>NC_064646.1:462198163-472198163 GCF_023864345.2 Schistocerca serialis cubense | reverse complement strand
TGTTGCTGTTCCTGCACAGGTTGTTGGCCCGCAGCTCGTGGTCGTGCGGTAGCGTTCTCGCTTCCCACGTGCGGGTTCCCGGGTTCGATTCCCGGCGGGGTCAGGGATTTTCTCTACCTCGTGATGGCTGGGTGTTGTGTGATGCCCTTAGGTTAGTTAGGTTTAAGTAGTTCTAAGTTCTAGGGGACTGATGACCATAGATGTTAAGTCCCATAGTGCTCAGAGCCATTTGAACCACAGGTTGTTGAACTATGCGTTCGGAAGGGAAATGGGATCTTGGAAAAATACTTGTTCCACGCAACGTGCTGAAAATTCTGGTAAACACGCTACGATCAAGAACTAAACGTGTCAGGAAGAGCCTGTGGTATTCTTCGACAGCAGCAGGAGCAATGCCACCACAGAAGCTGTAATCCTACACCATATCCGCATATTATTCACTAGATTACATGTATGGCGTTTTGGCGACCGTATGTACAAACATCGTTCATTGATGCTTCTCTCTAATATACTCTCAGTCCCTCGGACAGCACACAACACTGCGCTTTCAACAGGCCAGTTTAATGGTAGAACCACATCCCAAGGAAAGAGACTGAAAGAAACGAGGTAGGTTGGGCTAGAATAAAACGTCAAAGAGGTTGGGTGAGTAGGACACATACGCGCAAGCCACTAGCCCAAAAAAGTGTACATTACATTTCTATTTGGGAAATCATTCGGGAAAGGACATACGTCCATA
This sequence comes from Schistocerca serialis cubense, assembly GCF_023864345.2. NCBI lineage: Eukaryota > Metazoa > Arthropoda > Insecta > Orthoptera > Acrididae > Schistocerca > Schistocerca serialis. The sequence continues at coordinate 472,197,430 of NC_064646.1, read as the reverse complement.
TGACACTTTTTGCTTCGCATGAGTGACCCTGTCATATTTCTGAATACTGACAATTTCTCCTGCGATATCCTGTAGACAGCCACTACTTCGACGACCCGTACGTACAGACTGGAAAATTGGACATGTCACACCAATACTCAAGAAAGTAAATTGGAATAATCCACTAAATTCCTTGCCTATAGCGCTGACCTCGATTTACAGAAGGATTTTGGCACATAATATGTACACTATACTCTGTTCTGACATTATGAATCACATCAAATAAAACGATTTATTGACAAACAGTCAGCATGGATTCAGGAAGTATCGTTCTTGTGAAATACTGCTAGCTACTTATTCTCACGAAGTAATGGGAGCTATCGACAGGGAATTGATTTCACGTTCTTAGATCTCCAGGAAGCTTTCGATACCGTTCCTTACAGGAGACTTCTAATTAAATTGCGAGCCTATGGAGTATCGTCTCAGTTGCTCGACTGGATTCGTAATTTCCTGTCGGAAATGTCACAGTTCGTAGTAAGTGACGAGAATCATCAAATGAAAAGTCGTCAAATGAAACAGAACTTATATATGGCGTTCCCCAGGAATGTGTTATAGGCCCCCTGCTGTTCCTAATCTATATACACGATTTAGGAGACAATCTGAGGAGCTCTCTCAGGCTGTAGATGAAGCTGCCATTTACCGTTTTGTTAAATCAGAAGATAAAAACAGATTCTAGGATGATTTAGACAAGATATCTGTATGATATAAAAAGTGGCAGTTGACCATAAATAACGAAAAGTGTGAGATTATCCACATGAGTACTAAAAGAGATCCATTAAATTTCGATTACACGATAAATCACACACATATAAAGGCTGTCAATTGAACTAAATAGCTAAGTTTTACAATTACAACGTAACTTCGAATGACCACATAGAAAATGTTATGGAGAAGGCGAACCGAAGACGGCGTTTTATTTTACAAACAGAAGATGCAACATCTCTACTAATAAGACTGCCTACACTAGGCTTGTCCGTCCTCTTGCTAGGGTATTGCTGTGCGGTGGGCGATCCGCGTCAGATAGCATTGCCGGAGGAAGTAGAAAAAGTCCAGAGAAGTGCAGCTCGTTTTGGGTCATCGCGAAACAGGGGAGGGAGTGCCAAGATATGATACGCGAATTGGCTTGGAAAAGGCGTTTCTTTATTGCGGCGAGATCTTTTCGCGAAATTTCGATCACCAAGCTCATCCAGGAGACGCGAAAATATTTTGTTGACGCCAACTTACACAGCGAGAAATGATCGTTGCAATAAAATAAGAGAAATCAGAGCTCGCATCTAAAGATTAAAGCGTTCGTTTTTCCCCCGCTCTGTTCGAGAGTGGAACGGTAGAGAAAGAGTCTGAAACCTCCGCCAGGCACTTAAGGTTGAACTGCAGAGTATTCACGTAGAAGCAGATGTACACTACTGGCCATTAAAATTGCTACACCAAGAACGAATGCAGACGATAAACGGGTATTCATTGGACAAATATATTATACTGGAACTGACATGTGATTACATTTTCACGCAAGTTGGGTGCATAGATCCTGAGAAATCAGTACCTAGAACAACCACCTCTGGTACAGGACCTGCAACATGCGGTCGTGCATTATCCTGCTGAAATGTAGGGCTTCGCAGGTATCGAATGAAGGGTAGAGCCACGGGTCGTAACACATCTGAAATGTAGCGTCCACTGTTCAAAGTGCCGTCAATGCGAACAAGAGGTGACCGAGACGTGTAACCAATGGCACCCCATACCATCACGCCGGGTGATACGCCAGTATGGCGATGACGAATACACGCTTCCAATGTGCGTTCACCGCTATGTCGCCAAACCCGGATGTGACCATCATGATGCTGTAAACAGAACCTGGATTCATCCAAAAAATTACGTTTTGCCATTCGTGCATCTAAGTTCGTCGTCGAGTATACCATCGCAGGCGCTCCTGTCTGTGAGGCAGCGTCAAGGGTAACCGCAGCCACGGTCTCCGAGCTGATAGTCCATGCTGCTGCAAACGTCGTCGAACTCTTCGTGCAGGTGGCAGTTGACGCTAAATAACGAAAAGTGTGAGGTCCCCATCTGTTGACTCAGGGATCGAGACGTGGCTGCACGATCCGCTACAGCCATGCGGATAAGATGCCTGTCATCTCGATACGAGGCCGTTGTGATCCAGCACGGCATTCCGTATTACCCTCCTGAACCCACCGATTCCATATTCTGCTAACAGTCATTGGATCTCGACCAACGCGAGCAGCAATGTCGCGATACGATAAACCGCAATCGCGATGGGCTACAATGCGGCCTTTATCAAAGTCGGAAACGTGATGGTACGCATTTCTCCTCCTTACACGAGGCATCACAACAACGTTTCACCAGGCAACGCCGGTCAACTGCTGTTTGTGTATGAGAAATCGGTTGGAAACTTTCTTCATGTCAGCACGCTGTAGGTGTCGCCACCGGCGCCAACCTTGTGTGAATGCTCTGAGAAGCTAATCATTTGCATATCATAGCATCTTCTTCCTGTCGGTTAAATTTCACGTCTGTAGCACGTCATCTTGGTGGTGTAACAATTTTAATGGCCAGTAGTGTAGCAGCGTACGCCTGTCTTCTTGCTGCACACAACGACGGAGCATGGCAGGAACGCCTGACTTGTCTGAGTTTACACACCAACAGCTGCTTCCGTTCTCGCTGACTTTAAATTTTAGCTGGTCTCTCTCTCACGTTTCGACGCCAACACTGACAAACACTGTATCACTGTACCGTTATTGTTTCAAGAGCATTCTAATACCGTTGGCAAAAGCATATCTTTCCATTTAAGAAAATCATATTTGCTTCATACATTGGTTGATACGAGAGTTCGGTATTTATTTCGCCACTAACTGCCACGTTATTTAACCAAAATTCATTAAGCGTGTTGTAAAATTACGTGCCCCTGTGTTTGCGGAAAACCTCGTTCCGATATCTGGCGTCGTTCACGAAATACAAGGAAAGCAAACCTTAGGTGATTTAGATCGTGCAGTTGGCAGCAGTTTCTGAGAGATTTACGGCTCGGAGCGCCCCTCATTTGGAGACACCGCCTGCCGGTGAAAGCCGCTGACTAGCTGGCCTGCATTTGGCGCTGACGCCGGGCGCTGACTCGCTGACCTGGATGTTTTGCTGACGCCTCGCATTACTACCGCGACCCGAACACGAGGGCGCATCGCTACGCTATCTGCGTCCCACCTCCTTAACTCCTGCTCTCGTCCTCCACGCTAAAAACTTTCGCTGTTGCTCGCGGGTAGAACTCAGCCAAGGACCTGACAGTCGCTCACTCACCTTGTCAGGTGAGGCAGAGTTACCTCGCATTATCTTCTTTCGTAGCTTTTTGCTTCCACGAAGAGTTTGTTCTACTCGTTTACACGAAGAAGTTATAAAAATGGTTCAAATGGCTCTAAGCACTACGGGACTTAACATCTGAGGTCATCAGTCCCCTAAACATAGAACTATTTAAACCTAACTAACCTAAGGACATCACACACATCCATGCCCGAGGCAGTATTCGAACCTGCGACTGTAGCAGCACCGCGGTTCCGGACTGAAGTGCCTAGAACCGCTTCGCCACAGAGCCCGACAGAGAAGTTATGCATTTGGTTTTCATGAAGGAGTCCATCTTTCACCTAGACGAGATTTTACGTTTCAGTAGAGTTACTAAAGCATCGAAGCAGCTTTTGGACAAATTTCCGGAGGAGAATATCTTCAGAATATCATTACAAACTACGAGCTTGACGTGCTCATGGCGTTTCTTTTGGCGAGCATAAAAAACAGGACGAGTGCGAGTAGAAATCGCGCTCTCATCGTATAAAATTAGTTGTGTAGATTGATAATGATAATAATAATAATAATAATAATAATAATCAAGCTGCGGGCCTATGGGGTATCGTCTCAGTTGTGCGACTGGATTCGTGATTTTCTGTCAGGAAGGTCGCAGTTCGTAGTAATAGACGGCAAATCATCGAGTAAAACTGAAGTGATATCAGGTGTTCCCCAGGGAAGCGTCCTGGGACCTCTGCTGTTCCTGATCCATACAAATGACCTGGGTGACAATCTGAGCAGTTCTCTTAGGTTGTTCGCAGATGATGCTGTAATTTACCGTCTAGTAAGGTCAACCGAAGACCAGTATCAGTTGCAAAGCGATTTAGAAAAGATTGCTGTATGGTGTGGCAGGTTGCAGTTGACGCTAAATAACGAAAAGTGTGAGGTGATCCACATGAGTTCCAAAAGAAATCCGTTGGAATTCGATTACTTGATAAATAGTACCATTCTCAAGGCTGTCAATTCAACTGAGTACCTGGGTGTTAAAATTACGAACAACTTCAGTTGGAAAGACCACATTGATAATATTGTGGGGAAGGCGAGCCAAAGGTTGCGTTTCATTGGCAGAACACTTAGAAGATGCAACAAGTCCACTAAAGAAACAGCTTACACTACACTCGTTCGTCCTCTGTTAGAATATTGTTGCGCGGTGTGGGATCCTTACCAGGTGGGATTGACGGAGGACATCGAAAGGGCGCAAAAAATGGCAGCTTGTTTTGTATTATCACGTAATAGGGGAGAGAGTGTGGCAGATATGATACGCGAGTTGGGATGGAAGTCATTAAAGCAAAGACGTTTTTCGTCGCGGCGAGATCTATTTACGAAATTTCAATCACCAACTTTCTCTTCCGAATGCGAAAATATTTTGTTGAGCCCAAGCTACATAGGTAGGAATGATCATCAAAATAAAATAAGAGAAATCAGAGCTCGAACAGAAAGGTTTAGTTGTTCGTTTTTCCCGCGCGCTGTTCGGGAGTGGAATGGTAGAGAGATAGTATGATTGTGGTTCGATGAGCCTTCTGCCAAGCACTTAAATGTGAATTGCAGAGTAGTCACGTAGATGTAGATGTAGAATATATAACCCGTAAAGTAAAATTCATGGGAGAAATTTCACAGCCTTTCAAAATAAAAACAGGTGACGGCCTATCCCCAATTCTTTTTAATAGTGTATTAGAGGAAGCAGTGAGAATTTGGAACGAAAAACTTATTGAACACAACATCTCACCTAAGGAGGTTAGAAGATCGAAATCAACTGTCTTGAATTTGCACATGATTTTGCTACACCTTCCGAAAATGTGGCATATGCTATAACACAAATAAATCTTCTGGAAGAAAAGCCAGCAGACCTGTCTTAAGAATTTCTGCAGAAAAAACAAAATTTGCAACAAACTTTAAGAATGCCCCAAAATTTCTGAAAACAGATATTGGCTAAGGAGAGAGAGTAAAAAATTCAAGTATTCAGGGGAGATAATCCAAGAAAATGCTTCGGAAAAATCAACAATAGAGGAAAGGTTGCATATGGTGTCACCAACGACCTCTACAATAAAAGTGCCTATCGAAAAATGCAAAAATAGGGCATTACAACACAGTCGTGAAGCCAGATGCCTACATGCAAGAGAATGCCTGGCTATAAACATTTAAATAAATTAGAAGTACTAGAAAGACGAATTATAAGGAAAATATTAGGACCACAAAACGCAGAAAAAAATTGGAAATTACGAAGTAATGTTGGAAATATACCAAAATATAGAAAATATTTCAAACGTAATTAGAAAAAGAAGACTAATTTCTTTTGGACATTTATTTCGAATGCAAGCCAGTAGATTAACTAACAAGATTTTCAAATATTTGTGGCGCAAGAAGTCCACAGCAGGCTGTGTCAACGAAGTAAAAAAGATTTAGAAAGAAACAATATGAAAACAAAAGATATAAACAACAGAGAAGTCTTTCGGGGAAAAGTACTGCAAATGGAAAGAGTCCAAGGCAGGGTAGCTAAAAAGACTGGTTCAAAGCGATCGGAAGACAGAAAGAAGAAACATAGCGAACAGATGAAAGCATACTGGAAGAAAAGAAAAGAACAAAGAACGGAGAATTGAAATTGGAATGTGGTTCTCAGATTGCCTATTCTCAGTAAAATAATAATAATAATAATGATGATAATGATGATAATAATGTCATGTGGCTCAAGACAGAGAAGTCTTTCTACTGCACGCCATTTCGGCGGCTTGCGTGTCCCTAGCCTGCTCCAGTTTCCCAACTGGGGAAAGGGGAGCTACGGCGTAACATTCAATCCGAACGTCGTGTTGTTCCTGGAGACTGCTCACACCTTTGAGAACTGGAGGGTCCGACCAAGACTCGATCTCAAGACCTATCGGTTTCCAGAGACGCAGTTTACCGCTAGACCACCAGGTCTGGCACGTGTATAATTCTTCAATAGGTTTTCATGACCGTGTTTGTGATTATCAAAATATCTTTTTACTACATTGACTTAGAAGCTTAAACTGTTTACAACACTAAGGGACCGTGCAGCTTAGTATCTGACGTAAATTACAACTTGATGCGTCAACCCGTTCCTGAGAAAAAGTTGTTCTGAAACTTCCTGGCAGATAAATACTGTGTGCCGGACCGAGACTCAAACTCGGGACCTTTGTCTTTAGCGGGCAAGTGCTCTACCATCTGAGCTACCCAAACACGACTCACGACCCCTCCTCACAGCTTTACTTCTGCCAGTACCTCGTCTCCTACCTTCCAAACTTCACAGAAGCTCTCCTGCAAGGATATTGCGGAGACATGGCTTTGCCACAGCCTGGGGGATGTTTCCAGAATGAAATTTTCACTCTGCAGCGGAGTGAGGAAAGGACGTGAGTCGTGCTTGGGTAGCTTAGATGGTAGAGCACTTGCCCGCGAAAGGCAAAGGTTCCGAGTTCGAGTCTCGGTCCGGCACACAGTTTTAATCTGCCAGGAAGTTTCATATCAGCGCACACTCCGCTGCAGAGTGAAAATTTCATTCTGAAAAGGGGTTCTAACAGTAGGACAGACAGACGGACAAAAAAGTGCTAAGGGTTCCGTTTCTTGTGATTGACGTACCAAAAAAATTGTTCAAATGGCTCTGAGCACTATGAGACTTAACTTCTGAGGTCATCAGTCCCCTAGTACTTGGAACTACTTAAACCTAACTAACCTAAGGACAGCCGGCCGAAGTGGCCGTGCGGTTAAAGGCGCTGCAGTCTGGAACCGCAAGACCGCTCCGGTCGCAGGTTCGAATCCTGCCTCGGGCATGGATGTTTGTGATGTCCTTAGGTTAGTTAGGTTTAACTAGTTCTAAGTTCTAGGGGACTAATGACCTCAGCAGTTGAGTCCCATAGTGCTCAGAGCCATTTAACCTAAGGACATCACACACATCCATGCCCGAGGTAGGATTCGAACCTGCGACCGTAGCAGTCGGGCGGCTCCAGACTGTAGCGCCTAGAACCGCTCGGCCACTCCGGCCGACGTACCAGACCCTAAAAGCAGAACTTTGGAAAACTTGCAATAACATAATGCCAAAGAAATACATAATATTCCTTGAGAATTTTTAAAATCACTGCCTAACAAAAGAGTATGCAAGTTGGTACATGCAATCGATGAGACTGGATGCAGACCTTCACACTTCCAGAAGAACGGCATCCTCACAATCCCAAAGATAGAAAGGGTAGGTAAGTTGAGAAAAATAACGCGTAAGCAGCTTAACGGCTCACGCTTCTAACTTTATGACAAAAATAATATATAGATGAATAGAGAAGAAAATTGTCGATATGTTAGATGATCAGTTTTGCTTTAAGAAAGGTAAAGGAACCAGAGAGATAGTCCTTATGTTGCAATTGATAGTGAAGCAAGACGTAAGAAATGTCAAGACACATTCACAATATTCGTCAACCTACAAACAGCGCTCGACAGTGCAAAATGGTACGAGTTGTCCGAAATTCTTAGAAAAATAGCTGTAAGTTAGTGAGAAAGACAAGTAATAAAGAAAACGTATAAAAACTGACGACTAACCGTAAGAGTGGAGACAGAAAACAAAGAGGTTGCGTTAAAAAGAGTGTAAGAGAGGATTTAATCTTTCGCCCCAACCGTTCAGTCTATACATCGAAGAAGCAATGACGAAAATAAAAGAAAGGTTCGAGACTGGGATTACAAGTCAGGGTGAAAGGATATCAATGACAAGATTCGCTGATGACATCGCTATCCTCACTTGTCAGTTCAGTGAAAGTTAGGAAAAATTACAGGACCTCTTGGATGAAATGAACAGTCTAACGAATACACGCTATGGATTGAGAGTAAAGCGAAGAAAGATGAAGTAATGAAAAGTAGCAGAAATATAAATATCAATCAACTTAACATAAAGTTTAATGACCACGAAGGAGACGAAGTTATGGAATTCTGCTGCCTTGGAGGTTAAATAACACAAGACGGACGAAGCAAGGTAAGCTGATTAGTAAAGGCAGAAAGGACATTCCTGACCAAAAGAAGACTGCTGTTATCGAACTTAGGCTTTAATTTGAGGAAAGGAGTTTCTGAGATTGTACGTTTGGAGCACAGTATTGCACGGTAGTCAATCGTCGACTGTGGGAAAACCAGGAAATAAGACAATCGAAACATCTGAGATGCACTGCAGTAGAAGGATGTTGAAAACTAGATGGACTGATAAGGTAAGGAATTAGGAGGTTCCATGCAAAACCGGTGAAGACAGGAGTATATGAAACGCACTGAAAAGGAGAAGAGAGTGGATGATAGGACATATTGTTAGGACATCAAGGAATACACGCTGCCAGAGGGAGCTTTGTCCATATTGAAGAGCAGGACGACGGGACAAATGGCCATTGAAAGAGGTAGTTGAATCACGAAGGAAGATAATTGCTGGATTCCGAGAGGTAAAGAAACGAAGGCTACATAACCTACTCATTAGAAAACATATAGCAACAACATGGATGCTTATACTAGGTGGACAAATTAAAAATGATCTGGAAAGTAGGACAGACAAGCAAATGAATACAGTATCAGAAACAATGGCTGATTTATTCAAGAGAGAGCGTCACGAATTGAGCGAGTCAATAACACATCGGTCCACCTCTGGCCTTTAGCCAAGCAGTTACTCGGTTAGGAATTAATGGACAGAGTTGTTTGATGCCTTCTTGAGGGTTGTAGTTCCCAATTCATCTAAATCTACATTTATACTCCGCAAGCTACCCAACTGTGTGTGGCGGAGGGCACTTTACGTGCCACTGTCAATGCCTCCCTTTCCTGTTCCAGTCGCGTATGGTTCGCGGGAAGAACGACTGTCTGAAAGCCTCCGTGCGCGCTCGAATCTCTCTAATTTTACGTTTGTGAACTCCTCGGGATGTATAAATAGGGTGAAGCAATATACGCAATACCTCATCCAGAAACCCACCCTCTCGAAACCTGGACAGCAAGCTACACCGCGATGCAGAGCGCCTCTCTTGCAGAGTCTGCCATTTGAGTTTGTTAAACATCTCCGTAACGCTATCATGCTTACCAAATAACCCTGTGACGAAACGCGCCGCTCTTCTTTGGATCTTCTCTATCTCCTCTGTCAACCCGACCTGGTACGGATCCCACACTGATGAGCAATACTCAAGTATAGGTCGAACGAGTGTTTTGTAAGCCACCTCCTTTGTTGATGGACTACATTTTCTAAGCACTCTCCCAATGAATCTCAACCTGACACCCGCCTTACCAACAACTAATTTTATATGATCATTCCACTTCAAATCGTTCCCACGCACAATCCCTGATATTTTACTGAAGTAACTGCTACCAGTGTTCGTTCCGCTATCATGTAATCATGCAATAAAGGATTCTTCTTTCTATGTATTCGCAATAAATTACATTTGTCTATGTTAAGGGTCAGTTGCCACTCCCTACATCAAGTGCCTCCCTTTGTCCAACCGGAACGTTAGATCGTCAAAATCTCGAGCTGATTGTAGGCCCTGCCCATAAAGCTCCGAACATTCTCAACTGGGGCCAAGGTAGAGTTTGTCACTCACGAAGCTCCGAACGATCTCAGTTGGTGGGAGAACTGGCGACCTTGTTGGCTAAGGCACTGTTTGGCAAGCACGGAAACAAGCAGTAGAAATTCTCGCCGTGGACGACCGGGCATTATCTTGCTGAAATGTAAGCCGAGGATGGCTTGTCACGAAGGGCAACACAACGGGGCGTAAAATCTGGTGGACGTATCGGTGCGCTGTAAGGGTGCCGCTAATGACAACCTCAGAGCTGCTGCTACGAAGTGAAATGGTACCCCAGGCCATCACTCTTGGTTGTCGGCCGTGTGGCGGGCGACAGGCAGTATGGGAGGCCACTGCTGTCGGAGGCGTTTGCAGACGTCTTCGGCCCGGAATATCACTGACTGGAGCAGAATTGTCTGCCGTCATGAGTACCTATGACCAGCGGAGATATGTCTGAAGACGCCCCAGACAACAGTGGGGTGTCCACCATACGACCAGACAACCAGAGTGATGGAGTGATGGTCTGGGGCATGTAATCGATGTATTATGTTGATCTATGTCCCATGTCATTCATATCTTTTGGAAACACATAAATACGTCGCTGCTCGAATGCCGTATGTTAATCACTTTCACATCATTTATTAATTTAATTAATCTACGAGGCCTGTTCAGAAAGTAAGCTCCGATTGATTGCCAAATTGAAACCACAGTGAACATCAGAAATGTTTTACTTGTAACAATTAGCTACACCTTTCAGCTACTTCTCTACGTAGTCGCCGTTCTGACTTAGACTTTTGTCATAGCGTTGTACCAACTTTTCAATAGCCTCATCATAGAAGGCAGCCGCCAGTGCTTTCCGCCAATTCTCCACGCTGGCCTACACCTCGTTGTCTGTGTCAAAATGTTGTCTTCAAAGACAGCGGTTCATGTGACCAGAGATGAAACTCAGGGGGAGACAATTGCGGCCCGCTGTATTGTGGGTAATCTAACATTTCCATTTGAAAACGATGCAGGAGCATCTTCATTGCCCCTGCAGAATGCGGCTGAGAATTGTCGTGAAGACGAAACAGCACGACAGTTATGTAATGTTAGCTGCATAGCTTCAGGCGAAATTTCTCACCAGGCCCTCGTACTTGGCGGCAGACACTATTTTCTAGACATCTTTACGCACTCACTGCGAGCTCAGAAATGAGAAGAGCGACGTGATGCTAACTGGGGTTATACTAGAGACACTACCCAACACATCTGTGCAAAGCTTTATCGGATTTTCATAGTCGTTTCCATTTCGCGACCGATCGGAGCTTACTTTCTGAACGCCCCTCGTATATTGCTAATAATAGGAGTAATCTTGGAGCAGAATACATCATGTCAACTTAAAAAGTTTCGTTGGTCGGTGCTAAATAATTTTGTCGTCCGCGATTATGATCCATTGCGTTTAATTTTACAGGATAGCTGTGGGGTAGTTCTGTGTCGTGGAAATATTCAGGAACGTAAGTTCATTAGTGGTGTCCACATACTTGCCCAGAAAAAGGGAAATGTTGTAATGTGCTTTACATAGAGTTTCGTATTCTTCTGGGATGGCGACGTGCTTCCACGCATGTTGAGTGATTTCGCTGGACGCACCACTCTCGGTTCGCCTCCGTCTGCAGCTACCACGGGGATAGCCGGTGTACCGCCTAGGGCTGGTGATAAAGTATGGATATATTTATACTTTCTTCAAAAAATATCGTTTTGAACCGGCTATATTTCTCACCACGTTACATCGATATCGGAATGGCAATATCAAGTGCCGATTTTCTTATTTTTATTATATTCTTTCGCAATTATCCGTAAATATTTGAAATTGTTCTTTTGAAATTGCGATAGAAAATAATTTCACTTTCACTCTGTGAGGCAGTCTTAATGCTTTTTGAGCTTTCATCACATCCAGTCTTCGTCTCTGAGTGTGTGAAGAAGTCCAATTGCACTGGGTGTCGGCGGTGTGAATGAAACAAGATTTCCGATGTGAAGAAATGGCATACCAGTTGCGTTAAAATACAATTTTTAAAGCAACTAGTGTGATATTTCTTCGTATAGGCATTATTTAAAAACAATTGCTGAAATTGATGAACAAAAAGTGTTAAAATTGGTCTTTGCGGTGACCGGAGACGTGTGAGCGGAAATGCTGACGCAATCGGCGCTCGGCGCTACGAACGGAAATTGCTACGTTTAGCTTCGCCACGCAATTTTGACACCAAAACTGCTAGGTCGCTGGCGTTTGCAGAAATTAAAAGACAGGGAAGCCGACGTGAAGCGTTCAGGAAAAACGTAACGAAACCGAACGACAGACTCATCGGACTCCTTTTATTGTGACAAATGTAGTTACCATTGTTAGCAAAGTGGTTACCACCAAGCGTGAACGTGCAACGTTTTTCATTCAGTTCTTGGTCTGAGGAGTTTAAGCAGGAAGCTTGCTCGTTGATCTGATAATAAATCAATATTCAATTATAAACCTCTAACACCGGCTGTATATTTACAATGTGTAGCCGATAGTTTCACAGGCCACAGCGTCGATGTTTCTTCCGTCGATGTATCGATATTTAATCATATATCGAGCGTTGAAGATTTCATTTTCAAATTATCGACGTATCGGTTCTTGATATTTTTAAAATATCGAGTCCTAGTACTGACACACTGTGGCGTTCTGGAAGGCGCACTGTATGTGCGGACACTCGTCTTACAGCAGTCAAACCCATTTCCTGACGCAGTCTACGTGACGTGTCTGTAGGTCTCTGCACAGCCGAACGAACAATGTCCTCTCGGGCGCTAGTTGCGTGTGGTTTTTGAGATCCCACATGGCGTTTGGCATGGATTCGTATGACAGTCTTGGGATCCCGACCAACACGAGTTGCTGTGTAGCAAAACAACGTGCCACGATCCTGCATATGTTCAGTTCCAAGTGCTGGCATGTGTTCCTCCTGCTTACACGGAACATAACACTGTCTTCTCACAACCAACCAACACTCAAATGCGATTTCTGGATGAGAAACCAGCTGCGTCATCTTATCTAATATACGGATCGTAGGTGGCGTCCTTGTGCGGTTGCGCTGAAATGCTAAATCACTTACACCGAAGCATGTAGACACTTCATACCGTGTTTCACAGTCGCAGGTTTAATTGGCAACAGTGCCTTTCAGAAACAAAACGTTAGTTTTTCCAGTACTTCAGCTTTCTGTGATAGACGTTACAGCTTTCACCAGAGTGAAGTACTTCGAGCAGCTCTCAAGGAAAGCGGGTTGCCAAACTGTGTTCGACTTAGTACACGAATCATGGTAGAGATTTCAACTGGCTTGTCTCTTGTTAAAGGGGGACATCTCAGAAAATACAAGGGTACAGAGAGCTTACGTAACTTTTGCTGTTTGGTAGATAACGGAAACAAATTTTGCAGGTGTTTTCGTTATGTTTCTTTTATAATATAGATCTTTTTAAAAAATTTTTTGACGTGTTGTTTGACCAGGTTGTTGCTGGCTACATTTAGAACACATACCATCACTTGAAGAAATTTTCTCCAAAGATTACTTTACTTATCACTTTCAGATTGTGGTACGTTATTCTTCGAAATTAGATAAACAAATCTGTCAACCAGTTTTTTAATATCAGTTTAAGAGTTGTCAGAACATTTTTTTAATTTTCTATGTATGATGTATATCAGTTTTTATTCCACAACAAATTAAATAATTTTGGCAGCAGTGCGCTATGAAAAATTTTCACGTGGAGTTGCGTTACAGTAGTTACAAAGTCTGTAACAAGTTTTTCCTTTTCATCTGCAACGGATCAGCAGAAAACGTTACTTGTACACTGAAGAATGGAAGTCGCGGAAAATACAAAACGAAGATTTGATTACTACTTATGCCGTAAACAAACATCTTAATGTTTGCCATGACCATCTGTTTGGTCTTATCGGTCTTTATGTAACTTTTTTCCAGTCTGATCCTTCTGGCATGCGCTTTTGGCAACATTCTTCACTGACATATCTATCAATACGCACATTATCAGTCTTCTTGACTGGATTCTTAGTGAAGCAACCCGCATCAAGTCCTAGTCTCATAAGGGTCGTGACTGTCCCTGTGTTACCATCTTTCAACATCAGACAAGCATCATATGACGCAATTTTAACAATAGTATATGAGCAGAAAGTTGCCTACGGGCATCTCTGCTAAATAGCGTAACTAAAGCTTTCGTTCAGCTTTTGTGTTCCACCATGTGTACACTTTTTAAGAAATCTTGTTGAGTTAAAAACTGAAATGTTGGCTTTGTAAAATTTAAGTCGCCTTCGGATGCTTCTCTGACGTCAGGATATAATAAAACATCGGGAACAAGAACAGAATCGTGCAGTAAATGGGTCGAGGCACTGCGCGTTGACTGGAACACTATGGCTTTTACATCATTTGTACAGCGAATAAAATTCTAAAAGCTGAATATTTCTAACATGATATAGAACTATCTGGTTGAAAAAAAATCAACACTTGTGAGCAATCTTATTATCTACATCCTCTCTTACGGCTCCCCGCACACAATCAAACTCGTTTGTCAACCTACGAAATATGTCGCTACTAATGGGAATGCAGACAAGGGATTTCTTGCATTGACTCTAGCACTCTGTATAAAGAAGGGAAAGAAAACAAAACGCTGTTCCATTGAATGTTTGAAATCGAGAGAGAAACATACCGATGAAAACCTGCTAAAGGACATATTGCACCAGGAACCTGACGATTCTGTCACCTTTTCCAGAATAGACAGTCAACTTGTAATAACAGAGCTACTTCGCCCTCACGTTGAAAACGAAGGCACTAGTACGCGAAAATTTGTTCTTCTCTACATGGTCCTCTAATGTTAGCTCATTAAAATACCGAACATGGGATCATGTACATCATGACTAGAAGAAAAAATATTGATTTTCTTTTTAACCTCTTCCTGCGTTATATGTGGCTAAATATACAGAAGCTATTTACCATTTTGGTAATTGCCAGTGCTATTTTTTTCTCAGTTGTGGAAACTCACGATACAATGAAGTAATTTCTAATAAAACTCTTCTCCGCTAAAGATGCGCGACGAAACATCAACACTACCAATGTACTCCATCTTGTCAAACCCCTGTCAATCAAAAATTCTCTCAAACACGTCAAACGCGCTTTATGTTTGACACACAACTCAACATCGCCGTATATGTTTAAATATTTGATGAACATAGAAAAGTTTGAGAAATTGTTTGATCGCGTACGGTGGCCTTTACTTTCGTGCACGAACAATGCAACAGCGCCTCTGCAGCACTCCACAGTAGAGACGCGCAGCCGTGACCTTGTGTGGGGTTAAAAAAGCGTCGCTGCTGCTTTGTGGGAGGCAATGCTCGAGCTTACGTAAGCGAGGGGAATACCCTGTTTCGCTGTCGGCCGCCGGCACAAGGGCCTGAGTCAGCATCCTGTCTAGGACCGTGATCACGTAAAAGCTGCGATGCCACATGGGTTCGGGCTACATTTAAATGTAGTTTGCCAATGTTCTCACACAGCCCGTGGGGACACGATGCAGTGTGGAATCGCTGTTGATACAAACACTTAGACTTTTTAATTTCTCTCGCGTTTATTGAATAATACTGCCTACAGTCTGGTAGAAGTACATAAAAATCAAGTTATGTGCACAGTGAGATAGGATTACTTTTATAGCCTCCACGCAAGCTAAATAATGTTGACATGATACCAGCTGGAGACAAAATAGAATATAAAAACGAACTCGGCAGAAATTGGGGAGCAAACACTTCGAAATTAAAACTTTTATCTAAACACTGATAGTGCATCAGATTTCATAATCACTTGTTACTATCAAGAATAAAATAAAAAAGGCTTGTATACATGAGTGTATTGGTGACACAATAATACAGGTGCACTTTTGAATGATATTCCCGCCTTTTGACATGACTGTTGACCAAAAGCATAAGATGGTTCTCCACAGGTGCTTTTGTTGGAATGGGCAACTTTATTTCTAATAGATTTGAAAATGAATGTGAAATCTTATGGGACTTAACTGCTAAGGTCATCAGTCCCTAAGCTTACACACTACTTAACCCAAATTATTATAAGGACAAACACACACACCCATGCCCGAGGGAGGACTCGAACCTCCGCCGGGACCTGCCGCACAGTCCATGACTGCAGCGCCTTAGACCGCTCGCTAATCTAATAGATTTATCAGTAAGCGATTTTGGCTGTGTTTCGAAGAAGCTGCAGAAAGCAGCAAGTTCCTTGTTCTGACACTCGCTGAAGGGTTATCCTTGTCGTCTAGCCGATGTACGTAGAAAGGTACTGAACCGGTGGTTGGGGCGCAGAAATACCAAGGCTGTTTATGAACTTCCTGCTCGACCTAAAGTTTCGAAATAGGACGAGTTTCTACTTGCTGCTACGATGACAGTGTAGTATTGACCTTTATGATAGACTGAAAGAAGCCAGCCCTCTCCTCATTCTTGCTCAGCTTCTGTGTCCCATGTCCTGAAATATGAGGCGTTACACCGAAGTTCGTGACAGGACCAGGAACATCGAAGTCCTTCGCCAGCTATTCGATCTTAACATTTGCCGGCCGGCGTGGCCGAGCGGTTCTAAGCGCTTCAGTCCGGAACCGCGCTGCTGCTACGGTCGCAGGTTCGAATCCTGCCTCGGGCATGGATGTGTGTGATGTCCTTAGGATAGTTAGGACTAAGTAGTTTTAAGTTCTAGCTGACTGATGACCTCAGATGTTAAGTCCCATAGTGCTCAGAGCCATTTGAACCATTTGCCATTCTTAACATTTGATACTAACCCTACATGGCCTACAGCGCGTAGGAGGTTTGCATCCCTATTCGTTTAGTTAAATTTTGCAATGATTCTCGTATAATTTTCTTAATTTGGATGTTTGTGATGGCAGCTGTGGCCGAGCGGTTCTAGGCGCTTCAATCTGGAACCACGCTGCTGCTACGGCCGCAGGTTCGAATCCTGTCTCGCGAATGGATGTGTGTGATGTCCTTAGGTTAGTTAGATTTAAGTAGTTCTAAGTGTAGGGGACTGATGACCTCGGATGTTAAGTCCCATAGTGCTTAGAAACCAGTTTCTGGACGTTTATTTTACCGCCCTACTCCGCGGTTTAATGGACTGCAATACGCTTATTCGCCCTGCAGGATTCATGGTGTCAATTTCCTCCAGCACAACTTCAGACATTAGTCGAGTCCATGCCACGTCGTATTGCGGCACTCCTGCGTGCTAGTCAAGTGTACCAGTTTCTTTGGCTTTTCAGTCTCTATATATACCAAATTGGTCCACGGAAACTGAGTAGGACTTAAAAGGACTCAAAATCACAGAAACAATGCTCACAGATGAGAAAAAATCTGATACAAGAAAGAGAGGTTCCAAGGCAAAATGAAAATCTGTCGAACGACATGAAACTCTGAAAGAGTAAGCAAAGCAACGTCAGAAAGAATGAAACAATGCTGGCCTAAAAGAAAACCACAGAACATTAAGAAGTTATTGATCCAACATAGTCCATTGTCGGGTGAAATGAAAAAAGAAGAGAATCCTGATACTGTCTTTTATAGCATTCTAAATAGGCCAGCGCACATTTCGAATCCTCAGCTCCTTTATCAATGCTTTCTGTTGATACATAAAAACTTGTCATACCACGAATGAAACTCGCACTTTCTGCGTCTCTGGCACCGGTCTCTACCCCCGGAGAAGCGTAAACCGCTTATGGTAGTGGCTTTTGTGGTGGCGGCTTTATCACAGCTCCGATATCTCGCGTTGCCAGGAACGGCCCCAGATGGTTGCCTGCGTCATAAACCTTGGTTATTGTCTGGACACGCTGACGTAAAGCCATAGCCATTCCTGACCTAGGACTGTTTAATGACGCAATCTACTGTATACTCCTTTTTTTTATACAAGCGTATAATTTTTCTTACATTTACATCCTCTCGGAAAATTTTGCTTTACTAATTTAATACCTAACTCGCGTTTTACGAATACTAAGGCTCGCCATTATGAACGTTTATTGAATTTTTTGGACCGCTACCTATTGATGCTATGTACACTGATGAGTCAGAACATTATCACCACCGACCTACAATCGATATAAACCCGACCAGGCGACAGCAGCGTCATCTGGCGAGGAATGACTGCTAGTCAGGCCCGTGCACAGGGGCGTGTGGTATCACTGAGAGTGCTGTAGAGAATTTGACAGAGGGCAGATTGTGATGGCCCGGAGGCTCGGCACGAGCATTTCGGAAACTGCACGGCTTGTCGAGGGTTCGAGGAGTGCTGTTGTGAGTGTCTTCAACACGTGGGGAGAACAAGGTGAAACCACATCCAGACGTTGTGAAGTTCGGCAGCCACCCGTCATTACAGATATCGGACGTCGTAGGCTGGGCAGACTGATAAGACAGGACAGGAGGCGAACTGAGGCGGAACTAATATCAGACTTTAATGCTGGGTAGAGAATAAGTGCGTCAGGATACATAGTGCACCGAGCACTCCTAACGATGGTGGGGTTCGCAGGCGACGACGACCCATGTATGTGTCAACCTCGATATCGGCAACTACGACTTTCAGTTGGGGACGTGACAGTCGTCACTGGACGTTGGAGCAGTGGCAGAGCGTTGCATGGCCTGATGAATCCCGAAACGTCGACGGGAAGTCACGAATCCGGCTACTTCATGACCATTATGTTTCCCGACGGCGTTGGCATTTTTCAACAAGAACAAGGCCAGCAGTGCGATGGGATTGTTCGAGGAACGCAGTGGTGAGTTACAATTGATGTGCTGGTCCGCCATCTCGACAGATCTCAACCAGATCGAACACATGTGGTATGTGATATGTGATTGGACCCACGAAGGTGTCATTTCTTCCATGCCACGACGCGTCGCCGCTGTTATCCGTGCCAGAGGTGGACGCACCGGCTGCTAGACAGGTGGTCACGATGTTCTGCGCGATCAGTGTACATGTATCATAGGGTCTTCTGCGATCCAAGAGATCCACAGAACAAACAAGAAGGAAAAAAAAATGTTATTTGTAGAAAACTGCCGAAACACTGAAAAGTCCAAATGAGGATGTGAGACAGACAGACTCTTGCATCAGTGGGGAATACAGTGAATAAACACAAGCTTCGTATTTCTTTTTATTAAAAAAGCAAAATCTCATCAAATTTTCTTAAAAGCAAACAATGTGAATATGTATCTAATATTGCTTTTTAAAATTAATAATATACAAAAGAAGTTGGTTCAATGGCTCTGAGCACTATGGGACTGAACATCTGAGGTCATCAGTCCCCTAGAACTTAGAACTACTTAAACCTAACTAACCTAAAGAGATCACACACATCCATGGCCGAGTTAGGATTCGAACCTGCGACCGTAGCAGTCGCACGGTTGCGGACTGAAGCACCTAGAACCGGTCGGCCACCGCGGCCGGCTACAAAAGAAGTGTTCGTTCTCGTTGCTTGTGTTCAAGGTAGATGTAATTACGTGCCTGATGTGTCACTGCTATGTTAGAGACTTCTGATGATAAATAATAGTCAGGATCACGCAATCTGCCCCCACATAAACTATACAGCAGATTTTATAAGGTGGCGTACGTGACTGATTCAGCTGCACCTACCTATCAATTTTATGCAACCCGCAAAGTATCCAAATACCACGTACAAGACTTCCATATTCTCTTGTTCGCTACATGCAAACTGTCAGTCCTACACAAATTATGAACAGGACTTTCTTGTAGGAAATTTAATGTAGTTAAATTTTGTACCAGGATACGATTTTGCTAGAAGTCGTAGTTTTCGAATTATTCAAGAGACTGTGCAAAAGTGACCTTGAAATATATAAAATAATATATGAAATATATAAAATTGAAATATATAAAATTTATCTACATTAAAGCTGCCTACAAAAAGAGCCTGTTCATTTTTTCGGTGAGACCAATAGTTTGCACGTAGTGAGTGCGAAAAAAGAAAAGAAAATCTCGCGTATTGTTTTTGGAGGCGTTGTGTGTTGCATGAAACCTACTGTTAGGGGCAGCACAATAACCCTGAACATTTTACATTTCATTAATCATATTTTAGTAGTGTCATCTTGTACATCCTTAATAAAAACCAATGCAAAGTCTTGGACTAATGTTAAGGAAAGCTTGATCTGCAATTCAAATTTACTACTTTCTCGCATTTCGTGCTCGCATAGAAATTCAGACAGCTAAATCCTTCTATTCTTAGATCAGTTTACGTATTTCCTCAAATATAGTGCGCTCACCAATCAATATAATCCTCCCTGATTATTAAAGTTTCGCATTGTGACTGTACCGGGTGGTTTAAAAATACTTTTACAAACTTTTGGGGCAGGCGCCTCCCACCACAACAAGCAGAAAACGGCCAGTAAACGTGGGATAGTAAACGAATACCTTAACGGCTATGAACCCTTGTTCATCTTCGACACCATGAAATACGTCTTTTCTAATGCAGGCTTTTTGCTTTCCGTACTTTGCGAGGATGTAGTATGGACCAAAACAAGTAAAAATTGGGCAGTAAACACGGATTCTAAAATGCCTACATTAAGAGGTATGAGCACTTTCTCAGATGAAGAGATGTTTTACACTAGCGGAGATGGGCGACTACTCATAGCTTCAAGATGCACTTTAGAGTCCAAGTTTACTGTTCTTTTTTTCTTGTTTTGATGTGTGGAACCTGCTGCTAAAGTTTGTAAAAGTATTTTTGAAACACACAATATAGTGTTCCGCTTATGTGTTGCGATAACAAGCGCCAAAAATCAATAGCGTAGCATTCATAGGCTACGTTCGTTATCTCGTGTTGTCTTTCGATCCCTCTAGTGCAAACTATTGTTCACCGATACAAGCAAAGGGCAGTGAACGCTGGTGAATGCTCGTAGGTTTGTGTTCGAGTTCATACGCTACGCTTTAAACCAGGCTTTAAGGAAAGCGTGTGAACTCTCAAAAAAGGCGTTGAAACACGACAGACAATCCTACCTTAGAGGGTAATCGAAATAAATTGTCACTAATCTTCATTCACAAAGCGTTCTACGTCGATGTGAGGGAATATTAACTGATGAACATTAGGCAAACTTTATTAACAACATAAAACAATGTCTGACGAGAATATCACTGCGCAGATTGATAATATACAAGTAAAGCCATTGGGCCAATTTGTAATGCGTAAAATGTCGCTTACGAAAGTAGAATTACGACCAAAGTGTTCTTCAGATGTTCGAGACTGCACTCAATTTTATTCTAGTCATCTATCACATCTAGTGCTGCTCAGTCTCCCTATTTCACGGTTGGCAACTTTATTTAAATTTTTATTGTCGAGTACCATTTCTGTCTCTACTGTCGTTGGTTAACCCAGTTGAATGGATGTGCGTGCACCATTTGGTCGTTGGTTAACCTACGTGAAGGGAAGTGCGTGCACCATTTATCTGTGAATCGTGTAAAGTTTGTGTGTTACTGTATTTTAACTTTCTGTGAGTTGTATCTTCTGAGGCGGAGATTGCCCAAACGAGCGTGACAGTCCACCGGAAGACAACAGTTTGGTCGGAGTACCACTCCAATCGTCATTTTTGAACCACGGGAATTCGAATCTAGTACGGTCCACCTGCCTATCTCGTTAAGCCAGCACGCACTGAACATTAAGCTATATGAGCAGAACAGCTCATTGACGTATATGAATGTGTTGTCAACTGGGGAATTTTCTAGGGTACGGCCCCTATGAGTTAAGAATCGGAGCACAGATTCAGACTGTGGAAGAGATTACGAAGGAAACAACAACAACAGTCACTGTTTAATGAGCTGGTAATTTGATAGCCAAATTTCCTCTACAAAAGTAAACTTCCTCGCGATTACAAACCAACCGACATGTTTGCCAAGGATAAGGATCACGGAGTGAGAAGGAAGGCAAGACTTTTAGACGTCTCGAAATCAATGTAGTATAGTAGGTCGAAGATTGTATGTCCACTGAAAAGGACGACAGTGGCATTTACGTTCAAATTTGCTCCACCACCACGCTCCTGCAGAAGGAGACTTTTATTTCCTCAGGGATGTTGGTCTGGGCCTATCACAAGATCACCAAACTGAAGGCCAGTGAGTCTGCTCCGCTACGCCACCAGAAACGCCTCAGGGGTTTCAACGCTGCGTCCCCGGTCTAGCTGGCTGCAAGGTACTACTTTCCGCCTATGCGGCTACTCCAATGTGTCTCTTCGAGGAAATACAGCGGAGGCACACGTGCTCCTAACTGCTATGAAGCTGCATCCACTCACAGTCGGTTTGTTTTGGTGCACTCTGCCACCATTTTGGTTGCCACAAGTGGTGGACTTCGTGGCGTTGGGGTCAGACCTGTATGGGAAGCTCAGAATAGGAATTCAACTGCATCTGCAGAAGATACGCGATGTTTTGGCGATAGCTGTAACAACGCGTACTAAGGACAGGAAGGAAGATTGGATGATTTGAATGCGTGGTGTCTCATCACGCAGAATATGTAGCTGTGAAACATTATATGTAAACTGAAGGAGATCACTGCTGTCACCTGCAGCGGGTGAAACGTCCCCTTAGAGAAAGTTATGAGTGACTGTGCTGATAAACCTCTACCATTATCTGATTTTCAAACAGCTGAGCAAAACTGAACGTACTCAGACATTTTGCTCTTTACCTATTCCGATCAACACTAAACTGACACACAATATTTTTAGCGCAACGCAATCTGACTTTCAAAAATCCCTGACTAACAATAACCTATACCTTTCATGAATCACTTACCTCACAAAAATCTTCGTTACTCGAACTACTGCAATACAGCTAGCGCCAATACTGCCAGCTAAATAAAGGATTCTAACTACTGAAGGCACTAACTACTGATAGGCATAGTTAGCAAGTGAAAGATTTTGATAGAGAAAAACAATGTATTTAGCTTAACAGTGTTCAAAAGTCATAATATATATATATATATATATATATATATATATATATATATATATATATATATATATATATATCTCAGTTCATGACATCCAGTCTTACAAATTTACTCTTTCTGGCGGACACATGTCCAGATCATCCGCTCTCAAAACTTCGCCATCTCACTCCCCACATCTACCACTGCTGGCGGCTCACCTCCAACTGCCCAACACTACAATGGCGAATATTCCAACAATGCCCACCAACCACAGACTGCACACAGCACAGCCAGTGATTTTCATACAGAGCGCTAGGTGACGCTACAGACATAGAAACCTAAACAGCCTACTTACGTAGACCCCATGCTCCCCACAAAAAATTTTACAAATTGTTTTGGGCAGTGGCCAATACAGATTTGAAAAAAAATATTTCATAATTACAATAACAAAGATATCAAATATTGGTAACGCCATGTAGCGCTCTATATGACTATCACTGACTGTGGTGGGTGCAGTCTGTGGCTGGTTTGCATTGTTGGAATTTGCTGTTGTAGTATTGGTCAGTTGGCTGTTAACAGCGCTTAGCGTTGCGCAGTTGGAGGTGAGCCGCCAGCAGTGATGGATGTGGGGAGAGAGATGGCGGAGTTTTGAGAGCGGTTGATCTGGACGTGTGTCCAT
This sequence comes from Schistocerca serialis cubense, assembly GCF_023864345.2. Taxonomy (NCBI): domain Eukaryota; kingdom Metazoa; phylum Arthropoda; class Insecta; order Orthoptera; family Acrididae; genus Schistocerca; species Schistocerca serialis. The sequence continues at coordinate 472,173,943 of NC_064646.1, read as the reverse complement.
CAGAGAGAGTAAATTTGTAAGATTGGATGTCATGAACTGATATATATATTATGACTTTTGAACACTATTAAGGTAAATACATTGTTTGTTCTCTATCAAAATCTCTCATTTGCTAAATATGCCTATCAGTAGTTAGTGCCTTCAGTAGTTAGAATCTTTTATTTAGCTGGCAGTATTGGCGCTAGCTGTATTGCAGTAGTTCGAGTAACGAAGATTTTTGTGAGGTAAGTGATTCATGAAAGGTATAGGTTATTGTTAGTCAGGGCCATTCTTTTCTAGGGATTTTTGAAAGTCAGATTGCGTTGCGCTAAAAATATTGCGTGTCAGTTTAATGTTGATCAGAACAGGTAAAGAGCGAAATGTCTGAGTACGTTCAGTTCCACTCAGCTGTTAGAAAATCAAATAATGTAAGAGGTTTATCAGCATAGTCATTCATAAATTTTTCTAAGGGGACGTTTCACGGGACATCACGCGGAACCAGTGGCGACGAGCGAATGTGTTTACCGCACAGGCATTGGAATCCAGGATGCGGTGCGGTAACCACTGCACCATCCGGGACACAGCGTTATCCTGTCGTTGGACTAGCAGGCACTACTATCAATGAGGTCGCACAATGCATCCATTCTTTCGACATAACCCAAACAATATTAATGATTGTGAACTTCCAGCTGAAACGTGCAACGTATTTTAAGAGAAAAAGGGAGGAAGTATTTAACGTCTTGTCGACTTCGAGATCATTAAAGACTGAGCACAAGCTCGGATTGTGTCAAGGAGGGGGAAGGAAATCGGCCGTGCCCTTTCAAAGGATTCATCCCGGCATATGCCTCGATCGATTTAGACAAATCACTGAAAACTTAAATCTGGATGGTCGGAAGGGGGGTTGAGCCGTCGCTCTACGGAATGGAAGGTATCTGGTTCTGCACACAGGCGACTGATAGTTCACTGATGGTTTTATGCCAAGCAGTGAGCTCGTGCACCAGTTCCAAAGTTCTCAGCTCCACCACCAGCCCAATCAGCTACGACCAAAAAAGGCCGAATAGGGCAAAAGTTCTGTAGTCACATATTTTTACGCAGGGAGTTCGAACTGTCATTACCAACGGGGCGGTGATTAAAGATCTATTTTATACACTGAAGTGTCAAACAAACTGGTATAGGCATGCGTATTCAAATACAGAGTTACGTAAATAGACGGATACGGCACTGTGGTTGGCAACGCACATATAAGACAACAAGTGTCTTGGCGCAGTTCTTAGATGGGTTACTGCTGCTACAATGACAGGTTATCAAGATTTAAGTGAACGTGGTGTTACACGAGCGATGGGACACAGCAGCTCCGAGGTAGATATGAAGTATGGATTTTCCCGTACGGCCATTCCACGACTACTGTGAATAACAGGAATCCGGCAGAGCATCAAATCTGCGACATCGCTGCGGCCGGAAAAAGATTCTGCAAGAATGGGACCAACGACGACTGAAGAGAATCGTTCGACGTGACAGAAGTGAAACCCTTCTGCAAATTGTTGCAGATTTTAGTGCTGGGCCATGAACAAGTGTCAACGTGAAAACCATTAATCGAAATATCATCGGTATGGGCTCTCGGAGCCGAAGGTCCAGTTGTGTACCCTTTACGACTGCACGACACAAAGCTTTGTTCCTCGCCTGAGCCCGTCAACACCGACACTGGACTGTTGATGAGTGGAAACATGTTCCCTGGTTGGAAGAGTCTCGTTCCAAATTGTTTCGAACAGTTGGACGTCTACGGGTACGGAGACACCCTCATGAACCCATGGGCCCCGCGTTTAAGCAGGGGACTTTTCAAGCAGGTGGAGGTTCTATAATGGTGTGGGGCGTGTGCAGTTGGTGTGACATGGGATCCCTGATATGTCCTGATACGACTCAATGACAGATGGCACGTACGTAAGCGTCCTGTCTGATCACCAGCATCCATTCATGTACATTGTCCATTCCGACGGATTTCGGCAATTCCAGCAGGACGATGCTACACCCAAAAATTGCTATAGAGTGGCTCCAGGAACACACCTCTGAGTTTAATGACTTCCGCTGGCCACCGAAGTAACCAGACATGAACTTTATTCAGCGTATCTGGAATGCCTTGCAACGTGCTGTGTAGAAGAGATCTTCACCCCCTCATACTCTTACGGTTTTATGGACAGCCCTGCAGGATTCATGGTATCAGTTCCCTCCAGCACTACTTCAGACATTAGTCGAGGCCCTGCCACGTCTTGTTGTGGCTCTCCTGCGTACTCGCGGGGACCCTCCACAATACTAGGCAGGCGTACCAGTTTCTTTGGCTCTGGCACGAGGGAAGGTCTGTCGCCAGATCGTGGTCATGCACGTCCCTCCTTCATAGGTATGCAAACTGAAGAGCCAGTAGGTGATTCCCTACACTATCTACAGTACTATGTCATAAGAAGCAACAACAGGGTGTTTCACAAAGCTATACCAAACTTTGCAGTGCGCTCTACGATCCAATGATGACGCAGTGTGCACACATGTCTAGGGATGTTTTGTTTTCCACAAAGTGGGTGGAATAAAGTATGAGTTACTAATAATACTGATGCAAGAAACGCATGTGGACATAATATCCGTAAAATAGAGTGTGCAAAATGAAGGAATAATTCGAAAAGTGCAAGCAGACCGCATAGCATGATGTGAACGAGAACCAGGAATAAAATACCACAAACAAAGTAAACAACTTTTGTGACGAACTGTTTTTCTATCTAGAAAACAAGTCAGTCTGTAAATAAGAGTATATTTTATTAAGGACCACTGATGATGTTTTATTTTAAAAAAATGGAAACTCGTTTGGTGACAAAAACTCCAATTTTCTTGTAGTTGCAAAAACAGAATTAGGAGGAGGAAATTAGCGTTTAACGTCCTGTCAACAACGAGGGCATTAGAGATGGAGCACAACCTCCGGTTGGGGAAGGATATCTGCCGTGCTCCTTCAAAGGAACAATCGCAGCATTGCCAGAATCGATTTTGAGAAATCACGGGAAACCTAAACCAAGATGGCCGTCCTCGAGACTGCCAGTCCAGTGTGCTACCACCGCACCACATCGCCTGGTCAAAGACATAATAAAAACACTTCCAATAAATATAATTTGTTCACCTTTTTATACACACGTGAAATCCCTATTTTAGAAAAAAAGCTTAAATCTTTTAGCATTTCTGTTATTTAATGCCTCTAATTTATATTTAAAAGCAATTAAACTAATAGATAAGTATTGTGCAAACAAAATGTACAACAAGAAGAACTGAAAAGCAGTTTATGGCGTATAATAAAGTTTGTGTTCTAGTCGATAAAAATGTTCACTGCTATAGTCGTTCTCTGTATCACTATGATTGTTGTTAGTATTATTAATTACTTGCTTAATGTATATAATTTGTAGCCTACATTAATAATGATTAAGCTATGCATCAACATTTCTAAAACGTTGTAATTCATTGTGTTTGAGCTTTAGTGAAATAAATATAGCTTAGTGGACGGTGGTAGGGTGTTAAGAAGTGTAGTTGTGTCATATACTACTATCTCCAAAAACTTTTTACTCATCCTCTCGTTTTTTAAACGCTCGACGACTTTTTTATTAGTCTATTATAAGTATGTCCGGTAATATTCCATATTACACATGTATAAGAGGGCTGGACGTTTTTGGCTTTGTCTACGATACAGCTTGCATTACTTTCAGAACTTTGTTGTTTAAAGTGCTGTATTTCACATATTCTAAAAGTTCTGCTACCGAAAAGATGCAGATCTAGTAAGAACGACCTTAGAGTTTTGCTAAGAGGTGATAACGATGAAAAGGTCTTCACTGATGTGAGTACTATTGTAATTTTGTATTGTACTACTCGTAATGTAAATTTTAGAAACTGATGTCTGTACTGACTGGACATAGGACTTCCCTTTTTGCCTTGTATCATGTTCGTGGATATTGAAATTTTAATTCATGTATATCTATAGACAGAACGACAGGACTAGCATTTGGAAGAGGGGGAAAATGTGTGTTTTAATGGAGCGAATGTAGCAATTTTACACACCTCCATTTTTGTAAGTGGATTGTGTGGTGCGCGCGCTAGATACAGCCAACAGCTGCCGATGGAGAGCGCTGTGGTCACGAGGAGCACGTTCCGTGTGATGTTCAGACCAGCTCGTTTCTGAGCGTGCACCGACTGCGATGTAAACCACGCATGGCGTGCTTGGCGATGACAAGCACGTCCCGTGTGAGGACGGCCTTAAATAGTCGTCTTAGGGGACGAGGAGGTGGTCGAGTTTAGTGACGTCATGGCGTGAAATTTCACATATCACTACTCTGCGAAGCGTGAAAGAAAAATTGGCCTCGTAGACAGGAACGTAAGTGAGATGCAACATGGATTTTATGTCACGAGCAGAACTAAGGAGGCGCCATTTTGCATTAATTCATATGAAGATAAACTCGGTATTTGGTGACTTTCGTATTACAATATACGTACAACAAATGTAAGCTGTTCCAAAACACCGGCACATTGCGGATCTGTATGTTTCTGTTACGATTTGTCATAATCAAATGACAGGAAACAATATATTGGCAGTTACAGCCTACTCGTTATCATAACTTGCGTACTATGAAGGTATGCCAGTTCAGTGCAATGGCGCAAAGATAGCTTATCAAAAGTCCGTCGCTTTTGGTACAAATTGTTATAGTTGAATATCAAATAGTGACACCCATGGTTACAGAGTTTAGACATTTGTATAAAATGTATAAGATATAACTATGGCGTTTCTGTTTTGCTAGGGACATAGTGTACTTGACAGACTCAAAAACAGTGAAATGGATGCTAACAGGTTCGTGTTTGTCATCTCGTAGAATCTGGTGTACTGCCGGTGGTCAGGGAACCCCTGAGGAAGACGCCGAGTTACGACGTCGAAATACCCTGTTGCGAAGACGCGAACCACCGGCAGCACACCCGATTCTACGAGATGACAACAAATCGCCGGGAAAGTCTTAGAAAATATAGGTTCGTGTTTGCATAACAGCAAATGTGTGGTGTAATATATACATGCGCAGATATTTTTGTATAAGGAACGTTAGTACGTACACACATCATTGTGTTGGTTGTTTTTTCTCTGTGTCGAACAAAATGGTTCAAATGGCTCTGACAAGGGAACCTCCCCATCGCACCCCCCTCAGATTTAATTATAAGTTGGCACAGTGGCTAGGCCTTGAAAAACTGAACACAGATCAATCGAGAGAACAGGAAGAAGTTGTGTGGAACTATGAAAAAAATAAGCAAAATATACAAACTGAGTAGTCCATGGCAAGATAGGCAACATCATGGACCCTATGAGCTCAGGAGCGCCATGGTCCCGTGGTTAGCGTGAGGAGCTGCGGAACGAGAGGTCCTTGGTTCAAATCTTCCCTCGAGTGAAAAGTTTGATTTTTTATTTTCAGGCAATTGTTATCTGACAAACTCTTAACTTGTCATCACGTTTTTTGGGAGTGATTATTACATCCACAAGAAAAGCTAAATCGGGCAAAGTAGAAGATTCTTTTTACCCATTCGCCAAGTGTACAAGTTAGGTGGGTCGACAACATATTCCTGTCTTGTAACGCACATGCCGTCACCAGTGTCGTATAGAATATATCAGAGGTTTTGTCCTATGACCTTGCGATCAAATGTTTTCGGTTCCCATTGGAGAGGCACGTCCTTTCCTCTACTAATCGCAGTGTTTTGCGGTGCGGTCGCAAAACACACACACTAAACTTATTACAGTGAACAGAGACGTCAATGAACGAACGGACAGATCATAACTTTGCGAAAATAAAAAAAGTAAAATTTTCACTCGAGCGAAGACTTGAACCAAGGACCTCTCACTCCGCAGGTGCTCACGCTAATCACGGGACCACGGCGCTCTTGAGCTTATATCTTTCATGATGTCGCCTGTCTCCAGCATGGACTACTCAGTTTGTATATTTTGCTTATTTTTTTCATAGTTCCACACAACTTCTTCCTGTTTTTTCGATTGATCTGTGTTCAGTTTTTCAAGGCCTATCCACTGTGCCAACTTATAACTAAATCTGAGGGGGGGTGCGATGGGGAGGTTCCCTTGTGAGCACTATGGGACTTATCATCTATGGTCATCAGTCCCCTGGAACTTAGAACTACTTAAACCTAACTAACCTAAGGACAACACACAACACTCAGTCATCACGAGGCAGAGAAAATCCCTGACCCCGCCGGGAATCGAACCCGGGAACCCGGGCGCGGGAAGCGAGAACGCTACCGCACGACCACGAGCTGCGGACTGTGTCGAACAGTCTTCGCACAAACACGTCACGAAGTTTATCACCTGATGTTTCTTGTGTGGTCGTAATTGCACAAGTGGATTACGCCTGTCACGCGTCCACGTGTCTACACTGCAACATCTGGCCTGCTGTCCAGAAGAAAATGAACATTAATGGCTTGTTGTTGCCACATGTAGTTCGAGGCAATAACAAAAAAATGGTTCAAATGGCTCTGAGCACTATGGGACTCAACTGCTGAGGTCATTAGTCCCCTAGAACTTAGAACTAGTTAAACCTAACTAACCTAAGGACATCACACACATCCATGCCCGAGGCAGGATTCGAACCTGCGACCGTAGCGGTCTCGCGGTTCCAGACTGCAGCGCCAGAACCTCGCGGCCACTTCGGCCGGCAGGCAGTAACAAGCCTAAAAACACAGGATTTCTAATACTTATAATTGTTAGTCTGCACATGAAGTAAATAGTGATGTAATGTTCAGCTAACCGTCCTTAGTCACCCACGCATTTACACTTACTTGGTTACACCGTGTACAATGGCCGAACATTAATAGAACGGACAAACTGCAGGAGTGCATTCTGACTGGAACTGAAGGAAAAAAGGTCTATGAACACGGTGTGCGTGCAACGACAGCAAATCGTCCCAGAACACAGTATAGAGGTGCATCGCATCCACATCACAGCAGGTGTTCAAAGTGGTCTCTATAGCATGCAGTGGATGCTTTCACTCATCGCAACGTAGATTACTGCACTGTTTCGCACGTTCCGGCCTCTCTACGAATAGCGTCATAGGCTTCGTGAAGACGCTGTTGAAGGGTCTGGACATGAAGTGCTGGTTCAGCATACACAACGCTTTTCAGATGGCCCAGAGGCAAAAATCCATGTCCGATGATATAGCAGGCCATGGTACAGTGCCTCCAAGTCCTGTCCAAACTCCGAGGAAGATCGTGTCGGCGAACTGTATTGCGGAAATGGGATGCTGCTCCGTCATGCAGAAAACTCATAACCTGTCGTACTTCCAAAGGCACATTATGAACCTGCCTAGGCAGTGTATTCCTCCGACAAGGCGTTGTATAATAACCGGTACAAGTATGTGGTCACCGAGAATCCCTGCCCACAAATTGATGCTCAACTAATGCTGATGAGGTGTCTTAGCCTTCCCCGAGGATTGTCTGTAACCCGCAGATAACGATTACACAGATTGATGACGCCAACTCTGGTAAAGCTTTCTTCGTCGGTAGAGAGGATTGGTGACAGAAATCCCATATTTGTGATTCTCTGGTGCAATACCATAGACAAAATCCTTCCTGTACATGGAAATCCGCTGCTAATGACCTTTGGAGGTGATAGGGATGTTATTCAATCTGTATATTGGGCAAGCAGTGAAGGAAAGAAAAGAAAAATTCGGAGTAGGTATTAAAATCCATGCAGAAGAAATAAAAACTTTGAGGTTCGCCGATGACATTGTAATTCTGTCAGAGACAGCAAAGGACTTGGAAGAGCAGTTGAACGGAATGGACAGTGTCTTGAAAGGAGGATATAAGATGAACATCAACAAAAGCAAAACGAGGATAATGGAATGTAGTCGAATTAAGTCGGGTGATGCTGGGGGAATTAGATTAGGAAATGAGACACTTAAAATAGTAAAGGAGTTTTGCTACTTGGGGAGCAAAATAACTGATGACGGTCGAAGTAGAGAGGATACAAAATGTAGACTGGCAATGGCAAGGAAAGCGTTTCTGAAGAAGAGAAATTTGTTAACATCGAGTATAGATTTAAGTGTCAGGAAATCATTTTTGAAAGTATTTGTATGGAGTGTAGCCATGTATGGAAATGAAACATGGACGATAAATAGTTTGGACAAGAAGAGAATAGAAGCTTTCGAAATGTGGTGCTACAGAAGAATGCTGAAGATTACGTGGGTAGATCACATAACTAACGAGGAGGTATTGAATAGAATTGGGGAGAAGAGGAGCTTGTGGCACAACTTGACTAGAAGAAGGGATCGGTTGGAAGGACATGTTATGAGGCATCATGGGATCACCAAATTAGTATTGGAGGGCAGCGTGGATGGTAAAATCGTAGAGGGAGACCAAGAGATGAATACACTAAGCAGATTCAGAAGGATGTAGGTTGCGGTAGGTAGTGGGAGATGAAGAAGCTTGCACAGGATAGAGTAGCATGGAGAGCTGCATCAAACCAGTCTCTGGACTGAAGACCACAACAACAACAGGGATAGCAACGGTTGTAATGCAGGACACACATTATCGTACTTTGGCTTACACCATGCTGGCGGACCACTTTACTCGAGCTTGTACGATGATTCGTCTCAGTATCCTGTAGAACCCGGTCCTCCAACTATGCTGTACGCACATCTCCTTCGCCATACACAAACGGCCACTGGGCTTGTTCCTGACATGAGTACTGGACCATTCTGCTGCTCACGGTACACTGCGTCAACCGCTTAGCCTGCAAAACGAAAGGACACGTGGCACGTCGTCAGAGGGATTTTCATTCATCTGCCCGATCTACTGTGGCAACCCCGCAGTTTGTCGGTTTTAGTAATGTTCACCTTGTCTATTATTTTCACCTTATGTTTTGCGAAAGATTTTAGGACTTTGTGAATGATTTAATAGAAGTACGATCGGAAATAGTCGGTGTTGTTATGAACAAAAGCTCTCTCTATCGAGGAGATAGTTTGTTCGATTCTGTGAATATCCACGGAAACACAGGCCAACCAATTAGGAGACTGTAGTGTACGTCACTCACTGATTTCCTGTGTTCCCGACGATCGCTAACATAGTCGACGCGGCTATTTTAAGCCCGTCCGTTTTCTTAAACAAACTGTGCGGTTTGAGCGCTAGATGCGTTGGCAACCGCCGCTGGGGAGCGCTGTAGTGGCAAATCACGGCATGGAACACGTTCGCCGGTGTGCCCGTGCGGTTACAGGCGCTTCAGTCTGGAACCGCGTGACCGCTACGGTCGCAGGTTCGAATCCTGCCTCGGGCATGGTGTGTGTGATGTCCTTAGGTTAGTTAGGTTTAATTAGTTCTAAGTTCTAGGCGACTGATGACCTCAGAAGTTAAGTCGCATAGTGCTCAGAGCCATTTGAACCATTTGAACACGTTCCGTGGGATGTAGCAGATCGTTCGGGAGGCTGCAGTCGCCACAACAGCGTAGACGAGAAACGCGTCCCTGTGAAGACGGTTTACCACGTGTAGAAGTATGAAACCGGAATTTGGTTGCAGTTATTACACGTCTTTTGTTTGAAAGTGATGAACAATATTTTTTTCAAAATGATCTCCATCTGTTTATACTTGTCTCCCATCTCTCTGGTAGGTCATGAATGCCACGCCAAGAAAGCGAAGCAGTCGCGAGTCATTTTCGTACTGTTTCATACGAATTGAAGCGTTGTTCAGCGACAGCGTGTCCCAATGATGCAAACAGATGACAATCGGACGAAGCCAAGTCTTGAGAATAAGCCGCATGCCCCAGTATCTCCCAACTGAACGCCTCTGTCGTTTTCCCCTGACACGTTTTGCCGTGTGTGATGGGGCGTTATCATTGACCAATATGACTCTGTGTTGTCTTTCTCCATATTCTGGTCGTTTTTCACGTAATGCTCGATTTAAATCGATCATTTGCTGTTGGCAGTGATCGGTGTTAATGGTTTCATCTGGTTTCAGCAGCTCATAATAGATGACACCGTTCTGATCCCACCAAACACAGAGCATTGTCTTCTTTCCAAAGCGATTTGGTCGTGCAGTGGCTGTCGATGGTTGGCTGAATTCACTCGTGATTTACAACGCTTAGGATTCTCAAAATTTATCCATTTTTCCTCAACTGTCAATATATTTGATGGAGAAGCGACTTTGCTTTGTATCTGGAGAACAGCACTTCACAAGTGGTCTTTCGATTTGCAAAAATTGGAAATTTGTGGTAAGGTCTTATGGAACCAAATTGCTGAGGTCATCGGTCCCTAAGCTTACACACTATTTAATCTAACTTACGCTAAGGATAATACACACACTCATGCCCGAGGGAGGACTCGAACCTCCGACGGAGGGAGTCACACGTTTCGATTTGCTAGGTGTCTTTCTTTCAGTTCGTGCAGAATCCATTTTCCCTGTTCTGCACCTTTACCACAGCTTTAGACCGAAGAGAAACGTCTTTCTGCGTCACATTCAATTCTTCCGCGAGTTCCTGACGAGTTTATCATCTTCATCCAATGCTTGAAATTTCTTGTCTGGTAACTTTTTCGGTGGTTTCCTGTGTTCGTCGTTTCTCACGTCGGAATCACCACTTACGAATTTTTCGAACGACTCGAAACACTGTGTTTTCCCAAGAGCATTTTGCCGAAAGCTTCGATAAGCATTCGATGCGATTCTGCAGCAGTGTTCTTCAAATGACAACAAAAAACCGATGGTGTCCACAAATTGTAGTTCGTAGGCACAAAGCTCCGATGTATGGAACTTTGGTTACTGTGCGTTGACATTCGTCGTCAGCCATTACAGGAAGCGGACGGCGCTGCAGACGCGGTCTCAGGGGCCCTACACCGTCTGTAGAGAAATTACAGTTTCGAACTCGTACAGCTGGTACCTGCGCCGCCTGCTGGGCTACTCACCGAGTCGTCGGAGGAGGAGGGCGTGCCGCGCACGCTGAGGAAGGCCTCGCTGGAGGTGCGCCGGCCGCTGGTGCGCTCCCAGTCGTCGCTCGAGGTGGCCGTCGCCGTCGTCTGGCGCGCCGACGCGAAGCTCAGGTCGTCGCCCGACGAGGTGGCCGGCCGGGTGGCCGCCGAGGCGGCGGAGGCGCTGGGCGTCGAGGCGGAGGGCGGGGGCGGCGGGGGCGGCGGGGGCCCGTCAGCGAGCAGCCAGCTGGCGCGCGAGCTGATGCTCGACACCTCGGACAGCGACTCGGGGGTGGCCAGCGGCGCCAGCCCGAACCACTCGTCGTGCAGGCCGTCCTGCGCCGGGATCGTCACCTGCCGAGAACCAAGCCAGCCTCACTCCCCCCTCACTATTGACACGGACGGAGCAGCCTCCAACAGCGATATTAACAATTCTCAAGCTTCATCTCACATTCAAACTGTGTGCCGGATCGAGACTCGAATTCAATACCTTTGCCTTTCGCGGGCAAGTGCTCTACCGTCTGAGGTATCCTAGAGCGACTCTCGACCCTTGCCGGCCCGGGATGGCTGAGCGGTTCTAGGCGCTACAGTCTGGAACCGAGCGACCGCTACGGTTGCAGATTCGAATCCTGCCTCGGGCATGGGTGTGTGTGATGTCCTTAGGTTAGTTAGGTTTAAGTAGTTGTAAGTTCTAGGGGACTGATGACCTCAGAAGTTAAGTCCCATAGTGCTCAGAGCCATTTGAGCCTTTTGAGTCTCGACCCTTACTCACACCCTTACTTCCTCCAGTACCTTGTCTCCTATCTTCCAGACTTCACTCATGGAAAAAGGATATTGCAGAGTCGTGGCCCAGCCACAGCCTGGGGAGACGAGGTACTGGTGGTTCAAATGGTTGAAATGGTTCTGAGCACTAAGGGACTGAACATCTGAGGTCATCAATCCCCTAGAACTTAGACCTACTTAAACCTAACTAACCTAAGGACATCAGACACATCCATGCCCGAGGCAGGATTTGAACCTGTGACCGTAGCAGTCACGCGGTTCCGGACTGAAACACCTAGAACCGCTCGGGCACCACGACCAGCGGTACTGGTGTCAAGTAACGGTGTGAGGACGGGTCGTGAGTTGCGCTTAGGTAGCTCAGTTGGTAGAGCACTTGCCTGCAATAATCAAAATTCCCGAGATCGAGTCTCGGTCCGGCACACAGTATTAATCTGACAAGAAGTTTCATATCAGTGCACACTACACTGCAGAGTGAAAATTTCATTCTGAAAATATCTCCCAGGCTGTGGCTAAGTCGTCTCCGCAATATCCTTTGTTCCAGGAGTGCTAGTCCTGCAGGTTTTGCAGGAGAGCTTCTGTAAAGTTTGGGAGATAGTTGCCCGCTTCCTTAGCTGAGTGGTTTGGATGTGCTGACTGACGCAGCACCCGCTACTTAAGGCGCTCATAAAAAAGTAAAATAAAAATAAAAAACTCATTATGTTTAATTTTCGTGGCTCTCCCGTGGTTTCCTTCGCTTTATACTTCCTCAACTCATCATAACTCTATGTTAGTCGTACTGGGAGTAAGATTATACGGGGGGCCAACACCTGAAGTGCCTTTATCTCTTTCTTCTCTCTTAATCCCTTTTTTACTATCCAGGGGAAGATGACAAACAAAAAAATAGCTCTCTGAGTAGACTGTTCAGACCATAAAACCGACATCCACCATGGAGAAAAAGAAAACTGGTCAAGGCCTTTGACTGCCATGCCGCAGGCGCGGGTTCAATTCCCAGTTGGGTCGAAGATTTTTTCCGTTTGGGGACTGGGTGTTGTGTTGCCTACGTCATCACCGACATGCGAGTTGCCCAATGTGGCATCAGCTGATAAGATTTACGACTGGGCGGCCGAACTTCCCGACGCGGGGACACCTCGCCGTCAGTGCCATTTGGATGGTAGGAGACGATGCGCAGGTGGAAGTAAAGCTGTGAGGATGGGTTGTGAGTCGTGCTTGGGCATCTCAATCATACCTGGCACGGTGGTAACTCAGTGTGTTTGGTCAAACGGTTAGTTGTCCTCTGTAATAAAGAAGCTGAGTGAACTGAATAAATAAATGATGAATTGAACGAGTGCCATGGGACACGAGAGGCAACGGCCTTGCCGCAGTGGATACACCGGTTCCCGTGAGATCACCGAAGTTAAGCGCTGTCGGGCGTGGCCGGCACTTGGATGGGTGACCATCCAGGCCGCCATGCGCTGTTGCCGTTTTTCGGGGTGCTCTCAGCATCGTGATGCCAACTGAGGAGCTACTCGACCGAATAGTTGCGGCTCCGGTCAAAGAAAACCATCTTAACCACCGGGAGAGCGGTGTGCTGACCACACGCCCCTCCTATCCGCATCCTCACCTCAGGATGACAAGGCGGTCGGATGGTCCCGATGGGCCACTTGTGGCCTGACGACGGAGTGCTTGTGCTTTATGGGACACGAGACGTCCGCCCCGAATCAATGCAACGAACAAAAAGTCGGTAGAGCAATTGCTTGCGAAAGGTAGGGGTCCCGAGTTGGAGCCTCAATCCGGCACACAGTTTTAATCTGCTAGGAAGTACACTCCGCTGAAGAGTCGAAATTTCTTTCTGGAGTTTTCAACGGCTATTAAAAATTTCTCACAGTCTTTTATTAAAGATCAAGTGAAGACTGTTACAAGCTAATACCGGCTAATATCGGAGATGGACAAAAATATGGAAGCATCGAAAACAGAATACATTACCGGGCCTAATACGGTGTACGAAAACTGTTGGTATTCGAAACATCTGCCACTCAGCTAGGAATGGATAAATACAGATTTTTATACTTTTCATGGGAATGTCATACCATTCTTCCTGAAACACAGTGCCAAGTTCAGGCACCGATACTGGAAATGGATGATGATCAGGCACCCTTGTCTCCAACATAGACCAGAAACGCTCAATAATATTGAGATCTGGTGGCGGTAATGGCCAGGGGAGATACGACAGTTCATCCACGTGCCCACCGAGCGAGGTAGCGCAGTGTTTAGCACACTGCACTCGCATTCGGGACGACGACAGTTCAAACCCGCTTCCGGCCATCCTGATTTAAATTTTCTTTGATTTCCCTAAATCGCTTCAGGCAAATGCCGGGATGGTTCCTTTGAAAGGGCATAGGCGACATCCTTCCCCATCCTTCCTTAATCCGTTGGGACCGATGACCTCGCTGTTTGGTCTCCTTCCTGAATCAAACAACTAACCAATCTTGTGCCCACAAAACTAGTCTTGGGACAGGGGTTCTTGTGGTCTTCGAACCCAATATCCCCTTTTGGCAACAAACACTACAGTGGGATGGACCTGGTGAGCCAAAATGGCCACATAATCAAATGGTTCAAATGGCTCTGAGCACTATGGGACAACTTCTGTGGTCCTCAGTTCCCTATAACTTAGAACTACTTAAACGTAACTAACCTAAGGACATCACAAACATCCATGCCCGAGGCGGGATTCGAACCTGCGACCGTAACCGTCGCGCAGTTCCAGACTGTAGCGCCTAGAACCGCTCGGCCACCCCAGCCGGCGCCACATAATCATTGACAGCAATGCTACTTTGCCGAGTAACCATAGGGCCCACAGAATAAGGCATGGTTGTCCAAATCACCACCGATCCTCTTCCATCTATCACCCTTGGGGCCTACACTCGGCGAGATGTTCGAAAGTATCTAAAGCAAGATTCATCCGACCAAATGACGTCCATCGTTCCACAGTCCAGGTTTCGTCACCACGTTTCCCTGTTACGGGCATTTGCATCACTGATGAATGGTTTTGGAATTCCAGTTCGCTCTGCAGTTCCAACTTGTGTACCTCCTTTGTGTTGGTTTGCTGCTGACAGGGTTCGCAAGTGCGACATTCAGTTCTGCACTGACTCTTGCTGTTACCATTCTCTTATTTGTCCTGACATTCCCCTTCAATGACTTTCCGTCACACTCACTCGAGGCACTCTCTCGTCGTTGTGACTTAGCGGATGATGCATTCCTGCTTTCGCTGTATCGGGTATAAATCTTCGTCACGATGTCCCTTGAAACACCTTCCTCTTCGGCAGTCTCGGTTACGGAAGCACCCAACACACAAGCACCAACAACCTGGCTACATTAGAATTCACTTAGTTCCGAGGTAATCCACTCACAACTACACAGAACACTCTTCTGACCACGAGTGACACATACAACGTATTGGCGACACTTCACACGAGCCGTGCAGGCTTGACTGGCATCTGCGTTTATGATCAAGCATGCATTTCTCGCATGTTTCCATATTTCTGCCCAACCACTGTGCATCACTCCCTCGCCTTCTGATTGTTACAGTTACGGACCCATCGACGTCTTCTAACGCTAACTGGTGTATTATTATTGCCAAGAAGCATTTACCGTCTTCAAGTAATGAAGATGACTGTATAAGAGTTTTATTTGTTAGTCGCAAATACGGTGAAGCACGAACCAAACGAAATTCTGTACTCCTAAAGGCTTAGCACCAGCACAGAGCAGAGCCTGACCGGATGTTTCCTGCACAGAAGAAAGCGACGACAGCGGGACAGGAGGTAAAACTTTAATTTATTTCCACCGAACTCCGATAGCCTTCATGCAAAATAGGAATCTAGAGTCCAACAACTACGGGGAAAATGAGACCGGGAGGCACCTTGAGAAAGGTGTAGCTCTACGTTTAGAGAACAATGGAAAAATTAGTAGACGCCGACCTCAGGTTGCGTTTCCCGACCCTGCGACTTACCGCAGAGGATAGATTAAAGAAAGGCAACGCTGCGTTTAAAGTATTTGTACACGCAGAGTAAGCTTTTGACAATGTGGTCTGGACTACATTCTCTGAAAGTCGGAAGGCACTAGAGATATAATAAAGCCAGGGGAAGCTATTCTACAGTTTGTAGCGAAACCACATTACAGAGATAAGTCGGAGAACACAAAAGCAAAGCAGTACTTGAAAAGGGAGTGATCTGGGGTTGTAGACTGCTCCCCACGTTATTCAAACTGCTCATTGAGTCAGTTATGAAGGAAACCAAGGAGGGACTTGGAGAAAGAATTAAAGTTAAGAGAGAAGAAAAAAAAGTTTTGAACTTTGCTGATGACGGTGCAGTTCTGTCAGAAACAGCAAAGGGCCTGCAAGAGCGGTAGATCGGTGTGGACAATCTCCTGTAACGAGGTTGTAGGTCGAGTTAAATATGGCGACGCTGGAATTAGACACTAGAAGCTGTACATGAGCAGAATAACTGATGGTACCTTAAGCAAAGATGCTCAAAATCCATACTGGCAATAGCAGGAAAAGCATTTCCGAAAAAAAAAGAAATTCGATGACATCGAATTTAAATTTAAATGTTAGAGTTTCTTTTTTTTGAAGTTATTTGCGTGGAGTGAAGCCTTCTAGGTAAATGAAACATGGAGAATAAACATGGAGTATAAACATTTCAGACAAGAAGAAAATAGAAGCTTTTGAAATGCGGTGTTACGGAAAAATACTGAAGTTAAAGTTCGTTGATTGAATATGTAGTGAGAAGGTCCACCTACTGATTCATACTGACCAGGAAAGAAATTAGTGGCACAACTTGGCTAAAAGAATGAATCGGTTGAAAGGACATAAAACTACGCATGAAGACGATTTGACCACAGTAAAGGCTCAAATCAATGATGAGTTTCAGTACATATACTGGTCTCAAGATAGCGTAGTCTCGGATGCAGAGCTGCATCAAAACAATCTTTGAACCGAAGATCACAACGTCATCGTAGCTCAACATCTCGGCAGAGCGCACACCGGAACTCCTTCCACTGCCTGGTATTTCATCGGTTACGAACACGGGCTGTGTGCTCACGCCGATACAGCAGTGCAATCACACACTGTTCTCCACGTTCTGCTGTTTATGTAATACCAAGAACACACAAAATGTGTGCTAGCACAAGAGGTATTCATAAAGTTTTAAGTACCACCTGGAAAAAGTGAAGAGCAACAACACCGAAATTATAATTCTTCAAGGCTTTCCTGGCGAGGCGTTGTCATATTGAACAATCGGGTCTTTCTTGCCCGATATTTCAACTGCGTGACTCATAGTCTTCTTCAAGTGCTGTATGATATTGATTCTAGAGCGAAAGGAGTCCGACCTTACTGCATCTTTGCTAGATATTCGATCGACGCACCTTATCTTCAGCATTCTTCCGTAACACCGCATTTCAAAAGTTTCTATTGTCTTCTTGGCTGAACTGTCCGTTGTTGATGTTCCACTTGTGTAAAAGGATAACTGACCTCAAAACGTACTTTCTAATACTTAAATTTAAATTCGATGTCAACGAATTTCTCTTTTTTTTCAGAAATGCTTATTCAACGTGACAAAACCGAAATTACTGCCTGTAGGATATTTCCAGTAGCAGCAAACCTAAGTCTTTATGGAAGGAACCTGAAACAACTCAACTGTTTCCAGTACGTGAGTAGCAGAATAACAGAGAATGGTATATCATGCCAAGGGATTAAATGCTGAATTTCACAAGCTAAAAAAATCATTCAACAACTAGAGTAAGCTACTAGTATCAAACTGAACCCTAGGAAGCAGCATCTAAAAACTTTTTGTTTGAACCGTTCCCGCATACGGCTCGGAGCCATAAGAGAAAAATGGCAGGTTTTTGAGGCATGGTGTTGGAGAAGAGTTCAAAGATTCATGGACAGAGAGAATGACCAATGAAGAAGTCTTCAACATAGGAGACATAAGATCGTTTTGGAGGAGGACCAAAGGGACCGATGAGTTACTTAGTTCGTTAGTTACTTTCGTGTTCCATGGATCTTTTTGCATAATACGTCTTAATGATGTGGAATGAGTCATTCTACATTCATATCGCAAACTAATTTTTAAATATGGCTTCAAGCTGAACATTTATAAGAATTTTGTTTTTAATATAGATATGAGTTAGTAATTCCTTCTCATCACCTATTACACATTACAATAATAGAAATTCTTTTACCGATTAGAAGCCGTTGTCAATGAGGAACTTTTTCAGTTTTTTAACACATTTTACTTTGCTGTCTCTCAGACATTTTCCATCCTCAGGTAACTGAACAAAAATTTTAGTTGCAGCATTGCGCACTTCTGTTTGTGGTATTGAATTACGTACATCATTGTTCCTGTTGAACTGCAATCGATTATTTGCAACGGACTGCATGGGCCAAGAAATATACTGCGATCAGTAGTCTCAATGCCTTAACACCTTACATAGATGTCTACAACATGACTGTTGGTGAGCACTACATATTATTCTTACAGCACGTTTTTGAGCAATGAAGACTTCATTAAATATGAGTTACTACAGAACATTATTCCATATGACATTACAGGCACTGAAACCTGACTACAGCCGGAAATTTTTGCGAAGGATCTAACAGTTTTCAGAAAGGATCGGGTAAGTATAGTTGGCGGCGGCGTGTTTGTTGCTGTTAGAAGTAGTTTATCTTGTAGCGGAACTGAAGTAGATGGTTCCTGTGAGTTAGTATGAGTAGAGATCATTCTTGGAAACAGGAATAAAATAATAATTGGATCCTTTTACCGACCTCCCAACTCACGTGATACATTTGCTGAAAGATTCAAAGAAAACTTGAGTCTAATTTCAAACACATAACCGACTCATACAATCATAGTTGACGGGGACTTTAATTTACCGTCGATATATTGGTGAATGCACATGTCTGAATTCGGAGGTACGTATAAAATATCATCCGAAGTTGTGCTAAACGTATTCTCTGAAAATTATTTCGTGCAATTAGTTCATGAGCCCATTCGAACAGTAAACGGTTGAGTAAACACACTTGACCTCTGAGCGACAAATAATCCTGAGCCAATAGCGATCATCAAAACGACAACAGGGACTAGTGAACAAAGGGTTGTCGTAGCGAGACTGAATACCATAACACTCAAATCCACCAAAAATCAACGAAAATATATCTATTCAAGAAAGCAGATAAAAATTCACTTGACGCCTCCCTGATAGATAATCTCCACTCCTTCCAAATTAATAATGTAAGTGTAGAGCAGATGTGGCTTGAATTCAAGGAAATAGTATCGGCAGCAATTGAGAGATTTATACCAAATAAATTAACAAACGATGTAGCTGTTCTCCCTTGGTACACAAAACGGGTCAGAATACTGTTGCAGAAACAACGGAAGAAAACATGCCAAATTTAAACAGTCGCAAAATCCGTAAGATTGGCGATCTTTCACAAAAGCTCGAAATTTAGTGCAGGCTACAGTGGGACATGCTTATAACAGTTTCCATAATGAAACTTTGTCTCGAAACCTGACAGAAAACCCAAAGAGATTCTGGTCGTGTGTAAAGTATCCTAGCGACAGGACAAAATCAATGCCTTCCCTGCAGGATAGGAATGGAAATACTATCGATGACAGTGCTGCTAAAGCAGAGTCACTAAGTGTAGCCTTCCGAAATTCCTTCACCAAAGAAGACGTAGAAAATATTCCAGAATTCGAATCAAAAACAGCTGCCAATATGAGTAACTTACAAGTAGATACCCTCGGAATAGTGAAGCAACTTAAATCACTCAATAAATACCAATTAGGTTCCTTTCACAGTGTGCTGACGCAATAGCGGCATATTTAACACTTACAACCTCTGACTGTATTAGTTGAATCACTAAATATAACTTTCTACATTCTTTTAGTCAGATATGACATTATCCATTGATTGACTGTACCCATAAATCTTCAATTAATATAGAAGAGGTCAAATGTCTCAGTCAAGTCCCAGGAAATACCAACTTGCGCTATTTTATTATTTAATGCTTGTAAAATTTAGTGAGTGAACATGTAAATGGAATTCTCAGTAGAGCAACTCTTCTGAAACCCAAACTGTGATTTGCTGACGCTGTTATTGTTGTTCAGGTGAGATACTATTCTGGAATATTGAGCTTCTCAAAAATTTTGGGAAATGATGTCAGCAGTGAAACTGGTTGTTGACTATTGACATTTCTCCTATCACATTTCTTAAACATCAGCATATTTCAGCCTCTCTCTAAAATGCCTTGTATTAGTGACACATTAGATATTTCAGCTAAGACTGGACTCATTATAGTACTCTATTGGGAACACCACCAAAAACAGATGAGGTTTTATTTTTGAGAGACATAGGTCATACACTCATATGATTGAATTTTATGAGAGTTACTTTTTCAAGATATTGTTGTGATTATTCTCTTGAACTGTTTGTCCCTATACTTTTTAGCATATTTAAGAAACGATTATTACAGATATTTGCTAGCTGTGACTCGTCATTTACAGCCCTTCCACTCAGTTCAACACTGATGTTATCGTGGTCTGTGGCTGGTTGCCCTACCTCTCGTTTCAGAAGCAGCTACATTCTATATAGCCTTAAGTCTGTTTTTAGGGTTACGGGTTTCTGATATTACGTGCATTTTGATGTTGTTGTTGTTGTGGTCTTCAGTCCTAAGACTGGTTTGATGCAGCTCTTCATGTTACTCTATCATGTGCAAGCTCCTTCATCTCCCAGTACTTACTGCAACCTACATCCTTCTGAATCTGTTTAGTGTATTCATCTCTTGGTCTCCCTCTACGATTTTTACCCTGCACGCTGCCCTCCAATGCTAAACTGGTGATCCCTTGATGCCTCAGAACATGTCCTACCAACCGATCCCTTCTTCTTGTCAAGTTGTGCCACGAGCTCCTCTTCTCCCCAATTCTATTCAATACCTCCTCGTTAGTTATGTGATCTACCCACGTAATCTTCAGCATTCTTCTGTAGCACCACATTTCGAAAGCTTCTATTCTCTTCTTGTCGAAACTATTTATCGTCCATGTTTCACTTCCATACATGGCTACACTCCATACAAATACTTTCTGAAACGACTTCCTGACACTTAAATCTGTACTCGATGTTAACAAATTTCTCTTCTTCAGAAACGCTTTCCTTGCCATTGCCAGTCTACATTTTATATCCTCTCCACTTCGACCATCATCAGTTATTTTTCTCCCCAAATAGCAAAACTCCTTTACTACTTTAAGTGTCTCATTTCCTAATCTAATTCCGTCAGCACCACCTGACTTACTTTGACTACATTCCATTATCATCGGTTTGCTTTTGTTGATGTTCATCTTATATCCTCCTTCGAGGACACTGTCCATTCCGTTCAACTGCTCTTCCAAGTCCTTTGCTGTCTCTGACAGAATTACAATGTCAAGAACTAATAAATTTCTCTCTTGAACACCTACACAGGCATCGTCCTTTCATTGTGAAATTAATAGTTGGGGAAAAACGTAGATCGAGAGTAGAGGAAAACCAAGACATCTGTAGAACAGGCACATGAAACAAGATCTGGGACTATCGTACTCGTAATTGAAGTGATACCGAACAAGGTGGCGCAATCCTTAGCACACTGGACTCGCATACGGGAGGACGACGGTTCAAACCCGCGTCAGGCCATCCTGATTCAGGTTTTCCGTGATTTCCCTAAATCACTTCAGGCTAATGCTGCGATGGTTCCTGTACAAGGGCACAGCCGTCTTCCTTCCCCATCCTTTCCTAATCCGGTGGGATCGATAACCTCGCTGTTTTTTTCCCCTCCCCCAAATCAGGCAAGCAAGCAACTAGAGTGATCTGCAAACGATAGGGGAAAATGAAGAACGAGAGTTGTTGTCGACCCATATAGGGATTAGGAATGAAATATTATAAAGAGGGAGAAGGATTTTCGGTTTGTCTCCACGTACATGACTGCAGTCCTGGCGTACACTGAAATCACTGCGCCACGGCAGCGTAGCGCGCCGCTACACGAGCCAAAACAAAATGGCATAGCTCATGAAAAAGTCGACTGTCGTGCTGCGATCCGTTTTCTGCATTTGAAGGGCAACAACGCTGCAACTGTCCACACTGACTTGGTGGAGGACGATTGTAAAAATTAACCGTCCTATGAAACGGTGGTTCGGTGGCGGGGATAAGTCTGAAGGAAGTGGCAGACAGCGTCATTGTGAGGAACAGGGAATCGCGAGAGAAATGCCGATCTGTGTGTTCGAAGATGGACGTATCACAGACCAGGCAGTTGTTCAAAAGGTGAAAACCACTAGCATACCTGTTTCTAACATTTTCACGTCGTTTAAAAATGTTAGGACGCCGCAGTTCACTTTACACAAAACACATATGGTTGGTTTGTTTGGGCGAGGAGACCAGACAGCGAGGTTATCGGTCTCATCGGAATAGCGAAGTACGGGGAAGGAAGTCGGCCGTGCCCTTTCAAAGGAACCATCCCGGCATTTGCCTGGAGCGATTTAGGGAAATCACGGAAGACCTAAATCAGGATGGCCGGACGCGGGGTTGAACCGTCGTCCTCCCGAATGCGAGTCCAGTGTACTAGCCACTGCGCCACCTCGCTCGGTCAAAACACATATGCACATGCAGATTTTCCGAAGCAATAATTAAAACTTTATGACTCCGCCTCATGTAAAGGCAAACAGGGCATGATGCAATACAAAACTTATAGACAAGAAACACCCTAAACCGAGTTTGTAAAACACTGAAAGCTGGAAAGTAAGAGCGCAGTTTACGTTTCGCGAGATCAGGTTACTCTAGCGGAGTAGTAAGTCGTGTAGGCGCGGCATAAGAAATTCCCCAACAGCCGTCAGCTTTCAGCTGGACAGCGCTAATAGCTGCAGGCTGAAACAGTAGAGGAATCGTTTGCGCCAGGACTTCACCCGGAACAAGTCCCGCCCACTCACCCCCGGTTTTCCCGGTCTCTGTTCGGCGCCTGGGCTTGGTTTCAGTTGACCCACGTGGTTTACCGCGTTTGGCTGCACTTGGAGTGAATGTTAAATTAATATCTTGCTAGGTCCTAAATTTTGCCACATAGTTAAAAGACACGTTACAAAAAACGTGCACAATTGGCCTCAGCTGTGCCAGGTACTTCCACAGCAAACATAAGAGAAAACAATTTAGCACTGAATTCTTTAAATACGAGAACTCAGTATTCAGATGAATAACCTATGAAGAAACATACTTCTATGTGAGAAAAAGCACCCAAAGCTAAAACAGGAAAAACCTACCCTCAAAGAATAATTTGCTTGGAGAAAGAGGAACCACGGTTTTCAGAACTGAGACAGTATACGCGAAACAAGCACCAGTGTTCACTATAATTCCAGAGGCATCAAAATTACTTTGTTCTTGCTAGATCGATCCAGGCTGTTTTTGCTGAAAAGTTTTAGGGGTGGAAGAAGAGATGGCACAGCATGAAGGACGTTTTACAGCCGTGAAACACTGCAGCATTTATTTCCTTCATAACTGCTCTGTGACAAACATACACATCATCATTATTATTTTTAAAAAATGGTTTGAATGACATGAAATTAATTAATCTTTTGGTAAAAATAGACAGGACAAAGAATAACGACAGATTACTGTCCTGAGACGTTTGCAACAGCATATAGGACACTAATCACAGAGAACCGCCACAATTCTTTATAACCTCGTTTATAATGCGCAAGTGTGGCATTGGAAGAATTTACAAGTTAAAATTCACCCATTACCCCTGCAAATACTAACGAAATATGTCATATAAGCAAATATCTTACTGCTTTCATTAGACAGTTCTATTTCATGGCATTCTTATATTCTTTAATTTTAGTGAGCTACTATGAGGGTCTACATAAATAAAACGACTTTCACTTATTTCTGTATAACGTTGATTTTAGACAACAGAGTTAGTCGACTGCATCCGTGGCTTTACTACCAACATGAGAGATTCACAACCTTTGTTTTAACATTGTATGTTTGCTCTGCTGTTTCTCTCAAATAAATGTACTATAATAAGTGAATTAGTTAATGAAAATTTGTCCTTATTGCCTTTAAATAACATCACGTTATTTTTTGTTTTCTATTGCTGGCGATGCTTTCAATTCTCTATAAATATTTTTATTTCTTTAATAATACACATTCGTATTATATTACTATCCAGAAAGACTTAAATTTCTTATCATTACTAAATTTCATCACAGTGTAACATGTGTTGGACTGTGACGATAACAGCTTTGATGTAACTTCCAGTTTGCTGAACTGGCGGCTGTTTAGGGGAGGGCCTCACACTGTGGATAGGCGTGGAGGGGGATGAATGGGCGGGACTTGTTCCGGGTGAAATCCTAGCGCTAAGGGCACGTAAACAGTAGTCGCCTATCAGCTGTGACTACAGTGTGGCCCTGTCGTAGAGACGTCTACAAAATCGCATTACGTGAGCGGTTGAGGTAGGCGCGGGCAGCTTCCACGCCCAGCCCGCTGCAGCTGTCAGGCTCCTTCTTATGCCGACTCTTTTTATAGTTGAGCATGCCAGACGTAGGGCGTATAGTCGGAGGTGCACTGTGGTTTGCACATCGCCGCAATCGCACACACTGTTGTTACAGTCTGGAAGGAATCCACATTTTATTAAGTTGTCTTTGGTTCTCGCCACTGAAACCTGTTGCGCTTGCTAGGTCGCCATCTGTTCTACATTTGTATGGCCGGC
Organism: Schistocerca serialis cubense; assembly: GCF_023864345.2. Taxonomy (NCBI): domain Eukaryota; kingdom Metazoa; phylum Arthropoda; class Insecta; order Orthoptera; family Acrididae; genus Schistocerca; species Schistocerca serialis. Next base: position 472,149,481 of record NC_064646.1, on the reverse strand, counting down.
GTCTATGACTAACAACACCAGAAAGTTGTGTGTGGTATATTGACACTGTGACGTACTGAATTGTCGCGTAAAATATCTACATTTACATCGATACTCCACAAGCCACCGTACGGTGCGTGGCAGAGGATACCCTGTTCCACTCGCAAATAGAGCGAGGGTAAAACGACTGTCTATATGCCTCCGTATGAGTCCTAATTTCTCGTATCTAATCTTCGTGGTCCTTACGAGCAATGTATGTTGGTGGCAGTAGAATCGTTCAGCAGTCAGCTTCATATGCCGGTTCTCTAAATTTTCTCAATAGTTTCCTCATTTGTGTGGCCATAGTGTCCGTAGTTGCCTTATAATTCTTGAGAGTATTTTTGTTCTGTCGTTGCAACTACAAAAAAGCGTTTGGCTTCATTGAGGTAAAGCATCATCAGTGGTCTGTAATTAAGTTATTTACGTTTTAATTTGCTTTTAGATCGAAAAACAGTTCGTTAAGAATAGGCTGCTTTGTACTTACGGTGATTTTTCGGCTGGTTTCTCGCTTACATCGGGAAATACCGCCTGCTAAGAAATCGTTATTTTTCTGTGTTAGACATTGATAATTTTGATCTAAAAATTAGATCAAAATTATCAGTGTCTAACACAGAAAAACAACGATGGGCTAGCAGACAGCATTTTCCGACGTAAACGAGAAATCAGCCGAAAAATCACCGTACGTACAAATCAACCTAGTCTTAGTGAACTCTTTTTCGATCTAAAAGCAAATCAAAAGGTAAATAACTTAATTACAGATCACTGATGGTGCTTTACCTCAATAAAGCGAAACGCGTCTGGTGGAAAAATCACGCATTTTTGTAGTTGCAACGACAGAACAAAAATGCTCTCAAGAATTTCTCACTAGCCTTTCTCGAAAAGAGCGTCCAGTGATTCCCATTGGAGTTCCACAGGCATCTTCGTAATACTTACGCGTTGTTCAAACCTACCGGTAACAAATCTAGCAGACCGCCTCTGAACTGCTTCGATATCTTCCTTCAATCCGATCTGTACAGATCCCAAACACTATAGCAGTGCTCGAGAATAGGTCGCAACAGCGCCCTATATGCCTTCTCTTTTACAGGTGAACCACTCCTATTTTCATAGAAAGCACGGACATAAGAAGAACCGCAACACCACAAGATGATTAGGTGAAGGAGTCTTTCCTAAAATTCTCCCAATAAACCGAAGTCGGCCACTCGCCTTTCCTACCACAGTTCCCACACGCTCGTTCCATCTCATATCTCTTTGCAACAGTACGCCCAGATGTTTAAACGATTTTACTGTATCAAACAGGACGCTAGTAATACTGTATCCGAACATTACGGGTTTGTTTTTCCTACTCAACAACATTAAATTACTATTTTCCACATTTAAGGCTAGCTGCCATTCATCACACCAACTGGAAATTTTGTCTAAGGCGTATCTTCCTACAGCCACTCAACTTCCGACATACATCACAGCATTGTCAGCAAACAACCGCAGATTGCTGCCCAATCTGTCCGCCAAATCATTTATATATACAGCGGTCCTGTCACACTTCCCTTGGGCATTCCTGACGATATCCTTGACTCTGATGAACACTCGCCGTCGAGGACAACATACTGGGTTCAATTACTTAAGAAGTCTTCGAGCCACTCACATATCTGTGAACATACTCTATATGCTCGTACCTTCGTTAATAACCTCCAATGGGGCACCGTGTCAAATGCTTTCCAGAAATCTACAAATATGGCATCTACCTCTTGTCCTTCATCCGTAGTTCGCAGTATGTCGTGTGGTATAAGCGTAAGCTGAGTTTCGCACGAGCGACGCGTTCTAAAACCCTGCTGATTCGTGGATACAAGCTTCTTAGTTTCAAGAATCGTTATTATATTCGAACTGATAACATGTTCAAGGATTCTGCAGCAAACAGAACAGAGGGATATTGGTCTGTGATTATAATATGTTCAAGGAAGTTCACATCTGCAAAGCACAATTATTTCTACTGTCGCTTTTCAGTTCCATACTTGTTTTCAACACGTATGTTCTGTTCTTTATTTTATACTCTACAATTATAGTCTAGTGGCTTTTAGGAAAAAAGCAATAGATATATTATGGCTGCTCAACCTTTTCTTAACTTTCTTGCATTTCATTAGTATGTGCATTGCTTTCAGGGTATCGGAATGTTATTTTTCCCACTGTTTTTTTGCTGCACCGTAACACGCAGGATAACATGAAAACGAAGTGTCCGTGAAGAAGGCAGTGGGGTGACGTTGCCACCTTTCCGCGATGTTATTCAGTTCTCACATTGGGTAAGTAGTACAGTAAACCAAGAGAAATTTGTAAAGGAATTTAAACTTCAGGGAAGAGAAATGAAAATGTTGAGGTTATAGTCCTGCCAGAGTTGGTAAAAGGACTTGAAATATGACTTTAATGGACTGGATAGCGTGTTGAAACTGATGGAAATGAACAAAGGAAAAACAAGGATGATGGAATATACTAGAATTAAATCAGTCAGTGCTGGGGCAATCTGATCAGGAAGTAGAATACAAGTAATAGATGACTCTTTTTACCTGGGCAGTAAAATGAACGATGACGGCCGAAGTAAAACAATACAAAATACAGAATGGCAGTAGCAATAAAAATATTTCCGAAAAAGAGGAATTTATTGATATCGAATAAAAATTGAAGTGTTACGAAGCCCTTTCCGAAGGTAGTTACATGGAGTGTAGCCTTGCACCGAAGTGAGTAAAGAGTTCTGACAAGACAAGAATAGAAGCTTTCGAAATTTGGTACCACGGAAGATCGGATGAGAAGATTGAGTGATCCATGAAGAGGTATTGAACCGAATTATTGAAAAAGAAAGCAGAAGAAGATTATGGCACGAACTGACTATGAGAAAGAATTCGTTGTAGGATACATACTGAGAGGTCAAGGAATAGTCGATATAGTAATACAGGGAAATGCAGGGGGTAGAAATTGCAGGAGGAGACCTAGGCATGAATATACTAAGCAGGAAGAGACAGATGTAGGTTGAAGTAATTACTTACGCAGAGATGCAGCGGCTTGCAGAGTATAGATTAATGTGGAGCACTGCAGCAAACTGGTCTTCAGACTCAAGGCCATACGCAGTCACAAATAATGTGATGATGTTATTTTCAAGAAAAAATTCCGGCGTAACTGTCGTATCGCCAGTTTTCACTTGTTCAGTACGTGTTGGAAGTGATGTATCATTTTTGGTGAAATGCACAGAGTTCGTTAGTACATCACGGACAACGGGCGCTCACAATATCGAAAATACGCGTGGTACGTAGTGTCTTTTACGTAGAGGTACCTAGTTCACCTTGTACATTAGCGTACGTTTCTTTGCGGACGTGCAGCCTCGCCTATGTTTTGATTAAGTCCTGCGCACCAGAGCGATAATCCAGCAGGAAAGTCGTGAGGCTGCCTGATGCGGTTTCGCAACACCCCACCAGGAAAACGCAGAGGTCCACTTGCTTTAACCTCAGCTGATGTTACGTAAGCTTCTTCTTACACTTGCGCACCTTTTTTTAGTTTCCAGGCGTTTCTACGGCGTAGCTGGTTGCAGTACTACTGTTACGTTTTACAGTTTACTCCTTCATTTAGAGCCGGTTTGCTGTCGTTGGATTAGCAGGCAGTACTCTTACTGAGGTGAAACTATACATCCACTCTCTCGACAAAACCAAAACGATATTAATGACTGTGAACTTCCAGCTGAAACGTGCAACGTATTTTAAGAGAAAAAGGGATGAAGGATGATTGGGTTTAACGTCCCGTCGACATCGAGGTCATTAGAGACGGAGTGCAAGCTCGAATTCTCTCAAGGACGGACAAGGAAATCGGCTGTGCCGTTTCAAAGGGCATTTGCGTAGAGAGATTTAGGGAAATCACAGTTAACCTAAATCTGAATGACCGAGACGCGGGTTTGAACCGTCGTCCTCCCGAATGCGAGTCCAGTGTGCTAACCACTGCGCCACCTCTCTCGGTGTATTTCAAGAGAAGGAGGCTAAAAATAAGAGACAGGGCTGGTGTTACGCCGTGTATCACGTTTTGAGAGACTTTTAGGTTTTTCTACAAGAGTACCGCGCGGGATTAGCCGAGCGGTCTCAGGCGCTGCAGTCATGGATTGAGCGGCTGGTCCCGGCAGAGGTTCGACTCCTCCCTCGGGCATGGGTGTGTGTGTTTGTCCTTAGGATAATTTAGGTTAAATAGTGTGTAAGCATAGGGACTGATGACCTTAGCAGTTAAGTCCCATAAGATTTCACACACATTTCTACAAGAGTATTCTCTACACAATCAAAGGTTGAAATTTGACGAGAGTAATATAACATTTTGTCACCGGACAATTAAATTTGTCAGAATTTTGACAAAATATGGAAATGCATATCTGTCCAATAATCACTAGTTCCTGTGTGTCAGCTGTTTAGTTAATTGGTTGCGTCACGCGTGGGTCTACTTACGAGAAACGTTACGATCTGAAACGTATCAGTTAAACAAATTTTGTGCACAATTCTCTAAAACGTATATATTCAGCGCATCACAATTAGTAACAAAAATTTACACATGCTTGGAAATATATCGTAACAGAAGGAAAAACGTTACCGTAAACTGTAAGCATACACTATGTGATCAAAAGTATCCGGATACCCCGAAAAACATACGTTTTTCACATTAGGTGCATTGTGCTGCCACCTACTGCCAGGTACTCCACATCAGCGACCTCAGTAGTCGTTAGACATCTTGAGAGAGCAGAATGGGGCGCTTTCGCGGAACTCACGGACTTCTAACGTGGTCTAGTGACTGGGTGACACTTGTGTCATGCGTCCGCACGCGAGATTTCCACACTCCTGAACATCAGTAGGCCCACTGTTTCCGATGTGATAGTGAACACAGCACAAAAGCGTACAGCCCGACCTTCGCTGTTGACTGACAGAGACCGCCGACAGTTGAACAGGGTCGTAATGGAAATGGATATGCCTTGTGGCTAGGGCCTCCCGTCGGGTAGACCGTTCACCTGGTGCAAGTCTTTCGAGTTGACGCCACTTCGGCTACTTGTGTGTCGATGGGGATGAAATGATGATGATAAGGACAACACAACACCCACTCCCTGAGCGGAGAAGATCTCTGACCCAGCCGGGAATCGAACCCGCGCCGTTAGGTATGACATTCCGTCGCGCTGACCACTCAGCTTCCAAGGGCGGACAGGGTCGTAATGTGTAATAGGCAGACATTCATCCAGACCATCACACAAAAATTACAAATTCCATCAGGATCCACTGCAAGTACTATGACAGTTAGGTGGGAGTTGAGAAAACTTGGATTACATGGTCGAGCGGCTGCTCATAAGCCACACATCGCGCCGGTAAATGCCAAACGGTGCCTCGCTTGGTGTGAGGAGCGTAAACATTGGACGACTGAACAGTGGGAAACCGTTGTGTGGAGTGACGAATCACGGTACACGGTGTGGCGATCCGATGGCAGGGTGTGGGTATGGCGAATGCCCAGTGAACGTCATCTGTCAGCGTGTGCAGTGCTAACAGTAAAATTCGGAGGCTGTGGTGTTATAGTGTGGTCGTGTTTTTCATGGAGCGGACACTATCACAGCACAGGCCTACATTGATGTTTTAAGCACCTTCTTGGTTCCCACTGTCGAAGAGCAATTCGGGGATGGCGATTGTATCTTTCAACACGATCGAGCACCTGTTCATAATGCACGGCCTGTGTCGGAATGGTTACGCGACAGTAACATCCCTGTAATGTACTGGCTGCACAGAGTCCTGACCTGAATCCTATGGAACACCTTTGGGATGTTTTGGAACGCCGACTTCGTGCCAGACCTCACCGACCGACATCGATACCTCACCTCAGTGCAACACTCCGTGAAGAATGGGCTGCCATTCCCCAAGAATCCTTCCAGCACCTGATTGAACGTATGCCTGCTAGAGCGGAAGGTGTCATCAGCGCTAAGGGTGGGCCAACACGATTTTGAATTGCAGCGTTACCGACGGACGGCGCCACGAACCTTTAAGTCATTTTCAGCCAGGTGTCCGGATACTTTTGATGACATAGTGTACCTTTTGCAAGACTGATGTCACCGTGTTGTTACGATCCTTAACTAATTTCACTACGACATTTTCCGTAGTTAGTATAAACATATTTGAAACGAAACTTTTAGATTAAGTCCCTATCTAATTGGACTGATATTTAATCCGTGATCTAACAAGAAATACCCTACTTCTTCAGCGCATTACATTTTACAGTTTACTGTCCACTTGTAATCATCCATATGCAGCCTCGTATTTGGATACGATACTAGCGTAATCTCTTGCAATGAGTTGCGAATTCTAACTAACTGTGGCGGATCATGCCAATACTGACACGACAGCACAATTCGTTGCTCCACTTCTTCAACCATATCAACGGGAACGTAACTGGGTTGGGCTCTCTTTCACCTAAATGACCTCAGTTATGGTCCGTACGCTAATTGGGGCACTCGTGTCTCATTATGGAGACCCACTGACCAATTTAAAGAACAGAATGGAGGACTGACTATAATTATAGGCTCGGTGTTGATTTTAATGTATTCTAATGCTGTGTTCCTGTGTTGCGAGGTGAAGGAATTGTGCTCTTGTTGGAAACCCGTTTCCATCGTGGTCAGATGAGGCTGCTGTTGGGCGTGGTGGCAACTGCAGTTGCAGACAGCAGAATTTCCAATTTGTGGCAGGCACTTTAGAAAATACAGAGGGCTTAGCACAGGTGTACTGGGCGGCAGGACAAGAGCCTCCCTCAGTCGCCGGGCGGACAGGCCGTAGCAGCGGGGGTTGGTCGGTGTCCCACGAGACACGCACTTAGCGCAGAATCGCGTCGGCGTAAGGTGCCAGCGATTTATTCCTGCAGAGGAGAGAGTGCGTCACAGGTAGCCTCGACAATCTTTGTTTTAAGGCCTTCCAGAGAAGAAAACTTTCTCACTTCGGTCGTCATAATGGGTCAGCGTGGCTTGAAGTCTGTCTCCAGGCATTCCAAAAATTCCTGCCTTTTTGTTTTTTGGGTGGGGGTGGGGGGGGGGGACACTAGCTCCCACGCCGGTGTTTCTGCGCCAATTGAGCCGTAGCGTTCGATACTATACAGGGTGTTTCCGTAAGAGCGTGCAAAGTGTGACAGGACACAGACAGTGCTCCATTGAACAATTTGAAATAGAAATCCGGGGTCAGAGAAGCCACCTTAAGGAGATGTCGAAGTAAACTTGCCTACCGCTTTGTGTGGCATTACTGTTTCCCAGCTTATTTACAACTAACATGCGCACAAGTTTACACGTACTGTGATGTTTATTTCCTGCAAGGAAACAAGGAGGACGAGCCTGATTACTGGCAACTCATGATGCAACTTTTTTTATTTTACTTGTCCACAACGTGGCTCTGTTGTATCGTGCTTGCATTGCCCCATGACAGAAAGTAACTATGAATCGACGACAGACCCAAATAATGGTTCAAATGGCTCTGAGCACTATGGGACTCAACTGCTGTGGTCATCAGTCCCCTAGAACTTATAACTACTTAAACCTAACCAACGTAAGGACATCACACACATCCATGCCCGAGGCAGGATTCGAACCTGCGACCGTAGCGGTCGCGCGGTTCCAGACTGTAGCGCCTAGAACCGCTTGGCCACTCCGGCCGGCCGACAGACCCATTCATTACTCAGTGCTATTCAGAGACGCAGAGCACAATCCGATGGCGCAGTGCCAGTACGGTTTCGCAGAACTCACTAACATGCACCTTGTGTGTGAGGAAGTACATTGCAGTCCGCCCGCCCGGCTAGCCGCGCGGTCTCACGCGCTGCTTACCGAGTGGGAAAGAGTGCCGGTCCCCGGCACGAATTCGCCCGGCGGATTATTGTCCAAGCCGTGTGTGCCGGCCAGCCTGTGGATGGTTATTAAGGCTGTTTTCCATCTGCCTCGGCGAATGAGGGTTGATTCCCCTTATTCCGCCTCAGTTACACTGTGCCGGTGATTGCTGCCCAAACACCGTTTCCATGTACGCATACAACCGTAATTATTCTATCACGCAAATGCTTGGGGCTACACTCGTCTGGAATGAGACGTTCCTGGAGGGTCCACTGGAGGCCGAACCGCACAATAACCCTGGGTTCGGTGTGGGGCGGCGGTGGGGTGGGTGGACTGCTGTGGCCTCTTGTTCGGTTGTGAACCACTGAGGGCTACGGTGGGACAAAGGCTCTCCATCGTTTATAGGTCCCCACTTTAATACAATACAATACGATAAATTGCAGTCCTCTTGCTGCTGAAAGGCATCATTTGTCACAACGGATGTTTTTTTCTCTCGGTAGACGAATGCGGGAGACTGGTTCACCAGAAAGAACCAGGGACCTCGCGAGATGAGGAGAACTCGCACACCCGATTCAAGAGGAGGTGCTAGAGTGTGATGCAGCGGAGCTCACTACAAGTCGTCGTCGCATTGCACGTGAAATGGGTGCTGCCAATACTAGCGTGTGGCGAGTAGTCCACCAACGATGGTTGCACCCATATCACCCACAATGAGTCCATGCAATGTTTGTGACTGACTTTGCGCCAAGGGTCGCATTGTGTCAGTGGTTGCTCCAACAATGGATTGATCGACCACGTTTCCTCCAAATCGTGCTGTTTACTGACGAGTCCTCATTAGGTCGTGATGGTATGCTGAACAGCAGGAACAGCCATGTGTGGGAGGAGAAAAACCCTCACGCTCTAGTACAGTCACACCATCAGGTACGTTCTTCTGGTGGAATATCTGGGCTGGCATTGTAGGCGACAATAGCATTGTGCCATGTCTTCTACCTGGCTGTCTGAATGGCCACCTGTACTTGAGGTTCCTGCAAGGAGTTCTGCCTGAGTTGTTGGAGAACGTACCCTTGGCTGTTCGTGAGTGGATGTGGATACAACATGATTGCACACCGCCTGACTTCAGAGTGGATGTCCACAACCATCTCAATGCTGTTTTTCCTGGTCGCTGGAGGGGAGGTCTGTTCCATGCCTGCTAGGTCACCTGACCTGATGATGATGATGTTCAGATGTGTGTGAAACCTTATGGGATTTGCCGGCCGAAGTGACCGTGCGGTTAAAGGCACTGCAGTCTGGAACCGCAAGACCGCTATGGTCGCAGGTTCGAATCCTGCCTCGGGCATGGATGTTTGTGATGTCCTTAGGTTAGTTAGGTTTAACTAGTTCTAAGTTCTAGGGGACTAACGACCTCAGCAGTTGAGTCCCATAGTGCTCAGAGCCATTTGAACCATTTTGAACCTTATGGGATTTAGCTGCTAAGGTCACCAGTCCCTAAGCTTACACACTACTAAACCTAAATTATCCTAAGGACAAACACACACACCCATACCCGAGGGAGGACTCGAACCTCCGCCGGGACCAGCCGCACAGTCCATGACTGCAGCGCCGAGACCGCTCGGCTAATCCCCCGCGGCTCACCTGACCTGAATCAACCTCGGTTATTTCCTATGGAGATATCTAAAACCACTTATGTATGAGACCCCAGTGGATACGGAGATGCAATTAGTTGCCAGAATTGTAGCTGCCTGTGGTGTGATTCGAAACACACCAGGGACATTTGTCAGGGTGCGTCAGAATCTTGTTCGCCGACGTCATGCCTGCATTGAGGCTGATGCCTGTCAGTTTCAGCACATTTTGTAAGGTACAGCACAAATACTACGTTAATTGTGTCAATGATGGTATTTGCAGTTAATTGTAACTAATGTAGTTAAAAAAGTTCACAGTGATGTGATTTTATTGCTGTTACTTCCTTAAGCTTGCTTTTTCGACCCCAGGTTCCCTACCTCAAATTGTTCAGTTGGACAAACCCTATGTCCTGTTAAATTTTTGCATATTCTTATGGAAAAATCTTGTATGTCACTAGCAGGCTGGCTTCCGATCCTTGCATGAAGAATTGCCTGGCTGGCGGTATGAGAAAAGACAGAGAGAGGGCAGAGTGATGCGTCGGCAACGAGGGGGGCCACAGGATATAGATGATGATGATGATGATGTGGGTTGAGGGGGTGCTCGACATCATGGTCATCAGCGTCCTGACGAAACGTCAGCATGGCTGGGGATGCAGTCTGTACCCACATGCGAAGCAGTTTATAAAGTATTGAAGTCTGCCGCCCTTCCCCACCAGTTTAGGGATGAGGCAGAGGAGGAAGGCATGTGTCAAAGGGCTATGCCCGATTCGCAGTCTGGTAAGCAAGACCTCCTTCCACTGGCGAGGCTGACATGAAGTCCTTGTGGTTGATTTGAGCGACCGCGATTTGTTGTCTATCACCTGCAACCGCTGGGTGTCCCACTGACGCACGATGTGTGGTGTCACTGCCAGACACCACATTTGCTAAGTGGTAGCTTAAATCGGCCGCGGTCCATTTAGTACATGTCGGACCCACGTGTCGCCACTGTGTGATCGCAGACCGAGCGCCACCACAAGGCAGGTCTCGAGATACGATATAGCACTCGCTCCAGTTGTACGGACGACATTGCTAGCGACAATGCGGACGAAGCCTTCCTCTCATTTGCCGAGAGACAGTTAGAATAGCCTTCTGCTAAGTCCATGGCTACAACCTAGCAAGGCGCCATTAGCCTTACCTAGTTTGAGAGTTATCGTATAAATGTCTCAAGAAGAACGTGTAAACCAACAAAGAATAAAGTTAAGTATATTCCAAAGCTACGTATTTTCTTGATAGCAGTCATAACGTATCCTGTTCCAGACTTGACGCCAGTCAGCGTGTGTGTACACGTGCCTTTCTTTCAGCTCCCTTCCCAGTGTGGCGTAGCAAGCTTGTTACGCCACAACAGATTGGGGATGAGGCTTAAAGGATCGTATTATTTCTACTTGCTTTGCTCTGATTTATTTGTGTCATGGCTTCGCCACAATCTCCAGATGTACTGTCCGAATTTTATCGCTTGCAGAATCAGCAGACGCAGGCGTTATTGGATGCCCTTGGACAGCTCGTCCAGGGTCAACGTGCCATTCACACCGATGCGGCAGCCGCCGCTTCACCGCTACCGCATCCCCAACATGCAGTTGCACCGCAGTTTCGCCAGTTTGACCAAACCCACGAGACTTGGACGGAATGGTCCCGACAGTTTGCATTTCATCTAGCCGCCTACAGAATTCAAGGTAATGAGCGGAAGCCATTTTTGCTTTCTTGTGTCGGTGTGTCCACCTACCGTGTGATAGTGAAATTGTTTCCCCGACGCGACGTAGCAACTCTGTCCTACGAAGAAATTTTGTCTGCTTTAGATGCCTATTTTAAAGAAACAGTTAATGTGGTTGCAAAACGGTATACGTTTTTTCGTACAAAATGTACGGCCGGTCAAACTAATAGGGAGTGGGTTGCAACTTTGCAAGGCCTTACAAGGGACTGTGCCTTTGAATGTGACTGTGGCCTTTCTTATTCAGATACAATGGTACGTGATGCAATTGCACAGAACGTTTCTGATGTTCGCATCCGGGAGCAAATTTTGAAACTAGTTAATCCCTCCCTTCAACAAGTGATAGACATATTGGATAGACAAGACACACTTGACTGTGCTCAGGAATCTTTTGAAACTTCGCCAGCTGTGTGTAACATTAACCGGCCTGCTGGACACGCTGCGCTGCCCGGTAACCTGCCCTCGCGCACTTCGACGCAGCTGCCGCCGCGCTCTAAACCAGGTGTGCCGCGCCAGCACACAAATGCAGTGAAATCATGCCCGCGGTGTGCTACTAGACATTCGCGTGAACATTGCCCGTCACGCCAAGCTATTTGCTTTTTCTGTAATAAGAAAGGACATGTTCAAAGTGTTTGCCAGAAAAAGCTCCGATCAGACAATCACAACCATTCCAGGCCTTTTGCTTCGCGCTGGAATCGAACCAAGGACACTCAGGCTGGTGGAACTTCGCCCATGGACGTTCATGTAGTTAATTCCGCTTCGTCCAGTGCCACTGTCTCTAACAGTGACTGTGTTCGTCCCGCAAAACGTGTGCGTCGACGTCGCCGGAAATTGCGTCAATTAGCAAGTGATGCTGTGCCTGTATCAGTTCAAATTGCACGAGACAGTCGCTCTTGTCGTCAGCAGGACAATAAACTTTTTGTAGATTTGGACTTTAATGGCAAGGTCATACCATTCCAGCTTGATACCGGAGCTGCAGTTTCATTGCTCAATCACGACACGTACAAACAACTGGGCGCACCTCCGTTGCATGCCGCAAATGTTAAGTTACATAGTTATTCAGGACAGAATATACCTATGTTAGGACAGTGCACTCTTCTTGCAACACACAAGGGACAAACAAAACTTGTGTCATTTTACGTTCTTCGTTCTTCTTCTGCAGTGAACTTGTTTGGTTTAGATTTATTTCAGTTGTTTAACATGTCTATTGTAAATCAGGTCCTATCAGTGACTCAGACTGTGCCTGCAGACAGTGTTTCTCGCTTATGTGACGAATTTGCAGACATTTTTGCACCGGGCTTAGGTTGCGCTAAAAACTATGAAGCACATTTGGAACTGAAAGTAAACGCGCAACCGAAATTTTTCAGAGCGCGCAATGTTCCCCACGCATTTCGTGATGAGGTCGCAAGAACATTAAATGATTTAGAATCACAAGGTGTGGGTGAATGTGCACAATGCCTCTTCTCTTTCAGCTCCGCTTCATCGCTTACGCCGTACAGGTGTTCCGTTCGTCTGGACGACGGAATGCGAACGCGCCTTTCGCCAGTTGAAATCGGCGTTGCTTTCTAATACTTGCCTTACGCCTTCCGATCCCCACAAACCCCTTTTGTTGATGGTAGATGCATCGGATTTCGGGATCGGTGCTGTGCTTGCGCACAAAGTTGGCTCGCATGATCGCCCTATTGCCTTTGCGTCCAAATTGCTTTCGTCTGCGCAAAGAAATTATTCCCAGATAGAGAAAGAAGCTTTGGCTCTCGTGTTTGGTGTTACTAAGTTCCATGATTTCTTGTATGGTCGTCACTTCACCATCATCACAGACCACAAACCTTTGACATCGCTTTTTCATCCGCACAAGCCTGTACCTCCACATACAGCGCAGAAATTCATTCGCTGGTCTATTTTCCTCTCGCAGTACCGCTACGATATCTTGTATCGGTCCACTCCTCAGCACGGCAACGCCGATGCGTTGTCCCGTTTGCCTGTTGCTGAGGATAAAGCATTCGATTCTTCCGAACTTGCTTGCCTGTTCATTGATTCGGAAACCGATGAAGTGGTCGAATCGTTTCCGATTGATTTTCGTCGTGTAGCTACAGCCACCGCTGCTGACCCTGTCCTTGCTACCGTTTTGCGTTTTGTTGCTACGCAATGGCCTTTGTCAAAGTCTCGGATCGAGGATCCGTTGGTTCGCCGATTTTTTGCTCACAAGGAGAGACTTTTTGTTCGACGTGGTGTTTTGTTGTTGCGTTCTGATAATGATCAGTCCAGAGTAGTGGTCCCACGTTCGTTACAGTCCTCTGTTTTACGGCTTCTTCACCAAGGACATTGGGGTATAGTGCGAACGAAACAACTTGCTCGTCAGCACTGTACTTGGTTCGGAATCGATGCTGCGATTACGAATATGTGTTCTTCTTGCATGGCGTGTGCCGAACAACAATCCGCACCACCGCGGAAAGTAGTTGCATGGCCAAAAGCCACTTCCCCTTGGCAACGCTTGCACATTGATTTTGCTGGTCCATTCTGGAATGCTCGATGGTTGGTTGTGGTCGATTCTTTCAGTAATTTTCCTTTTGTTGTCAGGATGTCTTCCACGACGTCACCTGCCACCATCCAAGCGTTGTCTGCTATCTTTTGCATTGAAGGTCTTCCGCCGACTATTGTTTCCGACAATGGCCCACAATTCATGTCCGCAGAATTTCAGTCATTCTGCCAGGCCAATGGTATTCAACATCTGACATCCGCGCCGTTTTCGCCTCAGTCCAACGGTGCCGCTGAACGATTGGTCCGGACTTTCAAGTCACAGATGTTGAAGTTGAAAGAGTCGCATTCTTGGGAGGACGCGTTGTTGCTCTTTTTGTCTTCGTATCGCTCTCAGCCCCGAGATGGTCGCTCGCCGGCTGAGTTGCTCCACGGTCGTCCTCATCGAACCTTGATGTCTTTGCTGCATCCGCCAAATCAGGTTCCTGTGCAGCGGCAGACTCCTGCTTTTGCTCCAGGCGACGTTGTATTCTATCGCAACTATCGCGGTTCACGGCGTTGGCTCGCAGGGCGCATTCTTCGCTCCCTCGGCCGCGCGATGTATTTGGTTTTGGGGGCCTCTGGTGAGGTGCGTCGGCATCTCAATCAGCTGCGCCTCTGTCGTCGCACGGGTTCTGCCGTTCCCCGTCTGCTTTCAGCGACGGTGCCGTCCGGTCAGCGCCCTGGGGACCCATCTACTGGCTCGCCTCATCCCCAGGTGTTACCGACGCTGCCTTCCATTTTGCCCCATGGCAACGCGCCGCCGCAGCCGCCGCCGTCGCCGCCGCCGCCTGTTCTCCCGCCGGCGCCGCCCGCAGTGGACGCTTCGCCGCAGCCGCCAAGCGCCTCCCTGGGTCACGCGCCGCCGATCGCTTCCCGTGACCAGCCGTCCTCCGCCATGGAACTCTTGCCCGCTCCGGACCACATGGCGTCTTCGCGCGTCGGGTACCCCGACGCAATGGAGGTCGACCCTTCGGCCCCTCCTGTCTCTATACGGGCGCATACACCGCATGTTGACGTGCACCCTGGACTAGGTTTTCAAGCGTTTCCTAGGTCCCCTCGGACCGAATGGCCGGGTGCGGGTGGCACAGCCTCGCCTGTTGTTAGGCTCCCCACCTCCTCGCATACGTCAACATGGGGTCCTCCACACAGCGGGCGGAAGCCTTATAACACGAGCGTTCGCCGATTTGCGGGGGAGGAATGTGGTGTCACCGCCAGACACCACACTTGCTAGGTGGTAGCTTAAATCGGCCGCGGTCCATTTAGTACATGTCGGACCCGCGTGTCGCCACTGTGTGATCGCAGACCGAGCGCCACCACAAGGCAGGTCTCGAGATACGATATAGCACTCGCTCCAGTTGTACGGACGACATTGCTAGCGACAATACGGACGAAGCCTTCCTCTCATTTGCCGAGAGACAGTTAGAATAGCCTTCTGCTAAGTCCATGGCTACGACCTAGCAAGGCGCCATTAGCCTTACCTAGTTTGAGAGTTATCGTATAAATGTCTCAAGAAGAACGTGTAAACCAACAAAGAATAAGGTTAAGTATATTCCAAAGCTACGTATTTTCTTGATAGCAGTCATAACGTATCCTGTTCCAGACTTGACGCCAGTCGGCGTGTGTGTACGCGTGCCTTTCTTTCGGCTCCCTTCCCAGTGTGGCGTAGCAAGCTTGTTACGCCACAACACGATGCATCTGTCAGCAAATGAGATGATAGCGTGCAACGGGATGTGACATCGATGGACTGTACTATCCCAACATGCTTCCTTGCGGCTTTGTCGGCCATGTCATTGTCCTGTGTCCCAATGTGGTCAGGCACCCAGCAACAGGTCACCTCACTGCCACGGTGCTCTAAGGCATCACGGCTGACCTGAATCAGCGGGTCTACAGGTTACATTTGGTGAAGTGCTTGCAGTGCACTAAGAGAGTCGAAACAGACAATAAACCTCGCACGGTGATGTCTGTGAACACTTTCCAGGGTTTCCCTATCACAGAAAACAGCAGAACAACCGAGAGCATTCTCCTGCTGGGATCCATCTGTGTAAATAACGATAAAACTGCTGTACGTACTTAGAATCCCTTTGAAGACGTCAAGGTGGCTATGCGTTCCATCCCTGGGTATGTACACTCCTGGAAATGGAAAAAAGAACACATTGACACTGGTGTGTCAGACCCACCATACTTGCTCCGGACACTGCGAGAGGGCTGTACAAGCAATGATCACACGCACGGCACAGCGGACACACCAGGAACCGCGGTGTTGGCCGTCGAATGGCGCTAGCTGCGCAGCATTTGTGCACCGCCGCCGTCAGTGTCAGCCAGTTTGCCGTGGCATACGGAGCTCCATCGCAGTCTTTAACACTGGTAGCATGCCGCGACAGCGTGGACGTGAACCGTATGTGCAGTTGACGGACTTTGAGCGAGGGCGAATAGTGGGCATGCGGGAGGCCGGGTGGACGTACTGCCGAATTGCTCAACACGTGGGGCGTGAGGTCTCCACAGTACATCGATGTTGTCGCCAGTGGTCGGCGGAAGGTGCACGTGCCCGTCGACCTGGGACCGGACCGCAGCGACGCACGGATGCACGCCAAGACCGTATGATCCTACGCAGTGCCGTAGGGGACCGCACCGCCACTTCCCAGCAAATTAGGGACACTGTTGCTCCTGGGGTATCGGCGAGGACCATTCGCGACCGTCTCCATGAAGCTGGGCTACGGTCCCGCACACCGTTAGGCCGTCTTCCGCTCACGCCCCAACATCGTGCAGCCCGCCTCCAGTGGTGTCGCGACAGGCGTGAATGGAGGGACGAATGGAGACGTGTCGTCTTCAGCGATGAGAGTCGCTTCTGCCTTGGTGCCAATGATGGTCGTATGCGTGTTTGGCGCCGTGCAGGTGAGCGCCACAATCAGGACTGCATACGACCGAGGCACACAGGGCCAACACCCGGCATCATGGTGTGGGGAGCGATCTCCTACACTGGCCGTACACCACTGGTGATCGTCGAGGGGACACTGAATAGTGCACGGTACATCCAAACCGTCATCGAACCCATCGTTCTACCATTCCTAGACCGGCAAGGGAACTTGCTGTTCCAACAGGACAATGCACGTCCGCATGTATCCCATGCGACCCAACGTGCTCTAGAAGGTGTAAGTCAACTACCCTGGCCAGCAAGATCTCCGGATCTGTCCCCCATTGAGCATGTTTGGGACTGGATGAAGCGTCGTCTCACGCGGTCTGCACGTCCAGCACGAACGCTGGTCCAACTGAGGCGCCAGGTGGAAATGGCATGGCAAGCCGTTCCACAGGACTACATCCAGCATCTCTACGATCGTCTCCATGGGAGAATAGCAGCCTGCATTGCTGCGAAAGGTGGATATACACTGTACTAGTGCCGACATTGTGCATGCTCTGTTGCCTTTGTCTATGTGCCTGTGGTTCTGTCAGTGTGATCATGTGATGTATCTGACCCCAGAAATGTGTCAATAAAGTTTCCCCTTCCTGGGACAATGAATTCACGGTGTTCTTATTTCAATTTCCAGGAGTGTATTTTCATGCCCCAGAGATCCAGATTCTTAAAACAGTCTGTAGCACGTACACCAAGTGGCTTGGTCGCTTGGGGCCTATTCCTGAACAGTTGTTCGAAGGTGGTTTGGATCACTGAACTAAATGCCATCGACTGAGGTGACGCTAAGATTTTCAGCGCCGCAGGACATAGAGGGGGCACTGACTATGAAGAGCAGAGGCTGATGGGAACTTGGAGCTGATGTGGCAAGTGGCGTCTGCGAATCCGAGGAGAGGGACCGTGCCCTGCTCGGGTGGGTTGCTGCCTTCGTGTTGGTGTGTGTGTTGTTTCGACCCTGATTTCACCACTGGGAGGAGCGACTACCTTCAGGTGCTGATTTACTCGACGACTTTTCGGCAATCCGTGTGGTCAATTCCAGTTTCTGAATCTGGTGGGACATTTCCTGTGATAAGTGCATGTTTACATGTAAAAGAGAACATCACATATGGACCCAGTTCTACAATTTTTAAGGCAATCAGCATAGAGTAGACGAAATGAAAGGGAACAGGAAAGGAAAGAAAGCAATCTGAGAGAGAATTAAAGATGATGATGTTAGTTTGTGGGGCGCTCAACATCCTGGTCAGCAGCGTCCGTGAGAGAATTAAAGAAAGACATGTACAAGATTGAAGACAAAATGATAATCATAACACAGATATCAGCCAAGACAATACAAATAGCCACTGAAGCAAAGAACGATGCAAGAGTGGACAGGATCAAAGTATAAGATACAAGGAAAGAGAGCTAGTAGCAAAGAAGGGTGTAAAGCAAGCTAAAACTTCAATAATTCACACAAAGAAGGGGGTTGGGTTGTTTGGGGGAAGAGACTAAACAGTGAGGGCATCGGGCTCATCGGATTAGGGAAGGACGTGGAAGGAAGTTGGCCGTGCCCTTGCAAAGGAACCATCCCGGCATTTGCCTGGAGTGATTTAGGGAAATCACGGAAAACCTAAATCAAGATGGTCGAACACGGGATTGAACCGTCGTCCTCCCGAATTCGAGCCCAGTGTGCTAACCACTGCACCACCTCGCTCGGTCACAAAGAAGATTTTGCCAACTCTGTAAGAACAGGGCACGAAGTCAAAGAAGGAAAGAAAGACGAAATGTCAAAAAACTCCGAGAGAATCGGTCAGTTAGAACAACCACATGAAGACCTGTCCAGATTGAAGGAGGAACACATGCACATTTGTGCTCAACAGACAGAGTTGATTAAAGATGCAAAGGAAATGCAGGATTGTGTTAAGCAAGTACAGGACCTATGTGCTGAGAAAGAAGGAGGGGACTCGGATAGTATAAAACACATGGAGCGAGAAGAGCATAGAGACAGATCATATTCCAGAACAACGGAGGCTGTACATCTAGCGGAACTACCTGCACAGGAGCCAGCTGCTGCGTGTTCACCACCAGCGAGTGATCGGGCAGTTGTATGTGGCACCTCTGAGTCCACGACATAACACAACTGTATGTCACTCAAGTGTTGCAACTCTCATAAGAGGCAGTCTGTTGTCGTTAAGGATTTATCGTAGTATGTCGCATTCAATAACGTCTTTTTCTCATAAGGCAACGATGACAGTGGGCGACTAAAAGAAAAAGGAGTGGTACAATCACACGATATGCTTGACAAGAGGTCATGCTGACGGGGACACAGTGTGTCACTAAACACAAGCACGTATGACTGAGTATCTGTATTTCAGAGAGTCACGAGCGTATTACTAATATCGAATCCTGAGCTTCACAAAAAACATATGATAAGAGTTTGCTATCAACAGAAGAATCAGGCTGCCATTCCAGCATGATAATATCGAACAAGGAATCATGGAATCTGACCTGAATGTCTGCCAACAATGGAAGTCAATCTGACAATAAACACGCGATCATCACGCGAGATGTCATAAGAGGAAGGAATGTAAGCAGAAAGTTAATTAGCATTTTTAGCTTTGGTATGTGTGTTTGTGTTCATGATATTGTTCACAGGTCATGGAGTCAACAGCCGATGGCAGAAATTCATCGTAGTTTTGTTTTATATAAACATAGTCTACATTCTTTAGTAGCTGCATGTTTCAGTAGAAAGTAAAATAAAGCAGTTTCCTTGTACTGCCAAATGAGAAGTACAGGGGCAAAGTACATAGATCATGAATACCTACGTATGGCAAGGTACTGTCATCAGTTACATGTATCACAAATATGCCAGACCAATGGACCTCTGTTTATTCATTAGAAAGTAGTCAATAAGTAATTTGATCTACGTATATGCTTAGTATCAATTGTTAGGCAATTCTATTTCTGTTTTTATATTAATTGTTAATTATTATTTAATCGATGTAATATGTTGAAATGACTGTAAGTCAATCATTTACTGGGATTATACGAGGACTGTGCAGACTTGCTCTTACCGTAACAGAGACGGACTATGAGACTCCCTCACAGTCTGTTGTGGACGGAGGCTCGGCAACTGAGGCAGGTGAAGGCCACAGTTCAGCACGTGGTCGGGCATGACCCACATTCCAGACAGCCAACAGCAGCCTTGCGCGAAGTGAGGCCTTGCACTGACACATGGGCTGACTGCGAGGGCAGCTCTTCAATGGGGAGTCTTCCCTGACAGTGGACGTCCCAAGAAGCCAACTCAAGGTGGCAACAGATGGAGAGGACAGCATGGTGCCTGAAGGGGTGCAGACATAACTGTGCACCAAAGGACTTCTCAATAACCAGAGGATTACTGGTGTGCTTCACAGGTCTCGCCTAGTATTTTTCACAGGATCAACTACAGTGTTATACTCACTGTAGTAAAATCGAATAACTTATTCACCCCTTCTTGCCACTTGAGCCTTGGAGACGCAGTTACCATGGCCAGACTGAGGCAAAATGCAATTTGGTGCCAGGGATCCAGCCATAAAGAAGGTCCTGATGGGATTCCAGTTCGGTTTTACAGAGAGTACTCTACTGCATTGGCTCCTTACTTAGCTTGCATTTATCGCGAATCTCTTGCCCAACGTAAAGTCCCGAGCGACTGGAAAGAAGCGCAGGTGACCCTGTATATAAGAAGGGTAGAAGGACGAATCCTCAAAATTACATACCAATATCCGTAACATCGGTTTGTTGCAGGATTCTCGAACATATTCTCAGTTCGAATATAATCAATTTCCTTGAGACAGAGAAGTTGCTGTCCATGCATCAGCACGGCTTTAGAAAGCATCGCTCCTGCAAAACGCAACTCGCTCTTTTTTCACATGATATCTTGCGAACCATGGATGAAGGGTATCAGACGGATGCCGTATTCCCTGACTTCCGGAAAGCGTTTGACTCGGTGCCCCACTGCAACTCCTAACTAAGGTACGAGCATATGGGACTGGTTCCCAAGTATGTGAGTGGCTCGAAGACTTCTTAAGTAATAGAACCCAGTACGTTGTCCTCGATGGTGAGTGTTCATCAAAAGTGAGGGTATCATCTGGAGTGCCCCAGGGAAGTGTGGTAGGTCCGCTGCTGTTTTCTATCTACATAAATGATCTTTTGGATAGGGTGGATAGCAATGTGCGGCTGTTTGCTGATGATGCTGTGGTGTACGGGAAGGTGTCGTTGTTGAGTGACTGTAGGAGGATACAAGATGACTTGGACAGGATTTGTGATTGGTGTAAAGAATGGCAGCTAACTCTAAATATAGATAAATGTAAATTAATGCAGATGAATAGGAAAAAGAATCCCGTAATGTTTAAATACTCCATTAGTAGTGGAGCGCTTGACACAGTCACGTCGATTAAATATTTTGGTGTAACATTGCAGAGCGATATGACGTGGGACAAGCATGTAATGGCAGTTGTGGGGAAGGCGGATAGTCGTCTTCGGTTCATTGGTAGAATTTTGGGAAGATGTGGTTCATCTGTAAAGGAGACCGCTTATAAAACACTAATACGACCTATTCTAGAGTACTGCTCGAGGGTTTGGGATCCCTATCAAGTGGGGTTGAGGGAGGACATAGAAGCAATTCAATTCAGAGGCGGGCTGCTAGATTTGTTACTGGTGGGTTTGATCATCACGCGAGTCTTACGGAAACGCTTCAGGAACTCGGGTGGGAGTCTCTGGAGGAAAGGGGGCGTTCTTTTCGTGAATCGCTACTGAGGAAATTTAGAGAACCAGCATCTGACGCTGACTGCAGTACAGTTTTACTGCCGCCAACTTATATTTCGCGGGAAGACCACAAAAAAGATAAGAGAGATTAGGGCTCGTACAGAGGCAATATAGGCAGTCATTTTTCCCTCGTTCTGTTTGGGAATGGAAGAGGGAGAGAAGATGCTAGTTGTGGTACGAGGTACCCTCCACCACGCACCGTATGGTGGATTGCGGAGTATGTACAGGGTGTTTCAAAAATGATCGGTATATTTGAAACGGCAATAAAAACTAAACGAGCAGCGATAGAAATACACCGTTTGTTGTAATATGCTTGGGACAACAGTACATTTTCAGGCGGACAAACTTTCGAAATTACAGTAGTTACAATATTCAACAACAGATGGCGCTGCGGTCTGGGAAACTCTATAGTACGATATTTTCCACATATCCACCATGCGTAGCAACAATATGGCGTAGTCTCTGAATGAAATTACCCGAAACCTTTGACAACGTGTCTGGCGGAATGGTTTCACATGCAGATGAGATGTACTGTTTCAGCTGTTCAATTGCTTCTGGATTCTGGCGGTACACCTGGTCTTTCAAATGTCCCCACAGAAAGAAGTCACAGGGGTTCATGTCTGGCGAATAGGGAGGCCAACCCACGCCGCCTCCTGTATGTTTCGGATAGCCCAAAGCAATTACACGATCATCGAAATATTCATTCAGGAAATTAAAGACGTCGGCCGTGCGATGTGGCCGGGCACCATCTTGCATAAACCACGAGGTGTTCGCAGTGTCGTCTAAGGCAGTTTGTACCGCCACAAATTCACGAAGAATGTCCAGATAGCGTGATGCAGTAATCGTTTCGGATCTGAAAAATGGGCCAATGATTCCTTTGCAAGAAATGGCGGCCCAGACCAGTTCTTCTTGAGGATGCAGGGACGATGGGACTGCAACATGAGGCTTTTCGGTTCCCCATATGCACCAGTTCTGTTTATTGACGAAGCCGTCCAGGTAAAAATAAGCTTCGTCAGTAAACCAAATGCTGCCCACGTGCATATCGCCGTCATCAATCCTGTGCACTATATCGTTAGCGAATGTCTCTCGTGCAGCAATGGTAGCGGCGCTGAGGGGTTGCCACGTTTGAATTTTGTATGGATAGAGGTGTAAACTCTGGCGCATGAGACGATACGTGGACGTTGGCGTCATTTGGACCGCAGCTGCAATACGGCGAACGGATACCTGAGGCCGCTGTTGGATCACCTGCTGCACTAGCTGCGCGTTGCCCTCTGTGGTTGCTGTACGCGGTCGCCCTACCTTTCCAGAACGTTCATCCGTCACGTTCCCAGTCCGTTGAAATTTTTCGAACAGATCCTTTATTGTGTCGCTTTTCGGTCCTTTGGTTACATTGAACCTCCGTTGAAAACTTCGTCGTGTTGCAACAACACTGTATTCTAGGCGGTGGAATTCCAACACCAGAAAAATCCTCTGTTCTAAGGAATAAACCATGTTGTCTACAGCACACTTGCACGTTGTGAACAGCACACGCTTACAGCAGAAAGACGACGTACGGAATGGCGCACCCACAGACTGCGTTGTCTTCTATATCGTTCACATCAGTTGCAGCGCCATCTGTTGTTGAAAATTGTAAATACTGTAATTTCGAAAGTTTGTCCGCCTGAAAATGTACTGTTGTCCCAAGCATATTGCAACAAACGGTGTATTTCTATCGCTGCTCGTTTAGTTTTTATTGCCGTTTCAAATATACCGGTCATTTTTGAAACACCCTGTATGTAGATGTAGATCATATGTCACCATGGGAGGACTGTCACTTCCTGTCGGCCATGAAAGAAGGATCGATCAGGACCCTCCAATGATGTGCTTTTACTTAAAAAGCAACAACACACCAGTTGTGCTTCTGTATCATCAGATCTGCATACAATTCATCCATCACACACTTAGATGGCAACAACACACTATCTGTGTCTCTCTGTCATCACTTCTGGATACGCTTTGCCTGTGCACTTGTCACTCACCAGAAGGCTCAGAGGAAGAACTGCACCTTTCCCAGTGCACTGCAACATAACCAGCATGTTGTCCCACACACTCTCTCTGCCCATCTACTGTGATTGCAATGCTCGGTGCTACAGAGAATGCACGCCAACAGGACTTCCCTTGTCCAGTCTTTGCTGCCGCTGCAATGAAGAAAGGATGTCAGCTACCATAGCCTTCCCACACCCAGAGGTGAAACTACAAGGTGGTCACCGCCGCATTCGCATACGCTGAACAATTCACCTGTCCTGTATCTATAGATCAACTTTGTTCATTCAGATCAGTTAGAAAGTCTCCCAAAATGAAGTGAGAACGCATCGCTCATGAGATCGTGTGACGTGCGATTCCTAATGCACTTGACCATTATGTTTTTCTTTTCTTTACGAAGCCCAGACGTCATCAAACCCATTATCCAGACAAACATGTGGTTCCTGAAGAGGGGCAGCAGCCTTTTCAATAGTTTCAGGCCAACAATCTGGCTAATTGTCTGAGCTGGCCTTGTAATGTCAACCAAAATGGCGTTGCTGTGATAGTACCGTGAACAGCTGAAAGCGAGGAGATACTACAGCTGTATTTTTTCCTGAAGGAATGCGGCTCTACTGTATGGTTAAATGATGATGGTGTCCCCTTGGGTACAGTATTATAGAGGTAAATTAGACCCCCTTTGGAGCCCCAGGTGGGAACTACTCAGGACAAACAAAACTGACATTCTATGGATAGGAGTGTGGAATATTAGATCCCGTAATTGGGCAGGTAGGTTACAAAATTTAAAAACGAAAATGGATAGGTTGAACTTAGATGTAGTGGGAATTGGTGAAGTTTGGTGGCAGACGGAACAGGACACTGTGAATACAGGGTTATAAATACAGAATTAAATAGGGATAATGCAAGAGTAGGTTTAATAATGAATAAGAAAATAGGAACGTGGGTAAGCTACTGTGAAAAGCATAGTAAAGATGTTATTGGAGCCATGACAGAGCAGAGGCCCTCACCTACCAAAGTATTACAAGTTTATATAAGAAGAAATGTATGATAAGATGAAAGAAATTATTCAGATAATTAAGTAAGACAAACTTTAATTGTGGTGGGGAACTGGAATTCGATAGTAGGAAAAGGAATAGAAGGAACAGTAGTAAGTGAGTGTGGACTGGGGAAAAGTAATGTAGAATTGTGCTCAGAGCATAATTTATTAATCACTAACACTTGATTTAAGAATAGTGGAAGATGGTTGTATACATGGAAGAGACCTGCATGCACCAAATGTTTCAGACAGATTATATAGTGGTAAGACAGAGATTTCAGAACCACATTTTAAACTGTAAGACTTTTTACGGGCACATGAGGACTCTGACCACAATGCAATGCTTATGAACTGTAGGCTGAAGTTGAAGAAATTGCACAAAGGTAGAAATTAAGAAATGGGGCACGGGTCAGTTAAAAGAACAAGCGGTTGTTGAAAGTTTCAGAGGGAGCACTAGGCAATCATTGACTAGAGCAGGTGTAAGGCGTGCAGTAGAAGATGAATGAGTAGTTTTGAGAGACAAGGCATAGTACAAATCCTTGGATGTCACAGGAGGTACTGAATTTAAATAATGAAAGGAGAAAATATAAAATGGCAGCAAATGAAGCAGGCCTAAGGGAATCACAACATCTAAAAAATAAGACTGACAGGAAGTGCTAAATGGCTGAGCAGTAATGGCTAGAGGACAAATGTATGGATTTACAGCCATATATCACTAAGTGAAAGATAGATACCACAAACAGGAAAATTAAAGAGTCCTCCAGAAAGAATGAGAAGCAACTGTATGAATATCGATAGCTCAGGTGGAAAACCAGAGCTAATGAGAGAAGGGAAAGCTGAAAAGTGGAAGGAGTATATAGAGCATTTATACAAGGAAGATGAACTTGATGACAAAATTATAGAAAGGAAGAAGGATGTAGATGAAGATGAGATGGAAGATATGATACTACGAGAAGAATTTGACAGAGCACTAAGGAAGATGAACTTGATGACGAAATTATAGAAAGGAAGGAGGATGTAGATGAAGATGAGATGGAAGATATGATACTACGAGAAGAATTTGACAGAGCACTGAAAAACCTAAGTCGCAACAAGATTTCTGGAGTAGACAACATTCCGTCAGAACTACTGATAGTCTTGTTCGAGCCAGCCTTGTTAAAATTATTTCATTTGGTATGCAAGATGTATGAGACAGGCGAAATACTATCAGACTTTAAGAAGACTGTAATAAGTCCAATTCAAAAGAAAGCAGTGTGTGAAAATTACCAAACTATAATGTTAATAATGCAGTAAATGAAGCAGGCAAAAAGGAATACAAACGTCTCAAAAATGAAATCGACAGGAAGTGCAAAATGGCTAAGCAGGAATGGCTAGAGGACAAATGTAAGGATGTAGAGGCTTATCTCATTAGGGGTAAGATAGATACTGCCTACAGGAAAATTAAAGAGACCTTTGGAGATAAGAGAACCACTTGTATGAACATAAAGAGCTCAGATGGAAACCCAGTTCTAAGCAAAGAAGGGAAAGAAGAAAGGTGGAAGGAGTATATAGAGGGTCTATACAAGGGCGATGTACTTGAGGACAATATTATGGAAATGGAAGAGGATGTAGATGAAGATGAAATGGGAGACACGATACTGCGTGAGGAGTTTGACAGAGCACTGAAAGACCTGAGTCGAAACAAGGCCCCCGGAGTAGACAACATTCCATTGGAACTACTGACGGCCTTGGGAGAGCCAGTCCTGACAAAACTCTACCATCTGGTGAGCAAGATGTATGAAACAGGCGAAATACCCTCAGACTTCAAGAAGAATATAATAATTCCAATCCCAAAGAAAGCAGGTGTTGACAAATGTGAGAATTACCGAACAATCAGTTTAATAAGCCACAGCTGCAAAATACTAACACGAATTCTTTACAGACGAATGGAAAAACTAGTAGAAGCCGACCTCGGGGAAGATCAGTTTGGATTCCGTAGAAATTCTGGAACACGTGAGGCAATACTGACCTTACGACTTATCTTAGAAGAAAGATTAAGGAAAGGCAAACCTACATTTCTAGCATTTGTAGACTTAGAGAAAGCTTTTGACAATGTTGACTGGAATACTCTCTTTCAAATTCTGAAGGTGGCAGGGGTAAAGTACAGGGAGCGAAAGGCTATTTACAATTTGTACAGAAACCAGATGGCAGTTATAAGAGTTGAGGGACATGACAGGGAAGCAGAGATTGGGAAGGGAGTAAGACAGGGTTGTAGCCTCTCCCCGATGTTATTCAATCTGTATATTGAGCCAGCAGTAAAGGAAACAAAAGAAAAATTCGGAGTAGGTATTAAAATCCATGGAGAAGAAATAAAAACTTTGAGGTTCGCCGATGAGATTGTAATCCTGTCAGAGACAGCAAAGGACTTGGAAGAGCAATTGAACGGAATGGATGGTGTCTTGAAGGGAGGATATAAGATGAACATCAACAAAAGCAAATCGAGGATAATGGAATGTAGTCAAATTAAATCGGGTGATGCTGAGGGAATTAGATTAGGAAATGAGACACTTAAAGTAGTAAAGTTTTGCTATTTGGGGAGCAAAATAACTGATGATGGTCGAAGTAGAGAGGATATAAAATGTAGACCGGCAATGGCAAGGAAAGCGTTTCTGAAGAAGAGAAATTTGTTAACATCGAGTATAGATTTAAGTGTCAGGAAGTCATTTCTGAAAGTATTTGTATGGAGTGTAGCCATGTATGGAAGTGAAACATGGACGGTAAATAGTTTGGACGAGAAGAGAATAGAAGCTTTCGAAATGTGGTGCTACAGAAGAATGCTGAAGATTAGATGGGTAGATCACATAACTAATGAGGAGGTACTGAATAGGATTGAGGAGAAGAGGAGTTTGTGGCACAACTTAACCAGAAGAAGGGATCGGTTGGTAGGACATGTTCTGAGGCATCAAGGGATCACCAATTTAGTATTGGAGGGCAGCTTGGAGGGTAAAAATCGTAGGGGGAGACCAAGAGATGAATACACTAAGCAGATTCAGAAGGATGTAGGTTGCAGTAGGTACTGGGAGATGAAGAAGCTTGCACAGGATAGAGTAGCATGGAGAGCTGCATCAAACCAGTCTCAGGACTGAAGACCACAACAACAACAATGTTAATAAGCCGCGAGTGAAAAATATCAGCCGGACGATGTGGCCGAGCGGTTCTAGGCGCTTCAGTCCGGAACTGCGCTACTGCTACGGTCGCAGATTCGAATCCGGCCTCGGGCATGGATGTGTCATGTCCTTAGGTTTAAGTAGTTCTACGTCTAGGGGACTGATGACCTCATATGTTAAGTCCCATAGTGCTCAGAGCCATTTTGAAAAATATCAACACAAACTGTTTACAGAAGAATGGAAAAACTGATAGAAACTGACCTCGGGGAATGCCTGTTTGGATTCCAGAGAAATGTATAAACATACAAGGCAATACTGACCCTATGACAACTCTCAGATGATAGGTTCAGGAAAGACAAGCCTATGTCTATAGCATTTGTAGGCTTGGAGATAAGTTTTAACAATGATGACTGGAATATTCCTGTTGAAATTCTGAATGTCGCAGGAGTAAAATACAGGTTGTGAAATGCTACTTACATCTTGTACAGAAAACAGTTAGAAGAGTAAACGCGCATGAGAGAGAAAGAGAATGAGAAAGGAGTGAGACAGGTTTGTAGCTTGGCCCAGATTTTTTAAAATCTGTACACTGAGGAAGAAGTTAAGGAAATAAAAGAACTGGAGTAGGAATTAAAGCTCAAGGAGAAACAATACAAATTCTAAGCTTTGCCAGTCACATTGTAAATCTGTCAGGTACAGCAAAGGACATGAAAGAGCAGTTGAATGGAATGGACAGTGTCCTCAAAGGAGGATATAAGATGAATATCAACTAAAGGAAAACAAGGATAATTAAATGTAGTCCAATTAAATCAAGTGATGCTGAGGGAATTAGATTAGGAACTGAGACACATACAGTAGTAGACGAGTTTTGTTATTTGGGCAACTAAATAACTGAGGGTGGCTGAAGTAGAGAGGATACAAAATGTAGACCAGCATGACAAGGAAAATGCTTTTGAGGAAGAGAAATTTGTTAACGTCAAGTATAGATCTACGCGTCAGGAAGTCTTTTCTGAAAGTATTCGTATGGAGTGTAGCCATGTACGAAAGCTAAACATAAACTATAAACAGTTTAGACAAGAAGAGGATGGAAACTTTTGAAATGTGGTGCTACAGAAGAGTGCTAACAGTAGAAGGCTAGATCATTTAAATAATGAGGATGTACAGAATAGAATTAGGAAGAAAAGAATAATGTAGCACAACCTGATTAGAAGCAGGAATCGCTTGATAGGTCACATTCTGAGACATAAAGGGATCACAAATTTGGAGGGAAGTGTGGGGGAGGAGGAGCAAAGATGCAGGGTAGTTATTTGCAGATGAAGAGGCTAGCACAGGACAGAGCAGCATGGAGAGCTGCATCAAATCAGTCTTTAGACTGAAGACAACGACAACAACAACAGCAACATTAAAGCCTATGTGATTTCTGATATTCTTATAAGCCTATGTGATTCTAATATTCTTAATTATATCATGTTCACACTTGACACACCACGTTATTTTTGCCACTCATTTCTTTATGTTGTTAGTCAATGCATTGTTTTTGAGTAGTTTTTGATCGTATTCAATGTTGTTATCCAGAAATTCTGAAACTGTTAAAAATTGTTAATACAACAATAATAATAATATAATGCTGGTATTTTGACCCCAAGTAGTCTCCTCATTGTGCCCTGCATCATACAGCATAGTTTTCCACAGTGATGTCACATTGATCAAATCTTCAATCTGCAAACAATGATGACAGTTGCGCTTGCTACACATATTCAAGTTTATACGCAACGATTCATGTGCTCAGTACATTAAATTTTTCTGTCCACTTACAAAATGGTATACATCCTGTAGCTACACATTTGTGCTACTTATATGGTTTAATTGTTTTGCCAATGTCTGAAGTGACCATCAGGTCCAACATAACCGTGTTAGCAAAATCCAACATGGCCATACACTTGGTATCCAGCATTAAAAGATAGATACAAACATCTTTTGGTATCCCTGAGAATGTTTCTGTGTTGAGTGTTGATTATATATGTGTTTCTTATTTTCTATGGAGGTTGACCAAGTTGGTTTCCCTTTTTGCGCCCAATACTTGTTCATATTTAGTCAGATTTTTTTGCACAATAGCCATTTCAATTTCCAAATTTGTGCTTGTCTAAGCCCCACTAAGACGCTCCCAAGCGAAACTTTCTACATGTATAAATTTTATGCGATCATAAGATGGCTATTCCTGTGTCATGTTAAGGAGACACAGTGACCAATTCCATGAACAGATTCGAGGACTGATAGTGATTAAAGACTCGGTGTTGGTTATAATGTTTTTCCATGCTGTGTTTCGAGGTGAAGGAATTGTGCTCTTGTTAGAAACACATTCGTCGGGCGGGGTAGTCACGCGTTCTCAGGCGTCTTGTCACCTTTCGCGCAGCTCCCCCGTCGGAGGTTCGAGTTCTCCCTCGGGCACCGGTCTGTGTGTTTTTCCTTAGCGTATGTTAGTTTAAGTTAGATTAAGTAGTGCGTAAGTTTAGGGACCTATGACCTCAGCAGTTTGGTTCCATAGAACGTACCAGAAATTTCAAATTTGGAAACACATTTTCCTCATGGTCAGCTAAGGCTGCTGTTGGCTGTGGTAGCCACTGCAGCTGTAGAGCAGCCACTTTATGGCAGACAATTTAGAAAATATGGAGGGCTGAGCTCAGGTATGCTGGTTGGTACACCAAGAGACTCAGTCACCGCTCCCCACTGTAGGTGGAACGACGGAGGACAGGCCATAGCAGCGGAGGGTAGGCTGGTGTCCCACAGAACATGCACTTAGCAGGACACAAGGCTGTTTGGTGTAGGGGCCATCGCCAGAGTTTTACAGAACCTTCGCAGAGTTGTGTCGGCATAAGGCGCTTGTAATTGATTCCTGAAGAGTGGAAAGTGGTGGTTAGCCTCCGAACATAGCCCCGACAATGTATTTTTCCATTGGACTTCCTGAGAACACAATTTTGGCCATGAAAACCTTTTCGCTTTGGTCGCCATATGGTCAGCCTGCGTTGACATCTGCTGCTCAGGAATTCCAAAAAGCTGAGGACATTTTGATGGTGTGCTGACTGTTCTATCGATCCATGTACTGGAGGGCATGTGTTGAATGTTGTGATAGAGAGAGGATTCGTCAAAGAGGATCTGCCCTTCTGTTGATGAGAGGCAGTACCAGGCATTAAAAAAATATGCAGCTGACATGGCCCACCACTGGTGGATTGTGAGGCTTCACAGAGTAGTCAATGAGGGATTCGAAATTTTGGAAGTTGTGTGGAGACAATGGGGACTCACATTTTGGTGGTTGTGATGAGAGGACGACGGTTGTGATTAGACTACCAGAGACAAGTCATACTCAGACTGTCAGAATTGATAGCGTTTTGTGGCAGCTGCAAGGCCCACCATACAATCTGGGTTAGCTGTGGCATCTCACATCAGTTTTCGTTTTATTGCTGTGAGGAAAATCCGAGCGAATTTTCTGACCAAGAGCTTTGGTTCATGAAGCATTAAAATTTCATGTTCATTTTGGAGGTGCAGCTCCAGGCCTACCATCAAGCAGCAGAGACTGGAGTACATCCGCCAAGTCATCAATGTGGCGTGCTGTTCACTGCACTGCAGACTCCCCATGGTGCATGGTAAGCATTACCCTGCTCCAGCTTGACAGGAAGACTGGAGGTGAATTGCTCACTATGTACAGCGTTCACCCCTGCATACATCAGCAGTTGTAGCTGGAACTGAGCGAAGTGGGGCAGTGGTTAGCACACTGTACTTGCATTTGGGAGGATGATGCTTCAAACCCACGTTTAAGTTTTCCGTGATTTCCCTAAACCACTCCAAGCAAATGCCAGGATGGTTCCTTTGAAAGGGCACTCCGAATTTCCTTCCTCATTTTTGACATGGTCTGAGCTTGTGCTCAATCTCTAATGACCTCTATGTCAATGGGACGTTAAACCCAATCTTCCTTCCTTCCTTCATTTATAGCTAGAAATACATCTGACACACTAGCATGTAGTTTGACATTTACAATCAAATTATAGCCACACTGCGTTATCCACATTCCAAGAGCGAATCCTAGTGTACAACTTCACCAATTTCCGACTATGTCAACTGTACTGCAGAAATGTTCACGTTATTTCTGTGTAATCACACTCAACATTTTCAGTTTCGATAAACATCAAAGGATACAACCCTTTTTAAAGTAATTTATGTGCGAAATAGTTCAGGTAGTGGAGAAACTATTACATTAGTTTCACTTCAGCTTGACCATTAGGGCCAAAATATTAATAAGTCAAAGTCAGATCTCTGTTATGCATAGATTCACAGGGGTGTTGTTGAACAGTGGCTCTGTCTTGTGGAGTACTATCTAACATTCTAACGGGTTGAAATAAGGAATGGTATCTCACATTACCAAAATCAACTGACACCACGGACGTTTGTAACATTTTTTGCCAGAGATACCCTTCTGGGGAGTTCAGCCACCTGGTGCAAGTCTTTCTATCTGACAGCATTACAGACATGGGCATGTCAGTGGTAATAAAGACAAAAGACAGACAAAGTGCCAAGTAAAGAAAATTCCTGACCCGAACGACAATCAAATCCTGGCTTCTGTGATCGAGAGTCAGCAATGCTAACCACGAAACTCCAAGCTACCTGACGGACTGGCACATAACCACCACTATACTGTCATTACTTACAACAGTGGTGGACAGTCACGTGACTACCTTGTTCCAGTTCTACACCAACAACAGCGCTAAAAAGCAACAAGTGGGGGTAACTGATATTTTTTCTGATTGATTGCATTTCTACCAACTATGACAATAGTGAAACCTGACATTGTCAGGGTAGAGCAGGTGGCCTTAATGTAATTTATGAAATAAAAAAATTTAATTAACAAATTTTATACCAAGTTTTGGTTATTTCTACAACCATCTTCAGATATATAAACAAATAGAGGAAACTTAGCCTCAGAATACCTTGTACAATTAAGTAGGATATAAAAAATGCATAAAAGCTGAAAAAATATATAAGGGGGGCTAACTCTAATAGTCAAAATGAACATGTAAGAAGTCAATAAGTATTATGTTACAGCTTTTAAGATGACATACCATGCAAACCATACAAAAGCTGTGAATACGCAGTAGAAACTACCACCATTACTACAATCATGCAATAAGATGCAAGTCTATTGTTGGCCCAGAAGAATGTGACATTAGGTGGTTACAAACATAATTGTGAGTGAGCATGGTTCTAAACCTGCTGAAAGACTTTGAGACAAAATAAACTTTTTAAAAGATTATACCTAAATGCAATAAAGTTTTAAAGTATAGAAAAAACAAAGGGATGAAGTTCAAAATTACAAGGTTGGGAAACTATGTTACATAGTTGACTCACAATATGGTGCAGTTGAAGAGATAGAACCTATGTAACTGTCAATAATTCAATTAAAGATACAGAAATATTCTACCCAAGCCAAACTAATAAACTGTCTTATAATTTTCTCTTCATTCCCCTGTTGTTTTTTACAGTTTTCAAAATTAAGTTCTCTTAGGAACACTCTTTCTGGAATTTTTACTTAAATTAACGATAGTTACACAGGAATTCTCCCCTACATATGGCGTATTGCCAGTCAACTATATAACACAGCTTCCCAGTCTCGTTATTTTGAACTTCAACTCCTTGTCATTTTTATAATTTAAAATTTAATTTGATTTGGGCGTAAGATTTTTAAAGCTTTTTGTCTCGAATTATTTTGGCAGGTTTAGAACCTGGTTCACTCAGAATGGCGTTTATAACAACATAATGTCACAGTGTTGTTGGGCAACAATACAAATGTATGTAACTGTATGATTACAGCTGATGATGATGATAGTTTTTGCTGCATATCCACAGCTTTTTTTACTGTTTGCATGGTACATTGTCTTAAAAGCAAGTTAATTCACCTTATATATTTTGTTCAGATGTTATACATTGTTTAATATGCTACATCACTGTACAACGTTCTGTTAGGCTACTTTTACTCTATTTTTTTTTACAGATCTGAAGATGGTTGTAGTTGTCATGATGTAATTGTTCAGAAAAAAAAGAACATGCGGTTCAGGCATAAAAAATTTAAATTAATTTTGTTTTATTTTATGAACTATTCCAATGGCATCAAATAAACAATGCACTGAAAAGGTTTTCATTTCCTGAACTATGGTAATGGCATAAAAGAACTCTGATTTAAAAAGTTTTTTATTTCATAGACCATGGAAATGGCATCAAAACAACTTTGAATTAAAAAGTTTTTTACTTCATAACTATGGCAATATTTCACACTGAAATCAGTGGCAGAACACAGCCACAAACAGATAATTACCTCACAAACTCCCTGTTTGTGGACATGTGGCTTCTGGGGTGTTCTTGCTTCTCTTA
The DNA here is from genome assembly GCF_023864345.2 of Schistocerca serialis cubense. Taxonomy (NCBI): domain Eukaryota; kingdom Metazoa; phylum Arthropoda; class Insecta; order Orthoptera; family Acrididae; genus Schistocerca; species Schistocerca serialis. Next base: position 472,115,441 of record NC_064646.1, on the reverse strand, counting down.
TCGTTTACTCCAGCTTTCATGCATGTCAGTCTTTGCTGTTTTTTTATGATACACCTTGTCTATTTATGTGGTTATCATACAAGTAACTATTTATTTGCTATTAAAGAATTCATCTACAGTATGAAGATAAATAACATTATCCTGCATCCTCATACAATGTTACCACTTACAAACATTTTTTTTCCGTGGGTAGATTACAAAACTGTTTTATGCCTGCTTGTTTGCTGAAAATGGCTTCTCTAGAGGATACTGAACGTTATTTTTTCTTCTAGTGTCTTTTTGTGAATATCCCTGTACAAAACACTATCACTTCCACGTTACAGATGTGATCGATCGCCGCGTCGTTCTGTCTGTACCATATAGCATCACTGACGTGGTACAGAGGGGGTCAGTCAGCACACCGCTCTCCCGGCCACTGTTAGCTTCCCAGACGTCTGAGTCTCGCATTCTCACTTCCCTGCTTCCTCCACTGACTTCACGCGACTGAGAGCACGCCGTTCCAGCCTACGCTCGCAGTACTGGGAGTTGAACCCAGGTCCTCTGCATGCCTGTCTGGCACACCAACCGCTCAGATACATTATGTTAGTTAGTTAGTTGGTTGCGTGTTCCACTGATCAGTCCCACGGCACGGTAGCCGTTATGATGTGGAACGTGTCAAGTGCACAAGAAATGCACATACGAAACAAATAATACAGAGTTAAAGATTAATATTTCTATTACTTACTCCAATCCCTTAAATGGCACAAAATGCATATACTATATTTATAGATTTATTTATTTCTACTCAGGAATTCGTCTATGGTATAGAAGGAGTTGTCAAGGAGATATGATTTCAATTTATTTTTGAAGCTATTACTCCTGTCTGTCAGACACCTTATTTCATCTGGTAATTTGTCGAAAATTTTTAGCAGCATATTTTACCCCTTTCATGCCAAAGACAGGTTGAGGAAAGGATAGTGTAAGTCTTTCTTTTTTCTCTATTATAATCATGAATGTCATTGTTGTTCTTAAACTGGTCCATGTTATTGAGAACAAATTTCATTAGTGAGTAGATGTATTGTGAGGCTGTTGTAAGAATTCCCAATCTTTTAAAAAGATGCACACAAGATGTGCGACTAAGAACCTCACACTTTTCTTTTGAGCAGTGAATACTTTTTGTCTAAATGTTGAGTTACCCCAAAATATTATTCCGTATGACATCAGAGAGTGAAAGCATGCAAAGTATGTTAGCTTACTCAAAATTGGCAGTTATTCTGATCGCAAAAGTTGCTGAACCTAGTCGCTGTAGCAGATCCAAAATATGAATTTTCCAATTAAGATTCTCATCTATATGTACCTCAGTTCCTCTCGAAGTCACGTGGAACGTTGAAACAAGGCTTCATTAGTGAAAATCAGGTGTCGGAGAGATATATACGTATGAACCCGGCACATTATTCTGATTACTGTCATTTACACGCTGAAGCCGTTTAACCTAAATAAGGAGTTCGCCCAAAATATTATTCTGTGTGACGTCATCGAAGAAAATGCGCAAAGTATGTTAACTTGTCAATTTATGTATCTCTAAAAATGGCTCTGAGCACAATGCGACTTAACTTCTGAGGTCATCAGTCGCCTAGAACTTAGAATTAATTAAACCTAACTAACCCTAACCAACCTAAGGACATCACACACATCCATGCCCGAGGCAGGATTCGAACCTGCGACCGTAACGGTCACCAGGTTCCAGACTGTAGCGCCTAGAACCGCACGGCCACTCCGGCCGGCTATGTACCTCTAAAATTGATAATTGTTCTTATGGTAAAAATGAATGAAGCTAAGTGTTTTTACAGACATGTGGTAACGATTTTGCATTGTGAGCTTTCATCAGCATGCACACCCAAGAAGTTATAACTTTTTACCTTTCTTGTCGCTTTTTGATACAGTATATTGATTAGGGAAGGGGTGTTTCTGGCAGAACAAAACAGGGATGAACTGTAATCACCCTTTTGTTGTTTGATGCTCGAACAAAATCCGTATTGGCAGAACAAACTGTAGGACTGTGAAGGTAGGCAGATTAGGATTTCAGGTTCCATCGAGGAGAACGTCATTAGAAACAGTGAACAAGCTAGTATGGGTGAAAGATGGATGGAAATAGCTGATATCTTTGCATTTACCTAAAATGATATAGGGCAGACCGACATCCGCCTGGTCGCACGTGGATTTGAACCGCCTTCCTCCCAAATAGCCAACTACACATGAGCGGATTTCTGCGACGGGTCTGTTGCACGGATATTTCTGACAGATTCGGCGAGTCCACCTGTCTCGTCGTTTTCCATTCTGAGGTGCAGGCCAGCCCACTGATCCAGTCTCTCAGATTCGTCCGGTGGCTGTGTCCCTTCGTGTGAGACCTAAATCGGCGATTTTCCGTATTTTGTCCACAGACCCAGGGTTGCGGTGCATGCTCGACAGCCCAGAGACCACGGGCCGCAGATTTCAGTAGTTTGAACTGTGTCTTACTGAAAGTTCATTATACGATGCAGCGTTTTTATTTTATTATAGTATTTTTTTATTTTCAAAATCGTTTATATCGTCAAGAGGAAGTTATCATGGACGTTAGTAGGAAAAAATGGGGTGGTTTGTACGCTACGTTCTCATATATTTCTCAACAGATAAATGGATGAAAAAAATGGATTGCCGAAGGAAAACATTCCAGCCATACGGGTCTGATTCAGATTATTAGAGGTGCTGACCTTGACGATTACAAGAACTACTTAAGAATGAGTATAGTTTCAACACACTTTTATTTGTCTACGTTTCGTTTGGTTAATACTCCGCAAAACTGATGTAGAGCATCTGCGGCAGCAAATTTTACCCGATTTTTTTTTAATTTTTTTATTTTTATTTTTTTTTAGTCTTAGAACTACTTAAACCTAACTAACTTTAGGACACCACACACATCTATGCCCGAGGTAGGATTCGAACCAGCGGCCGTAGCAGCAGCGCGGTTCCGGACTGTAATATTTGTGTGTTGTGCAGACCCAACGTTAACAGATCTAGCAGCCCACCTCTGTATTGCTTCGATGTATTCCTTTGTTCTGACCAGGTGCTGATCTCAGATTCTCGAGCAGTACTCACGAACAGGTCACGCTCACGCTGGCATCCTACGCGTGTACATGGGTCTCCTTAAAGGATGAGCTATGTTTTCCTAAAATCCTCGCAATACTCCAAAGTCAGTCATTCACCTTCCGTGTACCATCCCCACATCTTCTCCCTACACCATCATTCAGTTCATCTCATCCACTCTCCCTCTGTCTATCTGTTCCTCCCCTCTCTCTGTCCATTTTCTCCTCGCCCCCCCCCCCCTCTATCCCTTCACCTTTGCCCGTCTATGCATCTACCACTGAAACACGTTCCTATACAGCCCACACAACACACTGATCCTGCAGGGCAGCCTAGACATCAGGCATTATGATACTTTTTCACCCCCATCAAACAGACTGACAGGAAAAGGAGTTAATACTGCACTGTCATCCTGTTCTGTGCTATGAGGGCTGTCCGTAAAATAAGGTTCCCCATCATTTTTCATAATGAAAAAAGAAAAACTTGTATTGGCATTGAATAATACAGGTATGGAAAGATTAGGCTGTTACCTACATTTCCACATTATCGATGGTGAGATCAATGCATTTTTGCATGCAGTATACCAGCTTCTGTAATCCTGCATCGCAGAACTCTCCCCCTGTGCCGCAAAGATAGCTTACAACATTTTCTTTCAGCTCGTCTTTGGTTGTGCAGTGTGTCCCACCCGTATGCTTCTTCAACTCAGGGAAGACGTGGAAGTCTTTTGGGGTATGTGTGGGCTGTAGGGCGGGTTTGTGATAGCATCCCATCCAGATTTATTGACGATGTTGGTTGTATGATGTGTGGATGAACATTGTCCTGTTGGAAACGCACTTCCTTCGTGGACGTGCCTCTTCTGTTGTTTTGGATTACAAGGCGAAGGTTCTTCAATGTTTTTCAATGCTCGCCACACTTTGCCTGTAAACAGTGACTGTTTCAACTTCAGCGGCTTTGGCGACCCTGGATGTCTCCAATGATGGAATTGTTGTTTTGTTTCTGGTTTTGTTCAAATGGTTCAAATGGCTCTGAGCACTATGGGACTCAACATCTGAGGTAGTCAGTCCCCTACAACTTAGAACTACATAAACCTAACTAATCTAAGGACATCACACACATCCATGCCCGAGGCAGGATTCGAACCTGCGAGCATAGCAGTCGCGCGGTTCCAGACTGAAGTGCCTAGAACCGCTCGGCCACACCGGCCGGCTCTGGTTTAGTGTAGTGGAGCAGGAATCGTCCCCAGTGACAACGGTCTTGCCTCAGTTGCGTTGGCCTGTGGAAGTTTGTGGGGCCCTTCGGCACGTTTCCGTTTGTAGTCTTCCGTATCTACATCTACATACATACTCCGCAATCCACCATACGGTGCGTGGCGGAGGGTACCTCGTACCACAACTAGCATCTTCTGTCCCTGTTCCACTCCCAAACAGAACGAGGGAAAAATGATTGCCTATATGCCTCTGTACGAGCCCTAATCTCTCTTATCTTCTTTGTGGTCTTTCCGCGAAATATAAGTTGGCGGCAGTAAAATTGTACTGCAGTCAGTCTCAAATGCTGGTTCTCTAAATTTCCTAGTAGCGATTCACGAAAAGAACGCCTCCTTTCCTCCAGAGACTCCCATCCGAGTCCCTGAAGCATTTCCGTAACACTCGCGTGATGATCAAACCTACAAATAGCAAATATAGCAGCCCGCCTCTGAATTGCTTCTATGTCCTCCCTCAATCCGAACTGATAGGAACCCCAAACGCTAGAGCAGTACTCAAGAATAGGTCATATTAGTGTTTTATAAGCGGTCTGCTTTACAGATGAACCACATCTTCTCAAAATTCTACCAATGAACCGAAGACGACTATCCGCCTTACCCACATGCTTGTCCCACTTCATATCGCTCTGCAATGTTACGCCCAAATATTTAATCGACGTGACTGTGTCAAGCGCTACATTACTAATGGAGTATTTAAACATTACAGGATTCTTTTTCCTATTCATCTGCATTAATTTCCATTTACCTATATTTAGAGTTAGCTGCCATTCTTTACACCAATCACAAATCCTGTCCAAGTCATCTTGTATCCTCCTACAGTGACTCAACGACGACATCTTCCCGTACACCACAGCATCATCAGCAAACAGCCGCACATTGCTATCCACCCTATCCAAAAGATCATTTATGTAGATAGAAAACAGCAGCGGACCTACCACACTTCCCTGGGGTACTCCAGATGATACCCTCACCTCCTATGAACACTCCGTAAGTATTCTTGGGACCCACCTTGCACATACCTTGGCATGCCCTAAATGCTGAGTCAAAATTTTGTCAATGCTGATATTCCTGACATCAGAGATCATCTCGCAGAGCTCATGAAACGTCGTGCTTAGATCTCTCAGCAATACTTCTTCCACTTTCGCAATTGTTTCATTCGAAACTGACGGCCATCCAGAATGCTGTTTGTCATAGACATCCGTACGTCTATATTTGAATTTCTGCACCATTTGCGCACATTTTGTACGCTGATACACGTTTCTCTGCGGACTCCACACAGCATCAAGCGTGGCAGCTGTGGTTTGGGTTTGTCCTTGCCAGAGGTGGATCATCATCACGGATGCTCCCTCCAACTGCTCCCCAAGTATCCACTACCGTTCTCCACCACCACGAGGGAACCAGGTTGGAAAAACTACCGCCATTATGGGGGAACGTACTTTCCACTTGAACACCTTCAGCCACACTCTGGGGTGACAACACTGAACCACGTGGAGGCGGCGCCGCCACTGCTGGGGGCGACCCTTTCATCAGCAGTAGAGCATTCGCTTTCAGCATTTTCGTAAATTCGAGGGGTATCCCGGGAGACAACCTGTAGTCCCCAGGCCGGCGAGGCCCACTTTCCCAGGATCTTGGCCTATTTCTGACCATGATGTTGGTCATGTTACTCTCTGAGAAACCCTCCTTACCATTGGTGTCCTAGGATCCATATAGAGGTATCGCTGGTGATTTTTAGAAGTAGGTCTTGTTCCTCCACTCTTAGCCATGGTCCACCAAGTGTCCAAGAATTCAGGGCTGTTTCGGATTCATTTGAGTCATTTGTTATGGTTCTATCCTAGGATGATCTTTCTTTGGTCACTTGCTGATACTTCCGAGACACCTAGATGATACTTACTCTGTGTTATGCAGTATCCGTGCTACTTCCCTTATATAAAAAGTTTATCAGCAAATACCGTTATTGCAGAGTAGCTTTCTATTCTAGAATGAGATTTTCACTCTGCAGCGGAGTGTGCGCTGATATGAAACTTTCTGGCGGATTAAAACTGTGTGTCGGACTGAGACTCGAACTCGGGACCTTTGCCTTTTGCGGGCAAGTGCTCTACCAACTGAGCTACCCAAGCACGACTCACGCCCCGTCTTCACAGCTTTTTCTGCCAGTACTTCGTCTCCTACCTTCCAAACTTTACACAAACTCTTCTGTGAATCTTGTAGAACTAGCACTCCTGAAAGAAAGTATATTGCGGAGACATGGTTTAGCCACAGCCTGGGGGATGTTTCCAGAATGAGATTTTCACTCTGCAGTGGAGTGTGCGCTGATATGAAACTTCCTGGCAGATTAAAACTGTGTGCCGGACCGAGACTCGAAGTCGAGACCTTTGCCTTTCGCGGGCAAGTGCTCTACCAACTGAGCTACCCAAGCAAGACTCACGCCCCGTCCTCACAGCTTTACTTCTGCCAGTACCGAGGTCGAGTCTTGGTCCGGCACACAGTTTTAATCTGCCGGGAAGTTTCATATCAGCGCACACTCCGCTGCAGAGTGAAAATCTCATTCTGGAAACATCCCCCAGGCTATGGCTAAGCCATGTCTCCGCAGTATCCTTTCTTTCAGGAGTGCTAGTTCTGCAAGGTTCGCAGGAGAGTTTCTGTAAAGTTTGGAAGGTAGGAGACGAGGTACTGGCAGAAGTAAAGCTGCGAGGACGGGGCGTGAGTCCTGCTTGAGTAGCTCAGTTTGTAGAGCACTTGCCCGCGAAAGGCAAAGGTCCCGAGGTTCGCGTCCCGGTTCGGCGCACAGTTTTAATCTGCCAGGAAGTTTCATAGCTTTCTATTGCCTGTTGTAGTGATTCCTTTCTCCAGACGCATTCGGGTCCCACTGCTCTCTTGGTTCTTTACATAGCTGGGAATGAATGTCCACTGACGCAGTCTTTTTTGCGCTCAGAAAACGAATTACGGACCGTAATTCGCACCTGGCGTGAGACGCGAATGGGAGCTTATAATTGCGCACGCGTGTTGTGCCAACTCCATTGTAGCTTGAATGGATTTATAAGTTTGTTTTATATACCTGACTTCTAATTTCAACACCCAAGTCTCCAGGGTTGGGCATTTATTGCCAGATGACGACACGCAATACAGTTTTTCGCCGTTATTAATTATGTTTTTAGATTTAATTTTATTACTCGTACAGAGACTCAACGTTCCTTTATTTAACAGCGCGTCGTCAAAATAAGTATGAAATGCTAATGTCTTTGCAATACATAATGTCGACTATTGAGTTAAAGTTCGTACTTATTTTGCCATTTTAGAGAATAGAAACCTTAAGCGCTTCTACTTCTATAGTCTCAGTGTCAAATGTTCACTAATTTCAATTTACTTCCTATCTCAGTTCAGTATTTAACACAAACTATATATCAATGCCATTTCAGAGATATACACTAACGGAATAACACGTAATTGTCATTTAACATCACTTTTATTAATAATCCTTTTTCTTATGACGTAAATGTTAATGAATGATCACTATCTAGGAGGAAAGAGGAACTGATCCTAATCATGAGATAATAGCTTTTAATGAGCCCGCAGTCGTTAATTAAATAAAAAGTCACGTTCAAGGATGATATGCGAACAACTTTCGTTACGTCCGTTTTCACGTATCTGTCAAAACTAATCCTGTCGCTCACAATTTGAATTAACACTGACGTTAACCCCTTTTGGCGGAACATCAAATCGTAACTATTATGTGAAAATTTATGATAGTCCCCGAATCAATCCCTTTCAGATACACGCACGACCGAACAGCAGAACGGAACACAAACGACTTGTTTTAACAACCGAAAAACGCTATGACGTTACATTACGACAATGTCCGCCCAATGAACATCTCTTTGACTATCTTCTCTACTCTGCTTAATTAAATCATTCCTAATTACAATTTATTCAGCTATTTAACGAAAACATGTAACAAAAATAAAATAAATTTATCCCAACGTAAAAGATCCATTATAAGCTCCACCTGCGGCGGCTGTCACGCTACGAAGACTGCGTCGCTGACAGCTCGCCGAAGTGGGAAATGGGAGAGGGAAAACCAAGCTGGACTACGGTCAACCCTGGTATGTTTAAAAGATCAAGTCTCTAGCTCATCGGCAAGTTAATTTACAATCGATTACAAAATCTGCACCGAACAGACAGCCAGACAAGAAACCGACGTAATGAAAACGTGTTGAGAAGCGAGAAAGGGCAGAGTAGGATAGGTACTTTTTCTTCCGTTAAACCAGGTGGGTGACCAGCCGCCTATGGGTATATGGCTGGTCCTTTTTTTCATCACAAAAAATACTTTTGTGATATACCCAACGAGGTTTTCTGGTCTCTTAGCCATCGTGAGTGGCCGCAAGTTTGTTAGCTTCCTTCCACCCTCGATGTTGCCCGTCCCTGCCACGTGGAGGCGGACCAGTTTCTGCGTTGTTCACCTTTTTATTTTATTGTTGGGTGATATCACATTTTTATGTACATGCTTTAACAGCTTGGATACAATTTGGAATGCAATTACGATTTGTTTTACGAAAAATGCTTTAAAATAATGAATGAAAGAAAATCATGCAGGGAAATCTTAATCTGACGTATCTACTATACTTAACCTAATAGGACTTTAAAATGTGAGTTTGATTTGTGGATTTGTGAGGGTAGTGGAGAAGTTTTGGAGGTGTTCGGGAAAAGGGTCTGACTGCCCCCGTCTAGCCAACAGGGGATGGAGGGCTCGGAATGTACTTCGAGCCATCCATTCCCAGCCCGCATCGCACATTTAAAGCGTTATTCGTAATTGACTGTGCTGGGTTGGTGCTTAGCTAGGCAAGATTCTTGGTGTTGAGAGTCGTCAATGAGTGAGTGACGTATTGTTGCTGTTTTCCGAATTTGTGTTTTCCTCAACATCTGTATCATTCTCTTGATCAGAGCTGGTAGTCTCCCACGGTTCCATTTTCCATGTGTTTTGTGTCTCTGGTCGCAATCTGTGGTACGGCCTTGATTGCTTAAAGGATTTGTGCAGTACCTGGGATACTTCGTTTGTCACCCGGTTAATCTCCTTCCATGTGTCCTTATTCCTGATAGCTGTATTTATGTCATCCTGCGTTTGTATTTGTAGTTGTGTAGGTGTTATGTCTTCGATATGTAATGGGCAGTGAAATACTAAGTGTGCTGGTGATCCATTTACGCCACATGTGCAGGAATCACTTTGAGTGAGTCCCATGCGGTGGAGGTGCATGGGGTATGGGCCATGACCCGAGAGAAAGTGAACCATGCCCCTACTTGGGTTTATATGATTCATCTGCAGACATTCCCTGATGTTTGGGAAATATTGGTAGACTCTACGGCCCTTGTCGTCCGTGTCCCATTCCCTCTGCCATGTTTCCACCATCCACTCGATAAGATGGCGTCTATCATTAAGGTTGTGCCCTGTGATCTCTGTCACCTTGTCGTGTCTTCCTTTCTTTAGCCAGTACATGGCTGCCCTCAGTCTGATTGTTCGGTCAATGGGAAAGATTCCAAGGATCACACATAGCGCTGCTAATGATGTGGTACCGAGGGCCTCAGATAACCTACCAGAGTACTTCTTTGCCCCCTCCTAACCGTGTTCCTATAATTTACTAAGTGCAGCCTGTGAGCCCATGTACTGGCCGCGAAGCAGACCACGGACTCAAAGAGTGCACAGTGATAGGTCCTGAGTGTCGACAATGGTAGTCTGTACTGTGCGGCGTTTAGTCTGGCGAGTTTATGCATTATTTTGGTTGCTTTGTCGGTCGTAACTTTTGTGTGCTCGTTGAACGTCAGTCTTTCAACTATGTGTACACCAAGGTATCGTGTTGTCTGTGTATGTTGTTATTGTTCATTTTAATTATTGGATCTCTTGCTAGCGAACCTTTCATTAGTATGTAGACTGTTTTGTGCAGAGCCATTTATAGTTCATTGATGTTGCACAATGTGCTGATATCCTTAAGTAACTGTGCTCGTGAATCTGCCGTGACTATCGCCAAAGGAGGAGGACAGCAGGGAGGAGCGGGACCCACCTGGTCGTCGTGCAGCAGCAGCGCGGGGAACTCCCAGGCGAGCGGCCCCGCGGTGGCGGCGCTCTGCCGGCCGCAGGGCAGCGACGCGGCGTCCGGTGCGGCCTGCAGCTGCAGCTGCTGCAGCTGCAGCTGCTGCGGCTCCGAGCCGGGGCTCTGCAGCGACGTGAAGCTCGTCTCGAGGCACAGCCGGTGCGGCGGCGTCGACGCCTTGGGCGAGCCGGGCGAGGTCGCGGGGGCGGCGGCGGTGGCGGGGGCGGAGGCGGCGGGGGCGGCGGCCAGCAGCGGCTGCAGGTGCTCGGCCGGCGTCGACGACGCGCACGCCGACGCCCGCCGCGGCTTGGCCGGCCCCACCGTCGTTATAACCTGCCGTACACACACACACGCGCGCAATGTGGACAGCACCACCTACAATCAGCTACGAGGGCATTTCGAAAAGTAAAGATGCAATGGCTCGCAGTCCATAAATAGTACATTTATTTAGAAAACGTCAGTTACATCTTATTACCTGCGGTATTCGTTATTTTTCGACAAAATCACCCCCATTATCCAAACATTTGTTAAGTTGGTGCACAAGCTTTTGTATTTGTGGTGTGCGTACTGTAAGACCTTCGGTACACACACCGTCAGATTATTTGACTTGTCGCTCTAACGAAGTAGGCGAGTGTCAGCAATATGTCTCGCGGTCTTAACGTGGCGTGTTTATCTTCTGCCGTTAGGTCAGACGATAGAAATGCCACTTGCACGCTTAGAGTAGAACATTGACGGTGACCAACTTTAAACAGAACTTGATTAATTTTCACACACATTTATTAAAATAATAAAAAGCATTGACATTACGTAACTTGATTCTGGATGCTGTTTACAACTGGCAATCTGAAGTTCCTTTGGTCTTGGTACGTTAATCTTATTCTCACATATCTCTGATGCTTGACAAAGTGTCTATTCATTTATCTTCATGGCTATGTACAGGAATATAGTAATCTTATTAGGCGCCGACTGAAACTTGACTATAGACTGGTGCAGACAAATGCAGACTGGTACAGACTAATGCAGACTAACTAATCGAAGGTCTGTACACTCATTATAATACATCACACATTCAGGTATCACTGCGCTAGTGTGATCCGCAAGGAGAAAAGGTTCTACATCAGCAGCAATCTCATTGGCTGCGTTACATATTAATACGTGGATCAGTGGAAGCAGAATTTGGTCCGTCTCTAAGACAGCGCCATCTCGTAGTGCAGAGACGGACGAGCTCTCCGCCTGCGCTGTTGCGCTTAGCGGGGTGAACTCTACTGGGAAAGTTGTGTACACGCTGACTACGCGGAACTATGTACACAACAGTATTCCACAGTCATAGAAGGTTGCCGCCTGTTGTCGGAACCACATTTCAACTTCATCTTTGATCTCTTCATCGTCGTGGAATGATTTTCCACCAAGGTGTGGCTTGAGGTAACGGAAGACATGGAAGTCGGTGGGCGCATTGTCCAATACGTCCCATTTGAATTGTTTGAGTAGTGCTTTGGTTACGAGCGCTGTGTGAGGCCGAGTGTTGTCATGAAGCAAGCGGACTCCACTCGCCAGCATTCCCCTGCGTTTGTTTTGAATTGCCCTTCGAAGACGTTTCAAAGCCTAGCAATATGCAGCAGCATTAATTGTCGTTCCAGGAGGCATAAATTCCAACAGATTAATACCTTGTCTGTCCCAAAAAACAGAACCCACGATTTTCTTCGCTGAAATCGACATTTTGCATTTCTTGGCTTTTGGTGAATTCGAATGCCGCCATTGATTGATTATTACTTGGATTCAGGTGTATGGTGATAAACCCACGTCTCGTCACCTGTCACAATGTGATCAAGGAACTTATCACCTGCTTCAGCATAGCGTGTGAGGAAGTCGAGGGCAAAGCCCATCCTTTTCTTTTTGTGTTCTTCCGTTAACAGTTTTGGAACCCAATGCGCACACAATTTCCTGTACCCTAACTTGACAGTCACAACGTCATAAAGAGTTGTCACTGACACGTCCAGTATGATCAGAAGCAATTCTTTCAATGCGAGACGTCTATTCGCACGAATTTCTTCCTCCGTTCTCCAAAGAAGGGCATCAGAGATCACAGATGGCCGACGTGTTCTTTGTTCGTCATGAACATCGGTCCTACCTTCAGAGAAATGACGACACCATTTCGTTACATTTTGTCGATTCATAATGTTCCCATAAATAGAAACAATTTCTTTGTGAATATCCGCTGGTCGCTGACCTTTCGCATGAAGAAAACGTATGACGGAGCGCACTTCGCATTTGGCGGGATTCTGAATCGGCGCAGCCATTTTAAACACGACCTACTCCAACCAGAAGCAACGTTCAACTGCCGAACGACCGCGAGGAGAAAGCTAACGGTTCAGGTTAACACCAGTGTTGCCAACTTGCTTGCCAAAACTCTTCTGTTCCTCTGGCGTACAGTGTATCTTTACTTTCCGAAATACCCTCGTAAATCGTAGGGTTATTCACAAGCACGTCCAGAGGACTGCAAGAAAACTAGAATGTGTACAGAAGAATGACGCACGTCAGTGGATGGAATACCTCTCCAAGTTTCGATTAGTAATACCGCGGCATAGCCTAACTCCAGATACAGGCATGCCTCAACCTGTAACCTAACTGTACACTCCGTATTCTCACATTAAATAATTTGGACCTGCATGTAGGCATCCCAATCAACAGATTTCTGAAGTAGGTTGCTGTACTTGTGCCTTTCTGAGCAGCAGCAGTACTAGTGAATTCAGTGACCTGCATGCACATATTGACGTCTGTCACTTCACGAATGGTGTCTGTAGTGGCACCCCGCAGGCATTGCAAAGTTGGTAATGGGATTGCAAGGTACCGTTAGACGCAGACAGCGGTCAGGCGGAATCTGGCGGACCCAATGGTGCGCGCCCACTGAGCCACACTTGTAGCAGCGATATAACATGGGGGGCGGCAGCCACACACCCCACTTTTACTTCGAGACTATTCCTACGACGCCATCGTTCGTGCTTAGTACAGTGAGTCTCATCCTAGTTGGTATTGTATGAACTGGACTCTGTTTCCTGTTGCGTTATTTGTAATGTGCCTTTTTAAACTTGGATAAATACAAATTAAGTAAATCTTCTGTTTACTGTGTTAACTTGTTCGCTAATCATTTCTGCTCCAGCTTTCCTATGACGACATCTGCCGAGCCACTCTGTAGCCCGTGTCTCCTTATCGTCTTGTATAAAGTCGTACACAATAGTGCCACACTTATAACCTGTAATGTGATCTGCAAACTTCGAGAATCGCTCTAACCATAAAAAAAAAAAAAAAAAAAAAAATTCCGCCCGAACCGTACCGACCAGCCGCCATGTCCTCCTCAGCCCACACGTGTCACTGGATGCGGATATGGAGGGGCATGTAGTCAGCACACCACGCTCCCAGCCGTATGTCAGTTTACGGGACCAGACCCGCTACTTCCCAATCAAGTAGATCCTCAGTTTACCTCACAAGGGCTGAGTACACTCCACTTGCCAAGAGGGCTCGGCACACCAGATGTCACCCATCCAAGTCTCTATCCATTGCCATGTTTCTATTTTCTGTATGCCTTGTAATTTCTGTGCGGTTTCTTCTGAAACCACAGGGGTATAAATCTCCCCAAAGTGGTGATACACATTTTGAGAGTAAGTGGCGCAGATCATGTGTATTTTTACAGAATTAACAAAATTAGCGCACAAACATGCTACAGAGAATTGTTAGGTCCACCTGAAAACATAAAGTTGTTCGTATAGGGTGTAAATACACACATCAAAAAAACTTTTGCATAAACCCCGGTTTCCACAACTCCTGAAGACAGACGTTGACTGTGGATACTGCGTCACAGACACAGTCCCTTTGACTGTTCAGAGATGTCACTAAACCCGCCTGAAGATGTAAACAACCATGCGTGAGCAGTGCCTATTAGACGGAGGGGTGCGACAGCCGATCAGTTCCAATCGTTCCACCTGGAACCAGGTACACAGCTCGTGTTGTCTGTAGTTCAACCGTACCTAAACGGTCAATACTACGGTTCGATCGCATCCGCATTGTTACTTTGTGCCAGGAAGGGCTCTCAACAAGGGGTCTCCAGAAGTCTCGGAGTGAACCAAAGCGATGTTGTTCGGACATGGATGATATACAGAGAGACAGGAACTGTCGATGAGATGGCCCACTCAGGCCGCCCAAGGGCTACTAATCTAGTGGATGACCGCTACCTACGGATTATGGCTCGGAGGAAACCTGACAGCAACGCCACCACGTTGAATAATGCTTTCCGTGCAGCCACAGGACGTCGTGTTACGACTCAAACTGTGCGCAATAGGCTACATGATAGGCAACTTCACTCCCGCCGTCCATGGCGAGGTCCATCTTTGCAACCACGACACCATGCGGCGCAGTACAGATGGGCCCAACAACATGCCGAATGGACCGCTCAGGATTGACATCACGTTCACCGAAGAGTGTCGCATATGCTTTGAACCAGACAATCGTCGGAGACGTATTTCGAGGCAAACCGGTCAGGCTGAACACCTTAGACACACTGTCCAGCGAGTGCAGCAAGGTGGAAGTTCCCTGCTGTTTTGGGGTGGCATTGTGTGGGAGCCGACGTACGCCGCTGGTGGTCATGGAAGGCGCCGTAACGGCTGTGCGATATGTGAATACCATCCTCCGACCGATAGTGCAACCATAACGGCAGCATATTAGCGAGGCATTCGTGTTCATGGATGCACCCCCATTGTGCACGTCTTGTGAATGACTTTCTTCAGGATAAGGACATCGCCCGACTAGAGCGGCCAGCGTGTTCTACAGACATGAACCCTATTGAACATGCCTGGGATTGATTGAAAAGAGCTGTTTCTGGACGACGTGACTCACCAAATACTCTGAGGAATCCACGCCGAATCGCCGTTGAGGAATGGGACAATCTGGGCCAACAGTGCCTTGATGAACTTGTGGATAGTATGCCACGACGAATACAGACAGGCATCAGTGCAAGAGGACGTGCTACTGGGCATTAGAGGAACCGGTGTGTACAGCAATCTGGACCACCACCGCTGAAGGTCTCGCTGTATGGTGGTACAACAGGCAATGTGTGGTTTTCATGAGGAATAAAAAGGGCAGGAATGATGTTTATGTTGATCTCTATTCCAATTTTCTCTACAGGTTCCGGAACTCTCGACACCGAGGTGACGCAAAACTTTTTTTTTTTCGTATATAGCAGAAGTTGCCAAAAAATCCTGTTAGCAGAACATAACTAACAGATTTATTAGTCTAGTAACATGTTTGTCCATTCCTACGGTTGTCGCAGACAAAAAAAAAATCATCCTGAGACAATGTTTCTGTATAAGTAGACATTACCGCTGCGCGTATTTTTCATCGCGAGCGTGAGTTGCAAACACGTAGGCCACAACGGCCTGCGTGCTTGAGTCGTTGCAATATGCCGATCGTTGGCAGCTGTCGACTTCGTTAAACGTTAGGACGGACGGAACGTTTAGTACCACAGAACTATGTGGTATTCATTTAATTAATGGCGAGGCAGAAGGTGTTGCGAGGCAGCTGTACGAATTTTTCCAGAACGCTCCCCACAACGAAGACTTTCTGCACGATCGACATTCGTCGCTGTTTACCGAAGGTTTCTATAATCATCACAATTCTCTACTTTTACTCCATTACTTAGCAATTCATTTGTAACACAGTACAGTGCTTACCTTTACCTTTAATTGTGTATACGAAACATAGTGTCTGTTCTGATATACCGGGTGATCAAAAAGTCAGTATAAATTTGAAAACTTAATAAACCACGGAATAATGTAGATAGAGAGGTAAAAATTGACACACATGCTTGGAATGACATGAGGTTTTATTAGAACAAAAAAAAAAAAAAAACGCCCGATATTGCTAGACGCGTGAAAGACCTCTCGCGCGCGTCGTTTGGTGATGATCGTGTGCTCAGCCGCCACTTTCGTCATGCTTGGCCTTCCAGGTCCCCAGACCTCAGTCCGTGTGATTATTGGCTTTGGGGTTACCTGAAGTCGCAAGCGTACCGTGATCGACCGACATCTCTAGGGAAGCTGAAAGACAGCATCCGACGCCAGTGCCTCACCATAACTCCGGACATGCTTTACAGTGCTGTTCACAACATTATTCCTGGACTACAGCTATTGTTGAGGAATGATGGTGGACATATTGAGCATTTCCTGTAAAGAACATCATCTTTGCTTTGTCTTACTTTGTTATGTTAATTATTGCTATTCTGGTCAGATGAAGCGCCATCTGTCGGACATTTTTTTAACGTTTGTATTTTTTGGTTCTTGTGAAACCCCATGTCGTTCCAAGCATGTGTGTCAATTTGTATCTCTCTAATTACATTATTCCGTGATTTATTCAGTTTTCAAATTTATACTGACGTTTTGATCACCCGGTACTTTAGTATTATTATTAAAATGGTTCAAATGGCTCTGAGCACTATGGGACTTAACATCTATGGCCATCAGTCCCCTAGAACTTAGAACTGCTTAAACCTAACTAACCTAAGGACATCACACAACACTCAGTCATCACGAGGCAGAGAAAATCCCCGACCCCGCCGGGAATCGAACCCGGGAACCCGGGCGTGGGAAGCGAAAACGCTACCGCACGACCACGAGCTGCGGACGGAGGCAATAATAATTTTGTGGTTTAAATTGCATTCCCCGAGTGTAATCAATTATTTAAAGGAAATAGCTCATTATTACCCCATATCCAGTGATTTCTATGTGCTGCAACATCAGTGAAAAGTTATGGTTCGTGGGTATCGGCGTAGCTATATTACAAGAGAAAATAGTCGGAATTAACGCCGAAATTGCCAGCAGACGCCGCTTCATGCAACGGATGGAAGATGCCAGATACTGTGCCACCTTAATTACTATCCAGCTCGATGTGGTGGCTCTTCAGTACATTTCCATAGTCAAAAATTACTCGCTTCCGTCTGAGCATCGTGATTCTCAATTAGTGTTTTCAGTAACTATATTGACAAGCAGATCTATATTGTTCTTTAATTAAGCGTTCAAGGAAATTACTGCCACCACAGTACACATTGTGCCTTCAGCACAATGCAATCTCAATAACATTAAATTCCGTAATTACAATTTGTGTAGTTTACATTAACCTAAAACAAGTTCAAGTGTTTGTCATGTGTGTTTATGTATTGTGAAACGATTTCAGGCTGTGGTATTGTTTTAATTGAATAATGCCCTCCTGTTAGGCAATATACAAACATACAGAATTAAGTACTCCCTGTTCAGTCACTTCAAATAATTTATCAGTGCTACTAATAATCAAATATAGACGTAAAAATAAGTTTGTACGCGCCATTATCATTATTTATTCCAAAAATTCCGTGTAGTGGTTGGATCACCATTGGGTGTCTATTGAAACCTATTACACGCAAGAGCCGCTTTCCGGAAGTCCGATGCCGCATGGTCTAATAATAATACAATAAATTCGGGTAGTGGCATCGCAAGCACTACTTCAAAACATTGGTCGAGTCCATGCCACGTCGTGCTGCGGCATTTCGGCATGCTCGTGGGGGCCCTTCTCGATATTAGGCAGGTGTACCAGTTTCTTTGGCTCTTCGGTGTATATGCGAGGTTCCAGAAGACGGCTGCATAATACAAGACATGCAGGAAATTGGCGAATTTCGGTATATAGACGACCTCTCCAAGTTTCGATTCGTAATGGGTGGAATGACGCAGTTATAGAGAACAGCACTAGGGGCCTGTCACGTGAAACATGCTGTATAATGGAGTGACGCTTACGTTTTGTGTCCATGAATTCACTAATGTTTGTCAGTCGTGTCACTGTACGGACGACTTTGTACCAAATATCAGTTAGGGGCTCCGACAACGAAAACAATCCGTGGCTGGCCCTTTCCGTGAGACTGTCCGCTTACGTCAAACAGGCCTGCGGGAACCGTCAGCCAGAGAAGGTGGAGCGTGTTTTTGTGTGGAAATAACAAGATCAAGACAGGCGTGAATCTGTGGATAGGTAGGCACGCCTCAACATACTTTCCGTGAATGTGATCAATAGACTGAGAGCCGGCCGCGGTGGCCGTGCGGTTCTAGGCGCTCCAGTCCGGAGCCGCGCTGTTGCTACGGTCGCAGGTTCGAATCCTGCCTCGGGCATGCGTGTTTGTGATGTCCTTATGTTGTTGTTGTTGTTGTGGTCTTCAGTCCTGAGACTGGTTTGATGAAGCTCTCCATGCTACTCTATCCTGTGCAAGCTTCTTCATCTTCCAGTACCTACTGCAACCTACATCCTTCTGAATCTGCTTAGTGTATTCATCTCTTGGTCTCCCTCTACGATTTTTACCCTCCATGCTGCCCTCCAATGCTAAATTTGTGATCCCTTGATGCCTCAAAACATGCCCTACCAACCGATACCTTCCTCTAGTCAAGTTGTGCCACAAACATCTCTTCTCCCCCATTCTATTCAATACCTCCTCATTAGTTACGTGATCTACCCACCTTATCTTCAGCATTCTTCTGTAGCACCACATTTCGAAAGCTTCTATTCTCTTCCTGTCCAAACTCATTATCGTCCATGTTTCACTTCCATACATGGCTACACTCCATACAAATACTTTCAGAAGCGACTTCCTGACACTTAAATCTATACTCTATGTTAACAAATTTCTCTTCTTCAGAAACGATTTCCTTGCCATTGCCAGTCTACATTTTATATCCTCTCTACTTCGACCATCATCAGTTATTTTACTCCCTAAATAGCAAAACTCCTTTACTACTTTAAGTGTCTCATTTCCTAATCTAATTCCCTCAGCATCACCCGATTTAATTTGACTACATTCCATTATCATCGTTTTGCTTTTGTTGATGTTCATCTTATATCCTCCTTTCAAGACACTGTCCATTCCGTTCAACTGCTCTACCAAGTCCTTTGCTGTCTCTGACAGAATTACAATATCATCGGCAAACCTCAAAGTTTTTACTTCTTCTCCACGAATTTTAATACCTACTCCGAATTTTTCTTTTGTTTCCTTTACTGCTTGCTCAATATACAGATTGAATAACATCGGGGAGAGGCTACAACCCTGTCTCACTCCTTTCCCAACCACTGCTTCCCTTTCATGCCCCTCGACTCTTATAACTGCCATCTGGTTTCTGTACAAATTGTAAATAGCCTTTCGCTCCCTGTATTTTATACCTGCCACCTTCAGAATTTGAAAGAGAGTATTCCAGTTAACATTGTCAAAAGCTTTCTCTAAGTCTACAAATGCTAGAAACGTAGGTTTGCCTTTTCTTAATCTTTCTTCTAAGGTAAGTCGTAAGGTCAGTATTGCCTCACGTGTTCCAACATTTCTGCGGAATCCAAACTGATCTTCCCCGAGGTCCGCTTCTATCAGTTTTTCCATTCGTCTGTAAAGAATTCGCGTTAGTATTTTGCAGCTGTGACTTATTAAACTGATAGTTCGGTAATTTTCACATCTGTCAACACCTGCTTTCTTTGGGATTGGAATTATTATATTCTTCTTGAAGTCTGAGGGTATTTCGCCTGTCGCATACATCTTGCTCACCAGACGGTAGAGTTTTGTCATGACTGGCTCTCCCAAGGCCATCAGTAGTTCTAATGGAATGTTGTCTACTCCCGGGGCCTTGTTTCGACTCAGGTCTTTCAGTGCTCTGTCAAACTCTTCACACAGTATCTTATCTCCCATTACGTCTTCATCTACATCCTCTTCCATTTCCATAATATTGTCCTCAAGTACATCGCCCTTGTATAAACCCTCTATATACTCCTTCCACCTTTCTGCCTTCCCTTCTTTGCTTAGAACTGGGTTGCCGTCTGAGCTCTTGATATTCATACAAGTGGTTCTCTTCTCTCGAAAAGTCTCTTTAATTTTCCTGTAGGCAGTATCTATCTTACCCCTAGTGATACAAGCCTCTACATCCTTACATTTGTCCTCCAGCCATCCCTGCTTAGCCATTTTGCACTTCCTGTCGATCTCATTTTTGAGACGTTTGTATTCCTTTTTGCCTGCTTCATTTACTGCATTTTTATATTTTCTCCTTTCATCAATTAAATTCAATATTTCTTCTGTTACCCAAGGATTTCTACTAGCCCTCGTCTTTTTACCTATTTGATCCTCTGCTGCCTTTACTACTTCATCCCTCAAAGCTACCCATTCTTCTTCTACTGTATTTCTTTCCACCATTCCTGTCAATTGTTCCCTTATGCTCTCCCTGAAACTCTCTACAACCTCTGGTTCTTTCAGTTTATCCAGGTCCCATATCCTTAGATTCCCACCTTTTTGCAGTTTCTTCAGTTTCACTCTGCAGTTCATAACCAATAGATTGTGGTCAGAATCCACATCTGCCCCTGGAAATGTCTTACAGTTTAAAACCTGGTTCCTAAATCTCTGTCTTACCATTATATAATCTATCTGATACCTTTTAGTATCGCCAGGATTCTTCCAGGTATACAACCTTCTTTTATGATTCTTGAACCAAGTGTTAGCTATGATTAAGTTATGCTCTGTGCAAAATTCTACAAGGCGGCTTCCTCTTTCATTTCTTCCCCTCAATCCATATTCACCTACTATGTTTCCTTCCCTCCCTTTTCCTACTGACGAATTCCAGTCACCCATGACTATTAAATTTTCATCTCCCTTCACTACCTGAATAATTTCTTTTATCTCCTCATACATTTCATCTATTTCTTCAACATCTGCAGAGCTAGTTGGCATATAAACTTGTACTACTGTAGTAGGCATGGGCTTTGTGTCTATCTTGGCCACAATAATGCGTTCACTATGCTGTTTGTAGTAGCTAAGCCGCACTCCTATTTTTTTTATTCATTATTAAACCTACTCCTGCATTACCCCTATTTGATTTTGTATTTATAACCCTGTAATCACCTGACCAAAAGTCTTGTTCCTCCTGCCACCGAACTTCACTAATTCTCACTATATCTACCTTTAACTTATCCATTTCCCTTTTTAAATTTTCTAACCTACCTGCCCGATTAAGGGATCTGACATTCCACGCTCCGATCCGTAGAACGCCAGTTTTCTTTCTCCTGATAACGGCGTCCTCTTGAGTAGTCCCCGCCCGGAGATCCGAATGGGGGACTATTTTACCTCCGGAATATTTTACCCAAGAGGACGCCATCATCATTTAATCATACAGTAAAGCTGCATGTCCTCGGGAAAAATTACGGCTGTAGTTTCCCCTTGCTTTCAGCCGTTCGCAGTACCAGCACAGCAAGGCCGTTTTGGTTAATGTTACAAGGCCAGATCAGTCACTCATCCAGACTGTTGCCCCTGCAACTACTGAAAAGGCTGCTGCCCCTCTTCATGAACCACATGTTTGTCTGGCCTCTCAACAGATACTCGTCCGTTGTGGTTGCACCTACGGTATGGCCATCTGTATCGCTGAGGCACGCAAGCCTCCCCACCAACGGCAAGGTGCATGGTTCATGGGGGGAGGGTCCTTATGTTAGTTAGGTTTAAGTAGTTCTAAGTTCTAGGGGACTGACGACCACAGCAATTGAGTCCCATAGTGCTCAGAGCCATTTGAACCATTTTTGAATAGACTTGAGCGTAGACAGGGTGGTGTATATGGCATAGTCTGTAATAAAGAAAACTGGCAACTAGTTGATACTCTAGCGAATAATATATCCGGAGTTACATACAATACCAGAGCCTCGAGCAAGGCAGTGAAGTCAGCGGCAGTCGCAACACTTTATTAGGAATTACAGACCAGCAAGTTGTAACGATCGCTTCAGATGGAGAACCATCACTGGGGAGCTATGACAAAATCATGTTCAAAACGTCACCTTTCCAACAATGCGAGCAGTCAAGAGTCTACAGAGGGTCCGTGACAAAAGAACTGCTAACGGAAGACAGTGGTATGGGTATATGTGTGAAGGCCTGCTCGGATGACCAGTGCCGCGTTCTTCCGGGACGTTCCAGGAGAAATAGACAAGCTCCTGGTTAGTACAGAGGAGATGCAGTTTTGGATGCTGGCACAGCACCTCGCGGTAGGTACTACGCCTACCAGAGAAACTTTTCTCATGAGACGGCTGTTATCTTACGGTTAGAGAAAGAAAATTTTTCGTGTCAGAAATACTTGCAGTACACTCTGTGATGTAGCACTGGGCAAAGGCAATCATTGGTATTCTGTTTATAGTAATATAGTGTACAGTTGCACTGTCGAGTTATACTTAATTTTTCTTGAATGGTTGAGAATAGATTTGAGTGCTGGAGCACTTGCTGCTTCAGGAATACAGGGTCGTAACTCCTATATAACATGACACACCCACTCAAACTGACATAATCCAGATAGGCTTATTTAGTTTTAGGGGATCAGGTGCTGCGTTCTCAGGTTATGTCATTTTATCTGCAGCAGATTTATTCAGCATCGAATAATGGAAGCAGGAATCCATGCTGTGAGATTTTTCGACACTCACATTTTCATGCGAGTAAAGAGGCACTTCGAGACCTGGAAAGATTCTTGGTTTGTGGTTTGAACAGAGTATTAAGGAAAGACTAGTGAAATGTCTCGCCTTGTATGGACCACAAACCTGGAAACTGAGAAAGCAGTACGAGAGGTAAACTGAGGCTTATGAAATGTGGATACGGTGCAGAATGGAGAAGATCAGCTGAAATGATGGTATCGGAAACGAGGAGATATTGACAAGAGTTGAGGAAGATCGGAGGATTTTGTTGACGTTTGAGAACAGGAAGCTAAACTGGACAGGAGATAATTTAAGACGAGACTGCCTTCTAGCAGAGGCAGTTGAAGGTTTTATTCCGAGGAAGACAGGGAAGAACAGAAAAGGGTACCAAACTCGTGGATGTCTTCAGTAGACCGCAAGGAGGGTACCTAAAAATGAAGAGGAAAGCGGAGAACAGAGAAGCATGGAGGGGGGCGGGGGGCTGTGGAGTCTAAACCTGCACGCAAGACAGGTAACCAAATGAAGATGACTAATTAAAAATTAAAAGATTGCTCTTTTACAAAAATAAGCTGTGATTTAGTATGCGTTCATAAAGATCCAAGGTTGGAGGAAGGGGAGCTTCGGTCGTAAAGTTTTAATCTGTTTATTGCAGATCGGTTACAGCTACTGTGTAGCCATCTTCAGTTCAAAGTTCAATTCTATCAAAGTCATGACGACTCATAGTAAATAAAACCGCACATGGTTCCACATTGACATTACAGATAACAGTTAAACGCATTGTTCATTAAATATGATGGTAAATATATGATTTAAATAAAAGTTAAATAATACATGGTTACTCGAGAGATTCGATGCGGAGAACTCGCGATTATATGACATTTGCGCTACACTCATTTTTTTCCCATTGATAATCATTTTGTTTAAAAAATAGATTTCATTGCAACAGTTACAATTCTACATGAAAAGGAAACAGCAGCGAGAGTGTTTCCTAAAAGATCGAAAGGAATTGTTCGCACAGCAGACTTTGAGGATTTGGTGTTGCATCATGTGAGTGAAGATACAGGCTGAGCACTCGCCAACTTCGCGGTGAAACGCTCACTTTAGTACTGCGGAGCAGCCATTGCGCCTCGTCATAAGTGACCTACACAGACGACGAGGGCAGACAATTCTGAATCTGTACTCTGTTCATCATAAGAATAAACCTGATGTAAACATTACGCCATGTATTCTTCCGCGTTTGCTTGAATCTCACTGGATTTCGTTTCACGTGGAACGGAAACCAAGCTGTGACCGGTACAATCAAGTACGATGATAAGGTTACGTTTTATGCTGTGTTACACGCACATAGACAATGCGGGACAACAGCTATATCGGCGCGTTAAGCTTGGACAGCACTGGCCAGCCAGCGGACCAACTAACCCGCAGTGATGTGAGCAGTTGCAGGTCAGGCGTAAAAAGAGACGAGCAAAGAAACAATATAGCTTCGAATGCCATTTAATTTTTAATGAGAGTGAAATAATATTCGGAGAAACTCCAGCACTACCGCGTGCTTCTTATGTGACCAGAAGGAAAGCATAAAATGCACTCGTTTTCACCTGACATAGTATTCTAGTTACAAGCAAGAGAGATGAAAACTTCTAACTTAAACGTAGGGTAATTTTTCTGAGCGAGTTGTGTGTTGTGTAAAAGCATACTGCAGGGATTTCACCGTACTGTTGAATACTGAAGCCACTGAAGGTATTAATTATAGTCAGTCGTCTGGTAATCTCTTAGCTCCTTCCTTATCCGAATCCGAGAAATACATTTCATTTCTGGAAGTGTCACCTGCTACGTTGATAACGAGCCTATCGACAACAGAATCCACGAAGCCAACCAGGCGCCGCATTTTCTCTTCTTCTTCTTCTTCTTCTTCTTCTTCTTCTATGACGAGCCTTTCTCTATCTCAGCGGCATTCGGCAGTGACGTGTGAAAAATCTGCGTGCGTTATTTCCAGTACGTCTGGCAGTTTAACAGTCTTGTTACTTCTCGCACCAGATCCCGCAACTTGGCTCCATATCAGTTCCGTTGGGTTCATATTGTAATGGTGCAGTAGAAAAAGTAAAAATGTAGCGTTTGTATGTGCTCGATGCTGTGAAAATGATTGTTTTTCATGTTTCTAAGACACTTTTGTACCTCTGTGGTGTAAAACGATGGACGTATTGCAAATAAAGAGGATTTGGTTTTTCATTTTTGTCTTAGAAAATTAAATTGTTATGTTTTCTTAATGTAAGAAACTTTTATGAACAGTCTTTCACAAAGCATCGATAATTAAGAATTTGTATTTGAAGTGAAAACAAGAATTTCGCGTCCTGTATGCAATTAGGAAAAACAAGACGTGCATTATTCATAAAAAATGGTGATGAGTTTTATAATTACGAGATGGAGGTATTTCAAACAGAACTGGAAAAAAATGATACTACGGAAATCTGGACTCACGAACCATTATCTATAATAGATTAACGTTCCATTACGCTACCGACTGCGCTGCATGTAAGACTGTGATTATTCTGCAACTGTATTACATAGATTGGCTGCGAAAACTTCAAAGCTGATTATGTCCGTAAATTTATGAAAAACGTTAAGAACAGGCTGTTTCTCGGCACTTTTTAACCGTATTCCACACACGTGTTTCACTACGGAACAGAAAGCAACCTCAGCCATTTTCATACTGCGAATTAACAGTGCTGCAGAGGCTGTGACTGTTCACGTTTTTTGAAATGAAAAACATTAAGAAAAACGTTGACGGCTGTTAAAATATTTGAATATCTTACAGTTTCATTTGACGTAACTTAGTAATAATACACCGAATACATAAGTAGGACCTAATTCCAAGAGCGTAACAACACCAGTAGTACGTGTGCTACTGCTCTACCCAATTATCGGCTTTGTGTTTGTTTACATCAGGTTTTTTCTTATGATGAATGCATTATAGTACTGACAATGTGACGGCCTTGCCGGATTGGTAACACCGTTCCCCGTTATATCGTCGAAGTTAAGCGCTGTCGGGCTTGGGTGGGTGAACGCCTGATTCTGCCGAGCGCTGTTGGCAAGCGGTGTGCACCGGGCCCTTGTGGGGCCAACTGAGGAGCTACTTGACTGAGGTGTAAGCGGCTCCGGTCACGAAAGCTGACATACGGCCGGGAGAGCGGTGTGCTGACCACACGCCCCCCCATATCCGCATCCAGTGACGCCTGTCGCTGAGGATGACACGGCGGTCGGTCGGTACAGTTGAGTCTTCGTAGGCCTGTCTGGGTAGACTTTCTAACAATGGCATTGTTTTAACGAATTCACTGTGGCTGGCGTTCGTCTCTCTGCTACAACATTAGTTTGCTGCTCTGAGGGGTAGATGTTTATGACAATAAAAATAATAAATTGGGCCGTTAGTTCCTCTCGCAGAACACTCATTATAGAATCACCTAACATCCTGAAAGTTTGCGATAACTCGTACACGCGGAACTGATGGTTTTGTTCGAGCACAGTTCTCCAAAGCCTGAAGCAATTTAAATCAGAGTACATATGTAATTTAACATCTGTAAAGGAATCTCACTGTGGCACAGAAAGGGTTGCCCCATAAGTGCAGGGATATGGCTTCCAGGGGTGCCGTGTTAAAATAATCGTAAATTTGGAACATAGAGAGCAGATTCAACCAAATGCGCCACGCAGATTGTAAGGTACAGGTAAGGTAAAGCTCCGGATCCTAGTTCCTGCTAGTTCCTGGTCCTAGACAGGACAACCGGACCCGACTGACCGCCGTCTCTTCCTCCGCGGACGTGGTCTAGTGGCTAGCTTTGCTGCCTCTGGATCACGGGGTCCCGGATTCGATTCCCGGCCGGGTTGGGGATTTTCTGTGCCCGGGGACTAGGTGTTTGTGTTGTCCTTATCATTTCATCATCATCATCATGATTCGTGACAGTGACTAGACTGGACTGTGAAAAAAAACTGGACTGCGTAAAAGTTTGAACTTTGTACGGGCGCTGATGTCCACGCAGTTGAGCGTCCCACAAAGCAAACATCATCATCACAAACCAAACATCATCTTCCTCTGCCAATGGCGTCATGTGATGCAACATGGAGGGACATGTGGTCAACACACCTTTTGCTAGGTCGTCGTCGGATTTCTTAAGCTTGCAACCAGCGCTAATCGGTCGAATAGATCCTCATTTGGACTCACGAGGCTGCGTGCGGGCACTGAGAATAAAATTGTACTGTTTCCTTCTGCCAGGAATTCTTCGTGCGAAAATAGTTTTTCATAGTCCTCATTATTGCAAGTTTGGTGCACTTCATCCACCAAGTGATCGGTGAGCTGTAATTCGGGAACCGCTTTGCACATCCGTCCCACGAAGTGTTAAACGTTGCGTGGGATCCAGGATGTAACACAGTGGTTCCCAACCTGGGTGTAATTACCCCCTGAGGGACAAAATGATATTTTCTCAGGAGTGATTTGATTCTGTTTCAGTCACGAAACTAAATTATTTCCAAAAGATTATTACTGTTATTACAATTTTGTACGACTTTAATATTGATTATATACGTATCAATAATTACTTTTTCTCAGATAGTAACATTAATCCGGTGGAGGTTACAGGTTCCTCACATAGTCCACCCACTACACACATATGTTGTGCTTTGTCCTGTACACTGCTGATGATATAAATGGGACATATACGTAACAAATGCTAAATATCTCAATAAAATGTCTTCTCCCATTCGTAGATAGTACCTGCAGTCGTTCAGAAATTGCTTCAGTACTCGCTTAGAAACAGATAAGTGTATTAACTGTCACCGTGGAACAGCAGTAACTACATAGGGCTGTACACAATATTATAATTATTATTGTTATTATTATCATGATAACATTACTCAACAGGCATTTTACATCTGGGATGTATACATCAAGTAGTATGTATTTTGGTATCTAGAATTCAAACATACCTTTCAAAACGTTCTAGCACATACCATTTTTGAGTTTTTAACGTTTTTTTGTTTTTTGTTTTTCGTATTCAGTACTTCGCTTTTTGCTGTTCTTCTGTTTTGATGTTTAATTGTTTGTTTTTGATCTGCAGAGGAGAGCTAGAAGATCTACAAATCGTCAGTAAATGGCTGGTATGGTAATCCATTGGTGTGAAAGAGATCCTCAGTGAATGTTTCCTATGAAAGATAGTGCAAACTTTTTGTGTTCAAAACTTACACTAAGAAAAATGGCAACTATTAAAACTCGTTGCTGTCTAAACCACCCTGACAACTATTGTTATGTGTGTGGGAAATTCACTCTAAAAGCCCAAAGAAAACCTATCACTGATCTGGTGAAGAAGGCATATAAATTGTATTTTGATTGTCCTGTTGGTGATCATAAAAATTTTGCACCTCATATCTCCTGCATAACCTGTACTACATCCTTAACCGAGTGGTTGGCCGGACGCTGTGGCCGAGCGGTTCTAGGCTCTTAAGTCCGGAACCGCGCGACCGCTACAGTCGCAGGTTCGAATACTGCCTCGGGCATGGATGTGTGTGATGTCCATAGGTTAGTTAGGTTTATGTAGTTCTAAGTTCTAGGGGACTGATGACCTCAGATGTTAGGTCCCATAGTGCTCAGAGCCATTTGAGTCATTTTAACAGAGTGGTTGAAAGGAAAACTCCGAGCTATGCCATTCGCTGTTCCGATGGTGTGGTGTGAGCCTAAAGATCATTATCGAGACTGTTACTTCTGTCTTACAAATATTTCGGGACATTCAAGCAAAACTAGACATAAAATAAAGTATCCAAATTTATCTTCAGTGCGTTTGCCTGTGTCCCATGATGAGGGGTTACCTGTTCCTGTCTGTAACTTGAAAGCCACGGAATCAAACACCACGTCAAGTGAATCAGAAAGTATTGAACATACAGAAGAGTACTGCCCTCAATATCACGACACTTCGCCTCAGCTCTTTAATCAAAAGGAACTGAACGATTTGGTTCGCGATCTAAAACTTTCGAAACAGCAAGCTGAACCCTTGGGGTCGACACTGCAACAACGGAACCTTCTAGCTCCAGGGACAAAAATTTCCTGTTTCAGATCAAGAAGCGCTTCCTTCGCTCAGTATTTCAGTATGCAGAATTCAAATTGTGTATGTAGAGATGTCAATGGTCTAACGATGTAGCTAGGTGTACAAGATAATCCACATGAGTGGCGACTATTTATTGACTCCAGTAGAACTAGCTTGAAAGCAGTACTACTGCATAATGGCAATGCATTTCCATCGGTGCCTTTCACTTCCGCAGTAGACATGAAAGAAACTTATGAAACCATGGCTTTGCTGCTAGAGGCAATCAAACATAAGGATCATGAATGGCAGTTTTTCTGTTATTTAAAAGTTGTTGCAGTCCTTACAGGTTTACGGGCTTGATACACGAAATGGTGCTGCCTTTTTTGCCTTTGGGACACCCGTGACACCAAGAACCACTATACAGTCAACGAATGGCCTATATGGAAGTCATATGTTCCTGTAAACGTAAATGTGAACAATACCCCATTGGTCGAGTCCGATAAAATCATTTTGCCTCCCCTTCATATCAAGGTGGGTCTTATCAAGAACTTTTCGAAAGCTCTGGATAAAGAAGGTGAGGCCTTCAATCACTTAAAAGAAAGGTTTCCCAAATTAAGTGAGGCAAAGCTAAAAGATGGTATATTTGTTGGACCACAAATAAGAAAACTACTGAAAGATCCAACCTTTGATACCAAACTTACAGATATCCAATTAGCTGCTTGGTCTTCTTTTAAAGAAATTGTGAAGGGATTTTTGGGTAACAGAAAAGACATCTTACCATTGCGAATGATATGTTGGACAACTATAAGAACATGGGGAGTAGAATGTCGCTTAAAATTAACTTTTTCCATTCTCACCTTGATTTCTTGCCGGAAAATTTGGGAGTCGTAAGCGATGAGCATGGCGAACGTTTTCACCAAGAAATTCTTACCACGGAACACCGTGGAGCCCTTCAATGATGGGTGACTACTGCTGGGGTCTTGTTAGGGAGAGTGATGAAAAGGCAAACAAAAGAAGAGCCCCGTCGTCGCATTTTTCAAAAACTAAAGTCGATTAAAGATGAAATTGAACTGATTTGGACCTTTTATTGGTATCATGACCATATATACATATAAAATAGTGTTGACTTCAAACGTTCTGAATGTGTATTTTTGTTTAACTTAATTCTGTCAATTTTCGCTATTATCATTTTTTATTCTGCTGTGTACCAAGGAAATATGACGTCATAGACAAAAACTGATTTTACTAGTGTATTCAGCACCCCAAAATTAGGTAAATCTACGCATTTACAAACCAGATGCAGAAAAAGTTTAAATTTGTTAACTAGTGTTATTATTATTTGAATGGTTAGACGCAACGCGTTAATAGCCTGGAGTCATCCAGTTTTTGCCAGTTCAAAAGTAAGAGTCCAGCAATCAAGTGATTCACAAACAGTAAGTATAGTGCATGTATCTGAACTTGTTTGATTTTAAATGGGGTTGCAGTGTGCAGGTCAAACAAGTGCCCCAATGGAGAGGAGTACTGTAGAGGAAGTTTGTTCTGTAACAAGTGTCTATCCCCACTGAGGACAGTCAACTTTCTTATCTGAGGAGGAGTTGTGAGTATCATGTGCAATGCACCGCAAATTACCTTATCATTCATTGTAAAATACTCTCTATTTTTCTCCCCCCCTCTCTCTTTCTCTCTTCTATCTCTCTCTCTCTCTCACACACACACACGCACACACACACACACACACACACACACACACACATTAAATATCATTCATCTTTCATTATTTTAAAAATAAAAGTGTTTCAAGAAGTGTAATTCATTCTGCCGTTTAGTTAGATACAACAGTTGTTAATAATGTCGGGGGGCTGCAACAGATGGCAGGGGGGGGGGGGGGGTACTGATTGCACTCAGGGGTAATGGTCTCAGAAAGGTTGGAATCACTGATCTAATAGATGTTCCACATTAAGTTTCCACTGTCCCTCCGCCCTCCGCTTTTTAGGTTCCTTGTTTCTCCAAGTTGATAGTACAAACGTATGCCGCATGATCGGAAAATATGGCTGTAGGACATTTTGCTTTAGATCAGCTGTTGTATATATCCGGTCTAAACGGCTTGCAGAATGGCTAGGGACGTGTGTGAAACCTGGTCTGTCACCATGCTTATGTTCCCACGAGTCAACAAATGCTTACTCGTTGATAATGTTTTCAAGCTCGAATGATTTATTGAAGTTTGATTCTTATCTTTTGGACGAAGAACACGGGTAAAATTCGCGGCAAATATTATGGGATTATGGCCCATTCCGAAAAGTGGTAGAATCTATTCTTTGAAGAATATTTATCCCCGTTCCAGAAGGCGCATAAACGTTGATTATTCTGGTGTTATTGATTTTGCGAGCTATACCTCTGCAGTTAGGTAGTCTTTCAACGTTACGGACTATGATATCTTCTTTAATTAGAACCGCTGTTCCGAGTTCTTTATTGCAACCGGGGTTATCGACAGCGTTGTAGCCCGTTATCTGCTCCAGGTCAACATCTGTCACTTCCAACATTACAATGTCGATGCCTACTGCATATATGACTTCCTGGATGTCCCCCAAATCGAGTGTGTTCCCTATCTTGCTGATATTCAACATTGCAGTCCCTTATGCTTATAATTCCGCCATATTACGTTGAATTTAATTTGGGTATATATCTAGTTTCCAATCTTTCTATCTTCCTTTCCATATTTTTTCCAATGTTCGCATTTCCATTAAACAAAAATCTGATTCATCATCGGTTCCTATTTCTCGTGTTTGGGAGTTTTGTTTTTGATTAGATTCTTCTTCGCTAATTCCATGGCCCGCTCATCGATGATGCCCATCATGTCGTAGTCTTGGTCGTCTTCATCTTTATCACTAGCCCACTTCTGGGAATCTATGTATTTCCGCTTCTAACTTTTCTTCGTCGGTACTTCTGTAGGTTGTTTGTCGGTTACTATTTAACTTTTTGTAGTCAGTTTTGTATGACCTTTTCTAACGTTTTTTGATCGTTGTCATGTGCTGCTGGTGGTATGTCTCTCTTTTTTTTTTTTTTTTTTTTGGTCTCATCTGCTTGGCCTTGTCTCTCGAGGTGGGTGCGGCTTCGTCCGTTCCCTGGCGAGCGGTTTTGCGTTTTTTATTTTCCTTTGAAGGTTTGTCGATTTGTCTGTCATTTGCCTCTGCAGTTTCGGTATCGTGCACAGAATTTTTTTCAATAGCTAAGGTCGCGTTCAGGGCGTTTGTGTGTGAGCTGTTATGCTCAACATCGGCGGCGTTTGCAATGTTCTTTTTCTGATGGTTGTTTTGTGACTATGTCCTCTTGATTGGTTTCCGGTTCGTTTGTTTCCATTCGGTTGTCAGCCATTTGGCTCTCGCTGGCAGGTATCTCCGTCCGTGTGTTCGTGGCGGAGGTTACCCGTACTGGCGCAACGGAAGTCGGCGGCAACCGTGACATGGTGTTGGGGACAGCTACCTCACCGCCTCACCGGTCGGTAATCGTATTACCCGTCTTTGCGTGTCATACTATACATTGTTTATAGAATATGACTCATGTGGTAAGAATATTTTACTGTCTCAAGTAAAGGCGATGAACAGTGCGAGCAGGCGAGATGTCGCATAGACCTCTCACTGAAGAGATAACAACAAATAAATGGGATAATAGCAAATAAATGGCTGTGAACTATGTTGCAACAAAGGAATTCAAACGTCAAAACTTCCAAAATGTAACACATGGCTCATGACATGTGTTCTTGTGTGGAACAAATAGGAGGCCGGTATGTCTACAAAAATGGTTCAAATGGCTCTGAGCACTATGGGACTTAACATCTGTGGTCATCAGTCCCCTAGCACTTAGAACTACTTAAACCTAACTAACCTAAGGACATCACACACATCCATGCCCGAGGCAGGATTCGAATCTGCGACCGTAGCGGTCACGCGGTTCCAGACTGTAGCGCCTAGAACCGCACGGCCACACCGGCCGGCTATGTCTCCAAATTCCTACCTTACACCTCGCTGTTGCAAACGGGCATGATACGCGACACAGACACGAATTTGAATACACCGATCAGACACATCAATGACCGGACAAATGTTTCATAATTCTGCGGCAAAAGGGGGAAGTGGATACGGATCTCCCCGTTCGCAGTCCAACTCTGCGACCACATAACCACGACGCCGCGGTTACTGAAATTCGCTCGATGTTGCACATCTTGAGCTTGGACCGTCCATTGTTTCTGTTTTGCATCTTTTTTCACAGTTCAGTACTACTTATTCCTGTTTTCATGCTTGACCTGTGTTCAGCCTCGGATGGGCTATCCACTGGACCATTTTATGACTTAATCTGAGAGGAGTGCTATGGGGAGTTTCCCTACTGAGAACATGAAGTTTGTGGGCAGCGGACCATCTCTCAGCAACGTTACTTATAATTGTTCCATAAGGTTTTAAAGCTGCACTTTTTGCTCGGCAGTATTTGAAAAGGCAGTTTAGGAACTCCAATGGTTCTCATGTCAAATCCAGCATTGGCAACTTGAACTTCACCTACATTGCCATCTCGATGCTTAAATTTTAAGGCGCCTCAACATAGATCAACAGTTTGTTCGCATTTACAGCACTCCTTAAGTTAAGGAATACAGCACTACTGCAGATGGATGGGTGGATTCCAGTGATATCATTACGTGTAAACTTAACTGTCTCCTCCATGAATCTTTGTATTTCGAACGAATTGGGCCTTGTCAAACTACTGCAGATGGATGGGTGAATTCCAGTGGTATCATTACCTGTTAACTTAACTGTCTCCTCCATGAATCTCTGTATTTCGAACGAATTGGGCCTTGCGAAACTGTTATCGATCATAAATTTCAAAGCATCTTTGTTTACTGGTTCATTCATTACCACTTTCTACAGTTAATTGAAAATAAGTAGTAGAGAAACGGCCTACAGCGTTAAACTCGCCACAACAGCGCTTGGCCGGCAGCAGTGGCGATGCAAACACGGTACATCCGTACGACACGACCGCCGAAGACAGACTCACCATTCTGCTACACAGGCGGACTCACACATCCTGTAATACATACTACCGTATTTTACGGACTACAGGAAGCTACGGGCTATAAGATGCATCGTAAGTTTTAAGTAGTTCTTAAAAAAAAATACGATTTTTATCATTAGATTGGAAAGCCAGACTAAAAAAGTTCTTGGTTTATATAATCGATCTTTCAAAATTCCTGAAAATTGTGAAAATTGTCATCTGAACTTTCTTTTTCATCTTCGTCGTCATCGTTGTCATCTTCACATATAAGGTTGCTTTCACTGCCATCGAGAGCGTTATTTACGTCATACTTCTTGAAAGATTAAACAGTAATGTCTTCTCTCACTGCGGACCATGACTGTTGAATCCGCTGACGCAGTTATTTGATTGTGTATGGAGTGAATTCGTGTCGGGTTTCATCCATCATCCATTTGTTGCTTTCCTCTCTCATACAGAATTTAAATGCTTTATTTATCGAGACATCAAGAAGCCGCAATTGTGAAGTAAATCTTCGCGGAATAACAGCGACCTCTGTATTTCCGTGTCTCAATTTCTCTTTCACAGAATTTTTCAAATGGTGACTAAGCGATCTGGAACAAGAAGAGAACTCTTCTTCAATAAAGCTCCTTTCCTTCTTTGCCACTCTCTGTTAATCGATAATTTCATACCAGCCTCGTCCATCGGCCGGCCTGTGTGACCGAGTGGTTCTAGGCACTTCAGTCTGGAACCGCGCTGCTGCTACGGTCGCAAGTTCGAATCCTGCCTCGGGCATGGATGTGTGTGATGTCCTTAGGTTAGTTAGGTTTAAGTAGTTCTAAGTTCTAGGGGACTTATGACCTCAGCAGTTGAGTCCCATAGTGCTCAGAGCCATTTGAACCAGCCTCGTCCATCCAATCCTCATTGTGTTCAAAATGGTTCAAATGGCTCTGAGCACTATGGGTCTTAACATCTGTGGTCATCAGTCCCCTAGCACTTAGAACTAATTAAACCTAACTAACCTAAGGACATCACACACACCCATGCCCGAGGCAGGATTCGAAGCTGCGACCGTAGCAGTCGCGCGGTTCCGAACTGAGCGCCTAGAACCGCGAGACCACCGCGGCCGGCCCTCATTGTGTACGTGAACAACAACACCTGGCGGTATTTCAGAAGGTTTTGGCATTGTTTTGGCCTTGAAAATGATTACTGGATTAAATTTAGTACAGTGTAATGCACTTTTTATGGCCACTTGTTTTTATAGTTACAATTTTAGCACCTTTCGTGGCAACAGTTCCGTTACTCGACACACCAAATGTCAGAGAAGTTTCGTCCATATTCTTTATTTGGCGTAGTTCCATACTCGTTTTCCTTTAATGATGAATAATACAGCGATGAAAACATAATATTTTCGATTTATGCTCTTGTGGCGTTTTCTGAGATTTTTCGTTTTGGTTCGCATGCTAAGTCTATGATTTTCACAAACCTGTAGCACCATCCAACTCCAACCTTAAACTCTGTAAGTTCCATTGCAGCGCTAGCTCACGAGCGTATATTTGAATCGTTTTTGTATTAATTACAATGACACTGTGACGGTACGTTATCCTCTAGTTTTGGCCATTTTGCATTCACTCCTCTATTTGCACATGTAGTCTCCTCATTTTTTTCCGTTCTTCTTTGCTAGCCCGCCAATCAAGATTGGTTTACTGTGTTCGTGGAGGGCCGAAATAACGCTCAGCTACTGTGATTCAGTGTTCTTCTGCATATGCTATTACTTTCAATTTATAACCCGTATCATACGAGTATCTTTTTTCCATTGTGAAAGTAGCTGCTAACAAAAATATTGTGCTGTTACAAATAACACAAATCCTTTCAATTCAAGTTCACTGACACCGTAGATTCAATGACGTGCCCTAGGCTAGACAGTGCTCTGGGTTTGTGATGGCGGGGTAGTAGGAAGACAGAGTGAAGAAGCTTGTTAATCCCTGCTGGCAGATGAATCCAATGTTGCCAGATATATGGGAATTTTTAAGACTGGTGGGAATTTTAAATCAAACAGTGGACATTATTGTATTAATTTCCAATATGAGACGCACCTGAATTTTGGGGTCAATTTTTCGATGAAAAAAGTGCGTGTTACAGTGCGCAAAATACGGTAATGTATGCCGTTTGTAGATAACGTTTTGCCGTATTTTGTGGATATTTTGTTCCTGTTTATATCTGTTTCCGTTTTTGTGCCAAATATGAACCATTTCTACAAGTTTAGTGGAATCTGCTACAATATTGTGTGGCCTACTGGCCCTTGTACAGGGTCGATAGAATTGCACGGATAGGACAAGGAAAGCCAGAATACCCTGTATTAAGCAGGTAAAGACGCGGCAGTGGGAATTGGAGGTTGTGAACAGAACTCACCAAGTGTCCATAGTCAGACGTCATACCAAGCAAGTTTCGTCTCGGATACGAGGCTGAAATCTGTACAGCTACGTGGAATTACTGCCTCAGATGACCGTTGGCTCCGCTGTAAGGATGTGGAACGTTTAGATACTGCTACGTGGCATTCATTAACTAGAAGAAAAGCCATGTGCGAACCCTGTAAGCGCTGAGTCTAAAAGCACATAATACTTGACTACGCCGAAGCAGATCCTCGCATCGCCACCTCCAGGTAATGTACCGTTTCTACAGAACAGTAAATCGCCTGCGCCATCATTTGTTGCGTGTTCCTTTTACAAATATGATTTAATTTATGTATGCATTCAGACCGATATCATCCAAGTCATGTTACCTGTGATAGTTTTCTGGCCTGAATCCTAAAATTTACATTATTGTCGTAATTATACGGGAAAAAATGTCATACTTTCTTAACAAAGAAATGAGAGATTTGTATGATCTTGAAAAACATTTTACCTACAGAACCCAGTTAAGTGATGTAGTCAGTTAGCTGCGCGCTGTTGTGACAAATTTTGAATTTCGTACTAAGTTAACTATTAATCCAAATGTAAACAGTTATATTCAATAAACATTCATAATAGATGAATAAACAGTGTTTAGCATTTCATTGCTTGCAGAATGTGGTTAGTGTTGGCTTATTTACATGCATTTGTCCGAGCGGTTCTAGACGCTACAGTCTGGAACCGCGCGACCGCTACGGTCGGAGATTCAAATCCTACCTAAGGCATGGATTTGTGTGATGTCCTTAGGTTAGTTAAGTTTAAGTATGTGGTGTCACCGCCAGACACCACACTTGCTGGGTGGTAGCCTTTAAATCGGCCGCGGTCCGTTGGTATATGTCGGACCCGCGTGTCGCCACTGTCAGTGATTGCAGACCGAGCGCCGCCACACGGCAGGTCTAGAGAGACTTCCTAGCACTCGCCCCAGTTGTACAGCCGACTTTGCTAGCGATGGTTCACTGACAAATTACGCTCTCAATTGCCGAGACGATAGTTAACATAGCCTTCAGCTACGTCATTTGCTACGACCTAGCAAGGTGCCATTATCATTTGCTATTTATCTTGTGATGCATGTATCGTCAGACCGATGTTCACCAATTATGGATTAAAGTTAAGTATTCCCGCAGCTACGTACGTTCTTTGCTACTATAACTTCCTTTACCTGTTCCAGACCTCACGACAGCCTGCGTGGGCTTAAAAGCGTGCCTTTCGGCTTTCACCTCGTAGTGGCTTGGCTGTCTTGCCAAGTCACAACAAAGTAGTTCTAAGTTCCAGGGGACTGATGACCTCAGAAGTTAAGTCCCATAGTGCTCAGAGCCATTTGAATTTGAACGTGCATTTGTGAGTATGGGATACCTACGTAAAGAAAGTAGGGGTTCAGATTACTCAGTTACTTTAGATGCTGCTTCCCTAAAAACCATTCAGAATATTTACGTGACTGTCAATGAGAGGGAGTGATTTTGTGTTTAATTAGTCACTCACAGTAGAGTGCTCATCTAGTATTTCAGATGAAAGTTGATTCAATAGCTTTCTCACGATATATTTGACGAAAACTGTTAATTAGTCATTGAAATTTAATTAACTGAAGTTTAGTTAGTGTAGTTTCCTTACTCAATAAACAGTATGTCCATAGTACACTGGTCACGCTTCCTACAATTCGTAGTTACAGTCTTTTGTCATTTAACAGAAACTGTTTGCAACCTGCACTGTTTTGTACGCTGAGTTGGGTACGTTTAGTATCCCCTCCAGCCGACATCGATATGGACTCCGAGGAGCTGGCGTGACTATCTCAGCAGAACAGTACAGAACGCAGTCACAGAGGGCGCGTGTGAAGCGTGACGTGGGCAAGTCACTGACCGAGATGTTTGCCTGAGCAAAGGTTAAAGCCCGCATGGCTCACCTTTCCCAGCTATCTCCTCTCTTCCCCTACTAGCAGCTGTAGGAAGTGACGTCAACACGATGTATGACTCGATGCGACAGCCACCATATTGGTTTAGTCGTGTTTTGTAATTTTTACATTATAACCCGGAGTGTACCGATTCAAGACAACGCAGCATTGAAGATTTACCACAGACTCGTCACCGTTGGTACGATTTATTGATATTAAATGCCAGTTAATGACGCATCGGCAGTGAAAACCTACAGCACATAGGCCTCCTAAGATAAAAAATGCTGAAGTTGAAAGATACATGTAATTGTCATAGTGTACTGGTTAAGACCATAGATTACAGAGTCGAAGGAAGTACACTACTGGCCATTAAAATTGCTACACCACGACGATGACGTGCAACAGACGCGAAATTTAACTGACAGGAAGAAGATGCTGTGATATACATATGATTAGCTTTTCAGAGCATTCACACAAGGTTGGCGCCGGTGGCGACACCTACATCGTGCTAACATGAGGAAAGTTTGCAAACGATTTCTCATACACAAACAGCAGTTGACCGGCATCGCCTGGTGAAACGTTGTTGTGATGCCTCGTCTAAGGGGGAGAAATGCGTACCATCACGTTTCAGACTTTGATGAAGGTCGGAGTGTAGCCTATCGCGATTGCGGTTTATCGTATGATGACATTGCTGCTCGCGTTGGTCGAGATCCAATAACTGTTAGCAGAATATCGAATCGGTGGGTTCAGGAGGGTAATACGGAACGCTGTGCTGGATCCCAACGGCCTCGTATCACTAGCAGTCAAGATGACAGGCATCTTATCCGCATGGCTGTAACGGATAGTGCAGCCATGTCTCGATCCCTGAGTCAACAGATGGGGACGTTTGCAAGACAACAACCATCTGCACGAACAGTTCCACGACGTTTGAAGCAGCATGGAGTATCAGCTCAGAGACCGTGGCTGCGGTTACCTTTGACTCTGCATCACAGATAGGAGCGCCCGCGATGGTGTACTCAACGACGAACCTGGGTGCACGAATGGCAAAACGTCATTTTTTCCGATGAATTCGGGTTCTGTTTACAACATCATGACGGTCGCATCCGTGTCTGGCGACATCGCGGTGAACGCACATTGGAAGCGTGTATTCGTCATCGCCGTACTGGCGTATGACCCGGCGTGATGGTGTGGGGTGCCGTTGGATACGCGTCTCGGTCACCTCTTGTTCGCATTGACGGCACTTTGAACAGTGGACGTTACATTTCAATTGTGTTACTACCTGTGGCTCTACCCTTCATTCGAACCCTGCGAAACCCTACATTTCAGCATTATAATGCATGTCCGCATGTTGCAGGTCCTGTACGGGCCTCTCTGGTTATAGAAAATGTTCGACTGCTGCCCTGGCCAGCACATTCTCCAGATCTCTCACCAATTGAAAACGTCTGGTCAATGGTGGCCGAGCAACTGACTTGTCACAATACGCCAGTCACTACTCTTGATGAACTGTGGTATCGTGTTGAAGCTGCATGGGCAGCTGTACCTGTACACGCCATCCAAGCTCTGTTTGACTCAATGCCCAGGGGTATCAAGGCCGTTATTACGGCCAGAGGTGGTTGTTGTGGGTACTGATTTCTCAGGATCTATGCATCCACATTACGTGAAAATGTAATCACATGTCAGTTCTAGTATAACAAATTTGTCCAATGAATACTCGTTTATTATCTGCATTTCTTCTTGGTGTAGCAATTTTAATGACCAGTAGTGTAGGTTTCTGTCCTGCTGGAATAAGTTATTTGGTACTCTTCAACAATGACTAATTATCTGTTTTCATATCCAACAGCTAGCATAATATTTCTGGCTTTTCAACCATCATATTCATTTACAAGAAGCACTTATTACAGCAACTGAGAAGGCAGGAATGGGAAGATGACGTATGTGTTGTGAGGTAGAGATGACAGACAGTTTGTCCGGCACGGGAATCGTGAGAAAGACCGCCTAAATTGTGGGCCTTCACCGCGATTGGCTGTTGCGTTCGGTAGTTGCGCGTCAAAATGGTAAACTTCTATTATTAATATTAGAAAAACTAAACAGTGTATTTACTTGCATTTCATATTAAAGAATCCATCAATAGTGTGCTAACATTTCATTATTTCACAAGTCTTAATTACCAGTAGTACAACAAACAACTGCTAAACGAAAAGGCAGACGAAGCACTTCGGAGATCCTCGGATCGCGCCTAACTTGAATGGCGCGCGAAGTGGTTCGGCTGTGAGATCAGAGGTGGTTCGGCAGTCTCGGAAGACAGACATGTTGTCTGCCTTGGTCGGTATTGGTTAACGAATTGTTAGCCATCTCTGATTATTTGGATGTGTAATTGAGAAGAATTTGATGGTAACGACGCAAATTCTCAGTGCATTATTTTGTTTATTTTTTGTGAACGTGCGAAGAATGGAAATTGTGTGTGGTACATAAAGTGGAATGTAATTGTGCAGTTTTTCGTATTCTGCTAATAAAATGCGAGTGGCGACCCTTATAAACAAACTATTTGAAAATCTTATTGTTGTTGTTGTTGTGATCTTCAGTCCTGAGACTGGTTTGATGCAGCTCTCCATGTTACCCTATCCTGTGCAAGCTTCTTCATCTCCCAGTTCTTACTGCAACCCACATCCTTCTGAATCTGCTTAGTGTATTCATCTCTTGGTCTCCCTCTACGATTTTTACCCTCCAGCCGGCCGGGGTGGCAGAGCGGTTCTAGGCGCTACAGTTTGGAACTGCGCGACCGCTGCGGTCGCAGATTCGAATCCTGCCTCGGACATGGATGTGTGTGATGTCCTTAGGTTAGTTAGGTTTAAGTAGTTATAAGTTCTAGGGGACTGATGACCTCAGAAGTTAAGTCCCATAGTGCTCAGAGCCATTTTTTTTTTTTGTACCCTCCACGCTGCCCTCCAATGCTAAATTTGTGATCCCTTGCTGCCTCAGAACATGTCCTACTAACCGGTCCCTTCTTTTTGTCAAGTGGTGCCACATACTCCTCTTCTCCCCAATTCTATTCAATACTTCGTCATTAGTTATGTGGTCTACCCATTTAATCTTCAGCGTTCTTCTGTAGCACCACATTTCGAAAGCTTGTATTCTCATCTTGTCCAAACTATTTATCGTCCATGTTTCACTTCCATACATGGCTACACTCCATACAAATACTTTCAGAAACGACTTCCTGACACTTAAATCTATACCCGATTTTAACAAATTTCTCTTCTTCAGAAACGCTTTTCTTGCCATTGCCAGTCTGCATTTTATATCCTCTCTACTTCGACCATCATCAATTATTTTGCTCCCCAAATAGCAAAACTCCTTTACTACTTTAAGTGTCTCACTTCCTAATCTAATTCCCTCAGCATCACCAAATTTAATTCGACTACATTCCATTATCCTCGTTTTGCTTTTGTTGATGTTCATCTTATATCCTCCTTTCAAGACACTGTCCATTCCGTTCAACT
Source organism: Schistocerca serialis cubense (assembly GCF_023864345.2). Taxonomy (NCBI): domain Eukaryota; kingdom Metazoa; phylum Arthropoda; class Insecta; order Orthoptera; family Acrididae; genus Schistocerca; species Schistocerca serialis. The sequence goes on along the minus strand of NC_064646.1, from coordinate 472,073,626 downwards.
GCTCTACCAAGTCCTTTGCTGTCTCTGACAGAATTACAATGTCATCGGCAAACCTCAAAGTTTTTACTTCTTCTCCATGAATTTTAATACCTACTCCGAATTTTTCTTTTGTTTCCTTTACTGCTTGCTCAATATACAGATTGAATAACGTCGGGGAGAGGCTACAACCCTGTCTCACTCCCTTCCCAACCACTGCTTCCCTTTCATGTCCCTCGACTCCTTATAACTGCCATCTGGTTTCTGTACAAATTGTAAATAGCCTTTCGCTGCCTGTATTTTACCCCTGCCATCTTTAGAATTTGAAAGAGAGTATTCCAGTCAACATTGTCAAAAGATTTCTCTAAGTCTACAAATGCTAGAAACGTAGGTTTGCCTTTCCTTAATCTTTCTTCTAAGATTTCTTCTAGAACTGAAGAACTACTTAAATCTAACTAACCTAAGGACATCACACACATCCATGCCCGAGGCAGGATAAGAACCTGCGACCCTAGCGGCCGCGCGGTTCCAGACTGTAGCCCCTAGAACTGCTTGGCCACTCCGGCCGGCAACACATTTTACAGACAGTATGCACATACACCACTGAAAGTAAATAGAACGTACGTACGGCATTTCGTTTAGTAGATATGACGTCATAATCAATGAGATGCGTCAAAAATTTCCGCATCATGCATAACGTTTAAATTTATTATCTCTTTACTATTAATTCTATTAGCAATAAGTTTTACAGAAAGTATCCACGTATGACACCCACATATGCCGCTGAATCTACCTACAAAATTACATCGTTTTACGACACATATTTCGGGAGGTATGACGTCATTTACATTAAGCACAAGGCCAGATGCTGCGTGGTGAAAGACGTGGACGAACGGCTTTGATGGATGAGAGAAAATACCTGGGCGACGCCGACTTTCTCTGCTAGTAACGGATAATTTTGTACCGTCACTATTCTTGTTTATTTGTCCTTTGCAGCTTGATCCAAATTATAAGCTGTTTCTTTTAATATTTGCCTATTTCTGAAGTGCAACTGATATCGAACGTTGTATCAGGAACTGTGGCGCTATGTGTATCCTGACTGCCAGTACACAGTGTCGCATGACTTTGTTGCTTAGCTGTGCACAAGGCGCCAGCCGGACTGAAATGGAAATTCATCTGGTGTGCGGCATGGCTCGGGGAAAGCTTCCCCAACACCAGATGAATGCGGCCTGTCCCACTTGTTGCCGCATGCCACTTCTGTGCTAATTCACAGATGCGGAAGTCTCTGCCTTCATGGAACGACATTCTCCCCACCCATGAAAATGAGAAACGTTCCTGAGTTTAATAATAATTGTGTTAGCCTCGTGGAAAAGCATCCACGTATTTACGATCGAAGTACAGCTGAACATAGACATGTACAATAATTGCAATTTATTTAATTCATTCGTGGAAGATAAAGAAGCAGAGCTAAATAGAATTACGTAATAATGTGTGTGCAAATATTTCCACTGTTTTGCTGGATCTAATGTAATATAAGATTCATTCGGTATGTGGCTACGTACATAGTTTGTTCTGGAAAGACAATGCTCCACTTGGGCTAGTAACCAAATGATAGTGAGATTATTCAATTTCACAGCATTGTTTATAGGTCGCTGTTGGTTTTCTGGCTTTTGATAAGAGTTCTCATTGGCGAGATCTACATTGTGCTGCAAAGGCGACTTACAATATACATGACACCGAGTCAAACAAATAGCTTGAACTGTCACACCGAAAAATAGTTCAAATGGCTCTAAGCACTAATGGGACTTAACACCTGAGGTCATCAGTTCCCTGGACTTAGAACTACGTAAACCTGACTATCCTAAGAACAAATAGTTCAAATCGCTCTGAGCACTATGGGACTTAACTTCTGAGGTCATTAGTCCCCTAGAACTTAGAACTACTTAAACCTAACTAACCTAAGGATATCACACACACCCATGCCCAAGGCAGGATTCGAACCTGCGACCTTAGCGGTCGCGCGGTTCCAGACTGTAGCGCCTAGAACCGCTCGGCCACTTCGGCCGGCTATCCTAAGAACAGCACACACATCCATGCGCAAGGCAGGATTCGAACCTGCGACTGTAGCAGCAGCGCGGTTCCAGACTAAAGCGCATAGAACCGCTCGGCGACAACGGCCGGGAACTGTCGCATCGAATTTATTCATCACGCAGTACTGCACACCTGTATCTCCGACATAACACGCCAAGAGAATATTGTACAAAACCTTCTTCTCCGGGATAATCCGTAATTACCCATACACCCTTAGTATGTTAATTATTTACGAGGATATGGTCTTATAATCTGTTTTGTGAGAGAAAAAGTTTCATCCACAGCAAAATAACGAGGAACTTTGTAGTCTTCTTCCAGCAAGGGTGCAACTGTTAGGTTCCGGAAGCATGAGTGTTGCAGGCATACTTCCCAACGTCAACTGATAAATATTATCCATCTACACCTAAAAGCAGTTAACAAGACTGCTGACTTTAAATTTAAAATGTTGATACAGATTTAGTAGGAGCCTCAGCTCTGATATGCTTTCCATGGAAGTTGCCGATACAGTTCGGTAGATTTCATGGTTCCTCGACTTTTTCTCCCACATTTATTAAGTTGTTTCTAGTAAATATTGAGGACGCGGACGCTCTAGTTTTAGCTTTGACGTTTCTGCCACGATTCTTCCGATGGTGGTATACAGGAAATCAGGATACATAGCTGTTTCTTTAAGCTCCTAAAAACACGTCTCGTTTATCCACATTAGTATCCTGATGCGAATGTATCCAACAAAGTCTTTTGGACTTTTTTTTGACTAACGTTAGTTGACTGAAGCCAGAACAACTTCGTCGTCCGAGGAAGAGGTGGCGCCATATCTCTTGTATTAACGGCGAGCCAGACGCGTGCTATCCAAAAAAAGTTCAAATGGCTCTGATCACTATGGGACTTAACTTCTGAGGTCATCAGTCCCCTAGAACTTAGAACTACTTAAACATAACCAACCTAAAGACATCACATACATCCATGCCCGAGGCACGATTCGAACCTGTGACCGTAGTAGAAGCGCGGCTCCGGGCTGAAGCGCCTAGAACCGCTCGGTCAAAACGGCCGGCGCGTGCTAGGCCCCTGCAATCTGCAGTAGCTGACACGCCACGTGTCACCTCAGTCGGCACGCTACGTCGGTGGGCGCCCTTCCTTCACACCGCACAACAAATCGCGACATGACGATGTTCTTAACAATACGTGGGTGGGTCTGGCGGTCCACGTCCGTTCCTGAGCAACAGTTTCAAACGAGACGACTGGCCATCAACACGAGCGGTTCCGCCCCAGTCAGCAGCATCATAAGAAAACCGCGAAACGCAGTAGGAACACGCGGCAACGGCAGCAGGCACGAGGTAAGCCATCTACAAACATCTGACGATCCGTGACGCGCAAAACAAATGCGGTAAATCGACTGCGCCTTTCTGCAACGCACAACATGAATTCTCACGAACGTAAACGTGAAATGAAAGTGATCTTCGACACGGTGCTTTTATTCATGGTAATTTGATTTGCGAACCAGTCACTCAGGTTGTTTATCACGGCTAATCAGGAACTGTTCGGGTAATTTCCAAGAATGATTGCCTCTCGAAGGCGCGGGGTCCAAACGATACATATCAAACGTGCGATCCTAGACTGATCACGTGACTCTGGTGGCGGGCGTTATGATTATGTTTACGGCAGTCACTACAGCAACGACAAAAGAAGAGCGTTACAAAAATACTTGTAATTTCAAAGGAGACGACTTACCTTACTCGTTGCCGGTGTTGTCGTCAGGTGAAAGTCCATGTGATGTGTACGCTACGGCAACACTTCCCTTTTTGCCTTTAATTCGCGGAGGTGTGTAACTTAGAGCAACCAAGGGAACGACAGAAAACAGATAGAAACGACGATCGCAAGTAAGTGATCAAAAATGGCTCTGAGCACTATGGGACTTAACATCTGTGGTCATCAGTCCCCTAGAACTTAGAACCACTTAAACTTAACTAACGTAAGGACAGCACACACAGCCATGCCCGAGGCAGGATTCGAACCTGCGACGTAGCAGTCGCGCGGTTCCCGACTGAGCGCCTAGAACCGCTAGGCCACACCGGCCGGCAGTAAGTGATCATAACGCCCGACACCAGATTTAGGATCGCACGTTCGATATGTATCGTTTGGACCCCGCGAATTCGAGAGGGGATCATTCTTGGGAATTACCACGGTTCGTGTTAGAGAAGCTTCAGTTTAATATGTGTTGCAATTAGAGTAAGATCACAACACTGGAAATTATTCTCCTACGCAGTTTCAATGAGTAGTGGACTTTCGTACTCGCTCGTACAGATAAAGTTCGAGAAGTCCAGTGTATCTCCATGGCGTCTTCAAACTCGTATGTGTATGTCATAAGAAGCAATGCATCATAAGAATGTCTAACGGATTGTAGGCAGATTTCACGCATTAAGCTCAGTTTTCGAAAGAAAAATAATTTGACTTTAGAAACATATGGGTCTCACAAAGTTTGGATATTAACAAAATTAAGGGCGACTGAAATTGTTGTTTATGCTGATACGTAACCGAATTTATAGTCTTCGTACCGGCGCAGTTCGTATCTTCAGTTGGTAATATTTGATACCTGAAACTATGGTCGAAGGCGCTGCTTGGAATCGATGCTGACAGAAGTAGCTATCAGCAAAGTCAGTGTGTTCGTGTGCGAGGAACGGCGCTGTGGTGACCGAGTGCGTGACTCTTGCTTCACGCCATGTAAACACCAGATCTTCAAAATGGTTCAAATGGCTCTGAGCACTATGGGACTTAACATCTATGGTCATCAGTCCCCTAGAAATTAGAACTATTTAAACCTAACTAACCTAAGGACATCACACACATCCATGCCCGAGGCAGGATTCGAACCTGCGACCGTAGCAGTCGCGCGGCTCCGGACTGAGCGCCTAGAACCGCTAGACCGCCGCGGCCGGCAAACACCAGATCTCCCTCGTAATAATTAAAATCGCATTTTCATTGGTGTTTCGGCAGAAATCTGCAATTCCGTTTTTGGAGTCACCACAGACAACTGCTGCTCGTCACGTCTTTCAGACATGCTCACACCCAAACCCCCAGATGTCCGGCACTCAGATGGGTACGAAACACTGAATGTCAATGGAGTATCAACCAAAACTCAGATTTAGTTCCTACCATGTGCTGCCGTCAAGCATAATGGTCGTAAATGTTAATTAAAAGTAACATTAGAACTACAGAGCACAGGAGAAGCATAACTGTGGGGAACTAACACAGCTACCGTGCGGAAGTTGAGAGAGCGTTAGATCGTCGTGCCAAGGGTCTTGCGATCGTAGCCCAATGATGATAATTTTTTTACTGTATTATGCGTTAAAGTGTTACGTGTGACTATTAGTACTTCCGCACGTGTGATGCCATTGTTTCTTTATTCTGCTGTTCCGATTGTTTATTCTGTGAAACTACAAATGCACTAGGAGCTTCATCACGAATGGTGTCTGTTCTGTCGCACATGTCCGACAAAATTAAAAGTATCCGGACACCTGTCTGAAAATGACTTAAAAGTTTGTGGCGCCCTCCATCGGTAATGCTGGAATTCAATATGGAGTTGGCCCACCCTTAGCCTTGATGACAGTTTCCACTCTCGCAGGCATACGTTCAATCAGGTGCTGGAAGGTTTCTTGGGGAATGGCAACCCATTTTCCACGGAGTGCTGCACTAAGGAGAGGTATCTATGTCGGTCGGTGAGGCCTGGCACGAAGTCGGCGTTCCAAAACATCCCAAAGGTGTGCTGTAGGAGTCAGGTCAGGACTCTGTGCAGGTCAGTCCGTTACAAAGATGTTATTGTCGTGTAACCACTGCGCCACAGGCCGTGAATTACGAATAGGTGCTCGATCGTGTTGAAAGATGCAATCGCCATCCCCGAATTGCTTTTCATCACTGGGAAGCAAGAAGGCGCTTAAAACATCAATGTAGGCCTGTGTTGTGATAGTGCCACGCGAAACAACAAGGGGTACAACCCCCCTCCATGAAAAACACGACCACAGCATAACACCACCGCCTCCGAATTTTACTGTTGGCTGTACACATGCTCGCAGATGAGGTTTACCGGGCATTCGCCATACCCACACCCTGCCATCGGATCGCCACATTGTGTACAGTGATTCGTCACTCCACACAACGTTTTTCCACTGTTCAATCGTCCAATGTTTACGCTCCTTACACCACACGAAGCGTCGTTTAGTATTTACCGGCATTATGTGTGGCTTATGAGCAGCCGCTCGATCATGAAATCCACGCTTTCTCACTTCCCGCCTAACTGTCATAGTACTTGCAGTGGATCCTGATGCAGTTTCGAATTCCTTTGTGATCCTCTGGATATATGTCTGCCTATTACACATTACGACCCTCTTCAAATGTCGGCGGTCTCTGTCAGTCAACATACAAGATCGGCCTGTACGCTTTTGTGCTGTACGTGTCCCTTCACGTTTCCACTTCACTATCACATCGGAAACAGTGGACCTAGGGATGTTTAGGACTGTGGAAATCTCGTGTACAGACATACAACACAAGTGACACCCAATCACCTGACCACGTTCGAAGTCCGTGAGTTGGTCGGAGCGCCCCATTCTGCTCTCTCACGGTGTTTAATGACTACTGAGGCCGCTGATGTGGAGTACCGGGCAGTAGGTGGCAGCAGAATGCACCTAATATGGAAAAGTATGTTTTTGGGGGTGTCCGGATACTTTTGATCACATAGTGTATCTATACAAATGTACTGTATAGGTTTCCTACTTTCAACTAACGAAGCGAAAGAAGACTGCCAAAAGAACAGTGCAACAAACGCCGAAAAGTTCTTTTGCACGTCAGGAAAATGTTCTTCCGCATAACAGTTTCACGCGTAAACAATTGAAGCAAAATGGTTCAAATGGCTCTGAGCACTATGGGACTTACCTTCTGAGGTCATCAGTCCCTTAAAACTTAGAACAACGTAAACCTAACTAAACTAAGGACATCACACACATCCACGCCCGAAACAGGATTCGAACCTGCGACCGTAGCGGTCGCGCGGTTCCAGACTGTAGCGCCTAGAACCGCTCGGCAACACCGGCCGGCTGTTAAAGCATTTATTGTCATCAGCGGGGTTTGAACACAGGATTTTTGGCACGACGACCTCAAGCTCTTACATCTCACCCGCGCGACATCTACAAAACCGTTCACCAGAGTTCCAGTGTTCCTAGTTCTGGTGTTACTTTGAACTAACATTTATGTATGTTCTTCTGGACAGCAGCACACAGCACGAACTACATCGCAATTTTTTCTATATATGAAGGTAGTATCTGTTCCCGAAAGAACATATACCATTGACGACCGTGCAGATTCTCTAGAATGAAATGATATAAAAAAAGCACAAATATGTCCGCATGCCAAACTTTTTGGGATCCGCCCACGAACTAACGTTGCCGCGATAAATCCCATCAAGTCCACCGCAGACCACATGAAATGCAAAAAGACCCAGCCGATTTTCTCCATTTGCCTAAGCAGGAGGAAATGTGTAATACTCATACTTTGACCCTGTAATGTAAGACAATGACATTAAGATGAACCTTCTGTTGTGTAAACAAATGGTCCCTAGCCCAAGTGTTATACAAAACACTTGACCCTACCTTTTTATCACCAACAGACTCCGAGGTATGAAGAAAATCCCGTTTTCATGTGCAGCGTTATGGAACGTATTAGGAATGTATGCTGTCGCCTGCACACCGATTATGTACTTCGCAAGACAATATTAATTGTAACCTCGGACTGTATTTCACGCCCGAAGAAGCTCTTATTCTGAAGAATCTGAGAAACCATTAAAAAATTTCCGACCATTATTTTTCCCAAACAAGTCGTTGAAGACAATAGTTCCCCCGTCCAATTGGCTCCAGTGAGCCTCTTGTAAAACTGTATGATTATGACAAAGAGACAAAATGGACATTGCTTGGAATTTACAAGAAAATGTAGTAAGACCAGGCCATTACAGTAAAATGAAAGTTGCTTCTGCTTAAGGACTATTAATTCATAGTGTCTCAGCTGCACTTGAGTACGCAGTAGAAAAACAGCTACTTTAAGATTCTGCTACAACAACTACATAGTTTATAAACATAATTTTCCGGTGGTTTAAATTAATGATCTGGAGGAACAGAAACACTGCAATGTGTAAAGATACTGAACGCAAACACGATGATGCTCGGCAATTCCTCGTGAGTGTTATTACGCTGTTTGAAAATCTGAAAAAAGGTATATGGAAAACAATAGTAGTTCTGGAAATAACCAAAGGTATCAGAAATCAGAATTAACTTCTGAACGAAAAAGGTTTCCAATTTATTTTACTGGGGAGGCTTTCACAAGATGCCGTGGGAAAACTGTGCCACATTATTTTTGTCCCTGTGGCGGTGTCAGTTAGCAGACGGAAAATGCTTCATTCCTCATCGGCTACCTGGAACACAGGCGTATTTGTGATTAGTCACAAAGCAACAACGATGCAGTTGTGCCTTTAAGTGCACGTTTACACATAAACCACGTAGATAAGATTTCACAAGGGAAAGAACAGTTTCTGAATTATCTATCTGAGGAACTGTAAAACGTGTCAGATTTACCATATCTAGCTGGGACCTCGTCGGGACACTCTGAGGTGTGGGTGTAGAAATGAAGTAAAAAGTTTATTTAATACAATTACTTTTTATTTAGAACACAATTACATGGAACTTGCTGCGGCAGAAGTAGTAGGTACACCATATTTTTCCGAAGATTTCACCTTTTTTCAGCAAGTCTTTTTCCCTTTTATACAGTTATAAAACTCCATGCAAGTCAGCTTATAGTCGAACTGGCACCGTAAGACTGACATGATATGTGAATTTGAGTGGCAGTCATTAAAACAAAGGAGTTTATCGTTGCGACGGAATCTTCTCATGAAATTTCAATCACCAGTTAGCGACTGCGAAAACATTCTGTTGGGACCCACCTACACAGGGACAAATGATCATCACGATACAATAAGAGAAACCAGGGCTCGCACAGAAAAATTTAAGTGTTCGTTATTCCCGCGGGCCGTTCGAGAGTGCAACGGTAGAGGGACAGCTTGAAAGTGGTTCACTGGACCCTTTGCCAGGCACTTTATTGTTAATAGCAGAGTAATCACTTACATGTAGATTCCACAGTTACTGGCAGCGGTCACCAGCCCACTGGGACGACATCAGCGAAAATACTTTTCCCACTGTGACGTTGTGTGCGGGTATAGAACACAAATACTTGTATAATTTTAGTTGTTGGAATTTGCGTTCAGGCTTTTCGGTTTCATTCACGAAATGTTTCGACTTCCATTCTTCTGAGTCACGCTTGGTTTCTGAAAAGCTTTTTAGATACGTATATTCCTGAAAACAATTGTCCGTGAAATCTTCACACCATGTCAGATATGTAATAGTTTTTTCAGTCATCACCCAATCTGGGGTTTCAGATAGCGTCATCCAATCAAATACTTGATATTTTTCGAAAGAAATAGCCCATCTCTCTAAGTGATCAGATACTATGGTATAGAAAGCCATTGTGTCCTCCTCAAGCTTCGAAATCAAATTAATTATTTCTTGATTAAGATTCACATTCTTTAATTTGTTCAAATTTATCGTGGTTTGCAGTTTAGTCCCTTTAATCTCCAAACCCACCAACCAACTAACCTTGGTTTGCACTACTGATGCGACAGACCTGTGCTTCCACTTCTGCAACTGCAGAAGTTCCACACATTTTTTTCGCATCCCCTTCCGCATTTTTATATTGAAAGCTTATCGGAACTTCCTACAATGCTGACACGTGCCCGTAGCGATTGTCGCGTTTATTGGATTATTACGCAGTGACCTCTGTCTATAGCCGCGAAAGTGTAGAATTTTCTGGCTCGTCAGTCTACTTTGCTGTATAATATTACAAAGTTTTTTGTCAACAGTTTTGTGGTGTAACGTTAGTTAAAAGTGCAACATGATACAAAAAACAAGTCTTATTCGGAAAATTTTCGTTGAGATTAATGGTTTGAGTGACAAAGGCAAAATCTCTGACACAGTATATTCGCAAAAAGGGCACACGACCACCGCATTGAAGTGTCATCTTAAATCATTACATGTCGTGAAATTTGCAGAGTTTGAGGAGCTAAATGACATTATCACACTTTCAGTGGAGGCGAAAAAGCAAAAGGTTAGTCAATATTTATATAATACTGTAGTCGGTACTAACAAAATACGTCGATTGTTAGAGGTGAGCTCTGTCCACTGCTGCTGCAAAGCTGTTTTATCCGAAAGATTCACAATACGATGACATTTTAAAGAGCTCACCCCACACTTAGTTCAGATTAGGTTGTGTTGGTACAAGTCGATAGATATGTGCCTTTTCTCGTTGCTGCGAAGCACTTAACGGTATAACATGTAACAGTCTGTGGTACGGAATAAATACACCACTGTAATACGTGAGCTGCAGACGTGTGTGTTGGCAGCACTACACGAAATTTATACTGGTTTTACGTCCCTGTCCCTCATCTAATCTGAGGTGACCACTTTAAAAAGTTATCACACTCTATATAAAAACGTTTCTAAGAATTTTATCTTCCATTCATCTACAGAAGAATGAGGGTACTCATTTAACTGTTTATGATTTAAACCAGTACCAATCACGCTGCAATTACTCAGTAGAATGTTAATTTATTGCATTTTATCCTCCATATTGCATACCAGTTGTCGGTAACTTCTTTACTGTCTTCAGTTCTAAAATAAACACTAATGATGATAAATAAGTTACCGAAACCTAGTACCCAATATGAAGAATAAAATCCAACATTTATAAATTAATAAGCTACGATAAAGTAAACAGTCGACAATAAAACTTTACTCATCAAAGTACATGTCACTGCACTTCACGTCCTATACACCCGCAATAAATACTTCAAACTTTACCAACTTTCTCTCGTTGTTCGTATTACGTTTAGAAAGAATCGTCCTATCATATCGCTATTCAAATGAGGAACTTCCCGATTCTTCCGCGTGGTGCTGCTTCTATTGTTCCAGCCCCGTACTACTGGAGAAATCTAGTGATGCTCAGCATAAACTGTTGACATTTACATGGTTGCGCTGACAGATGTTACTTCTCTATTGGAGCCAAGCTCATAGCAGTATTTCGCAAAATTGGGTCTTGTCTGAATTTCAGGACAAGTAGGTTCATAACGGTCGTGGTCCCGGTCTGTTACCGAGCGAGGTGGCGCAGTGGTTAGCACACTGGACTCGCATTCGGGAGGACGACGGTTCAATCCCGTCTCCGGCCATCCTGATTTTTGACAAAAATGCGCATTCTTTCGGGGAAATATAACCGCTAGGCAGAGATGAGAGTCACTGCAAAAGATGGCAGTAAACGTATAGGCATGAGAAATGTGGCAAGGTTATTTTACGAGGCAGGCATCAGACAGATAATGTAATGTTACGTAAACGTAACAACAGTTAAAATCTGCAAAACAAACAGAAACGTTATACACATTAACATGTAAACAGAAGTACATGTATGCGTTTGTGTTTCAGTGTTGTGGCTCTAGCACTATGGGACTTAACAGCTGTGGTCATCAGTCCCCTAGAACTTAGAAATACTTAAACCTAACTAACCTAAGGACATCACACACATCCATGCCCGGGCAGGATTCGAACCTGCGACCGTAGCAGTCGCACGGTTCCGGACTGCGCGCCTAGAACCGCGAGACCACCACGGCCGGCTTCAGTGTTGTTTGCAGTACACTAATATCTCCCTCAAACGAACTAAATGGGCAGCATATAAAATGCTATTACGTCTAGAGAGGTATTACTTGCCACAGAGATAAGTGTGTTTTACACCCCTCACGAGGAAAATAAACTGCCGTGCTATCAGTGACAGACATACGAAAGTCGTCATTTTATTCGCTTTATATTTCCAGTATAAACCAGGAAACAATTAAAAACGGTACTTTATTGTTTATTTGACGCACTAGGATATCACATGCTCATATGCGCTGCTGTAGCCGCCGGGGTCCAAAATGAGGCCGCTACCAAGTTCGCGGGACTTCCTTTGTCTAGGGCTTTTACCTCCACTGTCCTAATTGCGTCATCACATCTGTTAATTTCCTTTTTTCCTGTCAGTCTGCGTTCACAAGCTCAGCCGGTATCTGCCTGAGAGACAAAGTGCAAACAGTGACATAGCGGCGTCAGCGCCTCTGATGGAATGCGCCATCGACTCGTCACCCTTCGTTTTCCTTTGGTTAATGTTTCCAGGTACACTCTCAATGTGCCGATCCAGCGAAAACAGCCATGCAGCGTGCTGCAACCTCATGGAACAGCGAGTAGTGGGAGCTATCGACACTGAAACTACTCACGGTGTCTACATCTATATTCATGCTCTGCAAACCACTTCGAAGTGTAGGGCAGAGGGTACGTTCCACTGTACCATTTGTTAGAGCCTTTTTTCCATTCCATTTGTGCAAAGAGCGCGGCAAGAAAGATTGCTTAACTGCCTCTGTGCAAGTTGTAATTCGTCTACACTTGTCTTCGTGATTCCTATGGGAGCGATATTCCGATATTCATCACTTAAAGTTGTTCTTGCAATTTTACAAGTATATTTTCGCGGATAGCTTGCATGTATCTTCAGGCGTCTGCCACTTCAGTTCTTTCGGCATCTACGAGACACTCTCTCACGGATCAAACAAACCTGTGACCACTCGTGCTGCCATTCTTTGTATCCGTTCCTATTTGGTATGCGTCCCACACGCTTGAGCAATATCCTAGGATGTGTCGGACGAGCATTTTGTATGCACCCTCCTTTGTAGACTGCTGCCTGCATTTTCCTCGTCGAACCGCAATCTGCCGCCCGCTTTACCGACGACTGGCACTGCGTGATCTTTCCATTTCATATCCCTATAAACTATTACACCTAGGTATTTGCCAATTCCAGCTGTGACCCACTGATATTAAAGTCATAGGATACTACGCCTTCTATTTTGTGACGTGCATAACTTTATGTTAGTGAACATTTCAAGCAAGTTACCAATCTATGCTTCACTTTGAAATCTTATGAAAGCCTGATTGAATATATGTGTATCTTATTTCGGGCAGTACTTCATTATAGATAACTGGATCATCTGTGAAAAGTCTGAGGTTACTATTAATATTGTTTGAAAGATCGTTATGTACAATATGAACAGCAAGCATCCTAAGACACACTTCCCTGGGACACACTCGATGTTACTTTAACATATGTCAATGACTTCCCATCCAAAATAACATACTGCATCCTTTCTACCACGAAATCCTCTGTCCGGGCGCAAATTTCGCTTCATACCCTATAAGATCGTAATTCTGGTAATATGCGTTGATTGCCTTGATCCATGACTTTCAGTGTGTCATGTGATTAAAGTGCAAGTTGGCTTTCATATAATCGATGTTTTCGGAATGCCTGGAGGTTGGCTTGGAGAAGGTCATTCTGTTGGAGATACCACATTACGTTTAAGCTCAGAACATAATCTACGATTCTGTAACAAATTGATATCAAGTAAATTAGATGGTAGTTTTGTTGATCACTTCTACTACCCTTCATGTAGATGGCTGTGACCTGTGCTGTCTTCAGATTACTGGGCACGGTTTTTTGTTGAAAGGACCAACAGATTATAGTTAAAAGATGGGCTAATTCAGCTGCAAATTCAGTATACAATCTGATAGGGAGTCCTTGAGGTCCTGGGGCTTTGCCCAGTTTCAACAAGTCTGGTTGTTTCTCACCGCCACTGACACTGAACTCATTCCATTGATCTCTTCAGTGATACAATGATTTAATCGGAGCAATTATCATTAATTTTCTTTTGCAAAGGAACATTGAAAATTGAGTTAAACATTTATACTTTTGATTTGGTGCTCTCAGTTCCAGTTCTTCTCTCACCCACGAGTGACTACGCACTAACACTGGTTCCACTAACAGCCTATACATATGACCAGAATTTTCTTTCTATTTTGTGAAAAATTATGTGACAAAATTATGCTATGGAAATCACTGAATGTTTCATTCATTGCTCTCTTGACAGCCAAACGTATTTCATTCGCCATCTTTCTATCAATAGCCCTTTGCTTTGTTTTACACCTGTTGTGCAGTGGACAATGGTTGATAGAGTTGTTGGATGTCCCTCTGAAGGATGTCGTGCCAAATTCTGTCCAGTTGGCACATTAGCTAATCAAAATCCTTGTGTGGTTGGAGGGTCAAGCCCATAATGCTCCAAACATTCTCAACTGGGGAGAGGTCCGGTGAACTTGCTGGCCGAGGTGGGGCTCGGTAAGCACAAAGACGAGCAGTAGCAACTCTTGCCGTATGCGGGTGGGCATTATCTTGCTGGAAAGCCCAGGATGGCTTGTCATGAAGGGCAACAAAATGGGGCACAGAATATTGCTGTGCTGTGAGGGTGCTCTGGATGACAACCAAAGTCATTCTGTTACGAAATGAAAAGGCAGTCCAGACCACTATTCCCGGTCATCGAGCCATATTGCGGGTGACAATCAGGCTGGTATCTCAGCACTGTCCAGTGCGCTTACAGACACATCTTCAGACTGAAATCTCATTGCGTGGAGCAGAACTGCCTTTAGTGATGAAATGAGCACTGATGACCAGCTAGGATATATCTGGAGATGCCGTGGACATCAGTGGGGTACTAACCTTACTGTCACCTTCATCAGCAACGTCACTGAATCTCTCTACAGTTGAGAACATTTGGAGCATTATGGGCACAGCCATCCAAACGCATCAAGATTTTGACCATCTAACACACCAGTTGCTCAGGATTTGACACGATATCCCGCAGGAGGACATCCTACAATTCTTCTATCAGTGTTAAGCTGAATAACTGCTTACATGAAGTCCAGAGATGCACCAACAGGTTGCTGACTTGCTCATTTTTTGAAGCTCTTTCTCTTGAATAAACCATCCAATTTTTTTGAAAATGTAATCACTTGTTTGTCTGTACATGTATATCACATATACCATTTCTGTTGCATTTGGATAATTCTTTTGTGGTCCTTTTTTTCCCTCTCTTTGAGTGTGTTTATATTAAACATAGTTGGTCAGCAGCAGTTATGACTTACAGATGAGTTGAGCATGGATTTCCATCCACTTCAAGATTATGCTGAGTTTTATTATTTGCACATTGTTTCATTAGACCTGAAGTTTCAGTTTAAATGAATTCATTATGTGTTGTGGCACAAAGGACTATCTGAATCAAAGAGTAACTTGAAGTTCGTGGAAAATAAATAAATAAATTGATCTCTGTGAATCTACTAATGATGATTGGTCAGTTGGGGAATAATAATTAAGAAACAGATTTTTGATAAGAGGAATAATGTATTACCATCTCTAACATTGCCATGGAAAATTTGTTTAAGTGTGCAGGTTATGCCAGAAATCTTCAGAGATGTGGCCAGATCAAAGAGACAGTGAGTATGAATAAAAATTTTCAGTGATGCCTCACATATTCAACTGAGCAACTTTGGATGGACCGATGTGGAGTTTGTGCGTTGGTTGCAAAAAGTATAATCGATTGTAATATTTCTGTAATTTTTTGTGTGAAACAGTAGTCCCAAAAATGGCTAACAGGTAGGTTGAGTGATCTTATTGTTTAAATCAATGATAACAGTTAAGAAATAACAGCCGATAGTGAGTGTGAGGTGACAACAGTGAACCTTCAGATTTAGTTTTGATGGAGAATGAAAACTCAAATATTATACCCAGTGCATGCACATCATGACAATTAGGTAAATGCACCGGTAGTTGACAAAAAATCCCTAAAATTAGAAAACCATTTCACTGAGAGTTAGAGTTTAGACTTTTTGTGTTAAGAATTTTTTGTGTAATGGTGCCTTCTTAAATGTAATTTAGTAACTATTGTATTTTTTCTGGCAGCCACTTTCAAGTAGATGCTTGAGTTTGCAACATCATGTTTCTGTTTCTCTGTTTCTGCTGACTTTGTTCTTGAAATCCATAAGGAGTTAAGTTTTTGATATGGCTCTTTATTTTTAGAAGTTGACACATCTATCTACTACTGAGTCCAATATTTTTTTGATACTGTTCATATGCCCTTCTTTCTCATATGAATAGTTCTGTGCATGTTGTGTTAAATTTATTGTAGCATGTATCAATCTCGCAGTTGACAACCTGGTACATACTTTGTGAACTTGTCAACTACTGGTGTACAGGTAATGTGAATTTTTGACTTTTTTTTTATTATCGAGGTCAGAACAATGCCTCCAGTGAAAAGGAATATGCTTAGCATTCAGAGGAACAAATGCTACTTGTCACTGATGTTGCACTTAGTGGAATGCCTGCCACTCCAGTTGCAATAAGTTTCTCAGTTCCTCGAATTACATGAACACACAAAACCAGATGGAAGATGCCTAGAAATTGTGAGGTGGTTGCAGAGATAGTACTCACTAAAGAAGCGGAGGACATACTAGTAACCAGATTGTTACTATGGTTAAGATCAGATTCCCCATAAGAAAACCTAAGCTTTCGGATAGTGTGCACCACATGACTGAACAAAGAAACAGAAAAAACCCTTTGAGCCTAATCACCTAGGGAAAACTTAGTATAATTCTTTTCTTAAGCACCATCCCGATATTGACACTAAAGTGGAACTAAATCTTACTTCATGTCTTGTGGGAGTAAAAGAAGAAGCTGTGAGGAGATGGTCTGCTTAGATAAATGAATATTTTACAGAATATAAACTTAAAACAAATTGGTAGTTCTAAAAGAGTTTTTAATTTAAATGAAACTCCTTTTTTCTTAACCCCAAAGGAAACAAGGTGTTGGCACCGAGAGAAGAAAAGAATCACTACCAACAAGTGAAAAGTGATGAAAAAGAATGTCTAATGGCTTTGGTAACTGGGAATACAAGGGTCAATTTAGCACCCTCATTGACAGCGCTGTAATAGACTAGAACATCACAGGATTTAGCAGAGAGTGTGCCAAAAGGTAAGGGTAATAGGTAAATCTGAAATACTCTGTATGTTGAGCCAGATATTCTTTGAATTTTTAACAAATTGGCTCCATCTTTTCCACCTAGAAAATAAAATAACACTATCGATCATTGTGTTTATTGAAGGACATGCATTGCATCTCATCTTACACACAGTAAGTTTTGTAATGAGTGTGGAATAATTCTTGTAGCTTTGTTTCCTAACTTTATACATCTTCTTCAGCCTGTGAATGTTGCTGTCTTCCATCTGTTACAGAAAAATTGGTACAACACAGTGCCTCAATAGAAAGTGTAACACTTGGCTCAACAAGTGCTGAAGAAGAGCTATTTTGCATCATTGTTAGAACAAGATTTCAATGAGTTCATTAAGCCTTACATCCTGCAGAATGGATTTGTAACAACTGGACTTGTCCAGCAGTGAGTGGTGATGTTACACTTTCTACTTATGGACCTACCATTTCTGAAGAATTAAAAAAAAAAATAGTTGTATTGGAGGTCTTGAAAAATACATTGGGAAAGATAAACTTTTTAGCTTCAAGTCTTCTAATGGTGGGTGGGAGGGAACCAAGAATGACCAGTCTTTATTTTTGCTTTGGAAAAAATTAAAAACATGGTTGTGAGAATTCCTCTTTTTTCCAGTCCATTGATGTTGTTGGTCACACAAGTCATGAGGAGAAAAGTAAAAATAAAGAAATGGAGGAAAGAACTGGGGCATTCCAGATGAAAAACAAAATAATAAAGGAACTGAAAATATTTAATTTTCATGGCTGACATTCATGGTAGACGAAAACCAAAATAAATAAAGAGAAGAATGACATAGCAACCTAGTGTGTCACACCAAAGAGTTCAATGAAAAATCCTGATCTTCCTCAGTTTGTATTAGTTGAAAGTATTGGCAGCAAGTCAGGAGACAAACTAATCCCTTCACTGCATAAAGATGCGTTATTCTGGCCACAGAATACAGAAAATTGAGGGAAAAGTAGATTAAGAGAAAATCTGTCACATGTTGTGACATCCAACCTGTGGCAGGAATGTCACAAGAAGAAGGAAGAACTCAAGTTCCAAACAGAAAGACTAAAAACTGAGAAAGCAAAAACATGAAAACTAGAGAAAGAACAATCTGAGATTGCTAAGAAACTCAAACAGCAAACTAAAGCAGAGAATCGAAGAAAGTGAAAAATGCACAAGAAATGAACAATTTCAGCATCCATGGATTCTGAAGATGGGGAATAATGGATTGAGTCAGACAGCTGTGAGGATGACATTAGCATATTGCTTCTTAGTGATTCACATGCAAGATGACAAGGAAGCAAAAATAAAAAAATAAAAAAAATAAAAAGTATATGAAATAGTATAAGAATGGTGAATTTGTTCTTGTTTCTTATCCTGCAAGGCCAGAATATTTCAAACATGGTTGTATTGTTCAGCATGTGTTTGAGGAAGATGAAACAGAAATAATGGCTCTGAAATCCTGCAAAGTTGAAACAAAGTTTTTCAAGTTGAAAATTATATTAGTGTCATTATTCCATCACAGATTATTGAAAAGCTTCCTTTGCCACTCTTAAGTATCTCTAATGAAAATTTAATTATTGACAAAGTTATTTAATTGGACAGATAAAAAAACTACTCAAGTGGCGGCAGGACACACACATAAATGACAGTTGTAGTTGGCAAGCTTGCAGAGCCAGTGGCTCCTTCTTCAGGCAGAAAGGTTGAAAGGGAAGGGAGAGGGGTGAAGGGAAAGGGCTGAAGAGGTCTAGGAAAAGGGGTAGATTTCAGGAAAGTCACCCAGAATCGCTGGTCAGGAGAGACTTACAGTACAGGATGAGAAGGAAAGACTGATTGTTGGGGACTGCATTGGACAAGACTTGAAAATCTGAGAGCTTATTAACTCATGCATGATGTCTTAGCAGTAATCCAGTAATCTGTGTCTGCATATTACCCTGTCTTCCACCTTTAAGTTTTCAGGTTTTCAAATATCATCCAATTCAGTCACCAACAATCAGTCTTTCCTTTTCATCCTGAATGGTAAGTCTCCCTTGACTCGTAGTTCTGGGTGACTTTCCTGAAATCTACCCCTTTTTGTAGACCTCTCCAGTCCTTTTCCTTCACCCCTCTTCCTTTCCCTTCAACCCTTCTGCCTGAAGAGGGAGCCACTGGCTCTGAAAGCTTGCCAATTACAACCACTTTATGTGTGTGTTCTACTGCTGCTTAGTGAGTAGGTTTTTTTTATCTATCCAATTAAATAATTTTACTAATGAACATTTGAAATATGAACTGCAAAACAGTATCAACTCTGATGCCTAAAGTTCCACTTATTTTCAAAATAACACTGCTTTTGTTTTGCATCAACTGGTAAATATTTTGCATTTCAACTAGTGAAAATTCTGAGTTCAAGCAGTGTGAACTGCTGATAACTGCACTTATACTCTCGTTTACATTTTTATTTGCTATTTGATGTTCCATAATATTGTGAATTACAACATACACCACATCCCAAAACACTAAAGAACCTGAAGATTATTGTGTTTATACCCAACATTCACTTGTATTCCTGAACATCAAATAGATGTAGTTTCATTTTTAAGGTGCCAACTACCAGTGCCTTTACCTTATTATAATACATAAAACATTGTCACTGGGTGAAGATAATTTTTAATGCTGCATGCAGTTTAACCAGCTGTTGCTGCATCATTATCAATACGTCATGGGTCAATATGCACCCACACTAAAGAACAAACTTAAAAAATACCAAAAATGATAAATGACATGGTGTGTGATGATGCAGAGAAAAGAACAGTTCACCAAAAATAAGTGATTAACATTGCAGGGAAGGAAGGAAGATTGAGTTTTTGCATCCCATTGAAAATGATGTCGTTAGAGAAAGAGTGCAAACTCAGATTAGTGAAGAAAATCAGCCATGCCCCCTCACAGGAACTATCCCAGTATTTCCCATAAGTGATTTAAGTAAAACACAGAAAACCACAATCTGGGTAGCCATGGAGAGATTTTAATTGCTGTACTCCCAAAAAATAAAAGTCAGAGTGTCTTAATCACTGTTCCACTTCACTCAATAATATCGCAAGGAGATATTCTATAGGGATAACCAACTGTGCCCTATCTGTTAGAGTTATGCCTAGCTTATTCATCGAATACTGGTAAAACAAAGAAAAAAATTGGGGCAATAACCTGTATACTGACAGGTTACATAATTGGCATATGAGTTTGATTGGGGAGGAATGATTGGTTTCAGCAAAATGGATTTCATATGGGTCATACTGCTACACCAGTGATGAACATGTGAAACTAGTGGATAGAAGACAGACCTGCAAGTATAAAGTGACAGCCAGGCAACAGACTGCACATTGCAGCCATCTTGTTTGCAGAGACAGACTAGAGTGTGCAACTTTGCCCACAGTGTTGGTTCCATGCTTTAGCTCTGTAACATGTGTATCTCTATGCATTAACTGTTCAGCAATGTCATCTGTATATAGGACTGGTGGCATTCATGCCATTGCATTTAACTGCCATTTTGAGAGACCAAAAACGTCTTAGATTGCACTCTGCACACAAATGCCATCACTGACACAGTGACAAATGTAGTGACAACATTTTTAATCACAATTTTTTCAAAGTCTTTTAAAATGAAGCATGTAATAAGCAATAAGAAAGTCTTACGACTGCAGAATCATACATGATCTACAGCTCTGACAATTCAGTACTGTGTGAAGTTTCAGCATGCAGTTGGAGCAGCTAAAAATTGTGGCACAAAATCTGATATTAAACTGGACACCCAATTCAAAAGAAAATCATAGACCTACCTTATTATGGACTCTTCCTACAAGTTATAAGGGGTAATGAAACAAAAATGACACAAATGGAAAAAAGTAAGTAAACTGTTTATTATTCCAAAAGTATTCACCATTACTGTTAATACCTTTATCCACTGTGAGACAAGATGGTCTTAATGAAAATGTGTGACTACCTATGGATCCATGGTTATACCCATGTGTTCCACCCTTCATCCCAAAGAAATCAACAGCCATGAATGTCTTTCTTCAAGGTTCCAAAAATATGGAAATCAGATGGGGAGAGTTTGAGCCTGTATGGAGGATGTGGGTGGGCTCACATGTTGCAAAGGTTGTTTAGACTACATTGCAGATGTTTTGCATTGAAGTCCTTACACATCCTCCATACAGTCTTTATCTCTTACCATGGAATTGTCCGCGGCTCGTGGTCTTGCAGTAGTGTTCTCACCTCCTGCGCACAGGGTCCTGGGTTCGATTCCTGGTCAGGGATTTTCTCTGCCTCGATATGACTGGGTGTTGTGTGTCTTTCATCATCATTTCATCCTCATTCACTCGCAAGTTGCCGTAGTGGCATTAAAAAACTTGTGGAGCGGTGTCCGAACCGCCCCGCGAGGGGTCTCCCGGCCACCAATGCCATACGCTCCTTTTCTTTTTTTACCATGGAATTTCCATATTATTGGAGTCCTGAAGAAAGACATTACTGGCCATGCAGGCTTAGCCGAGTGGTCTTGGCACTGCAGTCATGGATTGTGCGGCTGATCCCGGCGGAGGTTCGAGTCCTCCCTCGGGCATGGGTGTGTGTGTTTGTTCTTAGGATAATTTAGGTTGAGTAGTGTGTAAGCTTAGGGACTGATGACCTTAGCAGTTAAGTCTCATAAGATTTCACACACACATTTGAACATTACTGGCTATCAAATTGCTTCAGTTGAAGACGTGCATGCCTGAATACAATCATGGTTCCATAGGTAACTGCAGACATTCTTCCATGTCTCACAGTGAACAGTTATGACAATTACTTTTGAAAAAATAAATCGTTTACGTACTTTCTTTGAAACTGTCTTGTTTGCATTTGAGTGCCCTTATATCTTAGTATCTAGATCCATCACTATTCTGTTATATGACTCGTCTCTGCCGTCCTGCTGATTTTTTTCTGAATTTCACATACGGAATGATTCTCTGGGAATGTGTGAAGACAAATGTTAATTCTATACCAGAAATTACAGCAGCTCCAACTTGAAGCTTTGCATCAATCTGAATTGTTAGTCAAAGATCATGTGCATTCCCTGTAATTGTAGGCATTTACATTTTGTAATATATAGAATCTATTGTATTAGGCCCAATTTTGTCAGAAGTATCCATCTTCACCGTGCAGTTGCTGCAAACAATACTGTGTGTATCTCACTGAGTTTAAATCTGGCATCTTTTCTAACCAAGGCCTTTAGCCACTAAGTTGTCCAATCTCACAATGCTGGTAAATGTATCCTGTCACCTCTTTCTACAGTTCATCTGTTAAACATGCAAGATCAGCAGATGACAGTGGCCAATGCTGCAGACAACAGCATACATCGATGTATGTCCTGGAGGCCAGATATCTGGGGTTAGGTTTCCTCTTTACACAGTTTCTATAGCCACTCACATTTCTAATCTTTTGCGTAGTTTTACAATGTATGAAGGTCATAATAAACAGAGGCAGAGTGCTACCTAACTCAGGGTAGGGAGATTATTCTGCTTTTCTACATCTACTACATCTACATCTATACTCCGCGAGCCACCTTACGGTGTGTGGCGGAGGGTACTTATTGTACCACTATCTGATCCCCCCTTCCCTGTTCCATTCACGAATTGTGCGTGGGAAGAACGACTGCTTGTAAGTCTCCGTATTTGCTCTAATTTCTCGGATCTTTTCGTTGTGATCATTACGCGAGATATATGTGGGCGGTAGTAATATGTTGCCCATCTCTTCCCGGAATGTGCTCTCTCGTAATTTCGATAATAAACCTCTCCGTATTGCGTAACACCTTTCTTGAAGTGTCCGCCACTGGAGCTTGTTCAGCATCTCCGTAACGCTCTCGCGCTGACTAAATGTCCCCATGACGAATCGCGCTGCTTTTCGCTGGATCATGTCTATCTCTTCTATTAATCCAACCTGGTAAGGGTCCCATACTGATGAGCAATACTCAAGAATCGGACGAACAAGCGTTTTGTAAGCTACTTCTTTCGTCGATGAGTCACATTTTCTTAGAATTCTTCCTATGAATCTCAACCTGGCGCCTGCTTTTCCCACTATTTGTTTTATGTGATCATTCCACTTCAGATCGCTCCGGATAGTAACTCCTAAGTATTTTACGGTCGTTACCGCTCCCAATGATTTACCACCTATGGCATAATCGTACTGGAATGGATTTCTGCCCCTATGTATGCGCATTATATTACATTTATCTACGTTTAGGGAAAACTGCCAGCTGTCGCACCATGCATTAATCCTCTGCAGGTCCTCCTGGAGTACGTACGAGTCTTCTGATGTTGCTACTTTCTTGTAGACAACCGTGTCATCTGCAAATAGCCTCACGGAGCTACCGATGTTGTCAACTAAGTCATTTATGTATATTGTAAACAATAAAGGTCCTATCACGCTTCCCTGCAGTACTCCCGAAATTACCTCTACATCTGCAGATTTTGAACCATTAAGAATGACATGTTGTGTTCTTTCTTCTAGGAAATCCTGAATCCAATCACAAACCTGGTCCGATATTCCGTAAGCTCGTATTTTTTTCACTAAACGTAAGTGCGGAACCGTATCAAATGCCTTCCTGAAGTCCAGGAATACGGCATCAATCTGCTCGCCAGTGTCTACGGCACTGTGAATTTCTTGGGCAAGTAGGGCGAGCTGAGTTTCACATGATCTCTGTTTGCGGAATCCATGTTGGTTATGATGAAGGAGATTTGTATTATCTAAGAATGTCATAATATGAGAACACAAAACATGTTCCATTATTCTACAACAGATTGACGTAAGCGAAATAGGCCTATAATTATTCGCATCTGATTTATGACCCTTGTTGAAAATGGGAACGACCTGCGCTTTCTTCCAGTCGCTAGGTACTTTACGTTCTTCCAGCGATCTACGATAAATTGCTGATAGAAAGGGGGCAAGTTCTTTAGCATAATCACTGTAGAATCTTAAGGGTATCTCGTCTGGTCCGGATGCTTTTCCGCTACTAAGTGATAGCAGTTGTTTTTCAATTCCGATATCGTTTATTTCAATATTTTCCATTTTGGCGTCCGTGCGACGGCTGAAGTCAGGGACCGTGTTACGATTTTCCGCAGTGAAACAGTTTCGGAACACTGAATTCAGTATTTCTGCCTTTCTTCGGTCGTCCTCTGTTTCGGTGCCATCGTGGTCAACGAGTGACTGAATAGGGGATTTAGATCCGCTTACCGATTTTACATATGACCAAAACTTTTTAGGGTTCTTGTTTAGATTGTTTGCCAATGTTTTATGTTCGAATTCGTTGAATGCTTCTCTCATTGCTCTCTTTACGCTCTTTTTCGCTTCGTTCAGCTTTTCCTTATCAGCTATGATTCGACTACTCTTAAACCTATGATGAAGCTTTCTTTGTTTCCGTAGTACCTTTCGTACATGATTGTTATACCACGGTGGATCTTTCCCCTCGCTTTGGACCTTAGTCGGTACGAACTTATCTAAGGCGTACTGGACGATGTTTCTGAATTTTTTCCATTTTTGTTCCACATCCTCTTCCTCAGAAATGAATGTTTGATGGTGGTCACTCAGATATTCTGCGATTTGTGCCCTATCACTCTTGTTAAGCAAATATATTTTCCTTCCTTTCTTGGCATTTCTTATTACACTTGTAGTCATTGATGCAACCACTGACTTATGATCACTGATACCCTCTTCTACATTCACGGAGTCGAAAAGTTCCGGTCTATTTGTTGCTATGAGGTCTAAAACGTTAGCTTCACGAGTTGGTTCTCTAACTATCTGCTCGAAGTAATTCTCGGACAAGGCAGTCAGGATAATGTCACAAGAGTCTCTGTCCCTGGCTCCAGTTCTATACCTGGTAGATTGAAGTCTCCCCCTATTACAACAGTATGATCACGAAACTTCTTCACGACGTTCTGCAGGTTCTCTCTGAGGCGCTCAACTACTACGGTTGCTGATGCAGGTGGTCTATAGAAGCATCCGACTATCATATCTGACCCACCTTTGATACTTAACTTAACCCAGATTATTTCACATTCGCATTCGCTAATAACTTCACTGGATATTATTGAATTCTTTACTGCTATAAATACTCCTCCACCATTGGCGTTTATCCTATCCTTGCGGTATATATTCCATTCTGTGTCTAGGATTTCGTTACTGTTCACTTCCGGTTTTAACCAACTTTCCGTTCCTAATACTATATGCGCACTATTTCCTTCAATAAGAGATACTAATTCAGGAACCTTGCCCTGGATACTCCTGCAGTTTACCAATATTACGTTAACTTTTCCTGTTTTTGGTCTCTGAGGACGGACGTTCTTTATCAACGATGATAATGTCCTCTCTGGTAAGCCGTCAGGTATTTTATCGTTTCGCCCAAGGGGGGGTCCCTCTAACCTAAAAAACCCCCGTGTGCACGCCACACGTACTCTGCTACCCTAGTAGCTGCTTCCGGTGTGTAGTGCACGCCTGACCTGTCTAGGGGGGCCCTACAGTTCTCCACCCAATAACGGAGGAATCAGACATTAATCGGGATTGGTTAAGGGCTACTACATTAAATCAAAATGAGGTTAACTGGTGGGACTTAAAATTCTCTTTTCCCAGTATGAGTATACTGCTTTATCCTGTATGTGAGTGACTAATACGTTTTATGTAAATAATTTGGGAGTAAAGCAGACCACTCACTGAATAGCAGGCACATATAAAGGAGAACGAAAACTTGTTACTTTTTGGAATGTACGGATGCCAGCAACAGTGTGGAGGAGCACACAATTAATCTTCATTCATCGCTCATAGCTCATACATGGCACAAAGAGCTATGAAGATTTGTTTTTGTTATGTTACTACATGATGCACAATCATGTATGTCAAGTGACATCTTATTTTGCAGAACAGGTTTTCATTATCTGTCTTTTTAAGTGTCTGTCTTTTTCATTTAAATGGATAAACTAGATTAACATGCCATCACAAATTCTTTATTTTGAATGATGTGTCAGAACGTGAAATTCTTTCAAAGTGCAGGTAGGCAAACTTTTATTAGGAATTTTCTCTTTCATTTTAAACAGTTATAAATGATTGTTGAAATCAAATATCTCTTGAAAATGATCCATGTGAAAGATGTCCCAAAACTGCAGTCATGTAGAGGTGCCCAATATGGTATTTGATGAGTGGCAAATAGAAGTGTGTACAGCAGTTGATACCCAAGCCGTATCGCAAACCCTGTTCTTGGTCTTCCCTCACCTCCACAATTAGATGTAAGTCTCACTCAACTCAAAGCCTTTGTGACCTGCCTCTGCACTTCAACGTTCCACAAATTATTGGGTTAGTACATAAGTTCATAGCATTTTTTCATAACTTTAATAAACACAACATATACACATAACAGAGAATTTAGTCATTAATAATATGTTTTCCTTCACTATTTACAAAAATATGCCAATGCTGGGGTAACTTTTTGTACAGAAATCACATGGTTTTAGGTGAAGAACTCAGTGACCCATGTTCAGAGTGCACTTTCATCTGGAAAGGAATTTTCTTGAATGTTTTTTAACAGAGAGCAGAAAAGGTGAAAATCTGGGGGTGCATGATCATGTGAATGAGGTGGGTGAGGAATGACTTCCCAACTCCTGCATAGTATTTTTTTGTCAGTCTAGCGGCATGTGCCCTTTATCATGGAATACCACTTCATGGTCACTGTTCTTGGACTGCATCTGCAAGACATCTCAGCTGTTGACAGTCAATGTCAGCAGTGATTGTTACACTTCAGGGAAGCAGTTTGTAGTACACTACAGTGACGCTGTTTCACCAGATGCATAAATTTATCTTTTGTGAATGCATGCAGGTCTTTGTACGGGGAGCTACTGCTTTGTTTGGGCTCAACCATTCCTTTCTTTTCCTTACAGTACATAAAGACACCATTTCTCATCACCAGTAATGATACAGGATAGGAATGGTTGGTGTTGTTCATGAGGAAATTGATGACGAGCAAGCAGAGATGCGCATGATGCATGATGGTTTTTGTGATTTTGGGTTAGAGTATATGGTGTCCATATACCCAATTTTTGAACCTTCTACAATGTCACACATTAGTGGATTGTTACAGTTCATCACATTTGACAGTTTTCAAGTACACTGATGTGGGTCACTGTGGATAAATGCATTTAAACAGTCTTTATCAGACCGAAAAGTTCTTCCTGAATGTGCAGAGTCACCAATGTCAAACCAATCCTTCTTAAATTGAAAAACCATTTTCTTTCTGTGCTATGTCCAATGATATTATCCTCATACAGGACACAAATGTTTCTGGCTGCCTCCACCACCATCATCCCTCTATTGAACTCAAACAGAAGAATATGTTGGAAATGATCTGATTTCTTCACCTGACATTCCATTTTGTAGCATCCACAGCCCTATTCACTATCTCCAAATGACAAAATGTGAACTGAAATACTGACAGTGAATTACAAACAGACAATGATGAATGATAAATAAACACACAACAACTGGAATACCAACATGCAAAACAAAAACACTTCAAACCTATGCACCAACCTAGTATTTTCCTCTCTCTCCTGAGAAAGGAACTAACAACTCTGAAAATGAGGATAGCATTTTTTTCTACTTTTATATGTGTCTGTCACCTGGCCAACCTTTCTACTAGGCTGCGAATAATTTGATAAGCTGCTGCAACATGCTGTTGGTACTCAGTGAAAGTGTTGAGAACTTACAGTTGAAATTATGGCAGCTAATGAGTCAACAATTGTTTGCAAGATGCCGACAGTAATAATATTGAAATGGGAACACGTATAGATCACTATTTACAATTCAGTCAAGCAATAAGTCGGCTTTGCTGATGAATCTGTGCACTATGTTCATTGGGAGCCTATATGACAGTATTGTGACATGATCTTGTGGTAAATACCGTTAGCACAAGTACTTATCTCATTTTGCATATCACAAAGCTTGAACACAGGTCCTGGAAGGTGAACACTCCCCACTGTTATGAGCGCATTGCCTGATCTTGTGACTGTGGGAAGACAATAGACTTGGGGCCCACTTGAAAATGAACTGCTTACGGCTCAATCTGCAGGTGGCTGTATTCTTCATAGATGCAACAAAATTAAATGAAATGAATGGAGCCAAACTAACTTTGTGTGTGCATTGAAGGGGTGCTTGTGTTATGCTGAAACTGGGTGACCCGTGGCTAGCAGAACAAGACTGAGGAATCCTGTCTGCATGGTACCAGTCCTCCACTCCTCAGGTCTCACTGCCTTATCTGAGTCACCCCCTGCATGCCGTACCAGTGGCAAAATTTAGCCTTACAGTAAATCTATATGCTGGCAGGTACTGGTC
The DNA here is from genome assembly GCF_023864345.2 of Schistocerca serialis cubense. Classification (NCBI taxonomy): domain Eukaryota; kingdom Metazoa; phylum Arthropoda; class Insecta; order Orthoptera; family Acrididae; genus Schistocerca; species Schistocerca serialis. The sequence goes on along the minus strand of NC_064646.1, from coordinate 472,045,164 downwards.
GCTGCTTGCTTTGTGCCAGTTGTGAAATGCCATTCTGCCATTCACACATTTCTGATGAACAGCTGCCACCGTTATGTACATTTCTACAAAGTTTAAGTCTTTTGACAAAGTTTTCATGTGGTATCCAGCTGTTAGCTACACACAGTGTTAATATCTTTGATAAGCTATTACTATTCTTTGTCATGCTGTTTTACCACAAGTCTTTTAATTCAATTTCTGTTTGAAACAAAAAAGTAAACTGACTCATTAATTAAATGAAACTGAAAAATGTTGCAGAATACATTTAAAGAATTAAAAACATATTGACAACTGCTTTCTCCTTATTTTTGTGGTTCATTAAAAATACATTAAAACTGGCTGACTTGATAAAATCAAACACCAAGTATAAAAATGTATAATGTACATGAATATTTAGGAGCAAAACTAGCAGAAACTGGAAATAACACACAAACTCCAAGAAGGCGGAACTGATATGCAAAATCTGGGACTGATTTACATGTGAGAAACTATGATTCATGATACTCTGAAAAATGATGACAAAATAAATCTGATTGCAAGCAGTTCTGATTCATCTAAAGATTTGCCAAAGTGGAAGGTTATGAAAATGACTACATATGTGGAACTGGATACAGCTATGTTGGAATTGTGTCAGCAGAAAAGAGCACAAGTATATGGCCCAATATGTGATGAACAGGCCAAGTTCTTCTACAAAACATGGTAATTGGAGGAGATTTTAGTTCATCTTCTTGATGGTTAACAAGTGCACATAATAAGGCTGCTTCTAGATTTTGTAATGATGTACAATAGTTTACTGCATGAGAAAATTTACAGCTGGAGCAATTACACAATGTGGACAAAAGCAAGCTGTTTTGGAAGTGAAGAAAATTTATAGAGGAAATCTGCTGTGAAAACTTATTGATGAAGGCAGCAACAAAGACTTTAGCTTTTGAGACAGAGCATAGTGCACATACTTATAAATCAAGAAAAGGAAACTATGTTGTGTTAATGGTATGGGCTCACATAAAGTTAAACTTCATAAAATAGGTAAAGCTTAAAGAAAGTGATGTTTCAAAGGCAACAAATTGCACAATTTACTTGGCCATAATTTCCACAGAAAGGGGCCTGGTTGGACTGCACAATATTTTGAATATGGTTCCATATCTGCTTTGTGCCACAGGTGAGAGAACATTTAATGCTGAAGGGTCTACCTGCCAGGCTGTATTGTTACTGGACAATGCACCATAACATCCAAATCAACTTGTTCTGAAATCAGATGACAGAATGGTATTTGTAAAATATTTACCCCTTAATGTAATAATCTTAATTTAAGCAATTGATCAAAGTGTCATTGCTGTCATGATGAAAATTTTTTGAGGAAATCTGCTATAAAAACTTATTGATGTGGGCAGCAATCTTCAAACATTCTGGAAACAATTGACTATGCTAGATACAATTTATGAAGTGCTGAAGGCATGGCATAAGGTTAAACAATGAACGATAGCCAAGTCATGGAAAAATATTTGTCCTAAAATTGATAAAATCAGTGACTTCAATGATGAAGAAGACTGCTCATTAGCAGTGTTACCTGCTGTTTTGAAAAGCACTCCAGGGTGTGAAACTGTTGACAAAGAAAATATTTCTAAATGGTTTAATGTGGACTGCACAGAGCCAGGACATGAGATGTTGACTGATAGTGCTATTGTTCAGCAAGTACTTTTAACATGTTTGATTTTATAAATTATCAGCTTTATTGTTGGTCTGAGGAAGTGAATGACAGTTACAAAGACGACAACAGTCCTCTAATTGCAGAGACAGTAATCAGTCATACATCAGAACTTCAATGGGCCGAAGGTTCACTGGACTACCTGTAAGAACAAAAAGGTGCTCTCATTTTTGACAAGTTGGTGTTGCATGAAATTTGTAGTTTGATGTGTAAAAGACAAGCCACCTCACTGAGACTGGAATCAGTTTAAAATTATTTTGTTTCTAAGTAATGTAGTGTAATGTGAAACTGGCTTGCACTCTATTCTTTGTAAGTACTGTATTCTCATACATAATATGCTGAACATAGTAGAATTCATTATAAACATTAGTAAAGTGGTTGTTATTATGACACCATAATTAATTTTTGTTATTGAACAACTGTAATATGTTACCACATACTTTAATTGTGAATTATCCGCAGAATTCAATTATCCATGGTTTTCAAGTCCCGTATTACTGCAGGTGATTGAGAGTGTACTCTATATCTAACTGACTTTTTTAGTTAAAAACTCCTTTGTAAAATATAACCTAAAATTTTATGTACTTAAACTTGGTTCTGATGTAATATAGCAGAAAAATTTGGTTGCAACATGACTGCTTAAAATTCTATGTCTCTGTTGATACCAGTCTTTTCAATTATATTTACTCTTATCATCTCTTATTGTGTAATTAAAATGTTCACTTTTGTTTTCTAGTTTGGACATGATGCAAAACTCATTAAGCATTTATGGGTCATCAGAATCAACTCTTATTTACACTGACAAAACAGGTTTTGTGAGGGATACCTGCCAGGAACTAATGCCGAGTCTGATACGACAGAAATATTCACCTTAATTTTGAAACTTGTTTTTAGAAAGACCTTCTAAAGCAACTGACGTCAAGAGTAAGACAAAAATACCTTGATTCCGACTGTTAATTTTATTTAGAAGACAATGTTATAATTACCATTAATTAAGCATCAATAAAAATTCATTCATAATTTTCATAATATTTTCCCTAGACAGAATTTGCTTTCAGTTTTATAATTTTTCATCACATGATATTGTTTCATACAAATGACATTAGCATTCTGTTTGGTTTTTATTATGGAACTTTCCTAATGAATTTTGTTTTTGTGTGATTTTAATCCTCTACTCTTCCATCAATAAATATATTAGAAATACAATTTGCATGCGGACAGAACTGGCAATTTTAGGTTGACTCTAAATGTCATTTGGATACAGTCAGTAATACGTAAACTTTGCTATTAGCATAACTTAAAATTATATGAAGCTCGATTTGAATGAAAAGACACACTGTATGTAATTTTGACTTATAAGCTGTCTTGGACAGAGAGTCATCAACAGATGTAGAAGTAACTTCGAGTGTGCCCAGTGAAGTGTGTCAGGACCCTTGCTGATCATGTTTTAAATTAATGACCTTGTGCGCAATATTAATAGAAATGTCAGGTTATTTGGAGTGTCAGGGAGATGCTGAAAAAACTGAACTGCCAGACTCTTGAAGATGGACATAAACTATCCTGAGAAAATCTGCTTACAAAATTTCAAGAATCAGCTTCAAATGATGACTCCAGGAACATACTACAACTCCAAATATATTGCCACCACAATGATCATTAGGACCAGGTTAGATTAATTACAACATGCATTGAGGCATTTAAACAATCATTCTTCCCATGCTCCATATGTGAAGGGAATGGGAAAAACCACAAAACTGGTAAAATGCCCTTCACAGCAATCTGCAGAGTACAGATGTAGATGTAGATGTAGATAACTAAGGGGATGTCATAACAGTCACCATGTTAAAAATATGTTAAAAACAGATCTCTTAGTTGGGAGTGACAGTAAAATCAATTTAATAAAAATTACTTGCAAATATGTTCTCTTGACCTGTCCAATATCGTATGTACAACCTTACAATTCTATGATTTGTATTAACTGTTTTGTTTAAGATAGATAATTTCCTTGCTACAAAATAATGTAAAAATCAATTTGTAAAAATTACTTGTAAATAGCTCTCTTGACCTGTCCAATATCATATGTACAGCTGTACAATACTATGATTGCCTGGATCAATAAAAATACAATACAATACAATACAGTCTTGCCACTGTATTGATGGGCTGTAGCAAGGAGTCGTATTCACAGGTGTAGGTGTATGAATTTTCAAGGTGACAGTTACTGTGTGAAAGTGGGAACACTGATGCTGCAATATATTTCAGTGCATCTCCTTAGCATTGTTGCTTATGTATGGAAGCCAGATAATCAAATAAGGCACAAAGTATCGTTTATTACATCCAACCTCAACTACAATTTCATACATTAAATGGAACCATGGACCTGCAACCCTGAAGAAAAGTACAGATGACCAAGATAAGTTTATTCACAAGAGTTGTGAATTTGCTGTCTATAGTAGAGGAGGTTCTTGTTACAGCCAAAAAACATAGATAAATCTAATTAGATTACTGAATAAATTAATTAACTGAACAATATGAGAGCAATGTTATCCACATACTTCAAAGAAAAATGAGCTACTCATGCTACCAAGCAAGCTGCAGCAGTGTTATATTTACATATTCTCAGGCGTGTAAATGTGTGCACACCCACAGAAATCTCCACTTACCTGCTTAGCAACTGTCGATCTCATGGGCCTGCGCAGAAGAGCAAGTGTCTCTCACAGTGGAATCACAGAGTGTGTTGCTGGCTCGAGTGCTGTGCTGACCTGTTCAAAGCCACTCTCTGCAATCTACAGTGCTACACACCATGCATATATTAGGCAACAAATAATATACATGTGCAAACAGGGTTTAAGGTGCAGTAGAAATATAAAGAAGAAATAATAATAATAATAATAATAAAAAAAGCAAATCATAATTAATACACAGCTAACATTCTGTACACAAATTCCAAATTTTGTTTCTGAGATAAGATTCAGTTTCTTATCTGCCAATGAATATTCTGATCCAGTCCATAATTTGTATTTGTGCATGGATAAGGTTTGCCTATTACAATTTATAGGATAGAAAAAAGATGTAAAGTTGGAACTTTTGCTATAAACACATGTAAGGGTAATGACTGGGAACAAAAATTGTAAGAGAGTATTCATATTAAAAAAGAAAAACTCTGAAGAAGGAAGTAAATACGGGGTAGAAGTGCACTTTGATAAGACTGTACCTTGTGTCATTGTAATCAGGGCAGCTCGGCTCTGACTGTATACAATTTGTGTGGGGTCGAGCTGCCTCAGCAGAGAAACGCTTCGAGTGAGAAATTACCTACAATGCAGACAATGTCTCCTTATTAAAACTGTAATCAGTAAGAAATTTTGTGAACCATTAAGTTGGTTTCCAAAGCAAATATTACAACAAACTTTACTGATAAACTCATGTGACAGTTACTTAAAATGTTATTTATCATTATAATCACATATTGTCTGATGAACTGTGTTATTTTTCTCTGTTTATCAATAGCTAAACTGTATTATTTTTTTTTTTTTTTTTTTTTTTTACAAAAAACATTATCCTCTGAGATACATATGGCCAGTATTCTTGAATGAGGGATATGATATTAACACAGTAACCCAATGATGTTTTGTGAATATCCCCCACCCTTCCTCCACTTCAGTACTTTTGCTTCTGGAGAATTTTCAAAACATGCACAGTCACAAATGCATCAATCCCAAACAGCTAAATATACAGCCAACATTATGATAAAATAATATTTTTCGTAAGCAATTATTGAAAACTGTTTATATACATTTGCCATAAAAATCACACAAGCCAAGCTATGACACTGGATCTACCGTGCTTCAGATCAAAAGCAAACACATCAATATGCAACACACATACATTTCATGCTTTTGGCCAATATAAAGTGCATATCAGAAAAATGCAACTCTGTAAAATAATTTCCATGCAGTTCATATTTGTAAAACAACTTGATGATTAGTGGCATAACTAAATGTTTTGATGCTAATATTGATAGCAAAATGTGAAACTTTTCATAGGAACACTGTAAAGTATCCAAAACAGTCACAGCAGCCAAATTCAGTTTTAAGCTTCCCTAACTGAGACTCTTTACATCAAAAGATAAGGAGAGAGAGAGAATGCAAACTGCAAGAAATTGAAAATTAAATAAACAGTTAAAAAAATCGGACAATGACAACTAAGAATCCATATTAAAGACACCTGCACAAGTAGCACTAAATAATTTAAAGCAACCAATTCTATATTTTACAACTGTTGGCATCTCTCTCTTTTAATACTTCTTGTCATCATTCCCGATGGACTCTAAGGTCATAAAACTCTTGACTTCTACAAACAATGGAAGCTATGGGTTGGAACACCAACAATATTAAGAAAAGGACAGATTGCTACTCACCATAAGGAAAACCCACTGAGCTGCAGACAGGCACAATGGAAGGACTAATACACATTACAGCTTTTGTGCTATCACTGGCAGCTCCAGTTGGAATGAATTTCAGACGGAGCTGTCAGTGGTAGTGGTCATGTGTACATGAGATATGATTGTTTGTGTGAATGTGTGTGTGTGTTTTTCTTTGTTAAAGAATGGTTTGGACAAAAGCTATAATGTCTAACAATATTTTCATTGTGCCTGTCTGCAACTAATTCTTTATGGTGAGGAACAGTCTATCCTTTTCCTAATATTGTCAAGATTTCTGTAACATTTCAGCATCAAAAATCCCTACTCTTATGTGTATTTTTATTGGGAATACAATGTTGTCATTGATTTCTGTACCAAATGCACTTGGGTTTTGTTTTGCTTTATATCATAGCATTTACAATGCAGTATCAGGTTATTCATACTTTTTCTGCACAATATATTCAATACATTTTACTCTTCTTCAGTGATTCATGAAAATGAAGAAGCGACCAAGAGACTATTTACAGTCAGACGGCAGCATAATGGAAGTATGTAATACATACCCAAATGTTAATCAATGATTTTAAGCTTCTTTTTTTCTAGCACCTAATATTTTGATTTCCTGAAGAATATGTACCAATGTAAGTAACTGCTTATAGACATTAAAAAGGGATAAATTATTTTCATCTGTTGACAATACAGAGAAAATTAAATAAATAGTGCTACAAGTCTGTAAATAAGTATGGAAAGTTGCATTATGAGAAGTAGTTTCGAAACAAACTGATGAAACAGATGAAAAAGGCGACACACAAAATTTTTGGTTGCAGTGGTGACATACCTTATTGAGAGCATCAAGCACGTTATCAGGCATGTGGTCCTGTATCATGACTGGTGAGATGAGGACCTCATCAAAGTCAGTCGTGTTCGCCCACACGGCCTGGTAGACAGGCTCGTGCTTGTTCAGCACCTGCCTGTGTGCATTTGGAACAGTTGTCATGTTAGTAACCACTGTGAAAAATGTGTCTCAACAATTTAAGAATATTACACATATATGTTAAAACATTCTTCAACAGAGAATGATACAATTACCAAAGATTAAAGTTGTATTTGGAATATTTGCAGGTGTTCAGATCAATTACACATGACATGAAACCAACACATTGCTAAAGCTACAGTGAAAGCTCTCTCTACTGGCCCTGTCGGGCCAATTAGGACTGCCAATTCTGTCATTTGCATGCAATATGGAGGGCCATGGGGTCAGTATGATACACTACTCTTCTGAATGTGACACACTGACAAGGCAGTCCAAAAACCTTGGTTTGATATTTTTCCCCCTAAAATTATCTCCTACTTTCAGATGTGTATGTTACAATTTTGTATAATTTTACTTTCTGTTTTCTCAATGACCATTTTTCTGGTATATGAGGTCTGTTCAAAAAATTCCGGAATTTTGTCCACAAAAACACACTCCTGGAAATGGAAAAAAGAACACATTGACACCGGTGTGTCAGACCCACCATACTTGCTCCGGACACTGCGAGAGGGCTGTACAAGCAATGATCACACGCACGGCACAGCGGACACACCAGGAAACGCGGTGTTGGTCGTCGAATGGCGCTAGCTGCGCAGCATTTGTGCACCGCCGCCGTCAGTGTCAGCCAGTTTGCCGTGGCATACGGAGCTCCATCGCAGTCTTTAACACTGGTAGCATGCCGCGACATCGTGGACGTGAACCGTATGTGCAGTTGACGGACTTTGAGCGAGGGCGTATAGTGGGCATGCGGGAGGCCGGGTGGGCGTACCGCCGAATTGCTCAACACGTGGGGCGTGAAGTCTCCACAGTACATCGATGTTGTCGCCAGTGGTCGGCGGAAGGTGCACGTGCCCATCGACCTGGGACCGGACCGCAGCGATGCACGGATGCACGCCAAGACCGTAGGATCCTACGCAGTGCCATAGGGGACCGCACCGCCACTTCCCAGCAAATTAGGGACACTGTTGCTCCTGGGGTATCGGCGAGGACCATTCGCAACCGTCTCCATGAAGCTGGGCTACGGTCCCGCACACCGTTAGGCCGTCTTCCGCTCACGCCCCAACATCGTGCAGCCCGCCTCCAGTGGTGTCGCGACAGGCGTGAATGGAGGGACGAATGGAGACGTGTCGTCTTCAGCGATGAGAGTCGCTTCTGCCTTGGTGCCAATGATGGTCGTATGCGTGTTTGGTGCCGTGCAGGTGAGCGCCACAATCAGGACTGCATACGACCGAGGCACACAGGGCCAACACCCGGCATCATGGTGTGGGGAGTGATCTCCTACACTGGCCGTACACCACTGGTGATCGTCGAGGGGACACTGAATAGTGCACGGTACATCCAAACCGTCATCGAACCCATCGTTCTACCATTCCTAGACCGGCTAGAGAACTTGCTGTTCCAACAGGACAATGCACGTCCGCATGTATCCCGTGCCACCCAACGTGCTCTAGAAGGTGTAAGTCAACTACCCTGGCCAGCAAGATCTCCGGATCTGTCCCCCATTGAGCATGTTTGGGACTGGATGAAGCGTCGTCTCACGCGGTCTGCACGTCCAGCACGAACGCTGGTCCAACTGAGGCGCCAGGTGGAAATGGCATGGCAAGCCGTTCCACAGGACTACATCCAGCATCTCTACGATCGTCTCCATGGGAGAATAGCAGCCTGCATTGCTGCGAAAGGTGGATATACACTGTACTAGTGCCGACATCGTGCATGCTCTGTTGCCTGTGTCTATGTGCCTGTGGTTCTGTCAGTGTGATCATGTGATGTATCTGACCCCAGGAATGTGTCAATAAAGTTTCCCCTTCCTGGGTCAATGAATTCACGGTTTCTTATTTCAATTTCCAGGAGTGTATTTCTGTGCTTACTTTTATTTATTGTGCATAGTCTCCTATGAAACACTCTCCTCTACTATTGATACACCACTCCAAATGCCATTTCAACTTCCAGAACCAGTCTTGGTGCGCGTCTTGCTGGATCACATGAAGTGCTGTCTGCGGATTTTCGTTTATCTTGTCTATTGTTGCAAATCTTCATCCTTTCAACCGGGTTTTAACTTTGGAAATAAAAGAAAATTCTGCAGGGAGCAGATCTGGAGAGTATAGAGGATGAGGCAGCACAGTGATTTCGTTTTTTGTGCAATAGTCATACACCAGCAGGGATGAATGTGTGGGTGCGATATTGTGATGTGAGAGCCATGAATTGTCTCGCCACATTTCAGGCAGTTTCCTTCTCACATTTTCTAGCAGGTGTCACAACAGATCCCGATAGCACCATTTATTAACAGTCTGTCCCTCTGGCATGAATTTAGTTGATGTTCATGACACGAGCATTCTCAGTAGACGTTGAAGGGCGTCCTGAATGAGGGTCACCTTTAACTTCCATATGGCCATGTGAAACATTTGTAACACTGCGTTTGGCTCATGTACTCATCACTGTAGTCTTTCTGCATCAATTGGTGTGTGTCTGTAAAACTTTTCTTGAGTTTTATGCAAAATTTGATGCAAACGCTTTGCTCCTGTAACTCTGCAATCTCTAAATTTGCAAACTGTGCAACACAATGTTCTACTCAATACAGCACTGAACATTAGCTAACACATGTACAACAATGAAACTTCTGGCAGTTACACAGGAGTGCGCAGGGATGCCAACCACATTTCGCTCCAACACACCATTGACGTGTAGTTATGAATGTTCAGGAAGTTTTTGAACAGACCTTGTAGTGTAGTGTAACTGGTAAATTGAGCAGTAACGGTATTTTGTATAGTGAAAAGACTTCTCCAAGGATTTTAGCATTTTCATATTCAGATCCCAATACTTTTATGCCTTAAAAGTGTATATGACAAATAACAAAAATCAGATTTAGTGCATAATATGTAAGCTTAATATCCATACACGTTTACTTTTTCCCCAATTTTTTGAAACATAGTTCATTCTTCTCTTGCAAGACTCTTTAACTAGCTGCCTCCAGAATAAAATGGGAACTATGAATCTACAGACATGACATTTATTTTGTAAAAATTGGACCTTGAGTAATTCATTAAATTTGTTTTGGTAATATGGACTACGCTGCCATCCGTAAAATAAATCTGCTTACCTACATAGGCATTGTGTTCCTTTTGTAAGAATACATACACCATTACTGATACAAAATTTTTTAAACGCCACAACAGTGATTGCAAATATTTGCTTGTTCATTTACCAATTTCAGAGCTCAAACAGTATATGAGACCTACAACAACCTGTCATATAATGAAAAATAGATGTTGGGTGCAAATTTATTAAGCAGTTTAGAAAAATGGCATTTCCTGCTCCTATAAATCTTTATTTCTTCCAAAAGTTTCAATAGATATCCCTAAGGTACAGTGTGTACAACATGTATATTGTAGACTATGATAATGATAGTATGCTTGTGCACAGTTATGTACTTTACTACATAGTGATAGTGAGATGTTTTGTCTTGGACAGATGGGCACAAATTTTAACATTAGTTTCAAGCAACACACACATCAACAAACACAACTGCATTTGCAAACAACAGATGCCTAAATTAAAAAATTTATTATGTTTTTCACCTCTCTCATGTCTATGCTAAATTTTTAGTTTTATTTATTTGAAAACCACATCTGACAGTTGTGTTCTTTAATTGCTTCTCTAACTGCTCAGAAATTTGTCCATATTATGTCACCTGGACAAATGTCTTCTTACTGTGTACTGTTCACCATGGTCCTGGGTGTTTGTATTGCTCATTTTTTATTTTATTGGATGGACATCTGACCAAGTTTTCCGTGTGCCCATTTGTCATGGCTATTTGTTTTATTATGCTGAGTTGGCTATTTGTTTTAGTATATTAAGTTGCTTACATATTTCATGATTATGTAAAGGCAGATGGGCAAATCATGGCAATAAAGAAGAATCACTTGTACCACAATGGGGCCTGCCCGGCTACCTGCATGCTCTAACACGCTGCTTCCCAAGTGGGAAGGCATATTGGTGACTAGCACAAATCTGCCCAGCAGATTAGTGTCAAGGTATGGTGTGCCGGCCAGCCTGTGCATGGTTTTTAAGGCAGTTTTCCAACTGCCTCAGCAAATGCGGACTGATTCCCCATATTCCACCTCAGTTACACTATGCTGGCGATTGCTGCGCAAACACTGTCTCCATGTACACATACACCATACTTACTCTGCCACGCAAACGTTTGGGGTTGCACTTGTCTAGTGTGAGATGTTCCTGGGGGGAAGGGATCCACCTCGGTTTGGTGTGGGGCAGCAGTGGGGTGGGTGGACTGCTGTGGCCTGTTGTGAGGTTGTGAAGCACCGAGGGCTACGGCGTGACGAAGCCTCTCCATCATTTGTAGGTCTCTGGTTCAGTACACACAATACACAATACACAACACACCACAATGGGTGGCAACATTGTTGTCTGTACTTGTAGGTTTTTCGTAAATACGGAATGTATACCTATTGTTAGTTGTAAAGATTGTTATGAACAAAACCACTGTGTAATGACATCAATGTCATTAGTGCTTCCATTTATGTAATGTTTGTAGTGGATGACTTGGTCTTTACAGTCTGTAAATTTATGTAAAAAATTGATACCATGTCATCATTAAAAACCTCAGGTAACGTGCCAACCAAGCTATTTCCCATTGCAAGGCCAGCCAATGTGGTACAAGGGATCCTTCTTTACTTCCATTATGCACCAACTTACCTGCCTGCTGATAGATGATCAAGAAATATGAAGAAGAAAAGCAAACTAAATATTCTAAAACAAATAGATGTGGCAAACAGTCACACAGAAAGCTTTGTCAGATGCCCATACAACAAAATAAAGAAAACAAGAGCAATACAAAAACTTGAGATGACAGGAAACAGCACACAGTAAGAAGAAATTTTTCCGGATGACATATTATGGGCAAATTATTCAGCAATTAGAGAAGCAATTAAAGACCACAACTGCCACATGCAGTTTTCAAGTAAATAACACTCTAAAATGGAACTTAGACATGAGATATGTGATAAATATAACAAATTTTTGATCTGGGCATCTATTGAAAACAATGCAGTGATTGTGAGAAGTTTTATTTTGGACAGATGGCATAAATTTTAACATTGGTTTCAAGGTACACACATCTACAAAGCAGAATTGTATTTGGAGAGCTGTGTGCAGGCATACTGTTACTAGACTAAAATATGCAGGTTGTACATACTGTATCTAAGGGACATCTGTTGAATTTTTTAAAAGAAATAAAGATATTTTGGAACAGGAAATGCCACCCTTCTAAATTTCTTAATGAACAGAATAAATTAAATCCAATGACTGTTTGTCATTATATGATAGGCTGTTGTTGGCCTCTCATATTGGTGGAGCTCTATTTCTCCACCAGCCCTGGGCTGCCCATGTTTCCTTGTCTGGGATTTGGCAAGTCTACTGTGCTTGCAGCCTTTTAATTATTTTTGGAATGCTGCTTTCAGTTCACTTAACTATGCACTGTATGCATCACAGACAACCAATAGCAACTAGCTTTTGTAATTTCAAATGACATAACATTATAATGCCTTTGTTTAAGATTTAGAAATTTCATTAATTGTATTTCTGATTCAGTACATTGCATTATGTCTTTGCCCTGTGCCACCTGTGGTTACTTATATCCATTATTGGTATGCCCAGTGCCTTTCACTTTTTTGTCTTTTTACATGCTGTTGTCAGTTCACTTCATTGTACTGCATATTTCACATACACTAATTTGCAGCTACCTTTTATAAGTTAAACTAATATTTATCTTTGTGCCCATGTGAAGACTCAAGCTCATCCTTAAACTGTGTTTTAATATATTCAATTTAGTTTTATGCAGAATGCCTAGGACTATATTTCTGACTTTGCATATGCAAACTTCATCTAGCAGCCATGCCCCATCTGCTGTTTGCACTATAGTTGTAAGCACAGTACACCAACTATGACCTGACAGTGCAGATAATGAATGTGGCATTTTATCATGATTGTGCTCTATATGACAATGCCACTTATGACTGTTTATTTTACTTGCTTACTCTGTGAACTTCATGAAGACAGAATCATCAAATGGTTCAAATGGCTCTGAACACTATGGGGCTTAAATTCTGAGGTCATAAGTCCCCTAGAACTTAGAACTACTTAAACCTAACTAACCTAAGGATGGCACACACATCCATACCCGAGGCAGGATTCGAACCTGAGACCGTAGCAGGTGCGTGGTTCCAGACTGAAGTGCCTAGAACCACTCGGCCACAGCAGCCAGCGATTAAACAGATATTTGTGGTCAGATACTCTTGTGGTACTTACAAAATTTCATCACACTGGATCACTGTCATCTTCATAGTAACTATGTCATCACCAGCAATACTGATGTGGTATATATAGTTTAGTAAGGGACTGGTAGTGTAGTAGTTGATAAGTAGCATAATGTCTTTTTTTTCCCCCTATGCATTTAGTCAGATTCAAGTATAAAATACAGCATCGTTTTCTCTGTTAATGTGGTATTAGAAGACAACTAACAATGGTCCCCAGTAGTCATGTAGTGTATGGAAGCAATTCATAATAACTATTCCACATTCCTATACTCAGTACAGCAGTTCATATTTTGATTTTTCCATTGCTCTCTTAACTTTTCATGTTACAAATAGCATTTCACAGTTGATTTCACTTTTTTCCTGTCCTGCTAAATTTCTCTTGACTCCAGAATTTGAGTAAAATTATCCTACTTAGTTCATCCTTCAATAGCTTCTGCCTCTCATCCTGGGGTCTGTGTGGACTGTCCTTACTTTTTAACCTTCCTCAAACTACACTGCTGTCCTTCCCAGGGAACAAATCAATGGTTCTAAAAGCTGGGACAGTGTTGTCATTGTCACTTTTTATTTGACTGTTGGCAGTGCTGAAGTGTTTATTATGTCAGTTGTATTTTCACGTGCATTCTCCTAGAGTTCTGTGTTTCTAATGACTGCTTAATAGATTTCTCATATTCCTTATGTAACATCTTTTATTTTCTGTGTGTCATCAAAATGCAGGCATAAAACACTGGATTTTTGCAGTTATTAATTCACTCAATATTTAGTAACCAGTAAACAGTTCACACAGTTTTCTGGTAGTATTGTAGTCTTCATTGAGATACAAATCAAATTCTTGTGTGAAAATTACTGATAGATTAAGCATAGGTGCCAGGCTGGGACACAAACACAGATGTTTGCCTTTCTTTGCAGAAAGATACGAAGATACTGAATAGATACTGACAGATTGTAGCTACAAGAGACTCCCAAGAAACAAGCCCAGATCCAGTAAGAGAATCACTCACAAAAAGCACTGGTGATTCCAGTTTGACACTCATTATGAATTACTTGGAAAGTCTCACAACAACATAAAATCTGACATTGTATGAATCATTCATTTTAGAAATTCTTCAGTATTTCAGTCCAAATTCTTCAAACTACTTATGACCATTACATACTGACATGAGGTTTAATGACTTTGCATTCTGCATGACATATCAGCATGACTTTCCCAACAGAGTCAAATAGTGAATACACACTATTTGCCTGCTCCCTTTAACAGTGTATATCTGTGTTATTGTTATCTTCCAGTTTTGTATGTCATCTATAAACTTGGATCAAACTAATATATATTTATATTTTTAAGCTCAAATTCCTTACAAATATCTATATAATGGATGTGTTGATGGATACTGATGACAAAGACGAAAGCCCAATGGGTGATCCATTTACAGTCATATCCAGAGAAATTAAAAAAAGAAATAGAATTGAAAAACGAATAGATAGGATAGAAATGGGAATAATGTGGGGAGAGGGAACAAGAAGGAAATATGCAGGGAACTATTTTGAACATAACTTTAAGTCTATTTTACAAAGAATATGAATGGAAAATGTTCCACTTCCACATATGTTTTGACTATAACTTTCACTAAACTTTGCAATGCATGTGCTGTGGAAATGTCTTTCTCCAATGTTTATCAGTTCTGTCTTATGCATACTGATATCCAGGTGACTCAAGAAAAAAAGCAGCTCACTATCATTTATAAGAAGGACAAAATAACAAATGTGCAATATAAACCACTCTTACTGGTATCTGTTGTATGATTAAAGTTTGTGAACCATCACATACTGTTGCTCCTTGAGGGAGAACAGCTTACCTCAAAAAATTTGAAATGAGGAAGGACTACTCCTGTGAGAAACAGCAGCTTTCTGTGCACATGCACATTAGTATCTACAACATTGCCAGAACATCGGCCATGTAGAGGTATGCTTTTGAATAGATATCTACTTAAGGAAGTGACAAAAATAATATTAGCTGAAGAATTACACAATTTGAGAAGGAAATATATGCACTAGCAGTGATGATAATATATTCACTGGAAGAAAAAATTATTTGCAATGCTATCTGTTTTCATTCTGAATACATGAATAATGATCTGATTTATCCACTGTCTGTTGTATTTAAATAGGAATTGGTATCTGTTTCTTGGTGATGTATTATATAAGTTTTACTAGCTCTTAAGTAACTTAATGATCTGTCATGTGAATGTTACTGTAAAACAAATAGTAATCTACATGTACAGTATGTGCCCCTTCTGCTTTTGCAGTATATTATCTTCCTATTTGTACAATCATTATATGTTCTGTACATTATTATTTAATGCATATTTAAAGTAAAAATAGTGAAATTAATGTAAATTTAAATAAGGTGTATTATATTTTGTTATGTGCTGATTTATCTTACAACAGGATATACCATTTGTGTACTACAGGATTACCTGGACCAATAAAGATCTGTTATTATCTCTTACTGTCTATCATATCTCATAATACTTCCCTTAAATTAGTTTCTATTTTTTATGTAATTTGGTATAGGATAATAGGTTTACAGTAAAATCTGTTACTTATCAATAATTTAATTGAACATTAACTTCAATCACCATCATGCTTTGTTACAATGTTCTTTGTAAGTAGGACTTTCTTCTTACATGTCTAGATATCTCTTATTCTTTGAAAAATATCTTGTAGCAATTTAAATATTGAGCAAGAAGTGGTAGATACAAGCGTCTTCTTATTGTAATAGAGAAAGAAGGAGCAGCTGTTTTTAAAAAAAGTGATTTTCCTGTCAATTTCATTATATTCAGTTTAGTGTCTTTGAGGACAAACAAATAGTGATAGTCAGTTGTTGGTACCGTATACGCAATTAGTCTATCAGAGTTGCTTATTTGACTTGTCCCAATTTGCTGAAAAATGGAATCTGTAAAACATGATGAATAAGTGCACAATGTAGAAGCATCCCAGAGTGGTGAATAGAATTACAAAGTAGAAGCTGTTCTTTTTAAATTAGCTCTCTCTCTCTTTTTCAGGTTTCAAATGCTAAACTAGACTATTCAGTTTCTTGAACACTTGTCACAAGTTAAACTTGTCTATTCTGGTTGACACACAATTTTAACTTGTCACAAATGCCAGTTGTAGCATACAGGCTAATGAGGAGGGAAAAAAATTAATTTCAGTTATTTGTTTATGAACCTATTCACTACTAAACACTTCCATTACAAACTGACTGTCTTTCCATTACAAGCTGCCTATGTTTCTGGTTGATTTTACTCACTCTGTTATCCAAGCTCTACCCAATATGTTCTATTATTATGCTGAAAGCATTACTTGTAAGCATATCAGTCCAAATACAGTCTCCTGGAATGTCAATAGACAGTCTTATACATAAAAGTTCCCATGATAATGCTCTTACAATCATCTTTGAGTATTTATGATAGTGATGTGGTTTAAAAAGTGGTTATCAGTTTACTTATGTGATGCCTCTGTGATAATTCTAGTCTTAACAATAATAAGGTAAGGGGGTGGAAACTACCAACAAGCAATTTTTTGTAAAAAAATAACTTTAGTTAAACATAGATGCACAATACAGTTGAACAACTTGTAATGATACACAGACACAAAGACAAAGAGAGCAAAGTCAAAGATCATAACATCAAAGATGAATGATAGTCTTCTAGTAGTCAATCGTTGCTACACCACCAATGTGGTACACTTGTTGCCAGACTTATTATCAGATTACATTGGTGAAACATGAGTACTTTTTTCCTTTCCTTAGTTTGAAAGTTGTAGGTAAAGTATGAGAGTAAGAAGATGAAATGTAAAAGCTGAATAAACTTTACAAACTGAGGTTGCATGTGACTGCACATTTTTATAAGATAGCAAATGTAATTCCTCTTCTTGGAGATGAAGGAAAAAATATTGCAGTATTCTGCACATCACAGCTGCTTTCTTTAGCAGTTTCTAGTTGTTAGTCATAACTGAAAGTAATACAAGTGATGTAACACTCTTTTTTTATAGTCTAATTACAGTATATCCATACCAGAATGTTCAGTACTTTTCTGATGTATTTCTTTAAGGAAAATAATCTACCCACAATTTCAAAATTGCATTAATTTTAGAGAAACACTACTGTAATGGGAGCAAATGTTCAAATATATTAAAAATGGGAACTTATGAATGGTTGAATTAAGTATTACATGTGTTATGTTTGGTGAATTGAAGCAAATTATTCCAGAGGAGCTTGTTCCTTGTAAAAAAATGTTTGGCTATGCTGTTACCACTTACACATAAAAGATTTCTATATGGTTCACTTCAAATTATCACTTTACATGGTCTACAATTAAGCAAGATGAAATCCATGCACTGCTAAATAATGCAACTACTGGTACCAGCTGTACAATTTATAATCATACCTAGTTGTATAAATCAAGAAAATATTTGTCACAAAAGCTGAGCAAATGAAAACTGTTTGCAGGCAATTGTAGTATACTGCTTTACTTTCATTTAATTTGCAGGAGCTTTGTAGCATCAGTTAAAGCTGCTGGTTTACTAAATAATCACTTAGCCAAGATCTGAAAGGAAATTTAGGCAATATCCTGGAAAGAAATTATATCTAACATTAGCATAATTGTTTCATACAGTATGAAAACTGCTGATCACTCAATTAAAAGTTAGTTAATGTACACACTCTACTGTGATTCATGAATAAATAGTCACAAGCAACCAACTGTAAATGTAAAAGTTCTCTGTTTACACTTCCTATGCTATCTTGGACCTTAAACCAAACAGATGTTGTTACCATTCCTTTCACAGAGGCCTGAAATATATTGGGCTGTCTCTGCTCTTTCAGACATGTCTGAAAGAACAGTCACCATTTTTATCCTGCAGCCACTATGAATCAAGACACAAAGGAATTAATGACACTAGGTGATAATGGGCATTTATTTAAATCATTGGAGAAAGTTGAAAATTCATGCTATACCGGGATTCAAACCTAGGTCTCCTGCTTGCTTAGCACCCTCCCATCAGATCCAAAATTTCAGCTTATACACAAATTACTGACATAGGACCACTTGCCCATCATCCTCATTACTCACAGCATTTTTCTGATTCCCATAAGAGTTTGAATGTGGTGTGCACTCACACAAAAGTGATCCTTGGCCATCCTTGCCTTAATTATATATATGGTGTCTGTTCTTTCAGAGATGTCCTAAAGAACAGATGGCATTTTGATTCTACAGCCACTATGAATGAAGACACAAAAGAATTAATGACATTAGATGCCAGTGACACCATGTATGTAATTAATGTGAGGACAGCCACTGATCAATGCTGTGCAGATACACACCATGCTCGAACCCTTATGGTAATCGGCAGAATGCCGCAAGTAACGACGATACTGGGCAAGTGGCATCACAGCAGTAGTACGCAAATATGTTGAGCATTTGTATCTGATGGGAGGCATGCTAGGATAGTCCATGCAGTTGCGATGACCACTGTATATGGATGGCATGGTCGTCAGTGCATCTGCCTAGTAAGCAGGAGATACAGGTTTAAATCCAAGTCCAGCACAAATATTTAATTTTCCCCATTGATTTCAATCAGTGCCTACTGGTAGGTAGTGTCATTAACTACTTTGTGTCTTGACACCTGTAATAGTTAAACATTTAAAGTTTTACTTCAGTTATTAAAATTGAAACATATGTACAAGCCAATTACTGAAATTCAATACAACTAGAGAAATCTACACATAAACTGATTCATGTTATGCAGGTTTTTGTTTTCCCAGGAGAATGAAAACTGTCTTGATCTATGGTCTTGCACCAACACATTGTAGCAATTAATTTCATCGTAAGAATTACATTAACAGTGATGTTACTGCTCCACATATCATTCCTAGTTGCACTATGCTTACATATACAAGTGAAAAGTGAAAAATTGTAGAGGAATATCAAGGACTTTTTAAAGTGAACAACGTCAAATGGATGTAGGTTGCAGTAGCTATGCAGAAATGGAGAGAGAGACTAGCATACAGTGAGATGCGTCGAAATGTTCTTCACACTGATATCAGCAACAACAACTATTTCCATTTCCTATTACACGTATTTTATCTTTTTTTTATTGGATATGCATTTTGCTCATCCATACAGCAATTACTAAAGATGGATGTGGAAATTTTACACATATGAAGAATATTTTCAGGATCGTAGAATATTCCAGAAATGGGTACAACATATCCCCAAATATTAAGGAAAGACAGGTTTGATGACCATGCTGGTCAGGAGTGTAGGTGAATGTCTTGGAAACCATGTAAGCTATGGTGTTCATATATAATGTTGTGCTAGAAGAATACATATCTCTAATGCTTTAGGAATAGTAAGAGACAAGACTGGTTGATGGGCTGTAAATATCATGTCCTGTTCAGTGTTCATTGAACAGACACAGAGATGCGTCTCTGTAGGTTGGTCTCATACATTGCTGCCTGACAATCCAGTGGGTGCTGCTCACCTGTTCAGTAACATGCTACCAAACAATCAGAAATGACACTAATCTGGAATCTGCTGTCATCACTTAAAGACACTACAGCTGAATAGTCTGTTACAGCATTGTTTGGTGATCTCATGAGGAGGTATAACAGGAAATCTGATCAATGATACCCTTGCTTGCATCATTTCTTCCAGAAAAATGCTCTTGTGACCCACATTTGAATGTAAGATGCAATACTGATTTTAATTTGCCTGACAGCCGCAATGAGATTAGCAATCACTGCTTGTGAAATGTGTTGGTCCCGGAATGAATATGTGTAGTGTTGTTTCTCAGAACCATGATGACAAATACGTCCACTTTTCTTGGACTACAAGCCCCAACAATGACACACAGATAACAATTTATGTCCGATGTTCCAGGTAGTCTTTCAGAATGACCATTCATCTTCTTGCATATGTATAATACAATGTCACTGAAATTCAGTTAATTGTATAATTTAAAATGGTTAAGAACTTCCTAATATGTCTTTAATAATTACTAACACAGTATATTGTGTAAAACAAAATACCACTCTTTCATTAAGTCAGATACAGCTCCAGTGGACTGAAGGGACTCTATGGATTGGCCTTCTTGAATTTTGCTAATGAAGTGCTATACAAATCTAAAAAATTCTAAAAAGAGTTGCCTCTGAAGCTCAGAATATTTCCAGGCACCATAAAGTACAAAACATTTCCGTAACTTACAAGATCCACTGGTAGCTGAGCATCATCCCTGATTCAGTTCTTGTTAGTAGCAACTTTCTGCTTTTAAGGGATTCATATTGCTCAGGTTGAAAAATCCTGTTAATGTTTTTCTCTATGTTTGTAAATTAAATTTGCACTTTAAACTCTGCATTAAGCAAAACACATTATTTAAACAGACATGTTTCAACACTAACACAGAAACAATAGAAATCATAGAACAAAATCTCTCATCCCACTGCAACCTCACCACAGATGCAATAAAAGAAATAACAGATATGCTCAGACTGACAACTGAAAAAAACTACTTTCAGTTTGAGAAAGAATATTATCTACAAAGTGATGGACTACCCATGGGATCCCCAATATCAGGAACACTAGCAAACATTTTCATTAGTCATCTAGAAAATCAGATATTTGAAAAGATAACCACTAATGAAAGTTTCAAAATCGTATATTGGTACAGATACGTGGATGACATTATTTGTCTGGTAGATGAGCCAAGTGAAGAAATAGATGAACTCCATTCAGAAATAAACAAAGCTCATCAGAATATAAAATTCACACTTGAAAGAGAAAAAGAAAATCAAATAAATTGTTTTGACATTACAATAAAAAAAGAAAATGACAAACATACATTTAACGTCTTTAGAAAACCAACAGCCACAGACACAATAATACATTCTACATCCAACCACCCCCACTTGCAGCACTAAGACACATGTTACATAGATTAAACAGAATCCTACTCAACAAGAGAAACTATGAACAAGAAATGAGTACAATCATACAAATAGCTAGGAACAACGGGTATGACACACATGTGGTACACAGGCTCAGTCAAAAAATAAAAACACAAATACAAAACAAACACAACATTTCCAGAATAAAAGAGAACTCACAAGCTGAAAACTTACAAACACACTCAACAAACACACACAATGACAACACCACACAGAAAGGAACCAGATGGTACACCATGACCTACACACATAAACTAACACACAGAGTTGCAAACATCCTAAAGAGGCAGGGCGTCAAAAAAGCATTCAAGCCTGGGCAAACGCTCCAATCACACTTAAGACAGCAAGCTACAAAGAGGGACAAACTCCAACAATCAGGAATATATAAACTTGAATGTCAAAGTTGTGATGCAGTATACATTGGCGTGACATGCAGGAATTTTGAAACTCAATACAAAGAACATATCAGATGTTGGAAGTATGAAACAAACCATACTACATTTGTAGAACATTTAAAACACCATAACCATCATCCTACAAACATGGAACAAGAAATGAAAACAATGAGAATAAGCAACCATGACAAACATCTTATACAAATGCAAGAAAACTTCCACATCCAGAAAGCCATAGCAGAAAACAAACCATGTGATAAATGAACAAATACAAATCAGCACAGGTTCCCTACTACACTTAATAAAGGAAATGATAAAACAAAAAAAAAACTTCCCCCTTCACCTTCTGGACACACACACACACACACACACACACACACACACACACACACACAGCAAAAAAAATTCTATCACACCAAAACACACACACACACACACACACACACACACACACACACACATACACGAACAGATCACAGATGCTCCAATAATTATACTTGAAAGTTTGGCAAAAACATTCGATCTTTGGCAAAAACATTTGACAGTTGGCAACAGAAACCAAAACATTGCATTGAAGCAAGCGTTCAGTTCATAGTGCTGTGGAATGTGGGAAAAAACCACAAACTGACATTTATAAAAAGAAGAACAACACCAAAAATGCAACAGGAGCATATAATGTAAAAAATTCTCCACACAACCTGTAAGTACAGTTCAGAACATTACTACTTAATAGGAAATACCAACCACCAGAACTGTTGATAACCTATAGGAACAGTGACAAAAATGTAAATTAAAAAGCAAACATATGTGCATATTCCAGGCCACTGATGATGCCTTGCAGAAAATAAAGGCAAAATGCATATGGCACTAAAATTGTATTTTTTTTTTTTAGGTTGCTGTCAGACAGTCCATAAGTAAAAATTACCAATATACCATAATATTACATGCAACTGAGAAGACAGGACTACAAAAGTTGAAGATGTTTCAACACATTTGTGTCATCTTCTGTGGGTCTCAGATTATTTGTGAATTTATGCTACTTGTGAAAATGGCTTGTTTTTATGACTTTTTTGTCATTTTGACAGCATGACATGTTTTTTGCCCAGTTGTGCATCCCTGGATGAAAAAGATGACATGCTACCAAAATGATAGAAAGCTGATAAAAAGCTATAAAACAAGCAATTTTCAGAAGTAAAGTAATTTCATAAATAAATTGAGACCCACAGAAAATGAAACATAGGTATCAAAACATGCCTGGGTAAATAGGAAAAGAAATACATTGTGTTTTGCATTAGGCAGAGTTTAAAAACACAAATTCTACTTTTACTTTTATTTAAATTACGTATTTATTATCAAATAAAACAGTTATTTACAAATAGTGAATCATAATTTTTAATAAAAATAATATTTTTAAATTTTTAATTACTAATCAAACACAAGTAAATTAAAATTTGATACAGGCATATGAAATGCATGAAAATATATACACAGATTAGTGGAAACATTATGGCCATCTGCTTAATAGCTAGCTTGTCCGTCTTGGGAATGAAATACATCTCTAATTTTGCATACCAGGGATCTACCAGTTTGTGGTAGGGTTGTGGAGGTATGTGACATTATATTTCTACACACAGGTCATGTAATTCATGTAAATAATGATCTGCTGATTTGCAAATGTGTTCCATAGGATTTATATCAAGCAAATTTGGTCACTAAGACATCAATGTGAGTTCACTGTAATGCTCCTCAAACCATTGTATGACTGTTCTGGCTCTGAGACGTGGATGATTATACTGCTGAAAGATGACATCACTGTTGGGGAAGATGTCAAGCATGAAGCGATGCAGGTGGTTCACAGCTATCAGCATTCCATCCATTACTGCCACATGTCCCATGCAAGCACAGGAGAACGTCCCAACAGCATAATACTGCTCCCAACATCCTGCATCCGTGGTGCGCTGCACATTTTGATCCACCATTCACTTCTATGATGCCATTTGTGGAGACAACCATTGACCTAGTGTAGCAAAGCTGTGATTTGCCTGTAGAGCCGACACATTTCTATTAATCGATGGTTGAATTCTGATGTTTCTGTACCCACTGCAATCATAACTGATGATGTTGTAGGGTCAACATATAAACATGTAAGAGTGGTCTGCTGTCGAACTCCGTCATCAACAATGTACAATGAACGGTGTGCTCTGAAACACTTGTGTGGGCACTAGCATTGTGCTGTTTCAGCAGAGATACCACAGATCACCACCTATCATACTTTACAGATCAGACAAACTGACAAAACCCAAATTCAATGAAGAGTCACAGACATCCAACCATTTAGTGCCTAGTGGTAGTTTCACTGTCCTTCTACCTCTTTCCGTAGATGCTCATGACAGTAGCACATGAACAATTTTTGAGATACTTGTTCACAGTCTCAGCATAATAATAACTTGCCCTTTGTCAAAGTCACTTCTCAACAAATTTCCACATTTTCAGCCCATATCTTTGCTAGGGTGATCCCCTGTCCATGCCTGTTCCACTGCATTTTTGTAACAAATTTTTATTTATTGTAAATACTGACGTTTTAATGCAATTAGTAATAAAAATAAAAAAGGTGATATTCCATATTTGTTAATTAATATTGCTGGTTGATAATAAATATAGAATTTAAATAAAAGTAGAAAAATTGTTACTAGTGAGATTCAATCTATGGCCCTTGTGATCACAGGCCTTATATGCTACGCGCATAGCTTCAAGTGACAATATGTTCTGGATTCCATCAGATCATAAAAGGCAATGTTCTAATGTTGTGAGATGCTTTCTTGTATTTTTTTTTTGAACTGTGTTGCACTGTCTTAAGAAATTGATGCCTGAGCAATGGCCTCTAAATTGTGTAAGTATTAAGAAAATCAAGGATGGCTCTTGTGTAAAGGTCCCCTTCATACTAGGCTACTTCGTTGACTGCATGCTGCTTTGGAAAAACCACTGCCTGTACTATCCTATGACAATGGACTGTGTAAGTATAATGTTCTTATGTCTTGCCTTCATGGATGTTCATTTTTCAGTTTCCACTAGTGTATCATGGGAAAAGTGTAATCAAAATAAATTTTAACTTTGTGACTATGGTTTATCAGAAAACAGTTTTGAGGACTGGTTTCTTACGCATCCAATTAAGAAATTGGCAACCTTTTGCAGCCTTTATTGCTGTTGTGTGTGGAGTCACTTTGAGTAAAATCAGTTTTGCATGCATGATCATCATGTCAAAATATAAAACAGAGTGCAGTGAACATGGTAAAGAATACCTAGCATTCTGACCTTCTTCAGAAGTAATGGAAAGAGTATTTAAAAGTGAATGCAAATCATATGATAGTCACACAGTCATCTAACACATAAAATTATCCATATTGATAATGTGTAGAGACTAAATGACATTGTCATCTCATTGTCATCGTTCCACCAGACTCAAGATTAGTTTGCACCAAGCTCCATCATGTCAACTAAGACTGAGGAAACAATTTTGTGGATTTACAACTATATGTAGGTTCCTATTTATAAGGTCGAACCAGGAGCATAAAAACTATGATTACATGAGTACTTGATGATTTACATGTTAACATAAATATGAAATATTTGCTTTGTGGGTGGAGAAATAATATGTTTTGAACCTTTATCCACAGATTAGATAGGTCATCTACTTTCTGAAACATAGCAGAAATATCACTCACAAACTGAAATGTTATGATTGTAAAAAGTGTAATTAATATGAGATGTACTAAAAAAGTAATGAGATTGATTTTTTATCTACTAAAGTTTTCATTGTCACCTCCAAAGCACTTCCCTTTGATAGTTTTACACTGGCAGACTCATTGTTCTCAGGGCATTTCTCCAGAGTCCCAAAATGATGTCCTTTTAGGACTTTTTCAATTTCAGGAAAAGAAAAAAGTCACAAGGACTCAGATCATGAGAAAAGGAATAGGGGGATGTGGAACTACAGGAATTCCTTTTAAGATCAGAAATTATGAGACTCAAGTGGATGTGTGAAATGGATCATTGACAGGATGCAGTATCCATTTGTCTGCAATGTCTGGTCTCATTCAGTTCACCATTTCCTGAGTCTTTCAGGGATGTCTTCGTAAAACACTTGGGTGAAATTTTGTCATGGAGGAACAAGATCTCACATGAGCAAGTACACATTCAACATTTTTGTCGGTTTTTGAATTTGAATGTCTCCCTGAGTGAGCCTCATCTTCAATGTGTTCTCCATTTTCCCAAACTAATTTTTGCTAGGGAAACCTTATACTCTTAAAGGGGAATTTTCCCATAGGTCTGTTTCCACTTTCCAGAAGTCACACTTGTGGATTCTCCAGGATAGCAAAAAGCTTCAAGGCATAACATTGTTCTAAATTCTGTTTTCCCATTTTCGTAACACACAACAAAAACACAACTTCCTTCATGGTGGTCTGGAAAACCACGCGATGACTTTAAGGGACTGAAACTTGCACTGAGCTCCTGGAAGGGATGAACACATCCGTCTACACAAATAGAATAACACAGCATTGCCAGATTGCTTACAGTGTTTTCAGTCTCATTACTTTTTTTAGACACCTTGTATTCATCTATTTAAAAAAAAAAATCTTATTAATTTTGTTGCAGAGTTATATATCAGTATGTAGTGTTAAATTTATTTGGATGAATTTTCCCTCTTCTGCCACACATAAATACTAGTGAGAAATTGTTATACAGATGTTTATCAAGTGACAGCTATTATTAAATGCAAAAATATTTTATTTTTAATAGTATACTAGGGAAGTAACACAATCACATTAAATGGACTCCCATGTTTTAGTGATGACTGTGCTGCTTAATCATCATAATTTTATGATGCTGTAAAATGAAACTGATTGTTGCACACTAAAAATTGGAATCGTTGCTAGAATTGATAAAAAAAGAAAAAAATGAAATGATCGTGTGGCATTGATGGCCAGGAAGCCCCATCCAGGAAGTTCGGCTGCCGGGTTACAAGTCTTATTTCATGTGATGCCACCCTGGGTGACTTGTGCGTCGATGATGATGAATATAACATGACTCCCAGTCCACGAGCAGAGAAAATCTCCAACCCAGCCAAGAAGTGAACCTGGCCCTGCTGGATGGTAGACAAACACGTTAGGACTGATGACACACGTTGAGCAAATGTATTTCTTTTGAGATCACTAACTGAATTTTGATGAAAGATTTATTCACACATTTTATTTCATTTCATGTTATTTCTTGGATGCATATTTGTTAATCATTATTATATTAATGTTCCTGCTATATTGTATTTTTGGCTACAGAGGACAGGCAAATGGTATTTATATCCTACAAACTGATGAATTTTCCCTTGGTTCCTCTATTATAAATTACTGAAGAAAGTATATACCATAATTTGACACAGTGTCTCTACAGGAACCATGAATCTGTAAAGGCTATAGAATAAGGTTGCAAGTCAAAATGTATAACATGCATCTGGAAAGTTCAAAAAGGGCTTCTTGGAAGTAATATTGAAGTACTGTACAGTGTCCAATACTACATCAAGCAACAAATGATTTGTTTATTTACAAATATGTCTATTAAATGTTGTTTAAATTACAGGGAAAATAGAGGAAGTAGAACTGCAGGATAGTAATAAACTTTCTGGAAAATGTGGCAAAAGTACTTGGAAACTAATTTCAGTATGGATGCAGCTCTAGTATACATTGCGTATCAAAACAGCAGGCACCATATTATACCATGAGTACTGACTTTATGCATTCAAAACTTCATTCATCTCAGAGCTAGTCACAAAACTGAAATTACTTATTCACACTCTAGTACATAAAACACTTTCACCATGACAAATATTATTATCCTGCAATTTTTTGAGTATGGAACTTATGTTTTTAATATTCCATTAAATATGCTGCTTTTTAGCATTACTATTCGAATGAAGATACAATCTGCTGTGGGAAATTTTGATGCAACAGCACATGCTTCCAGTCACAGAATGGGAAACTCCAATGTGCATGCTTTAAATACCCTCATTAATGTGCATCTCAGATGAAGAAATGCACAGAAGTATTGTGGTCAGGTTACATACCTCCATCGCTTCTCATATTTCTGCCTACAAAGGAAAAATAGAAACGTACTATAATAAGGGCTACTAATTCAGGACTTGTGAGTCAGTAATAACAGTAATGTGTGTGTGTGTGTGTGTGTGTGTGTGTGTGTGTGTGTTTTATTTATTATCCTTATTAATAGTTTTGGCCTGCTGTCTGTGAGCATGTGTCTTAGCAAATGCAGCATGAATACATACATCTCAGTGAGTCTAATTCTAGTTATACATACAAATTATTTTTTATGAAGATGTAAAGTGAAAGAATATCCTTGTGATTACAGGTTGCAATTATTTTTATTATTTATTTACAATAGTTTTTTGTATTCATTGACTCTTTATAGGCTAGTTTTAACAAAAGAGTTATTATTGATCTTGTATATTTAGGGACCTTTGTTTAAATTAGTATGCTAGACACAAACATTTATGTCACAAGAAACAGTTAAATGTCCATCACACATGTAATGATAGTAATATACCTTTACAATTCCAGAAAGGAAAATATAGTAAATACAGAAACTGATTGATACAGATTAATAGGTAATTTTATCTTATGTAGGCAAGCTGTTTCATGGTACTCCAAAACATTATTCCAACATTTACACAAGGCTTTTTCATTGTTGTTAACTGTGGAAGAAGTAAAAAATGGCAGTGTTCACACTAATGGTGAAAACTACTTCTGTCGAGAGGAGAGGTAAGCATTATAATATTTAGCTTGTGTGAAACTTTAAGAGCACATATTTATTTAAGAGCTGGAGAATTCCATTACTTTAACATAATTTGTAGGCCAAAAATGAGCAGAACTATAATATGGAGCTTTATATCTTGGAATTTGACAGTTTGAAATTAGTCACTGGAAACATTTTATGTGATGACATTTTGTTATGCCTACTGTTACCACAGTTATTGCCATGCTGTTGTGAATATGGGCTTACTGTTGATGCTCCATTTTAAATTGCAGCTAAAATCAAATTTAAAGCACATAAAAGGATTATTAAAGGCGAATATTAATTGTAGAAAGAATACTGTAATTTCTAGTTTCCTATATTCCTTGTAACAAGTTCAGCTTGGTGCTGTTCTCCTCAAAATATAATAGTAACAGGTTGCTTTTCCTGTAATAATATCCTAGTGTTGGAAAATTACTGGTTCCCAAATCAGATTTAAATACTGATTTGTTTCAACATACTGTTTGCACCTTATTTCCCCTTCTGTGCTGCATGATATAGATGAACTGATTTGAAATTCCTCTCTTGATTTGTGGCATTTTGTGATTCCTACATTTCCTGTGTGGTAAAATCTCTTGCATCTGCCAATATTTATTTACTGGATTAATGGGAGACAGGGTTTCCTGAAGAGAACCCAAAATGAAGAATTATCTACACCTGCCTTCCAACTCAAGGATTCTGGAGGACTTCCTGCAGTTGAAAATTAAGACTAAGCAATGTCAACATGCTTTTGCAGGTATATAGTCAAGTACAGCATGGTCAGTAGGAGATAGATGTGTTAAACAACATTAAATAACAGAAGCAGTGAAGGCGGACAATTCATACTCACACACACGCTCACACACACGCACACACACACGCACACACACACACACACACACACACACACACACACACACACACACACACACATATTCAGGCAAATGCAACTCACACACAGGACTGGAGTCTCAGGGAGTGTGGCTACACTTTTTGAAACCGCAGTCATGTGCGTGTGTGATTTGTGTTTGCACGTGTGTGTGCACATGTGTGTGTGTGTGTGTGTGTGTGTGTGTTTGTTGCCTATTTTGATGGAAGCCTTATGGGCTGAAAGCTTTATTTGTGACAGTCTTTTTGTTGTGTCTATCTGTGACTCAGCATCTCCACTCTATGGCGAGTCGCAACTTTTCATAATATAGTTAAGCAATGTAGTTAGTATTTTTTAAATGAGAACATTTTTGCCATGGACTAGATTATTTATTATGATTTTCACAACTGCAGTTTTGACTTTTAAGTCATTTTTAAATGGTTAATACTCTGAAAATGCAACAGCTGTCAACATTTGCAAGAATATTAAAAAAGTATGTGAGATTATATGGCTTGTATCAGCATTTGTCATATACCATCATATGCAACTGGTAGAATTAAATATCTTGAGACTAGATTCCTGGTTTCTACAGATGTCGGTAATGTACACTGTATGCTGAGTATGGAGAAGTTTCTTCTGTTTGAGACACTTCATTAGTTTGAGTTCAAAATATGTTGTAGAATCTTACAACAGGTGGATTTTATTCACTTCAAGATATCGGGATGGTAGTTTAGTGAATTACTAGTGCTACCCCTCTCACAGACTGGTGTGATCTGTGCTTTTTTCCAAGTAGTCGGCACAGTTTCTTGATTGAGGGTATATTAAGGAGGTAACTTGTCTACAAATTCTATACAAAACAAATAGGTATTTATCAGGCACGAATCTTTGTTCAATTTTAGCAGTTTCAGGTATTTCTCAGTACCATTGATACTAACATCTTAATCATACAGCTTTGCACTGGTGTAAGAATTGAATTGGAATAATGCCCATTGATTTTCCTTTGTAAAGAGACATTTGAAAATGGAGTTCAGTGTTTATGCTTTCGTTTTATTACCCATAATTTCAGTTGCTGTGTCATCTTTGAGAGTCTGAACACTAACTTTGATGCCAATGACTGTCTTTGCATTTGACCATAATGTCTGAGTTTTCTGAGGGATCTTTTTGGTATGGTAGTCATTGAACAGTTGATGATAAAAGGAGTTTCATTATCTTCGTGTATATAGTTGTGT
Source organism: Schistocerca serialis cubense (assembly GCF_023864345.2). NCBI lineage: Eukaryota > Metazoa > Arthropoda > Insecta > Orthoptera > Acrididae > Schistocerca > Schistocerca serialis. The sequence goes on along the minus strand of NC_064646.1, from coordinate 472,014,334 downwards.
GCTTCGTTTTACAGACTATTATGCAATAGCCTCTGTTTGTTAAGAAGTTTCACAGTAATTCTGTACCATGGAGGGTCCTTTCCACCATGACCTCCTCTGTTACATGCACATCTATCCAGTATATGATCCACTATTCTTTTAATCTTGTGGCACAGTTCCTCTAGACACTACTCTCCAGAGCTAAATGTATCAAAATGCTCGCTGAGATGCAAAACTTCTGCCTCTTTGTCTAGATTTCTGAACAGATAAATGTTTGGGGCTGCTTTAGCTGGTAGGTTCATATTTAATTATGTATGGTCAACTGTTCTTTTAAACTTGAGCCACAAGAAGATACCTACATTCAGAGCTCTATATTACAAGCTTCTCACTGAGGCACAACAGTACAGCCCATTTATCTAGGTTTCTGAACAGCTAAATCTTTTTACTTATTTTAGTTGGACTTTGTACTTTGTCAATTATTGCTGTTATACTTGCCTCATGCTCACTGTTACCAGTTTCAACCTGGATGCTCTCAAAGAAGTCACGTTTGTTTGCTGCCATTAGATCAAATATATTTTCATCACATATGGGCTTCCAAAGTACCTGTTCTAGGTACTTGCCAAATAACTCATTTAGTTCTACAAAATGCTAATGTGATTGTATTTCCTAGAAACTATATAAAAAACTAAGAGAACATATTCAATCTCTTAAGCTCCATGTACTGTATGTCATCTAAGTATTTGTAAAAAAATCATTGTATGTGCGTATGTATGTACATTTCACATCTCCTCCTAAATTGCAGGATTAATTTCAAGAAACTTGGTGGCCCCTATACATATCACTGAAAATAAGTGCTGTGATTATAAGAAGCATCTATCTCTCAGAGGGGTGAGGTAGAGGTAAAAAGATTATACTTATGTATCACATATTATGAAAAGAATAGTTGCTACTAACCATATAGCAAAGATGCTGAGTTGCAGATAGGCACAACAAAAAGACTATCAAACAAGTAACCTTTGGCTGCTGAGGCCAGATTATTTTATGGAAAGGATGAAATGGATGAAGTGTGAGGAAACAAGATGAAATCTGAGAGAGTAGGCCCATGATGATGATGGGGTCCTATACTCCTTGACAGAGCATAGGGGACAATGCGGGAGACCCACACCGCGGCACTAGGCAAGGTCCTAGTGGAGGTGGTTTGCCATTGCCTTCCTCTGCCCATAATGGGGATGAATGATGATGACGAAGATGACACGACAACAGCCAGTCATCTCGAGGCAGATGAAAATCCCTGACCCCGCTAGGAATCAAACCCGGGACCCCATGCTCGGGAAGCAAGAACGCTACCACGAGACCATGAGCTCCGGATTAGCACACCAACAGTGAAAGGTGAAAACCAACTGAAATTGACATGACAACACAATGAAACCAAAGAAAAAATAAATAAAAAGATTTAAATGTGGGTAAGAGGTCTGTAGGTGGACAAGTGTGAAGGAGAGTGACAGCATATTTGACTAGATTAGGTGAAGTTAGTATGTGTGAACTGGAATAAGAGAGATGGAGTCATAGGATACGGTGGCACAGGAAGGTACGGAAAGTAACATGCAAGTGACACAGGAAGAGTGATTAATTTGGAGTTCTAGGATTAATGATGTAAGTGGGAGCAATATGGGACACAAGATGCTGCACCAACTATCAGCACAGTCTCATGGCCATCTGTTGAGCATGAACAAGATGTTTGATACTGTGTGGCATGCAATTAAAGCATACAGTGCAGTTAGGAAGGAAGAAGAGAAAGAACGATGGGCACAGAGTATAGGAATGAGTTAGAAAATAGTAACAAAGGAAAATAGCACTGGGTTAAGGGATTGAAGGAAACACTTTAGGTAAAATCAAACTATGGAAAACACAGCATGGAATAATGACAATATTATGAAAACAGTCTGGCCTTGGCATCCAGTGATTGTGGTCATAAGTGTGTGAGTTGTGTTTGCATGAGTTTGCGTGTGTGTGTTGTCTAACTCTGATGGAGGCCTTTTTTGGCCAAAAGCTTACTTGCTTAACAGTCTTTTTGTACTGCCTATCTGCGACTCAGCATCTCTGCTATATGGTGAGTAGCAACTATCGTTTTCATAACATTATCATTATCCCATCCAGGATTTTCCATTGTTTGTACTTATGTATGGATTTTTCACATGTCATTCTAAATCGCAGGATCAATTTCAACTAAACTTGGTTCACACACCACTTACTAAGTGGAAGGAAGTGCTCTGATGGTAAGAACCATACATCTCCTTGGGGGTGGGGGTTGAGATGAAAATGTAGTGATATTAAAGCATAACTCAGGAATGTCTGGAACAATTTCAACCACATTTTGTATACATGTGACTGCGTATTTGTATAAAAATACTATGGTAGTATAGGCCTATCCCTGCTGCAATTAGGGGTGGATGTGAGGGCTAGAGGCTGTGATACATAACAATATTATATAAAGGCTGATCTTAGTACTGGGTGCACAATTTGTAGTGCTGCTAGGCTCATTGAGGACACAATAATATTTTACCCTGTAGGTAGGGTGGTGGAAAGACAGAGGCACATCAGCATATCTCAGTAATTCCTATAGCAATTTCTACCAAACATGGCACATGTATCAACTGCTATTTGGAAAAAGTTACTGTGACAGTACAATCTACATTGATACTCTGCAGTTGACATTACAGTGTGTGGTGGAGTATACCCCATACCACTAAGAGTAATTTCCTTTCGTGTTCCACTTGAAACTGGGATGACAGAAAAATGACTTTCTGTATCCCTCTGTATGAGCCCTAATTTCTTGTAACTTATTTTTGTGGTCCTTACATGCAATGTATGTTGGAGGCAACAGAATCGTTCTACAGTCAGCTCAAATGCCAGTTATTTAAATGCTGACAATAGTGTTCCTTGAAAAGAACATCGCCTTCCTTACACTGATTCCCATTTCAATTCCTAAAGTATTTCCTTAAGTCTTGGGTGTTGTTTGGACCTACTGGTAACAAATCTAGGAGCCCAAATCTGAATTGTTCTGATGTATTCTTTTAATCCAGCCTGGTACGGATCCCAAACACTGGATCACTACTCGAGAATAGGTCATGCTGTATGTGGTCATGCTATATGTGATCTCCTTTACAGATAAACTACTTTTTCCAAGAATTATTCCAACAAACTGAAGTCGACCATTTGCCTTTCCTACCATAATCCACCCATGCTTGTTCCATTCCATAACGATCTGCAATGCTACAGTCAGATATTTAACTGACACGACTGTGTCAAGCAGGACATTACCAGTGCTGTATCTGAAAATCGCTGGTTTGTTTTCCCTACTCGTCTGCATTAACATACATTTTTCTATATTTAGAGTTAGCTGCAAATCATCACCAACTAGAAGTTTTCTCAAGTCTGTTTACCCCTAGCATCGCTATGGCTGAAAGAGGGGGTAAAAAGAGGTGACATAAAAGTGTAACTCAGGAACAGTTGGAGCAATTTCAACAAAATTTTGTATACAAATGACTCATTTTTTGTGTAAAAATACTGTGGGAATAGGATAAACTTACAAGGAAACATCACCAACTTTATCTCATATTTTAAGGAGGAAAAGCACACTAACAAGATGACAGCACCAACAATCGATTCTGTGCGAAAATTTGGGCCATAATTTGGCTGGTATAGAGGTATGGCCTTCTGAATGTACAGATTTTAAAGTTCACATGCACCGATTGTTCGTCACTCCCCCCTTCCTACTGCAACTGCTCAGTGCCTGAGGGTGAAGTGCTGTACAGGGGAATGAGTTGGTTTCTCTTCACAGTGCCAGTGGACCAGCAAGCAAAAAGTGTCATTAGAGAAGTAATACAGAGCTGTTTAATTAACAACATCGCTGCTGTGCGTTATTTTCTATGTGTTGGAAAGCTGATGCTATTAAGGTGAAGCAGTTCCATTGTTCTTCAACGTGACCTGCCTGATTAAATTGTGAAATGAAAATAATTGACAACATTTCATAATAATTGTTCAGTTGCTTACGTTTATTCATTTCGATTCTGAGACATAATATTGAACATGTATGTGCATGTGATTGACATATTAAGTACCGTGCTCTATTGTGTAAAACATGTTCTCGAACTAGATTTAAAAACAGTTTTTTCAGACGTGTTCCCCTCCATCCCAATAGTCCCTCACCTTCTAGACACCGCAAATAGGAGGGTGCTGGTTGTCACACCACTGCACATTACTTGACACTTTGAGAATAGGAGGGCACTGGTTGTCACTCCACTGTACAGTACTTGGCACTCGGGCATCAGGCACCTGCAAACGGGCAGACAACTGGCGTGTGCAAAGTTTAAAAGTCGTATGTCAGAAGGTCATAAATGTGTACTATCAGAAGTATGATCCAAATTTTCGTGCGATGCCAATTCTGGGGCTGATATGTTACAAATGCGATTTTTTTCTCCTTAAAATACGAGGTCAAGTTGCTGATGTTTGCTTGTTAGTTGTAGGGGTGGACATCAGAAGGGATGGCATAAAAATGTTCGAAAACGACTTATTGGTATTTGTTTCCTATGTTTAGTTGACTGAGAGTGCTTTAAATGAATGATGCACGACCTGTTATCCGTGTTTTGTGTACTCGGACGAAATGTGATCGGATAGCACCGCCGCTGCAGCCAGCTCAGCTATGCCGGTGGTACTCACTCTCCCTTGGAGGGGTGGTGCCGCACCACGTGTATGATGCGGCCCGGCGGGTAGAGCGGCTGGTGCACGGTGAGCGCGATGCTGGGGTCGGAGGGGTGGACGGCGGCCGCCCCCGCCGCCCGCGCCGCCTGCCGCTCGCGCCGGTACTCGCACAGGCTGGAGTCCCCCTGCAGCTCCGCCGCCGACGTCGGCATCGGCGCGCAGCCGCAGCACACCGCGCTGCAGAAGATGGTCTTCCACTGCGGGCACAGGCAGGCCACGCGCGTCACTTCACGCCATCGAAGCTGCTACTCGCGCGTCGGTGGGTTTCGCCGCGCGGTGTTTCAGAAATTCCACTCGATAGAATCCACGCAACAGTTCGCCGTACGGCGGAATTGCCGCGCGACATAATCGCCGCGTGACAAAATCGCCGCGTGACATAATTGCCGCGTGACAAAATCGCCACGCGACAAAATCGCCGCGTGACAAAATCGCTGCGCGACAAAATCGCCGCGTGACAAAATCGCTGCGCGCCAAAATCTCCACGCGCCGAAGTCGCGGTACTACGGAATCGCCACATGACAAAATCACCGCGCAGTGGACTGACACGCGGCAGAAACGCTATGCGTCATAAATATGGCACCGTGCTTTCTCTCACGATTGGACTGGCTCTAGGGTGGCAGGAAGCAAGAGAATGTGATATGCAGAGCCAGTAGAAGCTGTTTACAAGCATTTTGATGAAGTTACAAGCAAGTGCTGACAGATGGGAAAATTACCGAACAATCAGTTTAATAAGTCACAGATGCAAAATACTAACGCAAATTCTTTACAGACGAATGGAAAAACTGGTAGAAACCCGACCTGGGGGAAGATCAGTTTGGATTCCATAGAAATATTGGAACATGTGAGGCAATACTGACCCTACGACTTCTCTCAGAAGCTAGATTAAGGAAAGGCAAACCTACGTTTCTAGCATTTCTAGACATAGAGAGAGCTTTTGACAATGTTGAATGGAATACTCTTTTTCAAATTCTGAAGATGGCAGGTATAAAATACAGGGAGCGAAAGGCTATTTACAATTTGTACAGAAAACAGATGGCAGTTATAAGAGTCGAGGCCCATGAAAGGGAAGCAGAGGTTGGGAAGGGAGTAAGACAGGGTTGTAGCCTCTCCCCGATGTTATTCAATCTGTATATTGAGCCAGCAGTAAAGGAAACAAAAGAAAAATTCGGAGTAGGTATTAAAATCCATGGAGAAGAAATAAAAACTTTGAGGTTCGCCGATGACATTGTAATTCTGTCAGAGACAGCAAAGGATTTAGAAGAGCAGTTGAACGGAATGGATAGTGTCTTGAAAGGCGGATATAAGATGAACATCAACAAAGCAAAACGACGATAATGGAACGTAGTCGAATTAAGTCGGGTGATGCTTAGGGAATTAGATTAGGAAATGAGACACTTAAAGTACTAAAGGAGTTTTGCTATTGGGGGAGCAAAATAACTGACGATGGGCCGGCCGAAGTGGCCATGCGGTTAAAGGCGCTGCAGTCTGGAACCGCAAGACCGCTACGGTCGCAGGTTCGAATCCTGCCTCGGGCATGGATGTTTGTGATGTCCTTAGGTTAGTTAGGTTTAACTAGTTCTAAGTTCTAGGGGACTAATGACCTCAGCAGTTGAGTCCCATAGTGCTGAGAGCCATTTGAACCATTTGAACTGACGATGGTCGAAGTAGAGAGGATATAAAATGGAGACTAGCAATGGCAAGGAAAGCGTTTCTGAAGAAGAAAAATTTGTTAACATTGAGTATAGATTTAAGTGTCAGGAAGTCGTTTCTGAAAGTATTTGTATGGAGTGTAGCCATGTATGGAACTGAAACATGGACGATAACTAGTTCGGACAAAAAGAGAATAGAATCTTTCGAAATGTGGTGCTACAGAAGAATGCTGAAATTAGATGGGTAGATCACATAACTAATGAGGAGGTACTGAATAGAACTGGGGAGAAGAGGAGTTTGTGGCACAACTTGACTAGAAGAAGGGATCAACGGATCACTAATTTAGTATTGGAGGGCAGCGTGGAGGGTAAAACTTGTAGAGGGAGACCAAGAGATGAATACACTAAACAGTTACAGAAGGATGTAGGTTGCAGTAGGTACTGGGAGATGAAGAAGCTTGCACACGATAGAGTAGCATGGAGAGCTGCATCAAACCGGTCTCAGGGCTGAAGACCACAACAACAACATAAAGGCTCCAGAAGCATTCAAACTTATAACTTGACAACACCAGAAACAAAAACTGAGGCAAAAACTACTTTAAAGAATAAGAGGAAACTCAAATTCATTGCTTTAACTTGTTTCTGGTATGCAATATTAAAAAAAAAAGAAAAACCGATCATTCAATCAGTTTCTGCAGAGGGAAGGCCTTGTGACTGGTAAAGCTGCTCGAAATATTCAAGTGCCTTAAGGCTTCTAGAGACTTCTGTACCTCTGAAGCTATTTCTGAGCGCAAAGTATTAAAAAAAAAAGATGAGCTTTCAACAGAATTCTTAGAATAAACGTTCAGAGAAAGAATGAAATGGCCGATGAGCTTTGTGAGGGTGAAGTATCCGACCATTCTCGAGAACATCCCTGTTAGAAACGATTGACAGAGTGATACAGAGCTAAGTGCAAGGTTTTAGGCATTGAAGATAATTTGTACAAAGTCTGGTCTTTTTCTGTGATATCCAGATTCAAGAAATGCAAGCAGATGATGTAAAGGCAAAAGCAGAGGAACTGTCAGATACATGTGTAGAAAATCTTCACAACGGAGAACTTATTTTTCAAATTGAATGTTTCAAACAGTATGCGCTGGTAAAAGAGAGAGGCTTTCAAGAAGCCACTGTATTATTAACATAAAATTTAACTTATAAAAAAAATAGTAGAAAGATATCACATCCTTACTACCCCAGGTTGCGTTTGCTCCAGAGAAGAGAGTTTCAGGAAGCTCAAATCAATTAAAAGTTATCTGAGGAGCACGGTTTCCCAATAAACGTTAACAAATCTGAGAATTTCCACAGAATACAAACGAGCTGCCTCCATAAACTATGATGAGATCATAATCATTTTTTTTTTTTTTTTTTTTTTTTTTTTTGGCAAAGAAAGCTCGTAACCTAACATTTTAAATTTATTATTTGTACCGCATTATCAGCTTTTGCTTTTTGTATTTTTTAAACTGTCTTTGCATGTTTTCACGTTGACCTTAATTCATTCAGTAAAATAAGTTATTTGGAAATACACTGGCGGAAAAAATATCGCAACACCAGGAAGGAGTTGGGTGACATAAACGAAAGCTGGTAGGCGTGTTTCTACATTGTTAAGATGGTGTCTACTCAAACGCCGCGACAGTGGCGCTGATAGAGACACTATGAGGGTGCAAATCAGGTTTGCTTTAAACACACGCTGCAGCAGTCGTGACCGCTATTTACCTTTGAGACTGGACGTTGTGCGCCGATGTTAATCAAGAATGCCTGTAAGGCGCCGAAGACGACATCACCTACACCTCAGTGAGTTTGAAAGAGGTGCTGTACCACGGCTACGAGAAGCTGGATGTTCCGTCTGCGGTACTGCAGAACGACTCGGCAGAAATGTAGCCACTGTACGTGATTGCTGGCAGCGGTGGTCATGTGGATATATGGTCGCAAGAAGACCGGGCTCAAGGAGGTGACGTGGCACTGCCGAGAGGGAAGACGATCCTGTTCTGGCGCACCGACTTCACTTGCAGCAGCAATCTCAGCACCAGTTGGCATCATAGTGGCTCAACGAACTGTTATAAATCGGTTTCTTCAAGGACAGCTCCGAGCCAGACAACCTGTAGCGTACATTCGACTGACCCCAACCCACCGTCATTTTCGACTTCGGTGGCGTTAAGCGAGAGCACACTGGAGCGCAGGGTGGGGATCTGTTGTGTTTTCTATGAAAGCTGGTTCTTTCTCGGTGCCGGTGATGGCCGTGTCTTGGTTAGGAGGAAGCCAGTTGAAGGCCTGCAACCAGCCTGTCTGCGTGGAGGACACACTTGATTTACAGCCGCCGTTATGGTCGTGGTTATCCCACGGCACCCTGACTGCAAATTTGTACGTCAGTCTGGTGATTCGACCTGTCGCCTTGCCATTTACGAACAACATTTCAGGGGACGTTTTCCAACAGGATAACGCTCGCCCTCGTGCCGCTGTTGTAACCCAGCATGCTCTACAGTGTCAACACATTGCCCTGGCCTGCCCGAACATCAGATCTGTCTCCAGCAGAGGATCGTGTGACATCATCGGATGACCACTCCAGCGTCATCCACAACCACCGTTAACCACCGCTGTAACGACCGACCAAGTGCAGCAATACTCACAAACTGACATACGGCACCTGTACAACACAGTGCAAGCGCGTTTGCGTGCTTGCATTCAACATGCACCAGCATTTCACATTTGCAATGGCTTATCTCGCGCTTACAGGAATTTGTATCTTTTCTATCTATGAAAGGAGGTCGATAGGAACTACTAACTCATGTCTGTATTTTTTTAAAAAAAAGACCTTGCAAATGGTCAACATGTAGTCATATTTAAATATGAATGTGTAATGTGAATGTAAAATGACACGATCTGTATCACCGCGGTTAATCGTACAAATGGTGCATGATACTAACTAACTAGCTAACTAATTAGTGGCCCAAATTCCTTGCGGAGGTTCCCACATAACAGTGGACAGACTGGCATCGCTGTGGGTGAAACATCCTGTAGTTCGACAGTTGGCATCCTGATGAGTGTGTCTGAGTCTTTAGTGACTGGCTTGCCCTGTATGTGCAGTATACGGCAGACGGGCTGCGCGGCACTCACCTTGGGGTCCTTGCTGCGCTTGATGGTGTTGATGAGGTCGGCGCGTAGCGACTCCAGCTGGTGGAGACCGATGCGCGGCACCACATCCTTGCCCACCACCACGGACGTGATGAACTGCTTGCTGTGCTCCGCGGCGGGCATGCTGGCCGGACACAGTTGCATCGTGCTTTTATTACTCCTTTATAGCAAACATTGTGCACAAAGTACATCATGATATTGCACATGTCGGAGTGCGTGATATGACGGTACACTGAAGAGCCAAAGAAACTGGTACATCTGCCTAACATCGTGTAGGGCCCCCGCGAGCACGCACAAGTGCCACAACACGACGTGCCATGGACTCGACTAATATCTGAAGTAGTGCTGCAGGGAACCGACACCATGAATCCTAAAGAGCTGTCCATAAATCCGCAGGAGTACGAGGGGCTAGAGTCTCTTCTCAATAGCACGTTACAAGGCATCCCATATATGCTCCATAATGTTCACGTCTGGGGAATTTGGTGCCTAGCGGAAATGCCTAAAATCTGAAGAGTGTTCCTGGGGGCACTCTGTAGCAGTTCTAGGCGTGTTGGTTGTCGCATTGTCCTGATGGAATTGTCCAAGTCCGTCGGAATGCACAATGGACAAGAATGGATGCAGGAGATCAGACGGGATGCTTACGTGCGCATCACCTTTCAGAATCGTATCTAGAAGTATCGGGGGCCCCATATCACTCCAACTGCACACGCTCCACACCATGCAAGAGTCTGCACGAGTTTGAACAGTCTTCTGCTGACATGCAGAATCTATGGATTCATGAGGTTATCTCCATACCCGTACATGTCCATAAGCTCGATACAATTTGAAACGAGACTCGTCCTACCAGACAACGTGTTTCCAGTCATTAACAGTCCAACGTCGGTGTTGAGGGGCCCAGGTGAGATATAAAGCTTTATGACGTGTAATCATCAAGGGTACACGAGTGGCCCTTTGGCTCCGAAAGCCCATATCGATGTTGTTTCTTTGAATTGTCCGCACGCTGACACTTGTTAATGGCCCAGCATTGAAACTTCCAGCAATTTGCGGAGGGGTTGCACTTCTGTCACGTTCCTGTCACGTTGAACGATTCTATTCGGTTGTCGTTGGTCCCGTTCTTGCAAGATCTTTTTCCGGTTGTAGCGATGTCGGAGATTTGATGTTTTACCGGATTCCTAATATTTACGGTACACTCGTGAAACGATAGTGCGGAAAAATTCCCACTTCATTGCTACCTCGGAGATGCTGTGTCTCATTGCTCGTGCGCCGACTGCAACACCACGTTGAAACTCACTTAAATATTGATAACCTGCCACTGAGCCAGATACTTGCTGTTTTATATAGAAGTTGCCGACCGCAGCGCCATATTCTGCCTGTTTACATATCTCTGGATATGAATACGCGTGCCTATACCAGTTTCTTTGGCGCTTTAGTGTAGATGCTGGGGAGTGCTGTGATCGTTACTCTTGAGAGGTACTGTATATTACCTCACATAATGGGTATTAACATGAATAAAAGTGCATGATATAAAAGAGTTCAGAAAATACATAGCTATCGGATTTTTAAAAATTGTATTTATGGTATATTACTTCGTGTAATGGATTTAATACGAGAGGAAGTACATGCCAAAGATTTCATAACACAAATGACTAATAGATTTTTAAAGAAAAAGATCATACACACACAGGTAACTGAGGACTATTTAAACACTGCAGACAGTATCATTATCACATTAGTCATCGGCATTTACATGTTGACTCTGTAATTCAAACGTCAAACCCCCTTCACAGTATTTCCCCATGGTCCCACTCTCTAACAGCGCATGAGAAAAATAAACGCTCAAGTCTCTCAATATGAACTCTAACTTCTCGTATTTTATGAATATGATTACTTCTCCCTACGTACGTTGGCAACAATCATCTATTTTCGCATTCAGAGGAGAATGCAGATGACTTAAATTTCGTGAAAAGATCTCGCCGCAACGAATAATGTCTTCTTCTGATTTCCATCCCAACTCGCTCATCATATTCGGGACACACTATTCTTTATTCCGCTAGAATACAGAACCACCTGCACTTCTTTGGACTTTTACGATGTCCGCATGTCAGTCCTATCTAGTTGGGATTCCATATTGCACAGCAGTAGTCTAGCAGAGGACGGACAAGCGTACTGTTGCCATTTTCCGTAGTAGACCTGCTGCATCTTCTAAGTGTTGTCCCAATAAAACGCTGTCTTTCTTTGCCTTCCCCACGACTTTGTCCACGTGATCTTTCTAATTTAAGTTGTTTGTAATTTTAATTCATGGTATTTAGTTGTACTGATAGCCTTTAAATTTGTGTGATTTATCGTGTAACCTAAATTTATCGGATTTATTTTCGTACACATGTAGACGGCCTCACACATTTCCTTATTCAGAGAACTGCCACTTTTCGCCCTACACAGATATCGTGTCGAAGCCATTTTGCAATTGCTTTCGATCTTCAGATGGCTTTACTATATGGTAGACGACAGCATCATCTGCAAACAACCTAAGTGCTACTCAGATGGTCTCCTACATAGTCTACGTTGATTAGGAACAGCAGAGAGACCAAACACTTTCATGGGGAACGCCAGAAATCACTTCTGTCCTACTCTATGATTTTCCATCGATTGCTACGGACTGTGATCTTTCTGATGGCAGTCACGAAGCCAGTCGCACAACTGAGACGATACTCCATAGACGCGCTTGAGAGGGACAGAATCAAAAGCCTTCCGGAGGTCTAGAAATAGGCAATCAATTTGAGATCCCCTGTATATAGTCTACTCTGCTTCGTGCGAATGAAGAGCTAGTTTTATTTCACATTAACGATATTTTCTTAATCCCTGTTGACTATGTGCCAACTGTTAATTGGTACCTTTGAAGTAATTCGTAATGTTCGAGCACAGGATATGTTCCAAAATCCTACTGCATATCGACGTCAGTGATGTCTGTAATTCATCGGGTGACTTTTATTTCTTCCGCTTCCTTTCTTGAGTATTGGTGTGACCTCTGCAACTTTCCAGTCATTTGGTACGGATGTTTCTTTGAGCGAGAGATTGTATATGGTTGATAGCAGGCTCTAGGATTTACAACCATAAAATTTATGCTCATTTGTCTATTCACACGCAGTCACATACGTAGGAGTCGGCAGAAGAAAATGCTAACGCACATTTTAGTAAAGATTTATCTGACCAAGTGATGTTGTGTTTCCGAATTGACCACATGCTGGTAACAATTAGTTTCATATGTACCTCTAGAAAATACTGTCTAATATAAAATTACTTACGGTAATTGTAGTCATGATCTTGTCTTTGAATTTAAAGAAACATATAACACCCACCAACGCAAAATATGCTCTTGTGGGCTAGCAATTTTCTTCCGTTGACGTATTAATGTCCAGCATAAGTGGATCAGTTGATTTTGACACATTGTTACGCATTGTTAAGACGCACTAATGCTTGTTGTGCTGTGTCAGATTCTAAGAATTCCTACATGTAGTAAAAGAAGTATTTTTTTAATGACTGATCTGAGTTTAAATTTAAAATCCTTTAGGTCTGTCGTCTTTGTGGTATAGTTTTGTCGAGAGGGGAAACTAACGTTAATTAGTTTTTTGATCTTATGTCATGGTGGTGTTGTCCACTTTATTGATGTTTTTCTTCGTAAAATACAGTAGATCAAGTACGAGTTGTCATGGAAGAAGTAATACACTAAGTTTCCCAAACAATAGTTTCCACACTTCTTTCTACTGTTTGGACAGTATTATTCTGACTGTATTCTTTTAGAGTTCAAACAACTTCACTGTCTGTGTACTTTGTTCCCAAAACAGAATTCTGTATCGAATGAAAGAGAGCGTAGTAAACTGATGATACTGATAATCGCTACATTTTCTGGTGCTCAGGTCATAACACTACTTTGCTGTTTGGTACTGGATATGTCAACGTGGCCTCTCTATGACAGTGTGACATTAAAGTCCAAGAAATCTAGTTTCATTAGAAAATTCAACGTGGCTAACGTTAAGTGATATAGTGGGAACCACTGAAGTTTTATTTTGGTCAGTACGAAAGGTTGGGTCAACAGTTTTGTTTATATTAAAGAACAGTCAGTTTGATTTAAGACATGAGTTTAGTTGGGCTGCACTTTTGTTCATCAGAGTCTGGAGTGGTTAGTTTGCGCCAGATATAACTGTGGCGTTACCAACAAAGAGAATGGTTTTGTTGCTGGGGAAGTTCAAAGGAAGGTCATTCATGCAAAGCAGAAATAAGAAGGGCCATAAAGCTGACCCTTGTGGACCCTATGTTTTATGGTTTGTATACACGAAAGTGCAGTACTGGAAATTCTGGAAGACTAGATGTCCCTCTAACTAAGGGCTCACCTTCTGAGGATGTTATGTTTCCAAGTAGGGAAGGAATTAGCATATTTCATCAAAATATAAGAGGTATTAGAGATAAAGTTAGTGAACTGCTAATAGATGTTGTCTCTGAAATTATTGGTATATCAGAGCACCACCTAAATAATTTGATAATTCGGAGGCTTCCTTTACCAGGCTACAGATTAGCTGGCTGTTTCTCAAGAAGTTCCTTGCAGGGTGGGGGAGTGGCTCTGTACGTAAAAAACAGTATTCCATTTGAGTCCATAGACGTATTACGACACTGCACTGAACAGATATTTGAAAGTTATGCAGCGTTAGTTAAATTTAGTGAAACTATACTTGTAATTGTTGTTGTTTATTGGTCCCATAACTGCGGCTTCAGAGCATTTTTGCTCAAGCTACAGTGGGTTCTTGATTCACTTTGTAGGAAGTACCAGAAAGTAGTTATATGTGGTGACTTCAATATTAATTTTGTGTATGATTGTGCAAGAAAAAGGATGTTGGTAGATCTCCTAAATTCATATGATCTGATGCAAACGGTGTTTTTCCCAAATAGGGTGCAGGGGAACAGTAGCACAGTCATAGACAATATTTTTATTCATTCTTCATTACTAGGTGGGCATTCTGTTAGTAAAGGCGTGAATGGCCTATCAGACCATGATGCACAAATTTTAACACTAAAAGGCTTTTGTACTCAAACCAATGTCATATTTAATTACAAACTATGTAGGAAAGTTAATCCAACAGCAATAGAGAGTTTTTAAAAACTTGTCAAGGAACAAGAGTGGAAGGATGTTTACAGTGCCGATAATATAGACGATATATGCAATGCTTTCCATAACACATTTCTCATGCTCTTTGAGAGTTGCTTTCCATTAGAACATTCTGAACGGGGTAGTAGCAGTAACGGGCAGCCCGGGTGGCTGACTAGTGGGATAAGGATATCATGTAGAATAAAGCGGGAATTATATCAAAATGTTAGAATTAGTCACAATCAAGCTACAGTAGCCCATTACAAACAGTACTGTAAGGTGCTTAAAATGTTGTTAGGAAGGCAAAGAGTATGTGGTATGCAAATAGAATAGCTAATTCACAGGATAAAATTAAAACCATATGGCCAGTTGTGAAGAAAGTGTCTGGTCAGCAGCACAAGGTTGACGATATAAAGTCAGTTGGCAGTAATGATATTTCTGTTACTGATAAATCAGATATATGTACAGTATTTAACAATCATTTTCTGAGCATTGCTGGTGAATTAAATAAAAATTTAGTCTCTACAGGGAATCATATAACTCTCTTGGCAAATGCCTTTCCGAGACTGATGTCTGAAATACTCCTCTGTGATACAGACAAGAGGGAGATTAAGTCAATAATTAAATCACTGAAGACTAAGGACTCTCATGGTTATGATGGAGTGCCCAGCAGAATATTAAAGTACTGTGCTGCACATGTCAGCCCTGTATTTAGCCATATTTGTAATTTTTCTTTTAGGAATGGCCAGTTTCCCGAACGATTAAAGTACTCAGTAGTAAAGCCGCTTTATAAACAGGGATGGGTCAAACAAAATGTTTCGAAAGCTTGGCATATTTTTTGATTTAGCCAAGGCATTTGATTGTGTTGATCACAGAATACTGCTCCAGAGGTTGGACCATTACGTAATACGGGGAGTAGCTTACAATTGGTTCACCTCTTACTTTAGCAGCAGACAGCGAAATGTCATTATTCACAATGTTGAGAATGGCTGTGATGTGGGGTCTGAGAGGGGTACAGTCAAGTGGTGGGCTCCCCAGGGATCAGTGTTGCGGCCACTCGTGTGCCTTATTTATATAAATGATACGTCCTCTAGTATTACGGGTAACTCTCAAATATTTATGTCTGCTGGTGACACTAACTTGGTAGTATAGGATGTTGTGTGCAACAGTGGCTCAGTTTCAAATAGTGCAGTTCATGACATACGTTCATGGCTTGTAGAAAATAAACTAACACTAAATCACAGTGAGACTCAGTTTTTACAGCTTCTAACAAACAATTCAACAAAACCTGACGTTTTAATTTCACAGAATGGGCTTATGATTAGTGAAACTGAACAGTTCAAATTTCTAGGTGCTCAGATAGATAGTAAGCTGTCGTGGAAAGCCCACGTTCAGGATCCTGTTCAAAGACTTAATTTTTACTATTGGAACGATATCTGAAGTGAGTAATCGTTCGACACGAAAATTAGTCTACTTTGCTTATTTTCATTTGCGTATGTCGTATGGTATTATGTCCTGGGGTAACTCTTTCCGTTCTAAAAGGATATTTTTGGCTCAGAAACGGGCGGTTCGGGCAATAAGTTGCGTAAGTTTCTCGAACCTCTTGTCAACCCCTGTTCACGAGTCTGGGTATTTTCACATTGGTCTCTCAATATATATATTCCTTACTGTCATTTCTTGTTAAGAGAATATTGTCACAGAAGAAACCGAGTAGCTCCGTGGTGTAGCGGTTATGATACTGAACTGTTACACGGAAGGTACTGAGTTTAAAACTCAACTGGACTGTACAATTTTAATTTGTAGAAGTATTCCTAGAAGTATCCACAAATGTTAATATTCATTGTATTGGAATGTTCTGTAGCTCTATATGTACTGCATGTGTTCTGGCCGGAGGCAGTTCGCTCCGCGATCTTGTATGCGCAAGTGCTGAATAAACCTTCGTGAAGTGAAGTTAGTGTTCATCATTCATCTAATTACACCTCCTTCTAGATGACGTTATTGTGGTGGAGGCGCTGGGTACTGGAACTTATTATCGACGACACAGCGGCTCCAATCAGGCCACGACAGAGCCGCCGTTTACGTGGCGAGAAACCCGAGTTCGAGCCGTATTCAACAGATCGCAATGTATCGTAGACAGAAGAAGAAGAAGAAGAAGAAGAAGAAGAGGACGTCACGATGACAGCAACTGTGTGCCACCACATGAGACATCCTTCCGGGTTCTCTGGTGACGATAGCCAAGATCCAAATAAGTGGGTGAAGGTATATGTGGGTAAAGCCAGATTTAACAAATGGGATGACTAATTGTGTTTGGCTAACGTATTTTTCTACTTGGAGGGCACTGCCAAGCAATGGTATGAGAACAAAGAGGAGAAGTTCACAAGCTGGGAAGTATTCCAGGAGGATCTGCACAAGCATTTGGGCGACATATAACGACAGAAATGCAAGGCTGAAGAGAAATTAAAGTGCAGGGCACAACGTCCTGGAGAAAATACAGCATCCTACATTCAAGACGTCTTAAAGCTGTGTAAAATAGTGGATCCTAGAATGAAGGAGGAAGATAAGGTTGCACATCTCATGAAGGGTGTTGCTGAGGACATGTATCAAGCCCTACTCCTCTAGGAGGTTTCAACAGCAGACGCCTTCATAAAATGGTGCCAGTATATCGAGACAATCCATCAAAAAAGAATTACATGCAAGGAGTTTGAACGGCTTCCAAACATTGTATCGATGTCTGTGATGGAGGAAGCAACTGAATTCACAAGCCTTCATCGTCAGAAATTGAGAGAGAAAGTTCAGAAGGCACTTGGATTGCACGGCGAGCAGAAAACCGAGACGCTTCAAGAGGTCATAAGGGGAGAAGTAGAGCAGACACTCAACACAATCTTTCGTCCTTCATTTCCCTTAAAAACGGTGAAAAAGTCGAGACCCAGGCGAAGTTACGTTACTACAATGCCGCTTGAGGAACCTGTTTGGGCACCAAGGAGGACCCAGGAGAACCAACCAGTACGTTTCCACTGTGGACGACCGGGATATGTGGTGCGCTATTGTCGGGAAAGGCGGCGGATATTTGATGACGCCCGCGCCAGAAGACAGCAGACCGATCTTAGCCGAGGCCAACTCCGGGACGACGAAGATGAACAAGAAGATGTGGACGCAGGGCGACGTAGGTCACCATCGCCGCAAGCCAGCCGCTGGAGAGGACGCTCCCCAACAAGTCGATCAAGGCCCCCATCGCCGTTTAGAAACTCCAGCCGATCACCTAGCCGCCGCAACCTGGAAAACTAAAGGGTGCGACCTTCCTTGGTGGTGAAGAGAAAAATCCTCCGCCGTCGATCACTACAAAAATGATAGGAAACTACGTCGATATCCTCATGGATAGCCGACCAGCCCAAGTTCTTGTGGACTCTGGAGCATCATATTCAGTCATTTCGGAGCAGAAAACCGTATTCGTCGACAGCAAAACATCTCTGCTCAAGGTGGCTAATGGGAAATATGTAAAACCTACAGGAAGATGTATCATTCGTGTGGGTATAAGTGGCCATACATAGTCCTTAGAATTCATCGTCTTACAAGAGTGTAGTCATGACGTCATTCTCAGATGGACTTTTTGAAAACTTCTCAGGCAATTATAGATTGTGGTCGCTCGAAGATTATGCTAGACGAGATGAGATACTGTGGACAGGAAGATGCGCATCCGAGTGTGTGGAGACTATGTGTGCTGGATGAAGTGATCATTCCTGCAGTCAGCGCTAGAAAGGTAGCTTCGTTTCATGACATGCATAAACCCACGGATCTTGTAGAGGAATGTAAGAGAAGCATACCACTGGAGAATAAGTTTGTCATCCCAGCCTCTGTCGTCTCGTTAAGAACGGATTCGGTGAATTGTGGATAGTTAACGGTCGCCGAGAACCGCAGATCCTTCCAAGACACATGTGTGTAGCAAACGCTGAGCCGTTACTGAAGAACAGCTGACCGTTACTGAAACCTCCCATGCCTAGTCTGTGGGCGAAATTAGCGCTACCACTAGGAGACAAGATCTTCCAGCTCGATTATCACCAGATCTCACTAAGAAGCAATTTGCCATTCTTCACGAGTTCTGTGAATACTTCAGTCCACAGGTGAAGCGCAAATTAGAAAACTCGACGGTGACGCACCGCATTAGCACTGGACCATCAACCAATAAGTCAGAGAACGTACCGTGTGTCAGCAACGGAACGTCGAATAATTCGCAACGAGGTAGAGAAAATGATGAAGAATGACATCATTCAGCCTTCGCAGAGCCCATGGTCGTCACCAGTGGTCCTCGTCTGGAAGAAGGATGGCCGTTGGCGTTTTTGTGTTGATTACAGCAAGCTTAATAAGATAACTACAAAGGGACGTTTACCCTCTTCCACGAATTGATGTACACTAGACTGTCTGAAGGGGCTAAGTTTTTCTCAACCATGGACAGGTACTCGGGATACTGGCGAATCGAAGTAGATGAGGCTGTCACGATAAAACTGCATTCATCACCGCTGAGGGCCTGTACGAGTTTAAGATAATATCGTTTGCTTTGTGTAATGCACCAGTAACTTTTGAACGGATGATGGATAATCTTCTAAGGCACCTGTAGTGGACGATGAGTCATTGTTATTTAGATGACATTATAGTGTTCTCAGAAACATTCGATGAACATATAAAAAGACCGAGGGTCGTTCTTAAGTGTCTCCAATAAGGCGGACAAACTTAATCCAATAAAGTGTCTCTTTGGAGCAAAAGAAATCTAAATACTTGAACACCTTGTGTCAAACGAAGGTGTGCGGCCAGACCCAGAAAAGTGAGATGTATTACGGAATTTCCTATTCCAAAAAGTATTAGAGACGTGAGACGCTTCCTAGGATTGTGTTCTCATTGCCGTTGTTTTATCAAAGACTTTTGTATCAAAGCCAGGCCACTCCCAGAGTTGTTAAAAGCTGATGCTATATTTATCTGGGCTGGTGCTCAACAAGATTCTTTCGATGTTCTGCGAAAAGCTCTGACGACGGACCCTGTACTTGGTCTGTATGATGAGAGAGCACCTACAGAACTACACACAGATGCCAGCGGGTATGGGATCGGTGCCGTTCTGATGCAAATTTCGGACGGAAAAGAGAAGGTTATAGCCTATGCATCTAGGACACATACAAAAGCCGAGAAAAACTACTCAACTACAGAGAGAGAATGTCTTGCTGTGATCTGGGCCATGTGCAGATTTCCACAGTATCTCTATGGAAGGCCATTCACAGTTGTTACAGACCATCATTCACTTTGTTGGTTGACAGGTGCTAAGGATCCAACAGGACGACTCGCCAGGTGGGCACTACGTCTTCATGAGTATGGAATTACCATAGTGTACAAAAGCGGAAGAAAACACCAAGGTGCCGACTACCTCTCATAAAACCCTGTGCAAGATCATCAAGATTTTGATGAAGATAGTGAATGTCTCGCTGCATTCCAGGGTCTCTCTGCTGAGCAGAAAAAGGACGCCAAGATATCTCAAATTATGCTTCAATCGGTCAGAGGATGTGAAAGGACAATTTAGGGTAGTTAATGAATCACTTTGTAAGAAAAACTTCGTTCCGTTTAGAAAGAGGTGGCTACCAATGATTCTTAAATACATGCGCTTAGTTTTTCTACAGAAATTCCATGATACATTTGAGGCCGGACATTTAGGATTTATAAGACATACGATAGAATCCTCAAGAGATTTTTCTGACCAGGTTTATTTAGGAGTGTCCGTCACTATGTGTCGCACTGTCTAGAGTGCCAGAGGAGAAAGGCAGTTACTCGGAAACCACCTGGTGGACTCATACCAGTTACACCACCCGAAACGCCTTTCCAGAGTGTTGGTATTGACCTCCTCGGATGATTTCCAACGTTTGCTAGGGGCAATAGATGAATTATTGTTTTCACTGATTATCTGACACGCTATGCCATTACAAAAGCCGTGAAAACAGCCGAAGCATCAAAAATGGCTCTGAGCACTATGGGACTTAACATCTGTGGTCATCAGTCCCCTAGAACTTAGAACTACTTAAACCTAAGTAACCTAAGGACATCACACACATCCATGCCCGAGGCAGGATTCGAACCTGCGACCGTAGCAGTCGCGCGGTTCCGGACTGAGCGCCTAGAACCGCTAGACCACCGCGGCCGGCGCCGAAGCATCCGAGATAGCCAAATTCATCCTGGAAGACTTTGTATTAAAACACAGTGCCCGAAGGTAGTTAATTACGGATCGAGGGAAAGTTTTTCAATCGAATCTTGTGACAGATAAACCGTCGGTGCAACATTACTCATCACATGACGACTGCCTACCATCCACAAACTGACGGGCTTACTGAACGTCTTAATACGACCTTGGCCAACATTGTTAAGCAGAGCAACTGCGATGAGGTGCTACCTTTCGTGACGTTTGGCTACAACACCGCCAAACAAGACACCACAGGATTTACGCCATTTTTCCTGGTGCATGCACGTGAGGCGACTACGACGATGGACACTGTGTTTCCGTCACATCCTGATGACGCGGACGACGACTACATCGACCAGGTGTTAACCACAGCTGAGGAAGCTCGGCAGGTGGCTCGAGTCCGCACGCAGCAGGCTCAAGAAAACTATCGCCGAAGGTATGACGCGGGCCATCACCGTGTTGCCTACCAGCCTGGAGACCTTGTCTAGATCTTCACTCCTTTTCGGAAGGTTCGTCTCTCAGAGAAGCTCCTGAAGCGCTACTTTGGATCTTATAAGCTTGTAAGACAGTTGTCTGGTGTTACTTATGAGGTTGAAGATTTCGACCCCTACACAAGACGACGAAAGATCAGAGACACGGTCCACGTCCTTAGAATGAAGCCCTATAAGGATCCTGCCACCCAGGATAAATTCGAAGACGGAAGGTGACGAAGAGCGTAGCGGCAAAAGAAGTTCTAAGAAGATCACCGCCAGGGAGAACATCAGTCATCATGAGTCGGAGTATGCAAGACCGACGACTCGTTCCCGGACTATGGGGATGTGACACCGAGGCGCTGTTCGTTTAAGGAGTGAGCACTGTCGCAGAACTAGCTCCGTGGTGTAGCGGTTATGATACTAAACTGTTGCATGGAGGGCCATGAGTTCAAAACTCAACTGGACTGTACAGTTTTAATTTGAATATTCGGTTCGAGTACATTCTAGAAGTATCCGAAAATGTTAAGAATCATTGGACTGGAATGTTCTGTAGCTGTATATATACTGCATGTGTTCCGGCCGGAGGCAGTTAGCTCCGCGCTCTTGTATGTGCAACTGCTGAATAAACCTTCGTTAAGTGAAGTTGGTGTTCGTGATTCATCTAATTACACCTTTTTCTACCTGACAAAATTAGCTCATTCCCAAGAATAAGAAGCTATTACTCAGTTAATACTCTGAAGAAATCGAACCTGCATTTGGATCATACTTCCTTAACTCTTGTGCCGAAAGGTGTGCAGTATACTGCTGCATCCATTTTCAATAAGCTACGAATCGAATTCAAAAATCTTAGCAGCAATCCACGCGCTTTCAAAGCGAAACTGAAGAGTTTCCTCATGGGTCACTCCGCCTATTCTGTCGAGGAGTTCCTTGAAAAATTAAGCTGATTCTTGTTGTATTGTTGATTGCTTTTACTTAAACTTATGGACTGGCTTTTTTTGGGGTCATATACATTTACTTTTATCTGTTATTACTTTTATGTTGTAATTTCACGGATTGACACGTTTCATGACCTTGGAGCCTTGCTCCTCAATTTGGTCCTACGGAACTTGACGTGTAAATAAAATAAAATACATTTATTTGAACATATTGTTCTTGGTCTTAGAGATAACGTTTAATACACGGGAACTCTATGCATGCTTACAAGTGCAAACTGATAATGCATGCGAGAAAAAATTTGTTCATCAATGTTGTGATCAACATTCTGTAAACTATGAAGTATAAAATTCCAGGACCCAAACGGGTTTGGTTCGAACTGTCTCATGGAGTATGATAAATAAATAACAAAGTATATAAATGGAACGTGGGCAAATGGAAAGATGAGAATCGAAGCATTTGAGATTAGATGCATAATTAGAGGTCATGTCGCCACTACCACGTTAGTAAAGTTGTCTATATTGTGCACACGTCATTTCACCATCCAAAATGTCATTTTAGTAAAGTCGTTTTATTTCTGCATATGTCGTTTCACCATCTTGAATACCATCTGATTAAAGTCGTTTATTTTTCTACATATGTCATTTCACCACCCTAAATACCATTTAAGTAAAGTCCCTTATTTTTCTACATTCGTCACTTCCCAAATTTTTTACTTTGAGAGAATGAGGTAATATGAAAACTAAGAGTGTCGAAAATGATAAGGAATTATAGATAACTACAATCTGTGTTTAACATAAAATACTTTTCGGTTAACTATGTAGAAAAGAAGACTGATTTCCAGAATGTAGGGGGAAACGATAGAAAAAAAACCAGCAAAATCCACATTTACACACTTGCACAGCAAATTGCTGCTGATCTGTGTTCACAATCGCAGTGCTAAACGAAATACTGATAATGATGAGTGCACACTGTAATTTCATATTGTGTAAAATATGACGTCCTTGAAGTTTTCAGAGTTTATTGCTACTATAGTTCTTGTGCATGACATGCGCACTTCTCAAATTTTGGGACGAAACTTTTTCAAATGTTTAGAATCTCTGAATTTCGAACCTGTATAAGTTATGCTAAAGCGACACACTAAAAACTGATGTAAACAAATGGTTCAAATGGTTCTGAGCACTATGCGACTTAACTTCTCAGGTCATCAGTCGCCTAGATCTTAGAACTAATTAAACCTAACTAATCTAAGGCTCTGAGCACTATGGGACTTAACAGCTATGGTTATCAGTCCCCTAGAACTTAGAACTACTTAAACCTAACTAACCTAAGGACATCACACAACACCCAGTCATCACGAGGCGGAGAAAATCCCTGACCCCGCCGGGAATCGAACCCGGGAACCCGGGCGCGGGAAGCGAGAACGCTACCGCACGACCACGAGCTGCGGACCTAACTAACCTAAGGACATCACACACATCCATGCCCGAGGCAGGATTCGAACCTGCCTCCGTAGCGGTCGCTCGGTTCCAGACTGTAGCGCCTAGAACCGCACGGCCACACCGGCCGGCCCTGATGTAAACAAATTGTTATTATTGTTATACTTATATTAGAACATTTTATATATTTTATTAATGTTATCGTATACATCTGAGGCATGTTATAAGTGGGGGTGTTGACTCCAAAGTGTATTTTTTTTCCTTTTTTTGTTGGTCGTGTGGGGAGGCTGTGAAAGATGATGCCCGTTATATTCATCAATCTTCTGTATATTCTGTTTTCAAGTAGCTCTGTCTCGCGAACAATGTTTGCTGTTATATGTGTGGCACATTGATTGGCTCCCACATATTCACCGCTGCTTCGGCTACACGGCAGTGTCTACCTGGGGCCTTTGACGCGAGAGTTTCTGCGGCCACTGACTAGCGAGGGCGTGATCCCAACACACGGCTTCCCGGTTTGGAAGGAAAAGAAGGCGTTCAGTTCCATGCCGATTCAGTGTGGGCTCTGGAGTGAAGTTATAGGCAACCACGTCATAGAGTCGCGTTCGTGCTTCCTACACACTCGTGTGTAATATGGTTTGCTGATGAGAGTGGCAGCATTAAGATGTACTGAGAGGAAGAGAAGGAGCCATGCATGAGTGCAGCAATGGGCTTGTATTGACGAAGTGATAATGAGAAGCATACAGAGCTCCTCTCTATGGGTCTGTTCAGCAACACAAGAGAATACACTGCTGGAAAAAAAAAGTATATCTGGAAAGATGGTGTCGATTTTGATCCGGCATGGCAGAAAGGCCGTACCCGACATTTCTTTTCCTGATTTCTTACTTCGCCGAGCGTTTGGCTCTGCCATACATTCCCAGAGTGACTGACAGAATCGGCCTTTTACTGCGCAAACACGGCGTAAAGTTAATTTTCAAACCGACAAGGAAGATCAAAGAATGTCTTAGATCGGCAAAGGATAAAAGGGACCCACTTGCAGTGTCGGGAATATACCGCTTACCATGCACATGCGGAAAAGTTTACGTCGGAATGACTTGACGATCAATCAACACCAGGATGAAAGAACATAAGCGACACTGCAGGTTGGGGCATGTGAAGAGATCGGCCGTGGCAGAGCACGCGCTGAGTGAGACCGACCATGTAATAAAAATTCTCCGATGCGGAAGTTCTGGCTGTGGAGAAGCAGTGTCACACGCGCTTGTTTAGAGAATCTGTAGAAATACAAAAACACGGGAACGCGCCAGGTACATATAGACTGCGGCCGCGAGCTCGGCTCCAGTTCACCACCGGCAATGGAGGGTGAAGCTTTGACAATGCCAGCCACTCGTGCTGGCGAAACGTCAGGAAAATCATCAGACGAACGTCGGCTGAAGAACCCGAGACAGAAGCAAATAGGCAGTTTGTCAACAAGTGGCTGCGAAAGCCTTAACAATTTTGTACAATTTATTTATTTATTTATTTAACCTGGCAAGATTAGGGCCATCAGGCCCTCTCTTACATCTAACCAGGCATTCTACTTATTTTACATTCATATGTTTCAGTAGTCATGTTAAACTACATCTAGTACAAAAAGTGAAATAAACGATTACAAAGGCACACCTAGAAAAATACATACATATAGAGTTTATACTCGTGTCATAATTAGACATTATTGAAGAGACAGATTTTAGATAGGAGTGCTAGCAGCAGGGAGTATGAGGGAGACTGATGGTGAAGGGAAGAGAAGAACAGAGACATGATGAAACATAATTAAGGAAATATAAAGGAAAAGAAGATTGCGTGGCTAATAGAGATAGAGGAAGAGGAAGGCATCTCAGGAACAAGAGAGGAGACACTAGCTTTGCTATTTGACAGATGAGAGAATTGGCCTTGTACATTAATTTCGTGGAGAACGTTATGAGGATGATAGTAGGAAATGTTTCAGCTTCTTCTTAAAAGCAGCAGGGGATTGAATTTTGCGCAAGGTGAGGGGCAGTTTGTTCCAGAGGCGGACAGCGGCAACTGAGAAGGAGTTTGCAAAAGTTTTTGTTTTGTGAGTGGGCACAGTTAGGATACCAAATAAGAGTGACCTCGTGTTTCGATTATGATGGCATAACAGGTTTTTAATCTCTGAAGCAAGGTACTGGGTTGCTTGCGCGACGAGGAGTCGCTGAAGTAGACATAGAGTGTGGTAGTCACGCAATTTATCCGGCCGCAGCCACCCTAGTTGGGAGTATGAAGCACTAACATGATCATATCGGCGAATGTTGCAGGTGTAACGCACACAGACATTCATGGTTAGTTCTAGCCGTCTTTTGTTTTCACTACTCATGCCTTGTTGAATTACATCACAATAGTGGAGGTTCGGTAGAACGAGTGCTTGCACGAGCTGACGTTTCAAGTCTTGTGGAAATATGTTCCGAAACTTTTTGAGAGCATAGGGACAAGCAGACGTTTTCCGGCACACTGCGACTGTATTCTCCGCCCATTTGAGATGCTCATCCAAAGTGACACCGAAGTTCTTAACTGTTTTCCGATATGGTATTGGAGTACCGTCGAGGAAAATAGGAGGTAGCCGTTCGCGCAAATCTGAACTTATAAATTTCTGATGGGCTATTAAGATTACTTGCGTCTTTTTTGCATTTAGTTTAAGCCCCAGGTTTTTCGCCCACGTCACTGCTGAAGACAGACCATCATTCATCTGAGCGATTGCAGTGTTTACATCTTCAGGTCTGACGCTTAGGTAGAGCTGGAGGTTGTGCCAAGCACCAATGGAAAATTCAGTTGGTGTTTAGTTTTAACAGTTACTGAAATTTCTTAGACTACACGACAAGTCTGATCTGATTACAGCTGCGACGAGTGTCCAGACTGTGAGCAGTAGTGGCGAGTGTAGGGACTAATTACCTGAGGGTGCCACCGGGCGGCGAGTAGGCGAAGCAGGTGAGCGTGGGGTGGTGCTGGCGCAGCAGGATGGCCAGGATGGCGGCGGTGCCGGCGCCCAGGCTGTGGCCCACCAGCACCAGCTCGAAGCCGGCGGACCCGCGCTCCGGGTCGTGCCCGAACGCAGCCTCCAGGATGCACTCCTCGCGCAGCTTCTGCCGGATGTACTCGGCCGCCTGCACCATGCCCTGCACCACGCGCCACACGCCACCGTCACACACAGTCCAAAACACACCGTGTAATACGTGTATATTTCTATTGCCTATTGTCAAACCACAATATATGAAGGATGTTTACATTTTAATAATAGGATTAAGTAGGAATAATTAATATTTGTCATGTAGGAAATAATTGTGGTAGCAGGGAATGTCTGCACCAAAGTATTGTTGACAAGAGAGACCGCAAATTGATATAATTTTAAAAAGGGGGGGAGAGACCGCGTATGGATACATTTTAAGAAAAGAGCGGGAAAGACCGCGCATTGATACATTTTGTAATGGTAGCAGAGGGTGTCTGCACCAGAAAGCATTGTTGGCAGGAGAGACCGCACTTAAGCGTTCGTAGGAAGTCAGTAGTAGAGATGGGCAAACTGAAACACGTAACTGTTTCGAAACAAATGAAACAGTACAATGAAATGTTTCGATGCGCTGTTTCGAAACAGTGAAACAGTTTATGTTCTGTAATCTAATAAACCTACACATTTTACCATCTTGAATGTCTACTGTATAAGTATGTCCATATAAACACAAATGAGGTGCGAGAGCGCTAATCATATCGCAGAAAGTATGAAACTATCACTTAGGCGTCTTAGCAATTTCGTATTTCCTGCAGCAAATGCGCTGCTTTCGTGTCGTGTGACTTTCATACTTTTCAATTGGCTGAAGACAGCCATAGCTGAAGACGGAAGAACCATCACGAACGGAACTGGAGGTGGGAGCAAACTGCAGAAACAACGGATATGCTGCTGGGATTCCCACATTTCGTTAGTATGGGTAATATACCCATCCTGCCCATCCTGCTAATTTCCATGCACACAGAGGGAATCAATGTGGATAATAGGCACAGTGACTATAGACTCACAAATAACGCAAAATAATTCGAATAAATAACAAAATATAACAGAAAAAATTTTTGTCTTGCAAGGTGTTTCGAACCGTTACTATAAATTCACCATGCTTCCCAGCCTTTCCCGTTCACCATTACACTATCAGTGATATGTCAAACAGATTGCTTGCAATTATACCTACATCAGATTTATGTATCTGTCTAATAACTGTCACTCTACGCCTTTTTTATTCAAAATGTTGTAGGCTTACTTGCGTTAATATGATTACTGTACATGAACAGAGAAGCGTGTGTTATAAAAAAAGTGTAATTTAACAATCATTTTCACATATTTATTATTTTGAATGTGAATAATATGCGTTGTTTTATTGTTTGGTTAGTGTTTATAAAGCAGATGTTACGCCATTTTGGAATAGGACAGTCAGCTAGAAACGAAGCTTTATTTTCGGATATCTTAAGCTTCATGCTATTGCTTGTCAAAAAGATTTCGACACTCTTGAAAGTGTTTCATGAAATGGTATGTTGTGTTTCAGTACCTGTGCCGAGCCCGAATCTCGTCCGACACAGAGCGGAATGAAACATCACTGTTTCGATACAATTAGTCCGTTCTAAGCACAGGTGGACTGAAACAGCTTTATTTTGAAACAACTATACAGTTTCTGTGGCTGGCTCGAGATCGAATCTGGTCCGGTTAACCGAGACAGGGGCGGAATGAAACACCACTGTTTCGAAACAGTGAACCACAGCCGTTCCGAAACACTGAAACAGTTCCACGTATCGATACACTGTATCGAAACATAGAAACAGTGGCCAAGTCTAGTCAGTAGTAAGCGAGATGTGAAGCGAGTTGGTAGCAGGTCTGAAGCGAGAGGTTGAGAGGAGCAGTGTGCCTGCCAGCCACCAGCTATGATTTACAAGAGATTATAAACGGATGTACGGAGACATCAACTAACTATTATCATAAGAGGAACTAATATTATTGAATTATTTTCTTTGCGAAACTCAAGACTACTGAAGGTATGTTTGCGAAATGCTAGTTGTAAGATTATTGTAAAAAGTAAGTCCCATTTGAACGTTTGTAAAATCATTTCATTACCAACAGTAAATATTTGAAGCGTTTTCAGAGTATAATTAATTTTTGACAGCAATGTTGCATTACTGATTGTAATCCATCCCAAAAACCATCAACATAAAACTTTGCAAAAATTTTATTGTTGTCAAGAAAAAGTGTAACTATGAATTACGTAATTTCAGTCAAATTAATTAAAGAATAACGTCAGCTTTGATAATAAAGAATAACGTCAGCTTTGGTAATAAATACAGCCACTTATTATGACAACCCACCAGCAGTTAATAGAGTACAGTAAACCAGAGTTAAGTATATTCATGTCGCAGTTCGATGTAGCAGTCAGATGGCGATCCAGTAACAGTAAAAAAGGTAAGAAACAGTTTTGGGCTATTGCAGATAACGACTGAGGGCCACGACGACGACACATTCTATGTTTCGTCGAAATAATCAGAAAATCGCTTTTAATAAGCAGCAATTAAATTTGTATGCGAAGATTGAGAAAGAGAATAAATTTCAAAGGGAAAATTTCATTTGTTATTATTAAGCAAGAGATAGAAATCCTAAGGGAAAGTTACATAGGTTATTGTAAAAGGAAAGCATATCATTAACAAAAGAGATATAGAGGAGACGGGAAGGTTTCAACCGTCCACCTCAGAGTGGTCTAGGAACTGAACTGAAATGCGATGCTGTGCTGCGAATTTGAAAGTAAGTGTTACACTACCAAATTCTCCTTGACAAA
This sequence comes from Schistocerca serialis cubense, assembly GCF_023864345.2. NCBI lineage: Eukaryota > Metazoa > Arthropoda > Insecta > Orthoptera > Acrididae > Schistocerca > Schistocerca serialis. The sequence goes on along the minus strand of NC_064646.1, from coordinate 471,984,738 downwards.
GATCTCTGACGTGGCACAAAAGGGGGTATTACAATGTCGTCAAGTACACGCTGGAGCAGATAAAAGTAGCCCCTGTAAGCATAAAGGAAATGCAGTGAAATTGCAGAAACGAAGAACTGAAATGAACTTACCATTTGTTTAAAATGAAAAATACATTACAAAATTTTGTGCATGGCTGCACGTTAAGAGACCGTGAATAGTTACAATTGAAAGAAAACAGCTCTCGGTCACTATTTTTAACGAATTAACCGGGTTTCAACACTGCTAGGAGTGTCTTCCTCAGAATTTAAACCAAAGAATGGTCTATAATATGGTCACAGAATTATGACTAAAAACATACGATACAGAGTGTAAGTACAGAATCATCGTGAAAGACTGGCAGTACTTATATGTCATTTATAAAATAATAAATATGCCAAAAGGGCATTAGTCACAAAGATACCACGTCCAACGCATTCTCCGAAAGAAATACCATTGTAACGTTGCTTTTTCTACTAATAACGATTTGAAAAAAAACTTCATTCATAATTTACATTCTATTCGTTCCCCTTTAGAAAATTCTGGTATCTACAAAATTGTCTGCGATACTTGCTCCTCTTACTATAAAGGACAAACAGGACGTGCCTTCACTACCAGACATAAAGAACACTTGCTAAGAAAAAACGGCACTAGCCCCCAAAATTAGTCGTTTGCCGACCATCTTCTAATTACAGGTCATTCACCTAAAGCCATCTGCGATAGCAACATTTTGTACACCGAAAAGAAAGGGTTCATATGGTTCAAATGGCTCTGAGCACTATGGGACTTAACATCTGTGGTCATCAGTCCCCTAGTACTTAGAACTACTTAAACCTAACTAATCTAAGGACATCACACACATCCATGCCCGAAGCAGGATTCGAACCTGCGACCGTAGCGGTCACGCAGTTCCAGACTGAAGCGCCTAGAACCGCACGGCCACACCGGCCGGCCAAAAGAAATGGCATAGACTAGATATTCTAGAAGAATTAGAGATTTTCAAACATCTCGCTCGAAAGGATAGCCTCATGCTTAACGAACAGCTACAGTTACCTAACAAAAAAAATTTCAACGGTATGAAGCCGTTACTCGATATCTGACTTCGGGTCTCCTTGTGCAGGTTACTGGAATGTTCATTTCCTTCTGAGGTAGTCCTATGTTTTCTAATCATCAAATGTTTCTTGGCTGTATTTCACGTCAGTATTGCTTTCTACAAGTTGTCATTCAGTCCTATCTACATTTTCAAATGATGTTTTCATGTTTTACCTTACTGTTATGAGCTTCGATGTAGACAAAATGTTATGTTGTATGCTACTATCAAACAAACATTGCTTTCCATTATGTACCAAATACTGTTCATTTATACTCATTTCTGCCTACATTTCAATGTAAAGTAGTCTAATTTTATCTACGGCTACTAGATGGCGCGCTCGTTGCAGAGCCATTTTCACCTGGCCGCACTTGTTAACGCGGGCACCTCAAGTCCGTTTGCAACCTGTAACCGCGTAGGTAACGAGGAGCCCTTAGTGGCTCCACATGAATATCTTTGTGACCAATGCCCTTTTGGCATATTTATTATTTTATAAATGACACATAAGCACTGCCAGTCTTTCACGATGATTCCGTACTTATACTCTGTATCATATGTTTTTAGTCATAATTCTGTGACCATGTTATAGATCATTCTTTGATTTAAATTCTGAGGAAGACACTCCTAGTAGTGTTGAAACACAGTTAATTCGTTGAAAATAGTGAAAAATACATTTATAGAAGATGCTCAAAATTACTCCTTGCAACAACAGTACAAGTCTAAGCATATTCAGATATGCCCCCCCTCGCCTCCCTCCTATACTGGGCCGCCCGCATTGCCAACCCCGCAGACCCCGCCGGTCAGCCCGCACACTATTCGTTCGTTTCTTTCGTCAGTCGACTCGACTGAATCGAGCTATCGAGTAGTTGTACTTCCGTTATGTAGCACGCGCGACCGCGTCATCGTATTTTATACGTTTCTGTCTGGCACATAGATAGCTAACACCTACGAGAAAAGTCGCGGCCATTCTAGTGATCTCGATGCATTATTCTGTCTGGCATTTGTTCGAGAAAAGTCGCGAATGTTCTACTGCTTTCTTGTACAGAGAACCTTCGATACGTAGCGTTATGAATACGGACTGCTCGCCAAATACGAAGCTAGTTTACATTCAGAAGCACAAATATTAAGACTGAAGAATGAATAAGTAAAAATTCCTAGTTGTAGGAAGTCTAAGTGTGAAGATTAGTTAAGAGTGACAGTGATCATTTGAGTGTCAAGTAATAATAATAATAATAATTATTATTATTATTATTTTTACTAATAATGTAATAACTGATGCGTCTGTCTCCTGGAAGAATAGGTGCACAGAATTCATCATTGGAGGAAGAGAACCACAACTGTAACTTTCTTTGTATCATATGACGGCATTACCTTGAATATGTGTATTTCTTTCTTTCACTTACGCCATAGTCCCACAGCGATCGCAGGTTCGGCGTGGTTAGAACTGATTTGGCAGTGTTAGGTTTAGTGGTGGCTGGATGCCCTTCCTGCCGCCACCCAGTACCCCCCAGGGATGGAATCAGAGTACCCCAAATGTCTGCATCTAGTGTAAATCGCGAAATAGTGCGAACGTGTTTCAAATGTCTGCGATGCGTGTAACTGAGGCGGAACGTGGGGACCAGCCCAGTATTCACCTAGCGGCATGTGGAAAACCGCCTAAAAGCCACAGCCAGACTGGCCGGCACACCGGCCCTCGTCGTTAATCCGCCGGACGGATTCGATCCGGGGACGGAGCGCCTACCCGAGTCCAGAAAGCAGCGCGTTAGCAGTCTCGGCTACCCTGGCGGGTGCCTTGAATATGTGTATAACCAGTGTAAATAAAAATTTCTTAAACTTTGCATGTGACTTGATTTTTTTTATTGCGGTAAAAGCAAAGGTAGCTCAAGATATCTTTAGCGCCGCTTCCTCGAGGTGTTTCTGTATCCGCCACTGGATAAACCCAGCGTGAAGTTCGGATAAATATCGATGGCGTAAACCTTACGGCTGATGTCGTCTTTCAGTACCTTTATTGTATGTGCGTTTGTTTCATAGATTTTCCTCTTCAAGTGTTCCCATAGGAAAAATACATGTTGTTAGATCGGACGAAAGTGGTGTCCATGAACACTTGCTGTTAGTTCTTTCCTCGCTGAAGATGTCGTGGACTCGTTCCAGAGATACGTTAGACCCGTGGCACGCTGTCTCAACTTACTGCAAGAAGGAGTATTGCCTCTCATATTCAGTGATTTGAGCACAAATTGTATCAAAATTTTCCATATGCGGAACCGTGTTGAGGGTAGTGTCAAAAAATATTTTTGGACAGGGACTGCGGACAGGTGGTGTGCGGTGGGAGTGTGAACCGGCCGTCGGGCGTACGGAGATAGTCCGTGCAGTTGCGATAAAGTTGAGTCCCGGACGGCGCAGCGGTTACCGCACCTGCCTAGTAAGCAGGAGATACCGGGTTCGAATCCTGGTCCGGCACACATTTTCGTCCGTCACCGCTGATACCGTGTAATATTCTTTGCAGCTGACTGCAGTGATCCCCCTTTAACTTACGAGGCGTGTTTTTTTTTTAAGTAAGTACCGTTTTGAGATTAAAAAAAGACGGGCTAAGATATCTCAACAATTTTATTTTTACACGAAAGCCTGTACCTTAATCTACTTTTCTACATAATTTCCGTCAATACTGAGCCACTTGTCATAACGTTGTACCAGTTTTTGGATACCCTCCTCACAGAAGTCTGCCGCCTGACTTGTTAACCACTGCATCACCACTGTTTTGACTTAGTCATCGTCTTGAAGACACTGACCGCCCAGGTGTTTATTCAAGTGCTGAAACATATGGTAGTCACTGGCCGCAAGATCGGGGCTGTACGGAGGATGATCTTTCCCATCGAAAAGATGTGATGAGATCTTTGGTCTGATTCGCCACATGCGGACGGGCACTGTCTTGCAGCAAAACGATGCCCTTGCTCAACTTCCATGGACTGTTGCTTTGATTCTGGTGTGACGTAAGCCACCCATGTTTCATCGCCTGTAACAATTCGGGTTAAGAAATCATCACCGTCGTTGTGGTACAGCTCAAGGAAAGTCAATGCACTGTGTAAACGTTTGGTTTTGTGCACATCCGTCAACAATTTCGTTACCCAACGTGCGCACAATTTTCGGTAATTCAAGTGCTCGGTCACAGTGCCATATAAAACACTACGAGAAACATTAGGAAAGTCATTCCGTAAGGAGGAAATCGTAAAGCGTCTGTTTTCTCTCACCTTATTGTCCACTTCCTGCACCAAACTTTCATTGATGACCGAAGGACGTCCACTCCGTTGTTCATCATGCACCATTTGTGCGGCCCATTCCGTCACTCATAATGTTTTCTCCGTAAACTGCACAGATATAACAATGAATATTGATCGCTTTTAGGACTTTAGCACTAGCCATGGACCTTGCCGTTGGTGGGGAGGCTTGCGTGCCTCAGCGATACAGATGGCCGTACCGTAGGTGCAACCACAACGGAGGGGTATCTGTTGAGAGGCCAGACAAACATGTGGTTCCTGAAGAGGGGCAGCAGCCTTTTCAGTAGTTGCAGGGGCAACAGTCTGGATGATTGACTGATCTGGCCTTGTAACATTAACCAAAACGGCCTTGCTGTGCTGGTACTGCGAACGGCTGAAAGCAAGGGGAAACTACAGCCGTAATTTTTCCCGAGGACATGCAGCTTTACTGTATGATTAAATGATGATGGCGTCCTCTTGGGTAAAATATTCCGGAGGTAAAATAGTCCCCCATTCGGATCTCCGGGCGGGGACTACTCAAGAGGACGTCGTTATCAGGAGAAAGAAAACTGGCGTTCTACGGATCGGAGCGTGGAATGTCAGATCCCTTAATCGGGCAGGTAGGTTAGAAAATTTACAAAGGGAAATGGATAGGTTAAAGTTAGATATAGTGGGAATTAGTGAAGTTCGGTGGCAGGAGGAACAAGACTTTTGGTCAGGTGATTACAGGGTTATAAATACAAAATCAAATAGGGGTAATGCAGGAGTGGGTTTAATAATGAATAAAAAAATAGGAGTGCGGGTTAGCTACTACAAACAGCATAGTGAACGCATTATTGTGGCCAAGATAGACACAAAGCCCATGCCTACTACAGTAGCACAAGTTTATATGCCAACTAGCTCTGCCTGCCACCGTTGGATAAGCAGCTGCAGCAGCAAGTCGTATACTCCTAGCTCGCTCATTTTTTACATAGTTTAATTCTTAATTTCTTTGCGTGTTTTTGGTACTTGCATTGTTTAATTCATAAATTTCGGGCGTATTATAGTATTTGAGAGTTGTAGCATCGCGTTTTAGTACCTGAATAGTGTGAATTCGCTTAGTCTCCTTCCGCCGCCGAGCAGTGTCAGCAGTGCGCAAGTAGCAGCATTACTGCATTTACTAGGCAATCTTGCATTTTAATAACCGTTTAAATTTTGTTGATTTGTTTCCGCTCTCTGTAGATTAGTTCAGACGTTCTTTGCAAAACAGTTTTTAGCATGGATAGGGACTGCAACTGCTGTGTTCGGATGCAGGCTGAGTTGGCATCCCTTCGCTCCCAGCTTCAGGCAGTGTTGGCTTCGGTCACACAGCTTGAGGCTGTTGCCAATGGGCATCACTGTGGGGGTCCGGATGGGGGTTTGTCGGGGACGGCCAGCTCGTCCCACGCATCCCCTGATCGGACTACGACTGTGGTTGCCCGGGATACTGCTCGCATTGAGGCTGATCCCTCACCTGTGGTAGAGTGGGAGGTCGTCTCAAGGTGTGGCAGGGGGCGAAAGACATTCCGGAGGGCTGAACGGAAAGCCTCTCCAGTTTGTCTGACGAACCGGTTTCAGGCTCTGTCTCAGGCTGATACTGATCTTCGGCCTGAAATGGCTGCTTGTCCTGTTCCAGAGGTTGCCCCTCAGTCTGCAAGATCCGGGCAGTCGCAGAGGGTGGGCTTACTGGTAGTTGGGAGCTCCAACGTCAGGCGCGTAATGGGGCCCCTTAGGGAAATGGCAGCAAGAGAGGGGAAGAAAACCAATGTGCACTCCGTGTGCATACCGGGGGGAGTCATTCCAGATGTGGAAAGGGTCCTTCCGGATGCAATGAAGGGTACAGGGTGCACCCATCTGCAGGTGGTCGCTCATGTCGGCACCAATGATGTGTGTCGCTATGGATCGGAGGAAATCCTCTCTGGCTTCAGGCGGCTATCTGATTTGATGAAGACTGCCAGTCTAGCTAGCGGGATGAAAGCAGAGCTCACCATCTGCAGCATCGTCGACAGGACTGACTGCGGACCTTTGGTACAGAGCCGAGTGGAGGGTCTGAATCAGAGGCTGAGACGGTTCTGCGACCGTGTGGGCTGCAGATTCCTCGACTTGCGCCATAGGGTGGTGGGGTTTCGGGTTCCGCTGGATAGGTCAGGAGTCCACTACACGCAACAAGCGGCTACACGGGTAGCGGGGGTTGTGTGGCGTGGGCTGGGCGATTTTTTAGGTTAGATGGCCTTGGGCAAGTACAGAAAGGGCAACAGCCTCAACGGGTGCGGGGCAAAGTCAGGACATGCGGGGACCAAGCAGCAATCGGTATTGTAATTGTCAACTGTCGAAGCTGCGTTGGTAAAGTACCAGAACTTCAAGCGCTGATAGAAAGCACCGAAGCTGAAATCGTTATAGGCACAGAAAGCTGGCTTAAGCCAGAGATAAATTCTGCCGAAATTTTTACAAAGGTACAGACGGTGTTTAGAAAGGATAGATTGCATGCAACCGGTGGTGGAGTGTTCGTCGCTGTTGGTAGTAGTTTACCCTGTAGTGAAGTAGAAGTGGAGAGTTCCTGTGAATTATTATGGGTGGAGGTTACACTCAACAACCGAACTAGGTTAATAATTGGCTCCTTTTACCGACCTCCCGACTCAGCAGCATTAGTGGCAGAACAACTGAGAGAAAATTTGGAATACATTTCACATAAATTTTCTCAGCATGTTATAGTCTTAGGTGGAGATTTCAATTTACCAGATATAGACTGGGACACTCAGATGTTTAGGACAGGTGGTAGGGACAGAACATCGAGTGACATTATACTGGGTGCACTATCCGAAAATTACCTCGAGCAATTAAACAGAGAACCGACTCGTGGAGATAACATCTTGGACATACTGATAACAAACAGACCCGAACTTTTCGACTCTGTATGTACAGAACAGGGAATCAGTGATCATAAGGCCGTTGCAGCATCCCTGAGTATGGAAGTTAATAGGAATATAAAAAAAGGGAGGAAGGTTTATCTGTTTAGCAAGAGTAATAGAAGGCAGATTTCAGACTACCTAACAGATCAAAACGAAAATTTCTGTTCCGACACTGACAATGTTGAGTGTTTATGGAAAAAGTTCAAGGCAATCGTAAAATGCGTTTTAGACAGGTACGTGCCGAGTAAAACTGTGAGGGACGGGAAAAACCCACCGTGGTACAACAACAAAGTTAGGAAACTACTGCGAAAGCAAAGAGAGCTCCACTCCAAGTTTAAACGCAGCCAAAACCTCTCAGACAAACAGAAGCTAAACGATGTCAAAGTTAGCGTAAGGAGGGCTATGCGTGAAGCGTTCAGTGAATTCGAAAGTAAAATTCTGTGTACCGACTTGACAGAAAATCCTAGGAAGTTCTGGTCTTACGTTAAATCAGTAAGTGGCTCGAAACAGCATATCCAGACACTACGGGATGATGATGGCATTGAAACAAAGGATGACACGCGTAAAGCTGAAATACTAAACACCTTTTTCCAAAGCTGTTTCACAGAGGAAGACCGCACTGCAGTTCCTTCTCTAAATCCTCGCACAAACGAAAAAATGGCTGACATCGAAATAAGTGTCCAAGGAATAGAAAAGCAACTGGAATCACTCAATAGAGGAAAGTCCACTGGACCTGACGGGATACCAATTCGATTCTACACAGAGTACGCGAAAGAACTTGCCCCCCTTCTAACAGCCGTGTACCGCAAGTCTCTAGAGGAACGGAGGGTTCCAAATGATTGGAAAAGAGCACAGATAGTCCCAGTCTTCAAGAAGGGTCGTCGAGCAGATGCGCAAAACTATAGACCTATATCTCTGACGTCGATCTGTTGTAGAATTTTAGAGCATGTTTTTTGCTCGAGTATCATGTCGTTTTTGGAAACCCAGAATCTACTATGTAGGAATCAACATGGATTCCGGAAACAGCGATCGTGTGAGACCCAACTCGCTTTATTTGTTCATGAGACCCAGAAAATATTAGATAGAGGCTCCCAGGTAGATGCTATTTTTCTTGACTTCCGGAAGGCGTTCGATACAGTTCAGCTGTGTGGCTGGATTGAAGAGTTTTTAGCAAACAGAACACAGCATGTTGTTATCAATGGAGAGACGTCTACAGACGTTAAAGTAACCTCTGGCGTGCCACAGGGGAGTGTTATGGGACCATTGCTTTTCACAATATATATAAATGACCTAGTAGATAGTGTCGGAAGTTCCATGCGGCTTTTCGCGGATGATGCTGTAGTATACAGAGAAGTTGCAGCATTAGAAAATTGTAGCGAAATGCAGGAAGATCTGCAGCGGATAGGCACTTGGTGCAGGGAGTGGCAACTGACCCTTAGCATAGACAAATGTAATGTATTGCGAATACATAGAAAGAAGGATCCTTTATTGTATGATTATATGATAGCGGAACAAACACTGGTAGCAGTTACTTCTGTAAAATACCTGGGAGTATGCGTGCGGAACGATTTGAAGTGGAATGATCATATAAAATTAATTGTTGGTAAGGCGGGTACCAGGTTGAGATTCATTGGGAGAGTCCTTAGAAAATGTAGTCCATCAACAAAGGAGGTGGCTTACAAAACACTCGTTCGACTTATACTTGAGTATTGCTCATCAGTGTGGGATCCGTACCAGATCGGTTTGACGGAGGAGATAGAGAAGATCCAAAGAAGAGCGGCGCGTTTCGTCACAGGGTTATTTGGTAACCGTGATAGCGTTACGGAGATGTTTAATAAACTCAAGTGGCAGACTCTGCAAGAGAGGCGCTCTGCATCGCGGTGTAGCTTGCTCGCCAGGTTTCGAGAGGGTGCGTTTCTGGATGAGGTATCGAATATATTGCTTCCCCCTACTTATACCTCCCGAGGAGATCACGAATGTAAAATTAGAGAGATTAGAGCGCGCACGGAGGCTTTCAGACAGTCGTTCTTCCCGCGAACCATACGCGACTGGAACAGGAAAGGGAGGTAATGACAGTGGCACGTAAAGTGCCCTCCGCCACACACCGTTGGGTGGCTTGCGGAGTATAAATGTAGATGTAGATGTAGATGATGAAGAAATTGATGAAATGTATGACGAGATAAAAGAAATTATTCAGGTAGTGAAGGGAGACGAAAATTTAGTAGTCATGGGTGACTGGAATTCGTCAGTAGGAAAAGGGAGAGAAGGAAACATAGTAGGTGGATATGGATTGGGGGGAAGAAATGAAAGAGGAAGCCGCCTTGTAGAATTTTGCACAGAGCATAACCTAATCATAGCTAACACTTGGTTCAGGAATTATAAAAGAAGGTTGTATACCTGGATGAATCCTGGAGATACTAAAAGGTATCAGATAGATTATATAATGGTAAGACAGAGATTTAGGAACCAGGTTTTAAATTGTAAGACATTTCCTGGGGCAGATGTGGATTCTGACCACAATCTATTGGTTATGAACTGCAGATTGAAACTGAAGAAACTGCAAAAAGGTGGGAATTTAAGGAGATGGGACCTGGATAAACTGAAAGAACCAGAGGTTGTAGAGAGTTTCAGGGAGAGCATAAGGGAACAATTGACAGGAATGGGGGAAAGAAATACAGTAGAAGAAGAATGGGTAGCTCTGAGGGATGAAGTAGTGAAGGCAGCAGAGGATCAAGTAGGTAAAAAGACGAGGGCTAATAGAAATCCTTGGGTAACAGAAGAAATATTGAATTTAATTGATGAAAGGAGAAAATATACAAATGCAGTAAATGAAGCAGGCAAAAAGGAATACAAACGTCTCAAAAATGAAATCGACAGGAAGAGCAAACTGGCTAAGCAGGGATGGCTAGAGGACAAATGTAAGGATGTAGAGGCTTGTCTCACTAGGGGTAAGATAGATACTGCCTACAGGAAAATGAAAGAGACCTTTGGAGAGAAGAGAACCACTTGTATGAATATCAAGAGCTCAGATGGCAACCTAGTTCTAAGCAAAGAAGGGAAGGCAGAAAGGTGGAAGGAGTATATAGAGGGTTTGTACAAGGGCGAAGTACTTGAGGACAATATTATGGAAATGGAAGAGGATGTAGATGAAGACGAAATGGGAGATAAGATACTGCGTGAAGAGTTTGACAGAGCACTGAAAGACCTGAGTCGAAACAAGGCCCCGGGAGTAGACAACATTCCATTAGAACTCCTGATGGCCTTGGGAGAGCCAGTCATGACAAAACTCTACCATCTGGTGAGCAAGATGTATGAGACAGGCGAAATACCCTCAGACTTCAAGAAGAATATAATAATTCCAATTCCAAAGAAAGCAGGTGTTGACAGATGTGAAAATTACCGAACTATCAGTTTAATAAGTGACAGCTGCAAAATACTAACACGAATTCTTTACAGACGAATTGAAAAACTGGTAGAAGCGGACCTCGGGGAAGATCAGTTTGGATTCCGTAGAAATGTTGGAACACGTGAGGCAATACTAACCTTACGACTTATCTTAGAAGAAAGATTAAGAAAAGGCAAACCTACGTTTCTAGCATTTGTAGACTTAGAGAAAGCTTTTGACAATGTTAACTGGAATACTCTCTTTCAAATTCTGAAGGTGGCAGGGGTAAAATACAGGGAGCGAAAGGCTATTTACAATTTGTACAGAAACCAGATGGCAGTTGTAAGAGTCGAGGGGCATGAAATGGAAGCAATGGTTGGGAAAGGAGTGAGACAAGGTTGTAGCCTCTCCCCGATGTTATTCAATCTGTATATTGAGCAAGCAGTAAAGGAAACAAAAGAAAAATTCGGAGTAGGCATTAAAATTCATGGAGACGAAGTAAAAACTTTGAGGTTCGCCGATGACATTGTAATTCTGTCAGAGACAGCAAAAGACTTGGAAGAGCAGTTGAACAGAATGGACAGTGTCTTGAAAGGAGGATATAAGATGAACATCAACAAAAGCAAAACGAGGATAATGGAATGTAGTCAAATTAAATCGGGTGATGCTGAGGGAATTAGATTAGGAAATGAGACACTTAAAGTAGTAAAGGAGTTTTGCTATTTAGGGAGTAAAATAACTGATGATGGTCGAAGTAGAGAGGATATAAAATGTAGACTGGCAATGGCAAGGAAATCGTTTCTGAAGAAGAGAAATTTGTTAACATCGAGTATAGATTTAAGTGTCAGGAAGTCGTTTCTGAAAGTATTTGTATGGAGTGTAGCCATGTATGGAAGTGAAACATGGACGATAACTAGTGTGGACAAGAAGAGAATAGAAGCTTTCGAAATGTGGTGCTACAGAAGAATGCTGAAGATAAGGTGGGTAGATCACGTAACTAATGAGGAGGTATTGAATAGGATTGGGGAGAAGAGAAGTTTGTGGCACAACTTGACTAGAAGAAGGGATCGGTTGGTAGGACATGTTTTGAGGCATCAAGGGATCAAAAATTTAGCATTGGAGGGCAGCGTGGAGGGTAAAAATCTTAGAGGGAGACCAAGAGATGAATACACTAAGCAGATTCAGAAGGATGTAGGTTACAGTAGGTACTGGGAGATGAAGAAGCTTGCACAGGATTGAGTAGCATGGAGAGCTGCATCAAACCAGTCTCAGGACTGAAGACCACAACAACAACAGCAACAGCACTAAGAAATCTTATAACAGCCCGTACTTCACAGTCGGCGGGACTCACGATTATCGGAGACATCTTAAACACTCAGTACACAACGTAAACAAGGAAGAATCAGACTATAATGGCGTCAGTGCGTAGATTAAGGTACAGACTTTCATGTAAAAATAAAATTATTGAGATATCTAACACGTATTTTTTAAATTTTAAAACGGTACTTAATAAACACGCCTAGTACATGCAATGTTTCGCAGCTGCAAATTCTGCATAGTGTCTGTCCTTTCGTTCACGTAAATATTTGTCCAATGATGTGCGTTCCTCTATCACCGCACCAAACATCGATCTGTTCACCATAGAGTGGCTCCCGACACACAACGTTAGGGTTCTCTGTTGCCCAGTACCTCGTATTCTGGCATTCACGTGACCGGAGAGATGAAACCATGCTTCATCACTCATGTGGTAATGGAAAGCGTTTAACAAACCATCGTCGATGTTTTTCAAAATTCGCCTGCAGTAAATACACGGTTCTCTCTGTCAACTCCCGTAGTTGCTGCACAATCGTCGCACGATATGGCTTCAAAGTAAGATTTTTCATTATCCGCTGGGAACTCCTAATTACATGCACCTATTGGCCCAGTTTACATATAGCCGTCTTTGGGCGCTGAATAATTCTTCGGCAAATGTGGGCAGTAACTTCTGGAGTGCGAACTGCAGGATTTTTTTGTCTTTTTACATTCTGCACAGATCCTTAGGTGCACGAATTCTTCTTACGGACTCTGTGTGTTGCTGTCTTTGCTGGTAGTCCTCTATCCAGATACTTGACACTGAAATTTTCGCGAGTTTCCTTAATCGAACCTGTTGTCACATATGATTCCACAATTTCAATTCTTTCTTCTATCGAGAAAGTCATTTTGCAGACCTCAAAGAAGAACATCTAACTTCACTGATCAAATAAACTGAAATGCTGACAGAAGAATGCTAACAAACGATTACTGCATGAAACTGTGCATTTTTGTAGATTTGTACTCTATTTCAGTAGCAGGAGATTAGTCTTTAACGTCCCGTCGACAACGAGGTCATTAGAGGCTGACTGAGGAAGGACAGAGAAGGAATTGTGTCGTGCCCTTCCAAAGGAGCCATCCCGGCATTTGCGTTAAGCGATTTAGAGAAATCACGGAGAACCTTAATTTGGATATCTGGACGTGGGTTTGAACTGTCGTCCTCCAGAATGCGAGTCCCGTGTGCTAATTACTCTATTTCAGAAGTCGAAATATTGCATTTGCATTCAAAGGGGAGGCGGGCTACTGTCAAGTGCGCCACCCTTTATTTGTCATTTAGAATGACGACGGAGACTTGTTACGGTGCTCTGCGCTTGAGAGTACGGCAGTTTCAGTGTCATATTTGGGAAAGGAACGGGAGAAAAGGAATAGGAAACGTACTTGAGTCAAGCCGTAGATTTCATGGCGAGACGAGAAAGGCAAAGACGAAATTTGTGACGGGAGCTTTAAGACGAGAACGTGAAATCGTATGAAATGTACTTGCGAATGGATTTCAGTGTGTGTTTAGGAAAGTGGCTCCTTATGTTACGAAGCAGAACACTCGCCTCAGAAATGCTACAGCGGTAAAAGACAAACTTACCGTAACACTGTGATTTTATGCAACAGGAGAAAGCTAAAGTTGTTTACAGTATGGAACCCGAATACCGCAGTGTACATTGACGGGAGTAGTACCAGAAACGCGTGAAGCTATTTATAAAACATTGAAGGAAGAATATGTGAAGGTAAATAACTGTTTATAAGATACTATAGCCAAGAAGAAATATTTGTATTTCTACAGAAGTTGTAGATTTTCTCCTTCATAGCTTCGGAGTTACAATCTGGCCGTGTTTCACAGCTGATGCCCTCCGCAAGTTACACATTGCATCATCCGCCTTTTACTTTTCTATCAGTTACGTTGCAGATGCAAGGCACCATGTAAATTTCGAAACCATGCTGATAAACATTTCCTTTCGGGCAACTGCAGGAATGTTAGCGCTCCAAGCGGTTATATTTCTTCATACAGTAGGACTATATAGAAGACGAACGCTTTCTTTGAGCAAATCTAAGGCGAGGCCCTAGATTTGGTCAAAGCAAATTTGACCCAGGCCTCACTTTGACAAAGTTCCTTATTACATTATCAAATTTTGTTTGACAAAGGAACTTTATTTGACAAAGTCTGATAGTGTAGTAACGGCCTAATGTTAAGGTTGTCAAATTTTATTAACGCAAGTGAACGCACGACGCATGTTGCGCAGGGTGAACTGAAAGTGGAAGGGCACTACAGTGGCAAAACGTAGAGGAGAAACTTGTGTGGGCACAGTGCAATAACATGTCTATATACAGGGTAACAGTTATTGAACTATATGAAGAAAACGTTAACTTGTTACAAACTAAAGCGTACAAACACATTATTCAACATGTAAACACCACTAAAGGTATTCGGATTTATGTTATGACATTTTCGATATGCCTGCCATCATTGGCGATGATGTGGTGCAGACGAATAGAGAGATTCTGCATGACCCGCTGAAGTGTCGGAACATCGATGCTGTCGATGACCTCCTGAACAGGTGTTTTCATCTCAGAAATGGTTTTGGAGTTATTGCTGTGGGATTTGTCTCTAATACAGCACCACAAAAAGGAGTCGCATGTGTTCAGATCCGGAGAATATGCTGGCCAACCGGGGCCAATGCCAGTGGCCTCTAGGTACCCGAGAGCCAGCATGCGGCCCCCAAAATGCTCCTCCAGGACATCAAACACTCTCCTGCTTCGATGGGGTCGAGCTCCGTGTTGCATGAATCACATCTTGTCCAAATCAGGTCGCTTTGGATAATGGGTATGAACCATTCGGGAGTCACCGTGCCATCAAGGAATATCGCACTGGTTATTCCGTGACTGGACATTGGACACCACACAGTCACCCGTTGAGGGTGAAGAGACTTCTCGATCGCGAAATGTGGATTCTTAGTCCCCCAAATCCGCCAGCTTTGCTTATTGACGAACCCACCCAAATGGAAGTGGGTTTAGTCGCTACACCAAACCTTGCGTGCGTACTAATTCCCATAATGTCCCCGCGACCAACCGTACAGTTTGAGGGTCGTAACGCAAATCGTTCAGTAGTTGTGACGATACTACGGTAGAAACTCGCCCAAGAGCCCTGAAAAATCGGTATATAAGTGAGCCCAGTCAGTCAGTGCTAAACAATCAATCGATGAAGTAGTTATCGGTGGAGCACGCAGTGCACGCCGCCAAGTTATTCAGAGCAGTGCCACAGCGCAGCCTCAAAGTCACAACGGAGTGACACTTTTGTGATGCTGCTGCAGTAAGGCTCCGCGAAGTCTGTACACGGTCCAGGAAGGGTGACTGAGTTCCCCATATGTATACAGGAACAGTTATCCTCTTGCGTTTTCTGTCTGTCACAATATCTGGAGGGACATTCTCAGTCTTGCACTTGTGGATAAGATACCCGAATATTTATTTTCTGAACGAGTTACAATCGCGGCGCACGTTTCTTATAGCGAAGAATAGGACACAGCAAGCAGGAATTTGTTGAAAGGCCGCCAAAAGATATACAGACACTTCAAGACACCACTCCCAATAACATTAAACTATTGGAGAAATACAGGGTGTTTCAAAAATGACCGGTATATTTGAAACGGCAATAAAAACTAAACAAGCAGCGATAGAAATACTCCGTTTGTTGCAATATGCTTGGGACAACAGTACATTTTCAGGTGGACAAACTTTCGAAATTACAGTACTTACAATTTTCAACAACAGATGGCGCTGCAAGTGATGTGAAATATATAGAAGACAACGCAGTCTGTGGGTGAGCCATTCTGTACGCCGTCTTTCTGCTGTAAGCGTGTGCTGTTCACAACGTGCAAGTGTGCTGTAGACAACATGGTTTATTCCTTAGAACAGAGGATTTTTCTGGTGTTGGAATTCCACCGCCTAGAACACAATGTTGTTGCAACAAGACGAAGTTTTCAACGGAGGTTTAATGTAACCAAAGGACCGAAAAGCGATACAATAAAGGATCTGTTTGAAAAATTTCAACGGACTGGGAACGTGACGGATGAACGAGCTGGAAAGGTAGGGCGACCGCGTACGGCAACCACAGAGGGCAACGCACAGCTAGTGCAGCAGGTGATCCAACAGCGGCCTCGGGTTTCCGTTCGCCGTGTTGCAGCTGCGCTCCAAATGACGCCAACGTCCACGTATCGTCTCATGCGCCAGAGTTTACACCTCTATCCATACAAAATTCAAACGCGGCAACCCCTCAGCGCCGCTACCACTGCTGCACGAGAGACATTCGCTAACGATTTAGTGCACAGGATTGATGACGGCGATATGCATGTGGGCAGCATTTGGTTTACTGACGAAGCTTATTTCTACCTGGACAGCTTCGTCAATAAACAGAACTGGCGCATATGGGGAACCGAAAAGCCCCATGTTGCAGTCCCATCGTCTCTGCACCCTCAAAAAGTACTGGTCTGGGCCGCCATTTCTTCCAAAGGAATCATTGGCCCATTTTTCAGATCCGAAACGATTACTGGATCACGCTATCTGGACATTCTTGGTGAATTTGTGGCGGTACAAACTGCCTTAGACGACACTGTGAACACCTCGTGGTTTATGCAAGGTGGTGCCCGGCCACATCGCACGGCCGAGGTCTTTAATTTCCTGAATGAATATTTCGATGATCGTGTGATTGCTTTGGGCTATCCGAAACATACAGGAGGCGGCGTGGATTGGCCTCCCTATTCGCCAGACATGAACGCCTGTGACTTCTTTCTGTGGGGACACTTGAAAGACCAGGTGTACCGCCAGAATCCAGAAACAATTGAACAGCTGAAGCAGTACATCTCATCTGCATGTGAAGCCATTCCGCCAGACACGTTGTCAAAGGTTTCGGGTAATTTCATTCAGAGACCACGCCATATTATTGCTACGCATGGTGGATATGTGGAAAATATCGTACTATAGAGTTTCCCAGATCGCAGCGCCATCTGTTGTTGACAATTGTAATTACTGTAATTCGAAAGTTTGTCTGCCTGAAAATGTACTGTTGTCCCAAGCATATTGCAACAAACGGTGTATTTCTATCGCTGCTCGTTTAGTTTTTATTACCGTTTCAAATATACCGGTCATTTTTGAAACACCCTGTAAATTGTTTTTCAATTTAATCAATTTATATCTACATGATTATTCTGCAGTTCACAATTAAGTGCGTGGAGAAGGTTCATCGAACCACCTGCAAGCTATTTCTGTACTTAAACGGCGCGCGGGATAAACCAGCACTTAAATTTTTCTGAGCGAGCTCTGATTTATTTTATCACGATGATCATTCCTTCCTATGTAGGTGGCCGCTAACAGAATATTTTCCCAATCGGATGAGAAAGTTGGTGACTGAAAGTTCACGAGAAGGTTCTCCCACAACGAAAAACGCCTTTGTTTTAATGACTGCCATCCCGACGCAAATGTCATCTCCGTGGCACTCTGCCCTGTTTCGCAACAACACGAAACAAGCTGCCTTTGGTTGATCTTTTTCGATGTTCTCCGTCAATCCCATTTGATGGCGATACATTAGTACCACTCTCTTTAGGAGACCCGTTGCACTTTCTAAGTGCTCTACCAATAAATGGCAGTCTTTGGTTTGCTTTAAACACGACAGTATCTATGCGAACGTTCTAATGTAACTGTCTCAATAATCCCTAAGTATTTAGTTGAATTTACAGTCTTTAGATTTTTATCCTGTAACCGCAATTTGGCGGATTTGTATAGAACAAATCAGGATGACTTCACATTTTTCATTATTTAGAGTCCATTGCCACTTTCAGTACCATACAGATATTTTGCCTAAACCATTTTTCAATTGCTTTCATCGTCTAATGGTTTTTACTAGACTGTAAATGACAGCATCATCTGAAAACAATCTAGGAGGGCTGTTCAGATTGTTACCTGCGTCGTTTATGTACATCAGGAACAGCAGAGGATCTATAACACTTTCTTGGGGAACGCCAGATATTACTTCTGTCTTACTCGATGGCTTATACTTTTCTGACAGGGAATCGCAAATGCAGTCCCACAACTGAGACGAGACGATACGGAAATACTGAAGAGACATGCAATTTGATTAGAGGTCGCTTGTGAGGAACGCTATGAAAAGCCTTTTAAAATAAATAAATAAGTAAATACAAAAAAGAAAAGGAATCAATTTGACATCCCCTGTCAATAGCAATGATTACTTCGTGAGTATAAAGGGCTAGTAATGTTTCACAAGAACGATATTTTTTGAATTCGTGCTATTTGCCAATAAATCGTTTTCTATAAGGTAATTCAAAGTGTTCAAACACAGTATATGTTCCAAAATCGTCCTGAAAATCAACGTTAGCGATATGGGTCTGTAATTCAGCGGATTACTACTATTTCCTTTCTTCGGTATTAGTGTGACGTGTACAAATTTCAAATGTTTACATGTGAATCTTTCGAAAAGCGCACTGATCTATGTAATTCCTAAGTGTGGAGCTATTGTATCAGCATACTCTCAAAGGAACCTGACTGTAGTACGTAAATGATTGCAACCCGTTTTCATATCCTATCAATCACGATCACTCCGTCCCAGACTCACCTGTGCAAAGCAACTCCCTTCTCACTCGATTGAAGGCGACTTGGTAGACCTCACTTGTGGATGAAAGCATTGTCGTCAGTGTTCTAATTGCGTTACGCAGTCTACACCAGTATCCACTTTCGTGACGGACCTGTGCCGGAACGTGACAATAATCAAGAAATGCAGATGCCACCTGCTTCACTTTTTGTATTTATTGAACGTCCATTCTTCGAAATACGAGTCCAATTCGGAACTAAAGCAAGTCAGCTGAATTACTTCCACTGATATGCTCAGTTTCCCAACCTGAACTAGAATGTCTGCTGAACATCAGTTTAGTTCGCCCAACAACTTGCCACCAACTGTTCCTGATGGTACATCGGGAAGAATCGAAAGGATACCGGCTTCCGGCAGCTCGGTCTAGAATGCATTCTGGTCTGAAGTGCCGGAGATGATGGTCGTGTTTGCATGAGGTGTGCTTGCTTATCTGAATGAATGTGTGTGTGTGTGTGTTTGTATGTGTGTTTCACTTTCTTGTTCTGACGACGGCTGTGGCCCAAAAGTAATGTGAAAGTGTCTTAATTGTGTCTGTCCGCTGCTTAACGTGTCATCTTTACCGTAAGTAGCAATCTGTCTTTTCCTTACATTATTCAGGAAGTGGTAGCGTAGACTAATCCGAATGAAACTTTGCATACAACATGTGTCGTATTTTCGCTTGTTGCAGAGGTACAGATAGTTACACACATAAGTTTTCATTTCGCGTGTTGGTATTCCAATTTATATGGAGCTATTTCTCGTAATTATTTTGGAGTTCAAGTTGTGAAGTAGTGTCTGAGTTTACGTAACAGAATTTCTCAATTCTGATTGTGATTTATTGGTGAATTCTACTGCATCGCTAAATCATGCGGCACGTATTTACAAATGCTGAGTAGGCCTATATGCTGCTTGTGTACGGCTCTTTCACTGGGAACGCTACCTAACCACAGAGTACCGTTCTGAAGAGCGTTTATCCGCCTTCACAGTGAGCAACGCGAGACTGGTGCAGTGACCATCCGGACGTACGGATGAACAGTGTCTGGATCGAGTAAAAGATGTTTGTTGGTTAGCGGAACGTAATCCTCCAACAAACTCGTGCAGAATTTCTACACGTATAGGTGTTCCACATACAAGAAAATGACCGATACTGCATATGCAAGGCTTGTATCTTCATCATTTAAAGCGGATTCAATACTTCTAAGATATGAAGGTAGAGGATACGAATTTTATCGTTGGCTAACTGCAGATCGACGAGCAACCCAAGTACTATTGTTTACTGATGAAGCCACTTTCACTAGAGACGGCATCAACGACACCAGTAAGTCACATCGGTGGTCCCGTCGAAAACCGTTTGTGGAGACACATTTTCAGGAACGCTTCTCCGTAAATGTTTTGTGCGATGTGATTACTACCAGTTGATTGGGCCTTTTGTTTTACCGCATCGTCTTACAGGGACCCGTTACCTATATTTTCCAGAAAACGAACTTCTAGATCTAATGGAAGAGATTACCTTGTCTACGACATTCTTCCAGCACTACGAAGATCCGGAAAATTCTAGTCGTCTAAACCCAGCATTTCCCGGAAGACAGATCGATAGAAGGGGTCACGTTTCTTAACCACTGAAGTCACAGGATCATACAGTTTAGATTTTTGCCTGACAGGATAGCAGAAAGGCGAAGTCTTCAAGTCCGCAGCTCGTGGTCGTGCGGTAGCGTTATCGCTTCCCGCGCCCGGGTTCGATTCCCGGCGGGGTCAGGCATTTTCTCTGCCTCGTGATGACTGGGTGTTGTGTGATGTCCTTAGGTTAGTTAGGTTTAAGTAGTTCTAAGTTCTAGGGGACTGATGACCATAGATGTTAAGTCCCATAGTGCTCAGAGCCATTTGAACCATTTTTGAAGCCTTCCAAAAAAAAAAAAAAAAAAGTAAACACCAGAAAATCGTTCTGCATACGAACAGTGCTGTCCCCACAAAAGCATACCAAGATGACAGCAGGATAGCCACACGTGGTAGTGTCAAGAGAATTCGACAGGAGGTGGAATTTATGAAAATCATCTTTGAACTTGTGGTATTACATATTGATATCATTCCACGGGCGTCACAGTTGGTAACGGACAGCAAGTTCCCCTCTGACGCCGACAGTAGTCGCGCGGGATCTGGTGGACACAATGGTGCACACACACTGAGCCACACCTGCAACGGCTATGTACGTACCATGGGTGCCTCCTGCTGCTGTGACACAGGACGACCAGCGACAGCCACTCAACCCACTTGCACTTGGAGCCTCTTACCAACGACTCCATCGTTCATCTACAACCATACTCCGCAAGCCACCTGACGGTGTGTGGAGGAGGGTACCTTGAGTACCTCTATCGGTTCTCCCTTCTATTCCAGTCTCGTATTGTTCGTGGAAAGAAAGATTGTCGGTGTGCCTCTGTGTGGGCTCTAATCTCTCCGATTTTATCCTCATGGTCTCTTCGCGAGATATACGTAGGAGGGAGCAATACACTGCTTGACTCCTCGGTGAAGGTATGTTCTCTAAATTTCAACAAAAGCCCGTACTGAGCTACTGAGCGTCTCTCTTGCAGAGTCTTCCACTGGAGTTTATCTATCATCTCCGTAACGCTTTCGATATCATTTACTTACAGGATCATTTAGTAAATGATCCTGTAACGAAGCGTGCTGCTATCCGTTGGATCTTCTCTATCTCTTCTATCAACTCTATCTAGTTCGGATCCCATTCCGGTGAGCAGTATTCACGCAGTGGGCGAACAAGTGTACTGTAACATACTTCCTTTGTTTTCGGACTGCATTTTTTTGGGATTCCTCCAGTGAATCTCAGTCTGACATCTGCTTTGCCGACGATTAATTTTATATGGCCATTCCATTTTAGATCCTTCCTAATGCCTACTTCCAGATAACTTATGGAATTAAGTGCTTCCAGTTGCTGACCTGCTATATTGTACCTAAATGATAAAGGATCTTTCTTTCTATGCATGCGCAGCACATTACACATGTCTACATTGAGATTCAATTGCCATTTCCTGCACTACGCGTCAATTTGTTGCAGATCCTCCTGCATTTCAGTACAATTTTCCATTGTTACAACCTGTCGATATACTACAGCATCATCCGTAAAAAGCCTCAGTCAACTTCCTATGTTATCCACAAGGTCATTTATATATATTGTGAATAGCAACGGTCCTACGACACTCCTCTGCGGTACACCTGAAATCACTCTTATTTCGGAAGACTTCTCTCCACTGAGAATGACATGCTGCGTTCTGTTATCTAGGAACTCTTCAATCCAATCACATAATTGGTCAGATAGTCCATATGCTCTTACTTTGTTCATTTAACGACTTTGGGGAACTGTATCAAACGTCTTGCGGAAGTGAAGAAACACGGAATCTACCCGTGAACCCGTGTCTATGGCCCTCTGAGTCTCGTGGACTAATAGCGCGAGCTGGGTTTCACACGATCATCTTTTTCGAAACCCATGCTGGTTTCTACAGAGTCGATTTCTAGCTTCCAGAAAAGTCATTATACTCGAACATAATACGTGTTCCAAAATTCTACAACTGTTAGAGATATAGGTCTATAGTTCTGCACATCTGTTCGACGTCCCTTCATGAAAAAGAGGATGACCTGTGCCCTTTTCCAATCCTTTGGAACGCTACGCTCTTCTAGAGACCTGCGGTACACCGCTGCAAGAAGGGCGGCAAGTTCCTTCGCGTACTCTGTGTAAAATCGAACTGGTATCCCATCAGGTCCTGCGGCCTTTCCTCTTTTGAGCGATTTTAATTGTTTCTCTATCCCTCTGTCGTCTATTTCGATATCTACCATTTTGTCATCTGTGCGACAATCTAGAGAAGGAACTACTCTGTGAAACAGCTTTGGAAAAAGACGTTTAGTATTTCGGCCTTTAGTCTGTCATCCTCTGTTTCAGTACCATTTTGGTCACAGAATGTCTGGACATTTTGTTTTGATCCACCTAACGCTTTGACGTAGGACCAAAATTTCTTAGGATTTTTTGCCAAGTCAGTACATAGAACTTTACTTTCGAATTCATTGAACGCATCTCCCATAGCCCTCCTCACACTACATTTCGCTTCGTGTAATTTTTGTTTGTCTGCAAGGCTTTGGCTGTGTTTATGTTTGCTTACAAGACAAACTCCCCTCCCCACCCTCCACAGATTTAGTGGATAGCCCCTCAAAAACTGAAAACAGATCAGGCATGGAAACAGGAAGAAGGTGCAATGAACTGTGAACAAAGAAGCAAGATAGAAGCAGCGAACGTCCGCAGCTCGTGCTCGTGCGGTAGCGTTCTCGCTTCCCACGCCCGGGTTCCCGGGTTCGATTCCCGGCGGGGTCAGGGATTTTCTCTGCCTCGTGATGACTGGGTGTTGTGTTATGTCCTTAGGTTAGTTAGGTTTAAGTAGCTCTAAGTTCTAGGGGACTGATGATCATAGATGTTAAGTCCCTTAGTGCTCAGAGCCATTTGAACCATTTTTGATACAGCGAACGGTGGAAGCACAAGACGTAGTCACGGAGTCGTGCATGTGTGGTCACGGTGCTAGACTGCAAAGAGATCCATGTTCAAATCTCTTTCGTGCCCCATTTTTTCACAAAATTATGAACTCTCCGTTCATCTTTGACGTGCCTGTTCTCTTTCTGTAGTCTTGGTATTTGTTACACTATAATGTTGGTTATAGGATATCAGTCATCTGGTAAGAACATATTACCGTTGCAGGTAAATGTAATGAATAGTGAAAGCAACCAAGATGCCTCATATACTTCTTACAGAAATGAAAACAACAAATAAACGGGTGTGAACTATGTTACAACAAAGGAATTCAAGACCCTAAACTTCCTTGTGTAGAAGAAATAGGTGCGTACGTCTGGAGGACTCTTACTTACACCTCACTGTTGTAAACGGACGTTATACCACGATACATAAACAAATTTGAATACAGCGAACAGATACGTTAATAAGCTCGCAACTTTGTGGAAATGAAATATGAGGCACGAAGGAGGGTTGAAAAAGGACTCCCCCTTTCGAGTCCAACATCGGGTTATTCAAACATGCTTGATTTTGCACATCTTGTGACTCCACCCTTCACTGTTTCTATTTTGCTTCTTTTTTTCACAGTTCACTGCATCTTCTTCCCGTTTTCACGCTTGATGTGTGTTCAGTTTTTGATGGGCTATCTACAGGGCGATCTTACCACTAAATCTGAGGTGAATACGATGGGGAGTTTCCCGTGTTAGCACAGCAGGACACTTGCTTGCTGAGATTGTGATAGCTGGACTCGGTTTCTTGCTGCATTACTTGTAATGAATTTTCATTTGATTGGAGAAGTGCGAGGTAAATATACTGTCTGCTGTGTTATCTTGTCTGCTAATCACTTCTACTCTTGTCCATCTTTCCTATGACGGCAGTCGCTGCACCTCTCTGTAGCCCACCTCTCTTTATCACTGTGTACGGAGCCGTACACAACACAACGTAATTTGCCTTTTCTTGATGTTTTCTGTGTTTGTTTGGGTTACATTATAACAGTGCTGTTCTCTGTAATCGATATAAATTGGATGTATGTTATGCGCAATGCTTCATCAGAGTTAGCGTACACCACGACTTCCTAAAATGTATACAACTAACCCATTATCCTAGAACGCGATTCCAGTTACAGGTTGCGTCCACGAACAACAAAATTTTGATTTTCAGTATTTCTCGTAATTATTGGCCGAATTAAAAAATTTATGACGGTGTCGTAATCTACTCGTTGTTGTTGTTGTGGTCTTTAGTCCTGAGACTGGTTTGATGCAGCTCTCCACGGTACTCTATCCTGTGCAAGCTTTATCATCTCCCAGTACCTACTGCAACCTACATCCTTCTGAATCTGCTTAGTGTATTGATCTCTTGGTCTCCCTCTACGATTTTTACCCTCCACGCTGCCCTCCAATACTAAATTGGTGATCCCTTGATGCCCCAGAACATGTCCTACCAACCGATCCCTTCTTCTAGTTAAGTTGTGCCACAAACTCCTCTTCTCCCCAATTCTATTCAATACCTCCTTATTAATTATGCAATCTACCCATTTAATCTTCAGTATTCTTCTCTAGCACCATATTTCAAAAGCTTCTGTTCTCTTCTTATCCGAACTATTTATCGTCCATGTTTCACTTCCATACATGGCTACACTCCATACAAATACTTTCAGAAACGACTTCCTGACACTTAAATCTGTACTCGATGTTAGCAAATTCCTCTTCTTCAGAACTGCTTTCCTTACCATTGCCAGTCTACATTTTACATCCTTTCTACTTCGGCCATCATCAGTTATTTTGCTCCCCCAATAGCAAAACTTCTTTACTACTTTAAGTGTCTCATTTCCTAATCTAATTCCCTCAGCATCACCTGACTTAATTCGACTACATTCCATCATCCTCGTTTTGCTTTTGTTGGCATTCATCTTATATCCTCCTTTCAAGGCACTGTCCATTCCGTTCAGCTGCTCTTCCAAGTCCTTTGTTGTCTCTGACAGAATTACAATGTCATCGGCAAACCTCAAAGTTTTTTTCTTCTCCATGGATTTTAATTCCTAAACCGAATTTTTCTTTTTTTCCCTTTACTGCTTGTTGAATATACAGATTAAATAGCATCGCGGAGAGGCTACAACCCTGTCTGACTCCCTTCCCAACCACTGCTTATCGTTCATGTCCCTCGACTCCTATAACTGCCATCTGGTTTCTGTACAAATTGTAAATAGCCTTTCGCTCCCTGTATTTTTCCCCTGCCACCTTCAGAATTTGAAAGAGACTATTCCAGTCAACGTTTTCAAAAGTTTTCTCTAAGTCTACAAATGCTAGAAACATAGGTTTGCCTTTTTTCTATCTATTTTCTAAGATAAGTCTTAGGGTCAGTAGTGCCTCACGTGTTCCAGTATTTCTACGGAATCCTAACTGATCTTCCCCGAGGTCCGCTTGTACCAGTTTTTCCATTCGTCTGTAAAGAATTCGCGTTAGTATTTTGCAGCCGTGGCTTATTAAACTGATAGTTCGGTAATTTTCACATCTGTCAACACCTGCTTTCTTTTGGAGTCTGAGGGTATTTCCCTTGTCTCATACATCTTGCTCATCAGGTGCTAGAGTTTTGTCAGGAATAGCTCTCGTAACGCTGTCAGTAATTCTAATGGAACGTTGTCTACTCCCGGGGCCTTGTTTTGACTTGGGTGTTTCAGTTCTCTGTCAAACTCTTCACGCAGTATCATATCTTCCATTTTATGTACTTCCTCTTCCATTTGCATAATACTGTCCTCAAGTTCATCGCCCGTGTGTATACCCTCTACATACTCCTTCCACCTTTATACTCGTTAAGAGGTGTAAAAATGGCTCTGAGCACTATGGGACTCAACTGCTGTGGTCATAAGTCCCCTAGAACTTAGAACTACTTAAACCTAACTAACCTAAGGACAGCACACAACACCCAGCCATCACGAGGCAGAGAAAATCCCTGACCCCGCCGGGAATCGAACCCGGGAACCCGGGCGTGGGAAGCGAAAACGCTACCGCACGACCACGAGATGCGGGCTGTTAAGAGGTGTAATCGTCTGTTAAAATTGTACGACAATACCATAAGTATTGTGTATGTGTGTGTGTGTGTGGGGGGGGGGGGGGGGTGGATGGGGGAGTGTTGTGAGAAAGCCTGACTGGTGACACGCAGATACACGGAATTTTATTCATCCAGTATTTGAGAATGAGAGCACTTAACTAATTCCAACAAAACCTTCGCAAAACTGTTACGTCCTGACACCCAGCAAAAAAATGGTGAAAGAAAAAAAAGTGTAGCGGTTACTCCCTATTCGCTGGTCATGCACTAAAACTTCAGCATCAGACATTACGTTTTAATTTATGACTTCTTTACTAATGACTATTCGCAAGGCAGTATGTACGTACACCACTGAGTGTAATTGCAAAATTACATGATTGTACGGTACGGATCCTAGTTAGGAGATATCACGCCACGACCATTTAGATGTGAGAAGAATTATCTTCTGCTAAAATCACGCCCAGTAAAAAAACTTGGACATCGCACATGACGTTTTAATTTTTTACTTATTTACTACTAACTCTATAAATAACGCACTTTGCAGATAGTATCAACATACATAATTAAATTTACCTGCAAAGTGATATCATTCTACGACACATAGATCAAGAGATGTGACGTCGTAAACATTGAGACGCTTGAAAAAGCAACTTTGGCTTAAATGGAGCGCAAATTATCCAAACCATATTAATCCAGTGTTTTATAATGAGGGCATTTAGTGTTTTGCAAGGAACTTTAAGCATGATTGTAAACCTTTCTTAAACTTTTTCTCGTTTACATGCTTGAATTCAAATATTTAACACATCAACGCATTTGTAAAGTAATCAGACGTTTGAAGGTGTTACGCACATAGGAAAAAAGGTTCAAATGTGTGTGAAATCCTATGAGACTTAACTGGTAAGGTCATCAGTCCCTAAGCTTACACACTGCCGAACCTAAATTATCCTAAGGACGAACGCGCCCTAGACCGCTCGGCTAATCCCGCGCTGCGCATAGGAGTTCCATTCTTTAAAGAATCAGGCATTTACTCGTATTTCCTATTAGTCCTCAAACATCCCGTTGCGATAAACTTCTTTATAATACACTCACAGAAACCAATTCTGCCAATATGGGAAATGATTACAACATATATGAAAGACTTATTTCAATAGTGGTACAAGTCCATTTTGGTTCATTTTAAGATACAGAGTCCTAAAGTTAAATGAGCGCTGAAAAATCTGCAGTTGAGATACCAGAAATATTCAAGCATATGGCTTCTTGCTAGAGATGAACCTTTCTCCCTGTTGGTTTGGATCATTAATGTCGGAAGCACTATAATCAGAAAAGTGGAGGTAATGGACTTGTACCCCTATTGAAATAAGCGCTTCATATGTTGACATACATCTTCTAGTTCTGATTTTTGCCCTTTCGTGCTTAATTACTGTTTCTGCACACGACATAAAGAGGTTACTACAGAAGATTCCAGACTCAATCGCTGGTGTCACCGCTGTTGTTTATGGGTCCGCATCGACAACCATCCATCACCAACTGTTCCCTCTTGACCCGGAAGCCCAAATTCTTTCATCCTTCCGCGGAGAGCCTTCGAGACAAGCAACAGGGTGGAGTAATGGCCGACCCGAGCTTCGCGGCGGGCGTTTTTCTGCGGACAGGTCACAGCGGATGACAGATGGCTTACTTTTATGGCCCGTAAACACAGGATATGCGGGGGCACTGTCGTCCTCCCGCTACAAAAGAACGAGGCACAGAAAGCCCGCCACTGAGGAAGAGATGTCAGTTTGCTGAGCCACCATGCAGTCGCCGCGGCGAACTTAGGCGCGAGCTAGATGCAGTAGCATAACGCCTTAACCACTCGGTGGAAATGAATCACGCAGCGGGAGCACGCTGGCGAAGGTCTCCCAGTCGTGCACAGAAAGTAGGGCCTCAGATGGCGTCACTATAACTCCAAATGGTGCTGGCCCCGCAACTCGAAGTAGCAAAAGGAATGGGAAAAGTCAGCGTGTGTGTGGATCGACGAGCAGTTTCGGTGCACTGTGGTGATGTTCTTCGTTGCAACGTGGCCCACAGACAACACCTCCACTAGCAAGGGGAGGCCACGACGTTTGGAACGCGGATCTACTTCAAACTTCGTACACTCGTAGTACTCCATTGGGACAACAAAATGTGTAAGCAGTAGCGCGTACTTGTCAAGCGTTACTGAGAAAATCGCAAAATAATTTCGGTCGTCAAATATACAGGGTGTTACAAAAAGCTACGGCCAAACTTTCAGGAAACATTCCTCACACACAAATAAAGAAAAGATGTTATGTGGATATGTGTCCGGAAACGCTTAATTTCCATGTTAGAGCTCATTTTAGTTTCATTCCAACGCGATCAAATTGTAAATTTTCACAATCAACATGTGTGGGCTGACGAGAATCCGCACGCATTTGTGCAATCACGTCATCAACACAGATTTTCTGTGAACGTTTGGGCAGGCATTGTTGGTGATGTCTTGACTGGGCCCCATATTCTTCCACCTACGCTCAATGGAGCACGTTATCATGTTTCTTTACGGGATACTCTACCTGTGCTGCTAGAACATGTGTCTTTACAAGTACGACACAACATGTGGTTCATGCACGATGGAGCTCCTGCACATTTCAGTCGAAGTGTTCGTACGCTTCTCAACAACAGATTCGGTGACCGATGGATTGGTAGAGGCGGACCAATTCCGTGGCCTCCACGCTCTCCTGACATCAACCCTCTTGACTTTCATTTATGGGGTCATTTTAAAGCTCTTGTCTACGCAACCGCAGTACCAAATGTAGAGACTCTTCGTGCTTGTATTGTGGACGGCTGTGATACAATACGCCATTCTCCGGGGCTGCATCAGCCCATCAGGGGTTCCATGCGACGGAGGGTGGATGCATGTATCCTCGCTAACGGAGGACATTTTGAACATTTCCTGTAACAAAGTGTTTGAAGTCACGCTGGTACGTTCTGTTGCTGTGTGTTTCCATTCCATGATTAATGTGATTTGAAGAGATATAATAAAATGAGCTCTAACGTGGAAAGTAAGCGTTTCCGGACACATGTACACATAACATATTTTCTTTCTTTGTGTGTGAGGAATGTTTCCTGAAAGTTTGGCCGTACCTTTTTGTAACACCCTGTATACCTGTGCGTCGCCGTGTTTACCAGTTAGCGGCGGCAGCCGAGTGGGTAGCGTTTAACTGCTGGATCGCTGGAACGAGTCCCGTTCGTCAGCTCTTTTTTGTTTTGTTTTTAACACAGTCACTTTCATTTCTATTTATATTAAAATTGATATAATGGGAAAAATATGTGTAATAGGATGAACTTTTATTAAATTTACAATGGTATTTGGCAGCCTACTAATTTTTATTATCACAAATAATATAATATTCATAACTATCGACCTAACGCATAAAGTGATACTGAAAATGTATGAGAAATCCCTTATACCTGGAAGGAGCCCGAAATTACTAGTTACCTCCAAGTTTTGACCGGCACAAACGGCTTTCGAAAGATGTACAATTAATCGTCGCTTTCGACACTACGATTACAATGGCAGGATGGTATTTTTCCTAAAAACATGGAAAACATAAAGTTAAACGGCACCTGCTGCATTGATTAAATGCTGTTTCCGCATACGCAAGGTCTCTTCAGGCTTTCCGTGGAAAAACAAACCTCTTTAACATTTTCAAAAACCTCTCTTTCAGCCGATAATTTGGAAGCAAACCATGCATAACGCAGCATTTACTCAAATATCGGGGCTGATAACTGATCGTGCAGTATCGAGTGTATTTTAATAGTGTATTTTAATAGCGTCTTCACGAGAAGCAATTTCTCGTTCTTTTTCGAGTAAATACAAACAATTTTGAAGACACGGACAAGCATACATTTTCAGTATCACTTTATGCGTTTGGTCGTTTACTAGGCGATAGTTATGAACATTATATTATTTGTGATGATAAAAATTTGTAGACTGCCAGATAAAATGGTAAATTTAATAAAACTTAATCCTATTACACGTATTTTTCCCATTATATCAATTTTAATGCAAATAGTAAAGAAAATGACTTTGTTAGAAATAAAAAAAACTAACGAATGAGACTCGATCCAACGATCCAGCACACACACAATTTTTTTTTTTTTTCATTTTGTTCGTTATTGATCGTTGTGTTTGGTCATTGCGGACGTCACACGACATCCGTTCAAGTTCGTTTGTTGATCCTTCCACTCGGTTTTTTTTTTATTACAGAGGCTAACCGGCTCTCTGATCGAACACGCTCAGGTACCGTGCCGGCTTACTCAGCTGCCGCCGCTTCATGGTAAAAGCGGCCACGCACAGGTATGTATTTGACGACCGAAATTATCTTGCGATTTGCTCAATAACGCTTCAGAAGTACGCGCTACTGCTTACACATTTTGTCGTCCTAATGGAGTACTACGAGTGCACGGAGTTTGAAGTAAATCTGCGTTCCAAACGTCGTGGCGTCCCCTTGTAAGATCAAGAAGGATGGACAAGGATGGCGAGCTCCCGTTCTTGGATGTTTCAGTTGAGCGGAAGCCAGAGCCATATAGTTTACAGGAAACCGACGCACACTAATCGATACTTCAACACCTCTAGTTTCCACCACCCTGTACATAAGAAAGCAGTCCTGAAGTCCGCAGCTCGTGGTCGTGCGGTAGCGTTCTCGCTTCGCACGACCGGGTTCCCGGGTTCGATTCGCGGCGGAGTCAGGGATTTTCTCTGCCTCGTGATGACTGGGTGTTGTGTGATGTCCTTAGGTTAGTTAGGTTTAAGTAGTTCTAAGTTCTAGGGGACTGATGACCATAGATGTTAAGTCCCATAGTGCTCAGAGCCATTTGAACCATTTTTTTTGCAGTCCTGAACACGCTAGTTCACACAGCCAAAGTTATTTCTGACGACCACTGTCTACAGTTTCTACTGCAGCATTTGACACACGTGTTCAGACAGAACGGTAATAGTAAGAGAGACATTGCAAACACTTTCAGGTGCCACTGAAGAAGGACGCCTTGCGATTCGGTGGAAGACGCCGAGCCAGCTGCTGTCCTGCCATACTATGGGGGAATGAGCAGCGTGTTAGGATGTGTGCTGCAGATGCGTGGATTGAGACCAGCGTCCAGGCACGCCCCCAACATACGAGATATACTGCACGCTGTTACAGACCACATTGGAAGTGCACTGAGGCTTTTTGCGGATGATGCTGTAGCATATCGAGAGGTTGTAACTGTGGAAAATTGTACTGGATTGCAGGAGGATCTGCAACGAATTGAGGCATGGTGCAGCGAATGGCAATTGAATCTTAATGTAGACAAGTGTAATGTGCTGCGAATACATAGAAAGAAAGTCCCTTTATCATTTAGCTAATATATAGCAGCAACTGGAAGCAGTTAATTCCATAAATTATCTGGGAGTAGGCATTAGGAGTGATTTAAAATGGAATGACCATATAAAATTAATCGCCGGTAAAGCAGATGCCAGACAGATTCATTGGAAGACTCCTAAGGAAATGCAGTCGGAAAACAAAGGTTACAGTTCACTTGTTCGCCCACTGCTTGAATACTGCTCACCGGTGTGGGATCCTTACCAGATAGGGTTGATAGAAGAGAGAGAGAAGATCCAACGGAGAGCAGCGCGCTTCGTTACAGAATCATTTAGTAATCGCGAAAGCGTTACGGAGATGATAAACTCCAGTGGAAGACTCTACAGGAGATACGCTCAGTAGCTCGGTACGGGCTTTTGTTGAAGTTTCGACAACATACCTTCACCGAGGAGTCAAGCAGTATGTTGGTCCCTCCTACGTATATCTCGCGAAGATATCATGAGGATAAAATCAGAGAGATTAGAGCCCACACAGAGGCATAGCGCCTATCTTTCTTTCCACGAACAATACGAGACTGGAATAGAAAGGAGAACCGATAGAGGTACTCAAGGTACCCTCCGCCCCACACCGTCAGGTGGATTGCGGAGTATGGATGTAGATGTAGATTGCCCTTCGTGTCCCCGGTGTGTATGATGTCCCTTACGAATACGACAGCAAGTACGTAGGTCACATTATTCGCATAGTCGCAGAGCGTTGTACCGAAACTTGACAGGTCGACCATAGCTGAGCATTGACTGGAAAACGGACATAGGCCTAAAATACAGTTTGACGACACGACTCATGCGTAACACATTGGGATCCCGTTATAAAGGAGGTGGCTGAGACTAGAATACACAGCATCAATTTTAAAAGAGACCAGGAGTATACATGTAGTAGGACATGGGAGCCGGATTTGGATGTCGAAGCAATGATGGATGGTTGACACTTGCAGGGAGGCGGAAGCGGCAGTTTTAAACGTGGCGCTGACCCCTAGCGCCACCTGACGCCACTCGGTCCAGCGCGGTGCCAACGAGATGTATGGGCCGTGCAAAGTAGTTGTGACGTCACACTAGTAGGCTTGTCCGCCACATTTCAGGAACACTCCGCTCCGTGTAGGGCACACAGGAAATCAATATTTAATTGAAAAGGTAGACACTCAAGATCTTAATTTTTTTCAAAAGCGCAGTCAAGAACTATTAAACTCGTCTGAAACACTCGCTTTCCGCCGTAAGATCTGCAGTGTCACGTGCTGTGACGTGCGCGACACAGTCTGTGTTTCTCACGGGCCACGGTCCAGCGACAGGCTGGAGCTGCTGTGAGCTGCCCTACGCACCTTCCCCACGCGCGTCGTTTTGGCCCTCCACGATTGGTGGCAGAGGCTGCAATCTGAAAACCGCGCCAGCTGCGGCAGTCCTGACAACGATGGTGGGGGTAGCCATCGAGAGCTGTAGATTTATTCGAACTGACGCGGCTTGTAAACCGAGATTTTGTTCAGACATTTGGACGACTTCACACGAGGAAGAACAATCGGGAAACTGGAGGAAGGACGAAGTGTGATGCGTGTAACCTAGGAGTTTAGTATTACTCGCAGCAATGTTTCACGTGCATAGCGTGGCTTCGTAACCACAGTCACTGCTGTCCAAAGGAGAGGAGGCGGTCTACCACAGTCAACAACGGCGCCAGATGTCCGCTACATCCTGCAACAGACGCGAAGGAACAGCGAGTGCAATCAGTTTAAACAGGGCAGCGAGGCGCGCAGTCTCACGACCCACAGTGTCATGGGACTGCCCGGTGACCAGTACGACACCAGCACGTCAGAGGCAGTTTTTGCGATGGTACCGAGATCACAGGGACTGGGCTAACAAGGACTGGGGCCGCGTACTCTTCTTGAATCAGAGCACATTAAGTCTGAGTAGTGATTCTGGACGTACTCTCATATAGCGAGAGGTGGCAACACGTAATGCGCTCAGAAACATGGTCACACATGGTTGCACCGCTGGCCCAAGTGTTACGGTGTTGGGAGGCATAACGTTGCCCGGACGTACTGACATTTGTATCTTTAAAAACGGTCATCGGTAATGCTATTGTGTGACTGTATGCCTTCTCCAAGTGCGTCTTTTCAAGAGAGCAATCGCCCCTGACTTCATTTTTATGGACGACAATGCGTGA
Source organism: Schistocerca serialis cubense (assembly GCF_023864345.2). Lineage (NCBI taxonomy): Eukaryota > Metazoa > Arthropoda > Insecta > Orthoptera > Acrididae > Schistocerca > Schistocerca serialis. Next base: position 471,950,930 of record NC_064646.1, on the reverse strand, counting down.
CCGCACCGAACAGCGCTGTCGGGGGAGCTCTTGGAACGAGAGGATATTCGGCGAATGGACCGGCCTGCCCGTTCCCCCCACTTTAGTCCCACCCAGCACGTGTGGTTTGAGTCGGGGAGAGGCATCGACGCACTTCCACATGCACCAATCACTATCCCGCACTTGTCAACTGCGCTGGTGGAGGAGTGGAACACCCTACCACAAGAACTCCTCCCCAAGTTAGTGGCCAGCATGGCAGCACGTCACAGAGGGTACGTTGCCGTACGTGGGTACCACACACATGCTATTAAGAATTACGTTTCGCGTTTTGCAGTCCCAAGGGGACTATCTTGAATCGCTGTGACTTCGGTGCCATTATTCTCTTTGAATAAAAGCCTCATTTCTGTTTGCTTATTACGTGGTTCTTCGGTCCTGAAGAGCCAAAAATCTGGTACACCTGCCAAATGCCGTGTAGAGCCTCCGCGAGCAGGCACAAGTTCAAATGGTTCAAATGGCTCTGAGCACTATGCGACTCAACTTCTGAGGTCATCAGTCGCCTAGAACTTAGAACTAATTAAACCTAAATAACCTAAGGACATCACACACATCCATGCCCGAGGCAGGATTCGAACCTGCGACCGTAGCGGTCACGCGGTTCCAGACGCAGGCACAAGTGTCGCAGCGCGACGTGGCATGGACTCGACAAATGTCTGAACTAGTTCTGGAGGGAACTGAGACTATGAATCCTGCTCGGTTGTCCGTAAATCCGTAAGAGTACGAGAGGGTGGAGATATCTTCTGAACAGCGTGTTGGAAGGCATCCCAGATATCCTCAATAATGTTCATGTCTGGGGAGTTTGGTGGCCAGCGGAAGCGTTTAAACGCAGAAGAGTGTTCCTGGAGCCACTCTGTAGCAATTCTGGGCGTGTGGGGTGTCGCAATGTCCTGCTGGAATTGCTCAAGTCCATCGGAACGCGCAGTGGACACGAATAGATGCGGGTGATCACACAGTATGCAGATGTACATGTCACTTGTCAGAGTGGTACCTAGACGTATCAAGGGTCACATAACACTCCAACTGTACACGCCCTACACCATTACAGAGCCTCCACCAGCTTGAACAATCCCCTGCTGACATGCAGGATCTATGGATTCAGGAAGTGGACTCCATACCCGTAAACGTCCATCCGGTCGAAACGATTTAAAACGATACTCGTCCGAGCAGGCAACATGTTTCCAGTAATCAACAGTCAAATGTCGGTGTTGACGGGCCCAGGCGAGGCGTAAAACTTTGTGTCGTGCAGTCATCAAGGGTACACGAAAGGGCCTTCGGCTCCGAAAGCCCATATCGATGATGTTTCGTTGAATGGTAAGTACGCTGACACTTGTTGATGGCCCAGCATTGAAATCTGCAGCAATTTGCTTAAGGACTGCACTTCTGTCACGCTGAACGATTCTCTTCAGTCGTCGTTGGTCCCGTTCTCGCAGGATCTTTTTCCGGCCGCAGCCATGACGGAGGTTTGTTTTATATGATACTGATATTCACTATACACTCGTGAAATAGTCGTATGCGAAAATCCCCACCTTTATCGCTACGTCGGAGATGCTGTGTCCCATCGTTCATGCGCCGACTATAACACAACATTCAAACTCAGTCAAATCTTGATAACCTGCCTATGTAGCACCAGAAACCGATCTTGTCTTACATTGGCGTTGCCGACCGCAGCGCCGTATTCTGCCTGTTTACACATCTATTTATATGAATAGGCATGTCCATACAAGTGTCTTTGGCCCTTCAGTATAAAGGGTGGGGAATTTAGTACACAGTGCTGCATCTCTGTCAACAACGTTGGCTCTGACCGAGCTAGACATTTGCTCGAACTGAGCATCATAAACGGCGACGCACTGAGGAAGGTGATGAATGAGTTGTGCCTTTGCCTGTCCCACCTTTCCCTGAGCCCTGTTTATCTGCTACTCGTACCAGTGGTGCGGTACAGTTGGCGCTGGAGAAGTGGAGGTTGGGGAGGCAGTATCTCTTATTCCTGCTGCAGCAGGAGTGGCTCCTGTGGAGACGCCCTGGAGCGAGTGTGTGGCAGGCTCGTCTCTTCCGCAGCCTCCAGTACAAGCCCAGCCACTAATGCTCAATGCCCTTCTGCCCCTCTGTGTGCTTTCGGCGATGAAGGTCGTGATTTGACACGTATTGCGACTTCCTTTACATAAACTGTTACTCCAGATTTGTCTCGCGCTGTCTCAGAGACTCACTCTCATTGCCCTCGATTAGGGAGTCGGCATACCTTTCGGCGTGACCGTTCCGTAGGGCAGGCCCCTGAGCCAGGGAAGTCACAGATTGACAGGGAAGTGGTTCAAGATCCGCCTACGGCAGAGATGTTACTCCTCACAGCCGGGTTACACTACGTATACAGCCGCGACGTGTAGCGTCGCGCATAATAACTTAGGATAAAGATTCATTTGAGCCCAGTAGTGACCTCCCGCTCGCGGAGACGTTGTCGGACTCCGCGATGGACTGGGCGACTGATGAAATGGTCATGCTGCTCTGTTGTCCTTTCTGTGTTCTTTCTTTTGACTGGTGGCGCAGACATAAACATTTCTCACACGGAAACTTCCTGACAGATTAAAACTGTATGCCAGACTTTGACTCGAACTCGGGACCTTCGCCTTTCGCGGGCAAGTGCTCTACCAATTGAGCTACCCAAGCACGACTCACGCCCCGTCCTCACAGCTTTACTTCTGCCAGTACCTCGTCTCCAACCTTCCAAACTTAACAGAAGCTCTCCTGCGAACCTTGCAGAACTCGCACTCCTGAAAGAAAGGATATTGCGGAGACATGGCTTAGCCACAGCCTGGGGGATGTTTCCAGAATGAGATTTTCACTCTGCGGCGGAGTGTGCGTTGATATGAAACTTCCTGGCATATTAAAACTGTGTGCCGGACCGAGACTCGAACTCGGGACCTTAGCCTTTCGCGGGCAAGTGCTCTACCAACTGAGCTACCCAAGCACGACTCACGACCGGTCCTCACAGCTTCAGTTCTGCCAGTACCTAGTCTCGTACCTTCCAAACTTCACAAAAGCTCTTCTGCGAACGAGACGAGGTACTGGCGGAATTGAAGCTGTGACGATGAGTCGTGAGTCGTGCTTGGGTAGCCCAGTTGGTAGAGCATTTGCCCACAAAAGGCAAAGGTCCCGAGTTCGAGTCTCGGTCCGGCACACAGTTTTAATCTGTCAGGAAGTTTCATATCAGCGCACACTCCGCTGCAGAGTGAAAATCTCATTCTGGATTTCTCACACTGGCCGCACGGGATGGCCTCGCGGTCTAGGGGGTCTCGTCAGAGGTTCGAGTCCTCTTTCGGCCATGGGTGTGTGTGTTGTCCTTAGCGTAAGTTAATTTAATTTCGATTAAGTAGTAGTATGTAGGCCTAGCGACCGATGACCTCAGCAGTTTGGTCTTGTAGGACCTTACCACAAAAAAAAAATTCTCACACTAAATGTTAGTCGTGGCATCAGAGCTGTGCCTTGGTTTACTGAGGCAGCTTATCTATGAATCCTATGCAGATATAGAGCTCCTGCAAGAAGTTTTATTTATCAGTTTCCCTCTCCCTGGATGTCGCACTGTTTTTAATGTGGTGCCAGTATTTTCGTCGGCAATGTCATGCTTTTCGAGAAGGCATTCCCACTGCTGATGTACAGGTTCTTCAATCTGCAGAGGAATAGGCTGTAGACTTTTTGCCCTCACCTTGGTTGTCTTGTATGCTCCGTCTGCTTCTGGTTACACTGTGGAACGTTCGTGTTTTTGTAATGAGGAGATTATTTATGTTTTACGTAAGAGTCTTCGGCCTCTGTTGTTGGGTGGTGATTTTAACTGTGTTCTGCGTCCTGTTGACCAGTCTCCCCAATTTAAGAACTGTCGAGATTTAAACGAGCTGATACGCTCGATGCACTTGAAAGTTATTTGGGAGTGTAAATAGCCGGCGTTGATTAATCGTACTGCGACGTTTTACTGGGACTTCTAGTAGCAGTATTTACCGATTCCGTTTATCGGATTGGATGCGCGATTGCATTCTTGCAGTCGACGTTGTCCTTTCTGGTTTTTCTGATCACTTTGTTTCGGCCGCCACTCTCCAGCTTGGTGGGTGTTGTGTACATAGTTCCGCGTAGTAACCGCATACACTTTCCCACTAGAGTGCGCCCCACTAAGCACAACAGCGCAGGCGCAGCGCTCGTCCATCTCTGCACTACGAGATGGCGCTGCCATAGAGACGGACCAAATTCTGCTTCCGCCGATCCGCGTATTAATATGTAACGCAGCCAATGAGATTACTGCTAACGTAGAACCTTTTCTCCTCACGGATCACACTCGCGCAGTGATACATGAATGCGTAAGGTATTATAACGAGTGTACAGACCTCCAATTAGTCAGTCTGCTTTTGTCTACATTTGTCTGTACCAGTCTATAGTCAAGTTTCAGTCAGCGCCTAATAAGATTACCATATTTCTGTACATAGCCACAAAGATAAATGTATAGACACTTTTGGCAAGTATCAGAGATATATGTGAGAATTAGATTAACGTACCAATACCAAAGCAACTTCAGATGGTCAATTGTAAATAGCATCCAGAACCAAGTTAAGTAATTTTTATGGTTGTTATGATTTTAATAAATGTGTGTGAAAATTAATCAAGTTCTGTTTAAAGTTGGTCACCGTCAATCTGCTACTCTAAGCGTGCAAGTGGCATTTCTATCGTCTGACCTAACGGCAGAAGATAAACACGCCACACTAAGACCACGAGACATATTGCTGACACTCGCCTACTTCGTTAGAGCAACAAGTCAAATAATCTGATGGTGAGTGTTCTGAAGGTCTTACAGTACGCACACCACAGTGGGCAACCAGTGAAACTGTTCTGTTCCCCGTCTATATTGAATGTCGCTCACTTGGAAGATTCTTCACTCGATGATGCGATACATAATGTGTGGCAGGGTAGTCTTCGATCAGCTGAGAGGTGCTCTACCACTCTGGAATGATGGATTGCCCTGTCTAAACCGAAGCTGTATCAAACTTATTTTGCTGCTAGGGCGAGAGGTTTTCGGAAAACTCGTGAATTTTATTGTTCTCTTTTGCGCGACTTGTATGGCGCTGCGGATAGCGTCGCCCAGCGGATTGCAGATTTACGATGTACTAAAGCAAAGTTGTTGAAGTTGAAGCGGCGACAGATGGAGGGGTTGCGGGTGCGATCGAAACCACTATCACTACTGCTGGAGGAACTGGCTTCGTCACACCATCTGCTTAAACATCCAGCTCGGCCTCCCCTCCCTTGCAGTACTTCTCTTGCAGTCACCTGACGTACTTCACGCTTAACATCAGTACTGTGTCGATCTTTGCGACGAGGATACACCTGGCGGCTTCCTTTTCGACCTGGCTACTGGGACCCTAATTATGCTTCTCACGCCTGAGCAGAACACCGAGATCTTGGCCGTCTTTCACCCAGAAGACGTACGTGACCTTATTGTTACTTCCCTTTCTCACAAATAGCCAGGTGTGGATAGGCTCTCAAAGGAATTTTCTGCGCATCTTTGGCCATTCTTGGGTGTCACACTTACGCCCATGTTGAACGAGGTGATGAAGGGTGCAGTTGTGCCCACTCCATTCAAGGTTGGGAAAATTCTGTCGGTATCTAAAACTACTGGTCGTAATACTGTTGATAATTTTCATCCTTTCACATTACTGAATTCTGATCAGGACAGTGGCGAGGGCGGTAAACTGCAGGATGTCTGCCTTGCTGGTGATAGTCGTTGTCGGCGAGTGTCAGAGTTCTCTCTCTGGACGCTCTATTTTTACCGCTGTAGAACAATTCCGTTATTTCCAGAATGAGATTTTCACTATGCAGCGGAGTGTGCACTGATATGAAACTTCCTGGTAGATTACAATTGTATGCCGGACCGAGACTCGAACTCCGGACCTTCGCCTTTCGCGGGCAAGTGCTCTACCAATTGAGCTACCCAAGCACGACTCACGCCCCGTCCTCACAGCTTTACTTCTGCCAGTACCTCGTCTCCAACCTTCCAAACTTAACAGAAGCTCTCCTGCGAACCTTGCAGAACTCGCACTCCTGAAAGAAAGGATATTGCGGAGACTATGGCTTAGCCACAGCCTGGGGGATGTTTCCAGAATGAGATTTTCACTCTGCAGCGGAGTGTGCGCTGATATGAAACTTCCTGGCATATTAAAACTGTGTGCCGGACCGAGACTCGAACTCGGGACCTTAGCCTTTCGCGGGCAAGTGCTCTACCAACTGAGCTACCCAAGTACGACTCACGCCCCGTCCTCACAGCTTTACTGGCAGAAGTAAAAAGCTGTGAGGACGGGGCGTGATTCGTGCTTGGGTAGCTCAGTTGGTAGAGCACTTGCCCGCGAAAGGCAAAGTTCCCGAGTTCGAGTCTTGGTCCGGCACACAGTTTTAATCTGCCAGGAAATTCCGTTATTTGATTTCGGTTGCTGTCGTTACTTCTATACTTCGTGCCTTCGTCTGTTTGGATTTTAATAAAGCTCTCGATCCTGTTAACCGTGATTTTCTGCTTCTGATTTTGGAGATGATCCGGTTTACTGTTGAGGCTCGTAGTGTTATCGAATATGTTCACGGGCATTACAAATCTGGTGACTGTGAATGGCCAACTGACGCACACGATCGCCATACGTCCCCCACGGGAGTCTGTATCGATCGCGATCAGTGACACAGGTGAATGCAGTAGGTGTGCGTCCCCAGATACGCTACAGCACCTGTTTGCTTGTCGTGGTCGCCTAGGAAACTGGCCCCGGCTCACAAAGCAATTGGCTTCCCTCACTCGCTCTGTGGAAGCTGCATATTCCACGATTTTGCGGTCGGTTACTTCTTTGTTTCCGAGGACAAAGGCTAATTCGGTAATTTGGCTGGTTGGTCGCTTTGTGCACTTTGTCGTTACTGGCGAAGGGGAGGATGACCATCTGGCTTTTCGCCATTTTATATATGCGGCTTACAGGCCCTACTTGCAACTGCCCCCATTTCGAGAACTCTCTGTCAACGTGCTGAATCTCACCTTCCAGAGACAGGGCGTTGGATAGTTCCGGCAGGAGCTGCTACACTCATTGTGCTTCTGTTCTTTTGTCTCCGTTTTTCGTCGGTATTCGTTTCTTTTGAGCTATTAGTATTATTTTTAGAAACTTTAAACACACACTCACACACAAAAGATATGTAGTTATGTGAGGCAGCAGCTCGTGACAGGAGGGGGGAGGTATTCTGACCACGCCTTGGGTTTCGGTCCCCTGAAGCTGACTGTAACCACCACTACTGATTGCTTTTCGTAAAATATATTTCCTGTCTACAAATGTATTCAGGTACTTCTGTTGAACTTTTTGTAATTAATTCTACTTTCTTATATGTAAACTTTATCATACTCATGTTTACGACCTTTATTCACCGTAAGTTAAGTGTACGTATAGACTACTCAATAAATTACCGTTATTCTTTTTAAAAAAAATGTCGAAACTGTAGCACAGTTAATAGCGTTGTGGGCTGTTAACTGTGAAGATAAAGATAGCGGATTCGCATGCACCATCTTCCAAATTCTTTTAGACCTTTTATTTCCAAAAAGATCCTTGGTGTTTCTTGTTCATTGAATGGAAGTATTAGTTAAAATATGGACGTTATTAATTAAAAATAAGATATTTGTTGCAATTTTTGTTGCAAAGGCCAACGCCTGGAATGTTTTCTCAATCGCCAGAATTCATGACGTGACTGCTAATCTGTCAGAAAGTAAACACAAGTTAGCCTACACAGTGGAAGTTTTGCTATTTTGAAACTTTCTGTAATATCTATCTATCTATCGCTTGCGCCTGTGACCCGCATTTTGCGCGGGGTTGGCGTGGTTAAATCGGATTTGGCATGTTAATGTGAAGGGGTGGCCGGAAGCCCTTCCTGCCGCCAACCCGTACCCGCCGGGACGGAATCAGAGTACCCTATCTGTCTGCATCCAGTGCAAATCATGGAAAAATGCGTATGTGTTGCAAATGTCTGTGAGTAGTGTAACTGAGGCGGGACGTGGGGACCAGCCCGGTATTCACCTAGAGGTATGTGGAAAACCGCCTAAAAACCACATCCAGGCTGGTTGGCACACCGGCTCTTTGGCTCTTGTTCATATATTGCCAGTAAACATCTTTTTCAATGACGGTTAGCAGCTTAGAAAAAGATCTGAAAAAAGCGGTAAAGCATGGGGGATCGAATGTCGGATGGACCACTAATTTTTTCAGTCTCCGTCTTAACTTAGCCTTTACCTCTAAGCGATATGAGGAGTCTCCAGAAACAAGAGGCAGTTGGTATTCCAACTGTAGGACCAGTTTCTCAGGTTGGTTAGGGGTCTCGCAACTCGCCGAAGAAACCCCCAGTACAAAGACTTGCACCAGCACATCGGGTCGCACGTAGTTATTACTGTCATTATTAGTACTATAATTTATCTATATGCATAGTGAAGTTTATACGGAACTGTCACGGAGCGGGTCCAGCTTACACTTGTCCGATTCGTATAGATTTCATGCAGTTGTCTTCTGACACGCGAGATATACTAATGAACAACGCTGCATTTTATTGCTATGGAAGCGATCTTGCAGATAAGTAAAGCATTTTTATATCATGTGTCTTCTGTTAAGAACGTCTGTTGTTTCTTGTTCTGAGACTGTTGTAAAACGTCTCGTTGTGTTCTGTAGTTCTTTTGACGTGGTGAAAGACGTCAGCACACACTCTGGTTTGTGCCCCGTACGCCTGTGCCCGGTCTTGCACGTGACGAAGCGGTACTCACCTTGTGACCCAGCCAGTCTTCGCGAACTGGGTCCAGCGGCAGCGGCTCACCCTCAGCGTTCAGGTCCGTGATCACGTCCTGCAACACAGTGCCTCGACTCAGTAGGGGCGACACACACACACACAAACACACACTCTGTGCCGTGTTCGGCATACACTGTGGATGCTGATGTGATCTTTATGACTGAAGTGAGGCTTTATTTGTGGTGACGTAGCGGCAGCAGACGGGCAGTGCCTCGGGACAATATGGCGAGTATGCAAGAAGTGCGCGTCTCCGCGTACGCACCGTCAGTGCAGAAAACTTGATTGCTTGCTTGCTTCTGAACGGAAGAGGCTGAGTTCTGCCTTAATGGATGTCGTGATTGCGTTTACTGGTCACGAGTAAGACGTGTAGAAATGGTCTGCCTTAACGATGTTGCAGACTGACTGTTTTGAGGTATTGTGTTATGGCTTCTTGTTGTCAAGTGCTGTAACTTTTCGTAAAGCAATTACTACACTACTGGCCATTCAAATTGCTACACCACGAAGGTGACGTGCTACAGACGCGAAATTTAACCGACAGGAAGAAGATGCTGTGATATGCAAATGATTAGCTTTACAGAGCATTCACACAAGGTTGGCGCCGGTGGCGACACCTACAGCGTGCTGACATGAGGAAAGTTTCCAACCGATTTCTCATACACAAACAGCAGTTGACCGGCGTTGCCCGGTGAAACGTTGTTGTGATGCCTCATGTAAGGAGGAGAAATGCGTACCGTCACGTTTCCGACATTGATAAAGGTCGGATTGTAGCCTATCGCGATTGTGGTTTATCGTATCGCGACATTGCTGCTCGCGTTGGTCGAGATCCAATGACTGTTAGGAGAATACGGAATCGGTGGGTTCAGGAGGGTAATACGGAACGCCGTGCTGGATCCCAACGACCTCGTACCACTAGCAGTCGACATGACAGGCATCTTATCCGCATGGCTGTAACGGATGGTGCAGCCACGTCTCGATCCCTGAGTCAGCAGGAAGCGTTTCTGATAATTATGTTTGATAATAATTTTTAATGTTAATCTGGCTGCCAGATATGGTAGCCAGATTATGCTGACTACGCGATTATGCTCATTACTGGTTGGTACTTTGAGTACAACCGGTGTAACGTACTGACGTGCTAAAATATGTTTGGTGGTACTATTACTTACGTAGAATTATCAGCTATAGAATTACGTTACCGAAAGACTGGGACTTACGAATATCCTGGTGTTTGTAGTACAATTTCACTTCAGACAACTTACTTGATGCTCTTATGAATAACTGTTTATTGAACTCAAGTGACTTTTAGTTTGGTCAATTTCTATGCTGTTGGATCAATAATTGCATTAAGATCTGTTTAATAATCTTGAGCTACTGCTGATCTGAATAATTATCATGTTTCAGCGTAACAGTTTGTTCTTATGATATATTTGATGATAAAGGCGATTATGGGACACACAACTGTAATTTGCTGAGCTGAAAATCTTTTTAATAAATCTGTTTTATGTAGTGCAAATGTCAAACAATCATTTCCACCCGTTCCGAATCTGTGTGTCCCAATGCTTTTCCACAGCATCTAAATGACAAACAGACAAAGGTAGTGTACACTGTTGGACATTAAAATGGAAATATCAGGGACGGTAAGAAATAACGTTGGTTGGTTGGTTTAAAGAGGGGGGAGGGACCAAACTGCTAGGGCAGCGGTCCCTTGTTCCTAGGAAAGTAATTCCACAAGGGAGAGAAGAAAACAAACGGGACGTACAGCATAATACCGAAAGGAAGGAAAAACCACACAAGATCGACAGAAAGGCAACAAACACTACAAGGAACAAAAGACGACAAGAAAATCACAGAGAGACGCTAGAAACAGATAGAAGACATTGAAACAAGAAAGCAGATTACCATGGCTGGCTGACCACGAGAATAAAAAAAGAAAAGCCAGTACTTAATTGCACATTTACACTACAACAGAAAGAATACGTGAGTAACTTTGTAGATGACTCGGAGGCGTAAAGAGCCGCCACCTCTGGCAGCATCATCGGCTCTAACGATGCTGGCCATCGAGTCGAAGGGAACTTGGATGACAGATGAAGGTGCGTCTTTTCATGCTGCTTCAACTGTACAACAGAACTGATCAGTCACAGCGGCTGGTGACCGATGGCATGCCCGTCACTCAGAAAGCCATTAGCAGATGTTTTCAGCGGGTGAGATCACAGGAGAACGTGCCGGGCGCGATAACACCCTAACACCCTCTGCACAGAGGTAGGTCAGGATGCAACGGACGACAGGCGGTCTTGCGTAATCTTGTTCATGGGTAACGCCTGTAGAACTACACGATAGGGCACAGCCACTGGTCTCTGCACTTATCCAATGTAACCGCTGCTGTCGAAATTAACGGCTGAACGAATAAAGGTGATCCTGATGTGCACCCAATTGTAGCCTATACTACTACTATATCAGGTGCTGAGCCCGTACGACGATGACGAATGTATTGTGTTGACGTTCGTTCTCCTTGGAGTCTGCAAGTATGGATTTGTTTACATCAACTACTCCCCTCCAGACTTACTTTACATATGCATAGGCTTAACGGGGTGTGAATGGTTACCATGATTCGCTTCAATACATCATTCTTTACATTTTTCCCATTTACATTTCTCGTATTCCATGCCTCCAGCGGGACATGGATCTCAGGAATGTGCACATTAACTGAGGGTATACATCTTATCCAAGAGTGACATAATAAAACGACTCCAAATAATGAAAAATTAAGTTCCTAAATTTCTGCAAAAATACTGTTCAATGGTGTGTAGGAAGTTGCTCAACGGAAAGTTATTTGAATAATCTCCATTGCATTGTTCTTAAGACGATGAATATGCTCTCGGTAGTTGTTGAGTATCTTTGAAGTCTTCGTAAGGAAATATTTTGGTCGTAGTGTTGAGGAAAGAGAAATATAGGCTAACGAGAAACTCTTTAATGAATGTTGTATTTGCTGAACATTTATCAAAACACCAAGTTATCTGGAGAGATCACTTCTGGCTCTTTCCACTTACATCATGTTTCCAAAAAAGGAATTGTAATTCATTAGTGAGTGAAAATAAGCAACTTAAACCAGGACAGCCTTCATTGTAAAATCACATTCAGTGAACCGTACTGTAGAAGTAGCTGAGCTAAGGAGCTTAGTTCCCAGTTAACACGGCAACCTATCAGTAGTCTCAGAAACTTGATACTACCGCTTTCTTGCGTTTCCTTGTTCGACTGGACTATTTTTAACAGCTGCTGGAGTTCTATGACAAGCACTGAACTGTATGTACACTGTCTTGCCAAATTTCAATGGTAATTTATTTGTCTCGAACCAGGTGCTGATGTTTTCAAACATTTCTTTAGCATTCTATACAGTAAGAAGAGTAGTAGTATTTCTTCTTCTTTCTTCAAGTGTTACGCATCTGCTTGCTACGCCCTGTTGCCAGAGCATTTATTATCTGTGGCAAGCTTGTATTTGACCTTTACACTTGTTTCTTGATCTATGTGTTGGTTTTTTTCCCTATTAATCGATAATTCATTATTATTTTGGGTATTCTGTTCTCATTCATTCTTGTGACATGATGTCTTCACTTGCTTCTACACTCTTTACTCTGTCAGTTTATGCTTTTTATCTTACTTGTTGTTTGATTGTTATAGTATCGGACAGACCGTAACCATCTGCACTCATTAAAAACCTCATTTCCACACCTCGCATTCTTCGTTCGTTTTCAGCTGTGCTACTTTCACTGTCATAAGGTATAGATGGTATTGCCATTGGTTTGCAAAGTTTTATTACGGGTTCTCTCCTTACCTTTTTATTCTTTGTTTTGTTTATATTTTCAGTAATGTAATTACAAGTTCCAATTTTTTCAATATGTCTTTCCCGTTTATGACGGAGATGGTCTTTTGCGCGAACATTAATTCACCTGCTGTCTCAACTTTCCGTTCCTTTATTACAATTTCGCTTTGGATCGTAGCTTGACGTTTAAAAATCACGCCTTTTTATGGGGGGCCGAGATTATTGAGTTATAATCCTTGATAGTTATATTTGATTTATAAATGGGACTTCGAAGGACATCATCACTGCCAGCTATAAGAATTTGGTCATCATCAAAGAGTGTTGTCCTCAGATAATTTCACTAGTTAAAGCTATTTATTTTCGCCAATGCCTCATCGTATCATCAACATAGGTCGTAAAAAGGATCAGAGACAAACTGTATCTTTATTGTAAGTATAGATTTGTTGTTACTTTGACATTTTCCTTTTCTAGTAATGGCAACCTTAGAATCTTGGTATGTTTTTTGGATTATTCTCAGTAAGTGATGTGATATGCCTCTCCTCTCTGTTTCCACAAACATTGTCATACCCACGTTCTCAAAGGTTTCAAGTAGTAAATGAGTAGTAGATGCGTTTCTCCATAGATTTTACATGCCCTACTAGTAATGTTCATGCCTATAGTTGCATCATGTGGAAAAATCGCAAAATTTGCGTCGAGTGAGTATGCAAGTATAAGGTTATTTATGCGTATCAGAAACAATGTAGGGTCTAAAGCAGAACCCTGTCCAGCACCTTATCAGACTACTTCAAATTCCGAGGACCCGCTATTAAGCGTTGGGTATGGAACTGACAAACTCTGCTGAAAATCATTACCATGCTGTATCCTATATTCCAGAATAATTTAACTTTTGAATTAAAATATCACGGATCATAGCGTCACAAACATTTCATCTTGGAGATTTTCCGTAGCGTCAGCGGCGGTTTTTAATGTATGAATTGGCGTGTATCCCTGCCAAGAGGTTTTGACGCTTACGCTTAGATGACCGAGAGAATCGCTACGCCGATTCTCGGAATCTGTGGAGTGTCAAGCTAAAGTGGAATTTTTTTAAAACTGCGGCTCGTTTCCGTAACTGAGAGGCAAACGCAGTACCGTTTGACTAGGAAATAATCCACATCTACATCGATACCCTGCAAATAACTCTGAAGTGCCTGGCAGAGGGTTGATGGAACCACCTTCACAATTCTCTATTACTCCAATCTCGTATAGCGCGCGGAATGAACGAACACCTATATCTTTCCGTACAAGCTCTTATTTTATCATGGTGATCGTTTCTCCCTACGTATATGGTGTCAACAAAATACTTTTGCATTCGGAGGAGAAAGTTGGTGATTGGAATTTCGTGAGAAGATTCCGTCGCAACGAAAAACGCCTTTCAGTGATGTCCAGCCCAAATCCTGTATCATTTCAGTGACTCTCCCATATTTCTCGATAATACAAAACGTGCTGCCCTTCTTTGAACTTTTCAATGTACTCCGTCAGTCCTATCTGGTAAGCATCCCACAACGCGCAGCAGTATTCTAAAAGAGGACGGACAAGCGTAGTGTAGGCAGTCTCGTTAGTAGGTCTGTTACATTTTCTAAGTGTCCTGCCAATAAAACGCAGTCTTTGGTTAGCAATCCCCACAACATTTTCTATGTCTTTCTCCCTATTTCAGTTGTTCGTAATTGTAATACTTAGGAATTTAGTTGAATTGGCGGCCTTTACAATTGGCTGATTTATCGTGTAACCGAAGTTTAACGGATTCCTTTCGCAGTCATGTGGATGACCTCAGACTTCTCATTATTTAGGGTCAAGTGCCAATTTTCGTACCATTCAAATATCATTTCTTAATAGTTTTGCAATTTGTTTTGATCTTCTGATGACTATATTAGTAGATAAACGAAAACATCATCTGCAAACGACCTAGAACGGCCCAGAGTGTCTCCCAAATAGTTTATATAAATAAGGAACAGCAAAGAGCCTATAACACTACATTGTGGAACGCCAGAAGTCACTTCTGTTTTACTCGATGACTTTCCGTCAATTACTACGAACAGTGACCTCTCTGATAGGAAGTCACAAATCCAGTCAATAACTGAGACGATACTCCACAAGAACGCTATTTCACTAAAGCCGCTTGTGTGGTACAGTGTCAAATTCCTTCCGGAAATCCAGAAATACGGAATCGACCTGAAAACCCTTGTCAATACCACTCAACACTTCACGCGAATAAAGAGCTAGTTGTGTTACACAGGAACGATGTTTTCTAAACCCATGTTGACTGTGTGAATAGACCGTTTTCTTCGAGGTAATTCATAATGTTCGAACACAATATATGTTCTAAAATCCTGCTGCATATCGACGTTAACGATATGGGCCTGTAATTAAGTGGATTACTCCTACTACCTTTCTTGAATATTTGTATGAACTGTGCAACTTTCCAGTCTTTGGATACGGATCTTTCGACGAGCGAACAGTTGTATATGATTGTTAAATATGGAGCCAATACTCTGAAAGGAACCTAATTGGTATACAGTCTGGACCAGAAGACTTGCTTTTATTAAGTGATTTAATTTGCTTCACAACTCCGACGATATTTACTTCTACGTTACTCATGTTGGCAGCTGTTCTTGATTCGAATTTTGGAACATTTACTTCGTCTTCTTTTGTGAAAGCTTTTCGGAAGGCTCTGTTTAGCAACTCTGCTTTGGCAGCACAGTCTTTGATAGTATTTCCATTGCTATTGCGCAGAGAAGGCATTGATTGTTTCTTGCCGCTAACATACTTCACATACGACCAGAATCTTTTTCGATTTTCTGCCAGGTTTCGAGACAAAGTTTCGTTGTGAAGACTGTTATAAGCATTTCGCACTGACCTCAGCGCTACACTTCGAGCTTCTGTAAGAGATCACCAATCTTCGGGATTTTGCGTCTGTTTAAACTTGGCGTTTTGTGTCTGTTTAAATTTGGCATGTTTGTTACGTTGTTTTTAGGCACCAGTGTCTGACCTGCTTTGTGTACCAGGGAGGATCAGCTTCGTCATTTGTTAATTTATTTGGTATAAATCTGCCAACTGCTGCCGATACCATTTCTTTGAATTCAAGCCATATCTGGTCTACACTAATGTTATTAATTTGGAAGGAGTGGAGATTGCCTTTCCGGAAGGCATCAAGTGAATTTTTATCCGATTTTTTTAATATGTATAT
This sequence comes from Schistocerca serialis cubense, assembly GCF_023864345.2. Lineage (NCBI taxonomy): Eukaryota > Metazoa > Arthropoda > Insecta > Orthoptera > Acrididae > Schistocerca > Schistocerca serialis. The sequence goes on along the minus strand of NC_064646.1, from coordinate 471,935,046 downwards.
TTTTGGTTTATTTTTGGAGGATTTGTGGGTTACGATATTCAGTTTCACTACGACAACCCTGTGTTCACTAACCCCTGTATCTGTTTTGATGCTCGTTATTAACTCCGGATTACTTGTTTCTAAGAGATTAAGTGTATTTTCCAACCGTTTACTATTCGCGTGGGCTCAAGAACTAACTGCTCGAAATAATTTTCAGAGGATGCGTTTGGCACAAGTTCGGATGATGTTTATGCGTACTTCCGGAATTAAACATGTATTTTCGCCAACATATCGAGGGTAAATTAAAATCACCACCAACTATAATCGTATGAGTAGGGTGCGTGTTTGAAATCAAACTCAAGTTTTCTTTGAATCTTAAGCAATTGTATCATCTGAATTGGGAAGTCGGTAAAAGGATACAATTATTATTTAATTCCGGTTGCCAACAATGACCTCTGTCCATACTGCCTCACAGGAAGTATCTACTTCAATTTCGCGAGAAGATAAACTACTTCTAACGGCAACATACACGCCACCGCCAACCGTATTTAGCCTATCCTTCCGGAACACCGTTAGGCTCTTCGCGAAAATTTAGGCTGAGCTTATATCCGGCTTTAGCCAGCTTTCAGTGCCTATGATGATTTGAACATCAGTGCTTTCTATTAGCGCTTGGAGCTCTGGTACTTTCCCAACACAGATACGACATTTTACAACTGTTATACCGATGGTTCCTGTATCTACATTCTTCCGCACCCTTTGTGACCGAAGCCCTTCTTGTGTTTTCCCGAGACCCTCTAGCCTAAAAATCCGCCCAGTCCACGCCACACAGCCCTTTTTACCCGTGTAGCCGCCTCCTGCGTGTAATGGATACCTGACCTATTCAGCGGAACCCGAAACCCAACCACCCGTTGGCGCAAGTCGAGGAACCGTCTGAGCCTCTGATCCAGACCCTCCACTCGGCTCTGTATAGAGGTCCGCAATAGGTCCTGTCGACAATGCTGCAGATGGTCAGCTCTGCTTTCATCTTTCAAGCAAGACTGGCAGCCTTTACCACTTCCGTTAGCCGCTCGAAACCAGAGAGAACCGCTTCAGATCCAAAGTGACACACATCGTTGGTACCGACGTGAGCAACCACCTGCAGTTGGCTGCACCCTGTGTTTTTTGTGGCATCTGGGAGGACCCTTTCCACATCTCGAATGACTGCACCCAGTATGCACACGGAGTGCACATTGGTTTTCTTACTCTCTCTTGTCAGCCAAGTCCCTAAGGGGCCCCATAACGCCCCTAACGTTGGAGCTCCCAACTACCAATAATCCCACCCTCTGTGATTGCACGGATCCTGCAAACTAAGAGGTTTCCTCTGAAACAGGACAGGCGAAGGCATCTGGCTCAGCGACAGTGTCAGCCACAGACAGCACCAGGAACCTGTTTGTCAGATAAACCAGAGAGGCCTTACGTGCGGCCACCTGGGAAGTCTTTCGCTGCGTGCTACGCCCTGGGGCGACCATAGGTGAGGGGTCAATCCCAGTGTGAGCAGTAACTGGGTTGGCCACCGGTGAGCACCGATCGGAGGACTCGGACGTGCTGGACGTCCGTTGGATCCCCACGGCCGGCCCACCGACTGCAGCCTCAAGCTGTGTAACCAGAGCCATCACAGCCTGGAGATGAGAGCAAAGTGTCACCAACTTGGCTCGCATCCGCACACAACAATCGCAGTCCCTGTCTATACTAAAGAACGTGAAATACTAAACTACGCAGATAAACGGACTTTCGGCACGTGCTGCGCAACTCTACTGTAGACCCTGACGAAAACGCAGAAACTGTGTCCAATAAATTACATTAATACGCAGAGATTCAAAAACCTAACTACTGAAGCACTCAGGTGAAACTAAATAATTTGCGTCTGATTAGGAACTTGTAATATATCACAAAATTGGTTTACATTCCGACGCCAACGGAAGCGCGAGAACTGTGGCTATTAGATCTTAAATAAACACTTAGAAACTCAAGAAACTAAACTATTAAAGCACACAGATGATATAAAATTCGCTCCTGATTAGGAACTCGTAAAAGTCACAAAATCGGTTACTTCCATGATGCTGCTTGTATCTCGACCGCCTACTGAATCACACATATCCTGGTAGTGGATACAATTTTGTCCACGACTGTTTTAGCTGCGGGAGAAGGAGAGGTTGTGCAGTAACGCTGCTCTTCACCAGCCCTTGCGCCAGTGTCCTCGATTACATTCCAGTCGCCTCTGCCGTGTCTAATGAAGTATGGATTGTGACACCGTTCACAGGGATGCACCCTGCAGTTTCCCACGAGGAACAGGCGCTCCACGTTGTACAGCAGTGTTATTCGGGTTGCCCGCACAGCTGGCGTTAAGTGGCGAGACGACGTATGGCTACAGCTGGGTGGCTTAGAAAGGGAGATACCTTTGCCTCCCTACTTTGCATCGCCAGTCACAAGTGCGGAAATAGAGCGTTATTCGATTTGATTCCACCAGCCAGGTATTTACGTGAGCTGCACACCACACAGAGTTGACTGGAGAGCGAATCGGCAGTTCCACTTCCGGAGCAGGCGGACTGCTTTCTGGTCAGGTAGCCCATCAGCTGACAACTACTTGCAGCCAGTCTTCGACGACCGCCAGCTGTCAATCAGTCCTTCACTTCGGAACTGGACTTAAGAGTTTCTCAGAAGTGTCCATCAACCAGATTAGGACTTTCACTCATATTAAGGACTTTTCATAAATAGTGCAGACTAATTTTTTTAGTTACACGTTTACTTTTTTCAGTATATCTTTACAGTCCTTCAGTGTAGTCTGTCCCTCCTTCTCTATGACTGAATCCCAACGTTTTGGAAGCTCTATTTTTTCATTTAGGACACCATTTCTGTTCATCTGTCTAATGGCTCGGGTAACGATGGTAGAAAACTCTTCCAGAGAAAGATAAAGACGTCCACGCATAGATTGTTTCAACTTCGGGAGCAAGTCAATGTCTGGTGTCTGGGTGGTAGAGAGGATCGGCAATACTTCCCATCCGTATTCACGTAGTTTTTGAGCTGCAATACTGCCGATATGCGGGCGAGCATTGTCATGGAGAATGAGTGGCCCAGCCTCGAGCAACTGAGGTTGGGTTTTGTGCATTTTTCTGCGCAGGTTTACATGAAGTTACGATAATACATCTGTGACACTTGCTCCACATGGGACTCGATCATGATGATCCTTGGTGATCATAAATAAATATTATTTGCTTGAGCTTTGATTGAGCGCGACGAAAGTTTTTTGGACATGGAGAATCTAAAGCTCTCCATATACTGCACTGTGATTTCAACTCCGGTTTAAAGTCTCTAATCCACGTTTCATCAACAGTGACAATTCGGTACGAGAACCCTCGACCTTCACGGCCGAATCATTGTTTGAGCATTGTTGCAATGTTCAGGCGGTTTTGCTACCCCTAAGCAGTCAAACAGTGTGAGATCTATCTCGCAGAATTTTTATTCTTCTTCAAATCATTTGTCAGAATATGGAACACTGATGTTGGGAGAAATCCTGTGGCTTGAAAGATTTCCTCACAAGTCACTGTAAGATTAATGTCAACGAATGTAAAACAGTGGCAACGTAGTTAAACAAATTAAACGTAGATTCTGAAACATTACAGTAAAAGTACCAGAAGAGTTTTATTTGGGCACCACAGTAAATGATGATGGCCGCGTGAGACAAGATATAAAATACAGAGTGGCTGTAGCAAGAAAAGCGTTTATGAAAAAGGGGAATTTGTCAACATCTAATATGTATATACGTAGGTGGAGAAAAATTTTAACCCTGGATAGCTCATGCCAGTAGGAACAAAAGTTACTTACATTGTGCAGGTCTACAACACACGGAAACTTGGCGCCACGATCTCCGATTGGCCGTGGGATTGCCCTGTAGCCATTCTTCGGTTGACGGGCAGCGCTATGGTTGTCGGTTCACACATACGAACGTCCCTCGCCCTGTCACTGCCCTAACGTGATATTCACACGTGTCGAATGGGTCTTGCTGTTTGTCTCCACCTCACATCACAAGCATTCACACGTAAGCTTCGCTTCGGAACACACACACGACACCTGCGATTTAGTCATACAGTAAGCATGGCAGCACTGTATTCGTTTGAAGAACTACGAGATATGATTTTTGTTTATGGACTAGCCGACGGTAATGCGCATGGAGCTCGACGATTGTATGAGGAACAGTACCCGGCAAGGCGCCACCCACACCCGCAATCGTTTACAGGCATTTTACCGGCGACTTGGCGAAACTGGTTCGTTAGTGGGTTATCATGGTAACGCTGGAAGACCTCGAACACGGCGGAATGCGGAATTTGAAGAAACTGTTCTCAAACGCTTCGAAGAAGCACCTACGACAAGTACTTGAGCGGTTGGACACGACATGGGGGTCATTCATCGGTTAGTCGGGGACGTTTTGAGGGATGACAGCCAGCATCCATTTAGTTTCCATCCTGTCCAAGACGTAAATCCTGTGGCGGACTATGAACATATGTTAGATTTTTGCCGGTGATTTCTGCGACGTGTTGCTCGAGATTCCGACTTCTGCGTGATGGTGGTGTTTACCGAGAGTGCACCTTCCATCGGGGTGGCCTTTACAACACTCGAAACGTTCATTACTGGGCAAGGGGAAATCCTCACGTCACGTACGTCCACAGACGCGAGGAACGATTTTCGCTCAACATTTGGGCAGGCATTGTGGATGACCATCTGATTGGGCCAGTCCGTCTACCTCCTCGACTTAGCGGGGCAAATCACTTTTTGTAAGAAACTCTACCCGGTCTTCTGGATGATGTTCGCTGGAAATAAGGCTATGCATGTGGTTGTAGCATGATTGGGCGCCCGCATATAACAGTTGTAGTGTGCATGGATATTTAAATAAACTCTTCGACGGTCGAATAATTAGCAGAGGTGTTCGTAGGAGATGCCTCCGCAATCAAGAGACCTCACGCCACTGGACTTTTTCCTGTGAGGATTTGTCAAGGTTCTAGTTCAGCCATCCGGACGCGAACCATCTATAAACAAAGAGGGATCTCATTGAACACGCCGCCAATCACATCAGGGCAATGCCAGGAATCTTTGAGAGAGTTAGGTGAAACAACGTTCGACGTTACCGAGGTTGTGTCGCGTCAGAGGGTCGCCGTTTCAAGCACCTGCTTTAAGTAAACAATGTCCAAGCTACAAAAAAGTCCTTTTCAGGGCCGACACAATTTGTAAAAGACTTTCTGTACGTGAACTAACAGCTGTCGACAGGTTTGTTCTCCTTACGTCTTATCATGAACCTACAACGGATGTGTCGGGACTCCAGAGATTCGCTCCCTGGTACCCAGAGTGGGAGGCTGGCGCGCTACCACCGAGCGTGCGGCCTGCCTCGGATACGTCGCAGGCAAAGCATTGGCGGTCATGCGTTGTCCTGAGCATCCGGCAACAGGGCAATCCCGCAGCCAATCGGAGCACTTGGCGCGAACTTTCTGTAGTCTGAAAATTGTGTGTTGCCGACCTACACAACGTTAGTAATTTTGGTTCCTACTTGCATCAGCTATCCAGGGTTAAAATTTCGTGACACAATTTTTCTCCACCATGTATACAGGGTGGTCCATTGATCGTGACAGTGCCAAATATCTCACCAAATAAGCGTCAAACGAAAAAACTACAAAGAACGAAACTTGTCTAGCTTGAAGGGGGAAACCAGATGGCGCTATGGTTGGCCCGCTAGATGGCGCTGCCATAGGTCAAACGAATATCAACTTCTATTTTTAAAATAGGAACCCCCATTTTTATTACATATTCGAGTAGTACGTAAAGAAATATGAATGTTTAAGTTGGACCACTTTTTTCGCTTTGTGATAGATGGCGCTGTGATAGTCACCAACATATGGCTCACGATTTTAGACGAACAGTTGGTAACAGGTAGGCTTTTTAAGTTAACGTTTGGACATTTTATTTCGGTTGTTCAAATGTGATACATGTACCTTTGTGAACTTATCATTTCTGAAAACGTATGCTGTTACAGCGTGATTACCTGTAAATACCACATTAATGCATTAAATGCTCAAAATAATGTCCGCCAACCTCAATGCATTTGGAAATACGTGTAACGACATTCCTCTCAACAGCGAGTAGTTCGCCTTCCGTACTGTTGGCACATGCATTGACAATGCGCTGACCCATGTTGTCAGGCGTTGTCGGTGGATTACGATAGCAAATATCCTTCAACTTTCCTTATAGAAAGAAATCCGGGGACGTCAGATACGGTTAACGCGCTTCAACGACCAATCCACCTGTCATGAAATATGCTATTCAATACCGCTTCAACCGCACATGAGCTATATGCCGGACATCCATCATGTTGGAAGTACATCGCCATTCTGTCATGCAGTGAAACATCTTGTAATAACATCGATAGAACATTACGTAGGAAACCAGCACACATTGCACAATTTAGATTGCCATCGATAAAATGGGGGCCAATTATCCTTCCTTCCACAATGCCGCACCATACATTAATCCGCCAAGGTCGCTGATGTTCCACTTGTCGCAGCCATCGTGGATTTTCCGTTGCGCAATAGTGCATATTATGCCGGTTTACGTTACCGCTATTGGTGAATGACGCTTCGTCTCTAAATAGAACGCGTCCCAGAAATCTATCATCGTCCCGTAATTTCTCTTGTGCCCAGTGGCAGAACTGTACACGACGTTCAAAGTCGTCGCCATACAATTTCTGGTGCATAGAAATAGGGTACGGGTGCAATCGATGTTGATTTAACATTCTCAATATCGACGTTTTCGAGATTCCCGATTCTCGCGCAATTTGTCTGCTGCTGATGTGGCGGATTAGCCACCTACTTCGCCATCATCATTTCTTGCAGGTCGTGGTTGACGTTTCACATGTGGCTGAACACTTGCTGTTTCCTTAAATAACGTAACTATCCGGCGAACAGTCCGGACACTTGGATGATGTCGTCCAGGATACCGAGCAGCATACATAGCACACGCCCGTTGGGCATTTTCATCACAATGTCATACATCAACACGATATCGACCTATTCCGCAATTGGTAAACGGTCCATTTTAACACGGGTGATGTATCACTAAGCAAATACCGTCCGCACTGGCGGAATGTTACGTGATACCACGTACTTATACGTTGGTGACTATTACAGCGCCATCTATCACAAAGCGAAAAAAGTGGTCCAACTAAAAGATTCATATTTCTTTACGTATTACACGAATATGTAATAAAATATGGTGGTTCCTATTTAAAAGAACGCAGTTGATATCCCTTTGACCTATGGCAGCGCCTTCTAGCGGGCCAACCATAGCGCCATCTGGTTTCCCCCTTCAAGTTTCGTTCTGTGTAGTTTTTTTCGTCTGACGCTTATTTCGTGAGATATTTGGCTCTGTCACTGTCAATGGACAACCCTGTATTTTAAGTGGTAGGACATCTTTTCTCAAGGAGTTTGTGGGGAGTATTTGCTTGCACATAACCAATAAGCAGCCAAGACAATAGTTTTTGATATGAGATGCCACAGAATAATGTTGAATGTTAGACGAGTAGAGAGAATAAGCAATGAGGACGTAACTAACCGAGTTGCGGGAAATAGAAATTTGTGTTGTGACTTGGCTAAAAGAAGGGACCGATTGAGAGGACGCATGCTGAGGCATCACGGAGGGATAGGAAGTGTGTGGAGGTTAAAAGTGGTAGAGGGAGATTAACTGGGTTCAAATGGATGCAGGTTGCAGAAGTTAGGCGGAGGTAAAGAGACGTGCGCATGATAAGGTAGGGCTGCATCACACCTGTATCCGGGCTGAAGATAACAACAAGACATGCGTGACACAGAGTTGTCGGTGCACACCTGCGAGCTGTGAGGAAGTGTGTGTGCGTTTGTCTCTCACCTGGAGCGACAGGGTGCCTCGTATGCTGATGACGACCTTGCGCTTGGTGTAGTCGACGGCGACGAAGAAGGGCGTCTCGCCGACGTCGACGTGGTAGGTGGCGTACACGACGGCGACGTCGCCCACGTCCACCATGCGCCGCAGCGCCGCGTAGTTGCAGCGGCAGCAGTTGTCCTCGACGATGACCGCCGGGTCCTTGGGCGGCGCGCACCACAGGCACGAACACCTGCCGGCCACACAACCCGTCACCTCCCCCGACACACCGCCGGGCTCGCCCCCTGCCTACTCGCAGTCGTCTTTATATTCATTTCTATACGTGGACCACAACGACAAAGTTACTGACTACAGAACTTTTGAGCAAAGGAAAGGGCGGTGCTGTTACATCATCGCTGAAAGCCACGCACTGACCCACGGTAGGGAGGGGAGAGTTCGTGGGGGAAATTAATCGAACAGCTAGTTCTCTCTGTTTAGGCATGTACGCTGGTCACCCGGAACATTATGACCACCGACCTACGAGGGTCACTCCAAACGAAATGCACACTATTTTTGCAAAAATACAGTTTTCATTCTGCATGTGCGAAAGTTTTACAGTGTGTAGATACATCCTTCCCGCTTGTTTTCAAACTTAGTTCAACCTGTTCCCGTGAGTGGCGCCGTCACAGCATGTCTTCAAGATGGCTGCTACACTTGACGTTCGTCAGAAGCAACGTGCTGTCATTGAATTCCTGTGCTGTGGAAACGAGACAGTGGGAAGCATCCACAAGAGGTTGAAAAAGGTGTATGGAGATGCTGCTGTCGATCGCAGTACGGTTAGTCGATGGGCAAGCAGGTTACGTGATGAAAGCGGGCACGGCAATATTAAGGATTGTCCTCGCAGCGGCAGGCATCGTACTGCACACACTCCAGACAATGTGCAGAGAGTTACGGAACTGGTGACTGCTGACAGATGCATCACAGCGAACGAATTGTCACGCTACGCTGGGATAGAGGAAGGAAGTGTTTGCAGAATATTGAAAGTGTTGGCGTTAAAAAAGGTTTGTCTCAGGTGGGTTCCCAGGATGTTGATAGTGGATGACAAAGAAACAAGAAAAACGGTATACAGCGAACTTTTGGAACAGTACGAGAATGGTGCAGATGAATTTCTTGGAAGAACTGTGACAGGTGATGAAACATAGCTCCATCATTTTTCACCAGAGACGAAGAGGCAATCAATGAAGTGGAAGCATGCAAATTCACCCAAGAAAAGAAAATTCAAAACCACACCTTCTGCTGGAAATGTTATGCCTACAGTGTTTTTCGTTTCTGAATGAATCTTGTTTGTGGACATGGTGCCAAGTGGAACCACCATAAATTCTGATGCATATGTGACGACACTGAAGACTGTTCAAGTTCGACTGAGTCGTGTTCGACCACATCGGCAAAAGCAGGATGTTTTGCTGTTGCACGACAATGCACAACCACATGTCAGTCAAAAAACCATGGAAGCGATCACAAAACTCGGATGGACAAGACTGAAACACCCGGCTTACAGTCCTGACCTGGCTCCAGGTGACTATCATCTCTTTGGGAAAGTGAAAGACTCTCTTCGTGGAAGAAGGTTTGAAGATGATGACTCCCTTGTGCACGCTGCCGAACGGTGGCTCCAACAGGTTGGTCCAGAATTTTACCGTGCGGATATACAGGCGCTGGTTCCAAGATGGCGTAAGGCAGTTGAGAGGGATGGAAACTATGTGGAGAAATGAAAATATTGTTCCTAAAGGATGTATCTACACACTGTAAAACTTTCAAACATGTAGAATAAAAGATGGATTTAAAAAAAATAGTGTGCATTTCTTTTGGAGTGACCCTCGTACTATGAATATAAACACGTCCAGGTGATAGCAGCGTCACATGGCGAGGTACTGCTGACTGACACACGCACGGTGCTTGTAGTATCACTGAACGAGATGTCCGTGTGTAGAATGCGGAAGGCGCGCGAACTATGTGAGTCTGACCGAGGACACATTGTGATGGCCCAGAGGCTCGGCACGAACATTTCGTAAACTGCCTGACTTATCGGGTGCTCGAGGTGTGCTGTGGTGAGTGTCTTCAACAGGTGGTGTAACCACGTTGGGTTGGGCGGCCACTCATCATTAAAGACGTCGGGCCTTGTAGGCTGGGCAGACTGGTAAAACAGGACAGGCGGCGAACTGTGGCGGAACTAACATCAGAATTTCATGCTGGGCAGAGTACAAGCGTGTCTGAACGCGCAGTGAATTGGACCCTCCTAACGATGGGCCCCGCGGCCTAAGACCCGTGCGTGCGTCTGTGTTAACACAACGGGCACGTGGCCATCCGCATTGGACTTTGGTGCAGTAGCAGAGCGTTTCATGGTGTGACGAATCCCGATGCCTTCTCCATTATGCGGATGGGAGGACACCCCTCCCCCCCCCCCCCCCAATCCGTTGTCTTCCAAAGGAGCAGCTCCTTGATAACTGCACTGCGAGATGGAGTCAAACTCGTGGCGCCTTCATTATACTGTATGTATGTTTTTGGAAAGGTCCGCCTTTAGCAAAACACATTTTTTTGTTTTTTTTTAACCCAAACATGTTTCACTGCAGTTGCAGCATCTTCAGTGGGCTTTTATTTTCCATCTGTTAAAGATAAAGAGTGTTCTTTGCTGTTTGTATACGTGTAGCTATTACTTTTTAAATCGTAATTACAGTTATTTGAAAAACAATAAATTACGAATTCATACCTTTTTACAACATGGTGTAGTTTTTCTGATGTGTTGTGTTTCTACAGTGACCGTTTTGTTCCACAGTTTGTCATCTGCAACCACCTATACCTTAAAGTAGACAAATTGTTTAAGCCAAAATTACGATATGGAAGCTTCTTATTTCTATGTCTGAAATTATTTAATTCGATGTGTGTGTCTATTTACATAAAGTTTCACTTACGTTTTGGCTTAAACAATTTGTCTGCTTTAAGGTATAAGTGGTTGCAGATGAAAAACTGTGGAACAAAATGGCCAATGTAGAAACACAACACATCAGACAAACCACACCATGTTGTAAAAAGGTATGAATTCGTAATTTGTGTGTTTCTGAAATATCTGTAATTACGATTTAAAAACTGATAGCTACATGTATACAAACAGATGGAAAATAAAAGCCCACTGAAGATGCTGCAACTGCGGTGAAACATGTTTGGGTTAAAAAACAAAAAATGTGTTTTGCTAAAGGCGGACCCTATCCAAAAACATACATATTGTTAAAGCAAACACGGAAGAAAAGAGCTTCAACCCCGAGATGATTCATTATACTATTGGGAACATTCACGTGGCACCCATGGATCCAGTGGAGGTCGTTGAAGGTACATTGAGGGGCATGGAGTATCGTGCTCTGGTTGCAGACCACCTCAACCCTTCACCACCATCATGTCTCCCGACGGCAATTGTATTTTTCAACAACATAATGCCCTATATCACAAGGCCAGGAGTGTGACGGAGTGGTTCGAGTTACACAGTGGCGAATGCCAATTGAGTATTGGCCCCTCAACTCGCCAGATCTGAACCTGATCGAACTCATCTGGGATGTGACTGAACGTGGCGTCAGACCTCATCATTCCCCCGTCCCCGGAATTTCCGGGAATTATGCACCTTGAGCGACCTACCAAGGGCTCATTGCTTCCATGCCTTGACGAGTAACCGCTATTACCCATGCCAAAGGTGGTCATAGCGGCGCATGGTCATGTTCTGGCTGATCAGTGTAATTAACTTGGATTCATATTCTGCGCGCGCACACACACACACACACACACACACACACACACACACACACACACACACACAGACACACACACACAAAGAGGATACGGCATGTTTAATGTTTACGGTATGTTGTTGTATTGATTTTCGATATGATTCCGTTTTTGGTCTTCTTTATGAACATCAATGATTCGGTTGAACTCGATTGCCACAAACACGCAGGAAGATTAAAGTGTATAATTTCGAAATCGATCATGCGAATTAAATACCTGTAGCAAAACAGCTGAATGGATTATCCAATAAAAATTTATTAAGCAAAGCTATTTGTTGAAGGGCTGCAGAGAACAGCATTAGTACGAATTGTGAGACTTCAGTTCTGATGGAACTGCTTTAGTCTGATCCGCGTACGATGGTGGTTTGCTCAGCGTGAGACACGGACGTGAGATGCATTGTTACCGTTCCAAGCGTACAAGGTGCATACACGTGCTCTGAGCTTGAAGAAAGCTTGTACACTGCAAATTATGTCTCTCGCTTGCTTCTGCAGAATTTGTCACTTATGATCACCACCAGTCGTGGCAGCTCGCAAGAAATGGAATAAAAATGCCCTAAACAACTCGTTACGATCAGATTTAATGCTCGCATTGCCTACGATATTTACAGCAGAACCCTGAGAACAATACTGAAAGCTCATTGCCTATCGGAGAATGCGTGACGCAGATTCGCTGAACAAGTCTAAATTCGACTGCCATCGTTCGTGACTCCAACTACAATGACAATGAAGTATTAGTGCTTCTTGGTATGTACTTCTTGATGAACTCGGGACAGGGATTGTTGTAGTAATGGAACTGGTGCTGCTTCTATTTTAATATAGCAATGCACAGTAAGCTGCTACGCCTACTACGGAGCAAATTGATGCAGTTGTTATGACGGGAACGTAGCCTCTTGAAACAAACGAAATGAGGCTGATTGCATTATCAAGGAATTCTTTCGTGTGGTGTTTCTTTGGCCATAGAGCTAGTTCTCAGCTTAAGAATAGTTGGACAGTAAGAAAGATATTCAATTTTTGCCTTACGTCTTTTAATAGAAAAACAATCATATGACGTAGAACGTGTGTCTGGGAAAGTCAGGAAGATGACTCTACTGGAAATACTTGAAATCAATAAACCCATGACACAGAATGTCAGCTTTGTATTAAACGATTAACTCAGTTATCTTCTTCCCAACCGTTAAATTATTTTTAATTACACAAACAGTAGACCAAAGTTGCAAACTGAGCTTTATTTTTCATCTGTTCTCGAATGAAACGGTATCCATAAAGAAAATTTATTTTTTATTTTAGTTAAATACAAATATTTCTGCGTGACAAACAAAATGTAATACTTTGTTTTGAAAACACTCTACATATGATAAACAGTCTACAAATTATCACTCTTGTATCTTCTGTGTAAATAATACCTGTGAAAGCCGCAAGTAATTTTATTTGTATTTTCAATATAGAGCTGTCACCTGAGGGAAAAAGAAAATTTAATAATTTAAAACAGCAACAAGCGGAAAGTATGTTTTAAGACAGTTTATGTAAATAAAATAAATCTTCAGAGGGCCCTTACAGATTTTCTTGGTTTCCTGCCACAGCCTCTTTTTGCAGTCGTTACAGGTTTTGTGCAGTGGTGTGTATTTCTGTACGATGAATTAATCGCCTATTTGTGTTATACATTTAAAAGTTTCCACATTTTGGCGCGTACACTATGTGAGTACCGTTACATTCTCGGAAAACCACTTGAGCGCACACCTTTCCACATTTCATGGCAGCACACGTGCTCAGAATTTATACAACGTGGCCTAGCTTCACATAAGTAACAAAAACAATGACCCACACAAAACCTGCGACGATTACGAAATGAGGGCACAGCAGGAAATGAGGAAAGTCTGTAACAGCCATCCGAAAACGGACTTGTAATAAATCCGAAACCGGTAATGGTCTGATTTAAATAAAATGTCTTAAAACAAACTTGTTGCTGTTTTAAAACACACTACTGGCCATTAAAATTGCTACACCAAGAAGTATTGCAGATGATAAACGGGTATTCATTGGACAAATATATTATACTAGAACTGATAAGTGATTACATTTTCAAGCAATTTGGGTGCATAGATCCGGAGAAATCGGTACCCAGAACAAACACCTCTGGCCGTAATAACGACCTTGATACGCCTGGGCATTGAGTCAAACAGCGCTTGGATGGCGTGTACAGCTGCCCATGCAGCTTCAACACGATACCACAGTTCATCATCAGCAGTGAATGGCGTATTGTGACGAGCCAGTTGCTCGGCCACCATTGACCAGACGTTTTCAATTGGTGAGAGATCTGGAGAGTGTGCTGGCCAGAGCAGCAGTCTAACATTTTCTGTATCCAGAAACGCCAGTACAGTACCTGCAACATGCGGCCGTGCATTATCCTGCTGAAATGTATGGTTTCGCAGGGATCGAATGGAGGGTAGAGCCACGGGTCGTAACACATCTGAAATGTAACGTCTACTGTTGAAAGTGCAGTCAATGCGAACAAGAGGTGACCTAGACGTGTAACCAATGGCACCCATACCATCACGCCGGGTGATACGCCAGTATGGCCTTGACGAATACACGCTTCCAATGTGCGTCCATCGCGATGTCGCCAAAGACAGATGCGACCATCGCGATGCTGTAAACAGAACCTGGATACATCCGAAAAAATGACGTTTTGCCATTCGTGCACCCACGTTCGTCGTTGAGTCCACCATCGCAGGTGGTCCTGTCTGTGATGCAGCGTCAAGGGTAACCGCAGCCATGGTCTTCGAGCTGATAGTCCATGCTGCTGCAAACGCCGTCGAACTGTTCGTGCAGACGGTTGTTGTCTTGTAAACGTCGCCATCTGTTGACTCAGCGATCGAGACGTGGCTGCACCATCCGTTACAGCCATGCGGATAAGATGGCTGTCATCTCGACTGCTAGTGATACGAGGCCGTTGGGATCCAGAACGGCGTTCCGTATTACCCTCCTGAACTCACCGATTCCATATTCTGCTAACTGTCATTGGATCTCGACCTACGCGAGCAGCAATGTCGCGATACGATAAACGGCATTCGCGATAGGCTACAATCCGACCGTTATCAAAGTCGGAAACGTGATGGTACGCATTTCTCCTCTTTACACGAGGCATCACGACAACGTTTCACCTGGCAACGCCGGTCAACTGCTGTTTGTATATGAGAAATCGGTTGGAAACTTTCCTCATGTCAACACGTTGTAGGTGTCGCCACCGTCGCCAACCTTGTATGAATGCTCTGAAAAGCTAATCATTTGCATACCACAGCATCTTCTTCCTGTCGGTTAAATTTCGCGTCTGTAGCACGTCATCTTCGTGGTGTAGCAATTTTAATGGCAAGTAGTGTAACGGTACTACAGCCATGGTTCTCACGACGTCTGCTTTCTATAACATTTCAAATAATTATAATTTTGCACAACATTAGAAAAATATTTCCTATTCGGTATTTACGACCCGTCATGAAACTCCGTCAGCTGGAGCAGTAGTGGGCGAGCAGGCGAGTCCAGACTGGTTTTGCGCGCCGACGGTCACTGAGCTCCTGCACTGTCCACGGTAGGCGAAATGCGGAAATGTTTCGACCACGGCGGAGGAGCAAATTGCACTAGCGTGGGGTCTGAAAGTAACCACCAGTAAATGAACGAAATACATTTGTTTTGTGTATCAGTTCCCAGGAGGTGTCTCATTTCCCTTGCGTCAGACGTTTGGCGACAGAGCGCCGGAGCCTGTCTGTAGCAAAGAGTCTGTCTAGTAACACTGAGCGGATGGCACAGTGTAGTGATACACGTCACGATCGAAAAGTCTCACTTATGAGCTGCAATAAACTATTCATTGGCTATGTAAATGACCTCATTTGTTTTATGCCAGGGTACTGTAGTGTATGGTGAACTGGCAGTGGTACATAGGGGGCGCGTAGGTAGCAGGTGTCTGTGATGCAGGTAATTAGGTTGATGAATCGACCGTCTAGAGCCCCTCTAATAGAGCCAGGTGTCAGTCAGACTCTTATGGTAGATGGTCTGGTGGGTCAAGAAAGTTGTTGTAAATAGAGAATTGGGATGTTCGGTGTTGTTGTTGGGTTGTTTTTAGGGGAACAGATCAAACTGCGAGTCATCGGTCTCATCGGATTAGGGAAGGACGGGGAAGGAAGTCGGCCGTGCCCTTTCAAAGGAACCATCCCGGCACTTGCCTGGAACGATTTAGGGAAATCACGGAAAATCTAAATCAGGATGGCCGGACTCGGGATTGAACCGTCGTCCTCCCAAATGCGCGTCCAGTGGTGTTCGGTGTGTGTGATGCTAATGTTATTCGTAGAACGTGAGGTACTAACACATTAACGTGACAGATGCTTGTCATACAGGCTATCCGAATATGAGCCACCAGTAAATGTGGGTCCACCTTCATAGCTGAGTCGTCAGTGCGGTTGACTGCCATGTGGGAGGGCTGGCATCGATTACCGATACTGCCAGGAATATTTCCGTTGTGGGACGACTGGTACACGGTGCACCCATTCTCTTGAGGCTAAATGAGGAGCTACTCGAGCAGTTACTAGCGGTTGCAAGGTCAAGAAACCCGACGACGTTCGGAAGAGTGCTTTGCTGACCACATTCGCATCCATACGACAGCCAGTAACGCCATTGCCAGAGGATGACATGGCGGTCGGCCTGATCTGATTGGGCCATCTAGAGCCATTACGCGGGACTTTACATAACTTCATCTAATTTTACCATTAAGTGAAGAATATGAGATATGGGGCTTACAGATGCTGGTGATTTTGGCTGTAGCATTGTGTACATTGCTTACACCCTAAATCACGAACATCGGTAAGCTTCATACCTTATTATCCATTTACTGGCCCCTCGAACACTGATCAGCCAGAACATTATGACCGCCCACCTACTAACCTGTATGTCCACCTTTGGCACGCGTAACAGCGGCGACGCTTCGTGGCATGGAAGCAGTGAGGCCTTGGTAGGTTTCTGGAGCGAGCTGGAACCACATCTGCACACCCAAGTCACTTAATTTCCATAAGTTCCGGAAATTCGTGGTAAGGACTATGGGACTAAACTGCTGAGGTCATAGGTCCCTAGACTTACGCACTACTTAATCTAACTTAAACTAACTTACGCTAAGGGGAACACACACACACACCCATGCCCGAGGGAGGACTCGAACTTCCGACGGGGGGAGCCGGGTGAACCGTGACAAGACCCCCAAGACCGCACGGCTTCCCCGTGCGGCCCGTAAATTACAGGATGGGCGCGATGAGTTCATAGCCACATTCAATGATATCCCAGATGTGTTCGACAGGGTTCAGATCTGGCGAGTTGGGGGCTCAGCACGTCAACTGGAACTCACCACTGTGTTCCCCGAACTACTCCATCACATTCCTGCCCTTGTGACACGGCGCATTACCTTGCCGAAAAATGCCACCGCCGTCAGGAAACATGATCATCATCAAGGGATGTACGTGGTCTGCAATCAGTGTACGATATCCGCCGTGGTCATGGCGTCTTGCACGAGCTCCACTGGACCCTTGCATGTTCCCAAGAGCATAATGCAGACGCCGCCAGCTTGACTCCTCCAAGCAGTACATGTGGCAACGAGCTGTTCCCCAGCAGGACGACGAATATGCGTCCTCTCATCAGCGTGCTGAAGAAGGTGTGTAGTAACTACGCCAACGTCCAGTGCTGATGGTGACGTGTCCATTTCAGTCGTAGTTGCCGATGTCGCGGTCTTAACATCGGCTGCGGAGTCCCAACGTTAGGAGGGCTTTGAGCCGTGCTCTCTACCAACTATGAGTTTTCGTGAAGTTCGCTGTCTATCTGTGTTTGGTTTTCCGCCCTTGTCGCGGTTCTTCTTCCTTCTACGTGTGGCAGCAGTGATGTGTATCGATATTTGTGCCGTGTGCCATCTTTGATTTGGTGCATATAGTTTCCGGCAAGGGGATCTGGAGTGAGTCGGTCGGTTGTTGCGGACGAGGCAAGTTATCTCCGCGCGGTGCAGTCGGCTGGGGCCGCTGCAGCCCCTGCACAGTGTCGGAGCGTGTCTGGAGCTGTCCGATCGCTACGAGCTTCGTGGTTCACCGACCCAGGACGTCAAAGTTGAGCAATGGTTTCAACTACCCAAGCCACGTCATGTTGTGGTGGTTCGCTTCGGTGGTTTGCTGTTGGGAAGGTTCTCCGGTGAGCAAAACCGAGTGCTTCTACTGCTGAGATTTAGCCGCCATGCAGTGCAATTTACTATTTTAGTCGACTACGATTTTAGTGCACCAGTGAAATTTTCTGTCTTGTGGCCGTTAGTGTTCTGGTTACCTGCCCTGAGCACTAACGTAATTTCAGGCAGCGTCCTTTCCTCACCTGTTGTCGCTGTCCAACATGGTGTGTAATTTTGATAGCTAATACATACTCCATTGTGGATTATCACGTTTGTAACATTGCCTGTTTGAGTTCTCGTGTACTGATTGACGGTAGGCAAGTCGTTGGGTCAGTCGGTCCCTGGCTGTCCCCTGGTTGGGTTCCGACGGATCAAGTACAGTTGGGCTCACCACCTGTCTCACCTAAGTGAACGAGGGTAGACCGACCTACCTGGAGGCCTTCTGAGTGCCACCGGTGCTGTTATCAGCTATTTTAAATTTTAGGCTTATCGTTATTTGTTTTGTTTCTTAAAATTTTGCAAAATTAATTTTTAAATTTATTTTTCAAGCTTAAACACTGCGGCCTTTAAAGATTATGGAATATATTTTAAAGATTTGAAGTTTAATTGTGGCCCTGAGCCATTGGTATTCCACCTGGCAAATGTTGCTTCTTTAAATTATTTTATTGCTATCTTAATTGGATTTTTATCTTGTTGATTTTTACGATTTCTTGTTGTTAAACATGCTGGCCTTCTGCCTTTAAAGGTCTATGGTAATATATTCCGAAGTTTTGAAATTTAATTGTGGCCCTCAACCATTTGTATTGCACTTCGCGTATGTTGTTTTTTTAATATCTGAATTGGATTTTTATGTTGTTGAAATTTCTTGTTGGAGGCCTTCAGCCGTGAAAGAGTTGCATTAGGTAAAGATTCTGCTATGTGCCGCTTTGGTTGTAAAGGTTATTAAATGACAATAAATGACAATTAGGAGCAGAAACTGACTTAAACCCTTGGCCCTTTCCACCTGTTTTGCCCAGCGGGTTTAGTAGGCGTCTCAGGCTTGGTGCACTGCATTGACACACTGGCATTCTGTCCAGGATTAAAGTCTGATTTAGTTCTTCCATAGTTCGCCGCCTGTCCTGTTTTACCAGTCTGCCTAGCATACAGGTGCAACATGTGTAACGAGGGGTCTACGCCAGACCCCACGACGTCTGGACGCGGTTTCACCTCGCTTTCGCCGCGTGTCGAAGGCACCCACCACAGCACTCCCAGAACGTCCGACAAGTGGTGCAGTTTCCGAAATGGTCGTGCCGGGCCTCAGGGCCGTCACTATCTGCCCTCAGTAAAGCACAGACAGATCGCGCCCCTTCCCCATTCTACACACGCTCACTGACAGTGCACGCACCGTGTGTGTGTATGACTAGCGGCCGTTCCTCGCCAGGCGGCGCTACTATCACCTGGATGTGTTTATATCGATAGTAGGTCTGTGGTCACAATGTTCTGCCTGATCAGTGTGTTATGTACATCATGTACGACCACTATTTGTGACGATGATGAGTTACTGCTGCCTGTGAATGAAGGACACGGAGGTCACAAATGCTGATCACTTAGCCTGGAGGAGACGTGAGCCAGCTGTAAACAGAGAAAACGGTGTGGTGAGTACAGATGCTGGTGGCTGAGGTCGTACTGAACACGGGGTGCCTGTAAATGGAGATAATTACCTGGGCAGGTACGAACGCTGGCGATTGACGTGGTAGTGAGAATGAATCACCTGTAAATGGAGAATATGGGTTACATATTCTGGCGACTTACTTTTTAGTGAACACGGTCCACCTGTAAATACAGAAAACGACATGGTCATTAAACATTTTGGTGATTAGATTGCAGGAAACATGGACCACCTGTAAATGGAGAATATGACATGGGGATTCAGATGCTGGTGGTTTATGTTTCAGGGAACATATTACACCTGTACGTACAGAAAACGAAATGGAGGCTACTGATGCTGTTGATGCAAGCTGTAATGAATGTTAGACTCACCTAGATCGAGAATATGACATGGAAGTTGCACGGGAGATTGGACAGCTGTAAATGGAGAATATGATTTGGAGATTAAAGATTCGAGTGATTTAGGTAGTAATTATCGTGGCCTATCTGTACATGGAGAATAAGACATAAGATTACAGATATTAATGAATTAGTTTGTAAGGAACATGGGCCACCTGTAAATGCGGTAGGGCTGTATGATATAGGAGTTACTGAAGCCGAAAATGTAGATTGTTGGGTATATGGACCTCAAATGGCTCTGAGCACTATGGGACTTAACATCTGAGATCAGTCTCCTAGACTTAGAACTACTTAAACCTTACTAAACTAGGGACAACACACACATCCAAGCCCGATGCAGGATTCGAACCTGCGACCGTAGCAGCAGCGCAGTTCCGGACTGAAACGCCTAGAACCGCTCGGCCACAGCGGCCGTCTATATGGACCTCACATAAAGGGATATGAGAGGAGGCTTCAGAGGCTGGTGGTATGGGCAGCAGGAAACCGTGACAACTGTCGAGTGCTGACATCTGTTGAGCAGTTATTGAAGGTCGCGCTGTGGACAGGGTGCGCTGGTGGTGAGGGGAAGCGTCGGCGCTCACCTGATGGAGGCGCAGAGCTGGCAGACGCCGGTGGCGCTGTAGGTGACGAGGAACATGGGCCAGCCGTAGGCGGCGAGCGCGAAGTGCATGTAGTGGACGGCGTCCTGGAAGCGGCCCAGGTCGGCCGCCTCGGTCAGCGCGACGAACTGCGTGGCCGGCGTCACCGGCACCCCGGACAGGAACTCGTACGTGTCGTTCCTGCGCTGCAACACCGCCGCCCGTCTCAGGACACCTCCCACGCCCCGCGTCCCGCGTCTGGCTGCAGCGGGCGCGGCAAACAGGTGTACGGGAGGCGTTTGAAAAGTCCGTGCAAAGTCCGAGAGATGGCAACACTGGCGCGTATCGAGGTCATGTCTAGTTAGTAGCATCTTTGGAAAGAACGCACACCAAGTTTCAGCCATATTGGTCTATTTCTTTGTGTTTGGCATTTGTGTGAATCAAGGAAGTCGGGTGCCTGTCAAAAAATGGACGAAAACGAATTTCGTGTGGTGATTAAACATTAGTTTATGAGAGGAAAAACGCCTCAGGAGACTAAAGAGAAGCTTGATAAACATTACGGTGACTCTGCACCTTCGATTAGAACAGTTTATAAGTGGTTCCAAAATTTCTGGAGTGGACATACGGGTACAGGTGATGCTGAACGTTCTGGACGCCCTGTGGAGGTTACGACTCCAGAAATCATTGACAAAATCCATGATATGGTGATGGGTGACAAGAGAGTGCGTGAGATTGCTAGTTCTGTGGGCATCTCTAATGAATGGGTACATAATACTTTGCATAAAATTTGGACATGAGAAAGCTATCCGCAAGATGGGTTCCGCGATTGCTCACGCTTGACCAAAAATGGAATCGTGTGAAGTGTTACAAGCATGACTTGCAGCTGTTCAGGAAGAATTCGCAGGACTTTAAGCGTCGTTTCGTCACTGTGGATGAAACATGGATACATTACTATAGACCTGAGACCAAACAACAATCTAAACAATGGGTTACCAAGGGAGAATCTGCACCAAAAAATGGCGAAGACCATTCCTTCGTCCGGAAAGATTATAGCGACTGTATTTTTGGATTCGCAACGGATAATCCTCATCGACTATCTGGAAAAAGATAAAACTATTACAGGTGCATATTATTCATCGTTTGAAAACCGCGCTGCAAGAAAAACGCCGGCGACTGGAATGCAAAAATGTCCTTTTCCATCACGACAATGCACCAGCACACACCTCAGCAGTTGTGGTCGCAAAATTGATGGAAATAGGATTCCAACTCGTTTCACATCCCCCTGTTCTCCAGACTTGGCTCCCTCGGACTACTGTTTCTTCCCCAGTTTGAAGAAATGGCTGGCAAGATAAAGATTTTATTCAAACGAGATAGTGATTGCAGCAACTAATAGCTATTTTGCAGGTTTGGACAATTCCTATTATTCGGAATGGATCAACAAATTAGAACAGCGTTGGACGAAGTGCATAAGTCTAAAAGGAGACTATGTCGAAAAATAAAAAAGTTTATCCCAAACACGTACGTAGTTTTTATTTTTGCACGGACTTTTCAAACGCCCCTCGTACAGTCGACATAGAGAGGCTATCTGTGCTTCAACAGCGCTCCGGCTGGCAGCAACAAGGAACACCGGCCACCACACTTTGTAACGCCAGCACACTGAACACATTAGTTATGTGGAAGCGACAAAAGGTTTGTTTTGCATTCGAATCTTCAGGTCCTAAAAATTTATTGTGAAATGTGTTCGTTTTACGTTGGACCTCACGACAAGTAGGCATGTGATGAAAATCAGCACATTATAAAACGTTTGTCATTGCTGAGTTTTTACGTACATGACAACTTCCCGTAAGGTCCAGTGTAAAATGAACGCGTTTCACAGAAAGAAAAAGATATTTAAGACCTGAATATGTCAGCAAAGTCTTCCAAAACTGGCTGTATTAAATAAAGAAATATGTTATGCGATGTAGGGTAGTGTTCCAAAAGATTGGAGAGGGCACAGGTTATCCCCGTTTTCAAGAAGGGACTTCGAAAAGATGTGCAGAACTATAGACCTGTATCTCTAACATCAATCAATTGTAGAATTTTGGAACACGAATTATGCTCGAGTATAATGACTTTTCTTGAAACTAGAAATCTGCTCTGTAGGAATCAGCATGGGTTTCAAAAAAGACGATCGTGTGAAACCCAGCTCACGCTATTCGTCCACAAGACTCAAGAGTGCCATAGACAGGGGTTCCCAGATAGGTGCCGTGTTTCTTGAATTTCGCAAGGCGTTTGATACAGTTCCCCACAGTCGTTTAATGAACAAAGTAAGAGCATATGGACTATCAGACCAGTTGTGTGATTGGATTGAAGAGTTCCTAGATTACAGAACGCAGCATGTCATTCTCAATGGAGAGAAGTCTTCCGAAGTAAGAGTGATTTCAGGTGTGCGGCAGGGGAGTGAAGTAGGACCGTTGCTATTCACAATATATATAAATGACCTTGTGGATAACATCGGAAGTTCACTGAGGCTATTTGCGGATGATGCTGTAGTATATCGAGAGCTTGTAACGATGGAAAATTGTACTGAAATGCAGGAGGATCTGCAACGAATTGACGCATGGTGCAGGGAATGGCAGTCGAATCTCAATGTAGACAAGTGTAACGTGCTGCGAATACATAGAAATGAAGATCATTTATCATTTAGCTACAATATAGCAGGTCAGCAAGTGGAAGCAGTTAATTCCATAAATTATCTGGGAGTAGGCATTAGGAGTGATTTAAAATGGAATGACCATATAAAATTAATCGTCGGTAAAGCAGACGCCAGACTGAGATTTATAGGTAGTATCCTAAGGAAATGCAGTCCGAGAACAAAGGAAGTAGGTTACAGTACATTTGTTCGCACACTGCTTGAATACTGCTCACCGGTGTGGGATCCGTACCAGATAGGGTTGATAGAAAAGATAGAGAAGATCCAACGGAGAGCAGCGCGCTTCGTTACAGGATCATTTAGTAATCGCGAAAGCGTTACGTAGATGATAGATAAACTCCAGTGGAAGACTCTGCAAGAGAGACGCTCAGTATCTCGGTACGGGCTTTTGTTAAAGTTTCGAGAACATAACATCACCGAGGAGACAAGCAGTATATTGCTACCTCCTATTTATATCTCGCGAAGACACCATGAGGATAAAATCAGAGAGATTAGAGCCCACACAGAGGCATACCGCCAATCTTTCTTTCCACGAACAATACGTGACTGAAATAGAAGGGGGAGCCTACAGAGGTACTCAAGGTACCCTCTGCCACACACCGCCAGGTGGCTTGCGGAGTATGGATGTAGATGTAAATGTAGAGGTGTTGAATGCTTTTAGCAAGTAAGAAAGATGCTCCTTCAGTATGGTGTAAATGAGATAATTCAATCTAAATAAAAAAATATTTTTCTGAATCACAGATCTTGCCTACTGTGTATTCAAAGAGACACGACAGGTTGGTTGGTTGATTTGGGGGAGGGGATGAAACAGCAAGGCCATCGGTCCCATCGGATTATGGAAGAATGGCGAAGGAAGGCAGCTGAGACAGCTTTCAAGGGAACCATCTCGACATTTGCCTGAAGACATTTCGGGAAATCACGGAAAACATAAATAAGGATGGTCGGACGAGGGTTTGAGGCAGAGAGGGTAATAAGGAATTGTCAATTGTCAAGACGGTACAATAATTTTCTCTTAAAATTATACGAGAATCTCGACGTATTTCGAATGTAGGGACATAAACCGATATTATTTATCACCTAACGGTATCCTCTGAATTTGGAGAGTCATATCATTATCGTGTTCTGATAAAGCTGTTGTTAAAACGTTACATCACTTGCAGGTTTCAGTACATCATTTGTGCAAAACTGAATCAGTGGAAAACAGAAAAGGGAACTGATCATACAAATGTATATAAAGTTACTTTATTTTAAAAGACAATGAGAGCCTTTACTACAAATTGGCCTCCTTAATGAAGAAACATAGTCTCAGCTATATTTTAATGTCGAATAACTGTAGCCCTAGGTAACAGGACACTATTTATTACTAAACTTGTCAGTTACTCTATACCATAAACGTGTTTAATTTTATTTATCTCTAATTCTATTAACATTGTAACAGAAATGTTATACTGCCAGTAAAGATCTGATTTTTTGCCCTGTGCACATGCAATAATACGAGGATTTAGATTCATTTCATCCATTATCAAGTGGTTCTTGAAAGCTTCTGGCTCTAAAAACAACGATTTCGCTTGTTAACCAGTAACAACTGCTTTTATGCAATGAGAGCAGCAGGTTGACACAAAATTTGTGCCGTACTGTAGAATGTTGAATCATGCAATAAGTTACACAATTGTAACAATTTTAACCCAAATTAATTATCTTAAGGGATCTGGTAATTGCTCTTTTCCGAGGTACAAATACCCAAAGGCAGTATGACATAAAACATGACAGACCTGTTTTCCTTTGTAACTGCTCAAAGGCATGCGACGACAACATAAACCTAAAAAAAAAATAAAGAAAGAAAGAAAAAAACTTCTGATATATCTGCAATTCTCTTCAACAGTAACGGTAATTTTGCCTCTGAACGACGTTTTTAAATGTTCATTCAGTCGCCTGTCGTTTTTACCCCATCAATACGAACGATCCGTTAAATGTACCTCTGATAAATGGCTCTGAGCACTATGGGACTTAACATCACAGGTCATGAGTCCCCTAGAACTTGGAACTACTTAAACCTAACTGTTGTGTCTAGACAAGACAGCCTAGACACAATGAGAGGAAGCCGAAAGGCACGCGCTTAAACTCACGCAGGCTGGAGTGAGGTCTGAAACAGGATACGTAATGACTGCTATAAAGAAAAGTACGTAGCTTCTGGAATACTTAACTTTAATCCACATTTGTAGAACATCGCTCTTGATGATACATTAATAGAATCTCAATATCAATTGAATACGGCGCCTTGCTAGGTCGTAGCAAATGTAGCTGAAGGCTAGGCTAACTATCGTCTCGGCAAATGAGAGCGTATTTGTCAGTGAACCGTTCCTTGCAAAGTCGGCTGTACAACTGGGGCGAGTGCCAGTACGTCTCTCTAGACCTGCCGTGTGGTGGCGCTCGGTCTGCTATTACTGACAGTGGCGACACGCGGGTCGGACGTATACTACCGGACCGCGGCCGATTTAAAGGCTACCACCTAGCAAGTGTGGTGTCTGGCGGAGACACCACACTAACTAACCTAAGGACATCACACACATCCATGCCCGAGGCAGGATTCGAACTTGCAACCGTAGCGGTCGCGCGGCTCCAGACTGAAGCGCCTAGAACCACTCGGCCACACCGGCCGGCTCTGTGATAAATATTAAGTCAGTTCTTCCGACAGCAAAACGACATTCGACACAGAGTAGGCGAATGTAGAATTTATAAACGAATCGCGTGCATTTAGAGGGAAAGATGCATCGGTAATTACAAAAATGCGCTTTTATGTTATAGTAAAGTCACGAAAATAATGCAGCAGCTGGAACATCACAAATATCACGCTTAGATTGACATAGTGTACGGCAAACTCACTTCAAAATGGCAATCAGTTCACGAAACGCGTACGCGTCTTTTCTGTGAGCGGCAGCACCAAATGGTATTCTGTAGAGAGAGAGAGAGAGAGAGAGAGAGAGAGAGAGAGAGAGAGAGAGAGAGAGAAAATATGATTCCACATTGAAGAACGTGGCGGCTAAGTTTGCCATTGGCTTCAAGTATGTTGTTTACATAGATCGTTGCTCGCCAGTCCTCCTCAGCTTCGCCGTGCTGCATACGTCCAAGCCCGTCAGGGGGCATCGCTACATTCCACCGTACTGGGGACGTACCATTCCCCATTGCAGTTTGCTATGAATACAAATGGCCACAGGTACAACAATAAAATAGTCATCGCTACTCGTCACTTGAACTGAATAAGGTCTTCAATCTGGAGCTACAAAAATCTTCGATCGTTACGCCAATACCATAAAAGGCGCGACCAATACACAGCATTTCCTCAATCAGCGATTACAGCCAAGCAGAACTTCTGAAGAACAACATTTTTATCTTCAGCCATAAGTTTGAGTCGAAACTGTTGCAATTTCGAGGTTATGGTCGTTTTTAGATAGATGATTTGGTGCCTGCTTACATCTCAGAAAACTTGAGACTTTCTGGAATCATAAATATCAGCAATAAATATCAGCCCCACAATGGAATACAATTCAAGTAGTAGAATCCAATAATTTCACAGTCTCTGCAAATCAGTGTACTGTCTGTCCATGTTAATATACTCGTAATTATAGCCAGCTACGAATGTGTGAGATGTCAGTAGAGCCTATACAGAAGTTTGTTATTACAATGAATCTCTCCATCTGCAGCAGCTGTTGTAATGGAACTTATTGATATTTTAAAAACGTATAGCATATCAGTCGACTCTACACATTCGCACTTCTCAGATAATGCGCTTGGAATCTGGTTATTGCTGTAAGTGATAGATTCATCACGAAAACAACTCACAGAATTTGACTAAGTAATTCCCCAGTATATCCTTCGTCACACGAATGACAAACCATCAACGAATGCAGGTAGTCGTCTGTGGATTTTGAGAAGTAGGACTTTCGCTCCTTGAAAATTAGCAGCTGGGTCGTGAGGCAAACCTGAATAGATTTCGTAGTTGATTTGGTATCAGTGTCCCCTGCAAGGGGAAACACTTCCCAACTTTTAAAATCACTAGAGGAAGCGGCGACCAGACGATTATTCATGTTGCTGTGTAGAATGTACGAGACTGGCAATATATCAGTAGACTTTAGGGAATATGTCGTCCACGCAAACCCGAAGATAGGTATGCAGAAAACTACGAGAACCGTCGCATAATCATCTGAACATCTCATGCATACAAATTGCTGACAAGAGTAATATAGACAAGAATGAAGAAGCAATCGAGGAGTTGTGTAAGATGACGATCAGTTAGGCTTTAGGGAAGGTGAAGTCAGCAGTGAGACAATTCTGATGTTGCGCTTGACATTGGAAGCAAGACTTGAGGAAAATTAGGTTGCTGGATTTGCCAACTAGAAAAGGCATTCGATAGTGTGAAATGGCGCAAGACGTTCGAAATTCTGTGATAAATAGGAGTAAACCGTGGGAGAAGACGGGTAATATACAATATGTAGAACAATCAAGTGGGCAGAATAAGAATAGAAGATTAAGAACGAAGTAGGCGGATTGAAATGAGTGTAAGATAGAGATGCTGTCTTTCGCCGCTACTGTTAAATTTATACATCGCAGAAATAACGACGGAAATAAAGGAAAGACCCTAGAGTTGGATTAAAATTCAGAGTGTAAGGATATCAATAACAAGACTCGCTGATAACATTATTATCATCAGTGAAAGTCAAGACTTACAGGCTCTGTTCAGTGGCATGAGGAGACTAATGAATACAGAATATTGGTTGAGAGTAATTCCACACATAACACAAAACAAAACAACAAAATGCTTGTGATCGTAAAGTTTCTAGTTTCTGTTTACCGTGAGGCGTTACGCAACTGTACAATCGGATGTAGATGGTTCATGAGGGCGTTAATTATGTTTTTTAAGGAGTTTATTCAATTATGACAATCATCTCACTGTATTAATTATATTCAAATTAGAATGCACATATAAAAACTTCTGATAATTTTAACTGAAAAAACCTGTGTACTATTGTCGAAAGAAGAAGAGGTTAAATCATTACATGTAGTAGAGACTGAGATGTTTGTAAAAATAGAGATCCATTATTGTGGATTTAAATGACAAATTTACTATGTCTACACGGTGTTCCGGTAGCAGCGTGCAAAGATTTAACAGGACGTACAGGATGCTCCACAGAACAATTTGACGTAGGGAACCGTAGTCGGAGAACCCAGCTTAAAGGGATACTAGCAATAAAATCACATTACTGTGTACTTTTTTATTTACATTAGTTACAGTTAACTGCAAATACCATAGTTGACACAATGAACGTAGTATTTGTACTGTATCTTACAAAATGTGCTGAAACTGACGGCCATCAACCTCAATGCAAGCATGACATCGATGAACAAGATTCTGACGCATCCTGACAAACATCCCTGGTGTGTTTCGAATCACATCACAGGCAACTACAGTTCTGGCAACTAATTCCATCTCCGTATCCAAAAGGGTCTCATACACAAGTGACTTTAGACATAGATACCATCACGATCAAAAAAGGCCTCGACAGTAAACAGCACGATTTGGAGGAAATCTGGACGATGAACCCATTGTTGGAGTAACAATGCGAACCTTGGTCCAAAGTCAGTCACAAGCATCGCATGGACTCACCGTGCGTGATATGGTTGTAATTGTTGTTCGTGGGGTACTCTCCACACGCTAGTATGTGCAGCGCCAATTTCATGTACAATACGACGAGTACTCGTAGTGGGGTCCGCTGCAACACGTTCCGACACCTCCTCTTCGAAATCGGGTGTGCCAGTGGTCCTCATGTTGCCAGTTCCCTCGCTTCTGCTTTCCAATGAAAGGTCTCACGCATTCGTCGATCGAGAGAAATAAACGCTCGTCGTGACGGATGATGCCTGTATAGCCTTTCAGCAGCGAGAGCGTGTACATGACAGTGAGTTCTGCGAAATTGTGACGGTAATATACTAACGCACTGCACTGTACGTCTCTGAACAGGACTGAGTAATGGCTGGGTCTGTCGTTGATTCATAGCGCGCTCTGTTATGGGACAATGTAAATACGATATAACAGAGGAAGGAACACACAGAAAATGTTGTGGGGAAGGCTAACCAAAGCGTTTTATTGGCGGGACACTTAGAAAATGTAACAGATCTACTAAGGAGACTGTCTACACTAAGCTTGTCCGTCCTCTTTTAGAATACTGCTGCGCGGTGTAGGATACTTACCAGATAGGACTGGCGGAGTACTTCGAAAAAGTTCAAAGAAGGGCAGCACGTTTTGTATTATCGTGAAATATGGGAGAGGGTGTCATTGAAATGATACAGGATTTGGGCTGGACATTATTAAAAGAAAGGCGTTTTTCGTTGCGACGGAATCTTCTCAGGAAATTTCAATCACCAACTTTCTTCTCCGAATGCGAAAGTATTTTGTTGACATCTACCTACATCGGGAGAAACGACCAACACGATAAAGTAAGGGAAATCAGAGCTTGTACGGAAAGATATAGGTGTTCGTTCTCTCCGCGCGCAATACGAGATTGGAGTAACAGAGAATTGTGAAGATGGTTCGATGAACCCTCTGCCAGGCACTTAAATGTGATTTGCAGAGTATGAATGTAGATGTAGAGCCACCTTACGGGTAAATAAACTAAACAGAACCCGCATCGTGACTTCCTGGAAATCAGACTCGTCCTCCTTGGTTCCTTGCAGGAAATACACAATGTCCATGTAAATAAACAGCACAGTAGTGTAAACTTGTACGCATGTTAATTGTAAATAAGCTGGAAAACAGTAATGCTAGACAAAGCAGTAGACAAGTTTATATCTCCTTAAGCTGGCTTCTCTGACCCCAGGTTCTGTACCTCAAATTTTTCTGTGGAGCATTCTCTATGTTCTGTTAGACTTTTGCACGCTATTACGGAGAAACCTTATATACCGGCGAGCAAAAGGGCCAGACAATGTGTGTAACATCTATAGAATTTCACGTATATCTGGGCGATGCGTTATGAGAACGGACACAGTTACAGGGTGTTTCAAAAATGACCGGTATATTTGAAACGGCAATAAAAACTAAACGAGTAGCGATAGAAATACACCGTTTGTTGCAATATGCTTGGGACAACAGTACATTTTCAGGCAGACAAACTTTCGAAATTACAGTAGTTACAATTGTCAACAACAGATGGCGCTGCGGTCTGGGAAACTCTATAGTACGATATTTTCCACATATCCACCATGCGTAACAATAATATGGCGTAGTCTCTGAATGAAATTACCCGAAACCTTTGACAACGTGTCTGGCGGAATGGCTTCACATGCAGATGAGATGTACTGCTTCAGCTGTTCAATTGTTTCTGGATTCTGGCGGTACACCTGGTCTTTTAAGTGTCCCCACAGAAAGAAGTCACAGGGGTTCATGTCTGGCGAATGGGGAGGCCAATCCACGCCGCCTCCTGTATGTTTCGGATAGCCCAAAGCAATCACACGATCATCGAAATATTCATTCAGGAAATTAAAGACGTCGGCCGTGCGATGTGGCCGGGCACCATCTTGCATAAACCACGAGGTGTTCGCAGTGTCATCTAAGGCAGTTTGTACCGCCACAAATTCACGAAGAATGTCCAGATAGCGTGATGCAATAATCGTTTCGGATCTGAAAAATGGGCCAATGATTCCTTTGGAAGAAATGGCGGCCCAGACCAGTACTTTTTGAGGATGCAGGGACGATGGGACTGCAACATGGGACTTTTCGGTTCCCCATATGCGACAGTTCTGTTTATTGACGAAGCCGTCCAGGTAAAAATAAGCTTCGTCAGTAAACCAAATGCTGCCCACATGCATATCGCCGTCATCAATCCTGTGCACTATATCGTTAGCGAATGTCTCTCGTGCAGCAATGGTAGCGGCGCTGAGTGGTTGCCGCGTTTGAATTTTGTATGGATAGAGGTGTAAACTCTGGCGCATGAGACGATACGTGGACGTTGGCGTCATTTGGACCGCAGCTGCAACACAGCGAACGGAAACCCGAGGCCGCTGTTGGATCACCTGCTGCACTAGCTGCGCGTTGCCCTCTGTGGTTGCCGTACGCGGTCGCCCTACCTTTCCAGCATGTTCATCCGTCACGTTCCCAGTCCGTTGAAATTTTTCAAACAGATCCTTTATTGTATCGCTTTTCGGTCCTTTGGTTACATTAAACCTCCGTTGAAAACTTCGTCTTGTTGCAACAACACTGTGTTCTAGGTGGTGGAATTCCCACACCAGAAAAATCCTCTGTTCTAAGGAATAAACCATGTTGTCCACAGCACACTTGCACGTTGTGAACAGCACACGCTTACAGCAGAAAGACGACGTACAGAATGGCGCACCCACAGACTACGTTGTCTTCTATATCTTTCACATCACTTGCAGCGCCATCTGTTGTTGAAAATTGTAACTACTGTAATTTCGAAAGTTTGTCCGCCTGAAAATGTACTGTTGTCCCAAGCATATTGCAACAAACGGTGTATTTCTATCGCTGCTCGTTTAGTTTTTATTGCCGTTTCAAATATACCGGTCATTTTTGAAACACCCTGTAGATGCAGGCATTTCGATAGGTGGGACATATAACGGATCTTTTACGTTGGGATAAATTTATTTTATTTTTTGTTAAATGTTTTCGTTAAATAGCTGAATAAACTGTAATTTGGAATAATTTAATTAAGCAGAGTAGAGAAGTCAAAGAGATGTTCATTGGGCGGACATTCTCGTAATGTAACGTCATTGCGTTGTTCGGTTGGTAAAACAAGTCGTTTGTGTTCCGTTTTGCTGTCCGGTCGTACGCGTATCTGAAAGGAATTAATTCGGGGACTAGAATAAACTTTCACATAATAGTTACGATTCGATATTCCGACAAAAGGGGTTAACGTCAGTGTTAATTTGAATTGTGGGCGACAGGATTAGTTTTGACAGATACGTGAAAACGGACGTAACGAAAGTTGTTCGCATATCATCCTTGAACGCGACTTTTTATTTAATTAACGATTGCGGGCTCATTAAAAGCTATTGTCTCATGATTCGGATGAATCCCTCTTTCCTCCTAGATAGTGATCGTTCATTAACATTTACGTCATAAGAAAAAGGATTATTAATAAAAGTGATGTTAAATGACAATTACGTGTTATTCCGTTAGTGTATATCTCTGAAATGGCATTGATATATAGTTTGTGTTAAATACTGAGCTGAGATAGGAAGTAAATTGAAATTAGTGAACATTTGATACTGAGACTATAGAAGTAGAA
Organism: Schistocerca serialis cubense; assembly: GCF_023864345.2. Taxonomy (NCBI): domain Eukaryota; kingdom Metazoa; phylum Arthropoda; class Insecta; order Orthoptera; family Acrididae; genus Schistocerca; species Schistocerca serialis. The sequence goes on along the minus strand of NC_064646.1, from coordinate 471,902,536 downwards.
GCGCTTAAGGTTTCTATTTTCTAAAATGGCAAAATAAGTAGGAACTTTAACTCAATAGTCGACATTATGTATTGCAAAGACATTAGCATTTCATTCTTATTTTGACGACGCACTGTTAAACAAAGCAACGTTGAGTCTCTGTACGAGTAATAAAATTAAATCTAAAAACATAATTAATAACGGCTAAAACCGCTTTAACAAACTGTATTGCGTGTCGTCATCGGGCAATAACTTGTGTGGTGAAATTAAAAGTCGGGCGTATAAAGCAAACTTAAAAATCCATTCAAGCTACAGTGGAGTCGGCACAACACGACGTGGGCAATTATAGACACTAACTTGTCATGTCTGTTATACGCAGATAGGCCACTGTAGTGCGTGCGTGACTGAAGGAACTGTCACAGCGGCGACTGCAGCTGTTATGAAATACGTGAAATGTATTTGCAGTCGCGAATAATCACTGTGTCTACGACCTGCACTCGCACATGCATTATGTACTTTCCCGTAAAGGGGAGATATTTTTAATTGAAAGTTGCTTGCCTGATATCGACGCACATGCATGCAGTGCGATATCGTATTTATCCGCCGGTACCAGGCATGTGAAATTCAATTAAAATGTGCCCATGTACGGATGTACGAGTGCTGGTTGTACACACATGAACGATGACATAGGGATGTTTTGGTCTGGGCATGAAACCTGCACGGATAATCGTAAGTGGTTACGGCGACTGCTCCCTACAAGCAGACATCTGCGTTCGAGCCCCGGTCTGGCAGAAATTTCCAGTTTCGTCATTTCATCATTCCAGCTGTAGGTTGTCCATATTCGCAACTGCGAATACATTTCATTTATTTCCAGATAATCGTATATTTTTGGTACGAAAAGATCATGGTCAACGAGAAACGAATTTACTTGCTGGTTATTGTTTGTACAGAATACAAACCGAGGAAATGAACATAATTACTAATAAAATCGCTTCGAAGGGAAGAAGTCTTATCAGAAAAAAATTCTTTGTTCGTAATGTAACATTAGTACTAATGAAACATTAATTACGTTACAATATTACTTATGATTACGATAAAAAAGTGTGGAGAAGAAACTGGCGAAATTCACAAATACATGAAGAACAATACAGGGATAGTCGCAGAATCTTAATTATCACCTCGAAAATACCAAGTTGCACAATATATTTTTTGTTCATTGCAAAGTTCATGTCTGCAGTACTAGTCCACACAAAAATTCGCGCGTCACAGTATCGTATCCCGCTTTTAGAGGAGCCAAAACAGAATAGGGCTCCCCACTGGTAGAGGGCAGCTGGACTGTACCGTATACCAAAGCGATAGATGAAAGTTTAGGGCAACCCTCGTAAACAGTATCCACAAAACAAAACAAAACAAAACGCTCAAAGAGATAAGAATGATTTTTCAACATCAAGGATGTTCTTACATAACTGCACGGAAGTGAGTCATGGGCTATAAGTGAAAAGCGAAAGAGTAGACGTCAGGTAACAAATTATTTTTGTCGTAAAGGTGATTGGATGCAGTGAAGTAGATACACTACTGTCCATTAAAATTGCTACATCACGAAGATGACGAGCTACAGACGTGAAATTTAACCGACAGAAAGAAGATGCTGTGATATGCAAAGGATTAGCTATCCAGAGCATTCACACAAGGTTGGCGCCGGTGGCGACACCTACAACGTGAAAACGTGAGAAACGCTTCCAACCGATTTCTCGTACACAAACAGCAGTTGACCGGCGTTGCCTGGTGAAACGTTGTTGTGATACCTCAAGAAAGAAGGAGAAATGCGTACCATCACGTTGCCGACTTTGATAAAGGTCGGATTGTAGCCTATCGCGATTGCGGCATGTTTTATCGCGACATTGCTGCTCGCATTGGTCGAGATCCAGTGACTGTTAGCGGCATATGGAATCTGTGGGTTCAGGAGGGTAATACGGAACGCCGTGCTGGATCCCACGGCCTCGTATCACTAGCAGTCGAGATGACAGGCACCTATTCGCGTGGCTGTAACGGATCGTGCAGCCACGTCTCGATCCCTGAGTCAACAGATGGGGACGTTTGCAAGACAACAACCATCTGCACGAACAGTTCGACGACATTTGCAGCAGCATGGACTATCAGCTCGGAGACCATGGCTGAGGTTACCTTTGACGCTGCATGACAGACAGGAGCGCCTGCGATGGTGTACTCAACGACGAACCTGGGTGGCCGAATGGCAAAACGTCATTTTTTCGAATGAATCCAGGTTCTGTTTACAGCATCATAATGCTCGGATCCTTGTTTGGCGACATCGCGGTGAACGCACATTGGAAGAGTGTATTCGTCATACTGGCGTATCACCCGGCGCGATGGTATGAGGTGCCATTGGTTACACGTTTCGGTTGCCTATTGTTCGCACTGACGACACTTTGAACAGTGGATGTTACATTTCAGATGTGTTACGACCCGTGGCTCTACCCTTCATTCGATCCCTGTGAAACCCTACATTTCAGCAGGATACTGCACGACCGCATGCTGCAGGTACTGTACGGGCCTTTCTGGATACAGAAAATGTTCGATTGCTGCCCTGGCCAGCACATTCTCCAGATCTCTCACCAACTGAAAACGTCTGATCAATGTGGCCGAGCAACTGGGTCGTCACAATACGCCATTCACTACTCTTGATGAACTGTGGTATCGTGCTGAAGCTGCATGGGCAGCTGTACGTGTATACGCCTTCCAAGCTCTGTTTGACTCAATGCCCAGGCGTATCAAGGCCGTTATTACGGCCAGAGTTGGTTGTTCTGGGTACTGATTTCTCAGGATCTATGCCCCCAAATTGCGTGAAAATGTAATCACATGTCAGTTCTAATATAATATATTTGTCCAATGAATACCCGTTTATCATACTGTATTTCTTCTTGGTGTAGTAATTTTAACGGCCAGTAGTGTAGAATAAAGGACTATGGCATACAGACCAAACTGCTTATGAGCCAGGGGATAAAATCCACGGTAATAGGACAAAACGCTGGGAACAGATCAACGGAATGAAATCTCAAGATACACTGAAGCTCCAAAGAAACTGGCGTAGGGATGTAGGGATGCGTATTCAAATACAGAATGCGGCGCTGCGGCTGGCAACGCCTATGTAAGACAAATGTCTGGCGCAGTTGTTGGATCGGTTACTGCTGTTACAATGGCAGGTTCTCAAGATTTAAGTGAGTCTGAACGTGGTGTTAATGTCGGCACACGAGTGATGGTACACAGAATCCACGAGGCATTGGTAAAGTGGCGATTTTCCCGTAAGACCATTTCACCATTGTACCGTGAATATCGGGAATCCGGTCAAACATCAAATCTCCGATATCGCTGCGGCCGGAAAAAGATTCTGCAACAACGGGACCAACGACGACTTAATAGATTCGTTCAACTTGACCGACATGCAACGTTTCCGCAAATTCTGCAGATTTCAATGCTGGGCCACCAACAAGTGTCAGCGTGCGAACCATTCAATGAAACAACATCGATACGGGCTTTCGGAGCTCAAGGCCCACTCGTGCACCCTTGATCACTGTACGACACAAAGCTTTACGCCTCGCCTGGGCACGTCGACATTGACATTGAACTATTCACGACTGGAAACAGGTTGCCTGGTCGTTCCATTCTCGTTTCAAATTTTTTCGAGCGGATGGACGTGTACGGGTATGGAGACAACGTCTTGAATCCATGGGATCTGCCTGCCAGCAGGGGACTGTTCAAGCTGGTGGAGGCCGTGTAATGATGTGAGGCGTGTGCAGTTGCAGTGATATGGGCCCCCTGATACGTCTAGATACCAATCGTGACACGTAAGTAAGCATCCCGTCTGATCACTTGCATCCATTCGTGTCCATTGTGGATTCCGACGGACTTGGGCAATTCCAGCACGACAATGCGACACCCCACTCGTTCAGAATTGCTACAGAGTGGCCCCATGAACACTCTTCTGAGTTTAAGAACTTCCGCTGGCCTCCAAACTCGCCAGTCATGAACATTATTGAGCACATTTGGGATGCCTTGCAACGTGCTGTTCGCAAAAGATCTCCACTCCCTGGTACTCTTACGGATTTATGGATAGCCTTGCAGGATTCATGGTATCAGTTCCCTCCATCACTACTTCAGACATTTTCGAGTCTACGTCAAGTCGTGTTGCGGCACATCTGCGTACTTGCGGGGGCTCTACACGGTATTAGACACGTATACCAGTTTCTTTGGTTCTACAGCGTCTAAATGTGTAGGAAGAAAACCTTAAGAAGGACGAGTAAAGAACAGGCTAAGTGCAAAATGTAGAGGAACAATGCAGAAGGGGAGAATGAGCAGAATGAGACCGAACAAATGACGGAAAGGACCTCTGATCAGTCCGTAACTGGATCATCTATATCTACATCTACATTTATACCAAGCCACCCAACGGTGTGTGGCGGAGGGCACTTTACGTGCCACTGTCATTACCTCCCTTTCCTGTTCCAGTCGCGTATGGTTCGCGGGAAGGACGACTGCCGGAAAGCCTCCGTGCGCGCTCGAATCTTTCTAATTTTACATTCGTGATCTCGGGAGGTATAATATATTCGATACCTCATCCAGAAACGCACCCTCTCGAAACCTGGACAGCAAGCTACACCGCGATGCAGTGCGCCTCTCTTGCAGAGTCTGCCACTTGAGTTTGCTAAACATCTCCGTAACGCTATCACGCTTACCAAATAACCCTGTGACGAGACGCGCCGCTCTTCTTTGGACCTTCTCTATCTCCTCTGTCAACCCGACCTGCTACGGATCCCACACTGATGAGCAATACTCAAGTATAGGTCGAACGAGTGTTTTGTAAGCCACCTCCTTTGTTGATGGACTACATTTTCTAAGGACTCTCCCAATGTATCTCAACCTGGCATCCGCCTTACCAAGAATTAATTTTACATGATGATTCCTCTTCAAATCGTTCCGTACGCATACTCCCAGATATCTTACAGAAGTAACTGCTACCAGTGTTTGTTCCGCTATCATATAATCACACAATAAAGGATCCTTCTTTCTATGTATTCGCAATACCTTACATTCGTCTATGTTAAAGGTCAGTTGCCACTCCCTGCACAAAGTGCCTATCCACTGCCGATCTTCCTGTATTTCGCTGCAATTTTCTAATGCTGCAACTTCTCTGCATACAGCATCATCCACGAAAAGCCGCATGGAACTTTCGACACTCATTTATATATATATACCATTCGGAAGTAGCTCGACGAAATAACGAGAGTAATTCGGGTTGTAACCGGACTACAGCTCCTCAGAGCCAGAACGCAGACTGCTGGCTGCCTCACTCACCTCCTTGACGACGGCTTCGCGCTCGATCTTCTGGAACTTCCTGAGCAGCACCAGGCCGGCCACCACGTCGGAAGGCACGACGTCCAGGTCGCGGAAGAACTCGGACAGCAGACGCGCGATGTCCGCGAACGAGTTCTGCGGGCACACCACATCCTCACATTGTAACTCACGACTGCTCTAGATGCTCTACTCACGACAGACATACTAAGAGAAGTATAGTACTCACCAGAGTGTCCAATTAATGGTATCGATACCTTGAGGAATCTTATCTGTGATAAAAAGATTAGAGTAGATATTGCAATTTTTGTCAAATAAAGGCACTAATACAGACTGAGGCTTTTACATTATGGAAATGGTGTAAGACCAAGCAACCTAAACAAACCTGCATCTGCATCTCACTGAGAAAGACTGATAAGAATACGCAAGAGTTATACTTAGCATAAATAGGAGCCACTTTGAATCTGCTGTACGAAACAGAAATACACACCCACACAAAACAATTCCTCTTAATCAGCATACTGTCTTGGCTAACGCTTCTATCCTGAAAAGCTTCCAGAATACGCTTTCCGGAGCCTGGTATAAATCAAGTTTCTCCATCTATTTGCAGATCGAGTAACAAATTTTATAATAGTAATTTTGTTTTTCTGAGGGGCCACAGCCTCTAAACGTTTTGTAAAGAAAAATATAGTCCCTAGCAAGCTGTGCCACTCTGTATTAATTGTGCGACTGACTAACTTTTCAAGCACTTAAAACATTTTAACATCAGTACATTACTTGCAGACACTATCAGACATAATAAAAATCGTGTTACAAATATGGCGCGTGCTGTTACTGCTACTTCCATGTGGATAAGCACCAAATGGTTCATCACATTAGATGTGGCATATCAATCAAAGTACAGTTCCACACATGAGGCCACGTTGTACACAGACCATATACAACATCATCATCTGGATAAAGACCATGTCATTATATTAAAGGATCACACGACAATATATGTAAACTGTAACCATTGTGCATACTGACAGTTACAATCAACTGTTACTCGAAATCGGACGATCGCACAGTTAATAACGAATATTACGGCCTAATACAGACCAAGTTTTCCTTTAAAAAATCTTAAAATATTGTATGTATCTGCTATAGTTATTAATTTTCATGGTACTAACTGTTAATCAATGTTAATGCACTGTCATCAGCACTATTCAAGTTGCACATGAGGTTCTTACATATCTTCTTATCTGTATACAGGGTGATCAGATACGGTCTGAAAAGCTCGTAAAAGTGCTGCACAGTAACCTGTGCTGAGACTTAATTGTTAAGAAAAAATTCGAAACATTGCATAGTTTCTGAGATAATTATTATTGAAGTTAGCAAAAACATGTACTGCGTTTACTTTCCTAAAAGAAAACAAGAGAGCTATACAAAAATTGGACATGGGATGGTAGTAAGGATCGAAGCCGAACCAGTGGCTGAGCAAACTCGCGCGGTTATGGTATCAAGTGACACCAATTCTATCTTGCGAGTCACTTTAATACGAAAGCCCCACATGCTGATTCGCTAACTTCATTGCTAAATAACCCACAAACGACGCAACGTATAGAGTAGCGACTTAGGATGATAGTTGTTAATTGTTTGAAGCCACGTGTTTTAAATACGTTTCCTAAAAATCGATAAAATAGCAGCACAACCTATATTTACGTGTGTCTTCTTAAAAACTGGAGGAAATCTATAAAACAGCAACGAAAAAAAAATCGCTAAAAACTAGCCACGGAACGGTAAACGGCGTCGAATGTTGCAGGAAATAGCGTTGGGTGCTGAATATTCGTGAAAACTAGGCCAATAGTGCTGGGTGTTGCACCACGCTGGAAATTTACAATATCACATGGATTTACTGATGCTGCTGCTACTTGAGTGAGATCCAGATTAAGAGTTCCAGTGTTAGGATTCTGGAGGGGGGGGGGGGGCGGACACTAAGGGGAGATGGTGGCCTGGACAATCGGAGTATATTGAGGGGGACGGGCACAATGGGGAAGACGCCATTTTTTGACTCATTAACTACCACATTAGTGTGAGAATTGTCACTTTATGTTAAAAGCATCTGAATACCTGAGTAAACACGAACCCAACTAGACTGCCATGTCGTATGTAAATTATGGTAATTATCTTGACAGTTGCTGGGTATTGATTGCTATTATAATGCCAGTAACTGCCCATTACTTATGTCATAAATTAACAAAACATGTCCGTAACCGTGCGGTATTTTTACGTAAGGACACCTAGGACAATTTGGTGGCTTGTTTACTTAAGGAGAACAATGGGGCCATTGTCACTAAACCGGTGTACGTCCCTACTCCCACAGTCTTTCATTTCAGGTTGTCCACAAGCGACCTGCCAGACATGAGCCGAATAGGTTGGCCATTTCTGGGATCTTCCTCTTGTGAGTCTCACGTAAATAATTATGTCTAAACGTAACACGATACAACTATGATGCCTCACATGATCCCAAAATTAATATTTTAGTCTTCTTAAAAACTTTCTTATTGCTAGTTTCTAAGAGCTCAAATAGGACACAAACAGCGACGATATTTATCGTTATACAGGTGAAACAATTTCATGACTCTGATTGTATTCTATTTTTCATCCTGGAACAATTTTATGTATTCGGAATAAAATATTTATCACATGCATCAATGAAATTTGAGGTAGTTAATCCATTTTTCAGTCAAATATGTGTTTGGTTCTGTGTCCTTTAACAGGTTGAAGTAAAAACAATATTTTTCTTCAAAATTTCTTGTCAATTTAGATTTTATTCTTTTTGTGGCTAGAATTTTCATTTGGAAAGTACTCCATCACGTTATACAACAAAAACAAAGATGTGTAATATTTTTTTTCCGTATTTTTACTATCTGAAACTATCAACAACTAGTAATCTGTTACATGTTCCACAGATCTTTTGAACGAATCTTTTATCAGAAGGATATGGAACGACTTAGTTTATACTTGTGTATACAGAATTAGTGTTAACATTAGTATACACATTATTATTTTTAGTCCTACTCATGCTACTACACCTTTTTTTTATTAGCTACTAGTTTTGTAAATAGAAATTCGTGATAGGAAACGGAGGAGTCGTTATGAAGAAATGATTTTAATTTAGATTTAAAACCTGCTTCACTATGTGTCAGACTTTTATTTTATTGGGCAAATATTGTTGCTGCATATTGAACTCTTTTCTGTGCGACTGACAGCTTTAACAATGGGTAATAAAAGTAATTTTTTTCGTATAGTGTTTAGGTACGTACATCACTCTTCTTCTCAAATTCTGATGGATTTTTTATGACGAATTTCACTAGCGAATGTGTTTACTGTGACGGTACACTTAAAATTCATAGCTTCTTGAAGAGGTACGTACGTGACATAGATAGGTGGACGCCACATATTATTCTTACTGCTCGCATTTGTGCAATAAAAACTTTCTTTGTAAGTGATGGGCTACCCCAGAATGTTATTCATATGACATTACTGTGTGTAAATATGCAAAACATGACACAAATTTGATACGTTTACTTTCAAGATTATCAGTTATACTACGATCAAAAGTAATTGAGCTTAATTATTTGAGAAGCTCAGTAATATGCCTCTTCCAGTTGAAATTTTCATCAATATCTGCAGAAAAAGAAATTGGAGCATTCTAGCAAACTTACTGACTTCTGCACATGTGCTACATCAATTGCTGGTATGGCTGTTTGTTATACATAACTGAATGTAGTGTGCGTTTTGCTTCAAAATTTAGGATGAGTCCATTTCCAGACAGCATTTAATAATTCTTTGGAAAATATCATTTAGCAACTCTTCTGTTGCTTTCTATCTCTAATGGGATTTATTGCAACACTAGTATCAACACAAAAAGTACAAATTTTGCTTGTTGAATCTTAAGTGGAAGGTCATTCACACACATAAAGGAGTGGATCCAAAACTGAACCTTGTGGGGCTTCCTATGTGATTTTTTTTTTACCCCACCCCACGAAAATTCTATGCCTTTCTGACACTGAACTGTTCAACACAACCTTTTACATTTCGTCTGTCAAGAATGATTCAAGCCAGCTGTGTGTAAAGCAAAGCCATCAGTTTCACAAAACTTGAGTTTTTGAATGAGTGTATCATGATCTACATAATCTCATTTACTAGTTTTGCTGCTTTGTATGAACTTGCCTCAGGGTTGGAAGGTGCCACACTGTTTGTTTCCATTAACTGTGAATCATAATCAGATAATCCGTCATCAACTGAGTACACATTAAGTGTTTCATCCTGAGCACTGTCTATAAAATGCAATCAATGTCTCACTATTTTTCTACACACAAGTTGGAAAACAGACTACTGAAATTACGTTGAAACATCGAAATGGTAGTTCCAGTTCACTCTTCCACTCCGTATCTTTTAGGAAATCTACACTGAATCTCCACGAATCACTGTTTCTTCTTGTCTGACAGGTAGGTAAATAATGCATCTAGATCTCTCATAAACAGCTGAAAGATTCCTAGAGGGTATCTGTAGCCTGTTACAGTAAACAGAGAGGTATTCCGCAGTAAAAACTCACAAGAACATGCTTATAGGTCCTGATCGACACAAAAACTATTTGTTTCAAAATTGTTGGCTTTTCGTCCAACTTTAATATATGTTGCAAGTCCTCCTTTTCCCATGTTAACTGTACACGAAAATGAGCCAAATCTATAATGCCTGATATTTAACTTCTCCATCCCTATGGCTGCATGGTGTTCAGAGAGGCACAGAGCATCTATCACTTTTCTACATCTTCTAGGCACACAATGAGCTCATACATCTTGTTTTTCAACCCTCTAACGTTCTGATGAAACAAAGTTTTATTTCTCTGGGAGCTGCTCTAATTTCTTACAATACTTTCTGTCTGTACATGACTCTAACCTAAAAATGTGCCCCTTTAATTCCGTACTCACAATAATTTTGTTCTGTATGATCGTAGCCCCCCTTAAACTTCCTACAAGATGCTCGACTAATCTTTTCTTTCCCCCCGTATTCAAGTGCAGGCCACGATTAGTGTTTTCCCATCTCCCAATTGCAGTGGTAGGCACGGCACAGATAGGATACTTTGTTTCAGCCAAAGACAATTTGCTCACCACTTAGTTCACACTGCTAACAGCTGTGTTACCCAGGGCTGGTCACGTTGGTGTAAGACCTCGACAGACCACACAGGAGTGTCTGTTGTTTTGCTCCTATTTCCTCCAGTCACATTTAATGCCACAGTCTAAGTTGTAAGTAGCAGAAATGACCCTGCATCCCTTACTTTCTTGACGAGCTCTACATCCACTTATACAATTGCCATACCCTTTCGTTAGATGTGTGGAACGGATGTTACGTTAGCGGACTCACCCGGTTCCTGTCGCTGTTCCCCATGCAGCAGAAGAGCAGTCTACACCGGTGATTCCAGCTGTCTTGGTACGCCCGGATCACCTTCCTGGAAGCAGGCAAGCAACACGTTATAGCAACACATAATCTTCCTCCGTAGCACCTACATGGATAGTGTTTGTCATTTATCAGACAGCTGTAAATTTCATTGATCTTCATGATTCCTCCTTTCGAACTGGATCACGGGAACTAGTTTCTAAAAGCGATAGGTAGATTACTCAAAAGTTTGTCAGTCTATTTATTGAAATATTTTGCGAAACGTTCACAGTGAAATCAGTTGAAAACTTTTACGTTAGTTCAACTAGATTTGACCCTGCGCAGAGGACATTTCAAAAACTTTAACATATTGATGCAGACATGATCTTCAGTTTAATACAAGCTGAAAAATAGCGAAGTGTTATGTGTTATTAGCCTGGAGTAGAAGCCTGGACATCAAAAGCTCTGACACGGAAAGACTAAAGGCATTTGAAAAATGTTAAGAATCTCGTATGCAGATTACGTTACTTACACTGAAGAACTTCACAGTGCTGGGAAACACCTTACAGTAAAAAACAAACATCAAATGCACAGAAGCAGCACATTTTGTACAAAATTTTTTAAAGCGTAAGATACAGTTTCCTGAAACTCATTACTGAAAGAAAGATAAAAGGCGAACGTGGATGGGAAAGAGTTTCGTGGTCACAGAGTGGAACAACATCTCTGACATCATCATCTTCGTTAAAACAGCTAAGAAGAGAGAGGAATACACCATGATGGTCGCGGTCGCCGACCTTCTATGACGAGACAGCACACACACAGTCGTTATTCAGTCAATATTGTATCCGTGAGATACAACTCTAAAAAATAATCGATATTGGCATACTAAACTAACGCTAAATCACAGTAAGACTCAGTTTTTGCAGTTTCTGACACACAATTCAACAAAACCTAATGGTTTAATTTCACGGAATGGGCATATGGTTAGTCATATATATACTGAGAGGCCAATGTCAAAATACCCAGATTCATGAACAGGGGTCGACAAGAGGTTCGTGAGCTTACACCACTTACTGCCCGAACCGCCCGTTTCTGAGCCAAAAATATCCTTTTACAATGGAAAAAGTTGCCCCAAAATATAATACCATGCGACATAAGCAAATGAAAATAAGCAAAGTAGACTGATTTTCGTGTCGAAGGATCACTCACTTCAGATACCGTTCGAAAAGTGAACATGGCAGCATTAAGTCTTTGATTAAGATTCTGTACGACAGTTTACTATCTGAACACTAGAAATTTGAACTGTTCAGTATCACTAATCATATGCCCATTCTGTGAAATTAAAACATTAGATTTAGTTGAATTGTGCGTCAGAAAACTGTAAAAACTGAGTCTTACTGTGATTTAGCGTTAGTTTAGTGTGCCAATATCCATTATTTTTGAGAGTTGCATATGGGGCCTGAAGATGGCATAATGAATTGCCGAAACTGGTAGCGAAAATAAAATAAAATAACATCAAAATTGCACGGTTGTTTAGGGAATTTCAATGTTAAAAACTATGAGTTTGTGGTCGTTGCATTTAAAATCGCACGAAATTGTTACAACCAGGTTCTTGTACGTGTTGCCTGATGCCAATTGTAGCTCTTTGATACTGCCGTCATAGGGTAGAGCGAGGGGTCTTCAGTAAGTAATGCGATACATTTTTTCCTCGGCTAGTTTCCGTTGAAAAATGCGGAATTTATTGTGGCACATAGTGGAAGATTCCCACTTCAGCTCCTATAGTTTAATGAAATTCCGACAGGTGGTGGCGCTGTATGTTGGCTTCAGGTAGGCCTCTGTAACGGCGCTGCGTTCCAAACGGAGAGCTGTTACTGAGTTTCTTTTGGCTGAAATCCAGAGCATCGCAGATATTCATCGGCGCTTGGAGGATGTCTATGGGGAGGTGACAGTGAACAAAAGCACAGTTTGGACGAGACTTCTGTCGTCATGACAACACGGTCGTGCAAACCTGTCCGATCTCAAACAGTCGGCCGCACAAGGCTGTGACTCCTGAAACGCTGGAACGTGCGGACACTCTCATTCGAAGAGACAGAATAAGCACGATTAAACACTTCGCTGCACAACTGGATGCATCTGTTGGTAGTGCTGACACACGCGCCCACCCGTTAGGGTACTCAAAGGTGTGTTGACATTGGGTTGCTCCCCGTTTCATTGCTCACAGAAGGCCATAAAGGGCAACGAACGACCTACTGTGCGGAACTGCTTGCGCGTTACGAGGCTGATCGTGATGATATGTTGTGGAACATTGTCACAGGCGATGAGACACGGGTTCATCACGCCGAACGAGGACGAAATCGGCAATCCATGGTGTAGCATCACACAACCTCTCCTCCGAAGAAAAAGTTCAAAGCCGCACCGTCAGCCGGTAAAGTCGTGGCGACGGTCCTCTGGGACTCTGAAGGTGTTATTCTGTCTGACGTCCACCACCATGGTTCAACGATGAGGTCTTAAGTGTATTGTGCTGCCCTCAGGAAATACACTACTGGCCATTAAAATTGCTACACCACGAAGTTGACGTGCTACAGACGCGAAATTTAACCGACAGGCAAAAGAGGCCCTGATATGCAAATGATTAGCTTTTCAGAGCATTCACACAAGGTTGACGCCGGTGGCGAAACCTACAACTTGCTGACATGAGGAAAGTTTCCAACCGATTTCTCATACACAAACATCAGTTGACCGGCGTTGCCTGGTGAAACGTTGTTGTGATGCCTCATGTAAGGAGGAGAAATGCGTACCATCACGTTTCCGACTTTGATGAAGGTCGGATTGTAGCCTATCGCGACATTGCTGCTCGCGTTAGTCGAGATCCAATGACTGTTAGCAGAATATGGAATCGGTAGGCTCAGGAGGGTAATACGGAACGCCGTGCTGGATCCCAACGGCCTCGTATCACTAACAGTCGAGATGACAGGCATCTTATCCGCATGGCTGTAACGGATCGTGCAACCACGTCTCGATCCCTGAGTCAACAGATGGGGGCGTTTGCAAGACAACAACCATCTGGGCGAACAGTTCGACGACGTTTGCAGCAGCGTGGACTATCAGCTCGGAGACCATGGCTCCGGTTATCCTTGACGCTACACCACAGACAGGAGCGCTTGCAATGATATACTCAACGACGAACGTGGGTGCACGAATGGCAAAACGTCATTTTTTCGGATGAATCCAGGTTCTGTTACAGCATCATGATGGTCGCATCCGTGTTTGGCGACATTGCGGTGAACGCACATTGGAAGCGTGTATTCGTCATCGCCATACTGGCGTATCACCCGGCGTGATGGCATGTGGTGCCACTGGTTACACGTCTCGGTCACCTCTTGCTCGCATTGACGGCACTTTGAACAGTGGACGTGTTACGGACCGTAGCTCTACCCTTCATTCGATCCCTGCAAAACCCTTCATTTCTGCAGGATAATGCACGACCGCACGTTGCAGGTCCTGTGCGGGCCTTTCTGGATACAGAAAATGTTCGACTGCTGCCCTGGCCAACACATTCTCCAGATCTCTCACCAATTATAAACGTCTGGTCAATGGTGGCGGAGCAACTGGCTCGTCACAATACGCCAGTCACTACTCTTGATGAACTGTGGTATCGTGTTGAAGCTGCATGGGCAGCTGTACCTGTACACGCCATCCAAGCTCTGTTTGACTCAATGCCCAGGCGTATCAAGGCCGTTATTACGACCAGAGGTGGTTTTTCTGGGTACTGATTTCTCAGGATCTATGCACCCAAAATGTGAGAAAATGTAATCACATGTCAGGTCTAGCATAATATATTTGTCCAATGAATACCCGTTTATCATCTGCATTTCTTCTTGGTGTAGCAATTTTAATGGCCAGTAGTGTTTAAGAAACGACTTCAGCGTGTCTGTTGCCACAGAAATGCAAACGAACTTCTCCTTCTGCATGACTAAGCAAGGTCTCGCACAAGTGTGCTCACAAAACGTGACTGGACTGCGACGCTTCCTTATCCACCCTACACCCTGAAACTGGAACCGTCCTACGTCAATCTGTCTGTCCCTGTGAAGGCTGCACTCCACGGGAAGCTGTACGTGAATGATGGGGAGGCTACTGATGCAGCAAGACGTTGGCTCCGATGTCGACCAGTGGAGTGGTAGCATGCAGACACACACGCCCTACCAGTAAGGTGGTGTAAGGCCGTCGCGTTGAAAGGAGATTGTTATGAAAAATAGGTTGTTGCAGCAAAAAGAGTGGGGAACAATATGCTGTATTGCAGGGCTTCCCAACCTTTTCAGCTGGTGGCCCCTTCTTCAGTCGAAAATCCATGGCGGACCCCTAATCTGTTCCCAATGAACGCCCATCTCTCCCCCCCCCCCGTCTCCCCCCCCCCCCCACGAAGTATCAATAGTCTTTGGTTTAGAGATGAATGAAAACAACATGAAGGTCAAAAATCGACTTATGAAATAGGTAGTGCACTGACAAAGCAAGTTTAACATTTAATGATGCCTGGGGCCGCATACGTGTCAGTGAGTGCTGTGATTGGTCGACAAAGCTCACTCCGCGCATGTGTAAAAGGTTCCAGCGCATCTACCGCCGTGA
The DNA here is from genome assembly GCF_023864345.2 of Schistocerca serialis cubense. NCBI lineage: Eukaryota > Metazoa > Arthropoda > Insecta > Orthoptera > Acrididae > Schistocerca > Schistocerca serialis. Next base: position 471,887,143 of record NC_064646.1, on the reverse strand, counting down.
GCTGGCGCACAAACGACCCCCGTATTGTTGCGGAACAGTCATTCAGAGAAGCCGCAATCTCTGGTACTAAATGGTGTATGTGTTCTCACTTAGGGACCGCAATACACCTGAAGTAAAAGTACACATTTTTTTCACACGGAAAAAAAAGTGACGGATTTTCACATTTTTATTCAATAACTTTTGTGGTGTCACTGCCAGACACCACACTTGCTAGGTGGTAGCCTTTAAATCGGCCGCGGTCCATTAGTATACGCCGGACCCGCGTGTCGCCACTGTCAGTGATAGCAGACCGAGCACCACCACACGGCAGGTCTAGAGAGACTTACTAGCACTCGCCCCAGTTGTACAGCCGACTTTGCTAGCGACGCTACACTGACAAATACGCTCTCATTTGCCGAGACGATAGTTAGCATAGCCTTCAGCTACATTTGCTACGACCTAGCAAGGCGCCGTATTCATTTGATATTGAGATTCTATTAATGTATCATCAAGAGTGATATTCTACAAATGTGGATTAAAGTTAAGTATTCCAGAAGCTACGTACTTTTCTTTATAGCATTCATTACGTATCCTGTTTCAGACCTCACGCCAGCCTGCGTTAGTTTAAGCGCGTGCCTTTCGGCTTCCTCTCATTGTGTCTAGGCTGTCTTGTCTAGACACAACATATTTGGCGACGACGGATACAAACGGTCGTATTGCTCTAATTTACTTGTGTCATGGCTTCGCCACAATCTCCAGATGTACTGTCCGAATTTTATCGCTTGCAGAATCAGCAGACGCAGGCGTTATTGGATGCCCTTGGACAGCTCGTCCAGGGTCAACGTGCAATGCAAAACGATGCGGCAGCCGCCGCACCACCGCAACCGCAGCCACAACACGCAGTTGCACCACCTTTTCGTCCATTTGATGCGGCGATGGAAAGCTGGACGGAGTGGTCACGCCAATTTGGATTCCATCTCGCCGCCTACGGAATTCAAGGTAATGAGCGGCAGCCTCACTTATTATCATGTGTCGGCGTCCAGACGTACCGTGTGATAGTGAAATTATTTCCCCGCCGCGACGTAGCAACTCTGTCCTACGAAGAAATTTTGTCTGCATTAGATGCATATTTCAAGGAATCAGTCAATGTAGTTGGAAAAAGGTATACGTTCTTTCGTACAAAACGTACGGCCAGTCAAACTAATCGGGAGTGGGTTGCAACTTTGCAAGGCCTTACTAGGGATTGTGCTTTTGAGTGTGAATGTGGACTCCCTTATTCAGATACTATGGTGCGTGATGCAATTGCACAGAACGTTTCTGATGTTCGTATACGGGAACAAGTTTTGAAACTAGTCAATCCCTCCCTTCAACAAGTGATAGACATATTGGATAGGCAAGACACACTTGACTTTGCTCAGGAATCATTTGAAACTTTGCCAGCTGTGTGTCACATTAACCGGCCCGCCGGGCGAGCTGCACGGAACTGTAAACAGCCCTCGCGCACGTCCACGCAGCCACGTGTGCTGCGCAAGCACGCAAATACAGTGAAATCACGTCCGCGGTGTGCTGCTAGACATTCGCGTGAGAATTGCCCGTCACGCCAAGCTATTTGCTTTTTATGTAATAGAAAAGGACATGTTCAGAGTGTTTGCCAGAAAAAGCTCAGATTGGACACTCACAACCATTCCAGGCCCTTTGCTTCACGCCAGAATCGACCCAAGAATACTTAGGCTCGTGAACCTTCGCCCATGGACATTCATGTAGTTAATTCCACTCCACCCAGTGCCACTCTCTCTAGCAGTGACTGTGTTCGTCCCACAAATAGTGTGCGTCGACGTCGCAGGAAATCACGTCAAGTAGCATGTGTTTCTGTACCAGTGTCTGTTCGAATTGCACGAGACAGTCGCTCTTGTCGTCAGCAGGACAATAAACTTTTTGTAGACTTGGACATTAATGGCAACGTGTTCCCTTTCCAGCTCGATACCGGAGCTGCAGTTTCATTGATCAATAAAGACACTTACAAACAACTGGGCACACCTCCATTGCGTGCCGCAAATGTTAAGCTAACTACATATTCAGGTCTCAAGATCCCTGTGTTAGGACAGTGCAGCCTTCTTGCCACATACAAGGGACAAACAAAACTTGTGTCATTTTACGTACTTCGTTCTTCTTCTGCAGTGAACTTGTTTGGTTTAGATTTATTTCAGTTGTTTAACTTGTCTATAGTCTATCAGGTCCTATCAGTGAACCAGACTGTGCCTTCAGCCAGTGTTTCTAGTCTATGTGAAGAATTTGCAGACATTTTTGCACCGGGCCTTGGTTGCGCTAAGAACTATAAAGCACATTTGAACTGAAAGTAAAGGCGCAACCGAAATTTTTTAGAGCGCGCAATGTTCCCCACGCATTGCGTGATCAGGTCGCAAGAACATTAAATGATTTTGAATGTGCGCAATGCCTCTTCCATTTCAGCCCCACTTCATCGCTTACGCCGTAAAGGTGTTCCGTTTGTCTGGACGACGGAATGCGAACGCGCCTTTCGCCAGTTGAAATCGGCGTTGCTTTCTCGTACTTGCCTTACGCCATTTGATCCCCAGAAACCCCTTTTGTTGATGGTAGATGCATCGGATTTCTGGATCGGTGCTGTGCTTGCGCACAAAGATGGCTCGCAATGAACGCCCTATTGCCTTTGCGTCCAAATTGCTCTCGTCTGCACAAAGAAATTATTCACAGATAAAGAAGCTTTGGCTCTCGTATTTGGTGTTACTAAGTTTCATGATTTCTTGTATGGTCGTCACTTTACCATCATCACAGACCACAAACCTTTGACGTCGCTTTTTCATCCGAACAAGCCTGTACCTCCACGTACAGAGCAGAAAATCATTCGCTGGTCTATTTTCCTCTCGCAGTACCGCTACGATATCTTGTATTGGTCCACTGCTAAGCACGGAAACGCCGATGCGTTGTCCCGTTTGCCTGTTGCTGAGGATCGAGCATTCGATTCTTCCGAACTTGCTTGCATGTTCATTGATTCGGAAATCGATGACGTGGTCGAATCGTTTCCGATTGATTTTCGTCGTGTAGCTACAGCCACAGCTGCTGACCCTGTCCTTGCTACCGTTCTGCGTTTTGTTGCTACGCAATGGCCTTTGTCAAAGTCTCGGATCGAGGATCCGTTGGTTCGCCGATTTTTAGCTCACAATGAGAGACTTTTTGTTCTGTTGCGTTCTGATAATGATCAGTCCAGGGTCGTGGTCCCACGTTCGTTACAGTCCTGTCTTACGGCTTCTCCACCAAGGACATTGGGGTATAGTGCGCACGAAACAACTTGCTCGTCAGCACTGTACTTGGTTCGGAATCGATGCTGCGATTACGAATATGTGCTCTTCTTGCATGGCGTGTGCCGAACAACAATCCGCACCACCGCGGAAATTCTTTGCATGGCCGAAAGCCACTTCCCCTTGGCAACGCTTACACATAGATTTTGCTGGTCCATTTTGGAATGCTCGATGGTTGGTTTTCCCGCCGGCGACGCCCGCAGTGGACGCTTCGCTGCAGCCGCCAGGCGCCTCCCTGGGTCACGCGCCACCGATCGCTTCCCGTGACCAGCTGTCCTCCGACTTTGAACTCTTGCCAGCTCCGGACCAGATGTCGTCTTCGCCGTCGGGTACCCCTACGTGATGGAGGTCGAATCTTCGGCCCCTCCTGTCTCTTTACAGGCGCATACACCGCATGTTGACGTGCACCCTGGACTAGGTTTTCAGGCGTTTCCTAGCTCCCCTCGGACCGAATGGCCGGGTGCGGGTGGCACAGCCTCGCCTGTTGTTAGGCTCCCCACCTCGTCGCATACATCAACATGGGGACCTCCCCACGGCGTACGGAAGCCTTATATCACAACCGTTCGCCGATTTGCGGGGAGGAATGTGGTGTCACCGCCAGACACCACACTTGCTAGGTGGTAGCCTTTAAATCGGCCGCGGTCCATTAGTATACGCCGGACCCGCGTGTCGCCACTGTCAGTGATAGCAGACCGAGCGCCACCACACGGCAGGTCTAGAGAGACTTACTAGCACTCGCCCCAGTTGTACAGCCGACTTTGCTAGTGACGCTACACTGACAAATACGCTCTCATTTGCCGAGACGATAGCATAGCCTTCAGCTACATTTGCTACGACCTAGCAAGGCGCCGTATTCAATTGATATTGAGATTCTATTAATGTATCATCAAGAGCGATGTTCTACAAATGTGAATTAAAGTTAAGTATTCCAGAAGCTACGTACTTTTCTTTATAGCATTCATTACGTATCCTGTTTCAGACCTCACGCCAGCCTGCGTGAGTTTAAGCGCGTGCCTTTCGGCTTCCTCTCATTGTGTCTAGGCTGTCTTGTCTATGTTGTTGTTGTTGTGGTCTTCAGTCCTGAGACTGGTTTGATGCAGCTCTCCATGCTACTCTATCCTGTGCAAGCTTTTTCATCTCCCAGTACCTACTGCAACCTACATCCTTCTGAATCTGCTTAGTGTATTCATCTCTTGGTCTCCCTCTACGATTTTTACCCTCCACGCTGCCCTCCAATACTAAATTGGTGATCCCTTGATGCCTCAGAACATGTCCTACCAACCGATCCCTTCTTCTGGTCAAGTTGTGCCACAAACTTCTCTTCTCCCCAATCCTATTCAATACTTCCTCATTAGTTATGTGATCTACCCATCTAATCTTCAGCATTCTTCTGTAGCACCACATTTCGAAAGCTTCTATTCTCTTCTTGTCCAAACTATTTATCGTCCATGTTTCACTTCCATACATGGCTACACTCCATACGAATACTTTCAGAAATGACTTCCTGACACTTAAATCAATACTGGATGTTAACAAATTTCTCTTTTTCAGAAACGCTTTCCTTGCCATTGCCAGCCTACATTTTATATCCTCTCTACTTCGACCATCATCAGTTATTTTGCTCCCCAAATAGCAAAACTCCTTTACTACTTTAAGTGCCTCATTTCCTAATCTAATTCCCTCAGCATCACCCGACTTAATTAGACTACATTCCATTATCCTTGTTTTGCTTTTGTTGATGTTCATCTTATATCCTCCTTTGAAGACACTGTCCATTCCATTCAACTGCTCTTGCAAGTCCTTTCCAGTCTCTGACAGAATTACAATGTCATCAGCGAACCTCAAAGTTTTTATTTCTTCTCCATGAACACAACAATTGTACTCATTATTTTACACTATTTGGTGAAGGGTGGCCGCGGACCCCCTAGAAAGAGCCGGCGGACCCCTAAGGGGTCCGCGGACCACACGTTGGGAAGCCCTGCTGTATTGGAATCCGGAATAAAGCCAACCTGCTGTCTGGAAAAAAAGTGTTGAATTACTCATTGAGCGTTTTTCGGACATTTTTTGTTTTGTGGAATGTAAACTATTACATCTTTGGACATTGAAAGCGAGGTGCAAATTTTGAAGCGGTATGAAATCGTATGACGACATGTCTGAATATCTGTGCAGCTTTTTTTGCAGACAGGAATTGACTACAGATAACTGCATCACCTGCGGGAAGTCTGCAAGGTGATTAGCATAAAACAAGAACAGTGAGGGTCGTAAAACACTTCCCCGGAGAAACCCTTATGTTACCTGTACATTCGTCAGTGTTTCATGCGCTAATGGAGCAGGGAGTAGCCCCCAAAAGCACCACAGTGCTAAGTAAACTTCACAATGGTTTGTGGAGTGTGGACGTAGATGCCTGGGAGGGAATCTAGCCCCGGCCCTTATGCGAGTCTAGCGCGGCCGGGCTTTACGCGGTCGGCTGCGGCTGCAGTGCCTTAACCCCTGCCCTAGTCCACTTTTCGCTTCAGCGTGGGGACTTTTCTGCTATCTGGGCCGCATTAGTGCCATTAGCGCCCACACCACGGCGCGTGCGCAGCTGCGCCAGATTTAATGCCCCGCCTGCGGACACAATGGCCGAGCCGTACTTCCTGTCTGTCGTGAATAGCCGCCCCCCCCCCCTCTTCTCCACCCCTCCCCACTCCCTCCCCCGCGACTAAAGCCGCGAGTCGTCGCTGCTTCAGCCACCATTAGGGGCACTTCCGCGATGTGGCCGCTTCCGCACAGAAAAGTGCTCCCCGGTCTGTCAGTCTTCTTCCTACTTCCGCCGTGTCGGCGTTTCCAACTTTGCCCTCTTTTCCTTATATCCCGCCATTCCGCCACAATGTGCCGCGAGCGGGTCTGTGGCGAAGTTCAATGTCTGGCAGTAAAATCACAGTACGAGAAGGCCAAGACGGTTTCCGCATGCTTCTTCTTTCGTGAGCTGTCTAACACAGGGGCTGGTATCCGAAAGCTCCCGAAACATTAGTGATAGTCGCATAACTACAGTACTACATCGATCTTATATCTTCAAAGTAAGCAGCTTGGGAGTGAGCACACCGACACAAAAGTTTCTGTAATACGTCCTCCAAGTCTGTCGCTGCTGCACCCGAATACCTTCCACTCTATCAAATCATCTTTCATTCAACTTCATTATCATTTTTTAGGAAGAGGAAGAAGTCACACCCAGTTAAGTACGTTGAGTACAGTGGATAGGGAACAACTGCCACCCCCGTTTTAGGCAAACAATCTTGAGTAACTTAGGCAGCATGTTCTCGTGTATTGTCATGGTGGAGTGCTGAATGGTTGGTACGCCACTTCTATGGCCTCTCTCAAAACATTTAACAAACCTGTCAATTTTTTAAAAAAATTTTAATTATGTGTATAGATAATAACAATAATTACGCGTGGCTCAGTGTGATCAATTCGACTACATAGTTGGAGGAATCGAAGAAAAGTTGGGACGAAAGCAGACGTTAAGCAAAAGAGGTAAGAAGATGGAAATGACCCATGATTAATCACTGCCTCATGTAATTTGAATCCAGCGGAATTTATCACTAATGAGCTAAGCGTGCTATAATGGTGCCTGAGCGTCTCTGAATATGGGAACGACGGCGAAAGAATAATAAATTACTATAAGGAGAATAATGAAGGAAGGAATCGCGTTGTGTTTTCCAAAACAGATCTCAAAATACTTGCTAGGAGTCTCATCCAGTATTTAAGCTACCCATTGGCTTAGACCAACAAAAAGATTAAGAAAACCGAAACGAAAAAAAACCCACTAAATATGAACATATGTGAGAAATATAATCGATTCTTAAATTTTAAAATAATGAAAAATATCGCAAATGTGTCCGCTAAGAAATGGACTGAGCTAAACTAATGAGAGAAAGACACTGTAAGGAACTGGGATTTCGGGAAAGGGAAAGGGAAAGGAGGGAGGGAGGGAGGGAGGGAGGGATGGAGGGGGGGGGGGAAGAGAGAGAAGTATGTTGGCCATACAAAGTCCTTTTTTACAACAACTCGAATGATTGAAAGAGAAGCAATGTTGATGAAAGTGGTTAGCAGTAACGCCTGCGTTAAGACCGATTTGTTCTCAACATCAAAAGCTAACGTATATTGCTGCGAGCAGTAAGATAATACCTGGAATTTCTGAATGAGACAATACAACACGCTGCAAACTCGAAACAGGCGGAGGGACGCCGATGAGTGAAGCTTAACTTAGGGCCACTTTCAAGCAGTCACTTAACGTTAGCCGATACGGCAGAGAGTATAAAAGCTCGAAGGGATTGTGGGCTGGTTGCCAAAGTTCGCTTTGGGGAACGTCAATACTGCGAGCGGTCTCGGGCTGCCGGGAACTCTGCCAGTGTATTACGGGCAGTGCAATCAGCGTACGTTACAGTCGCGAGAAGCTTAACTGTGTCTTTCTGCATTACGAGACACCCACGTATCAAACAGTTCTTAAAGCGTCTCCAGCTGCTATCGACATTCCAACTCAATCAGTCAACACCTCTTCTTTACTCACCATTATCTACATATCAACACAATCAGTAAACAGCTCTTCTATACATTAGTATCATTTCTTTCTGAACCCCTAACACCGTTTCTTCTTGCACATTAAATTGTAAGAAATCAGTCCCATCTGTTACACGAAGTATTTTCCTTTCATGTCCAAACATGATTCAACGCGTCTGTGGTGCTATCAGTGTTTGCTTTGATTCATGTTTAGGCTCTAGCACAGTGGTTCCCACGCTTTCTGAGACCATTAGGCCCGAGTGCAGTCGGACATTAGCTGGTAAGCCCGCCCTCCCATACGCCACTTTTTGGGTAGCAAAATAACTCATGACTGTCGAAGTAGGGAGGATATAAAATGGCTATGGCTAGGAAAGCGCTTCTGAAGAAGAGAAACTGGTTAACATCGAGTATAGATTTAAGAGTCAGAAAGTCCTTTCTGAAAGTATACTACTGGCCATTAAAATTACTACACCACGAATATGACGTTCTACACACGCGAAATTTAACCGACAGGAAGAAGTGGTGGTGGTTAGTGTTTAACGTCCCGTCGACAACGAGGTCATTAGAGACGGAGCGCAAGCTCGGGTTACGGAAGGATGGGGAAGGAAATCGGCCGTGCCCTTTCAAAGGAACCATCCCGGCATCTGCCTGAAACGATTTAGGGAAATCACGGAAAACCTAAACCAGGATGGCCGGAGACGGGATTGAACCGTCGTCCTCCCGAATGCGAGTCCAGTGTGCTAACCACTGCGCCACGACAGGAAGAAGATGCTGTGATATACAAATGATTAGTTTTTCAGAGCATTCACACAAGGTTGGCGCCTGTGGCGATACCTACAACGTGCTGCAATGAGAAAAGTTTCCAACCGATTTCTCATACACAAACAGCAGTTGACCGGCGTTGTCTGGTGAAACGTTGTTGTGATGCCTCGTGTAAGGAGGAGAAATGCGTACCATCACGTTTCCGACTTTGAAAAAGATCGGATTGTAGCCTACCGCGATTGCCGTTTATTGTATCGCGACATTGCTGCTCGCGTTGGTCGAGATCCAATGACTGTTAGCAGAATATGGAAGCGGTGGTTTCAGGAGGATAATACGGAACGCCGTGCTCGATCCCAACGGCCTCGTATCACTAGCAGTCGAGATGATGGGCATCTTATCCGCATGGCTGTAACGGATCGTGTAGCCACGTCTTGGGGACGTTTGCAAGACAACAACCATCTGCACGACAACGTTTGTAGCAGCATGGACTATCAACTCGGAGACCGTGGCTACGGTTACCCTTGAGCGCCTGCTATGGTGTACTCAACGACGAATCTGGGTGTACGAATGGCAAAACGTCATTTTTTCGGATGAATCCAGGTTCTGTTTACAGCATCATGATGGTCGCATCCATGTATGGCGACATCGCGGTGGACGCACATTGGAAGCGTGTATTCGTCATCGCCATACTGGCGTTTCACACGGCGTGATGGTATGGGGTGCCATTGGTTATACGTCTCGGTCACCTCTTTCTCGCATTGACGGTACTTTGAACAGTGGACGATACATTTCAGATGTGTTAAGACCCGTGGCTCTACCCTTCATTCGATCCCTGCAAAACCCTACATTTCAGCAGGATACTGCACGACCGCATGTTGAAGGTACTGTACGGGCCTTTCTGGATGCAGAAAATGTTCGACTACTACCCTGGCCAGCATATTCTCCAGATCTCTCACCAACTTAAAACGTCTGGTTAATGGTGGCCGAGCCACTGGCTCGTCACAAAACGCCAGTCACTACTCTTGATGAACTGTGGCATCGTGTTGAAGCTGCATGGGCAGCTGTACCTGTACACGCCATCCAAGCTCTGTTTGACTCAATGCTCAGGCGTATCAAGGCCGTTATTACGGCCAGAGGTGGTTGTTCTGGGTACTGATTTCTCAGGATCTATGCACCCAAATTGCGTGAAAATGTAATCACATGTCAGTTCTAGTATAATATATTTGTCCAATGAATACCCGTTTATCATCTGCATTTCTTCTTGGTGTAGCAATTTTAGTGGCCAGTGATGTATTTGTATGGAGTGAAGTCATGTATGGAAGTGAAACATGGACAATAAATTGTTTAAACATGAGGAGAATAGAAGCTTTTGAAATTTGATACTATAAAAAATGCTGAAAATTTGATGGATAGATCACGTAACTCATGAGGAGTTGGGGAGAAAAGAAATTTGTGGCACGAAATGACTAGAAGATGAGATCAGTTGATGTATGATGGAATGCATTCTGAGATATCAAGGGATCACCAGTTTAGCACTGGAGAGAAGTGTGGTACAGGTGGGGAGGCTGGGGAGGGGTTATTGTGGAGGGAGACGAAGAGATGAATATAGTAAGCAGATTCAGAAGGTTGTAAGTTACGGTAGTTATGCGAAGGTGAAGAGACGTGTACAGGATAGAGCAGCACGGAAAGTTGCATGAAACTTGTCTGCGGACTGAAGAACACCACGACAACAAGTGTCCCGTTGTCAGCATTAGAGCAGACTCTCAGCGCTGTTTACGCGACACGTGTTACTCGCAAAAGCTCTCTGAGAGTGGAAAACTAGCTTTACATTTGATTACGCAATGGGACCTGAATTAAAAGTTGTTACACAAGATATTTTAGAGCGTTAGGGCCTTTTCCTTCTTTTTAACTGGTGGCAGCTTAGAACAAACTTGCACGCATAGAGCGACGTATAAAGACTACGTGGCTTCAGGCGTACTGCCGAGTAGCTGTTGTCATTTTACTCTCAACGTTTCGGCGACCGACTCAACTATCTTCTTCAGGTGCTGCGAATTGTGCTGTTATGTGTACTCGCTGCCTGGACTTCAGTCAGTCTATGACCTAGTGTTGATCTCATTGTGCTATTTACAGCTGGTTCTGGGTTCCACTCTGGACGCCCACTACGCCCTTTGGTGCTCTTTTATTTCTTAGGGTATGTTGGAAACCTAATACATCGGGAAAGAGATTCGAGTTTAAACAAGGTTTGGGGTCCGGCACATAATTTATTACGATCTCGCGGGCCACCTAATCCAGCAGAGATGGAAAACACTGAGAGCATAGGTATTTCCATGAAATTTGTGAGGTAGGAGACGAGGTACTGGCGGAAGTAAAGCTGTGGAGATGGCTCGTAAGTCGTGCTTGGTCAACTCAGTCGGTAGAACTCTTGAGCCGCGAAAGGCAAAGGTCCTGCGTTCAAGTTTGGGTCCTGCAAAAAGTTTTAACCTGCCAGGATGTTTCATATCAGCGCATACTCCGCTGCAGAATGAAAATTTCATTCCAGATGTTTAAGTATTATGCGTAACGTCTATACCCGTAGCTTCAGCATTTTTTTCGACTTAGTGAGCGTAGTGCAGCTGCTAAGGTTTACAGGTATGACGCAGGTTGTACATGTTCAAACCCTGCCCGCATACTTTCTTTTTGCCTTCAGTTTAATCGTACAAATTATCATTAAATAGTATATCTCGTGCAAAATGTTTCATAGATAACTATTTTCACCGTATTAATTTCATAAATAAATCAATCATTACAGTAAGCTTTCTTCAAATGTGTATTGCTCGCTATCTCTTGCATCGCCTACCGTGTTGGCACATAGTTCCGGATGGTATTTGAGGAATGAGGAAGGAGTGCTTTCGTCTGCATGTGGAATCGGTCCTCAGATACTAATACTTCGTCCACCGTTGCGAGCTCGTCAGACCTGTCCAAATATTTCGAATTTTAGATACGAACCACAAACGGGGCACACTTTGGAGAAAAGTGTGATTTAATGATTGGTTTCTTAATGCAATTACTACTCGAAAATGACTATCTGTGAATAATTTTGCACGGCACATGCTGTTTAAGAGTATTCTGTGTGATGAAACTAAAAGAAAAGTAAAGGACACGTGCAGGATTTGAACTAGTACCACCAACATAGTAGGTGTCAACTTAGCCGTCGGGCTGCGCAGGAAAAATCAACATCGATTTTCTCGTAATCTCCCTGGTGTCGAATAAAAAGCAGCTAGTCAATAAGAAAAGGCGCTCTACAACATACTACTGACTTGTCAAACTCTGTGATTAACAGGTCTGGTTATTTTTTAGTGCAACTGACGCGGATCTCGTTTCGAACTTGGCGTCGTGACCCGTTTCCGTGTCTTCAGTCGCCAGCCGCCCGAGCCTGCCGTGTGTTGTGTCCATACCCCGTGTGCGGCTTTACACGGTTTTCGGACTTCCTGCTTCTGCCACTAGCACGGCGAGGTTTCGTTACCTCTTGCTGGCTTCTTCTTTCCAGCTTGCTGCCGAGCCACTGACAGTCCGTACAGCGTCGTTTGACGGCCTTCTCACGCCTGTGTAGACACTGAAGTACGTGTGGAAGAACAAGAACAATCAGCTCGGACTGAAAAAAGTTGGAAATGTGTGGTAAGGTCTTATGGGACCGAACTGCTCAGGTCATCGGTCCCTAAGCTTACTCACAACTTAATCTAACTTAAACTAACTTACGCTAAGGACGACACACTCACCCATGCCCGAGGGAGGACTCGAACCTCAGCTGGGGGGGGGGGGGGAGGGAGTGGGGGAGGGGGAGCCGAACGGGCCGTGCAAGGCGCCCCAGACCGCGCAGCTGCAAGACAGGGATACAGTCTTTCGCGTATACTATTCAATATACTCGGAGAGGAAGCTGAGTAGCTCCGTGGTGTAGTGGTTATGATAAGTAAACTGTTGCTAGGAGAGTCGTGAGTTCAAAACTCACTTGGACTGCACAATTCCAATTTCTATATTCGGTTCGAGTACATTCTACAAGTATCCACAAATGTCAAGAATCATCGTACCGGAATGATCTGTAACTATATATACCGTATGTGTTGCGGCCGGAGGCAGTTCGCTCCGCGCTCTTGTATGTGCAACTGCTGAATAAACCTTTGTTAAGTGAAGTTAGTGTTCGTCATTCATCTCATTACATCTTCTTCTACGTGACATTATTCTTGTGGAGGCGCTGGGTATTGGAACATGTGATAGCGCACATTATCGACGACACAGTGGCTCTCATCAGGTCACGACAGAGCCGCCGTTTACGTGGCGAGAATCCCGAGTTTAAGCCATATTCAACAGATCGCAATCTATCGGAGGCAGAAGAAGAAGAGGACGTTACGATGAAAGCAACTGTGTGCCACCACATGAGACATCCTTCCGGGTTCTCTGTTGACGATGTCCAAGATCCAAGCAAGTGGCTGAAGGTATATCAGCGTATAGCCAATTTAACAAATGGGATGACACCGTGTATTTGGCTAACGTATTTTTCTACTTGGAGGGCACTGCCAAGCAATGGTATGAGAACAACGAGGAGAAGTTCACAAGCTGCGAAGTATTCCAGGCGGATCTGCGTAAGTATTTCGGCGACACATAACGACAGAAGTGCAAGGCTGAAGATAAATTAAAGTGCAGGGCACAGCGTCCAGGAGAAACTACAGCATCCTACTTTCAAGACGTCGTGGTGCTGTGTAAAATAGTGGATCCTAGAATTAAGGAGGAAGATAAGGTTGCACGTCTCATGAAGGGAGTTGCTGAGGACATGTATCATGCCCTACTCCTGAAGGAGGTATCGACAGCAGACGACTTCATAAAATGCTGCCAGTATATCGAGACAATACATAAAAAAAGAATTACACGCAAGAAGTTTGAACGGATTCCAAACGTCGTATCGTTGTCTGTGATGGAGGAAGGAACTGATCTCACAAGCGTTCGTCGTCAGATAGTGAGAGAGGAAGTTCAGAAGGCACTTGGATTGCACGGCGAACAAAAAACCGAGACGCTTCAAGAGGTTATAAGGGAGGAAGTGGAACAGACATTGAACCCAATCTCACGTCCTTCATTTACCTTTAAAACGGTGAAAAAGTCGAGACCCAGGCGAAGTTACGTTCCTACAATACCGCATGAGGAACCTGTTTATGCACCAAGGAAGACTGATGTCTGGAGGACCCAGGATAACCAACCAGTATGTTCCCACCGGGGACGACCGGGACATGTGGTGCGCTTCTGTCGAGAAAGGTGGCGAATATATGATGACGCCCGCGCCAGAAGACAGCAGACCGATCTTAGCCTAGGCCAACTCCGGGACGATGAAGATGAACAAGGAGATGTGGGTGCAGGACGACGCAGGTCACCATCGAAGCTAGTCGAGTTAGACTTTTCGTTTAGAAGGAAACGACGTCGATTTCCTCATGGATGGCCGACCAGCCTTGTGGACTCTGGAGCATCATGTTCAGTCATTTCGGAGATGTACCGTCGCCAGTTGCAGAAAACAGTATTCGTCGACACCAAAACATCTCTGCTGAAAGTGGATAATGGGAAATATGTAAAACCTGCAGGAAGATGTACCATTCGTGTGGGTATAAGTGGCCATACAACGCCCTTAGGATTCCTCGTCTTACAAGAGTGTAGTAGTGACGTCAATGTCGGATGGGACTTTTTGAAAGCTTCTCAGATAATGATAGATTGTGGTCGCTCGAAAGTTATGCTAGCCGAGATGAGAAGATGCACATCCGAGTTTGTGGAGACTATGCGTGCTGGATGAAGTGATCATTGCTGCAGTCAGCGCTAGAAAAGTAACTTTCACGTGTCATGCCATGCATCAACCCATGGATCTTGTAGTGGAATGTAAGAGTATCATGAGCACTACATCACGGTGACTGTGCTGCTCAGCTTCTTCTGCGACAATATATACATCAAAGAAGCAATGGCAGAAATAAAACAAATGTTCAAGAATATAAATGGAATTCAAGGTGAACGAATAACAATGTTAAAGGTACGCTGAAGAAAAGAACATATGGAAAATACTGACAAGAAGAGGATTTACGATTTTAAGACATGTGTGAAGACATCAGGGAATAACTTCCATGGTTCTAGAGAAAGCTGCGGAGGCTAAAAACTGCAGGGGTAGACAGAGATTGATCCACTGTTGGCCTTTATGCAGGCAGTTATTCGGCTTGGCATTGACTGACAGAGTTGTTGTATGTTCTCCTGAGGGATATCATGCAAAATTCTGTCCAATTGAGGCGTCAAAATCTGGAGACGGTTGGAGGATCCAGTCCAAAGTGCTCCAAACTTTCTCAGTTGGGGACAGATCCGGAGACCTTGCTGGCCAAGGTAGTGTTTCGCAACCGCGAAGACAAGCAGTAGAAACTCTCATCGTGTGCTGAGGTCGGGGGGGGGGGGGGGGGGGAGGAAGAGGTGGGGGGGGGGGACGCTTATCGTCATGGAGGGTTACACGATATAAGATCGTAGACGTACTGCTGTGCTGTAAGCGTCCTGTGGATGACAACCAAATTTCATTCCAGTTAATCACTCATAGTCGTCGAGCCGTCGGACTGGACCATCCCTCCGCTGTCAGTGGTGTCTCCAGACGCGTCTTCGGTGGTCATTGGGGCTCAGTTCGAAGCGGGAATCGTAACTGAAGAGAATTCAACCCCGTCAATGTGATTCCAGACCGAACACTTATCTGGAGCAGCCCGGGACAGCAGTGGAATCCCAATATGACCATCGCCCGCCATTCGGCCCGACAACCAGGACTGATCGTATGGGATGCCGTTGGTTGTCATCGCTACACCCTTACAGCTCATCGGTACGTCGATGATATTCCACGCTCCGTTTTGTTGCCCTTCGTGGAAAGCCGCCCTCGGCTTGCATTTCGGCAAGATAACGCCCGCCCGCACATGGCGAGACTTTCTACTGCTTGTTTACATGCTTCTCAAACACTACCTTGGCCAGAAAGCTCGCCCGATCCCTGGCCAGCTGAGAACGTTTCGAGCATTATGGGAAAGCCCTCAAACCATCTTCGAAGTTTGACGATCTAATGTGCGAACTGTACAGAATTTGGCACGATATCCCTCAGGAAGGCATCGAATAACTGTGTGAATCAATGCCAAGCCGAGTAACTGCTTGCACAAGGGTCAGAGGTGGACCAACACGTTATTTACTTACTCAATCTCTGAAGCTGTGTCTTAAATAAATCATCCATATTTTCTGAAATTATAATCATTTCTTTGTCTGTACATGTACATCACATCTACCGATCTTTCCCCATTCGATAATTTCTTCGTACGTCGGTTTTCGTATGTGTTAAGTGTATTTGGATAAATATAGGAATAAAAGTATTTAGCTTAGAAAAAATGTATGATATATTCAGTTAACAAACTATAGGATAAATAGAACAATTGTTCAGACAAGAAAAATGAACTGAGAAAAATACAGTAAACTTTAGCGACAAGTTTCGAAGCATGACGGAACAAGTAATACGTCAAAAATAAGTATAATATTACTAGTGAGAGACTAAACTGGTAAAGGAAACAACTGTAATTTATTGTACAACGTAAATTTAAAGGGCAAGTATAATAACTGAAATAAAGACAATACACGCATATGGATTACAAGTTAGTCTGGGTGACTTTATTTGAAGTATCTGCAGTTAAAAATGGTGAGTAAGGGATCTGTGTCTGATATTTCAGAGTAGTTTGGGCAAATAGCTATATGATAACATTATCATTATTTAAAGATGTTTAATATTTCTCTCTTTGTTGATAATGCGTAGGACTCCATTTTGAGCTTTGTAACTGTGCTTTTTATATATCAGAGAGTCTGCAAAGGCAATGTCTACTTTTCTGATTCTCCAACTTCTATGTTGTTCCTTCAGCGGGTGGATGTTGCGCCGCCACAAAAGCCTACATAGAATTCCCCACAATTACAAGTGATTTTGTATACACTACTCTTTTCGAAGGCTGATGTACTATCCTTAGCATTGGGAAAATATGTGAAGTAGTGTTGTGCACGTAAAATGATGTTTTCAAATTCATAAATTTAAGCTTTCTAGCCACAGTCTGAGAAGGTTTTTGTAAACATGGATCTGAGCAGCAGTTACTGAGATTCTGAGGTCGTGGTTAGAGCACAAGGTAAAGAAGAGCAGAGACCTGTTGATATTGTTTCTTATACAGCACAGAATCCAACAAGGCAGTAGTGCAATCATTACTTCATGCTTTTTTTAGTTCATTTAATTCAGATTAGAATTTTTCGTTACTCATGAAGATGAACATTACCTGCCATATCACTGAAGGGAGGGCAGCGTGTTTTATCTTACAAGTATGAATAAAGTAATGGAGATCTTCTGGTTAGGCCTAAGTAATTTCATAGTTACTCCCAAACTCCACTGTGGATTCGATGTCGTGCTCAAGGTTCAAATATTTAATGAATTTTGAAGTTGTCTGGCAACACCTGTCCTTAAACGGAATATGTCATCAACGTACTTTACCAGCAATCAACCTTGGAAGAGAGTACATTACTCAGTCATAATGAGTGAAATATTCTACAAGTAACCAACAGCACAGTCAGTTGACATGTTGTGAATATCCCAGCTGACACTGTGCAGTCTACCCTCACCCAACTCTGCCTCCAGCTGTGGCTGGTTAGAATGCCCCAGCTGCACTGGACAGTCCAGCTTTGCTTACCACTGCCTCCAGTTGAGGCTGACGCTGGACAGAGCTAGACCCACCTCTACCTCCATTTGCAGCTGGTCAGAATGCCCCAGCTGACGCTGGACAGACCAGCTAGACCCACCTCTACCTCCATTTGCAGCTGGTCAGAATGCCCCCAGCTGACGCTGGACAGAGCAGCTAGACCCACCTCTACCTCCATTTGCAGCTGGTCAGAATGCCCCAGCTGACGCTGGACAGACCAGCCCGAGGGAGCAACAGAGAAGTGTTTGGGGCACTGTTTAGGCTCTACTGTGTATAAGCTTTGAACCATTCAAATTGGAAGACTGTGTTGAAACAGCATTTGGGCTGGTCAGAATGCCCCCAGCTGACGCTGGACAGACCAGCTAGACCCACCTCTACCTCCATTTGCAGCTGGTCAGAATGCCCCAGCTGACGCTGGACAGAGCAGCTAGACCCACCTCTACCTCCATTTGCAGCTGGTCAGAATGCCCCAGCTGACGCTGGACAGACCAGCTAGACCCACCTCTACCTCCATTTGCAGCTGGTCAGAATGCCGCAGCTGACGCTGGACAATCCAGCCTCACCCACATCTGTCTCCATTTGTGGGTAGTTAGACTGCATCAGGCGACACTGTACACTCCAGGCTGACCCACCTCTGCCTCCAGTTGCGGCTGGTGCTGGTGGAGCGGCGGTAGGGCCTCCTGGAGTCTGCGTCCCTGGTACTGCGCTGGTACTCCTTCATCTTGACCCAGGAGCGGCCCGCCGCATCGAACGTGCACCACACGGTCATCAGGATGCTGAGGAGGACGCACCAGTTGCAGATCACCAGACCTGTGGGCACATCAAGGGCCAACATCACACTGAGCACTGTCATCAGACTAGACTAGTCATACAAGGCTATGGGCATACGCCAAAACTTGTCCAAAAGGTTAAATTCCCAGTTTCGATACAACTGACGGGTCAAAATATTGTGACCACTGATCACCAAAAGATTGAATGCCACCTAACGACGTCGTGGGCGTATGATATGGTAAAGTAAAGTATATAAGAGCATCGGAGATGAATAGTGACTAATGATAGTGTTGATATGGGCCACCCATGTGGAAATCCACTGAAATGAGTAACTTTGACAAAAGGCAGATTATTATGGTCCAGTGCCTCGGTACAAACATCTCAGAAACAGCGGCGCTGATCAGCTGTTTGTATGCTACTGTCGTGAGCCTTTATGGAGAGTAGTTAAATAAAGACCACGAATAGGTTATAGTGTGTCGGATGTCCACACCTCATCACAGTATGTGGAGATCGAGTGTTTCCTCGTTCTGTAAAGCAACATAGGTAAGATGTGTGGCGTATCTGATGCAGACACAAGAGTTTTAGAGCATACTATTCAGCACACACTGTTGCACACGTGGCACCATAGCAGATGACTGCTATGTGCTCCCATGTTGACTCAACGACAATATTTATCACGGTTCCAGTGGACATAGAATCATGGAGATTGGGCCGTGAAGAATTGGAAACGTCTCATCTGGTCGGATGAATCAAGTTTCTTGTACCCTCTGTTCATGTTATGTCCGGATATGTCATCATTCAGGCGAACATTGTTCAAAACATCCGCCATCCTACAGATGAACTTCAGTGGCACCTGTGGTAGTAATCAAAGGCACCATGACGGATGTGAACTATCCGAATATTATTGCCAACTATCTACATCCCCTCATGCTTGATTTCTTCCAGACGGTGATAACATCTTCCAACAGGAGACAATAAAGCTCCAGTTTTATCAGGAGCATGGTAGTTAACTCTCGTTGCTGTGAAGGTCATCAAATTAGACTGAACCGAACACGTATGGGACGCTGTCTGCAACAGCTTCACTCCCGCAAACGAACAACACAAAATTTACTGTAACTGCGTGGCCTGTGCTTAGACCTGCGGTGTCCCATACCTCCGAAGAACTATCAAGGACTTGTCGAACCCAATCTCTGCTGGTCTGCGTTTCATAGGTGGACCAGCATTCTTAAGTAGACAGTCATACGATTTTACCTCATCAATCTATTTCACTAGATGAGTTTGAGAGCGCGTGGTGCCTGAAGAACTAAAATTAATAAGAAGTATATAAAATTTAATGTGCCTCAGTATGACCTATAACACTTAATTACCTTGAAAATTTCAGATCTGCAGACGTTAATGAATGTGTTACATTATTTTCATACGCTCTATTTCTCATCGTTATCTGGCATAATCAAAGCTGAGCAAAATGTGTTTTGAAAGCTAAATTTTTTGAGCTGTGCAATCCTAGGCCAACATTTGACTAGGTAAATGTAGGTAACATGTCACACAAAAACTGGGCGATAGGTCCGACATTTAAAAGCCTTGGACTCAACCAAAAGGCTTCTCTTCTCCCAAATTTGACACATTATCCAGCACCACGCCAACTGGACTGCAGGATTCCTAGCTCATGAGACTGTGTGTTGTGCTGCGTTGCAACCCATGGAGGTTGAAACAGCCCAAATTCCTGGAGAGGACGTCTTTTCGACTGTGAAATTTCATGTTGTTTTCCTTTCTTTTCTAATACAGAAAATAATATTTCGCTTTCTGACTAATGCTTATCTGTCAATACACCCCTATTGTACGACGGGCGTTCAATAAGTAATGCAACACATTTTTCTCGGCCAATTTTGGTTGAAAAAATGCTAATTTGTTGTGGGACATTATTGAATATTGCCGCTTCAGCCCCTACACTTTCATTAAGTTCCGACAGGTGGTTCAAATGGCTCTGAGCACTATGGGACTTTAATTCTGAGGTCATCAGTCCCCTAGAACTTAGAACTACTTAAACCTAACTAACCTAAGGACATCACACACATCCAAGCCCGAGGCAGGTTTAGAACCTGCGACCGTAGCGGTCGCATGGTTCCAGACTGTAGCGCCTAGAACCGCTCGGCCACTCTGGCCGGCTCCGACAGGTATGGTGCTAAGCGTAGTCTTCAAAATGGATTCTGCAGCGGCGTTCCAAGCAGAGAGCTGTCACTGCATCTCTTCTAGAGCTTGCATAATGTCTACGGACACCTGTCAGTGAACAAACCACAGTGAACCGTTGGACGGGGCGTCTGTCATGATCGCAGTAAGGTCGAGCAAACCTCTCCGATATCCCGCTGTCGGCCGGCCGCACACAGCTGTGACTCTTGCAATACTGGAACGTGCGGACACTCTCATTCTTGGTGATTTACGAATCACAGTAAAATACCTCTCTGCTCAACTGGGCTTCTCTACTGGTAGTTCTGACACACTTGTTCATCGGCTGGGGTACTCAAAACTGTGTGTCCGCCGCCGAACAGGAGACCACACAGACCGACAAAGGACTATGTGTGCGGAATTTTTAGCGCGTTACAAGGCACATCGCGACAATTTTTTGTCGAACATCGTCACGGGCGATGAAACATGGTTTCATCATTTCAAACCGGAAACAAAACGGCAATCGACGAAGTGGTGCCACACCATTCCTCCTCTGAAGAAAAAATCCAAAGCCGCACCCTCCACCAGTAATGCACTATGTGACTTAACATCTAAGGTCATCAGTCCCCTAGACTTAGAACTACTTAAACCTAACTAACGTAAGGACATCTCATATATCCATGCCCGAGGCAGGATTCGAACCTGTGACTCTAGCAGCAGCGCGGTTTCGGACTGAAGCGCCAGCCCGGATCTCGCACCTTCCATCTGTTTGGCCCAGTGAAGAATGCACTGCATGGGAAGCAGTACGTTGATGTTGGGGAGGTTACTGGTGCAGCAAGACGTCGGCTCCGATGTTGACAAGTGCAGTGGTGCCATTCGGGCCTTCAGGCTCTCGCAGTAAGGTGGCGTAAGGCCGTCGCACTGACCGGAGATTATGTCGAGAAAGTAGGGGTTTGTAGTCAAAACAGTGGGGAATAATACTGCGTATTGCAATCCTGAATAAAACCAGCCTGCTTTCAGAAAAAAATTTCTTGCATTACTTATGGAACACCCCTCGTATGCAATAGCAATGTTCGTCAGAGCGTAGAAGACCAAAAATGGTTCAAATGGCTCTGAGCACTATGGAACTTAACATCTGAAGTCATCAGTCCCCTAGAACTTCGAACTAGTTAAACCTCACTAACCTAAGGACATCACACACATCCGTGCCCGAGGCAGGATTCGAACCTGCGACCGTAGCGGCCACGCGGTTCCAGACTAAAGCGCCTAGAACCGCTCGGCCACTCCGGTCAGTACAATAACAGGTCTTAATTGTGCAGCTGTATGGAGGACAAGCAATCCTTGGAGCATCTTCTTTGTCCAGAGAGAAACGGCAAAGTACTGTTGAGAGTACGAGATTCGGTTGCTGATGAGGGGCAGCTATGCTGCAGTCTTTATGTTGCTCTGGGAAACGTCGACGGAATCGGCGCGTCGGAGTGTTGAAGTGGTCCCTTTCGAAAGCTAAACAACGGCTGCCTGAGGGAGCAACAGAATTGTTTGGGGCACTGTTTAGGCTCTACTGTGTATAAGCTTTGAACCATTCAAATTGGAAGACTGTGCTGAAACAGCATTGGTGTAATAACTGCAGAAACCCATGTTTTACACTGATGAGCCAAAACATTACGACCACCTTCTTAATAGCCTGTTTGTCCGTCTTTGGAACGAAATACAACAATGATTCTGCGTATCAGGTATGTGACAGTTTGTTGGTAGTTCGTGGAGCTATATGGCATTATATGTATACACACAGGTCATGTAATAACGGGCTGCTGATTTGCATACGCGGTGACTGGGCCATATAGTGATTCACATCACGCAGATTTGCTGAGTGAGACATCAAAGTGAGTTCACTGTAATGCTCCTCAAACCACTGTACCACGGTTCTAGCTCCGAGGGAAGGACAATTATACCGCTGAAAGATGATATCGCCGTTGGGGAAGACATCAGCATGAAGGGATGAAGGTGGTTCCCAGTTGTCAACGCGTCTTAAATTACTACAACAGGTCCCAATCAAGCGCAAGAGAATGTCTCACATAACATGATACTGCTCCCAGCTGCATGCGTCCGTAGCACGCTGCACGGTTCGAGCCGCCGTTCACCTCGATGGCGGCGTCTGTGCAGACGACCAGCCACCTAGCGAAGGAAAAACGTAGTGCACCCGAAGAGTTGACACGTTTCCACTGATCCAGGCTCGAATGCCTATGGTCCCGTGCCCAATGCAATCGTAGTTGACGATTGTTGTGTACATCGTTCCGTGTAGTCAGCGCGTACATAACTTTCCCACTAGAGCGCGCCCTGCTAAGCACAACAGCGCAGCCCCAGCGCTTCGCACTACGAGATGGCGCTGCCTTAGAGACGGACCAAATTCTGCTTCCGCCGATCCGCATATTAATATCTAACGCAGCCAATGAGATTGCTGCTAACGTAGAACCTTTTCTCCTTGCGGATCACACTCGCGCAGTGATACCTGAACGTGCGAGGTATTATAACGAGTGTACAGACCTCCGATTAGTCAGTCAAGTTTCAGTCTGCACCTACTAAGATTATCATATTCCTGTACATAGCCATGAAGAGAATTGTATAGACACTTCGTCAAGTATCAGAGATATGTGAGAATAAGATTAACGTACCAAGACCAAAGGAACTTCAGATTGTCAATTGTAAATAGCATCCAGAATCAAGTCATGTAAGGTTTATGCTTGTTATTGTTTTAATAAATGTGTGTGAAAATTAATCTAGTTCTGTTTAAAGTTGTTCACCATCAATCTGATACTCTAAGCGTGCAAGTGGCATTTCTGTCGTCTGACCTAACGGCAGAAGATAAACACGCCACGATAAGACCACGAGACATATTGCTGACACTCGCTTACTTCGTTAGAGCGACAAGTCAAATAATCTGATGGTGTGTGTACCGAAGGTCTTACAGTACACCCACCACAACGATATCATTGGTTTAACATGTGATCACGAGAGGATGGTCTGCAGCGGAGCTCTGTGTTCAACAATGCACGATTAACTGTGTGCTCTGAAAGACTTATACATGCATCAGCATTGTGCTCTTTCAGCAGAAATGCTAGAGATCACCATGTACCCCACTTTACAGAGCAGACAAGCCTCCGAACCCCACTCTCTGTGAAGAGTCATGGACGCCCAATCATTTAGCGCCTACTGATAGCTTCACTGTCTGACCTTAACTTTTCCCGGTGAATTGAATGTTCAAATAACTTACGGGTTTGCTGCCGGGTGACGTCGTCGACCACCGCCGATATTTCGACAGCAGCACACCCTGCCATTCTCAAGGCACAATGGCAGGGTGTGCTCCTGTCGAAATATCGGCGGTGGTCGACGACGTCACCCGGCAGCAAACCCGTAAGTTATTTGAGCTTCAATGTCCCTCTACATCTTTCTGTAGATGCTTACGACAGTAGCACGTGAACAATGCACCAGCTTCGCCGTTTTCTTTCCGAGATATCCGTTCACTGCATCTGCGTAATAATAAACTGCCCTGTGTCAAAGCCGTTTATATCAACGGATTTCCCCATTTGCAGTCGATTCTTCGGCAGGGTGACCTCCCGTCCGTGTCTAGTCCGCTTACATACTTATGTTATCGCGTCACGTGCCCGCAGCACCATCAGGCGGGCAGTGGTCATAACGTTTAGGCTGGTCAGTGCTTAGTGACTGCTAGAGTGACACTATTGCTAGACATGCTGAATTCTATAACGAATAAAACGTTCGTACCCCAGATTTCGGAAGGAGCAAGTGCCCTTTTTACCCCCCCCCCCCCTCCCCCCTTTGGACTACTAAGCGCTTAACACTAGTGGACAAAGTAAACAATTTACTGTTAAACAATAAGTCTGGATGAATCGGTGATGGCTCGCCCAGTGTCCTTATCAGCTGTCAGACAAGCTGTCCTCAGCTGTTGGTTGGTTTCTTCAAGAGACTTGGTCCTTATGACGGCGGTCTGCCCTTACCTGTGAAGAGGCCAACTCTGCCAGTTATAGGGGGGGCATGCAATGGACTCTTTCGCTGCTGATTGACTCAGCTGCTGATGAATTTTTCGGGTTATACGGTCTTGGTCCATGACACTTGCCATTTCCGATGTTCCGTTCAGAGCTGCGTTGGACGTCTTCAGAGTGCTCCTAATTCTTCTGAGTCTTCCTATCCCAGCAAGAAGAACCAGGAGCACCTCTGAAGCTGTCCAGCCCAACTCTGGAAGAAACATCGGCGAACAAAAATGTTTCATGGATCACGACCATACAATCCATAAGATTCACCTGCAACTAAATTATAGGTGGACTGAAAAATAAAGTGTGACTTGGTGATTCTCATGTTAAGAGAATGTTGCTAGAGGTAAAACAGCTGGTAAGTGACACGAAACGTCCTAGAATTGGTCGTGTACCCAATAATGGTCTTTGAATCTGCAGTTTCACCTTTACTAACTGGACATCATACACACTAATAGACAGTGTGACGATACTCACCACCGGTTTTGGTTTCATAACAAACCATTTCCATGTCAGATCATTCCTTCCAATAAAAAGTCTGGCACTGAATGTTATTCAACATATTAACTGAAGAGACATACGTATAATTTGATCTGAAGGTGGTTTGCTAGAATATCAGAATTACCAGATATTCGTATTTGGGCTCTGGTGATTAATAAACAGGAAATGAATTGACATTTCCTGGTTGGCTGATGAGCGTAAAATCTGGTATCTGGCACCCCGCACAGAGATCAAATCCGCTTTGTTTATTTCAGGTGACAATAAACATGACCACCCCTCACGATACCAAGTCCGTCAGTCTGCATTTACTTTTAACATTGCATCACACGGAAATTTCTGGAGGAAGAGACTTCCGCTGGAACCGTTCCACTGCTATATTCGCTCGTGATCGAGTGGTAAACGTTGTGCATTGTAAATGCAACTTCCAGCACACTGCTTCTTTGAATTTTTTTAAAGTTGCACTTTTTGTGTATGCTAAAAGTACTAGTCTGATGGGAGCACAAAAGATAATTTGCTTCATATTCTAAACCGCCAGTGATAGGAAAGTCTTCGAAACTATTTTCGCGAGGCAGCTAGTGGATGTCCGTTCCTAGCATTTTTTCGTACACTTAGAATGTACGATTCGCTCCTGATTCTAATGTTGCAGTGTTTGATAATTAATTTTAACAGAATTTGATGTTAGACTTGTTTTTCTTTGCTTTTGACAGCTGGAGCGACAGCAGCTGTCCATGCATTGCATGTTTTACTTCAGTGCTAAGTTTAATATAACCCAGTGAGTGGGTGTTGTGATCAGGCAATATATAATTCGTTATATGAATTCCTCTTTTTGTACATATATTGTGTTCTGTGTCAACCGTTATGCTGGAAGATTTTTTTCTTTCTGGGAACTATTGTTCCAGAAAGTAGTAACAATATCTGTGCGTAAGAAACTACACATGGATAAGCTTTGTGGTATTTTGCATCACCACTTAACATTTGCTGTTGAAATGCATACGATTTCGTCAGGGCTATGTGCAAGTGGCATCAAGGCGTGGGTGAAGCACCTTATTTCACAATTGATGCAATACTTATGCTCACAGAATTCCACTTATTCTTACTGAAGATGTGTGTGTGTGTGTGTGTGTGTGTGTGTGTGTGTGTGTGTGTGTGTGTGAGTGTGTTTGTGTGTAATCAAGACTTTATTTCTGAATGTGACTGGTGACATGATACATGGATTGTCACATGATAATCACTTTGTATTGCAGATAAAGGCATTACCGTCTAGTTTGGCTCATTTAGTCAGAACGCTGAAAATCTTTGCCCAGACAAATGCAGATAGATGCAAAATATATACCTAATTGTCTTTGAAAGACACTGAACGATGTTTGTGATAAGTTTCAAGTTTGATTTGTTTGGGAAAGTGAAAAAAAAAAGATTTAATTTCACAAAGCAATGGAGTACTGTTTTGTCTTAAATGAAATTGTTATTTAAGAACGTTACTTATTTGGTGTTGAAATTCATATTTAAGGGCACCATAACTGTGTGAATGAGCAATAGTCATTATAATGGTAAGTTAAAAATTCATAGCTGAAATATGTACAGGGTGGTGCATTGATAGTGTCCGGGCCAAATATCTCACGAAATAAACGGCAAACGAAAAAACTACAAAGAACAAAACTTGTCTAGATTAAAGGGGGAAACAAGATGGTGCTATGGTTGGCCCGCTAGATGGCGCTGCCATAGGTCAAACGGATATCAACCGCGTTTTTTTTAAATAGGACCCCCATTTTTATTACATATTCGTGTACTACTTAAAGAAATATGAATGTTTTAGTTGGACCACTTTTTTCGCTTTGTGATAGATGGCACTCTGATAGTCAAAAACATATGGCTCACAATTTTAGACGAACAGTTGGTAACAGGTAGGTTTTCTAAATTAAAATACAGAACGTAGGTACGTTTGAACATTTTATTTCGGTTGTTCCAATGTGATACATGTACCTTTGTGAACTTATCATTCCTGAGAACGAATGCTGTTACAGGGTGATTACCTGTAAATACCACATTAATGCAATAAATGCTCAAAATGATGTGCGTCAACCTTAATGCATTTGGCAGTACGTGTAACGATATTCCTCTCAACAGCGAGTAGTTCGCCTTCCGTAATGTTCGCACATGCAATGACAATGCGCTGACGCATGTTGTCAGGCGTTGTCCATGGATCACGATAGCAAATATCCTTCAACTTTCCCCACAGAAAGAAATCCGGGGACGTCAGATCCGGTGAACGTGTGGGCCATGGTATGGTGCTTCGACGCACAATCCACCTGTCATGAAATATGCTATTCAATACCGCTCCAACCGCACCCGAGCTATGTGCCGGACATCCATCATGTTGGAAGTACATCGCCATTCTGTCATGCAGTGAAATATCTTGTAGTAACATCGGTAGAACATGACGTAGGAAATCAGCATACATTACACCATTTAGATTGCCATCGATAAAATCGGGGCCAATTATTCTTTTTCCGATAGTGCTGCACCATACATTAACCCGCCAAGGTCGCTGATGTTCCACTTGTCGGAGCCATCGTGGCTTTTCCGTTGCCCAATAGTGCATATTATGCCAGTTTACGTTACTGCTGTTTGTGAATGAAGCTTCGTCGCTCAATAGAACGCGAGCAAAAATCTATCATTGTCCCGTAATTTCTCTTGTGCCCAGTGGTAGAACTGTACACGACGTTCAAAGTCGTCGCCATGCAATTGCTGGTACATAGAAATATGGTACTGGTGCAGTCGATGTTGATGTAGCCTTCTGTACACCGACGTTTTTCAGATTCCCGCCGTGCGGGATTAGCCGAACGGTATAAGGCGCTGCAGTCATGGACTGTGCGGCTGGTCCCGGCGGAGGTTCGAGTTCTCCCTCGGGGATGGGTGTGTGTGTTTGTCCTTAGGATAATTTAGGTTAAGTAGTGTGTAAGCTTAGGGACTGATGACCTTAGCAGTTAAGTCCCATAAGATTTCACACACATTGAACATTTTTTTTTTTGAGATTCCCGATTCTCGAGCAATTTGTCTGCTACTGATGTGTGGATTAGCCACGACAGCAGCTGAAACACCTACTTGGGCATCATCATTTGTTACAGGTCATGGTTGACGTTTCACATGTGGCTGAACACTTCATGTTTCCTTAAATAACGTAACTATGCGGCGAACGGTACGGACACTCGGATGATGTCGTCCAGGATACCGAGCAGCATACATAGGACACGCCCGTTGGGCATTTCGATCACAATAGCCATACGTCAACACGATATCAACCTTTTCCTCAACTTGTAAACGGTCCATTTTAACACGGGTAATGTATCGCGAAGAAAATACCGTACTCACTGGCGGAATGTTACGTGATACGATGTACTTACACGTTTGTAACTATTACAGCGCCATCTATCACTAAGCGAAAAAAGTGGTCCAACTAAAACGTACATATTTCTTTACGTACTACACGAATATGTGATAAAAAATGGGGGTTCCTATTCAAAAAAACGCAGTTGATATCCGTTTGACCTATGGCAGCGCCATCTAGCGGGCCAACCATAGCGCCATCTGGTTTCCCCCTTCAAGTTAGGCGAGTTTTGTTCTTTGTAGTTTCTTCGTTTGACGCTTCTTTCGTGAGATATTTGGCCCGGTCACTATCAGTGGACCACTCTATATTCCTCACTGTGCGAAATTGTCATGCGAAGCTGGCAGTGTGTAGAATAACACAGACGTTCTTAGAAAAGGGGAAGATGCGTGTGAGAGACGGAGACGCTACACGACATTAAGTGCATGGTTTCCATTTTAGTGGAAATGTTTAAATGCACCAAAGCTTAGTGTCTATGTGATGTTGTATCGCGATTAAGAAGCGCCATTTCAAAACTGTTATTTTGAAAATCCTTCGTTTTGGTTGTGGAATGATCAGAAGGGTCTGCTATTGTGAAGTAATACAACTAACGGTTAGACCCAAAACGATACGCTGTGTTGCTGCTATGTATCCCACATTTAACGAATGAAATTTTGTATCAATAAATTCTCAATAAATTAAATTCCATAAGAGAAAGGTAGGCGTAGGCTGTACCTAAGTACGCACTCGCTTATGACTGTCGGTTCAGGGCTTTGAAGTAGAGAGAGAAATTTTACAGAGGATTTTAAATGAGAAACCCATATTTTGGTATCCGTAAGACGCGCGACTCCCCGATTGCTGGATATCGACACATGCGTGAATAAAACAGCAAAATATCCCTCTGAGACCCCAGCACAACAACGTTCTCGATGCCACCCGAGAACTTTGTTGAGCACTTTAAAAATGTACCTCTACAGAGACAACTGTTGACTGTTTCCTAACGGAGCTACAGCCAGGCAACCCTTTGGAAACTCTTCATCTGAGTAGTTGTATGCTGTTGCTCTAGCACCTGTTTGCGGGCGTGTGGAAATTGCCGTCATGCTAAACTGTAAAGGAGTCATATCACATCTGATGGCAGCACCACAATGTCCCAGCAGGCGGGTTGAATCGTCAGGGGGATTGTCAGCGATGTTAAAGGTTGTCAGGAGATACGTTCTGTTGCACATAGAACTGCAAACTGTAGTTTTCGGCCGAAGAGTAGGGGTGGTTTCATTGATGCCCTTCATGCCACCCCCTGAGGTCTTTTCGCGTCGATTTTGAGTGGTAGTGTTTTCCTCGGTCACCCACTACAAAAAAGACTGTTAGCAGAATATGGAATCGGTGGATTCAGGTGGATAATACGGAACGCCGTGCTGGATCCCAACGGCCTCGTATAACTAGCAGTCGAGATGACAGGCATCTTATCCGCATGGCTGTAACGGATCGTGCAGCCACGTCTCGATCCCTGAGTCAACAGATGGGGAAGTTTGCATGACAACAACCATCTGCACGAACAGTTCGACGACGTTTGACTATCAGCTCGGAGACCGTGGCTGCGGTTACCTTTGACTCTGCATCACAGATAGGAGCGCCCGCGATGGTGTACTCAACGACGAACCTGGGCGCACGAATGGCAAAACGTCATTTTTTCGAATGAATCCAGGTTCTGTATACAGCATCATGGTGGTCGCATCCGTGTTTGGCGACATCGCGGTGGACGCACATTGGAAGCGTGTATTCGTCATCGCCATACTGGCGTATCACTCGGCGTGATGGTATGGGGTGCTATTGGTTACACGTCTCGGTCACCTCTTGTTCGCATTGACGGTACTTTGAACAGTGGACGTTACATTTCAAATGTGTTAGGACCCTTTGCTCTACCCTTCATTCGATCCCTGCGAAACCCTACATTTCAATAGAATAATGCACTACCGCATGTTGCAGGTCCTGTACGGGCCTTTCTGGATACAGAAAATGTTCGACTGCTGAACTGGCCAGCACATTTTCCACATCTCTCACGAATTGAAAACGTCCGGTCAATGGTGGGCGAGCAACTGACTCGTCACAATACGCCAGCCACTACTCTTGATGAACTGTAGTATCGTGTTGAAGCTGCATGGGCAGCTGTACCTGTACACGCTATCGAAGCTCTGTTTGACTCAATGCCCAGGCGTATCAAGGCCCTTATTACGGCCAGAGGTGGTTGTTCTGGGTACTGATTTCTCAGGATATATGCACCCAAATTGCGTGAAAATGTAATCACATGTCAGTTCTATTATAATATATTTGTCCAATGAATACCTGTTTATCATCTGAATTTCTTCTTGATGTAGCAATTTTAATGGCCCGTAGTATAGATAAGGAAGAATAGAGGGCTTATAACACTTCCTTTGGGAACGCCAGATATTACTTGTGTTTTACTCGATGACTTTCCGTCTCTTACTACGAACTGACGCTCTGGAAAACCGGCACCATGGCAGCTGTGGCGCTTCAGGGCCATAGGTGACAGGGGTTAACGACGGCTGCCGCGATGTGTACGGGTGAACAGACGTGGAACACTGTCTCGGCAATGACTAGAGAGAACTTTGTTGCGTATGGGCCTCCGTAGCAGACGCTTAATTCACGCACCACGCTGACTGCTGTTCATCAGCGACGAAGGCTGGAATTTGCACTCCAGTACCGCACACGGGCGTTCACTACGTGGCGACATGTGGCATTTTCCTATGAATCGCATTTTGTGCTCTATCGCGCAGACAGCAAACACCCATCAACAACTGTCGGAACGGTCCAGGCCGTAGCGTTATGGCCTGGGAAATGTTTACGTGGCACTCCCTGGGTGATATCTACATCTACATCTATATCCATACTCCGCAAGCCACCTGACGGTGTGTGGCGGAGGGTACCCTGAGTACCTCTATCAGTTCTCCCTTCTATTCCAGTCTCGTATTGTTCGTGGATAGAAGGATTGTCGGTATGCTTCTGTGTGCGCTCTAATCTCTCTGATTTTATCCTCATGGTCTCTTTGCGAGATATACGTAGGAGGGAGCAATATACTGCACGATTCCTCGATGAAGGTATGTTCTCGAAACTTCAACAAAAGCCCGTACCGAGCTACTGAGCGTCTCTCCTGCAGAGTCTTCCACTGGAGTTTATCTATCATCTCCGTAACACTTTCGCGATTACTAAATGATCCTGTAACGAAGCGCGCTGCTCTCCGTTGGATCTTCATATCTCTTCTATCAACCCTGTCTGGTACGGATCCCACACTGCTCAGCAGTATTCAAGCAGTGGGCGAATAAGCGTACTGTAACCTACTTCCTTTGTTTTCGGATTGCATTTCCTTAGGATTCTTCCAGTGAATCTCAGTTTAGCATCTGCTTTACCGACGATCAACTTTATATGATCATTCCATTTTAAATCACTCCTAATCCGTACTCCCAGATAATTTATCGAATTAACTGCTTCCAGTTGCTGATCTGCTATATTGTAGCTAAATGATAAGAGATCTTTCTTTCTATGTACCCGCAGCACATTACACTTGTTTACATTGAGATTCAATTGCCATTCGTTGCACCATGCGCCAATTCGCTGCAGGTCCTCCTGCATTTCAGTACAATTTTCCATTGTTACAACCTCTCGATATACCACAGCATCATCCGCAAAAAGCCTCAGTGAACTTCCGATGTCATCCACAAGGTCATTTATGTATATTGTGAATAGCAACGGTCCTACGACACTCCCCTGCGACACACCTGAAATCACTCTTACTTCGAAAGACTTCTTTCTATTGAGAATGACATGCTGCGTTCTGTTATCTAGGAACTCTTCAATCCAATCACAGAATTGGTCTGATAGTCCATATGCTATCACTCTGTTCATTAAACGACTGTGGGGAACTGTATCGAACGCCGTGCGGAAGTCAAGAAACACGGCATCTACCTGTGAACCCGTGTCTTTGGCCCTCTGAGTCTCGTGGACGAATAGCGCGAGCTGGGTTTCACACGACCGTCTTTTTCGAAACCCATGCTGATTCCTACAGAGTAGATTTCTAGTCTCAAGAAAAGGCATTATACTCGAACATAATACGTGTTCCAAAATTCTACAACTGATCGACGTTAGAGATGTAGTTCTATAGTTCTGCACATCTGTTCGACGTCCCTTCTTGAAAACGGGGATGACCTGTGCCCTTTTCCAATCCTTTGGAACGCTACGCTCTTCTATAGACGGACGGTACACCGCTGCAAGAAGGGGGGAAAGTTCCTTCGCGTACTCTGTGTAAAATCGAATTGGTATCCCATCAGGTCCAGCGGCCTTTCCTCTTTTGAGCGATTTTAATTGTTTCTCTATCCCTCTCAATATCTCAATTTGCAAGGCACAGATGATACGCATAAGTTTGCAGCTATACTTGTGGACAATGTCCAGCTCAACGTCCAGTCTGCTTTTCCCGCGGCAGCATAGCATCTACCAGCAGGACAAAGCAACGCAGTTTACGTGCGTGGTTCGAGGAGCACCAGGATGGTCTTACTGTACTCTTCTGGCCACAAAACTCCCCGGCCCAGTCGAGAATCTGTGGGACCATCTCCGTCTGGCTATTCACACCCTGGATCCTCGACCTAGCGCAGCTGTCCACAACACTGGAGTAGGCACGGCTCCACGTTCCTGTCGCTAGCCTGCATACGCTCACTGACCCTCCACCTGCACGTCCCACAGCGGTCCGCCCTGCAGAAGGCGGTTATTCAGGCTTTTGACAGGCTGTGACATTGACATAACCAGCCAGTGCTGCTACCGCACCATTCTCCGTTTTATCGGTGAGCTCCTCTCGAGGCTTGCTACGGCACTCCGCCGCGGGTATTTCACTGTGTACCGTGAGTGTAAACATGTAAGTGCTGACAGACAACAAACAGATTGTGTTGTGATCTTCAGTCCAGAGACTGGTTTGATGCAGCTCTCCACGCTACTCTACCCTGTGCAAGCTTCTTCATCTCCCAGTACCTACTGCAGCCTACATCCTTCTGAATCTGCTTATTGCACTCATCTCTCGGTCCCCATCTACAATTTTTACCCCCCACGCTTCCCTCCAGTACTAAATTACTGATCCCTTAATATCTCAGAATGTATCCTACCAACCGGTCCCTTCTTCTGCCCGCGTTGTGCCATGAATTTCTTTTCTCACCAATTCTGTCAAGTAGCTCTTCGTTAGTTATGTGACCTACCCATTTAATCTTCAGCATTCTTATGTACCACCACATTCCAAAACCTTCTGTTCGCTTCTTGTCTAAACTGTTTATCATCCACGTTTCATTTGCATACATGGCTACACTCCACTCAAATACGTTCAGAAAAGACTTCGTAACTCTGAAGTCTATACTCGATGTCAGCATCGTCTGATTCAATTCCTCTACATTCCGTTATCCTCGTTTTGCTTTTGTTGATTTTCATATGTAGCTTTATTTTTGAGCTGCGATAAATAAGACTTTATGACTGCCTACTGCTTTTTGTAATTTAAGAGAATGAATAACGTCTTCTCAGAAGTAACTTCGAAGAACGCCGAAGTAAGTGCGTCGTTATGCTTTCCCAACTGAACCATATACGCAGGCTTAGAGCCACGACACCAGTGGGGCAGGATGACGAATTGCAGTTAAAGCTGTTCTCGTCCTGGTCATACGAAAGGCGTTCCTGTCGCGGACTGCAGCGGAAGGCGAGATAAATGAATCTGCCACTGCTGTTTACCGCATTTAGTTTCTTGCTAAATGGCAGGACTGCTGCGGAGGGGAGCTCATGATAAATGGGATTCGTAGACGGCGGAGAAGAAGAAAAATGAGCAAATAAAAGAGGGAAGCTGTATCACTGCTGTCAGAATTACAGCTCTTTTTCGTCTGTTTATTTCGGAATCAGGTTGGTTCCAGCCATGAAGTTCTCAGTTTGCATTCCAGCAGTTACAGGCGGCTTACCTATATCACGGAGAATGACGCATTCGAAACAAAACTCTTCCCCACATGTAGTTGGCAACTGAGGTTACCAATGCCATTGTGATAACATATTCCGAACTGTCTAGTGAACATAAAATAAACAGGGATTTCGCAAACAGGTATCTTGTGAATCCGTGCTCGTTCTGATCGTCTACGAGACTCGGAAGGTCTCGGTCATGATGTTGCCTTTCTTTACATACAAAGGGTATGCGATGCAGTTTCACACTGTCTCCTATTGAACAAAATACGAGTTCTCTAACTGCAGCGCCAACTTTGGTATGGACTGAACACACCCCGATCAGCCAGGACATTACGACCACCTACTCAACACCCGGTACGCCCACCTTAGGCAGGATAGCAGCGGCAACGCGCCGTGGCATGCAGGCAATAAGGCCTTGTAGGTCGCTGGGGGGAGTTACCACGACATCCGCACACACAAGTCACCTAATTTCCGTAAATTTCCGGGAACGAGGGGGGTGATGAGATCTGACGCCAGGTTCAATCACATCCCAATCTGCTCGATCAGGTTCACATCTGGCGAGTTTGGGGGGGGGGGGGGGGGGCACCAAAACTGTTGGAATCGCCACTGTGTTCCTCGAAGCAGCCCATCGCTCTCCTGGCCTTGTGACATGATGCATTAGCTTGCTGAAAAATGCCACTGCTGTCAGGAAACATGATCGACATGAAGGGGTGTACATGGTCTGCAACCAGTGTACGATACACCTTGGCCGTCATGATGCCTTGCACAAGCTCCACTGGACCCATGGATGCTCACGTGAATGTTCTCCAGAGTATAATGGAGGCACCGCCAACTTCGCTCCGATCCGCAGTACAGGTGTCAAGGAATTGTTCTCCTGGAAGATGACGGATTCGCGTCCTCTCAACGGTATGATGGAGAAGGCATTGGGATTCATCAGACCATGCAACGCTCTGCCACTGCGCTATCGTCCAGTGCTAATGGTCCTGTTCCCATTCCAGTCGTAGTTGCCGAGGTCGTGGTGCAGACGTTGGTACGTGCACGGGTTGTCGGCTGTGGAGGCCCTTCATCAGGAGTGTTCAGTCCACTGTGTTAAGACCAGCAAAGAGACGATTCCCGCGACACGGTTCGAACACTGACTGCCGAACTTGAAGCATGTGTTGCACAGTCAGCTGCACTTATAACAACGTCATCAACAACTGCCATAGGAATGGGTGGCCTCACTCTCCCTGGTACAACACCTAACTCACCTGTTTCTTCAAATTTCTTCATCGTATTCTTCAGCCCATGTATTCACCTGTGGCCTGTTTCCAGCTGTTTCTGTCTGCGATATTCCCGCAATGTGGTGCTGCTATTGCTGTGATTCTGATAAAACCACTTTAGCAGCATTGCTGGTTTTTTTTTTTCTCAATAGCCTTTGTGTTGCGTACGGAAAACGTCAACCTTCTTAACTCTTTACACACATTTTTACGTGATGGCAGAATGTGAAACTATTATCTTTTCAGCATACCCCACGAGCTCATCAATTAGTGAACATATATACGATGTTACAGCTTCCTGCGATGTATACAGCCCGCAATGCACCATTCGGACCACCGTCAATTTAGTTATAACCACCTGCTACTCTCCTTCCTGCGTTACATGCCCGCAGCACCACCACTTGCCTAGCCAATCTCTCAGTGGGCAGTGGTCATAAGGTTGTGTCGCATTACTGTGCATTCCAAGTGTGTGTAGCCATAAAGTGCATGCATTGACATCAAAAGGTTAGAAGATCGAGTCCCGTTTGGACCAAGAACTTTTTCAGTCTGTCTTTAACCTATTCTTCATCTTTCAACGTGTCCCGGGGTCCATGTGAACACCACCGAACATCCACGCTGTTCAAGAGCGTGAACGGACTCCTAGATGGCAACAACAATGGGATGGCGTGGGTAGCACTGGTCAAGAGCCTGCAGACTACTTAGAGTGTCACTGCAAATGACGAAGGGCTCTCCAGTGCTGGTACGAATACGCTCCAGGGCATGAAAAATGGCTGTTACCTCTGCGGTGTAAACGCTGCAGCCTTCCAGCAAGGAGCGCTGGTCTATATAGTCCGCATGAGCATAAGCGTACCCCACACAGCCATCAAACATCGAGCTATCGGTATAGATAATCTCCGAGTCACGGGATATGTCTAGCAGAGCAAGAAATTGGCGGCGCAAGACTGCAGGAGGAACTGAATCTTTTTGCCATCGTGAGAGGTCCAGCCGAAGCTGCGGCCGACGAATACACCAAGGTGGTGTATGTGGGTGGATCTGGAAAGCAGATGGAAGAGACAAAGACTCGAGGTCACTAAGGAGTGACCAAACACGGATCCCAACTGTATGTCCTGATCGCGGCCGCCGGTGTGGGATATGGACTGCCGCATTAGTGAAAAGGAGACGGTAGTTAGGGTGACGGGGCGAACAACGGACGTGTGCAGCTAAGAGTTGTAGACGCCGGACGCGAAGTGGAGGAACCCCAGCCTCAGCAAGTAGGCTATAAACAGGGATGGTGCGGAATGCTCCTGTCGCCTGTCGAACCCCACAGTAGTGAACGGGGTCCAGCGGTTGCAACGCTGAGGGCGACGCTGAGCCATACGCCACACTCCCATAATCCCATAATCGAGTCGTGACAGCACGAGGGCTTTGTAGAGCTGCAGCAGCCTGTTGCGATCTGCACCCCAAGTTGTGTTGCTGAGGCGGCCGAGGGCATTCAGATGCTGCCAGCACTGACGCTTGAGCGGCCGAATATGTGGAAGCAACGTAAGGCGGGCATCGAACAGCAATCCCAGAAAACGGTAAGTGTCAACAACCCTGAGCATGGCATCCTGAAGATAAAGCTTAGGGTGGGGATGGACAGTTCGACGCCGACAAAAGCGCATAACACAAGTCTTCGCAGGAGAAAAGTGAATCACGTGTTCGAGGGCCCACGCCTGCGCCTTGCGTATGGCTCCCTGCAACCTACGTTCTGCAACACTAATGGTGGAGGAGCTGAAAAAGATGCAAAAATCGTCAGCATATAACGTGGGTGAGACAGACGACCCTACTACTGCTGCAAGGCCATTAATGGCCACAAGGAAAAGTGGCACGCTCAATACAGAGCCCTGTGGAACGCCGTTTTCCTGGACATGAAGTGAACTATGGGAAGTGCCAATTAAAACGCCGAATGTCCGAACTGATAAAAATTCTGAATAAAAATGGGGAGAGAACCCCAGAGACCCCACCCACGCAACGTGGCGAGAATATGGTGCCGCCGGTCGTGTTATATGCTCTGGAGAGGCCGAAAAAGACGGAGACGAGGTGTTGGCGCCTGGAAAAAGCAATGCGGATTGCAGACTCAAGGAAGACCAAAGGATCAGTGGTGGAACGGCCCTGACGGAAGCCACTCTGGCACAGAGCCAGGAGTCCCGGAGACTCGAGCAGCCAACACAGCCGTCGACTCACCATACGTTC
Source organism: Schistocerca serialis cubense (assembly GCF_023864345.2). Taxonomy (NCBI): domain Eukaryota; kingdom Metazoa; phylum Arthropoda; class Insecta; order Orthoptera; family Acrididae; genus Schistocerca; species Schistocerca serialis. Next base: position 471,849,496 of record NC_064646.1, on the reverse strand, counting down.
CAGTAGTTTGCACAAAGCATTCCTTAAGCTGATAGGCCGATAGCTATCCACATTAAGCGGGTCCTTACCAATCTTCAGCACCGGAACGATGGTACTTTCTCGCCACAGCGACGGAAAGACACCATCACCCCATATGCGGTTGAAGATGGCAAGAACACATCGCTGACAGTCCGGGGACAGGTGTTTGAGTATCTGATTGTGGATACCATCTGGCCCAGAGGCTGTATCAGGGCACCGTGCAAGGGCGCTTTGGAGTTCCCACGAACTAAAGGGGGCGTTATGCGCCTCAGGGTGGCGAAGTAAAAGAAAGTCGTTTACTTTCCACCCGGCGTTTTAGCGCGCGAAACGCGGGCGGGTAATACCCGTCGCAGAGGTCCGAACATAGTGCTGAGTGAAATGCTCGGCGATTGCATCGGCATCGGTGCATAGCGCCCCGTTGATGGAAAGCCCTGGGACACCTATAGAGTGCTGCAATCCAAAGATGCGCCGAATCTTCATCCATACCTGGGAGGGTGAAGTACGGGAACCAATGGTGGAAACATACCTCTCCCAGCACTCCAGTTTCCGCCTTTTGTTGAGCCTCCGGACCTGAGCACGGATACGTTTGAAGAAAATGAGGTTCTCCAGAGACGGGTGCCGCTTATGTCGCTGAAGACCCCGCCGACGTTCTTTAATGGCTTCAGCGACCTCCAGAGACCACCAAGGCACTGACTTTCGCCGGGGGCACCCTAACGAACGAGAAATGGTACGTCTTGGTCAAGAGAAGGGCTGACGGCACCCTAGGTCATGGGGTGTATCGGAAGACTACGCACACTGATCTGTATTTGCACGCAGACAGCTGCCACCACCCTTCACAGAGGAATGGGGTACTTAAAACTCTAGCACATAGGGCGCGCACTATCTCTGACGCAGAGAGTCTACCCCAGGAATTGGAACATCTGAGAATTGTATTTCGAAAAAATGGGTACTCAGAGTGGCAGATTCAACGTGCTCTCCGCCCAACCACTGCAGCACAACCTGTTGAGATGGATGAAGTCACGAGGGAGGAGGTAGGCACTGCATTTATTCCATACACAGGCGCACTCTCGGGGAAAATCGCTCGCATTCTGAAGAAACACCGGGTCGGAACTGTGTTTTGTCCTCCAAATCAAACTCGTGCACTGGTGGGGAGCGCCAAAGATGACCTCGGTTTGAGGAAGGCCGGCGTGTACCAGATTCCGTGTCAATGTGGCAAGTCGTATATTGGTCAGACGATGCGTACCGTCGAGGATCGATGCCGTGAACACCAGAGGCACACTCGACTGATGTATCCGAGCAAGTCGGCGGTCGCTGAACATTGTTTGTCGGAAAATCACGCCATGGAATATGACCGCACGAGGATTCTGGTACAGACGTCGAGATACTGGGACAGCGTTGTTAGAGAGGCCATCGAAATTCGCACCAATGACGACCTCATAAACCGTGACTGTGGCTATAATCTTAGCAAGGCTTGGGAACCAGCGATCGGGTTAATCAAGAGTAAATCGAGCAAACGTATAGTTGTGACGACCACGGCGGACAGAGCCATCACTCCGGCGTCATTTCAGACGCCGTCGCAATCTGTTCCACCGCACGACCGTGGCGCGGGGCGCGGACGGCGGAGGGAGCGCGCCGCGGGCGGAGGGTATTTAAATCGGCCGCCGCCGCGACCGAACCCAGTTCCCTCTGAGCATCCATAGCGTACGGATCTCCGTGCCGGCACGTTCACAGGAGCTCAGTCCGTCAGTTCACCTGATGATGGCGACATGTATGATCGCCGAAATATTGTGCCCGTTGGACACTATAGACCGGCAGCACACCCGTGGATATTTTGAATATCAAATACGCCGGGAGAAACTCAAGAATCACATTAGCTCAATACATTGCATCAATACTAGCAATAAGAATAATCTACATAAAGACCTAAAATCCCTTACCTTGGTACAAAAAGGGGTCCAATATTCACGCACACACATTTTCAATAAATTGCTAGCAAACATTAAAAATTTGATTTCAGATAAAGCACGATTCAAACAAAGTCTTTGACAGGCAACTCCTCCTACTCTATAGATGAATATTTTAACACAGACTGTTAGGCCAGCTTAAGTAAAACTGTCTGTTAGATTTCAGATTTCAGCTTTGTCACAACAGTCAAGATAAGGTACTTTGTGTATGATAAATTTATTAATAGTGTATAATAACGTTTCATTCTGACACCGTATTCATTCTGTAAGTATTAGCTGTTCCAATTTACTGTATTGTATTCACTTAGTGTGACAATCTCCTGACAAATGGTCAGGATAGTAAGTATTATATTCAAATGTTTTATGTTTTTTATGCTATACTTTCTGACACATTCCACACCCACGAGAATCATGTCATTTCTTGGGTCTATGGAATGAAAACTGAATCTAATCTAATCTAAACAGGTTTGTTTGATCCATGGGAGAGTGTCATAAAGATGATGAAAGAACTGAACTGGCAGACGCTTCAAGGTAGATTCAAACTGTTTCGCGAAAATCTACTTACAAAATTTCTGGAATCAAATTTAAGTGATTAACCTTGCTGCCCCGATAGCGATCGCGAAGACAAGATTAGACTAAGTACAGCGCGAACACAGGCATTTATTCTCCCCGCGATGAGTAAGTGAATGGAACGGGAGAAAGCCGTAACAACTGGCACAATGAGGTGTACCCTCTCCTGTGTACTTCACAGTGGTTTACGAAGTATGAATTTAGATGTAGATGTGATGATGAACTGATTAATGAAGACGGTGCTGAATCTAAAGGCACTGCGAGACACATAGAGTCCACAATGCTGATGGACAAAACAATTATTTACTCTGAACTGCAGCCAGCAACAACTTCTCACAAGTAATCCAGATAAACGAGGTTCCACTGTAATGCCTAACTCAAAAAACTTCTGTTTCTGGAAAATTTAGGCAACTTTGAATCAAGAAGCAACCTCCATACGAATTATGTTAGGATTCGGCAAACTGCTCATCCGGATAAGATGCGCTAAAGGTCTTATGATCAAACGCTATGCCTTAATGGACACACACAGTCTCCTGACCTTATTACTTAGGAAGGATTCGACATTAGACAGCCATTTGCCTGTATTTCCCCAGAGATCTGTGATACTTGTTGCGTAACGCATTGCGGTCTTTCGTCTATACACAGTTGCGTAAGAGGCGCAGCTAAAGCACTGTATAGGGAGAGGTGGATCGGATGGTGAGTTACCGAAAATAATTCAGTAAAAGCATTATTCTCATCGGAATCCACTACAAACCAACACTGATAACAATAGTTCCGGTATATATGCCGACGTCACAAGCACAACATGAAGATACGAGGATTTTAAACATGTAATTCAGTATGTGAAGGGAGGTGAAAATCTAATATTCATGGTTGCCTGGAACGCTGTAGTAGAGGCTAATAGTCATGCGTGACTGGAACGCTGTTTCAGAGGAGGGAATAGATGATGGCGTTGCCAGAGAACATGGGCTCCGTAGTGGAAATGAGAGAGGAGGACGAATTGGGTTCTGCAATAAATCTGAACTAAGAAGAGCGAATACACTGTTCAAAAATCACAAGAGGAGGAAGTAAACTTGAAGAGACACGTGAATATTACATCTGGTTTACACTGTGGTGAAACAAAGGTTTTGAAATCGAATATTGAATTGTAAGGGGTATTCAGAAACAGAGATAACTTAGAGTAGAATTTGGTAATGATCAAGAGTAGACAAGTTTAAAAGATGCGTTAAGAATCAGTGTAGCGAGATGTGAGGTACTGAAGTACTCAGGATTGATGGTGTGCATGTTACGTTCCCAGAGGCTCTAGTTACTGCGGTAAATTATATCGCAGCAGGAAGGTCAGTTGAGGAGAAACAGACGCCTCTAAAAATACCAGTCACAGAAGTCGGACAGACAAACGGGAGGAAACTGCGAAGAAACCTTGGGTTACAGAATAAATCTTCAACTGCCCTACGAAAGATGAAAATACAGAAAAATTTTCGGGAAAAGACAGGAACACAGGAATACATATGACTTAGGAATGAAATAAATAGAAAGAGCAGGAAATCTAAGGCGAAATGACTACAGGAAAAATCCGAAAAATCGATAAGGAAATGGTCGTCCGGAGGATTGATGCAGTAGACAAAAAAGCCAAAACAACCTTCCGTGAAATTAAGAGCAAGTGCGTCAACATCTAGTTCGCAAGACGAAGTCCACTGTCAAATGTGGAGGAGGCGGCGAACAGATGCATAACGTACACTCAGAGCAGCAAAAAGAATTTTTGTGCATTATCATAAATCATCTTACCATTCAGATTCGCCGGCAACTACGCCATTTAACAAAGAGTTGCAGTGTATCAACGTAAACTACCCGTAATCAAAGCTGGTACGTAATGTTGTGAAGTTAAGACTGTAGGTGGCTTCAATTTTTCTGTAGATGATGCAAACATTCGAGTACAGAGTAAAATGAGCCAAGACATACGATTATTGTTCCATTTAGCTTCATAGTTAGTGATATGTTTTTACTACCTGGTCTACGCATGAATTTACTGACTTTTAACGTGGGCACAAGACAAGCGTAAAGACATGGAAACGTAATCGGAACAAGGCGATCGATTTTTTGAACCTCAATTTTTGCAGCCGTTTCTAGGCTAGACTATCAGTTTCGAACGCAAATATTATGAACAATACCAAAGTAAAAGAATGTTTACTGTACCTTTCTGCAGAAAGTTTACAATTTTAATATCTTCGCTTATTTATCAATTACGCTGCAGTCGAGATATGCATAGGGTGGCGGTAACATACCAATCAAGGATGCTTTGAATGAATCGTTCTTGGGTGATAATTCTGAAAGGAGTATGACGTTAACTGCATATCCAGTATCTCAAAGGCAATTGTATTTTATACAGTAGTTAGCTTTAGTAAAAACTTCTTAACGAAAATATTATATTACCACACGCATAGAACACATTGCGCCGGTTCAGCATGGTTTCCATACTAATAAATTCTTTGATTTATCTATTCTTGTAAATTTCGTTAACGCGAACTGCATCAGAATTCCGCTGTTACTGAGGATTCGAGATGATCAGTATTTGAGTTCACTGCCAAAACATGACATCATGATATGCAAATCTTTATCTTTCGCTGCTAATAAATGACAGTTGCACGAACATCGGATACTACTTATTCGTCACGTTTTGACAGCATTTTTGTTGCTGATTATTCGAGTTGCTCAGTTTGGAAATGGCTCTGAGCACTATGGGACTCAGCATCTATGATCATCAGTCCCCTAGAACTTAAAACTACTTAAACCTAACCAACCTAAGGACACCACACACATCCATGCCCGAGGCAAGATTCGAACCTGCGACCGTAGCAGTCGCGCGGTTCTCAGTTTGGAGGTAATGCTCTTATTTAGCATGTAAGACGTGTGTATTTCTATTGTTTATTGTCAAATCACAATTTACGAAAGATGTTTATATTTTATTAATAGGATTAAGTAGGAATAATTAATATTTGTCATGTTGGAAATAATTGGTAGCAAGGAATGTTTGCACCAAAGTATTGTTGACAAGAGAGACCGCAAATTGATATAATTTTAAAAAGAGCGGGAGAGGCCGCGTATGGATACATTTTAAGAAAAGAGCGGGAAAGACCGCGCATTGATACATTTTGTAATGGTGGCAAAAAAAAAAAAAAAAATGGTTCAAGTGGCTCTGAGCACTATGGGACTCAACATATGAGGTCATCAGTCCCCTAGAACTCAGAACTGCTTAAACCTAACTAACCTAAGGACATCACACACATCCATGCCCGAGGCAGGATTCGAACCTGCGACCGTAGCAGTCACGCGGTTCCGGACTGAAGTGCCCAGAACCGCACGGCCACCGCAGCCGGCGTAATGGTAGCAGGGATTGTCTGCGCCAGAAAGCATTGTTGCCAGGAGAGACCGCACTTTAGCGTTCGTAGGAAGTCAGTAGTAAGCGAGAAGTGAAGCGAGTCGGTAGCAGGTCTGAAAAATTCAAATGGCTCTGAGCACTATGGGACTCAACTGCTGAGGTCATTAGTCCCCTAGAACTTAGAACTAGTTAAACCTAACTAACCTAAGGACATCACAAACATCCATGCCCGAGGCAGGATTCGAACCTGCGACCGTAGCGGTCTTGCGGTTCCAGACTGCAGCGCCTTTAACCGCACGGCCACTTCGGCCGGCAGCAGGTCTGAAGCGAGAGGTTGAGAGGAGCGGTGTGCCAGCCAGCCACTAGCTATGATTTACATGAGATTACAAACGGATGTATAGAGACATCAGCTATCTATTATCATAAGAGGAACTAACATTATTGAATTGTTTTCTTTGCGAAACTCACGACTACCGAAGGTATGTTTGCGCTATGCTAGTTGTAAGATTATTGTAAAACGTAAGTCCCATTTCAACGTTTGTAAAATCATTTCATTACCAACAGTAAATATTTGAAGCGTTTTCAGAATATAATTGCCAGCAATGTTGCATTACTGATTGTAGTCCATCCAAAAACCATCAACATAAAACTTTGCAAAAATTTTATTGTTGTCAAGAAAAAGTGTAACTATGAATTACGTAGTTTCAGTCAAATTAATTAAAGAATAGCGTCAGCTTTGCTAATAAAGAATAACGTCAGCTTTGTTAATAAATACAGCCACTTATTGTGACAGCCCACCAGCAGTTAACAGAGTATAGTAAAACAGAGTAAGTATATTCATGTCGCTGTTCGATGTAGCAATCAGATGACCATCCAGTAACAGTAAAAAAAGGTAAGGAACAGTTTTGGGTTATTGCAGATAACAATTGAGGGCCACGACGACGACACATTCTATGTTTCGTCGAAATAATCAGAAAATCGCTTTTAATAAGCAGCAATTAAATTTGTTTGGGAAGATAGAGAAAGAGAATAAATTTCAAAGGGAAGATTTCATTTGTTATTATTAAGCAAGAGGTAGAAATCCTAAGGGAAGGTTTCATAGTTTATTGTAAAAGGGAAGGTTATCAATAACAAAAGAGGTATAGAGGAGACGGGAAGGTTTCAAGCAATACACGAGGATAGCTGTGCTTACTTCGATAGAAACAGCTAAATGTATAGGATGGTCTGTAGGTTCAGAAACACGCTTCTAAACAAAAATAGAACAGCAGTTTGTGGAGGAAGTGAACAAGTCTATGAGAGTAGGGTGTGGGCAAACTGAAATGTCCGAAACAGTGATCAGAGTCAATCCTAGTACTAAATATCTTGATCACCAACACTCTCACAGAGGAGAGAAAACTACAGCTAATATGTTGCAGTCTGTATATAGCTATACCCAGAACTACATGAATGATGTGGCTTTATGAATGACAGAAAGACAAGCAAACAAGTTATACATCTATTTTCAAGAGGCACAAGGCACTTGCGGCCCAAATATATCAAAGGAACTTCACTTTTGACCCAAATATTTCAAAGAAACTTGAAAGAACCTGCCCAATGTGTAGGCAAGAAAAAGCGGAAACTGACTAGAGAGCACATGAAACGTTTTTTAATTTCAATCCTTGGCGAACATGTAACAAATGAAAAGAATCGACTGCTGTGTGATTCACGGTTGTGTCATATAGATCATACCCTTCTAGGTGCAAGTGTTCCAAACAAAGATGTTATGCTGAAGATATTGGCATCGAAAACAAACAAGATACTGCCAACCTCTTGATGGTTACTTCTTTCGACAGTACAAGCTCTGTATCAGAAGGATTACTGATTTTGTAAGATTACCATGTGCCGAGCCACGAGTGAAGATACATGATCGTTATTTCATTAGATTTCATTTTATGATTTACAATCAATTTTCTGCGCCAAAGTATTCGCCTATTCTGCAATATGGTTGGTGAAAGGCAGGTCATATATATCATTTGAAAATGTAAGTAGTGCGGCTTTTAATATTGGATTGCTTGAATACGAAAGTAACATTGAATGTAAAAACGTGGCTTTAGTGAGGTGAGCACAATGTTCTTTTCCACTTTGTTTAAACCACTTCATCGAATTCCCTCATCTGCACTATGAGGACTAATATAAGCTCTGTCAAGCGTGTAGGGTAAGATTATAATTACTTTACGCACAGCGATTTTGCCACTGTCGATTGAAAATGTAATGATACACTGACGACATTGAATTACCAATAATTTCCCTCGTATCGTATTCATATCTTGTTACTTCGTTTCTCTCTATTATAATCATTTGTGATGCAAAGTTTTGCATGGAAATGACACAGATCACTGTTTTTTATGATAGAGTGTCACTCTAATCATGGTTTCATGCGGTTCCGAGCGTTCGAGATCAAAATTGTCCCTTGTTAGAAGAATTTCTTGGATGTGTCTAAAAACGGATTAGGAGTTTGATTCAGAGTGATACGTGTCAAATGTTGTACTTGACGTCGGGTCTCTCCCAAGGAAGTATAGCACATTGTATACAATTGATTGTATACAATTGATTGTATATAATTGATTCTACAATAAATAATTTGAGCTGTGACTTCGAACAGTCACTCAAGAGTTGTGTTAGTCGCAGAACTGATGTAATTACAACATTAAAGTGCTCAACTGTTGCAGTACGCCGAGATGAAGAAAACGTCGTTGCTGAAGTGCAATCTACCTGCCATTCTGGAAGCTGTCAGCTTGGATGTAACTCGTAATTTTCAAATGGAAAGTCGATCATTACACGAGGAGAGAATGATGTCTTTCATTCGAACATAATTTTACCCCTTGTGAAGTTATGTCGCATTTAGTACAGAACAATGCAAATGATGGTGACGACACGTAAAGCCTACAATATGTGTTCGACGTGTGGTCGAGCGCGGTGTAACGATTCTCTTATTATTACGCGCAACAGTTACGGTTGTATTTCATTTCTGCAAAGATAGCCTCTTCGTACTGAAAGCCACTTGCTCGCTTGCTAAATTACACACACAAAACACACACATGCATCACCTCGGTTCCGAGAGTTCCGGAACACGTACAGAAAATTGGAATAGAGATCAACATAAACATCTTTTCCCCCTTTTTGTTGCTCATGAAAACCACACACTGCCATACAGCGAGACCTTCAAGAGATGGTGGTCCAGATTGCTGTACGCACCGGTACCTCTAATACCCAACAGCACGTCCTCTTGCATTGATGCATGCCTGTATTCGTCGTGGCATACTATCCACAAGTTCATCAAGGCACTGTTGGTCCAGATTGTTCCGGTCCTCAACGGCGATTCGGCGTGGATCCCTCAAAGTGGTTGGTGAGTCACGTCGTCCATAAACGGCCATTTTCAATCTATCCGAGGCATGTTTGATTGGGATTTTTGTCTGGAGAACATGCTGGCCACTCTAGTCGAGCGATGTCGTTGTCCTGAAGGAAGTCATTCACAAAATGTGGACGATGGTGGCGCCAATTGTCGTCCATTAAGACGAATGCCTCGCCAATATGCTTCCGATATGGTTGCACTATCGGTCAGAGGATGGCATTCACGTATCGTACAGCCGTTACGGCGCCTTCCATGACCACCAATGGCGTACGTCGGCTCCACATAATGCCGCCCCAAAACAGCAGGGAACCTCCGCCTTGCTGCACTCGCTGGGCAGTGTGTCTAAGGCTTTCTGCCTGGCCGGGTTGCCTTCAAACACGTCTCCGACAATTGTCTGGGTGAAGGCATATGTGACACTCGTCGGTGAACAGAATGTGATGCCAATCCTGAGCATTCGATATTTTGTTGGGCTCATCTGTACCGCGCTGCATGGTGTCGTGGTTGCAAAGATGGACCTCGGGAGTGAAGTTGCGCATCATGCAGCCTATTGCGCACAGTTTGAGTCGTAACACGACGTCCTGTGACTGCACGAAAAGCATTATTCAATGTGGTGGCGTTGCTGTCAGGGTTCCCCTGAGCCATAACCCGCAGGTAGCGGTCATCCATTGCAGTAGTAGCCCTTGGGCGACCTGAGCGAGGCATGTCATCGACAGTTCCTGTCTCTCTGTATGTCCTCCATGTCCGAACAACGTCGCTCTGGTTCACTCCGAGATACCTGGACACTTCTCTTGTTGAGAGCCTTCCTGGCACAAAGTAACAATGCGGACGCGATAGAACCGCGGTATTGACCGTCTAGGCATGGTAAAACTACAGACAACACGAGCCATGTACCTCCTTCCTGGAGGAATGACTCGAACTGATCGGCGCTGCTCATGCGTGATTGTTTCCATCTTTGGGCAGGTTTAGTGACATCTCTGAACACTCAAAGAGACTGTGTCTGTGATACAGTATCCACAGTCATCGTCTATCTTCAGGAGTTCTGGGAACCGGGAGATGCAATTTTTTTTAATGTTTCTTTTATGTGTGTAAGATAATGCGCATGATTACGAGATAATCGGCTTCAGCATTTCCAAACATCGTATAAAGGTGTTGACTGTGGCCAAAGTAACGTGAAAAAATTTGTATTCTTATTTAAACGGTTCATTTTGTCGTATAGCCATGATAAAGCTACAAAAAAACGAATAATCAATAGCTATTGAGATACAGTAATCAGAGTAAGTTGATGGCGACAGAGCTGATGGCCCAAGCAAGTAAACCTTAAATGATACCAAATAAATCTTCCGCAAAAAAGAAAATTACTGATCTAATTATTAGAAAAGCTCTTAGCAATTAGTATTTGCGGGAAAGATGATGAGTTACCGAATCGAACTCTCAAATTGTCGTAAAATGAATCCACTCCGGCTCGAATACAAAAATATGGATGACTAAAACTTAAGGACAAAAACAACTGTCGGATGGTGGGTCACTGCCAAGTAACAGAGCTCAATGAAACTTGGACCAGACGTGGGAAGAACTGTAGGTAGCTGAAAGAAATACGCAATGAGACGAATGGAAATGAAACTTTTATTCAAAGACAATAAGCCCACAGAACTCATCGAGATTTATGATGGTTCCTCAGACATTACAAAGGGCAGGACATGATTCTTAATAAGGTGTGTGGCCAACAGGGGTGGTAGTGTGTGCTTCGAAACGTGCTCGCATGCTGGCTACAAGCTTGGTAAGGAGTTCTTGTCATAGGTCGTTCCATTCCGCGCTTCACAATGATGGATGGTCGCTGATGCGTGTGAGCGTACCGTCGCATGGCGAGAGACGGGAACGGGTAATGTTCCCAGCAACATTGTCGAACATGATCGTTTTAGTATTCCACGTGATACGGTGAGGGATGGCGTAATATTGCCTGGGCGCACTGAGCTCCAAATCTTTGAACACGATCCACTCTCCAGTCACACTATACGCATTCCCCATGGCATCGTTCCAGGGACGCTTTCTGTCCTGACTTTATTATTATTATTATGAGCGCGACTCCATGGAACAGAGCAGGAAGGGGAGGTGTTGGAGCGAGAGGACATTCGGCGAATGGAGTGGCCTGTCCGTTTCCCAGACTTAAATCCCAAGTAGCACGTGTGGGATGCGCTGGGGACACGTGCTGCGGCACATCCACGTGCACTGGTGTCCGCCCGGCAGCTCTCAGCCGCGCTAGTGGGGGAGTGGGACGTCCTGCCACGACAGCTCCTCCGTGTTCTTCATTTGTGTGGCCACATCGTCCATTGTTGGTGTACAATTCTTCATTTTTTTCACCAGATGAGTTTCGCTTTATTGAGGTAAAGCATCATCAGTGGTCAGTAATTAAGCTATTTACATTTTAGTTTGTTTTAATATCGAAAAACAGTTCGTTAACAATATGTTGTGAAACCTTAACTTTTTCGGCGAATTGAATGTTCAGATAACTTACGGGTTTGCTGAGGGTGACGTCGTCGACCACCGCTGATATTTCAACAGGAGCACACCCTGCCATTCTCAAGGCACAAATGCAAGGAGGAAACATTGTGCAAGGGAATTTAATTTCTCGGTTCACAGAGAATAAACATGTAAGATACCACACACAGAAAAAGTGTCAACACAAACAAAGATAACCGACATTAGAAATATCGATAGTGACTATTAATCAAGAGATGAGGTAGCACAAATTCTGACCCTCTGTTTTTTATGAGAGACAGAGCTGGATTCCAAGCAGCATTTGAAGAAAATCCACCATCTTGCTTGATAGTTTGATTTCAACAGCTTCCTTAATAACACTATCCCAATAGCTGGACGTGCAAGCCAGTATCTCCGTGTTGTTGTATTCCATAGGATGACCGGTGTCAAGGCAATGTTCTGCAATAGCGGATTTGCTCGGCTGTTGTAAGCGTGTGTGGCGCTTATGTTCAATACACTGCTCTTCCACAGTCCTGATTATCTGACCAATATATGACATGCCACAACTGCAAGGAATACGATAGACACTAGCCTTATGCAAACCAAGATCACCTTTTACGGACGCCGACAGGGCCTTAATCTTAGAAAGTGGTCGAAAAACACATTTCACATCATATTTCCGCAAAATACTGCCAATCCTGTTGGAAATGCTCGGAGTTCGTTGGGACATTATGTTTATAAGAAGCCTACTCACACTGACTTGTATCTGCGAGTTGGTAGTTGTCACCATCCAGCTCAGCTTGAAGGAGTACTTCGTACCTTGGTTCACAGCGCCCACGTTATCTCAGACCCTGAAAGTTTGACAGCTGAGCTATCACATCTCGAGGTCACCTTTCGTCAGAATGGTTATAGTGAGAGGCAGATAAAACGTGCTTTGCCCTATAAGCCTTCTGTGTAACGAGTGAGTGACAATAGCAACGAAGTGGCACCTACGTCTGCGGCCTTTTTGCCTTACGCAGGAAGCATTTCCAACAGAACTGGCCGTATTTGGGGAAATATGATGTGAAATGTGTTTTTCGACCATCTTCTAAGATTCTGTTGGCGTCCGTAAAAGCTGATCTTGGTTTGCATAAGGCTGGTGTCTATCGTATTTCTTGCAGTTGCGGCATGTCATGTATTGGTCAATCAGGACTGTGGAAAACCGGTGTATTGAACATAAGCGTCACACACGCTTACAACAGCGGAGCAAATCCGCTACTGCAGAACACTGCCTTGATACCGGTCATCCTATGGAATACAACAACACGGAGATTCTGGCTTACACGTCCAGCTATTGGGATACTGTTATTAAGAAAGCTGTTGAAAACAAATTATCAAGCAACCTTATAAACAGAGATGGTGGATTTTGTTTAAATGCTGCCTGGAATCCGGCTCTGTCTCTCATCCAAAAACAGAGGGACAGAATTAGTGCTACCTCACCTGTTGATTAATAGTCACTATCGATATTTCTAATGTCGGTTATCTTTGTGTTGACTATGCGGTTACTTGTTCTGTGTGTGGTATCTTCCTTATTTCTCCTCTGTGAACTGAGGTATTAAATTGCCTTGCACATTGCTTCCTCCTTGCAGTTGTGCCTTGAGAATGGCAGGGTGTGCTCCTGTCGAAATATCGGCGGTGGTCGACGACGTCACCCGGCAGAAAACCCATAAGTTATTTGAACAACGATACGTTCGTTTGTACCTACGGTGATTTTCGCTTGATTTCTCGCTTACATCGCGAAGTGGCGTCTGCTAGCACATCGCTGACGTTTTTCTGTTTTAGACACTGATAGTTGTGGTCCAGTTTTTACTTGTCATGCGGCACTTTGCATTTCTTTTATTTTTTCACAGCACACTTTTACACAGACCACTGTCTGTTTTTATGCTTCTAAGTATGTGTTGCTGTTTGTGTTTTGTGGTGTTGCCGCCGGCCGGTGTGGCCGAGCGGTTCTAGGCGCTTCAGTCTGGAACCGTGCGACCGCGATAGTTCCAAGTTCTAGGGGACTGATGACCTCAGATGTTAAGTCCCATAGTGCTCAGAGCCATTTGAACCATTTTTGTAGTGTTGTGCAACATAACCTTGTCATATTTGTCCTTGACCTACAATCTTATTATTATTAGGGCATTGTACCAGTATGTGTGTAATTCTATCTAATTATGTTGGTGTGTATTTATATACCGTGTAAGAATAGGGAAAGAATTGGAATGGAGCTTTTTTTGTGTGGGAGAGAGAAACCATTTTCAGTGGTAATTTCATCAGTTATTTTATACAGAGTCCTTACCAGCTTTGTGGTCAGCGTAGGAACACATCGCAGAGCATGAACTGCAGTCTGTCATGATCACACATTCGATTAAGAACCATGTCCCGCCCTTTGTAACGACCATCGTGAGTCGCAAAGTCTTGAATAAAATTATTGTCTTTGAATAAAAGTGCCATTTCTGTTCGTCTCACTGCACATTTCATAATTCGCCTGATCTGAACCCGACACAGCACATGCGGCTTCTCGCGGATAATGCTGTAGTATACAGAGAAGTTGCAGCATTAGAAAATGGCAGCGAAATGCAGGAAGATCTGCAGCGGATAGGCACTTGGTGCAGGGAGTGGCAACTGACCCTTAACATAGACTAATGTAATGTATTGCGAATACATAGAAAGAAGGATCCTTTATTGTATGATTATATGATAGCAGAACAAACACTGGTAGCAGTTACTTCTATAAAATATCTGGGAGTATGCGTACGGAACGCTTTGAAGTGGAATGATCACATAAAATTAATTGTTGGTATGGCGGGTGCCAGGTTGAGATTAATTGGGAGAGTCCTTAGAAAATGTGGTCCATCGACAAAGGAGGTGGCTTACAAAACACTCGTTCGACCTATACTTGAGTATTGCTCATCAGTGTGGGAACCGTACCAGTTCGGGTTGACAGAGGAGATAGAGGAGATCCAAAGAAGAGCGGCGCGTTTCGTCACAGGGTTATTTGGTAAGCGTGATAGCGTTACGGAGATGTTTAGCAAACTCAAGTGGCAGACTCTGCAAGAGAGGCGCTCTGCATCGCGGTGTAGCTTGCTGTCCAGGTTTCGAGAGGGTGCGTTTCTGGATGAGGTATCGAATATATTGCTTCCTCCTACTTATACCTCCCGAGGAGATCACGAATGTAAAATTAGAGACATTCGAGCGCGCACGGAGGCTTTCCGGTAGTCGTTCTTCCCTCGAACCATACGCAACTGGAACAGGAAAGGGAGGTAATGACAGTGGCACGTAAAGTGCCCTCCGCCACACACTGTTGGGTGGCTTGCGGAATATAAAGGTAGATGTAGATGTAGCACACCTGGGACGCTCTCGGCCGCGAGCTCCGCCCCCAAACACCACCTACCCGTCAGTTACCTCAATTGCGTGGCCTGTGCGTAGGCAGCTGGAGCCACACACTTCCGGAACACTACCAAGAACTTGTCGGGTCCATGGCACGCAAAATCGCTGCTGTACTGAGTGGCTGTATTGAGCTGATCGACACGCTGTTAAGCAGGTTGTCGTTACATTGTCTCTCATGAGCGTAGCCGTGCTTGCACACAGTGTATGTCTCCACTCAAGAGCTCCATTCCTCCTCCCGCATTTTAGCGGTATACCAGCACCTGTCTCAGTCCGATTGCTCGTATCGGCCTTCCATAATTCCAGATTCACGTTTAGTGTTGCAAGAGCTGTTCTGCCGGGCGGAAGAAATTCTGGCCCTGCGATCGTACCGTTTGGCTCCCCTCCAAAGGCAGATACGACGCAACCGAATTGTTGTGCTCTCGGAACGTTTAACGGAAAAGCGAATTTCCGCAGTGCTGCACCTACTCTCCGAAATAGCGGAACAACGTACAAAAATAAACGTGTTACTGGCGAATTGCATTTATTATCTGTGTCTCTGGCAGAGCAGACCGCTTACTTTAGCTATTGATGCAAACTGCGAACCAGACACACACATTAAATTTAGCTTTTATTCATTTACAATCTCCAGAAGCGATGGATACCGAAAACGCTCAACGTGTACGTTTGTGTATATAAAACCACTGTGAAGTGCATGGCAGACAGTACTTACCATTATAGCATAATATCGGGTGATCCAAAAGTCAGTATAAATTTGAAAACTCAAGAAACCACGGAATAATGTAGATAGAGAGATAAAACTTGACACACATGCTTGGAATTACATAGGGTTTTGTTAGAAAAAAAGAAAAAAGTTCACAAAATTTCCGACAGATGGCGCTGGACAGCAAAACGTCAGTGACTGCGCATTACAATCGTGTATAAAAGGAGCTGTAATGAGAGAGAGAATCAGATGCGCCAGCAGTCGCAGCATGTTGACGTTACCTGAAAAGGCGCTTTTAGTGAAGCTGTATTATCAGAATGGGGAATGTGCTAGTTCAGCGTTACGATCCTATCGCCATAGGAAGGGGATTAAAACGGGTAAAGGTCCGTTGACAAATGCAGCTGTGGCGAGAATGATTTCAAAGTTCGAAGCCACGGGTTGTTTACACGATAGATCCCGTATTGGCAGACCGAGCACAATGCGTAATGCTGCTGAGACAGTTCAGGAAGAAATGGAAACTGTAGCGGGTTCGTCTATGCACGGGGAAGTCAGCGCTCGTGCAGTCGTACGTCGCACCGGCATTCCATACACTACTGTTTGGTTGGCACTTAGGCGTACCCTCCGATGCTATCCGTACAAAATCCATCGGCATCATGAACTATTACCTGGAGATCAAGTAAGCGGAGGGCATTTTCGGTGTGGGCGTTTCAAAAGATGGCGGAAGATGACAATTGGTTGAGAAAAGTGTTGTGGATCGACGAAGCTCATTTGACGCTCCGAGGGTCTGTCAACGCCAACTGCAGAATTTGGGCTACCGAAAATCCTAGAACTGTCGTGGAAACTCCATTGCACGACGAGAAAGTCACGGTATGGGTTGGGTTTACCACATCTACCGTTATCGGGCCTTTTTTCTTCGAGGAAATGCGTGATTCTGGTTTTGTAACTGCTACTGTGACGGGTGAGTGGTACGCCGATGTGTTACAGAATCGCATCATCTCCAGCCTGGCTGATAAACACCTGCTGGAACGTACGATGTTTATGCAGGATGGCGCTCCACCCCAATTGCTAGACGTGTGAAAGATCTCTTGCGCTCGTCGTTTGGCGATGATCGTGCGCCTTGGGGTTGCCTGAAGCCGCAAGTGTATCGTGATCGACCGACATCTCTAGGGATGCTGAAAGTCAGCATCCGACGCCAATGCCTCACCATAACTCTGGACATGCTTTACAGTGCTGTTCACAACATTATTCCTCGACTACAGCTATTGTTGAGGAATGGTGGACATATTGAGTATTTCCTGTAAAGAACATCATCTTTGCTTTGTCTTACTTTGTTATGCTAATTATTGCTGTTCTGATCATATGAAGCCCCCATCTGTCGGACATTTTTTGTACCTTTGTATTTTTTTGGTTCTAATAAAACCCCATGTCATTCCAAGCATGTGTGTCAATTTGTACCTCTCTATCTCCATTATTTCGTGATTTATTCAGTTTTCAAATTTATACTGACTTTTTGACCACCCGGTATACTGCATGGTAAAATTTCTTCTCGTTCTAACCACGTATGAAGTGCGGAAAAAGTCACTGCTTAAACGACTCCCTGCGCGCTACGATTAGACGAATGTTATCTTCTTTTGCGCTCCCTCCGGGAGGGATACGTATCGGGTCGCAGAACACCTGCAGCTTCTTCTCGTAGTATTTGTACTCGAAACTTTGGAACTAAGCTGTCGTGATCATCAAGGCGCCTCAAAATAATGTATACTCTCTTTCAAACTGAATATCTCTTTAATTAAAGGACACAGAAATACAATTTTTGCTGGTAATAATTCAAAAGGCGGTGAAAAACGTTCTTTTGTTTCGGGATTGTAAACAAACATGGTGTTATTGGTGGATCAACGGAAGTGTGTGCTAAAATGTTACTGGAAAACGGAGGATGTGGAAAGGGTACTACGACGTTGGTGATTACAATCTGGTACGCCACCACCGACAAGGGTAACGATTACAAGAACCCCAGATATGCTTGGTGCTGAAGGAACGGTGCAGGATATGATGAAGGGACGTTCCGGAAGAAAGAGACGTTCAACAGACAGTGAAAATGCTGATGCATTCATCCAGGCATACACACACTCCCCGAAGAAATCTGTGAGGAAATGCTCTCGTGAGTCTGGGATCTGCAAAAGCAGTGTTCATAGAATTTTGTGGGCTCAGGAATTGAAGTCTTAAATTGCACGACTTTTCCATGCTCTTGAAGAGGATGATGCCCGATAGATGAAGTGAATTTTGTAACCGGTGGGAAGAAGAGCAACATTTCCAAGATGTTATTCTTTGGTCGGATGAAGAGACCTTTAAATTTAATGGAACAAATAACCCCCATAATTGCGTGTGCTGGGCCAGTGAGAATCCGTACGTAACCGAAGACAAGTATGTTAATCTACCAGGAGTAGCAGTCGGGTGTGATCCGACCTCTGTAGGTTTGCTTGGGCCGTATTTCTTTGAAAACACTGTCAGAGGTGTTGCGTATGATAACTCCAGTTCTTAACAACAGTGTTGAAAATGAAGATTAGTACTTTCAACAGGATGTGGTGCACCTCACTTTCACATCGATAAGAAGGCGTTTCTCAGTCATATATTCCATGCCAGATGGGACAGCAGGAGAGTGGAGTTTCTAGCTTGATCTCCTGATTTAACTCCTCCAGACTTCTACCTGTGGACACAAATGGATTGTGGAGTAGTCTTCCCACTGCAACATCACATACACTGCATGATTTTAAAGAGCAAATTGAGCTAGCCTGTGATGCTATTCCATTAGGAACAATACAGTTGGCATGTCACTCTGATCTAAGTTCTTGTCAATGGAGTACTGCGGTGGAAGGAGGCCATTTTGAACATTTCCCATCCTTAGCTGGATCTTATGATACACCAAAAACTTTGTACTGTATTTCTATCTCTTTGAATTAAAGAGATATTTAGTTTCAAAGAGTGTATACATTACTTTGGGACACCCTGTAGTTTGCGTTTATTTTCAAGCGTCTGCCGATTCATTTTTTTTCCCACTCTCACGTGAGTCTAACAAACGCCCGACGATATCAGCTGCCCTTCCTTGCATTGGTTCAGTATGCCTTTAGAGTTCCATCTGGTATCTGTATCATACACTTTGAAAAGCGCCTGTGCAATTACAAGTTCATTTTCCGCAATATTTGCTTTTTGAAGTCGCGGATTAACTTTGCAGTTTTCTACAAGAACACTCTTTGCTCCGCTCCGATTAGTGGAGCCGAACTATTTGGGTTATCTCTCTGTGGCACCCCAGAGGACTGTTTATAAGTACTTATATCGTTAGTGTACTGCTGAGGCATTCAGCCAATGGGCAACGTTCGCGGTTGTCCAACCATGCGGCCGAGTAAATTCGAATGTGCAATCGACATTCTGTTTGCTAATTCAAGCTTGCTGATTTCTCCTTGGTCGGCGTGACGTATTACTGAGTCATGCAATGTTGCTGATTTTGTGTGCGATGTTTGAAATTGCTTGCCGCAATGGTTCATGGGTGACGTATAAGTTATTCCAGACCCGTGATCTAAATATTCACCAGGTCTTTTGCAAACTTTTGCGCGCAGAACTTGCGGCGCATTATAACGTGAAAAGGTGCTCGTGGCTGTCGTGACACAATGACTGATAGATAAATTGTCTTCCGCAAACTGGACGCTGATTCATATTAACGAGTAATACCGTAAAACTCCCCAGCTATATGACAGGCTGCCAACTATGTGACGCTCATACTTTCTGACACACAGAGGTCTCTAGCAGCTGTGGTGGTCAAGTTAAAATTTTGGAGAAAATCCATGCAGCAGCAGCAGCATTGGCCTGGGGGAGGTGAAATGGATTCCACGTGGTATCTGCCTTAACTAAAAGTTTCTACATGTTTACAAGATTCGCTGTTTGTTCCCTGTGTGCTAACGTGATTGATGTAATCTACCCTTACTTCACTGTGTACATTGTCCCAGTCAACCTGGTAAGTCTCTAATGTCCATATCAGTAACATGAGCTACTCCACTACAAAATGTGATATTTCGCAATTTGAACTGTTTGTTCATACACGTTTTGTGACCGTTTGTATGAAACATTAGAAGTTACGTACCCAATAATGTGACACTATCTCTTCTTTCTCGATTTTTCCAGTTCGACGACATTTCGGTGAGGTATTTTCGTGTTCATTATTAGACATAATGGCTTCTGGTTCAGTACCGTGTAGAAAAAAGGTGGCTCGTCATCAGTATACAAATAACTGAATGAAATTGCTTGAATAGACCTTGGATTGCGTGGAGAACAGAAGCACCAAAGCTCGTTAGGTTACTGAAAAACATGGTATACACTGACTAGAGAGGAGAAACACCAGTATGAGCCATGACCAAAGCAGGAAAATTCTTGTTCACATACCTCTGAGCACTATGGGACTATGGGCTGAACATGTGAGGTCATCAGTCACCTAGAACTTAGCACTACTTAAATACTAACTAACCTAAGGACATCACACACATCCATGCCCGAGGCAGGATTCTAACCTGAGACCGTAGCGGTCGCCCGGTTCCAGACTGAAGCGCCTAGAACCGCTCGGCCACAAAGGCCGTCCAAAAATTTGGACGTGGGCCAATCCTCCTGTTGTTGTGTGGTATAAGGCACACCGAACTGTTTCCCTAGTGTATCCACCATGAGAGATCACCCCAGGTGTCTCTATTGCTGACGTGGAGCAGTGAATTCGTTGTTCGATTCCCTTTTCTTTATATGTGCGCGCGCTCGTGTGTGCTTGTGTGTGTGTGTATGTGTGTGTGTGTGTGTGTGTGTGTGTGTGTGTGTGTGTGTGTGTGTGTGTGTGTAGGTGCATGAGCGTGTGTTCTTTTTTATGCCAACAAAAAAATTTGTTTTTTTTTTAATTTCTATCCAAAAATATATTCTTTTAATGGAATTTTCAGATTCCAATAAAGGTACCAGAATAATGTGAGATGTGCGCTGTGGAAGAGTTTTTTCAAACAAAATGAATAGTGTCACACAGTTCGGCAAATTTGACGGAATTCGAAAGAAGAAATGGATAACTGCGTTGAATAAATTCTTTAGCATTTCACCTAAAATATTAAGGAAGTTACATTTAAAAAACGTCAAAAATGTCACAAAGTCAGGGAATTCTACGGTACCTCTCGAATCTCTGCATTACATGTTCAGTCCTATCAACCTCTCGTGAAATATAAAATTCAGATGGCTCTGAGCACTATGGGACTTAACATGTTAGGTCATCAGTCCCCTAGAATTTAGAACTACTTAAACCTAACTAACCTAAGGACATCACACACGTCCATGCACGAGGCAGGATTCGAACCTGCGACCGTAGCAGTCCCGCGGTCACGGACTGCAGCGCCTAGAACCACACGGCCGGATCGTGAAATATAAATTGTTGGTTATCTTTCTGGAAGACGTATTCGAAAACACGTCATTTCGTAGCTTTTTCTAGAATTTCAGTTCATGTTATGCATACTGAAAATCCCTGCGGTCTTTGTGACTAGAGCGTACAGTTCTGAGGACAACACGTTAACTTTTTGTACATCTCAGCCTTGCTTCCAAAGCATCTGTCGTGGTGGCGTAAATGAAAGACGTCTGAGAAACATCTCCTGTACTTTAAGACAGGCATCCCAACTTACTCAGTAAGTAATGGCTCTGAGAACTATGGGACTTAACATCTGAGGTCATCAGTCCCCTAGAACTTAGCACTACTTAAACCTAACTAACCTAAGGACATCACACACATCCATGCCCGCTGCAGGATTCGAACCTGCGACCGTAGCTGTCGCGCGGTTCCAGACTGAAGCGCCTATAACGGCTCGGCCACAGTAAATAATGAAGCAGATGTTATTAACGTTCACACACTAATGAAGCCTGAAATAATCTGTTTGATGAGTAAAATCAAGGTCAGGAGGATATTGGCGATATAAATAAGGAATTCAAACAATAATTCCTCATAAGAAATAGTGGAGTTGAAGCTGATTCATAATTAATGTGAAGAAGTTCAAAGACTTTATATAGACGCTTCTCAGCAAAGTCAGAAAGGAAAATTCGAACCATCTGCAGTGAAAATTTGAATACATGGAGTCTGACAACAGAAGTATAAAACTGCTCTCTACACTTGAATATCAGCAACTACACAATTTCTATTCTATTTTTAACTACCGAACACGTGATTAGTCGCTACGAGATGTGTGATAGAAAATTATCAAAGACATGTTTAGTGGTTCACATAAAACTGAAATCATGTCCTGGTGGTTTACCCCTTTCTTAACATTTTTTAATCTGTAGTCCATGTTAAAGTGTAGTGCCCCATATCTCTGCAACTGACAGCCCCATCTCAGATATTCTCGTGTGGGACTTCAAAAAACGTAAAGTGCTAGAACGTTCAATGACTTCGAAAGTAAAACTTTATCAACCGATCTGAGTAAAAACCTTGAGAGGTTTCCGTAGTATGTAAAATCAGTAAGTAGGTCAAAAATCATCACTTCGTACACTCAGAGACCATACTGGCCGAAATCCTGAATTAAGTCTTCCTAAATTGTTTCACCGCGGAAGATCGTAACACGGCCCTCCTTTCAATCGTCGTAAGAACGTCGAAATAGCAGATATTGAGATAAGCGACACGAAATAGAAAAACAACTACAATCGCTTAATAGGACAAGATGAGAAACCTGAAAGATTATGCGAAGGAACTTGTTGCCCGTCTTGCAGTAATTTATCGTGGATCACGTGAGCAATGAAGGGTACCCAGCGATTGGAAGAAACCGCAGGCCATTCCTGTTTTTAAGAATGGCCGTAGGAAAGGGCAAACAATTATAGACCTATATCGTTGATGCCAATCTGTTCTAGAATTATGGAACACGTTTTTGGAGAATGAAAATCTCCTATATAAGTATCAACATGGGTCCGGGATACAGAGGTCATGCGAAACTCAGCTCGCTCTGTTCCTCCACGAGGTCCACAGCGCCCTCGACACGGCACCCAGGTTGACGCCGTATTCCTTGACTTCAGGAAGGCATTTGACACCCTCCGTACTGCTGTTTAGTGACGAAAAAAGACGACCTGATTGAATATCGAAGTAGATTTGAGACTAGATTCAAGACTTCCTTGCCGATAGAACTCAAGACGTTGCTTTAACGGAGCATAATCGACAGATGTAAAGGTAATTTCTGGAGAACTCCAAGGAAATGTGATTGGAGCGATACTCTTTACAATATACACTCCTGGAAATGGAAAAAAGAACACATTGACACCGGTGTGTCAGACCCACCATACTTCCTCCGGACACTGCGAGAGGGCTGTACAAGCAATGATCACACGCACGGCACAGCGGACACACCAGGAACCGCGGTGTTGGCCGTCGAATGGCGCTAGCTGCGCAGCATTTGTGCACCGCCGCCGTCAGTGTCAGCCAGTTTGCCGTGGCATACGGAGCTCCATCGCAGTGTTTAACACTGGTAGCATGCCGCGACAGCGTGGACGTGAACCGTATGTGCAGTTGACGGACTTTGAGCGAGGGCGTATAGTGGGCATGCGGGAGGCCGGGTGGACGTACCGCCGAATTGCTCAACACGTGGGGCGTGAGGTCTCCACAGTACATCGATGTTGTCGCCAGTGGTCGGCGGAAGGTGCACGTGCCCGTCGACCTGGGACCGGACCGCAGCGACGCACGGATGCACGCCAAGACCGTAGGATCCTACGCAGTGCCGTAGGGGACCGCACCGCCACTTCCCAGCAAATTAGGGACACTGTTGCTCCTGGGGTATCGGCGAGGACCATTCGCAACCGTCTCCATGAAGCTGGGCTACGGTCCCGCACACCGTTAGGCCGTCTTCCGCTCACGCCCCAACATCGTGCAGCCCGCCTCCAGTGGTGTCGCGACAGGCGTGAATGGAGGGACGAATGGAGACGTGTCGTCTTCAGCGATGAGAGTCGCTTCTGCCTTGGTGCCAATGATGGTCGTATGCGTGTTTGGCGCCGTGCAGGTGAGCGCCACAATCAGGACTGCATACGACCGAGGCACACAGGGCCAACACCCGGCATCATGGTGTGGGGAGCGATCTCCTACACTGGCCGTACACCACTGGTGATCGTCGAGGGGACACTGAATAGTGCACGGTACATCCAAACCGTCCTCGAACCCATTGTTCTACCATTCCTAGACCGGCAAGGGAACTTGCTGTTCCAACAGGACAATGCACGTCCGCATGTATCCCGTGCCACCCAACGTGCTCTAGAAGGTGTAAGTCAACTACCCTGGCCAGCAAGTTCTCCGGATCTGTCCCCCATTGAGCATGTTTGGGACTGGATGAAGCGTCGTCTCACGCGGTCTGCACGTCCAGCACGAACGCTGGTCCAACTGAGGCGCCAGGTGGAAATGGCATGGCAAGCCGTTCCACAGGACTACATCCAGCATCTCTACGATCGTCTCCATGGGAGAATAGCTGCCTGCATTGCTGCGAAAGGTGGATATACACTGTACTAGTGCCGACATTGTGCATGCTCTGTTGCCTGTGTCTATGTGCCTGTGGTTCTGTCAGTGTGATCATGTGATGTATCTGACCCCAGGAATGTGTCAATAAAGTTTCCCCTTCCTGGGACAATGAATTCACGGTGTTCTTATTTCAATCTCCAGGAGTGTATATAAATAATCTGGTAGAAAGGGTCGGATGCTCTTTAAGACTGTTCGCAGATGATGCGGTTGTCTACACTAAGGTAGTAACGTCAGGAGATAGTAACGGTTTGCAGAATGACCTCCAGAGAATTGATGAATGGTTCAGGCTTTGGCAGTTACCATGAACGTAAATAAATGTAACATACTGCGCATACACAAGAAAAGAAATCCACTACTATTGATGACAAACTTCTGGAAACAGTATCTACCGTGAAAAATTAGGAGTAACTATCCAGAGCGACCTTAAGTGGAATGACCACGCATAAAAAAATAGGAGGAAAAGCAGACGACACACTCAGATGGTTCAAATGGCTGTAAGCACTGTGGGACTTAACATCTGAGGTCATCAGACCCCTAGACTTAGAACTACTTAAACCTAACTAACCTAAGGACATCACACACATGCATGCCCGAGGCAGGATTCGAACCTGCGACCGTAGCAGCAGCTCGGTTCCGGACTGAAGCGACTAGAACCGCTCGGCCACAGCGGCCGGCTGACACACTCAGATTCATAGGAAGAACCTGAAGGAAATTTAACTGATCCACGAAGGAACTGGGTTCTAAGGTGCTTGTTCGATCGATTCTTGAGTACTGTTTATCTAACTCGGATCCCTACGACGTAAGACTGATAGAAGAGACAGAGAAGATCTAACAAAGAGTGGCGAGTTTCGACACGGGATCGTTTAGCCGTCGCGAGATCGTGGCGGAGATGCTAAACAAACTCCACTGGCAGACGTTACAGGGGGACCCTTGTGCATCACCGGAGAGATTTTCTATTGGGATTTCGAGAGAGCACTTTTCGGCAATACTCGGACTACACATCACCCCCCCCTCCCCCGACACCCCCCCCCCCCCACACACACACATTCATCTCACGTAATGACCACAAAAACAAAATTCGAGAAATTAAAGCCAATAGAGAGGCTTACCAACAATCATTCCTCCCACGCGCTCTTCGTGTGTGGAACAGGGTTGGAAGGCTCAATTAGTGGTACAAAAGTATCCTCCGCCAAACACCATTAGGTTGTTTGCGGAATATGATGTAGATGAACAAGGTCTTTAAAGTGTAACAATCATAAAAGCATCGCTTGCACCTACCGAGAAGTTGAAAGACAAAATATTTTGCAGCCAGTAATTAATGGCACGTAACGTTTGCAGGTTTTCAGTATTGCGTACATGCATGAAACTTACATACACGTTGTGAAATCATCTTTTCCACTGAAATAGTAGTAAGCAGCAGGAGAATGTTGGTAAGGAAGCGAAATAAAGGGAAGTGGAAAGAATACATGTCGTTCTTGTGGTCTTCAGTCCGAAGACTAGTTTATTGCGGCTCTCCAAGCTACTCCATCCTTTACAAGCCTCTCCATCTCTCAGCAGCTACTGCAACCTATATGCATCAGAACCTGCTTACTGCAGGTTGCTGTGAGTCAAATGTGGTCTAAGAAAGGTCTTGCAAAATCCAAATGAAGGTTGGACCAAGGACTAAAACGATCTTGCCAAGGAACGAAATGGTATGGAGGTATACCATATGAGTAAAAGCAGTGTCCATGCCGTTCCAACAGACATGGTGGTGGGCCAGATGTTTAGTGAGTGCAACACCCCAGCGCCTGGCATGGAGAAGTGACAAAACACACTCCTGGAGAGGTTCACCTCGATGCAGCCATTTTATCCTTGGAACGGCAGCACGGCATTAAGTCTTCAGAGCTCATTCCAACAGTGCCAGAAGGCCTGGACTTCCAGCTGCCGGATTTGTTGTCTAGCAACCAACTGTGATATACCAGGCAGAGATCGTTGCTGAAGGCTGGGTCGTCCATGGTGTGGCGTGCGATGTATTTAACATCCAGTGAGAGGTTCGCTACTGCCTCTTCCTTGGCAATGTCCAGGTGGAAACACATTTTGGGATCCTTGTCAGACCCCAGCCCTTTGCATGTTGTATGGTGGAGTGTACTGAATATCATAATTATAACTGGACAAGGACAGAACCCACCACTGGTTGTGCCACAAATTCCTGTTCTCCCCAGTTCTATCCAGTACCTCCTCATTAGTTATTTGATCTACCCATCTAATCTTCAGCATTCTTCTGCAGCACTACATTTCGAAAGTTTCTATTCTCTTCTTGTCTAAACCATTTATCGTCCATGTTTCACTTCCATACATGGCTACATTCAACACAAATATTTTCAGAAAGGACTTCCTGACATGTAAATCTATACTCGATGTTAACAAATTTCTCTTTTTCAGAAACGCTTTCCTTGCCATAGCCAGTCTACACTTTATATCCTCTTACTTCGACCACCATAAGTTATTTTGCTCCCCAAATAGCAAAACTCATCTCCTACTTTAACTTCATCTCTTGGTCTCAGTCTACAGTTCCCACCCCCCCCCCTCCCCTGCCCCAATGCCTCCAATATTAATCTGGTGAACGATTATAGTAAGTTAAACCCCAACGTTCCTCTCTACCTTATGTGTACTGACAACGGTACGTGGAAAGACATTGCTTACTAATATCAGAGCATGTCTGTCAGAATAAGAGAAATTAATGGGAAGTTTTCTGTGGCAGAACAGAGACAGAAATAATTGGTACGAACCTAGGGCGACCTCCTTGGCAGAGTGGGCGGGGCACTGCCGGTAGTGGTAGGCCAGCCAAACGACCCCGGCCACCAGCCAGATCAGCTCCAGGCACATGATTCCTGAAACACAAGACACGCCTCAGCTACATACACAAGCCACAACTCAGCAACAGGCACATGGATCCTGAAAAACAAGTCACACCTCTCCAACAGCCACGCCATTCCTGCAACACAAGCCACATCTCAGCTACGTCAGGCACAAGAAATTTCACAGCAGTAAGGACGAGAACACAGTGTTGCACTAGCGGCGAAACACGTCTCAAGGCAGCGACTTCGAGGCACACGGCAGGTCATCACAGTCGTCACGCCAAGGAGCGATCCAAATAACGAAATTTTACTTACACTGAGGCCATGAAAGTCAAAGGATAGAAATATACATACACATATCAAGAAAGTTTTCATCACTGAGGCGACAAAAGTCAAAGGATACAAATATACATACACATATCAAGAAAGTTTTCATCACCCCGGTTTCCAGAACTCCTGAAGATAAGACGTTGACTGTGGATAGTGCATCACAGACACAGTCCCTCTGACTGTTCAGAGATGTCACTAAACCCGCCCAAACGTGTAAACAACCATGCATGAGCAGCGCCAATTAGACGGAGGAGGTCCGACAGCCGATCAGTTCCAGTCATTCCACCAGGAAGGAGGTACACGGCTCGTGTTGTCTGTAGTTCAACCATGCCTAGACGAACAATACTGCGGTTCGATCGCGTCCACATTGTTACTTTGTGCCAGGAAGGGCTCTCAACAAGGGAGCAGTCCATGCGTCTCGGAGTGAAACAAAACGATGTTCGGACATGGAGGAGATACAGAGATACAGGAACTGTCGATGACATGCCTCGCTCAGGCCGCCCAAGGGCTGCTACTGCAGTGGGTCACTGCTGCCTATGGATTATGGCAGGGAGGAACCCTGACAGCAACGCCATCATGTTGAATAATGCTTTTCGTACAGCCACAGGACGTCGTGTTACGACTCAAACTGTGTGCAATAGGCTACATGATGCGCAACTTCACTCCTGACATCCATAGCGAGGTCTATCTTTGCAATCACGACACCGTGCAGCGTGGTACAGTTGGGCCCAACAACATGTCGAATGGACCGCTCAGGAGTGGTATCACGTTCTCTTCACCGATGAGAGTCGCATATGCCTGCAACCAGACAATCGTCGTGTTTGGAGGCAACGTGGTCAGGCTGAACGCCTTAGACGCACTGTCCAGCGAGTGTTTTGGGGTGGCATTATGTGGGGCCGACGTACGCCACTGGTGGTCATAGAAGGCGCCGTAATGGCTGTACGATACGTTAATGGCATCCTTCGACCGATAGTGCAACTATATCGGCAGCAGATTGGCGAGGCATTCGTCTTCATGGACGACAATTAGCTTCCCCATCGTGCACATCTTGTGAATGACTTCCTTCAAGATAACGACATCGCTCGACTAGAGTGGCCAGCATGTTCTCCAGCCATGAACCCTATCGCACATGCCTGGGATAGATTTAAAAGGGCTGTTTATCGACCACTGAGGGATCTACGTCGAATCGCCATTGAGGAGTGGGGCAATCCGAACCAACAGTACCTTGATGAACTTGTGGATAGTATGCCACAACGAATACAGGCATGCATCAATGCAAGACGACGTGGTACTGGGTATTAGAGGTACCGGTGTGGACAGCAATCTGAACCACAACCTCTTGAAGTTCTCGCTGTATGGCGCTACAACATACAATGTGTGGTTTTCATGAGCAATAAAAAGTGTGGAGATGATGTTTATGCTGATCTCTATTCCACTTTTGTGTACAGGTTTTGGAACTCTCGGAACCGACGTGATGCAAAACTTTTTTGATGTGTGTGTGTGTACAGATGGTGGTAGCATCGCATGCACAACATATGATAGGGCACTACATTGGAGGAGCTTTCATTTGTACTCAGGTGACTGACGCGACAAGGTTTAACGACGTGATTGTGGCTGCACGACGGGAATTGACAGACTCTGAACACGAAATGGTAGTTGAAGCTAGACGGAAGAGGCGTTCCGTTCCGGAAATCATTAGGGAACTCAGTATTCCGATGTCTACAGTGTCAAGAGTGTGCCGAGAATAGCAAATCTCTGGCACGACCTCTTACCAGGGTCAATGAAGTGGGTGGTGGATTCCATCTAACGACTGAGAGCAGCAGCTTTTGCGTAGAGTTGTCAGTGCTAACAGACAAGCAATACGGCGTGAAATAACCGCACAAATCAATGTGGAACGTACGACGATCATATCTGCTACGTCAGTGCGGCGAAATTTTGCATTAATCGGCTATAGCACAGGACCACCGACGCGAGAGCTTTCGCTAACAGCATGATATCACCCGCAGCACTTCTTCTGTGCTCCTGACTGTATCAGTTGGATCCTAGATGACAGGAAATCTGCAGCCTGGATAGATGAGTCCCGAATCCAGCTGGCAGAAGCTGGTGGTAGGTTCCGAGTGTGGCGCAGACCCCACAAAGCCGTGGATCCAAGTTGTCAGCTAGGCACTAGGAAAGCTGGTGGCGGCTCCATAATGGTGTGCGTTGTGTTTACGTGGAATGGACCGGGTTCTGTGATCCAACTGATCCGATTACTGACCATTTGCATCCAGTCATGCACTTCCTGTTCCCTAACAACGAAAGAATTTTCATGGATGACGATCTACCATGTCACCTAGTCACGATCCTTCGCAAGTTGTTTGAAGAACAGTCTGGACAATTAGAGCGAATAATTTGACCATCGTAATCGACCAACATGAATCCCATCGATTGTTTATGGGACATAATCGAGAGGTAAGTTCGTTCACGAAATCCTACACCGGCAACACTTTTACAGTTATGAGCAGCTTTAGAGGCACTACGGTTCAATATTTCTGCAGGGTTCTTCCAACGATTTGCTGAGTGCATGCCACGTGCAGTTGTTGCGCTATGCCGGGCAAAAGGAGGTCCGACACGAAATTAGGTAAATTCTAGGCAAACAGTGCAACTGAGGCTGTTAGTTATTAAAATTAAAATGAATGTATCCAATGGGTTTTGTTAATTCAGTGTATTCTGTGAATACAGTACCTACATTACTAAACGCCTAGAAGTGTCACTATATCACGGTCGGTATTTCACATAATTATTGACCGAATTTATAAATTTAAAGTGTTGTCAAAATATACTCATCAACAGGTGTAATCTTACGTTAAGGGGGGTAGGACGTCAAACGGGCCGACTTGGAGCAGGAGAGGCATCAAAAAACATTTTAATTTCCAGTGTCTATACTTTTACAAATAAATTCATAAAACTTTGTCACCATCACCAAGAAGGATTCAGGATTCACACTGATTGCAGTGGAACTTCGAAAACATGACAATTTTTTTTATATGTGAAATTTCATCATTTTTTTCACTTACTAATGGCTGCATTTGTTGCTATAGGTACACTTTTCTTCATAAGTTAGAGAGATTCTTCGATGAATTTTTCACAGCATACACACCATACAGGTGTATGAAACTCTAGAATTTATTTAATTTATGAAAAAACGAATGAGCTGCTATATTTTAAAGTTCTTGTTTCGAAAAATCACAAATTTTATAGTTAATTACCTCAATTTTTACCACAGTTTTTAATAGATTTGAAAAATTCTTGAGTTTCATACACCTTTCAGTATAGTTTGTATGCTGTGCAAAATTCATCAAAGAATCTCTCTTACTTATGAAAAAAAGTGTACATATAGCAACAAATGCTGCCATTAGTAAGTAAAAAAAATGATGAAATTTCAGATTTAAAGAAAATTACTTCGTTATGTTTTCGAACTTCCAATGCTATGTGTGTGAATTCTGAATCCTTCCTAGTCATGCTGACAAAGCTTTATGAATTTATTTGTAAAAGTATAGACAGTGGAAATTAAAATGTCCTGTGGTGCCTCTCCTGCTCCAAGTCGGCCCATTTGACGTCCTACCCCCTTTAAACGTTTAACAGAATAGGACAACTATTAATGTTAGAAGATGAGCATATGTGTTTGGGCCAGTATAACTCACGATTTGCAAACTACCCTGAGTTTATCCATCCAGTATTTCAGAATGAGAGCACCTGGCGACTTCCAACAAACTTTACACATAATTTCAAACATTTCCAACATTTTTCTGTGTGGACTTCACCCACAAAATAATGCACTGTATTATTGCTTACTAAAATTTCGCTTTGTATGCAGTAAGACATTAGCATGACGTTTTAATTTACTACTTTTACGTTACTTGCTCAATTCATAAGATAGTGTGCAGATAGTATTCACTTACAACACCTAAAGTTCCTGCAGAATTATGTCATTGTATGAAACGTACTCAATGGACATTACGTCATAAACACTGATTTGCTAGTAAAACTACCTTTTTTTTTAAATCTTATGGGACTCAACTGCTAAGGTCATTAGTCCCTCAGCTTACACACTATTTAACCTAAATAATCCTAAAGACAAACACACACACCCATGCCCGAGGGAGGACTCGAACCTCCGCCGGGACCAGCCATACAGTCCATGACTCCAGCACCTTAGACCGCTCGGCTAATCCCGCGCGGCAACTAGCTTTTCCTAAAACGGTTTTGGGGTAGACTTTTCATTAGTTCGTTGGTGAAAAATCCGAATCTAATAAAACTAACATAAAAGGATTTTGTGTCTTGAACCATAAAGATTTTAAGTGGATAATATAACTCCTTAATGAAACGCATAACACGTTTGCCCATGTGTAAAGTCGTCAAGCGTTTTGAACTATGCATGGGAGTACGATTCCGCAAGGGTTATCGGTAAATAAATATTACACTATAATAGTAATAATAATAATAATAATAATAATCTGTTTACATCGATGCTTATTAGATTACTATAGCATAATATAAAAGAAGATTCAGTTCAGAGAAAGACATCACTTGAAAATTTGAGAAATATTTGTAACATTTAATAATAACAGACGCAACTTTGACGTCGTTGTAATTTACACAATATAAAATCGGAGGATGCACTCACCAAGTCATCAGTGTTTTACTTAGCCTGTGAACAGAGGTCTGCTATCTACAGCTAGGGAAACTGGTATATGGCGAGAATTGCTGTTTGTTTCCCTCCCTCCCTGCCTACGCTTGTCGATGGTCAGTCTTTCTGTTATTCTCTTGCAAACAAGACATGGAAGTTGCTGTTGTTAATCATGTGTACGTTTCAATAAGCGCGAACTGCACTGGAATTAGATTAAGGTTCTGTGGTCACGAGGACTTGTCCAGCGAGCGCTACTAGACATCCGGAAAACCGCAGGAGTTACAACGCACACCACAGCGCCACGTTTGCCATAATCGATTGTCGCATCATCACAGCTATAAAGAAAACTTACGCTGATTTTCGTATTGGGTTTAACAAAGAGGGGCCGTGGTCTGGGTAAAACTCTGTCACACGCCCTTAGCACGCTCGAGGACTAACCGGATTACCGATAAATGGCATCAGAAGATTCAAACCTGACAAAATTACGAAGAGAAGTTGACAAAGCAGAGCTGTGCCGCAGCTGGCTCTCTCTGAAGCGGATTCCAGTTGTTCTCTTCACAGGTGCAACACTGTGGTGGTTTTGCATGCTATAACTAGCAGGAAATTACAACACACTTTGGCTGCGCTTTGGGTATAGTCTCTACCTACTATTCTATTTAAAATGTTTCGATTGGATCTGAAGCACTGTGCTCGCGTTTGCATAAAATACGGTCAGTGAGGTTCAAATCTGCAATCAGCGTGCCACTCTTACAGCTAGTGTGTAGCCGAGGGTACTTCTGGTACCACTAAATGATTTCCCCCCCCCCCCCCCCCTTCCCTGCTCCACTCGCGAATGGCGCGTGAGAAGAACAACCATCGGTGGGACTCTGAATTAGCACCAATTTATAGAATTTCTCATCTTAATATTAAGAAAGGTGAAAAAATATTTTTGCTTAGCAAAAGTGACAGGACACAAACTACAGTGTGTTTAATATAGTCAGCATCAAATATTCTCTGCTGACGAAGGAGGTGTGGAGAACAAGTGGAAAAAATTGATAACCATCGTTCAATATGGCTTAAATACGTATTTTCAGAGCAAAGTCTAAAGGCACATCTTAGACCTCACAGACACAAACATACCTTCACGAGTTATTTCTCGAATTATCTGCTCGAAGTAGTTTACGGGTAAGACATTCAGAATAATGTCACATGAATCCGTGTTGTTTTATCGCATGAATTCCATACCTAGCATATTGAAGCAACTCCTATTACAACAGCATACTCAGAAAAATTAGTGACGATATTCTGCAAGTTCTCTCTGAAGCGCCCTACCACCACAGTTCATATTGCAAGCGTTTTACAGAAAGATCCGATTACCATTTTTCCCCGCCCTTTGATGCTTAACTTCACCCAGGTTGATTCACTTTCCGAATGCATGATAAACTCGCTAGATAATTTCGAATTATTTACTGCAATAAATGAGCCGCTACAATTGGCGACTAACCTATCCTTACGATACATATTCCAATCTGAACTTAGGATTTAGTTATTAGGCACTTTGCGTTTCAGCCAACTTTCTGTTCTTAATACTATCTGCGCATGCAACCTTCAATACGCGACACTAATTCTGGAAGGTTACAGTGGATACTCCTGCAATTTACTAGAATCATATCAATCTTTTCTACATCCGATAGGTGACGACGAGCATTCTCTGATAACATTGTGACGTATCTTCGATTTTGGAGGGCAATGAGCCCCTAATCCCAAACGGGGGGCAGGGGGGGGTGGGCGGGTTGCCCTAACGTTATAAAACTCCATGTGTAGCGGGTTGTCCTAACGTTATAAACCTCCATGTGTACGCCGCACGCACTGTGCTATCCTTGTAACCGCTTCCTACTGGAGTGCACGCCTGACCTGATAACAGGGATGCTACAGCCCTCCGCTCGATAACTAAGGTCGAGAAAGTCGCATCCGATACCGTCTCAGAATCGTCTGTGATTTAGACCTTCCACTCTGCTCCAAACCAGAGGACCGCGGTCAACGCTGGGTATGATGGTACAAATAACGAACTTAGCCTGTAAGCCGCGTGCGGTGCTAGTTGCCTTCACCAAATCATCCATCCAACGAAAGCCGAGGATGGCCTCAGGACCCAAGCGGCAGGCATCATTCGTGCCGACATGTACCACCATTTGCAGCCGAAAACACCCAGTGCGCTCTATAGCTACGAGGCCCTCAAGGAACCATACTGAGTGCATACTGCCATTCTTTCGCGCTCTCCCTGATATTTACCTGGGTGTGTCCATTATCAGCCTAACGCTGGGGTTCCCAAATATTAGTATACCCATCCCTCGCACTTTTCCGGGCTGGGCAGGAAACTCTGTCGCTGGCCCAGCAGGAGAAGCATCCCATGTTGGCTCAGAAGTATTCTCAACACTGGGTTACACCTGGGACCTGTTAGTAAGGCTCAAGGAACCGAGCTCCTGGCCCATTCCCTATTTCGCCTTGGGCCCAGCGATGCGGGAACCCACCACTGTCAGACACTCACTCTTGGCTGAAGATGGATTGGTCTGATTGTGTGTATCTGAAGACGCCGCGACAATCGGGTCACCAGGGGATTCCAGCGGCACCAATGGCGTCGCAGGTCTCGTTACCGGCGTCCTGATATTGCGGCTTTGAGCATTGTTGTTGTTGTGGTCTTCAGTCCTGAGACTGGTTTGATGCAGCTCTCCATGCTACTCTACCCTGTGCAAGCTTCTTCATCTCCCAGTACCTACTGCAACCCACATCCTTCTGAATATGCTTAGTGTATTCATCTCTTAGCCAGCATCATGTCGACCGTAGTCAACGCAACTTCCAGCTGTTTAGAGGCAGCAACCAATTCTTCTCGCCTGTGCTCGGTACATGCACAGCCCCTAGCCATATTGTACTGTGGAAATGAATAAGATCTCAAAAAATCCAGACAAACCAGTCGGCAGTAAGTCAGAAAGTGCAAACAAATCCCACAAAACAGAAAATTACCCGACTGTGGCGCTACTGACATTGGAATGTATGCCAACTATGAATGAGGAGAATAAACAATCACTAAAATCTGCTCTGAAGAGTTCTCATTGTGTATAAATTTAAGAGTTTAAAGTAAACAGCATACAGGAGATTCTAAAGCTGTGTCAACTCACGAACCAGACGGTATGCTTCGATGCGCTACTGCTAGAGTAGAAGCTACGATAAAACTGAAGGATCTAAGAACTGTAACTCGCTCTTGAAACAACAACAAACGCCCGTTGCTATGCAAACAGCGATACTACGTACTACGTAGTTAATTAAACTGGGAACGTTGCTTGATAAATACACAAACATGCAAGAAAATTAGGGGTTTAAATTAATGAGCACATTCTAATTTTGCTTTCATGGTCCTATCGCGAGATAGACGTAGCGGGAAGCAATACATTAACTGACTCTTCTAAGACCATATGCTCTGAGAGCAGAGCATAAACCGATCCGTGACGCAGCACACCCCTCGTGTAGCGTATGCCACTAGAGTTCACTGAGCATTTTCTTGACGCTTTCGCTTTTACTAAATGAACCTCTGACAAAACGTGCTGCTCTCCTTTGCATCTTTCCTATCTTCTCTGTAATTACTATCTGGTATGGAACTCATACTGACAAGCCATACGCAAGTTTTGTCCGAACGAATGTTTTGGAAGCTACCTCCAATGTAGGTCATCTACACTTCCTAAGGATTATTCCAATGAATCTGTTTCGCATCGTCCGCAGCTCGTGGTCGTGCGGTAGCGTTCTCGCTTCCCACGCCCGGGTTCCCGGGTTCGATTCCCGGCGGGGTCGGGGATTTTCTCTGCCTCGTGATGACTGGGTGTTGTGTGATGTCCTTAGGTTAATTAGGTTTAAGTAGTTCTAAGTTCTAGGGGACTGATGACCATAGATGTTAAGTCCCATAGTGCTCAGAGCCGAGCCTGTTTCGCATCCGACTAAACTGCGATTAGTTTCATGCACGAGTTCCACTTCAGACCGCCCTATTCGTATACTCCTAGATATTTCATTGGTGTTATCTCTCTCCGTCTACTTATCCGCAATATGCTACATCTCTTTCCTTTGAGGGTCAACTGATAAACGGCGAACTTGTCCCGTTCTTCCTGCATTTCGTTACAATTCTGTAGCGTTGTGACTTCTCTCT
This sequence comes from Schistocerca serialis cubense, assembly GCF_023864345.2. Lineage (NCBI taxonomy): Eukaryota > Metazoa > Arthropoda > Insecta > Orthoptera > Acrididae > Schistocerca > Schistocerca serialis. The sequence goes on along the minus strand of NC_064646.1, from coordinate 471,813,048 downwards.
ACACAACAGCGTCACCTGCGAAAAGCCTTCTGAAACTTCTGTTGTTATCTACCAAGTCATTTATATACTATGTGATCAAAAGTATCTGGCCACCTGGCTGAAAATGACTTACAAGTTCGTGGCGCCCTCCATCGGTAATGCTGGAATTCAGTATGGTGTTGGCCCACCCTCAGCCTTGATGACAGCTTCCACTCTCACAGGCGTACGTACAGTCAGATGTTGGGAGGTTTCTTGTGGAATTACAGCCCGTTCTTCATGGAGTGCTGCATTGAGGAGAGGTATCGATGTTGGTCGGAGAGGACTGGCACGAAGTCGGCGTTCCGAAACATCCCAAAGGTATTCTATAAGATTCAGGTCAGGACACTGTGCAGGCTAGTCCATTATTGGGATGTTATTGTCGTGTAACCACTCCGCATAAGGCCTTGCATTATGAACAAGTGCTCGATTGTGTTGAAAGAAGCAATCGCCCCATCCCCGAATTGCTCTTCAATAGTGGGAAGCAAGAAGGTCCTTAAAACATCAGTGTAGGCCTGTGCTGTGATAGTGCCACGCAAAACAACAAGGGGTGCAAGCTCCTTCCAAGAAAAACACGACCACACTATAACACCATAGCCTCCGAATTTTACTGTTGGCACTACACACGCTGGCATATGACGTTCACTGGGAATTCACTATACCCACACACTGCCATCGCATCGCCACATTGTGTACCATGATTCGTCACTCCACACAACGTTTTTCCACTGTTCAATCGTCCGATGTTTACGCTCCTTACAAAATGGTTCAAATGGCTCTGAGCACTATGCGACTTAACTTCTGAGGTCATCAGTCGCCTAGAACTTAGAACTAATTAAGCCTAACTAACCTAAGGACATCACACACATCCATGCCGGAGGCAGGATTCGAACCTGCGACCGCAGCGGTCACGCGGTTCCAGACTGAAGCGCCTAGAACCGCACGCCCACACCAGCCGGCCGCTCCTTACACCAAGCGAGGCGTCATTTGACATTTACTGTGTGATGCGTGGCTTATGAGTAGCCATTCCACCATGAAATCCAAGTTTTCTCACCTCCCGCCTGTCATAGTACTTGCAGTGGATCCTGATGCAGTCTGCCGCGCGGGATTAGCCGAGCGGTCTTAGGCGCTGCGGTCGGAACCTTGGTCCAAAGTCAGCCACAAACATCGCATGGACTCGTTTTGGGTAATATGGGTGTAATTGTTTTTCTTGGAGTACTCGCCACACGCTAGTATGTGCAGCGCCCATTTCACGTACAACACGACGACTACTTGTAGTGGAGTCTGCTGCAACACGTTCCGGCACTTCCTCTACAAAATCGGGTGTGCGAGTGGTCCTCATGCTGGCAGGTCCCTCGCATCTGCTTTCCAATGAACCAGTCTTACGCATTCGTCGATCGAGAGAAATAAACGCTCCTCGTGACGGATGGCACCTGTTGGGAAATCATTCCGTGTACAGCCTTTCAGCAGCGAGAGCACGTGCATGTCGGTGAGTTCTGCGAAACTGTAACGGTAATATTCTATCGCATTGTACTCTACGTCTCTGAACAGGATTGAGTAATGACTGGGTCTGTCGTTCATTCGTAGCACGCTCTGTCATGGGACAATGTAAATACGTTATAACAGAAGAAGGAACACACAGAAAATGTTGTGGGGACGGCTAACCAAAGACTGTGTTTTATTGGCAGGACACTTAGAAAATGTAACAGATATACTAAGGAGACTGCCTACACTACGCTTGTCCGCCCTCTTTTAGAGTACTGCTGCGCTGTGTGGGATACTTACCAGATAGGACTGTCGGAGTACATTAGCCGAGCGGTCTAAGGCGCTGTAGTCATGGACTGTGCGGCTGATCCCGGCGGAGGTTCGAGTCCTCCGTCGGGCATGGGTGTGTGTGTTTGTCCTTAGGATAATTTAGGTTAAGTAGTGTGTAAGCTTAGGGACTGATGACCTTAGCAGTTAAAGTTACGTTGTGCAAGACGCGACAGTTGGCTGCGACTGCGACGCTGCCTCCTCCCCTCCTCTTTTCCCACCCTGGCAGACGGCGACACGGCCGCAACACGACTGGAGTCGTCGCCGTTTCCCAAGCTCCGGTCGGCGGCGGCGGATTCAAATACATAAGAAAAATAAGAATTCCGATTTTCTTGCTGTAAAAAATACTGTATGTTAATGCAACAAAGTTACATCGGCTCCCAGAGTTAGTTTTTCGATACAGATTCTCCTTTTACTTTAAAAAATTGAAAAGTATCTCTTCCGGTTTTGCGTGTTTTTTTCGCTGTATATTACTTCTCTATCGATTGTGAGGAAAGTAAAAGGCACAAAAAATTGTTGTTTGCGTATCTTACAGTTTCACATCACAGCTTGATAATGAGGTGTCAATTTTTCCGATATTCGTCACAGTTATTCCGATACTTAATTTACAAGTAACCTACTGCATAAAATTTGAATTGTGTACAGTGAAAAATGTGGTCGCTGGCTACTTTACGTATGGTTCACGTTAGGTCATACATCGTTGCCGATGAAAAGAAGCTAACATATCGAAATTATTTTTTAAGTTGAGATCAGAATGATATCGATCTCCGTTTCCGAGATTTGGGCTCATATATCTCCGGGAGCGTCGCGACTAGCCGCCAGTTCTGTCGACGCGCAACGAGAATCGTGTGGTCATCACACGATAGAGAATGCATTTGTTTTGTTTCACTGACACATTTGGACCTAATGAAACAATTTTATGTCATATTTCTCCGGTATGAGTTACTAATATTTCTCCATATGCTCTTGACAATTTCATTTAAAATGCCACGAAATGTAGGTTTCTTAAAGCCAAGTGATCAAGCAGAACCCATTTTCTTGGTTTTGCTGAGGCATCTGAACCTGTTCCAAGCTTTCTTTCTCGTTTATTTCTCTGATACGAGTCCCGAATATTCCTCCATCTGTTTTTGCACATTTCACCTAAAATTCCAATGAAAGATAAGTTTATTAACAATAAGCGCACGCTAGCGTCATTGCATTGTTTCAAGTTCTTGACAACAAGATAGGGTTACACCTTAAACATCTCTAGAATTTTGATTCTGAACGTCTACAGTACACACTGGCAGAAATGTGGAAGATATAATGTCCGTGCTTGTTCACAAAATTTCCCCAAATTATACTTGTCAGTTTCTCCCATGCAGAAACTTTTGGAACAAGCTAAGGCAACTTTCATAGCCGACTGAATCTTTATTCCCATCCAAATGAACTTCCATATTCTTATATTCTCAGAGCATACATCGTTATGGATGACATGAACATTTAATCTTGCCAAGCTGCACTCAAAAGATGACTCCACGATTTACAAAAGACGAATTTCAATTGTGAACTGTGTCAGACCAGAAGGGCCTTGTAAAACAGTAGTGCACTTTTGGCACAAGGTTTTTGAGCACCATCTTCTACCAATGAATTAAAGTGAATGTGACAAATTACTTATTGCAGCATACTGTTTGCGCAATCTGTTGAGAAACGCCTTCCTCAAGAACGAACATCTATTGATTACAGAAAGCTGTACAACAATCTGGTGGTGGTTTTTCACAACTAGAAGGTATCACCAAGACACCAATCTACCGTTTACTTTCAAAGTGAAGGTATTGTAAAATGTAACTTTCTCGTTGTACTTTAGATTGTTCATTTTATAATGTACTTGCCGTTTTCAATTTTTATCGTCACAAAAAAGAGTAATGCGAAAATTGACCTTCAAGTTCATTTTCATCATTCTAATTCTACATCTGCATGGATTATACTCATTTTCATAACAGGCCTGAAAAATTTGCATTAATGGGAAAATATTATATATTTCACTCACCTGCCAGTTTCAACTGTGCACCAATTTCTGTCTCTGAACATAGTGTCTCTATATTTAGGGTTCTTCAAATCGTAAAGGCAAGGATGTTGCGAGACCAGCTCACAGAGCATCACATCCTGTGAGTGGCTCATTTCAGTTTTCCTTGACTGGCTCGACATCTTTCTGGCAGCCGTACGTCTTTGTGTCGTGGGACTTCCGTCGCAACACTGCTCACTGGTGCAGTGCTGCGGCAGCTGCCGCAACAGTCGCGTGTCGCATTCCAAACTCGAACTGCGCATGCGGCAGCAGGCAACTTCTGACGTCACGAAGCGACCCGTCACAGTCGCTAGTGTGCGTCGCGTCTTGGACAACATACCTTAAGGCTGACAAGATTTCACACACATTTGAAATTTTTTTTTGATGCAGTTAGGAATTCCTGTGTGACGGTCTACTACACATTAAGACTCTCTTCAACAGTCGGCGGTCTCTGTCAGTCAACAGACGAGTTCGGCCTGTACGCTTTTGTGCTGTACGTGTCCCTTCACGTTTCCACTTTACTATCACATCGGAAACAGTGGAGCTATGAATGTTTAGGAATGTGGAAACCTCGCGTAAAGATTTATTACACAAGTGACACTCAATCACCTGACCACGTTCGAAGTCCGTGAGTTCCACGGAACGCCCCATTCTGCTCTCTGACAATGTCTAATGACTATTGAGGTCGCCGATATGGAGTACCTGGCAGTAAGTCGCAGCACAATGCACCGAATTCGATAAAAGTATGTTTTTCGGGGTGTCCGGATACTTTTGATCACATAGTGTACATACATCGAAATTGAAAAGTCCTAAAACAAGCTTTAGCGGCACCTCTGAAGTTACTATTACACTCTTGCATTAAGAATTAGATGTTATGTTATAGTCACAGACAACAGCCTCCAGTTTCCGTTTGCAAAATTCTGTTTTCTCTGACAAAAATTCCACTGTACAAGCTGGCACAGCAACTTTCCACTCTGCCTCAAATGGACTAGTGAAACATTTTCTCTACACTTTTAAAACCCACATGTCTGAACTTCTCTGTCAGCATCCTCTGGATGAGGTTCTCACTCTTTCTTCTGGCACCCTAGAGCTCAACTCCGCAGGACAGCAAATCTCCTGTTGAGCAACATCCGAGCTGATCTCATAAGCCCAACTTTCTGTCATTCATCCCATAGTTCACAGCTGCCCTTCTCAGTGGTCTAGCAGCTACAGTTTTTCATTTAAGCACCCAGTGTGGACTCGTGGTATGCTAACACTGATTTCCAGCAGCAATTTCCACATTACTAGGCAGGAAAATTACTATGCTGAGGCATGGCTGAGGTGACACTTTACGATAGCACATAGTGCCAAAAACATAGAACTAATTATGATCTTTTCATGGTTCTTCTCCTGAAACCAAGAAACTGCCACTTTCTTTTGTTCCAGAGACAGTCGTCTAATGTCTCCACGATGGACGCAGTTGGGTCATTTCAAGCACTGTCACCAGGCATCTCACTGGAGGGACGTTCAACAGTTCCAGATACACACCACCTCAGGACTGACATTAAAGGATGTAGGCATCATCCCATCAACAGACCCAGTTGATAGCAGGGGACCCTAGCAGATCCAGATGAGATTCTCCACCTCTTCTCCTCTGTGGCGGAGTTGGGTGGGGGGTTGAGGTGGGGGTGGAGGGATGCTGTACTGAGGCTTAACAGTAGTAAGGCGCCACTTTGAGTGCACTTGTGAGCTTTCACATGAGCCTTCTTTTTGTGAGCAGAGCAGTGACCATATTTAGATATTATAGATTTTGGTTTTATTTTGTTTTATATTTTTGTGTTATTTAATTTTTTTTTAATTTTATTTTTATTGTTCTTATTTTATTATTTATTTTTAATAATTGCTGTGGGAGGATATTCTTCCTGTAAAATTCTATGCAAAAAAACATGAAATATCATTTGTAATCAGTATTTTTACTCTTTGAATGACGAAAGTTACAAATAATGAAATTAATTATTACTATTTTACATTTTCTTTAATCCATTGTATCTCAATGTAACTGTAAATCTTCAAAAAAATTAAAATCTCAATTTGTTATTTATTAGTAATATACCTATCTGGTACAAGAATCTTAAACTTGTTATTATGTATCACACAAATTTTCTCTCTGTGTCCTGTATTTAAATATTTATGTTCAATAATGTTATATAAAACATTAACTGTATCACAGTTAAATTTTTTTAAAAATTAGAACTGTTTCATTATTAAGCTTCTCATCTAGGGGCTCCATTTTTATAGGGAAAATTTTTATTAAAATTAAAAATCTAAATGTTACAAATGGACAACAATGAAAGTAAAAACAACATTATTCAAGCTATCAAGTTGCTTAAGTTATATATATTTTTTAAAAATAGAATGGAATTAATTCAATAAAAAAATACTTGCAGCTATACATTTTTAAAAATATAAAATAATTATGCTCCAGGGCTGTGGAGAAATAATTCTAACTTTCATAAAGAAAGAAAAACATGTTTAAAATAAATAATAGTAAAAAGGTTAAGAATAACTAAACATCTATATACCAAATGTAAATATTTATATAATAATTACAACATCATTCGAATAATATTAGATGACAAAGATATGGAATACTATATATATTTAATTAAATACTACAAAAAAGTTTTCAGATATCTTACTTTCTGATTCTAACTTTTCCTCTTATGATGATTCTCAAAATTATCAATTAAAAAAGAAACTCAAGAGGAAATAGATTTAGAAAACAGGGAATACAAAGAAAAAACAGTTATTGCATTTGTATAACTGATTTCAAGAAATTCCTGATACAATTTTTATTTTTACATCAGAGGATATAGATAACGTGGTTTTAACATTCATATGGCACTCTATCCTAATTTTCTAATACAATTCATTCATCATACTGAAATAAAAAGTTTTGTTAACTTTCTACTTCATAAAATTTTTATGTGTTAATGTCTCCAGTTATCTAGTTGCACTCTAATTCTATCATTCCTCCACTTCATTGTCAATTAATCCTATGATAGATATTCCACTGAACTTTTGAATAGTATTATAGTTTAAAGTAACCGCCTTTATCTTCATCATAGTATTTTTACCATTTTTTAAAAAATTACTAGTTTTTAGGTCCAGTCAATGCCAAATTTTTAATCCAATTGTTTCCTTCGCAGTCAGTTCACTCACTCAGCATACAACCTATTTCCACAGTATTTTTACCATCATAAATATATACTGTTCTGTCTGCATCAAAAGTATAGAAGTGATTCCCCTAGCTTATCTAAAATAGCACACAACCTCAGCCATGCAATTGATATAGTGAGTGCTGCTATAAAAATATTTGTAGATGTGTTATTTTCTGCGTAATAATCATTGAAACTGCACTTCATCTGAACCATATTCTCATTAATAAAGTTAATATCTATATTATCTAATCATTCAGCCAATAGTATCTCATAAAATTGTTGAAAATCAGTAAAAATCTCAGTTTTACTCTATTTTGTCTTTGTCCAAATCTTCCGCATAATGAATTCAGACATATCCACAATAGCTTGTGTTCCTGGATTTTTATCTTACCATAATTCAATCCATAATCCATTTTTCTTTAACTGCCCTGGCACTAAATCACGAGTATTGGTTTCTAATTTTATTTTCATAAAGTCTTTTATACAGCTTTGTTTCTAAAATCCCACACTTCATAGATATCTAAAATTTTAAACCCTTTATTGACAGCTTTATTTGTTTCATCAGATGTCCACATTCCAATATAACACTTTCATCACTGAAATTACATTTATTTATTTTTTCCTCTGCACATTTGACACACAAAGAAAACAGAAATTTTTCATTATTATTAATCTTGATTCATACTGTATAAACTGGGTGATAGTCCTCCAACTGACAAAACTTTACGTTTTATAAGCCCATACCACTTTTAGTATAATATCTTAGTTTTTATATTTCTGTTGGATGTTGCTCAGGACAATAATCATAATAATGTACAATTGGGTACAGACTATACACATCAATATATTTTATTTTTGTGATATTGCAATCTGCTTTAGCTCTTAATTTTATTGAATTAGTTTGCTCACCATAAAAGGCATCTCTTGGATTCAAATGTTGAATAAGATTAGGTAACTATTTTAATTTCTTAAGTCCATATGTTCTACTGAAGTAATCTATCATATTCCCATATCTCTATTAAATTACATCCAGAATTTCCTATTTTTCTATTTCCTGTTAATGCCTTTTGATATAGTTCATCAATTGATTTGTTATTTTTATAATTAATCGATGCAATTTCAAAAATGCCAAAAACAACTATGATACTGGTGTAGAGTATTGGTTTCTTTATCAAAACCATCTACTTTCTCTCCACTTATACTTACTTCACCATTTTTAATAGCTTGTTATATTTTATTATTGTCTAAACTGTTTAGCCAATGAATAGACACTTCAGTATAATTTTTTGTTATTTATCCACTACAACTATTCTTCCATTAGGTAAATATTTAAATCTGTATATAGCTATTCAAACTCCAGCAATTGTCACATAACTGATTGGACCTACATTAGTTATTTCTAGGAACAAACAATCTCTTCTCAATATATCTGCATCAGAACTGCAGTGCTCATTAATTTCTTTCATCATGTTGAACACATAATTCTCTTTAAAAATTTGATTATGCCATTTGAGAAATATTGATCTATCTTTTAGCGTCATGGTTTCAGCACAATATTTGACACATCAGGAATAGGTCTTATATAACTTTCTTTTCCTTGGATACTGAACAAATGTGGGAGGTAACCTTTCCACAGTTCTTTCAAATCAAATGTTTCCGAGACGTAACTAATAGGTCCTTGTATAAAACTGCTAGTATCTATATTTTTTGTTCTAAATGCTTTACATTTATCATCAGTTTAGTTCCTTTGTAGATGGTATGTGGTTTTATTATATTTTCAACGCAATACTTCAGAATGAATTGCAAATCAGGTCGGTCAGCATAATGAGCTGTAAATGTATAATTCTGTAGTTTATCAGGTATCATCAAGCTACAGACTTCATTATTTATCTTTAATTCATAAACAGTACCACAATTAAAGTTGTGAATTATTTCTAGATCTGGAATATGTAGACGAATTTCTTGTTGAGTTTCATAATCAATCCACATGTATTGATCAGTATAATTACCCAGAATTTTCATAGGTACTCTCTTTTCGCAACAGTTAAACTGTTTACCTATGTAGTTATCCTCGTTCTTTACTATAGATACGGACTCTGACTGCTGTGTGTGGATGCCAGCCAAGTTGGTGAGACATCACTCTCATCTCCAGGCTTCAGTTACTCAGCTTGAAGCTACAGTGGATGGGCATCACTGTTGTGGGGCAGCTGGGGGATCCAAGGGACATCCAGCACCTTTGACTCCACTGATCAGTCCGCAATCGTGGCCAGCCCAGTTACTGCTGCCACTGAGGTTGGCCCCTCACCCCTGGTCGAGTGATCGGTCGCCTCGGGGTGTGGCAGTCGAAAGATTTCCCCAGGGAGCTACATATCTGGCGTCCACGGTTCGTCTGAGAAACAGGTTTCAGTTGCTGTCTGTGGCTGGCATTGCCCCTATCTGGGCAATTACAAAGGGCAGGATTATTTACAGTTGGGAGCTTCAATGTTAGGGGCGCTATGGTGCCCCTTAGGGACATAGCTGCCAAAGAGGGAAACAAAGACAATGTCTACTCCATGTGCATACTGGGTGGAGTCATTACAGACGAGGAATGGGTTCTTCTGAATGCCATGAAGAGCACTTGGTGCAACCAACTGCAGGTGGTGGCTCACGTCAATACCAATGATGCGTGTAACTTTGGATTGGAACTGATTCTCTCTGGTTTTGAGCGGCTATCAGTAATAAATGGTAAAGTCTGCCATTATTGCTTGCAAGATGAAAGCCGAGCTCGCCATTTTCAGCATAGTCGACAGGATCAGTTGCGAACACCTGATAGAGAGCCGAGTGGAGGGTCTGTAGCCGAGGCTCAGATGATTCTGCGACCATGTAGGCTGCAATTCCTTGATTTGCACCAGAGGTTGGTTGGGTTTGGGTTCTACTAAATAGTTCAGCAGTCTACTACACGCAGCAGGCAGCTATGTGGGTAGGAGAAGCTGAGTGGTGTGGGCTGGATGGTTTTTTGTTTAGAAGGCCTCGAAAAAACACGAAGGGTGCTTCAGTCTCAAATAGGCAGGTCGAACACAGGAGGAACATAGATCCAGGAACCAGCGATATAACAGTTGTAAATTGTCGTAGCTGTGTCGCGTAAGTACCAGAGCTTCAAGCACTAATATAAAGCAGTGGTTCTCAAATCGTTACATGACTGAAAGATGGCTAAAGCTGGAGATCAGTTCAGCTGAAATTTTCGCGAAGGTCCTAACGGTGTTCTGATAGAATTGGCTAGACACAGTTGGCTTTAGCGTGTTTTTTACTGTTAGAAGTAGTTTATCTTCTAGAGAAACTGAAGTAGATAGTTATTGAATACTTTTACCGACCTCCCAACTCAGATAATTGCTGAAAGGTTCAAAGAGAACTTGAGTATAATTTCAAACATGTACCAGACTCAACACAATTGTGCTTTCTGGTGACTTCAATTTACAATCGATGTGTTAGCGAAAAAACATGTTTAAATCCGGAGATACGCATAAAACAACCTCCAAAATTTTGCTAAACGCATTCTCTGAAAATTATTTCGAGCAGTAGGTTCATGAGCCCACTCAAAAAGTAAAGGGTAGCGATAACACATTTGACCTCTTAGCAACAAATAATGGTGAGGCCATAAAAACCATCTAAACGGTTACAGGGATTAGTGAACACAGGGTCGTCGTAGCGAGATTGAATACTGGTACTCCGAAATCTTACAAAAATAAAGGACAAGTATACCTATTCAAAAAATAAGATAAAAATTCACTTGACGCCTTGCTGAGAGACAATCCCCACTCCTTCCAAATTAACAATTTTAGTGTAGACCAGACGTGGCTTGAATTCAAACAAATAGTATCGAGAGCAAGTAATAGTTGTATACCAAATAAATTAACAAACGACGGAGCTGATTCCACTTGGTACACAAAATGAGTCAGAAAACTGTTGCAGAGACAACGAAAAAAGCATGCCAAATTTAAACGAACGCAAAATCTCCAGGATTGGCGATCTCTTACAGAGGCTCGAAATTTAACGCCGACTTCAATGCGAGATGCTTATAATAGTTTCCACAACTAAACTTCGTTTCGAAACTGGCAAAAAATCTACAGAGGTTCTGGTCGTATGTAAAATATCTAGTGGCAAAACATAGTCAATGCCTTCTTTGCGAGATAGCAATGTAAGTGCTATCGATGACAGTGCTGCCAAAGCAGATGTACTAAATATAGCCTTCCGAAATTCCTTCTCCAAAGAAGACGAAGTAAATACTCCAGAATTCGAATCAAGAACAGCTTCCAACATGAGTGACATAGAAGCAGATATCCTCAGAGTAGTGAAACAACATAAATCACTCAATAGAAGCAAGTCTTCTGGTCCAGATGATATACCATTAAGATTCCTTCCAGAGTATGCTGATGCAATAGCTTCATACTTAACAATCATATACAACCGCTTGCTCGATGGAAGATCTGTACCCAAAGACTGGAAAGCTGTACAGGTCACACCAATATTTAAGAAAGAGAGTAGACGCTGTCTGGGCCGGACTTTGGTAGCCAGAGACTGTGGTCATATCATTAGATAGAATGGCAGTTGGCTTATAATTTTTGTCAGGAACTTCTGTTGGCTTCATTGTTATTGTTGAGTGTTTTTTTCTTATTGTATTCATCAGCTAGTATTAAGAGTGTAAGCACTTATAATTTATACATCTTTCTTTTAGTTTTCTACTAAATCTTCCAACAACAGATGTATTATTCTGCAATTCTTTACCATTGTTTGACTGTAGACTTCTTTCTCTCTAAATATTTTTTCAATAGCACAAGATACATTTTTATCCAGTTTGTCCTTGATTGGAACAGACAAGGCCAATTTTGAAAAAAAATCAATAAAAGTTAATAAATACTTGTATCCCTTATTTATATTAGAAATTACTTTCTTGTTGCCTGAATCCATTGATAAATCACCCATACCATGAGAATGGACAGTTGATCTTTTCTACATTTTTTCTCATTGGTGTATGTAATTCATTACTAATTATTTCTCAAATATTAGACCTCACCCCATTACCTAGAGATTTACTCTTTTTAGTCTTACATATTCTGTGCAGACCTCCACTCCTCTGTCTTCCATTTTTAGTTATTATTCTTTGAGTATGATGGTAGTAAATTTTCTGCACTTCAAGCTCCAAATATGATTATTCATTTATATCGATTAAAAATCTGTTAATTATTGTTCCAATCAGTCATCATCATTTGATTCTAAAAATAAGAGTGATTGACTTTAAAGAGTTACAGTTTTAGTAGACTGATGTAGAGATATAAATGTTTTATCTTTTATTTTCGTTTCAAGGGATGGATTATTTAGTTGAGTAGCATGTAAAATTTGTAGTTCACTGACAGTCATTATATCTTTTTATCTCTATTTTAAAATCAGCAGACGACAGGTGACTACATTAGCTCCAAAAATAAATATTCTCTTCATTTTTACTTTGTACTGTAATTTGGACTTCAATAGTTTATCACCAGTAACAAAATCAAATTTCATTTTATGTTTATCACACATTCTATTTTGAAGATAGCTTAAAAGGTTTATGTATGGAATTAAATCTCTCTTTGATTCAGAACCTGTAAAAACTTTTTCTATTTCATTTTCTACAATTATGTAGTGTACCTGGGTGTAATAATGTGTGGGGATATGAGATGGAACGATAATATGGACGTGGTACGTTTCTTCATATTTTTAGAATTTGTTAAAATGGAACCAATCTGAAAGGATTTTTCTTATATAACATCCTTGTACAATGTAAAGTATCACCTCTGCCATGCACGTCAGAGTGGTTTGCAGAATATACATGCAGAAAGAGAGAGAGAGACTGGGGGGGGGGGGGGCATTTACGTTCATTTCTAAGCCTGAAAAACGAAAAAAATAAGGGTTTAATTAAAAAAAACCTCAAAATCCTGAACGGCTTCAACTTGTGGCGTTTCTGGCGCACTTTTGGCCCACATTAGATTTTTATTTTACTTATAATTGCTGTCAGATAGACAAGAACATTCAGTAGCAGCAAGGCAGGGAGAGACTACCGTGCATTGTGTTGTGAGGCAGATGGTTTCAGTAGGTGGGAATGCGCCTGAGTGCAGTGACGGTATCACGTCAGAGTACCGTGTAGACATTCGGGAATCACATAATGCGCGTGTCGTGGGGTAGTACAATGTTGTTAGTCAATATCTACACTATGTGATCAAAAGTATCCGAACACCAGGCTGAAAATGACTTACAAGTTCCTGACGCCCTCCATCGGTAATGCTGGAATTCAATACGGTGTTGGCCCACCCTTAGCTTTGATGACAGCTTCCACTCTCAGAGCTATATGTTCATTCACGTGCTGGAAGGTTTCTTGGGGAATGGCACGGAGTGCTGCACTAAGGAGAGGTATCGATGTCGCTCGTTGAGGCATGGCACGAAGTCGGAGTTCCAAAACATCCCAAAGGTATCTGTAGATTTCAGTTTAGGACTGTGTGCAGGCCAGTCCATTACAGAGATGTTACTGTCGTGTAACCACCCCGCCACAGTCCGTGAATACTGAACAGCTGCTCGATCGTGTTGAAAGATGCAATCTTCATCCCCGAATTGCTCTTCAACAGTGGGAAGCAAGAAGCTGCTTAAAACATCAATGTAGGCCTGTGCCGTGATAGTGCCACGCAAAACAACAAGGGGTGCAAACTCCTTCCAGCTGTCCATAGTGGCCGTGCGGTTCTAGGCGCTACAATCTGGAGCCGGGCGACCGCTACGGTCGCAGGTTCGAATCCTGCCTCGGGCATGGATGTGTGTGATGTCCTTAGGTTAGTGAGGTTTACTTAGTTCTAAGTTCTAGGCGACTGATGACCTCAGAAGTTAAGTCGCATAGTGCTCAGAGCCATTTGAACCACTTTTGAAAACTCCTTCCAATAAAAATACGACCACACCATAACACCACCGCCTCCGAATTTTGCTGCTGGCACTACACGCGATGGCAGATGACGTTCACCGGGCATTCGCCATACCCACACCCTGCCATCGGATTTACACATTGTGTACCGTGATTCGTCACTCCACACAACTTTTTGACACTGTTCAATCGTCCAGTGTTTGCACTCCTTACAACAAGCGAGGCGTCGTTTGGTATTTACCGGTGTGATGTGTGGCTTATGAGCAGCGGCTCGTCCAAGGAATCTAAGTTTTCTCACGTCCTGATTAACTGTCATAGTACTTGCAATGGATCCTAATGACTTTGGAATTCCTGTGTGATTGTCAGGATAGATGTCTGCCTATTTCACATTACGACCCTCATCAACTGTCTACGGTTTCTGTCAGTCAACAGACGAGGCCGGCCTGTACGCTTTCGTGCTGTACATGTCCCTTGAGTTTCCACTCCACTATCACATCGGAAACAGTGAAGTGTGGAAATCTCGCTTACAGACGTATGACACAAGTGACACCCAGTCACCTGACCACGTTAGAAGTCCGTGAGTTCCGCCGAGCGACCCATTCTGCTCTTTCACGATGTGGAATAACTACTGAGGTCGCTGAAATGGAGTACCTGGCAGTACAATACACCTAACATGAAAACCGTTTCTTTCTGAGGGTGTCCGGATACTTTTGGTCACATAGTGTATTATTTGAACACTTCTATGATTCCGTATCCATACTGTCAGCATTAGTAATAATTTCATAAAGTCATTAACTAAAGTAAAAATGTAAACATAACATGGCCGTTACTGGTGGAAGACAATGGCTCAGTCAAAAGCATGCACTGAATAATCAGGTGCCAAACTGTTCCTGTAACTCACTACGGATCTTCTGAAGGTACTACGAGGTAACAGGCATTGCGATGGTCACGTGGAATAAAATGCCGACAATTATTTGTCTAAATTAACAATGACTCGGAAATCGTTTGTGCGTATCAACTCACAAGGAGTTTTATATGAGATATGAACAAAGGCAACGTGCGCTTAGGACGATATAGTGTACCAAGTTACTGAAAATCATTTGCCATATTGAGTAGTGCGTTGATGAACAGTCGTATGGAGTTTTGAATATCTTGTAATAGTGTGAATGATTAAACTGTTTCTGTTGTGGTGCTCCGTAACTAGTTAGCTTCCACGGAATTTGATTTATGAATGAACCTTAATCAGCCACTTCCATGCGTTTCTTGATTACCTGTCAACGTTAATGAATAAAAATCTGGTGGCATCCAGTGTTCCTTAGCACTGAATTTTCCCCCACTCTGCCACTTCATTTTAGCACAGTCTGTTGTTTCCACATTGAATCCTGTGCCTGTATGGAGAAGAAGTCAACGGAGGCGCTACGAGACAACTTTGAAAGACAGTAGGTAAGCAAACCGAAGTTCTACGAAAGTGAGAAGACATACGGCGACATCTACGTCTTCATTTACATGATTAATCGCTTTTCACAATAAAGTTCGTGGCAGAGGGTTCAATGAACCAAATTCAAGCTGTCTCTACCGTTCCAATCTAGAATATTGCGCGGGAAAAACGAGCACTAAAATTTTTCTGTGCGATCCCTGATTTCTCTTATTTTATCGTGATGATCGTTTCTCCTTATGTAGGTAGGTGCCAACAGAATGTTTTTGGCAACCGGAGGAGAAAACTGGTGAACGAAATTTCATGAGAAGATAACGTCGCAACGAAAAACGCCTTTGTTTTAACGATTGCCACTCCAGTTCACGTATCATGTCAGTGGCAACGACCCTGAATAATGAAACGTATAAAGTTATTCACATGAGTACTAAGAGAAATTCGCTAAATTTTCATTACGCGATAAGTCACACAAATCTGTATTTCGAGACAATACAAAACAAGCTGTTCTTCTTTGAACTTTTCCCATGTCATCTGTCAGCCCCACCTGATGCGTATCCGACACTGCACAGCAATACTCCAGAGTTGGGCGGACAAGCGCGGTGTAAGCAGACTCTTCAAGTAGACCTTCTGTATTTTGCAAATGAATCGCAGTCTTTGGCTTGCTCTACCCACAACATTGTCTATGTTATCGTTCCAATTTAGGTTATTTGTAACTGTAATCCAAAGTATATAGTTGAATTTACAGCATTCAGATTTGTGTGACTTATAGCTTAATTAAAATTTAGTGAATTTATTTTAGTATTCACACTATTCTTTATTTTGGGTCAGTTGCCACTTTTCGCATCATACAGATATCTTATCTAAATCATTTTGCAATTCGTTTTGGTCATCTGATGACTTTACAAGACGATAAATGACAGCATCATCTGCAAACAATCTAAGACGGCTACTAAGATTGTCTCCTATGTCGTTAATATAGATCAGGAACAATAGAGGCCCTTGGGGAACGAAGGCTGTTACTTTTGTTTTACTCGATTTTCCGTCTACTGCTACGAACTATGAGCTTTCTGACAGGAAATCAAGAATCCAGTAGGACAACTGAGGCTATATTCTATAGGCACGCAGTTTGGTTAGACGGCGCTTGTGAGCAACGGTGTCGATAGCCTTCTAGAAATCTAAAAATGTTAAATAAATTTGACATCTTCTGTCGATAGCACTCATTACTTCATTAGTATAAAGAGCTAGTCGCCTTTCACAGGAACGATATTTTCTGCATACGTGCTGACTGTGCGTCAATAAATCGTTTTCTTCGAGGTAATTCATCATGTTCGAAAACAGTATATGTTCCGAAACGCTACTGCAAATCGATGTTAGCGATAAGGGTATATAATTCAGCGGATTTCTCCTATTTCCATTTCGGGTATTGGTGTGACATGAGACATTTCCACTCTTTAGGTACGGATCTTTGTGTGAGCGAGCGGTTGTATACACACACATCGAAAAAAGTGTTGCATCACCTTGTTTCCAAGATTTCCGGAACCTGTACAGAAAACTGGAACAGAGCTCAAGATAAACTTCATTTCTGCCCTTTTTATTGCTCATGAAAACCACACATTGTATGTTGTCCACCATAAAGCGAGACCTTCAGAGGTGGTGGTCCAGATTACTGCACACACCGATACCTCTGTTACCCAATAGCACGTCCTCTTGGATTCATGCACGCCTGTATTCGTTATGGCATACTATCCACAAGTTCATCAAGGCACTGTTGGTCAAGATTGTCACACTCCTCATTGACGATTCGGCGTAGATACCTCAGAGTGGTTGGTGGGTCACGTAGTCCATAAACAGCCCTTTTCAATCTGCCCCAGAGGGTTCGATAGGGTTCATGTCTTGAGAACATGCTGGCCACTCTAGTCGAGCGATGTCGTTATCCTGAAGGAGGTCATTCACAAGATGTGCACGATGGGGACGCGAATTGTCCTCCATGAAGACGAATACCTCGCCAATATCCTACCGATATGGTAACACTATCGGTCGGAGGACAGTGTTCACGTATCGTACAGCCATTACGACGCCTTCCATGACAACCATCGGCGTACGTTGGCCCCACATAAAAATGGTTCAAATGGCTCTGAACACTATGGGACTTAACATCTATAGTCATCAGTCCCCTAGAACATAGAACTACTTAAACCTAACTAACCTATGGCCATCACACAACACCCAGTTATCACGAGGCATAGAAAATCCCTGACCCCACCGGGAATCGAACCCGTGAACCCGGGCGCGGGAAGCGAGAACGCTACCGCACGACCACGAGCTGCGGACGGCCTCACATAATGCCACCCCAAAACAGCAGGAAACATCCCCCTGTTTGCACTCGCTGGACGGTGTGTCTAAGGCGTTCAGCCTGACCGGGTTGACTCCAAACACGTCTCCAACGATTGTCTGCTTGAAGGCATATGCGACACTCATCGGTGAAGAGAACGTGATGCCAATCCTGAGCGGTCCATTCGGCATGTTGTTGGCCCCATCTGTACCGCGCTGCATGGTGTCGTGGTTGCAAAGATGGACCTCGCCATGAACGTCGGGAGTGAATTTGCGCATCATGCAGCCTACTGCGCACAGTTTGGGTCATAACACGACGTCCTGTGGCTCCATGAAGTGCATTATTCAACATGGTAGCGTTACTGTCAGGGTTCCCCCGAACCATAATCCCTAGGTAGTGGTCATCCACTGCCGTAGTAGCCCTTGGGCGGCCTGAGCGAGGCATGTCATCGACAGTTTCCTTATCTCTGTGTCTCTTCCATGTCCAAATAGCATCTCTTTGGTTCACTCCGAGACGCCTGGATATTTCCCTTGTTGATAGCCCTTCCTGTCACAAAGTAACAATTTGGACGCGATTGAACAGCGGCATTCACCGTCTAGGCATATTTGAACCACAGACAACAAGAGCCATGTACCTCCTTCCTGACAGAATGACTGGAACTGATCGGCTGTCGGACCTCCTCCGTCCAATAGGCGCTGCTCATGCATGGTTGTGTACCTCTTTGGGCGGGTTTAGTGACATCTCTGAACAGTGAAAGGGACTGTGTCTGTGATACGATATCCACAGTTAACGTCTTACTTCAGGAGTTCTGGGAACCAGGGTGATACAAAACTTTTTTGGTGTGTGTAATTCCTAAATATGGAGGTATTGTATCAGCATACTCTGAAAGGAACCTGACTGGTATAGAATGTGGACCAGAGGCCTTGTCTTTATTAAGTGATTTAAGCTGCTTTGCTACACCGAGGATATCTACTTCCATGTTTCTCATCTTGGCAGTTGTTCTTGATTGGAGTTCACGAATATTTACTTTGTCTTCTTTGGTGTAGGAGTTTCGAAAAACCGTGATTAATAACTCTATTTTATTGATGGAACTTGCTGTTTCTGCTCAGTGGATAGGGCACTTTATGAAACCAAATGTATAATGGATAGGTAGGCGAACATTATAATAAAGTTCTGTGTCGTCATTCTTTTATTTTTTAAATGTTACCTTTGGCATCGCTAAGCAGGTAAACGGCCAGTGTGCTGTGCTTAGTCGGTGTGGCAGGGAATGGGCGGTGGACATTGTAAAATTTAAAATCGCGTATGAATTTTGTAAAACAGTGATTAGACAGTGATCAAAAAGGGAAAAGTTTTTAGTCAGTGCATAAAAAGAACAATGGCTTTTGATACTGGTAAAACTTTGAAGAACAGTAAAATTTGAATTTTGGGAAAACTATAAATAGTAGCAAGGAACATTTTTTGAACTGTTCTTATATGAACAGTGATGATTAGCAGTTATTTCTAATGTTGAGTTTCGATGAAAAATGAACAGAGAAATAGTTCAGAAAATATTTGATGAACTGAAGTGGCGTTAGTTGACGTTTAATATTTCAGCGTATTGGACCCATTACGACAGAAGAACTGGCACTAAAAACGAAATTCGAAGGGCGAAGGCAATGACATCGGATGGCGTGCGCATTTTGGAGTACAGTGAAGAATAAAAAAAAAGTTAGGATTTTAAGTGAAACAACAAGTTTACTGTTGTTTCTGGTAACAGTAAACTTGTAGTTTCATTTAATGTCAATAACACTCACGGTAAAGCCTAACCTAAAAATGTTCGCATTTCAAGTTAGGATTGAATTGTTTAAACTTAAGGCTGAAAAGAAAGGCACGAAAAAAGCGATTAGCGTAGAAAAGCAAAGGACAAACACCAGAATTGATCACTTGTAGAGTTTATTGGGGATTGTCAGCAAGGATTAGCTCCAGTGAAAATATCAGGAAACATCATGATCAAATAAGTGAAATAATATCTAGTGTTGATCAAATAAAAATATCACATAATATTGTTCAGTATTGTCATAATAGTATAACACATTTCAAGGCTGGAATTACCCAAATAAAGAAAATAGTAGTTGACAACACCCAAAAAATAAATAAAGTTCAGTGTCACGATAGAATGGGTGAATTTGTTAAAAGATAAATGAAACTGAAGAATCTGTAACTAAAATATTGATGATAATAGGCGGGAGTTAAATCAATATCATGCTCAAGTTGAAAACAGCATTAGAGAATGCTTAGAGGTTTGGTATTTGCAGGAATGGAATGGGAATGGATTGGAATAGAACACTGTGGTGTAATTGATGACAGTTTTCTTGTGCAATTTACATCACTTGCAACATCGACTTTAATACATCCTGTTATATTTGTAAAACAATTTGAGAATGTATTACCTAAATCATGGCATGATAGAAAGATTAGATGATAAATAGAAAATCGGATGTGTCATTAGTGGAATTTGAAGTATTGTCATGGGGAATGAGAATACGTTCCTCTTGTCGAACATGTGATGAATTTATAAGTGCTTTCATTACACAATATTGACCACACACTGCACAAAATAATGCACACAGTGACATTTTCATACTAAGACATTTTGTTGATTGTGGGTGTTAAAGTAATAAAGAATTCTTCCAAATCATTGCGAGAGAAACTTTTGCGATCCTCTGGAGGAAAGAGACTTAATTTACATTTTATTGGTCAAAATACCTGGAGGTGTGCAAGAAAAATTATTAGGAACCCGGAAAGATAATGTTGGCAGGATATTACATGCTCCTGAACAGCTGGATTCATTGTTTCATGTAAGTCAATAAAGAGAAACATAGAGATGTAATGGGTGGAGATGGAAGGATCAAGATAACACACAAAGAGACAATTGTACGAAAAATTATGAGGGACCACCTGGTAGAGGTGGATGAAACTGTGGAAGTTTTCATAACAATATACAGTGTCAAAGATGATGTAGAAAGGACAAGGCCAGAAAATTGTGGTGGCAGGAGAGAAATGGACAGGGAGAGACAGGAAAACAAATTAGAAAGTCTGATGAGATTCACTCAAGAACTATTTTCAACAATGGAGTGACAATATTAATTATGTGGTATAAGAGGAGAGTTCTGTCATTAAGGAAGATTTAACATTTGAAAAGGAGAAGGAGGTCAATGAAAACTATCAGCCAACATTAAAGGTACAATTACATGGTACAGTAGGATTAGATATTCTAGTATGTGCAATAAATGAGGAGCTGTATTTGACGATAATGGGGGTTAATAATGACTCAGAATCGCTCGTACAAGAAGTGAGAATTATTGGAGCTATTGGTGCTAAAAGTAAGACAACAAAGAAGCAAGGAATGTTGCTAATTGAGATTAAAGATAGGAGGTTCAATGTGAATGTAATGATTATTCCTGGATTGCGCACTGAATTAGTTTTTGGGATTAACTAGTTGAAAGGGACTGGTGCCTGGTAGATTTTGCAAAAAGAGTTGTTAAAGCAAGTATGAGCTGTTTTTTACAGGATGTGTGATTCCAAGTGATAAACAGAGTGAGGTTCATGTTAAAGTACTGAAAAATAAATCTAAGGATTATTCTGAGGAAATTGGAATGGAATAACAGAAGATATAGGTGGCAAAAATGGAGAAGATGGGGAGATAATAACTTGTAGCACGTTTAGTGACGAAGATCTGTGACAAACTAATGTAGATGAGAATAGTGTACATGATGTTTGTAGACTGGTGTTAAACTTAATGGCATCTCGAGAAACTATTGATGGCATAATACTGAAAAAATAGGGCAAGTGGAAATGATAGGATTTGATGAAAGAGAGTCCATTACGAGGTTGTTGAGGAAACATGTAAAACTATTTTCATATCGGCCTGGTCCATGGAGGGACTATGCCTTCTGATTCCAAGTGAAAGAGCATAGTCCACTTAAATTGAGACCATATAGTATTCATATAGCAAAATGGGACGCAGTAGACAAAATACATGTATGTTGGATTAGAACGTCATTGAAAGGTTTCAAAGTCCGTATTGTAGTCCATTAGTATCGGTCTGACAGAGAGATGGATCTGTAAGAATAACCCCGGAAGCGAGAGCAATAGACGAACTTGTTATTCCCCAAATGGCTAGATCATAAATATTAGAGGAGCTAGTTCAAAAGTTTAATAATATTCAGATTATGACTAGTATAGATCTGAAGGCCAGTTTCTGGCAGCTATCATTGATTGAAGAATATATAAAATTTACATCTCCTGTTTACATGGGTCGGTATTATAATTTTAATATGGTATGCTTTGGGCTAAGTATATCTCTATCAGCATTTATCAGAATGTTAGATAGCACACTAGGAAAGGAATTACTGTCGCAGGTGGCTTGTTACATGGATGATGTGCTGATGCCGGCAAATAGTTGGAAAGAAAATAATGAAGTTTTGGATCAGGTGCTGATTACTATTTCTGATAATGATGTAAAAGTTAACATTAAAAAATCGGAATTTGGATCGAAATGAAGTGAATTTTTGGGATATAGCATTTCAGCAGATGGTATCAGGCCAGATTCTCGAAAGATACATGCAATAAAGGAGGCACCAAAGCCCAGAAATTAAAAAAAAAGGTTAAAGCTTTCCTTGGATTATGTTATTTTTCATAAAAAATAGAAAATCATCAGGCTATTGTAACTGACTAGAGAAAATACTCCTTGAATTTGGACACAGTAATGTAAACAGGAATTTTTGAAAATAAATGAAATAATAAGGTTAGCTCATTCGGTTTTCTCTTAAGACATATGCATTGCTACAGATAATTTAGACTACAGCGTTGCAGCAGAAATGTTACAAGCAATAATGACTTCAGATGGATGCGTATGAAAGACAATTACTTTCATGAGGCGAATACGGAATAAATGGGAAAGACAATATTTTGTAACATAAAAAGGATTTTTATTTTGTTTGTTTACTTATTTAACCTGGTCTGATTAAGTTCATCAGGTGCTGTCTTACAGTGGACCAGGGTTAGACACATACAGGATATATCACATCATAGTTACCTAAGAAAATAAGAGGCTTAGGGTGATAAGTAGTATGAAGATATGAGTGCCTGCAGACCTAGTGTGAGTAAATTATATTGACTATGAACCAACAAAGTTAATACTGGCATTAATGATATTACTGCAGCTCCAGAAGACACTAAACGTGACAATAATAATAATAATAATAATAATAATAATCAGGTTGGAAAGAAGGATGCGAAATAGTAACGAGTGTATATAGGGATAATGATATTGTTGCTTTAGTACTGTATTGTTGCTTCCGAAGCTGGAGATGATATTTAGTTCTCTGATATGCTGTGGAATGTTGTTCCAGAATTAGCTTCCTGCTACTAAGAAGGACTTTGAGAAACAAACAATGGAGTGGGGCAGAAAGGATTTTGCTCTAATGGGAACAGGTGTTCCTGCCGTGCTGTTCAGACAGGGGCGTTACTGTCGAGGAGAGATATGAGGCACACGATTCACTGATAAAACAGTATAGAAGACACAGGGTATGGAAATCTATGCACTTGTCTGCACGCTTCCAGCATAGCTGTGCATAGTTATAATGAACACAAGTATACATAACATGAATATAATGATCACGAGTGTACATAATCAGCTCAAGGCGCAATGAGCTTTCCTGAGAAAGTAAGTATAAGTATTTGTACAAGTTCCTTTTCCAGGTCAAGAAGGAAGAGCGTTTTATATCTTTGTAGGGGATGGAGAGATGCTGCTACCTTCTTGGACAATGCAGTAACATGCTCAGTCCAATTTTGATTTTCATCTGTTACTGCTCCTAGACTCTTTACAGACAAGAAGTTGATATTTGTCGCAGGTGCTAGAGATTCCTGATATTTTGGGCCAATGAGCCTAAAATGACGACAAGTACCACTTGTGTTTTGGATGGGTTGAGCTTTGAACCTACACCTTGCATCCATTTTGATTGTGCAGACAGGTCAGTATTGAGATTCTCGATAGTTGTCTTCAGGTTTATAGGTTTTGCACTTGGATACAACCGGACGTCACTACCATACATGTGGTATCTGGGATGGGAGAAGACTGATGACACAACATTTACATACAATGAAAAAAGTATGGGACCTGATACTGATCCATAGGTAACACCTGATACTACCCGCGTGCAGTGTGATAAGTCAGTTATGAGCCAAACCATTGCACTACACTTGGTGAGAAATTTAGGCTGCTACGTTTGGCAAGTAAAATGTCATAGTCGATGAGCAACCACGGCAAGCTTCATGTCATCTGTTACCTTTATTAAGACAGATATAGTGCTCCGATGTTTACAGAAGCTTGACTGGTATCCGTCTAGTAGGTTGTTTGTAGTTAGGTAGTTTGTTTTGTGCCTGTGGACTACATATTCTAAAGCCTGGTTCAGTATTCAGAGTACTGTGGCAGCGTTCTTTTTAGGTAACGGCTAAACTAGTCCTTGTGGTTATGGAGCAGCTAAAGATATCTCTTATAGTGGGTAGTAGTGGGTCAGTAATGAGCATCATTTGGGCTGTGATGTCATCGTGTCCAGTAGATGCTGATCTGATATGGATGAAGGCTTTTCTTTTTTGACGGTGTTGCAAGTAACATGCTTTAGATAGAGATTTTCGTGGCTGCAGTAGTTTATCTCCACGATGTAATCAATGGTCTCTGTCCCATTTGTGATTCAATTGTCGTTGTAGGTAATGTGAATTACCAGTTCAGTTCATTGGCTCGGACAATGGGATCATCGGCAACTTTTACTTTACCTATAACAAGACCAGGTAGATTTTTACAAACGACAGCTAGTCCATTTCTGTCGTTTCTGCTTGTAAGCAATATGGTTTTCAGGAGTGGTGTATAGCTTGTACGCCTTATGTGCAGTGTCTCAGATTCATACGCTGTTTTAGTTCTTCACTCATTCAAGGTGCTGGTTTTCTTCTTTCTTGTCCTATCTTTAAGGGAGCATATTTGTCATACAGTTGAGTAAGGTTATTAGTAAACCCATGATTTTTTACGTTTATGTCCCAGAAAGGAATCGAAGATGTCTACGAACTACTTTTAGCACCTATGTTCAAAGTTCAGATAAATTAATATGTTTGAAGTCTCGGAATGCAGTCAACTGCGGTGTTCTTTTTGAGACATTTTAGTGAGTATGTCCTGAAAATTATGTCCAGGGTGGATACACAACGTGCATATATTTGAGAAGTACAAATTACTCTGTTAGGGGATTTCGTTGCAAATATCTCTATGAGAGGGTGACAGGAGTTCGTAAGATGGGTAGAAGCAAGCTGAAGTAGCCACACGTTGAAGAAGAAATCATTTGCTTAAATTTTTCCCTGGATTGACGGCTGCATAGAAAATTTATATTAGTGTCACCAGCTATAACTATATGCTCATATGCCGATTCGAGACTTGTAAGAGCAGTTTCGAAGCAGGATAAACTGTCTCCTCTAAAAGGTTTGTGAAGCACACATAACAGGAACTTTCTGTTAAGGGATTTCATCTGTATGAACATATATTCCACTTGTTTACCATCATTGTTATTGGATGTGTGTAGCGCAGTACCGAACTTTAGCCGATGTATGAGCATTGTCATTTTTACAAGACTGTATATTGACTCATGATCGACTTACAAGGTGGCCTGTATTGATACAAGAGTATAATTTTGTAATTAGATACCAACCTGAAAAGGAAAATATTGTGGCGTATGCGTTACCTCGTTTACTAATTGATATGGATAAAGCTGACCCTAAAGATATCAGTGGGAAAGATGTTAATATATTGGTGTTAAAAAATGTTCCACCTGAATGCTATGTGAAGAGAGTTATGAAATATATGAGTAGAAAAGAAAATTGTGCTGACGTTTTAGAATGATTACGAATAAATGGGGGATGAGAAGCGAGCATACATTGCGGAAGTGTTGTATAACCAAGGACGGGTGTTGATCTGTAGGGTCAATAAGAAACAAGTAATTGGAAATTACGTGTGCCAGTACATGTCATTAAGAATATTATACAATATACTCATCTCGCATTGATCATTATGGTTCAAAAGAGTGTACAAACAAACTTACGGAAACATGTATATTAAATAACATGGAAAAGAGGACGAGAAAAGTAACACACAAATGTGAAAATTGTCTGAAAACTAAAGATTCAAACCAGCTGATGAAAGGGCTAAGAGGGGGGGGGGGGGGGGGTAGCGGGGGATATGGGATATGTTATTAGCTTTGGATGTTGTATCTAAGTATGTAAAATCATATCCGTCGAGAAAGAGTACAAGATCAGTCATAGCAAGTATAACGCGAAAGGATTACTTTAAAAATAATGGAAAGCTACAAAAAGCCCTTAGTGAAAATGGTCCTCAATTTTCGTCAAAAGTATGGCAGGATATATTAAAGGAAGAACAAATAACATAAATGAGTGATGAAGAAGCTAGATCCTTTATTCAGAGCCTATTGCTTTAAGAAACAGTCAAGAGGGGGAAAACATGTAAAGAATTTCGAGCAAATGATGAATGAATCACCACATTCGGCTACTGAGCTTCCACCTAACGACGTCATGTTTGGTGAAAGGCCGTCAACTATGTTTACAGAAATCATTACATTTCCGCCAAAGACACAAGTGACATTGGATCAGATCACACAGTTAGCACTAAACAGGGTAAACGGAAAAGCAGAAAAGAAGCAGGAAAAGTATAACAAAGGGAAGAAAGCCAGAATCTTTAGACAAGGCAAGGACAAAGCTTCAAATATAGAGATTAAGAAATTTTATAAAATATATGAGAAGCCATACAAGATTATTGATGTAGCTCATCGTAATACGAGGAACAAGCGACTCTTATAATAAACATGTCAAAAAGTCTCTCCAATGCCGTAGGTCTCTGTTTCAGGAGTCAATAAAATAGGACAATAAGTAATGTAAATAGTGCAAGCCAATAATGTTAAGTTCATTTTTAATTCTGTGTTTGTACGAATGTGACGTAATTTGCATTTGTGTTTAGCAACGTTTAGAAATGAATGAAATGATGTATTGTAAGGATGCAGCTCGGACTGTCAAACTCAGTCTAGTGGTTAAAAGCAATTCTGAGAAGTGTTTAACGTGGCTTGGACCACTGAAGTGACGGCACATCAACTGGTGTGATAAGAACACCTGTAACACTGTATGATGTGTATCGAATGCTGGTAAGCAAACCAACCAGTTTACTGAAAGTGTCATGAATTAAATCAATATATGTATGGGTATGATTTTAACATTCTCTTAATACAACACACTTCCTTCCATCGCTATGGAAATTCAGAGGCATCACTCTCTACAGCCTTATAAAATGAGGGAGATGTTGAAGGTTATTTCGGCGATATTCATTTAAAAGCTCTCTCTAAGGTGGAATCTTTAAAAAACATAGTTCAAATAAAGGCCCCTAATGAGAAAAGAATCCACTGGCCACACGGTAGTACACACTGAGGTGACGAAGTCATGGGATGGCGATATGCACATATACAGATGAAGATATTATTCCGTACACAGGGTCAGTGCATTGACTGCTGTCATTTCCACTCAGATGATTCATGTGAAAAGCTTTCTGACGTGGCTGTAGCCAAACAACTCGAATTAACATACTTTGAACCCGGAATCGTTGTTGGAGCTGCACGCACGGGACATTCCATTTCGAAAATCGTTAGGGGATTCAGTGTTCCGAAATCCACAGTGTCAAGGATGTTCCAAGTAAATTTTTGGTGCAAATGGCGACCGTAGCGGCCGCGCGGTTCCAGACTGAAGCGCCTAGAACCGCTCGGCCACACCGGCGGGCGATGTTCCGAGAATAGCACATTTCAGGCATTACCTCCCACCACGGACAATGCAGCGGTCGACGGCTTCACGTAAAGACCGAAAGCAGCGGCGTTTGCGTAGATTTGTCAGTGCCAACAGACAAGCCACATCGGGTGAAATAACCGCAGAAATCAATGCGGAACGTACGACGAACGTATCCGTTTGGACTAGAGATGGGCAAACTCGTCCATTCTTGGAAAATAGTTCACTGGGAACCGTTCATTTTTACTCGTTCACCGTTAATTTGTGCATGGTTTATGGTTCTCTTCAAAAATTGAAAATTAGTAGCACTGGTGACTGAAGGATGGAAGGCTCCAAGAGGGGGCACTTGCCTCCCCCCTGGAATACAGAGTTTTTATTCATTACAGAATTCACACACAGTTGTAGAAGTAATTTCCGTGATTCTGCAAAATCTCTCGTTTAGCCAACTGTAGTGTTACGTGGCTGATCACAGTTAAATAATGTAAGGTGGCGAACGAAAAACCGGCCCCGAGTACAGACTGCTCGCCAATTAAGCACGATTTGTTGACCGCTACGAGCAGAATAGATAAACATGTAACAATTAGGCAGTAAAGAAATAACGAATAAGCTAATGCAAACAACAACTTAGAAACAATAGATGACGATTGGTGGGCGACAACGAGCAGTCTAGTAGTCGGGCGGATTTTCTGTGCGCCATCCTGTACCACTGAAATAATATTGTAGATGTTACCATATTCTCTTTACGAAGTATGAGACAAGACACTCGATTTTGAACCGCGGGCTACATTCGGTTATAAACCGGTCTGCCTTTCATAACGACGAACATGCTGTTATACCTTGGATGAAAAAAGTCGGAAAACAGCCGCTCATGTGTGCCGTGCTAACTTCCTTGCATGTCTAATAACGAAAAAAGTTGCCTTTTTGTCATTAATGTGCTATGAGAGTAGACGCGAGTGCCTTTGCTAACAGCACAACGTCGTCTGCAGAACCTCTGCGGGGCTCGTGACCACATCAGTTGGGCCCTAGACGACTGGAAAACCGTGGCTCGTCAAATGAGTCCTGATTTCAGTTGGTAAGAGCTGATGGTAGGGCTCAAGTGTGGTGCAGAACCCACAAAGCCATGGACAGAAATTGTCAACAAGGCACTGTGCGAGCCGGTGGCGGTTACGTTATGGTGTGTGCTGCGTTTGCATAGAATAGACACTGTCCTCTGGTCCAACTGAACCCACCATTGGCGGGAAATGGTTATGTTCGGCTACTTGGACACCATATGTTGACTTCAGGTTCCCATGGCAGTTCGTGACTGGTTTGAAGAACATTCTGGACAATACGTGCAAATGATCTGGCCACCAAGGTAGCCCGACACAAGTACAGGGTGACACACGGGAGACGGACGGTTTTTAATGAAATAATACTCAGCCACCTTTAAAATTAATGCATGTTTATTTACACAAAATCAAAGCTCATTATTTGCCATTTTAGATAAAAAAAGTTATTTGTGAAAAATAAGGTCGTCAAGGTGATGTCCATCAATTCGAATACAGGACTCAAGTCTCATCTCAAAATCCTCCATCAGACGGACTATATCTCTGCAAGAATGGCAGCAATTTCTTCAATGACTGCATTCTTCAACTCGTCCAAATTTTGTGGTTTGTGGTTATAGACACAGTTCTTAAGGTACACCCACAGAAAAAAGTCACATACTGACAAGTCGGGAGACCTGGGAGGCCAAGGAACGTTGCCAAAACGTGAGATAATCCGGCCAGGAAACACGCGTCTTAGAACTGTCTGTCATTGAAGTGTTTGCGATGTGTGATGTTGCCCCATCCTGCTGGAACCAAACGCGTTTTAAAGGGATTCGTCGTCTTCTTAGTTCTGGTTTCAAGAATGTTTCAAGCATACGAATGTAACGAACAGAATTAACATTAACTGTGACCCCGTTCTCTTCAAAAAAATAAGGTCCAATAATGCAAACAGAGCCAAGAGCACACCAGACTGTTACTTTTTCTGAGTGTAGAGGACGCTGGTGGATAAGGTCTTGATGCTCTGGAGCCCAGTAATGTAGGTTTTGCTTATTCACGGTCCAGTTTAAATGAAAATGAGCTTCACCGGTCATCAATAAAATTTCATTTTCGTTCGATCCCAAAGTCACTTGCATTCTGTAAGCGAAGTCTTCTCGTACAGCAAAATCAGTTTCCTTAAGTTGTTGGACAATGAGCATTTTGTAGGAATGGAATTTTAATTCTTTATGCAAAATTCGTCTAACCGATTTACGATTGATTCGTAACTCATTAGCATGACGTCTAGCTGACCGTCCCTGGCTTCTGACTGCCGCTTGCCTTACCATTTCAACACTTTCTGGTGTCGTTACTCTGCGTCTCGGGCCAGGGTGCTTCTTATCCAGTATGTTTCCAGTTGATCGGAAGTTTTCGACCCATCTGAGGATTGTGTTACGGCTCGGAACAGCTCCATGTCGACCGACATTAAACCGCGCACGAAGCCATCGCTGCATAGCAACAATAGACCCACCGCTTTTCACGAAACTGTCATAGACGAACACTCGACGTTGCAAGTTCCACTGCTCCGTAGTGACTGAGTAAATGAAATGGCGTCTTGTGTGGATCAGAACTATCCCCACCACGACCACCTCCCACCACCGCGCCCTCAGTACTACGCAGTTCCAAACCGTCCGTCTCCCGTGTGTCACCCTGTACCGTCAAACATCTATGGGACAAAATCGAGAGATCCGTTCGTGCACAAAATCCCGCACCTTCCACACTTTCGCAGTTATAGACGGCATAAGACGCGTTATGGCTCAGTTTTTCTGCAGGGGACTTCCAACAGCTGGTTGAGTCCACACACCACGTGGAGTCGCTGCACTACCCTGGGCCAAAGCAGTTCCGACGCGATATTTAGGGTATCGCAAAACTTTCTTCGCCCAGTGTGTGTTGACCTTGGGCGGCACAGAGTTTATAGTGGTTAACAACACTTCCGCTGTCCCACAAATTTTAAGGTCCAAAATCGAGTTAGTAGATTCTCCGTAAGTCCGCTATCTATCACGAAGAAACATCTTGAAACATAACACACGACACAGTTTTCGAGACAGAGCGCAGATCAGCCCGAGGACGGCGTGCCTGCACCACGCCGTCTTACGTCTGGCTGAGAAGGGAGGCAGCTTCCATCTGGAGGACTGAATGGCACATCCGGCCTCAACTCGCCCGTGACTGCTTTCACCTCCAGTAGTTCATCTCACCAACCATTTCGCTAGTAGTGTTCACATTTAAGTCTCTGCTAAGGCCTGATAATTTTTTAGTATTTGGGTATCTCTTGGTGAGTGAAGCCCAGCGGTAAATGTCATCCTAGTCTGCAAAGTGAACCCGTAGGAATTTATTAAAGACGTTACATGGTCGGCTGTGGGCTCTGAAAGATCTCGTAAAGACTTCACTGCAGCTGGAGTAATAACTTCAAGTAGCTACAGAACCACAAATCCTTAAGAATATCTATAACGTACAACATACCAAAGTATGTACAGTGAGGACTTAAAACGAAAGGAAGTTAATTTAAACTCGTTTTACAATATTCAGCGAAATTAAGCCTTTCAGAAAAACTTGAACACAGGGAGTGCTTGCTGTATATGAAACACACATTACTGTTGCATTACAGATCCTACCCGCCATAAAACACACCGAGGAAACACGAGTATCTCCCAAAGTATATGTTCAGTTCTGAAGAAACTTTGCTGGATGTGTTTTCTAGGCACACCCTACGCAGTAACAACAATGCATTTACCGCGTAGGTTTTCTTTAGCGGTTCTCTTGAGTGCACGACAGCTTGTGACGTCACTGCTAAGTTCTGAGTATGGACGACGGACAGAGCCGTTACTGGCTGTGTGTTTGAAAACTGATGGAGGCTGGGGTATCTTGAATTTTATTAAAATGTGAAAATGACTAATTTTTTTTTTTGCAAAAAATACGAATTCAATGAATAAATGGATAGTACTGTATAGTGTATGGCTGCTATGGGCAACCGAAAGCCTTCAATCACTCCACACCATCAGAGTCTACAATGAAATGTGGAAAAGAAGTCCTCACTTGAAACTGCCAAGCAGATTAAAACCGTGTGCCGGACCGACACTCGAACTCGGGACCTTTGCCTTTCGCGGGCGGAAGAGAGGCTGTGAGGACGGATCCGGAGTCGTGCTTGGGTAGCTCCGGTCAGCCTTCAGCGGCGCAGCGTTTCGGACGCTGTTCGCGTCCCTGCAGCACGTGTGCGCGAGAGGTGTTTCCTTTAAGTGTCCAGCGGTGTGCCGCGGTAATACATAGAACGAATCATCGCCTTGTCATTCAGCAAATCGAGACTGAACTTTAGTTTTGTTACGAATATGCTTCACGGAAGGCTTACAAGTTAGAACGTTATTTAGAGGACGAGGTAAAAATCGATCCTGACGTTCTAGTTGGAATACATTTACCTATAGGCAGCAGTGTGGTCTATTTCAAGTCCATCAATGAAAGCAGCAAGTGAAGAACTACCACTCAGACAGCGACAAGGACTTCATTTCTGTCATTCGAACGGGAATGTTGGAGAGGTTACAGTCGAACACGCCGGCATGGGACTACGAACGATCCGCGTCTTTGAGCTTCCATTCGAAGTGCCAGAAGAATAGGCGACAGACGCCCTGCGTCCTTACGGAATGATCGTGTCCCATGCGGCTGAAAAATGGGCGAGTTTCAAAACGTATCCTGTCCTCAGTGGCGTCCGACAAATACGGATCGAACTCGGAAAACACGTTCTGTCATACTTGTACACCGCTGGTTGTACAGCGATTGTCATCTACGATGGACAACCAAGGACGTGCTCTGGGTGTGGGAAGGAGGGACACGTCAGTTCTGAGTTTACTCAACGAAGGTTGTTACAGCTGCCACGGGATGATCACCCCTCCGACTGTGCTCCCCCTGACCTATTTCGCCGCATTACGCGATGACGTAGGCCGCGAGACAGAAACGTACAGACAGAGGCAGTACACCTGCAGCGAACACCGGATAACAGGCGCCATTAAAACAAGGTCCGACTGGTTAATCTTTTACAATTCTAGATCACAGTATGGTAGATAACCGTTGCTAGTGAGCCGAAAAAAGACGTGATATACGCATTTCAAAAAAATGGTTCAAATGGCTCTGAGCACTATGGGACTTAACATCTGTGGTCATCAGTCCCCTAGAACTTAGAACTACTTAAACCTAACTAACCTAAGGACATCACACACATCCATGCCCGAGGTAGGATTCGAACCTGCGACCGTAGCGGTCACGCGGTTCCAGACTGAAGCGCCTAGAACCGCACGGCTACACCGGCCCTCTATACGCATTTCCCCTACTCCAAATAACGTTACGGTCGAAAGAGACTGCATCCTTGAACTATACGAACTGCAAAAATTTCGGTACTGTAGTACTGTGCTGAATAATCTATTGACAGAACTAAAATCAGTGTTCTAAATCTGTGGCGTCTTTAGTTTCAGAGTCCATGATAAGAGCGTAAGCAATGTTTCACTAGTAGGCCTGCTCACCACACAGTATTTTTGAAGAAAGTATTTCACGCGGCCGTTGGTGTTGCTCTTTTTATGATTCGTGACTTATACTATCCATATCGATCTCAGATTCTACTGTACGAAAAAATATTTACGAGTAACCTTGCCATCGGTGTCTCGTACAATTCAGTTTCTACCCACTTCGCAAAACTTTTTCCAATTTCGATGACGACTCTTCCGAAATTTTTCTGCGTATATTGTTTTGGCTTTTAACACTACACCCTGCTGCACCATACATTAACAGCATGGCTGTAAGATCCTGCAACGATCAATGAGTCAACTCCGACGTCCATCCATAAACTACAAACAGTGGTAAACTGCGCCATGGCCACACCGCTAGATGGATGCGTATTGTTGCTGTAGGAAGAGCCGCCAACGTCGATGTGGCAGGAATCATCTCTTGTGGAACGCAAGTACTTTACAAGGACGTGGTTGACAGTCTTTGCTCCTTCAAGACGTCAAATCACCTAAAATATCCAGTTCAGTCCAGTAGTTTCTTACGTCGAAAATACTAGATTTAAGACGCTCTGCTCTGTATCAGTTTTCACACCAAAGGTTTGGGACAGCTTTGTAGATATTTTTGACCGATGACGATACAAATTGGAGAGATGATCGTGGTTCACAATTGTAAGTTCGAGATGGCGAACTCTGATCCTAAAACGACTGGAGCGAAAACGAAAAGCGAAAATATAAAAATTTTAAATCGAAAATAAAAAAATATTAAATTTTCTGTTGGTATAAAAGCAAGTAGACAAAGGTTTGTAATAATTTTATTTCTCTGCAAAACTTGAACAATATACTGATTTCACAACAGTTCTTGAAAGTGCCATCCACCAGCTTTTATAAAGGCGTGACATCGACACACCAAGTTCTTGCACAATAGTTCGACCAACTTCCGTCGGGCACGCTGTTTTAATCTGCAAGGAAATTTCAAATTTGATTTATCGGATTGTTCGCATAACTTCCAGAGCAAGGAGAATTGTTGGCGATACCCTTCAATCTCCTCAAACTGTCGGTTTGCCGCACTCGAAATATCTGCTGATTCTGTGACCGGGCACTATGACTGGTCGCCAGGGCTGACAGACTGTAGAGACCAACTTGTAACGAGAGAACGACGTTTCGCTGGACCGCCTGCAGCAGTCACGGGACGCCCTCTCTTCGGTGTCGCTTGCGGCCCCTTCAGGTAAGGCACTTGGAGACGTCGATCATTCCGTCGTCCCTCACGAACAACCAGAGACCATGCTGACCTCTCATTCCGAGGCTCGGCAACGAAAACAGCGATCGCCAAAACGCCGGAAGAAGCGCCGCCTCACGGTGGAGAACGACCAACCAGATCCAGCAGGCAATGCTGAGGCGTTTCGGGGTACACAGAAGACGGCCATGGATAAGAAGAACTGCCTACAGTGGATGCAAGGGTGGCCAGCGGGACGGCGAAACGACCTCCCGATGCTCCAGAAACAGCGGAGGATTTCGATCGACGGCAACAGGCTACTGAGGAGGTTACGGTGCCTGCAACGCACGACAACGATGGGACGCTAAGAGACTGGTCGGCTACGAAAGTACAAGGACTGGTATGCAAATTTCCTAGGAACGGTTTTTCAAATGGTTCAAATGGCTCTAAGAATAATGGGACTTAACATCTGAGGTCATCACCCACATCCATGCCCGAGGCAGGATTCGAACCTGCGATCGTAGCAGCAGCGCGGTTCCAGACTGAAGCGCCTAGAACCGCTCGGTCACAGTGGCCGGCTGAACGGGTTTTGCGCACCCGCCGTATACTTGAGGTGTGTCGGGTGCGCGAAGATGAGCGGCGGTGCAGTCGTTGTGGAACCGACCAAGTAATGTGATCAACTAAGGAAAGCTACGCGAGTATGCGACGCAGGAATGACAGCTAGCAATGGAATGTTTCTTTGAATTTTGTTTTCATATCTATAAATACTTTTTTAAGGGTGCCGGTGGTGGCCCCGCTTTGACTTTGTCTTTCTTTCATGCTGCATGCTAGGAAGGCAGCGAGGTTCCTTCCAGGACAGTTAAATGTATAAGGATGTACTGTAGTTTTGTGAATAATAAAGATTTCTGTACCTCCTACCAGCCTTAATATATATATATATATATATATATATATATATATATATATATATATATATATATATATATATATATATAAATGGTAAGGCGACCGCTCACCGCGGTGGCGGGCCGTGGCGAGGAGAAGGGGGGGGGGGGGGTTGGTAGAGCGTAGAGCAAAGGTTCCGAGTTCGAGTCTCGATCCGGCACACAGTTTTACTCTGCCAGGAAGTTTCATATCAGCACAGACTCCGCTGCATAGTGAAATTTCCATTCTGGAAGTCCTCACTTATTTCCCACATCACGCTGTTGTTCCACGTCATCCACGGAAAAACTGCAAACTTACAGAAATGAGACACTGGAAATAGGCTCTTAAAAAAAAAAAAAAGATATGGATCACGAAGAAATTATAAAAATGGGACAGAGTTTGGTTGATGTCATGTACATGTACAGACAAACAAATGACTACAATTTCAGAAAGAAACTGCTTCCATGCAGCCCCAGAGGTGAACCAACACGTTACTGACCTGCTCAGTTTGTGAAGCTCTTTCTCTTCACTAAATCATCCATTTTTTCTAAAATTGTAATTATTTATTTGTCTGTACATGTACATCACACCTACAGATTACCCCCACATTCGGGTAATTCCTCCCTGCTGCGTCTTTTCTTTTTGTCTTGGGGTATACGTACACCAACGACTAATCGAACAAGACATTAAAAAGGGCGGGCGGGTGCGCGCGGCCTTACCGAGCCTGACGTAGAGCAGGTACTGCATGGAGGCGCGCGCCTCGGTGTCGAGGATGGAGCCGCGCATGGCGACGGCCGAGATGAGCGCCTCGAGCAGCAGGCAGCCGGCCAGCAGCGCCACGTAGCCCAGCAGGTAGTGCCACAGCTGGCGCGCGCACACCTCCTCCGTCGGCAGCTCCCACACCAGCAGCACCGCCACCAGGATCCCCGACCTGCCAACATAGGCGGATGGCCATCTCAGTCAGCAGGTCGTTCCTACAACAGCACACTCTCACCAGGATCTCAGGCATGTCAACAAAGACCAACGAGTCTGATGTCATCACAGCAGGTAGTGTCACATTGGTATATGACCTCCTCTGCAGGAATCTCTCCCACAACAGTTCACCCCAGTCGTGGACCTGTCAACAAAGAACGACGTAATTGGGTGTCGACATGTCAGCAGGTAGTGCCACATTGGTCCATGATCTATG
Organism: Schistocerca serialis cubense; assembly: GCF_023864345.2. NCBI lineage: Eukaryota > Metazoa > Arthropoda > Insecta > Orthoptera > Acrididae > Schistocerca > Schistocerca serialis. Next base: position 471,776,571 of record NC_064646.1, on the reverse strand, counting down.
TATGACCTCCTCCACTCGATTCTCTCCCACAACAGTAGGACTGCCACCAGGAAGTCAGACCTGTCAACAAAGACCAAAACAAATGGATGGCCATTTCAATCAGTAGGTAGGGTCACAGTTGATCAATAACTTCTTTTGTCAACAACTCTTGCCCAAGCACCACTCTCACTAGGATCCCAAACCTTTAACAAGATCTACATCGTTGGATGGCTGTGCTGATGAATAAGTAGTGCCACAGTTGGTCGTCAATACCTTCATCAACAACATTGCTACTACGATCACAAAATTACTAGCACAACCAACACTGTTGGACGGCCATCTCAGTCTGCAAGTAGTCATACAGTTAGTCCACTGCCTTTACTGTTAGAGTCTTCCATGACTGTATGACTGCCACATAGAACCCAGACATGGCAACAAAACCCAACGTTTTTGACTGGCCATCTCAATCAGCAGCTAAAGCCACAGTTGACTTCCTGTGTCAACAACTCTCACACCAGCAGCATGATCATCAGGATCCCAAACTCACAACGAGACCTCCACAGTGGATTGGGGGAGATACTGATCAACACATAGTGTCATAATTGGTAAGCAACACCTGCATCATCACTACCGCTACTAAGATAATGAATCTGCCTGGAAACCCAACATGGTTGGATGGTCATCTCAGTCAACAAGTAGTGACACAGCTGGGATGTGACTTCTCCTTCTGGAACCTCGCAAATCAGTACTAGGCGGCCGCGGTGACCAAGCCGTTCCAGGAGCTTCAGTTCGGAACCGTGCGACTGCTACGGTCACAGGTTTGAATCCTACCTTGGGCATGGATGTATGTGATGTCCTTAGGTTGATTATGTTTAAATAGTTCTAAGTCCTAAAGGACTGATTACCTCAGATGTTAACTCCCATAGTGCTCAGAGCCATTTGAACCATTTTTGAAATCAGTACTACCACCACCACTACTCTACACCTGCAACAAAATCCACTTGGTTCGGTAGTAAGGTAATGGCACAGACGACAAATGACTGCTCTTGTATCAGCACCTATTGCACCAGTAGCGCCATCACCATGGCCTCTTACTTGCCAATGAATCAAACAGTCTACATATCTGTTATGGGATTGCCACATCTCGCTATAGGTAGTTTAATAGTTGATGGAGGTACATTCCTCTGTCAGCTTCTTCCTCCACGAACAACAGGGACGAAGACTTGTGGTTCTGCGTCCTCAACAGCGAAAAATGGTTCAAATGGCTCTGAGCACTATGGGACTTAACGTCTGAGGTCATCAGTCCCCTAGAACTTACAACTAATTAAACCGAACTAACCTAAGGACATCACACACATCCATACCCGAGGCAGAATTCGAACCTGCGACCGTAGCGGTCGCGCGCTTCCAGACTGTAGCGCCTAGAACCGCTCGGCCACTTCGGCCGGCCTCAACAGTGATGTCAGTAGAGACAGAGTACAAGCTGGCATACAGAAGCATATCAGCTGTGTCCGTTTTAAAGGAACCAACCCAGTACTTGTCTTAACCAAATGAGAGAAACTATATTAAACCTAAATCTGGATGGAGAGAAAAGGATATGAAGCACAACCCTGTCCAAAGTATTACCAATGCACCATCCCACTAAGCAGCAGTACCACATGGATCCTAAACCCATCATAGAATTTCCCTGTCTGTAACTTCATGTGGTGGAATGGCTATGTCTGTCAAAATGAAGCTCCGTAGATGGAGGGGCGTCTAGCACACCAGAACACCAAGAATTTGCCACAAAAGCTTCTCTGTGTCAGAACTTTGACAATCTGAATATGCGAACTCTCGCAAACTCGTTTTGGTCAACAGGAAGCACCGCTACTCACGTGCTCGGCTGCTTTTTGTGTATCTCCTGCACCTGTGATTCCCGTGATCATGACTGCATGGCTGCCAACAGATGGTCGGTATACGCGTACGTTCGCATACCCATGTTCTCTGTCAAAATCACTCACGCCAGTACCCTCAAGTCCAGAATCACATTCCTTTCTCACCATATAGTGCGTCAACTACGTTCCCTCAGGATGCCAGAACTGCTTACAATCCCACAGGATGTATAGGCACGTTGAGGGATAGTCATGTTGACTTGTAAAAAGTACAAGAGCTACGGCATTCACAGTTGCTCTACGGCTATATTGCAGGACATTAGCAGCACCACCAAAATAACAAACCTGGAAACAAAGTTCATAGTCCGTCTATGAACATCGTGAGATGTTCATGTCCCTCAAAACTGCTGGTGTGGACACATTCCACACCAGTAACACAACGATGAGAATCCCAGACCTGTCAATACTTCTATAGTCCGCGTGTGCACAATATGGGAAAGCCATATTGCCAACAGGAAGTACCATGGGTGTGTGTGTGTGTGACACATGTCAACAACACCATCACTAGGATACCATATCTTACAATGAGAAATATGCGGTCTGTGTATGGACGTGGACATATGGTTTTGTCAATAATCAGGTAAAAGACGGCGTTAGACTACGATGACCATGCTCACAGCACGGTGTACTTGTGATGTCTCACCCCATAGAGCTGAGAATATACACTATTGGCCATTAAAATTGCTACACCAAGAAGAAAAGCAGATGATAAACGGGTATTCATTGGACAAATATATTATACTAGAACTGACATGTGTGTACATTTTCACGCAATTTGGCTGCACAGACCATGAGAAATCAGTACCCAGAACAACCACCTCTGGCCGTAATAACGGCCTTGATACGCCTCGGCATTGAGTCAAACAGAGCTTGGATACCGTGTACAGGTACAGCTGCCCACGCAGCTTCAACACGATACCACAGTTCATCAAGGGTAGTGACTGGCGTATTGTGAAGAGCCAGTTGCTGGGCCAACATTGACCATACGTTTTCAATTGGTGAGAGATCTGGCGAATGTGCTGGCCAGGACAGCAGTCGAACCTTTTCTGTATCCAGAAAGGCCCGTACAGGACGTGCAACATGCGGTTGTGCTTTATCCTGCTGAAATATAGGACTTCGCAGGGACCGAATAAAAGGTAGAGCCACGGGTCGTAAAACATCTGCAATGTAACGTCCACTGTTCAAAGTGCCGTCAATGCGAATAAGAGGTGACCGAGACGTGTAACCAATGGCACCCCATACAATCAAGCCGGGTGATACGCTAGTATGGCGATGACGAATATACGCTTCCAATGTGCGTTCGCCGCGATGTCACCAAACACGGATGCGACCATCATGATGCTGTAAACAGAACCTGGATTCATCCGAAAAAATGACGTTTTGCCATTCGTGCATCCATGTCCGTCGTTGAGTACACCATCGCAGGCGCTCCTGTCTGTGATGCAGCGTCAAGGGTAACCGCAGCCATGGTCTCCAAGCTGATAGTCCATGCTGCTGCAAACGTCGTCGCTCTGTTCGTGCAGATGGTTGTTGTCTTGCAAACGTCCCCATCTGTTGACTCAGAGATCGAGACGTGGTTGCACGATCCGTTACAGCCATGCGGATAAGATGCCTGTCATCTCGAGAGCTAGTGGTACGAGGCCGTTGGGATCCAGCACGGCTTTCCGTATTATCCTCCTGAACCCACCGATTCCATATCCTGCTAACAGTCATCGGATCTCGACTAACGCGAGCAGCAATGTCACGATACGATAAACCGCAATCGCGATAGGCTACAATCCGACCTTCATCAAAGTCGGAAACGTGATGGTACGCCTTTCCCTCCTGACACGAGTCATCACAACAACGTTTCACCAGGCAACGCCGGACAACTGCTGTTTGTGTATAAGAAATCGGTTGGAAACTTCCCTCATGTCAGCACGTTGTAGGTGTCGCCACCCGGCGCCAGCCTTGTGTGAATGCTCTGAAAAGCTAATCATTTGCATATCAGAGCATCTTCTTCCTGTCGGTCAAATTTCGCGTCTGTAGCTCGTCATCTTCGTGGTGTAGCATTTTTAATGGCCAGTAGTGTATTTGATTCGGAGTGAGTGGAATCACTCTTACGTTGCATTAGGCAGGCCACTTCATCTGGCTATTGTGGCCGGTGCTCGCCTCGCCTCATGCTGTGCTTACGTTTCTGTTGGTAGCTTATCATTAATATATGAAGTTGCTATCCACGAAACTGCAGCAGTGGCGGAATCGGCTTTGTGCCTATGATAAGCTGGAAATTAAAGCAATGCAGAGACGCACACATACATTCATCAACTACAATTTGATAAAAATGAATCATCTTATTGTGCCTTATAGTTCAAAATTCTCAGCCAACTCTGTCACCAAACGGAAACACGTAAAATAAGAAAATTGTTGACAATCAGAATGTACGGTTTCGTCACTGTTGCAGATGAACGTATGAAATGCAAATATAAATAATGTTAATACCTGCTGTCAGCGTCTTTTTGTCACCTCTAAAACACAATTCCAGCAGAATCTCTGTTTTTCGCTTCTATTTCGATGTTCATCAAAATACGGCGCTGTTCGATGCCAAATCATCCAAGAGCTAAACGAACTCCTGTCATTTTTACAGAGCATTCCATGTTCCCACATTTGGAAGGACGACGGTTCAATCCCGCGTCCGGCCATCCTGATTTAGGTTTCCCGTGATTTCCCCAAATCGCTCCAGGAAAATGCCGGGATGGTTCCTTTAAAAGAGCACGGCCTACTTCCTTCCCCATACTTCCCTAATCCGATGAGACCGATGACCTCGCTGTTTTGTCTCTTGCCCCAAAGAACCCAACCTGTTCCCAAAAGCTTGAAAAATAATGTTTTTTTATCAAATTTAAAACTTTATTTTCGAATGTTTTTCGACTAAAGAGATTAAAAGACTTCTCGTCTATTAAACCGACTTTGTCAGTTATAATCGTGTACATAGCACAGTTTGATCATTACGTTTTTCTGGAAGTAATAGAAACAGAAGTGATAATAAACGAATAATTTGAATCGTCACATTAGGTTTATTACAAGTTGAAATGAGAAACTGTACTTGGTGCTCAACAAGCTGGGACGCAATGACCCATATTTAACATTATTTCTTCCACTGGTAGACTGGCAAAGTTATCGCTCATTCATAACCGATATTATGCATCGTATTACTTAATAGAAAAGTGCTTGTGAGATTCAAGACTTTACCACAAAACACCCAACATACTGTTGTGCAAAGTTATCAACTTTTTTTTACATCTTTAACTTGATTCTTCACTCGTGAGAGCTGCACGGACTATTTTAGAATCTTCTATAATACCAGCTGCCCGTGGATGATGGCAACAGTGGAACAGAGGGACCTAAGTTTGCAAAGGAATTTTAAGAACGTGATGTCCAGCAGCTCGTAAGCATTTGAGAAACTTCATAATTCTCTACCATGAGATGCCGATAAAGATTTATTTGTTATACAATCAGTTTCGGTCTCCAGACCATTATCAGGTAGGGGAACTCGGGGCAGAACGGGATAGCGGGGCACATGGGATACTGATCTTTTCTAGACTGGACCGTGTTGCAACCTGTTGTATGGGCATGTAACTACTTCTCCGAATGGAAGGGAAGTGAGGGCAGCCGTTCTGATTTAGTTTGAAGTGCGAGATCTAAGTGAATTGTTGTCCGTCACGTTATCGCTTGCGTTGTTCTAACGTTTGGTGAATCTCAACTCCAGGTAAGCTGTTAATTGTTAATTGTATACCCTAAAATGACACATTCCCTTAAAGTGTATGGCATTTGTTATACTTTAGTCATTTAATGCGTTTAAATACGTCAGTTATTACACTCCATAAAGGTTGTTAACCCCAAAAGTGCTCTTGGGGCGGAACGGGAAGGCGCAGAATGGGATAGTGTCCCGTTCTGTCCCGTCATATTTTGATGCAAGTAGAAAGCAAACCCAGCCTGGATGTTCATGGATGCCAGACTCTCCCAACCAGGTATGTTCGCCGAACAACTCAGCATTCCGGATATCGCCCGAGGCTGTCATTCCAATTCCACTGATCTGTCAAAATACTCGGTGGACAACAAGACGAAAAGGAAAAACCGTCGTATTAACAGATTCTCTTTATAAGAAGGAACTGAAGAACGCTGTCGCACGTAAAGTAGGCCTACAGAAAGGAGGACGGTGCACAAATATGAACAGTGTCAGGACAGAGACGTCAGGTGCAATGCAACTTAAGGCAAAAATATCAAACTGTACACTCAAAACAACCAAAACAGAGGACATCAAAGACGTTAAGAAAAATAAAAGGAAGAAGATGATGGACAAGAGAGAATCAGAGAGAGAGGATGCTGAGTGTCTCTACTGTGGGGACTTGTACGCCGTTTCTAATGAGGGCTGGGTCGCATGCCAGAGTGGGCGCGGACAGTGAAGATGAAGAGGAAATACTGATTTGTGACTATTGCCGAAAGTGCTGGTAGTTAGTGGTTTGGTGGTTATTAAGCATTGTACATTTTTTGAATGACATTAAAATATTTTCCTATTTTGAAGAATGACTTTTTAATTGTTTAAATTACACATTCCTGTCCGAATTGCCTGTTATACAACATTTTGTCATAGTTTAATACGATATCCGTAATTCAAATTCAATGTTTATGCAATAATTTAACAAAAAATACCCTTATCCCATTCTGCCCCGTGGGTGAGGTGGAACGGGAAATATGGAAGGCTTTCTTTGAAAAATTGTAAAAAATGCAAAATGTATTGCTTTAAGTGATTTTAAAATAAGGTACATTAGGTTACACTACAAGGTGTTTTTTATCACTTTAAGAAGTGTTTCCTTGTGTTCACTTATTTTATAGAGATTGTTAAACGTTAAGTATCCCGTTCCGCCCCGAGTTCCCCTATCATAAAATGCACTCTAACACAAGAAAAGCCGACGAACCATGAACGAATTATCCAAATGGGACAGAAATTGGTAGATGTGATGTACATGTACAGACAAACAAATGATTTCAGGAAAATTGCATGATTTATTCCAGACAAAGAAGTTCACAAACTGAGCAAGTGAACAACGCACTGGTGCACCTGTGACCCTTATGCAAGCAATTGCTAGGCTTGGCAGTGATCAATCGTGTTTTTTGATGTCCTCCTGAGGGACATTGTGCCAGATTCTGTCCAAAAGGCGCGTTAGACCGTCAGAATCTCGAGATGGTTGTAGAATTCTGCCCAAAATACTCCAAATGTTTTCAATCTTGGAGAAATCTGGGGTAGTTACTGGACAAGGTAGGGTTTAGCAAGCAGGAAGACAACCAGTAGAAATTCTCACTTGTGTGTGTGATGGGGGGAGGGGGGCATTATCTTGCTGAAATGTAAGCCCAAAATGGCTTGGCATGAAGGGCAACAAAATGGGGTGTAGAATATCGTCGACGTACGGATGTACAGGGGACGACAGTCATGTTGGTATCCCATCTCTGTCCAGGGCGTCTCCAGACAGGTCTTCACTGGCCATCTGGCCTGAATTCGACGATACTCCAGCCAGTGAGATTCGAGGCCGAAGATGTGTCTGGAGATCCCTGAGTCAGTAGTGGGATACCAATGTGAATGCCGCCCGCCACACGGCACGACAGCAAGAAACGATTGTCTTTTCACAGCAGCACCCTTACGGTATTCCGTGGACCGAAACTGGATACAGAACAAACAAATATTTATCACCAGCTCTTGGGGTAATGAATCATGACGTTACCCAAATATTTAAGAGGTATGGGGCACAACGATCTTAAAATGCAAGACATAACGGCATCCTGGGTTCAGTGTCTCGGGTAACGAGGTGCTATTTACAAATGCTCTCTGGTTCATTCCATATATGAAGATTTCAAGAAAGCTTATGACGTCATTCATCACAAGCGGCTTCTAATGAATCTGTGTGCCTGTGGAGCATCGTCTCAGCTCTGCGACTTGATCAGGGAATGTCGCAGTTCGCAGTGATTGGTGTGAGACCATCGAATGAGGACTGATATCTACGATTCACCAATGAAGTGTTGGAGGACCTCTGCCGTTCATAGTCTACAGGGTGTTACAAAAAGGTACGGCCAAACTTTCAGGAAACATTCCTCAGACACAAAGAAAGGAAATATGTTATGTGGACATGTGTCCGGAAACGCTTAATTTCCATGTTAGAGCTCGTTTTAGTTTCGTCAGTATGTACTGTACTTCCTCGATTCACCGTCAGTTGGCCCAATTGAAGGAAGGTAATGTTGACTTCGTTGTTTGTGTTGACATGCGACTCATTGCTCTACAGCACTAGCACCAAGCACATCAGTACGTAGCATCAACAGGTTAGTGTTCATCACGAACGTGGTTTTGCAGTCAGTGCCATGTTTACAAATGCGGAGTTGGCAGATGCCCATTTGATGTATGGATTAGCACGGGACAATAGCCGTGGCGCGGTACGTTTGTATCGAGATAGATTCCAGAACGAAGGTGTCCCGACACGAAGACGTTCGAAGCAATTGATCGGCGTCTTAGGGAGCACGGAACATTCCAGCCTATGACTCGGGACTGGGGAAGACCTAGAACGACAAGGACACCTGCAATGGACGAGGCAATTCTTCGTGCAGTTGACGATAACCCTAATGTTAGCGTCAGAGAAGTTGCTTCTGTACAAGGTAACGTTGACCACGTCACTGCATGGAGAGTGCTACGGGAGAACCAGTTGTTTCCGTACCAAGTACAGCGTGTGCAGGCACTATCAGCAGCTGGTTGGCCTCCACGGGTACACTTCTGCGAATGGTTCATCCAACAATGTGTCAATCCTCATTTCAGTGCAAATGTTCTCTTTACGGATGAGGCTTCATTCCAACGTGATCAAATTGTAAATTTTCACAATCAACATGTGTGGGCTGACGAGAATCCGCACGCAATTGTGCAATCACGTCATCAACTGAGATTTTCTGTGAACGTTTGGGCAGGCATTGTTGGTGATGTCTTGAGTGGGCCCCATGTTCTTCCACCTATGCTCAATGGAGCACGTTATCATAATTTCGTACGGGATTATCTATCTGTGCTGCTAGGACATGTGCCTTTACAGGTGCGACACAGCATGTGGTTCATGCACGATGGAGCTCCTGCACATTTCAGTCGAAGTGTTCGTACGCTTCTCAACAACAGATTCGGTGACCGATGGATTGGTAGAGGCTGACTAATTCCATGGCCTCCACGCTCTCCTGACCTCAACCCTCTCGACATTCATTTATGGGGGCATTTGAAAGGTCTACGCAACCCCGGTACCAAATGTAGAGACTCTTCGTGCTCGTATTGTGGACGGCTGTGATACAATACGCCATTCTCCAGGGCTGCATCAGCGCATCAGGGATTCCATGCGACGGAGGGTGGATGCATGTATCCTCGCTAACGGAGGACATTTTGAACATTTCCTGTAACAAAGTGTTTGAAGTCACGCTGGTGCGTTCTGTTGCTGTGTGTTTCCATTCCATGATTAATGTGATTTGAAGAGAAGTAATAAAATGAGCTCTAACATGGAACACATGTCCACATAACATATTTTCTTTATTTGTGAGAGAGGAATGTTTCCTGAAAGTTTGGCCGTACCTTTTTGTAACACCCTGTATATAAACGACTTAGGAGAGAATCTGAGCGGCCCTCTTATACTGTTTGCAGATGGTGCTGTCCTTTTATAGGGGATACATAAGTCTTGAAAGTTGGCTACACTGAGTCGCAGCGCCAGAGATTGCGCCAAAGACTATTATTCCGCCGCCTCCACTGGGGCAGTGGTAGTTCAGCGGTTGCCGTGGGCAGTGCTTGTCGAGAGGATGTCGATAGCAGTACTAGTTGTGTGCATGTCGTGTGCAGTTGTTCTGTTGGGCGAAATAGCAGATGCTGTTCGATTGGGGATGTTGTAATGATCACAGTGTATTTTTCGTCAATATATATGAAGGTAACAAATATTTTTTTATTTCAAATTTCCTAAATAACAATGCCTCTTGGTCACAGGTTCAGTCAAGAAAACATCTGGCTTGTGTTCATGTATTAGACTGTAATTCTGGTTTCTATGTGCAATTATAGCATTTCTGGTTTTTAATTACTTCACTGTAAATGGTGTTTAAAATATCTTATCGTATTGAGGAAGAACCGTGCCAGATGTGTACGTTGAATCACACTTCCACACACAGAACAGTTACACTTTTGCTTTGTTGTTTCGTAGGTTTTATAGTTGCTGGGGACTTAATTAATCAACTGTGTTAACGCCAGTTTCCTTTCATTCTTTATTGTTATTCTCTGCAGTCAGATTGCGTATTAATACCACTCAGGGCCAACCGGTTACGAGACTTCATAACCGGACATACAGCTACTACTAAAATTACACTCCTGGAAATTGAAATAAGAACACCGTGAATTCATTGTCCCAGGAAGGGGAAACTTTATTGACACATTCCTGGGGTCAGATACATCACATGATCACACTGACAGAACCACAGGCACATAGACACAGGCAACAGAGCATGCACAATGTCGGCACTAGTACAGTGTATATCCACCTTTCGCAGCAATGCAGGCTGGTATTCTCCCATGGAGACGATCGTAGAGATGCTGGATGTAGTCCTGTGGAACGACTTGCCATGCCATTTCCACCTGGCGCCTCAGTTAGACCAGCGTTCGTGCTGGATGTGCAGACCGCGTGAGACGACGCTTCATCCAGTCCCAAACATGCTCAATGGGGGACAGATCTGGAGATCTTTCTGGCCAGGGTAGTTGACTTACCCCTTCTAGAGCACGTTGGGTGGCACGGGATACACGCGGACGTGCATTGTCCTGTTGGAACAGCAAGTTCCCTTGCCGGTCTAGGAATGGTAGAACGATGGGTTCGATGACGGTTTGGATGTACCGTGCACTATTCAGTGTCCCCTCGACGATCACCAGTGGTGTACGGCCAGTGTAGGAGATTGCTCCCCACACCATGATGCCGGGTGTTGGCCCTGTGTGCCTCGGTCGTATGCAGTCCTGATTGTGGCGCTCACCTGCACGGCGCCAATCACGCATACGACCATCATTGGCACCAAGGCAGAAGCAACTCTCATCGCTGAAGACGACACGTCTCCATTCGTCCCTCCATTCACGCCTGTCGCGACACCACTGGAGGCGGGCTGCACGATGTTGGGGCGTGAGCGGTAGACGGCCTAACGGTGTGCGGGACCGTAGCCCAGCTTCATGGAGACGGTTGCGAATGGTCCTCGCTGATACCCCAGGAGCAACAGTGTCCCTAATTTGCTGGGAAGTGGCGGTGCGGTCCCCTACGGCACTGCGTAGGATCCTACGGTCTTGGCGTGCATCCGTGCGTCGCTGCGGTCCGGTCCCAGGTCGACGGGCACGTGCACCTTCCGCCGACCACTGGCGACAACATCGATGTACTGTGGAGACCTCACGCCCCACGTGTTGAGCAATTCGGCGGTACGTCCACCCGGCCTCCCGCATGCCCACTATACGCCCTCGCTCAAAGTCCGTCAACTGCACATACGGTTCACGTCCACGCTGTCGCTGCATGCTACCAGTGTTAAAGACTGCGATGGAGCTCCGTATGCCACGGCAAACTGGCTGACACTGACGGCGGCGGTGCACAAATGCTGCGCAGCTAGCGCCATTCGACGGCCAACACCGCGGTTCCTGGTGTGTCCGCTGTGCCGTGCGTGTGATCATTGCTTGTACAGCCCTCTCGCAGTGTCCGGAGCAAGTATGGTGGGTCTGACACACCGGTGTCAATGAGTTCTGTTTTCCATTTCCAGGAGTGTATTTGCATTTTATTTAATTAAGCCCCCATGCAGTCTTTGCAGCGGAACTTCCGCAGCGACGTCGAAACAACTCGGCAACATGTGGGCTGGCATTATTCAGCAACAGGATGGCGCTGTTTAGGTTATACTGAAGAAGTTTGGCTGGGAAACCCTTACACATCATCCATTCAGTTCCGATCTCTACCAATGAGATTTCCTTATCTTTAGAGCCCTGAAGGACGACATACTTTGCCGTCAATTTGTTTAGGACGAAGAGCTGCATGCTTGAGTAGAATCAGGATACCGTAGCCAAACACAAACGTTTTTTCATGAAGGCACGACCGGCTTGTCTCATAGTGGGATATATGTATTAACAGTCACGGCGATTTATTTTGAAAGAATTAACAATGTACTTAGCTTTTTTTATTTTGTTCCATTATCATTTCACTGTCCTTGTACAAACACCTAAGTTGCAATCATCAGATACAAAATTTTGTGGAGAAGGCGAAACAAAGACCACGTTTCACTTTCAGAACACTTGGAAGACGCAACAATCCTTCTGAAGATTTATTATCTAAATCTAGGCTACGCTCGTCCGTCCTCTGCTTTTCCTGTACGGTATTGAAGCCAAGACACGATCACGGAGGATATCGAGAATCTTCAAACAGTGACAGCTAGTTTTGTCTCATCTCAAAACAGGGGAGAGATACGCAAGTTGGGATGGCGATCATGGAAACAAAGTCGCGGCCAGATCTTTTCAAGAAATTTCAATCACCAATCTTCCCCTGTGAATGCCAAAATATTTTGTTAACTCCTACCTACGTAGGGAGAAACGACGATAGTAATGAAATAAGAGGAAGCACAGTTACCACGGTAAGATTTGTGTGTTCATTTTTGCCACACGCTGTTCGAGAGTTGAACCGTCGAGAAATATTCTGAAAATGGTCCCGAGCCCTCTACCAAGCACTTAACTATGAATCGGAGAGCAGTTATGTAGATGTAGATGTAGATATAGATGGAGATGTACATTCAGGCATCTATCACTGGCAACACACTTTTTCTATCTTATGTAAAAAAAAAAAAAAAAAAAAAAAAAAGAGGCCCATGCGGTATGCTGGTACGTTCTCTTGCCAAGCTCTGAAGTAAATGAGTTCTGCAAGTAACATGAAAATGAAGCGTTTCCAAGCCCATGTGCACACAACGCATTTTCTTTTTACTATCTCTTTAATTTTCAGTCTTCGTTGCGTTCACATATAAGGTAATAGCAGCTGGTGTCGAAGATATCTGTTCATTTTCAATCTACGACTTGATATCCCACTATCTTGGTCGGCAGTGCCCCTACACTGTTTCAGAGGAAACGGTAAGCGTTCAAAAAACCGGATGAACGACTGGAAGCGGACACCTATCCGTAAAGGCATGTCGAAACGAAAAGGAAACGCGAAGCCAAAAGGATCGCCAATAGCGTGCGGAGAAAACCTGAATCACAAACGAAGAGAATAACCAAGGAAAATCTTGCAGAACAGTAACGTCGGCGACCAGAAAGCTTCGAACACGTGAACACAACTAGCAGAGCGGCGCACGCTCACATTGCTCCTTGGCCGCGCCACGAGAGGGTCCTGTCGACGAGCATAGCGTCCGCGAAGGCCGTTAAACCAAACAAGTCCGGACGGACAACGCCGGCGCCTTCCTCTCGGTACCGTTGTCTGAATCCGGAGACGATATTAAAGCGTTACAAGTACATCATTCGTGAAAATGTAGAATACAATACCAAGTGCAGAAGTATGAAACCGGAATTTCCCTGTAGATGGTGCTACCAGTCGGTGTAGAACCCATGAGACCGCGTCTGCAGCACCATCTGCTTCCTGTAACGGCTGAAACGAATGTCAACACACAGTAACCCTCGTTCCATACATTAGTATACTTTTTAAATCCGTAAACGTGTCGAATTTTCTGCCTACGAACTACGATTTCGGACAGCACTGGTTTTCTGTTATCATTTGAAGAAAACTGCTGCAGAATCGCAAGGAATGCTTGTCGAAGCTTTCGGCTAACATTCTCTTGGCAAATCACATTGTTTCGAGCGGTTCCAAAAATTCAAATGTAGTGATGTCGTGAGAAACGACGAGCGCGGGAAACCATCTAAAAAGTTCTAAGACAAGGAATTGACGGCCTTATTGGATGAAGATAACAACTCGCGGAACAATTGAATGTGACGAGAAAGCCGCTGCTCTTCGATTGAAAACTATGGGAAATTACAATGACATTAACACCCCTAGATGCATACAGGCGTTGATATAAGTCAACGGGGATAGTTGAAAATGTGTGCCGCGACCGGGATTCGAACCCGGGATCTCCTGCTTACATGGCAGACGCTCTATCCATCTTTTTTTTAACTCATTTTGTTCTATATTGTCTGTTGAATTTGTTAGTGGCGGGCGTCCGATTACGCTCGTTCAGATCGTTCGTAGATCCGTTCACTAAGTTTTTTTTTTATTACAGAGGGTAGCTAAACCCTCTGACCAAACACGCTGAGCTACCGTGCCGGCCTCCATCTGAGCCACCGAGGACACAGAAGATAGTGCGACTGCAGGGATTTATCTCTGGCACGTCTCCCGTGAGACCCACATTCCAAACTTACTGTCCAGCACTATATTAATAGTGCCCCTCCCCATTATACTCATTACTCGCGGCTTTTTGCCGATTCCCGTACGAGTTCGGGCACTGTACATCCGCACAGAAGAAAATGGTCAAATAGCCTGTGAGCCTTATATATATATATATATATATATATATATATATATATATATATATATATATATATATATATATGGGAAAGGTGAAGAAAGTGTGAAAATGGGTTTCGCATGAACTGAATGAAAGACAGCAAGCAAATCGAAAGACCACTTGTGAAATGCTGCTCGTAAGATACAAAAGAAAGTCGTTTCTCCATCGAATAGTGATAGTTGACGAAAAATGGACATATTTTGAGAATTATGAGCGTCGAAAATGGTGAGTGAATCCGACAAAACAATCGACACCCACTGCATGACCAAATCGCTTTGCAAAAGAAGGCAATGCTCTGTGTTTGGTGGGTTCAGAAGGGTGTCATCTATCATGAGCTGCTAAAACCTGATGAAACCGTTAACACAGATCGCTACCAGCAGAAAATGATCCATTAAAATCGAGAATTACGTGAAACCCGATCGGAATATGGAAAAAGACAGCATAAACTCATATCGCTCCATGATAAAGCCCATCACACACAGCAAAACGGTTCAAGGAAACGATCAAGGGGTTCAGTTGGCAAATACTAGGGCACGCGGCTTATTCCTCACACTTGGCTCCGCCCGATTACCATCTACTTACATCAGTGGGACACGCTCTCGCTGGACAACTCTTCAATTCATATGAAAATGTACGAACATGGCTCTCTGACTGGTTCGCCTGAAAAGAAAAACTGTTTTTTGGCGTGGTATTCATAACCTACCGGAGAGATGAGAGAAATGTATAAATAGCAAAGGAGATTATTTTGAATTGAATACTATTTATCAGTTTCAAACAACAGACGTGTAATTATTGCAGCCATATCCTGTTTCGAATTCTACACCTGATATACACTGAAGCGCCAGAAACTGATATCGGGATGCGTACTCAGATATAGAGATATCTAAACAGACGGAATACGGCGCTGCGGTCGGCAACTGCTATATAAGACAACAAGTGTCTGGCGCAGTTGTTAGATCTGTTACTGCTGCAGCAGTGGCAGGTTATCAAGATTTAAGTGATTTTACACGTCGTCTTATAGTCGGTGCACGAGCAATGGGACACAGCATCTCCGAGGCAGCAAAGGAGTGGGAATTTTCCCGTATGACCATTTCACGAGTGTACCTTGAATATCAGGAATCCGGTAAAATGTCAGATCTCCGATATCGCTGCGGCCGGAAAAAGATCCTGCAAAAACGGGACCAACGACGACTGAAGAGAATCGTTCAACGGGACCGAAGTGCAACCCTTTAGATTTCAGTGCTGCGCCATGAACGAGTGTCAACGTGCGAACCAGTCAACGAAAGAACATCGATATGGGCTTTCGGAATCGACTGCTGATAACTGAAAAAAATTTTGTCTTGTCGGCCGAGTCTCGTTTCAAATTGTATCGAGCGGATGCACGTGTACTGGTATGGAGACAACCTCATGAATCCATGGACCCTGCATGTCAGCAGGGGACTGTTGTAGCTGCTGGATGCTCTGTAATGGTGTGCGGCGTGTGCAGTTGGAGTGGTATGGGACCCCTGATACGTCTAGATACTACTCTGACAGGTGACACGTATGTGAGCATCCTGTCTGATCACATTCACCCGTTCATGTCCACTGTGTATTGTGCATTCCGACGGGCTTGGGCAATTAAATCAGGACAATGCGACACCCCACACGTCCAGAATTGATACAGAGTGGCTCGTTGAACACTCTTCTGAGTTTAAACGCTTCCACTGGCTACCAAACACCACAGACATGAACATATCTGAGCATGTCCGGGATGCCTTGCAATGTACTGTTCAGAAGAGATCTCCACCCCCTCGTACCATTACGAATTTATGGACAGCCCTGCAAGATTCATGGTGTCCATTCCCTCCAGCACTACTTCAGACATTAGTCGAGTCCATGCTACGTCGTGTTGCGGCAATTCTACGTGCTCTGGGGGGCCCTACACGATATTAGGCTGGTTTTCCAGTTTCTTTGGCTCTTCAGTGTATTAAAGCATATCAACAGATCTCTAATATTCTGTGTCTACAAATTACAATGGTTCATTACAATAGTTATAGCAAGCATGACCCGTTCTCATATGATTAATAATTTCATACATTTATACAGTTCGAGCTGATCTTACCAGTTGATATCTGTAGAGTCTGTGTCACTTACGATGTGTTACTGACTAGCATATAATGAGCCACCTGTTAGTCCAATGTGGTTTTAAGTACACTACTAGCCATTAAAATTGCTACACCACGAAGATGACGTGCTACAGACATGAAATTTAACTGACCGGAAGAAGATGCTGTGATATGCAAATGATTAGCTTTTCAGAGCATTCACACAAGGTTGGAGCCGGTGGCGACACCTACAACGTGCTGACATGAGGAATCGGTAGGTTCAGGAGGGTAATACGGAACGTCGTGCTGGATCCCAACGGCCTCGTATCACTAACAGACGAGATGACAGGCATATTATCCGCATGGCTGTAACGGATCGTGCAGCCACGTCTCGATACCTCACTCAACAGATGGGGACGTTTGCAAGACAACAACCATCTGCACCAAAAGTTCGACGGCGTTTGCAGCAGCACGGACTATCAGTTCGGAGACCATGGCTGCGGTTACCCTTGACGCTGCATCACAGACAGGAGCGCCTGCGATGGTGTACTCAACGACGAACCTGGCTGCACGAATGCCAATGTCATTTTTTCGGATGAATCCAGGTTCTGTTTACAGCACCATGATGGTCGCATCCGTGTTTGGTGACATCGCGGTGAACGCACATCGGAAGCGTGTATTCGTCATCGCCATACTGGCGTATCACCCGGCGTGATGGTATGGGGTGCCATTGGTAACACGTCTCGGTCACCTCTTGTTCCTATTGACGGCACTTTGAACAGTGGACGTTACATTTCAGATGTGTTACGACCCGTGGCTCTACCCTTCATTCGATCCCTGCGAAACCCTACATTTCAGCAGGATAATGCACGACCGCATGTTGCAGGTCCTGTACGGGCCTTTCTGGTTACAACAAATGTTCGACTGCTGCTCTGTCCAGCACATTTTCCAGATCTCTCACCAACTGAAAACGTCTGGTGAATGGTGGCTGAGCGGCTCGTCACAATACGCCAGTCACTACTCTTGATGAACTGTGGTATCGTGTTGAAGCTGCATGGGCAGCTGTACCTGTACACGCCATTCAAGCTCTGTTCGACTCAATGTCCAGGCGAATCAAGGCCGCTATTACGGCCAGAAGTGTTTGTTCTGGGTACTGATTTCTCAGGATATACGCACCCAAATTGCGTGAAAATGTACTCACATGTCAGTTCTAGTATAATATATTTGTGCAATGAATACCCGTTTATCATCTGCATTTCTTCTTGGTGTAGCAATTTTAATGGCCAGTAGCGTAGATGACAAAGAGCCTTGTCATCGGACGACACTTGTTCGCGACTGGTTTAAAGAACATTCTCGACAGTTCGAGCCAATGACTGGGCCACCAAGATCGCGCGACAAGAATCCCATCGAAGATTTATGAGACATAATCGAGAGGTCAGCTCGTGCACAAAATCGTTCGCCCGCAGGTCTTTCGCAATTGCGAACGGCAGTAGAGCCAGCTCGGCTCAGTCTTTCTGCAGGGGAGTTCCAGCGAATTGTTGAGTCCACGCCACGTAGAGTTGCTGCACTACGCCGGAAAAAAAAGAAGTCCGACACGGATTGGCATGTGTTCCGTGACTTTTGTCAGCTCGTTGTATTGTTGTACACTGTCGTCATAGCACAGAAGTAGTACCGCTAAGTGTGTACCTATTAATATCTGATAATGACGTTCGCAGAATATTTTGACTTACTAATTACATAAGTTTCAATAAGAACATATTCACAAGTATCCCCATGGTTTCAAAGAGTTACAGCAGAAAAACTACATTACAGAAAATAGACACATTCCAACGGATAGGGGATATCTTCAAGTTTTTAACTCACCCGACAGGTTTTCGATACAGACATCACATGTTGTGAGGCTAATGGCAATGTGTGTGAGTAATTCATTGAAGTCGTTCACACGAATTAGTTGGGAAGGCGCGAAGTAGCCCAGTTTGGAAATGTCTTCATGGGGTCGCTTAGCTACAGAAGCGAAGTAAGACAATACGACAATACGGAGCATATGATTTGTCTGCACCAGGGCCCGCCAGGGAGTACCAAACTTCACGCGTGCCGTTCATGAGTGCCAAGGCACGGCCTCTCTCGGTTTCGGTCGTTCTTTTCCGGAAGTACCCGGCAGAGCGCGACACCTCATAGAGTACTGTGGTATGGCGCTTTTCGGTCGAGATGTCTCACTTGAGTACGGCAGAATCGTGGTGGCAGCGCTGCTTACCCGACGTTCACTGGTCCAGGGGCTGTTCGCACAAAAGGAGGCAGTCTAGTATTTTATTTTGTTTAATGGTATGGCTAGGGCCCCCCGTCGGGCAGGCCGTTCGCCGGGTGCCGGTCTTTCAGTGTACTTCGGCGACCTGCGGTCGATGAGGACGGTAGGATGATGATGATGAGGACAGCACAACAGCCAGTCCCTGGGGGCAGAAGACTCCACGACCTAGCCGGGAGTCGAACCCGGGCCCAGAGGATTGACAATCCATCACGCTGACCATTCAGCAACCGGGGGTGTGGACGGCAGTGTAGTGACCTATCGTCACAAGCCTTTGACAATGAACTGGAATGACAGAAATGAGGGATGTGAATTCTCAATAAATTTTATGAAGCCGCATGAGCGATGGGCACAACAAATTTGCTATGAAACGACGTTGCAATACTGTGCAGAAAGAATTAAAGATTTTCTTCACAATAAAAGATCAAAAATTTACAACACCCGACAAGAGGGATCTATAGCTCTGTACATCAAGAAGCGCTTTGTGCTAAAGTTGCAGGCATGAAATTGCTGGTACGAATATTAAAATTTCTGAAGTTGCACGCATTATTCCACTGTCAGTTGCTTTCACCCGAACTGTCCGAAGAGTATGGAGAGCTTATATATTACAGAAAAGTACGTTGGTTAAATGAAGACGCATGGCTGGAACGACTGTTCGGTAAAAAAAAAAGTTGTTGAATTTATAAAAGAAAAAGGAGTTCAGGAACGAA
This sequence comes from Schistocerca serialis cubense, assembly GCF_023864345.2. Lineage (NCBI taxonomy): Eukaryota > Metazoa > Arthropoda > Insecta > Orthoptera > Acrididae > Schistocerca > Schistocerca serialis. The sequence continues at coordinate 471,756,989 of NC_064646.1, read as the reverse complement.
AATTAGAACATCCGGAATGGATTATAGACCTTACATTTTAATTGTACTTGACTGCACATTCACCAGAGTAGTAAATTAGGAGACAGTGAGAAACAACCTCTTTTTGATTTGATGCGGACGCATTGAAAAAGAAAATCGCGTTCCAGGAGGAACACACTCTTCAAAGAATTACAAGGATATTTACATCTGCTTTCGAGCTGTTTTCAAGACAATTTGCGTTACTGTCGAAAGAGCCCCAGTAAATAGCATATGTAACTGATTTATCTGCTATTTAATTCCAGTTTTAAAAGCAAATCCGTTTAATTTAAAACTATCCAGGACCTCTATATTGGTTTCTTAAAGCAGGGTTTCCACATTTCTATAATGAGATTGCGAAAGTGCAACAATGCTTCAATCAGCACGTGTGTGTGTGTGTGTGTGTGTGTGTGAAAGACATTTTACGGATTATGAAATTAAGTAAGTCACAAATGGTTCAAATGACTAAGCACTGTGGGACTTAACATCGGAGGTCATGATTCCCCCAGAACTTAGAACTACTTAAACCTAGCTAACCTAAGGACATCACGCACATCAATTCCCGAGGCAGGATTCGAACCTGCGATCGTAGCGGTCGCGCGATTTTAGACTGAATCGCCTAGAACAACTCGACCACACCGGCCGGCTAAGTAAGTCACAAGTAAGTGCCAACCTGAGTGCGGTCCGTATGCCCACAATCTGTACTAGACGAAAATTATTATCTCTTCAGCAAGCCGAAAATAATTGAATAATACTGAAAATTTGCATTGTTTGTGATACGTGTTTTTCGCAAATGTTAAGTATAAAACCGAGTCGTCTGCTGTGTACCTTCATTCGCGTTCGCAGTTCGGCCCTCTTGCCCCTCCAGACAGCGTGCCCCGGCGGTGAGGGAAATGCTCAGTCTGGCTGAGCGACATGGCACTGCTGCCACGTAACGGCTCACGAGCTGAATTCTTGGCCACCCCTGGGATTAAGCCTTCCACCTTCGCAGTTCGCGTCCGCACAGACCACCGCTCTACGGTATTCTAATTGCCTGATTCTATCAACATCTGTGCACTAACGAGCTTTTATTCGATTTGGAGCTAAATGAGTTACGATTACGTGGAAACGAGAGTGTCAAGACTAGCGAAACTGTCTGCGTGTCTCCATATGCCGATAGTTTGTACCAAAAACTACTTTATGTCTTCAGCGTGCCAAAAATAGTTAAATAATACTGAAAAATTGAGAAATATAAAACTGAGTGGTATGCAGTGCGACTTCACTGCCATTTAAATGCGGTGCATTCGCAGTTTTCCCCTCTTCCCCCTCCTCGCGCTCAGATAGCGTGGTGTGGTGGTGGGGGAAATGTGCAGGAAGGATGAGCGCTATGGCACTTGTGCCACGGCACAGCTCGCGAGCCGAATTCTTGGCCACCCCTGGTCTACATTTTGTGTCAGGCTAACCCCCCAGTACAAGTAGACGACGAAGTGTATCGAAAATAAAAACTTGGAAAGATGGAGAGCAGTAGCTACATATTTACCTCCCATTTTTGAGTTAACATATTCTTTATTATTTAGTTATTTTCAACTTTTATTGGCTCAGAAAGAAACCCATTTTTTTGTAGTGTCGTTAGACAGTGAACTGGAGATTCCAGTTGAACTTGACTTAGCTAGACAAAGTTCATCATAATTGGCGGCGATATAGTCTCAGATCAACAGTTACTCAATGCACATTTTCGCTTTCAACTTGATCACAGCAACGTTGTAAGTAGGCTGTTTATGTTTTCTCTATGTAAGTAGGCTGTTTAGGTTTTTTATTGGTAACGCCACCTCTGTATGAAAATCACTGGCTGTGCTGTGTGCAGTCTGTGTCTAGTTTGCATTGTTGTCTGCCATTGTAGTGTTAGGCAGCTGGCTGTGAACAGCGCGTAGCGTTGCGCAGTTGGAGGTGAGCCGCCAGCAGTGGTGGATGTGGGGAGAGAGATGGCGGAGTTTTGGTCATGAACTGCTATATTTATATATGATGATATCAAGGTAAATACATTATTTGTTCTCTATTAATATCTTTCATTTGCTAACTATCCCTATCAGTAGTTAGTGCCTTCAGTACTTTGAATCTTTTATTTAGCTGTCAGTAGTGGCGCTCGCTGTATTGCAGTAGCTTGAGCAGCGAAGATTTTTGTGAGGTAAGTGATTTGTGGAAGGTATAGGTTAATGTTAGTCAGGGCCATTCTTTCGTATGGATTTTTTGAAAGTCAGATTGCGTTGCGCTAAAATTATTGTGTGTCAGGTTAAGAACAGTCATGTATAATTGTTTAAAGGGGACGTTTCATAACGTTTTTGTGCTAATTTAAAATCACCTGCTTCATACAATCGGGCCTTAGTGTGCAACAGTACGTAGCGTCTTGCACTGCCCACTAGAAAACGCTATCTACAAGCGTGTGACGAGTAATGCGTTTAAAAGTCGCGTCAGAATGTCAACTCGCAGCCTGCAGATAAGCGCCTTGCGTTCTCGCATCCCTCCGGGCTGCGGCGTTTTCCGGGCTGCTTCATAAAGGCGCTCCGTTCAATTACCGCCGTCCTGAATAAGACAGCCCCACTCAGGGTACAGGACAAAGCGGCGGGGATACAGGGGTTGAGTGATATTCTCCCCGTCTGTCCTCGCCACTTCAACGTAGGGGAACGCAGAGTCCCTCTGACTATCACTCTATAAACGAAGTTATCCATAAACAGCAGTTCAAAACATGTTGCATATTGCCGAAACTAATATTGAACGTCGTGGTTCAGAAATACGTTATGGTATCAATACACTGATTTGTTTATAATGTAATACCTAGCGGAAACAGCCCATGTTTCTACCGTGAGGTGGCAGCAGGCAGCACGTACAGCCCATGCCAAACGTGTCATCTATAAACATTGCACTACTAGAGTTGGGTTGCTTCAGGATGGTTCGGAGAACAATAACATACCACTAGAGGCTCCGTATAGTCACTCCAAAGAAACAGGGAAGGAGAGAAGTGGACATGTCGCTGTGGCTCAAAATAACGTCTCTAGAATTTGGAATAAGTGGCTAGCGACAGGATCAGTTGGGAATCGTCACAGAAGTGGCAGCGGAAGAAAAAGACAAGTGTTCAGGACAGATATCTGTATATAACAGCAAGCAGAAACCCTCAACACAACGCTACATGATTATGTCGGCAGATCCAAACAGCTACAGGCGTGCACATGTCTACACAAACGTTACGAAATAGGTTCCATGAGCAGCGGTTACGTGGCTGAAGACCTCTCAATTGTCCCCATCTTTATCCGGTTCAGAGAGTAGATCGTGTCGCACGAGTACGAAGCCAGTCTTCGTGGGATAGGCAGCGGTGGGCCACATTCGTGTAGGAAGGTCCAAGGTCAATGTTTATCCAGTAACTGTATCGAAGACCGCCACCCTTATCAAGGTGGTCTGTCATGTTTTGGAGTAAAATGGTGTACGGCGGTACGATAACCCTTTGTGTCAACAAATGAGAGGATGACTAGTGAAAAGTATCGGGACGACATCCTTGCACGCACTGTGGCTCCATCTGATGAACATATTGGAGCGGGATTCACGCTGATGGATGACAATGCACGCACCCTGTTGCCACAATCTTGTGAACACCTTCCTAGTGGAGCACGGAATCAATCTTATAGGATGACCTCCATATGATCTACATTTCATTTTCATTGAAAATCCATAAGTCGTGGTAAAGGGAACGGTTTGCAATCGTCCTGTCCCATTGGAGACCGCACAGAGGCCACTGTGGAGGAATGGGACAATATCCGACTGTCTTATCTGGATAACCAAGTAAGAAGTATGCCCAACACCGTTCAGAAGTGTCTACACTTACAAGGATTGATCATTGGTTCCCAAACCTGAAGAGGCTTTAAGAATAAACAAGTATGCTGTCTGTTCCCCACACTCTTTAAGCTGTTCGTGCATAAGGCAATGAATCTGTGGTGTAGGAAGTGCGTGGACATGGGACTTGAAGTAGCGAACCAGCGTATGTACACACTTTTCCATGCTGATGACCGGTTTGTTGCAGCAAACGATGAAGAGGATATTTAGGAAGTTGGATGAGTACAAAAAGTGAGTTCTGTAAGTTAATTTTGAAAATACGCAACATCTATGCTGCGAAGAGAAGTAACTAAGACATTGACGAACATTTTATTAAGTGAGGTTAAGCACTTGATGTGATGGGAAATGCGACAGGGATATCCAACAACGGAGCAGGCAGGGAAGGGCGGCTATCCAAAAATTAAATCCTATGTGCTGGTCCTCAGAAAAGAGTTTAAAGGTTAAAACGCGTTTATATAGATCCATCGTAGAACCAATAAAAACCTGGCGGGGGGGGGGGGGCTGCGAACTCACAGAAGAAAATAAAAAGAGACCTGGAGTCTTAGAAATGATACCGTGGAGAAGAGCATGGGGTATTTCCCTACTTGACCGCATGACAAACGAGGAAATAAGAGGAAGTATTATGAAGAAAATAGAAGAAAGAAGCGCTCAGGTGTTCAATTTTATTTCTGGCATCGATTTATTTTCAGTGGCCTCAGAACAAATTAAAAGGGTGAAAGGCAGACGCTATTTGCCTTCTGCTGCAAGTTGTGAAGCAGAGCGGACACAAAAAGAAGCGGGTTCACGCCTAAATTAAAGGGCGCTACTCAAAAGACGTCGGCGTCGACTACATTATCCGTTAACGTATTTAATCATTTTATATTTATGTTTATCAAGGAGAAAATGAGAAATTATCGACGCCAAGCAAGTAAAGGACTTCTTCCGCCAATCTCAGCAGCGAAAGTTATACGAGAACGTGAGAGAATTCAATGAAAATGGCTTATTGTTTGATTGCTAAACTACAATCAAGCAATTAAACAAGGTTACAACGAGTTACCGCAACCCGTGCAAGCAGCTGACGCACGCGCTTCCGGGACAAGGAGAAACCAGACGGCCTCCGATCCAGTACGCCTTCCAAATTAACGACGACGGCTGGTGAACCATCCAGCCTGCATGTGGTTTTCAGGCGGTTTCCCGCAACCAGCTACGTGATTGCCGGCCTGGTAGCCACTTCTCGCCTCCGACACACGCTTCGCAATGACATATAAACCTTTATCACACTTAACCACGAGATCGACACTAGATTCAAACAGATGGGGCTGGGGTGTAGGTGGGGGGTATGGTGACGTCAGGAAAGGCAATTCTTGAACTTACTCTGAATTCGAATATAACACACACACACACACACACACACACACACACACACACACACACACACACACACACACTACACACGTTTTTCAACTACTGACTGTTGTGAACACATTTCTTAAGTGAGTAAGTGTATTGTGAGGCTGTTGTTAACATTTCAGATTGTTTAAGGGTTCCAGAGTGTACACCACACAGTATTCTTTTTTACCACAGAATATGATGTATAAGAGATTACTGAACGAGACAAGAAAAAGTAAGTAACGTTTTTGAAGTCTTTCTCCTCTATGATCTGGTATTATCCATTATTCAAAAGTTGCAGGGCTAACACGTTTAAGAAGATCTGTAACGTGTAGCTTCCAGTTGAGGTTCTTGTTACTACAAACACTCTGAACCCTAGTATACCCTGTCTCATTTACTGATTTGCGCTCATTCACAGTGTGCAATGGTGTGGCCAGGCCCTGTGCAATGCTGAACTGCCTGTAGTGTTTTATATGAATTTGTGATTGTTGTTTGCAGAGAACCCGTTACTGATTTCCAAGAAAATCTTATTTACATTTTCAGAAGTTAAAGTTACTCCTTAAGGGTTGACTATAATACATGTATCATCAACAAAGACAGCTATTTCTGCTTCTTGGATATATGATGGAAAATCATTTATATACACCGGTGAGCTTAGTAGCGTGTTGGAAAGAAGTGCATCACCTCTTCTGCTTCTCATGGGTTCGACAAGTCCTCGGCAGGTTTCTGGAGGTATGTGCCACCAGAAGTCTAGCCAAAGCTGACGCAATTCCCATAAGTTATGTACCAGTGCTTTCTGGGCGTGGAGCTTGTGCCAGATAGCGTCCGAGGTGTGTTCTATTGGGTTCACATTAGCGAACACCGACGTGAGTTCAGTATCTTGTTTTTCAAAACCAGTGAAGCACGGTTCTGTCACTGTGACACGAATAGTTGTGCTCCTGGAAGAGCCCCACCTTCGACGATGACTCTGGATTCCATGCGTGCTGTGAATCACTTGTGCCTGCACCAGCATTTTGCTTTTTTGGCAGATCCGTCACACATTACCGCCTATCCCGCATTACAGAGCGGGCAACTCTCAGACCTTGTCATTCAAATGGCTCTGAGCTCTATAGGACTTAACTTCTGAGGTCATCAGTCCCCTTGTCATTCAGTAATGAGGCTTTGACTTAAAATCCCTTGTCGCCTACTTGTAGTTCCACCGTCTTTGAAATATTTCCCATAACTGCTCACGTCAGTTGCACGCGAAAGACCTTTGCCGTTTCGGATACACTCTTTCCCAGGTGCTGTATGATAATACATCTTCGTTAATGTCGCTTATGACATCAAATTTTCTCATTTCCTCGCTAGAAGTATTCCTCACTCGCTGTTGCTCCGCTTATACAGGGTGTTTCACAATTCATGTTACACACTTCTAGCGGCTGGACTTAGTAGCTCAAGTATTATATACGAACCCATGTCCGGAAACGTCATCAACCACGCTACAGAGCGTCAAAGTTATACGCGCCGCCGCCTGTATATGTAAGCGTGCACGATGAACCTTAATAAAAAGACCGAATTGCAAGGACGGATTCCTGAGCGGAAATGGAGGAAAGAAGGTCCTATGAACATGTGTCCGGAAATTCATCGTTGCCACGGTAGATGGCGCTGATCAATGAAAGTTCCTCTGATCACGTGCCCTATGATCATTGTGTGTTCCAGTCTCTGTGATTGAGGCAGCGTGCTATGAGGGGTAGGATGATCTGGTATTCATGTCGGGAACAAGCCAAGATGGTGTTTGTGTACGGCCAAGCAGATGGAAACGGTCTAGAGGCAGCACGGCTATACCAAAACAAGTACCCTCAAAGACTTACCAACCACATCACACAACATATCAAGCCATTTTTGGGAGTTTGTGTGATCATGGGTCCTTCCAAATGGTTCAAATGGCTCTGAGCACTATGGGACTTGACTGCTGAGGTCATGCCCAATAGAACTTAGAACTACTTAAACATAACTAAGCTAAGGACATCAAACACATCCATGCCCGAGGCAGGATTCGAACCTGCGACCGTAGCAGACGCGCGGTTCCAGACTGTAGCGCCTAGAACCGCTCAGCCACACCGGCCGGCGGGTCCTTTCACACAGACGAACGAGCAGGTAGGGGGTGGACTGGGCATACACCAGTTGGAGGATCGGTTTCCACAGGATACTGATATGACCTCTAGTACAAGCTGCACGCAAGTGGCACGCCTACAAAGTGTAAGCCAAAGTACGATTGTGTGTATCCTGATTGAAAATTGCTACTAACCCTGTAACTGCAATCCCATGGAGGCCACTTTGAACATCTGATGCAATGTAGGTCTGTACTGTGTTCCAGAAAGATTTGCTGTCCTTACACACATACCGTCCATTTACGGACACGTTTTTATAGAACCTTTTTTCCTCCATTTCCAGTCAGTACTCCGTCCCTGCAGTTTGTCGGTTGTATTAATGTTGATCCTGCACACAGGGCGATTCCGTGATGATGTTACAAACTTTCAAGGGTGAAGGAGAAGGGTAAATGTATTTATTTGAGATAAGAGTATCTGTACTGGCAACGAACTAGTCTAAAGGGATTCTTACAGCTCTGACAGTTGAATACGTGTATCTGTACTTTTGTTGCAAATATTGTAGGGTAGGCAAATTATAGACGTTGTAGTATGGACCAAAACAAGTAAAAAACGTCCAGTAAACACGGGCTCTAGAAATCATACCTGTGGAGCTGTGAGCACTTGTTCATCCACTTTAGTACCAGTGTTTACTGGACATTTTGCCTTGATTTGGCCTATACTATCAGCTCTAAAAGTCGCCTACCCTACAGTCTGAGGAAATGCAAAGATATTTATGGGTTGGGTTGTTTGGGGGGAGGAGACCAGACAGCGAGGTCATCGGTCTCATCGGATTAGGGAAGGATGGGGAACGAAGTCGGCCATGCCCTTTGAAAGGAACCATCCCGGCATTTGCCTGGAGTGATTTAGGGAAATCACGGAAAACCTAAATCAGGATGGCCGGACGCGGGATTCAACCGTCGTCATCCCGAATGTGTGTCCAGTGTGCTAACCACTGCGCCACCTCGCTAGGTCTACCCTACAGTCTTAGGAACAACAATACCAGTACATGTATTCAACAGTCAGAAGTGTAAGAATGGATTTCGCTTATTAATTTCGACTCATCCGTTTCCTTCACAATGACCTGTACCACAAATTGCTTCATTTATCCTTCTCCATCTACATCTACATCTACATCCATACTCCGCTAGTCACCTGACGGTGTGTGGTGGAGGGCACTTTGAGTACCTCTTCTATTCCAGTCTCGTATTGTTCCTGGAAAGAAAGATTGTCGGTATGCCTGTGTATGTGCTCTAATCTGTCTGATTTTATCCTCATGGTCTCTTCGCAAGATATACGTAGGAGGGAGCAATATATTGCTTGACTCCTCTGTGAAGGTATGTTCTCGAAACTTCAACAAAAGCCCGTACCGAGCTACTGAGCGTCTCTCTTGCAGAGCCTTCCACTGAAGTTTATCTGTCATCCCCGTAACGCTTTCGCGATTACTAAATGATCCTGAAACGAAGTGCGCTGCTCTCCGTTGGATCTTCTCTATCTCTTCTATCAACCCTATCTGGTACGGATCCCACACCGATGAGCAGTATTCAAGCAGCGGGCGAACAAGTGTACTGTAACCTACTTCTTTTGTTTTCGGATTGCATTTCTTTAGGATTCTTCCAATGAATGTCAGTCTGGCATCTGCTTCACCGACGATTTATTTCCATAATCGTAGAAATTTTGTAACGTTACCTTATATATACATACAATTACAGGCGCAGCGCTCTGCAGTATCGTTGAATGACGTTTCTGGACATGGGCTCCTATGCATAACTTTATGTAAGAAGTTCCCTTTAGAAACTCTAGAAGTCTGCAACGTGAATTGTGATACATTAAATGTGAAACACGCTGTATTCTTGCCTTAGCTCACCTCCACGAGACATTTAATGAGGCGGTCGGGAGTAGCGACAATGTTTTTGCTCTTCAGTATAAAACCAAAAGAAGAGTGGACCCAATATCGATCCCTGCGGTACGCACGTTTTCTTTGTTGTCATTTCGGGGTCCTGGTGAAGCGAGAGTGGCACTGTCCATATTTTGTGAGGCTGTACGCACCGGCTCCTGGGTCTCCCTCAGCGCGTGCCGGGCGGAGCAGTCCATCGTGGGCCTTTTGGAGTGGACCAGCCGTCCGCCGGAGCTGTGAGCTGGAACGGAAGGGCGGCCGTGGCGCGGCGCGGCGCGGTGTGCCCAGCGGGCCGTGAGGCGCCGGGCCGGCCGCTCCCCTCCCCCACTACCGCCCCCACACCCTCCTAGCCCAGCAGCCAGCCGGTTGCGGGGCCGCTTTGATGTGCGCCGGCCCGTGCGGGCGGCGCTGGCGCCAGCGATTGCGGCTGGGGACGCGCCAGTGCTGTTCCTCGGCCGCTGACGCCGGCGTTACCCCACTCCTGCGTCGCCACGGCGCGAGTTATGCGCCACTGCCGTTCCACGACTCGCGGCTGAACTCACATCGCGCGAGAAGAGGTTTCACTGGCGCAGCTGTTTTGTGGACGTGGATATCTCACAGTTTCTTCATCTACTGGTTTCTGTCATAAGTTTGTTCGCTTTTCGTTACAGTGCAATCACAAAGAACGCCTGGGAACACCACCCCCCTACGACAGAGTGGTGATTGCCGGCGTCTGCTTACACACTTCACACAGGAGATGGTGCACAATATAACTAGATAAGGCGGAACGGTTTTGTAAACAAACTGTTTATTTCCTACAAAATACACCGTTATTGTCGACAATATATTGTCATTTCTCTGAAAGCTTATAAATGCCAGTTTTGCAAAAAGTAGGGGTTCTCAGGCTGATGAACTTTTAAATGTATTATCTGCAGTCCTCCGTCAGGCGTTCGCCATTCAGGAAATTCTGCAGGGCACGGAATAGCTTGTAAGGGCCGTGCGTCTAAGGCGCTCAGTCATGGACTGTGCGGCTAGTCCCGGCGGAGGTTCGAGTCCTGCCTCGGGCATGGGTGTGTGTTTTTGTTCTTGGGATAATTTAGGTTAAGTAGTGTGTAAGCTTAGGGACTGATGACCTTAGCAGTTAAGTACCATAAGATTTCACACACATTTGAACATTTTCAGCTTTTAAGGTGCCAGGACATGGGCACTTACACGTTAGCTTACCAACATTAGTATTAATAATACAGGGAGTGGTAAGGGCATCAGATCATGACTGTATTGAATGATGATAAATATGAGGCACTCTCGAGCAGTATTCCCTGCATGTGTGCATGATTAAGTCACTAACTTAAAGCGTTGGTGAAAAGTATCGGAAGTTGAAGATTGTGCAATGTAAAGTCTGCAGAAGGCCGTAGCTCGCCGAGCCGCCGTGGGCGGCAGGTAGCGGTCACCGGAAACGCGGGGCAATACGGAGCTTTTGGGGGTAGCCCAGCATTCGGAGCCACCTGTGCTGGGCAACACGTGGCCAAGACGGGAACTTCGTTTGCCTAGGGGCGATATGACCTACTCGATCATTGGGTAGATCTCAGAAATGCCGTTGGAGGGATTTCGGTGATGATAGAGCGTTCGACATTGGCCGAAAGGGGGTGTTCTTCCGCCGCGTTTTCGTACGCGTGTGAAACGCGAGAATTGTGGAGAGAGAGGACTTCGCCTGCAGCCATCGAGCGGTACGGACTTGGAGACGGCGTCTCGGCCATCGTCTTCGAAGGGAGATATACAATCTGTATCGCAGCACTCCGTGCGGAGTTCTGCGGTCGGAGCTCTCTGTGTGATCAGAAGCGAGATTTTCACCAACGCTTAACCACTTTCAACGACTTACCTAATATTATTGATCCGGTAGTTATCCTTGCGAGGTGCCGAGTATTTATCAACGCAGCTGCCGGTAATAGGGGCGCGTAATTGCATATTGTTAATGTGCCGTTCTCAGTACTGTGTGGGTGGACAAAGAAATTCACACTTTTTTTGTAAATTTTGTCAGTTGTGGGGGATATCAAATTAAAAGTGCCATTATTACAATCAAATTATCGACTTCATTGTAGCTAGAATTTACCCTGTCCCAGTAAACTTTACATGTAGTCTAGTCACTACACAATTTGCCCAGACGGGAAGAAGAGAAGGTTTGCGGTCTCCTATGTCAGCGACGGACAAATAAGCTTACAAGCTCAAAGTCTAGGGAATATAGCGGTTGTGGTAACACATCCCACTCAAAAGAATGTAGCTTTTTACTGATCACCATAGACGTATGTCGTATAGCGTTGTCATGATGAAAGACGACATCTGTCCCAAATCCGATCGTATCTCGTCAATGGCTTCCTTTAAACGCTGCAACTGCTAATAGTATTTCTCGGAAGTGGTAGTCCCATTCCAAGAAGTTCATAATGCAGGACGCCTTTGCAATCCCGCCAGATGCATAGCAGAACCTTTATCGGTTGTAGCCCTGGTTTAGAAACAGCGAGTGGTGGCTGCTCTGCCTTGTGCCACGATTTTTGGCTCTGTCATTTTAGGAATAGTGCACTGCCCTGTCTGCTCTGTATCATTTTGAAATAACTTGCCTTAAGGGGGGTAGGACGTCAAACGGACCGTCCTGAAGCAGCAGAGGCACCAGAGTACATTTTAATTTCCACTGCCTATACTTTCAGAAACAAATTCATAAAACTATAACCATAAAGAATTCAGGATTCACACTTATACATATATACATATATACATAAATGACTTAGTTGACAACATCGGTAGCTCCGTGAGGCTATTTGCAGATGACACGGTTGTCTACAAGAAAGTAGCAACATCAGAAGACTCGTACGTACTCCAGGAGGACCTGCAGAGGATTAATGCATGGTGCGACAGCTGGCAGCTTTCCCTAAACGTAGATAAATGTAATATAATGCGCATACATAGGGGCAGAAATCCATTCCAGTACGATTATGCCATAGGTGGTAAATCATTGGAAGCGGTAACGACCGTAAAATACTTAGGAGTTACTATCCGGAGCGATCTGAAGTGGAATGATCACATAAAACAAATAGTGGGAAAAGCAGGCGCCAGGTTGAGATTCATAGGAAGAATTCTAAGAAAATGTGACTCATCGACGAAAGAAGTAGCTTACAAAACGCTTGTTCGTCCGATTCTTGAGTATTGCTCATCAGTATGGGACCCTTACCAGGTTGGATTAATAGAAGAGATAGACAAGATCCAGCGAAAAGCAGCGCGATTCGTCATGGGGACATTTAGTCAGCGCGAGAGCGTTGCGGAGATGCTGAACAAGCTCCAGTGGCGGACACTTCAAGAAAGGCGTTACGCAATACGGAGAGGTTTATTATCGAAATTACGAGAGAGCACATTCCGGGAAGAGATGGGCAACATATTACTACCGCCCACATATATCTCGCGTAATGATCACAACGAAAAGATCCGAGAAATTAGAGCAAATACGGAGACTTACAAGCAGTCGTTCTTCCCACGCACAATTCGTGAATGGAACAGGGAAGGGGGGATCAGATAGTGGTACAATAAGTACCCTCCGCCACACACCGTAAGGTGGCTCGCGGAGTATAGATGTAGATGTTATAGCAGTGGAAGTTAAAAAAAGGTTTTACGTCTGAAGTTTCATCATTATTTCACTTGCTATTGGCCGCTATAGGTACACTTTTCTTCATAAGTAATTCCCTGCTAATTCCAGATTTCACAAATATACAGATGTCAGTAGTATCGCTTATGCAAGGTATAAAAGGGCAGTGCATTAGCGGGTCTGTCATTTATACTCAGGTGATTCATGTGAAAAGGGTCCGACGTGATTGTAATAGCACGACAAGAATTAACATAGTATGAGCTAGATGCAGGAGAACTTCCGTTTCGGAAAACGTTATGGAATTCAGTATTCCGCTGTCGACACAGTCAAGAGTGTGCCAAGAATACCAAATTTCAAGAATTATCTCTCACGAAGAACAACGCAGTGGACGATGGCCTTACCTACAGCGGTGTTTGCGTAGACATGTCGGTGCAAACAGACAAGCAACACTGTTTGAAATAACCGCAGAAATCAATGTGGGACGTGCGACGAACGTATCCGTCAGGACACTGCAGCGAAATTTGGCGTTAACGGGCTATGGAAGCAGACGACGGACGCGAGTGCCTCTGCTAACAGCTGGGCATCGCCAGCAGCTTTTCTCCATGGCTCGTGTCCATATCGGTTGGACCCAAGACGACCAGATTACAGGTGGTAAGAGCTGGTGGTAGGGCTTGGCTGCAGCGCAGACTCTGCGAAGTCCCAACTCATCAGCGAGGCACTGTGCAAGCTGGTGGCGGTCCCATAATGGTGTGAGCTTTGTTTACGTGGGGCCGGCCAGTGTGGCCGAGCGGTTCTAGGCGCTTCAGTCTGGAACCGCGCGACCACTACGGCCGCAGGTTCGAATCCTGCTTCGGGCATGGATGTGTCTGATGTTCTTAGGTTAGTTAGGTTAAAGTAGTTCTAAGTTCTAGGGGACTGATGACCTCAGATGTTAAGTGCCATAGTGCTCAGAGCCATTTGAATCAGCCATTGTTTACGTGGAATGGACTGGGTTATTTGGTCCAGCTGAACCGATCATTGAGTAGAAATGATGATTTGGGCTACCAGATCACCGGACATTAATTTGGAAATTTTTGGTAAGTTTCTATGGGGCCAAACTGCAGAGATCATCGGTCCCTAGGCTTACACACTACTTAATCTAACATAAGCTGACTTTACGGACAACACACACACACCCATGCCCGAGGGAGGACTCGAACCACCGACGGGGAGAGCCGCGCGGATCGCGCCTACGCAGCGCGGGAAGACATTAATCCCAATGCTTGTGTCTTATTCTGAGTGTCGTGAAGTACGTTAATCGTTTTTTTAAATTAAATTTGCGTTTCTTCACCGAGCAAGAACTGCACTACCATATATATAAACATAAGTACGCAGAAGCGCAGGAGGAAACGAAATGTAACTTCACAAGTTGAGATGATACGTAGTGTTATTACAATGATTATACCATCGGGTGAGATTTGCAAGAGGTTTGCCATTATGAAACCACTCGTAAGTACGACGTTGCAGCTCTCTGATCTCCATACACGCACAGAGTCGGTAGGGAAGGGTGTCAAAGACGTTGTGTCCTCTGCTGAGGCATCAGGGCCTACAACTATTGTGCCACATTCTTGGTATCCCGGATACTGTCACTGGCATATAAATGATGTTCGAGCCGATACCACGCATGTTCTATTGGGACAGGTCTGCACATTTAGGTTCCCACGGGAGTACCACACCACGGCGAAGACAGTTCACGGAGACATATCACATGTGTGGACGAGATGTCCGTGTTGAAAGTGACACTCCGACGCTGCCGTGTGAAAAGTAACAGACGAGGATGTAAAACGTCTGTGACGTAAGGATGCAACACGTCTGTGACGTACATTTGTTGCGTGAGCGTTTCCTGAGTCTCTGCGAGCCGTGGCTCAAGTCATAGCTGCTGGCTGCCCACACCGTGACGTCACTAAGGACACCGCTGTGCATGTTCAAAACATTGCAAGAATGGAATCTCTCCCTCGGGCCGCCACACTCGCCGACGGTGGTCATCTAGGATAGCGCAATCGCTATTCGTCGCTGAACACACTGCGATGTCAGTCATCTGATGTCCATGCTTTCTGGTCACAGCACCACTCGAAATCCAACCGTTTGTGTTTTCGTGTCAGTAGCAGCCTGTGCATGAGGCGTTAATTCCATAGTCTTGTTGCCGAGTGTTACACCGATGGTGTGAGTTGACTCAGCAATCTGTAAGCAGTCCAGTACTTTTCTCGCATGTCAAGCGCAGATGTGCTTGGTGCACAATACTGCGATCCACGCATGTGCTGCTAAGACTTGCTCCACAACCAATCCTAGAGAGAATATTTGAGATAATTAGGAAGAACGGAGGTTGGACAAAGTACTAACACTGCAATAACACAAGACAGTGAGTGCCTTTGTACCAATATACATCCAGGAAATGCAAGCAACTTATTATCTTACTGCTGTTATGAAAGATACTATATAATTCCGTCATGACTTTATGTGTCATATGCATTTCCTGCTTTGAAATAATTTCGAATGTGTGTTTGTGGCACTGCACCATTACTTTCGTAGGAACCCTGGCCTCACACTGATTTCTATTACCGTATAACCTGCCAGGCCTGGTGACAACACTAAACACGAACAACACTAACATAATATAGTGGCCGTTCTACCTGTCACAGAGAATTCGGACTTTAATCATTTACATACTGCTAATGGCATGGACGTGCGCAATGTTATCCAACCATATCTTTTCGTGATTTTTTTATTTTTGAGCAGCGTAATTATTAATTTTTTCCATGTTTCTTCGTGACAGTGAGTGTATCACGTCCGTTACGTAAAGTAGTTCATTATAATCTTCCTGGGGTAGGCCGATAGCTACATGGTCGTGACTTCCTTGTAAAGAGAATTAAGTAGTTATGACCGGTATTAGTAATGTGTAAAGATTCCAGCTTAACAACTGCACAGTATTTCCCGTGGTGCCGGCCGGTGTGGCCGAGCGGTTCTAGGTGCTTCAGTCTGAAACCGCGCGACCGCTACGGCCTCCTGCCTCGGGCATGGATGTGTGTGATGTCCTTAGGTTAGTTAGGTTTAAGTAGTTCTAAGTTCTAGGGGACTGATGACCGCAGATGTTAAGTCCTACAGTGCTCAGAGCCATTTGAACCACTTTTCCCGTGGTGTTTACTCAGATCCGTGGGCGTGATCTACAAGTGGCCAGTGGTCGCATCTTGTCGCGGCAAGCCGGGGCTTAGAGAGAGCGTGCGAGGGGCAGCTGTTGCGTTAGCCCGGGAAGGCGCCGCCATGGTGCGGAGGGCACAGCAGCAGCGGCAAGTGGGGGCTGCTCCTGCGTCACGCGCGGCCGCCATTTGCATGCAAATGAGCGCGGGGCGCAAATACAGCAGCGAGCCCGCGGCTCTGCGTCTCGGGCTGCTCCTCCTCCAAGCCGCACACATAGTCACCCACATTATCTTTCCCTTCCGTTTGTCGCTCTTCTTATCTACTGACGCGGAAAAATATTTCACGCACCTTAAGGTAGGCAACCAAACTTACACCATCCGATACCACGGCAGGCGATATAAGTTTGGTTGCCTACGTTAAGGTAAATGAACTGTTTTCGTCGTCAGTTCTATTTTACACATCCTGTATATCCACGTGTACAGCTATACATCTACATCTATATCCATACTCCGCAAGCCACCTGACCGTGTGTGGCGGAGGGTACCCTGAGTACCTCTATCAGTTCTCCCTTCTATTCCAGTCTCCTATTGTTCGTGGAAAGAAGGATTGTCGGTATGCTTCTGTGTGCGCTATAATCTCTCCGATTTTATCCTCATGGTCTCTTCGCAAGATATACGTAGGAGGGAGCAATATACTGCTTGACTCTTCGGTGAAGGTATGTTCTCGAAACTTTAACAAAAGCCCGTACCGAGCTACTGAACGTCTCTCCTGCAAAGTCTTCCACTGGAGCTTATCTATCATCTCCGTAACGCTTTCGCGATTACTAAATGATCCTGTAACGAAGCGCGCTGCTCTCCGTTGGATCTTCTCTATCTCTTCTATTAACCCTATCTGGTACGGATCCAACACTGCTAAGCAGTATTCAAGCAGTGGGCGAACAAGCGCCCTGTAGCCTCCTTCCTTTGTTTTCGGATTGCATTTCCTTAGCATTCTTGCAATGAATCTCAGTCTGGCATCTGCTTTACCGACGATCAACTTTATATGATCATTCCATTTTAAATCACTCCTAATGCGTACTCCCAGATAATTTATGGAATTAACTGCTTCCAGTTGCTGACCTGCTATTTTGTAACTAAATGATGAAGGTTCTTTCTTTCTATGTATTCGCAGCACATTACACTTGCCTACATTGAGATTCAATTGCCATTCCCTGCACCATGCGTCAATTCGCTGCAGATCCTCCTGCATTTCAGTACAATTTTCCATTGTTACAACCTCTCGATACACCACAGCATCATCTGCAAAAAGCCTCAGTGAACTTCCGATGTCATCCACCAGGTCATTTATTGTTGTTGTTGTGGTCTTCAGTCCCGAGACTGGTTTGATGCAGCTCTCCATGCTACTCTATCCTGTGCAAGCTTCTTCATCTCCCAGTACCTACTGCAACCTACATCCTTCTGAATCTGCTTTGTGTATTGATTCTTGGTCTCCCTCTACGATTTTTACCCTCCACGCTGCCCTCCAATGCTAAATTTGTGATCCCTTGATGCCTCAAAACATGTCCTACCAACCGATCCCTTCTTCTAGTCAAGTTGTGCCACAAACTTCTCTTCACCCCAATCCTATTCAATACCTCCTCATTAGTTACGTGATCTACCCACCTTATCTTCAGCATTCTGCTGTAGCACCACATTTCGAAAGCTTCTATTCTCTTCTTGTCCAAACTCGTTATCGTCCATGTTTCACTTCCATACATGGCTACACTCCATACAAATACTTTCAGAAACGACTTTCTGACACTTAAATCTATACTCGATGTTAACAAATTTCTCTTCTTCAGAAACGATTTCCTTGCCATTGCTAGTCTACATTTTATATCCTCTCTAATTCGACCATCATCAGTTATTTTACTCCCTAAATAGCAAAACTCCTTTACTACTTTAAGTGTCTCATTTCCTAATCTAATCCCCTCAGCATCACCCGATTTAATTTGACTAAATTCCATTATCCTCGTTTTGCTTTTGTTGATGTTCATCTTATATCCTCCTTTCAAGACACTGTCCATTCCGTTCAACTGCTCTTCCAAGTCCTTTGCTGTCTCTGACAGAATTATAATGTCATCGGCGAACCTCAAAGTTTTTACTTCTTCTCCATGAATTTTAATGCCTACTCCGAATTTTTCTTTTGTTTCATTTACTGCTTGCTCAAGATACAGATTGAATAACATCGGGGAGAGGCTACAACCCTGTCTCACTCCTTTCCCAATCACTGCTTCTGTTATCTAGGAACTCCACAATCCAATCACACAATTGGTCTGATAGTCCATAAGCTCTTACTTTGTTCATTAAACGACTGTGGGGAACTGTATCGAACGCCTTGCGGAAGTCAAGAAACAGTTCATCTACCTGGGAACCTGTGTCTATGGCCCTCTGAGTTTCGTGGACGAATAGCGCGAGCTGGGTTTCACACGACCGTCTTTTTCGAAACCCATGCTGATACCTACAGAGTTGATTTCTAGTCTCAAGAAAAGTCATTATACTCGAACATAATACGTGTTACAAAATTCTACAACTGATCGACGTTAGACATATAGGTCTATAGTTCTGCATATCTGTTCGACGTCCCTTCATGAAAACGTGGATGACCTGTGCCCTTTTCCAATCCTTTGGAACGCTACGCTATTCTAGAGACCTGCGGTACACCGCTACAAGAAGGGGGGCAAGTTCCTTCCCGTACTCTGTGTAAAATCGAACTGGTATCCCATCAGGTCCTGCGACCTTTCCTCTTTTGAGCGATTTTAATTGTTTCTCTATCCCTCTGTCGTCTATTTCGATATCTACCATTTTGTCATCTGTGCGACAGTCTAGAGAAGGAACTACAGTGCAGTCTTCCCCTGTGAAACAGCTTTGGAAAAAGACATTTAGTATTTCGGCCTTTAGTCTGTCATCGTCTGTTTCAGTACCATTTTGGTCACAGAGTGTCTGGACATTTTGTTTTGATACACCTACCGCTTTGACATAAGACCAAAATTTCTCCGCAAGCCGACTTACGGTGTGTAGCGGAGGACACTTTATACACCACAGTCACTTTCTACGTTTTGTGTTCCAGTCGCGGCCGTTTAGCGGGAAGAATGATACTTGGTAGCACTCCAGTGCGAGGTCAGGTCTCTCTAATTTTAACTCGATGGCCTATCCGCTAGATATAAGTGCGAGGAAACAATGTACTGGTTAACTGCACTAGTAACGTACGTTCTTGCAACTTAAACAGCAAATGATGCCAAATGCCTGTCATGCAACATCTGCTACTGGAGATGATTGAACATCTCCGTGACACTTTCACGCTTTAAATGAACGCGTAGCGAAACGAGACGTTCTTGTTTCGATCATCTCTATTTCTTCTCATCAATCTTATGTGGCAAAGATCCGAGACTGACGAGCAATATTCAAATACTAGTCGAACTTCCTGACGATTATTTCAATGAATCTGTCTGTTATCAGCCTAACCTCCGATTAGTTTTATGTCGCTGTCCCATTTCAAATCGCTCCGCAAGCAACAACCCAGATATTTTATGGATGTAACTGGTTCCAGTGATTCTTCTGCAATTGTGTAATCATATAGTTAGGGGTCCTTCTTCCTATTTATACCTACTATGATACATTTGTTTATGTTGAGGATCAACTGTAATTCCTGGCACTAACTGTTGACGTCCTGCAGAGTTTCCTCGATTTAGCTATAATTTTTTGACTTTGGAGCTTCTCTATACACAACGGTCTTCGTTTTATCTTCTGCTTTGAACCTCATAAAACCGGGCTCAGCATGTTTACTATTGGATTTGCCATGGTTAATTTAAGGACTGGCCGGATGCCCTTTCTGTCGTCACCTCGTTCTTCCTGGACGCAATATGTGGACCCAAACTGTCTGCATGTAGTACAGGCCATGTTTCCGAAGTGTTGCGAATCATGTAGCTGAGATGGTACTTGGGGCCGGCGCATCTCCCTGCCCTGAAGCGGCGCTTTAACAAATAAAACAGTATCATTCGAGAAGAGTCTCATCGGACTTCCGACGTTATCCACTATGTGACTTATATAGGTAGTCAGAAACCGTTCGACAAGCTTTTAAAGATGTTGTTGGCTGGGTTGTACGGAGAAATAATTTTTGAGAAAAAAAATTCGGTAATTTACGCCGTTTCCAAGTTAATTAGCATTGAAGTTAGCCAATCAGGCCGTTGCGTCGGAAAATTCAAGTGGGCTGGTACACACAATTACCGTCCATTGTTATCATAATGTAAATCATAGCACACGGTACTGCTCAGCCCACAGAGGGGGTTCTATTCTTATTAACGTCCCATGTCCAACTCTTCCACCGGTCTCTTGCTCGGTTTTAGGAAACGAACAGAACGCGTTTGTCGACACCATGTCTGGCGGGCCGCCTGAATTTGTGTGCGCAACGGCCTGATGGCCTAACTTCAACACTCTAATTAATTCGGAATCGGCGCGGCGTATCGAAGCTTTTACTCAAGAATTATTTCACACCACAACCTAATCTGCAACGCTGTCACTGTTTTCAGACTGTATATACTGTGAAAAGTATTAGTCCTGTAACAGCCCTCTGCGGCGCACCCGAAGTCACATTTACGTCTTAACATTTCTCTCCGTTCAGAGTGACATGTTGTATTCTGTTTGCAAGAAACTCAGCACAGATGGTATGATATTCCATACGCTGGTATTTTGTCCATTAGACGCCAGCGCAGAACAGTCATTCGCCTTCCGGAAGCGAAGGAATACGTCTGTATCTACTGATTTGTGTATCTCGAGGACGAACAGAGCGATCTGGACTTCAAACAATCGTTACTTTCGGACATATGACGTCACAGATGCAGTCCTATACCTTCGTGCATCTGTTCGACGATCCTTCTTGAAAACTGAAATGACGTGCACTTTTCTCCAGTCACTGGAACGCTAAGAAAACAGGAAGTTTTACCTGAGGCAAATAAATTTGAGGACACAATCTACTTTGGAAATGCTTTGTTATTTACATATTTGCTTGAAATGATGACTTTTAACGGTTTAGACGCTAATGAGTGTCTTCATCAAACCTAAATATCAATACAAGGGGAAAATGCAAAACTGCTGTTATTTATAACCAGAGAAATACGGAAAAGTGCAACACAATGAGAAAATAATAAAAAATGTACTCAGTATCTTATTATGGCGATCTCATGGGGTCTTTATAGAAAAGTTTGTGTTTCAGATTCATTTGCACTAACCAGGTTAACATTCCATGCTGGAGGAAATGGTGGCACCTGATCACGCATCCGCAAATACCTCGAAAATGGCTGGTTTGTGGACTCAAGTCTAGTGAAGCGTTTACGCTTTTGCTGTCGAATACTTTCGCCTATGTTAGTTTTCACTGCTAATTATGTTACACCCTGGATATGCCGTTCGTATTTAGTATATTGGATAGCAGCTTGTATAGTTTAACACGCAGTGCTTTAACTTAAGAGACTGGAAAGTGAACTAGGCCCAGATAGATGCCGTGCAGCGGATAAGTGAGTTGGTCTCATTTTTTTGGCGATGTTCCATGTTACTTTAGCCAAATGGTGATCTAGTCCCCAACCTTCCCTTAGAAAATACGATATAGCAACAAAAAGTTACACGATTCATAGACAGTTGACAGATATGACTAATCACCCCCCCCCCCTATTTCCCCCACCCACCCCTTCGGATTAAGGGGTACGAAGGACATCCGGCCTCAAACTTAAAATAAAAGAAACCTGAAAACGGCGGATCCATTTCGACGGGCTAATGCTGGGAAAGAGCGAGAAGTATTTTGTCTGCCGGCTGAATGGCCTGATGGCCGCCCTTGTGTCACTTTCCCTACTGCCTGTCGGGAGGCTGCGAACGTTACTCATTCGATTGTTTCGCAGTCCATAAACTGAGGAGATACCAGACATCTTATGAAAACAGCTTAAGTTCCAACAGTTTTTTTAAGGTGTTACAGACATTGTAATAAAGTGCAAGTCAAGTACAGATTTAGAAATGGCTGTTAAGCAAATTTACACCGACATTAAGAAACGGTTTAAAGCTAATTCACTGTCATTAAACTTTGAAAAGACCCACTATACGCAGTTCAGGACCTGTAAGAGATTTTCTTCCATGTGTATAGCACGTGCACTCATGCAGATAGGAGAGGTCGACAGTGTTACATTTCTGGGATTAAAACTCGATAATAAATACAGCTGGGAAGCGTAAACCACAGAATCGCTGAACCGTCTAAACGAGTTTGTATTTTCAATCGAATGATGCTATACGTAAGAGATACAAATACACAAAACTTGCATATTTTGTTAACTTTTATTCTATTACGTCATATGGGATGATATTTTGGGGTAACTCGTCAAGCCGATAAAAGACTTTCGGTATGCAAAAGTGTGAAGTAAGATTCATTTGTGGTGTAAAGTCGTGAACATCATGGAGAAACCAGTTCAAGGAACTGGGTTTTCTGACCACTGCTTCTCAGTATATTTATTCCTTAGTGAAATTTATTGCAAATAATATTTCCATTTCGAGCCAATATCTCAATACATAGTATAGTAGGAATAAGAACAATCTATATAAAGATCTAAAATCACTTGGTCCGAAAAGGGCCCAATATTCAGGAACAAACATTTTCGATAAATTGTCAGCACCATTAAAACTTGGTTTCAGATAAAGCACATTTTGAACAGAGACAGAAATAATTTTTGGCAAGCAGTTACTTCTACTGTATAGATGAATGTCTTAACAGGGATCGTTAGACCAGCTTAAGTCAAAATGTTTATTATATTTCAGTTCTCAAAGCAGTTCGTCTCGACAATCGAGGTTAGGGTATTTTGTGTATGGTAAATTTATTAAAAGTGACTAACTATGTTTCATTTTGATAGTGTATTAATTCTGCAAATAACAGTTCCGGTTTGCTGTAATGTGTTCACATATTTTGACAACCTCCTAGAAACTGCGTATTACGAATATATTCAAATGTTCTATGATTTTTATGTGATACTTTGACATCTTCCACACCCAAGAGAATCATCTTATTTTTGGATCTATGGTACAAAAACAGACTCTAATCTAATCTAGTCTAGTCATATAACTTGAGAAGTGTCCATGTATAGAAGGAAGATTCCCCGATTGTACTGCCCATGGGCAGGCATCTCCCCTTTACAGTCCAGCGATGCCGGTATCTGTTGTTTTGGAGCTCATAGATATTAGCATCAAAGTCAGATGGTGCTGTATGATGTGGGAAACACACATTCTCGCTGACAACGAGAGGAACCGTTTTCACCGACTGTGCTGTATCGGATAGGGCACAGAGGCTCCACGCCGTACAGCAGTGTCATATGGGTTGCCTAAACAGCAGGCTAAAGCCGTAGTACCCGGTTTGGCCTACACAGGGTGAAACGTTTACCGCCCTACTTCGGATCGTCTGTCACGTGAGCCGAAATAGAGCGTTGCTCGATATCGTTTCACGTCTCAAGTATTTGGGTAGGTTACACTACACGAGACAACAAGCATAACAGTTGGTAAAAACTGTACCTACTTCAGCATCTTCATCTACATTCGTGGTTTATTCAGAAAGTAAGGAACAATCGGTCACGAAATGAAAACCACAGTGAAAATCCGATGACGTTATGGACAGGTGTGTTGGGCAGTGACTCTAGTATGCCCGTCGATCGCGTTACTTCGTTCTTTTTAGTTCTGAGCACACAGGAAGCATATAAAGATATCTAGAACAAGTGTCTCCCGCCAAGTACGAGGGCCTAGTGAGAAATTTCGCCTGAAGCTATGCAGCCACCTTCCCATAATTGCCGTGCAGTTTCTTCTTGAAGACAATTCTCAGCTGCATTCTGCAGGGGCACTGAAGATGCTCCTGCGTCGTTTTCGGTTGGAAATGTTTGATTACCCACAATACAGCACGTAATTGTCTCCCTCTGAGTTTCATCTCTGCTCACATGAACCGCTGGCTATGAAGACAACAATTTGGCACAGACAACGAGCTGTAAGCCAGCATAGGGAACTGGCGGAAAGCACTGGCGGCTGCTTTCTATAATGAGGCTATTGGAAAGTTGGTACAACGCTACGACAAACGTCGGATCGGCAGCTATGAAGAGGTTGTAGCTAATTGTTGCAAATAAAACAGTTTTGATTTTCGCTGTGGTTTCCATTTCGCGATCTATGGTTCCTTTCTTTCCGAACAGCCCTCGTAGATACTCTGCAAGCCACACGTAAGTACCTGGTACAGGGTTCATCGAACCGTTCTCGAACAGTGCGCGGAAAAAATGAACGCCTACATTTCTTCGTGCGCCTCTGATATCCCTCATTTTATTATGGTGGTCGCTTCTCCCCACGCACGTCAGCGTCATCAAAATATTTTTGTATTCGGAGGAGAAAGTTGGTGATTGAAATTTCGTGAGAAGATGCCGCCGCAGCGAGAAAAGCCGTTACTTTAATGATGTCCACCACTCTATGCAAACGTCGGTGATCTCGGTCGTTAAGTGAAAGCCGTCGGCCACTGCGTTGGCGTGGTGAGAGGTAATGTCTGAAATTTGGCATTCTCGGCGCACTCTTGACACTGTGTATCTTGGAATATTGAATTCCTTAACGATTTCCGAAAATAAATGTCCCATGTGTCTAGTTCTAGCTACCATTTCGCGTTCAAAATCTGTTTAGTCCCGTCCTGTAACCACAATGACGCCGGAAACCTTTTCGCACGAACCACCTGAGTTCAGATGTAAGTTCCGCCAATGCACTGCACTTGTATACCTTGTGTACGTGATAGAAACGCCGTCTGTATTTGTGCGTATCGCTATCCCGTGACTTTTGTTAACTCATTGTACAGTGTGTACAAGAATCAAGAAGAAACACTAAGGCTGTATAACCAGGATTAATATGGATGTAAGACACGGATGCAGCCTTTCACACCTACTCTTCAGTCTATAAATGGAAGAAGCAATGAAGGAAATAAAAGTAAGGATCCACAGAGGGTTTAAAGTTCAGGGTGAAAGGATATCAATGATAAGATTCTCTGACGGCATTGTTATCTTCTGTGAAAGAGTAGAAGAATTACGGGATCTGTTGAATGGAATGAAAAGTCTAATGGGTACAGAATATGGATTGAGAATAAACCGGAAAAATACCGAAGTAATGAGAAGCAGCGGCAGAAATGAGAGTAACGAGAAATTCAACATCACAAGTGGTGATCACTAAGTAGACTGAGTTAAAGAATTCTGCTACCTTGGAAGCTAAGTAACCCATGACGGACGAATTAGGGAGGACATAAAAAGCAGACTAGCATATTCAAAGATGGCATTCCTAGCCGAGAGCACGCTACTGGTGTCAAACATAGGCCTTACGTCGTCGAGTTACTGCATGAAAATGTGAAGACTAAGCGCCTCTCTTCTATATTTAACTGGTTGTTGGCATGGAGGGCGCTTTTGAGTGCCTACCCACGACACCTACCTGAGACGATTGCATTCGAATAGGCCTCATTCCTTAAGCGGCCTGTGCAGCAGACAGTTCACGTTAGTTTACGGTATACTGCTAGCATCTAGCAGTATGATTACTTATACCCTCCCGGCCTAATACGTGACGATGCTCTTGATTGGTATGCAGCCGGATTCCTGCGTCCTGACGATGGCTGCGTACCCGTCAAGAGCATCAAAATCTAGCAGGCTGTTTGTTGTATACATTATCCGGCTCGTAGCATATTATGTCCTAAAGGGACGAAAACCAAGAAGTTCTAACTGAAATATGTGCTCAAATTGTAGCTCTGTATCGGGGAGACTATTGTAGTAGGAACACTGCAACAAATGGTGACGTAGCCCAATCTACAGTGGTTTTTACACTGCAGCGGATCAAGCAAGCTGGTGCGATTGTAAGTGTTTCGCGATTTTGAAGACCCCGAGTGACATCAGACAGGGAAGATCAGTTCATATGTGTACAGAGAGGACCCTTACTGCACCTGAAATTCGCGCGAGGAAGTAAATAGTATACGAGCAACTTCACTCTCTGTCTCAAGAGTGCATCGCCGTCTTCTTGAACAAGGCTTAAAGGACTGCATAGGGGTGACGAAAGCTTTAATACGGACACTAAGTAAGGTGAAAAGTTTGTGGTGGTCACAGGTATATTAAAACTGAAGTGTGCAACAATGGTCCAACGTGTTATCTGCGAATGAAGATTGAAGTGGTTGTAAACCATCGTCAAATTCTTGTTTATCGACTTCGTCGAGAACGTACAAGGAGGCAGCGAGTGACGCCAACGGTGAAACATAGTGGGGGTCGCTAATAGTGTGGGGATGTTTTGCAGGCGATAAACTCGGTGATCTAGTGAGAATTAATGGAACATTAAAGGAAGGAAGGATATCGCAGGATAGTGAGCAACAATGCAGGTCCACCTGGGAAGATACTTATTGGTGGTCGTGGGTCTGCTGTGCAGCAGGACTATGATCCAGAGAACGCTTCTAAACTATGCAGGAGGTATGTCAATAGGTAAGAAAAATGTGGGTATCTGTCAAATATGATTTGTTCACTTTAGTCACCTCACTTAAATCTCATTAAAGTCTTACGGGGTGAACTCGACAGGGAGGTCAGAAAAGTAAGGTAGTGTCCTATTGAATATCTATGGAATGATATACGGACAATTTTGACTGAAATATCTGCAAAGACACTATAAAATCTTATCTCCTTATCTCCAGAAAGCCAAGATTTGTGCAGCTCTTCTGAAAGCAAAGGGTCGTTACTTTTTAGAGGATAAACTCTAAACTAGTGGTACCATACTTAATCATAGAAAGAGAAAATACTTATTTTGTTGGTCTAATTAGTTTATAGATGTATTTCTACACTAAAATAAAGTATGTAGTTTTTATAATGAGTGACCGAACACTGGTTTACATGTTGAAGGGTTGACCCGAATTACAGTACATCAGAATAAAAAGCTGGATCGCGCTTTTATCACAAACTAATAGGTCAGCCACGAAGTTGCCCACTTGTGTGGTTCCTTTGATAGTTGTAAAGTCACTTCGGGCGCTATGGCCACACGAACTAAGACTCTAAACCACTGAGGAAATTTACAGAACCATAATTTGCGATATACTGGACAGCTATTCAACTGATTCAACGTGCATATCGCGAAAGGACTGTAAGAATGAAACAAGGGAGATTGGGGCACGTAGGGAGACTTACAGAGGACAGTTATTTCCATAACTTCACTTACGAGTTGAACAGAACACGTTGAATTTGAAAGGTACAAATTAACCTCCACTACGCGCTTTGTAGTGGATTGTGGAATGTCTACGTAGATGTGCACGCAGATTACTTTGGTAAGATTACGGTGAATTCCTCCAGCAGTATTATTCGCACATAGTTACCGCTCCCCATTGTGATGACGTCATCGTCAGTTGATCGTCGCACCTTAACCTTGCCTCCTTTCTCTCTCTTTGTACGCATCTCGAAACCAGAGCATGCGACGTGTAGCAACCTGCTTCTGTGAAAATGGGAAAGTGCAGTGCGGCTGTTATTTCTGCCTGCGAGTGCAACTGACGGCTCAACAGCGCCAGTGAATTGTTACCGGGAGCGGAGTTGCGAGTAACTCCGCGTCGAGGAACGTGCACACAGCCGGCGCGCGCCGCTAAGTCGCTGATTGGCTGCTCTAGTGGATGCGGGACACGGCTTGGCGAGCTTCCAGCTCCGCGGTGGCGGTCGATGTTCCGCTTCTTCCTCCAGGGCGCCACTCCGTCCCTCCACACAGCTGGAGCGAGCCCTGCTCTACCTGCCCTGACACTAGCGATGGAGTGCTCATAGAACAACGTCACCTCTAGAAACCCACTCTGTGACCGCGAAACTTGGCGCTGATGTTGGTCAAAAAATGGTTCAAATGGCTCTGAGCTCTATGGGACTCAACTGCTGAGGTCATTAGTCCCCTAGAACTTAGAACTAGTTAAATCTAACTAACCTAAGGACATCACACACATCCATGCCCGAGGCAGGATTCGAACCTGCGACCGTAGCGGTCTCGCGGTTCCAGACTGCAGCGCCAGAACCGCGCGGCCACTTCGTGATGTTGGTCCTCCTCCACACCACACGTTCACATTTCACTGGAACATTATTTTTTTCCTTTTTTCCTCCAACGACGAACCGCTTGGTAGAGCCCTTTTCCATCGAAGTCTGCATTTTGGCTGCTGTTCACAAAAAATTCCACTTGGAAAATTACAATGTCGCGATTCTGGAAATGACTGCTAAGCAATAGTTCATGATCCGAGGAAAGAGGAAGAATATATACGGCGACAGTAACTGTTCTCGAAAGAACAGATACTGATGATGACCGTGCAGCTTTTCCCTGGAATACATGATGACTAACTGAAACCCTCGGCTGCCGACAGGTGGTGTTGGTATACCTCGATGTGGACAGCTGAAAATGTGCGCCCCGACCGGGACTCGAACCTGGGATCTCCTGCTTACATGACAGACGGTCTATCCATCTGAGCCACCGAGGACACAGATGAATAGCGCGACTGCAGGGACTTATCCCTTGCACGCTTCCCGTAAGACTACCCAGCCATTGACCTTCGTCTGTGCGAATGCGCACAGGTTGCCCAAACTCTTACGGGAACCGCCAAAGCGTGCACGAGTAATGAGTGGATGGGCAAATGTCTATAAGGTACTTCACATATGTAGAATTGTGGACAGTTGGGAATGTGAGTCTCACGGTAAGCGTGCAAGCGATAAGTCCCTGCAGTCGCGCTATTCATCTGTTTCCTTGGTGACTTAGATGGATAGAGCGTCTGCCATGTAAACAGGAGATCCCGGGTTCGAGTTCCGGTCGGGGCACACATTTTCAGCTGTCCGCATCGAGGTATACCAACAACACCTGTCGGCAGCTGAGGGTTTCAGTTAGTCATCGTTGAAAGGGGAAGAAGTCGTTGGGTTCCATGTGGGGAGAACAGCGGGAGTCGGATAATGACTTGATAGCCCATGGAGAAAGCAAGTGTCAGCGATCCTGATCAGGCTGAGATGGGTGACTCGTGGAGCAGATGTACCCCTTCACACAGGTTCCTCGTGAAAGTTCGTCTTATAGGAGCCCCGTAAAGTCAGCAGGAGAATTCGGTAGAATGTTCCGGTGACATTTTGTCACTTACGAGCATGATCATTTATTACCACATCATGGCAGTCCCAAATAAACATTCGAAATCGCCTTGCTAGATGATGGTTTCATCTTCGTCTTTTTTCGATGGTGATGCATCAATATACACTGCTTGACAAATACAAAGAAACAACTGCCACTTGTTAAAGAACAATTGTTAGAGAACAACCTAAAATTGCTAGGGAACATCCGACCATTGATAATAAAAAGAAATGTAGAGGGCGGGACGTGTTAACTGCAGCGAAGCGTTTGCAAGGACGCTCTGTATGCATTAGACAGTTCAGGCAGTACAGTGTTTGACGAAAGTTGTTATGGAATCGATTAGTGCGACTCCCGCCTGCAAGACATCAGTTGAGTGTTTACGACCGTGAGTGAGCAGTCGGACGGCCCGAAGGCGGTTATAGTTTGTCGAAAAGCGTCATCACGCGATTAAAAAATATCGCTGAAGACTGAAATGCTATGCGAAAGCATGCTGGTGGTCGTACACGGACCATCACACGGCAGGAGGATCGATACGCAGCGCTAGTGACGAAAAGAAGCAGGCCTCACACTCCTAGACGGATCGCTGCACACCTTGGAACTGCTTCCGCTACACGTGTCCCTGCCAAAACCATATCGCGCCTATTATATTTGGGCGGTTTTTAAGCTCGGAAGCCTTCAAGCCGGCCAGTGTGGCCGAGCGGTTCTAGGCGCTTCAGTCCGGAACTGCGCGACCGCTACGGTCGCGGGTTCGAATCCTGCCTCGGCCATGGATGTGTGTGACGTCCTTAGGTTACTTAGGTTTAAGTAGTTCTAAGTTCTAGGGGACTGATGATCTCAGATGTTAAGTCCCATAGTGCTCAGAGCCATTGGAACCATTTCGAAGCCTTCAACTACGCCAAGGTCGAGAAAGAGCTCTTTGTTGTTCGGCTCAGCAACAATGGTCCTGTGTGATGTTCTTCGAGGAATCCCGATTCACTCCGGCTAGTGGTTATGGCCACCAGTTAGTGTGGAGAGAGAGGGAAACACAGCACACCACAGAATGTTTAAGGGCATCATCAATGTAAACTAAGCGTTACACTGTGGGCATGCATTGTGCACAATGACCAAACACCGCTGCGTGTCTTTGGGGGAGGTAGTGTTACAGACCAGCGAGGGAGGTTATTCTGGATCATTTCCGTGTGTTTAGGGTTGTGACAGGTCCCAACTTTCTCTTAATGGACGACAATGCCCGCCCACACAAGACTGATAACGTGTCGGAAACAATGGAAAGTGATGATATTGAAGTAGGGAATGGACATAACCCCTATAGAGCATGGAAAAAATTGGAAATTTGTGGTAAGTTCCTAAGGGAGCGAACTGCTGAGATCATCGGTCCCTAGGCTTGCGCACCACTTAATCTAAATTAAACTAACTTAAGCTAAGGACAGCACACACACTCATGCCCGAGGGAGGACTCGAACCTCCGACGGGGGGAGCCGCGCGTACTGTGACTAGGCGTCTGAGACCTCGCGGCTATGTAGAACATGTCTGGAATGCTCTTAGAAGACGCGTTTCTTAATGAACACCCCCTCCGCGAATCGTGCCAGAATTGAAAACGGCTTTGAGAGAGGAGTGGTACAATATCCATGAAGGACTCAAACAGTTCGGCAGCTAGCGTGAATAACAGGTGCAAAATGGGCATTACTGCTCGAGGAGGGCAGATTCCTTACTGAGAGTCCAATACCGACCTTTATGCTGGAATACTGACTCGTGTCAAACACGAACACTATTTTCACATAGGGGACAAGACGCATGGGATAGCGACATGCATAAATACGTTAGTATAGCATAGACAAGGTATAAAAGGGCGGTGCGCTGACGAAGTTTTCTTTTGTACTCAGGTGATTCACGTGAAAAGGTTTCCGACGTGATCATGGCCGCACTACGGGAGTTACCAGACTTTGAACGCGGATTGGTAGTTGAAGCCTGATGCATGGAACAATCCATTTCCGAAATCGTTAGCTCAATCAATATTCAGAGACCCACAGCGTCAAGAGTGTGCCGAGAACATCAAATTTCAGGCATTGACTCTCAGCATGGACAACGCAGTGGCCGACGGCCTTCACTTAACGACCGAGAGCAGCGGCGTTTGCGTTGAGTTACTAGTGCGAACAGACTAGCAACACTGCTTGAAACAAGTGCAGAAATCAGTGTAGGTCGTACGACGAACGTATCCGTTAACACAGTGCGACGAAATCTGGAGTTAAAGGAGTGTGGCAGCACACGACGAACGCAAGTGCCTCTGCTAACAGCGCCGTTCCTGGACTCGCGACCGTATCGATCGCACCTTAGAATACTAGAAAACCGTGGCCTGGTCAGAAGAGACCAAGTGTCAGCTGGTAAGAGCTGATTCTAGGGTTCGCGTCTGGCGCAGACCCTACGAAGCCCAGGACCCAAGCTGTCAATAAGGCGCTGTGCAAGCTGGTGGTGGCCCCATGATGGTGTGCGCGTGCTTATATGGAATTGACTGAGTCCTGTGGTCTAACTCAACACATCACTGACAGGAAACTGTTACGTTCCACTACTTGGACACCATTTCTAAGCTTTCATGGAATTCGTGTTCCGAAACAGCGATGCGCCCCTTCTCTGGGCCATAACTGTTCGCGACTGATTCGAAGAACGTTATGGACAATTCGAGCGAAAGATTTAGCCTCCCAGATTGCCCGACATGAATCCCACGGAACTTTTGTGTGGGATAATCTAGACCTTAGTTCGTGTGAGAGGTGGCGTGCCTTTAGATGCACACAGTGACTTGCCCCCTCCATATTGATATCTTACTCTGAGTAATTCGATTAGGGGAAGTATGGCCGAGTATTGTCGTCACAAAGCTAGTATTGAGAACTCAGAAGATATGAATATTTTCCTCTCTAACTGCATGTGGTGAAAAGTTGCTATTGTTTCACACGCCGACTTCCCACGCAGCATCTCTCGTTACCCGGGTGGCTCAAATGGCTCTGAGCACTGTGGGGCTTAACTGCTGAGGTCATCTGTCTCCTAGAATTTAGAACTACTTAAACCTAAATACCGAGCGAGGTGGCGCAGTGGTTAGACACTGGACTCGCATTCGGGAGGACGACGGTTCAATCCCGCGTCTGGCCATCCTGATTTAGGTTTTCCGTGATTTCCCTAAATCACTCCAGGCAAATGCCAGGATGGTTCCTCTGAAAGGGCATGTCCGACTTCCTTCCCCATCCTTCCCAAATCCGATGAGACCGATGACCTTGCTGTCTGGTCTCCTTCCCCAATCAACCCAACCCAACTTAAACCTAACTGACCTAAGGACATCACACACATCCATGCCCAAGGCAGGATTCGAACCTGCGACCATAGCGGTAGCGCGGTTCCAGACTGTAGCGCCTACAACAGCTCGGCCACTCTGGCCGGCCACCCGGGTGGTCAGGTGACAGGCGGGTTCCGCTGATCTTGAAAGGGTTAAGCCGACGGTTATGAGGGAGTCGACTGGATGCTTTCCAGACGCCGACATTGTCATAAGAGTGGGGGCGACACGCCCACAGGGGCCTGAAGGAGCGGCTGGGGCTAGAGATTCCATTACTTCGCAGAAACTTAGTGAAAACACTTTCTGACGGGCTTCCAGCGGGCGTGGGAATTACTTGTGTTCCCAGGCAGTATTGGCGGGCAAATTCACGCGTTTTCTGAAAAATCATAACTGTGATTGGCTTACTCAGGGGATAGCCTAGTAACGTAGCAAAATCGGCGCAGAAATTGGCGCCAAGTGTCTCCATTGGTTGAATAGTAGTGCTTCGGCAATAGAGTGGAATATTCCGCCGGTTTTCGAGTTGCTGATTTACACGTTTTAACCACGGCCACTGTCGTGGGGGCGGGAATGTTCTGTGTTCGGATTGTCGGATTGTACGGGTGCTCTTGGGAGAGTCGGCTCTCGCCTTTCGGTCGGAGTAGGTTACAAGACTGAGCTCTCGCTGCCCTGGGCAGCCTGCCTTCCGTTGCCTGTCTAATATACTTTCATTTAATTGTTACTGTTTGACGAAGTTGCTGAACTTTCGACTTTCTACGTAACTTTCCGAGTACAGTTGGCAATTGAGCGTTCTTCGTACAAGCGGCCTATGTGTCAGTCTTGAACAGTTTTGGCTAAAGTTGACTGTATCGGAGTTACTGTGAGACTTCGCTTGTTAAAATCAATCACTGTACCGTCAGTGATTGTCTAGCGAGCCTTCTTCGTCTCCCTCAGAGGCGCATTTATGTTGCTACTAAGTCTATAGTCTGGAACAACCAGACCAGGATAATTTGTTTCGGGCTATACTAGCGACATTATCATCACCATGTCGGGACGTCGAAGTAACCAGTCGTCGCCTCCAGTACGCCAGGTCGTGTCCCTGCAGTTAAGAAGACAGCTTGGTAACGTATGTCCGCAACATCGGCAGATTAGGGAATTTAGCTATGTGACAATCAGAGCTAAGCAGAGCGCACCTGTTCCCGTCTTTTCTAACGTGGTTCTGTCTTGGGTGTTCATTGTCTCAGTTCTCACTACAGTGGCAGCAATTAATGTTTGGTTGGCTGGGTGTTTCTCTTAAAATTTGAGTTGCAAGGAATTGGCTCCACATACCATATTTTTTTAAAAAAAAAAAAATTCTTTATTCAGCATTAATTAATATTTATACAATAGAACCCACTACCTTAGTGATTAGTGGGTCTTAACTGATCTACATACATGATGTTCAGCAGCTATTTCTGTTTATTATTGTTATTATATTATGCTATGTTAATTATTGTAAGCTACAGACAGAATACTAGAAGACAATAGGCAGACTACAGCTAAAATCTACTTACTAATTGTTAATATCTTCCTACTAGTTAATTCCTAACTGCCTGCAGCGTTACAGGTGTGTCAGCATAGATATAAACCTACTGCTTTAGGCCCTGCTCATCGAGCTAATCCCGATGAGCGTGCCCCTGACACTGGGCTGGCCAAGACTGTTTGTTGCTGCAGGTTCCTAACTTAATATCTATATCTAAAGCTACAACTACTACTAACCTACGTCAATTCCGGTGCTTTTTAGTCATCATTGGTGTACCCTGATCCTCCTATTCCTGCACGTGGCGGATTGCAACTAAGAAGTCGACCTGTCCACGTGCAGGCGGTATACGATGAGGGTAATCGGACACATTCGGTAAATGTCACTAATCGTGAACGACCCTCATGTATCTCGTAATGGGACACATTTGGTATATGTCAATCATGAAAGTCAGTCAGGTATGCCGTCAATACTTTTCGTGACACCTCGTCTGCCAATTTGCTTAAAGTGTCGAAAGTTCCTTTGTGTCTTAATAGGTCATATGTGTTATTGTGTGGAAGTTGTTGTCTTAGTGTCATTGCTACATCATCGAAAAGGGGGCACTCGTAAACCACATGGTAGGGAGTGCCCTCCGAAGCACCACAGTCACACTCGGGTGTAGTCTTTTTCCCAAACCGACACAAGTATGTCGGGTAGGGCCCATGACCAGTGAGAAAGTGTATTAGGCCCCGCGTTGGCTCAAAGTACTTCATCCCTAGCCTTTCTTTTACGTCTGGCAAGAACTCAAAGGTTCTTCTGCCAGTTTCTTCCATTTCCCAAGACTGTTGCCACAGGTCCTCGCCCCTTCTACGTATTTCTCTCTTATCTATTACCAGTATTCCCATGATGTTCTCTGTTTTCGCGTTGTTCCCTTTCTTTACCCAGTACCAAGCTGCTTGTTCCCGAATTTTGATGTCTAAAGGACAGAGCCCCATTATTATTAAGAGTGCATTTCCTGGAGAAGTTCTATACGCCCCTACGGATCTTAGAAGCATGTTTCTTTGTACTCTTCTCACTGCCATGGCGGGCACCACCCTTGTGAGCCTATGTGCCCAGACTCCCGATCCGTAACCCACTACTGATGTTAATATGCTATTGTGATACAACTTGATTAGATGTGGTGGAAGATGAAATCGTTTGTGACCTATTGAGGTAAGATTGTTTAACAATTGCAATGCTTTTTGGGATACGGACTCAATGTGCTTTCCAAAGTTCCACCTTTCATCGATGATGACGCCCAGGTAGCGAGTCTCTTGTCGTCTTATTACTGGTGAGCCTCCGATTCTAACTGTAGGGTTCCTCGCCAGCTGTCCCTTCAGTAATAAGTACGTCGATTTGGTCGGTGAGATCGTCATCTTAGTATTTGTGCACCATAGTTGTAATTTGGTCATCGCTCTGTTTATTGTTGGTTCGATGTCCTCGCGGCTTCGGCCGCCGACCAGCAAGAGGAGGTCATCCGCGTAGGCTATCACCTCTAGCACTTCTTCACTCTGTTCCAAACTGTCTAAAAGCGGTTCCATGTGGATGTCCAAGAACAGGGGACCTAGTACGGGGCCCTAT
This sequence comes from Schistocerca serialis cubense, assembly GCF_023864345.2. NCBI lineage: Eukaryota > Metazoa > Arthropoda > Insecta > Orthoptera > Acrididae > Schistocerca > Schistocerca serialis. The sequence continues at coordinate 471,721,374 of NC_064646.1, read as the reverse complement.
GGACATCCCTTAGTTATGGATTTTCCTACTCTGCCGCTAGGGGATGATAGCCAGACCTCCCGCCCTTCACAATAGCTCCTCAGACAACCATATAGCGACCCTGGACACTCCTTCTCCCGCAAGCAGGAGAAGAGCGAAGGCCACCACAGGTTGTCAAAGGCGCCACTGATGTCAACCATGATGCCAACCACGTACTTGTATGGGGTAGAGTCGCAGACCTCAGCCGCCAGAGCGATCGCATCAGTTGACGATCGCCCCGGCCTGAAGCCGAACTGCCTGCCACTCATCCCACACAGCACTCGGTGTGCAGTCGTCTGTCAGCTAGAAGTTTTTCGAATAATTTCCCAAGGATATTCAGTAGGCAAATCGGCCTATAAGACTTAACATCCGCTGGGTCCTTGTTGGGTCCCTTTTTGATTATGACAACGTTTGCCTCTTTCCAGATTTTCGGGAATTTTTCCTGTCTTAGGCATTCATTATACAACTGGGTTAGTGGTGCCACCAGTTGAGGTGCCAGGAACTGCACCACCTCCGCCACAATGCCGTCTGGGCCGGGGGCTTTTCCTGTTTTCAGTGCTTTAATGTGGCCAGCCACCTCCTCTTCAGAGAAGGGGTAGACTGCCCTGTTGTTAGCAACTCTATCCAGATCTCGATTTCGTAACTGGGACTGTCCCTCCGTGTCGCTGGCCTCATCGTCGTCAGGGAGCAGGGACTGGAGAAGAACCTCTGCAGTCTCCTGCCAGGACTCTGTCATCCCATCCCCGCACCTGACCGTTGATAGCATCATTGGGGACCGGATCTTTTCCCTCAGTAGTTTGTAGGGTATTCCCCATGGATCCAGGGCCAGCTGGTCCAGCACAAATCTTTCCCAACTACGTAGTCTGACTTCTTTTAGTTCTTTTTGGAATTTATCTTTAGCCTCCCGGTATAGCTGTAACCATCGTTGTTTTTCCCACCAGACGACACTGCGCTGGTAGTGCCTCCTCAGCCTTCTGACAGACTGGCGCATCTCCTGAAGTTCAGCTGACCATGGTGACGGGGAGGCCGCCATGGCTCTCCTCCTGGTTGGTACAGCTACCCTGACCGCTCTGGTTACTGCGCCTACCAGTTCTTCGGCTCGCTTGTCTATGTACAAGTCCTGTTGTGCATCACCTTCTGGCAATTGAGGAATGTCGCACTCTCTCGCTAGTCTCTCCCAGTCAGCTCTCTTGAAATTCAGTTGCAGCTCCCACCCTGCGGTCCAGTGACAACCTCCATTTCCTAAGCTGAACATTATAAGATTATGGTCGCTTGTTGTCGCGTTCTCCTTGACTTCCCAATTCTGAATGATGTTGGCAGAATTTGGCGTAACTAGCGTTACATCTATATTGGTGCCGCGCCCCCCTCCCGCTGCGTAAGTGGGAGGGTTGCCAGGTCTATTTGCAACCACAAGTTGTAGAGCCATAATCATTTCCTCTACTTTTTCACCGTTTCCATCTCTTGTGCCACTGTACCACAGGGGGGATTTTGCATTTATATCTGCTGTTATAAACAGTTTGCGACCTCGCAACGCCGTGGCTACTCTGGTCAGGTGATCCAGATGTTGTTCGATGTTGTCCCCGTATTGAAAGTACATGTTTATAAAGGTTATAATTCCCATGGGGGCCTGTACCTCCACGACGTTGCAGTGACTGGTAGAAAACTGTGCAAGTGTTGTTGCTCGTAGAGACTGGTTTGTGATGACAATTGCCGCTTTGGGGGCTTCCCCACTACTCGTTATCTGCCATGTAGCGGCTGCAAATGAGAGTTTTCCAGCTTGAGAGTACGGCTCCTGCAAGCAGAGTACATCAAGCCTCTTCTCCTCCACCTCTCTTCGGAGCTCCTGCATCACTAGTCTGCTGTTATGCGTGTTCAACTGTCCAACAGTTAATTTTGTCATTATGGGAAGTAAGTGTGCATTCTATCATCAAGCCAAGTCTTGCTCCAATCAAAAGCGATCCGACCATGAGCTAGGACTGATTGAGCGTAGATGTCATTTAAGTCAAACTTCTCCCCACGTCTGTCAAACACTTTCTTAAGTAAGTCTCGCAGGGCCCCGAAGTCGGTGGGAAGATTCACTGACTTTAATTGTATTCTATCCACAGCCTCCATTACTGAGAAGGTGACCTTTCTTCCGTCCTCGTGTCCTACCCGGACCACATGTCTTAAGGCAGTGGTCAGGATAGCCGGCTGCTCCAATCTTGCCAGTTGCATTGTGAATTCTATATTGGGATATACCCTAATCGGATCTACAGGCGGTAGCCTGATTACTGGGGTATCTGCCTCAGTTGGGTTGGTGCTGGTGCTAGTGACTGTACTTTCTTGGAGAGGTTGTTTGGTTTGTACAGCTTCGTGTGTAGGGGCCTGGGAGGCCGCCACCACTACAGGATGCTTCTGCCGTTGTAGGTTGTTGTTCGGCCTTTCTCCCCGGTTTAGGGAAGGGGGAGCTGTGTTTTTGTCCGGAGAATCGGTTTGTATGCATCTGTCCACCATAAAGGGATCTGTTTGAATTTCCCTCTCAACTGTCATGATTATGAGGTGCCCGAAAGCGACCTTAGAAATTCCTTAAATTTATTAGCCCTCACAGCATCCCTCCTTCTTTTACTCGGGGACTTGTGTTTGAGCATCCTGTTAGCTGCGCTCTGCTCAGCCATAGTCAATTCTTGAGATCAGGCGTTGTTCTAGCATCCGGTAAGTGGGGCAGTTCCGTCCCGTGGCACCACAGGATTTCTTTCCCCGATTTTTACACGGAATGCAGACCCCTGTTGTTTTACATTCCTTGCGGTTGTGACCACTCTCACCGCACCTGGAGCAAGCCGACCCCCTGGTGCAGTGCCTCAGAATGTGGTCCAGGTCGCCACAGTTATGGCAGCGAGGTACCACTATATAGTCCCTAGTGTTAATGGCATGAAAGCCTACATAAAGTCTGCCCATTGTTCTTATCCTTTTCCATAATTGCGCAGAGACCTCGGCCACGTGATGTACCACATCGCGATCTCGAGGTCCTGTTTTAAATTTCAGCTTAAAAGAGTTTTTGAATTCTTGCTCATTGATGTCATCGAAATTTTGTGATGTGACTGTCTCATGTAGCTCCTCATTGGTCATAACCGTGGGTACATCGTATAATATTATTAGAGGGTTTCTTTTTCTAGGTGGTTCACACTTAACGACTGCATTTAATTTTTGATTATTTAAAAGTTTCTCTTTGTCCTCCTCACTAGCAACTTCCACAATAACCGAATTCCTACTGGGTTTGACCTTTTTGATTTTGATTTTATCCTTCACTGGGTCTATTGTTGTTGTTAGCAGCTCTTGGATTCTCTTTACGCTGGTGTCTTGGCCAGGCAGAGTCCTCAAGAAGACTGCTGTGTCTGACCGTTTGGCAACTTTTTCTATAGTGTCCTTTGTTGAAGTCTGTTTAGTTGGCGCCTGTGCAGCCACAGCCGCCCAAGTCTTACTAGGTTGCTTTCTTAGCCTTTCGTTTTCCTTTGTTAACTCCATTACGCGGCCTTCCAATCTTGCATGAGCTATGGCCCAGGCCGATAGCTCATTTTTAATTGTATTAAGAGCCGCTTGACTTATCTTACCGTTTTTTACGTTTTCTTGTGTGTCTCTGTACTACGCTCTCATCGTCTGCCTGTCCCATCCCGTCCTGTGGTGAGGGAGCAGACATCATAGAAGCCCGTAAAGGCGCACTCGTATCACTCGCTTCGGTTTCAGCCATCATAGGTAACGAGTGATAAAAAGAAGTGGGAGCCCGTCTCTTGCCCCGGACCGGCTCCTCTGGCATGGGGGGGGGGGGGGGGGGGGACTACTGCAGCTCGCCCACCGACCTCGCCCCTAGGTCAAGGGCACTTCTGAGCTGCCGGGTTCAGCGCGCCGTCGCCAGCGCACTGGTCCCCATCGATGGCCTCGTCGTCGACGATTTCACACGACGCTCCTCGGCAACTGCACCCCGCACTCCGGAGAGGCGGATGCACCCCTCGCCCTTCGCCGCCTACTTGCCCGAGCTTCCACCTGAAGGCCAAGGACCCACTCCTACTCAGGTGGTGGGTCGGTCCCCCAGTCGTTCGGCGGTCTGGGCCCATCTAACGTAGCCCAGGCGATGTCACCACCTCCTGGGTTTGGCAGAACACGCCCCGGTTATTTTTAACTCCAAAACGTAATGTACTTTGCGGATAGCCCTCGTATAAACTGTGTACGCGAAACTGCCGCCACATGTATGTGTGTACATCACTATCCCATGACCTGTGTCCGCAGCTCGTGGTCGTGCAGTAGCGTTCTCGCTTCCCACGCCCGGGTTCCCGGGTTCGATTCCCGTCGGGGTCAGTGATTTTCTCTGCCTCGTGACGACTGGGTGTTGTGTGATGTCCTTAGGTTAGTTAGGTTTAAGTAGTTCTTAGTTCTAGAGGACTGATGACCATAGATGTTAAGTCCCATAGTGCTCAGAGCCATTTGACCCATGACCTGTGCCACCTCAGCGTATTGATCTGTCTTACAAGTGGACCAAAAATGTTCAAATGTGTGTGAAATCTTACGGGACTTAACTGCTAAGGCCATCAGTCCCTGAGCTTACACACTACTTAACCTAAATTATCCGAAGGACAAACACACACACATATGCCCGAGGGAGAACTCGAACCTCCGCTGGGACCAGCCGCACAGTCAAGAGGATCATACGATATTCCTCCAACTGATTTCATTCGTACAGACAGCGTATGTACGGTACGATTGGGACTTCAGCATACGTGAACAGGAAGAAGCAAAAAGGAATTTTACAAACAAGTAGAAAAATTTTAGGCGGTCTTATAAAGTTAGTATGGTGGCTTGCACTTATGGACTTCGTTGCTGTGCGAGTAGGTGCTGATTTTCGTTAAGGCGAGGTCTTTGGATCGAATCTCACTGTTGATTGTCCTTTTTTTAAATCAATATTCATGTGGAGAACAAACGGACCCTGGATTTTACACGAAACTTTTCAAGATCGGAGGGTCTGCCAAATTTTAAAGAAATTCTTCAAAAATCCATACCTCTGGTGAAGAATTACATGAAACGACTTCAAAACTGCGTGTACCTCATCGAAAAAAGTGGGGTGACAGCTTCTACAGAAGAGAGCACAAAAATTCAATCATACGTTCACAACTAGTTGGCTGCACCAATATTCGGTAATATGCTTCGGTATGCGTGATACACCGCGAAATTGTGTGAAGACAGAGAGGCGATTATGAATGCAAATCAATTGCCTATTGCAATACACACATGAAAAAGACAAGGCGTTCATTACATATGCCTTTTGTCGAAATAATTACTGTTATTCGTGTTTCTACGGTCAGTATCATCCTGTTTATGCAGTGCTCCAAGGGTTACAAATTGCAATTTTCACAAACGTAGATATGATAATGTAAACAAAACGACTGTAATAATCTGATTGAAAGTTCTCATGTACTCTGTTTTTATTTCCTATCACCTATCGATTTTTCTTCTCCTTTCCAGACAAAGATCGTGAAAATAATAAATGAATAATTAAATATTCATCATCTTCACAGTCATAATAAACCTGTTGTCAGAATTGCGAGGGAATAAAAAAATCGGCAACGAGTTTCGATCGAGAGATCTCACGCTTATCGAACTACACGCTTATACGTTTTAAAAAAATAAAAGGAGAAAGAAACAGGAATGAGCGGATACAGGCAGCTTCTGGCTGGGTGGAGACAAAGTGGGCAGCGGTCGAAACTTTGGGACAGTACTTGGTTGCTTTTTTATGTCATGTTTTTCATTATTTTTATCAATTTTTTTTATTTTTAAAACTTTTTTTGTATTTTCTTTATGAAAAGAGAAATTGAGAGATAAATTCTGAAGTGTCGGCAGAAGTGCCAACACCATGTTGTTTGAGGAAGCCGAAATGCACGCTATAAGCTCACGCAGGATGGCGTGAGGTCTGAAACAGGATACGTAATGAATGCTATAAAGAAAAGTAGGTAGCTGCTGGAATACTTAACTCTAAGCCACAATTGGGGAACATTGGTCTTGTTAGATACATAGCAAAGGATACATAGCAAAGATACATAGCAAAGGATAAATGGCGCCTTGCTAGGTCGTAGCAATTGACTTAACTGAAGGCTATGCTAACTATCTTCTCGGCAAATGAGAGCGTAATTCTCAGGGAACCATGGCTAGCAACGTCGGCTGTACAACTGGGGCGAGTGCTAGTACGTCTCTCTAGACCTGCCGTGTGGCGGCGCTCGGTCTGCCATCACTGACAGTGGCGACACGCGGGTCCGTCGTATGCTAGCGGACCGCGGCCTATTTAAAAGCTACCACCTAGCAAGTGTGGTGTCTGGCGGTGACACCTCAAACGGGATTCAAAAGAAAACCATTTTTTTCTCTTGGAAGTACAAAATGAGAGAAGGCTGTAGAACAAGGGAAAAAAACAAACAAAAGACAAAGCCACCCAATTCCTTGACGATTAAAAACTAAGTGCAACGTATTTGTAAATTGTAACGTCACAATAGGTGTCGTCATATGATTAAAAATAGTGCTAAAACAAATCTTCATACTATCTGATATACAAAATCAGAATTAAATCGATCTTTTATGCAACTAATTAACTGTGAGATAATCTCAGCCCCAAAAACCGCATGCCTGTAGAAACAATATGGGTCGACCTATTTTCTTTCTCATTCTTATGTGCACGTCCTGTGTCCTTATTTCCGCTTTTTTTTTTCACCCTTCCTTAAAGTGTGTGGTCATACGTGAGTGATTTGAATGTAGTGGCAGACGAACCAGAGAAGTGGTGGGGTTCTTAATCTTCCACCAACCTAAACGGTGTCGGTGGACGGCAGAGAGCAGGAACAGGAGGGTTTGGCCAAAGATGTGTAAAGCTAAATGTTTCCCTAGCAGAGGCTGCTCGGAGAGAGCTCCGTGCGGCGGTTAGTCGGGGGAGTGCGTTTGAAGACAGGTAAGCGACCAGAAGTTGCCTCACAACGGCTGCATCGAACACAGGATAAAACGTATTTGAATATGTTATTTATTTATTGAACTCAACAATTTTTCTCTTAGCTATTTTTGCAATGATCATTTAGGTACCGGTTATAACTTTTAGTTTAATTAATCGGGTGCAGAATGATGTGATTTCCGTTAGACGCGACCACGCGGTCTATAAATTCAAATCTCAACCCAAACCTTAAAAGTTACAGGTTGCCTTCTTATTTTTATTAGTGGTGAACATTTTTAAATTATCAAAAAAAGAAAACTGTATCGAGTGTGCATGTTGCAATATGAGTCGATTTGTTTCCAAGCGCTTCACGATAAAAATATGCCTCCACCAAATCCTGCTCGATGCCAGCCACGAGGTGTATACAATTCTTCTGACTAAAAACGCTGTGGACATGCGCTTGCCCGTGTAGATTTAGTGCACGTGAATGCCTGTGTTTTAAAATAGAGCTACCCAGATCTTCCGATCCCCACAGGACTATGCAGATTAAAGCCAACGCGGCTTGTAATTCTCAAGGAAGAAAGACATAGGATCCCTTACGAAAATATTATGAGTGTTTGTCCATCAGTTAAATGCAAAAGGATTACTGTTAAAAATGCAAAAGATTAATCGAAAATAAAGATTTTGTCATTTGAAACCTATTTCCGTTATTGCTAATTTATTTCTCAACATACCGGAAGAAGAGTGTCATATTAGTAGCATTTGATGAATACGCTCCCCAAATCTAAAGTTCTTGGCACGAAATTAGTTCACAGCACGTAGTTTTCTCTGACTGTCCCCTAAAATATTTTTGCTTTATGCGTTGCGTAGGTGAAAATTAACACCCGGAAATAATACGAGTAAATTCAATCGGTACAAAGATTGTTCTGAAAACTTAGGTGGGCCTAAACAATCAAATAACGGGCAAAATAATCAGAGAAGATTACGTTGCCAAAAATAAGAATGAGCTTAAGATGTTCTATTACAGCAGGCCGGAACAAAAAGAATAAAAGAAATTCCTGCTAGCAAAAATAAGCAACACCTTCATAGCCAGCCAATATAAATTCTATAATATTCAGTACAGGTGGGTTGCAAAATAAATCACGATAAGGTGGAAGTCTCTGCCGCTTGCAGCGAGCGTTGACCATATATTGGCGAAAAAGAAGGGTGTCGTTGTCACACCCTGCTACATAGTGGGCGAAGTGTGCAAGGGCTCATACGATCGGATTAGTCTTCGTTCGAGGGGAAACAAAGAAGTCTGGAATCCGAAGAAGTTCAACAGTGGAAGCAGCCTTAGCTGATCGAGTAAGGAAAGCCAGTTGTCGGCGGCTCCAGTACCAGTGTTCTCGTCTGGAAGAGACTAACCTGTATGGGAATGTTATATCAGATTGATGACGTGTGTCGCAAAGCACAGTCGTACTAAGACCAATGCAATGGAGGGTTCATTGGTCGGCATCAGATTGTGAATGACCCTATGCCACGGTGAGGCGACTTCCATCGGGACGACAGGAAGACTAACGTGAAACCGCACTGTTTTCCAGGATACCAATGGTGCGGCCATTTCAACTGGGGAGATGGATGATTATACTCCCCAACGAGAAAGCAAAGATCTGGTGGTAAGGTGTGTCACTGATAAAATGTCGGTTCCCAGAAAACTTATTGTAATATAAAATTCACGTACGTTCCGCAGTTTATAGAGTTCATCCAGTCAACATCGGCGGGGGCGGTCAGACTGACCGGTCGAAGACACGTAAATAAGCGAGATATGAGCCATGCGCAACACGTGCACATACACAGACATATAGAAAACAGAGAAAACGCACTGCAAATATAGAATATGTGGGTGGAGGCGACTGGATGCAATCGAGTACATTGCTATACTATGCCGACCGATCAGAAAAATAGTGAATTTGCATTAAGTGTTGGCAGCTGTACTACATTTCCAAGCAACATGGAACGAAAAGTGATAGTATGGGTAGAAGTGACATGAAATCGCTAGAATTACGAAAAATGATGGAAAATACGCATAAATTGAAGGAAAACACCTCGAAATGCGGAGAAAGTGTACTTGCGTGTCTTCTGGTTGGCGCAGAACAATTCTTGTACGTGGGATCGAGTATATGACAGCAAGAGGAATCCGAGGAAACGTTGACATGGAAGCGATGGGAACCAGGGAAACAGTCACTTTTTTACCGTCGAGGCAGCACTTTTCTCTCTATTGAGGTAACAGTGATACATGCGAGTTGACTGCTGAATTTGACACTTTACAGGAAAACATGGAACCATCTGCCTCTAAACTTACATGCAACTGCGTTAAAGGATGGCAGAGAGTGGATGGAGTGGTCGGTTGAGATGGAGCTGTAACGAGGTACTATTTAATGGCAGACTGGTGATGCATTCTACAGAGGGAGGGAGATGCAGGACGTCATTTGACCATTTTTTCCGTTGACTTGTCAGGATGCACCAGTTGTGGGACACAGCCTGCGTTCGACTCGTGTACAAGCACGCGTTCTGTGTGTGACTTAGAGCACTACCTAGTTGCGATCGTTAACAGCAAACCTCTCCTTCATCAGAGAACTTCCCTCTCATGTGTGATAGAACGTGACCATCGTGTTTCAACACATTCCTCTACACGAACGAACATTTATGTGACGTACTCCATTCCTCTGTAGCATCTTGGGTATAAAATTGGCACTTCAGTATCATAACAAAGATGATGCTAAGTTAGCGACAGGCGTTTATAAGGCACTGCAACGCCGTGTATACATCTGCTTCACAAATGTCCTATTTACAGAGTTAGAGGCGGCATGACGAGTAATTTCAAGTGTCAAACGCCGCTGCCATGGCTTTATCTGTATCCTTGCGAGAGGTATTCTCCATTACTAGCGATCATTTTATATAGGACTGATGCGGGCACAGTATAATTTCTGAAACGTGATCGTATGTGGACAGTGGACGTCATACATCTCTGTAAAGCTATATTGTGCATGTATCACGCAGAACCGATGTTTTAAGGAAGTTGTTTTTTAATTTTACAAAAAAATTGTTCAAATAACTCTGAGCACCATGGGACTTAGCAGCTGAGGTCATCAGTCCCCTAGAACTTAGAACTACTTAAACCTAACTAACCTAAGGACACCACACACAACCATGCCCGAGGCAGGATTCGAACCTGTGACCGTAGCGATCATTTTACAATTTGTTGCCATAGTCTATCGTTGAGAAACCTGCAAGAAGGATGTATGTTATGCGCTGGAAATATATTTTTTTCACTGGAATATTAACAGCGGTGCATTCCAAATGACTAATATGTCGGAAACTCAAGCGATCTAACATTATAGCCTGTTTTAAGTGCAGAGCTGTGTAGCCAATACCCTTCTGGTACCGATCCCAGACACTAGAAAAATACTTTAAAATTGATAGTGTAGTAGATTTACGTAAAATGCTTCGAAATCCATCCGTCTGGAGCTCCATCATGCAAAAAACCACCCCTTTCCTGTTCTTCTTAACCATCTACTATTGCATCACAACACTTTCAAATCTACTTCTATACACAAATAAGGGGCGCTAACCTCCTTGACATGCGCGCATCTGAAGAAATCTTGTGCACCTGGATGGGCGAGGACTCAGCAAGCTCCAGTCATTCACGAGACGTGGAGTGAAGCGGTCTAGTCCTGGTCAGCTGCAGATTAAATCAGTAACGGTGCTGCAGGTCGGGCTGGTCAAAGACAGTACTAGGGCGTCTTTCAGTCTCTAACTTTATCCTAAGAATGCGAGAATATGCTATGACTCCGATCCGCAGAGAGAGAGATCGTAAATTACGCACTATACTCGAAGTGTTAGAAATATGTAGGTCGCTGTCTGGTATACTTTGATGATGTTATACGTTCGAGAATTAACGATGAATGGACGTACTGCATAGTCTTCTATCTACATTTGCAGTGGTACTTGGAAAGTTGAGGAGGGGACAGTTTGGCGATGTTACTGAAAATGGGAAGCATGCTGTCGCATCATTGGTCGGCGTTGAGTAAAACTGCTAAAATTGTTCGCACTGTTAACGGTGATGCTTATTATTGCAGTACATCGACGGTGTATTTTCCATCTCATCCATCCATTGGTACAATGTCGGTCACCAAATAATGGTTGACTGACACCGCTTGTTTGAGATGGAGAAAGAGTTTAGGTGGAGGGCAACACCTTCTGGGGATGGCTAGCACCGAAACAGTGATCGCATACATGACTGCAATATGAGGAATCAATCGAAACACAACCAGTCATCAGCTATCCCATCACTGTGACAGATGAGTTTAAATATAGAGGTCTTCAATCACCTTTGGAAAGCAACTTGTAAACACTCCACAACGCTGCAAAAATTATCCAATTTCATTATGTTGTAACTGTCTTTTATTGAAAATCATCCAGTTTCTGTGTGTGTGTGTGTGTGTGTGTGTGTGTGTGTGTGTGTGTGTGTGTGTGTGTGTGTGTGTGTGTGAGAGAGAGAGTGTGTGTGAGTGTGTGTGTGTGTGTGTTCAAAAAAATGTTCAAATGTGTGTGAAATCTTATGGGACTTAACTGCTAAGGTCATCAGTCCCTAAGATTACACACTACTTAACCTAAATTATCCTAAGGACAAACACACACCCATGCCCGATGGAGGACTCGAACCTGTGCCGGGACCAGCCGCTCAGTCCACGACTGCAGCGCCCTAGACCGCTCGGCTAATCCCACGCGGCGTGTGTGTGTGTGTGTGTGGTGTGTGTGTGTGTGTGTGTGTGTGTGTGTGTGTGTGTTATGGTAGCAGCAGCAACAACATGATTTACATCATGCGATGTCTAGTTTTCTGTGAGAGGCAATGGATCAGTGTGTGTTAATGTCAGTTTAGTACCTGACACAGACTTCGAAGTCGTGACTAAAAAAAGTATGGCAGTATACAAAGCGTGTTACAGCAGAAAAAAACAATATTTCAAACAATGACACATGGCCACAGGGAGCGTCTCTTGCAACTTATAGTATAGTCTGTGGGATACGGTCATACTCCTAGAGTACAGATGATGAAACTTTACATTGGTCTGTGCAATGGGTCAATACCTGTATATTTAATAGGATCGCCATATGTGCTTGATGCCAGCTTGCAGATGGTATGTGTTTTCGATATGTGTGAGGAGAGAGATGTGGTAAAAATAATGAGGTCTCTATCAGATGAAGCTAATGGAGCTTTTAAGATTCGTGATTTTTCTCTTGTGGGTGGTACATAATAATGATAAGATGCTGGGGCGATAGACATGAATGAGCCCTGAGGGACGCAGATCTGCTTTGGACTGCAGTGCCTGTATGTAGTTTGGAGAAGCACCACAATGCAGTACCAAAATCCCCATCCTTCTCCCAGTTCCCGTACTGTCTTTTATACTACCTCGTGTTTCAGGAGCGGGCTTCATTTGGCGCTGATCTTACACACTGTACACTGTTGGTGGAGCTATGACAACATGTTCTCATTTTCACCAAATGGTCAATACACAGGTCTGTCGCGCTAACTCAGGTCTCTCTGTTTCTATACGGGTTGGAGAAGGTGATAGATATAGCTCTCTCTAACTTCTCCTCAGTTCGGACTTAAATTGGAACGATCACATGCGCAAAGCTGCAGGAATGGCAGAAGTTCCAAGAGGCTGCCTAAAAAGCCACGTTGAAATTTTACTGTAACAGATAGGTTCGAGAAAAGGTGACACGTTTCGAGATATGAGAGTGGCACGAATATGATTCACAGACTTCTCCATAGGATCCAATGCAGGTATGTCGTTGAATGGAAATACTTGATCCCAAATAGCAGACACCATTTCTACTGGAGAGCGTAACAGTAAAGATCAGTAAAGCCTGTGTGTATTTTTAACGCCCTCAATCAGCACACCATCTGATGTTTGTGATCCTTCTCAATCAGCCATCACCTATAACCCAGTGGATAAATTGCAGAATCTGTGATGTGGCATCTAGATAGACTGCGTAACAAACACTGGAGAAAAATCTAGTAGCAGCGTGAGGGAGTTGCAAATACCGGCTTCATACCAAATTCCTTAGCTGAATCACTTTCTAAATTTGATGATTTTATTACAAGCTTAAACCAGTCGGGGACGTGTAACTGCCTATATTCAGTGTCTATTTGTCTGGAATAACCACTTCATTTGTAGGTAATACAATACCTCCATTTATAACGCCAATATAGCTTTTAACATGGATACTTGAGTGTGCTGGTAGAATCAAGACCGATTGTGACAGTAATATGGCGGCTTGTAAGACGATTACACATCTCTTTCTAAGACACAGTGGTAACACTCGCAAGAAAAATTTATGGGAGATGTCCACCCATAGCTGATTTTCGCTCAGTATTGTTTCCAATCGCCAGGAATCAGTTTTTGGCGAAGTATTATACTTAGTAGTAGGGGATGTATCACACTCATACAGTGTGTGTGTGTGTGTGTGTGTGTGTGTGTGTGTGTTTTCCGACATGTGCAAAGAAAATGACTATGCCTAGTCGTAAGGAAGGTATGGATTTGATGTGGAATACTGCATAGCAAAGGGAATGGAAGTACAGTGATCAATCCTAGGATGATTCTGTCTACGGGTACGTGGTGCGCTCGGGTGGTGGCCTGTGGCAGAAATGATTCATGTGTCCCACTAACGGCAGGAGCCGTATGAATAGAAAGACCTGTTGGGGTACAGGAATGTAGCTGACCTAACTGTGTTGTCCTCTAGACAGTTGAATAGTGAACTAATACTCATTATGTTTTGGGCAGCCTTTGTGATAGTGCGTGTTCTCCACGGAAGAAAATTCAGTATGGACGTGTGTTTCCGCAGGATAATTGTAAATGTAAATTGTCCGATTGACTGCTTTCTTGGTTGAGAGAACATTGATTGTGGTGTGTGCATCCAGCAGGAGCCCCTCCCGCCGGAGGTTCGAGTCCTCCCTCGTGTGTGTGTATGTGTGTGTGTGTGTGTGTGTGTGTGTGTGCACGCGCGCGCGCGCGAGTGTTGTTCTTAGCATAAGTTAGTTTAAGTAGTGTGTAAGTCTATGGGGACAATGACGTAAGCGGTTTGTTCCCTTAGAAATTCACGCACACGTCCAGCAGGTGAAAGACAGGTGGAAGACATGTTTGCTGGTTCTCTAGACATGAGAAGCACCTTAGTTGAGTTTGTAAATTATAGGGATGATTTGGAATCTGTTACGTCACATACATCGGTATTCACGATTGGCAATATTAAGTTTCCTCAGTTTTTTTCGAGTTTGCTAGTAAAGGTCTTCACAGACGGGATAAGTTTCTAGTTACTCGGTGGTTTACAGCATGCTTCACCTCGCTAAAGTTTCGGGTTTCTAGAGAAATAATTTCCAGTCTGTATATTCCATACTGCTATGCAAGTGATATTGCTATGTTCTTGATATCGAGAAGTATCGAGTAAACCGTACAATGTTCTGGCAAACCATGTGAAAATACATGTGTTCTTGTAACCTGAGAGTCTGGAGATGGGTGTAGACAGCAAGCAAACATGTCGGGGCCAGAAACAGTGAAGCCTTTGTGCTGAGGGGAACCGACCCAGCCTTTGTACTGCAGTCTTTGCGGTATATGTACGAGTATCTGGTGGTCGCTGCTGTGTTCTGTTGTGAGGGAGGTATAGATTCAGGATATTGGTAGTCGTAAGGGGAATGAAACTTTTTTTTTTGTGTGGAAAATTGTGCGATCTATAGATATTGAGATTCGTTCCAGAACCACGTGTGTCAATTTCCAGTACACGGCTCGATGTCAGACTGCAGCAGGAATCCTATTTAATTGTAGCTACAATGATAAATATGTGTCTGGTTCCAGAGTGCAGCGGATTGTGCACTGATATGAAACTTCGTGACAGATTAAAACTACGTGCCGGCCCGAGACTCGAATTCGGGACCTTTGCCTTTGACGGACAAGTGCTCTACCATCTGAGCTACCCAATCACGACTCACACCCCGTCCTCACACCTTTACTTCTGCCAGTACCTCGTCTCCTACTTTCCAAACTTAACAGAAGCTCTCCTGCTAGTTCTGCAAGGTTCGCAGGAGAGCTTCTGTAAAGTTTGGAAAGTAGGAGACGAGGTACTGGCAGAAGTAAAGCTGTGAGGACGGGGCGTGAGTCGTGATTGGGAAGCTCAGATGGTAGAGCACTTGCCCGCGAAAGGCAAAGGACCCAAGTTCGAGTTTCAGTCCGGCACACAGTTTTAATCTGCGAGGAAGTGTCATGTGTCTGGTTCCCAATAATCGTAGGAGTCTGAAAATGGCCATAGAAAGCACAGCAACAAGGAAGCAGGTGAGGGCCAGCTGCGCTTGCCCATCCTTTGCACATCAGTTCAGAGAGTCTGAGAAAGCCTCCGGCTTGTAACGATTTGTGTTGCCACTCCCCATGCGTGGGTGAATAGTGAACTAATACCCAGTTTGTATTGCCTTTGGGACCGCGTGTGTCATGTCTATACCTATAAATTTGTGTAAGATTCAACACGATGAATGCTTTCACTGGGAGTATTGATAGCGTTCAAAGTCCCACCACTCAGGTCCTCCTGCGGTGTGGGTTCATCCACGGCCAGCTGGCCTCTCTCTGGCTGACACGTGCTTCTGCAGCTGCAGTCGTGGGCCGTGTTTACGGCAGCAGTTTCCTCCATCGGAGCTGCACTGCAGCACAGCGAGTACGCGGGATGTATCTGAAGATCTGTAGACCACTTTTGCAGGGTTTAACTGTCTCAGTGCAATATGGTGATCTGCACAAGATAGTTTTGCCACTAAAACTCCCGTTTGCAGAAAGCAATCGTGGATGGTGCTCCCACACTGGCAGCAGCAGCAGTTTGATGCGTAAATTCAGTAAGAGACATGATGAACAGGCTGTCCCATTAGGACCATTGCGAAGAATCCATTCAGTATCATTCTGGGCTAATTTCGTAAACAGGTCCTGTAAGGACAAGAATTTCCATGCAGACAAATTGAGACAT
The DNA here is from genome assembly GCF_023864345.2 of Schistocerca serialis cubense. Taxonomy (NCBI): domain Eukaryota; kingdom Metazoa; phylum Arthropoda; class Insecta; order Orthoptera; family Acrididae; genus Schistocerca; species Schistocerca serialis. The sequence goes on along the minus strand of NC_064646.1, from coordinate 471,705,389 downwards.
CATGAAAGCTCCTACAACACAAAAGGGACCACTAACTATTTCTGCAGCACTTACTATTTCCAGGAAGGGACTGATATGTAATGGATGGGCTGTCCCGTTAGGAACGCTAGGTAGAATGCATGCTGTGTTATTCGGGGGAGCATTGCAAAAGATTTCTATAGCGTGTCCAAAGGGAGACTTGGCTGTTATTTGCATAGACATGTGATGTCAGTATAACACTGACAACCTTTTAGCTGCACCTGCGAGGATGAACAACTATGCAAACATCTCACTGAGGATGATCCGCTATGTGAACATCTCACTGGACTGCATGTACAAAGGCTATGCGTCGTCCCACCAGCAACGGCACCTACGTAGACACGTGTTTCAACAGGTATTTCTCAAGTGTCAAGTAAGAAGGGGATGCTGCCACTTCATGCTCTCCCAACTCCTTGAAGTATGTGCATTGCTATTCTGTGCAGTCCAGTGGACAGGGGACAGCGGCAGTGCATGCTTCGCGATCGAAAGCATTTTAATTGTGTAATTACGTGTGATGTGTGTTTCGTGATGGTATTCCTTGCGCAGTTGGAATAAAAACAAAGTAATTAATTTAATTACTTCTTACAAGACGTGCACTTTTCCAAACAGAAGAGAATGACGAGCAAGAGAAATCCAACCCCCTGCAAACTGATTTATTTATTATAAATAAACAATATACCCTTGAATTTCCCTTCATTACATCCTTCCTTTCCACTGAGAGCCACCAATTTCCAAAGACGAGGGGGAGGAGAGAGGGGAGAAGGTGTGGTGGGGAGGGGTGGATTGATTTCCTGCAAAATTCTTTAAATAAATAATAAACTATATTCCATACACTGCCATAAATAATTAAACAATATTCTATACTTTGTCTACATCGTTTAAAAAATATTCCATACACTGCAATCGAATTCTCTCCAAATGACAGATCAACTGAATCTATTTCCTGTCAGTTCCCAGGAGAAGGGGGGAAGGAGGGGACTTACCAGGGGGGTGAGAGGTTAATTAGCTGATCATTTTAATTATGTAGTCAGTCAAATTGATAAGAGAGGGCTATTCCAATAACTCAGACCTGAAAGTGTACCTGTAGCAGCGATGGGGAGGGAGTGAGTTGGAGGTTTCCTGAGGGGGGTTGAAGGGGGAGGGGAAGAGGCAGGGAAACAACAGGTCAAGGACCTGTAAATCAAAAAGAAGGATTCTTTTAGCAGAGCTATATGTTAAGGACCTGACAATCAAAGGAGAACAATAGGTTAATGAACTGTCAATCAAAGAACAATAGGTTTACCCCTGAGTGCATACCTGCTCCTGATGTAGGCAACCTGCACCAACAAAATGTGCTGATACCCCTGTTGCCCGCCTACTAACGAATGCATCTGAATGTAAGAGATGGATCCCTTTCTGCCACACTCTTTCTATTATTTTTCTTTTTTCTCGATGCTGCGAGCTCAGGTTGTGAACGCTGTTTTTTGGGGCTGTGGTGGAAGATGACTGCCCCATGGGCCGACGTGGGGATGGGGTGGATGGGTCCTGCCGAAATTCGATATCAGGTACAGACGATACACCCTCCTCTTCCACAGTGGGCAGTATGGCTTCTGGGAATCAACAGATACGAAAACTGACGTCTTTTACCATCACCTTGTGGGAATACGTTACACATTCAGGGATATCTGGCAAGCATGCAGATATAGTACAGAGCTCCAGAACAGGTGTATCCTCATGTGATTCCGAAGAGGTAGTCTCGGTCTTGGGTGTCACATCGGAGGAAGTGCAGGGCGCTTTCGAATATTGAACAGCGGCCGAAATATTACCACGCGATCTGAACTCGGGGAGGGGAGAAGAGTCCTTTAATGGAATGTTTTCAATAGAGCACAGAAGCGACGATGTATCGTCTGACTTAGCACCATCTTGTGTTGGTCTACTCTTGTTTTGAAGCTGAGGTGATGGAGGCACAGAAGCTACAGCGGCGAAGTGCCGACACGAGGCTAACGGCGGAAATTCGCTTGGGCCATCACGCAATGGCTCGCATTGCCCCTCACAAACTTGATTAGGCACAGTGACTTTCACTTTGTAAACCAGGTCTGCCAAAGTTAAACTTTTATGTGGATTTTCAAACCGAGACACGACGTGGGCACTTGTATGGAGGCATCCACACTCATTCCATATAAAACAGGTCCCTTCTTGTCCTGTGTAGGTTATGTGTACCGGGTATCAATATACCTGCAACACATGAGAGGAGATATTCAGTTTCCTCATCATGTCCACGGATTTGACTCCGCTATAAACTTGAGACGATGTGATGTTGAGCGGACCATTGTTCCTTCCGTATATCCCCGAACGGAAGCAGGACGGTCTTGAGGAAACTGCCAGCACATTCGGGCGGGAGGTTAAATAGCCTGACATACGTGTATTCTACAGCTGCGTTTGCCAGCATAAACGTACTATTTCAGTCATCGCTGATAGGAGCTTGCTTCTGTGCCGAAAAAGGAGCAGTCAACCTGAAGTGGATCTAGAAACTTGACATGAAACACATACGATTCAGAACCGAAGGAAGACGTGTGAACCTGTTCTGAAGTGACCTTGATCATATCTACAACAAGCGCATCATTAATTTCTAACCAACTTGGCTGCAAATGACACGTGGACTTGTCAAAATTAAAACTAACTGTACCTGTGCGTGAAACGTTCCTGGGAGCCATGGACGACATCACGGCGTTCAAATCAACATCACATCAAAAGCGAATCACAAACACGAGACACCGTGAAACAAACAATGATGTCATGCACACAACGACCTACATGACACTGGGGACAGACAAGGAAGCTCTCGCAGCACTACGATAGAAGCGGGAATGTTGTCTGTGGACTCCTTGAATAATAATGACCGTAGAAAGTACATTAGCACACCTTAAAGTTTCAAACTCTCTTTTCTTAAGAATTGCTGGCAGTTCCATCCTCCCATTTACAGATGTTGAAATCCATGTCACGTCCTACACACCTTGTCACCATGAATCAAATTGATTCAGGGATGTTCCTCCAGTCCTTTCATTAGTCCACTCTATTTATGCACTGTATCCATTCTACAGGGTGATTTTTTTCCATGGCGTACAAACTTTAGGAAATGATCGATGAGAGGACACACAATAAAAAAAGTTTAATGATGTCTCTAGCATGGGTGGTTTCATGCTAGAGACCAATTACCCAATCATACATTGTTACAGACTGCGGTTTAATTCGCGCTGTACCATGCTGCCAGAGTTACAGTATGTGTTGAAAGTGGTTCTCATGTGCCTCAGCGCATGCATGAATGAGCCGTAGCATGTTCTTTCTCACATCAGCGAGGCTGCATCCGAACAGTGTCAAACACAGCATAATACGCTGCTCCAGTATCTTTACATCTTGAATGGACTCCACAAACATGATACTTCTGAGATGTCCTATAACCAAAAAATTGCACGGGTTCAGATCCGATGAACGACCAGGCCATGCAACTGAACCCTGTCGACCGATCCATCGGCCAAGTAAGTCATGGTTGAGATGCATCCGACCGTTAACGACGAAGTGAGCTGGAGCACCATCGTGTAGCAGCCACGTAACCATTCGAATCATCAGTGGCACTTCCTCGAGCAGGGGAGGCAAAGTTACCCGCATGAAACGCCGATAGTTCCGGCCCGTTAGACGACGTGGAAGAAAGACTGGTCTTAAGTTATAGTCGCCAGTTCATCCGGCGCACACATTCCGGCTGCACCGATGCTGATGATTTGCTATCACTGTACAATGGGGGTTCTGCATATTGTCCAACAGATGACTATTATGAAAGCTGAGGATATCACTACTCGTAAAGGTGGCCTCATCTGTGAATGGGATGGATGACACAAATCCCAGGATCGTGGTTTCCTGGTGAAGAAACCAGTGATAAAACTGCTCCCATTGTGGAAAGACTGTTGTTCGTAAGCCCTGCACACGCTATAAGTGATAAGAGTAGTAACAATTGTCATGGAGGATGTTCCACACGGTCGTCTGGCTTACTCTGTACTGGCGGGCCAACTGCCTGGTACTGACACGTTGGGCATTCAACATGGTTCAAATGGCTCGGAGCACTATGGGACTTAACATGAGGTCATTAGTCCCCTAGAAGTTAGAACTACTTAAACCTAACTAACCTAAGGACATCACACACATCCATGCCCGAGGCAGGATTCGAAACTGTGACCGTAGCAGTCGCGAGGCTCCCGACCGAAGCGCCTAGAACCGCTCGGCCACAGCGGCCGACCGCGGTGGTCGTCTTCCACACTGTTTATCATATTTTCCTCCGAGTCTGGTGTCCGAACATTTTGGATACGTTCTTCATGATTTCTTGCTTTCTGCAACGACCCTGTCTCAAACGGCGAAACACTTTTGTAAACATTCAGTGCTGTGGTTGTTGCCGTCGGGGATAGGCCTCCTGATATAACCTTGCTACACACCGCCCGTTTCCATTTGCCTTTCTGTAAGTAAACACCATGTCGACAAGCTCTCGATTCGGATACAGAAGCATTGCGAGGTGCTGGGGCTAGCAGTGTATTTAACACTAAATTCTTCTAGAATCTTCATATGGAAATGATGCTCTAAGCCCCCCCCTGTTCTAACTCCGACTTTTACTGTTGCACATGGATTAAGAAGAAACGCGAACTGACTGCAATCGACACTGCAAGTGGAGTAGAAAACAGTTTGACACCTGCAATAATTTAATCTGATAGACATTAATTAAATAAAGGAAAGTTTCAGTAACGTAGTGAGAAATGAAAGGGTTGCTCTACCGATTAACAGAATGAAAGTTCTGTCCAAAATAACAATTTGATTTATTATGACTAAACTCAAAATCATGAACAAAACACATGAAACATTTACAATATATCAAATTGGATCAAATTGGATACTCAAATAAATGCTGTGAAGGTGAAGTTGTCCATAATCTAGATTGTGACATTTATGATGAAGTGGTATGTGGAGCCAATCCCTTGCAACTCAAATCTTAAGAGAAACACCCAGCTAACTCAACATTAATTGCTGCTACAGTAGTGATAACTCAGACAATGAACACCCAAGACAGAACAAAGATAGAAAAGACGAACAGGCGCGCTCTGCTGAGCTCTATCACAGTGCAAATTCCCTAGTCTGCCGGTGCTGCGGACATACATTACCAAGCCGTCTTCTTGACTGCAAAGACAGGATCTGGCGTACCAGAAGCGATGGCTGGTTGCTTCGACGTCCCGTCGTGGTGATGATAATGTCACGAGTATAGCCCGAAACAAATTGTCCTGGTCTGGTTGTTCCAGACTAAAGACTTCCTATCAATACAAATGCGCCTCTGAGGGAGACGAAGAAGGCTCGCCACACAATCACTGATGGTACAGTGATTGATTTTAACAAGTGAAGTCACACAGTAACTCCGATACAGTGAACTTTAGCCAAAACTGCCCAAGACAGACAACATAGGCCTCTTGTACGTAGAACGCTCAATTGCCAACTGTACTCGGAAGGTTACACTGAAGTCGAAACTTCAGCAACTTCGTTAAACAGTTACAATCAAATAAAAGTATATTAGACAGTCAACGGAAGGCAGGCTGTCCAGAGCAGCGAGAGCTCAGTCTTGTAACCTACTCCGACCGAAAGGCGAGAGCCGACTACCACAAGAGCACCCATACAAACCGAACACAGAACATTCCCGCCCCCACAACAGTGGCCGTGGTTAAACGTTCCAATCAGCAACTCGAAAACCGGCGGAAAATACCACTCAATTGCCGAAGCACTACCATTCTACCAATGGAGATTCGTGGCGCCAATTTCTGCGCCGATTTTGCTACGTCACGGAGCTATGCCCTGAGCAAGCCAATCACAGTTACGATTTTGCAGAAAACGCGGGAATTTGCCCGCCAAGACTGCCTGGGTACACAAGCCATTCCCACGCCTCGCTGGTAGCCCGCCAGAAAGTGTTTTCGCAAAGTTTCTGCGAAGAAACGGAACCTCTAGCCCAGCCGCTCCTTCAGGCCCCTGCGGGCGTGTCTCCGCCGCTATTATGACAATGTTGGCGTCTGGAAAGCATTCACTCGACTCCCTCACACCCGTCGGTTTAACCCTTTCAAGATGAGCAGAGCCCGCCTGTCACCGGACCACCCGGGTGACGAAAGACGCTGCGTGGGAAGTCTGCGTGGGAAGGAATAGTAACTTTTCACCGCATGCAACTAGAGAGGAAAGTCGAATTACTCAGAGTAAGATAAAATATGAGAAGGGGCTTCTGTCACCCCTCAGCATTGTATACAACGCTATATCACATCCACTACAAGGTGAGTCAGCAAGAGCAGTGAAACGGACACAAAATTGCCAATTACTATGGCAGGAAAGGGCACTAGGGGATCACATATGAGGAACAGTACTACTCTCTAACAGGAAACCATGCTTACTGTAACAGTGGCTGCATGGTACAGTGTGTATTAGACCGCAGTCTCTGTTAACAATGTATGATTGAATAAATGGTCTCCAGCATGGACACCATGCATTTCCAGACATAAGTTCATTACACCTATTTGTTCTGTATCCTCTCATCACTCAATTCCTAGAGTTTGTACATGGTGGAAAAGAGTCACCCTATATACAGGGTGTTTCGAAAAGAATATGTGTATTTCGAATGCATATATTTATTAAACCTTAAGACATATGAATATGAAACTAACACACATATATACGAACCTCTCAAGTTCAGTTTACAGATGTTCAATGTGTCCTCCATTAATGACACGAACAATATTATATCTATACGCAAATTCCTCCCATAATCGGGCAAGCATGTCCTTCGTCACTGATGTTATGGCAGTATGGATCGGGGTTTTGAACTCTTCCAGGTTCTGTGGGAGTGGTGATACATAAACGTTGTCTTTAACGAAACCCCACAAGAAGAAGTCAGTGGCTGTCAAATCCGGTGACCGTGGAGCCCAGCTGAGGCATGCTACGTCACCAGCTCCTTGGCGACTAATCCAACGTCTCGGTAGAGTTTCGTTCAGATGTTCACGCACTTGGTGAGTCCAGTGAGAGGGTGCCCCGTCTTGTTGAAAAATGAAGTTTTCTTCGTGCAGCCTCGGTAACAACCAGTTTTGTAACATAGCGAGATACAGCTGACCGTTAACCGTGTTTCCCAGTACTCAGAGTAGATATTTCATCCTTAGTGACCGTAGTGGAGATATAACTTCGAAAAGTGAGTATCTGAGCTTCTATTTCATTTTGGAAAGTGGAAATTAAGAAGAACGGAGTCCACTTTTTGGGCCAATGCACGCGATTTTTTATGGCCTAAAGCTTTCCGTGGATTTAGGCTTCTTGATCACAGATACGTGTTTATAGTGTCTATTCATTGTAAAATAGGCCTTCTACGTTGTCTCTGGCCTTCAACAGCGACGTGATATGCTGAGCTGATGACTGACGTAGGTAGTGCCCGTCTGATGTGTCGATACCACTCGAGTCTCCATTCCTGCATCTTTTCTCTGACTGGAGCCACTCCAGCCTGTTATCGGATTGTTGTGTTGTTGATGCCTCGGGCACAGAAATGCCTTGTGAGCTTCTCAGCATCCGCATATCCGTGACATATAGTGAGTGCACAGTACTTCTAGGTGTGGGCCAACAATCGGTACAGTAGAGGGTGTCTTAAACCATTTGTTCAAATTGAAGTAGGTGATAACAGGTCCACAACCGATTATATTGAGATAGAGAACCAATGGTCGGAAATGCATTTTTATTGTGTTGTGGACTTAGGCAGCGTATACTGCATAACAAAAACGTTGCGCATAGTAACTGTTCAAAGTGACGACCGCCAGTCTCATTGCGTTCTTGGTAATGGCGCATTAAGTTCTGCCGCACTCTCTCAAACATGCCTGGTGTCTGTCGTGTTAAACACAGACAGCTTTGAGCCCAGCAAGCAGATCTTCATCTATTTATTTGGGGATTTCATACACCAGCGACTTGAGGTAACCCCAGAGGAGAAAGGTCCATAGACGTTACCTCCAACTATGAACTGGCCGTGGGACAGGACCTCCCGTTCCAGTCCACTGGTGAGGGTTCGTCATGCACTGTTCGCCATGGACACATCGCAGATTGTCTCATGCAATGGACAGCTGACACCACGGGTAGTGGGGTGCGTGCGGCACAGATTAACGCGCCTGAGAAATGCGCGCGATCGTCACACGGCACAAGTGCTGTGAGCTAAGTTGTGTACAGTATGTCTCTCTGGTGGTCAGGAGTGTAGGCTGCTTATCACCCGCTGCATGTTCCAGTGTACAACAGACACTAGGGATCTTTGTGAGAGTATAACAGAACTGCATGCGTCGTTGCAGTACATGCATTGAGACTGGCGGTCGTCGCTTTGAACAGTTACTATGAGCTACTTTGTTGTTATACAGTGTATGCTGTGTATGGCCACAACACAGTCAATACCTGTTTTAGACCACTGGTTCCCTATCTCAATACAACCGGTTGCGGACCCACTGTCATCTGTTTCAGTTTGACCCAAAAGGTTTGAGATAGACTGTATAACGCAGCTGACCTGATTATGGAATATTTACGTCGTCTTATTTTGTGAAAGCATTTCGGAAGGTTGTGTTTAGTAACTCCGCTTTGGCAGCACTGTCTTCGATAGTACCTCCACTGCTATCGCGCAGAGAAGGCATTGATTGTTTCTTGCTGCTAACATACTTCACATACAGAATCTCTTTGGATTTTCTGTCAGGTTTGGAGACAAGGTTTCGTTGTGGAAACTGTTATAAGGATTTCACATTGACGTCAGCGCTAAATTTCGAGCTTCTGTAAAATATCGCCAATCTTGGGGATTTTGCGTCTGTTTAAATTTGGCATGTTTGTTTCGTTGTTTCTGCAACAGTGTTCTGACCCGTTTTGTGTACCAAGGAGGATGGATGGTTAATTATTTGGTATAAATATCTCAATTGCTGCCTATACTATTTCTCTGAATTTAAGCCACATCTAGTCCACACTTATTATATTAATTTGGAATGAGTGGAGATTGTCTCTCAGGAAGGCGTCAAATAAATTTTTATCCGCTTTGTTGAATAGATATATTTTTCGCTTATTTTTCCAGGATTTGGGGATTACAATATTCAGTCTCGCTACAACAACCCTGTGTTCACTAATCCCTGAATCCGTTTTGATTCTCGTTAATAACTCAGAATTATTTGTTGCTAAGAGGTCAACTGTGTTTTCACAACCGTTTACTATTCGCGTGGGCTCATGAACTATTCGCGTGGGCTCATGAACTAACTGCTCGAAATAATTTTCAGGGAATGCTTTTAGCACAATTTGGGTTGATATTTTATGCATACCTCTGGAATTGAACATGTATTTTCGCCAACATAGCGAGGGTAAATTAAAGTCACCACCAACTATAATCGTATTAGTCGGGTAAGTGTTTGAAATCAAACTCAAGTTTTCTTTGAACCTTTCAGCAGCTGTATGATCTGAATTGGGAGGTCGGTAAAAGGATCCCATTATTATTTTATTCCGGTTACCAACAATGACCTCCACCCATACTAACTCAAAGGAAGTATCTACTTCAATTTCGCGACAAATTAAACTACTTCTAACAGCAACAAACACGTCACCGCCTACCGTGTTTAGCCTATCCTTTCGGAACACCGTTAGGTTCTTCGCGAAAATTTCGGCTGAGCTTATATCCGGCTTTAGCCAGCTTTCGGTGCCTATAACGATTTGAGCATCAGTGCTTTCTATTAGTGCTTGGAGCTCTGGTACTTTCCCAGCACAGCTACGACAATTTACAACTGTTATACCAATGTTTGCTGTGTCTGCGTTCTTCCTGTGTTCAGCCTGCACCCTTTGTGACTGAAGCCCTTCTTGCATTTTCGCGAGACCCTCTAATCTAAAAAACCGTCCAGTCCACGCCACACAGCCCCTGCTAATCGTGTAGCCGCCGCCTGCGTATAGTGGACACCTGACCTATCCAGCGCAACCCAAAACCCAACCACCCTTCGACGCAAGTCGAGGAATCTGCAGCCTACACAGTCTCAGAACCGTCTGAGCCTCTGATTCAGCCCCTCCAGTCTGCTCTGTACCAGAGGTCCGCAATCGGTCCTGTCGACTATGCTGCAAATGGTCAGCTCTGCTTTCATCTTGTAAGCAAGACTGGCAGCCTTTACCACTTCTGTTAGCCGCTCGAAACCAGAGAGAATCTCTTCTGATCCAAAGTGGCACACATCATTGGTACCGATATGAGCAAACCACCTGCAGTTGGCTGCACCCTGTGCCCTATATGGCATCTCGGAGGACCCTTTCCAGCCGGTATGCACACGGAGTGCACATTGGTTTTCTTAACCTTCTTGTCAGCCAAGTCCCTAAGGGGCCCCCATAACGCGCCTAACGTTGGAGCTCCCAACTACCAATAATCCCACCCTCTTGCGGGCCGAGTGGCTTCTTCTGAAACAGGACAGGCGACAGCATCTGGATCAGCGACAGTATCAGCCACAGACAGCACCTGGAACCTGTTTGTCAGACGAACCAGGGAGACCTTACGTGCAGCCACCTGGAAGGTCTTTCGCCGCCTGCTTAGCCCTGAAGCGACCTCCCAGTCGACCATAAGTGAGGGGTCAACCTCAGTGCGAGCAGTAACTGGGTTGGCCACCGGTGAGGACCGATCGAAGGACTCGGACGTGCTGGACGTCCGTTAGATCTTCATGGCCGGCCCAGAACAGTGATGATCATCCGCTGCAGGCTGAAGCTGAGAGCGAAGTGTCACCAATTCAGCTCGCATCAGCACACAACAATGGCAGTCCTTGTCCATACTAAAGACCGTGGAAAGCTGAACTATGCAGATAAACGGACTATCGGCATGTGCTGCGCAACTCTACTATAGACCCTGAAGCAAACAGAGGAACTGTGTCTAATAACACGCAGATATTCAAAAACCTAACTACCGAAGCACTCAGGTGAAACTAAATAATTCGCCCCTGATAGGAACTCGTAAATGTCGCAAAATCGGTTACTTCCCTGTTGCTGCGTCTGTCTCGGTCGGCTACTACTGCCTGACTGATGATAACAAAGAGCGTACCAAATCATCTGACGTGGTACTTGATCAAATTCCTATTCAAGCTCGAGAATGGCAATGTGTTGTGACCTTTCTCGTGAAATTTCTCCATCTGCTGACACGAGGCAGAAATATTGTCTGCCGTGCCACGCTGACGCATCCCTCCACATCGATTTAACGAGAGCTAGACTATGTCTGTCATCAGGATACGTCCGAGTATTCTTATAGCCAGAGTGCGCGGTAGTTGTTACATTCAGCGGGGTCACCGTTGCCCTCAAAGATAGGTACTATGAAAGTACAGGATGACAATTATTGAACTACATGAAGAAAAAACGTAAATTATTTACCAACTACGGCGTGCGCACACTTTAACCGACTTGTAATCCTAACTACAGACATTCGGATTTAGGTTACGACGTGGGCGATTTGCCTGCCACCATTGGCTATAACGTGGCCTAGACGAATAGCGAAATTCTGAAAGACCCACTGAAGTGTCGGAATAGCGATGCCGTCGATGACCTCATGAATGGCTGTTTTCACCTCACCAGTGGTTTTGGGGTTATTGCTGTACACCTTGTCTTTAATATAGCCCCACATAAAGGAAACGCGTGAGTTCCGATCCGGAGAAGACGGCGGCTAATCGAGGACAATGCCAGTGACCTCTGGGTACCCCAGAGCCCGAATGAGGTCCCCAAAGTGCTCCTCCAGAACATCAGACTCTCTCGCACTCCGATGCAGTCGAGCTCCGTCTTGCATGAACCAAATATTGTTGAAATTAGTGTCACTTTGGATAATGGGGGTGAAATCATCTTCCAAAATCTCACGTACCGTTCGGTAGTCACCTTTCAATCACGGAACGAAAAAGCAGTCGCATGTGTTCCAATCGAGGATCACGCCAGTGGCCTCTGGGTACCCCAGAGCCAGAATACGTTCCCCAGAGTGCTCCTCCAGGACATGAAACTCTCTCCTGCTTCGATGGGGTCGGGCTCTGTCTTCCATGAACCACATCTTGTCGAAACCAGGGTCATTTTGGGCAATGGGGATGAAATCATCTTCCAAAATCTTCACGTACCTTTCGGTAGTCATCGGGTCATCAAGGAATATCGCACCGATTATTCCGTGATTGGCCATTGCATACCACGCAGCCATCCATTGAGAGTGAAGAGACTCTTCTATCGCCAAATGGGGGTTCTCAGTCTCTCAAATGCGCTAATTTTGCTTATTGACCAACCCATCCAAATGAAAGTGACCGACAACAACAAGACGCGTGAGCATGTGCATACTAATTCCCATCGTGCCCCGCGGTCGAACGTTGCAGTTTGAACGTTCTAACGCAAACGGTTCAGATGTTATGACCATTCTATTTCATAAAGTTGAATAATTGTCGCTCGGTACATGCCGAATGAAGAGCCAAGGTCCACCCTTCTACAACCGAGGCCTCCGCCAACCTAGCTGCCGTTCGAAAAAACAAATGGCTCTGAGCACTATGGGACTTAACTTCTCAGGTCATCAGTCCCCTAGAACTTAGAACTACTTAAACCTAGCCAACCTAAGGACACCACACACATCCATGCCCGAGGCAGGATTCGAACCTGCGACTATAGCGGTCGCACGGTTCCAGGCTGTAGCGCCTGGAACCGCTCGGCCACTCTGGCCGCTTCGAAAAAACAGGTGTGTGGCACTGAAGAGTGACTGTGTTGACAGTGACTAATGTGATCACCGTGTTTCATGAACGCGGCTTGATTTTGTCGAGTTGGTGATTAAAATGGAGACAACGAAGGACAAGACACAGAGCCTTGTAGTATAACCTTGTACTCGTGTCAAACACAGGTACCTTTGGTGTGTGACAGACGCGAAGCGGACACACACCGCTTTCTACAGTATCTGGCGTAGACGGGAACGCAGTGAAGGCGCCACGTCGGTTAGTGCAGAGTATCTGGGAAGGGGCGGCTGGTGGCGGTGACGTGGCGGCGTATCGACTGAGACCGGCTGGATGGCGGGCTGGCTGCTGGCCGCTGTCTGGGGGGAGCCTCGCAGGCCCTAAGCCCCGCGCCAAATGTCAGGGGTCGCCGCCGCAGTCACAGCCCCCCGCTGGGGGCGGGGGAAGGCGGCGCCGCCAGTCTGCACCTCTGCCGCCCTCAGGCCTACGGCGGTCCGCGGCGGCTCGGCGCGCGACTTGCACACGGCCACTCGTAAGTCGACTGCAAGAGAACTACGAGACATACGGCAAACAGACACAAAGCAGCGGGCAGAGCATCTCGCCAAATTTCTAACTCATATTACAGAATCTCGATACGGGAACGCCTGTGACGAAGTCACTGTTGCCATACGCGTCCATACTTAACATTCCTTTGCTGCAGAATCCTTGAACCACATTCTGAGTTCGAATATGCGCTGGTGTCCAAAATTAAAACAAAATTTCGCTATTGAGGAGTCCTGTGACTAATTCAAGATGTAATTATACAAATTATGAACAGATGTCCGTACTAGCGTGTTCTGCACGGGAGATGGCATTCCAGTCAACGGACAACCACGCCAATGAAAACGTCAGGGTACCTATCAAACGAGGCAGTGTTTGCCAGGTAGTTCCACAGCCACAATCGCTGTACATAAGAAGGTGAGTCAAATGAAAACCTTAAATATTTTTTTAAATATTATTTATTGTGCAGAAGTGATACAAAGCTGTATCACTTTTCAACCTAATCTCCGCAACGCTCAATGCAAGTCCTCCAGCGCTAACAAAGTGCATAAATTCCTTTAGAAAAAAATTCTTTTGGTAGTCCGCGCAACCACTCATGCACCGCGTGGCGCACCTCTTCATCAGAACGGAACTTCTTTCTTCCCATTACGCCTTTGAGTGGTCCAAACATATGGAAATCACTTGGGGCAAGGTATGGTGAGTATAGTGGACGAGGAAGACACTCAAATTGCAGGTCTGTGATTGTTGCAATTTTTGTATGGGCAGTGTGGAGCCTTCCATTGTCATGTTGCAAAAGGACACCTGCTGACATTAATCCACGTCGCTTTGATTTGATTGCCGGCCGCAGATGATTTTTTAGGAGATCCGTGTTTGATGCACTGGTGATAGTGGTCCCTCTAGGCATGTAATGCTCCAATATGACGTCTTTTTCGTCCCAAAAGAGAGTCAGCATAACCTTCCCTGCTGATGGTTCTGTTCGAAACTTGTTTTGTTTTGGTTATAAGGAATGGGGCCATTCCTTGCTCGCTCTCTTCGTTTCCGGTTGGTGGAAGTGAACCCAGGTTTCGTGACCAGTAACGATTCTTGCAAGGAAGCCATCACCTTCTCGTTCAAAGCGCCGACGAAGTTCTTCAAAAGCATCACCACGTCGTTCTCTCATTTCAGGAGTCAGCTGCCATGGCACCCATCTTGCAGACACTTTGTGAAACTGGAGCATATCATGTACAATGTGGTGTGATGACCCATGAATAATCTGTAAACATGCTGCAATGTCATTCAGTGTCACTCGGCGGTTTTCCTTCACTATGGTTTCAACTGCTGCAATGTTCTATGGAGTCACAACTCGTGCCTGACCTGAACGAGGAGCATCTTCCCCTGAAGTCTCACCATTTGCGAACTTCCTACTCCATTCGTAGACTTGCTGCTCTGACAAACATGCATCACCGTACTGAACCTTCATTCGTCGATGAATTTCAATAGGTTTCACACCTTCACTACGCAAAAACCGCCAGTGGGGCGGCCATCTTTATACTGATACTGCTCCGGTATGTGTGCATCTGCACTATGCTGCCACCTACAGGCCATTCTGCACGCTGTTTGTAGCACGTTTACCAACTTACAGGATAACGGCGCGAAATGTAGATTTGTTGTTACAAATTTAAGGCTTTCATTTGACTCACCCTCGTACAACCACAGACGGTGCAGTAAGGCACAGAGAAGACGCCTAACAGACTTTCTGCGGTGGAGCGCCGTGGGAAGAATGGAAGCAGGGTAGTCACAAACTGATGAGGCCTGACGGCTTAATGTGAATCGTTCTGTAGTTTCTCGGATGTGGCGACAGCTTGTAGAGACCGAAACTGTATCCCGAAGACCAGGGCAGGGCCGACCAAGTGTGCTATCGGAGAGGACCGTTATTTGGCTGCAATGGCACGATGGTACCGCCTTAGTACTGCGCGGCTGCTGGCATCTGATGTCGCAGCATCCACTAAACGTGTTGTAGCGAGACAAACGGTGTACAGAAGGCTTTGGCAGAGTTGCTTATGTGGTTGGAGACCTGCTGTATGTATACCTCTGACGCGTCTTCACAGAAGGGGACGGTCGAACAGTGAGCCAAAATTCTTTTCACATACGGGTCATGATTCTCGACGGATTCGTATTTGGGGGGCGCATGGAACACGATTTCGGATCCAGACACTGTGGAAAGAGACTGACATTGAGGAGGATCCCTAATGGTTTGGGCAGGGATTCTTCATGAAATTGTACAGATGAATCGGCAAGGTTTAACTGGTATCAGGTATTGTGACAATATCTTGGGAACTCCTGTATGGTTATTGTGAGTTGCTGTGGGCCCTGACTTCCTATTGATGGACGATAATGCTCGACCTCATTGAGCCCAGGTGTTTGATGTTTTCTTGCAAACAGAAGATATTGCACGGACGGTGTGGCCTGCTCACTCTCTCGCCTTGAATCCCACCGAGCATGTCTGGGATGCACTAGGGAGATGGCTTCCATCACGTCAGCATCCAAAGACCTACTCTCCAAAACGTCTGAGCATCTCTGCAGGAATAATGGACGTTATTGCCTCAACATCAGGCTGATGACACCATTCACAGCATTTCCCTTCGTTGTGAGGTATGTACTGCTGCCAGAGGTGGTCACACACAATACTGAGCCTGTTAACCAGTTGTCAGAGTGTGTGAGAAAATCCGTTGAGAGAGGACAAGTTTCTCTCTCCCACATTTTTCATATACAGAAAATTATTATAGATTTTATAACAACCTGACGCACCTTGAGCGAGACTCTAGAAAGTTCATGGCCTGAGCAGACACTGATAGCGCCTGGTAAGGCGCTAAAAGCGTGAGGTATTTTTATATTTCTTAGCTCGTAGAAACGGCATGTTTAGAGTTGAAAGCAATTGGCGGCGAGCCCATCCGTCAGTAAATAGTGCCGGGCCGGTTCACAGCTGTGCAGGACAGACAGAGCAGCCTCTCATCAAGACAGGTTTCCAGCAGAACAATGCCGCAATACCGGCATTGGCGCCAGCCAAAGGCTGGGCTAGGGGTGATGGACTGAAGGTACGTGTGTACACAGTGGAGTCATAAACTGGGCATTGTGTGCAGAGCTACACGTAATAAAAATTCACACGTTTTTGTGTTTGCCGATAGTGCAAATAGGCCTGTGACCCACTTCCATCAGCTGCCTCGATTGTATAAGGAACTCCGGCGTCTGAGAAATATTTAGAGATAGAATCTTTATTACACCTCATAGCTAAGAATAACAAGCTCCAAGGTACAGGCTATTTAGATAAAAGTCTTTAACACTGCACCTGTTCACTTGTTGGCATGGGAAGCGATGCGATTTCGGAGAAAACCATCTTCCCCCTTCCTGGAAACTTAAAAAAAGCCAGTAATTTTTTTAACTTTTTTTTTACTGCAGAGACTCAGGTTTCTTAACTCTTGCCCTGGTTCGACAGGAGTTTGTGCTGGTGTGTAGGAGGGGAGATTTATCGTCTCTGGAGCCCTATTATTGGCTCAAGATGGCGTGTAGGCGGTGTCATTCGTGCAGTTTGTGGGGAAACTAATTTTTTTCTGAAGAGGTTCGAAGCACTCGGGGGCTGGACTTTGGTGTGGTAGGAGGACTTCTTGTCGATGCTCTGGCGTATGTTGTTGGTGCTTGGGACCTAACTTGAGACTGACTTCACTTGTGAGTAGTTTAGACTGTACCAACAGTGTGACTTCAGACGTCTCGGACTACTCGTTTGCCAAGGGCACACTTACTCGTTTTTGGTTTACCAGTCTTGACGTTTGATATCCTCGTGCACTCGATCGTATAAGTGAGCCAAATTCGTCCTTGGTACCACCAGCGAATGGGTGTGTCTCACACTGAAATCTACTGTGATTGCAGGGCTCTGGTAGAGAGTAAATTGCGATCCGTCTGCCTGATCGCTGGATCGTGAGATTTTCGCATTTCTCTCGTGGCCGCGATAGATTCACAGGTGCCACCTCACGTCTCACCTCCGCCGCACACATCTCGCCAGCTTCAAGCTACATCGCCGCACGAAGCGAACTGGGTAGCGCACTGCTGCTCCAGCAATGTGAGGGCGCCACTTACTTTCAGCTGCACATATGTAGTGAAACCACAGTAGATTAAATAAATCAAAGTCTTTTCAGCGTCAGATCAATTCAGATTGCGTTATCCACATTTTTAGGGTCAGAGTACTTGACTCACTTCTGCCACCCAGGATCCTTGTCCATTGTACTGTTAAACCAACTGTTAGTTGTTTACGGTACTCAATCAATAACTTGTTTAGAATAATTTATGTCTTTTTCTTTGAAAAATAAATGTTGTGAGAACACTAAACTTCTGCATACATTCTCAGTCACTTGTATAACAGCCCCACACGGTTAACTTCCGCCTTTAAGTTGGAAAAAACGAAGAACAATTTTGTCTACCGTTATGCACGCTGCAGTTGTGTACGTTCTGTATTTTTTACATTGCTTCTACTTTACTATCACCTCTTTATACTGTTTTGTGGCAAAATAAAAGCAATCTTGCAAAATTTCCGTTTGTTGCTTTAATTTTGGACGCCAGTGTAATAAATTTCGTTGGCACAGAAATGCTTACGTCCACAGATCAGCACAGAATTAGAAAGCATTGCTCGTTCGAAACTCAGATTCCCTTGATACATAATATCCTGCAAACCACGGATGAAGGGCGAGAGACAGTTCCCACGTTCCTAGATTTCCAGAAAAGGTGCTCCACTGCAGACTGGTGATGAAGGTCCGGGCATATGGTTTAGGCTCCCAGATATTGAGTGGCTTGATCGCTTTTTAAATAGTAAAACAAAGTACGTTCTCCTCCACAGTGAGTGTTCATCAGAGATAAATGTACCGTCAGAAGTGCCCCAGCAAGGTGTCATAAGACCACTTTTATTCTCTACATACATTAATGACACCATGGACTGGGTGAGCAGCAATTTTGATGATGACGGTGTGGTGTATAGTAAGGTGTTGTCGTTGAGTGATTGTAAGAGTATACAAGATGACTCATACGGAATTTATAGTTGGTGTGATGAAAGGCAGTTTGCTCTAAACGTAAAAAAGAAAATCTGAGTTAATGCAGATGAGTAAGGAAAAATAATTGTGTAATATTCTTATTAATGGTGTGCTGCCTAACATAGTTACGTCGGTTGAATATCTAGATGTAACGTTGCAAAGCGACATGAAACGGAAGGCGCACATAAGATTGAGTATTGGGAAAGAGACTGGTCGGCTTCGGTTTACTGAGAGAATTCTAGGAAAGTGCAGCTCAGTTATAAAGAAGACTGGAAGACTTCAGCAAAGAAGACTTCAGCAACCAGTTCTCGAGTATTGCTTGACTGTTTGTGATTCCCACCACGACGGTGTAAAAGAAGACATGCGAACAGATCAGATGCTTGTTGCTACATTTATTACCGGTAAGTTCAGTCAACACACAAGTAATATGGAGATGATTTGTGAACCCAAATGGGAATCCCTGGAGGGAAGACGACGTTCTTTTCATAAGGCGCTCTTGCAGACATTTAAGATCGACTGCAGAATGACTCTACTGCCGCCAGGTACATTTTCCGTAAGAGCCAGGAAGATAAGATGCGAGGAACTAAGATTCGTGTGCCCCATTTGCGAGTGTAACAGGAAAGGGAACGGCTAATAATGGTACGAGGTACCCTCCACCAGGCGCCGTACTGCGGTTTGCGAGGCATGTATGTAGGTGTAGAGCACGTTACGGTCGATACCAGCTATCGCATTAACTATTCTTGGAACTCTTCCAGATTAATAGGCAGTGGAGGTAGGAACACTCGATCTCTGTCGTAGCATCATAAGAAGAAAACTCCCATGGAAGCAATTGAGGTGTTAGTTAGGGCCACTGTAAAAGAGGAGAGAGGATGGAAAGCACGTCTAGTTCAAAGCTGGAGTAGTTCGGCATTGGGTTAACCACGCACGTCTGAAAGGAAACGTACTGGAGCACCATCTTGTTGTAAAATAATGTCTCCACAGTCTCGCTATAACTGCGGCGTAAGTCACGGATGCAGCATGTCTACATACGAGGTGCATTCAAGTTCTAAGGCCTCCGTTTTTTTTTCTCCGGACTGGAAAGAGATAGAAACATGCACATTGTTTTAAAATGAGGCCGCATTCATTGTCAATATGTCCCAGAGATGGCAGTACCGTACGGCAGATGGAGTTTTACCGCCAGCGGCGAGAATGAGAACTGTTTTAAATACTTAAAATGGCGACATTTTCCTTACTTGAACAGTGTGCAATCATTCGTTTTCTGAATTTGCGTGGTGTGAAACCAATTGAAATTCATTGACAGTTGAAGGAGACATGTGGTGATGGAGTTATGGATGGGTCGAAAGTGCGTTCGTGGGTGCGACAGTTTAATGAAGGCAGAACATCGTGTGACAACAAACCGAAACAACCTCGGGCTCGCACAAGCCGGTCTGACGACATGATCGAGAAAGTGGAGAGAATTGCTTTGGGGGATCGGCGAATGACTGTTGAACAGATCGCCTCCAGAGTTGGCATTTCTGTGGGTTCTGTGCACACAATCCTGCATGACGACCTGAAAATGCGAAAAGTGTCATCCAGGTGGGTGCCACGAATGCTGACGGACGACCAGATGGCTGCCCATGTGGCATGTTGCCAAGCAATGTTGACGCGCAACGACAGCATGAATGGGACTTTCTTTTCGTCGGTTGTGACAATGGATGAGACGTGGATGCCATTTTTCAATCCAGAAACAAAGCGCCAGTCAGCTCAATGGAAGCACACAGATTCACCGCCACCAAAAAAATTTCGGGTAACCGCCAGTGCTAAAAAAATGATGGTGTCCATGTTCTGGGACAGCGAGGGCGTAATCCTTACCCATTGCGTTCCAAAGGGCACTACGGTAACAGGTGCATCCTACGAAAATGTTTCGAAGAACAAATTCCTTCCTGCACTGCAACAAAAACGTCCGGGAAGGCCTGCGCGTGTGCTGTTTCACCAAGACAACGCACCCGCACATCGAGCTAACGTTACGCAACAGTTTCTTCGTGATAACAACTTTGAAGTGATTCCTCATGCTCCCTACTCACCTGACCTGGCTCCAAGTGACTTTTGGCTTTTTCCAACAATGAAAGACACTCTCCGTGGCCGCACATTCACCAGCCGTGCTGCTATTGCCTCAGCGATTTTCCAGTGGTCAAAACAGACACCTAAAGAAGCCTTCGCCGCTGCCATGGAATCATGGCGTCAGCGTTGTGATACATGTGTACGACTGCAGGGCGATTACGTCGAGAAGTAACGCCAGTTTCATCGATTTCGGGTGAGTAGTTAATTAGAAAAAAAATCGGAGGCCTTAGAACTTGAATGCACCTCGTACATGCAACCAGTCACGGTTTTCTTCGCAAAGACGAATGGCCCATAAGCTTTTGAAGAGACTTGGCACAACATACGGTAAAACAGTAGCAGATTCACGGAAGTGTTCCACAATTTCCTGTGGAAGTTTTGTGCCGCAGGCACGCACGTTATGAGGATTCTCCATTCTGGAGGCATGACACGCGGTTTTGTCACTGAAAACCAACCACTGTGAAGTGCCGTGTTCTTCTGGTCGTCACGGCGAGTAACTGCAAAGGTGACAACGAAGCTCTTTCCGGCTAGCAGTCAGAGCGTGTAGCAGCTGCGGCCGGCGCTGTCGTTGCCCCAGGCGTTTGCGCAGAATGTAAGTAGGCTGTTTAGGTTTTTATGTTAGTAACGTCACCCAGCGCTCTGCATGAAAATCACTGGCTGTGCTGTGTGCAGTCTGTGGTTGGTTGCATTGTTGTTCGCCATTGTAGTGTTGGGCAGTTCGATGTTAACAGCGCGTAGCGTTGCGCAGTTGGAGGTGAGCCGCCAGCAGTGGTGGATGTGGGGAAGTGAGATGGCGGATTTTTGAGAGCGGATGATCTGGAGTTGTGTCCATCAGAAACAGTACATTTGTAAGAATCGATGTCATGAACTGCTATATATATTATGACTTTTGAACACTATTAAGGTAAATACATAGTTTGTTCTCCATCAAAATCTTGCATTTGCTAACTATGCCTATCAGTAGTTAGTGCCTTCAGTAGTTTGAATCTTTTATTTAGCTGGCAGTAGTGGCGCTCGCTGTATTGCAGTAGTTTGAGTAACGAAGATTTTTGTGAGGTAAGTGATTTGTGAAAGGTATAGGTTAATGTTAGTCAGGGCCATTCTTTTGTAGGGATTATTGAAAGTCAGATTGCGTTGCGCTAAAAAAAATATTGTGTGTCAGTTTAGTGTTGATCAGAATAAGTAAAGAGCGAAATGTCTGGGTACGTTCAGTTTTGCTCAGCTGTTTGAAAATCAAATAATGTAAGAGATTTATCAGCACAGTAATTCAATAATTTTTCCAAGGGGACGTTTCAAGAATGCGCCGCACAGCCGACTGGGTTACCTGCAGTTCTCTGCTGGACGCTCTCCATCTTCCCCGGCAGACAGTCTCTCTGATTGTGTCGTACCACACACGGATTCCCTAGTCTGATGACCGAGCGAGGTGGCGCAGTGGTTAGCACACTGGACTCGCATTCGGGAGGACGACGGTTCAATCCCGTCTCCGGCCATCCTGATTTAGGTTTTCCGTGATTTCCCTAAATCGCTTCAGGCAAATGCCGGGATGGTTCCTATGAAAGGGCACGGCCGATTTCCTTCCCCATCCTTCCCTCACCCGAGCTTGCGCTCCGTCTCTAATGACCTCGTTGTCGACGGGACGTTAAACACTAATCTCCTCCTCCTCCCTTGTCTGATGCAGTTTTTACGTGACATATGATACGAATGGTCGCTGAAGGGTCACAACGGGCTCACATTTAGTGAATTCAAGGACACAAAAGGCATTCCATTGCTGCCATTCTCCGACAGTCCTAAGGCCCTATTGTGTTCTCCACTACTACTACTACGCCCCGACCCGTATCACGAACTGAAACTTGCAGAAATGCTCTTCCCACTGATGTGTGTCTATTTTGTGTATGATTTGCAGTTTTATTTTTATTCTTATTTTACACGTCTAGTTCCGTAGGATCAAACTGACGAGCAAGTCCCAATAGTCAAAGAACGTGTCAGTACATGAAATTACAACAGAAGAGTAGCAACATATAAAATAAAATGT
Source organism: Schistocerca serialis cubense (assembly GCF_023864345.2). NCBI lineage: Eukaryota > Metazoa > Arthropoda > Insecta > Orthoptera > Acrididae > Schistocerca > Schistocerca serialis. The sequence goes on along the minus strand of NC_064646.1, from coordinate 471,682,920 downwards.
TTATGAATCCCAAAAAAGACAAGCAATAAGTTTATGTAAACGCAATCAACAATATAACACAGGAATCAGCTTCATTTTTAAACGAACTCCTGGACAGAAAAGGAGTGATCCATGAGGAAACTCCACGGTTCAGGTTTGAAGGCGCGTGGATTACTGCTAAGATCGTTGAATTCTTGTGCTAGCGTATTCAAAATGGATTCAGCAGGAATACTGCACGCTTTTCTGCACAAGAGCCAAGCAGCTGCGATCCAAACGCAGATTAGATTTCTGCCTGGTATTAACAAAGTGAAAGCTACTAATTCCTTCTCGGGAATAAGCTGATATCGTTAACAGGAAACGACACTGAGACCAATGTCGGAATACTCGGACTCATGAAGAGGGGTCGGCGAGAGGTCCGCGAACTTACACCACTCATAGCCGAACTGCCCGTTTCTGAACCGAAAATATCCTTTGAGAGTGGGAAGAGTTACACAAAGTATGATATTATACGTCAGAAGCGAACGATATTAACCAAAGTATACTATTTTTCGAGTGGAACTATCACTTATTTGAGATACTGTTTTAATAATAAAAATGGGAACATTAAGTCCTTGAACTAGATCCCGAATGTGGCCTTTCCACGACACTATCCGACCACCTAGAAATTTGAACTGTTCAGTTTCACTAATCACTCTGTGTAATCAGAACTTCAGGTTTGTTGAAGCGTGTGTAAGAAACTGTAAAAACTGAGTCTTACTATGATTTATCGTCAGTTTATTTTCTATAAGCCATGAACGTATGCCTTGAACGACACTTTTGAAACAGATCCAGTATACACACAACATCCTTTACTGTGAAGGTAGCGTCATCAGTAACTAGAAATATTTTGGAATCACCTGTAATACTAGAAGGCATATCACTTGTACAAATAAGGAACACGCATTGTGGCTAGTGACCTTTTGCTGCCTGTTGTTAAAGCAAGAGGTGAACCAATTGCTGGCTGCTCACCATGCTCCATAATGGACCAACTTCTAGAGTGATATTTTGTGGTCAACACAATCAAATGCCTTAGTTAAATCAACGAAGATGCCTAGCGTTCGACACATTTTGCTTAATCCGTCCAGTACACCACAGAGAAAAGAGAATATACCATTTTCAGTTGTTAAACCACTTCTAAAACCAAACTGTAGATTTGACAGCAAATTATGTGAAATGAAATGATCAATTATCTTCACATACACAGCCTTTTCAATAAGTCTCGAAACGCTGTTGGTACATAAATAGGTCGCAGAGTCATCTTCCGAAACACCAGTGGTATTTACGAATAGCCCTCAATTCTCTCACTCAGTTATGAACGAAAACTGCTAAAATGACCTGCATATAGACAAAGAGCATTTTTGCCCAATATTTTCAGAGGATACTGTATTATTCTTGATCTCTAACGTTTAGGAAGTGACAGTTTTATGCAAACACTCAATTACGTAAGACAACGGAGTATCAGAGAAATACTTTTTATTTATAATATTGTTTTATTGGATTTGCGCTCCTATGGAGTAAGTAAGTAGCTACTCTTGATTTATTTCTTCCTTCAACTTAAGTCAACAATCACAAACAAACTGTCTCCAATATATCAATTTTTCGAACATCAGCAAAAACTGTTTTTCTCGTAAGTCTTGTGAAAATGGAGGTGCCTCTACGAGAAGTCGGCTAATGGTTTTATTTTACGATGAAACTGGAATGCAAAATACGGGGCAGTAATGTTTGCTTATGAAATTTGGTGTGTTATCTGTGTTTACATCAACACTTTAATATCTTGGTGTATGTGAAATAAACACTGGCGGGTTCGTTTTTCTTCTTTCTTTCTACCATCTGATTCAGCTCTTGTTGCGTCTTGTCTAGATGGTTTAACTGTTCGAAGGGGACCTACTAAGCTGGACAGTGCTCGACTGTTTCCATCCCAACCTATCTCCAGTGACACTGACGTCAACAGGAAGTCAAACCCTGTAGTATTTCTAATCCGAGAATGGCACATATCGAGGTCTAGCGAGGCAGAGAAGTCGATTTCTGAAACTTCCTGCCAGATTAAAACTGTGTGCCCGACCGAGACTCGAACTCGGGACCTTTGCCTTTCGCGGGCTAGTGCTCTACCAACTGAGCTACCCAAGCACGACTCACGCCCCGTCCCCATAGCTTCACGTCTCTGCCAGTATCTCGTCTCCAACCTTCCAGACTTTACAGAAGCTCTCCTGCGAACCATGCACAACTAGCTCTCCTGAAAGAAAGGATATTGCGGAAATATGGCTTAGCCACAGCCTGGGGGATGTTTCCAGAAGTTCTGGAAGTCTATTTCTTCGTATCGTACTGTCGTCTCATTTTTTTCCCGTTACCAGTCTTCTGACTGTCTTGATGCAGCGTCCTCATTTATTTGATGGATATGTTCGAATTTCTGTTCGGTCCTACAGTTTTTACTCTTTACAGGTACCTCAGATGCAATGAAAGCTATCCCTTGATGTCTTAAAACATATGCACTTAATTTTGAACATCCCTCTGTAGCACCACAACTCAAACGTCACCATATTCTCCTTTTCCTGTTTTCCCAAAGTCCATTATTCACGTCCAAACGACTTTATGCTCCAAATGTACATTCTCGTAAATGTCTTCCTCAAATTAAGTCCGATGTCTGAACAGATTTATTTCGGCCACGAATCCCCTTTTGTCTGCCTCTGCTGCTTTGCTTTTGATGTTCTCCTTGCTACGTTCGTTGTGAGCTACTTTACTTCTAAGGTAGCCCTGATTTATCATCCCTTTTTTTCCCTCAGCATCGGTTTGGTTCTTGTTCCAGCATACTTCTACTTTGGTCTTAAGTACACTTAAATTAATTTTCAAGTTTTATAGATGCTACAAACAGAAAATGGCTCAAATGGCTCTGAGCACTATGGGACCTAACTTCTGAGGTCATCAGTCCCCTAGAACTTAGAACTACTTAAACCTAACTAACCTAAGGACACCACACACATCCGTGCCCGAGGCAGGATTCGAACTTGCGACCGTAGCGGTCGCGTAGTTCCAGACTGAAGCGCCTAGAACCGCTCGGCCACTCCGGTCGGCGCTATGAACAAAATTATGTGATTTTTACAAACTATAAATTTCTTCCGTTAAACTGTATAAATGAATATGTAAATGTTCGTTTGTTCAAAATCTTAAATCTCCGAAAGTTCTTCACCGATTACTTTGAAATTTTGACACGAAGTTGAATTGGAATACACACGTGCTGTCATACACCTACTTGTCCGCTACTTATAACATATACATGTATATGTAACACATAAAAGGGAAACGTTACTAACAGAAACGCTGAAAATAAATCAACCGATATACTTCAAATTTTTACACAATATTGTAATGAACATTCGGAAATAGACAGTCTATAATTTTGTAATATGTGCATAATATGTACATATGTGTGTGTAATATATAAAAGGGAAACTTTGTTGCGAAAAATTTCGAAAAATTCTTCATCGCTGTAATTGAAATTTTTCCTCGATAGCCTTAATGAATATTCGAAGGAACATAGGTTACGCAGACGCAGACATACACACACACACACACACACACACACACACACACACACACACACACACACACACACACACACACACTATATATGTATATACATATCTTATACAAAACGGAAAAGTTATTACCAAAATTATCCAGAAGTTTTTGACCGATTTACTTCATATTTTGCACGATACTCGGGCAACATTCAAGCTATATAATTTTTTAAACGACATTGTTGTATTTATGTCTTATTGGCATATGATTATAATACTACTGCAGAATCTGAATCTTCCGAATCTTTGTAATAGTATCTATTCACGGGTTAAAACTCTGGGGACTACTCTCACTGAAACTACCAAAGATCGAGCAGCTGGATAGATCGCTCTCACACCCCGTACACCCATGAACCCAACCGACTCATCCATTCATTTTAACGGGACACTGCATGTCCTACGCCACCAATCTTAGATTATCAAACTCTGTGACCTATTATCTTGGAAAGTTTTTAAGTCACCAGCTTACAATTTTTCATAGTTATTGAATGAAGTTTTGTAGGTATACTGAACTAGAATTGTTGTAGACATTGTATCCTGAATCGTGTTATCTGTTTTTCTCACACACTATTTTTGGTAGAATTTTGTAAATAAATGAACTTAAAAACTAAACGACATAGGATATTTTTATTATTCTATATATGTGTTGTATGTGGCATGCTGTAGGGTGCTGGAGAATAGGCTATGAGGGATAATAATTGTTAAGAAAGAAATTCGAAACGTTGTGCGGTTTCCGAGATACTTAACACTGAAGTTAGCCGATTGCGCTGTTGGGCGTGCAAATTCAGACGGCCCGCCAAATACAATTAGCTTCAGTTGTTCTCATAGCGTAGGTACTAGCGCACGACGCTGCTCAGCTTCCGGCTCGGGTTCAATCCTTGCTGCCGTCCCCTGTCCAATTTCTGTTTGGCTCTTTTGTTCGGGTTTAGGAAACAAAACCGAGAACACGTTTGGCGACAACGTCTCTGGTTGTCTGCTTGAATCTGCGCGCGCAACGGCCTGATTGGCTAACACCAATGCCAATCAACTCTGAAACGGCGCAACCTATCGATTTGTTTTCTTAACAATTATTTCCCATCACAACCAACAAGACAACACTCTTACAAGGTTTTTAGACTGCTTCTGACCATCCTGGATATTATAGAACCATCGATTAGCCTGAGCCAAAAGTTATCGAGTCATTGATATTCAATGCACCAATGAATAAGTAAGAGGGGGTACCCAGAAAGAACCGGAATTACTTTTTAAAAGCTATGCATTTTCAGATTGTTTGCAAAACGGCTTTATCCCTTTAAAACTACTCTCCTAAAGACATACATTTGACCCATCGGTGCTTCCACCGTTCAAAACATTTTTTGTAGCCATCTTTGGATATGGTTGAGAGCCCCTATCTCGGCTCTTCTTGACTTCTTCAATGTTGTCAAGTCGGCGTCCTTTCACGCCCCTTTTCATGCTTGGAAATAACAAAAAATCGTACAGAGCCAAGTCAGGCGAGTAAGGTGCGTGGGGCAGCGTAACTTTGCCATTTTCAGGCAAAAACTGTCTAACAGAGATGGCTGTGTGCACGTGCGTTGCGTCGTGGAAGAAGTCGTCTCCTGTCTGCCCAAACCTTCCATTAAAATGCGTTGAACCAAGGTCAGAGATCGACGATCTGTGAGCATAAACTCTCGACTTCTTTTCAATATTTTTGCCGATTTGGGCAGCTAATGGACGTCCAGAACGAGATTTGCCATCAATCGACATGTCGCCATTTTTAAATCAAGCAAACCTCTTGTACGCTTGAGTTCTTCCCAAAGCTTCATCTTGGTAAGCTGTTTACAACATTAAAACAGTTTCAGCAGAATTTTTATCGAGTAGAAAACAAAATTTCACAGCTGCACGTTGTTCACTTAAACCTGCCAAATTAAAAAATGAAACGAGAACTAAACAGTACTAGCAAAAACAATCAGTGCAGATGAATAGAACAAGCCAGGCCGACAACACGGCGTACTACACGAGCTCCACCCATGGAAATATTATTCTGTTTATTTATTTATTTTTGGTGGTAGTGTCGAGGGGGGGGGGGGGGATAGACCCTCGTAAGCAATAAGGTGATTCCTAGTCCGACAGTGATGAATGGAATCCGCTGGTTGTACAACACGATCATCAGGACACCACACTCTATAGGAAAAAAAAACAACCATCTAGCAGCCGAGGTCGCTGACGCAGGTTTGTGCGTTGGCGCTCCACTGGGAGGTAGCTAGTTCGACTTCTGGTGGTCACGTATTTGGCCGGCAAGAGGAGGAGGGCAGCGGTGGTGGCGTTAAGTTTGTGGCCACCAGTCTTTGCCCCAGTGTCCTGCGTTAAATACCAGACACGGACACAATGTCTCACGAGCTGAGGACAAACAAAACACTGCTGATGGTCAGCTGGATGGAAACGTTAAGCTCGGCTGCCCCTCGATGCTGTTCGAGAGGAATAGGACGTGTGCTGGCACAGGTTTTCAGCCTCTCCTTTCTCTATCATCACCCAATACAAACACTCTCCTGCACTCAGGAGGTACACTTCAGACGCAAGTCTCACATACCCCTATCACAGGGGCCATTATACGCATAGGACGAAAACACTTTCTGATTCGACGGCTGCTCAGCCACTTGGGCGTCTCCTAGCTAACAAAGCCGTACGGCGTATTGTTTCTTTCGACAGAATTCATCTTATTTGATGAAGAAAATGTGGCCCTGTGTTCGGCTGGAACGACTCAATTTCTAATATTAATTACATGTGTTTTCTGAAGTTGAACGAGATGCAGTATCTTGCGTCTGTATACATTGCTTGCCAGTATAATTTCTTGCTATCTTCCCTCGTTTAGCGCACGTTAATTTTCACCAATTACAAATAGTTCGTATGATTGTCACGCTGACACTACTAGATTGTCGATATTTTTAGAAATATCGGGTACCTGATACATCGGTATATAAAATAACTATTATTGTCGACTCCCGATGTATCGGAAAGACTATCGATATAGTGATAATTCAATGGGTAGCATATCGACGTACCGGCTCCTCATTGTAAATATACTGCCGATTTTAGACCTGCATATTTAAATACTTACTCATTGTTAGATATTCTGTACATAAACAAGCTAGCAGTCTGCCAACCCCCGCAGAGCAAGAAAAGAAAAGAAAACGGCGCACGTTCACGATTGGCGATAACTTTGATTACAGTGGTAACTGCAGGTAAGTGGCACAATAAAAGGTGTCCGATGGGTCCGTCGTTCGGTTTTGTCACATATCGGGTTTGTCTATAACACTTCTTGTCGACTTCCCTGCTGTTTCATTTCTGCCAACAGCAGCGACGTAGCAGTTGTGTTAAAATTGCCTGGGGAAGCTAAACGTAGCAGTTTCTGTTGGTAGCGCCGATTACGTCAGCACGTCCCCTCACACGTCTCCGGCCACCGCAAACCAATCTTGCTGTTATTTAGCCTTTTGTTTATCATTTTCAGCAGCTTTCTTTGAAGAAGTCTAATGTGAAGAAACAGCACACCAGTTGCGTTAAAAAAAAATTAACGCAACTAGTGTGCTATTTCTTGACACAGGAAATGTTATTCCATTCACACCGCCAACCCCCAGTGCAATTGGACTACTACTTTTGTGCCACCTATAATTGCTTCACAGAGTCAAACAGAAATACTAGATTTGATTAAAGTTCAAAACGTAGTATGACTCCTTCACACAGTGAAGTAACATTATGTTATACTATAGTTTCAAAAGAAAAACTTCAAATATTTTTCGAAAATTGTGAAAAGATATAAAACAAAAATATCGATTCTTGATGTTGCTGTTTTTATATCACATCGGAGTGAACGTTACCTTAATTTGTCGGTATTTGTGCGAAGATATATGGATACTTAATCGGCAGCTCTATCACTACTTTGCTTAACAACATGCCTCGAAACGCTAAAGAGTTGTTCTTCTAGCTGAGTGGAGCAGTTAGCGGCAGTACACAATTTGATTGCCTCTCCCTTCCGACCACGCATCAGCGGGGGCACATTATATGTTGTTTTTGTAAACGTAGCATACTGTGGCGAAATGCTTCATCCTTCTTGGGTTAGGGACCTATCCGCTCCGTAAACTTACTTCTACATTCAAGAGTAATAACGTCATTACCTAGAGTTTGGTAAACTTTTAAATGCAAACTAAAACTGCAGTTGCGGTAGACTTAACAGTCAATACCTGTAACTAAACGAAACTGTAGTTCTTTTAAGTCCTGACGTGATTAGGGCCTTCAACCTCACTCTCGTCGGACCAGAGAATACATAAAAATACTGCGAAGTATTGTTTACCACATTCTCATTTTATACACATATCTGTGGAAAATAATACTGGTTGGTTGATTTGGGGAAGGGAACCAAACAGCGGGGTTATCGATCCCATCGGATTAGGGAAGGATGGGGAAGGAAATGGGCCGTACCCTTTCACAGGAACCATCCCCGCATTACCCTGAAGCGGTTTAAGGACATCACGGAAAATCTAAATCAGAATGGCGGGACGCGGGTTTGAACCGTCGTCCTCCCGAATGCGAATCCAATGTGCTAACCACTACGCCAGCGCCCTCCGAAATAATAATGGTGGAAAAATGTGTGTGTGAATACCTAAGGGACCAAACTACTGAGGTCATCGGTCCCTAGACTGACACACTACTTAAACTATCTTATGCTAAGAACACACACACACCCATGCCAGTGGTAAGACTCGAACTTCCGCCTCTAACCGCGCGGCTAATAATGATAGGTAATAATAATAATGATAATAATAATAATAATAATAATAGCGATAATAATGGTAAGGTAGTAGGTAAGGCAATAAAGAAATGAACTTCGCGAGAAATATAAAAAAATATCAGACAGGATAACGTCGATTTACAGTCATTGCGCAACTGGTTGATGCACGTAGGTCAGAGATTTCTCATAGCGATACAGGATCAGGCCATCGTAACGAGAAACTATCGAAATCATATCCTAGAAGAGCAACGAGTACATCACAGATCCATGATGTGGCGGGATCAATAAGACATCATATTAGCATCAGACCCGGTTGTGATACCTTGACCCTCGCGGGATGTTGAAACAGCATGGTACAGCAGTAGGAGTCTGTATTGCAGACAGGATCCTCTCACTGTTGTAGAGAACGAAAATGTCAAACTTTAGGCGAATCGCAGCATAGCAACTGATAAAACGATCCGTTATAACTGATTTGACAATAAAGTGATAAATAGAAATCAACAAGCCACCTTTCTCATAGACATCGTTGTTTGCAACACATACTTTGCAAACCACCTCCAACGAGGAGATCCCGAGGTAAAGGCACGTAGCGTATTTTGGTAAAAGTCACGTCGAAACAAAAGTCTGTACACATGGTCCCTGTGGTAACATCGCACATTGACAGACTGTCAAAGGGGACTGCGGGTAGCCTACAGCATTGGAACTTGCAACCTCGCTCTGTTGTCGACTGCAGAACGAAGTTGTATTGTACCGAACACCCGAGGAACAGTTAGTCGGGCTCTTGGAGACCATAATCAGGTCTTTATGTAAACAGCTGTTGTCATATCAACATCATGCACAGACGAGCGAGCCAATAAATAATAACAACAATAATAATAGCAATAATATCACAGAATACCAGACTCCACATAAATAATGAATAAAAACCTCTACAGCCACAAAGATAAGAAAGTGAATACATCAGGATTATTTCTTGTCTCCATTCTTTCCAGACAAATTAAAAGATGTAAATCTTCGTGTTCTAGCGGCGTAGTGCTTGATCCATAAAACTGATAGAATTCATCCGTGGCCGAATATTGTGTTTTGATTTTATTTCAGCAGTAACTTGTTCAGTCATCTTCAGGGCGAGCGCTAAAGATTGTTCGTTAAATGCGTCCGACATACCGGGTGACAATTATCGAACTATACGAAAAAGAAAAAAATGGTTCAAGTGACTCTGAGCACAATGGGACGTAACTTCTGAGGTCACCAGTCCCCTAGAACTACTTAAACCTAACTAATCTAAGGACATCACACACATCCATGCCCGAGGCAGGATTCAAACCTGCGACCGTAGCGGTCGCGCGGTTCCAGACAGTAGCGCCTAGAACCGCTCGGCCACTCCTACACGAAAAAAATCTAAATTAGTTACAAATTATGGCGTGCACACTATATGACTGCCATCACTGCCAATGATGTGGCGCCTACTAATAGCGAAATTCTGCATGACTAGCTGAAGTGTCGGAACATTGATGCTGTCGGTGACTTCCTGAATGGCTGTTTTCGGCTCGGCGATAGTTTTGGGGTCATTTCTGTACACCTTGTCTTTAATATAGCTCCCCAAAAAGGAGTCGCATGTGTTCCAATCGAGGATCACGCCAGTGGCCTGTGGGTACCCCAGAGCCAGAATACGTTCCCCAGAGTGCTTCTCCAGGGCATGAAACACTCTCCTGCTTCGATGGGGTTGGGCTCTGTCTTCCATGAACCATATCTTGTCGAAACCAGGGTCATTTTGGACAGTGGGGATGATATCATCGTCCAAAACCTTCACGTACCTTTCGGTAGTCATCGGGCCATCAAGGAATATCGCACCGATTATTACGTGACTGGACACTGCATACCACGTAGTCACCCGTTGAGGGTGAAGAGACTTCTCAATCGCGAAATGCGGATTCTCAGTCTCCCAAATGCGCCAATTTTGCTTATTGACCAACCCATCCAAATGAAAGTGACCGACAACAACAAGACGCGTGAGCATGTGCATACTAATTCTCATCATGCCCTTCAGCCAATCGTGCAGTTCGAACGTCCTAACGCGAACCGTTCAGAAGTTATGACGATTTTATTTCATATAGGTCAATAATTGTCACCCTGCATGAGAAGTCAAGCTGAGAAGGAATCTTACACATACCTGCCTCCCACATAATCAAGTAATCCCTCAGAGGCAACGAGTGTGGCTGTATTCGATGCTGCAGAACAACAACATCGACTTTATATAAATCAGTGCACCGGCAATCTATACGGCTCACAACGAATATCGCTGAACGGTTTGGCCCAGCTGAACTATCGCAGTTTTATGGCTCAAGTAAACGGACTCTCTTTCGGCTATAGTCTACACGGTAACCAGCAGTTAAATGGTCACCTTTTTTATACAGAGGAGTTGTAGCTATTAGCAGGAAATGTGAAGATCGAAAATGAAATGTCCAGGATTCAGAGCACGATGTTGAACACGAGACTCCGCATGCGAGCACAGAACCTGTCGTGGTAATCAAAGGCACCTTGACAACTGTCGGCTATGAACACATTATTGCTGACAATCTGCATCCCTTGCTACTTGAGGTCAATCCCGACGAGCCGCGAGGGATTAGCCGAGCGGTCTTAAGCGCTGCAGTCATGGACTGTGTGGCTGGTTTCGGCGGAGGTTCGAGTCCTCCCTCGGGCATGGGTGTGTGTGTGTGTTTGTCCTTAGGATAATTTAGGTTAAGTAGTGTGTAAGCTTAGGGGCTGATGACCTTAGCAGTTAAGTCCCGTAAGATGTCACACACATTTGAACACTTTTTTTTTTTTTCAATCCCGACGACCATGGTATATTACCGAAGGACATCTGTTCAAGTCACAAAGGCACGATCATGCTGCAATATTTTGACGAGCACGATACTGAATTCACGTTTATGTCTTGGCCCTCAAATTCGGCCAGTCTGCACACGGCTTCACACATCTGTGGCGCCATCTCTGCTCCCACAAGCCAGTCGGCTCGTAATTTAAGTGATTAGTAGGAATTGCGCTTAGACATCTGGTGCCACATACTTTCGGAAACCTTCCAGGGATCTGTCGAATACACAACACGGAGAGTCGCTATGGTCAAAGTTGCTGCTGCATTGTGTTCCAAAGGTGGAACAACTTGCCGATAAACAAGTAGTAATAATGTTTTGGTTCATCAGTGTACCTAATGAATTCACAAAATAATTGAATAAAGACAGGCATTATCGCGTCGTTACGTTCTTCTAGCTATCTAAGCTTTTTTTTCTTTTTTATGCAACTGTTCCAAACGAATTCGGCCACATGTGTACTTTTCACATTATAGGATACAAGGAGTGGAAATCCGGCCAAATTGTTGGAAAATATAGACAATTAGGGGAAATGACGTTGTCGCGGTGTTTTTTTTTTTCTAAATTACATTGTAACATAAAGCGCTTTGCTGAACAACAGGTTTAAAATTAATAATTACGGCGTCGCGGAAGAGCTCGTTATCCACGAATGTTAATTAGGTCATTAAATGCTGATTGCTAAACCGCCGCACTGGTGATTAATTATAATGGGATTTATTAACGGCGTGGAAAGGCCCTGCGCTGTTTCACGCATTTTCTAGGCGGCAGCACCGCGTACTGCCTCAGTGCCCCACATACCACGCACAGAGGGACAGAGCGGAAGGCGGGCAGAGACAGACAGACAGACAGACGAGACAGGCGCGTGGCCTTTAATCACTGCCCCCCCCTCTACCACCCCCACTCCACCACCCTCCAACCCCTGTACTGCGCCCACTCATCACGGCAGCGCCGCTGCCCTCTGTCTCGTGCGATACATCCACCCCCGTCCCATCCCCACACCACCCCCACTCGGCTGCTCCCGTATTTGCTGGCCACTTCCCTGACGGCGAATCTTGGAGTGCGAACCGCGCTTTAGAGGGAAGGAGGCGATTCAAAAACGACCCCGACACCACAAGCAGAGAAATCGGCAACAAACACACATTCGTTTCACACGCGTGCTGACGTGGGAACTTTTCTGGAAGTACGATTCGCGAGGGTGAAGGATAAGTTCGGAATTCAGCCAGTAGAGGCGCTGCAAGAGTTTTCGCGACGCGCCTGCAAAGCACTACTTTGCCGGTTCTACGCCGATACGTGCTCTGTCCTCCAAGCGGGCACTACTCTGTCGGCCTCTCGGAATTGTGCGTACGTTCCAAACGAATCTTCCAGTCCGTCATAATCAAGCGTGTCTCACCTAAGAGTCGTAAGGCGCATTTCATCTGGTGTTTCGGCAGATAGCTGCAATTTATTGTTTGTGTAGCTCGAATGAGCCCAAGCAGATTTCGTTCATCGAGTCTTTCGTGCGACGTCCATTCTGAGTGGTAAGCGTTGGCCGCGCGGGATTAGCCGAGCGGTCCAGGGCGCTACAGTCATGCGGCTGGTCCCGGTGGAGGTTCGAGTCCTCCCTCGGGCATGGGTGTATGTTTGTCCTTAGGATAATTTAGGTTAAGTAGTGTGTAAGCTTAGGGACTGATGACCTTAGCAGCTAAGTCCCATAAGATTTCACACACATTTGAACATTTGGTAAGCGTTGGCTTGTTTCCAGATATAAACAACACCATTTTTAAAGCGTGATGTTATCTTCTCATTGGATGGAGTGGTCTGTAAGTGTTCTAGGGCGATATTCTTTTTGCCGATACGTGCAAAAGCGTAGGCAAAACAGGAAGAATAGCAAATACATATGCTTCCCTCGCCCATGTTGTCCGCTGCTGCCTTGCAGAAGCGCAACTCAGTTGCTGCTGGAGTACTGGTTATTCTTCCTGTTTTCCTGTCTCTGTTCATAAATGTCGACAAGACAAATACCTCGCTATACTAACTGGGGACAGCTCCTTCGAATGGACACGTTAATTGGATCACACCCTGCCTATCTAACCCATGTTAATTTAAGCAAGTATTTGACCCATTTCTGAAAAACTATATGATGCAGGACTGTACGTTACACGATGCTAATAGATCAACTATACTAAAATCTACTTTATCCATTTTATAACTTTTAAGAAATACTTTATTAAATTTATTAACAAAAAATATTAAGTTTTTTTCTGCAGAAAATATTTTTGTGACCTTTCTAATGGGGGAATATTAACGAATGTAGTACCAGAGGTGGATTTTTATGTTATGCAGTCTCTGAAAATTTCATTCATTTATCTATGATAGTTTCTGATATAATGGGGCATATGTACTGAAAATTTTAGTTTGCGGGAAACTGACTTATTCACCTTCCTGGATGTCTATCTTGTTTTCTTGGCCATATTAGATGCACACCTGTCTGCATTGGCTATCCTCATATCAAAATGTTGCAGCCCAGTGATCATAATTTCACCAGGATTAATTCCCAGCTTTATCAGTACTCAACACTTTCCAATATTACCACAATTGAATGTAACAGCATCATGAACTCCTAGTTTCATTGTATGCATGCGTACAAATACTGTTTTTGGAAGGCGGTTCCAAATTATGCTGTTGAAACAATCATTTGCGTTCTGTTCCTTAAAAGTTCAGGATGAGCCAAGTATATGAAAATAGGTCTAATTGCTGTAATAACAGCAACAGGAAGAGAATGCTGGAGAGAATAAGGTTCTCCAGTTGCCTGAGCCCTATTGTATCTGCACCAAGAATTTTCTCCTGATGGACACAATCCATGACATGGCTTATCATCAGTAGATGACTTATAGAAGAATATGGCCCAAACATCTCTCTTCATTGCCTCCAGATTTCCTTTATTTCTCCTAATTGCCTGCCCATAGTATACATACAAGTTTTCTATTTCAGTTTTAGTTAACCGACCCTGTCCAGTCAACAAATTTGCATCTTCTAATTTTTTTCCTCTCATATCAACAGTTAGTTTTTTCAGCCTTGTTCCCAAACGTTTTTGAACATGGCCTACACATTCTATTTAGCTAATAATGGCAGCTCCATATGGTTTAGAGTTCGTCACATTGTTGTGTGCCTTAGCCGCGCGGTCTAGGGCGCTGCAGTCTTGGACTGTGCGGCTGGTCCCGGCGGAGGTTCGAGTCTACATCTACACCTATACTCCGCGAGCCACCTTACGGTGTCTGGCGGAGGGTACTTATTGTACCACTATCTGATCCCCCCTTCCCTGTTCCATTCACGAATTGTGCGTGGGAAGAACGACTGCTTGTAAGTCTCCGTATTTGCTCTAATTTCTCGGATCTTTTCGTTGTGATCATTACGCGAGATATATGTGGGCGGTAGTAATATGTTGCCCATCTCTTCCCGGAATGTGCTCTCTCGTAATTTCGATAATAAACCTCTCCGATTGCGCAACGCCTTTCTTGAAGTGTCCGCCACTGGAGCTTGTTCAGCATCTCCGTAACGCTCTCGCGCTGACTAAATGTCCCCATGACGAATCGCGCTGCTTTTCGCTGGATCATGTCTATCTCTTCTATTAATCCAACCTGGTAAGGGTCCCATACTGATGAGCAATACTCAAGAATCGGACGAACAAGCGTTTTGTAAGCTACTTCTTTCGTCGATGAGTCACATTTTCTTAGAATTCTTCCTATGAATCTCAACCTGGCGCCTGCTTTTCCCACTATTTGTTTTATGTGATCATTCCACTTCAGATCGCTCCGGATAGTAACTCCTAAGTATTTTACGGTCTTTACCGCTTCCAATGATTTACCACCTATGGCATAATCGTACTGGAATGGATATCTGCCCCTATGTATGCGCATTATATTACATTTATCTACGTTTAGGGAAAGCTGCCAGCTGTCGCACCATGCATTAATCCTCTGCAGGTCCTCCTGGAGTACGTACGAGTCTTCTGATGTTGCTACTTTCTTGTAGACAACCGTGTCATCTGCAAATAGCCTCACGGAGCTACCGATGTTGTCAACTAAGTCATTTATGTATATTGTAAACAATAAAGGTCCTATCACGCTTCCCTGCGGTACTCCCGAAATTACCTCTACATCTGCAGATTTTGAACCGTTAAGAATGACATGTTGTGTTCTTTCTTCTAGGAAATCCTGAATCCAATCACAAACCTGGTCCGATATTCCGTAAGCTCGTATTTTTTTCACTAAACGTAAGTGCGGAACCGTATCAAATGCCTTCCTGAAGTCCAGGAATACGGCATCAATCTGCTCGCCAGTGTCTACGGCACTGTGAATTTCTTGGGCAAATAGGGCGAGCTGAGTTTCACATGATCTCTGTTTGCGGAATCCATGTTGGTTATGATGAAGGAGATTTGTATTATCTAAGAACGTCATAATACGAGAACACAAAACATGTTCCATTATTCTACAACAGATTGACGTAAGCGAAATAGGCCTATAATTATTCGCATCTGATTTATGACCCTTCTTGAAAAATGGGAACGACCTGCGCTTTCTTCCAGTCGCTAGGTACTTTACGTTCTTCCAGCGATCTACGATAAATTGCTGATAGAAAGGGGGCATGGGTGTCTGTGTTTGTCCTTAGGATAATTTAGGTTAAGTAGTGTGTAAGCTTAGGGACTGATGACCTTAGCAGTTAAGTCCCGTAAGATTTCACACACATTTGAACATTTTTTTGTTGTGTGCCTTACTGTCACCATCGCTCAAAGATGTGGTGTACCGCACGCCTCTTGTTTCTACGGAGCGATGAAATATTTGTTGTACTCCATGAACTTCCATACCACCACTTGTTCCTCTAAAATTACTCACACAGTTGTGTTCTTTATGTTCATTGACTTTACAACATTTGCAATATTTAGACATCATCTCCACATCTAACACTTTATCGGTGTCTACACTCGTGGCAGTCACTACTCCATTCATAAAAGTATGTCCTCTTTTCTGCTAACGTCCATCAAGTGCAACTGTAATATCCGAACATCCATCATTTTCTTCCACTCCTTTCCTAGCAGCCAGTTTCATGCTTTCCTGACTTACCTCACAAACAGTTTTCTCTAATATTGCAGTCAGTTTTTCAAATTTATTTGGTGGTTGATGTAAGTTCATCACTGAACAAAATGTTCTCCCTGCAGCCATTCCCTTGCCAATGGAGCGTAAGGCATAAACTAATCTAGTATTGATTTCATAAGGGTCACTTGCATATGGTTTTGAAGAACTCAAAAATGAAATCACAGCTGAGCACTGAGTACAAATTAAACCCAAGGCAATTGTTAGTCTTTTTCTCCTACTGGCACCCTCACAAATTTTTACACTCTGTGACTCACCACACTGTCTACATTGTACAAATTTAGAAATTACACCTGATAATATTCTCAAATTTATAATAATGTTACTGCACCCCTTGTCACTTACAGTAAACTCATTGTAACTCTCTTGAAATAGTGAGAGCTTCTAAGATGATGCACTTGTTGAACACTTACAATTAGAAACATCGTTGCCAGACGACATAACCTTTTGTTCAGAAAGCTTTCTAAACTTGTTTTCTCTAAATTGTCATTTCTTGAAAATGCCTTCACGTTTCGTCATCTTGAGTAAACACAACAAAACACACTTAAACAAGCACTGCAAACGTAAGTATAACAACTGCTCGCAGTCACACTTGAATAAAACTAACCGCATGTTTGAAAGCGTGTTGTTTACAAACAGCAGAAACAAAAGAATACCGACCGTTGCATTCCAAGGATAGCCAACACACTCCTGAGTAAAAAAAAAAAAAAAAAACGTACAATGTAGGGTGTGGTGTCACCGCCAGACACCACACTTGCTAGGTGGTAGCTTTAAATCGGCCGCGGTCCATTAGTACATGTCGGACCCGCGTGTCGCCACTGCCAGTGATCGCAGACCGAGCGCCACCACACGGCAGGTCTCGAGAGACTTACTAGCACTCGCCCCAGTTGTACGGACGACTTTGCTAGCGACTACACGGACGAAGACTCGCTCATTTGCAGAGCAGCTAGTTAGAATAGCCTTCAGCTAAGTCCATGGCTACGACCTAGCAAGGCGCCATTAGCATTACATTGCATTTATCTAGAGAGAGTCTCACTTGTATCATCAAGAATGCTGTATACAAATGATGGATTAAAGTTAAGTATTCCAGCAGCTACGTACTTTTCTTTATAGCATTCATTACGTATCCTGTTTCAGACCTCACGCCACCCTGCGTGAGTTAGCGCGTGCATTTTGGCCGCCTCTTTCTATTAGTGTACGTAGTGTTGGCAAGTCTGCCGACGAGTCTCAAGTTTGGCGACGAGTCTCAAAAGAGGATTTAGCGTTCGTATTGTCCTAATTTGCTTGTGTCATGGCTTCGCCGCAATCTCCAGGTGTACTGTCCGAATTTTATCGCTTGCAGAATCAGCAGACGCAGGCGTTATTGGATGCCCTTGGACAGCTCGTCCAGGGTCAACGTGGAATGCAAAGCGATGCGGCAGCCGCCGCTTCACCGCTACCGCAGCCACAACATGCAGTTGCACCCCCATTTCGTCCGTATGATGCGGCGATGGAAACATGGACGGAATGGTCACGCCAATTTGGATTTCATCTCGCCACCTACAGAATTCAAGGTAACGAGCGGCAGCCTCACTTATTGTCGTGTGTAGGGGTGCAAACGTACCGTGTATAGTGAAATTATTTCCCCGACGCGACGTAGCAACTCTGTCCTACGAAGAAATTTTGTCTGCTTTAGATGCCTATTTCAAGGAAGCAGTTAATGTAGTTGCAAAAAGGTATACGTTCTTTCGTACAAAACGTACGGCCGGTCAAACTAATCGGGAGTGGGTTGCAACTTTGCAAGTCCTTACAAGGGATTGTGCTTTTGAGTGTGAATGTGGACTCCCTTATTCAGATACTATGGTCCGTGATGCAATTGCACAGAACATTTATGATGTTCGTATACGGGAGCAAATTTTGAAACTCGTCAATCCCTCCCTTCAACAAGTGATAGACATATTGGATAGACAAGACACACTTGACTTCGCTCAGGAATCATTTGAAACTTCACCAGCTGTGTGTCACATTAACCGGCCCGCCGGGCGAGCTGCACGGAACTGTAAACAGCCCTCGCGCACGTCCGCACAGCCACATGTCCCGCGCAAGTACGCAAATGCAGTGCTACAGTCATGCCCGCGGTGTGCTACTAGACATTCGCGTGAGAATTGCCCGTCACACCAAGCTATTTGCTTTTTTTGTAATAAAAAAGGACATGTTCAGAGTGTGGCTACGAAGTCTTTCGCGACGTATTTCCTGAGTAAAAATTTCTCGGTGTACATGCCGCGTCAAATCAGGATAAATCTCCAAGCTTTCGACCACTACCTCCATGGTCGTCGTCAGGGCTAAAACTGACGACGACCACGGAGTTAGTGGTCGAAAGCTTGGAGATTTATCCTGATTTGACGTGGCATGTACACCGAGAAATTTTTACTCATGTTCAGATTGTTTGCCAGAAAAAAATCAGATTGGACACTCACAACGATTCCGGGCCCTTTGCTTCGCGCCGGAATCGAACCACGAATACTCCGGCTCGTGAACCTTCGCCCATGGACATTCATGTAGTTAATTCCACTCCGCCCAGTGCCACTCTTTCTAACAGTGACTGTGTTCGTCCCACAAAAAGTGTGCGTCGATGTCGCCGGAAATCACGTCGATTAGCAAGTGATTCTGTACCAGTGTCTGTTCACGTTGCACGAGACAGTCGCTCTTTTCGTCAGCAGGACAATAAACTTTTTGTAGACTTGGACCTTGGAGGCAAAGTGATCCCATTCCAGCTCGATACCGGAGCTGCAGGTTTCTCTGATCAATAAAGACACGTACAACCAACTGGGTACTCCTCCGTTGCGTGCCACAAATGTTCAGCTAACTACATATTCAGGTCACACGATCCCTGTTTTAGGATAGTGCAGCCTTCTTGCAACATGCAAGGGACAAACAAAACTTGTGTCTTTTTACGTCCTTCGTTCTTCTTCTGCAGTAAACTTGTTTGGTTTAGATTTATTTCAGTTGTTTAACTTGTCTATCGTAAATCAGGTCCTATCAGTGAATCAGACTGTGCCTTCCACCAGTGTTTCTCGTCTATGTGAAGAATTTGCAGACATTTTTGCACCGGGCCTTGGTTGCGCTAAGAACTATAAAGCACATTTGGAACTGAAAGTAAATGCGCAACCGAAATTTTTCAGAGCGCGCAATGAGGTCGCAAGAACATTACACGATTTAGAATCAAAAGGTGTGATTGAACGTGTGCAAGCTTCTCTCTGGGCATCACCCTTAGTGATTTTGCCAAAACCTTCCGGAAAACTGCGACTTTGTGTGGACTTCAAGGCCAATCAAGGTGAATCCACAACTAGTGATTGCCACTTTTCCTTTACCCCGCCCGGATGATCTTTTTGACGAACTGTGCCCGGGTACATATTTTTCAAAGTTGGACCTAGCCGATGCGTACTTGCAAATACCGGTGGACGAAGAATCCCAGCGCGTTTTGGTGGTTAACACGCATCTTGGGTTGTATCGCTTCAAAAGACTGCCATTCGGGTGCGCATCTGCCCCTGCATTGTTTGAGCAGTTACAAACTGTTTGTGCATCGGTTCCTACTGCAGCGAACTATCTGGACGATATTGTGATCTCCGGAAAGACAGCAGATGAACATTTAGCAAATCTTCGAACATTATTTCAGGTATTGCGACAAAATGGTCTTCGCTTGCGGAAGTTTTCCTTTTGTTGTCCGGATGTCTTCCACGATGTCATCTGCCACCATCCAAGCGTTGTCTGCTATCTTTTGCATTGAAGGTCTTCCGCAGACTATTGTTTCCGACAATGGCCCACAATTCATGTCCGCAGAATTTCAGTCATTCTGCAAGGCCAATGGTATTCAACATCTGACATCCGCGCCGTTTTCGCCTCAGTCAAACGGTGCCGCTGAAAGATTGGTCCGGACTTTCAAGTCACAGATGTTGAAGTTAAAAGAGTCGCATTCCCGGGAGGACGCGTTGTTGCTCTTTTTGTCATCGTATCGCTCTCAGCCCCGAGATGGTCGCTCGCCGGCTGAGTTGCTCCACGGTCGTCCTCATCGAACCTTGATGTCTTTGCTGCATCCGCCGCACCAGGTTCCTGTGCAGCGGCAGACTCCTGCTTTTGCTCCAGGCGACGTTGTATTCTATCGCAACTATCGAGGTTCACGGCGTTGGCTCACAGGGCGCATTCTTCGCTGCCTAGGCCGCGCGATGTATTTGGTATTGGGGGCCTCTGGTGAGGTGCGTCGGCACCTCAATCAGCTGCGCCTCTGTCGTCGCAAGGGATCTGCCGCTCCCCGTCTGCTTTCAGCGACGGTGCCGTCCGGTCAGCGCCCTGGGGACCCATCTACTGGCTCGCCTCATCCCCAGGTGTTACCGACGCTGCCTTCCATTTTGCCCCATGGCGACGCGTCGCCGCCGCCGCCGCCTGTTCTCCCGCCGACGCCGCCCGCAGTGGACGCGTCGCTGCAGCCGCCGGGCGCCTCCCTGGGTCACGCGCCGCCGATCGCTTCCCGTGACCAGCAGTCCTCCGCCATGGAACTCTTGCACGCTCCGGACCACATGGCGTTCAAAAATGGTTCAAATGGCTCTGAGCACTGTGGGACTCAACTGCTGTGGTCATAAGTCCCCTAGAACTTAGAACTACTTGAACCTAACTAAGCTAAGGACATCACACACATCCATGCCCGAGGCAGGATTCGAACCTGCGACCGTAGCGGTCGTGCGGTTCCAGACTGTAGCGCCTTTAACCGCTCGGCCACTCCGGCCGGCCACCACATGGCGTCTTCGCGCGTCGGGTACCCCGCCCCAATGAAGGTCGAATCTTCGGCCCCTCCTGTCTCTTTACGGGCGCATACACCGCATGTTGGCGTGCACCCTGGACTAGGTTTTCAGGCGTTTCCTAGCTCCCCTCGGACCGAATGGCCGGGTGAGGGTGGCACAGCCTCGCCTGTTGTTAGGCTCCCCTCCTCATCGCAGACGCCAACATGGGGTCCTCCCCACGGCGGGCGGAAGCCTTATAACACGACCGTTCGCCGATTTGCGGGGGAGGAATGTGGTGTCACCGCCAGACACCACACTTGCTAGGTGGTAGCTTTAAATCGGCCGCGGTCCATTAGTACATGTCGGACCCGCGTGTCGCCACTGTCAGTGATCGCAGACCGAGCGCCACCACACGGCAGGTCTCGAGAGACTTACTAGCACTCGCCCCAGTTGTACGGACGACTTTGCTAGCGACTACACGGACGAAGACTCGCTCATTTGCAGAGCAGCTAGTTAGAATAGCCTTCAGCTAAGTCCATGGCTACGACCTAGCAAGGCGCCATTAGCATTACATTGCATTTATCTAGAGAGAGTCTCACTTGTATCATCAAGAACGCTGTATACAAATGATGGATTAAAGTTAAGTATTCCAGCAGCTACGTACTTTTCTTTATAGCATTCATTACGTATCCTGTTTCAGACCTCACGCCACCCTGCGTGAGTTAGCGCGTGCATCTTGGCCGCCTCTTTCTATTAGTGTACGTAGTATTGGCAAATCTGCCGACACTACATAGGGGATATAAAGATCTAATATATATGCAGAAAAGTAGGTGACAGAAAAGTGGGCGTGGCACATAAACACACGTGGTAGGAAAATGCTCTTTAAATGCTCGAAAAACATTTTCAGCACAATCCTTTTCGGAGTACTTAAATGAAACCTTAATCTATCGAAATGTGATGAAAACCGAAAATCGATATTTTTCGACCTGAACCACGGTGTGTTCCCCTTAAAGTCCACTGTAGAAATAATTTTGTCTGTAACGGGCGTCGCACGAAACATCTGATCAGCAGTATCTATAAATTGCAGAAACTAAATTGAAAATGTCTGCCGAAACACCAGAGCAAATTTACCTGACGCCTTTTGGGGAACAAAACATATACGAGCCATTCTAAGAAAAGAAACGACGCAGCAATTCGAAACGAGACTCAACAATGAAGACAATTATTCTCCAGTCAATACGATCCGAGGCTGGAGACGCTCCGGACACCGGGGGTATACCAGTGTGACCGTCACGCACCGTACGGCCCAGCGACCAGGAGTAATGGTCCGGGTTGCCGTTTCTTTTCACAGTAGAACCGCTTTGGTTGTAATCCGCGGCACACTTACGGCACAGCGGTACGTCGACGATATCCTACGCCCCGTTTTCTCGTCCTTCATGGCAAGCCCTTCTGGGGTTACATTTCAGCAAGACAATGCCCACTCGGACACAGAGAGAGTTTCCTCTGCTTGTCTTCGTGCTTGCCAAAACATGTCTCGGTCAGGAAGATTGTAGGATTCACCAAAAATTGGGAACGTATAGAGCATTATTGACAGAAACCTCCAAACATCTCGCGATTTTGACTACCTAACGTGCCATCTGGACGAAATCTGGCACGATATCCCTCCGGAGGACATCCAACAATTCTCTCAATCAGTGCCAACCGAAATAACTGCTTGCATAAGGGCCAGAGGTGTATCTACGCGTTGCTGATTTGTTCCATCTGTGAAGTTGTTTCTCTTGAATACTTCAGTCAATTTTTCTAAAATTGTAAACATATGTTTGCGTGTAGATGTACATCACATCTGCCGATTTCCGTCCCATTCGAATAATTCCTTCGTGGTGCGCCAAGTTATTTCGCATTCTCTATTTTATCCTCGGCACCTTCAAAATTTCAGAAAATATGTTACAGTCAAAGAAGTCAAATGCTTCCTCTCTATTTACCATTACTGTAAACGTAGATTTGCTTTCCTTTATCTTCTAAGACACGGCGCTGGGCCCGTGTGGTTTCACACATAGTTTAAGCTGTGAATAAAGTCACGCAGGAAGAGTCCGATCCATATATATATATTTACAGGTTGTCAACATCGCAAGTATGCCGTACATAAGATCAAAGTTGCAGAGATTATATACAAGTTACTCAAAACATTTAACATCGTCATTTTTAATGCACGGTTTCCGTATGTGAAACCCTCTCAGGTAGAACATTTAACTATCCCGCTATGCTACTCCGCGTATCTGATTCCAAAGGCTTTTAAAGCAAAGTCATTCCATACATTCGAAGTATTAGTAAATTTGCCCAAAAAATACAACAGAAATTTCACCTATCGAATTTGACGCAGCACTGATAAATGTACGTCAAAGTAAGGCAACTGCAGCAGAAAACATTACCTCAGAATTAGTGAGACCCTTGATAGAATTAAATATGACGACACTGTGGTTTCACACATAGTTTAAGCTGTGAATAAAGTCACGCAGGAAGCCTCCGATCCATATACATATTTTTACAGGTAGCCAACATCGCAAGTATGCCGTACATAAAATCAAAGTTGCAGAGATTATATATATACATATATATGGCCCGCTCCCCACAGCTGTGACTCCTGCTGCAATATTGGAACGTATGGACACTCTCATTCGAGGTGATCGGCGAAGGACAATCAAACACCTCGCTGCACAGCTGGACGTCTCTGTTGGGTAGTACTCAAAAGGTATGTACCCACTGGGTTCTTCGTCATTTAACACAAGACCATTAAGGGCAACGAAGAACCATCTGCGCGGAGTTTCTTGGCGTTACGACGCTGATAATGACAATTTCATGTTGAAGATCGTTACAGGCGATGAAAAGTGGGTCCATCACTTCTAACCGGAAATGAAACGTCAACCCACGGAGTGGTGCCACAGCGCCTCTCCTTCGAAGAAACAGTTCAGGGACGCACCCGCAGCAGGCAAAGCCATCGCGGCTGTCTTCTGGGCTGTGAAGGGTTTACTGTGTTTCGTGTTGTCCCTCACGGTGCAAGGATCTACTCTGAAGTGTACTGTACTACCCTCAGGAAATTCAACGTGTTCCTCCCCACAAAAATGTAAATCAACTTCTCTTCCTCCATGACAACGCACTCACAAAACTTCACTGGTGTGTTCTTTCTTATCTGCACTAGAGCTCTGATCTCTCACCTTCCGACTTCCATCTGTTTGTACCTATGGAGAGTGCGTTCCGCGGGAAGCAGTAAGTGCATGAAGGGGAAGTTACTGATGCAGCAAGACGTTGGCTCCGACGTCGAACATTAGAGTGACCCATATGGGCATACAGGACTTTCCAGTAACGTGGCTTAGGGCCTTCGCATGGAACGGAGATTATGCTGAAAAATATAGCCAAAAGAGTGAGGAATAATATGCTGTACTGGAATCCTGCAGAAGAAAGAGTTAAAGGCCCACATAAGTTCTTAATCTATAAAAACGAATTACCGGATAATCTGAGCAGCCATCTTAGCTCGTTTGCATTTGATGCTGTAATTTACCGTCCAGTAAAATCATCAGAACATCAAAATCAACTGCAAAATTATTTACACAGAATTCCTGTATGTTGCGAAAAGTGCTAATTGACCGTAAACAATAGAAAGTGTGAGGTCATCCGCACGAATACTAAGAGGAATCCCGTAAATTTCTGTTACACAATAAATCGCACAAATGAAAAGCCAGTCATTTCAGATGTTCGGGGTGAAGAAAAATTGTGTCACGAAATTTTAACCCTCGATAGCTGATGTCAGTAGGAACCAAAATTACTGATCTACATCTACATGGATACTCTGCAAATCATATTCAAGTGCCTGGCAGAGGGTTCATCGAACCACCTTCACAATTCTCTATTATTCCAATCTAGTATAGCGCGCGGAAAGAATGAACACCTATATCTTTCCGTCCGAGCTCTGATTGCCCTTATTCTATCGTGGTGATCGTTCCTCCCTATGTAGGTCGGCGTCAACAAAATATTTTCGCATTCGGAGGAGAAAGTTGGTGATTGGAATTTCGTGACAAGATTCCGTCGCAACGAAATACACCTTTCTTTTAATGATTTCCAGCCCAAATCCTGTATCATTTCTGTGACTCTCCCATATTTAGCGATAATTCAAAACGTGCTGCCTTTCTTTGAACTTTTTCTATGTTCTCCGTCAGTCCTATCTGGTAAGGATCCCACACCGCGCAGCAGTATTCTAAAAGAGGTCGGACAAGCGTATTGTAGGCAGTCTCCTTAGTAGGGCTGTTACATTTTCTAAGTGTCCTGGCAATAAAACGCAGTCTTTGATTAGCCTTCCCCACAACATTTTCTATGTGTTCCTTCCTATTTAAGTTGTTCATAATTGTAATACCTAGGTATTTAGTTGAATTTACGGCTTTTAGATTAGACTGATTTACCGTGTAACCGAAGTTTAACGAGTTCCTTTTAGCACTCATGCGGATGACCTCACACTTTTCGTTAATCGCGTTCAACTGCCACTTTTCGCATCATTCAGATATTTTTTCTAAATCGTTTTGCAGTTTGTTTTGATCTTCTGACGACTTTATTAGTCGATAAACGACAGCGTAATCTGCAAACAACCGAAGACGGCTGCTCAGATTGTCTCCCAAATCGTTTATATACATAAGGTACAGCAAAGGTCCTATAACACTACCTTGTGTATGTCGACAACGCACCATTTTTAACCTACGGAAACTTGGCGCCACGCGCTCCGATTGGCCATGGGATTGCCCTGCTGCCGTTAGCGCTATAGTTGTCAGCTCACACATCCTAACGCCCCCCTCCCCGTCACTGCCCCAACGTGATACGCACCCGTGTCGAACAGGTCTTGCTGTTTGTATACACCTCATGTCAGAGGCACTCACACGTAAGCTTCCTTCGGAGCACACACACGTCACCTGCGATTTAGCCATACAGTAAGCATGGCGGCACAGTATTTGTTTAAAGAACAATCAGATATGGTTTTTGTTTGTGGACTAGCCGACGGTAATGCGCATGAAGCTCGACGGTTGTATGAGGAACGGTACCCAACAATACGACACACCTGCAAACGTTTATAGCAATTCACCGGCGACTTGACCGAAGACGCTCGTTAGTGGGATATCATGGTGATGCTGGAACACCTCGAACACGGCGGGATGCTCCATTTGAAGACACTGTTCTCGAGCGCTTCGAGGAACCACCTACGATAAGTACTCGAGCGGCTGGACACGACATGGGGTCACTCATCGCTTAGTCTGGGAGGTTTTGAGGGATGACGGACAGCGCCGGCCGCTGTGGCCGTGCGGTTCTAGGCGCTTCAGTCCGGAACCGCGCTGCTGCTACTGTCGCAGGTTCGAATCCTGCCTCGGGCATTGATGTGTGTGATGTCCTTAGGTTCGTTAGGTTTAACTAGTTCTAAGTCTAGGGGGCTAATGACCCCAGATGTTAAGTCCCATAATGCTTAGAGCCAATTGAACCATTTTTTGGACGGCCAGCATCCATTTAGCTTCCATCCTGTCCAAGACCTAAATCCTGTGGCGGACTATGAACACAGGCTAGGGTTTTGCCGGTGGTTACTGCGACGTGTTGCAAGAGATTCCGACTTCACCGCCATTGTGTTCTTTACCGACGAGGTCACCTTCCATCGTAATGACCTCTACAACACTCGAAACGTTCATTACTTGGCAACGGAAATCCTCACGTCACGTACGTCCACAGACACCAGGAACGATTTTCGCTCAACATTTGGGCAGGCATTGTGGGTGACCATCTAATTGGGTCAGTTCGTCTACCTCCTCGACTTGCCAGTGAAAATTACCTTCACTTTTTGCAAGAAACTGTACCTGGCCTGCTGGAAGATGTTCCCCCGGACATACAGCTACGCATGTGGTTTGAGCATGATGGGGGGCCGCTCATAACAGTCATGCTGTGCGAAGATATTTAAATGAACTCTTAGACGGCCGGGTAATTGGCAGAGGTGCTCGTAGGACATGGCCCCCCGCGATGACCAGGCCTCACGCCACCGGACTTTTTACTGTGGGGATTCTTCAAGGTTCTAGTTCACCCACCCAGACGCGAACCACCTAGAAACGAAGATGAATTAATGGATCGCTTTCAGCATGCCGCCAATCACATCAGGGCAATGCCAGGAATCTTTGAAAGAGTTCGTCAAAACACCGTTCGACATTATCAAGGTTGTGTCTCGTCTGTCGTCTTTAAGTAAACAATGTCCTCGTACAGAAAAGACCACTTTTCGGGCCGCCACAATTTGTAAAAGACTCTCTGTACGTGAACTAACAGCTGTCGACAGGTTTGTTCTCCTTACGTCTTATCATGAACCTACAACGGATGTGTCGGGACTCCAGAGATTCGCTCCCTGGTCCCCAGAGTGGGAGGCTGGCGCGCTACCACCTAGCGTGTGGCCCGCCTCGGATACATCGCAGGCAAAGCATGCGTTGTCCTGAGCATCCGGCAACAGGGCAATCCCGCGGCCAATCGGAGCACTTGGCGCGAAGTTTCTGTAGTTTGAAAATTATGCGTTGTCGACCTTCGCAACATTAGTAATTCTTGTTCCTACTGATATCAGATATCGAGAGTTAAAATTTCGTGACACAGTTTTTCTGCTCCCTGTATACTTAGTGACTACAATTATGAATAACTCAAATTGGAACAACATAGATAATTTTATGGGCAAGGTGAACCAAAAACTACACTTTAGTGGCAGAACACTTAGAAGTGTGAGAAAATTAGTAAAGAGACTGCCTACAGTACGCTTGTCCGTCCTCTTCTCGAGTGACGCTACGCGATGTGGGATCCCTACCAGACAGAGTTGACGAAGAACATAGGAGAAGCTGAAAGAGTGACGATTCGTTTCGTATTAGAGTGAAATAGTGAAGAGAGTGTCGCGGGTATGGTACGCAAGCTAGGGTGGCAATCATTAAAACAATGGCGTTTTACGTTGTGGTGATGCCTTTTCACGAAATTTCAATCAAGAGACTTTCGTTTCGATTGCGAAAATCTTTGTCGACTCTCACCTACATATGGTGAACTGACCATAGCGGTGAAACAAGAGAATCAGAGCTCGCACGGAAGGATTAAAGTGTTCGTTTTTCCTGCGCGCTGCTCTGGAGTGGAACGGTAAAGATAGTCTGAAGGTGGTTGGATGAACCTTCTGCGAGGCGTGGATTCCAGAGTAGTCTTACAGATGCAGGTGAATGTCAAGCGGAAGCAAAACGTAGTCTGTGTTTTGACTGCTCTCTCTGGCGTCGGATCGTAGCTATGGGTTATGGAGAGGACTGTTTGACTGGCTTATTGTAGAAGCATAATATAGTACGTCGTGTGCGTCCTTTGTGGTATCTGATATTACAGCCGTCGGCACACGGACCGTGCTCTCGAACGTCAGCATTTAGCGTGCCAAGTCCACCGTGCTGCTAAACGCCCAGAACCGATACGACTCGAGCTTTCGGTACGTGCTCCTCAGTGTGGTACGGGATCGCAGCGCGCTCCAGCGGCAGTCATCGGCTGTATGTGGCTCGCACGTCGCACCTTTTGCGATGTGGTCGAGAGTAAAATTTTTACGTTAGTTACATTAAAACGCCCATTTCCTCGCTTGTGCATGTGATGGTCATGTTTTTATGTCCGTAGTACGCACATATAAAAACTTCAATATCAATGAATGTGTTATAAGGCAGAACTGAAAGTACCAAGTCCAGTCAATAAGAGCATCGGCTTATAAAAGTTCCATTATAAACAGTGCAATGAAAGTTTACAATAGCTTTCCACCTAAGATAAAAATTATGTCATCATTCTCACTTTTTAGTAGCAGTGTCTTTACAACGCGTGAAATATAGCATGTGAAATAAGAAAGTACAAAATATCTTACTGCAAGTAGTGCAAGCTGTCCTGTAGATAAAGCCAATCGAACAAACTTACTCCTCAGGAAGAGCTCAACTGTACTTACGTAACATTGAATATTATAGTATATACTTACAGTAAAGTAACAAAAAGGCACCAGAAAGTATTAGCAAAAGCGGAGGACAGCAAAAGGCTGTCTGGACCTTGCGTGACGCGAAACAGCAACACACAACAATTCTGCGTCTCTACTCATCACGTCACATCGACCGTGAATATTTTACGACCACACTATATCTTCCGATGTCCTAAAAGCTTTACTCGTAGATTGTTATTAATGGACATTTAATTATTACAAACTGCACTATGAACAATGCAATTTTGGTGGATCCTTATTCTGTCACTGCCTTAACACGTCATACTTTCGTCATGCGTAAGTTACAGTAACTCATTAAACACCAATATAATGTTTCCTGGCATTTTATTGCACAACAAATCGTAAATTAACGACGGGTTTTCGAGAGATCCCCAGTTTGAAAGTGCTTGGGTAAGGCATTCAACTGAAAGCCAATGTGGTTCTCTCGACTTTGCACTGAAGGGTGATGGCGCCATGTGACGTAAGTGGCGTTCTTGCACCACATCGGTCTACGTTGAAATGTGCTTTCAGAATACCTGACATGCTAGATATTGCTCTGCACATTTGGAAAGACTCCTGGACGCGCTTTTTCCGCACTGTGACGCCAGAAAAAGCTCAACGCCCAGTGTTAGAAGGCAGGGTTCGTGCGCCGACAGCAAATCTTAGTGGTTCCACACTGCACACTGGCCTTGTCGTGTGGCGTCCTGTGTGTGTGTGGGGGGGGGGGGGGGGTCGTGTACCGTGTCTACCACCGGAGGACGCAGCAATAATTAGAACCTTCTGACTGCAGCACGCCGTCTGACTTTTACCTACTGGTGAGGAATCAAGTTGGCGTGCGCACACGCTACACCTTTTTGAGCCGTTGCGGCTTTAATTTTGGCGGGCGTGGCATTCCGCTGGCGCCAGTAACAACTAGGGATTGCCGATGTCGATCCGATCATATGTCTCGAGCTAGTGTCTTTGTTTGAGCCGTGTGTGGTTGGTTTGGCGGGTCCTGGTATATTTAGTTGGCTGGAGGGCACGTGTCTGGCAAGTAGTGGTTGTTGGAGGACTCCGACTGTGCGCTACGGGCCTCCAGAAGCCGCAAGTGGGTAAATCGGTCGGAGGCGAGCCTTGTCCACTCGCTTAAGGATTAGCAGCGGCGAGTTGCGGTAAGAGAGCGGACGTCGAGTGCAACCTGGTCGGCAAGTTCCCGGCCTACTCTGCAAACTTAAAACGGCACCTCAGAGACCGCCTGTACGGATTGGAGGCAATAACACCTTGGCTTCGAATCCTAGAAATCACGGCTCCTTCACATCTGAGTGGAGTTAAGTGTTGTCTTCTTATTTTTTGGGTACTCTATATTGTAAGACCACCTCTGTGTTAATGTCGTTAGTGTGGACCTGTTAAATTAACGCTCCTCCAAGTCATTGCAGGTATGATCATCGGTCAGTGTAACTGATGGTAATTTTTTGGTCCAGGCCATATTCTGTGTAAGTGTACGACTATTCTCTGTTATAAATTGACTTGACGAAATCAGATTTGTATTACAGGGTTATTACAAATGATTGAAGCGATTTCACAGCTCTACAATAACTTTATTATTTGAGATATTTTCACAATGCTTTGCACACACATACAAAAACTCAAAAAGTTTTTTTAGGCATTCACAAATGTTCGATATGTGCCCCTTTAGTGATTCGGCAGACATCAAGCCGATAATCAAGTTCCTCCCACACTCGGCGCAGCATGTCCCCATCAATGAGTTCGAAAACATCGTTGATGCGAGCTCGCAGTTCTGGCACGTTTCTTGGTAGAGGAGGTTTAAACACTGAATCTTTCACATAACCCCACAGAAAGAAATCGCATGGGGTTAAGTCGGGAGAGCGTGGAGGCCATGACATGAATTGCTGATCATGATCTCCACCACGACCGATCCATCGGTTTTCCAATCTCCTGTTTAAGAAATGCCGAACATCATGATGGAAGTGCGGTGGAGCACCATCCTGTTGAAAGATGAAGTCGGCGCTGTCGGTCTCCAGTTGTGGCATGAACCAATTCTCCAGCATGTCCAGATACACGTGGCCTGTAACGTTTTTTTCGCAGAAGAAAAAGGGGCCGTAAACTTTAAACCGTGAGATTGCGCAAAACACGTTAACTTTTGGTGAATTGCGAATTTGCTGCACGAATGCGTGAGGATTCTCTACCGCCCAGATTCGCACATTGTGTCTGTTCATTTCACCATTAAGAAAAAATGTTGCTTCATCACTGAAAACAAGTTTCGCACTGAACGCATCCTCTTCCATGAGCTGTTGCAACCGCGCCGAAAATTCAAAGCGTTTGACTTTGTCATCGGGTGTCAGGGCTTGTAGCAATTGTAAACGGTAAGGCTTCTGCTTTAGCCTTTTCCGTAAGATTTTCCAAACCGTCGGCTGTGGTACGTTTAGCTCCCTGCTTGCTTTATTCGTCGACTTCCGCGGGCTAAGCGTGAAACTTGCCCGCACGCGTTCAACCGTTTCTTCGCTCAGTGCAGTCCGACCCGTTGATTTCACCTTACAGAGGCATCCAGAAGCTTTAAACTGCGCATACCATCGCGAATGGGGTTAGCAGTTGGTGGATCTTTGTTGAACTTCGTCCTGAAGTGTCGTTGCACTGTTATGACTGACTGATGTGAGTGCATTTCAAGCGCGACATACGCTTTCTCGGCTCCTGTCGCCATTTTGTCTCACTGCGCTCTCGAGCGCTCTGGTGGCAGAAACCTGAAGTGCGGCTTCAGCCGAACAAAACTTTATGAGTTTTTCTACGTATCTGTAGTGTGTCGTGACCATATGTCAATGAATGGATCTACAGTGAATTTATGAAATCGCTTCAATCATTTGTAATAGCCCTGAATAACCCGTGTCAGAGGCTAAACACCCTTTGTCGATGAGTATGCCTTAATCATTCCACCAGCAGGCGCTGACATTTCATCTTTTAGTTTACAAGTAATTTTAAGGAGTGTCAAAGTTGTAAATTATATGAGTAACCGCTTCCGTGATAACTTAAAATTTCCTAAATCTTAGACATTCTCGTTTGTAACCTTATTTGTGCAGATAACTGTTCCGTTCTGATTTGTGTAGCAGGGTAGCTTTGGAAGCGGACGACACTTTCCTGTTCCCTGGGCCCGGAGCAGAGACGTGTTTGGTTTCTGCAGCGGCGGCACTTCGGTCCGCGCGACGTCCATGTTGGCCCGCAGTCTGGTGCCTCTACCATCCGTGTCGTGGTACCTCGAGTTAAGTAAAGTGGATCCTTACTGCGTGTGATGTTGGGGTGTCACCGATTAATCACGAACCACACACATCAAAGAAAGTTTTGCATCACCCCGGTTCCCAGAACTCCTGAAGGCAGACGTTGACTGTAGATATTGTATCATAGACACAGACGCTTTGACTGACTATTCAGAGATATCACTAAACCCGCCCAAAGATGTAAACAACCATGCGTGAGAAGCAACTATTAGACAGAGGGGGTCAGACAGCCTATCAGTTCCAGGCTTTCCACCAGGAAGGAGGTACACTGCTCGTGTCGTCTGTGGTTCAACCATGCCTAGGCGGTCTATATCGCGGTTCGATCACGTCCGCATTGTTAGTTTGTGCCAAGAGGGCTCTCAACAAGGGAAGTGTCCAGGGTCTCGGAGTGAACCAAAGCGATGTTGTTCAGACATAGACGAGATAAAGACAGACAGGAACTCCTGATGACATTCCTCGCTCAGGCCACGGAAGGGCTATTACCGCAGTGCATCAGCGCTACCTACGGATTATGGCTCGATGGAACCCTGACAGCAACGCCACCATGTTGAATAATGCTTTTTGTGCAGCCACAGCCCGTCGTGTTATTACTCAAACTGTGCACAATAAGCTGCATGATGCGCAACTTTACTCCTGACGTCCATGGTGAGGTCCATCTTTGCAACCATGACACCGTGCACTGTGGAACAGATGGGCCCAACAACATGCCAAATGGACCCCTCAGGATTGGCATCACGTTCCCTTCACCAAAAAGTGTCGCATATGCCTTCAACCAGACAATCGTCGAAGACGTGTTTGGAGGCAACCCGGTCAGGCCGAACACCTTAGACACACTGTCCAGCGAGTGCAGCTAAGTGGAGGTTCCCTGCTGTTTTGGGGTGGCATTATGTGGGGCCGACGTACGTCGCTAGTGGTCATGGAAGGCGCCGTAACGGCTGTACAATACTTGAATGCCATCCTCCAACCGATAGTGCAACCATATTGGCGAGGCATTCGTCTTGATGGACGGCAGTTCGGGCCCCCATCGTGCTCATCTTGTTAATGACTTCCTTCAGGATAACGATATCGGCCAGAGTGTTCTCCAGACATGAACCCTATAGAACATCCATAGGATAGATTGAAAAGGGCTGTTTATGGACGATGTGACCCACCAACCACTCTGATGGATCTATGCCGAATCACCGTTGAGGAGTGGGACAATCTGGACCGACAGTGCCTTGATGAACTTGTGGAGAGTATGCCACAACGAATACAGACATGCATCAATGCAAGATGACGTGTTACTGGGTAATAGAGGAACCGGTGTGTACAGCAATCTGGACCACCACCTCTGAAGGTCTCGCTTTATAGTGGTACGCCATGCAATGTGTGGTTTTCATGAGCAATAAAAAGGGCGGAAATGATGTTTCTGTTGATATCTATTGCAATTTAATGTACGGGTTCCGGAACTCTCGGTACCGAGGTGCTGCAAAACTATTTTTGATGTGTGTGTTAATCTGCACTGTTAGGTGGATTCAATAATCTTGCGAGGTTTAAGGCGTGTTCTAGAAGTCCTAAAGTCTTCCCCACTATAACTGCTCTTTAACTAGTCGTTTAAACCTCGCACTCTTATGGCTACTTCTGGAGTGCGTTAAGTTTTAAGACGTTTTACTTATCAATATGAACTATAGAGCCTTTTCTTTTATCCAGATTCTTTAGCTAATCCCACTCATTGTGAAACTGGCCCCTTTGTTCCCTATTGGCTATGATAGCGGGCTGCTGTAGTTCCGAACTTATATTTTGGGCAATTATATATTTATGTAAGGTTCAAATGGCTCTGAGCACTATGGGACTTAACTACTGAGGTCATCAGTTCCCTAGAACGTAGAACTACTTAAACCTAACTAACCTAAGGACATCACAGACATCCATGCCCGAGGCAGGATTCGAACCTGCGTT
This sequence comes from Schistocerca serialis cubense, assembly GCF_023864345.2. Taxonomy (NCBI): domain Eukaryota; kingdom Metazoa; phylum Arthropoda; class Insecta; order Orthoptera; family Acrididae; genus Schistocerca; species Schistocerca serialis. The sequence goes on along the minus strand of NC_064646.1, from coordinate 471,648,591 downwards.
CGTAGCGGTCGCGCGGTTGCAGACTGTAGCGCGTAGAACCGCTCGGCCACCCCGGCCGGCATTTATGTATGGTTCATTCTCAATGTCTCTGATGGTGTGTACCAGTTGCGAATCGCATTTAGATTCTATGCCTTCTCAGCTTCGCTTGTGTTTTGGGGGATCCTGTATTTTACTGCTTAAGGGATTTTATTAAGGCTTATACATTGTCAATGGCCTTCCAACACCAGTAATCACTGGTATGACTTGTTATTCCTGTATTTTGGCCGGGCATTATCCACTTGTCTAACAAGTCACCCACGTTTGGGAATTGTTATTACATTTGAGGCAGTCATTGTAATTCACTGTACTGATAAAACTCTGTTTGTTGAACCCGCTTGCAGCCACACCTAGTTGGTGTAACTTGTTACTTGTGTTTAGGGACTGGTTTGAAGCCCTACTCTTAGTGGTATAAATTGTTAAAATTTATTGTTAATGAATTGAGCATGTTCAAGCTTTTTAAATGATCGTGAACGTTGTTATTCTTTTAACAAGACTTTTTTTCAAATTGTAATTATATTATTGTTATTAAGCAATAAAGTGTGTGCCATGAAACAACAAATGACGAAATATGTGGCTCTACTTTTTCTGTGTCTTTCCTTAAAATCGTCCCATCTCTCGTAGTGAGGTACCACTTGTGTTATAGCGGGCAGGTGGCGCTGCCCACCCCCAGGTGGCGGCAGCTGGCAGCTGTGACCGCCGGCCCAGGCTACGCACGGTACAGCCAGCTAGCGACAGCATCAGTCCCTCTGCCCCTGGGGGATCCCAAATGTCAGCCACGCTGCCCTAGATTCAGCGGCGCGCCACAGCCACCCACGCACAATCCCACGGCTCTGCGAGTCTCTGACACTGACAACGATAACTCCCCATGGCACCCCCTTGAGATTCAGTGGTAAAATGGCGCAGTGGATGGCCCGTCAGAAACCGAACACAGATCAAGTATGAACACAAGAAGAACAGGGGGGAAAAAAGCAAAATGGGAACAGTGAACAGTCCAAGCTCAAGATATGCAACATCGAGTGAGCTGCAAGAACAAGGGCGTCATGGTTGTGTGTTCATGCCTTTGAATTTCAAAGTGGAAGATACATGTTTAAACCTCCTTTGTGCTCTTTTTTTCCACAAGTTTATGAACTGTCCGTCCAGAAACTGACGTGTCTGTTCTCCTTCTGTAGTCTTGGCAATTGTCATACTTTATATTGGTTATAGAATATGAGTCATCTGGTAAGAATATTTTACGGTCGCAAGTGAATGCGACGATTAGTGAGAGTAGGCGAGATATCTCATAGATCTCCCACAGAAATTAAAACAACTTATAAATGGTTGTGAATTACGTTACGAAGAAGGAAATCAAGTGTCTAAATTTCCAAAAGTTGACGAAAGAGGCATAACAGGTGGTACTTGTGTAGAACAAATAGGAGGTCCCTTCGTTAGATGTCGCTGTAGCAGACGGACGTTACACCACGATACAGACACAAATTTGAATACAGCGAACAGACACGTCAATGACCGGACGGACAATTCACAATTTTGTGAAAAAAAAAAGTGGACCACGAGGAAGATTTGAACCCTGATCCACCCTTCTGCTCAGCAACACCGTGAGCACATGACCAAAGCGCCACGGTCATTTAAAGTCGGTCGATAATACACATCTTCAGCTTGTACCGTTCACTGTTTCTATTTTGCTTCTTTTTTCCACAGTTCAGCACACCTTCTTCCAGTTTTCGTGCTTGATCTGTGTTCAGTTTTTGACTGGCTATCCAATGGGCTATCTTAGGCCGGTAAAATTATCATATTTCTTTGTCAATGTCGAGACGTCACATTTACACGTAAAAGAAATTTGATGGTGTAATAAGGAACTTTGTCAAATCTCGCCTGTCGTCAAATAAATATGATGAAATCTATGGCCTCGCCGTAGATATGATGATAAAAGTTGTTCGTCTTCTGTTCACTGCAATGTGAAATTTAACCGCTCGGAGAGCTGGCGTCGCTACAGCTATTTGATGTCTCTGTTGTATGTTTGTAAACATGGATTCAAAGTTGGTATATTCCTTCAACTTTTTTTTCTTTTTTAATAAACTTGCTTCGACTAGAGTGAGGGGTGAGCAAGGGGCACAGTGCATTCTATTAATTGTGTGTTGATGGTTAGACGGAATATGCTGTAGGCGACTTCATATCCACAATCACAGGTACAGCCATCCACCTCTACATCTGGGAACATCCAGACAGCATTTAAGCAAGAATGAATAGAGGATGTGGCCACACTCTATAATAAAAAATTCTTTCTTAGCTTCCTACTTTGTTTATCTTTAAACTTTGGAGGCCACAAGTTAAAAAGCGCTTTATATGTTTCGTACTTTTTATTAATTTTGTGGTTGTTGGAACACTAAGTCCATTAACCAACTTATTCAAAAATAAAAATAGTTTTTATTGCTCATATAGTGTACTAAACATTTATTTACCTTCACTCGCTGCCCCTTCATATTGCTTTATAAATCGCTTGACACGTTTCTGGAATTGTTTTGGTTAATGAGCAATGTGATATTCGAGTGCTGTGTTGTAAACTAGAGTCGCTTCCTCCTGTAAAGCAGAAATCCCAGAGTTACAGTTTGCCTGTCTTCTGTGCGTATAGCTTTTCTCAAGAGAGTATTCTGTTTTGTAATATGAGAAGCCACTTTACTGAGCAAATACTGAATTGCTCTCTCATCCATTCGTAAGGAATTTATATACAGGGTGTACACAAAGTCCGGGAACACTTTCAATTATTTATTGCACAAGAACCAAAGAGTGTAAAGATGTCATACGTATTGCATTTTGAGGAGAAACTCTGAAAGGGTTTTTTACAAACATTCGGTATGCGAACCATGAGTGACCCGGCGGACGTCAACACAGTAATCGAATTCTTGCCATACCCGTTCCAGCATGGCCTCGTCAACTGTGGCAGTCGCTTCCCGTATTCACTCCCGGAGATCTGCTTCATCACGTGGTGGAGGCGGTACAGACACCAGATCTTTAATGTGTTCGCACAGAAAAAAGCCACACGGAGTGAGATCTGGTGATCTGGTTCTTTTTGAAATAAATAATTCAAAGTGTTCCCGGTCTTTATGTACACTCTGTATAAGACTTGACGTCTTCCACTTGCAGCTCTCGTAACAAATTTTGCTGAATGCTTTTACTACCTCGACGTGACACCTATGGTTTCATCCAAACATATTTCCTTTTTTCCCGCCACTTTTCTTCCAAAAACACACGCAGTCCAATTGTGGTACTAGCAACTGTAGCGCATAGCAACAAGTTGTTGTCCACCATCTTGAAAATTGACAAATAATGTGACGACAGTGTAATGCCCTATTTTAGCGCTACGTCATAGATCTTTGTCAAATAAATTTGACAAATATTTGATCATATTTCTTTGTCAAAGAAATATGATAGTGTAATACAGGCCTTACCACGAAAATTAAGAGGGGTGCGACGGCGAATTTCCTTTGTGAGATTGTCCGTAATACAGGTTTCAGGAATTACTGCAACCAATCGCCGTTTTTCCTTCAATTTTCATTCATTCATGACCGGTTTCGAATCGCGTAGCGGTTCATCATGAGATGATACGATTTAGTTTGGAGTATTGTGGGGGTCGTGCATCAGTGTCAAATATAGAGACGTGAAAGTGAGCGCTGTATGTGCGAAGAATATTAAGATCGTAAGATTAATTTGATGGTATTACTCACTTTTTCTATTCTTGTTGCAAGAACTACTTTGGAAAACATAATGTATGCTTTCCAGTAACGTTAAGCATCAAGTGGAGCAGGTACTTTTCCACCTATGGCGACTCCCACATAATTTGCGAAGTATAAACAAACCTTAGAGTGTGACTGTTGTTATCTCCAAAGATTTTTGTGGAGGCAGAGGTTTTCTTTGCTCATTTTCCGTTTTGTGTGCCATTCGTAGTAAAAATATATATTACATTACTTTCTTTATACAAATTAGTATTATGTTTTTACATTGCAAATTTTTTTCTCTTTTGCTATTTACAAAACATACAACAAAGTGTTTAGGACAATATTTCTGGTAGTGGTGTTACGTTTAACATGTTTCTCATTGCCCAATAAAGAGGATAGTATGCATATGGGGATGGGAGGGGGGAGGGATGGATGGGAGGAGGGAGGGAGGGAGGGAGGGAGGGAGGGATAGGAGGGGGAAAACGAAGGAGAGAGGGAGAGAGGGGTGGGTAAGAGGGGGATGAGAGAGAGGGGGGAGGAGAGAGAGGGGGAGGAAAGAGAGGGGGAGGAAAGAGAGGGGGAGGAAAGAGAGGGGGAGGAAAGAGAGGGGGAGGAAAGAGAGGGGGAGGAAAGAGTAGGGGAGGAGAGAGAGGTGGGAGGAGAGAGAGGGGGGAGGAGAGAGAGAGGGGGGAGGAGAGAGAGAGGGGGAGAGGAGAGAGAGAGGGGGAAGGAGACAGAGTGGAGGTAGGAGACAGAGGGGGAGGAGAGAGGGGGGGGAGGAGAGAGAGAGGGGGGAGGAGAGAGAGAGGGGGGAGGAGAGAGAGAGGGGGGAGGAGCGAGAGAGGGGGAGGAGAGAGAGGGGGGGGAGAAGAGAAAGAGAGGGGGAAGGAGAGCGAGGGGGGAGGGGAGAGAAGGGGAGGAGAGAGAGGGGGAGGAGAGAGAGGGGGAGGAGAGAGAGGAGGAGCAGAGATGGGGAGAGGGGGGAAAGAGGGGGAGATAGGGGGGAGAGAGGGGGAGGAAAGAGAGGGGGAGGAAAGAGAGGGGGAGGAGAGAGAGGGGGAGGAGAGACAGGGGGAGGAGAGAGTGGGGGAGGAGAGAGTGGGGGAGAAGAGAGTGGGGGAGGAGAGAGTGGGGGAGGACAGAGTGGGGGAGGAGAGAGTGGGGGAGGAGAGAGTGGGGGAGGAGAGAGTGGGGGAGGAGAGAGTGGGGGAAGAGAGAGAGGGGGGAGGAGAGAGAGGGGGGAGGAGAGAGAAGGGGAGGAGAGAGAGGGGGAGGAGAGAGAGGGGGAGGAGAGAGAGGAGGAGGAGAGATGGGGAGAGGGGGGAAAGAGGGGGAGATAGGGGGGAGAGAGGGGGAGGAAAGAGAGGGGGAGGAAAGAGAGGGGGAGGAGAGAGAGGGGGAGGAGAGACAGGGGGAGGAGAGAGTGGGGGAGGAGAGAGTGGGGGAGAAGAGAGTGGGGGAGGAGAGAGTGGGGGAGGAGAGATGGGGAGAGGGGGGAAAGAGGGGGAGATAGGGGGGAGAGAGGGGGAGGAAAGAGAGGGGGAGGAAAGAGAGGGTGAGGAGAGAGAGGGGGAGGAGAGACAGGGGGAGGAGAGAGTGGGGGAGGAGAGAGTGGGGGAGAAGAGAGTGGGGGGAGGAGAGAGTGGGGGAAGAGAGAGAGGGGGGAGGAGAGAGAGGGGGGAGGAGAGAGAGAGGGGGAGGAGAGAGAGTGGGGAGGAGAGAGAGAGGGGGAGGAGAGAGAGAGGGGGGAGGAGAGTGAGAGGGGGGAGGAGAGAGAGAGGGGGGAGGAGAGAGAGAGGGGGGAGGAGCGAGAGAGGGGGAGGAGAGAGAGAGGGGGGAGAAGAGAAAGAGAGGGGGAAGGAGAGCGAGGGGGGAGGGGAGAGAAGAGGAGGAGAGAGAGGGGGAGGAGAGAGAGGGGGAGGAGAGAGAGGAGGAGGAGAGAGAGGGGGAGGAGAGAGAGGAGGAGGAGAGATGGGGAGAGGGGGGAAAGAGGGGGAGATAGGGGGGAGAGAGGGGGAGGAAAGAGAGGGGGAGGAAAGAGAGGGGGAGGAGAGAGAGGGGGGAGGAGAGACAGGGGGAGGAGAGAGTGGGGGAGGAGAGAGTGGGGGAGAAGAGAGTGGGGGAGGAGGGAGTGGGGGAGGACAGAGTGGGGGAGGAGAGAGTGGGGGAGGAGAGAGTGGGGGAAGAGAGAGAGGGGGAGGAGAGAGAGGGGGGAGGAGAGAGAGAGGGGGAGGAGAGAGAGTGGGGAGGAGAGAGAGAGGGGGAGGAGAGAGAGAGGGGGGAGGAGAGTGAGAGGGGTGAGGAGAGAGAGGGGGGAGGAGAGAGAGGGAGGGGGAGAGATGGGGAGACCGCGGGGGATAGTGGGCGGAGACGGGGGGAGACGGCGCGAGGGAGGAGACGGTTGCGCGGGAGAGAGTGTGGGAAGAGAGAGGGGGGAGAGAGGAGGAGAGAGAGGGGGGAGAGACGAGAGAGAGGGGGGGACAGAGAGGTGCGGCGGATAGGTGATGGCTCGGGGAGGAGATGAGAAGGGGGCCGCGCGTGTGTATGTGTGTGTGACTGTGTGTGTGTGTGTGTGTGTGTGTGTGTGTGTGTGTATGTGTGTGAGTGTGTGTGTGTGCATGTGTGTGTATAAAAGAGGTAGAGAGTTGTAGGTGTGAGTATGAGCAAGGTCGCTATGGCAGTGGATGAGTACAGTATTTATTAGTCTTTTCAAATTTAAGAAGACTCTTTAAACATTTTGGCAAAGAATGGGTTATTTACTAAATCAATTTGTTCATTCTACAATGGTGTTAGGTGTTTTATTCTTGTGCATGAAAATTTCTAGTTGTTCCAAGAGGTTCCTTTTTACTCCTTTGTCTACAATGTGTAGAATGTGTAGGTTGGTTTTTTATACCTGTGATTGAATGACTATTTTGCGCTAGATGGGCTGCAAAAGTGCATCGGATTTCAAAATTTCTTCCTGTCTGTCCTATGTAGAAGCAAGAACAGCTGTCACAAGTTAATTTGTATATACCTGATTTGTGATATAGGGGACTAGTTGTTTTAATGTTGTGGTTCATAATGGCTCTGAGCACTATGGGACTTAACTTCTGAGGTCGTCAGTGACCTGAAACTTAGAACTACTTAAACCTAACTAACCTAAGGATATCACGCACATCCATGCTCGAGGCAGGATACAAACCTGCGACCGTAGCGGTCGCCCGGTTCCAGACTCAAGCGCATAGAACCGCTCGGCGACTCCGGTCAGCTTTAATGTTGTGAATTATTTTGATTTGTATTTTGTTGTTTGTGTGGGAACTGAATCTGACTTTGTGTGGTTTGAATATTTTTGCAAGTTGACATGATGTTTTTGTCTGTAATGTCGCAAACACTACTTATTCGAAATACTTTCACAAGGTACTTTCCACACTACTACTATACTTGCATTTAAATGACGTCGCGACTGACGTCTCAGCGAGTCGAGTGGTTGGAGCCAGCCGCCATCCAGTCGTAGTTCTTCCTCGAGCGCCACGTGTTCCGTGCTGTGTCGCCTTTTCAGCGGGCTGCACGTGGCGCCACGTGCAGCGTGACTGGCCGCACACCGGCGGCACTGCAGTCTCTCTGTCACAAAGCAGTTCTAATCCGAGTAAGGTAAGGGGCCCAAATTGCTGATCATTCGCGGATCTTTTCTCCACTTGTTGGTAAGTCCCCGTTAAAGTGTTGTAACACATTATAGTCAACATCCTCAGTGCAAAAACAGAAATACAAAAAGGTGTTCGTAATTCCGTCCGCAGTAAAAATTCTCAAAAGTACGATCAATTTAAGTGTGTTTTTCCAATCATTTTCACTATTGTAAATCACTAGAACATCGTGGATAAAGAACGCTTTCAAGCCATTTTCAGCCTGCTAAATATGTGTCACTTATGAATTTGTATGTTTGTGTAGACGAAGAACATGTTTTGTGATATCAAAACAGTCGTTTCATGAAACTAAACCAGTTTCCTTCGCTTGCGTTTTTCCCATCTGAAAAAGTATAATAACCTTAATAAATAGCAAATGAAATCAAAATCTGACAACAGTTCCAAATTTAGTTCCTAGAACGAAAATAGGAACTAGAAGGGGAACGAAATCACAAAGATTCCTTGACGCAATGGCTGCTGCAGTAACGTGCGCCAGACCCTTGACTGTAGTCTTTACACACCATGAGACGCTACACAGGACTTCAAAACAGCCCAATATTTCATCTCAAATCAATGCTTACATTAGGAATAGCAGCCTGTTAATTTGGCTGTTGTACTCACTCACCCCGGCACAAAAAATGAATTTCCTCGCACACGGAAGCTAAACGTGTTGTCCGCAAAGCACTTCTTCAACGAGACAATGGAATGAGACCAGACCTCCGCAAGCGGCTAAACGTTAGTTCTCAACTGCGGAAGGGGGTCGAAATTAGTAGCATTGACGGAATTAGGGCCACTAACCTTACTTAAATGCATATTCCTCCCCTGTAGCTGTAGAGCAAAGCCCGTCGTCGCTACACATCTACATTTATATGGTTTCTTTTATCATCAAGTACAGCTGAATTCTTTTGCTCATGGGTGACGTCTCAGCGGCGATGCGTCATGTCCGCCACAATAAAGTCACAATGAAGGCAGGTAGTATCTGGCTCCCACAGGGTTCAGTATTAGGTCCTATACTCTTCCACTGTTCGTAAATGACGTGTCATCAATTTTGTAAATTCTGATGACCTCCAGTTGTATCTAAGCGCAAAACCAATAGACCTGAAGGCAGCTATAGAGAATCTCAGTACTGACCTGTGTGCAGGATATGGGCTTAAAGCTCTACTCGTCCAAAGCCCGAACTGTACTGGTTGGTCATTCTAGGCTCATTACCCTGAAATATCGGGAATCCCTACATCTTTAATCCTAAATGGACAAATATCAACGTCTCTCCTTGAGCGAAGAGTCTAGGACTCGTAACAGATGAAAATCTAAATTTGACTGAGTACGTAACTACAATTTGCAAGCAGGCATCAGCATCCCTTCGTGTCCTACAAAAATATAAAAATCTGTTCCCTCTTGACCTTAAAAACAAACTTGTACAAACACTCTTACTTCCAATTACTGATTACAGCGATATTATCCTTCAAAAGTCTTTGTCAGGAAAGTTCGCGGCGACTGGAACTGGCATGAATGCCTGTGTTCGGTATATCTGTCATGTTTGACTCTTTGATCATATTTCTCCATCATATGTACAGCTATCCTAGCTGCGTGCAGACAAGCACATACCCCCTACGTTCAACTGTCTTACCAACGTACAGTATTCCTCATATCCGTTCTCGACCTTAACGATCTTTTCTTAGTGGCATGACAGGAACATCCCATCAAAGAAAAATCCGTTCTGTCCCGCTTTATCGTTCAGCCACTTTCTCAAAGTCCTCAGGATAACCATTGTCCCCGTACGCACTCGTTACCTTTGTACGTCCTCCTTTCCAACCACATATTCCTCCCTTTTGAAGTACTGTTAGCTGATGGAATCTCCTTAAATTTCCTTTCCCCAGAATTCACTATATCAGATATGTCTATAAAGTATATCTATGACTGCCAGTGTCATTATTGTAATTATTATTATTATCTATTATTTAGCCACGTTGCCACTTCAGGATACTCAAATCATTTTAACACTAGTTGTCATATTAAAATTGTTATTTCTTAGGAACCTATGATGTAGACAAGGTACTGCATGTGTGAAACCCTGGTCCTATGTGAGAGAGGACCCCATAGCCCTTATCAGGTTAGGCTGAAAAGTAAATAAATAAATAAAATTTTGATAAGGTTTTCGATAGTAAACTGAATAACGAGAGAGGTTTGTGGGTGTAATCTGTTACAGCTTCGCCAAACATGTCGTCCGGCGGTTCACACTTAGGGCTGCGCTTTCGAAACTGGAGCGGGCCACTAGTGGTTGATAAATGTAAAATGACCACAATAACTTCTCAGACCGAGATAGAGCCAAGATTACATTGACAGTCACGAGAAGAAAGAGTCAGAGAGAGAGAGAGAGAGAGTGTGAAAAGGGGGGGGGGGGGGGGTTGATGGGTCGCTGCAAGGCAGTCGTCAAGAACAGAGGTGCAGAAGTTACGATCTCAGATTGAAAAGAAAAGATTTGAATGATGGTGCAGAGTAGCTCTGTAGCTGGAAGAAGTCTTTGTTTTGTTATCGCTGCTGGCAGCGAGGAGCGCGGGCGTTCTGTCGTGAATAGTAGTACATCTACATCTACATCTATACTCCGCGAGCCACCTTACGGTGTGTGGCGGAGGGTACTTATTGTACCACTATCTGATCCCCCCTTCCCTGTTCCATTCACGAATTGTGCGTGGGAAGAACGACTGCTTGTAAGTCTCCGTATTTGCTCTAATTTCTCGGATCTTTTCGTTGTGATCATTACGCGAGATATATGTGGGCGGTAGTAATATGTTGCCCATCTCTTCCCGGAATGTGCTCTCTCGTAATTTCGATAATAAACCTCTCCGTATTGCGTAACGCCTTTCTTGAAGTGTCCGCCACTGGAGCTTGTTCAGCATCTCCGTAACGCTCTCGCGCTGACTAAATGTCCCCATGACGAATCGCGCTGCTTTTCGCTGGATCATGTCTATCTCTTCTATTAATCCAACCTGGTAAGGGTCCCATACTGATGAGAAATACTCAAGAATCGGACGAACAAGCGTTTTGTAAGCTACTTCTTTCGTCGATGAGTCACATTTTCTTAGAATTCTTCCTATGAATCTCAACCTGGCGCCTGCTTTTCCCACTATTTGTTTTATGTGATCATTCCACTTCAGATCGCTCCGGATAGTAACTCCTAAGTATTTTACGGTCGTTACCGCTTCCAATGATTTACCACCTATGGCATAATCGTACTGGAATGGATTTCTGCCCCTATGTATGCGCATTATATTACATTTATCTACGTTTAGGGAAAGCTGCCAGCTGTCGCACCATGCATTAATCCTCTGCAGGTCCTCCTGGAGTACGTACGAGTCTTCTGATGTTGCTACTTTCTTGTAGACAACCGTGTCATCTGCAAATAGCCTCACGGAGCTACCGATGTTGTCAACTAAGTCATTTATGTATATTGTAAACAATAAAGGTCCTATCACGCTTCCCTGCGGTACTCCCGAAATTACCTCTACATCTGCAGATTTTGAACCGTTAAGAATGACATGTTGTGTTCTTTCTTCTAGGAAATCCTGAATCCAATCACAAACCTGGTCCGATATTCCGTAAGCTCGTATTTTTTTCACTAAACGTAAGTGCGGAACCGTATCAAATGCCTTCCTGAAGTCCAGGAATACGGCATCAATCTGCTCGCCAGTGTCTACGGCACTGTGAATTTCTTGGGCAAATAGGGCGAGCTGAGTTTCACATGATCTCTGTTTGCGGAATCCATGTTGGTTATGATGAAGGAGATTTGTATTATCTAAGAACGTCATAATACGAGAACACAAAACATGTTCCATTATTCTACAACAGATTGACGTAAGCGAAATAGGCCTATAATTATTCGCATCTGATTTATGACCCTTCTTGAAAATGGGAACGACCTGCGCTTTCTTCCAGTCGCTAGGTGCTTTACGTTCTTCCAGCGATCTACGATAAATTGCTGATAGAAAGGGGGCAAGTTCTTTAGCATAATCACTGTAGAATCTTAAGGGTATCTCGTCTGGTCCGGATGCTTTTCCGCTACTAAGTGATAGCAGTTGTTTTTCAATTCCGATATCGTTTATTTCAATATTTTCCATTTTGGCGTCCGTGCGACGGCTGAAGTCAGGGACCGTGTTACGTTTTTCCGCAGTGAAACAGTTTCGGAACACTGAATTCAGTATTTCTGCCTTTCTCCGGTCATCCTCTGTTTCGGTGCCATCGTGGTCAACGAGTGACTGAATAGGGGATTTAGATCCGCTTACCGATTTTACATATGACCAAAACTTTTTAGGGTTCTTGTTTAGATTGTTTGCCAATGTTTTATGTTCGAATTCGTTGAATGCTTCTCTCATTGCTCTCTTTACGCTCTTTTTCGCTTCGTTCAGCTTTTCCTTATCAGCTATGATTCGACTACCCTTAAACCTATGATGAAGCTTTCTTTGTTTCCGTAGTACCTTTCGTACATGATTGTTATACCACGGTGGATCTTTCCCCTCGCTTTGGGCCTTAGTCGGTACGAACTTATCTAAGGCGTACTGGACGATGTTTCTGAATTTTTTCCATTTTTGTTCCACATCCTCTTCCTCAGAAATGAACGTTGATGGTGGTCACTCAGATATTCTGTGATTTGTGCCCTATCACTCTTGTTAAGCAAATACATTTTCCTTCCTTTCTTGGCATTTCTTATTACACTTGTAGTCATTGATGCAACCACTGACTTACGATCACTGATACCCTCTTCTACATTCACGGAGTCGAAAAGTTCCGGTCTATTTGTTGCTATGAGGTCTAAAACGTTAGCTTCACGAGTTGGTTCTCTAACTATTTGCTCGAAGTAATTCTCGGACAAGGCAGTCAGGATAATGTCACAAGAGTCTCTGTCCCTGGCTCCAGTTCTGATTGTGTGACTATCCCATTCTATACCTGGTAGATTGAAGTCTCCCCCTATTACAATAGTATGATCACGAAACTTCTTCACGACGTTCTGCAGGTTCTCTCTGAGGCGCTCAACTACTACGGTTGCTGATGCAGGTGGTCTATAGAAGCATCCGACTATCATATCTGACCCACCTTTGATACTTAACTTAACCCAGATTATTTTACATTCGCATTCGCTAATAACTTCACTGGATATTATTGAATTCTTTAGTGCTATAAATACTCCTCCACCATTGGCGTTTATCCTATCCTTGCGGTATATATTCCATTCTGTGTCTAGGATTTCGTTACTGTTCACTTCCGGTTTTAACCAACTTTCCGTTCCTAATACTATATGCGCACTATTTCCTTCAATAAGAGATACTAATTCAGGAACCTTGCCCTGGATACTCCTGCAGTTTACCAATATTACGTTAACTTTTCCTGTTTTTGGTCTCTGAGGACGGACGTTCTTTATCAACGATGATAATGTCCTCTCTGGTAAGCCGTCAGGTATTTTATCGTTTCGCCCAAGGGGGGGTCCCTCTAACCTAAAAAACCCCCGTGTGCACGCCACACGCACTCTGCTACCCTAGTAGCTGCTTCCGGTGTGTAGTGCACGCCTGACCTGTCTAGGGGGGCCCTACAGTTCTCCACCCAATAACGGAGGTCGATGAATTTGCAACCATTATAGTCGCAGAGTCGTCTGAGCCTCTGGTTTAGACCCTCCACACGGCTCCAAACCAGAGGACCGCGATCGACTCTGGGCACTATGCTGCAGATATTAAGCTCAGCTTGCACTCCGCGTGCGATGCTGGTTGTCTTCACCAAATCAGCCAGCCGCCGGAAGGAACCAAGGATGGCCTCAGAACCCAAGCGGCAGGCGTCATTCGTTCCGACATGTGCTACTATCTGCAGCCGGTCACACCCAGTGCGTTCAATAGCTGCCGGAAGGGCCTCCTCCACATTACGGACGAGACCCCCCGGCAAGCACACCGAGTGCACACTGGCATTCTTCCCCGACCTACCCGCTATTTTCCTAAGGGGCTCCATAACCCGCCTAACGTTGGAGCTCCCTATAACTAATAGGCCCGCCCTCTGTGACTGTCGGGACCTTGCCGGAGAATCGGCCACTGGCCCAACAGGCGAGGCATCCTGTGGTGGCTCGGAAACGATGTCATCACCACTAGGAAGCACCCCGTACCTGTTGGAAAGGGGTAAGGCAGCTGCCACGCGGCCAGATCCCACCTTCGCCTTTCGACCAGGCACGCGCGAGCCCACCACTGTCCGCCATTCACCCTGGAGTGATGGCTGACCGGTAAGATGCTCACTGCCGGAAGACGCAGCGACATCAGGGGTTCCATGTGATTCCAAGGCCACCGAAGTAGGCATAGGTTTCACCACAGTTGCCCCAACGCCACTACGAGCCGACGCCTGCGCCTCGAGCTCGATGAGCCTAACAGACAAAGCCTCCACCTGCCCCCGAAGAGTGGCCAATTCTCCTTGCGTCCGCTCACAACAACCACAGTCCCTACACATGACTATGTTTACCCTACTCTATACGGTGACAAATTCCCAAGATAATCTTCTGATGAGCTACTCTGATAATCAAGAAACACTCACTGAAATACGAGACGCGAAAACTACGCTAGGTTTTCCCAGAAAAACTATTTAAAAGCTAAGCGCAGCAAATAAGTACAAAAACGCTTTATACAAACAGTAGTGGGAAAGACGCCGAGCAGGGGACTCGTGGCAATGTGGACAAAGTTATGTTCATCTGTGTTTAAGTAAAATGATTTGTATTTGAATACTGTGAAACGGGGGAGAAGGAGCTGATTCGTGATTTAGAATGAAAAGAGTACGAAGAGAAATGAATATAATAATTTTTATTTATTGGCGCTGTAGTCGCGGGTAGTTAGAATCATTGTTGAGAGATCCATATCTGGGAACTTTAGGTCTTTGATTAAAGACAGTAATTTCCACTGCACGATTTTTTCATGTTTATTAAATATTTGTCTAACATTTGTGACGGTAAGAGTTTGGTATCAATGCTGCAGTTTGTCAATGTTAATGAGTGTTATAACATGAGTTTCATACTAGCAATAATATATTAAATAATTTAAAAACAGTTTGTTAAACTAATATTTCTCCTAAGAGCATTGTCCACATGCTCGATTCAAGTCATTTTTTATTTAAAGGAGTATCTCACTCAATGATGTGTATAAAACAGTTTAGTTGTTGTCTGGAGCACTGCACCTGCCTCTCAGCAACTGTAGTCAGAAGTTAGCAACTGGCGCACCTGGAGCGACAAGCACCGCGTTTCCAAGCAGTTTCCATTACGTGGTAAGATATTTTCATTTCAGAATCAGTTTTATACGAAAATTGTCAACGCACAGGGACCATTTAATGAATAGCATTATTAGGCAGATCATTAACGCAAAGGGATCACTTTGTTTAATTAAAGAGATTTATAGTAAAGTTCAGGATTTTATCAGTTCGCACATTTTGTTAGAAAGATTATAAAACAGGGCCAAATTCGTATTCTCACAGGCAAATATATTTGGTTCCTCTCGCAGTTGGTAATGCACCAAGTCACCCAGAGCTAAACAACAAAGTTACCAATCAAGCCAGTTCAAAATCAAATCAAACGAAAAGAAATTAGTAAAGAAAACATTCGATTGCAGTGTACTATGCTGTAACTCCAATGCCTGTGTGTGGAAGAGCACATGGAAGTAACATACGGGCCAAAAATCGTAACCAAGAAAAAAGTAATTTTAAACATGGGAACTGTTTATGATATCGTCAAACCTATTTGTTAGGGAAACGATAGATTTTACAGTGAAATCTGTAGATTATTTTAAATAAAGCAGAATGCGTGTGGTCTAACAAAGATTTTACAGAGTCGCAAAAGGCCGACAGCGGAAGAAATGTCTTAAAAAAGGTAAACAACTAGTAATTAAAAAAAATACAAGGGTAGCTGTTGTAAATTCGGTGTAATTCATCGAGCAAGAAAGAAACGTTTCTGGGTGTTTACAGTTTCCTGTTCCCGATCTAATCGGCCTGTGAGCACGTCCGTGACAGCTGGATTTCCGTGTCCGTTGGCTGCCCCGCTTTTTCTCTGTGGCACGCGATTAAAACGTTCGGACGTTCTCTGCAAAGCGTTCGGTCGGTGCCTGCGTGTGTCGTTTGCGGCATCTGCCAATAAAATTAATTAATGCGGACCGCACTCACTTTATCTGTCGGTTTTTTAATTACGACGTTCCAGTGAAAATAGCACCGGTTTACAATTGAACGGGTACAGAAGATGTGCAAGAACGAAGAAAAATTCCCATTCCGCCAGGGTGCGTACTGGCCGACCGTCAACGACGATCCAGGACCAGGGGGAGGGTGCGACCATACCGGCTAATACTGCAGCACACTAACTATTACTTTTAATATTTATTATTATTAGTTGTAGAAGTAGATTGCAGAATATTTTTATACACCTACAGCGATTGTTGAAAGGCCAGCCCAGTGCCAGGGGCACACCCACTGGGGTTAGCTCGGTGGGCATGGCCATGAAACAGTAGGTTTATATTATATACTGGCACACCTGTAACGCTGCAGGATGTAGTTGTCAGTAGTAAAGTAGGTTAGAGTTGATAGTATGATTGACTAACAGTAAATCACATAGATACTCATAGATAATATAGATACCCGTAGATCGAACTAACTTCCTGTAGCTAATATTAACAGTAGAATATAACAGATACAGTAAATGCTGCTGAGATGTAATTTTGTAGCTAAGTTCGACCCACTAATGATTTCAGGTGGTGGGTTAGTTATGTAAGATATTGGGTTTTGAAGAACGAAGAAAATTCAGCGCAATGGATGCGTTACACACCGTTGGGCCACTACCACGAAAGCAACCACATGTTTCTGACAGTAGCAGTCTGTCTTCCTTGCTTCCTTTTACGGTGAACTGTCTCACTGAACGATTTGTGGTTGAGTGATACGTATTCCTCCAGAAGCAAGTACAATGAGTGGACTACCATTAGCTTCTAGATCCAGAAAATTTCTCCTTTGCCAGCTACAATACGCTGATTATTTACATAACAAACTGTGAACCTTATGTCTGAAAACATTGCCCATACCACTATAGGGCAATCAGTCACACTTAAGTCCACTGACACATAGCTGTCGTCGGAAATAATTAATGATAACGTTTGAGACAGCCATACGTCGCTATTACCCCTGAAAATCTACATCTACATATCGTGATGTAATTTCATAACCTATTATCGAAGAAAAATACCTCACAACACATTCCAACAAACTTGCTAACTCTAACCAAAATATACATCAGGCCCATTGCACGTTTTTCTTGTAGGTAAGACATATTTATGACAAAGACATAACATTAAATGACGGTTTTGGAAAGTAACATTATTCAACATACGCTGCAGGACAAAATTTCATGTTATAAACATAGCAACTGTAGCCCAAAGGCATCAGCTGAATTAAATATACTAAAATTTAAAACGTAATATCAATTTTCCCTAATTTCAGAAGTGTGATAGACTCACAAAATCACAGACAGGTTTTGGAATCAGCACTAAATGTCTCGTAGGATGAGATACTTTACACATCAAATTCTAAGCCTTTCAACATTTCGTTTTTTTTCCATTTTCTTTTAAGATGGAAGATAAGTTGTTTCTACCATACTAATACACATTGAAACAAATTTAACACGAAACAAGAGCTTTTTAAATTAATACTAATATAAATTAAAAGAACACTAGCCTTCAGGCAGCTTGAACACGTTATTGATTGCACATACATCGTTTTTGTGACCTTACAAAAGTGACGAGGAGAGAGACGTCCTTAAATGGATTTTAGGGTCATGGTAAAGATCACTTCAGAGCGTATTCATGTTACGGTAGTTCACGTAGGTCCGCAATACTTTTAATTCTTGTGAACGCCATCCAGATGTAGGCTGGCAACATGCCAAAAACGCATCCGATGTATGCTGCCACAGGGAGTATCCTTTATGACTTTTTTACAAAGTAAATGTTCAGCTATGAAGACATTTTTTGGTTTATCAGTATTTATACGGCACATAGTTACAAAACCCTGATACAAATAAAGGTAACGACTACTCTGAAGTGGATCGCAGAGGATACTTATCACTGATCTACGTGTTAGGGTTATTTCGCGTTTCAGAGCAGGAAGAATGTCTGCCTAAGGATACACCCATACAAACCCTGAACAAGCCACCGTGGTGGAGGGTACCTTGTACCACTGCTAGACATAACTCTTCCTGTTCAACCCGCAAATGGAGTGTGGGAAACACGTCTGTCTGTATAACTCCGTACGTTCTCAAGTTTCTCTTTACTTTTCTTGGCGGACGTTACGCGAGATTTATATTGGCGGCAGTGCAAGCGTTCTGTAGTCAGCCGCAAACCCCAATTGGCTAATCATTCTCAATACTGTTTCGCGGAAACACCGTCTCCTTCCCTCCAGGGATTCCCATTTGATTTCACCGATCACACCATAATATTATTGTGTTGATCGAACCTACCGCTAACAAATACAGGAGCAGGCCTCTGTATTATTCCGATGTCTTCCTTTAATCCGACCTGGTGGGGATCCCAGACACTCGAGCAGTACTCAAGAATGGGTCGCACAATTGTTCTTTACGCGGTCTTCTTTACAGATGAGCTACTCTTTCCTACAATTCTTCCATTAGACCGAAACCCATCATTTGCCTTCACAATAACTGACATTATGTTCTAGTTCCGTTTCTTGTCGCTTTGAAACGCTACGACTGATATTTAATCGACTGTGTCAAGCAGCACACCTCTAATATTGCATTAGAATATAACAGTATTTCATTTCCCTCACATATTAGCATTAACTTACTTTCAAATTTGGAGCAAGCAGCCATTCATCACACCACATAGAAATTCTTGCAAGTCATCCAGTATCCTCCTACAGTCCCTCAACGACGACCTTTCCGCATAGACTGCACTCGCCGACTGCTGTTGACCCTATCAGACAGTCCGCCCCGATATCTGAATGGTCACAGCGTGACAGACTGCCGTCCTAGGGCTATTCTGACGGTACCCTTTTCTCTGATGATCAATCGCCGTCAAGGAGAACACATTAGGTTGTTTTACTTTAGAAGACTTCCAGTCAGTCACTTAACTGATAACGTATTCCCAAGCTCGAACCTTTGTTAATCGTCTGCAGCGGACCACTGCGTCAAAAGCTTTCCGGAAATCTAGGAATATGAAAGCTGCCTGTTGCCCTTCAACCATGGCTTTCGGTATGCCACGTCACAAAAGCGCGAGTTGGGCTTCGCATGACTCACGTTTTCAGTATCCATGCACAGATAGATTCATTCTGTTCGAGATACCTCATTATGTTTGAGCCCAGAATGTGTTCTTAAGTTTGTACAACAGCTGGGGGGTCAGTGAGTTTGGACGGAGCACGTGCGTGACCTGTGCTTCCTTGCTCCTAAGTACAGTTTTTTGTCCGAGCCGATGTACGGTATACTGTGGTTGAAATACGACGCAACAATACTGCTCGCATGTGTACATGCCGACTTCTGCCACAAAGTTTTGCATAGGGAGATAGGAAGATTAGAGATTAACATTCTAACGTAGCCACTCCATAAAAATAGTACAAAATTTTCATATTTTCATGGAATGTAATTTACTTGATGAATTCGTTGACGAAACCATCAACACACTTTACTATACGACATTGACGAAACGGACGCTGCTAGATTGAAAACTTTTACTTCCATAATTTACACTGATGAGCCAGAACATTATCACCATAGCCGGTAGGTCTACCTTTGGCAAGGGTAACAATGACGAAACGTCGGGGCACGGAAGCAACGAGGCATTGTTAGGTCGCTGGAGGGAGTGGGCACCGCATGTGCACACAAGACAGCTAATTCCCACAAATTCCGGGGAGAGGGGCAATGAGCTCTGACGCCAGGTTCAGTCACATCTGAGATGTGTTCGATCGGGCTCAGATTTGACGAATTTGGGGGGGGGGGGGGGAGGGGAGGGGGCGGGCACCACATCAATTGGAACTCACCACCGTGTTCCTCCAACAACTCTGTCACACTACAGGCCTTATGACATAGAGCAATATCTTGCTGAAAAATCTCACTGCCGCCGAAAACGTGATCGTCATAAAGGGGTGTACGTGGTCTGCGACCAGAGTACAACACTCCTTGGCTGTCAAGGTGCCTTGCATGAGCTCCATTGTACACATGGATGCCACGTGAATGTTCCCCAGACCTTAATGGAGCCGCCGTTGTCTCCGACCCGTCTACAGGTGTCAAGGAGCTGTTCCCCTGGAAGACGACGGATTCGCGACCTCTCATCGGCATGACGAAGAAGATATCGGAATTCATGAGACCATACAACGGTCTGCCACTGCCCCAAGGTCCAGTGACTAAGATCACCTGCCCATTTCAGTCGCAGCTGCCAATGTTGTGGTGTTAACATTGGCACATGCATGCGCCGTCGGGTACGGGACCTATCGTTAGGACTGTTCGGTGCACTTTGTGTTCAGACACACTTGTACTCTGCCCAGCATTAAAGTCTGATGTTACACTACTGGCCATTAAAATTGCTGCACCACGAAGATGACGTGATACAGACGCGAAATTTAACCGACAGGAAGAAGATGCTGTGATATGCAAATGATTAGCTTTTCAGAGCATTCACACAAGATTGGCGCCGGTGGCGACACCTACAATGTGCTGACATGAGGAAAGTTTCCAACAGATTTCTCATACACAAACAGAAGTTGACCAGCGTTGCCTGGTGAAACGTTGTTGTGATGCCTCGTGTAAGGAGGAGAAATGCGTACCACCACGTTTCCGACATTGATAAAGGTCGGATTGTAGCCTATCGCGATTGCGGTTTATCGTATCGCAACAATGCTGCTCGCGTTGGTCGAAATCAAATGACTGTTAGCAGAATATGGAATCGGTGTGTCCAGGAGGGTAATACGGAACGCGGTGCTGGATCCCAACGACTTCGTATCACTAGCAGTTGAGATGACAGGCATCTTATCCGCATGGCTGTAACGGATCGTACAGCCACGTCTCGATCCCTAAGTCAACACATGGGGACGTTTGCAAGACAACAACCATCTGCACGAACGGTTCGACGACGTTTGCAGCAGCATGGACTATCAGCTCGGAGACCATGGCTGCGGTTACCCTTGACGCTGCATCACAGACAGGAGCGTCTGCGATGGTGTACTCAACGACGAACCTGGGTGCACGAATGGTAAAACGTCATTTTCTCGGATGAATCGAGGTTCTGTTTTTACAGCATCATGATGGTCGCATCCGTGTTTGGTGACATCGCGGTGAACGCACAGTGGACGCGTGTATTCGTCATCGCTCTAGTGGCGTATCACCCGGCGTGATAGTATGGGGTGCCATTGGTTACACGTCTCGGTCACATCTCGTTCGCATTGACAGCACTTTGAACAGTGGACGTTACATTTCAGATGTGTTACGACCCGTGGCTCTACCCTTCATTCGATCCCTGCGAAACCCTACATTACAGCAGGATAATGCACGATTGCATGTCCTGTACGGGCCTTTCTGGATACAGAAAATGTTCGACTGCTGCCCTGGCCAGCACATTCTCCAGATCTCTCACCAACTGAAAACGTCTGGTCAATGGTGGCCGAGCAACTTGCTCGTTACAATACGCCAGTCACTACTCTTGATGAACTGTGGTATCGTGTTGACGCTGCACACGCCATCCAAGCTCTGTTTGACTCAATGCCCAGGCGCATCAAGGCCGTTATTACTGCCAGAGGTGGTTGTTCTGGATACTGATTTCTCAGGATCTATGCACCGAAATTGCGTGAAATGTAATCACATGTCAGTTCTAGTATAATATATTTGTCCCATGAATACCCGTTTATCATCTGCTTTTCTTCTTGGTGTAGCAATTTTAAATGCCAGTAGTGTAGTTCCGCCATAGTTCGCCGCCTGTCCTGTTTTAACAGTCTGTCCAGCCTACATCTGTAATGAGTGGTGGTCATCTAGACGTAGTTTCATCTCAGTTTTACCACTTGTTGAAAATATTCACAACCGAACTCCTAGAATACCCTACAAGTTGAGCGCTTTCCGAAATGCTCGTGCCGAGCCTCCGGACGGTCACAGTTTGTGTTCGGTCTAACTCAGACAGATCCATCAGCTTCTTACACTATACTGTTGTTTCCATTAAATAGAATTGCGGCACTGACAACCATAAGGGCCCCAAGCACAGAAACAAGGTTTTAAGATAAATAGATGTTTTTCAAAATAAAATGTATATAGAAGTCATCAGTCTCATAAGTCTGAAGTGTTTTTTAACCAAATTCTTTAATTTCTCCGAGAATATAATCTACCCACATAACGTTATGAGATATTAGTATTTGTTATTAATGTCAATTCACGCAATTTTCATATACGTGGTAGAGACAATAGTGCGTTTTGACAACAGTAAGGTTTGTAATTGACCAGGACATAAAGAACGGGTAGTAAATGCACCACAGTCACAAGAATGACCTAGCCCGGCACTTCATTGTTCTTGTTATCATTTCCATTAAGCACATTCTGTGGTTTGAAGTTCAGATAGAAATGCCGATACACCTGCAATTATCAAGTATTACTATTACGTGAATGACGTAGACACTGAATCATGTTGTCAACTCAAGATAACAATTGAGCAGCGTAGAACAAGACAGTTATTGTTTGTGTTTCGAGCCCATATGGAAAGGAATATCCGAGAAATCGGCAAGGCACCTATTCACGGACTTTGACATAACATGGCACACTGTCAGATCAGTAGATGTCAAGTACTTGCGAGCATGCTACAGTATCAAAAACGATGACGGTGTGCTTTGGGCCCTTATCTGTCTCACCCCCGCAATTGCATTTGCTATTTTACATGTATTATGCGTTATTTACTATTCTGTAGGTCATTTAGTTTATTGTTTTGTCTTTATAGCTAGTGTTTCTCCTAATAAAACAGTGTTAATACAACTAAATATTAAAGTTTTGCATTTTTGTCCTCTAATGTTATTTATTATTTTGATAATATCTGATTTCGACTCTCAACCAAATGATTTCAATTCATTGACAGGAATATGAAATCAATTTTGCCTTTTAAATCAATCGTATAATTTGTGATAAATCGAAATTCACTTGTTGTAAACAGTGGACTGTCTAACGCAGCCACATTTAGATCACCTTATTAGTTTGATCAATTACTAAATGCAATTTTTAAATGAAAAAAGTTCTCCAAAAATTAACTGGAACTGAGAATTAACTGTGAAAAACTAGATGGTAATGCAGAGATAGAACAATAAAATTACGAATATGAGGTACACCATTGTATCGGATTGTGTATTAGTTTCGTGTATCGAATTCTGCAATACTATTTGACATTGGCAGTTGTATCACAATGTCCGTTCTATGACGAAGACATCAGGGCAGAGTACACGTTCTCACAGGCCAACGATGTGGAAGGAAATCGGCCGTATTGCATTGAAAGCAACCATTCTGACAGTCTCCTTAACCGATTTTTAAAATTCAAGTTTCGTGAAATAAAAAGGAAAGCTTGTCATATCGATCAATAACGGAAAAAAATTTCTGCAACCCATGTTCCATAATTCCCGTCTTCATGATCTGGCACAGAGTTTAAATCTCTCATTTCTTGTGACGTTGATTACTGTAGTAGAACATATATTGTGTTCCAACATTATGAATTACCTCGATGAAAACGGTCTATTGACACACAGTCAACATGGGTTTAGGAAACATCGTTCCTGTGAAACCCAACTTGCTCTTTATTCACATGAAGTGTTGAGTGCTACTGACAAGGGATCTCAGATCGATTCCGTATTTCTGGATTTCCGGAAGGCTTTTGACACTGTACCACACAAGCGGTTTGTCGTGAAATTGCGTGCTTATGGAATATCGTCTCAGTTATGTGACTGGATTTGTGATTTCCTGTCAGAGGGGTCACAGTTCGTAGTAATTTACGGAAAGTTATCGAGTGAAATAGAAGTGATTTCTGGCTTTTCCCAAGGTAGTGTTATAGGCCCTTTGCTGTTCCTATCCTGTTGTTATCTATATAAACAATTTTGGAGACAATCTGAGCAGCCGTCTTCGGTTGTTTGCAGATGACGCTGTCGTTTGTCGACTAATAAAGTCGTCAGAAGATCAAAACAAACTGCAGAACGATTTAGAAAAGATATCTGAATGGTGCGAAAAGTGGCAGTTGACCTTAAATGACGAAAAGTGTGAGTGCTAAAAAGAACTCGTTTAACTTCGGTTACACGAGAAATAAGTCTAATCTAAAAACCGTAAATTCAACTAAATACCTAGGTATTGCAATTACGAACAACTTAAATTGGAAGGAGCACATAGAAAATGTTGTGGGGGAGGCTAACCAAAGACTGCGTGTTATTGGCAGGACACTTAGAAAATGTAACAGACGTACTAAAGAGACTGCCTACATTACGCTTGTCCGTCCTGTTGTGTAATGGGAGTTAACTTGCACGATCAAAGAGTTATACCGTCGAAGACGGATAGGCATGAAAGTCTGAGTATCATGCCGAAAAATTAGATTAAGTGATTACATTTACGTTTGTTTGACGAAGTGGAGTATCCATACGGTAATTCATTTTTGGCCTCACTGGAAATGGTACAGATGGTAGTTCCAAGGCAGACTACAGTTATTCGAAAGTTTTCAATGGATAAATGTTGTAATAGATGATAAAAATGTATACTGTACCTATGTAACATCTCTATTGACGGTATTTACCTGCTAACACAAAATGTTTTGTCATTTACGAGAGAATTAGAAGAGCAGAAAATGCAGCATCAAGGAACTCACTCAAGCTATCTTTTAAGGAGCTCAAAATCTTCCTATACCCTGTTTGTATGTTGCTGAGATCACATTTCTCACAAACTATACTGTTGTTGTTGTTGTTGTTGTTGTTTTTTGGGGGAAGGAGACCAGACAGCGAGGTCATCGGTCTCATCGGATTAGGGAAGGAAGTCGGCCGTGTCCTTTGAAAGGAACCATCCCGGCATTTGCCTGGAGCGATTTAGGGAAATCACGGAAAACCTAAATCAGGATGGTCGGACGCGGGATTGAACCGTCGTCCTTCCGAATGCGAGTAAACTATACTGTAGGTACCGAAAACTCTCGACTGAAACTGTACAGACAGACCACGTAATATTAAGACGGTAAAAATACTACGCATTTTTAGCTCGCACTCAAAATGCAACTGTTGAATGCCTTGTAGGTAAGCATTTACTCGGGTAAACTGCTTGAAGCTGTAAAACAAAGTAAGTACATGTTATTTCAATATGAAAAAGTACCAAATCTGTAACTGCTTAGTCGGCATTTCATGATTTTACTTTTCTTTCATTATGTTATGTCATATGGACACATCAGTATTTCATTTAGTTAACATAGGGTATTTTAAAAACTGGAAAACTACACATATTTGTATTATCTATGTATCTGTAGAACCATAAAATATGCATACACTGTATGGATCACACACATAGTATGCCGACTTGGCCCACACAGCACAGTAATTTCGCACATAAAGGCTGAAGTGGACACCCATCATATTATCATGACATTAAATTAGATCTCAACAACAGTCGTCCGCATGGATGCGACTTAAAACGAGCAATAGAAAGACTGAGTGTTATTGTTATATAAAGGGTGTACATAAAGTCCGGGAACACTTTAAATTATTTATTACACAAGAACTAAACATTCTACAGATGTCACGCATATCGCATTATGAAGAGAAACCGTGGTTCTTTTTTTTTTTTTTTTTTTTTTTTTTTTTTTTTTTTTTTTTTTTTTTTTACAAACATTCGATCCCATCCTCATTCAATTGTTGCAACTGCGAAGAAAACTCAAAACACTTGTCTTTGTCGTCGTCACTGAGCTTCTGCACTAGCTCCAATTTGAATGGTTTCACAGTCAGCTTCTGTCGCAGGACTTTCCACACTGTCATTGGAGCCATTTGGAGTTCACGGGATGCACGACGCACCGATTTCTTTGGACTCCATATGAATGTCTCTCGTACGCGCTCCACATTCACTTCATTCACACTGGGATGTCCGCTTCTCTTTGCCGGGCACAAGCAACCCGTCGTAACGAATTTGTTGTGCCAGTGGTGAATGGCCTTCCTTAATGGTGGCTTCTTACCGTCCTCGGTTCTGAACATCCGTTGAACAGCTGTAGCACACTTCTTTTTGTCGGACTCCAACACACAGAAAGCTCGCTCTGCACCTGAACTCGCCATGTTTGCGCCCAGCGCTGACTATCAGCAAATTACCAAATTACGCTGGGGCGGTATACATGAAAAAAAAAACTTTCAGGGTTTATCTTCAAAATGACATTTATGATATCTGTACAATGTTTGCTTCTTGTGCAATAAATAACTGAAAGTGTTTCCGGACTTTATGTACACTCTGTACTTACGCTCCCTTTATTGCCGGCATCGCACGCCCATCTCACCTGTACGTCCTTGTGTGCCAAAACACGCTCAGTGAAAGAGAAGTGGTACCCACCTGAAAAGCGAAAGAGATACAATGTCAGTGAGGAACTGCATTCACTGCTGCACGTCTAGGAACTACACTGCTTTCAATTACAACTGCAACATTAGCAAGTATGGCAAGCAACGGAATTTTGATAATAGTCCAAGTACAGTATAGTAGAATGGCTATATGATTAAATTCGTAGGTGATTTGGAAGTATAAATGGTGAGAAAACTAGTAACAGCTGCTGTCCTGATTTCCATCTGTGCGCACCAAAGATGATTGAGTTGTGTACACAACGGCAATGTGTCTCCATCGCTGGCACGAGTAAACAGACCAGGTGTAGGGAACAAACAAAAGTTCATTGAACAGAATTTCCACGAAAATATTCTCTACAAAGAAGCAAAAGAAAGGACGGTTCTTCAGTGAATGAAACAAAATGGATGCCAATCCTTCATAAACTGAAACATAATAAATGATGGTTCATTAAATAAAGGAGCCACTTAAACTACCAGAATCACAAAGTAAATACAAGAGTAAGTTCCGATCGGTCGCGAAATGGAAAGCTCAGTGGAAATCCGATGAAGCCTTGCGCAGATGTGTTGGGCAGTGCCTCTGGATCGGTCACGTCACTCTTTCCAGATCTGAGCGCACACAGAGCAGTAAAGATGCCTAGAAAGCAGCGTCTCACCAAGTACGAGGGGCTGGTAAGGAATTTCGCCTGAAGTTAAGCAGCCCATACAACCTAACTGCCATGCGTTTCCTTCTGCGAGACCATTCTCAGCCGTATTCTGCAAGGGCAATGCAGATGCTCCTGCAGAGTTTTCGATGCGAAACGTTTGATCGTCCACAATACAACACGTATTTGACTCCACCTGAGTTTTATCTCTGCTCACATAAAACCGGTTACAATGAAGATAACAGTTTGGCACAGGCACTGAACTGTAGACCAGTGTATAGTTCTGGCGGTAAGCACAGACGGCTACCTCTATGATGAG
This sequence comes from Schistocerca serialis cubense, assembly GCF_023864345.2. NCBI lineage: Eukaryota > Metazoa > Arthropoda > Insecta > Orthoptera > Acrididae > Schistocerca > Schistocerca serialis. The sequence continues at coordinate 471,621,665 of NC_064646.1, read as the reverse complement.
AGTATTGGAAAGTTGGTACGTATGTCGTAGCTGCAACCCTGTGGAGATGTAACTGGGAGTTGTAGCTAACTTTGCAGCTTTGATTTTCCCAGTGATTTCCATTTCGCGGCCGATCGGGACCTACTTTCCAAATATCCCTTAGTAATAAGTTCCGTGATACTTGAAAGTGTTATACACACTTCAGCGAACATAAACTTAGGTTGAAAACAGTGAATTAAGTTACTATAATCATACACTCTTTAATGAACAGTCTTGAAGACCTATTGACCTTAGGTTAAAACAGAAAAGAAGCTTCTCACATCAGGTTTAAAAGCAAAATTTCAGTCAAGAAGAATAAATATTTAACAACTCTTATGGTGTATCTCGCTGAAGAACTATTGAGAGTCAACAGTGCTCAACTATCGAAGTCTAACAAGGATAGAAACTTCGAGTCTGACATTATCTTGCAGGGTAGAACAGCGGCAGCACAGTTACATTAAGTGTCAATAAGCATGTCACTAATCAGAGCGTCAGCGGAGGAGGTTGTGTGTATTGTCCAGGAGTCGATGGCCCAGTCCTTGGCGCAGCACGGTAGAGTTCATCAGGTTACTGTTTGCAACAGAACTGGTGTCCAGAGCTCGTGCCTCAATCTCAGTAGCGACTTGCAGATGGAGACTTGTGGACCTACTTTGCGACCATGATACGGCAAATGCATGAAGCGTTGGGATTTGTCAGTAACCGATATCGTCACTGCGTACACCGCCTGGTGGCCTGGCTGGAGCACTTCACATCCCCCCTGTTGGCCTGACTGTTGCGTTCCGGGGTTGCGAATTGCCGCCGTGTTGTCTGAACTGTAGGGGCTGAGCTTGCTGTAGCCCGCATGAAGGAAAAGTTGTGCGCGGCACCATCGGCTCCTAATACCTAGGGCTCCACGGCACACCACATCATACTAAACGCTGGTCCGTTTTTGACGATGGTGAAAGCAAGTGGCAATCTTTATTCTCCTTGGAACCTGTACACACCCAAATGTCTATCGTGATGCTGTTGGCAGAATCGGGTCTCTTCTGAAAAGACACTGCATCAAGTGTTTCTGTTAGATGCAACACAATCGGCGTGCCTCTCTTTGCTGCAGCGTCAAGGCAAGCGATAATAACAGCCACCATATTGACATTCCGTTGTGCTCCACACACTAACATGTCTGGTTCCTGATCCAAGGTAGCTGACACAGCTATACGAACCTGCACGGCCGAGCTAACAGTTCGTATGTCCTCTCGGGTGCTAGTAGTGTGCGACCGTTGAAACCCTACACGAATTAGAGTATGGTCCACCAGAACTCATCACTTACAAGTTGACATGCCACCTATAGGATCCTGTTCAACATGAGCGGCAGTATCGCGAAGCTATAACCTGCAGTCTCTACAGGGCAAGGATTCTACTGCTGTCGAACTGCGACACGTGCTGTACGCATTCGTACTCTCTACACCAGGTGGAACACGATGTACTCAGAGTAAACCAACATTAAAAGGCGATTTCTGATTTTGAAACACACCTTGTAATCTTTCTCTATGTACACAGTCTAGATGGGGTCAATCCTATCTAACTTCTGCGGTCGCGCTTAAATGTAAATAATTTGCATATTCGAGCATGCAATACACCAGTTTGTCGTTTCTTGCAAGCCGCCTTCATACTCATGCAATTTTGATGGCCAGCAGCGTGTATCAGTTTTCTGCAGCGATGCTCTTAGTCGAGACAAGAATTTATTCATCAGACTGATGAGTAACTTAATTCAGGAGACGGATGGGCTTGTTCATTACATAGCTTCTCAAATATCGATATCAAACTGGATATAGCTACTGACACTTTCCTTTCCATGTTAATTTTCGTACAGTATTTACTCTTTACTACAACAAAATGCCACATGCGCATAAACAGGACGCTGGGAAAGAAGCTAGCGTTGGTTGAGATTTACCACTGAGCAGCGGATATTTTGTCACACAACGAACTCACAAAGCTGCATGCACCTAAATTTCCTCTTCAGTGCACTATCGGAAGACGGCGAAGAGCGAGATTTTCTTATTGTGAATCTGTAAATTCAGATGGAATATTCGCTCTAAATAGGCTTTGAATTTCTCTAGATTATTTGCATTAAGGCATTTTCCGAACCTCTCGGTACTCTACGATAAATGACCTTCAAAAACTGGTATTACACTTACTAGCCAAAACATTACTAGCACCTCCTCAATATCGTGCTGGTCCACTTTCGGATTGTAATACAGGCGCGATTCTGTGTGTAATGTACAAGGGCCGTCCAGAAAGTAAGTTCCGATCGGTCTCAAAGTGCAAACCACTGTAAAAACCCAATAAAGCTTTGCACAGATGTGTTGGGCTGTGTCATTAGTATGCCCGTCGATCGCGTCACATCGCACTTTTCAGTTATGAGCGCACAGTGAACACGTAAATGTACCTAGAAAATAGTGTCTCCCGCCAAGTACGAGGGACTGGTGAGAAATTTCGCCTGAAGCTATGCAGCCCACGTAACACAACTGTCACGCCGCGTCTTCTTCATGACAATTCTCAGCTGCGCTCTGCAGGGGCAATGAAGATCCTCCTACAGCGTTTTCAGTGGGAAGTGTTTGATCACCCACAATACAGACCGCAATTGACCCCTCTGAGTTTCATCCCTGCTCGCACGAACCGCCGAGTATGAAGACAACATTTTGGCACAGACAACGAGCTGTAGACCGGCGTAGAGAATTAGCGGTAAGGACTGGCGGCTGCCTTCTATGAAAAGGGGAATGAAAATTGATACAACGCCACGGCAAATTTCTAAGTCGCAGCGGCGATTATATAGATAATTAGCTGGGAGTTATGGCTAGCTGTTGCAAATAAAACATTTTTGATTTTTACAGTAGTGCCCATTTTGCGGACGATCGGAACTTACTTTCTGGATAGCCCTCGTATTCGACAACCGCTTGTTTCCAAAAGTATCCGGCACCGCCATGTCCACTTGCCGATCACGCAGTTCTCGCAGTTCACGTGCTGCACGGGACTGCCTCCTGATAACATCGCAGATGTGTTCCATCGCGTTCAGATCAAGCGAATTTGAGTGCCAAGAAATCAAGGTGGGTTAACTATCGTGCTGCTCAAGCCGCAGTAGCCTTGTGACTTCTACAGTTATCCTGTTGAAAGATGCTATGGCCCTTGTGAAAGAAATCAGCCACGAAGAGATTCAAATGGCCCGCGATAATCTTGCCATAGTTCACTATTGTCATGCTATCTTCGATTAATATCACACATCCAACGGAAACCCAAGTAAACGACCTCCACAGGTTAATATTGCCTCCACCGACGTGCGTTCATGGCCCGGTTCTTGTTTCGAGCAATAGTTTGCTTGGATGACAGAACATCCGGACATGACCATTGATGTGGTGTAACAAGAAAAACATTTCATATGACCAGGGGAAGTTTCCATTGCTCCACGGTCCAAACTCTTTGATCCCGTACCCATTGCAGTCGTAACTGACGATGTCGTTGAGTCAACATGGGAACACACACAAGGCGTCGTCTGAACGGATCCCCATGTTCAACAATATGCCCTGCACGGTGTGCTCCGAAACATACGTGCTTGCACCTGCGTCGTGGTCTGTCTCCAGACCTGCAACAGACCGCCACGTAGCCTCCTATATAGAGCGTGCAAACCTAAGACTACGATGTTCTCTGATGACGCAAAGCCGTCCAACACCTTGTCGCCTACTTGTGTTTCACCATCCTTCAACCATCTTACATAAATGTTCATGACAGCAGCAAGTGGACAGCCGACCAGCTACGCCACGTTTGCACGATGCTTGCCACCAAGCGCCGGGCCACAACAATCAGTCCAAATGTCTTAAGTCAGTGGATTTCTCTACTTCCGGCCCAAGTTGTCGCTACAATATCATTCACCATTTTTGTCCGCTCCGCTTATATACCTGCTGGTTATAACTAAAGGGCAGCTATTTATAGAACGCTGTAGTTCTCGTATGGCAGCGGAACTTGGTAGCCATTCCAACGCGTTAATGCGGAACTTATTTACGCCGGAAAAAAAATAGTTCCACTTTGGACACCAGGTGCGAATCTCGCGCTGTGAATGCTCGAAAGACGTATGGAAATGTTTCCATACGTAATGGATCGGGACGTGGGCAGAAAAGTGAAACAAGTGTGACATATGTAACATTGATTTTATTACTTAGAGCCGCTTACAAAATTTGCGCAGTAAGACACCAGAGACGTCGAGAAGATGCTACATCCATAAAACGATGTTATCAACAGTTGCTCGCAGCACATCCGGTGGAATCTGAGCAAAGTGTTTCCGTATACTTAGCATTCAGATCAGGCAGAGACTGAACAGTCCCCTGGTAAATGTATTCTTTTGGTACCTCCAGAGCTAAATGACACTAGGATTCAGATCCAATCATCTTGCAGGCTATGCATCTCGATAATCACTGATGATAACACTTTCTCGGAAGGCTGCATAAAGCAGATCTTTCACTGGGCGAGCGGCATGAGGTGTTGCCACATCTTGGGTTACGAAAAAGACGATCGTGTGAAACTCAGCTCCCGCTATTCGTCCACGAGACTCAGAGGGTCATAGACACGGGTTCTCAGGTAGATGCTGTGTTTCTTGACATCCGCAAGGCGTTTGATACAGTTCCCCAGAGTCGTTTAATGAACTATCAGACCAATTGTGTGATTGGATTGAAGAGTTCCTAGGTAACAGAACATAGCATGTCATTCTCAATGGAGAGAAGTCTTCCGAAGTAAGAGTGATTTCATGTGTGCCGCAGGGGAGTGTCATAGGACCGTTGCTATTCACAGTATATATAAATGACCTTATGGATAACATCGGAAGTTCACTGAGGCTTTTTGCGTATGATGCTGTAGTACATCGAGAGATTGTAACAATGGAAAATTGTACTGAAATGCAGGAGGATCTGCAACGAATTGACGCATGGTGTAGGGAATGGCAATTCAATCTCAATGTAGACAAGTATAATGTGCTCCGAATACATAGAAAGGAAGATCCCTTATCATTTAGCTACAATATAGCAGGTCAGCAACTGGAAGCAGTTAATTCCGTAAATTATCTGGGAGTAGGCATTAGGAGTGATCTAAAATGGAACTACCATATAAAATTAATCGTCGCTAAAGCAGATGCCAGACAGATTCACTGGAAGAATCCTAAGGAAATGCAATCCGAAAACAAAGGAAGTAGGTTACAGTACACTTGTTCGCCCACTGCTTGAACACTGCTGACCGGTGTAGGATCCGTACCAGATAGGGTTGATAGAAGAGATAGAGAAGATCCAACTGAGAGCAGCGCGCTTCGTTACAGGATCATTTAGTAATCGCGAAAGCGTTACGGAGATGATAGATAGACTCCAGTGGAAGACTCTGCAAGAGAGACGCTCAGTAGCTCGGTACGGGATTTTGTTGAAGTTTCGAGAACACACCTTCACCGAGGAGTCAAGCAGTATATTGCTCCCTCCTACGTATATCTCGCGAAGAGACCAAGAGGAAAAAATCAGAGAGATTAGAGCCCACACAGAGGCATACCGACAATCTTTCTTTCGACGAACAATACGAGACTGGAATAGAAGAGAGAACCGATAGAGGTACTCAATGTACCATCTGCAACACTCCGTCAGGTGGCTTGCGGAGTATAGATATAGATGTAATAGTGCCCAAAATTCGGCAGTTCTGTGTCTTCACTGCACCCTGTAGTGTAAAATATGTGTCATCAGTTCATGTAACATTTCTCGGTCACATATCATCAACTTCGATCCGTGCCAGAAATTGATGAGCAGAATCAGAACGTTACTACAGATCATCAGGTCTCAGTTGCTCCACCATCTGGACCTTGTATGGATACCAGAGTAAAGTAGGCCGCAAAACCGTACCTACTGTTGACCACGGGATGCACTACTCTGGCGACACTGGACGAGCTGTAGCGTTACCCGAGGTACGTGCTGCATGCAACAGCTACCTCGTCAGTAACTGCCACCGCGCACGCCTTCTTCTTCCAGTCCCCGCCCAAGCTCACTGGTGTTTTCGAATTTCTTTATCATCATCTTTGAAACATTTAATGGCATTAAGACTCTCATCAGACTTTCAGTCGGCGACACTCTCTCCATGCAGCACTGTAACTGCTGCCGTCCACATCAAACAGTTTTACTAACGGTGTACATTCTTCCCCCTCAATAGCGATACTGTTTCTTCACGTTACGGCGTATCATATAACATAGTGGATGTCATACCGTCATAAAAACAGTGTACAGCGCCAGATTAGAACCTGGTGGACACAAGAGGAACTAATTTTTTTTTCAGCTTAAATCAGTTTCTCATTAACAGATGCAGTTCTAGGCGCTTCAGTCTGGAACCGCGTGACCGCTACGGTCGCAGGTTCGAATCCTGCCTCGGGCATGGATGTGTGTGATGTCCTTAGGTTAGGTAGGTTCAATTAGTTCTAAGTTCTAGGCGACTGATGACCTCAGAAGTTAAGTCGCATAGTGCTCAGAGCCATCTGAAACATTTGAACAGATTAGCATATCTGCCAAGTTTCGCCGCGATCCGGGAACTAAGGCGCACAATGGACATCCGTGAGAAGGTGCGGTTTAAGTATTTCTGCCCAACATTTTCACTGGCGCGTGAGTTGCGCGCATCTGGTCTCGGTTGGACAGTGGTCGTAATATATTGGCACGCCGTCGTGCATCTACATCTACATCTACATCTACAGCCATACTCCGCAAGCCACCTGACTGTGTGGGGCGGAGGGTACCTTGAGTACCTCTATCGGTTCTCCCTTCTACTCCAGTCTCGTATTCTTTGTGGAAACAAAGATTGTCGGTATGCCTCTGTGTGGGCTCTAATCTCTCTGATTTTATCCTCATGGTCTCTTCGCGAGATATACGTAGGAGTGAGCAATATACTGCTTGACTCCTCGGTGAAAGTATGTTCTCGAAACTTCAACAAAAGCTTGTACCGAGCTACTGAGCGTGTCTCTTGCATAGTCTTCCACTGGAGTTTATCTATCATCTCCGTAACACTTTTGCGATTACTAAATGATCCCGTAACGACGCACGCTGCTCTCCGTTGGGTCTTCTCTATCTCTTCTATCAACCCTATCTGGTATGGATTCCGCACTGGTGAGCAGTATTCAACCAGTGGGCGAACAAGTGTACTGTAACCTACTTCCTTTGTTTTTATACTGCATTTCCTTAAGATTTTTCCCCTGAATCTCAGTCTACCATCTGCTTTACCGACGATTAATTTCATATGGTCGTTCCATTTTAAATCACTCCTGATGATTACTCCCAGATAATTTATGGAATTAACTGCTTCCAGTTGCTGTTGTTGCACTGTATGGCAAATCAGCTCCACTGAAGGTGACAAACGGAATGCAACACTCGCAAACAATCAGCGATATAATTATCACAGATTTTTCTTTATTATAGTTGTACCTTTTTTCTGAATGCACGAAGTATACCGGCTAATTTTAAATGTTCATGATGCGTCCTCTGAGGGAGAAATTCCACGAATTCGTAACATTATATATTCTCACCCAGGAAATGGGTGGCAAAGCGTTATGTGTATATTACGAAACATGTAATGCCGAAAATAGTTAAAGTAACATAATATTGGCGTTAATTTAATACGCAAGCGGGCCGAAAAATGTGCTTCAATGGACGAAATTTGATGGGCCTTTTGATTTCTTGTACCTACACCACTTATTTCGCCTCCCTCTCAGGACTGACAGAAATATGAAAGAGCTGTGGAAATTGTGTAAAATGTCCAGACTTCATTAACAGGGGACAATGCGAGAAGCTGTAGCCACTTGCTCTCCGAGTCCGTAACTTTCCTTGTCATTTCTTAATTGCTGGTCTCAGACGCTGCTAATTAAAAGTTTGAGAACGGCGTCGAGTTCTGCGTTTCTGCTGCTTCGCGTCCCGGCTTTACGTAACACTAGCCGTGCTCGTTAGGACCCCTCCCTCCCTCCCTCCCTCCCTCCCTCCCCTCCCCTACCTTTGCTCTAGGTATTCAATTACCGACGCTCCTTCTCTATTTCTGCCGCATCTTTGTGGAACACACATTTCGGAACAGTTGCAACACAGGTACTTCAAAGAAGTCGGTTGCTCTGCAATTTCATTGCAGAATTCGAGGCAAGTTCTAACTTTTTCTTTTAAGAAAATTTAGATCATTTTCTTCGGGACACATTCTGCGACTATATTATGGAAGACGAAGTAGAGTCTATTTACGATGTATCAAACACACCATTTCTTTTCCTTTAAATAACTTGTAACCGAGCAACAACTTTTTTATTACATGTTGATGATGTCATTTTTGCGCTTCAAAACAAAGTGTATAACCTAGGCTGTTTATTTTCAGTTTCGTACCATCAATGTCCATGAAGAGTTTGCACCGAACGAAGCGTAGGCAATCCTTTTTACGCTTCATCGTCATTACCATGATAGGGTGTTTGCTCTCAGGGAATAATATTGGCACGACGTACGCTCCACCATGCGGTATGCAATGGTTAGTGGTGTATATCAACGGATTAGCCAAAACATTTTAACTACCTCCTTAATAGCTTCATGATGGACATTTGGAAGATAATACAGGGGCAATTCCGCGCGTCATGAGTTTGGCAAGTATGAGGGGAGATCAAGAAGTTTACGTTTGAGGGCGTTGCGAAAGCGTATATGTATATGCAACGCACCGCGACTGCTATGCGGGTATAGAAGCACTGACATGTAGACAAGAGTTTAGTGTGGCAGTTTCGTCTTTCCGTTGTGCATGCAGACGCTGCTAATTAAAAGTCTGGCATAGCAATCTATAAAAAGGGTAGAAAAACGGTTGCACATAATTACCGGCCAATTACACTGACATCGATTTGTTGTAGAACCATGGAACATATTTTGTGTTCAGACATAATGACCTTTCTAGACTCTGAGAAGCTCATCTGCAGAAACCAGCACGGTTTTATTTATTTATTTATTTAACCTGATCAGATTCATCAGGCCTTTTCTTACATCGGGCCAGTGTTTCACACATGCAGAATTTCACACATCAGAGTTACATTATGACAATATTTTAAATAAGAAAATTAGATTATTCTAGTCACAATATGAATAAAGAGTAATTACTAAGACCTAATAAAGTAAGTGCTGGCAGTATTTTTACAACAGGTGCTAGCGAGACACACCTGGCTCTCTTTGTGCATGATATACAACAGGCTCTAGATACCGGCTCCCAGGTTGACGCCATATTTCCGACTTTCGAAAGGCCTTCGACTCAGTTCCGCACTGTCGCTTGCTACAAAAAGTGCGCGCTTACGGTCTATCCGATGACATATGCGGTTGGACATAAAGTTTTCTAACAAACAGAAGCAGTATGTCGTCCTGAATGGGGTGACTTCAACAGAAACAAGCGTAACTTCAGGTGTACCACAGGGCAGCATAATAGGTCCGTTGCTTTTTACAATTTACATAAACAATCTGGTTGATGGTACTGACAGCGGCATTAGACTGTTTGCCGATGATGCTGTAGTCTACAGGAAAGTAGTACCACACAAAAGTTGTGAACAAATCAACGAGGATTTACAGAAAATAAATGCGTGGTGTAATGACTGGCAGTTATCTCTCAACATTAGTAAGTGTAACCTACTGCGTATAACAACGCGAAAATCCCGATTAATGTACGAGTACAAAATAAATGCCCAGTCTTTGGAAGCGGTGACGTCCGTCAAATATCTGGGTGTGACTATTCGAAATGATCTCAAATGGAATGATCAGATTACACAAGTAACGGGTAAGGCGAACTCTCGACTGCGGTTTATTGGTAGAATCCTGAAGCGATGCAGTCTCTCAACAAAGGAAATAGGTTACGATATGTTAGTTCGTCCATTCTTGGAGTATTGTTCGTCTGTATGGGACCCTTACTAGTTGGGTCGGATTCAAGAGATTGAGAAGGTCCAAAGGAGAGCGGCAAGATTCGTAACTCGTACATTTAGCCATCGCGAGCGCGTTACATATATCATAGAAAGTTTGAAGTGGGACACATTTTCAGATAGACGGCGCGCTAAACAGAAGGGCCTGCTCACTAAATTTCGAAATCTGATCTTCGCCGAGGATGTAGAGCATATATTATTACACCAACTTTCGCATCGCGAAATGATTACCATTCAAAGATAAGGGAAATAAGAGCTCGTACTGAGTGTTTCAGACAGTCGTTTTTCCCTCTCGCGATCCGCGAGTGGAATAGAGGGGGGGGGGGGGATATGACTTTGGCGCGAATTGTGCCCTCCGCCACACAGGACCTGGTGGCTAGCGGAGTATATTTGTAGACGTAGATGTAGAAATGGGGAAACGTGAATTATGTTGACGTTATTGCCAAATGTGTCAAACAGGGCCAACGTTGTGTCCCTTTCTTGGCTGCCGAAGGACAAACACTGACAGACATCCGTTGGAGAACAAAAAGTGAGTATGTGACAACAAAATCCACTGTTGTAGAATGGAGCTCCCAGTTATGCGCTGGTCGCGATTAGCCTCAAGGCGCCAGTCGATCTGGGAGGCCAGTCTCATCCACTACGGTCCAGCTCATGCGGGAGACAGCCGAGCACCCACCCTGAAGTGTTGATCTGTCCCTGTGGGATTATCAGGCGTTCGGTCCATTGAGAATGGCCATGAAGGGTTTACGAGCCATCTCGGACGAGGATGTGGAGCAGGTACTTACGGACTTCTTCACACGCACAGAAGGGCACGGCATTTTACCAAATGGGTATCAGCAACCTGGTGTGTGGTTGGAATGACTGCCTCAGTGCTCACGGCAGTTTTGTCTGATTACCATACCTATTCTGGACTGTACAACCTTCGAATTCAATCAATTACTTCCCATTCACTGCTGCAAAATCACCACATTAACTATCCCAGAACCCCTAATAAAAATCTCCTATGATCAGTCTAAACTGTCCTTTTGTCTGCAAAACTTTCTAAGACACCAACCTTGGGGCATGGCCTCGTCATTCGTTTGTTCACGTATTTCCAACAGTGGGATTTCCACAGTGGCAGGGAAATACACACCACACGGTATGCGTGTTATATGTTACCCCAGCTTCCTGTCACCGTGTTGGAGTTTCTCCCCCGACCCTCTCCAGGAATCGCTAAGCCACTGTGCTGGATCACCTGCAAAAGTCCTCTTTCGCGGATTACCTGTGAGCTCCTCTGGCACACTTTTTACACAGAATTAACCTCCAGAAAATATATGTGCACTCCAGATTCGTCGTCATGTCCTTTGATTTCTTACATATTCTTTAGATGACGCTTCAGCAAAATAATGTGGCCCCAGTGCAGGAACGCATTCTCACCCTGAGCGCTGGGCGAGGTCACCTTGCTGCTCTGAAGAGGAGCGGCTTCGTAATTTCACTGCCACCTTGCGACCAGCACATTTCTGGCGTTCTCACTGCCGTCTCCGTAACGCACGGTTGGGCAACAAGCTGCGATTGGCGTCAGGCCAACTTGCAGAACAATTTCCTGGGAACCTAAACCAAACGTTTTCTCAGAAAATGTTTAGAGGCAACATTTCTTGGCATGGCCTGTCAGGGACGGGGTGTCATTGATATTGGTGTGTTACGCCATAGCCGGCCGGTGTGGCCGAGCGGTTCTAGGCGCTTCAGTCTGGAAATGCGCGACCGCTACAGTCGTAGGTTCGAATCCTGCCTCGGGCATGGATGTGTGTGATGTCCTTAGGTTAGTTAGGTTTAAGCAGTTCTAAGTTCTAGGGGACTGATGACCTCAGATGTTAAGTCCAATAGTGCTCAGAGCAATTTGAACCATTTTTTTTGTTTGTTACGCCTTAAACATAACAGTCACAGACGTTATAATTTTGACTTTATATGGTAGGAGCATTGCTGCCTTGTCATGGCGACGCAGCCAGTCACTTAAGTAAATGTGTGAATTGCCTGCCCGCTTAGCCGTGCGATCTAACGCACTGATTTCCCGGCGGAAAGGCGTGCCGGTTCCCGGCACGAATCTGCCCGGCGGATTAGTGTCGAGGTCCGGAGTGCCGGCCAGTCTGTGGATGGTTTTTAAGGCGGTTTTCCATTTGCCGGGGCGAATGCTGGCTGGTTCCCCTTATTCCGTTCCAGTTACACTATGTCGGTAATAGCTGCGCAAACACTTTTTTCCACACATGCGTACACCATAATTACTCTACCACGCAAACATTGGAGTTACACTCGTCTGGTGTGTGACGTTCCCGGGGGCGCCCACTGGGGATCGAATGGTGCGATAACCCTGGGTCCAGTGTGGGGCGGCGGTGAGGTGAGTGGACTGCTGTAGCCTCTTGTGGGGTTATGTACCACTGAGGCTATGGCGGGGAAGAAGACTCTCCGTCGTTTCTAAGTCCCCAGTTCAAAACAATACTATACAGATGTGTGAATTATGGCTGTAATAGAATATCAATATATCGATCTTAGTTCGAATAAATGCCAATATATATCGGTGATATTTTCCCGCCGATATAACGATATATCGATACAAAAAAGACATATTGAGTGCCGGTATTTTTGTTTGATATTTTTTTTCACAATTTTCGGTAAATACCTGAAGTTGTTTCGAAATTGTAGTAGAACACAATTTTACCTACACTGTGTGAAGGAGGCTCACTACTCTTTGAACTTCCATCACGTCCAGTGTTTCTCTTTGATTGTGTGAAGCAAGTGCATGTGACAGAAAAGAAGTAGTTATATTGCACTGAGGGCAGTGTGAATAGAATAACAAGATTTCCGATGTGATGTAATAGCATACGCATTTGCGTTAAAAACGATTTTTATCGCAACAAGTGTGCTATTGCTTCACATCGGTATTATTCAGAAACAGTGCTGAAAATGATGAACAAAAATCTAAATGTCGAGATTGTCTCGTTTTCTTGTCAAATCTTGCTCTAAGATGGATAGGCAGGCTGCTAGCTTGTTGATGTACGGAATATCTGATGATAAATCAATACTTAAAGATACCGCTCTAAAACCGGCAGTATATTTACTACGTGCAACCCATATTTCTATTGGCAGGTATATCGATATTATACCCGTCCGTATATCGATACTTTTTCCGTTTATCCTTATTCGATAACGAAACATTTTTAAACATCGATAAATCGGAGCACCGAATTTTTTAAAAATATCAACAGTTCTAGTGTGAATGAGGCCCGCAGGTCAGCAGAGGTTGCCCATGCCTGCTTTACTGTGTGGTATCGCATCGCAGTCTCAGAGCCTTGAAAGAGCAGGGGAAGTGCTTCATAATCAGGCATTTCTCATAATGTACAGCACCATTTAATTTACACTGATACGGCAGAACATTACGACCACTGGCCACTGCAAGCATGGATGTCTCCCGGTGTCGTTGCGGGCACCTTACGCAGTAAGGACAGCACGTAATCCTAGCAGGGATGGATCGTGAGTTACCCTAGCGAATATATTCGCTGAAAATGGAGAAATCCACTGATATAACCGATTTCGCCAAAGGGCAAATTATTACTGTGCACAGCCTGTGAACGAATATCTCGAAACTGGCGAATCTGGTCGAATGTTGACGAGTTACCGTCTACAGAAAGTCGTGGAAGGACCACTAGGTGCTAATTGGTTGGACGTCCACGACTCTTCACACAACGTGGGGTTCGGAGGCTCGTCTGCTCTCTGCAGTAGGATAGATGGTAATCTGTGGTATCTCTGCAGAAAGAGCACAATGACGGTGGACACACAATTGTTTCGGAGCACACCGTTCGGGGCACATTGTTGAACAAGGGGCTCCGCAGCAGACCACCCCTGCGTGTTCACATGTTGGCCCAACGACATCGTCAATTACAATTGTAGGGGACTCGGGGTCGTCGAGATTGGAGCGTGGGTCAATGGTAACGTGTCGGCTCGTCGAATGAATCACATTTTTGCTACGTCAGGTCGATGGTCGACTCCACAAACGCAGTCATCCAGCCGACGTCAGATCGAAAGGGGCATTGCGCCATGGACGGTGGCGGTAAGAGGAGTATTATGTTATGACAGACATTTTCATGCTCTTGCGTGGGACCTACGGTAGTAATCGAAGAAATCAGGTCAGCTGCAGACCACCTGCATCCCTTGACGCTTGATGTCTTCCCTGACGACGATGACGTTTTTTGGCAGCATAATTGTCTCGGAACCAGAACCGTGCTGCAGCGTTCTGAAGAGCATTACAGCGAAATCATGTTAATCACTTAGCCACCAAATTCGCCTGATACAATCGATGGTACGCAGAACCGGTGATATATTGCGTTACAAAGGTGGTACAACAAACTATTAACCAGATGGCCATTGTATTGGCTCATCAGTGTACGTTACAACAGGCAAATGAGGAAACCAAAATAGCATTAAAAAGTGTGCTCGAGAGGGTTTCAGGAACCACTAGCTATTCCACTCACACACCGAAATGAGTAAAGGAGAAGCAGGGAAGGCCGGCCGAAGTGGCCGTGCGGTTAAAGGCGCTGCAGTCTGGAACCGCGGGACTGCTACGGTCGCAGGTTCGAATCCTGCCTCGGGCATGGATGTTTGTGATGTCCTTAGGTTAGTTAGGTTTAACTAGTTCTAAGTTCTAGGGGACTAATGACCTCAGAAGTTGAGTCCCATAGTGCTCAGAGCCATTTGAACCATTTGAAGCAGGGAAACATAGCTGTAAGTATGTCCCAAGGATTCACCGCTTCAAGGGAGATGTGAGAGAAGGACAAGGAAATTTTATAATTAGGTAATTTTGACGAACAATTTCCACGTGACACATGTTCTTCATACACTGAGGTGACAAAAGTCACGAGACAGCGATACACACATATACTGATGGTGGTAGCATCGCGCCTACAAAGTATAAGATGGCAGTGCATTGGTGGAGCTGTGATTTCTACTCACGTGATTAATGTAAAAAGGTATCCAAAGAGATTACGGCCACATTATGGGAATTAACAGACTTTGAACGCGGAGTGGCAGTTGGAGCTAGACACAAGGGGCATTCCATTCCGGAAATCGTTAGAGAATTCTGTGTTCTGAGATCCACAGTGTCAAGAGTGAACCGAGAATACCATATTCCACGCTCTAAACCTCACCACAGACAGGCAGTGGTCAACAGCCTTCACTTAATGACTGAGAGCAGCAGCGTGTGCGTACAGTTGTCAGTGGTAAAAGGCAAGCAACAGCGCTTGAAGTAACTATATAAATCATTGTGGGACGTACGACGAATGTATTCGGTAGGACAGTATGGCGAAATTTGGCATCAATGGGCTGTGGCAGCATACGACCAATGGCACTCTCTTTGCTGACAGCACCACATCGCCTGCAGCGCCTCACCTGCGTTCGTGACTGTAGCAACTGGACCCTAGACGACTGGAGAAGTGGGCTGGGCACAAGACTACCAGTTCCGTTTGGTAAGTTCGACGGTACGGTCAGAGCGTGGTGCACGCCCTATAAGGCATCAGGATTTCACAGACCTCATGTCAGCTTGATCCATAACGACAGGACAATACTGTTGTGGACTGACAAGACACCCAGTCCACAGTGACGGGTAACCGAAAGGCACGCACTTAAACTCACGCAGGATGGCGTGAGGTCTGAAACATGATACGTAATGAATGCTATAAAGAAAAGTACGTAGCTGCTGGAATACTTAACTTCAATCCATCATTTGTATACATCGTTCTTGATGAGACAAGTGAGACTCTCTCTAGATAAATGAAATATAATGCTAATGGCGCCTTGCTAGGTCGTAGCCATGGACTTAGCTGAAGGCTATTCTAACTATCTCTCGGCAAATGAGAGAAAGGCTTCGTCAGTGTAGTCGCTAGCAAAGTCGTCCGTACAACTGGGGCGAGTGCTAGTAAGTCTCTCGAGACCTGCCGTGTGGTGGCGCTCGATCTGCGATCACTGACAGTGGCAACACGCGGGTCCGACATGTACTAATGGACCGCGGCCGATTTAAAGCTACCACCTAGCAAGTGTGGTGTCTGGCGGTGACACCACAAATACAATATGAGAATCTCAAAAAATAATAATTATATGATATCAACAAAAGGCAATTGCAATTAATCTCACGTACTGAATAATAAAAAAAACAACATGTACCAATATATGGACTGGCATGAACATACAAGTTAAAGTGAAACGCATTTTGGAGCCGAAGTGAGCAGGTGGTTAATGACATCGTAAAAGTCCCATTTAGCAAGAGAACGGCGAGTTACATCACAAATAGGACTAAGGCCAGAACAATAACTATTCCTTTTAACGTAAATACGGCTGGGACCGAGGATAAGTGCCTGCACGTCGTTAACAGGGCTAGACTGCGACCCAGCAAGAAAAATAAAAATGTATTCACCTCTAGCGAGACAGTGATCGGCTGAGGCCATACTTAGCTATGCATGAGCGAGATCCCCATTATATAAAAGCATTTTGGGACCTAAAATTTCTATCTCTCTCTCTCATCTCACAGTGGACCACACAAGTGTGTGGAAATAAGCGAAGGTGTTGAGAGTTTGCTTTCTGGGAAGTGAGGACATTACGCTTGATGTATAGTAGCGACAGATAGCAAAGCGGTAGTTAATTATTCCTGCAGGAATTTTTGCAGGCAAAGAAACTGTGCACATCACTCCAACCCATAGCGAGTATGCAGTAGCCATTATTTCGACTAGTAGTACCTGATATTTGCTGCCTTACAGGGCCAGGGTCATATTTATTTAGAATGTTTGACACCATGGGCTTGAGAAGACAGTTCAGGTGTTTTGTCCATTTGAGCGCTAAGTGGTAAGCTAAGTTTGCACTTATAAGTGTGTAACAACAACAACGCTGTACTATTGTACATATAAATAATATTTTTTTCCATCTGATTTTTCGTTAAACTTGAGTAATTGATGTTCTGATTTCATTTGTTTTTTTGTTTCATGTCATTGTGTTAGGAAAACTGTAAACGAGTTTCAATGTGAATATTAATGTTTATGTCAAATGTCAAGCAATATTGTAATAGAATTGAAATGTAACAAATGTTGAGACAGCTGTAAGATATTTAAAATTGTAACTGTGCGTCTGGTCCATACGTAGGCAATGTGTTAGGATATGTAGAATGCAAAACCTCGGGTGAATACCCTGTCTGTAAGGGAGCGGTAAAAGGTAGATGGCAGGCGAGCGCGGGAAAATGCGCACGGCACTGCACGGCACAACGGGCTCAGCAGTAGTAGTTGGAGTTTGGCATTGGTCTGAGCAACACCTTCTGGAGCGAGGAGGCTCTCCTGGAAGACGTAGTTTCATTGAGCCTCGGGTATGCCGTTCCAGCGCCCATACAGCACGGCAAAATTCCATAGGCATTAAATGGAAAAGTATTGCGACCCTGTGAAGAAATAAAGTGCCGATACGTCAAGAGCCATAGCTTTGGTTGTACGTGTGCTTTGTGCCTCGTCATCTCGCCGCCTGCCAACCGCCGCATCGATACAAACAGGTTGAAACTTTTAGTACTGGATTCGTATGGACCAGTGTTACTTTTGTTCCATACTGTTCAATAACAACTTAAATTTTACCAGAACTTTCCTATCATTTAATTATCCTCACAACTAACCTAGACAGGGTCCTTTCCAAATGTTGTGCAATCCGAGTGTCCCGAGATGAAAAATTAAAGTTTGTGTTAATAATAATTACCTGCAGACCTAGCTATGTTAGAATGGTGTTTAAAGAACTGTTTTGTTAATGAACCAGTAAATGAATAACGAAGGTCTGACAAAGTTGGAAGATAACTTTAATATTGATATAGTAATGAAGTTTAATTATTTTGAGACAGATATAAAGGTATTTAAATGAGCAGTAAATGCGATAAAAAGAGTAGTAACTCATATACTGGAAATCTTGAGCGCATAATAATTTCAGTAATCAAATTTTTTAATACCGTGATCACAACAGTTTCAGGTTCTCCCCCCCCCCTTTTTTTTTATTCATTTGAATTCTGAAGTGCTCTAAATTGATTTGACCAACAAAAGTTAAAGTCAATGTGTTTTATATTTATCAAAATTGACATTCTGTGTGTGGCTCGAAAGTGCTATTTCTAGGGTAACCTATGCCCGATTTTAATCAGATCAATAGACAGTACGAAGTTTTGTAGTATACATTATAGTGTTGTGTTATGTATTTATGGTTTTTCCATATCAGTACAGAACGTGAAACTATCAGTTCAATAGATTTTCTGGTTCTAAAATTCTACTATATTACGCAGTGTTACTACTTGTTGCTTTGCACGAATATCTGCCAACTTGTACAGGGAAGAAACTCAGTTAATGCCTAATTAGGCTGGCGACCGTATTATTAACAAATTGGTAGCATCTTCTGTGTTGTTTTCTTGTCCGTCCTGACGTGTAGTTGCATTTCGGACTTACTTGACGTATCATTGTTATTACAGAGTGGGTGTAAGTCTGATTTGCCTCCATTCAGGTACACGCGGTCAATATCTATACAAAAATCCTGTCTCGTAAGGTAAACCCCAATCACTTACCATAGTACAGGCTTTAATGAGTATTGTGTGCCCCAAGCGCACGTTACAAGTGCACTCGCTGTGTAGCTACAAAGGTCGGACGTTTGACAACCCCACGAAGCCATGGACCCAAGTTGTGAACGAGGCACTGTAAATGTGGGGATGGCTCCATAATGGTGTGGGCTGTGTTTACATGGAATCGACTGGACTGGGTCGTCCGCTCCAGGTGCTACTTCAAGGCCATTTGCAGCCATTCATGGACTTCATGTTGCCAAATAATGACGGAATTTTTATGGCTGACATTGCGCCCGGTCACTGGACCGCAGTCGTTCGTGATTGGTTTGAAGAACATCCTGGGCAATTCGAGCGAATGATTTGGCCACCTAGATTGCCTGACATGAATCCCAGCGGACATTTATGGGAAATAACGGAGAGGTCAGTTCGTGTACAAATTCTGCACTGGTAATACTTTCGCAAGTATGGAAGGCTATAGGGGCAGCTTGGCTCCATATTTCTTCTGGGGACTTCCAACGACCTATTTAGTCCATGCCATGTCGAGATGGTGCACTGCAGGGAGCAAAAGGAGGTCCGATTCGATATTAGGAGATATCACATGACTTTTGTCATATAAGTTTATACTCTGTCTCGTTTTCATTTGAACGCTCCTTATTACATTGTCACTATCGCACTAAACGACTATACCCGCTACGCTGCATATTTCATATGTTGTGGTTTTATGATACTTCCTATAGTTAGGACGCTACTTGACTTTTTTTGCTCTGGTTATTTCTTTGATATGAGGCTATTTCTGTATTCTAGTGAAATACTATGGACTTTGATCGTGTATATGGATCGTCCTGATATAACTTGTTAATACGATCGTTTCCAGACCCACTGTCATCAGTTGTAGTTTTACTGTCGAACTGCAACTCCCCTGGGTGGCTGTACACTAGGGGAACCCCAACCCTGCGAAGGTTATCCTTATTTCCTGTTGATATTGTTTTTGTATACGGACACAGGAAATATATCACTTTCCTACACGTACATCTAAAGTAAGTACCTTGCTGGTAAAATTACAGGAACTGTGCGATATATAAAGGGTACTTGCACTACTTGTTCCCATACACTAAGTAAATTTTTATATGTAGAAAGAGACTACGGAAAATTCCGTTGCGAATATTTAGATGCAGCTGCAGTTTCCTCGAATGATATGAAGACGACAAATTTTCGTAAAAGAAAGCTAACAAAAACTTTAAATTCCCCTTTTGTTAGACTGTGCTTATTGTGTAGATGGTTCAACGGAAAACGTGCTAAATTTTTTGCTGAAGGTTTTGTCTTCCACTCCTTCTTGAAGAAAACTGCGAATCTAATTCGAGATTCACTAAGCAGAACGGTTATTTTTTAATTTGTTCATTGTTAACGAGACACGGGAAACGTTATAAAATCTACCATGAGGAACGACCTACTCTGTGCCTTGAAAGGGGAGTACCTTCAACATTTCGCAGAGCTTCCAGTTAATAAAATTAAGTTTCCAATTTCCTTACTTTCCAAATGTTCTCCGAAGCCTGAACGTTGCTTTAATGTTACACTTGTGCGCGCTGAAGCAGCGGGGAGTGAATTATCGGCAAGGCGGCTGGGGAATTTAAACGTGAACCAAAGGACTTAGCGTGCCATGTATTATTCTCTTTTACAGCGTGATCAAACGGCCCCGAAAAGCAGCTTACATGGTGAGTGTGTCATTTTCGTAGATTCTGTACCATTGGTGAAAGCACATACTATATGATGCACTGTTATTTTTTATTTTCTTCCTGTGCTAGCGACTGTCAGCGTTTATCATCTAGTCGGAAAGGCAAAAAGTACAAACATGGCTAAAAAGACGCAACTGCTTCTTCTCTTTAAAACGTCGCCTCCATAGTGGACAACGCAAATTAACCTTGCACATTGCACTCTGCATGAAGCTAGCTGGTTCAGCCCTCGTGACGCAAAAATATTTCATCGATCTAGCGCATCTGTTTGTATAATAAAATAGGACTCCAAGGTCTTTACAGTTTTATGCAGTTGTAAGGTAACGAGATGGCGGCATGTAGCTGGGACATAAACTCCAGGTGTGTCTCCACTCCGGTAGGAACCATTTCCAGCCGACACATGGGCAGCGCACTCGAGGAGTGTTCTCCAGAAAACGTGGATAATACATCGCACCCGCTACCGTTCCAGAGCAGGGAGATTTTCTAACGGAAATCGTAACTTTGGGACTGGACTATGGTGCGAAATCGCGAATCCTAAAGCCGCAAATCATCTGGTTTTATAAATAACAAAGGGTACGATTTGGACACCTATTAAAACGAGAAATACGTCCGGGTTAAAAGAAGTAAAATTACATTGTTTTGCAGCAAATGGAAGAGGTGTGGCTTGTGGTGGGGGATTTGGCGATCGCGTATTCGATCAGTTCGATACCGACAGTTGAATGCAATACGGACGGCATGCCCCAGGGGCTTCTCAGTAATATGTTCGATGGAAGTAAACATGCATGAGAAGCTTATTTAGTTATCGGGGTAACATGTTAGTGTGAATGACGATGATACTCGTAGCAGGAAACTTTCTTTAGTGTTCTGTGCTCTTAAAGTAATAAAAATGCATTTTTGCTCACTCGTAGGAAGTAATCTATTGTGCCTCATGGTACAAATATCGTAATAGTACGTCAGTAGATGTGCAGCTTCATTGTTCGGGCTCTGAAATGAAGTTCAGCTGAACTTTGTTTCCATCTTTTGTAGGTGATGAAGTCCAGTGGCGACCCTATTATTCAACAGATAATTTGTTCCTCTTATGTTCCAGAACCATGTGTTGCCTTGTAACAGGGACTTAGTTAAACATTACTATTCAGGAGTTGTTTGTGGGACCAAGTGTAAACGAAAGAGAGACGATAAAATAATAAAGGAATGACATATTATAGAAGACAATACTTGTCACAACCACCCGAGAAAACCGAAAACCCTTCACAATATGTGAAGCGAATAATGGAAAAATAAGGTTGCCATAGAGTAGTAAAAACGTTAGAGCCGGAGCAGTTGACTAGACTGGAGTCGTCAACTTTAAAGACTGTAAAAGGAATTCTGCTGGTATGTGCAGAGGGTAGGTGCAAAGAATACAATTAAGGCTTTTATGAGGGACGTGGACTTGTTTGATGACGTGCCTGAGGAAGCAATGGGTGTCGATATGGATGACCTAAGAGATCCTATAATAGAATCAAAGTTTAACAGACCTTTGGAAGACACACGATAACATAAGGCGGAATACATAGATAACAATCCTTGGGAAATCCTGAGATCTTTACAGAAAGCGTCCATCAAACAACTATTTAGTCGGTTTGTAAACTTTATGAGACTGAACACATACCATAGGACTTTCGAAATAATAACATCCTATTATGGCATCCTAAAGATACCTAGAGCAGAAAAGTGAACTGTTGACAATAGCTTAAGAGACCATGCGTTCAATTTCCTGGTAAAAATAATATACAGAAGAGTGGAATAGACAGTTCAGGATCTGTTAAATGACAATTAGTTTGGCTGTCGGATAGGTAATGGCATCAGAGAGGCAATTCTGATACTACGCTTAACAATGGAAGCGGCTTTTAAGAAATATCAATACACCTTCACAGGATCTGTTTACCTGGGAAAAGCGTTCGATGACTTAAAATGGCCCAATATGTTTGTAATTCTCGTATAAATAGATACCCATATAAGCTACGCGGAAAGAATGGGATATCTATACTGCCACATAAAGACAGGTCTTTGTTCAGGGTTGTCACTAGAAATCTCTAATACTTCTTGCCCTTCAAATTTTCACACGATACTGCAATGAACGGTCGGACGGACGCAGGCTAGGTAGCTTTTTAAATATATATGGTATTTAAATATATGCCATATATATTTATATACCATTTACCGGCAAGAACAGTGACTCAATTCAACCAATACTTGAGAAATGTCGACTTAAAGAATTAATCCTATACAACTTTTACTGAAATAATGTGAACTTCCTTTAAATTTTAGGACTTCACACGTATTTTTCTGTGACAAACTAAAAACTGCCGTTCTCTTACCAGGGTGCATATGTGTTGTATGAAGGGGTAACATGAGTTGCGACTTACTTACAATCAGGATCCAGAACCATCAAGGTAATATTTACTTTATTATAAATCCAGTCACGGGCCACGAAAGTTTATCAATTAATTTCGGTCAACATGAACGTCTTCCTGTTTTAAAAGTAATTAACATACAAAGGTAACTCGATGTACAATGTCTCTAAGTTACATACAATACAGAGTCAGAAATAGTTATTAGCAATCATGACAACATTTCCATACTTGAGCAAATCTAGTGTAACCACATAATTCGTCTTTGTGTATATAGATGATACAATCATATTAATCAGCCATATAAGCTTCGTCATAAAATCGCTCGATGTCGCTGATGCCCACCGGTTCACGTAACTTCAACGAAATATTCCTTCTATTTTACTGTGCACGTGTTTCCTGCATACTGCTCAACATGTGCATCGAAGTTGCAATGAACGACATGAAAGAAAGGTTCAGAAGCGGTATTATAATTTTAGTGTTTAAGGACATCAAAGATAAGATTCACCGGTGACATTGTTATTTTCAGTGAAAGGGTGGAAGATTTGTATGATCTACAGGATGACATAAACATTCGAAAGAGCACAGAGTATGGACAGAGAAAAGCAAAGAATGACGCAAGCATAGAGGAATAGTAGCAATGAGATCGGTGGTAGAGCCCGAAGTAGACGAAATGAAGGAGTTCTGCTAACTTAGAAGTAAAATAACACACAACGGACGACGACAGGACGACGAAACAATTTGACTAGCACGTGCAAATATAGAATTCTTCGTTAAAATAAATCTAGTAGTGTCAAATATAGTCCTTAATTTGGGGAGGAAGGTTCTGAGGACGGACGTTTCGAGCACAGAAATGAACGGAAGTCGGAAAAATTGGAGCCAAGGAATTTGAGATGTGATGGTATCGAAATATATTGGAAACTGCGTGGACTGATAAGAAATAAAGACCTTCCCCGCAAAATCGGTGAGCAGAGGAACGTGTGGAAGACTCTGCCAAGAAGAAGTGATGATGTGTGTTAAGCCATCAGGGAATAACTTCCGTGGTACTACAAGGATTCGTAGCAGGTACAGTGTGTAGGATCTACGAGATTGGTGACGTACCATCAGACTTTCGGAAAAATATCATCCACACAATTTCGAAAATAGCATGGTGCGAAATCTGTCGAACAATCAGCTTAACCTCTCATGCATCAAAGCACCTGGTAAGGATAACACACATAAGAATGAAAATGGAGGATATATTAGACGATGATCAGTTTGGCTTTAGGAAAGGTACCAGAGACGCAGTTCTGCTTTGCGTTTCATAATGGAGGCAAGACTGAAAAAAATTAAGACACGTTCATCGGAACTGTCGATCTAGAAAAAGCGTTCGACGATTTGGAATTTTGCAAGATGTTCGAAATTCTGAACAGAACAGCAGTGAGCTACAGGGAAAGGCGGGTATTAGAAAAATTTGTAGAAGAACGGAGGAGGAAAATTAAGATTGAAAGACTAAACACGAAGTGCTCGACTTAAAGTAGGTGTAAAACAGGGATGCGGTCTTTTGTCCCTACTGTTCAATCTATACATCGAAGAAGCAATGACCAAAATAAAAGACAGACAGAAGAGTGTGATTAAAATTTATTGTGAAAGGATGTAAATGGTAAGATTCGCTGATGACATTGCTAACGGCAATAGTATCTACTAAAAGCACTAAAAACAAACAATATCACATGAAGCATTAACGAGACTTTTAACCTGCCGCCCTACTTTAGCTTTCCCCTAACTGACAACAATCAGAGAGTTACGTGAGTCGATTGTCTCAATTTAAGTGAAACCACTAAAACCTGGAGAGTAGACGACGAAGATTCATGTAGCTGAGGTGCCCGCAGAGATTAGTTCCATTTCGTTGGTTCAGTCGACTGAAAAAAAGTCTGAATGAAAAAACAATCGACTAGCAAATCGGTTGTTTAAAGCAATCTCCTGTTCAATGAATAGTGCCACCGCGGCTGCGGCTGGAAGCCCGATGCTGCGAGAGGACTGTCCACATCTCCGCCACGGGTTTGGAGCGCGCTGAATGCGGCTCTGGACGGGTCCACGTAATGGCCGGGCGCCACGCGCGGCCGCAATTATCCAGCGTCCCCCCCCCCCCCCCCCCATGCCGTCCTGACAAGAGCCGGCGCGCCTCGCTGGACATTCAATCAGGCTGTGGCGCGCTGCGTCGCCCACGCGTCACTCGCAGCCGACGTGGCCGCGTTCCCCGTGGGCTGCCGGAGAAACTCACGTGGCACAGCTGGAAGAGCTTCCAGGACGGGAAGGAACGAGGGCAATGTCTCGCGTAGCGCCGGAGACGACGGCGTTATGATCGGACCGCCTGGTGGGACCGGATAAAGACGCGCAGCAGAAGCGGCTGTGGCGCCTTGAAAGGGAACTGGTCG
Organism: Schistocerca serialis cubense; assembly: GCF_023864345.2. Taxonomy (NCBI): domain Eukaryota; kingdom Metazoa; phylum Arthropoda; class Insecta; order Orthoptera; family Acrididae; genus Schistocerca; species Schistocerca serialis. Next base: position 471,596,583 of record NC_064646.1, on the reverse strand, counting down.
AGAATGTAACGGAAATGTAATAGTCATTACATTTTAAGGGCTGACGTAGGACAAAATTGCGAAAAAAATCGACTTTTTTATTGCGTAATTAATTCGATTGATTCTTTAAAAACAACATCGCGAAGTTTCATAACCGTATTCTAGCCAGAACTATGTTTAAAAAATGTCTGTTTGGGCATCTGCACCTGCCACGCCCCCTATTTATATGCTGTGACCCACACCTTCTCTACGCTAAAATTTTTTTGTGCTTTATTTTTTCGCTCACACAATCGAAACTTACTGCAGATGAGTCTCGAAGGCTGCGACAACCATTAAAGTTGCTTCTTCCTTTGTTAAGAATGTGGTTGTTTTGAATAGTACGTGCTACAAATTTATTTCAGGTTTTAGTTTTGCAATATATCAGCCTGTTTTGCTCGAAATGGGTCATAAAAGTCAACACATATTCAAAAAAGTGAGGAAATTTGTGAAAAGGTACAGGAAATTCACGTAACAGTGTTACAGCCGCTGCTCTTACGTGGGAAGAACAATTTTCGACAAAGTCACTGAGTTCATCGAAGAAGAAATTTAGTGAAGGAATTGATGATATTGCATACAGTGCCAAAGAAGAGTTTTCCAGTGGATTTAAGCACCTAGCCAAAGCTGAACTGCTGAAAAATGTCTACACTGGAAAACACAGAACACAAGAGGTACGATCACCTTATACGGTTGCGTTGTCCAAAAGCAGTACTTGTGTCTTGTAATATTATTGGGATTTCCTTAGTATGATAGCTGTGAGTACCCTTGGAAAGGCATTCACCTATCTGTATATTAAATGATCAACTTATGAGATGAGACCTATTCTTTGAAAGACATTTGTTTTATATAATTTACGTAACTGTAAAGATGCGCATCTAGCGCGGACGCTAATACATCGATTGCGCAGTCAAAGAAACATTTTAACAGAAGCTGAACTGACGAAGATGACAGTAAAAAACTTTTGTAGATCTTCAGATTTTAATGTACTTCTGCTTGTAATGTGAAAACGTAATGAAGGTCGACTTTAAGCTATAAAAGTGAGCGGACTTGCCAGCGTGCAGACAACATTATTAGTTAATAAAATTCAAGTAATTTATGTTCGAAACCGTAAATCGGCAAGTTATTGTTATGAAAGTGTTGAACAGTGCAAGAATTGTCTCGAGGGAAGGAGAAAAGTAATGACTGTAATTTGTGACAAAAACGTAAACCAAGGAGACAGCACAGGGCAGCCTGAAATCTGATCGCACCTACAGTTAGAAAAGTACTTATGTGAGTTATACTGTTTATAAATAAGCCCTAATTTGCTAGTGAGAATTGTTTGAACATATTTAGTGTTTACCAGATTTCTTATTCTATTCTTTTCCTTTATACTTTTTTAACCTCCATGCCATATTATTTTTATAAATGTCAAACAGCCTTTACTACAGCAGAGAATACTGCGGCATCCTGGTCGTGTACAGAAGGCCGCCCCTTGTCTTCTATACAACTCATAGCTGCCCCATTTATTAGTGATTTCATTTGCAAATGCAATTTTATTTTACTTTTCATTGTTAAAGGTCCCTTAGGTAATCATAAAATTCATACTGATTACGTAAAGAAATCCGGGTTGTTCTTTTCCAAATAATAGAAGTCTTTGCGTAATCAAAAACTAGCCTCCTTCTGACAACGATCAGGAGCCGACCAGAAGACGGACGTCTTCGACCGCTTTCGTGTCTCCTGTGGCAAAGCTGTGCCAATCTGGGAACACGACATTCTAGTATGAAACACAATATATATATCAGATTAAAACTGAAAAAAAAATTCAAATATATTTAACCTAAAATTTTTTTTACCGTACTAGAGTCTTCAGTTGTTGTGAAAATAGCTGTATGTTTAAAATGGTTCAAATGGCTCTGAGCACTATGGGACTTAACTTCTGAGGTCATCAATCCCATAGAACTTAGAACTACTTAAACCTAACTAACCTAAGGACACCACACACATCTATGCCCGAGGCAGGATTCGAACCTGCGACCGTAGCGGTCGCGCTGTTCCAGACCGTAGAGCCTACAACCGCTCGGGCCATCCATTGCGTCTCAATATATGTAATAATTGCGTTGTGCTGAATAATTATCTGCAGCGATGGTAGATATGCGTCCGTTTAGGACGGCTTCCAGAATAAAAAATGTGCCGTCTTCTCGGCTAGACAACTGAACTGAATAATTATTCTAACGTTTCAGCGGTGACACGCTACAAACGATGCAATCGCTTGGGGGATTTGCAGTTCCGAGAGCTGTGTACTGAGCAGCGGGCTCACAGCATTCGCCGGTACAGACGTGTAGCAGACAGGAAGCAAAGTACAGCGAGTTTAGTTACACCGAATGGATAATGGAAGTATATACACTGTAAGCTCGCCAATCAGAAGCTTGTATTACGATGACACAGTAATGAGAATAGTTCCCTCCTCCTGATCTCACATGGAAAGTTACGTTTCACGTTGCGGTGAGACGTGGGAATGCAGTGAATTATTTCTGAGAAAATGACTAGCTAGTTATGAATCGCTTTGCTTTAGAGTAGATAACTGCAGAGGTCTCTTAAATTCGTATGCGCTACTTATCAGGATTTCTCTCTCACGTTTCTGACTAAGTCACTCGGATGAAGAGCGAAAACGATGTGCGAGGTCGTGCTGAAGAGTAATGCTACCGAATTTTTTATATGAAAATTCTTAAAGCTTTGAAATAAAGCAAACAGTTTTATCATTCTACATATTTATTCCTCGTGTCTACATACACTACTGCCCATTAAAATTGCCACACCTAGAAGAAATGCAGATGATAAATGGGTATTCATTGGACAAATATATTATACTAGAACTGACATGTGATTACATTTTCACGCAATTTGGGTGCATACATCCTGAGAAATCAGTACCCAGACCAGCCACCTCCAGCCGTAATAACGGCCTTGATACGCCTGGGCATTGAGTCAAACAGAGCTTGGATGGCGTGTACAGGTACAGCTGCCCATGCAGATTCAACACGATACCACAGTTCATCAGGAGTAGTAACTGGCGTATTGTGACGAGCCAGTTGCTCGGCCACCAGACGTTTTCGATTGGTGAGAGATCTGGAGATTGTGCTGGACAGGGCAGCAGTCGAACATTTTCTGTATCCAGAAAGGCCCGTACAGGACCTGCAACATGCGGTCGTGCATGATTCTGCTGAAATGTAGGGTTTCGCAGGGATAGAATGAAGGGTAGAGCCACGGGTCGTAACACATCTGAAATGTAACGTCCACTGTTCAAAGTGCTGTCAGTGCGAACAAAAGGTGACCGAGACGTGTAACCAATGGCACCCCATAACATCACGCCGGGTGATACGCCAGTATGGCGATGACGACTACACGCTTCCAATGTGCGTTCACTGCGATGTCGCCGAACACGGATGCGACCATCATGATGCTGTAAACAGAACCTGGATTCATCCGAAAAACTGACGTTTTGCCATTCGTGCACCCAGGTTCGTCGTTGTGTACACCATCGCAGGCGCTCCTGTCTGTGATGCAGCGTCCAGGATAACCGCAGCCATGGTCTCCGAACTGATAGTCCATGCTGCTCCAAACGTCGTCGAACTGTCCGCGCAGATGGTTGTTGTCTTGGAAACGTCCCCATCTGTTGACTCAGGGATCGAGACGTGGCTGCACCATCCGTTACAGCCATGCGGATAATATGCCTGTCATCTCGACTGTTAGTGATACGAGGCCGTTGGGATCCAGCACGGCGTTCCGTATTACCCTCCTGAACCCACCGGTTCCATATTCTGCTAACAGTCATTGGATCTCGACCAACTAGAGCAGAAATGTCACGATACGATAAACCGCAATCGCGATAGGCTACAATCCGACCTTTATCAAAGTCGGAAACGTGATGGTACGCATTTCTCCTCCTTACACGAGGCATCACAACAACGTTTCACCAGGCAACGCCAGTCAACTGCTGTTTGTGTATGAGAAATCGGTTGGAAACCTCCCTCATGTCAGCACGTTGTAGGTGTCGCCACCGGCGCCAACCTTGTGTGAATACTCTGAAAAGGTAATGATTTGTATATCACAACATCTTTTTCCTGTCGGTTAAATTCCACCACGTCTGTAGCACGTCATCATCGTGGTGTAACAATTTAAATGGCCAGTAGTGTGTGTATTTTTCGACATAGACGCCCTGCCTGCAAACGAACACTTTTCTCCCAACGAGGGACCACTTTGTTGGTACCATCACTGTAGACTGTTCAATTTTCAATTTTGTTGACGAAGGCATGATCTCGCCTCTGCTTGCATCGCTTCACCACTATCAAAGTGAAGTTATCGAAGACGTTTTTTACGTTTTGGAAGCAGATGAAAATCAGGTGTGGTTAAGTCGGGATTGTATGGAGGATGGTCGGTGACAGCAAACCCCGAGGCGTCGGACTGCTGCAGATGTCGCAGCGTTCGTGTGTGTGGTGTGGCATTGTCGTGCTGAAGGAGACGGCGCTCAATGTGTGGACGATCTCTTCTAATTCGTGCTTTCAGTTTTCTTACGGTCTCGCAGTACCTTGCAGAGATTACGGTAGTGCCTTTAGGCACGAATTCCAAATGAAATCACGCTTTAAACACACTAGAACACTGTCGTATGACTGTGCCTGCTGATGACACGGTCTTGAAATCTTTTAGTGTCGGTGATCTTTTGTGGATAACCCACCACTGAGGGCAACTGTGCGACGGTGGCCTTTACACGCTGTCGTGATTCGCCACACTTACCTGAGAGCTGTGTCTGTTCCATCAGAAGATTTTTTCTGTTGAGCTCGTCAAATGGACTCCGATGAGTCTCACGGGCTCGCGTACGCGGTCTTCCACTCTGACCTGTGTCACGTACGTTGAGGTTAGCAAAACTGTTTCATGACGAACAGGACCAACTCAGCGTCGCACATTACTGACGTCGATGCAATCATCGCCGTACACAGCTTTCATTTTTATACGGTTTGCAATTAGACGCACGTTTTCTGCGGCTAAAAATTGAATTACAGCTTGCTGTTCCTAAAGCATCGATATGATTGCGTTACACACCGCCGTGTTACACGCTACAATTCGGAGCCCTGAAGCATCAGAGGGCTGCAACTTGCGTCAGTGAAGCGGGAAAATCGACCGAGTGATATGCATGAAACGTGATACCTCAAACTATTTTGAGAAAAAAACAAAAAATTCGGAGGCATTACTCACGCTCTAGTGTTAGTTCAGTACGCCGGAAAGCCAACCACATCACATGAACTAATGTACAATTATTCCCGTTTTGCGAGACAATCCACATTTTTATCACTCGATACAAATTTTTGACGTGCGTAATGTCGATATGGTGTTCAGTGAGAAGACAAGTTTTACGTGTCTTTCCACACCAATCTGTCCTGTGCCATCTTCTGTATCTCATCTACTGCGACCTACACTCACCTGAACCTGCTGACTAACACAATGTCCGGACCCCCTCTACAACTTTTTCCCTTACCTCTCCCACAACTCACTTCGTTACCAAACTGAATTTCTTGAGGGCTCAGCATGTGTGCAGTCAACCAGTACCCAATTTCACTCAGATTGTGCCGCACATTTTTTTTGATAGTTCTATTTAGTATTAGTTACTAGATGTATTTAACCAATGTTCAACATTCTTCTGTAGCGCCACATTCCACAAGGTTCTGTTCTCTTGTTGTCTGAACCGTTGATCGTCCAGGTTTTATACAGGTAAAAGGAACAGTAAAAGGTTTATATACCAAGATGGCCCCCTTCTGATTCATTTCCTGCAGCACGGGACAACAGTGAATGCCCAGCGTTACTTGCAAACCTTGGCCACCCTTCGCAAACGATTCACCTCGGACGACAACGTTCAGCTGCACGTGCGGAACTGGTTAACATCACAGCCCCAGAAATTTTATGAGACAACCATTCACCGCCTTGTGTCACAGTGGGACAAGTGTCTGAACAGCCAGGGTCACTACTTCTAACATACAGGTACTGGTTTCTGTAATTATGACTCCGGCTCGTTCCTTTTTGAACGCCCTTTACACTATGTCCCGATTCTGACATATGCATCCGAAACCTGGGTTATGAAAGGAAGAGAGAAAAGCAAAGTACAAGCTAGTGAGATGAAATTCTTGAGGAAGAGTATTGGAGTGACAAAGATAGATTAAGAAATGAAAGTACCAGAGAGTTAATGAAGGTGGAAGCATTACAGGAGCAGGTAGAGAAATCAAGGCTGAGATGGTGTGGGCATGTTAAGCGAATGGAGGAGAAGAGGATCCCCAGGAGGACACACGAGATGAAACTGGAAGTAGAGAGACCAAGAGGAAGACCGAGAGACAGACGGCTGAAAGGAGTGGAGGAATGCGTCCAGAAGAAAGGAGAAGACTGGATCAAGGTGAAGACGGAGATATGGTGGCAAGACAGAAGACGATGGAGAGGCCTATGTTCCAAACAGACCCCGCCAGAGGCTGGAAACTGTCCAAAACGATGATGATGAAAAGCATGCATTCCAGGTAAATACATTCAGAAAAGACTTACTAACACTTAAATTTATAAACTTTGTAAAGAAATCTTTTTCAGAAATTCTTTTCTTGTATTCTTCGGCTATATATTGTATTGTCTGTTCTAGGGCCACCATATGTTACTTTGCTGCAACAATAACAAAGCTCATCTACTACTTTTAGCGTCTCATTCCCCACACTAACTCCCTCGTCACCGCCTAATTTAGTTCGACTACATTCCATTACCTCGTTTTACATATGCTGATGTTTGCGCTTTTCAAGACACCGTACATTCCGTTGAATTACTGTCTCATCGGCAAATCTCAAAGTTTTTATTTCTTCTTGCTGAACTTAAATTCCCTTTAGAAATTTCTCCTTGGTTTCTTTTAACGCTTCCTCAGTGTACAAATGTGAATGTCATCGGGGAGAGACCACAACTCTGTTTGACTTGCTGCTCAGGTACTGTTTCTCTTGAGTGAAAAACGTGAGCAGAAAATACTGACGAGAAAATATTTTTGGTCAATTTGACAGAATAATAAGCGAAAATAATGCAGATAAAAAAAGAGGAACGGCGAATCAGTTAAGTTCTGTACGAATTATTCAGCGTACCAGGCATTCTTCGGATGCTTCTCAGATTAATCATAATGAGTATTTATTGATGTTGCTTGTGAACTACCAGATTAAAAATTGCAGTAGTGGATATGAATTGCTCTTCGCTCCGCAGAGGTAACGATGTCACGCTACCAAAGTGTGTTTCGTTGCACACAGCGTCCCTTTGATGACAGCTGCAGAGCTCTCAATACTAACGAGACTCGTATTCAAAACACTAATCGGTGCTACGCTCGTATGTTCAGCCAGCGCGTGACATATGTTTCACCAAAACTGTCAGAAGCCAGTTCTGCGTAATGCAGCTCCCGCCACATCATCACTATGCAAATGAAGCAGCCAACATTGCTTTGTGGTAAGAACTGGGTTACAGCAACAACTGTCCATCAATGAGACTGAGAAGAAAGAGTAGTGGATGAGAATTCAGTAATTTACTTTTGTCGGTTCCCATACGACCATCTGAGCCAAAGGCATTCAGTCATAGCAGGAGCCACAAAATGATAACAAAGAAATCAAACTACTGGAATAAGACACGTTCGGCAGTGCATACCTATGGAACTAAGTAACATATCCATTTAAAGCCATATTAACTTTCAATACAACGCGACTCTTTCAAAAATATAGAAAGTTTTCTCAGACACCGGTAAGAACGAACTAAGTTTTGTTGATTTACTTAAACTATTTAATAAAGCATCATATGTCGACGTATAAACCTCATCTTCGGACAACAAGGTAACACAAAAAATATGTAAAAGCAGTGTACCGATATATTAAAATTGTTCTTTAAAGTCTAAGAATGTGGCGTGGCCATGTTACGGAGAAAGAGAAAGATAGCCTGATGCTATGGCATATTTACTTCGTTTGCTAGTCTGCTATTCTCATTCACTCTGTTCATATGAAGTGGCTATCTTCTTGTGGTTTATTCAGTCACCTCTAGGCTCCTTGGATCTTGTTAATCACTGTTTATAATATTGCAAAGGGACACTTAAAACACGCTATTCCAATCAACTCAGATGTCCACAAAGAAAGTGTCGGTCAAAGCAAAGCTTCTTTCGATTTGACTATCGATGTGTCGATCGCATATAGACGAAACAAGACGCACTGTGCAGTAGATAAAGATGTTAAACTACTGCACACTTTAGAGTAAGAGATGGAAATTGGACATCATGATGAAAATGGAATTATTCATCAGTAGCAAAAAGTGAAAAAAAGAAACGAGATTCTAAACGGAATTACATATTCCAAGCACTCACATTTCAATACCAACTTCAACTAAGTGCTGCAAAAATGTAAAATACGTGAAGATTGTGAATATATACGAGTCTGTGTTTCAATAGTATGTCTTTAAAGTAATTTTCATATGTAGTTATTGATGTCAAATTGTGACAATCTCTTTCATATATTTCGTCGACCAACATCGCAGGTGCGTCAGCAAGGTTTGCGAGAGATACTGGAAGTGACACATATTTTCAACTTCTCCTGCTGAGTAGCTGCTCATTCTAGTAACCTAAGTGGGTGAAAGTGTGCGCAACCGTGAAAAGTTTATTTTTGGTGAGACCATCTAACGTGGTACATTATTGAATGCGGAATATTTGTAAATAATCGTTACACATTAATAAACCTTGGATAGAATTTTTACAACTGTTCAGTTTCGCCATACAGTATCTTATTCGGCTTGAGTAATATTCAGAAGAAACGTTGCTGGATTCGAAGTAAGATCGGTTACCATCGATGGTGTAGCAGTGGGTGACGAGCTCTGCGCAGAAGTAGACAGTGTGTTTGAAGAAATGTAAGAAGCCCATGACGATAAGCAAAACCCGACGTGTCTGAGACTTCGTTCAGCTGCTCATTCAGAAGTAACAGGAATTTATATTTCAGATCTCTTATACACATGTCACCCAGTTTCCTGAAATCAGCCAGCATAGACTGAAAAAACATTGTTACCATCATCAGCTGATGATTCCCGCTGCCATTTCATTTCAGCAAGTTCTTCACTTTCTGCTTTGGCAGCATACGAAAAAGAGAAACTTGGGGCAGCTCCTCACACCACACAGCACGCTCTAGCAGGTGGCAAAAGCCCCGTCGTGGATAACGAACACACCTCACGTATTTTATTTCGATACGGTAGCTGTATTGTGTACATACTGCAATTTATGACCTAAAAAAGACTAACGTAAACTGGATAGCGACTACACTCGTCACTGCAAATTTTTCAAAATATGTGCGGTGGTTTATTGTTTGCAAAGTATCAATAACTATGGGTAATAGCAAAAAGAATATCCATGTTCAGTATCAAGGTCTGATATGGGACTATAAGATGTAAAAAATAATTTTTTCTTAGTGATTAGTTTCCTCCGAAACTAATGCGAAAGCTTGCGTAGCGCAGAACAAAAGTTGGTCGAAAAACCATGGTTTTTAATTTTAATGGCTTTCCGGGAAACTAAGTACGGAGGTAGAAGCAGCTTTTCTTCGTTTATATAAAAAAATCTTTTTCATGCACATCTCATGTGTCGAAATTTGTATCATACGATTCAGTTGTCTGGAGCAACCAGCATTCCCTGTGACACCAGGTGGTACGAGTGGGGTTTCTGCCTGTGTGGTGACAGTGTGAACCAGTCAGTTTGCTTGAACTGCTTTTCTGTGTCCTCCACCACTGCAGGTTGCTTCTGTGCCGTATCGTGATCCACATCGCGTATTGTATTGCACACTGTAACGCCTCAGTGCAAGTCTTTGCTGTGTCTAATGTTAATCGAGTATATGCTCTAGTTATTTTATTGATGAGTTCATTCTGTTTTCGACAAAATCCCATTGAGGTGTAAGCGGAGTGAAGGAAAAGTTAGAATACTGAGACACGTAAACAACACTGTGCTGTAAATTAAAAACGTAATAGTAAAATTTCTTTACTGTATTTCCAATGAAGTTTTTACTCTGACAGTGTACATTTCAGAATCCCTGACTCATCATGAAGGTTTCATTTTCGACGTGACGAATACCACAGCCACGTCAACACACTAGAGATGCTTATCTGCGAATCTTCCTCACTTATTTTGTATATGACACCCTGTCCCTTTACCACTGCAAAGGTGTAAGTAAGTGAAAAAAAGTATATTCATATAAACAATTATTTTCCACACATGTCTTCCAGTGTCAGAGTAAATCTTATTAAACCTTTGTTTCCATGAATGGTTTATTTGTTTATCTTTTCGTTGTTGATAAATGGAGGTAGGGTGGTTACCAGAGCTGAAGCAAGTGGCGCTGCGAAGTTTTTCTACCAACGAATACAATGTAATACAGAACGGGAACATTGTGTGGGACTCAAGATTCGTCTCTAATTAGGATGAATTCAAAAGCGAAAAATGATTAACCCTAGGAATATCAAGGCATTTTGCATAACTTGCGTTACTATGTGGTGGATACTTTGTGCACATACTTTAAAAAAATTGAAAAAATTAATTGTTGTTGAAATATATTAACAACAATTTTTTAAAGAGGTACTGATTGTGTTCAGGATCCAGAATATGAAATTACGTTTAACACACTCTCAGCAATGTGAACACATGTTCAATAACATGTGCTACTTACTGACTTTACTGTTGTTGAATTTTACTCTCACCATAGTTCTTAAACAGACGTTGACGTGTAAGTAATGCCCTGAGCCTGGAAATATGAATACGTCCTTTATCAGGGAAAGTGACATCTACTACTGAAACTTAAATTTTTGGAATAAGTTTAACTGAAAAGTTCAAAACAAATTTGGAAACTGGTAGAAGAATTTATTAAAAAAGTAAATAATTTCTTAAAATTTTATTATATTTAGAAACTGACTATATCACAATACTGTCAAAAAGTGGGCATAATGTACGCCACCCAGTACCCCCCCCCCCCCCCTCCCCCAATTGATAGTGCCAGGATTAAAACTTTTCGAAAGCATTTCTTACAGAAAATTCAGCGAAATCGTTACGGATGCCAATATGTAACCATTCTGCTATGATGCGATATTTTACAGAAATATGCGCAACATCTCTACAGGATAACAATATGAAAGTGATGAAGTCTTTTTCACACAGAAATAACACTTTAGATTTCACTCTAACCAAGCAGAGATATGTCTCTGGTGGGAACCCTAGCAGATAAATTCAAACAGTAATCTTGTTTTTATGGTATTAAAATATCTGTTGTGCTCTGTTTTAGAGAACACGTTTAGCAAGAGGTTTGCTACCCTTCAGCGTTCTATAATGCTTAACGCGTGTACACAAGTTAAATCAGCCTTACCCAGGTGGTTAAGACTGACAACTGCTAGGTGACAGTTCAAAGTTCATACTACTCATTATGGAATCAGTTATATAAATACATTACGCAACTATCATTTGAAAGAGATCTAAAGTCATGTACTATACTTGACAAGTATTTCTTTGAATCAGAGTACTACTCCGGCTTGGAGACACTTCCAAGAAATTACTCTAAGTTTAACTGCGATTTGATGAACTGGTGGACAAGCCGCGACCGTCAGACCCTGGCTGCAGACTTGTCTGCTGTCGCTCGTCGTAACGAGAAGGCTGGACATATACTCCGGAAGTAAAGCCGGCCCTCTTCTCTTCAGGTAGTGTAGCCCACATAAACATCAGGCGGGCGGAATCATATCGAGCAGTGCTCTATTTTTGCTCACGTGACAGGCGATACAAGGTAGAACTCAAAGGCGGTGTCGTCTGTAGGAGAGAATTACGGCTTTAGCCGTTCGTCGTTTCAGCGCATAACGCCTGCAGAGCAGGCAACCCAAATGACGCTGTGGTACCGTGTGAAGCCGCTGTGTACGGTGCGAAAGTGCAATACCATCAAAACGCACGTGGCAAGACCACAGAATCTGTCCAGACCAGCCCTCACCACAAAGGGAGAATGAGTAACAAAATTAAAATTCCTGGCAGGTTAAGATTGTGTGCCGGATCGAGACTCGAACTCAGAACCTTTGCCTTTCGCGGTCCATCGCTCTACCGTGAAAGGCAAAGGTCCCGAAATCCAGTCTCGGTCCAGTACATAGTTTCAATCTGCCAGGAAGTTTCATATCAGCGCGCGCTCCGCTGCAGAGTGAAAATCTCGTTCCGGAATTAATAAAATTAACCCTTTTAACTCTCATCACTGATTCTAATTCCAAATAAAATTCCGATTAAACTCATACCCAGAGGCAGGAAAAAATCGATTTATTCTATGGCCAAGGTCGGTGTTACTTTTTGCCAAATTCGATATTATTTTTTGTAAATTTCGGTGCCATTTTTTATTACATTTCGTGTAATAGTTTTGAAAAATTTGGCGTTTTTTAATCAGATTCGGTAATCTTTTTTTTCAAATTCGGTGCTGTTTTTCTGCCGAATTCGGCGTTTTTGCCAAATTAGGTATTGTTTCTTGAGAAATTTGGTATTGCTTTTTGGCCAAATTGGGCGTTTTTTCCCGAATTCAGTATTTTTTTTTGTTGCCAAATTCGTTGCTATTTCTTGCAAATTTAGTATCTTTTTCCCAAATTCGATGTGTTTGTTTTGCGAACTTTACTTTTGTATATATCTCGCAGACTGGTCGTGTTTTTCCAAATTCGTTGTGTTTTGGCAAATATTTGTAAATAAGTTTTATAAAACTGAAGCAGCCACTTTTTTGAATAATTATCTTTTATTCCATGAACATTCATGAAATAATTATTCAAAAAAGAGACTGGTTGCTGTTTTATATAACTTATTTACATTTAACTAACAGTCAGGTTCTAAAATATCCCTAATGGATAAGCATAGTCGTGATCGTTTGTTGCCAAATTCGGTGATATTTTTTGCTACATTCCATGTTTCTCGCCAAATTTCGCGTTTTAGCCAAATTCGATGTTTTCTTCTAAAATTGGTGATTCGTTTTTGCAAAATTCGGTGTTAGTTTTGGTAAAACTTCGTGCTATTTTGGTCGAGACATCGAAGTTTGTTACTCGGCAAATGAACAATTATTTTAAAATTATACGCGAAGAACAGTAGAAGACAAAATGCAATTTTAACCTGCAAGAACTGTCAGTTGTGATTCTCAATAAACTGCCATACTCAAAATTATAACGTTGTATACGGCACATTGGAGGTATCTCTTAAAAATCTCCTATTTCGCTAAATCCGCTAACCCCGCGAAATTTATCGGGTTATAGTTTCCGCGAAATTCTCCTGCCTTTACTGATATCTAGCTCAGACCAGTCGATTAATTAACTAACAATTGTTCAAACTTAATTACTGAGTGTACCTCAAAGTCGAATTTACCTCATGTCCAGTACACTACACTACACGCAGTGTCTCCGTGCAAGTCTCTAACGACTGTAGTTTTCAATGTCGTTTCGCCGCAAAACGAGTACTATGCATGCAAACCAAATGACGCTCGTGTACGTGTGGAGCCGCCGTGCGCCGTGGGAAACAGCAACACCATTTATGATCGTAAATATTACAGATAAGAATATGAGGGTCACTCCAAAAGAAATGCACACTATTTTTTTTAAAATAATCTTTTATTCTACATGTTTGAAAGTTTTACGGTGTGTAGATACATCCTTTAGGAACAATATTTTCATTTCTCCACATAATTTCCATACCTCTCAACTGCTTTAAGCCAACTCGTAACCAGCGTCTGTATACCCGCACGGTAAAATTCTGGACCAGCTGTTGGAGCCACTGTTTGGCAGCGTGCACAACGGAGTCATCATCTTCAAACCTTGCTCCAAGAAGAGAGTCTTTCAGTTTCCCAAAGAGATCATAGTCACATGGAGCCAGGACAGCACTGTAAGGCGGGTGTTTCAGTGTTGTCCATCCGAGTTTTGTGATCGATTCCATGGTTCTTTGATTGACATGTGGCCGTGCATTGTCGTGCAACAGCAAAACATCCTGCTTTTGCCGATGTGGTCGAACACGACTCAGTCGAGCTTGAAGTTTCTTCAGTGCCGTCACATATGCATCAGAATTTATGGTGGTTGCACTTGGCATGATGTCCACAAGCAAGAGTCCTTCGGAATCGAAAAACACCGTAGCCATAACTTTTCCAGCATAAGGTGTGGATTTGACTGAAAAATGATGGAGACATGTTTCATTACCTGTCACAATTATTCCAAAAAATTCATCTCCACGATTCTCGTACTGTTCCAAAAGTTCGATGAATACCGTTTTTCTTTTTTCTTTGTGAGCCACTGTCAACATACTGGGAACCCACCTGGCACAAATCTTTTGTAACGCCAACACTTCCAATATTCTGCAAACACTTCCTTCCCCTATCCCAACGTAGCGTGACAATTCGTTCACAGTGATGCGTGTGTCAGCAGTCACCAATTCGTTAACTCTCTGCACATTGTCTGGAGTGTGTGCCGCTGCGAGGACAGTCCTCAATATTGCCGTGCCCGCTTTCATCACGTAACCTGCTTGCCCACCGACTAACTGTACTGCGATCGACAGCAGTATCTCCATACACCTTTTTCAACCTCTTGTGGATGTTTCCCACTGTCTCGTTTTCACAGCACAGGAATTCTATGACAGCATGTTGCTTCTGACGAACGTCAAGTGTAGCAGCCATCTTGAAGACATGCTGTGACGGCGCCACTCACGGGAACAGGTTGAACGAAGTTTGAAAGCAAGCGGGAAGGATGTATCTACACACTGTAAAACTTTCAGACATGCAGAATTAAAACTGTATTTTTACAAAAATAGTGTGCATTTCTTTTGGAGGACCCTCGTATAACGGTATGTAAGGCGTGCTCTTCTTGGATGAGAGTAGATTCAGTGCGAGTAGTGATTCTGAAAGTGTCCCCATAAGGCTGGAGGTGGCAACGTGTAATGCAGTCAGGAACATCATTCTACGCGACTGTTCCGGTGGTCAAGGTACTATAGTGCGAGAAAGCGTGACGTTCCACGGGCGTACTGATCTCCAAATCCCTCACCGCAGCACACTCACCCATAAACGCTCTTGTGACATTGTATCCCTCCCCATGTGCGTCTGTTCACAGGTGTATTCGGCCCTGACTTCATATTTATGGATGACAATCAGCTGCACCATCGAGGTGCGCAGGTGGAGGATGTCTTGAAAAGAGATGACATTCGGCGAATGGACAGGCCTGCACGTCCACCAGACTGGAATCACACCGAGCATGTGTCTGATGGGCTGGGGAGACGTAACGCAGCACGCGCACATGCAACCACGACCATCCAGCGCTTGTAAATCGTACTGGTCGAGGAATGGACCGCCCTACCACAGAAACCTCTTACCAACCTTGTGACGAGCTTGGGAGCACGTTACAGGGCGTGCATTGCCGTCCGTGGCTCTCACTCAGTTTATTAACCCTCCGCTACTCGCTCGGGTTTTGAGGACACACATACTCGCGCGGAGTACAAATGTACTCCACCATTTTTTTAAAATACGTTTCTTCTCTATTTAATTATTTTATTTGTTTTTTACATCCTTTGCGATGCATGGGCAAATTCGTTACTAATACTTTTGAAACGAGGGAAGGATTTAAACGTTTAATTTTTTAAACGCAAAATGAGTTTTTGTCACTCCACCCATCTTTTACTCATAACATGCTGCATTACACAAGAAGTAACTAAACTATTCAAAATAACTTTAATGAAGAAGCTCATAATACACAAAAAATTAATCACAGTAGACATGTACAATAAGAAATCACGTACAATTCTTACAAACAATGCTAGTTGTCGAATGTTCAGCACACAACCATTCGTTACATTTTGCACACATTCTTCGTGTTGATTTATTTCTTGATCTGCCACATATTTTACAACGTCCTTTGCCCTCTTATTTTTTTAGTTTAGCTATTTCCATCTTTTTTTCTTCTGAGTCCTCTCCTAACATCATCAGTCCTCGAATTTTTAGTTGTCTGGGTATCAAGAACTGCTTCTGCGTTCCTGAATCTGCGGTTTCACCATTTGCCAACTAATTTCGTGAACGAAATCAGCTCGTTTCACTTTGACATAGTTTTTGTTTGCTGGACAAATGCATAAAGCATTCATAGCAGCGATATTTAAAATATTGTAGAAATTTGCTGTTGGTCATCTTTTAGTAATTCTCACTGTATCATAATTTGAACAAAGTTGACCGAGTACGTCAACTCCAACTTTCGTGCGATTGTAGAATGTAACACTGACCGGTTTGTTTTTTGAACTGGTGGACTCGTCAATTGCTGCATCATTGTGCACACTTGGAAGTAAAATTACTGCTTTCTTTTTCCTTTCGCAGTAGGATACAAGTGTTGGATCATGTCTAAAGCCGAAAACAGAAGCGTTTATCCATCGAGATTTGCTGGGTAAAATTTCCTGAGGTATTTTTTTTTTGTTGTGTCTGACTGTTCCAACATAAGTTGTCCTTTTCTGAAGCAGTTCTTGAAACAGAGGATAGCTAGTAAACCAATTATCTACATCTACATTTACATCCATACTCCGCAAGCCACCTGACGGTGTGTGGCAGAGGGTACCTTGAGTAACTCTATCGGTTCTCCCTTCTATTCCAGTCTGGTGTGTTTCGTGGAAAGAAGGATTGTCGGTATGCCTCTGTGTGGGCTCTAATCTCTCTGATTTTATCCTCATGGTCTCTTCGCGAGATATACGTAGGAGGGAGCAATATACTGGTTGACTCCTCGGTGAAGGTATGTTCTCGAAATTTCAACAAAAGCCCGTACCGAGCTACTGAGCGTCTCTCCTGCAGAGTCTTCCACTGGAGTTTATCTGTCATCTCCGTAACGCTTTCGCGATTATTAAATGATCCTGTAACGAAGCGCGCTGCTCTCCGTTGGATCTTCTCTATCTCTTCTATCAATCCTATCTGGTACGGAACCCACAATGCTGAGCAGTATTCAAGCAGTGGGCGAACAAGTGTACTGTAACCTACTTCCTTTGTTTTCGGATTGCATTTCCTTAGGATTCTTCCAATGAATCTCAGTCTGGTATCTGCTTTACCGACAATCAATTTTATATGATCATTCCATTTTAAATCACTCCTAATGCGTACTCCCAGATAATTTATGGAATTAACTGCTTCCAGTTGCTGACCTGCTATATTGTAGCTAAATGATAAGGGATCTTTCTTTCTATGTATTCGCAGCACATTACACTTGTCTACACTGAGATTCAGTTGCCATTCCCTGCACCATGCGTCAATTCGCTGCAGATCCTCCTGCATTTCAGTACAATTTTCCATTGTTACAACCTCTCGATGTACGAGAGCATCATCGCCCGTGATGTTACGTCCTGTGCCTAAAATTGGTTTGATGTGGTGTGGGTTGCCGTTAGAGTGTGAATCAGTGTGTTGTGTCATTAGGTTTAAGTAATTCTGTCTAGGGGACTGATGACCTCCGATGTTAAATCCCACAGTGCCTAGAGCCATTTGAAGCATTTGAACTAATCCGTGATTGACTTTAAGTTATTCCATAATCGCCTCGCTTGTGATCATCGATCACTTGGTCCTCCGTTTCTCTTTGTAGCGTACGATGGTGCAGTGTTGGAATATACTTTGACCTACTTAGGACGTCTTGGTTCACCTTTCCTCCCCATCAATTGGAGAAAAAGTGTTATCCTTCGATAGTCCACTGTATCATTTTGTTTTCACGTGCCGGATGGCGTGCTATGGTAATATGGAGAGGTCATTTAAATCTATACGTGGATTTCAGACATGAACCTACAAACAAACACGAAATTGTTTGAGTAATTTTAAATTTTCTAGGAGATCATGAAAACTTTATGGCTACCCCTCCTATAAGGATGAGATGGAACTTTCAATTGTGTTACACAAAGATTAAATGTTAAAAAACTACAAACATGCAACAGAAGACAGCTTGTTTTTTTAAAAGGAAACATACAGGCACAAAACTGTGGGAACACCGCGTGAACATAAATGCAGGTGCTGGCCAAGCGTGCAGGTTGAGGTGTTATATCTGATCACGAACGGCACCGTGTGTGCTGTGACCTCAGTGCGTTGCGAGTGTCAGTCATGGAAATAACAGTGTTCTGTGTAGTTTGCATTATGTCGGGGCTGAGTGATTTCGAACGTGGGCAAATTGTTGGAGCTTCCCTAAGCACGGGAACCAAAGTGCCTTGGTGTTTCGAGAGGCGCCGTATCTAAAATTTATATTGCATACAGAGAAAGCGGGAAAACATCGTGAGCTAAGTCACAACGCGGACGAAAATGTGTGTTGAGTGGTCACTACTTGAACAGTATTTTGACGAATAATAAGAGGATAGTATCTGCAAAAGTCATTGCAGTTGCAGCTGTCAGCAGCAAAACAGCGCCAAGGGAGTTACAGAAGCAGGGAGCTGCAAGGCGAGCAGGAAATCGAAAACCAGTGCAAACAGCCGTAACAGCAAAACGTGGTGCCGAAGCTATAAAACCTGAACTGTGGGACAATGGAAGAAAGACGTTTGGTCGGAAGACTCTTGTTTAACACTGTTTCCAACTTCTGACCGAGTTTACGTCCCAGGAGTGAAACATTGCGGGGGCTTCGGTGGTGATTTGGGAAGCCACATCGTGGTGTTGCATGAGGCTCATGGGTGCTCTGCAACGTCGCACTACTGCCAAGAATCCTGTGACGATTTTCGCTGATCATGTTGTAACCTTATATAACGTGTCAACCGTGGTAAAAGTAAGAAATGCTCCGAAAGTAATTTAACAGCGGAGTTTCGATTCCGAGAAATGCATAGTGTCTTGTTGGGCTGGTAGCGTAACAGCAAGTGTTAATGCGTGACGTCACGCTGAATGTAATTTTTTTTTTATTTATCGAAACGTATTGTATGTACTGCGATAGTAATATTTGTGGTTTTTAATTTGATTATTTCTTTGAAAAGCTTTTGAAGTAATTGTGTATGATATGAGTAAAAA
Organism: Schistocerca serialis cubense; assembly: GCF_023864345.2. Lineage (NCBI taxonomy): Eukaryota > Metazoa > Arthropoda > Insecta > Orthoptera > Acrididae > Schistocerca > Schistocerca serialis. Next base: position 471,577,567 of record NC_064646.1, on the reverse strand, counting down.
TCATATGACTATTAATCGTATTCGCAGTGATATAATAGTGATTTGACATAGACTTGACTATGAAGAAGTATATTTTTTCTTTGATAAAGACAGAGATGTTAGCACTCTATCAAGTTACTGCGGTGCGCGATAAGTGACTTTCGTGTTTCCGTCCTAAATGATTGCGTAGAGGGCAATTCTAATTAATTATTGAGTTCTTTGAGTGGCAAAAGGAAGAGAGAGAGAGAGAGAGAGAGAGAGAGAGGGAGGGAAACAAAATGGAATACGCTAGCTGTCCTAATAAAGGTCACTTCTTGCGGACTTTATCAGCGAGGCGCGATATATGTTACAAGGGATTGCGCTACAGCATCAATGTAAGCTTCGCTTGAAACGAAGAATTATTGCAGAAAATAATTAGATCGGAAGTTGTTTTGAGAAAGCATATGATTCTGAACTGACTATTAATTAACTATTAGGAAAGATAATCAATTCGTGAGAGAAAAGGCAAATTTCGGGAATTAGATTTGATTGTATTGTTCCTAGCAACGTATCAACAGTCCAGGGTTACGTGTAGCTGGAACGGAGTTATAAGTTGAAAATCCCATACACACACACACACACACACACACACACACACACACACACATACAGGCGAACACTATAAAAATTGGCATTAATCATCACTGAGTTCCGAATGAATGTCATTTTTTTAGCCGAATCAGGACCTCAGTAAAATACAGTTACATGAAAAGACAATTCATGTGTTGCGTCTCATTTCGGTAGAGGACCAACTGTAGAAACTACAATTTCACATCGATGTTATCACTTTTGTCGCAAAAGTGACACTTATTATTTCTTCGTTTCCAGCCGTACTGGAACGAAGGATATAATTTGGAAGTTGTTAATGTTTTGTTGTATATTATGATTTCGAAAAGATAATAAGAAGATCCCCTTCCCCACTTCCTCGAACATACGACCCTGAAGATTTACCGAGCGTGTAAAGAAGAAAGAAGAGAGAACCAAAGAAACCACAACCACTACCGACGGCGACGACTAAGGACACAAGGGGAGGAGACGATACAATGTCCACCCCATAGTACTCAGTAGTGGAGCTGTGTTCCCATACTTTCGCAGTACTGTGACCTCGAGGATGGACTGTCGCATCTCCCTTCACCACATCTCAGTAGTACTGAACGTTTGTGGTTTACTTTGGAGAGAACGGTGCGTGATCGCTGTCCATCTTCAACACCCTCGCCTGAGCTCGCCACTATTTTGCAGGAGAAATGGTGTCAGATTCCCTTTAAAACCACACAGCGCCTTTGTTTATCCATTCCGAGATGATTGGGAGTTGTTCTGATTGCCAATGGTTCCCCTGCATCTCATTACGCTGGATAATGTGTTGTGTTTGTGGTCTTTCCGTATTTTTCTACACCATCCCACCTCCATCCCCTCCCTTGTACGTAAAACAAGAAGTATTTCTAGATCTAAGAGGTCAGTTTTCTCCGTTGTAAGCCACAGTGCAAAAGATAATGAAACTCGAGGCAAAAATTTTAACTCTTCAAATAATTCTAAAACACAGAAAACTTCAGAAGGTAAAATAACGAAAAAACCATTCTGGCTATGTACTGGCAACTTTTGTCAGCTAATGTTGTGGTCTTCAGTCCTGAGACTGGTTTGATGCAGATCTCCATGCTACTCTAACCTCTGCAAGCTTCTTCATCGCCCAGTACCTACTGCAACCTACATCCTTCTCAATCTGCTTAGTGTATTCATCTCTTAGTCTCCCTCTACGATTTTTACCCTTCACGCTGCCCCCCAATGCTAAATTGGTGATCCCTCGATGCCTCAGAACATTTCCTACCAACCGGTCCCTTCTTCTTGTCAAGTTGTGCCACAAACTCCTATTCTCCCCAATTCTATTCAATACCTCCTCATTAGTTATGTGACCTACCCATCTAATCTTCAACATTCTTCTGTAGCACCACATTTCGAAAGCTTCTATTCTCTTCTTGTCTAAACTATTTATTGTCCACATTTCACTTCCATACATGGCTACACTCCATACAAATACTCTCTGGAAGCCGGCCGAAGTGGCCGTGCGGTTAAAGGCGCTGCAGTCTGGAACCGCAAGACCGCTACGGTCGCAGGTTCGAATCCTGCCTCGGGCATGGATGTTTGTGATGTCCTTAGGTTAGTTAGGTTTCACTAGTTCTAAGTTCTAGGGGACTAATGACCTCAGCAGTTGAGTCCCATAGTGCTCAGAGCCATTTGAACCATACTCTCTGAAATGACTTCCTGACACTTAACTCTATACTCGATGTTAACAAATTTCTCTTCTTCAGAAACGCTTTCCTTGCCATTGCCAGTCTACATTTTATATCCTCTCTACTTCGACCATCATCAGTTATTTCGCTCCCCAAATAGCACAACTCCTTTACTACTTTAAGTGTCTCATTTCCTAATCTAATTACCTCAGCATCACCCGGCTTAATTCGACTACATTCTATTATCCTCGTTTTGCTTTTGTTGATGTGTCAGCTACTAGTGCAGTTAAATGTTTACACTTCTACAGTGAGACCGATTCGTTGCGAAGGAAGAGAAAGGTCGCCTGGTGCGCGATGGAATCTGACTGCCAACACAAGTGTGTGTGCGTGTGTGTGTGTGTGTGTGTGTGTGTGTGTGTGTGTGTGTGTGTGTGCGTGTGCCGCTGTCAGTCAGTGCGGCAGTGCGGTGTACCACTGTGGACCACGTTGTCAGCGCAAATATTTGGCCGAGAAGCGACAGTGCGCACTACTCTCTGCTCCCTCCCCCCTCCCCCCATTAATAACACAATCAAACGCCACTAAAGCACTCTGCCCGCACAAAGCGTTCTCCCACTCGATATTTGGCGGTGTGGCCGTCTCTGTACGATTAGCCTTTCTAATCGAGAAAGTGACGCCGATTACTGAATCGACTTCTGCCAGCTGCAGTTTGCACGTTCCTTAATTAAACTGGATGCGATCTTTACACAGCACTTGTGTTCTACAGCAAAATTATTTTATTTTCTTTATTTCTTTAACCTGAATTGATTAGGGGCATTAGACTCTCTCGTACATTTGGACCAGTGTTTCAAGCGTACACTACCTTTTTTTACATCGTAGGTACCTAAGAAATAATTTTAAAATGACACTGTGTGTCTACAGTGTCGATATGAGTAACTAATACCATCAACTAGTAAAGTTAATACTAGCAGTACGTTTACTACTGCTGTTGCCACTAATGTCGATATGGTAATAATAATAATAATAATAATAATAAACAATAACTTAATGAAGCGAATAGATTACTCAAAAACAACGAAGCAAGTGGTGAAGACTGTTACAGAAAAATTACTGAAACGGTCAGAATAAAAAATTGTAAATCATCTACAACTACTTTTTGAGATCATTTGGAAAACTGAAAAGGTTCCATAAGACTAGGAAATAGCGTTAATCTGCCCGCTTCATAAAAAAGGAGACAAACAACATGTCAGCATTTACACAGGACTTTAGCTTCTGCTCTTGGCATTAAAATATTATCAAAAATTCTCCTGGACAGAGTTCTAGAAACTTTAGACGGACATTTGAGAGAATTTCATGGAGGATTTCGAAAGCGAAGATCTTGTAGGAAACAGATTTTTTACTTAAAATCAATAATTCGCCACAGAATGTTAACCAGCAAACCTATAATAGTATCATTCACTTATTTGAAATAATCATTTAATTCGATAGACAGATAAGCAATAGATAACATCGTTAGTGAATTTGGTGTTAAAGCAAAAGTAGAAAACATATTTCATGAAACTACAACAAAGATGCTATCAGTAGATAAATTTATGGGAGAACTATCTCGGCCGTCCGGAGTGGCCGTGCGGTTCTAGGAGCTACAGTCTGGAACCGATCAACCGCTACGGTCCCAGGTTCGTATCCTGCCTCGGGCATGGATGTGTGTGATGTCCTTAGGTTATTTAGGTTTAATTAGTTCTAAGTTATAGGCGACTGATGATCTCAGAAGTTAAGTCGCATAGTGCTCAGAGCCATTTCAACCATCTGAACTATCTCAGAGATTTGAAATAAAAACTGGTGTTAGACAAGTGGATGGCTTATAATCTTTACTGTTTAACTGTGTTTTAAAAGAAATTGTAAGGATCTGGAATTTAGACTTAAAGAGTCACAAAATTGAATCAATAATTCAAGGAAGGTTAACAAAAGTAATTATGCCTCGCTTTTGCAGATGATTTTGCAACATTTTCAGAAAATGTAACAGACGCGGTCATTCAAATAAATCTTCTGAAATAACTAGCAGGTAGAACTGGTCTCAAAATTTCATTTGAAAAAACAAAATTCATGACAAACAGAGAAAATGCACCAAAATCCATGGAAACGCAAAAGGGGAATATACGACGAGTAAGTAAATTCAAATATCTTAGAGAAACTATACAACAGAATGAACTACAAAAATTTGCAGTAGATGTGAGAATTAATAAAATGGAGAGTGCATATGGTTTAACAAATAATATTTACAACAAGAAATACATATTTAGTGAAACATAACTAAAACACTGTACCACAGCAGTACAACCAGAATGTTTATATGGATATGAATAGCCAACAATTAACTATAAGCTGAACAAAATAAAGGCATTTTCAACACAGATAGGTAGAAAAATAATTGGTGCAGTACAAGCTACAGATGGCTGGAAAATGAGAAGTAGTGACGAAATCTACAAAAATATACAGAAAATATCAGACCTTATGGTTACAAGAAGATTACCCTTTTTTGGACACCTCTATCCAATGAATGAGAACAGGCTCACGTAACATATAAAACTACACTCCTGGAAATTGAAATAAGAACACCGTGAATTCATTGTCTCAGGAAGGGGAAACTTTATTGACACATTCCTGGGGTCAGATACAACACATGATCACACTGACAGAACCACAGGCACATAGACACAGGCAACAGAGCATGCACAATGTCGGCACTAGTACAATGCAGGCTGCTATTCTCCCATGGAGACGATCGTAGAGATGCTGGATGTAGTCCTGTGGAATGGCTTGCCATGCCATTTCCACCTGGCGCCTCAGTTGGACCAGCGTTCGTGCTGGACGTGCAGACCGCGTGAGACGACGCTTCATCCAGTCCCAAACATGCTCAATGGGGGACAGATCCGGAGATCTTGCTGGCCAGGGTAGTTGACCTACACCTTCTAGAGCACGTTGGGTGGCACGGGATACATGCGGACGTGCATTGTCCTGTTGGAACAGCAAGTTCCCTTGCCGGTCTAGGAATGGTAGAACGATGGGTTCGATGACGGTTTGGATGTACCGTGCACTATTCAGTGTCCCCTCGACGATCACCAGTGGTGTACGGGCAGTGTAGGAGATCGCTTCCCACACCATGATGCCGGGTGTTGGCCCTGTGTGCCTCTGTCGTATGCAGTCCTGATTGTGGCGCTCACCTGCACGGCGCCAAACAAGCATACGACCATCATTGGCACCAAGGCAGAAGCGACTCTCATCGCTGAAGACGACACGTCTCCATTCGTCCCTCCATTCACGCCTGTCGCGACACCACTGGAGGCGGGCTGCACGATGTTGGGGCGTGAGCGGAAGACGGCCTAACGGTGTGCGGGACCGTAGCCCAGCTTCATGGAGACGGTTGCGAATGGTCCTCGCCGATACCCCAGGAGCAACAGTGTCCCTAATTTGCTGGGAAGTGGCGGTGCGGTCCCCTACGGTACTGCGTAGGATCCTACGGTCTTGGCGTGCATCCGTGCGTCGCTGCGGTCCGGTCCCAGGTCGACAGGCACGTGCACCTTCCGCCGACCACTGGCGACAACATCGATGTACTGTGGAGACCTCACGCCCCACGTGTTGAGCAATTCGGCGGTACGTCCACCCGGCCTCCCGCATGCCCACTATACGCCCTCGCTCAAAGTCCGTCAGCTGCACATACGGTTCACGTCCACGCTGTCGCGGCATGCTACCAGTGTTAAAGACTGCGATGGAGCTCCGTATGCCACGGCAAACTGGCTGACACTGACGGCGGCGGTGCATAAATGCTGCGCAGCTAGCGCCATTCGACGGCCAACACCGCGTTTCCTGGTGTGTCCGCTGTGCCGTGCGTGTGATCATTGCTTGTACAGCCCTCTCGCAGTGTCCGGAGCAAGTATGGTGGGTCTGACACACCGGTGTCAATGTGTTCTTTTTTCCATTTCCAGGAGTGTATATTCCCGGAAAAATAATTCGGCAGTAGCATGGATTACAGAAATAAGGAAATATTTAGACACAAACAACACAATAAATCGGAAATGACAGGCAGATGTCTTTTTAACACTAAAATTCTAAATTTAGAATTGTTTCAACGCAGAAGAAATAAGAGATCAGGGACAACATGGACAGCAGAAAGGAAAAGAAAACATCGGGGGAAGATGAAGAAATACTGGAAAAACAGAAAACAACAATTAAAGAAAAGGAACTGAAGTTGTTAAGTGACGCTAGTTGGTCAGTGCGATACTAAAATACCAATAATAATAATAATAATAATAATAATAAATCCTGTGGAGGCCCGGGAAAAGAATAGGCCTCCGGTATGTTCTGCCAGTCGTAAAAGGCGACGAAAAGAACAAACCACTAATGGGGCTAACCCCCCTTTTAGTGTGATTAATTGGTTCAGGACAGAACTAAAGAAGCCTCGGACAAGCGCCGTCATGGTCGGGGACGACGCTTGAACCCTATGCCCGCCCACAATGGTAACTACACTGCTAGCCAACTGGAAAATGATTCAAATCCAAATAGAGGTGTTTTGCAAGATATGCTTCCTGCAACCACCCTAAAAGGAAAACAAAGACATAGGATGAGATGGTCAGATGAAGTTAATAGACACCTCATGTTCTGTTATTACCAAGCAACAAACCTAGGAACCAACACAACTGGATACAGATCACAAGTATACACAACATTTATCAGCAGATACACAGAATTAAAATTTTTAACAGAACAACGACTAGCTGATCAGATCTGTGTAATAATAAAAAATAACAGGATACCCCAGTCAGAATTAGAAAACATCAAACAACAAGTACAACAAATACTGGAACAAAATAATGTGCAATCAGGAGAAGAAGAAAATACAGTAATGGACTCAAACATCCCAGAGCAAACAAACGAAGAACAACACGCATCAATTAAACAGTCAGAGGAAAACGAAATCTTAAGACAGCCACCAGAACAAGCTCAAATAGAACATGAAGTGACACACATGTTAGATATAAAAGAAAAATTTCAGCTGACATATATAGAATACAAAGACACAAATACAGACATTAGACCATTGTTGCATAGACCGCCAAATAACCCACAAGTCGAAACAACAATAAAAACTATCAACACAATCATACACAACAAAATAAATGAAAATACAACTATGAAAGAGTTACAACTACTGGTTTATATAGGAGCACTCACTACACTAAATATACACACTAGGCAGAGATCAGAACCAACCAACACACAGACGAAACCCACAAAACCAGCATGGCAACACAGGCTACAGATCAGAACAGAAAAACTGAGAAAAGACGTCGGACAGCTATCACAATTTATAAGAAATGAAATGTCAGAAAAAAAAACGAAAAAGGTTAGGTAAAATCTCACAACAAGAAGCAGAAATTACAAGCATTGACCAAACGACTTAGAAGATACAAAAAAAGTTAAAATAGGAGGAAACAAAACCAAACATTCAACACAAACCAAAAGAAATTTTACCAGACAATAGATAATGCACACATTAAAATAGACAATCCACCAAACATAACAGACATGGAACACCTCTGGAGTAACATATGGTCAAACCCGGTACAACATAACAGGCATGCATGGTGGATACAAGCAGAAACAGACACATACAAGATGATACCACAAATGCCTGAAGTGATAATTTTGCAACATGAAGTCACCCAAGCAATTAATTCTACTCACAATTGGAAAGCCCCTGGGAAAGATAAAATAGCAAATTTCTGGCTAAAGAAGTTCACCTCAACACATTCGCATCTAACTAAATTATTTAACGGTTACATTGCAGACCCATACACATTCCCTGATACACTTACACATGGAATAACTTATCTGAAACCTAAAGATGAATCAGACACAGCAAACCCAGCTAAACATCGCCCCATAACATGCCTACCAACAATATACAAAATATTAACTTCAGTCATTACACAGAAATTCATGACACATACAACACAACAAAATTATAAATGAAGAACAAAAAGGCTGTTGCAAAGGAGCACGGGGATGTAAAGAGCAACTGATAATAGATGCAGAGGTGACATATCAAGCTAAAACTAAACAAAGGTCGCTACACTATGCATACATTGATTACCAAACAGCTTTTGATAGTGTACCCCACTCACAGTTACTACAAATATTGGAAATATACAAAGTAGATCCTAAATTGATACAGTTCCTAAACATAGTAACGAAAAATTGGTAAACCACACTTAATATCCAAACAAATTCAAATAATATCACATCACACCCAATACAGATTAAGCGTGGAATATACCAAGGAGACTCATTAAGTCCTTTCTGGTTCTGCCTTGCTCTGAACCCACTATCCAACATGCTAAATAATACAAATTATGGATACAATATTACTGGAACATACCCACACATCTGCTATACATGGATGATCTAAAACTACTGGCAGCAACAAATCAACAAGTCAACCAATTACTAAAGATAACAGGAGTATTCAGAAATGATATAAATATGGCTTTTGGAACAGACAAATGCAAGAAAAATAGCATAGTCAAGGAATAACACACTAAACAAGAAGATTACATATTGGATAACCACAGCGACTGCATAGAAGCGATGGAAAAAACAGATGCCTATAAATATCTAGGATACAGACAAAAAATAGGAATAGATAATACAAATATTAAAGAAGAACTAAAAGAAAAATATAGACAAACACTAACAAAAATACTGAAAACAGAATTGACAGCAAGAAACAAGACAAAAGCTATAAATACTTATGCTATACCAATATTGACCTACTCATTTGGAGTAGTGAAATGGAGTAACACAGACCTAGAAGCACTCAATACACTTACACGATCACAATGCCACAAATATAGAATATACCACATACATTCAGCAACTGAAAGATTCACATTAAGCAGAAAGGAAGGAGGAAGGAGATTTATCGACATAAAAATCCTACATTATGGACAGGTAGACAATTTAAGAAAATTCTTTATAGAACGAGCAGAAACTAGCAAAATACACAAAGCAATCACTCATATAAATACATCGGCTACACCACTGCAATTTCATAACATCAACAGATACGACGAAAGTAAATTGGAAAAATAAAACACTACATGGCAAGCACCCGTACCGTCTAACACAGCCACACATCGATCAAGACGCATCCAACACATGGCTAAGAAAAGGCAATATATACAGTAAGACGGAAGGATTCATGATTGCAATACAGGATCAAACAATAAACACCAGATATTACAGCAAGCATATTATTAAAGATCCCAATACCACAACAGATAAATGCAGACTTCGCAAACAACAAATAGAAACAGTAGATCACATCAGAAGCGGATGTACAATACTAGCAAATACAGAATACCCCAGAAGACATGACAATGTAGCAAAAATAATACAGCAACAGCTTGCCTTACAACATAGACTTATAAAACAACATGTTCCCACATACAAGTATGCACCACAAAATGTACTGGAGAACGATGAATACAAATTATACTGGAACAGAACCATTATAACAGATAAAACACCACCACATAACAAACCTGACATTATACTCACCAATAAAAAGATGAAATTAACACAACTATTCGAAATATCCATACCCAATACAACAAATATACAAAAGAAAACAAGAGAAAAAATTGAAAAATACATCAAACTGGGTGAGGAAGTTAAGGACATGTGGCATCAGGGTAAAGTTGACATTATACCAATTATACTATCAACTACAGGAGTCATACCACACAATATCCACCAGTACATCAATGCAATATAGCTACATCCAAACTTATATATACAACTACAGAAATCTGTAATTATTGACACTTGTTCAATTACCCGAAAGTTCCTAAATGCAGTGTAACATATACCGTACAGTTAAAAGGAAGTCACGCTTGATCAAGGTCCGCTTCACCTTCCATTTTTAACTACACATAACGTCTGAGATAAGAAAGAAATAATAATAATAATAATGACAACAATAATGATAGTGACATATATAAAAAGAATTTCTAAATGCATAAAATACATGTAATCTGACTTATCGAGTTTTGTGGGAAGGAAATTTAACAAGACTGAAGCAGCAAAGATAACTGGGAAGTGAGGAAAATCTGGTTGGAAAGAAGAATACACGGAGGTACAGGGCGTTAATAGATTCTTAACTACCTTCTGAAGCTGGAGACGTTATTCAGTTCTCTGATATAATGCGGGAGGTTCTTGCATAGTTGCGTTCCTGCTAACGAGAGTGAACGATGGAGTGGGACAGAAAAGTTTATACTCAGATGGGAACGGGTGTTTCTGCCTGTTTTTCAGAAAAGAGCGGTAAGGTCGAGGAGAGGTACGAGGGACAGTCTACGTTGATAAGACAGTATAGAAATTGGGTATGGGTATTGTGGCGTCACCGACAGACACCACACTTGCTAGGTGGTAGCTTAAATCGGCCGCGGTCCATTTAGTACATGTCGGACCCGCGTGTCGCCACTGTGTGATCGCAGACCGAGCGCCACCACAAGGCAGGTCTCGAGATACGAGATAGCACTCGCCCCAGTTGTACTACGACTTTGCTAGCGACTACACTTACGAAGCTTTCTCTCATTTGCCGAGAGACAGTTAGAATAGCCTTCAGCTAAGTCCATGGCTACGACCTAGCAAGGCGCCATTAGCCTTACATAGCTTGAAAGTTATCGTATGAAATGTCTCAACAAGAAGAACGATGTATACAACAAGGATAAATAAAAGTTAAGTATTCGAGGAGCTGCATACTTTTCTTATTAGCTTTCACTACTTATCCTGTTCCAGAAGTCACGCCCGTCTGCGTTAGATAGCGTGCATAAAGGCCTCCTCTATCTACAAGGTGTTGGCACATTTACCATCACATCAGGTATTTCTTCCCTTGTCTGCAAGCAGGCAGGATAACTGTGCATATGATGGTGAAATAGGGGCAAAGAGTGGAACATCATGGATATAACCTACACAGGTATTCGTAACGAGTTCCAGACGTGGTGAGTATTCCTGAGAAACGCCTTGCAGAATAATATTGCTGTGATCAATAATCGGAAGTACAAGCGTTTGTACCAGTGAAGAAGGAAGAGCTTTTGTATTTTTTAGGGCACACAGAGATGCTGACGCCTTCTTGCACTTTGCAGTTACGTGCTTAGTCCAATTTAGATTTTCGTCTCTTATTACTCCTAGACCTTTTGCTGTAGGAGACAAGTTAAATGACGTAGCTTATGGGACATCATTGCAGAAACTATTTGTTCATAAAATTGATAGTTGTTATATCATCTATGCAGAAAACTACGAAAATTGTGTTCCTACAGGTGTCAAAACTTTAAAGAAATGTTAGTCCTGTATATACCGCCGGTTGTCGTCATGTTCGTAGGCTGAATATGGCGGTGACGTATGTACTTGCCAGACATTACAGTGGCTGACAAGGAGTGTAATGAAGCCAGCAAATAAAGAGGAAATGAAATGAAACATCACGGGTTGAGAGGATATGCGCTGTTGTTTCAGTGATTACGATATCGAGTCAAATTTACAAAGAACTTGGCAATACGAGCCGTATTCACAGTATGACGTTGTACTCACTGTGCCGTGGACGCATGAACTGATTCGGATGGGAAGCTCAAAATGGCTCTGAGCGCTATGGGACTTAACATCTGAGGTCATCAGTCCCCTAGACTTAGAACTACGTAAACCTAACCAACCTAAGGACATCACACACATTCATGTCCGAGGCAGGGTTCTGACCTGCGACCGTACCAGCAGCGCGGTTCCGGTTTGAAGCGCCTAGAACCACTCGGCCACAACTGGGTGGGAAGTGGGTCACAGAGGGGTTGTATCCTATGCTTAGGCACGCTGGCCCACAGCTGTTGTTCCTGATCGTCGATATCCTGGATGTTGGCGCTGGGAGGGAAGTCCACGTCCGAGCTGATCGCACGCACGTTCTGTCGGAGACACATCTGGAGATATGCGTCACGCACATAGTTCATAGAAACAGGTACCACGAGTGGACGACCATTTGATTTATTCACGAACTGATCTCTCTATTGCGTCCCATAAGCGTTCGATCTGCCTCATCTCGGGCGATCTGGTTGGCCAAATCACTCACTCCCACTGTCTAGAATGTTCTTCAGACCAAGGGCGAAAAGTTGTGGGCCGGTGATACGGCACGTTGTCATCCATAAAAATTCCATCGTTGTTTAGAAACATTAATTGTACGAATGGCTGCAAATGGTATCCAAGTAGCCGAACAGTAGCGTTTACAGTCGATGACGGATTCCATTGTATGTAAACAAAGCACTGCGTTACTATCGCGTCAAAGGTAGCATATGAGGGTGTACTGTCTGCCATCGGGTTCCCCTAAATGGCAGGCAGCACCGCATAACAGCCACGCTGTGAGGGAAACAAACCAACAGCCAAACAGGCGAAGACATCAGGTAAACACGCCTTAGATTCCAGTCGATTAATAGGAACCTTTCCTTGCAGAGGTCGCTGCGACATGTTCGGCCACGGATTCCTACGCCGGGTTTCTATTGGCTCCAGCTCACTATACAGGCCCGGCCGGTCGAAGGCAGACCAGTCTTCGTTCGCTGCTAATGGCAATCGCTGTAGTAGAGTCTCCGAGAAGATATCACCGAAGCCGCTGTACTGCACAGCCGATCGAAGTACCAGCCGACCGAGAGGAACCACATCTCCGGCTAGATCGACGGACGTCTACATCTATTGTACAGCCAGCTATTGTATTGTAGAAGAAGTTACGTTCAATAAGCCGTTGGAGAATACAACAGAGGGCATAAAATATCCACGAGTACCAATGTGCCGTCAGAGATCGCAGGTGTTTCACCGTCGTGCCTGTTCAGATCACTGGAAGAATGGTACCCCTCCACAGGCCACCACCGCAATCACCGACGATGGTAACCCATGATAGTGCAGATGCACGATTCATCGCTGAAAATGTGGCTCACAGATATGCCACCACTCCGAACGCAGCCGTTTGTGTCGCCGTGTTATCGGCAGTCTGCTGATGAGACAGTGCTCCCCTAGTTCAGATGCTGACAGTCTCTCACTAATGTTGTGGATCACACAGAATGTTGTAGGCAGTCCATTGCTTGTACTCAGATGGCAGGCACAAATGTGAAGGGGTTATGATGTGCTCGGTGCACAATACGGCGGACCTCCATCGTGGTTCACTGGAACTTTGACGACCAGTGTGTGCATTCACACATTCGCATGCAGTCCAGCATTGGGGCTTAGTCACACACGAATGCTTCCCAAATCTGGAAATTGCACGATTCGATCAGCTGGCCAATGAGGACCCTCTCAAACACTATCAGATGCTGATAACTCTTTCCCACACGAGTACGCGGCATCTCCGTAGACACCTCGCCATATCTTGTGGCTGCTTCACTTTTTCTTTGTCATGTTGTGTATTTAAATTTTTGACACTTGCATCTACATTGATACTCCAAAAGCCACCGTACGGTGCGTGGCGGAGAGTACCCTGTACCACCACTTGTCATTCCTTTCCTGTTTTTCTCGCAAACAGAGCGAGGGAAAAACGACTGTCTATATGCCTCCGCGTAATCCCTAATTTTTCGTATCTTGTCTTCATGGTCCTTCCGCGCAGTGTATGTCGGTGGCAGTAGAATCGTTCGGCAGTCACCTCCAAAAGTCGGTTCTCTAATTTTGTCACTAATGATTCTCGAAAATCATGTCACCTTCCCTCCAGGGATTCTCATTTGAATTCCGGAAGGATCTACGTAATACTTACGAGCGAGCAGTACTCAAGAATAGGTAGCACCAGCGTACTATATGCGATCTTATTTGCAGATGAACCTCCCTTTCCTAAAATTCGGCCAATAAACCGAGGCCGACAATTCGCCTTCTCTACCACAGTTCTTACATCCTTGTTCCACCTCACATAGCTTTGCAATGATACGCCCAGATATTTAAACGACTTGACACAGTCAAGCAGGCATTAGTAATACTACATTGAAGAGACAAGGAAACTGGTACACTTGCCTAATATCGTTAGGGACCCGCTAGCACGCTAAAGTGCGGCAACACGACGTGGAATGGACTCGACTAATCTCTGAAGAAGTGCTGGAGGGAACTGTCACCATAAATCCTGCACGGCTGTCCTTAAATACTTAAGAGTACGAGAGGGTGGAGATCTTTTCTGAACAGCACTTTGCAAGGCATCCCACATACGCTCAATGATGTTAATGTCTGAGGAGTTTGGTGGCCAGCGGAGGTGTTTAAAATCAGAAGAGTGTTCCTGGAGCTACTCTGTAGTAATTCTGGACGTGTAGGGTGTCGCACTGTCTTCTGGAAACGCCCAAGTCCGTTTGAATGCACAATGGGCATGAATGGATGCTGGTGATCAGACAGGATGTCACCTGTAGAGTCCTGTATCAGGGGTCCCATGTCACTCCAACTGCTCACGCCCCACACCATTACAGTGCCTCCACTAGCTTGAACAGTCCCCTGCTGCCATGCGGGGTCCATGGACTCGTGAGGTTGTCTTCATACCCGTACTTGTCCATCCACTCGATACACTTTGAAACGAGACACGACAGACCAGGCAACATGTTTCCAGTCATCAACTGTGCAATGTCGATATTCACGGGCCCAGGAGAGGCGTAAAGCTTTGTGTCATGCAATCATCAAGGGTTCCGAAACCCCATATCGATGACGTTTCGTTGAATGGTTCGTACGCTGACGCTTGTTGATGGCCTAGCATTGAAATCTGAAATCTGCAGCAATTTGTGGAAGGGTTGTACTTCTGTCATAATGAACGATTCTCTTCAGTCGTCCTTGGTCCCCTTCTTGTAGGATTTCTTTCCGGTCGCAGTGATGTTGGAGATCTGATGTTTTACCGGATTCCTGATATTCACAGTACACTCGTGAAACAGTCGTACGGGAAAATACCCACTTCATCGCTACCTCGGAGTTGCTGTGTCCCATCGCCCGTGCGCTGACTATAACCTACGCTCAAACTCACTTAACTCTTGATAACCTGCCATTGTAGGAGCAGTGACCGATCTAACAACTGCGCCAGATATTTTTCTGTCTTATATAGGCTTTTCCGACCGCAGCGCCGTATTCTGCCTGTTTATATATCTTTTATCTGAATACGAATGGTTATACCAGTTTCTTTGGCGCTTCAGTGTATATCCGAACATTACAGGCTTGATCTTCCTACTTATCCACATTTAGGGATAGCTGCCATTCATCAACCAACTGGAAATTTTGTCTAAGTTGTCTTGTATCTTCCTGCAGTCACTCAACTTCGACACCTTACCATACACGACGGCATTATCAGCAAACAAACGGAGTTTGCTGCCCATCCTGTCTGTCAAATCATTTACGTGTATAGAGAACAACAGAGATCCTACCAAACTTCACTGGGGCACTTCTTCAGATACCTGAATCAGTTTTTGCAGTCTTTAATAAGTGACGCCCTTCACATGGGTACTAAAAAGATCCCTTATACTTCAGTAACACGAAAAATCACACAGATTTAAAGACTGTTGACTGAACTAAATATCAATGGACTACAATTACCAGCAACTTAAATTTGATGGATCATAAATAAATATCGTGGAAAAGATTGCATTTTATTGACACAACAGTCAAAAGATGCGACAAACCTTCTGACAGACTCCATACCTTGATCAGAATAACAAAGGGACTGACATATAGTTGTTTAGAAGTCAGCTGCCGTACGAAATACGTATCAGAGAATAACTTTTGTCACGTCTTCTTATCTCTTCGTCGCTGTCATATAGCCCTGTTACTGCAGGTTGAATCTGTGGATTCATATCGTTGCTTTCATTTCCCTCTGCGCAGCATTTTCATTTTACGGGGTGTATCATCGGATACTAACTGCGAAATTACCCCGAAAAGTGCTGAGATTCTCACCACGCTGATAAGCAGTCAATCGCGTAAGGAAAATCTTAAAATTGAAGCCATTAGTCGACACAAAAAATAATAATTTTAGGAGCAGAAAACAAAACAGACTGGGAAAAAATCGTCGTCAAAGTTAGAACAAGGCAAATACAGAACGCTAACCTCCAAAAAAGGAAAGACCTCTGTTGGCAATATGTGACATATCAAAGGAAACAACAGATGCAGAGTATCAGAAAATCTATATGAACTGAACTAAAAAAAACAAACATGACACATCAGAATTATTGTGGGAGACATAGCTGTGGTTCAAAATAGCGCTTCAGCTGAGTAACAGATCCCACACAGCTATTGAAGTAACTGAAAGACGTAGCAACGTTCAAATGGAGAGAATAAAGGTGAAGATAAGATTTCCGGCCCTTAACGGAAAAGACTGTACAACGAAATATTCTAATGGACAAAACCATGTATGTGGCAACTGCGTTCAACCTAGTCAACAAAACAAAAAATGCAACAACGAGTCAGTTGGGTACATGCTGTGTCATTACTGTAACAGAGCGTGCAACAAAGACAGCAAAGAATGTGCGTCACATGAAATGTTTTTGCAACAAGAGTAAACAAGGACTAAGCATGGAGGGTAAATACGTTTATATCAATATATCTGTCAGTACAGCCTTTCCAACTAAGTCGGAAACATATTTCACATCATGCACAACCAAAGCGAAGAGAAAATTCTATATACAGCACATACCAACGGGCGAGGATCAATATTTTGGCGACAGTCGATGGGAATAACATCAAAAAATGAAGTGGATACTGGAAAATATGGTTTCTCTTCTAAGGCTATTGTCATTAAAATGAACATCAATTTCTTAAGTATATCACAATACATCAACAACTCAGTGATGGAAGGCCAAAAGTTACTGAATCTAGCCACAGAAATCGGTACACACGTATTACAAAACCATCTGGCCGCTTTAACTGAGGACCAGGAAGATGAAATATTGTGTGGTGACTATCAGACACTACAGTAGGTTCAAAAATGGCTCTGAGCACTATGGGGCTTAACATCCATGGTCAACAGTCCCCTAGAACTTAGAACTACTTAAACCGAACTAACCTAAGGACAGCACACAACACCCAGTCATCACGAGGCAGAGAAAATCCCTGACCCCGCCGGGAACACTACAGTAGGGATGAAGTCACTCGATATACCCCATAGAGAACTGAAATGAACAAAGATCAGAACCACCATTTGTGCAATCCCTCAAAATAACAGCAACACAAAATTATATAGGAAATAAAGGTAATACGTCCTCTGTGTTAAAATTTTATGACTGAGGCAAGGATGACAGATATATGAAACTCTCCAACTTACATGAGACGTTCCATTTCGAAAATCGTTAGGGCATTCAGTATTCCGAGATCCTCAGTGTCAAGAGCTTGCAGAGAAGGTCAAATTCCGGGCATTACTTTTCACCATGGACAAAGCACCTGCCGGCAGTCTTCATTTAACGAGTGAGAATAGCGGTGTTACCGTAGAATTGTCAGTGCTAACAGACAACCAACACTGCGTGAAGTACCGCAGAAATCAATGTGGGACGGGCGACGAACGTCTACGTTAAGATGATGTGGCGAAATACGGCGTTAGTGGGCTGTGACAGTGACGACCGACGCGAGTGTAATTTTCCTAGGCTCGTGACCAATCGTTAGGACGCAAGACGACTGAAAAACCGTAGCCTGGTCAGTAGAGTAGCGATTTCAATTGATAAAAGTTGGTTAGAGTCGGCGCAGACCATACGAAGTCATGTTGCAGGTTGTCAACAAGGCACTGTGCAAGTTGGTGGTTGCTCCATAATGGTGTGCGCTATGTTTACACGGATGGACGAGGTATTCTGGATGTTCGGCTACTTGGAGACCATTTGCAGTCATTCATAGGCGTGATGTTCCCAATCAACGATGCAATTTTTATGGATGCCAATGCACCATGATATCAGGCCATAATTGTTTGCGATTACTTTGAAGAACATTCTGGGCAGTTCGAGCGGATGATTTGGCCACGCTGATCGTCCGACATGAGTCCCATTGAACAGTTATGGGACATAATCCAGAGATCAGTTCGTGCGTAAAATCCTGCACCGGCAGCACTTACATAATTATGGACGGCTACAAAGGCAGCGTGGCTCAGTACTTCTGCAGAGGATTTCCACCGGCTTGATGTGTCAATGCTACGTCGAGATGCTGCACAGAGTCAGGTAAAAGGAGTCCGACACGATGCTAGAAGGTATCCCACGACGTTTGTCACCTCAGTATATGTCACATGCATTGCACACATATCCTCCTCCACCCTCTCTTTGTCCATCTCTCCACTTCCAGACTCACCGTTTCCACTGTCCCCTACTCTCTCTCTGTTCATCTCCTCCTCTCCTCTCCATATGCACATCCCTTCCTCCACTATGTCTGTCCATCTATTCCTGCCCCTCTCTAAGTCCATTTTCCTGAATCCTCCTCTCTCTCGGTCCCACTCCTACTCTTCCCTCTCCCTGTTCATTTCCTTCTCTCTCTCTCTCTCTCTCTCTCTCTCTCTCTCTCTCTCTCTCTCTCTCTCTCTCCCCATCTCCTCCATCATCTATATGCTCTTCTCCTCCTCCTCCTCCAGATTCTCGCTGTTTATTTTCTCCTCCCTACTCTTGCTCTGGGCACCTCCTCCTCCACTACACCCATATCCTCTGGTTCCTCTCTCTCCTTGTCCATCCTACACTATCACCACTGTCCACTTACTGTCGAGCTGCCCTCCTCAGTCTATGTCTTCTGCCCCCTCTGAGCCCCACTCCTCCCTTCCCTACCTCTATCCATCTTCTCCTCTCGCTGTCCCTGCCCAGCGTAACACCTGTCCATTCCTCCCCCTATCTTAGTCCATCTCCACCTCCCCCTTCCATGGTCCACCTCTTCCTCACCCTTCTATAGTCCACCTATTCCTTCCTCCTCTCTCTGTCCATCTCCTCTTCCTCCCTATCTCTGTTCATTTCCTCATCCTATCTCTGTCCGTATCCTCTTCAACCCTCTATATGCCTGTCCCCTTCTGCTTAACACTCTCTCTGTAGATCTCCATCCCAACCCCCCCTCTCTGTCAATCTCGTCTTCCCATTCCTCTGACATCCACCCCTCTCCCTTTCTCAGTATCCATCTCCTCCTCCCAACCTCTTTCTTCTCAGCTGTCCCCAACCTGCCTATGTAGACCTTGCAATGGTTGCCAATGCTACCTGTAATACAGGCATGTCCTGCAAGGCAGCCTAGACATCGAAGAAGTAAACACTTTTTTGCCTGTATCTCCGCTACTATAGAAGCCAGGAGAATTTACCCACTCAGTACTGGTTCTCACATAGCAAGCAGTGCCTGCACCAAATTTGGTTGAAATCGATCCACTAGTTTAGGAGGAGCACTGAACATAGCCACATACATAAACACGAGCGCATGCTGAGAAGTAATACCTGCAAATTTTTATATGAAAACACTTGAAGCTTTGTAAATAAAACAAACTTTATTAACGTTCTAAATCTTTACTCTTCACGTCTACGTGTGTGTAGCCCTATGCCACTAGGGGGCTTTGAACTGTAGTTTGTAATTTGATGGTGTGTAGTGTAGATGTGTCAGAGAGTGAGTAGGAGCATGCTGTAATAATTTCGAATTCTAAGAGTTAGCCAGCACATGGAGCTCCTCCTCGCTTAGCACGATGAATGTTTTCCTGAATCCGACGAAAATATGCCTAACACGTCATTAAAATATGCTCGTGTGTCACGAGGTATCCTTTAAAACCTCTCAGCCTGCAAGATTCGGACAATCGCAGAGGGTGGCATTATTGATATTTGGGAGCTCCAATGTTAGGTGCGTTATGGGGCCCCTTAGCGACATGGCTGCCTAGAAGGGAAAGGAAACCAATGCGCACTACGTGTGCATGCCCGGTGGAGTCATACCAGATGTGGCACGCGTCCTCCGAGATGCCATATAGGGCACAGGGTGCAGCCAACTGCACGTGGTTGCTCACGTCAGTACCAATGATGTGTGTCATTTTGGATCAGAAGAGATTCTCTCCGGTTTCGAGCGGCTAACAGAAGCGGTAAAGGCTGCCAGTCTTGCTTGCAAGATGAAAGCAGAGCTGACCATTTGCAGCATAGTCGACAGGAGCGATTGCGGGTTTCTGGTACAGAGCCGAGTGGGGGTCTGAATCACAGGCTCAGACGGTTCTGCAACCGTGCTAGCTGCAGATTCCTCGACTTGCGCCAAGGGGTGGTTGGGTTTCGGGTTCCGCTGAATAGGTCAGGAGGCTGCTTCACGTGCAGCAGGGGCTGTGTGGGTGGGCTGGGCGGTTTTTTTTAGGATAGAGGGTCTCGGGAAAATGCAAGAAGGGCTTCAGTCACAAAGGGTGCAGGCCGAACACAGGATACAGAAACCATCCGTATAACAATTGTAAATTGTCGTAGCTGTGTTGGGAGAGTGCTAACAGAAAGCATTGATGCTGAAATCGTTAAAGGTACTGAAAGCTGGCTAAAGCCGGAGATAAGCTCGGGCGAAATGTTTGCGCAGAATCTAACGGTCGCCAGCCGGTGTGGTCGAGCTGTTCTATGCGCTTCAGTCTGCAACCGCGCCACCGCTACGGTCGCAGTTTCGAATCCTTCCTCAGGCATGGGTGTGTGTGATGTCCTTAGGTTAGTTGCGTTTAAGTAGTTCTAAATTCTAGGGGACAGATGACCTCAGATGTTGGGTCCTATAGTGCTCAGAGCCATTTGAACCATTTTGAACCTAACGGTGTTCCGAAAGGATAGGCTAAATACGGTTAGCGGTGGCGTCTTTATTGCTGTTAGAAGTAGTTTATCTTGACGCGAAATTGAAGTAGATATTTCCTGTGAGTTAGTATGGGCGGAGCTCACTGTTGGCAACCGGAATAAAATAATAAATGTATCTTTTTACCGACCTCCCAATTCAGATTATACAGTTGCTGAAAAGTTCAAAGAAAACATGAGTTCGATTTCAAACACATACCCTACTCAAACCATTATGGTTGGTGGTGACTTTAATTTACCCTCGATATGTTGGGGAAAATGGGTGTTTAATTCCGGAGGTACGCATAAAATATCATCCGAAATTGTACTAAACGCATTCTCTGAAAGTTATTTCGAGTAGATAGTTCATGAGCTCACGCGAACAATAAACGGTCGTGAAAACACACTTGATCTCTTAGCAACAAATAATCCTGAGCTAATAACGAGCATCAAAACGGATACAGGAACTGAACACAGGGTTGCAGTAGAGACAATCTCCATTCCTTCCAAATTAATAATATAAGTGTAAACCAGATGTGGCTTGAATTCAAAGAAATAGTATCGGCAGCAATTGAAAGATTTATACCAAATAAATTAACAGACGACGGAGCTGATCATCCTTGGTACACAAAACAGGTCAGAACACTGCTGCAGAAACAACGAAGCAAACATGCCAAATTTAAACAGACGCAAAATCCCCAAGATTGGTGATCTTTTACAGAAGCTCGAAATGTAGCGCGGACGTCAATGCGAAATGCTTATAACAGTTTCCACAACGAAACTTTGTCTCGAAACCTGGCAGAAAATCGAAAGAGATTCTCGTCGTATCTGCAGTATGTTTGCGGCAAGAAACAATCAATGCCTTCTCTGTGTGATAGTAGTCGAAATACTATCGAAGACAGTGCTGCCAAAGCAGAGTTACTAACACAACCTTCCGAAATGTCTTCACAAGAGAAGACGAAGTAAATGCTTCAGAATTCGAATCAAGAACAGCTGCCAACATAAGTAACGTAGAAGTAAATGTCCTTAGAGTAGTGGAGCAACTTAAATCACTTAATAAAAGCAAGTTTCTAGTCTAGACTGTAATCCAATTAGGTTCCTTTCAGAGTATGCTGATGCATTAGCTCCATACTTAACAAACATATACAACCGTTCGCTGGAAAGTTGCACAGGTCACACCAATATTCAAGAAAGGTAGTAGAAGTAATCCACTAAACTGTAGGCCCATATCGTTAATGTCGATATGCAGCAGAATTTTAGAACATATATTGTATTCGAAGGTAATGAACT
Source organism: Schistocerca serialis cubense (assembly GCF_023864345.2). NCBI lineage: Eukaryota > Metazoa > Arthropoda > Insecta > Orthoptera > Acrididae > Schistocerca > Schistocerca serialis. The sequence goes on along the minus strand of NC_064646.1, from coordinate 471,555,249 downwards.
ACCTCGTAGAAAACCGTCTATTGACACTCAATCAACACTTGTTTAGAAAACATAGTTCTTGTGAAACACAACTAGCTCTTGATTCGCACGAAGTGTTGAGTGCTATTGTCAAGGGATTTCAGATCGACTGCGTATTTCTGGATTTCCGGAAGGGTTTTGACGCTGTACCACACAAGCGGCTTGTAGTGAAATTGTGTGCTTATGGAATATCGTCTCAATTATGTTACTGGATTTGTGATTTCCTGTCAGAGAGGTCACAGTGCGTAGTAATTGACAGAAGGTCATCTAGTAAAACAGAAGTGATTTCTGGCGTTCCCCAAGGTGGTGTTCTAGGCCCTTTTCTGTTCCTTATCTATGGAAACGATTTGGGAGACAATCTGAGCAGCCGTCTTCGGTTGTTTGCAGATGAAGCTGTCGTTTATCGACTAATAATGTCATCAGAAGATCAAAACAAATTGCAAAATGATTTAGAAAACATACCTGAATGGTGGGAAAGTTGGCAGTTGACCCTAAATAACGGAAAATCTGAAGTCATCCACATGAGCGTTAAAATGAATTCGTTAAACTTCCGTTACACGATAAAGCAGTCTAATCCAAAAGCCATAAATTCAACTAATACCTAGGAATTACAATTACGAACAACTTAAATTGGAAAGAACACACACAAAATGTGGCACATCTACTAAGGAGACTGCCTACACTAAACTCGTTCGTCCTGTTTTAGAATACCGCTGCCCGATCTGGGATCCTTACCAGATACGGCTGACGAAGTACATCGAAAAAGTTCAAAGAAGGGCAGCACGTTTTGTATTAACGCAAAATATTGGAGATAGTGTCACTGAAATGATACGGGATTTGGGTTGGACATCATTAAAAGATAGGTGTCTTTCGTTGCGACGGAATATTCTCACGTAATTCCAATCAGCAACTTTCTCCTACGAATGCGAAAATATTTTCTTGACACCGAACTACATAGGGAGAAACGATCTACGCGATAAAATAAGGGAAATCAGAGCGCGTACGGAAAGATATAGATGTTTGTTCTTTCCCCGCGCTATAAGAGATTGGAATAATAGAGAATTGTGAAGGTGTTTCGATGAACCCTCTGCCAGGGACTTACATATGATTTGCAGAGTATCGATGTAGATACACCGGAGGCCACGCTATGGTGTTTTGTGGAGAGTACTTTGACTCACCTCCTTTCCTCTTCCAATCACCGATCCTGCGCAGGTAGAACGATTGTTGTTTAAGTTCCTGCGTGAGCGCAATATTCCCCTACTTTACCACCAATCGCGTGGCCAGCATCCAACGGCAAGCTAACCTTTCCTATATTGGCGTTGTTTCACGGGGCAGCCTACACTACAGGCGGAGCGAGAAAGTTAGCAATACGAGCAGCTTACAGTATGGGTCGCCAGCACAACAGGATCTGTGTTGTACGTTACCAGTCACTTGGAACAAGTAGGACACAGGTTTATAGTACTGCAAAATCCAGGATATAAACTGCGTTCTGCAGCTGGACCAGCAAACTCAACTTCCATCGAGCTCGGCAGTTGTGTCACGGCTCACTGTCCGAGGAGCGCCGATTTGTTCGCCGAAGGAACCACCACGTTCGCTGACGGCTAGTCCAACATGACAGCTGCAGTCCAGCAACAAGACGAGATTTCACCATGGAGCAGTGTCTACCCCAGGAAAAAGCCAACCACATTCATTAATCTCAACTTTGTCTCTGAAAAGGACACTGTCACCATTCGTACAACAACCATGCGAAATTTGAGTTTTTTGTTACTGAATAAGTCGGTGACTGTACAGGGCCATTTGTATTTATCTCATTACTTAATATTTAGGTCCGCGTGTGCTCAATACTGTTCATTGGGAGTAGCGCTCTTGTTTCACCTAGACATACAAACAGCACCCTATAGGCAATTGTCATACTGTAGCTTTGGCAGTCACGTCAGTTGGTGATGAAGTGAAGTTACAAAATTTACCTTCATGGGTTTCATCTCGAGGTGTACATAGGAAGAAGGAGTGTATCAGTTGACGCTTCTAGATGCGTACACTCACGCAGTGTTAACAGTAGACCACTGCGTCATGCGCAACGTCTGTTTTGTCATGTCTGGCTCTGGAGTTGCGTGTGCATATCTGTGACACTTTCGCGCTTACCATATGAACCGGCGAACAAACGCACTGCTCTTGTTTTGATCTTTTCAATTTCCTCTATCGATACTCTCTGGTTTGGTTCTGAGCCTGACGAGCAGTCTTGAAGTACACTACTGGCCATTAAAATTGCTACACCACGAAGATGACGTGCTACAGACGCGAAATTTAACCGACAGGAAGAAGTTACTGTGATACGCAAATGATTAGCTTTTCAGAGCATTCACACAAGGTTGGCGCCGGTGGCGCACCTACAACGTGGTGACATGAGGAAAGTTTCCAACCGATTTCTCATACACAAACAGCAGTTGACCGGCGTTGCTTGGTGAAACGTTGTTGTGATGCCCCGTGCAAGAGGAGAGATGCGTACCATCACGTTTCCGACTTTGATAACGGTCGGATTGTAGCCTATCGCGATTGCGGTTTATCGTATCTCGACATTGCTGCTCGCGTTGGTCGAGATCCAATGACTGTTAGCAGAATATGGAATCGGTGGGTTCAGGAGGGTAATACGGAACGCCGTGTTGGATCCCAACGGCTTCGTATCACTAGCAGTCGAGATGACAGGCATTTTATCCGTTTGGCTGTAACGGATCGTGCAGCCACGTCTCGATCCGTGAGTAAACAGATGGGGACGTTTCCAAGACAACAACCATCTGCACGAACAGTTCGACGACGTTTGCAGCAGCATGGACTATCACCTGTGAGACCATGGCTGCGGTTACCTTTGACACTGCATCACAGACACGAGAGGTTGCGGTGGTGTACTCAACGACGAACCTGGGCGCACGAATGGCAAAACGTCATTTTTTCAAATGAATCCAGGTTGTTTTTACAGCATCACGATGGTCGCATCCGTGTTTGGCGACATCGCGGTGAATGCACATTGGAAGCGTGTATTTCTCATCGCCATACTGGCGTATCACCCGGCGTGATGGTAGGGGGTGCCATTGGTTACACGTCTCGGTCACCTCTTGTTGGCATTGACAGCACTTTGAACAGTGGACATTACATTTCAGACGTGTTACGACCCGTGTCTCTGCCCTTCATTCGATCCCTGTGAAACCCCACATTTCAGCAGGATAATGCACGAACGCATGTTTAAGGTCCTGTACGGGACATTCTGGATACAGAAAATGTTGTACTGCTGCCCTGGCCAGCACATTCTCCAGATCTGCCACCAACCGAAAAAGTCTGTTCAATGGTGGCCGAGCAACTGGCTCGTCGCAATACGCCAGTCACTATTCTTGATGAACTGTGGTATCGTGTTGAAGCTGCATGGGCAGCTGTACCTGTACACGCCATCCAAGCTCTGTTTGAGTCAATGCCCAGGCGTATCAAGGCCGTTATTACGGCCAGAGGTAGTTGTTCTGGGTACTGATTTCTCAGGATCTATGCACTCAAATTGCTTGAAAATGTAATCACATGTCAGTTCTGGTATAAAATATCTGTCCAATGAATACCCGTTTATCATCAGCATTTCTTCTTGGTGCAGCAATTTTAATGGCCAGTAGTGTATTAGTCGAACGAAAGTTCAGTACGTTACGTCCTTCGTGGATAACCTACACTTCCTGAGGATTCTACCAACGAATCTCTTTCTGGCATCTGCCTTACTTGCGATTAATTTTTGTGTGGTCGCTCCATTCTAAATCCCTTTGTATGCATCCTGCCAGATGTTCAGTGGATGTGACGGCATGCAGCTGTTGCTTTGTAATGGTGGAATTACACAAAAATGGGTCGATCTGACACTCTATGCGTAATACTGTACATTTCTTATTTTGTGAACGATCATTCTCCAATTCTTGCACCACCCATCGATCCTCCGCAGGCCTTCCTATATTTCGGTAGAAACGTCTAGCGTTGTTCTTTCTTTCTTGTACAACCTCCGCGAGAGTCTTCCTGGATCTTCCGACGTTATCCGCTAATTCGTTTATAGACGTTCTTAAAGTAAATGAAGCTATAACACTCCCTTGTGGGTGGGCCCAAAGTTATTATAACGTTGAACATTTCTCTCCTTTAAGATTTAAATAACCGACGGTCTTTTCGTTCGTTGTTACTTCTCTGAAAAAAAGAAAGGAAGGCTGCAGTAGATTGCTCACCTTGATATTTTCGTCCCTACTGTTTAACCAACAGCATTTTACGTTTAATTTTGCTTCCTTTTGTTTCTTTGCAGCTGCGAAAATTTGGTTACACCACATACACTGTTCAGAATGAACTTTTCACGAACATTGTTTTTCGTTTAGCAAAAATTCTATTTAAAATGAAATCAATGTGAATGGTCCCTAGGTATCAACAGTCAGAAGTCATCTGCTTTTCTTGACAGTCGTGATTTAGTACATAATATGAAGGTAGTCATTACTATTCGAAAGAAATGACACAAACTTAGGCAAACTCAAACATAACATACACTGAGGCATAGACTGAAACAATACTCTGACAAAACTGAGAGTAACTGACAGGTGCGATTACTATTTGTAAAAATGAACGCTTTTCCCGTTCTTGTTACGAATTACTTTATAATTGCTTTCACTAAGAATTGAAGATTTTATAATGGTAATGATGCGATAATTTCAACATTTTTTCCTACAGTTATTAACTTTTTAGTGTTTTACAAACAGGACTTTTGTTATACAAATGTGTGAACTTTTTCATGTGAGCTACATTTTTTTTCCTTTTCTATAATGTTAAAAATTATTTCGTGAACCCACCGCATTGGATTGTTTCACATGTACGACGACAACAGCCTACGGGGTGCCGTTCATATGTTTAGGTGAAACAGGAGCGCTACTTCCAGCGAACAGTATCAGGCACGCATACACCTAAATACTACACGCAATGAAATAAGTACGCATGTCTCTGTCCAGACACTGTCTTATTCAGTAACAAAATACTCAAATATCACGTGATCAGTGTACAAATAGTGTCAGTGTCCCGTTCAGAGACTAAGTTCAGATGCGTGAGTATGACTGTCCTTTTCCCAGCGTAGACACTGCTCCGTGCTGAAATCTCGCGTTGTCGCTGGACTGCTGCTTTCATGTCGGACTAGCTGTCAGCGAACGTGGCGGTTCCCTCGGCGAACAAATCGACGCTCCTCGGGCGGTGAGCCGCGACGCAACTGTTGAGCTCGATGGAATCCGAGTTTGCTGGTTAAGCCACGGAACGCGTTTTATGTCCTGGTTTCAGCAATTCTGTGACAGTTCCTGCTGCTCTCGTTTTCCTGTGTTCGATATCACTGTCAGTTCCATTTGTTTTGGGTGCAGCGTGCTTGAGTAAGACGTTCCTGGGTAGTCACTCGAGCCTCCTTTGCAGGCCGAATGCACTGTCCTACTCTTCTGCCAATGAACGGAAGTGTCCCACCTGCTTTGCCGACGACTGATCACACGGAATACTTCTAGTTCACATACCCACAAATTCTTGCAATCAGGTACTGATATGATTTCACTGATCACATATGTGACTTATTTATATTATTGTCATAGTGCAAAACTTTGCATTCTTAAACATGTAAAGCAAGTTATCAAACTTCGCATTACTTTGCCAACTTGTCAATGTTGTTGTTGTTGTTGTTGTTGTTGTTGTGGTCTTCAGTCCTGAGACTGGTTTGATGCAGCTCTCCGTGCTACTCTATCCTGTGCAAGCTTCATCATCTCCCATTACTTACTGGAACCTACGTCCATCTGAATCTGCTTAGTGTATTCATCTCTTGGTCTCCTTCTACGATTTTTACCCTCCACGCTGCCGTCCAATGCTAAATTGGTGATCCCTTGAAGCCTCAGAACATGTCCTACCAACCGATCCCTTCTTCTTGTCAAGTTGTGCCACAAATTCCTCTTCTCCCCAATTCTATTCAATACCTCCTCATTAGTTATGTGATCTACCCATCTAATCTTCAGCATTCTTCTGTAGCACCACAATTCGAAAGCTTCTATTCTCTTCTTGTCCAAACTATTTATCGTCCATGTTTCACTTCCATACATGGCTACACTCCACACAAATACTTTCAGAAACGACTTCGTGATACTTAAATCTATACTCGATGTTAACAAATTTCTCTTCTTCAAAAATGCTTTCCTTGCCATTGCCAGTCTACATTTTACATCCTCCCTACTTCGACCATCATCAGTTATACTGCTCCCCAAATAGCAAAACTCCTTTATTACTTTAAGTGTCTCATTTCCTAATCTAATTCCCTCAGCATCACCCGACTTAAATTGACAACATTCCATTATCCTCGTTTTGCTTTTGTTGATGTTCATCTCACATCCTCCTTTCAAGACACTGTCCATTCCGTTCAACTGCTCTTTCAAGTCCTTTACTGTCTCTGACAGAATTACAATGTCATCGGCGAACCTCAAAGTTTTTATTTCTACTCCATGGACTTTAACACCTACTCCAAATTTTTCTTTTGCTGTCAATACCAGACCGAATGTTCAGACAACATTATGGAAATGCAGCAGCCGTGTGACCACCCTGTCATTTTCAACACAAAAGAGTAGCAAGTAAGCGCTGTGCAAGTGAATTTAAAACCTCAGTTTACACACACACACACACACACACACACACACACACACACACCACTGTAAGCACTAGCGCCACTATACATCCAAAGATGAGTCACGATACAATTGTGCTGTTTCCTCTAGGTTGTGTGGCCTTCCGAAAACCCACACAGAAGGGCTCCTCTTCGATTGTCAGTAACATTGGTGTGCCGACAAAACACCTTGCTACTTTGTTGAGCCCATTAACTGATTGACGTGAATATAACATTAAGAACTCAGCAAATTCTTCACATCGATTAGAGGGAATGCGTTTCCATGGCTCTGATATTCGAACCAGTTTATATGTGGTCTGTCTTGTCACTCGGGCTGCTCTGTCTGATTCATTTCGGTTAACTGAGGTGCTGAATTAACGGACCTATTTCGACATGTGCTGACTTACAATTACTTTTTACACAATTACCAGTACTATGAGCAGACAGATGGAGTCGCGATCGGAAGCCCGTTGACACGTAGTATTGCAAAATTGTTTATGGGAGACTTGAAGGAACGTGCCTTGGAATCGGTGGCTTTGAAACCTGCGTGGATTTTTTAAAATTTTATTTTTTTAGGCGATACTTTTGTCGTTTGGCCTCATGGGAGTGAGATTCTGAACGACTTTTAGAACACCTCAATTCAATCCATCCGAATATTCGGTTCACCATAACAGTTGAAAGGGACGACTGCTTTGCCGCGCGGATAGTCGCGCGGTCTGATGCGCCTTGTGACGGTTCCCGCTGTTCCCCCCGACGGAGATTCGAGTCCTTCCTCGGGAATGGCTGTGTGTGCTATCCTTAGCGTAAGTTAAACTAAGTAGTGTGTAAACCTAGGGACCGATGACCTCAGCGGTTTGATCCCACAGGAACTTACCACCACCTACCTCCTTCCCTTTCTTGATGTGTTGGTATGAAGGAAAGTTGATGGTACATCGGGACATGCTGCTTATAGGAAGCCTACTCACGCTGACTTGTATGTTCAGGCCGTTAGTTGTGATCAACTGGCTCAGCGTGAAGAGTTACTTCATGCCTTGGTTCACAGGCCCAATGTCACTTCAGACCGTGAGAGTTTCTGATTTCGTTAGACTATCTTCAGGTCGTTATCCATCAGAATGAATACAGTTATAGACAGATCAAACGTGCGTTGCGCTATCGACCAACCGTGCACCGGGTGAGGGATGATAATACAGAGTTCGCACCAAGGTCTACGGCCTTTCTGCATTTCTCAGGGAGCATTCCAGCAAGAATGGTCGTATTTTACGGAAACATGATGTGAAATGACTTTCCGACGTTTTAGATCTTGCGTGCGTAAGGCGCGTCTATCGTATTCCTTGCTGTTGTGATACATCATATGTCGGTCAGTCAGGACCTGGAGGACCGGTGCACTGAGGATAAGCGTTACACACGCTTACCACAGCCGCGAAAATGTGTTATTGCAGGACATTGTTTTGTCACCGGTCACCCTATGGAATATAACAGCACAGAGCACTTCCAGCTGTTGGTACAGTGTTATAAGGGATCAGTTGAGATTAAATTAGCAAATAACCCTGTAAACAGAGATTTCTTTTGCTTAAATTCTGCATGGGAGCTTGCTCTCACCCTCGTCAAATAGCAGAGGCGCAGAGCTTTAAGCTATCCCGTCCTTTGTTTAGGAATTTGTTTTCGTTATCCTTCCCGAATTGCCCTGCAAAACCTAGGATTTAAATTCACTTGCACAGCGTTCCCTCTGCCAAGGTGAGGGAGCTTCTGTGCCTCAAAGATGCAGACATCTGTGGAGAGTCCAGACTACCGTGTGGTTCCTGAAGAGCGGTTTAGCCTTTCCAGTAGTTGCAGGGGCAACGGTGTGAATAGTTGACTGTTATTGCCTTGTAACATATACCCACAAAAGCCTTGCTGTGGTGGTACTGCGAACGGCTGAAAGCAACGGGAAACTACAGCCGTTATTTTTACCGTGGACATGCAGTTGTAGTGCATGGTTAAATGATGACGGCATCACGTAGAGTCAACTGCTCCAGTCCAGAAGTAAAATAGTCGCTCATCTGGGCCGTGATTGCTCAGGAGAATGTTGTCACGTGGAAAAACAGTTGGCATTAAACGGGACGCAGCGTGGAATAATAACACCGTTAACCGTGTACATAGGTTAGAGAATTTAAAAAGGAATATATAAATTGAAATTAGATATAGTGGGAAATAATGAAGATAGACGACAGGATGAACACGACTTCTGGTCACGGGAGTACAGAGGATTAAGTCCAAACTCCAATAGGGGTAAGGCGGGAGTGAGTCTAATAATAAATGAGAAAATTTGGAGTGCGGCTATCACGAACAGCATAGTGAATGCATTATTGCAGCGAAGACAGACAGGAAGAAAAGATCAAGGCAATGGTAGACGTTTATGTGTCAGCTTGTTCCACAGATGGATGAAGAGATTGAAAGAAATATATGATGAAATAAAATACATTCGTCAAACAGTTCAGGGAGACGAAAAATTATTTATAATGAGGGAACTAGAATTCGGCGGTAGGAAAGGCAAGAGAAGGAAAAATAACAGAACTTGGACTGAGCAGAGGAATGAAAGAGGAAGCCGCCTGGTAGATATCGCACAGAGGACAATTTAATAATTGCTAATACTTGTTTAAAGATCATGAAAGAAGGTTGTATTGTGGAAAAAATGGTTCAAATGGTTCTGAGCACTATCGGACTTAACTACTGTGGTCATCAGTTCCCTAGAACTTAGAACCACTTAAACCTAACTAACCTAAGGACATCACACACATCCACGCCCGAGGCAGGATTCGAACCTGCGACCGTAGCCGTCGCGTGGTTCCAGACTGTAGTGCCTAGAACCGCTCGGCCACTCCGGCCGGCTAAGTGGAAAAGACGTGGGGACACAGATTGGTTACAAATGGATTGTATAATGGTGATGCATAAATTTCGAAACCGGATTTTAGACTGCAGAATGAAAATATTTCAGAGGCATATGTGGACTCGAAGCCTAATTCATTGGGTATAGACTGGAGATTAAAACTGATCAAACAGCAGAAATGTAGGAAATTAAGGAAAGGGGAGTCGGGTAAGGTGAAGAACCAGAGGTTGTTGAAAGTTGAAGAGAGCGTTAGGCAACGATTGACAGAAAGAGGATACGGAACACTATAGAAGATGAATGGGTAGCCTTGAGAGACGAAATAGTGATGGCGGCAGACGATCAAATAGGAATAAAGACAAAGCCCAGTAGATATCCCTTAATGAAGTACAAGGTATTGAACTTAGTCAACGAAACGACCGAGGAAAAAATGCAGCCAATGAATCAGTTAAAAAAGAATAGAGACGCTTAAGAAATGAGATAGACAGGAAATGCAAAATGGCAAAGCTGGAAGGGCTACACGAGGAAAGCAAGGATGTAGAAGCATGCATAACTTGAAAATCATAGCTACTGCCAATAGGAAAATTACAGAGGCTTTTGGATAAATGAGAGCAGTGGAAAGAATATCTAGAGCTCAGATGACAACCCTATACTAATCAAAAAAAGGAAAGCTGAAAGAATGGAGCAGTGTGCAGAAGATATACCCTAAAGGCAGAGTACGTTCAAACAGATGCAGTTTGCAGCAGTTTTGCAGAGATGAAGGGACTTGCGCGGTATAGAGCTGCGTGGGGAAATTCATAAAATCTGTCTTTAGCCTGATGATCACAACACCAACAAGAACAACGTAGCCATACGATCGTAGATTCAATAATACGGGCAAGTGTGGTACTGAGCGAATTGCTTTTCCCAAAATAAAGGGATACTGTACCTGCTTGGTTGCCAAAATGCCAATACGTCCAACATGTGATGTGAGAAAAGCCGGAGATGGATTTCGCACGGCCCGTGTTTTCGGGATATTCTTGTTGGTATGGAGGAGGCCATTCTGCTCGAGAGAGATAATTACGTTTTGACTCTGAATATGTTTGAAGAATCTGCACAGATGAATGTGAAAGCAACTGGACGGTAGTTATGTGGATCACTTCTCCTACCATTATTGCAGAGGAGTGTGACGTGTGGTATCTTCCAATTAGTGGGCGCAGTTTTTTGTTCGAAGGATTTATGGCCTATTATCAGAGATTTTCTGTTCAAAATTCTTGTACCATCCTGGGTGTCACTCTTGTTCATTTTATTGCAATAGCTTAACGAAAACGACAGTGTGTGTGTGTGTGTGTGTGTGTGTGTGTGTGTGTGTGTGTGTGTGTGTGTGTGTTTGGGAGGTTGAGGGGATGTAGAAGGGGGTGCTCTGGTTGCGTTGTTCATCACGATAAAAGAAAGTCAAACCAAAACCGATTAGTTGCCCTCATTTGAAGAGCAGATTTTATTTTGATATCGAGGGAATAAGTAGTGACCAACTACGCACTATAGTCCTATGTTTATTCGTCATTTTACATCTAGCGGTCTGACGGCTTCTGCCAGTAATACACCAGCGGCAGCTGTTGCCTGGTGGCACTGTAGGTACTATTGCGTTGTCAGCTATGCTGCGCTAGTCATTATGCCTCCCATTTCTCAGTGCCTTACGCTGTGCTACGAATGTAGTCGAACGAGTGTCATAGAGAAGACGCTGCAGCGATTTGTGCCGTATCTGAGTTACATAACTTACACGTAATTTTTGTAGGAAATTTACCTTAACCTCTTACTTACTGCGAGTTAAGTAGTGATAATATTGTGAAAAGCAGCATATTATTCACCTCATGCATACTAAACGCTATTCAATAAGTAACTTTGGACAGATCGATTGCCGAGTTAGGTATTCTTGAACCCGACGAGAAGGGGAAGTATTCTACGAGTTCAATAGTTTTTGAGATATTAGGTGTTATGTTCGAGAGAGTTTCAGCGGAAAGAAAGTTTCAGCTGTTTCGGAAACATTGACGTAACTGTGGCCCTAAAGCCGGCCGTAGTGGCTGTGCGGTTCTAGGCGCTACAGTCTGGAGCCGGGTGACCGCTACGCTCGCAGGTGCGAATCCTGCCTCGGGCATGGATGTGTGTGATGTCCTTAGGTTAGATAGATTTCATTAATTCTAAGTTCTAGGCGACTGATGACCTCAGAAGTTAAGTCGCATAGTGCTCAGAGCCATTTGAACCATTTTTTTTTTATTTTTTTTGTGGCCCTAACTGATGGTATTTATCTTGGCATACTTTTTGTCGTCATATTCAGTCCTAAGACCAGTTTGATGTAGCTCTCTACCCTAGCGTAGTATGTGTACTTCTCTTCACCTCTACATAACTACTGGATCCTGCGTCCATTTTTTTACCGCTCACACTCCTTCCGTTAGCAGACTGAGGATTTCTTGATGCCTCAAGATATGTTCAGTCAACTGATCTATTCTTTAATAAAGTTGTTCCACACATCCGATTCTTCTCATTTCGATTCAGTATCTGGTCATTACTAATTAAATCATCCACCTAATCTTTGTACTCTCTTGTTGCCTCAACTGGCTATCGTCCACGTTTCACTTCCGACAAAGCAAACTCCAGACAAACACGTTCAGAAATAACTTGCTAATACTAAAATTTACCTTCGGTGTTTACTTATACCTCTTCTTCAGAAATACTTTCGTTGCTACCGCCAAACAGTATTTTATATCCTTTCTATTTCGGCTATCGCTAAGTATTTTGCTATCCAAACAGAAAAACTCGTCTAATTTCCAAACCTAATTCTATGAGCATCACCTTATTTATTTGTATACGTTCAACTACCCCTCCTCGTGATATTGTTATTCGTTCAGAGAGCGCAAAGGATATGGAAGATAAGTTAAGCGAAATTGATAGTGTCTACAAAAGCGATTATGATACGATAATCAACAGGACAACAGTGTTGGAATGTATCCCAATTGACTGAGGCGAAGCCGAAGAAATGAGGTTAGGAAATGACAAAGTAGGGGATAAGCTTTGGTGTTCGGACAACAGAATAATTGGCGAAGCATACAGGACATTAAATGCAGACTGGCTCCAACGAGAAAGGCATTTCTGAAAAAGATAAATTTAATAATGCTGAACTTGAATTTAAGCATTAGCAAGTCTTTTCTGAGGGTCTTTATTTGGAGTAAAGCTTTCTATGCAAATAAAACGTAGACGATACGCAATTCAGAGAAGAAGATAATAGAAACTTTCGAAATATGCTTATATAAAAGAATGCTGAAGGGTAAATGAGAGGATCAAATAACTCGTGAGGGGCTACTCGACCGAACTGTGAAGAAAACTACGTTTATGCACAACTGGACTAAAAAATAGCATCGATTATATGAAGTATCCGAAGGCATCAAAGAATCGTCAGTTTAGAAACGGAGGGAAATGTGGAGTGGTAAAAAATGCAGAGGCAGACCAAGGGGTGCATACAGTGAGCAGATTGAATTTGGTTCTAATAGTTATGCAGAGATGAAGAGACTTGCACGGCATATATTAGCGTGGAGTGATGCATTAAATCAGTTTTCAGATTTGAGACCATATCGGTAACAACACCAGTTCCATTATCTTCCCGAGAAGAAACACTATGAGATCCAACTTCTGTTTTCTTCTGTACAGTGAGGGAAGCGGCCTAGTCCTTCGACCCAATTCCTCCGTGTCTTCCGCGGTTTTACACTCCAACAACTACAAGCAACCCCACATACAAAAAGAGACCTTCCAATACAACGATGAGGGTTTATGTTGTTCAGCTGTTCACTGGCTTAAGTATCACAGTGCGATGGTACACTGTCTTGCTGAAACCACACACTTTCCTCGATAGCAAGAAGTTCAGTCTCCAGTAACAAATGCAACAGTCTCGAATGAACAGCAGGTAAAAGAGTTTTATTCAAAGAGGGTGACAGAGAACAGAAGCCCGTTGGAGATTTGAGACCAGGCTGGCGTACAGATTTTCGTCGTTGCAGATGCGACGCTTTGAAACATCACGATTTAAAGAGGCTTCATCGGTGAACAGTACTAAGTGTGGGGGTTTCTGCACTACGGTAGTGAACCGGATAATCCACTGACCAGAATGAAATCCCGTCTGAACAGGCCGAGGAAGGCCCAACGGTACCCATCGACTGTTGTGTCATCCTTAGCCGATAGACGTCACTGCATATGAAGGGGCATACGGTCAGCACACCGTTGTCCCGGCCGTTCTCACTTTCCGTGATCGGAGCCACTAATCGAGTCACATAGGTGATCTGATGGGAACCGGTTTTACCACTGTTGCAAGCCGTTGGTGGGTGATCCACTGTCGGAACTGAGTTCTGGATTCAAAAGTATTTTATCTCATTGCTTGCGCCATCTGTTCCTCAAAAATTAGTACTTCTGGAGCAAGTTGATAAGCATTTATTGATGATTCTTTTACAACACGATCCAACCACAACTCCTCAAATTATAAATTGTGAGCAATTTTTTGTCGGTTAAGTTAGGAAGGATTTCGTATGGCAGTCTCAGACGTAAGAGAGCTGTGATTTAAGTTCGCTTCCATGAGCGGCCGTCGTCAGAGCGAAGAACAGTAATAAATTACCGTCCACACATCATACGATGTGGGGAGAGGAATCCTTACAATTACTGTGCGAAATCCAGTGACTTCTATTCCGCAGATAAATATCGTGTACTTCGGCTGAAATGTATCTGAAAATGCAAAAGGACCTGTAGATCACTATAGCAGGTGACCTGCAAATGACCTACAAGTATTACCTGTAATCCTCAGTACCGCTGTTGATATTTCAGCCGTGTTTCCCGAAAACGGATAGTAAGGCTTGCTTTTCGAGAAGTAAGGTACATGTGATTTTAATAAGACTGACATATATTGTAACTAATCTGTTTCTACGGGTTATTACGTTAAGATTATTGGGAATGGAAACATTTATTGCTTGTGAATTAACGTGGGAACATTAGGGTCGCCACTGACTCTAACCATACAACTAATCAAAGGTGTGGCCGAGTCGGAAAATAAATCAATTTGATCACAGACTAAAAACTCATAAAAATGCATACGTCGTGATATCGCTTATAGAGAATGCGATGTAATTAATAGTATTGCCCCTGGACTGTTCACGAGAATCAAACATTTAACATAAAATAGAAAATGCACGAACACTGTGCAGAAGATCAGCTCCCAGCAACACACCTGAAAATAAGACTTAAACTAAAGCGTTTGTTTTAAAATAAAAGGGGAAACTAATCACTGGACCTGTGCGTAAGGAAACGCGTTGGATGTGCTAACAGGAAAGCTACGAGGTGAGTGGCTTAGGTGCAAAAACGTAACCTAGGAATGCAAGAGAAAAATTTGTATAAAATCATTTATTCCTAAGATATGGATGTGAGGCATGTACACAATTCCTGATAACATTAATTCCTAAAACATTAAAGAAAAGCATCGATACATACACCGTTATAATCTACACCTGAAGTCATTGGTGTGAATCATTCATACAACTGCTGTTGCCTGATAACTGATCGCAATAACTCGTGAAACGGTACACGTTTCGCAGTACACCCGCATGCTCACGTGCTTTGTGGAGACGTAGTTTCTAGGTATCGTGGCCAAGTTGCAACAATATCACATCACACAATCACGAACAGTTAACATTCCTTAAAACAAACATGTGACCGGACAGTTAGGGATGACGGTAGCCCAACAAACTTTAATGTTCAACCACGTGGTCGGCTCCCCACGGACGAAAGATACATAAAGCAAGGAAAATGTACGAGAAGGCAAAGCTATTAATATTTAGAAAAGTGAAAGCTTATACAGGCACAGCTGAAGGCAAACAGACATTCATACAAAAGCGAGTGCTCACTTCTTATCGACACCCTTGTGTGGCGCTCTTCTGGTGGATCCAAGTCTGCTATAGAAATTTACTAAAAGAAAAATCTGCCAAAGTTTTGCATTTCTTGCTGCGACAAGGGAAAGCAATCTTTCAGAGTTGAAAAGCGAGACCAAAAGCTAACAGCTCACCCCTCGCCACGTAACAACGCGCCACGCGGTCAGTCTAACTCACCCTTATTCGACTGGAACACAGCTGTGGACGCTTCCCGTACCGGCGGCAGACTGCCTCCCTTTTTCATCTCCAGCCTCTTCCACGCTCCCCGTGGCCCGGACAACCCAAAGATGCCATTTCCGCCACCAACCTAACGCAGGTGGATTTCTTCCCAAGTGCGGAAAGAATTTCATCTCCTTTTCGCACACATCATTTTATGCAGGCGACACACAAAAAGTTTCACGAGATCTGACATAGGATAATTTGCAAGTAACTCTGTTTAATACTAAAAATTTCATTGGAAAGAACCAGTTTCATAAACTTCTAATAAACTTTTGTGTTGTCCTCTCCATAATAGAACCTTAATCAAATACAGCCATCCGAGACAGGTGTTAACAACTTTGCTTAATGAGCTTCGCGCTGAACAGCGCAAACTGATTCCACCGACTGCCTAGAGTACGGTAGACCGACCAACAGCTCTAGCACGAATTAAATATCGTTCGTGGCAGCCAACGTCGTAGAAAACGCTCAAATTCCTTCCAGCGAGTCATATAAAAAAATAACGCTAAGAAAGGTCCCACGTGTTGTACCAAAATCTAAATAGATCTTCCGATTGGGGAACTTAGTTAACACCAGTATCAAATTTTTACCTAATGGAGGAAAATTTTCTTGATATGATAATATTAGAATCCTGTACTGTTACAAATATAGAAATTATTTTGAATTGTAACTGTGACTTCCTTATTTATAGCAGTGGAGTATATATATATATATATATATATATATATATATATTTGAATGCAGAAACCAATTTAAATGTCCTCCGTAAGTTATCTATACAGATGAATTTCATTACATCATATAATAGCCAATTTACAGCTATGGCCATTATCAAATGCTTGAAACATTAATATCAACAAGATAAAACAAATAAAACTCTTGTTTGTCATAGTTATTCTTTGCATATTATAGTTGCTGCTACATCGTTTACAGGTGCGTCGACTAAGTGTGTGCGAAAATTAAAAACTATTTCCTTATATGTGGGAACACGGGCTAAATCCACACACACAAACGTCGAAAAGCTTCATGAACATCACATACTGCAGGCAGGAACTCAGTGCGTAACGCATCATATAACTGACTTTCTGTTGACATACGACTCCCAAATCCTGCTTATTACATTTAGCAGCACAACGTTTCCCTTCCCTACCACTGACGTGAACACAGTCGTTACAAATGTTACATGTTCTCGATATACTGTCGATTGGAACAGCAACCAGTATACTTCAGAAATAACAAACGTTTTGAAACTTCCTGGCAGATTAAAACTGTGTGCCGGACTAAGACTCGAACTCGCGACCTTTGCCTTTCGCGGGCTCTACTATCTGAGCTACCCAAGCACGATTCACGTCCCGTCCTCACAGCTTTACTTCTGCCAGTACCTCGTCTCCTAGTTTCCAAACTTCACAGAAGCTCTCCTGCGAACCTTTCAGAACTAGCACTCCTGGAAGAAAGGAAACTGCGGGGACATGGGTTAACCATAGCCTGGGGGATGTTTCCAGAATGAGACTTTCACTCTGCAGCGGAGTGTGCGCTGATATGAAACTTCCTGGAAGATTAAAATTGTATGCTGGACCGAGACTCAAACGCGGGACCTTTGCCTTTCGCGGGCAAATGCTCTACCATCTCTTATTCTGGAAACATACGTTTTAGTGTACAGTCGCAATCTGTTTATTTCACCTACTAGGTAACGGTTTCCGTAATCAGTACCATCGCCTGTCCCGCAATCTTCACGATCACTTCCCAACTCACGTGTCAGATACGTGTATGTGCAATAATTTTAACGAGGTCATATGGCGCACTAGTTAACAGGTCAGATAGAGACACTTTGGCATGTAGACTACAGCAAAGCGGTAGATGTGCGTGGAGGTGGAGTGTGCGGAATGACCACTCCCTCAGCGTATAAGGTGATTCATCATATTGGCACGTTACAACAGTACAATCTTCCTCAATACCTAAGGGTAGTAATCTAGTCGACATCGATGAGAAACACAGAATTTCTTTACATGAAAATCATTCCTGAAGCATACACATTATGTCTGCGAAATGATTTTTTGCTTGTAAAGATAATTTTGGAAATTAAAGCGTGTTGAATGGAACCGTGTGTTGGAGGCGTTCGATGAATTAGTTCAAGAAAGGATTCGACGAGTACACGAATTTCCGTTTAGTAAGGATTTGCCGAAACTATGGACCGATTTCACTACGCAAAATGACGACGAGAGCTTCAACGAGTGCATTTGGATCCTGCTGCCGAAACCTTTTCATTGTGGGGTAAAACTGTTGAAATAGTTGCATATATAGCTGTAGGTATATTCAAAGAAGGTTATTCATCTATAATGAACACCATAAACGTGTTACGAATCGTCAAAGGGACCAACAGAAAACCGTAAGTTTTGAAACAACGTTTTTTTCTATCTTTTTTTTTTGTTACTACGAACTTCAAACGAGTTTTTATTGTAACGACATTTTTTATCCACGCGAAGCGCTATCGAGCCCCTACAATTTAACCGATTCGTTTAATTTTTTAAAACGAAGATCATTAAATGTAGGTGGCCTTAGCGAGAACTTCTTTGGATTCGACTTTTAAATATTTATTTAAGCATTTCAACTTCGAGAAACATACTAAGAAATTGACATGCTTTTCAAATAGCTACCAGTTTTTTTTTGTTCTTTTTTTTTGGGGGGGGGGGTATATTTCAAGATAGCATCTTGAAAGTCCCCCAAATTCGTTTCAATTTAAGAATTTTATATTTTGATAGAATTCAAAAATAGTCCCGAAATGGCACAAACTTCACGCAAACCAAGAGGCACCACTAGGTGCATATTTTGACGAAGTCTGAAGCCACCATTTTTAATTTGTTATGAGATAGACGGATGTATATATAATAAAGTGGTAAATCACCCTTTGAGCAGTCCCTGTAAGAAAAAAATTCTAAACTTAAGCTCCCGTTAAATGAGCAGCGAAGCCGGAAGTCCATACGTCACTGCTGTGTTGAGCGACATTAGGCAAAATATTTCTCTAGTGATCGCTTTGCATTTGAGTCGTAATGAGGTTGATTTACACTGCCAACAAGTTCTAAGTCCATTCGCTTAGCAATGGCTTTGCCCGGCGTGCGTGAGTGGTCGCTCTAGGTGTCAGGGCATCGGCCCCCGGAGTAGAACTGCTGACCTCCAGCTGACTCCCCAGTTCGCTGTGCAGTCGTGCTGTCATCGGACCGAGCAGCCCCCTAAATAACTGGTGATGAAGGGGTTGTATTGTATGGAACCGGGGACTTAGAAACGACGGACAGCCCTCAGTGGTTCACAGCCCCACACCGAACCCAGGGTTATTGTGCAGTTCGGCCCTAGTAGACACCCCGACACCCGCCCCCTCCCCCCACCATGGGAACGGCTCATACCAGACGAGCGTAACCCCAATGTTTGCGTGATATAGTAGTTATGGTGTACGTGTACGTGGAGACAATGTTTCTGCAGAAATCGCCGATATAGCGTAACTGAGGCGGGCTAAGGGGAACCAGCCCGCATTCGCCGAGGCACATGGAAAACCGTCTTAAAAAACCATCCATAGGCTGGCCGGCACACCGGATCTCGACACTAATCCGCCGGGCAGATTCGTGCTGGGGACCGGCACGCCTTCCCGCTCGGAAAGCAGCACGTTAGAGCAGGCGGCTAGCCTGGCGGTCTGGTGGAGGGATACTGAGCAAAGCTCTAATTAGCCCACACGATCGGCGCAGGAAAACAGTGCTTCGGTGACGCCGTACCGGAACCGTGCTGCGTGTCGGCTTGTACGCCTGCAGTGCAGGCAACCCCTCTGCCTCTGCTGTACTGTGTGAAGCGAGTGTGCCCCGCCGATGCAGCAGTGACGCGGCGAGGACGTTCGCCAATACGGACAGGCTGTTTGCGATGTCTGGGTTCAAATGGCTCTGAGCACTATGGGACTTAACATCTGTGGTCATCAGTCCCCTAGAACTTAGAACTACTTAAACCTAACGAACCTAAGGACATCACACACATCCATGCCCGAGGCAGGATTCGAACCTGCGACCGTAGCAGCCGCGCGGTTCCGGACTGAGCGCCTAGAACCGCGAGACCACCGCGGCCGGCTGCGCGATGTCTGGGATGCAGCCGTGAAGCCGCCACAGCAGGGAGTGCGCTCTGTGCTGTGTGTGGCGGCCAACAGGCCAGCGGGTGTTTGCCGCCCCACCTGGCCGTGGCGCCACGCCGCACAGCCCAAATTGGCCCGGCGATTAATAGCCGGGCGTTCGATCGCTAATCGCATAACCGACGTCCGCCCCCCGGCAGCAGAATTGCGTGGCGGCTACCGCCTCCGCCCCCTGACCCATTACTCCATCACCCCGGGATCTCGCGGCGGTCAAAAATGAATTTCGGACGCAGATAGCAGGCAGCAGGCAGCTCGACAACAGCCGCGAAAACAATTAACCTCGCCGGTTCATCGGAGCCGATGGATCGTGTCTCTACTGCGGATAGAGGGAGACAGAGAGAGAGGTGGATGGAAGCACTGGCTCCTATATATACGAGGCAAAAGAAGTCGTCCTTCACACGAAACTACGTGATGTTATCAGCTCTTTCTAGGTAGTTGCAAAACCTACTCTCCTCCACAGTCTGGGCTCCACTAATTTCCTCGCATACTGCCACACGGTTTGCCAGCCTGCAAATTATGGTCCTGTACCGGGGCAACATATGATGTTGGAGTAACGGTCAAAGAAAAGAGTCGCCACTAAGCTTAGTCACCCTGAAGAGAATGTAAGAAAAATCGGATGAGTTTCAGGTCAAAGTCCGAACAGTAAAACTCGACAACCAGTCACGTTTTATTAGGATGGCTGTAACGTGGGGCACAGTAAAACATTTGCTATCACTAAAAAAAAAGGCATATTTATTACTTTAAGAACACGTAACACCTCAAATGTTTACAGCTACGATTATCCTAAGACATTCATATTTTCATATGCTACTCCAATAACTGAATATTAGGGATAACTACAGCCTTAAGTAGTAACCGCTTGGCTGCTCTTGTGAATAATTTATTTAACGAACTATTTCGTGGCCTATAAGTCACATTATCGGGTTAGATATGTGAAATCATGACAGTGAACTTGCAACGTGGACGGTTGCAAGTTTAATGCCATAATTTAACACATATAACCTGATGTAGTAGCTTGTAGACTACGAAATAGTTCGTTGAATAAATTATTCAGAAGAGCAGCCAAGCAGTTATTGTTCAAGAACTAAATATCTGTATTACCAAAAGCATCATATAAGTATTTCATGTGCAAATATACAGGGTGAACATTAAGAATTAAAATTGCTACACCACGAAGATGACGTGCTACAGACGCGAAATTTAACCGACAGGAAGGAGATGCTGTGATATCCAAATGATCAGCTTTTCAGAGCATTCACACAATGCTGGCGCCAGTGGCGACACCTACAACGTGCTGACATGAGGAAAGTTTCCAACCGATTTCTCATACACAAACAGCAGTTGACCGGCGTTGCCTGGTGAAACGTTGTTGTGATGCCTCGTCTAAGGAGGAGAAATGAGTACCACCACATTTCCGAATTTGATAAAGGTCGGATTGTAGCCTATCGCGATTGCAGTTTATCGTATCGAAATATTGCTGCTCGCGTTGGTCGAGATCCAACGACTGTAAGCAGAATATGGAGTCAGTGGGTTCAGGAGGGTAATACGGAACGCCGTGCTGGATCCCAACGGCCTCGTATCACTAGCAGTCGAGATGACAGGCATCTTATCCGCATGGCTGTAACGAATTGTACAGCCACGTCTCGATCCCTGAGTCAACAGATCGGGACGTTTGCAAGACAACAACCATCTGCACGAACAGTTCGACGACGTTAGCAGCAGCATCGACTATCAGCTCGTAGACCATGGCTGCGGTTACCCCTGAAGCTGCATCACAGACAGGAGTGCCTTCGATGGTGTACTCAACTACGAACCTGGGTACACGAATGGCAAAACGTCATTTTTTCGGATGAATCCAGGTTCTGTTCACAGCATCATGATGGTCGCATCCGTGTTCGGCAACATCGTGGTGAACGCACATTGGAAGCGTGTATTCGTCATCGCCATACTGGCGTATCACCCGGTTTGATGGTATGGGGTGCCATTGGTTACACGTCTCGGTAACCTCTTGTTCGCACTGACGGCACTTTGAACAGTGGAGGTTACATGTCAGATGTGTTATGATCGTGGCTCTACCCTTCATTCGATCCCTGTGAAACCCTACATTTCAGCAGGATAATCCACGACCGCATGTTGCAGGTTCTGTACGGGCCTTTCTGGATACAGAAAATGTTCGACTACTGCCCTGGCCAGCACATTCTCCAGATCTCTCACCAACTGAAAACGTCCGGTCAATGGTGGCCGAGGAACTGGCTCCTCACAATACGCCAGTGACAACTCTTGATGAATTGTAGTATCGTGTTGAAGCTGCATGGGCAGCTGTACCTGTACACGCCATCCAAGTTCTCTTTGACTCAATGCCTAGGCAGATCAAGGCCGTTATTACGGCCAGGTATGGTTTTTCTGGGTACTGAGTTCTCAGGATCTATGCACCCAAATTGCGTGAAAATGTAATCAGATGTCAGTTCTAGTATAATATATGTGTCCAATGAATGCCCGTTTATCATCTGCATTTTTTCATGGTGTAGCAATTTTAATGGCCAGTAGTCTATATATATATATAAAGGGTGTATGCCCAAATTATCTAAAAAATCTCCTGATACATAGAGTAAAATGCGTTCGGAAACGCTTTATTTCCATGTTAGGCTCATTTCCCTTTTTTTCTTCGTAATCACATTAATCATGGGATACAAACAGAAACAAAACGTACCAGTGTTACATGAAACACTGAAAATAGGCTTTTACTTACGTTTGCTTAGAATGTACAGCAATTAATAATACTTAGGTCAATGTTGACATGTGATTCACTTCATTGCTTGTGTTGATGAGCGCCTAACCTCGTTGTTCTACTCGCACAAGGGGCGTAGCATCAACTGTTTAGTGTTCATCTTGGACATTGTTTCCGGCAGAGTACAATGGAAGTGTACTCAGATGTGGAGTTGGCAGACACACATTTGCTGCACAGCTTGGGAGGCGACTGACGGAGGCCTAGTAGGACGAGGGCACCTCACCTGGAGGAAGAACTTCTCCGTGCAGTTGACGACAGCCATGGTAACACAACTAGCTGCAACTAGTAATGTTCACCACGTGGCTGTCTGGAGAGTGCTACATAAGAACTTGCTGTATCCGTGCCATGTGTAGAGCGCGTGCAGGTACTATCAGCGCCTGATCTCCCAGCACGAAGTTGTTCATTTAACAATATCTCACTGCAGTGCAAATGTGCTATTCAGGGATTAGGCTTCGTTTGAAAGTAAACGAATAATGTGTTGAAGAAAAGTAGAACCAGACCTCTAACATGCAGCTGAAGCATTTCTGGACCCGTGTTCGTATAACACATTTTACTGCTCTACGTCATCAAAGTTTGGCCACACCCTTTTAGCATACCCTCGGACACTGTCCCACAGCTTGCCACCCTGCGAATAACGGCCCTATTACACAGCCAGAACGAAATATCTGGGAGTCTGGGTATGACCACATACACTGAGGCGACGTAAGTCATCGGATACCGATATGCACGTGTACAGATGGTGGTAGCATCGGGTAAGCAGGGTATAAAAGGGCACTTCAGTGGCGAAGATGTCATTCGTGCTCAGGTGGTTCATGTGAGAAGGTGTCGAAGGTGGTTACGGCCGCACGTCTAGAGTTAATAGACTTTCAACGCGGAGTGGTAACTGGAGCCAGACGCATGGGACATTCCATTTTGCAAGTAGTAGTAGATTTGGAAAATTCTTAAGTTTCATACACCTTTAAGTATGGTTTGTTGTTGTTGTCGTTGTGGTCTTCAGTCCTGAGACTAGTTTGATGCAGCTCTCCATGCTATTCTACCCTGTGCAGTACCTACTGCAGCCTACATCCTTCTGAATCTGCTTAGTGTATTCATCTCTTGGTCTCCCTCTACGAGTTTTACTCTCCACGCCGCCCTCCAGTACTAAATTGGTGATCCCTTGATGCCTCAGAACATGTCCCACCAACCGATCCCTTCTTCTGGTCAAGTTGTGCCACAAATTCCTCTTCTCCCCAATTCTATTCAATACCTCCTCATTATCTATGTGATCTACCCATCCAATCTTCAGCATTCTTCTGTAGCACCACATTTCGAAAGCTTCTATCCTCTTCTTGTCTAAACTATTTATCGTCCGTGTTTCACTTCCATACATGGCTACACTCCATACAAATACTTTCAGAAACTATTTCCTGACACTTTAATCTATACTCGATGTTAACAAATTTCTCACCTTCAGAAACGCTTTCCTTGCCATTGCCAGTCTATATTTTATATCCTCTCTACTTCGACCATCATCAGTTATTTTGCTCCCCAAATAGCAAAACTCCTTTACTACTTTAAGTGTCTCATTTCCTAATCTAATTCCCTCAGCATCAACCGACTTAATTCGACTACATTCCATTATCTTCGTTTTGCTTTTGTTGATGTTCATCTTATACCCTCCTTTCAAGACACTGCACATTCCGTTCAACTGCTCTTCCAAGTCCTTTGATGTCTCTGACAGAATTACAATGTCATCGGCGAACCTCAAAGTTTTTATTTCTTCTCCATGGATTTTAATTCCTACTCCGAACTTTTTTTTTGTTTCCTTTACTGCTTTGTCAATATACAGATTGAGTAGCATCGAGGAGAGGCTACAACCCTGTCTCACTCCCTTCCCAACCACTGCTTCCGTTTCATACCCCTCGACTCTTATAACTGCCATCTGCTTTCTGTACAAATTGTAAATAGCCTTTCGCTCCCTGTATTTTACCCCTGCCACCTTCAGAATTTGAAAGAGAGTATTCCAGTTAACATTGTAAAAAGGTTTCTCCAAGTCTACAAATGCTGGAAACGTAGGTTTCCCTTTCCTTAATCTTTCTTCTAAGATGAGTCGTAGGGTCAGTATTGCCTCACGTGTTACAACATTTCTACGGAATCCAAAGTGATCTTCTCCGAGGTCGGCTTCTACCAGTTTTTCCATCATGGTGACTACCAGAGTATGTAATATACGGAATGCTTTATACGATCATGCTACTTAGCAACTGTATCTCATTCCATCTGCTAATGGGCTGGCGATGAAGTTAACCGACTCTGAAATCTGTAGTAGTTAGGAAATTCAATATTCCATGATTCTCAATGTCAAGAGTGTTCAGAGAATGCAAAATTTTAGACGTTACCCCCCACCACGGACAACAGTGGCCGACGGTCTTCGCTTAATTACCGAGAGAAGCGACGTTAGTGCAGATCTGTCAGTGCCGAGAGAGAAGCAAAACTGCAACCGCAGAAATCAATGTGGGCCGTCGACGAACATGTCCATTAGGACAGTGTCGCGACGTTTGGCGTCAATGGGCTATGGCAGCAGACGAGCGTTGCGAGTGCCTTTGCTTACAGCACGACGTCGCCTGCAGCGCCTCTCTTGGGCTCGTGACTGTATCAGTTGGACCATAGGCGACTGGAAGAGCGTGGGCTGGTTCTATGAGTCCCGATTTTAGATGGTAAGAGCTGGAGGTAGGGTTCGAGTGGGGCGCAGATCTCACGAAGCCATGCACCCAAGTTGTTAACAAGACTCCGTCCAAGTTGGTGGTGGCTCCATGTTAGAGTGGGCTGTGTTTATGTCGAATGTACAGGGTCCTCTGTTCCAACTAAACCCATCGTTTACTGGATAGCGTGATGTTGAGCAAGTTGGAGATCATCTTCAGGCGTTCATGGACTTCACGTTCCCAAACAAAGATGGAATATTTATGGATGACAATGTGCCATGACACCAGGTCGCAATGCTTCGCGATTGGTCTAAAGAACATTGTGCACAGCGAATGATTTGGCCACCTGTTGTTGTTGTTGTTGTTGTTGTGGTCTTCAGTCCTGAGACTGGTTTGATGCAGCTCTCCATGCTACTCTATCCTGTGCAAGCTTCTTCATCTTCCAGTACCTACTGCAACCTACATCCTTCTGAATCTGCTTAGTGTATTCATCTCTTGGTCTCCCTCTACGATTTTTACCCTCCACGCTGCCCTCCAATACTAAATTGGTGATTCCTTGATGCCTCAGAACATGTTCTACCAACCGATCCCTTCTTGTAGTCAAGTTGTGCCACAAACTCCTCTTCTCCCCAATCCTATTCAATACCTCCTCATTAGTTATGTGGTCTACCCATCTAATCTTCAGCATTCTTCTGTAGCACCACATTTCGAAAGCTTCTATTCTCTTCTTGTCTAAGCTATTTATCGTCCACGTTTAACTTCCATACATGGCTATATCGCCCGATATGAATCCCATCAAACTTTTGTGGGACATAATCTAGAGGTCAAGTGGTCCTACATCGTTAACTCTTTTGCGATTATGGCCGGCTATGGAGGCAGCACCGCTCAATATTTCTGCAGGGGATTTCAACGACTTGTTGAGTCCATGCCACGTCGAAGTCCTGCAATATACTGGGAAAAAGGTCAGACTCGATAGTAGGAAGTAGGCCATATGTTTTCTCTCCTCAGTGTGAAGCAGGTATGGCACATGCCAAATGGGGTTAATTGTAAGAATTCTCACTAACTGAGGTCTACCCACAGTTGACGTAGCTTACAAAGCCCTCTACTGACCAATACTAGAATAGTGCTCGTCAGTCTGGAAGGCGTACCACGTGTGACTGATAGGGGAAACAGAGAAGATCCACAGAGGAACAGCGCGTTTCGTTGAAGGCTTATTTAGTAAGCGTGAAAGCCAGTGGCAGACACTACAGGAGAGACGTACTGCATCCCGCTGAGTTTACTGTTCGAAATGGACGTTCCTAGATGAGTCAACCAATACGTTCCTTCCTCTCACGTACATCTCGCGCAAACACAATGAAGGTAAGAGCAGAGAGATTTGATCTCACACCCAGGCTCACCAGCAGCCGTTCCCGTGGACTATTCGCGACTGGAAAACAGCGAACTCACACTGGTAGATAAAGCTATAGAAGTAGACGTATGTGTAAAAAACATCAACTCTATCTGTCATGTGACAACATCGTGGTGACTACCAGAGTATGCAATATACGGAATGCTTTATACGATCATGCTACCTAGCAACTATATCTCATTCCATCTGCTAAGGGGCTGGCGATGGAGTTAAACGACTCTGTAATCTGTAGTATCTGTGTTAGATATCATCAACAATTCAGTTGCTTCAGTGGAGTCCGTCCTTACTAACAAGTGGAGGCCACGACGCTGGGATCGCAGATTTACTTCAAACCCTGTGCGCCTTTCGCCGGCCACTAAAACAACAAAATGTGCAAGTAGTAAGGTGCAATACTGTGTTAATTCCGAGAAAATTGCAGTAGAAGTTTTACGCGTCTATTACGTAACTGATGCATCTGTGCGAAAGTGACGTCCATAAGCAGTTATTGTGGCCAAGTGATATCCGGCACGGTAGCTCATCGTGTTCGGTCAAAGGGCTAGCTGCGTCCTTTTTTTCTAAAGAAGAAAAAAAAAAACTGAGTGAGTGGATCAACGATGAAAGTGAACGGATGTCATGGGACGTCCGCCCAGAAGAAGTGCAATGAGCAATAACGAACAAAATGAGATAAAAAAATAGTTGTTAGCGTTCGCGCTTTAGAAAGCGGGTTGTAGGCGAGGCGACGGTTTGAATTCCGCCACTACTTACTTTTTAATGTATACTTTTATTCATCACCGGTCACATTATTTAATTCACATGTCATTTGAAAGGTAATAAAATGAAAAACAACCCACGTGCACTTTGATGAAGTTGTAGTGAATTTCATATGTTATTTGTCTATTTACAATTTGTACAGTAATTACGTTTTCTAGGACAAGGCATGGGCTTGGTTATCCCAAGTCAAACCTCGATGAATAATGATGCAAGTGACGTTACTTACAACTAGTAATACAGAAAGTCACAAATGTGCCAGACCACAAGAGATGTGTACAGCTGCTCGCATGGTATGCTGTCGAAATCACACGTTCCAAGATAGTATTTGTCATACAGACATGGAAAACATAAATTGTAACTTCACGCAGATACACGCAGCTTTTTTTCCTATTATACTACGTCTTGAATTTCATATAAATTAAATAATTTGATCAGTGATGAAAAAAAAGACAGATTAATAATTGTATCTGAAAAGGAGTGGAACTGTCGGCTCATATACATTGTTCTTACGGAGCTCGAACGCTAACCAGTTGTCCACAATAACGTATTACGTGTGTATTCTAAGAACAGCTACGTCAGTTGCATAACAGACGCGTAAAACTTCCCTCGCGATTTTATGTTGTTTTAATAGGCTACTAAAGATGTACAAAGTGTGAAGTAAATCTGTGATACCAACGTTGTAGACTCCTTCTTGTAAGAAACTGTAGGTTCACTGTTGTATTTGTGAATATTTGTCACACTTTTGTTTTTTCGGACCATCCATTCTGATGGCTGACTGCCTGTTAAAAATTAAATGCGATTAAATTGTGTCTGCGCTCCAACGACGTTAAACACCGGTTAGGAAAACGCGATTAGTTAATTGGGAATTCGACCGCCGTTCACTCCATGTGTTACTATAGAAAGCGTATGTTGTACATGCACAGACCGTAGTGAACGCTATCTGCGGTACTTTCGGGGGGTTTCCAGTTTGTTGTCAGAGGGGTATTGTCAGTGTGCTATGAAGAGCAAGAAAATGAAGCATAATTTCTCAGAATTTGACACTGGTTTCCTTTTAGAGCTGGCCAGCTGTAATGTGAACATTTTAGAATGCAAAATAACGGAAGGGCGTAGTGTTAAGAAGATTGGAGACTTGTCGATGGGTTGAACAGCGAATAATGCTGTACAACGATCTTACATACAAAGTAGCAGAAGTTATTCCTTAAAGCAACTGAATATTCATCCCATTTTCGGTCCTAAGTTGAATATAGTTAAATTACAGCTTCTAAGGCCAGTTTGCGCATGCGTAATATCCATATACCCGATGTTACGTTCTTCCACCACTCTAGAGTAGTGAACTTCATCACATACATATCAAGTTTGAGATTCGTTTCGTAATTTAATTTCAATTTCAATGGAAGAGGAGATTTTTTAGTCCATAAAGCAAACAGATAGGTATATACAGGGTGGAAAAAATCGCGCATTTGGACTCCGCAGAGTGATTTCTCACATACTAGCAATACAAAAATGTCGATCATCAAACTTCGTAGTGTGCATATTTAGGGCAGTAAGTGGACATTAAAGACTGGCAGTCTGGCAACATTGTAAGCACAGGTACCGTAACTAGCTCTGTCAGCATACGGCAGCAGTGCTGTGCAGTTGGTACAGTGGATAGCGTCTTGGGTTAGCATGCAGGAGCTAAGGGTTCGGTTCTGGATTGTAGATTATTTGTTTTTATTTGCTAAAAGTAATCTGCGTGGTTCGGTATCTGGCGTCATACAGCGATTACAGCGAGTCTTCTACACAACATTTGCAGTAACGTACTAAAAACACAGAACACCTTTTAAAGAAATCTTTTGCATGTCATGCACGTGACTTGTTTCGCACCACGGCATCCACTAGATTCCAAACTTGTTTTGTGTGTACCTCCCCTTACGATCCCATCGGTTAATACTAACTATTATTCTTGCCAGCTTCAGGTTCATTACATTCAGTTAGGGCCTTACGTTACCAGTAGGACCTGCTACGTTGTTTCCAAATGATTTCGATGGGACCATTGCTTCAACTTGCAAATGGCTTCCTTTAAAAGCTGACTAATGAAACGACGGTACTTCAATTTCTTTGTTGGTGGTACTTAACTGCAAGTGTTCTGTAGCAGACCCCCTGTAATCTCTGTATGATGGTTAACACGTCAGTTACGGTACCGCGCAGACGACATTTAACAAATAAACCTCAGTCCAGAATCGAACCCTCGACCTCCTGCATACTAACTCAAAACGCTATTCACCGCACTGTTGTTCATCCTGACAGAGGCAGTTACCGTGCATGTGATTACATTGTTGCCAGATTGCCAATCTTTAACGTCCATTTACAGCCCCAAATATGCGCAGTACGACATTTTGTGTGAGACTTTTTTTTTAATTGCTGTATGTGAGTAATCGCGCTGCGAAGTCCAAGCGCGCGAATTTTTCTTCACCCTGCGTATATTCAACGCGACATTTCATGGTAACAAAAACTTCCAGTGCGCAACGTGTGTTTACTTACTGACGTAGACTGACAGTTAACGTTAAGATATCTGGTCACTGGGGTAATATTTCAGACGTTCTCCTTGGTACAGAAATTATAGTAAGTACAATATTTATAATAAATTACCTCGATTACTGCATGTAATTCTATTAAATCAGAAGAAAGACTACAAATCATTTAGAAAACAAAGGAAAAAATAATAATCCTGAGGAGGCACACGTGAACCTGCCACCTCTGCCTATCACAAAATGTATAAAACGATGCGCTTTTGATAGATCAGCAGTTTGCCATAACACTGAAATCCATTGTACCAGTGACTCCAGGAAATCCATTCAGTGCGCTGAAACTACCCATCACAGCGTGTGATTCTGTTCGAAAAGGAAACTTCTTGTATTTAGGGAACATTGCTTCTATGATCCTCGATGCATCACTGACAATTCATTGCACTATTGTACTATGTACATTGGCATTGTCACCAGAAACTATATTAAATGCACTAGTTACATACGCCCTTATTTTCATCAGGAGGCAATTCAAGGGCGAGACAGAGTTACTCGATAAGTAGGAAATTCTAACCCGTAATTCATTTGAACAAATAAGCAAAACATTGCCTCTTCGGAGAGACGAAATCTCTCTTCAGATTTCCTGTTCACATCATCTTAGAAACGATTCCCCTTCCCAAAAGTATACTAATACTGTTGCGGCCGCGATTTGAGTTAAAGATACAATATTTTCCATCTATGACGTCTAAAACATCAAAATGTGGTGCCTTCTTCATACAATACGTACTAACTTTTTTTAAGCGCCAACAGTTCAAGATAAACGAGCCTCCGATCTCGATCTCCGTTAATCGTGATCAGCTCCTTCGTTTAACTTTAACCGAGGCTGGTGTAGTCGAATTTTGCGTTGAGCACTGTTTAATACCGACTTAATCGCGGTTAACTTTTAATCGACATAGGTGCGGTCGGCCCTGAATGTCACACTCTTATTGTTGTGGCATTAGTCTGAAGACAGGTGTCGTGTGCAGGCCCCTCCGTCCTTGCATAACTACTGTAACCTTCTTCTATTTGAACCTGTTTGCTGTATCCAACCCGCCGTTTTACACCCAGAAATTCGCTCCGTCATCAAATTGGTGATTACTTGGTGCCTTTGGGCGCCTCATATCAACTGAGCCCGTCTTTTAGTCAGTCTTTGCAACAAATTTCTTTTTTCCTCAGTTCCGATCAGTGGCTTCCCATAAGTTATTCGCTCTACCACCTGATCTTCAGCATTCTTTTGTAGCACCACATGCCAAACGCTTGTATTCTTTTTTGTCTTAACTGTTCCAATTCGTAAAAGGCTAAGCTCCAGCTACATACGTTCAGAAAATACTTTCTAATACTTAAATGTATACTCACCTTTAAGAACTTTCTCTTTTCAGAAATGAATATCTTGCAGTTGCCAGTTTGCATTTCGTGTCTTATTTACTTCGGCATTCAGTTATTCGAGTATAAAATAGCAAAACTAATCTGCCGCATTAATTGTGTCATTTTCTAATCCAATTTCTTCATCGGCAACTGATTTAATTCTACTAAATTCCACTATCCTTAGTTTACATTTATTGAAGTCCATCTCATAATCTCTCTAGAAAACACATTCGTTCCATTCAACTGCTCTTTAAACTGCTTTGCGAACTCTGTCAGAATTACAGCATTGCCGGCCGAAGTGGCCGTGCGGTTAAAGGCGCTGCAGTCTGGAACCGCAAGAACGCTACGGTCGCAGGTTCGAATCCCGCCTCGGGCATGGATGTTTGTGATGTCCTTAGGTTAGTTAGGTTTAACTAGTTCTAAGTTCTAGGGGACTAATGACCTCAGCAGTTGAGTCCCATAGTGCTCAGAGCCATTTGAACCATCAATTACAGCATCAACCTTAATTCCCTTTCCAAATTTTCCTTGGTTTCCTTTACTATCTGTTCAGCGTACAGGCTGAATAACATCGGTGACAGGTTACGACCGTGCCTCGCTTCCTTTCCGACTACTGCTTCCCTTTCACGTCCTTAGAGCCTTACAACTGCACTTCGGTTTCTGTACATGTTGTAAATAACCTGTCTTTCTCTGCATTTTACTCCCACTAACTTCAAATTTCAAAGACTGTATTACAGTCAAAATTGTTAAACGCTTTGGCTAAATCTAAAATTGGTTCACCTTTCTTCAATCTATTTTCTGAAAACAGTTTCAGATGTTTCTGTTGCGGACCTCAGATGGTCGAACCCGGGACTCCAGTAGGTAGAGCTGAAGCCGGGGCAGTAATAGATGGAGGTAGTATTGCGACTCTGCGGAAATCGTGATAATTTCGTAAACAGTGTAGTTGCTATGCAGTGCGCCTATACATTACATGTAGGAATAATAGTGTTAAAATAACTAGGCTACTCTCTTACCGAGTTTTTCTGAACTCTGGCCACTCGCAGTTAGATGTAAGCGTCATATCAACACTGTTCCTGTTTGCAAGTGCAATCTGTGAAATCATAGCTGCACTATAGTCGTCCTTAAACGTTCTATCATTAGGGTGTCGTCGGATCGCATTTTATTCATAGCCCATCTTTATTACATCAAGAAGATGTCTTACTTCGTGGGGTTGTTCTTAGGTCCTAGTTACCTTAGTTCATAATGGTATAAAATTGTCCTTAAGTTTCCAGAAGTAATAAAAAAGGTACAAAATTTGTTTGCTCTATACATGGATTACTAGATGCACCTGTGTTAAAACGAATATGAATGCATCTCGTTTAATGTTTTGCGTTATCAATACAGCCTTTTTAAAAATTTTCGCATATAAGAAAGTAAAATCAATCTAGATACAATTTTCACATTCTCACAAACCGTTACCAATATACTTTCTGTTTACATTCCATGTTTATTTAGCATTATTTTAATATTTCTACTTGTAAATGTCCAATTTTGTCCTAGAACAAAAGAACTGTATGTCATCTGTCTAAATTCCAAGGATCCTTCGTTGTTTCGCGTAAAAAAATCGAAATTCCGCTTGTAGGTTACGAACTCCTGGCCTGAATTGTTTCATCAGGCTGCCTGTAGAGTACAACTCCAATGCCTAATAATACATCTTTCCACATCCACGCAGTTACATATGAATGAAAAAAAAGTTAAAAATCGTAATTTTTTTAAAGATATTCTCCTGTACCTAATGTTCATTATCCTACAAAATAAGCTGCAAGAATTTAAAAAGAAAAAACAAAATACGTGTGATCTTGGTCTGACAAAGCATGCCTTGACACTGAGATATAAACAAACAAACTGCTCCATTATCACGTAGACTGTATACAGCAGGTATGGCGTTGGCGTGACGTGACGTGTCTCCTGCTGCTACGTGGTAGTGATGAATGCTTACTCAGCAGCGCGGGCCTGTCGACTTGGGGGCCTTTAGACCCCCGCCATTCCCCTTGTGTGGAGAGAGCCACCTCTTGACCCTGGGTCCGCCTATACATCAACACGCCGGCCGCGCCTCGCAGGCTATTTTAAACCGTGGCCTACGACAGCACAAGTGGGGCCCCTGATACATAGGCCAGCCCGCGTCTCACGCTGGAGTCATAAGCGCGCCGTACCTCACACGAAACCAGTCACCTTCATAAGACGTCAGACTTGTAAGGCCGTATCTAGACTTCACAATCATCTCCAACGTTGGCAATCTCCACATCAGAATTACCTTAATTAGAGCCTTTGACAATCATTGTCCAATATGAAATATCTGTCATCTCAATTCGAGTTTTCATCTATTTTTTCGAGTGCGAACGAGAGATACTAAATATGCAGTAACGATCCCCGGGAACAGTGCTATTATTGATAATGTTTGCTGATCGTGATCGCAATTAATTCAAAAGGTAATAAGCGGGCCCTTTGTGCTAACTTTGTACAGTACTCCGCAATTGAATGTCTGAGACATTCAAGACATGCAAGTGGTTCCGGCTGGTAGAAGAAGTCAGTGCCTTGGCGACATAATTTAAGTTAGTAAAACTGAGCAAATGGACGCAGTTAGAATGGCTATGAAAATTAGAGCCTTGTTCACAGTCTGCTGTTTCCACCGACATCTTAGGTTATAAATAACGCCCACAGCACCGGTTTTACCTCATTGGGACCCGACTTATTTTGCCATCAAGAAGCGCGTCCGTAGCTGGTACACACAGCCTCGAGACAGTACGTTCCTACAGTTTAGGTGCCACGACGAGTCAGCTTAACTAAGTGCTGCAGGCTCCAGGAGAAAAAAAAAAAAAAAAAAAAAAAAAAAAAAAAAAAAAAAAAAAAAAATCGGCAGTTAGAGGAACATAATCGTCGTGATACTCTCTAGTTGCCACAATTGGGCCATCACAATGGCAACTCGTAATTACGATTACATCCGCGCTACTGACGCCTGCATGTCGCTGCTAAGCTAGTATGCCTCGTTCTACTGCTGCGACCATTCCTTAGACAGTATTTGTCTCGCTCATGTCCGCCCCCGGTAGCTGAGTGGTCAGCGAGACAGAATGTCAATCCTAAGGGCCCGGGTTCGATTCCCGGCTCGGTCGGGGATTTTCTCCACTCAGGGACTGGGTGTTCTGTTGTCCTAATCTTCACCATTTCAACCCCATCGATACACAAGTCCCCGAAGTGGAATCAAATCGAAAGACTTGCACCGCTACGGTCGCTGGTTCTAATCCTGCCTCGGGCAGGTTTAATTAGTTCTAAGTTCTAGGCGACTGATGACCTCAGAAGTTAAGTCGCATAGTGCTCAGAGCCATTTGAACCATTTTTTGAAAGACTTGCACCCGGCGCACGGTCTACCCGACGGGAGGTCCTAATCACACGGGACTTACGAGGGTAATCCCAAAAGTAAGGTCTCCTATTTTTTATAAGTACATAGACCTGTTTATTTCTACAATGGTTTACATCAGTTTACAGCTTGAACATTTAGCTATTTTTCGACATGGTCACCATTTCTGTCGATGCGTTTTTGTAGACGCTGTGGCAGTTTTTGTATGTCCACGTCATACCAGCTCGCCGCCATGCTGCTCAGAAACTTATGAACCTCTTCTTTCACCTCGTCGTCGGAGCTGAATCGCTGGGGCCACAATTAACGCTGACAAGTACTGTCAAATTCTGAAATATCTCAAACAGGCAATTCAGAACCGGAGAAGAGGAATGTTGCGCATGGGGCGTACACATTCTCCATGACAACACTCGCCCACACATCGCTCGGTAAACCGTTGCTCTCCTGTAACAGTTTCAATGAAACATAATCACCCACCCACCCTATAGTCCTGACTTGGCACCCAGTGACTATCACCTGTTCCCTAGGTTAAAAGAACATTTGACCAGAAAGCGATTCAGCACCAACGACGAGGTGAGAAAAGAGTTCATAACTTTCTGAACAGCATGGTGGCGAGCTGGTATGACATGGGCATACAAAAACTGCCACAGCGTCTACAAAAATGCATCGACAGAAATGATGATTATATCGAAAAATAGCTAAATGTTCAAGCTGTAAGCTGATGTAAACCATTGTAGAAATAAACAGGTCTAAGTACTTATAAAAAAAATTAGGAGACCTTACTTTTGGGTTTACCCTTGTACATCTCGCTCATCGTCAATTACATGTTTCATTCCTTCATTTTATGTCCTCTAATTATTTATATGTATGGTTTTCCTTCAATTACTGAGCGTTGCCTCCTGCTACAGAAGTAACTATCTCGGAGCCTAGCACTTTCACCATATTCCTACTCTTCTTTACTTTGTACAGCAGTCCGATTTTCATTATTAAAGTTTTCGTGGCTGTTCGATCAAAATACAAATATTTGAGTCGAGCACTTTCACCACCATGTTCATGTGCTTTTTACCTTGCTCAACAGTGTGAGCGTCATTATTAATTTATCGGTTTCATTGTGCCACTTGACAAACACGAACGCATTATGTAAATCGCCCCTTATTAGATAACGTTGTTTGCAGTTGAGGCCGATAATTGGGCGTTTTATTCTGTCACAGGACGTACATTATAATATAAAACGCACCAAATATCGGCTTCAACTGCAAACAACGTTATCCAGTATGCCATATCGTAAGCTCGGCTTGTGACGTAGTAGGCGGTTATGCATTCCACTGGCCATGTTCTCTCCCGTGAAGAAGAAAGTCTGGCATATCTTACTGATAACGATCAAAAGGAAATAATGATATTAACTGCCAGTGGACATTTAACACATCAAGGAAAAAGTTGTATGTTTGTGCCGGACGAGTACACTAACCCGGATTTTTCGGTTTCTTGCAAGCAGTCGCCGTGACGCCTCGGCCATCCAGACAAGGCACCCGATCGACTTATGTTTCCTGTGGTATCGTCCAGAGATCGCGTTGGCACAGACATTAGCGAGGGCTCGCTTCAATTGGCAACAAACTATGGGATACGCTATATGAGACCACGCCTCCCCTCTCAATGTAGCAGCGCCCTCACACTGAGGTCAATATAGTGTCGAGTGAGCAAGACCTCTGCCCAGTTCGAGGCCACATCTAAACTCGTCAACAGCATAGTGTGGGACCCACGTGATAATTTAAATTTTCTGATGAACTTGTAGTGTTATTAATATTGAACATGGTACCTCAAGAGAGCAGTTTGTTAATTAGTGCATCAAGTGATGCTTTGCTAGTCCACGACAGTTGTAAGTTTTCCAGCACTCCTGTAGCAAAGACGTGTGTCAAAGTTAAGTATCTTTTTTCTTCATTTGTGTATTAAAGTGAACTGATATTTCATCTGTTCTGGTATGACGAGCTTTCTCCTAGGGCAATCAAAGAATCCACAGCTGTGGCCGTACGAAAGTAGTTTCGCCTGGTCATAGCACATCCAACTTATGCGCACACTACTGAGGTAGAGTCCCTGCTTATTACTCTCGTTACTCGAAGCGATTCACTGATTCCCGAAGAGTTCAACCGCGTTTGTACATCTACACTGAGGGGATCACTGGGCCGTCGTCCGTAAGAACAGACACCACACTTATTGAGTGTTGTGTACATAGTTCCGCGTAGTCAGCGCGTACACAACTTTCCCGAAAGAGCGCGTCCCGCTAAGCACAACAGCGCAGGCGCAGCGCTCGTCCGTCTCCGCACTACGAGATGGCGCTGTCTTAGAGACGGACCAAATTCTGCTTCCGCCGATCCGCGTATTAATATGTCTCGCAGCCAATGAGATTGCTCCTAACGTAGAACATTTTCTCCTCGCGGATCACACTCGCGCAGCGATACCTGAACGCTCG
The DNA here is from genome assembly GCF_023864345.2 of Schistocerca serialis cubense. Classification (NCBI taxonomy): domain Eukaryota; kingdom Metazoa; phylum Arthropoda; class Insecta; order Orthoptera; family Acrididae; genus Schistocerca; species Schistocerca serialis. Next base: position 471,518,000 of record NC_064646.1, on the reverse strand, counting down.
AGGCATTATAACGAGTGTACAGACCTCCGATTAGTCAGTCTGCATTTGTCTGCATCAGACTGCATTTGTCTGTAGTCGAGTTTCAGTCTGCGCCTAATAAGATTATCATATTCCTGTACCTAGCCATGAAGATAAATGTATAGACACTTAGTCAAGTATCAGAGATACGTGAGAATAAGATTAACATACCAAGACCAAAGGAACTTCAGATTGTCAATTGTAAACAGAATCCAGAATCAAGTTACGTAATGTCTATATTTATTATTATTTTAATAAATGTGTGGTAAAGTTTAATCAAGTTCTGTTCAAAGTTGGTCACCGTCAATCTACTACTCTAAGCGTGCAAGTGGCATTTCTATCGTCTGACCTAACGGCAGAAGATAAACACGCCACGATACGACCACGAGACATCTTGCTGTCACTCGCCTACTTCGTCAGAGCGACAAGTCAAATAATCTGATGGTGTGTGGACCGAAGGTCTTACAGTACGCACACCACATTGAGTCTTTAGCACTTCGGAGTGCAGGAGGACGTGACATTGCACGAATTGGAATCAGAAAACTCGATCAGTTCTTCCACGAACGCTTTCACGTTCCGTATGAGGGCGGCTTCAGCGCTTACGTCCGTGTTACACGAAGGTACTATTAGGTGTACGCCTCTGCAGCAGCGGTTTGGAACTGCAGCCTGGTGCACGGAGCCCGATTAGACGACACACGCCGAATATTCATAGCGAGACACTCGAACGGGAAGGTAAAGTTGTTGTTCATTCGTACGAAAACCTCTAAGACGTCAAGTTCCGATTTGTAATTGTTGTTCTCTTACGTAGCTATTACGAAATTATATTACTGCTGTACTGAATTGTGGCTCAGCTGTTCGTTCTATATGTTGACATTTCATTGACCAAGCATATTTTTATCTCAATCTACATTCACACAACGTGTTGCACGTGGAGGACGCGGCTATTTTTGCCTGACGTTGATCGTAGCTCTTAAGAGGAGGGCAGACTAACAAGACAACGAAAAGGGAAACGCAGTTGTCGCACTGGCAAGACGGAACGAAGTCAGGGTACGTAATCCCTATTTTTGAAGGTGCTGAAGCTCATATATCAGCAGGAATTTCGTAACCTCGTGAGAATGGACGCGCTTTGTTTTGGTAAGATGGTGTCTACAATACAGAATGGAAGTCGTTCAAGTGACACGGTAATGGCGGAGGCAATTTCTCATATTCAGAAATAATTATTGATCCTCTTTCTGATCGGACTCTCTGCTGAGTATTGCCAGTTTCTACCGGGTGATCAAAAAGTCAGTATAAATTTGAAAACTTAATAAACAACGGAATAATGTAGATAGAGAGGTAAAAATTGACACACATGCTTGGAATGACATTGGGTTTTATTAGAACAAAAAAAAGTTCACAAAATGTCTGGCAGATGTCGATGGACAACAAAGCGACAGTAACCGCTACCGTGACAGGTGAGAGGTGAGAGGTACGCCGATATGTTACAGAATCGCATCATCCCCAGCCTGGCTAATAAACACCTGCTGGAACGTACGATGTTTATGCAGGATGGCGCTCCACCCCATATTGCTAGACACGTGAAAGATCTCTTGCACGCGTCGTTTGTTGATGACAGTATGCTCAGCCACCACTTTCGTCATGCTTGGCCTCCCAGGTCCCCAGACCTCAGTCCGTGCGATTATTGCCTTTGGGGTTACCTGAAGTCGCAAGTGTATCGTGATCGACCGACATCTCTAGGGATGCTGAAAGACAACATCCGACGCCAATGCTTCACCATAACTCCGGACATGCTTTAGAGTGCTGTTCACAACATTATTCCTCGACTACAGTTATTTTTGAGGAATGATGGTGAACATATTGAGCATTTCCAGTAAAGAACATCATCTTTGCTTTGTCTTACTTTGTTATGCTAATTATTGCTATTCTGATCAGATGAAGCGCCATCTGTCGGACATTTTTGCACTTTTGTTCTAATAAAACCCTATGTCATTCCAAACATGTGTGTCAATTTGTACCTCTCTATCTACATTATGCCGTGATTTACTCAGTATTCAAATTTATGCTGACTTTTTGATCACCCGGTAGTTCCTAGAATGCTGAAATAAATCAGAAGATGTAATCAAATCAAACGTGGACTCTAAACAGTTAAGGCTCTATGTATACAAATCGAAAAACACGCACGTACAACTACGTTGTTGACATAGCTACGTATGTTTCCGCGGCCGATGTCATAAAGATTAAAATTATTCTGGGTGCTATGCCGCGTCATTGTATTAAATACTTTAATTATAAACTTAAAACAGGCGCTCCGACCGTCGTTCATGAGCCAGCTTGGAAGTATTCAGTTCTCCACACGTTGACTGACCGTGCCAACCGGATGGTACTAACAACATGAAAGAATAATTGCAGGGCTGCACGACAACTTTCACGCCAGCGATTACGAGAACAACTATATGACAAAGGCGACCAAAGTCAACCGAGGGTTCAAAAATGGTTCAAATGGCTCTGAAAACTATGGAACTTAATATCTGAGGTCATCAGTCCCCTAGAACTTAGAACTACTTAAACCTAACTAACCTAAGAACATCACACACATCCATGCCCGAGGCAGGATTCGAACCTGCGACCAGAGCGGTCGCGCGGTTCCAGACTGATGAGGCTAGAACCGCTCGGCCACACAGGCCGGCTTCAACCGAGGGAAGAAGGTATGCAAGAGAAGCTTCCGCTAGTGCAGTTACCGTATGTGAAGAGCCTCAGTGAGCGGCTAGGCAACGTCTTCCAGCAACGAATTTTAAAACAGATTTTCCGCAGCAGCCACAGGACCCCCGACATGACAGTCTCGACCAAGGATGCAGTCAACAAACTGAATACTGCAGGAGATTGTGAATTACTTTGATAGTGCGGAGCTGCCTACGTAGGGAACACAGGGAGATAAGTTAGCAGAACGTGAACGTAATGTGCGATTAGCACTAGAGATGGGCAAACTCGTTCATCCTTGGGAACTAGTTCAGTGCTGATCGTTCTTTTTCGGGAACCGTTCATTTTTACTCGTTCACCGTTCATTTGTGCTTGGTATATGGTGCTTATGAAAAACTGAAAACTAGTAGTGTAGGTGACTGAAGGATGGAGGGCATCAAGAGGGGGCACTTGCCTCCCCCCTGGAGAATAGAGTTTTTATTCATTACAGAATTCTTACACACTTTTAGAAGTAATTTCTGTGATTCTGCAGAACCTCTCCTTTAACCAACCGTAGCCTTGTGTGGCTGATCGCAGGGAAATAATATAGGGTGGCGCACAGAAAACCGGCCCCGAGTACAGACTGCTCGCCAATTACGGACGATGTGTTGCCCGTTACGAGCAGACACAACAAACAAACAAACATGTAATAATTATGCAGTGAAGAAATAACAAGCTAATGGAAGCAACAATTGCGAAACAACCGATGACGATGTGTAGAGAGCTGGAGAAGAGAACATGAAAATCTCACGCGACGCGCATGGGCTATAGCTCATGTAGTCTTGTAAACCTGTTGGTGGCAGTTTCCCAACTTAACAGACTACAAGTGCCTTGTAACAAATACTTCGTTTCTACTTCCACTACATAGCTATGCTACGTTGTAAACAATAATCGTTTAACCCTATATATACTTCACGTTGTCTCTGAGTTCGTAGGTGAAGTAGAGACTTTATGTAAGCATAAAATAAAATGTGGTTTTCTCATACTTGCGTCTCACGCCTAGTAAAAACTAGGTTTTTATGTTGCATTATTAAAATTAATGCAGCAACAATAATAATAATAATAAAGTTCGCAATAATAAAGTTTTTGATTTGAAAGCTCTTTCTGAACAAATGTTTTTGAGATAATAAGTAAATACGATTTTATGGCAATATATGTCTTTTGAAATGGCGAGGCACCGCTTTTTATACTGAGCCAAAATGACCCACAACCCACTTTTCTTTTCTTTTTTTTTTTAAATAAACCGAAGTAGCAGGTAATGAAAATTGGAAACAACCAAACTTCAAAACAATTAGAGCCTTCCTAAATGTAATATTTTGTATATGAAAGATACACGAAAATCGTTTTATATGAATTTTCTTACACTAAAAATTAAGCAAATTATTGAAAGTTAGCTGCTAAATCAAGTCGATGAAACCAAAAAATATATGAATAACAAAATTAACGTGACTTGTTATATGTATGTCTTCTGCTGTTCATCGATATAAAGAAGTGAGCTGATATGCCCTTTTGTTACCTGAAAAGACGTACCTATTACATAATAAGTAATTTTTATGTAATTTACGTAACTATAAAATACTTTTTGATTACCGGTCGTGGACGCTGAATAGTCAGAACCAAGTGCAAGAACAGTTTGGAACACATGTAAAATAGGCGAGCGCAGTGAACGAAACGAACAACTGGATACTGAACTAACTAGGAGCAGTCGGGAATGGAACTAAGACAGGTGGCCATGCGAAGAACGACGAGTGCGGCCGAGGGAGACCGAGACTGAGACGAGCACGCGACCGAGGCTGGAACGAGAACTGCCGAAGTGACCGCCGCGACCGAGGTGAACTATGAACCGATCGTTCCACGTTCCCGTGGACTATAAGTAGACCGCTGCGACCGAAGTGAACTATGAACCGATCGTTCCTTGGGATTCGTTCCTCGGTCCTTTCGTTCATCTTGGTGAACCGTTCCTTTGCATCCGTTCGTTCGCGAACTACCCATCTCTAATTAGCACACCATAAAAAATCGGCGATAGCGGAACGCCACCGTGACTGGGACAGCTTATCTTGTTCCAGGAAGTCAGTGTCCTGGCGAAGGAGTCGTGGACGCGCAAACGCAAACTTCGATGGGCAACTGAAGTTACTGAGCAACCAGACAACATCAGTGGAGAGGTCGGCTGCGAACTTCCGACGTCCTGGCTGCCAGCTATCCGAGTCCAACTGGCCAGCTGACGCGTCGCACAAACCTCACTGGGCACGGACGCTACAACCTAAACAAGCAGCTGCAGGACATTCTCACGCCCACAGGAAGCAACCGTACCCACCAATACATTAGTTCCTACCATTCGCCTTTCCGTCGTGACTAGCCGGTTACATTGTAGGACCAATAAAGTTTCAAGGATATGATGTATTGACACCGGTCGTCTGCAATAAATAGTCACCTTTCCACCACCAAAACCAGTCTCGCGCTGAGGAAGGCGATTGTAATAAGGTCTAAACTTCGGTTGCAAGTTTATAATTAAGGTATTTTATAGAGTGACACGGTACAACACCCAGAAAAATTTCAATGTTCAGTTATATTGTTACATCCCGAGAAATAAACGATTACCGAGCTACGTTATTATAATATAGCAGTTGTGAAGATCATACAGAACACCTTTTCTCGCCACACGGATGCATTATGACGCTGAAGCCTTAATTGTTGCGTTCCATTTCTTTTCTACAATATGAAGGAATTAGTACAGCACGTAAGTGTCACGGAGAAGATTCTGAAACCCAAATGGGAATCCCTGAGTGAAGGCGACGTCCTTTTCGAGGAACACTGTTCGGGAAATATAAGAGAACCGGCATTTGTTCGAAAATGTTCAGATGTGTGTGAAATCTTATGGGACTTAACTGCTAAGATCATCAGTCCCTAAGCTCACACTCTACTTAACCTAAATTATCCTAAGGACAAACACACACACCCATGCCCGAGGGAGGACTCGAACCTCCGCCGGGACCAGCCGCACAGTCCATGACTGCAGCGCGTCAGACCGCTCGGCTAATCCCGCGCGACGGAACCGGCATTTGAAGCTGACTGCCAAACGATTCTGCCGCCAACATACACTGCGCGAAAGGACCAGGAAGATAAGAGAAACCAGGGCTCATACGAAGGCATAACGTTAGTTGTTTCTCCCTCCTCTATTTGCGAGTGGAAAAAGGAAAGGAAATGACAAGTAGCAGCGCAGGCTACCCCCCTACGTAGATGTAGATGTAGAATGCGTTTCGCAACAGCAGTGCGTAAAAAAGAAAGTACACCTGCACTGAACACTGCATTTTTTTTTAATTACGGCATTTATGAAAATTTACTCACTGAAAAATGTGCAGAAGCTCCAATACGAAAGCCTGAGTCAGCTGCTGGACGCAGATGTCAACAATAGTTGTAAACAATGAAAGCAGACTCTGAGCACCAAGTTCTGCGCATGCGCGTGGTGTTGCTGTCTTGTGCGCATGTGTGCATTCAAGACGGTTAGAAACTGCTGTCAGAATCTGCACGCGGATAACGTGCGTGCTAATTAGTTTTGTTACGGCAGCAGCGTTAGACGTGTTACGTTGCCGGCGGCTCGTCGGGTGGTGACCCCCTTAAGAGCCGGCGTGCTGCCGAGGCTTGCAAGCCACACTGAGTGTCCCCCCGCCACTGTAACCCCCCCCCCCCGTCCCCCCTACTTGATGCATGCCATGCTTCGCCTGTCTGGTACCTCCCGCTGCTCCACAATCGTCGCCCACTCGGTGGAACAACAGCGGCTCCCTGCTAGCACTCGCCTCTGAGGACACTTACACCGCTCATTTTCCAGGCCATTACCGGCTGCATCGAGGGTAAATACACGGGCTGTTTCGAGCTTCCCGTGTTGCGAGGGACGAGGAACTTTCCCATCGTCAAAACCACCCCGCAGTAGTGCCAGACACGTGCTGGTGGTGCGTATTCCTGCCTCAGCTGGCCGCAGACGAGCGGACTGCGACGAGCCACAGCCGTGGGCAGTTCCTCCGATACACTCTAACAAAAAAGAAACGACGCACCACGAAGGAATTACCCGAATGGGGCGGAAATCGGTAGACGTGATGAACAGACAAACAAATTGTGGTGTCCCCGCCAGACACCACACTTGGTATGTGGTAGCATTTAAATCGCCCGCGGTCCGTTAGTATACGTCGGACCCGCGTGTCGCCACTATCAGTGATTGCAGACCGAGCGCCGCCACACGGCAGGTCTAGAGAGACTCCCTAGCACTCGCCCCAGTTGTACAGCCGACTTTGCTAGCGATGGTTCACGGTCTACATACGCTCTCATTTGCCGAGACGACAGTTTAGCATAGCCTTCAGCTACGTCATTTGCTACGACCTAGCAAGGCGCCATATTCAGTTACTACGTCTTCTGAACAGATAATACTGTGACTCATGTACCGTCAAGAGCGACGTTCATCATTAATGGATTAAAGTTAAGTATCAACTAATACGTCCGCTTTCTGAATTCTCATTCCTTGTCATGTTCCAGACCTCACGTCAGTATAGTTCTTCCCTCCTCACGCCAGCCTGCGTGAGCTAAAACGCCTGCATTTCGGCCTCCTTTCGGAACACTGTGTTAGCTCTTCTAACAACACAACACAAATGATTACAGTTTCAGAAAAATTGGATGATTTATTCAAGAGAAAGAGCTTCACAAACTGAGTGAGTCAGTAGCGCGCTGGTCCACATCTCTCCCTCGTGCAGGCTGTTATTCGGCTTGACATGGTCTGATAGAGTTGTTGTATGTCCTGAAGTATGTCGTGCCAGATTTTGGCCAACTGGTGCGTCAGAGCGTCAAACTCCCGCGCTGACTGGAGGGCACTGCCCGTAACGCTCCAAACGTTCTCGATTGGGGAGACATCTGGAGATCTTGCTGAGCAAGGTAGACCTTAGCAAGCACGAAGGAAAGCAGTAGAAACCCTCGCCGTGTGGGGGCAGGTATTATCTGGCCGAAAAGTGAGCCCAGGATGGCTCGTCACGAAGGGCAACAAAACGGGCCTTCGAATGTACGGGCCGCCTCCAGTCTGAAATGCCGTTGACTGCAGTAGAATTGTCTTCAGTGATGTGTTCTGCCGCGAAATGAGCCCCGATTACCACCGAAGTCGAACAAGGCGAGAGTTTCTGTTGCCAAACGCTACCTTGGCCAGCAACGCACCCGGATGTCTCCTCACATGCGAACGTTTCGAAAGTTATGAGCAGGGCCCTGCAAGCGGATCGGGGTTTTGACGATCTAGCGCGCCAATTGGACAGAATCTAGCATGATATCCCTCATCAGGGCATCCAATAACTCTCTCAATGCCAAGCCGTATAACTGCCTACACAAGGGACAGATGTGGACTTGCGCGTTATCCGCTAGCTCAGTTTGTGAAGCTCTTTTCCTAGCGCAGTATAAATTATCCAATTTTTCTGAAATTGAAATCACTTGCTTCTCTCTACATGTACAGTCGTGGACAAAAAGAGCGAGACACCTCGCCTTTTCGTTATGCTGATCCGCACAGCTTCAAAGTCTGCTACACAGCATAACAGGCAAGGCGACGAAGTGCTACAAACATACTGTGCACAGGCGTGAAATTGAAAAACTGTCCGAACTTTGACTGTTTTCAATCATGTGTAAGACTATATTAATGCTGATTAGTGTGTTAAACACAACACGTAAATATAAGATATAAGTGAAACAAGAAACACTAATTAGTATGAACTGTACTAATAAAAATGAATTTCAGCTTATCGAGATAAGCTATAGTATTCCTGCGCGGTATGGGATCCTTGGCAGACGTGACTGACGGTGCACGCCAAAAACGTCCAAGGAACGGTAGCACGATTTGTAATGTGACGAAATTGGGGAGAGAGAGTGCCAGAGTTGGGGGGACATTCATGAAAACAAAAGCGTTTGTATTTGGGGAGAGATCTTTTCACGAAATTTCAGTCACCAACATCTGGTCTGAATGCGAAAACATTATTTCCTTGGGAACTTACACAGGAAGAAATGACCATAGCAATAATGTAATTCAGGGCTCGTAAGAAAAGATTTAAGTGCTCCTTTTTCCTGTACGCTGTTAAACAGTGGGACGGGAGAGAAACAGTCCGGAGGTGGTTCGCTGAACACTATACCAGGCACGTAATCCTGGATTGCAAAGAAGTCCTGTAGATGTAGTCATGTAGACGTAACAAAGAATTTATGTTGTAATTGCGACATGTGAGTTACATTTGATTTGAACATCGAAGTTGTTTGCTGTTTACTTATTTTCTGTTCATTATTTTCAGCCATACACAAACACCTAGGTGCATTAAATTGACACTGAAATAAAGTGCATGGACCAATAACAATAAATTCTTAACTACTTGTTATGGTACTGCAGTATCTGCCAGCGTCTTCAGAAGTGGATATCGCATACGACGCTCATAGGGTGTTTTTAAGTGGATATTGCAGACGACTTCGAACAAAACTTGAATGTATTTTTCGTAAAAGTTCCGTGATCAAACGATATGAGTTGCTTCTGAATACAGTTTATCCTTACTAGACAGTATTTATTATCATTACACATGATATGAAAATGGTTTCGCCGGGTGCGGTGGCCGAGTGATTCTACGAACCTCAGTCACGAACCGCGCGGCTGCTTCAGTCGCAGGTTGGAATCCTACCTCGGGCACGGATGTGGGTGATGTCGTTAGGTTAAGTAGGTTTAAGTAGTTCTAGGTCTAGGGGACTGATGACCTAAGTAGTTTGGTCGCATAGTTCTTAGAGCCATTTTTTGACTTTTCGCGTAATTTTTCTTTACATAAACAGCCGTATCTTTAGATTAAGTTGACATAGAAGCTCACCAAGGGACCTTATACAACAGGAATTGCGATACATTTCCGCTTATTATGTCTACCCGTATTCGAGGTAAACGGTTTTTATGGTTTGGGTAGACAGATAGACGGTCAAGAAACTGAGACTAGTAGCATTCCATTTTTACTGATTTAGGTGACGGAATCCTGACAACGAAAATAGCTACGACAGTCACTGAAGATGAGGGCCGCATAAATAATTCCCCCTACTCTTTATTCGAAATGTTCTAGTTGCACTCGCTACATCAGCATATTAATCGTAGCTATGCTTTCGATCCAAATCACGTTTACGGGAATGCAAATAAAATCCATTTGCCTATACAAGTGGTAATTCAGATCCCAGTATTAATGCCACCGCGTTTTAGAAGTGCGAGCATCCCCATTGCTAGCTAGCTTAAAAACACTGCGGCTAGTAAACGTTTTCTAGCTGTCGTGAGTCTAATGGAGAATTCGAAACATTGAAGAATACGTTTGGCAGCTATATCGCCGTTTATTTCCTGGCGTGGCGCAGAATTATCGTAGTAAATTTACTCGCTAATAACAGTATTTTGTTATTTCGAATGATTGCCACATAAGCAGTACCATAAAGGTAGAAAATTCATGTTTTTCAGTCCAGAAAGCTTTATGCAACAGAAACTGCAGATCAATTTGCCATTTTCATTGCGAAATTGCCGGCTTATTCATGTCTGGGGTAATAATTGAAGGCTGTTTGCCTGGGTTATCTACTAGCGTAGTGAAAGGTGTTTGCTACTGCAAGGGAGGTCTGGATTGTTTTCGGTTCTTATCTCGATGGAGGCAGATAAAGTATCAGTAAAGCAATTTTAAGAAATTCTCGTGCCCCCAATACGTTATTGCTACCTTTATTCTGTACTGGCGCCCTGTGGATGTCGACATGTAACTCTTGTAGAATTTCATACTTGTTACTGCCTGCTTTTTCCGCTTCTGTCAATAACTGGATTGACTTAAGTGTGGCACTGAACGATTTTTAACTGAATTTCGTTATGAATCTTCACGCATTGCTAAATTTGCACACTTTCATGGTAGGTCAGAAACCGTAATCCAGTATGACTGGTCTGAACATTGACACAGACCGTTTCGCGGCCGAATGCGCGTGATATTTTGCTAATTCGTAACGATCCGGGGTACTTTATCTTACTAAACCGGTTATGTTATCTCGATAAGCTGACATTCATCTTTATTAGTACAGTTCATACTAATTAGCGTTCCTTCTCTCATTTACATGTTATATTTACGTGTTATTTTTAACACACTAATCAGCATTAATATAGTCTTACACATGATAGAAAACAGTCTGACAGAGTTCGGATAGTTTTTCAATTTCACGCCTGTGCACAATATGTTCGTAGCACTTCGTCGCCTTGCCTGTTATACTGTGTAGCAGACTTCAAAGCTTTGCGGATCAGCATAACGAAAGGGCGAGGGGTCTCGCTCGTTTTTTCCACGACTGTACATTGCATCTACCGATTTGCGTCCAATTCGAAAACTCCTTGCTGATGCGTCGTCTTATTTTTTCTTAGAGTGTATTTTACTCGATCCGGGTCGCCGATCTCAGAGCTGTCTTTTTCCACGTCCGTTCCGATCTAGTTTCACAGATCTCCCCGGAGGGCGGGATCCCTGATGTGTGGCGTAAATCGAAGGATACTCGCGATTTTCCGCCGACCCAGGACTGAGGCGCACACTCGACAGGCCAGAGGGTGCGAGCGACGGATTCTCGAGTTGTGGCCGCTTCTCACGGAAAGTACTTTGTACAGTGCGTTGATTTTGGACGAGAAAGTAGGTTGGACGATAGCAGAAAGAAAATTATGGTAGTTCCCGTCGATTTGCATGGTCTATAATCGTTTACTTTTCGAAAGAAATATCGCACAAAATTGGTCAAAAATTCGATTGCAGGAAGGAAAATTAAGGCACATGGATCAGACTGACAATTGTGGAAATTTCTCTGAGAATCGAGGAAGTTCGATTCACTATGGAGACGATATCCTCGCTCTTTTGTAAAGTACATTAATTGCTTCCCGGGTTCGATTCCCGGCGGGGTCTGGGATCTTCTCTGCCTCGTGATGGCTGGGTGTTGTGTGCTGTCCTTAGGTTAGTTAGGTTTAAGTAGTTCTAAGTTCTAGGGGACTGATGACCATAGATGTTAAGTCCCATAGTGCTAGGAGCCATTTGAACCATTAATTGCTAATGCCTGTAAAACTACGGGCGTAGCACAGTGCTGAGTAATATAGATACGAACGTAGTACAAGTAACTATTTACTGCCACTTTGCACATGTGTTGACTTATAGAATTCATCCACCCCTTATACGCTTCTATCGAGAGGCCTGCACTTTCTTGAGCTCTTTTCTGAAATTGCCGAAAGTATTTTAAATCCATATTTTCAGTACAAGAAAATTCGTATTTTTGTGACCAATCGTATTTCATTTTATCGAAACAAAATATCAATGGTCCGTATTTAAGAGTTGGCTAGTTTTCTAGATCGAAAAACTTTTTCTTACAAAAGGTGTTGATTTTACGTAGCGTATTTTACATTCGATTTTCGCTCGAACCATGAAAGGCATCTGCGTATATATTCTTTAGATATTCGTTCGTTCGGCCGGCCGCGGTGGTCTCGCGGTTCTAGGCGCGCAGTCCGGAACCGTGCGACTGCTACGGTCGCAGGTTCGAATCCTGCCTCGGGCATGGATGTGTGTGATGTCCTTAGGTTAGTTAGGTTTAAGTAGTTCTAAGTTCTAGGGGACTGATGACCACAGCAGTTGAGTCCCATAGTGCTCAGAGCCATTTGAACCATTTTTTTTATTCGTTCGTTCGGTACTATTTTTCCTTTTTTCCCCGCATAATATCACCCCGCTTGGCAGAACTACACATTTAGTGATGTAAGACACGAAATGCAAGCACATGGTGTTTCACAGTGTGGACTAAAATCAAATCTGAAATACCATTAACTAAAATTAGCATCTTTTGTAACGAACTGTTTCTATATCTACAAAGCAAACAAAATTTTAAATATCTTTCCTTACAGACCATTAATGATCTTTTATTTCAAAGAAAACGTGTTTTGTGATAAAATACGGATTTTCATGTGGTTGCAAGGATGGATTTTAAAAACTTGCAATAACTGTAAAGCAACTACGGACAATTCGCCGGCACAAATAAAAAACTTCTTTTCTGATACTTTATTTCAAATTTTGTAACTTACATTATATTACACTTACGTTTCAACCATCTCTTTGTACGCCATACTTTTCACGTTGTTGTTCATGCCTTGCTCAGTGCCAGTTTCTATGAAAATGGTGCAATTCTATAAATTTCTCACTGTGATCATTCACCTACTCATACACTATATTTGTACACTACTGGCCATTAAAACTTCTACACCAAGAAGAAATGTAGATGATAAACGGGTATTCATTGGACAAATATATTATACTAGAAATGACGGGGTGATTACATTTTCACGCAATTTGGGTGCATAGATCCTGAGAAATCAGTACCCAGAACAACCACCTCTGGCCGTAATAACGGCCTTGATACGCCTGGGCATTGAGTCAAATACAGCTTGGATGGCGTGTACAGGTACAGCCACCCATGCAGCGTCAACACGATACCACAGTTCATGAAGAGTAGCGACTAGCGTATTGTGACGAGCCAATTGCTCGGCCACCATTGACCAGACGTTTTTCATTTGGTGAGAGATCTGGAGAATGTGCTCGCCAGGGCATCAGTCGAACAATTTCTGTATCCAGAAATGCCCGTACAGGACCTGCAACATGCGGTCGTGCATTATCCTGCTGAAATGTAGGGTTTCGCAACGATCGAATGAAGGGTCGTAACACATCTGAAATGTAATTCGCACCGTTCAAAGTGCCGTCAATGTGAACAAGAGGTGACCGAGACGTGTAACCAATGGCACCCCATACCATCACGCCGGGTAAAACGTCAGTACGGCGATGACGAATACACGCTTCCAATGTGAGTTAACCGCGATGTCGCGAAACACGGATGCGACCCTCATGATGCTGTAAACAGAACCTGGATTCATAAAAAAATGACGTTTTGCCATTGGTGCACCCAGGTTCGTCTTTGAGTACACCATCGTAGGAGCTCCAGTCTGTGATGCATCGTCAGGGGTAACCGCAGCCATCGTCTCCGAGCTGATAGTCCATGCCGCTGCAAACGTCGTCGAACTGTTCGTGCATATGGTTGTCTTGCAAACGTCCCCATCTGTTGACTCGGGGATCGAGACGTGGCTGCACGATCCGTTACAGCCAGGCGGATAAGATGCCTGTCATCTCGACTGCTAGTGATGCGAGGCTGTTGGGATCCAGCACGGCGTTCCGTATTACCCTCCTGAACACACCGATTCCATACTCTGCTTGCAGTCATTGGATCTCGACCAACGCGAGCAGCAATGTCGCGATACGATAACGCGCAATCGCGATAGGCTACAATCCGAACTTTATCAAAGTAGAAAACGTGATGGTACGTATTTCTCCTCCTTACACGAGGCATCTCAACAACGTTTTACCAGGCAACGCCGGTCAACTGCTGTTTGTGTATGGGAAATCGTTTGGAAACTTTCCTCGTGTCAGCACGTTGTAGGTGTCGCCACCGGCGCCAACCTTGTGTGAATGCTCTGAAAAGCTGATCATTTGCATATCACAGCATCTTCTTCCTGTCGGTTAAATTTCGCGTCTGAAGCATGTCATATTCGTGGTGTAGCAATTTTAATGGCCAGTAGTGTAGTTACTGGAAATTGCTGTCACGTGGAAACCACGGGAAAACTCACGTACTTTTATGACCGTGGCTCTTCATAGAAGTGTGTACCCAATCGGGAACGAGGGATCGCTAGTTTCGAGAGCTGAACGTAACGAGATGCAGGTCGTGTCTCCATTAACGAAAAGGCGATGCCTGCCCGTTTTCCAGTATCTGTCGAAAGTATTCCTGCCACGTATTTGAAATCCGTTCTTATGGCACGAGCTATTGTCTACCCCTGCATCACATCCATACTCCGGACCCCACGCTGTGGTCTGTGGTGGAGGGTACTCTGCCTCACGTCGTGTTCTATTCCAATCGCCGATCCTGCGCTGTCAGGACGAGTGTCATGCTTCTGCGTGAGCTCAGTATTCTCGATTGTTAGCCCACTGCAAGCTGGCCTTCTCTCTACTGGCGCAGGAGCATGGGGCAGCCTACACAGCAGGCGGAGCGAGAAAGTTAGCAATTGGAGCAGCTTACAGCAGCGGTCGCCAGCACGACAGGATCTGTGTTCTACGTTACCAGTCACTTGGAACAAGTAGGTCACAGAAAAAAACTGAAGTGGCAAACCCTTGATGATAAAGCCACAGCATTCCGCGGAAGCCTACTTCAGTATTTCAGGTTCACGCAATAAGTGAGGACTCTACGAATATACTACAACCTCCTACACTAGGGATTGCAAAGACAAAATTAGGCAAAGTAGAGCACACACAGAGTCGATTAAAAATAATTCTCCCCGCACTCCATACATCGCTGGAACGGAAAGGGGACTGAATTAGTTGTGCAGTGAGACGTACACTCCGAAATGCACTTCACAGTGTTTTGTGCGGTACATACGTGGATTTAAGTGGATTGACGACGGTGTTCGGACCATGTTTCAGAACTTTTCACCTCAGAGAAAGAAAAGATCTGTTATTGTCTCGATTAGAAGGTGTGCTATCTGCGCCACTGAACGATTAGGGCTGGCTAGAAATTACGGTGAAGACATGATACTAACAATCCCCATAGGAGGGCACCTGATGCACACAAATACAGAAGCGTTTCCCAGTTGTACTGCTAGAATACACCACGCTAATATATACGATACATTTTCTAACTGCCGGCCGCTGGTGGCCGAGCGTTTCTAGGCGCTACAGTCTGGAACCGCGCGACCGCTACGGTCGCAGGTTCGAATCTTGCCTCGGGCATAGATGTGTGTGTTGTCCTTAGGTTAGTTAGGTTTAAGTAGTTCTAAGTTCTAGGGACTTATGACCTCAGCAGTTGAGTCCCATAGTGCTCAGAGCCATTTGAACCATTTGAACCTTTTGTAACTGTGCCATTTTTATGGTGTATGAATGGCGTTCTGAGTATTCCATGTCTGAAACCGTCGTAATAAATAACAATTAAACTTCCTCACACTCGAGAGTAAAGAAGAATCCTCAGTGGCACGAACATAAACATCTACATTACGAAACGGTTAAGGATCACCTAAACCAGTTTCAGGTTACCTGCTGCCAGAGGCAACAAAAATTAGATTTTCAGTATTTCATAATATTATCGATCGAATTCAAAAATTCAAAATACTGTCGTAATCTGCTCGTTAAGAGGTATGAGTTTACTTAAAATGTTTAACACTATAAACCGAGTGTTGAAGTTCGAATGTTCGTATGTATCTTAGGGCAATGTAACACGCTCGGCCGGCCGGTGTGGCCGTGCGACCGCTACGGTGGCAGGTTCGAATCCAGCCTCGGGTATGGATGTGTGTGATGTCCTTAGGTTAGTTAGGTTTGAGTTGTTCTAAGTTCCAGGGGACTGATGACCTCATCTATATCTACATTTACGTCCATACTCCGCAAGCCAACTGACCGTGTGTGGCGGAGGGTACTTTGAGTACCTCTATCGGTTCTCCCTTCTATTCCTGTCTCGTATTCTTTGTGGAAAGAAAGATTGTCGGTATGCCTCTGTGTGGGCTCTAATCTCTCTGATTTTATCCCCATGGCATCTTCGAAAGATATACGTACGAGGGAGCAATATACTGCTTGACTCCTCGGTGAAGGTATGTTCTCGAAACTTCAATAAAAGCTCGTACCGAGCTACTGAGCGTCTCTCTTGCACAGTCTTCCACTGGAGTTCATCTATCATCTCCGAAACACTTACGCGATTACTAAAGGATCCTGTACCGAAGCGCGCTGCTCTCCGTAGGATCTTCTCTATCTCTTCTATCAATCCTATCTGGTACGGATCCCACACTGGTGAGCAATATGCAAGCAGTGGGCGAACAATTTTACTGTAACCTCCTTCCTTTGATTTGGGATTGCATTTCCTTAGGATTCTTCCAATGAGTCTCAGTCCGGTATCTGCTTCACCAACGATTAATTTTATATGGTCATTCCATTTTAAATCACTCCTGATGACTACTCCCAGATAATTTATGGAATTAACTGCTTCCAGTTGCTGACCTGCTATATTGTAGCTAAATGATAAAGGATCTTTACATTCTATGTATTCGCAGCACATTACACTTGTCTACATTGAGATTTAATTGCCATTCCCTGCACCATGCGTCAATTCGTTGCAGATCCTCCTGCATTTCAGTACAATTTTCCATTGTTACAACCTCTCGATATACCACAGCATCATCCGCAAAAAGCCTCAGTGAACTTCCGATGTTATCCACAAACTCATTTACGTATAATGCAAATAGCAACGGTCCTACGACATTCCCCCCGCGGCACACCTGAAATCACTCTTACTTCGGAAGACTTCTCTCCATTGAGAGATGTTAAGTCCCATAGTGCTCAGAGCCATTTGAACCATTTTGTGACACGCTTGCTCATATTATCCAGACTAAATTCATCCAGTATTTGAGAATGAGAGCACTTACCGAAATCCAATAAACTTCACACATAATTTCAAACCTTTGCGAAACTTTTTCTGGCTGAAATCCTATCCCATGAAAGAATAAATAAATTGCGATGGGGATTGACGGGGGGGGGGGGGGGGGGGGGGGGACGGTTGGTGGTCTTACGTAACAGCTTATTTATTGATTATACGATGCGTCATAAAAGTTTGTTTTTTTCGGAAAAATTGTGGTAAAGACTTAACTAACAAACCGATTAAGAGGAGGCTGATGGAAGAGCGCTTCGAACTATGCACAAAATATGTAGGACGGAATTGAAAAGTAAGTGGATAGTGTGTTAACGGAATTTGTAACACTTATGAAGTCTCCTGAAGTTAAAAAGCACTCGAGGTGATAAAGATACTGGAGGCTTGAGAAATAAAAAAACTCGAAAAGAAAATCATCAAGGGGAACTTGCAGACACTTTGGTGATTGAGCAGTGAGAAAGAACCGGTCGTGCTTCACTTATTGAACGTCGCGGCTGTTAAAGTGCTTGTGAAGGTCCTACCCAGTGGGGAAACTGCCGCCTTCCTCTTATGCGACCCTCCCAGAAGCGAGACGGGGCCGCGAGAACAAATAGAAAGAGGCGGATCAAGTTGCCGGGAGGGAGAGCGATACATCAAGTGGCGGACGGCCGCCGAGTGATCGATGGGCTGGTGGCGGCCCGCCGTCGCGACGTCTCGGCGTCGCAGCTCGCCGCCAGACCGTCCCGAGCCAGCTGCCATCCCCAGCGTCCGCGGAACGTCGGCCATCCCAGCTCTGGTTGGCACCGGAAGTACAGCACGGACCAGAAGAGTGGGTCGTTATTATTGCTGTTTGAGTCCTCAGTCTTCTAACTGCTTTGACGCGGCTCGCCACGAATTCCTCTCCTGTGCCAACCTCTTCATCTCAGAGTAGCACCTGCAACCTACATCCTCAATTATTAGCTGGATCTAGTTCCTCTACAGGTTTTGCTCTCTAGAGCTCCCTCCAGTACTTTGGGAGCTACACCACTGGCCATTAAAATTGCTACACCAACAAAAACTGCAGATGATAAGTGCGTATTCATTGGACAAATATATTGTACTAGAACTGACATGTGATTACATTTTCACGCAATTTGAGTGCATAGATCCTGAGAAATCAGTACTCAGAACAACCACTTCTGGCCGTAATAGCTGTCTTGATACGCCTGGGCATTGAGCCCAACAGAGCTTGGATGGCGTGTACAGGTACAGCTGCCCAGACAGCTTCAACACGATACCACAGTTCATCAAGAGTAGTGACTGGCGTATTGTGACGAGCCAGTTGCTCAGCCACCATTGACCAGACGTTTTCAATTGGTGAGAGATTTGGAGAATGTGCTTGCCAGGGCAGCAGTCGTATATTTTCTGTATCCATAAACGCCCGTACAGGACCTGCAACATGCGGTCGTGCATTATCCTGCTGAAATGTAGGGTTTCGCAGGGACCGAATGAAGGGTAGAGCAA
This sequence comes from Schistocerca serialis cubense, assembly GCF_023864345.2. Lineage (NCBI taxonomy): Eukaryota > Metazoa > Arthropoda > Insecta > Orthoptera > Acrididae > Schistocerca > Schistocerca serialis. The sequence continues at coordinate 471,499,262 of NC_064646.1, read as the reverse complement.
CGGGTCGTAACACATCTGAAATGTAACGTCCACTGTTTAATGTGCCGTCAATGCGAACAAGAGGTGACCGAGACGTGTAACCAATGGCACCCTATACCATCACGCCGGGTGATACGCCAGTATGGCGATGACGAATACACGCTTCTAACGTGCGTTCACCTCGATGTCGCCAAACACGGATGCGACCATCGTGATGCTGTAAACAGAACCTGGTGTTTTGCCATTCTTGCCCCCAGGTTCGTCTTTGATTACGCCACCGCAGGCGCTCCTGTCTGTGATGCAGCGTCAAGGGTAACCGCAGCCATTGTCTCCGAGCTGATAGTCCATGCTGCTGCAAACGTCGTCAAACTGTTTGTGCAGATGGTTGTTGTCTTGCAAACGTCCCCCTTTGTTGACTCAGGGATCAAGACGTGGCTGCACGATCCGTTACAGCCATGCCGATAAGATGCCTGTCATCTTGACTGCTAGTGATACAAGGCCGTTGGGATCCAGCACGTCGTTCCGTATTACCGTCCTGAACCCACCGACTCCATGTTCTGCTAACAGTCATTGGATCTCGACCAACGCTAGCAGCAATGTCGCGATACCATAAACCGCAATCGCGATAGGCTACAATCCGATCTTTACCAAAGTAGAATACGTGATGGTACGTATTTCTCCTCCTTACACGAGGCATCACAACAACGTTTCAGCAGGCAACGCCGATCAATTGCTGTTTGTGTATGAGAAATCTGTTGGAAACTTTCCTCATGTCAGCACGTTGTAGGTGTCGCCACCGGCGCCAACCTTGTGTGAATGCTCTTAAAACCTAATCATTTGCGTATCACAGCATCTTCTTCCTGTCGGTTAAATTTCGCGTCTGTGGCACGTCATCTTCGTGGTGTAGCAATTTTAATGGCCAGTAGTGTATTCACTGATGTCTTAAGAGATGTCTGTCGTCCTGTCCCTTCTCCTTATCACCGTTTTCCACATATTCCGTTCCTCTACGATTCTGCCCAGAACCTCCTCACTCCTTACCTTATCAGTCCACCTAATTTTCAACATCCGTTTGTAGCACCACATCTCAAATGTTTCGATTCAGTTCCGTTCCGATTTTCCCACAGTCCATGTTTCACTGCCGTACAATACTGTGCTCAAGACGTACATTCTCTGAAAATTTTTCCTCAAATTAAGGACTACGTTTGATACTAGTAGACTTCTCTTGGCCACGAATGCCCTTTTTGCCACAGCTAGACTGCTTTTGATGTCCTCCTTGCTCCGTCCGTCACAGGTTATTTTACTTCAAAAATGTTCAGATGTGTGTGAAATCTTAAGAGACTTAACTGCTAAGGTCATCAGTCCCTAAGCTTACACACTACCTAACCTAAATTGTCCTAAGGACAAACACACACCCATGCCTGAGGGAGGACTCGAACCTCCGCCGGGACCAGCCGCACAGTCCATGACTGCAGCGCCCAAGACCGCTCGGCTATTTTACTTCCTAGGTAGCAGAATTCGTTAACTTCATCAACTTCGTGACCATCAATCCTGATGTTAAGTTTCTCTCTATTGTCATTTCTGCTACTTCTCGTTACATTTGTCTTCTTCGGTTTACTCTCGATCCGCCGGCCGTGGTGGCCGAGCGGTTCTAGGCACTTCAGTCTGGAACCGCGCGACCGCTACGGTTGCAGGTTCTAATCCTGCCTCGTGTATGGATGTTTATGATGTCTTTAGGTTCGTTAGGTTTAAGTAGTTCTAAGTTTTAGGGGACTGATGACGCTAGTTGTTAAGTCCCATTGTGCTCAGAGCCATTTGAACCAATTTTGAACTGTCGATCCACATTCTGTACTCATTAGACTGTTCACTACATTCAGCAGATCACGAAATTCTTCTTCTCTTTCACTTAGGATAACAATGTCATCACCGAATTGTATCATTGGTGTCCTTTCGCCTTGTATTTTGATTCTACTCCAGAACCTTTCTTTTTTTCCATCGTTACTTCTTCCATGTTCAGACTGAACACTAGAGGCGAAAGACTACATCCGTGTCTTACACCCTTTGTAATACGAGCACTTCGATCTTGATGGTCCACTCTTATTACTACCTCTTTGTTCTAGTACATACAGTATATTACCCGTCTATCCCTATAGCACACCCCTATTTTTCTCACTATGTCGAACATCTTGCACCATTTTCCGAGCCGCGCGGGATTAGCCGAGCGGTCTAAGCGCTGCAGTCATGGACTGTGCGGCTGGTCCCGGCGGAGGTTCGAGTCCTCCCTCGGGCATGGGTGTGTGTGTGTGTTTGTCCTTAGGATAATTTAGGTTAAGTAGTGTGGAATCTTTGGGACTGATAGCTTATCAGTTAAGTCCCATAAGATTTCACACACATTTGAACATTTTTGAATAATTTTCCGTCGTCGAACGCTTCTTCCAGGTCGACAAATCGTATGAACGTGTCTTCAAGATATGTATTTTCTCCAAAAGGTGTAAAACATGTCCTTTTGTTTCCTTAAAAATAATACGCAATGTTGTTGATAATAGAGTGACCAGATTATCTGCAATGAAATGAGATAGCCGATTTGGTAGAAACGAGATTTACGTGTTACTTGAACCATATATTTCAATTGCGCTAAGTCTGTCCTATTTATTTCTGGGGACAGTCATTGCAGGCAACAACTGGCGCAGTCTGCAAGGGAACCCATTCTGGCTCTCCGTTTCGCCGGCTGCCGAATGGTGCATTATTCAGATTTTTGAGGCATTCGGAAGTGACTGTTGCCGCATGTTGGGTTCCATGGGAAGGAGATCAGGCATAATCCTGAGAACAGGCGAGGGACAGTCTCTGTGACATTCTGTGTCATCCCGCACCATTGGTCGGAGACCAGCAGGGGACGGACTAGGGAATAGCCGTGGCATGTGTGGGATGGCGTTACACCACAACGGAAACGCCTACGTCGGCAGTCGTGGCGTGAACGGCAAGCACGGACTGCCGATGAATGGCGTCGCATTGTCTTCTGTGATGAATCGCGGCTATCCACTACCCCTAGGGTCAATCGTTGGTGCAAATCGCGGCGACATGGGCAGAAGTCTCATTCTTTCCGTCTGTTGTACAGAGAGACAGCGATTTTACACCTAGCATCACGGGTATGACATCAGGTCAAAGTTGGTAATGATTGAGGGAAGTCCGACGGCGCAAAGGTACGGCAGAGACACGCTGTGTCCTTATGTGTTACGGCACATGCGACAGTATCGTGGTGCCATTTCTCAACAGTACACTGCTCTTCCAAATATGGCACGCCTCTCTATCAGCTGTCTGCGAGAAGTTTTGCCGGCCGCGGTGGCCGAGCGCTTCTAGGCGCTTCAGACCGGAACCGCGCGACTGCTACGGTCGCAGGACCGAATCCTGCCTCGGGCATGGATGTTTGTCATGTCTTTAGGTTAGTTATGTCTACGTAGTTCTAAGTTTTAGGGGACTGATGACCTCCGATGTTAAGTCCCATAGTGCTCAGAGCCAATCAAGAAGTTTTAAGTACTCTTGTGGCCGGGAAGTTCCCCAGATCTACCCACAGTATAACGTGTGTGTGACCAGTTCTGACGTGAAATCCGTTTCAGGACCAGCATCCAGGACATCAAAGACCAGTTGCAACCGTCAAGGGCCAGTTTGCCTAAGCAGAGGATACAGCGGCTTTATGAGATCAAAATAGTTCAAATGGCTCTGAGAACTATGGACTTAATATCTGAGGTCATCAGCTCCCTAGAACTTGGAGCTACTTAAGCCTAACTAACCTAAGGACATTACACACATCCATGCCCGAGGCAGGATTCGAACCTGCGACCGCAGCTGTCGCGCGGTTCGAGACTGAAGCGCCTAGAACGGCTCGGCCATAACGGCCGGCTTTAACCGAACGACAGCACGCATCCTGGCGAGAAGAGTAGGTGCAACTTCAGTGCGCCTCATACTGCCAGATCATTCGTAAATATGACTCGATTTACAGATCACTGCCGTAACATAACGTACCTCCGGTACCCGCGAAGTCTCGCCCGATTTCCTCTTCGTCTTTTGGGTGTTTAACTCTTCTGTCAGCAGTGAATATAATATGTGTCAGTACAATAAAAAGAATAATTTGTTGGCATCATTGTGTGTTAAATCGCTTTAGCATAATACACAGGGCGCTCACAACTGATTTAAAAACAATACTAGCAAAATCTTCTTATATATTTGACAGCATCAAAACTTACAGAGTGTAAATTCATAGCGTGGACTTACCACGATCAGTAAATCGCATAGCACTATGATTGTGAACACACGTCTGCAGACTATGACTATGGCTATGTTAGCGTTGACCTAATAGGAACGCTGTTCGTTTCAATCATTTCCACAAATCTTACACTTGTTTATTCCTCATAAACCTACGTTTCTATTAAATATGAAATTAATTTTAATTTAATGTTATTTCTGTAACTGCCAAATCATGACACTGCACTTGCAATTATTTTAATCACTGTCTTCCTATGGTTTCATACTTTGTGTAAAAATTTTTGAAACTCAGAAAGACGCCTCAGTTGCTGCTCTAAATTCGTCTAATGTTTATTCTTAAAAAAAGTTGATTTTGGAACATTAAGTTTGGACTTTACACGCCATACCTCTTCTTTGCTTGGAGCACAATACAGTGGGAATCCTTTCCAATCTATGAGTGAACGATTTTGAAGCGACATTCCACGATCCCTTTGTTCCCACCTGATACATTTGAACAGCGCTGGAAACACAAATATTTTGCCTGGGTAAGGAATTAACCGGTTTCCCCATTCCGAATGAACGTGGTATGTTTGTATGAAACAGAGTATGGGGGAGTAATGGGGAAGTGTGTGAGGGAAACTCGTGACTTCCAGCCGCACAGGGGATTGCGGTAATGCAATGGCGAAAATTGAAAATTTGTGCTAGACGAGGAATAGAGTCCAGACGCTCCGCTTCTCTTGAATGGTTCCCTAATCCGCGTCGACCATGGAACGCGCTTTCAGTCCGAACGAAATTCTCAACTTTTGCAATGCAGCCTCCCGCGTCCACTAACCACCTACTCGCAAGTTACTAATGCCCGTAGGAGTTCTGGTGCTACTAGAGCATACGCACTGAAACAAACGTCGAGGAGCCGTCGCATGCACAGAGAATTCAGATATGCACTGAAGTGACTAAAGTCATGAGATTCCTCCTAATACTCTGTTGCACCCCCTTTTGCTTGGAGTAGTGCAGCAACTCGACGTTGCCCCTTGCAGAAATATTGAGCCATGCTGTCTCTACAGCCGTCTATAATTGCAAAAGTGTTGCCGGTGCAAAAGTTTGTACACAAACTGACCTCTCGATTACGTCACATAAATGTTCAATAGGATTCATGTCCGGCGATCTAGGTGGCCAAAGCAATTCTTCGAATTCTCCGGAATGTTCTTCAAACCAGGCGCGAACAAATGGGATCATAATTCATAAAAATTCCATCGTTGTTTGGGAACATGAAGTCTATGAATGGTCTCCAAGTAGCCGAACATAACAGACGACCCAGTCCATTCCACGTCCACGTAAAAACAGCCCGCAGCATTATAGAGCCTCCACCAGCTTGCACAGTACGTTGGTGACAACTTGGATTTTCGCGGGGTCTGTGCCACACCCTAATCGTACCATCAATTCTTACCAACTGAAATTGGGACTCATCTGACCAAGCCAAGGTTTTCCAGTCATCTAGGGTCCAAACGATGTGGTCACGAGCCCAACAGAGGCGCTGGAGGCGATGTCGTGCTGTTAGCAGAGGCACTCTCGTCTTTCGTCTGGTGTCATAGCCCATTATCGCCAGATTTTGGTGCACTGTCCTAAAGGAAAGGTTCGTCGTACGGCACACACTGACTTCTGCGGTTATTTCACGCAGTGTTGCTTCTCTGTTAGCACTGACAACTCTACGCAAATGCCGCTGCTCTCGGTCGTCAAGAGAAGACTGTCGGCCTATGCGTTGTCAGTGACGAGAGGCAAGGTCTCAGATTTCGTATACTCGTCACACCCTGGACACTGTGCAACTCTGAATATTGAATTGCCTAACGATTTCTGAAAAGGAATGTCCCATGCGTCTAGCTGCAACCACCGTTCGGCGTTAGAACTTTATTGAATAGAAGTTTGTATCAACCTGAAAATTGAACCGTCGACGTCAGTTGACGTCTCATATACACATGTAAAATGTAACGTGCACAACCTCTGGCGTATGCAGTCAACTATGAGGCTGACAGTGTAGTATTCTCGACTGACATTGGGTACTGTGAAGAAGAAACAAACAGTTGCCGTAGCTGAGTCTGAGCTCATTTGAGAAATCCAGGTTAGCCAACCTGAAGATTACCGCGATCTACTGAAAATGTCCCTGCGAACTACTGGTAGCTCGCGATCTACTATTTGGCGATCACTGCAGTAAAGGATAAAAGACAGTTCTACACTAATGGCTAAACATTCAGTAACAGCGCAGTTGTTCTGTGCTTGTTTTTCGGCGGCAGAATGAAACCAACATTTTTATTTCAGTACCATTACACATTGCTTGACATTCATTAATTGTAATCGGTGCTATATTTGTGGGAAAAAGTACTCAGCGCATTGTACTTTGCTATGGTTTATAGAGAAAATGTGTAGCTGTAGAGAGCAGGTGCACAGCCGACTACAGTAGCCCGCTAAAGTTGCCCAATACCTGCCTCTTCCTGCGCTCATCCACACTGTAAGTTCCAATCAGTCCACAGGAGCGGAACTTAGCTTGATAGCTCAACTGCCCGAAGCGCAGGGAAGAGAGTAATCGTTTTCGCGTGCCAGCACACCGCTGCCAGTTTTACGGCTCGATCTCAACTTCCTACAGCAGGCCCGGAAGTCGTTGCCAAAGCCTTTTTCTCGTTTTCTGAAGGTGGAGAAGGCTTCTTTTATCGCCTAGAGGGGTTTTCCACCTCAAGTTTCCGCTTCCCTTAGAGAGGAGAATAAAAGTACAGCTGAATCAACAGTGCAAGGCTCGAAAGAGTCGTTGCAGTTGGTGCACCGGGGTGAACGGCCCGTCGAGGTTTTATTGCTGACAGTTTTATTACTAAGCTGTGCAGCGTTGGTACTAGTGCTTGCTGATAGAGAAATCGTGAACTGAATATGGTAGGAGGGTGGGGGATACCGGAAGGGGCATTCCGTTTCAAAACATCGAAACTGGGAATGTATTAGCTAATATAAACTCACCATACAAAGGAGTGCTGTAAGTCGTATAGACAGGTACCGGACGGATTTGTGACCCTACAACACCACAACGCAGCGCCTCACAATTATCAGTTCGGTTATTTTGCGGTCTTGATACTATTTTCCCGAATACAAATGTATGTATCTTATAATCTTCGTAGTAATGATTGTCAACTGAAGAAGTCTGCTTTTTACGATGTACATAAACGATCTGGTTGATGGTATTGGTTCAAATGGCTCTGAGCACTATGGGACTTAACTTCTGAGGTCATCAGTCCCCTAGAACTTAGAACTACTTAAACCTAACTAACCTAAGCACATCACACACATCCACGCCCGAGGCAGGATTCGAACCTGTGACCGTAGCGGTCACGAGGTTACAGACTGTAGCACCTAGAACCGCTCGGCCACCCCGGCCGGCTTGATGGTATTGACAGCGGCCTTAGACTGTTTGCCGATAATGCTGTAGTCTACAGGAAAGTAATATCACACGAAAGTTGTGAACAAATCAACGAGGATTTGCAGAAAATAAATGCGTGGTGTAATGACTGGCAGTCCTCTCTCTATATTAATAAGTGTAACCTACTGCGTATAACAAGGCGAAAATCCCCATTAATGTAAGAGTACAAAATAAATGTCCAGTCTTTGGAAGCGGTAACGTCCTCTGGGTGTGACTATTCGAAATGATCTCAAATGGAATGATCAGATTACCCAAGTAACGGGTAAGGCGAACTCTAGATTGCGGTTTACTGGTAGAATCCTGAAACGATGCAGTCCTTCAACAAAGGAAATAGCTTACAATGCGTTAGTTCGTCCAGTCTTGGAGTACTGTTCGTCTGTATGGGAGCGTTACCAGTTGGGTCTGATTCAAGAGATTGAGAAGATCCAAAGAAGATCGGCAAGATTCATGACTGGTACATTTATCCATCGCGAGAGCGTTACAAATCTCATAGAAAGTTTGAAGTGGGACACACTTGCAGATAGACGAGGCTCTAAACGGAAGGGGCTGCTCACTAAATTCATTCCGAAATCCGATCTTCACCGAGGATGTACAGCATATTTTATTACCACCAACTTTCAAATCGCGCAATGATCACCATTCAAAGATAAGGGAAATTAGAGCTCGTACTGAGGCGTTCAGGCAGTCGTTTTTCCCTCGCGCGATCCGCGGGGGGGGGGGGGGGAGGGAAATATGACTTTGGTGCGAATTGTGCCCTCCTACCACACACCGCTTGGTGGCTAGCGGAGTATATATGTAGATGTAGAACTGTGATATGTATTTGTGGCAAATTACTCAAAAACAATATTAGACAATACTGCAGTGGAAAATCTTGTATTAGGTAGAATCCAAAGACGTTATTAAGAAGATGGCACTGACATCGTGCAGGCGGAAGCGCACATAGACAAACAGGGAACTGGAAGCCAGTAGCGGTCAACAACTGAAGCAAAGTGGCTACACTAGCGTGCGCTGGTTGGTTGCTTTGCGAGAGGGGGCCAAACAGCGAGGTCATCGGTTCCATCGGATTAGGGAAGGAAGTCGCTCGTGCCCTTTCAAAGGAACCAACCATGCATATAGCTTCAAAATGTCATGGTAGATATACCAATCCCCAGTCTGCTTCGCAAAGGAAAGTAGACCTATAACTCTAGCATGAGTCAGAGCGAACTCAACGTACGCACGAAGATTTTGATACGCCCGTATTCAGGCGGTAGAGCGATGAACATGACGGCAGACATGGAGTGGGGCCTCATTGCCAAACACCATCTTCTTCAGAAATCGTCCATCATATTTGATCTCACATTATCTGTAACATATTCGAATCGTTTGGGTCTCTCAATTGGTTTGGTAGCGAGCAATAATTATAATTTGTAGCCTGAAAAACTGGGACGTTTTGTTAAAACCTTATGAATTGGAGTCTTTTTATGCTTAATTCTCATGCACACGGACACGCAGGGTTTTTTTCGGCTCTCCAGGTAGTTGACGATACATCGAAGTTTAGGTCTGGCTGTGAGTCCTGCACGGATAGCCAAATGGTAAGGAGGCCGCTCGCGCAAAGCGGGAAATCTGGGTTCGAGTCCCGGCCGGCACTAGTTTTCACTGTAGTCATTCCATTCTACAGCTGGTGGTTGTCGGTATTCACAATTGCGAATACATTTAATGTATTATTAAATTAAAAGGAAGGTCAGCGTTGGTCGTAATATTGTTTTGTTTTGGTTATTGATAACTTGATACCAGTGTCTGAGTTTAATGTGTACAGCACCGAAGATGATCACTATGTGACCGAAAATCGATTCTGATATCAATAAAATATCAATATTACGACCAACGCTGACCTTCCTTTTAATATAACATACATGGTCGTGGTGCACACAGCACTCCATGGAGTCGCCAATCGATACATTTCATGTACTTTAGGTAGTTGTCCTACATAGGTCCCACGGACTCATCACTTACTGATGCCTACCAGAAAGGGTTTTGTCCAACAAACTGCCGTATCCTTCAACGCCTTACCCAACCCATTAATAAAATCTTAAACATGGCTGCGAATCAGCAAGTATGTATTATTAGCCCTTGATCAAGGTTTCGATATTTCTGAAATATCTTCTTCATTAGAAGTTGGCCTTGTTACGTCACATGATGGTACATTGGATTAGCTGAAGGCGAACAACTCTTGTCATATATATATATTGACGAAACAAGAATTATTCCAAGCCATAGCTTTAGGTATCAGCCAGATTACTTTTAGCGTACTTCGGAATGAGTGCTCAGTGTAAATGCCCACTGGTAGAGGCACTTGTCAATATAAAATTATAACATGAGTCACAGGATAAACATTCGCATTAGTTACGTATACATCATGCCAGAGACATCTGTCGCAGTTAGCCTTTGTCTCTGTCTTGATGTATATGTAACTGATGCGAATGTTTTATCCTGTGACTCTTGTTATAATTTTATGTTGATAAGTGCTTCTACCAGTGGGCATTTACCAGTGAGTACTCATTCTGAAGTACGCTAAAGGTAATCTGGCTGCTACCTAAAGCCATGACTTGGGATAATTCTTGTTTTGTCATTCTTATATATGAGAAGAGTCGTTAGGCTTCAGCTAATCTAATATACCACCATGCGATGTAACAAGCCCCCCCCCCCCCCCCTCCTTCTCAAGAAGATATTTTTAGAAATATGGAAACCTAGGTCAATTGATAATAAACTTTTGTTTAGCAACTGGTTGGCTGATTTTTTTCGACATCCACCGATTAATGTTATTTAAATGTGGTGGCTCTTCGTTGTACGAACGACATAATTCACTTTGAACATGGTCAGAAACAAAAATTTATCAAACTTCCTGGTAGATTAAAACTGTTTGCCGGACCGAGACTCGAACTCGGGACTTTTGCCTTTCGCGGGCAGGTGAATACAAATTGGTCATTGCTGTAGGAAGAGCCAGTTGGGAATAGGGTATCCGACTGTTTTCTGGAAATCGTCTTAAATGGTCAAGTATGTCACGTTATGCTCATAACATGTAATTTTTTCCTCATGAATTTCACTACCTTCTTTGACTAATAAAATACTTTGAAAGCCTGCTAAGACGCTCCATTTTGTCATATGATGCCTGTGACGTCACTTTCTAGGACGCTTCTCCTTCTGTCGTAAAGTTCATTGATAGTGATATTTTACATTTAGAAAAATTGATTACAAAGGGTGTTTAGTACCACAGTGCACAAAAACATCTATAAAAACTCCTGGAAAATTGTTTTTGAGTGTTGCAAAGAATGAGAAGATGATTGTTACTCTGTCGTAGAAATCCAAATAATATTGCGGTCATTCTGTTCGTTTCTTTCTGTGAGAAACATTTTGACGTAAGCAAGCACACCATATAAACACATTGTCGCTTGTAACATAATAGACAGCGCGTTGGATTTTTAATGCTTTTATGTAAGAGTACATTTTAATATCTGTTTTCATTTATTAGCTTCATTTTATACCTAAGGAATTTGAGATGAATCACAAGGATGGTGTTAAGAAAGTGTATTTCACTCCGGATGCAGCCTTTATTCTGAAGAACCTGGGAAACTAATTAACAGTTTCCGTAATCATTCTTTCCAAACGAATCGCTGAAAACAGTTATTTGCGACTTTTAATTGTCTTCATTGAACTTATGTCGAAGATAAAAACTGAATATTACTTGTAACCTACAAGGAAATGTAGTAAGACCAGGGCATTACGATAAAATGAAAACTGATCCTGTGTATGCACTTTTAAATCATATTTCAGCAGCAGTTAACTGTGTATTAGAACAACAGAAGCTGTTAAGTTCTGCTCCGTCAACTGCATGTTTTATACACGTAATTTTCCGCGGTTTAAATTAATGACCTAGAGGAACAGAAAAACTGCAAAGTGTAAAGCTGTTGGAGGTAAACAGGATGATGCTCTGCAGTTCCCCGAGAGTATTATTATGTGTCTGAAACTCTGAAAATTGAGAAAAGAGGAACCTGGCAAATAGCAGTAGTTCTGGCAACATCCACAGCAATTAACAATAGAATTATCTTCTAAATGAAGAAGCTTCCGCTGTGTTTCATTATGCAGACTTTTACAAGTTGCCCTGGAATACCTTCCCAACATGCTTGGAGTAAATAATTCAGTTCCAGATTCCCTCAGTTTCAAGGCAGTTCTGCAGTTTTCACGCGTCTTATAAAAACTCTGGGTTCTTTTTGAAGAGCGAACAGACCATAAAATTCACCAACTTTTGGAAGGTTTTCACTGTCAGCTTTCAAAAGATTGCTTTCCTTTGTTTATTAAAACAATGCACTTGGCATTAAAACTGTAACTAATTCAAGGAATTCGAACATTCATAACTAACTGAACTTCAGTTTTCATCGCAACACATTAACTGCATTCTATGATTAATTGCTACAAAAATGGAGAAAGGTTTAGCGGATTTCAATATTTAAAGTGGGAATATTTTGTGTGTTTCGCGTATGTATTGGGTAATCTTAGCTTTCGTAAAAAATTGGTCAAATGTCTGTGAAATCTTATGGGACTTACCTGCTTAGGTCATCAGTCCCTAAGCTTACACACTACTTAACCTAAATTATCCTAAGGACAAACACACACACCCTTGCCCAAGGGAGGGGATCAGGCACACAGTAGCTTTCGTAATTTCAGCGTTGTTTATGGTGATAGCTGCTATTTATTAAATCATGTTGGACATAAACGCTGCTAAACCTGGTGTGGAACGCTCAATAAGGTTATAGTGATTGGTGTTGCTCAGTCCATACCGTGCTTCAGGTTGTTAGTGCCTCATCTGTTTTGGTTTTCATCGGTTCTAAAGTGTTTTATTACACTGATTAGTAACATCCACACATTTTAACAACAGAACTTAAAATTGTATCGGGTGAGAGATACGTGGCTTTTTCACTCGACCTTCCACGTCTGCATTTAATGTTGCCGTCTAAACACATGTCAGTAATTGTTACGTAATATTAATTGCACCAAAACAGACAGAAATTCAAAACTTTTGCTGAAGTATAAACTGGTGACCGCATTTTAATATTCAGCAATTAATATTTCAATCAATGTCAGTTACATAATTAATCGAATGGTTCAAATGGCTCTAAGCACTTTTTGACTTACATCTGAGACCATTAGTGCCCCTGACTTACACCTAATTAAACCTAACTAACCTAAGGACATCACACACATCCATGTCAGAGGCAGGATTCGAACCTGCGACCGTAGCGGTCACGCGGTTCCAGACTGTAGCGCCTAGAACCGCTCGGCCACACCGGCCGTCGGACAATATGAATAGCAACCGCAGACTTTTTTTCAGATGACGCCGCTACTTGTACTGAAGTACTGCCTAAAAGGAGCTGCACAAATGATCATTCAGTTGCTGGGAAGATTTCAAACTGATGCAAGTTTTGGCAACTTTTTAAATTTTAATTTTGCTGTGCACTGCACAAAATAAAAATTCGTAGCATCTTGTGACTACCACATCAGTGATTTACAACTGGTGTTATTCTACTAGTACAAACATCTGGTTGTAACAAATTGTAGGGACATGCAATGCAATAATCACGGAGGCTAATGATAGGTAAGGAAAGTGGCACACTGCGGTGTCTGGGCTGGATAACTTGCAAATGGAGCCAATCTAGAAATGAGACCGCTTACAAATCGCTTGCGCGTCGTATCTTACAATATCGCTCAAGTGTGCGGAACCCGTGCCAGACAGAAGTAACAGGGGTATCGAACGCAAGCCAAGAAGATCAGCAATAAAGGTCACAGCATTAAAAGTCTTTTTAAATGCTGCTACCTCGGCTGTAGCCAAGTATTCACTTCATTATATGTGGCACGATTGAACAATCTCGGCCTTACAGGCAATTTTAAGCGTTACCTGCGAAGAAACAGTGCAGAAATACAGTAAGTGTAAGTTTGGCTTACTCACATATAAAAATAATACTTTACAAAAAACGGGCTAAAATTGTACTCACGAATATAGTTATACTATAAAATTATCCGATTATAAAACGGTGAACTCCACAGATCCGAAAGCGTTCACATAACGCGCAAACGTGAAAAGTAAAACCGGACTGCTTACTGAGGGCAGTAATAGTCATCTCGATAAGTAATTCCCTGTTATATGTCATTGTATGCGCTTGCTATCGTTGTTGAACCTCAACTGTCACGAAAAGTCAGCCAAAGTATCAATTTGGGGTGAAATACAAGCAGAGGAGAAATGAAGTCTTTGTTGTATTTTGGACGTAAAAGTATATGAAATAAAACTCTGCCAGGCGGTAGATCATTAACATATAAATGATGTAACGCCTGGCAGAGTTTTATTTCATATTAGTTTACGTCTATCCATGGATTTCACCACATTCTGCAACAGCATTTGATGCTTTGACACGCTGTTTGTTCTGAACTTGTTTTTTACAACGTCGACTTTTTAATATACGCTTATAGTAACATGTAATACGCTACGTCTCTGACACACTTATGGATCTACGGACCCGCCTATTTAAATTGCTGTTATCTTTGCCATGACTGCTTCACGCGTGTACAGAAGTGACAGTTGATGTTCAACTATTATAGCGAGCATATTCAGAAACCTATAACGGGGCATTAGTTATGAAGATGACTATTACTGCACTCAGTAGGCCTTATGTTTTGAATTTTGACGCTTGCAAGCTATGTGCTTGCTCTCGGATTCGCTATGTGTGCCATTTTACAATCGGATAATTTTACAGTATACTGACTCCTTCAAGAACAGTTTTAGGCTGTCCGTAGTAAAATATTATTTTTTTATATCAGTAGGCCACACTTATTCTTGCTGTATGTTTGCTCTGTTTGTTTGTAGACTACACCTGAAATGACGGATAAGGCCGAAATTGACCAATAGTGTAACAATGAAACAAAGTGAATACAGTCGACAACACTCGAGGTGGAAGACTTAAAATGTCGTTTATGAAGTGTACGGCTGTGGTACCCCACACGAAGAAAATGGTGACAAGTTTCTTTAACCTACGGAGAAGGGGTCATGAATATTATGAGAAACCTGATGTGGTAAACGCACGGGGACAACAGTTATTCCGTGATAGTTTGCTTGCCCAAGTTTCAAGAACCAGTGTTAAGTTAAATATATTTCAGCCCCATATATCTTGTAGCGAGCGTGGAGACAAAATTTGTCTAATCAGACACGGAATGTATCCATGCAATCATTCGTCTCGTTCTCTGTGCGGGGAAAGCATCCTGAACTGTGGTACCATGGTTAAGTACCCAGCCCCACGCTTTTCATCACGGTGTGCAGAGTTATGTATGTAGACGCAGATGGAGATTATAAGTGAAACAGGCGTCTTACGTGATTCCCGATAATCATGCGCTTCAACGTTAATAAGAGGTTTGACATGGAGTTAATTAAAGAAAGAGAAGTGGCGTTTACCGACCTGTGTCGAGGAAATGACGAACTGGTCCCCGGGCACGTTGTGGCATAGGCTGCGGCAGCGCGGCTACTGTTGCTAGGAAACGCACGCCACCCTAAGCTCATTGTTGGCTTTGGGCAGTGACAGCACGAAACTCACCTGGAATACAAGAAAGGAGAGGTCAGACACCGTCCAAAAGTTTTAAGCATTCTGTGATAGTGTCATACCTCGACTTTATCTCACTATTTCACTACTGTGGAAAAGAGTATCAAACAACATAAAAACAATGACGTTACCACTACTTAGTTTGGATGAAAACAACACTCTCATCTTCGATATACCACACTGGTTGCTTCTTGCATCTCTATGTACAATGGTACGCTGGACGTGACTGTATTCTGCCCCAACTTATCTTGACCAGAAGAATTTTGTCTTCGCCACGCCATGTTTCTTATATACAGCAGCTGCGACGATACGTGTGAGTAAAGATGTTATGAGGAGTCAACATCGAGCGTGATTGGCTGTTGTCCAGCGACTTCTAGGAGGGTGATGATAAAATAGAGCCGTGTAGGCGATGGCAGACAATAACAGAGTTCAAGCCATTCTCTTAGCATATTACAAATTGCTATAAGTACTACTTGGTTATAAGGTCCATCTGTTACGCAAAAACATTTTTTCATATAGGCCCAAACCTGTTTCAGCAACTTTATGTCAAGTTGCAGGGGTTTTCTATATTTTAATCTGTAAAATTTTAACATGTGTTAAAAGATAATTAGTACAGAAAAGTTACACCTAAAGGAGTTTTTGTTTGTTGTTGTGATTACAGTTTATTTTTACATTACAGAGTTCCGCAGGACCATTTTCACATATCGTGTATTTGTATCTAGTAATCTGCAACTAAATTATGTTAATTTGTGTTTAGTTATCCAATCAACTCTTTGCTTCATTTCTAAATGTAATTTTGTTTTGCTAAGATATTTCACGGCTGTGTTTGTGATCATTCACATTTAGGTGTCGCAAATTCCTTTTCCTCTCCATTCTCTCGAGCTGTCGAGAAGCACAAAAAACATTATACATATTTTACAGAACTTCGTTTTGCCTAAGCACGAGTAACTTTTGTAGCTGTTGTGTCCAGTGATACAAATGGAGCTTAATTTACACACTGTTGCCACATTCTGTTTTGGCAATGCGTCTGGGTGAATGTACGATGGTGAGCATAGTTTTTCAGTACGAATGACCATGAAAAAGCATCCTCACATAAACTGCTATGAAGCATTCATATCATGCACTTTACGGAAATCACTATTCAGGTATGTCACTACGAAATGTACTCGTGAAATTTTAATTATCAAATGGTTCAAATGGCTCTGAGCACTATGGGACTTAACATCTGAAGTCGTCAGTTCCCTAGAACTTAGAACTACTTAAACCTAACCAAACTAAGGACATCAGACACATCGGTGCCCGAGGCAGGATTCGAACCTGCGACCGTAGCGGTCGCGCGGTTCCAAACTGAAGTGCCTAGAACCGCTCGGCCACACGGGCCGGGTTTTAAATAGCAATACGAAAAAATAAGCGACACGCCTCTAGAAGAGCAATGGAGCAGGCCACTGATGAAGTGCATTATCGTGCAGTAATTAATTATTTTTATTTTTAAGATAACAACAGTGCAATGATCCATGGTAAATTGGGGGAAGTGTCGGACAGCTATGGACCATCATATGACACAGTGGTTATGGGTCTCACCGGCACTACCACTGTGATCAAACAAGTCTGAATGTCGAAGCGGCAGATCATTCCTCTCTGAAGAACCGAAATCGCAAGAGATGTGGAGGCCCTGGTATTTGAAGAACGGTGTAGCACAATCGAGGCGACAGTAGGGAAAGTGAAAATCAGTGGCACTTCAGTTTCCAGCGTCTTTCAACAAGTTTTGAACACGACCACAGTCGCCGCTGCTCGGGGTCGATTGGAGACGACGCATCTCTTGACAATCGATGATCAGACAGTATAGCCTGAAGGCACTCCACGTATGTCAGCGGGAGCGCCATCATGTTGGACGATGTCTTCTCTTCTATAGGCAGTAGTTACTTGATGCGACGTTGACCTTTGATGTCCCTCTTGCCTGACTTCTGAATAGGCCTTTGACTGAGCGTCCTAAATTAGGATGACAAGGCGTGTGCCTGTGTTCAAACAGAACGAGACGTGTTTAGTAAGATCTGTGCACACCTGGCCCGCCCCTTTCACTAATGGAAGTGGGTAAAGTGTGCCCATTTTTCCACCACATGGCTTATCACAGTGCATAGGGTCCCAACGGTTTGATCACCATCTGTGCTGGTACCTCAAATGGAAGCTCGAATAAGCGAACTGTCCTCTGGACGAGACCTGGATGTTCCACTTTCACAACGCCAATGTGTCCATCCCAATGTCTGAAATGAAGGTAGCTTGTCTTATGCAGGATCCTTTCAATTCTTTGAAAAGCCGCCTCGTCCACCAGTTTCACAAAGACAGGTGAATCCCTTGCTGGTTCATGATAATCGATGTGATCATCATCTTGTAAAAATTGTTGACTTTCCAACACTTTCGGCCATGCATGATTGGTCATAAAACTGAACTTCAATGCCGATTTTCGTTGAGAAAATGTCATGGAAGTAAGCTGCACACAGGCGACTAAACTTCAGCAACAACGAATGCGCACTGTGGCGGCAGAGACATAGACAAGATGTCTGTGCTTCTCCACTGCGAAAGGCAGACTGTGCCCATTTATCTGAACACGTATTCTGTGAACTCCAAATTCCACATGCCACACGCTACAGATGTAGTGTCCTCTGTCCAGTGTCCCCTCATTGCTCACAGCTAGTCGAGTCTCACAAGGGTTCAGATGAGTGAGTACATCCGCACAGATGATGCTATTTCGCCGTCAAGGCGCAACTATGTACATATTTAGATGTGTGGTGTCTGTTCTGGAGCAGACACCATGCATATTAATCTGAAATTTCTGTTTCCAGGAGTTAATCCCTGGCGCATGGCTGCAATGGTGCCTTAACTTCCTAAGCGTCTACTTGAGATGTACAAGTATCTACTCAGCATGGAGGTCAATAAGAATCCAGCACTTTCCGTCCCCATGGAACGTGATAAAGTTAGCTCCATCCACTCCATGTTTCTGTCTAGACAATCCTATGTACTGCCTCCCTTGGAAAGACTCTGTGTGCTACATCCTACAACAGTGAAAGACCAATCAAACTCAGTATCAACTGAGTACATCTACATCTACATCTACATCTATACTCCGCGAGCCACCTTACGGTGTGTGGCGGAGGGTACTTATTGTACCACTATCTGATCCCCCCTTCCCTGTTCCATTCACGAATTGTGCGTGGGAAGAACGACTGCTTGTAAGTCTCCGTATTTGCTCTAATTTCTCGGATCTTTTCGTTGTGATCATTACGCGAGATATATGTGGGCGGTAGTAATATGTTGCCCATCTCTTCCCGGAATGTGCTCTCTCGTAATTTCGATAATAAACCTCTCCGTATTGCGTAACGCCTTTCTTGAAGTGTCCGCCACTGGAGCTTGTTCAGCATCTCCGTAACGCTCTCGCGCTGACTAAATGTCCCCATGACGAATCGCGCTGCTTTTCGCTGGATCATGTCTATCTCTTCTATTAATCCAACCTGGTAAGGGTCCCATACTGATGAGCAATACTCAAGAATCGGACGAACAAGCGTTTTGTAAGCTACTTCTTTCGTCGATGAGTCACATTTTCTTAGAATTCTTCCTATGAATCTCAACCTGGCGCCTGCTTTTCCCACTATTTGTTTTATGTGATCATTCCACTTCAGATCGCTCCGGATAGTAACTCCTAAGTATTTTACGGTCGTTACCGCTTCCAATGATTTACCACCTATGGCATAATCGTACTGGAATGGATTTCTGCCCCTATGTATGCGCATTATATTACATTTATCTACGTTTAGGGAAAGCTGCCAGCTGTCGCACCATGCATTAATCCTCTGCAGGTCCTCCTGGAGTACGTACGAGTCTTCTGATGTTGCTACTTTCTTGTAGAGAACCGTGTCATCTGCAAATAGCCTCACGGAGCTACCGATGTTGTCAACTAAGTCATTTATGTATATTGTAAACAATAAAGGTCCTATCACGCTTCCCTGCGGTACTCCCGAAATTACCTCTACATCTGCAGATTTTGAACCGTTAAGAATGACATGTTGTGTTCTTTCTTCTAGGAAATCCTGAATCCAATCACAAACCTGGTCCGATATTCCGTAAGCTCGTATTTTTTTCACTAAACGTAAGTGCGGAACCGTATCAAATGCCTTCCTGAAGTCCAGGAATACGGCATCAATCTGCTCGCCAGTGTCTACGGCACTGTGAATTTCTTGGGCAAATAGGGCGAGCTGAGTTTCACATGATCTCTGTTTGCGGAATCCATGTTGGTTATGATGAAGGAGATTTGTATTATCTAAGAACGTCATAATACGAGAACACAAAACATGTTCCATTATTCTACAACAGATTGACGTAAGCGAAATAGGCCTATAATTATTCGCATCTGATTTATGACCCTTCTTGAAAATGGGAACGACCTGCGCTTTCTTCCAGTCGCTAGGTACTTTACGTTCTTCCAGCGATCTACGATAAATTGCTGATAGAAAGGGGGCAAGTTCTTTAGCATAATCACTGTAGAATCTTAAGGGTATCTCGTCTGGTCCGGATGCTTTTCCGCTACTAAGTGATAGCAGTTGTTTTTCACTTCCGATATCGTTTATTTCTATATTTTCCATTTTGGCGTCCGTGCGACGGCTGAAGTCAGGGACCGTGTTACGATTTTCCGCAGTGAAACAGTTTCGGAACACTGAATTCAGTATTTCTGCCTTTCTTCGGTCGTCCTCTGTTTCGGTGCCATCGTGGTCAACGAGTGACTGAATAGGGGATTTAGATCCGCTTACCGATTTTACATATGACCAAAACTTTTTAGGGTTCTTGTTTAGATTGTTTGCCAATGTTTTATGTTCGAATTGTTTATGCATATTTGTACTCAATTTAAGGGAAACTTTCCCACAGCTGCCCCCTATTTCCATGCTTGAAGGCGCATTTGCGATCATTACACTGGCTAAAAACTCGCTGTCACTCCTCCAAAGATAGTTTGGACTGAGATTTGACATTCTTATCATTCGTTTCCTGAGAGCTGTCCCGTGCTATTACACGGCCGTTGCTGTCGTTCAGTACTGAATTTGCAATTTGACGATGTAAGTTTCGCTTTTTCCTACATATTACGTATCAGTTTCATATCTCTCACAGCCTCGTCGCTTGTGCATCTCGGATGTGCAGTTCACTGGGTAATATCCCTTGTTAATTTGAATTTATGACTTCCGCAGATTGGGATCTTTGATTTTGTTCGTGTTTGGGTCTTCCTAACAATGTCGGTTAAAGTCCCACATGATTAAACTTCAGTATTTCATGTCAGTTTTCTCTGTCTCCATTATTTCAAGCGTCATATTGATTTATAATAAATGTTGGATATTGAGATATCGACCTACATTTACGAACACTATTTTCTACAACTCATCCTATGATTAGGTGGGCCTTATTTTGCAGATATAATGAGGAATACACTAATTAAATGATATGGTGGTACCGCTGAGTGTTGTGACCAAATTGTTAATGGGATGTTTCATAACATGCAAAGCCGTTCATTTTGGTCCCGAGTAGGTAAAACTTGAAGGTTAATGTTTTAGAGTTCAAACTGCTAGTAATAATAGTCAGTTTTAGAGTTTAACAATTTTGTTTCTTTAACCGTTATATTCTTTAAAAACAAGGATGAATAATCGATTCAAGAATAAGAAACTTCCGAAAAAATACGCACGGAACGAGCAGTTGTATCGCTGTATAGATAACAGTTGGAGTAACTCGTGTAAAAGTCCGTGGGAAGTTATTTCTTTCTATCGACTGGCGTAAGTCAACAGAATTCTGGCGGCTCCCGCAGCTGTGCCGTGATTTTCTGCTGGAACGGGGAATTATTCTGCTGGAGGAGCCAGGCGCGCGCCCTAATGAACGGGCCGTCCGCTGGAGACGTAATTGGCAGGCAGCGCCACGCAGCCGCGGACCGGAAAGATCGAGAAACTGAAGATGGCCGCCGTGCAGGCTGAACTGAGGGCCGTTTCCTCCTTTTTCGGTCTCTCATCATGCCGCAGTTATTCGGCACCTTAGCGATATGAATTTTGCGTTGCAATAAGTTGTTCCAAACATTAAAACGGGGCACTCTCCTATGTGTTTTTCTCCTCTGATATGGCACTAATCGCATGTCTCATTGTAATTTCTAAACGAGTTCGTATGTACACTGGTGTGAAAAATTTAAGGATGCAAGTCTGTCACATGACGTGTAACTGCCAAGTAACATAACTCGATGTAACTTGGGCGATTAATAGAAAGAACTGCTACACTATAGTACAGAAGGTGTAAATAATACGGTCGCAGGTTCGAATCCTGCCTCGGGCATGGATGTTTGTGATGTCCTTAGGTTCGTTAGGTTTAAGTAGTTTAAGTTCTAGGGGACTGATGACCTCAGCAGTTAAGTCCCATAGTGCTCAGAGCCATTTGAACCATTTTTTGGAACAGTTTACATATAATGTTGAAATTTTAAGATCATGGATTAAACAAATAATTGAATCACAACAGCGTTAATCATAACTATAATTACAGAAGTGCACTATGCTACTTACATTGGGAATACAATATTAATCAGCAGTGATATGTTGATTATCCGGACGTCGGTATCTCGTCGGTGCGCAGTGGAAATTTCCTTATATAATTACTAGTATGCGCGAGTATGCGCCCTGCAGTACGCAGTGACCTTTTTTTTTTAAATTAAAGACTTAAATTAGAGCGGCCAGTCTAACGCGCGAGGCTCTCCCTCGACTCCATTACAGAACAGATAACAGAAGAAGTAATTAACAAAAGACTAGACATCCCTTCTGTATCTCACCAGCGATCACATGCGACCGCGCACAAGATAACTTGCATTGGCTTTCATGCTTTATTTAAAAAAAATAGATTTACATGCTATGGCTAAAAATGTGCCTTTAAAAAAGTGACTAAAAGAAATAGGCAGTTTGCGGATCAGAAACGGCATTTCTGTTAAAAAGCAGTCGTCATACTGAATTCACTGCGATTTATGATGGTCCCCTGGACGTGACAAGACGGTTCTTAATTGTCACGGCGTTAAGGTCAGCGCCGGCACGCCAGTCGGGAACGACAGAGGAGGAGGAGATTAGTGTTTAACGTCCCGTCGACAACGAGGTCATTAGAGACGGAGCGCAAGCTCGGGTGAGGGAAGGATGGGGAAGGAAATCGGCCGTGCCCTTTCAAAGGAACCATCCCGGCATTTGCCTGAAGCGATTTAGGGAAATCACGGAGAACCTAAATCAGGATGGCCGGAGACGGGATTGAACCGTCGTCCTCCCGAATGCGAGTCCAGTGTGCTGACCACTGCGCCACCGGAACGACAGAGAAGAGAAGGCTGTGACGAGGGGTCAGCCAATCGCACGCTGACCGACTTCCCTCCAGGACGACAACGCGACAGCAGAGGCCTCTACATGAAGAGGTCACAAGCGCCGCCCCCGACTGGTGGCAGCAGCGTCAACGTTCGCCCCTTCGGTAGCCGACGCATCGTAGCCTCTAACATTAGCAGTCTCTACACAGGACAGTTAGTACTTTAATGAACAAAGCAAGAGCATATGGACTATCAGACCAATTGTGTGATTGGACTGAAGAGTTCCTAGATAACAGAACGCAGCATGTCATTCTCAATGGAGAGAAGTCTTCCGAAGTAAGAGTGAGTTCAGGTGTGCCGCAGGGGAGTGCCGTAGGACCGTTGCTATTCACAATATACATAAATGACCTTGTGGATAACATAGGAAGTTCACTGAGGCTTTTTGCGGATGATGCTGTAGTACATCGAGAGGTTGTAACAATGGAAAATTGTACTGAAATGTAGGAGGATCTGCAACGAATTGACGCATGGTGCAGGGAATGGCAATTGAATCTCAATGTAGACAAGTGTAATGTGCTGCGAATACATAGAAAGAAAGATCCTTTATCATTTGGCTACAATATAGCAGGTCAGCAACTGGAAGCAGTCAATTCCATAAATTATCTGGGAGTATGCAGTGAGGCACACATAGCATTACAACCTCACAGTGAGGCTTCGCTAGTATGGCATTCATCTCAAGGGGTACCGATTACGACCATCGTTACCTTTTAGAATATCATAACAGTTCCAAGTGCTCTTAGCATCACCTTGACCAATGATGGCTGTCTCTTCTCCATTTTCGGCGTGGTGAATCCACGCGCTTCAACTGCTCCCTTTGCTCCTCTGTGCCGGAATCACGCACCCAGCACTCGTCCGTGGCGATTAGGTGGGTCAAGATATCATCTCGATTGGCCCGATAGGAATGCGACATTTCCACTGTTACGCTTCGACAGGCTTTCTGATTGGGAATGGGGAACCGCGGATCCGACCGTGCGGCAACTTTCGTCGTATTGAAAATGTCGTGCAAGGAGTTGAATACCGCTGCATGACCGGGATTCAGTTTTTGCACTATATCCCCATTGCGATACTCCACGCTTTGAGCACGAGGGCCTCAGCTACTCTTGCGACTCCCCGTTCATCACACATTGGTGGTCTGGCACTTGTCTGTCCGCTAATGTGCAAAATAGTAGGGAGAAAGTAAGTTTCACATGATGTGTTTCTGATAAGTAACATAGCTCGATCGAATTTTATCCACGCACAGACAAAACTGAAGTATATTACGTAAGGTAACTGAAAGGAATACGCAATGAGACGAACAGAAATGACACATTTATTTAAAGATAGTAATTATTCTGACGTCATTGCTATTTACTATGGAGGTCTGGACATTAAAAGATTCGGAACATGGTTCTTAATAGGTTGCGTAACCACCGCGGACAGACTGCATGCTCAGCAGAGTGTTCCCGTGCTGGTTAGGGGGTTCGTAAGTAGTCATTCTGGTGACGCATTCCGTTCCTTCAGCAGGACATCTGTGGGATGGCTGGTGGTGCACATCGACGCAGTAAGTAGCAGGACTGCAGACAAAAAATGAATTATAGGACTTAATTTATTCGTGTTAATAACGCAACTTTTCGACTTTCCTTCGTAACGTATCATTTCAATAGAGACGTGGAAGCATGCGTTGCATGCATCATCAAGACGTCTGAGAACTTAATATGTGGTGCAATACCCACAGTGACTCTCAAAGTATCGGCGTGAATGTATGAGAGTCGCTCAATGAAGAATGACTCATACTTTTTCTCAGAACATACACTGGCGGAAAAAAAAACACCATCAAGCACGAGCTGTGCGACCTCTACGAAAGACAGTATGGGTGTTTCTAGTGACGATATCTATTAACACTAATGTTGAAACCATCTGCAGGTAGGGAAATGGGGCAGCTCATGCGCAACAAACTTTCCACCATGGCAACGCATCGAACAGTGTCTGCGCACCCATCATCATCTTCAAAAAAGTAGAAGTCTATAACGCCATTCGATGCAATGGCGCACCGTAAACTAATCTTGCTGCTGTGCAATGAACGCTCGTGTATCTGACGTGGATTTTTGTGAGACCAGCAGTGAAAATGCTGCCTGTCGAAAAAGCCACTGGGGTGGAAGTTTGCTTTGTCTGACATCCACAGGTTGTCAATGAAACTGCCATCGTGCATTTTGCCTGCGCATTAGCAGATCGTTGGGGTGAAGTTGCTGAAAGATGAGCAACTTACACGGATGGAACTTTAAATCCGCATTCAGTATTCGTTGAACACTCGAACGATGCAACTGTAGAGACTCTGGGTGACGTGGAACAGAGCGCTGTGGGCTTCTCACGAATGCAGTTCCCACAGCCTTTTTATTGTCTCCCGTACGAGCGGTTCGGGGTCTCCCGGCAGATTGCTTCTTCGCTACAGAAGCAGTTGCTTCAAAATTGCGGACCCAGTTGTTGATTGCGTGTGCCGAGGGAACACGGCCGCGCCGTCTGATGTTGCAATGACGCCGAAATTGTTGACGCACGCACGACCTCTACAGATCCGCTATTGGAACAAGCTTCACCGCCAAGGCACTCAGCACACCGTTCCACTACACCACGCTTGCTGCTTACTAAATGCAATCTGCTAAGTGCGAGCGGCATTCCATGGATCATTCGGTGCTACTTACCTTGAAGTGTTGTAGCCCAACACATTCCAAAATTTCTCATTCTTTAGAATCATTCTGTATTTTCTATTGCATGCGCCCCACATTTATAAACCTGTATGGTGTGTGGAACCTGAATGTGACAAGCAAATATTACTGTATAGGTTTTAGTCCTCTTTAAAAATTAGTACTTTAAAAATTCATTAAAAATTAAAACTACCAGATGAATGGAAAACGGCATCGATTCACACACTTCATAAGAAAGGTGACAAATAAGATGTAAACAACTACAGAGGCGAGTCACTACTCTCAGTCACCTACAAAATCCACTTAAAGATACTGCCGAACAGAACTGAAGGAATCCTAGATAAACAACTTGGATAAACAACTTAGATAAACAACTAGATAAACAACTTTCCCTCAGAAAAATTCTAGATAAACAACTCTGTTCGACGTCACCCATAGTCTATATAGTTGCTTCGTTCGAGTGTTCAACGAATAGTGAATGTGAATTTAAAGTTCCATCCGTGTAAGTTGCACATCTTCCAGCAATTTCACCTCAGCGATCTGCTAATCCGCAGACAATATGCTGAAAGCATAGATAAACAACTCCGACAGAGAGTGATGAATGGAAAAATAGTGTTTTTTTTCACTGACTTCAAAAATGCCTTGGCCTAGGTGGGTAGCGAGACCCTAGAAAGGATCATCAGAGAATTTGGGGTCAAAAACAAGCTGGGAAACATTATCAGAGAAACCTTAACAGGGAGAATTCTCCCAACCATTTGAAATCAAGACAGGTGTGCGAAAGGGCGATGCATTATCACCAATGCTCTTTAACTGTGTCCTGGAGAAGGTTGTGAGAATTTGAAATTCCGAACTTGAAAATCAAGGGATTAACCCTATCTGTCTAGGAAGAAAATCGGAAGGAATCAAAGTCAACTGCCTGGTTTTCGCTGGTGATTTTGAAATACTTTCAGACAACTTCGAAGAAGCGGCCATACACATCAACCATCAAGGATCGCTGGCAGGACAGGACATAGGATTTCGAAAGAGAAGACCAAATTCACTACAAATACCAAATTGGACCACAATTCCTTGAAACAGAGACTGGACGGAATGAGTGGGTAAAAAAATTCAAATACCTCGGTGACACCATACAAGAGAACGGACTGGAGAAAGCTGCGTTAGGAGACCGGATCTCAAAACTTTAGAGAACTTACGGATTAACTAAAAACATTACAACAAAAAGGGCATCTCTTGGAACGCCAAAATAAAACACTACAATTCTGTGGTAAAAACAGAGTGCCTGTATGCCAGCGAATGCCTCTCAATGAATCACAAGTTGGAAAATCTGGAGATACTAGAAAGAAGGATATTACCGAAAATCATGGGTCAAACCCAGGTTGAAACTGGCTCGAAACTTCGGAGCAACAATGAAATCTACAAAAAGATGGATAAACTCTCGGAGAGCATGAAAAAGAGGAGGTTATCATTTGTAGGACACCGGTACAGAATGGACAATAGCAGACTATCCAAAAGGACATTCGACTACCTGTGGAAAATGAAAACAACAACGACATGGATTAAGGAAGCTCGTAAAGATCTGGAAAAGTTGAATATTCAAGAAGTTCAGACGTCAAATAGGGATACATTTCGCACCATGATTCAAAATGTGATATGATTAAGTCGAAAGAACTAAGAAGACTGGAAGAGCCTGGACAAATGAACAGAAGCAACAGCGTCCATATGAAGGAGTACTGGAGAAAGAGGAAACTCTAGACAAAGAAGAAATGAAATTGTAGCGTGATCCTAAGGGGTCAATTTTTAAACAAACAAACAAATTCATTTTTATTTAGAAAATTATTCATGGTTCAGTACAGCTCTACCACTAGCCGGAATTGTTCGAAACTTCATTCACATGGAGATGAAATATCAGATTTGGAGCACCTAAAAATGTTTTCCGACCTGCATTAACAGCTGAAAAAAAAAATTACTGAGCGACTCTTGTAAAATGAGAAATATCGCGAGTATTGCATTCGGCCATTCAGTACGAGAGAGATGAAAGTGGGTGTTCTGATTTCTTTCCACCTGGCAACTGCCGCACGCCGACAAACTCTGTTAAAAAAAACCTCGGCAGGAAGCGCCTAAAGAGTACAGGCAGGTAAATGATATTTTTTCCTGAGTGCCGAGAGCGGAATAATGAAGTTTTCCGCCTCCCGCACAGCCACAACCACGTTACTACGGTGAGGGGGCGGCTGGTGCGGTGGATTCATTAGGAGCACTTTGGTGGAAGGCGGGGGCGGGGGAGGAAGGTGGGGGGGGGGGAAGGAGGGAGGGAGGGACGGAGGGAGGGCAGACAACTAGACTGCGGCCTCAACCCGGGCACGTCGAGGCGCAACCAAGAGATTAGCGTATAGCTTATGGTTACGGGCGCCACAGCCTAGCGAGACAACGCAAGGGTGCAGAGAGCGTTCCACCTGCCACAGTCACTACATTTACGTGCGACACATTTTCTGAAAGACGGGAAACGAATTACGGAAACCGTTTGTCGCTATCGTGTTTACGTGTTGAGGCCTGAAGCGGATTTACTTGCCCAGTTAAATATGGCACCTGGAAAACAGCTGTTACAGTTTATGATTTACTCAGCAAAATCGCCATTTATCCCCAACTAGACTAGGTGTAAACAGCTTTCTATATTAGAGAAAATTTATAAAAATCAAGACGAAACCGGACAGCCCAAGCAGATTTCAAAACCGGATGCGTTTACATGAGAGCGAAAATCGGTTACGGAATTGGAAAACCGGCTACCAGAATCGGATTTTCAGAATCGGTTTTGAAGTGTTTACGTGACTACCCAGAAGCGCTATTGGCAAATCGCTTTACGAAATCTGGTTTTGGGAACCCCATGTAAACGGATTGGGTTTAAAAGCGATGTACCTAGTGACAGTCGTTCGCAACAGCAAAGTTCACGGATGACCCAAAATATTATTACCACTCTATTAATAGAGTAATAATATTTTGGGTCATCCGTGAACTTTGCTGTTGCGAACGACTGTAACGAGGAATACCGCTTTTAAACTCAATCCGTAGAGTTATCTTAGAAGAAAGATTAAGAAAAGGCACACCTACGTTTCTAGCATTTGTAGACTTAGAGAAAGCTTTTGACAATGTTGACTGGAATACTCACTTTCAAATTCTGAAGGTGGCAGGGGTAAAATACAGGGAGCGAAAGGCTATTTACAATTTGTACAGCAAGCAGATGGCAGTTATAAGAGTCAAGGGATATGAAAGGGAAGCAGTGGTTGGGAAGGGAGTGAGGCAGGGTTGTAGCCTATCCCCGATGTTATTCAATCTGTATATTGAGCAAGCAGTAAAGGAAACAAAAGAAATATTCGGAGTAGGTATTAAAATCCAGGGAGAAGAAACAAAAACTTTGAGGTTTGCCAATGACATTGTAATTCTATCAGAGACAGCAAACCACTTGCAAGAGCAGTTTAACGGAATGGACAGTGTTTTGAAAGGAGGATATAAGATGAACATCAACAAAAGCAAAATGAGGATAATGGAACGTAGTCTAATTAAGTCGGGTGATGATGAAGGAATTAGAGTAGGAAATGAGACACTTAAAGTAGTAAAGAAGTTTTGCTATTTGGGGAGCAAAATAACTGATGATTGTCGAAGTAGAGAGGATATAAAATGTAGACCGGCAATGGCAAGGAAAGCGTTTCTGAAGAAGAGAAATTTGTTAACGAGTATAGATTTAAGTGTGAGGAAGTCGTTTCTGAAAGTATTTGTATGGAGTGTAGCCATGTATGGAAGTGAAACATGGACGATAAATAGTTTGGACAAGAAGAGAATAGAAGCCTAGTATTGGAGCTGCCCTCCAATACTAAATTGGTGATCCCTTGATGTCTCAGAAATGGAGGTTAAAAATCGTAGAGGGAGACCAAGAGAGGAATACACTAAGCAGTTTCAGAAGGATGTAGGCTGCTGTACGTACTGAGAGATGAAGCAGCTCGCACAGGATGGAGTAGCATGGAGATCTGCATCAAACCAGTCGCAGGACTGAAGACCACAACAACAACATTAATGGAGCGTTGATCGACCTTTGGAAAGCGATTGAGCAGCGACTGTTTCGTGGCACGGTGTCAAAAAATTATTGGCACGTTTCTCCAGATAAACTGACCAGCCACAACATCATGGCCACCTACCTAATAACCGGTACGTCCACCTTTGGCATGGATAACAGCGGTGACGCGTCGTGACATGGACGCAGCGATGCCATGGTCGGTCGCTGGACGTAGTTGGCGCCACATCTGAACACTGAAGTCACATAATTCCTGTAAATTCCGGGCAGGGTGGCGATGAGCTTTGATGCCGCGTTCAATCACATCCCAGATGTGTTCGATCGGGTTCAAATCTGGGGAGTTGGGAGGACAGTCCACCAATTGGAACTCGGCACTATGTTCCTCTAACCACGCACACTCCTTGACTTGTGACTAGAGCGTTATCGTGACGAGAAATGCCACTGCCGTCGGGAAACTTGACCGTCATGAAGGTGTGTGCGTGGTCTGCAACCAGTGTACGATACTCTTTGGCCGTCATGGCGCCTTGCGCTAGCTCCACTGGACGCATGGATGCCCACGTGAATGTTCCCCATGAGCACAATGGAGCCGCTGGTGGCTTATCGTTGTCCCACAGGACCTGTTCCCCTACAAGGCGGTGGATTCGCGCCCTCCCATCGGCATGATGAAAAAGAGATCGGGATTCATAAGACCGTGCAACGCTCTGCCACTGCGCCACAGTCCAGTACCAATGATCACGTGCCCATTTCAGTCGTAATGAAGGTGTTGTTAAAATTGGAACATGCATACGTCGACGGCTGCGGAGGCCCATCGTTAGGAGTGTTCTGTGCACTGTGTGTTCAGAAACACTTGTACACTGCACAGCATTAAAGTCTGATGTTAGTTCCGCCACAGTTCGCCGCTTCTACTGTTTTATCAGTCCGCCCAGCATACTATGCCCGGCATCAGTAATGTGGGGTGGCCGCCCAGCCCGACGACACCTGGACGTGGTTTCACCTTGGTTTCGCCACTTGTTGAAAACACACCACGGCGCTCCTCAAACGGCCGACAAGTCGTACAGTTTCCGAAACACTCGTGCGGAGTCTCCGGGCCATCACAATCTGCCAAACTCAGATAGACTGCGCACTTTCGCTATTCTACACACGGACAGCATGCTCAGTGATACTACATGCACCGTGCCTGTCTGGCTGGCAGTCATTCCTCGCCAGGTGACGCTGCTATCGCCTGGACGGGTTTATATCGACAGTAGACCGGTGGTCATAATGTTCTGGCTGACCAGTGTATGTAGCACTACATGTCAACAAGCAGGTCACCCAGCTCCCGGAAACTACGGATCCGAAGTTTGTTGGTCAACAAGATGACACGCGATTTTCTCGAAGATGTGCGCCATCAGGTACAGATCAAGCGATTTTTGGTACAAGGGCACGTGAGTATCAGGCTCTACAAACTCCGGTAACATACACCCGTACTTGCAACAAGATCATTTATCCTGTTGCAGGACGCTATGGTATTCGTGGAAGACACCAAGCTTTAAGGGACTCAGAAGGTTCGGATTGATGTTCATCTAACTGCCATGGTGTCATTAGTTACTACTACAGCCCCATGGAAAATTTGAGGTTCAGTCCAAAATCAAATTTAGGAGCCTTTGTTGGATCTGACCCGCATTTCGAGCTCCAATATAAAGAAAAATCTTTCAAGTATGTACAGAACATTGCCAAAAAATTAGACCTCTTGGAACACCAAGACTACGCTTCTTCGACACCAGAGAATAAAGGTTGTCCATAATCAAGTTTTTAGTTTCAAAAAGCTGTATAAAAGAAACCACGACCTACAAAGGAAACCTACAACAATACAGACAACATGACAGACAAATTTAGCGATAGACGTCTACAGTTCTACGTACATTTATCTAGGCTGGATGAAGATAGACTCACTCAGAAAAATTTTAACACCTTTAATGCATGTACATTAAAGACTAGATGCTGAAAAGAACACCAAAGGGGCTATAACGATTGAAAATCTCAAAAGAACATATTAAGGACGGAAAACAATTTGGAAATAAAATCATAAGAAAAATAAAAACTTAACAAGTTTCAAAAATAGAAACATGAGGGCAAAATAGACAGAGAAAAAGGAAGAAAAAAGAAAGCACAAGACCGATTCCAACGAAATTCGGTACATGTATCACTCATTGTCTGGAAAGAATCGCTTTGAGGGTAAGTGCCACCTACCTGTCAAAGGGATGGGTAGGTGGGGGGAGGAGTAAATGTGGGAGAACGCCCATACTTCATTCAGCACTTGAGAATGAGAGCACTTTGTGACTTCCAACGGAACTGCAAGTACCATCAAACTTTATGAAACTTTTCTCGCTGACAGCCCCCTTTACTATTAACCTTATTCGTAACACATTTTTCAGTCCGTATTCACATGTACCACTGAATGTACCTGCAAAATTATATCATTGTACAACGCATAGTTCAGCAGATACGACGTCGTAAAGTCTGAGGTGTGTGTAAAACTGCTGCATCATGCAAGGCGTTTAATTTTGTTACTTCGTTGCTAATAACCATGTTCACAACACATTTCGCAGACATTCGCCCGTATACCACTGGATATACCTGCAAAACTGTATCACTGTGCAGCACATAGTTCAGGAAATACGTCATAAACATTGGACTGCGTGAAAATTAAACTGCAGGGCTAGGATTACAGGTAAAATATCTGCACAAATAGGCGCGAAATATGTTAAATGTACGGGCAAAGAAACAGGAAAAAACCTCAGCCTAAACCGCTGGAAAGATTTCAACCAAATTTGATACACATATTAGTTACGAGCCAGAAAGAAATATTGTGGGGGTAAGAGCTACCAGCCTCCTATTGGGGTGAGCGTGATAATATGGAGATAGAAGGAGGAGATGGCCACAGATTCGGGGAGGAGAAGATGGTGAGAGACAGGGGAAGGGGGAGATGAACAGGGAGAGGAGGAGATAGATAGAGAAACGAAAGAGGGGGCGGGATTGACAGAGACGGGGGAGAAAGAAATAGGCAGATCGAGGGGTGGTGGAAAGGGTCTGTGAAAGGGAAGAGGAGGAGATGAACTGGGAGAAAGGAAGGAGGTGCTGCACAGAGATATGGGAGAGGAGGAAACGGAATTAGAAGGGGAAGAGTAGTTGGACAGAGAGGTAAGGAGCACATGGACAGGGAGGGGAGGAGGTGATAGAGAGAGGGGAGAGGAGGTGATGGACAAGGAGAGAAGGGCAGGTCGAGGAGATGGACAGAGAAAGGGGTTGAAGGAGATAAACAGAGAGGGGCTGAAGGAGAAGGTGGACTAAGACAAGACTACAAACAATCCTGTCAGAGGAAGATCCGCAACTGAGCATTAAACCAGTGATTGAAAATACCACTACAGTTGTAAGATTGTTTTATTTAGATCACAATCTTACAACTGTAGCGGTATTTTCAACCTTTGGTAATAGAAGAATGGAAAAAAAAACACACCAATGAGGCGCCAGGTCTGATAATGTTACAGTGTTCCTATATGCATTATAGACCCTCATATGACGAGAGATGGGATCTTGTAAACAGCCAAACATGGTAGTTTCGGTAATACAGGTGGTAGCTCCAAATTTTTAAACACGGTACACACTCCTGGATGAGAACGTGCGACCGCATCGAACAGCCCAGGTGAAGGACCTCCTGTAAACAGAGCACATTCGGCTAGTGGACTAACTTGCCTGTTCCTCGACCATCCCCCCACTCCCCCTCCCCCCCTCCCCCCATTACACTCCGAATTACATGCCATGGAGCACATGTGGGATCCACTGGAGGGAGACCAATTGTAGCACGTCCAGATACATCAACGAATATCCAGCATTTGTCCACGGCGCTGGTGGAGGAATGGAAGGCTCAGCCACAAGATGTCCCTACCAACTTCGTGGCCAGCTCTGGAGCTCGTAACCCAACATGCACTGCCGTCCGTGCTGCTCACACATCCTATTAACAACCATGTTCAGCCTTTTGTAATGTCATAAATCGTGGTCACTTTAATATAATTATTTTGCTCGTCTCGCTGACAAGGGACAAAAATTCAACATAGATCAAGCTTGGAAACAGGGCGAAGGTGTACTCACATAAGAAAAATGTGAACAGTCCAAAGTTAACAAGCACAACATAGGGCGGAGTGCAACAGCCACGGCGTGATGGTTGAGTGGTCACTGTGGTGGACTGTAAAGCGGATGACCCATATTCGAAACTCCATCGTGCCACTTATTTTTATTTCTTTATTCATTTTTCACAACATTATGAATTGTCCGTCCAGTCATTGAACTGTTTGTTCTGTTTCTGCAGCCTTGGCAGTTGTCATACTATGCATTTGTTATACAATGTGAGTCATGTGGCAAGAATACATTACCATAGCAAGTGAATGTGATGAATAGTGTGAACAGGCGAGATACCACATAGACGTCTCACAGAAATAAAAGCAGCAAATGAACGGGTGTGAACTATGTTGCAACCAAGGAATTCGAGAGATAAAACTTCCAAAACTGAATGCAACGTTTAAAACACATATTTTGACAGGGCACAGAAAACTGTGTGATAGTGAAAGTGCTGCATTCATTTGTTACAGCTTATGTGATAAACTATTATGTTTTCATCATTTCCTTGGGATTGATCACATTCAGATTCATACGAACACCTAAATCGGTGAAGGAGGCATATCTCAATAACCAGGCGTACACCTTAGGTGCGTCGATAAGAGATTCCTATCATATGACACACGTTCTGTCACCAACGCCGCGTATGACAAACCAGACGAGTTTCCCGTTGGAGGGTTCGGTTGACTTCTCGCATTGACATGAAGCGTTTGCGGTTCTCATTCAAAAGCCACTTCCTTTCGACAAGTCACGGAGTAGTTGCGCAAAACCAACTGTGATTATTGGTCCCTTCCTTACACCTCGCTGTCGCACACGAACGTCACACCACGACACAGACATGAATTTGAACACAGCGAACGGTGGAAAGATATTGGCATTAGGGAGCTTTGAACGTGGCTCACTCGCTTTGCAGTGCAACAGCCTGACCACTTCACCACGACGCCTTGGCTGTTGCAGGCTGCTCTGTGTTGCCCTTCTTGTGTTTGGACCGTTCGCTGTTTCTATTTTGCTTTCTTTGCACAATCCAGTACACCTTCTTTCTGTTTTCATGCTTGATCTGCGTTTAATCTTTGACGCTTAATCCAGTCAGCCAATGAACAGAGAACGACGTTGCCAGAGCTCGACTGCAGTGCAGAGCACGGACGAGTGTCTTCAGTTTTAGAAACGTTCAGTCATAAATAAAGTAATTGAACAAAAGCAATGTCTTGATAGCAGACTTTCTTTTATAGAAAGTTTGGAAAAAGCATTCTTTATACCAACTGTTCATATTCTATTAATTAATTAAACCAAACAAGCAATAACTGTTCATATTCTATTAATTAATTAAACCAAACAAGCAATAAGCCTCCTAATTCAGGCGATAGCAAGGAAAGGTGTTTGTATCATTCTCACGAACCGCTTTTTCGCGATAAAGAACAGCGGTAATTCTTTATTTCCTGTTGTACTTCGACAAAACGTGAGTAATTCATAGTCATACCAACTGTGTTTGTCGGTATCTTGCGTGACGTTTTAGAGTCCTCCAGGAGTTCCGTTGAATGAAGAGCTGCGTTAGCGTAATGGTAAAGGTGTTCGTCCAGTAAGCGTAAGGTTCTGAGATCAGTCTGCTTTCGGCCTCGGTGGGGCGAGGACGTCCGCTGCGCCCCGCCGTGCGCGACCGTGAGCGCTTGCTTGTGTTTACCTTCTCGCGGTGCGGGTTGTATTTGTTCCAAGTTCAGTGCGACTATGGCACACACATGGCGCCACGATACGATCAAAATTACTTTCCAACCAGATCACGCGAATCCTCGAGCCTGTGAAATAGAACAGTTCATACGCGACGATCTACGTTTAGATCCGGCGACTGTCATCGGAATACATTTTTCTATAACGGCGAGCGTGGTTTATGTTAAGATGACCAGTGCAGAGGTCTGCGCGACAGTGGTGTCTAAATACTCGAACTCTCTCAGATTCAAACATTCTGACGGGCATATCAGTGCAGTGACGGTGGATCATGCAGGCATGGGCCTAAGGACTGTAAGGGTTTTTGAGCTCCCCTTCCAGGTCCCAGAGGAAGTTGTCAAGGACGCCTTCCGACCATATGGCAATGTTATCAGCCACGTTGCAGAAAAGTGGCAAACTTTCTCGACGTATAAAGTCTACAATGGTGTGCGCCAAATTAAACTTGAGCTCAAGAAACATGTGCCGTCCTATTTGAACATCGGTGGCTGTCGTGCTATCATAATGTACGACGGTCAACCGCGTACCTGTTCCGGATGTGGGCAGGAAGGCCATGTTCAATCGAGCTGCTTACAACGTAGAATTACGCAGACACCAGTGGGAGACTCCGTTTCCCCGACGGCGACGACAATCCTGCCCCTCACGTACGCTAAGACGACGATACGCAGCATAGATGAGGACGACACGGGCGATGGGGCACATCCATCGACGTCAGAAGGACCAAGGGAGGAGTGGAAGGACCCCAGATGCCAACCCATATGTCGCCTCCTCCGCAGCAACAACAGCAGCAACAGTCCCACGGAATCCAGACGCAACGTAACAATCAGAACGAGATGGACGTGGACGCGAACATTTTCCCGACCGCAGCTTTCCTAGCGGAAGGTGATACGACGCTGGATTGCCTGCCACATTCGGATACGGATGTCCACGTTCGAAAGACACGTTCGCCTCGCCGACGCAAGCGACGTCGGCGGAACCCTTCTGACGATTGCCTCCTACACACGGCCGGTCAAGAAGAGGACATCTCGTCAGACGGCATGGATGCTGCGCCTGCTGAGGATCTAAGTGGTGTAGACAGTTCACTTGCCCATACTACGAGTGCCCAGTTACTACTTGCACCACAGATGCAGCAGGTCGCGTCGATGGATGGCGCTCCGTCTACCTCTACCAAAGACGACGTGCGTGAGAGAGATTTAGGTGCCGATCAGCTACACAGCATCGTGTTGCACCCACTGTGGTCGGACGATGTTGAGGAACTTCCTGGAGAGGGCACGGGTGACAGGGGAGGAGGTGGCATTGGGGATGCCACTCCTAGCGTGAAAGACTCATAATTTGTAACTGGTTCGGTGGGTCTGGCATCTCTCGCGTTTATCTTCGATTGCCATGACATCTACCCTAGGTGAAGAGGCTAGGCAGCACACCTTTCGCCTTGCCACAATCAATATCAACGCGATAAGGGCACCACACAAACTGTCAATGCTACAACGCATGCTCGATGCGGCGGACATCGACGTGGCCCTCTTGCACGAAGTATGTGTCGCTAGTTTCCCTGAATTCTACGGATATACCGCCCACATCTCCCACGCCTCTTCTACCGATTGTAGTGTGGCTGTCCTGCTACGGGACGGCTTAGCGACTACGGACGTACTGTACTTACCGAGTGCAAGAGCAATGGCAGTAACTGTCAACGGTGTACGACTCATCAATGTATATGCCTCTTCAGGATCAGGGAGACGGAGAGATCGGGCCCGCTTTTTTTCGGAAGATATTACGCATCTATTTATGGGCCGCATAGACGATATGGTGGTCGGAGGAGATTTTAACTGTACATTATCTCCGTCTGATCAGCAGCTACATCACGTCCCGTGTGCGGAATTGGAAATAACAGTGCGTGACCTCCACCTGATCGACACGTGGCGCCACATCCGCGGCCCAGCTCCTGGTTACACCCATTATACAAATCATTCATCAAGTCGGTTAGACAGGATTTATGTCACAAGCACCCTTTCGACGGCGACGAGAGGAGCAGAGCTCTGGCCCACTGCATTCACCGACCACACAGCCTATATTTGCACCATTGCCCTCCAACCTGCACGTGTGTGGCGCAGTAGGCCCCCCTGGAAACTGAACGTCGCCCATCTGGACGAGCCGGCATGTGAAGGTGCTATCGAAGAGTCGTGCCCTCAGTTGGTGGATTGAATGTGCGAAGCCTGCTCTTAGGCGCACCTTCATGGCTTACGGCCGGGAAGCGGCGGCATGGAGGAGGAGCACGGAAAATTTTTATTACACCGTCCTACGGGAATGTCTTGCTATGGAGCCCTCACCTGACAGGCAGATCATAGTCAAGCGCGCGAAAGCGCAGCTCGTCTCCTTAGCACGCGTCATTTACAGGGCGCTGTTATACGGTCGCGTGCTCCAGACATGACACAATCAGAAAGGCCATCTATGCACCACGTGCTCCTAGAACGCAGGAGGCGCCGTAGGGCACTGGTAACCGACATGATAACGGACGACTGTCGACACGTGGTAGAACAAGTAGATATAGCAGAAACCTTCTATGGCCATTACGCTCAACTTTATTCAGCAGTGCTCCCTGATATGGCGACGGTAGACACCGTTTCAGCACATGTCCACGGTACAGTTCCACCAGACATGGTACCGACTTTACTGGGAGAAGTGAAAGAAGAGGAAGTGCTCGACGCCATTGGTAAAGGTGCTCCCCATAAATCACCAGCAATCGATGGATTACCATTAGAGTTCTATCGAGCCTTTAAATAACTGTTGGTACCGTGTTTGATTGAAATTTGTCAGGAATTGATGTCCCCGGGTATAACGTTGCCTGCACCGCTCTTGGAAGGTCTGATTGTCCCCATCCATAAGCCGAAGGGACGGAATCATGTCCGCGATTATCGCCCCTTAACGTTATTGAACAGCGACTTCAAGATCTTTTCGAGGCTGCTATCAGAACGTATCTGTGGCACACTATTGCACGACCTGTCCAGCGATCAGACGTCCCTGGTGGGGACCCAACAACATCAGAACTGCTTTATGTCGTTACAGAGGTCTCCTTCTCCCTTGCACGGGTGAGACGTTTGCCGGCAGCCCTGGCGTCTATCGACTTTAGCCAGGCTTTTGACCGTGTGAGCCACGCTTTCCTCACGGCCGTTCTACGGCGCATGGAATACCCCGACCCCTTTATTACAGTGTTGACACGCCTTCTGCATGGTGCTACTTCTCGAGTTCTTGTTAATGGAAGACTGACGACACCCACGCCGATCCGCCGATCAGTAGGACAAGGATGTCCATTAACAATATTGTTATTTGCGTTGCCTTAGAACCTTTGTTGTGTGGTCTCCGAGACAGGTTCACTGGGATACAGTTCGGCGGCTCCATCTATCGCTGCACCGCATATGCTGATGATTTGATGATCATCAAACGTGGAGCTGACGATATGGCCGCAGCTTTGGACTGGATTGCAACCTACGGTACAGCTTCTGGCAGCCGAATCAACGTTGACAAGTGCGTCACCTTGAGCATCGGGATTGGGCTACCGCAGTAACACATTGCCGCCTTACGCTACAGTGATACTGTCCGCTGCTTGGGCTTAGATTTAATGAATGACATGCGACGCGGGACGACGCTCAATTATCGACGCCTTCTTAACCAAATTAGGGGCGGAATTGCAAATCAGCGCTTGCGATCCTTCAAAATCGTTCAGCGGTCGTATTATGCCAATGTATACCTTGCGTCCCGCATACCGCATGTCGCCCAAACGCTACCCATTCCGAAACCCTTGGCTCGTAGCATTTGAAACGTCCCCTTTTAACAATTTATACAAGACTGTCCTTAAACTGACACACAATATTTTGTTAGCGCAACGCAATCTGACTTTCAAAATTCCCTACAAAAGAATGGCCCTGACTAACATTAAACTATACCTTTCACAAATCACTTACCTCACAAAAATCTTCGCTGCTCAAGCTACTGCAATACAGCGAGCGCCACTACTGCCAGCTAAATAAAAGGTTCAAACTATGGAAGGCACTAACTACTGATAGGGATAGTTAGCAAATGAAAGATATTAATAGAGAACGAACAATGTATTTACCTTGATATCATCATATATAAATATAGCAGTTCATGACAAATTTCAAAACTCCGCCATCTCTCTCCCCACATCCACCACTGCTGGCGGCTCACCTCCAACTGCGCAACGCTACGCGCTGTTCACAGCCAGCTGCCTAACACTACAATGGCGAGTATTACAACAATGCAAACTAGCCACAGACTGCACACAGCACGGCCAGTGATTTTCATACAGAGGTGGCGTTACCAATAAAAAAACCTAAACAGCCTTTCATACAGAGGTGGCGTTACCAATAAAAAAACCTAAACAGCCTACTTACACATTATGGCAGCGCTGGGATACTTCGTCACCGCTGGTATGTTACTGAAGATCAGATACGTATCTCTTACCCTCCCAAAGGAAAAAGGTGGTCTCGGCCTAGTTAACGTCCATGATAGGGCCATTGCCCTCGATGTTAGCGCTCACATTTTTGTCTGCAGCGCCGTTGTCCTACGAGACTCACCAGTCTGCTTCTGACGGCGCTACGACCTGCTTCACTAAGAGCGCCCGTGCCATTACAGGACATCCCAGCGCCCCTCTTTTATATAGGACGTTTCTATTTAGAACAAAGTTATTGCAGTTTAGCGCTCACGACACCGCGAATGGCCACAACTCGACGCCTATATCACGACATGCTGCAACGCCGCCCCCTAAATATGGTTGAACTAAAATATCCCGACGTACGGTGGCGCGTGGTGTGGAGGACTGTACACGATGCCATGCTTGATTCCGATGTTGTTTCCCAATGGTACGTAGTCGTTAATAGGAAGCTGGTGACGCAAGAACGTCTCTACAATATCCACGTGGCAGAATCTCCCAATTGCGTGGGTTGTAATACAGTAGATTCGGACGAGCACCGCCTCAGCTGTGGAGAGGCGGAACCGGTTTGGCACCTAGTGCGGCATATGCTGGCTTATCTCTTGCGAGTTAGGCCGGAGCATATACCTGCACGCACGTTATTGTTTCCGGAGGAGACATTTTACCCCACGACTCCAACCAACTCTGTCACCTGGATACGTGGACATGCGGTCCATTACCTCTGTCATGACGGACACAAGAATTTACCTGACTTCTGGCTCTATTTGCAAGAAAGACATGATGCTGTTTCCGGGCATACCAGATATCGACAATGCTTCTCAAACTACCTCTGGTGTGCCTTTTACAGCCCGCCGTGTAGCTGGAATGTTCCAGGCAATGGTAGATGAGGTCAGAACTAACTGCAAACGATCATATATTGAACAATCTTTATCAGTGGACGCAGTCGCTGGGAACCCTAACTACCAAGTGGTGGCTTTATTTTCATGTTATTCATGTTTACCATCATCGATGGTGTCTTCATTCTGTTTTAGTTTTCCAGGCTTTATTAACTATGACTGTTCGCACATTGATATCTATATAAAAAAAGATCAAACCTTGTTCGGTATTTAATATTTTCTTTATTAAAAAAATATCGAGGAGTCTTACTTCATGAATTTTATTCGTTTGAATGTAATTTTTTTAAATTTCTAGTGCTTTGTCTCTTCATTATAATCATAATAAGTTTTCGGTTTTTCTAGTTTTCTCCTCCAGTATTTCTTTTCACAGCAATTAAAAACAATGAAAAGGCACACATACAATATTCATGTTATCTGTTTTCTTTGTATATCTTCTCTTCCACAGTCGCTGTTTTACTATTCATATTGATATATATTCTTTTGCGACAGTATTAAAAGTATTATTTAGAGCAGAATTTCGGCTCGTACGTTGCCGAGCTGCTTGATTGTCTGACGCAATTCTTTCCTTCGCTGCTTTGGCAACATCATCATATTCAATGTTTTCGTCGACTGATCTAGTTTTGGCAAGTATTTGCTGTCCGTTGCGACAAACACAAATTGTTTGCGCACTGCGCCTCACTGACAATACATTTTAGTTTCTATGTTTTCTTACGTGCACAATTCAGTTTTTTGTACTTCACCAACTTTGTTTTAATCAGAACTTTTTAGAAAAAAGCGAAATGACTCTGGTATAAATAAAACTTTTATTACAGTCGCGAAAGACGGACTATTTCTCAATATTACACACGACACCTATCTGGTACTTAAATTAAGTGAGATAGTGTTATTCAGTAAATTTCATATGAAATTTAGGTATCTTGTCCACATTTCATTCTCAACATTGTGGCAACTAAAATCGACCATATGGAAAGTATACGCTATGGACTTCTAAATCTGGGAACTCTTCAAAATTTCGTGCAATGGTTTACTACATTTAATGTTGCACAATAACTGCGTTGAACATCGAAACAAAATTAAGTCATTTATGGGGGGAAGGTATCAGTCAAGAAGATGTGTAAAAATCAAATCTTTGGGCCAAATAGTTTTTGTGAAATCGAATTATAAGTGTGTCAAAGCAGTCAGAACACCATGTGTCTGCACAGGCGAGCAGTGCAGTGATGACAAAATCGCGCACACTCTGTAGCAGCGAAAGGGTTAATGCGGCCGTGGTGGCTTTACTTCATAAACTGCGCGCTCCCCTCTAAACGTAAGTTTGCGAACTATACTATACTATGGCGCTGCTTCTCTTGGCGCGTGCGTCGTGTGCAACTGGAAACGCAGCCATCTCCCTCATCTGGGCGGGCATGCGCGAGCCGCCAAGATAAAAGAATTGAACTACAGTTTGAGTTACCTCCTGTACCATACAGTAGCTGTTTTTCCTATGTGTTGTCTAAGCGTCATCGAGCCCTGTTACTTGGCAGTGACTCATCACGCTAAAGTTACTTTCTTCTTAAAGTTTTGCACACCACTGTAACTAGCTTCGTGAAGGAGCACAGTAAACGAGCCGCCGTATTTCCTACGAGCGATGCGGCCTGATATTTGAGGGAGCGCCAGCGGGGTGGCGGGCAGAGGATCGGTCGAGGCAGTGCCGCCATCTGTCCGAGCTGTCTCCGGCCGGCTGACGGCCAAACTTTGCCGCAGCCCATTACTGACGTCACGGCGGAGGGAGGGGGCGTCGCGGAGGAGCGTCCCGGCTGCCCGCGACGTCCTGGTCGATGGTGCCGCGCCCCCCCCCCCCCCCCCCCGGTCTAAAGGTTGACGCCGACACTACGCGGTCTTCGCCGTTCCTCTACGAACTGCCAGGTGGCTCGGAACAGCGAATCTCGCATCTGCGGCTGCGATCGCTACACCGGGTGGGAAAAATAACAGCCCGGTAGTAAGGCCGGGGTAGGATACTGGTCGGCGCTCGAAAAAAATTTCCAGGGAAGCGTAGGCAGGAAACAAAGTGCCGTGGAGCCACTGTCGTAAAACGACAGCCAATTTGCGGCGGGCGAGACTGGCACTTCCAGAATGACAAAGGGGTGCTCCTCATGGCGGAGCGGTTCTTGAAGAACCAAAATGCAGACATACAGTGCCGAAGATTCCGCCGAGGCGTCAGTACTTGGTAAAAACGTGTCGCGTTGAAGTGTGAATACGAACAGGTGGACAAACACCGTAACAAATGGTTCAAATGGCTCTGAGCACTATGGGACTCAACTGCTGAGGTCATTAGTCCCCTAGAACTTAGAACTAGTTAAACCTAACTAACCTAAGGACATCACAAACATCCATGCCCGAGGCAGGATTCGAACCTGCGACCGTAGCGGTCTTGCGGTTCCAGACTGCAGCGCCTTTAACCGCACGGCCACTTCGGCCAGCCAACACCGTAACAGCTATCACGGTCGCAGATGGACGTCATGTTATGGGGTACCATTTTCAATATACGAGGAAGTGTGTAGCGAATAGTTAGCAAGGAAAGTGCATTTTATTAATTACCAAAACAAAATACATCAGGGATGTTTCCGACAGGACCTGAATGATAAATTTTCCACGTGGCACGGAACTGAAAGAACAGAAAAAGTTATACATTCCTGACATGGCTAGTTTGGGGCGATCGGCAGGGGGTGAGAAGAAAACTTCACAAGCCCAGATCGCTAGAAAAAGCGTTTTACTGGATGATCAGTCTGAAATGAGCTACGACGTCATCATCGTATATCATGCTTTAAAACTTTTTATAGCTTGTTAGCCATCAGTGTTGGAAGTTGCTTCACGTTATATACACAAATCCCACTACTATGAAGATCACTACATATCCGCATATCAGATGTAAAAGTATTATGAACAAACATAAGCATAAGTAATTATCCAAGATGTACACAAAACCAGGTAAATGCAAGCTGCTGCTCACAGTACATGCTCTGAGATATGAAACAATACTTCATACTGTAGCAAAAAGTGACACTTACATCTTCAAACTGCACAGTCAGCAAAGGACGACAGTTAGGAAGCGAAATGACAATAATTCCAAATACTCTGCCCTCGAGATGAGCTCCCATTGCAGGGTGCGGCGGAAAGCTTACGGCCAATGTGAGAAAAGTAAATTCGCCTCTAACTGTGAAAACAGCGGGAAATGCTGTGAAAAGTTTCCTTGTTATAGACGGAAATATGCATAAACAATTCCCCAAGTTGGTGCCATGTTTCAACGGTCTTTTACTTTTGCTTGACGTAGCATACACAGTGTCTATTAGGGGATGCTATGCACACGATTAGCCAGAAATAAATACTGTTCAGATGGTGGGTAATTTTTCACGTTCCATAGGAATGGAAAGCAGAAAACTTGTTGACCTCCTTGCTGAATAGATACTTGTCACATTTCAAGCAGGCACTTGGGAGCAAAAGTATCCGTGCAGCCAGAAGTAAAGGATTAATGCTAGAAAACGCAACTTCAGAACAGAGTGGGAAGGCCCTGAGAATATTCTCAGACTTAACATACAGCTTGAGGTGGTGTCTCTGCCATTGCTCAACAGAAGTCATGGGTTGTCCAAAAATTCGCTCCATCCAACAGACTATAATCTGTTGTGTGTGTGTGTGTGTGTGTGTGTGTGTGTGTGTGTGTTAGTTCTATTCCCAAACCCCTGAATCGATTTCAACTAAATTAGACTCAGAAACAACAGGACTCATTAGTATCAGCACTATGAGGCTTAAAACTTCCTAGCTGCAATAGCAGCGGAAATGTGGGCAAAGACGTTTTTTTTTCACACCCTCTAACATGTAGATTACCTTGTATGACAGTAATATTTTCTTGGAGTAGTATCTGCCTGCTAAATTGACCTTCTCCACATGGCAGCCTATACATCTAGGGCGAATATATGAATTTCAGGCCCCTGATGTGTAGCCTGTCCAGTATGACAGGTGAGTTGTGGGAATAGTATCGGCTTACATTATTGAGCTGTATTACAGGGTCTACAGGTGCCACTTGGTATAGCTGGGAAAGGTTAAGATGTATAGAGGAGGGGATTGACAGAGTGAAGGGGATTAGAAAATGGATAAAGAGAAGGGAGGATGGGGAGATGTATGAGGTAGGTGGGAATTATAGAGGGGTACTGGGTAGGTGGGAAAGGAAGGGGGTTGTG
The DNA here is from genome assembly GCF_023864345.2 of Schistocerca serialis cubense. Taxonomy (NCBI): domain Eukaryota; kingdom Metazoa; phylum Arthropoda; class Insecta; order Orthoptera; family Acrididae; genus Schistocerca; species Schistocerca serialis. The sequence continues at coordinate 471,454,418 of NC_064646.1, read as the reverse complement.
GAGATGGAGAGAGTGGGAGGAATATATGATCAGAAGAAGGGGAGGAATATATGGTCAGAGAGAGAGAGACGATGTAGGAATGGACAAAAGAGGTGGAAGAGGAGACGAAGAGGAAGAGGAAGAAAAAGAGAGAGAGAAAGAGAGAGAGAGAGAGAGAGAAAGAGAGAGAGAGAGAGAAAGGAGGGGGAGAGTGGGTGGAGGAAGTATACAGAAATAGTGGGGAGGAGGAGATGGAGAGATATAGGTGGGAGGATGGATAGACAGAGGGAAGACGAGAGGTCACAGGGAGGGAGAGGAGGTGTGTTCACTATATGTCTGTATCGTACACGTGGGTGACGCCGCAAGGAAAAGGCTAATAATGGACTATATGTAATTTAACTGATACAGGATTGTGAAGCGATCAGTACCGGACATGTTAAAACCATTATTCTCTTAACATTCTATTCTACCTCTGCGTTTGGATTAAGAATACCACTGCGTGATAACGATCATGGAGAGATGGTTTTCAACCTGGTACATTTCCTGAACAGGCAAAACGCAGAGTTCTAAATGCAACTTGTCCGTCAAGTCATCCATCGTTGGGAGAAGAGGTGTCGGACTGTAGGCTGAATCCGTCAAGAAGAATTAACACCATTAGCTGGTCTGAGAGACGCAAATTGAGTTTGCAAGAGGTAAACAAAACTCTACCACCAACACTCGTATACACAGTCAATCTGGTTAATTTATGTCATAACTCCTGTCATTAGTCACTGAAACAAATGGAGGAAAGCTGAGTTTGCTCTTGACAGGAACGCCAGGAGAGCTATACAGGAACCCTAAACTTGTATACAGGGTGGTCCACTGATAGTGACCGGGCCAAATATCTCACGAAATAAGCATAAAACGAAAAACCAACAAAGAACGAAACTCGTCTAGCTTGAAAGGGGAAACCAGATGGCGCTATGGTTGGCCCGCTAGATGGCGCTGCCATACGTCAAACGGATACCAACTGCGTTTTTTGTTTAAATAGAAAACCCCATTTTTATTACATATTCTTGTCGTACCTAAAGAAATATGAATGTTTTAGTTGGACCACTTTTTTCGCTTTGTGATAGATGGTGCTGTAATAGTCACAAACGTGTAAGTACGTGGTGTCACATAACATTCCGCCAGTGCGGACGGTATTTGCTTCGTGATACATTACCCGTGTTAAAATGGACCGTTTACCAATTGCGGAAAAGGTCGATATCGTGTTGATGTATGGCTATTGTGATCAAAATGCCCAACGGGCGTGTGCTATGTATGCTGCTCGGTATCCTGGACGACATCATCCAAGTGTCCGGACCGTTCGCCGGATATTTACGCTATTTAAGGAAACAGTAAGTGTTCAGCCACATGTGAAACGTCAACCACGACCTGCAACAAATGATGATGCCCAAGTAGGTGTTTTAGTTGCTGTCGCGGGTAATCCGCACATCAGTGGCAGACAAATTGCGCGAGAATTGGGAATCTCAAAAACGTCGGTGTTGAGAATGCTACATCAACATCGACTGCACCCGTACCATATTTCTATGCAGTATGAATTGCATGGCGACGACTTTGAACGTCGTGTACAGTTCTGCCACTGGGCACAAGAGAACTTAGGGGACGATGACGGATTTTCTGCATGCGTTCTATTTAGCGACGACGCGTCATTCACCAACAGCGGTGACGTAAACCGGCATAATATGCACTATTGGGAAACGGAAAATGCACGATGGCTGCGACAAGTGGAACATCAGCAACCTTGGCGGCACTATGGGAGGAAGGATAATTGGCCCCCATTTTATCGATGGCAATCTAAACGGTGCAATGCATGTTGATTTCCTACGTAATGTTCTACCGATGTTACTACAAGATGTTTCACTACATGACAGAATGGCGATGTACTTCCAGCATGATGGATGTCCGGCACATAGCTCGCGTGCGGTTGAAACGGTACTGAATAGCATATTTCATGACAGGCGGATTGGTCGTCGAAGCACCGTACCATGGCCCACACGTTCACCGGATCTGACGTCCCCAGATTTCTTTCTGTGGGGAAAGTTGAAGGCTATTTGCTATCGAGATCCACCGACGACGCCTGACAACATGCGTCAGCGCATTGTCAATGCGTGTGCGATCATTACGGAAGGCGAACTACTCGCTGTTGTGAGGAATGTCGTTACAAGTATTGCCAAATGCATTGAGGTTGACGGACGTCATTTTGAGCATTTATTGCACTAATGTGGTATTTACAGGCAATCACGCCGTAACAGCATGCGTTCTCAGAAATGATAAGTTCACAAAGGTTCATGTATCACATTGGAACAACGGAAATAAAATGTGCAAACGTACCTACGTTCTGTAGTTTAATTTAAGAAACGTACCTAACTGTTCGTCTAAAATTGTGAGCCATATGTTTGTGACTATTACAGCGCCATCTATCACAAAGCGAAAACAGTGGTCCAACGAAAACATTCATATTTCGTTACGTACTACACGTATATGTAACAAAAAATGGGGGTTCCTATTTAAAAAAACGCAGTTGATATCCGTTTGACCTATGGCAGCGCCATCTAGCGGGCCAACCATAGCGCCATCTGGTTTCCCCCTTCAAGCTAGACAAGTTTCGTTCTTTGTAGTTTTTTCGTTTGATGCTTATTTCGTGAGATATTTGGCCCAGTAACGATGAATGGAGCACCCTGTATAGTCACAAATGAAGAACGAACGCAAACTCACTTCTTCTATAGGGCACAGCAAACGTGATTTACTGTTGTACTGTAATAAAATATATCAAGTATGTTTTAATATTATTATTTTACAGACGAAGCAGCCTCATACCTCAGTTTAGGTCATCTGCGCACTTCGTCGCTGTTCGCTGCGTGTGTTGCAATACTCCCGTTTCGCACTGCGCGGCCGGTCGGTACTAGTTTGCCTCGGCGCCTGGCAGGCAACCCGTAACGGGGAACGTCGGCTCCGCTCGACTGCCGTCCTAACGATTCGAATTACGGGTCGTGCTGCGTTCTGTCCCGCACAGCCAGCCATTAACTGGGCTCGGGACCCGCGGCTAGGACGAGCTAATCACTTAGAGGCCGCCCCTTCGACGGAAATATTAAACCAAGTGGAAGTAGGGACTAAAGTCGATGAGAACTGTTGCTCAGGGAATACTTTATTTATGGGAGTTGGACGAAAATATGGAAACACAGCAAGAAACGCATGCTCGAAAATTAATAAAGATGCTAGCCGAGCCCACTGATCGCGCTGTGTGGTTGTCTACTAACGGCACCTGTGCAAAGTCCTCAGTGTCAGTCCTGGTCGAAAGAGTGTAAGAACATTGTACTTCAGCGACAAACGTAATCGAATAGCGATATGCACGTATGCTGATGGCGGTAGTATCGTGAACACAAAGACACGGCACTGGCGGCGCCGTCCATTGTACCCAGGAAATCCTCGGAAAAGGTATACGACGTGAATATCGCCGCACGACGGCAATTAACAGACTTTGAACGTGGAATGATAGTTGGACCTAGACGCATGGGACATCCATCTCGAAGTCGTCAGGGACTTCGACATTCCAAGACCCACAGTGTCAAGAGTGTGCCGAGAACACCAAATTCCAGGCATTACCTCTCACCACGGACAAAGCAGTGTCCGACGGCCTCCACATAACGACCGAGAGCAGCGGCGTTTGCGTGGAGTTATCGGTGCAAACAGACAAGCAACCCTCCGTGAAACAACCGTAGAGATCAATGTTGACATACGATGAACGCATCCGTTGGAACAGTATGGTGAAATCTGGCGTTAATAACGTATGGCAAAAGAAGACCGACATGAATGCCTTTGCTAACAGCACGGCATCGCCTGCAGCGCCTCTCCTGGGCTTGGGACCATATCAGTTGGACGTTACACGACTGGAAAATCGGGGCCTGGTCAGATGAGTCCCTATTTCAGTTGGTAAGAACTGATGGTAGGGATCGACTGTGGCACAGACCCTACGAAGCCATGGACCCACATTGTCAACAAGGCACTTTGCAAGTTGCTGGTGGCGTGGGCTGTGTTTTCGTGGAATGGACTGGGTTCTCTGCTCCAAGTCAGTTACTCGGAGACCATCTGCAGCGGTTCATAAATTTCATGTTCCCAAATAACGATGCAATTTATATAGATGACAATGAGCCATCTCACCGGACTACAATAGTTTGCGACTGATTTGAGAACATTCTGGATAGTTCGAGCGAATGATTTTGTCACCTAGGTCGCCCAAAATGAGTGCCACCCAAAATTTATGGGACATAATCGAGAGGTGAGTTCGTTCATAAAATCCTGCACAGTCACCAATTTGGCAATTATGGACGGATGTAGAGGCAGGGTGACTCAGTATTTCTGCAGGGACTTCCAACGGCATGTTTAGTCCATGCTACGTCGAATTTATGCACTACACCATACAAGAGGAGGTCCGATACGATGTTGGGAGCTATCCCATGTCCTCGGCGTATGTCGGAGCTAAGTGACTTAGAACATGGGCGAATTGTTGGTGCTCATGTGGTGGGTGCTTCCGTAACGAAGCGAACCGAAGTGTTTGTTTTTCAAGAGGCACCATGCCGAAGATTTGTATCACTTACAGGGAAAGCAGAAAAACATCATCCACTGAGTCACAATGTGGAAGAAAGTGTGTACTGAGTCATCGAGACAGACGGTCATTGAAGAGAATGTGACGAAAAGTAAGACGATGATAGGTGCAAAAGTCACTGCAAACCTTAATGTTGCGCTCGCGAACCCTGTCAGCATCAAAACAACACGAACAGGAGCTCCCCAAGCAGGGGATTCCACGGTGAGCTGGAATTCCAAACCGTACATCTGTGATGCAAAACGCAATAGCAGCTGGTCCGGAGCCGTAAAACCTGTATTATGGAGCAATGAATTTGGCCTTCACACTGATTCCCACTTCAGGCAGAGTTTACGGTTCAAGAGTGAAACGTGCCTGGGTTTGCTTGATGAGTTGGTCAACAATACCGTGGTATTTCATGATCCCGTGGTTACTTTGGTAGATCGTAATACCGCCAGAATTATGTGACTATTGTGACTGACCAGGTACGGCTCGCTGTATAAAGTTTTCCCCTATGGTGTGCTACAATACGTGATTAAAGTTATCCGTACACCCCGAAAAACATACGTTATTCATACTAGGTGCATTGTGCTGCCACCTACTGCCGGGTACTCCATATCAGCTACCTCAGTAGTCATTAGACATCGTGAGAGCACACGGACTTTGAGCGAATTGGGTGTCACTTGTGTCATACGTCTGTACGATAGATTTCCACACTCCTAAAAATCCCTAAGGCCACTGTATACGTTGTGATAGTGAAGTGGAAACGTGAACGGACACGTACAGCACTAAAGCGTACAGGCCAACCTCGTCTGTTGACTGACAGACACTGCTGACAGTTGAAGAGGGTCCTAATGTATAAAAAACAGACATCTATGCAGACCATCACACAGGAATTCCAAACTGCATCAGGATCCACTGCAAGTACTATGACATTTAGGGGGGGGGGGGGGGTGAGAAAACTTGGATTTCATGGTCGAGCGGCTGCTCATAAGCCACACATCACGCCGGTGAATGCCAAACGACGCCTCGCTTGGTGTAAGGAGCGTAAACGTTGGACCAATGAACAGTGGAAAAGCGTCCTGTGTGGACTGACGAATCACGGTAAACAATGTGACGTTATTATGGCAGGGTGTGGGTATGGTGATTGTCCGGTGAACATCATCTAGCAGCGTGTGCAGTGCCAACAGTAAACTTCGGAGGCGGTGGTTGTTATGGTGTGGTAGTGTTTTTCATAGAGGGAGCTCTCACCCCTTGTTGTTTTGCGTAGTACTATCACAGCACAGGCCTACTTTGATGATTTAAGCACCTTCTTGCTTCCCACTGTTGAAGAGCAATTCGGGGATGGCAATTGCATCTTTCAACGAGATCGAGCACCTGTTCATAATGCACGGCCTGTGGCGGAGTGGTTACGCGACAATAACATCCCCGTAATGGACTGGCCTGCACAGAATCCTGACATGAATCCTATAGAAGGCCTTTGGGATATTCTGGAACGGCGACTTCGTGTCAGGCCTCACCGACCAACATCGATACCTCTCTACAGTGCAGCACTCCGTGAAGAATGGGCTGCCATTCCCCAAGAAAGCTTCCAGCACCTGCAAGAGTTGAAGCTGTCATCAAGACTAAGGGTGGGCTAACACCATATTGAAATCCATCATTACCGACAGAGGGCGCCGAGAACTTTTAAATTTGTTTCAGCCAGGTGTCCGGGTACTTTTGATAACATAGTGTATGATCCAACAGTACAGGAGGTCTGTTAACACAGCTCGCGTCATCCAAGCCTATTTTTGTGAGCAGAAGCACACTTAAATACATCGCCCTGGAAACCAGAGTCACCTGATCTTAATATCATTGATCCTTGTTGTGTACTTTGGAGGCATCGATGAGTGATCACCACCTTCATCGATACCAGCTGTTGCCACTATTTTGCAGAAAGAATTGTATAAGATACCCTTGAAAACTATACAGAACCTTCATTTATTCATTTCGAGATGAATGGAAGCTGTTTTGAGTGCCAAAGGCTTCTCTACGTAGTGTTAGCCATGTTAGTGTGTTGTGTTTGTGGTGTTGTCATATTTATGGGCGCTCTCTGTATAATTTAGTGACAGATAGGGAGCCATACAGTTTTAATTGTCTCAAGGACACCATACTGAGACCATGAGACATGTTTATGGTGCTAGTACTTCTCCACACACTGATCCTCAAATGGGCCGCCTCCTTAGCTGGGTGATTGACACAACTGACTGCCATGCAGTGTGACCAGGTTCGATTCTACTCGAGGACTGAGTGTTGTGTTATCATCATTTAATCATTATCATCATCATCATCAACAACATCAACAACATCATCAACAACATCATCAACAACATCAACATCATCATCATCAACATAATCATCATCAACATCATCATCGACATCATCAACATCATCATCAACGACATCATCGACATCATCAGAATCGAAATCATCATCATCATCAACATCATCATCAACATCATCATCAACATCAACATCATCAACATCAACATCAACAACATCATCAACATCATCATCATCAACAACATCAACATCAAAGTGTGAGTCACCTAATCTGGCATCAACTGAGAATACTTGGAACTCAGCAGCTGAAGTTCCCCACATAGGGGATTCCTGGGTATCAGTGCCATACGACCATTTTTTTTCATTTGATCCTCGAAAGTGACAACCTTCTCATTTCATCCTCGAAAGTGACAACCTTCTCATTTCACCCTCGAAAGTGACAACCTTTTCATACCGATGGATGACTTCGTTACCAAAGTTGACATTCTGGCTGTTCAAGAAATGTTCCAGTCCAAAAATCGTTATATTGAAAATGAGTAGCCGGTTACAGTTTCTTCATCAGACGAAATAGGAACTGGTTGTTATCGTAACAGATTATGGTGAGGTGATGAAAAGAATATGGTGAGGTGATGAAAAGAATATAGTGAGGTGATGAAAAGAATATGGTAGGGTGATAAAAGGAATATGGTGAGGTGACGAAAAAAATATGGTGAGGTGACGTAAAGAATATGGTGAGGTGACGAAAAGAATATGGTGAGGTGACGAAAAGAATATGGTGAGGTGACGAAAAGAATATGGTGAGGTGACGAAAAGAACTTGGTGAGGTGACGAAAAGAACATGGTGAGGTGATGAAAAGTTTAAGAACCGATAGCAGAAGAATACATCTGTGCAGGTTGATCTGGGATGTTGTGATGGAGCAAGGACACTCCCTCGGACAGGTGCCAGTGGTGCGTTGCCTTAGCAGCTTCGTCAAGATATTTCGGTAGGGTGCTCCTGTGACGGTTTGGCCTTACAAGCGTTATGAATCAGCACCACACGACGTCTGTATTAATAAGCACGGAGCATCACCTTGTCAGATGTCGGTTCAGACTCAGGGATTTACGGAATTTGATGGCTGGGTGTTGTGTGCTGTCCTTAGGTTAGTTAGGTTTAAGTAGTTCTAAGTTCTAGGCGACTGATGACCATAGATGTTAAGTCCCATAGTGCTCAGAGCCATTTAGGAATTAATGATTCCACATGGTTCCACGGTTTACTTGGTTCCTTTGTCTATGGAACACTTCCGTGGTCATTGGGCGGCTAAATAACTCGTCCAATTTGTACCTGACACAGTCGCATCGTCTCCGCTACTGTTTCGATCCGCCGCCTTTTATGAATGGATGTGAGCAGTCGCAGAACCCAGCGAGCGGCGATCTTTGTCACGTTCAGAATCTCTCGTACGATGTTGAAATGTGATCTGTAAATGGTTTCCGTGTCTTCTCCTGTCACACGAAGGGCGATACGTCCAACAGCAGTGCCTCCTCTTTCCGTGAAATCCCCGAATCTTCACACAGAGGCTCTTGCCACTTGGTCCTTGAAGTCTCCTTCACACCGAAGCAATCACAAGGAAACACGAGCGAATGCGCAGTCGCCCGAGCAGCGCACCAGGATTCACTTGTGGCTAGCATACATACATGTATCTGTGAACAGGCACTTACGCTAAGGTGAACAGAAGGGAACACGACATAACCGAGCAGCCGCCATGTCGATTTCACTGCCTGCGAAGCTCACGTGCCGTTGTTGGTGGTTTTCGTATTTATACCCCCCCCCCCCCATGAACCATGGACCTTGCCGTTGGTGGGGAGGCTTGCGTGGCTCAGCGATACAGGTAGCCGTACCGTAGGTGCAACCACAACGGAGGGGTATCTGTTGAGAGGCCAGACAAACGTGTGGTTCCTGAAGAGGGGCAGCAGCCTTTTCAGTAGTTGCAAGGGCAACAGTCTGGATGATTGACTGATCTGGCCTTGTAACAATAACCAAAACGGCCTTGCTGTGCTGGTACTGCGAACGGCTGAAAGCAAGGGGAAACTACAGCCGTAATTTTTCCCGAGGGCATGCAGCTTTACTGTATGAAACTAGTAGAAGCTGACCTCGGGGAAGATCAGTTTGGATTCCGTAGAAATACTGGAACACGTGAGGCAATACTGACCTTACGACTTATCTTAGAAGAAAGATTAAGGAAAGGCAAACCTACGTTTCTAGCATTTGTAGACTTAGAGAAAGCTTTTGACAATGTTGACTGGAATACTCTCTTTCAAATTCTAAAGGTGGCAGGGGTAAAATACAGGGAGCGAAAGGCTGTTTACAATTTGTACAGAAACCAGATGGCAGTTATAAGAGTCGAGGGACATGAAAGGGAAGCAGTGGTTGGGAAGGGAGTAAGACAGGGTTGTAGCCTCTCCCCGATGTTATTCAATCTCTATATTGAGCAAGCAGTAAAGGAAACAAAAGAAAAATTCGGAGTAGGTATTAAAATTCATGGAGAAGAAATAAAAACTTTGAGGTTCGCCGATGACATTGTAATTCTGACAGAGACAGCAAAGGACTTGGAAGAGCAGTTGAATGGAATGGACAGTGTCTTGAAAGGAGGATATAAGATGAACATCAACAAAAGCAAAACAAGGATAATGGAATGTAGTCTAATTAAGTCGGGTGATGCTGAGGGAATTAGATTAGGAAATGAGGCACTTAAAGTAGTAAAGGAGTTTTGCTATTTGGGGAGCAAAATAACTGATGATGGTCGAAGTAGAGAGGATATAAAATGTAGGCTGGCAATGGCAAGGAAAGCGTTTCTGAAGAAGAGAAATTTGTTAACATCCAGTATTGATTTAAGTGTCAGGAAGTCATTTCTGAAAGTATTCGTATGGAGTGTAGCCATGTATGGAAGTGAAACATGGACGATAAATAGTTTGGACAAGAAGAGAATAGAAGCTTTCGAAATGTGGTGCTACAGAAGAATGCTGAAGATTAGATGGGTAGATCACATAACTAATGAGGAAGTATTGAATAGGATTGGGGAGAAGAGAAGTTTGTGGCACAACTTGACCAGAAGAAGGGATCGGTTGGTAGGACATGTTCTGAGGCATCAAGGGATCACCAATTTAGTATTGGAGGGCAGCGTGGAGGGTAAAAATCGTAGAGGGAGACCAAGAGATGAATACACTAAGCAGATTCAGAAGGATGTAGGTTGCAGTAGGTACTTGGAGATGAAAAAGCTTGCACAGGATAGAGTAGCATGGAGAGCTGCATCAAACCAGTCTCAGGACTGAAGACCACAACAACAACAACCCGCATATTGCGACAATGCGCAGCTTTAGTGATACATCTCATTAAAAACTATCCGCAGCGCGTCATTCTTAGTACAGTTTGTTCTTATAAAGTGCCAAGTAATGTAAATAAATGTGAAATGCGTGGTGATAGTGCACTGAGTTCCACTTTCGTCTTTCCTGAGACTAGTCGAGAACGTTGCACATAGTATGTGTGTTCAGGTTCTTTGCTGGCTTCTTATTGCAACTGGCGAGGAAATCTAAAAACAGACCTCCGTTTACTGACGAACAACATAACCGGAAGAAAGGCTAGCATTAACATTCTCGTTAGTAGATATTGTACACCTTTACGTCAGTGACTGTTTTGCATTGCAATAACTACTAAATATCAAACAGCTTCTGATGTCTGCAGAGACATACATTATGCGAAGCTCTTCAAGGAATTTATTACAGTACGTAAAACAAAGGCAATGTCAATAAAATTTGATTAATGAAATGTATAATTTACATACATCCTGTCACATAGGCTATTCGATAATATCTGCTACATAGTTTGTTGCTGAGGAGATAGCGTGATCCTGAATAAACGTTTTTGATAAATTTAGATAACGTCGTCTATGGAGAACAAAAATCTGGTACTAACTTTGATTAAAATAACGTTCGAGATCGCAATAACATTTGGTTATTATTAGCGGTTTCGGCTTATGTTAAAGCCATCCTCAGAGTTTTTAAGGCCCCTATCGCTGTTGCTGGCGGCTCCTCTGTTCTTCTCGTGTACGACCGTGGTATCACGTGAAGAACCGATGAGCCACCGGTGCCAGCCATAGGGACCCTAAAAACTCTGAGGATGGCTTTAACATACTCCGGAACCGGTAATACTAACCAAATGTTATTGCGATCTCGATCATTGTTTTAATCAAAATTAAACCCTATTGATTCATCATCACAAATCACACATCATCACAAATCACACATCAGCCATGTAATTGCAAATAGCAAGCAGGTGTTTGGCGTATTTTTAATTTTAATCAAGATAAAGTTTATTTATATATCGCATGATTTTTAAGCACAGCATTAATAAAAACAGTAACACACAATTTACAGACACCTAAACTTTTAATTTAATGAAATATTTCGTCCGTTGCCATCAGGAAATCGTTGAAAGTACCTCGATAGGCCCGACTGGGACATTCTGCAACTGTATGAAAGAACGGTTTGCTTCACTGTTGCAAAATCATAATTTGGAGATTGAGCCTTACTGCATCTATGAAGAGCGTGCATGCATCTGCCGTGATTGGCCCGTCTTCTGTTAAACGTTGTCTGCGCGACTGGTCAATGGCAGGAGGTTTGTCTCTGATGCAGGACAAATTCTGGCAATGCGGAGGAGAGAGCAAGCCTCTGCCCAGTCCCGCTGCCATGAGTCTGTTAAGGTGAAATGAGACGAGTGCGGTTCCAAGGCTGTTTTCATTTTCTTGACTGAAGACGGTTTCTTTCTAAGATAACCACGTCTTGGTGGATAGGGAGTTGCGGGTTGCCTTGCATGCGTTTAAACTCACGGTGAAGAGCTGCTTTTCGTCGAAGTCCGGGGCCGGAATGTGGCTCATTATGGACAGCCATTCGACGAACCGCTCTGTCGCACAAATTAAAGTAAGCCGTCTTTCTGTTCTGATGGGGTTGGATTGCAGTCTCCATCTCCTAAAGTACGTCCTATTACCACCAGGTCAGATGCCAGGATGGCTTCCATTTCTTCTAAGCTTCAATGTCCCAGTGTCAGCATCCAGTCATCGACGTATGCAAACTTACGAGATCTAGTTCCTGCCATATCGCTGATATAAAGCTGAAACATCGGTGAAGCGAGGATAGATCCTTGAGGTAGTCTATCATTTAGCCTCTTTGAAGGGTTTATCCTATTGCACAGTGTGACCCAGAATGACCTTCCAGCAAGCATGCTATTGACAAGTTGAAGGGTTTTTCTGCCTGGGATTATTTGAATGAGTTGACAGAGAAGACCGTCTCTACATACTGTGTCACAAGTTCCTGAGAGGGGTGTATAATGCAGTTCATATTTTAAAATTCTTTCTAAAGCCTGTTTGTATGAAGGTCGTGAGTGACATTATCTGGTTTGTATAACTTCTTTCTGGACGAAAACCATCTTGTTCAATCGGAATTTTCTCAGGTATTGTAGCCGAGGTTCTTTTGTAGACGACACTTTCAAGGAGCTTCTGTATTGAGCTGAAAAGGACTATTGGGCGGTTCGTTTTCGGTTCGTTGCTGCGTTTTCCTGCAATGACTTTTAATTTTTTCATACCGTTCTGGATTCTCCCTCTCATAATGATATTAGTAAAGTACACTGCTTGCCACTTTTCTGGTGTGTTTACCTGTATTCAGGAGGAATTCAGGATTAATTCTATGAGGCGCTGGTGCCTTTTCCGCTTTAACTTCTTCGAGCGCCATTGTTATTTCGTTAACACTAAACGCCACGGAAAATGTAGTCTGGGCGGGGATTCATGTCTTCAAAGCCGTGAATTCATGTTTGATATGGGTGGTGTGTGCTTTGTCCAGAGGGTGTTTTGAAGCAGACACAACGTGATTCGCAATTCTGTCTGACTGCAAGGCGACGTCACCTCTTGCGTCCTTAGGACATCCTCCTAATTTCTTTAAAAGTGCCCAGGCTTCTCTGCTAGAACTTTCTAATTGCTGGTTCACGACTGTTTCGGTCCATTCCTCAGGCGTCGAAACATATCCACTTTGCATCTGGGTGCGACTTCAGCTTGCCTCCACATGGTGTTCTCCAGGTAACGCTAAAGGACTGACAACACCGTTGCCAGACAATATTAAGATCTCCTGGCTAAAGCACGTGATAGACCATCAGCATAATAGATACATATTTGCACTTTTTTACTTCTACGGAAATTGGTTTTTGCCTTTTTAATAAAAGTAATTACGAAGCCTCTGTTTGTTCACTCTGTTCCCGCCTCGTTCAAGCGTCTAATGAATTTTCTGTCTTCCTCGGTCTCGAACTGGACCTTTGAGTGCTTCGCCAATTTTCCAACATTCATTTTTCTTTTCCTTATTTCGAATGCAGAAGCACGTATGATACCTACAGTCCTGTAGCAGTAACATCACATTCTCTTCAGACCACTCCATCACTTACAGAGCTCGTGTCGACAATAACGAACATAGACAAGATAGAAGAGGAAAGCTTACTGTACTGTTACCGCCGAAGCTGGTGATTCACTCAAAACCCGATACCCAGCGCATCACATTCGAGCACCTGCGAATACGACATGCGCACGGCTGAATGCCGTCTGCGTACATCGGAGAGAATTGTCGTTCGCTGTTGTATGTTCGCTTGTGTTCGCTTCGGTGGAAACGGGGCTGCAGACGTGTTCGGCCAAACTGGAAGCGTGTGTGCTAGCTAACCAGTATCTCATGCGATGGTGCATTGCGTCAGTACACTTACTGCAATCCGGCGCAAACTGTTGCAGTGCTGCACCCCTTCGAATGCAGCAGGCAAATTACGGCGCGACACTGCACTTCATCAATGGCTGCCCCGTATAGTTTTGGTTCCTCTAGCGCAGTAGTCACCAAAGTTATTAGTCAACAGGGCCAGATAACAACAGTACAAAGAGTGAAATCCTTTGAACTTAAGATATATAGGTAGATACATTGTTGTTAATTAGGATACCCATAAGCTGGCCTTTGCTAACAACGTCCTGACTCTAAGCCCCCTAAGGTCGACCGCTTCCAATTCTCGCATACGTACCTGAGTTGTATCGTCTATCTCCTTAGGGTTATCCTTTCTATATGCCCAAACCATCTCAACATACTTTTCCCATTACTCAACGCTACATCTTCTTTCACTTCACAACACATTCCAAAAATGACTTAATACACTTTACTTGAAATATGAAGTCTTTACTGAATTACAGGTAAGCTGAATAAAACTCGATATCATGTTTAATAATGATAGCGATAGCATTAGATTCTATGGTATCCATTAAATAAAATTATGACAATGACTGATAAACACTAATGTGAACAATGACCTTGCGTTTCCTTTGTAAGTTTGTGTACGTAAAGTTAGCCTGTTACTGTTTTTTAGTTTTACGTGCGATATCAGGATGTCATCAATAACTTACTCTTGGAAATGTTCATGCTCCATAAAGTTTGTTCCCATGAGTATGTACACATGAATAACACAAAAATAGTAAACGCTAGGTTTTTCAGATGGCTACGTGAGTCAGAAATACTATTACAGACGTAAAATCAACATACGTTCCTTCTGAAGCTATTTCACAGGAAACCACTTGTGCTGTGAACTAAGTTCATATACGGTTTTTTCCAAAATTTCTATATGTGCCAATAGTTAAAAAAAATAGAGGCCACACATTTTGGTTTTTTCAAATCCAGCAATTGTATTTCAAAGTGGGCAGTATCAACATTAAACAGAGAAAAGGTTTTTCTGTTGAAGTAGCATTACGAGGTTTTTTAACAAACGGCAACGTCGTTTTGCTGTTTGTGAATTCCTGAAATCTATTGAGAAAAGCTTTTCTCATATCTGAAAGTTTTGTTTTGAGAAATCAAATGTCTGTAACAGGGTTGTTTCCTTGTTGATGTGTTAACAGGCTTGGAAAGTAAATTAAAGTTTCTCTTTCAAAATATTGCACAAAAAAATAATTTGTTTTCGAGAACATCGAAAACACTGTGTTTCCTTTGCTGTAATATACGATTAAGCTTATCTCGAAGAGGAGGTAAAATTTATGAATCCCCAGATAATTCATTAATACTGAAGAGTGAAAATCATTTTCAAGGAAAAACGCTTAATAAGTATTAATAACCAAGCGAAACGTTTCAGAACGTTTCATCTTGGTAACCAACGTACCTGGTTACGGAGCGGAAGATTTTCGTACTAATTCTCCACTTCCATTAAAAATTCTTTAAACTGGCTGTGAGTAAGAGTTTTAGGTATACAGGGTGGTCCATTGATCGGGACCGGGCCAAATACCTTACGAAATAAGCGTCAAACGAAAAAACTACAAAGAACGAAACTTGTCTAGCTTGAAGGGGGAAACCAGATGGCGCTATGGTTGGCCCGCTAGATGGCGCTGCCATAGGTCAAACGGATATCAACTGCGTTTTTTAAAATAGGAACCCTTATTTTTATTACATATTCGTATAGTAAGTAAATAATTATGAATGTTTCAGTTGGACCACTTTTTGCGATTTGTGATAGATGGCGCTGTAATAGTCACAAACATATGGCTTGCAATTTTAGACGAACAGTTTGTAACAAGTAGGTTTTTTAAATTAAAATACAGAACGTAGGTACGTTTGAACATTTTATATCGGTTGTTTCAATGTGATACATGTAGCTTTGTGAACTTATCATTTCTGCGAACGCATGCTGTTACAGCGTGATTACCTGAAAATACCGCATTAATGCAATAAATGCTCAAAATGATGTCCTTCAACCTGAATGCATTTGGCAATACGTGTAACGACATTCCTCTCAACAGCGAGTAGTTCGCCTTCCGTGATGTTCGCACATGCATTGACAATGCGCTGACGCATGTTGTCAGGCGTTGTCGGTGGATCACGATAATAAATATCCTTCAACTTTCCCCGCAGAAAGAAATCCTGGGACGTCAGATCCGGTGAACGTGCGGGCCCTGGTATGGTGCTGTCATGAAATATGCTATTCAATACGGCTTCAACCGCACATGAGCTATGTGCCGGATATCCATTATGTTGGAAGTACATCGCCGTTTTGTCCTGTAGTGAAACATCTTGTAGTAACATCGGTAGAACATTACGTAGGAAATCAGCATACATTGCACCATTCAGATTGCCATCGATAAAATGGGGGCCAATTATCCTTCCTCCCATAATGCAGCACGATACATTAAACCGCCAAGGTCGATGATGTTCTACTTGTCGCAGCCATCGTGGATTTTTCGTTCCCAATAGTGCATATTATTCCGGTTTACGTTACCGCTGTTGGTGACTGACGCTTCGTCGCTAAATAGAATGCGTGCAGAAAATCTGTCATCGTCGCGTAATTTCTCTTGTGCCCAGTGGCAGAACTGTACACGACGATCAGAGTCGTCGCCATGCAATTCCTGGGGCATAGAAATATGGTACAGGTGCAATCGATGTTGATGTAGCATTCTCAACAGCGACGTTTTTAAGATTCACGTTTCTCGCGCAATTTGTCTGCTACTGATGTGCAGATTAGCCGCGACAGAAGCTGAAACACCTATTTGGGCATCACCATTTGTTGCAGGTCGTAGTTGACGTTTCACATGCGGCTGAACACTTCCAGTTTCTTTAAATAATGTTAACTATCCGGCGAACGGTCCGGACACTTGGATGATGTTGTCCAGGATACCTAACCTCACTTTCCCATTTCCTGTACATGTGCTCAGTACAATGTCCAATCGTGGTTGCAAAAACTCTGCTGACAGTTTTTGTTATATTTGTGGTGAATTTGTGATTAAAAAGCACTAAAGAAACATACAGACTTTGTGAAAAAGGTTTATCTATCATACTTTGAATCTATACTTGGTGATCAAGATAAATCTTGGGCGACGCATAAGGTATGTTACGTGTATGTTGAAGATCTGAGAAAATGATAGAAAAAGGAGAAAAAAGCCTTTAGATTTGCTGTTCCTATGTTATGGAGGGAGCCAAGAAAGAAATGGCCTGTGAGGGAGTCTTTAAAAGAAGAGAAGAACATTCTACGCAAAAATGTTGTAGATCCAAAAAACGTACTCCTGCCACCTCTACATATGACGTCAGGCGTAATGAAACAGTTTGTAAAGGCTTTGCCTAAAGATTGACCATGTTTTAAGTATCTCTGCCAAAAGTTTCCACACCTTTCAGAAGCTAAGCTAAAAGAAGGAGTCTTTGTCGGACCTGACATTACAAAATTGACGTTTGATGTTTACATTGAATCCACAATGACCTTAAATGAGAAAGAAGCATGGCTATCATTCAAGAAAGTCGTTACAAAGTTCTTAGGACATGAAAAAGACCCAGAATATTTTTTATTATAGCTTCAATGTTAAAGAAGTTTAAAACTTTAGGAGTTTTGATGAACCTCAAAGTTCACTTTTTGAACAGTCACCTTGATTAGTTCTCGGACAATATGGGAGAAAGGAGCAAGGAGAGCGTTTTCACCAGGGCATTAAAAGTGGTGGAAAAACGCTACCAAGACCGTTGGAACACCAACATGATGGGGGACTACTGTTAGTCACTTCACCGATAAGTTCAGCAAGCGACTCATCGTAGAAAAAGCTACACAAGTAGCTTCAAAGAAAAAAGAGAAAGAAAATACAAACCAGTTCCAGCTGACGAGTGAAACCCCTATTAACGCATATCATAGTTTTAAGTAGCTTACTGTAAATTCAAACCTTGCTTATGTTGTAGCAAAGCGTTTCATTAATTTCCGCGCTTACCGTATAGCATAGGATTTTTATACTACATCATAAAAAGGATATTACTCGGAAACTATGCGTGATCCAAAAAACTAAGCTTAGATTCGGATTCAGCTCATAAAAATCTATTAAGATCAGCTATCAAAGCAAAAAAAAGTTTTGCAAAATAAATTTTTCTTTGGCCTGTATGATCAAGCTTTCCTGCGACAAAGAATTGTGCCAAGTTAAGTGAATCTTTTCCTCATTCATGTAATAAAGTGAACTAATAACTTTTTCACAGATAGTAGTGCTGAAGAGCCATTTCCCAGAGCAATTCAAGAACCCACAGTTATTGCCAGACGAATGTACACTACTGGCCATTAAAATTGCTACATCAAGAAGAAATGCAGATGATGAACGGGTATTCATTGGACAGATATATTATACTAGAACTGACATGTGATTACATTTTCAAGCAATTTGAGAAATCAGTACCCAGAACAACCACCTCTGGCCGTAATAACGGCCTTGATGCGCCTGGGCATTGAGTCAAACAGAGCTTGGATGGCGTGTACAGGTACAGCTGCCCATACAGCATCAACACGAAACCACAGTTCATAAAGAGTAGTCACTGGCGTATTGCGATGAGCCAGTTGCTCGGTCACCATTAACCAGACGTTTTCAATTGATAACACAGGCCAAAGAAAAATTTATTTTGGAGAATATGATGGCCAGGGCAGCAGCCGAACATCTTTTGTGTCCAGAAAGGCACATACAGGACCTGCAACACGCGGTCGTGCATTATCCTGCTGAAATGTGTGGTTTCGCAGGGATCGAATGAAGGGTAGAGCCACGGGTCGTAACACATCTGAAATTTATCGTCCACTGTTCAAAGTGCCGTCAATGCGAGCAACAGGTGACCGAGACGTGTAACCAATGGCACCCCATACCATCACGCCGGATGATACGCCAGTATGGCGATGACGAATACACGCTTCCAATGTGCGTTGACGGCGATGTCGCCAAATACGGATGCGACCATCATGATGCTGTAAACAGAACCTGGATTCGTCCCAAAAAATGATGTTTTGCCATTCGTGCACCCAGGTTCGTCGTCGAGTACACCATCGTAGGCGCTCCTGTCTGTGATGCAGCGGCAAGGGTAACCGCAGCCACGGTCTCCGAGCTGATAGTCCATGCTGCTGCAAACGTCGTCGAACTGTTCGTGCAGATGGTTGTTCTCATGCAAACTTCCCCATCTGTGGCCTCAGGGATCGAGACATGGCTGCACGATCCGTTACAGCCATGCGGATAAGATGCCTGTCATCTCGACTGCTAGTGATACGAGGCCGTTGGGATCCAGCACGGCGTTCCGTATTCTCCTCCTGAACCCACCGATTCCATTTCGTGCTAACAGTCATCGGATCTCGACTAACGCGAGCAGCAATGTCGCGATACGATAAACCGCAATCGCGATAGGCTACAATCCGACCTTTATCAAAGTCGGAAACGTGTTGGTACGTATTTCTCCTCCTTACACGAGGCATCACAACAACGCTTCACCAGGCAACGCCGGTCAACTGCTGTTTATGAGAAATCGGTTGGAAACTTTCCTCATGTCAGCTCGTTGTAAGTGTCGATACCGGCGCCAACCTTGTGTGAATCCTCTGAAAAACTAATCATTTTGCATATCACAGCATCTTCTTCCTGTCGGTTAAATTTCACGTCTGTAGCACGTCATCTTGGTGGTGAAGCAATTTTAATGGCCAGTAGTGTAGTTTCGCCATTACAAATTATTTTCCTCCAAAATTAGCAGAATTTATTGACGTATTCTGCCTCTTGATCCCTAATTTCGATGTTAAGGTTATCTCTAATCTCATTTCTGTCACACCACATTACTCCCGTCGTTATTCGTTTTACTATCATTCCACATCCCTTACTTACTCAACTTTGATTTTTCAGGGTCATAATTTAAACGTTGTGACAACCCTACGTAGAGGTCGATTGTCTCACCACCTAATTCCTGTTGTCATCGGGCAGGCAGCGCTTTTGACAGTATGAACGGCACGCACGGAGTGGGACAGTAGAGTGTGTGGAGCTGTGTGTAGTTTGGCGGAGACGGTACGTATTGATCGCGCAGCGCGGCCGGCCCGGACCAGAAAGAGATCTCCATAAAGTGGCTTACGGCGCGGCGGCCCGGCTGCAGATAAAGGAGAGCGGGCGCAGCTGCCGCCGTACGGCAGATTGCAGGCCCCGTCTGTCCGGCTCTCTGTCCAGTCCCGTGTCGTCAGGCCTGCGGCACAGACAGACAGACAGCGGACGTGGTTTTTCCAGCTCTGGCATCGACGCTGGGTGCAGGAAGGACGCTCCTAGGGGCGATTCACACACACACACACACACACACACACACACACACACACACACAAACGTCGACGTCACAGTGCGGTGACCGGGCCCTACCACTACCGGCGAACTCAAAAATACTCTGC
Source organism: Schistocerca serialis cubense (assembly GCF_023864345.2). Lineage (NCBI taxonomy): Eukaryota > Metazoa > Arthropoda > Insecta > Orthoptera > Acrididae > Schistocerca > Schistocerca serialis. The sequence goes on along the minus strand of NC_064646.1, from coordinate 471,434,283 downwards.
TGTGCATCCTAAGCCTAGTAGCCATAGGCACGCAATGACGTCACACGTACCAGGAGGTGTATCAATGCACCTTGAAGGACACAGGGTACTTTTGAATCACAGAATAATGGATTTCCTTTTTAACTTTGTTAAATTCTACAGTCTTTCCTTACTCTAGTGACATAAAATTCACTGGATTCAGAATAAAAAATGACCACTACGCATGTCGTTTGCTTTAACTTATGACAACTATGTAAGACGTGTATATTTTTATCGTCTATTGTCAAACGACAATTTATGAAAGATGTTTATATTTTATTAATAGGATTATGCAGAAATAATTAATATTTGTCATGTTGGAAATAATTCTGATAGCAGGGAATGTCTGCACCAGAAAGCATTGTTGGCACGAGAAACCGCACTTTAGGGTTCGTAGGATGTCAGTAGTAAGCGAGAAGTGAAGCGAGTCGTTGGCAGGTCTGATGCGTGAGGTTGAGAGGAGCGGTGTGCCTGCCAGCCACTAGCTATGATTTACAAGAGATTATAAACGGATGTAAAGAGACATCAGCTAACTATTGCCATAAGAGGAACTAACATTACTGAATTAATTTTTTGCGAAAATCAAGACTACTGAAGGTATGTTTACGCATTGCTAGTTGTAAGATTATTGTAAAAAGTAAGTCCCGTTTGAACGTTTGTAGAATCATTTCATTCAGAATATAATTAATTTTTGCCAGCAATATTGCATTACAGATTATAATCCATCTCAAAAAACATCAACGTAAAACTTCGCAAAATTTTATTGTTGTCAAGAAAAAGTTTAACTAAGAATTACCTAACTTCAGTCAAATTAATTAAAGAGTAACGTCAGCTTTGCTATTAAAGAATAACGTCATCTTTGGTAATAAATACAGCCACTTATTATGACAGCCCACCAGCAGCTAATAGAGTATTGTAACACAGAGTAAGTATATTCATGTCGCAGTTCGATGTAGCAGTCAGATGGCGATCCAGCAACACTAAAAAAGGTAAGGAACAGTTTTGGGTTATTGCAGGTAACGACTGAGGACCACGACGACGACACACTCTATGTGTCGTCGAAATAATCAGAAAATCACTTTTAATAAGCAGCAATTAAATTTGTATGCGAAGATTGAGAAAGAGAATAAATTTCAAAGGGAAGATTTCATTGGCCGGCCGAAGTGGCCGTGCGGTTAAAGGCGCTGCAGTCTGGAACCGCAAGACCGCTACGGTCGCAGGTTCGAATCCTGCCTCGGGCATGGATGTTTGTGATGTCCTTAGGTTAGTTAGGTTTAACTAGTTCTAAGTTCTAGGGGGCTAATGACCTCAGCAGTTGAATCCCATAGTGCTCAGAGCCATTTGAACCATTTTTTTGAAGATTTCATTTGTTGTTATTAAGCAAGAGGTAGAAATCCTAAGGGAAGGTATCATAGGATATCGTAGAAAGGAAGGTTGAGTAACAAAAGAGATATAGAGGAGACGGTTATTGAGTAACAAAAGAGATATAGAGGAGACGGGAAGGTTTCAACTAAATGCCTGGAAACGACGCAGCGCACAAAAAAAAGTTCTAGGTCAAACGTTAATACTAGTAAAGAGGACATCTGTTCCTGTTACAACTGGCTACATCCTAACCAACCGTTCTAGGCGCTACATTCTGGAACCGCGCGCCGCTACGGTCGCAGGTTCGAATCCTGCCTCTGGCATGGATGTGTGTGATGTCCTTAGGTTAGTTAGGTTTAAGTAGTTCTAAGCTCTAGGGGACTGATGACCTCAGAAGTTAAGTCCCATAGTGCTCAGAGCCATTTGAACCTAACCAACCCTCCTGCATCGGCCGACTCAACTTCGCATTTTCAAAATGGACCCCCCCCCCCCCCCTCCCTATTTTTATGGCACATTCGGATTCTGTGACAAAAAATATGTACATTTCACTCAAACCATTGTTCTCCATTCGTAGTAGACAGCACTGCGAACAACAAATATCAAGTGCACGTTTCTGCTATTGAGAACAGACGCATTTCACTGTACATTTCATTTATGATGCAAATGTTAACCCTTGTGTTCTCACGGTTGATATTTATGCTGCAAATTTTATTGTCCTGCACAATATGGTTACCCATACCAATTTATGGTTAGAAGCTACGTTTAGTATAATCCAGGAACAATGACGTGGAGGTAACAGTGTTGTGTACCGATCACGATGCTTTATATCAGTGAATCCCCTTCCATCTCATCGTTGGGTGCTTCATTTCAGTGAACCCGATTGCCTCTCACCACTTGGATGTTTGATTTTGGTGAGTCCTCCTGTCTCACCTTTGGGTGCTTGATTTCACTGAGTCCGACTGCATTTCAACACTGGGACGCTTGATTTCGGTGAGCCTCCTTGTCTCTCACCAATGGTATCCTCAATATTCGTGGGCACTATAAACGAACTGAATGACTTTTTTCTTATTGATAAATGTATAGATAATTATTCGAGTTTCATACCAAAGATTAATGTTAAAGGTATTTAACATTGATGAACAAAAGAAGATTTACGCTCTTCGTTTATTAGTTTTAGTATTAGTTACCTTTCGTTGTACTCATGTCCCGATGGTAAGACGTGCTGTGTAATTTTAAAGTGAAATTGTGTTACACAATGAAAGAATTTTTCGAACAATATGATTTTCTGACTTACAATACCATGGATCTCAGCTGCTGTAACTCTGGAAGGTTATTATTATTTTAATTTTGTGTGGAGAATTTAGATGGAGGCGACGATCTTCAGGACGGCGCTGCTCAACAATAGAGTGACGTGAATGTCTTCATCTCCCTCCCAATGTCATTTTCAATATTTAAGTGGTAGGCCTATCTGCCGCGACGTTCAGAACCTACAGGCTTTCTTTTCATTTAATTAGGAAGACCGATAATTTTCTTCCTTGGATGAATAAATACATTGTAATGACAATTCTTTTGACCCAGGCCACGGAGAATGAAAGTACTTAGGACGTATGTCCCCTCTACGTTCGCATACATTTGAGTGTGTACCAACGTAACTTTACTTATGCCCCATTTCCTTCACAGTATTAATTCTTATTTTGAACCATTCACTCGCGAATGTACGTGCCCTCTTATTTTGTGTAGTCAGTCGGGTGTATTCCATAATATCATTACTTTTAATATTCAGTAGCTTAGTTCCCAAGATTGACCCTTCAACTGTGTCGCAACGGCCCTTCACGCGAAATATTTACTGCGCGACATTCATACGAACTCCCATTTCAAAATTGCGACGCCGGCTGACTAAGCTCCTAACAATTTTAACAGGGCGTTTACAGCACCGTTGGAATTGTTGACTTTTGTGAGTCGCATTCCCTCTCACCAATCGGATGCCTCATTTTTGGTGACACCCGTTGCTTGTCACCAGTGGGGTGCTTGGTGTCAGTTACTAACCAAGTGTGTTATTTGAAACTTCCTGGGAGATTAAAACTGTGTGCCGGACCGAGACTCGAACTCGGGACCTGTGTCTCGGTCCGGTACACAGTTATAATCTGCCAGGAAGTTTCATATCAGCGCACACTCCGCTGCAGAGTGAAAATCTCATTCTGGGAACTGTGTTATTTCTTTGAAGGTCCCCGTTCCTATCACCAATGGGATGCTGGTTTTTGGTGAGTCTTCTTGCCTCTCAGTACTGGGATGGTTAATTTCAGTGAATCCCCTTGCTTCTCAGCAATGGGGTGCTTCAGTGCCTCCCTTCGTCTCTTATCAATGAGGTGCTCGGTAAGTCCCCTTGCCTCATGCCATTGGGGTACTCCAGTTCGGAGACTCCCGTCGCCTCTCACCAATGGGGTGTTTGATTCTGGTGAGTCCCATTGCCTCTCACCACTGGGATACTTGATTTTGATGGGTCCCGTTGCCTCTCACAAATGGGGTGCTTCATTTCGACATCTCCCCTTGACTCTCGCCATTGGGATGCTTCGTTTCACGGAGTACCCTTGCCTCTCACCAATAGGATGCTTGATTTCAGTGGGTCTCATTGCCTTTCACCACTGTGACGCTTGATTTCGATGAGACGCCTCGGCTCTCACCAATGCTATGTTTCATTTTGGCGAGCCCCTTTGCCTCCCACCAATGGGGTGGTTAGTTTCGACTAGTGTCTTTGCCACACGTCATAAATTAAAATTATTTCTATGTTCTCTGCAACTGATACCGCATACTTCACGCCAGCCGTGCTGGATTGGCCCCCTTTAAGGAGTGGTGCCGAGGCGTCCTGTATTCGGTGCTTACAAACACCCCAGCACTACAGTGGGGCGTGCCGCACGGTGGGGCGAGTGTGTGGGCGTTTACGCGGTGCCGTGGTAACCACGGCAGGTCCACCTGTCACTGTCACTTGATGGACACTTTACCTTGTAGAGAATGCTCTATTTTCGGAGCAGAGGCTCAGCTTTCTGGCTATGACGAGCAACAGCAAACAGCAGCCTGCTGACCGTATCCCAAGACCAGTTTGTATTCCACTAGTCGCCGCATGGCGGCCAGCGCGAAAGTTATGGTGGTTGCATGGAAACACACACACCGGAAACAGTCAGCTTGATGGCGGGGTTCGAGGGCGGCCAACGGAATCAGGCACCCCGGTGGTTTCGGGACTCACCGCAATTAACCCCACAGGCAACAGAGAACTGCATTACCGCGTAAGTAGCATAACTGCCAGAAATGTCAAGGTATATCCATATTATTTGTTCTGTACAATCACATTTAGAACACTGATGTAACGTTTAATCGTGAATATCAACTTTTAGGACACAAAGGTTTACATTTACAACATAAATGTAATATAGAATCAAATGTGTCAGTTCTTAATATTTAAAAAAAATGCACATTAGATATTTGTCGATTAAATCACCATCTAACATGACTGCAAAACGATGGTTTGAATAAACAGTAGGTATTTTTGGGCGTAGAACTCATAATACACAATAAAAACGAGTGGTCGCCTTCGAAAATACAAAGCTGGCCTCGCCCTCGCCCACAAGTGGTTAGGGGGTAGCCAATTGTAGGACAGAGAGATGTCTCCTTTTCTCATATTAAGTTTTCAGCTGAAACATTTTTTTTCGTACAATGGGTCGTTTTCGAGACACGACATTCACTTAATCCAAGTAAAAACAAATACTCTATATACTAAGTTTTGGAGTTACGGCCATATATTCGGCCAAGCCGCCTTTCTTTCTATTACAAAAATCCGTCAGTGTTGTCAAAACATGTAGGATAATTTTGCTTAAGCAATTCTGTTTGAGATATATTGCACATAATGGCAACACTGCTGTTGTTCAACATCTGTACATGATCCAATTCGCACTGGTTATTTTGGCTTTGGTTCAAATGGTTCAAATGGCTCTGAGCACTATGGGACTTAACATCTGAGGTCATCAGTCCCCTAGAACTTAGAACTACTTAAACCTAACTAACCTAAGGACATCACACACATCCATGCCCGAGGCAGGATTCGAACCTGCAATCGTAGGGGTCGCGCGGTTCCAGACTGTAGCGCCTAGAACCGCTCGGCAACTCTGGCCGGCTTGGCTTTGGTGAGGTACTTTCCTACAAAAAGTTTGTTGGCTATGTGGCACCGGTTTCTTCGGGTATAAACGTTCATTAGTGCGATATAAATACAAACAGTGTGTCACATCAAGAAGTTCAATAAAACAACACTCAGGGTAACGAGTTTCCAAACAAAGCAGTCCATACCATTGAGAAAAACTTCTGTATCAAGTCCTCGCGGAAGAAACTCCCACATGGGTGCCTCAGTTTCAGATTTTTCTGTTAGTGATGCTGTTTGTAATGGGTGTCACAGCAATTCTACTACTTGTTGCTCAGCTATTTCCAATCAAGCTGCAGCATCATATCCATTATATTTCGTTGCTTCCTTTATTAGACTATAATTAGATAATATATTATGAAATTATGCCAAAGAACCTCTAGAATTTTACACACAATGATGAATTAAATGTAGAATTCTATTTCAAGGCGCATGTAATTTATTTGAGCAATTACGTATTCATTTATGTGACATGTATTTATTTCCAAAGCAATATCGTCGAAAAAAAGGAATTTAACAGTTATTTTTGCTGAAATATGTGTAATTAATGAAAATTCACCAAGGAACTAAGAAGTGCTAAGAGGAATACCAAGACGAAGCTTGAGAGGGAACAAATGCTGTAGCAAGAAGACTGTGCTACACGAATGGTCTGAGACAGAATTTCATGCGAGTTGAATCTTCATTCCCAGCTTTCCGAAAGATGTATTTCTCAGATTTTAGGTACTGTTCATATAGCATTGCACTAATTTTTTTTGTGTATCTTGCAATTCTCTATACAAACCGAGTAGATTTAAATTTTAACGCAGGTCCAACTACATTACAGAGAAATAAAATTTTAATTATGAAAGATATTTAGAATATTAAAATATAATATGCATGGTCCAGCCCCACTAATGTGATCAACGTATACATTCGGCGTCAACGTGCAATAACCACTCACAGACGGCAGCACTAGCAGCGGAGGGTACATAAAGCCATCCTTACGGACGTTGTCTGACCCTACATGCACTTTGTTTTTCCTCGGCACGACGGCATCTACCAACAGGACAATGCAACGTCTCACAGCGCTCGCAGTGTACGTGCAGTGGTTCAAAGAGCACCAGGATGAGTTCGCCGTATTCCCCTGGCCACCAAACTCCCAGCATTTAAACGCAATCGAGAATGTGTGCGACCACCTCGATCGAGCCGCGTGCCACGAAAAAACCTAGCGCAGTTGACCGCGGCTCTGGAGTCGGCATGGTTTCACATCCGTCGCTACCTTCCAGAGGGTTGCTGACACTTATCCTGCGCGTCTCGTAGCACTATACGCTGCAAAATTTTGTTATTGAGGCTTTGGACAAGCGATCACAGCTATGTGCCTGGAATGCGTATTATTTTCCTTTTTAAAACATATTTTCAAACGTTTTAGCCACATTCGTTTCATATTACATTCGTAAGGGCTTTGATGACATCACTTTTGAGGGCCCTAGACAACGAAGCAATAATTTATCCTTAACATATCGCTGTATTGTGTTCCACTGTGCCGGCCGGTGTGGCCGTGCGGTTCTAGGCGCTTCAGTTTGAAACCGCGTGACCGCTACTGTCCCAGGTCCGAATCCTGCCTCGGGCATGGATGTGTGTGATGTCCTTAGGATAGTTAGGTTTAAGTAGTTCTAAGTTCTAGGGGACTGATGACTCAGATGTTGAGTCCCATAGTGCTCAGAGCCATTTGAACCTTTTTTTTTTTTTTTTCTTGCTCTACTGTAAGGTACACATCAGGACTGAGGTTACCTAGACCTCAGCGTACCACAGCACTTGTTCTTGTTGTTGTGGTCTCCAGTCCTGATACTGCTTTGATGCAGCTCTCCATGCTACTCTATCCAGTGCAAGCTTTTTCATCTCCCAGTACCTACTGCAATCTATATCCTTCTGAGTCTGTTTAGTGTATTCATCTCTTGGTCTCCCTCTACGATTTGTACCCTGCACGCTGCCCTCCAATACTAAATTGGTGATTCCTTGATACCTCAGAATATGTCCTACCAGGCGATCCCTTCCTCTAGTCAAGTTGTGCAACAAATTTCTCTTCTCCCCAGTTCTATTCAATACCTCCTCATTAGTTATGTGATCTGCCCATCTACCACAGCGGAAGTTATTATATCAGTTCTGTCAAGGGAGCTACAGCGAACAAAACTACTGTCAGACCGTTCAAACTTCACACTATTTGCTACGCAGATTATTGTACACAGTGTGTAACTTTAACTTGGAAAAGATCCGACGTGAAGTACAATATTTGGTAAGTAATCATTCTAAATTAATATCCTAATCCAATTCGATGACGCTTGCAATAACTACTTCCACTTCTAAGTCCAACAGCGAAACGATGAGGTGGTGGATACGGTCTGCAGGCTGCTGTTTGCTGTCGCCCGTCGTAACCAGAAGGCTGAGCGTCTGCTCCGCAAATAGAGCTCCACACTGACTGCTTGTCGGGCCGCACAGCCCGCAGAAATACCCCGAGAGCGGAGTCATACTGAGCAACGCTCATTTCCGCTCACGTGACTCGCGATGCAAAAAGGTGACACGTCGTTAGAGACAGAAATACGCGGACCGGATGTGCCATTGAATGTAACATGTGAAGTTTCTGTCTCTTCATGATCTTTGAGTAAGCTACGAAATAAACAGCCGACGAGCTACACACACTTTGTGAGCAGCCAAATATTTGTGAAAAAGAACAATATGTATTTTATTGCTGTTCGTTTGACTCGCAGCAATGAAACTTCTCCTCTTAGGTTGGCCCCCAGTCACACACTTCGCAAATACACAGGGAAATAACTGTGGCAAGGAAGAATACGAATTTTATTGCTACTTCATTCGCAGCAATAAATACTGTCCTCTTAGAACCGCTCTTAACCAGACACTCGGAAATAAAAAGCGTGATTTTTTTGACAAAGAAGAACACGAATTTCATTGCTGCTCGTTTCAGTCGCAGTAATCAAACCTGTACTCTTAGGTTCGTGCCTGACCATACACTTGGAAGTAGCCACATCTTCGGAAATAAACAGCGAAATATTTGCGACGAGGAAGTCTTTTAGGTACCTGCCTAAAAATCACCGGAAATCGACACATATCCTGAAATTAACAGCCAAATATTTATTTCATGCTTCGCTTTGTTATCAGACAGAAATATGAAAAACATCGAATATTGCAGAGGATACTTTTATTACACCCATAAGAAAGTCCCAGAATGTGTTAACAACGCTGATATTTAAAAAAAATGCATTAAGCAGAACGTGAACCTACTTCATGATACTCTGTAATCTCAAAGTTATCAAACAGGCGAAGACAAAGTGTGGTGATTTTTGTCTTATTTCTAGGCTATGATACTTATATCGTTCATTCACTGGCATTCAGTGATAATGCTTGCATGGTTGCTACTTAAATAAATATGGCACAAAAGCTAAACCTATACATTGGAGCCCTATGTCGTAGCAGCAGATACTTTACCCGTCTGCTGCTCAGGGCGGCACACCACGATGCGTTCGGCGACTGAAGTCATGGACGGCAGCAATCTGTTATTGATGGCACGCGCCCGAAAAATGTAAGTACGCAGTCACGCGTTCGGCTAATGCGGAACGCAGGTACTTCCCTACCAGCCTCTGAAAGCCCAGGCGATTCCAGTATGCAGGTGAACCCATTCGATGGTCTGCCAAATCAATTTGACCCTGTCCCACGACTGTGCCTGACGCAGTATGTCAAATGTTTAGATGGACGACTCAAGACAAATGAGTACACCTACACATCACTCGTTGTGTGCGTGATGCTAGAAGCAGTACCTCTGACAGTTCAGAAGGTGACTGGCACAGCCTCTAAGTGGCACACTGGCAAAGGACAAAAGTCTCACAATTTAGGTACACACCTGCAGTTCTTTACTATTGAAGTGACAGTAGAAGAGCCGGCCGGAGTGACCGAGCGGTGCTAGACGCAACAGTCTGGAACCGGGCGACCGCTACGGTCGTAGGTTCGAATCCTGCCTTGGGCATGGATGTGTGTGTGTTGTCCTTAGGTTAGTTAGGATCGAGTAGTTCTAAGTACTATGTGACTGATGACCTCAGCAGTTAAGTCCGATAGTGCTCAGAGCCATTTGAACCATTTGAACCAATACAAGAGTGTCCTCTTCTCTTTCTCTCCACTTTCCTCACCAGCTCGGTAGCAAAGCATATTTACATCTTAGACTACTCCCACTTTAGCACAAGCCAATCATAAGCTGGAGCGCTGCACTTTGAGATGGAAGACTGGCCCTTGCTCTGCTTACACAGATTTGATCAATCAGAGACTTTAAAGTTAATTGGGAGAAAAGGAAAATAAGATTCAGCATCGCAGCGTCTTTCCCACGCGTTCGTGTCTTTTGCTAACAACATGATCACGATGGAACCTGAGCCCTCCATAAAAAGATCGATATCTCCCATGTTGTGTCCATTTCAAAGTTTCCAAAGAATGGCCATAAACTCGCTAAAAGCCTCATACCTTCACAAGTTTGTTTTGTAAGAGTCTGGACGTCTGGATCCAGACGTAACCCACGGAAATTCGCAGGACGTATGGCTTGGCAATACGGGAAACAAACTCTCGGCTTCCTGCCCAACAAGAGCCCATCCTCTGCCCTACTGCCGGTCTTCAATGCTTTGTCCACTGCAGTGACGTCTCCTCGGCGCTAGTCAGCCTACCTGGACACAGCTGCCGGCTGACCAGCACCATCCAAAGTGTCTGCACAATGAGACCGCAGAATGTGGCAGTCCGGAAATGTTTTCACCCAGGTTCCGCAGAAAAAATGCGTTCCCCTCGACCCTCAGTCGCCGTACGCTTTTACTGCAGTCGTTTAAATCGGCACCCTATTCCTTTGACTGCAGGTAAAGCTTACCGCTATTCCTTGACTAGAGCACACAAGCACTGACCACCATTTCATCATGGTGTATGAAGTCAGATCGTAATAAAGATCATCTTCCCTAAGATCATTAAGCACCATGACACCGAATCAGAAGTGAAAGTGCCCTGCTGTCTCTCAGGCTGACGTGTGTTTGACAGATCTTCAATGTGCAATGCCTTGAAAAGGCATACTGCAAGTTATAACATGAAACAGTTGAATATGCCAAAATGAATACTGCTTCTGCTGTTTTGACTCAAATATAGCTCCAGTATAGTGTACCAGTCTCTGGCACTAAAAAGGGGCAGCATAAATCTGCCGTTACCGTATTCTCAAAGGTGTCACCGTCTGTAAACCGCGCCGGCCGGTTTGGGCGAGCGGCTCTAGGCACTTCAGTCTGGAACCGCGTGACCACTACGGTCGCAGGTTCGAATCCTGCCTCGGGCATGGATGTGTGTGATGTCCTTAGGTTAGTTAGGTTTAATTAGTTCTAATTTCTAGGGGACTGATGACCTCAGATGTTAAGTCCCATAGTGCTTGGAGCCATTTTGAACTGTAAACCGCTTGCCAGTTACCGCCTGCCTAGCAGGCATCACGCAGCTGTAGAGCGTGGAGCTGATATGTCCTGTACACGACTTCACATATCATATACACTAATGAAGCAAAGAAGCTGGTACACCTGCCTAATATTGTGTAGGGCCCCTGCGAGAACGCAGGGGTGCCACAACACGATGTGACATGGCCTCCACTAATGTCTGGAGTAGTGATGGAGGGAACTGACACCATGAAGCCTGCTGGACTGTCCCTAAATCTGTAGTAGTGCGATGGGGTGGAGATCTCTTCTGAACAGCAAATTGCAAGGCATTCCAGATATTCTCAATAATGTTCATGTCTTTGGAGTCTGGTGGCCAGTGGAAGTGCTTAAACTCACAAGTGTGTCCCTGGAGCCGCTCTGTAGCAATTCTGGACGTGTAGAGTGTCGCATTATCCTGGTGAAATTGCCCAAGTCCCTCGAAATGCACAATGGAGATGAATGGATGCAGGTGATCAGACAGGATGGTTACGTCCGTGTCACCTGTCAGAGTCGACTCTAGATGTATCAGGGGTCCGATATGACTCAAATTCCACACGTTCACCATTACAGAGACTCCACCAGTTTGGTTGGTTGGTTGGTTGTTTTGGGGAAGGAGACCAGACAGCGAGGTCATCGGTCTCATCGGATTAGGGAAGGAAGTCGGCCGTGCCCTTTGAAAGGAACCATCCCGGCATTTGCCTGGAGCGATTTAGGGAAATCACAGAAAACCTAAATCAGGATGGCTGGACGCGGGATTGAACCGTCGTCCTCCCGAATGCGAGTCCAGTGTCTAACCACTGCGCCACCTCGCTCGGTTCTCCACCAGTTTGAACAGTGCCCTGGAGACATGCAGGTTCCATGGATTCGTAAGGTTGTCTCCATACCCTTACACATCCATCTGCTAGACTCAATTTGAAACGTGACTCGTCCGACCAGGCAATATGTTTCCAGTCATCCACAGGCCAATGTCGGTGCTGAGGGGTTCAGGCGAGGTGTAAAGCTTTATGTCGTGCATTCATCAAGGGTATGCGAGTGGACCTTTGGCTCCGAAAGCCTATACGGATGATGTTTCGTTGAATGGTTCGCACACTGACACTTGTTGATGACCCAGCATTGTAATCTGCAGCAGTTTGCGGAAGGTTGTCCTTCTGTCTTCAGTTGTTGTTGGTCCCATTCTTGCAGGATCTTTTCCCGATCGCATCGATATCGGAGATTTGATGTTTTACCGGATTCCTGATATTCACGGTACACTCGTAAAATGGCCGTGCGGGAAAATATCAACTTCATCGCTACCTCGGAGATGCTATGTTCCATCACTCGTACGCCGACTATAACACCACATTCAATCTGACTTAAACCTTGATAACCTGCCATTGTAGCAGCAGTAACCAATCTAACAATTGTCACAAACACTTGTTGTCTTATATAGGCTTTGCAGACGGCAGAGCCGTATTCTGCCATCTTGGTCAAAGAAAAGCGTCAACATAACGATTCACCTCTGACGACGGTTTCCAGCTGTACGTGCGGAACTGGTTAACATCACAGCCCCGGGAATTTTGTGAGACAGCCATTCACCGCTTTGTGTCAGAGTGGCACAAGTGTCTCAACAGCCAGGATCAATACTTCTAACATACAAGTACTGGTTTCTGTAATTATTCAACCTTCTCGTTCATTTTTGAACGCCCCTTTTTTTGTTGTCTTGTTGCCTTTTCTCCGAATCTCTCTGAACATGTTTGGATTACTGCAGGGCTTTTAATAATTGACTGTTGAGTGGTGTGAAGTACAAGCCTGCCTCGCAGGTCAAAGCGAAGTTGGCGCCCATTATTTAGAGTGCTTTTGCACGTGTAGGAGCGCAAAGATTTCAGGTCAAAGCAGTAGAGCAATGCGTCATAGCGCGCCGCACATCGCCTCGACTGTGTGCATTATGGCCGCAGCAGGTGGCGCGATTTAGCATGACGCCACGGAAGTTAGGAGGTACGAATGAACGGAACGTTTCAGCACGGAATGGAAAGCTTGTGGATCAGAACTTCTTAGGATTTTCTGACAGGTCTCTGGCCAGGATCAGAGTGTTGAAAGTGGCCACTAATTTATTTCTTTACTTTCCCAGGTAACCCACGACACAAAGCTGATTTAGAACACTTTATTTACTTCTAGTTTCGGAATAAGATCATCATCTGGTACCTGTATCAAGTCAAAAAGACAAGAGTGACAACAGAACCTCTAACTAGAAACAGTAATGTGGACAACGAAAATATAAAGACATTGCTTAAGAAAAATTGGCCCACGAAAATCATATGTCACTCATGTAGAAAAGTAAAATCATATTAATTACCAGATTAACGAACAACAGTGAGGTAGACAATGATTTTCCCACATCTGCAATTATCGTCATACATAAAAAATGACTGAACTTACATATTCTGGACAATCCTGAGTAACCGATGTACTCTTAGCCTCAAAGGTAAAAGCCTAAGATGTCTATCTGATATTAGCAGTAGCACACAACAGTACTATTAAGGTAAAAGAACCATAAGAATAATCATTACAGTAAACTCATAAGAAACATCTGCATCAAATCAAAGTAATAAGATATGAAACTCATCACAGTTATCACATTAGTATTTTTATATACAGGGTGTTCATTTTAGCTGAAGACATTAAATATCTCGAAAACTATAAATATATTACGAACATTACGTATGTAGATTGTGGACAGTTGGGAATGTGGGTCTCACGGCAAGCGTGCAAGGGATAAGCCCCTGCAGTCGCGCTATTTATCTGTGTCCTCGGTGGCTCAGATGGATAGAGCGTCTGCCATGTAAGCAGGAGATCCCGGATTCAAGTCCCGGTCAGGGCACACATTTTCAGCTGTCCCCATCGAGGTATGTCAACATCATCTGTCGGCAGCTGTGGGTTTCAATTAATCATCATTTATTCTACAGAAGCTGCACGGTCATCAATGGTATCTGTTCTTTCGAGAACAATTACTGTCTTCATACATAAAAACTAAACAAGCTTAAAAAAGTACAATGTAATAAACTCAATGACTTACTGAAGATTACCTTAGTGGCAGCACAAAGACATGGTGTAACTGCAAGTATTCCAAATTTATTATAAAACATACTAATTTACCTTAACAATATCCAACCTTATAGCCAAAAGGAATAATAGGGGAATCCATTTTCCAAAGGATCGGTACACAAAATCAAAACGTGTCAGATTTATAGGACAATACAGATACCCAAGAACAACTGTTAATGAACTTTAGACAGTCATTCAGAAACAACGGAGAATGAGGGTAATCTGGGTAAGACAACTGAACACCTTCATAAATGTAAATGAAGAATTTAAAAAATAAATGAAAAAATTAAGAAGTAGATACAGGAAGGTAACAGTAAAATAAAAAAAGGTGTTTTTATAATTTCGTAATTCTACCGTGAGAGGACAGTTGTGACTTTCATTGTTTGGAGTGGGATCGTACTCAGCAAGAGCGGTACACTGTTAGTTGAGTAGCGAATTCCAAGCGCAGTTCAGAACAGTGTTATTTTGAGATGTGTCGTTCTTTTGGAATGAAGTCGCAAAAAAGCAGCTTTTTATTCTATTTGTGCCAGTTTAGTCGATCATGATACGCGTAGAACAGCTATTCTCCACAGATTGCACCTAGTTTGAAGCATTATTTCAGGGAATTGCGAGTAACGTCAGTTTTAACGAATGCACCGAAAAGTTTCATTTCTGTGCTTTTGGCATAAAATGTTCCTAGTTTTCCAATTCAACGATTGTTACCCCTCAAATTAAGCATAATACTTTTGAATATAGTGTGAATTATACTATTTGCGATAATCTATTGTTGATGTTTTGAGTCGCTTCAATTTGGAGGAATTATTTTATAGCGTTCTCAATTGTGTCGGTAACACGTTTTCGGTAATTTTGAGTTGAGACACTTTTTAAGAATATACTCATACATGTCCGTTTTCTTCCCTTTTCATGCAGAAATCCAAATGATGAGGTACCAAAGGAAGAACATAAAATACTTGATGAGCTTCATATGAGTCATCCACGATGAAATCCTATAGTGAAAAAGCATCAGTTGTTACTACTACCAGTTCTGACGGAGACAGAAGAGACATTTATGTTGTTGCATGTGGGGCAGAAACTAAACTGGTTCAAGCTTATTCTAATCAGTTTCCTCTGCCTGAAAACAACAAGAAGGTATAGTAATTCTTATTATGAGACTTCTCAGTATGTGTTGGATATTTGAATTGTTCCTTTAGATTCAATTGCTTCAGTGTATACTAACTGGTAAACTTCTATAATGCTAAACGATATTTCCTTTGACTTATACATCTGAAATAGTGAAAGAAAGGTAATGTGTTTGGAGCATTGGACAGCAAATACGTATTAGTCATAATCTATTCTACACAATGTGCCACTTCATTGGAAATAAAACATTATTAATAGGGATATGCTGAATATGAAAACTGATGTATGTATATGTTTTTTTTTTTCTAGAAAAGTGTGGAAACTGTAAATAATCAACAGCTATGTGTGATAGACACTGAAAGCGACGTAACTAAAACAAAGGACAGTTCTTTGGGATTATTGCTAGGAATGACTTAACATTTTATCCTGGTGTTACATCCATTCTCGTTAATGGCGATAAATTTTTTTGTCATTATAATGTTTCATTATTGCCACAAATGCTTTTCGTGATGAATTCTTCTCTGGTTACCAGCCGAGTGGTGGCGTCGTCTTGTCGTAACGTTTCAGTGAGATTCGTATCCATCATCTTCACTTCGCCAGAAGAGGATGGGTACGAAACTCATTGAAACCTCGTGACAAGACTGAAATTGCTTTTCGTGATTTATGTAAAATCTGACATTTCCGGTCGTTACACTTGTCTAGCAAGAGCGCGATGTAAGGACGCCAGTGCACCACGAGAAAGTAAGCTGGACGATACAACCTCAACATCCCCGTCTCGGCCCGCCGGGATGGCCGAGCGGTTCTAGGCGATTCAGTCTGGAACCACGTGACCGTTACGGTCGCAGGTTCGAATCCTCCCTCGGGCATGAATGTGTGTGATGTCCTTAGGTTAGTTAGGTTTAAGTAGTTCTAAGTTCTAGGATACTGATGACCTCAGATGTTAAGTCCATAGTGCTCAGAGCCATTTGAACCATTTATTCCCCGTCTCAGTATAAGACAAACGTCTGTACTTTGCAAGCCGGCAGCAGTTAAAAGATGTTCAAAGATACAGGTGGAAATAAAGGGTGCTTCATCTAGCCTCCACCAGCGACCTTGTCGCCAAGCACTGTGATCGGCTGGTGCTACTTTTGAGTTTTGAGGCGTCGTTGAAGACACGCTTTGCACTACCCAACGACAGATTACTATAAACAGGCCGAAATAAAGGGTATAGGGACCTTGAGTCACGAAGGTGGTTAGCTACTCGGTTTACGAGTACATGACATGAACGTCGTATACAGCAGACGGCTGCGTGGAAGGCACGACTCGAGGATCGAGACCTCGCCTTCTCTCTGGTCACGTGACAGATGGGAAGAGCAGCAGGCTGCGGAAGCGTCCACGGTGCGTTCCGGCATGGCGTCGATGTGCCTTCCGGCTGACGTGGCGATTATCGACTGCCGACTGTCGACCGCTCGACCGACGCTTTCGCTTTCATTTTTCCCGGCGTGCAACCCTCTCCTGCCACCCTCTACACAGCCCAACCCCTTCCACACGCACACCCAGCCACGCCCCCCAGTCCGCCGCTAATTCGCAGGCGAGCGCCGCGGGCAGCAAACCTCCCCTCGCCCATCTGCGCTCTCCGCTGCTGGAAATCAGTTTAGCCGCGGCGCGCTGCTCGCGCTGATGCGTTTCCCGGCGCCGAAGGAGAGGCGCTGTCGAATTCCTGCTTCCCGGAGCTGTTCGGAACACGGCGTTATGACAGCTGATGTCACAGGCATCGCCCGACGAAACGATTACTCGCCAACTAGGCGAGGTTCAAAGTAAACGGAAAAGCGGATAGTGTAGACTACCTCATTACAAGCTTTCTGGGTCTACTGTAGCCTTAAAATCAACACACACTCTACGAGAAAAATAAAGAAAACCACACACACCAAGGAATTATCCGAATGGAACTGAAATGGGTAGATATATCTACATGTACAAGCAAATAATTGGTCATAGTCTAACAAAAATTGGAAGATTTAATCGAGAGAAATAGGTTAACAAATTGAGTTAGTCAACAACGCGTTGATCCACCTCTGATACTTAAGCAAGTAGTCATTCGGCTTTGCATTGATTGGCACAGTTGTTGAGTGTACTCCTGGCGGATATGCAGTCGAACTCTACGCGATTAGCGCGCTAGATCGGCAGAACTCCGAGATGGGGAGAAGGGACGTCGAACAGATGTGCAGAACTATAGACCTATATCTCTAACGTCAATCAGTTGTAGAATTTTGGAACACGTATTATGTTCGAGTATAATGACTTTTCTCGAGACTAGAAATCTACTCTGTAGGAATCAGCATGAGTTTCGAAAAAGACGATCGTGTGAAACCCAGCTCGCGCTACTCGTCCACGAGACTCGGAGGGCCATAGATACGGGTTCCCAGGTAGATGCCGTGTTTCATGACTTCCGCAAGGCGTTCGATACAGTTCCCCACAGTCGTTTAATGAACAAAGTAAGAGCATATGGACTATCAGACCAATTGTGTGATTCGATTGAAGAGTTCCTAGATAACAGAACGCAGCATGTCATTCTCAACGGGGAGAAGTCTACCGAAGTAACAGTGATTTCAGGTGTGTCGTAGGATCGTTGCTACTATATATATACATATATATATATATATGGATAACATCGGAAGTTCACTGAGACTTTTTGCGGATGATGCTGTAGTATATCGAGAGGTTGTAACAATGGAAAATTGTACTAAAGTGCAGGAGGATCTGCAACGAATTGACGCATGGTGCAGGGAATGGCAACTGAATCTCAATGTAGACAAGTGTAATGTGCTGAGAATACGCAGGAAGAAAGGTCCTATATCATTTAGCTGCAATATAGCAGGTCAGTAACTTGAAGCAGTAAATTCCATAAACTATCTCGGAGTAGGCATTAGGAGTGATTTAAAATTGAATGACCATATAAAGTTAATCGTCGCTAAAACAGATCCCAGACTGAGATTCATTGGAAGAATCCTAAGGAAATGCAGCCCGAAAACAAAGGAAGTAGATTACAGTACACTTGTTCAGCAACTGCTTGGATACTGCTCAGCAGTGTGGGATCCGTACCAGATAGGGTTGATAGAAGAGATAGAGAAGATCGAACGGAGAGCAGCGCGCTTCGTTACAGGATCATTTAGTAATCTCGAAAGCGTTACGGAGATCATAGATAAACTCCAGGAGAGACGCTCAGTAGCTCGGTACAGGCTTTTGTTGAAGTTTCGAGAACATACCTTCACCGAGGAGTCAAGCAGTATATTGCTCCCTCCTACGTATATCTCGCGAAGATACCATGAGGATAAAATCAGAGAGATTGAAGCCCACAGAGAGGGACACCGACAATCTTTCATTCCACGAACAATACGAGACTGGAATAGAAGGAAGAACCGATAGAGGTACTCGAGGTACCCTCCGCCACACACCATCAGGTGGCTTGCGGAGTATGTATGTAGATGTAGATCTGGCAACCTTTCATCTAAGCAAGAAGACAAGTAGTAGAAACTCTCGCCGTGTGCGGCAAGGCATTATGTTGCCACAGAATATAGTCGACGCATTGTCATGCTGCAAGGGTGCCGCGGAAGCCAACCGAAAGCGTCCCGCTATGAAAAGAAATTGCACCTCTTATCATCACCGTAGATTGTCGGTCCGTGTGGAGAGGGCCAGTCGCGCTGATACACCACCGCCGTCCGGATCATCTCCAGGCACGTCTTCGATTTTTATCAGACCTCATTTCAAAGCAGAACTAATCACTGAAGGCTGCTCTACGCAAGTCAAGCTGTGAAAAACGTAAGGACGAAAGTAACTAGTGCATGATTTGTCACTGCCAAGTGACACAGTTGACGAAACTTCGACCGTACATAGAAAGAACTGCCACAGTACAGTAGAAAAGGTAACTGAAGGAAATACCCGAGGAGAAATAAACGCTATTATTCAGAGGCAATATTTAAACCGAGTCCTCTCTATTCATGATGGTCCCTGTACACTTCAAATGGCAGGACATTGTTCATAACACGGTATGCAATCACCGCGAACGGCAGTGTATGCTCTGCTACGTGCTTCCGCGCTGGCCACAAGGTTGGAGAGGAGTTCTTCAGCTAGGGAATTCCATTCCCTCTATCAGCGCTGCTGGAAGACCCTCGGTGCGTGTAAACTTGCTGCAATGCAACCAGGCAACACATCTCACACGTACTCGATGTGATTTAAGTCGGAAGAATGGGTAAGCAAATCCATTGGCCGACTATCCTCTCGTTCCCAGGGCCCTTCCACCTGCCCGTACCCTGCGCTCGCGCATTGCTATGCATGAAAATCAAATCAAGACCGGATGCACCCCTAAAACGACGCAGAGGGAGAAGAATTACAGTGTCAAAAAAACGTTGAACGGTGTGTGTATCCTGCTCAAAAATTTGGATGTCACTTCACCCACGCAATATTAGGTCTTTCCACAGCATAACCTCTGGACCGCGAATACAGCCATGTTGGACAACATTTCTGGGTGCATTACGTGCTTCCATGTCTCGCCATACTGCATTGTACATGTACTGCAGCGCTTACACATGCACCAATCACCATCCAACAGCTTTCATCCGCGGTGGGTGAAAAATTGAATGTGTTACAGCTCTTTTTAGAGCGGCGTGGCTGTAACTTTGCAAAGAACCCCCGCAGCGCCATAGGGATTATACAGAATAGTAGCCAATCCACTTCAATGAACAAGGTTTCGTTTTGGAACTCCAGGTTTGGTTTTGGAGATTGATTGTCAAGAGGAGGTGTCGCACCAATGGACTTCTTATAATACACTGGTGAAGCAGTTCGGAATCCATTGCCGAAGTGGTACACACCAGCTAGAACGTTCCTTCTAGAATGGTTGGGAAGATCGGTGAAGGTTACAGCCTGTTCATCTATGTTATACAATCTTCCAAATGGTTCTAGACTCTTCCAGAACGTTGTAGAATTTTCCAGATTGTTGGAGAATATTCTAGAATAATCGACGATGTTCTAGAATGTCCTCGTATGTTCCACTGTCCTGCTTCCTCGTCAGAAAGGCAGATACGGACGATGGCGCGACACATACCTTCCTCCTCAGACGAGTAGATACAGTGTGGATCACCTAAACTTGCACCACAAGTGTAGCTGAAATGGAAAATGCTATTAATGTGCGGTATTCACAGTCTGGACTCGGACTCAGTGGCACACTCTGTTAAACAATCAGTCTATAATAATACTGAGAAAGAGTATTTTTTGTACAGACGTACACTTTATTCCATTTAAGAATGTCTATTGACATTAACAAATTAAAGTGTGGTAAACTAGAATGTCAATGGTGTTTGTTGTAGGACTGTTGTACGAAACCTTTACGAGATATCGTACTTTGAAAAGTTCCCACACCCACACTTGTACAATACCTTGGGTAGCACACACTAAAGAACAACACAAGTGCATACACTAGCTGTGTGGTTTCTGACTAGTAACAAGAGAATGGACCATCACAGGTTCAGAATGACCACCGACAGCAGCAATAGAGACTGCCACTCTAGAATGGAACGCACACGTGGTATATTTCAGCGGACATGTCCGAGAAGGCCGCAGTAATGCGTCGTTGAATATCATCAGGTATAGTTGATGTGTCCTCGTATTCAGCGTCTTTCTGCTTCCCCACAGATAGAAGTCCACAGGCGTCAAATGCTGGGAACAGGCCGGACAAGGTATACAGGTAGGTCCTCTGCGTCCAATGCACCGATTTGGAAACAGTTCGTCAGATCATGGTGCAGTGCTTCGTGCACTGTGGTCTGGGCAGCGCCGGCCGCTGATGGCCGAGCGGTTCCAGGCGCTTCGGTCTGCAACCGCGCTACCGCTACAGCCGCAGGTTCGAATCCTGCCTCGGGCATGGATGTGTGTGGTGTCCTTAATTTAGTTAGGTTTAAGTAGTTCTAGGTTCTAGGTGACTGATGACCTCAGATATTAAGTCCCATAGTGCTCAGAGCCATTTGAACCATTTTTTGACTGGGCAGCCAGATTCTTCCTATTCTGCAGGGAAACGTCTTCCAGCATCTGTGGGAGATGGTCTGTTACGAAGTCGTGATACTTGTAGCGTTCAGCGTACCGTGTATGAAATACGGACCTTTGAGCTGATGGTTCACTATCCCACACGTTTACACTCGACGGACGCTAAAGTTCCACCTGACGAAGCCAATGAGGATTGTCAACGGAGCAATATGGCATGTATAGGTGGTGTAAATGGTAATGTGTGGTAAATTGGGCTTCATCACTAAACAAGATACGTGATACATCTGGAGTATCCTTTCTCAGTACCGATGTACAGAAGTTCATACGACTCTCATAATCTTTTCCATGCAGCTCTTGAGGGTGAGATATGTGACAGGGATGGAACCTAAGTCGACGGAGAATGCGTAAGGTACTTGCCTAACTGCTGCCACTTCCTCATGCAATTGCGAGGGAGCTAACGTGCGGATCAACTGCCACAGCAGCAAGAAAATTTATTTCCCCCACTGCTGTTGTCACTTGTTTCCTTCTGTTACCTTGTCTAGGTGTTACACTAGCACTTTCACGTAACAGGTTGAAGGCGTTGATAAATAATTTCCGAAATGGTTGGCGTCTCTTGTGATATCTTGCCATATACTCCATACAAGAACGAACTACATTCTTCCTACATACTCCATACGATATGAGCATGCCGGATTTTTCTGTGTTGGTAAACCCCATTGTCCACTCTCGATCTACTACGTGGACTGTCACACAGTAACTGACCAGCAAGCTGCACTGAACCCGACAGCACACACAGGGAGAATGGCACAAACAAATGTCGCTGTAGAAACTTTTCAAAATACGATGTACCGGAAACAACTCGTACCAAAGTCCTACAGAAAAAATAGACATTTTAATGAACCCTAATTTTAGTCTGTTGATGACAATAGGCAATGCTCCATTTAATAAAAAGTGTATGTTTGCAAAAAACAAATTACACTTTCTAAGTACAATTATAATCTGTTGCTTGGCTAGCAATACGAGCCCCTGAGTACCAATCCATTCTGTGAAAAAAGCACATCAATAGAACTTCCCGTTTCCGCAATATTTACGGTGCACGTTTTATGTGATTCACCCAGCATAGACGACCGCAGGACGGAAGTGTCAGTATGCTTTTGGAAATATATGACACCGGACCAAGGAGAAGTGGAAGTGATAGACAATTAAATGAATTAAAACAAAAGTGAATTCCTTAAGGTAGCGAACAAAACGATAAACCACGAAGTAATTATTCGAATGGGACGGAAATCAGTAGATGTAATGCACATGTACAGACAAACATATGATTACGGTTTTAGAAAAACTTGATGTTACTTCAAGAGAAAGAGCTTCACAAACTGAGCGAGTCAATAACGCGTGGGACCACCTCTGGCCCCTGTGCAAGCAGTTATTCGCCTATTTCGGCTAGATTGTCATCTTTAGAAGTGGCTGAAGCTCCGGCGGGAAAGCGATGGGGGGTTTGATTTGGGGAGGAGACCAAACTGCGAGGTCATCACTCATCTGATTAGGGAAGGATGGGGAAGAAGTCAGCCGTAACCTTTCAAAGGAACCATCCCAGCATTTGCCTGAATCGATTAAGGGAAATTACGGAAAACCTAAATCAGGATGGCCGGACGCGGGATTGAACCGTCGTCCTCCCGAATGTGAGTTCATTGTGCTAACCACTGCGCCGCTTCGCTCGCTCTGTCATCTTTAGACCATTTGCCACTGATACATAATATGTTTTTTACTTCATTAAAATGTTTGTTCATTCATTTTTAGCTTTACAGATTTGGTACATAACCACGCTTACTTTCAATCCATGATCAGTAGAATACAAATTCTGCCACTAAATCAAGCTGCCGTAAAAAAATAAACCAATACATTACGATATGTAGTACAACACAGTGGTTTCAACCCGGATGAAATAATACAGATATACAAAAGAAAAGAACACCAACGCAACCCAAATTTCACAATGACATGAAATCATCCAGAGAACACCAAAAAAGGCTAAACCAACATATTTATGTACAGTATCAAACAAATTAAGCGCGATAATGAAGGAATCAAGTATCAAATTCGTATACAGAGCCAACAATAATTTCGGCCACAGACTTCACTCAGGAAAAACATAATTACACGACTGGCCATTAAAATTGCTAGACCACGAAGATGACGTGCTACAGACGCGAAATTTAACCGACAGGAAGAAGATGCTGTGATATGCAAATTATAGGCTTTTCAGAGCATTCACACAAGGTTGGCGCCTCTGGCGACACCTACAGCGTGCTAACATGAGGAACGTTCCCAACCGATTTCTCATACACAAACAGCAGTTGACGGGCGTTGCCTGGAGAAACGTTGTTGTAATGCCTCGTGTAAGGAGGAGAAATGCGTAACATCAAGTTTCCGACTTGATTGTAGCCTATCGCGATTGCGGTTTATCGTACCGCGACATTGCTGCTCGCGTTGGTAGAGATCCAATGACTGTTAGCAGAATATGGAATCGGTGCGTTCAGGAGTGTATAACGGAACGCCGTGCTGGATCCCAACGGCCTCGTATCACTAGCAGTCGAGATGACAGGCATATTATCCACATGGCTGTAACGGATCGTGCAACCACGTCTCGATCCATGAGTCAGCAGATGGGGACGTTTCCAAGACAACAACTATCTGCACGAACAGTTTGACAACGTTTGCACCAGCACGGACTATCAGCTCGGAGACCGTGACTGTGGTTACCCCTGACTCTGCATCGCAGACAGGAGCGCCTGCGATGGTGTGCTCGACGACGAACCTGGCTACACGAATGGCAAAACGTAATTTTTTCGGATGAATCCAGGTTCCGTTTACAGCATCATGATGGTCGCATCCGTGTTTGGCGACATCGCAGGGAACGCACATTGGAATCGTGTATTCGTCATCGCCATACTGGCGTATCACCCGGCGTGATGGTATGGGGTGCCATTGGTTAAACGTCTCGGTCACCTGTTGCTCGCATTGACGGCACTTTGAACAGTGGACGTTAGATTTCAGATGTGTTACGACCCGTGACTCTACCCTTCATTCGATCCCTGCGAAACCCTACATTTCAGCAGGATAATGCACGACCGCACGTTGCAGATCCTGTACAGGCCTTTCTGGATACAGAAAATGTTCGACTGCTGCCCTGTCCAGCACATTCTCCAGATCTGTCACCAATTGAAAGCGTCTGATCAATGGTGGCCGAGCAACTGGCTCGTCACAATACGCCAGTCAGTACTCTTGATGAACTGTGGTATCGTGTTGAAGCTGCATGGGCAGCTGTACCTGTACACGCCATCCAAGCTCTGTTTGACTCAATGCCCAGGCGTATCAAGACCGCTATTACGGCCAGAAGTGGTTGTTCTGGGTACTGATTTCTCAGGATATATGCACCCAAATTGCGTGAGAATCTAATCACATGTCCGTTTATCATCTGCATTTCTCCTTGGTGCAGCAATTTTTATGGCTAGTAGTGTATCATTACACACAAACTCAGGCAGATAAGAAATCGAATGTAGGACTGCAACGAATTTTACATAGTACAGACAGAGCGCAACATCAGTGTAAGATATCGAGAGCACACGAACGAAAATAGTCCATCTACGTTCTTCAACCGGTTACAGAACGAAAACTCAGAACGAATCTAGTTACCAACGGAAACTTTACACGTATTATCTACTTATACAAAATAAAACACCGTGATAGCATTATAAATGAGCAAACCGATTTAAAACATAAATATTTCGTACAAAATGTTACTGAATTTCTAGCCAAAAATAACTGATAGAGACAAACAACTACCCACCGACACATCGATTACGAAGGTCACACATACTGCACAAAATGATAACATGAACACACTGTATCAGCTGTAACCAAATAGCATCTTTGGCCAACTGTCACAACTTTCCCATTTCACGATGAACCGTCAAATCACAAAAAATACGAGAAAAGATGAATATGTTGAGCCATGAGTTCAGTATTTATTTATTTTCTTATTCGTCAAGAAAACTTTGAAATTTGTGGGTTACATAATTCTTTTACAAATATTGCATATGACCGCGTGACAACGCATTAGCATGTACGTATACACGTTCGCACACACGTACAGATGCACACACACTCGAAGCAGGCAATTTAACAGCCATGTTTAGTTTAAATAAATGATTTTGACTTTATCTGCAAGATAGCCAGCACTACTGGATTCTACATATTCTTGCTTCTAGTCTCGTATTTCGCATATTATAAAAAATTCTGCTACTGAAGAGAAGCAGTATTGTGTGTGCCACATTCAAATGGTTCAAATGGCTCTGAGCACTATGGGACTCAACTTCTGAGGTCATTAGTCCCCTAGAACTTAGAACTAGTTAAACCTAACTAACCTAAGGACATCACAAACATCCATGCCCGAGGCAGGATTCGAACCTGCGACCGTAGCGGTCTTGCGGTTCCAGACTGCAGCGCCTTTAACCGCACGGCCAGTGTGCCACATTCTTCTATACATTCCTTTCTCAAAAATTTTTGAATACAGTGGTAACAAGGGAATCTGCCGGTTATTTTCTACGTTATTACTTTCACCCTTTTTATAAAGTGGTTCAAAGACGTGTGTTTCAATCTGTCAGCAAACTGACTACACACTGAACACATATTTCACATGTGGTAGATAACAGAATTAATACACGGTTCAATGGTCTTCATAGTCCTAGGTGAAATTTCATTATACGAATAGGACTCTTTGTTATTCAGTGATGTAGTAATTGATTCGATTTCATTTTTCCTTGTTTACTGTACCTGCAAGTGATGTAGCTGCCTCGGAACAACAGATTTAATAGTTATGCGTATTTACTGGTACCATTAATTTTTGATTTAACTTTCCTACTGCTGATAAGAAGTGATTACCAAAGTTTTGCACAACTCTGGTTGTGTAATACGAATATGTTGCGCTCCCACATTCTGCCTCCGATACCTGTTTCACAAAGGACAATACAGTTTTAATTTCGTTCTGTCATTGATATATTCGCTGTCTGATGACATTCCCCGTAGTTGAAATAAACTTCTGTTACCCAGCTCCTGCTCACTTTAACACTACGATAGAATTCACGTTTCCTCCTACGCGATATTCTAATGCCACTGGCTGTCCAAATCGGTTGCTTACTATGCCAAGAAAGCCATTCGAGACTGGCTTTAAATGTCTGTATTGCAAATAGACTCGTGACTCTAAATCTTTCGTTTAATACTTTTGGATATGACGCCGCCTTGATTCCTTTCGGCATTACTGTATGTGCTTTATGGTTGACTGGGCGCTAGCAATTTTCTTTTCATACACTGTACCAATTAACTATAGAAAAATCTGTGAACATCTTGTCTATGCTCGTACTGCTGTTCCCCTGAACTCTAGTTGCAAAGTATAGTCTCTGTACCAGGCTGTTAGATTCAGTTAAGTCCATTAACATCATTCTATCTGGATGAAGTGTCAGAAACAGCAGAA
The DNA here is from genome assembly GCF_023864345.2 of Schistocerca serialis cubense. Lineage (NCBI taxonomy): Eukaryota > Metazoa > Arthropoda > Insecta > Orthoptera > Acrididae > Schistocerca > Schistocerca serialis. Next base: position 471,407,504 of record NC_064646.1, on the reverse strand, counting down.
TTACATCCACACAAAAAGCTGACTCATGTGCTTCTTAAGAATGTACATAGCACGGCTTCATGTCTCAAGAGGAAAACCGTGTAGTCTGAACTTGGGTTCTGGACAGGCGTACAATGCAAATATTCTCCTTGAAAACCGAAACTCTCCTCAACAACGTGCAATTCTTTGGTCTTTACAACGTTCGGATGTATCATCTGTTTTAAATGAGACCTTACATAAAGCAAAAATAGCTACCTGTCCTTTGTACAACGAACTCCTTGCTTAGAAATCGGATGAGACGTACTGCCCCAAAGGACGCCTTAGTATTTCTTCGCAAAGCAGACGATGCTCTGAGACAAAAATAATGTGTTAATGTCAAGATCTACTTTATATTTAATTCCACTAATATTTTGATGAAGTAAGCTTGCTGCAACTTCGTATCTGCATTCCCCATTCACCGAACAACCTATCAGCGATCAGGAAATCTTCCACAAGCACGTACACATCCTACTTGACTTCAGTCTATAAAAACATATATCAGCTCTGCACGGTCATCACCGGTTTATTTGTATCTCAATTCCAAGTCTGGGTACCCGCAACATTACGCAGTTGCTGTAACGTCCTGATCTGCCAGCAGAACGGCCACTGGATAGGGTGGTTCGGGCCGCAGTATTGGACAGCAGAGCCGGCGTGCCCAGCCGGCGGGCTGGGGTTGTCCTGCCCCCGCTTCAACCCTCCTCCCCTACCGCCATCGCCTACCCCTTCTCTCGTTTACGCTTCTAGAGTCCCCGAAAGGCGGCAGTCGGCACGTACCTGAGATAGGATACGAATGCGGGCCGTATCCCGCACGAGCGACGAAGGCTCGGTCTGCAGTGCAGACCGGTATACGAAATGGTGAACAGCTTCAGGTCGGTCTAGATGTGATTACGGTTAACGGCACAGACATGTAGACATACCGCTTCTTGTCAACCCGCCTGTTTTTCTCACAAAATAGTACGCAAGAACAATTAATGTTGTGGCTGGCGCTACGGTTAACACCAGCAAGCAGTGACACGGAGCCCTTCAAGGTTAGTCTCATCGGTTTTCTTCTGACTTGCCAGGCCAGTGCAGAAATATAATTTCCTAATGCAGTAAGACACAATCTAAAAAATTGGTAATTAAAAACAATATATCTCATTTTTGTTAGTTTCACTTACAAAATAAAAGGGAACGTCGTTTCTAAATCCTCAAAGCTGAATGTTTTGAGAACTGCATTGGCCTACTTCCAGATCATGTAAGTACACAGTTCTGACCGTTTTGCAAATCTTAAAGACGAGCTAGATAAACTAACAAAACACTAACTATTAGGTAGAGATGAATGAGAATGGAAATGGATAAGATTGTGGGAGAATGTTGCCAGAGGTCTTCTGGTCACGCACAGCAAGCTGGACGTCAGACGGCGTGATGTTAGTAAGGCCTCACAACACGAGACAGTTGAAGGAACGCAAAAAGACAAGTGTGCATAAACCAGCTAGCACTGTTGTGGTGATGTTCACTGTAACATGGCCCAGAGACAATATCTGGATCATTCCACAAGTGGGAGAATCGAAGCGAAAGTGGAAGACGATCACATTGCAACGAGTATAGCCCAGGAGTTCGGTGTTGCTTACGGTATTGTTTCACTTGCATGGGAAGCGTTCCGAACCACAGGTACTGTTGTCCGGAGGTGAGGAGACAGCTGGCCATGGTCAGCTGCAGCAGCAGCTGCAGCGGCGACTGCATGGGGATCGTCTAAGACCAATATGTTCTGTTTTCTTTTTATTTTATTTTCGAGCACACATCGCAGGCACTGTTTACGACGGTACCAAGAGCACAGAGACTGCCCCAACGAGAAGTGAGTTCGCATGATCTTTTCGGGTGAAAGCAGAGTCAGTTCGAGCAGTGATTCTGGACGTACCCTTATACGGCGAGACACAATGAACTGAAGAACGGTGTCGAACACGACCGTTTTGTTGTTCGAGTTGGTCTGATGTAAGGAGACAGTGTTATGTTGCACGGGCGTACTGATGTCCAAATCTTTAAGCGCGGCACCTTCTCCAGTCAGTGTTATTGCAACAATCTAGTCCTTCCACATGCGCGCCTTTTCAGGGGTTTATTCAGTCCTGACATCATTTTCATGGATGACAACGGTATCAAACTGTGCCGGTGTAAGAGCTCTTGGAACGAGCAGATATTCGGCTAACGGACTCTCATCCTTCCAACTTAAATTCCATGGAACACGTGTGGAAACCTCTACCATAGGAACTCCTTACCAACCTTGTGGCCACCATGGGGGCACATCGCAGAATATGAAATGACGTCAGTGGTGGTCACACACGCTATTAAGAACCACGTCCCGGTCCCGCTTTTTGCAATAGTCAGGGGACTATCATAAATGGCGGTGACTCGAGTGTAGTGGTTGTCTTTGAATGAAAGTGTCATTTCTGTTCGTCTCTTTGCGTTGTAAACGATGAGCCAGACAGTAGGGGATTTTACTTTATTATATGAGCTTTCAAACGGTAACTTCATTTTTCCATTACGGCCAATCCACGGCCGGCAGTGTTAGCTGCCTGTAAATTCTTTCGTCCCACGGTCTAGTAACAGGCAGTCAGCACCGAGGAAGGGCACCTTGTTCACGCGCCTCCCTTACGTGCTTACGAGGTAACGTCGCCCCAGGCGTCGCTTAGCAGGCAACGCTCTGGAAAGTTCCATGCCGCCCGCACGGTTTTCTCGGTCCCGACCAATCAGGGCGGAGGAAGCCGCGTGCTGCGTCGAATATACCCGGCCGCCCGTCCCCGGGCCCGCTCTCTTGTATTCTTGCTCACCTGCGAGTCGGATGCGCGCCCTTTAGCAGTGTAGATATTCCCGCTTCTCCCGGTGCTGCGGCACTGTGGACTTAGTTTCGGCATACAACCACTTTCGTTAGCTTCGCGAACTATGTTTCGCCAGACTCTACGCTCTGGCTCACCCTCACCTCCCTAGGCCCATGTGACCCCTTTTTAACATGCTTTCGCCAATAAATGGCCTTTGTTTAAATTTTGTCCTATCCATTTCATAACGCTCGCCGGCTGCCCATACGCCCATCCTGTACAGTGTATTTCTTCGAGTTACCTTCTGCACTATACCATAGCTGTTTTCTCGTGTGTATGGTCAAACTTTCATCGACCTGTGTTACGTGACTGTGAAACATTATGCGGAAGTTATATTTCGTCCTTAACTTTTCCACACCGCCGTATGAAGAAGAAAATCGAAGAGGACCAGCCCGTAAGATCCCTTCGTCATCGACTATCGGTAGGCTGAATAACATATGGCAACCACAATCGACTTCCTTTCGTAAAATATCTATGGTAAGATGCAGATGAAGCAAAAAAGAAAAGGAAATGAAAATATTAGCTACAACATACACTGTCATATTGAAAGAATTACATGCAGCTCAGAGACACAAGTAGTATAAAACAGTCGTTCGCAACTTTTCTGAGACCGTTACACGTGAGCGCAGTCGGATATTATATATTAACCCCCCCTCCCCCACCTTCCGCAACATTATCGCCCCACCAAACCTTAGAATACTTTTCTCTGAGCACATGTATTTTTAAAATTACCAAAGATAAATGAAATTTTTTGGTGGTACTTTATTAAAGCTTCAACTAACGAGTCAATGAGAGAATTTATTAAATTATTTGAAAGCAGTCTTGATTGGAACTGGTGTTAGCTTCTGACCGGTTTCTGCCTGTTAATAACGGGCCATTATCGGACTTGGCTCTGTAATAATAATATTAACATGGCTATATTACATAGAGAAGCGAATGTTGTAAAAGTATTAAGAAAACAGTTTACGTTCATTTATGGTTCATAACCTATGTTACAGCCAGCCTCAGAAAATGCACGACAATTTGGAGTAATTCGTTAATGAGGTCTAGAGCTTCGTCTGCATGAAATAATTAACACTATAAGATCGTTAGTTCTAAAATAAATATCAACTCGTATCTTTATTAGTTAAATTTGAAAGTTAGATTTTTTAGGAATTGAGACTGAAAACGATACGTAAGTCGTTTCCCATTGGCTGACGGCGATGCCTTAAGCTCTGGAGCGCCCTCACTCTACCCTGTACCACTCCTGGCTGCTTAGCCGTCAGCATCAGCTACAATGACTGAGGCCTCCAAAGCGGGTCAGGCGCCATCGCCGTCATCCAGACTGGTAATGATGCATCGATTTAGAGTGTACTTTTACTGGCTTCTCTATGAAATATAGCACTGTTTTTTTTTGTTAATACAGAACAAACTCTGATGGTGGTCCGTAACTAAAAGGGCGAAACCGGTCAGAAGTTAACATCGGCTACAGTCGATACTGCTTTTAAATAATTTTATCACAATAAGAGCGCTGGTTTCTCCGACAATGTTTTACAAAATTATGAGTGAGATAATTGGTGCTCTCTCTTTCTATCAACCTTTTTTATACGATATTGCAGTGCCGTTGTTGTTAAGAACAACATGCATGTCCAAAGGAACAGGCAATGTAGCAACTATAGTCGTCGTGAAATGTATTCACATCTGCGAATAAGTTTCATGTAATTTTTTGTAGAATGATAAAGCAATTGTCAGCGTATCTCGAGTGCTGTCTACAATTTCTACTCAGAAAACAAAAGCAAATTGTTCACGTTGATTGTAGATACTTGTTACAAGACATGCTTCCTCAGCACCATTCCGCTCCCTAGTAACACCTGCTTAAACCATAACCTGTAAAACCATATAAAAGTCAACCAAGTTAAAATGAGCGCACTACACTTATTGTTTGTAAAGCACGTGATTGGTGGACTCCTTAATTCTGAAATGGCAGAAATTGAAAGACTTCAAACATCGAATGCTTTGTGTCGGTACACAGCCACTAATAATAATAATAATAATAATAATAATAATAATAGGGGTAATAATGATAACACTGTGTAGGAGTGTAGTAGTCAGTACATAATTACCGCTGCATTGCACTATCAGTTAGTTCGTTTATCTGTTGAGAAGTGAATAATGAAGCAATTTCTGATCCATTGTAATAATTTCCTACAACTCGGAGATTGCATTTTCATCAGGTGCTTATGTATACATATCTCAATTTTGTGTCATAAATGCGTGCAAAGTAAAAAGTATTTGTATCCTGAGTGGATACGCGAGGAACAGCTAAGGACATTATCCATACTTTAGTTTCTAACCTCCGCCACATTTTATCATGTTTTAATGCTACTGTTTGAAAAAAGAAACAGTTATTGATAATATGTTGTTGATGATATGTTCCCAGTATCACAGTCTTACGAAATAGTGTTATCAGTAACGATGTTTTAAAACTAATTTACTTTAGTGACCAAACCAGAATTGAAACCTTTTGCTTTCACCCCTCAGAAGATTTTATTTTACCCCTCAGGGGTTAATTACCCTCAGGTTGGGAACCACTGGAAGAAAAGCCCGCTACCTGTACACTAAGCCATCTGAACTGTTTAAGTCGTGTACGACGGATCTAGCTGCTGTTACGTTATTCAAAAATAAAGAGATCACACGTGAATGATTGGAATCTGGTCTTCTAGATCTCTGGTCTTCTAGATCTACATATCTGTTCCTTCCGGTGTGTGGCGGAGGGTTCTGTGTGTGCCACTGTCACTTCCCGCCTTTCCTGTTCCAGTATCGAGTCTAGGTAAGTCTCTGTATCAGCAGGAATGTCTCTAATTCTACCTTCGCGGTCTTTCCATGAGATGTATCTAGCGAGAAGACCTATTGGTTCCTTTTTCTAGGCATGTATGCTCCCAGAAGTCAAACATATACCACTCCGTCGTGCAGAAAGTCTCCAATGGAGCGTCTGCCACTGGATTTACCTGACAGTCAGCGTGACACTATAGAGCACACTAAACGAACCTGTAATGTAACGTGCTGCTCATCTCTGGATCTTCTGCAGTTCCTCTATCGATCTTATCTGGTGTGAATCATTTCAGTGGCCGGCCGTCCGTGACAGATGGTGAGGAAGAGGTGGACTGATTCCCTGTTATCCACGATTTCTTGAAGCAACGAGGTACTCTTACGTGTGGAGACATTTGAAAGTTCTAGTGAATCGAACGCCGTACGGGATGTAGAGTCCAGAAACTCTCCCTTCCCCATCCCCCACCTTTTCTTTCATTTCTGAGAGAAATGAGTAAGGCAGGAAGTCTGACATGTGGGTTCACCAACTCCATAAACTGTAGTGACACCATCAATTCGCTGTTTTGCGGACTACCGTGGTGTGGTGCTCGCAGAATTCGCTTGTAAAAAGCAAGCCGTTACAGGAGGGAAGTGGCGAAATCTCATGAAGCTTACCTGAAACCGCACGCAGTGACTTCTTCCTCTTTCCTAAGATGAAGCAACCATTGTGTTGTAGTAATTTTCAGAATGACGCCGAAGCCATTTTCGAAATGAAAATACAGATTACTACAACCAAAAACACCGCCAAGTCATCCGTCGTTGAGAAATGTATCTCATCTAAGGGCGAATATGAAGAGAGGGACTAATGCCGTCACCAATTTTGACGGTTACAGCTTGATTTTTTCGATGTACAAACGTATTTCCGATTATTAATTACAGCGATGTTAACCTGCAAGATCTTTCTCATGTAAGCTCAAGACGCCTGGAACTGATTGTGATTGTCTGTCTTCGACATATAAGTGACGTTTGACTCTTTGATCACATTCACTACCTTAGGCACAGCTGTCCCTGCTGCGTGAAGACAGGCGCAGAGATCTTCATACATACTTTCTCCTCTGCTGTCTTCTCAACGTACACTGTCCCTCAAATTTCTCTTCGGGATAACGCTCTTGTCTGAACGACATGGCAAGAAAGCTCGTTCCCATCGTAGTAAAATAATTTCACAACTCAGCGACTTTATCGAAATCTGAAACAGTGCCACGAAACCGTCTTCGTAATAACATCCCTCATTATATGAGAGAACTGAGTACCATTTCCAGTATCAAAAGATGTTTAATGACATACCCACTGAAGCACCAATAACGTCTAACTCTGTCCTCATATGCACCCGTCATGCTATTACAGCCTTCTTTCCAATCAGATCTTCGTCATTTTCCACTGCTCGTAGCTGGTGCAGTCTGCTTAATTTGACTTCAACAGAATTCTATCTGTCAGAAAATATAAATTTTGTAAAACTATAAATACTTTTTACATCTGCCATTATCATCGCTATTATTACACTACTGGCCATTAAAATTGCTACACCACGAAGATGACGTGCTACAGACGCAAAATTTAAACGACAGGAAGAAGATTCTGTGATATGCAAATGATTAGCTTTCCAGAGCATCCACACAATGTTTGCGCCAGTGGCGACACCTACAACGTACTGACATGAGGAAAGTTTCCAACCGATTTCTCATACACAAACAGCAGTTGACCGGCGTTGCCTGGTGAAACATTGTTGTGATGCCTCGTGTAAGGACGAGAAATGCGTACCATCATCTTTTCCGACTTTGATAAAGGTCGGATTGTAGACTATCGCGATTGCGGTTTATCGTATCGCGACATTGCTGCTCGCGTTGGTCGAGAAACAATGACTGTTAGCAGAATATGGAATCGGTGGGTTCAGGAGGATAATACGGAAAGCAGTGCTGGATTCCAACGGCCTCGTATCACTAACAGTCGAGATGACAGGCATCTTATCCTCATGGCTGTAACGGGTCGTGCAGCCACGTCTCGATCCCTGAGGCAACAGATGGGGACGTTTGCAAGACAACAAATATCTGCACGAACAGCTCGACCACGTTTGCAGTAGCATTGACCATCAGCTCGGAGACCACGGCTGCGGTTACCCTTGACGCTGCATCACGGACAGGAGCGCATGCGACGGTGTACTCAACGACGAACCTGTGTGCACGAATGGCAAAACGCCATTTTTTTCGGATGAATCCAGGTTCTGTTTACAGCATCATGATGGTCGCATCAGTGTTTGGCGACATCGCGGTGAACGCACATTGGAAGCGTGTATTCGTCATCGCCATACTGGCGTATCAGCCGGCGTGATGGTATGGGGGTACCACTGGTTACACGTCTCGGTCACCTCTTGTTCGCATTGACGGCACTTGGAACAGTGGACGTAACATTTCACATGTATTACGACCCGTGGCTCTACCCTTCATTCGATCCTTGCGAAACCCTACATTTCAGCAGAATAATGCACGACCGAATGTTGGAGGTCTTGTACGGGCCTTTCTGGATACATAAAATGTTCGACTGCTGCCCTGGCAAGCATATTCTCCAGATCTCTCACCAATTGAAAACGTCTGGTCAATGGTGGCCGAACAACTGGCCCGTCACAATACGCCAGTCACTACTCTTGATAAACTGTGGTATCGTGTTGAAGGTGCATGGGCCGCTGTACCTGTACACGCCATCCAAGCTCTGTTTGGCTCAATGGCCAGGCGTATCAAGGCCGTTATTACTGTCAGAGGTGGTTGTTCTGGGTACAGATTTCTCAGGATCTATGCAACCAAATTGCGTGAAAATGTAATTACATGTTAGTTCTAGTATAATATATTTGTCCAATGAATACCCGTTTATCATCTGCTTCTTGGTGTAGCAATTTTAATAGCCAATAGTGTATTATTATTATTATTATTATTATTATTATTAGTGGCAACAGGAATAGCAGTAAGTAGTAGGCAACTACCAATATTAAATTTCTTACTTGTTAGCCAGTATTATTTAGCATCTCGTGGTCTCGCAGTCCCGTGTTCGATTCTCGGCTGGGTCAGGTATTTTCACCTGCCCCAAGATGACTGTGTGTTGTTGTGTCGTCTTCATCGTCATCATTCATCCCCATTACGGTTGGATGAAAGCAACAGCAAATCACCTCCATTAGGACCTTGCCTAGTACGGCGGCGTGGGTCTCCCGCATCGTTCCCCTACATTCGGTGAAGAAGCTTGGGACTTCTTTTCCATTTCCATACATACACTGAAACTATTTTGTTGCTATTTATCATGTCAAAATTAGTATTATTTCTCAGATAATTATGATGTAAAACTACCGTATGTGTGAAACCCCGCTGCGATGTAAGAGAAGGCGATAATCTGATCAGGTTAAATAAATAAAGGGAACATGTCCAGCCGTAGTACATTCCACAGCAGTAGGAGCTAGCGAATGTGTCTGGGTGCCTTTTGATGGCGCCGCGGCGGCTTTAGTGTCCTCAGGGAGAGGAGGTTCCTCGCCTGCGCAGCCACTCGCGCGGACGCGGGATATTTACTGCCCCGCCGGCAGCGGCAGTGGCAGTGGCTGGTGGCTGGCCGTATTTCTTTTTATTCGGTCGCTGCAGTCGGCGCCTGACGCCTGCGCCTCTGTGTCGCTGCGGCACACCACCGCACGATGGGTTGCCTGCCACACAGGGGCCGTCACGGGCGGAAAGGCCTCACCACGCCGTTACACGGGCGCACTTTCTCCCTCGTAGCGAGTGCTGTTACAGACCGTAATTCATGCAGCGCGCCGCACCATTACTGTTATTACGAGCAACTGGCTGTTAACCGTGCTAATATTTTGGAGTGCTTGCGGGGTATAACATTCGTAATGTATGCCAACATACTTCAAATACATCAGGGAATGAATTTTTGAGGAACATGCTAGTCTATAATAGCATATGAGGTGTTTCGAAAAGAATATACGTACTACAAAGTATTATTTTGTCCAAAGTACCGATCGCCGCGCCTCGGCTCGGCTATTGGAGAAACGAATACATAGTGTAGTTTATATTAATAGCCGCTAGATGTCAGTTGTCTTCTGTTTTGCTTGGTAACCGTCATATGTTTAAAATGGCTACTCCGCAGCAGAAATCATTTTGTGCTCTCGAGTTTTCGAAGTGCAATTCCGTGATTACAGCGCAAAAACGTTTGAGGTTGAGGTACCAAATTGATCCTCCCAGTGGGTGGAACATTCGCAGATGGCATCGGCAGTTTCTAGATACAGGATGTGTATGTAAAGGAGAAAGACCTGGCCACCCTCGTGTTCCTGAAGAAAATGTTGCACGAATTCAAACTGCTTTTCAACGTAGTCCTTCAAAATCAACTTTTCGTGCCACTCGGTAGTTACAGCTGCCTACAAAACAATTTGGCGTGTTTCGAGACGTCGTTTGGTTATCAAGCCGTACAAGTTACAGCTGTTACGAATTCTGCGTCCTGATAACAAACGCAAACGCGTGGCATTTTGTAAAGATATGCTACTGACAATGATAACACTTTCGCACAACGCATCGTGTTCAGTGATCAAGTGACTTTCCATGTTAGTGGTCAGGTAAACAAACACAATTTTCGAATTTGGGGCTACAGAACCCACATGCAGCCATTGATCCTGTACGAGATTCGCTCAAAGTCAATGTGTTTTGTGATGGAAACCGGCTTAACGGTCAGCAGTATCTCGGTATGTTACAAAACTGGTTGTTTCAACCCTGCACGAAGACTTCATTTTTCAACAAGACACGGCACCCCCTCACTGGAGTCGCCAAGTGCTTGGATATCTAAATGAAACACTATCGAACAGTTGGATTGGTCGTCAGGGAACTGGCGAATTATCATGTCTCAGCTGGGCTCCACGGTCACCGGATTTGACACCCGCTGACGTCTTCCTGTGGATTTCGTTAAAGACAACGTTTATGTACCACCACTCCCACAGAACCTGGAAGAGTTGGAGAACCGGATCCGTAATGCCATAACATCAGTGGCGAAGGACATGCTTGCCCAGGTATGGGGGAATTTGCGTATCGACGTGATATTGTTGGTGTCGCTGATGGAGGACATACTCAACATCTGTAATCTGAGCTTGAGAGATTCGTAAATATGTGTGCAAAGTTTCGTATTGGTATGTCTTAAAGTGTAATAAATATAGGCATTCGAAATACTTCTATTCTGTTTGAAACACCCTGTATTATGTGTGTTTCAGCAATATCTTTTTGTTTTAAAAAATCTAAGCGCCTTTTTATTGCCGCAGTCTAATATTTATTTATGTTTCAGAGGTGTTTCGACTTTGATATTGATGTTTCTTCAGTATATTCAATCTCGGAGAAATACTGTTTTAGTTTAACATGCAATACTTATATAATTCAAACAGTTCGCACCGTCGGTTACAGTCACTCTTTTGCCCTGCCAGAATTTGCGTTTCCTCCAATGTGGTCATACGAGGGCTATTCAGAAAGTAGGGAACGTTTGCGTCTGACGCCGCCAGGCGCGCGTCGATCTCGTATATTTTGGTATGTGCGTGCTCGGCAGCTCAGTCGGCATCCATCCGTGACAGCGAGAACGTCTCTGAAGGTCTGGTTTTTCGATATTCAAATTGGAAATGTGCGATGCAATCTAAAAACCCGCCAGTTGTGAGGTGCGATCTGTGATACGGTTTTTGTTGTCAAAAAACCTAAAACCGAAAGAAATTTATCGTGAACTGTGCGAAGTGTTCGGAAACAACGTAATGAGTGAATGTTCCGTTCGGAAATGGTGCATTCGGTTTAAAAATGGCGGAACCAACGTTCATGATGAAGAGAAGAGTGGACGCACGAGCGTTGTGACTGACGATCTCGTGGCTAAAGTAGATGAAACGATTCGTGGAAACCGTCGCTTCACAATAGCGGTGATTTCGCTTTCTTTTCCACAAGTTTCACGGACTTTGTTGTTTGAAATTGTCACTCAAAAGCTAGGCTCTCACAAATTTTATGCACGATGGGTGCCCAGAATGCTTACAGAGCACCTTAAAGAACGGTGAATGGGGGCAACGTTGACGTTTCTGGAGGCCTACCACAAACATGGTGATTCATTACTGGATCGAATCGTAACCGGTGACGAGACTTGAGTGAAACGCGTTATTTGCGAGACAAAATTACAGTCTATGGAGTGGGGGTACACAAGGTCCCCCCCCAAAAACCAAGAAAATGTTTGCAAACCCTGTTAGCACGGAAGTTGATGGTGACTGTTTTGGGATATGCAAGGTGTGCTTCTTACTGATTTTCTCGTACGTGGAGCAACCATAAATTATGTCCGGTACTGTCAAACTTTGCACAGCCTTAGAAGAGTAGTTCAAAACAAACTCCGAGGAAAGCTGACGTCGAAATTTTGTATTTGCACGACAATGCCCAACCTCACACGGCAAACCGCACTAAAGAACTAATTAATTCATTCAAATGGGAAATTTACCTTCATCCGCCCTACAGCTCCGATCTTGCACCAAGCGACTTCCACTTGTTTCCCAAAATGAAGAAATGGCTTGCAACGCAGCGCCTTAATGACGACGCGGAACTATAGGCGGGCGTGAATCACTGGCTGAAGTCTCAGGCTGCAGAATTTTACGACGTTTCCCTTGTGCGAATAGACAAAATAGCTACACTTTGTAAGTGTTTCATAGCAGAGATATTTTCGGTTTGTTTAGTGAATACTTTTTCCTGTCCGCTTCCCTTGTGCGAACAGGCAAAATAGCTTCACTTTGTGTTTCATAGAAGAGCTATTTTCGGTTTATTGAGTACTTTTTGTAGTTTTTAAGCGAGCTGTTATGTGCAATGCTCTGGTATAAACAGGGGCTTTTTGTGTTGTACTTAATTCGTCCTTCATACGCTATTTTGCTTCCAAGGTGGCGTAATCCCTTCGATTGGTCTGCTCCGCAGTCGCCATTTTCAAGTTAATTTTATCAATAATTTTTTTTCTGATACTCCTCATCACTTTAGTTTTCCTTCGGTTTACTCTCATTCCATATTCTAGGCTCAAAAACTGTCCATTTCACTCAGTACGTCCAGTAATTCTTTCTCACTCCCACTGCAGAAAGCAGCGTCATCAACGAATTTTGCCGTTGATACTCCTTCTCCCTGAATTTTAATTCTTTTTCTGAATCTCTCCCTTACTTCTGTCACTGTTTCTTCGATGTACAAGTTAACTGCAGTGCGGAAGCGCTGCATCCTTGTCTTACACATATGCCGGCCGAAGTGGCCGTGCGGTTAAAGGCGCTGCAGTCTGGAACAGCAAGACCGCTACGGTCGCAGGTTCGAATCCTGCCTCGGGCATGAATGTTTGTGATGTCCTTAGGTTAGTTAGGTTTAACTAGTTCTAAGTTCTAGGGGACTAATGACCTCAGCAGTTGAGTCCCATAGTGCTCAGAGCCATTCACCCCTTGTCTTACACTCTTTGTAATGCTAGCTCTTCGTTAGTGATCTTCCATTCATATCGGCGATTGTTTGCTGAGGATGCTGTGGTGTACGGTAAGGCGTCGATTTTGAGTGACTGTAGGAGGATACAAGGTGATTTAGTCAAAATTTCTAGTTGGTGTGATGAATGGCAGCTAGCTCTAAATGTGGAAAAGTGTAAGTTAATGCGGATGAGTAGGAAAAACAAACGAGCATGTGAAAACTGTGATAGGAAAGGCGAATGGTCGAGTTTGGTTTATTGGGAGAATTTTAGAAAAGTGTGGTTCATCTGTAAAGGAGGCCGCATTTAGATCGCTGGTGCGACCTACTCGTGAGTACTGCTCGAGTTTTTGGGATCCGTACCAGGTCGGATTGAATGAGGACATCGAAGGAATTCAGAGGCAGGCTGAGAGATTTGCTACCGGTAGGTTCGAAGAACACGCAAGTGTTACGGAGATGCTTCGGGAATGAAGATGGGAATCCATGGAAGGGAGGTGACCGAGAAACACTAATGAGAAAATTTAGGAAACCAGGATTTGAAGCTGACATCAAAATAAGTGTCCAAGGAATAGACAAGCAACTGAAATCACTCAACAGAGGAAATTCCACTGCACCTGACGCGATACCAATTCGATTCTACACAGAGTACGCGAAAGAACTTGCCCCCCTTCTATCAGCCCTGTACCGCAAATCTCTAGAGGAACGGAGGGTTCCAAATGATTGGAAAAGGACACAGGTAGTTCCAGTTTTCAAGAAGGGTCGTCGAGCAGATGCGCAAAACTAGAGGCCCATATCTCTGACATCGGTCTGTTGTAGAATTTTAGAACATGTTTTTTACTCGAGTATCATGTCATTTCTGGAAACCCAGAATCTACTGTGTAGGAATCACCATGGATTCCGGAAAGAGCGATCGTGTGAGACCCAACTCGCTTTATTTGTTCATGAGACCCAGAAAATATTAGATACAGGCTCCCAGGTAGATGCTATTTTCCTTGACTTCCGGAAGGCGTTCGATACAGTTCCGCACTGTCGCCTGATAAACAAAGTAAGAGCCTACGGAATACCAGACCAGCTGTGTGGCTGGATTGAAGAGTTTTTAGCAAACAGAACACAGCATGTTGTTATCAATGGAGAGACGTCTACAGACGTTAAAGTAACCTCTGACGTGCCACAGGGGAGTGTTGTGGGACCATTGCTTTTCACAATATATATAAATGATCTAGTAGATAGTGTCGGAAGTTCCATGCGGCTTTTCGCGGATGATGCTGTAGCATACAGAGAAGTTTCAGCATTAGAAAATTGCAGCGAAATGCAGGAAGATCTGCAGCGGATAGACACTTCTTGGTTCTGACACATATTATCCAGCTTTCCCAAAAGCTTGCACCTATTTTTATGAGAACCGAGAACATCTTCCACCAATTACTCTGTCGGAAGCTTTTTCCAGTTAGACAAGTACTGTTATTGTGTTTAGATTCTCTTAAGTCTTGCTTCCACTATCAAGGGCAACGTCAGAATTACTTCTATAACGCCGTTTTTCTTCCATGCATCAAACTGATCCTCATCTAGCAGACAATCGATGTTCTTTTCCATTCTATTGTATATAAGCAATTAATCTGATTGTACGATAGTTTCCACGCTTATACGCCATTGCTCTCGTCGGAATTGTGTGGATGACATTTCACCGAACCTCGCTCGAAGTAGATGTCCCCTGTGTCTCAAGAACTAATTGACAGAGTGCAGGCTGCACTTCAGGGCAGCCCCTGGAAGCCAGTTCGGCGTGGATAACGCAAATTGTAGGAACCAAAATCAACTGTCCGTAAAATGTTACCTAAGCAGTTACGCTTGTTTGCGTACGAAGTGGAAATGGTCCAGACACTGCAGCCAAACGAATGTCTTCTGCGGTAATGCATTCGCCTGTTGCTTGTTTGCCTCTATAGAAGTGAGTAATGACTACCTCAAATAGTAAGTGCATGTTCAAAAATGGTTCAAATGGCTCTGAGCACTATGGGACTCAACTGCTGTGGTCATAAGTCCCCTAGAACTTAGAACTACTTAAACCTAACTAACCTAAGGACAGCACACAACACCCAGCCATCACGAGGCATAGAAAATCCCTGACCCCGCCGGGAATCGAACCCGGGAACCCGGGCGTGGGAAGCGAGAACGCTACCGCACGACCACGAGATGCGGGCAAGTGCATGTTTTCACATAAAACAGTGTTTCAGATTTCTGACACGTGAATCGTCAAAACATTACTATCATTAGCTCCGAAAACCAACACAATACACATGAACACATCCGTGATAGCCCAAAGCTTAACATTTGGTACTGCCTTAATGCACTACACGTGATAGACCCATTTTTCTTCGCAGAAGAAACTGTAAATGTTGAAGTGAATATGGGCGAACGGTCCCTGCCACCAGAGACCGAGGAGCGGCAGTCCTCACCCGTCTTCCTGATGCTGCACCCCCACACTGGAGTATGAATGACACATTTCCTGAGACGTGGTTGGGTCGCGATGGTCCAGATTAGAGGCTTTTTTCTGAGTTTACGTCAAGTATCGCGTGTACACAATACCAGTCGATGACGTTGCCATCCTTTCGCGCACAAATCAATGAAACAGTCAGAGCTGCTGATGCTGCAGTACTGACACATACATCGTCAGAACTCCTGTATCATCTTTATGTTCTACGAGCAACGTCTGGGGCATACACTGAAATTCTGGCATTACAGAGAAGGACTGTGAGACCTACTAGATGTTCTATAACAAACTACGATGCTCTACTTCGAACAGTTCCCAAGTTAAGATTGTGTTGGTTTTCGGAGCTACTAATAGTAATGTTTTGGCGATTCATGTGTCAGAAATGTGAAACACTGCTTTATCTCCAGACTCATATATTCTAAAGACAAATCTTAATAGTCGTTAGGTTCCCACTTCCCCAATGATCTCAGAAAATGCGCAGGAATGTTACGTATGCTTTTAATTTTATCTGGTCGCAAATCTTCTAAAGCTCCGTTGAACGCTAACTTAAATACTGCGTCACGTATGACAGCTATAGGATGGGTCGGAAGGAAAGGTAAATGCTTTGAGGGGTGCCAATATTGGTACTTCTGACCAAAACACTTGAAATGAACATATGCCCCTTTCTTTACCATATCTAACATACTACTGTTTTAAAACCACGGGAGTTAGTCGCATGTCTTTCTTTACCAGCACTCGCATGTGAATACAACCAAAGCGACATTAGGCTACGTAGTGTTGTCTTTATTGACTATTTCAACGCGCACTTCAACTGCACATTCTGTACTGCCAGCGACAAACTGCCTCACTAGGGGACTGTCACCGTGGAGTCACATCTTGGCCACCGAGGTCACCCTATCTTACTACATTAGATTAATGTTTGTCGGAATGGCTTGGGAGTCTACAAGCGCAAAGAGGATATAAAGGGAGGAATTCTTGCTCACACTTTACAAGCGTGTGCTCAAGTGAAACTGTATTAACGAGACAGCAGCTGTCTACAAGACCTGCATAATGCGTTCTAGTTGACAGTGCACTCTTTGAACATACACAATTAATCATAACATTATATCAAATTTTTTTATTTACAATCATCTACATTTGTCCAGATTCCCACTGCTTTTATCGGTTTCCTCGGAAACAGTTAAGTACAGAACATTTTTCACATGATTTTTTTATCAGAATGACTATCATCGTTCGAAGCACGTACTTTTCCTCCTGACTCACCCTTCGCAGTGCTTCGACTAGGTATTGTCCTTTTACAGGTGTTACGACGTTGCCATCTGCGAATTGACTCATCCAGAGTTACAGCGGGACCTACAGTTTAATGTGGACTACGAATTACGGTGCCTCTCGCAATTTTTCACATCAACAAGCGTTGCTAGAGGTAAAAGAAGTTATAACTGACAGATAATAATCCTTGGAAGGTGACGCGTTGAGCTGTTATGTTGTTAACACTTGATCTCCACCCTGGATTTTCTGTTGTTTGGAATAATAATCGTTGTATCGACGTAGGATCAAACCCAAGACCTGTGGAATTGTGGTCTGTCACTTTCCACTGAGCTACCAAGCCATCCACATTGACTAGTAATTCTTGTTCTTCTATCACACTATCCGATAGTTCCCCCTCCACTTCCTCCCCCTCCTCCCCTCGTAAAGGCCTTCAACGCGTAAACACACAGATGACTCATTACTAGTTGGAGGTGACTTTCGTCTACCGAGTATACACTGGGATGTGGATGGGATCATTGTGGGGGGCACACACGGACAGTTATGCGACTCTTGAACACGTTTTCTGAAACACAAGCTGCGACATTGTCTGAAGCAGCTTGTTCGGCAGCAATGGAAATATCTTAGCCCTTGTAGCTACAAATAGGTCGTACATGCTCGACAACGTCGGTGTAGAAACAGGGAGTAGCGATCATGATATTATTATAGCAAGTATGGTTACGTAAGTTAATAAATCAGTCAAGAAGACTAGAAGGGTTTTCTGCTAGAAAGATCAGATAAGCAGTTGTTAGCATCTCACTTAGACAGTGAAATGACATGGCTTAGTTCCAGTGAGATGGACGTAGAGGGATCATGGGCAACGTTCAAGTAAATTGTAAATCATGGTCTGGAGAAGTGTGTGTCTAGTAAGTGATTAATGACGAAAAAACCATGGTGGTTTAATAACAAGACTCGGAAAATGCAGAAGAAGCAGAGGCTGTTGCACGCTCGAGCCAAAGGAGGACGCGCAAATGACGACAAGCAAACGTTAGTAGAGATTCGTGCGGCTGTGAAAAGATCTATGCGCGAAGCTTATAACTATTACCACCGTCATATCTTAGCAAAATATCTGGCAGAGAACGCGAGAAAATTTTGTGTGAAACCTCTGAGTGGGTCTAAGGGTTCCATCGAGTCACCTGTTGACCAGTGTGGTGTGGCAGTTGAAGATAACAAAACGAAAGTTGAAGTTTTAAATTTCACGCTCAAGAAATCGTTCACGCAGGAGAATCGTAGAAACATATCGTCCTTTGACCATCGGAAGACTCCCGTATGGACGACATATTAATAAGCATTCATGGCGTAGAGAAACAAGTGAAGGAGTTGAAAACAAGTCCGGACGGAAGCCCAGTTCGGTTCTTCAAAGAGTTCTCTAAGACATTAGCCTCTTACTGTGTTTGCAATTATTGCGAATCTCTAGTGCAGCGCTAAATCCCGAGCGACTGGAGAAAAGAGCAGATGACTGCTGTGTATATGAAGGGCATAAGAACGCGCCGCAAAATTACACACCAATATCGCTAACATCGGTTTGCTGTGGAATTCTTGAACGCATTCTCAGTTTGAATATAATAATTTTTCTTGTGACCGAGAAGCTTATATCCACGAGAAAATTTTGTGTGAAACCTCTGAGTGGGTCTAAGGGTTCCATCGAGTCACCTGTTGACCAGTGTGGTGTGGCAGTTGAAGATAACAAAACGAAAGTTGAAGTTTTAAATTTCACGCTCAAGAAATCGTTCACGCAGGAGAATCGTAGAAACATATCGTCCTTTGACCATCGGAAGTTGTAGAAAGGATCAGTCGTGCGAAACTCAGCTTGCCCTTTTCTCGCATGATATACTGCGAACTGTGGATGAAGGGCAACAGGCAGATTCCATGTTTGTGTATTCTCGGAAAGTGTTTGAGACGGTGACCCATTACAGGCTGTTAAGAAAGGTACGAGCATAAGGAATACGTTCACAGATATGTGAGTGGCTGGATGACTTCCTCAGTTGTAGAACACAGCACGTTGTCCTCGATGGCGAGTGTTCATCAGAGACAAGAGTATCGTCAGGAGTGCCCAGCGAAATGTGATAGCACCGCTGTTGTTCTCTATATACATAAATAATTGGGTGGACTGGGTGGGCAGCAGTCTGCGATTGTTTGCTGATGATGCTGTGGTGTACGGTAACGTGTCGATGTTGAGTGACTGTAGGTGGATACAAGATGACTTAGTCAAAATTTCTAGTTGGTGTGATGAATGACAGCCTAGCTCTAAACGCGGATGAGTAGGAAAAACAAACGAGCATGTGAGAATTGTGGCACGGAAGGCGAATGGTCGACTTCGGTTTATTGGGAGAATTTTAGGAAAGAGTGCTTCGTCTGTAAAGGAGACCGTATTTAGATCGCTGGTGTGACCTACTCTTGAGTACTTCTCGAGTTTTGGGATCCATACCAGATCAGAGCCGGCGGGATTAGACGAGCGGTCTATGTCGCTGCAGTCATGGACTGTGCGGCTGATCCCGGCGGAGGTTCGAGTCCTCCCTCGGGCATGAGTGTGTGTGTGTTTGTCCTTAGGATAATTTAGGTTAAGCAGCGTGTAAGCTTAGGGACTGATGACCTTATCAGTTGCCCCATAAAATTTCACACATATTTGAACATTTTTGAACCAGATCAGATTGAATGAGGACATCGAAGCAATTCAGAGGCGGGCTGCGAGATTTCCTACCGGTAGTTTCGAACAACACGCAAGTGTTTCTGAGATGCTACGGGAATGCAGATGGGAATCCATGGAAGGAAGGCGATCGAGAAACACTAACGAGAAAATTTAGGGAATCGGCATTTGAAGCTGACTGCAGAACGATTCTGTTGCCTCCAACATACGTTGCGCGTTAAGGACCAGGAAGATAAGATACGACAAATGAAGGCTCATACGGAGGCATGTAGACAGTCGTTTTTCCCTCGCTATATTTGCGAGTGAAACAGGCGAGGAAACGGCTCGTAGTGATACGGAGTACACTCCGCCACCGCACGACCGCTACGGTCGCAGGTTCGAATCCTGCCTCGGGAATGGGTGTGTGTGATGTCCTTAGGTTAGTTAGGTTTAAGTAGTTCTAAGTTCTAGGTGACTTATGACCACAGCAGTTGAGTCCCATAGTGCTCAGAGCCATTTGAACCATTTGAACACTCCGCCACACGCCGTAAGACGGCTTGCGGAGTATCGATGTAGATGCAGAATATACTGTTAGCACTTTTCCCCTCCCTCCTTTACGTTTAACAGTGGAATTACTGTTGAACTTTAAAATTCCACTCCATTAATGTCACACATGGTTGTGTTGATTATTCTATATGCCGCGTCTGTCGTTCCGACGACCATATATTTCCTACCTCTTTACATTTTCCTGAAGGCATTCGCCTCGGTTCCCCGCATTTCCTATTTATTTGACTTCCCTATAGAGAGCTCCGGCGAGCAGTGACTGGCAGCCCCCGCACCGCTGCAATCCCAGCCGTGGAACAACGCGGGAGAGACACCTGCTGGCAGGGAGCAGTGTGCGCCCGCCAATCACCATCTCCGTCCGCCGCTCGTCTGTCTCCCTGTCTCTCTCTGTCCCTGTGTCTGTCTGTCTCTCTGTCCCTGTCCCTCCCACCGGCGCTGCCTGTCTCGGTTGGTGTCCGGAGACAGCCGACGCTCCGTGTGAGATGGGCCACCGCTACACCGCCATTGCGCGCCGCCGGCACGTGTTATTGTCCGTGTGACGAATGGGAGGAATTACCGTACCGGGTGGCTATAATTAAACTGATACTTTCCGAGTGCTGCTGCGTGGGCTGTATGTACCCCACTGCGGTGAAACATTGTACGTACGTCAATTCGTCGGTGCGCTCGCGGAGAATGCTGAAATGAAGCACAGTTCCAGTTTATGTCGCCAGGTGAAAATATGGCGCTGTAGGCACTCAGAACGCGAATTTTCAGTTTTTTTTTTTTTTTTTTTTTTTTTTTTTTTTTTTTTTTTTTTTTTTTTGACGTCATAATACTGCTTGTCGCTTGGCGGCGCGTGTTGATTTCTTTCATGAACTGACTGTTGCTGTACGGGGCTTAAAAAGAAAAGCACTCCGTTTGCAGCTCACGAGTGGCCCACCGGGACCATCCGACCGCCGTGTCATCCTCAGGGGAGGATGCGGATAGCAGGGTCGTGGTGTCAGCACACCGCTCTCCCGGTCGTTACGATAGTATTCTTGACCGAAGCCGCTACTATTCGGTCGAGTAGCTCCTCATTTGGCATCACGAGGCCGAGGGCACCCCGAAAAATGGCAACAGCGCATGGCGGCCTGGATGGTCACCCATCCAAGTGCCGACCACGCCCGACAGCGCGTAACATCGGTGATTTCACGGGAACCGGTGTAACCACTGCGGCGAGGCTGTTGCCGCTGCAAGCGGTTAAGAAACTTGAAATTTTTCCGCATGAAACGCAGTGGGTATTGAGGAGAAAGTACGTCCACTGGTCTTAAAGTAGTTGTATCAGAATGGTAAAAATAGCAGCGCTACATTACTGAAATATCGCCGACAGAAACAGCTGCGAAGAGGCACCGTCTCAATTAATGGACTCAGGAATAGCATCCAGAAATCTGAAGAAACAGGTGAATTGTGTGGTGCACCAGGGAGAGGGTGGCGGCCCATTCCCAAGGCAGTTGTTGAAGTTGCTGCAGCTGTAACCGACCATACAGCACGCGCCTCAGATTCTGCAGCCATTGCTCGAGCTGTGCGAGGGGAATTCTCTCTCCCCTGGCCATCAGTTCAAAATATCTTGCAACGCATTTTGCATTGCTATCCCTATAAGATTGAGAATGCGCATCAAATGAAGCCCTACGATATGAATAAAACGTTCTCGGTTTTCCAGCCGCGTCAATTGGAATAAAATCCTCGAGCTTTCGATGGCCATCTCCACCATCCTCGTCAGGAGTTCACTGACTGCCGGGGCAGTTACGGTCTCTCGCTTATATAGACATGATGACATCATCAGCAGCCAATCAGATCGATCCAATGTGGCGCGCGCGCGTAAGTCGACCCGGGCAGCTAGCGGAGCTATTGCCCGTGGCAGCACCGGTGACGACAGGTGGCGCCAGGGGCAGGCGCCGCGTTTGAAACTGCCGCTCCCGCGTCGCGCACCTGTCTCTGCTTTCTTTCGATGTCCAGCGCCCGTCCCCATGCCCTGCTCAGTGTGTATCCCTGGTCTCTGTTGAAATGGTTGCTGTTTAAGCGAATCTCGGCCGCTTCCTTTATAACGGAGTCCCAATATGTAGACGCATGAGCCAACACTTTTGTATTTTCGAACTGTATTTTATGTCCGTTTTCTAGGCAATGCTCCGCTATGGCCCACTTGTCAAGCTCCCTTTGCTTTATATGGCGCTTCTGCTCAGTACAACGCTCCGCAACCGTGCGAATTGTTTGTCCGATATACATGCTGCCACATTCACAGGGTACACCATACACACCGGATACTCGAAGACCAATGTCGCCATCGAAAGCTCGAGGATTTTATTCGAATTGACGCGGCTGGAAAACCGAGAAAGTTTTATTCATGTATGAAGTCGCGAAAGACTCCGAGGACACGTAGCTCTAAGACATACTACAACGCCCTGACGTCGCCCTTCGTTTTTTGGTACGCATGGAAATGGATGACATGCGGCGCGCGAATATTCTTTGGACGGACGACATGAAGTCCCAAAAAGTCTGGAAAGTCACCTAAACGCACAGAATCGTCGCATAAGGAGTTCTACTCCGGCACATGTTGTGCAGGAATTTCCAGAACACTTCTGCGACTGTGTGGTGTGGTTTCACAAGCTCGTTCATTCTCGGTCCGTTTTCCTTCGAGGAGATGACACCTCGTAGTCCTTTTACATGTACAGTGACATACGCACGTTATAAGGACCTCCTTGTGTAGTATTGCAAGAATGCAATACGCCACTATTTTCACGCAAGAAACTTTCGGTGACAACTATATCATTTTTAGGCAATTCAAGGTGCGTGGTCTTCCAGATCCACTGACCCAAATCCATGCGACTTCCGGTCGTGAGGATACGTGAAAGATCGTGTCTATCAGGGATGTATTCGGAGTCTTCTTGGTCTGAAGGACAACATTCGCCGACATACCGTTCCGATTGTACTGGATATGCTGAAGGCAACTGTGATCTGTGCCGTGTTACGGATGCAGTAAGTTGCTGAATCAGGAGAGGAGTCTAAACACATTTTGTAACTTGTGACGGTGTCCTAATAAACGTGCTAGAACCATCGTCTCTCCCATTTTCCTGTACCCACACCACATTCTAAATGCTTACAGTTCCATTTTAATTATAACCAACCGGTACAAATAGGGGAACACTAAAATTTATGCAACGCTCTAAATGTCGGTACCATCAGTTTAATGACTGGTGGCTGCAGAATAGTGGAATGAATTACGTACAGAAGTATGGACGAGTAGGTAAAAGCCAAGCTCAGGGAGGATCAGCATGTGTTCAAAGTAAGTGTGAGACCACACTGACCAGACGACTTATCTTAGAAGACAGGTTGAGGAAAGGCAAACCTACGTCTATAAGACTTAGTAGATTTAGAGACAGCTTTTGACAGTGCTGACTGGATTATAGTCTTTGAAATACCGAAGTTAGCTTCGAAAACACAGAATGAACGAAACGTTATCTGAAAGTTGTAGAGAAATTCAAACGCTTAACTTTTTTGGTAACACTGTAATTCTGTCAGAGATGACGAAGGACGCATGAGAGCAGTTGAACGAAATGGATAGTGTGTTAAAGATAGGTTCTAACAGAATATCAACTAAAGCAAAACAACGGTGATGGAATGTACTCTAATAAAATCAGGCGATGCTGAGGAAATTTGATTGGTATAGACATACTGAGAGTAAGCAAAACAAGGAAAGGGCTTCTGAAAAATAGTTTACTACGAGGTGATATAAATTTTAGTGTCACACAGTCTTTTCTGAAAGTATTTGTCTGAAGTGCAGCCTTGTATGGAACTGAAGCTTGGACCATCAGCAAGTTCAGATAAAAAGAGAACAGAAGCTCTCTACATGCAGTGCTACAAACAAAATGCCAAAGATTAAATCGGTACATAAAATATCTTATGAGGAAGTAGGAAATCGATTTAGAGGGATAATACGACACAGCTTGATTAGAAGAAGGGATCGGTTGATAACACACATGCTAAAGCATGAAGTAATGGTCAGTTTGGTAGCGGAGAAAAGTGTGGTATATGTAAACAGTAGAGAGATCAAGGGATACATACAGCAAGCAGGTTGAAATGAACGTAGGTTGCAGCAGAGATTCAGAGATAAATGCTTGCCGGCCGGTGTGTCCGAGGGGTTCTAGGCGCTTGAGTCTGGAACCACGCGACCGCTACGGTCGCAGGTTCGAATCCAGCCTCGGGCACGGATGTGTTTGATGTCCTTAGGTTAGTTAGGTTTAAGTAGTTCTAAGTTCTAGGGGATTGATTGATGACCTCGGATGTTACGTCCCATAGTGCTCAGAGCCATTTTTGAACAGAATGATGGCACAGAACACACTAGCGTGGACAGGTAGATGTGAGCAGTCTTTGGACTGAAGAACTAACACCAACACCGTTCAGCATTACAGCTAATTCTTGTCAAGTACTCCAGTATAATGTTCAGTGGCTAAACTACTTATGACTGACAATTTTAATAGGGCTACTGAAAATGTACAGAAAATACAGACTACGTAATACCCATTTTCTAAGGGAATGGTAGATTTTTTCATTAATGTAACAAAGTAGTAGAGAAAGGAATAAGAAACTGTTTTGTCAGCCCGTATGTTGATGAAACGTGGAAAATAAGAAAAACAAATCTGAGGACAAGAATGAAATTTTCACTCTACATCGGTGTGTGCGCTGATGTGAAACTTCCTGATAAATTAAAAGAACCCGGAAGGTAGGCGACTAGTGAAGTGCAGCAGTGAGGACGGGTCGTAGGTCGTGCTTGGGTAGCTCTGTTGTCAGTCGGCCTTAGGCTGCAGAGCGTTGCGGGACGTCTCGGCCGCTCCGTGCCGCGTTTCCGGGTGTCGCCGTCGTTTACCGCGCCACCGCGCTAGTGTTTAGCCTTATGGTTACGTTCCTGACATTCCATGGCTCTTTCGTTTCGTAAAGCCACGATCAAGCTGCAGTTCGACGCTACGTACTCAAGACCCACGACCCACGAAGTAGAGAGATTTTTACGCGACGTGATAGATGTAGACCCGACAGGGCTGTTAGGTATCCACTTATCTATCGTCTCCAGCGTTGTATATCTTAAGTTCACAGACGATGAGGCCCGTGACAAACTTCTCAGACGCTCGACGGAAGGTTACGGGTTGTGACATTCTGACAGAAACGTGTGTGTGGTAACGCTGGACTGGGAATACAAAATGTGCGCGTGTTTGAGCTACCATTTGAAGTTCCAGCGGATTTGGTCACCCTTGTTCTTCGACCCTGTGGAACAGTCCTCAGCCATATTGCCGAAAAATGGAAGACCTTCAAAACTTATCCTGCTCTTAACAGTGTGCGACAAGTCAGTATTGAAATGCACCGCCACACACAAAAATTATTCAAATGGCTCTGAGAACTAGGGGACTTAACTGCTGTCATCAGTCCCCTAGAACTCAGAACTACTTAAACCTAACCAACCTAAGAACAACATCCATGCCCGAGGCAAGATTCGAACCTGCGACCGTAGCAGTCGCGCGGCTATAGTCTGTAGCGCCTAGAACCGCTCCGCCACTCTGGCCGGCGAACCGCCATACACCTTCCTATCTCACGATCGCTGGTTGTAGGACAATAATTATTTACCTGAGGACCTGTTCCGGATGTGGACAGGTAGGACACGTGCGTACCGAATGCCTGGAATGCCGTCTCGTGAGACGCCCTCAACCGATCAGGATCGAGCGTCGACAGCGACTTCTAAACCGATTACGTATGTTGTTGCGGCGAGACGGCAGACGCCAGCTGTCTATGACGACCCTTCTACTGCATATTGGTGCAAGCTTTGAAGGCCCCCGCAACAGTTGCTGAGGAGCCCTCAGGGTCTTCCAGAGCCGATGACTGTTGCCCTGTCGTCCAACCCAGGCTCACCGTTACAACGACAAGTCAACTGAACAGTGGAAGTCGACGAACAGGATGCCGCGTCCACCCCCTGCCCTGCGCCGGACACAGAGGCGAGACAGCGTAAACAGAAATCGCCAAACCGCCATGAGAAACAACCCATAATGACCGATGCAGTAGAACCGCCCGAGACAGCAACGACGGATGATGCGGTGCGTCAGCCGATAAACTGATCCGACACGGGCGATACTAAAGTGCCACGCGGTTCGACGTCTCCTCCCGCTACCGGTCGGTCTGCGCACTGTGGGGATGCGGGAGGTCACCGAAGTCCCGACCCAGTGGATGCACCCACGACTAAGTCTGCCTCTCGACATCCAGTGGTATCCACGTCACTGGGAGACTGGATGCAGAAGATGGAGATGCTGGATGCGTTTCAGGACCCTGACGATGTACCGATGCCGTTGGCAGTGTCTATGTTGACGGCGACAGACGCCTTGGCCGGCATGACCCGCAGCCGTCGTTTCCCATCTCTACGCCCTCACGACGCTCCACATCGCGACTACTGCCCACCTGTAATACCAGGGACAGCCGTCGCGACTTGGTGGAAAACGCATACAGCCTCGTCACGATCACTATGGCGTTACTTCTGCTCTCAAAACCAGTATGCTGCAAGATACAATATGAGCTGCGGATCTGGATGTTGTTAGAGTTCAAGAAGTAAAGTCAGGACTTTGTATCGATACGTACGGATATGACACCTACGCTATGCCTTCAAATGTGGGCGGACGAGGTACCGCTATTCTGCTGAGGGAAGGCAGTATCCTAGTTACCGTCGGCCCTGGGGGACGCACTCACGGTTGGTATAGTTCGTCTCGTGAACCTGTACGCTCCTTCCGGCACCGACAGAAGGAGAGAACGAGGCACCTTTTTTTGCCGAAGACATAGCTCTGCTCTTCCAGGGCAATATCGACCACTTCGTAGTACGCGGAGATTTCAATTGTGTGCTCAGACCATCCGACCAGGTGCCGCACTATGCCACCTGCCCAGCACTCAGGCGTTTGTAAAGGACTTGGTTCTGTCGGGCACTTGGATCATACAACACGGCGATCGAAATGCATGCACCTACTTTACTAGTCATTCCGCGAGCCGTTTGGATCGAGTCTAAGTCACACGCGGTCTGCGATCGGCAGTTGTCGACACTGAGATGCGGCCAGCAGCGTTCACGGATGACCCTCCTTCGCCTACGCGTCCGATGAAGTAGAGGTCCGTGGTGCCTCCATGTGGCCCTTCTTGGTGAGATAAATTGCAGACGCGAAGTTCAGTTCACATGGAACAAATGCCACCGGTGATTACCCGCCTACGGTTCCGTACTTCAATGGAGGTTTTGGTGTGTCAAACCCGCCTTGTGCCGAACATTGGCTACGGACGAGATGGAGCGCGCTGGTGTACTGCGACCACTGATTTTTACTACACTGCTTTTCACGAACTGGCTGTGCAGCCGTCGTCGCCGGAACGACAATCGGCAGAACAGCACATCAAGGCACAGGTGCTAATCATCACCGCCGTACGTCTCGCGGGTGTGCGGGTGCGAGTGAGAGCTACTGATGATGTCAGTGGAGAACGACCTTCCCTCCACCATATCATTCGAGACAGGCGAAGACGCAAGAAGCAGCTCATTACGGAGGTCGAGACGGAGGACAGACAACGATCTGAAACGCAAATGGACATCGTCCGAGCGTTCACACAGTCATATACACTTCTCTTCGAGCGAGAGTACAACATGGATGTGGAAGTCACGGAAGTCCTATCTGACCTACCCGTCTCTAGGAACCCACAGCACGACGCTACGCTCATGTCGGAGATGACTTTGGAAGAACTACGAGAGGGTATGTTGCGCGGTGCTCTCAACAAAACGCTAGGCCCTGATGGAGTCCCTCTTGAATTTGACAAAAGGTTTATTGATATTAAGGGCCCAATGTGGGTCAGGATGCACAAAGAACTCCAGTACCCCGATTTTCAAGTACCATCTGAATTGACTGGGGTCTCTTGATTCCGGTGCCCAACCCAGAGGAGGCTATCGCCCACCTGATTTTCGACCACTGACAATGCTTAACACTGGCTAAAAGCTGTTGACACGCATCCTCCGTGAGTGGCTCAAACCTAAGGTAATGGCGGCCATTCACACTCATCAAACATGCCTCGGAGGCGACACTAATGTGTTTACGACTTTAAGGAACTACGGGTCGTGGTGGCGCTCTAGCAAACATGCCGCCTCCAAGGCGCTCTTGTTGCACTGGATTTTGACCACGCTTTCGATAGAGTCGAACATGGTTTCCTGTGTGCAGTAATGGAACACATCGGTATCCTACGCGTGACGACATCTGTTGTGCTTCGTTTGACCCATGTGGTGGTCACATGGATTATGGTAAACGGCTACCGGTCCGCTCCCGTCCGTGTCAACAGATCCGCCAGGCAGGGTTGTCCTCTTTCTGCCACGTTATTCGCCATTGCCCTCGAACCAGCTCTTCACGAACTGCGGAGACGCTTGGAAGGACTTAGCCTCCGCTCCGTGACCTTTCGATGTGATGTTTACGCCGATGATGTGATGTTCTTAGCACGGACTGGTGACGAAATACAAAGGGCGCTTTCCTGGCTCCCACAGTGCGGGGCGGTGGTAGGCAGTGTGATCAACCTCCGGAAATCAGACTACATGAAGGTGGGACGAGGCATGCCTGAGGAACTGGATGTACCCCTGACAAAGGTCCCAATGCCCAAATGTTTAGGAATATCGCTCCATCAACAAATACAACGTGCGGCGGCCCTTGTGTATCGTAAGGTCTCATGACGACTCCGCATAGACGCTCGCCTCAACAAATTAAGATGTTAATTTTTTCCCACCTTAACCATTACACCCACGTATTACCGATGACAGACGCGCTGGCTTCAAGGATACAGTGTATGGACACGTGGTGAACGCTGGTGACGTTTTTAAGATCCGTTCTGTTGCTCTTACTTTACCCTTCCAGAAAGGAGGAGTTGGACGCACTCACGTCAAACACAGAGCGTTGGCGCTGTACCTTCGCGCAATGCGGCGACTCTGGGTTTCACGTGGAATCCTGATAGCAGAGGTGGCCCCACACACGCTATTCCCACTGGTATGCGTTGGACATTTATCGCCCTTGCTATCACATGTTAGGATGTTTCTCGTGGAATGCAGCTATATGTTGGGAGGTATACCGCAGACACGGAATCCGATAGCGAAGGTTTATTATAGTGTTTTCCAACGCTGGAATCCAGCTAACGATGTTGTACGACAACACCCCACGGTCGACTGGAGGCAGGTTTGGCGAGTCATCCACTCGCCCTTCCTGTCAAAGGTCGACGTCATATGTGGTCACTAACGAGAAATTTCTGACGCGACGAAGGCTACATGTCATTCACCTAACGGATGACCCTATGTGCCTCCGTTGCGCGACGGTGGACACAGACGAACCCAGACTGAACTGTGGCCGCGCACGCGAGTTCTCGAAACTATTCCGCTAGATACTGGCTTTCCTGCTACGCCGCACCTGTGTTTAGATTGTGCCCCTGGACCTCTTTCATCCCGACGCTATTTCCCGACGACCCGGATGAATGCGGTCAATGGGGTACAAGGAACGGCGATACATTACATGTACCGCGACGGCAAAAAGGAAGTCCTCGATTTGTGGCAATACACGATCGACGAGTTCCTGGACTTAACGAACAGAACGGAATACCGGAACCTTTCTGCTAACTATTTGAGATCGTCATTCATGGACCCACCGCCCAGTTGGGGTGTGCCGGGTGTGAGAAGAAATTGACTTGCGCACGTGATGTTTCCACGATTCCCCTACCTTAAAGAGACGCTCTCTGGCTGTGTGTAGCGGCCCCAGACGCTCCGACGGTTGATGGCTGGTGATGTCCATTGCAATGACGACCGCCTCTTATTGGCGGCCCGCTTCGATAAGGTGATCACAGCGGGTAAGATGGCCCTTTTTAGTTCACATTGTAACACCACACCCATCACTTATCTGGTTTTGGTGTGTGTTCACCCCAGGTAATTGACTAACAAATCAACAGAGAGTGCAAAACTGCCGCAATGTCGGATAACCCAAAGAAAGTAATAAGGCCCTGTGACTCCTGATCGAACTGCGGTGGCAGTGATGACATTAACTGATTCAGAATTCATCCCTTGTAATTAAACATTGAAGTCATATTCAGCTATTGAACACCAGATGCAAATATTGAACATAAAATTAATTAAGAAAGCGACTGAATTTCAACTACTTGATTGGAAACAGATGCAGTCGATTAGCACGGATTTATTTTAACTCACGACCTTAAATCATCACATTACATGACTCTCCTAACAGGCAGTGGCAATAAATTGCGTTTGCGTGTAGTAAAGCGCGATAAATCAAAAATAATTCCTATCGACTGACCCAAGCGTAAAGCGAAGTGCGAGAAGAATTCTACAATACATGGCCCATGAAACCCTCGTGGAAACTTTGCCGATGTGATCCAACAAATTAATCAGTGGCCGGAGCGGGCGCAATATCACCGAATTCAGCGGGGCGGCGCAGCATTGTTATGCGGACGTCAGCCGACCTCGTGGTGCTGCAAGGCTGTGCTCGTCTATTCACTCCTAGTTATCTTGCTCAGTACATAGCTGAACGAAAACTTTCTATCTCCAAGCTCAATCGTTCCGTTTGCTAAGTCCTAAACTGCAGAGATGCTCACTCTCTCTCAGGCAAGCTGAGTAAAGAACGCCACGTCCACACTCCAGGCAAGTTGGCAACGGAAGACCACTATGGAGACTTCTCCCAGTCCACTCTTCGCCTCGGTTTCCCCTACAGCAAAATCACTTACGCCAATTGCAGCGCAAGTCACGTTAATTATGAGTCGCTTCCCAGTGCCGACCAATGCCTGCTCTGGGAAGTGAACAAGTTCCCACAAAATTTCTCTTCCTCTCAAATTCTGCTATTTAGCTCCTCCCAGGCCGTCCATCAAGGTTAGCGTCTGCACAAAAACACCAATTTTTCCGGAATTCTGACTCCCAGGACAGTACTTCAAATTCCTTGGTCCTACGTTCCCATCGGAGGCCGGCATATTTCATTCTGTTGCTCTTCGCCTGATTTACTTCAGACTCTGCAGACCGTGAATTCAGCGTGAAGTTGCTATAGTCATGAACATGTGTATTTTGGCCTCTGTTGACTGCTCCACTGTAGCTTTGCACGGCTTTCTCGCATGTTTCACTGAAAAGGGGACGACAGACATTTATCAACAGGCATACAAATTCTCTGTCTGCTTCCCAGTACACCAGCATGGGGTCAACCACCCACTCACTGTCACTCATCTTAAGGCAGCTGGAGGCTGCGAACCGTTACGGCTTTCTCAGAGCTTGAGCCACTCTAAGCTGCCTATTGTAGCTTCCCTTCGCCACTCCCTCGCCGGCCACGATCAATTCTGAATACTTCCCTGGGGTAAACTAGTGTCCAGTAAATCGACTCGTTTCCACAAAGTTTTCATGTCGTGTGAATTATTTTAAAACCATCACCCGTATTATTACAATACGTCCATACTACACCCTCTACAAGATGCAGTGTGCCTTGTCAGTCATTATTGTTCAGCCCTACTGTTCGCTCAACGTGAGTTAGGTGATCTTTAATGACTTCATGTAAGGGGCATAGTTCTTGCCATCTTACAACATTATAAAAAAAAAGAATGGTTCAAATGGCTCTCAGCACTATGGGACTTAACATCTGAGGTCATCAGTCCCCTAGAACTTAGGACTACTGAAACCTAACTAACCTAAGGACACCACACACATCCATGCCCGAGGCAGGATTCGAACCTGTGACCGTAGCAGTCGCGTGGTTCCAGAGTGAAGCGCCTAGAACCACTCGGCCACTCCGGCTGACTTCACATTATCGGCGTAACTTTTGGCGTATGGCTCCCTTTTTTTTTTTGCTCTTATATAACAAACAATAAAATAAAATAATAACAATAGAAATGTGATGGAGCGCTTAAATGGTAGGAAGAGAGAGAAATTGTGGCTAGGCTTCAGAATTCGTGCCTACCCGCCTTGCCTCCTGATTGTGCTACTAGAAAAAGAAAAAAAAATGACACGCAGCCTGGTTTCGATTCCAGGCGATGTATTTTAATTTGTTGTTCCGTTTCCGTATACAAGAGGTAGAAGAAATGCAGTAATCGTTTCTGCCATAAAGCAGCCTAAAACCACTTCTTTTCTCCATTAAAAAACTAAAAAAAATTAAAATAAAGAAAATAAGAAGAAAATAAAATAAATGGTAAGGTGAAAAAAAGAAAAAGTTGGTAAAGCACTTGCCCGCGAAAGGCAAAGTTCCCGAGTTCGAGTCTCGGTGCGGCACACAGTTTTGATCTGCCAGGAACTTTCAAATCCATAGACGTTTGAGATGACGACGTTGCAAAAGATGGGAAAAACAACGTCGATACATCAAGTGACAAATGAGAAAATACTGAAAATAATAGGTGTGCTGTAACAATAATGTACTACAAAGAAGAAAAAGAAATTGGATAGGAGTATATTAACTGACAACCTCAGGAGGATGTATGGGAGGGAAGATGAGGAGAGGGAGAAAGACATTCAGTAACATTAAGAAGGACGCGAAGGAACGCCAGAATTGGAGACGTAAAGGATCTGCTAATATAACAGAAAACTGAGGATGGTAGGAAATGACTTAACAAGTAACTGTGTACAAGGAGATAACAACACGTGTGACGCAGGTGCCGTGTCTGGCGTCGTGGGATCCAGTGCCGGGGAGGTATAAGGAGGCTCCTACCATGGGGTTGCGAGGACTGTGGAAGGTGGCATACCATTTTTAGCCGAAGTGTACGAGTTGCAGACGGCCTGGTGCCACGGGCAGAACACGAACGACGAGTCCGCTGTTTCCTGATGTGTGTGGTCGAGTCTTGAGAACAGTGTGTGCTGCTTGCCCGTGGCTTGTACAAGCAGAAGAGTTGGGGGCGGTTTCTTTAGGTGACCTCCACTTGAGTTCATATCCTGAGCCATGTGATGGAGCAGCAGCTCAGCAGACAGATTTGAATGGCCAAGCTACAGTGTCAAGCTCCTGAACAACCAACACGGACCACTGCGAACTGTGCAGGAACAGAGTCACTTAGGTTCTGGAAGGTACCTACAGGCATGTGTAGCTATGCCGACTCCAGCGTGGCGGCCAGATTCGCTAGTTGTCTCGGTTGTGATCCATGACGCCAACAGCCCGATCGATGTAGTCGCACACATTATCGATTGGGTTTTAACCTGTGGAGAATGGTGGCCGGGGAACTACGGCTAACTCATGATGGCGCTCTTCGAACCACTGCGAGCTGTGTGGCATGTTGCATTATCCTGCTGGTAGATACCTCTGCACTGAAGGAAAAAAAAACCTGCATATACGGGTGACTCGCATTTCAGTATTTCATGTCATATTCCCTGAACTGTGTGTTCTACAATGAATTAATTTTGTTGGTTTACTCAGTGGTATATGTGAATACTGTCCGTAAAAGTGTCGCAAATGCAGTTAGGAATAGAGTAGTACTACATTAAAACATCTTGCCTCGTGTGACCGTTTTACAGCATGAATACCGAAAATGTAACAAGCAACAAACTTTTTTGCTTTCATTATTTTGTACGGGTTGTCAGGGAGAAAAACTTTCGTTATGGTTTGAAATTACGCATAAAGTTCTTTCCACGTCATTAAGTGCTTTCATTATCAAATACTGGGTGACTGAGGTAAGCTATTCGCACGTCATAGGCTACGCTGCTTTTTCACCTCAACCCTACCATAGCAATATGTGCCAAGTTTGGTTGAAATCGTTCAGCTGGTTCAGGAGGAGATATGTAACATATATACATACGAGTACATACATATACCGGGTGATCAAAAAGTCAGTATAAATTTGAAAACAATAAATCACGGAATAATGTAGATAGAGAGGTACAAATTGACACACATACTTGGAATGTCATCAGGTTTTATTAGAACCAAAAAAATACAAAAGTTCAGAAAATGTCCGACAGATGGCGCTTCATCTGATCAGAATAGCAATAATTAGCATAACAAAGTAAGACAAAGCATAGATGATGTTCTTTACAGGAACTGCTCAATATGTCCACCATCATTTCTCAACAATAGCTGTAGTCGAGGAATAATGTTGTGAACATCACTGTAAAGCATGTCCGGAGTTATACTGAGACATTGGCGTCGGATGTTGTCTTTCAGCATCCCTAGAGATGTCGGTCGATCACGATACACTTGCGACTTCAGGTAATCCCAAAGCCAATAATCGCACGGACTGAGGTCTGGGGACCTGGGAGGCCACGCATGACGAAAGTCGCGGCTGAGCACACGATCATCACCAAACGATGCGCGCAAAAGATCTTTCACGCGTCTAGCAGTATGGGATGGATCGCCATCCTGCAATAAACATCGTACGTTCGAGCAGGTGTTTATCTGCCAGGCTGGGGATGATGCAATTCTGTAACATATCGGCGTACCTCTCACCCGTCACGGTAGCAGTTACAAAACCAGAATCACGCATTTCCTCGAAGAAAAAAGGCCCGATAACGGTAGATGTAAATCCAAATTGTTCAAATGGCTCTGAGCACTATGGGACTTAACAGCTGTGGTCATCAATCCCCTAGAACTTAGAACTACTTAAAGCTAACTAACCTAAGGACATCACACACATCCATGCCCGAGGCAGGATTCGAACCTGCGACCGTAGCAGTCGCGCGGTTCCGGACTGCGGGCCTAGAACCGCGAGACCACCGCGGCCGGCTGTAAATCCAACCGATACCGTTACTTTCTCGTCGTGCAATGGAGTTTCCACCACAGTTGTAGGATTTTCGGTAGCCCAAATACCGCAGTTGTGGGCGTTGACAGACCCTCGGAGCGTGAAATGAGCTTCGTCGGTCCACAACACCTTACTCAACCAATCGTCATCTTCCGCCATCTTTTGAAACACCCACACCGCAAATGCCCTACGCATAACTAAATCGCCAGATAACAGTTCATGATGCCGATGGATTTTGTACGGATAGTATTGGAGGGTACGCCTTAGTGCCAACCAAACAGTAGCGTATGGAATGCCGGTGCGACGTGCGACTGCACGAGCGCTGACTTCCCCTTGCATAACGGTAGACGAACCCGCTACAGTCTCCATTTCTTCCTGAACTGTCTCAGCAGGATTGCGCCTTGTGCTCGGTCGGCGACTTCGGGGTCTATCGTCTGAACCACCCGTGGCTTCGAACTTCGAAATCATTTTCACCATAGCTGCATTTGTCAACGGACCTTTACCCGTTAGAATCCCCTTCCTATGGCGATAGGATCGTAACGCAGAAATAACACATTCCCCATTCTGATAATATGGCTCCACTAAAATTGCCTTTTCAGGTAACGTCAACATGCTGCGACTGCTGGCGCATCTGATTCTCTCTCTCATTACAGCTCCTTTTATACACGATTGTCATGCACAGTCACTGACGTTTTGCTGTCCAGCGCCATCTGTCGGACATTTTGTGAACTTTTTTTTTGGTTCTAATAAAACCCCATGTCATTCCAAGCACGTGTGTCAATTTTCACCTCTCTATCTACATTATTCCGTGGTTATTAAGTTTTCAAATTTATACTG
Organism: Schistocerca serialis cubense; assembly: GCF_023864345.2. NCBI lineage: Eukaryota > Metazoa > Arthropoda > Insecta > Orthoptera > Acrididae > Schistocerca > Schistocerca serialis. The sequence goes on along the minus strand of NC_064646.1, from coordinate 471,371,795 downwards.
ACTTTTTGATCACCCGGTATATATCCCTTTTTATAATATTCATAGATCCTCTCATGAATGTGAGCTTTTAGCGTTGAGTAACTGCGGAAAGGAGTGTCCAAAGTGCAGGATGCGGAAACCTGCTGCAAGTACGCAAATAAGTCCGAAATGTTTGTGCAAGAGGCCAATGATATCTATTTTCGTTGCGCGTGGTTTAACTTCACTGCGCAGCAGCTGCTCCCAGAAGACTGTTCCTCCCTCAGCTTGCACCTTCTCTGCCGCCGGCCGCGGTGGTCTAGCGGTTCTAGGCGCGCAGTCTGGAACCGCGTGACTGCTACGGTCGCAGGTTCGAATCCTGCCTCGGGCATGGAAGTGTGTGATGTCATTAGGTTAGTTAGGTTTAAGTAGTTCTAAGTTCTAGGGAACTGATGACCTCAGATGTTAAGTCCCTTAGTGCTCAGGGCCATTTGAATCGTACCACCGCAACACTACAATAGGGTCAGGGCCATAGCCAGCGATGGACGGGTAACATGGTAACCTGGTACCAGTTATTCACCATACACAGCAAAGTGACAAACGTGCGCTTTTAAATGTCCGAGTAACGGTTTGTGCATTGAGCTTAAGGGACATCCATTCATTTTGTGAGAATTTTCTTTAGAATTTTGTCCCCCTTTCCTCTTCGTGAAATTTGGTGAGATGTTTTGAGGCCCAAATGAAATTTTTATTCTGTTTCGGAGTTTGCGCTGATACGAAACATCCTGGCACATTAAAACTGTGTGCTAGACCTAGACTCAAACTCGGGACCTTTTCCTTTCGCGAGCAAATGCTCTACCGACTGATCTACTCAAGTACATCTCGCGAGCCGTCCTCACAGCTTTAATTCCGCCCTCCCCTCCCCTCACGAGAGGTTTACCCCGTAGCCATGTAAAAATAGAAATGAAATCGTTTCTATATATTTAGAACATTGATTAAAACTATTAAAATCATTTTTATTTAGAAAATATACACTCCTGGAAATTGAAATAAGAACACCGTGAATTCATTGTCCCAGGAAGGGGAAACTTTATTGACACATTCCTGGGGCCAGATACATCACATGATCACACTGACAGAACCACAGGCACATAGACACAGACAACAGAGCATGCACAATGTCGGCACTAGTACAGTGTATATCCACCTTTCGCAGCAATGCAGGCTGCTATTCTCCCATGGAGACGATCGTAGAGATGCTGGATGTAGTCCTGTGGAACGGCTTGCCATGCCATTTCCACCTGGCGCCTCAGTTGGACCAGCGTTCGTGCTGGACGTGCAGACCGCGTGAGACGACGCTTCATCCAGTCCCAAACATGCTCAATGGGGGACAGATCCGGAGATCTCGCTGGCCAGGATAGTTGACTTACACCTTCTAGAGCACGTTGGGTGGCACGGGATACATGCGGACGTGCATTGTCCTGTTGGAACAGCAAGTTCCCTTGCCGGTCTAGGAATGGTAGAACGATGGGTTCGATGACGGTTTGGATGTACCGTGCACTATTCAGTGTCCCCTCGACGATCACCAGTGGTGTACGGCCAGTGTAGGAGATCGCTCCCCACACCATGATGCCGGGTGTTGGCCCTGTGTGCCTCGGTCGTATGCAGTCCTGATTGTGGCGCTCACCTGCACGGCGCCAAACACGCATACGACCATCATTGGCACCAAGGCAGAAGCGACTCTCATCGCTGAACACGACACGTCTCCATTCGTCCCTCCATTCACGCCTGTCGCGACACCACTGGAGGTGGGCTGCACGATGTTGGGGCGTGAGCGGAAGACGGCCTAACGGTGTGCGGGACCGTAGCCCAGCTTCATGGAGACGGTTGCGAATGGTCCTCGCCGATACCCCAGGAGCAACAGTGTCCCTAATTTGCTGGGAAGTGGCGGTGCGGTCCCCTACGGCACTGCGTAGGATCCTACGGTCTTGGCGTGCATCCGTGCGTCGCTGCGGTCCGGTTCCAGGTCGACGGGCACGTGCACCTTCCGCCGACCACTGGCGACAACATCGATGTACTGTGGAGACCTCACGCCCCACGTGTTGAGCAATTCGGCGGTACGTCCACCCGGCCTCCCGCATGCCCACTATACGCCCTCGCTCAAAGTCCGTCAACTGCACATACGGTTCACGTCCACGCTCTCGCGGCATGCTATCAGTGTTAAAGACTGAGATGGAGCTCCGTACGCCACGGCAAACTGGCTGACACTGACGGCGGCGGTGCACAAATGCTGCGCAGCTAGCGCCATTCGACGGCCAACACCGCGGTTCCTGGTGTGTCCGCTGTGCCGTGCGTGTGATCATTGCTTGTACAGCCCTCTCACAGTGTCCGGAGCAAGTATGGTGGGTCTGACACACCTGTGTCAATGTGTTCTTTTTTTCATTTCTAGGAGTGTATTAAACTGTGTCTTCAACACGTGATTTAAAACACACTATTTTAAGCATTCCAACCGTGTGTAATCAGGACAGACAGAGAGATGAACAAAAAGGCTTCACAAAAATAGTATTAATCTGTTTTGACATATCCCTAAAATACTGACATTTTGTTGGCATATTATGTACATAATGTTACTGAACGTCATTTGCTTTGCAGATGAAATACAACGACTTTCGTGCCTTCCTTTGAGCCGTATGACTACGTCACTTTTCAACCCTTTGATTTATATAATCAGTAAGAGAATTCTCGTCGGTGAAATTCCGATTAACTTCCTTCCACAAACAATTTACTTCTTGCTCAACTTCTTGTTTCTACTTGTCAGTATGCCACTTAACACATTCTTTGTAAACGTTTTGAGAGGAATTCACGTTTATCGCAGTAACATTGCCTTTATTTGCATTGCAGAATATCACGACTAACTTACTGCATTGATTTCGTCTGGCGCGACAGAGAACTCCCCAAACGAAATCTGACAATTGCACAGCAGTGGTTTCAAATCGGGGAATCCCACGAATGCACACGTGTGAAGCATTCAATTCACTTCAGAGACAACGTAAACTCTGCTAGGCACTTTAATATTGTCTATACTTGGGATTAATATAACAAAACAAAATGTCAGCTGCTACAATAACGTATATTCTCTGAATTAAAAAGTTGATGTGATATATTTTGAGCTCACGTACATAATAGATGCGTTGTTGCGTTGGCAACCCTGCAGGCAGCTCCCTCAGGCAGTGTCTCCGTTTTACGACCGGTTGTCGCACTGCTGGGGGCGGGGGTCGGTTATGGCGTGCCGGGTTGCGGCCCGTGATTGGACGAGACAACGCGGTCGGCGGGCGGTCCGATTTCATTACACGCGCACTATATACATGTATATAGTGCTGCTGCTGCTGCTGGTCCGACAGCTGTGGCGCGATGGGGACAGAGCCCGTGTGACCACTTGCTGTGTCTGGACAGCCTCGGGAGCGGGTGGTGGTAGGGCTTCGACGGCGGATTCCCGTTTGCTTGGTTCTTTCAGGATCCATTCACAGTGGCACCGACAACGTTCGTCACACGTCGTCGCTAGAGATCGCCCGATAAAATCGGTTGACAGCAAGGTCGCTGAGCGTCCTATCTCCGTCAGTTTTTGGTGGGTTCAAGGCGATAAGGCTAGGTCAGGCTGGAATATAGTCTATGTATAAAGGTCGGTAGATTTTTAACTGCAAGTCTGGTACGGATACACCACCTCTGTGATTGGAGACAAGTGTTACAATGCAGTGTTTACCATTAAAAAGATGCTGAAGGCATGTAAATGAACCATACCTGTCTCGAAAAGAACGTATAGTCTGTCTGCAAACTCAAGAGCGAGCAGCGCTTTTGGTGGGGGAAGTGACCTTTCCCGGAAGAACGCTGCCACCGGCCTACATGGGCACCCAAAATCTGTTGCCCGTTACCTGTCTAGCGGTGTAGATCGGCGTGTAGTGATATACGTCGTTTCTGTTGGTGGGACCTTAGTTGCCAGTGTCAGTCAGTTAACTTTGTATACTTGTTGATATACTTCGATATCCGAAAGTGATGGATAATCGTCTAGCATTGCAAGAAAATGTGCAGAATACGAGGAAGAGTAGGCATTTGCGGAGTAAACGAGCTTTCGATCGTCTCTAATGTTATTACAGCGTGTATTAAAGAGGCGACACTAAAAGGGCTGTTGGCTAATATTACCAGCCCCAATCAAAGGGCTGAAATTTATGCAAAAGTCAGCCTCGTCCAATAGGACGCATAAGGAACGAACGCGAAAATAAGCCGCATGGCTTAATGGAATCGCCACAAACGAAAACTAATAATCTTGGGAGAAATTCGATCGTTATAGACAGTTTCAAAATCACGCGAAACCATTGATATTTATGGAACATTAAATCTCTGTCATTATTCACCTGATCTGAGACATATTACTACAAATATGTGCGCAATAGATATTCTAAACACTGCTGAAATTTTCTTCGAAACATGTACATCGATTCTGGACTTATAAGCAAATAGCTTGACACACGAGGTTCGTTCACAAATTAATTTTTATTTTTTGGTAAGAACTTTATTTGTTAATCTACAGCAACGTTATCCTCTTCAAAATATTCCCCGTTGCATACTATACACTTGTGTCAGTGCTTTTTCCTATTCCCGAATTCTTTAGGAACTGTTTCTTCGGGATAGTTTATAGATCTCTTAACTGTGCATTTTTAATCTCATCTATGCTTTGAAATGTTTATACCACTTCTATTCCCTTGGTTCACCCATATCAGGCTCACCAAAAGCAATATTTAACATTTCTAAAAATTTCATACACTTTATTCCATTCCTATAACAAAATTTAATACACATTCTCTAATCTGTTTTTATACAAAACAAATAATCCTTGATGTTACCAAAACACATGTAACCTTTCTGACAACTGACAACAGAGTAAATACCCAATATGTATAACATTGTACACATACTTTCGAGACATGTTTACGAAGACAGTGACAAAAAAGTAGTGCAAATCGGACACACAAAATTATAAATTTCTGCTTACTTTTTAAACACTCTTCGTGTTGCAAGTCTTTCAAAGAAAACTTCCACCTTTTAGTAGAAACACAGAGTTAGAACAAGCCTTAAATTCTACAGACTGAGTGTATTATAAGGCGTTCGTTTTACGAATAGCAATAGAGGATCATACGATACATTCACATGAACAGGCATTCGGTTCTATGTCTGTAGTGTAATCCTGACTGCCATTCTTAATATTATTTACTCTATAATGTTGTGTTTCGAATGAAGCTATCGTTTTTTCTATACCTTCTGGTCTTAATGCATTTGTCTAAAAATGAACGCAGCCGAGACCCTTCTGTACACGGCGTCGCCACAGATTTAAACCGCGCGCCGCGGCAGGGCCAGTACTACGTTGTGAAACAGCCTGTAGAAGCGCCTTGTGGAGTAGCTGGGTTGGCAGAGTGGGGACTCGCTCGCTCGCTCTTCAGTTTACCGACAGACTATAGCGACTGTACACTCTGTCTTCAGTTATTGGAACTATCACACAAGTTTTACGGATATATGAGATGAAGGGAAAACCGCCACGCCACAAAAGCTATAACTCTGTGACGCCACCTTTGAAGCTTAACATCCCGCATTCGATGCTTTCACATTTATACGAGGTCTGCTCAAAAAATTCCTGAACATTCACCACAAATTTTTTCCCCGCTTACTTTTTACTTATTGTGTATGGTCTCCTTCGGAGTACCCTCCTCCACAATTAATACACCGCACCCAAGGGCATTTTCCACTTCCGGCAGCAGTCTTAATGCGGCTCTTGCTTCGAATTTTCTATTGTGTCGTCTGTCGTTCCAAATATTCGTCCTTTCAACCGGGATTTCTACTTTGGAAATAAAAAAAATTTCGCAGGGGTCACGTATGGAGAGTACAGAGGATGAGGTAGCTCAGTGATTTCGTTTTTTGTGCAACAGTCACACACCAACAGGGATGAGTGTGCGGCTGCGTTATCATAATGCAAGAACCACGAATTGTCTCGCCACGTCTCAGGCGGTTTCCTTCTCACATTTTCTCGCAGGTGTCGCAAAACGTCCCGATAATACCATCGGCTAACAGTTTGTCTCTGTGACACGAATTCATGATGAACTAATCCTTCAAAGTCGTCGGTAGTCGTCGAGGAGCATCCCCAGCGATGGTGATATTTATTAAACCCCTCCCGGTCGTTTCTGAATCGTTGAACGTTCGGAACACCGAGTACGGCTTAGAACTCATCACCGTAGGCTTCCTGCATCATTTGGTGCATTTCTGCGACGGTATTCTTAATTTTGACGAGAAATTGAATGCAGACTCTTTGTTCCTCTAACTCTGACATCGCCAGCCCCTGTGGCCGAGCGGTTCTAGGCGCTTTAGTCCGCAACTGCGCTGCTGCTACGGTCGCAGGTTCGAATCCTGCCTCGGGCATAGATGTGTGTGATGTCGTTAGGTTAGTTAGGTTTAAGTCGTTCTAAGTCTAGGGGACTGATGACCTCAGATGTTACGTCCCATACTGCTTAGAGCCATCTGAACCATTTTTGAACTCTGACATTTCGAATTTCGCAGACTGAACAACACAACAATGAAACTTCCGGCAACTACACATTAAACAGAGGAGTGAGTAAGGGTGCCAACAGCATTTCCCTCCAACACACCATTGGCACGAAACTACGAATCTACCAGAATTTTTGAACAGACTTCGTTCGTGTGTATTACGAAAATACCTAGTTTCAGTGATGCACCACGTGATGGATCTCTCCAAAACACGTTTTTCCGAGTATTGTTTACTGTGCTACAATAGTACGATGTGCGAATTCCGTATATAAAGAATTTTCCAGTGAGGTTATGAGCATATAGTGGTTAATTTACGTGGTGAAAGTAGATTATGTTTATTTTATACGGCATATGGATAAAATATGTGAGTGAATAAGCAAGTACTATTTAACTATTGAAAGATAGATTCATGGTTTCACAGTAGCTTATTTTATTCTAAAATTGGTGAAAATTAATCCGACATTGGTAGTACAGTCAGATAACCAGATTCAGATACTGGAAACTTCAATGCTTTTTCTACACTTGCGCCGTGAATTTGAGAAAGGAAGCAACAAGGTTTCTGATGCCAGTACTATTTCATCTTGAGTGTCGATTTTTAACAAAAGCAATCAAGTAGTTACAGTCTCCTCTAGTGTACTTGCGCAAAGCACAGCTCCAAAAATTAGTATACTCATAGAATATATTTAATAGTTTTTCGTGTTTGGGGTGCAAGAGTGAAAATATTAGCCTTTAAATTTTTAGTGCATGTTAAATAGTATCCACATATACCACACAACAACTTTTTCAGATAGCCTGTGCCAGAAAGGTGGTCCAAGATGAATGTCAGTGACAGCTGTGCCAGTGAACTGTTTATAGTCAGGTAACCTCTTAATGTGTTACAATTTACTAACTCATCTTGGACTCCACAACCAAGCGTTACACAGCTCTGCCACACACTATAAACCTGTTTCAACTGAAAGTTTGTTTGAACTTTCGTCTCACTGTTATCTCTGAAACAACAAAAAAAGCATGTTTATGGCATTAGAAGCCTGCAAATTATTGTATTCCGTCTGGGTAATTTCTTCGTATCTTTAGTATTCATAAAGAAGTACATCATGGTGGTTCCCTGCACATTCTTCTTTCCTGCTGCGTCTCCCTCTTCTTCTATTGTATCTCGCAGTAGTCCGCATCTTGTGGTCTAGTGGCGAGCATTGCTGCCTCTGGATCTTAGGGTCTCAGGTTCGATTCCCGGCCGGGTTGCGGATTTTTCTCTGCCGTGGGACTGAGTGTTCGCGTTGTCCTCCTCATTTCATCATCATTCGTGAACGTTGCGAGATTGGACTGTTTAAAGTTTGGGACTTTGTACGGGCGCTGATAACCGCGCAGTTGAGCGCCTCAGCACAGCCTGGGAGCCTGCAATCAGGAAAATCAGAGAAGAACGTTCCGTTCCACCAAGGGTCGTGGACGGAGCAGACAGAGACGGACGCCGGGACACGAACCCCGCACACGCGCAAACACCACTTCTCTTGCCCGTTAAGTGAAGGCCGCCGGCCACTGCTGGACCGAGGCGAGAAGTAATGCCTCAAATTTGACACTCCCGGCACATCCTTGGCACTGTGGATCTCAGAATATTGAATTCTCTAAATGGAATGTTTCATGCGTCTACCCTTCGGCGTTCATAGTCTTAATTCATGTCGTACGGCATCTTGGCCTTTTCATATGAATCACCTGAGTAGGAATGACAGTGACGCCAATGCACTGCCCTTTTATACCTCGCGTACGCGATACTACGGCCATCTGTGTACGTGCATGTCGCTATACCACAACTTTAATCACTTCCACGTATTCCAAAAGCAGAATAAACATGTCTCGGTTAATGTATCCAGTGTATCTTTATGAGCGGATGGTTGTAGACGACCTGGAGGGTGCGAAGGAATATCGAGGTCTACCGCTAAATGTCTCAAAGCGCCATCGTGAGCCTCATGTCAATCTATTAACATTGGCAGGTTACTACAACAGATAACCTTTTCAGGTTAGTGTGTAATAGCATTACTTCTTCTCATTGTTATATATTGTAGAATATGACGACTGTGCTATTTCCAGACTATAACATAGTTGCCCGCACGTTTGATTGAGTGTGCACACTTTAAGTCAGACAGCAGTATCATGGCTAGTGGGAGGAACTAGTACATAAAATTTTCAAGTTTAGCAACAAGTTAATGCTCCTCTTTGCAGTTTATGCTGACATGGGATAAACGCTAGAATCTGTTGTTATTTGCAGTCTTAGTAGTACCTCTACCGGACATTTACATACGCTGTTCACCATAATCTATGACATAGACTGTAGCCATGATGTGGAATAATCAGAGTTTAAATTGTACACAGATAGCGATTATGCAGAATGGTTCGCTGAACAGCTGTATGTAATTTACGATACTGTGAATGAGTTGCTATTTCAAAACAGAAAGATGGAATGGAAGAGCAATTTGTGTTTCATCCAGCAGGGGTTTGTCATATTTGTCGAGAACTGCTTAAAGAATGAGATGTTAAACATAGATACCACTATCATTTTACTGGTGCGTACTGGGATGCAACTTTAACTACAGTCCACACTTTACAGTCTCAGTAGTATTTCACATCTTGGCCAATTACAATGGTCATTTTTAGATTATATAACTACGAGAACAAATACTGATAGGCGGTGATGAAAGAGTGAATCTAAATTAGTGTAAATAGAAAACCTGTTTTGTAACTGATTTATCACGGGGAAAAAAGAAACATATAATACATTAATGTTGCCACGGACAATAGCTCCGCTAGCCGCCCGGGTCGACTTACGCGCGCGCGCCACATTGGATAGATCTGATTGGGTGCTGATGATGTCATCCTGCCTATATAAGGGGGAGACCGTAACTGCCCCGGCAGTCAGTGAACTCCTGACGAGGATGGCGGAGATGGCCATCGAAAGCTCGAGCATTTTATTCGAATTGACGCGGCTGGAAAATCGAGAACGTTTTATTCATTAATGTTATTTAATTCATCTGACACTTCTTTCTACAGCTCAGTTTAACAGGAGATTCTCTCTGCTACTTGTGTAGTCAAATTAACAGCTGCGGCTGCTGATGCCCTAGGCTGAGTGCATATACACACATGCACTGTATAACACTGAAACAGGAACACCTTCACAGGCGCCCTTTCGTTTCACCACGATTCAGTCACCAACAGCTGCATTAAATTCCGGAGATGGGTGCACAACGTGTTTCTCAGAAGTCGTAAGCGTTGGATTTCTACGTATTAAATTTAAGGAGACCTATCTGTGAAACCCCCCCCCCCCCCCATGAACAATGGACCTTGCCGTTGGTGGGGAGGCTTGCGTGCCTCAGCGATACAGATGGCCGTACCGTAGGTGCAACCACAACGGAGGGGTATCTGTTGAGAGGCCAGACAAACGTGTGGTTCCTGAAGAGGGGCAGCAGCCTTTTCAGTAGTTGCAGGTACAACAGTCTGGATGATTGACTGTTCTGGCCTTGTAACATTAACCAAAACGGCCTTGCTGTGCTGGTACTGCGAACGGCTGAAAGCAAGGGAAACTACAGCCGTAATTTTTTCCGAGGACATGCAGCTTTACTGTATGATTAAATGATGATGGCGTCCTCTTGGGTAAAATATTCCGGAGGTAAAATAGTCCCCCATTCGGATCTCCGGGCGGGGACTACTCAACAGGACGTCGTTATCAGGAGAAAGAAAACTGGCATTCTACGGATCGGAGCGTGGAATGTCAGATCCCTTAATCGGGCAGGTAGGTTAGAAAATTTAAAAAGGGAAATGGATAGGTTAAAGTTAGATATACTGGGAATTAGTGAAGTTCGGTGTCAGGAGGAACAAGACTTTTGGTCAGGTGATTACAGGGTTATAAATACAAAATCAAATAGGGGTAATGCAGGAGTAGGTTTAATAATGAATAAAAAAATAAGAGTGCGGGTTAGCTACTACAAACAGCATAGTGAACGCATTATTGTGGCCAAGATAGATATGAAGCCCACACCTACTACAGTAGTACAAGTTTATATGCCAACTAGCTCTGCAGATGATGAAGAAATTGATGGAATGTATGACGAGATAAAAGAAATTATTCAGGTAGTGAAGGGAGAGGAAAATTAAATAGTCATGGGTGACTGGAATTCGTCAGTACGAAAAGGGAGAGAAGGAAACATAGTAGGTGAATATGGATTGGGGGGAAGAAATGAAAGAGGAAGCCGCCTTGTAGAATTTTGCACAGAGCATAACTTAATCATATCTAACACTTGGTTCAAGAATCATAAAAGAAGGCTGTATACCTGGAAGAATCCTGGAGATACTAAAAGGTATCAGATAGATTATATAATGGTAAGACAGAGATTTAGGAACCAGGTTTTAAATTGTAAGACATTTCCAGGGGCAGATGTGGATTCTGGCCTCAATCTATTGGTTATGAACTGCAGATTGAAACTGAAGAAACTGCAAAAAGGTGGGAATTTAAGGAGATGGGACCTGGATAAACTGAAAGAACCAGAGGTTGTAGAGAGTTTCAGGGAGAGCATAAGGGAACAATTGACAGGAATGGGGGAAAGAAATACAGTAGAAGAAGAATGGGTAGCTCTGAGGGATGAAGTAGTGAAGGCAGCAGAGGATCAAGTAGGTAAAAAGACGAGGGCTAATAGAAATCCTTGGGTAACAGAAGAAATATTGAATTTAATTGATGAAAGGAGAAAATATAAAAATGCAGTAAATGAAGCAGGCAAAAAGGAATACAAACGTCTCAAAAATGAGATCGGCAGGAAGTGCAAAATGGCTAAGCAGGGATGGCTAGAGGACAAATGTAAGGATGTAGAGGCTTATCCCACTAGGGGTAAGATAGAGAGTGCCTACAGGAAAATTAAAGAGACCTTTGGAGAGAAGAGAACCACTTGTATGAATATCAAGAGCTCAGATGGCAACCCAGTTCTAAGCAAAGAAGGGAAGGCAGAAAGGTGGAAGGAGTATATAGAGGGTTTATACAAGGGCGATGTACTTGAGGACAATATTATGGAAATGGAAGAGGATGTAGATGAAGATGAAATGGGAGATAAGATACTGCGTGAAGAGTTTGACAGAGCACTGAAAGACCTGAGTCGAAACAAGGCCCCGGGAGTAGACAACATTCCATTAGAACTACTGATGGCCTTGGGAGAGCCAGTCATGACAAAACTCTACCATCTGGTGAGCAAGATGTATGAGATAGGCGAAATACCACAGACTTCAAGAAGAATATAATAATTCCAATCCCAAAGAAAGCAGGTGTTGACAGATGTGAAAATTACCGAACTATCAGTTTAATAAGTCACAGCTGCAAAATACTAACGCGAATTCTTTACAGACGAATGGAAAAACTGGTAGAAGCGGACCTCGGGGAAGATCAGTTTGGATTCCGTAGAAATGTTGGAACACGTGAGGCAATACTAACCTTACGACTTATCTTAGAAGAAAGATTAAGAAAAGGCAAACCAACGTTTGTAGCATTTGTAGACTTTGAGAAAGCTTTTGACAACGTTAACTGGAATACTCTCTTTCAAATTCTGAAGGTGGCAGGGGTAAAATACAGGGAGCGATAGGCTATTTACAATTTGTACAGAAACCAGGTTGCAGTTATAAGAGTCGAAAGGCATGAAAGGGAAGCAGTGGTTGGGGAGGGAGTGAGACAGGGTTGGAGCCTCTCCCCGATGTTATTCAATCTGTATATTGAGCAAGCAGTAAAACAAACAAAAGAAAAATTCGGAGTAGGTATTAAAATTCATGGAGAAGAAATAAAAACTTTGAGAAACAGCAAAGGACTTGGAAGAGCAGTTGAACGGAATGGACAGTGTCTTGAAAGGAGGATATAAGACGAACATCAACAAAAGCAAAACAAGGATAATGGAATGTAGTCAAATTTAATCGGGTGATGCTGAGGGGATTAGATTAGGAAATGCGACACTTAAAGTAGTAAAGGAGTTTAGCTATTTAGGGAGCAAAATAACTGAGGATGGTCGAAGTAGAGAGGATATAAAATGTAGACTGGCAAGGCAAGGAAATCGTTTCTGAAGAAGAGAAATTTGTTAACATCGAGTATAGATTTAAGTGTCAGGAAGTCGTTTCTGAAAGTATTTGTATGGAGTGTAGCCATGTATGGATGTGAAACATGGACGATAACCAGTTTGGACAAGAAGAGAATAGAAGCTTTCGAAATGTGGTGCTACAGAAGAATGCTGAAGATGAGGTGGGTAGATCACGTAACTAATGAGGAGGTATTGAATATGATTGGGGAGAAGAGAAGTTTGTGGCACAACTTGACTAGAAGAAGGGATCGGTTGGTAGGACATGTTTTGAGGCATCAAGGGATCACAAATTTAGCATTGGAGGGCAGCGTGGAGGGTAAAAATCGTAGAGGGAGACCAAGAGATCAATACACTAAGCAGATTCAGAAGGATGTAGGTTGCAGTAGGTACTGGGAGATGAAGAAGCTTGCACAGGATAGAGTAGCATGGAGAGCTGCATCAAACCAGTCTCAGGACTGAAGACCACAACAACAACAACAACATCTGTGAAAATATTAAATGCTATGAAGCACAAAAGTTTTCAATCAACTAAGCAGCTCGGAATAGGATTTCATTTACAAACGATAGTTTTTTACTATATCCCACCATTTTAGCTTCAACAAATTAAGAACAGTCAGAGATGTATGGCCGGCCGGAGTGGCCGTGCGGTTCTAGGCGCTACAGTCTGGAGCCGTGCGACCGCTACGGTCGCAGGTTCGAATCCTGCTTCGGGCATGTATGTGTGTGATGTCCTTAGGTTAGTTAGGTTTAATTAGTTCTAAGTTCTAGGCGACTGATGACCTCAGAAGTTAAGTCGCATGGTGCTCAGAGCCATTTGAACCAAGAGATGCATGGCCTTGTGTGCAAGACGTATCCGATACGATCAGTTATCACGAACGGTCTGCATATAACAGATTTAGCAGATATGACTGCCTGATTTAATAGAATTTAAAAAGCAATCATAGTCACGTGAACACATTTATGTGAGAGTGGTGACCCGTTTCAACGTGTTTTAGACCATCATCAGACCACACTCTGCAATAAGAGCAAGTTAGAAACTTAGGACGATGTCTAAACAAGAATTTCAACTTACAACTGAAAGTAACAACAGCAATTAACTCAGACGGTCACATGGACAAAGGCAGCATGTAGGAGAGGTGGATGTGAACTGCTGGGTAGTGTGAGAACTCTACAGGTTAAGGAGAGGGCGCTCCGTAACGTCTGTAGTATCCAGTATTGCGAAGAGAAGCGTGACAAAAGTACTGTACATACGTGACTGTAGTACAAAATGTCAGTACAGTGTATACTTCTAAGTATAAATGCTACAGAATTTAATACTGTATAACTTCCAAAATAGTTACGATTAACAATAGAAAAAGTGAAACAATGGCAAGAGTTCTACGAACTATAGCTGCCCTCTATTGTGACTTTATGTTATGATGTGTGTCGTAAAAGCAGCGAAGGTAATCCAAGTCTTACAAGTCACATAATAAGAAAAAGACCTCATAGTGGGCAACTATTTTATGTAGAAACTGTAGCCATTGGTTAAAGTTAATTATAACTTCTTGGTCACCTACTATATTCGCTCATCTGCGAGAACATTATGACTACCTACGTGATAGGCGGTATGTCCACCTTTGGAAGCAATGAGGCCTTGATAGGTCGCCGGAGAGAGTTGGCACCACAGCTGCACACCGAAGCCACCTAATTCCCGTACATTCCGGGGAGTGCGGCGACGAACTCTGACGCCACGTTCAATCACATTCCAGATGTGTTCGAACGGGTTCATATTGGTGAGTGGGGTGGGGGGTGGGGGGCAACACGTCAATTGGAACTCGCCACTGTGTTCCTCGAACCACTCCATCACACTCCTTGCCTACTGGCATAGAGCATTATCTTGATGAATGCCACTGATGTCGGGAAACATGATAGTCATGAAGGGGTGTGCGTGGTCTGCAACCAGTGGACGATACTCCTACGCCGTATTTGCGCCTCGCACGAGCTGCACTGGACTCATGGATGCCCAGAGCATAATGGAGACGCTGCCAGCTTGTCTCCCTCCCGCAGTACAAGTGTCGAAGATCTGTTCCCCTGGAAAGCGCCTGATTCACGCCCTCCCATCTGCATGATGAAGAAGCTATCGGGATTCATCGGACCATGCAACACACTGCCACTGCACCATCTTCCAGTGCCGATGGCCATGTACCCATTTCGATCGTAGTTGACGATAACGTGATGTTAACATTGCCACTTTCATGGGTCGTTAGGAGTGTTCGGTGCACGGTATGTTCAGACACACTTGTGCTCTGGCCAGATGTTAGTTCCGCCACAGCTCGCCGCCTGTCCTGTTTTACCAGTCTGCCCAGCCTTCGAGGTCCGACATCTATATTGAGAGGCGGCTGCCCGACTCCATGACGTCTGGACGTGGTTTTACCTTGGTTCCGCCACGTGTTGACACTCACCACAGCACTCCTGGAACACCCGACAAGTCGTGTAGTGTCTGAAATACTCGTGCCGAGTCATCACTTTCTGCCCTCGGTCAAACTCAAGATAGATCGCGCGCCTCCCCTATTCTACACAGGGGCAGCGCTCTTACTGAAACTACGTCCACCGTGCGTGTGCCTGACTGGCAGCCATTCCTCGCCAGGTGACGCTGCTATCCCCTGGACGGGTTTATATCGATAGCAGGTCGGTGGTGATAATGTTCCGACTGATGAGTGTGCAGCAGTAAATTCTGTACCTATATTTTGTATTACAATCACTTACGTGTAGTGGTTTTATCATGCTCCGCTTCACATTGTACCTGACTGGCTGCAATTAACGTCATAGTGAAGACTAAGATGGAGCCTTCTTTACTTAACCTGTAGCTTGCTCACGCAATCCAGCAGTTGACACAACGTCTCCTACATACGGCACTTGCTATTTGTTACCGTCTTCGCCTGACACATTTGGGTGTATAGTCAATCAGTTATTGTTGTTACCTTGAATTTTAAGTTGCGGTTCTAACGTAGACATCCCCAAAGTCTCTAAATTTATTGTTACTGCGGAGAGTGGTCCGAGGGTGGTGAAACGCATCTAAACTGGTCGCCATTTTTAAATGAATGTGCTTATGCGATAAAGATTGCTTCATAATTTTCATGAAGTAATGTTTGCAGATCGCTTCTTTTCCAGTTATGATAAAAATAATGATTGGATGAATTCTAATACGTAAAGCGGACACTCGTTGTCAGATTTTGGAGCTATCCAGATCAGTGAGGTAACACATACACGTTAGATGTGGAGATAACATGCGGTCGAATGTCAGAGTGACAGTTTCAAGTTTGGAACCTAATATTTCAGAAATAATGGACTCAAAGGTCAAACTGAACTCATCTCATTAAGAACTTAAAATTGAAACTAACTGCGTACTGATTGAGTACTCTGTTGTAACTATATTTTTCAAATAAATAATACCTTGTATGAAATTAGTGTTTTCTTATTTTTCACACATGTCTACTCAATGCAATCTCAAGTGTAGTACACTTGAAAGACCAACACACTCAGTTTCAATTTTTTCCTGTCATTTTCAGTTCATACTCAATTTTTATTTTTTTAAAGAGTTTGTTATACTAAACGCCCAGATTTGAAACAATGATGGCTAAATTGAAAAAGTTTTAAGCTCAATATTTTTTCAATAATGAATATGTCAATGATTTTTCTAAGTACAAAAAATAGAAAACGTATAAAAAGCCTCTTAATTTGACTTTTTTAGGTACTTGATACTGTGATATGACAAAGTACCAATCATGCTCGATGAGGGGCTCCTCGAGAAAATTTTGTTGGGAACCCCTGATTTAAAGTAATCATTCCGGAAGGAGATGAAACTTACTGATGAGCTAGTACAGCATTTGACATAAACTTGCTTTTAGTAAATGACAGAAAAGGGAGAGATGAATTCATCTCATAGGCAAAATTTTAGATATCGTATGCGAGATAAATATTTTTAGAAGTACGGAACAATCACTGCTGATGAAACTTACATATTTTTGATAAATGACAGACATTTTGGATGTGGAAATAATAGTCTGTAAAATATTACACTGTGATGGGTTGTTAATGGTCAGTATAATGCCATGGTGAAATCACAGATTCTGCCATCTTGGATTATGATGTAGTTACCTTACCCCCCCCCCCCCCCCCACTGTGACGTCATATGTGTGGTACTGAACTGCGTTTATGCTGGTATGTTGGTTCAAGGTTGGTCAAAGTGGTTCAGAGAGTAGCTAGGTATACTACTGCCCTAAGCTGTTTACAAATACCAGGTGGAAAGGAAATCTGGTTGACTGAATAGTAGCTACAACCGCTGTCTCTTCGAATGTCTGTCCAGTTAGTTACGGCGTAAAGTCTGTGCCGGCACGCCAGTCGGGAAGACAGAGAAGAAAATGTGGTGAGAAGAGGACAGCCAATCGCACGCTGGCCGACCTCCCTCCAGGACGACAACGTGACAGCAGCGGCCCCTAGGTAAAGAGGACATTAGCGCCGCGCCCGACTGGTGGCATCCCACTCCTATAGCAGTTCCAACATTAGCCACTTCGTTAGCCGGCGCATAGTAGTAACCTCTATTATTAGCAATCTCTACGTAGCACAGACTTGTATTTGTCTATTCTGATGAAGACCGATTATCTTGTATGTCGCCCTTTGCTTGCGACACATCCATCAAAATTAAGTATTTTTACTTGTCTTATTGTAATGAAACTCATTAATACGAGCTGTTTGTTTGCCTAGCGAACCGAGTATGCACGATTCCTAGACACAACAACATGGCGACGACACAACAGTTTTTTGTAATTTCGCTCGTTGCTGTGAAGTAGATGCTAATTACGATGATGGTAGTGATACAACGTTACAGGCACTATTCTGTTTGTTGGATGCCATCTCTGAAATTGCTAATACGTAGCAAGATTACATGCTGTCTTTATCATCACTTAATGCACTGTCCAACGGTAACACTGATTTACTAATTTTCCATCGACCGCCATATGGAGGAACTGGACAATGACTTATTTCACATGCCTGGCGACACTTCTTCCTGAAGCTGCGGTGTTAGACTGTTCCTTATCACCTACTGTGCAGCGTCTGTTTCGTGGAACGGTGAACTTTTACGACTTCGAAAGCACGTACGTGACGACTTTGGTTGAGTGTTTGTATTCACATACATAGTACAGAACACAATTTTCCTAGATCACTATTTCATTTAGTCTCGCATCTAGTCTTGAACACAGTTCAATATCGACGAACAGTCAGTACACAGAATTAGGATCATTAAATCACCAAAATAAAACACAACATTCAAACAGTTTTCAGTACATGGTGACTTCAAGCTCTCAAATACTGAAGAAAATACATTTTTAATTACTTGCACCAAATATGCTATTTATTTAGTGGCTGACTAATTTCGAACTTCACCCATTTTCACAAGTAATCATTACAGAATGGATAATTAAGGTGTCAGTAATAATATGGTCCAGATTGTAACTACTTACATATTTTATATTTGGGATATACTTGCTGGTGGACAGTTCTATTTATGTCATCATACTTTAGAAAATCGTATCTGATTTTCCTACAACAGAAATTCCATCTCATATCCCTAGAATTTGTTACACCCAGGTACTTGTAAGAGGTGAGCGATCGAACTGTGACTCACTGATACTGAAGTCATACGGTGCTACGACTTCTCGTCTTGTGAAAGGCACAATTTTACTGGTTTGAGCATTTACAGAAAAGTGTCAGTCTTTGCACCGTCTTGAAATATTATCAGGAACTGAGTGAATATTTGTGCAGTTTTTTCCACACAGTTCTTCACTATGGGTAGCCACAACGCCTGCCGAAAATCTGAGGCTACTGTTAATATAGCCTGAAAGGTCACTAATATATAACACGAGACGCGTTACTTCTACACCTGTCGATGACTCGCCAACTAAGACGACAAAGCCTAGGCAAAGTCGCAAATCTCGCTTGATGCCTGAGACGACCTTACTTTAAATAATAGGGGTAGGTTTGGGAGTTACAAGGGGACCGCGCCTACATGTCGCCACGGATTTCGTTCTAAATTATGGCAGATGCACGACTCGGCCGGAAATGAAACTGATAGTAATCGAAGCTACAGATCGTCATGCGTTTAGAAAAGCTAGCCTTTTTGGATCAGGTCTGAAGAGACAATGATGATTTATGTTAGGATAGCTTTCAGGCAGCTGTAGGCGTGTCGGGAAGAGTGCAGAACGGAAAACTGGTGGTCCTGGGATTTATTCCCTATGCAGAAACTTCTTTTTTAATTCCAAGTTTTACATTACGCGCACTGAAAATAAACCGAAATGATGCTCAGTATATTGTATTAAGTAAATTTATAAAAAAGGCATGAACAATAAACGCAAAGGAAAATTTGGGGTTACAAATAAATTTCCAAGATACGATTCCCCTGAAATGCTCTCCGCTAACGCAAACCTGCGACGTTGCTTCTATCGTTGGGTAAGGAATTTGATCAAAGAGCTTGTAACCTGCTCCTGTCTCATCGACAGAGAAAAAGAAATCCCACCCGGAGAAGACAAAATACAATCCATCGTACGTCATCAGCTTTCCTGGCCAATATTTGCCGCAATAAGGCGTTAAGGGCGGTTTGGTGACAAAATATCCTATGAGAAATTACCTTTTATGAATGTAAACCATTTTTTCTATAGAGACCTTAAAACAAACATGTAACCGTAAAAACGTGGCGTTGATAAGGCGTGGAAGATGGAGGGGAAAACTATTGCGACCCCCGTTTTTCCGGCGAAAAGCACCTCAGCATGTGTAAATCATCGACTGTAATGTAATAAAACTGTATCTTTACATAGTAAGTTCTCGTGTACGTCTTACAAGTCGTCCCTGGAAATTTAATTTGCAATCCCAAATTTTCCTTTGCCTTTCCTCTTCACGCCTTTTATGCAAAGCATTTATAAAAACAATATACTGAGCGTTATTTCGTTTAGTTGCAATGTACATAACGTAAAAGTTGAAAATTAAAAAAAAAAAAAGTTTGTGTATACGGACTAGACAGCACGACCTTCAGGTTACCGTTTCTTTCCTCTACGCCAACCACTGCGTAGAAACTGCGCTAGCATAAAAGGTTCGTACCTCCCCGACCCGTGGCTAAAATACGCTTTTCTTCAAATGTCTGGCCATCTGAAGCGTCCAATTCCGTCATTTTCATTTTTGGCCACGCCGTCCATACCCCATAAATTTGGACGAAATCCGTGATGAGGAGTAGGCGCGGTTTCCTTCTGAGCGAAATGCTTTTCACCAGTGAAGGTGTCTTCTGATCATATTCCTCTACTGGTCAGAAGGACTCAATGTCCGGCGCATATATTATGGGAGTTCTAGACGATTTAAGATGACTGTGCTCCAAGCGGGGTCTACTACGCAGCGAGTTACAGCAGGAGTATCTGAAAATGGCTGCGCGTTTTCGCAACTGCAGACTATTGGCCGGTTTATTGCAGCAGATTGCCACAGAGCGAACACACGGAGTTGTTTATTCCGCATTTAGAGTGTATATAGGCACGCAGCCAGTGGCGTGTTCTGCTTAGAGCCGTAAACCCGTTCAGAGGACTGCTAAGCAGTCCGCTACGGACTCCAGAAGGACGTTAAGCTGTAATTAACTACCTAATCGTCCGGAAGATTTAGACTGCACTGGAGAGCCGCCAAAGCGCGCAATCCGGGAGCTTCGTCTTGCGATCTCCACTGATGAGCCAAAACATTACGGCTGCTGTGCCCACGCGAGAGTGATGGCCGCCCGGTGGCGTCTCGCTCACGTAACGCCGTGAGGGAAGTACAGGGAGGTCCATCTGAAGTTTCGGATGAGATTATCTCGAAAACTACACATAGGGTAAAAGTAGTGGGTAAGACAAGTTCGTAAGCTCAAAGGGGGGACATCAATCGATAACGACACGTGATCTCCAGCCCCGCCCCATTGGGTGGGGCATAGGGCAACTTTTAAATCTTAATTGGAAACACTCATTTTTTATTGCAGATTCGGATTCTCCATAAAAAAGTAATAAAATATAGTGTGAAACATTTTTTAAACCATTGACAGATGGCGCTGAAATCGAGAAAAAAGTAAAATTGGGGAAGAACGCTGATTTATTTAGAATTATCGAGAGAGACGCATCAAATAGATAAAAAAATGTGCACCAGTTCTTTCATTACGCCAAATTAAGCTACTTTTGTACAAAATGTAGTGTATCCTATTTTTAGCGTTACCCAGGAACAGCCGGCCGGAGTGGCCGAGCGGTAGTAGTTGCGTCAGTCTGGAGCCGCGCGACCGCTACGGTCGCAGTTTCGAATCCAGCCCCGAGCATGGATGTGTGTGATGTCCTTAGTTATGTTTAAGTAGTTCTAAGTTCTAGAGGATTGATGACCTTAGAAGTTAAGTCCCATAGTGCTCAGAGCATCTGAACCCAGGTACAACGATATGGACGTAGTAGAATGATGTTCCTATGGGGTGCTTCATTAGTGTGAGTCAACTTGCCTCTCACAATTTGGGGTGCTTAATTAGTAAAATTAGCCACGAAAAAATTGTTCAAAATTATCCCCATTTGCTTCAGTGCATAAAGTCCATCGTCTGCGAAAGCCGTACACAGTTTTGAGCAGCACATCCCGCTCTTCGAATGCGTTGCTCCGTATCGTTTCGGGTTGTGATCTGTCTCTCATAAACAATATTTTTTAAGTAACCCCACATGAAAAAAAATCAGGAGATGTTAGGTCTGGTGAA
This sequence comes from Schistocerca serialis cubense, assembly GCF_023864345.2. Classification (NCBI taxonomy): domain Eukaryota; kingdom Metazoa; phylum Arthropoda; class Insecta; order Orthoptera; family Acrididae; genus Schistocerca; species Schistocerca serialis. Next base: position 471,350,399 of record NC_064646.1, on the reverse strand, counting down.
CGTGGAGGCCACTGAATTGGTCCACCGCATCCTATCCACCGATCAGGGTACCGTAAATTTAAAACGTTCCGCACATTTTTAGCATAGTGGGGAGCTGCTCCGTCCTGCTGAAACCACATTAGTTGCCTAGTTTCTAAATCAACATCTTCCATTGGGACCAATAAATCGTCACGGAGAAGTTGTAAATAAGATTCCCCAGTAACATTTCGGTCAAAAATATTACGGTCCTATCGAGTAACCGTTTAAAATTCCACACCAGAACATTAACGACCATTTGTGTCGATTGTCAACGGGTCTGTGCCATTGTGGATTGACAGGGGACCAATAATGACAATCATAACGATTTAATTCGCCATTGTTTTTGAATGTGGCTTCATCGGTGAACATAACGTATCTAAAAATATCATTGTCACCTCTCATCATTTCCAAGGCCCATTGGCAGAAATGCACGCGTATTTGCATATCTTTCGGCATTAATGCCTTTGTAAGTGTGATATGATGGACATGATATTTATGTGCCTTCAAAATCCTGAGAACAGTTGATTTCGGTATTCCAGTCTGTCTTTGAATCGCATGACTACTCATTTCGGCACCCAGTTGAGCACAGGCGAGAACGGAAAGGTACGAGCGTCATTTTCATTGTACTCGCGATAACGAGGTGGACGGTGCATGTATCCATTTCGAGCTCGTTCAGTGCAATTTCGAATAATGTTTTCGCTTGGCTGTCGTCTGTTTGGGAAACGATCCTCATACAATTGCGCAGCTGCAGCGCAATTGTTATGGCATTCACCTAAAATTAACATCGTATCAACAGTCTCTGTAAGAGGATAGTGAGCCATGTTTCGCTAAAGAATAATTTACTTTCGTCACTTCATGTTTACGGTTCACAATCCGAAAGTGAAGTGACATCTGATCGCATTGCACCGACCTTTATATTGAGCCGTAGTTCCCAGTTTTGCCACGGTAGCGCCACAGTCGGGAGACGCCATACGCAAGCCTCGACCCTTGAGCCACAGGCGCTGAAGTCGCTCGCGTAGGCCCGGAGTCACACTGACGTGACTACTTGACTTGAACTGGGATGATCAGGTGCGACAAATCTAACGGTTGACCCGCTTCACGTGCGGCGAGATACGTCATCTGGTAAAGTCACGTGTTTAAAATCCGTCGTCCACTCTTGTAATATTCCTCAACATTCGCGGCTCCATGCGACTTGCAGTACATTACCTGTGTCAGTGTCATACTCATCGCTTTTGGGGTTTTTAAACCGTATATGGAGACAGTCATTTCCAGCAATGTATGAAATGTAATGAAACTTCCTGGCAGATTACAACTGTGTGCTGGACCGAGACTCGAACTCGGGACCTTTGCCTTTCGCGGGAAAGTGCTCCACCATCTGAGTTACCCAAACTCGACTCACACCCCGTCCTTACAGCTTTACTTCTGCCAGTATCTCGCCTCCTACCTTCCAAACTTTACAGAAGCTCTCCTGCGAAACTTGCACAACTAGCACTCCTGAAAGAAAGGATATTGCGGAGACATGGCTTAGCCACAGCCTTGGGGTTGTTTCCAGAATGATTTTTTCACTCTGCAGCGGAGTGCGCGCTGATATGAAACTTTCTGGCAGTTTAAAACTGTGTGCCAGGCCGAGACTCGAACTCGATGGTTCAAAATGGTTCAAATGGCTCTGAGCACTATGCGACTTAACTTCTGAAGTCATCAGTCGCCTAGAACTTAGAACTAATTAAATCTACCTAACCTAAGGACATCACACACATCCATGTCCGAGGCAGGATTCGAACCTGCGACCGTAGCGGTCACTCGGTTCGATACTGTAGCGCCTAGAACCGCACGGGCACTCCGGCCGGCGAACTCGATGGTAGAGTACTTGCCCGCGAAAGGCAAAGGTCGCGAGTTCGAGTCTCGGTCCGCACACAGGTTTAATGTGCCAGGAAGTTTCATATCGGCGCACACTCCGGTGCAGAGTGAAAATCGCATTCTATGAAATGTAATGTTGGACCATAAACACATAAGAATTTATATTTATGGTAACCTTTTCTTTAATTAATTTTTTTAAATTTTTGTTTCCCCAACCGCAAATCTGTCAACAAGTTTTCGTTAGTAGTGTTTGACAGTCGTTCAACCAATTTTTAATCTACCTTTCTTTTTGTTTCGAATAAAGGAGAGATTTCATCACAGCAGAAGTGTCTGTCCAGCATTACCAATGATAATATTATTGCCTAATATAATTGACAATATGATCGAGCAGTCTAGGAAGAAATTCAACAATATCGACGGTCTAAGGTGCGCACCACTGCGCAGTATTTACCGATCACAGAAGCCAAGTCCGTGTCTGTGCCAGGACAAGATTTATTCAGCGTGCCCTCGTGCGCTGAAGACCGGAGCCTTAGCCACGTGGGTAACACGTCAGCTGTGTGTCTCGGGGTGCCTGGATGATGGCTCCGGCTCCGCGGGGGGCGGGACGACACGCGGTCCCCAGGCGGCAGTAGCCGCGGGCGGGGGGCGAACGCCGTGCCGCCCCATCGCCGTCTCTACTAAATATTGCAGGGGGGCGCCGGGGAGCAACTTTAATCGGGGGTCCCGGCGCCTGCAGCGGCGCGCCCCACCCGGGCCTCAGGTATTCACGGCCAGACACGTGCTCCGCACGTGCGTGGCGCAGCGCCTCCGCATCGCCACGTGCCACTGCGAGCCACCTGCGCCCGTGCCCCTGCCACACCGGCGCCAGTCCGACGCCTGCTCCACGTGGCCTGCAACGGTCGCTGCCATTCCGCCCCAGCTTTGCCGTACGAGCGGTCTTGTGGTAGAGTTCTCGCTTCCCGCACACGGGGTTCCGGGTTCGATTCCCGGCGGCGTCGAGGATTTTCTCTGCCTCCAGATGACCGGGTGTTGTGTCTCTTTCATCATCATTTCATCCTCATTCACTCGCAAGTCGTCGTAGTGGTGTTAAAGAACTTGTGGAGCGGTGGCCGAACCGCCCCGCGAGGGGTCTCCCGGCCACCAACGCCATACGCTCATTATTATTATTATCATCGCGCTTACTGGAGCCAAGCTGCTAACCGTCCAGTTGAGACAGGACGCTCACGAGGTAACCTTTGCGGAAGTCTAAAGAAAAGCTGTAACGTGACTACGCACTCCAGACCGGTTACACTTGAGGAAGTGGAGACTGTTAGGCAGCGAAGACCTCGAACGAAGCTGCGACACTACATTTACGAAGTGCGTTCAATAAATACACTACTGGCCATTAAAACTGCTACACCTCGAAGATGACGTGCTACAGAAGCTAAATTTAACCAACAGGAAGAAGATAATGTGATATGTGAATGATTAGCATTTCAAAGCATTCACACAAGGTTGGCGCCAGTGGCGACACCTACATCGTGCTGACATGAGGAAAGTTCCCAGCCGATTTCTCATACACAAACAGCAGTTGACCGGTGTTGCCTGGTGAAACGTTGTTGTGATGCCTCGAGTAACGAGGAGAAATGCGTACCATCGCGTTTCGAATTGAAGCCTATCGCGATTGCGCTTTATCGTATCGCGACATAGGTGCTCGCGTTGGTCGAGATCCAATGACTGTTAGCAGAATATGGAATCGGTGGGTTCAGGAGGGTAATACGGAACGCCGTGCTGGATCCCAGGGGCCTCGTATCACTAGCAGTCGAGATGACAGGCATCTTATTCGCGTGGTTGTAACGGATCGTGCAGCCACGTCTCGACGCTTAAGTCAACAGATGGGGACATTTGCAAGACAACAACCATCTGCATGAACAGTTCGACGACGTTTGCAGCAACATGGACTATCGGCTCTAAGACCATGACTGCGGTTACCCTTGACGCTGCATCACAGACAGGAGCGCCTGCGATGGTGTACTCCAAGACGAACCTGGGTGCACGAATGACAAAACGTCATTTTTGTGATGAATCCAGGTTCTGTTTACAGCATCATGATGGCCGCATCTGTGTTTGGCGATATCCCGGTGAACGCACATTGGAAGCGTGCATTCGTCATCGCCATACTTTCGTATCACCCGGCGTGATGGTATGAGGTTCCATTGGTTACACGTCTCGGACAGCTCTTGTTCGCACTGACGGCACTTTGAACAGTGGACGCTACATTTCAGATGCTTTACGACCCGTGGCTCTACCCTTCATTCGATCGCAGCGAAACCCTACATTTCAGCAGGATAAAGCAGGACCGCATGTTGCAGGTCCTGTACGGTCCTTTCTGGATACAGAAAATGTTCGAGTGCTGTCCTGGCCAGCACATTCTCCAGATTTCTCACCAATTGAAAACGTCTGGTCAATGGTGGCCGAGCAACTGGCTCGTCACAATGCGCCAGTCACTACTCTTGATGAACTGTGGTATCGTGTTGAAGCTGCATGGGCAGCTGTACCTGTACACGCCATCCAAGCTCTGTTTGACTCAATGGCCAGGCGTATCAAGGCCGTTATTACGGCCGGAGGTGGTTGTTCTGCGTACTAACGTCGTAGGATCTATGCACCCAAATTGCGTGAAAATGTAACCACAAGTCAATTTTAGTATAATATATTTGTCTAATGAATACCCGTTTATCATCTGCATTTCTTCTTGGTGTAGCAATTTTAATGGCCAGTAGTGTAATCTAACAGTTCTTTTCTGAAAGCAGATTGATTTTACTTGGGATTCCAAAACTTTATCCTGTTCCCCAATTTTTGGCTACAAAACCCTACCATACAACAAAACCTCCGTGCAATGCAACGGCCTTACGTCACCCCACTGGGAGGGCGTGTATCTCCTGCACGGTACAGCTCTACTGGTCGACGTCGGGGCCAACGCCTTACTGCATGAACAACCTCCCCATCATCCACATACTGCTTCTCGCAGACTGCTCCCTTTACTGGGACGGACAGATGCAAGACGGAAGGTGCGAGGTCTGGGCCATACGATGGATAAGGAACAACAGTGCAGTGAAGTTTTGTGAGCTCCTTCCGTGGACGTAGTCTTGTTCAAGGCCTTGCGTTGCCATGGGGGAAGTTCGTTTGCACATTTGTGGCAACGAACAAACGAAAGTCATAATTTCCCGTTTGCATCATGGAGGAGGACAGAATAACCCATTCTCAGTCCCAGAAGACAGTCACCAATACTTTACTGGGGGTGCTGCTCTAAACGTTTTCTTTGGTGTAGTGGTCGTGTGGAGCTACGCCAAGTCCAAACTGCTACTCCACGCGGGTGTAAAATTGAATGTACGCAACGGAAAATAATAAACTCTAAAATGATTGTTTTGCCCTATCTGACTACCCCCTGAAGCAGATCTTAGGATCTCTTTATGCTCTTTTTTACATATAAATTACAATCGGAACATATATGAATGATGAAGGCAACTAATACTTCTAAATGATAAGCGTTGTTGTTCAATATATATTTATTATAGATTAAAATCAACGCTTTAAAAACAATTGTCTATGTTTTCTTACTGAAATTAATAATCAATTGCCCAACTCTGCCCCTTATTATGACTGCGCGATCTAATATCAATAACGCGAAATAACTGACATCATCTACGTACCAAACACTAAAAGACACTACTTTCGAAGATGATCTACGGTGATGTGGAAGCTCAGTGGCAATAAACTAGCTTGATCACAGCTGTTTAGGTTTATAGCGCTAATAACCCGAATCAATTTGCGATATCACCATATGTACTGCGTCCGGTGCGTCGAAGTGATGGTTCGCGTACTCGTCTGCGACGAAGGAAGAACTCCAGCCAGAAAGTCTTTCAAACACTAGGACGGCAGAAGGCGGTCCTCTGACTAATGTAATTTGCCGTCGTCGTCATTTGTTCTCATAGTCTTCAGTCCAAAGACAGGTCTGATGCAGCTCTCTACTCCATGCTCTCAAGCCCCCTTTTTTTCCGAATAACTACTATAAGCTACATCCATTTTAGTTTTCTTGTTCTCGTCAACCTTGGTCTCCCTCTACAATTTTTACCGCCACACTCTCTTTTATTACCAAAATTACGATTCTTTTATACCTCAAGATGTGTTCTAATATCCAATGGCTTATTTTAATAATGTTGTGACAAAAATTTCTTTTTTCTCCAATACTGTTCTGCACCCCTTCATTAGTTATTCAATCTACCATTCGCCCTACAGCATTCTTCCGGAGCACGACATGCGAAAAGCCCATATTCTCTCCTTGTCTGAACTGTTTTTGGTCCATGTTTCACATGGGTAGGTTACACACCACGCAAATACCTACCGTAAATACTTCCTAACACTCAAATTTATATTAGACGTTAACAAATTCCTTTTTTAAGGAATTAAATTATACAGGGTGGTCCATTGATACTAACCGGGCCAAATATCTCACGAAATAAGCGTCAAACGAAAAACCTACGAAGAACGAAATTTGTCTAGCTTGAAGGGGGAAACCAGATGGCGCTATGGTTGGCTCGTTAGGTGGCGCTGCCATAGGTCAAACGGATATCAACTGCGTTTTTTTTAAATACGAACCCCCACTTTTTATTACACATTCGTGTAGTACGTAAAGAAATATGAGTGTTTTAGTTGGACCACTTTTTGCGCTTTGTGATAGATGGCGCTGTAATAGTCACAAACATATGGCTCACAATTATAGCCGAACAGTTGATAACAGGTAGGTTTTTTAAATTAAAATACAGAACGTAGGTACGTTTGAACATTTTATTTCGGTTGTTCCAATGAGATACATTTACCTTTGTGAACTTATCCTTTCTGAGAACGCATGTTGTTACAGATCTGAATTACGTATCACCAACCCCTGCGTGTCTGGCCGCTGTGTCTGCAGCTACTGCTCTAGTCGTCTCGCCAGCCTGGCAAGAGACTAAAAACACAGCACGAACTTGGCAGCACTTTACTGCTCTCACGCCATAAAACACTTTGTTACGCAGGCAACAGCTTGCAAAATTAGACCAAAGATATTTCTCAAAATATCGGAAGTAATGCTATTAATTTATATAGAGTGGCATTTCAGTGTGTATAGGAAATTAAAATTGTATAGATAATGATGTAAGCGAACGAAATATTGTTCACTTTTTCGCGGAAGTCAGTATTGCCTGGAGCAGTTTCAGCCAAACAAAGTACATAAAAGCAGCATACAGTTAACATGGAATATCACATTTCAAACACCTTTATTTATGGACGTGTGGACGATATTTGAGCATGACTCTGGAAAACCTGAAGAGCTTTCAAAGAAACATCGGACATGCTGGTGTATGACGTACATCAAGAAATTTATGCTGTTGGCGTTATTATGGATGGGGTCATAACTGCAGCTTCGGGTGCTGATAACTGTCTTATCACATCTGGTATCAGGTTACACATTTGGTGTCAGCTTACACAACAGGCGGACTTATATTCAAGGCCACTACCCTTTCCCCTGAGATTCAAACTAATCGTACGAGTGATCGTTACTTGCATTAGTACGAAAATAGACTTGTGTGCTTTATGGGAGTAAGGAAATATTATGGAAGCAAAGTGAATGTTGGGATGACCAGGCGCCCGGTTGTCCTCCTGAGTAGGGACCATGAGGGGTGACAGTCACCCGATGCCCGAGGACCGGCCGCGCGAGTTCCTCAACCGGGAGAGCTTCCAGCAACGACTACTTGCGAGAACGTTGTATGAGGTGGAGTGAGGAGGAACCCTAGCCGAAAGCGCTATTGTCTGCTGTACGTAGGCACCAGTTTCTGAACGGACATTGGAGATCGCTAATCAGGCAGGTGAAAAGAAAGGCCAAAGTCTTTGAAAACTGTGGTACACCACTGAATGTGCGTCTCTTTCACGAGAACTTTTGGTTAAGAACATAAGAAAGATGGAGACAGTGGTACATCTGGTGTTTATCCCAGAGTGGCTGACGACGGTAATGCAGAAGGGAAGGCCCTTTACTGGCCGAAGAAAGGGACAGAGTGAGCGAGGAACGACTTTTTTCCCGAGTAAGGTGTTAGGAAGAATTTCATTGGTTAGCCAAGTTAAAGTCCAGGCAGGGGCCTGCGCGTTCAGAGCTCGCGGGATACAGAATCCTGCCAATCAGGTCTAACTTGAACCGAAAAATGCGGTAAAGCGAGGCTTCCTTGGCAGACGCCACCACACAGTACATTCATATTTCATCTGACCCTCCTTTCGTCCTGGTTGCCTCGCAGAGCTTGCCTGCAGAATCTCTACTTAGATCTCCATCACAGACCTTCGAATTATGCCGCTATTTTAGAAGGGAGGACGTCGGCGTTACCACAGACTGACGTCACTGTATTTCTGCCACCAACAGCAACGACGTGGAGAGACCGAGGAGCATCCGCATCAGATGCAGGGAAAGTCAGATCAGCTTTCAACATCTTAAGAGCTTCATTCTACTGAATTATCTTTCAAGTCATGAATCGTTTGCTTCCAGAGTCCGTAATTCTACATGTTGCCTTCAGCAGTTCTATTATTTACTGCCTCATTTCACGACAATCACTTAGTACTTACGCAATTTATTTTCAGTTTCCCCCCGACGCCCGTGACAGACTAACAGATATGCTTTCGCACAGGTTCCTTTAAGTAACGGTTTATCGAGATGCCTTGATGAAATATTATTTAAAATCAAGCATTTCTAACATAACACAGAATATTTTCGAGGTGATAAATAAACCAAATGATTAACATATCCAGTTGCATTCAGCTCCATATTAATTTTTTTGTTTTTGTTTTTTTGTTATGGTTTTAGGGCGCAAAACATCTACGGTCATTAGCGCCCGTTCTGTGGCTTAGGGAAGGGTAAAAAAGAAAACCGAATTGGAAATCAGCAGCAATGGGAGCGAGACTCAAAAAGTGGGGAAACTAAAAAACAGAAGGAGATCTTAGAAAACCACTATGGAACGGGGTGTTGTTTTCCCCGGAAAGAGCTTCAAATGAACGACGTCATCTCACTGAGACTGATAAACTCGAGAACGCGATCGGCTGAGCGCGTGTCGTCTGCTAAAACGGAAGATCTATCAGGCGACAACTGTAAACGGGCGCGTAGCGGAGTAAAATAGCGGCACGCAAGTTAAAGGTTTCTCACCGTCCACGGTTGAGAGCAGTGGGGACAAAGCGGGAGAGGATCGCTACTTAAAAGATGTCGATGGCTGAAAAGACAGTGTCCTATCCGGAGTCTAGTTAAAACTACCTCCTCCCGACGACGAGTTCGGGAGGAAGAGGTCCAAGCACAGGGAAGAGCTGCCACGTCCCGCAATTTGTTATCCGGAAGTGTAGACCAATGTGCGTGCCGTAAAAGAGCAACGACGACGACATAAAACACTCTGTAGATCGGCGATGGGAACCACACGAACAGCGGACTGAAGAAGAGAAACTGCAGCCTCGGCCGCTATATCCGCCGCCTCGTTTCCACGGATACCAATGTGTCCTGGGATCCAGAGGAAGCTCCATATTAAGGACGATTTTCATTCAATGGTCGGAAATTCGATTTCTTTTTAATTGCATGTTTTTGAAAGGTATATGTGTCTAAAATTATGGGTTTTTTATCCGTGCGTTACAAAAGTTCGTTCGAAGCAGTGCCACTGCCGCCGTGGGATGCTATCAACGACAGACGCTGAGTCGAGGTAGAAAACTTGGTGTCGTGACGCACGTTTACAAAATGATTTATAAGACAGTATGCATGCACACATATTTGCCGAAAAAGCTGACGAACAAAGTATGCAGGCTGCCGAAGACAGCAAGCATATGCACCTCAACCACATCGGTTTTTCTCGCCAAGAAGAACGGGGGAATTGCTCTCCATGAATAATTCGAGTAAGAGTGAGGATTGATATACTCTCCTGGAACTGTAGACTAAGCGTAAGTAGCGCAAACACTCTTTTTGGTCATATTTTGGTCAAAATCGGTCAAAATATGGTTTTTTGTAAGTCATATTCGACTAGCCGTTTTCATTTTTGAAAATATAACTTCAGATTTCTGTTCGGCGACATCAAAAGTACGTAATAACATGTAGTTTTATGTAAATTTAATTAATAATACATACAAAAGTTTTCCTTAAACTTTAAACAGGGTTTTCGCAAGAAACGATGTTACAAAATGCGTGCAGCATGATAAGTAAACCCTTTTCTTCAGAGTTTACACCTAGAATAGATGAAATTTGTTAATACTAACTATTTTAGGAAAGCCATAAAGAGCGAAAGAACCAAGACTCGAACTCAAAAAGTTCGAGTTAGCACATTATCAAATTTAAGGTTATTTCATTATGCTGAGGTATAATTTTTTTTTTTTTTTAAGGACTATACTGCATGCAGCGAGCGTACTTCAGACATTGAGCCCTTTCATGAAACCATAATTATGGGCTCCATTTGTTAGTGAAAATCTAAAATAAAGTTCAAAAAATGATTAATCACAATCCACAAATGTCCTTTCAGTGTCTCAAAAAACCAAGTTTTGCCTGTCTTTTGTTCATTTGAATGAGAACCCGGCCTCGATGATAAGAAAACCAATTGCAACAAATAAATCTGAATAAAGAGGCAACCATCATCGTGGACTGATTTATAGACTGTGCGTCTTCAATTGATAAAGTGCTGGCCAGACAAAGCGTTGGCTGCCGTCAATGAGGCTACGATTGCAAGGCATCCGTGCCACGTGAGGAACGTCGTCTGCTCCACGTCGCCGAGGGAACGGAACCGCTGCCCAGTGTTCTCCTCCAGGACTCCTCCCGTGCTGAACTCTCCCCCCAAGTACCCTACTGCCACTCCTCTTATCTTCCACGGCCAATGAATCACGTTGTTACCAACTCTTAGTCCTTTGTGGCACTTTGTGCATCTGTGAAAATACACGACAGTAATACCATAACTTCACAAAAAAATGAGTCGTTTTTAGTATGTAGCACCTCAAACTGTGCTGCTAACTCATAAAATAAGTTTAAAATTTCGGTTTTGCTTAGATTTTTGATTAGTTTGTCTTCCAACAGATCAGTCAAAATGATCTTAAATTTGCCCAAGGAAGGTAGCACTGTTGTACTTTCCCCTGCTTTAAGGGAACAAGACAGTGGCCTAATGAGCTCTTAGGGACAGAACAGTGCCCGGTTGCTTCTCTGATGCTCAATTTTCCAGTTAATAAGCCACCGACGGCTGTTTTCAGCGTCTTCTCTGTCCTATTTTTGGTTTCTTTTATACTGACATTCTAACAATAATCCCAGAAAAATTAACGGTAATTTCAGTATGCTTGCCCGTAGAAATTATTCTCTGTCGAGCGCTAGGCGCGAACGTAGCGTTAAAGACCTGGAGGGCAATGAGAAGGCTTTGAAAAGACTTACTGCTGTTCAAGTGCGGGTAAATTTCGTTAATAAACTAACGCTGTGTTTTTCTTAATTTCTGCCAATTTTATCGACATTATAATGGTTTGTTGTATAGGGTGTCCGTGATTAAACTTGCAGTTACAAAACGCTGTAGAAAGAGAATCACTGCTCAGAATATCGTCAGGTTTGAAATAGCGTTGACGCATGGAAAACGCCACTATAATAAGTAAATAAAATAGAAAATAAAAAAGTGACCAATAAATGGCAAGGTAAGCATCAGAACACGCACACCAACAAACGCACGACACTTGGCTGTTCCTTAGTTTGCGTCCGGGGCGCCCAGCGTGACTGCCTCCATGAAGGACTCCGCGCTGCTGGTAAACCTCTTTTACAAGAAAGGTGCCTGTGCGCCAGTAGCCCTGCAGATGTCCCGGACACTCAGTGCTATGGAAAAAGACACTAGTCCGATGAGTGCAAAAGGTCTAGAAAAAATGATTACAAAATTCGGTAAGACAGGTTCTTTTCAAATTCAGTACGGCAGAGGGATGAAAGCAGTTGATCCGACGTCTGTCGAAGATGTGGCCACAGCATTGCAGGAGGGGTCGAGCGATGCTGTCCATACATGTAGTGCACGCAGAACTTTCCGAAGATTGGAGGTGCCTGCGAGCACGATGCACAAAATCCTACGAAAAATCCGGCGTTGCTGCCCTTACAAAATCAGCCATGTTCAGGATTTGTTCCCTGCTCACCTGCCAGCAAGACAAACGTCCACTCTGGAATTTCTTGTTCGCATGGAAGTGGATAATGAATGACCATGGGTCATTTTGTGGACAGACGAGGCCTATTTCCATCTCCAATGACATGCGAATAAGCAGAACTGCAGATCATGGGCAACGGAAAATCCACACGGACATCAACCGGTGCCACCTCATTCTCCAAAGGTGACTGTATGGCTCTGAGCACTATGAGACTTAACTTCTGAGGTCATCAGACCCCTAGAATTTAGAACTATTTAAACCTAACTAACCCAAGGACATCACACACATCCATGCCCGAGGCAGGATTCGAAACTGCGACCGTAGCGGTCGCGCAGATTCAGACTGTAGCGCCTAGAAACGCTCGGCCACTCCAGCCGGCGGTGACTGTATGGTGCGAGTTGTTTGGGTGGTTGGTTTAAAAGAGGACTGAAGGGACCAAACTACGAGGTCATCGGTCCCTTGTTCCTAATAAAACAATGCCACAAGTGTGAGAAGAAAACGGACGAAACATATAACACAAAACGGAAATAAAGGAAAAGCCACAAGAACGAAGGGAAGGCCGGCCGGAATAGCCGTGCGGTTCTAGGTGCTACAGTCTGGAGCCGAGCGACCACCAAGGTCGCAGGTTCGAATCCTGCCTCGGGCATGGATGTGTGTTCTGTCCTTAGGTTAGTTAGGTTTAATTAGTTCTAAGTTCTAGGCGACTGATGACCTCAGAAGTTAAGTCGCATACTGCTCAGAGCCATTTTCGAACGAAGGGAAGGCAACGACCACTAAAAGGAGCAGAAGAAGACAGAAAACAACAGAGACGATAGAAACAGAAGAGAGTAAAACATGAAAGCGGATTACAGTGGCTGGTGAACCACTGGAATAAAAAGGGAAAGCCAGCCACTCTGCAACACATTAAAACGTCCACACTAAAAGCACTAGGGTGGAGGACACAGAGGGACAAAGGACATGAGCTAAAACCTACATAGAACTATAAAACCCACTCTCACGAATAAAACGTGAAACTAAAGCTGTTATGGAGGCATTGGCGCCCAACACCGAAGGCAGGGTGCTGGGAAAGTTAAAAGCCTGACGCAGAGCGGCTAAAAGTGGGAGCCACAGCGACATTGAGGTGGGTCCTCGCGACGGAGTATCTAACCATGCGTTAGCCACGTATGGCCAATGCGGAGCCGACAGAGGACAACCGATTCCCTGCGACAGGCCTGCATGGAAGACTTCCGCACATTCATAGTTTCCTTAATGACATGCACTTTGTTGCGCGTGCTGTTATGCCATTCCGTTTCCCAAAGCCGGAAAAGCCTGCGGTGTAAGACAGAACGCAGGTCAGCGGTTTCCGCGTCACCCGTTTGGCCAGCCTGTCGGCAAGTTCGTTGCTGGGGATTCCGACGTGCCCTGGGGTCCACACAAACACCACGGAACGACGGGACTGTTTCAGGTCATAGATGGACTCCTGAATGGACGCTACCAGAGGGTGGCGAGGGTAGCACTGGTCGATAGCAAGTAGGCTGCTCAATGAGTCACTACACAGGACTCGCCAGCGTTTGAGCGGGTGTACTAAAGAGCACGAGATATGACCGCCAGCTCTGCAGTGAAAACACTGCAACCAACTGGCAAGTAGTGCTGCTCAATATGTCCTCCACGAACATATGCGAAGCCTACGTGATCATCAGCCATTGAGCCGTCGGTGTAAACCACTTCAGAGCCCCGGAACACGTCAAAAATCGACAGGAAGTGACAGTGGAGAGCGGCGGGGTTAACGGAGTCCCAAGGACCACGTGAAAGGTCCAGGCGAAGTTGCGGCCGAGGCGTACACCCTGGAGGCGTACGTGAACGGACCGTGGTAAAGTGAAGGACTCCATTTCGGAGAGAAGGGACAGCGCGAACCGCAATCGTTAACCCCAATCTGGGCCGCCGATGCGGGAGATGGACTGCCGCGGGCGGGAAAAGGAGACGGTAATACGGATGCTCAGGGGAACTATGAATGTGTGCTGCGTAACTGGTGAGCAGTTGCGCTCGTCTGATCTGCAGTGGAGGGACACCAGCCTCCACCAGTACGCCGGTCACCGGACTCGTCCTAAAAGCTCCTGTCGCTAGTCAAATGCCGCAGTGTTGCACAGGGTCGAGTAAATGCAATGCTGAAGGCGCTGCCGAACCATAAACCACACTCCCATAGTCGATTCGGGATTGGACAAGGGCTCTGCAGAGCTGCAGCAGCGTAGAGCGATCTGCACCCCAAATGGTGTTGCTCAGGCAATGAAGGGCATTGAGGTGCTGCCAGCACTTCTGCTTAAGCTGACGAAGATGAGGGAGCCAAGTCAATCGAGCGTCGAAAGCCAGTCCTAGGAATTGATATGTCTCCACTACAGTGAATGGATCGCCACTAAGGTAAAGTGCGGGTTCCGGTGGTGCGAGTTGACGGCATCGTTTATCGCAGGGCCGTATTTTTTCGAGGAGATGAACCCTGTGGGTTCTGTTACACGCACCGTCACTGGGGAACGCTATGGGATTCTTTTTCGCGCCAACGTCATTCCAACTCCTGAACAGCGCGGTTTTGTGGGTAGGATCATTTTTATGCAAGATGACACTCCTCCACACATCGCACAGCTGTCGAAGGGGTTGCTGCAGACGCATTTCGGAAACGTTATCGAGCGTCGATTCCGTATAGCCTATCCGTCCAGACCACCTGATGTTAATCCGTGTGACATCTGGCTGTGTAGTTACCTGAAAGACGTTCTATTCCGTACTCTGATTACGAACGGATGTGAACTGAAGGTACCTATTGCGCAACGCATTCTGAACGTGATCGCCGAGACACTGCGATCTGTCGTGGATGTTGCTGTTCCTCGATATCAGCTTGTGGCAGAAAACGGTGGGCAGCGTACTGAACACGTCTTGCGCAAGTCACACGACAATTAGAAACCGATGTCATTTCGGTTTTTATGCGGTTTTTGACCCCCGGACAGCTAGAAACCGATGTCAATTTGCTGCTTATGTGGTTTTTGGTCCCAGGACAATTAAAAACCGATATCATTTTGCTTTTCATGCGGTTTTTGATGTCAAGACAATTAAAAACCGATTCTTTCCATCCGATGTGTTACGATCTTGCCGTGGTGGATGAGCTCACCAAACACACTGTGCCGTAACTGTTGACTTCCGACCGTTTGCGGTCATGCACTTTCAACACTACGGGTGTAATTTTCAACTCAAACCGAAGCTGTTGTATTCACAGCCATCTGTCATTTGTAACAGACCCCATGTTAAGACGCTTACAGCCAAATCTATTGGTAAAATTTTCGTTTTGTATTATTCCATGAAGTTTCCCACTGCGTCAGTAATTTGTAGTACAAATATGACGTCATTCTGAGGAGTTTTTTTTTTCCTTTATACAGCGTTCTGAAACTGGAACTTTATAGTGATGTACACCGTGACGTATCAAAAGACGGATCTACATCTACATCTACATCTACATACATACCCCGCAATCCACCATACGGTGCGTGGCGGAGGGTACCTCGTACCACAACTAGCACACTCCCAAACAGAACGAGGGAAAAAATGACCGCCTATATGCCTCTGTACGAGCCCTAATCTCTCTTATCTTATCTTTGTGGTCTTTCCGCGAAACGTAAGCTGGCGGAAGTAAAATTGTAGTGCAGTCAGCCTCAAATGCTGGTTCTCTAAATTTCCTCAGTACGGTTGAAAAGTAGTATGAAGATTGCGTGAGTAGAAGCAAAAACGGATGTTGATTTAACAACGGATACTTCACCACTGACGAGTCCACAAGAAAAGTGGCGAAATAAACAAAATGCGGACGTGCTCCTCTACAACTGTAGAACGGTCAGCACCTGCCTTCTGGTATGCAAACAGGTAAATCAGACCTGCCCGTCGCTCGAGCAAGCTCCCGTAATAACCGTGGACTCCCTCCCGCCAGGCCCTGGTGTTCTGTTGCCGGAGAAACACGGATTCCTGCCGTGTAAGAGGCTCCAGGTGCCGCCGTGTTTGCGGAAGCGCAGAGGCCAAACAGGGCGGCGCCGCGGGCCGCTACGGTACAGTGTTTGCCCTGGCTGCTGCCGGCCGCCAGAACACGGAGACCTGTGTGTACACGCCGTCGCCTGCTCTGCCCTCTCACTTGCACCGCTACTCGCCCTCTCGTCGACGCGCTCTTTTCTAGTTCTCGTGCTCTCATTCCTCTTATACACACTATGAAACACGTCCCATTTCGTACGAGTGTCTTTCGTATCGCTCAGGCTAGGGCCTTGTTTAAGTCACTTGTTATCTCACAGACTGGCTGACTGCTAGCGAGGTGCATCTTTTCAAGAAACTGTGAGGTACATCTCACAAGGATAAAACACGAGACTCGGATTTTTATTATTGTCTTAGATTCATGGTAGGTGAGGCTCAGACCTCAAATGTCAATTTCCCAAACCAATTCGAAGTAACGCGAAAAAATTCTCGATAAAATTGACTTCGACGTTTTCCAAACGTCTTTCAGAACCTAAACTAAGGTCACTGCTACGACACAAAGCATGGCACTGTGGAAGAATGCTGGCATGCGGGGTGTGGGTGGCGAGGGAGGGTGCTATGTCTGGTCGATTTCCAGCTAACGCAAATTTTTAAAGCTGCATATTCTACGACAATTACCGTGAAACACAGAAATGCAGAAACATGGGAAAAAATCAATTGCGCTCAAGACTGGTAGTCGCTGGTTTGAGTCTTGTTTTGGTCATTACTTTTTCTTTCATTTTAAATACTTGCGCCATTTAAATATAAAATTCATCAAATATATGTTGATTAACATATATATTACTGTCATTTTATGAAATATGCTCTTATTTTCAGTTACATATAGCAGTAAAAAATGTTTAGTTACTGATGTTTGACAGACTGTTAATGAAGATTGTTTAAATTAAGAAAATAACTCAAACTCAACTGCTTCTTTTCTCATACTTATTTATATTACGCTTCACGGAAATTCTCGTGGCCGGCCGGAGTGGCCGAGCGGTTTTAGGCACTACAGTCTGGAACAGCGCGACCGTTACGGTCGCAGGTTCGAATCCTGCCTCGGGCATGGATGTGAGTGATGTCCTTAGGTTGGTTAGGTTTAAGTAGTTCTAAGTTCTAGGGGACTGATGACCTCAGAATTTAAGTCCCATACTGCTCAGAGCCATTTGAACCATATTGAAATTCTCGTGGGGCATGTACCTTTGTGTAAACAATTACCACAGTTGGGACTCGAACCCAAGTCACCTGCATGGTAGGTGAACATCCTACCAATGAGTGACGCTGCTTGTCAAGAACTTTACCTTGCTGCCGAGTATTACTGATCCTAGGAAAACTTGAAAATCAATTAGCTCGAGAATTTTCCAGAATTACATCGAACTCCTTTGAGAGTTTGATACTTGTTTACGTACCATAAATAATAAAGCTTTAAAGAAAATCCGTCTGCCGCGCAGTCTCCTTGTTGGTAGGAAGCACAAGCGCCGGTAGGTGCGAAAATATGGTTTTCAGACGCTTCGTGCAGCTAAGCTCAAAGCGCTGACGTCCCTGACATCTCAGAGAATGGACGAGATCTACACAAATGTCCTGTGCTTTCGGGATTGGCGCATTCAACCTGTGGTACGGTTCAGAGGTCGCGGTACCACAGGCACCGGCGAGGACTCACTGCAGTCCGCAATGACGTTGGAAGCTCCTCCAGAAGACCGCGCCTCCCTCTCATCCACAGCAGTGCCCTCACACTGAGGGCAATATAGTTTCGAGTGTGTAAGATCTCCTCCAGTTTGTAACGTCAGTTTCAGCTGTCAACAATACCATGAAGGAACAGTGATCATGAAGTTGCAGATGAACACGTAGTTTAATTGAAGTTGAACGCTGTACTTCAAGAGAAGAGTTTGCGATTGTTTGCATGAAGTGATCCTTTTATAATCAATGACAGTTGTAAGTGTTCTACAGTCTCCTATGGCAAAGAACACTCTCGAGTTAAGAAACAATTTTTATTCATTGCTGTAAGACAGCGAATTAATATTTCATCTGTTCTAGTTAGAAATGAACCATGTCCCATAGCACTCAAAGAACACACAGTTGTGGTCGGAAGATTGTAATTTCGTCTGGTCACAACACAACCTAAGTCTACCAGCAATACAGTAAGATTGTAGCAAGTAAGACGTATTTGTCTGGGATCTATATTGTTGAAATAGGAGTGTCCTTTAACACTAAGCTACACCGGTAAACATAGACTATATACATCTCGCTTGTTGTTGTTGTTGTGGTCTTCAGTCCTGAGACTGGTTTGATGCAGCTCTCCATGCTATTCTATCCTGTGCAAGCTTCTTCATCTCCCAGTACCTACTGCAACCTACATCCTTCTGAATCTGCTTAGTGTATTCATCTCTTGGTCTCCCTCTACGATTTTTACCCTCCACGCTGCCCTCCAATACTAAATTGGTGATCCCTTCATGCCTCAGAACATGTCCTACCAACCGATCCCTTCTTCTGGTCAAGTTGTGCCACAAACTTCTCTTCTCCCCAATCCTATTCAATACTTCCTCATTAGTTATGTGATCTACCCATCTAATCTTCAGCATTCTTCTGTAGCACCACATTTCGAAAGCTTCTATTCTCTTCTTGTCCAAACTATTTATCGTCCATGTTTCACTTCCATACATGGCTACACTCCATACGAATACTTTCAGAAATGACTTCCTGACACTTAAATCTATACTCGATGTTAACAAATTTCTCTTCTTCAGAAACGCTTTCCTTGCCATTGCCAGCCTACATTTTATATCCTCTCTACTTCGACCATCATCAGTTATTTTGCTCCCCAAATAGCAAAACTCCTTTACTACTTTAAGTGCCTCATTTCCTAATCTAATTCCCTCAGCATCACCCGACTTAATTAGACTACATTCCATTATCCTTGTTTTGCTTTTGTTGATGTTCATCTTATATCCTCCTTTCAAGACACTGTCCATTCCATTCAACTGCTCTTCCAAGTCCTTTGCTGTCTCTGACAGAATTACAATGTCATCGGCGAACCTCAAAGTTTTTATTTCTTCTCCATGAATTTTAATACCTACTCCGAATTTTTCTTTTGTTTCCTTTACTGCTTGCTCAATATACAGATTGAATAACATCGGGGAGAGGCTACAACCCTGTCTTACTCCCTTCCCAACCACTGCTTCCCTTTCATGTCCCTCGACTCTTATAACTGCCATCTGGTTTCTGTACAAATTGTAAATAGCCTTTCGCTCCCTGTATTTTACCCCTGCCACCTTTAGAATTTGAAAGAGAGTATTCCAGTCAACATTGTCAAAAGCTTTCTCTAAGTCTACAAATGCTAGAAACGTAGGTTTGCCTTTCCTTAATCTTTCTTCTAAGATAAGTCGTAAGGTCAGTATTGCCTCACGTGTTCCAGTGTTTCTACGGAATCCAAACTGATCTTCCCCGAGGTTGGCTTCTACTAGTTTTTCCATTCGTCTGTAAAGAATTCGCGTTAGTATTTTGCAGCTGTGACTTATTAAGCTGATAGTTCGGTAATTTTCACATCTGTCAACACCTGCTTTCTTTGGGATTGGAATTATTATATTCTTCTTGAAGTCTGAGGGTATTTCGCCTGTTTCATACATCTTGCTCACCAGATGGTAGAGTTTTGTCAGGACTGGCTCTCCCACGGCCGTCAGTAGTTCCAATGGAATATTGTCTACTCCGGGAGCCTTGTTTCGACTCAGGTCTTTCAGTGCTCTGTCAAACTCTTCACGCAGTATCATATCTCCCATTTCATCTTCATCTACATCCTCTTCCATTTCCATAATATTGTCCTCAAGTACATCGCCCCTGTATAGACCCTCTATATACTCCTTCCACCTTTCTGCTTTCCCTTCTTTGCTTAGAACTGGGTTTCCATCTGAGCTCTTGATATTCATACAAGTCGTTCTCTTATCTCCAAAGGCCTCTTTAATTTTCCTGTAGGCGGTATCTATCTTACCCCTAGTGAGATAGGCCTCTACATCCTTACATTTGTCCTCTAGCCATCCCTGCTTAGCCATTTTGCACTTCCTGTCGATCTCATTTTTGAGACGTTTGTATTCCTTTTTGCCTGTTTCACTTACTGCATTTTTATATTTTCTCCTTTCATCAATTAAATTCAATATTTCTTCTGTTACCCAAGGATTTCTACTAGCCCTAGTCTTTTTACCTACTTGATCCTCTGCTGCCTTCACTACTTCATCCCTCAAAGCTACCCATTCTTCTTCTACTGTATTTATTTCCCCCATTCCTGTCAATTGCTCCCTTATGCTCTCCCTGAATCTCTGTACAACCTCTGGTTCTTTTAGTTTATCCAGGTCCCATCTCCTTAAATTCCCACCTTTTTGCAGTTTCTTCAGTTTTAATCTACAGGTCATAACCAATAGATTGTGGTCAGAGTCCACATCTGCCCCTGGAAATGTCTTACAATTTAAAACCTGGTTCCTAAATCTCTGTCTTACCATTATATAATCTATCTGATACCTTTTAGTATCTCCAGGGTTCTTCCATGTATACAACCTTCTTTCATGATTCTTAAACCAAGTGTTAGTTATGATTATGTTGTGCTCTGTGCAAAATTCGACCAGGCGGCTTCCTCTTTCATTTCTGTTCCCCAATCCATATTCACCTACTACGTTTCCTTCTCTCCCTTTTCCTACACTCGAATTCCAGTCACCCAAGATTATTAAATTTTCGTCTCCCTTCACAATCTGAATAATTTCTTTTATTTCATCATACATTTCTTCAATTTCTTCGTCATCTGCAGAGCTAGTTGGCATATAAACTTGTACTACTGTAGTAGGCGTGGGCTTCGTATCTATCTTGGCCACAATAATGCGTTCACTATGGTGTTTGTAGTAGCTTACCCGCATTCCTATTTTCCTATTCATTATTAAACCTACTCCTGCATTACCCCTATTACATCTCGCTTGAAAGGTGCTTATTACTTTATAGTGAACCAGGCAATGCTTCGCATTTGTATGGGAATTGGACATATGTACTAATCATCACCTGAGGTGGTAGTTTAAGTGTTCAACGTAACAAATATCTACTAATACCAGTGTCGCTGGCGAGGTAGATTACTCCTACACGTCGGTCAGGGGCGTGAAGATAGCGTAGTAAAACGCTGAAACTGGTTGCTCAATAAAATAAAGTCCACAGTTGAGGGCTGAAAGGTCGTTAAATTGACATTATCTATTGGCGAATCGTCCCGGCTCTTTAAAGACAGGCAATGGACCCCTGTAGAAGACTGGGGGTACGGGGAGTTCGGTGGGGGCAGTGCGTTCTGCAGGAATGTTTGGGGCAGCGTCCGCGGTCGAGGCAAAGTAGTGTCGCGCCTGTGATAAGGTTTCGTTATTTCATCTTGAATAATATTGTTGGAAAATGAGACCTATAGACTAACTGATGCGTTAGTTTCCTGTTTAAAATGAGTAGTGTAAATAGCGTAAACAGTATTTTAACTACTGATAGTGAGAATCTTTCTTTTGAGAGAAAGTTGGTGCTGAAAAAGTTACGGCCGCCGAGGCCTGATTTAAACGTTGTATAGACTGAAAATTCTGACGGTGACAGGGGTAAAATACAGAGAGCGAAATGCTATTTACAATTTATACAGAAACCAGATGGCAATTGTAAGAGTCGATGGGTATGAAAGGGAAGCAGTGGTTGGGAAGGGAGTGAGACAGGGTTGTAGCCTATCCCCTTTGTTATTCAATTTGTATACTGAGCAAGCAGTAAAGGAAACAAACGAAAAATTTGGAGTATCAATTAAAATCCATGGAGAAGAAATTAAAACTTTGAGGTTTGCCGATAACATTGTAATTCTGTCAGAGACAGCAAAGGACCTGGAAGAGCAGTTAGACGGAATGGACAGTGTCTTGAAAGGAACATCAACGAAGGCAAAACGAGGATGATGGAATATAGTGGAATTAAATCGGGTGATGCTGAGGGAATTAGATTAGGAAATGAGACACTTAAAGTAGTAAAGGAGTTTTGCTATTTAGGGAGCAAAATAACTGATGATGGTCGAAGTAGAGAAGATATAAAATGTAGACTGGCAATGGCGAGGAAAGCGTTTCTGAAGAAGAGAAATTTGTTAACATCCAGCATAGATTTAAGTGTTAGGAAGTTTTTTCTGAAAGTACTTGTATGGAGTGCAGCCATATATTGAAGTGAAACATGCACGATAAAAAGTTTATGTGGTGTCAACGCCAGACACCACACTTGCTAGGTGGTAGCCTTTAAATCGACCGCGGTCCGTTAGTATACGTCGGACCCGCGTGTCGCCACTGTCAGTGACTGCAGACCGAGCGCCGCCACACGGCAGGTCCGCCACACGGCAGGTCTAGAGAGACTTCCTAGCACTCGCCCCAGTTGTACAGCCGACTTTGCTAGCGATGATTCACTGACAAATTACGCTCTCATTTGCCGAGACGATAGTTAGCATAGCCTTCAGCTACGTCATTTGCTACGACCTAGCAAGGCGCCATTATCATTTGCTATTTATCTTGTGATGCATGTACCTTCAGACCGATGTTCACCAATTATGGATTAAAGTTAAGTATTCCAGAAGCTACATACTTTTTTACTAGACTCAACTCCTTTAACTGTTCCAGACCTCACGCCAGCCTGCGTGAGCTTAAACGCGTGCCTTTCGGCTTCCTCTCCTAGTGGCTTGGCTGTCTTGCCAAGTCACAACAGTTTACACAAGAAGAGAACAGAAGCTTTCGAAATGTGGTGCTACAGAAGAATGCTGAAGATCATATGGATAAATCACGTAACTAATGAGGATGTACTGAGTAGAATTGGGAAGAAGACAAATTTGTGGCACAACTTGGCTAGAAGAAGGGATCAAGGCATCACCAATTTAGTATTGGAGGGTAGCGTGGAGGGAAAAAATACTAGTCTTGATGGAAAACTCAGGAATACTAGATGCTCCACAGCTTTCAGATATTTATTAAAATACGTCTTTTATACACCATGAGCTGCACTAGAAATCTTTCTAGTGTAGCCCATGGTGTACAGAAGATGTCTTCTAATAAATATCAGTATTGCACATGTTGAGCCTGTAAGGATCATCTTATTACGCTTTAAAGGAGAATGGTTCGATGTTGGCAATCAACGTTCAGTTTAAACTTCATGTGTAACACTTGCAAATGACCCCTTCTTCGTTTGCTGCACTTTGCGAAAGTTTTGTCATCTCCGAAACCCTATGAACACGTGGGTTCAGTTTCAAAAGGAGCGGCAGCTTTTAACTGCTAGTGTGACGAATATCTCGTTAGCGTAAAAACCGAACAGGAATATCTACGGTGTGGAAGTTTAGACGCTCAGGAATAGAATTTTTGTAGCTCACACACACTAATCACTTGGTCGATCTTAAGAATTCTTGCTACTTTAGCTGCTTATCAAAAAAAGGCGTATCTCCAGGGAAGTGTGTTTGCGTCCTTGCTGTTCATGTTGTACATTAATGATCTGAAAGAAAATATTACTGCAAATCTCAAACTTTCTGCGTAGGACGCAACTACGATAATGAAATATTGTATGACACTGTATGAAGTAAAGTTACACACATTTACCCAGTACTGGTAAGATGTTAAAGTGGTGTTACGATTGAAAACTTGTTTCTAACGTTCACAAATGTAAATTTGTGCACTTCACATATTAAAAAGTCTTACTTTATGTAACTACAAAATCAGTGAATCACAGCCAGAATCAGTCATCTCTTACAAATATCTGGATGTACCAGTTTCTAGGAATTCGAAATGCAATGATAAGCCGCGCGGGATTAGCCGAGCGGTCTGAGGCGCTGCAGTCATGGACTGTGAGGCTGATCCCGGCGGAGGTTCTAGTCGTCCCTCGGACGTGGGTGTGTGTGTTTGTCCCTAGGATAATTTAGGTTAAGTAGTGTGTAAGCTTAGGGACTGATGACCTTAGCAGTTAAGTCCCATAAGATTTCACACACATTTGAACATTTGAAATGAACAGATGGACCCTACCGCAGGATTTGCAAGTGAAAGAATTAGTTTCATTGGTAGGATACTGGAGAAATCCACGCTGTAAAAGTTGAATTTCTACAACTGTCAAAATAATAATAAACGTATCATAATATACGTGCAAGATCAAGTCGTTGGACAACTTTAAAACGTTACCGAAAAAATATTACATCCAGCAACTACGGACAGCAGGAATAGTTTACTCGGAGCTGACATATGTCCTATAAAAGTGTCAGGACTTTTATTGCTGAAGGGAATAGAGCCAAGAAAAGCTTATACACTAAAATAAAATATCAGACAGCATACTGTTTACCAATTCTGTGCATGATGTCTTACTGCCGGCCGGTGTGGCCGTGCGGTTCTAAGCGCTTCAGTTTGGAACCGCGTGACCGCTACGGTCGCAGGTTCGAATCCTGCCTCGGGCATGGATGTGTGTGATGTCCTTAGGTTAGTTAGGTTTAAGTAGTTCTAAGTTCTAGGGGACTGATGACCTCAGTAGTTAAGTCCCATAGTGCTCAGAGCCATTTTGAACCATGATGTCTTACTATGATATCAAGCTGTATTTCGTTGCTATTTTATTCACAACATAAACATTGGAACACCGCACGTCAGCGAATACCACTTATTTTGCTTCTCAGTAAAGCATCGATGTCTGGTACCACTTTATGGACATTGCTAATTCGAAGACATGCTTTTAAACTGAAGTCTGGCAGTTAAATTCTGTGGATGGATTTCGTTCTCTTCATTGCGGAAAAATGTTGCTCGCACAAATATTGTAAGTTGTAACATCGACATAATCGTTGTTGCAAACTTGTGAAGTTGTGGAAATGTATACTGAAGAAAATTGTTATATCAGTCTATATTTTATTATGAAACTTATCACGCAACTGCCTGTCACAGTGCAGGTCTCTAAGTTCCAACTGTGCCCAGTCATCTCGCACTGACGTGTTATACATTGACACTGGTATGTCTGATCCTCGCTTTAAAGTTCCTATCCGGGCAGAAAGCTGCTTTCCATAGATTTTGAAAGAGCGGCTCTTCACATTCAGCACTGGGCCATTAAGTACAGCAGGCACATTTTATCGCGAACGCTGATTGCAAGCGTGAGCAGTCGTGCTCGCCGAGCCGCCTTCTGAACACGTCTGTCGAACACCACAAAGGTGACCATCTCAGGACATGTAACATGATTTTTGTGCTCCGTGGGTGACTGCAACAAGGAGGCCGTGTTAGGTGCACAGTGGGAAGTACACTCTTCCACGCACTTCACGATGGTTTACAGAACAAACAGATGGACCAGAAGGCAGAGTAGGCTTTAACATGTATACATCTTGTATATGAACTGTTCCGTTTCCTTTATTACAGGTGCACATCATCATATCTGATGCTCTGAAGATTGTGCATGATCAATTACACCACGGAAGAACAACTAGAAATAGTGGGATTTTATTTTCAAAATAACAGATCTCTTAACAAGTTTGTTTGCGTGCCTATCCTCCGCAGCAAGCACAGAAATGTGTTTTGTAAATAAAAACGTTTTTTGCTACACTGCAATTTGTTTCTCCCAGTATCTTATTTTTTGCTCTACGGCATCTTTAGTGGGATCTAGAACGATGCAGTTTTGTTTTGATTTGAAAGGAAACGCAGATGCCAACCAAAAACAAGAAGAACTGTACGTAATTACTTATTTACGTAAAAAACACGACGTGAAATGTTCTACAATCTAAAACTAACATATGTCAAAACAAAACCGTATCGTTCTATGTCCTACTGAAAATGCCTTAGAATAAGGACGGAGAAACCCGTTTGGAAGAAATAAATTACTGTGCAACAAGAGAAGGCGGCTCTTATTTACAAAAAAAAATATAGGAGAACTATTATTCTGAGGCAAAGAGCTTATCCATGACAGACACGGACCATCAGTGACGATAATTCGGAGACTAATGGCACCCTTAGAGGAAAAATGGACTGCAATGGACGTTCCGACTAATGGCAGACCACGTGCGGCTCGCAACGAAGAGAACATTGAAAGAGATGGTGCCAATATCGGAGAAGTACCACAGACATCAACTAGGATTTGTTCTAATTATGGATGCCAGGAATATGCTTAAGGAGAATTTTAATACATGACGTAAAGATATTTACACACAATATACGGTTAGCGCAGGAACTTAAACCTGTGGACCACAAACTGCGACATAATTTTTCGATTTGTATCCAAGAATTGTCCAGAGAAAACAGTGATTAATGCACCAACTTATCTTGTCAGACGAAGCTCATTTCCATCTGAATGGTTTCGTCAATAAACAGAACTGACTCTTGTGTATACGTCAAATCCAAGGATAATTTTGAGAGGTGGCATGAGCCCCCTCTCATATTTCTATCTTACGATTTTCCTCTCTAATTGCATGCGGTGAAAAGTCGCTATTCCTTCACACGCGGACTTCCCATGCAGCGTCTCTCGTCACCCAGGTGGTCCGGTGACAGGCGGGCTCTGCTGATCCTGAAAGGGTAAGCCGACGAGTGTGAGGGAGTCGAGTGAATGCTTTCCAGACGCCGACATTGTAAAAAGACACGCCCAGAGGAGCCTGAAGTAGCGGCTGGGCCAGAGGTTCCGTTACTTCGCAGAGACTTAGCGAAAACACATTCTGGCGGGCTACCAGCGAGGCGTGGCAATGACTTGCTTACCCAGGCAGTTGTGGCGGGAAAATTCCCGCGCTTTCTGCAAAATAGTAACTATGATTGGCTTGCTCAAGGCATAGCTCCGTGACGTAGCAAATTCAGCGCAGAAATTGGCGCCAAGAATCTCCATTGGTGGAATGGTAGTGCTCTGGCAATAGAGTGGAATTTTCCGCCGGTTTTCGAGTTGCTGATTGGAACGTTTAACGACGGCCACTGTCGTGGGGGCGGGAATGTTCGGTGTTCGGCCTGTACGGGTGCTCTAGGGTAGTCGGCTCTCGCCTTTCGGTCGGAGTAGGTTACAAGACTGAGCTCTCGCTGCTCTGGACAGCCTGCTTTCCGTTGGCTGTCTAATATACTTTTTTTTTAATTGTAACTGTTTGACGAAGTTGCTGAAGTTTCGACTTCAACGTAACTTTCCGAGTACAGTTGGCAATTGAGCGTTCTGCGTACAAGCGGCCTATGTTGTCTGTCTTGATCATTTTGGCTAAAGTTGACTGTATCGGAGTTACAGTGTTACTTCGCTTGATAAAATCAATCACTGTACCGTCAGTGATTGTGTGGCGAGTCTTCTTCGTCTCCCTCTGAGGCGCATTTGTATTGCTAGGAAGTCTTTAGTCTGGAACAACCAGACCAGGATAATTAGTTTCTGGCTTTACTCGCGACATTATCATCAGCACGACGGGACGTCGAAGCAACCAGCCATCGCCTCCGGTACGCCATATCGTGTTCTTGCAGTTAAGAAGAGAGTTTGGTAATGTATGTCCGCAGCGCCGGCAGATAGGGATTTTCCTAGGTGATAATCAGAGCTAAGCAGAGCGCGCCTGTTCGTCTTTCTCTAGCTTTGTTCTGTCTTGGGTGTTCATCGTCTGAGTTCTCACTAATGTAGCAGCAATTAATGTTGGGTTAGCTGTGTGTCTCTTTTAAGATTTGAGTGGCAAGGAATTGGCTCCACATACCACTTCGTCATAATCCCCACAATCTAGTTTAGGGACAACTTCACCTTCACAGCGTTTGTTTGAGTATCCAATTTGAGCCAATTTGATGTATTGTAAATGTTTCATGTGTTTTTGTTTATTATTTTGTGTTCAGTCTTAATAAATCATATTGTTATTTTGGACAGAACTTTCATTCTGTTAATCGGTAGAGCAACCCTATCATTTCTCACTACGTTAATGAAACCTTCCTTTATTTAACTTATTTATCAAATTAAATTATTGCAGGTGCCAAACTCTTTTCTACTCCACTGGCAGGGTTGATTAGAATCAGATCGCGTATTTTTTTTTTTTAATACATGTGCAACAGCAAAAGTCGGACTTAGAATAGGTGGGGGGGGGGGGCTTAGAGCATCATTTATATATGCAGATTCTAGAAGAATTTAGTGTTAAATACACTGCTAGCCCCGGCTCCTCGCATAAAATGGCGACCCTTAGCCTCGGATCTTTCCTGTGAGTCACTGATTAACAAACAGTATTCTTAGTAGGAACATTCAAATTTTTTTCTCTACTATTTTTATGATTAGTACCCAAGTTCTTTTTCTTGTAGTTCCGCGATTAGTTTTTATTAGCGGCGCATGATTTGTTTTTAGTGTATATATTTTTTGTGTGTTCATTGTTTTTTTTTTGTGGTGCTTTGAAGTGGTGTCCGTACCTCATCACACTTCGTCGGGTTTGTGTGCAGTTTCTGTACCACAACAAATCGTGCTTGTAGTTACAGCGTTGGAACGGCGTTGTTGAAATTTTATGTCTATGTGGAAAAATATTGGGAGTAGATGATTTTTATTCTGAATTTTAGAAAAATTTGTTTTTTCATGAATGATCACGAGAAGTAAGGCACGACTATTGTCGAGCGAAACTAAAGCAAAAGAGGATAGCATAATGGATAAGAGGCAGGTTACTGACGAGGATAGGTTCGGAGATGAGATGGGCACATTTTTAGCAACACAGGACGACAGGGTCATTGATGAGGAAGGTGATTTGGACGCAATCTTAGAGCAACGTCGCGAGCGTGATTATGATAGTGAAGTAGAGGATGAAACAGAGACAGGCACACAGGTCGAGACGGTAGCAGAAGTTTATAATTAAACGAACGACAGCAGACAGGGGCTAGCTCGGCCACGTCAGAGCTCTAGCGCCCAGGTGTCCAGAGTTACATCTCCCACGTTTGAAGAGGATCAAAAAGATGACGTAAACCCAATACTGAGATTCCTACGATCAATGAAAGAAGAAGCTGATGAACAACGTAAGAAGGAGAAGGAAGAAGATGAGAAACAACGTAAGAAGGAGAAAGAAGAAGCTGACGAACAGCGTAAGAAGGAGAAGTAAGAAGACGAGAAACAGATTAAGAAGGAGAAAGAAGAAGCTGACGAACAATGTAAGAAGGAGAAGGAAGAAGATGAGAAACAACGTAAGAAGGAGAAGGAAGAAGCTGACGAACAGCGTAAGAAGGAGAAAGAAGAAGCTGACGAACAACGTAAGAAGGAGAAGGAAGAAGACGAGAAACAACGTAAGAAGGAGAAGGAAGAAGCTGACGAACAGCGTAAGAAGGACACTCAGGCAATAATTTCGCATATAGGAGAAATTCGAGGGGAATTACTAACAATAAAGAAAGAATGTGGAGAAGTAAAACAAATGTCAATGGCTGCACAAAAAGTAGCAGGCCTGGCCAAAACGGCGGCAATAGGGGCAATGAAAGTCGCGGAAGCAACTTCTAAACTCGCAGGGCGCTTGCGACGTACAACACAATCCCACTCAAAATCCCTAGCGTTCTTAAAAACTCAGGGTAATATCGCGGTTGCGAACAACACGAAACGAGTGGAAGAAGTAGAGAGTCGGATAGCAAAACTAGAACAAAACGGGCACACGAGCACTGCGCGTTCGGATACCAATGATGGAGTACACAGAATTCTGTCTCCAAGGAAAAGCCCGCCGTGCTCTAGCCCAATGACCGAGTGCGGAACTAACAATGCACACGCAGAAACAGCGAGTAATAGCTTCAATAATTGTAGCCCACTTAGGAGAGTGAATTCGGAGTGCCACTTCCACTGTGATACAGACGTAGCACATCACAGTTATCAGCAAGATAGATCAGGACACTCAGCAGACGTGCAAGTATCGGAAACGAGTGACAACACCAGTGCGAGGATCAGACAGGATTTTGATCACAATCACTTCCTGTCGATACTAAAATTCCAGAAGTTCAATGAAAATGGAGGGTCGATGCATCCGAAGAGCTGGGTGATGCAGTTTACAAATTCATTACCGACATCATGGCCAACCCAGGCAAAATTAGAATTCGTGTGTGGACATATCGAAGGCCAAGCCGCGGAAAAGATGCGAGGTGTGGCAGCAACGTGTCGGACTTATCAGGAATTTGTTGGTGCATTCCTGCGGACCTACTGGTCAAAGGAAACGCAAGACAGGATTAAAGAGGAAATAATATTTTGTTCTGAACTGGAAGTGTCCGGGCATAGGAGCGCAACCAAATTTCTTGATGATTTACTAAAAAAGAATCAATTGTTAGATAGTCCATATAGCAACGGAGAAATCATTAAATTTTGCTCTTCCAAATTTCCAGTTAGGTACCAACAGACACTTGTCGGCAAGTGTGGATCTCACATAGAAGTATTCAAGAGTCTATTGCACGAACTCGAAGTTGTCTTTGATAAACAAGACGCAAAGCACAGGAAGAAGAGGCAAAGTAACAAATACCACGGGCCAGGAAGGGAAGACGACAACAGATCGCATAATCGCACTGGTCAGTTAGGAAACCAGGGTTACGGAAGCCAAGGTTACGCTATTCAAGGTTATGGAAACCAAAGACACGGAAACCAGAACGCCAGGGAACAGGGTCAATCTAGACAAGGAATCTGGGATAGGAGGAATAACGAACGGCAAAGCGACCGTAATTGGAGAGAGCGAAACCAAGGACAACAGTGGAGCCAGGAGATTGAAACTAGACCCGCAAATCCTAATGCACGTCAGAGGAGGGGGAGCTTAACAAGGGATTGACGCTAGACTAGTGCGAACACAGGCCGCCGGAATTTCGCACGTAATCTCGGACCTGGCCAACTACTGATGATAAATTACGAAGATTTATCAGAAAACCTGCTCGAAGAACATAAAACAACTCCTCGACAGGATCGGCAGCCTCTTATCACAGTATCAATAGCTGAAAAGAGTATGAATGCGATAATAGATAGTGGAAGCTACATAACAGCAATATCTGAGGCAGCATACAAGAGGTGCTCTCAGGAGGTGGACTGGCCTGTCCTACCGGTTAAGAAAACCAAAATAAAAGGGGCATTAGCGGGTAAATGTACGGAGGTCCCCCCAGAAACAAGACTGGAATTCTCCTGCCAAGGACACAAAATAGAGTCTAACTTCTGGATCGTGCCAAATCTGGCGATCGACATGATAATAGGAACGGACTTCCTAAATGAGCATGAAGCGATAGTTGATCTAGGACGAGGTGAAGTGGTTCTGAGGAAAGGAATCTCGTCCACATTAAGTTCGACGACCAGCTGATCCCAGCTCAACTACCGTCTAACTGTGTTCAGATGAACTATGCGTGTCAGAAAGACAGAAAGGAAGAACAGGTCGACGTTGCGGGTAGGGGAGAGGACACGGATGAGAATGAAGTCGTAGTAATGGGAGAAATAAAGGAGAAAATAGGAGAAAAAGTGGAAGCAATAAAGAATATAAGGTGCGACCACCGCAAAGAACTTCATAAATTACTAGTAGAACATACGGAGGTCTTCCTTCCCAAGACAGGATCAATAAAGAACTTCCAATATGAATTTCGTGTACGTCCGCACAACCAGTTTCGTGTGCCACCCTATCCAATCCCCTTGGCATATCGACAGAAAGTAGCAGCTGAAATTACGCGAATGCTGAGTGAAGGAATAATAGAACCTACGGCTTCAGCCTATAATAACCCGTTAAGAGTAGTCGAGAAGGCAGATGGTAGTATTCGTTTAGTCTTGGACTCGCGACAGATTAATACCATAATAGAACCCGAAACAGACAGACCGGAACGATTAGAGGAGCTCTTACAAAACTTCCATGGAATATCAATCTTCTCATCAGTTGATCTAATATCGGGTTTCTGGCAGATCGAGCTCCATCCAAATTGCAGACAGTATACAGCCTTTTTAGCATTTGGAAGATGTTACCGGTTTCGTCGTCTGCGATTTGGTTTAAACATTTCATCTGCCGCATTCATTCGCGGGCTGGACAGCATACTAAGCGATAATTTGAAACGTCATGTCACCAGCTATGTGGACGATTTGCTGATCGCGGAGAAATCTTGGGGAGAGCACAATGCGGTCCTCGGTGAACTCCTTGCGACATTCAAGGAATACGGTGTGACTATCAATATCGAAAAATCGAATTTTGGGACGTTCTCTGTCAAATTTCTAGGACATATCATCACGGGTGAGGGCATTGCGCCAAATCCCGAAAAGATCGAAGCGATTGAAAAGTTTCCCATTCCTACGACAAAGAAGCAGTTAAGGGGGTTCTTGGGGATCATAAATTTTTATAACCGCTTTACACATGTCAAAACTCAGAGCAGTCCTAGGTTGCATCAACTTACAGGAAAGAAGATTCCTCGGGAATGGGATGAGGCGGCCGAAACCGAATGGAAAGCATTAAAATTCGCATTATTACAAGCACCCATCCTCTCACACCCTAATTTAGCAGAAGAACTTTGCATAGTCACGGACAGTTCATACTCAGGTCTGGGTGTCATGGTGTTCCAAGACTATGAACATGAAGGAAACAGGGTGTGGAAGACAATTGCATTTGGTAGCAGAGTACTAGCCAAGAGTGAGAGGAATTAGTCAGTAACCGAGTTAGAGGCGCTGGCTATTGTATGGGTGTTTGAAAAATTCAGATACCTTCTGTTTGGTCGCAAGACGAGGGTCTACCTTGACCACAAGGCACTCGAGTTCTTGATGACTGCAAAGCTTAATCACAGGCGGCTCATTAGGTGGGCATCATATCTGCAGCAATACAATTTTTCGATAGAATATATCCCCGGCAGTCAGAACGTTATTGCAGACGCCATATCACGGTCACCGATCGGATTTGAGCACAACATGGAAGAAGATCTGGAGGAAAATCACTACTGCCTTTTCTATATGCAGAAAGTAGCCTTTGAAAATTTTATTACCTGTAGTATGCAGGACATCAAGAAGGAGCAAGACAAGGACCCTGCCCTAGTGTTATTGAAACAGAAATGGATAGACAGAAGACGCGCCACCATCAGGCAGTTCTACCTCTTGCGGAAAGGCATAATTTTCACCGAAATTATGCCAATGACACTGAATGGGGGGTATGCATCCCTGAACACCTAATAAACAAGGTTATATGGCATACTCACCTCAGCTATGGACACTTCGGACCACGCAAGCGCAATCTCAAGCTAAGGACCATGTGTTACTTTCGAAACATGGAGCGTCGAATTCGGAGGGTACTGTCGGTGTGTAAAGACTGCCAAAAGGCTAAGCACACCACTGTGAGCATGCAGGCACCATTATACCCAATCGTACCGACCAAATTAAGACAATTAGCAGCAACAGATTTGATGGGACCTTTGCCAAGAACAAGAAGAGGATGTACTTACGTATTAGTGTTTGTTGAACTAACGTACAAATACGTTACCTTTACGCCACTGAAGAGGGCGACAGGACGAACTGTATCACGAGCCCTAATCCGGGATTTCCTACCACAGGTTGGTCATGTGAGTAGAATTATTTCTGATAACGGGCCACAGTTTAAGTCAAAAACATGGAAGGAGACGTTGCGTCGATGTAAAATTGATCCTATTTTTATATCTTCACACCATCCGAGCTCGAATGCTGCAAAACAGGTTATTAAGGAACTCGGAAACTTGTGCCGGTTGTACTGTAACAAACAGCACACGATATGGGACGTTTTCCTTAAAGACTTCCAGGAGGTGATCAATGAGGCACCCCATGGGATAACAAAATTGGCACCCATTACAGTACTGAAAAACCGGATTCCTAAGGGCTTGATAACCGAAGTGGTAAACTTACCACCAAGGGCGTGAACGCAGCACCAAGCCATAGTGGATTTGGCTCTCAAGAGGATACGGGCTGCAGCAGAGGTCAGGAAGAGACGTGCCGACAGGGGAGCTCGTCTATGACACTTCCAAATTGGACAAAGGGTGCTCGTGAAGCCTTTCCGACTCTCTAACAAACAAAAAATGAAATGCCAAAAATTCTATTCGGTTTACAACGGCCCGTACCGTATAAGGAGAGCAGCTCACCACAATGCTTATGAATTGGAGACGCTGAAAGGAAAGAAGTCCATAGGACTCCACCACATCTCTCACATAAAGAAGTTCGTGGAATAGTAGTAGTGTGAGTGGTGTACATATTAGAATGGGCAAATACATGAACCTTGCTATAGTAGTAGTGTAAGTGATGTGCATAGTAGAATAGGCAAATATATGAACCTTTCGTCGCGGAACAATAATCGTTGCATTAATAGATTAAGATTGCAAAAGTACTAACACGCTGCGTTGTCTCGCATAAGAATTTACTGCTGCTAACTTTTTTTTGGTTTATGTTCGCGATCTCCACTGTCGATGGGATAAGAGGCACTACCTTTCCATGAGCAATGTTTTTGTCCTTTCCTGTCTGGTGTCCATGTTAAGGGATAATGATGAGTGACGAGATGTCGCACAAACGGGCGCATACAAGAACGTGCTCTTAGAAGCGTTCTGAGAAGTCGTGATACGCTCCATAGCGGCCACAACCAGTTCGTGAGACGTTCATACCAATGCTTGCAGGCACGCGTCAGTGCACTGCAAGATTGTGGTATATTGCGTGATTTCGAGGATGAACATGTGCAGTATAGTTTTTACAGTGATGCGCCAGCATCGTTGTCTTGCAAGTCGGGGTGAACCTGTGAGCGTTTGACTCCAATGGTGCCCTAGACGGTAGAAGTGCGGGCATAAAGCCTACCATGCCAATGTTCAGGTTGGGGATTTAGCGTGCTGCTTGTGACTGTCACAGATGAATAACCAAGGAATTATACTTGGGGATTGGTGACATACTGTGTAGCTGGTGTGTGGTGGGCGACGGAATCCTCAACAGGAACCAGTCCTGGCTTGGTCATATTACATTGCCTCTGGAAAGGTGCACTTTCATTGCTAAAACTGCATCACATACAAAATTAAGTTCAACTATAAGTTTATTTTCTTGTATAGCCATGGCTAACCCAGTCTCCGGAGTTTCAGTGAGGCGTAATGAAAACTCGGAGGTCATGTACGGCGCGCACATCACTGTCGTCAATAGCGGCGAGCAGAGAGACATCTCAACGTAACAGGAAATATGTAAGACTATTGTATAAGGTAAACAATAAATAAATAAATAAATAAATAAAAATAGAAAAAAAGGAGAGTACTATATACTGGGATAAGTTAAACTTTAGGATTTAACAATAGCTAGATGCTTAATATTGTGGGGGTTTTCTACCATAAGTGTTTGGCGCGCGTCTGTTGGGATGCTATGTTTCAGGTCACCAAACCACAGACCCCAAGTGGAGGGACGACGGGCGAGCGAATGTAGAATAGTTGCATGTTCTTTATAACTCAGTAAAACTTCCACCTGCATAATCACCTAATTTATTCAAAAGACACAGAATGTAGATCGTTAGCAGTTGGTAGTTAACTCTTGAGAATGTCTGCTGTCGCTCTATATAAGTAATAGTAATATAAGTGCGGGCCCGCACATTTAGCTGTTCATCCAGTATAGCGTCACACACCATGTACAGCAGTGAGATCTGTCTCTACACAAATATCAGGATAGATTATTTCCATGTCTAGCTTAGATACACCAAGATTTGGTTATAGTGATAGCCATAGATTGATAACTACAAAATTAAAATAAGAGTGTCTGAAATGACAGACCATCAATGTATCGTTATGTAAATTTATTATAACATAGAAGGTCATGGGAAAAAGTTAGGCATAAGATTTTTGTCAGAACTGTGCAGATGACGGGAATCGTGGCAATGCAGAGGCCAGGCGGAGCAAAAACAAGAGGTCTTCAGCTACCTGCAAGAAGGGGAGCGTCAGCGCGCCACCTGACGTGAAGGGCGCGAGAACATCCGGTCCTACACGCTGTCAGTCACTGGGCCGTATACCTGATGGATTAGGCGGGATCCTCGCCGGGCCACAAGCGAAAGTGAGGCTGGCCGTTGACACTGACACGCGACCCACACGCGACAGCCTGCTAGCTCTCCGGACGCGGCAGCCGTTCAGAGCGATTCCCTGCGGCAGACCACGTTGTCGTGAGTACACGAAGAAGATCACATATCGTGTCAGAACCTGCGGTTCATGTGCCTCAGGACAGAAAGGGACGCTATATACTCACCTGTTTGGGTTTTTACAACTCACTAGCATTGGCCGATCTGCATACACAAAGCAGTATCGCGCCACACTCTCTAACAAATGAATGGTCTCATTTCTAACTTCTCCTCTCTATTAGAGAGCAGTTGTAGCAATCGTCGCTCGTAGTTCGATCCTGTATGGATGACCTCACACACTTGTGGAGTCACTCCACGACGAGTGTGAGGGAGTCGAGTGAATGCTTTCCAGACGCCGACATTGTCAAAAGACACCCCCAGAGGAGCCTGAAGTAGCGGCTGGGCTAGAGGTTCCGTTACTTCGCAGAAACTTAGCGAAAACACTTTCTGGCGGGCTACCAGCGAGGTGTGGGAATGACTTGTGTACCCAGGCAGTTGTGGCGGGAAAATTCCCGTGCTTTCTGCAAAATAGTAACTATGATAGGCTTGCTCAGGCCATAGCTCCGTGACGTAGCAAAATCAGCGCAGAAATTGGCACCAAGAATCTCCATTGGTGGAATGGTAGTGCTCCGGCAATAGAGTGGAATTTTCCGCCGGTTTTCGAGTTGCTGATTGGAACGTTTAACCACGGCCACTGTCGTGGGGGCGCGAATGTTCGGTATTCGGCCTGTACGGGTGCTCTAGGGTAGTCGGCTCTCGCCTTTCGGTCGGAGTAGGTTACAAGACTGTCTAATATACTTTTTTTTTTATTGTAACTGTTTGACGAAGTTGCTGAAGTTTCGACTTCAGCGTAACTTTCCGAGTACAGTTGGCAATTGAGCGTTCTGCGTACAAGCGGCCTATGTTGTCTGTCTTGAGCAGTTTTGGCTAAAGTTGACTGTATCGGAGTTACAGTGTGACTTCGCTTGATAAAATCAATCACTGTACCGTCAGTGATTGTGTGGCGAGCCTTCTTCGTCTCCCTCTGAGGCGCATTTGTATTGCTAGGAAGTCTTTAGTCTGGAACAACCAGACCAGGATAATTAGTTTCTGGCTTTACTCGCAACATTATCATCAGCACGACGGGGTGTCGAAGCAACCAGCCATCGCCTCTGGTACGCCATATCGTGTTCTTGCAGTTAAGAAGAGAGTTTGGTAATGTATGTCCGCAGCGCCGGCAGATAGGGATTTTCCTAGGTGATAATCAGAGCTAAGCAGAGTGCGCCTGTTCGTCTTTCTCTAGCTTTGTTCTGTCTTGGGTGTTCATCGTCTGAGTTCTCACTAATGTAGCAGCAATTAATGTTGGGTTAGCTGTGTGTCTCTCTTAAGATTTGAGTGGCAAGGAATTGGCTCCACATACCACTTCGTCATAATCCCCACAATCTAGTTTAGGGACAACTTCACCTTCACAGCGTTTGTTTGAGTTTCCAATTTGATGTGTTGTAAATGTTTCATGTGTTTTTGTTTATTATTTTGTGTTTAGTCTTAATAAATCATATTGTTATTTTGGACAGAACTTTCATTCTGTTAATCGGTAGAGCAACCCTATCATTTCTCACTACGTTAATGAAACCTTCGTTTATTTAACTTATTTATCAAATTAAATTATTGTAGGTGCCAAACTCTTTTCTACTCCACTGGCAGGGTTGATTAGAGTCAGTTCGCGTTTTTTCTTTTAATCCATGTACAACAGCAAAAGTCGGAGTTAGAATAGGGGGGACTTAGAGCATCATTTACATATGTAGATTCTAGAGGAATTTAGTGTTAAATACACTGCTAGCCCCGGCTCCTCGCAACTTATCAGCGCCAACTGTCTGCTATCGCCGACCGGGGTGGTCGAGCGGTTCCAGGCGCTACAGTCTGGAAGCGCGTGACCGCTTGGATGTGTGTGATGTCCTTAGGTTAGTTAGGTTTAAGTAGTTCTAAGTTCTAGGGGACTGATGACCTCAGAAGTTAAGTCGCATAGTGCTCAGAGCCATTTGAACCATTTTTGTCTCCTATCAAGTGCAGGGTTTCGTTTGCGGTGTACTCGCATTAAATTATCAGGTCTTACTTCTTCCAAAATGATAACGGTGACAATTCGTCAATGTCTGGTGAGTAATACCCGAATAGGACTGATAATTTTTTGCCTCATGCAGGAGAAAATCGTCCTGAAATGCGGTTGCGACAGGATGGTCCAGAGTCACTATCAACCTTCTGACGCAAGCTCTTCGGTGAACGGATAATTTCAAGAAATTCCCATGTTAAATGGCCGCCAAGTTGCCCCGGCCTAACGGACCCCGATTACTTCCTGTGGCGATACCTTAAGGAACGCGTGTACGTGAACAAAGCGTGTACAGTTTAGCAGCTCAAGGAGAATATCCGTGCAGAAATTCGAGCAGAAACCCCTCAGACCTTAAAAAGTGTTAGGAACAATGCAGTCGAAAGAGCACGACTTTGCGAGGCTGCAAAGGACGGCCATTTGAAGGATGTTGCCTTCCATACGTAGGGGAACTCGGGGCAGAATGGGATACTGATCTTTTTTAGACTGGACCGTGTTGCAACCTGTTGTATGGGCATGTAAGTACTTCTCCGAATGGAAGGGAAGTGAGGGCAGCCATTCTGATTTAGTTTGAAGTGCGAGATCTAAGTGAATTGTTGTCCGTCACGTTACCGCTTGCGTTGTTCTAACGTTTGGTGAATCTCAACTCCAGGTAAGCTGTTCATTGTATACCCTAAAATGACACATTCCCTTGAAGTGCATGGCATTTGTTATACGTTAGTTATTTAATGCGTTTAAATACGTCAGTTATTACACTCCATAAAAGTCGTTAACCTCAAAAGTGCTCTTGGGGCGGAACGGAACGGGGCAGAATGGGATAGTCATTCCAATCCCATTAATCCGTCGAAACACTCGATGGACTACAAGACGAAAGGGAAAAATCGTCGTATTAACAGATTCTCCTAATAAGAAGGAACTGCAGAATGCTGTAGCACGTATAGTAGGCCTACAGAAAGTAGGAGGGTGCACAAATATAAACAATGTCAGGACAGAGACGTCAGGTGCAATGCAACTTAAGGCAAAAACATCAAACTGTACACCCAAAGAAACGAAAACAGAGGACATCAAAGACCTTAAGAAAAATAAAAGGAAGAAGATGATGGAGAACCAGAGAGAGAGGATGCTGAGTGTGTCTACTGTGGGAACTTCTACTCCGTTTTTAATGAGGGCTGGGTCGCATTCCAGAGTGGGCACACAATTCATGCGCTGGCATAGACAGTGAAGATGAAGAGGAAATACTGATTTGTGACTGTTGTCGAAAGGGCTACTAGTTAGTTGTTTGATGGTTATTAAGCATTGTACATTTTTCAGAATGACATTGATTTTCCTATTTTGAAGAATGACTTTTTAATTGTTTAAATTACTAATTCTTAGTCTGAATTGCCTGTTATACAAGCCGGCCGCGGTGGCCGTGCGGTTCTAGGCGCTGCAGTCCGGAACCGCGCGACTGGTACGGTCGCAGGTTCGAATCCTGCCTCGGGCATGGATGTGTGTGATGTCCTTAGGTTAGTTAGGTTGAAGTAGTTCTAAGTTCTAGGGGACTGATGACCTCAGATGTTAAGTCCCATAGTGCTCAGAGCCATTTGAACCTGTTATACAACATTTTGTCATAGTTTAATACGATATTCGTAATTCAAATTCAACGTTTATGCAGTAATTTAACAAAAAATACCCTTATCCCATTCTGCCTCGTGGGTGGGGCGGAACGGGAAATATGCAAGACTTTCTTTGAAAAATTGTAAAAAATGCAAAATGTATTCTTTTAAGTGATTTTAAAATAAGGTACATTAGGTTACACTACAAGGTGTTTTTTATCAGTTTAAGATGTGTTTCCTTGTGTTCCCTTATTTTATAGAAATTGTTAAACATTAAGTATCCTATTCCGCCCCGAGTTCCCCTCATCTGCAATATGTTACACGTTGATTTTATGGAATATCAATAACATGGTTCACAATTAACAAAGTTATTTGCATGTTAAATCATCCTCTGCTGTCTGGTCCACCCTGTATAAGTGGAAGCCGGAGTGCTTTCGGAGAGCCGACCTCTTGGACACCCCTGCAGTCGGGATGCGTCACGCAGCCAGCCACCCCTGGCTAAGGCCTCGGCACCCGCGGACGCAACACCCCCGCCTCTGATCGCCGCCTCACGCACGATGCGTGGCACGCAGGCCCTCGGCCAGAGACGTGCATTCGCTGTTCTCCCGCCGGCGCCTCCCCCGCCCACACAGAACATCGCTCGCTGCCCTTCAGATCTGCGAGCGCCAGAGCGCCGCGTCCTTTGTTACTTGTCGGCTGCCGTTCCCCGTTCGTATGTCGCCGCCCTCGCCCAGTTCCGTACTACTGGAATTGCCCCGCTGCTGTTTCCGCGAGGGAGACGTGCATTCATACTGCCTCCTCTTTCATCTGTACGGGCAGATGCAGAATGAATATCGCCAGGGGACTATAGTCAGGTAATTCGCAGCGAGCGGCGATACAGACGGGCTACAGTTTTCAGACGACCAAACATACTGTGAACGACTCACATTGTGTCCAAGGTAGGGATGGCGGTTATCGCTGACGCAACCGGTTTTCCATTGTTGCGGTTTTTTCAACACTAGTTTAACCTTGAAACCTTCCCGTCGTCTCCTCTACATCTCTTTTGTTATTGTGCAATAACCGTCTCCTCTATATCTCTTTTGTTAATAATAACCTTCACTTTTACAATAAACTTAGTAACCTTTCCTTGGGATTTCTATCTCTTGCTTAATAATAACAAATGCAATCTTCCCTTTGAAATTTATTCTTTCTCTATCTTCGCATACAAATTTAGTTGCTGCTTACTAAAAGTGATTTTCTGATTATTTCGACGAAACATAGAATGTGTCGTCGTCGTGGCCCTCAGTCGTTATCTGGAATAACCCAAAACTGTTCCTTGCCTTTTTACTGTTACTGGATCGCCATCTGACTGCTACATCGAACTGCGACATGAATATACTTACTCTGTTTTACTATACTCTATTAGCTGCTGGTGGGCTGTCATAATAAGTGGCTGTATTTATTACCAAAGCTGACGTTATTCTTTAATAGCAAAGCTGACGTTATTCTTTAATTAATTTGACTGAAGTTACGCAATTCATAGTTAAACTTTTTCTTGACAACAATAAAATTTTGCAAAATTTTACGTTGATGGTTTTTGGGATGGATTATAATTAGAAATGCAATATTGCTTACAAAAGTTAATTATATTCTGAATGAAATGATTTTAGAAACTCTCAAATGGGACTTACTTTTTACAATAATCTTACAACTAGCAATACGCAAACATACCCTCAGTAGTCTTGAGTTTCTCAAAAAAATTAATTCAATAATGTTAGTTCCTCTTATGATAATAGTTAGCTGATGTCTCTGTACATCCGTTTATAATCTCTTGTAAATCATAGCTAGTGGCTGGCAGGCACACCGCTCCTCTCAACCTCTCGCATCAGACCTGCTACCGACTCGCTTCACATCTCGCTTACTACTGACTTCCTACGAACGCTAAAGTGCCGTTTCTCCTGCCAACAATGCTTTCTAGTGCAGACAATCCCTGCTACCATTACAAAATGTATCAATGCGCGGTCTTTCCCGCTCTTTTCTTAAAATGTATCCGCACGCGGCCTCTCCCGCCCTTTTTAAAATTGTATCAATTTGCAGTCTCTCTTGCCAACAATACTTTGGTGCAGACATTCCCTGCTACCACAATTATTTCCAACATGACAAATATTAATTATTCCTACTTAATCCTATTAATAAAATATAAACATCTTTCATAAATTGTGATTTGGCAATAAACAATAGAAATATACACGTCTTACAACCTGATTGTTAAAACCACTCAAAATAACCGTTTTCTCAAATAATCTATTTTCGGTTCGTTATTTCCATCACTTCCGTAGCAGCCGAACAAAGTTCGAAAAATTTCCACTCACTTATTTCTAGATACATACAATCAAAATATTAACTTAGTAAGACAAATAAAAGGCAACCTAATCCGCCCAGCACTCGCCGCGTTTCTCGAAAAGTGATAAGTGGTTGAATACTACAAAAAAATCACTAGTATTCTCCTACTGATTCTAATTTTTTGAAACTCTATTCAAAAACCATGCTGTAATCGAAAATCGTACCAGTATTTGGGCATTACGAATAATCGGCGCTAAATTGTGAAAATTGAAGAACTATATTATTCATGTTAGCTTGTCCACTTTCATGAGCTACAAGCTGATGAAGGCAACAGATCAAGTACCTTTCATTTTTATTGTAAACTATGAAAGTTGTTAAGATATAAGTTTACTCCTTATATGATGTCAAAGCTTGTCGTGGCTCATCCCGTTCTTCATCTTTTAAGGCAAATGGGGAATTCAAGTTCACTGATACTGCACTTTATAAAATACTATCAGACTAGGGAGAGTGCCACTCAGGAGTACAACTAACGTACGACGACAGCAACGTGAAACTGTCATGTCAACTAAATGGGAAAAGTCTCGCACACCGCATGTACACGTGCTCCATCCAACAGGACCTCGCCACGCTGTTGAGAGCGACAGTATTGTCTCTGCAACGCTGTACCAGTTCTTCTGACGTGTGTTTGTTGCTCGCTTCTGTCGGCGTTGTCATTAAAATAGCACTGATCACATTCCCAATTTTCTATAATAACGCAATATTTCACAGCAATGGAACTCTTACGAGTGAAATTTACTCCTTCCTTTAGACAATTATTTTATTTGGAAAACAGAAGTTGTTGCACTGTTGCTACAGCTAATTGATATTTCGATTTTATTAGTCAAAAATAGGTTGGTTGGTTGGTTTTGGGGTTTGATGGCGGCTAAACATCAAGGTCATAAGTCCCCTGTTCCAAACAGACATACTTGTAAAAGGCCTATACGGTAAAAGCGTAACCTCTGGACCCAGAGGAAGGGAAAACCAAGGGGTACAGAGCTAAAATGAACACCACAGTAACACAAAATAGAGGACACTTAAAAGAAGCAGAGCAAATAATTGACTAGAGTACAACAGACTACAGTGGTTGATGGATCAGGTCAACCACTCAACTACAAACGAAAAACCTCCAGCTGGAAAGCGTTGATAGAGGTACCAACACAACTTGTTACCATAAATGACACGATTTTGGCATCCACGTCACAATTAAAAGTCGCTGGAGTGGGTGTAGCCTGAGAAAAATAATGCGAGAGCGCCCGCACTAGAGCGAGCGAAAAATAAATAGCTGTTATAATCGAGACCAAACAAATACGGAAAAATACATGTTACTCACAACTAAAATACCGGTGTCGATTTTAACCGGTCGGTTTTTCACATCCCTTGTCCAAAAGTGTCTGAAAGAGGAAAAGGGGGGGGGGGGGAGGGACGGCGAGAGGGAAACTTCTCCCTCGTAAATGTGGGTACAATATTTTTGTTCGTTATAGGACTCTCCGGAATGTCTACCAAAACGAGACGCACTCTGTTCACAAATAAGCGGACCAACTCTGCCACAAGGCCGATTCTATAGCCAAGTGGTTGGCTTGTTAGGCGGCTATAATTTCGCACCTTACAAGCACTCATCTACATCCTTTGCCATGGTCTACAACCACAACTATCATTTGATAGGTTGTACATCGGATATATGAATATTTTGTAACACCCCACCCACCTTAGCTGGTTTTGGCGTGTGTTCACACCAACTAATTGACTAACAGATCAACAGAGAGTGCAAAACTACCGCAATATCGGATAACGCAAAAAAAGTAATGTGGCCCTGTGACTCATGATTGAACTGCGGTGGCAGTGTTGACATTAATTTATTCAGAATTGATCCCTTTTTAATTAAAAAGGGGTGCACATTGATGTTACATTCAGCTATTGAACACCAGATGCAAATGTTGAACATAAAATTAATTAAGAAAGTGACTTGGCATTTCAACTACTTGATTGAAAACAGATGCAGTCGATTAGCACAAATTTATTTTAACTCACGACCTTCAATCATCACATTACAAGACTCCCCTATCAGG
Source organism: Schistocerca serialis cubense (assembly GCF_023864345.2). Taxonomy (NCBI): domain Eukaryota; kingdom Metazoa; phylum Arthropoda; class Insecta; order Orthoptera; family Acrididae; genus Schistocerca; species Schistocerca serialis. The sequence continues at coordinate 471,306,275 of NC_064646.1, read as the reverse complement.
CAGTGGTAATAAATTGCGTTTGCGTGGAGTAAAGTGCGATAACTCAAAAATAATTCCTATCGCCTGACCCAGGCGTAATACGAAGTACGAGAAGAATTCTACAATACACGGCCCATGAAACCCTCGTGGAAACTTTGCCGACGTGATCCAACAAATTAATCAAAGGCCGGAGAGGGCGCAATATCACCGAATTCAGCGTGGCGGAGCGGCGTCGTTGTGCAGAAGTCGACCGACCTCGTGGTGCTGCAAGGCTGTGCTCGTCTATTCACTCCTAGCTATCTTGCTCAGTATATAGCTGAACCAAAACTTCCTATTTCCAAGCTCAATCATTCCATTTGCTAGATCCTGAACTGCAGAGATGCTCACTCTTTCCCAGGCAAGCTGAGTAAAGAATGTCACGCCCACACTCTAGGCAAGCTGGGAACGGAAGACCTCTATGGGGACTTCTCCCAGTCCGCTCTTCACCTCTGTTTCCCCTCCAGCAAAATAACTTACGCCAATTGCAGCGCAAGTCGCGTTAATTATGCGTCGCTTCCCAGCGCCGACCAATGCCTGCTCTGGGAAGTGAACAAATTCCCACAAAATTTCCCTCCCTCTCAACTTCTTCTATGTATCTCCTCCCAGGCCACCCATCAAAGTTAGCGTCTGCACAAACACCAATTTTTTTGGAATTATGACTCCCAGGAGACTACTTCAAATTCCTTGGTCCTACATTCCCATTGGAGGCCGGCGTATTTCATTCTGTCGCTCGTCACCTGATTTACTTCAGACTCTGCGGACCGTGAATTCAGCGTGAAGTTGCTATAGTCACGAACACGTGTATTTTGGCCTCTGTTGACCGCTCCACCATAGCTTTGCGCGGCTTTCTCGCATGTTTCCCTGAAGACGGGACGACGGACATTTATCAACAGGCGTACAAGTTCTCCGTCTGCTTCCCGGTACACCAGCATGGGGTCAACCACCGACTAACTGTCACTCATCTTAAGGCAGCTGGAGGCCACACCCCGTTACCGCTTTCTCAGAGCTTGAGCCGCCCTAAGCTGCCTATTGTCGCTTCCCTTCGCCGCTCCCCAGCCGGCCACAGTCAATTCTGAATACTTGCCTGGGATAAACTAGCCTCCAGTAAATCGATGTGTTTCCACAAAGTTTTCATGTCATGTGAATTACTTTAAAACCGTCACCCGACATTAATTATTCCAATACGTCCATACCACACCCTCTACAAGATGCATCGTGCCTTGTAAGTCATTTTTGTTCAGCCCTACTGTTCGCTCAACGTGAGTTAGGTGATCTTTAATGACTTCGTGTTAGGGGCATAGTTCTTGCCATCTTACAAAGCTTAAGAATTGTACTTTAATATACTTTTGGCCAGATCTTCCAAGTTATTTTTGTTCTGTTCTGCAAGCAGGTGTGCATTACCTTTCAGCCTTATTCTCATCGGCTGTGGAGGCGCTCCGGGACGACGCCTGCGGCATTCTCCGGCTAGCGGAGAGCAGCGGTGTGGCAGGCAGTGTGAGCACTGTGCTCTGCGCTTAGAGCGCCTCATTGCAGGTCTGTCAGCTCTGCGCTCTAATCCCGCCTTTCATACGGACTCCGGACAATACGAAACGGCGCGGGGCTCGCCAGATCACAGGCAACGTGCATCCGAAACTATCCTCCAGCTCTCGTCAGCGTTCTTTCCAATGCCTCCCAGCAAACGCGTGACACGTGTCGCAGAAAAACAGCACGAGAGAATAGTTTAGCATTCAACGAAGAGTAGGTTTCAGAAGCTCGCATAGCACCACTGGTTCATCTCTCACATGTAACAAATAGAACAGATAGATAGGAGGCACACACACAAAGATACAATCATTATCCATAAAGTAAAGTCACGAAATTTATTTTTATGATCCCATACATCGATCAGTATCTACATCTGTATATTGAGCAAGCAGTAAAGGAAACAAAAGAAAAATTCGAAGTAGGTATTAAAATCCATGGAGAAGAAACTTTGAGGTTCGCCGATGACACTGTAATTCTGCCAGAGACAGCAAAGGATTTGGAAGAGCAGTTGAACCGAATGGACAGTGTCTTGAAAGGAGGATATAAGATGAACATGAACAAAAGCAAAACGAGGATAATGGAATGTAGCCGAATTAAGTCTGGTGATGCTGAGGGAATTAGATTAGGAAATGAGACACTTAAAGCAGTAGATGAGTTTTCCTATTTGGGGAGCAAAATAACTGATGATTGTCAAGTAGAGAGGATATCAAATGTGGACTGGCAATGGTACGGAAAGCGTTTCTGAAGAAGAGGTATTTGTTAACATCGAGTATAGATTTGTCACGAAGTCGTTTCTGAAAGTATTTGTATGTAGTGTAGCCATGTATGGAAGTGAAACATGGACGATAAATAGTTTGGACAAGAAGAGAATAGATGCTTTCAAATTGTGGTGCTACAGAAGAATGCTGAAGATTAGATGGGTAGATCACATAACAAATGAGGAGGTATTGAATAGAATTGGGGAGAAGAGGAGTTTGTGGCACAACTTGACAAGAAGAAGGGACCGGTTGGTAGTACATGTTCTGAGGCATCAAGGGATCACAAATTTAGCATTGGAGGGCAGCGTGGAGGGTAAAAGTCGTAGAGGGAGACCAAAAGATGAATGCAATAAGCAGATTCAGAAGGATGTAGGCTGCAGTAGGTACTGGAAGATGAAGCAGCTTGCACAGGATAGAGTAGCATGGAGAGCTGCATCAAACCAGTCTCAGGACTGAAGACCACAACAACAACATCGATCGGTAAAAACGGAAGCGCTATAGACTCACTTTCTTGTCTCTATCTTTATGTCCAAATGTTAAGATTTCTTTGAGGGGAGCAAATAGAGGCATGGAGTTAAAACACATGGCAAATATCGAAGTCTATGGTACCGTGGCGGTGTAAAAAAATTAACCTTGTAACTCAATGCAGTGAAAAAGTACAACCATTTATACTTGTCAACTGACTTCTCAAAACCTGCACAGAATGTTCGGAAATTCCAATTGCAGACTTCTAGGAGTTGCAGAGGGTGTTGACTAGGTAAAATATTGAACTGCAGCCCATGTCCGAAAGCGTTCCGTTCTATGCAACAACCATTTGCAAACATGTTTTACAAGTGACTGATTGGGCGTGACTCAGAACATCGCTTGGTTTGCAGCTGCACTCATTAATAGCCAAAGAAATTGCTCGTGTAGTCGTTGACGGGTTCTCTTCAACGTCGTCCAGTATGACCTCTTCCAATTTGCGTGTGCGGAGCTTCCTTGGAGCACCACAGTCATGCCTGGTGATGGTGAAGGAACCCCTTCTCGAAGCGGTTGTGTAATTCGAGCGAAAGGGTGTACGATGGAGTTGAATACTGTGGAGAATGATCTTTATAAAAGCGATGAGCAGCTGTTCCATTAGCGTCGTCACTCAGAAGCATCATGTCGGTGTCTTCTGCAAACTTGTTCTCAGCCATGTAACACTCACAGATACGTGACTGAGACTCAAACCAGGTCGGAGAGATAATATAGACGTCAAATGACATCAACTGATTCAACGTCACCACCCTCGACAATGACCACAGTGTTCTATGCCTACCTAGCAAACGCGTCTTCAAACAGCTGTAGCACGCCAACTGTACGTATCCGCACATGGGTTCTTATTCAGACTATTACGTACTCACTCCCTTCTACAAGTCCTAGAAGTCTGTAACCGTGCCGGCCGCGGTGGTCTCGCGGTTCTAGGCGCGCAGTCCGGAACCGCGCGACTGCTACGGTCGCAGGTTCGAATCCTGCCTCGGGCATGGGTGTGATGTCCTTAGGTTAGTTAGGTTTAAGTAGTTCTAAGTTCTAGGGGACTGATGACCACAGCTGATAAGTCCCATAGTGCTCAGAGCCCTCCCCCCTCTGTAACGGTAATTTTCTAGTACCCTGTAGTTAAACGACGTGTTTACACGCCGGACCTGGTGGTGTCGTGCTAAAGCGTGGGCTTGAAAACGAAGAGGTCGCAGGATCGAAGCTCGGTCGGCCAGAAACTCTACAGAGTTTATATTAAATTCTTTCACTATTTTCTGAAAGTATCTGAAGTTGTCCTTTTGAAATTGGAGTAGGACATAATTTTACTTTCATTGTATGAAAGAGTCTTTCTACTATTTGAGCTTCCATCACGTCCGATATTTTTCTTTGACTGTTTTAAGCAAGGCAGTAGGAGTGATTTAAAATGGAATGACCGTATAAAACTAATCGTCGGTAAAGCAGATGCCAGACTGAGATTCATAGGTAGAATCCTAAGTAAATGCAGTCCGAAAACAAAGGAAGTAGGTTACAGTACACTTGTTCGCCCACTGCTTGAATACTGCTCGCCGTTGTGGGATCCGTACCAGATAGGGTTGATAGAAGAGATAGAGAAGATCCGACGGAGAGCAACACGCGTCGTTACAGGATCATTTAGTATTCGCGGAAACGTTACGGAGTTGGTAGATAAACTCCAGTGGAAGACTCTGCAAGAGAGACGCTCAGTAGCTCGGTACGGGCTTTTGTTGAAGTTTCGAGAACATACCTTCACCGAGGAGTCAAGTAGTATATTGCTCACTCCTACGTATATCTCGCGAAGAGAGCACGAGTATAAAATCAGAGAGATTATAGTTCACACAGAGGCATACCGACAATTTTTCTTTCCACGAACAATACGAGACTGGAATAGAAGGGAGAACCGATAGAGGTACTCAGGGTACTCTCTACCACACACCGTCAGTTGGCTTGCAGAGTATGGATGTAGTTGTAGATGTAGAATATACATCAGGAACAATAGGGGGCCTATAAAACTTCCCTGGGGATCGCCGGGTATTACTTATGTTTTACTCGATGACTTTCCGTCTATTACTACGAACTGTGACGTTTCTGACAGGAAATCACGAATCCAGTCGCACAACTGAGGCGATATTCCATAGTCACGCAGTTTACTTAAAAGACGCTTGTGATGAACGGTGTCGAGATACTTCTGGAAATCTAAAAATATGTAATCAATTTGACATCCCCTGTCGATAGCACTCATTACTTCATGAGTATAAAGAACTAGTTGTGTTTCACAAGAACGATGTTTCCTGAATCCGTGCGTCAATAAATCGTTTTCTTCGAAGTAATTCATAATGTTCGAATACAGTATATGTTCCAAAACCCTACTGCACATCGACGTTAGTGATATGGGCCTGTAATTCAACGGATTATTCCTATTTTCCTTTTTGGCTATCGGTGTGACTTGAGCAATTTTCCAGTCTTTATGTACGGAACTTTCTATGAGAGAGCGATTGTATATAATTGCTAAATATGGAGCTATTGCATCAGCATACTCTGAAAGGAACCTGACTAGTATACAGTCTGCACTGGAGGCTTTGCATTTATTAAGTGATTAAACTGCTTTGATACACCGAGTGTATCTACGTCTATGTTTCTCATCTTCGCAGTTGTTCTTGATTGGAATACAGGAACATTTGGTGAAAGAGTTTCGGAAGACCGTGTTTAATAACTCTGCTTTAGTGGCACTGTCATCAATGACTTCACCGCTGTAATCGCGCAGTGAAGGTATTGATTGCGTCTTGCCACTGGTGTGCTTTATGTACGACCAGAATCTCTTTGGGTTTTCTGCCTGACTCCGAGACAGGTTTTCGTTGTGAAAATTATTAAAAGCATCTCGCATTGAAGTACGCGCTATATTTCGAACTTCTGTAAAACTTTGCCGATCTTGGGGATTTTGAGTTCTTTTACATTTGGTACGCTTTTTTCGTTGCTTCTGCGACAGCCATCTGACCCGTTTTGTGTACCATGGGGGATCAGTACCATCACTTATTAATTAATGTGGTATAAATCTCTCAACTGCCGTCGATACTATCTCTTTGATATCATACCACATCTTTTGTACGCTTGCGTGATCAAATCGAAAAGTGTGGAGACTGTCTCTTAAAAAGGCGTTAAGAGCATTTTTGTCAGCTTTTTTAAACAGATGTACTTTGCGTTTCTTTTTGATGGTTGTGGGTGTTACGGTATTCAGCCGCCTTGTGGTCGGTAATCCCTGTATTCGTCATGATACTCCCTATTTGTACAGGATTATTTGTTGCTAAGAGGTCAAATATGCTTTCGCAATCATTTGCTCTTCGAGTGGACTCATGAACTAATTGTTCAAAATAATTTTCTGGGAAAGCATTCAGTACAATTTCGGATGACGTTTTATGACTGCCGCCGGCTTTAAACGTATAATTTTTCCAGCATATCGAGAGTAGATTGAAGTCGCCACCAACTATAATTATATGAATGGGGCATCTATTTGAAATGAGACTCAGGTGCTGAACATTTGTTCAGCAACTATATCTTCTGAGTCGGGGGTCGGTAAAACGACCCAGTTAATAGTGTAGTCCAACTGTCAACTATAACCTCTACCCATACTATTTCACACGAACTATCTAATTCAATTTCTCTACAAGGTAAACTATTTCTGACAGCAATAAACATTCCACCACCAACTGTATTTAATCTGTCTTTTCTGAACACTGTTAGGTCGTTTGAAAAAACTTCGGATGAACGTATTTCCGGCTTTAGCCAGCTTTCGGTACCCATAACTATTTGAGCTTCAGTGCTTTCTATTAGGGCTTGAAAGTCTGGTTCTTTCCCAACACAGCTACGAGCCGGCCGCGGTGGTTTCGCGGTTCTAGGCGCGCAGTCCGGAACCGCGCGACTGCTACCGTCGCAGATTCGAATCCTGCCTCGGGCATGGATGTGTGTGATGTTCTTAGGTTAGTTAGTTTTAAGTAGTTCTAAGCTCTAGGGGACTGATGACCACAGCTGTTAAGTCCCATAGTGCTCAGAGCCATTTGAACCATTTTCAACAGCTACGACCATTTACAACTACAATACCGGTCGCTTCTGCAGCTTCCTTACTGTGTTTTACCTGCCCCCTTTTAGACGGACTTCCTTTCTATGATTTCTCGAGACCCTCTAACAAAAAAAAAAAAAAAAAAAAAAAAAAAACAAAAAAAAAAAAAAAAAAAACGCCCAGCCTCTTCCACACACCCCCCGCTACCCGTGTAGCCGCTTCCTGTGTGTAATGGACTCCTGACCTATTAAGCAGAACCCGGGAACCCATCACCCGATGGCGCAAGTCAAGGAAGCTGCAGCCTACACGGTCACAGAATCGCCTGAGCATCTAGTTCTAGGACCACAGTCGGTTCTGTCGAAGATGCTGCAGATTGTGAGCTCCGTCTTAATCTCGGAAGCAAGACTGGCAGTCTTCACCATTTCCGCTAGCCGGGCGAAACCAGAGAGAATCTCCTCCGACCCAAAGCGACACACATCATTGGTACTGACATGGACCATCATCTGCCGCTGGCTGCACCCTGTACTCTTCTTGGCATCCGGAAGCATCCTTTCCACATCCGGAATGACTCCCCCCAGTATGCACACGGAGTGCACACTGGCTTCCTTCCCCTTCTTGGCAGCCATGTTCCTAAGGTGCCCCATCACGCCCCTTACGTTGGAGCTCCCAACTACCAGCAAACCCACACTCTGTGAATGCCCAGGCCTTGCAGGCCGAGAGGCTTCCTCTGGAACAGGGTGTACGACTGCATCTGGCTGAGAGACTTTGTCAGCCACAGATAACGCCCGAAACCTGTTCCTCAAACGTACTGGGCAGGCCCTACCATCGGCCCCTTTCGCTGCCTCCCAGACCTTGGGATGATCTCCCACTCGACCAAGGGTGAGGGATGAACCTCAGTGCAGGCAGTAACCGGCGTGGCCACAGCAGTGGAATGATCGGGGGACATGTGGGTTGTGCTCGACGTCCCTTGCATCCCCGCGTGTGAGCCCCCACAGTGATGCCCTTTGGTGGCAGCATCAAGATGTGTGACGGAAGCCAACACTGCCTGGAGCTGTGAGCGATGGGTCACCAACTCAGCTCGCATCTGTACACAGCAATCACAGTGTCTATCCATTACTGAAGTTGCTCCTATTTGAAACTCGTAAAAATATGTAATAAACGAATAGTATACTCGCCTTATTGGCAACAGGAAGTCGAGTGGCTCTGTCACTGACGATCTAACCGACACTCAGCTGTTATAACCCAAAAAATAAGCCTGTACGATACGAGGGTCGATAGTAACGGCGGTACTGTATGCTACACTGTTTTTAAAATAAGAGGTTGTTCCTAGTAAGCACTCAAACACGCAAGAAATTATAAAATGCAAATGCCAGTGCTCTCAGTCGTTAAATCAAGGCTATCGACCGCTATGTTGTCTGTGGTGAGAAGTAATACTTGAAATTTTCTATTGTCGGCACACTCTTGACAATATTTATCTCGGAATATTGAGTTCCCTGACGATTTCCGAAATGGAATGTCCCAAGCACCTAACTCCAAGTAGCATTCTATGTACAAAATCTGTTAATTGCCGTCTTGCTGCCATAATCACGTCAGAAGCTTTTTCACATCAATTACTTGAGCACAAATGACTGCTCCGCCAATGCACTGCCATTTAATAGCTTATGTACGCCGTACCACCGCACACCGCGATCCCATGACTTACGGCACCTAAGTATAAATTTCAACTTTTCACTTCTACCCGTTCCTGAAGAAAAGGATTCTTAACAATCGGACATTCCGAGAGACATACAGATGGACAACAAAGTGACGCTGCTAAGCCTCCGGTTTTTATCGATTGCGGTACGGAACTCTGAAAAAGATGAGACACATTTCAAATGTGATAACAGAAGTGCCTATAGGGCGCAATTTGCATATTATTGTCGATCCTTTTTGTGGCATGGTGAATCGTGTGCGTGGTGTGGAGATATGTGTGGCGCAGTTTCCAGTCACAGCTAGTTGGCAGTTGTAATGGCACTTGCCGGATGTTTCCAAAGAGGTAAATGTAAGATAAAAAAGGAGCGATGCGCTGCACCAGAGATAGAGCTGGATGAGAGAGATGAGAGTGTCACTTATTTTTAATTCGGCGGGAAAAGAAGTGTCTGTGGGATGTCTTGATGGAGCGTAACAGTTTTGTTAATAATATTGCGTTCTGGCTTAATATAAATAATGTGAAGTAAAACACAGACCCTGTCTACTTATTTGACGAACAGTTCATCTCACAGCATCGAAATACGAACTTCTTTCACTGGGCGACGCGGTCTACAATTAGTAACACCCGCGGCGGCTATATTCAAGACGACCATCGCAGCAAAAAGAAGACATAAAGTTTCGCACTGACAAGAGAAACAACTAAGAAAAAAATGGTTCAAATGGCTCTGAGCACTATGGGACTCAACATCTTAGGTCATAAGTGCCCTAGAACTTAGAACTACTTAAACCTAACCAACCTAAGGACATCACACACAGCCATGCCCGAGGCAGGATTCGAACCTGCGACCGTAGCAGTCCCGCGGTTCCGGACTGCAGCGCCAGAACCGCACGGCCACCGCGGCCGGCAAGCAACAAAGAACTTTTACCGTTAAATTTATTAGAAACTTTATTTCAGATATGTCTGATGGTGTCTGTCCGGCAGCCGGCCGTGGAAGCACTTCAATAACTTCATATATGACTTCACAGTTAAAAGTCACAAAACATTTCCAGTTCAAAAACTGTAATTCATTATCCAGCCAGTAGTAAAAACAGAACGTAATACACAGTATAGAGACTTGTCTTCCTGCAGTAGAAGTCGTCGTTTCTCAGGCATTGCCCAGCGCTGCATGCAGTAGGTGTAACCTGAGTGTAAGCTAGCAGCCACTCTGCCGTAAGTGTTCCTGCGAAGAGCGGGAGGACTGCGAGGGAGATCAGCGTCAGCCAGCGACTCCCTACCAGAGATGGAGTGCTGCTTTGTTCCTCAACAGATGGCGTAATTCTTCCCGCTACGTGAGCACATTACAGAACGGCACTTGGGGTAGGTGGTGGCTCCAAACACGTGTGTGTCGTGTTAATGCGCAAGAGTGGGGGAGCGGCTGATGGAGCCGCGCCGTATGGCGAGCGCGGTGCGAAGCCCTCCTTCCACAGTTTCATTCATCACGTGGCCGACCCCTCTGATCACGCTGCTAAACCTACTCCACTGTTAAATAAGGCACAGTGTATGTGGCAATGGATGCGCGTTCCAGAGGCCATGGCCTTTCCAGCCCTCTCCAGGCTGAACATTTAAAAAAAATAATATTATGAAGTAAAAAAGAAGGAAAGTTCTTTCGTCAAACATTTAATGGAAGAAATTCTAGCACTATCGTGCTTACCTGACTTCGATTTACTGCAAACATATTTGATGCTACGAGAACCAGTAAATTATAAAAGCATGTTATTATTTTACTTGCCAAAATAGTAGTAAACTGTTACACAGCTCAGGACTCCAGCGAATAGATCGGTTTTGAAAATGTCATCAACACTGAATGATTAGGGTTACGTACTTGAAATACTCAAGAGCTCACATTAAACCTAAAATCATTTAGTTTTCAAAATGAAAAAAATTCAAAAAACGCTTTGTTTCTCACAACTACACTACTGGCCATTAATATTGCTACACCACGAAGATGGCGTCCTACAAAAAAAATGGCTCTGAGCACTATGGGACTTAACATCTATGGTCATCAGTCCCCTAGAACTTAGAACTACTTAAACCTAACTAACCTAAGGACATCACACAACACCCAGCCATCACGAGGCAGAGAAAATCCCTGACCCCGCCGGGAATCGAACCCGGGAACCCGGGCGTGGGAAGCGAGAACGCTACCGCACGACCACGAGATACGGGCATGACGTGCTACAGAAGCGAAATTTAACCGACAGGAAGAAAATGCTGTGATATGCAAATCATTAGCTTGTAACAGAATTCACACAAGGTTGGCGCCGGTGGCGACACCTACAACGTACTCACAGGAGGAGAGTTTCCAACCGATTTCTCATACACAAACAGCAGTTGACGAGCGTTGCCTGGTGAAACGTTGTTGTGACGCCTCGTGTAAGGAGGGGAAATGCGTACCATCACGTTTCCGACTTTGATAAAGGTCGGATTGTAGCCTATCGCGATTGCGGTTTATCGTATCGCGACATTGCTCCTCGCGTTGGTCGAGATCCAATGATTGTTAGCAGAATACCGGATCGGTCGGTTCAGGAGGCTAGTACGGAACGCCGTGCTGGATCCGAACGGCCTCGTATCACTAGCAGTCGAGATGACAAGCATCTTATCCTCATTGCTGTAACGGATCGTGCAGCCACGTCTCGATCCCCGAGTCAACAGATGGGGACGTTTGCAAGACAACAACCATCTGCACGAACAGTTCGACGACGTTTACAGCAGCATAGACTATCAGCTCGGAGACAATGGCTGCGGTTACTCTTGGCGCTGCATCACAGACAGGAGCGGCTGCGATGGTGTACACAACCTCGGTGCACGAATGGCAAAACTTCATTTTTTCGGATGAATCCAGGTTCTGTTTACAGCTTCATGATGGTCGCATCCGTGTTTGGCGACATCGCGGTGAACGCACATTGGAAGCGTGTATTCGTCATCGCCATACTGGCGTATAAACCGGAGTGATGGTATGGGGTGCCATTGGTTACACGTCTCGGTCACCTCTTGTTCGCATTGACGGAACTTTGAACAGAGGACGTTACATTTCAGATGTGTTACGACCCGTGGCTCTACCCTTCATTCGATCCCTGCGAAACCCTACATTTCAGCAGGATAATGCACGACCGCATGTTGCAGATCCTGTACGGGCCTGGATACAGAAAATGTTCGACTGCTGCCCTGGCCAGCACATTCTCCAGATCTCTCATCAATTGAAAACGTTTGGTCAATGGTGGCCGAGCAACTGGCTCGTCGCAATACGCCAGTTACTACTCTTGATGAACTGTGGTATCGTGTTGGAGCTGCATGCGCAGCTGTACCTGTACACGCCATCCAAGCTCTGTTTGCCTCATTGCCCAGGTGTATCCAGGCCGTTATTGTTGTGGATTGGCAAGACAGCCAACCCACTATGAGAGGAATCCGAAAGGCATGCGTTTTAGCTCACGCAGGCTGGCTTGAGGTCTGGAACAGGTCAAGGAAATGAGACTAGCAAAAAAGGACGTAGCTGCTGGAATAATTAACTTTAATCCATAAGTGGTGCACGTCGCTCTCGACGGTACATGTTTTACAACATCAATAGTAACTGGTAATGGCGCCTTGCTAGGTCGCAGCAAATGACGTAGCTGAATGCTATGCTAACTATCGTCTCGACAATTGAGAGCGTAATTTGTCAGTGAATCATCGCTAGCAAAGTCGGCTGTACAACTGGGCGAGTGCTAGGAAGTCTCTAGACCTGCCGTGTGGCGGCGCTCGGTCTGCAATCACTGATAGTGGCGACACGCGGGTCCGACGTATAGTAACGGACCGCGGCCGATTTAAAGGCTACCACCTAGCAAGTGTGGTGTCTGGCGGTGAGACCACAGTTATTACGGCCAGAGGTGGTTGTTCTGGGTACTGATTTCTCAGGATCTATGCACCCAAATTGCGTGAAACGGTAATCACATGTCAGTTCTACTATAATATATTTGTCCAATGAATAGTCGTTTATCAGCTGCATTTCTTCCTGGTGTAGCAATTTTAATGGCCAGTAGTGTAATATCTGTCAGATGCTAACCATCCCTCCGCACGCACTCGGAAAGCGTTCTGCTGACGTCACCCGTTACCTGTTGCATCTTCACAAGAATTCTTTGCATTTCGTCCTGTATTCGATGCTCCAAACCTGGACTGTGTGTCGAGGACTAAACACTTGCGATTACAAGTAGCCCCACAGAGAAAAGTCACTGAGGGATCTGGCCAGAACAAACGTCCGATATGCCCGTCTCTGGAAATAATATGACTGAAAACGGCTTCTACATCTGCATACACATTCCGAAAGCCACCGTAAGGTGCGTGGTGGAGGGTACCCTGTACCACTACTGACCGTTTCCCTTCCTGTACGACTTGGAGATAGGGCGAGGGTAATCCCGCTGTGTATATGCCTCCGCCCGAACCCTACTTGTCGTATCTCATCTTCGTAATTCGTACGCTAAGTGTATGTTTGAAGCAGTAGGATCTAAACACTAATTTCCTCCTCCTCCTCCAGCAGCCCGCTACTTGGCTCAGAATGTGTTATCCGAGGCCTTTCGTTTGTATTAGGAACAAACTGAAACGCAAAGCTTGTAATATCTCACTATTCTCTCTCCTGCCATTCTGTAAGTACCACATGCTTTAGATGGACTGGCTTTATTGCTTATTCCCCAAGAATGTTGTATGCTTTCTCGTAGTGTATGGCAGGCCCTGTTGTTGCTCGCAGGTCCAGGGGAGGTGCGGCCATTAGCCGGCCACGGAGGCGCCTGTTCGGGCGCGCGCTCGCGCCGCCGGTGTCCGCCGGCAAACAATGCGGCCAGCCGATGCTGGGCGACACACCGGACCCGCCAATCGATAATTGGGCCGCGAGCGCACGCACCCACACACGCACACGCGTACGCACGGCGCACGCAGCATCTGCTGCAGCCGCGTGGAGGCTCGCAGCTGCCGCCGGGGCGTGCACTGCGGGAGGCACACGATACGGGAGGTCTTGCGATTCCTACCGTCCATTGCAGCCTGCCGTGGCTGCTACTTGCAGGCTCTGAACTGCCGTCGCATCGAACGATACACTGACCGAAAAAAAAAAAAAAAAAAAAGAAATCGCAACACCAACAAGGCTTACGCCCCTTAAACAAAAGCTGGTAAGCGTGTTTCTACATCTGATGGATGACGTCTATTAAAATTTCGCGCCAGGTGCGTTAGAGGATGCAGATCAGATTTGCTTTCAGTACCCGCTATAAAGGTCGTGAGCGTTAGTAGCCTTTGAGATTGGACGCGATGAGCAGATATTAGTCAAGAATACCTTTAAGCTGCCAAAGACACCATTATCGCCGGCCGCTGTGGCCGAGCGGTTCTAGGCGCTTCAGTCTAGAACCGCGCTGCTGCTACGGTTGCAGGTTCGAATCATGCCTAGGGCATGGATGTGTTGGTGTCCTTAGGTTAGTTAGGTTTAAGTAGTTCTAAGTCTAGGGGACTGATGACCTCAGATGTTAAGTCCCATAGTGCTCAGAACCATTTGAACCACTCTAGAACGGCGCGCGGGGAAAACGAGCACATTAATTTTTCTATGCTAGCCCTGATTTCTCTTTTTTTTTCGTGATGATAATTTCTCCCTGTGTAGGTGTATGCGACAGAATATTTGCGCAACCGTAGGAGAAAACTGGTACTCGAAAATTCATAAGAAGTTCCCGTCGGAATGAAAAAGTCTTAAGTTTTAATGATTGCCACTCCAGTTCATGTATAATATCTGTGCCACTATCACAACCATTTCGCGATAATACAATACGAGCCGCCCTTCTTTGTACTATTTCGATGTCATCTGTCAGTCCCACCTGAGGCGGATGCCACACAGCACAGCAATACTCCAGAATAGGACGAACAAGCGTGGTGTTAGCAGTCTGTTTAGTAGACCTGTTGCACCTTCTGAGTGTTCTGGCAATGCACTGCAGTCTTTGGGATGCTCTACTCACAACATTATCTATGTAATCTGTAATTGTAATCCATAAGTATTTAGTCGAATTTACAGCCTTCAGATTTGTGTGACATATCGCGTAATCGAAATTCAGCGGGTTTCTTTTAGTACTCATGTGAATAACTTCACACTTTTCTTTAATTGGGGTCGATTGCCACTTTTCACACCATAGAGATATCTTATCTAAATCATTTTGCAATTAGTTTTGGTCATCTGATGACTTTACAAGACGGTAAATGACAACATCATCTGCAAACAACCTAAGACGGCTGCTAAGATTGTCTTCTATGTCGTTGATGTAGATCAGAACAATACAGGGCCTCTATAATGAGATTTTCACTCTGCAGCGGAGCGTGCGCTGATATGAAACTACCTGGCAGATTAAAACTGTGTGCCGGACCGAGACTCGAACTCGGGACCTTTCCCGTTCCCGGGAAAGTAGAGCACTTGCCCGCGAAAGGCGAAGGTCCCGAGTTCGAGTCTCGGTCCGGCACGCAGTTTTAATCTGCCAGGAAGTTTCAATAGAGGGCCTATAACACTTTCCTGGGGAACGCCGGATATTACTTCTGTTTTACTCGATGACTACCCGTCTATTACTACGAACTGTGACCTTTGTGACAGGAAATCACGAACCCACTAGCACAACTGAGGCGACATTCCATAGGCACGCAGTTTGGTTAAAAGACGCTTGTGAGGAACGGTGTCGAAAGCCTTCTGGAAATCTAAAAGTATGGAATCAATTTGACATCCGCTGTCGATAGCACTCATTACTTCATGAGAACGCAAAAACGATATATTCTGAATCCGTGCTGATTATATGTCAATAAATCGTTTTCTTCGAAGCAATTCTTAATGTTCGAATACAGTATATGTTCCAAAACCCTATTGCAAATCGACGTTAGTGATATGGGCTGTAATTCAGCGGATTACTCCTGTTTACCTTTTTGGGTATTGGTGTGACTTGAGCCATTTTCCAGTCTTTAGATACGGAGCTTTCTGTGAGCGAGCGGTTGATTATAATTGCTAAATATGGAGCTATCGCATCAGCATACTCTGAGAGGAACCCGACTGGTATACAATCTGGACCGGAGGTCTTGCATTTATTAAGTGATTTAAGCTGCTTTGCTACACGGAGGAGATCTATTATGATTCTCATCATTGCAGTTGTTCTTGATTGAAATTCAGGAACATTTACTTCTTTGGTGAAGGAGTTTCGGAGAACCGTGTTTAATAACTCTACTTTAGTGGCACTGTCATCAGTGACTTGACCGTTGTTGTTGCGCAGTGAAGGTATTGATAGCGTCTTGCCACTGATGTGCTTTATATATGACCAGAATCTCTTTGGTTTTTTTTCGTTATGGAAATTATTAAAAGCATCTCGCATTGAAGTTCGCGCTGTATGTCGAACTTCTGTAAAATTTCGCCAGTCTTGGAGTTTTGCGTTCTTTTAAATTCGGCACAGTTTTTTCGCTGCTTTTGCAGCAGCGATCTGACCTGTTTTGTACACCATGGGGTATAAGTACCATCACTTATTAATTTATGTCGTATGTATCTCTCAATTGCTGTCGATACTATTTCTTTGAAATCATTCCACAACTTTCTACCCTTACGTGACCAGATCGGAAGGAGTGAAGACTGTCTCTTAAAGCCGATCGGTGTGGCCGAGCGGTTCTAGGGGCTACAGTCTGGAACCGCACTACCGCTACGGTTGCAGGTTCGAATCCTGCCTCTGGCATTGATATGTGTGATGTTCTTAGGTTAGTTAGGTTTAATTAGTTCTAAGTTCTAGGGGATTGATGACCTCAGATGTTACGTTCCATAGTGCTCAGAGCCATTTGAACCATTTGTCTTTTAAAATAGCATTAAGAGCATTTTATCAGCTTTTTCAAATAAATGCGCTTTCCGTTTCTTTTTGATGGTTGTAGGTGTTATGGCATTCAGTTACTTTTACTTATATTGCTGCACACAGCCTACACGTGAGCGACATGTTTCAAACACAAACTTATCGCGTGTAGCTCAGCACGTTGTAGTGTGACACGCTCGTAGAAGTAACAGAACGATTAGACACTACAGAGCCACGGCGACACGTAAGTGGAGAGCAACGCTGCACAGCGGAAATCAACACATTAGTTTCGCTCACTTATACTCAAGAAGCACAACACAAGAATCTGCTATGTTAGCTCTATAGCGGAAGTACGTCACTCGACTTGACAGAGACCACGCCTGAGATAACCAACTGGTGTCTCACTCCTATATTGGAAATAACGTCTACCCAGGTCAAAAATTAGACACTTTTACATAGATGTTATAATTATCTTGACACAGCCCACAATGCGTGCCACTGCGGTGTTGTGCACTACAGAATTGCCAGGCACTGTTTGTGGGTTGACGAGCTAGTAGTAGCTACCGGAATACGATAACAGTGATATTAATAATGTATCTGAGCATCAAAAGCTCTACAGTTAGCAACGTATTAATTTCTCAGAAACAAGTAAATTATGCTTCTTTCAGCAATTAATCATATTTCCCTTTAAATACAATCCTGGAGATAATTTGTCTGCTTTTTATCTCAAGAAATATAAAGTAATTCCTCTTTTTGGAAATTAACAAACCTGAACTAATATGCGTATTTATTTGTGAATTAATACCTTTGCTTTTTATAACGTTACAGACTTGTCTTTATCTAACCATTGGCTTCCTTCTTCCCTTTTACTTTACAAAATTTTTAAATTATTCGTTTACTTTTCAGTTGAACTTTACTTTTAAAACATCTTCGAATATTTAATATGGGGGACAGAAACTGTTCTAACTTTACTGCCTGTTTTCTTCCATGCATAGATACCAGCCGACATTGATTTTCCGGGTGTTGGCCTGTCAAACGAACCCCTCTAAGTGGAAAAGTAGAAACAATCTAAACAGTTACTTTAATTTAAACAGAAAACCTTGGTGTCACCGTCAAAAATGGTTCAAATGGCTCTGAGCACTATGGGACTTAACTCCTGAGGCCATCAGTCCCCTAGAACTTAGAACTACTTAAACCTAACTAACCTAAGGACATCACACACATCCATGCCCGAGGCAGGATTTGAACCTGCAACCGTAGCGGTCGCGCGGTTCCTGACTGAAGCGCCTAGAACCGCTCGGCCACACTGGCCGGCTGTCACCGTCACTTTATGACGGTACTGGGCACTATGCACTGTAAAAATTCGCTGAAAATGGTGAAAATATTTATATAGTTGGTGTTGGTGTTGTTCGCCGATTTTTGATAGAAGCGTTAGTTTGGACTGAATAGTTAGCTCGACCCCCACGTGCTAGGGCACGAATACACTCAACATTCAGCTTAATTGAGCGGCCCCAGAGACGTGGCTGGTCTCAAATGCTTGTCTGCGATTTTCGTAATTTGAACAAGTAATTTATTTCTATTTTTTCACGAATAGTTTTCAATATATTGACTAAACACTTAAAATGCAGTCTGAGGGGCTTTTTCGTAACCGCGGCCTTTAACAACTGATGCTACAACACTTCACTATAAAATTCATATGTCGCGATCAAGGCACTCCACAGTCTGTTCACAGTTCACAAAACACACTCTTGTCTGCTGCCCTAAACCACTATGAGCTCAACTTGATCGTTTTCGAACGTCTCTATATGCGTACTTGTCTCAGATCTTGGCTACCAACCCAATACTCCCGCCATGTGTGTGACATGTCCGACTCTTAGCGTCGCTCAAACTCCCCTGCTCCAAAGATGCCGCCCTATACACCCTAATAACGGCTGCCTAACTAAAAACAATGTTTGTAAAAAAAAAAAAAAAAAAAAAAAAAAAAAAAAAAAAAAAAAAACCATGAATATTCTAAAACTAAACACATATGATACATTGAAAAATATGAAAATTTTCTGGGCAATAACAATTTAAAGTCCAATTTTCTGTACCTGCCACCGTTTCTTCACAAATAATATTCTTACGAAATGCTCTTGCTTTTCCCCGATTTTTATACTGATAGTAAATAAGGAAATAAAAATAAATACGTGATTACTCACATACCTCTTTAAACTTTAGAATGTGGCGCTAGTTTCGTCTCTTTAAATTTATTTATTACCAAAACACTGTTTCTATCAGTCGAAGCCGGCCGCGGTGGTCTCGCGGTTAAGGCGCTCAGTCCGGAACCGCGCGACTGCTACGGTCGCAGGTTCGAATCCTGCCTCGGGCATGGATGTGTGTGATGTCCTTAGGTTAGTTAGGTTTAAGTAGTTCTAAGTTCTAGGGGACTGATGACCATAGAAGTTAAGTCCCATAGTGCTCAGAGCCATTTGAACCATTTGAACCTATCAGTCGAATCCCATATCCCGACCTCTCATTCCAAAAACGTACATATTCTGTTAATCGGTTACGATTGCTCGATCCAGCGCTACTAGCCGCATCCGTAAACACTTTGTTCACATTAATCGGCCAAAGCAATGCCGAGATATTAGTTTTTGAACTTTCATAAATTTACAATTTTTAAGACAACAATAACTTTTAAACTATTATATATTTTGTGCCGCGTCTAGATAATTTGGCTTTTCATATTTATCTGTGCATGAGTTCCAACTCGCACCTCCGTGTCACCCTTAGTTCTGTTTTTATCAATTTTCACTGGCATTTAAATTCCTCCAAGCGCGCAATCACGGCCATACGCTCCCCTGCCAAGCTTCCGCTCGGATTTTCCCAAGGCCGCGTAATCGCTAGACAATCGTCACGGCCCACTAGCAACCGCCGGCCACGTGCTCTGCGGCGGTAAACTGCCGCTCTGACCTCCCCCACAGCTTGTACACTCACGACTTTTAAACATCCTGGACTTTAACGCAGACACAAAATTAATCCCAATTCAGGCATTGGCATTCCACGGACTCATTACTATTTAAGTTATTATAAACAGAGCACTCGGCCGTTAGGAGAGACAATTAGTGTGTCTCCAATAGCAATGGTTCTTGCTTTGTCGTTTAGGGTTTTATATGAAAAGCTACTAAATTCGAAACCGCTCGTGCAAATCTCCTACTGGTTCTCACTACATCACATACAACCATAGGACGTCCGTTCTTCTAGCTACAAATGTAACACAGTCCGTATATCTGTACAGGGGTGTCCAAACAATAAGTAAAATACATCGATGCTAACGCTGAAGTCGCAAAATAAGCCCGTCTAACACAACACAGCAAAGTCATGTTTCCTAAATGCTTTATTTCATCTCCAAATCCACTAACACAGCAACGCAGAGACACTATTTCCTGTAGCATAAAATCACCTCCCGTGGAAACACATCGTAAATTGCACTACCCCGTAGCCACTACTGCTACCTCACACAAGATTTTAAGTTCCCAAAAGTGGTTCAAATGGCTCTGAGCACTACGGGACTTAAAATCTGTGGTCATCAGTCCCCTAGAACTTAGAGCTACTTAAACCTAACTAACCTAAGGACATCACACACATCCATGCCCGAGGCAGGATTCAAACTTGCGACCGTAGCGGTCACGCGGTTCCAGACTGAAGCGCCTAGAACCACACGGCCACACAGGCCGGCCTTAAGTTCCCATACAAATCAATAATTTGACGATTTTCACACCACATAGCGAGATCAAAATCATTACATATCGCCGTAAATATCTTTTAAACGAGCCAATTACAATCTTAGGCAGTTCTCCTAATTGACTGTAGCGTTTCACTCAAACACGTCCGAGTGTAACCCCGATTCGGACTAGTCTTAGTCTAGTTACCAACCAACAACCAGTTTCTCATAGCACAAACCAAGGCCGGCCGCGGTGGTCTAGCGGTTCTGGCGCTGCAGTCCGGAACCGCGGGACTGCTACGGTCGCAGGTTCGAATCCTGCCTCGGGCATGGGTGTGTGTGATGTCCTTAGGTTAGTTAGGTTTAAGTAGTTCTAAGTTCTAGGGGACTTATGACCTAAGATGTTGAGTCCCATAGTGCTCAGAGCCATTTGAACAATTTTTTTGACAAACCAAGAACCATTTACGACGAACAAACATAACATGCCAGTTCTCCCTTTAGCCAATCGCTGGTTTTCCTTTGTGGCTATCGTTGGAATCGTTCTGTGGCCAGTTGCGCCGTAGGACCGCAAGTCTGCAGTCGTCCGTGCGCAGTAAACTCGCTGACTTTGACTGGATTCTGCTGCTCATATATTTTCATGTGACAATCTATATAAAATATTAGAAAAATACATTTCCAAACTACTAATTAAATCCTTGTTTTTTGTTTTTTTTCACAACAGCAAAATTTGATGACAGGTTGAGGCGACACATATTAGAAATGCCGATTTAACGCAATACAAATTTTGAAGTAAGGCAATTAACTGGGTTGGATATTAGCATTACCTTTAATGCAATGGTACCCAAAACGCTGACATTGCACTTAAGATTTATGGCTTAACTACATGGAACGAAGAGGCCATTTTGAACATTAAAAAAACGTATCACATGATATGGTGGTCCGTTTTATAATGTTTGTGATTCTTGGGACTAATGTAGACTCTAGAGAAGGAGTTGTAACAAGGATCGAACCATTTCCGGCCCCCTGCATCTATAAAATTTTATTTTCCCTGTAAAGTGACTATTAGTTCGCACTCACTACAATTTTTCATGTTTGCTATGAAACATTGAAAGCCGGTTGTATAAACGATTTCAAACATTCGGCACTGTGGTCTTACTTTTTCAGTAGACGAAGTGTAGTGGGACACAGAGATGCTCTTACTCTGTCGCTACACCTGAAGAAGGAAAGTCTTTTGACCCAGGCAATGCGTTTCCTTCTGAGAAGTTGGTTAGCGAACTTGACGCAGAAATTCCGTTGCGAGTGGCGCAGGTACATGCTTTGTGCGAAGAAGCTAGTCTACATCTACACCTATACTCCGCAAGCCACCTGACGGTGTGTGGCGGAGGGTACTTTGAGTACCTCTATCCGTTCTCCCTTCTATTCCAGCGACGGCCACAGAACGACTGCCAACGGATTGGGCCAAACGTCCGTCGCCAACGCGTTGGTTTGAGCCGAAGTGATCCAGCCATTGTGGAATCGCGGTTGGCTCTGATAACCTGCCCAAGTAGCTCCTATTTTGTGATTGATATAAAGTAGTGTTTTAATTACAATTTCACCTGCCGATATCAGCAGCGAAGAAAGGGATTTAGCTGTCGTCGCATGTGCAGCTTTAATTTTGCTGCATGAAGCTGATGATTAGAGAAAGAATAAGAAGAAATTACGCTTTTGGACAACCTCTCTTTCAAAAATAGTAAGCAGCGTGGTGGGACTAAATTAATGTCTCACCTTAAAGCTGAATTTGAAACGGACTATTTGATAATTTTTAGCAATGAAACTTACTCATTTCTAATGGTACGCCCTAAAATTTCCGGAGAACACGTTTTTAGGAGCCATTCTGTTTTATTTGTTTCTCTCGCTCGTTCACGGCGAATAGATGTCGTTGAAGATTCCATTTTCTTTTTCACTTTGTGCTCATTAGTTTCTAATGGCTCAATTATTTCCCTTCAAGTGTCTAATACCTACAATTTGTTTTTATAATCGCAGTTCCTAGGAGCTCATAAACAGTACCGTTCATGATGAAACTCTATTACCCTTAATGCTCTCTCCGTATTCCATTCCATACTTCAGTACTTTAAAATACAATAGACACACACGTTGTACACACAGCAAATCGCTACGGAACCAATCGTCCATACTAGGAGAGGGGTCCTCAGCCCAACCCATTGCCATCGCTTTGATGATGCAGCCAGCAGAGAAAACCACAACCAAATCGTACAGTTTCATTGGGTCCGATGTGCCACCCCTAAACGCTAAGGAAATATCGGGCAACGAAGCACCTGGCTGTCGTTCGTTTGCCTTCGTTGGCCTAGTGTGTACGCCCCACGCCAGAAGCACTCTCTCTGTGGGTGGCTGCGGTGGAGAGTAGACTTGTTCCGAGTGAATTAGGCTAGCTGTGAAGTTGCTAACGGAAGCCTTCATTGCTCATTACGTACTTCGTAAATGGCCTTCAATGCAGCTCTCATTACTATAGGGACATAAATGTTCCGACTTCTTGAGATAAGAATGCTTGGTCATAGAAGATTCATTGCAGTCGCTTCACGCTGTCTGTTCTGTGGAACTAGAATATGTTTCATGGGTTTGCTACGTTTCTTACGTCGTGTATACGCATGGTGTGAACCCCTTCAGCATTATCTGAAGATGGTGTACTGAAAGCGCCGGAACTGGTAGCCATAGAATAAACGACATCATAAGGTCGGCTGTAGATGCTTCATTTTCTTACCATAGTGAACGGCCATAGTCCCCCAGACCTCCAGTCAGAAAGATGGACACAAAAACATCCAAGATTTGTTCGATCGGGTTCAGATCTGGCAATTTGTCGGGCCAGCACATCAACTGGAACTCGCCACTCAGTTCCTCGAGCCACTCCTGGACTTGTCAGATGGTGCATTATCTCGTAGAAAAGTGCCGCTGCCCTCGGGAAACATGATAGTCATGAAGTGGTGTACGTGGTCTGCAATCAGTGTACGGCACTCTTTGGTCGTCATGGTACCTTGCACAAGCTCCACTGTACCCATGGAGGCCCACGTGAACGTTCTCCAGAGCTTAACGGAGCCGCTACCAGCTGCCTACGTCCAGCAGTACAGGTGTCAAGAAGCTGTTCCCTGGAAGTCGACGGATTCGCGCCGTCCCATCGGCATGATGAAAAAGGTATCGACATTCATTAGACCATGCAACGCTCTATCATTGCGCCTACGTCCAGTGCCGATGATCACGTGCCCATAGAGTCTATGTCGTGGTGATAGCACTGGCACATGCGTGGGACGTCGACTTTGCGGAGGACTGTCATTAGGAGTGTCGGTGCACTGTGTGTTCGGACAGACTTGTACTCCGCGTAGAATTAAAGTCTGATGTTAGT
Organism: Schistocerca serialis cubense; assembly: GCF_023864345.2. Lineage (NCBI taxonomy): Eukaryota > Metazoa > Arthropoda > Insecta > Orthoptera > Acrididae > Schistocerca > Schistocerca serialis. Next base: position 471,282,780 of record NC_064646.1, on the reverse strand, counting down.
TCCACCACAGTTCGCCGCCTGTCCTGTTTTACTAGTCTTCCTAGCCTACGACGTCCGACGTCTGTAATAAGAGGTGGGAACCCAATCCCACGTCGTCTGGACGTGGTTTCGCCTTGGTTCCGCCACGGGTTGAAGACACTCACCACAGCACTCCTCGAACACCCGACAACTCGCGCAGTTTCCGAGATGCTCGTGCCGAGCTTTCGCGCCATCACAGTCTACCGTCGGTCAAACACATTCTACACACGGACAGCAAGGTCACTGATACAGTGTGCGCAGTCGGGTTGTGAAGCGTGGGGAGAGCCTCAGTGGTGAGGGGTCGGCCTGAGCGGTGGAGGGGAAGTGCCGTTCTCAACTGAAGTCTACGCTCCCACTTTTTGTAGATCTTAAGCGGGGCCACTCCACGCTCACACACGCATGGTGACCATTCAGAAAGATCTACTGTCACCTCTGCTTTCGTTAGTATCTAACAAGGAATTCCGAAGAAAAACCTGCGATTTATTTTCACCTAGCTTTTTAACCATATGTAACTTTCAGAAAAACGCCATGTGTGGCGAATTTTGAGTGAAACCTATACTTTTCTCTGGTTGCAATTTCGAAATTTCGTTCTTTGGCAAAACATAGCGGAGTCTACACTGCCACACATCACTAACTTGTTATGCAGACACAATTGCGAGAGCCATCTGGCTTGCCCCTTCAAGCTAGCCGGCCGGGGTGGTCGAGAGGTCCTAGGCACTACAGTCTGGAACCGCGCGACCGCTACGGTCGCAGGTTCGAATCCTGCCTCGGGCATGGATGCGAGTGACATCTTTAGGTTAGTTACGTTTAAGTAGTTCTAGGGCACTGATGTCCTCAGAAGTTAAGTCCCATAGTGCTCAGAGCCATTTTTTGAGGAAAAGTAGTCAACAGCTTATGAAGAAGCACATCGTCGGTACAAAAAAGCCTGTAATATATTTACATACGTTGATCCAAAACCCACAGCATTTCTCGTTTCACCAGCTGTCGATGGCCCTAAAAAATTACATTCTTTCACCGAAAAAGTTTGAAGTTAGTGGAGTAACACAGTAGATAATGAAGTTTTACATAATAACAATATGATAAAATACTTTCCTCTTTAAGTGCTATCATTTGCCAAAAACTTGTTTCGATCTCTGAAACCGTTCATGAAATGTGAGAAATGTCGTGGATATTTCAGTCTGGCTTTATCACTGGCGTGGCACGATCTCAAATGAGTGTACAACATCAGATCAATTTGCTCGAAATTGGTGACAGTCGAAAGAAAAGTTCAATATGTTAGCTAAATTTCATACACAACAACATATTATGTAATATGCACCAAACGCAAAATCACACCCACTTCTATTTTTAATTGCACACTTTTCCGAATTTCGGGCATTGTCTTACTTTCACAGAAATATGACAATAACAATGATGAAACTTCCTGGCAGATTAAAACTGTGTGCCGGACCGAGACTCGAAATCGGGACCTTTGGCTTTCGCGGGCAAGTGCTCTACCAACTTTTTTTTATTTGTTTATTTGTTTAATTTTTGGAACATTTTTCATTTATTTATTTTTTCAAATTTTCATTTTGTATTATATTTATAGATTTACTTTGGTTTCATTTCAAAGAAAGATCCTACAACTGCCGTAGCCGAACGTCTGAGTCGTCTTCTCGTCTGTTGGGAGGCGTTCCCCCCTATTCCGTCCGTAGAGGATCAATATGCTCCAGGATTCTTCTTCATTTTCAGCGTCTCATACCCGGAACGCCCCAGTGAGCAGGAGGATACGCAAATAATGAACCTAAATAATTCGCGTAACGAGTTCTGTACTTCGGGTGGCGGCTGAAAGCTGCATGTGTCGTCGTCATTAGGGACCAAAAGTCGAGTGTGCCTTTGGGAGCATCGCAAAATATGTAGTAAACGGCCATGCCTTTTAGCCAGTTAACGGCGTTCGTTCTTGTTGATGGAAAGTACACGCCGTCGGGGCGCAACACCTCATCAGGGGAGATAGACTCCGGCAATCGCCGCAAGAGTAACGCCAGCATGCGCTGCGTCAGTAGCCAGCACTCGCTGGTCGCGGCACAAGTCAGACGGCGTGCATCCGAGTCAATGACTGAGCATGTCGGACACAAGGGGCCGTCCGTCAGATGTATGGAATGTAGCCTCTGACTTCCCATTCACAACCACGTACCACAATGAACGCACCGTCGTAGGTAGAAAAGGCGTGTGTACCGCTCGCCACACCGTGTTCCAGGCAACTTCAGGACGTCTGTGGGCGACCGTATTTACAGGTTGCCGCTGTTGATAGAGGCGATAATAGTATTTTGTGCTGGGCTTCCGTGTCGTCGGAAGTTCTGACCGTAAGTAGCTGAAGTCAATCAAGAACTCTCTGATGTGGGCGAGTGCCGGTGAAATGTGTCCTACAGAAACCGGGGGATGCAGAGAGTGCGGTGCCACTTCCGCTATCAGAGTGCCCGTCAGAGTGGCGTGGGCAGAGCTCCACGTGCGACGCATAGTGCTGAGATAAAGTGATCGCGCATGGTTATATAGATGAATTAAACCGATAACGCCCGCCCGTTGCGGCAGTGACAGGGTGGCGTATCGTACTTTAAAAACCAGACCGGTGCTTACGAAATGTCCATATGCTGCTTGAAATCTGTTGACCATCGTAGCCGTCAAGGGAACGACATGCGCAAAATAGTGCAGTTTTGAGACAAGATAGGTGTTGACATAACGTGTTCTGAGGAGCATATCCAAGCGACGCAGTTTGTTGTCCTGCAGCAGAGCACGTGTCTGGTGTAGGAGCCGATGGTACGTAGCCGCCGCCGTGCGGCGGACATTGCTATAGATTTGCACTCCTAAACACTTGAGTACGGGCACCTTGTCAAAGGGCACCTCCGTTGTGTGGGATAGCCCCCCTCCGACATCCATGTATTTTGTCTTCTTCACGTTGATGACGCTCCCAGGGACCGCCCCGTACTGGCGTAGCCACTGTAGCGCCATGTGCATTTCATCCTCTGATCTGGACAGGAACACCACGTCATCGGCGATTGCACCACAACGAAAGGTCACGCCCCGCAAGGAGATACCAGTTAATCGCTGCCGTAGACCATGTAAAGCTGGTTCAAGCGCTGCAGCAAATAATATACCCGACAGGGGGCACCCTTGTCGCACTGACCGTCCAACAACAATTGGACCAGACTGATAACCGTTGACCATCATGCGGGAGCGCGCTCCGTGGACCAGTCGAAGGACCACCTGTGCAGACTCAGGAGAGAGGCCCATGTGTTGCAAAACTGCGCGTAAGAAGCCGTGGTCGACGCGGTCGAATACGTGGTCAAAATCTACGGCGACAAGGGCGCCTCGTATTTTGCAGGCCGCCGTCAAAGCAATTACGTCGCGGTATGCTCCTAACACCGTATGAATGTTGCTGACACCACCTAAACATGTCTGATCGGTGTGGATGGCTTTCCCGATAGCGGTGTGGAGACGCGCGCGGAGGATGCGGGCGAAGATCTTGTAGTCGTTGTTGAGGAGTGTGAGTGGGCTAAAGTCCTGCCACCTACGACCACCATTCGGTTTCGGTACTCGGAGCAAGATGCCTTCTGTGAATTGTGTGGGGACAGTAAAATCAGGGCGGATCAGGTCTTGCAACATTTCGAGCCACTTTGTAAGTAGGCTGTTTAGGTTTTTATATTGGCAACGCCACGTAGCGCTCTGTATGAAAATCACTGGCTGTGCTGTGTGCAGTCTGTGGCTGGTTTGCATTGTTGTCTACCATTGTAGTGTTGGGCAGCTGGATGTTAACAGCGCGTAGCGTGGCGCAGTTGGAGGTGAGCCGCCAGCAGTGGTGGATGTGGGGAGAGAAATGGCGGAGTTTTGATATTTGTAAGACTGGATGTCATGAACTGCTATGTATATTATGATTTTTCAACACTATTAAGGTAAATACATTGTTTGTTCTCTAGTAAAATCTTTCATTTGCTAACTATGCCTATCAGTAGTTAGTGCCTTCCGTAGTTTGAATCTTTTATTTAGCTGGCAGTAGTGGCGCTCGCTGTATTGCAGTAGTTCGAGTGACGAAGATTTTTGTGAGGTAAGTGATTTGTGAAAGGTATAGGTTAATGTTAGTCAGGGCCATTCTTTTGTAGGGATTATTGAAAGTCAGATTGCGTAGCGCTAAAAAATATTGTGTGTCAGTTTAAGCACAGTCTTGTATAATTTTTCTAAGGGGACGTTTCACATGTTGACCCTCAGCCGTGGACACCTCACTGGAATCTTCTGATTTTTTTCTTGTAGTTTGTGTAATTAGTGTAGCTATTGCTTATTGCTAGCGCGTAATTGTAGAGAGAATCTCCTTTGTAGTTGCAGTCTTTCATTGTTGTTGTGGTATGCATGTAGATTTGCACCAAGTATTTCACAGCTGCGCTTGCAATTAATTAGATATTATTTTCAGTGCTATGTTAATGTGTTTTCTTATTTTGCTCTTCAAATTGTGCTTTTTTGTGTTGTCGTGTGAAATATTGTGACAATAATGGCGTGTGAAAAACGTAATACTAGGCTCCAAAGTAAACTGAGAAATGACAGTGACGACGAAAGCAGTGTATTAGCGCCGCCGAGTAATGAATTAACTAATGTTCAAAGTAGTAATTTGGTAATTCTGCATAGGGAAGTGGAGCGGGCTGCAAATAATGGTGTAGGCAGTGAAACAACTAGTGAACAGGGAAGCATTATCGATCGATCGGTCGGCAACAGCTCGCCTCAGGAATCCGAAATGACAGGACACAATCTTGCAAATACTGTAGATTCAGGTTTTGGGTCCTCACCGTTTTCTGAAATAAGTCAAGACACATTTTCTGCTTGTCAAAATGTGAATGTTGACGGTGCAAATTCACTGCCGAAAAGCACTGAGGAACAGGTTTCAGACACCAGTGCATTGTTATTACAATTAATACAACAAATGGGACAAACACAGCAAAAGCTTCAAAAGTTAGACACAATGGAACAAAATCTTCAAAAGTTAGACACAATGGAACAACACCAGAGACAAACACAGCAACAGTTAGACACAATGGAACAAAATCTTCGGAAGTTAGACACCACACTTGAACAAACACGTGAAGATTAAACTACTGAGTTACATAACATTGAATCGAAATGTCAAAAAGTCTGTAATGACGTAAAACACAAATTTGTGAGCATTTCCAACTTATTTTTTCACGTCATGAAAATGCATTACAGAATCATGGAGCAGCCATAAAAGAACTGCAAACCATTGTTCATGAAAATCATGAGACCTTGTGGGCTAAAATTGACTCAGTTGCATCCACAGATTCGGTTACGCAACTTGCAAAAACTCAGGAAAACTTAAAGGACACAGTAGATACGTTTTCAACACAAATGGACACTCTGAAACTTGGTTCAGAAAAACACACAGAGGAAATAATTTCACTATCGGATAAAGTAGCCGAACCCTCAGATCAGTTCACTAACTTATCTACAAAGGTAGATGATGACCTGAATGACACAAGATCTGTAGCCTTCACGGACACTGCAGAGTATGAACAAATTAGAAAATTGAAACAAAATCAAAATCAAATCAATACACAGTACAAAAGAGAAATCCGAGAAGTACAAGATCAGTTGGCACAAGTAATACAAGAATTACATATTTCAGAGCACACTCGCGCTCCAGTTCAGGAAGAGGGACATAGAAATACGGAACAGCCACAAAATAAGAACACAGGACATTTCGGAAATTATGAAAGATATTGGCAAGGTCTACCGAATTTTGAAATGGAACCGCCGAAACGACGTAACAATGACCGATATGCGACCCGCCACATGATGATTTTGACTATAAGCTGTTCATTACTACACGTAAATTTAAAACATTTAAGAATTCGGGCAACGACACTCATCCACAAGCATGGTTTCATCAATTCTCTCGTTGTTTTCCTCCCAACTGGTCATTGGAGCACAGGTTAGAATTTATGTGTGGCTACTTAGAGAATGAACCAGCTGTAAGAATGCGATCGGTCATTTACGATTGTCACAGTGAAGGAGAATTTTATCATGCCTTCCTCTCAGCGTATTGGTCTCAAGCTACACAAGACCGAGTAAAACATAGCTTCATAATGATGAAACATTTCGAACAATCTGAATTTTCCAGTCTTGTGAAATATTTTGAAGACATATTGCATAAGAATCAGTATCTTTCAAACCCATACAGCCCCTCAGAACTCATCCGCAGTTGCTTAATCAAATTGCCTGAACATTTACGACATATTATTTTAGCAGGACGTTGCCAAGACGACATTGAAGCTTTTCAGGGACTGTTACAAGAACTAGAAATTGACACTGACAATCGCGGGACGCGAAAAAAGGAGCACAACAATTACAGGTCACATCCGCCACAATTCCACGATGACAGAAATAATACACGACAAGGCTATTCTTACAACGCAAATCGTGACCAAAACAGACACCACCCATATGACAACCATTGGCAGAGTAGTAATAATTACAGAGAAAGATCGCATTTCTGTAGTAATGAATGTGACAGAGACAACCATAGAAACAGAAAATATGGGAACCAAAATAATTATTATCAAGGGAGACAGAATAACTTCAGACACAACAGTTCAGGGCGCAGTTACGATTCAGGGAGAAATTCTCCACCACTTAATCGACAAGAAAGAAACCACAGGAACTACCAACATGACGACAGACGATATAAACATAACGAAAAACCTGAATGTCATCAGAACTGACGGAATTCAAACAGGGCTGGGCCCTCTCGGCAAGGTGAATTTGTAGAAGTTAGGTCTCCTAATCCCAATAATGACGCACGCCAACAGAGAGACATACAATGACTCGAACCTCAGGCAACCACATGCGCCGGCTGGCTCTGAGAAAATAACATAGCTAACCTTGAGAAAAATTCCAGTATTCTTCACCGACGTATACCGAATGATAATTGCGTTCAAGTTGAAACTCTGAGTACTATGAAGAGTATGGGACTGCACCACATTTCACATGTAAAACCGTTGATTGAGAGATAATCTGTTTCATTAACTTAGTCTTTGTTATAAAATTTTTCACTTCACGTTACTAGTACTCTTTGTCACACATAGAAACTGTTAACATGCATCTATGTTTTAAAATAAACTATCCAGTCAAGAACCAAGAGAACTTATTTAAACAGAAATTACGAATGCGTTGGTATAGTGAACAGACGTCACAGTGTTATTGTGGGTGTACATCCTTGCTTGTTAGTTGCACAATTACGTAACGACTATCAGGCTTACATAATTAGGACATATAGTGGTACTGCTAATGAGATTTTAATGCAACATTTTGGTTTACTTGAAAATACATTCTGGTTTTAAAGTACTTTCTGTGAGATACCAGATGACACAGTGGTTAGTTTATGTGACCGCTACACGATTTTATCACGACGCTACTAATGAGTGACAATTTACAATGTTGCTTGTGCGCTGTATCTGTTTTATATCTGCACAGTTTTTCTAAATTATTCTGGAAAGTAAAACATGTTTTAGTAGTAACTTTTGTGGTATAGCTACAATGAGACAGCCTTTTCCGTAGCACAACAATACGTTACAGCACAGTACTTTCTTCATCACGGCAATAAGCGTAATAACTAAGATATCCATACGCAAAGCATTTCACTTTCGTTTATGATGAGGTAAGTACATTGACTTCAGCAGAACTTTGCTTACAGAGGACGATAACTATGACACTACCACAGACTTATCTTATGGCAAGACGCACATTTAGCGCTACAGGACATGCATTTGAGTGATTAATTTTGTACTTAAACCATTTATTTTTCAAGATTTTTGAATTACAAAGAAAGTTTTCCATGATACATTTCATTCCATTGCTGTAATCTGTAACACCTGAGGGTATAATTATATTAATCCTCAGGGGGGTACACGCTTACTTTGTGTACCATGTGTTTGGCAAGCACAAGAAGCCCTAGCTAATATGGTATTTGCTTATACAACTTTACAAATCGGTACCATATTTCTCTAACACACAAATTACACAGCTATCTGATCATTTAACTGAGAGATAAACATTTTTTTTACTACATCAGTGACACACGTTTACGCAATTACATAGTTGGGTAACTTCTCACTTATGAAATTGTATTTTGTCTGTACTTTGTGAACTGTTCATATTTTTTCGGAACCATTGTGATACTCTTGAGAGCTTTGAATGATGTATTTGGTAAGTGAGCATGATTTGAAAGTACTTTTAAGGCAGATGGCACTATTGAAATGAGCAGAGAATTTTTTTTAGGTTTTGACATTATTGCAGAAAGCTACGACGTTTTTGAGATTTGACTGAGGTGTTATGATGTTATTTTTATGACGTCGATGTGTATTATGCTGTTGAGGTATGCTTATGATCAATAAGATGATGCTACCGTAAATGAGGAATTTGATTATGCTACGTATTTATTTTGATGAAATATTGAAGAAGTGTCGACGAATACGTATATGAATAATGCGTAGTGGTTAGGGACTCTGATTTGTGGAAAAGGATGTTGGAAACCAAGAATCGTACTTTAAGAGTTATGAAATGTGTGTAAATGCGCGAATGTGTCACAAGGCCGACGAAAACTTTTTGAACACTGTTATATTCATAGGATTTTGTTTCTAACATTTGCAATGGAAATTCTAGACCTGTGAAATTTTTTATGTGAGACTGTCACTGACTGTCACTGTAATGTAAACTGGTGTCGTAAATATTTCAGTAAGAAAGTTAAGTGATCACCTTCGTGTAATGAGTCGTGGGCACCCAGCTGTGCGACAGTCGCCTGAAAAAAGCCATTAGTGTGTGCCTTTCAGAGGCACAGGTAGAGAAAAAAAAAAGGGGGCCATTATCCTCGCTATTGACATTCCTTTGTAGAAAGCATCGCAAATACGACACACTCAAACTTGAAAACATATGATTATACTGTGGAGCTCTTAATTTATGATATTTACTGAAATGCCTAATGAAATGACGTGAAATATTTTTATGTCTATACACCTGATTATGACTACTGTCTTTCTAGTTGAGAGATATTTTTTACTACCTTATGAAATGCCATATGGCTAATGAATGATGTTTCATGCCTTTCTTTGTACATATTTAATTATCATTTTCTTTAATATCTAGTTTCTAGCTGCACTGCAGCATTGGTTATTATAAAATTTAATAGATGTACTAATATCACTATTTTCTGTCTACAGACCCAGTAAAGAATACGTTTATGATGTACTTTCCTAGAAAAGAGAGCACAAATAGACATTTCCCTTCACAGGAATTGCATAAATAATTTATAATGACTTGGTAACTTTCTTGCAGAGTAAATTTTTGTGATGCATCACTCTAGTGTTAGATGTGACATAGGCATTAAACATGGCCATTTTTACTGTAATGTTTTTTATGCTTGAGCTTTGTCATGTTTAGATATAAGTTATTGCATTTGCTGCTGCTGTTTCCCAGGCATAATGTTACTGAATTTGACTTTGTATTACTCTTTTAAGCCAGTTTTACTACGGATTTACTTTTCTTGGCACATTGCCTTGTATTAGTTGTAATATTGCATTTGCTTTGCTAATTTATGCTGCTTGCTTTGGGAATTTGCATTTTTTATCATTGCTGTTTGTGTTAATTGTTTTGTGCTGCTGCATTGCCTCGTCCCTTAGTTTAGCATCTGAGCTCAGTAGATGTAAGTTAGCTTAAGATGGGGTAGGCCATATAAGAGAACAAGTGATGAATTGGAAGAAATGCATTGAGAAGCTATAAGAAAATGGTTTGGCCAAAAAAGTATTTTGAAAGAGGATATGAACCAAAAAAGTAGGGTTTAGGGACAACAGGTTTAGGTAGGATTTTCTTGGAAATAAATGATGAGGTAAGATAATGGAAAATAAATAATGAGGTAAGAAATATGTGAACATATAAATACAGAAAGCATGCTTGGATAGGATTTTTTTGGTGGAAACAAATGTTTAAATAAGACGAAAGATCTATGGAATGAAGTTTTGGATTGGACTGCAGTAACAAATGTTACACTGAAAACAAACCCTGTCCTGTATTTTTGTTTATACACTATGTGAATTTGTGTTTTTCCTGTCTTAATGTGTTTAGCTAATAGGAGTTATGTTGTAGAATTTTTCTGATAATATGTTATTTTCTTTGTAAATATGTTTAGACATTATTTATTCTGTTCTGTTTTAATGCTCATGTGTGAAGTTGATGTTTCGAAAGTTATTCTGATCTTTTATGTATGTACTCATGTCATAATTCCTGTAACACTGATGTATATGTTATTTCGATTCTTTTGTAAAGCCTGTACTACAAATGTTATTTGTATTGTTTTGTACCTTTTGTAATTGTATTCTTATGTTATAAAATTGTAATTGACACCAATTCATCATATTATTAACGTGTAAGTTCCATTTCACTGCACACGTTTCTGTTGGTCATAGCATACGGACAATATGTGAGAAGTAGGGACTGTTAGTGTTTGCACGTGTGTTAATAATTCAGCAAGGGACTGGATAACAGCGTTGCTGGATCTAAGGACAATTTCAAAAACTTTGTGAGTGCACAAGTAGTGGTTTATGGACTTGCTATATTCTCCGCAAGACACTTCAATGGAGATTGTGCATCTGCACAGTCGCAACAGATGGCTGCTGGCCATCTCTACAAGGACTACAGTGGGTCTGCATCTTTGATGACCCACCAATACCATTATTTCTACAAGGAGTGCAGTGGGTCTGCACCTCTGGTGGCCCACCAATACCGTAATCTCTAGCAGGACTACAGTGGGTCTGCTCTGTGATGACCTACCTACCAATATTTTTCAAAACGTCGAATGACTCTGTGGTGGGTTTGCTCTGTTGTGGCCCATTTCCTGTCAGCATGTCAAGAGCCAGCACTGTCTTTCCGTTGGAAGGACAACACTACTTCTTCAAGACTGCATGGAAATCCACTACTTCCGTGTGCATTGTCTTTTACTGCTCAGACTTTGAGAAAAGAAACGGGAGTTTCACTGTGATGAATGATCAGGACTGTCTTTATGGACTGTGAGAAAATTTTAGCTTTTGACCAACATTGTATTAATAAGTGTGTGCATTTGATATCTTTCTTACTGTAATTATGAAAATTTTTTTCAAATCTGTATTGGCCAGTGCCCAAAACAATTTGTAAAATTTTTTGTGGGGAGCATGGGGGCTATGTAAGTAGGCTGTTTAGGCTTTTATATTGGTAACGCCACGTAGCGCTCTGTATGAAAATCACTGGCTGTGCTGTGTGCAGTCTGTGGCTGGTTTGCATTGTTTATCTACCATTGTAGTGTTAGGCAGCTGGATGTTAACAGCGCGTAGCGTGGCGCAGTTGGAGGTGAGCCGTCAGCAGTGGTGGTTGTGGGGAGAGAAATGGCGGAGTTTTGATATTTGTAAGACTGGATGTCATGAACTGCTATGTATATTATGATTTTTCAACACTATTAAGGTAAATACATTGTTTGTTCTCTAGTAAAATCTTTCATTTGCTAACTATGCCTATCAGTAGTTAGTGCCTTCCGTAGTTTGAATCTTTTATTTAGCTGGCAGTAGTGGCGCTCGCTGTATTGCAGTAGTTCGAGTGACGAAGATTTTTGTGAGGTAAGTGATTTGTGAAAGGTATAGGTTAATGTTAGTCAGGGCCATTCTTTTGTAGCGATTATTGAAAGTCAGATTGCGTTGCGCTAAAAAATATTGTGTGTCAGTTTAAGCACAGTCATGTATAATTTTTCTAAGGGGACGTTTCAACTTGTCGCCCATAAGGTAGTAAAAAGTGCGGTAGAATTCCAGGGGTAAACCGCCCGGTCCAGGCGACTTGTTCGGTGCTCCACGTGCCAATGCCGATGTCAGCTCGTCGGGTGTAATGGGCAACAGCAGACTATCATCGGGTGCCACGTCCCGAGGGGCGGGAAAATCGTGCAACAGCTCGTCATAATCACGTACGTTTTGCGGATCTTCCATGTACAAGGTCCCACAGTGTCTGCCGAACGTGTGCGCGATGTCCGTTTGTGTCACTGCGCGGCCGCCCTCCTCCGTGTTTACCGCAGTAATGAGCTGACGTTCGCGGTGGCGCCTCTCGCGCACAATGTGATACACTGACGCCGTTTCGTTGGGGATACAGTCTTGCACTCGCGCACGGATGCGGACACCTTCTAGCTGCTCTGGTTCAAATGGTTCAAATGGCTCTGAGCACTATGGGACTTAACTGCTACGGTCATCAGTCCCCTAGAACATAGAACTACTTAAACCTAACTAACCTAAGGACAGCACACAACACCCAGCCATCACGAGGCAGAGAAAATCCCTGACCCCGCCGGGAATCGAACCCGGGAACCCGGGCGTGGGAAGCGAGAACGCTACCGCACGACCACGAGATGCGGGCGAGCTGCTCTGTCCTGATGCGGATTAGACGAGCTTTGATGCGTTGTACGGACATCTGACGTTCGGGAGACGACGGTTGCGTCGCCAGCTCACGTAACGCTGTATAGTAAAATTCCGATGTTGCCCTTTGCCAGTTCGATCTGTCACGTCCGTAGGCCATCAAGGTCTTTCGGAGTGCAGGTTTGACACATCCCAACCACCACAGCAAAGTGGAAGCATACATGGGCAGGCGCCTGATACACCGACGCCACGTGTCAGTGACTGTTCGCCGAAACGCTTCCTCGCGAAGGAGGGAGACGTTCAGCGTCCACGGGCCCCTGCTGCGTCTTGTGAGTTGTCGGGGTAAGGTGACAGTGCAGATGTACGCGAGATGGTCCGTGAAGACCGTCGGCCAGAGTTCTGCATCACGGGTTGCTGTGCGGAGGGCACGCGAGACGTATATCCGGTCCAGACGACTGGCAGAATGGCTGGTAAAGTGCGTATATCCACTCTGGGTCCCATGATGTAAGAGCCATGTGTCATGGAGCGCGAGGTCACGTATCAATGCTTGTAGAGCCGGGCACGGGACGTAATGCGGCATCAGAATACTGTTAAAATCGCCGCCCACTATGTAATGGTCCATATTTCCTTGCAAAAGTGGGGCTATCTCCTCCGAATAGAAGACATGCCTGTCAACACGGTGCGAATTACCGGAGGCAGCGTAGACGTTAATGAGGCGGGCTGCGCGAAGTGTGAGAGCGATGCCTCGCCCGTTCGGCAAGTACGTCGCGTCCGTCGCGTCTATGCCATCTCGGAGAAGGATGGCCGTTCCTCCTGCGCCATCACCTACGGGTAGGCTGCACGTGGGGTAGCCATATAGGTCTAAACGCAGCTCGGGACGGACCTCCTGGAGAAGGGCAATGTCCAAGTCTGCCGCTCTGATCATGTCGTGTAACATGCGGGTCTTGACAGTGGTGTGGACACCATTTACAATGACTGTTCCCACACGGTATGACTGATACATATCAAGTGGCGGAGGCAGTGTGCTGGTGCAAGGCCACAGCGATCTCACTCACCACACAGCCATCCAGTTGCACGCTGTGCATTACTGTGCCGTATGAGTCCCTGACTGGCAGAGCCCCCCGGGCTCAATGTCAGCTCTGGTGGAGATATCGATGTTTGCTGTGCATCATCTGCCTCCACATCGTCTGCCCACTCACCAAAAGAGGATTGTGATGTCATTGGTGGCTGGTCGCTTTCACAGGAGCCCACATTTTGGGAGTCGACGCAATGCGCCTCGTTTTCTGGGCCACAAGATTTAGGTGAGTGTTCCTTGTCTTCAGGCACCTTCTGGTAAATGATGCCACTCGAGTCCGTTGCAACTGTGGACGAGTCAACGAAGTCGATGTCATCCGCCGGCTTCACATCCCTCTCCTGTTCTTTAACTGACAATCGCCTCTTCTTGTGTCGCTTGGGTGATTTTTGCTTTGGGGGCCGAGATTCGACATGCACTGGAGTGCGAGGCTCGACACAGTTTCGCTCACTAGGAATCCCTGTGTCCCATCCCGACAGTGACGGTGGCTGGGTGCCCACGACACTGTGGTGGGCAGACTCTGCAGGAACCTCTGCACCGTTGGGCTGCGGCGTCGTCGACCCCGCTGACTCTCCAACGGAGCTGGCAGCGGCTTGAGGAGGTAGCAGGTTTTGATCATCCATCACATCATGTCGTGACGCCTCCACATAGGCCATAGTGGATCGTTGGGGAAGTTCATTGCGGGGCACCTGACCGAGGCGTCGCTGCAGACACTCAGTTCTAACATGGCCCTCCTGGCCGCAACCCGAGCAGGTCCTCGGTTGGCCATCATATATAACAATTGCGCGGCAGCCACCGACGAAAATATATGATGAAACGTGCTTCTTAAATTCTATGCGCATTTGTCGTACCCCGTTAAGGACAGGGTACGTTTCGAATGTGTTGCATTTCTCCTCTGTGTGGCTCAGAACTGTGCCGTATGGCCGCAGCGCATCAACGACAAGGTTGACACGAACTTCTAACGGTAGTTCAAAGATGCGCACGGTACGCAACCCCAGACCAGCATGGTCAACTCCTACCACGCTCACATTACCGTCTGCGTGACAGAAGCGAAAGCCGTTTGCAGATCGTTGGAGTAGTCTGTCGCAGGCCGCTTCGTCAATCAGTTTGAGGTACACTGTGCTCGATGCAATAGACAAATGAATGCCTATCAGTTCTTGTGGGTCTTTGTGAATGATGTCTCGAAGAAACCGTTCAATTTCATGGCCTTTGGTCTTGTGTACGATGCGTTGAACGTTAGTTTGTTTGTAGCTTTTCGATATGAGAACGCCATGGCGGGTCGATACAGGTGCTATAAGGTAATACAACGACGCGACCGCGCTCTAGCGGGTAAACAACAACACCTGCGGAGCACTGCCCGGCGCGCCGAGCCCGTCCGCACGGTATCACGGCTGAAAGCCGACTGCCCAACTGAGCTACCCAAGCACGAGTCACGCCCCGTACTCACAGCTTTACTTCTGCCAGTACCTCGCCTTCTACCTTCCAAACTTAACAGAAGCTCTCCTGCGAACCTTGCAGAACTAGAACTTGCCCGCGAAAGGCAAAGGTCCCGAGTTCGAGTCTCGGCCCGGCACACAGTTTTAATCTGCCAGGAAGTTTCATATCAGCGCACACTCCGCTGCAGAGTGAAAATCTCATTCTGGAAATAACAATGATCATTAACGAAATAATGAGCACATCATAAGAACCCGACATATAAAGCTATAACTAAAGCAGAAACGAAATGTTTAGTGAATAGTTTCTGTAAAATCGTTTGAGAAGGATTGCAGGATGTGCGCCTCGATTGTGTGTTCGCTGATCGGCCGAAAGGTGGAAAACACCTTATTGGCCTCCCCTTGTCAACAAACGAATAAACTCGCCCAGCGCTTTGGACGAAAACTGTTCACTGCACATCAGCCACCGTATCCTGCACGAGCTATACGACATGCACCGTGTGTGTGTGTGTGTGTGTGTGTGTGTGTGTGTGTGTGTGTGTGTGTGTGTGTGTGTGACTATCGGTCATTCTTCGCCAGGTGACGCTGTTGTCACCTGGACAGGTTTATATCGTTAGTAGGTCGGTGGTCATAATGCTCGGCTGATCAGTGTATATTAATATCTGCAGTTCGAATCCCCATATACCTTGATAATTTTGTCTTTAATATAACGACTGACACAAGATTTTTTTTAGTGGTTTCTTCGATCAAGCCAATATTTTTCTGCATCTGTTCTTCCATCGTGCTTCCCCTAACTCGTGATCAGACACGATTGCAACAGCGAACACTACGCATAAGAAAAAGAAGAAAGAAGGGATATGACAGCAAGAGAGGGGAAGAAAACCAATGTGCACTCCGTGTGCATACCGGGGAGAGTCATTCCAGATGTGGAAAGGGTCCTTCCGGATGCCATGAAGGGTACAGGGTGCACCCATCTGCAGGTGGTCGCTCATGTCGGCACCAATGATGTGTGTCGCTATGGATCGGAGGAAATCCTCTCTGGCTTCAGGCGGCTATCTGATTTGGTGAAGACTGCCAGTCTCGCTAGCGGGATGAAAGCAGAGCTCACCATCTGCAGCATCGTCGACAGGACTGACTGCGGACCTTTGGTACAGAGCCGAGTGGAGGGTCTGAATCAGAGGCTGAGACGGTTCTGCGACCGTGTGGGCTGCAGATTCCTCGACTTGCGCCATAGGGTGGTGGGGTTTCGGGTTCCGCTGGATAGGTCAGGAGTCCACTACACGCAACAAGCGGCTACACGGGTAGCAGGGGTTGTGTGGCGTGGGCTGGGCGGTTTTTTAGGTTAGATGGCCTTGGGAAAGTACAGAAAGGGCAACAGCCTCAAAGGGTGCGGGGCAAAGTCAGGACATTCGGGGACCAAGCAGCAATCGGTATTGTAATTGTAAACTGTCGAAGCTGCATTGGTAAAGTACCGGAACTTCAAGCGCTGATTGAAAGCACCGAAGCTGAAACCGTTATAGGTACAGAAAGCTGGCTGAAGCCAGAAATAAATTCTGCCGAATTTTTTACAAAGGCAGAGACGGTGTTTAGAAAGGATAGATTGCATGCAACCGGTGGTGGCGTGTTTGTCGCTGTTAGTAGTAGTTTATCCTGTAGTGAAGTAGAAGTGGATAGTTCCTGTGAATTATTATGGGTGGAGGTTACACTCAACAACCGAGCCAGGTTAATAATTAACTCATTTTACCGACCTGCCGACTCAGCAGCATTAGTGGCAGAACAACTGAGAGAAAATTTGGAATACATTTCACATAAATTTTCTCAGCACGCTATAGTCTTAGGTGTAGATTTCAGTTTACCAGATATAGACTGGGACACACAGATTTTTAGGACGGGTGGTAGGGTCAGAGCATCGAGTGACATTATACTGACTGCACTATCCGAAAATTACCTCGAGCAATTAAACAGAGAACCGACTCATGGAGATAACATCTTGGGCCTACTGATAACAAACAGACCCGAACTTTTCGACTCTGTATGTGCAGAACAGGGAATCAGTGATCATAAGGCCGTTGCAGCATCCCTGAATATGGAAGTTAATAGGAATATAAAAAAAAGGAGGAAGGTTTATCTGTTTAGCAAGAGTAATCGAAGGCAGATTTCAGACTACCTAACAGATCAAAACGAAAATTTCTGTTCCGACACTGACAATGTTGAGTTTTTATGGAAAAAGTTCAAAGCAATCGTCAAATGCGTTTTAGACTGGTACGTGCCGAGTAAAACTGTGAGGGACGGGAAAAACCCACCGTGGTACAACAATAAAGTTAGGAAACTAATGCGAAAACAAAGAGAGCTTCACTCCAAGTTTAAACGCAGCCGAAACCTCTCAGACAAACAGAAACAAAACGACGTCAAAGTTAGCGTAAGGAGGCCTATGCGTGAAGCGTTCAGTGAATTCGAAAGTAAAATTCTATGTACCGACTTGACAGAAAATCCTAGGAAGTTCTGGTCTTACGTTAAATCAGTAAGTGGCTCGAAACAGCATATCCAGACACTCCGGGATGATGATGGTATTGAAATAGAGGATGACACGAGTAAAGCTGAAATACTAAACACCTTTTTCCAAAGCTGTTCCACAGAGGAAGACCGCACTGCAGATCCTTCTCAAAATCCTCGCACAAACGAAAAAAAAAAAAAAAATAGCTGACATCGAAATAAGTGTCCAAGGAATAGAAAAGCAGCTGGAATCACTCAACAGAGGAAAGTCCACTGGACCTGACGGGATACCAATTCGATTCTACACAGAGTACGAAAAAGAACTTGCCCCCCTTCTAACAGCCGTGTACCGCAAGTCTCTAGAGGAACGGAAGGTTCCAAATGATTGGAAAAGAGCACAGTTAGCCCCAGTCTTCAAGAAGGGTCGTAGAGCACATGCGCAAAACTATAGACCTATATCTCTGACGTCGATCTGTTGTAGAATTTTAGAACATGTTTTCTGCTCGAGTATCATGCCGTTTTTGGAAACCCAGAATCTACTCTGTAGGAATCAACATGGATTCCTGAAACAGCGATCGTGTGAGACCCAACTCGCTTTATTTGTTCATGAGACCCAGAAAATATTAGATACAGGCTCCAAGGTAGATGCTATTTTCCTTGACTGCCGGAAGGCGTTCGATACACTTCCGCACTGTCGCCTGATAAACAAAGTAAGAGCCTACGGAATATCAGACCAGCTGTGTGGTTGGATTGAAGAGTTTTTAGCAAATAGAACACAGCATGTTGTTATCAATGGAGAGACGTCTACAGACGTTAAAGTAACCTCTGGCGTGGCACAGGGGAGTGTTATGGGGCCATTGCTATTCACAATATATATAAATGACCTAGTAGATAGTGTCGGAAGTTCCATGTGGCTTTTCGCGGATGATGCTGTAGTATACAGAGATGTTGCAGCATTAGAAAATTGTAGCGAAATGCAGGAAGATCTGCAGCGGATAGGCACTCGGTGCAGGGAGTGGCAACTGACCCTTAACATAGACAAATGTAATGTATTGCGAATACATAGAAAGAAGGATCCTTTATTGTACTGGTAGCAGTTACTTCTGTAAAATATCTGAGGGTATGCGTGCGGAACGATTTTAAGTGGAATGATCATATAAAATTAATAGTTGGTAAGGCGGGTACCAGGTTGAGATTCATTGGGAGAGTCCTTAGAAAATGTAGTCCATCAACAAAGGAGATGGCTTACAAAACACTCGTTCGACCTATACTTGAGTATTGCTCATCAGTGTGGGATCCGTACCAGATCGGGTTGACGGAGGAGATAGAGAAGATCCAAAGAAGAGCGGCGCGTTTCGTCACAGGGTTATTTGGAAACCGTGATAGCGTTACGGAGATGTTTAGCAAACTCAAGTGGCAGACTCCGCAAGAGAGGCGCTCTGCATCGCGGTGTAGGTTTCAAGAGGGTGCGTTTCTGGATGAGGTATCGAATATATTGCTTCCACCTACTTATACCTCCCGAGGAGATCACGAATGTAAAATTAGAGAGATTCGAGCGCGCACGGAGGCTTTCAGACAGTCGTTCTTCCGCGAACCATACGCGACTGTAACAGAAAAGGGAGGTAATGACAGTGGCACGTAAAGTGCCCTCCGCCACACACCGTTGTGTGGCTTGCGGAATATAAATGTAGATGTAGAAAAGAAAGTTTCTCAGTGTATTAAGCGTGGTAACGGCTGTACAAGTCAACGAGATGGCTGACATGTACCCAGAGAGTACTCGCTAAGCATAATCACAGGTACATCTTAAAAGATCTCGATTTCAAAGCGTATTCTCAGTCAGTAAATTCATACTAAAGGTGTTTTGCAGTCTAGTTCAAGAAGCAAGCGCACTGCATTAAGGTAACGTCCAGTTGAAGTCACATTACGTTCTTATTTCTTTCTTTTTACTGGCCTTTCTCCCGTATCTTTGCTGGGTCGCCGTATTAAAAAAACTAGTTTTGGCAATCTTAGTTACAGATCTCGTCCGACGCGCGGGTTCGAAATGGCTCTGAGCACTACGGGACTTAATATCTGAGGTCATCAGTCCAATAGACTTAGAACTACTTAAACCTAACTAAGCTAAGGGCATCACACACATCCATGCGACCGTAGCAGCAGCGTGGTTCCGGACTGAAGCGCCTAGAACCGGGAGGGGTTCGTACCGGTGCCGGAACATCTCGTCTTATCCCGCAAGCGACGTGCTAAAGCGCACAGCGGGTCCTAACCTACAGTCTCTTAAAATCAAGACTGAAGTTCAAGCAAGTAACTGTCAACATCATTCATTACACTCGCAGTCCCAGAAAGTGATGGGGATGATGTTGGGGCTCGAACGATGTGTAGGCAGACCTACGCAGCGTCTTCTGCTTACAGCACTTACGGGCTGCTCTGTCCTTTCGATTTTGTTCACGCTTGTACGGTCTGAAGGTCAGTGCATGCGCATTAATTTCCTAAAGGAGTAACAAGCAATTTTGGTTAAAACCGATTTAGTAGTGATTTAGTAGTGACAAATTAAATCGATTTTAGTAGTAATAAATTAATACGCCATGCCTGACGAAGTACTGCTGCACGAACAACGAAAATGTGGTAAGAGAGTGTCAGCCACGAAGAAAGGTTTTGAAAGGTTTAAAATCATGTGTAAAGCTTCTTTGATGTCAGTACTGCTGTCATTCACAAATACTGGACGAATATAATCCGTGTAATTTGAGTGCCGCGTGTTGAGCCGCCTCATATTATATATATATATATATATATATATATATATATATATATATATATATATATATATATTGCCGTGTTTAATCTTTAAAACAAAATTATACCTCTTAACGAGAAGATTATGACAACATTTTAATTTTGTGAAGTCGGTAAATCATTATACGAAATACTGGAAACGAATTTTTTTGCAGTTACATAGGCAGCATTCGACTGTGACCCGGCGACCGGGTGATGGTTTAAGCCGTTTACCAATATTCAATGCGCAACAGAATTAAAGGCTCAGTTTTAAAAATCCCGTAATTGTCTCCCACTGCGAGGCGTAGGTTTAAACTTTTGCTCAGAGGCGCCTGCAGCGATCCTCTGTAATGGAGCAGAAACGTGGCGCACTGCGGCGGCACCCTCGAGCTCGGCGGTGCTTCAAACAATGAGGTGTCGTCACACTCAAGAGGAAACAGGCCACAGCTGGCAAGTTCGTGTCAGCTGCAGGTTGGGTTAATGGCGTCACAGTGGCACCAAATTCCACCATAATTCTGCCCAATGTCTCCCTGGGCGAGGAACACGACGGCGATAAGAAGCTCGTCCCAGCACCTCTTACCCACATCCAACTCCACTGTTTGACGCCTCTGCAGTGGATTTCAGAACCGTGACGCCCAGAGTCGAAATCACGAGGTTTTCTTATGAGTGGCCGAAGAAAATATTCCTGGCACACCAAGGCTCAGAATTTAAAGGCTGCAGGGGTGCCGTTTAAGGGCGTCAATGAAACCACTCCTATCCTTGGAGCACTGATTCCCACACATTTCGCGGTCAAACTCTACAATTCGTAGTGCAATGAGCAACATGAAGACGTTCTTGACAACCTGTGGCACTTCTGACACACTCTTGCGTTTCAACTCTTCTCTGAGGACATTGTGGGGCCGAGTCCTCACCGAAAGTGATCGCTCCAATTTCGGGCGCAGCCCGACCGCAATATTTGAACGCGTCTACAGGTTGGAACGTCTAGGGACTGTTGAAAACCATTCCACGAAATTTACTGGTGATCCTTAGTCGCAAAGGGTGCATATGCTTTTTTTTCAGCCGTCGTTTTCACACCATACTGTGTCGTGATGACAGACGGGTGCAACATCGACACATGCGTGAATAAACCTCCAAAGCGTCCTTCTAAGACACCAAACTCCCGCTCTCCCCCTCCCCCCAATACGGCAAAACGCTCGGTGGCACTCGCTCATTTTTTTTGAGAATTTTAAAAAGATCGAAACAATCCTTATTTGCTTATCAGATAATTCAAAAGGCTGTGACCAACATGATAAAGGCCGTACCAGCTGAAGCCATCCAGCGCTGTTACCAAGACTGGGAACAAAGAATGCACCTGTGTATAGCTGTCGAAGGGAACTACTTTGAAGGGGACAATACTGTTGTTTGAAATAAAAAAATAGTTTGGTAGATATAAAATCAGTCCATGACTTTTCTCACATACAGGGCGTATTAATAAACCTTGACAGCCATGACAGCTCGAAACATTTTGTGCTTAACACTGCTCGAAAATTTTCTATCCACCAAAGACGATGTTTCTTTTAGCTGCAGCCCAACAGGCGTGTTATAAGTTATTTGTTTATTTGTTACAAATAGTTGGAGGCGGTGCCGGAGACGAAGCCACCCAGACAGGTAGGGCGCAGCAGCCGCACAAGCCGGCGCTCCCCGGCTCCCTGCTCACCGGTGCCAGCCTCGGGCTCATAAATCGGCGTCCGCCCTCGCAGGAAGCGCCCACCGTTCCTTTTCCTTCCGGCAGGCGGCGGCCCTCGGCCCTGCTGTGCTGCGGAAGGGCACGGGGTCGGCACAAAGGGTGCCCGTGTGAGCAGCTACGACTCGACCCTCCGCTATAGCAGGAAGTGGATGACGGCCGCAAGCGCTAACGCCGAGCCAAACTGCCTTTTTGCGAGGTTCCGGTCTGTTGCTCGCAACGGTGAACTTGCCCATACACCTTTTTCCGTTCTATATAAGCCACTCACCCTCACAGAAGCGAGCGACTGCTGTCCTCAGACGCTTTGTTCATTGTAAAAGGCTGGAGAGCTATTATTTACCATATCAAAGTGATTACTTTGGTTTTTTTAAGTTGTGGTTGCCGTAGATGGCATGTTGGCTGTTCTTATTCCTGTGAAGTTACCCAATATCTCATATACATATATATGTGATAGTAGGTAACGTAACTTGTCTCATTTTAATCTATACCGGCCAATATCACTGGAGTGGCAAATTTCTACAAAAAAAGGCTTTAGTAAAAGTTGTAAGGTTTGTAGGGCGTCAAGGAGCGGTTACCTCGAAATGAAGGTGAAACCAAGAGTAAGTTGATTTTTGCTAATGGTAACCCCAATTTTTATTCCATATTCGGATCCTACGCGAAGAAAACACTCCATGACCCCATTCAAACCTTACAACTTTTAATAGAGACTTTTTTGCATTGTGTCACGAAATTTCAACCCTCAGTAGCTGATGCCAGTAGGAACCAAAATTAGAAATATTGTGCAGGCCGACAACGCATCATTTTTAAACTACGGAAACTTTGCGTTGTGCGCTCCGATTGGCCGTGGGATTGCCCCGTTGCCGTCCTACACAACATTAGTAATTTGGGTTCCTTCAGACATCAGCCATCCAGGGTTAAAATTTCATGACACAATTTTTCTCCGTTTGTAATTCACGCAAATCTTCAGTTTTATTCCGATTTTCATGAAGTTTTGCACATTTCACCCTCAAGACAAGAGGAAGATGACTGTCTACACAAGACTTCGTAATCTGATTTGAAACATCTATTTATGTAATATATAAAATGGAAAGTCTGTTAGCAAAAATGTCTACTATATCCCCAAAAGAAAATCATGGGGGATGTAAGGTATACAGTTTTTTAATATACACAATATAAAAAATATATACAGGATAAAAGTTGTTAGCGAACATCTCTAAAACCAGTTGACCTATTTGATTCAAGTTCTTCTTTACTTCAAATGTCTATATTTAGGTGAAACAATGAAGAAAAGTAATTAAAAATTAAATATGTAACAAACGAAATACGTATATCGTTGTAAACTGACTGCAGTTTCTATCGCGAGAATAAATTACACCCGCAATACCCGTCTTGGGGATAGTGGCATCAGATGTCACAAAAACGAGGGACTAGCGAAAGCTCCAGAATTTGACAGAAACATGATTGCAAACTCTTATTTATTGATTGGCGGCATTGTTACATATGCAACGGAACAAGGCTGGCCGCGAAGTACCTACTGCGAAACGTAATAGAGGCCACTATCTTCATACGATATGCCACAGATGAAGACGTATGCGCATTCCTCGCAATCCGTTCATACCCAATGATTTCAATACGCCCCTCGATTTAAAGCGATTGCAGTTTACCAAGCGGCTTGCATTCGCTACGAGTATCAACATGTCATAGGGCCAATCATTTTATGTAGTACACATCAAACATGCCGGGCACTGCAACTACCTTATTAATATTACGAAGGTTAGGTCCAGCAACTGATTTATTTTATTTTTGCAAACTGGGAAGAGGAAGTCCATGCAGAATATTTTAAACAGAAGCTGATTACTAGTTTTTTGAACAATCTGAATATATTTCACGAGGGGAAATAATTCGTTTACTGTCATGTCTTTACATGCATACAATCTGTGCCGATCAGCAGCAGACATTTGGTTTAGCAGACGGCGCGTTACTGTCGTCATTCCTGCTTTTCCCCGAGCGGTTTTTCTCTCTCGTGGTGGGAAACAAAATTTTCAAATTAATTTAAATGAGAGGCCGGATAGAAACAGAAAGAGTATATGATTGAGGTTCCTTGACAGACAGGGATGACAGTGAAACTTCCTGGCAGATTAAAACTGTGTGCCGGACCGAGACTCGAACTCGGGACCTCTGCCTTTCACGGGCAAGTGCTCTACCAACTGAGCTACCCAAGCACGACTCACGCCCCGTCCTTTAAGTTTTACTTCTGCCAGTACCTCGTCTCCTACTTTCCAAACTTTACAAAGCTCTCCTGCGAACCTTGCAGAAATAGGTCCGGCACACAGTTTTAATCTGCCAGGAAGTTTCATATCAGCGCACACTCCGCTGCAGAGTGAAAATCTCATTCTGAAAACAACCCCCAGGCTGTGGCTAAGCCATGTCTCCGCAATATCCTTTCTTTCAGGAGTGATAGTTCTGCAAGGTTCGCAGGAGAGCTTCTGTAAAGTTTGGAAAGTAGGAGACGAGGTACTGGCAGAAGTAGAACTGCGAGGACGGGGCGTGAGTCGTGCTTGGGTAGCTCAGTTGGTAGAGCACTTGCCCACGAAAGGCAAAGGTGCCGAGTTCGAGTCTCAGTCCGGCACACAGTTTTAATCTGCCAGGAAGTTTCATATCAGCACACACTCCGCTGCAGAGTGAAAATCTCATTCAGGGATGACTGTTTCATGTGAGTCACCAAACACGGTCGACCACAATAAAATAATTTAAAAAATGTGTAACTCTACTTAAAACTGTGCAGTCTCATTAAATATAGCTTCATTGGCCATCTGATCCTGTCAGTCTGTTATTTCGACTTTTCAGCGCCCCTTTACAGCACTAAAGTCGTGCACTCGTCTAGTCACGACCAGCCTTACACTGCTGCACGTTTCAATAAGAGACAGCGAGTCGACGAGTATGAAGCGACTGCAGCGCCACAGCTCACAGACTCGCCGTACTTGCGGAACTACAGCGGGGACGATGGAGGTCCACCAGCATTGATGTGAGAGTGACGCCTTGACTCGTGAAGTACGCAACCCGCAACAGACGACTCGCACTAGTTTCCTTTCTGATCTCTACTGGCTACAGCACTGGCTCAGCTGTCCTCAAGCAGCATCTCCGGTGCTTCAAACGGCAGACAGAGCACTGAGCGCAGTTAACAGCGTCACTCTGATACAGAATCCAACGAAGGAGTGCAAATTTTTGCTTAACTTGATGAGTATCAACCTGACGGTGGTAGACTTCAGTTCACTGGTAAGATGTTGCGAAAATGCATCAATCTAGAGGGAAGAGTGTTTACACATCTCTCTCGCGAGCTGTGATAGAATGATTTGGAGAATCTGTGACTGAACTTGCCTTCAGACACACTTACTACTCAGCTGTGGTGACAGCCACAGCCGTGCAGATTTCCTCCAACTCCTCTCTCTCTCTCTGATTTTCTTTAAAGTATCAGGCTCCCATGTACAAAACAGCTCCATTTTTAGAAAAGCTAGTCTTTTGGGAATCTCAATGTTTATGACGACATGTGTGTCATACTGTGATATATTTTTGCAGATATATTCAGCTATGTAAGTAGATACTGTCTCAAAAAAAAAAAAAAAAAAAAAAAAAAAAAAAAAAAAAAAAAAGGTTGAAATGGCTCTGAGCACTATGGGACTCAACTGCTGAGGTCATAAGTCCCCTAGAACTTAGAACTACTTAAACCTAACTAACCTAAGGACATCACACACATCCATGCCCGGGGCAGGATTCGAACCTGCGACCGTAGGGATCGCGCGGTTCCGGACTCTAGCGCCTAGAACCGCTTGGCCACTCCGGCCGGCACTGTCTCCAAAATCTTCTGCAAATACAGTTAGCAGAAAAGAAATAATAGATTAAAATGTCATATGTGATGTTTTGCTGCAAGCACAATGAAAATGTAATAAACGATAAATATTTTTCCTTTCATTATTTTGTATGGGGTGTTAGCAAGGAAAGGTTTCGAAAAGCTTCGAAATGTACGTTGGCTTTCTTGAAAGTCGATAACTGCTCTGTCTCAACCAGCAGATGAACGTTGTCTGGATAATTTGAGCAAAACACATACTCATGTCCGACAACAACAAACATTGTAGGAAATGTCGGAAACTACTTATGGTGCTCTGTAGTTAGCATTTCTTCAAGCGATTCTAAAATCTGTCACCAGATTGAAGCACCGACCAAAAAACATCGTTTGCTCCTACATACAAAATCCTCTACCTGGAACACTCTTCCCTACATACTTTCTAACTGTAATACCTTGTTTCCCACGAATATAAAACAATAATTTAAAATTCTTTCACGTAATTAACGTTTCAGTAACCATGGAATGAAAGAAAACACTGGCAAAAATATACAATCAACTGTATTAAGAAGGTGGTTTAAGTCAGGAATTTAGGAATATAAGTTCGTAATTTTTATAAAAATTAACCTCTATTACCGTAGTGAAGAACGAATATAAGAACAAATTGGAGAAAAGTAAACCATCGAGTGTTTTAAGGAGGTGGTTTCAGTTTGGGGCGATTAGGATATACAGGTTTCAGCAGCCTATCGTTACGAGTGATATGTTTGAACGCAAATTCCTATTTTTCCTAGACACAGTCCCACATCTCGAAGCTTCCATGAATTCCTAATGACTAAAACAATTATAGTCAAGAGTGGGTCTAAAATTTAATAAATTTTGTTTCAAACCTGTAAAATGCTCGAATGGTTCCATTTCGAAACCACTCATGAAAGGACTAGTACAAACTCTAATTTACGTTACATTAAATTTGGACTTACCCTGACAGTTAATAATCTCCCCAATAAGGCAACTATAAAAAATCGCATATAACTGCCTTCTACATTCACATAGCACACTCCCCGCGTCGGCTGTTGCTTTGAACGCTGGAAGTAACTGCTTCAATGCACCACATTCTTACCTCAGAGTACCACTAGATGTCTCTGTCTCGGAAGACATCGGTAGTTTCATGCTAAGGGCACTGGTACTTCAAAGAAATTAATAAAATCGTGGTTTAAGGTGGAGATCACTAGCAGTGAAAGGGTTAAGTGACGATAATAACACGAAGCACTAAAAATCAAATTTTTGTTACACCTGGAAGCCCTGATATAAGCAACCTGCAACCAGGACCGGGTGGACAGAGGACCCTTTTAGGCGTTTAGTGACATAGATTTGGTGGTGGACAGCATATGCTGCAGGAACATCAGTCTTGCTTTTAGGGCCGTGATTTTTTTTTTTTCCAGAGTGGTAGTAATTCCTGGTGAACGTAAAGAATGCGATGCAGTCTCTGCCTGTCTCACAAGGAGCCCCTTGAGAGAAAGGTCGCAAATTCAATCTTTACTAAGGCTCATTTGAACGTTTAACAGTTATGACAAGAGATGTATTAGCTGCTGATGACTCACTACATGCATCAGCAGGGGGTCAGGAAATGAGTGTCCGGGAAGTGATGAGATCAACCCTCTATGGGATATATTTATTACACTACAGAAAAAGGACATTGTCGACATTCAATAATTGTTTAAAACAAATCATTAACTTGCACCGTGAACACTGAATGAAAAATGGCGTGCCTCGTTGACCACGAAGGTTCGCACCATCGAGATGGAAGGCGAACTACTTGGGAGTTACAAGCTGTGCAGGACGTTCAGGTAGGAATCCATCAACTCTTAAAGAATGAATATCGGTCTAACGACGTGATAAGATCTGATGGTATGAGATGGCATGCAAGCGAATGCGGAACAGTCTGTCGTGGAGCTCATCGTGAAAATGGCAGCCCTTTAAGGGGCAAATGTACACAGTGCGACAGTATGTTTAGCAGGAACGGAAAAACTGACAGCCAGAGGCTGAGTCTCTCCAATGATTCTGCATGGTATGATTTGCAATGACACAGGCTTTTCAGGAGGGATAGTTTGCTGCAAAGGAGTATAAATTTTATATTCACACCAGGAATTAAGCAAAAGCAAGTTATTTTGACCAGCTATTGGCCAATAACAGTGCTCATAGCTTGGTCATAGTTCTCTTAAGCCCATTTCCCCTCCCTTGCTGGTCGTGATGTAAATATTCCATACTGCCCTTCCAAGATCACGCACACGAGAAAGAATCGTAGGAGGCAGAGCACCTCCAACTTCCTGCAGTAGAGTAAATATCTTTCCAGCCAATTTACCATCCAATTAACATTCGGCACAACTGTATAGGAATGAGTGAAGGCATTAATATTTGTTGATGTTGACACATTTCTCTTGGTACCTTTAATTTCCAGGCTCCCTTTCATATGCATTTGCTCTTCATTCCCACTGGTCGGAGTTGAAAACAAATTCCTTACTGAGCGATGGGGTAAGTTTGTTTATCTTACCTACAACGTAAACTGTATCGAGCATCCTTGGAACGCACAAACACCAGTTTTTGTAACAAGTGCACCTTGTTGTCCTCCTCTGATTATTTGTAGTTTTTCTTATGCACTACATGGTCATATTGTTGAGGACATGCTCGAAATCAGTTCATAAGTTTTTTACTATTCTGCGGATGATCTTGCACGTACGGAATTAAGCACATATCATCATTATTGTAGTCTTCATGTACACTGTCCGCACAGTCGAGCGTATACGACACCACACATTCCAATGACTTATTTTGTAGAAAAGCTAATATTTCATGTCCAACTTCTTTCTCAGTCTGCGAAATTCCTTGGGTTTCTTTCTGAAGAAACGTCGACTTCTGCAACTGTTGTTGTAGATATAATGCGAAGTTTTCTTTGTCTATGGTTGCCGTTGCTCTGCTTTGCACTAGCACCACGAGCACTGCAGCACCGCTGAGAGCTACTCGTCGACTGAGCAGATCGGCTGCGCTCCGTAGCCTCGCGCTCTGCTCATCACTGGCCTTTTGCAAACCTCGACCTCAACGGGTTCCTTGTCAGATCTCACTGACCAGTTCGCGGCTTGCAGCTTGCTCTGGGAAAACCACCTGGAAAGTACAAATGTCCGAAAATTGCAGCGGAAAGAAAGCCAAAACTCAATCGAAGGAACTAACAACATTTGATTAGCACTCACAGCTAGGAGGCCCTTGAGAAACGAGGTTATCGGGCGTTTCCCTCGTCTTGAAAAGTTCGTTACAGAAGCTGAGGGAAGGGTGGAGAGCGAGTGGAGCAAGTCCTCGAGTTCCTGTTCGCTTCAGAGAGCTTACCTCGCCGCCATTTCGGCAGCATACAGCGCCAGACGCAAACGGCCACACGCTGTTCCGTCAGGTGGGAGCTTCGGTAATACTTGCTGCTGGCGGCAGTTAAAACTGCAACACCATCAGTATGAGATGCAACAAACTTGAAACTGGCATGTGTGAACATGCAAATGATTACAATTTCAGCAGAACCACACAGGGGATGCAGGGGAGGGTGCTCCGCCTCGGAACACTTTGCAGAATTCCTCCTACAGTCAGCCCTCTAATAGAAGTTTAACATAGTTTCTTTTCCATTTGCAAGTGACAGCATACACTTTATGTATGTTGCAGGCTTCTTGTGAAACTACAAAAATTACTCCGTAAAAGTAAGGTTGTCGAAATGTGAAAAAGTGTTTGAAGATTCACCATGGTCATGTATCAAAAACAAACACTCTAATCAAATTGAATCATGTTGCAGTGGAAAAAATATCATCAGTCTTGTATTTAATACTCTGTGTGTTAAATTATCAATCTGCTACACACCAGCAATAACCAGTAAGTATTATCAAGAACCAGTTACGAGTTAAAAGATATTTCAACACGGAAGCTACTGGAAATCCACACAAATCTCCATTTTCAAGAGAGGGAAAATTGTCAAGACATTATAGAAGATCAGTTGATTTGAAATATCAAGTATTCCACGATAGAAGACCTCATTCCGTTCCGAAGTACAGGATGGTGTGCGACTGATGAAACGTGGTTTAACAGTCTATGCGTTATGTACCTGGTGTTAACAATAATGATACTGAATTTTGCGTAGCGTAAAACTCTGACTGAAGAATTTACATCTTCCCAATAGCGCTAATGAACTTAAATATCTGGAAATCGTAATATTTACTAAAGCTGCAACCCAACGTCTCATAACAACAAAGTAGAAAATGCGGAAGTGCGCATAGCGGTTTCTAGCGAGCAGTCGTTTACGTAAATCTGAGATCACTCATTAGATTGAAACATTGGCACAGGAAATATCTTTTCTTCCTGGGTACAACGTCCTCCAAGTAAAAAATCCTACCCAAAAAAAGCGCCACCTACATTCCGTGTGCAAAGAAACATTATGGAGTGACTTTCTCCTTTGTAAATCTCATTTTAACATTTTTTGTTTATGAGAAGATCGTGCAATGTCTCATGTAAGAGGGAAGTAGGTGTACGAGCTCGTGCCACAGTCTGAGAGAGGGAAGCTCGTGACGTACCAAATGTCAGTTTCTGGTTCTGCGAAAATGTTGCTCCCACGAGTTCTCAATATAGAATCCATGGGTTCAGGAGATCCAAACTCAATGCCACGCAGATTTCAGCAGCCCCACACGACTAACACACAAGAGGACATCTGTTTTCTTCCTCTCACAGATGCAACGTCATACAGGCGTGCCACATACAAATCAGGAATAACCCTATTTGCAGAAAGACAAGTATCCATTTGGGCAGTTCGACAACTTCTCGAGCTCCATAGTCTGTCATCACGGTGACCGTGCCTGGTGCTTGTTGAAAACGTTCAAATGTGTGTGAACGCCTAAGGTGACAAACTGCTGAGGTCATCGGTCCCTAGACTTACACACCACATAAACTAACTTATAGTAAACACAACACACACACACACACACACACACACACACACACACACACACACACACACATACACACATGCCCGAGGGAGGACTCGAACCTTCGGTGGGAGGAGCCCCGCACTCCTTGACATGGCGCCCTAAACCGCGCGTCCACTCCGCGCGGCCCTGGGTCTCCCTAGACACTGAAGCAAAGAAAGGCGCAGCGACAGTGGTGCCCCTAACACCAGTGGCCACGGCAGCGACACCACGTCAGCAGGTTATCGTTGCTGGCACGAGTCAAGACAACGAACCTGTCTTAAGCTCATTGATAAGCGCTGCTGGAGTCAGGTTACACACTTCACGGTCAGTCCCCACTTCATTCCCCCTGGCAAACTACCAGCAATCGATCAAGGTCAGCTGAGGAGATCTCCAAACCATTCCCCTCCTACCCCCCCCCCCCCCTATCCAGAACCACACCCCGCCTTCATCTTTCACATTTGGGGCACATGGTGGGTGAGGTTCATTCTACAGCTGCAGTGCATAGGGAGAGGATCAGGCTGTGTCTATTTGTTAACAACAAATTTATCGTAGGGACGTTAAGTCACGTCATTCGCAGTCTACTTGTTACTAACAACGTCGTGAAATAAGGGAGAGTGCGTCACGGACACGGTACACGAAATGGGGTGGCTGTTATTGAAACAAAGGCTTTTTGGCTGTGGCAGGTCCTTCTCATGAAGCTGCAATCACTATCTTCCTCCTCAGTGTGAAAATATGGCGCCCAGGACCCGGAAGTTGCTAAGTGTTCGCTTTACCCGCGCGCTGTTCGAGAGTAGACCGGTAGAAAAGTGACTTACAGGTGGTTCGATGAATCCTCTTCCAGACACCTAAGAGTGAATTGCAGAGTAATAATGTAGATGTAAATTTAGATGTACATCAGATCGTCGTCATTCTAGTCACCAGCAGACAATACAACCAGACATATATCTAAGTACTTCCGCAATTTTACCTATTTTCCGTAATTAATCGTATTTTTACATATATTCGACACTTTGACTTATTCTTCCACGGTTTTATTTATTTTCCACACTCTTCTCAAATTTTACGTATTTTATCCAATTACAGGAGTTTTGTTCCACTGCTCTCGATACCACATTGGTGTCATGATAGCCTCGACAAATCTCAAAGCAGCATGTGACCGAATTATTTGTCATTGGCAAGCCACTACTACATTACTAGTGTGTGTGTATGTGTGCGTGTGCGTGAAATCACAGTGTATGTCTGAGAACGAACACCTTGGTAAAAATAATGACATCACGACATATTAATGACCTCATAGTAGATTCTACAAGCACTGTAGTTTTACCGATTTCCAATTAAAGATACTGTATGTACAAGAAGAGCCACACCACAACACATGAACCCCTGCTAAGTCAAAAAAATGTTCAGATGTGTGTGAAATCTTATGGGACTTAACTGCTAAGGTCATCAGTCCCTAAGCTTACACACTACTTATCCTAAGGACAAACACACGCACCCATGCCCGAGGGAGGACTCGAACCTCCGCCGGGACCAGCCGCACAGTCCATGACTGCAGCGCCCAAGATCGCTCGACTAATCCCGCGCGGCTGCTAAGTCACCACTACATTACTACGCTGTGTGATGTCACACTTTATGTTTTAAAATGAGTGCAAAGGTGGAAATCAGTATCGACGTCACTGCGAAAATTATGTTCCTTTCAAACAAAAAGACTTTGTGCATAAGAAACAGCACAGCGCTACAAAGTAGCCCCCTACAGAATGCGAGAGGTGTCACGCCTACAGGGTAGACCACCATTTTAACACAGACACCTTGAGTTTGGTCGTGCGCTCACCTCTCTACAACCCAGAAGTGACCGAGAAATGCGTAACTGTTTCCAACCTGATTCGTGGCGGAAAGAATCACTGTTACGAAAGTGGGATTCACAGGCAGAGCTGCTCCGCCCACGGCAAACACATCCCAACAAGTCGATGGAAATATGGTTGCATTGCTGATAAGCTCCAGGCACTCTCCTCCCTCGTCTCTATCTCTGGACCAATCACAATTCAGCCTTCAAATCTAGTGCTTTTGCGTGAACGAAATCAGTCAAGGTCAGCCAGAGCTCCCAGTCAGACTAAAAACCCATATAACAGGATATAAATTACTGCATTATTACTGGAGGATGTCTCTCTTGGCTAGAAAAGAGGAGAATGACCAGGAAAATAAAAATTCGAGAAGTAAAGCTACCAATCCTCCTTTGTCCCTCACTATCCGACTCAAATCATAAGCGTTTCCTTCGAACGTGGCCAGGACTAGCACACTGTAACGAAAATGCTATACATTCCTCTACACGCGGACCATACTAGCCAGTTCAGGTAAAATATGGTGACAAATACAATCCTGCGAGAACACTGATGGTGGACGACACCTGCCAGTGCTCAAAAATGGTTCAAATGGCTCGGAGCACTGTGGGACTTAACATCTGAGGCCATCAGTCCCCTAGATTTAGAACTGCTTAAACCTAACTAACCTAAGGACATCACACACATCCATGCCCGAGGCAGGATTCGAACCCGCCACCGAAGCAGCAATGCGGTTCCGGGCTGAAGCGCCTAGAACCACCGGCTATAAACATTAGTATCGACTACTAACCTCGACCACTGCCCCTCTCACCCCGATGCACTTCAAGTAGGTTGATATATAAACCACTAATCATTAAATAAGTAATAAGCTGTGACCTGGACAACCATCAGCTGTAGAATGGAATGACTACGAAAATTTTTGCCGGACCGGGGTCGAACACCGATTTCCCGCTTATCGCGAGCGGTTGCTTTATCTTTTTTCCCTTGATCTCATGTTAATCGTATTTGTTCTTTGGATATGTTTCTCGGCGGACGTCCCATGACACCTGTTAAAGTTAATCGTTGATCCGTTCGCTCAGTTTTTTATTACACAGGGCAGCTAACCCTCTGACTGAGCACGCTGAGCTACCGAACCATTAGGCTATCCGTGCGCGCTTCACGGTTAGACCCAAACTTCCATACGTCGTGAACCAAGTGTCTATAACCTGCATTCGTACATCCATTATGTATATTTCCGTACAGTGAAGACATTTTTAGCTGAAAGTCGCTTGCCCGGTATCGGCTGATAAATACGATATTCCAGTGCCTGTGTTGTTCAGAAGTACGATGCAACAGTCCTTCGCACATGCATGCATAACCTAAGGATTATAGCAGCTTACTTTTGAACAATACAGGCACTGCAATATCGTATACATATTTCTTTAACGCATGAAGCAATTTCTAGCAATCCTCGTATACGTATCACCTGCTACGTGGACAAAATTACTGTGGCAGTAAGACACTAGGACTGGGGTAAAAACGGGCAACATAAAAGCATAACTCAGAATCATCTGGAAGAATTTCAGCGAAATTTGGTATATACGTGACTCATCGCTTGTACAGCAATACCGTAAACATGAGAGGAGGTGCCACATGAAAATGTTTGAAAACAACCTGTTAAAAAAAAAAGATATCTCACTCAACGTGAAGAAATGAAATGAAGCACTTGCGCTATTACAAATGTAAGCCAGAATAACAAATTTTTGTGAGGATCCACAGCTGGATTAAATTAGCTACACATAAAGATAAAGTATATATACAAATATGTGTCAAATAAGTTGAACATATGTGTTCGAAATATATCTAACATACATAAATGTGGGCAAAGCCACAGACAACAGTCTAGTAATAACGTAATAATAAATAATAACTTGTCCCTCATATCACCTCTGCAGTAAACTCTGTCTCCCATCGGGTATGAAATACGATTCCTAGGAAACTACAAATTAAATCGTTTACTCAGTGTTCACAACTGAGCAGTATGTTGCTGCTGGAAGTCGGACCACATACTGGATCGTGTAGCTGGCACAGCACACAAAGATACAGGAATTACGAGCAACTTTCCTGACAAAGAATAGCAAACAAAGGTGTAAAATGCCTCCAGCATCACGCTAAATCGCAGCTGAAGCAGTTAAACTCTGCAACAGAGTCGTTCTTCACGCAATCAGGCACACCCACCGTATGCCCCTGCGTAATTTTTTGCCTGTCGTTAATGTCAGGCATGTTTCTACTCACGAGATACGCTAGCACAGGTTCTCGGTTGACCAAACACGAAATGACACCTAAGTTAAACATCAAACATTGTAAGCTCATTTTAGGTACAGGTATTCAGTCTTTCAGTACTAAATTATGATGAGGAAGGAATAGTTACATAAAAGTATGTCTTACCTATCTTTCTCTCTAGCTTCCTGCTTGCTGTCTAAAGTCAGGTTTTTCTTGCGATCACTGAATCACATTTCTTCGCCTTTCTTATCATTTACTAACATGATACCAGCTTCTTGCGACACAATTTCTACAGACAACAGACGCAAATGACAAACGTCTTCAGATGAGAAGATAGTATCTTACAAGTAGTATATTAGCCACAGACCGATGGGCACAATACATTTACAGGTCAAAAAAGCTACGCAAAATTTCGCAAAATAGGAGCACAACCCCCATGTTTGTAATCTCGCATTTCCCGAGAGAATTTCCGTGCAACAGTAACTCTTTTATTACAATAATTTTATTATTAGCATATTAATTTAGAAAAAATTACTTTGAGAACCTGAGACTTGAGGTTACAAGAATACAGTAATGGTAATTCAATTTCTGTTCAGTTTTAATAAAGAATAACCCATAACGTGAAAGTTCTTACCATTAATAACGTTTACACAAATTATTCTTTGAAAAAAAAAATTGTTCTTCCAGAGGTTAAGAAACTGAGATTTCAATTAAAGTATATCAAGGCTAAAGCAAATAACTTTCACCTGTATAAAAATTTTGGGTAACACTAATATTTCTTCATATAAAATATTTTTAACAAAACTAGTTACTCTGTTACAATCACGAGAATGATAGCCAAATGCCCGCATCTCGTGGTCGTGCGGTAGCGTTCTCGCTTCCCACGCCCGGGTTCCCGGGTTCGATTCCCGGCGGGGTCAGGGATTTTCTCTGCCTCGTGATGGCTGGGTGTTGTGTGATGTCCTTAGGTTAGTTAGGTTTAAGTAGTTCTAAGTTCTAGGGGACTGATGACCATAGATGTTAAGTCCCATACTGCTCAGAGCCATTTGAACCATTTTTTTTTTATAGCCAAATACTGAATAATAAAGTTTAATGTTAAACATCTTTAACTGAACTTTGACACTTCGAGAGCATGTTGATCACACATTACATATTCTATACACATTATATATGAAATACAAAATGTTACTAGGATAATCATTTCTTCCTTTTGCTTTTGATTATATCCTTCATTTTAAAATGAATGGTGTAATGACGAAGCTTTATTTGTACATGACAAACCTACGTGTTGCACTTGAGTGTAGCTCAAAGCAAATGATTTTATTACATGCAACACATGCTGAATGAAACAATTACTTATTTGCGATCTCCTGTATCGCATAATCGTTACAGAGTGGAAGCGCTGTAGCAAATACAATCAGTATGGAATCGCCGCGTGCAGAATCGCGTTTAACGGTGGAGGGCAGGTGCTCGATGCTCGGTTCGTATTTCAGTTAGGAACGTAGGGTGAAATGTTTTTGGTTTAGCCCTGACCATGTGTAGCCATTCGAACATATGTCTCACTCTAGTATGTGTCAGCATATTTGGCGAAGTCTGAACGACGAAATGGAGCTGGCACTCACGCAAATTGTGCGAATCGTTTAACTCTTTTTGTAAAAGATTTTAACTGGCCTGAAATTAATGCTCAGGAAATGGTACCATTTGTATGTGCAGCGTTCGTATTTTATGTGGAAAAACAGCTACCGTCGTTCGAATTTGTGTACAAAAATAGTCACCGGTAAATAACTTCCAACTGGAGCAAGGCTGATGGTTCAGATTTGGTACACCAGTGTGTCGGACCTTCGTTTAAGGTAAATTTTCTTGCTTCTTTTGGGTTTACGCCCAAGAAACACGTTTTTCTCGGAGGTTTTTGAAGCGAACCAGTTCTGTACTTCGAACTTATATGAACTGGTTCAAACATTGCACGGAAGTAGAAAAATGGATATAGTCAAAACGAATTTCTTTTATCCAGTAATATTTGTACCTTGTTGACAAGATATGATAGTTTAAAGTCGAGTTACATGTAACACGTAAAATTGGTTCTCACGTAAATTGAATTCGGAGAAACAGTTTAAAATTAATCAGGTAAATAAGAAATACATTCTTACGATAAAACAGAAAACTCGCTTTAAAAAATAGTGTTTTAGGTGCAAAAAACACTTTTTGCAAGTTCTTTTTCACGCGGCGCTTCTGTTTTTGAAACTTGTGCGAATCAGTTCAAATTTTATAAGAGGGTAGTCAATTACATGTACTTAATGGTTCTGTGAAACTTTTGTTCATTGCTACGATAGAGCGGTCTGAAGATGCAAATACAATGCAAGTAGCATCAGATTTCACGTGAATCGCACGTGCTGAGACGGTTTAGAGTGATACAGATGGTAATAAAAATGATCTTCTTTCGGTAACTATAACAAGCGTTTTCAAAAATCTTTCATCTTTAGGATTTTACGTGTGAAAAATCACATGTTTGTACATGAAACTGCCGGCCGAAGTGGCCGTGCGGTTAAAGGCGCTGCAGTCTGGAACCGCAAGACCGCTACGGTCGCAGGTTCGAATCCTGCCTCGGGCATGGATGTTTGTGATGTCCTTAGGTTAGTTAGGTTTAATTAGTTCTAAGTTCTAGGGGACTAATGACCTCAGCAGTTGAGTCCCATAGTGCTCAGAGCCATTTGAACCATTGTACATGAAACTGTGGTCGCGCAAATGCGTTGCATTTTAAGCGCCATATTTGGATATAATTAAAAGAAATTGGTTATTACAGCTGATTATCCTTTGTTTTTACGTTAAAGATTTTATTCACCATTGTCTTAAAATCATAGAAAATCTTTGAACGTGCAAATCAATGCATGTACCGAACCTGAATTACGCCCAGCCCTGTAAGCGAATTTATACTGCGTTATCGAGTATTTGCAGCTCAATCGACGACGAGGCAGAAAATTAAAATAACCAGAAAATTATTATAAAAATTACTGTCAGGAGAAAGATCATCTTATTACTAACCAATACAAAATGTTTTACTGTGGTTTGTTCGAAAACTAGTATGCTATCTTGTAGAAAATTTATTTTCGGACAAAACAACCTTACGTTCGTCAGTTTTCGCATAGAATTCAAAAGTTGATATTTTTTTCGTCCATACGTTGTTCTCGGTTTTTCTGCTCATTTCAGTCGGTCATACTCGTACTTGAAATGTATTTGTTGTTGCAACATCTCGCGCAAAATTATTCACGCGCGTTTTTTTAGCAGCGAATTCTTAACTTTCAATTTTTGCTATTGTATACTTTAAATAAATAATGATAAAAATTTTAAAATAAGAAATAATAACAATACGTATAATTTTCAATAATTTATTATCTGTTGCGCCAATCGTTCAGCTTATGATGTAGTAAGCTTTTAAATAAATATAATAGAATAAGCGTTAAGGCCGCATTTATTTAATTTTTCGTCAAGAAATTTATCTCTTTCAATCCGCTATCGATTCGACAGTTAATCGACAGTAGCCACAACCTGGTGGTTTTCAGCTGGTGATAATCGAAAGCGCCGTTTGGTCGATTTCAGGCGGCAGTACTGACCCTATAGGCAGTTTCTGTTTTTTCTTTTCTGTTTATTTTTAAGAAATGATGAATTTTGGGTAAAATAAAAAAGACAACTTTTAGCTAGCGTTTGAGAAGACATTGAATTTTGAGAAATTTTAATTTACGATCCTCTAAAATTTTATAACACCTTGTCAGAAGCGAAACCCGAAAGCTTCACTGTCATTGCATGGGCTCATATCAAAAATCGAAGCGCTGTTCGCTGTTTTCGATTGACCTCTAAGCGTCCAAAAACTTAGGTTGGAGAACATGCGTTTTTTTTACTATTCTCAAATTGCTATTAATCTTAGAAAGGTGGGGTTCATCGCCAGAAAAAGCTGCGGCACTGGAGTTCTTTTGAAAAATATAAGTAAAGTCGAAAATAGTGAAAGGATAGAGCAAAATGGATCGCCGGACTATACAGAAACTTATACTGAATCAGCCGTTACCCGAGTCAACGAAAATCTCCATCGGTTGCCAAGTTATAGGAATCTAACACCAAAGTTACGGTGCAGTAAAAGTTGGGAACCAGAATGATAAATGCTCCTATCATAGTACAACAGAAAAGGCGAATATGTCATGGGCAGCGGTAGCGTTCTCGCTTCCCGCGCCCGGGTTTGATTCCCGGCGGGGTCAGGGATTTTCTCTGCCTCGTGATGACTGGGTGTTGTGTGATGTCCTTAGGTTAGTTAGGTTTAAGTAGTTCTAAGTTCTAGGGGACTGATGACCATAGATGTTTAGTCCCATAGTGCTC
This sequence comes from Schistocerca serialis cubense, assembly GCF_023864345.2. NCBI lineage: Eukaryota > Metazoa > Arthropoda > Insecta > Orthoptera > Acrididae > Schistocerca > Schistocerca serialis. The sequence continues at coordinate 471,243,535 of NC_064646.1, read as the reverse complement.
AGAGCCATTTGAACCTTTTTTTTTTTGTCATGGGCAGAGTTAGGGATGCGAAAGAAGTAAACAAGCTTTTCGACTTATCTGACAGCTTCAAAGACACTGAAATCAAAAAATCTGACATATTAGCGCATTTCTACGAGTTAACCCTACTTTGCCAGTGCAGTGAGCTCTGTTAGTTGCAAACTGTTCGCAAACTCACGTGTTGCAATTTATAGGGTAAAGTCCTTGATCCTGTGCTCCAAAATCCAGAACAATCGCCAGCCGTAGTAAACACTATGTAATACCATATGGTTGAAGAGTATACATACCATAGCTAAGAAAGTTTTTCTGGGAGGATAAAATTTCTGTGGTTGGAATTGTTCCTGTAGAAACGCTAGCTCATTTTCTTTAATTTTTTTTATTTCTGTGTGGAAGGGGCGTCGATTTTTCCCCGGGGTGGGGGGGAGGACATTTATCGCCCAAACTATCCTCTTTTACATGTATGACGAGTTCTGGAAGAACAAGTAGACACAATCTGATGTGTTTCTAGACATTAGGCAGCTTCTGCAATAGAAAGTACCCGTTAGTCCCGATGTATCTGTAACAGGAAGTACCTCACAGTGGGGACACACGCATCCTAAACTTCAATGGCATTTTATATCATATTCCACGACATAACAAATGCCACATTGGATGACATGATGGCATGTATCACGTTTTACCCGCACGATGCATTATATAACATGACATGGGCACTAATACTGACAGGTAAAATAACGCGAATATGTCAACATGTTTTGATATGAATGTCTTTGGAGCTTCCAGGTAAGTCTAAAAGCTGGTACCTAATCTGCCAACGAAGTATTCTCCTTGTTTGTGCTATGATAGAAGCAGTATCGAGACCTCTTATAAACATTAGTTCAAATTGCTCTAAGCACTATGGGATTTAACTTCTGAGGTCATCAGTCCCCTAGACTTAGAACTACTGAAACCTAACTAACCTAAGGACATCACGCACATCCATGCCCGAGGCAGGATTCGAACCTGCGACCGTAGCAGCAGCGCGTACCTGGTACTTCCAAGGGGGACCGAGCAAACGTAAGGCCTTGACCACATCGGCCTCGCGTTAAGTTTGGTACGCCATGGCTGGCCTTGCTGTATCTGAACTGCTTCTGTCACAATATCTCAAGGGCATCGTCACAGGACACTAATGATGGCCACCTGGCTGTACCCGAGAGATACTGTATCCTAGTGGTAGTGTCGGTCCGCACAACTCTCTTCAGTTCAGCAGAATCGCTATTTGTTTTAGATATGAAGGACTTTTACAGGTCCAATGGCTGTTTGCACAAAGGAGGTAGGCTAGCGATCTATCGTCACAAGCATTAAAAGCGGATGGCAGTGGCAAAAGAATTCTCAGTATCTATCGTCTAGTCGCATAACTGACGAGTACTTAAGTTCACCGTGAAACATTACAGTACCATGCGGAAAGAATTTAAATATTTGATTGAGGATGAAAGAGCAAAAAATTACTACGATCGACAGAGAAGATACATTTTTGTTCTGTACGTAGAGAAGAGTTTGTGCTAAATTTGGAGGCATTGATGCCATGTATGGTAGAAATAGCAAAATTTCTCACGTCAGATGCATTATTCCACTGCCAGTTGTAACAGTTTTCCTCGTAACTGAGCAAAGAGTATGGAGACTTTATCTACACTGGTTAAGTCAAGGCGGTTGCCTGGAACTATTTTTCTATTTAAAATCCACTTTTGGTGAATTTATGAAGGACAAAGGAGTGCAGGAATTAAAATTACAACATCTGGAATGGATTCCACTTTTTCCTGCAAAATACGCTGGTTAAGTCAGTGATGAGGATGCAACTAAAAGGAAAATCACGTTACTGAAGGGAAAAATTCTGATACATATAATTCAGATCCCTAAGCCCACAGGCATAAAACAAAACATAAGGTTTGATGAGTTCATTGTGGCCTTGAAATAATTGCAAGGATAGTTTTCTAGACACTGTCAATCTCACATATGTCTTGGAGCTGTTTTCGAGACCATTTGCGCCCCTGTGCATATGCAGCTCTAATTGATTGACCTTCGATGTAACTCACGTTTTAAGGATAAATTCATTTATGTTCAAACTATCCAGGACGTCTATATTGTTTTCGTCAGGTAGAGTCTCCACGTCTCCACAATGAGGTTGCGAAAGTGCTACAAGGCCTCGATGTGTGTGTGTGTGTGTGTGTGTGTGTGTGTGTGTGTGTGTGTGTGAAAGACATTTTTCGATTGTGAAATTAACTAAGTCACAACTGAGTGGCAACCTGAGTGCGAACATCTGTGAAATTGTCTGTCTGTCCGTATGCCGGCTATTTGTACTCGACGAAAATTATTATTATCTCTTCAGCAACCTAAAACTAATTAAATAATACTGAAAACTTGCTTTGTTTGTGTTGTGAACATAGTTCAGCGTAATCAGCGCGTACACAACTTTCCCACCAGAGCGTGCCCCGGTAAGCACAACAGCGCAGGCGCAGCGCTCGTCCGTCTCTGCACTACGAGATGGCGCTGTCATAGAGACGGACCAAATTCTGCTTCCGTCGATCCGCGTATTAATATGTAATGCAGCCAATGAAATTGCTGCTAACGTAGAACATTTTCCCCTCGCTGATCACCTGAACGCTCGACGTATTATAACGAGTGTACAGACCTCCAATTAGCCAGTCTGCATCAGTCTGTATCAGTCTGCATTAGTCTGTACCAGTCTATAGTCAAGTTTCAGTCTGCGCCTAATAAGATTACCATATTCCTGTACATAGCCATGAAGATAAATGAATAGACACTTTATCAAGTATCAGAGTTCTGTAAGAATAAGATTAACGTAACAAGACCAAAGGAACTTGAGATTGTCAACTGTAAACAGCATCCAGAATCAAGTTACGTAATATCTATGATTTTTATTATTTTAATAAATGTGTGTGAATCAAGTTCTGTTTAAAGTTTGTCACCGTCAATCTGCTACTCTAAGCGTGCAGGCGGCATTTCTATCGTCTGACCTAACGGCAGAAGATAAACACGCCACGATAAGACCACGAGACATACTAATGACAAAATGGCTCTAAGCACTATGGGACTCAACTGCTGTGGTCATCAGTCCCCTAGAACTTAGAACTACTTAAACCTAACTAACCTAAGGACATCACACATATCCATGCCCGAGGCAGGATTCGAACCTACGACCGTAGCGGGCACGCGGTTCCAAACTGAAGCGCCTAGAACCGCACGGCCACACCGGCCGGCTACTAATGACACTCGCCTACTTCGCTAGAGTAACAAGTCAAATAATCTGGTGGTGTGTGTGCCGAAGGTCTTACAGTACGCACACCACAGTTTGTGATACGTGTTTTCCAGAAATGTCGAGTATAAAACTAAGTCGTCTGCTGTGCACCTGCATTGCCGTTTAAATACGTCGCACTTGCAGTTTGCCCTTTTCGCTCTCCAGACAGTGTGCCCTGGCGGTGGGAGAAACGCGCAGCCACGCTGAGTAATACGGCACTCGAGCCAGGTCAAGGCCCACGAGCTGAATTCTGGCCGCCCCTGGGATTAAGCCGCCTGCCGACGCAGAGACCACCGCTCTATGGCGTACTAATTGCCCGATTTCCTCCTATTCAGAGACGTACGCATGCGCAGCATTCAAAGTGCAGTTGGTCAGGGTTGCCAATTGCAAACAGGTAGACACACTATGCGCCAGGCTTTAGATATTACAGGCCGTTGATGATGCCAGAGAAACAAAGGAGAAACGTATGTAGCAGACAAGAAAACAGTAATATACAGTATGTGATCAAAAGTATCCGGACACCTGGCTGAAAATGACTTACAAGTTCCTGGCACCCTCCACCGGTAATGCTGGAAATCAATATTGTGTTGACCCACCCTTAGCCTTGATGAAAGCTTCCACTCTCGCAGACATACGTTCAATCAGGTGCTGGAAGGTTTTTTGCGGAATGGCAGCCCATTCTTCAATGAGTTCTGCACTGAGGAGAGGTATCGATGTCAGTCGGTGAGGCGTGGCACGAAGTCGGCGTTCCAAAACCTCCCAAAGGTATTCTATAGGTTTCAGGTAATGACTCTGTGCAGTCCAGTCCATTACGGAAATGTTACTGTCGAGTGACCTCTCCGCCACAGGCCATGCATTATGAACAGGTGCTCGATCGTGTTGAAAGATGCACTCGCCAACCCCGAATTGCTCTTCAACAGTGGGAAGCCAGAAGGTGCTTAAAACATCAATGTAGCCCTGTGCTGCGATAGTACCAAGCAAAGCAACAAGGAATGAAAGCCCCCTCAATGATAAAAACGACCACACCGTAACATCACCGCCTCAGAATTTTACTGTTGACACTACACACTCTGGAAGATGTTCACCGGGCATTCGCCATACCCACTCCCTGCCATCGGAACGTCACTTTGTCTACCGTAATTGGTCACTGCACACAACGCTTTTCCACTGTTCAATCGTCCAACGTTTACGCTCCTTCCACAAAGCGAGGCGTCGTTTGGCATTTGCCGGCGTGACGTGTGGCTTATGAGCAGCTGCTCGACGATGAAATCCAAGTTTTCTCACCTCCCGCCTAACTGTCATAGTACTTGCAGTGGATCCTGATGAAGTGTGGAATTCCTGTGTGATGGTCCAGGTAGATGTCTGTCTATTACACATTACAACCCTCTTCAACCGTCGGCAGTCTCTGTCAGTCAACATACGAGATCGGCCTGTACGCTTTTGTGCTTTACGTGTTACTTCACGTTTCCACTTCACTATCACATCGGAAACAGTGGACCTAGGGATACTTAGGAGTGTGGAAATCTCGCGTGCAGACGTATGACACAAGTGGCACCCAATCACATGACCACGATCGAAGTCGGTCAATTCCGCGGAGCGCCCCATTCTCCTCTCTCACGATGTGTAATGGCTACGGAGGTCGCTGATACAGAGTACCTGGCAGTACGTGGCAGCACAATGCACCAAACATGAAAAACTTATGTTTTTGGGAGTGTTCAAATGGTTCAAATGGCTCTGAGCACTATGGGACTCAACTGCTGAGGTCATTAGTCCCCTAGAACTTAGAACTAGTTAAACCTAACTAACCTAAGGACATCACAAACATCCATGCCCGAGGCAGGATTCGAACCTGCGACCGTAGCGGTCTTGCGGTTCCAGACTGCAGCGCCTTTAACCGCACGGCCACTTCGGCCGGCTTTTGGGAGTGTCCGGATACTTTCGATCACATAGTGTATTTAGATCCAGAGATGGACCTCATATGCTAAGAAGATCGTCATAATTAAGAATGAATATCTGGCAACCTCTTTTTGACTGGAGCATGTTCTCGTTTTTAGTTGGTCCCTGATGTGAAAGAGGGAACCGTTCATTTGTTGTGAGAAACGGTTTAAAGAGGATCCGCCAGTATTAGCGCAAAAAGACTTCACAAAAGACTGTTTGTTTGAATTTCATTGTTACTAGAATTGTGTGTGACTATTTGTCATGATGTAAAACTTAGTACATTACCCGTCTCGACGGGTTCAAATAAAAATAAAAAATAAAAAGTGACAGCCAACAGATACTGACGTGACGCGGACGCGTGACAAGCACACAGTGCGAGCTGGCTCAGTGTGTAGCTGCATCTGCTGATTAAGGGGCCAAACGGGCAGTGCTCTCTGTCTAATTGGAGTGACGCGGATTACAGATCGCAATCGGCAGAGGCAAGGCCTGTGTTAATTTACCCGTCGAGACAATTACGTTTAAATCTGATTTAATTGTTCGTCAGCACTCGCAGCATCACCTACTGGTGGTCTCATTTCGTGCCGCCCAGACGGGACCGACAAACGATATTTGAAAATTAGGCAAATAACTAGCAGTTGTCAAAACGTAATCACATTTCGAGTCTCATTACACCGTGTGTCGCAAATTATCGATGAGCTTCCCCACTGCACATCTCGGGCTGGTATGTCTGAAGTACTTAAATTGCGAGGACGTGCCCATGTACAAGGCTTGGAGAAATTTTGTGGTCTCCTGGAATTTCTCCAGGGATACTGGAAAATAGAAAGTCACAATTTTCCGATAATATTCAAAATCTGCCCTTGATGCTGCCAGTCATGGGTGTTAGTCATGCTCATTAAATCGTGCCGCGGGAGTGGCGTCAATCATCTTGTAAGTTACAGTCTACATCTACATCTACATCCACATGATTACTCTGCAATTCACATTTAAGTGCTTGGCAGAGGGTTCATCGAACCACAATCAAACTATCTCCCTAACATTCCACTCCCGAACAGCGCGCTGGAAAAACGAACACCTAAACCTTTCTGTTCGAGCTCTGATTTCTTTTATTTTGATGATCATTCCTACCTATGTAGGTCGGGCTCAACAAAATATTCTCGCATTCGGAGCAGAAAGTTGTTGACTGAAATTTCGTAAATAGATCTCGCCGCGACGAAAAATGTCTTTGCTTCTAACATTCTGAGTGGTGTCAGTCTGTTCTATTTCGTGTCTCCCTACCACTTTCGCGCAACGACGCTCTGAGCGTGTTTTTTAGGGAATTGACTAGTTTGAACCTGGGACCTGTTGCTGGTAAGGAGACGCCAGACCACACATGACATGTAGAGTCCAGAAGAGTTCAGTGAGACTAGCGATGATATAACCAAATACTTAATGATTTCAGCGTCAGCTCCACTGCACTCCCTGTAAAAGAATCTTAATACTAACTAAATTTACTGGAAGGGGTTCAGGGCTTTCCTATTTTTAGTTAGCTGGTAAAATAACGTCGAAAAAGCAGTTAAGTTTACCATTGGAAATTTTATTCTACTCACAAAACATTGTTTATAAATTGCACTATTGATAAAAGGAAATGCTTTAATACAGGATGATAAAAACCAACTGCGTTCAACAAAAATGTGAACGAATATTCCCTGAATGGGTTTCCAAGTTCTACAATGGATCGAAGGATGACCTATGCCATATCACATCTATAATCTAGGTTTAAATTAAGTTTCACAAAAGAGAAAACTACCAAAATGGTCTACAGTGACCCTCAATTATCTTTAATTACTTATCTAACTTGTCGTAAATTACAGTGGCTGATGTGGCTTCTCAATAACTATATAACAGAAAAATCATCGCGTTTCAGATTTTTACTTCAAGTGGCAAATGTGAACACCATGAGCTTTAATTGACGATCGACACTAGTATTACGCAAAAAAGGGGTGTAACAGATGAGACTTCTGCAGTTCTGAGTGAAGCTTTATGCACTGTTATGCGGCATCGCATGCGTTCATTACCTTGTCGGTGTTCGTCAGGGGGCGGCGAACAGCACAGCTCCGCTCACCTCGCCGTCTCGGAAGCAACTCTTTCCTAACTTCTCCTTACTACAGTTTACAGAAGTTGGTTTAAAAAAAAACTATCTGGCTGTGTTTTCATCTGACCAATCAGGGTCTCAATGTTAACCTTAAGCTCCGCCTACAAAAATTCTGTCTATCCAATGAGAAACGTTATACTTTTCGTGGTGGGGCAATGTTTTTTAAAGTTTGCAACGTAACAGAGACGCGAAAAAGTCTCACGCTAAAACTTGCGGGTGGTGTGGTCCTAGTGGTTACCTGGCGACGTGGGTGTCCGTCCGTACCTTATCGTAGGGCCTTCCAGCTTAACACGGTTCTGCTCTCGGCTTCTGATCTCGTTTCTCCCCTCGGAACTGCGTCTGTCTCACGGTGGGAAGGTATAACATGTATTTAGGAATTCTTGTGTTAGTCTGTGGTATTCCATTTGCTCACTCGTTACTCGTATTACTTTGGTTAATTTAATGTCACGATTTATTCGGAGCTATGTGACATACTACTGGATTTGCTTACCATGTCAGGGTTTTCATGGAAGGTATTGGATTTGCCTGACACCTTACACGCTTTAATGACTTCGATCCCAATTCGCGTATCATATCTGCCACACTCTCTCCCCTATTACGTGATAATACAAAACGAGCTGCCCTGTTTTGCACCCTTTCGATGTCCTCCGTCAATCCCACCTGGTAAGGATCCCATACCGCGAAGCAATATTCTAACAGAGGACGAACGAGTGTAGTGTAAGCTGTCTCTTTAGTGGACTTGTTGCATCTTCTAAGCGTCCTGCCAATGAAACGCAACCTTTGGCTCGCCTTCCCCACAATATTATCTATGTGGTCTTTCTAACTGAAGTTGTTCGTAATTTTTACACCCAGGTAGTTAGTTGAATTGACAGCCTTGATAATTGTACTATTTATCGAGTAATCGAATTCCAACGGATTTCTTTTGGAACTCATGTGGATCACCTCACACTTTTCGTTATTTAGCGTCAACTGCCACCTGCCACACCATACAACAATCTATTCTAAATCGCTTTGCAACTGATACTGGTCTTCGGATGACCTTACTAGACGGTAAATTACAGCATCATCTACGAACAACCTAAGAGAACTGCTCAGATTGTCACCCAGGTTATTTATATAGACCAGGAACAGCATTTTTTCGGAGCAGAAAAAAAATTCCTAGCTTGACGTTGACAATTTCAACTTGACATCAAAAAACGAAACAAGAACAATACAGCGCTAGCAAAACGTGCAGATGAACAGAACAAGAGAGGTCGGCAACACAGGAGCCATTGGACTGGCAATGAGGTGCAGTGTACACGCATAGCGGCAGAAATGCTTACTATACAACTCCGCACACGGTGATGTTATTCCTTTCTCTCTCTCTCTCTCTCTCTCTCTCTCTCTCTCTCTCTCTCTCTCTTTTTTTTAATGCCAATACGAAAGTAAGGACAATGCAGTGGAGAAAATCTCCGAGCCGGCCGGGAATCGAATCCAGGCCATTTCGCTTAGCCGTCCGCCGCGCTGAAAGCGCAGTTACCCAGGCGAACAGGATTTCACTTTGATAGCGATGCAGCAGCACGAGTCGGTGTGAAGATGTGCCTCCTTCTACAAAGTTATACATTCTACACCGACTGTATCAACAAACTGGTCTGCCGTTGCGGGAAATACGTTCGTAGCATGGTGACTATGTTGAAAAAGAAATATATAGAAATAAACACATAAAAATTGTTACGTAGAAAGTTAATAACGTTTATTTTATTTAAAAATCCATAAGGTTTTTCATACAAAAAGTTTGGGAGGTATTAGTTTTCAGCACGTCATTGTAAAAGCTCAACATGAAAGCAAACTTCACTCTTTCACAACGAACATCGTCGCTCAGAATGCTTTTACAAACGTCACTTTTAGCTCTCGTTTCAGAGACATCGTAAGTGACAGTCTAGTACAGGACCTCAATACTTCTGAGTAGAAAGAAGGCTATCTCGGTTATACGCTTCATTTACTTTAGCACGACTAGCAGTTGAAGATATCTGGCCGACCGTTGTGGCCGAGCGGTTCTAGGCGCTACAGTCTGGAACTGCGCGACCGCTACGGTCGCAGGTTCGAATCCTGCCTCGGGCATGGATGTGTGTGATGTCCTTAGGTTAATTAGGTTTAAGTAGTTCTAAGTTCTAGGGGACTGATGACCTCAGATGTTAAGTCTCATAGTGCTCAGAGCCATTTGAACCTTTTTTTTTTTTTTAAGATATTTGATGATTCTCTTGCTTGGCCGCGTGAGGTTATTTATTCCACTTTTTTTTTTTTTTTTTTTGCCACTTGATTGAGAAGTAGCGGCTCCGGTATCGTAAGCTGCCAACCGTCGGGAGAGCTGTTTGCTGACTCTACGGCCCTCCATATCCGCATCCACTGACGCCCATCGGCTGAAGATGACATGGCGGTCGGTCAGTGCCGTTAGCGTCCTTGGAGGCCTGTTCGGACGGGGATTGCAGAGATACTCTGACTTGAAAATTTGTTTTCGCGCAGACGGCCTTAGTTCACATGTGAACAGTGTGGTACATCATTCATTTGTAGCGATTTATGTGAAGGATGTTAACACTGGTAACATTTCAAGTAATTTACATCTTTTCACGATGTACAAAGTTTCGCATTCGTCTGATTTTACTGTATTTCTACGAGGAGTGTTTTTAAGTAAGGTCCGTTTTGTTGTAGGCACTAGAAGTTCGCGCGCATACCGCAACGAGGGCGAGCGTCGTTTACGGCATGCCTCGGGAACAACTGTGCTCAGTTTCAGCTCTGTAGCAAACCTGTACGGTTCTGTTCTGTGCTTTCAAAATGTTTAAGACTATCAACTAGCCCGCCGCGTGTGAGGTTCGCTCAGTGATACGGTTTTGGTCAGCAACGAACATGTGTGCTGCAGAAATTCATCGACAGATTTGCGAATTGTACGGTGGTACTGTTATGAGTGAAAGCAAAGTGCGTAAGTGGGTACGAGAATTCAAAGATGGCTGTGACAACGTCCATGATGAAGACCCCTCCAGTCGCCCTTCTTTGATTACAGGCGATTTGGTGGCTTCAGTTGAAGCGACGATTCGTGAGAACAGGCGCTTCACAGTAACAGGTCTGTCAAACGAATTTCCTGACGTGTCGAGGTCAGTGGTTTATAACATTCTTTCTGAACACCTAAAGTTTAGGAAACCGTGCACACGTTGGGTCACAAAACTGCTGACAGAGGACCACAAAAACCAAAGATTTGAGTGTGCAATGAAGTTCTTGACTCCTTATCACGAAGAAAGTGACGGTTTCTTGAGTCAGATCGTAACTGGAGACGAAACATGGATTTCGCATATCGCGCTCGAATCGAAGCAACAGAGCATGGAATGGAGACACACGCACACTCGCCTGTAAAGGTGAAGGCCAAACAGACTCTGTCCCAGCGTAAAATGATGGCGTTGGTGTTTTGGGATAGGTATGGTGTTTTGTTGGTCGACTTCATGCAACGAGGAACCACTATCAACGCAGAAGCATACTGCCAAACCCTGAGAAAGCTACGCAGAGGGATTCAAAACAAAAGACACTGTATGCTGACAAAGGGAATTGTCCTACTGCATGACAATGCAAGGCCTCACACGGCAGGTCAGACCCACATTTATTGGGCAGTTTTGGCCGGGAAGTTTTAGACCACACACGCTACAGTCCTGATGTTGCGCCGAGCGATTACCATATGTTCCTCCACCTCAAACAACACCTTAGTGGCAACCGTTACAATGACGACGACGACGTGAAAACGGCAGTGAACTCTTGGTTATTGGAGCAGGCGGCAATTTTTTATGAAGAGGGTTCTTTTAAAATTGTTTGACAGTTATGATACTTGTTTGAACTAACAAGGCAACTATTTCGTAAAACAGAGTGAAGTATGTACTTTCTGAAAATAAATTTACTTTTTTTAGATAACCTTCCGTTGTGTACTTATGTTCAAACGGACCTTACTTAAAAAACACACCTCGCACAACGAAAAGGCTTGTCTTTGCGATGATATGTGTACATGTCGAAGGATTTCGAAGTCCGACAAGTGCTAAGCAAAATGCAAGCGATGTATTATTTTCCCCAGTTTTGTAATGTACTACTGTCTGAGTGACATTTTTATGCGGTTGTGTATACACACTCCCTGCTTCATTTTTGTGTTCTTTCAACTCTTGCAGTACCACTTGAAACTGGCCCAAAGGTTGAAATTGCAATTCTGAAACAAATAATTTCTACAGTCAACTGCGAATATGATGTCCTTATAAGAAAAAAGCATCGTCACTGGTTTCACATACAGTGACTCGTGTAATTTCATTTAGCGTTGAAAGACGGCGAAACTGACGGTTTCGTCGACTTTCACACTATCGAAAATTAGATGCGAGCTATAGGTATATGTAGATCGAATTAATCTGATTTGAAAATAGCGTATTCCTTCTTTATACCAAAGATTAACAAATAGTGATTGCCAGTACCTGAAGTACTTCTAGGAATTTTATATCCAGAGAATTGCGTGCGACTGGGCTGGCAGTTTCACAGACAGACAGCAGATCAAAGCTGGCCCATGGGCACCATTAACTTAACGCAGGTTGTAAAACGTGACGCCGTTTCAGGTAGGACGGCGTTCGGCGACGGCTGTTGTGTGCACTAGATAGGGCGAGCGGACACAATTCTGACAACAGGTAACGCCGTTGTTGGAATCTTGCACGAAATTACCGCAGCTCCCACGTTCCTAAGGCGTTTCTCCGCGTTGAGTACCTTATAAAGTACACTAAAAGTCCCGGAAGGGGGGAAAAATGAGCCTTGGGGGGAGAATGCAGAGAATACGGCACCACTCTGCCGAGAGGGGAGCAATATACAGGCGGACACTAAGCATGCTCCGTGAAAGCCTTTTTTTTTTTTTTTTTTTTTTTTTTTTTTTCTTTATTGTATTTCAATTCCCCATCGGGGCGGGCTGGCAGCAGCATATGCGCTGCTCTTCAGCCGAAAGACATAGAACAAAACAAGAGAAGGCATTTAAAAACAGCAAAGGAGAGAAGAAGGCGAACATAGATATAAAAAGGGAGAACATCATGGAAGGCAATATACAAAAAACGGGGTGACTGTAAAATGGAGATAAAAAACTGTTTAAAAGTAGCACACACAAAAAGCCACACACTGCGACGATTAAAAGAACACAAGGCACAGTATGACTGGAGCATAAAGGTGTTGACGGATGGCAGAGCACACAGCGTAGCACTGACGGCGAACCTCAAGGCAGTACAGAAAATCACTGCCTCTTGACGCACACGAGAAACAGCACGAAACACAACACTGACGTGGCACACTGATGATGAGCAATACAGAGGATCTGCCAGGTTCAAGGAGATGAGGGAGACCTGAAGAAGGGAGGGAGGGGAAGAGATGGGGGAGGGGAATGGGGGGCGCTCGGAAGAGGGCCAGGTAGGGAGGGATGTGGGAAGGAGAGAGGCAAGTATGGGGTGCAGGGTCTCAGGGGAGGGGGGGGATGGAGGAAAATCCGCTCTGGGAGAAGGAAGAAAGAGGAGAAGGGGGCCCTGGGGAGGGGGGGGGGAACAAGGCCGGGTTATAGTTGGAAGGAAGGGTATATGTCACGGCGAAGTTCGTCATCCGGGAGGGGAAGGCGTTGGAAATTGCCCTGATGAAGGAGATGGAGGGTGTGGAGGTGGAGAGAGGGAGGGATACAGCGATAGAGGCGCGGCAATGGGCGGGGGGTGGAGAGGAAGGAGGAAACCAGAGGGTGGGGGGGATCAAGCCTGCAAACAATGTAAAGGATGCGGAGATGTTGGAGGAACAAGAGGAGGTGGGGGAAGGGGATCAGTTCATACAGGAGCCGTGTGGGGGAAGGAAGGCGGATACGGAAGGCAAGGCGGAGCGCATGGCGTTCAAGGATTTGGAGAGCCTTGTAAAAGCGGGTGGGGGCGGAGATCCAGGCGACGCTGGCATAACAGAGGATAGGACGGATGAGGGATTTGTAGGTGTGGAGGATGGTAGAAGGATGCAATCCCCATGTCCGGCCGGACAGGAGTTTCAGCAGGCGGAGGCGGGAATGGGCTTTCTGCTGGATGGTCAGGAGATGAGGGGTCCAGGTGAGGTGTCGGTCAAGGGTGAGGCCAAGGTATTTCAGGGTGGGGGTGAGTTGGATAGGACGACCATAAAGGGTGAGGTAGAAATCTTGGAGGCGAAAGGAGCGAGTGGTACGGCCTATGATGATTGCCTGGGTTTTGCAGGGGTTGAGACGGAGGAGCCACTGATTACACCAAGTGGTGAACTGGTTAAGGTGGGTTTGGAGGGTACGTTGAGACCGTTGAAGGGTAGGATAGAGAGCCAGGAAGGCGGTGTCATCAGCATATTGGAGAAGGTGAACTGGTGGGGGTGGCTTGGGCATATCAGCTGTATACAAGAGATAAAGGAGAGGGGAGAGGACAGAACCCTGGGGGACGCCAGCCGTGGGATAAAAGATACGGGAGTTGGTGTTGTGGAGGGTGACATAGGAAGGACGGTGCGAGAGGAAGGAAGCGACCAGACGGACAAAATTGATAGGCAGGGCGTAGGTTTGGAGTTTAAAGAGGAGACCGGGATGCCATACACGGTCATAGGCATTTTGGAGGTCAAGGGAAACAAAAATGGCGGAGCGACGTGAGTTGAGCTGGAGGGACAGAAGGTGAACAAGGTCCGTGAAAGCCACAGGTATTCATGGCTCTATGCTCGAGGCAGAACACGGCAGGCAGGGTGTGAAGTTCCTGTAACTGTGAGGCTGAAACTTTCTCGTCCCAAAAATACCTGTAGCTTGGGCCCTGATATACAGGGTGATCTATTGATAGTGACCGGGCCAAATATCTCACGAAATAAGCGTCAAACGAAAAAACTACAAAGAACGAAACTTGTCTAGCTTCGAGGGGGAAACCAGATGGTACTATGGTTGGCCCGCTAGATGGCGCTGCCATAGGTCAAACGGATATCAACTGCGTTTTTTTTTTAAAACTAGGAAACCCCATTTTTTGTTACAAATTCGTGTAGTACGTAAGGAAATATGAATGTTTTAGTTTAACCACTTTTTTTTCCTTTGTGACAGATGGCGCTGTAATAGTCACAAACATATGGCTCAGAATTTTAGACGAACAGTTGGTAACAGGTAGGTTTTTAAAATTAAAATACAGAACGTAAGTACGATCGACCTCTACCTCCTGTACACGGCAGATATGCCCCAACCCCCCCCCCCCCTCCAGTACACATCTTGCAATATGCTGATGACACCACATTCCTCGCCCTCGCTCCTACCCTCCAACGATCCCAACGCCTTCTCCAGAATCACCTTGACCTTTTTGCTGCATGTTGTAACCAGTGGCTCCTGAAACTCAACCCTTCCGAGACCCAGGCAATCATCGTAGGTCGTACCACTCGCTCCTTCCGGCTCCTGGATTTCTCCCTTACTGTCTGCACCCATCCTGTCCGTCTCACCCCCACCCTCACCTACCTTGGCCTCACCATTGACCGTCACCTCACCTGGATCCCTCATCTCCGCTCCATCCAATCCAAAGCCCACAACCACCTCCGGCTCCTCAAACTCCTCTCTGGCCGGACATGGGGATTGCACCCCTCTACCATCCTCCACACCTACAAATCCTTAATCCGTCCCATCCTCTGTTATGCCAGTCCTGCCTGGATATCTGCCCCCCCGAAATTCTACAAGTCCCTCCAGATCCTTGAGCATCATGCACTCTGCCTCGCTTTCCATATACGCCTCCCGTCCGCCACGCGGATCCTCTATGATCTCATTCCTTTCCCCCATCTGCTCCTATTCCTCGAACATATCCACATCCTCTACACCTCTCGCCGTCTTGAACCCCCTCACCCCCTGGTTGCTCCTCTCCTCTCCCATCCCGCCCCCTGCCACGTCTTCACCGTTGTGTCCCCCCTACCCTCCATCTCTACACCCTACATCTCCTTTCCCAAGGTGGCTTCCATGAACTCCCCCTCCCAGATGATGACCTCTCTCCCTCCATTTATCCCTCCTATCAACTCTGATCCTCACTCCCCCTCCTTTCCTCTGTCCTTTTCCTGGGCTCCCTCTTCCCCCCTTCCGTCCTGTTTTCTCCCCACTAAACCTCTCCCTACCTCCCTTCTCCCCCCCACCCGGGTCATTTGCATTCCCCTCCTCTGCCTACCCCACTCCCTGTCGCGTCTGCACAGCGCCCCCCACCCCTCTAATGCGTCCTCATCCTCCATCAGCTCCTTTCCCGGCTCCCCCCCTTTTTTATTTTCCCATCATCTGTCCAGTTTCCCCCCCACCTGCTCTCGGCTGTGGTATGTCACATTTGCCAACTTTTTAGTGCAGTGTTCCAGTGACTGTTGTTCTCGTGTTGCGAACAGAAACCATGCTGTCGCTGGGTGTGAATTTTATGTCTTTTGCGAACAGAAACCAGACTGTCGCCGTGTTTTTTTTAATTGTCTGTCTATTGTTTTACCTGTCTGCTTTGTATGTATTTTCTTAGCGTCATCATCCCTCTGTTCTTTGTTTTAAGTACCACGATTTTTTCGCCATGTTACTCTTTAAGTCTCCGATTTTATCGCCTGTTTTTATTATTTATTCTCTTCATCTTTCTAACAAAGTCTGTAGGCTGAAGAGCGGCATACTAAGGTGCTGCCAGCCCGCCCCCTTCGGGGGGAATTGAAATTCAATAAAGGGAAAAAAAAAGTACGTTCGACTATTTTACTTCGGTTGTTCCAATGTGATACATGTACCTTTGTGAACTTATCATATATAAATACCACATTAATGCAATAAATGCTCGGAATGATGTCCGTCAACCTCAGTGCATTTGGCAATACGTGTAACGACATTCCTCTCAACAGCGAGTAGTTCGCCTTCCGTAATGTTCGCACGTGCATTGACAATGCGATGACTCATGTTGTCAGGTGTTGTCGGGGGATCACGATAGTAAATATCCATCAACTTTCCCCACAAAAAGAAATCCGGGGACGTCAGATCCGGTGAAGGTGCGGGCCATGGTATGGTGATTCGACGACCAATCCACCTGTCATGAAATATGTTATTCAATACCGCTTCAACCGCACGTGAGCTATGTGCCGGACATCCATCATGCTGAAGTACATCGCCATTCTGTCACGCAATGAAACATCTTGTGGTAACATCGGTAGAACATTACATAGGAGATATCAGCATACATTGAACCATTTAGAGTGCCATCGATAAAATGGAGACCAATTATCCTTCCTCCCATAATGCCGCATCATACATTAACCCGCCAAGGTTGCTGATGTTCCACTTGTCGCAGCCAACGTGGATTTTCCGTTGCCCAATAGTGCATATTATGCCAGTTTACGTGATCATTTTTGGTGAATGATGCTTCATCGCTAAATAGAACACGTACAAAAAATCTATCATCGTCCCGTTATTTCTCTTGTGCCCAGTAGCTGAACTGTACACGACGTTCAAAGTCGTCGCCATGCAATGCCTGGTGCATAGAAATATGGTACGAGTGCAATGGATGTTGATGTAAAATTCTCAACACCGACGTTTGTGAGATTCCAGATTCTCGCGCAATTTGTCTGTTACTGATGTGCGGATTAGCCGCGACAGCAGCTAAAACACCAACTTGGGCATCATCATTTGTTGCAGGTCGTGGCTGACGTTTCACATGTGGCTGAACACTTCCTGTTTCCTTAAATAACGTAACTATCCGGCGAACGGTCCGGATACTTGGTTGATGTCGTCCAGGATACCGAGCAGCATACATAGCACACGCCCGTTGGGCATTTTGGTCACAATGGCCATACATCAACACGATATCGACCTTTTCCGCAATTGATAAACTGTCCATTTCAAAACGGGTAATGTATCACGAAAGAAATACCGTCCGCAGTGACGGAATGTTACGTGATACCACGTACTTAGACGTTTGTGACTATTACAACGCCATCTATCACAAAGCGAAAAAAGTGGTCCAACTAAAATATTCATATCTCTTTACGTACTACACGAATATGTAATAAAAAATGGGGGTTCCTATTTAAAAAAAACGCATTGATACCCGTTTGACACATGGCAGCGCCATCTAGCGGGCCAACCATAGCGCCATCTGGTTTCCGCCTTCAAGCTAGACAAATGTCGTTCTTTGTAGTTTTTTCGTTGGACGCTTATTTCGTGAGGTATTTGGCCCGGTCACGATCAATGCAGCACCCCGTATATAAATCAGATAGGAATATTTGAAGTATCGTACCAAACAACATTTTAACGCGCTCCTTTGAGTCACCGACAGGACAGAGCCAAAACACATAATCTTTCTTAGTTGTAGGGCTCTGCGCGCGAAAATTCGAGAATTTCGTTGGTCAGCCGGTCTGACGTACTTGTTTTGGAAAATTATTGAGAAGTGGGAGGACGCTCCACGAGAGTTGAGTCTTGTGAGTGGATGACTGCCCGTGAGAGACTACGATTGGCTCTCGAAGGACGGGCGAATGCTACGAGGGAAGCAGGAGAAACTAAGGAGACACTTCGTCCGCCGCTAGTGAGAGAATCACTTCGAATTCTGCTCGCTCTTAAAGAAATGGTAAGGTCTGCAATCGACTACGGCTTGTTCATGTTACAACGTACTCATAAAAAAAAGTAGTGTTAATGAGTAGGAGGAAGAAGCCCTTCTGGCAGGCATAGTTTTACGAACTCAAAGTTTGGTTATTACTGTTGTCAGATTGCGGAAACAGATCAATATCCTACTCATTTAGTAACCTACCTATAGGTTCCTTGTCTTGAAACTCAGCCAACCTTAGTTACTTGGAACTGTTTCATGCTATGTGATAATTTATCAGTGAATGGAATGTTATCAAGCATGTTCGTATCATACTTCCGTGCAACTACTGCACTTATTTTGTATAAGGTTTTATAGTAAACAACAGAACTTATGGTAACTTTGACTTCCATTACATTCGTATCTCACCCGTGCACAAAATTAAATTACAGTGTCACTAGTCCACCACCCTTTTGAAATCTGTAGGGCAATAATTTACCATTAGTAATAATTCTTGCGTAACTAATGATAGTTTGCAGTCTTCGTTGGGCATGCACATGAAGATACGATGAAATACCTAAAGGCGTAGGTGATGGGGTAGTACAGTGTATTTAATGTAACTGATTTAAAGTACCTAACTTCATTTTATACTTTTTTTGGTGTACGGGCTCCAGAAGACCTAATGATTGGGCTAGAATATGGTAGCAAAGTTTTCCAAATAAGCACAGATCAGAAAAGCAGAGCTGTAAAGCTACGGCCGCAAAAGAACAGACGAGAGCGCAGTTTGGCCGGTAGCCGGACGCTTTTGTCCGACTCAGCTGCTGCAGAATCAACGATGTACTTTGCTGGAGTAAAAGTTTATTCGCGCTGTACGTACATTAACAAAAATTAAAGCATGTGACCTTCAGATTTCACTATCAATAACATTACACCTTACGGTAAGAGATAATGGCCTGATGATTCATATTCTAGGTTTCAGGAATTACTGCAAACAATCGCCGTTGTTTCTTTATTTTTTATTTATTCATGACCGGTTTCGAATCACCTGGCCATTCATCATCAGATGATACAATTTAGTTCGGAGTATTCTTCCGGGCATTGCATCACATCAATGTACAAAATATACGATAGCTTAAAATATATAAACATAAAACCGCCGGCATTCCTCAGGGCAAGACTCGACTTGCTGGAGTGCAGGTGCCCCTACATCGAACCAGCGGTGTCTCTGCGTCAGATTTCTGGAACTTTATTGGCCATACGGTACGCATGTAACAGACCAGTTAGGAGGAGAGGGGAAGGTAAGATGGTGGCTATTCGTGGTCTATCCGGCTTGTCTGTGAATCCTCGCTTTGCTACTGGTGGGCATCTTTTCCTTTTGGTGTGGGATGTGCACTGACAGTTCCCCTGTAGCTGTTTGCTTAGGCTGTCGCGTCCTTGCACGATGAGGCTTCTGCACTTAGACAGCTCACGGCCTGTCGAACTGGGACGGCCGGTACCTTGGATGCCGGAACCTTGTAGCCGTCCTGTCTACTGAAAAGGTTCAAATATGTGTGAGCTCCTAAGGAACCAAACTACTGAGGTCATCCGTCCCTAGACTTACACACTACTTAAACTAAGTTACACTAAGAACAACACACACACACACACCCATGCCCGAGTATGGACTCCAACCTCCGGTGGGAGGGGCCGCAAAATCCGTGACATGGCGCCTCAAACCACGCGGCCACTTCGCGCGGCCTTCTCTACTGATGTCGCCTCGTTGCTCAATAATTTCAGTCGCCTCTCGTATTTTGCGCTTGCGTGTCCACGACTGTTGCCAGTACACGAATTTCCTGGAACACGAGAGGTTTGTCTACAATCACTGTGCTGTTCCGCAGCTGCCGATTTACAGTGCTGTTCTGGTCGCACGTGGCATTCGTGTTCGGCCGCGCGTTTGCTGACTGGTCTCCCTGTGGCCCTTATGTAGGCGGCTCCGCAGTCACAACTCAGTCCATACACTTCTGCAGTACAAATATCGTTCATAGAATCCTTGCTGGAACACATCATGTCAATCTACGGAAAATCTGTTATTATACCTGTTGGCGCGAAAAGCGTACTACAGCTCCCGCAGTTCTTCTTTGATATTATTGGTATCATCTACCCCGTGGCCACAAGCAGACAGCGTACGCAGGACACAATACTTGTGGCCGGTTGGTGTGTGTTGGCTTCCGGTCTACCACTGGTTGAGTGATGTTGGCACTCTGGTTGGTGTGTGTTGGTTTTCGGTCTTTCCTATACTCGTATACCTCCACGTCCGAAAATGGAATCGTACCGTCATTTTCGGTTTCTTGGGTGAACTGTGTGTTCTTATGCAGGGTGTTAAGTGGTAAAGCTAGTTTCTCAACTCCGCTCCTCTGTGTGACCAGGTAACGAACATGTTATACACAACCCGGTCACATTAATGGGATCATCACGTCTGTTCAACTGAACGTCCTATAACCACCATCAGACAAAGGGTCGTAACAGTGCCGGTGGAGGGTATGTTAAGCAGGTCAGGGGATTCGCGGCAAACGGTGCAGTCATCATCGTAATGAAAAAACAGCTCGAATTATACGACGGCCAAAAGGACATGATCATTGGCTTCCAGACTGAGGGTGGAAGCATTTCCGAAACGGCTAAATTATGAAGCAGTTCGCGTGCCGCTGTTGTTAAAGTAAACCGCGCATGGCAAAACGGCACCACCCAAAACGACGTCAAGGCAAGTGTCATAGACTGTTGTGGGAGTGTGGAGATGTGTACGGGCGAATAGTCGTGCACCTTTTGAGGAACTGACAGCCCAGATGAACCAAGAAAGTCCGTTCAGCGAACGCTGGAGCGTGTGGACCTCCACAGCAGGCGCCTCGTCGAAGCACCCAACCTGACTGCCACTCGTCGGCGAGGAAGGCTCCAGCTTGCTTACTGATACTGCAGCCCGACGTCCACTGAGTGGCGACAGCTGATGTTTCCAGGTGAATCGTGTTTTATGCTCCATCGGACTGAAAGTAAACCCCCTGCAAGAATCGTCGGAAGGTCAATAAAATTCTTTTGGGCTTTGAGGCCGCATTGTCGTCTGTAAAATTCCGACGTTTCGGCGACTGTTGCAAGGTGCCTTCCTCAAGGGTGTGTTGCTAACTGCTGAATGAGCACTAGTTTGGATACTTATATACTATGGAGGAGTGCTGTCATTGGATGTGAGGATAAGGAGGAAGGGTATTAGTTCATATTATTGGTCTTTGAATTGCGTGTTGTCATTGGTGGAAATGGGCGTTTTCCATTGTAGTTTCCTTTACTGCTTGCTATTGGTGGAAATCGTCGAATAGCAGTCTGAGCGGCGACTACAGCGTAGCGTTGTTTACTAACTGCCTGGTATCGACGAGGGCGCGTCAGCATTCTGTGTACCCTCCCTCCACAGCTGTGGCCCACCGCGCGCCTGCTGCTCTGCCAGGACTGTCATTCAGTGTAGTTGTCACAGCTGGCAGCCATGACGCTGGAAGTCGGTTCCCCTGCTTTTCATATTGTCGGGTCGTTTGGCTATTTCTACAGCCTCTCTAATCTTCCTCCTCAAACTAAACGGCTGTTTCGCCAGTTCGCGGGCCTGTCGAAATTCGATCTTCATCCTGCACTGTTCCTGGTGTTCTGCCACCGCTGATTTGCTGTATTGTTTGAGGCGGATACATCTCTAGTGTTCAGTTAACCTTGTGCGTATTGGACGCCCGGTCTCACCTACATACACCAGTCCACATTCGCACCCGATTTCAGAAACTCTGGTGGCATGAAACTTGTATCTTTCGTCGAGCCCAGAATTTCTATTATTTTGTTGTTGCTACGAAAAATCGGCTTAATGTCTGCCCCACCGAGCGAGGTGTCGCAGTGGTAGCACACTGGACTCGCATTCGGGAGGACGACGGTTCAATCCCGCGTCCCGCCATCCTGATTCAGTTTTTCCGTGAATTCCCTAAAATCGCTCCAGGCAAATGCTGGGATGGTTCCTTTGAAAGGGCACGGCCGACTTCCTTCCCCTTCCTTCCCTAACCCGATGAGATCGATGACCTCGCTGTTTGGTCTCTTCCCCCAAACAATCCAACCCAATCCAATCCAATGCCTGCCCGACGGAGAATTTTGCCCAGACGGTCAGTAACACCTTGTACATATGGCAGCACGACGGTGTTCGGTGCGTCGTTCTGCATTTCCCTGTTGCCCTCCTCCTTCGGCGCCATGGTTTTGTGTATAATCCTCATGTCGTGGCCATTAACTCCAAAAATGGACCAGAGGTTTTGTAGTTCAGCTTGCAGGTTGTGTTCATCACTGATCCTGTAGGCTCTCTTAAAAGTTTGCAGGGCCGAATTCTTTTGCGTAGGATGGTGGTGGGAGGATGCATGCAGGCACCTGTCCGTGTTGGTGGGCTTCCTATAAACTCCGTGTCCAAACCCTCTGGCTTACGGTAAACTCCCACTTCGAGGAAAGGCAATACCCCGCTCTTTTCTATCTCCATGGTGCAGTGAATTTTGCTGTGCTGCTGGCTGAGATGTTCGTGAAAGTTCTGAAGCTCTTCTTCTGCGTGTGGCCAGATAACAAAGGCGTCCTCAACATATCGCAGCCAGCATTCTGGACGTAATGGTACGGACTGGAGTGCTGTTTCTTCGAACGCTTGCATAAAAATGTCTGCTGCGGCCGGCGAAAGAGGGGAACCCATAGCTAAACCGTCCGTCTGCTGATAAAAATCCCCTTTCCACCTGAAATAGGTGATCGCCAAACAGTGGCGCATTAGCTCTTAGATATCAGGTGCCATGCGTTCCTCTAAGATGTTCATGGCGTCCGTCACGCGTACATTCGTGAAAAAAAACTTCACGTCTAAACTGACCATCAGATCCGTATCCGATACACGCTTTTCTTTCAAAAGTGCTATTAAATGGGTGGTGTCATTGACGTATGAATCTGTATGGCTCACTAAACGTCTAAGCTTCGGAGCCAATTCTTTCGCTAATTTGTAGGTCGGTGAGTTAATACTACTCAGTATCGGCCGTAAAAATCGTCGGAAGGGCCAGGCCTGTGGAGGAAGAGTTACGGTCTGGGGAATGTTTTCGTGGCATTCCCTGCGTGATCTCGTCATTTTGGAATGCAGAATAGATCAACACAAGTATGGATTTATCCTAGGGAGCCGTGTCCACCACTAAAAGCAATTTGTTTCTCCTCGGCACGGTGGCATCTACCTGCGGGACAGCACAAAGTGTGACACAGCTCGCAGGGTACGTGCGTGGTTCGGAGAGCACCATGGTGAGGTTACCGCACCGCCCTGGCCACCAAACTCCTTGGATTTAAACCTAATCCAGAATCTGTGGACCATCTCCATCGGGCTATTCGCGCTGTGGATCCTCAACCGAGAAGCCCAGCGGCACCTGAGTCGTCATGGCTCCACATCCCTGTCGGTAGCTTAGAGAACCTCACTCACTCTCTTCCCGCAAGTTTCGCAGCAGTCCGCGTGCAAAAGTCATTGTTCTGGCTTGTCAATTAATGTGACTGGACAGTGTGCACAGTTTATATATAATTTAAAGTATTTTGTGTCTTATGCAATGACGCTCTACAACGCCAAGAAGAATTTTAATCATCCTTTCACCGGTCGCGGAAGGACACGTAGGTATGTCAGGTGACGACTATTTTGCTGCAGTGTTGTTTATCACGTTACTTTTAGCGTAGCTAATTTAAAAGTCAAGACTTACCGACTAAACATCAGAGAAAATTAACTTTTGACATAGCCAGTCATGGTTGGGAATTTAAAGTACGTCTGCTTTCGATTCTTCGGCTGATGTAATCAGAAACTACCAGTTCGGCAAAGCAGCTACGGGGGTGAGTCAAATGAAAACCTTAAATTTGATTAACAAATCTAAATTTCGCGCCGTTATCCTGTAAGTTGGTAAGCACGCTACAAACAGTGAGCAGAGTGACCTGTAGGTGGCAGCACAGTGCAGATGCACACATACTGTCGCAGTATCAGAATAAAGATGGCCGCCCCACTGGCGACTCGCACCAGGAAAGAACAGCGTTCTGTTATTCGGTTTGTGCGTAGTGAAGGTGTGAAACCTATTGAAATTCGTCGACGAATGAAGGTTCAGTAAGGTGATGCATGTTTGTCACAGCAGCAAGTCTACGAATGGAGTAGAAAGTTCGCAAATGGTGTGACTTCAATGGAAGATGCTCCTCGTTCAGGTCAGGCACAACGAGTTGTGACTCCACAGAACATTGCAGCAGTTGAAGCCATAGTGAAGGGAAACCGCCGAGTGACACTAAATGCCATTGCAGCATATTTACAGATTAGTCATGCGTCAGCACACCACATTGTGGATGATGTGCTCCAGTTTGGTTCAAATGGTTCAAATGGCTCTGAGCACTATGGGACTCAACTGCTGTGGTCATCAGTCCCCTAGAACTTAGAACTACTTAAACCTAACTAACCTAAGGACATCACACACACCCATTCCCTAGGCAGGATTCGAACCTGCGACCGTAGCAGCAGCGCGGCACCGGACTGGAGCGCCTAGAACCGCACGGCCACCGCGGCCGGCTGCTCCAGTTTCACAAAGTGTCTGCAAGATGGGTGCCACGGCAGCTGACTCCTGAAATGGGAGAACGACGTTTTGATGCTTCTGAAGAACTTCTTCGGCGCTTTGAACGAGATGGTGGCGGCTTCCTTGCAAGAATCGTTACTGGGGACGAAACCTGGGTTCAATTCCACCAACCGGAAACGAAGAGAGCGAGCAAGGAGTGGCGCCATTCCTCATCACCAAAACCAAAGAAGTTTCGAACAGAACCATCAGCAGGGAAGGTTATAATGACTCTCTTTTGGGACGAAAAATTCGTCATTTTGGAGCATTACTTGCCTAGACGGACCACTGTCACCAGTGCGTCATACATATATCTCCTTAAAAAATCATCTGCGGGACTGCAATCAAATCAAAGCGACGTGGATTGCTGTCATCAGGTGTCCTTTTGCAACATGACAATGCAAGGCCCCACACCGCCCGTACAACAGTTGCAACAATCACATACCTGCATTTTGAGTGTCTTCCTCATCTACCATACTCACCAGACCTTATCCCAAGTGATTTCTATATATTTGGACCACTCAAAGACGCAATGGGAGGAAAGAAGTTCCGTTCTGACGAAGAGGTACGCCACGCGGTGCATGAGTGGTTGCGCGGACTACCAAAAGAATTTCCCTCTAAAGGATTTTATGCACTTTGTAAGTGCTGGAGGACTTGCATTGAGCGTGGGAGGCCGTAGCTCCACCGCGGGACGTTGCCTGACTGTCGTCAGTTGGAAAGTTTACTGGGTTCAAAAATGGTTCAAATGGCTCTGAGCACTATGCGACTTAACTTATGAGGTCATCAGTCGCCTAGAACTTAGAAATACTTAAACCTAACTAACTTAAGGACATCACACACATCCATGCCCGAGGCAGGATTCGAACCTGCGACCGTAGCGGTCACGCGGTTCAAGACTGAAGCGCCTAGAACCGCACGGCCACAAAGGCCGGCAGTTTACTGGGTCGACGTCCTCTGGCCTACTCTCATCTTATTATGGAGATGTTTTTCTATCTCCACGTACAATGGTCGTCTTGACTGACTACCATTACAGGAGGTCCTGCAAAGACTACCACGGATCAAGAGACCAAATTCAATTGTAAAGGAGACGGTACGTCTTAGAGAGAGAGATTAGTTACACAAGGTAACTGGATTTGAATTATTTTGATGAAAGAGTTTAAACTGAAGTTTGACGGCATAGCAATAGCTGTAGGGCTGACTTCCGCCGCGTGGTCTATCTCCTGTCTACTGCAGACTATCTGTAAACTACTTTAAATAGAGGGAAGCTAGAAGAGCTTCGGGCAAATCTGTGGTGTCACCGCCAGACACCACACTTGCTGGGTGGTAGCCTTTAAATCGGCCGCGGTCCGTTAGTATGCGTCGGACCCGTGTGTCGCCACTATCAGTGATTGCAGACCGAGCGCCGCCACACGGCAGGTCTAGTCTAGAGAGACTCCCTAGCACTCGCCCCAGTTGTACAGCCGACTTTGCTAGCGATGGTTCACTGTCTACATAAGCTCTCATTTGCAGAGACGACAGTTTAGAATAGCCTTCAGCTACGTCATTTGCTACGACCTAGCAAGGCGCCATATTCAGTTACTATATGTCTTCTGAACAGATAATATTGTGAATCATGTACCATCAAGAGCGACGTTCATCATTAATGGATTAAAGTTAAGTATGAAACTAATTACGTCCGCTTTCTGAATTCTCATTCCTTGTCATGTTCCAGACCTCACGTCAGTATAGTTCTTCCCTCCTCACGCCAGCGTGCGTGAGCTAAAAGGCGTGAATGTCGGCCTCCTCTAGTAACACGGTGTTGGCTCTTCTGCCAACCCAACAAAATCTATATTTTTAAAATTTATTTTTCAATAGAAAATGTTAAATAGTTATCAGTTTGCCGTTGTAAAAGCAATATAGCTGTAAGGAAAGTGTTTCAATTCTCTGCAATTATTTTGTCTAGTATGCATATGCTTGATCGACCATATTTACAGCATTCTTACAAAAACTCGCAATTTCCCGCTTTCGCTGAAAATAAAATTTAAGACCAACAAGTATATTTTAGCTTTGTTTGAATGCCATAACATTAAACAAACACGTTTTATTGCACAGGTTGGTGGAAGAGCCACTATAGAACAAGGGACAAAATGGTATGGGATTCGCCTAATTCGGAAAGAGATGATATTTTCGAAGAAGAGGAGAAATTATAAAAGTAGTAGCTGCTGTTTTTATCATGCCGACGAGGCAGATTAAAGAGAATTTTTGGGGGCGCATCTGGCAGACGTATTGTGACCATCCGTTCTCAAATGGTTCAAATGGCTCTGAGCACTATGTGACAACTTCTGAGGTCATCAGTCCCCTAGAACTTAGAACTAACTAACCTAAGGATATCACACACATCCATGCCCGAGGCAGGACTCGAACCTGCTACCGTAGCGGTCGCGCCGCCCCAGACTGTAGCGCCTAGAACCGCTCGGCCACTCCGGCCGGCATTCGTTCTCAATTTTCTCGCTCTTCACCGGCATCGTCATTGGCACAGAATGTGCTGGCGGGTTTAAGCAGTTCCCGCCCCCCCTCCTCTCTCTCTCTCTCTCTCTCTATCTATCTATCTATTTCCTTTTCTTATCAGTTATTTCTCCCCATTTCTCCAATCTCTATCCATATCTCCCAGAACCAGTTCAGTCTCTGTGATCTTTTTCCTATCTCCTCACAATAGCTTGCCCTAGAAACAGAGAGAGAGAGAGAGAGAGAGAGTGTGTGTGTGTGTGTGTGTGTGTGTGTGTGTGTGTGTGTGTGCGTGTGCGTGTGCGTGTGTGTGCATCGTGTGACTTAATCGTTGCCGGGGAGCCAATGCGCAAAGCATAACTCATCAGTAATGAAGTGCATGGCCTGCGTCGTATGCCTTGAATTTCATCTTTCCATTTCTCAGTCTCTGTCTGTTAAATACGTACGGCGCTCTGTGTGTGTGTGTGTGTGTGTGTGTGTGTGTGTGTGTGTGACAGAGAGAGAGGGAGAGAGGGCGGGAGGGAGAGAGAGGGGGTGGAGAGAGACAGAAAGTGGGGGAGGGGGGCTAGGGAGGGAGGTAGGGAGAGATGGTAGCTGCTACCCCCGGGTAATAATGACAACAAGCGCTTGTCCCGCCCTGATGAAATTTATTCGCTCCGAGAATTTGATTACGCGGCCGTGGCCCGCGCAGCCATATATCTTGGGACGCCGTGCAGTGCGGCTTAAGCAAATGCGAATGCAGATGGCGGGCGCACGCACAGCTCCGGACCTAAGTCAAACTTACAGCCGGGCTCGGTTCGCGGCTATAGTCGCAGCGCGCAGGCCGCCGCAGTGTTCCATTTTGTGACGCGTTTTCCGGTTATTCAGGCTCCTCCTCACACTGCCGCCGTGGCCGCTTCTACTTCTGACGGTGTCTGTCACATTTATTTCTGTTTTTACTCCGCTGTACCACGGATAATCATTTTAAACATAGTGGATGTTCAGCTCCTGCTAGAGTGTTTCATTGTTGTTGTTGCTGTGGTCTTCAGTCCTGAGACCGGTTTGATGCAGCTGTCCATGCTACTCTATCCTGTGCAAGCTCCTTCATCTCCCAGTACTTACTGCAGCCTACATCCTTCCTAATCTGCTAAGTGTATTCATCTCTTGGTCTCCCTCTACGATTTTTACCCTCCACGCTGCCCTCCAGTATTAAATTGGTGATCCCTTGATGCCTCAGAACATGTCCTACCAACCGATCCCTTCTTCTAGTCAAATTGTGCCACAAACCCCTCTTCTCGCCAATTCTATTCAATACCTCCTTATTAGTTATGCGGTCTACCCATCTAATCTTCAGCATTCTTCTGTAGCACCACATTTCAAAAGCTTCTATTCTCTTCTTGTCCAAGCTATTTATCGTCCATGTTTCACTTCCATACATGGCTACACTCCATACAATTACATTCAATACTTTCAGAAACGACTTCCTGACACTTAAATCTATACTCGATGTTAACAAATTTCTCTTCTTCAGACACGCTTTCCTTGACATTGCCAGTCTACTTTTTATATCCTCTCTACTTCGACCATCATCAGTTATTTTGCTCCCAAAATAGCAAAACTCCACTACTACTTTAAGACTCTCATTTCCTAATCTAATTCCCTCAGCGTCACCCGATTTAATTCGACTACATTCCATTATCCTTGTTTTGCTTTTGTTGATGTTCATCTTATATCCTCCTTTCAAGACACTGTCCATTCCGTTCAACTGCTTTTCGAAGTCCTTTGCTGTCTCTGACATAATTACAATGTCATCGGCGAACCTAAAAGTTTTTATATCTTCTCCATGGATTCTAATGCCTATTCCAAACTTTTCTTTTGTTTCCTTTACTGCTTGCTCAATATACAGATTGAATAACATCGGGGAGAGGCTACAACCCTGTCTCACTCCCTTCCCAACCGCTGCTTCCCTTTCATGTCCCTCAACTCTTATAACTGCCATCTGCATTCTGTACAAATTGTAAATAGCCTTTCGCTCTCTGTATTTTACCTCTGCCACC
This sequence comes from Schistocerca serialis cubense, assembly GCF_023864345.2. Taxonomy (NCBI): domain Eukaryota; kingdom Metazoa; phylum Arthropoda; class Insecta; order Orthoptera; family Acrididae; genus Schistocerca; species Schistocerca serialis. Next base: position 471,214,475 of record NC_064646.1, on the reverse strand, counting down.
TTCAGAATTTGAAAAAGAGTATTACAGTCAACATTGTCAAAAGCTTTCTCTAAGTCTACAAATGGTAGAAACGTAGATTTGCCTTTCCTAAATCTTTCTTCTAAGATAAGTCGTAGGGTCAGTATTGCCTCACGTGTTCCAATATTTCTACGGAATCCAAACTGATCTTCCCCGAGGTCGGCTTCTACCAGTTTTTCCATTCGTCTGTAAAGAATTCGTGTTAGTATTTTGCAGCCGTGGCTTATTGAAGTGATAGTTCGGTAGTTTTCACATCTGTCAACACCTCCTTTCTTTGGGATTGGAATTATTATATTCTTTTTGAAGTCTGAGGTTATTTCGCCGGTCTCATACATCTTGCTCACCAGATGGTAGAGTTTTGTCTGGACTGGCTCTCCCAAGGCTGTCAGTAGTTGTAATGGAATGTTATCTACTCCGTTCAAAACAGTTCACGGGTGAATAGCCGAACGTCAGCGTCGAATGGGCACAATATTTCAGCAAGCGACGAAGTTGCCATCACAAAGTGTGCTGACGAACTGACCGCTCTGGTACCAGCGCGCCACTTTCATCTCATCCGCCTCCCTTATTTTCCGTTCTATCCGCGTCCGCAATCAGCATCTGATACTCGACTCCTCCTGCTGACACGTTGCTTAGGTTCATGCCCAGGTACGCGTGCTGTTGGCTCCTCTGCTGTTCATCCACCTGCCACCAGTCAGTTCTGCGTGGGATACCCACTCCCTCTTCTTAATCGTGCTAACTGCGGGCTCCCAGGCCTTATTAAGGATGCAGCGTCGACCCAAGCAGGGGCTTGATCCGCTTCCTGACTGGACGTGTGGCCCCTTACCCAATGCATTTACACTGCGTGCATCTCTGCGAGACGAAAGGACGTACTTGTGGGGACAGAGGTTCCTCGGAGCACGATGTAATCTCAGAGAGGCCAGGCGACTAGGGCACACACACGAGGACTTGTACGGACTCCCAAATACACCCGCCGCCAGTTAGAACGCGGTGTTTCCTACAGCCGCCACATCGGCAAGAGGGCGCTGCCTGCCACGAATGATGACGCCGCTGCCAATGAGATGCGAGCATATCCTCTCTTTATCTCCAACGGTGGGTGCACTTAAGTTCAAACATTCATACACTCAGCCCTTTGTGTTTGTTTGCCCGTTCGATGTCATTTACACAGACTTTTATGGTGACAGGGCTCTATATATTCTGAATAGACTTTGTCTTGAACAGTGACAGATTTCTAAATGTTTTGTATTTGTGTATATTTCTACATTCAGATCCACTGTAAGCAACTGACGCAGCACCTAGTTAGGTATTACTTGATTTGTACCGGCCTTTGTAGCCGAGCGGTTCTAGGCGCTTCTGTCTGGAACCGCGCGACCGCTACGGCCGCAGGTTCGAATCCTGCCTCGGGAATGGATGTGTGTGATGTCCTTAGGTTAGTTAGGTTTAAGTAGTTCTACGTTCTAGGGGACTGATGACTTCAGATGTTGTCCCATAGTGCTCAGAGCCATTTGAACCATTTGAACTTGAATTGTAAATAAAGCCACCTTTCCTTGCCGCAGCTTAATTTATATTCCCCAGGTGCGTTTCGCCTTTTTCTTTTTCTAAGGCACAATCAGTGGTATCTATAACGATACAGTTTTGCTATTTTTAGATTATCATACATGTATATTTCTAATGTCTATTGTCAAACCACAATTTATGAAAGATGTTTAAATTTTATTAATAGGATTAAGTAGGAATAATTAATATCTGTCATGTTGGAAATAATTGTGGTAGCAGGGAATGTCTGCACCAAAGTATTGTTGGCAGGAGGGACCGCACATTGATGTAATATTAAAAAGAGCGGGAGAGACCGCGTATGGATACATTTTAAGAAAAGAGCAGGAAAGACCGCACATTGATATATTTTTTTAATGGTAGCAGGTATTGTCTGCACCAGAAAGCATTGTTGGCAGGAGAGACCGCACTCTAGCGTTCGTAGGAAGTCAGTAGTAAGCGAGATGTGAAGCGAGTCGTTGGCAGGTCTGAAGCGAGCGGTTGAGAGGAGCGGTGTGCCTGCCAGCCACCAGCTATGACTTACAAGAGATTATACACGGATGTGCGGTGACATCAGCTAACTATTATCATAAGAGGAACTAAGATTGTTGTAAGATTTTTGTAACATTATTGTAAAAAGTTAGTCCTATTTGAATGTTTGTAAAATCATTTCATTCAGAATATAATTAATTCTTGCCAGCAACATTGGATTACTGATTATAATCCATCCCAAAACCCATCAACGTAAAACTTTGCAAAATTTTATTGTTGTCAAGAAAAAGTTTAACTATGAATTACGTAACGTCAGTCAAATTAATTAAAGAATAACGTCAGCTTTGCTATTAAAGAATAACGTCAGCTTTGGTAATAAATACAGCCACTTATTATGACAGCCCACCAGCAGTAAAACAGAGTAAGTGTATTCATGTCGCAGTTTGATCTAGCAGTCAGATGACGATCCAGTAACACTAAAAAAGGTAAGGAACAGTTTTGGGTTACTGCAGGTAACGACTGAGGGCCACGACGATGACACATTCTATGTTTCGTCGAAATAATCAAAAAATCACTTTTAATAAGCAGCAATTAAATTTGTATGCGAAGATTGAGAAAGAAAATAAATTTCAAAGGGAAGATTTCATTTGCTATTACTAAGCAAGAGATAGAAATCCTAAGGGAAGGTTTCATAGGTTATTGTAGAAGGTAAGGTTGCGTAACAAAAGGGATATAGAGGAGACGGGAAGGTTTCAAGTTCACGTCGCGCTTGTCCGAGAATTACTTCGAGCAGATAGTTAGAGAACCAACTCGTGAAGCTAACGTTTTAGACCTCATAGCAACAAATAGACCGGAACTTTTCGACTCCGTGAATGTAGAAGAGGGTATCAGTGATCATAAGTCAGTGGTTGCATCAATGACTACAAGTGTAATAAGAAATGCCAAGAAAGGAAGGAAAATATATTTGCTTAACAAGAGTGATAGGGCACAAATCGCAGAATATCTGAGTGACCACCATCAAACGTTCATTTCTGAGGAAGAGGATGTGGAACAAAAATGGAAAAAATTCAGAAACATCGTCCAGTACGCCTTAGATAAGTTCGTACCGACTAAGGTCCAAAGCGAGGGGAAAGATCCACCGTGGTATAACAATCATGTACGAAAGGTACTACGGAAACAAAGAAAGCTTCATCATAGGTTTAAGAGTAGTCGAATCATAGCTGATAAGGAAAAGCTGAACGAAGCGAAAAAGAGCGTAAAGAGAGCAATGAGAGAAGCATTCAACGAATTCGAACATAAAACATTGGCAAACAATCTAAACAAGAACCCTAAAAAGTTTTGGTCATATGTAAAATCGGTAAGCGGATCTAAATCCCCTATTCAGTCACTCGTTGACCACGATGGCACCGAAACAGAGGACGACCGAAGAAAGGCACAAATACTGAATTCAGTGTTCCGAAACTGTTTCACTGCGGAAAATCGTAACACGGTCCCTGACTTCAGCCGTCGCACGGACGCCAAAATGGAAAATATTGAAATAAACGATATCGGAATTGAAAAACAACTGCTATCACTTAGTAGCGGAAAAGCATCCGGACCAGACGAGATACCCTTAAGATTCTACAGTGATTATGCTAAAGAACTTGCCCCCTTTCTATCAGCAATTTATCGTAGATCGCTGGAAGAACGTAAAGTACCTAGCGACTGGAAGAAAGCGCAGGTCGTTCCCATTTTCAAGAAGGGTCATAAATCAGATGCGAATAATTATAGGCCTATTTCGCTTACGTCAATCTGTTGTAGAATAATGGAACATGTTTTGTGTTCTCGTATTATGACGTTCTTAGATAATACAAATCTCCTTCATCATAACCAACATGGATTCCGCAAACAGAGATCATGTGAAACTCAGCTCGCCCTATTTGCCCAAGAAATTCACAGTATCGTAGACACTGGCGAGCAGATTGATGCCGTATTCCTGGATTTCAGGAAGGCATTTGATACGGTTCCGCACTTACGTTCAGTGAAAAAAATACGAGCTTACGGAATATCGGACCAGGTTTGTGATTGGATTCAGGATTTCCTAGAAGAAAGAACACAACATGTCATTCTTAACGGTTCAAAATCTGCAGATGTAGAGGTAATTTCGGGAGTACCGCAGGGAAGCGTGATAGGACCTTTATTGTTTACAATATACATAAATGACTTAGTTGACAACATCGGTAGCTCCGTGAGGCTATTTGCAGATGACACGGTTGTCTACAAGAAAGTAGCAACATCAGAAGACTCGTACGTACTCCAGGAGGACCTGCAGAGGATTAATGCATGGTGCGACAGCTGGCAGCTTTCCCTAAACGTAGATAAATGTAATATAATGCGCATACATAGGGGCAGAAATCCATTCCAGTACGATTATGCCATAGTTGGTAAATCATTGGAAGCGGTAACGACCGTTAAATACTTAGGAGTTATTATCCGGAGCGATCTCAAGTGGAATGATCACATAAAACAAATAGTGGGAAAAGCAGGCGCCAGGTTGAGATTCATAGGAAGAATTCTAAGAAAATGTGACTCATCCACGAAAGAAGTAGCTTACAAAACGCTTGTTCGTCCGATTCTTGAGTATTGCTCATCAGTATGGGACCCTTACCAGGTTGGATTAATAGAAGAGATAGACATGATCCAGCGAAAAGCAGCGCGATTCGTCATGGGGACATTTAGTCAGCGTGAGAGCGTTACGGAGATGCTGAACAAGCTCCAGTGGCGGACACTTCAAGAAAGGCGTTACGCAATACGGAGAGGTTTATTATCGAAATTACGAGAGAGCACATTCCGGGAAGAGATGGGCAACATATTACTACCGCCCACATATATCTCGCGTAATGATCACAACGAAAAGATCCGAGAAATTAGAGCAAATACGGAGACTTACAAGCAGTCGTTCTTCCCACGCACAATTCGTGAATGGAACAGGGAAGGGGGGATCAGATAGTGGTACAATAAGTACCCTCCGCCACACACCGTAAGGTGGCTCGCGGAGTATAGATGTAGATGTAGATGTAGATGTAAGTATTATTAACAGTTTGCTGTGACCTGTGATTCCTCGCATCAGGTCTGGGGTTCGCACTACCACTTTATTTTCGAAACATAAGCACAATTTTTTATTCCGAACTATTTCACACTGTTCACCACGTTTCTCCTTCTTTTTTGTGGTCTACTATTATTATTTCGTCACTAGATACAGCTATTTTCCCGAACACTGTGCTTTTAACAACGTAAATGTTCTAGCTCATTATGTGCTTCCTCCTATTTCGTTTGTTTACCCACATCTTGCGAACCTAATGTAGTATGTGTTCTAAACGAACTTCTACCACTCTCTAACAGCTATTACATTCATATTCAAAACTGTACAACTCAAAGCACAAACGACCCACCGTTCCCCCTCCCCCCCCCCCCCCCCACACACACACTATTCTTTTTTTTATTTAAAAAAAATAGACTATATACACACTCTTCAGCTTTCTCTCTCTCTCTCTCTCTCTCTCTCTCTCTCTCTCTCTCTCTCTCCCTCCCTCCTTCTCTCTGTCTCAGACACATACTAATTCAACTTTAGTTTCCAGTAATATGACGGACAGAGTTCCTCTACGGTGCTTCTGAGGCGATAATTTATCTCAGAGTGGTGTAAATTTAATCTAGTATTCAGAAAATTTTGAGGTGCAGTACAAATTTCTTTTGTTTCTTTAGTTTCGTGGAGTTAGTTTTGTTTATTATTGCCTGAATTGCAGCTTCTTTAGGTTACTTAATTTGCATTAATGGACCCCGATTTTTATTTTCTGTATTTATATTCTTGTATTTCAGTCAGTAAATTCTTGTGGCTTAGGAGAAATGTAAACATTCAAGTGTTTATTTTTCGTCGAAATGAAGTTTCTGGTAGATGGCTGCGATGTTATTATGGTCATGTCATCTTCGATGGAGTGATTTTTTTTCCTTATTCGCTAATTTTCGTTCATCTATGAATAATAATTGCATTATCGACGGATAGACAGTAGAGGTCTGTTAAATGGTGTTCATCTGCTGATCTGATTGTTTCTTTTTTTTGGCATTATAGATCAATGCTTCTTAGGAAGTGCTGTAGCTATTACTTTTTCAAGTATCTTGTGTTTATTTAATTTATTTAGTAAGATAAAATATCAGATATTGTGTTTTGTGTGATATAGAACTCTGGGTCAAGCGCCCTTCTCGAACTACAGTTGAGAGGTGTACACCGATCAGCCAGAACATTATGAACGACCCACCTGGTAGCCAGTATGTCCACATGTGGCGACGAATGTAAGCAAAGAAGCCTCGGTAGGCCGCTGGAGGGACCACATCTACATATTCAAGACACCCAATTCCATTCAAATACGCCACGCTCGATCTCATCCCAGACGGGTTCGATCGGGTTCGGATATGACGAGTTGGGCAGCCAGCACATCAATTGGAACTCGCCACTGTGTTCCTCGAACGAATCCAGCACACTCCTGGCCTTGTGATATGGCTCATTATGTTGTTGAAAAATGTCACTGCCGTCGGGAAAAAAGATCGTCATGAAGGCGTGTACCTGATCTGCAACATGTGTACAATACGCCTTGGCCGTCACTGTATCTTGCACGAGCTCCGCTGGTCCTATGGATGCCCACGTGAGTGTTCGCCAGAGCGTAATGGAGCCGCCGCCAGCTTGCCTCCGGCCCGCGGTACAGATGTTAAGGAGTTGTTCCCCTGTAAGACGACGGATTCGCGCCCTCACGTTGGCGTGATATTGGGATTCATCAGACCGTGCAACGCTCTGCCACTGCGCCAACGTCCTGTGCCAATCATCACGTGCCCATTTCAGTCGTAGTTGCCGATGTCATGGTGTTAACATTGGCTCATGCATGGGTCGTCGGCTGCGGAGGCCCATCGATAGTAGTGTTACTGTGTGTTCAGACAGACTTGCACTCCGCCCACATCAAAGTCTGATATTAGTTCCGTACCAGTTTGCCGCCTGCCTGTTTTTATCAGTCTACCCAGCCTACGACGTCCGACATCTGTAATGAGAGTTGGCCGCCCAATCCCACGACAATGAAGAATACAGCCCGTAATTAGGTCCCCCTGAGTTTCATCTCTGCTCACATGAACTGCTGAAAGACAACATTTTGACATAGACAGCGACCTGTAGACCAGAACAGAGAATTGACGGAAAGCATTGGAGGCTGCCTCCAATGACGAAGGTACTGTAAAGTTGGTACAAAACTACCACAGATGTATAAGTCGCAGCGGCGATTATGTGGAGAACTAGCTGGAAGATGTAGCTAACCGTTACAAATAGCACAGTTTTGTTTTCATAGTGGTCTCCACTTCGCGGCCGATTGGACCTTACTTTCTAGATAGCCCTCGTGTCTATATACGAGCCGCGCAGGATTAGCCGAGCTGTCTGGGGCGCTGCAGTCATGGACTGTGCGGCTGGTCTCGGCGGAGGTTCGAGTCCTCCCTCGGGCATGGGTGTGTGTGTTTGTCCTTAGGATAATTTAGGTTAAGTAGTGTGTAAGCTTAGGGACTGATGACCTTAGCAGCAAAGTCCCATAAGATTTCACACACATTTGAACATTTTTTTCTATATACGAGAGTTGGAACGTAAATAGTGGTAACTATTTTTTCACAGCCGATACAAAACAGATACATGTCTGCACCTGTTACTGTCCTTCAAAATAGTCACCAGCGTTGTGCAGAACCCGTTGCCAGCGATGTGGAAGGCGTAGCTAGCAGAGTCTGTTCTGTTGATTGTGTGAATGGAGCAATCTACTGCCTGTCGAATCTCTGGAACAGTTCAGAAGCGAATGCCACGAAGCGGTTCCTTCATCTTCGGAAACAAATCAGTCAGACGAAGGGTATGGTGGATAGTACAGTACTTCCCAGTCCCATCGACCGAACAGAGCAGCCACAGCTTGCGCTGTATGCGCCCGAGCATTGTCGTTCGAAATGATGGGTGCGTTGCGCACAAAGTGTCGCCGCTTCTTTCGCAAAACTGGTCGCAGGTGATGCTCCAAAAACGAACAGTAATACGACTTACGTCCTTGTGACTTTGATTTGATTCCGAAGATGTAGGAACCATTTCGCAGCACTCGCTTCAGAACTGATCCAGAGATTCGACAGGCAGTAGACCGCTCCATTCGCACCACCAACAGAACTGGCTCTGCTAACGGTGTACTACGCCTTCCACATCGGTGGCAACGGGTTCTACACAACGTTGGTGACTACTTTGAAGGACAGTTACAGGTGCAAACATGTAACTCTTTTTTATCGGTTGGGAAATAAATAGTTGTCACTATTTAAGTTCCAACCCTCGTATAACGAGCGACGCGTCCCGGCTTGGAACGGGCACTACTAAGTATCTATAGTGGAACGACTTGTCCGCCGTACCGGTAAGGAACATGTAAGCCTTCGTCGTGAGTCAGTCTGTCTACCAGTACCCTGCAGATTCTTTAAAGAATTGGGCTCACGTGTATAAAAAACCTTCAAGGATCTTCCCGCTTCACAAATGAGATAACACGTTAAATACTTGGCGTTCAGCATGTAAGCTAGAAAAAGTTTAGAAAACGTTTGGATAAGCTAGAAGTTTTCTGCTCCCGTTGTGAAACATTGGATAAATATAGTATAGATAATTTTGACTGCTTTTTAAGGAAAGGTAGTACGAGTATTCACGCAACTTCATGTGTATGACGTTGTATCTCCTAAAATATCTGTCACACAATGATATAATTTTGCAGGTACATTGGGAGCTGCATGTAGATAGTGTCTGCAAACTGTGTTGCAAATACTGCTAGTACTAAAGAAGAAATACATTAAAACAGTGTTTCTGATGCGGAAGACTGACTGAGTGAAGAGCGAAAATTTAGTAGGCGATAAGCTTTTGTCCTTTAATCATTATCCAGGTTTTGTCATACAACAAAAGTTTCTTTTAAATTGTTTATAAAATTTTTTGCAAGTCGCTAAGAGCTCTCATTCTTAAATACTGAATGAATATTTGCGTGCCGTTAGTTACGCTGCCTCAACACAAACACGCTTTTTCTAACTGGAATACTTGACTTACTGAGCAACATTTTTAAGGTACGATTATAGCTCTTAATTACTAGATTACGGCAGCGTTTATTTTTTCATTTTTAAATTCGCCAGTAATCACTCCAAATAATAACAATTATTTTGTTGTCGCTGGAAGGGGTTATGTAGGCAATGTGCGTTCCAGGTGTAGTCGGCTAGTATTGTAGATCAGTAGAAAGCGCTTGAAAATAGCTACTGTAGTTCTTGCGATTAGCCTTACCACACAGTGAGATCAATGCGTCAGGGGCTTTAACGTACAAAATATACTGGCACATAGTCACGTGTTATAGAATACCAAAAATGGAAAGCTTCATTAGTGAGAACCAAGGGGCGTTTTCGAAACTCGCAGTTTTCTAGTTTAAATACTAAGAGAATTTTGAATAGTTGTTGTCGTTGCAATAAGGCTAGATAAGAGAATGAAAACGTCTTTAAAAACGAAACGAACGATGTGAAATAATAATCGTGAATTTATGATACATTCTTGTAGTAATTTCTATGTGTAGAAAAATAAGTTCTGCATTCGAAGCGTTCGTCCCAGCGTACACAATTGACAGAGATCAGACAGTCACTAGGACCTGGTCACCTACTGCTTTAGCCGGCCGCGGTGGTCTAGCGGTTCTGGCGCTGCAGTCCGGAACCGCGGGACTGCTGCGGTTGCAGGTTCGAATCCTGCCTCGGGCATGGGTGTGTGTGATGTCCTTAGGTTAGTTAGGTTTAAGTAGTTCTAAGTTCTAGGGACTTATGACCTAAGATGTTGAGTCCCATAGTGCTCAGAGCCATTTTGAACCTACTGCTTTAACTGGACAAACATCTTCAGTTAGAGTAAGCAATATGTAAATTACAGTTCAAGGCGACAATGACAAATATGTTTTGTCGTTTCGGAAGGTATATTCGTTGAGGAAAGATAGCTTGCGCGATGGGCAGAGATAACGGACTACCGCAGTGTTCACGGTTATTATCTATGACAGTACTGTACACAAATTATGCAGTTAATAACTACTTTAAAACAACTAAAATGGTATTTGTAATATGTTAATATGAAAAGGGAGTTACATATTCATGATTAATAAGTTAGCTTCATAAAGTATGAGGCTGGGTATCCATGATCCCTTCTCTCTATGATACTGAAGTCTCTTTTACGTCACAACTTTCCACAAGTAATAAGTTCAGCCCAAAATCGGTACACAATTAGAAGCTGGTTAAAAATCCTTTGTAACGGTGACTCATTCACTCATTCATTCCTGCACGATTAGTCTATGTTGATAAAAAAGGATGTTGCCTTGAACAATTAAATACATGGTGAACGTAAAATGTAAATGTCGCGTGACCGTTCGCCGGTGCATCGATTTGACGCCACTTCTGCGACTTGCGCGTCGATGGGGATGAAATGATGATGATTAGGACAACACAACACCCAGACCCTGAGAGGAGAAAATCTCTGATCCAGCCGGGAATCGAACTCGGGCCTTTAGGATTCATATCCTGTCCCTCTGATCACTCAGCTACCTGGGGCGGACTAAGGTGAACGTTAATAAAATCTAAAAATTGTAGAAACGCACTGCTGACTGTAAATTGAAGAATAATGGTCGTATGAAAGTGTTTCCGCAAGTGCATCGTTGCCACGGTAGCTGGCGCTGGCTAATGACAGTTCCTCTGACCACGTGCCGTGTGTTCCTCGTGTATTGCGAGCTGTGTGACTGACGCAGCGTACTGTAAGCAGCAGAACGGTCCAGTGTCCATGTCGGGAACAAGCAGAGATGGTGTTTGTGTGCGGCCAAGAAGGTGGAAACGGTAGAGAGTCAACCCAGCTGTACCGCAACAGGTACCCTCACAGACAGCAAACACACCGCACAACACTTCAAAAAGTTCTTTGGCGTTTGTGTGGCCATCATTGTCCTCTCAGATAGACGAATGTGCAGGCAGGCGGCGGATGTGCGTACATCAGATATCGACGACCGGTTTCTCCAGGCTATTGAGACTAAACCTAGTAGAAGTCCGCCAACGTGGTATAAGCCAAAGTTCAATTACGTGTATTCTGCGTGACATCCGCTAATATCCCTACCACTACCAATCCGATGGAGGCTACTTTGAACATCTGTTGTGATGTGGACACGATGCAGCTCTGTACTGTGTTCGCGGGCGATTTGTTGTCGGTGCACGCACGCCGCCCATTTCCCGCACGCCGCCCATTTCCGGACACATGTTCAGAGGACATTTTTTCTTCCATTTCTAGTCAGGAGTGCGTTTGTCGGTTATGTTAGTGTTAACCCTGTATATGATTTGTTCAGTTCCTGCTATGATTCAAGTACGCAGAGTGTCTGGTTGTAAGTTACACTACTGGCCATTAAAATTGCTACACCACGAACATAACGTGCTACAGACGCGAAAGTTAGCCGAGAGGAAGAAGATGCTGTGATATGCAAATGATTAGGTTTTCAGAGCGTTCACACAAGGTTGGCGCGGGTAGCGACACCTACAACGTGCTGACATGAGGAAAGTTTCCAACCGATTTCTCATACACAAATAGCAGTTGACCGGCGTTGTCTGGTGAAACGTTGTTGTGATGCCTCGTGTGAAGAGGAGAAATGGGAACCATCACGTTTCCGACTTTTTTAAAGGTCGGATTGTAGGCTATCGCGATTGCGGTTTATCGTATCGCGACATTGCTGCTCGCGTTGGTCGAGATCCAATGACTGTTAGCAGAATATGGAATCGGTGGGTTCAGGAGGGTAATACGGAACGCCGTCCTGGATCCCAACGGACTCGTATCACTAGCAGTCGAGATGACAGGCATATTATCCGCAGGGCAGTAACGGATCGTGCAGACAAGTCTCGATCCCTGAGTGAACAGATGGGGACGTTTGCAAGACAACAACCATGTGCAGGAACAGTAAGACGACGTTTGCAGCAGCATGGCCTATCAGCTCGGAGACCATGGCTGCGGTTACCTTTGACGCTGCATCACAGACAGGAGCGCATGCGATAGTGTACTCAACGACTAACCTGGCTGCTCGATTGCCAAAACGTCATTTTTCGGATGAATCCAGGTTCTGTTTACAGCATCATGATGGTCGCATCCGTGATTGGCGACGTCGCGGTGAACGAATACTAGAAGCGTGTGTTCGTCATCGACATACTGGCGTATCACCCGGGGTGATGGTATGGGGTGCCATTTGTTACACATCTCAGTTACCTCTTGTTCGCATTGATTTCAGTTTGAACAGTGGACGTTACATTTCAGATGTGTTATTACTCGTGGCTCTACCCTTCATTCGATCCCTGCGAAACCCTACATTTCAGCAGGATAATGCACGACCGCATGTTGCAGGTCTCTTACGGGTCTTTCTGGATACAGAAAATGTTCCACTGCTGGCCAGCACATTCTCCACATCTCTCACCAATTGAAAACGTCTGGTCAATGGTGGCCGAGCAACTGGCTCGTCACAATACGCCAGTCACTACTGTTGATGAACTGTGATATCGTGTTGAAGCTGCATTGGCAGCTGTACCTTTACACGCCACGCAAGCTCTGACTAAATGCCCAGGCGTATCAAGGCTGTTATTACGGCCAGAGGTGGTTGTTCTGGGTACTGATTTCTCAGGATCCATGCATGTATATTGCGTGAAAATGTAATCACATGGTTCAAATGGCTCTGAGCACTATGGGACTTAACTGCTGAGGTCATCAGTCCCCTAGAACTTAGAACTACTTAAACCTAACTAACCTAAGGACAGCACACAACACCCAGCCATCACGAGGCAGAGAAAATCCCTGACCCCGCCGGGAATCGAACCCGGGAACCCGGGCGTGGGAAGCGAGAACGCTACCGCACGACCACGAGATGCGGGCCTGTAATCACATGTCAGTGGTAGTATAATATATTTGTCCAATGAATACCCGTTGAACATCTGTATTTCTTCTTGGTGTAGCAATTTTAATGGCCAGTAGTGTATTAAGCGGCACTGAGGTAGCATTGTGATCCTGAACGAGAGTTCAGATGTAGCAGACGAAGGAAATTTGGGGCGGTGGGTGTCTGACAGTTGTCTCTGTTGGCAGTGCGACGGCTCTGAGGCGACTATTGTCACGCGGCGAGTCTGGAGACGGCACTGTGTGGCCTCCGGCAGGAGGCAGGAGGCTGCGGTGGCGGCGGATTAATTACGGGCCGTCTGTGGACAGAAGCCGCAGAGGAGCCGCGCACACACGTACAGGAGGCAGCCACAAGGGCCGCGTAGTCTCGGCGTGCCAGGGACACACTGGAGACACGAGTAGGAGAAGCAGCGCAATAGAGCGGCGGTTCACTTGGCGAAGGCACAGGTCTGGGCGTGGAACATCCACACTGCAGCGGCCAAGTACCAAAAACAGCAGCGATCGTACTGAAACGTTCCTTCCGTGCGTGGCTCGGAGATAATCTACCGACGCTCGAAGACACACTGTAGATCGTGGCCACAATGCATACACTCTTGGCGGCATACGGCGCTTGAAACGTGACGTACACTCCAGCTGATTTACACTGATCAGTCAGAACATTATGATCACCTACCTACCGGCCGGTGTGGCCGAGTGGTTCTAGGCGCTTCAGTCCGGAACCTCGCTGCTGCTACGGTCGCAGGTTTGAATCCTGCCTCGGGCATGGATGTGTGTGATGTCCTTAGGTTAGTTAGGTTTAAGTAGTTGTAAGTTCTAGGGGACTGATGACGTCAGATGTTAAGTCCCAAAGGGCTCAAAGCCATTTGAACCATCACCTACCTAATAGCCCGTATGTTCTCTCTTGGCACGAATAACAGCGGCGACGGTCTTGGCATGTAAGCAATGAGGCGTTGGCAAGTCGCTGGAGTGAGTCCGTCCCGCATCTACACACACAAGTCACCTAATTCCCGTAAATTCCAGGTGGGGTGGGGGGAGAGAGATGAGCTCTGACGCCACATTCAGTCACATCCAAGACGTGTTCAATTGAATTCAAATCTGGCGAGTTGAGGGGCCAGCACTGCGTTCCTCTAACGACTTCATCACACTCCTAGCCTTGTGGCATGGCGCATGGTGAAAAATGCCACTGCCGTCAAGAAACATGATCGTCATGAAAGGGGGGTTTGTGGTCTGCAACCAGTGTACAATAATCCTTGGCCGTCAGAGTGCCTTTCACGAGCTCCAATGAACCTATGATTACCCACATGGATGTTATCCAGAGCATAATGGAGCCGCCGCAAGCTTTTCTCCCTTCCACATTACAGGTGTCAAGGAGCTGTTCCCCTCGAATACGACGGATTCTGGCCCTCCCATTGGCATGATGAAGAAGATATCGGTATTCACCAGACCGTGCAATGCTCTGCCAATGCCGATGCTCACGTGCCCATTTCAATCGTACTTGTCGATGTCGTGGTGTCAATATTGGCACAAGCATGGGTGGTCGTTCTAATGTGTGGCCAAGATCTACAGTGTGTCTTATAGGAGAACTATCCAAGGATTACCACCCATTAATATCCAAATAGCAGACTCTGTACACAATTGATTAAAATGTCAATACAAAACTCTTTTAAATAACAACAAATTCATATAACTTACAGAACATAACAAATTGTTAAAGGAACGAGCTTTAAAAAACAATAACGGCCGCTTGCCACCATAAAATCAAAGAACCTTTTACAATAGTGCTTTCAGAGTTCACCCAAGAGACAAAATCCAATAATAAGTTAACTTGGCAATACAACTTAAGATCATTTACAAAAACCATTAAGAATGATAATGACGCTTGGCACCATAAAATCGGAAAACATTAAGAGCAGTAATAAACTAATAATAATAATAATAATAATAATGGCGACTTGGCACCACAAAATAAGAGAAATTTCTTCTGCAAGAACAAACTACAATGGTGCTTTAAAAGATATTACGCCACAGACCAAGATCCAATAATAAGTTAACTTGGCATTACAATTTAAAATCATTTATATAAAAAAAAAACTTGAGAAACATAATGGCACCTGGCACCATGGAATCAAAGAAGCGCAACACACAACCACTAAATATAATAATAGAATAATAATTTGATACAACCAAAGGGCAAGGGCAACTCCCAACGCAATCACAGACTAGCGATCTCTCGACACTTCGGAGCCTTCCCATTAAAAACGCTCCCCGAAATGAACCGCTGAGAGCTCCCCGACATGCCTCCCACAACTTCCCATCACTTACGCACCTTGGTATGTTCTGTAACACACGACAGATAATATCAACACAAGATAAAAATCAAATAACAATATAACATCCCGAGAGCACTTGATAACCACGGCGTCGTTAACTCGGGCGCTCTTAACAAGTGCCGGAAGCTAACACACACACACACAAATCTTAATAAACAATTCTCGCTTCTTAAGACAAAACAATAAGAGCCAAGCGCACATGAATAGTCGAACCAAAGTCTTAGAAGTGACTTACCGACACCAAACGTGACTATTCCACCAAGTTAATAATAACACAGTGAGATAAAAATACGGGACATACCACTAAATGCTGTTACACAAATCAAATTGACGGGATCGTGTTGTTCAGGTCCCAGAAGACCATATATACCGAGCAGCAGTAATTTACTCTGCATATACTGTTCAAAATCGCCTTTCTTAGGCAAATGCCAAATATACGATACATGAACGCAACTCCGGGCAGGTAACAGGAACCACCTACGTGAATTCCTTCAAAAAGGAACAAACAGGCACCACCAAAGGTAAAGCTGAGCAGATCGGGTGGACAATGACCCACTCAGTGGAATAACCAATAGATACTCCAGTTGAGCATATAAATTAGTACCAACAAATATTGAAACGTGCCACATACACACACAAACACACACACACACACACACACACACACACACACACACACACAGGAAAAACTTCCAACAACGCCGTCCCACATCAGAATGAAGTTCAGAAACCGCTGCTGGAGCTTTCAGCGGAAAATCGGACGAGCCAACCGAGCCACTTGTACTCAGCCCAGCATTGAAGTCCGCCGTTTGTTCCGCCACAGTTCGCCGCCTGACCAGTTTCACCAGTCTCCACGCCTACGACGTCCGACTTCTGATTGAGGGGTGGCCGCCCAACCCCTCGACGTCTGGTTTCACCTCGGTTTCGCCGCTTGTTGAAGACATTCACCACAGCACTCCCCGAATACGCGACAAGTCGTGCAGTTTCGGAAATGCTTCTACCGAGCCTCCGGGTCATCACAGTCTGCCCTTAGTCAAACTCAGACAGATGGCGCGCTTTCCCCACTCTACACACGGACGGCACGCTCACGGGTACTACGTGCATGGTGTGTGTGCCTCACCGACAGTCAGACCTGGCCAAGTGACGCTGCTGTCATCTAGACGGCTTTACATGGACCAGTATAATCGGAAACCTTTATCGGCAGACTCCGATTACTTATCTCTCCGTCTACGTTAAAAATAACTTTAAATAAGCGTCGTGTGCTTCGCTTTGGCGTGCAAGAGTTTTAAAATGTCCAAAACAGTTAAAAGCCCTGTAGCAATGAATCTACTGCTAAAAAGGTTAAATAAATCTTAAAAATTAAAGAAAGACACAAAAATCTGTATAAAAAGTAAATAAAATAATGTGTATTGCCCGCTTAAGTTTAATATGTAGTAATACGTCGGCCCAAGCGTCGTCGCGTTGGATGACCCGTAAGTAAATAAAAAAGAACAAACATAATATTTTCATTATTGCTCGGTATGAGGCTCTTCTGCTTGATGTCATCCACTGCAGTCCTGCGCGTCCCGCATCCACACCTCAAAATAGCTAGTGAAATTATAAATACTTATTATGTAATCTACGAAACACAGTTTCATTAATTAATCTACTTCACGAGGCTTGTGTCCAGCAGTGGTGTGATGATAGCATAGTGACTGACACTGTAAACTTATTTGTCCATCGCTGACATCACAAGCCTTCTTTCCTTCCCACCTCGGCAAGCAGTGCAGTGACTAGAGTTCATATAAAGCTTACTGGGACAAGGTAAATGCTAGCTACAATGAAGTCGATAATTCGATTGTAATACTGGCATTTAATTTGATATCCCCCACAACTGACAAAATTTACAAAAAAATATGAATTTCTTTGTCCACCCACACACTCCTGAGAATGGCACATTTACAATTTGCAATTACGCACCCCAATTACTGGCACCTACGTTGATAAGTACTTGACAACTCTCAATGATAACTACCAGATCAAGAATACTAAGTAAGTTGTTGGAAGTGGTTAAGCGTTGGTGAAAATCTGACTTCTGAGCACACAAAGAACTCTAACCACAGAACTCTGCACGGAGCACGCGTTGGTGCAGTGCTGCGATACAGACCGTCGATGGCAAAGACACCGTCTCCAATGTAACACGTCGTGGTCTCCTGACCTTCATTGCTTACATATCCCGCCCTCACAATCATAATCCGCACACCAAGACGCTTCATTCGAACCCAAACCCGATAAGATAAAGTCAGTGTTGTATGAATTCATGTAAATGATATGCAAATAACAAGTAAATCGCAAATGCGCACCGTGGATGAAATACTCCAGGTTGGCGTACACACACACATTCAAGACACGACGGTCACAAAAGCTTTTAGTTTGGGAGAGGCAAACCGCACACCAGGCAGGAGGCCGGTCCCTTCAGAGGACGAGTCAACCTATCTACGTTGGCCGGCGACCACCCGTAGAGCAGACAGCGTTTGCCCGAGTGAAAGGGAGAACGACCCCATGTTCGGCTTGAAAGCAAATTCCGCTGCATTGTGTGGGAGCGCCCAGCCCACACATTCTTTACAAATATAGCATGCACTTTCAGAGATTTTCACAGGCAGACAGCAAACGCCAAAGCTACAGATTTCTGGATTGGTCTCCTTAAACTAAACGTCATTCTCCCGTTTTAGATGAGCAATGCTGATTGGCAGACGATATTCCTGACGCCTTGAGCTGAAGGAGTAATGGAAGAGACCGAAAGATATACCCCTTCACGTCTGGCGTGGAGAGGGGCCGTTCCGTTGTCGCTCTTGGAGCAAGAACACGTAACGAGAGCGTGTCCCTCCACTCGTACGTGTACTCAAAGAGCGAGCAACAAGTCTCTCCTCAGTACTTCAGTGGGAGAGCACCCCTGTCGAGCGAATCGGAGTGCGACTCTGTAATGAGTCCTTGCGATTAGGCATTGTTCAATGTGTTGGCCGCCACACTTATTGTGCGGTGCGAACGGACAGAGTTATAGTTAAACGCCTGCGAGCGAATTTTTGAGTGGCATCGCGGTGGACTGGTTATTTGACCGGTGTACCACGCCAATAGTTAAACTAGGGGCGAATAGGAGTCCCTGACTTCATTAAGGTGTAGGGAGAGTTTGATTGGCGAAAGCCAATCCAGACAGAACGAGAGTTATCTTATTTGCCAGCAGCGAGCGGCGCAGACAGCAATCATTGCAGCTTACGGTATTGTGCGCTACAGCTCTTGCGAGTCCCATATTTCCTCCACAACAGTACGCTTCACTGCATTTCACACGCGACAGCCCCGACCGTACCTAGCAACATTCTAACAGATAATTATTTAAGGTGAGTAGGCGCGTCTCTCAGCCATCCTGACAGGTCAATAACAATCTTAAACTTTGTATAGAAATATCAATAGGGAACCCTATCATTGAGAGGTAACTTCACATTTCGGAAAGAACCCGGAAATAACTTGTTCAGTTCAGATATCTCAGTATTTTTGCAAAAAAAAAATAAAAAATAATAATAATAATTTTCGTTAGTTTCTTGTCTTTCTTACGCTAACTAGCACTACTCCCGTACCCAAGTATCCCACTAGTTACATAAGAAATTTTGTGAATTTTTGTGTCACTTCCTTACAGCGGACGACTCCAGAAGATATTTATTGCTGAAAGTTTGTCAGGCATTTCTCTTTAGTACGTTAGGAGCGTCTGTCTGACTTCTGTAGTAGTGTGGGGGTGGAAATTGCATCTTGTGGGAGCCACAGGGTAAAGGGTACATCTCAGATTAATCCGTTGCGGAGAATGACAGAATAGCACCCACACGTCACTCACAGAAAATGGCGACCCTGCCAGGAAAGGTTAAATAGGTAAGCTACCAGGATAGGAAAGTGTCAGAATATTTATGTACGGCAGGTCACAGCAGTAGCTCTTTGAAGAACTTTCTGTCATGTATTAAATAGCTATTTGCAAAGATTGGGGTCAGAATAGATACAGGTAGTGAAGAAAGCAGAATTGGAGGGAAAAGGGCGTGTGTTATTGTGTTGGAAAATTTTGCATTTTTTTACGATTTTTGTGTAGCTGTCAGCGCATAGGATTTTCAGGTGATAGGCACAGACGCAGAGTGACGCAGAGACGCAGTGTGACGCAGCATCATATAAATTAGAATTAAGAAATAACATTTTTCTCCCTTTGCAAGCGCACAGGTAGAGATTGGAGACTGTAGCAGAGCAGACAGAACATTATCTGAGAAGTCACGACGTTGTTGTTGTTGTTGTTGTTGTTGTTGTTGTTGGTTCAACCAACTGGTAAGTGGTCGTACAGTTTTATAGATAGGGTTTTGGTGTGTTGAAAGAATTTCCATGTTAACACGAGCACAAGCCAAAAGTTTACGTGAGAGACAGCAAGCAGACAAGATGGGGAGAATCAACCAGATAGACAGCAAGTAAACGAGCTTATTGAGAATAGGACAGAAGGTGAACCCGAGAATAGGACACACGGTGAATGTGAGAATAGGACAGTCGGGAAGCTGCAGAATCAGCAGGCTCAGTTAGGCTGGATAAAATTGAGACAGATCAGACAGATGGGAATCGAAGGGACGAGAACATCGAATTTCCAGAATATGAAATTCCAGGTAGGGCACATCGTGAGCCAGAAATAGACAGCCCACGTAGGAAATGGCAAAGATTAGAACCGAAACGAGCACAGGAATCGCGTTTGTTCGCCGCATATTCAGGGACAGAATACGCGTCAGTACAGTCAATGAACCGGCAGTTAGCAAACGTTCAAAGAGAAGTAGACAGTGAGGAAGAGGGGGAACATTTAGGATACGTCGAACCTATCGTAAATATTCTAAATGTGTCTCAAAAACAGACACAGAATTTTTCGGAGTTACGAGCGCCACGAAAAGGTTCCGTAACAGACGCAACTGTACCTGCAAACACAAGACATACACAACAGAGAGGGCAGAATGCGGAGTTATTTGCGCCACGTAATGGTTCAATGACAAACGCACTAGTCCTCAACACAGACAGCACGGGTTATTGCAGTTATCAAGCTTAGAAACGCCACAGCATACCCCAGTAAACGACGTAACTGGCCATGTGGAAAACAATAGATCGAGAATACATAGTTCAGCAGAAGGTAGTGTTACAGGACAGGATGCGATCATGGAGATGTTACAAAAAATGAACACTAGTATGACGAAACAGAATACACACATAACAAAACAGTATCAGGAATTGAAACAGGATAATCAGGCTACTAAGACACAGATCTAACAGGTTAAAATCCAAATGGAAGAAGGGATCGCCAGAATTGATAGTCAGATCACTCTGATAAACAAAGACGCGAAAGAATCTAGAGAAAGAATTCAGATACTAGCACAAGGTCAGCAGCAATTACGCACTGACGTGGACAAGGTCCAATTGGACGTCGTAAACGTTGACAAAAAGGTGGAACGTTTTACGAAAAAAGCCACTCGAACAGCAATACAAATTTCGGAAGAACAAGCAATTCGAAGCAATATCGCAAAGGTTCCACTGAAAAAATATGATCAGCGGATCAGTAAAATAGAACTTACAAACAAAGATCAGTTTGAAAAGCTTCGAACAGAGTTGATACAAAATATCGAAGAAAAGATCGAGACCGATTACGCCTGTAGCGAAACAACTGACACGTCAAGCATTAATTCAGTACACGAACACGCGCCGTCTAAGAAAGTTCAAGTAGAACCAAGGCTAGACGTTACACTCGCACAGAAATCGAAACAGAAAACCCCGATTAAAGTAACACATGACATGCCACAGGACCAGGCACAGTATCTAGAAAAAAGGAACACATACATTCAGCCGATACCAATCGAAAGACAGGCAATGGTTCAAATGGCTCTGAGCACTAGGCGACTTAACTTGTGAGGTCATCAGTCCCCTAGAACTTAGAACTACTTAAACCTAACTAACCTAAGTACATCACATACTCCCATGCCCGTAGCGGTAGCGCGGTTCCACACTGTAGCGCCTAGAACCGCTCGGCCACCTCGGCCGGCGAGA
This sequence comes from Schistocerca serialis cubense, assembly GCF_023864345.2. Classification (NCBI taxonomy): domain Eukaryota; kingdom Metazoa; phylum Arthropoda; class Insecta; order Orthoptera; family Acrididae; genus Schistocerca; species Schistocerca serialis. The sequence goes on along the minus strand of NC_064646.1, from coordinate 471,193,046 downwards.
ATAGGCAGACAGTCAGTGGATTACCAGAGAATAAACACGACGACACAAGCAGTGGCAGATTATTTGAGTCCATGAATCAGCCACAAACCGGATTTCTGAGTAGATATGATACAGACCACTTCCTTACAGTTAGAAAATTACAACATTTCAAGGAAGAAGGCGGTAGCTTGCATGCACGCACATTCATCGATCAGTTTCAAGTAGGCTTACCAAACCACTGGAGCGTAGCTCACAAACTTGACTTCATTTGTGCATACATGTCAGGGACAGTAGCAGAGGTGATGCAAAAGATCGCGGCCACCTGTGCGTCTTACTTACAGTTCAGAACAGCATTTCTCGAAAGATATTGGTCTAAGGAGGCGAAAACAAAATTAAATACGAGTTACTTCAGATGGGCACCATATGAAAACTCAGGATGGTAAAATTCTTTCATACAATGGACAAAAAGAATCAATGCCTAGACAAACAATACAGTAACGGAGAGCTGATGCGTCTATGTAGAATGAAATTACCAGTAAAGTGTCAACAGCCGACAGTAGGAAAAAATGAAAATACCGAAGAATTCAAAGAGGTTTTAAGGGAACTTGAATTTATGTTTAAAGAAGACGAGGTGAAAGAAAAAAGACAGGAAAGGGAACAGCAAAAGGAGAGGACTAGGAACGAATATTCCAATAATAATAATCGTAATTATAACACCAATAATTTCAGACAATTTAACAGACAAGGACAGTGGCACAATGGAGACAATTGGCATAGAAACAATAACCAGAATAATTGGTACCGAAATAGGAACGGTAACGGATACTCATACAGTGGCGGATATGGGTTTAGGAATCAAAATGCGAACGATCCTGGGTACTTTGAAAGAGGTCAGGATGTTAGAAACAGCAACTGGCGAGACCAAGGGGCGAACAATTACAGAGGAAATTATGGTCCACAGAGAAAAGATCGACACAGCAAAGAGAAACCAGACGTAGAAGTTAGGCCACCGAATACTGCAAAACGTAAAGTTTGAATTGAAAAATGCGGAAGAGGTTAGGCAAACTAACGTCTACCCTGTCTTATACTAACAACTAAATCAAAAAATAAATTAAGAATCAACAAAATAACACATTAATTAAAAGAAAAAGAGACACAATACACACTAACAATCTCTTGTAGTATCAAGTACACTACAACATGCACACAAACAATAAATGGTACACAACAATTAAAAGAATGAAGAAGTGGTAGGCTATAAAAATGATAGATATATGCTTTAATTAACTTATCATATGAGAAATAAATAATAATTTTCTTCATTTTTATAAACATTGCATTGTTTAGCGTCAAAATCTGTTGTTGTTTGTATAAAACAAAACATTGTAAAACATTTCTCTACACGAAAAAAGGGACTTCGCCACCAACACCAATCACCAGCTCCCTTAACACCAGATGCTTCGAGATAGCGATGTACAGGGTACAGACATGTTGAGAAAGCACTTAGGGCAATAACAACAACATGACGGACAAAGCCACACTGGAAATGCAGGTTGCAACCAGGTTGGACTTCAGGAGAACAACGCGCAGCACGGACATTTCATATGTCACGACACTGCTACACAACGGAAGAGCGTGGGGAGAATCATAATACGACGAGACGACAATGACGGTCCAAAAAATTACTAAGTTCGACAAACTCATCAAGTAACATTCGGAAAGGCAGTCAGATCCTACAAATCCAATATCACTCCTACATTAAAATTCGCATATTCCTAGCCCAAAAAGAACAGAAGAATGCAAGAAAGAAGAGAACAGAAGATGCAAGATGAAGAAGGGCAGAAGACTGCTAGATACCTTTCTCTCCTATCCTACAAAGCAAATTCCTATAAACGTCTTTCCATGAACTTTGAGGCATGGCAACTACTACAACCACTTCTCCAAAAAATAAATCTTGAGTCGTCAAACAAATACAAGCGAACGGCAAACGGAATATTAAGTAGTGCCAACTAACATTATCTAGAAATAGATTCAGCAAAGTGAACAGTATTCTCCTTACCACATCATCAAATTGCCATACCGAACCAGGTGTAAAGCACCAAGACGTCACAGCACAATATTGGGTGAAGCTCGTTGGTAGTCAACTACAATCATCGAACTGCCGCACCGTCCAAGGTGTGACAGCAGAGGAGTACCAACACATCACTGTTCATGCAGTAAACCACAGTCATCATCATCGGTTGAAAGTACCACTCCATGATGACAATTTCAACAAGTAAGACCCAGCATCGCATGCTGACACCCATAAAAATGAGTCGACGCCTTCCAGTATTTCAGTGGGGATCATCGAGTACAGAAACTGAAGCAGCACAGAACGAAAAGACTGATAAAATACAAATGAAGAGTTAAGAAAATGATATATTTGTAAAAATATTTTTTTTTCCTTTTTTGTAAAAGTAATTATTTTATCATATATGTAAAGCCCTATAATGTGATAGAGACCTTAAAATATTATGCGAAGAAAATCAATTAAAGTAGATAATCTCAAAAATCCCTGTAAAGCCAAGTTTGTTTTTCCATAAAAAAGTTTTGGTTAATCATAGGTTGAAAGAGGATAGAATAAAGCAAAAACACTTCATCATTCTTAAAACAGTGACACAAAAAAAGGAAAAATAATGCCTAAATAAATAAAACTAAGTCACACAACAAAGCTTTTGCGAACATTCACGCGAAGCTTAACTAAAGAAAACACATAACCACACAAGAGTATGATACACTGTACACTAACGAGTTTAGAAAAATTAATGTTGTAAAAACAATTTTTGGAAATGAAAAAGAAAAACAGAGACACGTACTGGCAACGACAAAGAATAACAACCTTTGTAAAATCTAAATTTGCCTAACAACAAAACATAAATTGTAAAATTAAGAAATAGAAACAATAGCTATAAGGAAATCACACACATACATTCAAGACACGACGGTCACAAAAGCTTTTAGTTTGGGAGAGGCAAACCGCACACCAGGCAGGAGGCCGGTCCCTTCAGAGGACGAGTCTCTACATTGGCCGGCGACCGCCCGTAGAGCAGACAGCGTTTGCCCGAGTGAAAGGGAGAACGACCTTGTGTTCAGCTTAAATGCAAATTCCGCTACATTGTGTGGGAGCGCCCAGCCTACGCATTCTTTACAAACATAGCACACAGTTTCAGTGGTTTTCACAGAGAGACAGCAAACGTCAAACGCCGATACTACAGATTTCTGGATTGGTCGTCTTATACGAAACGTCATTCTCCCATTTTAGAAGTGCAATGCTGATTAGCAGACGATATTCCTGAAGCCTTGAGCTGAAGGAGTAATGGAAGAGACCAAAAGACAGACTCCTTCATGTCTTGGAGCGAGAACACGTAACAAGGCGTGTACTCAAAGAGCGAGGAACAAGTCTCTCCTCAGTACTTCAGTGGGAGAGCACCTCTGTCGAGAGCGAATCGGAGTGCGACTCTGTAATGAGGCCTTGCGATTAAGCATTGTTCACTGTGTTGGCCGCCACACTTATTGTGCGGTGCGAACGGACAGAGTTACAGTTAAACGCCTGCGAGTGAATTTTTGAGTGGCATCGCGTGGACTGGTTATCTGACCGGTGTACCACGCCAATAGTTAGAGTAGGGGCGAATAGGAGTCCCTGACTTCATCAAGGCGTAGGGAGAGTTTGACTGGCAAAGGGCAATCCAGATAGAACGAGAGTTATCTTATTTGGCAGCAGCGAGCGGCGCAGACATCAATCATCGCAGCTTACGGTATTGTGCGCTACAGCTCTTGCGAGTCCCATATTTCCTCCACAACAGTACGCTTCAATGCATTTCACACGCAACAGCCTCGTCCGTACATAGCAACATTCTAATGGATAAATTATTGAAGTTGAGTAGGCGCGGCTCTCAGCCATCCTGCCAAGGCAATAACAGTCTTAAACTTTGTATAGAAATTTCATTAGCGAATCCTATCCTTAAGAGGTAACTTCACATTTCGGAAAGAACCCGGAAATAACTTGTTCAGTTCATAACTAAAAGTGCCATTGTGATTTCTCAGAATTTTTGCAAAAAAAAAAAAAAAAATCGTTAGTTTTCATGTTTTTCTTACACTAACTAGCAGTACTCCAGTACCCAAGTATCCCACTATTTACCTAAGAAATTTAGTGAATTTTTGTGTCATTTCCTTACACCGGACGACTCCAGAAGATATTTATTGCTGAAAGTTTTTCAGGCATTCCTCTTTAGAACGTTAGTAGCATCTGTCTGACTTCTGTAGCAGTGTGGGGGTGGAAATTTCATCTTGCAGGAGGCACAGGGTAAAGGATACATCTAAGATTAATCCGTTGTGCAGAATGGTTCAAAAATGGTTCAAATGGCTCTGAGCACTATGCGACTTAACTTCTGAGGTCATCAGTCGCCTAGAACTTAGAACTACTTAAATGTAACTAACCTAAGGACATCACACACATCCATGCCCGAGGCGGGATTCGAACCTGCGACCGCAGCGGTCGCTAGGTTCCAGACTGTAGCGCCTAGAACCGCACGGCCACTCCTGCCGGCTGCGCATAACAACAAAATAGCACCCACATGTCGCTCACACCATGTCCGTGCTGCTCGATGGCTGAAGGCGAAGTCCTCTCTCTCCACAATTCTGCCATCTCACACTCGTACGAAAACGCTGCGGAAGAATACTCAGTTTCGACCAATGTCGAACGCTCTATCATCGCCGAAATCCTCCAACGGCATTTCTGAGATCCACTCAATGATCGATTAGGTCATAACGCCCCTAGGCAAACGAAATTCCCCTCTTCACCACGTGTTGCCCAGCTCAGAATGCCGGGCGATCCCCAAAATCGCCGTATTGTACAGCGTTTCCGGTGACCGCACGTGCTGTTCCAGGCGTTAGAGTCTGGAGCCAAGGGACCGCTACGGTCGCAGTTTCGAATCCTGCCTCGGGCATGGATGTGTGTGATGTCCTTAGGTTAGTTAGGTTTAATTAGTTCTAAGTTCTAGGTGACTGATGACCTCAGAAGTTAAGTCGCATAGTGCTCAGAGCCATTTGAACCATTTCGGTGACCGCAACCTGCCGTCCACGGCGGCCCGGCGAGCTAAGGCCAGCTGCAGACTTTACATTCCACACTTCTCGACTTCCAACACTTTTCACCAACGCTTTAAGTTAGTGACTTAATCATGCAGACATGCAGGGAATATTGCTCGAGAGTATCTCATGGTCATCATAATTCAATAGAGTCATGATCTGATGCCCTTGCCAGTCCCTTTATTATTAATTCTAATGTTGGTAAGCTAACGTGTAAGCGCCCATGTCCTGGCACCTTACAACGCTTCACTAACCACCGCCGCTACGGCGCTGGAATCAATATATTACTACTTAAATTAAACTTAAAGGGGCAACACATATCATTTTCTTTGCTATTTAGAGGTTTCTTCTGTTGTTTTTTACTTATTAATTATGTTTTATTTCATGCTTTTTTAACTTTATACGTATTTTACTAGCAGTCACAAATACGTACCGGAACGAAATATGAAATAGTGGACAGAGATCCTCCCTTACTGGAATCGGAGTATTCTGACAACAAACGTATTTTCATAAATATTACTACGTCATGATTTTGACAATCCAATATTGCAAATGCGGTTTTCATTTTCAACCTGAAATTACTATTCTAACTTTTTTTTCTTTTCTTTGATATTTTGTTCAATTACGTGGTTTACGAGTTTTTTTTAATTCACATACACATTCATTGACTATATTTTAGTATATATGTAGCTAATTTGAGTATAGGTTTAACAGTCAGGAAGTCGTTTCTGAAAGTATTTGTATGGAGTGTAGCCATGTATGGAAGTGATACGTGGACGATAAATAGTTTAGACAAGAAGACAATAGCAGCTTTCGAAATGTGGTGCTACAGAAGAATGCTGAAGATTAGATGGGTAGATCACGTAACTAATGAGGAGGTATTGAATAGAATTGGAGAGAGGAGAAATTTGTGGCACAACTTGACTAGAACAAGGGATCGGTTGGTAGGACATATTCTGAGGCATCAAGGGATCACCAATTTAGTATTGCAGGGCAGCGTGTAGCGTAAAAATTGTAGAGGGAGACCAAGAGATGAATACACTAAGCAGATTTAGAAGGATGTAGGTTGCAGTAGGTACTGGGAGATGAAGAAGCTTGCACAGGATAGAGTAGCATGGAGAGCTGCATCAAACCAGTCTATGAACTGAAGACCACACACACAAGCAATAACTAGTGGTGATAATTCAAAATCAAGTTGCAAGAAAGTGGGCTACCATTCAGCTCTCTCCCAACAGGTAGCCTAGACTCTTGGCTAAAAACTCTTTGATTTAGTACTGAATTGTAGACCTCAAAGAGAACCACAAAAAAGTTTGCGAGAACGTACAGTTGAGGTACTACTACCTTTTTTCTGCTTTGTAGGTGCTGAAACAGGCGATTTCAAAAGACAAACATCATGGTCGTTAGTCAACCGTCAAAGATAAGCTTTTGTTCTCGCGGTTTTTTATTTGCATTATGTGTATTTAGCGTACTTCGAGAGAGCGCACAGGCGGAAAACATTTTTATTTAAGTTGGCTAATGAAATTTTAACGACTGAACAGACTTTCATGGATCGTAGGTAAGAAGGTAAGAACCACCATGATTAAACCAGCTTTCCAAAAGAAACTTCATTAAAATCGGACCTTCAGTTTCGGAGCTACGATGCCACAGACAGATACCAACGTCAAACTTACAATAGCAATCTGTTTTCATCGGGGGTTAAAAAATACTTCTTTATGTTCTGAAAACTTATATTTATTTGCACACCAACAGGTTTTAGGTTTGTCAGGCCGTTGTCATGTGAGAACTGAATGTCGAATACGCAGATATACACGATGTGCAACTCACATACATATTATTCGAACAGGAGATACAAAAATGACGAAGAGTTTCCATAGGAAAAAGTCACAATTTTTGTCACCTAGAAATAGTTACTTTAACTAAAAAAGGGGTAAACAATGTTTTGTGTGAAGATACATTTAACAACTGATGTGAAATATGATGTACTTGCAGTGTTAGTAACGTAAACTTAATTTAACAAAGGGGACAATGGTAATTTAGTCTGATCATTTAATACTAGACTGGCGTCCTGTGTCATGTGTTTGTTGATTTTCAGTGTTTCCAGTAGGGTCATCTTTCTGCTTTTCTTGACAGAACGTACAGCTTCACATTCCACAGTATATCAATGGGTTTCTGTTGAAAAAGATGATCAGCAGAGGTTGAACCTGTCTTCGTTAATCTCCAGACTCTTTCATGTTCACGTAACGTAATTGCCACAGCTCTGACTGACTGACGCATATATAGTTTTTCACATTGTTTTCTAATGATTTTATAGACACTACTTTGTTGCAAGGTTTGCATTTTGTCTTTACTATTCAATAAAAATTTTGATATATTATTAGTATTATGAAATGCAGGTCTGTACTTGCGAGACTTGAAATTTCTTTTACAAGATTGTCCGAAATGTTGCCAATACATCCAAATCAGCCTTTCATACACAACTATAAACCGTCAAACAAATCGCTTCGCCGAATGGTTATGGCTTTGCCCTGACTGATAATATGATACAAAAAAAGGGAGTACATAAAATTAAACCACTTACGTACGCTGGCCAGCAGCAGCCACTCGGCAGCTGCAAAGCCTGGCGCAAAATTATACATATTGGCAAAACATTACAGATAATGTTGTAAGAAAGATTAAAGTCTCGCAACTATGGACCTGCATTTTATGATCCAATAACATAGCAAAATGTTTAATCAATAGCAAAGACTAACTGCAGTCCCTGGAATAGAGTGGCGTATATAAAATCACTTGCAAGCAGTCTTGAAAAAGCGTATATTGGCCAGTAAGGCAGAGCTGTGGCAATTAGGCTACGTGAAAACATGAGAGAAGCTGGAGATTAAGGAAGGAAGATGCAACTTTTCCTGATCATTTTAGCAGAAAACCTTTCATACGATGTGGAAAGTGAAGTTTTACGTTCTCTCCTCCCTCTGCGCCGCTCGCAGTTCGTGACACAGGGGGCGCATTCTCCTCGGAAATAATTTTGCTATCTTATCGTTTTATTTCTCTGTTTTATTATCAAACGATACTTTGCGCAGTCTGCGCCTCCATAAAGTATTCCGTATTACCTTCTTAAATGCTGCAGTGAAAATTCTCTAGTGTTTTAAAACGCCGAACGACCGCACAAACACACACACACACGCACGCACACACACACACACACACACACACACACACACACACACAGGTCGCTGTAGGTGTGGGAGGAGGGGGGGGGGGGAGGGAAAGTTAGCGAGAGGAGCAAGGTGTCCCGATGGACTAACAAGGAAAGTCTCGCGCTGCTCTCAGAGGCAAACGCCCTGCAGAGCACACCTGGGAATCTTCCACCCACAGTGAATAAAGCCACGGTGGGACAGGAGAGAATTTTACAGCCAGCACTTGCAGCGGACATGCACCCTTCGTTCCTCGTGCCGATGGTTGGTCTGGCAGCCCGCTATCTTCCGCACCATCCTCAGGCTAACGTAAGAGCTTCGTGGTGCTCTGCACGTTATTGACCTTACTAAGAGCACACGACTTTTTCACTGTGCCGAACGAACATTCAATCACTCTTAGTTCAGTACGAATGAAACATTTCCCTCGTAAGTGGTCATCAGAACTAATAGTTTGGTTCAAATGGCTCTGAGCACTATGCGACTCAACATTTGAGGTCATCAGTCCCCTAGAACTTAGAACTACTTAAACCTAACCAACCTAAGGACATCTCACACATCCATGCCCGAGGCATGATTCGAACCTGCGACCGTAGCTGTCGCGCGGTTCCAGACTGAAGCGCCTAGGACCGCAAGGCCACACCGGCCGGCAGAACTAATAGTTTCTGCTGTAGCCTACGCGTAAAAATCAATTTGGGTTCGTCATTTTTTTTAATTTTCCCGGAATTCTTTAGTTGCTTCAGAATTCATGGAAGTATATCTGTCTTTGCAGCTTAATTTATCTGTTAAGACGGAATAAAGCTTCATGAATTAATTTGTGCTCTTCAGGAACTTTTGGCAGCATTATCCTAGTTCAAAAACAATAGTTCCAGGTCTTCGGGGGCTTCCAAACATATTTTTTGAGAATTTTCGTACGTTTGGAGTGTTGTGCATACCGTATTTCATAGTAAATAGGTGTTTGTCATTTTATAGTTACTGTAAGTAATTAACATATTGTGTCACGTTAGTTTTGTCTTTTAAAAGGAGTCTAAGTTGTCTACAGTTATCGTAAATTAACAGTCTACGTTGTCTATAGTTATCGTAAATTAACGCTATCGTCAAATTTGTCAGTTGCCATAACCTCACAAACGTTTTAGAGGAACAATTAATTTTATACAAAGTTTCTCTGTTGTCGAAATTGACATATCGTAATGGCTGTGGCCGAGCGGTTCTAGGCGCTTCAGTCCGGAACCGCGCAGCTGGTACGGTCGCCCGTTCGAATCCTGCCTCGGGCATGGATGTGTGTGATGTCTTTTGGTTAGTTAGGTTCAAGTAGTTCTAAGTTCAGAGGACTGATTACCTCAGATGTTAAGTCCCATAGTTCTTAGAGCCATCTGAACCATCTCAAAGGCTACTGGTAATCTTTGTAGCATGTCACACTTCTGAATTAAAGCAATCAGCAAGCCTTCTTTGAAAGTATTTGTTTAGTGTTCTGTAACTTGTTTCCGTAGCCACACAGTGTATGTTTTTGTCGGGCACGGCACGAATTTATTGCAGTCCATAGTCAGCTGGAAACAGCTCTGATTACAACTGGAAGCTGCTGCTAATGGGTCTGTTCGGAGGGCAACAGGGAGTCATGTAGCAGAAATACCAAAGCTATTTCCGTTGCAGGAAGTACAGAATCTGTCACTACCCGTCTACTTAACTGTGAATGGCGAGTAAGTGGCAGTGGGGCGTCCTGTCCAGGGGATTGGGAGCAGGCAGACCTCAGCGTGTCGACCCCTCCTCCTACCCAACAGGTCGGAGGTGGTGTCCTCCAATGAAGCCAAAATTGAGCCAGTGCTACTTCAACTGTTGGTAAATATGGTGTGTTCTGTGTCAGGGAGAGGCAAACACAAAAGGGCAGGCACCTGTTAATCGCAGACAATTCATTCCAACGCCCGGCAGAATAGGTTGAGAATACCAGCCTTACACATAGAGTTTCACCGAAGCTCACAATCTGCAGCATTGTCCCCAGAACAGATCGTGGCCCTCTTATTCTGAGTTAGGTGGAAGACTTGAATCAAAGGCCGCATAGTTCTGAGAACTGTAGGGTCCCAGTAAATGAGTCGGGTACGCAGTACGCATCAGAGGGGAGTATCTGACTGCGTGAGGGGTGCAGAAAAGGGTTTCTTAGCTTAGTCAACTCTCCATCCAGTCCAGATAACAGCAGCTGTAGAAGACCTGGAAGTATCAGTGTAATATGCTAATAAATGCCCCTCACATGCGAGAGTATTAAAATCCTAATGGTTAACTGTCAAAGCATCCACAACAAAGTGCCAGAGTTTTAAGCGCTCCTCAATAGCAGAGAAGCTCACATAGTACTACGTTAAAACCCTAAATTAACAGAGGTCATGTTTTTTTGTGAAAAATGAGTGTATATCGAAAGAATTGGGAAATCGAGATGGTGTATATGTTAGATTAGGAATAAAAGTGACATCCACCGAGAAAGAAATTTAAGCTGGTTGCGAGATCGTTTGGGAAAGACTATGATTTATTGCTTCCTACAAATGTCATTTTTTATATGTTTAACAATCCGGTACGATTTTGGTCTTTACGACACTATCACATGTCCTGTAAAACGGAGTCATTATTTATTCAGTGTACCAACAATCGATTGAAAGTGAAACAGAATCACAAGTGCGATGTTAAGATGTGCTAAAATTAATCCAACTTCGTGTACAAAGAAATCATAAAGGACGCATTATGCCATAGGTCTCTGGACCTCTTTATGTTTAAATAGTGCCCACTGCCACTGACTGCGCTTATGAGTGCGGGTGTCATAACTGTCACAAAATTAAAATCAGTAGCACCGTTAATACCAGTGCACGCCACAGTTTTTCAAGTTACATGTGTTTCATGTCCCACCGCGCTCAACATACGCGTTATGGCCGCACAGTTTTTATTGCGGGCGTGTTACAACAGAACTGCTCGTACAAAGATTTTATGCTAAGGTTAACAGAGACATATGAAGACAATGTACTCAACGTACATAGATGACGCACGCTAGTGTCTTCCTTCATATGACTTAAGAGTGAAAAAGATAGCTTGAAAGCCCAAGGACTAAAATTTACGAGTCGTGTAGCTAAAACGCAATAAATTGTGTTCATTGTATTCTTGCAGTTGAAAATAAAACAGAAAAATACAGGAATTTCGAAATTAATAACACCACAACTTGTCGCAAGACTATATGGTCCCACGTATTTCGGCGAACTACGTCCATCAACATAGCAATGACAGCGCGACCCGTGACCCTGGAATATCTCAACGTAGAATTGATGCAAAACTGTCCCCAACTTTCCCATTTCGCATGTCTTTTTGCTAATTTAAAACTCTATCAGATTGATTTCTTGGATAGATATAAATTTCTGTCTCATCGATCACGTCCATTACTTCACCCTTTTGCACCATATGCAAAACCAGTAATGATCCACAAATTCTAAGTACTTTGAGTTCGGAGTCAACTCATTATGCAACAAAAATGGAGCGTTATTGTCACTCATCGGCATGAACCCTTTACGCCGGTTCTGACCTTCCCTCCCGTTTACCAACATAAAACTGAAAGCAATTTGTGCCCATTGTTCTGAAAGTAAATGAACAACATATAAGGAAGTTCACAGAGGTCTCCGTCCATGCTACAGAATTTGTAGCCCGCTAGTCAATAATGTAGAGAAAGTAAATTTTCCTCATTTCAGTGGGGCGTTCATTACTTCTGTCAGCAGACGGGCTCATTATTCAACACCCATCACATTTGATACTGAATCAGACCTGAGTTACAACCGTGTTTCATCACAGTGACGGAAAGACAACTATTTTCAAACTCAAGTGTCAATGGGCACTCCAGTGTGTGAAATACTCGACCACAAGCTTCGCTTCTGATAGAGACCACGCAACGAAGTAATCACGGCTGGAATGAGGAACACAAATATTTACATAGCCCGATTGGTCATTAGCGGGTTAAGTAAATGAACGCTGTGAGTAGATTATTGGACTGCGGCCGTGCGGAGAGACCACATATACTGTCCAAGCGATACCCATCCGCCTCAGCTAGATCCACGAAGTTGCCACTCAATAGACACTCGCCCAACTACAAAAACTCTAGACCACCCACGGCTCGTAGTTAAAGACTCTGAGGCGAAGACACTCAGAAATATACATTAAAATATATTTCTCAATGTATTACAGAACTTAAATTGTCAGACGCATTTCGAATATTTCACAAACGAATAACACAGCCAACGTTTTTGGGTCTACGGACGTCGTCTGATGTTTTCCGAACAGTTAGTAGATAGTCTTATGGCTGCACAATGAAATGCCCGTTACCTTCACGTAGTAGAGGCCTGTGGGCCGGGATTCTACGCAACACAATTCTTATGGGACTCCCTAAGCTCTGATCGTTCAGTATCTCCCACCAACTTCCACACGATATAATGTTCCGCTGCTTAAATCAAAAGAGTGGCTGAAACCTGGCTACACAATCCCTGTCTCTGATATCTCTACTATGCTTCAACGCATTATTAATCGACGTTTAGTACTAATGTTTCGACAGCAGTTTAGTTTTGGTTTCTGTCATTGGCTGTTCTATCGGCTATAGTAATAATTTCGTAAACGTATCGTTAGAGTCGTTAGAGAGAAGTACAGTACAGTAACAGTCACTGATTGCAACTTCTGACAACGATGGCGGAGACAGCTATCGAAAGCTCGAGTGTCTTATTCCAAGCGACGCGTCTTGTTAAACGAGAAAATTTTATTTGGACAGTAGCATTAAGTTTCACCATCTAACGGGTGTTTCAGGAACGAATAGACGAAATACGCGCACAAAAAATGTACCGTTCCCGTTATTAGCAAGTTTTAGTGATTTTTTTTTTTTTAGTATAAGTGCAGCATACAGCGAGTCTGAAAACAACTCACCATTAATTCAATGTGCAATTTCTTTGTCAAAAATTTGGAATATGAGTTTCAAAAAGAACTAACGAAGAGTCCAAATTTTAATGAAATGGTCGTAGACCATTTTTCAGCCCAAAATGGGACACGAGCTGATTCCAACATGAATTCAGTTAAGTTAAACAAACGTGCATTAGTAGGTGATAAGAAACAATTCATTTATATGAAGATGGAATCTGTTCTTTTGGACATGTCCGAAAGAACAGATACCATTGGTGATCTTGCAGCTCTTGCAGAATGAAATTACAATGAAATCGAGACCATTAGCTGGTTACAGGTGTTGACCAGAACTCGAACCCAGGATCTCTCGCTTACAGGGAAAACGCTCTATCGGACTGAGCCATCGAGGACACAGAGGATAGTGCGACTACAGGGATTTATCTCTGACACGCTCCCCGCGAGACCCACATTTCCAACGTTCTGTCCACACACTACATTCGTAATGCCCCCGCCCACTGTGCTCCTTGCTCGCGGCAGTCAAGCTACCGATTCCCGATGTGAGTGCATCCGAACTGAAGAAAAGCATTGGCTGGTAAGCCTTGTCTATATCAACGCCTGTCCGAAAGAACAGATATCATCTTCATACAGACTGTCAGTGGACTAACATTGCTCAAAATCTTACGGGAAAACGTTTAGGTTTACATGACATGTTGTAGACATCATGGGTACGTGTCAGTCGAAGTGTGCGGTGCAACTAGATGACAGGAAGGCGAAGATAAGAGGTTCACATGATTGCAGCTGCTAAATGGCCTATAAGTCCATATCTTAAAACCACGAACGTAACTTACTTCCTTTTTATATTTTTAATCACAATTTTTTGTGGACAGTCTCTTAACATTATAAAATTTGAAAAGCTTTACTGGTTTTCACATAAGAAATATATTCACATTTTGCAATATACTTCAAAAGTTCGTATTACAGCAACGTAGGTTCTTTGGTATTTATTCCGCTACAGTATATTTCAATTTTATTGTGGCGTGTGCGTGGCATCCGCAAGCACAGAGACAAACAATTAACTTTTAACGGGTGTCCTGACAGGGGATGAGACGAAACTGACAGTTATTGAAAAGAAGTTACACTTAGCAGACTGCCGCTCACCTAAGTACAACAACGTGGTAGGCCATTACCATTACCATTGGCTGTGGCGTAAGTACCACCCCGCAAGGGAAGACCGACAACGGAAGCTTGTAAATAATGGCTCGCCGATTTTGCTCTTCTCTGGGACGACTGCAGTACTTACTTAGATGTAACGACTGCTGCCGTAGTACTAGGAGTTTTTGAGATGCTTTCGAGAAACAGAGGTTCAAAGCTTTACAAACCTGTACGCTTAGCCATTCGATAATGCCAGCCGTCGTGCAGGATCCATGGCGGGTTTTAAACGAACCGTTATTGCGAATACCCAGACTGTGCAATACGACATTTGTTGAAAATGTTGCCTTACAACCTTACGTTCTGCGTAAACCCTACATGTACTGCGTGCATGCAAATTATGACTGAGTCTTCCAAATGGTTTGTCAGTCATCCTGCATGGTGGAAATGGAAAATTACACATAATGAAAATATATAAAAATAAAAAGTAACGAAAATACGTTGTTGCACAAGAATCTACGGACTTGGTAGTTTAACTTCATTTTGCGTTGTATCTCTCTCTCTAGCTTCCTTCCAAATGTCGCAATTCTATTCGAAGCTAACTCATCTGCAGTGGCAGCCCTAACAGAAAGATATGGCTTACGTAGCAGCTAAGGGCCCCTCCGAGAATCGAATCAGCCTCCAGAATAGTGAGCGCTGAAATGATCTTCCGCCCGGCACAGGAACCGTTTGGCGGACTGCAATCAGGGATCCGGAGCCGCTGTGGAAACTGTTTGCCGAGATTGTCTGTCGGAACGGCTTGAGTCTGACGGCGTTGAAAGAGCAGCAAAGGACAATTACTGCCAGCAGTCAACTGTGCGACTGTAAATGCAGTATTCAGAGGGTGAGCAACTGCTGGTGAAAGCTGATGAACCGGGCTTGCGCGCTATCTGGCGCTGCAGTAATACCATTAGGAAATAGGAAGACGAGCAGGTGTGATGTGTCGATTCTGTCGGTACAAAACTGATGTGTTATCTGTACTACTAGGCAAAGACAACTCGTTATTTAACTTTGTTGCCAAAGTTCTCGAAAAGTTCTTGACCTATTTACTTCAAATTTTTACACAATACTCTAGGTACAATTGGGAAACGTTCTCGGCAAAAATGTCGAAACGTTCTTAACCGATTGACTTCAGGTTTCTACAAAATAGTGGACATATACATACACATTACATATTTTTGAGAATTGGAAAAGTCCATAGAGCTATATAGTTTCTTTCGACTCTAATAGTCATGTGGACGGACACAGCTACATATTTTCTAAAGTCTACCGCATATGTCCGCCGGTCGTGGTCTCACGGTAGCGTTCTCGCTTCTGGAGCACAGGGTCCCGGGTTCGATTCCCGACGGCGATTTTCACCTGTCCCGAGATGACTGGATGTTGTTGAGTCGTGTCATCCCTATTGCGGTTTGAGGAACGCGACGACAAACCACGTCCACTAGGACCTTGCCTAGTACGGCGGTGCGGGTCTCTCGCACCGTTCCCCTACGCTCTGTGAAGAAGCATGGCTCTTCATTTCCATTTTCCATATCACATATGTATACATAATATGCAGGGTGTTCCGAAATTTGCGTTACAAACTTCTGGACTTGTAGAGGGGAGTGAGGAATTGGCAACCATGTTCTGAAAGGTGCCGTTTCCATGTTACAACCATTTAAAAACATGTTGGTAGCGCTACCACTTTCACAAGTAATTAATTTGGCGTGTCCCAGCAAATCACTTGTTTTACAGTTCCACATATTAATAGCCAAAGAAATTCATAGCCAAAGAAACTGCTCGTATATTCTCTAACGGTATCTCTTCAACGTGATACAGTAGGCGGCCTCTTCCAATATGGGTTTGCGGAGCCTCCTTGGCGCACCACAGTCACACCTGCTGACGGTGAAGGTACCCTCTGTCGAAGGCTTTAGTTTGTTGTTGCCAAAAGGGTATGCGACGGACTCGGACGTTATGGAGAAAGATCTTGAGAAAGCCCACGAGCAGCTCTTGCATTACCGTGAGCTTCGCCAGTTGGAATGATCACAGCGGCGTATTTCGCAAACGTGTACTCAGTCATGACGCTCTAACACTGACAAATGACTGACCTGGTCGGTGAGGCAGCATAGACGTCAGAAGACATGAGCCGACCTGAATAAAGCACCCCCTCCCTCCCCCCGCCATGCCTTCAGTGTTGTATGTCTACCTAGCAAACACATTTCCAAACGGCTGTAGCACGGAAACAGTACGTTTCCGGACGTGGGTTCCTATTCCAAATATTATCTATTCACTCTCCTCTACAGATCCTAGAAGTCTGCAACAGGAATTTATGAACACCCTGTATAAAGAGGAAACGTTGTTAGCAGAAAATATCGAAAAGTTGTTGACTGGTTTAGTTAAATTTTTACACGAAACGCTAATGAACGTTCAGACGGACATAGGCCACATATTATGCACACACACACACACACACACACACACACACACACACATTATATATCCGCTGACAACTCTTACGTTTCCTGTTTATGTATATACATATAAATAAAAGGAAACATTGTAAGAGTTCTTCACCAATTTACATCATATATTTAAATGATATAACAATAAATAATTTGACTGACATAGGCTACATACGAGGGTTGGAACTTTAATAGTGGCAACTATTTATTTACAGCTCGTACAAAATAGATACGTGTTTCAAAGTTTTACTGACCTTCAGAGTACTCACCAGCATTGTGTATAAGACGTTGCCAGTGATGTGAAAGTTGTAGGATACTCTTAGCAGTGCCAGTTGTGTTAACAGTTCGAGCGGCGCGGTCTATTGCCCGACGAATTTGTAGCAGTTCTAAAGCGAATGCCGTGAAGTGCTTCCTTCAGTTTAGAAATCCAGTTGAGCTCACGAGGGCTTAAGTCAGGGGAGCACAGTAGGTGGTATAGCACCTAGCAACCCCATCAGTTAAACAAATCAGTAAGAGCTTGCACTGTACGTGCTTGAGCATTGTCCCGCAAAATGATGGTCAGGTACTGCAGAAAGTGTCATCACTTCTGTATCTAAACTGGTAATAGGTTGTGTATCAAAAATGAACAGCATAGAACAGAAGTGATTACACTTTCTGCAGGAAGTGACCATCATTTTGCAGGATAATGCTCAAGTACGTACAGTGCAAGCTGTTACTGATTTGTTTGACTGATTGGGCTGCTAAGTGCTATATCGCATACTGCACTCCCCTGACTTAAGCCCTCGTGAGTTCAACTCGATTTATAAACTGAAGGAAACACTTCACGGCATTCGCTTCAGAACTGCTAAAAATTCGTCAGGCAACAGACCGCTCCGCTCGAACTGTCAAGACCACTGGCACTGCTAAGAGTATCCTACGACTTCCACATCGCTGGCAACGGGTTATACACATTGCTGGTGACTACATTGAAGGTCAGTTAAAATTTGAGACACGTATCTATTTTGTACGCGGTGTAAATAAATAGTTGCCGCTACTAAAGTTCCAACCCTTGTATTTTAATACATTTAATACATAAACATATGTATATAATATATAATAGGAAAAAGGTGTCAGCGAAAGTTCCCTAATGGTCTTGTCTGGTTTGTTTCAAATATTTACATCATAGTCTAATAAACATTCAAACTGCTCTGTATTTTTTAAACGACAGTGTAGTGGTTTTCTTGCAAGGCTGCACTGGCTTCGCAGTTCTATTTGAAAAGCTATAGGTGACTGCAGCCTTACTCCCTGACAGCAATCGCTTTAGCTTGTAAATCTTCCACTTTTCTACCTTGGCATCCATCTGCTAAATTAAATCTGCCCTCTGATAGTAGTTGTAATTGCTAACTTGCATTGGACGTTACCACTTTCATCAGAATCTTAAATAAAAATTGAATGCCGAGAAAAATTAATGAAATGGTGGTCCTGTGATTATTGTGCTCAATTAGTGATGGATGACTAATATACAAACACTGGATTAATCTTTTATAAGAATGGCAAGAATTTATTCATCGCAAAATAGGACAGACAGCAGAAGTTAAGTGAGATGGCAAATAAATCATGAACTGTTAGCAACGTAAATAGAAGCAACAAATAATGGGAACGGTACTGGGTGGTGTTTGGTTGGCAGAGACATTAATGCATTTACCCAGGCTGAAATCGTGGATAACGCAATCCGAAATTATCTAACGCTGGATACACTTTGACGGATTTATTCTACACACATGTCGCACTACGTTGGTGCAGCTGAGAACAAGTGGCTAGACTGTGGTTCTGTTTCCCATAACAAGACGCAGCGGCAGTACTGTACCCCTTTCCCGATGTATGGCGCTGTCTCGGGAGACGGTCGTGGCGCAAGCGTTGGTACAGTAGCCACGGGAAGACACGAAATATGCAGAGTCGGAGCCAGGCAATCCGTCAGACAGATCGCAACTACTGTCTAACGGAGCCCGGGAATCTCTGCAGATTCCAGCATGTGACACTCCTACTGGCCGGTCGGACCAATTTGACTCACTTACGCAAGGAGAGCAAACGCCGAGACGGCAGACCTGATACCAATAAGATTGTCCTCTAGACAGTGAGTTGTCCGAGATGACTGAGTGCAGCTAAGACTTCACCACAGGCGAGACCAGTGCCAGTCCAAAGTCGCACTCAGTACCAGTGTCAAAAATTTCTCCTGCACCCCTGACTCTGCCGTACCCAGAAACGTTTAATAGGTAGACCCAGGTAGGCTGTTTTGCGCCTCTGCAGCCAAAAGCGTTGTGTGTACACCAGTGCGAGAAATTCAGAGGACTAGTATTCTGTATGCTTTGAGATGGTCCTCTTCCTAACAGCTGCATGTGGCTTCCAAGCCCCGATTATAAAACTGCAGATTATATGATTATAGACCTGCAGAACTATCTCTGGAAGCAGTTACTTCCATAAAATATCAAGGAGTATGGGTACAGAGTTACCTGAAGTGAAACGGCTGCATAAAATTAATAGCGGATAAGGCAGATGTCCGAGAGACAGAATCGTCAGGAAATGCAGCTTACAAAAACCTCGTTCGACGAATATTTGAATACAGGTCGTCAGTATGGGATTCCTACCAGACAGGACTGATACATGTAATTGGACCAAAGAAGAGCAGCACGTCTGGTTACAGGTTCATTTAGTAAGCACGAAAGCGTCACGGAGATGCTAAGCCAACTCTAGTGGCACACGCTGCATAACGATGTGGTTTACTGCTACAGTACAGAGAGCTTACATTCCGATAGGAGTCCATCAACATGTTGTTTCCTCGTACGTATACCTCGCGAAAAGATCCTGAAGATAAAATTAGAGAGATTCGGGCCCACACGGAAGCTTCCCAGCAATCATTATTCTCAAGAACCACACACGAGTGCAGCAGGAAAAGGAGGCAGTGACACTGCTGGAGAAAGTACTCTCCACCATATACCGTAAGGTGGGTTAGGGACTGTAGACGTAGAGGTAGATGCAGAAGTGGAGTGGCCATGAAGGCACAGCTGAAGTAACGGCAGGTGGCAGACGTCAGTCCACTGGTAGGCGGGGCCCACGAGAAATACGGGCCCCACAACGAGCTTGTACGTCTCACTAATCGCTTTGTCCGCTGTACTTCACGAATGCTCTGCTCCGTGGATGGCGCACAGGAAATCAGTATGGCAATGAAAAATCACCTACGAAAGGTCTTAACTTTGTCATGTGCTGCCGAGAGCTTGAATGCGTCTGAACTAAAGCAGAGTTATTAAACATGGTTTTCCGAAACTCCTTCACCAAAGGAGACCAGGTAAATATTCCTGAATTCCAATCAAGAACAACTGCAAAGATGAGAAACATAGAAGTAGATATCCTCGGAGTAAGGAAGCAGCTTAAATCAATAAATGCAAGGCCTCCGGTCCAGATTGTATACCAGTCAGGTTCCTCTCAGAGTATGCTGATAAAATACGTCCATACTTAACAATTATATACAACTATTCGCTCACAGAAAGATCCGTACCTAAAAATTGGAAAACTGCTCAAGTCACACCAATACCCAAAAAGGGAAGTAGGAGTAATCCGCTGGATTACAGGCCTATATCACTAACGTCGATTTGCCGTAGGGTTTTGGAACATATACTGTGTTCGAATATTATGAAGTACCTCGAAGAAAACTATTTATCGACACTTAGCACGGTTTCAGAAAATATCGTTCTTGTGAAACACAAAAAAAATGGTTCAAATGGCTCTGACCACTATGCGACTTAACTTCTGACGTCATCAGTCGCCTAGAACTTAAAACTAATTAAACCTAACTAACCTAAGGACATCACACACATCCATGCCCGAGGCAGGATTCGAACCTGCGACCGTAGCGGTCGCTCGGTTCCAGACTGTAGCGCCTAGAACCGCACGGCCACTCCAGCCGGCTGTGAAACACAACTAGCTCTTTATACTCATGAAGTAATAAGTGCTATCGACAGGGGATGTCAAATTGATTCCACATTTTTAGATTTCCTGAAGGCTTTCGACACCGGTCCTCACAAGCGTCTTTTAAGCAAACTGCATGGAATATCGCCTCAGTTTTGCGACTGGATTCATGATTTCCTGTCAGAAAGGTCACAGTTCGTAGTAATAGACGGAAAGTCATCGAGTAAAACAGAACTAATATCCGGCGTTCCCCAAGCAAGTGTTACAGGCCCTCTATTGTTCCTGACCTATATTAACGACGTAGGAGACAATCTGAGTAGCCGCCTTAGATTGTTTGCAGATGATGCCGTCATTTACCGTCTTGTAAAGCCATCAGATGATCAAAATGACTTCAAAAATGATTTAGATAACATATCTGTATGGCGCGAAAAGTGGCAATTGACACCAAATAAGGAAAAGTGTGAAGTTATTCACATGAGTACTAAAAGAAATCAGCTAAATTTCGATTACGCGTTAAGTCACATAAATCTGAAGGCTGTAAATTCAACTAAATACTTAGGGATTACTGTGGTGTCACCGCCAGACACCACACTTGCTAGGTGGTAGCTTTAAATCGGCCGCGGTCCATTTAGTACATGTCGGACCCGCGTGTCGCCACGGTATGATCGCAGACCGAGCGCCACCACAAGGCAGGTCTCGAGATACGGAATAGCACTCGCCCCAGTTGTACGACGACTTTGCTAGCGACGACACTGACGAAGCCTTTCTCTCATTTGCCGAGAGACAGTTAGAATAGCCTTCAGCTAAGTCCATGGCTACGACCTAACAAGGCGCCATTAGCCTTACATAGTTTGATAGTTATCGTATGAAATGTCTCATCAAGAACGATGTATACAACAAGGATTAAAAGTTAAGTATTCCAGCAGCTACCTACTTTTCTTTATCGCATTTATGAAGTATCCTGTTTCAGACCTCTCTCTCGTCTAAGTGAGATTACGCGTGCCTTTCGGCTACTTCAGTGTGGCGTAGCTGTCTTGTTACGCCACAACAATTACAATTACAAATAACGTAAATTGGAACGATCACATAGATAATGTTGTGGGTAGAGCAAACCGAAGACTGCGATTCATTGGCAGAACACTTAGAAGGTGTTTTCACCACGCTTGTCCGCCCTATTCTGGAGTATTGCTCTGCGGTGTGGGATCCGCATCAGGTGGGGCTGACGGATGACATCGAAAAAGTACAAAGAAGGGCAGCTCGTTTTGTATTATCGTGAAATAGGTGAGATAGTGTCACAGACATGATACGTGAACTGGAGTGGCAATCATTAAAACAAAGGCATTTTTCATTGCGACGGGATTGTCTCATGAAATTTCAATCACCAGTTTTCTCCTCCGATTGCGAAAGCATTCCGTTGGCATACACCTACACAGAGAGAAATGATCATCACGATAAAATAAGAGAAATCAGGGCTCGCGCAGGAAAATTTAACTGCTCGTTTTTCCCGCTTGCTGTTCGAGAGTGGAGCCGTAGAGAGACAGCTTGAAGGTGGTTCATTGAACTCTCTGCCACGCACTTTATTGTGAATAGCAGAGTAATCACGTAGATGTAGATGAACGTGCAGAATTATTAAACCCATATGAAACAGTTACTCGCTGCCCCCACTCTGTGGTTGTGGAGCCTTCCATTCCGTAGCCCACATTTTGGTTGAATGCCCCCTTCGTTTGGTTCTGCGTGCTAAGTACAGACTCCACCGCACTTTACCTTTGATGTTGGCTGACGATTCCCGGATGGTCGACCTGGTTCTCGGTTTCCTCCGGGAAAGTGGTTTTTATTCTCAGTTTTAAGGTTTTTAATCTCTCTCTGGTGTTGGGGCAGGGCGGTGAGTGTTGGGGTATCTCCCACGGTAAGCAGTGTTTGGAGATTCCAGACTCCCCTCCCTGGCCGAGATCCTCTTTTCTTCCCCTTTTAATCTGTTTTTATCATTCTTTTCGGATTTGGTGGTCTCGTTTTCCCATACGCACTTCTACATTCTAGCAGTTGCACCTTTTAAGTCGCAGGTGGTCTTGCCTCTGCTGCTTCAGAGGTGAGATATTTCCTGCCTCTAGCATAGCGTTGGGTTCGCTCTCTTGCTGACTTAACTCATTTTGTTTTAATCATTAACAACATGACTGCCCTTTTACATTTTTTAGCCTTTTCCTTTCTGTCGTTCTGACTTTTCTGAGATGTCACACTGTCGGAATGGACCACATTTGAAATAAAGGAATGATGACCTTGCTGTTCGGTCCCTTCAACCCCATCCAACCAACCAACTACTCGCTCCCCACCATAGACGGATGCTGGCACTCGTAAGACCTGCAGCGTGACGTGCTGTGACGTAGGCGTCGCGGACTGACTTTCTCGTGGGCCTCGACTGGAGGGATAATGAGAT
This sequence comes from Schistocerca serialis cubense, assembly GCF_023864345.2. Classification (NCBI taxonomy): domain Eukaryota; kingdom Metazoa; phylum Arthropoda; class Insecta; order Orthoptera; family Acrididae; genus Schistocerca; species Schistocerca serialis. The sequence goes on along the minus strand of NC_064646.1, from coordinate 471,169,857 downwards.
TTTGCAAAGACTGTATAGAAGGTCACTTACAAACCGAATTGTAGGGAACATGAGCATATAGGATATACTCAGTGTTAAGACACACGGCAACCACAGTGCTAAAACCCATTTACAAGGTCTCACAAGCCAGAATACGCACGGATGTACACGCAGATTGCCGACCCCCTTGCCGAAGTGGCCGCAGTCCGCCAGATTGCGGTGTTTGGGCGGCCACTCACCGGAGGTAATTGGCGGTTGTCCCGAGAGCGCAGCCGTTCCGCCCTGCTCCGCTCTGAATGGGGAGCCCAGCACAATGGGCAGCCGCGGGATATAGCCGCCGGGACCCGGCAATAGGAGCGCCACCTGGCGGGCCGCCGGGGCAATGAGGCCGGCTGTGTGGCACTCACTCCGTGTCCCTCATCAGGCCAACAGCCGTCCTCGCACGGCACGTAAAATAGAACGTGGCCGACGCGCTGGCCGACGTGTCCGTTGTGTACATAGTTCCGCGTCGTCAGCGCGTACACAACTTTCCCAATAGAGCGCGCCCCGCTAAGCACAACGGCGCAGGCGCAGCGCTCGTCCGTCTCCGTACTACGAGATGGCGCTGTCTTAGAGACGGACCAAATTCTGCTTCCGCCGATCCGCGTATTAATATGTAACGCAGCCAATGAGATTGCTGCTAACGTGGAACCTTTTCTCCTCACGGATCACACTCGCGCAGTGATACCTGAACGCTCGAGGTATTGTAACGAGTGTACAGACAGTCTATAGTCAAGTTTCAGTCTGCGCCTAATAAGATTATCATATTCCTGTACATAGCCATGAAGATAAATGTATAGACACTTTGTCAAGTATCAGAGATATGTGACAATAAGATTAACGTACCAAGGCCAAAGGAAATTCAGACTGTCAATTGTAAACAGCATCCAGAATCAAGTTACGTAGTGTCTATATTTTTTATTATTTTAATAAATGTGTGTAAAAATTAATCAAGTTCTGTTTAAAGTTGGTCACCATCAATCTGCTACTCTATGCGTGCAAGTGGCATTTCTATCGTCTGACCTAACGGCAGAAGATAATCACGCCACGATAAGACCACGAGACATATTGCTGACACTCGCCTACTTCGTTAGAGCGACAAGTCAAATAATCTGATGGTGTGTGTACCGAAGGTCTTACAGTACGCACACCACAGTGTCGCAGAGAATCGCCGAGCGAGAAATGCGGAATCACACACATCAGATATTTGCTTCGTGGAGGGAACATGACCAATGACGTACAAGCTGTTGTATAAGAATGCAGCCTGTTTTAAAGAAGCGGCATCATAGTGTTCGGTCGAAAGTGCGTCGTTTTTCGTGCAAGTCTTTATAGTTAAACTTTGAGGGCATGATAAGATCAACGAACTGGATTCTAACTGACGTCAGTGAACTGCACTTTTATCCATTCTGATTTAGCTTTTCCATTATTTCCCTATACCGCTACAGCTGTAAGTAGGCTATTTAGGTTTTTATGTTGGTAACGCCACGTAGCGATCTGTATGAAAATCACTGACTGTGCTGTGTGCAGTATGTGGCTGGTTTGCATTGTTGGAATATTCACTATTGTAGTGTTGGGCAGTTGGCTGTTAACAGCGCGTAGCGTTGCGCAGTTGGAGGTGAGCCGCCAGCAGTGGTGGATGTGGGGAGAGAGATGGCAGAATTTCGAGAGCGGGCGATCTGGACGTGTGTCCATCAGAAAGAGTAAATTTGTAATACTAGATGTCATGAACTGATTATATATATCTAAATAAAATGACTTTTGAACATTATTAAACTAAATACATTGTTTGTTCGCTATCAAAATCTTTCATTTGGTAACTATGCCTATCAGTAGTTAGTGCCTTCCATAGTTAGAATCTTTTATTTAGCTGGCAGTATTGACGCTCTCTGTATTGCAGTAGTTCGAGTAACGAAGATTTTTGTGAGGTAAATGATTCATGAAAGGTATAGGTTATTGTTAGTCAGGGCCATTCTTTTGTAGGGATTATTGAAAGTCAGAATGCGTTGCGCTAAAAATATTGTGTGTCAGGATAAGTAAAGAGAGAAATGTCTGAGTACGTTCAGTTTAGCTCAGCTGTTTGAAAATCAAATAAAGTAAAGGTTTACCAGCACCGTCATTCTTAATTTTTGTGAGGGGATGTTTCACAGCGAAATGCCACGATGGTTCCCTTGAAAGGGCAAGGACAACTTCCTTCGCCATCTTCCCTAACCAAATGGGACCGACGACCTTGCTGTTTGGTCCCCTACCCCAAATCCACAAACCAACCAACAAGCCAACTCAAAGAGCGACATGCCAAAGCAAGATCGGTGCCTTGCAACACGACCAGAAGACGAGTTAGTCACTGCAGTCCACATCAACGAATGAGTGATATCGACGTAGCCACGCCCACCGCAATGCATCTTCTAGTTATGGCTGTACTCAACACCGCTCAGCCCAGTCCCCATTCATCGACTAATACGACATCATCTTTTATTAGGCGAACTGCGTGATCAACGTATTAGGCACAACTCTACTTGGAACTTACCATTAAATACAGTGTCTGCATCAAATAACAGTGGACGTTCAATATCTGTTAGTATCAGAAGGTTTTTTAAGATGGTAAAGGTCATTTCGTAGGACAAGAATTGAATTTGCCTGCGCTATATAGTTTCTCGTAGTTACAACGTAACTAGGTGGGTTCCTTACTGCAGCTGACTTAAGCCCGTCTCACACGGAGCAAGGGTCGCTGCAAGTTTGCGAGATGGCGTGCATGCCTGCCGGCTTGCAGGGAAAGGAGCCGGCTATCTTCCATGCCGAAGCTCTCCCATGGTGCAGGATCGGCAGCTGCATGTGTTGTGATCGGCTGCATGTTGTATCGAACGAAGATGGCTGCTTCAGGTACAGATGTTCAGAGCAAACTGGCGTTATTAGCTGTTTTGGTGCTAAACGATGCAGAAATGCATGCTAATAAGAGAAGAAGAAAGAAAGAACGGACGAAAATCTGGATTAAGAGGAGAAACGCTGGAAAAGGTGTGCTCTCCATGCTTCATAAATAGTTGGCATAACACCTACTTTTGTTTGAAAAGTATCACCATTTCATTACTGTTTGACTTTATAAATATATCAATAATGACTGTTATATGCGACTTTATTTTATAGGATAGAAGATCGTACATCCTTTGCAAATTTTATACGAATGGATGTATTTGTACCTGAAGAACTGCTTTGTATAGTTTCGCCTCTGATTCAGAAGAAAGAAACGGAGATGCGTCAGGCAATGATTTTACTTTGGCGTACTCCACTTTAAATTCAGTACGTAAATTGTGCATTTTGCTAAAGCACTCCTTGCTCGTCGTATATGGTCGAACAAGACACACGGCACTTGCAACTCTTTCGAGTGCTTCTGCACGCATGTGTTTATTATAATAGTTTGCGCTTTTCACGACGTACAGACACTGTTCTTCCCTATAAGTACATATAAATGGTTCAATCGCTTCCTTGGACCACTGCGGTGCCATTAGTTAATAATTATAAGAACTTCCTACCGCACCTCACAACAGCAGAAAAGCGACTATCAACATAGGCTTCCCGCCCAAGTTTTCCGTGTCTGACGTTACAAACGAAACGTCTCATGATTGGCCAACGCAGGCAACCTGGCAAGAAAAATAGCACCGGACCTATCCTGGAAATCTTACAAGGTTCCCAGCAAGGTAGCCCGCTAGCAGATGACGGAGCCCGCAAAGTAACCGTCGCGCGAGCCAGCAAGGAAACTTACAGCGAATCTTGCTCCGTGTGAGACGGGCTTTAAGGAATTGTAGTGATCAGCCACTAACCTGGTAATGCAAACTTGAACGCCTATGGGTCCTCACGATAGAAATTTCGTGAAATGCTTAGGGAAACCGTTTATATTCGAGCCATATATTATACGCCAACATGTGTATCCATGCTCCACAAGTTACCTTTTGGTGTGTGGCGAAGGGTGCTTTCAGCAACAATGTCATTTCCTCTCCTTCATGTTCCACGCAAGTGGTATGCGAGATTATCGATTGCTGGTAAGCCTCTGTGTAGGCTAGAATCTCTCTAATTTCGCCCTCATAGTTTTCTCGTGAGAAACTAGTAATACGAGGAGGCAATACAGTGATTGACTCTTTCACGTGCGATCTGGGAGTTCCAAGAGAAAACCACGCCGTGATACGCAACAACCTGTCTTGTAGCGTTTTCCACTGGAGTTAGTTGAGCTTTCTTGTGACGCTTTCGTGCTCACTAAATGAGCCTGTAAGGACGTGCTCTCCTTTTCTGGATCTTTTCCGTTTCGTCTATCAATTCTGTCTGGTAAGATTTTAGACTGATGAGCAATATTTAAGCATCGGTCGAACAAGAGTTTTGTAAGTTACCTCCTTCCTGAAGGTTCTACGAATGAATCTCTCTCTGGCATCTGTCTCACCTGCAATTAGTTTCATATGGTCGTTCCACTTTAAATCATTTCTTACGTATACTCTCATGCATTTCACAGTTGTGACTGCTTCCAGTGACTGTTTAACAACTGTTTACAGCAATGGTTCCATTTACATGTTCATCCACAGTACGTTACATTTGTTTATTTTGATGGTGAATCCGCAATCCTTGCACAAAGACTCGGCCTCTGAAGGTCTTCCTGCATTTCGCTACAATTTTCTAATCGTTGGACTTGTCTGTGTGCAGCAGTATCAATTGCGAAGAGACTCATGGGATTTCCTGCGTTATTCACTAGGTCATTTATGTGCATTGCAAAACGTAATGGTTCTGTAAAACTCTCTTGGCACTGAGGAGATTTTTGGTATACAGAAACTCCATAAAACACGAGAGCTATATCTGGTACCGCGCGCCGCGGAATTTGAATCCCCGCCAGACGTCATCGACGTCGAAGACCCGCAGACGTCTCTGCACCATCGCGCCGTAAGCTGGGACGGTGCGCGTCTCCTGATCCACATTTAGTGTGAGGGCGCCACAGTGGAACACGTGGTCCCAGCGGCCAATAACGGCGTCCCTGACAGAGTACTTAAGCGCCCGCCTCTCGCTCAGCCAGTCAGTCTAACATCGCGTACGTCTCTTGATCTATCACCTCGCCTTAGACAGCGTATTTACTTTCGTGTTTTGTTTACGAGTGGACGTGGTTGTTTCGTTCTTGTTGTTGTCGTAAGGTCCTTCGCTGGTCGTGTCCGTCCTCTCCGTTGTGTTTTTGTTCGCGAGCCGCTCCGCGGCTCCCGCCGCGTTTTCCGTTACTTCAACCCCGCGACTGTTCTGGTCGCCGTTACAATACCAAACATGTATCAAAATTTTAAGACACAACAATGTCACTGATATAGGCCTAAAGAGGCTTTTGTCTGTTCAACAATACTTGTTGAAAACAGGAATGATCTGCGCTTTTCTTCCAATCACTTGATAAACTTTATTGCCTAGCGGGCATCCCATCTTCAGATATCCGTCGTCAATCTGCATTCAGACTGGAAAAGTCTAAGGCATTGAATCTGAAGACCCACGCATTACGCGGGTATCAGCCAGCAGTACCAAGGCTCAAGTCAAGGAAAAGCTTTCTCCATTCAGCTGAAAGCCTCACTGAACCACCTTCGAACTTCAGTGTCACTTCATGGCGTTCCAGATCCAGCCATCGTGCAGGGTGGATGATCCCGTCCGAAAGCCTCCCATCAAGTCACGAAGAAAGCTGGTCAATATGGAAGGCCCTCAACAGGCTGCGTTCTGGAGTTGGAAGAACGAAGATCAACTTGAAAAAGTGGGGATTTGCATGCGACTCGACAGCATGTGAATGTGGTGCAGAACAGACAGTGAGTCATCTTCTTGTCTGCTGCCTGTGCCCAACGTCATGCTCGCCACAGAATGTCATCGATGCCACCACGGAAGAGTGCGAAGTTGCTGCATACTGGTCACGTCGCATTTAATTGTAATTGTAATGCTTAAAGTGCCATGTTAGGAACATTTTGTGTAACTTGTAAGCTATAGTGTGTGTTTCTGACACGATTAAACTTGGAACGCTTCGCTGCTCCCGCGATCTACTGTACACTGGTGGCAGAAGAGGGGCGACTTCTTTCACATACTCTGTGTAGAACTGTATAAGTATTGCGGCACAGCCAGTGGCGTCTCTTCTGTTGAACGGTTTCAGTTGACTTTCTATCCTGTGGCTACTTATTCCAGTATCTGTGATTTCCTAATCTCAGTGATCTTACAAATATTAAAACAGTTGACAACAAGTAGTACACCATCTGTAGTTGCTATCCCTACACACAGCAAAGGACTATTGTTTTTCACCTCAACTATCTTTCAGTTTGTTAAAGATATTGATGTCTCTTTTCGGCTTGACGGGTAGTTGATAGGATTCTGTAAACTGAGTTGTTTGTATATTTCTCAGATCAGTAAGATTTAAAACTAAAATCCTTTGGCAAGTTTGTCTTAGCCCTTTATTATTTCTGAGGTCATCAGTCCCCTATACTTAGAACTACACTCCTGGAAATGGAAAAAAGAACACATTGACACCGGTGTGTCAGACCCACCATACTTGCTCCGGACACTGCGAGAGGGCTGTACAAGCGATGATCACACGCACGGCACAGCGGACACACCAGGAACCGCGGTGTTGCCCGTCGAATGGCGCTAGCTGCGCAGGATTTGTGCACCGCCGCCGTCAGTGTCAGCCAGTTTGCCGTGGCATACGGAGCTCCATCGCAGTCTTTAACACTGGTAGCATGCCGCGACAGCGTGGACGTGAACCGTATGTGCAGTTGACGGACTTTGAGCGAGGGCGTATAGTGGGCATGCGGGAGGCCGGGTGGATGTACCGCCAAATTGCTCAACACGTGGGGCGTGAGGTCTCCACAGTACATCGATATTGCCGCCAGTGGTCGGCGGAAGGTGCACGTGCCCGTCGACCTGGGACCGGACCGCAGCGACGCACGGATGCACGCCAAGACCGTAGGATCCTACGCAGTGCCGTAGGGGACCGCACCGCCAGTTCCCAGCAAATTAGGGACACTGTTGCTCCTGGGGTATGGGCGAGGACCATTCGCAACCGTCTCCATGAAGCTGGGCTACGGTCCCGCACACCGTTAGGCCGTCTTCCGCTCACGCCCCAACATCGTGCAGCCCGCCTCCAGTGGTGTCGCGACAGGCGTGAATGGAGGGACGAATGGAGACGTGTCGTCTTCAGCGATGAGAGTCGCTTCTGCCTTGGTGCCAATGATGGTCGTATGCGTGTTTGGCGCCGTGCAGGTGAGCGCCACAATCAGGACTTCATACGACCGAGGCACACAGGGCCAACACCCGGCATCATGGTGTGGGGAGCGATCTCCTACACTGGCCGTACACCACTGGTGATCGTCGAGGGGACACTGAATAGTGCACGGTACATCCAAACCGTCATCAACCCATCGTTCTACTATTCCTAGACCGGCAAGGGAACGTGCTGTTCCAACAGGACAATGCACGTCCGCATGTATCCCGTGCCACCCAACGTGCTCTAGAAGGTGTAAGTCAACTACCCTGGCCAGCAAGATCTCCGGATCTGTCCCCCATTGAGCATGTTTGGGACTGGATGAAGCGTCGTCTCACGCGGTCTGCACGTCCAGCACGAACGCTGGTCCAACTGAGGCGCCAGGTGGAAATGGCATGGCAAGCCGTTCCACAGGACTACATCCAGCATCTCTACGATCGTCTCCATGGGAGAATAGCAGCCTGCATTGCTGCGAAAGGTGGATATACACTGTACTAGTGCCGACATTGTGCATGCTCTGTTGCCTGTGTCTATGCGCCTGTGGTTCTGTCAGTGTGATCATGTGATGTATCTGACCCCAGGAATGTGTCAATAAAGTTTCCCCTTCCTGGGACAATGAATTCACGGTGTTCTTATTTCAATTTCCAGGAGTGTATTTAAACCTTACTAACCTAAGGACATCACACACATAAATGCCCGAGGCAGGAGTCGGACCTGCGACCGTAGCAGCAGCAGCGCGATTCCGGACTGAAGCGCTGGAACCGCTCGGCCACAACGGCCGGCTCTTACTGCATTATTGGTTTTTTCTTCAGAATTCTGAATAATATCTAACTTCTGTTATTGGCACATTAAAAGTTGCTTCTTTTGCAACAGCAGAGTTCATAAAGATTCATCTCGGTAACATTCTAATGCAATTGTGAGACACTCCTGAAAAGTGTATTGTTATATCAACAACTGAGGGCAAGACAGGTCACTATTCTCTGAAAAGTACATTATGGTATAAAAACAAACATGTAATTTCTTCACTGATGTGTTCCAAAACTCACAGCAATTCTTGTAGCATTAGCTATCGGTGGCTCGTAAAAAATTACATTATTCCATTGAAAAAGTTGTTATTTGCAGATTGTAGTAGATAAATAAGTCTTGCATATTAACAATATACTTTCCCCTTTTGAGCTATCATTTGCCAAAATCTTGTTTCGATACTTCAAACAATGTATGCGATATGAGCAATATTATGAATATTTCATTCTGGCATTATCGTTTGTGAACATGAGCGGAACTAAGTGCACTACCTAGAATCCATTTTCTCAAGACTAGAGATAGATATACATCTCCTCCAAATTTTAAAGAGTAATTCATTATTTAGCCACATTTTATACACAGCAATGTATGAACTAAAACGTACCACATGCAGATTCACAACGGTCCCTATTTTTCATTACAAATTATTCGAATTTCATTAGTAATTTACTTAATTTCGAAACATCATAGTAACTATTACCATAAACAAAGACAAGGTTGTTGACCATGAAGCTGATGAATCAGGCTACGAGATGTGGAAGAATGAATTATTTTACCGAATAGTTTCTTTAAAATTGTTTTGGAAGTCTTGCGGATCAGTCAGTGGATACACGACATTGTTTTGTCTCGTGGGCCAACAAGCAGTCTATCTTGCTGGCTTGACGTCAGACGCCGAACATGACTCCTGACTGGCTAGCGCTGGTAGTAATATTCTGAGAAGCACGGAAGAGAAATAGCACAAAGGTCATCAAAGTAACCATGCGAGGCTCCATACAGGGAAACCGACCAGCAGTCAACACAGTCTGCTTGGAAGTTGTAGTTCAAGCCAGCAAGTAAGCTTCCAGTGAATCTTATTTCGTGACGGATGGGGTTTATGAGAGCCTGTAGTGTGAGAGAAGGAAAACCGTCGCAGACACTCAATTGACTCCTTTCTAATAGCACCAAGGTGCTGCTGATCTAAACATCCCAGTCACACAGCCGAAGTTCCAAAAACAGTGCCAGATACTCTCGTCCATGAGACTTTGCGGAGGTATCTGGAATGTAATTCATGGCACCAGGGTAAACTATAGTGGTCAGGAACTTTTCTCTTCTCCTCTCTCCAGCCAAATACTGGTGGTCAGTTTCTCCACTATTACTTAAGCACCGCCACAGAAGTCGGCCTTTGCATACTTGACCAAGGATACCAGTTCAGTGGCTGACATTAATGGTTTATGATCAGATGAACGCTTTTTGATATCTGTAGCAAAAAGATATTCTAAGATACTCTAACGTATTCGTATTAGCTGATTCGCTCCGATTCTGGTATGATGACTGCACTTGTTGGTTCGCTTCTTTATACTAATTTTGTACATACACAGTGAACCACGTGACCATGGGATTTTGTTGCGTGCATCTTATTGTTGACACTCGCAAATAATGCGACAGGCATAACCTTCTGAAGAAAGACACTAAGTGTCCGAAATCGGAAAAAGAACTCAGTTTCCCTTATGTAACTGGTTGCTTATTATCTCGTTATATATTCAACACAGACAGTCACCTAATGACTAATGTTTTATCTGGTTCAACGTCGTAAGTTATAATCTACCATTATCCACATCAGGCACACTAGTTGTCATAACCAACTCACCGTTTTCGCCACGGTTCCAAATGTCAGTCTTTAGGGCCACACCCTGTAGATAAGCGTTGAAGAAGCTGAAGCAAGACACTAAGTGTCCGAAATCGGAAAAAGAACTAAATTTTTCTTATGTAACTGGTTGCTTATTATCTCGATATATATTCAACACAGATAGTCACCTAATGACTGATGTTTTATCTAGTTCAACGTCGTAAGTTATAATTTACCATCATCCACAACAATCACACTAGTTCTTATATCCAACTCACCAATTTCGCCACAATTTCAAAAATCAGTCTTTGGGGCCACATCCTGTAGACAAGGATGAGATGAGCGTTGTAGAAGCTGAGGCATGAGCGTAGGACATACCTGCAAAAGAGAGAAAAGTCTTCATTATAGATTTTGCTTTGTTCCAGTTTTTAATTAATTTATTTAATTTTATTTTCCCTCCACTATCAAATCTCACTGGACACATTTTCTGCCTATAAACTAACTCCAGAGACCAATAATAATAATAATAATTATGAATTTTCTTTGGAACGCTAGCTCCTGCACTCACTGACTTGTACGATAGCACGAGTACTAATCGTAACTTGACTTCAATATGGAATAGGTACTGTGGTACAAGCGCGAAAGTTTTGAACAGACAACACGAGATCGCTACCTGTCACGTGGCCATCGTGTGAGCGAAAATGCTTACTGTGAAGACGGTGTGTCTGTTAGTACTGTGAACTGAGATCGACCTTATATCGTTTTTCCACAGCAGCTCCGGTAAATTTACGGACGTCATTATACAACCGCAGTTCTCTTCTAAGCACCAGTTGCGTTTCCTGCTTCTCAGACATCACGCAAGCTGCTCTATTCCAATTAATTTTGTGAGATTATCGACCACAATATCCGTAATTTCTCTGTAAGAAAGTCATTTGTGAGAGTAATATTTGACTCCTTGATCTAGACCGTTTTTCACTAATTTTTATATAGCTTACAAGATCCCTGTTCTCCGAAAATGTTGAGAAATTTTTTATACGAAACGACCTTTTGGGATGTATGGACAGCAGACCTCTGTCACAGTTTCAGTGACTTTGGTCTGCTGACTGTTCAGGACATTGTCAACTTCCGCTGATTGTGCCATATGAAGATGGACTATGACTGGGCCGACACAGGTCATTTAAAAAAAAATAATCACTGTGACCTAGACTGTTACTCGCCAAATTTTTATATTGGGTCTTTTATTGTTCAGACCATGCGCATTTTCTCTTTTTGGAGAAGAAATGTCGTCAACATAAGAAGAAACACAAGGACGTTTTTCGAACACAGAACAGTTTTTATAGGACAGAACAGAATGAAGATATTTCGACACAAAGAAATGACTGACATTAGCTGCTAATGAGCTTTGACTGACATCAATGCGGAAAGTTGAAAGTTTGTGCGGGACCGGGATTGGTTCAAATGGCTCTGAGCACTATGGGACTTAACATCTATGGCCATCAATCCCCTAGAACTTAGAACTACTTAAACCTAACTAACCTAAGGACATCACACAATACTCAGTCATCACGAGGCAGAGAAAATCCCTGACCCCGCCGGGAATCGAACCCGGGCGCGGGAAGCGAGAACGCTACCCCACGACCACAAGCTGCGGACCCCGGGATTAGAACCCGGGTTTCCAGCTTACCGGACGGAAGCTGTGACCACTAAACGCCCCCTCAACTCATCGACACACACTATTAATGTAGTGTCCCTTGCCCCTTACCCTCATTACTCGCGACTTTTCGCCGATTCCCTTAACAGCTCCTGTGTGGTTGTAATGTTATGTGAGCCTCACTGCCCCCCCCTTTTTTTTTTTTAATTGGTGTCTTATTTTATTCTGAGAAGCTCAGTAATGTACCGTGTGTAAATACCGTAAATGTAAATTTGATTCAAAACGTACTTGAAGTGAAGTGAAGCGCAGCTGGACAGCAACAAACTCTTTTAGCACGTAATCCCTGCAACGATAGTAGTTGTGAATCTTTGAGTATGGACTCTAAAAAAAAGACAATTGATTTATTAAAAAAAAGAGAACTGTTAATCTGTATCTTGTGGAAAGAGTACGTGTTGCTAGGCCGTCGGTCAGAACATATTGTTAACTTTAATGAAAATTGATATTTTAGTGATAAAAACGAGTAAAGTATGTGTAAGAGTTGTCAAACATTTATGTATACAAATTTTCTGGAAGTGAAGAATAGAAATATCTTGTTTTTGGGAAAGGAGGTGAACTTGATTGTCGTCGCCGTCCATCAATCGACAGAATTTGATTGGATTATGTCCTTGTACAATAGTATGGTGCTGAACTCCACTGACCAATTTTGATGTAGCAGGACGTGTAGTTTGAAGGAAGTTTGTGTGCTAAGCAATCTCCTTTTCTCATGAGAGGCAGATTGCGGTTTGATCTTATTTGCTTACAACAGTGGTCCCTTAGGTATGAAAAGCTACGAAAACTTGGGCTTAAAGCTATCCGCAATACGGCCAAGTAACTAACAGAGTTGTATTTTAAACCTTAAAGAACAATAACTTCCTCCAAATTGTAATACGTCACCAACTGGCGCAGAAGCTGATCATTCAAGGAGGCAGCAACCAAAATTCAGGTACCAGTTACGACTTAAAGTAAAAATCTCAATCAAAAATCAATCTCTCTCTCTCTCTCTCTCTCTCCAAAAACATATATAAATATTCATATTATTTTTAAAAAAAGGTTATTTTATATGGTGTGCATCTGCACCTAAGTGATCAATTGGTCATCCTAACCTTAATTATATATTGCCTAATAGTGGTTGTCCGCGTTCAAAAGACCATCTGGTAGCCGCTAACTTTAGATCACAGCTTATAGGTAAACCTAGCAAAAGGATTTCAGGCGTTTTATGTTTCACGTTTAAAAAGTGGTTTGTACAACGTATTGCTATTTCACCGTCGCACAGACTCCCTAGCACTGAAAAGCAACTGAGTGAATTGAAAACAAATAAGATGATAGACCTGGAAGGAATCTCACTTCGGTCTTATGGAGAGTGTCCTTCGACATTTGGTCCTTCCTTCACTTGCATTTATCGCGAATTTCTGACCCAGTGCAAAGTCTCAAGCGACTGGGAAGAGGGGCAAATGATTCCTGTGTAAAAGAAGAGTAACTGAAGAGACCTCCAAAATTATAGACCACTATCATTAACATCGGTTTGTTACAGAACTCTTGTGCGTATACCAAGTAGGGATACATCGAATTTCCTTTAAACAGAAAACTTTTTATCCACAAATCAGCGTGGATTGAGAAAGTATTATTGTGCGAAACTCAGCTTGCCTTTTTTCTTGAATGATATCTTGTAAACCATGGATGACGGGCAAGAAACCAAATGGAACGCAAAGAGAAAACGAATTCTGCCCCACTGTAATCCTCGTAACCACTCGGAAAAGACGTGAACACCTTGGGTAATATGGCACATGAAGCAAGACATTTTCAGCAAATATCACATTATCGTCCGTCACTTGTTCACAGAGAAATCCAGGACGCTGTTCTCATTATAAGTTTTCACATTCAAACACAGGCCGTAATCACCAACCAGGCTTGCTGTCTCTCTCAATGACGGAGTAGAATTTTTGTTTCGTCTTCGAAAACAAGGCCCATGCTGTCTGAATGGTTCACAGTAAATTCTCACTGGTTGAGCCACCGCTCACCCCAAACGGCGCCGTTAACGCAAATCACCACAGCTGACCCAGCTGTGACTACTCCATATGTATCAACCAGAGAGCACAGGTCACCATAGAAAAACCTGTCTGTGACTTAAGTGTCTGTTCTATCACGTATGTAGGGCAACACGTATCTGAACAGTCACGTGATCTGAATGAGACAACTTCACGTCTTCGGCCTCAATGACTGGAGTAGAACTGCCTACAATGATGACTCCCGCTTCGAAATGAACCCCGATCACCAGCGAATGAGTGTCTGGAGACGCTCTGGACAACGGAGGGACACCAACCCGACAGTCGCCCGTCATACAGCCCCACAACCAGAGTGACGGTGTGGAGTGCCATATCTTTTCATAGCAGGACCTCTTTGATTGTCATCCGCGGCACCCTTACAGCCCAACGGTACGTCGACGATGTTCTACGCCACGTTTTGTTGCCCTTCATGGCAAGCTATCCTGGGCTTACATTTCAACAAGATAATGCCCGCCCGTACATAGCGAGAGTTTCTACCGCTTGCCTTCATGCTAGCCAAACCCTACCTTGGCCAGCAAGGTGGCGAATCTCTCTTCAATTGAGAATGTTTGGAGCCTTTTGGCAGGACCCTCCATCCAGCTCGGTATTTTGACGATCTAATGCGCCAGTTGGGAAGAATTTGGCACGATATTCCTCAGAAAAAACCCCAAGAATACTATCAATCAGTGCCAAGCCGAATAACTGCTTGCATAAGGGCCAGAGGTGTGCCAACGCGTTCCTGACTTGGTCAATCTGCAAAACTTTTCTCTTGAATGAATCATTCAAGTCTTCTGAAATTATGATCATTTGTTTGCCTGTAAACGAACATCACATCTATCAATTTCTGTCACATACTGATAATTCCTTCATGATGCCTCGTTTTCTATCTTCTTTTTTTCTTCCTCTTAGTTTCCAGCTTGGTAGGCAGAGCAGGTGCTCTGTCGTAAAGCAGCCCTCAGCCGGAGCAGACGGCTTCCACAGCTGGCCTCTGGTCTGGACTGGCCACCAGCCACACGGATGTGATCCACCACATCTCTGTTTCCCTGTTCCTTTATTATTTTGAGCACGCGCATGGAGTGGCAGTCAAACTTTAGCAATGTCCGAGGGCGAGCCCCTTCTATATTCCGTATACCAAGAACGTATCCCAGATTTGATGAATTTAACTTTTTTTATCTCACCACCTCCCTTACGACCTCCATAACAAGCTCACTGTCGTGCTCCATATTTTTTACAGTCGATTGTTGGGTTTAACTTTACATTTATTTAAATGCTTGTACATGGCACTAACGTGTTGTCACAAGTGTGAGAAACGAAATACTACATGAGGCTAGTAGTTAAGTGCCTACATTGCGCTTTTAGACAAAGGACTCGATAGCAGTGCAGTTTCTAATAAATTTAATCTTTGGTTTGCTGGCACATCTCTTACTGAGGCTACAAATTGTATTAAGCAGTCAGACCGCAGTAATGTAGATTTCGTCTCCCTGTTATTTCTGCGCCTGCTGTAGGAAATAGTTGGGAGGCAGTTTCGAATACAGGTTAACCACTCCTTATTCCTGTACGTTGAACACACAGGTAGCACTACCACCGGACAACTAGAGAACTGATATATCTGTTGCTTCCCAAACTCTTCAGTTCACGCCAGCTTCCCTAGTAGTTGTTGTCTTACGTACAAACAAGCTCCATGAAACGTACTTGACGGAACTTCCGAATATGGGAGCCCATTACTCTCACACTCATTTATCTCCGTTGGTTCATTAGTGCCGAAAATAGACAGTGTACAACATGATTCAGGGCGGTCAAAATAAAACTGCACATGAAAATGCTTGCAATAAGATCAAAATCTTCCGCTACATAATGGCGCAAGAGAGTTCATATACCTCGACGGGCTGAACCCGCCTGATCTGAAGAACTGGAAAAGTGGGAATTCAAATCTCCTGATTCATCGTCTCTGAGACACCACCGGCAGAACTCAGTTGCTGGGAGTTCGTCTAGATGCATCAACCTATGCACAACATTAAATTTGCAAGTATACATATGCAGGTCCTTTTCGATCATGTTTCGACAAGATGATCTCTTAATTCCAACTTTCACAGACAAACGAAGTTGAAATGTTGTCTGACTTGGTTTCAGGCTTTCCTGCACTGTGGCAGTGTTTTCTGGTGTTCTATCTCTTTTCGGACAGGTGTCGGTTTTTTTCGCTACAGCGCCTTTTTCGCTCCACGTAACCACTAAGTTTTGCATTGTTGACTGTGCTGGAGGTTTTGCCAAGACACTTCCAGTCTTTAACTTTCGGACAAACAGTTCTGCATATGTTTCCCACGCATTGTGCTTCACATAACCCCAGAAAACGAACACGTGCTGTTTTATTGTGTGCATCATTCTGGACTGCATTCAACTGGTCGTTAAACACGTCTGCTCCTCTCACTCATTCAAACGTAATGAATAGAGAAGCACGCGATACAGATAATGCGGGAGATGTGCATGTGCAGACATTTGGCAGTAACAGAACGCTGCATCGAATTCACGGTGTCCAGCATTTTTGTCATGGTCAGTTCTCGAATTCATTAATAAGGCTAGATTTTGCTTCAGTCTCATAAATATTTCTGGGCTAGTTTTATTTTGCCAACTGCATATATACAACCTGCATCTGAAAATACGTCGATTGTCCTAAATCACTGCTAGTTCCTCTCGTCACAGATGTCTTGTACAATGGTATGCAGAGAAATTGGGGCGTATCTTGTAACTGCTCTGGGCATAGTGAACATGTTGTTATTTGACAGTCTGTTGCATATAGCTACCACAAGCTCCTAAGAGTTTTTGTTTTTATTATTCTTTTACTACCTTCAACGGTGAGGTCATCATGTGGCAGAACTTTAAAAAAATATTATGATGTATACCACATATCTTCAGTTTTAAAATTTAATCCAAAGTTCTATACTTGATAACAACATAAGAATATTCAAAAGTTTTGCTAGACGATGACCTCAACTGTGAAAGTAGTTGCTGAATAATAAAAATATAAACTCTTAGTTGCTTGCGGTATTTATTTATAACAACTTCTGTGATACGTCCAAAGACCGCGGTGCCACACCAAGGTCTGCACATCGATACCTGCCATTAGCGATGTCTTGTTGCAATCTGCAACTACAAATGCGAGAGGCTGACGAAGACACACCCTCTCCGCCCGTACTTCAGCATCATCCTCGCACTGGCGTCGGTATAGAGCGCTCTGCCCCAGTTCGTGACCTTAGCTGAAGCAATCACCATCATCTGGTAGGACTAGAGTTATTCACATCTCAAATGAAAACGTACGAGGTCTCTTCAAAAAAATCAAGAACATTCGCGATTTCGCGCCAATGGTGTATTGGAGCGAAACGCGGTTAGCGTTCGTGCACGCATCTGTGTTTAATGTATAACTGCTGGAAGTTTCATTGGGGTATGTCTGTTAAGTATTTTTTAGTGATGTATTGAGTAGAACGTTGTGTCGCACAGTTTGTGAATTTCGAAATGGCAGAGTTAGAGGGGAAACGCGTCTGCATTAAATTTTTCGAGAAATTCATGAAAACCATTACAGAGACATACCAAATGATGCAGTGCTTTACAACGGTGTTGCGACTGGTTCACACGGTTTAACATGGCCGGGTGGAAATTAAAGAGGACCGTCGTTCAGGACGCCCTTCGACGTCTACCGACGACGTTCATGTCAGGAACGTCAACGAAATTGTGCTTGCCAATCGAAGGCTGACTGCCCACGAGATTACAGAAGACTGTAGTGGCCAGACCACTCACAACTCTTGCGTTATAACACTGAAGAGCCAAAGCAACTACACCTGCCTAATATCGTGTAGGGACCCCGCGAGCGTGCAGAGGTGCCCAACACGACGTGGCATGGACTCGACTAATGTCTGCGGTAGTGCTGGAGGGAACTGACACATGAATCCTGCAGGGCTGTCCATAAATCAGAAAGAGTACAAGGGAGTGGTGACCTATTCTGGACAGCATGTGCATCCCAGATATGCTCAATAACTTTCATGTCTGGGGAGTTTAGTGGCCACCGGAAGCATTTAAACTCAGAAGACTGTTCCTGGGGCCAATCTGTAGCAATTCTAAACGTGTGGGGTGTCGCATTGTCCTGATAGTATTCCCCAACTCCCTCGGAATGCACAATGACCATGACGGATGCAGGTGATCAGATAGGATGCTTACGTACGTGTCACCTGTCAGAGTCGTATCTAGACGTATCAGGGGTCACGTATCACTCCAACTGCACACTCCCCACACCATTACAGAGCCTCCACCAGCTTGAACAGTTCCCTGCTGACATGCAGGGTCCATGGATTGACGTTGTCTCCATACCAGTACAAGTCCATCCGCTTGGTACAATTTAAAAGGCAACATGTTTCTAGTCAATAACAGACCATTGTCGGTGTTGATGGGCTCAGGCAAGACGTAAAGCTTTGTGTCGTGCTGTCATCGAGGGTACACGAAAGTCCATACCGATGATGTTTCGTTGAACGGGTCACACGGTGACACTTGTTAATGGCCCAGCACTGAAATCTGCAGTAATTTGCGCAAGGGTTGCACTGCTGTCACGTTGAACGATTCTCTTTCAGTCGTCGTTGGTCCCGCTCTTGCAGGATCTTTTTCCGGCCGCAGCGATGTCTGAGATTTAAAGTGTTATCGAATTCCTGGTACTCACGGTACACTCGTGAGATGGTCGTACGGGGAAGTCTCCAATTTATCGCTACCTCGGAGATGCCTTGTCCCATCGCTCGTGAGCCGCCTATAACAACACGTTCAAATTCACAACTTGGTAAGCTGCCATTCTAGCAGCAGTAACCGACCTAGCAACTGCGCCAGACACTTCTCTTATATACGAGGTGCGGCTAGAAAAAAACCGGACTGATGCTGGAAAAAACATTTATTTACAATTATTTACAATTTCATGTTATCTCCTTCAATGTACTCTTCTCCTCGGTCTCTACACCGCTCCATACGAATTTTCCACTGTTCATAGCAATGCTGCAGATCATTTTCGGTGAGTCCATACATTACTTCCGTCGCTTTTTCTTTTACTGCTTCAGCAGTCTCAAATCTAGTTCCTTTCAAAGCTGACTTGACTTTAGGGAAAAGAAAAAAGTCACAGGGGGCCAAATCAGGTGAGTAGGGTGGATGATCTAAGATGGGAATGTTGTGTTTTGCCAAAAACGTCTTCACTGACAACGCACTGTGAGCTGGGGCATTGTCTTGGTGAAGGATCCATGACTTTTTTCTCCACAAATCGTTCCGTTTTCTCCGTACTCGCTCACGTAGGGTAGCCAGGACGCTAATGTAGTAATGCTGATTCACTGTTTGTCCCTCTGGTACCCAATCAATGAGCACAATCCATTTAATATCATAAAAAACAATCATCATTGCCTTGAATTTCGATTTTGACATTCGTGCTTTTTTTTTGTCGTGGAGAACCAGGAGTTTTCCAATGCATCGATTGCCGTTTAGTTTCGGGATCGTAAGTAAGAAACCACGATTCATCGCAAGTAATAACATTTTGTAAGAAGGTGGGATCACTTTCAATGTTTTCCAGGATGTCAGAACAAATCATTCTTCGGCGTTCCTTCTGTTCAATTGTGAGACACTTTGGAACCACATTTGAACACACTTTGTTCATGTTGAAACTTTCATGAAGAATCTGCCTAACACTTTCCTTGTCAACTCCTGTTAACTCAGACACTCCTCTGATTGTTAAACGACGATCTTGTCGAACAAGTTTACCGATTTTTTCAATGTTTGCATCAGTTTTTGCTGACAATGGTCTGCCAGTGCGAGTGTCATCACTGGTGTCTTCGCGGCCATCTTTAAATCGTTTAAACCACTCAAACACTTGTGTTCGCGATAAACAATCATCGCCGTACACTTGTTGTAACATTACAAACGTTTCACTTGCAGATTTTCCTAGTTTGAAACAAAATTTGATGTTAACACGCTGCTCTTTCTGTACACTCAACATTTTCCGACACACAGACAAAACGTCAACTACTTAAAACAGACGCCACGGGCAGACTGAGTGCAGGAGGCAGATGAAACTCGAGCAGTAGGCGGAGCGAGAGTCACGTGACAGGCCACGCGACTTTCAGCCTTATTGCATTCGTTTTATTGTTTCACCAGTACTAGTCCGGTTTTTTCCTAGCCACACCTCGTAGACGTTGCTGGCCGCAGCGCCGTATTCTGCCTGTTTACATATCTCCGTATTTGAATACGCTTGTCTATACCAGTTTCTTTGGGGCTTGGTGTATAACGTACCTGCGCATTGTTCCCTCTTGGTGCATGATTATTGCACAGAAAACGAAATCACTGTGCTGCCACATCCTCTGTAGTCTACAGACCTGGCCCCTGCGAACTTTTTTTTTCCAAAGTTGAAAACCCCATAGAAAAGACGAAGATTTGCAACGATAGACGAGATAAAAGAAAATTCGCAGACGGCGCTTCACGCAATTCAGCAAGAGATGTACCATGACTGCTTCCGGAAGTGGGAACAGCATTGGGAGCTGTGTATCAGTTGTGGAGGGGAGTATTTCGAAGGAGACCATGAATAATAAGTAAGAGGTAAGCGCAGAAAAATTTTGTGGACGAAGTTCCGGAATTTTTTGAGCAGACCTCGTACTTTCGTAAATGTTGAACATTGTACTTTAAGAGAACTGTTTGTAATTAGTGTATCAAGTGATTTTTTAATATTCAATGAGAGTTGTAAAGTATCAAGCACTCCTTTGGCAAAAGCCCGTATCAAGTTAAGTAAATCTTATTATCATTCATGTAATAAAGTGAATTAGTATTTCCCATGTTTTAATTCCAATGGGTTATGGCCGGACACATGCAGTTTCGTCTGGTCATAGTAAACTCTCTGTGATGAAAACTGTGACGCATGACTTTACGACAGAGCTTGTAGACCATAAAACGTCGGACGAAGATACTGGCCGCTGGTGCGGACTGTTTCGACCCTCGGCGCCTGCCCTCGCAACGTAATTGTCGAGTTAACGCGAAGCACAGCAGCGCGGGGTGGCTCTGGAGGCGGCCTTTCCCCTGCTTTCAGAGTCGGCGCAGACATTCCTGAGTTGGCTTCCAGGTCACGCGCCGTCAGAAAAGCCGCCGTTCTTCACGGGAACAGCCTTGGCGCGGGGGACCGGGGGGGGCGGAACACGGAAGGGCCGACCATTGTCGGGCAGGCGGAGCTCGGCGATCAAAGCCACCGCCGGATGACATTCCGACAAAGGGCGGACACAATTCTCCGCAGCGTCGTGCATACCAAAGATGCAACTTCTCATTTGTCTTCATAACGACATGGGGAAAACACACACACACATCACAAACACACACACACACACACACACACACGCACACACACACACACATATATATATACATATGTATGCGTGTGTGTTTGTGATATATATATATATATATACAGGGTGGTCCATTGATAGTGACCGGGCCAAATATCTCACGAAATATGTTGTGACTTAGCACGACAGCCAAGTCACAACGTGCGGTAGCGTTCTCGCTTCCCACGCCCGGGTTCCCGGGTTCGATTCCCGGCGGGGTCAGGGATTTTCTCTGCCCCGTGATGGCTGGGTGTTGTGTGCTGTCCTTAGGTTAGTTAGGTTTAAGTAGTTCTAAGTTCTAGGGGACTGATGACCATAGATGTTAAGTCCCATAGTGCTCAGAGCCATTTGAACCATTTGAACCAAGTCACAACGAGAGGATGCCGATTGGCGTGAGGTCTGAAACAGTTAAAAGGAAATGGGAACTTAGAAAATGGACGCAATAGCTGTAATATTTAACTTTAATCCACATTTGTGGAACATAGCTCTTGATGATACATGCTTCACAATATTAATTATCAATTGAATACGGCGCCTTGCTAGGTCGTAGCAAATGTAGCTGAAGGCTATGCTAACTATCGTCTCGGCAAATGAGAGCGTATTTGTCAGTGAACCATTGCTATGAACGTCGGCTGTACAACTGGGGCGAGTGCTAGTAAGTCTCTCTAGACCTGCCGTGTGGTGGCGCTCGGTCTGCAATTACTGACAGTGGCGACACGCGGGTCCGGCGTATACTAATGGACCGCGGCCGATTTAAAGGCTACCACGTAGCTAATGTGGTGTCTGGCGGTGACACCACAAAATAAGCATCAAACGAAAAAACTACAAAGAACGAAACCAGGAGAAAGCCAGATGGCGCTAATGTTGGCCCGCTAGATGGCGCTGCCATAGGTCAAACGGATATCAACTACGTTTTTTAAACAGGAACCCCAATTTTTATTACATATTCGTGTAGTACGTAAAGAAATATGAATGTTTTAGTTGGACCACTATTTTCGCTTTGTGATAGATCGCGCTGTAAAAGCCAAAAACGTATAAGTACGTGGTATCACGTAACATTCCGCCAATGCGGACGGTATTTCCCTCGTGACACACTACCCGTGTTAAAACGGATCGTTTACCAAATGCGGAAAAGGTCGATATCGTGTTGATATATGGTTATTGTGGTCAATATGCCCAAAGGGCGTCTGCTATCTACGCTGCTCGGTATCCTGGACGACATCATCCAAGTGTCCGGACTGTTCGGCGGGTAGTTACGTTATTTAAGGAAACAGGGAGTGTTCACCCACATGTGAAACGTCAATCACGACCTGCAACAAATGATGATGCCCAAGTAGATGTTTCAGCTGCTGTCGCGGCTGAACCGCACATCAGTACCAGACAAATTGCTAGAGAATTGGAAATCTCAAAAACGTCAGTGTTGACAATGCAACATCAACATCGATTGCACCCGTACCATATTTCTATGCACCAGGAACTGCATGGCGACGACTTTGAACATCGTGTTCAGTTCTGCCACCCGGCACAAGAGAAATTACGGGACGATGACAGATTTTATGCACGCGTCACTCACCAACAGCGGTAACGTAAACCGGCATAATATCCAATATTTGGCAACGGAAAATCCATGATGGCTGCGACAAGTGGAACATCAGCGACCTTGGCGGGTTAATGTATGATGTGGCATTATGGGAGGAAGGATAACTGGCCCCCATTTTAACGATGGCAATCTAAATGGTGCAATGTATGCTGATTTCCTACTTAATGTTTTACGATGTTGCTACAAGATTTTTCACTACATGACAGAATGGCGATGTACTTCCAACATGATGGACGTCCGGCACATAGCTCGCTTACGGTTGAAGCGGTATTGAACATCATATTTCATGACAGGTGGATTGGTCGTGGAAGCACCATACCATGGTTCGCACCTTCACCGGATCTGACGTCCCCGAATTTCTTTCTGTGGGGAAAGTTGAAGGATATTTACTATCGTGATCCACCGACAACGCCTGACAATATGCGTCAGCGCATTGTCAATGCATGTGCGAACATTACGGAAGGCGAACTACTCGCTGTAGAGAGGAATGTCGTTACACGTATTGCCAAATGCGTTGAGTTTGACGGACATCATTTTGAGCATTTATTGCATTGATATGGTATTTACAGGTAATCACGATGTATCAGTATGGGTTCTCAGAAATAAGTTCGCAAATTTACATTTATCACATTGGAACAACCGAAATGAAATGTTCGAACGTACCTACGTTGTTGTTGTTGTTGTTGTTGTTGTTGTGGTCTTCAGTCCTGAGACTGGTTTGATGCAGCTCCTCATGCTACTCTATCCTGTGCAAGCTTCTTTATCTCCCAGTACCTACTGGACCCTACATCCTTCTGAACCTGCTTAGTGTATTCATCTCTTGGTCTACGATTTTTACCCTCCACGCTGCCCTCCAATACTAAATTGGAGATCCCTCGATGTCTCTGAACATGTCCTACCAACCGATCCCTCCTTCTAGTCAAGTTGTGCCACAAGCTCCTCTTCTCCCCAATTCTATTCAATACCTCCTCATTAGCTATGTGATCGACCCATCTAATCTTCAGCATTCTTCTGTAGCACCACATTTCAAAAGCTTCTATTCTCTTGTTGTCTAAGCTATTTATCGCCTACGTTTCACTTCCATACATGGCTGCAATCCACACAAATACTTTCAGAAACAACTTCCTGACATTTAAATCAATACTCGATGTTAACAAATTTTTCTTCTTCAGAAACGCTTTCCTTGCCATTGCCAGTCTACATTTTATATCCTCTCTACTTCGACCATCATCAGTTATTTTGCTCCCCAAATAGCGAAACTCCTTTACTGCTTTAAGGGTTTCATTTCCTAATCTAATTCCCTCAGCATCACCCGACTTAATTCGACTGCATTCCATTATCCTCGTTTTGCTTTTGTTGATGTTCATCTTATACACTGTCCATTCCGTTCAACTGCTCTTGCAAGTCCTTTGTTGTCTCTGACAGAATTACAATCTCATCGGCGAACCTCAAAGTTTTTATATCTTCTCCATGGATTTTAATACCTACTCCGAACTTTTCTTTTGTTTCCTTTATTGCTTGCTCAATATACAGATTGAATAACATCGGGGATAGGCTACAACACTGTCTCACTCCCTTCCCAACCACTGCTTCCCTTTCATACCCCTCGACTCTTATAACTGCCATCTGGTTTCTGTACAAATTGTAAATAGCCTTTCGCTCCCTGTATTTTACCCCTGCCACCTTCAGAATTTGAAAGAGAGTATTCCAATCAACATTGTCAAAAGCTTTCTCTAAGTCTACAAATGCTAGAAACGTATGTTTGCTCTTCCTTAATCTTTCTTCTAAGATAAGTCGTAGGGTTAGTATTGCCTCACGTGTTCCAACATTTCTACGGAATCCAAACTGATCTTCCCCGAGGTCGGCTTCTATCAGTTTTTCCATTCGTCTGTACAGAATTCGCGTTAGTATTTTGCAGCTGTGACTTATTAAACTGATAGTTCGGTAATATTCACATCTGTCAACACCTGCTTTATTTGGGATTGGGATTATTATATTCTTCTTGAAATCTGAGGGTATTTCGCCTGTCTCATACATCTTGCTCACCAGATGGTAGAGTTTTGTCAAGACTGGCTCTCCCAAGGTTGTCAGTAGTTCTAATGGAATGTTGTCTACTTCGGGGGCCTTGTTTCGACTCAGGTCTTTCAGTGGTCTGTCAAACTCTTCACGCAATATCGAATCTCCCATTTCAACTTCATCTACATACTCTTCCATTTCCATAATATTGTCCTCAAGTACATCGCCCTTGTATAGACCCTCTATATACTCCTTCCACCTTCCTGCTTTCCCTTCTTTGCTTAGAACTGGTTTCCATCAAAGCTCTTGATATTCATGCAAGTGGTTCTCCTTTCTCCAAAGGTCACTCTAATTTTCCTGTGGGCAGTATCTATCTTACCCCTAGTGAGATAAGCCTCTACATCCTTACATTTGTCCTCTAGCCATCTCTGCTTAGCCATTTTGCACTTCCTGTCGATATCATTTTAATACGTTTGTATTCCATTTTGCCTGCCTCATTTACTACATTTTTATATTTTCTCCTTTCATTAATTAAATTCAATATTTCTTCTGTTACCCAAGGGTTTCTACCAGCCCTCGTCTTTTTACCTATGTGATCCTCTGTTGCTTTCACTATTTCATCCCTCAAAGCTACCCATTCTTCTTCTACTGTATTTCTTTCCCCCATTCCTGTCAATTGTTCCCTTATGCTCTCCCTGAAACACTGTACAATCTCTGGTTCTTTTAGTTTATCCAGGTCCCATCTCCTTAAATTCCCACCTTTTTGCTGTTTCTTCAGTTTTAATCTATAATTCATAACCAATAGATTGTGGTCAAAGTCCACATCTGCCCCTGGAAATGTCTTACAATTTAAAACCTGGTTCCTAAATCTCTGTCTTACCATTATATAATCTATCTGATACCTTCTAGTATCTCCAGGATTCTTCCATGTATACAACCTTCTTTCGTGATTCTTAAACAAAGTATTAGCTATGATTATGCTCTGTGCAAAATTCTACCAGGCGGCTTCCTGTTTCATTTCTTAACCCCAATCCATATTCACCTACTATGTTTCCTTCTGTCCCTTTCCCTACTGACGAATTCCAGTCACCCATGACTACTAAATTTTCGTCTCCCTTCACTACCTGAATAATTTCTTTTATCTCATCATACATGTCATCAATTTCTTCGTCATCTGCATATCTAGTTGGCATATAAACTTGTGCTACTGTAGTAGGCGTGGGCTTCGTGTCTATCTTGGCCACAATAATTCGTTCACTATGCTGTTTGTAGTAGCTAAAACGTACACCTATTTTTTTATTCATTATTAAACCTACTCCTGCATTACCCCTATTTGATTTTGTATTTATAACCCTGTATTCACCTGACCAGAAGTCTTGTTCCTCCTGCCACCGAACTTCACTAATTCCCACTATATCTAACTTTAACCTATCCATTTCCCTTTTTAAATTTTCTAACCTACCTGCCCGATTAAGGGATCTGACATTCCTCGCTCCGATCCGTAGAACGCCAGTTTTCTTTCTCCTGATAACAACGTCCTCCTGAGTAGTCCCCGCCCGGAGATCCGAATGGGGGACTATTTTACCTCCGGAATATTTTACCCAAGAGGACGCCATCATCATTTAATCATACAGTAAAGCTGCATGCCCTCGGTAAAAATTACGGCTGTAGTTTCCCTTTGCTTTCAGCCGTTCGCAGTACCAGAACAGCAAGGCCATTTTGGTTAGTGTTACAAGGCCAGATCAGTTAATCATCCAGACTGTTGCCCTTGCAACTACTGAAAAGGCTGCTGCCCCTCTTCAGGAACCATACGTTTGTCTGGCCTCTCAACAGATACCCCTCCGTTGTGGTTGTACCTACGGTACGGCTATCTGTATCGCTGAGGCACACAAGCCTCCCCACCAACGGCAAGGTTCATTGTTCGTGGGTGTATTTTAATTTTAAAAAACCTATCTGTTACCAACTGTTCGTCTAAAATTGTGAGCCATATGTTTATGACTATTACAGCGCCATCTATCACAAAGCGAAAAAGTGGTGCAAGTAAAACATTCATTCATATTTCCTTACGTACTACACGAATATGTAATAAAAATGGGGGTTACTATTTTAAAAAACGCAGTTGATATCCGTGTGACCTATGGGAGCACCATCTAGTGGGCCAACCATAGCGCTATCTTGTTTTCCCCTTCAAGCTAGACAAGTTTGACCCTTATTTCGTGTATAGAGTTTCAAAATGCGATGTATTAAAGTGTAGATACGTATAGTTGTCGCTAGTCTTTTTCTGTTTTGGAATATATTCGTTCAGTATAACAATACACTGAATTACAAGAGGAAGTACTAAAGCTGGTCAGCACATCAAACCTTGATATCGGTTTACCTTGGCTTCTGAAATCACCCGACATCAGTTATTATTACCGGTACTATCTTTAATGAAATTTCGATTCTACAATTTCCTACACTGTTGCACAAAACTTAAGGACGAAAGTAACTTTCGCATGCTATGTTACTGGCAAATAATATAGCTCGATGAAACTTGCACCGTGGAAAGAACTGCAGCGGTATAGTACAGAAAGTAGCTCAAATAAATAAGTAACGAGACGAATACAAAGGACACTTCTATTGAACGACAATCGTTGCACTGGAGTCGCCGTGATTTATGATGGTCCCCTGGACAATGCCAAAGGCACGACATAGTTGTTAACAACACTTGTGATATCACCACGGCAAGCATTACGATACTCTGCAACGAGCTCCCGTGCTGAGGACCATGTTGGTAAGGAGGGAGTTTCCCTGAACCAGCGCTCTTCACAACTGCTGTACGGTCAGCGGTGCATATGGACGTCCAGCAAAACGTCTGGCGCACGGTGTGCGGACTTTGCCACGTCGGACATCTGCCACGATTTTACCTGCTCCGAAGGGTTGGGTCCCTTGTCTCCCTCTCCTCCTCCTCCTCCCCCTCCTCCTCCTCCTCACTCGCCGCCCACCCATGGAATCGCAGATAGAAACTTCTCTTTAGTGGCACTGTCATCAGTAACATTACCGTCGCTGTCGCGCAGCAAAGGTACTTACTGAGCCTATCCGTTGGTTTACTTAACATAGGACCAGAATCTCTTTGGATTTTCCGCCACATTCCGCTGTGGAACTATTAAATACATCTCGCACTCAAATCCGCACCAAATTTCGAGCCTCAGTAAAACTTCGACAATCTTGGAGATTTTGCGTTCGTCTAAATTATACGTGCCTTTCTTTTTCGGTGCTCCTGCAGCAGCTTTCTGTCCTGTTTTGTGTACCATGGGGGATCAGTTCCGTATCTTATTAATTCATTTGGTATGAATCTCTCGAGTGCTGTCATAGTATCTCTTTGAACTTACGCCACATATGGTATTCACTTACATAGTTTGGAAGGATTGGAGACAGTCTCTTAGAAAGAGGCCAAGCGAATTTTTAGGTACTTTTATAAACATATATATTTCGCCTTTAGTTTTGGTGAATTTCTTTGTTAAGGAATTGAGCCTCGCTACGACTGTGTGTTCACTAATCCCTGTATCCGTCGTGATGCGCAGGATTATTGGTGGCTAACACTGGGAGAGCCAGTCCTCACAAAACTCTACCATCTGGTGAGCAAGATGTATGAGACAGGCGAAATACTCTCAGACTTCAAGAAGAAAATAATAATTCCAATCCCAAATAAAGCAGGTGTTGACAGATGTGAAAATTACCGAACTATCAGTTTAATAAGTCACAGCTGCAAAATACTAACGCGAATAGAAAAACTGATAGAAGCCGATCTCGGGGAAGATCAGTTTGGATTCCGTAGAAATGGAACACGTGAGGCAATACTGACCCTACGACTTATTTTAGAAGAAAGATTAAGAAAGGCTAACCTACATTTCTAGCATTTGTAGACTTAGAGAAAGCTTTTGACAATGTTGACTGGAATGCTCTCTTTCAAATTCTAAATGTGGCAGGGGTAATATACAGGGATTGAAAGGCTATTTACAATTTGTACAGAAACCAGATGGCAGTTATAAGAGTCGAGGGGTATGAAAGGGAAGCAGTGGTTGGGAAGAGAGTGAGACAGGCTTGTAGCTTCTCCCCGTGTTATTCAATCTGTATATTGAGCAAGCAATAAAGGAAACAAAAGAAAAGTTCGGAGTAGGTATTAAAATCAATGGAGAAGATATAAAAACTTTCAGGTTCGCCGATGACATTGTAATTCTGTCAGAGACAGCAAAGGACTTGAACGGAATGGACAGTGTCTTGAAAGGAGAGTGTCAGATGAACATCAACAAAAGCAAAACGAGGATAATGGAATGCAGTCGAATTAAGTCGGGTGATGCTGAGGGAATTAGATTAGGAAATGAGACACTTAAAGTAGTAAACGAGTTTCGCTATTTGGGGAGCAAAATAACTGATGATGGTCGAAGTAAAGAGGATATAAAATGTAGACTGGCAATGGCAAGGAAAGCGTTTCTGAAGAAGAAAAATTTGTTAACATCGAGTGTAGATTTAAATGCCAGGAAGTCGTTTCTGAAAGTATTTGTATGGACTGTAGCCATGTATGGAAGTAAAACGTGGACGATAAATAGTTTAGACAAGAAGAAATGGTTCAAATGGCTATGAGCACTATGGGACTTAACATCTGTGGTCATCAGTCCCCTAGAACTTAGAACTACTTAAACCTAACTAACCTAAGGACATCACACACATCGATGCCCGAGGCAGGATTCGAACCTGCGACCGTAGCGGTCACACGGTTCCAGACTGAAGCGCCTAGAACCGCACGGCCACACCGGCCGGCAGACAAGAAGAGAATAGAAGCTTTCGAAATGTGGTGCTACAGGATAATGCTGAAGATTAGATTAGTAGATCACATAACTAATGAGGAGGTATTTAATAGAATCGGGGAGAAGAGGAGCTTCGGCACAACTTGACTAGAAGAAGGGATTGGTTGGTAGGACATGTTCTGAGACATCGAGGGATCACCAATTTAGTATTGGAGGGCAGCGTGGAGGGTAAAAACCATAGAAGGAGACCAAGAGATCAATACACTAAGCAGATTCTGAAGGATGTAGGCTGCAGTAGTTAGTGGGAGATGAAGAAGCTTGGACAGGGTCGAGTAGCATGGAGAGCTGCATCAAACCAGTCTCAGGACTGAAGACCACCACAACACAAGAGGTCAAGTGTGTTTTTGTAACCATTTACATTTTGAATGGCCTCGTGAACTAATTGTTCAAAATAACTTAAAAAAAGCATTTAGAACAATTACGGAAGTTGTTATCTATCTAAAATAGTGTCTGAAAAAGTATTTTTGTCAACATACGGAAGGTAGATTGAAGTCACTGCCAACTACAATTGTATGAGTAGGGTACCTATTTATGATGAGACTCAAGTTTTCTTTCAACTGTTCAGGAACTGTTTCATCTGAGACTGGGGGTCGGTAAATGGAGCCAGTTATTTATTTATTCCGGTTGTCGAATATAACCTCTGCCCATACTAAGTCACAGGAACTATCTGCTTCAGTGTCGCTTAGAACTACTTAAACCTAACTAACCTAAGGACATCACACACATCCATGCCCGAGGCAGGATTCGAACCTGCGACCGTAGCGGTCGTGCGGTTCCAGACTGTAACGCCTTTAACCGCTTGGCCGCCCCGGCCGGCGAACTGTAACACACATTACATTATTTTTCCTAAGTTGTGCTTCTTGTTTCTGTTGTGCAGATCATTACAATTACGGCTTTTCCCTGCAAATCCTGGGATGCTATCTCAAATGGCTCTGAGCACTATGGGACTTAACATCTGTGGTCATCAGTCCCCTAGAACTTAGAACTACTTAAACCTAACTAACCTAAGGACATCACACACATCCATGCCCGAGGCAGGATTCGAACCTGCGACCGTAGCAGCAGCGCGGTTCCGGACTGAGCGCCTAGAACCGCGAGACCACCGCGGCCGGCGGATGCTATCTCTTTGACCCTATAAATACCAGAGCTAAACAATGTAGAACAGCAACGTACTTTACAAGCACAGCCTTCTGTATTACTTCATTTCCTTATTTCTAACATTTTAAAATTGTACGTCGACTTTAGATGACATGTGAATCATAGATGTTCTTATCTCTATTTAGTGAACGTATTTTCAGTCATGTTTTGAACATTGTCCCGCTACAACTTATTAACTAATGTTTCGCTGCAAGGGATATCGGATTTTAGAGAATAAATTAATATGGATTATGTCGTCCTTCTTTTCAAACATTCTCATATCCATTTCTTCTTTCCTTAATGTCTTTTGGGCGTGCAGCTTTAGTAATTAATGTAGGCACAAATGCAGTGATCAAGAAGAAATGATTAGCTTAAATTCGCATTCTCTTTACATCGTTCCTTTCTTGTTGCTCCCACCGCGATGGACTGTTTCTATCGCAATCAGTAAGCGTGAAAGGAAGCTACTGTACAGACAGAGAGATCTATATTTATACTTGGCAGAACTAATTACATACTGATACAATCGTCGGTATTGCTTTCGTTTCCCAAAGTTATAAATATTTCGATTTCGGAAAAGAAAGTCTGTATTTCACCAAGATGTCGCAGAAGAAGGTCCCTTACGTACTGGTTGTATCGAGTAAGACGTGGAGACGACGGTTTGAAAGCGGACAAGAACTACGAGAAAGGGAGTCCCTTACCTGAGGGATCGCTACTCAAGCTACCTGCCGAAGGGGCAAGTGTGGGAAAGGTCCGGCGTGACAAATATCTAGCATTCCTCGCGAACGCATCCCGCACGCGCTCGAAGGGATTTAAGTCGGGGAGGCCAAGTCCATTCGCCGAATATCGTCTCGTCCCGAGATCTTCTCCACCTTCGCTGTTCGATGCGGTCGCGCACTGTCATCAGTAGAAATGAAGTCAGCGCCGAACGCACCATTGAAAAGACGCACATGAGGATGGAGTGTGGTGTCACGATAGCATTGACCGGTTAGTGTTTCATGTTCGAAAGTTTAGCGGTCAATACGTCCACGCATCATTATGTCTGCCCACATCATACGACGTTGACCACCAAACTAAGGTGGCTGTTCGGAAAGAGTATATTCATTTATTTATATTTTTCTCATTTGTTAGGTGTCTCTAAAAACACAAGTGAGTGTAATTGTGTGGTCCAATCTGCAGAAATTGTTAAATGATTTTTACTTGAAATCTATCATTCAAAAAGATTTACGAGGTTGAGTCAAATGAAAACCTTAAATTTTTTTTAAATATTATTTTTTGTGCAGATGTGGTACAAATCTGTATCACCTTTCAACATAATCTCCCCCAAGCTCTGTGCAAGTCCTCCAGCGCTTTTCCTCTAGAAAAAACTTCGTTTGGTAGTCCGCGCAACCACTCATGCACCGCGTGGCATACCTCTTCATCAGAACGGAACTTCTTTCCTCCCATTGCGTCTCTGGGTGGTCCAAACAACTGCTGCAATGTTCTGTGGAGTCACAACTCGTTGTGCCTGACCTGGACGAGGAGCATCTTCCACTGAAGTCACACCATTTGCGAACTTCCTACTCCATTCGTAGACTAGCTGCTGTGACAAACATGCATCACCGTACTGAACCTTCATTCGTCGATGAGTTTCACATCGATGAATTTCACATCTTCAATACGCAAAAACCGATTAACAGAACGCTGTTCTTCCATGGTAAAAGTCGCAAGTAGAGCAGCCATCTTTATACTGATACTGCGACGGTGTGTGTGCATCTGCACTGTGCTGCAATCTACAGGCCGTTCTCCACGCTGTTTGTAGTGCGCTTACCAACTTACACGATAACGCAGCCAAATTTCGATTTTTTATTAGAAATTTAAGGTTTTCATTAGACTCACCCTCGCACATACAGACTCTGATTTTTGACTTTTGAGTTATTTAACTATTTTAGAAAATTATTTCACAATTAATTTTACTTTTACCTAACTCGCAACTGAGCAGGAAAATCATCAAACATAATGGACTCATTAACTTCCGAGAATATTGTTCAAATGTGTGTGAAATCCCGTGGGACTTAACTGCTAAGGTCATCAGTCCCTAAGCTTACGCACTACTTAACCTAAATTATCCTAAGGAGAAACACACACACCCATGCCCGAGGGAGGATTCGAACCTCCGCCGGGACCAGCCGCACAGTCCATGACTGCAGCGTCTTAGCCGGGCGGCTAATCTCGCGCGGCTCCGAGAATATTATTTGGAAATGAAAATATAACAGTATTATAATTAGCCTCGGCATGTTTGTACTAGAAGAGCATGGACTCATATATTGAAGCTATTGTGAACACACACAACACTCGAAGAATACTCCTCTTACCATAATGTTCAGTCTGTGGTAGTGGAATCCTGGCTCTCGGCATAAGCTGAATCGTAAAATCTTAAAACTAATGTTGCTCTCCGCTACGGCTCATTGCTGTGAAAAAATGTTTGTTAAACGTTAAAGCGGGCGCTCTCTGCGTTTCCGCTATAATTTCACTTTTTAGGTGGACGCGTAATGGCGTCCGTCGAACCAGCGGCCGCTAAAATTGTGGAGGTGTAAACGTCTTAAGAAAATATCCATCTTTTTGATTTGCAGCTCCTTATATTGGCCGTGTTTGCAGTTAAATTTGTTGGATGTGAGGTGTGCCAGTTATGCAAAACACCGTTTTCCTCAGTACCCAAACATGTTTCGGCACCACTGTGCCATCATCACTGTGTTCTGGTGCAGTGAAAAGTGTTTTACTACGTTATTTGTGAAAAATACTTATTATAGTTGCGTGTGCATCACAACATCTCAGCATGATGAAGAGAATGGAAGTGCTTGCCACACCAAAGCATGACACGCTACCTGTAGTAATAACACAAAAGTGATCCAGAAAATTCGTGCACTCCAAATGTAAACAATAAATAAAAACGAAAATCCACTGATGATGGCACAGTGGTGCCGAAACATGTTTGGGTACTGAGAAGAACGGTGATTTGCATAACTGGCGGACCTCACATCCAACAGTCTTAAGAAAAATTAATTCGATGGCAGGAACATGACAGATGGCTCACTGTACATCGAAATAAATCACGTATAAACTTTAACATACTATATTAACAAGGTTAACAGTACAAATGCTTACATTATGTTCATGGTACAATATGTCTGCTTCTTGGTACTAGAAATAAGCGAAAATAGGGCGGAGAAGAACAATCTAGGAGCGTTCTTCTCCCTCATTTGCGTAGAAGTTATTATATTTAAGGAGTTTACTCCTTGATACTAACATTAAACATTTGCTATAAAACAGTAACATTTTACGCCTCCTATGCGGTCTGTGAAACACATAAGGTTCGTTTACATTTATTTCGTACCGAGATACACTTCTCGCTCCAAGTTTTTTTTTTCTTTTTTTAATGTCGTTACGACACAGTTGTCGCTGGGACGGCACAAAACGCTCATGCTTGACAACGTGGTCGAGGTCTAATGCTCACGGGAGGCACAATGTCGCTTGGGGGTGCTGGCCTCCATATCTCTGGTGGACTCATCACTCAACGTTATTTCTCTCTTTACTTATTCTGATCGTCACTGAACTGACACACAATATTTTTAGAGCAACGGAGTCTGACTTTCAATAATCCCTACAAAAGAATGGCCGTGACTAACAATAACCTATACCTTTCATGAATCACTTATCTCACAAAAATCTTCGTTACTCGAACTACTGCAATACAGCGATCGCCACTACTGCCAGCTAAATAAAAGATTCAAACTACTGAAGGCACTAACTACTGATAGGCATAGTTAGCATATGAAAGATTTTGATAGAGAACAAACAATGTATTTACCTTAATGATGTTCAAAAGTCATCGTATATATATCAGTTCATGATATCCAGTATTACAAATTTACTCTTTCTGATGGACACACGTCCAGATCGTCCGCTCTCAAAATTCTGCCATTTCTCTCCCCACACCCATCACTGTTGGCGGCTCAGCTCCAACTGCGCAACGCTACGCACTGTTCACATCCAACTGCCCAACTCTACACTAGCGAATATTCCAACAATCAGTCCAGTCAGCCACAGACTGCACACACTGCAGTCAGCGATTTTCAAACAGAGCAGTACGTGGCTTTACCAACATAAAAACCTAAACAGCATGCTTACAACTGTACTTCTTCCCCATGCGCGTCTTTTCCTGGGCGCATTCGGGCCTGACTTCATATTTATGGGCGACAATGCGGGACGGCGTCGAATCGCGTAGGTGGGTGGAGGAGCTCTTCAAACGAGAGGATATTCGGCGAATGGACTGGGCCGCCCGTTGCCACGACTTAAATCGCATGGAGCACGTGCGAGAAGCGCTGGGCAGACGTACTGCAGCACGACCACGTGCAGCAACGACCATACAGCAGTTGTGAACCGCGCTAGTGGAGGAATGGAACGCCAGGCCATAAGAACTCGTCACCAACCTTGTAGCCAGCATGCACGGACTGCGGTCAGTGATCATCGTACCCCACGTTAAGAACAATGTCCGACCTTTTTTAATGTCTAGGGGACCATTATAAATCGCGATGCCTATCCTTGAATAAAGGTGTCATTGCGTATTTATTTCACTTACCTTCTGTACAGCACTGAAAGACCAAAGTCGAAACAAGGCCCAGGGAGTAGACAACATTCCATTAGAACTACTGACAGCCTTGGGAGAGCCAGTCCTGACAAAACTTTACCATCTGGTGAGCAGGATGTATGAGACAGGCGAAATACCCTCAGACTTAAAGAAGAACATAATAATTCCAATGCCAAAGAAGGCAGGTGTTGACAGATGTTAAAATTACCGTGCTATCAGTTTAATAAGTCACCGCTGCAAAATACTAACGCGAATTCAGAATGAGATTTTCACTCTGCAGCGGAGTGTGCGCTGATATGAAACTTCCTGGCAGATTAAAACTGTGTGTCCGATCGAGACTCGAACTCGGGACCTTTGCCTTTCGCGGGCAAGTGCTCTACCGAATGAGCTACCCGAGCACGACTCACGCCCTCACAGCTTTACTTCTGCCAGTACCTCGTCTCCTACCTTCCAAACTTAACAGAAGCTCTCCTGCGAACCTTGCAGAACTAGCACTCCGCTGCAGAGTGAATATCTCATTCTGGAAACATCCCCCAGGCTGTGGCTAAGCCATGTCTCCGCAATATCCTTTCTTTCAGGAGTGCTAGTTCTCCAAGGTTCTCAGGAGAGCTTCTGTTAAGTTTGGAAGGTAGGAGACGAGATACTGGCAGAAGTAAAGCTGTGAGGACGGCGCGTGAGTCGTGCTTGGGTAGCTCAGTAAGTTCTGTGACAGTCCGCCTTTAGCCGCGGAGCAGCTCGGACTTGTTTACGTCCCGGCTGCGAACGTTCGCGGAAGAAGCGGTGTTTACACCGTCGTCACTCGCGTGTGTTACGGTTTGAATCGAACGCAATGGCACACAATTTCCGAACAACCACGATACAGTTCACGTTCTGTAACGAGTATTCACGACCGAAGGCATTCGAAATCGAACGTTTCTTGAGGGACGAAGTGCAACTTAATTACACGGAGGTTCTTGGAATTCATTTATCGATCGTGAGCAGCACTCTTTACGTAAAGATGATTGACGACGCAGCATGCGATAGGATCATTGAAGCCGCCAAACGAGGACTCCAGTTCCGACACTCCGGTGGTCATATTGGCGAAGTATTAGTCGCTCATTCGGGCCTGGGCGTGCTTACGATTCGAGTCTTCGAGCTGCCTTTCGAGGTACCAGAATCCTTGGTCACTGAATCGCTCCAGCCATATGGCAGAGTTATCAGTCATACGGCCGAACGTTGGGCAAGTTTTAGCACGTATCCAGTGCTCAATGGTGTCCGACAGGTGCGAATTGCGCTTACGAAACATGTGCCATTGTACATCAACATCGGCGGCTGTCGAGCTATTGTCATCTATGATGGACAGCCCCGGACATGCTCCGGGTGTGGTGGTGAAGGACATCTTCGATCTGCGTGTATGCAGAGGAGACTCGTACAACTCCCCAGCGGAGACCTCCAGAATCCGACTACACCAACGTCACCGCCGATGACTTACGTGGCGGCGCTTCGCGGGGAGGTGACGCCGAGGTCGGAGCGCACTATCGAACCGACGCCGCAGTTGATTGAGGCGCCTTCGGACCCCACTGAAGAAGGAATGGCTCCCACGAACCTCCAATCCCAGACATTACAGGTGGTGCAGAAAGAGGATGACAGCATCACAACAGGCATGGAAGCTGAAGTGCAACGGCCCCAGGGCGTTGTGGCGGCGGCGAGAGCGCAGGTGATGCAAGATTCGCCAACACCAGAGGCCGAGGTTAGGGCCCGCAAACAACGCTCGCCAAAGCGCCGCAAGAAGCGCCGACTAAACTCTGCGGAGACGCTCCCTTCTCTTCTAGGGAGCCCAGACGAGTCTAACACCGTGGACCTGTCTGACTTGGAACCACAAGCGTCGGATGTCGCAGACCATATGAATTCGGACAGTGAAAAGATGTCGTGTCGCTCAGAAGACGCATCCGCTCAGGGGCCTGCTACCCCGTCTGCGGTGGAGTCTAATGCTGCGAATGAACAACAGATGTCACACATCAATGCAGCACAGGAAAATTTGGAGCACCCCAATAATATCAGCTGGTATGAGCAGGACGACGAAATCACCGATGCGGACCATTCTACTGGTGGGGACTCGCATCAGTCCGCATCTCAAGAAACCTAATGCCGTAGGGACACGTCCGTCGGGCGACCCTCTGCGGATGTGCAAAGGGACTATCGATACGGTGAAACTTTGTCATTTTAACATCATATGGAGATGACAGCTACTCGACCCCAGGCATACAGAATAGGGACAGTGAATGTAAATACCATTAGATCGCCCGTGAAACAGCAGTTGTTTAGGGACATGATATACGCGTCGGATGTGGATATACTGATGGTGCAGGAAATTTACATTCCTGAGTTCCAGGAAGTCCATGGATACATCTCCTACACCTCGCCGCACTCGAACAACGACAGTGGAACGGCGATATTGGTCCGGGACGGGATTCCGGTTCGCGACCTGGCTTATCTACCTTCGGCACGAGGACTGGCGATAACTGTTAATGGAATTCGCATTCTCAATGTTTATGCCCCTTCCGGCACAGACAACAGACGGGCGCGTGCGAGATATTATTCGGAAGAGATTGTGCCCTTATTTACCGGCAGATTCGATCATTTCATTATAGGTGGTGACTTCAATTGTGTTTTAGCGCAAAAAGACCAGACTCCACATTACAATACCTGTCGTGAATTGCATGTGCTATGCCGGGATCTGGAGTTAAGCGACACCTGGGACATGATTCATAGGAACCGTGAGGGATATACTTTTTATACCAGTCACTCGGCGAGCAGACTCGATCGAATATATGTTTCGGTTGGCCTGCAGGATAAGGTGATCGACGCGGAACGATGGCCTGCGGCATTTACTGATCATATGGCTTGCATTTGTACCATATCACTCCCTAGGCAAAGTGTGTGGAGAAGCCGCGGGACATGGAAGCTCAATTCGTCACTTTTGGCGGACCCCGAATGTCGTCAGAGAGTCGAGGAGGTATGGGCCACATGTCAACGCCGTCTACCAACATATACCTCCGTGCTTCAATGGTGGCACGAGTGTACTAAGCCGGCACTAAGAAGAGCTCTCATACAGTATGGTCGGGATAAGACGAGATGGCAAAGAGACACTCTTGATTATTATTACACCATGCTTCGTGAGCTGTCCTTCCAGGTGCAGTCTGCAGAACATCATGCGGAAGTTCATCGTGTCAAGGCACAAATCCTATCGATCACGCGACGACGACTGGGTGGCATCCCAATACGGGCAAGATTTCTTGACACCATCACTGGGGAACGTACCTCGATGCACCATGTGTCGCGGGAACATAAACGTTACCACCGGGCATTGGTAACAGTGCTCCACGGTTCAGATGGCCGTCAACTGACAACACAACAGGACATTGCAAACGAATTTTTAGAGCATTTCCGCCAACTCTATGCCGGTACACCGACGGAACGTCTGGTGGGGGAAGAGATACTGCAACATCTGCAAACGACACAGACAGAGACGGATAAGGCAGCGTTTATGGAGCCACTCACAGAAGACGATATATAAATGGGGCACTCACAAAAGGAGCGGCCCATACATCACCAGGGCCAGATGGGATTACGCTAGAGTTTTATCGAGAATTCGTGGACATGATGATGCCACAGCTGGTGTCGATGTACAATGAGGCGATGCGTCCGGACATGCGCCTACCGTCGGATTTTGTGACAGGCTTTCTTCTTCCCATCCCGAAGATGGCGGGGAGTCGCAGTGTTAATCAATATCGGCCTCTCACTATGCTAAACACCGACTATAAAATCTTTGCACGACTACTAGCGTCTCGTCTCAAGCTGGCGATATCCAGGACAATATCCCCTGAACAGGCTTGCCTAGGGGTGCGAAGCAACATCTCCTCGGCGTTAAGTGAATACCGTGACGTTATCTGCCTTGCGGAAACGTGTAAAATGCGAGCAGCGATGATATCTGTGGACTTCGATCGTGCGTTAGACAGGATAAACCATGACTTCTTGGTGTCAGTCATGAGCCGAATGGCAATTCCTCCTGTTTTCATCTCCATCGTTATGAGGCTAATACGAGGGGCTACATCGAAGGTGATTGTAAACGGTCGGGAAGCGGGCTCGATTCCTATTAACAGCTCAGTCCGACAAGGGTGCCCACTCTCCATGATGCTGTTTGCGATAGCGCCTGAGCCGCTGATGTGTGTTATGAGGCGCTCACTTACTGGGATAGCGCTTAATGAGAACTCTTTCGTTTGTCGCGCATATGCGGACGACCTGATCCTTTTTGTCAGATCAGGACATGAAGTGCGTCAGGCTGTTGAACATCTAGACTCTTACGGGACGGCGGCAGGCAGTGTCGTTAACATGACGAAATCCAAAATTATGCACATTGGACGGGGTCTGGAAGACGTACCGGGACCGTTTCAGACGGTGGAATCGCTGAGATGTCTGGGGATTACAATTACCCGTTCACCACGGCGGTCAGCGGCGGCGAGTTCTCGGCGGCTTTTGCAGAATGTTCGTCTGACGATACGCAACAACTCACTGAGAGCCTTTGACATGATCCAACGTGTGGCATACACCAATGTTCACACAGCGTCACGACTGCCCCATTTAGCGCAGATCCTACCAACACCGAAGGGTATCGCAGACCGCCTCATGGCTGCCTTTGGTTACTATGTTAGTACTGGGATGTTATTTAAGATCAAATATGATACGTTAACGCTACAGTTCCGGAACGGTGGCCTCAACCTCACAAACGTGCGAAACAAAGCTCTGGCGCTTTACATGCGAGCAATGGTACGAAATTGGCAACAAAGAAAGCATACCATAACGTCAGCTCTGATAGAAGTACTTGTTCCGCCTTCGTACGAACCCCCTATTGCGGTGGGCAATATTTCGCCTTCTGTTGCACACATTGCCTCATTTCTTGTTGATTACAGTTATGTTCGTCTGAAAGTACCTTCGACGAGAATACCCACGACTTGGGAGATCTATAGATGGTTGATGGATCACCATGGCGCAACATAATGGAATTCACATACCCGTCGATAACGTGGAACCACATTTGGTGTGCAGTGCATACTCCGTTACTGTCAACAGCAGCGAGATCGATGTGGTATATTCCTATAAACCGTAAACTTGTGACCAGGAGTCGATTACATACAATTCATATGGTCGATTCTCCTCTTTGCACAAACTGTGGACTGTTAGCAACGGAAGAACATGGTTTAGTGTGTGGCGCAGCGAGGGACGTCTGGATGCTGACGCGCCGAATACTGGCGTTCCTTCGGCGCACTAACTACACAGAAATCACATCGGATGTACTTTTTCTACCGGACAAGACCTTTTTTCCGAAACAAAAGACGTATGCGGTCAATTGGATCGCTGGACATGCGACGAAATATTTGTATTCGTACGATATTAAGTCCGTGATGGATTATTGGATGTATTTACAAGAACAACACGAGCTCATACGGAGTCATACGAAATACAGGACTTACTTTTCCAATTGTTAGGAAGTGTTTTTCACAATCCGCCCGACAGCTGGGGTGTCCCAGAACTGGGAAGACTCC
Source organism: Schistocerca serialis cubense (assembly GCF_023864345.2). Taxonomy (NCBI): domain Eukaryota; kingdom Metazoa; phylum Arthropoda; class Insecta; order Orthoptera; family Acrididae; genus Schistocerca; species Schistocerca serialis. Next base: position 471,129,056 of record NC_064646.1, on the reverse strand, counting down.
TGCAGCAGAACGACTAGAGACAGTAATGCGCGGTTCAATTATATTGGCCTATAGCACACTGAGAAGAAAACTGGCCCCTATCTGTTGGCGCCAGTTATGACTGCATTATGTTAACGTGAAAAAAAACACACACACACACACACACACACAACGATGGTAAACTCCGAAACCGCCTCAGATAATGGTCCTTCGAATGGTCGACGCAGGAGAAATAACTACCGCCCACACTGGCAGAAATGGTCAAGATTATATGGCTGTCTGCCAGGTTTATGATGCGACGCCGCGTGCTGCAGGGATTGTGATGCAGATGATAATTTCATTTTCACTCCCGCCCGTGACTAGGATTGTCATTAACTTTATTCCTGTTACAAAAAAAAAAAAAAAAAAAAAAAAAAGAAAAAAAAAATGGTTCAAATGGTTCTGAGCACTATGGGACTTAACATCTATGGTCATCAGTCCCCTAGAACTTAGAACTACTTAAACCTAACTAACCTAAGGACATCACACAACACCCAGCCATCACGAGGCAGAGAAAATCCCTGACCCCGCCGGGAATCGAACCCGGGAACCCGGGCGTGGGAAGCGAGAACGCTACCGCACGACCACGAGCTGCGGGCAAAAAAAAGAAAAAAAGAGGGCGGCCTTTGCGTTGATTTTATGGTTTCCAAATTGTTTTTGCTGTCTCGATACTTTTCTTATCCCTAGGACAGCACAATTGTACGAATAAAGATTGTTTGTTTACCCTGCCTTCCTGTCCCCCCCAAAAAAAGTGGTCGCGTTGTTGGACCATAAAGCGGAGGAACCGCGTTTTTATTTTTATTTTATTTTATCAGAAAAAAAATGAAAAAGGGGGTAGCGTCTTTGAAGAAAAAAAATAAAAAAAATGTAGCGTCTAAAAAAAGAAAGGGGTAGCGTCTTAAAAAAAAAGTCAGTAGAGCACTTGCCTGCGAAAGGCAAAGGTCCCGAGTTCGAGTCTCGGTCCGGCACACAGTTTTAATTTGCCAGGAAGTTTCAGACTAACGCGAATTCTTTACAGGCGAATGGGAAAACTGGTAGAAGCCGACCACGGAAGATCAGTTTGGATTCCGTAGAAATATTGGAACACGTGAGGAAATACTGACCCTACGACTTCTCTTAGAAGCTAGATTAAGGAAAGGCAAACCTACGTTTCTAGCATTTGTAGACTTAGAGAAAGCTTTGACAATGTTGACTGGAATCCTCTCTTTCAAATTCTGAAGGTAGTAGGGGTAAAATACGGAGAGCGAAAGGCTTTTTACAATTTATACAGAAACCAGATAGCAGTTATAAGAGCCGAGGGACATGAAACAGAAGCAGTGGTTGGGAAGCGAGTGAGACAGGGCAGTAGCCTCTCCCCGATGTTATTCAATCTGTATATTGACCAAACAGTAAAGGAAACAAACGAAAAATTCGGAGTAGGTATTAAAATCCATGGAAGAGAAATAAGAACTTTGAGGTTTGCCGATGACATTGTAATTCTGTAAAAGCAAAACCAGCATAATGGAATGTAGTCGAATTAAGTCGGGTGATGCTGAGGGAATTACATTAGGAAATGAGACACTTAGAGTAATAGATAAGTTTTGCTATTTGAGGAGCAAAATAACTGATGGTGCTAGTAGAGAGGATATAAAATGTAGACTGCCAATGGCAAGGAAAGCGTTTCTGAAGAAGAGAAATTTGTTAACATCGAGTATAGATTTAAGTGTCAGGAAGTCGTTTCTGAAAGTATATGTATGGAGTGTAGCTATGTATGGACGTGAAACATGGACGATAAACGGTGTGGACAAGAAGAGAATAGAAGCTTTTGGAATGTGCTGCTACAGAAGAATGCTTAAGATTAGATGGGTAGATCACATAACTAATGAGGAGGTATTGAATAGAATTGGGGAGGAGTTTGTGGCACAACTTGACTAGAAGAAGGGATCGGTTGGTAGGACATATTCTGAGGCATCAAGGGATCACAAATTCAGAGGGCTGCGCGGAGGGTAAAAATCGTAGAGGGAGACCAAGAGATGAATACACTAAGCAGATTCAGAAGGATGCAGGTTGCAGTAGGTACTGGGACATGAAGATGCTTGTACAGGATAGAGTAGCTTGGACAGCTGGACTGAAGACCACAACAACAACAACAGCCACCTTCTGTACTGCACTGCAGCTGTTCTTTCTTTATATGGTACTGGTTTCATCGACCTATCACGCGAAATTTACTTTCGACCTTCAGTTTTACACCCCAGTGTACTTAAGCGTCCCACAATTGTTTGTGGTGACGCCTCCAGAACATACGAAACATGGCCAGACACCCAATAACGCCGAACAGTTTACTATTCAGGTGCTACTGAGTTAAGAGTGGCTTCAGCGAGAGGCCGTACGAGACAAGAACATTTTCTGCATCTGTCTGCGTGGCACAAGCAGAACCCAAGAGTACATTCAGACGCTAAACGTGGATCATCCAATGTCTTTCTTTCTTTGCCCTTAGAGTGTACTTACTTTATCACCTTCCTTCCTGTGCTTCAAGTTTTTATATCTCTTTCTCCTATCACAAATTACCAGTAAATCCCAGAGACTATAAACAATTGAATTCCCTAGTCTAAAACAGTTTCACACGTCCGATTACTTTATGAACGAAATAATGAGTTAAATTGTTGCTTTTATGCATGCAAGCCAGAAAAATTTGGGAATGGTTTACACTATGCTTGAAGTGTTTTGAAGTCGCGAAGTGCTCTCATTATGAGACGCTGGATGAATACAGACTGGGCAACATGGGCATCATTTTCAGCAGAAGCTAGCTTTTCACGAAAGTGTATATGACGTCATATCTGCTGTACTATATGACCGAGAACGACATAATTTTGCAGGTATATTCAGAGGTATATTTGGGTACTGTCTCAAAAATCTGCCACAAAAAGTGTCGCTAGTAAAGACGTAATAAACTGAAACATCACGACAGGTGCTGAAGTAATGTACTAAGCGATAAGCTCTTTTCCCTTCGTCACTTCGTGACAGGTATCAGTGAGACAAAGCGTCGTAAAGGTTCGAAATACTGACTGAAATTTGTGTAGTGCTTCCATTGTCAAATACTGTATGAATCAAGTCGATTATTTGCGTCAGTCAGTATGCTGTCTCAAGACAAACAAACAGTTTCTAACTGTAAAACTCGTCCTATTTTTCTAAAATTTTAACATAAGATTCTAATGAGTGGGTTACGACAGCATTTTAAATTTTTAAATTCGGTCAATAAGTACCCGAAATGTTGAAAGTCAAATTTTTGTTGGCCCTGGAAGCCGTTAGATAGACAATCTACAACTGGGTCAATGGCCCGGGTTCCGGGATATTCGTATAGTAATATGCGACGGGTCTTCGATAAATAAAGCGACATATTTTTGCCGGAAAGTAGGTTAGTTTTATCCAAGATTTCAATACACCATATTATTCCCCATTATTTTTCAACATAATCTCCGTTCAGAGCGACGGCCTTACACCATCTTGGTATCACTCTAATAGTCGACGTCGGAGGGAACTTCTTGCTGCATCAATAACTTAGCCATCATACACGCACTCTTTCCCGCGGAGTGCAATCTTCATTGGGCCAGACAGACGGAAGTCGGAAGGTGAGAGATCAAAAATGTTAGGAGAAAGAGCAACTCGGCTTGAAATGATGAATCCATCGTTTGTCGACTGTGACGATGTTCGACAAAAATTGTCACTATAAGCGACTTAACGCGCAAGCCGTTCCGGACTGATGGATCTCCGTTCGTCTTTATGGGTTTCTATTAGACGGCGAGGAATCGAGCAAGCACACACCTGTGAGTTCCCTAACTGGTGCACGTGTGTGTCAGCACTGCCATCAGAGGCGTCCGGTAGAGCAACGGGATGTCAGATTATCACCCGTCGATCACCTCGAATCAGAGTGTCCGCACGTTCCAGTATAGCTAGAGTCACACCTGTGTGCGTCCAGCGGGCACGGGGGAAAGCGGACAGGTTTCCGCGACCATTTTGCGATGATTAACGGCGCCTCCTCCAACGACTCACCGAGCTTTTGTTCACTGTCGGGTGTCCGGAAACGCTCTGCAAGAGCCTACGAATATCTGCGATGCTCTGGTTCCTCCGTCAAAACAAACTCAATGGAAGCTCTCTGTTTGGAATGTACCTCCGTTACAGACGCAATTTGGAAAGTTACGTCGTCACCAATGGGGACTTCACAAAAAGATAGTGGCTGAAACTGGAATCTACCACGGTATCCCACAACAAATTCCGAATTTTTTTCAACCGAAATTGACCGAGGAAAAAATGTTGCATTACTTAATGAACGTCTCTCTTAGATTCCTAGCTTTACTAACATATATTGTAAGACAGAAGCACCTCTCACTGTCAATAACAGAGTACTTCTTGAGGAGGGGAGCTCATGAACTAACAATAGTCCTAAAATTCCCTCTCACTAGTCGCCTAAAGAAATGACCGTGGCTGCGTGATCCTAATCGGATCGGAAAATTAAGGTAATCGTTTGCGAAATAATAACTGATTAGCGTTGAAAATTTACAAGAAGTTACTTCTACGAGTACGGTAACTTACTTCACCATCTGATTATGTAGATTTTGAAAGATCGGTATAACGTGGTGCAAATCACACAACACGAAGACAGGAGGAAGTATGAAAATGTGTGAATAGCCCAGAGCAAATCAGTAAAACTATTTCTAAACCCAGTCGCTGCTGCAACTGGCCAGAATTTTTGTTCGTGAACCAGTAGGTTATCGGACCGGCAGTTCTTACGTAACGTGTCAGAATGACATGTGTGCAGGGGAAGTAGTTCACGAATCACTTCACTAAACAACGAAGAAAAGTGGTAACGACAGTTTCAAATCAACAATCAAAATCCACTGCAGTGATGTAGAAAATAAAAAAAGGAAAGCAATCGTTACGAGAATGGTTATATAGTGAACTTTCCCTATTACAAGGAACATTGCGTTACCTCGCAATTACTTTTACTGCGCAGGCAAAATTCATCAATTTCACAAATGAATATTATATATATTTTAAATAATTTCGAACCGTTTGCGCGATAAAAAATCAAAGACTCTTTTACTGGCAGAATCCTAGGGATATGCAAGAAAATTACTGAAGAGAATGTCTACATTACGCTTTACTGTCCACTGCTACAGTATTGTTGCGCGGTACGGAATTCTTACCGGACAGGACCGATGTAGAAGATGGACAAAGTTGAAGAAAGGCAGATCATTTTATATTATCGCGAATTGGGGGAGAGAGTGTGGACGTATTATACACGAGTGGAAGTGGCAGTCTTTAAAAGAAAAGCGATTTTCGTTGCACAGAGGTCTTTTCACGGAGTTTCAACCACCAACATTCTTCTTCGAATGGGAAAATACTTTGTTGGCTCCAACCACCGTGGCCGTCATGGTACAATAAGAAAAATAAGCACCAGCGCGGGTAAACTGAAGTGTTCGTATCTCCCAAGTGCTGTTCAGCAGAGGAACGGCCGAGAAATAGTGTGAAAGTGGTTCTATGAACCATCTTCAAAGCGCTTGGATGTAAATTGTGTGATATTTTATTTATTTAACCTGGACTGAATAGGGTCGTTAGGTCCTATCGTACTTCGGACCTTAGTTTCACAAATATCGTACCTTTTTTACATCGTAGTTACATTATGAAATAACAGTTTTAATATTTTTGTGTTGTCTCGTCGTCACTGTAGGTTTGTACCATGGAAGCAAGGAGAGCATGTTGTTGGTGAATGGTATCCTCTTTTTATAACACAACAGCACACATGTTTTAACAGGGTTCTTTATTCATAAGAACAAAAAGTTACTTAAGATCTTCCAGATGTTGTGGTACAAGCTCTTCTGTAATAGTCCACGTTAGCCTCGCAGCTGGTGAAGTACAAGTCCGCTATGTACACTACTCTGGTCGCTAACTACTGACTGATCCTGAGCTAGAGGCTGAGCTAACTGCGACTGTGACTCATCACTCGACTCCTTGACTCACTGGATGACTGACTGACTGGAACTGACGGCCATCCGGTCCGCAGTGGCGTTCTAAATACTGGTGGCTGAGAGGGCGTTGCGGCGCGTTTCTTGCGAGTCTGTCTTTGGCCTCTATCGATTTTCTCACAACCTCTTTGCCACCATGTGTGCTGGCGACAGCTTACGCCAGCACAGAAAAGATTTAAGTGTCTGTACTGGCAATTCCAATCTCAAGAAAGCAGGTGTGGACAGGTGTGAAAATTACCGAACTATCAGTTTAATAAGTCACGGCTGCAAAATACTAACACGAATTGCTTGCAGACGAATGGAAAAACTAGTAGAAGCCGACATCAGGGAGTATCAGTTTGAATTCCGTGGAAATGTTGGAATACATGAGGAATTACTGGCCCTACGACTTATCTCAGAAGATAGATTAAGGGAAGGCAAACCTGTTTTTCTAGGATTTGTGGACTTAGAGAAGGCTTTTGACAATGTTGACTGGAATACATTCTTCCAAATTCTGTAGGTGGCAGGGGTAAAACACAGAGAGTGAAAGGCTATTTACAATTTGTACAGAAACCAGATAGCCACTATAAGAGTTGAGGGGCATAAAGGGAAGCAATGGTTGGGAAGCGAGTGAGACAGGGCTGTAGCCTATCCCTGATATTATTCAATCTATATATTGAGCAATCAGTAAGGGAAACAAAAGAAAAATTTGGAGAAGGAATTAAAATCCATGGAGAAGAAATAAAAAACACTGCGTTCCGTATAATTTCGGGCGTGCAGCCGCATAAATTCAGCTTCTTCTCCTAATATTTCGACTGAATATCGTCTAGCCATCTTCAGAGTTAGCCGAGGTGACTAAAGGTCCAGCACTTACTCAGTCCTTTTAAACTTGAGGACCGAACCACTACATATGCTGGACTGTATTCAGCCGAAATATTAGAGAAAGAAGCTGAATTTACGCAGCTGCACGCCCGAAATTTTATGGAACAGTCTTTAAGCCGCGGAACCATGAAGTTGCACAAAAACTTTTCCATTTTGCCGACGACATTGTAATTGTGTCGGAGACAGCAAAGGACCTGGAAGAGCAACTGAACGGAATGGACAGGGTATTGAAAGGATATGAGATGAACATCAACAAAAGCAAAACGAGGATAATGAAATGTAATCGAAGTATATCAGGTGACGCTGAGGGAATTATAATGGAAAACGAAACACTTAAGGTAGTAGATGAGTTTTACTATTTGTGGAGCAAAATAACTAACGATGGTCTAAGCAGACAGGATATAAAATGTAGACTGGCAATGGCAAGGAAAGCATTTCTGAAGAAGAGAAATTTGTTAACATCGAGTATAGAATTAAGTGTCAGTAAGTCGTGTCTGAAAGTATTTGTATGGAGTGTAGCCATGTATGGAAGTGAAACATGAACGATAGATAGTTTGGACAAGAAGAGAATAGAAGCTTTCGAAATGTGGTGCTACAGAAGAATGATGAAGATTAGATGGGTGGATCACGTAACTAATGAAATGATACAGAACAGAATTGAGGAGAAGAGGAATTTGTGGCACGACTTGGCTAGAAGAAGGGATCGATTGGTAGGACATGTTCTGAGGCATCAAGGGATCACCAATTAAGTGCTGGAGGGCACCGTGGAGAGTAAAGATCGTAGAGGGAGACCAAGAGATGAATACACCAAGGAGATTCAGAAGGATGTAAGTTGTAGTAGTTACTTGGAGATGAAGAAGATTGCACAGGATAGAGTAGCATGGAGGGCTGCATCAAACCAGTCTCTGGACTGAAGATCACAACAACAATAACATTGGAAAATAGAGTAAATAACAGTGACTACGAACTGAGGAATTTAACACTGGCGGTACCTGTTTTACTGCTGTTGTCGGCGCAAACATTTATGTTAGTAATATCAATAATGACAATAAGAATACTAATGATACGGGCAGATAAAAAAGAATTTATAGGTGTACGAAATATAGGTTTTCTGGGGAAAAATTGTAAGGAGACTGCACCAGCAAAGATTACTGGGGAATGTAGGAGATCTGGTTGGTTCAAATGGTTCAAATGGCTCTGCGCACTATGGGACTTAATTTCTGAGGTCATCAGTCCCCTAGAACTCAGAACTACTTAAACATAACTAACCTAAGGACATCACACACATCCATGTCCGAGGCAGGATTCGAACCTGCGACCGTAGCAGCAGCGCTGTTCCGGACTGTAGCGCCTAGAACCGCTCGGCCACTCCGGTCGGCAGAAGATCTGGCCGGAAAGAAGGTAATGAGTACATACAGGGACAATGGTAACCACTACTGTTGCTTTAGTAGATATGTCATTGACTGTCTTCTGGAACTGTGGAGGGTATTCGTTTCTCTTATATAGTGACGGATGTTGTGCTGGAGTCGGGTTCCTGCTGCTGTGAAGGACATCGAGAAATTAGCGAAATTGTGGAATGGGACAGGAAGGTTTTTGCTCTGGTAGGAACAGGTGTTTCTTACTTGTTTTTCAGACAAGACCGTTAAGGTAGATGAGAGATATCAGGGACAGTGTGCGTTGCTGAGACAGTAATGAAGACAGAGGGTGTGGAAATCTCTGCGCTCTTGTACACACAGGCAGGGCAGCTGTGCATATGATGGTGAAATATGATCGAAGAGTCTACCATCCCAAACATAATGAACACAGGAATTTATAAGCAGTTCTAGGCGTCTTAAGCATTCCTGAAAAAGGTCTTGCTTGATAACATCGCTGTAATCTATAATTGGCAGTATGTACAAGTTTCTTCTAGTCATGAGGAAAGAGCTTTCTTTCTTTCTTTCTTTCTTTCTTTTCCTTTTTTTCCCTAAGTGATGGAGAGATGTTGATGGCTTCTAGCACATTGCAGTTGCGTGCTCAGTCCAGTTTAAATTTTCGTATGTTATTACTCTTCGACTCTTTGCTGAGGAAGTTGATATTTGTCCTCTTTAGGACTAAAGATGTTAGGGATTGCCGGTACTTCGGGCTAATGAGCCAAGAAAGACCAACCAGTATCACTAGGGTCTTCGATAGGTTGAATTTTAACCCTATTTTATGCGCCAGTTTTGGTAGAGCATACAGAGATAGTCGATAAACTGTCTTCAGTTGTATTGCTTTTGCACTTACATAGAACTGGACGTCATCAGCTTACATGACGTATTTGCTGTATGGTGCGACAAAACTGATGACACGTCATTGATGTACAACGTAATAAGGAACCCTGTGGGATGCCTGATACTACTTGCCTGCAATGTGACTTCTTGGTGCCTGAGATGATGGATTGCTGGTGGATAGTGATGACGATGTGGATGTAAACTGAAATTATTCTGGACAATGAAATCGCACGCCACGGCACTGCGGCGTGTACACTGATGGGCCAGAAGATTACCATCATAGACATACTATCGATATACATCCGTGCAGGCGATAGCAGTGTCACCTGGCGAGGAATGACTGCTGGTCAAAAAATGGTTCAAATGGCTCTGAGCACCATACGACTTAACTTCTAAGGTCATCAGTCGCCTAGAACTTAGAACTACTTAAACCTAACTAACCTGAGGACATCACACATATCCATGCCCAAGGCAGGATTCGAACCTGCGACCGTAGCGGTCGCGCAGTTCCAGAATGTAGCGCCTAGAACCGCACGGCCACACTGCTGGTCAGACACACGGACAGTGCATGTACTACCAGTAAGCGTGCTGTCTGTCTGCAGAACGGGGAAAGTGCGATCTGCCTGAGTTTGACTGAGGGCAGATTGTGATGGCCCATAGGCTCGGCACGAGCATTTCGGAACCTGCGCGACTTGTTGGAGGTCCGATGACTGCTGTGGTGGGTGTCTCCAACACATTGCGAAACTATGCCCAGACGTCGTGGGGTTGCGTGGCCACCCCTCATTACAGATGTCGGACGTCGTAGGTTGGGCCGGCCGGCGTGGCGGAGCGCTTCTAGGCGCTACAGTCTGGAACCGCGCGACCGCAACGGTCGCAGGTTCGAATCCTGCCTCGGGCACAGACGTGTATGATGTCCTTAGTAGGTTAGTTAGGTTTAAGTAGTTCTAAGTTCTAGGGGACTGATGACCTCCCAAAGTGCTCAGAGCCATTTGAACCATTCGCAGGCTGGGCAGCCCGGTAAAACATAACAGGTGGCGAACTACGGACGAGCTGACATAAAACTTTAATTCTGGGCAGAGTTCACGTGCGTCTCAACTCACAGTGCACCGAACACGCCTAATGATGGGCTTCTGCAACTTACGATCCACGAACGTTGCAATGTTAACACCACAACATCGGCAACTAAGACTGAAATCGGGACGTCACCATCGGTAGTGGCAGAGCGTTGCATGGTCTGGCAAACCCCATACCTTCTTCGTAACGGCAATTGGGAGGGCGCGAATCCATCACCTTCCAGGAGAACAACTTCTTGACAAGGCATCCGAAGGGCGAGTGGAGCTCGTGCAAGGCACCATGACAGCCAAGAAGTATCTACATCTACATCTACATCTAGATTTATACTCCGTAAGCCACCCAACGGTCATTACCTCCCTTTTCTGTTCCAGTCGCGTATGGTTCGCGGAAGAACGACTGTCTGAAAGCCTCCGTGCGCTCTCGAATCTCTCTAATTTTACATTCGTGATCTCCTCGGGAGGTATATGTAGGTGGAAGCAATATATTCGATACCTCATCCAGAAACGCACCCTCTCGAAACCTGGCGAGCAAGCTACACCGCGATGCTGAGCGCCTCTCTTGCAGAGTCTGCCACTTGAGTTTGTTAAACATCTCCGTAACGCTATCACGCTTACCAAATAACCCTGTGACCAAACGCGCCGCTCTTCTTTGGATCTTCTCTGTCTCCTCCGTCAACCCGATCTAGTACGGATCCCACACTGATGAGCAATACTAAGGTATAGGTCGAACGAGTGTTTTGTAAGCCACCTCCTTTGTTGATGGACTACATTTTCTGAGGACTCTCCCAATGAATCTCAACCTTACCAACAATTAACTTTATATGATCATTCCACTTCTAATCGTTCCGCACGTATGCTCCCAGATATTTTACAGAAGTAACTGCTACCAGCGTTTGTTCCGCTATCTTATAATCATACAATAAAGGATCCTTCTTTTTATGTATTCGCAATACATTACATTTGTCTATGTTAAGGGTCAGTTGCCACTCCCTGCACCAAGTGCCTATCCGCTGCAGATCTTCCTGCATTTCGCCACAATTTTCTAATGCTGCAACTTCTCTGTATACTACAGCATCATCCACGAAAAGCCGCATGGAACTTCCGACACTATCTTCTAGCTCATTTATATATATTGTGAAAAGCAATGGTCCCATAACACTCCCCTGTGGCACGCCAGAGGTTACTTTAACGTCTGTAGACGTCTCTCCATTGATAACAACATGCTGTGTTCTGTTTGCTAAAAACTCTTCAATCCAGCCACACAGCTGGTCTGATATTCCGTAGGCTCTTACTTTGTTTATCAGGCGACAGTGCGCAACTGTATCGAACGCCTTCCGGAAGTCAAGGAAAATAGCATCTACCTGGGAGCCTGTATCTAATATTTTCTGGGTCTCATGAACAAATAAAGCGAGTTGCGTCTCACACGATCGCTGTTTCCGGAATCCATGTTGATTCCTACAGAGTAGATTCTGGGTTTCCAGAAACGACATCATACGCGAGCAAAAAACGTGATATAAAATTCTACAACAGATCGACGTCAGAGATATAGGTCTATAGTTTTGCGCATCTGCTCGATGACCCTTCTTCAAGACTGGGACTACCTGTGCTCTTTTCCAATCATTTGGAACCTTCCGTTCCTCTAGAGACTTGCGGTACACGGCTGTTAGAAGGGGGGCAAGTTCTTTCGCGTACTCTGTGTAGAATCGAATTGGTATCCCGTCAGATCCAGTGGACTTTCCTCTGATGAGTGATTCCAGTTGCTTCTCTATTCCTTGGACACTTATTTCGTTTGTGTGAGGATTTAGAGAAGGAACTGCAGTGCGGTCTTCCTCTGTGAAACAGCTTTGGAAAAAGGTGTTTAGTATTTCAGCTTTACGCGTGTCATCCTCTGTTTCAATGCCATCATCATCCCGGAGTGTCTGGATATGCTGTTTCGAGCCACTTGCTGATTTAACCTAAGACCAGAACTTCATAGGATTTTCTGTCAACTCGGTACGTAGAATTTTACTTTCCAATTCACTGAACGCTTCACGCATAACCCTCCTTACGCTAACTTTGACATCGTTTAGCTTCTGTTTGTCTGAGAGGTTTTGGCAGCGTTTAAACTTAGAGTGAAGCTCTCTTTGCTTTCGCAGTAGTTTCCTAACTTTGTTGTTGTACCACGGTGGGTTTTTCCCGCCCCTCACAGTTTTACTCGGCACGCACCTGTCTAAAACGCATTTTACGATTGCTTTGAATTTTTTCCATAAACACTCAACATTGTCAGTGTCGGCACAGAAATTTTCGTTTTGATCTGTTAGGTAGTCTGAAATCTGCCTTCTATTACTCTTGCTAAGCAGATAAACCTTCCTCCCTTTTTTTTATATTCCTTCTAACTTCCATATTCAGGGATGCTGCAACGGCCGTATGTTCACTGATTCCCTGTTCTGTACATACAGAGTCGAAAAGTTCGGGTCTGTTTGTTATCAGTAGGTCCAAGATGTTATCTCCACGAGTCGGTTCTCTGTTTAATTGCTCGAGGTAATTTTCGGATAGTGCACTCAGTATAATGTCACTCGATGCTCTGTCCCTACCACCCGTCCTAAACATCTGAGTGTCCCAGTCTATATCTGGTAAATTGAAATCTCCACCTAAGACTATAACGTGCTGAGAAAATTTATGTGAAATTTATTCCAAATTTTCTCTCAGTTGTTCTGCCACTAATGCTGCTGAGTCGGGAGGTCGGTAAAAGGAGCCAATTATTAACCTAGCTCGGTTGTTGAGTGTAACCTCCACCCATAAAAATTCACAGGAACTATCCACTTGTATTTCACTACAGGATAAACTACTACTAACAGCGACAAACACACCACCACCGGTTGCATGCAATCTATCCTTTCTAAACACCGTCTGTACCTTTGTAAAAATTTCGGCAGAATTTATCTCTGGCTTCAGCCAGCTTTCTGTACCTATAACGATTTCAGCTTCGGTGCTTTCTATCAGCGCTTGAAGTTCCGGTACTTTACCAACGCAGCTTCGACAGTTTACAATTACAATACCGATTGCTGCTTGGTCCCCGCATGTCCTGACTTTGCCCCGCACCCGTTGAGGCTGTTACCCTTTCTGTACTTGCCCAAGGCCATCTAACCTAAAAAACCGCCCAGCCCACGCCACACAACCCCTGCTACCCGCGTAGCCGCTTGTTGCGTGTAGTGGACTCCTGACCTATCCAGCGGAACCCGAAACCCCACCACCCTATGGCGCAAGTCGAGGAATCTGCAGCCCACACGGTCGCAGAACCGTCTCAGCCTATGATTCAGACCCTCCACTCGGCTCTGTACCAAAGGTCCGCAGTCAGTCCTGTCGACGATGCTGCAGATGGTGAGCTCTGCTTTCATCCCGCTAGCGAGACTGGCAGTCTTCACCAAATTAGATAGCCGCCGGAAGCCAGAGAGGATTTCCTCGGATCCATAGCGACACACATCATTGGTGCCGACATGAGCGACCACCTGCAGATGGGTGCACCCTGTACCCTTCATGGCATCCGGAAGGACCCTTTCCACATCTGGAATGACTCCCCCCGGTATGCACACGGAGTGCACATTGGTTTTCTTCCTCTGTCTTGCTGCCATATCCCTAAGGGGCCCCACTACGCGCCTGACGTTGGAGCTCTCAACTACCAGTAAGCCCACTCTCTGCGACCGCCCGGATCTTGCAGACTGAGGGGCAACCTCTGGAACAGGACAAGCAGCCATTTCAGGCCGAAGATCAGTATCAGCCTGAGACAGAGCCTGAAACTAATTCGTCAGAGAAACTGGAGAGGCCATCCGTTCAGCCCTCCGGAATGTCTTTCGCCCTCTGCCACACCTTGAGACGACCTCCCACTCGACCACAGGTGAGGGATCAGCCTCAATGCGGGCAGTATCCCGGGCAACCACAGTCGTAGTCCGATCGGGGGATTGGTGGGACGAGCTGGCCGTCCCCGACAAACCCCCATTCGGAACCCCACAGTGATGCCCACTGGCAACAGCCTCAAGCTGTGTGACCGAAGCCAACACTGCCTGAAGCTGGGAGCGAAGGGATGCCAACTCAGCCGGCATCCGAATACAGCAGTTGCAGTCCCTATCCATGCTAAAAACTGTTGTGCAAAGAACGTCTGAACTAATCTACAGAGAGCGCAAACAAATCGACACAAAATTTAAACGGTTATTAAAATACAAGATTGCCTAGTAAATGCAGTAATGCTGCTACTTGCGCACTGCTGACACACTGCTCGGCGGCGGAAGGAGACTACGCGAATTTACACTATTCAGGTACTAAAACGCGATGCTACAACTCTCAAATACTATAATACGCCCGTAATTTATGAATTAGACAATGCAAGTACCAAAAACACGCAAATAAATGAAGAATTAAACTATGTAACAAATGAGTGAGCTAGGAGTATACGACTTGCTGCTGCAGCTGCTTATCCAACGGCGGCAGGGAGCACACTCTGGACGATCTTGTTTCCTGACGGCTGTGGCAGTTTCAACGACACAACGCGCCGTTTCACAAGGCTAGGGGTGTGATGGGGTGGTTCGGGGAACAAAGTGGCGAGTTCCAGTTGATGCGGTGGCCTCCCAACTAGGCAGGTCTGAGCCCGATCGAACGCATCTGGGATGTGGCTGGACGTGGAGTCAGAGCTGCTCCAGCGACCTACCAAGGCCTCATTGCTTCTACCCCACGACACGTCGCCGCTGTTATCCGTGCCGAAGGTGAGCATAGCGGCTGTTAGGTAGGTGGTCATGATGTTCTAGTTGATCAGCGTATACTATAGTGCAGTGAGCAAGTGTTTGCCGGTTCCTCTCTCACCCTCTACCATATTCTGACACGCAGCTATCGCTGCGTGCTACCTCTACTTGCTCGGTTAGCGATGTCGCAGCCCAGTAAAGCCGCCTGCAGCCACGTAGCGCCGTAATGTGCCGGCGGCTACTATTGCAACGCCGCCTTTACTGCCGAGGGACGCCGTTAAACCCTGGAGGAGTCCAGCGCCGCCCCGAATACCGAAGGCAATGAGTCACGCGCTGCGCCTCGTGGAATTTCTTCTCATCACCTCCTGGGCCGTGCCTCGAATGTTTCAGCAAGGAGAGCACATTTAATGCTGTAATGACCTCGCTTGGACTCCATTACTACAGTGAGAACAGACTCGGTAGTCTCGCCATAATATCAGACTACGTAAAGGAAGGCAAGGATTTGCCTTCATCTCCCATGAAGCGAACGTCTCTGTCGAAGACCGATCCACTTTAACTCTTTGGATAACGGCTAATGGCTGTTTCCTGATGAGTAACACGTTGCGCCCAATATAAGCCACACCGAGTACACACCGCGTTCTTATTTATATATATTTTTTTTTTCATTGGTGGAGGGGGTGGGCGGGGGGAGGGGGGAGGGAGAGGAAAAGGAAGAGAAAATGATGGCTGACATCGAAATAAGTGTCCAAGGAACAGAAAAGCATCTCAAATCACTCAACAGAGAAAAGTCCACTGGACCTGACGGGATACCAATTCGATTCTACACAGAGGACGCGAAAGAAATTGCCCCCCCCCCCCCTTCTAACAGCCATGTACCGCAAGTCTCTAGAGGAACGGAAGGTTCCAAATGATTGGAAAAGAGCACAGGTAGCTCCAGTTTTCAAGAATGGTCGTAGAGCAGATGCGCAAAACTATAGACCTATATCTCTGACATTGATCTGTTGTAGAATTTTAGAACATGTTTTTGCTCGTGTATCATGTCATTTCTGGAAACCGAGAAGCTACTATGTAGGAATCAACATGGATTCCGGGAACAGCGATCGTGTGAGACCCAATTCGCTTTATTTGTTCATGAGACCCAGAAAATATTAGATACAGGCTCCCAGGTAGATGCTATTTTCCTTGACTTCCGGAAGGCGTTCGATACAGTTCCGCACTGTCGCCTGATAAAGTAAGAGCGTACGGAATATCAGACCAGCTGTGTGGCTGGATTGAAGAGTTTTTAGCAAACAGAACACAGCATGTTGTTATCAATAGAGAGACGTCTACAGACGTTAAAGTAACCTCTGGCGTGCCAGAGAGGAGTGTTATGGGACCACTGCTTTTCACAATATGTATAAATGACCTAGTAGATAGTGTCGGAAGTTACATGCGGCTTTTCGCGGATGATGCTGTAGTATACAGAGAAGTTGCAGCATTAGAAAATTTAAGCGAAATGTAGGAAGATCTGCAGCGGAAAGGCACTTGGTGCAAGGAGTGGCAACTGACGCTTGACATAGACAAATGTAATGTATTGCGAATACATAGAAAGAAGGATCCTTTATTGTATGATTATATGATAACAGAACAAACACTGGTAGCAGTTACTTATATAAAATATCTGGGAGTATGCATGCGGAACGATTTGAAGTGGAATGATCATATAAAACTAATTGTTGGTAAGGCGGGTGCCCGGTTGAGATTCATTGGGAGAGTCCTTAGAAAATGTAGTCCATCAAGAAAGGAGGTGGCTTACAAAACACTCGTTCGACCTATACTTGAGTATTGCTCATCAGTGTTGGATCCGTACCACGTCGGGTTGACGGAGGAGATAGAGAAGATCCAAAGAAAAGTGGCGCATTTCGTCACAGGGTTATTTGGTAAGGGTGATAGCGTTGCGGAGATGTTCAGCATCGCGGTGTAGCTTGCTGTCCAGGTTTCGAGAGGGTGCGTTCCTGGATGAGTTATCGAATATATTGCTTCCCCCTACTTATACCTCCCGAGGAGATCACGAATGTAAAATTAGAGAGATTCGAGCGCGCACGGAGGCTTTTCGGCAGTCGTTCTTCCCGCGAACCATACGCGACTGGAACAGGAAAGGGAGGCAATGGCAGTGGCACGTAAAGTGCCCTCCGGTACACACGGTTGAGTGGGTTGCGGAGTACAAATGTGGATGTAGATGTATTAAGAGACATATCTGACTCTTGCAGCCATGGATTTATTTTCCCGTGCCTCATATCAGTTGAGCGAAGATACAGTAGCAATCGTACGATGTCATACGATGGAGAGAGACAAGAGCACCGGATGCTGGTACGTGCACATAACAGTCGTAGGGAATTACGTCAGCTGAATCGACTTACGTTGTCACTAGTTACTGTGGTATAAGATGGAGATACTATCCTGTGGCCTGTGCGCCAAAGCTCCTATTTTCGGTTGTTAATTATTACTCAGTTAATATCCAGATTCGGCTTCATGTGCAATGACTGACTGGTTTTCAATGGCGTTGCCACGGTGGATACATCAGCTTCCGTCAGATCTCAGGAGTTAAGCAGCGTCGGGCTAGGTCAGTACTGCTCCGATGGATGACTATCCGCTTACGCCACGTGCTCTTGGCATCTTTCGCTTTGCCTTTATGGCAGGCCGAGAGTTGGCGGAGCAGATTTCCTGATCACCAGTCTTTGCCCCAACATCATGATTCACTTCCAGTGTCTGACGCGACACTGGGGTGATACGGCACCCTCGGCCAACCCTTTGGTGCTACTCGAGAGGATTATGCAGGATTACGGCACCGGGTTTCACCTTGTCCCTTCCCTTACCATCATCAAATGACACAAGCACAACAGTACATTATACGCTCACCCTTAAATCTACATCTATACACATACTCCGCAATCAACCACAGAGCGCGTGGCGGAGGGTACCCCGTAATATTAATAGTAATTTCCTTTCCTGTTCCACTCACAAACAGAGCGAAAACCGACTGTCTGTATGCCTCCGTACGAGCACTAATTTCTCGTATCTCATCTTGTTGGTTTTTAAGCGCAAAATATTTGGATGCAGTAGGATTGTTCTGCCGTCAGCTTGAAATGCCAGTTCCCTAAACTTCCTCGATAGTGTTCCTCGAAAAGAATGTCACCAGTTCTCCCTGGATTTCGATCTGAGTTCCCGGAGCACTTGCGTTTTGTTCGATTCCACTGATAACAAACCTAGAAGCCAGCGTGTGAGTTACTTCAGTGTCTTCCTATGATCCGGCCTGGTACGGATCCCAAACACTACAGCAATACTGAAGAACAGGTCGCACTAGCGTCCTATATGGGGCCTCCTTTACAGATGAATCACGCCTTCACAGAATTCTCCCAATAAACCACAGTCGATCATTCGCCTTTCCTTTCGCACTCCTCACATGCTGGTTACAACGTTACGCTCAGACATTTAAACGACGTGACTCTGATCACTACTAATGCTGCATCCGAACATCACAGGTTTGTCTTTCGTACACATCCGAATTAAGATACACTCACAGAATAGATGGCATTCATCAGACCAACTAGACATTTTGTCATCCTGTGCCCTCCTACGGTCACTCAACTTCGATACCTTACCATACACCACAGCATCATCAGCAAACAACCCAAACCGCTGCTCGCCCTGTACACCAAATCCTTTATGTGTACAGAGAATTGAAGCGGTCCTATCATACTTCTCGGGGGCAATCCTGGCAACACTTTTTCTCTGATGAACAATCGTCGTCGCGGACAACATACTTTGGTCTATAATTTACGAAGTTTTGGAGATACCCACGTATCTGTGAACACATTCCATAAGCTCGTACCTTCTTTAACAGCCAGCAGAGGGCACCCCGTCAAACGCTTTCCCGAAATCTAGAAACATTGAATCTGCCTGTTGCCCTTCATGATTGGTTCGCTGTATATCACTGAGAAAATGATAAGCTGAGTTTGACACCAGTTTCCTAGGACAATACTGATTCGTAAACATAAGCTTCTCGCTGACAAAAAAATTTTATTCAGGAAAAAGGTTCAAATAGCTCTGAGCACTATGGGACTTAACATCTGAGGTCATCACTCCCCTAGAACTTAGAACTACTTAAACCTAACTAACCTAAGGACATCACACACATCCATGCCCGAGGCAGGATTCGAAACTGCGACCGTAGCGGTTGTGCGGTTCCAGACTGAAGCGCCTGGAACCGCTTGGCCACACCGACCGGCCTTATTTTATTCCAACTGAGAACATATTCAAGGATTCTGCAGCAAATCGATGTTAGGGATATTCGTCTCTAATTTTGCGAGTCCGTTCTTTTGCTCTTCTTATATATAGGACTCCCCTGCACTTTTTTCCAGTGGTTTTGGCGAGAAATTGCCGACAAATGGAAGCTAGGTAAGGGACCAGTGCCACAGAAAACATTTTCAAAAACCAAACTGGAATTGCATTTGGACCTGTGCCACAGAAAACATTTTCAAAAACCAAACTGGAATTGCATTTGGACCTGGCGACTTCCCTGTGTTCAACAGCTTCAGTTACACTATGTGATCCAAAGTATCCGGACACCCCCAAAACATATATTTTCCATATTTGGTACATTGTGCTGCCACTCCATATCAGCGACCGCAGTAGTCATTAGACATCGTGAGAGAGCAGAATGGAGCGCTCCGCAGAACTCACGTACTTCGAACGTGGTCAGGTGATCCGGTGTAACTTGTGTCATACGTCTACACGCGAGATTTCCACACTCCTAAACATCCTTAGGTCCACCGTCTCCGATGTGATAGTGAAGTGGAAACTCGAAGGGACACGTACAGCACAAAAGCCTACAGGCTGACCTCGCCTGGTGACTGACAGAGACCGCCGACAGTTGAAGAGGGTCGTGATGTGTAATAGGCAGACATCTATCCAGACCATCACAAATGAATTCGAAACTGAATCAGGATCCACTGCAAGTACTATGACAGGCGAGAGGTGAGAAAGCTTGGATTTCATGATCGAGCGGCTGCTCATAAGCCACACATCATGCCGGTAAATACTAAACGACGCTTCGTGTGGTGTGAGGAGCGTAAACATTGGACGATTGAACAGTGGAAAAACGTTGTGTGGAGTGACGAATCACTGTACACAATGTGGCGATCCGATGGCAGGGTGTGGGTATGGCGAATGCCCGGTAAACCTCATCTGCGAGCATGTGTACAGCCAACAGTAAAATTCGGAGGCGGTGGTGTTATGGTGTGGTCGCGTTTTTCATGGAGGGGGCATGCAGCCCTTGTTGGTTTGCGTGGCACTATCACAGCACAGGCCTACATTGATTTTTTTACGCACCTTCTTGCTTCCCACTGTTGAAGAACAATTCGGGGATGGCGATTGCTTCTTTCAACACGATCGACCACTTATTCATAATGCACAGCCTGTGGAGGAATGGTTACACGACAATAACATCCCTGTAATGGACTGGCCTGCACAGAGTCCTGACATGAATCCTAAAGAACACCTTTGGGATGTTTTTGAACGCCGACTTCGTGCCAGGCGTCATCGACCGACATCGATACTTCCCCTCAGTGCAGCACTCCATGAAGAATGGGGTGCCATTCCCCAAGAAATATTGCATCACCTGTTTGAATGTATGCCTGCGAGAGTGCAAGCTGTCATTAAGTCTCAGGGCGGACAAACACCATATTGAATTCCAGCATTACCGATGGAGGGCGCCACGAACTTGTAAGTCATTTTCAGGCTGGTGCCCGGATAGTTTTGATCACACAGTGTATTTCTCTACGATAGGGATGCTTACTACTGTGTCGTGCATATAGAGATCTGTTCGATGGTCAAACGACTGTGCGGGTGTAGGATGCTCCTGCGTAGACGATTTCTTGATCCTGAAATTTAAAACCTCAGCTTTTGTTTGGCTTTCTTCAACTGCGGCACCTGACTGGTCAATAAGTGACCGGATGGAAGTGTTGGACTAACTTAGCGATTTTACATACAACAAGAATTTTCTCGGGTTCTCTGCCAGAACTTTTGCTAAAGTATGACGGTGGTGACTGTTTTATGCTTCGCATGTAGATCTTTTCGCAGACGCACGAATCTCTAATAACATTTGCTTGTTGCCATTTGCGTGATCTTTTCTGAACCGGGAATGCAACTGCCTCTGCTTGCTCAGCGTTTTCCGAATTTCGTTACTAAGCCATGGTGGGTCTTTACAATCCGCTCAAACTTACAGATACGTACGGTTACCGGTTACATTTCAAACAACGCAATTCGCGTTGGGCAAAGGGTAGGAAAAACCTTTCATATTAGGCGGTCTCTAGGCAAACCATGCCATACTACTTAACTTTTTCACCGGCTGGCGAGATGCTCGGTGTGGAAGAGCACAGCTACTGAGACTGAGATTAGGCAGCGCTGAGTGCTAATCGGATGAGATTCAGTGCGCGTCGAAAATCACAATCTGCGAGAATTATTGAGTGCAGGAACGTGAAATTTGGCTTTTGATATGACAATCATATTTGTTTCGCTCTTTGAAAGTTAGAAACAATTGTATTTCGACCAATAAGAATAATAACTTTATGAATGATCTTGTGCGTGCAAACATGATTTTGCAAAATTTTTGTTCAGTTAGCTGTTTTACCAGGAGAAACGTGTATAGAGTGCGGCGCTTAGATCTGGAAAAATCTGAATTTGAATCTCCCGGCATATCGTAGCTCCGCCGGAAGTCGCGATTAGCGTTCTTGAAAGCCATAGGCATCTTGCAAATAGTCAGACCTCCAAAATGGCCGAGATGTTACTGGCGAGTGCAGAGTACAACATAAGAGATGCTATTATCGAAAGTCTTTGCGCTGGCCGTTCACCCACTAAAATAGTTCGATTCTTCAGGTACCCGAGACCAATTTTTTACGATATTGTGGCCAAGTATAAAGCTTCAAATGGTTCAAATGGCTCTGAGCACTATGCGACTTAACTTCTGAGGTCTAACTAACCTAAGGACATCACACACATCCATGCCCGAGGCAGGATTCGAACCTGCGACCGTAGCAGTCACGCGGTTCCAGACTGAAGCGCCTTTAACCGCACGGCTACACCGGCTGGCTATAAAGCTTCAGAGAAGTTTCGGATTCACTTCGTAGGTGAGGGTGATATCATGCTGCCACATTTCTTTGAAAAGGGGCCGGCCGGGGTGGCCGATCGGTTCTAGGCGCTACAGTCTGGAGGCGCGCGACCGCTACGGTCGCAGGTTCGAATCCTGTCTCGGGCATGGATGTGTGTGATGTACTTAGGTTAGTTAGGTTGAAGTAGTTCTGATTTCTAGGGAACTGATGACCTTAGAAGTTAAGTCCCATAGTGCTCAGAGCCAACCATTTTGAAAGGGACGAACTGTCACAAAAGAAGTTTATCTGCGTGTTTTGACGAACGTCGTGAAACCGCGGATGGTAACATAGACCTCGAAGAGACAATATGCCTTTCAATAGGACGGTGCACCGGCTCGTACGAGTCTTTTAGTCGAAAATTGCCTCTCGGATAACTTTGACATACCGTACTCTGGTGAAAGGTATTCTGGCCCCTGAATAGCCCGGTTTTGAATCCCCTCGACTACTATGTTCGGAGCGTTGTCGAAAGAGTTACCAGTAAGACGCACCGCCATCGAAGCAACATCCGCGAATCTGGAAAGCGCTGTTTTAAAGAGTGCGTGCTATCGCATCAATACAAGATTGGAGACGGTCAATGCATCTGAACGGGGTTACATTGAGTAATTTTACTCTTGAAAGTTACCACTACTTATATGTGAAAAGATTTTATGATTCATTCTTATTTTGCTTTAATAAATTTCTTTAAAAAAGATACCTTTGTCCAGGTTTAAGCTCCGTACCCTGCACAGCATAAAATAGCCGTCACTCCGATTAACCGCGAAACTGGTTATCTGGGTAAGAAAGAGAACACACTGTTTCGTTATGTTTTCATTAAAGACTCGCAGAAAAAACAGCAGACAATGATCTACAGGCTAGCTTTGTCCTGCGACGACATCATTTGAAGACACCAGGTTTGTGGAAAACGTAGAAGTCTTTTTTTGATGCAGGAAGATACAACGACGCCCGTAGATACAGTACACTCAGATACTGTACCACTCTGTGATAATAAGTAATTAATGTTCTTAACTCTGCTAGAGGGAAACACATAGTGGCTTCTGGAGTGAGATTCATGAATTTTCATTCCCTGAGGCAATCCCGATAAGATATCCGGGACACCCGGCTAGTCTCAACACTTTTAACAGCTCAAGACTCCTTTGTGCTGCTTCGAAGAAATGTTGGGGCTTCAAACAGACCGTTTTCTATTGTCCGCAAGGCAGCACTGGAGATGGAAGTTAGAGCATTTGTTGTTGGCTGTTTCAAACACGCAACACTGACGTGTTGCCATTTTCAGTATAGGATTTCCAGAATCTAAAGCCCCGGATGATGTCATCCAGTCAGACGGGTCATCCGCAAAGGTGCTGCGGCGTGAATGTCTGTGCGTGGCGACATGCATATAAAGTCTACCAACCTCTGGGCAATTAATGGGCAAATCCTAAAGCAATAGTGGAGATGTTTAGTCTACCAATCTCTGTGCAATTAATGGGCATACTATAAAGCAATAGTGGAGATGTATCGGCAGGCTTCCCCTGCATTTCAGTCTGTTGAGACTAATTTTTGGTCGTCACTGTGACGAAAGTTGGGAATCCTCCCGCCTAAGCCATGAGTTTCTGGGAGCGGAGAGGAACTTGAGAGAGCGAGAGATCAACGATGTGTGGCCGCGACGTCACACATCAAGAGACAGAGGCGCCTGGTCGCATCTTGGCGGAGTTGTCGGTGGATCGTTCCAGAAAATGTGGTTTTTTGGAGCTGGCGCCCCCTTTGCTCTTTTGCTGTGGGTAACTCACAATTTTCAAGGTCAATTCTGCAGTTTGCGTTGCTTTTCCAGTGTTTTACTTCTTCTGGATGTCCTATCCAGTTTTAACTTGTGTTTGCCAATCGTTCAGATCTTTAAGAACCAGTCGTAGTTTCCACAGCAATCTTCTGTTGAATTAGATGTATCCACAACTGTACGAACGTCAATTGTAGTTGACGTTCGTAGAGTTACAATCCCCGCTCCATTCACCGCCATCGGCTACCATCATAGTATGAGGTTCTGAGGATGGTAAAAAACTGACCGAAACCGATTACCACAGAGCAAATATTTTTGTGAACGGGACTCTCTGTGTCTATTTTTAAAGATCATGTTAAAATGTCAGTGACGAGTAAGTTACGTTACATTACACACTTATAAAAATTGGTAACGGGATGAAACTTCCTGGCAGATGAAAACTGTGTGTCGGACGGAGACTCGAACTCGGGACCTTTGCCTTTCGCGGGCAAGATCTCTACCGTCTGAGTTATGGGGCGTGAGTCGTGCTTGGGTAGCTCAGATGGTAGAGCGCTTGCCTGCGAATGGCAAAGGCCCCGAGTTCGAGTCTCGGTCGGGCACACAGTTTTCATCTGCCAGGAAGTTTCATATCAGCGCACACTCCGCTGCAGAGTGGAAATTCTCATTCTGGTCACAGGATGATCAGTGGTAGCGATATATGTACTGTTGTAATGCAGATAAGTTAATGCTGAAGTGACAGCCTCGACTGACATCACTGTTCGGTCTCCACTTCGGCACTGTCAGCGTTCTCGTCCCTCTCCTCACAAACCACGTCGCGCTCCCAACCACACAGGGAGCTGGACACACAGCACATACTGAACTGCACTTTTTGAAATATTCTCCATTAGATGTGATCTACGCATAGTTAAGAAATGCCAGTTTGGTATCTGAATCATAACTGCGCCGAATTACGAGCTTCGTTAATGATTTTTTTTTTCGACGCTACTTCACTACATATGCGTCCCCACAATGCTGTACTGTTCCCACTAGTTTGCGAAGCTCTTTGTTGTTCAGCGAGGAAACACATAGCTTTATGATTCATTCTTATTTTGCTTTTGTTAAATTAGTACTGAGCAATGTAGAAGGGATAGACGACGAGATAGCGGGAAGAACCAGTCCGGTAACGGAGTAAGTGAACTTGCGAGGTGCCGGGGCTAGCAGTGTATTTAACACTAAATTCTTCTAGAATCTTCATACGGAAAAGATACTTTAAGCCCCCCCCCCCCCCCGTCCTTTTTCTAACTCCAACTTTTGCTGTTGCACATGGATTAAGAAGAAACGCGAACTGACTGTAATCGACCCTGCAAGTGGAGTAGAAAAGAGTTTGACACCTGCAATAACTTAATTTGATAGAAATTAATTTGATAAAGGAAAGTTTCATTAACGCAGTGAGAAACGAAAGGGTTGTTCTACCGATTAACAGAATGAAAGTTCTCTCCAATTTGATTTATTATGACTAAGCTCAAAATAATAAACAAAACACATGAAACATTTACAATACATCAGATTGGATACTCAAATAAATGCTCTGAAGGTGAAGTTGTCCATAAACTAGATTGTGACATTTATGACCAAGTGGTATTTGGAGCCAACTCAAATCTTAAGAGAAACACCCAGCCCACTCAACATTAATTGCTGCTACTGTAGTGAGAACTCAGACAAGACAGAACCACGTTAGAAAAGAAGAGAACAGGCGCGCTCTGCTGAGCTCTGATTGTCACATAGCTAAATTCCCTAATCTTCCGGTTCTGCGGACATACATTACCAAGCTGTCTTCTTAAATGCAAGGACACGATCTGGCATAACGGAGGGGCTGGTTGCTTCGACGTCCCGTCGTGGTGATGATGTCGTGAGTATAGCCCGAAACAAATTATCCTGGTCTGATTGTTCCAGCCTAAAGACTTCCTAGCAACACAAATGCGCCTCTGAGGGAGACAAAGAAGGCTCGCTACACAATCACTGACGGTACAGTGATTGATTTTAACAAGCGAAGTCACACAGTAAATCCGATACTGTCAACTTTAGCCAAAACTGTTCAAGATGGACAACATAGCCGCTTGTACGCAGAACGCTCAATTGCCAACTATACTCAGAAAGTTACGTTGAAGTCGAAACTTCAGCAACTTCGTCAAACAGTTACAATTAAATGGAAGTATATTAGACAGCCAACGGAAGGCAGGCTGTCCAGAGCAGCGAGAGCTCAGTCTTGTAACCTACTCCGACTGAAAGGTGAGAGCAGACTCGTTCAAGAGCACCCTTACAAGCCGAACACAGAACATTCCCGCCCCCACGACAGTGGCCAAGGTTAAAATGTGCCAATCAGCAACTCGAAAACCAGCGGAAATTTCCACTCTATTGCCGAAGCACTACTATACCACCAATGGAGATACTTTCACTGGTAGCCCGTCGGAAAGTGTTTTCACTAAGTTTCTGTGAAGTAACGGAATCTCTAGCCCCAGCCACTCCTTCAGGCCCCTGTGGGCGTGTCGCCCCCACTCTTATGACAATGTCGGCGTATGGAAAGCATCCACTCGACTCCCTCACACCCATCGGCATAACCCTTTCAAGATCAGCAGGACCCGCCTGTCACCAGACCACCCGGGTGACGAGAGACGCTGCGTGGGAAGTCTGCGTGTGAAGCAATAGCAATTTTCACTACATGCAATTAGAGAGGAAAATATTCATATCTTCTGAGTTCTCAATACTAGTTGTGTAATGACAATACTCGGCCATACTTCCCCAAATCGAATTACTCAGAGTAAGATACAAATATGAGAGGGGGCAAGTCACTGTGTGCATCTAAAGGCATTCCACCTCTCAAATTACCACGGGCCAACGGGCTTTGAGTCTCGGAATATTCGTCGGAATGAAACTGCACGGACAGACAAAAACTCTGCCACACTGAATGCGTGGTGACTGCTGATTCAAACGGCACTGCGTAATGGACCGATCTGGTTGGTGCCCAGCTCCACTGTCATACGTCCAAAGACAACGGAGACCTGGGTCCATTTTAACAGTCAATGAGCACGGACGCTTTCACAGGCCATAGTGGAACTCGGCTCAGCTAGGAAGTTGAACGTTTGTGCGTCAGTCTCTATACAAATCATAAGGTAACATTCCGGAAATTTACACAGCCGCCAGACTGTAGGCTCGGCATTGGCCACAATCTTTCACTTTGTGCTGCACTAGAACACTTGGTGGTGATACCCGTCAGTAATGTGGGTGATGGTATGAAGTGGATTACTGACGTCGGTGTAGGACTTTATTTAAATTTCTGTACCTAGCGCAGCATTGGCTCCTAAGTTTACAGTCTTACATTAAGTTGTTCGTGAAGACGTACTGTTTAGCCAAGAATAGTCGACCACACTGGTGGTGAAATAAAGTATATGACCGTCAATAATGTTTTATTAGAAATATAAGAACTCCATCTTTTCCTACTCCATCCCCTCCTCAACATCCCAGTCCAATCTCCTAGGATCCCTCAGTCAGCTCTAAAGCATGTAATCAAAACCAGTGCAAGCATGTGCAGTTTTCCATTCTATATATTATGCGTAAACAAATTTACCGGGAAGAAACCTATACCATGTATATTTATCACACGTTGGTCAAGAAATGGCTGCATGAACAGGACACAACAATTAATGTGAGTAAATAACACGAACATCTAATTCGAAACAGAAATATCTGGATCCAAGCAAACTGCAGAAGAATGACTACAAATCTCACATCAAAATATGTATAATTACTTAATTTTATATGTATTATGGACAACTGAAGAGGCCAACATGATTAAGTGAAACATGTCTGGTACTCGAAAATAAATTTCAGACGCAAAAGACGGAAGTTTTCTTGTCTTTATGACAAAACATTAGCAAAACATTAGCAACAGACGAAAATGGCTGCAGATATTAACAATACTGAAAGTATGACACGCTTACAATTTCTCGGTTAGTTGATACCACTAAATAAGTGTAGTTGAAATTTTGGTGCGATGATCTGTTGCCCTGAAGCAGGGACTTTTCCTAGCCACGAGCTTGCTTTAGAATAAATACAGTGCTAAACACTCTCCAGCTTCCTAGTCGTCTGAAGTCCCAGAAAGATGAACTGCATTTAGTCCTGGGTCCTATCATCGTGAAAACACGCAACACAATTCGTACTACCCCACTTCAGATGGACCAATCAGGGATTGAACTCTACTGAATGCCTCCTACTAACTTTCTCTTACAGGGTGCATGACGTTAGTGAATACAGGAAGAAGAGTGACGTGATGGGACGCAAGTTGGCGGAAAGTTTAACGCACTAAATTCATGTTTACAGGACATTTATCCCCAAAGTGGAGCATATTCCTGAACTTCATTAAACATGTAACACATAAAAAATCTTGACGATGTGGTTTTGTGTGAGCAAATTGTATTAATCATTATTATTCAGCGGGGGTTGAGATGGGTCGAGGACGCAACATGAATACACATTTGGTCATGCGCAAAGACTCAAGCATTCACAGAATAACAGAAAGCAAACACCCCCATTTTTTAGCAGAAATTGAGTCGACAAAATTGGCTTGTATTTTGCAGTGGAAAGATGTACGAAACGGTTTTCGGGAAGGTTGAATAAGGGGCCAGTGTGAAGCGAGTAGACCAGCTTCCAAAAGGAGTACTTACCAGAGAGTTTGGCACGGCTGTATGAATGTTTTATGTGTTGCACTGAAGTGGGGAGGGGGAGACTATGCAGAGAGTATTCAAACCACCACACTGACTTTTCTTTAAGTTTCTTTATTAATGCAACCTCGAAACTTTTTGAACTGACAGGGAAAGTTCATTCAGTCAGCCAAGCACCTCTGAAAGCTCTGTCGGCCGCTGGTGCGAAGATCGTTGCAGAGTGCCTGATCCCCTTGTGATACTGCGCAAAGTGATGGTGTAGACTCGCTGTGGGTAGCTGCTTACTGAGGAATTAGCGGCAACAAAGAAGCTGACAGTCTGGCCAGGGCAGGAGAATGACTCTGTTTGTTGGACGGGAACGTGTCCTAACTATCACTAAGGCCGTGGTAAGAGCCAAACTAAGGAACTGGCCCAGGAGAAAGCACATAGAACAGTGGACTGAGATCCAAAAACACACTTGCAAGCTAATAATGGCGAAAGTTTAAAGAGAAATTTTCTAATCCTGTGCTTGAACAGAGACGAATTAAACTCATAGCAAGTTTAACGACTGGTCATGGGAACTTCAAGGAACATTTTACACTACGAGAAAAGAGAAAAAAGTCCATAAGTGCTGACTGTACAGGGGGGAAATGAAACCACACCACACTAAATCTTCCAATGCGAAGAACACGAGGCCAAAACACACATAATATTTGCGTCACTAATTCCTGAAGAAACTGTGGCTAACGTAGACTGTGTAAAGGGATTCCCAGTGTTCTTTAAGGATACTGCTAGCCTTTACTACTGCAGAATCACAGGAGGAGGTACTGCGCAGTAAACTTAATTTCAGTGTGGGCAATGAAGCGCTGGTTAAATAAAATCAAATAATTGGAACTCCATGGACACATACACCCGCAATTGTGGACCGTGTGTGTGAAACCATGAGTAGTATAGTAAGAAGAGTACTGAGCAAGATAACGATCTTAACACATCAAGTGTCAGGCTACACACTTGGACGACTTATATTTAAGGTCACCCTTACTCCCTCCCCACACCCCCTAGAGAACCACTGGGAATCGAACAAAATGACCCAGGGGAACCCATCCCCACACAGGCCATGTGGGTAACCTGATACTGGATGTGTAACCTGACACTAGGTGTAATGAGATCGTAATCTCCTTATTATCCTATTACAATGTGTAGCAGATACACCTCATGCAACGAACTGCTGGGTAACAACATCGAGTAGCTCCTGTAGAACACGCATGTCAGTCCACTGTGTGACTAGCATAAAGTCGGATATTTGAAAGTGATCTGATCAACAAAGTTAATTTTATATCGTGGCACTAAGTTTCCAGATAGAGGTTCCTAAGCAAAATTTGTCTACTAAGCCCCTCTCTGAATCATATATGGATGTAACAAGAATTATTCAACAGTGTGTAACGCTGTACACTAACATCAGAATTTTCCAGTCTTGACAGAAGGTGTTCTGTGTAGCTTACGACTCTGGGAACGAAGTATGTTGTGGGGAAATGCCTTAGCCACAGCCTAGGGATTTTGCCCATAATTAATGTTCAACTCGGCACTGAAATATCCGCTGATTTGAAACGGCCTGGCACACCGAAACTGTGTTCTGGACCTAAGGCGAGCTGTGCCAGAATTTTTCTCTCCTGAGATTCCTACACAACACAATACACTTTTCGTGGGGTGACGCAAGGTTCTTACCACGAGGTTGTTGGTGCTTTGTCGTATCTGACGATGAAACATGGTTACGAAAATAAAAACTGATTCATAATATTAAGTTACACACTATTCGCTTGTTATATTGTCTCATGTCCTGACTGCCAATGTAAGGCTAGCGATGTCTTAGGCAGGGGCGGTGTACCCTTTCTTGCACCGTGGGTTTTCTTTGACATCCAGCACAGTGTGGCTGCAGACTTTGTCTCATAAAGCAGTGTGCAGTGTGGCGAGCCATGCGTATGTGCACGGACTTGAAGCGGGTTGTCGCACTAAAGATACTGAAGTTGACTGATGCAGTGCAGTGGGAGAAGAACCACTGGCAATGGCCTTACATTTATGAAAAGTAGGATTATGTCAACAGTGTGAGTGTAAAACCTAAAATAACTAATGGCTGGTTTTTAATAAGAAATTATAAAACTGTCGTGAAACTTTCAATGGTTTCCCATCGGTAATAGCGCGGGGTGACAATTATTGAAGTATATGGAATAAAATCGTCATAACTTCTGAACTGTTTGCGTTATGACGTTCAAAGTGCACGGTTCACCATGGGGCGTGATGCGAATTAGTATGGTTTGGTTTAGCAATGAAGCACACTTTCACTCGACAGGCCCATCAATAAGCAAAATTAGAGCATTTGGGGAGTGAGATCCGCATTTCGAGATAGAGAAGTCTCTTCACCACTGTGTGGTGTGCAGTGTCCAGTCACCGAATAATCGGTGCGATAGTCCCCGATGGCGCGGTAAGTACCGAATGGTACGTGAAGGTTCTGAACGATTATTTCATCCCCATTATCCAAAGTGATCTTGATTTCGACAAGATGTGGTTCATGCAAGACAGAGCTCGACCGCATAGAAGCAGGAAAGCGTCTGATGTCGTGGAGGAGCACTCTGGGGGCCGCATTCTAGTTCCGTGGTACCCAGAGGCAACTGACATGGATAACGATAGGATATTCTCCATATGTGAATACATGTGACTTCTTCTTATGGGGTTATATTGAAGCACTAACCCCGAAACCATTGCTGACCTGAAAACAGCCATTCAGGAAGTCATCGACAGCATCGATTTTCTGACACTTCAGCGGGTGAGGCAGAATTTCGCTATTCGATACTCTACATCATCGCCAATGATGGCAGGTATATAGAATATTTCATAACTTAAATCCGAATATGTGAAGTGATGTTTTCATGTTGAATAAAGTGCGTGCACGCCGTAGTTTGTAACTAAATTTATGTTTTTTTTTAATAGTTCAGTAAATGTAACCCTGTACATACCAATGACAATCACATTAACCGTGGTGATTCTGGTTAGAGCACATGGTCATAACTGAAAAAAAAAAAAAAAAAAAAATGAATACGACCAAGGGATGCCAGAAGTCTAGTAATTAAGCAATGCAAGCACCAGAAATTAATTAAATTATGTTAACAGTTTCCTAGTAGAGAACTTAGGCGGAACAGTAAAATAAACTTGCAGCTAAAATAATATGAGTCCTATGAACACAGGTCACCCACACTCATAAACACTGAGTTGCATGTAAAACTAGCTTTCCTTAAAACGTAGAGATTCGATTCTTGACAGAAACGTGGTTTAATGATACAGAATAATGCAGAAGACTTCTGTATGCAGCTGAGGAGGGACGCGACTACCGAAACGCGTCATGTTCAGTTATTTGGTATACAGAAGTGGCAAATGCGGAATATGTGTGTTATCTTCGAGAAACTGATGCTTCGTACGAAAAACGAATATCACAGGCAATGCCACTATCCAGTGTGAGCTAAGGAGACGTAGCGGTATTGCGAATGGAAGTCAGCGACAAAACTCAGTACCGTAAGGAATGGCGGGCGATCGGGGCACCGAATGCGGGTCGGTTTTGTTGTGCCGGGTGGGGTATTTTAGGGCTGCAGAGAATTCTTTGCCGCTCTATCTGGTAGGTGACTCGCTTTTGTAAACGAAGAAGTTGCTGGGAGTTAATGAACTAAGTCAGTTGTCTCTAGGAGGCTAACGGGGTTCAGTTAGAATACGGCCGCTGTCACAGGCGCCGGCAGCGAGGTGAGTAAAGTCGCCGGCGTGAACGGACGTCCTTATCCGTTCTGATTTATGAGCCATTTAGACGACTGCTAGCCGCGCAGAGTACTGAGCGTTTAAAATCACCAGGGCGTGGTGAGCACTCGTTAAATACTGTTTATGAAAGCAACCTGGTACAATACTCGTGAAAACAGGTAACAGAGAAAACTGAGAAGTGTGCTCAAAATTGAAAACCTTTCAGTTGCAATAAGTACATCTACATGGATACTCTGCAAATCACATTTAAGTGCCTGGAAGAGGGTTCATCGAACGACCTTCATAATTCTCTATTACTCCAACCTCGTATAGCACGCGGAAAGAATGAACACCTATATCATTCCGTTCGAGCTTTGATTTCCCTTATTTTATCGTGGTGATCGTTTCTCCCTATGTAGGTTGGTGTCAACAAAGTAGTTTCGCATTCGATGGAGAAAGTTGGTGAATGGAATTTCGTGAGAAGAATCCGTCGCAACGAAAAACGCCTTTCTTTTAATGATGTCCAGCCCAAATCCTGTATCATTTCAGTGGCACTCTCTCCCACATTTCGCGAAAATAAGAAACGTGCTGCCTTTATTAGAACTTTTTCAATGTACTCCTTCAGTCCCATCTGGTACGGATCCCACACCGCGCAACAGTATTCTAAAAGAGGACGGACAAGCGTAGTGTAGGCAGTGTCCCTTGTAGGTCTGTTACATTTTCTAAGTGTCCTACCAATAAAACGCACTCTTTGGTTAGCCTTCCCCACAACATTTTCTATGTGTTCCTTCCAATTTAAGTTGTTCTTAATTGTAATACCTAGGTATTTAGTCGAATTTACGGCTTTTAGATTAGACTGATTTATCGTGTAACAGAAGTTTAACGAGTTCCTTTTAGCACTCATGTGGATGAGCTCACACTTTTCGCTATTTAGGGTCAACTGCCACTTTCCGCACCATTCAGATATTTTTTCTAAATCGTTTTGCAGTTTGTTTTGATCTTTTGATGACTTTATTACTCGATAAACGACAGCGTCATCTACAAACAACCGAAGACGGCTGTTCAGATTGTCTCCCAAATCGTTTATATAGATAAGGAACAGCAAAGGGCCTATAACACTACCTAGGGGAACGCCTAAAATCACTTCTGTTTTACTCTATTACTTTCCGTCAATTGCTACGAACTGTGACTTCTCTGACAGGAAATCGCAAATCCAGTCGCATAACTGAGACGATATTCCGTAAGCACGCGATTTCACTACGAGCCGCTTGTGTGGTACAGTGTCAAAAGCCTTCCGGAAGTCCAGGAATACGGAATTGATCTGAAATCCCTTGTCAACAGCACTCAGCACTTCATGTGAATAAAGAGCTAGTTGTGTTTGACAGGAACGATGTTTTCTAAACCCATGTTGACTGTGTGTCAATAGACCGTTTCCTTCGAGATAATTCATAATGTTCGAACACAATATATTTTCTAAAATGCTGCTGCATATCGACGTTAAAGATATGGGCCTGTAATTTAGTGGAATACTCCTACTACCTTTCTTGAATATTGGTCTGATCTGTGCAACATTTCAATCTTTGGGTATGGATCTATGGTCGAACGAACGGTTGTATATTATTGTTAAGCATGGAGCTAATGCATAAGCATACTCGGAAAGGAACGTAATTGGTATACAGTGTGGACCAGAAGACTGGCTTTTATTAAGTGATTTGAGTTGCTTCACTACTCCGAGGATATTTACATCTACGTTACTCATATTGACAGCTGTTCTCGATTCGAATTCTGGAATATTTGCTTCGCATTCTTTTGTGAGGGCATTTCGGAAGGCTGTGTTTAGTAACTCTGCTTTGGCAGCACTGTCTTCCATAGTATCTCCATTGTTATCGCGCAGAGAAGGCACTGATCGTTTCTTGCCGCTAACATACTGCACATACGACGAGAATCTCTTTCGATTTCCTGCCAGGTTTCCAGACAAAGTGTCATTGTGGAAACTGTTATGGGTGTCTCGCTTTGAACTCCGCGCTAAATTTCGAACTTCTGTAAAGGATCACCAATCTTGGGGATTTTGCGTCTGTTTAAATTTGGCATGTTTGATTCGTTGTTCCTGCAACAGTGTTCTAACCCGTTTTGTGTACCAGCTCTGTCGTATGTTAGTTTATTTGGTATAAACATCTCTATCATATGTGAGACAGAAACATGACAGAATCTCTCAGCAGTATGGGTCTGGATTTTATTTCATCCGAAATTAGTCAAAGTCATTTCTAACAGACACACAATACTTTTGCTATCGAAAGTACACCGTCGTTATAATTAAACTTTCGCTACTTGAGACGGTCCCCACGACAAACGAGTGATTGTAGGGCAACAAGCTTTTGTGGAAACACTTTTAATGACATGCGTAAGAGGAATAATGAATAAACCATTGAAAGAAACACATTTGAACATCCACGTGAGATGGGAACATTTTTTAACTGCGTACAACGCTTACGATCCGGGTTGCTCGATGTCACGACCATTTGCGCCCACAACAGCCTCGACCCGGATCGGAGACTCCATTCCGCAACTGTTCGCAGCCCAGCCATGGAACGTTCAGCGACTCGCGCAGTGCTTCACGATCGCACATTGCGTCCAGCATCCTCAGCCACGGCATAACAACTCCTTCAAAAATATTTGGTGCAACTGGCACGCAGCCTCCCCCAGAAGCAATTCCCAAAACACTAATTAATTAGAACTTCCGAATCATGTTCTTCAACCCAGGTGCGGGAAGAGGAGGTCTCGATACTCTTTCAGTGTGTCGATACTGGCGAAGACCTGCAGCACTAGTGCTGTTGCTTTGACGGGACAGCCATAGGAGTAAGGCCCCGCTGATCTTGTCCAGACCCATGTTCACTGTCTGCAGCTGTAGAGCACACTCACGCCTGAGTTTCAGGCCTTCGTAGCCTTACAGTACCGGCGTCTACTGCCAAGTGATGACAGCAACACTAGCAATAACGCAAATACTGCAACGCACAGTCTGAACATCGTTCCTACAAAATTGGGTACTGGTGAATACTCAGTATTGTAGAACACTCAGTATAATGTTGTTTATTGAAACTAAACTACACTTTTCGAACAATCACTATATACACACAAAAACAAATAACTTGTAGACGACCATTCATCAAGAGCGTCGGAGATGGTCGTAGCTCGGCGAGGAACTGGCTGTACTGTTTTTTTTTTTTTTTTTTTTTCTTTATTGAATTTCAATTCCCCCCAAAGGGGGCGGGCTGGCAGCAGCTTAGGACGCCGCTCTGCAGCCTACAGATTTTCTGACAAAGAGCAGGAGAATAAATAATAATAAAAAACAGGCGATAAAATCGGGGACTTAGTGAGTAACAAGGTGAAAAGAAAATGGGGAAATTAAAACAAGCAACAGAGGGATGATGAAGCGAATAAAAATACATACGGAGCAGACAGGGAAAACAAGAGACAGTTAAAAAAACACGGCGACAGTCTGGATTCTGTTCGCAAAGTATATAAAATTCACACCCAGCGACAGCATGGTTTCTGTTCGCAACACAACACTGAATAGGCACTAGAACACAGCACGAAAAAGTCGGCAAAGGTGACACCACAGTCGAGAGCAGGTGGGGGGAAACTGGACAGGAGATGGGAAAACAAAAGGGGGGAAAGGAGAGTAAAAGCGAAGGGGGGGGGAGGGGAACCGGGAAAGGAGCTGATGGAGGATGAGGACCCATAAGAGGGGTAGGGGGCAGACGCGACAGGGAGGGGGGTAGTTAGAGGAGGGGAATACAAAAGGACTGGGGGGGAGAAGGGAGGTAGGGAGAGCTGTAGTGGGGAGGAAACAGGACGGAAGGGGGGGGGGGAAGAGGGAGCCCAGGGAAAGGACAGAGGAAAGGAGGGGGAGGGAGGACCAGAGTTGATAGGAAGGATAAATGGAGGGAGAGAGGGCATCATCCGGGAGGGGGAGCTGACGGAAGCCACCTTGGGAAAGGAGATGGAGGGTGTAGAGATGGAGGGTAGGGGGGACACAACGGTGAAGATGTGGCAGGGGGCAAGGATGGGAGAGGAGAGGAGCAACCAGGGGGTGAGGGGGTTCAAGACGGCGGGAGGTGTAGAGGATGCGGATATGTTCGAGGAAGAGGAGGCTGTACTGCTGCTGCGCTGGCCTTATAAAGCCGGCAGAGTACTCCAACTTTCCCTGTATCTGTGAGGCGACCTCTGCAGAAAAAGGTTCGCATTAGTCTCTAGCAAGTTCTGTTTGTTTTGAAGAAGTGTTTTCCTCTTGGTTGCGCCTGCAAGTGCTTGTGTATGTTACATGGTACACAGGGGTGACTTGAGTGTAGTCTGACTGTGGCAGACGTAACAGATACCGATACAGTAAACCGTTTTATGTCAACAATGGCTCGAGTAGAGGAAGTTTAATTATAACCGCCCTGTGTTATTGGCAGAATTCATTGCAGTTCAATGGTTAAAGCCTTTTTGATACTCTACTGGCAAAAATACTTCACATAAAATATGTAACGTAAAATTAATAATGGGATTCCCCCACTGCGACGTAAGACAGATTTTTTTTCGGAATATCTGTTATTCTATAATCTTTAGGAATAACTGAGGTAACGAACGTCATGCGACAATGATAAGTACATATACAGGTGGCGGTAGTATCGCGCCCACAAGGCATAAAAGGGCATTGCATTGGCGGAACCATCAGCTGTACTCAAATGATTCACGTGAAAAGGCTTCCGACGTGATTATAGCCTCACGACGGAAACTAACAGACTTTGAACGCGGAATGGTAGCTGCAGCTAGACACATGGGATATTCCATTTCGGAAATCGTTAAAGTATTCAGTATTTCGAGATCCACAGTATCAAGAGTGGCCGAGAATACCACATTTTAGGCATTACCTCCCACCTCGAACAACGCAGTCGCCGACGGCCTTCACTTACAGATCGAGAGTAGCGGCGTTGTCAGTTGTCAGCACTAACAGACAAGCAACACTGCGTGAAACAGCCGCGGAAGTCAATGTGGGACGCACGACGAACGGACGTTCAACGAACGCATCCGTTAGGACAGTGCAGCGACATCTGTCGTCAGAGGACTACGGCAGTAGACGACCGATGTGAGAGCCTCTGCTAATAGCACGACGTCGCCTGCAGTGCCTCTCCTGGTCTCGTGACCACATCGGTTGGTCCCTAGACGACTGGAGAACCGTGGCCTCGTCAAACGAGTCCCAAACGCAGTTGGTCAGAGGTGAAGGTAGGGTTCGGGTGTGGCACAAACTCCACGAAGGCATAGTTCCTGCCTCTCAACAAAGCTGGTAGTGCCTTGACAATGGTGTGGGCCGGGTTTACATGGAATTCACTGCGTCCTCTAGATGTTCAGCTACTTGGAGATCATTTGTAGCCATTTGTGGACTTGATTTCCGGAAAGTGTTTGCCACGGTGCTCCAATTGCATACTGTTAAAGAAGGTACGAGCATATGGAATTGGTTCACAGATGGGTGAATAGCTCGAAGACTTCTTAACTTATAGAACACAGCGTGTTGTTACCGATGACGAGTGTTCATTTGAGAAAAGAGCGGTGTCATGAGTGCCACGGAGAATCATTATAGGATCGCTAATATTCTCTATGTACAGAAATGATTTGGCAGACAGGATGAGCAGCAATCTGCGATTGTTTGCTGAGGACGCTGCGGTGTGCGGTAATGTGTCCTAGTTTAGTGACTGTAGGAGGATACAAAATGACTTAGACAAAGTTTCTAGTTGGTATGGTGAATGGCAGCTACGTCTAAAACTAGTAAAATGTACGTTAATGCGGATGAGTAGGGAAAGCAAACTATAAGCATTCGAATACAGCATTAGTAGTGACCTGCTTGACACAGTCCCGTCGTTTAAATGTGTGGGCTTAACGTTGGAGAGCGATACGAATTGGAACGAACACGTGAGGATTGTGGTAGGAAAGGCGAATGGTCGACTTCAGTTTATCGGGAGAAATCTAAGAAATGTGGTTTATCTGCAAAAGAGACCACTTATAGGACGCCTTTGTGACCTATTCTTGACTACTCCTCGACTGTCTGGGATAACTACGAGGTCGGAGTAAAGGAAGACAAGGGAGCAATTCAGACGGGGGCTGCTAGGTTTGATGATGGTAGGTTCGAACAACACGCAGGTGTTATGGAGATGCTTCGGGAAGTCAAGTAGGAATCCCTGGAGACAAGGCGACGTTCTTCCTGTAGAGCACTATTTTGGAAGTTTAGAGAACCGTCATTTGAAGATGACTGCAGAACGACTCTGTTGGCATAAAACCCAAAGAGATTCTGGCCATACATAAAACACACCAGTGGCAAGACGCAGTCAATTCCTTCACTGCGCGATAACAACGGTGAAGTCATTGATGACAATGCCACTAAAGCCGAGTTATTAAACACGATTTTCCGAAACTCCTTCACCAAAGAAGACGAAGTAAATATTCTTGAATTCCAATCAAGAACAACTGCCAAGATGAGAAACATAGAAATATATATCGTCGGTGTCGCAAAGCAGCTTAAAAAGAGTTAATAAAAGCAAGGCCTCCGGTCCAAATTGTATACCAGTCAGGTACCTGTGAGAGTATACTGAAACAATAGCTCCATATTTAGCAATTATATGCAACCGCTCGCTCACAGAAAGATTCGTACCTAAAGACTGGAAAATTGCTTCCATAGTGGCCAGTGGTGGACAGGGGCGTTACTGACTTGCTCAGTTTGTGAACTTGGTTCCCTACAATAAATGATCCAATTTTTCTGAAATTGTAATCGTTTGTTTGTCTGTACATATACATCACACCTAACAGTTTCCGTCTCATCCGGATAGTTCCTTCATGATGTACGTTTTCTTCGCTTAGAGTGTATTTCGGCGATCAAAATGAGAAATCCGTCACCAACGTGTGCAAAAAACATTGAAAGTGGCGGATAACGGCAGGATCGACACATCGACAGTTAAATCTAAACAAGATTTGTTTTGACTACCATTTTGTTTCCACTGTAGTGTAGATTTGACTGTGATGATGTGCTTTAAATCTCTTTAGCAAGTGTATAAACAGTGATTATCAAGATCGAAGGAGCCGCAACAATGGGTGTAACTGAATAACCGCAGGCAGACGGCCATTGCATACTCACAAGATGACTAATTATTTTACTTTTTTTCATGTAAACAGCAGACCAACAAACGAAGTAAATATTCTTCCACATCAGGTTTCCCTTTTCTTTCTCAACAGGATGGCCACATTACATATCAAGGTTGTAAAGAACAATTCCACAATCTACGTGTACTTCTTTTAAACGTTATCTGACTTGCCATTTTAGCTTGAAGCCTCGAAACACTTTGCCTCATTAAATAATTTAAATAACTCAACAAAAATTTGTGAGTGTTAGAGGTCCCTGAAGTACTTTCTCATAAGTAGTAGACATCATTTCAACTGAGACTTAGATGTGTTTCAATTTTTTTAGCGAGCGGTCTAATATCAAAATTTGGGTCTCCTTACGGTGTCTGTAGTTACCAAAGTCTGTGGTGGTGTTTGTTAAACGGGTCTCTGAAACTGCCAAAATCAATATGTTTTGTTCGTCCAGCGTCTTTTCCAATTGCTGTAATTTCCCTGATCTGATTAGTATATTGATATTCAGTGTTTCTGTGTACCTCCACGTATTCACTTTAGTGTGAAATTTGCCAGCGGCCTTCGATTCCCTCTGTTTTCGTGGCAGGAAAACTCCCGATGAAACGGTTGCGGTGTTATGGTGCACACCGGTGCACTGGTTACCAGCTCGGGTACTGACGGTGTTCCTCTCACGATTGGTGTCTACACTTAGTTTGTGAGTCTGTCTTTCGCTAGCTAAACAGCACTGATGTGGTTGTTAGT
The DNA here is from genome assembly GCF_023864345.2 of Schistocerca serialis cubense. Taxonomy (NCBI): domain Eukaryota; kingdom Metazoa; phylum Arthropoda; class Insecta; order Orthoptera; family Acrididae; genus Schistocerca; species Schistocerca serialis. The sequence goes on along the minus strand of NC_064646.1, from coordinate 471,088,852 downwards.
TCCAGAGCTTCGTTTGCATCCACAACAGCTAGGTGAACACATGATTACCTATAGCCACTCATTCTGAGCAGACACTTAAAGCGTTTCGCTGAGTGCTTCTTCTATTATTATTGTTATTATTATTTCTTTCCTTTCTCAGACGTTATGTCTGGTTAAAAATGGAAAGTGACGCGGACCTTGATCAAGCGTGACTTCCTTTCAACTGTACGGTATATATTACATTGCATTTAGGAACTTTCGGGTAATTGAACAAGTATCAATAATTACAAATTTCTGTAGTTGTATATATAAGTTTGGATGTAACTGTATTGCTTTGATGTACTGGTGGATATTGTGTGGTATCACTCCTGTAGTTGATAGTATAATCGGTATAATGTCAACTTGTTCCTGATGCCACATGTCCTTGACTTCCTCAGCCAGTTGGATGTATTTTTCAATTTTTTTTCCTGTTTTCTTCTGTATATTTGTTGTATTGGGTATGGATATTTCGATTAGTTTTGTTAATTTCTTCTTTTTATTGGTGAGTATGATGTCAGGTTTGTTATGTGGTGTTGTTTTATCAGTTACAATGGTTCTGTTCCAGTATAATTTGTATTCATCATTCTCCAGTACATTTTGTGGTGCATAGTTGTATGTGGGAACGTGTTGTTTTATTAGTTTATGTTTTATGGCAAGTTGTTGATGTATTATTTTTGATACATTGTCATGTCTTCCGGGGTATTCTGTATTTGCTACTATTGTACATCCACTTGTTATGTGATCTACTGTTTCTATTTGTTGTTTGCAAAGTCTGCATTTATCTGTTGTGGTATTGGGATCGTTAATAATATGCTTGCTGTAATATCTGGTGTTTATTGTTTGATCCTGTATTGCGATCATGAATCCTTCTGTCTCACTGTATATATTGCCTTTTGTTAGCCATGTGTTGGATGCGTCTTGATCGATATGTGGCTGTGTTAGATGATACGGGTGCTTGCCATGTAGTGTTTTCTTTTTCCAATTTACTTTCTTCGTATCTGTTAATGTTATGTGATCTAAAGGGTTGTAGAAGTGGTTATGAAATTGCAGTGGTGTAGCCGATGTGTTTATATGAGTGATTGCTTTGTGTATTTTGCTAGTTTCTGCTCGTTCTAGAAAGAATTTTCTTAAATTGTCTACCTGTCCATAATGTAGGTTTTTTGTGTCGATAAATCCCCTTCCTCCTTCCTTTCTGCTTAATGTGAATCTTTCTGTTGCTGAATGTATGTGATGTATTCTATATTTGTGGCATTGTGATCGTGTAAGTGTATTGAGTGCTTCTAGGTCTGTGTTACTCCATTTCACTACTCCAAATGAGTAGGTCAATATTGGTATAGCATAGGTAGTTCCAGCTTTTGTGTTGTTTCTTGCTGTCAATTCTGTTTTCAGTATTTTTGCTAGTCTTTGTCTATATTTTTCTTTTAGTTCTTCTTTAATATTTGTATTATCTATTCCTATTTTTTCTCTGTATCCTAGATATTGATAGGCATCTGCTTTTTCCATCGCTTCTACGCAGTCGCTGTGCTTATCCAATAAGTAATCTTCTTGTTTAGTGTGTTTTCCCTTGACAATGCTATTTTTCTTACGTTTGTCTGTTCCAAAAGCCATATTTATATCATTGCTGAATACTTCTGTTATCTTTAGTAATTGGTTGACTTGTTGATTTGTTGCTGCCAGTAGTTTTAGATCATCCATGTATAGCAAATGTGTGATTTTGTGTGGGTATGTTCCAGTAATATTGTATCCATAATTTGTATTATTTAGCATGTTGGATAGTGGGTTCAGAGCAAGGCAGAACCAGAAAGGACTTAATGAGTCTCCTTGGTATATTCCACGCTTAATCTGTATTGGCTGTGATGTGATATTATTTAAATTTGTTTGGATATTAAGTGTGGTTTTCCAATTTTTCATTACTATGTTTAGGAACTGTATCAATTTAGGATCTACTTTGTATATTTCCAATATTTGTAGTAACCATGAATGGGGTACACTATCAAAAGCTTTTTGTTAATCAATGTATGCGTAGTGTAGCGACCTTTGTTTAGTTTTAGCTTGATATGTCACTTCTGCATCTATTATCAGTTGCTCTTTACATCCTCGTGCTCCTTTGCAACAGTCTTTTTGTTCTTCATTTATAATTTTGTTCAGTGTTGTATGTGTCATTAATTTCTGTGTAATGACTGAAGTTAATATTTTGTATATTGTTGGTAGGCATGTTATGGGGCGATATTTAGCTGTGTTTGCTGTGTCTGCTTGATCAAGCAGATAGGTTATTCCACGCGTAAGTGTATCAGGGAATGTGTATGGGTCTGCAATATAACTGTTAAATAATTTAGTTAGATGTGAATGTGTTGAGGTGAACTTCTTTATCCAGAAATTTGCTATTTTGTCTTTTCCAGGGGCTTTCTAATTGTGCGTAGAATTAATTGCTCAGGTGACTTCATGTTTCAAAATTACCACTTCAGGCATTTGCGGTATCATCTTGTATGTTTCTGCTTGTATCCACCGTGCATGTCTGTTATGTTGTACCGGGTTTGACCATATGTTGCTCCAGAAGTGTTCCATGTCTGTTATGTTTGGTGGATTGTCTATTTTAATGTGTGTGTCATCTATTGTCTGGTAAAATCTCTTTTGGTTTGTGTTGAATGTTTGGTTTTGTTTCCTTCTACTTTCACTTTTCTTGTACCTTCCAAGTCGTTTGGCCAATGCTTGTAATTTTTGTTTCTTTCCATCTAATTGCTCTATCGCTTCTTGTTGTGAGATTTTACCTAACCTTTTTCGTTTTTTGTCTGATATTTCATTTCTTATAAATTGTGTTAGCTGTCCAATGTCTTTTCTAAGTTTTTCTATTCGGATCTGTAGCCCGTGTTGCCATGCTGGTTTTGTGGGTTTCTTCTGTGTGTTGGTTGGTTCTGATCTCTGCCTAGTGTATATATTTAGTGTAGTGAGTGCTCCTATATAAACCAGTAGTTGTAACTCTTCCATAGTTGTATTTTCATTTATTTTGTTGTGTATGATTGTGTTGATAGTTGTTATTGTTGTTTCGACTTGTGGGTTATTTGTTGGTCTATGCAAGAATGGTCTAATGTCTGTATTTGTGCCTTTGTATTCTATATATGTCAGCTGAAATTTTTCTTCTATATCTAACATGTGTGTCTCTTCGTGTTCTATTTGTGCTTGTTCTGGTGGCTGTCTTAAGATTTCGTTTTCCTCTGATTGTTTAATTGATGCGTGTTGTTCTCGGTTTGTTTGCTCTGGGATGTTTGAGTTCATTACTATATTTTCTTCTTCTTCTTCTTCAGACTGTACATTTTTTTGCTCCAGTATTTGTTGTACTTGTTGTTTGATGTTTTCTAATTCTGACTGGGGTATCCTGTTATTTTTGATTATTACACGGATCTGATCAGCTAGTCGTTGTTCTGTTAAAAGTTTAGTTCTGGGTATCTGGTAATAAATGTTGTGTATACTTGTGACCTGTATCCAGTTGTGTTGGTTCCTAAGTTTGTTGCTTGGTAATAACAGAACATGAGGTGTCGGTTAACTTCATCAGACCATCTCATCCTCTGTCTTTGTTTTCCTTCTATGGTGGTTGCAGGAAGCATATCCTGCAAAACACCTCTATTTGGATTTAAATCATTTTCCGTGTGGCTAGCAGTGTCGTTACCATTGTGGACGGGCATAGGGTTCAAGCGTCGTCGCCGACCATGACAACGCTTGTCCGAGGCTTCATTACTTCTGTCCTGAACCAACTAATCACACTAAAAGGGGGATTAGCCCTATTAGTGGTTTGTTCTTTTCGTCGCCTTTTACGACTGGCAGAACATACCGGAGGCCTATTCTTTTCCCGGGCCTCCACAGGATTTATTATTATTATTATTATTATTATTATTATTATTATTATTATTGTTAGAGAATTCTCCAAGGAAATGTAAGACGTTAAGCAAATAATTCAATTAATTTTTCTTATTGCTTTTCCGGTAGGCTTTCATTCTTTCCTTACATGCTTCCGACCACTTTGATCTGTACTGTGTTTGTTCGTTCCAAATGGTTCAAATGGCTCTATGTACTATGGGACTTAACGTCTGAGGTCATCAGCCCCCTAAACTTAGAACTACTTAAACCTAACTAACCTAAGGACATCACACACATTTACGCCCGAGGCAGGATTCGAACCTGTGACCGTAGCAGCCGCAAGGTTAATTTCGTTCAGCCAACGTGTGGAGTTCTTAAGTGATGTTACATAGTCCACCACACTTTTTGACAACTGCTTTTCTGATAGTTTGCTGAGATGACCAAAGAATTTCATTTGCCTCTTTTAATGTAAATTTCCATTTTCGAAAGTTTGTCTATCGTTTTGTACCTTGTAACCGTCTTGATTCCAAAATTTTCTTAACCATCTTTCTGTCTTCTTTCTTGATTTCTCCAATTTCGTGTTTTCTGATAAGTGTCAGTGTTTCGCTTGCGCAGAGGACCGTTGGTTTTATAAATATCTTATAGTGCTCAATTTTTGTCGGTCTTCACATGTTTCTTGCTGTATCGGTATTGCACTAACCCCAATGCATTTTTTTACTTACTGGAGGTGATTTTGCTGTGTGATTTTGTCAAGGGCTGTCGGTTGGATTCAGGATGGCAATTTCTGTCTTTAAACGTAAGAATTCAGTTTTCTACAAAAAAATAAATAAATAAATAAATAAATAAATGATAATAATGACAGTGATACCACGGTCATTAACATAATCGTATAAACTGCTCAAAAAAAGTTTGGAATACTATCGTGAAATGTAGTCTACGATATTAGAGATCTCATTGAGCTAGACACTTCATGCATTATCCAGTTAGAGTCCTTATGCTCGACGGTGTTTGCTCCTGGCATACTTTGTCGTCGTTTCCCAGTCACGCAAACATAACTGCTGTACCAGTCCGGTCCAATATCAACAACAGCCTCGTTTAGTTTGTGTTCAGCACAGCAGTAACGTGCTACGTAGAGGCATACAGCACTTTGAGAGGGTCAGGATAGTGGCTTTACTTTCAGCGGGTGATACAGAGCAGGATGTAGCCGATCGGTTACATGTCACTCTAAGTGACGTATAACAACACCAATGCGGGATAGTTTCCTCCAACTGTCGGCTCGCAGGCGCTCAACATCAACTGCCAGAAATATTGAAATGACTTCTCCTGGGCAACAGGCATTCGTATCTCAGACCAAACAGTGCGTAGAAGATTGTATCAGGTGGTCTTCATTCCAGAAGACCAAATGAGAAGTTTTACATTGAACCAACGGAACCGACGCAATCGAAGGACCTGGACTCTTCCACATCAACATTAGACCATTGCAGAATGGAGTAATGTCACGTTTGCTGACAAGACCAGGATTGGTTTCTGGCCGGACACTAGACGTGTTAGGGTTTGGAGAAGCCTTAGACGACACCAGGAACGCCGATATTTTCAGGAAGTCCATGTGTTTGCAGTTGTAAGTGTAATGTTCTGGGTGGCAATAATGATGGGACTGAAGACCCATCTGATTCCCATCTACGGCAATTTGACTGGTCCTAGATACATCAAAGAGGTCGTACAAACGAGTGTAAGGCCCTACAGACATGAAGTCGGTAACAACTTCATCCTAGTCAATGACAATGCAAGACCACACTGTACTCCAGCAGTGTGTCGGCATCTTCAATGATGTAAGGTCAACCGAGTGCATTGGCCAGCACCGTTCCCGGACATGAATTCAATTGAGCATGCATGGGACTTGTTGAAGGTGGCCATGCAAAGCGTGCGAATCCTCCTGATAATCTTCAGATAAGATCACGGACCGTATCGGGGAAGTTTTGGCCAAATATGGGATCGAAACAATCTTCAGACCCACCAAGGAGATTAAGGAATACTTAAGAACTACAAAAGACGCCCGACATCCCCTAGCAGCACCTGGGGTGTACAAAATTCCATGCAGCTGTGGACAAGTATATATTGGAACAACGAAAAGAAGTGTAAACACCCGCTTAGCCGAACATAAAAGAAACTGTTGCTTAGGATACCGAAAAATCGGCCGTGGCTGATCATGTTTTTCGAGATCGGAATCACAAAATTAAATTTAATGAGACAAGCGTTCTAACACGAACATCCCATTATCATTCTCGCATGTATAGAGAAGCAATAGAAATTCACAAACACCATAACAATTTTAATCGAAAAGAGGAAGCTTTAAAGTGGGACAAAATATGGATGTCGACGTTGCGCCAGCAGAATGACAATCGATTAGTCTTAATCGAGAATGATGACGCCTTCGCAAAACAGGCATAACGTCGGCATCACGTGACGAATGGTGGTGCCCTCTATGCGCTCTATAAATGCGAGAGTACCTGGAGCCTCAGTGGCAGTAGCCGGACTACCTCAGAAGATGTCTCCCGCAGATGGAGATGAAACGTCAGGTGGAAATTTTATACGCTGACCACGGCCTCTCAGCCCGGAAGTTTCAACTGAGTACATTGTATGAATCTTCAGGACCTCACTGAAGCTGCCATTGAGGAGTGGAACCTCATATCCCAAGATAAACTTGATGGTGTCATCCAGAGCATGCCTTACAGAGTGGAAGAACTCTTCCGTATTCGGAGGGGACATACTCACTACTAAAGACTACTAATCATCGTCATGAGACACAAATTTTCGCTCTTCTAGTTTTCAGAAGGAATTTAGTCTATTTTGTTAATAAGGCATTGTACTCACTGGGTGTACTATAACAAGTCATTGTAGTAAACTATAATTTTCCCAATTTTTGTTTAAGTGTGTATTGCTCATCTATCATATTAATTGTAATGCTCCCTCACAGAAGAAGTCTGGTTAGGTATGACAGACTGCCTGAAGGCCCCAATCTTGCCAGCTGAAACATGCATAAATAAATAAATAAATAAATATAACTTTAAGACTGACCCTGGAACACATCTCTGATGAAATGCAAACAGCAGTTGGAACAGCACTCCTTGAAGTTTTAGGGCCACTCTAGTGCTGAGTTTATTACGATTTTGCCGTATCTCCGGCAGACTGCTAGCGCCGTAATTCTTGCATCCAACTCGACGCGACGAAGATTAACGTGGCAGGCAGGCAGTCAGTCGGTGCGGCTCCTCTAGGCCGATGCTAACCACATTACCTCCTGCGTCAGTCCGCGCCTCAGCGGTAATCTGGGGGCACGAATTATTAACGTCCGTCGTGAAACTTTGGCTGTGGATTTAACTTTCCTCTCGATAGAGTTGGAGCCAACTCAAACAGAATTAAGCAAGAGCTGGATAACATCTGAAATGAGAATATTATGACTCAGGAGACTGGAATTTTGCCAAAGCAGCGGATCAACGGCCATAATTAGTGACGCTATTTCGCGATTCACACTGTTACCTCTGCGGTACATTTTTGGGGTAGACGAGCGGCTTCTACACTACTGAAAAGTATGACTGAGATCTGACAATGCTAATCGAAAGATAAACAGTAATCACACCGGCAAAACACGAATTTATTAGTGCTTTAAAAATAAAATACACACATCAATGAACGTTTTGCATCACCACTTTATTTCCAAATCCACAACACAGGAAACATAAATTAGCTCTAAGCTATACGTATACAGGGCGGTCCATTGATTGTGACCGGGCCAAATATCACAGGAAATAAGCGTAAAACAAAAAACTACAAAGAACGAAACTTGTCTAGCTTGAAGCGGGAAACCAGATAGCGCTATGGTTGGCCCGCTAGATGGCGCTGCCATAGATCAAACGGATATCAACTGCTTTTTTTTAATGCGAACCCTATCTTTTTATTACATATTCGTGCAGTACGTAAAGAAATATGAATGTTTTAGTTGGACCACTTTTTTCGCTCTGTGATAGATGGCTCTGTAATAGTCACAAACATATGGCTCACAACTTTGGACGAACAGTTGTCGGTGGATCACGATAGCAAATATCCTTCAACTTTCCCCACAAAAAAAAATCCAGGGACGTCAGATCCGGTGAAGTTGCGGGCCACGGTATGGTGCTTTGACGACCAATCCACCTGTCATGAAATATGCTATTCAATACCGCTTCAACCGCACGCGAGCTATGTGCCGGACTTCCATCATGTTAGAAGTACACAGCCATTCTGTCATTCAGTGAAACATCTTGTAGTAACATCGGTAGAACATTACGTAGTAAATCAGCATACATTGCACCATTTAGATTGCCATCGATAAAATGGGGGCCAATTATCCTTCCTCCCATAATGCCGCACCATACATTAACCCGCCAAGGTCGCTGATGTTCCACTTGTCGTAGCCATCGTGGATTTTTCGTTGCCCAATGGTGCATATTATGCCGGTTTACGTTATCGCTGTTGGTGAATGACGTTTCGTCGCTAAATAGAACGCGTGCAAAAAAATCTGTCATCGTCCTGTAATTTCTCTTGTGCCCAGTGGCAGAACTGTACACGACGTTCAAAGTCGTCGCCACGCAATTCCTGGTGCATAGAAATATGGTACGGGTGCAATCGATGTTGATGTAGCATTCTCAACACCGACGTTTTCGAGATTCCCGATTCTCGCGCAGTTTGTCTGCTACTGATGTGCGGATTAGCCACGACATCAGCTAAAACACATACTTGGGCATCATCATTTGTTGTAGGTCGTGGCTGACGTTTCACTTGTGGCTGAACACTTCGTGTTTCCTTAAATAACGTAACTATCCGGCGAACGGTCCACACACTCCGATGATGTCGTCCAGGCTACCGAGCAGCATACAGAGCACACGCCCGTTGAGGATTTTCATCACAATAGCCATAGATAAACACGATATCGACCTTTTCCGCAATTGGTAAACGGTCCATTTCAACACGGGTAATGTATCACGAAGCAAAGACCGTCCGCACTGGCGGAATGTTACGTGATACCACGTACTTATACGTTTGTGACTATTACAGCGCCATCTATCACAAAGCGAAAATAGTGGTCCAACTAAAACATTCATATTTCTTTACGTACTACACGAATATGTAATAAAAATGGGGGTTCATATTTAAAAAAACGCAGTTGATATCCGTTTGACCCATGGCAGCGCCATCTATCGGGCCAACTACAGCGCCATCTGGTTTCTCCCTTCAAGCTAGACGAGTTTCGTTCTTTGTAATTTTTTCTTTTGAAGCTTATTTCGTTAGGTAATTGGCCCGGTCACTATCAATGGACCACCCTGTATATTATTTTCAATATGTCCAGCAAATTAAAAAAAAAAAAGTGGAATGACAAAATCGTCTGTTTGCCATGGAGTGTGGAGTGTGGGGAGGAGGAAGGGGAGAGGGGGGAGGGGGGAGGTGGGGGTCCACAGCACTCCTCAGTAATGTTAGTACGGGGGTACGTCCCCCTTGCTTGGACGTCATGGTAACCATCAATGAGATAATCAAATCAGCCCTGGTAGTAATCGTCGCTCTGTTAAACTGCGATTCGGCGGAAGTCACCCAGAGTACAGTATCTTTGCTACCGTCCAGAAACACCTCATTTCAGTGGATCCTATACATGTTCGATTGGGTCGAGGAACAGGCAGGTCACGCCATTCTCGTGGTCCTATTATGCTGAAGTAATGTGCTCATGAGAACAGCACAATTATCATGTTAGCCATCAACCGTCAAGATGAAATTGTCGCAAAACTGTTCGCAATCCTGTTCCACCAATTGTTATAGAATTTCGACCCCGTACCGCATAGCAGTGAGATTGCTGTGGACAACCAAGGGAGGTGTACGGTGGCCCCACGTAATCCCATCCCAGAACATCACTCCACCACCACCTTGTTGAACATGTGGGACACAGTGTTCGACGTGTTCAGTGTTACCGGCTTGTCTTCAGACACGTTGTCTGTAACGATCATGGTACAAATAGATCCGAGTTTCCTCTGTAAAAGAACACCCGACTCAGATAATGTGGTGTTCATTCCGTATGACTTCTCGCCCATCTGTCACGGCGTCCATGGTGGTGTGGTGTACGGCGTAGTGTTCACCATGGTCTTCAGGAATGCAGATTCGCATCATGCAAACGTTTACTAATACTCTGATGCGACAAAAGACTCCCTGTAGCTTCTTTGAAAGCCGAATTTAGTTCTGGAGCACTCACCCCACTGTTTCTTCGGCTCTAAACTCGTAGATATCCATCACTCTGTGCCCCTGTCGAACGAGGACGACCAATATGTTGTAAGCCCTCAACTCTTTCTGCCAATTGGAACCGATTCTGTATCAGCACCACGTCACTTTGACTCCCGTACACACATCGAATACGTTTCCTGGTTGACAAGCCTTCTGCGTGAAAGGTGCTGATGGGGAACCGATCATTGGCCGCGATTGTCCACGCTGAACGTCCACTCTACAATTCCAGAGAAATCACCAATACATTCCTAGTGGTACTTCATTTCCAGCTGGAATTCCTCCGTAATGAATTCAGATTTCTACCTATACGAAGCACTCGTGGTTACTGTTTACATGTTTATGAAAAATCTTAGTAGTTACCCTGTGATCGATACAAGAACAGTAACAGCAGCACCATACCTTCGGGGCATATCAGGATAACGTAAAACAGTCTTACTGGTGTGCACACTTATTAAATAATTTGGAGTGTCAAAATGAGCCTCAATGTAAAACATAATTATAAGGAATAGAACTTGTACTATCCTGACTAAACTACTTCAGCTGGAATGTAAGATATGCAAGACACTGAACGTAGCATCTCGCTTCAAAAACAACGTAATAATGACATATCCAAGGAAGGAGGGTACTGATAGGTGTGACAGTCAGTTTCAAAAGTCGAGCTCGAAAAGTACTGAAGCGAATCGTTTGCAAAAGAATGGAAAAAGTGATAGAGGTCGACTCTGGACAGATCACGTGGGGGTACCGAATAAATGTTGGATCACGTGAGGCGAAACCGACACTGCGACTCATCTTAGAAGACATTTCTAGATTCAGAAAACCTTTTGGCAATGTTAACTGCAAAAGACTCTTCGAAATTTTTAAGTTAGAAGCGGTAAGATACAGTGAGCAAAAACTTACAACTTGTACAGAAACTAGACTGCGGTTTTAAGAGCCAAAAGATATAAAGCAGTAATATAGAAGGGAGTAAGACATTGATGTAGCCTAAAACAGTAAAGGAAAACGTGGGAGAGTTTAACAAGAGAATTAAATTTCATAAAAAAATAAATAAAAAATTTGAGTTTTGTCGATGACATGGATGTGAAATGCTGAAATGCAAATTGTTGATAATAAGAAAAGAATTTGAGAGAAAGAGAATTTCTTCTACATCTAAGATAAATTTAAGTGTCAGGTGGACTTTTTTGAAGGTATTTGTGTGGAGTCAGCGCAGTAGTCGACCGTGGATGACAGTTCAGACAAGAAGATAATATAAGCTTTTCACATATGCACTTAAGGAATAATCCTGAAAATTAGGTCAGCAGATCGAATAACAATACTAATGAAACTAATTTGCGAGAAAAAAGATGTGTGACATAACTTAACCACAGTAAGGGATTGACTTATATAAAACATCACGAGGCATCAAGGTATCGTCAATCTAGTAGTGATGTTTCATGATGTGGGTGATAAAAATTGCAGAGGAAGACCAAGGCATGGGCACAGGAGGCAGCTTCAAGTATATGTATGTATGTACTTATTCATTTATTCATTTAAAGTGATCCGATTAGGGCCAGCAATTCCTCTCTTACATCGGACTAGGGTTTCACACATACAGTAATGTATTTACACTATAGCTAGCGAAGGAATAACGACTTTAAAATGACAAATAACATTAAAATAATTTGAGAGTCTGTAGTGATAATGTAAGTAATACTGATAATGAACTAATACATTTAGTATTGGCGATGGTTGTACTACTACTGCTGCCGCTGCTGCTGCCACTAATAGCGATAATAATAATAATAATAATAACAATAATAATAATAATGACAACAATGACAGTAATAGAAATAATTGTAGTGGCAGATGAAAGTGAATTTATAGGTGTACGAAATTTAAGGAGACTGCAAGCGGTGAAGATATTGGGAAATGAGAAAGACCTGGTTGGAAAGACGGACGTACAATTGTAGTGAGTGTGTACAGGGACAACAGTAGTCCTTATTGTTGTTTTAGTAGAGATGTTATTATCTGTCTTCTGAAGCTGCAGATGTTATTCACTTCCCTAACGTAATGAGGAAGGCTGTTCCAGAGTTGGGTTCCTGCTAATGAGAAGGACTTGTAGAAAGCTCTTGCAAAGACATAGTGGGACAGAAAGGATTCTATTATTATGATTAGTATTTCTGCCAAGTTGTTCAGACGAAAGTGTTAAGGTTGAGGAGAAGGATGGGGGGACACTGTATATTAATAAGACAATAGAGAACTCTCTGGGCTTGTTTGCACACAGCCAGGATAGCTGTGTATATGATAGTGAAATATTATCAGAGTGTCGAACATCACGGATATAATGAACACAGACATTTGTAACCCTTTCCAGGCCCCCTGAGGTTTCCTGAGATAGGTCTCTCAGGATAAAAGGTTCAAATGGCTCTGAGCACTATGGGACTTAACTTCTGAGGTCATCAGTCCCCTAGAACTTAGAACCACTTAAACCTAACCAACCTAAGGACATCACACACATCCATGCCCGAGGCAGGATTCGAACCTGCGACCGTAGCGGTCGCGCGGTGCCAGACTGTAAAGCCTAGAACCGCTCGGCCACTCCGGCCGGCTGTCGCAGGATAAAATCGCTGTAGTCAATAATTGGAAGTATGAGTGTACAAGTTTCTTTTTCAGGTCAAGAGGGAAGAGCCTTTTACAGTTTTGTAGGGCATGGAGAGATGCAAATGACTTCTTGTTCACTGTAGTTACGTAGTCAGTCCAATTTAGTCTTTTATCTATTATTACTTCTACACTCTTTAGTGAAGGACAGAAGAGGATTTATCCCATTTGGGGTTAAAGATGGTAGGGATTCCCAGCATTTGCACTAATGAGCCAAGAATGACCAACAAGTACCTCTTGGTTGCGATGATCTTTAAACCTGTATGCTGCGCCCATTTTTGTAGCACTCACAGGTCGGTACTAAGACCCTCGACAGCTGACTTCAGGTTTATTGGCTTTTCACTTGGATACAACCGGAGGTCAAAACTGATGACACATAATACGCATATAATGAAATGAGTATAGCACTTATAAAATAAATAAATAAAATATAATATTTGTTATTGTATATGTATTATAGTGATTGGTTGTAATTAATATTTGCTTATCTGGAACGTGGACGTTTACTTATTTGGTATCAGACGCTTGACAATGGCTTTTTCGTAAATGCAATGTTATTCGTAGTTGACCGTGAAATAAGACTCAAATAATCGGACTTCGTGTTTAAATCGTTTCCAAAGACTGCTGCGGTAGGTGCGGACTCAAAATCTCAATATTGGAATAATTTGCCAGCCATGTCAATATGTCGTACAGAGGTGACTGTCTATTAAACATAAAAAAGTTTACACAGTTAGTTAAATCAGATATATTCAACGAATAAGCCTACAGTTAAATAATTCAACTTACTTTCATAAATATTGAATCTTTACAGAGTCGAGTGCCTAGTGAGATTGCAACTCGCGGTGTTCTTATATAACATCAAATATGGCGGTGTGCCAGTTAATAAAATATACGTGCTTCCCGCACCAGCTATTGTACATGACATACTTCTTCTTAATGAAACATAAGAGTGTCGTAATTGTATTTTGTTTTATCAGCGGCATAGCGCTGCAGTTCTGTGCCATAGGCTTTATTTATTTGTCAGAGATTAATTATTTAATTAAGATTTCGCGTTTCCGAGGAAACTCACGCACGGCATGCAAATGTGCCTTTATAGACCCAAAACCGAACCCCGAGGGACGTTCACGTTGCAGTAGAGATGTAGAGGCTTGGACAGTATACATTGCCGTCGAGAGTTTCTTTACAACAATCTCCAGACTGAAGACCACTTCAACAATAAAAACATCAGTGTAAACCACAACGTACAGAAATGCAAAGCTGTGGCAGCCCAACAAGTAAAATTGAAAATATCCTCTCCTCATTTGACATAACAGCTTCCTTTCTATTCTAGGACTCCTCTTGTGAAATCAGACACTGATTTCGCTGTATACTGCAGTTTATCACCCTTTTAAAAGTTATGACTTTCTGACAGGCAAAATTTACCTATAAAGCCACGCTAAAATACCTCATTGCCCACGAAGATGATGTAATCAGTGTCAGTGACACCCTCCCACTAAAGTATTTTTTGACCACGTACACAATCACAAGCAACAAACTCCGCCAGGGTCCTACTCATGTTTGGATAATTCTGTCCACACAGAAGTTGTGCCGAATAACTCATCAACCCTGCTTCTTTGGTAATCGCCAGCAATGTTCTTTCAAGTAAGTCCCTCAAATGCGGCCCACAGCAAGACTTATCCATGACTTTTGTCTCGTTATCAGTTTCTTTTGTCACTGGAGGTAGCACTCTTTTAATTTTTGAAGCTGAGTGGACGCAGGTCATACCTCTCAATCTAAGATCAATCTAACGGCTTACTAGGAATTATGGGTTAATGTAGAGCGGCTGAAACGCTTACCACGACCTTTTTACTGTCTTCATGAGATAACTTTTAAGCTGAAACTGATTACATTTTTTTTTTCATTTGGTCATCAGTCTACTGACTGGTTTGATGCGGCCCGCCACGAATTCCTTTCCTGTGCTAACCTCTTCATCTCAGAGTAGCACTTGCAACCTACGTCCTCAATTATTTGCTTGTCGTATTCCGATCTCTGTCTTCCTCTACAGTTTTTGCCCTCTACAGTTCCCTCTAGTACCATGGAAGTCATTCCCTCATGTCTTAGCAGATGTCCTATCATCCTGTCCCTTCTCCTTATCAATGTTTTCCACATATTCCATTCCTCTCCGATTCTGCGTAGAACCTCCTCATTCCTTACCTTATCAGTCCACCTAATTTTCAACATTCGTCTATAGCACCACATCTCAAATGCTTCGATTCTCTTCTGTTCCGGTTTTCCCACAGTCATGTTTCACTACCATACAATGGTGTACTCCAGACGTACATCCTCAGAAATTTCTTCCTCAAATTAAGGCCGGCATTTAATATTAGTAGACTTCTCTTGGCCAGAAAAGCCTTTTTTGCCATAGCGAGTCTGCTTTTGATGTCCTCCATGCTTTGTCCGTCATTGGTTATTTTACTGCCTAGGTAGCAGAATTCCTTAACTTCATTGACTTCGTGACCATCAATCCTGATGTTAAGTTTCTCGCTGTTCTCATTTCTACTACTTCTCATTACCTTCGTCTTTCTCCGATTTACTCTCAAACCATACTGTGTACTCATTAGACTGTTCATTCCGTTCAGCAGATCATTTAATTCTTCTTCACTTTCACTCAGGATAGCAATGTCATCAGCGATCGTATCATTGATATCCTTTCACCTTGTATTTTTATTTTACATTACATTACCAGATATAAAATGAGTGGACTTTAGTGTGAAGAAATGAAATTGGGTGCAGTGACATGAAATAATACGAGGGGTGTTCAATAAATAATGCAACACTTTGTTTCTTGTCACTTGAGAAAATGCGGGATTTGTTGTGGGACATCGTGAAATATTCCTTCTTCAGCTTCTACAGTTTAATGAAGTTGCGATAGGTAGGGGCGCTACATGTAGCGTTCGAAATGCCGTCTGTAACAGTGGCGCGGTCCAAGCAGACAGCTGTCAATGAGTTTCTTTCAGCGGGAAGCAGGTATTCTTAGACGCTTGCAGAATGTCTACGGATGCCCGGCAGTGAACAAAAGCACGATGAGTTGTTGGGCGAGGCGTCTGCCACCGTCGCATCAAGGTCGCACAAATCTGTCCTATCTCTCGCGTTTTAGCCGGCCGCCACAGCTGTGAATACTGCAATGTTGGAACGCACAGACATACCCATTCGACGTGATGGACGGATCACAATGAAACATCTTGCTGCACAACTGGACGTCCCTGTTGCTACTGCTCACTGAACTTCGTTGGTCTGTTCTTCCTCATGCACCCTACAGTCCCGATCTTGCACCTTCCAACTTGGATCTGTTTATTCCAAAGAAGGATGCAGTCTGCTGGAAAAGAAGTACGTGCGTCAGGGGGTGGTTATTGATGCAGCAAAACGTTTGTTCCAATGCCAGCTAGTAGAGTGGTACCATGTGGGCATAAAGGAAGGTGGTGTAAGGCCGTCGCATTGAGCGGAGACTATGTTGAAAAATTGGGTTTTGTAGCCAAAAGAGTAGGTAAAAGCATGTCGTATTGGAATCGTGAATAAAACCAACCTGCTTTCAGAAAGAAGTGTTGTACTGACTATTGAATGTCCCTTGTATGTTTGTCAATCGTACACATATGGTGAACCTAAAACGTAATGAATTCTTGCGAGCAGTTGTGTTAACAATCAGTCTATCGTATCTGAGCAAGGCTTCAGGCCTGAGTGATGCTTACATTTTTAGTTACGTCTGTACCTATTATTTCTTGACACTGTTACCAATTCTATAGGAAGACTGCCCGGGAACGGAAGAGAGGACGGCGCAGCCGGCACCTGAGGACGATGAGGAAGAGGAGGAGGTGGCAGTCCCATTCCCTGATCTCGTCAAGTGGGGAACAGAGCGTCTCAAAGAAGCAACAGCGAAAAAAAGCGACTCATGCATAGCCACCTTCACGGCACGTGCTGAAGAAGCCAATCGCCAACTATGGAAATAGTAGGCAGCAAGCAGAGAAGACGTCATCGTCTTCTTGGATGACACATGCAAGCGCATCGAAGGGTAGCGAAGCTGAGGCGATGGAACCACCCCCGCCATAGATCTCCTGAGTAGTGTGAGGGTGGGGGAGGAGTAGCAACCGGCACTACCAACAGAATCCCGGAATCCAAGAGGGACAATACTGAGGAAGATGAAGCTGCAGCAAAACCGGGCCTACGGCCACTCTTTATCACCACAGACAGAGCGCTGCTGCACAGATTCGTGTTGACCCCTTTATGACGAACAGTTGGCTATGGCAATGGTATCGAGCTGCATGAAACCGACTACTAACATAGCCTACTCTTGCATGACCTGTCACAAATGGTGGGGTTCCACTGTGGGAACAGGGTTTTGCTAAGTTCATATTGTATCAGAAAAACTATCCATGCCGCAAGTTTTGTAGTGAAGTCACGTTGACGTATCGGCCATCAATTCTCTTGATCATTACATATCCAGAATGCTGTTAGGCGCCATCTCTGCTACGACCGACCACCAGCCCATAGTTTACGAGAAATGGGGGTGGGGGGGGGTGAGGTTGGTTCACCTTTGCAATGCAATGCAGAAGCAGAATGTATGGCTTCGACTCGACACGTCCTTGGAAGTTTTCCAAGTTTATGGCACCAAATGTCTATACACAGCTCATACAATTCTCTTAAATTATGGACTGGTGGTACTGGTGGTACTGGTGGTTTGGTGCAGAGGTGGCGCCTGATAACATCCCGGATGCGTAATGATCAAGAAGATTCATGGCCAATAGGTCAACGTGACTTCACTACCATGCTCCTCAAAGCACCATAGCACAGTTCTGGACTTGTGGCAGGGACAGTTTTTCTGATGTAAGATGTCGTCGCCATTGGAGAATACATCTAGCATAATGAGGTACAGGTGGTATGCAGTAATGATGATGTAGTCTACAGATGTCATGGTGACTTCGACTACTGCCGCAGGTCCCATGGTAGGCCAGGTGAATGTTCCCCACAGCATAAGAATGGCCTCACCGGGCTTTGTACACCACGTAACACATGTTTTGAACATGCGTACATCAGACAGCAATCAACCTAACGTAACAAGAAATGGCTTTCATCCAACGAGCTGACACGATCCCACTGACGTACAGTCGAATCTCGATTATTCTTTGTCCACTACAATTGACGACGACATTTTGCCAGTATTGTTTGTTTTGTTTTGTTTTGTTTTACGGCACAAAAACCACTCGGGTCATACGAGCGCATGTCAAAACTGTAGAACACGAAGACAAAGAGATGAGTTATAAGGGAATACACATTAATCCGAATCGACGGAAAGAGAAGACAGCTAAAAACAGGGACGTGGAGAAAGATCTATAAAATACGCCATAGAGATACGAACACGTGAGGCAATACTAACCTTACGACTTATCTTAGAAGAAAGAGTAAGAAAAGGCAAACCTACGTTTCTAGCATTTGTAGACTTAGAGAAAGCTTTTGACAATGTTAACTGGAATACTCTCTTTCAAAATCTGAAGGTGGCAGGCGTAAAATACAGGGAGCGAAAGGCTATTTACAATTTGTACAGAAACCAGATGGTAGTAATAAGACTCGAGGGGCATGAAAGGGAAGCAGTGGTTGGGAAGGGAGTGAGACAGGGCTGTAGCCTCTCCCCGATATTATTCAATCTGTATATTGAGCAAGCAGTGGAGGAAACAAAAGAGAAGTTCGGAGTAGCTATTAAAATCCATGGAGAAGAAATAAAAACTTTGAGGTTCGCCGATGACATTGTAATTCTGTCAGAGACAGCAAAGGACTTGGAAGAGCAGTTGAACGGAATGGACAGTGTCTTGAAAGGAGGATATAAGATGAACATCAACAAAAGCAAAACGAGGGTAATGGAATGTAGTCAATTGAAATCGGGTGATGCTGAGGGAATTACATTAGGAAATGAGACACTTAAAGTAGTAAAGGAGTTTTGCTATTTGGGGAGCAAAATAACTGACGATGGTCGAAGTAGAGAGGATATGAAATGTAGACTGGCAATGGCAAGGAAAACGCTCCTGAAGAAGAGAAATTTGTTAACATCGAGTACTGATTTAAGTGTCAGGAAGTCATTTCTGAAAGTATTTGTATGGAGTGTAGCCATGTATGGAAGTGAAACATGGACGATAACTAGTTTAGACAAAAAGAGCATAGAAGCGTTCGAAATGTGGTGCTACAGAAGAATGCTGAAGATTAGATGGTTAGATCATATAACTAATGAGGTGGTATTAAATAGAATTGGGAAGAGTAGTTTGTGGCACAATTTGAATAGAAGAAGGGATCGGTTGGCAGGACATGTCCTGAGGCATCAAGGGATGACCAATTTAGTACTGGAGGGCAGCGCGGAGGGTAAAAATCGTAGAGGGAGACCAAGAGATGAATACACTAAGCAGATTCAGAAGGATGTAGGTTGCAGTAGGTACTGGGAGATGAAGAAGCTTGCACAGGATAGAGTAACATGGAGAGCTGCATCGAACCAGTCTCAGGACTGAAGACCACAACAACATCAGAGAAGGTCCAGAACTAAAAATTAAATGGGTTTCGCCATATTGCTACGACGGATAAAAAGTAAAACGCGTCGTTCGCTAAAACGGCCGATAACTCAGGCGGCAAACACAAATTGGTGTAGAGGGGGGGTGGGGGGGGGGCACAACACTTAACAGCCGGCGATGGGTAAAGAGAGAGTGCCCGCCCAACACGCATCCTAGTTAAAATGATCTCCTCGCGGCGAGAGGGCAGAGAGGAGGTCGTCCAAGCCGCTGGGTGAGGTTCAATAACCCGGAGCTTGTTCCAATGAAGGAAGGACCAGTGGTGATGCCAAAGTGACACCACCTGTTGGCAGCCGGCAACACAGAGACCGTCGAAGGGAATATAGGGACTCGGGGGCTGAGGTACGAGGACTGCAGCCTTGGCAGCAGCGTCAGCAGCCTCGTTTCCTGCCAGTCCGACATTACCAGGGACCCACATAAACATCATACTGGCTCCACCAAGAGTGAGCAAGTGACAGCTATCGTAGACCCGTCGCACTAAGGGATGGTCGGTATGCAGCACACAGATGCTTTGACGGGCGCTGAGAGAGTCTGAACAGATGACTCAATTGAAAACCTGGGTTGGTAGATATACTGCGTGGCCTGATACAGGGCGAAGAGCTCTGTTGTAAATACTGAGTAATGTTCCGGAAGCCGCTACCGGAAAACGCCGGCGCCATGACGAAGGCATATCCGACACCTCGGTCACTACAAAGGTACTATCGCGAAATTCCATGCGAAGGACGTGGACCAGAAGGCGATAGAGTGAGGCTGGAGTAGTGTCCTTAGGAAGCGAATGAAGACCAAGGTGAATACGGAACGCAGCTGTGATATTTTTCCAAAGATCACGGTGCCACACTAAAGTCGGCATGGCACGTCGGCACCACAGACCCAGACGATATCTCGCTGCAATCCGAAACGGCGGATGGGAGGGGCTCCTAAAGACATGTTCTCTCTCTCTAGGTACTGCAGTGCCATCACACAGAGCTCAATATAGAGTTGTCTATGAACTCTCCCTGCCCAGTTCGTGACCTCCAACGAAGCAGTCAACGTCATCTAAATAGGAACCAGTGCTATTCAGGTCTCAGACATAATTATGTACACTCCTGGAAATGGAAAAAAGAACACATTGACACCGGTGTGTCAGACCCACCATACTTGCTCCGGACACTGCGAGAGGGCTGTACAAGCAATGATCACACGCACGGCACAGCGGACTCACCAGGAACCGCGGTGTTGGCCGTCGAATGGCGCTAGCTGCGCAGCATTTGTGCACCGCCGCCGTCAGTGTCAGCCAGTTTGCCGTGGCATATGGAGCTCCATCGCAGTCTTTAACACTGGTAGCATGCCGCGACAGCGTGGACGTGAACCGTATGTGCAGTTGACGGACTTTGAGCGAGGGCGTATAGTGGGCATGCGGGAGGCCGGGTGGACGTACCGCCGAATTGCTCAACACGTGGGGCGTGAGGTCTCCACAGTACATCGATGTTGTCGCCAGTGGTCGGCGGAAGGTGCACGTGCCCGTCGACCTGGGACCGGACCGCAGCGACGCACGGATGCACGCCAAGACCGTAGGATCCTACGCAGTGCCGTAGGGGACCTCACCGCCACTTCCCAGCAAATTAGGGACACTGTTGCTCCTGGGGTATCGGCGAGGACCATTCGCAACCGTCTCCATGAAGCTGGGCTACGGTCCCGCACACCGTTAGGCCGTATTCCGCTCACGCCCCAACATCGTGCAGCCCGCCTCCAGTGGTGTCGCGACAGGCGTGAATGGAGGGACGAATGGAGACGTGTCGTCTTCAGCGATGAGAGTCGCTTCTGCCTTGGTGCCAATGATGGTCGTATGCGTGTTTGGCGCTGTGCAGGTGAGCGCCACAATCAGGACTGCATACGACCGAGGCACACAGGGCCAACACCCGGCATCATGGTGTGGGGAGCGATCTCCTACACTGGCCGTACACCACTGGTGATCGTCGAGGGGACACTGAATAGTGCACGGTACATCCAAACCGTCATCGAACCCATCGTTCTACCATTCCTAGACCGGCAAGGGAACTTGCTGTTCCAACAGGACAATGCACGTCCGCATGTATCCCGTGCCACCCAACGTGCTCTAGAAGGTGTAAGTCAACTACCCTGGCCAGCAAGATCTCCGGATCTGTCCCCCATTGAGCATGTTTGGGACTGGATGAAGCGTCGTCTCACGCGGTCTGCACGTCCAGCATGAACGCTGGTCCAACTGAGGCGCCAGGTGGAAATGGCATGGCAAGCCGTTCCACAGGACTACATCCAGCATCTCTACGATCGTCTCCATGGGAGAATAGCAGCCTGCATTGGTGCGAAAGGTGGATATACACTGTACTAGTGCCGACATTGTGCATGCTCTGTTGCCTGTGTCTATGTGCCTGTGGTTCTGTCAGTGTGATCATGTGATGTATCTGACCCCAGGAATGTGTCAATAAAGTTTCCCCTTCCTGGGACAATGAATTCACGGTGTTCTTATTTCAATTTCCAGGAGTGTACTTATGTACATGTTGCACTTGTACTTCAAGAAAAAATGGTTCAAATGGCTCTGAGCACTATGGGACTCAACTTCTGAGGTCATTAGTCCCCTAGAACTTAGAACTACTTAAACCTAACTAACATAAGGACATCACACACATCCATGCCCGTGGCAGGATTCGAACCTGCGACCGTTGCGGTCTCGCGGTTCCAGACTGCAGTGCCTAGAACCGCACGGCCACTTCGGCCGGCGTACTTCAAGAGAAGAGTTTGTAATCGTGTGCATCAACTGAAGCTTTAGTGTTCAAAGACAGTTATAAATGTTCGAAACATTCCTGTATCAATGGACTATATAAAGTTAAGTAAATGATTTTACTATTCTTGTAATAAAGCGAACTAATGCTTCACATGTTATACTACAAATCAGCTATCTCCAAGACCAATCAAAGAACACACAGTTACGACGAGATGATTGTAGTTCCGTCACGTCATAACAGCTTATCTGCCACTTGACTCCATGTTCAGCAATGTCGGCTGAACAGTATTCTGCGAATCACTTGTACCTGCAACAGGACTGTACTGTATAGTGAGTCTTCGAGATTTCGCCATGTCCTGCTTCAGATAGTGGGCAAACTCCCAGCGCCCACATTATGTGATCAGGGGTGAAATCCAACACCTACTCGCCTACTGGGGGTTTCACCATACTTCAATCATTTTACATAGATGCTCACGACAGTAGCACGCGGAAAACCAGCAGCCTCGCCGTTTTCGAGATTTTCTTTCCCAGCCAAAGTGTCGCAACAATGTGCCTTTTTTCAGAGTTGCACGCGCCAGTACACTTCCCCACTTCCGGCCCGTATCGCCGACAGAATTATTCCCCAGTCGCCTGTGCTCCGTTTGTGTACATCCCTTACTACATCGCCTGCCCGCACAGAAGCCAGCCGGCATCCAGTCTATCGGTGGGCAGTGGTCGTAATGCTTTGGTTCATCAATGGGAGCCACGCATATCTGCAAGTGCTACTTTTCCCACGTACCCCACGGGCGAACCCCTGATAGTAGTGTCTGGAAACTAAGGGTGAAAACGTCAGTTGCAATAAAAGTTTGGATCAGGTCTGTAAATGTGTTGAGGTGGATACTAGCGATGAGAAATAAATCCACGTCTGAGTCCCGGTCGGGCACAAAATTTTTGGGTTACGACGTCGCATTCATTACATGTTACGGTCACTCATGATTCTTCCCTCACTGATTTCAGTCTCCGCGGAACGGACGACTTGATGGTGATCTGCCATATTTCTCTTTGACGAACGCTTCCCGCCGCTTGCAGCTTACAGAAAACGACCTTCTAAGCAGCCGCTCTAAGATTAAAGTGCAAAAGATGAAGCGTATTAATGACCGTCTTCCGCCCACAGTAACATACATTTTCAACCTCTCTTTGACAGCAATCGTTTTGCAAGTGACAAGAAGCAGGAAGTGGCCACTACTCAACATGAACGCTGCTTCATTTTACATCCTGTCAACTTCGGCTATCGTCAGTTATTTTACTACCCAAACAGCAAAGCTTATTATCTACTTTCTGTATTTACTCTTTGTAATTTAATCCCTTCAGTATGTTCTGAATTAAGCTGAGCACATGCCACTAACATTGCTTTACTTATCTTGATGGTCATCTTACCACCTCCTAATTCAGTTCTGCAATTTTGTGCGAATGTTCTGGAAGAATGCAAATACCAGGTGTGGCTATGAAATAACTGGACTGATTCTGTCACAGAGTAAGCACGCTTGCGCCAAAGACGAACGACGAATAGCTATCCAGCATGATGCTTTCTCATTCGAATGTGGTATCTCTGGTGTCTGCACACACATCACTGTGGCCGTCACCTTCCTTAGAGTATTTTGTATAGCCGGGAAAATAGTAAGTGTGATAATAGAGCAACGAACTGCCGTTAAATTTCACATGAAACTCGAAAAAACTGCTACTGAAACCTATCTGTTACTGACAGAAGTGTATGGCAAAGACTGTTTATTACTTACGCTAGTTTTTAAGTGATTCAAGCGTTTCCAGGATGACTGAGAAGACACTGAAGATGACTCATGCCCGGGACGTCCAACACCAAAACGGATCAGTATATCGGAAGAGTAGATAATATAATTACATCTGACCGTTGGCTGAGTATGCAATCGATTGCTCAAACGGTAGGTACTGACAAATAACGCGCAAGGCATATTTTACTTAACCTATTCACCATGGGAAAAGTGTGTCCAAAAATGGAGCCGAAAATTTTCAAGATGGATCAAAACGAAGCTCGTGAAAATGTTTGTAGTGACATTATGACCACCACTGAAAGTTATCATAATTCTTGGAAAGAGTGATATGTGACGAAACTCGGTTTTTCACTTATGATCCAGAAACTAAGCTCCAGTCCATGGTCTGGAAGAGTCCAACTTCGCCTAGAGCGAAAAATGCCCGAATGAGCACATCAGGATTGAAAGCGAGAGAGGTGTGAGATCGTGGCTGTAGAATGGGTGATGATGGACAGTTTGTGTTATTCCCTGTAGTGATGTGATTTCCGCAGCGAATGGCAACCTTTGCTACGATATATAA
Organism: Schistocerca serialis cubense; assembly: GCF_023864345.2. Classification (NCBI taxonomy): domain Eukaryota; kingdom Metazoa; phylum Arthropoda; class Insecta; order Orthoptera; family Acrididae; genus Schistocerca; species Schistocerca serialis. Next base: position 471,064,384 of record NC_064646.1, on the reverse strand, counting down.
CATGTGTTTCCTGGACTTAAGATCCTTCGTGACACTGAAGTGTGCACATCGCTAGTATGTCTCAACGAGTGGAGATACCCATAGAAAAACGTGCTGGAATTGTAACATTTAGCCAAGCAGGTGTATTTATTCGGCAAGTTGCGAAAGAGTGTAGTGCGTCTATAGAGGGAGTGCAATACACCCTTCACCGCCAGAAGACAACAGGTAAGAATAAGGACATACCACCGCCAGGACGACTTCGTAAAACAACTAAAAGTAATGATAAATATATCAGCATTACCAGTAAGAGAAACAGTTTCGAAATAGTGCTGCAAATTCTAGCAGAATCGGATATAAATGAACACGACAACGATTTCTGTTGCAACAGTAAGAAGGAGACTGACTGAAGCCGGCTTGAAAGAATGCGTCACAGCAAGAAAACCCCTTCTAATGCCCACAAAGCCTGACGGTGTGGCCGAGCGGTTCTAGGCGCTACGGTCTGGAACCGCGCGACTGCTACGGACGCAGGTTCGAATCCTGCCTCGGGCATGGATGTGTGTGATGTCCTTAGGTTAGTTAGGTTTAAGTAGTTCTAAGTTCTAGGGGATAATAACAGACTCCTCACCCAACGACTCAGCGTGCTTTCGTTCACTGCTAGGTCGCTGCAGACATTCTGCAAACGCCTACGATTATTTGCAATGTTCTGGTTTTCCGCCAAAAGAAACTCAATGACAGGTCTCAGGTTGGAACGCATTTCCGGTGCAAATGCTGTTCCGAAGGCTACGTTTAACTATGGGAACTTTATAAAACTGCAGTGGCTGAAGTGGGAATATGCCTCGATGAGCCACAACAAAGACTTCCGGTACTGTTTCTATCGATCGAAAATCCGCATGGAGCGTTGTAAAGGTGGAAGAGGGGAGTATATAGAGGTTGCCATTAACTACATATGAATTTTTTTTGTACCAGAACTTTTTACAGCAATAGTCCAGTTATTTTACGGACACACCCTGTATTTTTGGATTAAAAGAAGCCACTTATTAAAAAGCAGAAGCGCTTGAGTTGTCGATAGGCACATCCAAAAAGAAAAAAATACTTGCTAACTTTCAGAGTATTTCTCGAGTAAAAAAAAAAAAAAAAATGCGCGCGCGCACTTGCATGCACACCTGTGCACCTACATGGAGAGCGAGTGGGGGTGTGCGGAGCGGATAGCGGATCGGAGGGAGCTAACCAATTTGTCCGCTGGAAATACGTGGTGGGTGTGGTGGCAGGTACACCGGCTAGGCCCCTGACGCACTGTTGCCGGAGACGATGATTAGCGGCGCACTTAATGTAACTGACATATTCTCAGCATACTTACCTCAGGCTGTGCGTGGCCGTTGCGTTCGGAGGTCAATTTGCGTATAAGTAGAAGCACTGTGGTGTTTATAATCCAAGCCACGATCTTTACAAATGGTAAAACGGCACTAAGTGGAGAGTACACAGCGCGACGGAAGGAACGTGGCCAGATGTGGAGGACCCCGGGGCACGCTAGGGGCCGCGCCGCCTTTATGAGCTTGTTTCTGACAATGGTTGCGCTGGCGCGGCGCCAGCAACCGACCACCCGCCACACGGCACACGCTGCAAATCGAGCGCCGCCTTTTGGCGCCAACAAAAGAGTCGCCAGTCGAGTCCAGTCCCACTGTACGTGCCTGGCTGGCGGAGGTCAGGCGGATAGCCCCAGTCCATAAACGCCCACTGTTCCTGTTCCAGCAGCCGGCTGTAAAACTTTATGTACTCGCTGCACCAGCGACATCTTCAGTGATGCCACGCAGGATTAGCCGAGCGGTCGGAGGCGCTGTGCGTTTGGTCCTGGCGGAGGTTCGAGTCCTCCCTTGGGCATGGGTGTGTGTGTGTTTGTCCTTAGGATAATTTAGGTTAAGTAGTGTGTAAGCTTAGGGACTGATTGCCTTTGCAGTTAAGTCCAATAAGATTTCACACACATGTGAACATTTTTTCTCTTCAGTGATGATATTCCACCGTTTAACGCCTAACACAAAGCAATTAAGGAAGGATTACACTACCACATTAATTTCAACATACCTTAGTATTACAGATTGAGAACACGAATCAAACGTTATTTCTCACAAAATATAATTATATTAACTTCCACATATATAATACAATCACAATCATTATATTTTACTTTCATCAAATCCTTTGCATTTAATGACTGCCTCACAAACTCGATGTACGCTGTCGATCAGCTTTTGTAGGTATCGTGAATCTATACGACCCCCACACATCCTTAACAATATTCCAGAGATGTTCCTCGCTGGATATATTTTACTTCCCTAATACGTCTGTGCACTTCATCCCAAACCATTTCAACGGGATTACAGTCGGGGCTTTGAGACGGCCATACCAGTGCTCTCTGTTTTTCCTTTGATGTAATGTAGTTCGTACAGTATGCCGACCCATGTTTTGGGTCATTCTCCTGTTGCAAGGTGAAACCCTTGCAACAACCCGTAAAGGAAACAAAAGAAAAGTTTGGAGTAGGTATTAAAAATCCATGGAAAAGAAATAAAAACTCTGAGGCTCGCCAATGACATTGTAATTCTGTCAGAGACAGCAAAGGACTTGGAAGAGCAGTTAAACGGAATGGACAGTGTCCTGAAAGGAGGGTATAAGATGAACATCAACAAAACCAAAACGAGGATAATGGGATGTAGTAGAATTAAGTCGGGTGATGCTGAGGGAATTACATTAGGAAATGAGGTTCTTAAAGTAGTAAAGGAGTTTTGCTATTTGGGGAGCAAAATAACTGACGATGGTCGAAGTAGAGAGGATATGAAATGTAGACCGGCAATGGCAAGGAAAGCGCTCCTGAAGAAGAGAAATTTGTTAACATCGAGTACTGATTTAAGTGTCAGGAAGTCGTTTCTGAAAGTGTTTGTATGGAGTGTAGCCATGTATGGAAGTGAAACATGGACGATAAATAGTTTAGACAACAAGTGAATAGAAGCGTTCGAAATGTGGTGCTACAGAAGAATGCTGAAGATTAGATGGTTAGATCATATAACTAATGAGGTGGTATTAAATAGAATTGGGGAGAAGAGGAGTTTGTGGCACAACTTGACTAGAAGAAGGGATCGGTTGGTAGGACATGTCCTGAGGCATCAAGGGATGACCAATTTAGTACTGGAGGGCAGCGCGGAGGGTAAAAATCGTAGAGGGAGACCAAGAGATGAATACACTAAGCAGATTCAGAAGGATGTAGGGTGCAGTAGGTACTGGGAGATGAAGAAGCTTGCACAGGATAGATTAGCATGGAGAGGTACATCAAACCAGTCTCAGGACTGAAGACCACAACAACAACAACAACAACAAGGTGAACCCTTTCCCTATTAAGCGCAATCCACTTCGTATTACACGATACTGAAGTATGCGGTGGTACTGCTTCTGATCCATATATCCTTGTATTTTCACAATGTCGCCAACTCTATCTCCAGCAAAACATCTCCAAACTATAATAGAACCTCCAGCATGTTTAACAGTACGTAGAACACACTGCTGGGCTACCCGTTCCCAGTGAAATCTGGGCCGGCTTCTGGTGGCCGAGCAGTTCTAGGCGCTTCAGTCTGGAACCGCGCGACCGCTACGGTCGCAGGTTCGAATCCTGCCTTGCGCATGTTTGTGTGTGATGTCCTTAGGTTAGTTAGGTTTAAGTAGTTCTAAGTTCTAGGGGAGTGATGACCTGAGATGTTAAGTCCCATGTCGATCAGAGCCATTTGAACCATTTTGAAATCTTTTTCCAAAAGTCTCGAACTTAGATTGATCGGTGAATAACACCTTCGTCCACTCTTCCGATGTCCAATTACGATGTTTGCTAGCCCATTGAAGTCTCTTCTGTTCATATATGGGCCTTAGAAGGGGTTTTCTTGCTGTGGCACATCCTTTCATGCCGGCTTGTCAGACTCCTTCTTACTGTTGCAACAGAAATTGTTGTCGTGTTCATTTGTACGAATTCTGCGTGAATTAGAGGCGCTGTTTCGAATCTTTTTCTCTTACTGGTAATTATGATATATTTATCATCACTTTTAGTTGTTTTACGAGGTCGTCCTGGTGGTGGTATGTCCTTATTGCTACCTGTTGTGAAGGGTGTATTGCACTCCCCCTATAGACACACTACACTGTTCCACAATTTGCCGAATAAATAAACCTGCTTGGCTAAATGCTACAATTTCAGCACGTTTTTCTATGGATATCTCCACTCTTGGAGCCGTACTAGCTTTGTGCACACTTCAGTGTCACGAAGGATCTGACGTGCAGGATCCACATGTTATGTATCGTAGCAATGCTTGCCGTTCGCTGCGGACATCACATCACTACAGGGAACAAAATGGTTCAAATGGCTCTGAGCACTATGGCACTCAACATCTGAGGTCACCACTCCCCTAGAACTAACGTAAGGACATCACACACATCCATGCCAGAGGCAGGATTAGAACCTGCGACCGTAGCGGTCACGCAGTTCCAGACTGAAGCGCCTAGAACCGGTCAGGCACACCGACCGGCCTACAGGGAACAACACAGGTGCCCCAAATGCGGCGCCCGCCAGCAAAAAGGTAAACAAACATATCAGATACGTACATAACGTATATGTACACAATACTGTTTGTTGGATATTACTGTATGTCGATGACCACAAACAAAAATCATGACATGTGTACAACTGTAGTACTACTCCTTCGCTTCCCCAACCGTACCTACAGTATCAGACCGTCTCTACGGAGAGCTAGCTGTCATTTATTGGATGTATTGAAAGTATTGAGAGGCAGTGCATATATGGTTGCAATTGAAGTTCAGCTACTCATTTAGTCCAGTATGGGCTGTAGTTATCGTTGGCAGCGATACTTCCATATGTATTCCCTTAGGAACGGCATAGGGCAGGAAAGTTTAATCAAGTGAGATAGACATAATGTTTGTTCTATTTTCAGCTGTCGCCTACACAGTTTGTCCAATATGAGCACTGCAGAAGTCAACCAGATGCTGCATCCGTAAAACGACGTGGTCAACAGTTCCTGGCTGCAGATCCGCCGGAATCTGAGCGACATGTTCCTGTATACTGGGCTGCTGATCCAGTAGACACCGAACGTGTCCCTGATAACAACGTTCCTTCAGATATCCCCAGAGCCGAAAGGTACATTTCAGGAGATTCCTCTGGAAAGCCTCTGAAGGTAACACGTTCGCGGACAGTTGCATTAAACAGATATTTCGCTGGGGGAGTGACGTGTGACATTGCTCGAGTTTCCATGAAAACGCTGATTTCCACACAGTTGCGCTCTTCCAAAGCAGCAGACGCATGTTGTATGCCGGCCGAAGTGGCCGTGCGGTTAAAGGCGCTGCAGTCTGGAACCGCAAGACCGCTACGGTCGCAGGTTCGAATCCTGCCTCGGGCATGGATGTTTGTGATGTCCTTAGGTTAGTTAGGTTTAACTAGTTCTAAGTTCTAGGGGACTAATGACCTCAGCAGTTGAGTCCCATAGTGCTCAGAGCCATTTGAACCAACTCATGTTGTACAGGGAGCTCTCGAAAACATGCAGACGTCACGGTATACCTGGCAGGCCCTCTGGGTGTATTCTCTTCAAAGAAGAACGGACCGAGAATAATGCTTGTGAATGCACGACACACGGTCACACGGTCACATTCGGCGAGTGCAATGGTTCTCGATGCAAAACTTCAGACATAACAGTACCCCAAATTGGACAGTTCTTTATGTTCACTGCACCTTTTAGTGTAAAATGTGCCTCTTCACTCCATAGAACATTGCCTGAATACATGTGATCAACTTTGATCCGTGCCAAAAACTGAACAGGCAAGTTCGGACGTTGCTGCGGTTCATGATATTTCAGTTGCCGCACCGTCTGGCTTCGTTATCTGCATCTACATCTACATCTACATCTACATCCATACTCCGCAAGCCACTTGACGGTGTGTGGCGGAGGGTACTTTGAGTACCTCTATCGGTTGTCCCTCCTATTCGAGTGTTGTATTGTTCCTGGAAAGAAGGATTGTCGGTATGCCTCTGTGTGGGCTCTAATCTCTCTGATTTTATCCTCATGGTCTCTTCGCGAGATATACGTAGGAGGGAGCAATATACTGCTTGACTCCTCGGTGAAGGTATGTTCTCGAAACTTCAACAAAAGCCCGTACCGAGCTACTGAGCGTCTCTCCTGAAGAGTCTTCCACTGGAGTTTATCTATCATCTCCGTAACGCTTTCGCGATTACTAAATAATCCTGTAACGAAGCGCGCTGCTCTCCGTTCGATCTTCTCTATCTCTTCTATCAACCCTATCACCTTCTTTAAACCGTTTAATGACCTCAGGCCTCTCCTCGGACCTTTGAGTCGGCGGTACTCTCTCAATGCAGCAGTGTAATTGCAGCCGTCCACATAAAACAGTTTCACTGACCGCTCACGGTCCCTCGGCCCGATAGCCCTACTGTTGACTCACCTTGTGCTTTGTCAAAAGATGGAGTGGATGTCATACCGTCACACACTGTACAGTGCGAGATTTGCTCCTGGTGGTCACAAGTGGAACCAATTTCTTTGCAGCGTAATATGATTCCACATTAACGCATTAGCATGTCTACCAAGTTTCAGTGCCACAGGATGATTACAACCCCCACTGGACCTCTGTGAATAGATGCACTTAGCCACCATACGAGGAAGGTGGTGTACCAACAGTGAGCTTGCAGACATGTGTTTAATGTATGGAATAGCTGAGTGCAATGGACGAGCGGCTGAACGCATCTATCGAGACCGCTTCCCAGAAAGACGCCAACCGCACCATAGTTTGTTTGCACGTCTGCATCTGTCCTTAAGAAATACAGAGCTAGTGAGGTCAGGCCACGATTGGCGCGTTCGGTGGTTAGCGAAGGAAGTGTGCTGGAGACTGTGGAGGCCAATCCAAGCACCAGCATACATACCGTTGCCTGGGACATAAGAATGTCTCGCAGCAGTGTCCAACGTATTTTGAACGCCGAGTTCTTACACGGTGTTCATCTCCGAAGCACGCCGTTATTGCACCCCGATGACCATCCTGCGCGTGTACGTTTCGAGCAATGGTTTCTGCAACAACTAAACTTCACACTTAATGTGTGGATGGGTTTGGTGGCAGACTGCTTATACAGGCCGTACATTAGAACATACCACTTGACCGCCGCGACTTATCAGACCTTTTTGGAACGGATTCTTCCCGACTTTCTTCAAGATGTTCCAGTAAATGTCAGGTATGGTTCCTACACTATAGGGCACCTGCTCATTTTGGGTTAGCTGTTCATACGCATCTGAAAGGTTATCCCCACATCGATGGATTGGGCGCGGTTTACGAGTTCCCTGGCCCCACGCTCATCGAATTTATCGAGCCTTCGTTTCTTTCTGTGGAAAGCCATGGCATCTGTCACGTATCTCGACCCTGTGGATTCTAAAACTGATATCGTCGCAAGAATCGTCTGTACAGCGGCTGCTGCCAGAGAAACTCCCGGTGTGTTCGAGGGTGTCCGGCAGCCAGTGCTTTGTCGTTGTCAAGCATGACGTCTGCTGGTGCAAACTTCAAGCATCTGTCGTAACATTGGAGCTGCATTCATGTCGTACACCATGTGTAGTCATCATCTCCAATAAATGTTTCAAATGAATCTCTTGTTTCATTTCCGAACTTCCACATTTGCTGCCACTTGGCATATGCGGCAATGCGATACCACGCAGTTCTCAATCCTTAATTCTTATGATAAACTGTATCTCTCATAGAACTTTGTCGCGACGATTCTGGGACACGGAGCATAACAGGGCAAAGAGGATGCTCCACTGAACAATTTGAGGTAGGGAATCTGAGGTCGGAGAAGCCAGTTTAAAGAGATCATAGGAATAAAATCACCTTACTGTCTACTTTTTTATTTACATTAGTTACTTACAAATACTATCACTGACAGAATGAAGGTACCATTTCTACTGTATCTTACAAAATGTGCTAAAACTGACGGCTATCGACCTCAATGTAAGCACGACATCGGTGAACAAGATTGTGACACACCCTGACGAGTATGTCTGGTAAGTTTCGAATCACATCACAGGCAGCTACAATTGTGACAACTAATTCCATAGTCCGCAGCTCATGGTCGCGCGGTAGCGTTTTCGTTTCCCGCGCCCGGGTTCCCGGGTTCGATTCCCGGCGGGGTCAGGGATTTTCTCTGCCTCGTGATGACTGGGTGTTGAGTGATGTCCTTAGGTTAGTTAGGTTTAAGTAGTTCTGAGTTCTAGGGGACTGATGACCATCGATGTTAAGACCCATAGTGCTCAGAGCCATTTGAACCATTTGAACTAATTCCATATCGGTATCCACTGGGGTCTCATACACAAGTGACTTTAGATATCCATAAAGGAAAGTATCAAGGGAATTCAGGTCAGATGAGTTCGCAGGCCATGCACTAAGGCCGGCCGCAGTGGCCGAGCGGATCTAGGCGCTACAGTCTGGAACCGCGCGACCGCTACGGTCGCAGGTTCGAATCCTGCCTCGGTCATGGACGTGTGTGATGTCCCTACGCTAGTTAGGTTCAGGTAGTTCCAAGTTCTAGGGGACTCGTGACCTCAGCAGTTAAGTCCCGTAGTGCTCAGAGCCATTTGAACCATTTTTTGCCATGCACTAAGACCTCCCCTTCCAATCCAGCTGCCAAAAATTACAGCTTTAACGTGGTTGCGGACTTCCACAGTGAAGTGAGGCGGTGCGCCGCCACGTTGTATCCACATCCTCTCACCAACAGCCCAAGACTACGTTCTCCAAGAGGTCAGGCAGAACTCTTTGCACGAACCTCAGTTACTCGTAGAAGTGGCCATTCACGTGGCCAGGTAGAAGATATGGCCCAGTGAGTCTGTCGCCAGCAACCAGGAAATAGTGTACCGACACCTTTCCACCGTACAGTACTGTAAGTCTCTGAATAGCACTGAATAAGAAATGGGTCTGGTCGTGCATTCATAACACGTTCTGTCATGGGACAATGTAAATACAATAGAGCCATCTTATGAACAGGTAAAGTAAACAAAACCTGCATCATGACTTCCTGGTAATGAGACTTGTCCTCCTCCTTTCCTTGGAGTAAATACAGATTTTACATGCAAATAAACAGCACAGTACGTGTGAACTTGTACGCATGTTAGTTGTAAATAAGCTGGAAAACAGTAACGCTAGACAAAGCGGTAGACAAGTTTACTCCCAGTATCTCCCTAACCTGGCTTCTCCGACCCCATGTTTCCTACCTGAAACTGTTCAGTTTTGCACGCCTTTACGGAAGCACCCTGTATATACACCGGGTTCTGTGTACACACCGTGTGTTTCAGGAGGATTACTCAACATTCAGTAATATGACAGGAACCATCGTTCGAAGCAAAATAACGCTATTTAATATATTCACTGAAGTGCATACCTTAAGAGCTACGAGCAATTGCTCAGTGAAACAGATGAACAAGTACTCATTGCTCTTGTGGTATGGATTTCAGAGCTCATGCTTACTGGGCCACTGTGCTTCGTATACCGGAATGCAGGCCATTCCTCCTGAGACACCCTGCGCGTACAAAGTGAAGTACTTAGGACGGGACCTCCCCCCTCCCCCCCCCCTCCAAATATATTCATTTTATATACATAAAAGGCAATGTCCTGACTGACTCATCACTGCCCAGTCGAAACCGTTAAGAATAGAAACTTTGGAGAGATTATAGATCTTATACTGTAGGCATCATTCAAGAAGGGATTGTCCGTAATTCCTCTCCTAAGAGGGTGCAATAAGGGGTGAAAGGCTTTTTGAAACTATGTAGCTATTAACGAAATTTTGAAGCTAGAACTAGGAAAAGCAGTATTTGGTTTCTCAGTCAGAAAATAAAGAAATACTTGTTCCAGCAATTTTGGAAACTCAATCACTGTTGTTGTTGTGGTCTTCAGTCCAGAGATTGGTTTGCTGCAGCTCTCCATGCTACTCTATCCTGTGCAAGTTTCATCATCTCCTAGTACCTACATCAACCTACATCCTTCTGAATCTGTTAAGTATTTTCATCTCTTGGTGTCCCTCTACGATTTTTACCCTCCACGCTGTCCTTCAATACTAAATTGATGATCCCTTGATGCCTCAGAACATGTTCTACCAACCGATCCTTCTAGTCAAGTTGTGCCACGAACTCCTCTTCCCCCAATTCTATTCAATACCTCCTCATTAGTTATGTGATCTAACCATCTAATCTTCAGCATTCTTCTGTGGCACCACATTTCGAAAGCTTCTATTCTCTTCTTGTCCAAACTAGTTATCGTCCATGTTTCACTTCCATACATGGCTACACTCCATACAAATACTTTCAGAAACGACTTCCTGACTCTTAAATCTATACTCAATGTTAACAAATTTCTCTTCTTCAGAAACGCTTTCCTCGCCATTGCCAGTCTACATTTTATATCCTCTCTACTTCGACCATCATCAGTTATTTTGCTCCCAAAATAGCAAAACTCATTTACTACTTTAAGCGTCTCATTTCCTAATCCAATTCCCTCACCATCACCCGATTTAATTTGACTACATTCCATTATCCTCGTTTTGCTTTTGTTGATGTTCACCTTATATCCTCCTTTCAAGACACTGTCCATTCCGTCTAACTGCTCTTCCAGGTCCCTTGCAGTCTCTGACAGAATTACAATGTCATCGGCGAATTTTTATTTCTTCTCCATGGATATTAATTCCTACTCCGAATTTTTCTTCTGTCTTCTGTACTGCTTGCAAGGGGGGTAATATTCTGTCTGTCCACTCATCTAATATAGGGTGCATAGGAAGCTGTTTTTTCGGATCGCTAGACAACAATTCAAGCAAATCATACACTACTAGCCATTAAAAATGATACACCACGAAGATGACGTGCTACAGACGCGAAAATTTACAGACAGGAAGGAGATGCTGTGATATAAAAATGACTAGCTTTTCAGATCATGCACACAAGGTTGGCGCCGGTGGGGACACCTACAACGTGCTGACATGAGGAAATCGATTTCTCATACACAAACAGCTGTTGACCGGCGTTGCCTGGTGAAACGTTACTGTGATGCCTCCTGTAAGGAGGAGAAATGCGTACCATCACGTTTACGACTTTGATAAAGGTCGGATTGTAGCCTATCGCGATTGTGGTTTATCGTATCGTGACATTGCTGCTCGCGTTGGTCGAGATCCAATGACTCTAAGCAGAATATGGAAACAGTGGGTTCAGGAGGCTAATACGGAACGCCGTGCTGGATCCCAACGACCTCGTATCACTAGCAGTCGAGATGACAGGCATCTTATCCGAATGGTTGTAACGGATCGTGGAGCCACGTCTCGAACTCTGAGTCAACAGATGGGGCCGTTTGCAAGACAACAACTGCTGTGTACATAGTTCCGCGTAGTCAGAGCGTACACTACTTTCCCACTAGAGCACGCCCCGCTAAGCACAACAGCGCAGGCACAGCGCTCGTCCGTCTCCGCACTACGAGATGGCGCTGCCAAAAAGACGGACCAAATTCTGCTTCCGCCGATCCGCGTATTAATACACTCCTGGAAATGGAAAAAAGAACACATTGACACCGGTGTGTCAGACCCACCATACTTGCTCCGGACACTGCGAGAGGGCTGTACAAGCAATGATCACACGCGCGGCACAGCGGACACACCAGGAACCGCGGTGTTGGCCGTCGAATGGCGCTAGCTGCGCAGCATTTGTGCACCGCCGCCGTCAGTGTCAGCCAGTTTGCCGTGGCATACGGAGCTCCATCGCAGTCTTTAACACTGGTAGCATGCCGCGACAGCGTGGACGTGAACCGTATGTGCAGTTGACGGACTTTGAGCGAGGGCGTATAGTGGGCATGCGGGAGGCCGGGTGGACGTACCGCCGAATTGCTCAACACGTGGGGCGTGAGGTCTCCACAGTACATCGATGTTGTCGCCAGTGGTCGGCGGAAGGTGCACGTGCCCGTCGACCTGGGACCGGACCGCAGCGACGCACGGATGCACGCCAAGACCGTAGGATCCTACGCAGTGCCGTAGGGGACCGCACCGCCACTTCCCAGCAAATTAGGGACACTGTTGCTCCTGGGGTATCGGCGAGGACCATTCGCAACCGTCTCCACGAAGCTGGGCTACGGTCCCGCACACCGTTAGGCCGTCTTCCGCTCACGCCCCAACATCGTGCAGCCCGCCTCCAGTGGTGTCGCGACAGGCGTGAATGGAGGGACGAATGGAGACGTGTCGTCTTCAGCGATGAGAGTCGCTTCTGCCTTGGTGCCAATGATGGTCGTATGCGTGTTTGGCGCCGTGCAGGTGAGCGCCACAATCAGGACTGCATATGACCGAGGCACACAGGGCCAACACCCGGCATCATGGTGTGGGGAGCGATCTCCTACACTGGCCGTACACCACTGGTGATCGTCGAGGGGACACTGAATAGTGCACGGTACATCCAAACCGTCATCGAACCCATCGTTCTACCATTCTTAGACCGGCAAGGGAACTTGCTGTTCCAACAGGACAATGCACGTCCGCATGTATCCCGTGCCACCCAACGTGCTCTAGAAGGTGTAAGTCAACTACCCTGACCAGCAAGATCTCCAGATCTGTCCCCCATTGAGCATGTTTGGGACTGGATGAAGCGTCGTCTCACGCGGTCTGCACGTCCAGCACGAACGCTGGTCCAACTGAGGCGCCAGGTGGAAATGGCATGGCAAGCCGTTCCACAGGACTACATCCAGCATCTCTACGATCGTCTCCATGGGAGAATAGCAGCCTGCATTGTTGCGAAAGGTGGATATACACTGTACTAGTGCCGACATTGTGCATGCTCTGTTGCCTGTGTCTATGTGCCTGTGGTTCTGTCAGTGTGATCATGTGATGTATCTGACCCCAGGAATGTGTCAATAAAGTTTCCCCTTCCTGGGACAATGAATTCACGGTGTTCTTATTTCAATTTCCAGGAGTGTATGTAACGCAGCCAATGAGATTGCTGCTAACGTGGAACCTTTTCTCCTCGCGGATCACACTCGCGCAGTGATACCTGAACGCGCGAGGTATAATAACGAGTGTACACACCTCCGATTAGTCAGTCTTCATTAGTATGTAGTCAAGTTTCAGTCTGCGCCTAATAAGATTATCATATTCCTGTACATAGCCATGAAGATAAATGAATAGACACTTTGTCAAATATCACAGATATGTGAGAATAAGATTAACGTACCAAGACCAAAGGAACTTCAGATTGTCAATTGTAAATAGCATCCAGAATCAAGTCGAGTAATGTTAACGCTTATTATTATTTCTAATAAATGTGTGTGAAAATTAATCAAGTTCTGTTTAAAGCTGGTCACCGTCAATGTTCTACTCTAAGCGTGCAAGTGGCATTTCTATCGTCTGACCTAACGGCAGAAGATAAACACGCCACAATAAGACCACGAGACATATTGCTGACACTCGCCTACTTCGCTAGAGCGACAAGTCAAATAACTGATGGTGTGTGTACCGGAGGTCTTACAGTACGCACACCACAACAACCATCTGCACAAACAGTTCGACGACGTTTACAGCAGCATGGACTATCAGCTCGGAGACCATGGCTGCGGTTACCGTTGACGCTGCATCACAGACAGCAGCGTCTGCTATAGTGTACTCAACGAAACCTGGGTGCACGAATGGCAAAACGTCATTTTTTCGGATGAATCCAGGTTATGTTTACAGCATCATGAAGATAGCATCCGTGTTTGGCGACATCGCGGTGAACGCACATTGGTAGCGTGTATTGGTCATCGCCATACTGGCGTATCACCCGGCGTGATGGCATGGGGTGCTATATGTTACATGTCTCGGTCACCTGTTGTTCGTATTGACGGCACATTGAACAGTGGACGTTACATTTCAGATGAGTTAGGACCCGTGGATCTACCCTTCACTCGATCCCTGCGAAACCCTACATTTCAGCAGCATAATGCACGACCGCATTTTGCAGGTCCTGTACTGGTCTTTCTGGATACAGAAAATGTTCGACTGCTGCCCTGACCAGCACATTCTCCAGATCCCTCAACTGGCTCGTCATAGTACGCCAGTCACTACTCATGATGAACTGTGGTATCGTGTTGAAGCTGCATGGGCAGCTGTACCTGTACACGCCATCCAAGCTCTGTTTGACTCAATGCCCAGGCGTGTCAAGGCCGTTATTACGGCCAGAGGTGGTTGTTCTGGGTACTGATTTCTCAGGATCTATGCACCCAAATTGCGTGAAAATGTAATCACATGTCAGTTCTAGTATAATATATTTGTCCAATGAATACCCGTTTATCATCTGCATTTCTTCTTGGTGTAGCAATTTTAATGGGCAGTAGTGTATTAATGGAGTTTATTACAGTAAGTTAAATTGACAATACTTAACTTTGCATATTTACAAACGTGTGTCGCAAGCAAACTGCGACATGCAAATAATGAATGTCCTTCGGTATATAGAATTCCAATGCAAGCAAAACAATACAATTGATAAATCACAGCTGTAGCGTTTGTATGACGGCTCGTCTTCCACTCCGGCCGTGGCTAGGCGGCGCGGCGCTTGTATTCTCTTCGTGTAGAGGCCGCTCCTGTGTCGGTGTCGTCCTAGAGAGGGGTTCGTCAGCGTACTACTGGCTGACGCCGTCTCACATCCCTCTCTGGTCTTCCGTTCTTCATCGTCGTGCCGACGCTTGTCGTTACGCCGGAACAGGTAAAATAGTTGGTGAAAGATTTTTGAAAATAAATACAGTAATTAGTAAAGATCTTCCACAGGTTTTTTAAAGCCACATCTTTGACAACTGGCGTTTGACTCCTCGCTAAGAAATAAAAAACAAATACGAGTTTCAGTGTTTCTGGAAATTCAACCACTAAGGCAGTGCAACAGGGCATAAAAATTTTAAGAAAATACTTAGTTATGTTAAAAAAATGTTAAAGCTAAATTTATGAAAATTTGTATTTCACTCTCGGTTAGATATAAATAAATATTTGTTGGAGATGAAAGTTGCAATGGAAATCTCCACAAGGATGCACAACGGATAATTAACAAAACCTGTGGTCTCCAGTTAGCAGAATCGCTTTTTGGTCAGAAGTACATTCGGAAAAGACCATACTTGTATGGCCTTAATTAGAGTGAAAAGCTTACGAGTTGTTGCAACTTGAAAACAACACAAAAATTCTATTAAATAAAAAAAAAAAAAATCTCTGCAGGCGATACAGTCTACGCAAGGGAAACAGCGGGCGCTACGCTAGCAACGAATAAATACATCGAGTTGGGGTTTTTGCCAAGTTATAGCGGACAATATGGTGAATTTTCTCACATTCGCGAATAATATTTACTGTTTACTGTTGCCATAATAGGACACCGACTTTGCTTTTTCTGATAAAACTGTACGGTATGCTTTTTTGTGGAATTTGAAAGGAGCTCCTAAGAGAATTTCACCGACGTAAATGTATGAGACTTGATCAAACAGTATCAAGGAAATACGCCGCCAAACAACTGCAGCCTCTTCTCTCCTAATATTCGGCCAATGTGCAGCTTTCCAAACCAGTGGCACAAGTCTTCTTTTGTTCTTCTTTTCCATTTACCTTCGGTGGTATTGTATGTGGTCCTCAGATATTTCGAAGTACCCTGCC
Organism: Schistocerca serialis cubense; assembly: GCF_023864345.2. Lineage (NCBI taxonomy): Eukaryota > Metazoa > Arthropoda > Insecta > Orthoptera > Acrididae > Schistocerca > Schistocerca serialis. Next base: position 471,048,708 of record NC_064646.1, on the reverse strand, counting down.
CGCGAAGAGACAGATCGCTTGTTCAGCTGCATTTGTCGCCCAGGTTTCACAGCCATGTAGGCCCTATAACTGTCAGCCTTACTAGCCTCAGTACAGTTGAGTCTGATTCTTTCGTCATACTAGACGTGACTGAATAAACTGTCCGTGTACATCGTACTCACACAAACCTTGACATGCGGACACTCGACTGAATGAACGGTATGCAGGTTTTTTTTCCATTTGGTTTCTGTCAACTCTAGTAAGTTACGAGTTACGCTAACCCGAGAACTTACAATGTGAGTTAATACAGGAGAGTCACAGCCAGTTTTACGCAATGCTTTTAATAGCATACTGTGACACGTTTCTGAACCAGTCTTGAGGAGAGGAAGTGAAGTTATCGGAAAAAAATATAAGATCGGATAGGGTGCAAGAATCAGTTCTTTGTGATGTCACAGGGTTTTAATGTGCCACTTGGGCCCGGTAAATATTATCACCCACACTTGTAACGTGTCACAGATACCTACGATTTTAAAAATTAAGAAGAACATATGTTATGAAATTAAGAACTATAATGGTAACAACCTCTTACAGCTCTGACGACGACATAAGTTACACAGTACGAAAGAGTCAACTCGCCGTTATCTGTATCCAGCTTAGAACAACGGCTTAGAATACAGATTTGAAGACTGTGGCTATGGGAGAGTGTAAATTAGGAAAAAACTTTTTACTTCAGCCGTTTCAACCTATGTGCAGGAAAGTTAGTCTTTACTGGAGGTGTTGACGTAGCGTCTTTGACTAGTAATCGTATCGCCCTAGGACCAGAGTTCGAAAACTTGCAGTATAAGTATGTACCTGTCAGTCTCCCAAAGACTATATCGAGGAAGGCAGAGCAGTGGACACAGGTTTGAGGAACCCTCTTGCTCATCTGACGACAAACTGCTTCTAAACGGCGGATGAATCAGCAATGGTGGGCGGCGCGAGGCTGCAGAAGGCAAAATGGATTACTGAGTCGAGACTTCGCGAAGTCTGCGTTTTGGTTGTTGGGGAAACGTCGCACGTCCAAAATGACCCGGCGTCATTCTCAAAATGCCAGTCAAGTAATGGTTTTGGTATGCCCGTCGACAGTGGCACAAAAAGAAAAAATTACGCAGGTAGTAATAATTTGACAAGCTTATTTACCCAAGATTACTAACACGTCTACTCCAACATTGACTGAAACAAAATATAAAAGCAGTTTTTGAAATAGAACAACAATACTTTTGACAGCTGAAGGCCGATTAGATTGTCACTCAGTCGAAGTTCATTAAACACACACTTTATAGAAGTTACAGCGTCGTAGAACGCTCTGTGTTAAAGTTCAGACTGAATAAGCCTTCTTTAATTCCCATCGGGAGCTACTGTTTAAGTCTGGCGTGTAGCCATTTGGAAGTTAAACAAGAATAAATGTTCAAGTCGACAAGTCTGCCACTACCACAGAGTCCCTGCCTTTTTCGGCAAAGAGACCACGAACAGTCTACGTCCACAGCTCGCAGGATCTCCAAGTCAGACGAGAACGGCAGCAACGTCGTGGAGGCGGCTCTCGTGTGAGGACCCTGACTGATGGAACCCTTGTGGAATTGGCGCCTGGCCCCGGAAAAATCAGTCAGGGTGAACTGGTCTGGCTTGAGGGCTGCCCAAATGGCACTTAGCACATTTTCGATCCCATGTATTGCAGTAGAGAACTGTTATTACAGTCTGCGCCCTCTAGCGATGCTTCCGTCGCCTTCTGGTAGACGACCACAGCATGGCCGTACGTGTAACAGGAAATTGTCCCCTGTGTGTTAGGCATCTTCGGAGCACTGATGTGATGTTGGCTGCTGATACTGCGGGCATTAAGCTTCGGTATAGCAGTTTCTTCACCCGAGAAAAAAAGAGGGACTCACTGGGAGGACAATATGGTGATTGAGGTAAAAGCTGCTGGCACTGAGTGTGAGAAGCAGCATGAGTGAGTCTGTCCCGTGTAGAATGAGCTGGGCTGTTGTCACAGAGAAAAGGTCTGGTTGGATGGCTTTGTGTGAAGCTTCGTCTTGACAGCCTTCCATAAGCCCGTCAGGAATTTTATGTAGAAAAGTGGTTAATGGGATAGAAATTACGAACATAATATGTCACCACCAAGCTACGACAGACCCAGAAAACACTCGATATCATCTTGCCCGATAATAGTTGCATTTTCGGCTCTTTAAGCAACAGTGAACCCACTTGCTGCCTTTGTTTCTCTGTGTCAATGTCATACTGATGTGACGTGCAATCGCCTATGGTCATGAGACGGCAAAGACGTCAACAAGTTTGCTGCTGCCTCAACATGTGTGATCGGTTAGTGTATCTGATGGATGGTGACCTTGTTTGTGTTCAAAATGTCATGCAAGACATTGAAAACTCATCCACGACTGATTATCCTTTCTCACATTGTCAGCACGACTGTGACAGGCCAGTCTTTAAGCACCGGGCCCCGTCAATTGAATTGTGATCCCACTTCTTCACACAGAGGCGATCTGACATTTCGCCTTCGTATTTCGAACTTGTCTGGTTACACTAGAAGCATATATTCCAACCAAGTAACCAGTGCGTTGTATGATAGTCCATTGTTGCCGTCTACTTCCAGTGATTCACCATGAATTGTTCCCATTTTAATTTAGAAAGCTAAATACATGCGGCTTCTATACTTCCCTAGTTTCCTATCTTCTTTCTGAATGCTCATTGAATTCATTGCGTCTTGAACATTGCGCATCCATATTCTTTGCTCACCTGACGTACGTTCATCGATTCTCTTTGGCCATCAGTCATCATCCATTCGTTAGGAGGAGGTCATACCAAGTTAATATCCATGGCAATGAGAATACTGTCTTTCTCTAAAAAAATTCCCTCGTTCAGTCATTTCAGATGTGTTCTAGTATGGAGATGCGAGAACATATTTGGCAAAAATTCATCTCAAGGGACATCAGTTTATTTTTCTCCTTTTTGGTTAGCTCCCATATTTCAGCTACATACGTGGTGATTCTGTCGACGACTCACTTGTACGGTAAGACCTGTGTTCTCTTTGCAGTTTTGTGACTCCACAGAAAGGAGTTTAGTTGCCCATTTACTGGTTTTCCTTGCCCAAATATTTAAATGTATGGACATTTTTAATTTTTCAGAGTACTACATCTAAATGTTTTGAACCTCAACCATATAATCTGTTCTTCTTGTGCTTAATGCCAGGCCCCATTTTTGAGTACTTCATGAACACGTAACTGGAGTCGTCTTTGTCTCCGGCCATCATGCCTGCTCATCGGCAAATAGCAGAGTACAGAGCACTGCACGATACTACACTTCGTCAATTGAACAGGTATTTCGAAGAAGGAAACTAATCCAATACCTCCCTCCGTGGGAAAGTACAAAAAAATATTCTCCTGTTCTCGTTTTCAGTGTTGTCCTAAGCAAACAGTTGTATCCGATCCCTTACACTAATCTCCTATCAGATACCTTGGAAAGACGTATTGGATTGTCCTGAAGGAGGCATCACGATATTAACAACAGAAGATTTGTTCTGTTCTTCAAATCATCATGAGTTAGGCATTAAAACTTCTTATTACAACGTAAGAAATTGTTATATTTTCACGAAGGATTCGTAATACGAAATATACGGAAAAAATTTTCAGATCTTAGTTCTCACACGTTTTGAAAGCCTTAGCGATGAAATTTACTACGAAAATCATTACTGTCCTTCACTTTAATTGTCCTCTGTAGTCGATGTTGTTGATCACATTAACAGCTCTTCATAAAGGGCCTGTACTCGTATTGAATGTATGTAACTGTCTTGCGTACATCCTGGATCTTCTTGTTTTGTATCGTAATTTTTCCATTGTTCGCTGTTTCTGTAGCAATGCGGGTCACTCGCGCCTTGTCCTTCTGCAGCAAGAAAGTGTTTTTCACGGCATCACCAATGGACTCAGATACGGCTAAGTAACCTTTAGGTAAGAAATATTCTAACTACCTGCTCTTGGAAATCGGAAACGACGACTTTTCCAGGAACTTTATTGAGTTTTTGTAGAACTTTGTTTGTAGAACTTGGGCCACTAGCTCTTGAAATCTAGGGTTCTTTCATCAGAGATTTGAGTAAAATTGAATCCCGTCTTGGCCGGCCGGAGTGGCCGAGCGGTTAAAGGCGCTACAGACTGGAACCGCACGACCGCTACGGCCGCAGGTTCGAATCCTGCCTCGGGCATGGATGTGTGTGATGTCCTTAGGTTAGCTAGGTTTAAGTAGTTCTAAGTTCTAGGGGACCGATGACCACAGCAGTTGAGTCCCATAGTGCTCAGAGCCATTTGAATCTTGCCTTCCTTATGGACTGAATGAAAACAATGTATCCTTGTGATGTTTAAATTATGGCTAGTCGCCTGATTTTCCTTTTCGCAGCCCCAAACTTGCACTGGCAATGGGAATTACTAATATATCTTTGCATATCGGCCAGTAGGAACCGACGCATGGAGAAAGAGCAAGTTTTGCAGTTTTGAACTTCGCAGGCGTCATGGAAAAGATGAAGTTCTTTTATCTCAGGATCCATATTGTTTATTTTAACCATCACATGCTATATACTTTGTCAGGAAACGTAGGCCTACAACAAAAAGACATGACATGACGTTACAAACGCCAAACTTACATGTTTTTAAAAGGTCTAGAACAGCTACTATATCAACAACTAGGGTCTGTTCTTCATTTACATTTAATTAAGGCTATCTAAGTAATGACGTCCGATATTAAACACAAAACAATACCTTTATGCACTGCTAACATACGTTTTTAAGCAACTGGCGAGCAGATACGACCACCAGGATTGAGAATGAACGTACACGAGACTGGGATATGTCCCCTTCTTCAAATAAATGATTATTTCCAAGTCCGACTAAGCCGGCATATGAGTGATTTTTGTTACCTTTTTGTAGCTCACCATGTGTATCCGTATGCTAACATACGTTTAATGAAAGAAAAGTAGAAATCTAATTTTTGGCGCTTTTCGCTTCTTCAAGCTACCGACTCAGTTATAGGCTGCGACATTTTTCTACGGCACTTCTAGTTAGGACTGCTGATATTTTTAACAATATCGGGAATCCGAAATTTAAAAGAAATATCATTATCTGCTCTAGATATATGGAAGAAACTTACCGATGTATCGATATGTCGACGAAAAAATGATCGACGCCCGTTCCTATAAAAATATCGGATGCACATTGTAAATATACTCCCAGTTTTACAGCTATGTATGGTAAGTATTGATTTATAATTAGATATTCTGTACATCACCAAGCTGGCATCCCACCTGTCCGCCTTAGAGCAAGAACTGAAGGGAAAACGATGCACGTTCAACACTTTGCTAACAATGGTTCCATTCACATCGCTACCCCTCGGTGGGATAGAGTTGTTCTTTTGTAACATCTATACTTGCTACACACAGTGAAAGAGAAAGATTGAACGTGATGAAAGCTCAAAAAGTAGCAAGACTCTTTCACACAGTGAAAGTGAAATTACGTTCTACTACAATTTCAAAAGAACAACTTCAAATATTTACGGAAAATTGTGAAAAAAGTATGACATAAAACGAAAATATCGACACTCGATGTTGATATTCTGATACTGATATATCGATTTGCCAGTGGAAAAACTGATTGCGAATATAGGTACCGATATATCTGTATTTAATAGCAGCCCTACTTCTAGTGGCGTGCTTACGTTTCTGTGACACGAGGATTTCAATGTATACAAAGTCATACACTTGCAAACAACAGGAAATTAATCACGTAACTTTATTTTTTTTTTTTTTGACGTGATAATTAAAATTTTTCACCACCCCTCGCGTTTAGCTACCGTATGCGCCGAGCAGCAGCGGTAAGAGCGGGCTGGACGCTACGAGGCCACAGTGGCGGACAGGGAAAGCGCCTTTTAATCGCTCCACGGCTGCGCTACAGCGCCCCCTGTGTCTTCTCGCCACGCCGCTCCGGCCACTTTGCAGTAGAGTACCCGGCGCCGCCCACGCGCAGTGCCAGGGCCCGCCGCCCACGGACCGTGGCTCTCGTTAGCGCCCACCGCCCATAATGGCCGGCGCGCTCTGATAAAACTCCGCCAGCTCACTAAAAGAGATGCATGCACACCGTATTGGTTACAAAAACTGATACACACAACCGCTAAAAGCATATACCGGGTGATCAAAAGTCAGTATAAATTTGAAAACTTAATAAACCACGGAATAATGTAGAAAGAGAGGTAAAAATTGACACACATGCATGGAATGACATGGGGGTTTATTATAACTAAAAAAAAAAAAAAGTTCACAAAATGTCCTACAGATGAAGCTGGACAGCAAAACTGCTACCGTGACGGGTGAGAGGTACGCCGATATGTTACAGAATCGCATCATCCCCAGCCTGGCTGATAAACACCTGCTGGAACGTACTATGTTTATGCAGGATGGCGCTCCACCCCATATTGCTAGACGCGTGAAAGATCTCTTGCGCGCGTCGTTTGGTGATGATCGTGTGCTCAGCCGCCACTTTCGTCATTCTTGGCCTCCCAGACCTCAGTCCGTGCGATTATTGGCTTTGGGCTTAACTGAAGTCGCAAGTGTATCGTGATCGACCGACATCTCTAGGGATGCTGAAAGACAACACCCGACGCCAATACCTCACCATAACTCCGGACATGCTTTACAGTGCTGTTCACAACATTATTCCTCGACTACAGCTATTGTTGAGGAATGGTGGTGGACATATTGAGCATTTCCTGTAAAGAACATCATCTTTGCTTTGTCTTAGTTTGTTATGCTAATTATTGCTATTCTGATCAGATGAAGTGCCATCTGTCAGACATTTTTTGAACGTTTGTATTTTTTTGGTTCTAATAAAACCCCATGTCATTCCAAGCATGTATGTCAATTTGTACCTCTCTATCTACATTATTCCGTGATTTATTCAGTTTTCAAATTTATACTGACTTTTTGATCACCCGGTACATCTAGACGGAATTTTCGCACAAAAGAGTGGTCCAAACTGATCTGAAGCTATTAATCATCTTGATCTTGAAGCTCTTTTGTCTGTGTTTGCTGTAACAATAACATATGTTTTTGAGTGTGGTTCGCCTTTAGCAAAACACAGTTTTCTTTCTTGTCCCAGACATGTTTCACTGCAGTTGCAGCATCATGAGTGGGTTTTTTATGATTATGGCTGTTAAACATAAGGAATGTTCTTTACTGTTTAAATACATATAAATATTAGTTTCTAAATTGTAATTACAATTTCGGAGGAGTACATAAAATTGTGCGTTCATACCTTCTTACCACATAGTGTGGTTTTCCTGCTGTATTACGTTTTTACAGTGACTGGTTTTCTTTACTGCAAGTCCTGTGAAACATGTCTGGGACAAAAAACAAAATTGTGTTTTGCTAAAGGCCGATCCCATTCAAAAACATATGTTATGATCTGAAGCTTTCTGGAAATTTACGAGGGGCATTCAGTAAGCAATGCAAAGCCTGCCCGGTTGGCCGTGCGGTCTAACGCACGGCTTTCCGGGCGGGAAGGAGCGCCTGGTCCCCGGCACGAATCCGCCGGCGGATTTGTGTAGAGGTCTGGTGAACCGGCCAGTCTGGATGGTTTTTAGGCGGTTTCCCTTCTGCCTCGGCGAATGCGGGCTGGTTCCCCTTATTCCTCCTCAGTTACACTACATAGGCTATTACTGCGAAAACAAGTTCTGCACGTACGCGTACACCACCATCATTCTACCACGCAAACATAGGGGTTATACTCGTCTGGTGTGAGACGTTCCCTGGGGGTCCACCGGGGGTCGAACTGCGCAATAACCGTGGCATCGGTGTGGGGCGGTGGAGGGGCGAAGTGGACTGCAGTAGTCGTCATGGGGTTGTGGACCACTGTGGCTGAGGTGGGGATGGAGCCTCTCCGTCGTTTCTTGGTCCCCGGTTAACATACAATGCATACATACAAGCAATGCAATATCTTTCATCTGATAGCATATCGGTTTTATTGACGAATCCAGTGCACCGTACTACTGCCCATCCTTTTAAATACAAAACCCCATTTTTCAATACTGTGTGACGGCGTTACACACCTTGCTGGTAGGGCCGCATGGCACTGGTCTACTTGTCGATGTCAGAGCCAGTGTTTTGCTGCATCAATAACCTCGCCATCACTCGCGTACTACTTCCCGCAGAGTGTGCCCTTCATTGGATCTACGAGGTGCATTCAAGTTCTAAGGCCTCCGATTTTTTTTCTCCGAACTGGAAAGAGATAGAAACATGCGCATTGTTTTAAAATGACGCCGCGTTCACTGTCAATACGTCCCAGAGATGGCAGCACAGTACGGCAGATGGAATTTTACCGGCAGCGGCGAGAATGAGAACTGTTTTAAATACTTAAAATGGCGACGTTTTCCTTACTTGAACATCGTGCAATCATTCGTTTTCTGAATTTGCGTGGTGTGAAACCAATTGAAATTCATCGACAGTTGAAGGAGACATGTGGTGATGGAGTTATGGATGTGTCGAAAGTGCGTTCGTGGGTGCGACAGTTTATTGAAGGCAGAACATTGTGTGACAATAAACCGAAACAACCTCGGGCTCGCACAAGCCGGTCAGACGACATGATCGAGAAAGTGGAGAGAATTGTTTTGGGGGATCGCCGAATGACTGTTGATTAGATCGCCTCCAGAGTTGGCATTTCTGTGGGTTCTGTGCACACAATCCTGCATGACGACCTGAAAATGCGAAAAGTGTCATCCAGGTGGGTGCCACGAATGCTGACGGACGACCACACGGCTGCCCGTGTGGCATGTTGCCAAGCAATGTTGACGCGCAACGACAGCATGAATGGGACTTTCTTTTCGTCGGTTGTGACAATGGATGAGACGTGGATGCCATTTTTTAATCCAGAAACAAAGCGCCAGTCAGCTCAATGGAAGCACACAGATTCACCGCCGCCAAAAAAATTTCGGGTAACCGCCAGTGCTGAAAAAATGATGGTGTCCATGTTCTGGGACAGCGAGGGCGTAATCCTTACCGATTGCGTTCAAAAGGGCACTACAGTAACAGGTGCATCCTACGAAAATGTTTTGAAGAACAAATTCCTTCCTGCACTGCAACAAAAAGTCCAGGAAGGGCTGCGCGTGTGCTGTTTCACCAAGACAACGCCCCAGTTTCTTCGTGATAACAACTTTGAAGTGATTCCTCATGCTCCCTACTCATCTGACCTGGCTCCTAGTGACTTTTGGCTTTTTGCTTTTTCCAACAATGAAAGACACTCTCCGTGGCCGCACATTCACCAGCCATGCTGCTATTGCCTCAGCGATTTTCCAGTGGTCAAAACAGACTCCTAAAGAAGCCTTCGCCGCTGCCATGGAATCATGGCGTCAGTGTTGTGAAAAATGTGTACGTCTGCAGGGCGATTATGTCGAGAAGTAACGCCAGTTTCATTGATTTCGGGTGAATAATTAATTAGAAAAAAAAATCGGAGGCCTTAGAACTTGAATGCACGTCGTAACTCGTTGTTCTTTATTGTCTTGTGTTAGGCGACGAGGAAACCAGCAGGCATACACCTTTGAGCACTCCAACTGGTCGGCGAGTGTGGCGGCGCTACCGACAGAGGTGTCCAGTTGTGCAGCGAGGTGTTTGTTTGCGATCCGTCGATCGCCTCAAATGAGCCTGTCCGCACGTTCCAACACTGCAGTTGTGTGCGGCCGGTTGGCGGGCGAGACATCCGACAGGTCTGGGCGACCTCGTCGCGACTATTACAGACGCGTCGCCGAACGTCTCACCGTGCTTTTATTCACTGCCACGTCTCTGCTGACATTCTACGAGCACCTGTGAACATCTGCAATGCTCTGATTTTCCGCCAAAACAAACTCAGTGACAAGTTTCCGCTTGGAACGCTCCTGGTTATCCGTAACTTGAGCGGTCGCTGACCTTCGTGAATGTAAAACGTAGAGCGAAAAAGCTATTACTGTAATAACTTTTTCGCTCGACGTTTTACATTCACGAAGGTCAGCATGCGGTTGAGCGGACATGCGAGCCGCTAAAGAAATACTTGTAAAACCATTATGCGAAAACTAGTTTGAGAAAACAACAGATTATTTCACATCTTACAGTATGATATCTTTGCTTGATAAAGAACGTATTTACTTTTCGTTTTAGTTCCTGTGCTGCATCCGATGATGTAGGGAACAGCATGATATTTTAAGATTTTTGCAGGGGTGAAAACACATTGCGTAGACTTTGCGTCATTGATTCCAGTAGGTGAAATGTAGCTAAGTTATGGAAATTCTATTTAAAGCGGAGAACATATCGATATGTACCACTGTTCTCAAGATACTGGTTCTTATATCCACGGGAGGGTTGAGCAAACTGCGCCCAGTGTTGTTTCCTTGCGGAACGTGAATCATGTGATCATGTGTTCCCGTCACATTTCATTAACGGTTCAGGATATCAAACTAGATATTTTTACAAACGACTCCACGCAAAGATGTCCGTATATTGCCATACGATTAACACTCAAAACATTTTTATTTATCGAGATACAGATTGAAACACCCCCGTTTTGTCCTTCATTGGGTTTTGCGTGATTTACCAAAGGCGCCAAACAATTAATTATTATAATTATGCTTAATTGATGGAAAGCTATCGGTTTTCCTGTTGCGGTTTCGGGGGTATTTCAACCGAGTGCGGCTGTTCTAAGACGGAGTAGTTAATGATTGAAAGTTTATCTATTATTAAAGACCATCAAGATTGCGACGTACAAACTGATATGTATTTTCTGTAATAACACAGAAATTCTGAGGCAGTTTCTACCTTCACCTTTCACGTTTAGTTACGGTTATATCTTTTATTGGTTGCTGATTTTGAGTACTTCGTCACACGCAATGTTGATGATTAACATTCACAACAATCCTCACTGCAATCCATGTTTGTTGCTGGCCGACGAGGTTGACGCGATACACGTAATTCGGCACTTGTCCGTTTGGTTTCATATCACTCGCGTATCGGTATTGGCGAGGGTCAACCCCACGACGATCATGGGGACACGCTCATTCGTCATACTTGGGTGAATTTACAGTTTACTGCTCACTCGACCACCATTCTTGCCCTTCTCTCCAGTACTAATACTCGTTCAACACTCGTATCACTCCCTCCTGCAGCGGTCGACAATCGATTCCTGTCTGCTATCGACCTGTATGTCGGATACAAGCATCTATGTTTGTGGGACCACGGATCCCTTACAAGATGTAACTGAAAATTTTGTCGACATATGATGTCCTTCTCTAAACAGCATTTAATATGTTGTCAAAAAAGAATATTGTGGCATTGGAACCATTAATATTTACGATATGCTATATGGGATACTCAGCTTTAACCAAAACCTGTTCACGAGATGAAATCGCCAAGTAACTAAATGTTTTAATTATTTCAGTTTACACCGAGATCTTCTGTTTATTTATAACACTGGAACTGTCAAAGCTCTACAGGTTCTTGTGGCTTAATTAATTTTACTTTCAAGTTCCTACTGCAGTCTTACCTCCTAACTGATAAGCTTTGCGTTCGAAACATGAGAGGGAGAGAGGAAACAGTCAGTCCGTTCACTGAACTGTACTTTTCATGCTGCCCACTTCAGCTGTTAATGTCGTCCTTCATGGAGCTGTCAATGGCAGGAATGCTTCTGGCACCACTTACAGAGGCCAGGGGTGAATGACTTCTACGGTGGGTGGTGGAGCTTGACTGCTAGTTTCTGTGGGGCCTCCAGCTCTCCACCAATGGCACAGTTGCAGTCGTGTGCTCAGTAGGTACAAGGTGGATGTCCAACGTCCAGTCATAAAGACAGCAATACCATACATTCCTTTATTTCTCAGGTTTCGGTGGGGCTAGGTATTGGTCAGTGCTCTCCAGACACTGGCTGGCCTCGGACTGTGAAGCTCGCAGAAGTCAATAAGCAGATTCACGTGAGGGCAGGCAGCATCAACTCGCATAACAGCCGGCAGTGTTGCACGGTCAGTCCTCCTACTATATTGCTCCCAGGCAGTTGGGCGGCGCCCGATTCTGCACTGGGCAGATGCGCGATTCAATACAGGATGTGCAAGGCATGCAGTGTCGAACCGTGGACCTCAGAGTAGATGGCAGCATCAGTGCTGGCAGGCAAGGAGTTTACCCATGCAGGGCAATGAACAAAAGCAGTATTTGCCAAAAAAAGGGGGAGACAAAGGGCAGCAGCGTTAGCATGCACAGCGCAGGTTAGACAGCTAAATGCCCCAGGCACCAAATGCGGATCCCCAAGTTAGGTGCCATACAGTGAATGGCACTTAGGCAACAAGTGGTCCACATGCTGGAAGCTAATAGGTCAGCAGCATTCAAACTCAGGCAGAATAAGTGCTAGCAAAGACAGAGTCTAATGGCGACAGCTTGGTGATCCATTTTGAGAAAGTGAGAGGCGTACACATATCCTCACAGCTGCCTGCTGGTAGTTTCTGATGCTGCTTGTCGGAAATTGGCAGTACAAGGGTCACTATGAAAGTAGTGAGCAACGGTTTGTAAATCTCCTGATATTTATTTTTTAGAGAAACGAAGATCATCATCGTAATTTACAGACTTTTCTCTCACTTTTCTACGTAGGCTTAACTTCCCCGCACACGTTTTCCCCATCGTTCTGCGAGTTTGAAAATACACCTACGACAAAACTTCATTCCAGCTGCGCGAAGACAGTGACGCAATGTTTCGTTTCCTGAATATCCTTGCATCTGTTCCTTTCAGATTTCATCCCCTGTCACAATACTCGTCAGAAAAGCAGCACCTACGGTTTCAAATCTCTGAAGAATCTTTTGGCTGGTGTTTCTTTTCTGAAGTTTTGAGACCTTCTGTCAATAAAGGTGGGACCCAACAGCACAAACTTTTCGATAACCTAAGCTTTGAATTATTTCTTGCATTCCACTGTGGCCTACTACAAGCTTTGCAGCGGTTTCACTCACTGTGACAAATCTATCTTCTCTAATGATCTCACCAACTCTTTCCTTGTTGCGCTTCATGGCGGCAGATCGCGGGTGACCGATGAGAAGCCGGCCGCTGTGGCCGAGCGGTTCTAGGCGCTTCAGTCCGGAACCACACGGCTGCCACGGTCGCAGGTTCGAATCGTACGTTGGGCATGGATGTGTGTGCTGCCCTTAGGTTGGCTAGGTTTAAGTAGGTCCAAATCTAGGGGACTGATGACCTCAGATGTTAAGTCCCATAGTGCTTAGAGCCATTGGAACATTTTGGAACCGATGAGACTCCTCTTGGATACTCGTTTTCCCAATTTTGATACCTTAAATCCCTCGCCTGCTAGCATCCATGCCTCCACAGGCACACTGAAGTCTGTAGTGAATTTCAGCGACAGATTTTGGCTCTTTACCAAGGAATTCAGTGACAGCACACTGGCGAAGCGAAACATCGATGTCCGCCATTTTGGAAGTATTGCCTGATGTCACGTGAAGGGCGTTAGTGACGTCACAATATGGCAACATTACGATTACAACTCTGTTGTCGTTTTTGTTACATTGTTGAAATTTGAATCATAACAATAGATTGCTCGCGACTTTCCGTATGACCCTGGTTTTTATAAGAGCTCGGTCCAACAGAATTTCAGAAACTGCAGCGCTTTCGCTCCAGCAGAACCGGGGCGTGACACACAGTCATTGCGCAAACATGACATCGCTGCCTAGGCGGCCCAATCGTTCCACTACGTCGGCGACACTGTAGAGTCCCAGTGTGCTGTGAAGGTGTCACAACTTCGTTTTCCAGGAGCCCCAGCTCAAGACTTCCGCAATGTCAGCACAGTCTGAATACTGCTTCGTGCGCAAGAACGCCTACCACTCAAGTTTCCTGCGCCACCCTGCTACGTCGTCAGTCTACCGTCACTTCTGCTGCGCTGGGCAAGACCATACCGGAACGCTCGTGCCTGCCACTCTCTCACGTCTCCAAGGCGACCAGACTTACTTCACTGATTTCGTACCATGGAACGGCTCATCTACACCACTTTAGTGCCATGACCTTGTCAGCGGTGGAGTGTATCATCACTGCTTGGTACCTTTTCGTTCCAAAGCGAACATTGTACGACTTTTAGCAGATGACTGATTCTTTCTACGGAGAGCTTATATTGCATTTGATACATTGACGGTAAGAAAATCTAAACACCAGGCAGTATCTGTGCGACATAAATGGATGTTTATACTTCTATGTGACCATTGATGACTTGCAGCCGTCTAGAATGAAATTGGAATTAATTTAATACTTTCAGCTGCTGGCGGGCGTTGATACATATCAACGGGGACAGGTGAAAATGTGCACCCCGACCGCTACTCGAACCCGGGATCTCCTGTTTACATGGCAGACGGTCTATTCATCTGAACCATCGAGGGCACGGATGATAGTGCGACTGCAGGGACTATCCCGCGCACGCCTCTCGCGAGACCCACATTTTCACCTTATATGTCCATACACTACATTTGTAGTGTCCCACCCCAACACACTCATTACTCGTGGAAAACATTCTTACCAAGTCTCGTAAGAGTTCGGGGAATATGTGTGCATCTGCACAGAAAAAGGAGGTCATGGCCGGTATTGCCAGAACTATATAGTTATATTGATGACCTGCAGCCATCTAGAACGAAATTAGAATTAATTTAATACCTTCAGCTGGTGACGGGCGTTGATACATATCAACGGGGACAGGTGAAAATGTGTGCCCCGACCGGGACTCGAATCCGGGATCACCTGCTCTCGGGAGGCGTGTGCGAGATAGTCCCTGCAGTCGCACTGTCCTCTGTTCCCTGGATGGCTCAGATGGATAGAGCGTCTGCCATGTAAGCACGAGATCCCGGGTTCGAGTCCCGATCGGGGCACATATTTTCACCTTTCCCAGTTGATATGTATCAACGTCCGTCAGCAGCTGAAGGTATTAAATTAATTCCACTTATTGGTAGGTACATTTGAAAAATGCTATCTATCAAATTTCGCGCCAGTTGCATAAGAATAGCGCCATTATGAGGATGAAAATCAGGTTTGCTTTAAACCCACATTGTGTTAGTGTTAGCTATCTTTGAGATTGGACATGGTGAGTCGTTAGTCAAGAATGCCTTTAAGGTGACAAAGACGGCATTATCAACACCTCACTGAGTTTGAATGAAGTAGTGTTATAGTGGTACGACGAGCTGGAAGTTCCTTTTGCGATATTGCAGAAGAATTTGGCAGGACTGTAGCCACTGCACATGACCGCTATCACGAGAATGTACGCTCGCAAGCAGACGGGTTTCCGAACGGCCACGTTGCACGACCGAGGGGGAAGAGCATCGTTTTCGGCGTACGGCTCTGGCGCGGCGTACTGCTTTTGCAGCAGCAATCTGATTAATGTTGGCTCCACAGTAACGTTACAAATCGGCTACTTCACGGGCAGCTCCGTGCCAGACGCCCAAAAGCGTGCGTTCCACTGACCCCAAACGACCGCCATTTGCGACTTCGCGGTTGTCAAGCGAGAGTTCATTGGAGGGCTTTCTGATGGAAGGTGGTTCTGCTTCGGTGCCAATGGTGGCCGTGTTTTGGTTAGGAGGAGGCCAGTTGAGGTCTCAAACCAACCTGTCCTTGGGCACCGTACTCATTTTTGTAACGGCTCCCAAACCCAAGCTCCTCGGCGGTACTTTTGGGGCAGCCACCACAAATTTTATAAAGCGTGGGTAGTGACCAGGATGTAGCTATGTCTGTTGGCCGAATAAAAATTAATTAATAGTATTGCCACAGCTAGAATGAAGAGATAACTTATCTTTATTTCTGATGAAACGTGCACCAGCAATACAAGTCCGAGTAATATCCAAGAGTAATCCGTGTACTGAGCCTAGTCGAATACAATAGCAAATATCACACTGCAGTGGCTCCGCTATAAACTCCACGAAAGGCTAGCGATAGATAATCGACAACAGACTGTCCGTCTCGGGGCCAGCGCTCCTCCTTATATGCAAAAGGCAGAGGGCGCTGCGGACCCGAGCTCAGCCATGGCGCGACCTCTTCCGTCGGCGGTAACGCCCTGAGACGCCGACGGCCGCGACGGGAACTGTCGCCAGCGATGTCACGGTCAGGGCGCGCGTGCGAGAGTTGGTCGGTTGGTTGGGTCCGTGGATACAACACTTACATTTGAAGTTATGGTCTGGAGTACGATTTGACAGGATAACAAGAGCATTCTGGCCGCAAATTTGTACGTCAGTTTGGTGATTCGACCTGTTGTGCTGCCATTCATGAACAGGATAACGCTCGCCCACATACCACAGTTGTAATCCAGCGTGCGTCACAGAATATTAACATGTTTCCTTGGCCTATTCGAGCATCAGATCTGTCTCCAATCAAGCACATATGAGACATTACGGGACGACTACTCTAACGTCATCCACAAACGGCAGTAACCGTCGTTGTATTGACCACACCAAGTGCAACAGGCATGAAATTCCATCCCACAAAGAGACATCCGGCACCTGTACAACACAATATCTGCAGATTTGCATGTCTGAGTTCAACATTCTGACGGTTACACCGGTTATTAATGTGCCAGCACGTCGGATTTGCAGCGGCTTATCTTCCATTTACATTAACCTTTCATCTTGCAATGTTAATCACTTGAATATGTTACCTAGGCAAATGTATTCCACAAATTTCATAACTACTTCCATTATGCCGGATGATCAAAAAGTCAGTATAAATTTGAAAACTTAATAAACCACGGAATAATGTAGATATAGAGGTAAAATTGACACACATGCTTGGAATGACATGAGGTTTTATTAGAACCAAGGGAAAAAAAGAAAGCAAAGTTCACAAAATGTCCGAAAGATGGCGCTGGACAGAAAAACGTCAGTGACTGCACATGACAATCGTGTATAAAAGGAGCTGTAATGAGAGAGAGAATGAGATGCGCCAGCAGTCGCAGCATGTTGACGTTACCTGAAAGGGCGCTTTTAGTGAAGCTGTATTATCAGAATGGGGAATGTGCTAGTTCAGCGTTACGATCCTATCGTCATAGGAAGGGGATTCGAACGGGTAAAGGTCCGTTGACAAATGCAGCTGTGGCGAGAATGATTTCGAAGTTCGAAGCCACGGGTTGTTTAGACGATAGACCCCGTAGTGGCCGACCGAGCACAAGGCGTAATGCTGCTGAGACAGTTCAGGAAGAAATGGAGGCTGTAGCGGGTACGTCTGTGCACGGGCACAGAAGCTGAGGGCATTTGCGGTGTGGGCATTTCAAAAGATGGCGGAAGATGCCGATTGGTTGAGTAAAGTGTTGTGGACCGACGAAGCTAATTTCACGCTCCGAGGGTCTGTCAACGCCCACAACTGCAGAATTTGGGCTACCGAAATTCTTAGAACTGGCGTGGAAACTCCATTGCACGACGAGAAAGTCAGGGTATGGGTTCGATTTACCACATCTACCGTTATCGGCCCTTTTTTCTTCGAGGAGATACGTGAATCTGGTTTTGTAACTGCTACCGTGACGGGTGAGAGGTACGCCGATATGTTACAGAATCTCATCATCCCCAGCCTGGCTGATAAACACCTGCTGGAGCGTACGATGTTTATGCGGGATGGCGCTCCACCCCACATTGTTATACGCGTGAAAGATCTCTTGCCCGCGTCGTTTGGTGCTGATCGTGTGCTCAGCCGCCACTTTCGTCATCCTTGGCCCCCATGTCCCCACACCTCTGTCCGTGCGATTATTGGCTTTGGCGTTACCTGAAGTCGCAAGTGTATCGTGACCGACCGACATCTCTAGGGATGCTGAAAGACAAGACCCGACGACAATGCGTCACAGTAACTACGGACGTGCTTTACAGTGCTGTTCACAACATTACTCCTCGACTACAGCTATTGTTGAAGAATGATGGTGGACATATTGAGCATTTTCTGTAAAGAACATCATCTTTGCTTTGTCTTACTTTGTTGTAATAATTATTGCTATTCTGATCAGATGAAGCGCCATCTGTCGGACATGTCGGACATTTTTTGAACGTTTGTATTTTTTTGGTTCTAATAATACCCCATGTCATTCCAAGCGTGTGTCAATTTGTACCTCTCTATCTACATTATTCCGTGATTTATTCAGTTTTCAAATTTATACTGACTTTTTGATCACCCAGTATTTTGGTGTTGCGATTTCTTCTGTCAGTGTACATCAGTACATTCTGACAAGGGAACCTCCCCATCGCACCCTCCTCAGATGTAGTTATAAGTTGGCACAGTGGATAGGCCTTGAAAAACTGAACACAGATCAATTGAGAAAACAGGAAGAAGTTGTGTGGAACTGTGAAAAAATAAGCAAAATATATAAACTGAATAGTTCAAAGGAAGATATCCAACATTAAGGACGACAGGAACGCAGGAGCGCCGTGGTCTCGTGGTAACGTGAGCAGCTGCGGAACGAAAGGTCCTAGGTTCAAATCTTCCATTGAGTGAAGAGTTTCATTTTTTATTTTCAGTTTATGTGACAAACTCTTATGTTTTCATCACTTTTTTGGGAGTGATTATCACACCCACAAGAAAACCTAAATCGGGCAAGGTAGAAGAATCTTTTTAGCCATTCGCCAAGTGTACAAGTTAGGTGGGTCAACAATATATTCCTGTCATGTGACGCACATGCCGTCACCAGTGTCGTATAGAATATATCAGATGTGTTTTCCTGTGGAGGAATCGGTTGACCTATGACCTTGCGACAAATGTTTTCTGTTCCCATTGGAGAGGCACGTCCTTTCGTCTACTAATCGCACGGTTTTGCGATGCGGTCGCAAAACACAGACACTAAAATTATTACAGTGAACAGAGATGTCAATGAACGAACGGACAGATAATAACTATGCAAAAATAAAGAAAGTGAAATTTTCAGTCGAGGGAAGACTTCAACCAAGGACCTCTCGTTCTCCAGCTGCTCACGCTACCACGGGACCACGGCGCTCCTGATCTTTCAGATTCCATTATGGTGCTTATGTGGCCCATTGACTACTCAATTTGTATATTTTGCTTATTTTTTCACAGTTCCACACAACTTCTTCCTGTTTTCTCAATTGATCTGTGTTCAGTTTATCAAGGCCTATCCACTGTGCCAACTTATAACTAAATCTGAGGGGGGTGCGATGGGGAGGTTCCCTTGTGAGTTTACGTGCAGTAATCTTTTAGTGCTATGTGATGTCCTACGCCACGCCTCTGAGCCTGTTTGGAATAACGACGGTGCCTTCACGCTGCGTGCCCTCCCCCGTCTCTTGAGAGCCAGCGTCAGGGGCGGCCACACCGCGGTACCTCGCGGGGGTGGGGTGCGGCAGAGCAGGCGGTTCCCAGGAGCGCTTGGCTAACCGCCGAGGGCTGCAGCCGCACCCTAATTGCCCCCGGTGGGCGCTAATTTAGCCAAGTTATGAATATCTGAGGCCGCGACCGCGCTCCTAACTCCAGCTCGTGTGTGGGCTGCCGCCGTGCTCACGGCTTCTCCAGCTGCTCCAGACTCCTTCTCAAGTGTCCTGTTCTCCACTGGTCGTCGCACAGTAATGGTAGTGGTAATATTTTACGATCCAGTGGGCCCGCAGCGTTCAAGATGTATCTTACAGTAATTATGTAATTATATCCAAATTGTGCATAGGCTTCTTTATTTTTATTTTCTATTTATTTATTTAATCGTATTGGTTAAAAACAGACTTGGTTACAATTTTATTTTTTTTATTTTTCAACGACGCGTTTCACCTTATTTAGGCATCTTCAGGTTATCTACATAGAAAACAGAGAACAAATACATCTGAAGAATTGCCATCGCGTTGTGCAGACTTGGATAACCCAAAAACATGTATAAACAGATCGAATACTGAAAGAGTAAATACCTTAATTTGGTATTTCTTAGAAGAAGCCCTTAGTCAGTCGCCGGCCAGGGTGACCGAGCGGTTCTAGGCGCTACAGTCTGAAACCGCGCGACCACTACGCTTGCAGGTTCGAATCCTCCGTCGGGCATGGATGTGTGTGGTGTCCTTAGGTTAGTTAGGTTTAAGTAGGGGACTGATGACCTTATAAGTTAAGTCCCATAGTGCTCAAAGCCATTAGAACCAACCTTAGTCAGTGCAGCCAAAGGGCATCGTCGAATATATCAGGCCAACATCGCCTTCGTTAAAACTAGAAATATAGTAAAATCATTATCTTTTCGTGATGGACGCGAAAGACACCAAGATCTGCATAACGCGTTCGCGTTCAAAGGAGCGAGTAACAGAGTAAGATGGGGGCTCAGGTAGTAAGCATAATGCAGCACAGCGTCGTGTGCTAGTATTGAAGCCTAATACAGGATCTCCTCAACAGGCGGCGCTGCCACGCAACAGTGATAAGAATGAGAGATCGTAAACTGGATACACATACCCACTATAACTTTATAAATGTAATGCACATAAAACATTGATAAGACGGAATTACTAGGGGCAACACCTGTGCAATAACTTATCCTAAAATTGTGACGAAGTAAAATATAAATGAAGGCGGTAAATTTAAAATGAAAAAACAAGGTGTATAGTACAACACACAGATGCAGTACATAAACAGATTTTACGTATCATATACCACTAGAACGAGAACATTAAAAGCACAGGACCGTAATTTCAGATAAAGAGGCCGCCCATATAACACTCAATACTGCGACATCCGGAGCTACAACTTCTAACAAGAAAACTTTTGTTTTATATATAAAATACAAGTAAAATTATTAGGCTTAAAAATACACTCCAACGTGGAAGACGGACGTTAGGCAGGTAAATTCCCCCCCCCCCCTTTTTTTATAGCTACATTGAAATGTGTAAAATGCGTCGTCATTTAAAGCGACAAATTCGCAAGTATTTATTTAATCCATTTTGGCTGAGCTGCTATCTTCAGACGATCTGCTGTAGCTACAAAATATTTGTAATTCATTATAATGTTTGTTATCGTATTTTCGGGTACACAAATTTTGTACTTATGTCCATATATCATCACTTGTCGCTGTTACTCTCTATTCAGTAACAACGTGGTGTATTTTTGGGAGTCTTACAAGCTGTTTTGTGTTTTGATGCTGCTGTTAATCATCCTTTCTCGTAATTTTTATAATGTGACCTTTTATAGTGTGATCCGACAGCTGCGACAGTTGGCCAAAGATGCTATATGTTTGCAGTTACTAGTTTTGTTATTAATTGGGTCTGTATGTATCATCTTTGTAATCGATAGTTCTGTATGTAGTCGTTTGTGTCGATCCGTTTCCTTTCGTTAGGAGCTCAATAAAATTTTATATGATTTTTTTTTTTGAATCCGCCTGTTCGTTCAAAATGTCATCAGGGCGTTCTACTGTGTAGATGATATTTTAAATGAACAAGCGGATTTAGAGCACAAGCATTTCATACAAAATTTTATTGAACTCCTAAAGAAAGATAACGGATAGATACAAAGAACTAGGCACAGAATTATCGATTACAAAGATCATACATGCAGCACAAAATGATAACGTCAACACACCATAGCAACTGCAAACATATAGCATCTTTGGCCAACTGCCACAACTGACGATTAATACTTAAATGTTCCTAAAATTAATGGTTTCGGTTAGTTTTGCTGTCTGTATGCGACAGTACTGACACGTGTATACTAAAAACGTCAGCTACTTGCTGAGGTAACAGACTGACTGGCGTATTGATCCTCCCCTCTTTCAAGACAGAAAGCTCTGTCGTATACAAACCAAACAACACTGTCGCACGCCGCAGGCAGAAATGTGAGATGGGTCCCTGTACGAATATACACTCCTGGAAATTGAAATAAGAACACCGTGAATTCATTGTTCCAGGAAGGGAAAACTTTATTGACACATTCCTGGGGTCAGATACATCACATGATCACACTGACAGAACCACAGGCACATAGACACAGGCAACAGAGCATGCACAATATCGGCACTAGTACAGTGTATATCCACCTTTCGCAGCAATGCAGGCTGCTATTCTCCCATGGAGACGATCGTAGAGATGCTGGATGTAGTCCTGTGGAACGGCTTGCCATGCTATTTCCACCTGGCGCCTCAGTTGGACCAGCGTTCGTGCTGGACGTGCAGACCGCGTGAGACGACGATTCATCCAGTCCCAAACATGCTCAATGGGGGACAGATCCGGAGATCTTGCTGGCCAGGGTAGTTGACTTACACCTTCTAGAGCACGTTGGGTGGCACGGGATACATGCGGACGTGCATTGTCCTGTTGGAACAGCAAGTTCCCTTGCCGGTCTAGGAATGGTAGAACGATGGGTTCGATGACGGTTTGGATGTACCGTGCACTATTCAGTGTCCCCTCGACGATCACCAGTGGTGTACGGCCAGTGTAGGAGATCGCTCCCCACACCATGATGCCGGGTGTTGGCCCTGTGCACCTCGGTCGTATGCAGTCCTGATTGTGGCGCTCACCTGCACGGCGCCAAACACGCATACGACCATCATTGGCACCAAGGCAGAAGCGACTCTCATCGCTGAAGACGACACGTCTCCATTCGCCCCTCCATTCACGCCTGTCGCGACACCACTGGAGGCGGGCTGCACGATGTTGGGGCGTGAGCGGAAGACGGCCTAACGGTGTGCGGGACCGTAGCCCAGCTTCATGGAGACGGTTGCGAATGGTCCTCGCCGATTCCCCAGGAGCAACAGTGTCCCTAATTTGCTGGGAAGTGGCGGTGCGGTCCCCTACGGCACTGCGTAGGATCCTACGGTCTTGGCGTGCATCCGTGCGTCGCTGCGGCCCGGTCCCAGGTCGACGGGCACGTGCACCTTCCGCCGACCACTGGCGACAACATCGATGTACTGTGGAGACCTCACGCCCCACGTGTTGAGCAATTAGGCGGTACGTCCACCCGGCCTCCCGCATGCCCACTACACGCCCTCGCTCAAAGTCCGTCAACTGCACATACGGTTCACGTCCACGCTGTCGCGGCATGCTACCAGTGTTAAAGACTGCGATGGAGCTCCGTATGCCACGGCAAACTGGCTGACACTGACGGCGGCGGTGCACAAATGCTGCGCAGCTAGCGCCATTCGACGGCCAACACCGCGGTTCCTGGTGTGTCCGCTGTGCCGTGCGTGTGATCATTGCTTGTACAGCCCTCTCGCAGTGTCCGGAGCAAGTATGGTGGGTCTGACACACCGGTGTCAATGTGTTCTTTTTTCCATTTCCAGGAGTGTATGACTACAAATTCCTCTTCGACTAGGGAGACGTTCCTTGTGAGTAACAAATCTGCCACTGGCATTTCAACCCTTCTAAAGTTGCCCAAGCTGACCGTCGGTGATGTGACAGGGAAGTGGAAATGCGAAGGAACAACCACAATTAAACCAAGGCCAGGCAAAGCTGTTATACTGTTGCACAGGTACCGTCGAGAATTACAGTCGGTGGTTGATAAGATCGGATGAAATCAGCGGAAAAAATCACTCGTACGTTCCAAGCTGCTGCCTGGAGTCCAGTTTGCGCAATCACTCTGCTGAGGGAGACAAAAGGACGAAGTACAGGTCCTCATAAGCTACAATTCCTGGTGTCTGTACTTAGTTGTTCCCGCGGACGCGTAGCAGGGGAAGTCACTGGAGACCGCAAACGGCGAAGGGGTTGGGTTTTGGAAATACCTGCAAAGCGTTATCTGCCATCAACTGTACGGCCGACAGTGAAGTATGGAGTAGATGATCTTACGATATGGGGGTGTTTTTCATAGTTAGGATGTGGACACCTTGTTGTCCTTAAGAAAACGCTGATGCGGAAGGGTATGAAGACATTTTACAACATTGTTTAGTTGTGTAGAGCTGCATGGTTCGGAGGTGATGATTGTACCAGCATGACAGTACACACACTCACAAAGCTGTAGCCGTGACAAAATGTTTTCCGGCCAGCAACATTTCTTAAATTGACTGTCCTAACGAGAGTCTGAACTTCAAATCAATGGAATACGTATGGAATGAATTAGAACTTCGACTCTGCTGCAGAACCCAGATTTCAACATCACTACATCCTCTGGTTCGAGCTCTTAAGGAAGAATGTGCTGTCACTCCTCCAGAGGCGTTAAGACACCCCATTGAACGTGTACCTAGAAGAGTTCAAACCGTTATGAAGCCGAAACGTGGGCACACCCCATGCTAATGAACTATACTAAGTGTCCAGAAACTTTTGATCAGACAGTGTATATTCACACTTCACTGCTATACTTTTTTCCAACGATGGATTCTCTTTGCGGAGACTGTAGTTGTGGAAGTCTGCAGTTGCGCTGTTGAAGAAACATGGCCTATAGAATCACTCGTTGTCATTCTGGAGAGGCCTATCATACAGTGGATTACAGCCTATAGAATCAACACGTGTGACTGTACTGTGCGGAATGAGTTGCCACTATGGTGGAGGAAAAAAAAATGCTCCTCGGTCAACTCGCCGTTATGCCTGATCTTGACAGCCTCCCGTAACGTCGTCAGATGAATTCGGTAGTTTGCCCCTGTGATGGTTTTCCCTTAAGAGCACGTTCTGCTATTAACAAGGCACGGCCGTCCCAAGAAACCATCAGCATCATCTTGCATTACGATCTCTGGATTACGTTGTTACCCAACGCTTTTCTGCCAAGTGGTTCCTCTCTAGCTAGTATTCCATACGAGCGACCTTATTTAATGTTACTCGTACCATAGGTCACTGGGTAATGGATGGCTCGGTTTAAAAGAATAGCTCGATAATGTCGTAGGGTCGAGACGCACATGTATGCTTTCATACCTAGCAGCTAAATCGCTGCAAATGATACCCAATAGCTGCGATCCTGCAGTCAAATAGCCTATGTATTGGCCGTAACTGCGAATTAATAAAGATAAATGCATAATTTAATAAAAAGGGTTCTATTCTAAAGTCTGTAATTGATGCATGCGACAGAGTATTACCACTCTGTCAACAGGCCACAAGTGGTCCATCAGAACTAACCGACCGCCGTGTCATCCTCAGTGGAGGATGCGGATAGGAGGAGCGTGGGGTCAGCACGCCGCTCTCCCGGTCTTCATGATGGCATTCTTGACCGACGCCGCTACTATTGGCATCCTCAATTGGCATCACGAGGCTGAGCGCACCCCGAAAAATGGCAACACCGCATGCCGACCACGCCCGACAGCGCTTAACTTCGGTGATCTCACGGGAGCCGGTGCATCCACTGCGGCAAGGAAAGAGTATCACGCTGGGTAAATTTATTCAAGAAAGCACATCTCAAATAAACGGAAAGTGGTCCTATGACATCCAGTTGAAATACAGGCAGAAAATAACCTTTTAAAATGCGGTAAAGTTGCGCACAGATCATTACGAGAATGGTACCAAAAGGCCCAAGCTAAATAGTCATCAAAGACTCGCGAAAACGTATCGTTATCGCAATATATGAAACACTGACCAGCTGTGAATAAGTCAGAGTTCGGTATGACACTTTACACAACAACACACGAGAGAAAACGAGTGGACATTGGTACTCTGTTCTCAATTCCGCATTGCAAAAGTAAAAAGTTAGTTCCGCACTGCGGCATATTCAGATTTAGCGAAAAATAAGTCCCACCAAAAGTACTGTAGTGGTCGTTCCTGTCCAGAATCAGTCACCCACATTAGCGAATAACACACATCACAGGCAGATCTGCCTTCTTCAAGAACTTGCCCAAAAGTATCTTCTTGAAGAGCTAAACTAAAAGTGCCCACAATCGTTACCTTGAGCTCTTCACTAGAAAAGTGTCTCTCTCTCCAATTGACGTCAGCAGTTTGCTGCCACAATGTCTGCTTCCCCATTGGCTGAAGGCCGTCCCCAACAAAAATACATTGCTCCTGAAGTCTACAGACATGGTTCGACTCAACATGACCACTTCCTGCATTAAACTAACGTATTAAAATAATATGTAAATAACAAAATGTTTTAAATATCCAGTCACACACAGACAATACATAATACATATAAATAAAAGTTTTCTCATAAGAAAATAAGCCATCATTCTTGCGCAAGTGCATTTTCATTATATGACAACAGACTGTTCTGAAATATTGTGTTAACTATTATTTGCGTGTGCTTGATGGAAGCATCTTTCGGGACTCTTTACAGTGTTGTGTCAGCTAATACATGCAATCAAAAACTTATTAGATTAAGATTTTGTATTAGCAATTGCAATCGATAGTTAAATAACTATCTGGAAAAAATAGTAACATACTGATTAATTAAAGGCACAAGTATGACAAGGCATGAGGTATTCATGCTGCATTCAGTTGCTGTGTTGTTGTGGAGAATACGATGTTCTGAGAGAAATTTTGCATAGTGAAAATTATCAAAAAACATAATAAAACAATAAATAAAATACACTCCTGGAAATGGAAAAAAGAACACATTGACACCGGTGTGTCAGACCCACCATACTTGCTCCGGACACTGCGAGAGGGCTGTACAAGCAATGATCACACGCACGGCACAGCGGACACACCAGGAACCGCGGTGTTGGCCGTCGAATGGCGCTAGCTGCGCAGCATTTGTGCACCGCCGCCGTCAGTGTCAGCCAGTTTGCCGTGGCATACGGAGCTCCATCGCAGTCTTTAACACTGGTAGCATGCCGCGACAGCGTGGACGTGAACCGTATGTGCAGTTGACGGACTTTGAGCGAGGGCGTATAGTGGGCATGCGGAAGGCCGGGTGGACGTACCGCCGAATTGCTCAACACGTGGGGTGTGAGGTCTCCACAGTACATCGATGTTGTCGCCAGTGGTCGGCGGAAGGTGCACGTGCCCGTCGACCTGGGACCGGACCGCAGCGACGCACGGATGCACGCCAGGACCGTAGGATCCTACGCAGTGCCGTAGGGGACCGCACCGCCACTTCCCAGCAAATTAGGGACACTGTTGCTCCTGGGGTATCGGCGAGGACCATTCGCAACCGTCTCCATGAAGCTGGGCTACGGTCCCGCACACCGTTAGGCCGTCTTCCGCTCACGCCCCACATCGTGCAGCCCGCCTCTAGTGGTGCCGCGACAGGCGTGAATGGAGGGGCGAATGGAGACGTGTCGTCTTCAGCGATGAGAGTCGCTTCTGCCTTGGTGCCAATGATGGTCGTATGCGTGTTTGGCGCCGTGCAGGTGAGCGCCACAATCAGGACTTCATACGACCGAGGTACACAGGGCCAACACCCGGCATCATGGTGTTGGGAGCGATCTCCTACACTGGCCGTACACCACTGGTGATCGTCGAGGGGACACTGAATAGTGCACGGTACATCCAAACCGTCATCGAACCCATCGTTCTACCATTCCTAGACCGGCAAGGGAACTTGCTGTTCCAACAGGACAATGCACGTCCGCATGTATCCCGTGCCACCCAACGTGCTCTAGAAGGTGTAAGTCAACTACCCTGGCCAGAAAGATCTCCGGATCTGTCCCCCATTGAGCATGTTTGGGACTGGTTGAAGCGTCGCCTCACGCGGTCTGCACGTCCAGCACGAACGCTGGTCCAACTGAGGCGCCAGGTGGAAATAGCATGGCAAGCCGTTCCACAGGACTACATCCAGCATCTCTACGATCGTCTCCATGGGAGAATAGCAGCCTGCATTGCTGCGAAAGGTGGATATACACTGTACTAGTGCCGATATTGTGCATGCTCTGTTGCCTGTGTCTATGTGCCTGTGGTTCTATCAGTGTGATCATGTGATGTATCTGACCCCAGGAATTTGTCAATAAAGTTTCCCCTTCCTGGGACAATGAATTCACGGTGTTCTTATTTCAATTTCCAGGAGTGTAGATGCACGTACGTAGCTTTCAGGGATGATAGCTATTCTGCAGTGCTGTCATCTGAGATACCATTTGTCGAACTCGCATGAAGCGTTTAAAAGTTCAGTAATTAAAACTTCCGGGCGAAGAGGCCGTGGTCCAATAGTAGAAATACTTCTCCCTGACGTTTGTTAATTCTAAGATGGCCAACGGCCTTGCCGCAGTGGCAACGCCGGTTCCCGTCATATTATCGAAGCTAAGCACTGTCGGGCTGGGCTAACACTTGCATGGGTGGCCATCCGGTCTGCCGAGCGCTGTTGGCAAGCGGGCTGCACCCAGTCCTGGCGAGGCAAACCGAGGAGCTGCTTCACTGAGAAGCAGCGGCTCCGGTCTCGGAAACTGACATGCGGCCGGGAGAGCGGCGTGCTGACAACATGCTCCTCCATATCCACATCCAGTGGCGCCTGTGGGCTGAGGATGACACGGCGGCCGGTCGGTACCATTGGGGCCTTCATGGCCTGTTCGGACCGAGTTGAGTTGAGTTAGTTGAATTCTAAGATTCACTGTTAAAATGTGTCACTGCAAAATGTTGGCTTCAGTAGTTAAAAATATTGAAGAAATTGTTGTTTCGTTGGACACGTCTCATTCATATGAGATCGGCGATGTATTCAGATTTGCTCTATTATTTTACTACGGTATAGCTGCAAGTAGCCATTTTTGAGACTGTCTAGAAGTCCGCCACCGCTGGTCCTCTGACACGAGTGACTGCTGTCCATATTCCCCAAACCGTGTCTCACCCACTGCCTGTTGCTCGCTCCACGTGAATGCATCTGGGTGTCGGGCCTTACCTGTCGCTTCTGCCGCCAGGCCGCGCCATCTGGCGCTCAACTGTAAGCAAATTCACCTCCCCTCGTACCAGCTCTAGGCGGCCAAACTGCTCACCTACATACTTGTAACGGTACAGGATCCTCACCCTCTTCCACTGAGGTGGATCCAGATAATTTCACTCTTTTCTTTGTTCCTTTACAGTGGCGGACAATTATCATATGCTAATATGCTACAGCGCACTTAAATATTGTACTAAGATAATGCCCTTTCTCTTCGAAAGTGAAATGGAAATTTCACTAAAATTACGCCATTTTACTTATAATGTGAGCCGCATATCGCACTAAAACTACGCCATTTCTCTTCGAATGTGTGCTGCTATGCATATAAAAAAGTACTAAAACACGTTTTGTAGTGCTCTCTCCGAGATAACTGGAAACCAGGTTCTAGTGCGAAAATTACGGTCAACCACACTACGATCAACCCAAAGACGGAACGCACTTGTCCGTTTTCGACTGCGCATGCTCTTACGGGACGTTATCCATTCCGGCATTATGAGTATTAAATTGGTCGCAGCACCAGGTCAGTGTTTCTCTTTGAAGGCGCTGTAACATATTGTGCTAGGAGGGGTGGGGGTGGGGGGGGGGGGGGGGAAGGGTGAGGGGGTTTTTGTTTGAGCACATCGAAGACGTGAGCACCAGCTGATGACTGCAGCATGTAATGGCGCCTTGTTGGCGTACACGTACAGCAACTCAGCAATGTTGTTCCATATCAAATGCAAAAAACTGATTACCGCACGATACTTCATTTAACGAGTGGGTTGTCCCATTTTTTCATTGTGTACCAAGATAACAGTGACATTCTAATAACCAAACAAAAAATTTATAACGTACCTTTAGTTTTCCTGCTGATTTTTAAAAAGTTGTGGTCATAGTTGTATGTACCGCTTTCAGCAACCCTCATTTCAGTAACCCGTCTTACATCACTTGGTTAGTTTCCGATCTCATAAAATTTCTTTTTATTTCTTGAACGTAACAATTACAAAAAGAGAGTCATTACTGTTACACGGAACAACTGTAGTTCACATTTTTATATTACGTCATTAAAATATTGCCTATATGTCCGGTGTGAGTTACTTGGGGTCCATATGACGCCAGCAGCACTCAGTGAGACAACAAAATCGTGGTGGTAGGAGGGTTATGTATGTTGGCAGGGATTTTCATGCTAGTGTTGTAAGTTTCCTGGCTGCAAATGTGATTGCCCTGCATGGTAAACCGTTTGGAGACTGAGAATTTCGAAGAAAACATGCTTAGTGGGCACCCCTGAGGTTTTGAAAGATTTTGAATGTACCTCTTTATCTAGAAACATTGTAAAAGAGGGAATTCTAGAACTGGAGGAAAATGTAAAACAAGAAAAAAATATGAGAACCAAGTCCTCTCCTTATATTTCGGTGTGTCCTGACGAGGGTACAGATTTAACTACATTTGCCCATTCAACTGTGTTTAGACAATACTGTACTGCAAATGACAACAGAAAACAACTGATTGCGATAATATCGTTTCCAGCAACTACTAAGGGCACAGATATTTCTACGTCTGTTAAAAATTCTCTTACTAAAATAGAAATAAGGCACAATTGTTTCCATAACGAATGATGGTGCTCCCAATATGATGGGCAAGAAAAAATGATTTTCTTAATTTCTTCGAATTACACATTGGTCATTCTATTCTTGAATTCCACAGCAGTATACTTCAAAACGCCTTGTGTGCAAAGGGTGGTTTCTCTTGATAGGGAAGCCGTAGTCGCAAAAATTCTGAAGCTTCTAATACAAAAAAGGTTCGAAGCGTTGTTAGATTAAGTCAATCCGGTGTACAATGGCTTACTGACAAATAACAATGATCGCTGGTTGAGCCGCGGCAACGTACTTCAAAGATTTGAGGGTAGCTTGGAAGCCATCAGGCTGTTTTTACAAAATAAGGATAAAACAGTTAATGCATGTTACATGGCTTATAAAATAGATGTTTTGTACTGACTTCTTCCAGTATTTCAACTGTTAGAACGTCGTAAAACTTGTAGGGACAAACTAGTCATTTTTATGGTGTATCTTGTCCGCTCTATTGAGGTTAAACTGCAAGTTTGTAATTGTGATATTATTTCAAAAAACTACAAGTATTTCCCAAATTTAAAAAAAAAATTCCAGCGATTTGGATTTACAGGAAAGCCAGACAAGAAAAGAGTCGCCGAGGAATTATCTTCGGTAACAGTTCTTTAATCGAAGAATTTGCATGGAGATTTTCCTAGTTCAAAGAGCTGGCGTTAACACTAAAGTTTATTGTGCATCCAGATGTGACTTCACTCGATAAACAGAACTTGTCTAAAGCTGACTGATTGGAAAATGAAGAAATTGAAACGCATCTGATTCAATTCCACTTACTTCAATATGGACTCAATAATTCATCGAAACAAGAAAAGATTTTTAAGTAAACGAATTAGAAATACTATCAGGCAATACGAGCAAAAATGCTGACATTGAAATTATGGAAACGTTGAATTGAATTCCAAGCACATATAGCTATCTACAGAAACTGGAGTTTTCTATCCAGACAATCTTTTGAACTACCTATGCAATTGTGTCATTATTTCCTGAAATTGATAAAATTAAAGACTCGATAAGAAACCATTTGTCAGATGACTTGCGTTCAACTTGCATTCTGCTAAAAGTTAGAAAGAGTATGCACCCAACATAAATTGCTTCAGTCTAAATATATACGTCATAGATGTATGAGACTTGAAAGGGCTCTGGATTCCATTAATATAAATTACTTGGCATCGAATTTGCAACAGCAGAAATCACATTACGTTTTCGTTCATGTAGATGAACTAAAAATGTTTATTTTATGAGTACTGAATACCGGCCTATCTCTAGCTGAAAATAAAGAGTATCAGTATTGATGTAATAAGGTTTTCTTCATTAATCAGCCCAGTCCAAATTTCTAAGCACTATCAAATCTTAAAATACGCATTCATTCATGCAATTTCATATGTCTAAACATGCACAAAATAAGCAAGAAGAAGAGAGTAATATATTGTTTCAAAATTTAGTTCTATAATTATTTTGATGGCACGCCAAATTCGTATTAATTCCTGTAGAAAAAACGCAAGTAGATGTTCAAAGGTGCCATCCCTGATCCACACAATCACTCACAAAGGTTTTGCAAGGTCTCCCTCTCTCCCCATCCCCCAAAGAAGAGGAAATTAATAATAAGCATTGTTGCGAAAACATCTCAGTTATGACTGTTTCTCCGTTAGTTTAGTGAAATGGGCGTATAGGGCACAGAACATCGTAAGCTAACGTTTCGAGAGTGTTCTTGAAACTCGGTCATTGCCTTTGTTTCGTAGTGTCCAGGTTGTTGTATATGCAAGCAGGAATGGATATCGTGTTAGTGAAAGAAGATCAGTGTAGAATTTAATAAAAGAAATCAAGTAAGCATTTTAATGTCAGAATATGGTTACGTATCGGTTTGCAGTATATCTAGCAGTAAAATCTTAGTTTCGTAATGGATTCATCCTGGTAGCAGACACGTCAGATTCAAATATAACGTCATGTCCACTGCTTGACAACTGCTAACGAACAGAGACACTGTTGGACAGGAATGATCAAAGGCAATGACTGACGACATGAGACACAAAGCATACGTAGTAGAGGCCAAGTGGAACATAAATAACGAAAAATGATACGGATTTAACCAGATGGGAAAGTAGGATAACAGACATAAACAGCATTCATGTTTGACACTATGCAGACTCGCATCTTAAATCTCGAAACCAGACACTCGATAAGGAATAGGCCCTCCTCGGGCAATAAGGCACATTTTGCACCTGTTGTTCATGCTGGCTACCGAACTATTTCGGAGGCCATGGTGAATACTGTCCTACTCCTCTCTCAAGACGTTTTTCAGTTCTGGTACAGTTCGTGGAGCGGATGATCGTTGAGAAACACGTCTGTCTGCCAAGAGCATTCCAGGCGTGCAGCCGGCCGAAGTGGCCGTGCGGTTAAAGGCGCTGCAGTCTGGAACCGCAAGACCGCTACGGTCGCAGGTTCGAATCCTGCCTCGGGCATGGATGTTTGTGATGTCCTTAGGTTAGTTAGGTTTAACTAGTTCTAAGTTCTAGGGGACTAATGACCTCAGCAGTTGAGTCCCATAGTGCTCAGAGCCATTTGAACCAGGCGTGCAATACAGCGGTTTAGGTCTGGGGAATGAGCAGGACATTCCATACGTTCGCCGGCTGCGGTGGTCTAGCGGATCTAGGCGCGCAGTCCGGAACCGCGCGGCTGCTACGGTCGCAGGTTCGAATCCTGCCTCGGGCATTGATGTGTGTGTGGTGTCCTTAGGTTAGTTAGGTTTAAGTAGTTCTAAGTTCTAGGGGACTGATGACCACAGATGTTAAGTCCCATAGTGCTCAGAGCCATCCATACGTTCAATATCTTCACTTTCCAGTGTGTCTGACACCTCGGCGGTTCTGTGTAAGTGGGCATTGTCGTCCATAAACAGAATTCTGGCCCTACCACACCCCTCAAAATACGGACACGATCCAGAATAATCTCTCTGCAAAGATCTGTACTGTAGCAGTGCGGCACTGGCCAACATCATAACGCCTACGCCAGGCCAATGACGTTCGTGACCATTCTGTGGCGCGTTACGTGTTCCCCTTTTCCTCCGTACTAACTGGTGGCCAGAATCACTTGCCACAGAGAATGTTGAACTAATCCGTTCTAAAAAAAATCTTTGGCAAACACCGTACTTCATGACCTGTCGTGTCGACTGCATACGGAGCGCTCGTGCACAAGATTGTAGAACTTCACACGTCCCGTCCCCCTACTATCAATGGCCGGTTTTTCCGCGGCAATTGGAAGCTGTTCCTTAACAAGTGTCAGTTGTTCCTTAGCGATTGTCAAGCAGGATACTTCATCTACAGCGTTACGCACCCTATACCACATATGTCAAAATGAACGAATAGTATTCCGCCAAATTAGAAGAGGTTACTAAGTTTTGGCGGCTAATATTTTTGAAAGCAGGAAGCCGAATAAAAATGCACATACTAGGTGACTTCTTAATGTGTGTGGATACGAAAAGATAACGTGCAGACAAAAATTCCTATCCCTTTTATTATGCGGCTGACAATGGTCAATACTAACAAGGGAACCGCCCCATCGCACCCCCCTCAGATTTAGTTATAAGTTGGCACAGTGGATAGGCCTTGAAAAACAGAACACAGATCACTCGAGAAAACAGGAAGAGGTTGTGTGTAACTATGAAAAAGTAAGCAAAATACACAAACTGAGTAGTCCATGCGCAACATAGGCAACATCAAGGAACCAGTGAGCTCAGCAGTGCCGTGGTCCCGTGGTTAGAATGAGCAGCTGCGGAACGAGAGGTCCTTGGTTCAAGTCTTCCTCGAGCGAAAAGTTTAATTTTTTATCGTCAGACAATTATTTTGCGAAGCTGCACAGGTACACACAGCAGTATTGTTTACGTGATCGTGTGTCAATTATCAAAGTTCAGGCACTCACACATAATCAACTTCGCTCTCCAGAATTCCAGGACATGTTCAGATTTGCTTGGACATATGCAGGATTTGACGGACTACAAACGGAAAAACTTGAAAACGTTAAAAACATATGTTTTGACAGAGCACAGGAAAAACTGTGCGACTATGAAACTGTTGCATTCATTTGTTGCAGTTTATGTGACAAACTCTTACGTTTTCATCACTTTTTTGGGAGTGATTATCACATCCACAAGAAAACCTAAATCGGGCAAGGTAGAAGAATCTTTTTACCCATTCGCCAAGTGTACAAGTTAGGTGGGTCGACAACATATTCCTGTCATGTGACGCACATGCCATAACCAGTGTCTTATAGAATATATCAGACGTGTTTTCCTGTGGAGGAATCGGTTGACCTATGACCTTGCAATCAAATGTTTTCGGTTCCCATTGGAGAGGCACGTCCATTCGTCTACTAATCACACGGTTTTGCGGTGCGGTCGCAAAACACAGACACTAAACTTATTACTGTGAACAGAGACGTCAATGAACGAACGGACAGATCATAACTTTGCGAAAATGAAGAGAGTAAAATTTTCACTCGAAGGAAGACTTGAACTAAGGACCTCTCATTCCGCAACTGCTCACGCTAACCACGGGACTACGGCGCTCTCAGACTCACAGTATCCTTGATGTTGCTTATGTTACACATGAACTACTCAGTTTGTATATTTTGCTTATTTTTTTCGTAGTTCCTCATAACTTCTTCCTGTTTTCTCGATTGATCTGTGTTCAGTTTTTCAAGGGCTGTCCACTGTGCCAACTTATAATTAAATCTGAGGGGGGTGCGTTGGGGAGGTTCCCTTGTAAGTAAAGCTGGCTCGCGCCTACAAGAGTCGGACAGATGCAAGAAAAAGAACGCCGGATTCGCTTGGAGACTTTGGTCCAGTAACTCTGCGGGCCGAGCCTAGAGATAGTACATCGTTTTCAGAGTTATGACCCTCTTTTAGTGTATTTTGCAACCGGTTTGCTTCGTTCAGATAAAGCCGCTTCATGGAACCTTTATAATGTGATCAGTCTGCATATGAATTAGTAGTTCTTTCGTTCATCTGACGTGTTTGTAAGCCACAGAATAGTAACGATAACTTCGTAAATATTGGTTTGTACGGAAAATAGTCCATAACTCCCCGGTTCCTTTCACTATTCTTTCTACGGCATTTCTTTTTCCTTACAAGTCGAAATGTACTTTCACGTATACCTTTGGGTTTATACGTTGTGATAGTCACTGTTAACGACTGTATACGTGACTGCTTGAATTACAATATCGAAACCTCCGAAATGCATTGTTGTGACGGACAACACTTACTGCGAATCTATGTTGCTGAGTTGTCCCCAGATCTGTAGAGGAATTCGACTGCTGCACTTTGGGTGTAATATTCATCCTCTGTTGTCACTTACCTGAAACAAAAGGAAAAAAAAATTAGATAATGCTGAAACCACCAAGAACTAATGTTTATACCGCTAAAATTCCAGATTTCTTAGTGACCATTACCGATATATGACAACACTGGACAAAAATTGGTACACAAGAAGACATAACGCTAATACGGTGTAATAACCTTATCGTTTAACACTAAAAATTTAGAGGAAGGAGACTAGAATACCCATTTTGAAATTCCGAAGGTAGGGAGGGTAAAATACTTGGGGTGAAAAATTATCTACGACTTCTACAGAAATCAGGATTCAGCTACAATAGTCAAAGGACATTAAAAGGGGAGCAACAGTTCAGAAGGCAAAAGATGCAGGACGGCGGTCAATCTTCGATGTTACGCAGCATTTACATTAGCAAGCAGTACAGAAAACCAAAGAGAATTTTGGAAAGAGAACTAAAGCTCAAGCAAATCTTTCAGGTATTCTAATGAGATTTTAATTCTGTTAGAGATGGCATAGCACTTTGAAGAACATTTGAGCGGGATGGACAGGTCTTGGAAGGAGGCCATAAGATGGACATCAACAATCCTAAGGGAAGAGTTATGGAATGTAGTCGAATTACGTCAACCGACGCTGAGCGAATTAGACTAGGAAATGAGACACTGAAAGTAGTAGACGAGATTTGCTAATTAGACATTAAAATAACCGACGATAGCGAAAGCAGACAGGATATAAAATGCAAACTAGTAATAGATGGTTCAAATGGCTCCGAGCACTATGGGACTTAACTTCTGAGGTCATCAGTCCCCTAGAACTTAGAACTACTTAAACCTAACTAACCTAAGGACATGACACACATCCATGCCCGAGGCAGAATTCGAACCTGCGACCATAGCAGTCGTGTGGTTCCAGACCGTAGCGCCTAGAACCGCTCGGCCACACCGGCCGGCTAGTAACAGAGAAAAAAAACGTTAATGAAAAAGATAAATTTTAGTTTTAGGAAGTACGAGGTCCGATTGGTCGCGGAATGGAAACCACCGTGAAAACTGAATATGTTTTATTTGTAACAGTTTGATACACTTTCCAGAAAGTTCCCTACACTGTCACCACTCAGACATATACATTTGTCGTAGAGTTGTACCAACTTTTCAATACCTTCGTCGTAGAAGCTTATCGCCTGTGCTCTCAACCACTTCTCTACGCTGGTCTGTAGTTCGTTATCTATGCGAACATGTTGTGTACATATCCGGCAGATCATGTGGGCAGATATGAAAATCGGAGAGAGCCAAATCTGGGCTGTGTGGTGGACGATCAAACGCTTCCCATCGAAAACGATGCAGGGGCATCCTCCCATGCTGCGTGTGGCCGAGAATTGTCACGAAGAAGGAAACGCATGACAGATACGTTATGTGGGGTTCCCTAAAATTACGCAAATCTTCTCGGCGTGCACACGTACTTGGCGAGAGACAGTATTGTTCTAGGCATCTTTACGTGCCTACTGTGGTCTCAGAACTGAAAAGAGTAACGTGACGGGGTCGACAAGCATATTAGAGACATTACTCAACACACCAGTGCAAGACTTCATCGAACTTTCACTGTGGTTTCTATTTCCAACCGAGTGGAGCTTTCATTCCGAACAGCATTTATATCTTTCTGAAGGCATTTGTCTGGAGTGCAGGCTTGTATAGAACCAAAACATGTGTGATTAACAATTCAAACAGGAATGAAATACGTGCTTTTGAGCTGCAGTGGTACAGAAGAATGCTGAAGATTAGATGAGACGATCCGATAGCTGATGAGGTGGTACTGAACAGAACTGAGGAGAAAAGAAATTTGTGGCACGCATCCTGAAGCAGCAACGAATCGTCAGTTCGGCAATTGAGGGACGTGAGTGAGTGTTTGTGAGTGCATGGGAAAGGGGGTTGATGGGATGGAAGGGGTGGGAGAAATTATAGAGCGAGACGAAACCATAAATACATTAAGCAGATTCAGAAGGATGTAGGTTGCAGTAGTTATGCAGAGATGCAGAGGCTTGCACAGGATGGAGTGGTGTGGAGAGCTGCATCAGATCAGTCTCGGAACTGATGACCACAAAAACGACAGCATGGCAGCCGGTGATTTGGTTGGTCAGTCGAGATGTCACTGAATGTCTCATCGTAAGTCGAAGCGGAATCGCGAACGCGCTGTTGCCATCTTGCGAAACGGAAGTGTCAGGACCATTTTCACCAGTAAGACCCAACACCATCAACATTTGTCTTCAAATAACAGCCACGATCTCCAACCGTGTCATCATAGGACAAAATTGCATTAAGACATAAATGAACTTGGGCGCCGTAAATGTTGAAATAAACATCCTGGTTCATGAGTGGGAGTGTTGACAGCAGTGAGCCTGTAGTATTGAATTTTCTTTAGTGGCTCCATTTTCAGTTTTCGTGGTGTGAGCGCACCAGATATTTGTGATCATTCTGTGTGCAGCCGAGTTCTGTGACATTATAAAATTATGTCTTTGTTTTTGTTGTCACGGTTAAAGTGTAACTTCGGTTGCAGTAAAGGAAGGAGCAATAAGTTATTTTTACTCGAATATATTTCTCTCTGTAATGTTGTGCCAATCATAATTAAAGACATGTTCAGTACGAAACTAGGTTCGGTAAGCTGTAACCTTGTCCCACTCCCTTCTCACTTACTGCTATCCCTTGACACTTATAGCTGCAGATGGACCTGCAGACACGGTCAACATCATTTTTGTGTGTGTGTGTGTGTGTTTGAATCCTATCGTCATTGTCAAGGCGAGACACACGTCTCCGGTCGTTGCGTGTTTCGACATTTTTACGCCGGCTTTTCTTATGCTGTGTTACATCGCTGCGACATTAAAAGACGCGTTACAGTATGTGCTGGTATACCAACAAATCGGGCGCCTTCGTCAGCGGTCTGGTCATAGGCACCTCTGTCACAGGGCAGCCCGTTTCTGTCTCCACGTCGACACATGTTACAGCCCTGCTGGACACAGTGGACTGACACATAAACGCCACTACACTGCCATGACGTCGGTCGCTGGTGGATCGTTACTTGACCGCCATGTATCAGTTCTACAGAATCGACAGAGCTCCAAAGGCATCAGTGTGGGAGAGGTGACAAATATTTTGTCCACTAACACCCAAGCCTCCAGATGTCAGACACTCAGATCGGTACCAAGATTTGTATGTCGATGGAGTATCAACCAAACCTCCGATTTATTTCGTACTGTGTGCTGTCGTCCACCAAAACTGGCGTAAACGTTAATTAAAAGTAACACCAGCACTACGGAGCACAGGAAAAGCGGAATGGTGACTAACTAATACATGTTGCTTCCGTCGGGAGGATGTTAAAACGTTGGATCCCCATATCGAGAGTCCCGGGTGCAAAACCCAATGACGACAATTATTTTGTTACTGCACTATACGTGAAAGTGTTATATGGGACGACGAGTTTATGACATGTAAATGGTCTGTTTGGATTTTGCAGCAATATTCTCTTGGCAGTCTGCTCTCACTTCGTTTCTTTGAAAGTAGTAAATCTATACAGTATATTTGTAGTTTCATATAGTATGCAATCAGAACAGAAAAATAAAGAAACAACTGCATCCCATGTGTGGATAAAAGAATAATAACAATGCATAATAATAAACAAAATAATATGATCAATAATAAGTACATAACGTTCAAATAACGAAGCGAAAACAGATTGCAAAAGAACATGGCTACACGTCAGGAAAATGTTCTCCCATATAACAGTTTCAAGTGTTTGTTGTGGTCTTCAGTCCAGAGACTGGTTTGATGCAGCTCTCCATGCTACTCTATCCTGTGCAAGCTGCTTCATCTCCCAGTACCTACTGCAACCTACATCCTTCTGAATCTGCTTAGTGTATTCATCTTTTGATCTCCCTCTACGATTTTTACCCTCCACGCTTCCCTCCAATACTAAATTGGTGATCCCTTAATGCCTCAGAACATGCCCTACCAACCGGTCCCTTCTTCTAGTCAAGTTGTGCCACAAACTCCTCTTCTCCCTTATTCTATTCAATACCTCCTCATTAGTTACGTGATCTACCCATCTAATCTTCAGCATTCTTCTGTAGCACCACATTTCGAAAGCTTCTATTCTCTTCTTGTCTAAACTATTTATTGTCCATGTTTCACTTCCACACATGGCTACACTCCACACAAATACTTTCAGAAATGACTTCCTGACACTTAAATCTATACTCGATGTTAACAAATTTTTCCTCTTCTGAAACGCTTTCCTTGCCATTACCAGTCTACATTTTATATCCTCTCTACTTCGACCATCGTCAGTTATTTTGCTCCCCAAATAGCAAAACTCCTTTACTACTGTAAGTGTCTCATTCCCTAATCTAATTCCCTCAGCATCACCCGACTTAATTCAACTACATTTCATTATCCTCGTTTTGCTTTTGTTGATGTTCATCTTATACCCTCCTTTCAAGAAACTGTCCATTCCGTTCAATTGCTCTTCCAAGTCCTTTGCCGTCTCTGACAGAATTACAATGTCATCGGCGAACCTCAAAGTTTTTATTTTTTCTCCATGGATTTTAATACTTGCTCCGAATTTTTCTTTTGTTTCCTTTACTGCTGGCTCAATATACAGATTGAATAACATCGAGGAGAGGCTACAACCCTGTCTCACTCCCATCCCAACCACTGCTTCCCTTTCATGTCACTCAACTCTTATAACTGCAATCTGGTTTCTGTACAAATTGTAAATAGCCTTTCGCTCCCTGTATTTTACCCTGCCACCTTCACAATTTGGAAGAGAGTATTCCAGACAACATTGTCAAAAGCTTTCTCCAAGTCTACAAATGCTAGAAATGTAGGTTTGCCTTTCCTTAATCTAGCTTCTAAGGGTCAGTATGGCCTCACGTGTTCCAATATTTCTACTGAATCCAAACTGATCTTCCCCGAGGTCGGCTTTTTCCATT
Source organism: Schistocerca serialis cubense (assembly GCF_023864345.2). Classification (NCBI taxonomy): domain Eukaryota; kingdom Metazoa; phylum Arthropoda; class Insecta; order Orthoptera; family Acrididae; genus Schistocerca; species Schistocerca serialis. Next base: position 471,008,136 of record NC_064646.1, on the reverse strand, counting down.
CGTCTGTACAGAATTCGCGTCAGTATTTTGCAGCCGTGACTTATTAAACTGATAGTTCGGTGATTTTCAAATCTGTCAACACCTGCTTTCTTTGGGATTGGAATTATTATATTCTTCTTGAAGTCTGAGGGTATTTCGCCTAACTCATACATCTTGCTCACCAGATGGTAGAGTTTTGTCAGGACTGGCTCTTCCAAGGCCATCACTAGTTCTAATGGGATGTTGTCTACTCCCGGGGCCTTGTTTCGACTCAGGTCTTTCAGTGTTCTGTCAAACTCTTCACGCAGTATCGTATCTCCCATTTCATCTTCATCTACATCCTCTTCCGTTTCCATAATACTGTCCTACAGCACATCCCCTTTGTATAGACCCACTACATACTCATTCCACCTTTCAGCTTTCCCTTCTTTGCTTAGAACTGGGTTTCCATCTGATCTCTTGATATTCATACTAGTAGTTCTCTATCTCCAAAGGTCTCTTTAATTTTCCTGTAGGCAGTATCTATCTAACCCCTAGTGAGATAAGCCTCTACATCCTTACATTTGTCCTCTAGCCATCCCTGCTTAGCTATTTTGCACTTCCTGTCGATCTCACTTTTGAGACGTTTGTATTCCTTTTTGCCTGCTTCATTTACTGCATTTATATATTTTCTCCTTTCATCAATTAAATTCAATATTTCTTCTGTTACCCAAGGATTTCTACTAGCCCTCGTCTTTTTACCTACTTGATCCTCGGCTGCCTTCACTACTTCATCCCTCAAAGCTACTCATTCTTCCCCTACTGTGTTTCTTTCCCCCATTCTTGTCAATCGTTCCCTATTACTCTTCCTGAAACTCTCTACAACCTCTGGTTCTTTCAGTTTATCCAAGTCCCATCTCCTCAATTTACAACCCTTTTGCAGTTTCTTCAGTTTTAATCTACAGTTAATAACCAGTAGATTGTGGTCAGAGTCCACATCTGCCCCTGGAAATGTCTTACAATTTAAAACTTGGGTCCTAAATCTCTGTCTTACCATTATGTAATCTACATGTAACGTGTCAGTATCTCCAGGATTCTTCCATGTATACAATCTTCTTTATGATTCTTGAAGCAACTGTTAGCTATGATTATGTTGTGCTCTGTGCAAAATTCTACCAGGTGGCTTCCTCTTTCATTTCTTACCCCCAATCCATATTCACCTACTACGTTCCTTCTCTCCCTTTTCCTACTACCGAATTCCAGTCACCCATGGCTATTAAATTTTCGTCTCCCTTCACTATCCGAATAATTTCGTTTATTTCATTATACATTTCTTCAATTTCTTCGTCATCTGCAGAGCTAGTTGGCATATAAACTTATGCTACTGTAGTAGGCGTGGGCTTCGCGTCTATCTTGGCCACAATAATGCGTTCACTATGCTGTTTGCAGTAGCTTACCCGCACTACTATTTTTTTATTCGTTATTAAACCTACTCCTGATTACCCCTATTTAATTTTGTATTTATAACCCTGTATTCACCTGACCAAAGGTCTTGTTCCTCCTGCCACCGAACTTCACTAATTCCCACTATATCTAACTTTAACCTATCCATTTCCCTTTTTAAATTTTCTAACCTGCCTGCCCGATAAGGGGTCTGACATTCCATGCTCCGATCCGTAGAACGGATATTGACCTCCTCTTGAGTAGTCCCCGCCCGGAGATCCGAAGGGGGACTATTTTACCTCCGGAATATTTTACCCAAGAGGACGCCATCATCATTTAACCATACAGTAAAACTGCATGCCCTCGGGAAGAATTACGGCTGCAGTTTCCCCTTGCTTTCAGCCGTTCACAGTACCAGCATAGCAAGGCCGTTTTGGTTAGTGTTACAAGGCCAGATCAGTCAATCATCCAGACTGTTGCCCCTGCAACTACTAAAAGGCTGCTGCCCCTCTTCAGGAGTCACATGTTTGTCTGGCCTCTCGACAGATACCCCTCCGTTGTGGTTGCACCTACGGTACGGCTATCTGTATCGCTGAGGCACAGGCAAGCAAGCCTCCCCACCAACGCCAAGGTCCATTGCTCATTTGGGGGAGGGGGGGGGGTTCAAGCGTAAACAATTAAAAACATTGTGATCAATTGGATCTGAACGAGGGACCTTCGGTACGACGACCGAACGACCTTCTCACCCATGCGAGATCTATAATACAGACCGTACAGATACGCTTGTCCTCTGCTTCGTACCTCTGGCGATACTTTTAATTGTCCTTTACGTATATTGTACTGGAAGAAAGAACACAGCATGAACGAAGTCTGTGTCTTGGTGCATTCTCCATCGGCATACGTTTGTTATCGATCTGAGAGTCACACATCAGAAGATTTGGGTATAAGCGTATGTGGTTTTTGTGACGTGCTCTGTCTTCCTATTGAAATGGAAATTCATGCCCGCTATAGCGCATGTACAGTTCTGTAATTTGTAGCTTTCTGTTTGAAAATAAAAGCTACCGTTTGAAGTCGGTATATCCGTATTTTTCGACACTATTTGTCTAAACACAGAGTTTGCTGCAATGAGGAGAATTTGTGTTGTTCTTGGATACTACTGTGTGGACAGCTCCACCTACAGACCAAAGAACTGAACCCACTGCGAGAAACAGTTTCAAACGACTGATTATTTTACAAATGAGTTCATTGGTCCGTGCACCTACATCTACATCTACATGGTTACTCTGCAATTCACACTTAAGTGTCCGCCAGAGAGTTCATCGAACCGTTTTCGTACTACTTCTCTACCATTTCACTCTCGAATGGCGCGTGGGAAAAAGGAACACCTAAATCCTTCCGTTCGAGCTCTAATTTCTTTTATTTTATTATTATGTCCATTTCTCCCTACGTAGGTAGATGTCAACAAAATATTTACGCATTCGAAACAGAAAGTTGGTACACGATATTGCTTGGCACCAATACATTCCAAAAGCTCGCGAGTGAAAATGCGATTTATCAGGGCGGCATATCTGGGGATCTATCTAGAGATAGGTTTTTTGACTAGCCCTTAACTTAGACATCATTTGCATACCTATCGGAAGAATGGGCATACTGTAGCTATGTTACAGCGCAACGTCGTGACTTAAGCATTAAAAACTTTCTCGAACACAAGCAAATTGAGCAAATCGATTGGTACGTTTCCATTAGGTGTGGTCTAGGATGGGCTTAGGCGGGTTATGAAGACAGTATTTGTTCATGGGCGCCTCCTGAGAAAACGCCAAAAGAATATGGTTTTTGAGTACGAAAAGTATCAGTTGTGAGGATGCGAATTTTCATAATTTCTGTTCATGACAAATCGTGGAAATTTTTGGCCATATATTCCTAAAATGACGATATCTTTAGCCATTATCGAAATGTGAGGTTCAAATTTACCGTTGTTACGCTCGTAAAATATGAGTGTAATATCCAGTATGAGGCGTAAATGTTGTTTTCAAATGGTTAAAATGGCTCTGAGCACTATGGGAGTTAACATCTGAGGTCATCAGTCCCCTAGAACGTAGATCTACTTAAACCTAACTAACCTAAGGACATCACACACATCCATGCCCGAGGCAGGATTCGAACCTGCGACAATAGCGGTCGCGCGGTTCCAGACTGTTGCGCCTAGAACCGCTCAGCCACACCGGCCGGCAAATGTTTTAACTGAGGTAGTGAAAATATGGGTCCTTCTCAAGGGTTTGAGGTCTATGTTCTTAGTCGCCATTTTTTCACGAATAAAATTTTATGAATGTGTAATGAGCACTTCACACCTGTACAAGATGTCTTGACCTGGCAGTTATTAGATAGAGCACCACACAAGAAGTTATGATGTCATACAAAACACTGCATTTTTCGGTATACTGTAGGAATAGCATAGAAATGGTGTACATTTTTACGTAAAGTAGTGTAAAGTGAACCTGAGTTTGATGGGAGACGATTTTGTGTTAACGTTATAATATGTGTAGTTATTTTTGGTTTATATGTATCGAAGTATTGAGTGTGTCGAAGTACATAAACAAACCGTTAACTTTTTTATATAGGCCTACAGAATTGCTTTCAGTTAACCACCACACTCAGTTGGAACACCCCCATAAGCTCGTGTTGAAGTTTACGGTGTAGTTGTCAAAATCCCCAGAGACATGTGTGCAGGGGGCGCAGTGGTGGCTGACGAGAAAGACAGCAGACTATAAGCGAGAAAGAAAGAGGCAGTTGTAATGATACAGAAAAAAAACGGGACAAAGACAATGGCAATGGAACATATAAACGGTGGAAGTGGCAGAGAAGGAAGAGCGAGAGAAGGCCTAAAGACAGTGACAGTGCCAGAGAGAGACTGGAGGAAGTGCCAATGGAGAAAAAGGAGACAGGTGGTGGTGGTGACACACACACACACACACACACACACACACACACACACACAGTGCCGCGCGGGATTAGCCGAGCGGTGTAAGGTGCTGAAGTCATGACTGTGCGGCTGGTCCCGGCGGAGGTTCGAGTCCTCCCTCGGGCATGTGTGTGTGTGTTTGTCCTTAGGATAATTTATGTCCAGTAGTGTGTAAGCTTAGGGACTGATGACCTTAGCAGCTAAGTCCCATACGATTTCACACACATTTGAACATTTTTTTTGAACACACACACACACACAGTAGCAGGGAGAACGATATGCTCAGTATGAAGGTGTTTCATTAGAAATGGAGAAAACGGGAAAAACGATTTAGAATGTTCTATGTGAAAAGAGCGTGGCTGTGTTCCCATGCCAAAATTTTGGATGACGAATGCCGAATGAGGCAGTTGGTTTCCCTCTTTTGTGTCAGAGTCTTTTAAAGAGCAGCATATTCGCCTCAGCTCGTGTGTTAAACATTTTATGTTAAGCATGTAAGCCCTTTATGGTTGAAGAAGCAAAACCCCAATAACTTTGTTTTCTTATTTTCAGTCAGGCCCGCAGCATAGAATACGTCATAATACGACATTCTGTAATGAATAATTCTAGGTAAACTGCGAATGGTTTATTTGGCAATCCTTCTTCATTACTACAAGATTGTTTCGCCTACAGCAGCATTCTACAGTAAACCTGTAGAAGTTACATTTGGTGGGTCTACTTACGTTTATAAAAGATGTACAGAAAAGTAAGTTTACATGCCGGCCGTAGTGGCCGTGCGCTTCTGGGCGCTACAGTCTGGAGCCGAGCGACCGCTACGGTCGCAGGTTCGAATCCTGCCTCGGGCATGGATGCGTGTGATGTCCTTAGGTTAGTTAGGTTTAATTAGTTCTAAGTTCTAGGCGACTGATGACCTCAGAAGTTAAGTCGCATAGTGCTCAGAGCCATTTTTTAAGTTTACATACATGCTTACTAGTTAGAATAGGTGCCCATATTACATCAGTGAGTAAACTGTCGCTAGATCGCTATAATCACGTAAGTTTTGTTTGTATAAATTGTTTTCGAGAAATACTTTCGACAGCTGGAATGACAGTTTATTCTGGTTGATGCATCAACGAGAAGGGGGTAAGCGAAAGCGATCAAAATTGTGAAATAATTTTTATTGAATCTTCATTTACTACATGGTATTGAAATTTCAATTCCTGAATATTGCGGCCCAATTCCACTCCTAAGTGTGATAAAAATAATAATTAAGAAATGCTTGCATGGGGCCACGCCCCTTTGTGGTTCTGTATTTCCTCATATTATTTATTCCTGCCATGTTTTCTTCAAGTTTTATGCAGTCACAATATGGGGAATATTTCGGTGTTTAGCGGATCCACAACTTTCGCAAAAGCTGAGCAAGCAAAAATTCAAAATCCTAATGGGTTACAAATCACTGATAGGAAAACCACACTGCTTGACAACATTTCTTTCCACAACTGCTGATGGCCCGGGTTCCCGGATTTGATTCCCAGCGGGGTCAGGGATTTTCTCTGCCTCGTGATGACTGGGTGTTGTGTGATGTCCTTAGGTTAGTTAGGTTTAAGTAGTTCTGAGTTCTAGGGGACTGATGACCATAGATGTTAAGTCCCATAGTGCTCAGAGCCATTTTGAACTGCTGATGGAGTTGCAGCATATGGTGCTTGTTTAGTTTTTAACTGTGCTAAGCTTGACAGACTACGCATTCTACAGAGGCTAGGATTTGATCCAAGAGCTTTCTCAATGGCTATATGGAAGGAAACCGATAACATGAAAATCATGTAAGGCTAAGAGGATTTAAGGTGGCGTGGTCTTCTGACCTTCATTTCTTACATATTCCGTCCTCCCAATCGTATTCCGCACGTCAAAACGCTTCATTCGAACCCAAACTCGATAAGGTAGAGTCAGTTTTGTATGAATTCATGTAATCGATATGAATATCTAATAAGTAAATCGCAAGCGCGCACCGACGTTGAAAAAGTCACAACATTACGGCGACAGGAATTTTCGTCCTAGGGAGGCGGCCGTCCCACTGGGAGGCCCGTCCCTTCAGAGGGGTGGGTCGGTGCACCACCTACTTCGGCCGGAACGACTGCCCAGATAGAGGACAGCTTTTGCCAGAGTTAAGGGGTAACCACCCCCGTGTTCGACTTAAAAGCAAATTCCGCTACATTGCCTGGCAGGGTCCAGAAGACGCATCTTCTGACGGACCGACTGTGCAGTTGCAGAGTTCTCGCAGGAGGACAGTATACGCCTAACGGAGATGCTGCATATCTCCTCATTGGTCTACTTAAACGAAACGTCATTTTCCTATTTAAAAGAGCAACGCTGATTGGAGGAATATTTCTGACGCAAAGAGCCAGAGGAGTGAGGTGAATGATATACCCTTGTAACTTTTCCAGAAAAAGGGGTCGTTCCGTTGTCGCTCATGGAGCAGGAACATGTAATGAGGGCGAGTGCGCTCGTATGTGTACTCAAAGAGCGAGCAACAAAGTCTCTTCTCAGTACTTCACTGGGAGAGCACCTCTGTCGCTAGCGAATCGGAGTGATAATCTATATTGAGTCGCTCACGATTAAGTGTTGTTCACTGTGTTGGCCACCAAACTTACCGTGCAGTGTAAACACAGACAGAGTACTAGTTAAACGCCTGCGAGCGAATATTGAGTGGCATCATGGTGGACTGGTTATCTGACCAGTGTACCATGCCAATAGTTATAGGGGCAGTTAGGAGTCCTTGACTTCACCAAGGTGTAGGAAGAGAGTGATTGGGGAAGGTCAATCCAGATAGAAAGAGACAGTTGTGATGTTTGTCTTCAGCAAGCGATGCAGGCAGCAGTCATCGCAGCTCACAGTATTGTGCACTACAGTGTACGTGGGCCCCATCTGTCAAATGGCTCTGAGCACTATGAGACTTAACATCTGTGGTCATCAGTCCCCTAGAACTTATGTTAGTTAGGTTTAAGTAGTTCTAAGGACATCACACACATCTATACCTGAGGCAGGATTCGAACCTGCGACCGTAGTGGTCACGCGGTTCCAGACTGAAGCGCCTAGAACCGCACTGCCACACAAGCCGGCCTCTATCTGTCCTCCACAATAGTACAGTCCATTACATTTCTCATGCGACAGTCTTGACTGTACCTAGAAAAGTTATTCAAGTTGTGTAGGCGCGGCTCTCAGCCATTCCGCCGAGTAAATAACATTCTTAAAGAAAAGAGAGAAAAGAACCTTTCTATACTTTGAAAAAATAATAGCATTGATAGCATTCCTATCCATAAGAGGCAATCTACTGTTCCGAAAAGAACCCAGAAATTTATTAATTTATAAGAAAAAGTTTGACTTGATTTCTCAGACTTTTTTTAAAATAAATAACATTTTTCGTTCGTTTAATGTTTTTCTTATACAAATCAGCAATATTCCAATACCCAAGCAATCCACTAGTTATGTAAGAATACAGAATTTTTTGTGTCTTTTCCTTACAGCGGACGACTCCAGAAGATATTTGGTGCTGAAAGTTTTCCAAGCAGTTCTTGTTGGTACATTAGGAGCGTCTGTCTGACTTCTGTAGTAGAGTGAGGTGGAAATTGTTTCTTGCAGGAGCGAAAGGGTACATGCTGGATCAGTCCATTGCGCAACTTGACAAAATAAAACCCACACACTCAGAATGACAACAGAGAAAAGGCTGCTTGAGAATAGAGAGGAGACTGAATATGGTTTGCACTACTGCATCCAAATAAGGCAAGGCCCAATACAGTCACTGTCAAATCTTTGTCATGTTTCCTATAAGTTACATTTTGGTAACTTTATATACCTTTTCCTCACAGATCACTGAATTATAGTACTTAATTTAGGCATGCAATTAGCCAATACTATAGTGAAACATTCTGTGGAAAGAGTTTTCATTTACTACAACAGTAAGGTATTTATGTAAGAGAAAATCCATAAGTTTTTTTTTTTTTTCACAGAAACTTGGTGAGTTGTAAAAATCTAGGAAAAGAAGATACCAGTATTGTGTTCCTCAGATATTTGTAATAATGATATATCAAACTTTGTAGAAAAATAAATTAATTCCGTCCTACCAGAGTCTTCAAAAAAGGAAAGTTTGTACTCGCCATATTGAAAAAATTCAGTTGTACTTTATTACATCAATAAGCATGAAAATGTATGGGAGTATTCATATAACAGCTGTGCCAGATTTATCTAAACTGCCTTGAAAACTTCGGACTTCTAAGATTATTTTTCAAGGTATTTCAGTTCGGCGTAATGCTGGTCTCACTGCCAAGGCGAACAGTCCTCGGAGGAACACCAGAAAGGCGGGGAGTCGCATTTTAGAAGCGGGCGCGGCTCAAAGCGGGCTCCGCTGGTGGCGTCTCGGGAGGCGCACACAGCACCCTCAGCCACACACCGACTGCACGGAGGCGAGAGCAGACCCCGCGTTATTGCCTCGCGGCCTCGCAGATTCCCGGCCCCCTACGCCGACAGCGCTTTCTCGCTAAATAAATAAAAGCAGCTTTGCGTCTGCGGCGGCATCAGCCGCAAAAATGGAAGCGTAAAAAGCAGAGCCGCAGCGCGCCGCACGTAATGGAAGCGACACAACCCGCCCCCCGCACTAAAACCCTCTCCATCCGCTTCTTCGAGCGCCGCCGGGTCAGCACCTCCCCCTCCTTACATTATTTACCGAGTGTCCCCGTCTTCCAACTGAACGACAAAACCTCGGCAAACTACTATCATCTGCCGTGCTTCAGCATATTTCCTGGCACCCTGCAAAATAAATTTTTCAGAGAGCGCCACTATAGTCTGATTAAAATTACTTGACAGTCGTCAGTTGACCTCTGCAGCTGGTTTCCTCCAACCAGAGCGCTCCACGTCACGCTCTAACCGTTCGCCGTTGACAAACTCTCACAGCAGTTGTTCAGTTCACCTCCAGTTCCTTGTCTGGCACGTGTTTGGATCCCGAATTATAAGTCTGGTACTTTAATTTCGTATTTCATCATACGTGATAACCACACCATAAACACCACACACACAGAACGATGCTAATGAAACGCACCCGCTTCATACACAGCATTAACTAAACTATAATCGATACTTCTGCACAAAATGCGATTCAGCGGCAACACATGCAGTTATCATAATCATAGAGATCGGCTTACATTAGCTAAGATTCGCACGACACTGCGTGAAACGGAGTTTTTGAAGACTTCAGTTCATCATTGCGCCTGGGTACTTACAGTAAAAACATACAAGCAGATCATTCTAAAAATGGTTCAAACGGCTCTGAGCACTGTGGGACTTAACATCTGAGGTCATCAGTCCCCTAGAAGTTAGAACTACTTAAACCTAACTAACCTAAGGACATCACACACATCCATGCCCGAGGCAGAATTCGAACCTGCGACCGTAGGGGTCGCGCGGTTCCAGACTGAAGCGCCTAGAACCGCTCGGCCACCACGGCCGGCCAGCAGATCATTCTCTATTGTATTTCAGTTTAATGGTTAGCGTTTCAACTCGGCCTATTGAAGATCATCGGTTCGATTCCCGCGTAATGCCATTACTTCTTCCTAAACCTAGCAAAAAGAGTTTATCATTTTCATTCAATTAATTGGTTTAAATGTACTTTTTTGTATCTACTTCCTAGCCACGTCATTTTCTTCATCGTACTAGCTTTTTTATTTGCTCCTATTTTTCTACCTGTCACTTTATTTTTGTCTATAATCTGCCTATGTCGTCTATAATCTGCAACCAAGTTCCCACGAGGACTCCTCATCGCTTGTTAATACGGCAGATCGTGTAGCCCGTGAGAGGATAGTTTCAGGTGATCAATGATAGCAAGAAATTACAGTTTGCTTCAAGCGTTCAAACTCAACTTTTTCTGTCTTGACTTTTCTCGTAGAGGTCAGCTTTAACAGTCGTCAATAAAACCATCATGAATTTAGCTCCCCTGCAAATTGTTGATCGCCATTTTCTCGGATGCGTTGCACATCACGAGGTTGTGGTTGTCTTAGAACACGAGTTTGAACACCTCAGGATTGTTGCTAGAGAACCGAAACTGGAAATCATCAAGTTGTAATTACATTTTATTCCAATCAAGACTGTTAAGCTTTATAATAACTAGCACAGATTTCTGTGTCTCTTCCACTCGGCGTTGTTAGTTGTGAGAAAGAAATTTAAAGTTAATGTGAGATGGGAGCGGGGACAAAATCTGTGAGGTTGTATTACCAACACGGCGGCCGTTTTGGAAGGTTCCTTACATACATACATACATTAATCCTTGTTCCATAGGTCATGAATACGACATTTCGTAACGATGTGGAAAGTTTTACTTTAACACAAGCTTTCTTTACACAAAATAATTAATTAATTTTTTTTCTACAGTTACTACTTCATATCTAAGAATTCATCTACTAAGTAGAAGGAGTTGTCATCCAGAAATTCTTTTAATTTGCTTTTAAATGTTGGTTGGCTGTCAGGCTTTTATACTATTTGGCAAATGACCACAGATTTTTGTGGCAGCATAATTCGCCCCTTTCTGTGCCAAAGTCAGATTTAATCCAGAATAGCGCAGATCATCCTTCTTTCTGGTGTTGTTGCCATGCACTTCGCTGTTACTTTTCAAAATATACGTATTGCGAAGGTACAATGAATATCCTGACTTCCTTAAATATATGTATGTGAGGTGATCTTAGATGGGCTCCAACTATTATTCAGATTACAAGCTTTTGTGCAATAAATACTTTCTCTCACAATGACGAATTGCCCCAAAATCTGATGCCATATGAAAGCAGTGAATGAAAATAGGCATAGTAGGCTAATTTACTGATATGTTTATCAGCAAAATTTGCAATAACCCTACTAGCATAACTAGCTGAACCTAACTGTCTCAGCAGATCACTGATGTATTTCTTCCAGTTCAATTTCTCATCAATGCACACACGCAGAAAATTTGAGTATTCTGCCCTAGCAACAGATTTCCGTCCATAATTTCTATTTATCAATGGTGTTACGACGTTTACTGTACAGAATTGTATAAACTGTGTTTTCTCAAAATCTAGTGGGAGTCCATTTGCAGAGAACCACTTAACAATTTTCGAAAGACATTATTTGCTATTTCCTCAACTGATTCTTGCGTTTTGGGAATGATTACTATACCTGTATCATCAGCAAAAAGAACTAGCTTTGCATCTTCATGAATACAGAGTGGCAAGTCGTTAATATATATTAAGAACAATAAGGGGTCCAAGACTGAACCCTGTGGGACACTATTCTTGGTACCTCCCCAGTTAGAGGACTCTGCTGGTTTTTGCAGACTATCTGTACTGTTAATTTCAACCTTCTGCATTCTTCCAGTATAGTATGAAATAAACCATTTGAGCACTGTCCCACTCATACCACAATAATTAAGTTTATCTAATTTCCTGATTCAGACAATCAAAAGCCTTGAGAGATCACAAAATATCCCAATGGGTGATATTCGGTTATTCAGTGCATCTAATATTTCATCAGTGAAAGCATAATACCATTTTCTGTTGAAAATCCTATTTGAAAACCAAATTGACATATTGTTAGTACTTCTTTTTTACAAATATGTGATGCTACTCTTGAATACATAACTTTTTTAAGAATTTTGGATAAACCTGTCAGAAGTGAGATTGGGCGATAGTTGTTACCATCAGACCTATCCCCTTTTTTATGCAATGGTTTAACAATAACATATTTCAGTCTATCTGGAGAAATGGTCTGTTTCAGTGAGCTATTACATATTTGGTTGAGAAGCCTACGTATTTGTTGGGAACAAGCTTTTAGTATTGTGTTGGAAATGCCATCAATTCCATGTGAGCTTTTACTTTTGAGTGACTTTATTATTTTCCTAATTTCGGTAGGAGAGGTGGGTTTAATTTCAATTTTATCAAATTTCTTAGGCACTGCCTCATCCTTATACTGCCTTGTATTTTATAATGACTATCTGGGTCCTATTTTCTCTACAGCAGTTAAAAAATGATTATTAAAAGTGTTTTCTACTTCTCACTTCTTGTTAACAAACTTATCAATGTGTTTGATAGAACTACATTTTGGATGCAACTCGTAATTTTGAAATGGAAGAGAGGTCATGTGACATATCGAACAGTAGACCACACGAGAAAAGCAATTGTGCCTTTCAGCTGAGCGTAACTTTATTCACTGGCAAGTTGGGTAGAGTTTAGTACTGAACAAGGCAAACGCTTGTGATAACACATAAAGGTTGCTGGATGTAATCGACGTGTTGAGCAACACGATCTAAGGTGGGTGTTATCCGATTCACGAGTTCTACATTGAATTTAAGTAACACTTGTACGGGAATTGCAGCTCAAGCACCGACAAACTGCTGCCTGAGGTTGTTCACAGCATGCGCAACTGCCTTCACATATCCCTAAACTGCTTTCTTCATACCCCTAAAGATAAACAAATCTGACGGAGTTAAATCCGGGGAACGTGACAATGTTTGGCGGAATTTGTGCGTGTCCGAAGTCTCATTATAGATGCACGGCTGCCACCAGTTTCCTGCGAGGTGCGGCGAGTGCCACCCTTGGACCCTTACCGAACGATGTCAGAACAGCCATCGATGTTACTGTTTTCAGGATTGGCGTCCGACAATGCCCGTTTCATGCTATTCCGCAAAAGGTATGGATGGGCCATGTCAATGGCGTTGGTTGAAATTAACTTCGATTGCATGTGAGCTCATCTTTCCTGGTATCAGGAAGACTTCAATGCGTTGCACCCGTGTCAACGCCATGAGGTTTCACGACACCTCTAATGGAGGGACTCGAAAGTAAATGAAGCTATGTTCGAATGAAAAGCGCCATTGTGTTTCTCGTGTGATCCTCTAACTGTACAATGTGTCACACATCTCCTTTCCAACTGCACATTAGGATTTGCATCCGACATCGCGCTTTGAGAAAACGCAGCTATTTTGATTATATGGACTATACGACAAAAAAACAACACACCACGAAGAAATTGTCTGAATGGGACGGAAATCGATAGATGTGTTGTACATGTACAGACAATTAAATGATTAAAATTTCAGAAAAAGTGGACGATTTATTGAAGTGAAAGAGCTTCACAAATTGAGTAAGTCAATGAAGCGTTGGTCCACCTCTGTCCCATATGCAAGCAATTCTTCTGGTTGGCATTGATTTACAATAAGGTCATACTGATGTTACATAGTCTTTTCGTAAATGCTGTGGTTATCCTGTGGAAGAAGAGAAAACTTAGTAAGAGGCGATGTCACTTTGGAAGCTGGCCTGATATTTGCACGAAAATGTTTTGTAAAAGTCACTCACTTTGTTCTTCTGGCGTGGCAGTCTCGTTGTGATGCGCTGAGGTGTTTGCATTTCTGTGGCTCTCTTGGCTTTCTTGGTCACTTTTCACAAATTTTCATAAACGTACCAGTAACTTGGAAACACGATCACAAAAACAAATCTGTTGTTCAGTGGACAAGACGTCGGTCGAAATACAGCTGGTTTCGATTTCACTATCGATTTGTCGATCTATGTGGTGTCAAATGTTTACATTACTTCTGCACGTCTTGTTATCGTATTACAGATGTAGGTTGACGATATACATTACAAAGTGAGCACCTGTTGCAATGTTATTGTACACATCATCATATAAACTATTTATTTTACATATTTCTAAGCTATTGCTGGGGCTAGAGTCAAACGACTCTCATGTTATGTATATTTTTAGGGTGTCATTTCATTTTATAGCAGCACCCCTTCGGCTGTCATTCTCGGCACCCTTTCAGCACACCTATACGTAGACAACATTCTACGCCCCACTTCGATGTCATTCATGGCGAGCCATCCTGAGCTTACATTTCAGCAAGATAATACCCGCCTGCTCATGGCGAGACTTTCTATTGTCTTCGTGCTTCCCTACCACACCCGGGCCGGCAAGTTCGCCGGATCTCTCCCCAGTCAAAAAAGTTTGAAGCATTATAGGAAGGGCCCTCCAACCATCTCGAGATTTTGACGATCGAAAGCTCCAGACGGACAGAATTTGCCACGACATCCGTCTGGAGGATATTCAACAAGTCTGTCCATCAGTGACAAGCCGAATAACTGCTTGCATAAGGACCATAACTGCACCAACGCGTTATTTACTTACTGAATTTGTGAAGGTGTTTCTCTTTAATTATCCATGCACTTTTCTTTCACACCGTTTTTTCCTCTCGCCCATTTCATACCACTTGACTTTCAATTTGTCTTTACCCATCTTTTTTTTTTTTTTTTCTTTTAGAAAGGTACTTCCACTATTGTAGAGCACTGTGTACACCAACAAGTGGTTGTGTCTTACGGCTCTGAGGGCGGGAAACTATCGGAGGCGACAGTTTAAGAGGGCTATGAAGAGGAAGTTTGCTGGGCCCCTGTCTCGGCGGGTCGATACCACTTAGCGGTATTAGGCAGGCAGCTGGGCACCTGTACGGCTGCTGCTGCGGCCAGGGGGGGGGGGGGCGGCCTAAAACGGGCGCCAGTCGTACGGTTGTAATTATCACCACGAAAAAATAAAGTTGCTTAATATATTTCTTGTGTTTGCAGCTACGTGTCTGTAGTCGTCGTACCCACTGAAATCCCCATGATGCAGGACCGTAAGCACTCTACTGCAGGAGCCAAAAGAGAATTCTGCAGCCTACTGATGAAGTATAGTTTTAGGCGGCAACGGAAATACTGAAGCTCTGTCGGACAAATCCAAACTGGTGAAAATGTCACCTGGCAGGACCTGAGACAGCTGCAATATTTCTGTTGCTCCTAAAAAAGACTTACTGGACGATACTCAGTTTATCGATGCAAATATGTTGATATTCTACAGATATGGTTGCATTATCTTGAAGTGAAATTAAAATTTTTCATTCGGGAAAGAGGAGATGATTTGTGTGGCATGCCAGATCGATGCCACCACGATGGTGTCCCACAGTTGGTAACGCCGAGGCAGGTTCCGTCAGATGCCGCTAACAGACCCAATGGTGCAGGCCCGGTGCGGCACGCCAGTACCAGCTGTGTACCACGGGCACCCTCAGCTGCTGTGGTACAGGGCGGTCAGCAGCAACCTCTCGCCCCTTTCGCAGTGAGGCACGGCCCAGTTGCAATGCAATCGTCATCGAGACGAATCCTCGTCGCGGTCCTGACTAGCACTAGTGCATTAGTCAAGAGAGCTTCTCTCTCCGTGATGCTACTATTGTTACTACAGTATTAGCTGGACTTTATTGCTGCATGTTCATTTGCAAAGACTTTTAGTAAGCTTGGAGAAAGCTACTACTTACGTAACGCTGTTTATTGTATTTACGTCTTTGCTAAACATTTTTGCTCCTGTCTGCTTTTCCTACGATGACAGGCGCAGCACCTCTCTCTGCTCACCTCTCCTTACTGTTGTGTATGTAGTAGTATACAACAATTTCCATACACTGTGCCAACGATGTGGAACCGTTGATGCACGCAGATAAGTGATGAAATTCATCTCGAAGGCATTTGTCAAAGGAGGCTGATTACATTGGCCAACAATGGAAATATTTTGGGCTCAGAAGTACTTAATGCTTATATATGTCCGCCTGCTGAATTAAAAAAAAATCACAAAAAAAATAAGAGATTAGTTCTTGCTTTGGATATAAAGTGGCATTTAATTTTTATAGTCAACGTTTTCAGTTTAGGGGAAATTTTGTTTTTGGAGGTGGTGCACCTATCCAATAACAAACCACAAATGGCCTCAAGCCGCCTGTATGTCATAAAGATAGATATTGTTGCTACGAATGGGAGTTTCACATATCTATATCTACGTCTAAATACATACTCCGCAATCCACCATACGGTGCGTGGCGGAGGATACCTCGTACCGCAACTAGCATCTTCTCTCCCTGTTCCATTCCCAAACAGAACGAGGGAAAAATGACTGCCTATATGCCTCTGTACAAGCCCTAATCTCTCTTATCTTATCTTGGTGGTATTTCGGCGAAATATAAGTTGACGGTAGTACAATTGTACTGCAGTCAGCCTCAAATGCTGGTTCTCTAAATTTCCTCAGTAGCGATTCACGAAAAGAACGCCTCCTTTCCTCCCGAGACTCCCACCCGAGTTCCTGAAGCATTTCCGTAACACTCGCGTGATGATCAAATCTAACAGTAACAAATCTAGCAGATCGCCTCTGATTTGCTTCTATGTCCTCCCTCAATCCGACCTGATAGGGATCCCAAACGCTCGAGCAGTACTCAAGAATAGGTCGTATTAGTGTTTTATAAGTGGTCTCCTTTACAGATGAACCACATCTTCCCAAAATTCTACCAATGAACCGAAGACGACTATCCGCCTTCCCCACAACTGCCATTACATGCTTGTCCCACTTCATATTGCTCTGCAATGTTACACCCAAATATTTAATCGACGTGACTGTGTCAAGGGCTACACTACTAATGGAGTATTCAAACATTATGGTGAAAGGGTACAGTACCGCCCAACATTGAAAATAGGTACGAAATTCTTGTCAGAACAACACATTTTTTGTGTAAAAGTAACTCAATTTCAATTAATACAGCGAAGCCGGATACCAGTGTGGGAAAGAATGACAATTTATTTAATTGATCACATGTGCACTCCCTCAAAATAAATCCCTACATCCAGTTTGGTGAGATCTGTGAAAGGAATGAATGTATGGTCGTCTGCTAACCACAGATAGTGAATCGGAATATATGATCATCTTTGAGTCGATCCTTTGGCTACCTTTGGTGAGACCAAAGAGATGGAAGTTACCAGAGCTTTGAGCGTCTGAAATGTGGCTGACCAATAAGGTAGCAAGGTGCTTCTCCCACTTCGAGAGAGGTGCGAGAGAATCGGAATACGGCCATGTTTCACCACTCTGCCGCTGAACCTTCTGCTGTAAAGACCTGTTTTTTTTGTTGTGCTCCGTGATGAAAGAGTGGAGGCATGGTATGGATGTGGAATATTTAAGAGTAGTTAGAATTAATAATTTCTCTTTCACAGGACCTTTTGTGGGGAAAATTACAAAGTGAGGCAGGTAATTTTAAGGGGATTGTAGTAAACCAACGGTCACAAAGAGCCCACGTGTAGATATAAGTTGAGATACTTCCGTGAGCTTAAGCTGAAATATTTAAGAATTAATAGCGTGTGTACAATAAGCTGAAATATTTAAGAATTAATAGCGTGTGTACAATAAGCTGAAATATTTAAGAAATAGCGTGTGTATCATAAGTTGAAGTATTTAAGAAATATCATTCCGTGTGACGCTGAATTTAAACTCTGAGAGAGAATCAAGGTGAGTCGGCCGTTTTTCCAGCAACGCCACATGGCTTGCATTGCACAGGAAGACGTGCGTTTATCTCCAGAGTTCACATTAGGAAAGTAGAAATTACAAAGTGGGGCAGTGTCGTGTGAAACTGGGATAAATATTGATTGAAGTGGGAAAGCGGAAAGTGATGAAGTTGTAACCGTTCTTTGTGTAATATTTCATATTGTTGTGTTGTGTATGTCTTGTAATTTGGGTATGTGTGTTTTGCATGGGAGTAGCAAGGTAGTTTCGAAAGATTTGTGGGTATGCCTGTTCCTTCTGTATCGCTCGATCTGGAGGAAAGTTTCGTGAGGATTATTGTGAGAGGCGAAGTGTGAGGTATAATAAAAGATCCACCATCCGATCCAGGGAGTGCACTGTTGCGGTAAATAGATTACGAGACCATAGTATAGAGATTCACTAACGTAAAGCCATGCCCACTGGGCGGAATTTCTCATGTGATTTTGTTGTAGGTTGTAGAATTTGTGTGTTTAGGAATAAATCAAATAGTGAAAAGAAAGAGATTGGAGGCCTTTTTCATTAAGTTGTATGTTATCGTAATGTCCCGAATTTATATAAAAGCCGTTAAATCAAAGACAAAAGGTAAATGTGGTATTGCCAGTGCGTAGTGTACAGTCAGAGTTCTATAAATCACTGATAGTCAGATGCATGTTTCCGTTGCGTATTATTCATACAGGAGGATAATTTGTAACTAAATAGTAAGATACGAGAATTCATGTTGCTCGATAAATTAAGGAAGATTCCACTCGCTTGGCAAACCACACATCTTGCAGGCCTGACTGCTTGATGCCACAGTATGAGAAAGGCAAGTGGGTGCCTCTCATAATTTCGACCCTGCCAGGATTCCGTTTTTTGCCACGATAATTTTGTTACCAAGATATTTAATTTGTTGCCAGGATTCCGTTTTTTGCCACGATAATTTTGTTACCAGGATATTTAATTTGTTGCCAGGATTCCGTTTTTTGCCACGATAATTTTGTTACCAGGATATTTAATTTGTTGCCAGGATTCCTTTGCCAGGATCGTTTTTGTTAGGATATTTTGTTGTTAGGGTTTGCTGTTAAGATTTTTTTTATGGAATGTATTGTGATAGTGTTAAGAAGAAAAATTTTTTCTGTTTGCAAATTCTTTCTGGATTGGTGAGGATCTTTTATTTTATTTTATGTAATTAATTGCTATATCGCACAAGGCTGGAAGATCGTTTCATAATTTTTTTTTTGCGTAATGTCCGTAGTAACTAGGTCGCAGTCGAAAAGTGTAGCCACCATGGAGAATAGCGATTCTGGGGTGGACGTAGCAGTGCAGCAGGAAGTAGCTGTTGACCATGGGTTAATGAGCGAGAAAGACAAACGCTCCGAAGGGGCTGTATTGTTCAGTGGACCGCTGCAAGGGGAACCTTTATGCGGCGGGCTTTGTCCACAAACGCGGGCTTTTCCCGACGACGCGGGCTCTGGACTAGGTCAGGTATTCAGTGAAAGTGAAGCTACCCTTAGCGAAGCTACCGTTTCTCAGGCGAACGAGGTGAGCGCGTCGAAAGTAGGAAATAACGATGTGATACTGCAGTTTTTACAAGCGATGAGTAGGGAGACTAACGAAAGATTAGAAGCAATCAATAGAGATAATAAGGAGAGAGATAGGGAGGCTAAGGAGAGAGATAGGGAGACTAAGGAGAGATTGGAAGCAAATAAGGAAAGATTGGAGGCAATTGATAAGGGAAATAAAGAGGCAATGAGGAAGCTACACACAGTTATCGATGAGCGTCTGTCCGCAGTTAATAATCGGTTAGATGAGGGGGAGAAGAATCTGGATGCGGTGCAGCAAGAATGTGATGCTGTGAAAGAAAAGGCCAATAATTTGGAGGTACGAATAAGTGCAATAGAAAGCGATATTACAGAACATAGGGGCGTGTGGCCGGATGAGCGAATCAAAGAGATAGTGGAGGACTTACTTGCAGATAAACAAGGGGCATTAGACAGCGTGGAAGCTCAAGTCACACGGCAGGAAATGGCGCTAAATAAACACAGGGATGAAGTTGCGGAGGTAGTGGTCAGAATGAATACGATTAGCGCAGATGTAGAAAAGATCAGTATAAGAGGCGAAACAGGCTCTGACAGTACGCAGCGAGAGGTTTATGCCGACCAGGAGGAGATACAATCACTATTACAGTTTAAAGAGGCACAATTAGAAACAAATAGGAAACATAGGGAAGAACTAGCACAGTTGCAATTAGCGTGCAGAAGCGAAGGTGAAACACCACCAGGTAGACTGCGGAGGGAGAGTGAGATAAATTCAAAAATCGAAAATAGGCAGAAAGAGGATGACGAACTCAGAGAGTTAGAAGAACGGTTGTGTCGGATAAAACAGGTGGCAAACCCAACTGGGTACAGCCCAAGGTCGGAAAACATAAATGCGGAAGAAGAATGTAGGAGACACTTCGTATCGGTACAAACGTACACTTGTTTTCCGGATCCTGATAATTACCAACATCCATGCCTGTGGCTGTCTCAATTTCAAGATTCATTACCTTCATCGTGGGGACCGCTCCTAAAAATGAAGTTTGTGTGTAACCATTTGAGGGACGAGGCTAGAGCGAAAATGCAGGAAGTTATTAAAGACTGTAGTAGCTACAAGATGTTTTGTGACAAATTTTTAAATGAATTCTGGTCGAAAAGTAAGCAGGACCAGGTTAAGCAAAGCATATTGATGATGCCAAATTGTAACGAAGGTGGTATAAGAGATCCAGTGTCGTGTTATCAGGAAATGCTGAGACGAAACAGGTATTTGGATGTGCCATACGAAACTGGGGAGCTCATTAGGATCTGTATAACGAAGTTGCCAGTGAGATTGCGCAGAGATATAGTGATAGCAGGCAGAGGCTTGAACGATTCTGCGTCATTTCAGCACTTATTGCAGGAACTGGGTAACGAGAGCAACATTGTGAACGGCGACATGACTCTTAGGTCAGACAGAGTTGAGGATAGGAACGGTAGAAACTATCAGAATGACAGGAGAGCATGGAATCAGAGGAATGACGGAAATGGAAGATGGCGAGGAAATAGGGGGCAGAATTCATGGGGATATCGACCAGCGAACCGGGAAGATAGAAGATGGGACAGAGATGGAAGAAGGGAAAATGAAAATGATGGGCGAAGAGAGGATAGGCAATTATTGGGTTCACGACAGGACAATCATTGTCACAATGACGGAGGGACAAGAAGGTGACTACTTGATAGACGGGTACAAACCAGGACTATTAATGATGTAAATATTAGGTATATCGATTACGGAAAACTAAGGGAGAATCTGTTAGAGGAGGTAGGAGATGTGGGGAGTGAAGTCCACCCAATAATTAGCGTAGAAATAAATAATATAATCGTACCTTGTGTCATCGACACAGGCAGTGTAATGAGTGTTTTGAGGGAAGATGTGTTCAAGTGTTGTAGCCTTACGAAACCATGGCCAACGTTGCCATTGCAAAGGACAACAGTGAGAGGGGCAGTTACAGGAAAGGGAACTGAGGTGAAGTTACAAGTGCAGGTACACTTCGTGTGCCAGGCGAAGAGGTTTAGTACAGTGTTCATGATTCTGTCGTCGCTATCTGTTGAAGGGATATTAGGCGTTAATTTTTTGAACCAATATAAAGCAGTCGTTAACATGAGAAATGGTTCGATGGAGTTGAAACGAGATTCGGAGGAAATTACATTAAGATTCGACGATTGCTTACATGGTAAAGATAACGCACACTTAGCATTATGTCTGGCGGTAAAGTCCGGTAAACAGGCACAGAATACGGGGTTCGAACAAGAGAAGAAGGAAATTCATAAATGTTTGGAGGAGGAGATCAGGGAGAAAATCTGGCATTTACGAGGGACCACGGTCTACGGGGAATTGCAGAAAATTTTATACGAGAATAGAAAGGTATTTAAACATGCTGCGGGTACAATAAGAAATTTTGTGTATAGATTCAAGGTCAAGCCACATAAACAGTTTAGGGCCCAAGTGTACCCGATACCTGTTGTGTACAAAGAAAGAGTGGAAGCTGAGATCGAAAGCATGCTACAACAAGGGATTATCGAACCAGCATCCAGTCCGTACAACAGTCCTTTAGTTTGTGTTGAAAAAAAGGATGGGTCAATTAGATTAGTTTTGGACGCAAGAAGGATTAATAAGATAATAGAGCCAGAGACAGATCGGCCGCTGACACTTGACGAATTGCTACAAAAGTTCCACGGGATCAGAGTTCTCAGCTCAGTTGATTTGAGAATGAGTTTCTGGCAGGTGGAGTTAGACAGGGGGTGTAGAAAATACACTGCTTTCTTGTGCTACGGGAAATCGTATCAGTTCCGGAAACTACCATTTGGGTTAAATGTATCATCCGCGGCATTTATCAGAGCGCTAAATACTGTCATTCCTAATGAAATAAAAGATAAGATGACACAGTACGTGGATGATGTCCTGATAGCCGAAAGAAACTGGGAAGACCACAATAGAACGTTAGGCATATTGCTCGGTGCACTGGAGAGACATGGGGTGACCGTGAATTTGGGAAAGTCAGAATTTGGACGAAAAGAAATCGAGTTTCTAGGTCACATTGTGACACCAGAGGGAATAAGACCAAATCCAGACAAACTCGAAGCAATCAGAGATTTTCCGGTGCCAAGAACAAAACGTCAGCTACGGGGTTATTTAGGATTAATCAATTTTTACAGGAGGTTCATTAAGATTGGGGGTGCAGCGACACCCAGACTATGTCAGCTGACTGGAAAGAAAACGGTATGGAATTGGGACCCTGTTGCGCAGGAAGAGTATGAGGCGTTAAAGAAGGCACTGCTATCGGCACCTCTTCTCGGGCATCCAGACCTAGGGAAAGAGTTTTGTATGGCCACGGACAGTTCCCGTAGTGGACTTGGGGTAACATTGTTCCAAGAGCAAGAGCAAGGAGGAGAAGTAATACAACAACCTATTGCATTTGCGAGCCGAGTGCTTAGCAAAGCTGAGAGAAATTACACGGTAACTGAGCTTGAAGCTTTGGCAATAGTATGGGGTTTTAGTAAGTTTAGATACTATTTGTATGGAAGGCATACTAAAATCTATACTGACCACAAGTCACTACAGTTTCTGATGTCGGCCAAACTTAACCATAGACGACTCGCTAGGTGGGCACTCTATTTACAGGAGTTTCAGTTTTCGGTCATGTATATTCCTGGGCCACAGAATATAGTGGCAGATGCGTTGTCAAGGAATCCAGTAGGTCACGGTCAATGCTTTGATGAGGAGGTAAACGAGAACAGATATGATATATTGTATATGCAGGGCGTGCCGTTCGAGAAATACATAGGGACGGTACTCACAAATATCGCGAAAGAGCAGGATAAAGACGCGTCATGGAGAATGGTGAAGGACAGAGTTACAGCGAACTTAGATGCCAATATAGCACGTTTTTATACAATTCAGAACGGGGTCCTTTTCTACCGTAGAAATCCGAACACACAGGACTGGGTGTTGTGTATACCAAATGAAATAGTCAACAAGCTGATCTGGTACACTCACCTAAGTTACGGGCATTACGGGGCAAGGAAATGCTGTAAGAAATTAAGGGAATCAGTTTATTTCATTAGTATGGAGAGGAGGATCAAGAACGTGCTTGGTAGTTGCAAATTGTGCCAGAAGGCAAAATCGTTAACTATCTCATGCAAAGCACCGCTTTTTCCGATAGTGCCAGGTAGATTGAGGGAATTCGGAGCAACAGATTTGTTTGGCCCGCTACCTAAGTCAGTGCAGGGATATAGATATGTTTTAGTAGCAGTGGAATTGGTGTCAAAGTATGTGACTTTTACCGCATTGAAACGTGCGACGGGAAGGACAGTGGCAGCAGCGATCGTTAAAAACTTTTTGCGAGAAGTAGGAACTGTAGAAAAGTTCATAGCTGACAATGGACCGCAATATAGATCCAGACAATGGCTAACCACACTGAAGAGAAGAAGGATAAAACCGGTGTTCATATCCCGATACCATGCTGCAAGTAACCCCAGTGAAAGAGTGGTAAAAGAACTGGGAAAATTGTGTAAGATCTATTGCCATAGGCAACACAGAAGTTGGAGTATTTTTCTCAAAGATTTTCAGGACATCCTCAATGAGCTACCACATGGAGCAACTGGATTATCGCTAATTACGGTACTAAAGAATGAACCACCACCAGATCGAGTCAGGGAGCTGGTAGATTTTCCGCGATCAGGAAAGCAGAGGCACACAGAAATTGTCAAGGTTGCGATAGAGCGTATTAAGAAAGCAGCTAAGGATAGGCAGGAGAAGCAGAAAGGAAAGATCCGTAAGATCGAATTGGCAGTAGGAGACAAGGTTCTAATTAAAACTCATCGATTATCAAAGAAGCACAGATTCCTAACTAGCAAATTCTTTACTGTGTATAGTGGACCATTCAGAGTGAGGCGGATTGTCCATGAAAATGCTGTACTGATTGAGACGATCAAGGGAAAACAGTCTCGTGGGCTTCATCACATTTCTAACATCAAATTATGGAAAAGTTAAGGATAGATCTAAAGTAGGCAATTTATGGTAGATAGTCAGTGTATTTAGTTGTGGTGTGTAACGTTGTGCAGGGTCAAATCGAACATAAGAATTTTCAGGCGGGATGTCAGGAAGTATGACGGAATAGACTGGTCAAATGAGTCATGAACAGGAGTCGACAGAGTGGTGTATGTACGTATTTTTTGTCGTATGAATAAGGATCAAGCAGAAACGACGTGATGATTTATGAGGGAATAATGATGGTAGATAGAGAAGCGACGTGATAAATAGTAGTGGATAAAGGTGTTATTTAAGGAGAGAAGCGACGTGAAGCAGTGTGATTAATAGAGATTCGACGTGATGAAACAGTGGTAAATAAAGGGGAGTAGAATTAATAATGTGGAGATGTCTTAGATGTATGTTACAGAGAGGCCTGTGTATGCTGCAATAGAGATTGATGCCAATGGCGAAGGAAGACCAGGAAATGATGGAGTAATGGACGGACGGAGAGCCGAAATACGAATGAAGAGATGAGGACAACTGCACAATGTGAAAGGACATAAAGGGAGTATGAGACCCAGGTGGTGAACGTTGTGGAATACTGACGTAAGATGTAATATAAGTGTAAATCTAATTCTTACCATGACATTTGCGATTTGGCAAAAATAATATTTTTTGTTGTCATTGTTGTTGAAGCCTGGTACCAGTATAACTAATCAAAACGGTACCAAGAAAGAGTACAGTTATTTTGCAGGTTGATTAATTTGTGTGTTTTTTGTTCTTAGATGAAATGTCGCAATTCTAAGTTGGTGTTTAGCAGAATGATTAATGGGTAAAGCGAATGCGGAGGTAAGCCGATGGAGAGAGGTGCCAGAGTGAAAGGACGAATTCGAAGACTGGAAAGCTATCTCCGGAACAGCTTCATGTGTTATGTGGTTGAGTATAAGGGAGCAAAGGTATGGTATGTTGTCGTGAGTGTGATGGTGTTATGAGTATAAGGGGGCAAAGGTATGGTATGTTGTCGTGAGTGTGGTGGTGTTAAGGTTAGCTGACTTCTAGACCTATTCTGTTAGTGTATTAATGGATTGAATGAGAAGGAAAATGTGATGTCTGGTGAGTGAGAGTCGTAGAGTAGTGTGATCAATGCGCACACTCCTGTAAAGGGGATGCTACCGACCTGTAACTAAAACATTATTGTGTATTGTTTGATTTGGATGAACCTCGATGGCAGGTCAGGATTTGACATCATGTGGATGGTTCATACATGTCCTAGAAATGTTGTTATATATAATAAAATGTAAAATGTATAAAGAGATACTAATTTCAATCTGTCACAAGCACAAAGGTGCATTGTATGTTGTAGATTTAGAGTCATCAGTTTCTAAAAAATGTTTGTTGTGTTAGGATGCTAAAGTAGTTTAATATTTAATAACCTGTGGTAGGTAATTGTGAGCTGTGTAGATTATTTCTTATTTTTTTGTTAGAACACTTTCAAGGGGTATTAATTTCAGTCTGTCACGAGCACAAAAGTTCATTGTATATTGTAGTTTTAGGATAAAGTTTCTAATACTTTCACTGTGATAGGATGTTAGAGTAGCCTACTATTTGCTATTGTAATTATGAGCTGTATAGATTGTTTATTATTCCTTTTGTTTTTTTTTTTACACTTTCATGTTTTGTATGAGGGACGACAGGTACAATGAATAGCACGAGTATGGGCTGTCTATAGAAAAGAGATAAATGTTGATGTTGTATGTGTAGAAAACTAGGGTGTATAATTTTAATGTAAGAATTTCCTTTTGTCTGTAATGTTGCGAGATGCACGGAAGGCTAACTGATAGGGTGTCGTAACGCCCATACCGCTAGCGGGCCGAGCTGACGATGCCATGGCGACAGGCAACAGAGCCGCGGCACTCCCCACTCCACTGTCGGACGGGGTACACTCCACGCGCCCGCTACAGCAGGTCAACGGCCTGGGGCGACACGCACGTACCACTGGCCATTCATGAGTTCCGCCACCCTTACGACTGGGGAAGGTATCCCGCGGAGGCAACAGCGGGTGGTTTCTTCTGCTCAACGGCGCGCGCAGCGGCGCTACTGCAGAATGGACGAGGCGCGGCAGAGCCCGGCGAGCAGTTTTTTTACCAGCAGCTAATAACTAGTACTGGACTGTGGAGCCGTGAAACAAGATGACTGCGACTTTCCATAATGTGGAAAGTGAAGGACTGGTGATTCCACGTTGTGAGTGGTGGAAAAGATTTTGTCTTTAGCAGACAGGACGATCGTTTTTTGTCTTGACCACTGAATGGTGGGATCCATAAACTTTTGGCAGTGACTTGTTAAGTGTGCTTTGTGAATTGCACGTGGGACACTTGGTATACTTAGAGGACAGTTGTCGTTTGGTGAACAATTATTGTATGAAGGCAAGAAACTAGAGTGGGACATTGACATTTGCGTCTGTAGTAGGAGACATTCCTTGAACTGGTGCGGGAATAAGTGCTGTTTGTTGAAACTTACGACTTTTAATTACACCATGAACTGAAAGGACAGAACCGTGGGTAATAGTAGTTGTAGGGCCATTTTTTTGGACGAACAGATTCGTGTGGATGGTACTCTGACAGTGACTATGACATTTGTGTTTAATGTGAGATACAGTTTACTGTCCAGTGCGTGTTCAAAATGCCGATTTGAGTGACTCAAAGACTTTCGTCCGGGTAACCATGGGAGAGCTTTGACACCGAGACAGTGGTTCTAGGAAAACTATCAGCAACTTTTTGACCCCAAGAAAATCACAGAATGAAAGGTTTCCGTGTGACTCGCAAGATAGGGAATAATGTATTTCTAATTGTGTAAATGTTTTTTTATGTGTTTCATTCCTGGAGGGACAGCAAGTGTAATTGTATTTCATCAACATTTGTGTTTAGAATAGTTAGTGTTTGTTTTTTGTCTGTTCTGGGTTATCAAGTTCACGTAGCATGTTTATTAGAATATTTGGTACAATGATGCTCTAATTATAAGCCAGTGGCGTAATACTAACGTAGCGGTTCATGTAGCATTGATCAGTAAGATTGTCACAGGGGACAAGAGTTTGCATTGCACAACAAATATCGGAATTAACTGATGTATTTTGATGTCGTCCATAGTAATAATCTTGTTGGTGTTTTGACTGAAGCCACTTATTTTTATTATCACAGTGGTGACATTTCACATTAAAGTGTAACGAAGGCTAGTCGAAATGCAAGTTCTTGTCGTCTATATGTGTGACAACAGAGAAAGTATTTTTTTTTGTCTTAGAATTAGTGAAATTTGGATTACTCATAAAAATAACGAAGATCCCAGTAACTAAAGCAAAATTTTATCTCAAGATTATTTTTTCATTTCTATGATGTGATGTTTTATTTGTCATGTAGATTGTTGTCAATTAGTATGTGTACGTTACTCCGGATTGTGGAGAGTACAATAATGCAACAACTGCCAATTTGGTAAAGTAACAACATTTGGTCGTCAATTTGAGGTCACCAGGGGCTAAGGTCTCCTCCTGGTTACTTTGATGACTTGCTACGTTTGTTCGAATACTGTTTTCTTAAAAAAATGTTCGGAACTACCCTCGCATTGCAAGGATAGTACCGTGCCATTTTTTTCTGCATGGGTAGCCGGTGGTGAAAGGGTACAGTACCGCCCAACATTGAAAATAGGTACGAAATTCTTGTCAGAACAACACATTTTTTGTGTAAAAGTAACTCAATTTCAATTAATACAGCGAAGCCGGATACCAGTGTGGGAAAGAATGACAATTTATTTAATTGATCACATGTGCACTCCCTCAAAATAAATCCCTACATCCAGTTTGGTGAGATCTGTGAAAGGAATGAATGTATGGTCGTCTGCTAACCACAGATAGTGAATCGGAATATATGATCATCTTTGAGTCGATCCTTTGGCTACCTTTGGTGAGACCAAAGAGATGGAAGTTACCAGAGCTTTGAGCGTCTGAAATGTGGCTGACCAATAAGGTAGCAAGGTGCTTCTCCCACTTCGAGAGAGGTGCGAGAGAATCGGAATACGGCCATGTTTCACCACTCTGCCGCTGAACCTTCTGCTGTAAAGACCTGTTTTTTTTGTTGTGCTCCGTGATGAAAGAGTGGAGGCATGGTATGGATGTGGAATATTTAAGAGTAGTTAGAATTAATAATTTCTCTTTCACAGGACCTTTTGTGGGGAAAATTACAAAGTGAGGCAGGTAATTTTAAGGGGATTGTAGTAAACCAACGGTCACAAAGAGCCCACGTGTAGATATAAGTTGAGATACTTCCGTGAGCTTAAGCTGAAATATTTAAGAATTAATAGCGTGTGTACAATAAGCTGAAATATTTAAGAATTAATAGCGTGTGTACAATAAGCTGAAATATTTAAGAAATAGCGTGTGTATCATAAGTTGAAGTATTTAAGAAATATCATTCCGTGTGACGCTGAATTTAAACTCTGAGAGAGAATCAAGGTGAGTCGGCCGTTTTTCCAGCAACGCCACATGGCTTGCATTGCACAGGAAGACGTGCGTTTATCTCCAGAGTTCACATTAGGAAAGTAGAAATTACAAAGTGGGGCAGTGTCGTGTGAAACTGGGATAAATATTGATTGAAGTGGGAAAGCGGAAAGTGATGAAGTTGTAACCGTTCTTTGTGTAATATTTCATATTGTTGTGTTGTGTATGTCTTGTAATTTGGGTATGTGTGTTTTGCATGGGAGTAGCAAGGTAGTTTCGAAAGATTTGTGGGTATGCCTGTTCCTTCTGTATCGCTCGATCTGGAGGAAAGTTTCGTGAGGATTATTGTGAGAGGCGAAGTGTGAGGTATAATAAAAGATCCACCATCCGATCCAGGGAGTGCACTGTTGCGGTAAATAGATTACGAGACCATAGTATAGAGATTCACTAACGTAAAGCCATGCCCACTGGGCGGAATTTCTCATGTGATTTTGTTGTAGGTTGTAGAATTTGTGTGTTTAGGAATAAATCAAATAGTGAAAAGAAAGAGATTGGAGGCCTTTTTCATTAAGTTGTATGTTATCGTAATGTCCCGAATTTATATAAAAGCCGTTAAATCAAAGACAAAAGGTAAATGTGGTATTGCCAGTGCGTAGTGTACAGTCAGAGTTCTATAAATCACTGATAGTCAGATGCATGTTTCCGTTGCGTATTATTCATACAGGAGGATAATTTGTAACTAAATAGTAAGATACGAGAATTCATGTTGCTCGATAAATTAAGGAAGATTCCACTCGCTTGGCAAACCACACATCTTGCAGGCCTGACTGCTTGATGCCACAGTATGAGAAAGGCAAGTGGGTGCCTCTCAATGGGACTCTTTTTCCTATTTATCTGCATTAATTTACATTTATCTATATTTAGAGTTAGCTGCCATTCTTTACACCAATCACAAATCCTGTCCAAGTCATCTTGTATCCTCCTACAGTCACTCAACGACGACACCTTCCCGTTCACCACAGCATCATCAGCACACAGCCACACATTGCTATCCACCCTATCCAAAAGATCATTTAATTAGATAGAAAACAACAGCGCACCTACCACACGTCTGTAAATAAAGCAGAATTAATGGTTTGAGAGTGCTTTTTTGTGTAAAATTCGTAGAAATGCTACGAAAATATGTAAATAAGATGAATAATTTTGGTTACATTCAGGTTTAAATAAGATTTTCTTCACAGAATCTGATGCCTCTTGTGAAGAATGCCTATCAGCATTATTTCAGTATGAAAGTAGGGGGCAGGGTAAGTCTTGCACTCCACACCTTCAGTCACACTGAGAGAATGGCTGAAAATAAGAAACGATCTATGTCTTTTGCTGTGCCTATGGTTTGGCAGGAGCCTACAAACAACAGAGATGACTGCTATTTCTGCTTCACTCCACCTATAAAGGCAGGATTATCTAGAGAAAAGAAGAACAGTTCTGTGGTGGTGTAAGTAGTCGCCAGCGCGAAGATCGACAGTAGGTGCTGGATCGAACGCGCCTATCACGAGAGAGGCCAGAGACACACCCACAAGCAACGCGCCGCCAATGCCCTCCCGACAGCAGGTATTTAGGCCGCCGCCGCAGAGCGGAGGGCCTCACTGACCCACTGACTCACAGTCCAGCTTGGTGTCTTGTAATCTCCCCACGGAAAATTACCCTCTACCACGCAATAATTAATAATGGTCAACCAAATCATCCACATGTATTTACGTTTGAAAAGTATCTGATCAGATTTTCTAGTAATATATGCGCCGACAGCTCGTCGACGCCAAGGTATTTTTCTAGTACGTTTATTCTTTGGAACAACAGAGGTACAGAAATGTATGCTCCATGGTTATTATAGAGAGAGAGAGGAACAGCTTCGGAAGTATCGGTTGGAAGATTGTCGGATTGCTAAAGGAGATTTATTTACTCCTCTTCGCGCTAAAGCGAGCTAGGAAAGTTTGTGCCGCTAGCGTGATAGATAAAGAGAAAGAAAAACCTGTAAAAGAAAGTTACATGAGACTTGGAACCAACAGAAAACGGAACATGTACGGAAATGGATTCAATATACAATTTTCCTCAGAAATAAGGTTTGTGACCATTTTATTCTAGAGTGAATGACGAATGAGTTCTCTGTCTGAACCATTGATGATTGTCTGGGCCCTGTAATTAATTGGGAAGTTTCAGCTGTGACGAAGAGAGCCTGCAATCTCTGAGTTTTTTGAAATCGTCCAAAAAGGCTTCGTCCACATCTGAAATTTTAGATCTGTCGTAAACTGAACGAATTGTTCAAACGATCGATTTTCCCAACTGAATGCAACGCTTAATAATAATAACAAATGTAAAGATCTTTTCTAGCAAGCCAGCCGCTGAATATTAAGACGAAGGGGTCCACCAGAGATTCTACTAGGCTGATTTCACGTACATAATATATTTAAACTGTACACAGATAAAGGACAGAGAGAGAGAGAGAGAGAGAGAGAGAGAGAGAGAGAGAGAATCCTCCATTAGCATAATTGTTCCTCTGTCTTTTCACGGATCAGCCTAACTAGAAAACACGAAGCCCTGACTTTATCGTACCGATTTATGTGTGAGAGGGAAAGAGCGATAAAGGCGACAGATACACTTCTGTACAGACAAAACATTACACCAAGTTAGCGGCAACCTGCATTCACATAGACTTTCATCATTTACAAAAGGAGAGTAGAATTCATTATAGTCTGTCAATATCATCGCAGAGCAGCTCAGCTCACATCACAGGTTACGACAGCTCAAATGGCTCTGAGCACTCTGGGACTTAACATCTATGGTCATCAGTCCCCTAGAACTTAGAACTACTTAAACCTAACTAACCTAAGGACAGCACACAACACCCAGCCATCACGAGGCAGAGAAAATCCCTGACCCCGTCGGGAATCGAACCCGGGAACCCGGGCGTGGTTACGACAGCACATAGTGACCATAGTAACAGGGAGATTAAAGTCTGTAATAGCAAGATTACCGATATTGTCTGCAAGAGGACCATTACTGATGAGCCTGTACTACAATACCTAGACTCTATTCAAGATACGTAAATGTGCCAGTTTATGTAAAAACATCTTCTTCCTTGCTTCCTGTGGTATAAGACACTACAGTGGCGACGAGGATACTATAGTGGTGACGAGGATAATTTAGTGGCGATCGAAGTTAATCAACTTGGCCGAAGATTTTGCTTGCGTCTCTTATGGTTTAGCTTGCAGAGGTGATCATATTCCAGTGTTCCTAATTGCTAATTTCTTGTGTTCTTTCGCGTTGTCCAGGAGGGAGGGGGGGTCGCAGAACTAATGAAAGTTCTCCTTTCAGAAGCTTTGCTTGCTTTCTGTTACAACATATTTGTGTAAACCATAAATTCACAGTCCCGTCCACCTCCTGTCCCCGCACCTCAGCCGCAGACGGCCAATGCGATGAATGTAACACAAGCTTTTTAGTTTCAGAAGCAACAAATTGCTGCCCTACTGACGACGGTACAATAACTACTGGCTGCACAAGCTGCGTTGGCCTCACAACCTCAACCAACCAGCCCAAAATGTGCCGCCGACCACTATACCAACGTTATGGCAATTTAAGGAATCAGAAGAAAAATGGCGCGAATACCTGACTAAGTTCGAAGCGCATTCTCAACTTCATTGTGTTCATGGTGCTGTAAAGTTTCAATACCCTTTCGATTGCGGGGTCTCCAGTGTTCAGGTTAATAGAAAAACTATTCCCAACTGCGTCTCCAGACGAACTCAGCTATGACCAAGTAATCGCTGCATTAATATTATGACCAGCAAGTCGAAGTAGCTGCAGCTAGATATCAGTTCTTTCACTTGCAGAAAAAGCCGGAACATTCGTCCCGCCAGTGGTACACAGAATTTACAAGCATGACTAGAAACTGTTAATTTAAGATTTGTTGGTTCAAATGGCTCTAATCACTATGACACTTAACATCTGAGTTCATCAGTGCCCTACACTTAGAAGTATTTAGACCTAACTAACCTAAGGACCGGTCTAACGCACGGCTTTCCGGCCGGGAAGGAGCGCCGGTCCCCGGCACGAATCCACCCGGCGGATTTGTGTCGAGGTCCGGTGGGCCAGCCAGTCTGTGGATGGTTTTCAGGCGGTTTTCCATCTGCCTCGGCAAATGCGAGCTGGTTCACCTTATTCCGTCTCAGATACACTATGTCGGCGATTGCTGCTCAAACAAGTTCTCCACGTACGCGTACACCACCATTACTCTACCACGCAAACATAGGGGTTACACTCGTCTGGTGTGAGACGTTCCCTGGGGGGTCCACTGGGGGCTGAACCGCACAATAACCCTGGGTTCGGTGTGGGGCGGCGGAGGGGTCAAGTGGACTAAGGTGCTAGTCGTGGGATTGCGGACGATTGCGACTGCGGCGGGGACGGAGGTTCTCCGTCGTTTCTAGGTGCCCAGTTAACATAACAAAGCATAACGTAACATAACCTAAGGACAACACACACATCCAGGCCCGAGGAATGATTCGAACCTGCGACCGTAGCAGCAGCGCGGTTCTGGACTGAAGCGCCTAGAACCGCTCGGCCACAACGGCCGTCTCAAGTGTAGTTGTGGCAACTTTTACAGTGATTTAATGTTTAGGGGCGCAAAAACATTCAGTGTCCCAGTTACTACAATACGCCAAAGTATTCTTATCCATCACCTCCCAAAGTATTGCAACTCTCAGAGCAATATGATTTATCTGCCATAGCGACCGCTATGTTTGACCACGACCAGATTTGTCGGGTCTAGTTGCCCCCTGTTCGCGACTGCCCCAAGCAGCCGAAACGACGAGCGCGTACAAGCCGCGTGGACTGCCAAGTAAACATGTAAACAGGCCTTTGAATTTAGTGAAGTCTTGCCCTTGATGTTTTGCTCGCCAGAAAAAAAAAAAAATTGCCCATAACGTGACGCAACGTGGTAACGCAACGGAAGAAAAAAGGCATTGTCCAAGCAGTTTGTTAGCAACGGCACAAAAACGCAAATTTTGCCCGCTCACACAAGAAAAAGGCTCGTGCACATGCAGTTAACGCTGTGTTTTCAAAACGTACAACAGGTTCTGACAAAAGTAAGATTAAGGTTATGCCTCTTTCTCGCCCTAGTCCTGTGCAACGGCGTTCTAACAAACTACTTGTTTCATTACGAATTGTTGGCTGTCGTGCGAACTTTGATAGACACAGGTGCCTCAGTAACTTTGCTTAATCGTGGTACGTACGAGCAGTTAGGCTCACCACGCCTTTCTAAATCTAGCAAGCCACTCACTGCTTACAATGGACAGGAAATTCCAGTGCTTGGACAGAGCAGTTTGGGTACCACTTACCAATCACACACTAGGACAGTGAATTTTACTATGTTGAAATCAAGAGTCAGTGAGAACATATTCGGTTTACGTGCGTTTGATTTGTTTGGACATAGCATCCAAGATGGAACATGGAAACCCAGTTACTAAGCAAAGAAGGGAAAGTAGAAAGGTGGAAGGAGTATATAGAGGGTCTATACGAGGGCGATGTACTTCAGGACAATATTATGGAAATGGAGGAGGATGTAGATGAAGATAAAATGGGAGATATGATACTGCGTGACGAATTTGACAGAGCACTGAAAGACCTGAGTCGAAACAAGGCCCCGGCAGTAGACAACATTCCAATAGAACTACTGATTGAGTTGGGAGAGCCAGTCCTGACAAAACTCTACCATGTGGTGAGCAAGATGTATGAAACAGGTGATACACACTCAGACTTCAAGAAGAATATAATAATTCCAATCCCAGAGAAAGCAGGTGTTGACAGATGTGAAAATTACCGAACGATTGGCTTAATAAGTCACGGCTGCAAAGTACTAACGCGAATTCATTACAGACGAATGGAAAAAACTGGTAGAAGCGGACCTCGGGGAAGATCAGTTTGGATTCCGTAGAAATGTTGGGACACGTGAGGCAATACTGACCCTACGACTTATTTTAGAAGGAAGATTAAGAAAAAGCAAACCTACGTTTCTAGCATTTGTAGACTTAGAGAAAGCTTTTGACAATGTTGACTGGATTACTCTCTTGCAAATTCTGAAGGTGGCAGGAGTAAAATACAGAGAGGGAAAGGCTATTTACAATTTGTACAGAAACCAGATGGCAGTTATAAGAGTCGAGGGGCATGAAAGGGAAGCAGTGGTTGGGAAGGGAGTGAGACAGGGTTGTAGCCTCTCCTCGATGTTATTCAATCTGTATATTGAGCAGGCAGTAAAGGAAACAAAAGAAAAATTCGAAGCAGGTATTAAAATCCATGGAGAAGAAATAAAAACTTTGAGGTTCGCCGATGACATTGCAATTATGTCAGAGAAAGCAAAAGACTTACAAGAGCAGTTGAACGGAATGGACAGTGTCTTGAAAGGACGATATAAGATGAACATCAACAAAAGCAAAAAGAAGATACTGGAATGTAGTCGAATTAAGTCGGGTGATGCTGAGGGAATTACATTAGGAAATGAGACACTTAAAGTAGTAAAGGAGTTTCGCTATTTGGGGAGCAAAATAACTGATGATGGTCGAAGTAGAGAGGATATAAAATGTAGACTGCCAATGGCAAGGAAAGCGTTTCTGAAGAAGAGAAATTTGTTAACATCGAGTACTGATTTAAGTGTGAGGAAGTCGTTTCTGAAAGTATTTGTATGGAGTGTAGCCATGTATGGAAGTGAAACATGGACGATAAAATAGTTTAGACAAAAAGAGAATAGAAGCTTTCGAAATGTGGTGCTACAGAAGAATGCTGAAGATTAGATGGTTAGATATTTAACTAATGAGGAGGTATTGAATAGAATTGGGGAGAAGAGGAGTTTGTGGCGCAACTTGATTAGAAGAAGGGATCGGTTGCTGGGACATGTTCTGAGGCAGCAAGGGATCACCTATTTAGTATTGGAGGTCAACGTGGAGGGTAAAATTCGTAGAGGGAGACCAAGAAATGAATACACTAAGCAGATTCAAAATGATGTAGGTTGCAGTAGGTACTGGGAGATGAAGAAGCTTGGGCAGGATAGAGTAGCATGGAGAGCTGCATCAAACCAGTCTCAGGACTGAAGGCCACAACAACAAAACAACAGCATCCAAGACAATGTACTTTCAGTATCGTCTATTGCACTAAAAGACAGAGTAGCTAGCTTGCTAAAAGTATTTCCTGAACTTTTTTCTGAAGTAATGGGAAAAGCTAATAACTTTGTCGCGCGTGTTACATTGAAAGACGATGCACGGTTCAAGTTTTTCCGGACCCGCCCGTTCCAACTGCTTTAATGGTGTTATTGCTACCACTCAAGCTAGCCCATTCGAAATCCTCTCGTTTTGTTGCCTAAGCCTTCCGGTCGCATTCGCATTAGTGTTGACTTGAACTGTACAGTCAGCCCACAGACAGTA
This sequence comes from Schistocerca serialis cubense, assembly GCF_023864345.2. Lineage (NCBI taxonomy): Eukaryota > Metazoa > Arthropoda > Insecta > Orthoptera > Acrididae > Schistocerca > Schistocerca serialis. Next base: position 470,971,961 of record NC_064646.1, on the reverse strand, counting down.
GTTGACACTTACCCGACATTCGCCCTGAGCAACTCAAGGACAGGACTGGGGCAGGACGTTACTTTTCTAAGATAGATTTGCGTCATGCCTACTTGCAAATTCCGTTGGATGAAGAATCAAAGAATGTGTTTGTTCTAAATACACACTTAGGACTGTTGAAGTTTTTACATCTACATCTACATTTATACTCCGCAAGCCACCCAACGGTGTGTGGCGGAGGGCACTTTACGTGCCACTGTCATTACCTCCCTTTCCTATTCCAGTCGCTATGGCTCGCGGGAAGAACGACTGTCTGAAAGCCTCCGTGCGCGCTCTAATCTCTCTAATTTTACATTCGTGATCTCCTTGGGAGGTATAAGTAGGGGGAAGCAATATATTCGATACCTCATCCAGAAACGCACCCTCTCGAAACCTGGCGAGCAAGCTACACCGCGATGCAGAGCGCCTCTCTTGCAGAGTCTGCCACTTGAGTTTATTAAACATCTCCGTAACGCTATCACGGTTACCAAATAACCCTGTGACGAAACGCGCCGCTCTTCTTTGGATCTTCTCTATCTCCTCCGTCAAACCGATCTGGTACGGATCCCACACTGATGAGCAATACTCAAGTATAGGTCGAACGAGTGTTTTGTAAGCCACCTCCTTTGTTGATGGACTACATTTTCTAAGGACTCTCCCAACGAATCTCAACCTGGTACCCGCCTTACCAACAATTAATTTTATATGATCATTCCACTTCAAATCGTTCCGCACGCATACTCCCAGATATTTTACAGAAGTAACTGCTACCAGTGTTTGGTCCGCTATCATATAATCATACAATAAAGGATCCTTCTTTCTATGTATTCGCAATACATTACATTTGTCTATGTTAAGGGTCAGTTGCCACTCCCTGCACCAAGTGCCTATCCGCTGCAGATCTTCCTGCATTTCGCTACAATTTTCTAATGCTGGATCTTCTCTGTATACTACAGCATCATCCGCGAAAAGCCGCATGGAACTTCCGACACTATCTACTAGGTCATTTATATATATTGTGAAAAGCAATGGTCCCATAGCACTCCCCTGTGGCACGCCAGAGGTTACTTTAACGTCTGTAGATGTCTCTCCATTGATAACAACATGCTGTGTTCTGTTTGCTAAAAACTCTTCAATCCAGCCACACAGCTGGTCTGATATTCCGTAGGCTCTTACTTTGTTTATCAGGCGACAGTGCGGAACTGTATCGAACGCCTTCCTGAAGTCAAGAAAAATAGCATCTACCTGGGAGCCTGTATCTAATATTTTCTGGGTCTCATGAACAAATAAGGCGAGTTGGGTCTCTCACGATCGCTGTTTCCGGAATCCATGTTGATTCCTACATAGTAGATTCTGGGTTTCCAAAAACGACATGATACTCGAGCGAAAAACATGTTCTAAAATTCTACAACAGATCGACGTCAGAGATATAGGTCTATAGTTTTGCGCATCTGCTCGACGACCCTTCTTGAAGACTGGGACTACCTGTGCTCTTTTCCAATCATTTGGAACCCTCCGTTCCTCTAGAGACTTGCGGTACACGGCTGTTAGAAGGGGGGCAAGTTCTTTCGCGTACTCTGTGTAGAATCGAATTGGTATCCCGTCAGGTCCAGTGGACTTTCCTCTATTGAGTGATTCCAGTTGCTTTTCTATTCCTTGGGCACTTATTTCGATGTCAGCCATTTTTTCGTTTGTGCGAGGATTTAGAGAAGGAACTGCAGTGCGGTCTTCCTCTGTGAAACAGCTTTGGAAAAAGGTGTTTAGTATTTCAGCTTTACGCGTGTCATCCTCTGTTTCAATGCCATCATCAGCCCGGAGTGTCTGGATATGCTGTTTCGAGCCACTTACTGATTTAAAGTAAGACCAGAACTTCCTAGGATTTTCTGTCAAGTCGGTACATAGAATTTTACTTTCGAATTCACTGAACGCTTCACGCCTAGCCCTCCTTACGCTAACTTTGACATCGTTTAGCTTCTGTTTGTCTGAGAGGTTTTGGCTGCGTTTAAACTTGGAGTGAAGCTCTCTTTGCTTTCGCAGTAGTTTCCTAACTTTGTTGTTGTACCACGGTGGGTTTTTCCCGTCCCTCACAGTTTTACTCGGCACGTACCTGTCTAAAACGCATTTTACGATTGCCTTGAACTTTTTCCATAAACACTCAGCATTGTCAGTGTCGGAACAGAAATTTTCGTTTTGATCTGTTAGGTAGTCTGAAATCTGCCTTCTATTACTCTTGCTAAACAGATAAACCTTCCTCCCTTTCTTTATATTCCTATTAACTTTCATATTCAGGGATACTGCAACGGCCTTATGATCACTGATTCCCTGTTCTGCACTTAAAGAGTCGAAAAGTTCGGGTCTGTTTGTTATCAGTAGGTCCAAGATGTTATCTCCACGAGTCGGTTCTCTGTTTAATTGCTCGAGGTAATTTTCGGATAGTGCACTCAGTATAATGTCACTCGATGCTCTGTCCCTATCACCCGTCCTAAACATCTGAGTGTCCCAGTCTGTATCTGGTAAATTGAAATCTCCACCTAAGACTATAACATGCTGAGAAAATTTATGTGAAATGTATTCCAAATTTTCTCTCAGTTGTTCTGCCACTAATGCTGCTGAGTCGGGAGGTCGGTAAAAGGAGCCAATTATTAACCTAGCTCGGTTGTTGAGTGTAACCTCCACCCATAACAATTCACAGGAACTATCCACTTCTACTTCACTACAGGATAAACTACTGCTAACAGCGACGAACACGCCACCACCGGCAGCATGCAATCTATCCTTTCTAAACACCGTCTGTACCTTTGTAAAAATTTCGGCAGAATTTATCTCTGGCTTAAGCCAGCTTTCTGTACCTATAACGATTTCAGCTTCGGTGCTTTCTATCAGCGCTTGAAGTTCTGGTACTTTACCAACGCAGCTTCGACAGTTGACAATTACAATACCGATTGCTGCTTGGTCCCCGCATGTCCTGACTTTGCCCCGCACCCGTTGAGGCTGTTGCCCTTTCTGTACTTGCCCAAGGCCATCTAACCTAAAAAACCGCCTAGCCCACGCCACACAACCCCTGCTACCCGTGTAGCCGCTTGCTGCGTGTAGTGGACTCCTGACCTATCCAGCGGAACCCGAAACCCCACCACCCTATGGCTCAAGTCGAGGAATCTGCAGCCCACACGGTCGCAGAACCGTCTCAGCCTCTGATTCAGACCCTCCACTCGGCTCTGTACCAAAGGTCCGCAGTCAGTCCTGTCGACGATGCTGCAGATGGTGAGCTCTGCTTTCATCCCGCTAGCGAGACTGGCAGTCTTCACCAAATCAGATAGCCGCCGGAAGCCAGAGAGGATTTCCTCGGATCCATAGCGACACACATCATTGGTGCCGACATGAGCGACCACCTGCAGATGGGTGCACCCTGTACCCTTCATGGCATCCGGAAGGACCCTTTTCACATCTGGAATGACTCCCCTTTCTTCCCCTCTCTTGCTGCCATTTCCCTAAGGGGCCCCATTACGCGCCTGACGTTTCAGCTCCCAACTACCAGTAAGCCCACTCTCTGCGACCGCCCGGATCTTGCAGACTGAGGGGCAACCTCTGTAACAGGACAAGTAGCCATGTCAGGCCGAAGATCAGTATCAGCCTGAGACAGAGCCTAAAACCGGTTCGTCAGACAAACTGGAGAGGCCTTCCGTTCAGCCCTCCGGAATGTCTTTCGCCCCCTGCCACACCTTGAGACGACCTCCCACTCTACCACAGGTGAGGGATCAGCCTCAATGCGGGCAGTATCCCGGGCAACCACAGTCGTAGTCCGATCGGGGGATGCGTGGGACGAGCTGGCCGTCCCCGACAAACCCCCATCCGGATCCCCACAGTGATGCCCATTGGCAACAGCCTCAAGCTGTGTGACCGAAGCCAACACTGCCTGAAGCTGGGAGCGAAGGGATGCCAACTAAGCCTGCATCCGAACACAGCTGTTGCAGTCCCTATCCATGCCAAAAACTGTTTTGCAAAGAACGTCTGAACTAATCTACAGAGAGCGCAAACAAATCGACAAAATTTAAACTGTTATTAAAATACAAGATTGCCTAGTAAATGCAGTAATGTTGCTACTTGTGCACTGCTGACACTGCTCGGCGGCGGAAGGAGACTACGCGATTTTACACTATTCAGGTACTTAAACGCAATGCTACAACTCTCAAATACTATAATACGCCCGAAATTTATGAATTAAACAATGCAAGTACCAAAAACACGCAAAGAAATTAAGAATTAAACTATGTAACAAATGAGTGAGCTAGGAGTATACGACTTGCTGCTGCAGCTGCTTATCCAACGGCGGCAGGGAGCACACTGACTGTGACCAACCGACACTGGCCGTTCAAAACAAAAACAGAAGACAAACGACTACGCGAATTTACACTATTCAGGTACTAAAACGCGATGCTACAACTCTCAAATACCATAATACGCACGAAATTTATGAATTAAACAATGCAAGTACCAAAAACACGCAAAGAAATTAAGAATTAAACTATGTAACAAATGAGTGAGCTAGGAGTATACGACTTGCTGCTGCAGCTGCTTATTCAACGGCGGCAGGGAGCACACTCCACACAAAAAGTACATTTTTGCGACGCAAGCGATGCAGTGTAGCCGCGATCTGAGCGACATTCGGCATAAACGGAATGTAGTATGTCATCTTGCGTGGTACTGATTGCAGTTCAGACACATTGCGAGGAAAAGGCAGGTCAAGGATTGCAAGCAAATGAGATTGGAGGGGGTTGCGTTGCGTTTGTCTTAGGCAGTGCTTCCGCACCTGCCATTTTTCAACGTTATTTGGAACAGCTGACTGCAAAAGTGCCATTTTGTTCAAACTACCTTGACAATTTTGTCGTTACCGCCGTACACCAGAGGAACACATTGCCAATTTGCGTACTCTTTTTCGAGTGTTGGCAGAAGCGGGATTAAAGTGTCGTCTCGAAAAGTGTGACTTTTTAAAACTGAAGTACAGCGCTTAGGTCACGTGATAAACAGTCAGAGTGTGCACCCCCTCCAATCTCATTTGCTTTCAATCCTTGACCTGCCTTTTCCCCGCAATGTGTCTAAACTGCAATCAGTACCACGCAAGATGACATACTACATTCCGTTTATGCCGAATGTCGCTCAGATCGCGGCTACACTGCATCGCTTGCGTCGCAAAAATGTACTTTTTGTGTGGAAGACTGTCAAGACGCATTTCAGAAACTCAAAAATGCTTTGCCTGATGACAGATGTTTAGTGGATTTTGACCCTGCCGAGCCAGTAGTTATGCACGTCGACACTTCTTCCAAGCCGGCCGCCCTGACCGAGCGGTTCTAGGCGCTTCAGTCTGGAACCGCGCGACTGGTACGGTCGCAGGTTCGAATCCTGCCTCGGGCATGGATGTGTGTGATGTCCTTAGTTAGGTTTAAGTAGTTCTAAGTTCTAGGGGACTGATGACCTCAGAATTTAAGTCCCATAGTGCTCAGAGGCATTTGAACTTCTTCCTACGGAATCGGCGCTGTGGTTTCGCAGAGAATTGGTGCACAAGACAGACCTTCTGCATTTGCCTCAAAGTCGTTAACTCAAACTCAGTGCAATTATTCTAAAACTCACAAAGAGACTCTCGCTATTGTCTATGGTGTGACCAAATTCCATCACTATTTGTATGGTCACAAGTTCTATTTATTGAAAGATTACAAGCCTTTGTAGTCATTGTTTCATCCGTCAAAGCCGGTTCCTACACGCACTGCTCAAAAATTGCAACAATGGGCTTTGATGCTTTCGCAGTATCAGTGTAAAATTGTGTACAGACCTACGGCAAAGGATAGCAATGCAGACGCCCCATCTCGCCTTCCGATTGCCCCAGACTCTGATTTTGGTGCATCTGCCGCATCTTGTTGCCAAATCGATCCGCAGGACTCTGAATTGCTGGAATCTTTTCTCTTTCACTACTGAAAAATTGCACAGACCATGGAAGCAGACCCTGATCCCAAATTTTGTTGCATTGCCTTCGCACCTCTTGAACTCGTTCATTGAACAGTATCTAGAACTCAGTTGTGCGCCTGTATTTTGCACGTCGACATAACCTTTCAGTTCAACAGGGTGTGGCTCTAGTTCAAAACGACAGCGGACAATCGCATGTGCTTATTCCCAATGTGTTGCGATTTTTCCATCAAGGACATTGCGGAGTTGTTCGCACCGAACTGTTAGCATGACGGCACCCTACTTGGCAGGGCATGGACGCCCACGTTGAACAGATGACGTCACAGTGTCGCGCATGCGCGGAAAACCAATCCCCTTCTTGACAGACAGCCTGGCCTAAGACTCAGTCGCCATGACAACGAGTGCGCATAGACTTTGCAGGACCATTTTTGAACACTCGCTAGCTCATAGTGGTAGCCTCCTCTAGCACGTCCCCATTTGCGGTGCCTATGGCTGCTACCACATCACGTAGCACCATTCAAGCGCTGTCCTCCGTATGTTGCATAGAAGGTTTGCCAGAAATTCTTGTGTCGGACAACGGACCACAGTTCACTTCACGTGATTTTGAACAGTTTTGTGAACGAAATGGTATTCGTCATCTAAAAAGTGCTCCGTTTGACCAACGGAGAAGCACAACGCTTCTTACGCACTTTTGAACAACAGATGGCCAAGCCTCGCACCTCCCATACATGGGAACAGGCGCTGTAACACTTTCTCACCTCCTATCGCTCCCACCCACGAGGCGGACCATCACCAGCGGAACTTCTGCATGCACATCGCCATCGGACGCTGCTACACTTGCTACAACCACTGCAGCCTATGGTCCGCAAGTATCGCTTTGCGCCAAGCGATCTTGTTCTTTTCAGGGTGTATAGCAACCGTGGGCGCTGGAAAAAGAGGCGTCACCTAGGAACGCACTGACTTCCTTGCAGGTCCGATGGTTTGCAGCGCCGCCACCAGAACCAAATTCGTGAGTGGCATTTGCCCCGTGATTCTGGTGCTTTTCTTCTCCTAGATTCACGGCCTCACAGGACTGCTCGGCCTTCGCAGCCGCCCGCTGGTCCCACCACGGCATCCCAGGAGGATCGGATGGACGATGCGCCGTCGCCCACGCCGTCTCCGCTCGCCGACTCGATGGACGTGGACTCGTCGTCGTCGTCATCGTCTTCATCGCCTCAGGACACACCCTCAGGCCTGGACGTGAGCCCTGACAGGAGTCCTCCGAAGGGTGTCCCTGTTGCCTCGCAAGCCAGATGGCAGGGTACAGTCGGGAGTACGCCGTCCTTCACAGTCACGGCTCCCGACTCATCTCTATGTCCAGCGTCCTGCCCCCCTCACCGTTGTCGTTCGCATCCTTCCTGCATGACCACGGTGCGGCATTTCGGCGGGGAGGCATGTGCTGGCATAAGCTGTCGCCAGCACACCGGTCGACAAAGGTATAGCGCGAAGATCGATAGTAGGCGATGGGTAAAGCGCGCCTATCACGAGAGAGGCCAGAGACACACCCACAAGCAACACGCCGCCAACGGCCTCTCGACAGAATGTACACTACTGGCCATTAAAATTGCTACACCACGAAGATGACGTGCTACTGACGCGAAATTTAACTGACAGGAAGAAGATGCTGTGATATGCAAATGATTAGCTTTTCAGAGCATTCACACAAGGCTGACACCGGTGGCGACACCTACAACGTGCTGACATGAGGAAAGTTTCCAACCGATTTCTCATACACAAACAGCAGTTGACCGGCGTTGCCTGGTGAAACGTTGTTGTAATGCCTCGTGTAAGGAGAAGAAATGCGCACCATCACGTTTCCGACTTTGATAAAGGTCGGATTGTAGCCTATCGCGATTGCGGTTTATCGTATCGCGACATTGCTCCTCGCGTTGGTCGAGATCCAATGACTGTTAGCAGAATATGGAATCGGTGGGTTCAGGAGGGTAATACGGAACGCCGTGCTGGATCCCAGACGCCTCGTATCATTAGCAGTCGAGATGACAGGCATCTTATCCGCATGGCTGTAACGTTCGTGCAGCCACGTTTCGACCCCTGAGTCAACAGATGGGGATGTTTCCAAGACGACAACCATCTGCACGAACAGTTCGACGACGTTTGCAGCAGCATGAACTATCAGCTGGGAGACCATGCTGCGGTTACCCTTGACGTTGCATCACAGACAGCAGCGCCTGCGATGGTGTACTCAACGACGAACCTGGGTTCACGAATGGCAAAACGCCATTTTTTCGGATAAATCCAGGTTCCGTTTACAGCATCACGATGGTCGCATCCGTGTTTGGCGACATTGCGGTGAGCGCAAATTGGAAGCGTCTATTCGTCATCGCCATACTGGCGTATCACCCGGCGTGATGTTATGAGGTGCCATCGGTTACACGTCTCGGTCACCTCTTGTTCGCATTGACGGCACTTTGAATAGTGGACGTTACATTTCAGATATGTTACGACCCGTGCCTCTACACTTCAATCGATCCCTGCGAAACCCTACTTTTCAGCAGGATAATGCACGACCGCATGTTGTAGGTCCTGTACGGGGCTTTCTGGATACAGTAAATGTTCGACTGCTGCCCTGGCCAGCACATTCTCCAGATCTTTCACCAATTGAACACGTCTGGTCAATGGTGGCCGAGCAACCGGCTCGTCACAATACGCCGGTCACTACTCTTGATGAATTGTGGTATCGTGTTGAAGCTGCATGGGCAGCTGTACCTGTACACGCCATCCAAGCTCTGTTTGACTCGATGCCCAGGCGTATGAAGGCCGTTATTACGGCCAGAGGTGGTTGTTCTGCGTACTGATTTCTCAGGATCTATGCACCCAAATTGCGTGAAAATGTAATCACGTGTCAGTTCTAGTATAATATATTTGTCTAATGAATACCCGTTTATCATCTGCATTTCTTCTTGGTGTAGCAATTTTAATGGCCAGTAGTGTATTTAGGCCGCCGCCGCTGACCGGAGGGTCTCACTGGCTCACTCAGGCTACGACAGTACACAGCAACTACATCAGTGACTATAACGAGACCAAAGTTTGTAATAGCAAGGTTACCAATTTGTCTGCAAGAGGACTATTACTGGTGAGTTTGTACCACGAACATGGACTCTATTCAAGTCAAGTAACGACTTCATGTAAATAAATAACAGTATGATCCAGGTATACATTTGTGTTGTGGAAAGACGATACTGGCCACCCATAACAACATCCTCCCCGTTGCTTCCGTGTGGTGCAAGACTCTACAGATTTGTCCACTACTTTATCTTATCAACAATTTGTTTGTATATTTTTCGTGCGATTCGACTGGATGCGACCGTTTAACGCGAATCCTGAACAACGACCCGTGTTGCGTAAAGACGCGAGAACAGTACGTCTTGGGCATAATTTAAGCAGAACAGGAACACAGTGTCACCTGCCTGTATACGCTCGCCCAGCTTTTAACAAACTCCCTACCCTCCACTTGTACTAAACTTGCAGATATGTCTCATCTTTGCCAGAGAGTCCGTGGAGGGTGGTATAACAGGTCGTAATTTCCAATCCGAGTTTTTCGGAGACAAAGACCATCCTTCCTTGGACTACAGTAGTAAGTCGGCGTGTATGATCCTTTCTACACGTTTTACCGAGAAGCTCTCGATGTTTATGTCCCTCGCAGACACAGTATCAGCGCCGTCGGGTTTTCTGTAAAGTGCAACTCTTCTTCCTGCGGTTCTACGTCATGAAACCAGAAGCTATATTATTCGCGATAACTTTCAGAAGGGAAGCTATTATGGTTTATTTATTTACTAAACACCGTAAACTGATAATAGGTAAACAATTAATAATGTTTAAATGAAAACCAACAATTTCCTGGGAGCACGGTCTTCCGATGGGAAGGCATCGTATCGGAGGCTGGCTACTACGGCGCGCAACCCGTACCTCGCACTTACACTCGAGATTTTCTTAGCCGTTAGTGTATTTTCGTCAGCTTCGACACCACACAGTAAAGGCATGCAGGTATACAGGCCCTCCCAGTAAGATGACGTAAGGCCATCGCACTGAACGAAGATTGTGTCGAAAAATATGGTTTTGTAGCCAAGACAGTGCGAAATAATATGGTGTAATGGAATCCTGAATAAAACATACCTGCTCTCAGTAAAAAGACATATGCTGCATTACTTACTGAACGTCATTCGTTGTATTGTATGGTTACAATGTTAGTGAGTCACAACAGGAATGCATAATAAAAATACCACGATGTAATAATATGTTGCGATGTGAAATGGGATCACCACAAAATTGCAGTCGTAGATAAAGCAGGTGACACATTTCCATTCACTGGTAAGACATTTCGAGCCTCTTTATAAATAAGACTGCTTACAAAAGACTTGTCTGACAAATGCTAGAATATTGCTCAAGTACGTAGCATCAGAGAACATTGAACTTAGAAGAAGAACGGCAGTATATATGGTCAGAGGTTTGTTACACCCGTGACCACGAAAGCGCGCCACGCAGATGGAGTAAAACGTGACTTAGCAGACTCTTGAAAATTGACTGCGTCTATTCCGCGAAAGCCCGCTTAAAAAGCTTCAAGAACCAGCAGGCGTCTACGTAACACTCCGGTAGAGACCGACAAGACAAGGCTAGACTAGTTACAGGCTCAGGGCATTCGAGCAAACGCAAATGCAACGGGAAGAAGGCCTAAGAAATTGGAAATTGGGGTAATATCCTCTGCCATGTTGTTCACTGCGTGTTCCAGACTAAACTCTACATCCACATCTACATATATACTCCGCTAGCCATCAAGCGATGTGTGGCGGAGGGCACAATTCGCGCCAAAGTCTTTTTTTCCCCCCTCTGTTCCACTTGCGGATCGCGCGAGGGAAAAACGACTGTCTGAACGCTTCAGTACGAGCTCTTATTTCCCTTATCTTTGAATGGTGATTATCACGTGATTTCAAAGTTGGTGGTAATAATATATGCTCTATATCTTCGGTGAAGATCGGATTTCGGAATTTAGTGAGCAGCTCCTTCTGTTTAGCGCGCCTATCTGCAAGTATGTCCCACTTCAAACTTTCTATGAGATTTGTAGCGCCCTCGCGATGGCTAAATGTACCAGTCGCGAATCTTGCCGATCTTCTTTGGACCTTCTCAATCTCTTGAATCAGATCCAACTGGTAAGCGTCCCATAAAGACGAATAATACTCTAAGACTGGACGAACTAACGTATTGTAAGCTATTTCCTTTGCTGAAGGACTCCAGCGCTTCAGGATTCTACCAATAAACCGTAATCTAGAGTTTGCCTTACCCGTTACTTGTGTAGTCTGATCGTTCCATTTGAGATCATTTCGAATAGTCACACCCAAATACTTGACGGATGTTACCGCTTCCAAAGACTGATCATTTATTTTGTACTCATACATTAATGGGGATTTTCGCCTTGTTATACGCAGTAAGTTACACTTACTAATATTGAGAGATAGCTGCCAGTCATTACGCCACGCATTTATTTCCTGCAAATCCTCATTGATTTTTTCACAACTTTCGTTTGATACTACTTTCCTGTAGACTACAGCATCATCGGCAAACAGTCTAAGGCCGCTGTCAAAACCATCGACCAGATCGTTTATGTAAATCGTAAAAAGCAGCGGACCATTACGCTGCACTGGGGCACATCTGAAGTTACGCTTGTTTCTGTTAAAGTTATCCCGTTCAGGGCGACATACTGCTCCCTGTCTGTTAGAAAACGTTCTATCCAACCGCATATGTCACTGTATAGACCGTAAGCGCGCATTTTTTATAGCAAGCGACAGTGCGGAACTGAGTCGAATGTCTTTCGAAAGTCGAGAAATATGGCATCAACCTGGGAGCCGGTATCTAGAGCCTGTTGTATATCATGCACAAAGAGGGCCAGCTGTGTCTCGCATGACCGCTGTTTCCTAAAACCGTGCTGGTTTCTGGAGATGAGCTTCTCAGAGTCTAGAAAGGTCATTATGTCTGAACACAAAACATGTTCCATGCTTCTACAACAAATCGATGTCAGTGAAACTGGCCGGTAATTATGTGCATCCGATTTTCTACCCTTTTTATAGATTGCTGTGACCTGGGCCTTCTTCCAGTCCCAGTCCCGTGGAACTTTGCGCCGTTCCAATGATCTCTGATAGATGACGGATAAGAATGGTGCTATACTTGTAGCACAGTCAACACAAAATCTTATGGGAATACCGTCTGGGCCAGATGCCTTTCTGGCGTCTAAGGATCTTACCTGTTTTGCAATCCCAGATACACTAAACACTATGTCAGCCATCCTTTCGTTCGTTCGATAATTGAAAGGGGGAATGGTGCTGCAGTCCTCTATCGTAAACGAGTTTTTGAAAGCTAGGCTTAGAATTTGGGCCTTCTGTTTACCATCATCAGTTACATTGCCCGTACTGCCAGCAAGAGAAGGTATTGAATTCTTTGAAGCGTTCATAGATTTTACGTACGACCAAAATTTTTTGGTAAATGTAGTAATACTGTAAGTCGTGTATATTTCTATTGTTTATTGCCAAATCAAAATTTATGAAAGATGTTTATATTTTATTAATAGGATTAGGTAGGAATAATTAATATTTGTCATGTTGGAAATACTGTGGTAGCAGGGAATGTCTGCACCAAAGTATTGTTAGCAAGAGAGACCGCAAATTGATATACACTCCTGGAAATTGAAATAAGAACACCGTGAATTCATTGTCCCAGGAAGGGGAAACTTTATTGACACATTCCTGGGGTCAGATACATCACATGATCACACTGACAGAACCACAGGCACATAGACACAGGCAACAGAGCATGCACAATGTCGGCACTAGTACAGTGTATATCCACCTTTGGCAGCAATGCAGGCTGCTATTCTCCCATGGAGACGATCGTAGAGATGCTGGATGTAGTCCTGTGGAACGGCTTGCCATGCCATTTCCACCTGGCGCCTCAGTTGGACCAGCGTTCGTGCTGGACGTGCAGACCGCGTGAGACGACGCTTCATCCAGTCCCAAACATGCTCAATGGGGGACAGATCCGGAGATCTTGCTGGCCAGGGTAGTTGACTTACACCTTCTAGAGCACGTTGGGTGGCACGGGATACATGCGGACGTGCATTGTCCTGTTGGAACAGCAAGTTCCCTTGCCGGTCTAGGAATGGTAGAACGATGGGTTCGATGACGGTTTGGATGTACCGTGCACTATTCAGTGTCCCCTCGACGATCACCAGTGGTGTACGGCCAGTGTAGGAGATCGCTCCCCACACCATGATGCCGGGTGTTGGCCCTGTGTGCCTCGGTCGTATGCAGTCCTGATTGTGGCGCTCACCTGCACGGCGCCAAACACGCATACGACCATCATTGGCACCAAGGCAGAAGCGCCTCTCATCGCTGAAGACGACACGTCTCCATTCGTCCCTCCATTCATGCCTGTCGCGACACCACTGGAGGCGGGCTGCACGATGTTGGGGCGTGAGCGGCAGACGGCCTAACGGTGTGCGGGACCGTAGCCCAGCTTCATGGAGACGGTTGCGAATGGTCCTCGCCGATACCCCAGGAGCAACAGTGTCCCTAATTTGCTGGGAAGTGGCGGTGCGGTCCCCTACGGCACTGCGTAGGATCCTACGGTCTTGGCGTGCATCCGTGCGTCGCTGCGGTCCGGTCCCAAGTCGACGGGCACGTGCACCTTCCGCCGACCACTGGCGACAACATCGATGTACTGTGAAGACCTCACGCCCCACGTGTTGAGCAATTCGGCGGTACGTCCACCCGGCCTCCCGCATGCCCACTATACGCCCTCGCTCAAAGTCCGTCAACTGCACATACGGTTCACGTCCACGCTGCCGCGGCATGCTACCAGTGTTAAAGACTGCGATGGAGCTCCGTATGCCACGGCAAACTGGCTGACACTGACGGCGGCGGTGCACAAATGCTGCGCAGCTAGCGCCATTCGACGGCCAACACCGCGGTTCCTGGTGTGTCCGCTGTGCCGTGCGTGTGATCATTGCTTGTACAGCCCTCTCGCAGTGTCCGGAGCAAGTATGGTGGGTCTGACACACCGGTGTCAATGTGTTCTTTTTTCCATTTCCAGGAGTGTAGTTTTAAAAAGGGCGGGAGAGACCGCGAATGGATACATTTTAAGAAAAGTGCGGGAAAGACCGCGCATTGATACATTTTGTAATGGTAGCAGGGATTGTCTGCACCAGAAAGCATTGTTGGCAGGAGAGACCGCACTTTAGGGTTCGTAGGATGTCAGTAGTAAGCGGGAAGTGAAGCGAGTCGTTGGCAGGTCTGATGCGAGAGGTTGAGAGGAGCGGTGTGCCTGCCAGCCACTAGCTATGATTTACAAGAGATTATAAACGGATGTACAGAGACAGCAGCTAACTATTATAATAAGAGGAACTAATGTTATTGAATTAATTTTTTTGAGAAACTCAAAGAGTACTGAAGGTATGTTTGCGCATTGCTAGTTGTAAGATTATTGTAAAAAGTAAGTCCCATTTGAGCGTTTCTAAAATCATTTCATTAAGAATATAATTAACTTTTGCCAGCAAAATTGCATTTCTAATTATAATCCATCCCAAAAACCATCAACGTAAAACTTTGCAAAACTTTATTGTTGTCAAGAAAAAGTTTAAGTATGAATTGCGTAACTTCAGTCAAATAATTAAAGAATAACGTCAGCTTTGATATTAAAGAATAACGTCAGCTTTGGTAATAAATACAGCCACTTATTACGAAAGCCCACCAGAAGCTAATCGAGTATAGTAAAACAGAGTAAGTATATTCATGTCGCAGTTCGATGTAGCAGCCAGATGGCGATCCAGTAACAGTAAAAAAGGCAAGGAACAGTTTTGGGTTATTGCAGATAACGACTGAGGGCCACGACGATGACACATTCTATGTTTCGTCGAAATAATCATAAAATCACTTTTAATAAGCAGCAATTAAATTTGCATGCGAAGATAGAGAAAGAGAATAATTTCAAAGGGAAGATTTCATTTGTTATTATTAAGCAAGAGATAGAAATCCTAAGGAAAGGTTTCATAGGTAACTGTAAAAGAGAAGGTTATCAACAACAAAAGAGGTATAGAGGAGACGGGAAGTTTTCAATATCCACGTCGAGTATCCTCAAGACGCTGGCCAGCAGGAACGGTTGAGATAATTTGAGGCGCATCGCTGAAGAGCCCGCCCCTGGAACTCGCCTACAGCCAGGCATCTCCTTCTGGGCGTTATCTGGCGGTCCCCCTGACTCCAGCTTCCGGACGCGATAAGACCCCTCCTTGGCGATGTCAAACTGCCGCCAATAGCACACTTTTGCTCACCCAGATACCAAAAAAATGGCTCTGAGCACTATGGGACTCAACTGCTGTGGTCAACAGTCCCCTAGAACTTGGAACTACTTAAACCTAACTAACCTAATGACATCACACACATCCATGCCCGAGACAGGATTCGAACCTGTGATCGTTGTGGTCACGCGTTTCCAGACTGTAGCGTCTAGAACCGCTCTGTCACAGCGGCCGATTGATTTAGAAAATATTACAAAACAAGTCAGTAATGTACCGGTGCGTTGCAACCCTGAGAACGATTTGTCGGTGGCCATGTGATTAAAGGCCCGTAACCGTTGGATCGCTGAATCGACTCCTGGTCATGTTTTTTTTTACTTATATTTCTTTCAATACTAGTCATATTATTTCGTAAATATTACATTTCTAAAGTAATATATTATGCGACTTTTATTTTTATAGACAAGTTGAAAACTTCATAAAACGCCTTCAATTTCGTTCATATTTGACTGACAACGAACGAGAAATTGCTTCTCTTGAAAATGCGTTGAGCCGTAGATCGCAAAATTTCGGCACCAATATTTACGAAAATCTTGCGTTAGACGTTGAAACTGTTGAAAAAAAGAGAATTTTTTCAAAATGTCACTCTGGTTTGTTTTGCTTTAGAAACTAGGAAGATGTATTGTGCATTCGGAAAAAATACATTCCCTTGGTGTAGTAGATGTTTTAATTTATGTTTTCCGTATCTGTAAGGAAAATATCATTCTCCAATACGTAATGTCGAAAGCATATCCGACGGTTAATCGTTCAGTACTCTCATATTCTGGCATATTGTAAGTCATTGTATTATTTACATTTTTATTTATCGATGTTTGACTTGGGCTTTCCAAGCCTGTCCCTCCTCCTTGAAACCTGTGTCTGCAGATCGAAGCGCCCAGGTGCAAAGCAGTCCTCGGTAGCTTACCCGACTGCAGGTTTATGCTTTCTTTGTTTATAGTTATAAATGTAATATTTGTTCTGATGACAAAATTTGCGAACAACCAAATGACGTTGGGAATCCAATAAAAGTTCGTGCAAACACACGTGTGTTTCCATCATATTACCTTTCAAATATAGCGTGTATGAAATAACACGGGAAGTGTTAAAAAAAAATTGAAATAAAAAAGGGGCAAGAGCGGGACTCGACCCAGCGTTCAACCTATTACGGAGGTCGAACGCATATGACCGCCGCGATCTCGTGCTCAGAGTCGCAACGCTGCGATACATCACTGAAGCTTAAAACTTCTCTTGCGATTTTCTCGAAATCGTCTATGTAGTACGCCGTACTACTTACATGTTATGTTGTCCTAACGGACTCCTAAAAGCGTACAAAGTTTGAACCAAATGCGTAATTTGACCGTCGCGGCCTCCCCTTCTTAGAAAACACTATTGAATGTCATCGTTAGTTACCCTTGTTACTACTACAACCTTAATTTTTCGCAATTTCTGTCCCATTGGTGAATGACGCTCGGAAATAGTAGCTGTCCGTAAGCTTTCATACAAGCTGGAATTTGCAAATTTGTACCGTCATTATGTATTCTCTACGTGTGAGGCGAATGGAATCATGGTGTGTTCGCTGAATGCTTGGTTGACGACGTAATGTGTTGCTTGAATCTTGTTGGAATACACCCTCTCGGAATTTCATCGGTAAACCTCTGAGTGACGTACAACGCCCCTCTTGCAGTGGCTGTAACTGGAATTCGATGAGTGTCCCGCGATGCTCTAGCGTTTACCAAATGTACCCGCGATGAAAAGAACAATTCCTCTTCACATCTCCTCTAAGTACTATATATTTCAAGTCGTTTCTGTTTCCAGTTATTTATTGCCAACAGGTAATCAAACTGTAATACATCTCTCAAATAAAACAATTTTTCGCGTCATTCACTCGTTTACTTTGTCAATGGTTCACACCATAATCTTGACGTGGAGAATTGTTTACTTACATAGCTGATGTTGGTGAAGAGTACAGACGTCTTTTTCTCAGTAGCAGACCAAGGGCAGTGTAGGCTATGTTCGTATTTTGTTAATTATAAAAACTGTTTATTTAGAAAATTTTAGGGATGTGAAATGGAAATTTTTATCATCGGTAAAAGACGCACCATAACATATACTACCATTGGTCTGCCACTGCGGAAAGACGATTGTACTTTTCACCAACAAAAACTATGTAAATAAACTATTCTCCATTTGAAGATGATAGTTTGAACCATCGAAACGTGTAGTGGCAAAATAAACAAGTGACTGAGGCAGAAAGCTGTTTTATTTGCCTTTATTAACAGTCGCAGCCTTCGTAACGCCGTTCTTTATGGGCGAAATATTCAGCGCGTCTTTCCATCTGTTTATGCGCAGTACACCACACCTGTTTATGTTCACTGTCGGCTGCCAGTTCCTACCCCAGTCGGCAACCCCCTGCAGCTCGGTACAGTTTTCCTGGCGCCGAAACCTCGCCGAAGACAACGCTATCGTCCATGGGGCGGCCTCACTGATTGTCCGACGCTGTCCACGAGATTTATTACCCTCGCATAGATCGAAAAACAGTTCGTTAAGAATATGTTGAATTGTACTCATGGTGATTTTCACTTAATTTCTCGACCTAAAGCAAATCAAAATGTCTTTCTTTCTTTCTTTTGCTACTGCCGTGATCCCGCAGGGTGGGCAGGGTTAAATACGGATTTGCCATGGTGAATTTCAAGGGGTTGCCGGATGCCCTTCCTGCCGCCACCCCATACCCCCCTGGGACAGAATTAGTGTACCCCAGCTGTCTGTGTCTAGTGTAAATCATGGAATAGTGTGAATGTGTTTCAAATGTCTGCGAGTCGTGTAACTGAAGCGGGACGTGGAAACCAGCCCAATATTCAGCTAGTAGGATGTGGAAAACCGCCGAAAAACCACATCCAGGCTGGCCGGCAAACCGGCCGTCGTCGTTAATCCGCCAGGCGGATTCGATCCGGGGCCGGCGCGCCTACCCGAGTCCGGGAAGCAGGATATCCTGCCGGGTAAAAGCAAATCAAAATGTAAATAACTTAATTACAGACACCGATGATGCTTTACCTCAATAAAGCGAAATGCGTCTGGTGAAAAACAAATCACGCATTTTTGTGGTTGCGACGACAGAACAAAATACCCTGAAGAACTGTAAAACAACTACGGACGCTAAGGCCATAAAAATGAGGAATTTAGTGTTTCGTATGTTCCAGTTTGATGAGTCTTCTTCGAGAGCAATTAAAGAACCCATAGTTATGGCCAGACGAAAATTGTTTCGCCTGGTCACAACAATAACTTGTGAAATGAATATTTTATCTTCCAACGTTTGATGGAATACACAGTTTTCTGAAGTCGCAATCGAAATGATTTGCATCTCACGTTGACATGCCATTAGTACTGTTCTTATTTGCTCGTGTGCCAGGACGCGGATCTGTGGAAAGGGTGGGGGAGCTTTCATGATAATCACGTTACCCTCCCCCGAAGCAAACATTTTATCAAAAACGTTCATATTTTTACGTAAATTAATTGCCAAAATTCTAAGCTAACTGTCGGAGAGTAAATTAGGATGAAAACAAAAAAGTGTCTGTAAAATAGCAAATAATTCTGCAAAAATACAAGCAGCGTTTAGCACAGGGCAGTTCCCCTTTCTTCAAGTCCACGTAGGTGGGCAGATACCGCCTACGAGACCATTCCTGCTGTCAACAACAAATCACACGCGATTTGAGGGTCCATAGGTAATACTGATAAACTATAGACAACTGAATATGCCGAAAACGTAACAGGAAATACTCACAAAAAGCTGACCTCTCGAACAGCGTTTTCCTGCCACACACCCTGCAGACCTGTGTACACTACAGTGCAACACTGATAACCCGTGAGCGGGCGCCACGATTTCATATCGTCTTCTTCTAGTCGTCAGAGATTACAGTTCTTAAATTACATGAATGACACATGTATTCAAAAATTTCGAACGGGTCCTTTCCAGATGCCGTATTTCTCTCAGCTGAAATTTCATGGACGCTATGCTAAAGCGATGTACTAAGCACTGACATAAAGAAGTAACACTAATTTACACTTCTAAGCATTTTATTTGTTTTTTTCTAAGTAAACATCTTCTTCTTCATTAAGTTCCACTCGCTATCAGAAAGGCTATCATCTTTAACATCTATATGTACAAACAAGTTTTATAGACCAACCACTTATCACAACCCAGTTAATGAAGACAACAAAGAAAATTTTCTAAAAATAGAGACATTTTGCGAACAACTCGAAGAAATAAATAAAGCCTCCAACGAAAATGTAAAACTGCTGTTTCAGTACTTAACACTCAGATTTGGAGAGAAAAATTATTTACAAATATTGACATTGCTATTCAACGCAGGTAAAAAAAAAGAATCAAAACGGCGTAAGGCTAGGAGAGATCTGCACGGCCTTTAGAATTAAATTAACATCGAAACACTTCAAAAAAATTACCAAAAAACAAGACGGTTTGGTATCATCAAATCCTGAACGTGGACAACTTCGAAAACAGCATGTCGCAATATCCAGCCACACTTGAAGGAAATTATGAATGCCCAACTCAACAAGATGTTACATATCGAAACGTATCATTATCTAAGGAAGTCCGAGTTATCCCTCCTGCAAACACACGCAGAAAAAGCAAATAGTAGACAAAATAAAACTTCAAAAAGACTCCATTATATTCAGACAACTTGAAGAAACTGACAATAAAGACACTAAGACGCATATTTCCAGGAGAATTACAGAAGTGGGCCCTCCAAGGAGATGTCTGAAACACAGATGGTGAAACGCACATTGTGATGAAGCCCTAGCCAATAGAATGCTAACACGCAAAAAATGAGGCAGCAATAAATCCCAAGAAAACTTAAGAAAACAGACGCCAACTGCTAAAACATTTAAGGATGCCAGAAAAACATATGTTTTACAAGATATTTAGGAAAGAACTACGGAAATAGCAGTCTCCAAGTTTATGCTTCCGGAGAGAAAATAGAGAACGAACACTGAACAACAAAGAAAAATGTGAACTGCTAGCTGATTACTTTGAAACACTGCCCCTTGCGAAGAAACGAGGGAATTACTGAATTTCGTATCATCTGAAACGCAAAACATAATTTCTTATTTTCTTGCTTTCGAAGGAATTAAAGAAAATATCAAAAAATCTAAAAAGTCAAAGAATCTGGAGAAGATGGCAGCTGATAGAAATGTGAAAAATATAAGGTCCAAATGTAACAAAAAGCTGATCAAATACAATTATAAAGATCGGGGATGTAAAATAAATACCAGAAGGATGGAAATCTGCGCTAACCCATTCTCTCCACAAAGAAGAAGGTAGAACAGCTGCTAGTAAATACAGAGTAATCTTGCTCCACTGAGTAGATTTCGAATTTCTTACAGGGTTGTAGAATCAAGTCCATTAAGATACAGGAGAATATCAAATAGAATAGCAATTATGGTTGGAACAAATCTTGAAATCAGTAATTAGGTTCTATATGATAAATGAAAACTATATATCACCACCTTTGCCAACTCTAAAAAAATTTTACAACTCTATCGACTAGCTGTTGAGTACACTACAAGAATTTGGAGCTGACAGTAAGTTACTTTATTTTATTAAACAATGTCTCACGAAAGCTACACTAGAAGCTACATTTCTTAGTGAAATATCTGCACCGTTTTAAATCACAATGTGAGTCCAACAAGGTGATGGACTCTTCCCGGTCTCTTTAACTGCGTTTTGGAAAAAAATTATAACAGGATGGACGAGTGCATTCCACAAGGCTGGAAAAAAAATCAACAAATAAAACTAGGAACGAAACACAAAGGAATCGAAAACAACTGTCATGTCTTTTTGGATCATCATGCAATCTTTGGCAAACATAGAATTACCTGTTACCCAAATAGAAGTCTTTGGAAAAATATCAGGGATATCACACCAGTAAGTCTCGACGTCCAAAACAGAAGATATGAGAAACACCGTAGGTACTAGCAGATCCTTTAAAGAAATAAGAAACTCCGCAAATTGAAAACTGTGAGACATCAGTCTCATCAGTCCACTGAGACCCATTCCTCCCACAAATTGGGCAAGTCAGCTGTACTATGGTCCACCTACGGCCCGTATGCCAGCAGTTATTCGGTCTGGCTTTGGGTGACAGAGGTGCTGGACGCCCTCCTGAGGGATATCGTGCCAAATTGTTTCCTGCTGGCGCGCTGGCGCGTTAGCTAGTCACAGTCCCGATCTGACTGGAGGGCCCTGCCCATAATTTTCCAAGTGTCTTCAGCTGGGGATAGATCCGGCCAATTTGCTGGCCGAGTTAGGATTTGGCAAGCACGAAGACAAGTAATAGACAGTCTCGCCGTGTGCGGTTAGGCATTATTTTGCTGAGATGTAACCTCAGGATGGCTAGCCATCAACGGCAACAAAACAGGGCCTAGAATAACGTTCGCGTAACGCTATGTCGTAAGAGTGCCACGGTTTAAACCAAAGGCGTCCTGCTATAAACTGAAATAGCATCCCAAACCATCGATCGCAGCTGACGCGCCGTATGGCGTGCCACAGTCAGGTCGGTATTCCGTCGCTGTCTGGGGTGTCTCCACACATGCCTTTGCTGGTCACTGGGGATCAGTTCTAAGCGGTATTGTATTGTATTGCATTGTATTGTATTAAACCTAGAAACGACAGAGAGACTTTGTTATCGGCGTAGCCCTCAGTGGTACACAACCCCACAACAGGCTATAGCAGTCCACCCACCCCACAGCCGAACTACACCGAACCACGATTTAATGTGCGGTTCGGTCCCCAGTGGACCCCCCTCCCTCCCCCCCCCCCCCCACACACACCGGGAATGAGTGTAACGCCAATGTCCGCATGGTAGAGTAATTCTGGTGTACGTGAACGTGGAGACAGTGTTCTGCAGCAACCACCGACATAACCTAACTGAGCCCACAATCGCCGAGGCAGATGGAAAACCGTCATAAAAGCAATCCACAGACTGGCCGACACATTGGACCTTGGCACTAATCCGCCGGGAGGATTCGTGTCGTGGACTGGCACGCCTTCCCGGCCGGAAAGCAGTGCGACAGATCGCACGGCTAACCGGGCGGGCTTCCAACCAGTACTCATCACTCAAGACAATTTTACTCCAGCTAATGAGATTCTCAAGTCGAAGACGTGTCTGGAGACGCCACAGACAGTGGTGGGATACCAACTGCATGCCATACGTCCCGATAACCAGGAGTGATGGTCTGGGGTGCTAATTTTTTTCATAGTATGACCTCTTTCGCTGTCATCCGCGGCGCACTTACAGCACAGCCGTACGTAAGAGATATTCTAGTGCAGTTTTGTTGTCCTTCATGGTAAGCCATCTTGGGCTTACCTTTCAGCAAGATAATGCCCGTCCGCACACGCTGAGAGCGTTTACTGCTTGTCTCCGTGCTTGCCAAAGCCCAATTTTCCAATTTTGCCAGCAAGGTCGCCAGATCTACCACACCCCCCCCCCTCCCCACCCCGATTGGAAACGTGTGGAGCATTATGGACACTGCCCTTCAGCCAGGTCGGGATTTTGACGATCTATGCCTCAGGAAGACATCTAACAATGGATATCAATCAACGCCAAGCAGAATAGCTTCTTGCAGAAGGGTCGCTATCTTCCTCAATTTGAGAAGCTTTTTCTCTTGAGTGAATCACACAATTTTGCTGAAATTGTAATCATTTGTTTCTATGAAAATGTCACAGCCATCGATTCTGTTTGTCCTTGGAGTGTAGTTTTAAATAAAATTCTAATTAATCGTTTTCGATGGTAATTTTGATATAAAGTTGTTTATTTTATACTGGAATGAAGATGTAAGACATTTACGTAGTGGAACATCAACTTAGTTTCCATTTCATTTTTCCTTTAACTTTTAAAATTTACTAAGGTACATAAATTCCTGGGAACTATGCAGAAATTCTATGTTTCTGTTAGGTTGGAATAAATGGTAACTTGTTACGAGGCCCTCCTGTGCGAGCTGACCGTGAGGGTGGGACGAAGGCCCCCTTTGGCAGGTCTATGAAGAGAGGGAGTTACGGTCTGCCTCCGGGAAAGATAAACACATGGCGGTCCTGACTAATGTACGGCCGGCGGCCTTGCACGTTCGCGCAAAGAAATTTGTGAACGAAGAAAGCAGGAAACGGAAGATTACGGCCGAGATGAAATACGAGCATGTTTAATAAGTAATGTAATACTTTCTTTTCGGAAAGCAGATTGCTTTTATTCAGGATTTCAATAAAACTTAATACTCTCCAGTCGTTTGGCAATAAAACTGTATTTTTCAACATAATCTGTGTTCACTGCGACGTCCAAAGCCGCCTTATTGGATGGCCGCGGGGTACCACTGTGCTGGTCAACGTCAGAGCCAACGCCCTGCTGCATCGGTAACATCCCCATCACTCGCCTACTGCTTCTCGCGCAGTGCATCCTCCACTGGGCCAAACAGACGGAAGTCTCCTGTTAGGAGGTGTGCAACCCAGCGGGCACAGACCTCTGAGTACCCCAAGTGGTGGACGAGTGTGTCAGCACCCCAACGGGACCAATTGTGCAGCGAGGTGTTTGGCTGTGATCCGTCCATCACATCCAATGAGTGTGTCCGCACATTCCAACACTACAGAAGTGAAGGATTGTGTGGCATGCCGACATGCGGGAGATCGGACATGGTTGCGTAACTTTCTCCCGATGATGACAGACGCCTCGCCCAATGATTCACCGTGTTTTTGTTCACTGTCAGTTCTCCGTAGAAATTCTGTGTGTGAAATCTTATGGGACTTAACCTAAAGTCTCCTAAGGACAAAGACACACACCCATGCCCGAGAGAGGACTCGAACCTCCGCCGGGACCAGCCGAACAGTCCATGACTGCAGCGCCTTAGACCGCTCGGGTAGACATTCTGCAAGTGCCTATGAATCTGCATTGCTCTGGTTTTCCGCCAAAAGAAACTCAATGACAGCTCTCTGCTTGGAATGGACCTCCGGTACAAACTGTGGTGTCACCGCCAGACACCACACTTGCTAGGTGGTAGCCTTTAAATCGGCGCGGTCCGTTAGTATACGTCGGACCCGCGTGTCGCCACTATCAGTGATTGCAGACCGAGCGCCGCCACACGGCCGGTCTAGAGAGACTTCCTAGCACTCGCCCCAGTTGTACAACCGACTTTGCTAGCGATGGTTCACTGACAAAATACGTTCTCGTTTGCCGAGACGATAGTTAGCATAGCCTTCAGCTACGTCATTTGCTACGACCTAGCAAGGTGCCATTATCAGTTGCTATTGATGCTGTAAATAATGTACAGACAAGAGCTACGTTCAACATTAATGGATTTAAGTTAAGTATTCCACCAGCTACATCCTTTTTTTTCCTAGTCTAAATTCCTTGTCCTGTTCCAGACCTCACGCCAGCCTGCGTGAGCTAAAACGCGTTCCTTTCGGCTTCCTCTATAATCCTGGGTTGGCTCTCCTGCCAATCCACAACACAAACACCATTTTGAAGGCTACGTGTAGTGCCATTCCTACCGGAACTTTATGAAACTACAGTGTCTCCACGATGTCCCACAACAAATTCCGTATTTTTTCAACCGGGATTGGCCGAAAATGTTTTGCATTACTTTTTGAACGCCCGTCCTACTTGCCAGCCTAGTGGAAATAAGACGCCAGAAACAGTTACATGCTCGGCTTAAGCTCTCATTCTCGTGGAGGAGGTAAAACATGGTTGCGTCTGTGCATATAAACCGAGTAGGGGAAATTTTGGGCACGAATTTTGCCGGCCGCTGAGGCCGAGTGGTCCTAGGCGCTTCAGTCTGGAACCACCCGGCGCTACGGTCGCAGGTTCGAATCCTGCCTCAGGCATGGATGTGTGTGATGTCCTTAGGTTAGTTAGGTTTAAGTAGTTGTAAGTTCTAGGGGACTGATGACCTCGGATGTTAAGTCCCATAGTGCTCAGAACCATTAGAACCATTTTGAACCATTTGCGCGAATCTGCCCTCTTGTAAGAGCATGTCTGCTTAACCGTTCTACAGTAGTAGCACTGGTAGGGCATCAAATATTATTACGGAGATATTGGTTGCGAGCCACATTTGCCTGTATAACTACTGGTGAAGGGGTGCGGGTACGATGTTGCGCTGCGAAGCCAGGTGGAGAACGAGACCTTCATATTTAGGGGACAAAGTCCGATTGCTATGGCGGATGAAGTGTTAATCGAATAATAAGGTATCCGATAGGAAGACACAGCACGCCAGTTGCGTTAGAAAACAATTTTTAACGCAATTATTCTGCTATTTCTACGCATCAATATTCCTCAAAAACAGTTGCTGAAACTGATGAACAACTAAATGACAAGACTGGTCTCTGCAATGGGCCGAGACGACTGATGGGAAATTCTGAAGTATTTGGCGCTCAGTGCTACCAACAGAAACTCCAACGTTTAACTTCAGCACGCAATTTCGACATTACAACGGCAAGGTCGCTGGCGTTCGGAGAAACGAAAATCACGGGAAAGTCGACATGAAGCATTCGAGACAATTCTGATACGTGACGAAACCGAAAGATGGACACCTTTTATTGCGCCACTTACATGCAGTTACCATTGTTAGCAAAGTGGTTATCGCCAAGCGTGAATGTGCATCGTTTTCCTTTCAATTCTTGTTCTATGGGGAATAAGCAAGCTACTAGCTTGATGATGTACAGAATATCTAATAATAAATCAATGCTTAAGTATACAGCTCTAAAACTGTCAGTATCTTTACAATGTTGTAGCCGATTCTTTGTTCATCGATATATCGATAACTTTTTCCGTGTATCGATATCCTATAATAATGTTTCTTTAAACATCGATTTATCGGACTCGCGATATTTTTAAAAAATGTCCACAGTCCTACATGGTCTCACCTAGACAGCGCCTGAAAGCGCCAACCTCTCCGACAGGCGGCGTGCCTTTCGCAGCGGACAGCGCTGCCGGCAGGGCGCTATTTTGCTACGCCAGGTCACGTGCACCCTAGACGCGTCACGCGGAATCCATCCGCTCCCGACTACTGAGGCCACCGCCAGAGCGTGCGAAGTCAGTTACGGCCTGAACTTCACGTGGACAGTACCAGCAGTTCTGTCCGGTTGTATCGGCAGTTCAGTTCCAGCGCTACCGGTCTTTAGTGCCAGCAGGTTTCGCCTGAACGCTCCACGCCGGCAGCCCCTGCCCCGTTCGCACTGGTCTTCACCAGCAGCTCGCCAGCCGTCACACGCCGTCAGCACCGCCCCGGTATCGTCGCAGGTCTTCAAGCAGACGTCTGCCGCAGCTCTTTGATTTGTCGTGTAGGCATATCACGGACATCGTCACAGGATAAATATTTCTGTTCTGTGTAGTTGTGTGGATATTCATCCAAGGACACTGAAAGGGTCCTGTAGCCACCTTTCATTAGTCCGGTAGCCCATTTTCATTACCATTTCTCGTTCTTTTTCTTGTTTCTCTATTCTCTTTACTCTCATAGTAGTGTGATTGAATGAATGTGGTTGTGTGTCACGTTGCTAGACGGTGGCGTAGTCTGCTGCAGAAAGTCTGCGATAGTCGTACAGATTCAGCAGCAGTTGCAAAGAATAGCCAACTCTCGTAGTGGTCAAGTCGGCAAAGAGGTTTCCGCTACTTGTGAGAAACCCACCTGCGTTAGGTTGGTGGCGGAAATGGCATCTTGGGGTTTTCCGGTCCACGCGGAGCGTGGAAGAGGCTGGAGAAGCGGGAGGCAGTCTGCCGCCGGTACGGGAAGCGTCCACAGCTGTGCTCCAGTCGAAGAAGGGTGAGTTAGACTGACCGCGTGGCGCGTTGTTACTTGGCGAGGGGAGAGCTGTTAGCCTTTGGTCTCGCTTTTCAAATCTGGAAGATTGCTTTGCCTTGTCGCAGCAAGGAATGCAAAACTTTGGCAGATTTTTCTTTTAGCAAATTTCTGTAGCAGACTTGGATCCGCCGGAAGAGCGCCACACAAAGGTGTCGATAAGAAGTGAGCACTCGCTTCTGTATGAACGTCTGTTTGCCTTCAGCTGTGCCTGTATAAGCTTTCACCTTTCTAAATATTAAGACCCTTGCCTTCTCGTAAATTTTCCTTACTTTCTGTGTCTTTCGTCCGCGGGGAGCCAACCACGTGGTAGAACATTATAGTTGTTGGGCTACCGGCATCACTAACTGTCCGATCGCATGTTTCTTTTAGAAAATGTTAACATGATTGTATGATGTGATATTGTTGGAATTTGGCACTATACCTAGAAATTGTGCCTCCACAAACCACGTGTTATCAGGAATCGTGTACATGCCTCACATCCTCAGTTTAGGAATAAATGATTTTATCTACAATTTTCTCTTGTGTTCCGAGATTACGTTTTTGCACCTAAGCCACTCACCTCGTAGCTTTCCCATTAGCACATCCAATGCGTTTCCTTATGCACAGGTCCAGTGATTAGTCTCCTCTTGTATTTTATAACAAATGCTTTAGATTAAGTCATATTTTCAGGTGTGTTGCTGGGAGCTGATCTTATGCAGTGTTCATGCATTTTCTATTTTATTTTAAATGTTTGATTGTCGTGAACAGCGCACGGGCAATACTATTAATTACATCGTATCCGCTGTGAGCGACCTCACAACGTATGCATTTTTGTGAGTTTTTGGTCTGTGATCAAATTAATTTATTTTCCGACTCGATCAAATCTTTGATTAGTTGTATGGTTTGAGTCGGTGGCGACCCTATTCTTCTCACGTTGATTTCATCAGCAATAAGTATTTCCATTCCCAATAATAAGGAATAACCCGTAGTAACGTGGTTAGTTACAACATTATATCTGAGTCTCGTTGTGGTAATAAAATTATTCTTTCAAGGTGTCTTCGGCTACTTCTCAGTACGAATATATGCTACATGTCGAATTTCGTAGTTTTTTTTCTGATTTAGGTCTGTACCAATGTCCTCTTACCTTCCCTTGGACGAAAGATCACGCAAGACAAAATCATTTTCAAGCGTGTAAGCCACTTGTGGCGCCCCGAATTTTGTGTTTATTCTTAGTTAATAAATCGTTTCATTGGATGATAGAATGGATGGTTCAAATGGCTCTGAGCACTATGGGACTTAACAGATGCGGTCATCAGTCCCCTGGAACTTAGAACTACTTAAACCTAACTAACCTAAGGACATCACACACATCCATGCCCGAAGCAAGATTCGAACCTGCACCGTAGCAGTCGCGCGGTTCCGGACTGCGCGCCTAGAACCGCGAGACCACCGCGGCCGGCTATAGAATGGACACTGGAGGGTAATATATCTGTCTGAAATATGCAACTTCAAATGGTTACAGAATATGTATACCTGGGTCGTTGCTAAATATGAAAGGACATTTAAAACCAGAAATATTTCGACGTATTAAATTAGGATGGCAAGCTTATGAAAGATACGCCTCAGTTTGGAAGAACAAGATGTGGACCGAAATGAAGAAAATAATTTTTGACCAACGTAAACTGCTAGTAATAACTTATGGCTGTGAGACATGGAGATTAAATCAGTTTGTTGTCAGGAAACTAATAGTAGCCGAAAGAGGAACGGAAAGATCAGTGCTGGGCTACGCAGAGGAAGACAGAAAGAAAGCAGTGATGTCCGACAGACAGCAAAGGTCACTAACATAATGGAAAGAGTGAATACTTTGAAATGTCAGTGGACTGCTTATGTCGCTGAAAGAAAAGATGGCAGGTGGTCAAAACAACTACTAGACTGGAGGCCAATTTGGCCGCATCACCAAGTCATCAGATTGGCTAATGACTTATTATTTCTTTCTTTTCTCAGACGTTATGTCTGGTCAAAAATGGAAAGTGACGCGGACCTTGATCAAGCGTGACTTCCTTTTAACTGTATGGTATATGTTACATTGTATTTAGGAACTTTCGGGTTATTGAACACGTATCAATACGTATCAATAATTACGGATTTCTGTAGTTGTATATATACGTTTGGATGTAGCTGTATTGCATTGATGTACTGGTGGATATTGTGTGGTATAACTCCTGTAGTTGATAGTATAATTGGTATAATGTCAACTTTATCTTGATGCCACATGTCTTTGACTTCCTCAGGCAGTTGGATGTATTTTTCAATTTTTTCTCCTGTTTTCTTCTGTATATTTGTCGTATTGGGTATGGATATTTCGATTAGTTGTGTTAATTTCTTCTTTTTATTGGTGAGTATGATGTCAGGTTTGTTACGTGGTGTTGTTTTATCTGTTATAATGGTTCTGTTCCAGTATAATTTGTATTCATCGTTCTCCAGTACATTTTGTGGTGCATACTTGTATGTGAGAATGTGTTGTTTTGTAAGTTTATGTTGTAAGGCAAGCCGTTGATGTATTATTTTTGCTACATTGTCATATCTTCTGGGGTATTCTGTATTTGCTAGTATTGTACATCCGCTTGTGATGTGATCTACTGTTCCTATTTGTTGTTTGCAAAGTCTGCATTTATCTGTTGTGGTATTGGGATCTTTAGTAATATGCTTGCTGTAATATCTGGTGTTTATTGTTTGATCCTGTATTGCAATCATGAATCCTTCCGTCTCACTGTGTATGTTGCCTTTTCTTAGCCATGTGTTGGATGCGTGTTGATCGATGTGTGGCTGTGTTAGATGATACGGGTGCTTGCCATGTAGTGTTTTCTTTTTCCAATTTACTTTCTTCGTATCTGTTGATGTTATGTGATCTAAAGTGTTGTAGAAGTGGTTATGAAATTGCAGTGGTGTAGCCGATGTATTTATATGAGTGATTGCTTTGTGTATTTTGCTAGTATCTGCTCGTTCTAGAACGAATTTTCTTAAATTGTCTACCTGTCCATAATGTAGGTTTTTTATGTCGATGAATCCCCTTCCTCCTTACTTTCTGCTTAATGTGAATCTTTCTGTTCCTGAATGTATGTGATGTATTCTATATTTGTGGCATTGTGAGCGTGTAAGTGTATTGAGTGCTTATTATTATTATTCATTTTTTCTTTACTTTCGCTGACGTTAAGTCTGGTTAAAAATGGAAAGTGACGCGGACCTTGATCTCGCGTCACTTCCTTTTAACTGTATGGTATGTGTTATATTGCATTTAGGAACTTTCGGGTAATTGAACATGTATCAATAATTACAGATTTCTGTAGTTGTATATATATGTTTGGATGTAGCTGTATTGCATTGATGTACTGGTGGATATTATGTGGTAATTCTGGGTATCTGGTAAAAAATGTTGTGTATACTTGTGATCTGTATCCAGTTGTGTTGGTTCCTAGGTTTGTTGCTTGGTAATAACAGAACATGAGGTGTCGATTAACTTCATCTGACCATCTCATCCTCTGTCTTTGTTTTCCTTCTAGGGTGGTTGCAGGAAGCATATCCTGCAAAACACCTCTGTTTGGATTTAAATCATTTTCCGTGTGGCTAGCAGCGTCGTTACCATTGTGGACGGGCATAGGGTTCAAGCGTCGTCCCCGACCATGACAGGGCTTGTCCGAGGCTTCATTACTTCTGTCCTGAACCAACTAATCACACTAAAAGGGGGGTTAGGCCTATTAGTGGTTTGTTCTTTTCGTCGCCTTTTACGACTGACAGAACATACCGGCGGCCTATTCTTTTCCCGGGCCTCCGCGGGATTATTATTATTATTATTATTATTATTATTATTTGCTGGATCACATCTTTCATTTAATAGTTACCCAAGGAATTAGTAACCGATGTTGGTATGATCCTGCAACCACAACGTAGCGTTCTTGCCTGTATTAATTACTGGTTAAACTTTATGTAACCTCTTGGTACCGTTGCCCGAATCACACAGATTTAGTGGCAGATCTAGCGTGTCAGGTACTGGCACAAACATTACGTTCCGCACAGATAGTGCGGAAATACTAACAAAAGCAATTTAATGACAAAAGCGGAAATCAACGCAACGTTGCAGAAGATGGAAATGGCGTATCAACCTTCCAAGTAAAACTGTATTAATGCGAAAATGAGAGCCTATGAAACAGTTTTGAAACCGCAAGATATCTATGCAGCAAAGTTAATCCTCCAAAAATTGAGGAATCTGTCACTGATATAAATGGGAAGTACAAATTGACAAGCAAGAAAAAAACTGTGTTGCTTGAGGCTTTGCCGACGGACATGTTGTATATATGGTTCTCGGGCGAGACGTCGGATGTCATAGTGCAAACTCCACAATATTTCGTCAGCGCAACTGGCCGACATCTTCAGGTGCGACGAACACACTGCTAAGGCAGGACCAGGGCCCCCTATTTATGCCAGTTTTAGACAGGAAGTGCGCATGCGTGGAGGCGCCAAATTCGATGGCCAATAGCGACGATATCAGCTAGTAGCTGGAAGGACAGTAACGCCACCAACAGGATGAAGAACCAAATACTTCGGCGCACGCGCGGAGGCTGCCGCCGCTGCTCTGCGCTGCCATCGGCCGCCCCAGCGACCTCTGTCGGAGGCCGCAAGCGCGGAGGCTGCCGCTGTTACTCTGCGCTGCCATCGGCCGCCCCAGCGACCTCCGACGGAAGCCGCAAGCAAAACTGCGCGTCCACGTAGGCGCCTTGATTATTCTCCCGTTGTCAACAGAATATTTATGTTGCTGGCGAATCGTCGTCAGTCTCATGACCAATAGTATTCCTCTCTGCTCGAAGCGACTTCAATATGGCCAGTGCTGGATCCCAAGCTGTACTAAGCTGAAAGCCCGTGTCTCTGTTTACAAGATTCGTCGAGTTACGTATTTCCACTGCTTCCTTAATAACACTGTCCCAGTACGAACTCGTCGATGCGAGGATTTTTGTATGTTGATAATTCATAGAATGGCCTGTACTGAGACAATGCTCGGCCGCTGCAGACTTTTCTGGTTGCTCCAGACGAGTGTAGCGTCGGTGTTCAGTGCATCTCTCTTCTACAGTGCGACAAGTTTGTCCGATGTACGACATGCCGCAGCTACAAGGAATCTCGTAAACACCGGGTTTTCTTAGGCCAAGGCTGTCCTTAGATGAGCCCAAGAGAGCTCTGAGTTTTGCCGGCGGACGAAAAACACATTTAACTTTATGCCTCTTCAATAATCTTCCTATTTTTGAAGAGACACCGCCGATGTATGGCAAGATGACCATTCCCCTTTGTTCTTCGCCTTCTTCCACTTCCTCACTCAAGCTATTGGAAATCTCGAACTCTTAGACACAATCTGGTAAAGCAAACAATCCTGTTGGAAGGACATCCACATTATAGCAGAGGTTGAAAATATCGCTTCAGTTGTAAATTATTTTATTTTCACACTAGCGGTTTCGGCCTGTCATAAGCCCATCCTCAGGTGTCGTAGCTGTGCTGTGGTCCCCGAGCGCCGCGTGTACCAGGTGCGTTGCGCTGCCTATGAGCGACTCCCTGTTCTGCGCTCATAGGCAGCATGTCGATTTCTTTGGATGTTTGAAAAGAATGGAGACAACCGATTAAGTAAAGGAATTCTTCGCTATTTCAACAACAAAAAGAAAAATCAATGGATCAGAGATAGCAAAAAATATTTGGAACTTAATGGGTTTTGAGGGAAAAAAACAAAAACAAAAAAAAGAAAAACGAAGGAGTGCTAGCAGGGCTTACACACCGACGCTTTCGCACAAACTTAAGTTACGTATGTAGCAAATAGACCACCCATCCCCGGAATCAAAATCTCGACGATTTTGGTCTGTTATCGATATCGATAAAGGCAAGATACTCTGTCCTGAGAAAACCTGAGAAAGAGGATCTTGACAGGAGGACAGACAGACACTTGGATAACAAATGACAAAAAAATATTTTTTTCGTGTGATATAATTACAGATTAACAATTTTCGGCTTTTTTCCTTTACTTGTACTGTGAACTCTTGCTTCTTTCCAAATATCAGCAGTCTACGTCTGCGGGAAGTACACTATAGGTTTCGATGATTGAGTTTGCAAGTATCAAGACATGTCACATAAATGGCCGTATCTTTCGATTGCACTGATTTAGAAGATTCAATTTTCTACACTGCTAAGGGGGGATGGACCTTAGTAACAGATGTAAGTTTCAACTTGACACGTCTTTCCGAGAAGAATTCTTTTTAACAGTTGAACGGGCAGACAGACGAACAATAAAGAATAACAATTTGTCCATTTTATTTGGACTGTTGAGCTCCGTGGCCATGGATAATGACATTTTACTATAAAAATACAGCAACCAGCCACTTTTTTAATGCATTTTATTTATGCAAATATGCATTTCGTGTTTGCAGCCATCTTCAGCTGGCAAATTACATGTATCTTTAGTTTCTACAGTGGTACAATCTCGACAGTAATTTGGATGCTGCAGCTGGCCTGTGCAAAAACAATGATTCCAATCATTTACTTCAATTTCGCGAGTTTAAAGTTACGCACTATCAATTGTTCATTTTACTTACATTCTGCTCTCCTCGTTTTTTCTTGGCTTTTCTTCTTTTTTGTAGCAACACAAACACTTTTTGTCACGTATTTTACACAGGCGCACTACCGGAATTTTTCAGTAACAATAATATAGTAGAAATTCAGTCTGATCCCACTCTTAAGTTACAGAATAAAGTTAAAAATATGATGAAAAAAAATTATTTCCTCTTAAATGCAAAAGATATACATGAATCCACTGTTATGCACACTTATGCACGTCTCCGAGCACAACCTAAGACCCATAACTTCAACTGTCCCATACGTCTAATTGTTAATTCTCGGAGTAGCACAACTTACAAAATCAGCAAGAAACTGAATGAGATCCTTAGCAACACATTCAAATTTGAAGAGACATACTCAGTAAAGAACAGTTATGAACTTATTAATTGTCTAAAGGAAATTCAGATTCCTGACACTGCTAGGTTTGCATCACTTGACATCACGAATCTCTACACAAACATACCGGTCAAAGAAACAACAGAAATAATTAAAAACAATTTACTTAAATATAAAAATTTTGCATTACCAGAACTATATGAATTCATTGATCTATTATCACTAGTACTATCACACAACTATTTTTTTTAATAACAAAATGTACCAGCAGAAATAGGGCCTGGCTATGGGTAGCTGCCTTGCCAGTTTGCTTGCTGTCTTTTTATTGTAAAAGAACAATAAAGAGATTCTATAAGGGTTACTTTTTTACCAACGGAGGAACGAAACCACAAAAGGTGGAATCGTGAAAGAATCTTTACCTAGGAACAAAATAAACAGCAGAAAATGAGAGAAAAGAAAACGCAACGTAAAGACAGGAAGAAGAATCTCATTGTAAAGAACGACTGCTCTGTATTATTGTTTTCCACAGAAGGCTGGATTCTACGCAAGAAGAAGAAAACAGTATTCATGTGTGACATGTTAAAACTGGTAGCGGTAGCATTAATGTTTGATGGGGGAGGGACGAGAGAGTGTAACAAACTGTGACCCCACCCCTAACAGAACCTAACCGCACCGCTTGTGTACGCCATCTAGAGACCACACAGGGGATGTAATACTATACGTGTGCTGCGGTTTCCTGCTAAATGTCCCGTGCGCCGAGCTACTCAGGGACGCGACGTAAGAAATTATGCAGCAGGAAAAATGTGCGGCACTTAGCGTGATAAATACGGGGCTCTCTCCCCAGCCCGGACTAATCCCCGGAGGCGGTGCGGAGTCACGCCCGCAGCCGGGGGCCACTCTAGTGGGGAGAGCGTAATCCCCACCCTCTGCTGGACAGCGTTCTCACCACTCAGCTACCTTAAGCCGGCGGTTCGTGTCGGCGTGATACGCAGCTAACCGCTGTTTTAATTCAATGTGACTTAGAGCACGGCAGTGTCTGTATACGCTGAGACCACAAAACTGACGCAATACCTTCCAGTATCGTGTCGGATCTACTTTTGTCCAGCACAGTGCAGCTACTCGACGTGGCGTGGACTCAACTCCTTGAGCCATACTGCCGCTGTAGCTGTCCATAACTGCGAAAGTGTTGCCAGTGTGGGATTTTGTACTCGAACTGACCTCTCGATTATATCCCATAAATATTCTATGGGCCGCCAAATCATTCGCTCGAATTGTCCAGAATGACCTTCAAATGGTTCAGATGGCTCTGAGCACTATGGGAATTAACTTCTGAGGTCATCAGTCCCATAGAACTTAGAACTACATAAACCTAACTAACCTAAGAACATCACACACATCCGTGCCCGAGGCAGGATTCGAACCTGCGACCGTGGCGGTCGCGCGGTTCCAGACTGAAGCGCCTAGAACTGCTCGGCCACACCGGCCGGCACAAGAGCAGTTGAACGGAATGGACTGTGTCTTGAAAGGAGGGTATAAGATGAATATCAACAAAAGCAAAACGAGGGTAATTGAATGTAGTCGAATTAAGTCTGGTGATGCTGAGGGAATTGGATTAGGAAATGAGACACTTAAAGTAGTAAAGGAGTTTCGCTATTTGGGGAGCAAAATAACTGATGATGGTCGAAGTAGAGAGGATATAAAATGTAGACTGGCAATGGCAAGGAAAGCGTTTCTGAAGAAGAGAAATTTGTTAACATCGAGCATTGATTTAAGTGTCAGGAAGTCGTTTCTGAAAGTATTTGTATGGAGTGCAGCCAGGTCTGGGGAATGTAGTGGATACTCCACAGCACCTCAACGGCCTATCCATCTTCCTGGTAGGTTTTCGTCGAGATACACCCCAACACGATTTTGGTAGTGGGCTGGGGCACTGTGTTGTTGAAAGTAAACTCTTCCGTCCATACAAGTCCCGGATGGCAGGTAAAATGGATGTCGGAAGCTTCTGAATGTACACCTCACCGGTAACTCTGCCGTCAAAGAAGAATGGCCCAATCAAGCCCCGGTAAGACAACCCACATCACACATTTCCTCCTGGCAAATTCACGGCTTTGTCTACGTGGACGTTAGGATTTTCGGCGGCCCAGTAGATGCAATTGTGGCGATTTACTGTACCATTGAGTTTGAACTGTGCCTCATCAGACCACACAATCATCTCTGCAAACTCTTCACCGCTGCGCACCATGTTAGTAAACCACTCGCTGTACTCCATTCTACGATCTGGGTCGTCCTCGTTCATTGCGTGTAGCAATCGTGGGATGTAGCACTTCCATTTCGCTGTCTTCAAAATTTGCCGAACACTTGAGCGACTCACTCCAGTTTCACGAGCACACTGTCTCACAGACTTCTGTGGTGAGCGAGTGAATTGTTGTAACACACGACGGGAGTTAGCTGAACTTGTTACTGTTACGGGTCGTCCAGATCGTTGTTTGTGTACATCTTTAACACAGCCTTCGGCTTAAAATTTGTCTCGAATGCGACGAATCGTTAAGCCCGTCGGTGGCTCTGTTTGATATTCATTTCGCCATTGCAATCTCATTAATGTTTTCGTACTTAAAATACCACTTCAAAACTGACTTCCTTTCATCGAATGTAAGCCTTGCGCCAGCCATGTTTACTCGAGTAACTAGGTGCAACTAAGAACAAAACACTGACTATCTGGCGGCTGTCATCTGACAAAACAAAACAACGCAATACAGCGCTTGTGTGCCGATTTCCGGAACTACAAACTATTAGACTATCAAAGATGAGACAACTCCGTCAATTAGTTTGCCAGTTATGGAATTTTAAATAGTGGATACATTTTTTTGGACCCCTCTGTAGAGTCGATCATGGAACCGCTCTGGACCACTTTGTGGTCTCACCAGAAGGACTCAGCATCATCGTATAGAATCAACGAGTTGTTAAAGTTTATGATCAACTCATACAGTAGTAAAAGTTGAACACTGTACCCCAAGCGGACAGTATGGCAATTATGGTGCTTTGCTACCTAGTCAAAGTTGTGAGTAATTGAGTACTCCTATGGCAAAGACGGTTGTCATATTCAGGTAAATCTTTTATTTATTAAAGTAATAAAGTGAACTAATACACTGAAGCGCCAAAGAAACTGGGATAGGCATGCGTATTCGAATACAGAGATATGCAAACAGGCAGAATACAGCGGTGCCGTCGCCAACGCCTATACAAGATACATTGCAGTCACCTCAAGACAGATAACCTATAATAACAGAAGATAAGAAGTATCTGGCGCAGTTGTCAGATCCGTTAATGCTGCTACAATGGCAGATTATGAACATTTAAGTGAGTTTGAACGTGGTGTTACAGTCACCACACGAGCGACGGGACACATCTCCGAGGTAGCGATGAAGCGAGGATTTTCCCGTACGACCACTTCACGAGTGTACCGTGAATATCAGGAATCCAGCCAAACATCAAATCTCCAACATTGCTCATGAATCCATGGACCCTGCATGTCTGCAGGGAACTGTTCAGACTGGTGGAGGCTCTGTAATGGTTGTAGGGCGTGTGCAGTTGGAGTGATACGGGATCCCTGACACGTCTAGATACGACTCTGACAGGTGAAACTTACATAAGCATCCAGTCTGATCATCTGCGTCCATTCATTTCCATTGTGCATTCCGAAAGACTTGGGAAATTCCAGCAAAACAATGCGACACCCCACACGTCCAGAATTGCTACAGAGCGGCTCCAGGAACACTCTTCCGAGTTTAAACACTTCCGTTGGCCACCAAACTCCCCAGACATGAACGTTATTGACCTGGACAGCCCTGGAGGGTTCTTCGTGTCAGTTCCCTCCAGCACTACTACAGACAGTACTCGAGCCCATGTCACGTCGTGTCTCGGCACTTCTCCGCGATTACTGGGGGCCTACACGATCTTAGGCAGGTGTACCAGTTCCCTTGGGTCATCAGTGTATTTCATGAGTTACGGTTGCTACATGCTACCTCAACTAGCATTCAAAGAGCCCACAACTATGCCCAGACAGTTGTAGTTTCGTCTGGTCACAGCAACTATTGTCATTACTGTTGGCAGGAGCAGCAGTAGTAGTAGTAGTGGCCGGCCGTTGTGGCCGAGTGGTTCTAGGCGCTACAGTCTGGAACCGCGCGACCACTACGGTCGCGGGTTCGAATCCTGCCTCGGGCATGGATGTGTGTGATGTCCTTAGGTTAGATAGGTTTAAGTAGTTCTAAGTTCTAGGGGACTGATGACCTCAGAAGTTAAGTCCCATAGTTCTCAGAGCCATATGAACCATTTTTAGTAGCAGTAGTAGTAGTGCCAGGACTAGTTCATTAGTTTATAGTCAGTGTCATTTATTCACATTGTCAGTATAGCAACTCAAATCATTTTAATACTATTTCTCACATTAAAACTGCCATTTTTAAGAAACCATGTTGTAAAAATGGTACTTTATGCATGAAACCCTCGTCCGATGTGAGAGACGGTGAATAAACACATAAAATAAGAATGTACGATAATTCTTACTCACGTACAGAGCGATCGAAAATTTTCGGGTAGCAGGAATATGGCGGGTATTGAACAGGACAGGAATGTGCAGACACGCTAAAGATGTGTACTCCGAAAGCAGTGCTTTCCATCCAGGCAGAACAAAGCCACGCGGGTGGGGAGGTAGAGGCAGCTGCTGCAAAGCCTGGCCAAGTAAACAGCGCGGTCACGCGGACAGAGACAAAGCTGCCCGCAGCGCCGGCGCTCGCCACAGGATTAACACCTGCCTCGGCGGATAATGGCTGGTGCAGCAGAGACGGAGCGCGTTGTTTCTCTGCCGTGGTTTACGAGCGGTCGGCCGGTCCTGCGGTTCCTCGCGCAGCCGCCCAAACTGCTAACGAGGCAGCCAGCACGGTGGGGGCGCCTCTGGCTGTAGGCGCACGGCGACTCTCCTACTGTACTCCCAGCTCACCTGCTCTGGCCGTTCACACCACGGCTCAAACCTCCTCACACGGGACGCGAAAGCGGACGTGCAGGGACAGCTCGACGAGTAGTGTGACGTCAGATTGCGGAATCCGAGGCCCTGTACTCTGTATGAGCCATCTCTGTGTGACCTTGAACGGGACTTACAAGGGGAAGGCCTCTGACACGGTCAACCGATTCGGCTCGAATTTGGCAGGTCGCTTGTGTACAACCTAAAACGAAGGACTTTTAAGATATTTTGGGTCAAGGCCCCCGCGTTTTTGAGAAAATCACCCCTAAAGGTTATGACTAGCAATCGACTCGAAATTGGAGGGATCGATAGATAATTGTAAATAGAGCATTTTTCATCATCAACTATGGTGTCCGAAAACTCATCCTTTTCCAGAAATCGAGGTAAGAAACTTTTACAGCTGCCGCTTCTGTACCCACGTGGTAAACGCTTTCGCCGACGGCACCGAAAGCGCAACGGTCAAGATAACTGGCTGAGAATCGGAAAACCCGGGTTCGAATCTCGAAGAAAGCTAACGGATGTTATTCTTTTCGTTTGTATTTTTCCATATCTCAGTTGATAGGGATAGAGGGGCTAATAAGGGAAGTTAATCAATAAGGAATAATAATAAGGTAGGCAAATAAAGTTATTAAATTTCTTGGGATAGTAAACAACTAAAATGTTACTCCAGGTTACTTTACAATGGCTCTTCCACTCAGTGTTACGTGTCCTCACTTTTCTTCGAACAGCTAGATGGCTAGTACTTGTCATACAAACATTAGAAACAAACAAAGTCACAGGACCAAGAACATCTAATGAATGCAATCTTTCGACAACTACACTGTTCCTTCCGAAGAGTCGGCGGAAAACAAACTTGGCTTACATTTAAAAATATGTCCTTTTCGGGAATTAATTTTGATGCGTACCACGTGTACGATATCATTGCCTGAAAAATCGGTGCTGAAAGTTGGTTATGAATTATGCTGTGAATAGTTATTGCATCCGTGTGCTTGTGCAATTCCCACTGGGTTTCCAGAAGCACACTGCAATTCTGAAGCCTGGAAATAAAGTTTTTAACCCGGCGATAGAAATAAGTATCACACATCTGGCACACAGGTATGCAGTTTGGCGGTATTACTTTTACTGTGCACGTCGGCTGACCCTCGCCATCTATAAACATTGTGTCATATATTGTTGTATTAATTTGTCCACTCCAGGAATCCAATATTAGACAATACTTATTATCAGAAATGTATGGATTTAAAACATCCTGAAGAAACGTTCTGTAAATCGCATTCGTCAGTTTCCCGGATTTGCAGCAGGTAATGTAAACATTTTTCAACGAGTCGGTTAAACGATTGACCTCTTCTATAACCCGAGGACCAAATGTAACATTCGTTTCTTGTAAACACAGGAAAACTTCAGGCAACACTTTTTCAGAGGCTGTGTTGGCATATTGCGCCGTGCACGAATGTGTTGGTTTGTTTTTACTACCAACTGCGACAAGGGTTCGTTTCTCTCCCTTATGCGATAACGTGAGTCGAATGTTCACCCGACACTCGCATCCTGTTTGATCGGTGTTGATCACGTAATCACGATTAAAACTGGTCATAAGTGACGCCGTTTGGGTGCAGAAAAGAGCTCCCACTTTCTGTATATCTTCTATATTTTGTACCTCCTTATGAGAGACGTATTCAGTGACGTGCAGTTTTATACTCCAATTTGAAATTTCTGCACCTGCAGCCCACTCCTGAAGTATTCTCGTTGTTACATTCTCGTTACGACAACGAGATTCGACTAATCGGTCGTATGTCCACTTATTTATCGCCTGGTATTTGTCTTATCTTGTCCCTCCTTTAACGATATCACTTTCCCACACTTTCAAGTCCTTCTTCCTTTTCAGGGCTGTTGTTCCTCCATTCTTTTGCAGCGTTTGTAAGTTCCAATTTGGATCATTCCTGGCTAGCGCTACTGCCTTTACCTTTACTTCAAGGGTATAGCGCCGTAGTTCAATCGTTTAGTAACCGGTTCGTAATGTTCATCGGTAACGGATGAAGCACGTATTCCCAGTGACGTGGAGATTTCCAAAGTGTTATGACCATTTTGCGATTCATTAGTCGGCCTATCTTCCACTGAATCTGTAGTGTCACCGCCAGACACCACACTTGCTAGGTGGTACCCTTCAAATCGGCCGCGGTCCGTTAGTATACGTCGGACCCGCGTGTCGCCACTATCAGTGATTGCAGACCGAGCGCCGCCACACGGCAGGTCTAGAGAGACTTCCTAGCACTCGGCCCAGTTGTACAGCCGACTTTGCTAGCGATAGGTCACTGACAAATTACGCTCTCATTTGCCGAGACGATAGTTAGCATAGCCTTCAGCTACGTCATTTGCTACGACCTAGCAAGGCGCCATTACCAGTTACTATTGATGCTGTAAAACATGTACTGGTTCAAATGGCTCAAAGCACTATGGGACTTAACATCTATGGTCATCAGTCCCCTAGAACTTAGAACTACTTAAACCTAACTAACCTAAGGACATCACACAACACCCAGCCATCACGAGGCAGCGAAAATCCCTGACCCCGCCGGGAATCGAACCCGGGAACCCGGGCGTGGGAAGCGAGAACGCTACCGCACGACCACGAGATGCGGGCAAAACATGTACTGTACAGAGCGATGTTCACCAATTATGGATTAAAGTTAAGTATTCCAGCAGCTACGTACTTTATTTGCTAGTCTCAATTACTTTACCCGTTCCAGACCTCACGCCAGCCTGCATGAGCTTAAACGCGTGCCTTTCGGCTTCCTATTAGTGGGTTGGCTGTCTTGCCAATCCACAACAGAATCACCTTCTGCTTCGTCTTCATGGTATAGTACTTCAGTATCAACCAAAGTCATTTCGTTCGTCAGCTCCAAAAATCGCTCTACGATAGCCGCTCCTATCAATCTGGAACGCAAAGAAACAGAACTGCCTGCTTCCGGTAGTGCATTGTTAATGCATCTGTCTTGCAACACTTTTACAAACCAGATCACAGCGTCGGTAACTTCCCGCTTGCCATCGCATGTGACAGGCTCCCA
Source organism: Schistocerca serialis cubense (assembly GCF_023864345.2). NCBI lineage: Eukaryota > Metazoa > Arthropoda > Insecta > Orthoptera > Acrididae > Schistocerca > Schistocerca serialis. The sequence goes on along the minus strand of NC_064646.1, from coordinate 470,929,729 downwards.
GCTATATATTACAGCACTAGTCGAAGGGTGTACATCCTCCATTATTCAGATTATGCACCTGAAACATATGACACAACAAATAATAACTAAGTTACTACGGCATAAACAGACGAAACGGAGGAACACTGTATTCATTCACAAAACGTGTTTCATTCGGCGCTCTAACTATGGAAAAATCACTACATGTATCCGCGAGGTTCGCGGCAGCCTAATGACGGAAAACAACTCTTTCCGATTGACTTCTATAAGGCTTGTGCTGGACACCTTCACTCTTCCAGGTTCATAACTATGATATGACGAAGAGGCAACCGGCGCAAAATAACTCTCCCCGCGTGCATTCTGTCCCATGCCTCACTGTAAACAAGCGTCGCGCGGTTGGCTTTCTGTGATCCCTCGTGAGGAATACGCAGCACTCTTACTCGGAGTTGTTTTCATGTGACAAGGCTTAAAAGTTTAATACTTTACTAACTCACGGCGTTTGGGAAATTAGTTTGCCTACCTTATTATTATCATTCCTTATTGATTTACTTACCTTATTAACTGAGATATGGAAAAATACAAACGAAAAGAATAACATCCGTTAGGTTTCTCCGAGATTCGAACCTTGGTTTTGCGATTCCCTGCCAGTTACCTAGGCCGTTGCGCTAGTGGTGCAGTTGACGAAAAGCGTTTACCATGTGGGTACAGAAGCGGCAGTCGTAAAAGTTTCTTTTCTCGGTTTCTGGAAAAGTTTGCGTTTGCGGACCCCAAACATGATGATTAAAAATGCTCTATTTACAGTTATCTATCGATCCGTCCAATTTTGAGTCGATTGCTCGTCATAACCTTTAGGGGTGTTTTTCTCAAAATCGCGGGGGCCTTGACCCAAGATATCTTAAAAGTCCTTCGTTTTAGGTTGTACACAAGCGACCTGCCAAATTTGAGGAGAATCGGTTGGCCGTGTCTGAGGCCTTCCCCTTGTTTAGTCGCCGAGCGCTGCTAGCGCACGTACACTGCCAGCAGCCATCTCCAGCGGGAGTTTTCATACTTCTTGGATGCGTTTTTAAATGCATGCAAGGTCTCGATAGTGACAAAGTTAAGACTGATTTCCTGTGATACCTGCATTGAGCCGAACGTTCGCGAAGTGTGGCAAACAAGCCGACTAGCGTGATGTCACCCCTTCGTTGCGAGGCCCGCATTTCTCACTTCCCGAACATTTAGGGCTGTGAAGGGCAGAATCAGATGAGTCGGATTTTTGCACCGTGGAAAGACATGTGTCTAAAAATATGTCTAAATCTATATTCACATGCTCATCTCCACGACGACTCCTCACACAGGACGAGGCAGCTAACGTTGACGTTGACAGTGATGGGACATACGCCCTCAGGAGAGAGAGTGTCGTCAAATGGTTCAAAAATGGCTCTGAGCACTATGGGACTTAACATCTGTGGTCATTAGTCCCCTAGAACTTAGAACTACTTAAACCTAACTAACCTAAGGACAGCACACACATCCATGCCCGAGGCAGGATTCGAACCTGCGACCGTAGCGCTCGCTCGGCTCCAGACTGTAGCGCCTAGAACCGCACGGCCACTCCGGCCGGATTTTGGATTGTTTGGGGGGAAGAGAACAAACAGCGAGGTCATCGGTCTCATCGGATTAGGGAAGGACGGGGAAGGAAGACGGCCGTGCGCTTTCAAAGGAACCATTCCGGCATTTGCCTGGAGTGATTTAGGGAAATCACGGAAAACCTAAATGAGGATGGCCGGAAGCGGAATTGAACCGTCGTCGTCCCGAATGCGAGTCCAGTGTGCTAACCACTGCGATCAACTCCGGCCGGCGTCGTTGACACGCTGGACGAGTGGTTAACGTGAATTGCGCTCCCAGCACTCTCCAGCGGTAGTTTTCGGTTTTATTTGCCTCGAAAATGGACGCACTATAGTACCCGCATTAGCTGTGTTAGCGATTATCGAAGACGAGCGGAGAAAATCACGAAGAAGTTTTTGGACTCGTTGATGGTTTCAACAGAGAATTGCTTTTACAGGAACACTGCATAATGCTGTATAATGCCCTGAGATACATTCTAGTAGAAGTAATTCGTTGGCTCAGTTGAATTCTCATCCCATTCTCAGTTTTAAATTCAATATAGTTAGCATGTATAGTGTCTAATGTTAGTCTGAATATGCATAACACACATATTCTGGATGTTGCACTGACTATCAACACTCTGAAGTAACGTTGTTCATCACACAGCTTTCAAAATCGAGACTGGTTTCGCTGTTTCATTCGAATGGAAGAAGGGATCTCATCGTCGAAAAATATATTTCCGGTAACATACAAACATGACCCAGTCCAAAACACCACTGATAGGTATATGTACGAGCATTTTACAGAAAGTTTAATTATAGCAAAACCTTGCAGTGTGTAACTTGTTTTTACTTTCTGTTGCAGACTGACAGTCACGTTAATATTCCTAGACACTGGGGAAACATTCGAGTCGTTGGCTTTTGCAACAAGAATTGCAGCAAATACATTATTTGTAATGAATAACATCGACTTTTGAGGTAATACTTGTGTTAAATGAATAAGAAATCAAAACGTGAAAATCAAGTTCGGAAGGAGGTGAAAACGAATCTGCTACCTTTCTCTGCACAGTTCACAGTGCTACCAACCACACTACACCTTTAACATTGTTACTGAGGCTTAAAAAAATAGCATACATTTCTAAAGACTGTATTTACAATTGTCAGTTTTTTATATTCATCATGCAAATTGTACCAAAAAGACGCGCTTCTTATAGTTTATCATTTTTGTGCCATAGCATCTAAATGGTATACTTTCGTAGCACACTAGTTACAACATAAAAAGCCCCAACTACAAGAAGCCTTTACCTACCGATACGACACTGGACTCGCATTCGGGAGGACGACGGTTCAATCCCGCGTCCGGCCATCCTGATTTAGGTTTTCCGTGATTTCCCTAAATCGCTCCAGGTAAATGCCGGGATGGTTCCTTTCAAAGGGCACGGCCGACTTCCTTCCCCGTCCTTCCCTAATCCGATGAGACCGATGACCTAGCTGTCTGGTCTCCTTCCCCGAAACAACCAACCAACCAACCTACCGATACGTACTTCCCTGTAATTCTATTATAACAAATCGTAACTAGAATGATGTGTTTTTGCAATTTTCAGATACTTTGAAATAGCTTATGCGCATACCACGTACTCTATGACAAATGAAACCTGTTAAATACGTAGCTTAACTCAATGCAATATGGAGGCTGAGTTGTAGACGTGGCGTGGCGCATCTCACCGGCCACTTTCCTCTCCGTCAGGAAAAAATCTGACAAGTGGTGTTCTTACTTTCACGTTCCGCAGTGTAGTGGAACGTGTAATTCAATGGTGTGACGTCACCACTTCCTAGTTGGGACCTACGAGAAATACGGGCCCCGCAACGAACGTGTGACGTCACTCTAATCGGCTTGTCCGCGACACTTCGCGAATGCTCGACTCCGTGGGGGGGTCCACGGGAAATTGATATTTAACTGAGAAGGTACCCACTAAAAAAACTTAATTTTCTCGTGTGCTGTAGAGATTTTGCATGCATTTAAACACGCAGACAAGGTTTATTACGCTCGTCTGAAATAGTTACAGGGTCACCGCCAGGGACGGCTGCTGGTACTCTTGAGAGCTGCAGTGTCACGTGCTGTGATTTACGCGCCGCCGCCTGTCTTTCTCGTCGGCTTCGCTACAACTTCGCGTCCTTTTTCACGTCCCGTGAGAGGATGGATTTAACCTTGGCAGTGGCTTCGTAGAACCACCTTCACACTTTTCCTCCGCCACTGCACTGGCGGACAGCACATGGGAAAAATTAACACCCGCATTTTTCCGTGGGAGCTCTTAATTTGTTACTATAGTCATTGTTGCCGGCCGAAGTGGCCGTGCGGTTAAAGGCGCTGCAGTCTGGATCCGCAACACCGCTACGGTCGCAGGTTCGAATCCTGCCTCGGGCATGGATGTTTGGATGTCTTTAGGTTAGTTAGGTTTGACTAGTTCTAAGGTCTAGAGGACTAATGACCTCAGAAGTTGAGTCCCATAGTGCTCAGAGCCATTTGAACCATTTGAACCATTGTCCCTACGTAGGTGGTAACCAACAACACTGGAATTCAGTGCTACGATACGGGCGCAACTGAAAAGCCCGTCTTTTCATCACTGCCACCCCGCCTCGCTGATCACACCCGCGACTTTCTGTCCTATATTTCACGCTAATACAAAAGAAGCAGTCCTTTGAGTTTTTTCGATGTGTTCCGCCAACCCCATCTGGCAACGAGCCCGTACTGCGCGGCTAGAATCCAGTAAAGCACGGACAAGCGTAGTGTAAGCGCACTCTTTAACACATCTGTTGCATCTTCTAACTATTCTGCCAATAACATACAGCCTTTGGTTCGTCTTCCCCGCAGTATTTTCTTTCTGTTGCTTCCAATAGTCACTTGTAATTCTAATTCTTAGTTATATAGCTGGTAACCGTCGCTGTATCTCGATCGATACGAGTACAAATAACATCTCCCTGAGCTGTGACAACGCGAATTTTACAGTAGTTTGCTTTTAAGTTCGCACCAACGCGGCAATCTTTAATGGGCACCGAAAAGTCCTATCTTTCCAATGTTGAAATAGCACTTATGAATTACATGTGTTCTCAGAAATTATTTGAACTAGGTAGTTGAAATTTTTGCAGGTTATTTATTGGAGTACTGGCTACAATTTAACACAAGGATTTTTAAAAAATTGAACTGCGTTGTTAGAGATTAATTGTAATTAAATTCACTAACTTGGTGCCATTTTTTATAAAGTAAACAATATACAGGTTTTTGGGGAAAAAAAACTGTGTCAAGTCACGCAGAAGGGACTGTGTAAAATTTCCTGAAAATTTGAAGCAAACGAGGTCGATCCTGAGAAAACAAGTAATTTGTATGACAAAAAAAAACAACTTTTGGGAATCGAGCGACAAAGTCTGAATTACCTTTTTAGTACATTCCAGATTCATAGGATGATTATCTTCGTCTTCTGCAGACTCCTCGTCCAGCTTCCTCTATGTCCTCCTCCTGTTTACTCTGGCTTGTGCTTCTAGGCTATTTACAGCTCTGTCAGCAGTCTAAAGACATTCCTTGTGTAAAGCAGAGCATCGTTTCTACCATGTTGACACCTATCTTCATTCCCATATTTCTAAATAATTTGCGCCTTACTGTTGAGTCTTGTACGATAGGAATGAAGGGAAAGGATGTTTGGTGGTCAGTACCCTCTCTTCCTACAACACAACTGCACACATGTATTAATGTATTAACAGGGTTCTTTATTTACATAAACAGGAAGGTACTTAACTTTAAGAGACCATGTGATGTGGTCCAAGCTCTTCACTAATAGTCCATATTAGCTTCACTCCTGGTGTAGACGAAATGCCACTATGCAATGAATGACAGACGCCAAACTGGAGTGCGAACTGGTGCGTGACTTAGCTAGTGACTGAGCGATTGCGCTAGTGCCTGACACTGGTTGAGAGACTAGCTAGTGACTGAGACAGAGCAGCTGACCTCCGGTCAGTGGCGGCTATCTAAATACTGCCGGTCGAGAGGGCCTTGGCGGCATGTTGCTTGCTAGTCTATCTTTGCCCCCTCTCCTGATTAGGCACACTTGATCCAGCACCTGTAATAGATCTTCATCCCACATCTTTGCCGAACGGTGTGCTTGCGCCAGCACATTTACACTGTTATCATCACTGAAAGTAGTAACAGCATCATACACACTTAAGTGAAGTACACTCCTGGAAATTGAAATAAGAACACCGTGAATTCATTGTCCCAGGAAGGGGAAACTTTATTGACACATTCCTGGGGTCAGATACATCACATGATCACACTGACAGAACCACAGGCACATAGACACAGGCAACAGAGCATGCACAATGTCGGCACTAGTACAGTGTATATCCACCATTCGCAGCAATGCAGGCTGCTATTCTCCCATGGAGACGATCATAGAGATGCTGGATGTAGTCCTGTGGAACGGCTTGCCATGCTATTTCCACCTGGCGCCTCAGTTGGACCAGCGTTCGTGCTGGACGTGCAGACCGCGTGAGGCGACGCTTCATCCAGTCCCAAACATGCTCAATGGGGGACAGATCCGGAGATCTTGCTGGCCAGGGTAGTTGACTTACACCTTCTAGAGCACGTTGGGTGGCACGGCATACATGCGGACGTGCATTGTCCTGTTGGAACAGCAAGTTCCCTTGCCGGCGTAGGAATGGTAGAACGATGGGTTCGATGACGGTTTGGATGTACCGTGCACTATTCAGTGTCCCCTCGACGATCACCAGTGGTGTACGGCCAGTGTAGGAGATCGCTCCCCACACCATGATGCCGGGTGTTGGCCCTGTGTGCCTCGGTCGTATGCAGTCCTGATTGTGGCGCTCACCTGCACGGCGCCAAACACGCATACGACCACCATTGGCACCAAGGCAGAAGCGACTCTCATCGCTGAAGACGACACGTCTCCATTCGTCCCTCCATTCACGCCTGTCGCGACACCACTGGAGGCGGGCTGCACGATGTTGGGGCGTGAGCGGAAGACGGCCTAACGGTGTGCGGGACCGTAGCCCAGCTTCATGGAGACGGTTGCGAATGGTCCTCGCCGATTCCCCGGGAGCAACAGTGTCCCTAATTTGCTGGGAAGTGGCGGTGCGGTCCCCTACGGCACTGCGTAGGATCCTACGGTCTTGGCGTGCATCCGTGCGTCGCTGCGGTCCGGCCCCAGGTCGACGGGCACGTGCACCTTCCGCCGACCACTGGCGACAACATCGATGTACTGTGGAGACCTCACGCCCCACGTGTTGAGCAATTCGGCGGTACGTCCACCCGGCCTCCCGCATGCCCACTATACGCCCTCGCTCAAAGTCCGTCAACTGCACATACGGTTCACGTCCACGCTGTGGCGGCATGCTACCAGTGTTAAAGACTGCGATGGAGCTCCGTATGCCACGGCAAACTGGCTGACACTGACGGCGGCGGTGCACAAATGCTGCGCAGCTAGCGCCATTCGACGGCCAACACCGCGGTTCCTGGTGTGTCCGCTGTGCCGTGCGTGTGATCATTGCTTGTACAGCCCTCTCGCAGTGTCCGGAGCAAGTATGGTGGGTCTGACACACCGGTGTCAATGTGTTCTTTTTTCCATTTCCAGGAGTGTATTTCTACTCCAACAAACACAGTCTTGGCGGGTTCCTGGCAATATAAGACCATTTACGCTTTCATTGGGGTTTTGAGGTTTTCCATGAACACACTCTTTCAACAGTTCAGGTGCTGCTGAGTCTCATAAAACAGGTTTTATTAGCTCCAGACCATGTTTATGAGTGAACACTTTACCAGTTAGGAATCCCTTATTGTACATACAGCAACTTTTTTCTCCTCTGGGATACAAGTAATGATGGGGACTTCCATCGGATGGAAAAATAGGGAAAAAAAGAGCCCAAACGGCCTTTATTTCATCGACACTGTGTCTGTTTTGCCTAATAGCCATTCGATAATAGTTCTATATTTTGTCAATTACACTGTTAGTTAACCTTCCCTTCCTATCCAATCCTCTACCATCACTGAGTTTTTGTTTTTTGCACAAAGCTTTCAGTCGCCGAATTCTTGATCCTATTCGTTTCTGTGTGTCTAGTACACTCATATTCCTGCACTACAGCGTCATCACCATAGGGCTTCAGTTCTTGAATATGTTTGAAAGTCTTAGAATCACCGTCAGCAACTTCCATTCCTCCACTACACTCACTACAGTTAGCTGTGGAATTATTTTCACGTGTAACTTTGTATTTTTGTGGAAGCCTCCAATATTTAGATATTACTGCTACATCTAAGACATTCCCTGTATACGTACTGATGGCAGATACTACACCATGAAGAGGTGTGTGTCCTCGCTTATGTCCGAAACTCATGGTCTAGTGGCCAGTGTTGCTGTCTCTGGATCACGGGGTCCCGGGTTCGAGTCCCGGCCCTTTGTGTTGTCCTCGTCATTTCATCATCACCATCATTCGTGACAGTGGCTGGATTGGATTGTGAAAAAATTTGACTGCGTACATCATCCCCCATTTATGCCAGATACCATCGAATGCTGCAGTCAAGTCTCTAATACCTCTGTTTTCTATTACTGCCTCTTCCATAGCTTTCTTCATAGATTCTATACAGACATCTTATACTTTACACCCTACAAATATATTATGGTTCGTAAACTTGGTTGTTGTATTTGGAAGATTCATCATGCCACAGAAAACTGCACCTGCGGTAGCAGCCTTACCAATCGTACGCAAGGCATGAGCAAACCTAATGTTGAACACTTCAGTTCCATTTCACCGCCAAGTCCTACGTGGTTTTTTACAGAGAGTTCCAGACCAACTTCGCTACACTGCATACATCTTACACAGTTAGCAAAAATTCGGTTGAGAACTGAAATATCTCTTATTTCGTTCACATCCCATTCGCCCATAAAATATTCACACTTGTCAATAACGAAGCCCAGCTTCCTATGCGAAGTAGTTTCTTTCTGACTTGCATTGCAATTGGTAGGTACCAGCGAGGATAGGTTCACACGCTTGCTTATCTTCTTCATTGTTTACGGTAATATCACATAACTTTGGCTTGCCAACATTTCCCTTTTTCCTAAAAGCCTTCAGAGGATTTCTAGTCACTTTACATTTATCTATGATAATTCTTCCAAGAAAACAGATACTTCAATGAACAGAATTCAGTACAAATATTTTCAGCATTACAAAAGAGTAAATGAAAATGAAACACACGACAATCGAGCGAACGATACACATCGAACTATCACCGGTTACCTACAACACACATTTTGTAACACTTTTTTTTCTCATATAACTAAAATCTACATGATGAGCATGTAGATTCATGAGTACAACATTTGGCAGCAGTTGATAGCGGCACAGTGGATCGCACCCAAACAGAACGTATTTCAAAAGTATTTTAGATATAGTTGTAGTCTTCTGAACTGGATAAATTGCATATCAATTGAACGGGGAAGTCTGTACATTTTTGAAATGCATCTGTCGCGCAAGAACATTGAATAGTAATTTTCAAGTACGATATGTCATCCAAGATTGAAGCACTCACTGAACATGAAGTTTCATTCGAATCTCATGGCATGATTTCGTTACTATAATTCAATAACACCTTTCGGCAAGGATTACAATGACTCACTCCTGGCATCTCAGTCCCTCGTGTGTTTGATGAAGTTCACGCAACTAAACATCAAATAAAACTAATGACGAAACAACTCATCTTCGACAAGCAGAACAGTGAGCAAGTATCATTTTGAGCGGATAACTTTAAATTTGTGTGATTTATCGTGTAGCCGAAGTTCAGTGCATAATTTTGGTACCGATTCGAAGACCACACACTTTTTATTTTTTAGGATCAATGTGACTTTTCGCACCACATACATGTTTTTCTGTGGCGCAAGTAAGGGTTTATGAGACACCTTACTGTATTATATCTATGCATTTGAAGCCCATATTTGGTGGATTTTATATTATACCTTACATTCTGTGAGTAATGCATAATGAACCGAAATATAATGATCACCGTCCACCGCGAAACTGAATGCCACCTTGTGGCGTTGCGGGCAGCATGCGGTAAGGAAAGTGCGTTGGGCGCTCATTACGTAATACAACACGTATTTTTTCTGAAAGCAAGTTAGATTTATTCTTGATTCCAATGCATCATTAATTCCCCATTCGTTATGGAACAGTATTCTATTTTTCAACATCATCTCCGTTCAATGCGGACGGCCTTACGCCACCTTGCTGAGAGGGTCTGTATGCCCGCATGCTACCACTCTACTCGCTGACGTCAGAGCCAACAACTTGTTGCATCAGTCACTTCCCTATCACCTGCGTACTACTTCGATCGGAGTGCATCCTTCATTGGACGAAACAGATGAAAGTCGGGATGTGCGAGATCCAGGCTGTGGGATGCGTAAGGTATGAAAGTGCAGCAAATTGTGAGCTCCTCTCGGTGCGCAGACTTGCGTGAGGCTCTGCGTTGTTATGGTGCACCGTCAATCATCTCGAATGACAGTTTCCGAACGTTCCAGCACTGCAGGACTCTCAGCTGTGTGCGGCCGGCCGGCTCGCGAGAGATCGGACAGGTTTGCGTGAACTTGTTATTATGATCACAAACGGTTCGACCAACGACTCACCGTGCTTTTGTTCATTGTCAGGTCTCCGAAGATCTACTGCAAGCGCCTATGAGTATCTGCGATGTTCTGGTTCTCCGCCAAAAGGAAGCCAATGACAGCTCCCTGCTTGGAATGCACCTCCGTTACAGACGCCATTTTGGGGCTACGTATGTCGGAAGTTCATGAAACTATAGCGGCTGAAGCGGGAATATTCCACGATTTCCCCACAACACATTCTGCATTTTTCCAACTGCAACTGTCCGAGAAAAGAAGTGTTGCATTACTTACTGAACGCCTGTCGTGCGAAAGTGGAACAGAGACTGATGCTGGCGACGATACGGAGGCCAAATCGGGAAATCGACTGACATAAGCGACATCGATCAAAGCGCAGATTATTGTCGTGCGGCGCCTGGGAACGAACATGACGGAAACGACGAATCTGGTCGGCTGTTCGTGCGCTACTGTCGTCAGAATCTATGGAAAATGGTTGAAGGACGCTCAACCCACCAATGGGCGATGAGGTCTCGGATTACCACGCGTCATCATAGAACATCGATGTGAGGAGCTTGCTCGCTCTGTAAGGTAAGATCTGTGGGAGACCTGACATTAGCGTACAATGCTGGTGCAGGCGCAAGTGTTTCAGACCGCACCGTTCTGGACCCGTCGTTGAACATGACGCTCCGCAGCTAATGGCCGCCGTTTGTTCGCATGCTGTCCCAACAACGTCATCAATTAATATTGTAGTTGACACGGCTTCATCGAGACTGGGCCGTGCATCAAAGAAAACTTGTAGTTCGGTCGGATGAACCACGTTACTTGTTACACCAGGGCGGTGGTCCTGTTCGGATCCGGTCTCATCGAGGCGGTCGTCTGCTCGAAATATGAGCCGCCCCAACGTACACAGGCCAGTGTGATGCTACAGTGGACACCCAGCTTCCCTTCCATGGGAACTGTGGAAGTAATCTGAGGCCTCATCACAGGTACGGGCATTACTGCGGACCAACTGCATCCCTCCACGCTCGATCCCTTCCCCAGTGGAGATGACATTTTCCAGTAGGATAACTCTCCTTGCCGAAAGTCAAGAATCATGCCAAATTGGTTTGAAGACCGTAATACTGATGTCTTCGCCAGCAAATTCGCCTGATCTGATCCCGATGGGACACATCTGAGACGCTATCGGGCACCAGCTCCACATGCTCAAACCTGCAGCCCATACTTTACGCCAGTTTCGTGACCTGTGCGTGGACATCTTATGTCTCTATTACCTCTTAAGTCACTGTCAGTCAACGACAGAAATTTATCTGTTCTCAGTCCGCCGATTGGACCAGTGAACACCAGTCTGTATCGTTACTAATCACATTTATGTTTCGTTGCACTCTCTCGAAGCTACCACTTGGTACTGTCCTTATCAACGGCTGTGGCTACGTGGATACACCTTTTCCCGTCATACCGTTGCAGTTAAGTCAATGTCGGGCATGGCCAGTACGTGGATGGATCACCGACCGGGTACACCGCGCGCTGTTGACATTTTTCCCTTTGCCTTTATGGCAGAGGCGACAGCTGTACAGGAGTGGTGGTGGCGTACGGCCTCTGATGACCAGTGCATGCGCTGATGTCCGGGATTTAGTTTCGAACCTCTCCACAGTGTCTCATGAAGTGGGGGCACGTGGCGCTCCTGATGGTGACACTTACGCCGTTTGGGGACGTTATGCTCGGACTCGGCCTTGGTGCTCTCCGAGATGAGCAGCCTACGTGCCAGCACTGAGTTTTATCCTGCCCCTTCACTCATCATCTGCTGCACAAACTACACTACTCACACACGCATTACACTCACTTACACCTAGCAGATACACTTACCCAAACAGCTCTGATACTGCGCGAAAGAAAGATGCGAGCAGGCGCAAACGCTGCCCTTCGGGCTCTCCCAGCAGTACATGCTGTACAACTGTACTCTATACTGTTCCTGGCACTTACAGTGTGACGTATGTTTCATAGTCAAGTAATCTGCAATTGTTGTCAAATTACATACGTGATGACTTTCATAACAACTACGTGATTCCTCTGCAATTCACAATTATGTGCCTAACACAGAGTTCATCTAACTACCTTGGAACTATTCCTGCAGAGTCCCACATTCGAATGGCGTGCTGCAAAAACGAGATCTGATTCTGTGCGAAATATCATTCCTCATGTATGAATACATGATTTCGCGGCGATATGAATTAATAAAATTTTCTCGGCCTTCCAGCCGCGCCAGGTGGTTAAAATCCCACGAGCTATCGACCGAGCTCTCCTCAGTCATTGTCAAGTGGTAAGAATGACTGCTGTCATCGTTCCATTTTAACTTGTTCGTAATTGTAAACTGTGGGTCATTAACGAGTATGACACTGTACACAATATATGTCCTTTGTAGGCAAGAGTTTTATTGAGCGTCGCATCCTGTGCTCATGGTGTAAAGAAATCTACACTCCTGGAAATTGAAATAAGAACACCGTGAATTCATTGTCCCAGGAAGGGGAAACTTTATTGACACATTCCTGGGGTCAGATACATCACATGATCACACTGACAGAACCACAGGCACATAGACACAGGCAACAGAGCATGCACAATGTCGGCACTAGTACAGTGTATATCCACCTTTCGCAGCAATGCAGGCTGCTATTCTCCCATTGAGACGATCGTAGAGGTGCTGGATGTAGTCCTGTGGAACGGCTTGCCATGCCATTTCCACCTGGCGCCTCAGTTGGACCAGCGTTCGTGCTGGACGTGCAGACCGCGTGAGACGACGCTTCATCCAGTCCCAAACATGCTCAATGGGGGACAGATCCGGAGATCTTGCTGGCCAGGGTAGTTGACTTACACCTTCTAGAGCACGTTGAGTGGCACGGGATACATGCGGACGTGCATTGTCCTGTTGGAACAGCAAGTTCCCTTGCCGGTCTAGGAATGGTAGAACGATGGGTTCGATGACGGTTTGGATGTACCGTGCACTATTCAGTGTCCCCTCGACGATCACCAGTGGTGTACGGCCAGTGTAGGAGATCGCTCCCCACACCATGATGCCAGTCGTGTGAAGTTAGCACCCCTTTTTCGAGAAATATACATTTTTTTCAGAGTTCTTGATAGATATGGCATAGTTCTAGAGTTCTTTGTACAAAATTTCAATAGTTCTGCAGAATTTAGCGAAGAAAACAACAATATTCGAAAAAATTTTCGTATCGAAAACGTTCTTTGGCAATTTCCGCAAAATGTAAGTAAGTACAAGAGTTCTGAGCACAGTTCTGAACAGAGCTCCAAGAGTTCTTTCGAAAATCCAAGTAACGTTTTTTTGTGCAGCTAATAGTTTACGAGATAATTGCATTTTAATGAGAAAATCTTTTCACTTACTGTGAAGTTGGCACCCTTTTTTTCAGAAAGATATATTTTTTTCAGAGTTCTTGATAGATATGCCATAGTTCTAGAGTTCTTTGTACAAAATTTCAATAGTTCTGCAAAATTTAGCGACGAAAACAATATTCGAAAAAATTTTCGTATCGAAGACATTCTTCGTCAATTTTCGCAAATTGTAAATAAGTACAACAGTTCTGAGCACAGCTCTGAACAGAACTCCAAGAGTTCTATCGAAAACCCAATTAACATTTTTTTGTGCAGCTAATAGTTTACGAGATAATTGCAATTTAAGGAGAAAATCTTTTCACTTACTGTGAAGTTGGCACCCTTTTTTTCAGAAATGTATACTTTTTTCAGATTTCTTGATAGATATGCCATAGTTCTAGAGTTCTTTGTACAAAATTTCAATAGTTCTGCAAAATTTAGCGACGTAAACAATATTCGAAAAAATTTTCGTATCGAAAACATTCTTCGTCTATTTTCGCAAATTGTAAATAAGTACAACAGTTCTGAGCACAGTTCTGAACAGAACTCCAAGAGTTCTATCGAAAACCCAATTAACATTTTTTTGTGCAGCTAATAGTTTACGAAATAATTGCAATTTAAGGAGAAAATCTTTTCATTTACTGTGAAGTTGGCACCCTTTTCTTCAGAAATGTATATTTCTTTCACAGTTCTTGACAGGTATGCCATAGTTCTAGGGTTCTTTGTACAAAATTTCAATAGTTCTGCAGAATTTTGGGAAGAAAACAACAATACTCGAAAAAATTTTTCTATCGAAATCATTTTTTGTCAATTTTCGCAAAAATTAAACTGGTACAACAGTTCTGAGGACAGTTCTGAACAGAACCCCAAGAGCTCTATCGAAAATCCTAATAACATTTTTCTATGGCGATAATAGTTTGTGATAAATTGATTTCATGTGGGGCACACTTTCTCTACAGAAAATATAAATATATTCATACAACAGTTCTGATGACAGTTCTGGACACCACGTGAAGAGTTCTATCGAAATTCCTAGTAGAATTTTTTAGTGCAGGTAATAGTTTAAGAGGTAATCGCAACTTAATTAAGAACCCCATAAGTGCTCCTACTGTGAAGCTGGCACCCTTTTTTTCAGAAATATATATTTTTTCAGAGTTCTTGATAGATAAGTCATAGTTATAGAGTTCTCGGTACAAAATTTCAATAGTTATGCAGAATTTAGCGAAGAAAACAACACTGTATAACAAAGCTGATTCAGGAACCCTTTCCTTTTGATACAATTCTTCCTGTTGCCACAATAAATCACTTCTGCATAGATTCCAACTGTACTGATCATTACAAAAATACAACCATTGACCAGCGGCGCACATTTCTTGCAGCGTTGTACAAAGCATTCGGCTTATCCGCTGTGAAAATACCACACTTAACGCTATTTTAAAATTTACGGTGGATGGCTTCCGTTTATCTACAATGTCAGCATCTATCGAATTATGCAAACGTGATGCCTGGATCACTCACTTCCCCTTTTAGGTACGGAGGAAACTAGAGTTCAGTCTTGTGGAAGTCAAAAAAGGAAATGTGGGCATCCCTTCTTTTACTGATAGCAAACTCTAGAGAAATCTCCACACTTGCTTTTCTTCATCATGCCAACAAAAGAAAAACTCTCCCTTCATAGCTCTATTATCATTCCAGTACTAGTAAACCAGTTGTCCGCTTTCACATTTCGACCTGACTGATATATAGGTTTACACAGTCACAGAACAACATCAAATTGTTTATTGCTCAGTTGGTAAATCCTTCTGGTTGCAACACAGCGTATATTTCCAAATTGTACAGGTAAAATACTTAAGAATCCACACTTAAGAATCCATACTCGTTTGTTTTGATTGATACATATTGGCGAAAACTGTACCTTCGACAGAATCCTTCCAGCTTCTTGCCTACTGTAACATTTTCTCCAAGGGTGTAAGATTTGTGGTAGTTGCGTACAAACACAGTAAATATTTCCCGAATAGCTGTTAGCTTGTCTAATTGTCTCCTTTCATCACGAATAGCGCGACTGTAAAATCTAAGGCTCTCCAGAATAAATTTGAAACGTTTTATGTTCGTTTGCGAGGTGAAATTTTTCAATGCCATCACCATCAGTTCCACACAGATCTTCCAGGCTTTATCTGTTACTTTTGTTAACAACAATTAAAAACAAGAGACTGATGAAGGCTTTCAATTCAATATCATCTATTGATTTTACCCCTCTCTCACGCTGAAATGAGGCTTTGATGCTCTCAAAATTCTGATTGGAATACAAAACTACAATAGACAAATATCGTTATCTATGAGGTAATTACAGCATCACAAATGCTGCTTTGGCTGTACCTATTGGTACAGGTAAATTTCGAATAATATTATGCTCTTCGAACAATATGCTTCGAATTTCTTCAACATTATCTAGTACTTCCCACTTAAAATAATAAAATTCCTATAACATAACGCAACCAGGCGCAGTGTATTAATCTGATATTTGACGTTCAGACAGCGGACACTGACTATTAAACAGTTCAAACAGAATTTAAGTGCAGTTTACATTCTGGATTAGCTTTGTACTACTTACTACGTTGATAAACAAATAAACTAATCGCTGAAATGAAATACGAAAGGGCACAGTGGATAAAAACGAGCAATCGACTCATATCTCATCAAGAGAGCATTAGCGTCGATACTGAATCATACATACAACAATGAAAGGCACACATGAAGTGTATATTTTTAGAATCAGGAAGAACCAGATGAATTTTATCACGTAAAACAGTAATTGTTTTGAACTCTCATGACATCCAGGACCCACTAACAGCTAAAAATATGCCCAGGACCCTCATGGATGAAAGTTATATTGCAACATCACCAGCCGCTAGGATACATAAAAATATGTGCTGTGTGTAACGAATAAATTTGAAATTGATGTCGTTAATATTGTTGCAAACATTTGTTCTAGTTAGAAAGGAAGTGTGGAAGTTTGATGAGTTACACTACAGCGAGAGTTAAAAGTCTTTACAATGTATAGAAATGTAAGTATATTTACTGAATATATCGTACAAACGAACTAAGTAGTATGTTTAAATCCTAATTCAATACATGGCTGATAGAGGTGTTATAATGTTGAGGGGATACAGTATTAAAGTTAATAAGAAGTTCGAAATTTGTGAACAAGAACCTCGTTTATTTGGTCCTCAATAATCCGGATTTCCGGTTTATCCGGATTCATATTATGTGTCCCTTGGTATTTTTCTCTTTTTTTTCTTATAACACGAAGACGTGTAGTCGGTGAGGTACATAGGCTGCTTATCACCAGGCCGGTAATTTAGTCTAGTACTGAGTGATAAGGAACTCGGAGTGTGTGAATGACATTGTTTCTCAAGTATTGTACATTAATATAACGGTGTATTGATGCCCATCAAGTAAGTTGCATAGTAACCACGCCAACAGCACTCCACCACAGCTCATTGTACCACTGGTGCGATTCTCGACATGTGTGACACCATCTGGTTAGTGGCGCGTGTGAATGTATCTGCTCTCTCAGCCATCTGTTTGTTTTGCACTGACGAGCCTTCTCTCCTTGAATCATCTAAGCGTGCACATCCCACGCTTCCACCTACAGTTACTACAGTCAGTCTTAAGAAGGTGTACTGGCATTTGTATAGTGCTGAACATTTAGACTTTTTGTATTTAGTAGAATATACATCCGGTTTTCGATTTTCGGTTTTCCAAAATAAAAGTGAGAATTTACGGTCGTACTCATAGCTGTACTTCCAGCAGTACTTCATCTCCTGCGTTCCCAATTTCGTAGAAGTTGTCCTACGAAAATTGCAGAAGAAGCACTCCTGGACGAAAGGATATTGTGACGATATTCTTTGGTCACAGCCTGGGGTTAGAGACCCGGTCCGGCACACAGTTTTTATCTGCCAGTAAGTTTCACATCGGCGCACACCCACTGCAGAGTGAACACACAATCTATTTCATAATCTACTGGCACCATAAAAATGTTATGAGGGTTTTTAAAAGAACTCTTTCGGTGCTATCCAGAACTGGCAGCAAAAGGGTTGTGCCAATTTATTATAATGTAGACCAAGTGGGTCTCTCGAAAATGCTATTATCTCATTAACTGTTATCCCCACAAAAAATGTTATTACAGTTGTCGGTAGAACTTTTAGGGTCGTATTAAGAAATGCCATCAGATCTTTTGTACGAATTTATTACTTTTACATGACCAAAGTGAGTCCCACAATAATTATCTCATATAATGTCATCGTCACAAATAATGTTATTATAGTTTTTGGTAGAACTCTGTGGGTGATATTCAGAACTGTCATCAGAACTATTCTACGAATTTTGCTATATTAGATAAAGTGAGTATCAGATTAAAACAATTATTGTATAAACTATTATCGCCACAAAAATGTTCTTATCATTTTCAATGCAACTCTTCCGGTGCTATCCAGAACTGCCAACAGAACTGTTATACAAATTTATTTTTTCCAAACTGACAAATAATTTTTTACCATACCAAAATTTTGCCGTGTTATTGTTTTCTTCCCGAAATTCTGTAGAACTATTCGTGTTTTGAGCAGGGAAATCTAGAACTACTGCATATATATCAAGAACTGTGAAAAAAATTTATATTTATCGTAAAAGGGGTTCAAACTTCACGGGAAATGCTCATAAGCATTCCTTAATAATGGCAGTTACTACGTAAACAATTACCTGCACAGAATATGTTACTAGTTTTTTCGATAGAACTCTTACAATGCTATCCAGAGCTGGCATCAGAGCATACGAACAGACAAAATTTTTTTTTTTTTTAGTAAGAGTGCCCCACAATTAATCAATTACCATACAAACTATTACAACCACAAAAAATGTTACTATGATTATAGATAGAAGTCTTGACGTGTTAACCAGAACTGTTCATCAAAACTGTTGAACGAATTTACTTTTTCTGTGGAGAAAGTGGGTCTAACATCAAAAGCAGTTACCGTATAAACTATCATCGCCACAAAAAGATGTTATTAGGATTTACGATAGAGCTCTTGGTGTTCTGTTCAGAACTGTTGTACGAATTTACTTTTTGCGAAAATTGACAAAGAATGTATTCGATACGAAAAATTTTTCGAGTATTGTTGTTTTTTTCGCTAAATTATGCAGGACTATTCAAATTTTGTACAAATAACTCTAGAACTATGACATGAAAATATATATATATTTCTGAAGAAAAGGATTCCAACTTCACAGTAAGCGAAGAGGTTCCCTAATTAAATTGCAATTATATCGTAACGTGTTAGCTGCACAAAAAATTGTAATTAGGATATTCTATAGAACTATTGGGGTTCTGTTCAGAACTGCCCTCAGAACTGTTGTCCGAATTTACTTTTTGCGAAAATTAATAACGAATGTTTGCTATACGAAATTTTTTTCGAGTATTGTTGTTTTCTTCGCTAAATTCTGCAGAACTATTGAAATTTTGTGCAAAGAACTCTAGAACTATGCCATATCTATCAAGAACTCTGAAAATAATATACATTTCTGAAAAAAAGGGTGCCAACTTCACAGTAAGTGAAAAGATTTTCTCCTTAAATTGCAATTATCTCGTAAACTATTAGCTGCACAAAAAAATGTTACTTGGGTTTTCGATAGAACTCTTGGAGCTCTGTTCATAACTGTGCTCAGAACTGTTGTAATTATTTACAATTTGCGAAAATTGACGAAGAATGTTTTCGATACGAAAATTTTTTCGAATATTGTTGTTTTCTTCGCTAAATTCTGCAGAACTATTGAAATTTTGTTCAAAGAACTCTAGAACTATGACATATCTATCAAGAACTCTGAAAATAATATACATTTCTGAAAAAAAGGGTGCCAACTTCACAGTAAGTGAAAAGATTTTCTCCTTAAATTGCAATTATCTCGTAAACTATTAGCTGCACAAAAAAATGTTACTTGGGTTTTCGATAGAACTCTTGGAGTTCTGTTCATAACTGTGCTCAGAACTGTTGTAATTATTTACAATTTGCGAAAATTGACGAAGAATGTTTTCGATAGGAAAATTTTTTCGAATATTGTTGTTTTCTTCGCTAAATTCTGCAGAACTATTGAAATTTTGTTCAAAGAACTCTAGAACTATGACATATCTATCAAGAACTCTGAAAATAATATACATTTCTGAAAAAAAGGGTGCCAACTTCACAGTAAGTGAAAAGATTTTCTCCTTAAATTGCAATTATCTCGTAAACTATTAGCTGCACAAAAAAATGTTACTTGGGTTTTCGATAGAACTCTTGGAGTTCTGTTCAGAACTGTGCTCAGAACTGTTGTACTTATTTACAATTTGCGAAAATTGACGAAGAATGTTTTCGATACGAAAATTTTTTCGAATATTGTTTTCGTCGCTAAATTCTGTAGAACTATTGAAATTTTGTACAAAGAACTCTAGAAATATGGCATATCTATCAAGAAAACTGAAAAAAGTATACATTTCTGAAAAAAAGGGTGCCAACTTCACAGTAAGTGAAAAGATTTTCTCCTTAAATTGCAATTATCTCGTAAACTATTAGCTGCGCAAAAAAATGTTACTTGGGTTTTCGATAGAACTCTTGGAGTTCTGTTCAGAACTGTGCTCAGAACTGTTGTACGTATTTACAATTTGCGAAAATTGACGAAGAATGTTTTCGATACGAAAATTTTTTCGAATATTGTTTTCGTCGCTAAATTCTGCAGAACTATTGAAATTTTGTACAAAGAACTCTAGAACTATGGCATATCTATCAAGAAATCTGAAAAAAGTATACATTTGTGAAAAAAGGGTGCCAGCTTCACAGTAGGAGCTCTTATGGAATTCTTAATTAAGTTGCAATTACCTCTTAAACTATTACCTGCACAAAAAAATTTCACTAGGATTTTCGATAGAACTCTTCACGTGGTGTCCAGAACTGTCATCAGAACTGTTGTACGAATATATTTATATTTTCCGTAAAGAAAATGTGTCCCATATTAAATCAATTTATCTCAAACCATTATCGCCATAGAAAAATGTTGTTGGGATTTTCGATAGAGCTCTTGGGGTTCTGTTCAGAACTGTCCTCAGAACTGTTGTACCAGTTTAATTTTTACGAAAATTGACAAAAAATGTTTTCGATACGAAACTTTTTTCGAATTTTGTTGTTTTCTTCGCTAAATTCTGCAGAACTATTGAAATTTTGTACAAAGAACTCTAGAACTATGCCATATCTATCAAGAACTCTGAAAAAAATATATATTTCTAAAAAAAAGGGTGCCAACTTCACAGTAAGTGAAAAGATTTTCTCATTAAAATGCAATTATCTCGTAAACTATTAGCTGCACAAAAAAATGTTACTTGGATTTTCGAAAGAACTCTTGGAGCTCTGTTCAGAACTGTGCTCAGAACTCTTGTACTTATTTACATTTTGCGGAAATTGCCAAAGAACGTTTTCGATACGAAAATTTTTTCGAATTTTGTTGTTTTCTTCGCTAAATTCTGCAGAACTATTGAAATTTTGTACAAAGAACTCTAGAACTATGCCATATCTATCAAGAACTCTGAAAAAAATGTATATTTCTCGAAAAAGGGGTGCTAACTTCACACGACTCATGATGCCGGGTGTTGGCCCTGTGTGCCTCGGTCGTATGCAGTCCTGATTGTGGCGCTCACCTGCACGGCGCCAAACACACATACGACCATCATTGGCACCAAGGCAGAAGCGACTCTCATCGCTGAAGACGACACGTCTCCATTCGTCCCTCCATTCACGCCTGTCGCGACACCACTGGAGGCGGGCTGCACGATGTTGGGGCGTGAGCGGAAGACGGCCTAACGGTGTGCGGGACCGTAGCCCAGCTTCATGGAGACGGTTGCGAATGGTCCTCGCCGATACCCCAGGAGCAACAGTGTCCCTAATTTGCTGGGAAGAGGCGGTGCGGTCCCCTACGGCACCGCGTAGGATCCTACGGTCTTGGCGTGCATCCGTGCGTCGCTGCGGTCCGGTCCCAGGTCGACGGGCACGTGCACCTTCCGCCGACCACTGGCGACAACATCGATGTACTGTGGAGACCTCACGCCCCACGTGTTGAGCAATTCGGCGGTACGTCCATCCGGCCTCCCGCATGCCCACTATACGCCCTCGCTCAAAGTCCGTCAACTGCACATACGGTTCACGTCCATGCTGTCGCGGCATGCTTCCAGTGTTAAAGACTGCGATGGAGCTCCTCAGTGATGGTAAAGGATTGGATAGGAAGGGAAGATTAACTAACAGTGTAATTGACAAAATATAGAACTATTATCGAATGGCTATTAGGCAAAACAGGCACAGTGTCGATGAAATAAAGAAGGCCGTTTGGGCTCTTTTTTCCCTATTTTTCCATCCGATGGAAGTCCCCATCATTACTTGTATCCCAGAGGAGAAAAAAGTTGCTGTATGTACAATAAGGGATTCCTAACTGGTAAAGTGTTCACTCATAAACGTGGTCTGGAGGTAATAAAACCTGTTTTATGAGACTCAGCAGCACCTGAACTGTTGAAAGAGTGTGTGCATGGAAAATCTCAAAACCCCAATGAAAGCGTAAATGGTCTTATATTGCCAGGAACCCGCCAAGACTGTGTTTGTTGGAGTAGAAATACACTCCTGGAAATGGAAAAAAGAACACATTGACACCGGTGTGTCAGACCCATCATACTTGCTCCGGACACTGCGAGAGGGCTGTACAAGCAATGATCACACGCACGGCACAGTGGACACACCAGGAACCGCGGTGTTGGCCGTCGAATGGCGCTAGCTGCGCAGCATTTGTGCACCGCCGCCGTCAGTGTCAGCCAGTTTGCCGTGGCATACGGAGCTCCATCGCAGTCTTTAACACTGGAAGCATGCCGCGACAGCATGGACGTGAACCGTATGTGCAGTTGACGGACTTTGAGCGAGGGCGTATAGTGGGCATGCGGGAGGTTGGATGGACGTACCGCCGAATTGCTCAACACGTGGGGCGTGAGGTCTCCACAGTACATCGATGTTGTCGCCAGTGGTCGGCGGAAGGTGCACGTGCCCGTCGACCTGGGACCGGACCGCAGCGACGCACGGATGCACGCCAAGACCGTAGGATCCTACGCGGTGCCGTAGGGGACCGCACCGCCTCTTCCCAGCAAATTAGGGACACTGTTGCTCCTGGGGTATCGGCGAGGACCATTCGCAACCGTCTCCATGAAGCTGGGCTACGGTCCCGCACACCGTTAGGCCGTCTTCCGCTCACGCCCCAACATCGTGCAGCCCGCCTCCAGTGGTGTCGCGACAGGCGTGAATGGAGGGACGAATGGAGACGTGTCGTCTTCAGCGATGAGAGTCGCTTCTGCCTTGGTGCCAATGATGGTCGTATGTGTGTTTGGCGCCGTGCAGGTGAGCGCCACAATCAGGACTGCATACGACCGAGGCACACAGGGCCAACACCCGGCATCATGAGTCGTGTGAAGTTAGCACCCCTTTTTCGAGAAATATACATTTTTTTCAGAGTTCTTGATAGATATGGCATAGTTCTAGAGTTCTTTGTACAAAATTTCAATAGTGTTCTTTTTTCCATTTCCAGGAGTGTAGTTACTAATCCTCAGTAAGGAGCAGTTGTCCCTTAATGGTAAGTCAAGTAAAATACAGTGACAGGTTGTGGTGAAAAAATATAAATTGTGTCCTGTCGCAGAGACAAAGTAATAAGTCTGTTCCTTTCCTATCAGTTCAAATGGTTCAAATGGCTCTGAGCACTATGGGACTTAACTGCTGTGGTCATCAGTCCCCTAGAACTTAGAACTACTTAAACCTAACTAACCTAAGGACATCACACACATCCATGCCCGAGGCAGGATTCGAACCTGCGACCGTAGCGGTCGCGTAGTTCCAGACTGAAGCGCCTAGAACCGCTCGGTCACACCCGCCGGCTTTGCTATTAGTCTGTGAACGTATTTTTTGCTGCTTTTGGATTCGAGTATGGTGGCTTTACTAGGAGAACGTGCTCCGTTAGGAAACAATCTTGGCTATGTTCCTTATACGAAGCAGTGTTTATTATTCTTTCCAAATATTAACGTTATTCAGTTGAAAATGGAAAATGTAACTTTGAAATAGTAACTGTACAAGTCAAATTACATTGTTTTTTTGTGCCTTTGGCACGTGACACACTTATCTAACGATACTTACAATCATCCAGTCTTCTGTCAATTTCACTTCACAGCCACATTCACATAACCATTGCTACTTAGCGTTTCCGCATTAGTTAAACAGATATTCACTGATTACTGATACCTTTTCATTTTACGTTCTACTATCAATGTGTACCTGCATGAAACTTACTGACTAACAAGCACGATACTGGTTGAATCACAGATCTCAAAACTAGTCCCGCGCGACTTCTGTAAAATAATGGGTTTAAAAATGGTTCAAACGGCTCTAAGCACTATTGGACTTAACATCTGAGGTCATCAGTTCCCTAGAAGTACTTAAACCTAACTAACCTAAGGACACCACACACATCCATGTCCGAGGTAGGATTAGAACCTGTGACCGTAGCAGCAGCGCGGTTCCGGACTGAAGCGCCCAGAACCGCTCGGCCACAGAGATCGGCATAATGAGTTTACCCAAACGCTTTTCTCCTGCGAACCGATGTAACTATGGCAACATAGTGAGGGCGCCAGCCTGCCCTGTACGCGGCCTTTAAACGATTCGCTCGCCTGCACTGCAGGCGACTTCACCCAAAAAAAAGAAGGGGTGGAGGGCAACCAATAAAAAGTACACGAAAGTGTTGGTTCCGACGGAGGCACCACACTGGGACCGTGGGCAGTGAATTTACTCTACTTCTGTACTTCATTGTAAGTAAATTAGACTATGAGCTTCTGTTTGATAAGCAATCTGTAACTGTAAACAGGTTACGGTTGTTTAGCAGCAGGGGTGGCCCACAGTGTAGTAGCTGCTCTATTCCTGGTGTACACATTTTGTGGAGCTCTTTGTATCGGTCGCTCCGACGCATTGTGGCGGAAGGGGCGGGGGTCGTGAAGGTTTAATGAAAAGGAGCCGAGAGGCGCCTGAATTAGGTGGAACAATGGACTGAAAGGGGACTGCAAGGGGAGACGGGGAAGCAAGCACAGTCTCGTGCTAATCAAATGCTTACACCCAACACTGCACAACGTGTAATCAGTGTTAGACAGATCTCCGTTATGTTGCGTAAAAGTTAATATTTTAAAGAAGACACCCCTCCAAGCCCCCCCCCCCCCATCTTCCCATTGACGCTTTTTCCCCCATTTCTACGTTGCTTCAAACCGTAATCACTACATCATTCTGTGTGAAATGCTGTTTATATGGAAAATACGGCACGCCAGCATTCATCTGCGGCTTCAGTAAAGGAAAGTTTGATATTTTGCTACTTCAGCCGTCCAGGGCTTGTTGAAGCTTATTCCCTAGGCAGGTGACATTGTTTGGGTTTCGTATTACACTGTAGTTCTTTCGCGCAGACAGAAATCGTCAGAATAAAACCCCGATTCGTATCCCACTTGTGAAAAACATGGCGGTACTCAAGAGAATCGCGGTGCTTAATCATTTTTATCTTGTCGTTCTATTTTCTGGTTAATGTTTCTTGAAGGAGAAAGAAATGGTCCTTGAAGACGCCCAGCCAGCCGCAGTGGCCGAGCGGTTCTAGGCGCTACAGGCTGGAACCGCGCGACCGCTATGGTCGCAGGTTGGAATCCTGCCTCGGGCATGGATGTGTGTGATGTCCTTAAGTTAGTTAGGTTTAAGTAGTTCTAAGTTCTAGGGGCTGTTGACCACAGATGTTAAGTCCCATAGTGCTCAGAGCCATTTTTTTAGAAGATGCCTGTTCCCCGCTAATCAAATTCGCGAAGTTGTTGGTGGAATTACAGTTTCACATTCTCACTTGTGTCGCAGAAAGGAAAAGCAGGAATACCTCTAACGTTCCTTGATAGAAGAGGGTCATAATAACGGCCACATACTGGGGTTTAGCAAGGATGGAACAGAAAAACACACCAGGAATAGGCGCGATTGATTTTAGTGACTAAGGAACTGAACAAGACGTACAAAATGTGATTGCTGAAATTCTTGTAAACTGGCGAATGCAAAGATCGGGCTTTAGTTTATGGTGTGATGCCCTGAATCTCCTTTCACATTCTTTCGAGCTACAGATGTGTACCCTATCGGGAACATTAAGGAAAGGACATGGCCCAGGCGGTCATCTTAAACGATGAAGTATCATGGCGATTCTTTCGCGATTTTAGCGGTAGTATTGTAGTTGTGAGTGGGCGCCCTGAAAGGAAAGTATTTTAATCTTCTACGAAATCAATTTTGGAGGTCATGTTCAATCAACAGCGCAGGAAATGTGCCGCTGAGCGGACAGCATCTTGCAAAATGAGAATTCCTCTACCTGACATGGCTATTAATGTCTGACGAGCGTAACACTGTTCACCAGTGTCCATAATAAAACCAATGATGACAAATATACTTCAGTATGATTGTGTTTGCTGATTATCAGGTTTTATTCAAAAACTGAGTATGACCTTCAGAGAAATGTGTGTCATCTTCAACAGATCTATTTCGGGTACAAACGAAAATTTCTGCAAAAACGAGGAAAACAGTAGCTTCGAGGAATAGGGCTGCTGATAAAATACCATATATCAACGTTTTTCCAAAAATTATCGATATACATCGCCGACATATATTTCACCAAGACAGCATTACATCCATATCGAGCACCGATATTTTTACTGTAGTAGCTCATAATTTTTCTTTCAGTTTGTGAAGTAGTCTTACTACTTTTTGAGCTTTTATAACATCCAGTCCCTCTTTTTCGCTGTATGAAGCAAATATAGATGGCACGAAGAAGTAGTCCGTTTGCAGTGGGGGGAGAGGAGGAGGGAGGAGATATACAATGTGAGGAAATAGCTGACCAGTGGCGTTAAAAACAATTTTTGACGCAATTAGTGTGCTATTTCTTCACATCGGCATTCGTCAAGAACAGTTGCTGAAAATGATGAACAAAAAATCTAAATGACAATATTGGTCCTTGCAGTGGGTGGACACGTGTGAGGGGAAGTGGTGACGTAATCGGCGCTCGGCGCTACCAACAGAAACTACAACGTTTGACTTCATCACGTAATTTTGACACTGCGACCGCTAGGTCGCTGGCGTTTGCAGAAATGGCAAAAAAAACAGAGAGGTCGACATGAAGTGTTCCCGACAAAACCGATGTGTGAAGAAACCGATCGATAGACCCGTAGAATAACTTCTATTGTGCCACTTACGTGCAGTTACCTATGTTATCAAAGTGGTTACCGCCAAGCGAAAACGTTCATCGTTTTCCTTTCAGTTCTTGCTGAGCGGGCAGCTAGCTTGTTGACGCACGGAATATATTTACAATGTGCAGCGGATTATTTTTTTTCCGGCACGTCGATACATTTTCCGGCGATGTATCGATAATTTTTTTCGGTATATCGAGGGCGGATAATAATATTTTTATTCCGTCCCTGCATAATACACCTATTGAGCACGCGTCTGAGCACTAGTACCTTTGCTGTGACCTAACTGTTCGGCTTCCTATGAATCAGAATTTGAATCATTAACAGTCAAATGCGGAAGAACTCGAAGGAAAATGGGATGAAAAAAAAAAGAATGAAGTTTTATGAAGACATGTCTGCGCCAATTTTGTTGGACAGCTGAGAGGCGTGGCGGGCGAATGTTAAACACTCAGTGAGGTACAGGGACCAGAAAATGAGATTCCAGAGATCTGTGGAACACTGCACGAGACTAGATCATGTTAAAAACGACCATCTGTGGATAGAAGGGAACATTTTTAAAATAGAAGACAGAATCGACAAAAATAATGATTGATGGTTCTCATACCATGCTTCTGAGCACTATCGGATTTAACATCTGAGTCATCAGTCCCCTAGAACTTAGAACTACTTAAACCTAACTAACCTAAGGACATCACACACATCCATCCCCATGGCAGGATTCGAATCTGCGACCGTAGCGGTCGTCCGGTTCCAGACTGAAGCGCCTAGAACCGCTCGGCCAACGCGGCTGGTTCACCTGGGCAAAATGCAGGAAAGAAGACTACCGTAACATATGCTTTGTCACATATATCGAGTGGTAGAAGAGATATTGTGTGACCGAGTGAATTTTGGCAACACATTCCTCTTTGACCGAAAGAGATGAATCGCCTACTACTTCCCAGAAGATTATGAAGAAGTAACCTGAGGTCCCACAATCCTATTCCAGCGATTTTCAAGTTCGAGGCGTGTTTTTTAAGTAAGTACCGTTTAGAAATTTAAAAAATACGTGCTAAGATATCTCAATAATTTTATTTTTAGATGAAAGCCTGTACCTTAACCTACTATCTACATAATTTCCGTCAATACCGATGCACTTGTCACAACGTTGTACCAGTTTTTAAATACCCTCCTCATAGAAGTCTGCCGCCTGACTTGTTAACCACTGCATCACCACTGTCATCGTCTTGAAGACGCTGACCGCCCAGGTGTTTCTTCAAGTGCAGGAACAGATGGTAGTCACCACAATCTGCGCCGTTCAATTCAGAACAAAAGACGTGGCAAGTGGAGCAAGGGCATCGTTTTGCTGCAAGACAGTGCCCGTCTGCATGTGGCGAATCAGACCAAAGATCTCATCACATCTTTTCGATGGGAAACTCTAGACCATCCTCCGTACGGCCCCGATCTTGCGCCCAGTGACTACTACCTGTTCCTGCACTTGAAGAAACACCTGGACGGTCAGCGTCCTCAGGACGATGACGAAGTAAAAACAGTGGCGATGCAGTGGTTAACAAGTCAGGCGGCAGACTTCTGTGAGGAGGGTACTCAAAAACTGATACAACGTTGTGACAAGTACCTCAGTATTGAAGAAAATTATGTAGAAAAGTAGATTAAGGTACAGGTTTTCATCTAAAAATAAAATTATTGAGACATGTTAGTACGCCTCGTAATTCGAAAAGTTTATTTCCGACGAATTGTGTAAGTTAAGATCTGTACCTATGCAGTGCTCATCAATAATGTCCAGAGTGTTTTAATGCCACGGACGGTCGAAACACGTACGTGGTTAGTACGCACTTTAATTTGTCCGTCCCTACACTTTCCACGTCTTCATTAACTGTGAAAGCTAAATACGTAAAGAATTCACTTTATCTGCTCACGTGTTCTGGCCTCATAATAACAGTGAAAGTTCCTAACTCGACTAGAGAGACTTTGGTAGTGCATTCCTTTACCAGCTTCTTATTACTTGTGTGTGTGTGTGTGTGTGTGTGTGTGTGTACGTGAAAGGAAGTATTAGTCCGACAGAGAAATTGACTGTTTTTCTGTCGGCAGCGTTTGCGTACGCTACGCCAGCAGCTGTGCGTCTTGGAGAGTGCAGAGCAGTCACAGCGCGAGCAAGCAGAAGAAACGTGAAGACGCGGCGGCGGAGTCCCGGACACAGATAAACGCGGCGTGACGCAACGGGCGCGCGGCGCTATCTGAGATCCTGTTCGACTGCCGTACGTCACGGGTCAGCCAGCCATCGCGCCCGTGCTCTCCACAGCACGAGTCCCTCGTCGCTGCCCGGCAATGTGACCGGCGCACAGCTCCAGCACTCCCAACACGGGTGAGATTGTGCGACAACTCCTGCCGTTTCCTAAAGCGACCTCGTGCCCCTAAATTACAGGGTGTTTCAAAAATGACCGGTATATTTGAAACGGCAATAAAAACTAAACGAGCAGCGATAGAAATATACCGTTTGTTGCAATATGCTTGGAACAACAGTACATTTTCAGGCAGACAAACTTTCGAAATTACAGTAGTTACAATTTTCAACAACAGATGGCGCTGCGGTCTGGGAAACTCTATAGTACGATATTTTCCACATATCCACCATGCGTAGCAATAATATGGCGTAGTCTCTGAATGAAATTACCCGAAACCTTTGACAACGTGTCTGGCGGAATGGCTTCACATGCAGATGAGATGTACTGCTTCAGCTGTGCAATTGTTTCTGGATTCTGGCGGTACACCTGGTCTTTCAAGTGTCCCCACAGAAAGAAGTCACAGGGGTTCATGTCTGGCGAATAGGGAGGCCAATCCACGCCGCCTCCTGTATGTTTCGGATAGCCCAATGCAATCACACGATCATCGAAATATTCATTCAGGAAATTAAAGACGTCGGCCGTGCGATGTGGCCGGGCACCATCTTGCATAAACCACGAGGTGTTCGCAGTGTCGTCTAAGGCAGTTTGTACCGCCACAAATTCACGAAGAATGTCCAGATAGCGTGATGCAGTAATCGTTTCTGATCTGAAAAATGGGCCAATGATTCCTTTGGAAGAAATGGCGGCCCAGACCAGTACTTTTTGAGGATGCAGGGACGATGGGACTGCAACATGGGGCTTTTCGGTTCCCCATATGCGCCAGTTCTGTTTATTGACGAAGCCGTCCAGGTAAAAATAAGCTTCGTCAGTAAACCAAATGCTGCCCACATGCATATCGCCGTCATCAATCCTGTGCACTATATCGTTAGCGAATGTCTCTCGTGCAGCAATGGTAGCGGCGCTGAGGGGTTGCCGCGTTTGAATTCTGTATGGATAGAGGTGTAAACTCTGGCGCATGAGACGATACGTGGACGTTGGCGTCATTGGACCGCAGCTGCAACACGGCGAACGGAAACCCGAGGCCGCTGTTGGATCACCTGCTGCACTAGCTGCGTGTTGCCGGCTGTGGTTGCCGTACGCGGTCGCCCTACCTTTCCAGCACGTTCATCCGTCACGTTCCCAGTCCGTTGAAATTTTTCAAACAGATCCTTTATTGTATCGCTTTTCGGTCCTTTGGTTACATTAAACCTCCGTTGAAAACTTCGTGTTGTTGCAACAACACTGTGTTCTAGGCGGTGGAATTCCAACACCAGAAAAATCCTCTGTTCTAAGGAATAAACCATGTTGTCTACAGCACACTTGCACGTTGTGAACAGCACACGCTTACAGCAGAAAGACGACGTACAGAATGGCGCACCCACAGACTGCGTTGTCTTCTATATCTTTCACGTCACTTGCAGCGCCATCTGTTGTTTAAAATTGTAACTACTGTAATTTCGAAAGTTTGTCCGCCTGAAAATGTACTGTTGTCCCAAGCATATTGCAACAAACGGTGTATTTCTATCGCTGCTCGTTTAGTTTTTATTGCCGTTTCAAATATACCGGTCATTTTTGAAACACCCTGTATGAGAGTTGTACGTTCCAAGATAATGACCCCTGCCTTCACCTAATATTCCCCAATGTCCAAAAGGTTCAAATGGCTCTGAGCACTATGGGACTTAACTTCCGAGGTCATCAGTCCCATAGAACTTAGAACTACTTAAACCTAACTAACATAAGGACATCATACCCATCCATGCCCGAGGCAGGATTCGAACCTGCGACCGTAGCGGTCGCGCAGTTCCAGACCGCAGCGCCTAGAACCGCTCGGCCACTCCGGCCGGCATTCCGTAAGGACGGCCAATTTTCTTTAAGTGATGTTCTGCAGGATGCTCGCTTATTTGCGTCTGCATTCGCTTCAATAAAAAGTGCCCTACATTTTGAGAATTCCTTTTCGAGCTGTGTTTTTGCCCAAGGCAGAATCCTCAAAACATAATTGTAGAACGTACAACACTATAAAATGAATTACGAAAACTGCAAATCGACGGTGCCGTGTAACTGAAACACAACTGACATACTATGCAGTAAAGGAAACAAAAGAAAAATTCGGAGTAGGAATTAAAATCCATGGAGAAGAAATAAAAACTTTGAGGTTCGCCGATGACATTGTAATTCTGTCAGAGACAGCAAAGGTCTTGGAAGAGCAGTTGAATGGAATGGACAGTGTCTTGAAAGGAGGATATAAGATGAACATCAACAAAAGCAAAACGAGGATAATGGAATGTAGTCGAATTAATTCGGTTGATGCTGAGGGAATTATATTAGGAAATGAGACACTTAAAGGCGTAAAGGAGTTTTGATATTTGGGGAGCAAAATAACTGATGATGATCGAAGTGGAGAGGATATGAAGTGGAGAGGATATGAAGTGGAGAGGATATAAAATGTAGACTGGCAATGACAAGGAAAGCGTTTCTGAAGAAGAGAAATTTGTTAACATCGAGTATAGATTTGTCACGAAGTCGTTTCTGAAAGTATTTGTATGAAGTGTAGCCTTGTATGGAAGAGAAACATGGACGATAAATAGTTTGTACAATAACAGAATAGAAGCTTTCAAAATGTGGTGTTACAGAAGAATGCTGAAGATCAAATAGGTAGATCACATAACTAATGAGGAGGTATGGAACAGAATTGGGGAGAAGAGGAGTTTGTGGCACAACTTCACTAGAAGAAGGGATTGATTGGTAGGACATGTTCTGAAGCATCAAGGGATCACCAGTTTAGCATTGGAGGGCAGTGTGGAGGGTACAAATCGTAGAGGGAGACCAAGAGATGAATACACTAAGCAGGATGTGTTATATAGCTAGGGAAGGCCGAAATGCACGCTATAAGCTCACGCAGGATGGCGTGAGGTCTGAAACAGGATACGTGGTGGTGGTGGTTAGTGTTTAACGTCCCGTCGACAACGAGGTCATTAGAGACGGAGCGCAAGCTCGGGTTAGGGAAGGATTGGGAAGGAAATCGGCCGTGCCCTTTCAAAGGAACGATCCCGGCATTTTCCTGAAACGATTTAGGGAAATCACGGAAAACCTAAATCAGGATGGCCGGAGACGGGATTGAACCGTCGTCCTCCCGAATGCGAGTCCAGTGTGCTAACCACTGCCCCACCTCGCTCGGTGAAACTGGATACGTAATGAATGCTATAAAGAAAAGTACGTAGCTGCTGGAATACTTAACTTTAATCCATCATTTGTATACATCGTTCTTGATGAGACATGCTTCATACGATAACTATCAATTGCTATGGCGCCTTGCTAGGTCGTAGCCATTGACTTAGCTGAAGGCTATTCTAACTATCTTCTCTGCAAATAAACGAGGCTTCGTCAGTGTTGCATCGCTAGCTAAGTCGTCCGTACAACTGGGGCGAGTGCTAGTAAGTCTCTCGAGACCTGCCGTGTGGTGGCGCTCGGTCTGCGATCACTGACAGTGGCGACACGCGGGTCCGACATGTACTAATGTACCGCGGCCGATTTAAAGCTACCACCTAGCAAGTGTGGTGTCTGGCGGTGACACCACAGGATGTAGGTTGCGGTAGGTACTGGGAGATGAAGCAGCAGCATGGAGAGCTGCATCAAACGAGTCTCAGGACTGAAGACCACAACATCAACTATGCAGGCAGTAAGTCTCTCTGCTAGAATGTGCAAGAATTAAAAAGCAGACCGCGACAAAATTTTATATTTTAAAAGGGAGCGGTAAAATTGAAATCATTTTCTTGTCTGTTATAACTTTATGTTACTTCCGAGGCATAACTAAAGCATTCCTCTGACATTATACCAGGTGAGGCGTGAAGGATGAACGTTTGAAAGAAAACAATATATCGTTACTTGTACTTCAAAAAAATTTTATTTACAGAATAAAAATTAATGCTTGAAAACAACATCTTCCAGGTGACGGCTGTTTTCAGCGATGCACCTCTCAAGCTGCTTTCGGCAGTTATCTTCCACTCTCCCCAACATCGCTCTGTCAAATTGAACGACTTCCACATTAATTGCATCCTCCAGCTCTTCAAGTATACGCGATTTAAGTTCGTATACGCGAGACTCGATGTAACCTCACAAAAAGTATTCTCACATGGACAGGTCCGGGGAACGAGGAGGCTTACTAATGTCATCAAACCGGGAAATGTCGCGATCTCGAAAAACAGTCCGAATAGCTTCAGTTGATATTCTTGCTATGTGAGCTATGGCCCCGCCCTGCTGACACCAAACTCGCCGGATAGGAATACGTTTTCTTCCTAGTTCAGGTAGGAAGAATTCAGTGATCATCTGTCTATAACGTTCCGAGGTTTAAGTTACAGCGTTCCCGTTATTGTCTTAGGAAAAGTATGAACCAGTAACATCTGTATAGGTTACAGCGCATCAGTCACTTTGGGAATATGTAATGGTCTCTCTTGCATTAGTTTTGTATTTTCACTGGGCCAATAACGACAGTTCTGTCGATTTACCATGCGGTTCAAATAAAAATGCGCTTTTATCACTCATAAACACAATATAATTGTCGTTTTGCTCTAGTATGGCCTCAACTTCTTGAGCAAAATTTTGCCACTGTACATTATCTCTAGGGTTCAATTGTTGCAGCATGGCCACTTTTTAAGCATGACATGCTAGATCAGTATGCAAAATACGCCTTTCAGAACGATTACTGAGGCGCGGTTCAGCAGAATGTCTCCTAGCAGATCGACAGGGACTGCGGCAGTACGGTTTGCGAACTCTCAACATTTTTCTTCAGTGCGTACTGAGCGAGGGGCACCTGGCGGTTTTCTGTTCGCCTCCGTTCCTCGAAAACGAAATGATTCAGCCCAACGTAAAATGGTGTTACTAATGGGAACACTGTCATGTCCCGCAAGACTGAAATGGTGACGAAACTCACGCTGAACTGCAACGAAAAACTCATTATGCACAAAACTATCGTAAGCAGACACACGATGTCGCACAGTCCACGGCTCCATAGCCTCGACTACACAAAATGGCAGGAGCTATCAAACACGTGACCACATCGGATCCCACCATTCCTACTACCTGATCCTGAATACTATCTGTTCTAAAAACGTCTGTCCTTTCTGCCTCACCCTGTACGAGCGCGTGCTGAAAAGTAGTGCCTCAGATTTTTAAATAAAACAAATTTTATTAACGTTCCACATCTTTAGTTTTCATTTCTACATACTTATTTCATAACATAATCACCCTGAGGACCACATTTCTCCCAACAAGTGACCAGTTTGTTCACACTGTTATCGTAGAATGTTCGACTTAGCTGACAGAGGCTCAACCTCACCTCTACTTCCATCACTTCTTCACTATCAAAGTGGAGTCTCGAAGATGTTATTTAAGTTTTAGAAACAGATAAAATTCGGATGGTGCCAGGTCGAGGCCATGTGGAGCATTATAGTTTTCATTCTGATAAGCGTTCCCATCGAAAATCAGAACTGAATCTTTTTCCAAATTTTGACTATTTGTGAAGTAATGATACAATGGTGAGGTCCTTTGACCTATACACTCTAGTATAAACCCACACGATTACAACTGCAATACAACATTATTAGAAAACATTAATTTGCAAAATTTCAATTGGAAATTGTGTTTCCACCAAAACCTGTGTGTATCAATAAATTTTACAGTAAATAAGTAAAAATTTGACATCATAGTTTTATTCTATGTCTTCTGTGCACAAATTTTCGTAAAACAACAATTGTAAACAATTACTTTTAAAACATGCGAATTTCTACTAAATGACTTAGTTAGTACGATTTCAAACATATACATACTGGGTGATTCAAAAAGAATACCACAACTTTAAAAATGTGTATTTAATGAAAGAAACATAATATAACCTTCTGTTGTACATCATTACAAAGAGTATTTAAAAAGGTTTTTTTTCACTCAAAAACAAGTTCAGAGATGTTCAATATGGCCACCTCCAGACACTCAAGCAATATCAACCCGATACTCCAACTCGTTCCACACTCTCTGTAGCATATCAGGCGTAACAGTTTGGATAGCTGCTGTTATTTCTCGTTTCAAATCATCAATGGTGGCTGGGAGAGGTGGCCGAAACACCATATCCTTAACATACCCCCACAAGAAAAAATCGCAGGGGGTAAGATCAGGGCTTCTTGGAGGCCAGTGATGAAGTGCTCTGTCACGGGCTGCCTGGTGGCCGATCCATCGCCTCGGGTAGTTGACGTTCAGGTAGTTACAGACAGATAAGTGCCAATGTGATGGCGCTCCATCCTACAGAAATATGAATTGTTGTGCTTCTTGTTCGAGCTGAGCGAACAAATGCTTGCTGGATGCGTGCTACATTTTCATCACTCGTTCTCGGCCGTTCACAACTTTTCCCTCTGCACAAACACCCATTCTCTGTAAACTGTTTATACCAACGTTTAATACACCACCTATTAGGAGGTGTAACACCATACTTCGTTCGAAATGCACGCTGAACAACTGCCGTCGATTCACTTCTGCCGTACTCAATAACACAAAAAGCTTTCTGTTGAGCGGTCGCCATCTTAGCATCAACTGACGCTGACGCCTAGTCAACAGCGCCTCAAGCGAACAAATGTACAACTAAATGAAACTTTATAGCTCCCTTAATTCGACGACAGATAGTGCTTAGCTCTGCCTTTTGTCGTTGCAGAGTTTTAAATTCCTAAAGTTGTGGTATTCTTTTTGAATCACCCTGTATATTTCAGTTATAATGTTAAATTTTTGGATTCCGCAACTTACTTTCTACTTTTCCCGCACTGCCTTTCTGCAATTTTCTAATCGATTCTAAATGTGACAATTTTGTTTAAACTAAATATCAACTCGTAAAAACGTTATTTCTATTATTGAACTTCGTAGGTTTGTTAATGATATCGTGTCACATACGAGCTTCAACCATTCTAAGTAATGTTAAACAATGAAAATTAAATATCAAACAAATGTAATCAGCAATAACGTACTTCTTGATACAGTGTACCGAACAATACACTAAAAACTGTGTATCATATATTTCTGTACTAAATTTAAGGGCTGTTTCAGTACAGCCCTTTTGGCTATTCCTCCATGCTAACGTTGTGGCTTCGCCAGTGTGAAGGTCGTGAACTCCAAAAACATAATAACACAGCCGTCTCACGTAACATATTGCATTAGTTGTTAGCTGAGGAAGATGTAATCTGAAGATGCAACTGTTTCGAACTATTGTTGAGTATTCTTTTTGAAGCGCCTGTTTATTCATAAAAGACTTTCGTTTCCCGTAAATGAACTACTTCTTCGACAGTCAATCCTGCATTGTCACTAGCATTGACAGTAGTTATCAGCTTCTGTAATGCCTCTGAGGTAAAACAGGCGTCAGACTTAGTATATCTAAATACTATACTGAAAGAATTGAATATATCGCTACTGCAATCTTTGTCTCCACGTTTCTTCCAAATCGCATTACGTTATTCTTGAATCAGGTTAGCTTCTACTTTTTTCTTTTCATTGATTTTTATGTTCCTTAATATGTTCACAGCACGGAAAATGACGCTGAAAGAGCTCGTATAGGTGTTTACAGATGCAAGAAAAGCTTTTGACGGATTGAGCTGGGGAAAGCTTACGAATATGTTGCAAGAAAAAAAGGTTCGTCTAGAAAGTCAGACGGCTTATAAACACACTATATCTCAATCAACACCTGCGGTAACACTGAAAAGCCAGATTTAGAAAAGGGCAGAACTGCGGAAAGCTCCAAGGTGTGGTTGCATCTGTCACGCACACTCGTCGACACACATGATGGAATACCGTTTTATAATAGATAAGAGAGTAAAAATCGGTTGCTAAGATTCCCAGACGATATGGTTCATCTTGCTACGGTTATGGAAGAGGTCCAAAAAATAGAAGAGAATGTCTAAACAACTGGGGAAGGTTGTAGGATAAAAATAAAAGTAGAGAAAAACATTAATGTGAGTTGTATAGAATTTGGAATGTCAGGATTTCAAGATTATAGGAATTACAATAGACAGCATTTGGAGATGCATTACAAACACTTAATCGAGAACACCAGCACCACAACTGGCATTCTGTAAGATGAGGAAGATTTTATGCAGTGTAGTGAAAATAGAGTTAAAGGGAAGATTGACAGCGTTTTGTGTGAAGCGTTCTCCTGCAATGTGGCGAAACTTGAACCGTGAGGAGCGTAGACAGAAAGAAACTGAGGATTTCTGAAATGTGGAGAATGAAAAAGAAAAAAAAAGAAAAATCGAGACAAAGCGAGAATCTACGGGTTGCTGAGGAGAGGGGGAGAAGAGAGAGAACTGCTGGACATGGGAAAATGAAATTGCTTTCAGCATTACTGAGAAATTATGTAGAAACCTTAGGAACAGTTTGAGAAGAGACTGTGGAGATGAAGAGAAGAATGGAAGAAGAGTCGACCCTGGACTATCTGCTTAAAGAATAGAACCTGGAGAAAGAAAGAGATGGACTGTAATAAGAGGAGATAGTAAATACCTGTCATAGAGCAGAAAACTAATGGTGACGGTCATGATTATTGAGAGAATCGTGTGCAGGAACATCACAGCGGACTATTGTGTCTGTGGATGCGAAAACATTTGGCCACAATTTCAGTTTATAGCTACGACGTAGTTCTGCAGAAGCACACAGAAATGGCCATAGATATGCCGGATGTAGCTGTCAGTGATAGTATTACACGCCACCGTTCGCAGATGTATGGAAGTATATCGTCGGTAATACAGGTCAGGCTGGGTGTTGTAATTGGCAGCAACCAACTTATGCAACACAGAAAGGAGCTTTTGATCCCTGGCTAGAACAAAGAACTGTCGCAGGAATAAATCAAAATAGTGCGAACCCCCAAGTCCGTCTGAGGCTTTCGGGGACATTTCCCTTGGTTTTAAGGTGAATGCCCTCATAGCCCTTGCGCAATATTTCCAGTTGGTATTCCTTCTACCACACTCCCGCCCTGCTAGGATATTTGCTCTTCAACAGCCCGCCCTGTTCTTACGAGTTTTGAATAAAAGACGAAGAAAACCATTACAAACCCATACAGACACAGACACAGACACACACACACACACACACACACACACACACACACACACACACACACACACACACACACACTGGCCGGCCGGTGTGGACGAGCGGTTCTAACTGCTTCAGTCTGGAACCGCGCGACCGCTACGGTCGCAAGTTCGAATCCTGCCTCGGGCATGGATGTGTGTGATGTCATTAGGTTAGTTAGGTTTAAGTAGTTCTAAGTTCTGGGGGACTGATTAAAAATGGTTCAAATGGCTCTGAGCATTATGGGACTTAACATCTGAGGTCATCAGTCCCCTAGAACTTCAAACTACTTAAACCTAACTAACCGAAGGACATCACACACATCCATGCCCGAGGCAGGATTCGAACCTGCGACCGTAGCGGTCGCGCGGTTCCAAACTGTAGCGCCTAGAACCGCTCGGCCACACCGGCCGGCGGGGACTGATGACCTCAGCTGTTAAGTCCCATAGTGCTCAGAGCCATTTGAACCACACACACACTGTTTACTTTTATCTCAAACAATGGACAAGACTGCGCCAGAAACAATCATCAGGCAACTGGAGGAACCAGAAATTTTCTCCCAAATGTTCCCCGTCAAGACCCCCCTGTCTCACACTATCAGCCAACTAGCTGCGAAGAACATTGTCTTTATCTACAACAGCCTGTACAACTCTCACAAGTAGGAATGCAATATGTGTAAAAAAAGTATTTGCCCAGAAATAAACTAAAATAGTTCCAACCCACCTCTCCCCCCCCCCCCCCCCGATTTTACAATTATTCGTTCAGCTGGGTCCGCCTTTAGAGGCAAAAACCGAAATAATCAAAGAAATGCATTGTCATGTTTCCTGGCTTTGATCAGTGGGGCAGCCTCTGGTGCCTGTCTGCACACGGAATGTTACAAACATGAACGAGAGCACGTGGATGAGTGTACATTGGTGGGCATTGTCCTGCTGGAAATCATCGTCTTCCTGACGTTATGCAAACGCAGTCACAATCTAAAAATGGTTCAACTGGCTCTGAGCACTATGGGACTCAACTGCTGAGGTCATTAGTCGACTAGAACGTTGAACTAGTTAAACCTAACTAACCTAAGGACATCACAAACATCCATGCCCGAGGCAGGATTCGAACCTGCGACCGTAACGGTCACGCGGTTCCAGACTGCAGCGCCTTTAACCGCACGGCCACTTCGGCCGGCGCAGTCACATTCTGTCTGTAGCCTGCACTCTTGAGTGTGGCCTCAGGTACCTGGAGAGATTACAGTCGTCGCAGGGTTTTGGTTTCGCCAACGTGTAGCTTAATTGTCTTAATCGATTAGAGAATTACATAAAATAATAAAATACACTTTGTTTTATTGCAACATTGCTGTAATCGTTGCAAGATAGACATTTATTGCGAAATTGCCTTCATTGATTAAAGCTGTAATCAGCAGGAATTTTTTGCTCAGTTCGTATTCTCGATCAGTTTCAGTTTCATGTTGAAACTACAGGAATCGCCTCAGGAAAAAAGTTAATTAATCTACAGAAGTTCAGGTATTCAATATTTCAAGAAGGAAATTTCTGCGAACTTTATACGTAGCTCTACAGTACGTATGTGCAAAGTGAATTACGATTCGTATTAAGTTTTGTGAGGAATGATAAATGATCAGTAAAAAAGTACGTAGCACCACGTGTACCCCAAGGAAGCGTAACAGGCCATCGAATGTGTTAATTACAGGATTGCTGGGCAGAAAATAGGAAACTGCTGCAATACATTTACATTTTCATGACATTATAGTCGACACGGCTGTAGGCTGCACCCGAGTAATTATAGCAGTAACAGATGAAAGCGTACTGCGTTCCATGGAGGAACCTGAAGATGCTTAAGACTTTTCCCCAGAAAAAACAACATGAAGGGATAGGCAGAAAGGTCATGTCGATATGAAAGCGCTGAGTGGGTTGATACGGGCATGCCGTTCTGGGGAAACAAAGAATACCTAAAGCGCTTCAGGCCGTCACGGCTGAGGCCAGTAAAGGAACGAGAGACGCCCTAAGGGAACCTAGCAGCTGGTGACAGCGGTAGGAAAGAAACGACAGAGGGGGAGTATCGTCACTGGCCTTCAAACAGGTTATCTGCCAGGGCGCCGAGAGGTCACTGGAACAGTGGAACGCCTCAGCTACGTCTTGACAGTGCTACAGAGGATTAACAAATCGGTTCATAGCCGTGGCGTAGGAGCAGACACACCAATACACTGTACACGTTTTACCACGCCCGAAAAGCACGGATAAAGTTTGAATTATCATCTCAAAAAACTCATACTGCTGTCTTGCTAATTGGTAATGATCTAAGTGGTCCTGCTCTTCATATTTACCCTTCAATGCGACACTTCTTCCCAGCAACGCACGACATCCCGGAGACGTTTATTATAGAATTTTGCCGTTAGTCGGTTCGGTAAACGACCCACCTTCTCGTCATTCCATTCTGGAAATATGTGCCACGCTATGGTTTCTTGATCCCAGAAAAGAGGAAGAAGTCAATGGCTGCCATGTCAGTATGTAACCTCCCAACAGTAAAAAAATATAAGTATAGCATTCATATTTAGTATAACCTACCAACAGATAACAAAATACCTCCCAACAGCAAAAAATGTAATTATATATAATTATAGCATTCGCATTTAGCGTAATCTCCCAGCAGTTTATTATTCCCTAACCTACCAATAATAAAATGACTAACCTCTCAATAAAATTGTGCTTCACTCATAACCTTTCAATAATTGCTGTGAATTTAAAGTGGTAAATTTTGGACGTCAGCAGTGCTGCGTCATGGTCCTAAAAAATGATACTGAATAAATTGAAAATTCTTACCTCAATAAGGTCGCCGGATAACGCGTATATATCTGCTCCTATAAGAAATTTTTCTGGCACAGCCCAGTGCAATGCTGGCCGATAGATTTGTCATGTATAAAAAGAAACAACTGATTTTCTTTGAAATAATCGGGATGACCATGGATTGGAGAAATTAGTAAATTCTTTAAATTGAGATGAGTGATTGTCAAAAGTTAATTTTTATACGAAAGATTATTATTAAGAGATTTGTTTTTAAAAACATTTACATGGGACTTGATATAACAATAGCACATATGCGCGAGGCCGCTTTTACCTTATACTACAACGCTCAGGCACTGTCATCGATCCCAACGACCGGCCCAGCCAACTCGATACACCAGACTGGTCGCAATAAATTCCTTAATCATGGACCTCTTACAAGTAGGATACGGGAATGAAGGCAGATTTGATTCTACAAGGAAACAGCATGTTTGGTGAGTGTGTGGTGTGCAGGATGAGCTACGGCGTTGCACTGGAGGAAACACACCTCCTTGACCGGGTCGAAAGCCTGCCGTAACCTCGTCAGGAGATTTTCACGGTTCACTCCTGTGACGGTTTGCCACTTCCGGGCACTAAACCACAGCACCACGTTGCCCGTCGATGATTGGCTGCCCGGCATTTTCG
This sequence comes from Schistocerca serialis cubense, assembly GCF_023864345.2. Lineage (NCBI taxonomy): Eukaryota > Metazoa > Arthropoda > Insecta > Orthoptera > Acrididae > Schistocerca > Schistocerca serialis. Next base: position 470,887,855 of record NC_064646.1, on the reverse strand, counting down.
GCTATGGTGGAAGCAAACGTTTCCACAGCCCGCTCTGCTGTTTCGTCTCGGGGTCTCAGTGAGATAGTGACACACCCAGCACCAGTCAACGGTGATTATGCGGCTGAAGTCCGGATTGGCCTGACAACAGCTGAAACGTTCCAATGAATGTGAACAGCCGCGGAATCCATCTGGCGTCGTTCTATATCACGTTTAAAATACCGTGCAAAATATTGAAAACTGAATAGTCTTGATATTCTCAGTTTTCGCTACCGCCTGGATTGTGACACGCCCGGCTTCGAACACCAACGCTTCGTCTGCTCTTGCTCTTCTCCGTTATTCATAGTCAGACGGATTGCTTTTTCGTCATTCGGACTTGATTGACCACATTGTGATCTTCGGCAGCGCCTAACCATTGTGTCATGTGATCGTGCATTGTGACCGTACACCTCCAAGTCAATACGGACTGCCAGAGCGTTGTTCTCCACTAAATGTAGAAAACGAATTATCGCACGATCGTGTACTTTATCGCTGAGCTGACACTTGTTGTTTTGTGTTCCAGTACTGCAGGCATATACTACGTAACTGTACTTTCTGAGGTGAAAATTAAAACATGACGACTACCCCTTATTAAGACGTATTACTGGTTCATGGGAACACAAGTCAGACTTTAAAGATAAGCGATCAGCAGGTCACTACTGGACAGAACGAGCCAGTCTGTGTTATTGCTACGTGGACGTGGTGCTGCTACTGCTTGAAAGTGACGTCACAGGTTCCATGCCCGCGCACAGCATGATCTTAGGTTTTTAAACTGCCATTGATGCCCACGTCCTGTGTGTTCATCAAAAAACAGTTCATAGTCTTCTTGACTACAAGATGTTTCACTGCATGACAGAATGGCGATGTACTTCCAACATGATGGATGTCCGGCACATAGCTCGCGTGCGGTTTAAGCGGTACTGCATAGCATATTTCATGGCAGGTGGATTGGTCGTCGAAGCGCCATACCGTGGCCAGCACGGTTACCGTATCTGACGTCCGCGGATTTCTATCTGTGGGGAAAGTTGAAGGATATTTGCTATCGTGATCCACCGACAACGCCTGACAACATGATTCAGCGCATTGCCAATGCATGTGCAAACATTACGGAAGGCGAACTACTCGCTGTTGAGAGGAACACGTATTGCCAAATGCATTGAGGTTGACGGACATCATTTTGAGCATTTATTGCATTAATGTGGTATTTACAGGTAATCACGCTGTAACAGCATGCATTCTCAAAAATGATAAGTTCAGAAAGGTACATGTATCACATTTGAACAACCGAAATAAAATGTTCAACCGTACCTACGTTCTGTATTTTAATTTTAAAAAACCTATCTGTTACCAACTGTTCGTCTAAAATTGTTAGCCATATGTTTGTTGACTATTACAGCGCCATCTATCACAAAGCGAAAAAAGTGGTCCAACTAAAACATTCATATTTCTGTACGTACTAAACGAATATATAATAATAAATGGAGGTTCCTATTAAAAAAAAAATGCAGTTGATGTCCGCTTGACCTATGGCAGCGCCATCTAGCGGGCCAACCATAGCGCCATCTGGTTTCCCACTTCAAACTACAGAAGTTTCGTTCCTGTACTTTTTTCGTTTGACGCTTATTTCGTGGGATATTTGGCCCGGTCACTATCAATGGACCACCCTGTATAATACGTTCTGAGTGCTAGCCGGTATAGATATGTAAAGTTGAATTCTAAGGCTAAACTCAACGTGGAATCGAAATAAGTGAAGATCAAACTCACCAACTATACTTGCAACATTAAAAAACTTGGAAGAGCACTGGATCGTAATGGAAATTGTAGATGTTTTTACGATGAAGTTCCGCGGAGTGCAAATAAATATAATTTACATAAATATATACTTCGCTTATTCTTCTTAGATATTTGGTAAATACTACAATATATCTGTTTAATGAGTAGTTTTTTTTTTTTTTTTTTGCTTTATTGTTATTTTAAAACCTGTACAATTCAGGTAGGCTGGCAGCGGCACACTACGCCGCTCTTCAGCCATAGCGTTTTACAAGAGTATAAAACATGATGAATGACAATGAACAAAGTGACGGGCAAAAGAGAGAGGTCACAGAGACATAAAAAAAAAAACACGGAGTCGTTCACATGTGATGATAACAACACTGAAAACACGTCGGCATGGCGCACAAAACACTGGTGAGTCCGACGGCACAAGTGAACGTAGGAGTGGGACGGCGGACACCAAAAACACAATATGACGTCACACACACGAAGCACAAAAGGAGACGATCTCCGGCGCGCGAATGTTCACTATACGTGTGCGAGTCCGGGGACCTGCCAAGAGAGGAGGAGGAGGAAGGGGAGTGGGAGAGCGAGAGGGGAGAGCAGAGATGCCACGGGCAGGGGAGATAGGGGGGAGGGAGGAAGGGGGAGAGGAAGCCCGGGGGAAGAGGGGGAAGGGAGGGGGCAGGGAGATTGAAAAAGAAGGGAAGAGAAGAGAAGGGAGGGAGGGTGCCGAAAGGAAAGGACACGGGAAGTGGGGGGTGGGGCAGGGTCAAAGTTGATAGGAGGGGTAGATGGAGGGGACGAGGACATCATCAGGGAGAGGGAGCCGGCAGAAGCCACCTTGGGAGAGGGTATGGAGGGTGGAGAGATGGAGACCGGGTGGGACGTGCGAATACAGGCGCGGCAGCGGGCGGGGGTGGGAGAGGAGCGGGGAAACGAGCGGGTGAGGAGGATCAAGTTTACGTGAGGTGTACAGGATACGTATCCTTTCAAGGAAAAGGAGGAGGTGGGGGAAGGGGATGAGATCATACAGGATCCGCGTGGGGGAGGGGAGACGGATGCGATAGGCAAGGCGGAGAGCATGGCGTTCAAGGATTTGGAGGGATTTATAGAAGGTAGGGGGGGCGGAGATCCAGGCTGGATGGGCGTAACAAAGGATAGGGCGGATGAGGGATTTATAGGTGTGGAGGATTGTGGAGGGGTCCAGACCCCACGTGCGGCCAGAAAGGAGCTTGAGGAGACGGAGTCAGGAACGTGCCTTGGCTTGGATGGTCTGGAGATGGGGAGTCCAGGAGAGGCGACGGTCGAGGGTGACGCCAAGGTACTTAAGGGTGGGAGTGAGGGCGATAGGACGGCCATAGACGGTGAGATAGAAATCAAGGAGGCGGAAGGAAGGGGTGGTTTTGCCTACAATGATCGCCTGGGTTTTGGAGGGATTGACCTTGAGCAACCACTGGTTGCACCAAGCGGTGAACCGGTCAAGATGGGATTGGAGAAGGCGTTGGGAGCGTTGCAGGGTGGGGGCAAGGGCGAGGAAGGCGGTGTCATCGGCAAACTGGAGGAGGTGGACGGGGGGCGACGGCGGCGGCATGTCCGCCGTGTACAAAAGGTACAGAAGGGGGGAGAGGACGGAGCCTTGGGGCACACCGGCGGAGGGGAAAAAGGTGTAGGAATCGGTGTTATGGATGGTGACATAGGAAGGACGGTGGGAGAGAAAGGAACCGATCAGACGGACGTAGTTAATGGGAAGGGCAAAGGTTTGGAGCTTGAAGAGGAGACCGGAATGCCAGACGCGGTCATAAGCGCGTTCGAGGTCAAGTGAGAGGAAGATGGCGGAGCGACGGGAATTAAGCTGTTCGGAAAGGAGATGAGTGAGGTGAAGGAGAAGATCGTCGGAAGAGAAGGATGGCCGAAAGCCACACTGGGTGACGGGAAGGAGGCGGTGCTGGCGGAGATGCTGGTGGATGCGGCGGGTGAGGATAGATTCTAGGACCTTGCTGAAGACCGAGGTAAGGCTGATGGGACGGTAGGAGGAGACGGCGGACGGCGGTTTGCCAGTTTTAAGGAACATGAGGATACGGGAGGTTTTCCACAGGTCGGGGTAGTAACCGGTGGACAGGACTACATTGTAGAGCCTGGCCAGGGTGGAGAGGAAAGAGACAGGAGCTTCACAAAGGTGACGGTAGGTGGCACGATCGTGACCAGGAGCGGTGTTGCGTTTTGTGCGGAGTGTAGCAACAAGATCCTGTGTAAGGGGCATTGAGTTCCGTGTGTGTAATGTTGTCCAAGTACTGGAAGCCAGGAGCGAGGGGAGGGGAAGAGGTGTCAGTTCGATCACGGATATCTGGGAAGAGGGAGTAATTGAACTGGGGATCATCGGGGACGGAAAATACATCGGAGAGGTAGGAGGCAAAGTGATTGGCCTTACTAAGGGAGTCAGGGAAAGGGTGATCATCATGGAGAAGAGGATAATAGGGGGAGGGTTTAGTTCCGGTAAGGCGACGGAAGGCCGACCAGAACTTGGACGAGTGGATTGGTAGGGTTGCATTTAAACGGGTGCATGTCTGTCGCCAGTCCCGGCGTTTCTTAGCCGCGAGCAAATTACGAACGTGTCGCTGGAGTTGCCGGTGGCGTCGTAGTGTGTCCGGGTCACGCGTGCGGAGGAAGGCACGGTAGAGACGACGGGATTCACGGAGGAGGAGAACGGCCTGTGGGGGTAAGGTAGGACGGTGGGGGTGGATGGCGACAGTAGGAACGTGGGCCTCCACGGCCTCAGACAAGGTCCGCTGGAGAAAGGAGGCGGCATGGGTGACATCGTCAGGGTGGTGGTAGGTGAGAGGGTGGCTATCGACCTGGGTGGAAAGGGTATCCCGGTAGGCATTCCAGTCGGCTCGGGAATAGTCGTGGACATACTTAGGGGGAGGGTCAGTACGAGGGTCGGGGCGAGGGCGACGACCGTCTGAAACGGTGAGGAGGACAGGGAGATGGTCGCTACCAATAGGCTCCAGGACATCCACCGTGATGCGGCCAAGGAGGTTGGGGGAGGAGAGGATAACATCAGGAGTGGAGTTGGATTCAGGACGGGTATGCCGGGGGATGGGGACGAGGTCACCTTGAAGGGTGGAGAGGAACCGATGCCATCGCCGTAACTGGGCAGCGGAACGACTATGGATGTTGAGGTCGGCAGCGATCACGTAGGAGGAAAAGGTACGATCGACGTGGGAGAGGAAGTCGAAGGGAATAGGAGCGTTGGGGCGGACATAGATGGTGGCGCAGGTAACGGTAAGGCCGGGGAAGAAGAGACTAAGGATCAGGTGTTCGGTGGGGTCAGGAAGGAGAGGTTGGAGCCGAACGGGGATCTGGCGGTGGTGACCAATGGCAACTCCGCCACGCGCAATCGGGAGGGGATTATCGGAGCGGTGGAGGAGGTAGGGCGAAGTGTGGACTGTGTGTTGGGGTTGCAGGAAGGTTTCATTGAGGAGGAAGGCATCCACGCGGTGGGTGGCAAGGGTGTGCAGGAACAGGTTTTTGTTGGCGGGAAGGGAGCGTATGTTGTTGAAAAGGATACGTTGCTGTCGCGCCATGACTGGGATTTAAACGAGGGTGTCAAGACGGGAGAAGGTGAAATGGGCCTGGTTGTTGGAGTAGGTGGCGTACATCTTGAGTTGGAAGATGGAACGGGCAGCGAGGGAGATCTGCTGGAGGGTGTGAGGGCGCTGAAAGGGATGAACATTCTGGAGGACGATGGTGAGGAACCTGATGATGTCCTCAGCGGTGGGTGGGGGACGAAGGGAATTGCCAGGAGGGGTGGGGGCGTCCAGAGGACGGACAGGTACGGTGAGTTCAGGAGTGGTTGGAGGGGGTCGGGCTTTACACTTTTGGGAGTAGGTGGGATGAGGGAGATTGCAGGTATTACAGGAGGGAGGGGATTGGAGGTTAGGGCACTGCCGGAGGAAGTGCGCCTGCCGACAATGCGGGCAGGTGGGGGCCTCGCGGCACTCAGCTGTGGGGTGCGCATTATAGCGCAGACACCTCTGGCAGCGCTGGGATTGAGGAGGGGAACGGGAAGGGTCGACCTTGTACCGCTGGTGGAAGAGGAGGGCACCCTCCTTCAGGAGACGGTCAATGGAGGGGGCGTCCTCAGAGAAAACCCGCATAAGGCGGGTGGGGCCGGCCGAGTTGAAAATGCGGCGGATCGCCCGCACCTCCAGCGTGGGATGGGCCTGGAGCTCCGCCAACACCTCCTCCTCCGTGATCGACGGACTGAGCCGCGTGATCACGGCGGTGAGGGTCGGCGGGCGACGCGGGTGTTGGGGTTGGCGGGTAGGAGATGGAGAAGGAGCAGGGGTAAGGGAGGCGTTGGGACCAAAACGGGTGATGGGGAGATGGGAGAGGATGTCAGTATGGAGGGTTGGGCTGGGGGAGGAGATGAGAACAGAATCTCGGCGAGGAGTGAGGAGGGAGATGGGGGCACCAGGACAATGCTGGCGAAGGAAGAGGGTGAGGTTCCGGGCTTCAAGGAGAGAGGGATCAGGACGGGAGAGGAGGTAGCGGTAGGAGGAAGGGGGAGAGGAGGAGAATGAGGGGGCAGGGACAGGCGGGGAGACTTCCATGGCATCATGGGTGGGGGAAGGAGGACGAGGCGCAGCCTTTTTGGAGGCAGAGGAAGCAGGGGTGCCACCGGGGCGCTTGACGGCGGTGGAGCAGGTGTGGGGGATGGGAACAACGGGAATGTGGCGGGGAGGGGCAGGTCCCGGGGCCGGAGTCGGCGCCGGAGATGGTGACGGTGACGGTGACGGTGAAGGCGACGATGACGATGACGGTGGCAGTGGCGGCGGTGATGGCGAAGGGGACGGGGAGAGCTGGGCGTGGGCAGTGGCCCGACGGGCCACCACCCGAGCTGGAGCTGCAGTGACAGGCTGGGGGAGTGGGGGGAAGGGATCAGAACGAGAGGAGCGGGAGGAAGAAGCGGGAGAGGGGGCGACAAAGATAGAGGGTGAAGGGAGAGTGAGGAGAGGTGGAATGGAAGGAGGGAGGTGGGACTGGGCACACCAAGTTATAGTGGTGGAGGCGGCGGGAGGGGAGGTATAGACAATGGCGGTGGTGGTAGTAGTGACAGTGGTGGTGGGGGCGGACATGACGGGAGAGAGAAACAAGAACGAACAGAACGAAGAGGAGAGGACAGAAACCGGGGACAGACAAAGACGAAGACGGATGAAGACGAAGACGGCCGTAGACCAGGGTCAGGACGGCGGCGATGGTGGCGACCAGGCGGCACCGGAAGGCGGCGGATGGCGGCGGCGGCGGCGGCGGCGGGCACCGGCAGGCGGCGGCGGCGGCGGCGAGCACCGGCAGGCGGCGACCAGGCGGGGGCGGCGAGCCCCGGCAGGCGGCGACCAGGCGGGGGCGGCGAGCCCCGGCAGGCGGCGACCAGGCGGGGGCGGGCGGCGAGCCCCGGCAGGCGGCGACGGCGGCGGCGGCTGCAAGGACCGGAAGGCGGCGACCAAGCGGCGGCGGCGGCGGCGGCGGCGGCGGCAAACAGACGACACGGCAGGGATCTTCCACGTCGAAGGCGCACCCTGAGAGTAGCCCAGGCAGTGAAACTCTTCGATGAAGAAGAGAGGGAATCCAACCCTCGAAGGAATGGATGTTTAATGAGTAAAATGCAATCGGATTTAAAATTAGAAGTGACAAAAAATTTGATCGTACAAAAATGCTGAACATCTCTCAGATCTATTGCATTTCTAATAAATGGTAGTATTTTACTGTTTAAGGTAAAAATTTCCTGCACGTAATTTATTTCCCTTTAGCGTCCTAATGAAACAGATTTTTCAGTATTTCTTTACAGAATCAGAGAAATCTGTTCTACACAAGTGACTGGTTGTGAACCTCTGAGCTTGCTGGTGCTGTTAATTGTAACGACGGGCTGTTGGCAGATGGCGCAGTGATCTGTGGAAGATAAGCCACGCAAGTATTCAGTTAGATTTTGATAACATTTCAACTTAGTGCGAAGGATGACAACTAGCTTAAAATGTTCATTAATGTACAACTGTGTACTTCAAAAACATAGCACCCTATGAGATCAGTGAGTCAGATCTGGAATCAATCACCTCATACAAATAACTCTGTGCAACACTTTATAGGGATATGAAATGGAAAGATAACGCGGGGTCAGTCGCAGGTAAAGCCAGTGGCCGACTTTGGTTCATTGGTAGAATACTAGGGAAATGCAAACAGTCTATAAAGGGGATTGCTCAGAAAGCACTTGTGCGATCAAGCTTGAGATACTGGTAAAGCGTGTGGGGCCACTACCAAAGGGGACTAACAAGCGATACTGAACGTGTACAAAGAAGTGCAGCGTGATTGGTCACAGGACTGTTTGACGTGTGGGAGGACGTCACGGAAATGCTAAAAGAAATGAACTGACAGACTCTTGAAAATAGACACATACTATCCAATGAAAGCAAAAGTTCGTCATTCGTGACAGTGAATAGATTGGACTGCGTACAAAACTGGACTGTGAAAAAATTGGGACTTTGTACGGGGGCTGATGACTGCGTAGTTGAGTGCCCCACAAACCAAACATCATCACAACGATTATTATTGATTTCAACAGGATGGGACGTCACCTGACTTTCAGCCTCATGTGATGGAATTTCTCAGTCACGCACTACCTTATAGATGGATAGCATGAAGACGTTATAATCCATCTGGAATTCTATCTTTCGGGTATTGTCGAGAGAATAGTATCAGCGCCAATCCACAAACAACAGATCATCTAAGGCGGCTAATTAAGCAAGTCTGCGATGCTGTTCCACTGCAAACAACACAATTGGTACGTCGCTCCCAACTCGTTGTCGATGATGCATTGCGGTAGAAGGTGGTCATTTTGAGCATGTACCACTTTTAAAAAAATTAATTTCTATCAGCTTTATTTAAAGAGAGATTCGGTTTCAAGCAGCGTATATGTTATTTTTATATACGCTGTATGTCAATGCCTTCAGCAGACAAAGAATTTAACACTCTACTCTTAATGTGTGGCCGAGACACTGATTTCTGTAAAGTGATCACACAGTTACTGTATCGTGCAATGCGAATCTAGTTCATGCTTGCAACGGATTACGTCTGAGATGTTCCTTACGGTGCAGGTTCGTTGGTCGGGAACGCTGCCCGCAAAATACGGCGCTTGGCATTCCTGCAGACACCCGCTGCGTTTGTTGCGCAGTCAGCAGGCAGCTCGCTCCGAGGCCGCAGCCCAGCACGAGGACCACGTGACCACGCAGTACTGCCGCCTCCGCCCCGCCCCCCCCCCCCCTTCACCACCGCCACCACCACCTACACACAGCTCGCAGCTCTGCGGGGGTGGCGCTGTTTACGACTGGCACAAATATTTAGTGTCCCCTGCCTGCGGCCGCACTGGCAAGCCGCTGCCGTGGCTCTTCGTCTGCAGTACACAGCGCGGCTGTGCCGGCAGAAGCGCGTTGTTTCGGGAGGCCGTCCAACTGACCACATTAGAGCTAAAATTACGCTAAGTGCGTGAATGACCTAGACTGGGAGATCGCGATAAGTCGCAGTGTAGATGGCATTCCCTAAAATCAAGAAGACGATCCTTACCCATTAAGAGGCATGATTCACTATCTTACAGATCAAGAACCTTACCCTGAATGTTGTACAGGTTTTTCAGTGGCTCATTTTCCTACAACTGGTAGATTTGGTTAAAAGTAGGAGAAACGTTCCTGTAGTGATATGTCCTGAAACCAATGGCTGTTGAGGTATGGGCCAGTTTTTCCCCTGATTTCCATCTGCCTGTTACATAGAAGTGGCCACCTTAGGCACTGAAGCATCTGTGGTTACCACACATCCTGACACATCCTTTACGTTTTCTTCACAGTGTAAGACACAATCTTGCCCTAGCTCATTTGCATTGCATCAAGTACATTAGTCACATCCTCCGGTAATATCTCGAAGTTGGCCTCAGATGGGCATACACCGGTGCTTTTAAATGTCTCCACAAACCCAACTCCAACAGATCAGATCTGCTGAATTACAAGACCATGCTACCGGACTTCCTCGACCAGTCCATCGCCATGAAACGTTCCGGTGAGGCAGTTTAACACGAGCTGTAGAAAATGGGGTGCAGCCTCGTAGTGCATGCTGTCACATGATCCATAGAAAATGGGGTCATACCCCATAGCGCATACTGTCACATGATCCATACAAAATGGGGTGGTGGGGTGGTACCCCATAGTGTTTACTGTCACATGATCCATAGAAAATGGGGTGGTGCCCGCAGCGCATACTGATGCACAACCCATAGAAAATGGAGTGGTACCCAATAGTGTGTACTGCCGCACAATCCACAGATAATGGGGTTATATAACCCATAGTGCAAGCTGTCGCACAATCCATAGAAAATGGGGTGGTGCCTCTAGTGCGCGAAGCACAGTCATTGTCTTTCTGCAATGCTAACATTGTCCAATAGTAATTCATTGTGCGGAAATGCATGACACACAGCACATGTTAATGTGCTTTTAAAGTATATAGGTCTGTGAGCTTTTCCCCAACAGTTCCTACTAACACACATATGACGAAGCTATTCTGATGCCTCATTTGATTACTAGAGAATTTCCATCTTCCCCATTGTGCATACTGCACCAACTTACTATACCACCTCTTTCACAATCCTGTCTCACAACCAAATAACATACATTACTCGTCACAAGTAAAACTTACCATATCTCAAGAAATACTGATTTTCGGACATTTGAATACTGGGAATTTTCTTCTAGTTTTGATCATTACCACTTTCGTGATAGAGAAACTTTCGACAAACAAGTATGCATTTGGCGACAGTGGTACACCAGACCGTACTGCACTGTAGTACCTTGTCCCTGAGTATCTGCAGACACAACAGGCATTGGTACAATAAAAGACAGAGAAAAGCAACAATTATTGAATGAATTAGCAAATAGGATATTTGGGAAGGGACTTTGAAAATACCTAGGGAAAAAAGGCACAGTAAGAGGCAACTCAGTTGTATGTGATAGCGCTGAACTGAATGCTGCGAGTGTAGCGAATATTGCTGGGATACACCAGCGTCTGAGTTAATCCTTAGACTGAGGACGACCGGCAGCAGAGTACATCAGGGACAAGGGTGTTGTCAGGAGTGCCAGAGGTAAGCTTGATAGGACCGTTGTTATTCTCTAGATACATACATCTACATGTACTAAATCTACATGGATACTCTACAAATCACATTCAAGTGCCTGGCAGAGGGTTCATCGAACTACCTTCACAATTCCCTATTATTCCAATCTCGAATAGCGCGCGGAATGAATGAACACCTATATTTTTCCGCACGAGCTCTGATTTCCCCTATTTTATCTTGGTGATCGTCCCTCCCTATGTAGGTCGGTGCCAACAAAATATTTTCGCATTCGGAGGAGAAAGTTGGTGATTGGAATTTCGTGAGAAGATTCCGTTGCAACGAAAAACGCCTTTCTTTTCATGATTTACAGCCCAAATCCTGTATCATCTCGGAGACACTCTCTCCCATATTTCGAGATAATACAAAACGTGCTGCCTTTCCTTGAACTTTTTCGATATACTCCGTCAGTCCTATCTGGTAAGGATCTCACACCGCGCAGCAGTATTCTAAAAGAGGGCGGACAAACGTAGTGTAGGCAGTCTCCTTAGTAGGTCTGTTACATTTTCTAAGTGTCCTGTCAATAAAACACAGTCTTTGGTTAGCCTTCCCCACAACATTTTCTATGTTTTCCTTCCAATGTAAGTTGTTCAAAAAATGGTTCAAATGGGTCTGAGCACTATGGGATTTAACATCTGAGGTTATCAGTCCCCTAGAACTTAGAACTACTTAAACCTAACTAACCTCAGGACATCACACACATCCATGCCCAAGACAGGATTCGAACCTGCGATCGTAGTGGTCGCGCGGTTCCAGACTGGGGCGCCTAGAACCGCTCGCCCTAAGTTGTTCGTACTTGTAATACCTAGATATTGGTTGAATTTAGGGCTTTTAGATTAGAATGCTTTATCGTGTAACCGAAGTTTAACGAGTTCATTTCAGCACTCATGTGGATGACATACTTTTCGATATTTAGGATCAACTGCCACTTTTCGTACCATTCAGATATCTTTTCTAAATCCTTTTCTAGTTTGCTTTGATCTTCTGATGACTTTATTAGTCGATAAACGACAGCGTCATCTGAAAACAACCGAAGACGGCTACCCAGATTGTCTCCAAAATCGTTTATATAGACAAGGGACAGCAAAGGGTCTATAACACTACCTTGGGGAACGCCAGAAATCACTTCTGCTTTACTGGATGACTTTCCATCAATTACTACGAACTGTAACCTCTCTGACAGGAAATCATAAATCCAGTCACATAACTGAGACGACATTCCAAAGCACGCAATTTCACTACGAGCCGCTTGTGTGTTACAGTGTCAAAACCCTTCCGGAAATCCAGAAATACGGAATCGATCTGAAATCCTTTGCCAATAGCAGTCAACACTTCATGTGAATAAAGAGTTAGTTGTGTTTCACAAGAACGATGTTTTCTAAACCCATGTTGACTGTGTGTCAATAGACCGTTGTCTTCGAGGTAAATGATTTGGCGGATAGGGTGAGCAGCAATCTCAGATTGTTTGCTGATGATACCGTAGTGTGCGGTAAGTTGTCGAAGCTGAGTGACTGTAGTAGGATACAAGACGATTTAGACAAAATTTCTAGTTCGTGTGATGAACAGCAGCTAGCTCTAAATGTGGAGAAGTGTAAGTTAATGCGGACGCATAGAGACAACAAAACTGTAATGTTCGGATACAGTATTACTAGTGTATTGCTTGACATAGTCACGTGGTTTAAATATCTGGGCACATCGTTGCAAAATGATAGGAAATAGAACGAGAATGTGAGGATTGTGGTAGGAAAGGCGGCTGGGTGACTTTGGTTTGTTAGGAGGACTGTAGGAATGTGTGGTTCATCTACAAAGGAGGCCGCATATACACTCCTGGAAATTGAAATAAGAACACCGTGAATTCAATGTCCCAGGAAGGCGAAACTTTACTGACACATTCCTGGGGTCAGATACATCACATGATCACACTGACAGAACCACAGGCACATAGACACAGGCAACAGAGCATGCACAATGTCGGCACTAGTACAGTGTATATCCACCTTTCGCAGCAATGCAGGCTGCTATTCTCCCATGGAGACGATCGTAGAGATGCTGGATATAGTCCTGTGGAACGGCTTGCCATGCCATTTCCACCTGGCGCCTCAGTTGGACCAGCGTTCGTGCTGGACGTGCAGACCGCGTGAGACGACGCTTCATCCAGTCCCAAACATGCTCAATGGGGGACAGATCCGGAGATCTTGCTGGCCAGGGTAGTTGACTTACACCTTCTAGAGCACGTTGCGTGGCACGGGATACATGCGGACGTGCATTGTCCTGTTGGAACAGCAAGTTCCCTTGCCGGTCTATGAATGGTAGAACGATGGGTTCGATGACGGTTTGGATGTACCGTGCACTATTCAGTGTCCCCTCGACGATCACCAGTGGTGTACGGCCAGTGTAGGAGATCGCTCCCCACACCATGATGCCGGGTGTTGGCCCTGTGTGCCTCGGTCGTATGTAGTCCTGATTGTGGCACTCACCTGCACGGCGCCAAACACGCATACGACCATCATTGGCACCAAGGCAGAAGCGACTCTCATCGCTGAAGACGACACGTCTCCATTCGTCCCTCCATTCACGCCTGTCGCGACACCACTGGAGGCGGGCTGCACGATGTTGGGGCGTGAGCGGAAGACGGCCTAACGGTGTGCGGGACCGTAGCCCAGCTTCATGGAGACGGTTGCGAATGGTCCTCGCCGATTCCCCAGGAGCAACAGTGTCCCTAATTTGCTGGGAAGTGGCGGTGCGGTCCCCTACGGCACTGCGTAGGATCCTACGATCTTGGCGTGCATCCGTGCGTCGCTGCGGTCCGGTCCCAGGTCGACGGGCACGTGCACCTTCCGCCGACCACTGGCGACAACATCGATGTACTGTGGAGACCTCACGCCCCACGTGTTGAGCAATTCGGCGGTACGTCCACCCGGCCTCCCGCATGCCCACTATACGCCCTCGCTCAAAGTCCGTCAACTGCACATACGGTTCACGTCCACGCTGTCGCGGCATGCTACCAGTGTTAAAGACTGCGATGGAGCTCCGTATGCCACGGCAAACTGGCTGACACTGACGGCGGCGGTGCACGAATGCTGCGCAGCTAGCGCCATTCGACGGCCAACACCGCGGTTCCTGGTGTGTCCGCTGTGCCGTGCGTGTGATCATTGCTTGTACAGCCCTCTCGCAGTGTCCGGAGCAAGTATGGTGGGTCTGACACACCGGTGTCAATGTGTTCTTTTTTCCATTTCCAGGAGTGTAGAACGCTAGTCTGACATATTCTTGAGCGCTGCTCGATTGTTTGGAATCAGTACCAGGTCGGATTAAAGGAATTGCTACATTTGTTACCGGTAGGTTCGAGCAACAGGTAAGTCTTACGAAGATGCTACGGGAACTGAAATGGGAATCCCTCGATGGAAAGCGACGTTCTTTTCGAGAAACAGCACTGACCAAATTTAGATAACCAGCATTTGAAGCTGACTGCCGAACGATTTTACTGCCACCAACACACATGGCGCGTAAGGAGCACGAAGGTAATATACGGGAAATTAGAGCTCATACGGAGGCACATAGACAGTCGTTTTTCCCTCTCTCTATTTACGAGTGGTGATAAGGTCATTGAACAGTAGATATCCTAACAGAATTTTATAAATAAATCACCTAGGAACAACATTTTGAAAATTTTGCGCTATTTTTCCTCTAACAATAACACTTAGTTGAATAGGTCCGTTCCCAAATGTATTTGAAATTTCATCCGTGTTTGTGAAAGGAAATTTGAAAATTCGAGAATATTTTCTTATATTTCGATACATGTATATCTATATAACTGGATTTTACTTCAAAATTTCGTTGCTTTTATGTAATGGTGCAGTCAGAGTAATGTACCTTGCCTTACTGACTGCTTAATTCGTTCTGATTTGTTTTATAATATGTAATGCAGTCCTGTGAACGTTTTGTTTGCACCAATATGTGTAATAACTGTATTTGGTGAAATGGGCTCTGTGTGAATAAAAAAAAAAGGAAAAACAAATACCGTTGGTTGAGACCACTGTGACTGCGAACGGTGTCGCTGGCTCACGTCTGGCCCAGGGCTGACGTGCGGTGGATTCGGGTTTCCTAGATCATCACTCCCAGTCATTTAACTTTTAGTCCCCAGCAGTCGAACACGCACTCACGTAGGCGTAAGTAATATTATCACATGCAACAGGGGCTTCCTGAACAATTGACGTCCTTAATCCTACGGTGTGGTAAAGATTGAGAACTACCAGTACGCCATCTACTGCCAACGTAGCATATAAACTGAGGTGACAAAAATCATGCGATACCTCCTAACATCGTGTCGGACCTTCCTTCACCAAGCGTAATGCAGTATCCCGACCTGGCGTGGACTCAACTAGTCTTTGAAAGCCCCTGCAGAAATATTGAGCGATGCAGTCCCTGTAGCTGTCCATAATTTTGACAGTGTTGCCGGTTCAGGATTTTCTGCACGAACTGAGCTCCCGATTATGTCCCATAACGTTCGATTACATTCATGCTGCACGTACACAGATGGCCATTGTATCCCATATACAACGTATAAAAGTGCATCGCATTGGCTGAGCTGTCATTTCTACTAATGTGATTTGTGTGAGAAGGTTTCCGAAGTGATAATGACCGCACGACGGAAATTAACAGACTCTGAACGCGGAATAGCAATTGGAGTTAGATGCATGGGACATTCCATTTCGGAAATCGTTAGGGAACTCAACATTTCGAAATCAACAGTGTGCCGAGAACACCACATTTCAAGTATTACCTCCCTCCGCAGACAACTCAGTGTCCGACGGCCTTCACACAACGACCGAGAACAGCGGCGTTTGCGTAGAATGTCAGTGCTAACAGACAAGAAGCACTGCATGACATAACTGCAGAAATCAATGTGGGACGCGCGACGAACGTATCTGGTAGGACAGGGTGGCGAAATTTGATGTTAACGGGCTATGGCGACGGACGACGAATTTGAGTGCCTTTGCCCTAAGTACGACATCACCTGTAGCGCCTCTCGTGCATTCGTGACCATATCGGAAACCACAGCCTGGTCAGGTTTGTGGCTCTGTAATGGTGTTACCGTGTACACATGGAATGGACTGGGTTCTCTGGTCCAACTGAACCTATCATTAGTATTGGGAGAAGGTGGGTTCTGGGACACACTGCATTGTTGCCAGACGTATCCAAGATGGCGGCGTGTAGACTTAGCAACAGTGCATGATGTCATCCAAGATGGCGGCTACGATGTCAGCTGATGACGCAAATACAGTTATCCAAGATGGTGGCTTTAGGTGAGAAATTGCCATGCCCCCCTCACCCAGGAAAATGGCGGGAAGTTCCAATTCTAACAGGATAATGCACCACACCCTGGATATCTCTACTAAGCAAAGAAAATCGCGGAAAGATAGACCACTTGGACTGCCTCCACTAACCTAAGTCACCCGACCAACAATTCCTCCTATGAACTGGCGCCAAGTTTGAATTTTGGCAGTAAACAAAGGTCAATTGGGTTGTCGTTACTAATCTAAGAAAATGGCGTGAAAGAAAGGACACTCGTACTAACCTCAGTCGCCCGACCGCCACCTCCTCCTAAGGGTTTGTGGGAAAAGGACTTGGACATAAGTCTTTATTTCACCAATTTCAAGCAGTTTTTTTTTTTTTTTTTTGTCATCAGTCTACTCACTGGTTTGATGCGGCCCGCCACGAATTCCTTTCCTGTGCTAACCTCTTCATCTCAGAGTAGCACTTGCAACCTACGTCCTCTACAGTTTTTGCCTAGGTAGCAGAATTCCGTAACTTCATTGACTTCGTGACCAACAATCCTGATGTTAAGTTTCTCGCTGTTCTCATTTCTACTACTTCTCATTACCTTCGTCTTTCTCCGATTTACTCTCAAACCATACTGTGTACTCATTAGACTGTTCATTCCGTTCAGCAGATCATTTAATTCTTCTTCACTTTCACTCAGGATAGCAATGTCATCAGCGAGTCGTATCATTGATATCCTTTCACCTTGTATTATAATTCCACTCCTGAACCTTCCTTTTATTTCCATCATTGCTTCCTCGATGTACAGATTGAAGAGTAGGGGGCGAAAGGCTACAGCCTTGTCTTACACCCTTCTTAATACGAGCACTTCGTTCTTGATCGTCCACTCTTATTATTCCCTCTTGGTTGTTCTACATATTGTATATGACCCGTCTCTCCCTATAGCTTACCCCTACTTTTTTCAGAATCTCGAACAGCTTGCACCATTTTATATTGTCGAACGCTTTTTCCAGGTCGACAAATCCTATGAAAGTGTCTTGATTTTTCTTTAGCCTTGCTTCCATTATTAGCCGTAACGTCAGAATTGCCTCTCTCGTCCCTTTACTTTTCCTAAAGCCAAACTGATCGTCACCTAGCGCATTCTCAATTTTCTTTTCCATTCTTCTGAATATTATTCTTGTAAGCAGCTTCGATGCATGAGCTGTTAAGCTGATTGTGCGATAATTCTCGCACTTGCCGTCTTCGGAATTGTGTGGATGATGCTTTTCCGAAAGTCAGACTCATATATTCTACACACCAACGTGAATAGTCATTTTGTTGCCACTTCCCCCAATGATTTTAGAAATTCTGATGGAATGTTATCTATCCCTTCTGCCTTATTTGACCGTAAGTCCTCCAAAGCTCTTTTAAATTCCGATTCTAATACTGGATCCCCTATCTCTTCTAAATCGACTCCTGTTTCTTCTTCTATCACATCAGACAAATCTTAACCCTCATAGAGGCTTTCAATGTATTCTTTCCATCTATCCGCTCTCTCCTCTGCATTTAACAGTGGAATTCCCTTTGCACTCTTAATGTTACCACCGTTGCTTTTAATGTCACCAAAGGTTGTTTTGACTTTCCTGTATGCTGAGTCTGTCCTTCCGACAATCATATCTTTTTCGATGTCTTCACATTTTTACTGCAGCCATTTCGTCTTAGCTTCCCTGCACTTCCAATTTATTTCATTCCTCAGCGACTTGTATTTCTGTATTCCTTATTTTCCCGGAACATGTTTGTGCTTCCTCCTTTCATCAATCAACTGAAGTATTTCTTCTGTTACCCATGGTTTCTTCGCAGCTACCTTCTTTGTAACTATGTTTTCCTTCCCAACTTCAGTGATGGCCCTTTTTAGAGATGTCCATTCCTCTTCAACTGTACTGCCTACTGCGCTATTCCTTATTGCTGTACCTATAGCGTTAGAGAACTTCAAACGTATCTCGTCATTCCACAGTACTTCCGTATCCCACTTCTTTGCGTATTGATTCTTCCTGACTAATGTCTTGAACTTCAGCCTACTCTTCATCACTATTATATTGTGATCTGAGTCTATATCTGCTCCTGGGTACGCCTTGCAATCCAGTATCTGATTTCGGAATCTCTGTCTGACCATGATGTAATCTACGAGTAATTGAAATCTTCCCGTAACTCCCGGCCTTTTCCAAGTATACCTCCTCCTCTTGTGATTCTTCAACAGGGTATTCGCTATTACTAGCTGGAACTTGTTACAGAACTGAATTAGTCTTTCTCCTCTTTCATTCCTTGTCCCAAGTCCATATTCTCCTGTAACCTTTTCTTCTACTCCTTCCCCTACAACTGCATTCCAGTCGCCCATGACTATTAGATTTTCGTCCCCCTTTAACTACTGCATTACCCTTGCAATATCCTCATACACTTTCTCTATCTGTTCATCTTCAGCTTGCGACGTCGGCATGTATACCTGAACTATCGTTGTCGGTGTTGGTCTGCTGTCGATTCTGATTAGAACAACCCGGTCACTGAACTGTTCACAGTAACACACCCTCTGCCCTACCTTCGTATTCATAACGAATCCTACACCTGTTATACCATTTTCCGCTGCTGTTGATATTACCCTATACTCATATGACCAGAAATCCTTGTCTTCCTTCCACTTCACTTCACTGACCCCTGTTATATCTAGATTGAGCCTTTGCATTTCCCTTTTCAGATTTTCTAGTTTCCCTACCACGTTCAAGCTTCTGACATCCCACGCCCCAACTCGTAGAACGTTATCCTTTCGTTGATTATTCAATCTTTTTCTCATGGTAACCTCCCCCTTGGCAGTCCCCTCCCGGAGATCTGAATGGGGGACTATTCTGGAATCTTTTGCCAATGGAGAGATCATCTTGACACTTCTTCAATTACAGGTGACATGTCCTGTGGATACACGTTACGTGTCTTTAATGCAGTGGTTTCCATTGCCTTCTGCACCCTCATGTCGTTGATCATTGCTGATTCTTCCGCCTTTAGGGACAATTTCCCACCCCTAGGACAAGAGAGTGCCCTGAACCTCTATCCGCTGCTCCGCACTCTTTGACAAGGCCGTTGGCAGAATGAGGCTGACTTCTTATGCCGAAAGTCTTCGGCCGCCAATGCTGATTATTTATCAAAATTTAGGCAGTGGAGGGGATCGAACCCGGGACCGAAGACGTTTTTGATTATGAATCAAAGACGCTACCCCTAGACCACGGGTAGTACGGTCATCATATGTGTTCACCACGAGGTCCGAACTCCAATTGACTTAGTACACACCGCCACCATCCGAGGGCGCTCTCATCTGGGATGTAATTCAAGATGTCGGCAAGCAGTGCATTCACCACACGGTCTGCACTCCAACTGACTTAGTACATACACAGCACCACCACCAGAGGGCGCTACCGTGACATCAGGTGATGACACAAATACTGTTATCCAAGTTGGCATCAAACAGTGTGTTCACCACAAGGTCTGGACCTAGTACTCAGTACCACCAGCAGAGGGCGCTGTCATCCATTTCATGATGTAATCCAAGATGGTGGGGCTAAATGGCAGGAAAACGACTCTGCCTGTGCTGCACATAAGTTTTTATTTTGCAGGCAGTGTCTCCACCATGAGATCTGGATTCCAACTGGCCTAGTACACAGTACTGCCACCAGATTGTGCTGTTATCTCTCCTGTGACATAATCCAAGATAGTGGTCTGTAGGGGGAAAATGGCGCGAAAATTACTCAGCCTGCACTGGGTTGCAGTATAGAGTAAGGAAGGAATGCACTCTATTTATTTTGGAACATTTTATTTATGGATGGAGTACATTTAGCACACTGAAACAAAACACTAGCCCTGATGTGCTTGGGGCCATGTCACACAGCCCACAGACTTGTAAACTACTACTAAATAAAGCTCTCAAAACACGCAAACAACTTCTAAAGTAAAGAAATAATTTCAGTACACACTGGCAAACTAATCCTAAATAATGCAACACAGTGATGTGCAGACACTCTCAGTACTCGTAAACTGTCCAAATAACGCATAACGCTGCCCACAGATCTGCTCACAAAATAATGCAATCAATGTGCACAAGAATCCTCCACCATCCCTGCTCCCCCCGCGAAGTGACGCGGTCGTCAGCTTTCAAACTACATGCAGGTGGCCTCAGGCATGAGGTGTCAACAGCCCTTTCATACTTGATACCAGATCCTATCACAATAAACGATGATGCGATCGGACTTATTTACAGAGCGCAGATGCTCCAAGCGGGGCAGTGCACGCGTATGGTCGACACGGCAGACGTGAATGAGTGGGAGTGCAGGTGCTCCAGGGGCATGCACAGCTGCTCGAGCCGCTGCCGGACGCAGTGGTAAATTGCCACTATTTCAGAGTATACAGTCACGCTTATACAGACTTCACAGAACTCCAAGGTGCGTTCACATCTGTCTCATACTCGAGACACCTCTCCTCAAGGCAGCACTTGTCTTTACCACTGATGACAGAATAGCACAGGCTGCTTTCCCCCTAGCATTTGTAACAGACCATGCGTGATGTATTCACCCATGCGTACCCGCCCCAGCGTGGCTCACGCCTCGCCTCGCTGCAATACGTCCGAGTGGCGACTCGCCATCTAAAATATTCTCAACGTTAATCTTACGTCACATGGCTTTGTAAAAAATAACAGCCAAGTCGACCTCTGGGGAACTGTATAGTGTCCCAGCAATAGTTAACGCTCCCTTTCTTGATGTCTCAGCTTGTATGCACGAAAATTCTTACCCTAACAGAACCTGTTTACGAAAATAACTCCGAATTCAGTCTTCCTCACGAACCTAACATGATAGCCTTCCTGCTCTCAACATACACAAGTGTTCTCACCTCTGTGCAGAGACTCCTATATCCCAGCACAAAGGCTGGGAATGAATAGAGCTTATGATTGCTCTTATCGAATTTACCCACCGAATTACTGATACCGCCAGTATTGAAGCACCATCGACCTTTCCTTTCTGGAACTTTTAGAGGTAAAATTATTTTGCACAGGTCGCTAAATTGCATGGACAGTTAAACCTGCAAAGTTGACTACAGATCATCAAAAACGTATGAGACTCACAAGAATATTGGAAGCCAGAAGATATTTACCAGTGTCACTACAATTAAATATTACAATGGCTGCTACAGTCTGACGCCAATCGATGTACAGGTAATGTCTCCTCTTGATGGTTGTGCTTCTGGAACGAGTCTCAGTATCTATAGCGCATATAATTTTCCACGTAAAAAATTTCTCTCATATCCTTGCCGTTGTCGATGTGCTGAATCTATTCTTCCCTCATGATAGGACACACAGTCATCCGTCTAGTCATAACATAAACCATATAAACTTTACAATGCAATATATACACATTTTACGCAAAATAAGCCATAGTAACTTTATAATATAATATATACACATTTTACACCAACAGTGCAGTTATCATTTATATCTGTACAGTATCCGTAAAAATTATGGTATGCCTACACTCACACCGACTTTATGTCACAATGCTCCTCAGTCCTAGGGAAGCACCATCCATCTTTTCTTTCTTTCTACAGACGTGACATTCAACGGCGATAAACTATTTTACTCTGATCGCCATATTGCACCGACAACTAAACCTCGCAAAGTGCCATACATATCGTCAAATATGCGAAGACTCTTAATCATTTACACTACTCTCCCACCAAGGACAGGAGCTTGAATATTGGTCCGCGAAACCAATCTCAAACCCGGCAATATATCTTCGCCTACCAGGTCGATGTAATAAACATACAATTCATACCCTCAGGCACACAAAATCATTTCTTTTACGTCATTTGTACATATACCATGAAGACGGACAGTACCATATATATTCTCCCCTCAGCACTAGGGCATCTATGCCTGATGGGTGCCCACAGCACCTCAGAACTGTTCTACAAATTTGGAATCGTTTCCGCTCGGCATAAACGCATTACTGTTTCTGCTTCCTTGCTTGCTCGCTTTTCTACGCACATTTCCGGACTTGGGGATTACAAGAACACTCGTTTTTTCGCATGGTTCTCCATAATCTTATATCATTTTCGCGGTACTTCTCAATATCAAGCACTAGGCAGCATCCTACCGATCGCTAGCGCAACATAATTCCCAAGATATAGACTGGAAATTATTGCTCTACAAACTCCAAACTTAGCGAGGTGCATCGTGCTGTAAACCACTGAGTAACTAGAAACAAATAGAAGAAACTGTTATTTCCACTCTCGAAAACCGATTTCAGTGATGTAACAAATTCCAAATCATCTCTATAATTTACAAGCCAACTGAGGTCTTTCCCATGTCTAGAGAACAGGCAAACGTGTCTTCCACATGCCACATGCACGCACCACAATCGATCTTCCCTCAACTAAATAAAAGCGTGAAATATACAGAAGCAGTCAACCGAACAGTTTACATGGGAGGGAATAACAGTCCAGCGCAAACGCACCTCCATACACAATCTTATCAAAACCCATCGAAAATTTACGCGACTCTTAATCGAGAGGTCAGTTTGTGCACAAAATCCTGCACCGACAACATTTTGTTTTCATGAACGGCTACAGATGCAACATAGCTCAATTTTTCTGCAGAGGACATATAGCTGTTTGTTAAGTAACGACGTAAATTAGCAGGTACGGTTTGACACATTCCCGCTGTCAGTAACTTGCGTGATATCTGTCAGCTTTCGGTATGATTTTGAAAATGTCAGTTTTACAACTACTAATATTTTTTTTTTTTTTTTTTTTACTTCAGTACAGTTATTCTTGTCATGTTTTCCGTCCTCCGTCGTCCCTTAGTTGCTCCAAAATGCACTGAGTGATTTTGCGATTTTGTAAATAATCTAGGCCAGTTTGTTTTCTGCTGTATATGTTTTGCTTGTCTTATTTACACAGTATCTTCAGCGGCCCTCAAAACGTGTTTGTTTTTATATATGTAATAAAAGCATTATGTATTAGTTACAAGTACGTTACTATGTTATGTTTTCTCGTGTTTTTCGTATTGTTTTGAGGTTATAAACAGCTAATGCCACAGGCTACTCCCAGAGGTGTAGAGACTACACACATACATCGTATAATTACAGAAATCCACCTGATGATGGAGGTTTGAAACTTGGTTATGGAAATTTGAAACCTCTGACATGCATAACGGAAATAAAATAAGTTGTGACTAGTAACAGTAAAACATTTTCATTGTTCACTGAGCCGTAGTACAGTTAGCTTTGAAAAGCGCGCCGCAGCGCGTAGCGTGAAGCAGTCGCCCGACATGTCAGGCCAATAGATGTTCAATGTGGTGGCCATCATTTGCTGCACACAATTGCAATCTCTGGCGTAATGAATGTCGTACACGCCGCAGTACATCTGGTGTAATGTCGCCGCAGGCTGCCACAATACGTTGTTTCATATCCTCTGGGGTTGTAGGCACATCACGGTACACATTCTCCTTTAACGTACCCTACAGAAAGAAGTCCAGAGGTGTAAGATCAGGAGAACGGGCTGGCCAACTTATGCGTCCTCCACGTCATGGTAATGTACATGTGCGTCAGTGAAAAAGACCAATAAAAATGTGTTAGTATGTGGACGTAATGTGTTGTTCCAGTCTCTTCTGTACCTAAGGTCCATCACCGTTCCCTTTGGATCCCTACACGATCGAACAGCGGAGGAGTGGTACTCAAGCGTCAACTTTAGGTTACAATATCTCCGGATGTAATTAACATTTTACAATGCAACAAACGGCACTGATTACGTATTTGTTTATATGTTCAGATGTGCTAACAAAACTAACATGGTTCCATTTAAAAAAACGTAGGTTTGTGTTAAAAAACATACTTCCGTGCATTTTTTTATGGTTTGTATTAGCCACTTACACTAGCCCCTCTCCTCACGTTTGGTCTGTGGAATCGGATCGTCAGTATTTGATGTGGTTTACGAAATATATCCAGCGGTAACGTTAGGTGACTCATCCTATATATATATATACCAGTGTATCGCAGTTTGAAGGCGATTGATATTGACTTGGCTGAGCAGTTTAATAAACAGCAATTGATTGGAGGTCCAAATGTTTTTCGTGGACTCCATCTGAACTTCACCTGTGATGTACAAGCAGTGTTTGGAGGTAGTACCTGGTTGACACTTGCTGTTGTATGGGGCAACCAAGCAGATTATGGTGGCCTTGAAGCATTTCCAGATGCTAACATCTTGGCTTGGAAGACGTGGAGTATAGCTGAGACTACAGGACTCTTGGCTAAACAGCCTTATGGAACACTTGTTCCAAGCATGCCATTTGTTTTGAGTACGAGAAGGAAGAAAAAATTAAATGCTGATGAGTACCTGTTCATATGGGCCAAAGTCGGCAATGGGAATTGTAAAATTAAGATCAATGGAGATTGTATGATTTATTATAGGCAATATATATATATATATATATGTATATATATATATATATATATATGTAGGTCCATTGATAGTGACCGGACCAAATATCACACGAAATAAGCATCAAACGAAAAAACTACAAAGAACGAAATTGTTTTTAACCCAGCTGGTGTGCTATTGTTTCACATTTGAAATCTTTTTATTCCACTTACACCCCAACCCTCCAGTGTAGTCGGACTCCTTCTTTGCGCCACCTATAACTGCTTCATACAATCAAAGAGAGAGACTATACATGATGAAAATTCAAAAAGTTGTTAGACTACTTCACACAGTGAAAGTAAAATTATGTTCTAGTAAAATTTGAAACGAACAATTTCAAATATTCATCATCAGAAGATGACTGTCAGCATATATATTTGGAATTTTCGGTGAATATTTCAAATTGTTCTTTTGAAATTGTACTAGAACATAATTTTACTTTCGCTGTGTGAAGTAGTCGAAAAACTTTTTGAATTTTCATCATGTTTAGTCTCTTCTTTGATTGTATGGAGCAGTTATAGGTGGCACAAAGAAGAAGTCCGATTGCACTGGAGGGTTGGGGTGTAAGTGGAATAAAAAGATTTCAAATGTGAAACAATAGTACACCAGCTGCGTTGAAAACAACTTTTAACGCAAGTAGTGTGTTGTTTCTTAACATCGGGATTCTTTAAACACAATTGCTGAAAATGATGAACAAAAATTTAAGTGACGAAAGTAGTCTTGGCGGTGGACAGAGACGTATGAGGGGAAATGTTGACGTAATCGGCTCTCGGCGCTACCAACATAAGCTGCAACCCTTAACTTCACCACGAAATTTTGGCACTACAACTGCTACGCCATTGGCGTTTGCAGAGATGGAAAAAACAATGAAGTCGACATGAAGGACTCCGGACAAACCCGATATGTCACGAAACCGAACGACGGACCCGTCAGACATCTTTTACCGCGCCCCTTACACGCAGTTATCATTGTTAGCAAAATGGTTATCGAAAAGCGCGAACGTTCACCGTTTTCCTTTCAGTTCTTGGTCTAGGGGGGATAGGCAGGCTCCTAACTTGTTGATGCACAGAATATACACGATTTTAAACTTCAATCAAATAAATTCTTGTTCTGCTAATACTGTATCATTAGCACCCAGCACACAACTGGCCTGCACCACATTCCACACTCTGTCATCCAGACATCAGTAGGGGTCTCGACCTAGGCCCCTACAAAAGGATCTCCAGGCAACGTCATTGACCAATGACAAGTTTAAACGCCGCAACTAACAAAGTATACTTCGCTGCTGACAGTCATCTCCTGATGAAGAAGATGGTGATAATCTTCGAAAGCTCGAGTTTTAAACCTGATTTGAGGCGGCCTGGACACCGAGAAGATTTTACACGAGGTTGCTACGGGGATATCACGTCAGTTAACTTGTAGTTTCAATTGATATCAATAATAGTGGCGATAAAATCTAATCTTAAACGCTGGCAATTAAAGACGTCGTTGCTGGTGCTGTTGCTATTTTTATGACCAACAGTGTACCTCCCGTTGCGAATTGAGCCATCAGCCAGCGGAGGCGCAGAATCGCCGCTGGAGCAGCGGCTGGAGCGCTGAATGCCCTCCAGCCCGCTGTGAATGCCCCGCCCTCCACCTGTCCCTCTGGCTGAAGAGCCACTCTGCCTAAAAGAGGCACTTCCAGCAGCAATCGTCCGTGCCGCGTCGAAGCTGCAAGCAGGTCTGAAGCTCTGTGTAGGGAAAGTATGGCCACCTTTTCCCCCCAGCGCTTGCCGCCGTCTGCTAATCGTCATTCGCTGAACTCTAATCACGCGATATTTTCCGCCAAACTGGATCTGTACGTTGCTTGAGTAACGTTGGAAGTCTTGTGTATTATCGTAAGTTTCGTGTTAGTGCAACAGTGACATGCCTTCGACCGCACTTTTGAGGCCCAGAAGGCAGGGAAACTTTATTAGGCTTCCTTATGAAGGGAGGAATGATATGAAATGTGTACACTTTTGTCAGTAACTCCATCCCCACCGCCATATTTAATATGTAGGTAGAATTACATTTGCAGAAGGTTCAAAACCGAAGTACAGCCATTTGTACATGACAGACATATAAAATTAACTGCACTAAAGATAAGCACGTGTGATCTGTTAGCTATCAGGAAAGGGTGCTGTTAATTATTCGTGCTTTGTTAATGGATCTGTACCAAGGATGGTGTTCGCTGTGTTTTCCATTAACCATAACATTAGTATTCAATGAACTGTGTATGAAGTCCGACCAACAGTCATTACATGCATTGATCAAAAATGATAGTGCATTGAGAATGGCTAGTTTCTAGCTGAAATCTAGATCGGCCAATAAAAATTTTTCAGAAGGACGACTGATAGCTGAAAGCTATTATTTACATAACAAAAACGTTTTGGGCAGTATTTTGTTTCAATAAAAATTCCTCCCCAAAATTACGAAACTATTACCAGATACTAGATACTACATAATATTGTACTGTGATGATGTTGCTTTGTGGGGCGCTAAACAGCGACCGTACAAGTCCCAATCTGTCCAGTTCTAATCTCGCCACTTCCAGAATGTTGATGAGGCGATAATGACAACACAAACACCCGGTCCCCAGGCAGAGACAATCCCCGACCCAGCTGGGAATCGAACCTGGGACGTGATCAAGAGGTAGCAACGGGAGCCTCTAGCTCACGAGCTGCAGACTGTGATTCTGCCTTGATAATGAATGAGCGATTATGAAAACGTTGCAGGAGCTACTCTACTAGTATATCAGTTTTATAACTACGAGGGTAATCCCAAAAGTAAGGTCACATATTTTATAAGTTCATAGACCTGTTTATTTCTACAATGGTTTACATCACTTTACAGCTTGAACAATTAGCTATTTTTCGACATAATCACCATTTCTGTCGATGCATTTTTGTAGACGCTGTGGCATTATTTGTATGCCCATGTCATACCAGCTCGCCGCCACGCTGTTCAGAAACTTATGAACCTCTTCTTTTGCCTTGTCGTCGGAGCTGAATCGCTGGGACCACAATTAACGCTGACAGGTACTGAGAGACTCTGAAAAAACTTAAACGGGAGATTCAGAACCGGAGAAGAGGAATGTTGAGCAAGGGCGTACACATTCTCCATGATAATGCTCGTCCACACATCGTTCGGCAAACCGTTGCACTCCTGCAACAGTTTCAGTGGAACATAATCACCCACCCACCCTATAGTCCTGACTTGGCGCCCAGTGACTATCACCTGTTCCCTAGCTTAAAAGAACATTTGGCCGGAAAGCGATGGAGCTCCGACTACGAGGTGAAAGAAGAGGTTCATAAGTTTCTGAACAGCAAGGCGGCGAGCTGGAATGACATGGGCATACAAAAACTGCCACAGCGTCTACAAAAATGCAGAAATGGTGATTATGTCGAAAAATAGGTAAATGTTCAAGCTGTAAACTGACGTAAACCATTGTAGAAATAAACAGGTCTATGTACTTATAAAAAATAGGAGACCTTACTTTTGGGATTACACTCGTACGTTTTTTTCTTTTCTCAATTCGTCACTGTATCTGCTTTATAATTTCGGTGTTTGTCCCGGAGCTTTGAAATGTCCTTGTAAAAACAATGTTTTGTAGCCTAGTTTTGGTTACATTCTTACGATTCGAGTTTATCAATTGGGACCTACAAATACTTACGGCAATAATAACTATTTGAGCTTGCAGCTGTAGTAATAACTACGAAATCTATCGTTGTAGCTGTCATTGAATGCAACCATAATGAAAACTGAGGTTTGACCTAGTTAGAATATTCATGTTTTCACCTTATTATGCTTCCATTTTTTGTTCTCGACAATTCTGAACGTTCTGTTTGAAGGCTGTGCTCCCCTTTAGCAGCGCGTGGGTACCTGAGCTTGCTTATTTAATAAAACGCCCATGTAAACTGTAGCGGTCAGCGTATAAGCACCAGCGCCATGGGCCCACCATGGCCGCTGCCGGCAAGTTGCCCGTACTTTCCCCATACAGAAATCTGGCCAGATTCCCTACCAGTACGTGGCAAAGCACTGACTGCACCCAGCATTGTACTTACCTTGCAGCGTCCTCAGTCCCAGTCATATAGAGGGTACGGAACATCCAAACAGGTTGAAATTTGACTGAGTTGCCTACATATACAACAATGAACTTTTATCCTTTTGATTACTGATTTTGATACTAAAGATTAGATGGGTAGATCACATTACTAATGCGGAGGTACTGAATAGAATTAGGGAGAAAAGAAATTTGTGGCACAACGCGACCAGAAGAAGGCATCGCTTCGTAGGACATGTTCTGAGGCATCAAGGGATCACCAATTTGGTATCGGAGGGCAGCGTGAAGGGTAAAAATCGTAGAGGGAGAGCAAGAGATGAATACACGAAGCAGATTCAGAAGGATGTACGTTGCAGTAGGTACTGGGAGATGAAGAACCTTGCACAGGATGGAGTAGCATGGAGAGCTGCATTAAACCAGTCTCTGGACTGAAGACCACAACAACAACAACTTTTGATTTTCGTGGCTGTACTAGTACTACCGAGCCTTCAGCACAGGAGGCACTTTTTGTAGCAAAGATACTATGATACAATCGAAGTTTTGCTGAATGTAGGACAGAGAAGCGTCATGTGGCAACGTTGTGAGCTCTGGAGTTGCTACCGAAAATCTTCATAATTCCTGTTAATGTCTGTAAACATTTTCAGTCTATCTCTTACTCATTAAGAGTCTAAGAGTGAGTGAATGACGATAAGAACTTATTATCGCTACAGATTCGTCATAAGCAACGTTATAGCTCGTGGGCTATGTTGTACAACAACTACAAAACGTGTCCCAGGAGAAATGGTCAATATTAAGGAATATGACAGGAACAATCTTTCGAATGATGGTTTATTCATCTTCGCTGCTGCGAAAGATGTCTCTTCTGCTGAACAAGTGCTCGTAGCTCATTTTAGAGCCCAACACTATTCGGCTTCGAATAATCGTTTTTGCCATATCCCTCAATACTGACCGTTCCCCGTGCGACATTCTGTACATTTCGCAGGCTCAGTGTCTTCTTGGATCATCGCTGTAATTTGAATTAATTATCAGACAAAATTTAGCCCAGAGTTTTGGCATTTTATGACCTCGTAATGTCGATTAGTTTGATTTCGCGGATTCCACCCTTGAACGTGATCGTGTATCTATATCTACATCCATACTCCGGAAGCCACCTGACGGAGTATGGCGGAGGATACCTTGAGTACCTGTATCGGTTCTCCCTTCTATTCCAGTCTCGTATTGTTCGTGGGAAAAAGGATTGTTGGTATGCCTCTGTGTGGGCTCTAATCTCTGATTTTATCCTCATGGGCTCTTCGCGAGATATACGTAGGAGGACTGCTTGACTCCTCGGTGAATGTATGTTCTCGAAACTTCAACAAAAGCCCGTACCGAGCTACTGAGCGTCTCTCCTGCAGAGTCTTCCACTGGAGTTTATCTATCATCTCCGTAACGCTTTCGCGATTACTAAATCGTATGGGAATTCAACACTTGTTCTGGGCCACACGAAAGTTCTTGCGTCCCGTATTCTTTTTTTTATGTCCTCTTACCCTCTTTCCTAGTGTGTTCACTCCGTGGCTTATGTAACTGTATTTAACGAATGAGTTCGTGGAGCTTGCATTTCCAGTAACACATCGTCACATACTGTCTGCCTTTCGTATTTGGCCATGTGGATATCTAAATTGCTCATGATTGGAACCCTCATTGTTATTAGTAATTTGACTTCCAACATGAATCTCATCTACAGTACTAAACGGGCAAAAAGGTGCCTGGTCCCATTTACAAACTGGGTACATGAATTCCAAGGGCAAAAAAGTTGATTTTCAGTACTTAATTCAATTTTTGACCGAATTTCAAAATATTATTGGCATCTTAATCAATTGATCAACAGGTATTCTTTTATGTTAAAGGTGTAATATAATAGACAAGTACTGAAAAGAGAAACTGTGTACACAGAGTGTAACTAAGTTCCCTTTACAGACTCTGAGGATTTGTGGAGCGTGGACGAAAGGCAGTTACGTCTAACATGTGTGCAAACGTATCGTTTTCCCACTAGACGCAAAACACCGTGACACACATTGCTCTCTGATTCCTGATGTTTATTCTCTGCGTTCACTTAGAAGCAGGACTCGATGTGACGACCACCGACGTGTGCACAGATACGGTACCTCCGTACTATGTCCCGATACACACCATCACCAGCCCCTGGTTCTCCAGCACCAGACGCATCCATAACCCATACCCGTAGATCAACTCCGGATGCCACAGCGATGTCGCAGATCAAGGATACGTTGTGACCCCACAGCTAGTAATCTAGCAGCTTCAAGTCGAGACAACGTGCAGGACAATCAATCGGGCCACCAGAACCTGCCTGCTGCTTCTCATATTCGGTGATCCAGGACCGCATGTGAAAAACGAGGCGGTGATTCACATTCGGTCTACCTGCTGTGTTTCTGGTTCTCGTCTTCGCGTCCACTTCTACTGTGTGACGTCCAGCCCCTCCAAACTCGAGTGTGCAGCGCCGCCGCAGAGCACCGCAGCCAGCCCAGCTGGTGGTGAATGTTCCCCTCTCTGAGGCTCGCTGGTACTCCGTGGCAAAAACAGACTGCGAAGGTGTCTGGCGGTGTGGGGAACGCTCCGCATACAACTGACCAGCGTCCCTCTCGCGGCACCGAGCACAGTGCCGGCGTATTTCGCAAACGTGTAGTACAACACGTTCAACAGCAACACAAGCAAAATGAATAGTACGAAGTGCTTGCATTCTGTACTGTAGTTCAAATGGCTCTGACCAGTATGGGACTTAACTTCTGAGCTCATCAGTCCCGTAGAACTTGGAACTACTTAAACCTAACTAACCTAAGGCCATCACACACATCCATGCCCGAGGCAGGATTCGAACCTGCGACCGTGGCGGTCGCGCGGTTCCAGACTGTAGCGCCTAGAACCGCTCGGCCACGCCGGCTGGCTCTATACTGTAGAGAATGATTACCACTCTAGAGCTCTACGTTACGAACAAAAACCACAAGTACAACAGCAGTTACAGATCTCTGTGGGCAGATCACGAACTGAACTGAACGTCATGCAAAAAAAAAAAAAAAAATCTTAATTGGGCATGGGGGATCAGGTGACCTGTGAGCAACGTACGTAATACCCCACCAGTGGCGCCGAAAATGAGGGAAATTTGAACGTCCGTTGTTGTATTTTCTATTTAACGGGAAGCCGCTACGTTTCTGGACATGAATTCCTATGCTAATCGTAACCCTCTTGGCCCCACTAAAAGTCCTCAACGTCTGTAAAAGCACTTTAGTTACACCCTGCATGTCTAGAGGCAGCACAGCTGACGGCGCGCAAATTATCCGGGCAATATTCATCCTCTGTTTGAGAGTGAAAGCAACTGCTGACTGCCAACAAACTTAATACAAGATTTCAAAATTCATCGAAACTTTTTCTCGCTGACAACTCCCAGTAAATGTTGAAAGGAAAATAGTTTACCGCTTACTACATTTTTAGCTCCTCAAGCAGTAAAACGTCGGTATCAGCTATGACATTTTAATTTATTACTTCTTTACTACTAACTGTATGAGCAATGCACTGTTTCCATATCAACCTGCAAAATCATAAAATTGTAGGACACATAGTTTAGGAGGCGTGCCATCATAAACATTCGGATGTGTTAAAAACTAGCTTCTACTTAAAACAACGAACTATTTGCCAAAAACGGTCTTACATGAATACATGAAGCAGTTATCAATTTTTTTTTTTCGTGCACTGTAGAGGTTTCACACGCTTTACGTTAAATATTTAACACATTACCTTTTCATCTCTCACGGTTGGTGATACAGCTGCCTCACATGAGTACGTGGCAACTACTTTGTGTCACCAACAATGATCACTCAATATTTAACGCTGTTCGCGCCCCTCACACACCCTTTTACGCCTAGGAACAACACTTAACACCACACAGCACAAATGAACTGTTGTGGCCGTTGTACCTGTCACAGAAAATTGCAACTCTAATTTACTTAGGCGCCCATAGTCTATAACTCCACGAAGCTACGCTGACAAACGATTGTGTCATCTTTGTGCTTCACATTTTTTGTCAGGCAGTGTAGTTACCACATAGTTGCCATTGGTAAACATTATTCATACAAATTTAAGTTCTTAAAACTCTACATTCTGCAGCAAAGAAGGTTTTTTCTCTTTTTTATTCTTTATGCAAACATGGGCCTCATTTTATTTCTGTAAAATATTGTGCAAAATTTTTACTTGGTTTCCTACCTTGGGCCTATAAATAGAGCACATACGTTTCAATTTTATAGTGTTTGTTCGCCTGAAAATATATTAATTTTAAAAATGGGTTTGCACAGGTTAAACTATTTTTATGTCTTTCATGGCTTGACAACGTGTCATATCTACTCTGTACGAATCAGCATGGCTTTCTAAAAAGACGATCGTGTGAAACCCAGCTCACGCTATTCGTCCACGAGACTCAGAGGGCCCTAGACACGGGTTCCCAGGTAGATGCCGTGTTTCTTGACTTCCGGAATTCGTTTGATACAGTTCCCCACAGTCGTTTAATGAACAAAGTAAGAGTATACGCATTATCAGACCAATTGTGTGATTGGATCGAAGAGTTCCTAGATAACAGAACGCAGCATGTCATTCTCAATGGAGAGGTGTCTTCCGAACTAAGAGTGATTTCAGGTGTGCCGCAGGGGAGTGTCGTAGGACCGTTGCTATTCACAATATACATAAATAACGTCGTGGATAACATCGGAAGTTCACTGAGGCTTTTTGCGGATGATGCTGTAGTATATCGAGATATTGTAACAATGGAAAATTGTACTGAAATGCAGGAGGATCTGCAACGAATTGGCGCATGGTACAGGGAATGGCAATTGAATCTCAATGTAGACAAGTGTAATGAGCTGCGAATACACAGAAAGAAAGATCCTTTATCATTTAGCTACGATATATCAGGTCAGCAACTGGAAGCAGTTAATTCCATAAATTATCTGGGAGTAGGCATTAGGAGTGATTTACAGTGGAATGACCATATAAAACTAATCGTCGCTAAAGCAGATGCCAGACTGAGATTCATTGGAAGAATCCTAAGGAAATGCAGTTCGAAAACAAAGGAAGTAGGTTACAGTACACTTGTTCGCCCACTGCTTGAATACTGCTCACCGGTGTCGGATCCGTACCAGATAAGGTTGATAGAAGAGATAGAGAAGATCCAACGGAGAGCAGCGCGCTTCGTTACAGGATCATTTAGTAATCCCGAAAGCGTTACGGAGATGTTAGATAAACTCCATTCGAAGACTCTGCAAGAGAGACGCTCAGTAGCTCGGTACGGGCTTTCGTTGAAGTTTCGACAACATACCTTCAGCGAGGAGTCACGCAGTATATTGATCCCTCCTACGTATATCTCGCGAAGAGACCATGAGGATAAAATCAGAGAAATTAGAGCCGACACAGAGGCATACCGACAATCTTTCGTTCCACGTTCGTGGAGACTGGAATAGAAGGGAGAACCGATAGAGGTACTCAAGGTACCCTCCGCCACACACCGTCAGGTGGCTTGCCTTGTATGAATGTAGATGTAGATGCATAGTAGTCCGAAGTTTGTGGGTCTTTGTTCAAAGTGTGATAACACTGAGGGACAGAAGTCATGTGATAACAATGGAACTACACGCATTTCGGAAACCGTTGGGGAATTCAATATTTCGAGATACACAGTGTCAAGACTGTGCCGACAATACTAAATATCAGGTATTACCTCTCACACAGACAACGCAGCGGCCGACGGACTTCACTTAACGACCAAAAGCAGAGGCGTTTGCGTAGAGTTGTCAGCACTAACACACAATCAATCCATAAATGTGGGACGTGCGATGAACATTTCCGTTACGACAGTGGGCCGAAGTTGGGAGTTAGAGAACCACCGCAACAGACCACCGACGCGAGTTCCTTTGCTAGCAGCACGGCATCGCACGCAGCGCCTCTCCTGTGCTCGTGACCGTATCGTGTAGACCGTAGACTATTGGAAAACCGTGGCCTGGTTAGGCCAGTACCGATTTCAGTTGGTAAGGGTTCGAGTGTGCCTCAGACACTGTAAAGCCATGGACCCAAGTTATCAACAGGGCACTGTGCAAACTGGTCGTGGCTCCATAATGGTGTGCGCGGTGGACTGGGTTGTCTGGCCCAACTGACCCCATCACTGACTCGAGATGATTAACTGCGGGTACTTCCAGACTGTTTACAGGCATCCATGGACTTCATGTTCCAAAACAACGACAGGATTTTTGTAGATGACAACGCACCATCTGACTACAGTTGTTCGCGATTGGTTTGAAGAACATTCTGGACAGTTCGAGCGAATCTTTCGGCCCCCCCCCTGATCACTCGACATGAATCCCACCGCAAATTTTTTGACTAAATCGAGTACTCAGGTCGTGCACAAAATCCTGCACCGACAGCAGTTTCACAATTATTTACCGCTTTCTGCAGGGGATTCCAACAACTTGTTGAGTCCATGCCACGTCCTCGGCGGGCAAGAAGTGGTTCGATACGATATTAGGATGTATCCCTCCACTATTTGGCATATCAGTGTAGTTTTGTACACCTACTTTTCCGGAGAGTGGCAGTAGTGGAGGATCTGTACTTACGTTTTCCGTCGTGTTGTACATGCTTTGAAAGGTCTCTGTTAGATTCCTTCCATGCTATTTTCCTCGATTTATTGTTGTTTACGTCATACATTTGCACCTCTAAATTTACTGTGATATTTCTGAATTTATCTGGGAGGAGACTGAGCTGTGGAATATGTTATATTGACGACTTGTCTCACAACATTTTCAAACACATTTTTATGTGTAATTCTTATCATACAGTTTGCTATGAAACACACATCCGCCTCGTTTACGTAGTGTATATGATGTCTTAAGATATTGTCATCTCCTTCCCTTCAGGAGCGAAAGGATGAATGTGAGTATTTGTAGTTGTATGCTCGGTGGTAGCAGAGAATTCTGTCTGAGTAGGTAGATACGATTTCTAAGGCAAGGACGTTCGTCTCCTTGGAATGAATCTGTCCCTCCCTTGTCAGGTTGGTGGAGGAAGCTACCTCTCTGGTCACTTCCCATCGTATCTGTGGGACACCTTCGGACGCGGCCCACTCTAATCAGTCTGCGGGCAGTGGTAACACCTCCGGGTAAGCGCGTCTTTGGTGACTCCGAAGGACAATGATATTATTTTCAGCCTAACTGAAATATTGATTACTTTTCTTACAGATCTACATCGAAAATGTTTTATATACATTTTAAAACGGGATGCAGTGCGGTTTCAGTGTTGGTTTCGGAGTCTATTGCCGTAGTTGCTTTGTTTCCACTCCAATAAATGAAAGTGGAAGCACGTTGTCATAAAGCGTAATTCTGATTAAAATCATCGCTCTTTAGTGTGAATGCGCGTAAAAGCGTTTTCTCTCGTTTAAATTCTTGAAATTAATAATTTCTATTTGTGTTCAATCCACGTGGTGTGTGCTTTGTAGTAGCAGTACCACGTGCTAGTAAAATTGTTTGAGTCATCAGATCAATACTATGCCGATATTAACGCAGTTCGGAAGTTTCTGTTGTAACTAATGTGTTTCGATTTGATTTCGTCATTAAAATGGTTTTAAGATTACACATTTTCTGTAAATGTACTTGTGCACGTGGAACATCTGCTGCAGTAACGAAACTAGCCCTCATTTACTCTTTTGCATAATATTTCGCTCGCTGGCGCGAGCAGTTTTTCCTGCTTCACAATTTCTAGAAACGTTTTTATAGAGCATTTTTTAAAGATTTTGGTTATATCGAACCACGTGATCTTTGTCTAAACTTGTATTATCAGTCTGTGGTTATGGATTGGGAACGCTACTACGCGAGGAGTGGAATTTCTTTGCCTAGAATTGATTGGTAATGGTTCAGTTCCTTTTCTTTTGTGTACCCTTGAACTATCTTCGTGAGCTTGTTTGAATGTCGTATCCCATCCTGTTGCCATTTTTTGTTTCCTATCCTTAGAAAATCAAAATTTACGTTAATTGAACCCCCTCGGGTAACACTTTTCTTAATTAATTTACAATAGTAAATAAGGCACCAGCTTTGAGACAGACATAGCGTGTGTTAACCGTTTTATTGAATCCTGATGAATTTTAAAATAAAAATGAAAATTTAAGCTTAGTTTACGTTCCTTGAATCTAATTTTCCCGATCACCTGTTTACTTAATAATAAAACGATAAAAAATTAGCCGATAGTGTGAAACGTCTCTGTTGGATTCCTTTCATGTTAATTTCTTAAGACTGTTGTCATTTACGGCATACATTCCACTTCTAAATTTACTGTGGTGCTTCTGAATACCTGGGAGGAGACTGAGCTGTGAAACGTGTTACTTTTACACATAAAAAAGAACGATCTGCCACACTACTACGTTTTAAAACACAGATTATATGTAATTCATGTCACACAGTCTCATACGGAACCTACATCCGCCTTCTTTTATATACTGTATATGATAAGATACTGTCATCCCCCTTCCCTTCTGTGTGAGAGGATGAATGAGCAAATGTGTTTCTAGTTGCATGCTCGATGGTAGCAAACAAGCCTGTCTGCTAGAGAACAGTGGGACCAACGTCAGAACAGGTAGCTACACTTTCTAAAAGCAAAGAGGTTTC
Source organism: Schistocerca serialis cubense (assembly GCF_023864345.2). Taxonomy (NCBI): domain Eukaryota; kingdom Metazoa; phylum Arthropoda; class Insecta; order Orthoptera; family Acrididae; genus Schistocerca; species Schistocerca serialis. The sequence continues at coordinate 470,850,330 of NC_064646.1, read as the reverse complement.
TATTCTTAGTATGGTCCTGTCCGTCCCTTGTGATGTTGATGTAGGAAGCTGCCTCTCTGGTTACTTCCGTTTGCATCTTTTAAGCACCCTCAGTAGGGGCCCAGGCCAGTCTGTCTGCGGCGAGCGTCTGAGGTGGTAAGATCTCCGGCTAAGCGCGTGTCTGCTAAGTCCGTAGGACAATGGATTTCTTAAGTTCAGCCTAACTGAAAATGTAATCACCTTTATTTTAGGTTTAGATCTAAAATATGTAATGTTATCTTAAATTGCAACTCAGTGTATTTCGAGTGTGAAGTTCAGAATATATTCGGGTAGTTGCTTTGTCACTACTTTGTGAGTAAAGTGGAACCACGTGTTGATCAGTAACTGTAACTAAGATCATCAATCTTAAATGCGAATGCTCGTGTGATTATAACGTCTCGTCTTGACAATATTTTTCAATATAGCAACTTTTCTTTATGTTCAACCCACGTTTGGTGTACTTTGTGAGACCAGTACCACGTGCTTATACAGCTGTTTGACCCATCAGGTTAATAGTAAGACGATAGTAACCAGTTCGCGGTTTTTCTTTTGTAAATTGCGTTTCGATGTAATTTATTTTAATTATCAAAATTATTGTGCAATTACACTCTTTGTGTGAACCAAGTTGACCACGTGAAGCATGTGGTGCAATCATCAAAGTAGCCCTCAGCTATTCTTTTCGGGAAGATTTCACAGAGAGTTAGTATGAATTTAGTGTACCAGTGTGTGGTAATTTCATGACGGACAGGATTGTGCTACGAACGTAACTTCTTTGGGTGAAAATTGAATCAGTTGGTTGTGGTTAATTTCCTCTTGCATATGTTTCAACGTCCTTTGTGTGTTATTTTATGAATGCAGTGTTGTATGCAGTCTCCAAATCTTGGCTCCATATTTGATGTGTTCCGTAAGATTACAAACTCACATTTTCACAATCCTAAATAAGGCACCAGTGTAGTTATGAATCAAGTTTAATATGCTGAAATTTCAATGAGCAATGTTAAAATAAATTTCCAAATATAAACTGATTTATTTCTTTTTATTTAAATTCTCTTTTATATATATAATATATATATATATATATATAATATATATATATATAAATCACCAGTTGTCGTATGACTATTAAAAGATAATAATTAATGTTAGTCTGGTTGGGAATTTGGTAAGCTAGACTGGATACCTGTTGAAACAGTTGCTCAGTAATGCAAGGTTAACTTCCCCAGATAGCTCACAGCTTTTAACCCGCTTTTATTGTCTTGAATATTAGCACCGCTTTCAGAACAACTTAATGCATCAACGTTACAAGTGTGAGTGACTATTGCATAGATTTAAAAATTTATAACAGTAATAAGAATTTGTATATTGCCCACTCATACTTTCCATCCTAAGTTCGGAAGGTTTTAAAAACACTAGGCTCATTATAGCTTTTTAAGATGCTTAGTGGGTCACAACTACATACACTATTTTTCACATCTTCTTCACTTACTTTACACACACAAACCAGATGATTTAGCAATTTTGTTGAGGAGTTTCAGGTGAGCAATCACAGAACAATGAAAATTCGAGATCTAAAATAGATTTAGAACGAGACAGACTGAAGATCACACACCTCGAAATATCTTTGGGTAAAAAGAAAAGGAAACACGCTTGTCCATTGCTGATAGCGAAGTCTTATAATCTCGAATATGATAACGCAAACACAAAATAGCAACCTTCGACTTCAGCAAGATGATACTGACAGACGTGGTCCCTATACAAGCACTGAGTGATTTCAGATCGTTAGATTAGTTTTTACTCCATCCTATTGCTAATCTGCAACTGAAAGAAAGGCGAATCTTTCATGGATCAAAGTCACTTCGGTCTCCGGCAAATGGTAGTGTCCATGTGAGACGACTTTCTCGTTAAATATACTGATAGGCCTACAGTGGCGCAAGGATATGGACATGGTTGTGTGTGTGTGCCTGTTTTATAGATTAGAAAAAGGCCTTTCACAGTATCCATCACGAAAAACAAACAGATATTTTATGACATTCCGCTATTGTCCGCAATCATGTTCACGTAATCACTGCTCTGTACTGGAATCAGACAGCAGATTAGTTAATCAAGGAACTTTATAAACCACCACTTTCGTGAAAGGTGTTGCTCAAGACTATGAATTACCATTTCTTTTTATTGTAACGTAATTTTCAAGGAAGGGATGATAGAAGATTCTGGAGAGAGCACGATAAATTGGAAAGTTAGTGATGACACCACATATGAACACAACATCGTAATGACAGCAGACGAGGCCTTCTCTCGAATGCAAGATAAACCCGCCTAGTTCCGCACAGTGGAGATTTGTCCTGTCTGTTAACTCTTCAAAGACCAAAATCACGATTCTCTCTAAAGGGAATACCAAAAAAACTATCTACAGAAGACAGTACAGTTGAATAACTCTTCTCCTTCAAATACCATTTTGAACTAACAACACAACTTCACGCTAAAATCCAGAACTAGACGGGCTAGAAAACAACGCATCAAAATTAGAAAATACTTCATGTGCTCACTTCTCAGTTTGCAACTGAGATCCAGAATGAGTGTTACATATTATCTGTCCTCATTTATGAGAGTGAACGTTGTACCTTGGAACCTAGTTTTGAAAAACCAATTGGAGGCTTTGAAAAGAACTTGTACCGTAGTCTCTTTCTAAAGCCCCGTTCTTGTGTGAGAAAGGAAGATGAAATCTGATACTGTCGAAATACAGAATGCTATCTGTTTTGTAAATATGTTCGCTTCGTTTTATCGGCAGAGTGGATCCCCTCCATCTACGATTCTTTAAACAATCTGAACTGTAGTGCCCGCATCTCGTGGTCGTGCAGCAGCGTTCTCGCTTCCCACGCCCGGGTTCCCGGGTTCGATTCCCGGCGGGGTCAGGGATTTTCTCTGCCTCGTGATGGCTGGGTGTTGTGTGCTGTCCTTAGGTTAGTTAGGTTTAAGTAGTTCTAAGTTCTAGGGGACTGATGACCATAGATGTTAAGTCCCATAGTGCTCAGAGCCATTTGAACCATTTTTTGAACTGTAGTGATTATATTTAAAAAAACGAAAAACAATAATTACGCTATAGTTATCGTGACACAACATTTATTTAAATTGTGATTCTCGACATGTGGGTCAAGTACGTTCACGCGACCTTTTCGAACATAACTGTTCCAGGTTTAAACTACAAACCATGAGCAAGCACGGCAGTTGAGTTTACTGTAAGTCATCGCAATGATTGGCACACGACGACTTGACATGTTAGTTCCATAACGACGGGGTGGGTGAATTTTCATTCTTTCTCATTACCTTGCACTTTTTATCACAATTCCTATAACATACTTGTAGGTGTTGAAAAGGGTACTTAGTAGAGAAAGTTTTAATAAGGAGTCCGTGTCCGTGATTTACCGTTTGGACGCAAAAGAAATTTGGAGATAGGATCACTTTCGAATCTCCCGCTTCGCGGTACGCACACAGCGGAGATAACGAGTTCTGATTACTGCGGAGGGTGTGTTCGCTGGTGCGAGTGAAGGTCCAGCAGTCTATCGCAACAGTTGATGTGGACGAAAGTGGTCTATGATGGACCGAGGCGATACGGGAAACGTTCCCGGTACGTGCGTTGTGCAACTCTACCATAACGTACATTCGACAGGGAGATTTGAAAACTCATTTTAACACTCATTTTACATCCGAACGGTGCGTTTAATCACGTGGGTTTCTTATGAAAACTTTTTCTACTAAGTTCCTTCTGCAATTCCAAAAGACTGTAATGGGAATTGTAAACCTGCCCGTATTTAATAGTAATCTTGTGCTGTTGCCTTTTCTTGATTTTTGTAACTCCGTTTGTTACTTATTAGGGTCGAAACTGGTGAACAGTCAAAAACACAGCAAATGCGGCCAAGATGATTCAAGAAATTGGTGCAATAATCAGATAAATCACATTCACATACTTACGAGTAAAGCAAATGAAATCGGCCACTTGCTCACTGCGAGTTCCGTGCAAACTTTTCGATTTTTGCCTGTTTTCCATGTAGATGCTAGCAAGATATCGGTTCTGGAAAATCCGAGACTGTATCAAACTACTACAGCGGTTCCTTAGATTTGCCCAGACACACAGAAAGAAACGAGCAGTGAACTTCAGTTTATATGTGTGAATACAGAAGATTGAAATAAAATGTTTTTGTTTACTTGACTAAAACTTATATTTTATGTTTGCTTACAGTAACGTTCGTCTACTACGCTTTTAGTTTTTCACTTTAGTTTTAGTTATGTCATGTTCCGTAGATAATATTCCTGGTTATTTTATCGATATGATGTGGAACGAGTCAGATTACAAGTTATATATATATATATATATATATATATATATATATATATATATATACACACACACACACACACACACACACACACACACACACACACGAGTAGTGGTAATATTAATATTACTGAAATTTTTAGTTCTACACATGCAACTACATTTAGAGGTACAATTTTTTTTTTTACCATTTCTGAAACAAAAATTCGTCCATGGAGTAGAAGGAGTTGTACAAAATAAATGATTTTAAGCTAGATTTAAAACTTGATCTGCTACCTGTCAGACACTTTATGTTGTTGGGCAAATGATCAAAGATTTTTGTTGCTAAATAGTGTACTCCTTCTTGAGCAACTGACAGCTTCAATAACGGATAGGAAAGGTCATTTTTCCCTCTAGTGTTATACAAATGATCATCACTGTTCTTCGCGAATTGAGATGCATTATTTGTAACAAATATGTACTCTAATGGTGCAGTTAAAATACCTAACTCCTTGAAAAGGTGCCTACGTGACGTCCTTGGGTGAACACCACTAATTATTCTCACTGCTTTCTTTTGTGCAATCAATACTTTATGTATAAGTGGTGAGTTACCCCAGAAAACTATTCCATAAGGCATTATTGAGCGGAAATATGCAAAGTACGTTAGGAGGCTGATCTGTTTATTACCAAGACTAGCGATTATAGGAAGAGCGAAAGAAGCTGACCTTAGTTGTTCGAGACGCTCAGCAATATGCTTCTTCCAGTTCAAGTTGTCATCAATGTGAACACCCAATCTACCCTGTTAATTGAGCCCTGTTCATATGCTACATAAACTGTCGGTATGACTCTATTCACTGTACAGAACTGGATATAGTGAGTTTTTTCGCAATTCAGGGAGAGTCCATTTTCTGAGAACCACTTAATAATTCTTTAAAAGACATCCTTAACAATATCTTCAGGAGCTTTTTCTGGAATGAGATTTATTATAAGACTCGTGTCATCTGCAAAAAGTACTAGTTCCACTTGCTGAACGTTAAGTGAGAGGTCATTCACATGAATACGGAACAGCAGAGGACCTAAAATTGAACCCTGTGGCACTCCCTTTGTGATAACTCCCAACATCATTTGTGCTATTCAGCACAACTTTTTGCTTTCTGTTCATTAAGTATGATTCAAACCAGCTGTGTGTATAGCCTTCAATTCCATAAAACCTGAGCTTTTCTAAGAGTGTGATATGATCCACACAGTCAACTGCCTTGGAGTGATCACAAAAAATTCCAACTGGCGATAATTTGTTATTTAGGGCTTGTACTATTTGACGGGTAAATGTATAGATAGCATTCTCAGTCGAGTAATTCTTCCGGAATCCGAACTGTGACATGCTGAGTAAATTATTTTCACTTAAATGTGAGACTACTCTTGAATGCCTAACTTTTTCGAATATTTTAGAAAATGAAGTCAGCAAAGAGACTGGTCTATAATTATTTAAGTCACTCTTGTCCCCTTTCTTATGAAGAGGTTTGACAATTGCGTATTTCAATCTGTCTGGAAAAATTCCCTATGCCAGCGAAGAATTACATATATCGCTAAGGACTTCACTTATTAAATTAGAACAACACTTCAAAATTCTGTTAGAGACTCCATCAACACCACATTATCTCTTGTTTTTCAGTATGTTTATAACTGCCTTAATTTCAGTGGGGGATTTCGTGCTATTACAGTTTATATTCTAACGGCAGAAAGATGTTCATATGTGCTGTAATTACAATTCAACAATTTTCTGATTCCCTTACTGTAATTGTAATCTGAAACCTTGCTTCTTGCCAACTTTCAGGATTCCATATCAAGGGGAAGAATCCTACAGATTTTGATGAGTATCAAAATACACTGAAGGTCCCAAGTAACTGGTGTTGCGTATTCAGAGGTATGTAAACGGGCAGAATACGGTGCTGCGGTCGGCAACGCCTATATAAGACAACAAGTGTCTCGCACAGTTGTTAGATCGGTTACTGCTGCTACAATGGTAGGTTATCAAGGTTTACGTGAGTTTGAACGTGCTGTTATAGTTGGCGCAAGAGCGATGAGACACAGCATCTCCGAGTTTGCGATGAAGTGGGGATTTTCCCGTACGACCGTTTCACGAGTATACCGTGAATATCAGGAATCCGGTAAAACATTAAATCTGCGACATCGCTGCGGCCGGAAAAAGATCCTGCAAGAACGGGATCAACGACGACTGAAGAGAATCATTCAACGTCACAGAAATGCATCCCTTCGGCAAACTGCATCAGAGTGCTGGGCCATCAACAAGTGTCAGCGTGCGAACCATTCAACGAAACATCATCGAGACGGGCTTTCGGAGCCGAAGGCTCACTCGTGTGCCCTTGATGACTGCACGACACAAAACTTTGCGACTCGCCTGGCCCCGTCAACACCGACATTGGACTATTGGTGATTTGAAACATGTTGCCTGATCGGACGAGTCTCGTTTCAAATTGTATGGAGCGGATGGACGTCTACAGGTACGGAGACAACCTCATGAATCCATGGACCCTGCATCTTAGCACGTAACCGTTGAAGATGGTGGAGGTTCTGTAATGGTGTGGGACATGTGCAGCTGGAGTGATATGGGACACCTGATACGTCTAGATACGACTCGATGACTGGTGACACGTTCGTAAGCATCCTGTCGGAGCACCTGCATCCACACGTGCCCATTTTGCATTGCGTCGGACTTCCAGCAGGACAATGCGACACCGCACAAATGCATAATTCCTACACAGTGGCTCCCGGAACACTCTACTGAGTTCGCCGACCGCAGTGGCCGAACGGTTCTAGACGCTTCAGTCTGGAACCGCGCGAACGCTACGGTCGCTGGTTCGAATCCTGCCTCGGGCATGGATGTGTGTGACGTCCCTAGGTTAGTTAGGTTTAAGTAATTCTAAATCTGTGGGACTGATGACCTCAGATGTTAAGTCCCATAGTGCTCAGAGCCATTTGAACTCTTCTGAGTTTAAATACTTCCACGGAACACCACACTCCCCAGACACGAACATTACTAAGCACATCTGGGATGCCTTGCAAAGTGCTTCTCAGAAGAGATCTCCATCCCCTCGTCCTCTTACGGATTTAGGGACAGCCCTGCAGGCTGGTATAAATTCCCTCCGGCACTATTTCAGACATTAGTCGAGACCATGATATGTCGTGTTGCGGCTATTGCGCGTGCTCGCGGGGGCCGTACACGATATTAGGCAGGTGTACCAGTTTCTTTGTCTCTTCAGTGTATGACATGAAACGCCGTATCATTTGGTTGAATTGACTTTACACTGTATAAATCTGAACCTGATACGTCCACCCGTCCACGACAGAAACGGTTCTTAACAGTCGGACAGAGAGGCAGGCGGACGGACAGCAGGGAGATCCCAAAAGGATTCCGTTTCAGCACATTGAGGCACGGAACACTGAAAAACAGTTCAAAAACTGGAAAACTTTATTAACCGTTCTCGTCTTTCCAAACCTTTATGTACTCCACCAACACACCATAACACCTATTACACAAGAAAAGAAAGATTCATTGTGCAATTTATTGTATTTTAAAAAACTGGACTCCTGCAACATGCATTTTTAAATATGATGTCAAGAACTGAAGAAGTAATTAAAGATACAATAACCATTAGCTCTTTAGTGGTTTCTGAATATTGTAAAGAGCCTGAGCATTAAAAAGAAATGATACCCTAACAGAAATAGTAGGTGCGGATGGTCAAAAAGAAAATCATTGTGTTTCTCTTTCTGATGAACTACATACAGCAACCGTAACATTTCTGCCAGATAGCTCTTTATTATAAAATTCCATGTCTGAAGCTAGCACATACTTCTTGGCAGGCTTCATGACATCTTTATATTTCTCATACACTATGTGATCAAAAGTATTCAGACACCTGGCTGAAAATGACATACAAGTTCGTGGCGCCCTCCATCGGTAATACTGGAATGCAATATTGTGTTGGCCCACCGTTACCCTTGATGACAGCTTCCACTCTCGCAGGCATACGTTCAGTTAGGTGCTGGAAGGTTTCTTGGTGAATGGCAGCCCATTCTTCACGGAGTGCTGCACTGAAGCGAGGTGAGGCCTGGCGCGAAGTCGAAAATGGTTCAAATGGCTCTAAGCACTATGGGACTTAACATCTGAGGCCATCAGTCCCCTAGACTTAGAACTACTTGAACCTAACTAATCTAAGGACATCACACACATCCATGCCCGAACAGGATTCGAACCTGTGACCGTAGCAGCAGTGCGGTTCCAGACTGAAGCGCCTAGAACCGCTCGCTCACAGCGGCCTGCTTACGAAGTCGGCGTTCCAAAACATCCCAAAGGCGTTCTATAGCATTTGGCTCAGGACTCTGTGCAGGCAAGTCCATTACAGGAATGTTATTGTCGTGTAACCACTCCGCCGCAGGCCGTGCATTATGAACAGATGCTCGATAATGTTGAAAGATTCAATCGTCATCCCCGAATTGCTCTTCAACAGTGGGAAGCAAGAGGGTGCTTAAAACATCAATGAAGGCCTGTGCTGTGATAGTGCCACACGAAACAACAACGGGTGCAAGCCCCTTCCGTGAAAAATAGCACCGTAACACCACCGTCTGTGAATTTTACTGAGGACGCTGCACACGCTGGCAGATGACGTTCACCGGGCGTCGCCATACCCACACCCTGCCATTTGATCGCCAAATTCTGTACCGTGATTCGTCACTCCACGCACCGTTTTTCCACTGTTCAGTCGTCGGATGTTTACGCTCCTTGCACCAAGCGATCCGTCGTTTGGTATTTACCAGCGTGATGTTTGGCTTATGAGCAGACGCTCAACCATGAAATCCAAGTTTCTCACCTCCCGCCTAATTGTCGTAGTACTTGCAGTGGATCCTGATGCAGTTTGGAATTCCTGTGGATGGTCTGGATAGATGTCTACCTATTACACATTACGATACTCTTCAACTGTCAGCGGTTTCTGTCAGTCAACAGATGAGGTCGGCCTTTACGCTTTTGTTCTGTACGTGTCCCTTCACGTTTCCACTTCACTATCACATCGGAAACAGTGGAACTAGGGATGTTTAGGAGTGTGAAAATCTCGCGTGCAGACGTATGACACAAGTGACACCCAATCACCTGATCTCGTTCGAAGACCGTGAGTTCCGCGGAACGCCCCATTCTGCTCCCTCACAACGTCTAATGACTACTGAGATCGTTGATATGGAGTACCTGGCAGTAGGTGACAGCAAAATGCACCTAATATGAAAAACACATGTTTTTTTAGGTGTCCAGGTACTTTTGATCGCATCGTGTATGTATTTCTCATATTGGACTAACAGAGACATTTATGAAGTTTTTCTCTCTCCGCCTTCCTGTCTTCTTTCCCCAAACTCAATCGCCCTCAATTCACTTTATAATTTTATTGTTCTACGTCGTGTACAGTGTACACACGCGTCGCTCTACGCTATTAATATTTTAACGACAGTGTTCACGTAATTATAGTTTCTATAATTTTAGCTGGCTCCCTCTCCTTAAACTCATGACATTCCCATTACTTCCTCTCTCTGCTTCATTCCTCTCCCCCAATGACCCACACTCTACATTACCCTTCCTTGTCCCCTCTTTTTCATCTCCCCCTCCCTTTTGCCTGACTTCCACCAGATACTTGTTTAAAACATTGATCGCAGTTGCAAAACACCGTACTGTGATCTTTTGTGCTGAATAGACCAGATGGATTGCTGACGCAACTAATTAGATATATTCTACATTTATGTACAATTATTTTCTATTTATTGTAAAATATTTGACGGTACATATTGTTTTTTTTTTTTAACTTTGTCGTACCTCTAAAGATGGTCGAAGCATGTCATGTAACTAAAAATGACTGAAGAATAAGTGAAAACTATTTTGAATATCAATAAACCTTCCGATATGTCGACTACAGTGAAAAATTCAATGTAGTTGACGCTTTCTGAATAATGACGAAAACTTGATAAATAAACTGTGATAATGATAGACTACAGACAAGCATATATTTGTGTTGTGTGGAGTATTCAAAGAACGTGTACTCTGAAATAACAAACTTCTTGTTATTAGACCGAAACAATTTTTTGGGTGACACTGTAAGTCTGAAAATAAATCTTGTGTTACATGCACCACAGTCAACTTCTGGGGTGTACCTCACGTGCCAGAATCTGAGTACTGTTTGGCAAATCCTAAACATGCCTTGTTCTTTCCCCAAACACCAGTCGCCGACAAGCCCACTCCCTACGTTACTCTGAGTCGGTCCCACGTACAGGTCTCGTTCTTGCACTATACGATCGAGCAATTGTAAAATCATGCAAAATTTTATTTTCGGCCAAAAACGGACGATCTGATTATTTCACCTGTAGCTTCAACGTATGAATAAAAAATAAAATACTACTACATATTATAAAAGAATGAAGGGTGCATCGCTTCGCACATTTTATGAGGACCGAGTTATCCCATTTATTACAACTTATCACTGAATAAAAGATGCTTGGCTAATGTGAAAAGTAAGGTTACAAGAATGTTTTGAATACAAAAAATGAATTTATTTTAATAAAAATTTTCATGCATTGTAGTATAGATCTTGCGTTATTTTTCCACATGATCACCACTTACCGCAGTACATTTATGCGTGGCACCAGATCTTTTTTTCATTTCTGTGTCATAGAAATCTCCCGCGCCTTTTTGAGCCAGTTCTTCACTTCCATTTTCACCTCGGCGTCGCCGGAAATGTGTTTTCCACGAAGCTGTTCCTTCAATTCGGTGAACAGATGATAGTCACTAGGTGCGAGATCGGGGCTGTGAGAGGACTGGCTTAAAACTTCCCAACCAAACGAAGCCAACAACTCTTGTGTTGCATGAACGGTGTGCGGACGCCCGTTGTCATGAAAGAGAAAGACTCCCTTTGTCAGTATCCCGCGACGTTTGTTTTGGATGGCTCTGCAAGGTTTCTTCATGGTTTCACAATTTCTTGTAGCATTTATTGTTTCACCTCTTTCCAAAACAAATCAACGGGCAGAACCCCTTTTCTGTCCCAAAACAGTGACACCAGTATTTCCCTCGCTGTTTTCCGAGTGTTGAATTTTTTGGCTGAAGTGGAAAAAGTATGGCGGCACTGCATCGACTGTCATTTGCTCTCTGGAGTATGGTGACAAGCCCAAATTTCATCTCCTGCCACTATAGAGTTGAGAAAAGCCTCGCCTTCAATCTCAAAATTCTCAAGAAATTCGTGAGCGGCACTTACTCAGTTCATTTTGTGTGCTTCAGTAAGCATCATGGCCAAACATCACGCACACAACTTGCGATAATGTAGTCGATAATTTACGATTTTATGAACGACAGTTCATGAAATGTTTGGAAAAACTGCATGCAGGTCGTCAATTGTAGAACGGTGATCAGAGAGAAAGTTCTTCAATTTTGTGCACCACATCATCAGTCGTAACAGACGGACTTCCGCTTCTGTCTTCATTGTGAATTTCCGTCCTTGCAGAATTGGAATTCCGTACCCATTTCGCCATACGCTGCCTTGGTGTTACGTTCTCTCCATAAACAGAAACAATTTTGTGACGAATCGCAGTGCCGTTCATGCACTTAACATTCATGTAGCGAATAACAGCGCGTACTTCACACTTTGCGGAAGCGGGGGACTGATGACCTTAGCTGTTTAGTCCCCCTTAAACATCCCAACAACCACCACCACCACCCAATGAGAACGTTCATTTCTAACAGTCACCACAACACTAATCGACGAACTTTTGATTGTTGGGAACGCTCGTTCCTTCCGCTGGCTTCCCGCTGCACGACATTCGTACCAACTTCCCCCAGGGAGATTCCAACGTAAAGCTACACGCCCCGCGAATAACCCTCGTACATTGCAAAACCTGCATTACAAGACGAAGTAATTCGCGGGTGAAAGACTTTCGCAGATGGCACACCTGCATGTCGAAAGCAGCACTCCGTACTGCGCTGAGAAGATCCAGAAACAGCTACTGTAGATCGCCACCGTTCGCTAGCATATGGCTCTTGACCGGGAGGGAAGGAAGAAGGTCCCAGCTAGAAGAAACGGCGGCAGCAGCCGGAGATGCCTCGCAGTAATTGGAAACTGGATAGGAGCGGTCCGGTTTCGAAGAGCGCAAACTAATTCCACAGAAACGCGTGGCGACCAGGCGCTCACAGATTATGTTTCCCCGCCGGGATTAACGCGACCGCACGGCTGCACAGACGAGACGGGCGAACCGCGCGCGCTGGCCGCCAGCCCGGCTGTGTTAGGCAGCTGGACACCTCTCCAGGCCCGCCGACCCCCAGGTGTTTCTCCGTCCAGGCAGGACTGCCTTGTCAGCGAGCTACGGCGGTGAGGGGCGGAAGCAGTTACAACGCGGCAGTAATGTCGTAGGTGGAGCCGCCTCGCACTCATGCGTGCGTGCATCAGACAGACGTCAGTTACGCGGCGAAAACATTATTCGCCATTGCGACATATGGCATTTACGTCTCACTCGGGAACTTGTGTCGGCTCCTTCAGTTATCTGAAGATTAAGAGATAGCCGGCCTGAGTGACCGTGCGGTTCTAGGCGCTACAGTCTGGAACCGAGCGACCGCTACGGACGCAGGTTCGAATCCCGCGTCGGGCATGGATGTGTGTGATGTCCTTAGGTTAGTTAGGTTTAATTAGTTCTAAGTTCTAGGCAACTGATGACCTCAGAAGCTAAGTCGCATAGTGTTCAGAACCATTCTGAACCATTAAGAGGTAAGAACTGAAGTTCATTAAAAGTTCAGCTTATTATAACTTGCGTCGGGTGAACGGCCGCTGGAGTGAAATAAAAATACACTGAGAAATTTACGTTACCAACATAAGAACCATAATTGAAAGCCTCGATTTCGCATGTGGGGAATTTTAATAATGTTCCACCCCAACAGGAATACTAACTGACAAAACAAGAAATAAATAACTATCTCAGATTAATGCAGCAATAAAAAACTGCAGACTGAACTAAATACATAGAAAACAAATAATATCACATTAGCCAGTTTAGTATATAAATCAAACGACGGACTGATCAGAACACATCAGTTTTTTGGATACTGAATTCTTCGTAACTTGATGCTGGGAGGCGGATACCACACTCTTTGATAAAACAAATTTTTCCATATACCATTAATAACTCGGCAACAGTCTGAATTAATATTTTCCTATCTTCATATTTGTAAGTAACATTTTGCCTGTTAGTATACAAACGCATGTTACTGGATCTTTACGCTGACTATATGTCGAAACCATCACTGTTAACCTCCTTCGCTACGTTGACGACGCTAGTTTCCTAACCCTCCATATAACATTGCAAAACTACACCATGAAAATGACGAGCTACAGACGCAGGAAGAAGATGCTGTGATATGCAAATGATTAGCTTTTCAGAGCATTCACACAAGGTTGGCGCCGGTGGCGATACCTACAACGTGCTGACATGAGGAAAGTTTCCAACCGATTTCTCATACACAAACAGCAGTTGACCGGCGTTGCCTGGTGAAACGTTGTTGTGATGCCTCGTGTAAGGAGGAGAAATGCGTAACATCACGTTTCCGACTTCGATAAAGGTCGAACTGTTGCCTATCGCGATTACGGTTATCGAATCGAAACATTGCTGCTCCCGTTGGTCGAGATCCAGTGACTGTTAGCAGAATATGGAATCGGTGAGTTTAGGAGGGTAATACGGAACGCCGTGCTGGATCCCAGCGGCCTCGTATCACTAGCAGTCGAAATTACAGGCATCTTATCCGCATGGCTATAACGGGTGGTGCAGCCACGTCTCGATCCCTGAGTCAACAGATGGAGACGTTTGCAAGACAACAACGATCTGCACGAACAGTTTGACGACGTTTGCAGCAACATGGACTATCAGCTCGGAGACCATGGCTGCGGTTACCCTTGACGCTGCATCACAGACAGGAATAGCGCCTGCGATAGTGTACTGAACGACGAACCTGGGTGCATGAATGGCAAAACGTCATTTTTTCGGATGAATCCAGGTTCTGTTTACAGCATCATGATGGTCGCATCCGTGTTTGGCGACATCTCGGTGAACACACATTGGAAGCGTGTATTCGTCATCGCCATACTGGCGTATCACCCGGCGTGATGGTATGGGGTGCCATTGGTTACACGTCTCGGTCACCTCTTGTTTGCATTGACGGCACTTTGAACAGTGGACGTTACATTTCAGATGCGTTACGACCCGTGGCTCTACCCTTCATTCGACCCCTGCGAAACCCTACATTTCAGCAGGATAATGCACGATCGCATGTTGCAGGTCCTGTACGGGCCTGTCTGGATACAGAAAATGTTCGACTGCTGCCCAGGACAGCACATTCTCCAGATCTCTCACCAACTGAAAACGTCTGGTCACTGGTGGCCGAGGAACTGGCTCGTGACAATACGCCAGTCAGTACTCTTGATGAACTGTCGTATCGTGTTGAAGCTGCATGGGCAGCTGTACCTGTACACGCCATCCAAGCTCTGTTTGACTCAATGCCCAGGCGTATCAAGGCCGTTATTACGGCCAAAGGTGGTTGTTCTGGGTACTGATTTCTCAGGATCTATGCACCCAAAATGCGTCAAAATGTAATCACATGTCAGTTCTGGTATAATATATTTGTCCAATTAATACCTGTTTATCATCTGCATTTCATCTTGGTGTAGCAATTTTAATGGCCAGTAGGGTACTAATCACCCCTAATGGCGTAACCAGAGGCTCATCAAAATAAACCTTACCAATACCCAGGCATAATTACAGTACAAACAACCTGCAGCTTCTGTTCCCATGGCTTTTACTTGACTTTATGATGATCCTATCCTGTTAAGCAACACACTGAAATAGCTGGGACTAACACTCGACTGAGAACTTCGATGGAAATGAAACCTGACAACCATCCAACAGAAAGCCCACAACAGACCAAAACTACTAATTGCCAGAAGAAGGGGATGGCAGCCTTCAACTATCTTCCACACCCTGAGCCAACCTATCTTCTAGTAAGTCAGTGTTGCACCGATATCATCTCCATATATATTCTGTCACGCCTTCGCTAAGTTTTTGTCCTTATTAAATCGTAGCAGTACTATGGCACCTGCGCGTGGGTCAATCAGGCGGGCACAGGGGCGGCTGATCTGTAATTTCCAAACGAGCCTGTTTGTGCACCACAAGCAGAACATGTGAAGCCTCGCAGTCATGATGACGTTTCAGACAGGTTTTGAAATGACAGACCGGTCTGTAGTATATTTACACTCTGAGGCGTTCATCTGTACGTGCCTGGGAGCAGTGTAACGCCACAGTATATCGCTATAAATACCATCTGATTCTAGCACAGTCAGGCGCAGTCTGGCAGCGCCCTCCACGGCATCAAATGGTTCAAATGGCTCTGATCACTATGGAACTCAACATCTGGAGTCATCAGACCCCTAGAACTTAAGCAGGATTCGAACCTGCGACCAGACTGAAGCGCCTAGAACCGCTCGGCCACCGCGGCCGGCTCCACTGCATCGCGTCCACGTCAGAGTCCAGCACACTATGGGCCAGCCAACAGCTGACGCCGGTCTGGGCAGCCAGCTTCACCAGACAAGCTCACTATTCCAAGCCCACTGCCGCACACGCGGGCGACAATGTGCAATCATTCCTCAAGGACCATAACGCCAGCGAACCCCTGCCTGGGATGGCAGAGGTTCGCAGCCATCATCCTTTCACAGCGGGCTCCCCTACCCCAGCAGCCCTGGTCGCCAATGACAAATGGTTCTGAGCACTATGGGACTCAACTGCTGTGGTCATTAGTCCCCTAGAACTTAGAACTACTTAAACCTAACTAACCTAAGGACAGCACACAACACCCAGCCATCACGAGGCAGAGAAAATCCCTGACCCCGCCGGGAATCGAACCCGGGAACCCGGACGTGGGAAGCGAGAACGCTACCGCACGACCACGAGATGCGGGCCGCCAATGACAGTTCAGCGGAAGCGCGCGTCGCTGGCACCGCTCACTCGAGGCCCCAGAGTGTTAGCTCAGACACACACTGCTGAGGGAGGTAAACAGTGCCACCAGAGCAGGACTTGGACGTCCATTGGCCCTCACACCGTCGCGGCTTTCGGGCGTCATCGGCATCGCCCTGGACGACACATCTGCAGACGGCGTATCAAGGAGCGCCTTAGCTCCCTGGCGTTGTTATCCAAGTCGAATAAATTGCATTGAGGTGACAAATGTCATGGAATACCTCCTAAACCCGTGCAGATCCTCCATTTGCCTGGCGTAGTGCAGCATGAACTCAACAAGTAGTTACAAATATTGAGCCACGCTGCCTCTATACCCATCCAGAATTGCGAAATTATTGCAGGCACAGGATTTTGTGCACCAATTAACTTCTCGCTTATGTACCATAAATATTTGGCAGAATTCATGTCCGGCATTCTTGGTGGACAAATAATTCGCCGGCCGGAGTGCCCGAGCGGTTCTAGGCGCTTCAGTCTGCAACCGCGCGACCGCTACGGACGCAGGTTCGAATCCTGACTCGGGCATGGATGTGTGTGATGTCGTTAGGTTTAAATAGTTCTAAGTTCTAGGGGACTGATGAAAAGGGCTCTGAGCACTATGGGACTTAACTTCTGAGCTCATCAGTCCCATAGAACTTAGACCTACTTAAACCTAACTAACCTACTGACATTACACACATCCATGCCCGAGGCAGGATTCGAACCTGGGACCGTAGCGGTCGCGCGGTTTCAGACTGTAGCGCCTAGAACCGCTCGGCCACTCCGTCGCTCGGACTGTCCAGAATGTTCTTCAAACCAATCTTGAACAATTGTGTCCAGGTGAAATGACGCATTGTCATCCACAAAAGAAAAATCCATCATTGATTGAGAACACGAAGTTCGTGAATCCCTGTATATATATCGGGGCGGTTAGTAGACCCGCAACCGAGCGCCTCCCCAGGTGGCGGATAGGGGAATGCCTCCTAGATATAGGTGGTACCGAGGAAATGAAATACTCGGGGCGGACCAAAACTACTAGTAGCGTCTGTTCCCACAGTGGGCGGCTACAAAAGGCGTCTGCTCCACATGTCAGTGGCGGCCTCAACCAACCTCCTGATCTGGAAAGTCAGGTTGTACTCGGCAGCATGCCATACATCCAACTACTAAACATCATGATGGTACAACGAGAAAAATCTCATTACCCCGGGCCCCAGTCAATAGACTGGGATTGTCGTGAGCATCGGATTCCGGGGGCTCACGGACATCATGAGAAGAATCGGAGCTTCTCAAACTCCCTCAAGACCAAACGCAAACACTACATCGGCACACTCAACGTGAACACACTGATGAAGACAGGAAAGATGAAACAACTGACAGACACTCTCGAAAAATTTCAAATCAAAATATGTGCACTGCAAGAAACACGATTCACAGACGAAGACCATTTCAACACGGAGAATTTCAGAATATACGACGGAAAACCATCGAGACAACTGAAAAACCTAAGGCTTTTTGGCACAGGATTTGCAGTACACAGGTCCATCACGGACAGCATAATCGACTTTTCGTCACCAAACGAAAGAATCAGCACCATCACAGTGAAATCAGCCAATAAATCCCACACAATAATCAACGCACATGCACCGACTAATGACTACAACAGGAAAAACCCGGACGAAATTGATGACTTCTGGACGACAATGGAAGAAACTATCAGAAAAATTCCTGCACATAGAGTCAAAATAATACTGGGAGACTTCAACGCCAAACTCGGAAAAGAAAAGATATACAGACATATCACAGGAAAACATACTCCACACAAGGACACCAACAAAAACGGAAAACATCTGATAGACTTTTGCAAAAGCCACGACCTCGCCATTATGTCAACAAAATTCAAGAAACCAACACGAAAACTTACCACATGGAAATTTCCCAGCGGAAAGCAAGAACTACAAATCGACCACGTAATAGTGCAGAAAGACTCACAAAAAGAAATTTTGAACATAGACACCCGTAAAGGCTACTTCGACTCAGACCACCACCTACTACAGATCAGGATTCGTCTTTTGCCCAAGAAAAAGCTCCAGAAGAACAAAATTGTTAGACCAGATCCAGAATACGTTACTTTAAACCAGACACAAATATTACACAAAATTAAAATGGAGAAAACGACAGACTGGACACAACTTTCACGAAGAATCCGAGAGGCCATGAAACTAGCACAAGCACCACGAACACGGAAACACCGTTGGTGGAACCACACATGTGACCAAGCTATTGACCAACGAATCAGTGCATGGAAAAAATTTAGTTGCCATAAATCCCAAGAGAATTGGATGAACTTCTTGAAAACACAGAAGCAATCAAGCAAAATCATTCGCAGTGAAAAACGGCGGTATGACAAACGGCGACTGACAGAGATCGAATCGGACTTCATGAAGAACAATACAAGAAACTTCTACAGAACGTTCAGAGAAAATATGACTGGATATCAACCACCCAACTTGTGCTTCAGAAGACCGGATGGAACCCTAGAAACCAATACCAAAAACAATTGTGACATTCTGGCAAAGTACTTTGAAAAACTGCTCAACACGGACCCCCCCATGGAAGAAATGATGACAGAAACGAGCAAATACAATCCAGATAGTGAACCTCCAACTCTAGAAGAAGTTAAAGAAATAATAAAGTCACTCAAGAATCGTAGAGCACCAGGAGAAGATGGCATCATCGCGGAAATCTGGAAGTTACAAGACCCAGAACTCACCAAAGGCATCCACAGGATCTTGGAAGACATCTGGAAGACCATGAAAATTCCTGACGAGTGGAAAACTGCCCTGATACACCCACTACACAAAAAAGGTGACAAGACTAACCCGAACAACTACAGAGGAATATCCCTACTACCGGTCACATACAAGATCCTCTCTAAAGCTTTACTGAACAGAGTAGAATGCCAAACCGACCACTTGATTGGGGAATACCAAGCAGGCTTCCGTAAAGGGCGGTCTTGTGTGGAACAAATTTGGAACCTGAAAATGATTTTACAACACAAACAGAACCTGATCATTACCTTTGTTGACTTCAAAAAGGCGTACGACTCTATCGACCGGAAAACTCTCTTCAAAATTCTAGCAGAATACAAAGTAGACAACAAAACACGGGCTATCATAGAGCAAACTTTAACCAACACGACCTCCAAAGTAAAGTTCTGTGGGGAACTATCAGAGCCCTTTGAAATTCGCACAGGTGTCCGACAAGGCGATGGCCTCTCACCTCTCCTTTTCAACCTGGTGTTAGATAAGGTCATAAAAGAATGGGAAACATCACAACAGGGGATAACCTTAGGAAACCTACAGATTAAATGCCTGGCTTTTGCAGACGATTTGGCGATTGTCACGAAAGGTATAAAGGAAACAAAAGACGCTATTGAAAAACTGCACGAAATCGCTTCCAAAACTGGACTACAGATCTCTTACGAAAAGACACAGTTTATGAGCACAAAGAAACTCTCATCTCTGAACACAAAGTATGGCACGATTTACAAAACAGCAAACTTCAAATACCTCGGTGAAACACTACAAATGAGTGGACATAACAGAGACTCAAATGAAGAAAGAAAGACTAAACTGGACAAGGCATACAAAGTAGTGTGGAATCATTACAACAAGAAGTCTATCTCACAAAAAGCCAAATTACGCCATTACGACACGGTGGTGCTTCCTGAGGCACTATATGCAGCAGAGACCACACTAATCCGAGGGCATACACGTATCAGACAATTAGAAAAAGTAGAACGGAAAATACTTAGGAAAATATTTGGCGCAACTAACAACAATGGAATATGGATCAAGAAACCTACAGGGGAACTGTACAAACATACGGAGACAATCACAGAAAAGATTAGAAAACGCAGACTACAATTCTATGGACACCTATACAGAATGCCATCACACAGGCTGACCAAACAGATCTTTGACTGGGTAACCACTAGAAACAACAAATGGGTGGCAGAGGTAGAAAACGACCTGAACCAGCTCAACATAACAGCAGACACAATAAACGACAGAATAAAGTTCAGAAACATCATTAAGAAAAGTAAACTACATGAGATACAATGCGACAAACGAATAGGCATAAAATGGACCGAAGAACGCAAGCAAGATCACAGCCAGAAGATGAAAGAAATATGGGCAACCAAAAAGGCAATCAAGATGAAGCCGAAGACACGAAGCCGACAAGAAGCATGGACAGAGGACCGGAAACAGAAACACAGCGAGCGAATGAGGGAAGTTTGGGCAGCAAGGAAGGCAGCAGAAGGAACTGGCCATGTAGTTTAGTCCAAATGCGCTCTTTAAGGGCAAAACACCAATAATAATTATATATATATATATATATATATATATATATATATATATATTAGTGTTACAGAAAGGTACGGCCAAACTTTCAGGAAACATTCCTCACACACAAAGAAAGAAAATATGTTATGTGGACGTGTGTCCGGAAACACTTACTTTCCATGTTAGAGCTCATTTTGTTACTTCTCTTCAAATCACATTAATCATGGAATGGAAACACACAGCGTGACTTCAAACACTTTGTTACAGGAAATGTTCAAAATGTCCTCCGTTAGCGTGAATACATGCATCCACCCTCCGTCGCATTAAATCCCTGATGTGCTGATGCAGCCCTGGAGAATGGGGTATTGTATCACAGCCGTCCACAATACGAGCACGAAGAGTCTCCACATTTGGTACCGGGGTTCCGTAGACAAGAACATTCAAATGCACCCCTAAATGAAAGTCAAGAGGGTTGAGGTCAGGAGAGCGTGGAGGTCATGGAATTGGTCCGCCTCTCCCAATCTATCGGTCACCGAATCTGTTGTTGAGAAGCGTACGAACACTTCGACTGAAATGTGCAGGAGCTCCATCGTGCATGAACCACATGTTGTGGCGTACTTGTAAAGGCACATGTCCTAGCATCATGATGACATGCTCCATTGAGCGTAGGTGGAAGAACATGGCGTCCAATCAAGACATCACCAAAAATGCCTGCCCAAACGTTCACAGAAAATCTGTGTTGACGACGTGATTACGCAATTGCGTGCGGATTCTCGTCAGCCCACACATGTTGATTGTGAAAATTTACAATTTGATCACGTTGGAATGAAGCCTCATCCGTAAAGAGATCATCTGCACTGAAATGAGGATTGACACATTGTTGGATGAACCATTCGCAGAAGTGTACCCGTGGAGGCCAATCAGCTCCTCATAGTGCCTGCACACGCTGTACATGGTACGGAAACAACTGGTTCTCCCGTAGCACTCTCCATACAGTGACGTGGTCAACGTTACCTTGTACAGCAGCAACTTCTCTGACGCTGACATTAGGGTTATCGTCAACTGCACGAAGAATTGCCTCGTCCATTGCAGGTGTCCTCGTCGTTCTGGGTCTTCCCCAGTCGCGAGTCACAGGCTGGAATGTACCGTGCTCCCTAAGACGCCGATCAATTGCTTCGAACGTCTTTCTGTCGGGACACCTTCGTTCTGGAAATCTGTCTCGATACAAACGTACCGCGCCACGGCTATTGCCCCGTGCTAATCCATACATCAAATGGGCATCTGCCAACTCCGCATTTGTAAACATTGCACTGACTGCAAAACCACGTTCGTGATGAACACTAACATGTTGGTGTTACGTACTGATGTGCTTGATGCTAGTACTGTAGAGCAATGAGTCGCATGTCAACACAAGCACCGAAGTCAACATTACCTTCCTTCAATTGGGCCAACTGGCGGTGAATCGAGGAAGTACAGTACATATTGACGAAATTAAATTAGCTCTAACATGGAAATTAAGCGTTTCCGGACACATGTCCACATAACATGTTTTCTTTATTGGTGTGTGAGGAATGTTTCCTGATAGTTTGGCCGTACCTTTTTGTAACACCCTGTATACATATATATATGACCTTGTAGATTGTGTCTGAAGTTCCGTGCGGCTTTTCGCGGATGATGCTGTAGTATACAGAGAAGTTGCAGCATTAGAAAATTGCAGCAAAATGCAGGAAGATCTGCAGCGGATAGGCACTTGGTGCAGGGAGTGGCAACTGAACCTTAACATACACAAATGTAATGTATTGCGAATACATAGAAAGAAGGATCCTTTATTGTATGATTATATTATAGTGGAAAAAACACTGGTAGCAGTTACTTCTGTAAAATATCTGGGAGTATGCGTTCGGAACGATTTGAAGTGGAATGATCATATAAAATTAATTGTTGGTAAGGCGGGTGCCAGGTTGAGATTCATTGGGAGAGTCCTTAGAAAATGTAGTCCATCAACAAAGGAGGTGGCTTACAGAACATTCGTTCGGCCTATACTTGAGTATTGCTCATCGGTGTGGGATCCGCACCAGGTCGGGTTGACAGAGGAGATAGAGAAGATCCAAAGAAGAGCGGCGCGTTTCGTCACAGGATTATTTGGTAAGCGTGATAGCGTTACGGAGATGTTTAGCAAACTCAAGTGTCAGATTCTGCAAGAGAGGCGCTCTGCATCGCGGTGTAGCTTGCTGTCCAGGTTTCGAGAGGGTGCGATTCTGGATGAGGTATCGAATATATGGCTTACCCCTACTTATACCTCCCGAGGAGATCACGAATGTAAAATTAGAGATTCGAGAGCGCACGGGGGCTTTCCGGCAGTCGTTCTTCCCGCGAACCATACGCGAGTTGGACAGGAAAGGGAGGTAATGACAGTGGCACGTAAAGTGCCCTCAACCACACACCGTCGGGTGGCTTGCGGAGTATAAATGTAGATGTAGATGTAAACGGTCTCCAAGTAGTCGAACATAACCATTTCCAGTTAGTGTTCGGAACCCAGCCCAAAGCATGTAAACACACCCACCACCAGCTTGCAGAGTACCTCGTCGACAGTATTGGTCCATGGTTGCCTGGGCTCTGAGCCACCCTCAAACCCCTCAATCATCTCTTACCAACTGAAATCGGTACACACCTGGGCAGGTAACGGTTTTCCAGTCATCTCCAGTCGAACCTACCAGCCCAGAAGAGGGGGCTGCAGGTATCTCGTGCTGATAGCAAAGGCAGCCCCGTCTGTCCATTAACGCCGAATTTCACAGCACTGTCCTAACGGATACGATCGTCGTGCATCCCATATTGACTTCTGCTGTTATTTCACGCTTGTCTTTTAACACTGACAACTCAACGCAAATGAGGCTCCTCTCGGTCGTCATGTGAAGGCCGTCGGCCATTGCACTGTCCCTGCTCAAAGGCAATGCCTGCAATTTGGTATTCTCGGCACATTATTCAGTGTGAACCTCGAAATTTCCTACCGACCAAAATCGAATGTCCCATGCTTCTAACTCCAGCTACCATTCCGCATACAAAGGCTGTTAATTCCGTCGTGCTTCCACAATGCGGAAAGCTTTTCGTGTGTAGCACCTGAGTGCAAATGACAGCTACGGCAACGCACTGCCCTTTTACATAGCGCGCGCAAACTGCCGTGGCCGCTGTATGTGCAGCCGGCTGCGGAAGCGCGGGGGAAGCGGCAGTGGGGGGTCGCCCCGAGCGCTGGAGGGGAAGTGCTGTGCTCTAAACTGAAACCCACGCACACAATTCTTTTAAATATTAAATGGAGCCCCTCTACGCCCACACTTGCATGGTGACTATTCAAAAAGATTTCTCACCTCTGCTTTGGTTAGTACCTACAAATAATGCAGGTATTCATTTTCGCCTGGTTTGTTAGCCATTTGCACTTTCAGAGAAGAGTGAGGAGTGGGGAATTTTGGCTAAAACCTACACATTTCTCTTGCTGCCATGTTAAAATTTCCTTCTTGCAACGGAAACAGCCGACTTTACACAGTTTCACTTCACTAACATGTTGTGCAGACGTAACTGCTAGAGAATTCTGAAGTAATGGCTTATTAAGTTTATCAAATGAGGAACTGAGGAAAAGTAAGAACAGCATCTCACGAAAAAGGACATCCTTGGTAAAGACAAACGAGCAATGACATTGTTCGAAAACCCATACCATTTCTCGTTCAGCAGCTATCGATGGTCCTTAAACATTACATTCCTTCATCGAAAAAGTCTGTAGTTTGGCAATAACCTGAGAGATAATGAAGTTTTGTATAATAACCATATGGTAAAATACTCTTCTCCTTGCGTGATATCATTTGCCAAAATCTCATTTGGATATCTCACATGACTTATGAAATGTGAGGAATGTTTCACTCTGGCTTTAGTGCTGGCGCGGTGCGATCGCAAATTAGTGTGCTAGATCATATCGATTTCCTCGTGTTTGCTGATAGATACAGACCTCCAACAAAGTATAAAGAAAAGTTCAGTATGTTAGCTAAATTACACACGCATTAACATGTCATGTAATACGCATCAAACGCAAAATCATAGCGACCTCTATATTTCATTGCAAACACTTTCGAATTTCGCGAAGTGTCTTACTTCCACGTAAATATCCCAGTAACTAAGACCATTAACGAAATGATTGGCACATCATAGTGAATCTGACATCTGCAGGGTGGTCCATTGATAGTGACCGGGCCAAATATCTCACGAAATAAGCATCAAACCTAAAAACTACAAAGAACGAAACTCTTCTAGCTTGAAAGGGGAAACCAGATGGCGCTAAGTTTGGCCCGCTAGATGGCGCTAGCATAGGTCAAACGGATATCAATTGCGTTTCTTTTATAATAGGAACCCCCATTTTTTATTACATATTCGTGTGGTACGTAAAGAAATATGAATGTTTTAGTTGGGCCACATTTTTCGCTTTGTGACACATGGTGCTGTAATAGTGAAAAACGTATGAGTACGTGGTATCACGTAACATTCCGCCAGTGCGGACGGTATTTGCTTCGTGATACATTACCGGTGTTAAAATGGACCGTTTACCAATTGCGGAAAAGGTCGATATATTGTTGATGTGTGGCTATTGTGATCAAAATGCCCAACGGGCGTGTGCTATGTATGCTGCTCGGTATCCTGGACGGATCATTCGCCGGATAGTTACGTTATTTAAGGAAACAGGAAATGTTCAGCCACGTGTGAAACGTCAACCACGACCTGCAACAAATGATGATGCCCAAGTAGGTGTTTTAGCTGCTGTCACGGCTAATCCGCACCTCAGTGGCAGACAAATTGCGCGAGAATCGGGACTCTCAAAAACGTCGGTGTTGAGAATGCTACATCTACATCGATTGCACCCGTACCATATTTCTATGCACCAGGAATTGTATGGCGACGACTTTGAACGTCGTGTACAGTTCTGCCACTGGGCACAAGAGAAATTACGGGACGATGAGAGATTTTTCTGCAAGCGTTCTATTTAGCGACGAAGCGTCATTCACAAACAGCGGTAACGTAAACCGTCATAATATGCACTAATGGGCAACGGAGAATCCACTATGGCTACGACAAGTGGAACATCAGCGACCTTGGTGGGTTAATGTATGGTGCGCGGCATTATGGGAGGAAGGATAATTGGCCCCCATTTTATCGATGGCTACCTAAATTGTGCAATGTATGCTGATTTCCTACGTAATGTTCTACCGATGTTACTACAAAATGTTTCACTGCATGACAGAATGGCGATGTACTTCCAACATGATGGATGTCCGGCATACAGCTCGCGTGCGGATGAAGTGCTATTGAATAGCATATTTCATGATAGGTGGATTGGTCGTGGAAGCACCATACCATGGCCCCCACGTTCACCGGATCTGACGTCCCCGGATTTCTGTCTGTGGGGAAAGTTGAAGGATATTTGCTATTGTGATCCACCGACAACGCGTGACAACATGATTCAGCGCATTGTCAATGCATGTGCGAACATTACGGAAGGCGAACTACTCGCTGTTGAGAGGAACACGTATTGCCAAATGCATTGAGGTTGAAGGACATCACTTTGAGCATTTATTGCATTAATGTGGTGTTTACAGGTAATCACGCTGTAACAGCATGCGTTCTCAGAAATGATAAGTTCACAAAGGTACATGTATCACATTGGAACAACCGAAATAAAATGTTCGAACGTACCTACGTTCTGTATTTTAATTTAAAAAACCTACCTGTTACCAACTGTTCGTCTAAACTCGTGAGCCATATATTTGTGACTATTACAGCGCCATCTATCACAAAGAGAAAAAAGTGGTCCAACTAAAACATTCATATTTCTTTACGTACTACACGAATATGTAATAAAATGGGGGTTCCTATTTAAAAAAAACGCAGTTGATATCCGTTTGACCTACGGCAGCGCCATCTAGCGGGCCAACCATAGCGCCATCTGGTTTCCCCCTTCAAGCTAGACAAGTTTCGTTCTTTGTAGTTTTTTTTTGTTTGGCGCTTATTTTGTGAGATATTTGGCCCGGTCACGATCAATGGACCACCCTGTATAGCTACAAATAAAGCAAAAATGAAATTATTTTGGCGAATAGTTTCTGTAAAATCGTTTCAGAAAGGTTGCAGCACGTGAGCGTCGATTCTCTCATCGCCGACTGGCCGAAAGGCGGCAAGGGCTTGACGGCCTCCCCTTCTGAACAAGCGAATTAACTCGTCCAGCTCTTTGGACGGAAACTCGTGATTGCACATCGGCGACCGTGTGCTGCGCGAGCTATGGCTTGTGCACGCGATACCTCTGGCATCTGTATACGTGCACATCTCTATGGAACGAATTGTGAGCTCAGTGTATGTTGTACCTTGCACTGGCGTTTTCATAGCCACAGCCGAGCTGCACCTGTGCGTCCTAAACGCTACACTCCACGACAGCACCGTAGCAGCTCCACTCATCCCCGGGTCGCTACAGGGTGGCTGGCGTCTGAACTACTTTCAGGCCTGGTCTGGCGAATGGTGCCAGCGCAGTCGATCTCCACGCAGCACAGCTTCACAACCACAGCATGCAGTTTCACCAGACAGTGGGCTGAGTGAGCCGACTGTTAGTTATTGTGGTTCTTGAACCGTGGAACTGCTCAATTCTTTAGAAAATCAAAAATTACAATATCACCACAGTTTTTTTTAAGGGGGGTAGGACGTCAAACTGGCCGACTTGGAGCAGGAGAGGCATCACAGGACATTTTAATTTCCAGTGTCTATACTTTTACAAATAAATTAATAAAACTTTGTCAGAATGACCAGGAAGGATTCTGGATTCGCACTCATTGCAGTGGAATTTCGAAAACATAACAAAATAAATTTTTTTTACGTGTGAAATTTCATCATTTGTTCACTTACTAATGGCTGCATTTGTTGATATACGTACACTTTTCTTCATAAGTTAGAGAGATTCTTCGATCAATTTTGCACAACATACATACCATACTTACAGGTGTATGAAACTCTAGAATTTATTTAATTTATGAAAAAACGGATGAGCTGTTTTATTTTAAACTTTATGTTTAGAAAAAACACAAATTTTGTAGTTAACTACTTTACTTTTTACCACAGTTTTTAATAGATTTGGAAAATTCTAGAGTTCCATACACCTTTAAGTATGGTTTGTATGCTGTGCAAAATTCATCGAAGAATCTCTCTTACTTATGAAGAAAAGTGTACCTATAGCAACAAATGCAGCCATTAGTAAGTGAAAAAATTATACAAATGCTGGGAAAGTTCTATAAATTTATTTGTAAAAGTATAGACAGAGGAAATTGAAATGTCCTGTGGTGACTCTCCTGCTCCAAGTCGGCCCGTTTGACGCCCTACCCCCCTTAAAGGAAATAGAAAGCTCGGGATAACTGGTGATGGACAAGCTTGTGACAGTTTCACAATTTTAATTTGACTCAGACTGTATGATAAACTTCAATTCGGACAGTTGCCCTCTTACTGATGCAATACAGAAATTTTCACTTTAACTGAATTACATAACCACGAATAAGAATCGTATTTTGCGCCCGCAACCGAAATCATAAATAGTAGGCACTGTGAATAATCAATCATAAACAATCGTTGTTGTTTAACCATATCTCAAAAGACTAGTAACACTGTACACTTCCAACCCAAAGTTACACAGCCACATAATACCACAAGGTCATTAAAATAAACAAAGATCTTAAAGGTTAATAAAACTGAACTGCCCACATAAAGGTCCACAGTGGAACATGCTTATACTAAAAACGCAAAGTGGGCCAACAAAGGACGCAAAACTGACGCACAGGAAGAATAACAAATTGCACATTCATTAAAGATACACAAATGATTAACATAATAGTTAAATAAGAATGGCTAGTAATAACTCAACCAGTAAAATAACTGACAGAAACGCTAATATTAACAAAGTGGCCTCACTTAACTAACGGACATAATCACTCAGAATGAATCCCAAATTGCACTTAACTTTAGAGAACAGCGTTAAGACGCACAGCAGTATTTGGACGCAATAACGCTACGGCCGGCAGGCAATACGAGCGTTCACTGCCCACGGCTTGCGCACAGGCTCACACGCAGGCGGTATATGTTTATATATAGTCCGACCGGCCTCACAATGAGCCGTCCTGACAAGAATCCATATCCGCACCGACGCCAGGAATCGAGCAGACTTAACAAATGGCCTGCAGCACAAATAGATTGCAATGAAAACAAGGTCAAATCACAGCCACAATGGAATATATAATAAGCATTCCCCCAAATTATTATGGAGCAACACTCTAACATTACCTGTCTCCCAGTAAATTAGCAGGAAACTTCGAGATCACTTCAAGTTGCCTTAAGGCACTTTCAACATTAAATAAACATACCGAATCCTGCAGTGACAAATTATTAAACCATTAACTCCACGGTTGCCGGGCGCGTACGCAACGGCAACGTACGGGCGGGTTTGTTGTATAATTATCGATATATTGAAAAATATCCATTGGTAGTCATAGTCGACCATGAATTGCTATCTGACTTAAGTTGTCTCTGTTTAAACGCGTGGTTATGCCCCCAGTATCATTTGCATCGAAATTACCATTACACTCTAATTATTTATTAAACAAAAATATCAATAATGCGGTGATTACCATATGAAATGAAATTAAGATTTATTCAGAAAACAGGATGAGCACTATCTCTAGCCTAACATGACAATACAATACACTCGCTAACCTAACTAGCCTATCATTGGCACAATGCATCCTCTTTTCCTAACGATCTAAGTCAACACTGAACCCGCAAGTGACTCTATTGAAGTTCTGCCTGAACGGACACAGACTCAGAGAGCGTCAGTCAAAGAGGTAGCGGAATACGAACTCGTTCAGATTTACAGTGCCCTACTTTGGCTGATGGTTGCTAATATCACCGTAATTCTCCGTGATGATTACGACGGTAGGCCCAGCTAATGTCGTGATGCCGTCTTTCCCGTGAGCGAGCTTGGCTTTAATCTCCAACGTGGACATGGTTTGCGTCTGTAAACTCCTGTACGCAAGTGTTCAATTGCGGAATCCGTCACTAGTCAATACTCAAGCTACTTGCACGTATGCCAAGAGCAGTTGGTCGAGTCAAGTGCGCGGCAGCAAAGGTACACTTCAGATTGCATATGAACACCACAAGTTAGTACAAATCTGTTTCTCTCGTCAGAGGAACAGATAATGCTACGTTTAATACTTGTTAAGCCTTTAACATAAGATCATACCTCTTAAACAGCAGATTATAACCACATTTAAAGCTTTTGAACTGGGGAAATAATTATACGAAACACCGGAAATCAATTTCTGTTGCACCTGGAAGCAGTTAGACTGGGGGCCAGCATGTGTGACAGTGCGACACTGTCAGTGCTTTATTCACACAGATAACTGCCTCTCAGAGCGGCTCCCAAAATCAGTGCAGAATCGTCGACTTCGGATGACTATTCGCCAATTTAGTGAATTACGGATGCGAAAAACCGACCGGTTAAAACAGACACCGGTATTTTAATTCTGAATAACCGGTATTTCTCGGTATTTGTTTGGTACCGGTTATAACAAGTGTTTTTTTCATTTTTTACTAATAAAGGGGTAAAGAAAAACTAAATATCCATTAGCCACACAGTAGCAGTATTAAAATTTTTCGTTTTTCAATAAAGCCTTTTTTAAAGAACGAGTAATGTTTATTCGTCAAATTGGCATTCCTTTGAAATACAGAGTTGGTATAGAAAATGGGAAAAGCGAGTAGTGCTATTTTAATAAGGTTCAGGCAGAAACGAACAACAAGCACACGGCATAAGAATAAGTGCCGCGTTGCTGAGATAATAATGTGCCTGTTACCGTGTGGCATGGACTAGAATGTGGCACACATGTAGATACAGTGTGCAAGAGCTGCCTCATCTGGTCTACACTGCAGTTTCTCACTGTCGTCATCAGACATCAGTTGTATTACAGAACGGCACCATCCCCAGTCTGAAAGTACCCTACGGAGTGCGGTATCAATGGAGTACAGTACTCCATTTGATTTAAAAGATTAAAAACAGGGGGACCGACAAGAAAGACATAATACACTACTGGCCATTAAAATTGTTATACCAAGAACAAATGCAGATGATAAACGGGTATTCATTGGACAAATATATTATGCTACAATTGACAAGTGATTAGATTTTCACTCAATTTGGGTGCACAGGTCCTAAATCAGTACCCAGAACAACCACCTCTGGCTCTAATAACGGCCTTGATACGCCTGGTCATTGAGTCAAACAGAGCTTGGATGGCGTGTGCAGGTACAGCTGCCCATGCAGCTTCAACACGATACCACAGTCCATCAAGAGCAGTGACTGGCGTATTGTGACGAGCCAGTTGCTCGGCCACCACTGACCAGACGTTTTCAATTGGTGAGACATCTGGAGAATGTGCTGGCCAGGCAGCAGTTGAACATTTTCTATATCCAGAAACGCCCGTACAAAACCTGCAACATGAGGTCGTGTATTATCCTGCTGAAATGTAGGGTTCCGAAGGGTTCGAATGAAGGGGAGAGCCACGGGTCGTAATACATCTGAAATGTAACATCCACTATTCAAAGTGCCGTCAATGCGAACAAGAGGTGACCGAGACGTGTAACCAATAGCAACCCATACCATCACGCCAGGTGATACGCTTGTATGGCGATGACGAATACACGCTTCCAATGTGCGTTCACCGCGATGTCGCCAAACACGGATGCGACCATCATGATGCAGTGAACAGAACCTGGATTCATTCGAAAAAATGACGTTTTGCCATTCGTGCACCCATGTTCGTCGACGAGTACGCCATCGCAGGCGGTCCTGTCTGTGATGCAGCGTCAAGGATAACCGCAGCCACGGTCTCCGAGCTGATAGTCCATGCTGCTGTAAACGTCGTCGAACTGTTCGTGCAGATGGTTGTTGTCTTGCAAAGGTCCCCATCTGTTGACTCAGGGATCTAGACGTGGCTGCACGATCCGTTACAGCCATGCGGATAAGATGCCTGTCATCTCGACTGCTAGTGATACGAGGCCGTTGGGATCCAGCACGGCGTTCCGTATTACCCTCCTGAACCCACAGATTCCATCTTCTGCTAACAGTCATTGGATCTCGACCAACGCGAGCAGCAATGTCGCGATGCGATAAACCGCAATCACGATAGGCTACAATCCGACCTTTGTCGAACTCGGAAACGTGATGGTACGCATTTCTCCTCCTTACATGAGGCATCACAACGTTTCAGCAGGCAACGCCGGTCAAATGCTGTTAGTGTATGAGAAATCGGTTGGAAACTTTCCTCATGTCTGCACGTTGTAGGTATCGCCACCGGCGCCAACCTTGTGTGAATGCTCTGAAAAGCTAATCATTTGCATATCACAGCATCTTCTTCCTGTCGGTTAAATTTCGCGCCTGTAGCACGTCATCTTCGTGGTGTAGTAATTTTAATGGCCAGTAGTGTACAAAGAGAAAGCTCAACAGTTCATGCATAGTTTAAAATAAAAATAGAAAGCAGCTGATCTTCTGCCCGCATCTACATGACATGTCTGTGTCTGCTTGTAGACAATGAAAACGGACAAATTAACTCCAACCTCAGTTTTGATCATTCAGCACTGATTATTCGTAATGTCCAAATATTGGTAGGATCCCTGATTACAACATGGTTTTTGAGCAGAGTTTCAGAAAATTACTATGAAGAGGAAAATACTGGTAATTTTTTGTAGTAGCTAAGCGTGTATCACTTTTCAAGAAAATCGGCCAACCGTGGCTTGACTAAGTTTTCACTTATTAGCTTATTTAATTTAATATTTTGATTTTATGTTTCTTAAAACAGAGGGAGTCAAAATTTTTCTATCTGTATTCGAATTCTATTCAGGAGAAAAAAAGAAAGAAATTAGATTATTTCAGAAACCGATTATTTTGAGGTTTTTTAACAGTCTGATTAAACTGGCATTGAAAAGAAATAACGAGTAACAGATATATAACCGGCAGCCGGGTGTTTCAGCGGCAGCCGCCATCGCTACAGTGATCGCAGGTGACTGGAGGCCAGGAGCGCCCACACGGGGCTGAGCTGCAGATTCTGCGCTCCGCTGTGCCAGTGGCCAGTCCTTCATCCGCAGTAATTGCGCGACGCGGCGCGAGCAGCAGCGGCACAAAAGCTGTAACCCCGCAGCGCCAGACAAAGGCGCGGTCCGCGTGGCGAGCCGACAATGCCGCGTCGTGGAGCCGCCGTCCAGAGGCGGGGGCGCCGCGGACGCCGAAGAAACCTCTGGACGGCCGAGTCTGCAAGACTGGCGGCAGCCGGAGGGACCCAGCAGCGTGCGCGCCGAGGCAGCGGCCACGCGCACGCGCGCTCACATCCTACTCACCACAGCCAGCGTGCGTGCCGAGGCAGCGGCCACGCGCACGCGCGCTGACATCCAACTCACCACAGCCAGCGTGCGCGCCGAGGCAGCGGCCACGCGCACGCGCGCTGACATCCTACTCACCACAGCCAGCGTGCGTGCCCAGGCAGCGGCCACGCGACCGCGCGCTGACATCCTACTCACCACAGCCAGCGTGCGTGCCGAGGCAGCGGCCACGCGCACGCGCGCTGACATCCAACTCACCACAGCCAGCGTGCGTGCCGAGGCAGCGGCCACGCGCACGCGCGCTGACATCCTACTCACCACAGCCAGCGTGCGCGCCGAGGCAGCGGCCACGCGCACGCGCGCTGACATCGTACTCACCACAGCCAGCGTGCGCGCCGAGGCAGCGGCCACGCGCACGCGCGCTGGCATCCTACTCACCACAGCCAGCGTGCGCGCCGAGGCAGCGGCCACGCGCACGCGCGCTGACATCCTACTCACCACAGCCAGCGTGCGCGCCGAGGCAGCGGCCACGCGCACGCGCGCTGACATCCTACTCACCACAGCCAGCGTGCGCGCCGAGGCAGCGGCCACGCGCACGCGCGCTGACATCAAACTCACCACAGCCAGCGTGCGTGCCGAGGCAGCGGCCACGCGCACGCGCGCTGACATCCAACTCACCACAGCCAGCGTGCGTGCCGAGGCAGCGGCCACGCGCACGCGCGCTGACATCCTACTCACCACAGCCAGCGTGCGCGCCGAGGCAGCGGCCACGCGCACGCGCGCTGACATCCTACTCACCACAGCCAGCGTGCGCGCCGAGGCAGCGGCCACGCGCACGCGCGCTGACATCCTACTCACCACAGCCAGCGTGCGCGCCGAGGCAGCGGCCACGCGCACGCGCGCTGACATCCTACTCACCACAGCCAGCGTGCGCGCCGAGGCAGCGGCCACGCGCACGCGCGCTGACATCCTACTCACCACATCCAGCGTGCGCGCCGAGGCAGCGGCCACGCGCACACGCGCTGACATCCTACTCACCACAGCCACAGTGCGCGCCGAGGCAGCGGCCACGCGCACGCGCGCTGG
This sequence comes from Schistocerca serialis cubense, assembly GCF_023864345.2. Classification (NCBI taxonomy): domain Eukaryota; kingdom Metazoa; phylum Arthropoda; class Insecta; order Orthoptera; family Acrididae; genus Schistocerca; species Schistocerca serialis. The sequence goes on along the minus strand of NC_064646.1, from coordinate 470,816,070 downwards.
CATCCTACTCACCACAGCCAGCGTGCGCGCCGAGGCAGCGGCCACGCGCACGCGCGCTGACATCCTACTCACCACAGCCAGCGTGCGCGCCGAGGCAGCGGCCACGCGCACGCGCGCTGACATCCTACTCACCACAGCCAGCGTGCGCGCCGAGGCAGCGGCCACGCGCACGCGCGCTGACATCCTACTCACCACAGCCAGCGTACGTGCCGAGGCATCGGCCACGCGCACGCGCGCTGACATCCTACTCACCACAGCCAGCGTACGTGCCGAGGCAGCGGCCACGCGCACGCGCGCTGACATCCTACTCACCACAGCCAGCGTGTGTGCCGAGGCAGCGGCCATGCGCACGCGCGCTGACATCCTACTCACCACAGCCAGCGTGCGTGCCGACATCCTACTCACCACAGCCAGCGTGCGTGCCGAGGCAGCGGCCACGCGCACGCGCGCTGACATCCTTCTCACCACAGCCAGCGTGCGTGCCGAGGCAGCGGCCACGCGCACGCGCACGCGCGCTGACAGCCTACTCACCACAGCCAGCGTGCGCGCCGAGGCAGCGGCCACGCGCACGCGCGCTGACATCCTACTCACCACAGCCAGCGTGCGCGCCGAGGCAGCGGCCACGCGCACGCGCTTTGACATCCTACTCACCACAGCCAGCGTGCGCGCCGAGGCAGCGGAAACGCGCACGCGCGCTGACATCCTACTCACCACAGCCAGCGTGCGCGCCGAGGCAGCGGCCACGCGCACGCGCGCTGACATCCTACTCACCACAGCCAGCATGCGCGCCGAGGCAGCGGCCACGCGCACGCGCTTTGACATCCTACTCACCACAGCCAGCGTGCGCGCCGAGGCAGCGGTCACGCGCACGTGCGCTGACATCCTACTCACCACAGCCAGCGTGCGCGCCGAGGCAGCGGCCACGCGCACGCGCGCTGACATCCTACTCACCACAGCCAGCGTGCGCGCCGAGGCAGCGGCCACGCGCACGCGCGCTGACATCCTACTCACCACAGCCAGCGTGCGCGCCGAGGCAGCGGCCACGCGCACGCGCGCTGACATCCTACTCACCACAGCCAGCGTGCGCGCCGAGGCAGCGGCCACGCGCACGCGCGCTGACATCCTACTCACCACAGCCAGCGTGCGCGCCGAGGCAGCGGCCACGCGCACGCGCGCTGACATCCTACTCACCACAGCCAGCGTGCGCGCCGAGGCAGCGGCCACGCGCACGCGCGCTGACATCCTACTCACCACAGCCAGCGTGCGCGCCGAGGCAGCGGCCACGCGCACGCGCGCTGACATCCTACTCACCACAGCCAGCGTGCGCGCCGAGGCAGCGGCCACGCGCACGTGCGCTGACATCCTACTCACCACAGCCAGCGTGCGCGCCGAGGCAGCGGCCACGCGCACGCGCTTTGACATCCTACTCACCACAGCCAGCGTGCGCGCCGAGGCAGCGGCCACGCGCACGCGCGCTGACATCCTACTCACCACAGCCAGCGTGCGCGCCGAGGCAGCGGCCACGCGCACGCGCGCTGACATCCTACTCACCACAGCCAGCGTGCGCGCCGAGGCAGCGGCCACGTGCACGCGCGCTGACATCCTACTCACCACAGCCAGCGTACGTGCCGAGGCAGCAGCCACGCGCACGCGCGCTGACATCCTACTCACCACAGCCAGCGTGTGTGCCGAGGCAGCGGCCACGCGCACGCGCTTTGACATCCTACTCACCACAGCCAGCGTGCGTGCCGACATCCTACTCACCACAGCCAGCGTGCGTGCCGAGGCAGCGGCCACGCACACGCGCGCTGACATCCTACTCACCACAGCCAGCGTGCGCGCCGAGGCAGCGGCCACGCGCATGCGCGCTGACATCCTACTCACCACAGCCAGCGTGCGCGCCGAGGCAGTGGCCACGCGCACGTGCGCTGACATCCTACTCACCACAGCAAGCGTGCGCGCCGAGGCAGCGGCCACGCGCACGCGCGCTGACATCCTACTCACCACAGCCAGCGTGCGCGCCGAGGCAGCGGCCACGCGCACGCGCGCTGACATCCTACTCACCACAGCCAGCGTGCGCGCCGAGGCAGCGGCCACGCGCACGCGCGCTGACATCCTACTCACCACAGCCAGCGTGCGCGCCGAGGCAGCGGCCACACGCACGCGCGCTGACATCCTACTCACCACAGCCAGCGTGCGTGCCGAGGCAGCGGCCACGCGCACGCGCGCTGACATCCTACTCACAACAGCCAGCGTGCGTGCCGAGGCAGCAGCCACGCGCACGCGCGCTGACATCCTACTCACCACAGCCTGGCCTCAGCCACTGCATGGTGCACAGACGTGGAAACGCACTTCCGAAACACAAACAGGTGGATATGCAGATACTTCAAGTCGCCGGTTATCAGATGGCGGAAAACCTCTGAGACGATGAGACTTACTTTAGACTCTGGAAACATACGGGGTGTTTCCGTAGCAGCGTGCAAAAATGTAACAAGATATAGAGAACGCTCCACGGAACAATTTCAGATAAGGAACCTGGGGTCAGAGAAACCAGCTTAAGGAGATAAGCAAGTGAATTTTTCAACCACTTTGTCTAACATTACTGTTTTTCATCTTATTTACGACTAACACGCGTACAAGTTTACACATACTGTGCAGTTTATTTACATGTATATTCTTAATGTTCAGCTTGCAAATACATAAGACGAGCCTGATTCTTCAAAGGCATGGTGTAGGTTTTGTTTACTTAACTTATCTATAAGGTGGCTCTATTGTGTCGTCTTTACACTGTCCCTTGACATAATGGATTATGAATCAACGACAGACCCATCCATTACTCACTATATCCAGAGATATGCAGTACAATACGATGGAGTGGTACCGGTACAGTTTCGCAGAACTCTTGTGTACGGAGAAGTATGTGCAATGCTCTCGCTGCTTAAAGACTGTACAGAGAACGATTTCCTAAAAGGCGCCACCGTCACAATGAGAGTTTATTTCTCTCGATCGACGAACGCGGGAAACTCGTTCGTTGGAAAGAAGGAACGAGGGACCTGCCAACGTGAGGACCACTGGCACACCTCATGTGTAAAGAGAATGTGCTAAAACATGTCGCAGCGGATCCCACTACGAGTACTCATCGTATTGCACGCGAAATGAGCGTTACACGTGTGTTTATTGTGTATTGAAGTGGGGACCTAGAAACGACAGAGGCGCTTCATCCCGCCATACCACTCAGTAGTTCAAAACCCCACAACACGCAACAGCAGTCCACCCACCCCACCGCCGCCCCACACCGAACCGAGGGTTATTGTGCGGTTTGGCCCCCAGTGGACCCCCATAAAAATATCTTATACTAGACAAGTGTAGCCCCAAATGTTTGCATGGTAGAGTGATTACGGTGCACGCGTACATGCAGACAGCGTTTTTCACCAAGCACCAACATAGTGTAACTGAGGCGAAATAATGGGAACCGCCCACATTCGCTGAGGCAGATGGTAAACCGCCTTACAAACCATCCACAGACTGGCAGGCACACTGGACCTCGACACTTATCCGCCAGGAAGATTCATATCCTTCCCTCTCCAACAGAATCGCGTTAGACCACGCACCAAGCTGGGCGGGCTGTGCTGCATGTGTGGCGAGTACTCCAAAAACAACAATTACACCAATATCACCATTCCGGCGTAACGTCAAGCGCCTGTACGCCAGTTGAGAATGTTAGGGCAGAGAGGGCTGAGAAGAAGACGTCAGCCAATAACACACTGACCTAGAGCAGTGGCCTCTAGGCGAAAAGAATATAAGCACCACTCCTGACTGGTCGCTGAGACCTGTGGAAGACTTCCCGCGTCCTCTTATTCCTCAAACCCAACAAACCCCCTTCAATCGCCTCTTCCTATCGTCCCATCTGCCTCACCTCTGTCTTCAGTAAGGTCTTTGGATCCATCATCTCCCACTGTATCCACCAGCACCTTAATCAACACCACCTCCTCCCCTAACCCAGTGTGGCTTCTGACCCCCCTCCTCCACTGAAGACCAACTCCTTAACCTCCTTCACTTTCTCTCTCTCCAGCTTAAATCCCGTCGCTCCGCCATTTTTGTTTCCCTCGACCTCCAAAATGCCTATCACCGTGTATGGCATCCCAGTCTCCTCTTCAAACTCCAAACCTACGCCCTGCCTATCAATTTTGTCCATCTGGTCGCTTCCTTCCTCTCGTGCTGTCCTTCCTATGTCACCCTTCACAACACCAGCTCCCGTATCTTTTATTCCACAGCTGGTGTCCCCCAGGCCTCTGTTCTCTCCCCTCTCCTTTATCTCTTTTTATACGGCTGACATGCCCAAGCCACCCCCACCTGTCCACCTTCTCCAGTATACTGATGACACCGCCTTCCTAGCTCTCTATCCTACCCACCTTGACCAGTACACCACCTGGTGTAACCAGTGGTTCCTTCATCTAAACCCCTCCAAAACCCAGGAAATCATCATAGGCTGCACCACCTGCTCCTTCTGTCTCCATGATTTCTACCTTACCCTTTATTGTCCTCCCATCCAGCTCACCCCCACGTTGAGATACCTTGGCCTCACCCTCGACTGTTACCTCATCTGGACCTCTCACCTTCTTACCATCCAGCAGAAAGCCCATTCCCACCTCCACCTCCTGAAACTCCTGTCTGGCCGAAATGGGGATTGCATCCTTCCACAATCCTTCACACCTAAAAATCCCTCACCTATCATCTCTCATTGCCTGGATCTCTACACCTACCTGTTTTCACAAGGCCCTCAAAATCCTCAAATACCATGTGCTCCACCCTGCCTTCCATATCCACCTTCCTTCCCCCACACGGCTCCTGTATGAACTCATCCCCTTCCCCCACCTCCTCCTTTTCCTCCAACATCTCCGCATCCTTTACACTGTCCACAGGCTTGAACCTCCCCCACCCCCTGGTTTCCTCCCTCCTCCATCCTTTGCCACGCCTCTATCACTGTACCCCTCCCTCTCTCCACCTCCACACCTTCCATCTCCTTCATCAGGGCAATTTCCACCGCCTCTCACCCCTGGATGATGAATTTTACTGTGACATGTACTCTTCCTTCTGACTATAACCTGGCCTTGTAACCCCCCCCCTCCAGGGCCCCCTTTTCTCTCACTCCTCCTTCTCCCAGAGCCGATTTTCCTCCTTCCCTCCCCGAGTCCCTGCACCCCCACCTCAGCTGTTTTCCTCTCCTGTGCCTTCCCTTCTCATCCCTCCTTTGGCGTGCCCACCATCTCATCCCCCTATCTCTCTCTTCGCCTCCTTCCCCTTCTTCCCATTTTCCTTGTCCCCCCCTCCCATGGAGATCCTCCCAGGTTTTTATTCAACATCTGTGTGCTACGTTAGTGTTGTGTTTCGGTGCCATTCTACAGTGTCATTAGTGATGTGGGTTTTAATTGTGTGCTCGACCTGTTTATTGTCCATGACTGTTACATGCTATGCCGCCCGTCATGCGGCTGTTTTACTTGCTCTTCGGGCTTTTATGCTGTACTTTGCCTGGTGCCTTTTATTATAGTGTGTGGGTTTTTTTGTGTAACAAACTTTTTGAGATTTTTATTCACGTTTTACAGTCACCGCTTTGTATGTCTTATTTGCTTCTGTTCCGCCTTTTTTGTTTCTATATTCTGCCGTGTTATCCCCTTAATATTTTTTTAAATGTCTTCTTGTCTATTTATGTCTCTTGGCTGAAGAGCAGCACTTATGCTGCTGCCAACCCACCCCTGATGGCGAATGTAAATGACAATAAAGGAAAAAAAAGACGGTAACAGACATTTCTACAGAAGGTCTCAAGACCAGCGAACTGGATAGAAACATCCCCTGTATTACTTGACTTGTATTGGAATCGTATACTAAAGGACACACTTTTATATTGTCTGTCGCCCTATGCATGTGACACATGCACGTATTTCTCTAAGTATTGTCATTGATCTTATTGTAATAAAAACTCATTAGTACGATTTTCTTATATTGCTGTCTAGCGACCTGAGAAGCAGGTTTCCTAGACACCCCATCTTTGACAACTAGGCAGGATACAAAAATCACCCTCAAAGAATCCACTTACTTTGTACGAAGGGTGGCATTGTATCAGTGGTTGCTTCAACAATGGATTGATCGACCAGATTTCCTCCGAATTGTGCTGTTCATGGACGAGGCCTCATTTAATTGTGATGGTATGCTGAACAGCAGGAGCAGCCATGTGTGGGATGGGGTAAACTCTCACGCTGTAGTAGTGTCACACCGTCAAGTACGTTTTGCTGGGAACTTGTGGGCCAGTATTGCAGGCGACAATCTCACTGTGCCATATCTTTTACCTGACAGTCTGAATGGACACCTGTACTTGAGGTTGGTGCAAAGGGCTCTACCTGAGTTGTTGGAGACTGCACTCTTGGCTGTCTGTGAGAGGCTGTGGATACAACATGATTGTACACCGCCTCACTTCAGTGGGGATGCCCGCAACCATCTCAATGCTGTATTTCCTGGTCGCTGGATTGGAAGGGGTGGTCCTATTCCGTGGCCTGTCAGGTCATCTGACCTTAATCCCCTTAATTATTTCTAATGGGGATACCTAAAGTCACTTGTGTGTAGAACCCTAGCGGATACGGAGATGTAATTAGCTGCCAGAATTGTAGCTGCCTGTGGTGCGATTCGAAACATACCAGGTATATTCGTCAGGGTGCATCAGAATCTTGTTCGCCAATGTCACGCTTGTAATGAGGTTGATGGCCATCAGTTTCAGCACATTTTGTAAGATACACTAAAAATGATACGTTCATTGCGTCAGTGATGGTATTTGCAGTTAACTGTAACTAATGTAAATAAAAAAGTACGAAGTAATGTGATTTTATTGCTATTATCCCCTCAAGCTGGCTTCTCAGACCTCAGGTTCCCTGTCTGAAACTGTTCAGTGGAGCATCCTGTATGTCCTGCTAAATTTTTGCACGATCTTACGGAAACACCCTGTATAGAGCACACATCTGATAGCGTTGTATTGAGAACATCATCTCGATGATCCGACTAGTGGGGGAATCCATTTTCAGACAACTTCTAGAAAATTGTTCAACTTATATTTAACGGTTTCTTTATTTCAATGGTACAATGTTGTGCAGCATTTGGTTGTCCCGGAAGACATGTGGAAAGAACTAATCTTACGTTCCACCAGTAAATTTGTTTCCAAAATGTTTGTACTGTTCTCGCGTGTCCAGCCTTGTCAGTCGTTTTCATAACATGATGTTTCGACAGCGCACGTTACCGTCATCTTCAAGTGACACCTGTAGAACGAGCGTCTTTGCTAGACCCCACCACTTTTATACTGCGATCGCCCTCCAGCCCTTCCTCCACTGGCGGTGGCACGTCGTGAACGGCGGAGTGGAGTGGGTGACGGCTCAGCGCGCCTCCGGTCTGCGTCGGGCGCGGAAGTCCCCCTCGGCCGACACTGTGTTTTAGTGGGCTGACTGCTGCGTACAAAGCACTGCTGAGAGTGAACTCAGTGTCCTTGTTGATCAACCCCTCAGCCACTCGTATTTCAGTACTCTCCATCAGAACACAGACCCAAACGGACGACGTCTGTCTCGGCATTCCGTTTCTTCGTACTTCCTGGAGTCCCCTGTAGCCAGGGAGTGTTCTGTAACGCAGAATATTTTAGTTGCACGTTTCTTCGATTGTCCGTAAAGCCTCCCCGTTTTTCGATTGTCCGTACAGTCTCCATGACATAAGTACCACATTTACATGGAATACTGTAAACACCAGATTTATGGAACCCTAAATCATCTTTCATCGTAATTAACACGACACGCGTTTTCGGAGATGGAAGGAAAACATATTTAATGTTACGTCGAGCCAGGATTCTACCGATTTTATTCGATACTTCACTCGCGAACGACAGATACGTCTTTGTCTTCTCCTCCTCGTTGTTTCCTGACTTCCTCTTTCTGCCTGAAGGCACTTCGGATTTGTCTCTCGTGGTACACGATTTCCTTGGAAACGTGCTTAAAGCGCTTGAGGCTCCTTAGCAGGATTTCGTCGTCTGATTTTCCACAGGGGCCTATAGTGCCGTCCATTCTGTGCTTGACTAAGACGACCAAAAACGGAGTTGGCCATTCTCTTTGTTATATCCTAGCCAGTAATGCCACCCGAGCCCGCTGCCAAAAGGTTGGCAGCATCAAAGTCCGGACGCCGTCCGCATAAGCAGCGCCAGCGATACAGGAAATCGCCGCAAGTCTGCGCGCGCCACCGCTGGCTTCTGGCTTCTTAAGCGCTGGAGTCGCGAGCGCTAGGACAGTTCTGTATTCGCCGCTCAGTTGTATACTCGCCACCGAATTGTGTACTTGCTAGTCAGTCGTGTGTTCATCGCAGCAGAGTTGTTGTTTGTCGTCAGCCGACGCTGACCTAGCCGCTCCGACTCGAACTAGACAGATCTCTGTAGACACGGCGTTCACTACTGTGTTTTGTATCTTCGTTAATAAAGATAAGTACCGACTTTTATTTAATCAGAGTGTTTGGGTTTTCATCTTTCTGTTCACTGTTCCAGCGGACCGGTCGGCCCGCTATTAAAAGTGGCGGTGACTTCGTAAGCCGTTTCTACAGCGAATTGTTTGTCGCTACGAACGCCGCCACAAAACTCTTCCACCTCCACGGTCAATTTGATACTGGGGTGCAGAGTGAGTGAGTGTGTGTGTGTGTGTGTGTGTGTGTGTGTGTGTGTGTGTGTGTGTGTGTGTGTGTGTGTGTGTGTGTGTGTTGGGGCTTATGGGCGCTCAACGTCGAGTTCATCAGCGCCCTGACACACATTAACGGGAACGAATGTGGACAGACCTAATAAAACTTAAACACACACGCAAAGAAAGCAGGAAAAGAAGGGAAATGGGACATAAGAAATTAGAACGTAAGGAAAGGGAAAACGTAGCAACAAGAATGCCACAGTAAATTGTCATTGGCTGGCCACTTACATAAAATATGGGCGAGCTTGTCACACAGTGAGCAAATTAAGATCCTCTCCCTAAAATCTTTGTAAAAACATTTGACATGGCACAGAACTTTAAAACTTTAACCACATTCGTCCGAGTGTTGCCTAAAAGAGATGGCAGGTCCGCTGGCAAGTCAGCCGCGGCCCGCTGGTCAGAAAATAAAACGCAATCCAATAAAACGTGGCGCACAGTGACCTGGACGCCACAAGCACCACACATTGGAGGGTCCTCTCGCCGGAGCAGGAAGCCCTGCATCATAGGGCTGTGGCCTATCCGAAGCCGAGTGAGGAGAACCTCGTCCCGTCGACGGGGCTGAAAGGAAGTACACCACACACGCGTTGTGGGCTTGACTATACGGAGCTTATTGTCAGTCACTTCCAGCCACTCATCCTCCCACCGACGCATGACTCGTGAGCTCAACAGCAAGGTGAGTGCATGCAGGGGGATAGCACACTGAGATACGTGTGGATCGAGACACGCCTCCTTGGCTGCGAGATCGGCCCTTTCATTCCCAGCAATGCCGACATGCCCCGGAACCCAGCAGAAAGCCACCACCTTCCCCAATCGCTGTAGGTGGAGGAGGGCATCCTGGATGGTCTGGACTATTTTATCTGCTGGATACAAACGTTGCAAAGAGTGAAGGGTAGTCAGTGAATCGGAACAGACAAGAAATTTAGGACAGGAAGAATGTCTCATCTGCTCCAGTGCCCTCAAGATCGCAAACAATTCTGCATCAAAGAGAGTAAAAGTCTGAGAGAGTCGGACCTTGAGGATACGATCCGGAAAAACAACAGAGCAACCAACGGAATCCCCTTGATTCGACGTTCAAATACTTCAAGAATCCTTGAAGTCTTTCATTCCTATGTGGTCACACCACAAGCGTGTCACGTATCTGAAAAGCATGTAGGCTTCTTTACACCTGTTTTCAGAACTTTCTCTTCGAGGTCCTCCGTAAACAAGTCTATTCTGAATAAACGGCGATGCCATCCGTTTATTCAGAATAGACGCGAAAAAATGTTGCTGGTAGGACAAATTCGAAGAGATTAGTCATTGTCGGGATGAATTACTTCGTAATCAACTTGAGGCAATTAGCAAGCGGCACTGTGGTGAAACGGGATGCCACATCAAAGCTCACTAAAGGTCATGGAGGCGCAGTTTTTGCATTTGTTGAATGAAATGTGCAGAGTGCCTAATGTAGTGTTGACATTTACCGTTTTACGGACGTAGGGACTTAATACTAGCGTTAGATGTTTGGCTAGCTGTTACTTGGCGTTCCTATGTTGCGAAGAGCAACATCACATTTGTGAACCTTTGGTAAGCCCTAGAGTCTTGGTGGTGCAACAGCTCGTGGTCGAAACTTCTTGAGGACTTCCCTCTGCAGCGACTGGTACAGAGCCTCAATAGTCTTCTTCTTCACTCTGCTGGTCGAGTCTCCCTTGAATTTTCTGTACGCTGGATCCTCTGGTAGGTCATACATTTTGCGGTTACAGCACAGAGACATTTCCTTTATCCGCAGGTAGAATGACTACATCAGGTTCCTTTCGTAGTTCTCAAATGGCAGCTTCTTCCGCTTTCATAACGTTTGTCCTCGCTGAGATGGCTCTAGTGAGCGCGCGCGCCACGTTTCCCGACGTATCTCTTTCATGTTGCCACCAGGGAGGGAGACAATTACTTGTTCCATACCAGTGACGAAATCTGCAACAGGTGTTGGTGCGAAGTTGAGTCCCTTTCCAGAATTGGTTTTTCTGCATCGTCAAAATGTAAAGAAATTCGTGAACATATCTCTCGAGATTAGCTCGGTGAATTTACAGAGGGAAGCTGAGGTGGATTATCGTAACGAAGCAGATGCGAGCGGTCTTCTGTTTGAGAGTAAATGTTTGTGCCTTATTACTGGGTGTTTCAAAATGAATATCGCAGTCTTAAGACTTTGTAGTATTAATTACATTCCACATACAATTACAAATAACACCTCAAGTGAAAGAGCAACTCGAACAGTTTTCTTACATGTGTTCAATGTGAACACCACTCGTCACACGGAACTCATCAAGTTGGTGAGTTATTTCTCCCCAAACCGTGATCAGTGTGTCTGGAGTAATAGTTGTAACAACTGCATGAATACTGTTTGTTAAATAGGGTAAAGCAGCTGTTAGCGGAGGTACTGCGTATGATACTTTATGAACCCGAAAAGGTGGAGTGTCGATTCATCACTGAGGATGATACGACCCAGAAATTCTTTATCACACAGCAGCAGCATTTGATTTGAAGAACTGCCACGTAAACCGTAATCTCAAAGGCATCAGGACTTGTAACAGCTGGAGACGTTAAGGATGCAAAGTATCCACACAGACATCCCTTGAACTGCCAAATCACAACTAACTTTCCGAACTGATCTCTTGGCGCTACGCTTTAAAGACTTTCGCAATCGCTGAACATGTTCTTTAGTCACTCTTCGCTGTCCCGTACTCTCCCCTTTGCAAAGACTGTCGGTTTCTTCAAACTGATTATACCATCTACGGATATCATTAGCACTTGAAGGACTACAACAGACTTAACACAGAACGCAGGTTCCACTGTAATAACAGACTCAGTCCTTGGAGACTGTAAAAGCCAGAAATCTTCCTGTTCACTAATCGTCATCTTTGTTACTAGCGCTTCCTGGCGAAAGACACACGAAATACTGCAGGCGCATGTACAGAGGTATACCAGCAAAACTATTCAAGTTGCTCTCTTATCCGCCCTATTGTTTACAATTGTAAGTTGAATGCAATAAATGCTACAAAGTCTTAAAATCACGATATTCATTTTGAAACACCGGTATTATATATATATATATATATATATATATATATATATATATATGACGCTTATCGTTCAGTTCGTAATACCGGTGTTTCAAAATGAATATCGTGATTTTAAGATATATATATATCGTCAAAATACGTTGCCCCTCAGACCTAGAAGATTCTGAGATGACACAAGGGCGTTCTCTACAATCAAATTTTTCTAATACACTTCCATCCAGAACTGAAGGACGAAAGTGAACTTCACAAAATCTCTCACTGCCAAGTAACGTACTTCGATGAATCTTCGATCATATATAGAAAGAACATCTACAGTATAGTAAAGAAGGTAACTGAAAGATACCCACAACGATCCGAAAAGAAATGAGAATTTTATTCAAAGACAATAATTACACTGAAGTCACCGTGACTCATGATTACCCCTGGACGCTACAGACATGTTTCTTAATAGTGGTGCGACCGCTACGGTCGCAGGTTCGAATCCTGCCTCGGGCATGGATGTGTGTGATGTCCTTGGTTGGTTAGGTTTAAGTAGTTCTAAGTTCTAGGGGACTGATGACCTCAGATGTTAAGTTCCATGGTGCTCAGAGCCATTTTTTTCTTAACAGTGTGTATCATCACCACGGACGCTAATGCAAGCCCTGCATCGTGCTGTCACGCAGTCACGAGGTTTGTAACGAGGGCGTTACGTCTCCCCACCTGAGTGGTTGACAGCTGCTGGACGGCCGCTGGCGTACGTGAACGTTAGGCAATACATTTCCACAACGCATCCCACACGTTAAAGTCGGAGGATCGGGCAGGTCAGCCCACTCACCGAATCTCGTCCACCTGAACTGTTCGATGGGGTCGCGAATTGTAATTCATAAAAATTAAGTTACGGCCGAATACACACTTGAAAAGACATATGGGATAGGATTACAGTGTCGCAATAACGTTCAGCGGCGACTGTGCCGTGTTCGACGATTTGGAAGTGATAACCTCCATGAGTGGAGAAACTTCAGGATAAGGAAATCAGGCACAACTACATAACAGTGATCTCAGAAAGGTACCAGTTAGTTGAATGTAGTCAATTACAGTGATTGGAAAAGGAATGGACAAGGTACAGGGACACAGTACTAGAAGTAGTTAAAGAATGTCTTGGAACAGTAGTGTGTAAAGGTAGGATGAAGCAAACAGCTTGGTGGAATGACACAGTCAAGGCAGCCTGTAAAAGGAAAAAGAAGGCGTATCAAAAATGGCTACATACTAGAACTCAGGTAGACAGAGAAAGTTATATTGAAGAAAGAAACAAAGCCAAATATATAATTGCAGCATCCAAGAAGAAATCTTGGGAATACTTTTGAAACAGGTTGGAGACTTTGGGTCAAGCTGCTGGAAAATCATTCTGGAGTATAATTAGCAGTCTTCGAAAGGAAAGTAAGAAGGAAATGACAAGTATTTTGGACAGCTCAGGAAAACTGCTGGTGAATCCTGTTGATGCCTTGGGCAGATGGAGGGGATATTTTGAAGAGTTGCTCAATGTAGGTGAAAATGTGATCAGTAATGTTTCAGATTTCGATGTACAATGGGATAGGAATGATGATGGAAATAGGATCACATTTGAGGAAGTGGAGAAAATGGTCAATAGATTGCAGTGCAATAAAGGAGTTGGGGTGGATGAAATTAAGTCGGAACTCAGCAAACACAGTGGAATGTCAGGTCTTAAATGGCCACACAGGATAACTGAAATGGCGTGGGAGCCGGGACAGGTTCCATCAGACTGGATGAAAGCAGTAATCACACCAATCTTTAAACATGGAAACAATAAAGATTGTAGCAACTACAGAGGTATCTCTTTAATCAGCGTTGTGGGTAAAATCTTCTCAGGTATTGTTGAAAGGAAAGTGCGAGTATTAGTTGAGTACAAAATGTATGAAAATCAGTGTTGGCCTCTTAGAGGTTGTCAGGACCAGATCTTTAGCTTACAGCAAATAATGGAGAACTGCTACGAGTGGAACAGGAATTGTATCTATGCTTTATAGATCTAGAAAAGGCATATGGCCGGGTTCCTAGGACGAAGTTATTGTCCGTTCTACGAGATTATGGAATAGGAGGCAAACTTTTGCAAGCAAATAAAGGTCTTTACATGGATAGTCAGGCAGCAGTCAGAGCTGACGGTAAATTGAGTTAATGGTTCAGAGTAGTTTCAGGTGTAAGACAAGGCTCCAACCTGTCTCCACTGTTGTTCATATTATTTATGGATCATATGTTGAAAACAACAGATTGGCTGGGTGAGATTAAGATATGTGAACACGAAATAAGCAGACTCGCACATGCGGATGACCTACTTGTGATGGCAGATTCGATTGAAAGTTTCAGATCTAGATCAGAAATGTAAGGACTATGGTATGAAGATTAGCATCTCCAAAACGAAAGTAATGGCAGTGGGAAAGAAGTATAAACGGATTGAGTGCCAAATAGGAGGAACAAAAAACAGGTGGACGGTTTCAAGTACTTAGGATGCATATTCTCACAGGATGGCAACATAGTAAAAGAACTGGAAGCGAGGTGTAGCAAAGCTAATGCAGTGAGCGCTCAGCTACAAGTCAGTACCAAGACTAAGTTATCTGTGCACCGTTGAATCTCTCGACCTACTTTGTTGTATGGGAGCGAAAGCTGGGTGGAATCAGGTTACCTTATCAATAAGGTTGAGGTTACGAATATGAAAGTAGCTAGGATGATTGCAGGTACTAGTAGATGGGAACAATGGCAGGAGGGTGCCCACAATGAGGAAATCAGAGAAAAACTGGGAATGAACTCTACAGATGTAGCAGTCAGGGCGAAGAGGCTTAGATGGTGGGGGCATGTTACACGCATGGGAGAAGCAAGGTTACCCAAGAGACTCATGGGTTCAGCAGTAGAGGGTAGGAGGAGTCGGGGTAGACCAAGGAGAAGGTACCTGGATTCGGTTAAGAATGATTTTGAAGTAATAGGCTTAACATCGGAAGAGGCACCAATGTTAGCACTGAATAGGGGTTCATGGAGGCATTTTATTAGGGGTACTACGCTCCAGACTGAACGCTGAAAGGCATAATCAGTTTTAAATGATGATGATGATGATGATACCTGAATGCAACATTATGCCTCCCTACACCGTAACATCTGGACTACCAAAACAGTCACACTCGACAACGTTCCTGGGAGCATCATGTGTTCCCACCTGTCGCCATATGAGGGTACGTGCAGAATCACTACTCGCCCTAAATCTCCACTCTTCCGATACGACCGAGTGAGTTGACGCTCTGTGGTTAGCACACTTGACTCGCACTCCGAAGGACGACGCTTCAAACCCGCGTTCGGCCATTCTGATTTAGGTTTACTGTGGTTTCCCAAAATCGCTTCAGGGAAATGCCGGGATGGTTCCTGCCACAGGGCGCGGCCGGCTTCCTTCCCCATCCTTCCCTAATACGATGGGACCGATGACCTCGCTGTTTGGTCCCCTCCCCGAATCAACCCAACCACCCAACCATTCTTCCGCTGTGAGCATGCGATCCTACTGCTGTTGGTCCACTCCCTTTGCTCTTGGCACCCTCGCAAACGATGCTGCCGATGTGCGGGTGTCAACGGGCCACAAATGGTTATGAGTCAAAGACACTACCCTCCATACAGTCGCCGTGTCACTGTGGAGTGTAAGATTGCACGCCTTGCCGCGCTGGTAAATATCGCTGTAACTGTAGGCGCTGTTTGGCGTGGCTCCCTTCTTGCTTGTTGCACAATGTAACTCTGCCTCCTTCTGCTGTAGTCGACTGTGGCCGACCACCCCCTCTTCTTTGGCCAGATGTGCCCGTCATCCACAACGCTCCCTATGCACGTGAAGTAATGCTCTGAGCAATACAAAACTCCTGGGCTACATTCGCCACATTTCGTCCTCCTTCCAATTTCCCTTCGATTCTTGCCGACGTGAAGCATCCAAATGTTGTCTCCGGGTCACGTTGTAATGGAGAACATCACCAGTACAGTACTCTGCGGCACAGCCCCGAATCCTCCCGAAACCAGGTGGGTAAGCAGGTAACAGGACCTCCCAAACTGACATACTGTATTACAAACAACAATATAATTATTTCTGCCATGTTCGTTATCTCCTTTTCTTACCCCTCCCACGCTTTAAACAAAAAATATTGATTCACTTATGCACGCTTTGCGCGTGACCTTAAAATATCAAACTCTTAAACATACTCACAATACACGCGAAAATGTTTTTACATCTTATACTGTAGCTTCATATGCTTTCCTTTGCCTGCTTGGAGTATTCATAACGTTTAGAACTGCTACCTGCTTCAAACGGGAGGACTCGGTCCCATCGTTTTTCAGACCTTTGTGGGCTTGGGAGAATTCGGTACCATTTTTCTGATCGCGGGAGGATTCGGAGCTGCGCCCGTAGTCTATGCCTGCTAGCTGACTGACGCACACGGTCTTCTCCCGTTCATTCACCTGTGTCGTGTTGTGAGACCAGCCCCATTTGGCGCCACGCTCACGGTGACGTCACGGAATGTGACTTCCTGCTTTCTGCGCACGACTTGGTGACATCCCTACAACTCGCTCCCGCACTTTCATTTATTGCCACCTAGTTATTAGTATCTTATGTTACGTATCTATCTCGTCCTCAAGTTTTACAGGGCAGCGTATATTATGATTCTTATCTTGATATTGTTGTGGTACCCTGTCGGCCTACGGATTAGTCGAAAGTCATAAAACACAAACGCTTACCTTATAGATGGAAACGGATTTCATTTCATATACAAACACGGTAAAACAAATCATCTAGTGTTCAGGAATCTTCAAAAACTAAATGTTCGCTGCCACACTGTTGTTTCCTGTTATACTACTGTGGGAGCAACAGGAAGACGAACCTACTGAAGAACTTTAATTCATTCGACTGTAAAATTGGGAATACAATGTTTGAGGCTTTTATTTACTATTGCACCTGGCCAAATGTAAGAATAGTAACTATCGCAGGGGCCGTCAGCCTTTGCAGTCTAGTTCCTTCAACCCCCCGCCCCCCCCCCCCCACACACACACACACACAAACCAATAACTATCGCATTAATATTATGAATTGCAGTGTGCATTAGTTTAACTAGACTGTTACATGCGTAAATCAAATACAACAAGTCGTTCAATTGTTAAAACCACGTACAAATAAGCAGAACTGTAAATTTTGCCTTCTCCATGTACGGTGTGTAATTACAGAAGCTCGACTTCTTTCCCTTTTTCGTATGACTTAGATGATCGTTTCAAGCATTATCACGGCAGAGAAAGGGTCTTTATTAGTGGCAGGTCGTGAAAAATTTTAGGAATGTGCCTCTAGCCTTTTGACTTTGTAAGGTGGCTATAATTTCGCACCTTACAAGCACTCATCCACATACTTTGCCGTATTCTACAACCACATTAGGTATTATTTGATAGTAGTACATCGTATATATGAATATTTAAAGGAAACCGGCATTGTCACGTACGCCTTGTAAATAATTGTTAACGCTTATTGCATGAAAGGTGACGGAGTGTCTTTATTATCATACTAGTAGAGGTTGGAACGACAGTGGAAATGAAACGGCAGACGGAACTCAAGCCCTGGGTGGAAGGCCCACACAGGTGTTTTGGTCCAGCTTAAACACAGGAAGTAGGAGACGGACGTTGTAGCACCTAAGTGCTGAAGCTCAATAGAGTCGCGACCGGCCGATATTGTTGCTGAACCAGAAGGATTATACTTCGGATACTACGGAAATCTTGGGCGCAGGTGAGAGGAACGAAGAAGCGGCACGTCGGAAACCACGAAGGCTGGGTTATTTCCAAAGATTTTTACTCAGAAGCGTACCATTGTACGAGTATAGGTATTTCCTCGCAAACTTTCCGCGCTGGACAGCAAAAGACTAAAATATGGTTGGTCGGCGTTCGGAAGAATCTGTAGAAAGGGAGAATATTCCGTGGTATCGGGGATATGATTCGTTTTCGGAATTACGATGGTGGGGAGCTGAGCCTTGCTGGGAAGCCAGCGCTGGAGAGACAGGTCTTCCGTTGTGAGGGCTCGTGGGTGACGGTCGCTCGATATCAGCTTTATTGATGTGGATGGACTTGCTGCTTATAAACTCTCAGGATAGTTAGAGCAGATGGGCACTGTACTGTTGCGAACCTATGCGATTTTCGACTTCACGTCCAGGTTGGAAGTCGTTGTTGAGTACGCACGTTCAGTAATTGAGCACTTCCTCTGTCTATACTTACGTTGAGACGTTATCTTAACTCAGTCCTTGCCGTTGGGAGTTCGCGTTTCTCGTCTGTAGAACACAGAGAGGAGAAGACAGTATTAGAGTATATTAGTCAGAGGACCGCCTACGGCCGTCCTAGTGTTTGAAAGAGTTTATTTGTGGCTGGAGTTCTTCCATCCTCGCAGACGAGTACGAGAACCATCACTTCGACGCACCGGACGCAGTACATACGGTGATATCACAAATTGCTTCAGATTATTAGGGCTATAAAGCTAAACAAGTGTGATCATTTTAGTTTATTTCCACTGAGGTTCCACACCACCGTAGATCATCTTTGAAAGTAGTGTCTTCTATTGTTCGGTGCGTAGATGATGTCAGTCATTTCGCGTTATTGATATTAGACCGCGCAGTCATAATAAGGGGCAGAGTTGGGCAACTGATCAGTAATTTTACTTAGGGAATTTAAACTTTGTAATATAAGGGTTTTTTTTAATCCACAATAAATATATAAGCAGGAACAACGTTTGTCATTTAGTAGGATTACTTGCCTTCATCATTCATTTATGTTTAGATTGTAATTTATAGAATTAAGAGATCCTAAGATCTGCTTCAGGGAGTAGTCAGACAGGGCCAAATCTTCATTTTAGCGTTTATTATTCTTCGTTGCGCACATTCATTTTACACCTCA
Source organism: Schistocerca serialis cubense (assembly GCF_023864345.2). Taxonomy (NCBI): domain Eukaryota; kingdom Metazoa; phylum Arthropoda; class Insecta; order Orthoptera; family Acrididae; genus Schistocerca; species Schistocerca serialis. Next base: position 470,797,343 of record NC_064646.1, on the reverse strand, counting down.
AAGGAGTGGCATCTTGGAACTTACAAAGGCAGTAATCGTAATTAAATTGAATATATTTATTTTACGTATATAAATTGAATAGTGTGAACATATTTAAATTTTATAGGTAGTTGTTCAACATTACTAAAAATAAAATAGAATAAAATGAAAAAAAAAGATGTTGGTAACTGTTGAAATCCAATCCAGGTCAATGACCTGCCAATCTGTGCTTTAAACCCCCTTTTTTTTTTTAATCTCATTTTGTTCGTAATTGTTCTTGCACTTGTTTGGTGAGGACGTCCCACGACACCCGTTCAAGTTTTTAGTTCCTCCATTCACTCAGTACTTTTACTACAGAGGGCAGCTAACCCTCTGACCGAACATGCTGAGCTACCGTGCCAGCTACAGCCGGACCTGGCACAGCTACAAAAGTCTCTCAAGCTGTGTGTTTGCCTTGCACGATACACAAAACGCACTTTCAAAGGAAAGTACTGACCTAGTGCTCTGAACAACATAGCACGTGTAGTGCCAGAAGGTATGACGTCACGTCAGAGCATGCGCAGTCGACAGCTGACAGATGGGTTCGTCGGCTCAGTTGACAGTGGTGTGGCTGGCCATCGTTTCAGCACTCGATTCTGGTTACTACTTATCAGGAGAGAGCGCTGAAAAACCTCATTTCGTCCATTTTATTTGCGTACCAACTCGCTTTCGAAGAGAAATGGGGTACTCTTAACACGATTTACATCTTGCATTCGAAGAGAAATGGCATAATTTTAGTGCAAAATTTACAGTGTGCTGTAGTACATTAGCACATTATATCAGGCCACTGTTGGTACTTTATATTCCTAGGCCTCAAGTTACCAACGTGGCAGCCATTTTCGAAACTGCCATCTTCAATGCAACTCGTAATTTTCAAATGAAAATAGTGTCATGTGGCATATCAAGCACATAGACCATCACATAAGAAACACAGTGGTTTCAAACAAAACTTTAAAAGCGATGCTGAGAGGTGGCATGAGCCCCCTCTCACATTTCTATCTTACGATTTTCGTCTCTAATTGCATGCAGTGAAAAGTCGCTATTCCTTCACACGCGGACTTCCCACGCAGCGTCTCTCGTCACCCGGTGGTCCGGTGACAGGCGGGCTCTGCTGATCTGGAAAGGGTTAAGCCGACGGGTGTAAGTAGGTCGAGTGAATGCTTTGCAGACGCCGCCATTGTCAAAAGACACGCCCGGAGGGGCCTGAAGTAGCAGCTGGGCTAGAGGTTCCGTTACTTGGCAGAAACTTAGCGAAAACACTTTCTGGCGGGCTACCAGCGAGGCGTGGGAATGACTTGTGTACCCAGGCAGTTGTGGCGGGAAAATTCCCGCGTTTTCTGCAAAATAGTAACTATGATTGGCTTGTTCAGGGCATAGCTCCGTGACGTAGCAAAATCAGCGCAGAAATTGGCGCCAAGAATCTCCATTGGTGGAATGGTAGTGCTCCGGCAATGGAGTGGAATTTTCCGCCGGTTTTCGAGTTGCTGATTGGAACGTTTAACCACGGCCACTGTCGTGGGGGCGGGAATGTTGTGTGTTCGGCCTGTACGGGTGCTCTAGGTGGTCGGTTCTCGCCTTTCGGTCGAGGACGTCGAAGCAACCAGCCATCGCCTCCGGTACGCCAAATCGTGTTCTTGCAGTTAAGAAGACAGTTTGGTAATGTATGTCCGCAGCACCGGCAGACAGGGATTTTCCTAGGTGATAATCAGAGCTCAGCAGAGCGCGCCTGTTCGTCTTTTTCTAACTTTGTTCTGTCTTGGGTAGCAGCAATCAATGTTGGGTTGGCTATGTGTTTTCTCTTAAGATTTGAGTTGCAAGGAATTGGCTCCACATACCACATCGTCATAATCCTCACAATCTAGTTTAGGGACAACTTCACATTCACAGCGTTTGTTTGAGTATCCAATTTGAGCCAATTTGATGTATTGTAAATGTTTCTTGTGTTTTTGTTTATTATTTTGTGTTTAGTCTTAATAAATCATATTGTTATTTTGGACAGAACTTTCATTCTGTTAATCGGTAGAGCAACCCTATCATTCATCACTGTGTTAATGAAACCTTCGTTTATTTAACTTATTCATCAAATTAAATTAATGCAGGTGCCAAACTGTCTTCTACTCCACTGGCAGGGTTGATTAGAGTCAGTTCGCGTATTTCTTTTAATCCTTGTGCAACAGCAAAATTCGGAGTTAGAATAGGGGGGGCTTAGAGCATCATTTACATATGTAGATTTTAGAAGAATTTAGTGTTAAATACACTGCTAGCCCCGGCACCTCGCAACGCCACACAGAGCTCTCAGTTGTTGATGTTATTTCCTATTTCTTTCTTACCAGCATTACGATAATTTGATTTACAACAATCGACTTACATTGGGCGGTGTTCACCTTCTACTTTTAATGGCACTATTTTGAGTTGTTTCTCCACTGCCTGGTTTGATGCACTCCGTCACATGTTCCTCTTCATCCCAGAGTAGCACTCTGAAGCAACTACAGCGATTATTTATACCTTTCACATCTCCCTCTGCTACCATGGAAATTATTATTTAATGTCTTAATACATGTTCTATCATCCTCTCCCTTCTTGTCAGTGTTTCCTACTTATTTCTATCATCGCAGGTTCTGCAGATATTCTCCTTCCTTATCTAATCAGCCCACCTCATTTTCAGCACCCTTCCGCAGTATCACATCTAAAATGCTTCGATTCTCTTCTACTCCAATTTTCCCACATTCCATGATTCACTACTATACAATGTTTTTCTCCAGACGTACATTCTGGGAAATTTGTCACTCTAATTGAGGTCCATGTTTGACACTAGTAGCCTTCTTTCGGTCAGGAATGCCGTTTATCCTGAGCTAGTCTGCATTTTATGGTGTACTTTTTTCCGTCGTGTGCGGTTTCGGTTTAAAGTGAGCTGTGGCGTCTTTTCTTCGTCTTTGGCCCTGGAGGTGTGGCTGGCCTTCCCTGTGCGAAGCTTTAACGGAGAGGGCTGGAACGGTCATGTAGTCCGTCGCTTTGCAGCAAGGTTGGAGAGAGAGTTATGGGGATGACCGGGAGACTACCTGACCACCTGAGACCCGTCCCCCATAAAGAAAGGGGAAAAGGGTTTATCTTGGTCGTAGTCGACGCCTTCACTACGTTTGTCTGGTTGATCCCCAGCAATGCTATCAGCATTCAATATCTTGAGAGAATTTTTGCCAGTTTTGGACTCCCAAAAACCTTAGTTGGTGATAACACACCAGCCTCCACATCTACAGAGTTCAAGCGGTTCAATTTTGATAGCATTTCTTGTTAGAAACCGTACCGTACTATGAATGTACTATCTTACTGTTCTAGTTCAGCAGTGTCCTAATTATGTCCCTCCTATGATGCTGCAGATGCTTAAACCGGTTGGTTTTGCCTGTTGGTAAGGCCAGTGTTAACGTTGTGCTCCAAAGTGGTTTGGTAATCCTTGTGGAAAGGCATGTACTATTTAAGGCGTTCTTGTGTGAAGCCAGTACATGTCCTAACTTCCAGTAACTCTGCCGTTATTCCAAGCTGGCGGCGGCTTCATTATGCTCTTGGGAACATTCACGTAGGCATCCATCGGTCCAGTGGGGAACGTGCAAGCCACCATGACGGCCAAGGAGTACCGTACACTGGTTGCAGGCGACATACCCCCCTTCATGACGATCATAATTCCCGACGGCAGTGACATTTTTTTAACAAGATAATGTGCCATGTCACAAGGCTAGTAGTGAGATGGAGTGGTTCGAGGAACACAATGGCGAGTTTCAACTGATGTGCTTGCCCCCAAATCGTCAAATCTGAAACCCATCGAAAACATTTGGGATGTGATTGAACGTGGCTTCAGAGTTCATCGGCCCCCTGTGTGGAATTTACGGCAATTAGGCGACTCGTGCGTGCAAATGTGGTGCCAATCTCTCCAGCAACCTACCAGTGCCTCATTGCTTCCATGCCACGACACGTGGCCGCTGTTATCCGTGTCAGAGGTGGACATTCCGGCTAAGTGTAGGTGGTGATAATCCCCCAGGTAATCAGTGTATGTACACATATATATTCTAAACTCATATCTTTATACATTTTTGTTTAATTTTTGCGTTGTAAGTGACAGGTGTTGTAAACTGGATGTCGATATTTTTACAACTGTGCAACACTGTATGTTTTGCTAAGTAAAGCACTCCAGCAGCCCTGTGCCCTGTTGTCACCTATCACAAAGGCAGAAGAATTGCTTCACTTCGTCTGTTTCGTGGGCCCCAATTTCGAAGTCCCATATATTTCTCAACTTATTTTCGCTTCTCCTTATATCTTTTTTCTCTCTTCTATTTTATCTCATTCCACTGTATGTTCCCATTAGATTGTTATTTTTTCGTGGCTTTCATTGATGATAGCAGCGCCATCAATGATCTTCTTTCTGATTTTCTTTCACCTTGATTTATAATCGCACCCCTAAATTCATGTTTCGTTTCCGAAATTGCTTCTTATATGTGCATATTATCAAATACACATACTTTAATCCGAACACTTCTTTCTTGGCCTTCCATTCAAATTGTTTCTTCTTGATTCTTAAACGTATTGTACACAGCCAGCCTCTCCCTACAGCTTACATCTATTTTTCTGACAATTTCGGACTTCTTTCAACATTTTAAAGTGTAGACCGCTCTTTCTAGGTTAACACATCCCATGAGCGTTTCTTCATTTTCCTTAAGACTTGCTTCCACTATCAAGCCCAAGATAAAAAAAAAATGGTTCAAATGGCTCTGAGCACTAGGCGACTTAACTTCTGAGGTCATCAGTCGTCTAGAACTTAGAACTAATTAAAACCTACCTAACCTAAGGACATCACACACATCCATGCCAGAGGCAGGATTCGGACCTGCGACCGTAGCGGTCGCTCGTGCCGTTACTCTTCCTGAGGCCAAACTACCCGTCTCGCACGGGATTTTCAGCTTTCTTTTCCGTTCTTTGATGTGAACAAACTCGAATGGACGAGCTGTTAACATGGTAGTATAATAATTCTAGCACCTAACTGCCCTTGCTATCTTGAGGATTATGTGAATGATATTTTTCTGAAAATCCGATGGCATGACCCCGCTTTCATAGATTCTACAAACCAACTTGAATAGTACTTTGGTTGTCGTTTGCCCTGATTATTTTATAAATTCTCAGTGAATATTACCAGATATTTCGGCCTTATTTCCCTTGATCTCTTCCAAAATTCTATCAAACTAATACTGTAATACTGGATCCCCTGTGTACACGCAATAAAGGTGAGATTTAGAATCTGACAATCTAGAGTCATGTACAGATGGGGAATAAAATTCGAACTACAGTAGCAGATGAAATACGGGTTGTAGGGTCGCCATGACACCGACACACGGGAAACTCATTTCCGTGTCTTCTACCTTCGTCCGCTTTGTTCGGTCTCAGACTTTTCTTTGACAGGACTAAAAGGAGCCGAGGCTCTTCAAAAGGCCGTGAGAAGTGGTGGGGGAGGAGACACTTCTGCCCTCCGCCCTCCGCCCTCCGCCCTCTGCTCGGGAGGCGCTTTGTACGCCAAAGTCGCGATCACGCCGCGTCTCCCAGACACCCGCGTCAGTGTGCACGTTCATTCCTGAGCAGGAGAAGCAGTCAGTGGAAAGTGGGGTAAGATCAGGTAGCTAATTCTAAGACAGTGAACATAATTATTCTTTAATTGAGTGCAATATATTGTTCCAGAAAATCCATAGCTTCAGTACTTTTTTAATTGGGGGTTCTTTTATAGAATAAAAATCACCCGGTATTACCCCACTAGTGGTATATGAGCATTCATATAATGAAGGCCTTCACGACCGGATGTTTCAGCTGCCGAGAATTCTTCCGGATTGTATGGCCGTGGTCCATAGAACTTTCCTATCCCTTTCCTACCCCTGACGTTTAGTCCAAAGCTACGTAGGACATCTTCGGAGGTGCTCCTGGTTGTCTTGAGTCTTGCTGACTTTTTTCACACTTACATACGAACATTCACACATACTAACTTTACGAGAATATAGAAACACAAAATTTTCAGTGGAAAAGCAGCAGAAATGATTATTGAAATACAGTTTACTAATTTCACAAAATTCACATATAAAGTATCAGTCTTCGTCGTCTGCTCCATTACAGATTTCGTCACCCAGAAAAAACATTTTCTGCTACTGAATTCAGTCAATCCGCTACAGTCATCTTTGTTTCATCGTCGGTTTTTCTTTTTCTAAGTCAGCAGTCTTCTGGCAGGTTTGATGCGGCTCACCATGAATTCCCCTCCTCTGCCAACCTCTTGATCTCAGAGTAGCATTCGCAATCTTCGTCGTCAATTACTTGCTCGATGTACTCTACTGTCTGTCTTCCTCTACAGTTTTTGCCCTTCGCAGCTGCCTCTAGTATCATGGAAGTCATTCCCTGATGTCTTAACAGATATCCTGTCAAACTGTCCCTCCTTCTTGTCAGTGTTTTCCACATATTCATTTCCTGTCCGATTCTGCGCAGAACCTCCTCATTCCTTATTTTAACAGTCCATTTACGCTTCAAATTCTTTGTTGTCGCAAGATCGTATTCTCATCTTCGGACATCTTTTCAAGTTAAACTAAAAAGCATTAATATATGATCCACTAACTTTTTTTCTTGCTGTTCTCCAAACACATGTGGGCACGTCCGTAATCGTCCTTCAATTGCCACCTCCTTAAAAGTTAGTCTATATTTCCTAGCTTTTTACAATCTTCTATGGTGCTTTGTGGAATTTTCAAGGTTATTGAAGATTTCAAGTAATCCATCCTACCCGACAGCACTTCGTCCAATGCCCCTTCCAAGCTCTCTTAGCTCCAAGATCGTTTATTTGTCTTCATCCGCTAATTTTACGGTATTTGACACTGAAAAAAAGAAGTTTGTAGTGCAAATGACCCTGTCTTGCCTTGAGTGCAGAGGCTATAAAAACGTAACAATAGCTCATTATTCTCGAAAGAAGTCTCCATTATTTGTTAGTGCATAAATACTTACTAATCAACTGATATTTCTAAATGGAGTTTTTATATGTGTAATAAGAATGAAGTAATCGCAGTGTACAAACAAAAGAACACTGATCAGTTCACACTGTAAAACAAACTCATCTCCACAGAAACAGCGAAGCACGCGAATATCGTCGCTCTTTCTTTTTGACTAGTAGTGTGTATTTCTGTTATCACTCCAATAGGGGGCATAAATAGTGACGTCAACAACAAGTCACATGTTTCGCCTCACTATCCGGTCTCACCTTAGTTTTACCTATCAGCGATCACTTCACCGGCGAGATGATGAATCCAGCGCAAGTTTTTGGATTTTGAATGCAATGTACGACTTCAATACTCTGAAACATCCCCTTAGAAAAATTATAAATGACTGTGCTTAAACCTACACACAATATTTTTAGCGCAACGCGATCTCACTTTCAATAATCTCTACAAAAGAATGGCCCTGACTAAGAATAACCTATACCTTTCATGAATCACTTACCTCACAAATATCTTCGTTACTCGAATTACTGCAATACAGCGAGCGCCAATACTGCCAGCTAAATAAAAGATTCTAATTACTGAAGGCACTAACTACTGGTAGACATAGTCAGCAAATGAAAGATTTGATAGAGAACAAACAATGTATTTACCTTAATAGCGTTCAAAAATCATAATATATATATCAGTTCATGACATCCAGTCTTACACATTTACTCTCTCTGATGGACACACGTCTAGATCATCCGCTCTCAAATCTCCGCCATCTCTTTCCCCACATCCACCACTGCTGGCGGCTCATCTCCAACTGCGCAACGCTACGCGCTGTTCGCATCCAACTGCCCAACACTACAATAGCAAACAACAATGCCAACCAGCCACAGACTTCACACAGCACAGTCAGTGATTTTCATATAGAGCGCTACGTGGCGTTACCAACATAAAAACCTAAACAGCCTACTTACAACTCCACACCTTCAGTGCAAACTGCCTGACAGCGTTCGTGAATAAACGGAACACTTACGATCCAGAATATACTGACTATCTGCTTAATAGGGTGTGGATCTACCTTTGGAAAACAACCCGGCACCGACCCTGTGCGGCGTGGATTCGTCACCTCCTTGGTGGATCGTCCGGAAGTGTGTGGCGCCAGGCGCCTACGCTCAGGTCAGACAATTTCCCGTGAATCACGAACTGATGGTTACGAGACGCCTTCCTGGCTCTCGACAGCGTCCCAGACGTGTCTCACTGGACTCAGATCGGGCAAACTAGTGGCCAACACACCAACGTGAGTTCCCTGTCGTGCTCCTCAAACCACTGACTCATGATTCTGGCTTTATGAGGGCGACAGTTAGCCTGCTGGAAGATGCCATCCCCGTCGAAGAACACATTACTCAGGAAGAAGTGCAGGTGGCCCACACTAAAGATCACACGGGTCGCAGCTGCTGCGGTGTTTCCGTCTACGACCACTCGTCCACGAAAGCTCAGGCACCGTCTTGATGATACTGTGACGCTAATAAAAGCATTCCAGTTTCTCGAGAAGCATGGTGGTACCTCCCCTATGAACTGGAAATCTGTTTCACCGAGCATCAAACCTGGTCATATTGGTTCAAGGACGCTCTTTGAAAATGTTGATTAGAAACGCAAGGCGTCACTACGGGAGCACATTTCATAAGTTTTGTACAAAATATTCTGATGGGGCTAGTCTTTAAGTGGCTGATATTTGCTGAAATTTGTTGTGATGAATATAAACTTGTACAAAATTTGATAAATATGTTTATCTGTTTTAACTGTCATTAATCAGCAAAGAAACCTGCTCTGTTGGTTGCATTTGTGATATTTTTCCTTTGTCAATCCACTTATTGGCGGCAGAGAGAACATTTGAATAAGTCCTTAATATGTTGCCATGAAAAACGTTTGTTCAAATATTATATGTGTGCAGATGAAAGTGAAAACATTATTGCCCTCATTTAGAACCAATGTATATTGTCATTCGTCATGGGAATGGACAGAGCACTTGCAGGTACCGTATGTCGTACTTGTAATGCAGCTTGTTTGCTTCCAGTACTTTATGTAATAAGCACTCTGTCATTTACCAGGACTGGCTGAAAAGTAACGCCTCCGAACTGTTTATGTAAAAACTCTTACAGCCTTTAAATACGAGTACAACAGACGTTATTAACATTCTGCATCTTTATTCTTCATGTCTACATACAAGGCGTTCAAAAATTACCGTTACAAACTTCATAATATTTTGATTAGGAACCCATGTCCAGAAACGTACCGTTTTGATGCTACAGCTGTTTGAAAACATGTTTGCTAGGTTGGTTTGCAACGGGGCACTCACGGAGGGGGATGCTTATGTCGGACTGCCTGACATCATTTGACTTCTGTCCTACCTGTCTCACCCGGTTCAAGTATCATCCACGTGTGGAAGTTACAGGCACTGGCGCCTGCCAGTAGGCCACCCCCTCTGCAGCAAAAGTGACTTTGTACGCTGTTCAGAGGCGAAATGTATCGCAGTGTTCTCTGTTATTAAGTGATCGCGATTGGGAGGCATCATCGTCAGTGGAGACTATCGAAGCAGCTGCTGTCTCCTATGAATGCGACGCTCTGCTGCCATGGTGGATGACTTTTTACCGACACATGTTTCCATCCGCAGTTGATTTTTCTCCCGTATACCAAAAACGTAGTGCACGCCGCAGTCATCAGCCATGCCGGAAGCTGTGGTCCGACCCCGTTTGCTCCAGTGAGCTTCAAGCTGGCGTTACAGAAGCAGGCTTGCAGCGAACCGTGCCGTCCGCTGTTTATCACCAGTAACCGCAGCGCCGCCAACAAAAATGTTCAAATGTGTTTGAAATCTTATGAGACTTAACTGCTAAGGTCATCAGTCCCTAAGCATACACACTACTTAACCTAAGTTATCCTAAGGACAAACAGACACACCCACGCCCGAGGGAGGACTCGAACCTCCGCTGGGACAAGCCGCACAGTCCATGAGCGCAGCCAGCCAACGTCACCATACCAACCTCCGGGCAGGCGCCTGTCTACACCAGCACGCTCCAGCGACCGTGGCTGAGTACATCACAAGAGGCCACTGACTGCCTCTCCAGTTCGATTCCGTCACTGTAACTGTTCAGTGATGGATACAGAAATGTCTTAAGGAGGGGACGCTTCAACATATCTTGAGCTATCTTTACTTTTACCGTACTGGAAAATAATCAAGTCACATGTAAAGATTAAGATAGTTTTATTTAAACTGATTATAGACATACACAAGACAATGCCATCATATGATATAAAAAAGTTACAATCGTGGTTCTCTTCCTTAAATGATGAATTCTGTGCGCCTATTCTTCCCGGCAAATTGGTTAACTACATCGTCAATAGGACAATCAATGTCAGGGTGAGTATTCAACAGAGCTAAGCCGTTCCTTTTTAGTGCATTCGATAGAGGGCCTATATAGTAACAATGCGTTTTTAGGAATCTTCTCGAAAGTCACTATTTCCGGAGATATTTGATGATGATGATGATGATGTTTGGTTTTTTGGCGCTAAACTGCGCGGTTATCAGCGCCCGAACAAATTGCCAACTTTTGATCAGTCCAATCTCGCCACTTTGATGAATGATGATGAAATGATGTGGACAACACAAACACCCAGTCATCCCGAGGCATGTGAAAATGATAATCCCTGACCCCCCCCCCCCCCCCCCCCCCCCCGGGAAGGAGATATACATGCCAATAGCTTCCCACATCTAACTCGTGTTTCCAGTTAGCTATGGGAAACTATTGTTATGTTATTAGCAAAAATATTACTACGAGTTCCTGGGCCCCAAAGGTAGACCCACACTCTATTAAGCAGCTAGTCACATTATTTTGGATCGTCAGTGTTGCGTTTATTTTGGAACGCTGTCAGGGGATATTGTTACGAGTCACATAACAATATTTTTATTGAGAAATTACTATGAATTACTATTGATGACTCTCTCTCTTGACTAATCTTCACTCTTGCACTTGCTACAACTAGGACGTTTTACTTATTCATTCTTCAGTCTTAATATCTTTGCTTCTGAATGTAAACTATCGTCCTATTCGGCGAATAGTCCGTATTTATAACGCTACGTAGCGGTGATTCTCTGTACAAGAAAACAGTAGAATATTTGTGACTTTTCTCGAACAAATGCCAGACGTGTCAAGATCACTAAAGCGGCCGCGACTTCTCCCTTAGGTATGTGTTAGCTATCTATGTGCCAGGCAGAACCGTGTAACATACGACGGCACGGACGCCCATGCTACATAGGAAAGTATACTCGATAACTCGATTCAGTCGAGTCGACTGACGAAAGAAAGGAACGAATAGCGCTCGGGCTGACTGGCGAGGGCGGCGCGGGTGGCAATGCAGGCGGCGCCGCTAGGGGAACGAGCGCCCCACGCACTCCGGGAATGTATCCGCCATTGCAACTGCTATGAATAGACTTTCTTTCTCTTTAACCAGCGATTTCTTTACGATGGACCACGCGTGCGACTCCTGACACCATCACCACCACAACCACCACTACCAGTCCAGTCCATGTCACACCATTGTCGTTATGGACCCGACCTCTGCAACTTAAACATTGCAAACTAATGTCGCATGGCTGGTATTCTCGAAGCATAAACAATCGATCTCAGACGCTGACAGTAGTGGGAATATTTTAGGGCCATTAACACTGATGGACACTATTTGTAATGTTGACTAGCCGTCAACACTCTCCAACAAGCGGTCAATACATCAACGATCTAACAATGTTATTATGCGAGGGTTGCCCAGAAATTAATGCACATCATTTTTTTTCTGCAACAGTTCTTTATTGAAGGTAATGAGAGTTACACTCACGAAAGAATGGCGTTTTATATACACACCCTATTTTTGCACGTAAACTCCATCCCGTTTTATGTCCTTCCTCCTGCACAAAAGAAGGACGTGTATGATTTATCCGTTCTAATCATTGCGCTGGTGGCGGAGCCAGTACTTCACTGTGAGAATCACCGCTGCAAATCGTGGAGCTCCGCCGAACCGCCTTCTGCTAACCTAACCCTCCGTGCCCAGCGGCTAACTGTTCTTCTGTCGACAGCAGATGCTCCATAGACTTTGCACAAACGTTTGTGAACATTCCCCACAGTTTCTTTCTCTGCAGTGAGAAATTCAATTTCGGCACGTTGCTTGTTACGTACATGACCTACAGACGCCATTTTGAAACTGTCTTGCAGCTACATTATCTGTCGGCAGAAACTTGGCGCGCTCACTCAGGAGACTTCAGATAATACATAAGTAACGTTTTTCAGTCGTAGTATTGTTTTCGGCTGAGGAAAAAAATAAATGCGGTGCATCACTTTCTGGGCAGCCCTCGTACATTTGAGAGCCCCTGTAAACGGGTACTGGCTGGGCTTCGAACAAACCAGTGTGAGAAAACGCTTTTCAGTCACAGAGGTGCTGAGTCGCTTTAGTACTTGTTCATCAGATTCTGAGCAGCCGAGTTGGTGCATCTTCGGTCTGGCGAAAAGTGAGCTGAAATTTGGCGTACCCCTCCGTACTCTGACATCAGTATCGGGTTGCTTTCCACCACCTTGTATTTACTATGGAGACAGAGTTGGTTGTAGAGGGCAAAGCTGAGGGCCGGTGTCAGCCAGGTGGGCTCCACCCCGTAGCAGGTGCCACGGCGCTGCTGAGGTGGGCCGGTCCGTGCCTTGCGGCGACCACCTGGTGACTGGCTCCCAGCCCGCCGGATGGCCGCTGGAGGCCGCAGTCGGCCATTCAGTATCGACGCGGCGGTCCGGCCGGGCTTTACTTCCGCCGTGTCGCGCGTGCAGAGGGTGCCGGCACATCAAAGCCGGCGGCCGCGGGCCCCGCCCGGCGAAAAGCCTGCCCGAGCCTTAACCTGACCGCGGCTCACGCCTCGCTCCAGTCAACACCATCCATACAGCTTCCGCCCGAACTGCTCTTGCAGCTGAGAACCTCACGTTTGCAGGAAGTACGATTTATGATTTACAGCTGACAGACCAAGTACCCAATACGGCATATGGCATAACATTTTAATTATTATTATTAACGTTAACTCCCTCTTGAGGAGAGCGTTAAAATACAATCAATTTTCATGGTATTTTTTTCTGTCTCTTTCTATTTTCTACCCAAAAACCTCTCATATATTCACTGAGTTTCTTTTTTCTCTTTTCTGTCCTTTCCTGTTTTCTTCTCTTCGGGTGTTTGCTGAAATGTCTGTTTTCTGATTTTTACCCTCTATTTCTCCGTGTGTGTCATGTCTTCTGTGGAGATGTTCAGCTTCTTGAGGTCTTCCATGATTTCCTTTACCCAATTGGTTTTCATTGTATCAGCTGACACTACGTTAAAAAATTTCTTGATCAATGTTTTTTTCGTTTATCTTGTGTATGTGTCCGTGGAACTTTGCCTTTCTTTTCCCGGTGTTGTTTGTAATCGTTTCTGTCTCTTCGTACAGTTCTTTTGTCGGTCTCTTTATCCAGATCCTCTCTTTCCGCACTAGTCCGTTGATCTTTCTAATTATTTCTCTCTCTTGTTTTCCATCTCCTTAATTTTCATCCTTCCTTTGATTGCTGTTCTTTTTTAGGCATACAAGCCCTCTGATAAGACTAGTCTACTGGCCAGCTGTTGTGGCCGAGCGGTTCTAGGCGCTTCAGTCTGAAACCGCGCGACCGCTACGGTGGCAGTTTCGAATCCTGCCTCGGCATGAATGTGTGTGATGTGCTTAGGTGTCCATAGTGTTCAGAGCCATTTAAAGTACTGTACTGTAGTGTCTTGAATTCGCATTGATCGAAATACTACTCTTGTTGTACTGGTTCCACTTAAATTTGTATGGTTCTTGTAGTCTTATGATCCTTTCATCATTGGATGCTCTGTTCAGTCCTGTTCCTGTGTTCTTTCGCAGGTATCTGAAACTATCTACTTGTGACATTCTTCCGTACTTTGTTACCAGCAGGTGTCTGTCTTTGGATCTTCTGTCCATGTGTTGCGTTTTTTGATATGAGATTTGTGGTCCTGGTTTGGCTGAGATTTCGTGTACTCCCTCTAGAGCTTTTCTGTTACTTGTTATGATGGCTATACCATCAGCAAAGGCCAGAAATTTTACGTTGACGATTCTATCCTTGTCTCTCCCCATCTTTACTTCATTAACTCCTTTCTCTGAAGGTCTGTTTATTTTCTCCAAAACTGATTTAACAGAACGGGTGACAGATCATCTACCAGCCTCATTCCTGTCCAGATTTCGAATGGTACCGAGATCGCTCCCACAGACTTCATTTTGGATGTTGTATTTATTAATGTTTCCCGTATTATCTTCTGGTTTATTTGTCACCATTTCTGATAGTGTGTTGAAAAGTGTTTCTCCATCGACGGAATCGTTGGCTTTCTTGATTCCGAAAAAACGTCAAGTACCGAACATAAAACTTTGTCTTGTTCTTTGTTCTATGCTACAAGTTCACCCTGCTCTTTATCCCCTACTGTTGATCATAATAATGGACACGGTCACCACAGATCTTCAGAAATTGGCACCATGGACACTTGTGTATGCTGATGATGTCCTGCTACTTTCTGAAGACAAGACCGAGCATGGAAGAAGCGTATTCAGCAAGTCAAACTACGCCTCAGTATCTACAACTACATTAACGTCACACTCCGTAAGTGTGTGTGGCGGAGGGTACTTCTGAACGGTAACTGATCTCCCCTTCCCTATTCCACTCGCAAATGGAGCGTGCGAAGAGTGAATGTCAGTAAATATGTAGATTAGTTCTAATTTCTCGGATTTTCTTGCTGTATTCATTTGTGAGATGTATGTTGAATGAAGTAATATGTTGCCAGAGTTTTCGCGGAAAGTGTTCTCGCGAAATCTGAGTAGCAACGGTCTCTGGTAACATCTGTCACTGAAGTTCTTCAGTACCTGTTAAGGGTCCCATGCTGGCGAACAATACTCAAGTATCGGTCGAACAAGTGCCTTGCGACCCACTTCCTTCGTGGATGAGTTACATTCCCTTAATGTTCTTCCCATGAAACTCAGTCTGGCATCTGCTTTTCCTAATAATTGTTTTATCGTCATTCCACTTAAGGTCGTTCCGGATAGTTGCTCCCAAGTATTTTACGGTATACACTGTTTCCAGAAATTTGTCATCAATAATGCAGTTGTGCAGTTGTGGCTTCATTTTCCTATGTGTGCGCAATATGTTACATTTCTTCACGTTTAGAGTGAACTGCCATAGCCTGCACCATTCATCAATCCTCTGCAGGTTATTCTGCAAATCAATACTGTCTTCTTGCGTCGTCACTATCTTATAGACTACTGCATCACCTACGAAGAGTCTTCTCTCGTTCCTGAAATCAATGACCGCATTAGCAATATATCTCTTAAATGGGGGTCGCGCGGGATTAGCCGAGCGGTCTAGGGCGCAGCAGTCATGGACTGTGATGCTGGTCCTGGCGGAGGTTCGAGTCCTCCCTCGGGCATGGATGTGTGAGTTTATCCATAGGATAATTTGGGTTAAGTAGTGTGTAAGTTTAAAGACTGATGGACTTAGCAGTTAAGTCCCATAAGATTTCACACGCATTTGAAAAAAAAAATTTTTTTTCTTAAATTGGGGACAGTGGTTGGTGAGACTTGTGACAGAAGATCCCGGACCGATTAAAGTCGAAAATGTAGCACTCTGCAATCCGCCAGGCCGTTTCATCCAAGCAGAAACAGAAGTAGAGTAAAGACTCGCTGTAATGGAGATCAAAATGCTTCGGTCGACACCCAGAATGAGACATCACGATCGTGTGTGCAGTTAAGAAATTCGCAGGCGGTACGCAGTGGGAGTTATCGCTGAGGAGACGAGGCAAAGCCGTCAAGGTGGTGTGGACACGTACGTGCAACAGATTACGACACAACGACAATATTCAGATCCTCTTTGAAAGTCGATGGGAAACGACTTATTGGGAGACCGAGGCACACGACGACAAGATTCGGGTCCTCTTTGAAAGTCGATGGGAAACGACTTACTGGGAGGCCGAGACAACGCTGGCTCGGTGTCTTTCATATATTTGTTTTATTTTTCTACTTAACGTGGTCTAATTAGGCCCATCAGGCCCTCTTTTACACGGGTTCCGTGTTTGACACATATAGTATACATTACATCATAGTTACCTGCTACAATAACAGTTTAGTATGACAACTAGTATTAAAATGATCTGGGTGTCTGCAGTGGCGGTGTGACAAAATTATACTATGAACCAAGAAAGTTGATGCTGCCGTTACTTTTACTACTGGAGCTGCCGCCAGTAATAGTGTTGGTATTAATAATAATAATAATAATAATAATAATAATAATAATAATAATAATAATAGATGACAGAGGATGAGATGGTCAGATGAAGTTAATCGACACCTCATGTTCTGTTATTACCAAGCAACAAACCTAGGAACCAACACAACTGGATACAGATCACAAGTATACACAACATTTATTACCAGATACCCGGAATTAAAATTTTTAACAGAACAACGACTAGCTGATCAGATCCGTGTAATAATAAAAAATAACAGGATACCCCAGTCAGAATTAGAAAACATCAAACAACAAGTACAAGAAATACTGGAACAAAATAATGTGCAATCAGAAGAAGAAGAAAATACAGTAATGGACTCAAACATCCCAGAGCAAACAAACAAAGACCAACACGCATCAATTAAACAATCAGAGGAAAACGAAATCTTAAGACAGCCACCAGAACAAGCACAAATAGAACACGAAGAGACACACGTGTTAGATATAGAAGAGAAATTTCAGCTGACATATATAGAATACAAAGACACAAATACAGACATCAGACCATTCTTGCATAGACCGCCAAATAACCCACAAGTCGAAACAACAATAAAAACTATCAACACAATCATACACAACAAAATAAATGAAAATACAACTATGGAAGAGTTACAACTACTGGTTTATATAGGAGCACTCACTACACTAAATATACACACTAGGCAGAGATCAGAACAAACCAATACACAGAAGAAACCCACAAAACCAGCATGGCAACACAGGCTACAGATCAGAATAGAAAAACTGAGAAAAGACATCGGACAGCTAACACAATTTATAAGAAATGAAATATCAGACAAAAAACGAAAAAGGTTAGGTAAAATCTCACAACAAGAAGCAATAGAGCAATTAGATGAAAAGAAGCAGAAATTACAAGCATTGGCCAAACGACTTAGAAGATACAAAAAAAGTGAAAATAGAAGGAAACAAAACCAAACATTCAACACAAACCAAAAGAGATTTTACCAGACAATAGATGACACACACATTAAAATAGACAATCCACCAAACATAACAGACATGGAACACTTCTGGAGCAACATACGATCAAACCCGGTACAACATAACAGACATGCACGGTGGATACAAGCAGAAACATACAAGAAGATACCACAAATGCCTGAAGTGATAATTTTGCAACATGAAGTCACCCGAGCAATTAATTCTACACACAATTGGAAATCCCCTGGAAATGATAAAATAGCAAATTACTGGCTAAAGAAGTTCACCTGAACACATTCACATCTAACTAAATTATTTAACAGTTACATTGCAGACCCATACACATTCCCTGATACACTTGCACATGGAATAACCTATCTGAAACCTAAAGATCAAGCAGACACAGCAAACCCAGCTAAATATCGCCCCATAACATGCCTACCAACAATCTACAAAATATTAACTTCAGTCATTACACAGAAATTAATGACACATACAACACAGAACAAAATTATAAATGAAGAACAAAAAGGCTGCTGCAAAGGAGCACGAGGATGTAAAGAGCAACTGATAATAGATACAGAGGTGACATATCAAGCTAAAACTAAACAAAGGTCGCTACACTACGCATACATTGATTACCAAAAAGCCTTTGATAGTGTACCCCACTCATGGTTACTACAGATATTGGAAATATACAAAGTAGATCCTAAATTGATACAGTTTCTAAACATAGTAATGAAAAACTGGAAAACCACACTTAATATTCAAACAAATTCAGATAACATCACATCACAGCCAATACAGATTAAGTGTGGAATATACCAAGGAGACTCATTAAGTCCTTTCTGGTTCTGTCTTTCTCTGAACCCACTATCCAACATGCTAAATAATACAAATTATGGATATAATATTACTGGAACATACCCACACAAAATCACACATTTGCTATATATGGATGATCTAAAACTACTGGCAGCAACCAATCAACAACTCATCCAATTACTAAAGATAACAGAAGTATTCAGCAATGATATAAATATGGCTTTTGGAACAGACAAATGTAAGAAAAATTGCATAGTCAAGGGAAAACACACTAAACAAGAAGATTACATATTGAATAACCACAGTGACTCTATAGAAGCGATGGAAAAAACAGATGCCTATAAATATCTAGGATATAGACAAAAAATAGGAATAGATAATACAAATATTAAAGAAGAACTAAAAGAAAAATATAGACAAAGGCTAACAAAAATACTGAAAACAGAATTGACAGCAAGAAACAAGACAAAAGCTATAAATACTTATGCTATACCAATATTGACCTACTCATTTGGAGTAGTGAAATGGAGTAACACAGACCTAGAAGCACTCAATACACTTACACGTTCACAATGCCACAAATATAGAATACATCACATACATTCAGCAACAGAAAGATTCACATTAAGCAGAAAGGAAGGAGGACGGGGATTCATCGACATAAAAAACCTACATTATGGACAGGTAGATAATTTAAAAAAATTCTTTCTAGAACGAGCAGAAACTAGCAAAATACACAAAGCAATAACTCATATAAGTACATCGGCTACACCACTGCAATTTCATAACCACCTTTACAACCCTTTAGATCATGTAACATCAGCAGATACGAAGAAAGTAAATTGGAAAAAGAAAACGCTACATGGCAAGCACCCGTATCACCTAACACAGCCACACATCGATCAAGACGCATCCAACACATGGCTAAGAAAAGGCAATATATACAGTGAGACGGAAGGATTCATGATTGCAATACAGGATCAAACAATAAACACCAGATATTACAGCAAGCATATTATTAAAGATCCCAATACCACAACAGATAAATGCAGACTTTGCAAACAACAAATAGAAACAGTAGATCACATAACAAGCGGATGTACAATACTAGCAAATACAGAATACCCCAGAAGACATGACAATGTAGCAAAAATAATACATCAACAACTTGCCATACAACATGAACTAATAAAACAACATGATCCCACATACAAGTATGCACCACAAAATGTACTGGAGAATGATGAATACAAATTATACTGGAACAGAACCATTATAACAGATAAAACAACACCACATAACAAACCTGACATCATACTCACCAATAAAAAGAAGAAATTAACACAACTAATCGAAATATCCATACCCAATACAACAAACATACAAAAGAAAACAGGAGAAAAAATTGAAAAATACATCCAACTGGCTGAGGAAGTCAAGGACATGTGGCATCAGAATAAAGTTGACATCATACCAATCATTCTATCAACTACAGGAGTCATACCACACAATATCCACCATTACATCAATACAATACAGCTACATCCAAACTTATATATACAATTACAGAAATCCGTAATTATTGATACATGTTCAATTACCCGAAAGTTCCTAAATGCAATATAACATATACCGTACAGTTAAAAGGAAGTGAGGCTTGATCAAGGTCCGCGTCACGTCCCATTTTTAACCAGACTTAACGTCTGAGGAAGTAAAGAAATAATAATAGTAATGACAACAGTTGTCGCGTTAACAACAATAACGACAGGGGCAGATAGAAGAAGAACTTATAGGTCTAAGAAATAGATGTTTTCTGATACATCGAGTTTTGGGAAGGAAAATGCATCGGCTGATAGTAGTGGGAAAAGAGGAAGGTCAGTTTGGAAATAGAGATATACAAGGGCAACGAGTGCATACAAGGGAACGATAATCTTGTTGTTGCTTTTGTAGATATATCATTAACTGTCTTCAGAAGCTGGAGATATTATTCAATTCTCTCATATAATGCGAGAAGTTATTCCAGAGTCGGTTTCCTGCTACTGAAAAGGGCTTCCAGAGAGTATTTAAACGATGGAGTGTGACAGAACGAATGTTGCTCTGATGGGAACGGGTGTTCTTGCTGTGTTGTTCAGACAAGAGCAATAAGGTCGAGAAGAGATATTAGAGATAGGGTTCATTGATAAGACAGTACAGAAAACAGAGTGTATGGAAATCTCTGCACTAGTCTGCACGCAGTCAGAATAGCTCTGTATATGGAGTCCAACATCACAGATATAACGAACACAGACATTCATAAGCTGCTCCAGACGTTGTGAGCTTTCCTGAGGAAGGCTTTGCGGGACAATATCACAATAATCAGTAACTGGAAGTACAAGTGTTTGTACAAGTTCCATTTTCAGATCAAGAGAGAAGACTTTTTTATATTTTTGTAGTGCGTGGAGACATGCTGTTGTTTTCTTACACGTTGTAGTCACGTGAACAGTCCAATTCAGACTCTTTGTTGAAGGAGAGAAGTTGATATTTCTCCCACTTACAGTCAAAGATGGTAGAGATTACCGGTATTTCGAGCTAATAAACCTAGAATAGCCAACCAGGGAGGAAGGAAGGAAGGTTACTCTTTAAAGGCCCGAAATCGGGTGCGTCTTTCCAAAGGTACCATCCCGGCATTTGCTTTAAGCGATTTAGACAAAGCACGGGAGACCTAAATCTGGACTGAGATTCGAAACGTTGTCCCCTTGAATACGAGCGCAGTGTGCGTCACCTCGCCCAGACAGTGTGAACACCATTTCTCCAGTTCGGTGAATTTTATTCGATGGAGATCAGGACTGAGCACGCGTCAAGCGGAGACAGGGAGCAGGAAGAGCGGACCCCGCCGCACTACAGGGCAAACACTGAGGGAGAAGAGCAAGAGGTACAACCGACAGTTACGTAAGGCCCAAATAATAATAATAATAATAATAATATCCACATGTATAATCCTTTATTTTGTCTGCCTCTCTCATACGGCGGAGACATTGAACAGAGATAAATACACTACTGGCCATTAAAATTGCTACACCACGAAGATGACGTGCTACAGATGCGAAATTTAACCGACCGGAAGAAGATGCTGTGATATGCAAATGATTAGCTTCTCAGAGCATTCACACAAGGATGGCGCCAGTGACGACACCTGCAACGTGCTGACATGAGGAAAGTTTGCAACCGATTTCTCATACACAAACAGCAGTTGACCGGCGTTGCCTGGTGAAACGTTGTTGTGATGCCTGATGTAAGGAGGAGAAATGCGTACCATCACGTTTCCGACTCGGATGAAGGTCGGATTGTAGCCTATCACGATTGCGGTTTATCGTATCGCGACAATTCTGCTCGCGTTGGTCGAGATCCAATGACTGTTAGCAGAATATGGAATCGGTGAGTTCAGGAGGGTAATACGGAACGCTGTGCCGGATCCCAACGGCCTCGTACCACTAGCAGTCGAGATGACAGGCATCCGCATGGCTGTAACGGATCGTGCAGCCACGTCTCGATCCCTGAGTCAACAGATGGGGACGTTTGCTAGAGAGCAACCATCTGCACGAACAGTTCGACGACGTTTGCAGTAGCATGGACTATCAGCTCGGAGACCATGGCTGCGGTTACTCTTGACGCTGCATCACAGACAGGAGCACCTGCGATGGTGTACTCAACGATGAACCTGGATGCACGAATGGCATTTTTTCGGATGAATTCAGGTTCTGTTTACAGCATCATTATGGTCACATCCGTGTTTGGAGACATCGTGGGGAACGCACATTGGAACTGTGTATTGCTCATGGCCATACTGGCGTATCACCCGGCGTGATGGTATGGGGTGCCATTGGTTATACGTCTCGGTCACCTCTTGTTCGCAATGACGGCGCTTTGAGCAGTGGTGTTACATTTCAGATGTGTTACGACCCGTGGCTCTACCCTTCATTCGATCCCTGCGAAACCCTACATTTCAGCAGGATAATGCACGACCGAATGTTGCAGGTCCTGTACGGGTCTTTCTGGACGCAGAAAATGTTCGACTGCTGCCCTGGCCAGCACGTTCCCCAGATGTCTCACCATTTGAAAACGTCTGGTCAATGATGGCCGAGCAACTGGCTCGTCACAATACGCCAGTCACTACTCTTGATGAACTGTGGTATCGTGTTGAAGCTGCATGGGCAATTGTACCTGTACAGTCCATCCACGCTCTGTTTGACTCAATGCCCAGGCGTATCAAGTCCGTTATTACGGCCAGAGGTGGTTGTTTTGGGTAGTGATTTCTCAGGATGTATGCACCCAAATTGCGTGAAAATGTAATCACATGTCAGTTCTAGTATAATATATGTGTCCAATGTGTCCAATGAATACCCGTTTATCATCTGCATTTCATCTTGGAGTAGCAATTTTAATGGCCAGTAGTGTAGTTCTACTATGTTACTCGGCTACTCGTCTACGACTAACAATAATTTAATGGACGGAAACTACAATCTGCCATTACGTGCAACCTTGCAGATATGGTAGCATTTGCATACCTGCAAGGAAGGACATATATAGGATAAAAACAAAGAAATATCTTGCAAATACGGACTCTGAAATGCCCACTTAAGACTTATTAGCACTTGTTCAGTAGAAGAGATATATGACGCAGTAGCGAAAATGAAGAAGTACTCACTGCTCTACATGGGCTCTAAAATGCATACCTCAGTATGTTTACCAGACATTTTTTTCTGGTTTCGGTCCGCTCTAATACCTCTGAAAGTTCGTTTGATGATGATGACTGTTTGGTTTGTGGGGCGCTCAACTACGTGGTCATCAGCACCCGTACAAAGTCCCAATTTTTACGCAGTCCAATCTAGCCACTGTCACGAATGATTATGATGAAATCGTAAGGACAACACGATCACCCAGTCCCCGGGGAGAGAGAATCCTCAACCAAGCCGGGAATCTAACCTCGGACCTCGTGATCCGGAGGCAGCAACGCTAGCCTATAGACCACAAGCTGCGGGCCTGAAAGTTCGTCGGTGGAGTTCTGGTTCACCCTGTACAACAAAGAAAAGGTACCATTAAAAACTATTTAGTATCTCCTGTAAGTTACGAATCCATATTGAGAGTTTTGTTCCCAAACTTCCATCTCGACTATGTAAATTTCTTTACAATATTTCTCGTTCGAAACCAGAGAAATTTAACAAGCATGGTAATAAAAAAATTACTATTGTTAGAGAGAATTAAGAAATACATGGTTTAAAAAAATGGCTCTGATTACTATGGGACTTAACATCTGAGGTCATCAGTCCCCTAGAGCTTAGAACTACTTAAACGGAACTAACCTAAGGACAGCACACATATCCATGCACGAGGCAGGATTCGAACCTGCGACAGTAGCAGTCGCACGGTTCCAGACTGAAGCGCCTAGAGCCGCACGGTCACCGCGGCCGGCTAAGAAATACATATGAGGGTTATTTAGGGTATAAGTACAGATAATATGGTGAATGGTTCAAATGGCTCTAAGTACTGTGGACAGTCCCATAGACTTGGAACTACTTAAACCTAACTAACCTAAGGACATCACACACATCCATGCCCGAGGTAAGATTCGAACCTGCGACCGTAGCAGCCGTGTGGTTCCGGACTGAAGTGCCTAGAACCGCTCCACCACAACGGCCGGTTGATGATTGGTAGCTTTATGTGTACCTGTATTAATGTGTTAGCTGTTTTCTCTCTGTGTCTCACAGTCTTCCTACAAACACGTCACACAATTTCCTGGGTGATGTTTGTTGCACTGTCGCATTTGAACCACTAAGTGGACTACACCTGTCAGTATAGACTGACCGCTTTGCGTCCATGCAACGACAGTTCAACTCTTGACTTGGTTTCCAGGGGAAAATAAGCATGAATGGCTTACTGTTACCACACGTACTTAGAGGGGCTAACCAACCTAAAAACATATTACTCACAGTTACCATAATTATTTGTCTGCAAATTAAGTAAACAGATGTAACGTTATTTAGTAGACTACCCAGTCACCAATAAAAATATCTGCAATAATACCACTAACAGAAGAATACGAAGAGAAAGAAAGAATATAGTACAGTAAAGGTACCCAATACGAGGGGCACTCACTATCTTCCATCATGCAGTGATGGTGGTGGTGTTAATCCGTTTCTGCACATTGAGCGTTTAATGTGACGTATTTTTCCCAGCGATGGAGCTCTTAATGGAGACCTTTGTAGAAGTCTGCCTTTTCGCCTCGCCTCAAAAATTACCTAATTGTCATTCTAGAAGTGGCTACCACGCAATGGTTTCTTCGTATGAGGAAAGAGGAATAACTCACTGATTGACACGTCAGATTAATACGTGAGGGAGGACTGATACAAAATTTGACATCATCATCTTGGCAGATACCCGTAACCTCGTGTAGAGGTTTCAGTACTGTGCTCTTTTGACGTTTAGCCCCTTACCAGTACAGTCTGTACCACACCATAGCCGTCCCAAAGAACACTCAAGACAACGATTTCCACATAGCTCATTCCATTTCAGGATAACTTTGTTGGCAGCCAGTACACGTACTTATGTTTCATCTGCAAATATGACATAATTTATGCCGGCCTAGATGTAGAACCTGTTGTTACGTGTCCTGATAAAATTAAAAGCGTCACGAGACTGTACTTAAAAGCGGCAAGCGAATGCGAACACTGGAAACGATTAACGCGGAGTGCAGCTTTAATAGACACATCAAATATCACAGCGTGCATAAAATATGACGCAGCCAGGGTATACATCCAATTTGTAGTCGAGTAATTTCTCTCGCAGTTCCCAATATTTTACGCGCAGAAATATGAGGTTCATGTAGAGCCATTCGATAGTTGATGATCACAACCATTAGCGTCATGCATTTCCTCTAACACAGAGACAATTCGAGTTTCGTGTGGAGGCCTCTCGGTGGTAGAGTCCATAAATGAATGTTAAAACTTTCCCGGCGAACTGAATATTCGGAGAAGTTCCGTCTTTGCGGTAGGTCGTCGCTGACATCACTGCACGACGTTTCGACTGGGTACCCGCCACTCGTCCTAAGACGCGTCATTCAGGGCTGACGAAGACTTCGTTTTACTTTGTTTACTGATATTTCTATTCCCCTTTACGAGTGGGCTGGCAGTGGACGAAACCGATCTTCATGCAGAAGTTATACACATCTGACAGAAGTTTTAAAATATGTAAAAGAACACGTGGAAGTTAATGACAGTTTCTTTTTTAAAAAAAGCACTTCGATGTACACT
Organism: Schistocerca serialis cubense; assembly: GCF_023864345.2. Taxonomy (NCBI): domain Eukaryota; kingdom Metazoa; phylum Arthropoda; class Insecta; order Orthoptera; family Acrididae; genus Schistocerca; species Schistocerca serialis. The sequence continues at coordinate 470,771,903 of NC_064646.1, read as the reverse complement.
TTTTGTGAGTTTCTATGATTTTTAGATGGTATTGTATTACAGTTAAAATACAACAGTTGAGGGTAAGGTTAATGCTACTGTGGTACACGGTCCAGTCCAATAAACGTGACCGGGACCTCCGTTCGGCGTCAACGTGCGATAACCACTCAGGGCCGCCAGGTGGCAGCAGGCAGCACTAGCAGCGGAGGGCATACGACTTGGATCGGGAGGATGCGGGATAAACAACATATTAGCTGTCGTAACGCAGGAACTGTGCGGTTTATCTGACGTCGAAAGATTCACGGTCGTTGCCTTTGGGGCCAAGAGTGGAGAAATTTGCGAAACGGCTAAATTTGTGAACAGTTGACGTGACGCCGCGTTAAAAGAGTATGCCGTGCATGGAAAAACTGCGATATCCAAATCAAAAGTGTAAGAGTGTACACACAAAAATTCAGAGGCATTACTTTTCAGCATGCCCTCGTAATTAAAAAATCGCTCTAAAATTATATTTTTGCTGTTCAGTTATCACAAAATTTCCTTTGGAGTGTTCTCACTACAGGTTCAGACTAAGGGTATATAGTTCACGTACGGCGAGTGTTCGTAGGAGGGAAAGCACTTCCCGAGAGAAGTGTGGTAGGACCACTGTTACTCTCTACCTCGCACATACTGACTGATAGCTTGAGCAGGAATTTGCGACTGTTTGCTGATGAGGTTGCAGTGGACGGGCAGGTGCCGTCACTGAGCCACTGTAACAGGAGAGGAGACGTTCGTTGGTTTGGGAGAGGGGATGGAATAAAGAGGTCGTCAGTCCTATCGGATTAGGGAAGAATGAGCAAGGAAGTCGGCCGTGCCCTCTCAAGGGAACCTTCCCGGCATTTGCCTCAAGCGACTTAATAAAACTACGGAAAACCTTAATTAGGATGGCGGCTGAGACGTGAGGACTTGGATGGAATTTATATTTGGTGTGATGAATAGCAGCTTGCTCTAAATGTAGAAAAATTTTAATTAACTCAGACGAGTGGGAAAACAATACTACAATATACTAATACAGTATTATTATTACTCTGCTTGACACCTCCACGGCCGACCAGTGTGGCCGAGAGGCTCTAGGCGCTTCAGTCTGGAGCCGCGCGACCGCTACGGTCGCAAGTTCGAATCCTGCCTCGGGCATGGATGTTTGTGATGTCCTTAGGTTAGTTAGGTTTAAGTAGGTCTCAGGACTGATAACCTCAGATGTTAAGTCCCATAGTGCTCAGAGCCATTTGAACCAATTGAACACCGCCACGTCGACTAAATACGTAGGCGTAACGTTGCGGAGCGAAATGTAGTGTAACTGGTATGACGTAAGGACGATAGTAGCGAAGGCAAGTGCTCCTGAACACTAGCGCGACCCATTCCTGAGTACTCCTGGAGTGTTTGGGATTCCCCATCAGACCGTATTAAAAGAAATCATCAAAACAATTCAGAGGCGTGCTGCTAATTTCTTACGGGGAGGTCCAGTTCATACGCAAGCACTGCGGACAGGTTCCAAGTTCTCTAACAGGAATCTCTGGAGGGAAGACAACCATCGTTCCGCTAAAGAAAGTTTAGAGAAGCGGCATTTGCTAATTACTGCTGGTAGATCCTAATGCCACGTACATCTCCCGTGAGGATCGCTAAGACAGCGTAAGGAAGGCCAGGGCCGGCCAAGGCGGGCCAAACTTCACACGGGTCGGATGTTCGAGCAGTGTACTGGTCAAGGTTGTGGAAAGCTCCCGGTACATCGCATCATTTCATTTAATTCTGAGCTGTGGCTATTTTGGGTGGGCCCAATTCTCTCCAGTTCGGCAGAATCGTTGTGTCGGCGCACTATACCCTCCGCTATTCGTTCGTGATATGTAGGACGTTCACAGGTCCGGTGGCTGTTTAAATGAGCGATTACGGACAGCACTCACAAATACCGAGCCTTGGTTGAAACGAAGGCGTATTAAAGCAAACATCGACAAGTGCGAAGCAGTTCTGTTCACATGCAGACCGAAACTACTACGGAAAAATCAACACTGTAGACACGAAACACTACAATCACGTTCAATACGTTTCCGAGAGAAAGTTAGATACCTCTTTTCGTGGCTGCACCGGAGGGAACCACATAGAATAAGTTGCCAACAGAGCGCAAGAGAGGCTCCACTCTATTCGACACTCAACAGGGAAAGTACACTAAATAGTAGGGTACAAAGGTCCATATACATGACACTGATCAGGCCCCTGATGACGTATGCAGCCCCTGTCTGGGAATATATAGCTCCTATACCATGCAGATCATACAAAACGAAGTGCTACGCATCATTAGGAACGCTACACGCTACACTCGCACAGTGGACCTTCACAATGAGTACCACCTTGAAATTCTCAAGGAAGTATTCAAACAGCTCGCCACAGACTACACAGGAACTCGAGGCACTCGAACAATCATCCTTACTCTGGGAAAATACGATTACAACCACAGGTGGAAGCGTAAGTGAAAATAGACACTGCTACCTAACGCATAACAACGTATCGCGTGTTAACACAGACTCACAAGCGACAACATCGACAAGTCGCTGCACGTCGGCAATACTGACTGGATATGCCAGCTCTATCACAGCCGACCAAGAGGCAACAGCAGGGAAGCCGACAGCCTCGCACACTAACGTACAAGCAAACTGCCCACACTACCCTACACTGTGAGTCCGGTGTATGACATATCGGACACTAACGGACAATGAACCCAATTGTGACAGGTACACTGATGCCAGTACCCAGCTGCAGCCGGCGAGTAACACCGCACCACAACGTCAAAGGTATCCGGCTGCATGATACCCACCAGTAACCTAGCTCACCCTTACATGATTCATCGCAGATAGCAAGCGATCCGCTGCTGTGACAGATTGCAGGGCACTCTCACTTCTGATTCGGTGTAAGGAATACGATCTATCGCGATTTGACTTCATAAATCGTGATGAAATGGTGGGCAGCAGTTTATCGTCTTGTTTGAGTGCTCTGTGGAAAGAAATATGTTAAGCTTTACCTGCATTCAAAGGAACAGGGTGCAGACTTAAACGACTGCAGTAAAAGCACAGCATTGGTGGGCTGACAAAGCGCGTTGTTTTCTGGGGAACGATGAAGACACATTTCCAGATGGCCACATGCAGAAGTCGCATTGTGCAAAACACATTAGCTTTGGCGCCAGACTGGGGGGCAGATGTCCAGGTATACGGCCTAGCACCGAAAAGTCGCCGACAGCACTTTGTAGGCCTTGTTAGCGAGCAAGCCGCCAAAAGAAATGCAAACGTTCTGCAAATGTCTGTGGGACAGGGAAACTGGCGCCCAGATGGCCAGACTCTGTTTCAAAACATGTTTTTGTCAATGCACCAAGAAATTTGCGTGTTTATGGCCGTTCTTTACAAACTTTGAAATGGACACAACAGGAAAGATAACAAGCTGTTTATGGAGGGCTGTGCTTCCACCCTGTATTGTGTTAGCAAAAGACATGGCAAATGTGTGGCCGCAAAGCTGAATTCCTTCTGTTTCCTGCCAATTAACTTTAAAGTCACTGATTGGTCAAATCAGTTAGCAGTGCAAAGACTATTCTCCGCACTTAGAATGCCGGGCTCCAGCTTATGATTGGCTTATGTGAAAGTGAGGGAAGTCAAAAAGAGAAATGTGCTTTTGGAACAAAGCTGAGGACGAAACGGAGAAGAAGTAAGATTGGCTCTCTTGTAGTGGTGGTTTGCTAGTAAAGAACTGCAGGTCTTTACCTAAACGGTGATACTTGTGTCTTTTGCTAGGGTGCTACTTAGAGCCTGTGCCAGTCACCTTCTGAACCATCAGAGATACTGCTGATATCATCACGGTCACAACGAGTGACATGTGCGTCTACTTATTTATCTTGAGTCGGCCGCCTAAACATTTGACGTATTCCGACATGCACATTCATGGCACGGAGTCAAATTGGTATGGCAGACCAGCGAACCGATCCACCTGCACACTGGAATCCATCGCGGTTTCAGAGGCTCTTAGGGAAGTACCTGCGTTCTTAATTAACTGAACGCGAGACCGCGTACTTGAAGTTTTCGGGAACACGCATTTAATAACAGATTGGCGCCGTCCATGACTTCAGTCGTCAAATGCATCGTGGTGTCCCGCCTTGACCAGTAGGATGGTAAAGTATTCGCTGCTGCGACGTAAGGCTATAATATCTATTTCTCAGCACCCTGTTCTTTCGAACCATATTTTTCTTTTTTTTTGTATGGGAGAATATAGATGCTTGGTGGTGGCGTTGTTTGATGCCATAACCTGGATTCACGTGTATGAAGTGAGATAGAGCGAGCAGTGTTCTAGTCAGTGTTGTGTGTCGATCCCCAGCAGATCACTTTGTCCACCATAGATCCCATTTTAGTAAGGCTTTTGTCAAATAAATTTTTTTTTGTATGATATTTCTTTAATAATTTGTTGTCTTGTCATGTTTAAGATCAATAAATCGATTGTGAATTAGACTACAACTTCTCCGTGAGTTCTTATTAACAGATCCTTCGCATGTTTATGGCAGTCTAGATCTGAAACATAAGGAGTAGCTTTTTCACTTGGCGTCCACTGCGTGGATTTTTACATCATTAACAATAATCAATAATCTTCTTTCAGCTGCTCTTACTACCCGACTTGACAAACGCAGAGGTCCCCCCCCCCTCCCCCCCTTGGCTCTTGCCTTGGCACTTATTTTCCTCTGCCCTTCAAACTTCGTTAAACTTTCGACCCAATCTATCTGGAGATGAGCGCGTATTAATGGTTAATCATAACCAGGGAAAAGCCAACATCGTAGTACCCACATCCTGCGGAGACCTCACTTGGTGAAAACTAACCATTAAGCAGAGATGACAGCTGATCTTTTGTGTTGGCTATCATGCGGGTGTGAGCGTGGAGGGGCTCCACTCTAGTGATCTATCGCGTTTAAAACTCAGTGGGAATGACAGGTGATGAGGGTTCGCTATATATTTTACGCAGTCACATAAGCGACGGGTACTACAAACGTGCTGTAAAAAGATATTACAATACCGTGCAGAAAGAATTTGAAGGTCAGGTTGACAATGAAAAGGAAAAAAAAATTACAACGATCGATACATTGTTCTGTACGTCAAGAAGCATTTTGTACTAAATTTACAGGCATGCAGCACGTGAAGAAATTTTTGGCATAAATAGTAAAATAACTGAAGTCGCACCCATTATTTCACTGTCAATTGCAACAGTTTTTGATGTAATCGAATGAAGAGTGCGGAGACTTTCTACATTACTGAACAGTACGTTGGTAAAGTCGAGGAGCACGCCGGGAACAAATTTTTCGATTTAAAACTCGCCAGTGTTCTGTTCATCTATGGAGGAAAAAGGAGTGCAGGAATGAAAATTAGAACATCCGGAATGGATTGCAGAGCTTGAGTGCACACCGCCCACACAAGACATTACAAGGTGAGAAACAACTTCTTTCTGACTTGATGGGTATGTATTTAAAAAGAAAAGAAGGGACAAATTGAGAGAAATATAGTCCAGTTCGCTAAACTGGCGTTGAAAGAATTACAAAGACAGTTTTCTAAACGTTTCGAGGACACTGCCAGTCTTACATCTGTTTCCGAACTCTCTTCGAGACCGTTTGATGTTTCAGGTGAAAGCGCTCCCGTGCATGTGGAGATGTAAATGATTGACCTGGAAGGTGATTCCCACTTTAACGACAAACCATTTTATGTTAGAACTGTGTGGGACATCTACTTTGCTTCCCTCAGGTAGTGTTTCCAAGTCTGCGTAATGAGATTGCAAAAGTCCTACGGTATTTCGATCGCCATATTTGTGTGTGAGAGAATTTTTCTCGATTATGAAACTAAGTATGTCACGATTATGTGGCAATCTGAGTTATAAATTTGTGAAAATGTCTGCGTCTGTCCGTATGCCGGCAGTTTGTACCACAAAAACTGACATTACACTGAGGTGGCAAACGTCATGGGATACTTCGTAAGATCGCATCGGACCTTCTTTTACCCGGCTAAGTGCAGCAAGTCGAAGAAGTATTGACTCGAAACGTCGTTGAAAGTCCACTGCAGAAATACTGAGCGATGCTACCCCTATAGCCGTCCGTAAGTGAAAAACTGTCGCCGATGCAGGAGTTTGCGCACGAACTGACCTCTCGATTGAGTACTATAAGTGTTCGATGAGCGGCCAAATCATTCGCTCGAAATATCAACAATGTTTTTCAAACCAACCGCGAACAATTGCGGCCTGGTGACATGGCGCTTTGTCATCCATCAAAATTCTGTCGCTGTGTCGAGACATGAGGACCATGAATGGCTGCAAATGGTCTCGGAGTAACCGAACATAGCCATTTCCAGTCAGTGATCATCAGTTCAGTTGGAACAAAGGGCTCAGTTCACTCCACGTGAAGACAGACCACACCATTATGGATCCGCGAGCAGCTTGCACATTGCCTTGTTGACAACTTGGATTCATGGCTTCGTGGGGTCTGCGCCACACTCGAACTTTAGCATCGGCTCTTACCAACTGAAATCGGGACTCGAGTGACTAGGTTTTCCAGTTGTCTAGCGTGCAACCGATATGGTCACGAGCCCAGCGGAGGTACTGAAGGCGACGTCCTGCTGTTAGCAAAGGCACTCGCGTCGGTCGTCTGCTGCCGTAGCCCATTACCGCCAAATTCGCTGCGCTGCCCTAACAGATACGTTCGTTGTACGTCGCACATTTGATTTCTGAGGTCATTTCACGCAGCGTTGCTTGTCTGTTAGCACTGACAACTCCACGCAAACGCCGCTGCTCTCGGTCTTTAAGATATAGATGTAGATGTAAGTGAAGGACATGAGCCACTGTGCCGGCCGCGGTGGACATGCGGTTCTAGGCGCTCAGTCCGGAACGGCGCGACTGCTACGGTCGCGGGTTCGAATCCTGCCTCGGGCATGGATGTGTGTGATGTCCTTAGGTTAGTTAGGCTTAAGTACCTCTAAGTTCTATAGGACTGATGACCACAGATGTTAAGTCCCATAGTGCTCAGAGCCATTTGAGCCATGAGTCACTGTGTTGTCTGTGGTGGGAGGTAATGCCTGAAAAGTGGTATTCCCGGCACACTCGTGAATCTGTGGATCTCGGATTATTGAATTCACTAGTGATTTCCGAAATGGAATGTCGATTTGTCTAGCCAAAAAAAATGGCTCTGAGCACTATGGGACTTAACTTCTGAGGTCATCAGTCCCCTAGAACTTAGAACTACTTAAACCTAACTAACCTAAGGACATCACACACATCCATGCCGGAGGCAGGATTCGAGCCTGCGACCGTAGCGGTCACGCGGTTCCAGACTGTAGCTCCTAGAACCGCTCGGCCACCCCGGCCATCGATGTGTCTAGCCACACCAACCATATCACGTTCAAAGTCTGGTAGTTCCCATCGTGCATTCCTACCCACACTGGAATCCTTTATAAATAAATCAATTAAGTAGGAACGATGGCTCTGCCGATGCACTGCTCTTCTGTAGCTTGTGAATGTGATACTACTGCCACGTGTATGTTACTTGCACATCACTATCCCAGGACTTTTGCTGTCAATTCAGTTGTTGTTGTTGTTGTGGTCTTCAGTCCTGATACTGGTTTGATGCAGCTCTCCATGCTACTCTGTCCTGTGCAAGCTTCTTCATCTCCCAGTACCTACTGCAACCTACATCCTTCTGAATCTGCTTAGTGTATTCATCTCTTGGTCTCCCTCTACGATTTTTACCCTCCACACTGCCCTCCAATGCTAAATTTGTGATTCCTTGATGCCTCAAAACATGTCCTACCAACCGATCCCTTCTTCTAGTCAAGTTGTGCCACAAACTTCTCTTCTCCCCAATCCTATTCAATACCTCCTCATTAGTTACGTGATCTACCCACCTTATCTTCAGCATTCTTCTGTAGCACCACATTTCGAAAGCTTCTATTCCCTTCTTGTCCAAACTGGTTATCGTCCGTGTTTCACTTCCATACATGGCTACACTCCATACAAATACTTTCAGAAACGACTTCCTGACACTTAAATCTATACTCGATGTTAACAAATTTCTCTTCTTCAGAAACGATTTCCTTGCCATTGCCAGTCTACATTTTATATCCTCTCTACTTCGACCATCATCAGTTACTTTACTCCCTAAATAGCAAAACTCCTTTACTACTTTAAGTGTCTCATTTCCTAATTTAATCCCCTCAGTATCACCCGATTTAATTTGACTACATTCCATTATCCTCGTTTTGCTTTTGTTGATGTTCATCTTATATCCTCCTTTCAAGACACTGTCCATTCCGTTCAACTGCTCTTCCAAGTCCTTTGCTGTCTCTGACAGAATTAAAATGTCATCGGCGAACCTCAAAGTTTTTACTTCTTCTCCATGAATTTTAATACCTACTCCGAATTTTTCTTTTGTTTCTTTTACTGTTTGCTCAATATACAGATTGAATAACGTCGGGGAGAGGCTACAACCCTGTCTCACTCCTTTCCCAACCACTGCTTCCCTTTCATGCCCCTCGACTCTTATAACTGCCATCTGGTTTCTGTACAAATTGTAAATAGCCTTTCGCTCCCTGTATTTTACCCCTGCCACCTTCAGAATTTGAAAGAGAGTATTCCAGTTATCGTTGACAAAATCTTTCTCTAAGTCTACAAATGCTAGAAACGTAGTTTTGCCTTTTCTTAATCTTTCTTCTAAGATAAGTCGTACGGTTAGTATTGCCTCACGTGTTCCAACATTTCTACGGAATCCAAACTGATCTTCCCCGAGGTCCGTTTCAGACCAGTTTTTCCATTCGTCTGTAAAGAATTCGCGTTAGTATTTTGCAGCTGTGACCTATTAAACTGATAGTTCGGTAATTTTCACATCTGTCAACACCCGCTTTCTTTGGGATTGGAATTATTATATTCTTCTTGAAGTCTGTGGGTATTTCGCCTGTCTCATACATCTTGCTCACCAGATGGTAGAGTTTTGTCATGACTGGCTCCCCCAAGCCATCAGTAGTTCTAATGGAATGTTGTCTACTCCCGGGGTCTTGTTTCGACTCAGGTCTTTCAGTGCTCTGTCAAACTCTTCACGCAGTATCTTATCTCCCATTTCATCTTCATCTACATCCTCTTCCATTTCCATAATATTGTCCTCAAGTACATCGCCCTTGTATAAACCCTCTATATACTCCATCCACCTTTCTGCCTTCCTTTCTTTGCTTAGAACTGGGTTGCCCTCTGAGCTCTTGATATTCATACAAGTGGTTCTCTTCTCTCCAAAGGTCACTTTAATTTTCCTGTAGGCAGTATCTATCCTACCCCTAGTGAGACAAGTCTCTACATCCTTACATTTGTTCTCTAGCCATCCCTGCTTAGCCATTTTGCACTTCCTGTCGATCTCATTTTTGAGACGTTTGTATTCCTTTTTGCCTGCTTCATTTACTGCATTTTTATATTTTCTCCTTTCATCAATTAAATTCAATATTTCTTCTGTTACCCAAGGATTTCTATTAGCCCTCGTCTTTTTACCTACTTGATCCTCTACTGCCTTCACTACTTCATCCCTCAGAGCTACCCATTCTTCTTCTACTGTATTTCTTTCCCCCATTCCTGTCAATTGTTCCCTTACGCTCTCCCTGAAACTCTCTACAACCTCTGGTTCTTTCAGTTTATCCAGGTACCATCTCCTTAAATTCCCGCCTTTTGGCAGTTTCTTCAGTTTCAATCTGCAGTTCATAACCAATAGATTGTGGTCAGAATCCACATCTGCCCCTGGAAATGTCTTACAATTTAAAACCTGGTTCCTAAATCTCTGTCTTACCATTATGTAATCTATCCGATACCAGGATTCTTCCAGGTATACAACCTTCTTTCATGATTCTTGAACCAAGTGTTACCTATGATTAAGTTATGCTCTGTGCAAAATTCTACAAGGCGGCTTCCTCTTTCATTTCTTCCCCCCAATCAATTCAGTATGTGTTCAAAATGGTTCAAAGGGCTCTGAGCACTATGGGACTTAACATCTACGGTCATCAGTCCCCTAGAACTTAGAATTACTTAAACCTAACTAACCTAAGGACATCTCAGAACACCCAGTTATCACGAGGCAGAGAAAATCCCTGACCCCGCCGGGAGTCGATCAGTATGTGTTTTCAGTGCAACAAATGTAATCAAATAATACTGAAAATTTCTTTTGTGAGTGATTTGTGTTTTTAGAATGTGAAATATAACACTGGGTCGTATACAGTGCTACTGCACTGCCATTTAAATTCAGAGCGTTCGTAGTTTATCCCTCTCACCCCTCCTGGCGCTTCAACAGCGTGCTGTGGAGGTGGTGCACTTCTGTCAGGGCACAGCCTTGACCACAGGATTCCTGGCCGCTCCTGACACAGACAGTCGTACAATTTGCAAATGGAAAAGGAAAGGGAATGGCTGTTAGTGGTATAAGGTACCCTCCGCTGGATTACGGTGTACGGGTACAGGTGTAGATCTAAATGTTAAATGTCGCTCTGGCTGGTGTAATGGTACTTGAATTACGTAACCATTGCGGCACCTAACCTCAACCTCTCGATACCAGCAATATTCTACTGTGTTTCTGTAAAATAGTTAACATATTTCTGTGACAACATTCAGATTTGATTTCATTAATGTAGAGGTACTTTGATACATCGATATGATTATACTGCAGTGATATTATTCTTATGTGTATTCTTTCTTTTGTCACTATGATCTTTGACGTACTTGTAACTCTGAATTTTGGGCGGTAAGCGGTTATTAGAGAGTTAAGTCTTTGTCGTCATGTTGGAAAGAAGCAAATTGTAGTCAGTTTATGAAACGTGAACTTTAACAGTGAGGAAGATATTTACAAGTATGTTTTATTTTGTGAAGTGATGTTGCAACAAAAGTAATAAAAAAGAAGTGTAACTTAAATTCGGAATGCTGATTACTTTTTTACATCACCATTGTCTTAACTTTCAAAAGTGTAATCTTCAAGAATGGTTTATGAAACACATCTATAAAACTTTTGAATATCGCAGAATAACACCTAGGCCTCTTTGCATCCGAGCTTGGAATCATCACTACCTAGATTTTCGACGATTGAGCCATGAGTTCACAACGAGACCAGCGTGGGAAACACAAAAAGATGAGTGCCCAGTTTATCCATTATTTCAAGAAATGACTTTATTAACTGTGCTCTAATGACACCTGCCACATAATATAACTTTTGTTGCCCGAAAATGCAATATTTAGCAGCATGAGCAACACTACAATTATAATTAATTTTTGACCTTTGTTGTGGTAGGGTTGTTAGACTGGTACAATAAAGACACACATTCTCCGGCTGGCGACATGTACGTGTACCGTTACAACCGCAGGTCTGACGTCGCCCCGCTGCGAGGCGGTGCAGCAATTAAAAACATTGACGCGTAATTTAACTTCCCTGCCTTTTTTCTCCTAACAGTCCCCCCCACCCCCCCGTGGGACAGTAACTACGAGAGCTATTTGTTTTCGCGGGCTGCGTATATTACGTTTTGAAGAGGCGGCCGCGCAAAAAAAAGCGGTGCTGCCGCGAGGGTTCTCAGAAGAGACACGGAATGAGAAAGAAGAGGCGAAAGGAAACGGGAAAGACCCACTTTGGCGGTCGCGCACGCCGACAGGGAAACCAGTGCTGCGGACTAAAATCAAAGTGGCAACCAGCCACCTCCCTCTCCTTCTCTCTCTCTCTCTCTCTCTCTCTCTCTGTTTCTCTCCCCCCCCCCCCCTCTCACGCTTTCCCCTCCTCCGTACCTTTTTCTCTTTCCGGCGGCAGGCTGCGACAGGACACAAATTGCATTACGGCGCCTGGCAGCCCCCTCAGACCGCGGCGACACACAATGCGAGCGACGGACGGCTGCAGCCAGCACTTGGACGCTGGTCCCTAGGGTCCGACGAGCGCCGGCGACACAGGAGGATGGCCTGCGCCCTTCACACGTTAACGTTCCGCCGCTAACCAGCTCCGCGCCCGACGCCGAAACCTTGGCAGTCGCCACAGCTTCGCCCCTGCTTGTTCCTTCTCCCTTACTCTACAGTCCACCTTCTTCCACCCCCTCCCCCCCCCCCCCTCCATGAAACTTTTCTCTTTAATATTTCCTGCTTTCGCGGTTTCCTCTGGAATTTATACATCTCTTTTCATGAGAAAAATTCGTTTTGTGCCGAATAAACTGGTCTGCAATAGTACACACACAACATCAACTGACACACATGCATAAACTCGTCGGTTTCTTTACCATATGGAAAGTACACATGCAGACTGAAGTGCCTAATGAAGATTTGTACCGAGGCTGCAATTCAAACACGAGTCACCAGCTCAATAGGTAGATGCGCTAACCACTATGCCACACTGACACAGTGACTTAAGGGGACCACACCGTGGTTCAGGCCGAAAAAAATCGATTTTCGGTTTTCATCATATTTCGATAGATTAACGTTTTATTTAAGTACTCTGAAAAGGATTTTGCTGAAAAAAATTTTTTTCGAGCGTTCAAAGAGCATGTTCGTACCACGTGAGTTTACGTGCCACGCCCACATTTCTGCATATATTTTAGATCTTTATATCCCCGACAGAACCCAAATGAATGTTTCAACAGCATAATTTGGAACCGCCTTCCTAAAACTGTACGTGGAGGCATGCGTACAATGAAACTAGGAGTTCCCTACATTGCACGTTAGGGACCTTTTTTTTTTTTTTTTTTTTTTTTTTTACTCCGGAGTGTTTTGGCTATCCTTGGAATGCAACGGTCGGTATTCTTTTGTTTCTTCTGTTTGTAAACAACACGCTTTCAAACACGCGACCGGCCGGAGTGGCCTTGCGGTTCTAGGCGCTACAGTCTGGAACCGCGTGACCGATACGGTCGCAGGTTCGAATCCTGCCTCGGGCATGCATGTGTGCGATGACCTTAGGTTAGTTAGGTTTAAGTAGTTATAAGTTCTAGGGGACTGATGACCACAGCAGTTAAGTCCCATAGTGCTCAGAGCTATTTGAACCAATTTTCAAACACGCGGTTAGTTTTGTTTAATTGTGATTGCGAGTAGTTGTACTGAAGTTAGCAGTGCTTGTTTACAAATGTACTCACCTCTTTCACAACTATTCATATACAAGCTCCTCCAAGTTAAGCCTATACCTAACGTCCTCTACTGATTATAAGTCATGTCATGGATTGCATCCATCAGGAGAAAATTCGTGGTGCAAATACAATAGGGCTCTGGTAACTGGAGAATCTTATTCTCACCAGCATTCTCTTCCTGCTGCTGTTATTACAGCAATTAAGCCTATTTTCAGAGACTTGGCTCATCCTGACCTTCTAAGGAAGTGTCTGCATGGGCAGGCACAGAACCCAAATGAATGTTTGAACAGCATAATTTGGAACCGTCCTCCTAAAACTGTATTTAGAGGCATGCGTACAGTGAAACTAGGAGTTCATGATGCTGTTATTACATTCAATTGTGGTAATATTGAAAAGTGTTTGGTACTGAAAAAGCTGGGAATTAATCCTGGTGAAAATACGATCACTGGGCTGCAACATTGCGATAAAATGAGGATAGCCAATGTAGACAGGTCTGCATCTAATATGGGCAAGAAAGCAAGACAAACATCGAGGAAGGTGAATAAGAACCTGTAAGACCTGCTAGAGGCCAAAGGAGGGTCGTCATATGCAGCAGAACAGTTTTAATTGACTGTAAGTAACAAATTTCAAAAGTTGTTTTCTTTAAAGTCAATTTCACGCAAACTAAAATTTTCAGCACATATGCCCCATTATATCAGAAACTATCCTAGATAAATGAATGAAATTTTCAGAGACTCTGCGTAACACAAAAAGCCACCCCTGGTACTACATTCATTAATATTCCCCCGTTAGGAAGTTCACAAAAAAAATATTTTCTGCAGAAAGAACTTAATATTTTATGTTAATAAATTTAAAAAAGTATTTCTTAAAAACTATAAAGTGGATAAAGTAGATTTTAGTACAGTTGACCCTATTAGCATCATGTAACATTCAGTAAAAATATTAAGGTCCTGCATCAAATAGTTTTTTCAGGAATGGTTCAAATAACTGCCTAAATTAACATGGGTTAAATAGGCAGGGTGTAGTCCCCTTAAAATAACTGCACGGCGTGCTTCCCCCCTCACTCCAAATTCCCATTCACGCATCAGCCCACTTGGTATTCCCGTTAAACTCGTCCAGCACTCGTCCATACACTTGGAGAGTCTCGGCAATGCTATTCAGGGCGAATAACAAGTGAGCTAAGGCGTCAGTTGTACTCTGGATTGAAGTGGGAGGCCTGCTAGAGTATTCCGTGTAGATGTGTAAAGTCATTATGCCAGGATGGCGTAGTGATTGGCACATCTGTCTAGTTAGCAGAAGAACTCGGTTCGAAAGCTGGCCTTGATATAAGTTTTCATTCGCCACTTCAGTCTGCATATATACGTCATCGTAATATACAGCGTGAAGCGAAATTCGTGCACTCGGGCTTCGCAGCACGATTCCTCATATGCCAGCGATAAAAAAAAATGTCTCTCTCAAAATTTCGTCCGGCGAGTACATGCGGCAGAAAAAGGACGTTAAAGAGCGGCAATCTGGCAACACTGTAACCACATACACGGTATGTACATCTGTCAGCACACGTCAGTCGCGCGGTGCAGTTGGTGAAGTAGACGTAAAGTTTTGGGTTAACATACAGGAGGTCGAGGGTTCGATCCTGTGATGGGGCGCAATTTTTTAATTTCCTAATTTCATTCTGACATTTCATACTGTAATATACACCGTTTCTAAAGTCATATGAATCCTAAATTTACAATATTTTGTAGCGCTGAACATAACAAATACGTGGGTAGACAAATAACAAATAGACAGTTGAAACAAATGAACTGTCCGAGGACAGAATAACTACAAAAACAATATCAACTTCGAGATGCTAAAGATTATAGCACAGTACAATAACATCTACTTGTCATTTACACTACTTGTAATATGAGCGCTCAGATGTCGCACATTAGCAACCAGTGACAATAATAATGTCCATATTAATGACCACATGACCTTCACAACAGAATACGTTGTCGTCAGATACTCAAAGCGACCTCCCTCCATGTTCAAACATTGTTCAAACCCACCGCATCATACACGTCTGGACCCTTCACAGTATCAAATAGTTCAAATGGCTCTGAGCAGTATGGGACTGAACTTCTGAGGTCATCAGTCCCCTAGAACTTAGAACTACTTAAACCTAACTAACCTAAAGACATCAACACATCCATGCCAGAGGCAGGATTCGAACCTGCGACCGTAGCTGTCGGGCGATTCCAGACTGTAGCGCCTAGAACCGCTCGGCCACTCCGGCCGGCTTCACAGTATCGCAGCAGAGCTGCGTCCACAGTAACAAGAGCAGCATGAACACGCGCTACCAATTCTTCCACATTCGTCGGCAGAGTAGATTACACGTGCTCCTTCAAGAGTCCCCACAGGAAGAAATCTAGGGTATTTAGGGCAGGCGAACGCGGTGGCCACACAACTGGACCACCACGTCCGAGACATTTCCCATAGTGCACAGAGCCATTTGAGCAAAGCAGGGAGGACATGAAAAGCAGACAATCACAGTCCAAGAGAGCGTTCCTGGGCAAAATAAGTCTTGTAATATCATACATCAGCTTCATCGACAGGAAGAAATTTCTGACACTTTGTTGTTAAGCTAGTATTGGAGGGAAGCGTGGAGTGTAAAAGTCGTAGAGGGAGACCAAGAGATGAATACACTAAGCAGACTCAGAAGGAGGTAGGTTGCAGTAGTTACTCGGAGATGAAGAGGCTTGCACAGGATGGAGTAGCATGGAGAGCTGCGTCAAACCAGTCTTTGGAGTGAAGACCACAACAACAGCAACACAAGTTTGGAGTAGATTGTATGAATCATAGACGTTGGAAAACCAGAAAAGAAGTGAATCGGAGAGATTGAGACGTCTTATATGGATATGGTGTCTGGATATGGTGTCTTTCGGACATGTCCGAAAGAACAGGCACCGTTGATGACCTGCAGCCGTCTAGAACGAAATTAGAATTATATATTAATACCTTCGGCTGCTGACGGGCGTTGATATACATCAACGGGGACAGGTGAAAATGTATGCCCCGACCGGGACTCGAACCCGGGATCTCCTACTTACATGGCAGAGGCTCCATTTGAAACCTTAGAAAAAATATACATGACTGTGCTTAAATTGACAGACAATATTTTTTTAGCGGAACGCAATCTGACTTTCAATAATCCCTACAAAAGAATGGCCCTGACTAACATTAACCTATACCTTTCACAAATCACTTACCTCACAAAAATCTTCGTTACTCGAACTACTGCAATACAGCGAGCGCCACTACTGCCAGCTAAATAAAAGATTCAAACTACGGAAGGCACTAACTACTGATACGCATAGTTAGCAAATGAAAGATTTTAATAGAGAATAAACAATGTATTTACCTTAATAGTCATAATATATATAGCAGTTCATGACATCCATTCTTACAAATGTACTGTTTCTGATGGACGCACCTCCAGATTATCCATTCTCAAAAATCCGCCATCTCACTTCCCCACATCCACCACTGCTGGCGGCTCACCTCCAACCGCGCAACGCTACGCGCTGTTAACATCCAGCTGCCCAACACTACAATGGCAGACAACAATGCAAACTAGCCACAGACTGCACACATCACAGCCAGTGATTTTCATACAGAGCGCTACGTGGCGTTACCAATAAAAAAACCTAAACAGCCTACTTACATATTCATCTGAGCCACTGGTAGCACAGATGATAGTGCGACTGCAGGGACTATCTCGCGCACGCCTCCCGCGGGACCCACATTGTCACCTTATATGTACACACACAACATTCGTAGTGTCCCTACCCAACACACTCATTACTCGTGGAAGACATTCTGGCAATAGCGGCCATGAGCTTCTTCTTCTCTGACGATGCACACATATTATCCGAACTCTTATGGGACTTGGTAAGAATGTTTTCCACGAGTAATGAGTGTGCGGATGTAGTGTATGGGTATATAAGGTGAGAATGTGGGTCTCGCGGTAGGCGTACGCGAGATAGTCCCTGTAGTCGCGCTATCCTCTGTGCCCTCGGTGGCTCAGATGGATAGAGCCTCTGGAGATCCCGGGTTCGAGTCCCAGTCGGGGCAAAAATTTTCACCCGTCCCCGTTTATATATATCAACGCCCGTCAGCAGCCGAAGGTATTAATATACAATTCTAATTTGGTTTGAGACGTGATGCTACAGAAGGATGTCAAAAAGTATGTTGAGTGATAAGAAATGAGGAGGTTGTCCGCAGAATCAGCGAGGAAAGGTTAATTTGGAGGAAGGAACAGGATGGCCGGACACGAGACGTCAGGAGCAGCTTTCATGGAACTAGAGGAAACTGTAGAGGGTAACAACTGTAGGGCAAGAGACAGAGTTCGATATATCCAACAATTATTGAGGATATTGAGTGCGAGTGATGCTCTGAGGTGAAGTGAGTGGCGCAGGAAAGCGTGGTGCCGTCCGAAAAAAGAGCTCCCAGGGTATGGTTGACAATTCGCGACGGAACCACGGGTAAGTGTAGTCGCTGGCAGAACGACGATAAATGGGAGACAGCGGTGCAGACACGCGCTCAACTGCGTTAACACGCGACCGCTGCAGCTCGCTTAGTGACGTCAGAGTGTCGTGCCGCTCAGCCCAGTCTGCAATCATTGCCGAAGACCAAAGCACCGCTCCCCTAAAGAGCCAACAGTGCTAGACAGATTATGCAGCAAATTTCGTATATTCATGACACTCCTTTCGTAATGGCTGTTTTCAGAGTTAAGTATTTCAGTTTGTACAAGCTAAAATAGAGTGATATAATATTGTGCATGTGTTATAGCATAAAGTCAGCCTCCTCTAGAAGTAGATCTACGAGCCCACCACTATGCCGACGAGTGTTATATCGTCCGGCAGAACAGAGAGAAATTTATGGCGGTCCGTATCAAACCAATCAGAACACTGATAATACACACGAAAGTGTTAAATCTAGCAGTTCCCCTAAGGACTGGCGGAAGAAAGCAGTACAAAGTTTACTTTCAGTAATGGCATAAATGGCGTTCTGTGCCTTCAAAAATAGTTACAAAATTATCGATATTCATCTGGAGAAATACCAAATATTCCGAATATCACGTGGTGATCCAGTCGTTGAGGAACTCAGTTTATTAGAAACTGAAGAAAACATAAGCGTGTTGAAGACGTATAAACAACTTGGAAGTGATGTCACACATGCTGACATTTTATAGGCACATTTCAAAAAAAATTATGAACACTACGAGGAAGCAGGGACACGTTCCACATGATTGGAAGGGAATTATCATTTGCCCTATATGTAAAAACGGGAATACCAATTAAAGCAAGAGTCTTCTGCATTACTGTCTTCAAACACAATGAGATATCTCGAACACAAAGATCGCCTCCATGCCAACGAGCATGGATTATGAAAACATCGATCATGCGAAACCCAACTCACACTTTTCTCACATGACATACTGAAAGCTTTCGACCACACCAACGGGTAGATCCAGTGTTTCTAAATTTCCGAATAGGTTTTTACTCAATACCGCATCTACGCTTATTGTCGAAAGTGCGATCACTTTGGGTAAAAAATTCAAATGGCTCTGAGCACTATGGGACTTAACTTCTGAGGTCATCAGTCCCCTAGAACTTACAACTACTGAAACCTACCTAACCTAAGGACATCACACACATCCATGCCCGAGGCAGGATTCGAACCTGCGACCGTAGCGGTCGCACGCTACAGCGCCCAGAACCGCTCGGCCACTCTGGCCGGCTCACTTTGGGTAAGAAGCGAAATTTGTGACTGGCATCAGGATTTTTTTGGTTCGGAGGACACTGGATCATACTTTGGTGGAGAGGCATCGTCGGATGTAGAAGTAACTTCAGGTGTGCCCTAGGGAAGTGTGTTGGTACCCTTCCCGTTCATGTTGTATATTAATGACGTTGCGGACAATATTAATAGTAAAATCAGGTTTTTTGCAGATGGTGCAGTTACCTATAATGAAGTACTGTCTGAAAAAAGCTGCTTAAGTATTCAGTCAGCTCGTGATAAGGTTTAAAAGAGCAAAGACTGGCAAATTTCGTTAAATGTTCAGAAATGTGAAATTGTGCACTTCGCGAAACGTAGTATCCAATGACTATAATCTCAGTGAATCACTATTGGAATCGGCCAACACATACAGGTAACTGCGTGTAACACTTTGTATGGATCTGAAATGGAATGAGCAAATAGGCTCAATCGCGTGTGAAGCAAGTGATAAACTTCGGTTTATTGGTAGAAAACTGAGAAAAGTCAATCATTGTATCAAGGTAATTTCTTACAAATCGCTCGTGCGACCCATTGTAGAACGCTGCTCAGTTGTGTAGGACCCGTAACAAATAACACTAACAGGGGTTACTGAACAGGGATACTGAGCGTACAAAGAAGGGCGACACGAATGGTCACAGGTTTGTTTGATCCGTGGGAGACTGTCACAGAGATACTAAAGGAACTCAACCGGCAGACTATTGAACATAAATATAAAAAACCCCAAGAAAGTCTACAAACAAAGTTCCAAGAACTAGCCTTAAACGATGATCTACGAACCTAATACAGCCTCCTATTAATCACACTCATAGGGATTGTAAGGACAAGACTAGAATAGTTACAGCACGCGCAATCATTCTCCTCGCGTTCCATACATGAATGGAAGGGGAAGAAACCCTAACAACTCGTAAAAGTGGGAGTACCCTCTCCCATGCACTTCAAAATGGTTTGTAGAGTATAGACGTAGACGTAGATATTAGTTCGGAGCTCCCGAAGGATAGGTCCTGCCGGCCAGTATCAAATGTTTTCTAACTCCTCACACACTGCATGCTTTATATGCTGCGTGTAGTAAATGTACTATAGAGTGTAATGGATGCTGTAGTACGGTGTCGTGTTCGTTTTGTGCGATGGTGAGGGAAGGCACTGGGCGAAACACAGCCGCTGCTATCGACTAGCACCAAGGCGCCCACCGAACGCAAGATCTACATGCAACCGACGGGTCAGCTTCAGTTGTGCCATACACCTTCAGTCCACGAGATACTGCGGAGAATTTTTGAGTGTAAATCAGGACATCAGCGCAAGGTATGGAGGTCAGGAACTTTACGCCACCACCTCTCTTTCCGGTGCCGGTCGGATACTGGCGACGAAAATTTCATCCACGATTAGGATTCGAGCGGGGTACTTCGCAAGTCGATCACCACTGTACTGGCATATGTTAGCGGACACGGCAGTGTTGGCGGACAGTTCTGTACAGGGCGTCCCAGGAAGTATGGTCAATATTCAGGAATATGATGAGAACGGCTATTCGAAGCAAAATGATCTGGTAAACTTGGGCTCTAAAGGGCACACCTTAAGAGCTGTGACCACTTCTTCACCATCCCCTAGAACTTAGAACTAGTTAAACATAACTAACCTAAGGACATCACAAACATCCATGCCCGAGGCAGGATTCGAACCTGCGACCGTAGCTGTTTTGCGGTTCCAGACTGCAGCGCCTTTAACCGCACGGCCACTTCGGCTGGCGGGGACTGATGACCTCAGAAGGAAGTCCCATAGTGCTCAGAGCCATTTGAACAATTTTTTTTTACTTGTGAATCTGTGGTAGCAGAGCGGTACTCATTCAGGAATGTGGACGGATGAAGGATTTTGTGTGATGGTATTTTGTTGGGGCGGAAGGAGAAAATTCCCGCGCATTCAAACCGCGTCACACCTTTTCCTACATTAGCTCCACGTCTCCAGGTGACGTCGCAAATTTTACCAAAAAAAAAAAAAAAGGTCTGTAATGGAAGATGAGTGGTCACTGCGTAAAATTTGGCTACATAAATACTTTAATAAAGAAGAAAGCACACATATTATACTCTGAATCAGAAACCCCCACGAAGGCTGAGTCACATAGCCCCACTTTTCTTGTTTTTATCCAAACAGAGCCATGATTCAGAAAGTCGCACCCTACCCTCGTTTACTGGAGTTTTTTTGCTTCTAATGATCGTTTGTGTCACGTCCCTGCATACTGACCATTCCTCCTGGAACTCTCTGAAAAGAAATAATGGAGATTTATAAAATTTTGGAAATCAGTCACTTTGTTTGTTTGTGTCATTTTCTTTAATTAATCTTATCTGTCTTGAAAGACGTCATGGTCTCCTGACCTTCATTGCTTACATATTCCGCCGTCACAATCATATTCCACACATCAAGACGCTTCATTCGAACCGAAACTCGATAAGATAAAGTCAATGTTGTATGAATTCATGTACACGATATGCAAATAACAAGTAAGAGAACCGGTGTTGAAATACTCGAGGCTGGCGTACACACATACATTCCAGACATGATGGTCACAGGAGCTTTTAGTTCAGGAGAGAAACCGCAAAACGGGATGCCGTTCCCTTCAGAGGATGACCCAGCCTATCTATGTCGGCCAGTGACCGCCCGTGGAGCGGACAGCGTGTGCCCGAGGGAAAAGAGGAACGACCCCGTGTTCAGCTTAAAGGCAAATTCGGCTACATTGTGCGGGAGCAGCCAGCCTATGAATTCTTTACACATCACACACAGTTTCAGAGATTTTCACAGGGAGACAGCAAACGCCAAACGCCGATACTACAGGTTTCCAGATTGGTCGCCTTAAACGAAACGTCATTCTCTCGTTTTAGAAGAGCAATGCTGATTGGCAGACGACATTTCTGATGCCTTGAGCTGAAGGAGTAATGGAAGAGACCGAAAGATATGCCGCTTCATGTCTGGCATGGAGAGGCGCCATTCCGTTGTCGCTCTTGGAGCGAGGAACAAGTCTCTCCTCAGTACTTCACTGGGAGAGCACCTCTGTCGAGAGCGAATCGAAGTGCGACTCTATATTGAGTCCTTGCGATTAAGCGTTGTTCACTGTGTTGGCCAACACACTTATTGTGTGGTGTAAACGGACAGAGTTATAGTTAAACGGCTGCAAGGGAATTTTTGAGTGGCATCGTGGTGGACTGGTTATTTGACTGGTGTACCACACCAATAGTTAGAGTAGGGGCGAATAGGAGTCCCTGACTTCATCAAGGCATAGGGACAGTTTGATTGGCGAGGGTCAATCCAGATAGAACGAGAGTTATCTTATTTGCCAGCAGCGAGCGGCGCAGACAGCAGTCATCGCAGCTTACGGTATTGTGCGCTACAGCTATTGCAAGCCCCATATTTCCTCCACAACAGTACACTTCACTGCATTTCACACGCGACAGCCTCGACCGTACCTAGCAACATTCTAAAGGATAATTATTCAAGTTGAGTAGGTGCGCCTCTCAGCCATTCTACCAAGTCAACAACAATCTTAAACTTTGTATAGAAATTTCATTAGCGAATCCTATCCTTGAGAGGTAACTTCACATTCCGAAAAGAACCAGGATATAACTTGTTCAATTCATAGCTAAAAGTGCCATTGTGATTTCTCAGAATTTTTGCAAAATAAATAATAACTTCCAGTAGTTTCATGTTTTTCTTACACTAACTAACACTACTCCAGTACCCAAGTATCCCACTAGTTACGTAAGAAATTTTTGTGAATTTTTGTGTCATTTCCTTACAGCGGACGACTCCAGAAGATATTTATTGCTGAAAGTTTTTCAGGCATTTCTCTTTAGAACGTTAGTAGTGTCTGTCTGACTTCTGTAGTAGTGTGGGGATGGAAATTGCATTTGCAGGAGCCACAGGGTAAAGGGTACATCTCAGATTAATCCGTTGCGCAGAATAACAGAATAGCAGATCAACCCCATGCTCACAGTGTCATCTGAAGTATGTTAATTTTACATGTGTGTATATGTTGTACACGTAAATTTAAAGCAATTTAAGCGCTGTGCTGAGAGGTATTGATGACTGAAATCGGAGAAGCGAGGGAATGGAAGGAGCTGAAAGACCGTGGAGTGGAGGGAGCTATACTGGCGCTCGTGAGACTGCATGGCAACGCGCTGTGTGACACACACACATACACACACACACATAAAGATGCACTGAAACAAGCTAAAAATGAATTACCTCTGGGAAAGTTGGTTTACAATGGTCCTAGGCTGTCGGAGTTCAAAGGAAAATATTCAAAAGGAATTGCTCAAGAGTTTGTCAGTGACATAATATTAAAGAGGCGAGACTGTTAAATTATGAAACGTCATTTACACATGTCGTGTGTATGTGAGGGTCCACGACCGCTGTGAATTTCTTGACGGACGGCATTTTCCTGCGTATGCTGTTTATGTTGAAATTACCACTTTTTTCATGACTGGCTAATTTCGCCCTTTTGGGCATTATCACGCTAATCACCATAAAAATTATAATTCATATAACACGATATATTCCACGCGTCTCTGTGGAGGAAGTAACAGGCGATGGCGTCCGTAACAAGGGTTTCACACAGCGATAGCAGTTACAGGCACCACCGTGTATCTTAAACGAGAAATCCAAATGATAAAATGAAAGTACACCACATGCTCGTTTTTCAGTGTGCCAGCATTTAATATATTAAAATGGAATGCAACTTAAATACACTAACGTATGTATTTTAATCTTTTGTGTGATGGCGCAATGAAGAAACCAGCATATGGCTCGCTCCTTTCACTTTTTACATAGTTATTTCATATCTGCAATTTTTGTGCTGCAAGAACTATGATTGTGCGAAACGTTTATTAGGGATCGACGCCATCAAAGAATAAATCAAGTTACATGCGTCACTACATTTCAGTGTGATGTAGCTTCATGATGCCAAGGGGCCGAAATCAAAATATTGCTAAACACTGCAATAAAGTGGTTATTTCGAAATAAAACCGTCTACGCAGGAAGATGATTTCCTCGAGAAATATATAGATAGTGCTGTGGGAAGAAGTACACATACGAGAAGTGAAATTGTGAGACTAGAGTGAGCAAAATTCGGTATGATTCATAATAAAAAACAACCACCGATTATGTTCTAATAAAAAATGAAACAATTTCATGTCAAACCCGATTGAATGTTCCACCATAAACTATTCTCCACAGATTTGATTTTCAGAATTTGCCATGTTACGGTAGTGATTCACCACTGATTTACCAGCTATGAATAATTTTTACCGTGAAGTTTCTGATATTCAAAAGAAAGAGTCGCCATATTGGACTCAGAGAGAGCGGGACAAGATGTCGCATCACGCATCATCAGGTACGACCAGCTCCGGTAAACTCATCTTTGGTCTTTGAAAATCCTGATAGCAAACCGAGGCGGACAAAACAAATTGTCACACATGCACGGAGAATGTAACAAACATGTATATCTCGAACCAACATACAGTTTAAGTGCTCCTCTTTTATTTGCGGAAAAGTCTAGTTGTTTAAAGAAATGGTCGTAGGAGAGATTACATAAATATTTGTTACATTTATTCAACTGTTCTGGAGTACGAGTAAAGGGAAACAAACCAAGCGAAGGACCCTAATAGCCCTGGATGATAGGACCCCTGAGAGCAAACGCAACCCCAGTGAGACTACCGATGGATACCCCAGACGCTTCCACTACACAAACTTAGTATCAAGTCGCTCATGGATGACACAGGTAAGCATTACACGTGACAAAAAAGGAGTAAGAGTGCGTGATGTTGGAACAAGAATACTCAGACTGGCTTCCTTTAAACAGTACGAGATTAGCAGATGTCGTAGCTGGCTACATGCCTATAACAATATATTGCTACTGACAAGGGATCTCGAATTGATTCTGCAGTTCTAGATTTGCAGAAGGCTTCTGACAGTGTACAACACAAGTGGCTTGCTTGTGGAATATCGTCTCAGTTAAGTGACTGGATTCGTGATTTCCTGTCAGAGAGATCACAGTTCGTAGTAACTAACGGAAACAGAAGTGATTACTGGCGTTCCCCAAGGTAGAGTTATAGGCACTCTGCTATTCCTTGTCTCTGTAAACGTTTCAGGAGACAATCTCAGCAGCCGTTTTAGGTTGTTTGCAGGTGATGCTGTCGTTTATCGTCTAGTAAACTCATCAGGAGATCAAAATAAATTTGCAGAAAGATTTAGAAAAGATAGCTGTATGGTACAAAAGTTGGCCACTGACTCTAAATAACGAAAAGTGTGAGGTTATCCATATGAGTGCCAAAAGGAATCGGTTAAACTTCGATTACACGATAAATCGGTCTAATCTAAAGAACGTGAATTCAACTAAATACCTAGGAATTACAATTACGAACAACTTAAATTGGAAATAACACATAGAAAATGTTATGAGGAAGGCAAACCAAATACTGTGATTTATTGGCAGGATACTTAGAAAATATAACAGATCTACTAGAGAGACTGCCCACACTACGCTCGTTCGTCTTCTTTTAGAGTGCGCTACTTTTCTCTGTTGAGGATCCATGGCTCCTGCAGCCCCATCGAGGTTGTCCCACAGGTTTTCGACCGGATTTAAGTCCGGGGAGTCTGGTGGCCAGAGGTGTTCGCTAGACTCGTCCTGGCGCTCTTCGAACCACGCGTGTGCCCGTGAGCTGTGTGAAGCGTTGCACTGCCCTGTTGGTAGGTGCCACAGTGCTGAGGAAAAACGAGCTGCATGTACAGGATAACGAGGTCCGTGAGGGGAGATGCATACCTCTGTTGATCCATTGTGGCTTCCAGAATGACGGCATCTCGCAGGGAATGCCACGAAGCTATGCCCCTCACCGTAACGAATGCAGGGCGTTTACTTTCAGACGATTCGAGCCGTACATGCCGACAGCCACCTGTCCGATGGAGCATAAAACGTGGTTCATCTGAAAATGCCACCTGTCGTCACTCAATGGACACCCAGCTAAGGTATTTGCGAGAAAATTCCAGCTTTCGTCGCCGACGAATAGTAGTCAGCATGGGTTCAAGAACCACACGCCTTCTGCGGAAGCCCGTACGCTACAACGTTCGCTGAGGAGACACTGTTAGAAGGCCACAGGTTCATCTGGGTGGTCGGTTGCTAAACAACTGCATGACTGTTCTATCTCCCCAGCCCTCGTTCACCCCTGTCATACGTGGCCCTTGGCGAACAGTTACAACCTTATCTGTTTCGTAAATCCTTCCACTCTT
Source organism: Schistocerca serialis cubense (assembly GCF_023864345.2). Taxonomy (NCBI): domain Eukaryota; kingdom Metazoa; phylum Arthropoda; class Insecta; order Orthoptera; family Acrididae; genus Schistocerca; species Schistocerca serialis. The sequence continues at coordinate 470,745,705 of NC_064646.1, read as the reverse complement.
GGCCCGAAAGCCAATGATGAAGCCCTTCTGGAAATCAGATAAATCGCTCCGTTTCCGCATTACGACAACGACTGCACTGTTTTCTATATCCCGCCCCCCCCCCCCCACGTCCCCTCGACACGCTTTATACTGGCTGTTTATAATTAAACTTCCCATGTTTAACACGTTATAACACGGAAACTAATTACCGTGCTAGTACCAATCTTGGTGCCATTTATCTCAAGGACATGGGGAATAGAAATAATGTAGGAGCAATTCATTTGAAACATTTTCAATGTGCTGTTAAGGTTCATCATACCGTTACATAACAGTATCTTTATTGCTGCAAATGGGGCTGAATATGACGCCCATCAGTGTAAAGAAGAGTCTGAAAGCGGAGGATTGCATTCTGCACAGCAGAACGAAGCATGTCGGTAGGTATACTGGCTACTTCTCTTGGTATGATGCGCTTCAGATCCGCAAATGTGTGAATGTTCCCCTGGTAAACCCTGTCTTTCAGGTAGCCCCACAACCAGAACACCGTGCCAGCCAAGCGTTTGGAGACGATCGGCTGATAATTCAATAGTTTCCGAATGTGTGTTGGAGAAGCAGGGGAACTTCAGAATCGATGTGCGGTAGGGTCACATCTTGCATGAGAACTGTTGAGTTCAATGCATCTCTCTCCTGTAGGGCGGATATGACATGCTGGGGAAGCACATAGCAGTAACGCTGGTCAGTCACAGTGCACGTCTTTGCTCGCTGAGCGCCAATCGGTTCAAAAAAAGAGTGGGCCAATGACGAACGTAGCCGTGAAGCCACAACATGTGGTGACATGTTCACCATACAGTGGAGCTTCATGCACAGCGACTGGAGGTGAAAATTCCTCCACTCGGCAGTTCTGTGTGTTCACCTCACGCGTCAGAGGAAAACGAGCTTCGTCTGTCCATAGGATGGTGCAGTGCCAGCCTTCGTCAACTTCAGTCCTTACGAGAAAGTGGAGAGCGAAGTCAACACGTCTTCGTGCGTCCAGTGGTGCAAGCTGCAGTGCTAAATGGATCTTGTACGGATACCATTTGAGAATGGTTCGAAGCACCTTCCGTACAATGGACCACGCGATGTTCAAATGTCGTGACACAGAACGCGCACTGCCTGGCGATCGGGCATAGGGCGTAGCCTTGTCTGCCGTAGGAACTGTGATTTTATCAACCACCTGCTGGGCAACCGGCCGTCGGGCTCTTCCCGGAGCGACGCCCAGTTTTCCAGTTGAATCGAACATCTTCATCATGCTCCGCACAGCAGGTGGATAAAGAGGATCCTGCCGTAATCCTTCCAGCCGGCGATATTCTCGAAGTGCAGCTGCAGCACTACTGTTGTTTTGGTAATAGAGCTTCACCAATAATGGCCTGCTGCTTTTGTCCAAGCTCATGTTGACAGGTCTAAAAGTGCTCTGCGACTGGTCAGGTGTGTGAGACTATCAGCCACGATGACTGATCACAGCACCAGGTAGCCATAGTTGGAACTGGACAGTGGCTCTCTGACGCATGGAAATCATGCACCCGTACTACCAAGTTTGGTACTTGAAGGGTAATTAGTCTCCGTGTTATAGCGTGTTAAATAGGGAAATTTAATTATAACCACCCGGTATCCTCCATCACTAGTGCTATTACCTGCCGTGACGTCGAATATAGGCGACGGTCACAGTATGCTACTAGACAGTGTACAACCTATTTTCAAGACAGTATCCATTTCGCTCAACCGCTCTTCCAAGTTCTTTGCCGCCTCTGACACAATTACAATGCCACCGGTAATATTACCTACGAGATGAGCATAGGTCATCTTGATGGGTAGATAACAATTACACTACTGGCCATTAAAATTGCTACACCACAAAGATGACGTGCTACAGACGCGAAATTTAACCGACAAGAAGAAGATGCTGTGATATGCAAATGATTAGCTTTTCATAGCATTCACACAAGGTTGGCGCCGGAGAGGGGGACGTTTGCAAGACAACAACCATCTGCACGAACAGTTCGACGTCGTTTGCAGCAGCATGGACTATCAGCTCGGAGACCATGGCTGCGGTTACCCTTGACGCTGCATCACAGAGAGGAGCGCCTGTGATGGTGTACTCAACGACGAACCTGGGTGCACGAATGACAAACCGTCATTTTTTCGGATGAATCCAGGTTCTGTTTACAGCATCATGATGGTCGCATCCGTGTTCGGCGACATCGCGGTGAATGCACATTGGAAGCGTGTATTCGTCATCGCCATACTGGCGTATTACCCGGCGTGATGGTATGGGGTGCCACTGGTTCTTGTTCGCATTGACGGCACTTTGGACAGTGGACGTCACATTTCAGATGTGTTACGACCCGTGGTTCTACCCTTCGTTCGATCACTGCGAGACCCCACGTTTCAGCAGGATAATGCACGACCCCATGATACAGGTCCGGGTGTGCAAGCCTTCCTGGATACAGAAAATGTTCGACTGCTGCCCCGGCCAGCACATTCTCCAGATCTCTCACCAACTGAAAACGTCTGGTCAATGGTGGCCGAGCAACTGGCTCGTTACAATGCGCCAGTCACTACTCTTGATGAAGTGTGGTATCGTGTTGAAGCTGCATGGGCAGCTGTACCTGTACACGCCATCCAAGCTCTGACTCAATGCCCAGGCGTATGAAGGCCGTTATTACGGCCAGAGGTGGTTGTTCTGGGTACTGATTTCTCAGGATCTATGCATCCAAATTGCGTGAAAATGTAATCACATGTCAGTTCTAGTATAATACATCTGTGCAATGAATACCGGTTTATCATCTGCATTTATTCTTGGTGTAGCAATTTTAATGGCCAGTAGTGTAGGTCGACCAACCCGTTTTGTTACAGAGAACAATAATAAAGAAGGGACGAATAAACAGCTGTGAAATGAAAGCGGTGTTTATAATAAGCGCTGGCCACCTTCGCGGAGTAATAGGACAGCCACACGGCGCAGCCTGTAAGGCGTCCCTTAGTTCCGCGGCGGGCAGTAACCGCTTTACTCGGCGCCGGGACAGCCACTGAGCAATTTAGCAGCGGCTGCGGGGCGGGAGGCCGAAAGGCAGCGGTTCTAAGCGCGCACCGCAGCCGAGTTTGTGGCGCCTATTTGCGAGCGTCGCGCTAACGCAATAAGGCCGGCTCTTCTCGTCCCGACGTGACGTGACGTGACGGGACGAAGCGCCTGCCACACAAGACGCGACCTAAGATGTGGCCGGCAACATCCGACACAGGTGCTGTCCTCCAGGAGGGTGCTCAGCCACGGCACACCCGCTCCACACTGCTGCTGTAAAACTCTGGGACCGCAGCGGACAGCGGGTGGTTCCACTGCTGGGCCTGCCACTCTAGTCTCAGCTGCGACGGGGACGGTTTCGCAGTAAATTCCAAAACAGAGGGCGTGTCTAGCTACTGTCACATCTCAGGAGACACTGCGTGCCTAACCTCGCTGATTTATGCCGTCCTTCCACTTGCGAGGTGACCGTAGCCTCTGAGACATCAAATGTCACATCACATTTCCATTAATGTAGGGGAGAGTGTCATGTCTTCAACAGGTGTTAAAAACATTGTTTCAAAGCCTGTAACACCAGGGGAGTTCAATAAGTATTGCAACGCTCTTTTCTGAAAGCTGATTGGTTTGATTCAGGGTTCCAGTTCAGCGTATTACTTCCCGAACTTTAGGCTACAAAATTATATTTCCCACCATAATCTCTGTCATTGGGACAAAAAATGGTTCAAATGGCTCTGAGCACTATGGGACTTAACATCTGAGGTCATCAGTCCCCTAGAACTTAGAACTACTTAAACCTAACTAACATAAGGACATCACACACATCCATGCCCGAGGCAGGATTCGAACCTGCGACCGTAGCGGTCGCGCGGTTCCAGACTGAAGCGCCTAGAACCGTCGGCCACATCGGCCGGCCTCATTGGGACAAACAGATGGAAGTCCCAAGGTGCGAGATCAGGGCTGTAGGGTGGACGAAGAACAGTCCAATGAAGTTTTGTGAGCTCCTAGCGGGTGTGCGGAATAGTGTGAATAGTGTGAGGCCTTGCATTGTCATGGAGGAGAAGCAGTTTGTTTGCATTTTTGTGTCCACAAACACGCTGTAAGGTGGCGTGGTCTCCTGACCTTCATCTCTTACATATTCCGTCCTCACAAGCGTATTCTGCACATCAAGACGCTTCATTCGAACTCAAACTCGATAAGGTAGAGTCAATTTTGTATGAATTCATGTAAGCGATATGAATATCTAATAAGTAAATCGCAAGTGCGCACCGGGTTTGAAAAAGTCGAGGCTAGCGTACACAACATGATGGCCACAGGAATGTTTGTTCTAAAGAGGAAACCAGCCCGCTGGGAAGACCATCCCTTCAGAGGGATGGGTCAACACCATACCTACTTCGGCCGAAGCGACCGCCCAGAGAAAAGACAGCTTCTGCCAGAGTGAAGGGATAACGACCCCTGTGTTCGACTTCTTAAAAGCAAATTCCACTACATTGTATGGGAGCGCTCAGAAGACGAATTTTTTTCATGGACCGACTGCGTAGTTACGGAGTTCTCACAGGAGGACAGTATACGCCTAACGGAGATGCTACAGATTTCCGCATTGGTCGACTCAAACGAAACGTCACTCCCCCATTTCAAAGAGCAACGCTGAATGGCGTAATATTTCTGACGCAAACAGCCAGAGGAGTGAGAGAAGACAGCAAATGATATACCCTAGCAAGTTTTCCAGAAAAAGGGGCCGTTCCGCTGTCGCTCTTGGAGCGGAAACACGTAACGAGAGCGAGTGCGCTCGTTCGTGTAAGCGAAGAGCGAGGAACAAAGTCGGAGTGACACACTATATTGAGTCGCTCGCGATTAAGCGTTGTTCACTGTGTTGGCCGCCACTCTTGTCGTGCAGTGTGAACATGGCCTGGCCGGAGTGCCCGTGTGGTTCTAGGTTCTACAGTCTGGAGCCGAGCGACCCGCTATGGTCGCAGGTTCGAATCCTGCCTCGGGCATGGATGTGTGAGATGTCCTTAGGTTAGTTAGGTTTAATTAGTTCTAAGCTCTAGGCGACTTATGACCTCAGAAGTTAAGTGGCATAGTGCTCAGAGCCATTTGAACCATTTTGTGAACATGGACAGTGTACTAGTTAAAAGCCTGCGAGGGCGTATTGAGTGGCATAGCAGTGGACTGGTTATCTGACCGGTGTACCAAGCCAGTATTTAGACTAGGAGCGCATAGGAGTCCTTGACTTCATCAAGGCGTAGGGAGAGTTTGATTGGCGAAGGTCAATCCAGATAGTAAGAGATAGTTGTGTTTTTGTCAGCAGTCGTCGCAGCTCACGGTATTGTGCGCTACAGCGTATGCAAGCCCCATCTGTGCTCCATAACAGTACACTCCACTACATTTCTCACGCGACAGCCTCGACAGTACCTAGAAAGGTTATTCAAGTTGTGTAGGCGCAGCTCTCAGCCATTCAGCCAAGTAAATAACATTCATAAAGAAAAGGGAGAAAAGACCTTTCCATACTTTGTAAAATAATAGCATTCCTATAAGAGGCAATCTACTGTTCCGGAAAGAACCCGGAAATTTATTATTATTTTATAAGAAAAAGTTTCACTTAATTTCTCAGAATTTTTGTAATACATAATATTTTTCGTTCGTTTAGTGTTTTTCTTACACTAACTAGCAATACTCCCGTTCCCAAGTATCCCACTAGTTACGTAAGAATATATAGAATATTTTTGTGTCTTTTCCTTACAGCGGACGACTCCAGAAGATATTTGTTGCTGAATGTTTTTCAAGTAGTTCTTTTTGGTACATTAGAAGCGTCTGTCTGACTTCTGTAGTAGTGTGAGGTGGAAATTGCTTCTTGCAGGAGCCAAAGGGTACTTGTTGGATCAATCCATTCCGCAACTTGACAGAATAAAACCCACACACTCACAACGCTGACAATGTTTCTTCAGTTTCCTGATGGTAGCGCAACAGACATCAGTTGATCGTTGCACCACGACGGAGGACATCAAAGAGAATAACCCCTTCAGAGCCCCAGAAGACCGCCGCAACGACCTTACCGACTCAACAGTCCTTCGTGTTTATGGTGTGATCGCCTTTGTTCGCTAAAAAAAACGCTCAATGCGAAAGTATATGAACACATTGTGCGCATTGTGTATTGAGTGCACTAGAGGACCAGTTCGTAAACGTTAATTGTATCTATCAGCACGACAATGCACCCTAAAGCAGCATCTGTGAGGTAACGGTTTGTCACAACAACATTCATGGAATGGATTTTCCTAACCAGAGTCCCGATCTGAACCCAATGGAACACCTCTGGGACGAGTTACAACATCGACTTAGCTCCGAACTCCAGCGTCCGACATCACTACCTCCCCTGGCTTCGGATCTTGAGGAAGAATGGGTTGCCTTTCCTCCGCAGGCATTCAGACACTTCTTTGGAAGTGTCTCTTGGACGCTCACAGTATTAAAATCCGTAAATAATTGTCCGCACAATTTTTATCAGATAGTGTATTTACCATCTGGGTTCCCATTTGGTGCCCAATATTTTGGTTAACGACGGCCATTGCAGAAGAACATTTTTATGCTGTCAGATGCGGATTCTACGGTCGCAGTTGTGACTTTCATACTTGTAACTTAAATTATTACAAGATGTATTCAGGATATTTTGATGTTAGGCTCCTCATAGCGGTGGTTCACGCGAAACAAACTGTAACGACTTAAATTTTTACTGAACTTCCACTCTCGGTATCCGAGTACGTAAATTACATTTTCAATAAATTCAAGCAGCATTTAAAAGAAAGCGAGACGGCACGAGGTTAATACGTTATCTGAATTGTAATAGCTACAACCACCTGTTGCGGTGGGCCTAGTGACATATTCTGAATTAACAGGCTCGCCGCCAAATAAACGGAAGCTACTTTTTCCGTGCGTTTTGCGCTTCATTGTCAGCTAGAAACTATACAGTTTATGCTCGGACATAGAGTGCGAATCAATGGAAACATTTTGCAACACACGATACACAAAAACGTACTAACTGGACAAGTATTTCACTATCCAGTTAGTTGTAAGACGTTTTTAACAGTACGTCTACATCTGCATACATACTCCCCAAGCCACCGTATGGCGCATGGCGGAGGGCACATTGTACCGCTACTAGTCATATCCTTTCCTGTTCTATTCGCAAACAGAGCCAGGGAAAATCGACTGGGTGTCTGCCTTCGTGGGAGCTCTAATTCCGCTCATCCCATCTTCGGGTTCCTTACGGGAAATATACGTTGGCGGCGGTAGAATCGTTCTGCAGTCAGCTTCAAATGCCGCTTCTCTAAATTTTCTGAATAATGTTCCTCCAACAGAACATCGCCTTCAATCCGGGGATTCCCATTCGAGTTTCCAAAGCATCTCCGTAATACTTGCGTGTCGATCGAACAAACCCGTAACGAATACAGCAGCCTCCCTGTGAACTGCTTCGATGCCTTCCTTTAATCCGATCTCAAACACTCGAGACGTACACAAGAACGTATCGTGCTAGTGCTCTATACGTGGTTCCCTTTACAGATGACCTGCAATTTCTTGAAGTCTTCCAATAAACCGAAGCCGACCATATGCCTTCCCCACTATTGTCCTTACAAACTCATTCGATTTCATATCGCTCTGTAACGTTACCCTCAGATATTTAATCGAAGTGTCTGTGTCATGCAGCACATTACTGTTACTGTACTGGAACATTTTCCTATTCATCTACATTAACTTATATTTTTCCACATTTGGAGTTAGCTGTCATTCAACACCCAAGCTAGAAATTTTGTGTAACTCATCTTGCATCCTCTTACAGTCACTCGACGAGGGCACCCTCCCGCACACCACAGACAGCTGCTTACACTGTCAGCCAGATCATTTATGCACATAGAAAATAACAGCGGTCCTATCACAAATCCCTGGGGCACTCCTGATGATACCCTTGCGTCTGAATCGGAGTGTGTAGTGATTTCGAACTTTTTGGCAGGTTAAAACTGTGTGTCTGAGTGGGATTCGAACTTCTGCTCTTTTGCAGCCATAGTTCTTAGCAACTGAGCTACCCAGCAGCGACTTGCGACTTCCATCTATCCCTTCCCTCCCCCCCCCCCCCCCAGTTCTACTACCTATACTTCACAAAAGTATCTTGCGGACTAATACCATTGACAGGAAGGATACTGCGACGAAATCGGTTAACCTCTGCCTGGGAAAGACAACTTAGTCTGTCGCCGAAATATTATGAAAACACTACAATTATCAATCCGCAGGGAACCATTAAACTTGTCGTGTACATAAAATATTAATATGAATTAATGATATTTTCTGAAAACTTTAAAAATATAAACTGTAATATTCGATATCCTAAGAAAGAAAGTCAAGAAATGAATGCCTTTGTATAAAAAATGTCTGCGAAAGTAAGGATGATAGCAAATGGAGAAGAAACATTTATATCAGCATTTAATGTTATGTTAAATATTAAAGTCGGCACTGGAAGTTACGCCTATTACTGTTATTCAAAAGTTTGATAGTTGTAAAGAATGGGGACAAAAATATGAGCCTTCTTTTAGTATAATATATTCAAGTTGATCAGTATCAAACTATAGATTTTTAGCAGCAGTCATGAAAGAGGAAAAAGTTGTGTACACTCACTAGGTCTTGTTTGGACTATTCATAGGCATCATTGTAATAGTGTAGCAGTAGTGCTATTTACGACTAGTTGAAAAACATCCACTTTGCTTTGTCTTTTTTTCAATTTGTTTTCTGAATTGGAATTATGTGCAACTAAAGATCTCGTCTGCAAAAGACTGAACTCATTCAAAGTACTATTATAATCTATATTTGATGTTTTGCTTTCGTAAGCAAAGGCGAGTGAGAAGTTTCGTGGTTGTCCAGCACGGGAACACGCTAAGTGCGAGGGAAAAGATTCCTTAAAATTAACTTCACACCAATGGTATGTTTGCCATAGTGCTCTGTTGATAATCATATTGTACGCCAATCTTACCGGAAACTGGAGCCAACTAAAACTGAGTGATTGGTTAGTTTATACGAGGAATTCGTGGTATGAATAGTAACTTGCCTTCTTTCTTTCTGGTTAACGTTTTCGGTTCCCTGATGTTGTTTAGAACCTTTTTTGGGTGAGTTCATTCCGGTAACACTGAACGAATTTATAAATTCTGTTGGGAAGTTTACTCTCTTGTGTTTGCTCATCACATATATCAACGGATTTAGGTATTTTTTCTCCCCTTGGTATCACATTTTGTATGCGCTGATTTTTTCCTGTTGCTACAACTGTTCGCTCATGCAACTATTCTTCGTTTACATAGTTTCTCTCTATAAGCGAATGCAATTCTTCGATGTGCTGTGCCTCTGTGCTTAGTATGTTGCACAACTCATTTCCCAGAGTGTGATAAATGCCGTTTCTAAGTTGTATTCTAGAATATTTAAGAACATTCTATAACATTCATTAACATTAGAGGTTATTTGTAAAACCATATAACATTATAGAACAATCTCGAATTTTTTCTCTTGAAAAAGTACATTAATGCGAAAGACAAATAAGATGTCCTTGTGCACAACAAGATGTGAGGGCAACCATTCCAAACGCTCGTATCTCCTACGCTACTGCGCGTCTGTGTTTAAGGCCTCGAATGCTTTTCTACGGAACGGGAAGCACCTCATGTTGTGAAGTACTTCCTTAGGACACGATAGTCCTATGTTTAGAAAGCAGAGGTATGTGTTACTTACGTGACACTGAAACTATGACGGAGGATCCAAGTAGTTGTCTGCTTACCTGCAAAAGAGAGAACAGTGTAAAATCAATAAGAAAAATATTTCAGGATTAATACTTCGCGGCCGCCTTAAAAATTTCTTAAATCGAAAAATCTAGCTATCAATCGGCGAGAGTGTCAAAGTTTCAGTATAAGCGTCGTATGTTGGACAAATTAACATTTAAAAAGTTTGTTTGAACTATGTTTTGTTTCTCAGGCATCAGCTTTTAAACTGTTTTCTTCATTTCTTAGAATCTTTTCATGACTACTACATCATGTGCCTATAACTTTGTGCATTACTTACGGCAATCGCCCTACAAATTTACTGCGCTAACTTTCTCTCAAGTGCCAAGCTGAATATTGCTATGAACGCTTGACATCGCTAAAAATCGTGGCAGAAAATTTCAGCCAAAATCAAATTGCGTTGTACTCTGCAGACGCAAAATAAACACAACATATCATTTTTCTGGGTTACGCTGAGAACACGTGGAAGGGAAATTAGTACTTGAAATATTACCTGTGAATGATCCTGTCTATGTTATCGGCCTATTCTAATAAGGCACGGAAGCCTTCCTGCAAATACACTGGTTTGAGCTATAGATAGATTACATATATCCTTGAACGAGAAATGTTTTCCAAGTTCAACATTTTATTGGTTTAGGACCAGCAACTCTTTCATTTCACGGAGAGATTATTACAAGTCTGTCTCTGTTGCAGTACAAATACAGGGTGTACAAACACTAGGGACTGATCGATGAGAGTTTACGGAAAAAAAGAGGTCTATTGGACTTATGTCTGGAAATTCATGGTTTCCATGCTAGAGACAATTTATTCAATCATGCCCCGTTACATAGACTGCGCTCTAATACGCGCTGTACCGTGCAGCCGCAGTTACAGTACAAATGGTTTTCTCCTAGAGTGCGGTAGCGTTCGTCATACGTCATGCCGTAGCGCCCTCTCCTTCCATAGTCATTGGTAATGTTGCGTCCCGGCTCACTTTTCTTGCTCACTCACTTCGTAGTGGATGTGATAAGGCGTTGTGCACAATGGTTCCGTATTCGAATCAGCAGCTTGCCGACATGGTGTTTACTAACGGAAAGGTAAATGGCAATGGGCAGCGGGCAGCAAGGTTGTATCAGGAGACCCATCACCGTGGAAGGTGACCGTCATGTCAGTACCAGGCAATTGGCCCGCCAGTACAGGATAGGCCAGACGACCGTGCGGAACATTCTCCATGACTATTGTTACTACCCTGCCGGCCGGTGTGGCCGTGCGGTTAAAGGCGCTTCAGTCTGGAACCGCGTGACCGCTACGGTCGCAGGTTCGAATCCTGCCTCGGGCATGGATGTGTGTGATGTCCTTAGGTTAGTTAGGTTTAATTAGTTCTAAGTTCTAGGCGACTGATGACCTCAGAAGTTGAGTCGCATAGTGCTCAGAGTCATTTGAACCATTTTTTGTTACTACTCTTATCACTTATAGCATGTTCTGGGCTTTCTAGTGACAGACTTTCCACATAGGGAGCAGTTTTGTCGCTGGTTTCTTCACTAGGCAACCGCGATTTTGGGATTTGTATCATCCATCCTATTCACAGATGAGGCCACCTTTACGTGGAATGGTCTCTTCAATTCTCGTCTCATCTGGCCGGCCGGAGTGGCCGAGCGGTTCTAGGCGCTACAGTCTGGAACCGCGCGACCGCTATGGTCGCAGGTTCGAATCCTGCCTCCGGCATGGATGTGTGTGATGTCCTTAGGTTAGTTAGGTTTAATTACTTCCAAGTTCTAGGGGACTGATGACCTCAGAAGTTAAGTCCAATAGTGCTCAGAGCCATTTGAACCATTTTGTACAATCATCTGTGGGATAGTATGCAAAAATTCCATGGCATGATGACAGCGAATGATCAGCATTGGTGCAGCCGGAATGCGTGGGTCGGGGTAATTGACGACTGTATTTTGCGACCAGTCTCCCTTCCACGTCGCCTAACAGGACGGAACTATCAGTGTTTCTTCCGGGTGACTTTGCCTCCACTGCTGGAAGAAGTGCCATTGATGATTCGAAGGGTTATGTGGCTGCTACACGCTGGTGTTCCAGCCTATATCGCCGTTACTGTCCGGACGGATCTTTATCGTGCCCTCCCTGCTCGATGGATCGGCCGAAGGTATCCAGCTGCATTGCCTGCTCGTTCACAGGTTTTCAACCACTACGATTTTTGATTCTGTGGCCGTCTCAAAAGTTTTGTGTAAGCAGTGCCCATTCCAGATGTTGCTCAGAGCACTGGAGCAGTGTATTCGGGCTGCCTTTGAAATCTGGAAATTTGTGGTAAGTTCTGTGGGACCAAACTGCTGAGGTCACCGGTCCCTAAGCATACACGCTACTTAAACTAACCTACGCTAAGGACAGCGCACACACACACACACACACACACACACACACACACACACACACACACACCCATGCCCGCGGGAGGACTCGAACCTCCGACGGGGAGAGCCGCGCGAACCGTGGAAAGGCGCCATAGACCGCGCGGCTACCCCGCGCATGCTGCCTTTGACACTGTTCGGATGCAGCCTGGCCCACATGAACGCGTGAGACAAAACATATAGTACGGCGCGAACACGCAAGCGTTGAGGTACATGGAAACCATTTTCAACACATACTGTAAGTGTGGCTGCATGGTACAGTACGTGTTTGATCGCAATGTCTGTAACAAAGTATGACTGAATAAATGCTCTCTAGCATTGAAATCGCGACTTTCCGTACATAAGCTCATTAGACCTTTCTTGTTCCGTATCCCCTCTGAGCCGTGGTAAAAATTGCTGTTTTGAAGAGGGCGCCGCAGCGCGTAGCGTGAAGCAGTCGCCCTCCGTTTCTGGCGGTGGCGCCGCTGTGGCATTCGCAGCTTTGATGTCTCCCTCTGGTGGGAAAGGGGAAAGGTTGTTCACGTGCATTTAAGGGGCGCTATGAGCCATTCAGTCGGTGTGGGTCAGTCTCTCGTCCCTAGGTTGCTAGTCTGTCTCTCGTCCGCGTGTGTTAGGCAGTTAGTGTCTGTCTGTCGTTCGTGGTGCTAGTATGTCTGTCGTTCGGATCAACCTTTAAAGCCGGCAAAAAGAGAGTCTTTCCACTCCGCCAGTAAGAGGACTCAGCGAGTGGTCGTCCGGTCGGGGCTTAGTTCCTGCATCTGAGTCTGCGCGTTAAGTCGCTAGTCTGCTAGAGTTTGCTCAGGCAATGGTCATTGGCGGTTGGATCGATCGGTTGGTCGGTCGCGCACTGAGGCACGAGATGACTTGTCCGCCTTGAGCGTCGGCTCATGTGAGGTCACCAAGTGAGTCCAGTGGTCCGCGGCGTATAGCGAGGGATAGTGGCTTCGCGGTCGACACGAGAGTAACAGGAGTCAACCGATGACATCAATCTGGCCGGTGCGAGCTGCGACGCCGTGAGACGGGAGATCGGCGCGCCTTCCTGCGTCCGTTGAAACGGCTGGCAGCGGACGGTTCGGGAGAGCGATTTGGCGGTGCTGCGCCAGGTCTTCTCGGGAAATCGCAGTTTATTAGAAGTTAAGTGATTGATGATATTTTGTTTGATTTACTCTTGTTAAATTCTACTTGTTTTCTTGGTGAGGTCACCGGCCGTTTTGCTTTGGGGTCATCCCACCATTATTCTCCGTTTGCCCACCCGCGGGAAGATGGTTCTTTATAAATTGGGTAGTCCGTTTTTCCCTTGTGGAGTAGGGGCGGGTTAGAGCAACCTGCGGCTCGGGTTGTTCAGTAATCTCCCTGTCAATCTACCGTACGTTAGTAGCTGCCTCTGTCATGTTTGTCGAATTTGGTGTGTTAACGAATTTATTGGTTGGAGTGTAACGGCCTAATACCTGAAATATGTTTTGATCTTTGGAAACTTTTATATTATTGCCTATGATCTTGAGAGGTGGTATCTGTGTACTGTAGAGCATCTTAACTATTGTTTCGCCGATCTCGTACAGTTTTATATAAGATTGCATTTCATGGGTTTTTATTTTAAATTATCATTTTATTATATAAAGCTGCCACCTTATCCCGTAAGACTTTTCTTAGAAGTTAACATCAAGTTGCACCTTCGATGGCAAGGTTAATATTTCATTTGTTAGTGTTTTGTACCATTTCCATCCCTCCTACTGAGGGTGCATAGTTTGGGTGCTTGTGTAAATTGTTAAAACTCTTAAAGTTATCTGGTGCGTTGCAGATTTGCATCAGTGTAGTCTCTCAGAGGCTGTTGTGAGCGGTCGTAGCTACGGCCATGTCAAAAGGGAGAGGCAAGGTTCTCCGCCCGAAAGCTCATACACTCAAAACTTGTTTCTTTCTGCCTCTGAATAAAATGTAACTTTGAAATTTAGATGGTGCTTTCTGCTTATAATTTTAAATCTGTTTCTTTTTAAAAATGTTTTTAGGCACTATTAAAGTGAATAAAATTCCCATTTGTTAAAAGGAATTTGGTTATGATTTCCTCAGTTACTACCTGGCAACTACTTCCCTGCTTACAAAGTGTGATTAAGTGTGTTAATGTTCTTGATGAATCGCTAGTAAATAAAATAAATTCTTAAGAATATCATTTGAAAATAAATCACTGTTCACTCTCATCGATCAGTGCCTAGAGTTAGTACACGGTGGAAAAAATCACCCTGTATTTTGGCGGCTTGTTTTCGAACCTGACCTATGAGGCTGCACAAACTGCCTGACCTTAATGACAGCCGCCTAAAACCGGCGCCTTCTGGCGCCGCAGCGTTGGGACGGCCGGCGACAGCCACACTGCCCACTCGCGCCTCAAACCTCTTCTCTGCGCCACGCTACGCAGACGCCGCCTCGTCGCGGCTCCGACGCCGTCGTTCATGCTTTACTTCAGAGAGCCGCCTCCCTTGATGATACTGAAATCTGGACTCTGTTTCCTTCTGCATTATTTGTTATCAGTCTTTGTATGCGTGTAGGAATACAGGTTAAGTAAATCTTCTGTTAACTGGCTCCCCCATCATTTCTGCTCCTGTCCATCTTTCCTACGAGCACAGTTGCCGCACACCTCTTCTTACCACTGTGTACGAAGTCGTACGCAACAGATAACGTTACCGAGGTGCTCAAGAAACTGCAGTGGCTGACGCTACAAAGAGATACGTTATGCATCAGGAAGAGGATTGATGTTATATTTCCTACAGCGTGCGTTACGAGAACAACCATGTATCATTGCATCCACGCACACTTATTACGTGGGCCGATGGCGAAAGGAAATTCATAGACATGGGAGTTCTCACACGGGATAGTACACGAAGCAGTCGCCAATCAAACAGCGAAGGCGAGAGATGCTACCCTCCGTCACACACCGTAAGTTGGGTTGCGTCTGTAGATTTGTCAGTCGGGGTTGCGTGATATATCTAGTTGTTATTTTGCTGACGGTGTGGTATTCACTTAAGCTTCCCAGACTTGTGACTTAATACATCAGGAAGGCGATGTGAAAATTCTTCTATATTTAAATTTTAAATCCTGTGTGTCTTCAAATTAAGCTTCAAAGATTACATGTTAACAGTAAGTAGTGAGAAGTCAAAAGTCGTGACATTTTTGTCTGAATTCGAACGCTCTTCGTTTGATGCAACTTGCGGAAATACGCTAACAGAATATGGGTGACGATGCCTTAAACTCTCTCCAAAATGAAATGAGAACGACCTCAGATTGTTACACGTGTTAAGTTCCGATAATAACGGCTGTCAATACTTATGATTCGTCACTCACATGCTATAACTCTGTTCGTCATCAGAGTAAACCTGATGTAAAGAAACAAAAACGTGATTATAGTCAGAAGCCGTAGCACACGGACACTGGTGTTGTAGCGCTCTCAGAAGTACGTCGTACTTATGTATTACACTGAAGCGCCAAAGAAACTGATATAGGTACGCGTATTCAAATACAGAGATACGCAAACAGGCCGAATACAGCGCTGTGGTCGGCTGCCTGGTCGGACGAGTATCGTTTCAGATTATATCGAGAGGATGGTCGTGTACGGGTGTGGGCACAACCTCATGAATTCATGGACCCTGCATGTCAGCGACTGTTCAAGCTGGTGGAGGCTCTGTAATGCTGTGGGGCGTCTGCAGCTGCAGTGATACGGGACACCTGATACGTCTATATACGACTCTTGACAGGTGGCACGTACGTAAGCGTCCTGTCTGATCACCTGCATCCATCATGGCCATTGCGCATTTCGACGGACTTGCTCAATTTCAGCAGGACAGTGCGACGCATCACACATCCACAATTGCTATAGAGTGGCTCCAGGAACACTCTTCTGAGTTGAAACACGTCCTCTTCCCACCAAACTCCCCAGACATGAGCATTATTGAGCATATCTGCGATGCCTTGGAAAGTGCTGTTCAGAAAAGATCTCCACCCCTCGTACTCTTACGGATTTATGGACAACCCCGTAGCAATCATGGTGTC
The DNA here is from genome assembly GCF_023864345.2 of Schistocerca serialis cubense. Classification (NCBI taxonomy): domain Eukaryota; kingdom Metazoa; phylum Arthropoda; class Insecta; order Orthoptera; family Acrididae; genus Schistocerca; species Schistocerca serialis. The sequence goes on along the minus strand of NC_064646.1, from coordinate 470,729,452 downwards.
AATTCCCTCCTCTACTACTTCAGACAGTAGTCGAGCCCATGCCACGTCGTGTTGCAGCACTTCCGCGTGCCGCTCGCCGGGGCCCTACACCATGTTAACCACGTGTGCCAGTTTATTTTTTTTCTTCACTGAACGTCTAGTTGTTATTTTACTGACAGTGTGATATTCACTCAAGTTTCCCAAATACCTACTTCTGATTGTGACTTAATACGTTACGAAGATGATTGCAAAATTGTAGCTCATGTGTGTCTTCGAGATAAGCTTAAACGATTACATGTTAACAGTAAGTGGTGAAAAGTCGTGACATTTTGTCTGAATTGGAACGCTACAGATGTGATATGTGTTTTGGTTGTTGTAGTCTTTAGTCCTGAGACTGGTTCGATGCAGCTCTCCATGTTACTTTATCCTGTGCAAGCTTCTTCATCTCCCAGTACCTACTGCAACCTACATCCTTCTGAATCTGCTTAGTGTATTCATCTCTTGGTCTCCCTCTACGATTTTTACCCTCCGCGCTGCCCTCCAATACTAAACTGATGATCCCTTGATGCCTCAGAATATGCCCTACCAACAAATCCCTTCTTCTAGTCAAGTTGTGCCACAAACTCTTCTTCTCCCCAATCCTGTTCAATACCTGCTCATTAGTTATGTGATCTACCCATCTAATCTTCAGCATTCTTCTGGAGCACCACATTTCGAAAGCTTCTATTCTCTTCTTGTCTAAATTATTTATCGTCCATGTTTCACTTCCATACATGGCTACACTCCATACAAATACTTTCAGAAACGACTTCCTGACACTTAAATCTATACTCGATGTTAACAAATTTCTCTTCTTCAGAAACGCTTTCCTTGCCATTGCCAGTCTACTTCGACCGTTATCAGTTATTTTGCTCCCCAAATAGCAAAACTCCTTTACTTCTTTAAGTGTCTCATTTCCTAATCTAATTCCCTCAGCATCACCCGACTTAATTTGACTACTTTCCATTATCCTCGTTTTGCTTTTGTTGATGTTCATCCTATATCATCCTTTCAAGACACTGTCCATTCCGTTCAACTGCTCTTCCAAGTCCTTTGGGTTATCTGGCAGAATTACAATGTCATCGGCGAACCTTAAAGTTTTTATTTCTTCTCCATGGATTTTAATACATATTCCGAATTCTTCCTTTGTTTCCTTTACTGCTTGCTCAATATACAGATTGAATAACATTGGGGAGAGGCAACAATCCTGACTCACTCCCTTTCCAACCACTACTTCCCTTTCATGTCCCTCGACTCTTATAACTGTCATCTGGTTTCTATACAAATTGTAAATAGCCTTTCGCTCCCTGTATTTTACCCTTGCCACCTTCAGAATTTGAAAGAGAGTATTCCAGTCAACATTGTCAAAACCTTTCTCCAAGTCTACAAATGCTAGAAACGTAGGTTCTGCCATTTCTTAATCTAGCTTCTAAGATAAGTCGCAGGGTCAGTATTGCCTCACGTGTTCCAACCTTTCTACGGAATCCAAACTGATCTTCGCCGAGGTCGGCTTCTACCAGTTTTCCATTCGTCTGTAAAGAATTCGCGTTAGTATTTTGCACCCGTGACTTATTGAAGTGATAGTTCGGTAATTTTCACATCTGTCAACGCCTGCTTTCTTTGGGATTGGAATTATTATATTCTTCTTGAAGTTTGAGGGTATTTCGCCTGTCTCATACATTTTGCTCACCAGATGGTAGAGTTTTGTCAGGACTGGCTCTCCCAAGGCTGTCAGCAGTTATAATGGAATATTGTAATATAACTTTCAGAAATACCGTAACAGAATAAGGGTGAAATTTTCTAATGACACAATGCCCTAAAGAATCTCCAAAATGAGATGATAACGATATCAGATAGTTACATATGTTAAGTTCTCATAATAACGGCGGTGAATACTTAAGGTTCGTCACAGACATGCTATACTCTGATCATCATAAGAATAAACCTAATGTAAACAAACACAAACGCTATGGTTGGTCAGATGCCGTAGCACACGTACACGGGTGTTGTTACGCTCTTGGAAGTAGCACCTACGTAAGTATTAGATATATTATTACTAAGTCACGTTGAATGAAACTTTAAGATGTTCTAACGTACTAACAGTCATGAACGTTTTTCTTCATCACGCTTTAGCTATGTAGTTTTTATTTGAAAAACCGTGTACCGTCACAGTCTCTGTGTTGTTGTGCTCTGACTGTCGCGCTGTTGATACGCAGTACGAAAATGCTTGCTGCTGCCTAGTAAAACACGCGTGCAGAACACGGTTAAAAGGTGATGAGGAGTGGGTTGTTCTTAATGTTAGTTTCATAAATGTACAAAAACGAAATCGGCATTGAAGTATTCGGAGGGATTGTATTTGATACAGTTGAGATACAACTACACACTTAATGTATACCGGAATCGGTAGTGTCGTAAACTGCTGGTGTGCTGCAGTTCAGGGATCACTGGTTCGAGTCTTGCCATTGTTACTCTTTGCTTCATTCAATTTCGAATACCTACATCTCGCATTGTAAAATTCATCATCATTTTTTTATGAATAAGCACGTATTCTTGTTTCCAAACAACAGCATATTGCATGCGAGATTCCTGTTTTCATTTCAAATATAAATTCTTAATTTTCGATGTTATACGAAAGATTGTTTAAAAAGGTCGCTTAAATTAAGAAAATATAAATATTTTATTTTTTACGACAAAAATGGAAAAACGAATACTCTTTGTCAATTGTTTATACCGCAGGTGTAGTCTCACATTAATAAGAGTGATAAGTGTCGTAGAATCATAAAAAACAATCATTTTCATAGCACTGAGCACACCATACAAATGCCGCATTTTTACAGTTGCCTCAGTACCGTGACAATATGAATCCAACAGAACTGATCTGGAGTCATATGAAGGGATCTGTCGCTGAAAATAACAAGACTGCTAATCTGCCAGACGCACTGGGACTAACGCATGCAGCTTTTTCACATGTCACTGCCGAACGCTGGCGGGATATAGAATGGCACATCATAGAAGAGGAGGATAAAATGCGACGCCTAGGTGGCTTCGCGGATTCTGTTGTTGATCCACTCGTTATCAATGTAGCAGAGGACACTCCCAGAACTTAATTTCTCGGTTTCGGATAAGAAAGGAGTTAAGAGTTTACCAGACGACTGATTGAAATTAACACCTTCAGTGGCTTCAGTATTGAACAGTAGGGTGAAAGCCGTGCAGTATGCTTTGGTATCACGCGCTGCTTGCTCAGAAAAATTATCCTGTGTTTAAGTTAGGAGTTGTCATCACTCTTGTTTGTTCAAACGGTTCAAATGGCTCTGAGCACTATGGAACTTAACTGCTGTGGCCATCAGTCCCCTAGAACTTAGAACTACTTAAACTTAACTAACCTAAAGACATAAGAAACATCCATGCCCGAGGCAGGATTCGAACCTGCGACCGTAGCGGTCGCGCAGTTCCAGACTGTAGGGCCTAGAACCGCTCGGCCACTCCGGCCGGCACTCTTGTTTGTAATTAGAATACTATCGTACGTGAGAACGAGAGCATTTTATGTTTTCCGTCTTATCAACTAAGAAGCTTGTGGTAGTGCTGGAGTTTTCGCGAATACTATTTCATTCTCTTTAAATAATATACGAGGCTATATTATTTCTTTGCTAGTCTCTTTTTACGTCTGAACTGCAACTGTTCACATCATTGTGGGTGAATTGGACCGCTGGCTAACCAGTGCCGTCCAAGTTCAACGCGCCGATACAACAGCTGTCCTGCATTATCGCTCAGTGTATGTGCGTGTGATACAGCATAAAACGTATCCTTATGATCGTACTTGACTGTACTGGACACAGCTGGGCTTCCGCTCCACGTGAAACGATATCCAATATGATTGAAGCAAACGCGGATGAACGCATGGTGTAACGCTCACATCAGTTTTATTCTTATGATTAACACAGTAGGGCTGTTGATACTTCTAAAATTTCGGGTATCCGACGCGTCGATATTTAAAAAAACATTGGTATCGGTACTGGTATATCGAAAACCGTGTTGATATATCGAGATGTTGATGAAAATTTAACGACGTACCGGCTTATAACAATATTGGCTGCACATGGTAAATATACTGACAGTTTCAGAGCTGTATATTTAAGTATTGATTTATTCCTGGATATTCTGTACATCGACAAGCTAGCAGCCTGCCCAGCCCCCCTTAGAGCAAGAACTAAAAGGAAAACGGTGCACGTCGACATTCGGCGATAACCAGTTCGCGAACGATCGTATCTGTATTTAAGTGGCAGAATAAAAGATGTCCGTTGTTCGATTTCATTACATATCGGATTTGTCTGGAATGCTTTATGTCAGTTTCCTCCTTTTTTCATTTCTGCCAGCGCCTGCGACCTTGTAGTTGAAGGGTAAAAATTGCGTGGTGAAGCTAAACTTTGGAGTTTCTGTTGGTGACATCGGCCGTCGATTATATCAGCATTTCCCCATAGCAAGTCTCCGCCTAACGCAGCGCAAGGCCGATATGAAGTAATAGGACACTAGTTGCGTTAATTGTTTTCTTTTTTTCTTTACGCAACTGGTGTGCTGTTTTTCCACATTGGATATCTTGTTATTCCAGTCCCCCCACCCCCCATCCCCCAGTGCAATTGGACTACTTCTTTCTGCCATCTATACTTGCTTCATACAGTCAAACAGAAAGACTGGAAGTGATGATGGCTGAAAAAATAGTAAAAGTAAAATTATATTCTACTACAATTTCAAAGAAACAACTTCAAATATTTATCGAAAATTTCAAAAATAATAACATAAAATAAAAACGTCGGCACCTGATACGACGATTTCGATATTGATATATCGATATCTAGTGGATATTTGTACAGCCGTCTTATATCGATATTTTTTGAAATAATTCGATACATCGATGTAATCCGCAACGATAGAACACGGCATAGTAAAAAGTACTTGATAAACTGAGTGCATAACGCTGTTCCAGAAATCGCTCGGCAGAAAAGAAGAAGGCAATGCACCAAACCGCAGCCCTCTCTACACTATGGCGTAAACCGCGCTGCTGGGTTCACTTGACACGCTACACGTGGCGCTACAGGGCGCCGGTATCCCCGCATACGGCAGAGAGGCGCAGGGCCTTTGGTAGGGTCATTAATCTCCCGCGCTCGCCACGACGGCTGGCCGACCCCGCTCCCTGGCCCACAGGAAATCAGGCGGCACAACCCCCTTACGCTACATTTGCTCATTTTGTCCGGCTACATTACGGCGTAACCGAGTGTCGCCCCCTCTGACATCTAGAACTGTTATCGCGGAAGAAAGAAAGAAAGAAAATGAGAGAGGCAGGGGTCAGGGGGTAATGCGGAGGGTGAGGAGGAGGAGGTAGAAGGTGGGAGAGGGGGGAAGGGAGGGATCTGACACTATCAAATGACTGTCCAACGACGTACCAAGTCTTCAACATTTGCTCCTAGTCCTTACATAACATAAAAACAGCTTGAATAGATATTTACGTAAGATTTTCAACTTACATAGCCCTGTCGTCCTCAGCTACCAACCATATTACTGTATCTTGATAAAACTTATTTTGGAACTGTCTAATTACTACTGAATGAAACACGATTTCTGTGCCCAACGCGTTTTGCCTTTGTTCTTTACAAGGCACCTTCAGTGGCCTGATATTTGTATATTCACTGAAGCGCCACAGAAATTGGTATAGGCAAGCGTATTTCAACACAGAAACAAGTAAACAGGCAGAATACGGCGTTGAGGTCATCGGTTACAGCTGCTGGAACGGCGGGTTATCAGTATTTCATTGAGTTTGAACGTAGTGTTATAGTCGGCGCACGAGCGATGGGACACAGCATCTCCGATGTAGCGATGAAGTGGCGATTTTCCCGTACGACCATTTCACAAGTGTACAATGAATATCAGGAATCAGGTAAAACATAAAATCTCCAACTTCACTGCGGCCGGGAAAAGATCCTGCAAGAACGGGACCAACGACGACAGAAGAGAATCGTTCGACGAGACAGAAGTGCAACCATTCTGCAAATTGCTACAGATTTCAGTGCTGGACCATCAACAAGTGTGAGCATGCGAGCCATTTAACGAAACATCACTGATATGGGCCCTCGTAGCCGAAGGCCCACTCGTGTACCCTTGATGACTGCACGACACAAAGCTTTATGCCTCGCCTGGGCCCGTCAACACCGACACTGGACCGTTGATGGCTGGAAACATGTTGCCTGGTCGGATGAGTCACGTTTCAAACTTTATCGAGCGGATGGACGTGTTCGGGTGTGAAGACAACCTCATGAATCCATGGACAATGTTGAAGCTGGTGGAGGCTCTATAATGGTGTGGTGCGTGTGCAGTTGGAGTGAGCCGGCCGGAGTGGCCGATCGGTTCTAGGCGCCGCAGACTGGAACCGCGCGACAGCTACGGTCGCAGGTTCGAATCCTGCCTCGGGCATGGATGTGTGTGTTGCCCTTAGGTTAGTTAGGTTTAAGTAGTTCTGAGTTCTAGGGGACTGATGACCTCAGAAGTTAAGTCCCATAGCGCTCAGAGCCATTTGAACCATTTTTTTAGTTGGAGTGATAGGGGACCCCTGATACGTCTAGATACGACTCTGACAGGTGACACGTACGTAAGCATCGTGTCTGATCACCTGCATTCATTCTACATCTACATCTAAATGGATACTCTACAAAACACATTTAAGTGCGTGGCAAAGGGTTTATCGAACCAGCTTCACAATTCTCTATTATTCCAATCTCGTATAGCGCGCGGAGGAACGGACACCTATATCTTTCCATGTTGTTGTTGTTGTGGTTTGATGCAGCTCTCCATGTTACTCTATCCTGTGCAAGCATCTTCATCCCCCAGTACCTGCTGCAACCTACATCCTTCTGAATCTGCTTAGTGTATTCATCTCTTGACCTCCCTCTACGATTTTTACCCTCCACGCTGCCCTCCAATTGGTGATCCCTTGATGCCTCAGAACATGTCCTACCAACCGATCCCTTCTTCTGGTCAAGTTGTGCCACAATCATCTCTTCTCCCCAATCCTATTCAATACTTCCTCATTAGTTATGTGATCTACCCATCTAATCTTCAGCATTCTTCTGTAGCACCACATTTCGAAAGCTTCTATTCTCTTCTTGTCCAAACTATTTATCGTCCATGTTTCACTTCCATACAAATACTTTCAAAAATGACTTCCTGACACTTAAATCTATACTCGATGTTAACAAATTTATCTTCTTCAGAAATGGTTTCCTTGCCATTGCCAGTCTACATTTTATATCCTCTCTACTTCGACCGTCATCAGTTATTTTGCTCCCCAAATAGCAAAACTCTTTTACTACTTTAAGTGTCTCATTTCCTAATCTAATTCCCTCAGCATCACCCGACTTAATTCGACTACATTCCATTATCCTCGTTTTGCTTTTGTTCATGTTCATCTTATATCCTCCTTTCAAGACACTGTCCATTCCATTCAACTGCTCTTCCAAGTCCTTTGCTGTCTCTGACAGAATTACAATGTCATCGGCGAACCTCAAAGTTTTTATTTCTTCTCCATGGATTTTAATACCTACTCCGAATTTTTCGTTTGGTTCCTTTACTGCTTGCTCAATATACAGATTGAATAACATCGGGGAGAGGCTACAACCCTGTCTTACTCCCTTCCCAACCACTGCTTCGCTTTCACGCCCCTCGACTCTTACAACTACCATCTGGTTTCTGTAGAAATTGTAAATAGCCTTTCGCTCCCTGTATTTTACCTCTGCCACCTTTAGAATTTGAAAGAGAGTATTCCAATCAACATTGTCAAAAGCTTTCTCTAAGTCTACAAATGCTAGAAACGTAGGTTTGCCTTTCCTTAATCTTTCTTCTAAGATAAGTTGTAAGGTCAGTATTGCCTCACGTGTTCCAGTATTTCTACGAAATCCAAACTGATCTTCCCCGAGGTCGGCTTCTACTAGTTTTTCCATCCGTCTGTAAAGAATTCGTGTTAGTATTTTGCAGCTGTGGCTTATTAAACTGATTGTTCGGTAATTTTCACATCTGTCAACACCTGCTTTCTTTGGGATTGGAATTATTATATTCTTCCTGAAGTCTGAGGGTATTTCGCCTGTTTCATACATCTTGCTCACCAGATGGTACAGTTTTGTCAGGACTGGCTCTCCCAAGGCCGTCAGTAGTTCTAATGGAATGTTGTCTGCTCCGGGGGCCTAGTTTCGAGTCAGGTCTTTCAGTGCTCTGTCAAACTCTTCACGCAGTATCGTATATCCCATTTCATCTTCATCTACATCCTCTTCAATTTCCATAATATTGTCCTCAAGTACATACTCCTTCCACCTTTCTGCTTTCCCTTCTTTGCTTAGAACTGGGTTTCCATCTGAGCTCTTGATGTTCATAGAAGTGGTTCTCTTGTCTCCAAAGGTCTCTTTAATTTTCCTGTAGGCAGTATCTATCTTGCACCTAGTGAGATAAGCCTGTACATCCTTACATTTGTCCTCTAGCCGTCCCTGGTTAGCCATTTTGCACTTCCTGTCGATCTCATTTTTGAGACATTTGTATTCCTTTTTGCCTGCTTCATTTATTGCATTTTTATGTTTTCTCCTTTCATCAATAAAATTCAATATTTCTTGTGTTACCCAAGGATTTCTACTAGCCCTCGTCTTTTTACCTACTTGATCCTCTGCTGCCTTCACTACTTCATCCCTCAGAGCTACCCATTCTTCTTCTACTGTATTTCTTTCCCCCATTCCTGTCAATTGTTCCCTTATGCTCTCCCTGAAACTCTCTACAACCTCTGGTTCTTTCAGTTTATCCAGGTCCCATATCCTTAAATTCCCACCTTTTTGCAGTTTCTTCAGTTTTAATCTACAGGTCATAACCAATAGATTGTGGTCAGAGTCCACATCTGCCTCTGGAAATGTCTTACAATTTAAAACCTGGTTCCTAAATCTCTGTCTTATCATTATATAATCTATCTGATACCTTTTAGTATCTCTAGGATTCTTCCATGTATACAACCTTCTTTCATGATTCTTAAACCAAGTGTTAGCTATGATTAAGTTGTGCTCTGTGCAAAATTCTACTAGGCGGCTTCCTCTCTCATTTCTTAGCCCCAATCCATATCCACCTACTACGTTTCTTTCTCTCCCTTTTCCTACACTCGAATTCCAGTCACCCATGACTATTAAATTTTCATCTCCCTTCACTATCTGAATAATTTCTTTTATTTCATCATACATTTCTTCAATTTCTTCGTCATCTGCAGAGCTAGTTGGCATATAAACTTGTACTATTGTAGTAGGTGTGGGCTTCGTATCTATCTTGGCCACAATAATGCGTTCACTATGCTTTTATAGTGGCTTACCTGCATTCCTATTTTCCTATTCATTATTAAACCTACTCCTGCATTACCCCTATTTGATATTGTGTTTATAACCCTGTAGTCACCTGACCAGAAGTCTTGTTCCTCCTGCCACCGAACTTCACTAATTCCCACTATATCCAACTTTAACCTATCCATTTCCCTTTTTAAATTTTCTAACCTACCTGCCCGATTAAGGGATCTGACATCCACGCTCCGATCCGTAGAAAGCCAGTTCTCTTTCTCCTGATAACGACATCCTCTTGAGTAGTCTCCACCCGGAGATCCGAATGGGGGACTATTTTACCTCCGGAATATTTTACCTAAGATGACGCCATCATCATATAATCATACAGTAAAGCTGCATGCCCTCGGGAAAAATTACGGCCGTAGTTTCCCCTTGCTTTCAGCCGTTCGCAGTACCAGCACAGCAAGGCCGTTTCGGTTATTGTTACAAGGCCACATCAGTCAATCATCCAGACTGTTGCGCTTGCAACTACTGAAAAGGCTGTTGCCCCTCTTCAGGAACCACACGTTTGTCTGGCCTCTCAACAGATACCCCTCCGTTGTGGTTGTACCTACGGTACGGCTATCTGTATCGCTGAGGCACACAAGCCTCCCCACCACCGGCAAGGTCCATGGTTCATACGAGCTCCGATTTCCCTTATTTTATCGTGCTGATCGTTTCTCCCTATGCAAGTTGTTGTCAACAAAATAGTTCCACATTCGAAGGAGAAAGTTGTTGATTGGAATTTCGTGACAAGATTCCGTAGGAATGAAAATCACCATTTTGTTTTACACCCCAAATCCTGTATCTTTTCAGTGACACTGTCTCCCCTATTCCGCCATAATACATAAAGTGCTGCTCTTCTTTGAACTTTTTCGATGTATTCCGTCAATCCTCTCTGGTAAGGATTCCACACAGCGCAGCAGTATTCTAAAAGAGGGCGGACAAGCGTAGTGTAGGCAGTCTCCGTAGTAGATCTGTTACATTTTCTAAGTGTCCTGCCAATAAAACGCCGTCTTTGATTAGCCTTCCCCACAACATTTTCTATATGTTCTTTCCAATTTAAGTTGTTCGTAATTGTAATTCCTAGGTATTTAATTGAATTTACGGCCTTTAGAGTAGACTGATTTATCGTGTAACAGACGTTTAATGAATTCCTTTTAGTACTCATGTGGATGACCTCACACTTTTCGTTATTTAGGGGCAACTGCCACTTTTCGCACCATTCAGATATGTTTTCTAAATCGTTTTGCAGTTTTTGACCTTCTGATGACTTTATTAGTTGATGAACGACAGCGTCATCTGCAAATAACCTAAGACGGCTGCTCAGATTGTCTCCCAAATCGTTTATATACATAAGGAATAGCAAAGGACCTATAACACTACCTTGGGGAACGTCAGATATCACTTCTGTTTTACTCGATGACTTTCCGCCAAATACTACGAATCCAGTGACGTAACTGAGACGATATTCCACAAGCACGCAATTCCACTACAAGCCACTTGCGTGGTACAGTGTCGAACGCCTTCCGGAAATCCAGAAATGTGGAATCAATCTGAAATCCTTTGTCAATAGTACTCAACACTTCATGCGAATAAAGAGCTAGTTGTGTTTCACAAGAACGATGTTTTCTGAACCCATGTTGACTGTGTGTCAATTGACCGTTTTACTCCAGGTAATTAATGTCCAATGTGCACTTCGATGGACTTGGACAATTCCAGCAGAACAATGCGAAACCCCACACGTCCATAACTGCTACAGAGTGTCTTCAGGAGCAGTCTTCTGAGTTTAAAGACTCCCGCTGACCACCAAACTCCCCAGATATGAACATTATTGAACATACCTGGGATTCCTTGCAACGTGCTGTTCAGAAGATATCTCCACCCCTCGTAGTTTTACGGATTTATGGACAGCTCTGTAGGATTCATGGTGTCAGTACTATCCAGCACTGCTTCAGACATTATTTGAGTCCATGTCACGTCGTGTTGTGCCACTTCTGCGTGCTGGTGGGTGCCCTACACGATATTAGGCAGGTGTACTAATTTCTTCGGCTCTTCAGTGTATGTATTTGTTCATATTGTATAGTTTACGTTTAGCACGTTGAATTTGTAGACTATAAAAAATTCTGGCACTTTTTGTTTTTCTATGATACAGTAATAATTTGAAGCTATATTTACTGATTTCGTGCATATTTGTTGCATGCTGTGTTTTCGTTCCGTTGTAATGGTTGTTCCTCTTCTTGTAACTGCCATTTGACTTTTTTTTCACACTTCACGGCACTAGAAACTGAAGACTTTTTTGATGTTTTATTTTTGCTGATGTTGGCAACTGCTGAATTTTATTGGCAGCTATCGAATGTGTTTTTCATGTGTGGGATCTGTGTGTGTGTGTGTGTGTGTGTGTGTGTGTGTGTGTGTGTGTGTGTAAAGGTAATGGTATTTGTTTTGGTATGATTAGGTGTCTTTTTTCTGTGTGTCATTTTTCTGCAGTCGCATGGAATAACGTGACTTAAATTCTTAATTCATGGTACGAGTCACTACAAAATTCATAGATTACTGATGGAATCACAAACACAAAAAGCGCAAAACCAAATATTTGCGATAATGTATCCAAATACACCGTTGAGCCAAAATGTTACGACTACAGCCCACAGCGAGGCTGACAAGAGAACGGTCCAAACCGACATGTGGAAACCTGCCCTGAAATTTTTCACACAGCAAGAATACAGCCAAATAAACACCACGTCAAAGTTTTAGCTGTTCAGACAACTGCCAGAACTTTTTATAAAACGTTGAAAATTGCCAAATCCGTAGCTCGTTGGGTGGCTGGACAAATGTGAATCTCTAGTGTAGCTATAGCAAACAGCGCACGTGGAAAACGGCAAGTGCCGTTGTCTGCGCATCGGTAAACAGGTAGCACGACACAACGCGATCGTAATTTTTAAAGCGAATATCAGTTTCCGTTCATAGTTTCTCTGACACAACAGTGTTCACAGTTACTATTCACTCGAATTTGCAATTCGTTTAATATCCTTAACAATTGGCAGATGCCTTTGCGATATCGCTAAGTGTTAATAACGGAGATAAACTGAAGAAATTTTCTTTGTGTTTTCTTCATATATGCTATATAACAGTATCTCTCTTTGTGCAGGTTCCGGAGTAATGTGGAACCCAATTAATGTTTTCAACTCGCAAAGATGAAATATGAAGTACGCGCTATACAATCGAAATCACTTATTTCTCCTGAAGACCACTTATGAGTTACTTGGTAATTAATTTATTGGACATTCTTTTGAATGATGTGGACATTTCATTATAAATTGTGGAAACATTAGTAGAAACCGGAAATAACTCTGACGATTCCGCCAACAGTGGTTCAAATTAGAACTGTTTTGCTAATTTAAGTCCAGAACAAAAATGCAGTAGTGCCTTCCCAGTCCAAGGAATACATTACAGTAAAAGCTTTCTGCGACATTAATAGGCTGCAAATTTTCTTGTTAAACGAAGAAGATAGAAAACGCTTATAGTTAAGTAGTGTGCAAAGCCGGTTTCGTTTCCTAAAAGGCAGGATTCGAACCTAGCGGTCTTGCGGTTCCAGACTGCAGCGCCTTTAACCGCACGGCCACTTCGGCCGGCTTAAATTAAATAGGCAAATAAAAGAAAACAGTCCATGAACCATTCGCTGCTTTTATTGAAAAGTCAAGTGTGGTTGACTGCTACAAAAAAATTACCAGTATTCTCCTAATGATTGCAATTTTTTTTTAGTTCTACTCAAAAATCTTGTCGTAATCGGGGATTTTACCACAACTTGGCATTACGAATAGTCAGTGCTAAAGAGTGAAAACTGAGGCTGAGTTAGGTTGGTTGAAATGTTGATTTGGAGGAGGGGACCAAACAGCGAGGTCATCGGTCCAATCGGATTAGGGAAGGATGAGGAAGTAAGTTGGGTGTGCCCTTTCAAAGAAACCATTCCGCCATTTACTTGAAACGATTTAGAGAAAGCACGGAAAACCTAAATCAGGATGCCCGGACGCTGATTTGAACCGTCGTTCTCCCGAATGCGAGTCCAGTCGAGGTTGCAGTTAATTTGTTCGTTTTCATGGGCTACAAGCACATAAAGGCATGTTATGTGGGCACACGAATCACATCAGCTGCTTTCTACTTTTATTGTAAAGTTTGCGTGAACTGTTAAGTTTTAAGTTTTCTCTTTATAATATCTCGCAAGCTGCTTTTCACAAGTTTGAATCTTTTAAAGGAAATGGAGCATTGTACTTCACTGACACCGCACTTCGTAAAATACTTCCAGACTAGGGATGGTGCCATTCTGTAATGCAACTGATATCCGCCTACGACACCGAGACCAGGTGGGGCACCTTTTGCACACTGCGTGTACACGCGTGTCACCCCACATGGTCACAGTTATGTGGTGTCACCGCCAGACACCACACTTGCTAGGTGGTAGCCTTTAAATCGGCCGCGGTCCGGTAGTATACGTCGGACCCGCGTGTCGCCACTGTCAGTGATAGCAGACCAAGCGCCACCACACGGCAGGTCTAGAGAGACGTCCTCGCACTCGCCCCAGTTGTACAGCCGACTTTGCTAGCGATGCTACACTGACGAAGACTCTCTCATTTGCCGAGAAGATAGTTAGCATAGCCTTCAGCTAAGTCAATTGCTACGACCTAGCAAGGCGCCGTATTCAATTGATATTTATTATATGAAGCATGTATCATTAAGAGCGATGTTCTACAATTATGGATTAAAGTTAAGTATTCCAGAAGCTACGTACTTTTCTTTATAGCATTCATTACGTATCCTGTTTCAGACCTCACGCCAGCCTGCGTGAGTTTAAGCGCGTGCCTTTCGGCTTCCTCTCATTGTGTCTAGGCTGTCTTGTCTAGACACAACAAGTTATATTATTGTCTCAGCAATGCTGTACCAGTTCTTATGCGGTGTGTTTGTTGCTCGTATTTGTCAACATTATTATCAGAATAGCACTGATGCCTTCATAGTAACGCACGAATAAATATTAATCATTCTTTAAAAAAGGTTCACTTAAAAACGAAAAATTTTAGCACTGCTACTGTAGGTAACTGATATTTCGGTTTTTTACCCGGTTACTAGCAAAAAATAAAAACATGTGTTATGACGCAGATCAAATACCGAAGAATATCGGTTATTGAGAAGGAAAATACCGCTAACGGTATTAACTGGTCGGTTTTTCGATGCGTAGCTAACGTATAGTGTAAGTGAAATTAACAAATTGTTGAGGCTTTCATGTTCACTCGTCGACTTCTGCCTCGACCTCTACGGCTGTCGTTTGCTTAGCAACTTTTCTGACCTATCGCCAGTAATTGAGTCAGTCATTGATAAAGGTTCACCTTCCATTGCTTGTGTCGCACTGAGGTAGAACCGCAGTTTGTCAGTACAGTACCTGCCACGCCAGCGTCTGATACCCTTTTCCCGGTCATTACATGTGACGCACTCCATTTGTTACCTGCGATGATTGTTCACTGCAGCACACGGGAATCAACAATCCTTTAACCTTTAAACTTCCTTCTTTCTTGTTGAAGCTATTGCCAGGTTTGTGGTTTACTGTGGCTTTCCCGAACAAGCCGGCATTCTTCTCCACAGCGAAAAAATGCCTGTCGACGAATTGTATTCCGTGGTCGGTCTCACACGCAGAGCGTGTTCCGCCACGGCAGATTTCTCCACCTGTCCCAACTTGTAATACCGTTTATGTTCGGTGATCCTGGTACTGATGGATAATCTATTCACTCCACCGTAGATTTTTCCATAAGTCCGTCTTATGCGGTATATTGCCGAGACTGTGAGTGAGTCCCGTTCACCCATTCTCAATCTGAAGCACTATTTGACCTTCTTGGTCGGTCTGCGAAAACTCCTTACCCCGTCTTTGTGTAATATACAGCCGATTCCGTCCGCCACGCTGGAAATATGTTGCAAAAAGGTCGCACCCAACGTATCTACTTCCGTCGTGTCACTTCGTCGAGTGATGGGTTCCCTGATACTTCTTATGCTCCTCACAACGCTTGCAGCCGTTGCATCTTCATCTACATCAACACTCCGTAAGCCACCTGACGGTGTGTGGTGAAGGGTATTTCTAGTACCACTAGCAGATGCCCCCTCTACCCTGTTCCATTTGCATATGGCGCGCGGTAAGAATGATTGTCGGTATGCCTCTGTGGTTCAAAAATGGCTCTGAGCACTATGGGACTCAACTGCTGAGGTCATTAGTCCCCTAGAACTTAGAACTAGTTAAACCTAACTAACCTAATGACATCACAAACATCCATGCCCGAGGCAGGATTCGAACCTGCGACCGTAGCGGTCTTGCGGTTCTAGACTGCAGCGCCTTTAACCGCACGGCCACTCCTGCCGGCTCAGGTATGCCTCTGTATTAACTCTAAATTTCTCCTCGTGGTCATGACGCGTGAGACGAAGTAGTATGTTGCCCGATTCTTATCAGAAAGTACTTTGTCGAAGTTCCAGTAGCAAACCTCTCCCTGATGCACAACGCCTCTCTTGTAACGTCTGCGCCGGCCGGAGTGGCCGAGCGGTTCTAGGCGCTTCAGTCTGGAACCGCGCGACAGCTACGGTCGCAGGTTCGAATCCTGCATCGGGCATGGATGTGTGTGGTGTCCTTAGGTTAGTTAGGTTTAAGTAGTTCTAAGTTCTAAGGGACTGATGACATCATATCTTAAGTCCCATAGTGCTCAGAGCCAGCCATTTTGTAACGTCCGCCACTGGAGTTTGTTGGTCATCTCCGTAACGCTCTCACGCCAACTAAACGATCCCAAGACGAAACGTGCCGATCTTCGTTTGGTCTTCTCTGCCTCTTCTATCAGTCCTACCTCGTAAGCATCCCAGACTGATGACAGTATTCAATATTCCCCCGAACAGGCATGTTATAAGCCACTTCCTTCGTGAATGAGCTACATTTCCTCCTGTGGAGCTCAATGTGGCATCTTCCTTTCTTACTGTTTGTTTTATGTGGTCATTCCGCCTAAGGTCGCTCTCGATAGTCTCACCTAGCTATGTTACGATATATACTGTTTCCAGCAGTATCTCATCAATAGTGGAGTTTTACAGTAGAGGCTTTCTTTTCCTATCCATGCGAACTATTCATCATTTCTCTGCAGTTCATTCTGCAAATCAGTACACTCTCCTGGCGTTGCTACTTTGTTATAGACACCTGCATCATCTTCGGAAAGTCTTCAAAGAGCATCTGATGGTTTCTACTAGATCATTTATATACATTGCAAACAGTAACGTTCCTGTCACACTTAAGTGCGGTATTCCTAAAAATACCTTTACATCCATCGATTTTATTCCAATCAGAGCAACGTGTTGAGTTCTGCGTGCTAGGAAGTCGTCAATCCTAGCCGGCCGCTGTGGTCGAGCGGCTCTAAGCGCTTCAGTCCAGAACCGCGCTGCTGCTAAGGTTACAGGTTCGAGTCCTGGTTCAAATGGCTCTGAGCACTATGGCACTTGACACCTGAGGTCATCAGTCCCCTAGAACTTAGAACTACCTAAACCTAACTAACCTAAGGACATCACACACATCCATGGCCGAGGCAGGATTCGAACCTGCGACCGTAGCAGTTCTGCAGTTCCGGACAGAAGCGCCTAGAACCGCTCGGCCACCGCGGCCGGCTATTCGTGGAAGATCGGCCACCAAGTGCAAGTCTTATTTCAGTCAATGTGACATAGGCTGACTTGCGCGTCGGTGATGGGGGTGAAATGATGATGAGGACAACACAACACCCAGTCCCCAGGCGGAGAAAATATCCAACCCGGTCGGGAATCGAATCCAGGCCTGCTTGCATGGGAGGCGAGCACGTTACCACCCAGCTAAGCAGGCGGAAATACTTTCGAAATGCTGCATGTAGAAATCGGTAACCACTGGACATACCATATGAGCTTGTGAGCCATTGCACTTCGGAATGCAGCACCTGAAAAGCGTTCTGAGCAATTAGTGCTCCACTAGTTGGTCAAGATGTGTCACGAAAACCAACCCTCTTCAAAGTACGAAATCAGAAGAAAAAAAATGCTGGGTACGGCCTTTCTGCCACACCTCCCTAGGATTGGGGACAGAATCGGCCGTATATTGCGCAAGCATGGCGTACAGGCCATTAACAAAACGGTAAAGAAGCTCAAAGAGTGTCTCACATCAAACAAGGGCAAAAGGGACCCACACACAGTGTCGGAAACATATCGCATACCGTGTACGCGTGGAAAAGTTTTTCTCGAAATGAGTGAACGACCAAGCAATATAAAGAGCACGGAATATAAGCGGCATTGTAGGTTGGAAAAGATGCAGAAATAGGCAGCGTGAGACGGACCACACAGTGAAATCCGCTGACATGCTGTCTCTCACTGTGTAGAAGAGCTACCATGCCCGCTTGTTCACGGAAGCCACAGAAACCCACAAACACGACAACAGTTTCAACAAGACAGAAGAAAATCTCAAGGTAAACGGATCCTGGACTCCTGTGCTACAGCCAATGGCTGTTGCGAGTAGCAAGGGAATAACTACAGCGCTAATGATCGGAGAAAAGCCTTCAGACCTTTTCGCGAGAAGTACCGGGTGGTTATACTTAAACCGATGGTGTTGCAAGTGCTGTAGCGTAGGCCGTAGATATCAAAGGACGTTGAAAGATACAGATATGTTCATCAATAGGTGCACTCGCGGTGTATACAAAAACAATAATTCCAATTTTTCCCTCCAGGTGAAAATGTGGCGCTGTAAGCTGTCAGAATGTAGTGTGAGTGCAGGTTAAGGTGAGGAACGATCAAACACGAAAACACGATAGTGGTGCGTGCTTCTACCACGTTTGTTCACAACTTACAACATGTGTTCAATATGTTCACTATGCTCTCCCGACTCGGCAACATGCTGTATCCCGTAACACAGCATAGTAGATAGTTGCTCGCAACACAAGCGGTGTAACCAGAGCGGTACATCGTCATATGCTATCCTTCGGATCAGGAAGAGTCCAGATACATGCCTGATAGACACGATCTTTCAGGTTTCCCCACAACCGGGAGTCACATGGATTCAGATCGGGGAATCTGGAAGACCACATACAGTACGTGATCAAAAGTACCCGGACACCCCATACATTTTTCTTGTTAGGTGCACTGTGCTGCCACCTACTGCCAGATACTCAGCGACCTCAGTAGTCATTAGACATCGTGAGAGCGGAATGGGGCGCTCCGCGGAACTCACGCACTTCGAACGTGGTCAGGTAACTGGGTGTCGCTAGTACCACACATCTGTACGCGAGATTTCCACACTCCTAAACATCCCTAGTTCCACTGTTTCCGATGTGATAGTGAACTGGAAACGTGAAGGGACACGTACAGCTCAAAAGCGTACAGGCCAGCCTCATCTGTGAAGTGACAGAGACCGCCGACAGTTGAAGAGGGTAGTAATGTGTTACGGGCAGACATCTGTCCAAACCATCACACAGGAATTCCAAACTGCATCAGGATCCAGTAAAATTCGGAGGCAATGCTGTTATGATGTGGTCGTGTTTTTCATAGAGTTTTTGTTTTGCGTGGCACTATCACAACAGAGGCCTACATTGATGCTTTAAGCACTTTCTTGCTTCCCACTGTTGAATAGCAATTCGGGGATGGCGACTGCATCTTTCAACACGATCGAGCACCTGTTCATAATGCACGGCCTGTGGCGGAGTGATTACTCGACAATAACATTCCTGTAATTGACTGGCCTGTACAGAGCCTGTCCTGAATCCTATAGAACACCTTTGGGATGTTTTGGAACACCGACTTCGTGCCAGGTCTCACCGACCGAAATCGATATCTCTCCTCAGTGCAGCACTCCGTGAAGAATGGGCTGCCATTCCCCAATAAACATTCCAGCATGTGATTGAACGTATGCCTTTGAGAGTGGAAGCTGTCATCATACTGAGTTCAAAATGGTTCACATGGCTCTGAGCACTATGGGACTTAACAGCTGTGGTCATCAGTCCCCTAGAATTCAGAACTACTGAAACCCAACTAACCTAAGGACATCACACACAGCCTTGCCCGAGGCAGGTTTCGAACCTACGACCGTAGCAGTCGCGCGGCTCCGGACTGCGCGCCTAGAACCGCGAGACCACCGCGGCCGGCCATACTGAGTTCCAGCATTCCCGATTGAGGGCGCCACGAACTTGTAAGTCATTTTCAGCCAGGTGTCCGGATACTTTTGATCACATGGTGTATCATGAAATTCCCTACAGACGATGCGGACGTTATCTAAGGTTTCTTGAAGCAAATCTTTCGCATGACAAGCGACGTGTGGTGTCGCTCCATCTTGCATTAAAATATTGGTGAGGGTACAGTTGTGTTTTTTTTTTTGCAGAGCTGGAATCACGTGTTTCACAAGGAGTTGTTTATAATGTGCAGATGTCACTGTACACCCAACAGGCCCATGAGGTGTCACCTGCTCGAAGAAAAATGAACAGAGAATAAAATTACACCACACACTCGCATAGGCTGAATATACCGGATGTTCCTGCATAACGTACGGCGGAGTAGAAACCCACTTGCGACTGTAATGTGCGTCACGACAGTGTGCAGCGGCCAAATGCCATCCGTTTCTATGTATGCCAAAATACGAAGGGCAAAGTGAAATGGTTCAAATGGCTCTGAGCACTATGGGACTTAACTGCTGAGGTCATCAGTCCCCTGGAATTCAGAACTACTGAAACCTAACTAACCTAAGGACATCACACACAGCCTTGCCCGAGGCAGGATTCGAACCTGCGACCGTAGCGGTCGCGCGGATCCAGACTGAAGCGCCTAGAACCGCTCGGCCACAGCGGCCGGAGCGCCACCAGCAACTGAGGATGAGGCTTTGGCAAAATCGTCAGAAAAATCGTTAAACAAAATTCGGCTGGAGCTTCCGAGAAAGAAGCCAACAGGAGATGCGTCAAAGGGACGTTATTTGACCCCATTGCGTTGCATGACCACGGCAATGTCACCACTACTGATGTTCCAACCCTCTAGTGGAGGCTCGAAAAACTCGCCACTGAACTTTAGGTACATCGGAGCGTTTAAATCGCTCGCCACCCCATAAATAGCCATCAGCGGGTGGAGGCTGTGCGCCGACCTGCTACGATACGCGGCAGACGCCGGCCGTCCGCAAATAGCCACTTAATTAGCGACCTAACAGCCAGCCAGGCAGCCGGCAGACTGCCACGCGTCCTGCAGCCATTAACGGTCGGTAACGACCCCAAGATTGGGCGCGCTCTAACCGCGTCGTCGCCAAAATTGCGTCCATCCATCCGCCCGCCTATCCATCCGCGCAGCCTTCACCCCTCATCTCCACCCGACACCGCCCACTCCAGCCCGCACCCGCGCCTCGGGGACTGCACCCTCCACTGGTCCCTATCGACGGCCGACGAGCCCTCCCCTGACAGGGCTTCATTTGCATCGCGCGCTCACCTAACACGACGTGACAAGGGCCGCATACGGGGCGCCTCCACTTCCCCCTCTCCATCCCTCTCCACCACCTCTTTCTCTCCCCCGTCCCTCCTTCCCTGTCTCCAACGTTCGCAATATGACAGCGTGTGTCGCTGAGGAATCGTACTTATATTTTTACTTTTAACACTTTTGCTCCTTCTGACGCTTTAAAATCATCAGCTTGGTAGATCCGCCAGTTCATCTTATGTTCTTTTTGGAACACGACTTTCTCCCAAAAATATGTTAATCGCTGATAATAGGTGACTGAAAATACTAACTTGTAAAAAATGTTAGGCATCACACTTAAGTCAGAGATAAAGTTGTGGGAAAGAGCAGTAAAACATCCAATAAAAATGTGTTAATTTGTCGCTTTAAAGTGTCCGATCAAATGTTAGTGAACAACTCTGTGGTAGCCTTGTTCAAATGTTCAAATGTGCGTGCAATCTCACGGAATTTAACTGCTAAGGTCATCAGTCCCTATGCTTGCACACTATTTGACCTAAATTATCCTAAGGACAAACACACACACCCATGCCCGAGGGAGGACTCGAACCTCCGCCGGGACCATCCGCACAGTCCATGACTGCAGCGCCTTAGACCGCCCGGTTAATCCCGCGCGGCTGTGGTAGCCTTCCTTAAGTTTTTTTTCTGAATGCAGCATCTAGCAAATTGAGAACCACGAATAGTACTATGCTTCACGCTTCAGTTATGGCTCCCATAGTTGCTGACAGGTGTCAAACGTACCGAACTATCAGTCTAATGAGTCAAGGTTGTAAAATACTAACATGAATTCTGTGCAGATTAATGGAAAAACTGCAACAAGTTGACCTCTGCGAAGATCACTATGGATTCCGGAGAAATATAGGAACATGCGAGGCAGAACTGACCCTACCATGAAGGTAGGTTACGGAAAGACAAAGCTATGTTAATAGTATTCGTAGACCTACAAAAAGATCTTGACAGTATTGACTGGAATACATTTTGAAATTCTGAAGTTATCAGGGGTAAAAGTGCAAGGAGTGAACGCGGCTATTTACAGCTTGTTGAGCAACCAGATGGCAGTTACAAGAGTCGAGCGGCATGAAATGAAAACAGCAGTGGTTGAAAATGGACGGAGACAGGGTTGTAGCCTGTCCCAAATGTTATTCAACCTGTAAACTGAGCAGTAAGTGTAGGAACCCCCCCCCCCCCCCCGGCTCTCTCTCTCTCTCTCTCTCTCTCTCTCTCTCTCTCTCTCTCTCTCTCTCTCTCTCTCTCCCCCTCTCTCTCTATCTCTCCCCCTCTCTCTCTATCTCTCCCTCCCTCCTTCCTTCTCTGTGTCCAATATTCCCAATTGACAGCGTGTGCCACGGAAGAAGCATATTTTTACTTTTACCACTTTTGCTCCCTCCGACGCTTTAAAAACATCAGGTTGATAGGTCCGCCTGTTCGTCTGTAATATATTTTTATTGAAACACGACTTCCTTCTAAAAGTACGTTATATCGTTGATAGTAGGCGAGCGGAGACGCTGGCTTGTAGAAAGAATGGTTTCATCATCACAGTAAAGTCAGAAACTAAGTTGTGTGAAAGAACACTAAAACACATGTTTAGGAGGAATTCATGTTACATTAAAAATATGTAACAATTTGCCGCTTCAATGTGTCAAGCCAGTTGCTGCTGTACAACTCTGTGGTAACCTTCCTCTAGTTTTTAGGACGCCGTACCTTAATCGGTAAAAAACAGAACCCTCGAAGGACTACTTTGTTTTCCGCCTGTCTGTCTGTCTGTCCGAATGTTCAGAACCTTTTTTCTCAGAAACAGATAGACGTATGACGTTGAAATTTATGTTACATGCGAAGGTCTGTCGTTCGTTGACGGCATAAAAAACGTTAACATGTAAGTCAATGCAATCGAAAGATACAGCCTATCACGTCACATGTTTTGACACTCGAAGACTTTGTCATCAAAACCTTTAGTGTACTTTTCGTTGTTCTAGAAGCATGAAATTTGGTAACAAGAAACATTTAACAGTACAAGTAAAGCGAAATATCCAAAATTGTCAATTATTTCACACGAAAAAATTTTTTTTTCTTTTTTGACAGTTTGTCTGTCCCTCCATTAAGCTCCTTTTCCTCAGGAACGGGTAAACGTGTGAAGTTGAAAGTTATGTCGTATACCAAGGTCTATAGTCACTTGGCAAGGTAATAAATGTAAGCTTCTAAGTCAATGCAACCAAAAGATACATATTTTGATACTCAGGAGCTCACTCATCAAAAGCTACAGGATAATTTCCGTTCACCTAAAAAGAAGAATGGGTAGATCACATAACTGATGAGGAAGTATTGAATAGAACTGGGGAGAAGAGGAGTTTGTGGCACAACTTGACTAGAAGAAGGGATCGTTTGGTAGGACATGTTCTGAGGCATCAAGGGATCACAAATTTAGCATTGGAGGGCAGCGTGGAGGGTAAAAATCGTAGAGGGAGACCAAGACATGAATACACTAAGCAGATTCAGAAGGATGTAGGCTACAGTAGGTACTGGGAGATGAAGAAGCTTGCACAGGATAGAGTAGCATGGAGAGCTGCATCAAACCAGTCTCAGGACTGAAGACCACAACAACAACACCTAAAAACACGAAATTTGCCAAAAGGCTAGGTTTCACAGTACAACCGAAGGAAAAACACCGAAAATTGTTAATCTGTAATTATATAACACGAAAAAATATTTGTTTTGTCATTTGTTATCCGACTTCAAACTGAAATAAAAACATTATTGAATTCCGTGGGAGCGATATCTTGCCGATATGAATGTCGATAACAGGCAAAAATCATCGAAATCCTCGACTACCAGAATGAATAAACTGTCTATACTTTTTCTGAATGAAAAGCTAGCAAACTGAGAACCTTGAATAGCTGTCTGCTACAGAGTTTAGCTCTGGCTCCCGTTCTGTTTAGTTTGTATCTCCAGCACATGCTAGCGCCTGTTGTTGCTGCTGTTGTTGTTGTTGTTGTTGTTGTTTGTCTATACCGTGCACTGTGCAAGCGTTTTGATATCTGCATAGCTGCTGTAAGAAACTTCCACTGCAACCAGTATACCGTAGTCACGCCACGTACTCTCGCTACACACTTCCCCACACTAGCAGATTAAGTATTTCTTGATGTCTCAGAATTCGTCTAATCAAACAGTTACTTCTGTTCATCAGCTTGTACCATGAATTCAGTTTCTCTGCATTAGTTACGCGAAAGAGGCACAAAATGTGCAACATTGTTCTGTAACACTGCATTTCCTAATTTTCTACTCTCGTCTTATCTGAACGTTTAACTTCAAAGTCAGGCAAGGCTGTAGAGAAATACTTTTACAAGACATTTTCTAGCCATTAAATTTATATTAGATGATAAAATATTTTTCTTTTTCGTGCAATCTCTTCCTGCGATTGCAACTGCAAAATTTTATGTCCTCTGTCCTTTTGCCATTGTCAGCTGTTTACCTGCAGAGAAAGCGTAATCATGTATGTCATCTTCGCTGTTTCGTTTTCTAATCTAACTCGCTTCTTATCACGTGATTCAGTTCGATAACGTTCCAATAAGCTTGTCTTACTTTTCTGGATGTTATAACTTCTTTTAAAAACGCTATCCACTTCGTAGCAGATTCAGAAGGACGTAGGTTGCAGCAGTTATTCGTAGAAGAAGAGGCCTGCACAGGATAGATTACCATAGAGATTTGTATCAGACCAGTTGTCGGATTGAAGACCACAACAACAACAACAACAACAACATTAATTCCGTGCAGCCGACTATCCTGTTCCTATCAGGATAATAACGTCATTTACTATTTTTTCCTGTCCCTGAATTTTAATTTTTTCTTTGGTTTACTTCACTGCCGACTCAATCTAAAGACTGAGTCACATGGCGGTTATGCAACAATCCTATCTCACTACTTTCTCAGCTAGTGTCTTCCTTTTATGTCCTTCGTCTATTATAACTGTAGTCTGTGTATTATTGGTCCTTCGTACGTAGTTACACTGCATAACATCGTACATGGGAAGAGATCCATATTCATTATTTGTGCATGCAGCCATGTTGATCTCCACATCGTCAGGTAGCCTACAATATTCAAATAACGAGGAAGAAAATTGAAGTTATAGAATACGCATCAAGGGGAAATTCTGAATGGCTAAATCATAAACAAAATAAAATTCCTGTGTCGAAAATCCGATCGAAATCTATATCGCTTTAACTGAAAATTTTGGTCAGTTGCGTCGTAGGCCGTAATGTAGATTCTCTTTGAACTGATCGTGTTCTTGAAGATCGTGTGCGCATAAGCAACGACCTAAGACCAAGCAGACCGCTGGCCGCGGTGGTCTCGCGGTTCTAGGCGCGCAGTCCGGAACCGTGCGACTGCTACGGTCGCAGGTTCGAATCCTGCCTCGGGCATGGATGTGTGTGATGTCCTTAGGTTAGTTAGGTTTAAGTAGTTCTAAGTTCTAGGGAACTGATGACCACAGCAGTTGAGTCCCATAGTGCTCAGAGCCATTTGAACCAAGCAGACCGTAAACGTCAACATGTGAAAGAAATTTAAGAAACATGGTACATGTTCTTCGAGTAGGTCGTCGTGCAAAACGTGACGAACTTTCTGAAAGAAACAGGTATCCCATAAATATGAGCATTCCACATTGTGACAAATGAAGGCAGGTTTGAATGGTCGACAGAATTGGAACTATCAGACATCGCTATCTTGCTGAAACACAAATCTGAAGAAGGTGACGTTTTCCTTCATCAAATCGTCGATGTTAACGAAACATGAGTAATACTGAGCGGTAGTCAAAATCAAAGTTGAAAGAGGATAGATATCAGTCTTCAACAAGACCTAAAACATTTTGTCGTTCTTAACTAGAGCTCATACAAACGGTGATGTCTGTTCATGATCACAGTGGGATCATCACTACGTACAGAGTTCCATGAGGAAAATGTGTTACAGTAGCGCGTTGCCGTGAATTCGTTCAGCAACGGAACAGAAAATGCCGGACAGAACGCGCCCTCTTTGGACGAAGCTTGGCCGCACATTGTTCACAAACGTGTAACAGCCCTACACGCCGACCGGTTAAACCACCGGACACGTGTAAAGGGGTAGCTACATATTTCGATAGCAACTCACTCCCTTGCGAATACTACCGAAACGAAATTGGGAACACGTAGAACTCACTGCCTAGAATGGCAATGACAATTCATTCAGCGACAATAAAACCTACAAATAAGAAGGCTGCTTACGACGCCCGGAAACCTGAATGGCAGATACCAGCAACATAACGGCAGACACTAAGCTACATAATCGGATATCCCTCCTTGACCGTGCTTCGACAACGTGAAACTAAGTTGTTTTGGGAATCAAAAATGGTTCAAATGGCTCTAAGCACTATGGGACTTAACATCTGAGGTTATCAGTCCCTTAGACATAGAACTACTTAGACATAACTAACCTAAAGACGTGACACACATTCATGCCCGAGGCAGGATTCGAACCTGCGACCGTAGCAGCAGCGCGGTTCCGGACTGAAGCGCCTAGAACCGCTCGGCCACAGCGGCGGGCTTTTGGAAATCAGCCTTATGCAAACACAATTAGTTTATTTTTATATTTACCCAGACATTTCTTAAAATTACATCGCTAACTGGATTGTATTATTGTACGTCGATTTTCGTACTCGTTTTCGTCTCTTTTTTTTTTTTTTTTTTCCTTCTTTTTTTTGACAGCATGTCATCTGCAAAATTTTTCGTTCTGTTTCGTGTTCCTGGTTGGTATCTCAATCGACTGCTATTTAGTGCACTGTTTTCACTCAGTTTTTCACAAATTTCCGCTCACTGCTTCACCTCTCATGCACTTACACAAAACGTGGCGAAATGTGATCTGAGCAGACTCTTCTGACACGAAACCTTATATAGATTGAAAATTCTAGTTCCTGGAGGCTGCGATGAGGACCAAGGTGACGCGGCACATCTGAATCACGTAACACTGGCACGCACTAATCAGGAGAATGGCTCAGACATGGCTTACCGATTCGGCTCGTATTTGGGAGGTTGCTAGGAAAGAAGTAGAAATTTTGCCCTCTTTATGAGAAAACAATTCCGAGTAAAACTGTTCCGAAGACCAGCAGGCGATGCACGTTATCGGATAAGGAAAAAAAAAAAAAAAAAAAAAAAAAAAGACAGGCCCTCGTTGCAGCTCGTAGTGAAATAAGATAACGCATTCGTACACAGCGTAATATGCTGTCACAGCGTGAGGAAAATTGTTGCCTGAAGCTTTCTCAGGTTAGAGAAGAGGTCGATCGTTTATCCGACTCTTTAAAAAATCTTTACGTGTCTTCCAGCAAATCCGGTGAAACTGACAAATTCAGTTAACAGAACTTAGTTTGAGAACATTTTAGAATCATATCTTGCTCATAGTAAGTTTAGTCTGATACTGGATTTCTGGGCTGGAGAAACTAATACTGTCTTGTGTTGGTAAAAGCCTTACAGTTGTAAACATGGTTGTGATACAGAAACCGTTCAGGAATATGATTTGTATAATACACAAATCCGGTTGCAACAAGATTTAACTTGACTCGGTTTCGACACCAACCATGTGAGTCTTAATCAGAAAAATCAAAAACAATTACCTACAAAATACCACAAACCATTAATATAGAGGTAAATCAAAGAATATATTGTTATTATACTGAATTAATTTATGAGCTGACTACACTCACCTGTAGTGACACTAGGAGACAGATTCACGAGCAGAAAGCTCTCGCCACATACAAAGACGCCAAGTACGCCGCTATGGGCTGTACGAGGAAACGGGCACTGGAGGTGGCACCACACCAAGTTGCTCACAGGCCGAAGGTGCCACAAAAATTTCCAACAGTCATACTCTCACTAGCAAAATAAAATAATTACATTCTGAGCTAAATACCGAGCTACTATCGTTCAATATTAAAAATTTTGACACGATCGTACATGTGCACACTCAACTTCAGCTGCAGTAGAAAAAATACGTCTTTATAAAAAGGAGTTTTCTGATGAGTCGATTACTGAGGTCTTGAATTTAATTCAAACTGTTGTCAAATATAACTATTCCGAATTCAGTGATAGTTGTGTCAGCAAACCGTCGGTCTTGCAGTGGGTAATCCATTAGCTGGCATTCTTGCACACACATTTATAAATTTCTTAAATGATTTTTAAAAAAATTTTTAGCCGCCATTCCAAGTAACCTTTCACATTCCAGATATCATGACATTTAGATTATTTACAGAGGGCGTAATAACAGCACTGATCATCTCTTCAAACTTTTTAACGAACTCCACGAAAAAATTACTTTCACATGTGAGCTCGAAAACGAATTTCGTCAGTAGGTACTGGGAGATGAAGAAGCTTGCACAGGATAGAGTAGCATGGAGAGCTGCATCAAACCAGTCTCAGGACTGAAGACCACAACAACAACAAATTATTTGGATCTAACATTAACAATAGTTGAAAACAAAATTTCTTTCAATAATTTTCGCAAAGAAACCTTCATCACAAAAAAGCCATTTCTCATTCTTGCATCCATATAGCTCCTTTACCTTGTGTAAATCTCGACGCCGAAGTAACTTGATCAAAACTAACGCAGTCAGTAATGGATACGACCAACCACAGCGAACAATATTTTCAGAAGTAAAACCAGGAATAGCATCACCGCCACTCTTGGAACTTCCCCTAATAGCGGACCTGAGGAAGAGGAAAAAATGTTTTCTACGATATTTTTAGGGTCTGTATCTTACAGGATTCAGCGTCTCCTCCAAAAAAGTACGACTATAAAGAAGCACTTTCTAGTAACAAGAATTTGAAAAATAACCTTACTCGTAACTTGAAACCAGTCCATTGCTCCTTACAAAATTCAGATGTTTATAAAATTAGTTGTGACACATGTCCAGCCTATTACATAGGCCAGGCAGGACGAGCATTTGCTGTTAGTTTTAAAGTATATCTCTTGTGGGAAAAAAGATACAAATGTATATATAATTCGTCCTTCGCTGCTCATTTATTAATTAGAGGCCACAAGCCTAAAGAAGTTCATGACGTCAGTATCCTGCACACAGAGTTTATGTCCTTGAAGAATTAGAAATTTTCAAACACGTTTCTCTTACTAACGGATGCATCCTGAATCAACAGTTGCAGGCACATAATAAAAATTTCTTTATGCTATAAAGCCCTTACTTATAAATGCCTAAAACTAACTACTCATTTTTCCCCACACTAGATTCTAAATCATCATCTTGGTCTTTCGTTTCTATTTATTACATTGAAATTCGTTTTCTCACCAAATGCGTAGAACAATTGCTATTGCACTGTCCTGTATACATTTTTATTTTGCTAAATACAGGCTGTTCACTTGTGATATGGACACTTTTGTGCTATTCAAGATATTTTTGTTAATGCAAGCCGCTGATTTCTTCTATTGTCGACAGATGACACGTTCCACATCATTACGAAGTGTAGCACTCATGATCTATGGAACAAGTACTAATCTAATCTAGTCACGTTGTGGCAACTTCAGCCTATGAGCCCCTTACGTCATGTAGCTACAATTTTTACTGACAAATACAACTCTTAAGTCAGTTCCAACGCCGGCCGGGTTGGCCGAGCGGTTCTAGGCGCTACAGTTTGGAACTGCGCTACCGCTACGGTCGCAGGTTCGAATCCTGCCTCGGGCATGGATGTGTGTGATGTCCTTAGGTTAGTTAGGTTTAAGTAGTTCTAAGTTATAGGGGACTGAAGACCACAGATGGTAAGTCCCATAGTGCTCAGAGCCATTTGAACCATTCAGTTCCAACACCTGTAACTTTTATATGGTTTTAAATGAGATTTTAAGAAGTTCTTTTATATGAGGAGAGCATTTCCGTTGCAAATTATTTTCTACTGTAAATACATGTGGGTACAGTCACCTCATACATTAATGCAGTACAATAATCTTCTATTTTCAGTTTTTCCTCTATATTAATGGTTTTCTAATCTTTTATAAGTAATTGGTGTTGGTTTTTTCTGTTGCACACGCACATAGTCGGTGTCGATACCAGGTCAACAAAAATCTTGTTGCGACCGGTTGGCTGTGTTGTTAAAATTACGGTCATGTGTGACAGCGTCTTGATATATATGACGAGGGACATCCAACTTGCACGGTAGAAGTAACACCGCCAAACTGCAGACCTGTGTGCAAGCCATGTCATGTTTATTTTTACTGCCAAACTAAAAACATTATATCGAGGCCTCAAAGTTACAGTCTAGTTTTGGAAACCCAACAGGAATCACACAACCTCGCAGATACAATAACGGCTCACAGCATCATTCATGATCAACTTTCAGCACCGATTTTTCAAGCAATATTATCGTAATGGGGCCCCTTAGGGAAATGGCAGCAAGAGAGGGGAAGAAAACCAATGTGCACTCCGTGTGCATACCGGGGGGAGTCATTCCAGATGTGGAAAGGGTCCTTCCGGATGCCATGGAGGGTACAGGGTGCACCCATCTGCAGGTGGTCGCTCATGTCGGCACCAATGATGTGTGTCGCTATGGATCGGAGGAAATCCTCTCTGGCTTCCGGCGGCTATCTGATTTGGTGAAGACTGCCAGTCTCGCTAGCGGGATGAAAGCAGAGCTCACCATCTGCAGCATCGTCGACAGGACTGACTGCGGACCTTTGGTACAGAGCCGAGTGGAGGGTCTGAATCAGAGGCTGAGACGGTTCTGCGACCGTGTGGGCTGCAGATTCCTCGACTTGCGCCATAGGGTGGTGGGGTTTCGGGTTCCGCTGGATAGGTCAGGAGTCCACTACACGCAACAAGCGGCTACACGGGTAGCAGGGGTTGTGTGGCGTGGGCTGGGCGGTTTTTTAGGTTAGATGGCCTTGGGCAAGTACAGAAAGGGCAACAGCCTCAACGGGTGTGGGGCAAAGTCAGGACATGCGGGGACCAAGCAGCAATCGGTATTGTAATTGTCAACTGTCGAAGCTGCGTTGGTAAAGTACCGGAACTTCAAGCGCTGATAGAAAGCACCGAAGCTGAAATCGTTATAGGTACAGAAAGTTGGCTTAAGCCAGAGATAAATTCTGCCGAAATTTTTACAAAGGTACAGACGGTGTTTAGAAAGGATAGATTGCATGCAACCGGTGGTGGAGTGTTCGTCGCTGTTAGTAGTAGTTTATCCTGTAGTGAAGTAGAAGTGGATAGTTCCTGTGAATTATTATGGGTGGAGGTTACACTAAACAACCGAACTAGGTTAATAATTGGCTCCTTTTACCGACCTCCCGACTCAGCAGCATTAGTGGCAGAACAACTGAGAGAAAATTTGGAATACATTTCACATAAATTTTCTCAGCATGTTATAGTCTTAGGTGGAGATTTCAATTTACCAGATATAGACTGGGACACTCAGATGTTTAGGACGGGTGGTAGGGACAGAGCATCGAGTGACATTATACTGAGTGCACTATCCGAAAATTACCTCGAGCAATTAAACAGAGAACCGACTCGTGGAGATAACATCTTGGACCTACTGATAACAAACAGACCCGAACTTTTCGACTCTGTATGTACAGAACAGGGAATCAGTGATCGTAAGGCCGTTGCAGCATCCCTGAATATGGAAGTTAATAGGAATATAAAAAAAGGGAGGAAGGTTTGTGTGGTTAGCAAGAGTAATAGAAGGCAGATTTCAGACTACCTAACAGATCAAAACGAAAATTTCTGTTCCGACACTGACAATGTTGAGTGTTTATGGAAAAAGTTCAAGGCAATCGTAAAATGCGTTTTAGACAGGTACGTGCCGAGTAAAACTGTGAGGGACGGGAAAAACCCACCGTGGTACAACAACAAAGTTAGGAAACTACTGCGAAAGCAAAGAGAGCTTCACTCCAAGTTTAAACGCAGCCAAAACCTCTCAGACAAACAGAAGCTAAACGATGTCAAAGTTAGCGTAAGAAGGGCTATGCGTGAAGCGTTCATTGAATTCGAAAGTAAAATTCTATGTACCGACTTGACAGAAAATCCTAGGAAGTTCTGGTCTTACGTTAAATCAGTAAGTGGGTCGAAACAGCATATCCAGACACTACGGGATGATGATGGCATTGAAACAGAGGATGACACGCGTAAAGCTGAAATACTAAACACCTTTTTTCAAAGCTGTTTCACAGAGGAAGACCGCACTGCAGTTCCTTCTCTAAATCCTCGCACAAACGAAAAAATGGCTGACATCGAAATAAGTGTCCAAGGAATAGAAAAGCAACTGGAATCACTCAATAGAGGA
This sequence comes from Schistocerca serialis cubense, assembly GCF_023864345.2. Lineage (NCBI taxonomy): Eukaryota > Metazoa > Arthropoda > Insecta > Orthoptera > Acrididae > Schistocerca > Schistocerca serialis. Next base: position 470,697,261 of record NC_064646.1, on the reverse strand, counting down.
AAGTCCACTGGACCTGACGGGATACCAATTCGATTCTACACAGAGTACGCGAAAGAACTTGCCCCCCTTCTAACAGCCGTGTACCGAAAGTCTCTAGAGGAACGGAGGGTTCCAAATGATTGGAAAAGAGCACAGATAGTCCCAGTCTTCAAGAAGGGTCGTCGAGCAGATGCGCAAAACTATAGACCTATATCTCTTACGTCGATCTCTTGTAGAATTTTAGAACATGTTTTTTGCTCGCGTATCATGTCATTTCTGGAAACCCAGAATCTACTATGTAGGAATCAACATGGATTCCGGAAACAGCGATCGTGTGAGACCCAACTCGCCTTATTTGCTCATGAGACCCAGAAAATATTAGGTACAGGCTCCCAGGTAGATGCTATTTTTCTTGACTTCCGGATGGCGTTCGATACAGTTCCGCACTGTCGCCTGATAAACAAAGTAAGAGCCTACGGAATATCAGACCAGCTGTGTGGCTGGATTGAAGAGTTTTTAGCAAACAGAACACAGCATGTTGTTATCAATGGAGAGACGTCTACAGACGTTAAAGTAACCTCTGGCGTGCCACAGGGGAGTGTTATGGGACCATTGCTTTTCACAATATATATAAATGACTTAGTAGATAGTGTCGGAAGTTCCACGCGGCTTTTCGCGGATGATGCTGTAGTATACAGAGAAGATGCAGCATTAGAAAATTGTAGCGAAATGCAGGAAGATCTGCAGCGGATAGGCACTTGGTGCAGGGAGTGGCAACTGTCCCTTAACATAGACAAATGTAATGTATTGCGAATACATAGAAAGAAGGATCCTTTATTGTATGATTATATGATAGCGGAACAAACACTGGTAGCAGTTACTTCTGTAAAATATCTGGGAGTATGCGTACGGAACGATCTGAAGTGGAATGATCATATAAAATTAATTGTTGGTAAGGCGGGTACCAGGTTGAGATTCATTGGGAGAGTGCTTAGAAAATGTAGTCCATCAACAAAGGAGGTGGCTTACAAAACACTCGTTCGACCTATACTTGAGTATTGCTCATCAGTGTGGGATCCGTACCAGGTCGGGTTGACGGAGGAGATAGATAAGATCCAAAGAAGAGCGGCGCGTTTCGTCACCGGGTTATTTGGTAACCGTGATAGCGTTACGGAGATGTTTAATAAACTCAAGTGGCAGACTCTGCAAGAGAGGCGCTCTGCATCGCGGTGTAGCTTGCTGTCCAGGTTTCGAGAGGGTGCGTTTCTGGATGAGGTATCGAATATATTGCTTCCCCCTACTTATACCTCCCGAGGATATCACGAATGTAAAATTAGAGAGATTAGAGCGCGCACGGAGGCTTTCAGACAGTCGTTCTTCCCGCGAACCATACGCGACTGGAACAGGAAAGGGAGGTAATGACAGTGGCACGTAAAGTGCCCTCCGCCACACACCGTTGGGTGGCTTGCGGAGTATCAATGTAGATGTAGATGTAGATGCATGGCATGCATCAAAATTAATTCAAATAAGAGAAATATTTCTAAATGAAAACCAACTCTGTTTTCGGCCGCATCTTGCAAGGAATGATGTAGCTGTGTGAAGATTACATTCATTAGATATTCTAGAAGCCGTGAATATATTTGCTTCGAAAACTTATACGACATCTAGTTGTGCGAAGGATACTGAGGACATGGAAGAGAGTGAGTGAAAGAGTCTTTGTAAAGCGACCGGGATTAAATTTTTAACATTTACTAATCCAAGTCGTCTGGGAAATTTATTTGCCTACCTTGTCAATATTCTTTATTGATTTACTCATCTTATTAAGCCTCCAGCAGTTTCGTAACGAAAATAAATTTAAAAAACCTGTAGAACACATCAGCGAATTTAACACAGATTTTCCGCTCTGCAGACAGATGCCTTGATAGCTTCATCAGCGGCGCATTTACCTTATGGAAACATAAGCGGCAGTCGTAAAACTGTCTTTCCTCGATTTCTAGGAAAATGTGCATTTGCAGACCGCATAAACAGGGTGCTAGGGGTATTCGTGATTAATCCACTTCACTGTGTTAGTTGCTCTACCTCTGCATCTAACAGTCTGTCTGCAGATAGATGATGTTGATGATGATGATGATGATGATGATGTTTGGTTTGTGGAGCACTCAACTGCGCGGTTACCAGCGCCCGTACAAATTCCCAATGTTTACTCAGGCCAATCTAGGCACTTTCATGAGTGACGATGATGATGATGATGATGATGATGAAAGGATGAGGACAACACAAACACTCAGTCCTCGGGCGGAGAAAATCCCCAAACCGGGCGGGAAGCGAACCCGGGACCCCGTGATCCAGAGGTAGCAACGCTAGCCACCACATTCTGTAAATACATCATGTAATTTACTACCTCGTGTTTCTTGCACGATCGTAACTGCGTCACGATGTGGACTACACCTGTCAGTAAAGACTAACCGTGTACGTCTACATGTCCACATTTCAATATCTACCTGCTGCACTGGGGAAAAGTAACATTAATGGCTTGCTTGTCCCACGCCTGCTTGGAGATACCAACTAATCTAAAACATACTACTTACAAGAACTGTAATTATTGGTCTGCAAATGAAGTAAATATGTACTGAAGTTCAGTACTCTATCCTTAGTCATCAACAGAAATAGCTGCACTTGTACCGCTAACACTACGTGCAAGAGGATGAAATATGTTCAGTTTTCAAAATCTATCTATCGCGTCAATTTTGGGCCGACTCCAGATTATGAACTATAGGGGTTATTTTGACAATAAGGGGGAGTGGGGGAATTGAGCCAAAATTTAATTTTTTGTTGTACACAGGGAACCTGTCTAACGTGAGCCGAATCGGTTGACCGTTGTAACGTGTTACTATCTTTACGACGTTTCTCATCCCTCCATATACGTTATCTCGAATTACTAGCTGCTTCTCTCACACAAATAATGATAAAAATTCAGAGATTCAGGGTCGCCACCAGCCCAAGCCCTTCGTAACCATTTAGAAAAAAAAACAGAGCTGGAAAATTATTAGTTTAATTACTTTAATAATTTAGTATGCAAATTTCTTTAAGTAGCCAGATAAATAGCACTCCATGTCGTGCATGAAGCAACTTGATCAATTCAGGATTGGAAATAGGAGTAAGTGGGTAAGATCAACACCACAGAACTTATCTTTCACGCAGATTATTTATTGCATCTAAGTATTTGGTTGCACACCCTAACTACACATAACGGGTGCCAGACTAGAAATATTTAAGTAAGTATTACGTGAGAATGTAACAGAGCAGAATTTAACTACAGCAAGAAGAAAAACAGAAAACGGGGGTGGGAGACAATGATAATCTCCTTTGCATTCATACCATAAAAATATCTCAGTAGATTCGCATTACGATCCTACGCATGCACTATTCTGCACAGAGGTTTAACCAATGCACGAGGTTGTGCGATAATTATTCAACATACTAAGTGCGTCTGCTGCTTGCAAACGGCCGAACTAGAGCACGAGGTGGATTACGGATCAAACTGTTGTGCTGCTTTGTGGAAAGCGCACGTAAGAAGAGATTCTCTTGCAAAAATTATAGCTCATTAAGTAAGCAAACTGTTAAAATAAAGCCTATTGCGGTGCCGTGGTGTACCAGAAGGGTCACTGATTACCAAACACGTGGCACAAAATCGACACACAAAGACAAAAACAACTTCCACAAAATATAAGATTAAAAATAATTAAAAATCATACTCGCTTTGACACAGTGTTACGTACGGTTGAAGCGATCCTAACCAGCTTTCCCTAATCAGATTTAATGTTTGAAACTCTAGTTCATCGTTGTTGAAGATGAACAAAGTAACTTCCACACTTTTAACTCAGACATCGAGAAATCGCCTATTTAAAGCAATATAATTATGGAACATTCAGAAAAATAACTCGCTTCACACGCTTTAGTTAAGCAGAAGTTCTTAAGTATTTCAACAGTTAAACATAACGAATTCCTAACTCAACCTGCTTCCTACCACCTGAAACCCCCCTTACGAGCTACGATCCGTACTCACCAAGCGTTCACCGAAGAGTGCCGCTTTCTCTTTAGAGATTACCTAGCTCCCTGTGCACCAACCTCACACACAAAACCAGCCTTCGACTAAGATGGGTAAACCTCTCTGTTCAAATATTGGAAACCTGAGTTGGTCATCCTGTGTCCCCAGCAGACGATGACCAACTCAGCGTTTCCCACAAAACAAAACCGAAACCCCACATTAAAACACACATATAATTTTCAATAGGCCTTATTTGAGTGCTCAGTCTTTCTGGAAGAGTTCATGAATTGAGCTCAAATCAGGTAGTAAAGCGAATAAGTTGTACCGAATTCGACAAGCGTCTTATGAAACGACTTCACAGAGACGTTTCACGGTGTCTGAGGACAAGGAAGCGCAGGAAGTAGGCTACTGTACACGACGCTGGTTGCAACGGGTTTTCCCCCACCCACAAGGGTAACCTCCTTACTCTACCGCTTCGATGGAAGTAAATACAGTTTGATAGCGAAATACTTGAAACAAGCTGATATCCAGATTTAAATTGTACGTCTATGTGGATCAAGTACTCTCATGGAGTCAGCTCAGACGGAATAATCCGTTATAATCTGGTGAGACAGAATATTATGACCGTCCATTACGGACACAGTTCAATTCCTGGTCTACGTGTTGGACCAGCACCAGGGCTTGCAAGGCCGTATACGTTACCGAGAGACTTTCCACGACTTCGTGAAGCTAGCATTCCAGACTGTTTTTCCGAAATTTATGTCTACTGCTGTGAGATTGTGATGCAGAGACTGTGATGGATAATAGTGAACATTGCTTTCTGGACAGTTTCTTACTGAGTAGTGATCAGCTTTTCTTCACAGACAATAGGACTGGTACATTTCTCAGTACTCACCCATATGTATATTGTATTTCGTATTTTGTTAATATAAGCCTTGAAAATTGCTCGCAAAAGTTGTAATGTACAGTAAAGATATAAAAGTGAAGTAATTAAAAAAAGCCTGCTTAATAACTTGTATGCCCAGTCCCTCTTTGGAACGAAATACATCACTGATTCCACGCAGCAGGGACCCCACAGTTTGTTGGTAGCTTTGTGGACGCATGTCGCATTAGATGTCTATGCACAGGTCATGTAATTCGCGTAAATAATGGGCAGCTGATTTGCGTACGCGGTGATGGCGCCCGATCCAGATGGATTCCGTAGGATTTACATCAGGCGAATTTGGTCACCGAGACATCAACATCAGTTCACTATAAAGCTTCTCAAACCACTGTAGCACGGTTCTGACACCAACACACGGGCAGTTATCCTGCTGAAAGATGACTACGCAACCGGTCGCTGTGGTCGAGCGGTTCTAGGCGCTTCAGTCTGGAACCGCGCTGCTGCTACGGTCGCAGGTTCGAATCCTGCCTCAGGCATGGATGTGTGTGATGTCCTTAGGTTAGTTAGGTTTAAGTAGTTCTAAGTCTGGGGGACTGATGACCACAGATGTTAAGTCCCATAGTGCTTAGAGCCATTTGAACCATTTGATGACATCGCCGTCGCGGAAGACATCAAGCATTAAGGGATGGAGGCGGTTCGCAGCTGTCAACTTGTCTTCGATTACTACCACAGGTCCCACACAAGCGCAGGAGAATGTCTCCCACAGCATAATACTGCTCCCATCAGTATGTGTCCGTGGCGCAATGCACGTTTTGGGCCGCGGTTCACCTCGATGACGACGTTCTTGGAGTCGACCATCGACCTAGTGTAGCTAAAATGTAAGTCCTGTAAGTCGTGGCGAATGGAATTGGCATTCTTAACAGTTCTTCCAATAATAATTGCTACTAACAACACACAAGAGGCGACACTTCTCCATTGATCGACAGTCGAATCCTGATGTTTCCGTACCGACTGCAGTCGTTATTGGCGATGTCGTTGGGTCAACATGTGAACACGTACGGATGGTCTGCTGCGGAGCTCCATGTTCAACAATGCACGATAAATGGAGTGCTCCGGTTGGGTTGGGTTGCTTGGGGGAAGAGACCAAACAGCGAGGTCATCGGCCTCATCGGATTAGGGAAGGATGTGGAAGGAAGTCGGCCGTGCCCTTTCAAATGAACCATCCCGGCATTTGCCTGAAGCGATTTAGGGAAATCACGGAAAACCTAAATCAGGATGGCCGGACGCGGGATTGAACCGTCGTCGTCCCGAATGCGAGTCCAGTGTGCTAACCACTGCGCCACCTCGCTCGGTGTGAGTGCTCCGGAACACTTGTGCGTACACCAGCAGTGTGCTCTTTCGGCAGAGATGCCACACTGTCACACATCACCATCTGTCCCACTCTACATAGCAAAGAAGCATCCGAACCCCACGTTCTATGAAGAGTCGTGGACGTCAAAACTTTGACGCCTAGTGGTAGCTCCACTGTCCTCCCTTTTTCTGTAGATGCTCACGACAGTAGCACGTGAACATTCGACCAGCTTCGCCGTTTTCGAGATACTCGTTCAAAGGCTCTGCCTAATAATAATAGGCCCTTTGTCGAAGTCGCTTATCTCAATGGATTTCATTTGCAGCCCATATCTTCTGTAGGGTGACCCCCGTCCGTGTTCGCTCCTCTTACATACTTTTATTGTCGCGTCACGTGCCTGCAATGTCACCGGGCGGCATCCAACTTCACGGTGGGCAGTGGTCACAACGTTTGGGCTTGACACTGTGTTTTAAATAAATAATTCATTTTTGTAGATGAAGTCTCAAATTATTGTTCCGATGCGATGTTTTAAAATTAAAAACTGATACATGTCTCTGAGCACTATGGGACGTAACTCCTGAGGTCATCGGTCCCCTAGAACTTAGAACTACTTAAACCTAACTAACCTAAGGACATCACACACCACCTTGCCCGAGGCAGGATTCGAACCTGTGACCGTAGCGATCGTGCGGTTCCAGACTGTAGGGCCTAGAACCGCTCGGCCACCCAGACCTGCAAACTTCACTCCAAATTAGTTACTTGCAGCAGTGGCGTACGTAATCTACACTGCATGTCCAACTGGATTACGTAATTTTTTATCAAGCTTGCTGATGCAAATATTCGCTGCCATGACGGAAATTACGATGTCTGAGGCACTCTTCTCAATACCTTGGACAGAACATTCAGAATACCATAAAGCGTACTGTGATTACTGTAACTATGGAAAGACTTTGAACACGACTATATTTACGCGTCGCAGGACACTAACAACAGATTTGCTGCTAGATAAATTAATCAGATCAGAAAAATGCAATTTTCAAACTACTGAAACTCATTATGAAATACCAACTGTTAAAACAACGCTGAAATGCTGTGAACCAATGGATCGACATAAAATAATATAAAATTACAAGCAAATTTCTTTCAATATTTGTTTAGTGTCAACAATCAAATCAAACTAAATAATTACTTTCAAATAAAAGAATGCTGGGCAAATTACATTCAATATTTGTTTTGTGGCAGCAATAAAATTAAGTAAAATAGCTTCCCTGGGACACTCCTGATGGTACGCTTGTCACTGATGAACAGGACATCGAGGACAACATGCTGTGTTCTATTATTTAAGAAGTCTTCGACGCACTTCAATCATATGTTCGTACCTTTGTTAACAGTCTGCAATGGAGTACCGTGCCAAATGCTTTCAGGAAATCCAGAAATATAGAATCTACCTGTTGCCTTTCAGCCATCGTTCGCAGTATGGAAAAGGGCAAGACGACTGTTAAGATAACAAATGAGGAGAGTCTTTCCGCAGAATCGGTGAGGAGAGGAACAGCTGGTAAATACTGACAAGATGAAGGGTCACGATGATAGGACATGTGTTAAGACATCAACAAATAACCTCCACGGTGCTTTAGGGCGCTGCAGCAGGGGTTGAAAATTGTCAGGCGAAACGGAGATTGGAATATATCAAACAAATATCAGAGTCTTTGGGTGTACATGCCTAGAGAAATTTGTGGCCGGCCACATAAAACTTGTGAGAAGACTGATGACCTGAAAAAGTCGTCTTTATAAAAGAGCTGGTGAGTTGCCGGACATTTGGAGTCATTTTACTTGGGGCGTTTAAATGCGGTTTTAGGTTACCCGAAGTTTCCCTGAAATTCGGTAAGGTTACCATGAAAATGCAAGGCCAATTACTTGCTTCTCTGTCTTAGCTTAATCTGAATTTGTGCACCATCTGCAATGACCTCGACGTCGACGGAATGTTAATCCGCATGCATCAGTCTCTGTTCATTTATACTACGAGTCCCGGAAAGTCACTGAAGGGCCTGTCTTCGTAATACAATTTATAGAACACAGAAGACTGCGTCTCATTGAGTGAGTGAATGAATGAATGAATGAATGAATGAATGAATGAATGAAGGAAGGAAGGAAGTAACCATTACAATGGAATGAAATAATAGAAGTTAATTTCTCGAAAACAGTGAAGGGCTGAGCCAGTAACAAAAAGATTCTTATCCCACTGCACGCACGCGTTAGCAGCTCTCAGAGATATCAGGTAAGAAGAATTAAATTACCGCGTTACACGTAACTCGAAAGCGTGACGAAGGAAACCTTGAGCGGAACGTGTCTTGGCGAACAACAATGTGCAGTTCCTGGTAGATTTATCAGTTTGGCGCTACACAAGACGCTTGTCTCAATTCTAATAGCACGCTTTCCCAGAAGTGGAAGTAATTAGTGTTATAACACAGGTTATACTTCTAAACAATATGCTGAACTGAAGTATATGCGCTAGCAGAATAGAAATGCGTAAAACACAAGTCCAAAAACAATTTATTGGACTCACTAAAGCGAAACAATAATACAATCTCCAGAAGAACAAGATCGATCCCAACTGCGGAGAATCTCCAATACACAAAAAAAAAAAAAAAATAATGATAGAAAATACCCGGCTCTTCACGGAGAGAGATCACAATTAAACAATTCTACAATGTCAAGATGTTCGTCGACTATACCAAGTCCAATCTGCAAGAGATCGGCCAGCTAGAAGAGACGTCTGGCCGTGGCTGCCTTGAGTAGTGGGAAAAAGTTCGTTTGAGCACATTTACTTAGTGCGGGTTGCCTCAATCAGGGGCAGATATGCTCTCAGGGGCAAACCTATTATTCTCTTTTGATTGACAGGTTCAGATGGTTCAAATGGCTCTGAGCACTATGAGACTTAATTTCTGAGGTCATCAGTCGCCTAGAACTTAGAACTACTCAAACCTAACTAACCTAAGGACATCACACACATCCATGCCCGAGGCAGGATTCGAACCTGCGACCATAGCGGTCGCTCGGTTCCAGACTGTAGCGCCTAGAAATGCATGGCCACTCCAGCCAGCGATTGACAGGTACTTAAGCTATTGTTCACCTTTGATTGACAGGCCCTTAACCTATTTTTCTGCTAAATGGATCCTTCCTTTTAATTGACAGGTCCTTAACCTATTGTCCCCTCACATCCTCCCACTCCCCTCCCCACAGGAAACCTCCAACCAACACCCTCCCCATCGCTATTACAGGTACACTCTTGATGTCAATTTGATTTACTATTTAATTAAACCTAACGCCCTCCCCCACTCCCCCAGAAAAAGGGCGGGAAATTCAAATTCCACCAGGACAATGCAACACACCATCGCTACATCCACTAACATAAGAAAATGGCGGGAAAAAAGGTCACCACTAACCTAAGTCATCCGACCGCAACCTTTTCCTGCGAATTGGTGGAAAAAGGACCCAACCTGTGCTGGATAGGATGGACATAAGTCTTTATTTAGCAGACAGTCTTTATTTAAACAATTTGAGGCAGCACCGCCATCCAGTGTGTCCACCATGAGGTCCAGAGTCCAACAGACCTACTACACAGTACCGTCACCAGAGGACGCCATTGCCCCTCCTGTGACATAATCCAAGATGGCAGCCTGCAGGGGAAAAATGGCGGGGAAAGGCCTCAGCCTGTGCTGGGCTGCTGGAGAGAGGAAGGAATGTACTTTATTTCGAATCAATGCATTTATGGAAGGATTTGACACAGTATATTTATTACACTGATACAAAACACTCACCCTGACATGCTTGAGGTCGCAGTAAATAGTCTACAGACCTGCAAACTACTTGTAAATAATGCAGTACACTGATTTGCAGAGACGCAAACAACTCTGGGGCAAACATGTTGCATAACCCAATGATCAGCACCGTACTCTGGGTGTCTTAACCTAATGTTCGGCCCTTTGTCAGCACTTAACCTATTGTTCTGTTAAGTGGTTTTCCATGCCACCCCTATTTCCTTAAACTATTGTACCACCTTTGATACCAAATTAAGTAATTAGTTATGTCCTCCCACCATTTTCCGGTACACTTTCCGAATTTCAGACGCTTTGGAACGCCATTTCTGGCACATTCTTCTTTGTCACTTACCCCCTTAAACTATTGTACTGCATTTTACATAAAAATTATGCAAATTAACCTAGTGTCCTGCACTTAACCTGCTGTTCTGCTCCATGTCACCCACCCACGCACACCCTCCCCTTGACTGTCGTACAGCTAACACCACGCTGATATAAAAAATCATGCAAATTCATTAAATCGCTATTCTTCACGTGTACGGGGTAGTTTTTTTTTTAAATTTGCAACATCCTAATGGTCAGTGAAATCGATGGAAAATAGTTTAAGCAAACGATCGCTAGTAAAAAACATATCCTGCCATCCGCTGTCCACTGGACCGCACAGGATGCTACTGCACACGCACACCAAGAGTCAGGATGTACCGGCGGCCCCCACAGCCGTCAGCTGCCAAACCACACACAGGTGTCAGTTCAGGCCCCCGCAGGGATGAGGCGGCGGCATCCCTTTCATACTTGACACCCAAGAAATTCCTGTCGAAATACATGTTCACCTAGGCACTGTTGCTGGCGCGATGACGCAGAGCTGCGGGTCTAGCGCCATACAAATCTGTTCCATTGCTTCCCAGAGTGGAACAGGCTGCTTTCTCTTCCTCACGATCCTAATGGCACATTTGAGATGCGTCTAGCTGTGCTTACGTGGCCATTGTGGCTGACGCATTCCCGGGAAATGCACACATGTATCTACACACCATCGCAAGCGCATCTAAAGCGGTTCTCAATCTTATACTGATGTCACATTGTTATGTAAAATATGAACCAAGTCGATCTCTCGGAAATTTTATAGTGTCCCAGAAATAGTTAATGCTTGCTTTTGTATCGAGATGTCTCAGCTTGTCTGCGAGTAAATTCTTGCCCTAACAGAACCTGTTTACGAAAATAGCGCAGAATAATTTCGAACGCATTCTTCCTCATGGTTCTAAAGTGGCATCCCGTCCATCATGTCTTACCCTTCCTGCTTTCATATTGGTAAGAAAAGGGGTTCGCTACGCTTTCAGCTACCTAGTTTCAACTACTTTTCAAGGTCACCCAACCACTCACTCCCACATCCCAAAAACAGGCACATAAATCGATGTATGTAGGAAATGCCTTAGGATTTTTGGTACTTTATGGAATAAGACCGGAGAATATTCTCTTTCAAAATATTTATTAATTTTGCATATACATTTACACACAGAAAAAAGCTCTTCCCTTATTTTTGTTAGGTGTAGCTTTAATAATTTCCAATTTAATTATTAATCCGCATCTGTATCATCTATTCCTTTCACCAACCAGTAATTTGACAAATACAGAGGAGGTATATTCTCGATTTCTAGTACATATCTAATTTTTTTCCTGTAAAATATTTGTTTTATGGCTTTAACTATTAGCACTGTCCCCTCATTCAGTTATCCTAGGCGAGAGCATTCGGGGATTTTAATTTCTCCTCGTATCTCCTCCATGATACTATTGTTATAGCGTTCCACGTCTTCCTGTGTGTATGTCGGCAATTCTTCTGCTCCACATTCTTGCGGGATTTCCGTACAGAACTCTAAGTTTACAACTTAAGCAAACGAGCTGCCATTAAATGTCGTAATTACATCTGTTTTAAACTCGACAAATGGCTGTTTTGTTGCTAGGTGGACAACATCCAGGTCACCACACTTAGATAGAATGTAACCATCCTTTATAAGCCAATCCGAATGGGAAATGAGCTTAATAAACACATTTTCCGTGAATTCCTTAATATATTAAGCGCTCTCGATTTCACTGATTTTGGCCAGTACACCAACACGTGACCAGTTTGCATGGCTGTTTACTGTAAATGCCAATAATTTGTATTCCCCCTTCGTACTCAGATTTTTCCATACAGAATGTTTAAATCCGTACATAAACCTGGCCTGCACATCGGCACAGCTTCTTTCTTTTCCAATTGCAGCTTATATTCTTCCTTTATAGCAGTTGTCTTCTCCATACACTCCAGTGTCCTTTTCGTTACTTCAAGGTCCTCCGTTTCCACTTTTCGTTTCCGTACACTTAGTACATGCACTTAAAAGAGTAATTTCTTTAAGGGGAATGGTATATGTCTGTTTGATACATTGGTCCTTTCTCTTAAGACTATGTGCATAACATTATTTGTAGGAACCAGCCCCAACTTTCCGATATCTATATCGGATGGTATGGTGGTGAACAGGGTTCTGGACTTAAAAAATAAGTTTGTCCTGCTTTAACATAACCATCCTTTATGCATAATACTAATATTGTCTTTGTTGGAGTCTGTGTTAAGAGCCTCTACGTAGTTTACGGGTAGATAATTAAAATTGTATGCTGACAGAGCATAAATTATAAGCTTCTCTTGGTCCTGAGAGTCCGGCAGATTTACTTGCACACCAGTTCATTTCCGTGTGCTCGTATTACCCCAGTAGCCAAACTGCAGAACGTTGTTAAAAACCGCGCAACAACTGTTCCGTAAATTATTAGTTATCTGACACCACATGGACGAAATTGGCAGAGAGTAAAGTGGAGCACATTGTACATACTGCTTGTTGTTGTCTAATACACTTCAACAGCTTCGCACTGGGTCGAACACACGATCCATTCTGTAGTTGTATACTGTACCTTCAGCCTGGTAATACCATGCTCCTTAGAAAAAGAAGTCTTAAAAGTTTCCCTTGGTCGCCTGTCTGGACACTTTATAAAATCTATAAGATAGTTACCGATAACATTGTTTACTCCTGTACTTGTGATTTGATATATAAATCTGTTATATACCTTTACTCTGCAATTGGAGCTCATTCACGTTAAACAGTCTATTCTATATGTCTTATTGTTGTACACAATCACATTGCTGCTTCCCTGATGGCCTCCTTCCATGCAGAAGTCTTGGGTTGATATTAGGTAGTCGCACATCTCCATTTTATTAAAAATTCCGGCGAAGTCTTGAGTTATGTCTAAATCCGAAAGGTAATAATCGTCTATAATTAGCTGCTGCAATATTCCAGGCAACTCTTCCATTAGAACATCCAATTTTAACATCGACTGATTCTACTTTATATGGTATAGCCACAGAATTTTTTTATTTCTTCGAAATGCTTTCCAGTGCTTTCTTGCCGATTTTATCCAATATTCCTCTTTCTGTCACACTGTCGCTTCCATGTAGGAGAAATGGTAGCTTCGCCCTCACACCTTGTCTCGCAGTGACGAACTTGGAGAGTTTACTACGTAGATAATACACTCCTGGAAATGGAAAAAAGAACACATTGACACCGGTGTGTCAGACCCACCATACTTGCTCCGGACACTGCGAGAGGGCTGTACAAGCAATGATCACACGCACGGCACAGCGGACACACCAGGAACCGCGGTATTGGCCGTCGAATGGCGCTAGCTGCGCAGCATTTGTGCACCGCCGCCGTCAGTGTCAGCCAGTTTGCCGTGGCATACGGAGCTCCATCGCAGTCTTTAACACTGGTAGCATGCCGCGACAGCGTGGACGTGAACCGTATGTGCAGTTGACGGACTTTGAGCAAGGGCGTATAGTGGGCATGCGGGAGGCCGGGTGGACGTACCGCCGAATTGCTCAACACGTGGGGCGTGAGGTCTCCACAGTACATCGATGTTGTCGCCAGTGGTCGGCTGAAGGTGCACGTGCCCGTCGACCTGGGACCGGACCGCAGCGACGCACGGATGCACGCCAAGACCGTAGGATCCTACGCAGTGCCGTAGGGGACCGCACCGCCACTTCCCAGCAAATTAGGGACACTGTTGCTCCTGGGGTATCGGCGAGGACCATTCGCAACCGTCTCCATGAAGCTGGGCTACGGTCCCGCACACCGTTAGGCCGTCTTCCGCTCACGCCCCAACATCGTGCAGCCCGCCTCCAGTGGTGTCGCGACAGGCGTGAATGGAGGGACGAATGGAGACGTGTCGTCTTCAGCGATGAGAGTCGCTTCTGCCTTGGTGCCAATGATGGTCGTATGCGTGTTTGGTGCCGTGCAGGTGAGCGCCACAATCAGGACTGCATACGACCGAGGCACACAGGGCCAACACCCGGCATCATGGTGTGGGGAGCGATCTCCTACACTGGCCGTACACCACTGGTGATCGTCGAGGGGACACTGAATAGTGCACGGTACATCCAAACCGTCATCGAACCCATCGTTCTACCATTCCTAGACCGGCAAGGGAACTTGCTGTTCCAACAGGACAATGCACGTCCGCATGTATCCCGTGCCACCCAACGTGCTCTAGAAGGTGTAAGTCACCTACCCTGGCCAGCAAGATCTCCGGATCTGTCCCCCATTGAGCATGTTTGGGACTGGATGAAGCGTCGTCTCACGCGGTCTGCACGTCCAGCACGAACGCTGGTCCAACTGAGGCGCCAGGTGGAAATGGCATAGCAAGCCGTTCCACAGGACTACATCCAGCATCTCTACGATCGTCTCCATGGGAGAATAGCAGCCTGCATTGCTGCGAAAGGTGGATATACACTGTACTAGTGCCGACATTGTGCATGCTCTGTTGCCTGTGTCTATGTGCCTGTGGTTCTGTCAGTGTGATCATGTGATGTATCTGACCCCAGGAATGTGTCAACAAAGTTTCCCCTTCCTGGGACAATGAATTCACGGTGTTCTTATTTCAATTTCCAGGAGTGTAGTTAAATGAGCCACACGTCTCCTTTAACATTACAGATCGTCCCTTCTCTAACTGCCCCTGAAAGTCCCCTTGATCACAGATTTTAACTACCATAATGTTATCGCAAAACGTTTCTGTAATAGGAGTAAGCACATTTAAATTATTCTTGCTAAGGAGCGTACCATTTTCGGTGTAATTTATGTTGCCAATGTCATAAACAATATTGTCCAGGTTCTTCAGTAGTAACCATACACCGGTGGCGCAGTGATTTGCACACTGGACTCGTATTCGGAAGGACGACGGTTCAATCCCGCGTCCGGCAAGCCTGATTTAGGTTTTCCGTGATTTCCCTAAATCGCTCCAGGCAAATTCCGCGATGGTTCCTTTGAAAGGGCACTGCCGACTTCATTCCCCATCCTTCCCTAATCCGATGAGACCGATGATCTCGCTGTTTAGTCTCCTCCCGCAAACAACCCAACCCTAACCTAACCATACACCAAAACGTTCGTCGGTTGGTCTCGTCCTCCTCCCTGATAGCTGAGGCATGTTAAGCACTTTGGAGGAATCCATGCTGACACTCTCAACTACCACAGAAGACTGATCGGTTGCGGCTGTCATGCATCCTTTTATATTCTAAATATCCAAAATAGCGGCACTTCCGGTCACGTGATTTCCGGTCATACATTCCTCCTAGCTGGGTTGCGCTATTATGTGCGCAAGGTGTCCGTGGGAGGGAAGGGACAAGGGGGACCGATAAGGGCAGCCGTGAAGTTTTTCAGTTGGGGTTGACCCCTCCTAAACAGTGGACCGGTAGGAGGAAAGAAAGATGGTAAGGGCATCATCCATTGTGTGTTGGAGGCGCAATTTCGACATCTGAATTTTGAATGTATGGAAAAAATAGTTTGGCTAATCCGTTAGATGCAGGATGAATCAACTGGATGCCAAGGGTGGTGCAGAAGGAGGTGAATTCAGCAGACATAAATTGAGGGCCGTTGTCGTGTACCACCATCTCCTGCCCTCAGTGACAAAGATATGGGAAAGAGCTTGGATGGTATGGGTAGATGTTATGGAGGACATGAGGAAGACATAAGGAAACCCACTGCCTGCATCCACAAGGATAAGCCAGGAGGAGCCGAGGAATAGACCCTCAAAATCCAAGTGCAAACGGGACCAAGGAGAATGAGCAGCAGGCCATGGGAACAGGTGTCGAGGGGGCGCTGACTAGTGCCGTTGACAGGAGGGACATAAGGGCACCATGTAGGTGATGGCGGTGTCCATCCCTCTCCAGCAGTCATACTGGCGGGCAAGCCGTTTGCTCAGGACAGTCCCCCCAATGCTTAACGTGCAGGAGCTGCAAGTCCCGCTGATGGATGGAGGGTGGCAGCACAACCCACCAACGATCATTATCACTCAAGATGAGGACGACCCCATCTCTGACAGACAGGTCCTGGCGGCGGTGCCAGTAGGCCCAGACCTCTGGCTGCAGCAGCCAAAGACGGTCCGATGGCCACTCATGCTGAACATGGTGCATTAGCGCCCGTTTGGTCGAGTCTTCTGCCATACGACGTGCGACTAGCTTGGCGTCCAGCGGCAAATCAGCCACAGCTTCGGCAGCAGCGTCATCCAGGTGGAAACAGTCAACCTGGTCAGCATCGAACTCAGGGTCAGCACCCACCGGGAGACGAAAGAGGAGATCTGTGTTGGCATTGAGAGCTGTGGCCCGAAAACAGATGTCTTAGGAATATTCCGCGAGGAACAAGGCACAGCGTTGGAGGCGGTGAGCAGTCCTCGTAGGGATGGCGGACGTAGCGCTGAACAACGAGACCAGAGGCCTGGGGATCGGTGATAAGGTGAAGCGACGGCCGTACCGGGCGCTCGACTCCATCGATGCCTCCACACCATAGTCTGGCGCATCGGCAGCCAAGGTGAGAGGCTTGGTGGAGTCATAAGGGTCACAGCAAGCCGGCGTCAGGAGAGAAGACTCCAGACCGCGGAACGCCCTATTACAAGCTGGCGACCAACCCCAGAGGAGGCTGTGAAGGGTTTCCGCCAGAGCCGCGGCATGAAGGACAAAACGGCGGTAGTAACTCAGATGACCCAGGACTGAGTTAATGTGTAGTGATATGGATGCAGTTCTTCACCGTGCAACACTTCAACAATCTCGAAGTACCTTGCAATGTCGCGGGTACCTCACCGAGATGGCTGGTGAACGGTTGCAACAATCGCATCCTCCAATTGTGGAGTACGTCTAGTTCTTGGACGACCTCTATCCATTACTTGTGGATGAAGATTACCGTGTTTCCCGAAATCGTTCCTCCATGGGCCGAAAAACTTTATCAGGATGGCGCCTTTGAGCGTGAGGTGCTGCACACGGACGAGCAGCAGCAGGAGCATCCAGGACCAAAAGCTTATCGATATATTCATCGTTTGTGTATTGCATCAGCAAGGCGCTCTTCGTGAAGCTGAGAGGACCAGTTACGGTTGTGCACCACGTGGTTAGCAGGCACATGCATGCAGTTTAATGGATACCACTGTCATGTGATGCGATATTGCCGTGCAAGAAAATGACGTTCTGCTTATTAACGACGAGAACTAGGGAACGGACGTCTGAAAATGTAAAGAAAGGAACATGACGATGATTCCAACCACAGCTCTACAGTGAACGTGGGTTTGATGTCCCAGTATTCGTTCGGGGCGGACGTCCCATGACACCCATTCAAGTTCATCCATTTACTCAGTTCTTTGTTACAGAGAGCGACTGACCCTCTGACCAAACACGCTGAGCTACCCAGTGAATTACGACGACTGGTGCAGTAGTGTGGGGAGGTACATTCTGATGCGCTGCACGATGCGGCAGAATTGCCAGCTACTCGTTTTCATACATGTGTTTTCAAAATGCAACCGATCTGATTTTGCTAGACGACCTTTCGTCTTGAATCTAGATGAGGAATCGCATGCTGACCTCCAAGTGCGGCATTTTTTCTTCACCCTGTGTATTTTTCTCTCCCACTGTCACTGTCTTCATGCCTTTCTTTCGCTCTTACAGCTGTCTCTTCTTTGACACTTTCACCATCTCTCTGCCCCAATGCCGGTGTCTTTGGCCCATCCTTTTTCTCATCCTTTGCCACTATCTCTTCGTCTCGTGCTTACACTCTACTGTCTCTCTCTTCAGCCACTACTGTCTCCTCTCCACACGTGTCCTTGAGGATGGTTTATTTCCAGTTTTGACTGCAAGACAGAAAAATTTAACATGTGCCTACATGAAATGGCAAAAGTGGAGAAATGTCTTTTTTCCATTTCCACCGTCTCCTTTCTTTTCCTCCCACTGCTACTATCTCCATCCACCGCCCTTTCTATTTTGCTGCCACTGCCTCTCACTGATCATCACTATCTGCTCTCTCTTTGGCTCCCACAGCTATTGTGCTCATCCACCTCTCTTTCTCTTTCACTGCCACTTTCTGTCTCCCAGCTTCTCCCCCCCCCCCCCCTCCACCCCTCTCTCCCACTGGCAATGTCTCCTCTCTCTTCCGCCGCCATTGTTTCTGTGCTACAGTCTTTCAGCACAAAAAAAGCGTGTGCCCAAAATTTTTGCCGAGGAAGAAGGAAGGAGGGTTAAGACAGCTGCTTCCCCACTTTTCTTTCAGTCTTTTAAGAAGGAACGCATTCATCGTTTTGTGCTCTGGCAGGAGCATTTTTCCACCAGTCGTAAGTACGGTCTCCGAGCTGTCCCACGAAATACGACTTCTCCTTGACGTAGGACAGTTGGGTTATGACTGGAGTACGAGCACAGTGCACCCTCGTGATCGGAAATCTGAAACAGATTCTAGCACACCCGTGTTTTCATACATTGCATTAGCAAACAGGGGCACTGATGATTTGTTGCTTTTTTGAATAGTTATTTATTTTTCCATGAAGCGGTTTTCGAATCTTTTCAGGTTCATCTTTAGATGGTTTTCTGTAAGTTACATCACTATTTCTAGCATAATGCTAGGTTTATCTTCACAGGGTTTTCTGGAAGTTACATCACTATTTCTAATGTAACCCTGAAATAGTGATGTAACTTTCAGAAAACCATCTGAAGATGAATCTGAAAAGTTTCGAAAACCGGTTCATGGAATAATAAATAACTATTCGAAAAAGTGACTGGTTGCAGTTTTGTGTATTTACATTCAATTAATAGTCAGGGGTTCTAAAAATATCCGTAATCGATAAGCTTAATCTTAAACTGATGATTTGTCATTTACATATAGCTGCGAAGGGAGGGAGTTGAGAGAAATTCGGAAAGAGGGTCGGCACTTTATTTTCACACAGTTTTCCCTAGCTGTGAAGGGCGGGCGCACTACATTAGATGTAGAAGTGTTATAGATTTCCCACGTTTTTGGCAGGAACGTAATAATGAACACCCACTAAGTAATAACCTCGTAATGGCCTGGTGGAGGCTAGACGGGAAGCAAGTGTCGCCTACAAAGTTAGGGTACTGCGCTGTAGCCGTCTGGCGGGTGAGCGCCTTAATAACTTTCACATCTGCTCCCTAGGTGACCTGCATTATGAACGGGTCTTCTCTGCTCGCCTCCTAGCACGTCGCGCACTTTGCTTCCCAAACTACGCTTCGGCAGTTCAGGACACTAAAACGACTAGCAGTTGCAGTGGTGGATGCGGATGCTGATGCAGATAGTAAACTGCCTGCCCACTGTCTCCTGCGTCTCCTTTGCTCCAATTTCGGCTGACGTATTTCTGAGTACACCGGAAACCATGGTAGTTTGCTAGTCATTGGGCTCACTTCGAAACAGGATTTATCACTGAAGACAATTCTACTCCAGTCAATTAGATTCCAGGCCGAAGACGTGTCCAGAGGCGACCCGGTCAGCGGTGGCATACCAGCCTGACTGTCGTCTGTCATTCTGCCCGACAGCCAGGAGTCATGGGTCTGGGGTGCCGTTTCATTTCACAGCAGGACCCCTTTGGCTGTCATCCGCAACGCCCTTACAGCACAGCGGTACGTCTACGATATTCTACGTCACGTTTTGGTACAGTGATAAGAACCGAAATAAATTTAGGTTAAAGTGATTTCCCTAAGGTACTGAACAGTGTATTAAGCGGAATTCTAAGTTAATATTATTCAACATTTAACAGAACATAGAAATGTAAAACAGAATGAGACGTTGCCAGCCGGCCGGAGTGGCCGAGCGGTTCTAGGCGCTACAGACTGGAACCGCGCGACCGCTGCGGTCGCAGGTTCGAATCCTGCCTCGGGCATGGGTGTTTGTGATGTCCTTAGGCTAGTTCGGTTTAAGTAGTTCTAAGTTATAGGGGACTGATGACCACAGCAGTTAGGTCCCATAGTGCTCAGAGCCATTTGAACCATTTTGAGACGTTGCCACTGACTTACTGGCAAGTGGGAAACAGAAACACAGCAAAGAAATGGAAGAGATGAGGAGCGGGAAGCATCCTTAGCTTCACGACGGAAGAGATGGAGGGAAAATTGAACAATTTGAGAAGACGATGGAGTGAGACCCTCTGCAAGCAACCACAGAAGAAGTGCCAAAGAAACAATATTACGAAATGAACTCAGCAGAGTTACAGTGAGTGAAGTTCGTGGAAGACAACGATCGCAAACACATCAATAAAACATTGTTGTACGAGAGGTGCAATGCAGAAAAAGCTGAGAGAGGACGAGTCACTCTCGCACTATTCTCCATATCCAAAGGTACAATTTAATGTTGATTTTATACACAAGAGATCTCTTTTGTAAGACAACAGAAAGTCATCAGCATGAGCAGGCACTAACGGAAGCATGTACGTTGTTAATGCAAGCTGGATATTTATGGTGGTTCTCCTTCGAATAGTATTTTCTGGAGTTGAGAACAACAAGGTGGTTTGGTCGTTTAACAGTAAATCTTGTAGCGGACGTTCGGTCTTGAAAGGCAAGTGCAGATTCTACGGAAAGGAACGTCTCAATGCACTTAACGGGGACAAGAATATCTCACACCAGTGTGCAGACAATGTATCTGGTCGCAGAGGCGAAAGAAAACGGCCTATCTGGACATAACTGTTAGGCGCCCCTTGCCACTGCAGGGACAGGGGAGCGAGAGAAATGTAGGTCGCCTGGCCAGCGTGTTACGGCAGTGTCATAAAAGCCCTTTGTTAACGGAGATGGCGGCCGTAAAAATTCGCGAGCTTCCATGTTCACTGTGGACCGGACAGTATCAAGAGAACCGCCGAGTGGTGTCACCCCTCTGCCTGCAGAGATTTCTGGGAAGCCTCACGCCTTCAAAACAGTTTTAGAACGAACACAACATTTATGTGGCAGGTCTGAAACGATTTATGTTGGGACACAAAAGCACTTCTCATAGTTTAGCCGGGGATCCTTGTTGAACACGCGGTAACGTTCGGGCCGTCCAGATAATAATCTCCATGATAAATGGGTTATTCACTTTAGAGCTACACGGGAACTTAAAACATGGTGTCTAAAGTAGCCGTGGGAAGAAACAAGTCAACAGCACAACGTCTCCTCCTCTCTGCGCAGGAATCTGCGAGTCGGGAGTTGTTGGCTGCTTCTCCTGAAAAGAGAACAATGTTGTTAACTTTGATAAGAACTGTCTGATGAGTAGAGCAGACGAATGGAGAGGGAGGAGACATGCAGCTTATGGAGTCTCGTGACTGGCGGGTAGTTGTGGGAGTGCTTTTGTGGAGTTTACTCAGACTTGACGGAAAGGGAGGAAAGGAAAAACTTTGTCTTCCGATTCAGATTCCAGTCTGCGGTGGGTCTTCCGGTTCAGACTTTGGTCAGGAGTATCTCTGGTCTTGACTTTTGTTATGAGGTGGTGGGGGTGGTCAGTGTTTAACGTCCCGTCAACAACGAGGTCATTAGAGACGGAGCGCAAGCTCGGGTTAGGGAAGGATTGGGAAGGAAATCGGCCGTGCCCTCTCAAAGGAACCATCCCGGCATTTGCCTGAAACGATTTAGGGAAATCACGGAAAACCTAAATCGGGATGGCTGGAGACGGGATTGAACCGTCGTCCTCCCGAATGCGAGTCCAGTGTGCTAACCACTGCGCCACCTCGCTCGGTTGTTATGAGGGGGCTGCACTTGGTACACTCGTCCCGAACGTGAGTTCGCACTAGCGCCGCTGTTGACTGGGGAGCCTGTGGCGAGGACTTTGCTGTATCGACAGTTTAAGCCTCAGTCGTATTGGACAAATCGCTGTGCCGAGGGAAATCTTACTTTTGACTCGTCTGTCGCAATAACGTTTGATCTCCTTGTGCGCACTGCCGTATAAGTGACTCAAATTGGTCCATGATTTGACCGGCGAATGTGAGTGTCACAGGCTGGAATCGCCAAGATTTCAGGGCTCCGTTAGAGGGTAAGTGTGATCCGTCTAACAGATCGCCAGCCGCGACTTTGCGTAGTTCGTGCCAGCGATAGGGAATTACGGACACCGCACGTCGCTGCTGTAAGACAGCGCCGCATTCAGAAAAGGGTTGGAGTTCTGCTGCTCCGGCTTGTGAGGGCAAACAAGATCACAATCTCACCACTTCTTCTACAGCTACGCCTGCATGGATACTCTGAAAATCACATTTAAGTGCCTGGCAGAGGGTTCATCGTACCACCTTCACAATTCTCTATTATTCCAATCTCGCATAGCGCTCGGAAATAACGAACACCTATATCTTTCCTTACGAGCTCCCATTTCCCTTATTTTATCGTGGTGATCGTTTCTCCCTATGTAGGTCGGTGTCAACAAAATATTTCCACATTCGAAGGAGAAAGTTGGTGATTGGAATTTCGTGACAAGATTCCGTCGCAACGAAAAACACCTTTTTTTCCACACCTCGAATCCTGTATCTTTTCAGTGACACTATCTCCCATATTTCGCGATAATACAAAACGTCCTGCCCTTCTTTGAACTTTTTCGATGTACTCCGTCGATCCTATATGGTAAGGATTCCACACCGCGCAGCAGTATTCTAAAAGAGGACGGACAAGCGTAGCGTATGCAGTATCCTTAGTAGATTTGCTACATTTTATAAGTGCCCTGCCAGTAAAACGCAGTCTTTGGTTAGCCTTCCCCACAACATTATCTATGTGTTCCTTGCAATTTAAGTTGTTCGTAATTGTAATTATTAGGTATTTATTGAATTTATAGCCTTTAGATTTGACTCATTTATCGTATAACTGAAATTAAACTGATTCCTTTTAGCACTCATGTCGATGACCTCACACTTTTCGTTACTTACGGTCAATTGCCATTTTCACATCATATAGATCCTTTATAAATCATTTTGCAATTTGTTTTGGTCTTCTGATAACTTTATTAGTCGATAAACGACGGCGTCATCTGCACACAACCTAAGACGGCTGCTCAGATTGTCTCCCAAATCGTTTAGTACATAAGGAACACCAAAGGGCCTATAACTCTACCTTGGGGAACGTCAGAAATCACTTCTGTTTTACTCGGTGACTTTCCGTCAATATTACGAACTGTGACCTCTATGACAGGAAATCACATAACTGAGACGAAATTCCATAAGCATGCAATTCCACTAGAATACGCTTGCGTGGTACAGTGTCAAAAGCCTTCCGAAAATCCAGAAGTACAGAATCGATCTGAAATCCCTTGTCAATAGCACTCAACACTTCATGCGAATAAAGAGCTAGTTGTGTTTCAAAAGAACGATGTTTTCTAAATGCATATTGACTGTGTGTCAATAGACCGTTGTCTTCGAGGTAATTTATAATGTTCGAGCACAATACATGTTCCAAAATCCTGCTGCATATCGACGTTAATGATATGGGCCTGTAATTTAGTCGATTACTCTTACTACCTTTCTTGAATATTGGTGTGACCTGTGCAACTTACCAGTCTTTGGGTACGGATCTTTCGTCGAGCGAACATTTGTATATGATTGTTAAGTACGCAGCTATTGGAAGGAACATAACTGGTACACAGTCTGGACCAGAAGACTTGCTATCATCAAGTGATTTAAGTTGCTTCACTACTCCGAGGATATGTACTTCTACGTCACTCATGTTGGCAGCTGTTCTTGATTCGAATTCTGGAATATTTACTTCCTCTTCTTTTGTGAAGGCATTCCGAAGGCCATATTTAGTAACCCTCCTTTGGAAGCGCTGTCTCAGCTGTACCAACGTACCATAACTTCTGTGAATAGATGCATCAAAGTCTTTTCAGTGTTAGATAATTTCAGACTGCGTTATTCTTGTTTTGAGCCAGAGTAAATAGTTCAATGGGAGAAACCTTAGTCTTTGCAAACCAGCCGCCACACAGGGGAGGGTTAACTGTTGTATATTTGCGCTGCCATCAGGACATGTTCTATTTTCTCATCACACTTAAAAGACAGAGCCACCATTTTATCAATATGATATTAGCATTCAAGTTAAGGTGTGGCCGAGGGGTTCTAGGCGCTTCAGTCTGGAAACGCGCGACCGCTACGGTCGCAGATTCGAATCCTGCCTCGGGCATGGATATGTGTGATGTCCTTAGGTTAGTTAGATTTAAGTAGTTCTAAGGGACTGATGACCTCAGATTTTGAGTCCCATGGTGCTCAGAGCCATTTGAAGCATTCAAGTTAATTTGGATTCTGATAAACGTGATAACTTCTGATGGATGGTATCAACAACAAACACATCTACATCTACATTTATACTCCGCAAGCCACCCAACGGTGTGTGGTGGAGGGCACTTTACGTGCCACTGTCATTACCTCCCTTTCCTGTTCCAGTCGCTATGGTTCGCGGGAAGAACGACTGTCTGAAAGCCTCCGTGCGCGCTCTAATCTCTCTAATTTTACATTCGTGATCTCCTCGGGAGGTATAAGTAGGGGGAAGCAATATATTCGATACCTCATCCAGAAACGCACCCTCTCGAAACCTGGCGAGCAAGCTACACCACGATGCAGAGCGCCTCTCTTGCAGAGTCTGCCACTTGAGTTTATTAAACATCTCCGTAACGCTATCACGGTTACCAAATAACCCTGTGACGAAACGCGCCGCTCTTCTTTGGATCTTCTCTATGTCCTCCGTCAACCCGATCTGGTACGGATCCCACACTGATGAGCAATACTCAAGTATAGGTCGAACGAGTGTTTTGTAAGCCATCTCCTTTGTTGATGGACTACATTTTCTAAGGACTCTCCCAATGAATCTCAACCTGGTACCCGCCTTACCAACAATTAATTTTATATGATCATTCCACTTCAAATCGTTCCGCACGCATACTCCCAGATATTTTACAGAAGTAACTGCTACCAGTGTTTGGTCCGCTATCATATAATCATACAATAAAGGATCCTTCTTTTTATGTATTCGCAATACATTACATTTGTCTATGTTAAGGGTCAGTTGCCACTCCCTGCACCAAGTGCCTATCCGCTGCAGATCTTCCTGCATTTCGCTACAATTTTCTAATGCTGCAACTTCTCTGTATACTACAGAATCATCCGCGAAAAGCCGCATGTGACTTCCGACACTATCTACTAGGTCATTTATATATATTGTGAAAAGCAATGGTCCCATAACACTCCCCTGTGGCACGCCAGAGGTTACTTTAACGTCTGTAGTCGTCTCTCCATTGATAACAACATGCTGTGTTCTGTTTGCTAAAAACTCCTCAATCCAGCCACACAGTTGGTCTGATATTCCGTAGGCTCTTACTTTCTTTATCAGGCGACAGTGCGGAACTGTATCGAAACGCCTTCCGGAAGTCAAGAAAAATAGCATCTACCTGGGAGCCTGTATCTAATATTATCTGGGTCTCATGAACAAATAGAGCGAGTTGGGTCTCACACGATCGCTGTTTCCGGAATCCATGTTGATTCCTACATAGTAGATTCTGGGTTTCCAAAAACGACATGATACTCGAGCAAAAATCATGTTCTAAAATTCTCAACAGATCGACGTCAGAGATATAGGTCTATAGTTTTGCGCATCTGCTCGACGACCCTTCTTGAAGACTGGGACTACCTGTGCTCTTTTCCAATCATTTGGAACCTTCCGTTCCTCTAGAGACTTGCGGTACACGGCTGTTAGAAGGACAAATCGATTTAACAGACGCATGGTGCAGTTAATCATGTAGGAGGTTTACTAGTTAAAGCGATTGTTGTCGGTGCAGTAACTCATAGTCGCCTGTCGCCTGCCAAAACATATCGGAAGCTCAGCGTATTCTCGCAAAGTAGAGATTGCAGTTTAGCAGCTGATGAATCTGGGGCATTGCTGAATGAGTACGTGGGTTGAAGAGTATTTCAGAGTATTTCTGAATATTCGAGAGTATTTTTGAGAGTGCAATACTAACGTGTTAACGAGTTTTGAATGTTAACTTTTACGTTTATCCCGAGCTTTTTCTTTCCCAGAAAACAAATGAGTATAGAGAACAAGCAAAGCGTCTTTTTCAGCTAATAAGTAAAGAAGTAATACCCGCTCAGCGTCACAACCTCCATGCATTAACATCTTCGAGAATCTGAATATGATTATTCGGAAATTTAATTGTTACTATGTTAAGTGGACTTGCAACAGTGAGTAATGGAGTTACAGTCAGATTTTCTCATCAAAGACTTGGCTTCTCCACAAGGCAAGTAAGTACAAATGCGCTATTGGTATCGCTTTCGTCGTGTCCGTTTCCCAATGTGAGTGAGTATACCGCTGATGGCCACACGGCTGCGGTATTCTACTAACTTTGCGAAGTGATTTTTCTTATTTTGACTACACTGTGTTGGATCCTGTACAGCTTCGTTTAAAGGTCGGCGTGACACGAAAGGTGTTTAAAGCGTCGTATTCTCGTGGCCGACGTTTTAAGTTTTTCTGCTGCAGAGAGTATATCTTTCGCGGGTTCCATAGCGTTACACATAACTGATGCGGAATGCGTGTCTCGATTTAACGGTTGTCCGTGATGGCAGCGTGCCAGACTTTGCGGAGGACAGACTATGTCGAAACTACAATCGATGTCAAACAAGAGTATGAGAGGTCGTCACGTCTCGTAGTACATTGTCTTTGTATAATATGTAGCTCTGTTCTGTCTAGGTTAATCAAACTCCTCCCCTGGCCTGGGTTTATTGAGGTTTCTGGACGTCGAACCCCTATGTTAACCAGAGAGAGACAACAGCTGGGCGTGTTCCTGCAGTAAGGTAAGAAGATAAGTTTACAGGAAGAGGAGCTAGGGAGCGGCGCAGTGCGTCTGTTTACTGTCAGATAACAGTGTGGTCTGACAAGGGGACCACACGGACTGGTACTGTTTGATTTCCTTTATTTTTATAGGGCTTCAAGGTCCGTTTCCCGAAGCTGTACTGTTCAACTGTAAAAAACGCCTTTGAAGGTTACAGGACTTTCGAGTGCTGTTAAGTAAAAAGCATCTCTAAGGCGTTAATGTTGTCTTTGGTACCTTAGAACATAATCTACCAATTGTGTAGTCGCCGGCTATCTCGCTAACACTACATCTTTTATTTCAATTTGAGCTGAATATGTATTAGCAAATGGAAATGTTAATAAACAAATATAGAAACCATATTTTTAATAAACTTACTACCTTCCCATTTTTGATTACTAGTTTTACGAAAATAAATTAAAATTTCATGGAGACTTGCGAAACGTTAAATTATTATTAAGTGAAAGAAATATGAACATCAGTTATACTGTTCAGTTTCAAGATATAAAAAAGGATTTTATTTCTATTTGACGTTTCGCACCAAAAACAATGCGGTTAGAGGGCGTTCCTGTTAGATCGCACAAATCTGTAATTATGCAATGTAGCCAGGTAAAATTACGGTCACCAGACCCATTCGGACATTCCTTTTAATAACTTGAGAAACTGCAATAATAAAACCTAAATTTTCAACTAATAGTTGATTGTCAGTATTAACTGTTTCATGAGATAGCTGTTTAACAAACTTTTACATGTAATATTGATTATGTGTTTTACTGTGGGACACTAATTAATCAGCATATCAAACGGTTCAGTTGAACAAGCAACAAAATGTATTAAAACTGTCATCCCACAGAATTATAAGCAGCTACAAGTAGCTCCGACTTCCTTCACTGAAAGTAATGGAATTACAAATATGCTAAAATTAAAAGCTCTTTTGCCGTTGATGCAGTTTCATTCAGAAAATACATCACTGATGCAGGGAATTTTTCCAGTCAGATTAAAATAAGCAATTGTTAGACCTCTTTATAAGAAAGTCTTAAATAATCTTCGTTCAAATTGCTTACTGACGTATTTTTTCAAAATATTCGAAAAAGTAATGTACTCACGAGATGTGACTCATTAAGTAGGAACAATATGCTTGGTTCATCACATTTTTCTCGTCTGAGAATGCTGTTTGTGTATTCTCTCATTGAATATTACAAGTCTTAAATAATGAAATATCGCCAGCTAGTATTTTTCTGACCTTTCAAAGTATTTTATTGCGGAGATCATGTTACTCTCTGAGAAACGGTCAAATTTTGTGGAACTCAGGACTTTACACACAACTAATTTGAATCTTACTTGACAAACAGAATGTAAAAGGCTGTGCGGAATAATTGAAACAAAACTGAAAGGAGACAAATTTTTTGTGACTCGGGACGCGACGGTCGCAGGTTCGAATACTGCCTCGGGATATGGATGTGTGTGATGTCCTTAGTTTAGTTAAGTTTAAGTAGTTCTAAGTTCTAGGGGACTGATGACCTCAGAAGTTAAGTCTTACAGTGCTCAGAGCCATTTGAACCATTTTGTGACTGGGGAGAAATGCGGAAGAGTGTCTCACAAGGTTCAATTTTGGGTTCACACCTTTGCTTTATCTGAGTATATGTGAATGATCTTCCACTTAATGTTCACAAGCTAGAATTGATACTATTTGCAGATTGTATTAGTGTCATAATAAAACACATTAGAGAAATCAACAGAACAGAATGAAGTTTTTCAAAGAATTAGTAAGCACTTTCTGAATACTGACTCTCCCTTAATTTTGAGAAAACACTATATTCAGGTCTGTTAATATATATAGTGACGCACCAACAGTTAATTTAGAACATGAACAGGAGCCAGTAAACAGGATAGAATCTTCGAATTTTAGGGTGTACATCTTCATGTAAACTTCAGCTGAAAGAAGCACATTACTGAGCTGCACAAACAATTACGCTCAGCTGCTTTTGCTCTTCGTGTAATTTCTCGCCTTCGAAACAAACAAATCATCTCCCGATATTTCGCATTTTTGTACTCAGTCATGTCTTACGGAATAATTTTATGGATAACTCATCAGTTTGAAAGAAACTATTGATTACACAAAACTAGTAAGAATAATATGTGGTGTTCACCTGTGGTCGCCATGTTGGCGTGCAAGGAGTTATTCATTTTATATGCACCAACAAAATACACAAATTCCGTATTGCAATTTGTCACAACTAAACTATCACATTTTGAGAAGAATAGTGATGTCCAGACCATAAACACTAGAGCAAGAAATGACCTTTAGTACCAATTATTAATGCTGTCAATGGCTCTGCAAAGAGTTCAATATGCATCAGTTGCTCTGAAAGGAGTTCAATATGCAGCAACGAAAAATTTTAATCATTTGCCAAATACCATAAAATTTCAGACAGGTGGCAAAGCAAGTTTTAAAGCTAACTTAAAATCGTTTCTCCTGATCAGCTCCTTCCTTTCCATGGATGAATTTCTACATAAAAACAGGCAACAAGTAAAAATATCTAGTTTTTTAAGTGCAGATGCATGAGTACGACTAAATAATTATATGCTCATCAGTGTTAAGACTAATGACGTGCAAATATTCTGTAAACTGAGACGTTACACATCCTTCTGATGAAGATTCGTTCAAATGATCTACATAACATTAACTAACTACCTTCTTCACAATAAAGATCACGAAAATATCTTATGAAATTCTGAACAAAGTAGTGTCTAAGGCAATCAAAGAGTTTAAGGGCAGCCCTACTTTCTCTAGTCCTATAATCACAAGTTCACACAAATGATTATATACTTGCTACAGTTTGCAAACAATAAAACATCAAACCAAACGAATTGACCGGTTATGTTGAATGTTTGTTGAGTAATACTGACAGACAGAAGTTGCCTTTAGACTACTGTTTGTCTTCTCCAGAAGATCTGATTCTGTTACAAATTATAAAACAGTCAAAAGTGGCGACACTTTTTAACTATAACAAATAGGTAAATGGTTTTTCAAGATAACACAAATTTCTGACTGTCGTTGTTAAGAAAAAAGTTAGTTTTCTTTTTGAAATTATGACAGTGGCATTTGAATCAGGAGCATCACCTGCAAGACGACTTGGGGCAATAACAGTCTATATATACACGTAAATTCAACTATTGCATATTGAGCACTGCCTGGCGGTGACGATGCGAAGCACATTGCCGAATATTATGTGGTTTCAGGCGTTTATAAGGTTCAAATATTGCTCTCTTTCTAATTAACAGTTGCTGTAAAAAACAGTTTAAACATTCCAAGTTTTGACAATCGGAGTCAATGACCATCCGAGGCAATATTTCGATGTAGCTGCGTAGATTTTAGACTGCTTTATCAGAGATGTGCTCATCGTTATGTGTAACTACTGCATGGGGCTTTGTCCTTAGTTCGCGCGGTCCCTACGCACCTTTTTCATGTTCCTTAACATAGAGAAACTTCCCTCTTACTATTTGCATCCTGTAGCTGCAATATCCTATACGTGGACTAGTAAGCTAACCGGAGTGGCCCAGCGGTTCTAGGCACTTCAGTCTGGAACCGTGCGACCGCTACGGTCGCAGGTTCGAATCCTGCCTCGGGCATGGATGTGTTTGACGTCCTTGGGTTAGTTAGGTTTAAGTAGTTCTAAGCTCTAGGGGACTGATGACCTCAGATGTTAAGTTCCACAGTGCTCACAGCCATTTGAACCATTTGAACGTGGACTAGTAAAGCACTCATTAGTGTACGCACATAAGAAGGGTTCATATTTGGTGCCACCGGCCTTGCCGCAGTATAACAGCAGTTCCCGACAGATCACCGAAGTTAAGCGCTGTCGGCCTGGGCTCACACTTGGATGGGTGACCATCCGGTCTGCCGAGCGCTGTTGGCAAGCGGGCTGCACTCAGCCTTTGTCAGGCAGAGTGAGGAGCTACTTGATCGAGAAGTAGCGGCTCCGGTCTCGTAAACTGACGTAGGACAGGGACAGCGGTGTGCTGACCACATGCCCCTCCATATCGGCATCCAGTGGGCCTGTGGGCTGAGGATGACACGGCGGTCGGTCGGTACCATTGCGCCTTCATAGACTGTTCGGACGGAGTTTAGTTTTTTTACATATTAGGTACAACATCAGAAGTAGGGACAGAATATACAAAGAATACAGGTAGAACATTATCCATAGGCCGGCCGGAGTGGCCGAGCGGTTCTAGGCGCTACAGTCCGGAACCGCGCAACCGCTACGGTCGCAGGTTGGAATCCTGCCTCGGGCATGGATGTGTGTGATGTCCTTAGGTTAGTTAGGTTTAAGTAGTTCTAAGTTCTAGGGGACTGATGACCACAGGTGTCAAGTCCCATAGTGCTCAGAGCCATTTGAACCATTATCCATTAACGACTGAAAATTATGAGGGACATGAAGTGCTGGTGGTACAATAGGATCCAGACGGTATCGTTACTGGTACTTCCTAGAAGCTAGCTTGTGCCCCGCCACCGCTCAGGTCATTGCCGCGAGAACGTTAAACTCTGATCTCGCTTTCCTCTTGTTATTGCTTTGCACCGTAAGGTCAACAGTGCGCAGCAGCAGCGAACTACAGGGCCACGCAAAATATAAGTGTCACAAATACTTGTCTACTGTGGTTTAACTGTTTGTCATAAATGATTCTCCTTGTGATATTGTTGTATTGCATCTCTAAAAATTCTATTGCTCACTTACCAATGTCTCAGTTAACATTTCAAAATGGAAGCACGAACAATGGAACAGCGTTTGTTGATCGTAAAGGCATTTTACACAAATTCGGGACGGACTATTATGGTGAGACGTGCATTCAACAGCACTCTGGTCCAAGGACAGCACCATCCGTAATTACCACTTCTCGGTGAGGTTATAGTACAGAACTTAAGTCCAATTGCGATGGAAAAATTTAAGCATCCGCTGATACAGTTTTTGCGTAGCGATTTCCTCGTGTTTTTGAGCCGTTTGATGAACTATTTTGAAAAGACCAGATTCCTGCATGATTCCAGAAAGAGCCAGTCAGGACGACGAGCCTCAGTTACAAACGTGGAGAATGTGGAACGACTGCGAACCTTATTCAGTGAGGAACCAACTACATCAACAGGGCATGCAGCACAGCATCCCACGATATCACGACGGTCTGTCCCGAGGATAAAGAAATGCTCCAAAACTTTATCTTCTCCCTAACAAAATTTAACCATGCCAATCTTTGATGGACAGGGATGCGGAGCGGCGATATTCTTTTGGAAATGAGATGTCCGAGGACTTTGAAAATGGGCGAGTCGATAGTGATGAGGCACACTTCCATCTCCATGGCGCCTCTGGGCTACTGAGACTCCGCACGTCCAAGCTGCTGCTCGACCTCATCCACAAAAAGTCACTGTTTGGTGCGCAATCAGTGCACAACGCACTATCAAGCCCATTGTTATTCAGCGCACTGTCACAGCAGTGAAATACAAGCAGGTGCTGGCACACTAATTTGTGCCGGTTGCACGACGCGGCCAAATGCTCCGAAACTACTGACCATGCAGCATGCAGCATGCAACATGCCCACACCGTACTGCGAATATCGTAGATTTCTATCAGGAGACGTTCAAAAATCAGATTGTTGCCCTGGACGCCGTAGCATTAGCTGGAGATGGTGCTGAATGGCCACTTCGTAGTCTTGATCTCAACCCACGTGATTATTTCTAAAGGGGTTTTCTGAAGCACAGAGTCTTGAAAGGAGCATCCGCAACATTCCAGGATGTTGGTGCCGCAACTGTGGCGTTGATATCAAAAACGGGACTTGTCATGACTTTTGGAGTACACGAGTTACTACTGTAGTTTTTATTTTCACATGATTACCTCTTTTGGTTCGAAAATGGGACTTCTTCAGCGAGTTGTTTCCCTGTCTAAACCATAGATGGAATTTCGTTTCGTGCAGAAAGAGGACTTGTCACAGAGACAAGACCCCATATTGGACCAAAGGGCGGGATGGTTCAAATGGCTCTGAGCACTATGGGACTCAACTTCTGAGGTCATTAGTCCCCTAGAACTTAGAACTAGTTAAACCTAACTAACCTAAGGACATCACAAACATCCATGCCCGAGGCAGGATTCGAACCTGCGACCGTAGCGGTCTTGCGGTTCCAGACTGCAGCGCCTTTAACCGCACGGCCACTTCGGCCGGCCAAAGGGCGGGATGCAGTAAACAATTTGAGATTTCAAAATGGCTTCGGTGATGGAACCATTAGGCGAGTCAAGATAGCAGCGCAAAATGAGTTGACACTCCGTAAGTTTCTGGTATGTCAGTTCTATGATAACATGACACATAATGAAAACATCATAGAAGAAGAGGTGGTATCAGAAACGATCACATTCGATGTCATGCAAAAAGTTCCTATGCCAAACACATACCAGTAATTGGTGTGCTCTTTCTGCTGTAGCGATGAATATTTATATCTGGTATTCAAAGATCTTATAATAACAAAACTTTCACCTACAAATACGATGAAGTAACCGCAAGGAAGGGTGCTCCTGTAGTGGTTTCTCTCCCTTATGGATTTGATGAGGAAGAATGTGGCCTCTTTGTACCCATTTTCAGATGCCTCTCCAGGACAGAACATGAATCGTACAATCGTTCAATTTTGGTACACCTTACTTCACAGAGCTAGATTTTCCAATGTTTTCCAAGTGTTCCCAACCCGTGGACATTCCTGCAATGCTTGTGATAGGGATTTTACAAGTCCGGAATTACGAAAATGGAAACAGGACACAGCGTATACTCCCCACCGGTCGTTCGCAATTCTACAGAACGCAAGGAAACATGCATGTTGAACTGTGCACACAAGACACATTTGTGGACTATGGGAAAGATATAGATTCATTTTTTAAGAAGTCTGTAACTGTGACAGGTGAAAAATGTGTAGTTACACAGTACGAAGTACTTGAGTACACTCTTCCGTCAAAGTACATTTCTGTTTCCCGCAGTAGCAGTGGAATCGTGAAACATCAATTTCCTCTGGTTAAAGCTGGGATAGTCCCCCGTTTCCGTAACGTGCCGAGACCATGCATGGACGTCATTCCTCTCACACGTAGACGATGTTTCACGGATGAGTGACGTTATCCCCATTATAGTTATGTTTCGATGATACTCTTAAGAAATGTGCTATTAATAACGTGACTTGTGGAGGGGAAGACAGTGAATCCGTAAGTGATGTTCGGGACAGTGATTAAGAGTGACAAGTTCATGAACATATGTCTCTGTCAAAACAAACAGGGTTCTTGAATAAGTAAAAATTGTGGAATTAACTTTCCCATGTTATAAGCAAAGGCACTGAAAAGGACACTAACTTCCATAATACTACCTATTTTGACATGTATTGTTTAATACAGAAGGTTGATAGAGTGGTAGGAACATGTATGAACATGATGAAATGATTAAAACGAATATTTTGCTTGAAAATATACTTTTTTTTTTGTTACACGGCATTTATGATAAAATGAGCGTCGGCTAAATCAGAATGAGGATGTGTCAGTCATTTTCTATTACCATTTTCTGTTTTTGCCTTTATTCTACGATTACAGACTGTATTCTTCCTGAAGAGCACGTAGGATTCACTACACGGTTTGGGAAAACACTATTCAACTTTATACAGCTTTCTCAATATACCTCAAAATTACTGTTGAGTGAGATGTCTCCGTTTTGATCTCAATACCTTAGTTTCTGAGAGATTCATGCAATCAAAAATAACGATCTTCAGAAAGTCATCGCGGATTTCAGTTCAAGGCCCATTGCAGCAGAAGGAAGCACCCTGAAAACCTTCGGTATTAAATTGCAGTTTGTCTACTATAGTATGAATGTTATAGCAAGAATCTTTCTCCCCACGTTATGTTGCAGTAGACAAAATCTTTCTCACATTTGTTTTGCTCCCGCCGTATGTAGTTTGCGGGGGACCACGCCACCCGCTGACCGTAGTTCTTTGCTGACTCCTTCAACGCGGTCTCGTTCACGTCCCAGTGATACTGGAGTGTCAAAACAAACGCCTGTTCAAAATGGCTCTGAGCACTATGGGACTTAACAGCTATGGTCATCAGTCCCCTAGAACTTAGAACTACTTAAACCTAACTAACCTAAGGACGTCACACAACACCCAGTCATCACGAGGCAGAGAAAATCCCTGACCCCGCCGGGAATAAACGCCTGTTCGCTGCAGCATCCGCTCACCAGGCACACTGTATCTTGACAGGCTCACTGTGGTTGGTTTGTTGTGCCTCCCAGTATCTCCGCTTGTCAGCTATAAAGTGGTTGAATCAACACTTCCGGCGTCGCGCGAGGTATGTGTAAAGACAATACTACAAGCAGCTTCCTCGAACACCAGACGCGGAGCCTTCCCTCGATACTATGCAACACCGAAGTGCGTGATGATGAAACTAAGAGAGTTTATCACGCCAGAAAGAAAACTGGCTGTTCAAAACCGATTTTAAGAATGAAAATATTTCGAAGCTATTAATATACCCGATTTTTGCGTGAAAGTTACATAAAAACCTGATGATGTTAAGTTCCGATCGAGCTAACGGATACTGCTGTTATCTACAACGGTATAACGAATTCAAAATGAATCACGACGACGTTGCACTACGCTGCTCACAAACGTTCGTTCGCGTATTTCTCTGACAGAGTTACAGTATCGCTCAAAAGTATTTTGTAGTCCAACTAGTAGGTGGGTAGATGTGTTTATCTGCACGAGCAATCCAAACAAACCGGTTGCCCGAACAGAAGACTGCTTGATCTCAGTGCTATCACGTCTATTGATTATTATATGCAGGTAAGCACGGACCTTAACCGTAAATAGTATTTCCAAGGGTTTTTAAATATTTTGTAGAACGGGAAGATCGTAGCAAATCTAACTACACAAAGCAATGCTTACAGTAATGCCTCAAGCTAAAGAATATTTCGTAGACTTAATACAAGTTGTCTCAACAACACTGAGTCAAGGCCAAACTCAGTCCTTCGTAGAGAAGGTATCTGTCTTCTCAGAACGTCTTGTGAGTGTCTGGGCCAGTCTTCACGAAAAATGGGGGACGACAGAGAACAATTCACGAAATGGTCAGCCACAGAAAACCACACACAAAGAAAATAGGATCATCCGAAGGCAGTCGACGGCTGATTCCAAAAAATCAGCGCGAGCAATACGTGATGGTCGACACGTAAAACACGGAGCGAAAATCGATGTTTCGACTGTTAAACATGGATTAGCAGCTCTAGATCTGAACGGCAGGTAACCTTCTCTAAAACTATCGTAACTGGTAAAAACAGGAAGGTCAGACTACAGTTAACTATGAAGTACGCGTCATGACCACTGAAGACTGATAAAAACTTCTACCGAGTGATGAAGGCAAGTTTAATCTCTTCTCCTCTGACGGAATACAGTACGTCGGACGGCGAAAGAGAAGAGGAATGACAGAAAACATCAAGCACCCACGCTGAAGCACGGAGCAGGAAGTAGCATGGGTGTGGGGTTGTTTCTGACTAAGTGGTGTAGCTCCTCTCGTCGAAATTGATGGGATAATGGATAAAAATGATGAAATACGCCTCTAACAGGCAAGCACAGTATGACAACGATCCGAAGCACACTTCCGGCCATGTATAGAGTGCCCTGAAGCAGCACAAAATAAAGGTATTCCAATGGCCAAGCCAAAGTCCAGACATTAACGCCATTGAACATCTTTAGGGCACGCTAGATAGACGTATTTGCCAGCAAATTTGCGCCAACAAGGACACTTTCTACAAACAATTGTACGAACAGTGAAAGAAAATTACTCAGGCGCATATGGCCAAACTTGTGGATTCACGTGTGGTGCTGTAATACACGCAACCGAGTATTAACCCAAGAACATCATGGATCAAGACTTCATTATTGTTTTTCTTCTGTTTAGTCTTAGTAAAATATTTTTGGGCCTATTTAATTTGTTCATTTGCGTTTTTTTATAAATGAAAAGATTACAATTGTATAATATGTGTAAGAAAATAACTACACGTTATAAGGATTTGGTAATTAAATCTCTTTCCCTGAAATTCTCTTCTAAAAACTTTTTTTCCCGAATTTATTATCTCCACATATTACTTTTGAGCGATAACGACGCATCAGCCTCGTAACTTCCGGCTCAGCTGTTTTCTCATCATCTTAAATTGATACAGGGGCCTTTAATCAGCACTGAAAAGTTTGTGCAATCATCACGGAAACGTTTTGTACAACCTTTAGTGCACCAACATACACAGAATCAGCGGTACTTTTCTGAAGGGCTGTCAAAACAGGTGTCATTCAAGAATTCCTTTTTCCCAGTCTTGTGACTGATGTGATGTGGCCCGCCACCAATTCCTCTCCTGGTCCAATCTCATTTGCTCAGAGTAACACTTGCACCGAACGCCCTTAATTATTTGTTGTATACAGTCCAGTCTCTCTTTTTCCATGTAGTATTTACGCTCTATAGTACCTCAACCACAATGGAGATTATTCCCTTTTGTCTTCACACTGGTACCATCACCCTGTCCCTTCTTCTTGTCTATGTTCTTCGTATGTGCGTTCCCTTGACGACTTTGTGGTCAAACTATTCGTTGTTGTCTTGTCAGTCAGCTTAATTTTGAACTTACTTAACACCACATCTCAAACGCTTCGATTCTTTTAATATTCTGGTTTCCGCACAGTCTATGATTCACTTCTCCAAAATCCTGTGCTTCAAACGTACCTTCTCAGAAATTTCTTCTTCAAATTAAGGCCTTTTTGGCTGTGCTGTTCTGCGTTTTTCATCTCCATCTTCGCTAATCTAATTTCCGCTACTTCTCCTAACTTTCGTGTTTCTTCGGTTTACACTCAATCTATTTTGTGTACTCATTAAAGGAATCAGTGCATTAAACAGCTTTTCTGATTCTTCTACCCCTTGTCTGAGGGTAGCAACGTCATCGACTAGTCTCATCTTTTACATAATTTGACCCTGGATGTTACTCTACTCCTCAAACTTGGCGGATGAAGCCGGGGTGTACGGTTAGGTGTCGAAGTCGAGAGACTGTAGGCAGATACAAAACGACTTACACAAAATTTATTGTTGGTGCGACGAATCGCAGCTAGCTCTAAATGTGGAAAATGTATGTAAATGCGGAGGAGTAAAAAGAACATACCCGTAACGTTCTGTTACAGTATTACTGGTGTCCTGTTTGACACAGTCAAGTCGTTTAAATGTGTGATCGTAACGTTGCAAAACGACATGAAATGGAATGAGCATGTGAGGACTGTGTTAGGGAAGGTGAATTGTCGACTTCGGTTTATTGAGAGAATTTTAAGAAAGGGTGGCGTAAAGGAGACCGCATATTGGACGCTGGTGCGACCTATTCTTGAGTACTGCTCGAGTGTTTGGGATCCGTACCACGTCAGATTCAAGGAATACATCGAAGCAATTCAGAGGGGGGAAGCTATACCGGTTACCGGTAGGTACGAACAACACGTAAGTGTTACGGAGATACTTCGGGAACTGAAATGGGAATCCCTGAAGGGAAGGCGACGTTCTTTTCGAGAAACACTACTGAGAAAATTTAGAGATCCGGCATTTGAAGCTGACTGCCGAATGGTTGTACTGCCACCAACATACATTGCACTAAGGAACACAACGATAGGATACGAGAAATCAAGGGTTATACGGAGTCACATAGACTATTTTTTTCCCTCGCTCTACTTGCGAGTGGAACAGGAAAGGAAATGACTAGTTGTGGTACAGGGTACCCACCGCCAAGCACCGACGGTGGCTTGTGGAGTATCTATGTAGATATAAGGATGAAAGACTGTATACCTTTCTTATATCAGTTGTAATCCAGGCAATTCGTTTACGGTTTTCCATTCTTACCATGCAGTATCCATTTCCAAAGCTGGTTTGTTGCTTAGATTTATGTTTTTTTCTTTTTCTTTGCCGTTGTTGGTGACTTTTTGAAAATGTTCTACAATCTGCTGAGGGAGCTGAAGGGTCTATGGTTTTTGTCTTATCGGTTCGCTTTCTTGAGAAATACAACAACTATAGTATAACTCCAGTATTTCCATAATCTCAAGATACTTTGTAAGTAGTTTTTTACCTTTCTTTGGAATTATTTTTCCACCAGCTTCAACGATTTGTGTCAAAAGTGACACTACCTTCCTAGCACCTTCTCTTCCTGTCACTAAAACACCATTTCGCTTCGTAACGAACAGTCAAGATCTTCGCGTTTAGAAAATGTAATGTGTATTGAATCCGCAGACCATATACACTTTATGGATCAAGTCAAATTGTAATTATATACATTACCATTCTAGGTCTATACCATATTAAATTACATCATCAATGCTAAGTTTACGTATGATTTGAGAGCTCCTTTTTGTCTCTTTTCGGAACATATATTGCGATTGATGTAAGCAAAATCTGATTTAGTACACTGTACTGTATTGTTAGTTTTCTTACACAGTAGTGTACGTAATATCACCTACACTATCTTAGAATATTAGTACCAAACATGTTTTGAGAAAGTTTTTGAGAATAATTTTACTATATACCTCTCTCAAGTCTAGAAGGACTTCTTCTAAAGCTTTTACACCTGCTTAGGACAGCTTTAATTTGAATTTAAAGATAGTGTGTCTCAGCTCCTGAAGCAGTTCCGTTTCCTTGTGTCATGGTTGTGTCGTATTTCGAATCTTGAGTGCGCGGAACTTACTTGAATTTCGTCCAGAATATGAGTTCACATACATCTACATCTATATCCATACATCTACATCCATATCCACATCTACATGGGTACTCTGTAAATCACCCTTAAGTGCGTGTCTTGTGACAGCCAGAGCGAGAGCACCAGCAGCAGCGAGTACTGTTTGTATAAAGCGTTTATTTTGCATTTTGTTTACGACCATCCACTAAGGAAGGGATTCTATTTGTGTTTATCTGCTCTGCATAGTAACTAACAGTTCTTGATAAAACTTTACGTAGTTTTCGTGTTAGATTTCTTAGTGTTTTCTTGATCGTTTAGAACAGAAAGCGCCCTAAAACCGTCTTTTGTTTGTTTCGCGGCCGTTAGCCACTAGTCACTTGAATCAGCAGTTGTCTTGTGACAGCCAGAGCGAGAGCACCAGCAGCAGCGAGTACTGTTTGTATAAAGCGTTTTTGTACTCATTTGCTGCGCTTAGCTTTTAAATAGTTTTTCTGGGAAAACCTAGCGTAGTTTTCGCGTCTCGTATTTCAGTGAGTGTTTCTTGATTATCAGAGTAGCTCATCAGAAGATTATCTTGGGAATTTGTCACCGTATAGAGTAGGGTAAACATAGTCATGTGTAGGGACTGTGGTTGTTGTGAGCGGACGCAAGGAGAATTGGCCACTCTTCGGGGGCAGGTGGAGGCTTTGTCTGTTAGGCTCATCGAGCTCGAGGCGCAGGCGTCGGCTCGTAGTGGCGTTGGGGCAACTGTGGTGAGACCTATGCCTACTTCGGTGGCCTTGGAATCACATGGAACCCCTGATGTCGCTGCGTCTTCCGGCAGTGAGCATCTTACTGGTCAGACATCACTCCAGGGTGAATGGCGGACAGTGGTGGGCTCGCGCGTGCCTGGCCGAAAGGCAAAGGTGGGATCTGGCCGCGTGGCAGCTGCCTTACCCCTTTCCAACAGGTACGAGGTGCTTCCTAGTGGTGATGACATCGTTTCCGAGCCACCACAGGATGCCTCGCCTGTTGGGCCAGTGGCCGATTCTCCGGCAAGGTCCCGACAGTCACAGAGGGCGGGCCTATTAGTTATAGGGAGCTCCAACGTTAGGCGGGTTATGGAGCCCCTCAGGAAAATAGCGGGTAGGTCGGGGAAGAATGCCAGTGTGCACTCGGTGTGCTTGCCGGGGGGTCTCGTCCGTAATGTGGAGGAGGCCCTTCCGGCAGCTATTGAACGCACTGGGTGTGACCGGCTGCAGATAGCAGCACATGTCGGAACGAATGACGCCTGGCGCTTGGGTTCTGAGGCCATCCTTGGTTCCTTCCGGCGGCTGGCTGATTTGGTGAAGACAACCAGCATCGCACGCGGAGTGCAAGCTGAGCTTAATATCTGCAGCATAGTGCCCAGAGTCGATCGCGGTCCTCTGGTTTGGAGCCGTGTGGAGGGTCTAAACCAGAGGCTCAGACGACTCTGCGACTATAATGGTTGCAAATTCATCGACCTCCGTTATTGGGTGGAGAACTGTAGGGACCCCCTAGACAGGTCAGGCGTGCACTACACACCGGAAGCAGCTACTAGGGTAGCAGAGTACGTGTGGCGTGCACACGGGGGTTTTTTAGGTTAGAGGGACCCCCCCTTGGGCGAAACGATAAAATACCTGACGGCTTACCAGAGAGGACATTATCATCGTTGATAAAGAACGTCCGTCCTCAGAGACCAAAAACAGGAAAAGTTAACGTAATATTGGTAAACTGCAGGAGTATCCAGGGCAAGGTTCCTGAATTAGTATCTCTTATTGAAGGAAATAGTGCGCATATAGTACTAGGAACGGAAAGTTGGTTAAAACCGGAAGTGAACAGTAACGAAATCCTAGACACAGAATGGAATATATACCGCAAGGATAGGATAAACGCCAATGGTGGAGGAGTATTTATAGCAGTAAAGAATTCAATAATATCCAGTGAAGTTATTAGCGAATGCGAATGTGAAATAATCTGGGTTAAGTTAAGTATCAAAGGTGGGTCAGATATGATAGTCGGATGCTTCTATAGACCACCTGCATCAGCAACCGTAGTAGTTGAGCGCCTCAGAGAGAACCTGCAGAACGTCGTGAAGAAGTTTCGTGATCATACTATTGTAATGGGGGGAGACTTCAATCTACCAGGTATAGAATGGGATAGTCACACAATCAGAACTGGAGCCAGGGACAGAGACTCTTGTGACATTATCCTGACTGCCTTGTCCGAGAATTACTTCGAGCAGATAGTTAGAGAATCAACTCGTGAAGCTAACGTTTTAGACCTCATAGCAACAAATAGACCGGAACTTTTCGACTCCGTGAATGTAGAAGAGGGTATCAGTGATCATAAGTCAGTGGTTGCATCAATGACTATAAGTGTAATAAGAAATGCCAAGAAAGGAAGGAAAATATATTTGCTTAACAAGAGTGATAGGGCACAAATCGCAGAATATCTGAGTGACCACCATCAAACGTTCATTTCTGAGGAAGAGGATGTGGAACAAAAATGGAAAAAATTCAGAAACATCGTCCAGTACGCCTTAGATAAGTTCGTACCGACTAAGGTCCAAAGCGAGGGGAAAGATCCACCGTGGTATAACAATCATGTACGAAAGGTACTACGGAAACAAAGAAAGCTTCATCATAGGTTTAAGAGTAGTCGAATCATAGCTGATAAGGAAAAGCTGAACGAAGCGAAAAAGAGCGTAAAGAGAGCAATGAGAGAAGCATTCAACGAATTCGAACATAAAACATTGGCAAACAATCTAAACAAGAACCCTAAAAAGTTTTGGTCATATGTAAAATCGGTAAGCGGATCTAAATCCCCTATTCAGTCACTCGTTGACCACGATGGCACCGAAACAGAGGACGACCGAAGAAAGGCAGAAATACTGAATTCAGTGTTCCAAAACTGTTTCACTGCGGAAAATCGTAACACGGTCCCTGACTTCAGCCGTCGCACGGACGCCAAAATGGAAAATATTGAAATAAACGATATCGGAATTGAAAAACAACTGCTATCACTTAGTAGCGGAAAAGCATCCGGACCAGACGAGATACCCTTAAGATTCTACAGTGATTATGCTAAAGAACTTGCCCCCTTTCTATCAGCAATTTATCGTAGATCGCTGGAAGAACGTAAAGTACCTAGCGACTGGAAGAAAGCGCAGGTCGTTCCCATTTTCAAGAAGGGTCATAAATCAGATGCGAATAATTATAGGCCTATTTCGCTTACGTCAATCTGTTGTAGAATAATGGAACATGTTTTGTGTTCTCGTATTATGACGTTCTTAGATAATACAAATCTCCTTCATCATAACCAACATGGATTCCGCAAACAGAGATCATGTGAAACTCAGCTCGCCCTATTTGCCCAAGAAATTCACAGTGCCGTAGACACTGGCGAGCAGATTGATGCCGTATTCCTGGACTTCAGGAAGGCATTTGATACGGTTCCGCACTTACGTTTAGTGAAAAAAATACGAGCTTACGGAATATCGGACCAGGTTTGTGATTGGATTCAGGATTTCCTAGAAGAAAGAAC
Source organism: Schistocerca serialis cubense (assembly GCF_023864345.2). Taxonomy (NCBI): domain Eukaryota; kingdom Metazoa; phylum Arthropoda; class Insecta; order Orthoptera; family Acrididae; genus Schistocerca; species Schistocerca serialis. Next base: position 470,653,793 of record NC_064646.1, on the reverse strand, counting down.
ACAACATGTCATTCTTAACGGTTCAAAATCTGCAGATGTAGAGGTAATTTCGGGAGTACCGCAGGGAAGCGTGATAGGACCTTTATTGTTTACAATATACATAAATGACTTAGTTGACAACATCGGTAGCTCCGTGAGGCATTTGCAGATGACACGGTTGTCTACAAGAAAGTAGCAACATCAGAAGACTCGTACGTACTCCAGGAGGACCTGCAGAGGATTAATGCATGGTGCGACAGCTGGCAGCTTTCCCTAAACGTAGATAAATGTAATATAATGCGCATACATAGGGGCAGAAATCCATTCCAGTACGATTATGCCATAGGTGGTAAATCATTGGAAGCGGTAACGACCGTAAAATACTTAGGAGTTACTATCCGGAGCGATCTGAAGTGGAATGATCACATAAAACAAATAGTGGGAAAAGCAGGCGCCAGGTTGAGATTCATAGGAAGAATTCTAAGAAAATGTGACTCATCGACGAAAGAAGTAGCTTACAAAACGCTTGTTCGTCCGATTCTTGAGTATTGCTCATCAGTATGGGACCCTTACCAGGTTGGATTAATAGACGAGATAGACATGACCCAGCGAAAAGCAGCGCGATTCGTCATGGGGACATTTAGTCAGCGCGAGAGTGTTACGGAGATGCTGAACAAGCTCCAGTGGCGGACACTTCAAGAAAGGCGTTACGCAATACGGAGAGGTTTATTATCGAAATTACGAGAGAGCACATTCCGGGAAGAGATGGGCAACATATTACTACCGCCCACATATATCTCGCGTAATGATCACAACGAAAAGATCCGAAAAATTAGAGCAAATACGGAGACTTACAAGCAGTCGTTCTTCCCACGCACAATTCGTGAATGGAACAGGGAAGGGGGGATCAGATAGTGGTACAATAAGTACCCTCCGCCACACACCGTAAGGTGGCTCGCGGAGTATAGATGTAGATGTGTAGAACCACCTTCACAACAATTTTCCATTATTCCACTCTCGAAAGGTTCGTGGAAGAAACGAACACCTATATTTTTCCGTGCGAGCTCTGATTTCCCTCATTTTATGATGATGATCGTTTCCCCCTGTGCAGGTCAGTGTAAAGAAAATATTTTCGAATTCAGAGGAGAATGTTGGTAATTGAAATTTCGTGAGAAGATTCCGCCGCAACGAGAAACGCCTTTGATTTGATGATGTCTACCCCAAATCCTGCATCATGTCCGTGACCCTCTCTCCTATTGCGCTAAAATACGAAACGTGCTAGTATCATCTGAACTTTCTTGATGTACTCCGTTAACCCTGTCTGGTAAGGATCCCACACCACGCAGCAGTACCCCAAAATACAGGGAGTTTATAAATGAACATCGGGGTTTTAACGCTTTATAATATTTATTACATTAAACTTACAATTATAAATGATATGTCAAATGAAAGAGCAACTGAAACAGTTTTACCAAGAACCTTATATTAACAGAATTTACGTCGGTTCTTGGTAGAACAACATTAGAATAAATGAAAAGCACCAGTTTGCTTTTGTTCTACAATATTACTTTTATTGTTAACCGGTTTCGGCTTACAAGGCCATCTTCAGGTCTGAAGATGGCCTTGTAAGCCGAAAACCGGTTAACAATATAAGTAATACTGTAGAACAAAAGCAAACTGGTGCTTTTCATTTATTAAGAACCTTATAAATGTTCCATATGAGTACCATTTGTCACACGGCACACAAAGTCTACAGCCGAGTTCTTCCCAAACGTTCATAACTGTGTCTTCAGTTATTGTAGCAGCAGCTGCTTCAATCCGGTTTCTTAATTCAGGGAGGTCTGCTGGTAGCGGAGGCACGTACACACGACCCTTGATGAAGGAAAGAATCGCATGGCGTTAGGTCGGTGAACGTGAGGGCCATGCAAAGCAAGCCCTGTCATTGGGCCCCGTGCGGCCTATCCAGCGCTTGGGCTATAGACTTGATGTGTGCCGTGTCACAAATGGTGCTCACATTGAAGACTTATAAGGTTCTTGGTAAAACTGTTTGAGTTGCTCTTCCATTTGATATATCATTCGTAACAGTAAGTTTAATGTAATAAATATTATAGAGCGTTAAAACCCCGATATTCATTTATAAACACCCTGTAGAATGGACAAGCGTAGCGTACACAGTACCTTTAGTAGATCTGTTTCATCTTCTAAGTGTTTTTCCAACGAAACGCAGTCTTTGGTTCGCCTTGCCAACAACGTTTTCTGTGATTTCTTTCGAATTTAACTTGTTCGTAATTTTAATCCCTACATATTTAGCTGAATTTACGGCCTTTATATTTGATTGATTTATCGTGTAATCGACGTTTAACGTATTCGTTTTAGTAGTCAAGTGGATGACATCACACTTTTCATTATTTAAGGTCAACTGACAATTTTCGTAACATACAGATATCTTTTCTAAATCGTTTTGCAATTTCTTCCGATCTTCTTATGACTTTATTATAAACGACAGCGTCATCTCCAAATAACCTAATACTGCCGCTCAGATTGTCTCCTAAATTGTTTAGTTAGATAAGGAACGGCAGAGGGCCTATAATGCTATGTTGTGGAACACCAGAGATCATTTCTGTTTTACTCGATGACTTTCCGTCGATTACTACGAACTGTGACCCCTCTGAGAGGAAACAACGAATCCAGTCGCATAACAGAGACGATAATCCATAAGCACGCAATTTCATTAGAAGCCGCTTGTGTGGTGCAGTATCAAAAGCCTTCGGGAAATCTGTTTGAAGTCCCTTGCCGATAGCACTCAACACTTTGTGTGAGTAAAGAGCAAGATGTGTTTCACAAGAAGGATGTTTCCTACACCAGTGTCGCCTTTGTCCCAATTGACTGTTCTCTTCGAGATATTTCACAATGTTCGGACACAGTACATGTTCCAGAATTCTGCGGCCTATCGACTTTAACGATATGGGACTGTAATTTAGTGGATTACTCCTACTTCCTTTCTTGAATATTGGTGTGGCCTGTGCAAATTTCCGGTGTACAGATATATGCTTGTTAAATGTAAGCCCTAAGGCAAAGCGGTTAACTTACGTGTCTCAAGTCTTGCAACAGACGGGTCATGGAAGCAGCTCCCAGCTTACCTGCAGAACAATAGATTTACATGAGACATGAACAACGAACTCACATACAGTATCAGTACAAAGGTAATCAGTGAGCGATTCAAATTACTGCCACTTCCTTGTTGGCACACATATTCAATTACTGATAAATTCGAAAATACATAATTAAATGACCACCTTTCTTCCCAATCTTCGGTGACAGCTAGCTACCTTAATTTAGAACGTTGGCGAAACAGTAAAGCAAAACTGCAGCAAATTCCTTACTGAATGCAAAAGTATGTCATAATACAAAATTCCCCATTCAGCAACCCTGTATTTTGAAACGTGCTATTGGCTTAACAAGTAAAATATTAGAACAAAATCTGGAGGCCGCTAAGCCACCTGGACCTATCAGTAAAGCAGCAGTCGGAGTCGTAACCTGAGAGATTTGCCCATTGGGCAAATTCGCGAAATTTCCACGAGCTGTTTCGCTCTCAGCTCTCAGCGCTACTCTATCCTGTGCAAACCTCTTCATCCCTGCAAAAGTGCCGTAACCTACAACCATTTAACCTGCTTGTTGCACTCAAAGCTTGTTCTCACTGTACAATTTTTACCCCCCCCCCCCCTCTCCCTCCCCCCCCCCCCCACCCACTTACCAAAGTAAGCATTTCTTCATGTGTAAGAAACCGTTTACATCAGAATCAGCAGTAAACGGCTGTACCCGTTACTTCTTCCTTACCTGTATTCTATTTCGACTTCTCACACAAAGCTACTACCTTCATTTTGATACTGGGTGAAGACAGAAGAAATTCCTGTGGCATCTCTGCTAGCATCTTGTCCTGGCATACAAGGAGTTTTGCCAGCAGAACTGCCGTGCTGCCCCAATGCGGTAGGATAGTAAGGTCTCTGCAGCGGAAAACAGTGCCCTTCTCGTCCGCTATGGTAACTGCGGTTTCAGCGCGGTGGAATGCCAAGCGAAATGGTCTGGGTTCGATTCCCGGCCAGGCCGGATATTTACTCCGCTTGTGGACCGGGTGCTGTGCTGTCCTTACGGTCGTATCGTCATAACTGACGATCCGCTATTGAGATGATTAAGTGGGCACGTCTCGAGAAACCTGTAAATAGATACAAAGGAAGTGCTTTTGTTTTACACTTTCACCTTGTTTGCGTCTCGACGAATGGTTTCCACAGAGCAAGCACCTTGTTTACGTTTCGAGGAAGGGTGTCTACAGAACAGCCAAACAGCGCCTAGCAGACCCTTTTGTGTGTAAAGCTGGTGCATCTGGATACATGAAAGCTGCACCTAGTGACATTTGCACCCAGCATCCTTGGAAACTACGTGCTCACTATGTCACAGCTTACCTGCACCCCGATACTCGCTCACCGCTCCCCCTGGCCGCAGTGGGATGCTGTGCAATCCTGACAGAGCCGAGTCGACGTCCCCATACAAACAACCAACGTGAACAAATCATTTTACCGCCGGAAGAACACCAACAGCGCCACCAATTGTCTACACAAGGTTCAACAAGGTTCAACAAGGTTCCCTCTTATATACGCTTATCACACTGGTTCTACTTGTTTTAACGTTTATATCCTACGTCTTCCTTCCTTTATTGTGCAAATTTACATCTACATCTACATGACTACTCTGCAGTTGACACTAAACTCCCTGGCAGACTGTCCATCGAGCCATTTCTCTACTGGTCCAATCTCGAACAGCGAGCGGGGAAGACGAATATTTAAATCTTTCCGTGAGAGATCTGATTTCTCTTCTTTTACTACGATGATCATTTCCCCTTTCTTGGTGGGCGTCACCAAAACTTTTTCGCAATCGGGGCAAGAAGTTGGAGACTGAAATTTCGTGAAAGGTCTCGCTACAGCAAAGAACGCCTCTGGGGAATATCGAATCAAAACAGCTTTCAGTAGTCTAAATTACCAATTGTCATTTTATTGAGTAACCGTTTTCGACTATATATTAAGCCATCTTCAGGCCCCTGACTGACATGTATAAGATTCCCACCTCTGGTCCAGTCAAAATAGAGGCCAGCATTGATTGATTGTAAAAGAGGTGGGAATCTTCCAACACGTCGGCCAGGATGGCGTAATACGCCGCCAAAACTGGTTGTCCAAGGTAATATCAAATGAAAAGTTAGTCGGCTGGAAGGTGTTTCGATTCGACATTGTGTACCCGAACAGCCGAGGTCCCGCAACCATCTGTACAAAGATAGAAATTCAGAGAAGAATGCGTGTCTTTAATTATTGCCATCCAAATAGTGTACCACATCCGTGACACATTCTCCCCAATTTCGTGATAATACAAAACGAGCTGCCGTTCTTTGGACTTTTTCGATTTCCCGCTTTCCTCCGTCAATCCTAAGTGCTAAGGACACCACACCGCACACCAGTATTTCAGAATAGGACGGTCAAGCGTAGTTAGGCAACCTATTTAGCAGACCTGTTGTATTTTGTGAGTGTTCTGCCAACGAGTCGCAGTCTTTGGTCCGCGTTCCTCACAGAATTCATCTACATCTACATCACATTCCGAAAGGCACCTAATGGTGTGGTGGAGGGTCTAATTATGTGGTCGTTCCAGTTAAAGGTATTCGTAGCTATTATCCCTAGATACTTGGCTGAATTGACAGCGTCTAGATCTGTGTGATTTATCGTGTAACGGAAATTTAACGGGTTCTGTTTAATACCCGTGTGGATGATCTGAGACTTTTCGTTATTTAGGGTCACAATTGCCACTTTTCGCACCATACACAAACTGTATTTCCTCTAAACCATTTTGCAGTTGGTTTGGTTATTCTGATGACTCTACTAGACAGTAAATGATAGCATCATTTGCAAACAATCTAAGATGATTGCTCAGATTGTCTGTGTGGTGTCACCGCCAGACACCACACTTGCTAGGTGGTAGCTTTAAATCGGCCGCGGTCCATTAGTACATGTCGGACCCGCGTGTCGCCACTGTCAGCAATCGCAGACCGAGCGCCACCACACGGCAGGTCTAGAGAGACGTACTAGCACCCGCCCCAGTTGTACGGACGACTTTGCTAGCGACTACACTGACGAAACCTCGCTCCTTGGCCGAGCAGATAGTTAGAATAGCCTTCAGCTAAGTCCATCGCTACGACCTAGAAAGGCACCATTAGCCTTACATAGCTTGTATCTGAAGAGTCTCACTTGTATCGCCACAATCTCCAGATGTACAACAAGGATGGATTAAAGTTAAGTATTCCAGAAGCTACGTACTTTTCTTTATAGCATTCATTACGTATCCTGTTTCAGACCTCACGCCATCCTTCGTGAGCTTATAGCGTGCATTGCGGTCCCCTCAAACCACACTGTGTCGGCACTTCTGTCGACACATCAGTCTGCTAATACATTTATGTAGAATACGTAGGCAAGGAACAGCAAAGAGCCCATAACATTTCCTTGGGGAGCGCCTGACATCATTTCCGTTTACCCGACAACTCTCCCTCAGTTACTACAAATTTCTGACAAGAAATCAGGAATCCAAACGCATAACTGACACGACACACTGTGGGCACACAGTTTGAATAGAACTCGCTTGTGAAGAACGGTATCAAAAGCGTTGTGCATATCTTAAAATACGTAATCAGTTTGAGATCACCTGTCAATACCACTCATTACTTCTTGAGAATAAAATGCTGCTTGTGTTTCACAAGAACGATTATACCGAATCCACGCCGACAGTCTGTGTATAGATCGTTTTCTTGGAGGTAACTCATACTGTTCGAATACAGTTTACGTTCCAAAATCCTAATCGACGTCAGTGATATAACTCTGATGTCCAACGGATTACTCGCATTTTCTTTCTTGAGTGCTGGTACGACCTGTGTAACTTTCCAGTCTTTTGGTATGGATGTTTCGTCGAGCGGGTGGTCGTGTATGATTCCGAAATATGGAGCTATTATATCTGCTTACTGAACCTGCAGACTTGTCCCTATTAAGTGATTTGAATTGTTTCGCTATACCGATGTATTCCACTGAACCTGCAGACTTGTCCCTATTAAGTGATTTGAGTTGTTTCGCTGTACTGATGTATCCCACGGCCGTCTGGAGCTTCTCTAGACACGTCTTCGCCGGTTTTAGGGGCTCAAGTCGAAGTGCAACTCATCACTGAAGACACACACATCAAGAAACGTTTTGCATCACATCGGTTCCCATAACTCCTGAAGATAGACGTTGACTGTGGATATTGTATCACAGACACAGTACCGTTGACTGTTCAGAGACGTCACTAAACCCGCCCAAAGGTGTAAACAACCATGCATGAGAAGCGCCTATTAGACGGAAGGGTCCTACAGCCGATCAGTTCCAGTCATTCCACCAGGAAGGAGGTACACGGCTCGTGTTGTCTGTAGTTCAACCATACCTAGACTTTCAATACCACGGTTCGATCGCGTCCGCATTGTTACTTTGTACCAGGAAGGGCTCTCAACAAGGGAAGTGTCCAGGCGTCTCGGAGTGGACAAAAGCGACGTTGTTCAGACATGGAGGAGATACAGAGAGACAGGAACTGTCGATGGCATGCCTAGCTCAGGCCACCCAAGGACTACTACTGCAGTGGATGACTGCTACCTACAGATTATGTCTCGGAGGAATCCAGACAGCAACGCCACCATGTTGAATAATGCTTTCCGTGCATCCACTGGACGTCGTGTTACGACTCAAACTATGCCCAATAGGCTGCATGATGCGCAACTTCACTCCCGACGTCCACAGCGAGGTCCACCTTTGCAACCACTACACCATGCAGCGCGGTGCAAATGGGCCCAGTAACACGCCGAATGGACCGCTCAGGATTCGCATCACGTTCTCTTCACCGATGAGGTCGCATATGCCTTCAACCAGACAATCGCCGGAGACGTGTTTCGAGGCAAACCAGTCAGGATGTACGGCTTAGACACACCGTCCAGCGAGTGCAGCAAGGTGGAGGTTCCCTGCTGTTTGGGGTGGCATTATGTGGGGCCGACGTACGCCACTGGTGGTCATGGAAGACGCCGTAACGGCTGTACGATACGTGCATGCCATCTTCCGTCCGGTAGTACAACCATATCGGCAGCATATTGGCGATGCATTCGTCTTCATGGACGGCAATTCGCACCCCCATCGCGCACATCTTGTGATCTTCATGAGAATGGCATCGCTCGACTAGAGTGGCCAGCATGTTCTCCAGACATGAACTCTATAGATCATGCCTGGGATAGATTGGAAAGGGATGTTTATGGACGACGTGACCCACCAACCACTCTGAGGGATCTACGCCGAATTGCCGTTGAGGAGTGGAACAACCTGGACCAACAGTGCCTTCATGAACTTGTGGATAGTATGCCACGACGAACATAGGCATGCTTCAAAGCAAGAGGACATGCTAGTGGGTAATAGAGGTACAGAAATTTGGACCTCTGAAGGTCATACAATGTGTGGTTTTCACGAGCAATAAAAAGGGCGAAAATGATGTTTATGTTGACCTCTATTCCAATTCTCTGTATAGGTTCCGGAACTCTCGGAACCGAGATGATGCAAAACATTTTTTTATGTGTGTACTTCTACTCCAGTCAATGAAATGCCACGTCGAAGGCGTGTCTGGAGACGCCCCGAACAGTGCTGGGGTACGAAAGTGACTGTTGGCCGCCATGCAGTCCGACAGCCAGGACTGATGTGCGGAGTGCCATTTCTTTTCATAGCAGGACTCCTTTGCCCGTCATCCGCCGCATCCTTACAGAACAGCGGCAAGTCGCCAATATTCTACGCCCCGATTTGTTTTACTTCATGGCAAGCCGTATTGGGCTTACATTTCAGCAAGATAACGGCCGCACGCACGCGACGAGAGTTTCCACTGCCTGTCTTCGTGCTTGGCCTGCAAAATTTTCGAATCTTTCCCCAATAGAGAACGTTGGGAGCATTGTGGGCATGGCCTTAAAACCAGCTCGGGATTTTGACGATCTCGCGCCAGTGGGAGAGAATTCGGCACAATATTCCAGGGAGGACATCCAAGAACTGTAAATCAATGCGAAGCCGAATGACTGTTTGCATGAGGGCCAGAGGTGTACCAACGCGCTATTGGTCCAAATGACTAAGAACTATGGGACTTAACATCTGAGGTCATCAGTCCCCTAGACTTGGAACTACTTAAACGTAACTAACCCAAGGACAGCACAAACATCCATGCCCGTGGCAGCATTCGAACCTGCGACCGTAGCAGCAGCGTGGTTCCGGACTTAAGCGCCGAGAACCGCTCGGCCACAACGACTAGCAACGCACTATTGAAGATCTCGAGTTAAGAAGTTCTTTTTCCTGAATAAATCATCAAATGTTTCTGGAATTATAATCATTTTTAGCACATAATAGTTGCATGTGTAACCTTCGCAATTCTTTACAGGGCACAATAGAATTTATTATTCATAATTTTTCTTCTCTTTTCGATTTTTAAAGTAGTTTCCCATCTCAAGCAAAGACACATTTTATTGTGCCGATGCAGTCATTACAACATCTGTACCTTAACATCTTTACTACTCTAACATCTTTGAAAGTATTGTTTTTATCACCAATGTGAATCCAAGCCACATTTTGTAAAAAAAAATGTTCAAATGTGTGTGAAATCTTATGGGACTTAGCTGCTACGGTCATCAGTCGCTAACCCTGCACACTACTTAACCTAAATCATCATAAGGACAAACACACACACCCATGCCCGAGGGAGGACTTGAACCTCCGCCGGGACCAGCCGCACAGTCCATGACTGCAGCGTCTAAGACCGCTCGGCTAATCCCGCGCGGCCACGTTTTGTAAATGCTGGGTGTATGTGCTGGAGTGAAACATAAAACGGTGTGTGCTACAGCAGTTTAGAGCCAGTTAAACAGCTCTTACGTAGTACACGTACAATAATATATCAGTATTATAAAGCATAATGGAAATACAGAACAAATACGTCCGACAGCAATTTCCACCACGTAAGTTTTCGCCACATTACATGTTCTATCAACATGGGATCATTTCATCAGCGTCTCTGCTTCAGTTCGGAACCGCGCGACTGCTACGGTCGCAAGTTCGAATCCTGCCTCGGGCATGGATGTGTGTGATGTCCTAAGGTTAGTTAGGCTTAAGTAGTTCTAAGTTCTAGGGGACTGATGACCTCAGATGTTAAGTTGCATAGTGCTCAGAGTCATTTGAATCGGAACTAGTTTCCGTTGAATAAAATTTTTAAACCCTACTTGTGGCTGGTTGCTGCTTACATAGTAAACCTAATATTTTTACCGCGGTTATTCTATTGTGCTTGCTGTTGTAGTTGTTGTTGTTGGTCTCCCCCTTCGAAGTTACTTACAGCGGTAATGTCATACAATCGCGATTTACGTAATATGACGATCCTTAGCACAGCTAGAAACTAGAGCTAACTGTACCACAGGCGGTAAAATTGAATATTAAGAATTCATAAAAATGAAAGGAGTCTCAGTGTCAATAAACAGGGATTCTATTTCAGTATTCGTTCTCGTGTTGCGCGTGATTGACAAGATCTAAATTATGGGCACGCGGAAAATACCACGGCTGATCATAGAGAGACCAGTTAACAACATGTTAACAAAAAGTAGGTAAACTACTACTAACGAGCAGACATAAGGCAATAGATATACGTAGGCTAATGAAAACGACCGACCACTGTGGGTTCTTTCGTGACCTACAGTACCAAGTTCCGGTCTGCAGATCACCCCCTCCCTCCCCCTCCACCTTCCCCTTCCCCTCCACATCTTGATCGAAGTCCTTCCGCTGCCCAGACAGAGTTTCTTATTTTGGCAGAATCAGCAATGTGCTCCTGAATGTGAAGGGTTCGGAACTTCAGAAGCCGGGTCCACAACTTTCAGGAGTTTCGCAATTAGACCTCCCAGGCTGGAGAGGTCAGCCAATATCAGTTTACAGGACTCTGTAGCTTTCCATTACTACAGCGCAAGTTGCCCTCAGTGCAGCACGAATCTATTCGCATCTACATCTTGTACTGACAAAAAGCTGGCAAACGCGAATTCTGTTTGTTATTCCAAGAAATAAATCAATGTGTGACATTGTTATTGAACGGTACATGTAATTTTCATACCCTGGAGGTGGAATATTGCGAAACCGAACAGAAGTACTACGTTTCAGTAACAAAGAGATGTGTGTCAACTTTTTTGTTCATTACGATCATTATCTTCATGAAAACATGGCAGCTAAACAAAAGCTGCTTTTTTATGTCACCCACAGTTCGCTTCCCGTTGTTTACGAAGCAGCCTTATTGGCTTGTAAGACATGTTTTTTGTACTAGGGGCGTTCAGCATTTGATCCAACACATTTTTTTCTCAGCCATTTTCGGTTGATAAAATGTGGAACTTGGAAAGTACAGGGCTATTACAAATGATTGAAGCGATTTCATAAATTCACTGTAGCTCCATTCATTGACATATGGTCACGACACACTACAGATACGTAGAAAAACTCATAAAGTTTTGTTCGGCTGAAGCCGCACTTCAGGTTTCTGCCGCCAGAGCGCTCGAGAGCACAGTGAGACAAAATGGCGACAGGAGCCGAGAAAGCGTATGTCGTGCTTGAAATGCACTCACATCAGTCAGTCATAACAGTGCAACGACACTTCAGGACAAAGTTCAACAAAGATCCACCAACTGCTAACTCCATTCGGCGATGGTATGCGCAGTTTAAAGCTTCTGGATGCCTCTGTAAGGGGAAAACCGATGGATCGGTCGTGGTGGAGATCATAATCAGTAATTCATGTCATGGCATCCACGCTCTCCCGACTTAACCCCATGCGATTTCTTACTGTGGGGTTATGTGAAAGATTCAGTGTTTAAACCTCCTCTACCAAGAAACGTCCCAGAACTGCAAGCTCGCTTCAACGATGCTTTCGAATTCATTGATGGGGACATGCTGCGCCGAGTGTGGGAGGAACTTGACTATCGGCTTGATGTCTGCCGAATCACTAAAGGGGCACATATCGCTGTGAAATCGCTTCAATCATTTGTAATAACCCTGTATCACTATCTTTACGGCGTTTCTCATTGAGCCATATACGTTATCTCGCATTTCTAGCTGCTTCGCTCACACAAATAGTGATAAAAATTCAGAAATTCAGGGTCACCACCAGCCCAAGCCCTTCCTCACCATTTACAAAAAAAACCGGAGCTGGAAAGTTATTAGTTTAATTACTTTAGTAATTTAATTACAAGTATGCAAATTTCTTTAAGTAACCAGATAAATAGCACTCCATGTCGTGCATGAAGCAACTTGATTAATTCAGGATTGGAAATAGGAGTAAGTGGGTAAGATCAATACCACAGAACTTATCTTTCACGTAGATTATTTATTGTATCTAAGTATTTGGTTGCACACCCTAACTACACATAACGGGTGCCAGACTAGAAATATTTAAGTAAGAATTACGTGAGAATGTAACAGAGCAGAATTTAGCTACAGCAAGAAGAAACACAGAAAACAGGGGTGGGAAACAATGATACTATCATCTCCTTTGCATTCATACCATAAAAATATCTCAGTGAGATTCGCATTACGATCTACGCATGTACTATTCTGGACAGAGGTTTAACCAATGCACTAGGTTGTGCGACAATTATTCAACATACTAAGTGCGTCTGCTGCTTGCAAACGGCCGAACTAGAGCACGTGGTGCATTCTGAATCAAACTGTTGTGCTGCTTTAAAGAAAGCACACGAAACAACGGCCATTCTTTCAGAAATTACAGCTCATTAAACAAGCAAGCTGTTGAAATAAAGCCTATTGCGGTGCCGTGGTGGACCAGAAGGGTCATTGATTACCAGACACGTGGCACAAAATCGACACACAAAGACAAAACCAACGTCCACAAAGTATAAGATTAAAAATCATTACAAACCATACTCGCTTCGACACATTATTACACTCAAGTACGGTTGAAGTGATCTTAACCATCTTTTCCTAATCAGATTTGCCATTTGAAATTCTACTTCATCGTTGTTCAAAATGAACAAAGTAACTTCCACACTTTTAACTCAAACACCCAAAAATCGCCTATTTAAGGCAATGTAATTATGGCACATTCGGAAAAATAACTCGCTTCACACGCTTCAGTTAAGCTGAAGTTCTTACGTATTTCAGCAGTTAAACATAACAAAGTCCTAACTCAACCTGCTTCCTATCACCTGAAACCCCCCTTAAGAGCTACGATCCGTACTCACCAAGCGTTCACCGAAGAGTGCCCCTTTCTCTTTCGAGACTACCTAGTTCCCGATGTAGCGGAAGCTACCAGAGCGGTAGCCCTCCGTCACCAACCTCACACACAAAATCAGCCTTCGACACAGCCTTCCGCTAAGATGGGTAACCTCTCTGTTCAGGTATTGTAAACCTAAGTTGGTCATCCTGTGCTCTCCTTAGAACGAGAAGCAACATCGTCTGCTCCCAGCAGACGATGACCAACTCAGCGTTTCCCACAAAACAAAACCGAAACCCCACATTAAAACACACATATAATATTCAATAGGCCTTATTTGAGTGCTCAGCCTTTCTGGAAGAGTTCATGAATTGAGCTAAAATCAGGTAGTAAAGTGAATAAGTTGTACCGAATTCGACAAACGTCTTATGAAACGACTTCACATAGGCGTTTCAAACTTGTTGTCGGCATCGTGAAATTCTCCCGCTTTAGCCCGTATAATTTCGTGAAGGTCTGAAAGGGGGGCGGCACTACACGTGGCCTCCAGAGTGGCGTTCCCTGGACAGAGCTGTCACAGGTTCACAGGCTCTTTTGGCTTAAAACCAGAGTCTCGTAGACATTCATAGGCTACGGAGACATAGCAGTGAACAAAAGCACGGTGAGTCGTTGGGCGTAACATTCGGCATCACAATAGTGTCACGTAAACCTGTCCGATCTGTCGCGTGCCGGCCGGCCGTACGCAGCTGTCAGTCGTGCAACGCTGGAACGTGCAGATACTCTCAGTCGAGGTGATGGTCGGATCTCCTCACTGTACATCTGGAGGTCTCTGTCGGTAGTGCTGACACACCCACCCACCAATTGGGCTACTCATAGGTGTGTGCCCCCTGAGTTCCTTATCCGCCTGACAGAAAACCATAAAGAGCAACGGAGGACCTACCTGTGCGGAATTGCTTGCACGTTACGAGTCAGATCGTGACAATATTTTGTCCAACATCGTCACAGGCGATGAAAAATGGGTTCATCACTTCGAACCTGGAACCCATGGAGCGGCACCACACTACTTCTCCTCCGAAGACAGTCTCCCCCCCCCCCCCCCCAACTTCCCCCGTCGGAGGTTCGAGTCCTCCCTCGGACATGGGTGTGTGTGCCGTCTTTAGCGTAAGCTAGTTCAAGTTAGATTACCTAGTGTGTAAGCTTAGGGACCGATGAGCTCAGCAGTTTGGTCCCATACGACCTTACCACAAATTTCCAATTTTTCCTCCGAAGAAAAAGTTCAAAGCCGCACCCTCAGCCGTCAGGGTCATGTCGACGGCCTTCTGGGACTGTAAAACAGTACGTGGGTAGGTTACTGACGCAAAAAAACGTCGACCAGTAGGTTGGTGCCATGCGGGCGTGCAGGTCTTTCCGGTCGGGTGGCGTAAGGCCGTCGCATTGCAGAGAGAGAGAGAGAGAGAGAGAGAGAGAGAGAGAGAGAGAGAGAGCTTTCATAAACTGGACGTTTCACGCCACCGTCGGACGTTGAATCTAATATTTCATCTCTTCCTTTTGCTACTCCATATTTTCTGTCTACTGCTGTAGTTGACGTTTCATCAAGCCATATAACACTTTGTCAATATCCATCATATAGATCTGCCCTAAAAGTCGGCATCGCCTCGCAGCTATATTGTTTGTCAAAGAATTGCTTACGCTCACAGAAATGGCCATGGTCAAAGTACAAGCTGTGAACCGCAGATAATGATGTACTTGCCTTGAAAAAGACGGGCTTTCTAATTGGTGAGCAATAATGTGGTGAAACACAGATATTTCTGTCCACAATAATAATAACAAACTGGACTACACGTCGCAGCGTCTGAAAATGAATCTTTTGGAAACGAATTTGTACATGTAACATATTTCCATGTTATTTGTGGCTTTAGCTTTCCTGCTGCCTCCTGCTTCTCAACATTTCTCTGCCAATCCTCATAATAGTTGAAACTAACCTGTTTCTACGGGTTATTACCTTAAGATTAGGGTCGCCGCCGGCTGTAACCATACAACTAATCAAAGGTTTGGCCGAGTCGGAAAATAAATTAATTAGATCACAGACCAAATACGTCGTGCTATCGCTCATAGGTGATGCGATGTAATTAACAGTAGTGCCCGTGGACTGTTCACGAAAATCAAACATTTGAAATAAAATAGAAAATGCATGAACACTGTGCAGAAGATCAGCTCCCAGCAAAACACCTGAAAATAGGACTTAATCTAAAGCATTTATTTCAAAATAAAAGGGGAAACTAATCACTGGACCTGTGCGTAAGGAAACGCGTTGGATGTGCTAACAGGAAAGCTACGAGGTGAGTGGCTTAGGTGCAAAAACGTAACCTCTGAGTACAAGAGCAAATTGTGGATAAAATCATTCATTCCTAGGATATGGATGTGAGGCATGTACACAATTCCTGATAACATTAATTCCTAAAACATTAAAGAAAAGCATCGATAGCCGGCCGCGGTGGTCGCGCGGTTCTAGGCGCTCCAGTCGGGAGCCACGCTGCTGCTACGGTCGCAGGTTCGAATCCTGCCTCGGGCATGGATGTGTGTGATGTCCTTAGGTTAGTTAGGTTTAACTAGTTCTAAGTTCTAGGGGACTGATGACCACAGCAGTTGAGTCCCATAGTGCTCAGAGCCATTTGAACCATTTTGAAAGCATCGATACATTCAACGTTAAAAGTACTGGTGTGAATCATTCGTACAACTGCTGTTGCCTGACAACTGATCGCAATAACTCGCGAAACGGTACACGTTTCGCAGTACACCCGTGTGTCCACGTGGTTTGTGGAAACGCGATTTCTAGGTATCGTGGCCAAGTTGCAACAATATCACATCACGCAATCATTAACAGTTAACATTCTTTAAAAACGAACATGAGATCGGACAGTTAGTGATGACGGTAGCACAACAAACTCTAATGTTCAGCCGGCCTCGGTGGCCGTGCGGTTCTAGGCGCTCCAGTCCGGAGCCGCGCTGCTGCTACGGTCGCAGGTTCGAATCCTGCCTCGGGCATGGGTGTGTGTGATGTCCTTAGGTTGGTTAGGTTTAAGTAGTTCTAAGTTCTAGGGGACTAATGACCACAGCAATTGAGTCCCATAGCGCTCAGAGCCATTTTTTTCTAATGTTCAACGACGTGGTTGGCTCCCCACGGACGAAAGATACATAAAGTAAGGAAAATTTACGAGAAGGCAAAGCTATTAATATTTAGAAAAATGAAAGCTTATACAGACACAGCTGAAGGCAAACAGACATTCATACAGAAGCGAGTGCTCACCTCTTATCGACACCTTTGTGTCGAGCTCTTCCGGCGGATCCAAGTCTGCTATAGAAATTTACTAAAAGAAAAATCTGCCAAGTTTTGCATTCCTTGCTGCGACAAGGGAAAGCAATCTTCCAGAGTTGAAAAGCGAGACCAAAAGCTAGCAGCTCTCCTCTCGCCAAGTAACAACGAGCCACGCGGTCAGTCTAACTCACCCTTCTTCGACTGGAGCACAGCTGTGGACGCTTCCCGTACCGGCGGCAGACTCCTCCCTTTTTCTTCTCAAGCCTTTTCCACGTTCCGCGTCGCCCGGATACCCAAAGATACCATTTCCGCCACCAACCTAACGCAGGTGGATTTCTCACAAGTAGCGAAAACCTCTTTGCCTACTTGACCACTACGAGAGTTGGCTATTCTGTACAACTGCTGCTGAATCTGTATGACTATCGCAGACTTTCTGCAGCAGACTACGCCACCGTCTAGCAACGTGACACACAACCACATTCATTCAATCACACCACTATGAGAATTATTAGAAAAGAGAAACAAGGAAAAGAAAGAGAAATGCTAGTGAAAATGGGCTACCGGACTAATGAAAGGTGGCTAAAGGACCCTTTCACAGTGGTTCTGTGTACGTTCAAAGCCGCAACAGGTGTTAGGGTGACACTGCTGTCCGAAAGGAGCCGGGTCAACACTTCTCGATGCTTTGAAAATAGGTTGAATTCAGTTCAAACTACTCGCAGCAGGAGAGAACTCAAGTGGGGTAAAAACCAGTTATTTAGTGTTTGCAGTTACTGTAGTAAACGTTATCTGCATCACACGTCCGTAGGCCGTAATGTAGTGGTTAAGCGTTGTTTCCTCTAGATCCTCGGGTGTCGGATTCGAATCCCGGCCAGGTCGAACATTTTCTCTGCTTAGGGACTGGGTGTTGTCCTGAAGATTTCATCTCGTTACCATTGTCGTAGACGCGCAAGTCACCGAAACGGCGTCAAATACAAAGACTTGCATTAGGCGGCCACGCTATCAGAAACGGGGCTTCCCGGCCAATAACGCCGTACAGTCATTTTCTTTATCAGCTGCCATTACCGCGCCCCCATCTCTTTACTGAATTGCGTGCTACGGGATCGCGATATCTCAGCGTAGAAACAACTGGTTAAACCCATGGAGATACTGACACCGATTTCCATTATTATTAACTTATACGGGAGTTAGTTTCCTTCACGTGGGTCGACTCGAACCTGTGGTTCACAAAAAATGGTTCAAATGGCTCTGAGCACTATGGGACTTAACATCTATGGTCATCAGTCCCCTAGAACTTCGAACTACTTAAACCTAAGGACATCACACAACACCCAGTCATCACGTGTGGTTCACAAGTCACTCTTATCTACATATGCAGTTCTAACGAGACACAAATACTGAATAATATGTGTGACCGTCAATCTGCATTGGTGATTTATCTGGGTATAAATATGAAACCTTACAGAGCACTGCATCATGGTATACATAGCAAACCCTTTCCCATGGTGTACATCATCAGGTGTACACACAAGTACACACAATATGTATCTGGTTTCACGCTTATTCAACAGAATGTGAATACTGGATGCAAATGCAAAGAATATGTATGCAATCGAGATAATAATTTACTACATTATGATCATTGGTCTGAGATGCGTTGTACCACAAAATAAATTTTTACAAGTACAGATAATATATTTAAGTCAAACTTGCTAGCTGCAGGTGTGTTTTTATATTGACAATAGATATTGAAATGGCACACGAAAGATAAATCAATACAGTGAACTATTTACCATGTAATTAATAGAGACTGGATTATACGCATTTGCATGCTGCACATGCATTTGCATATTTGACTCCTTTTCACTGGTTATTGCATAATTTAACTAAAAACTACTAACGATGAATATTTTCCCATACTTCACTCTATGTTTACAATGTTTTAAATATTTACACGGGCGGCCTCCAGCTCAATCTAGTTTTGATGTCTCACAGATTGACACTGACCCATAACTCCGTCCAGTCTCTAATCGAGAGGCCACTGCCTAACGAAATCATTGCAGAAGAGGAACAGGCAGACAGAGACAATGCTCCTGCGCCCGCGCCACCGGTTAATCCCCTCCGCTGTCATACGGTACGCATCTGAATCAATTAAATTGAGCTACGCAAGCTTTCAGTTGCACGTCCATTGTTTCAATTTAGCTTTATATTTATTTTACACAGTCGAAGGTGTTTACGACGTGTACTGTGTAACGTGTTGCCGCCCGAAAAAAACAAATTTACAAAAATCGTTTCGTGGCTAGTTGACCATCATGGAACATTCACATATGATGGAAGCAATTAGCAGTAGCAGGGATTCGTCCAAAGGTAACTAAAAAAGTCGTTTTAACATGGGTCTATGTGGAGCATTCATTGCAAGCAAACTTACAAAACCTATCCTCAAAGTCTTCCCGCGCAAATATTGCTTAAATCAAATTATACGAGTTGAATCAACATTGCATAAAAATTACATACCGACAATTTACGTAAAAGTTCTCGAAGAAATACGCAATGAACTCAAGGAGAGCATTATCTGGATTTCAGTTGACGAAACTAAAGACACTTATGGCCGTTGCACTGCAGATTTAATTGTTGGTGCTTTAAAAGAAGAGCCTTCTTCTTCCTATTTAGCGGCCTGCAAAGAACTTGAAAAAGTAAATCATTCTACGATCGCCAGATTTGTGAATGAGGGTATTAGAAAAATATTTCGAGAATCTTCTGCATACGAAAGGGTATTTGTGTTTATTTCAGATGCTGCTCCCTATAAGATCAAAGTAGGTAAGGCCCTACAAGTTTTTTATCCCAATTTAATGCGTGTGACGTGCTTTGCTCATGAAGAAGTGCGTTCCACGTTTGCGAATATCAATAAACTAATTTCATCCACAAAGGAAGTGTTTCTAAGCCGGCCGAAGTGGCCGTGCGGTTAAAGGCGCTGCAGTCTGGAACCGCGAGACCGCTACGGTCGCAGGTTCGAATCCTGCCGCGGGCATGGATGTTTGTGATGTCCTTAGGTTAGTTAGGTTTAACTAGTTCTAAGTTCTAGGGGACTAATGACCTCAGCAGTTGAGTCCCATAGTGTTCAGAGCCATTTGAACCATTTGAAGTGTTTCTAAAGGCTCCTGCTCGCATCAAGACCTACAAAGAAAAACTACCAAATATGTCTTTACTTCCCGAAAGAGTTCTAACTCGTTGCGATATGTGGGTCGAAGCTGTGTTGTTTTACAATGAACATTTAGAGGCCATTAGAGGATTAGAGGGGTAGTAAACGACTTCGATAGTGTACAGGCTTTGGCAGTTGGCCAGTGCAAGGAATCTTTTAATGATTCCGGTATTCAAAAAGACATTGCTGTGAATAGCACTCGTTTTTTTCCATTTACCTGCAAGTATTAAAAAGCTTGAAGCTTCAGGTTTGGGGCTGAAAGAATCTACTCAGTTAATGAATAAAATTATTCTAGTGAACTCATTTCTAGAGGTGTTCCGAAGGCAACTTAAAGAAAAGTTTGAAAACATTTTAAAAATAGCCCAGGCTATGAACCTTTGTGCCAAATTGTTAGTTTTATTAATGAGACGGGTGAACGATAGCCAGAAAAAATTAGTGTCAACATAGCACCCGAAATCAAATACTGCCCCGTTACTTCAGTTGATGTAGAACAGTCCTTTTCTGCTTATAAAAATATTCTGAGTGATCAAAGAGACAAACTTACTATCAAACATTTGGAACAGTACTTGATAGTTTATGTTTACAATAGTAAAAAATGTAAAATAAATTCTAAATGATGCTTTCGTCGAATAGTTTTAAGTAAAAGTTAATGCTGTTCAAAAAAATTCATGATTGTATATTGTTTTTTAAATGAAATATTACAGAGGTTTTTGAGCGTGCCCCTCTGCGTGCGATGTATCTCAAAGTTGGGCCTTGTACATATCGATTGTTTTTCTGCGACTCACTCTCATCGCATCCGTTTGTTACCGAGAACGTTAGCAAAGAAGGGACAATTCTGGAAACACTGTATGCGTCCCCCTTTGGAAATTTTTAGAAAATAATTCCAGAAAGGCCTTCCTCCTAACCTCTAGCAGAAAGTATTCAGAAACTGATATCAGCGTTCTAAAGGAACCGATTTTTCGAGTGGCCTGCGCTCTTCCTCGTCACTGATATGCACCGGTTCGACTTTGAGATATAATGCACGCAGTAACTATCATGTTCTTTTTTTATTAGTTGATCTTGCATGTTTCGACACTTTTCATACATTTTTATGCATTTTTCAAGCATATTTGCAAGCATATTTTAAGATCTTTATGTTGCATATCATCCGTCCTCTAGCAATTAAAGGGTTAATACGTTACACAACGCAGTAGTTTTTACAACTTACGCAGGAAGACGAATATGTCTTATTATTGTCTTTTCGATGATTTGGAGCCAGAATGTCTTGGATATTCCGGAAGTAAAAGTTCTGCATTGACTGAGTTTGTTCGTTAAAGGTTTTCTGATGCGATTTTAGCTTCTGACTGTAAACATATAATTGTTCAAGGAGGTCCGTCTGTAATCCTTTTTCAGCTATGTGTGAAACGTAAAGATTGTAGCTGATATCAGAAACAGAATGCTCATGATGCAAAGCTCATCAGTGTCCAGAAGAGTCTGAAAGTGCAGGATTGTATTCTGCACTGCAGAACGAAGCATGTCCGTAGGTATGCTGGCTACCTCTTGATATGCTGTGTTTCAAATCAGCACATGTGTGAATGTTCCCTGGTAAACCCTGTCTTTCAGGTAGCATCATGATGCAAAGCTGGACTTATTTCAGTTTTTGAGACGAAGGGCATCCACATGCTCTTTTGAATGCAAAATTTCTACCTGCTTTTTCTATACAGAAGCAAGAAGAAGATACGTGACTTTGTGTATGTCTAAGTTGTGATGCCATTCTTCAGGTGTTGAGCATTTAGCCATCGAAGAGGTTAGCGTCTGCTCCGTTCACAACTGCGGGAAAAAGTCGTTTAATTTTTTTAAATTGGTAATGTCATGAATTTCATCTTTTACATCTACTGGCAGCTAATCGTTTTTATGTTAGAATACAGGGCTCTGCCCCGAGTGCTTGTAAATATTCTCCCAGTTATCTTGACTAGCAACTTAGGATGTAACATTTTTTGTCGGAAACGAATAAAACAATACATGTACAGGCATGTAGCATGTCACTTGGAGAGCGTCAGGCGTTCCCTGGTATGTCTCCTTTCATTTTTTTGATCATCAATCATTAGTTTGACAAATCATTTTCATATCGATCGAACCTTTCTCTGCTTTCAGAAGAGAGCAATAGCACTGATTCAAATCACCTTCTTGTTCCCCAGTTTACAATACTATGTTGAGATTGTTCTTAAATTGAGAAATGCAGTATTACTGAAACGGCGAGAGTCGACCACGAAAAGCGGGCAGTTCCACCCCTCCCCCGCCCCCACCCCCAAACTCTGTAAAATAGGGTGCCGTTTTGCAGTATATTTCCACGCGTAACGACAGGTCACTCGCCGACCAAAGAAGGCCGTTGATGACGGAGGTCCAAGGCCGAGAATTCTCGGAGCAGAGCAGACAGACACATGATTGGAAGCTGTTTCGTACAGTCCATGGTGGGAATAAAACTGTAAACTGACAAAAATATTGACAGAAGCTAGGACAAATCGCGCCGTTGACTGACGAGGGTTTCTAGCGCGGAATCCGGCCCATAGCAGACGCTGAGAGTGCGTACTGTACTTCGCTTTTCTGATACAAGCTAGGGTCGCTAGGCAGTGTAAACTTCGTTCTGTTCCTGAAGCCGCTGGACGGTCTTGGACTCTGCAAATGGACTAGCAACCGTCTGAATTCTATTGACCTCCTCCTACACGTCTGCAGTCGTGTCTGCTCATATTTATGGTCAGATGGTACAGCAGCTTTGGCGGGTTAGGTCTCAGTAGAGTTAGGGTTTCGCTGACTCAGGTAATATCACACGGGCTCACCACGACTGAATTCACAGGCATAGTATGCGCGTAGTTCTTCTTTCTTTCTATCATGCAATCACTGCCTTGAGGTGGCTCTGTTATATTTAATGAGTCTGTTAGGAAATGATTTATCATTGCCTGCCATACCCTCATCAGATAGCTTTCTGAGACTCTCAGTGTTCTTTGTCATGCAACCAGTTTCCTGTCTCAATTAAATGCTCTTGAAGTGTGTGTAATTAACTGATGTGATGTCTTCTAATAATCTGTGAACACAAAATAACTTATAATAAGACTGGGATTTACGTGTGCCGTGTTTTTATTTCCGTAATTATAAGTTTCTTCTCAGTAGATTAATTATAGAAATTATGGAAATATCGGTTCTTGGAATTCAGTGCATAGGGCCACTTTATTATCAAAATTGCGTTAAAATAACTTCCACTGCGTGACTTCTTTAAGCATTTGGATTACAAGAAGCGATCGCCTGTCAGTAATTCCGGTTGATGTAGATTCGGCACGTTCACACACGGCATTTTGCAACTGATTTTTCGAAGCTTCTGTGCGAAGATCGATCGTCAGTTCTGAGAACTAATCTCACTCGTCGCTTTCATAAATACGGCATACTTTATATATGATACACCAAAAAGGTATCCAGCAAAACAGGAAAATAAGTGATGAATTTCTCTGCAGAGGACGTATATCTAGTTACTGTAGTCTGAAGCATACTTCACAATATTGATGTGTTATCATTACAAGTGGGCACAGCTGCCGAAAAATATAAGCCAATGCGAAGTCTATCATCTTAAGCAGTAGTTTATTTTGAGCAACATATTATTCGAAACTACAGGCGATTGGAACCGGTTTAAATAATGGCCTTCACATGTCTGCCCTTTTATTTTAAACCAGCGGGAAAATGCTACTACCAGTACAGCTACTGTTTAAAAAAATATGACTGAAAAGTGGGGTACCAGCTGCCTCATTCTACTTTCCCCAGCATCTTTAGAAACTTTCCAAAAATTTTTGCAATGCGAATATATTTGCTCTCGTTTTAACACGCAGCTGTCCTCTCACTCCCGCTCGCTGTAAGTCAAAAATGTTCAAATTTGTGTGAAATCATATGGAACTTAACTGCTAAGGTCATCAGTCCCTAAGCTTACACACTACTTAATCTAAATTATCCTAAGGACAAACACACACACCCATGCCCGAGGGAAGACACGAACTTCCGCCGGGACCAGCCGCACAGTCCATGACTGCAGCGCCCTAGACCACTCGACTAATCCCGCGCGCGCGGCCGGCCTGTGTGGCCGAGCGCTTCTAGGTGCTTCAGTCTGGAACCGCGCGACCGCTACGGTCGCAGGTTCGAATCCTGCCTCGGGCATGCATGTGTGTGACGTCCTTAGGTTAGTTAGGTTTAAGTAGTTCTAAATTCTAGGGGACTGATGCCATCAGATGTTAACTCCCGTAGTGCTCAGAGCAGTGTAAGTCAGTCATACCCATGCACTCCCACTTTCCCTCTCTCACTCATTTATTTTGATCATCATTCATTGTCATTCTATCTTGGCACCTCTCCAACTGTCACTGTCTCCTCTCTCACAACCACCGTCTACTACTACTACTACTACTACTACTGTTTCCTCCTCACTACCACTGCCTCCCTTTTACTCTGCCTTACTGCCCGTATCTCATTCCTTCCTTCCCACAGCTGTTGTTTCTTCTCACGATCGCTATCTCTCTCATCCTCTGTGTCATTGTCACAGACTGTGTCTCTCATTATCACCCAGTTCCACTTTCTCCTTCTCTTTATTCTTCTCCCACTGCACTATCTCGTAACATTTATTAATTTCCCATCTCTTTCCCACTGCCACTGTCTATTCTCTACGTATAAGGATGCACGAATGTGCTCACACACCAAAACTTTTGGGAACATTTTTAAAGGTGCTCAGGCAAGTACAGTGAGACAGATGGTACCCCGCTATTCAGACAGGGTCTTTCAAACAGCAGCATACTCGCCTTTTGTATGCTACAAGAGGAGCATTTTTCTGCTGGTCTCCTTCTTTTCACTGTCACAGCAAGACTTGTCACGCATATAAGAATAACTTTAAGGGTTAGTAAAATTTTGATAGTTTACTTATGTGAAACTGAAATAACGAGAAAAGAATTTTACACCTCAGACAGGATTTTACGTGCACAAAAATTCTGTATGTTTTCAGTACCGCAACTTGGGGATCCCAGAACACTTATCATGATAACGAGAGACACTTTACAATATATTTCTCCGTGATACGGCAGATAGTACACTAGATTTTCGCTCACACCGGATTTTACGTGCGTATTTTACGTGTACAAGTAGGATAACTTTGAACCTCTGTATCTCGGAAACAGACAAAATATCGAGAAAAATTGAAGATTGGTCGAGATCTGGATCTTAGGTATATACCGTAAACATTTCATCCACTTCCTGCGCACAGCTTTATTCGAATCTTTATCTCGGTTTCAGTACGAAAAAAATGATAAAAAATCTTTTCTTGGGGTTTACTAAGCACCCGCTCATGAACTAATGGTGCCTCCATAGGCCCCTTAAGGTTCAGAGTGAACCCAATTGGAGAAACAACCAACCGATTTCCTCCATTTGCCTAAGCAGTAGGAAGTGTCTAATATTCGTATTATGAGCCTGTAGGATAGTGACATTAAGACATCCTTCTACAGGATATATAAATAGTACTTGAGCTATCGGGAACACTTAACCCTACCTTTCTATCACCAACA
This sequence comes from Schistocerca serialis cubense, assembly GCF_023864345.2. Classification (NCBI taxonomy): domain Eukaryota; kingdom Metazoa; phylum Arthropoda; class Insecta; order Orthoptera; family Acrididae; genus Schistocerca; species Schistocerca serialis. Next base: position 470,628,427 of record NC_064646.1, on the reverse strand, counting down.
GACCACGAGGTATGAGCACCGGAAAACTCCCGTTTTTATGCACTTCGGTATGGAACACAGGTAGCTCATGGTGTCGCACGCGAACCGATAAACCGTAAAAACCAAACAATGCTTTACGCAAGCCCTACCGCACTGGAGGCTAGAGTTTGTTTCTTTGCACTTTAGTTATAATACAAAAAACGTATAAGTCACATTACCTTCAGAACGATGAAATCAGATATGACGTCTGCTTGATGTCTTCGCCTTGATCCCATCGCAGAATAGATAGCTGGCAGCTATTAATAACGGCCGCAGAAACTAATATTGAAAATTAGCTGTAACTAGAATAATCGGAACTGCAAGGTAAGCATTCAGAGCATGTCCAGTCCACACTCAACTCGCTCACCCACGCGAAACAGCTGAACAATTATTCGTCACCGCGCAACGGCTGTGGGACGTTTGGTGACATCATACGACAATTACCAAAGATCGCCTTGTCGAGCTGGCGTACATCCCAGTTCGTTAGGTAACAGAGCTCGTTCTTCATCTTCATCCGTTCTCCGCAAACTCCTGTGGGGAGCGTGTAACGGGCACTTCCAACTGTACCACACATACTAAGGTTTCTTCCCGTTGCGTCAGAGAATGGAGCTGCCAACTGATTCTTTGTGAGCGGTGAAATTAGTCTTATGTTCGAGTCCACTAGGGAGACGATGGAAAGTATACAGGCTTCCGTTGGGATGATCGGCGCCTTTCTTCTAGATATCTCAGTATTTCCGTGACTCTCCGCCAACCAAATCCGTGGCCATTCGTGCCGCCCTTCTTTGTATATTTTCAGTATTCATTAAGGGTTAAAAATTTGTTTCGAGAAAAATGGCAAATATCTCGAGGATTTCGTAAAGCGTCTTGAGAATATGTTGAACTGTGCTGCCCTCTGTTGACCAGGTATGCAATTACACTCTAAGGAAAAAAAAAAAAATTCACAAGCGGGGAATTATCCGAATGGGACGGGAATCGATAGATGTGACGTACATGTACAGAGAAACAAATGATTACAGTTTCAAAAAAGCTGCATGATTTATTGAAAAGAAAGAGCTTCACAATAGAGCAAGTTAACAACGCGTTGGTTCACCTCTGGCCGTTATGGCATTGACTGGTAGAGTAGTTGGGTGTTCTCCTGAAGGATATTGAACCTTCAATTAGAGCGGTTCACAAACAAAAACTCAAGTACACATGTTATTCCAAAAACGTTATAATGGAAGTAGGGGCCAGGAGATGCTGGTGAAATAACACACACTGCTAAAGATACCTTTTTATTTTAAAATACTTTCTCAATAACAAATTTTTAAGTCTGGCCTTTTTTTAGAAAAAAACAATTTACAATAGCAGACAAATTTTCTTTATGAAAAGGAGATTGTAAAGTATGACGTTAACAACTTCCCAATAATAAGACTTTAAACTTATCATATATGTATATACAGGGTTCCCAGCTATCTTGTCCACCCAAAATATCTCTGGAACAATAACAGCTATTGGAAAACGACTTTCACCGGTATCAATGTAGGGCTGGCGCCCATGAATGTGTATATTTGGAAACATTCTAAAACGAAAGCATTTGTGTTTTTTAAAACAAACTTATGTTTTTTTTAAATGGACCTCCTATATTTTTTCTTCAGCAATCCATAGCATGACAAAGCACATACACAATGGCGTTGATTGCATCGCAATATTCCCATTACATCCCGATATATTAAGACGCGAAGTTGACGCTTGAAACACCCGACATGCGCTGCTAGGGCACGTCCTGAGGCTGCCCGTAATCGCGATGTGATTGACATGCGTAAATACACTTCCATACTTATCAAGAGGTCCGAAACGAATAATACGGTCTGCTGCCATCCCGCATTAACGTCGTACATTCCAACAGGTATTTATCCCATAGGCTAGGGGTGATGCGGTTCTGTAACATATCTGTGTACCGCAACGTTAGTCACAAAGTTAACTTCGCTTATCGTTAATCCGTTACTAAAAAGGTAATGCCGCTCAACGTTAAATCTTTACTTTACTGTAGATCTAGCGCAAGTGACAGTTAATCATTCAGTCGCAATAGTAAAATTCATGTTGATGGTTTTAGTGAAACGAGCAAGTTGACTAAAAGTTTTACTGCTGTTTAGGTAAAAATGTTTTGATTTGGGAAGTTCAGGTAGGACATAGAAGACGAATGTAAACGTGTTTAACCAATTAGTTTTATTATCACATAATTATCAATATTATGTTTATCTAATGCGTTAAATGACAAATTGTTGCAAACAAATGTTTCTTAACATCACTGGTTAAATTGACCCTTTGTAGAAACTTCCACTGTGAAACCAGCACTACATACTAAACATAGCTCAAAGTGATGCCCATTGGCTTGCATACATAGGGTCACTCTGCGGATGAAGGTTGCCCCACTTCGTGCTACTGTTTCCTCTTTGATGGCTGTCCAAGCATCAATAATGCGTTGTTTCATTTTCTCTGGTGTTGTTGGTTCATGTTGGTAAACAGCATCCTTCACTGCTCCCCAAAGAAAATAATCCAGCGGTGTAAGGTCGGGAGATCGGGCAGGCCACCTAACTGGGCCACCTCGTCCAGTCCACCTACCAGGGAACTTACGGTTCAGAAGTCGTCGTGCTCGTAAGGCGTTATGTGCATCCGTCATGCTGATACCACATGACCATTCTCCGGTTCAGAGGTACGGTGTCCAAGAGAAAAGGAAGATTGTGTCGTATAAATCTGGAGTATTGTCTGCCATTTTGGATGCCATTTATAAAGAAAGGTCCGATAATGGTATCTCCAATAATCCAACACCAAACATTAACTTTCCACGGACGTTGATGCTCTACCTGACGGAGCCATTTTGGATTGTCTGCGGACCAATAATGCATATTCCTCATATTGACAATTCCTTTGTTGGAGGATGATGCCTCGTCGGTAAAGAGAACATCTGCAAAAAAATTTGGATAAGTCAGAAGTTTTTGCTGAGCCCACCGACAAAATGTTACCCTATTGCGGAAGTCGTTTCCATGAAGATCCTGGTGTAAATGAACATGGTAAGGATGAAATTTATGACGTTTAAGAATACGCTGTGCACTTGATTTCGACACACCAACTTCACGTTCAATTTGACGTGTGCTGATTTGAGGATTCACAGCTATGGTAGCGAGCACAGCAACTTCAGCACGTTCATCTGTGTGTGATCTAGGACGATGTCGAGGTCTTGGATTTAGGCTTCCCGTTTTTCGTAGACGAGATGTGAGACGACCAAACATCCGGCGCGAAGGCGAAGGCTTGTCAGGGAATCGTCTTCTGTACAGTCGTTGTGCCTGAACAGCATTTCGTCCACCTACAACAGGGTACAGTACAGGTATGTAGAGTAGGGTAAAAAACAGACATGTTAACTTAATAAACATAATGTTCGCTAACAGTACTATCAACAAACAAGCAATCTCATAACGTATTTCCCGTCAACGTACATTCTCCATAGATCAGCAGCATTTCTACCATATCTTCATGTGTGTACATTATACTGTACAGTATAAGTTCCACAACACAACGTTTATTCACAATGTGTACTACCTCCGTGCCGTCACTAGATTACTCTGATGCACGACTACACTGGCAAGCGGTGTGCTGCACGCCAAAGCAACAACAAATGGGATGCTCGGAGGGTGGTGTACAGGAGTTTGCATGGATCGCAAATCATAAACAAGGCGGAGTGGTAACTGTGGCAGTAGTGGGAACTACGTTGGACACTTGACTAGGTACAGCCAGGCCCTGAGCGACAGGCACAATGGGTCATATAACGCATTAGATAAACCTTATTTTGGGTGTGCAGGATAAATAAGACAACCTGACGGGTGTTCACCGATCGGTACTGGTTCATATTGTGTACGCAGATACGTAAAACGTGCAAGAGGGAAACCATTATGTGCTTATGATAGTTGATGGCAGCAGACTGTATTATTCGTTTCGCACCTCTTTACAAGTATTGAGGTGTGATTACACATGTCAATCACATTGCGATTACGGGCAGCATGGGGTTCACGCTTGAGCCTCAGGACGTGCGCTAGCAGCGCATGTCGGGTGTTTCAAGCGTCAACTTCGTGTCTTAATATCTCGGGATGTAATAGGAATATTGCGATGCAATCAACGCCATTGTGTGTGCGCTTTGTCATGCTATGGATTGCTGAAGAAAAAATATAGGAGGTCCTTTTAAAAAAACATAAGTGTGTTAAAAAACACATATGCTTTCGTTTTAGAATGTTTCCAAATATGTATATTCATGGGCGCCAGCCCTACATTGATACCGGTGAAAGTCGTTTTCCAATAGCTGTTATTGTTCCAGATTTATTTTGGGTGGACAAGATAGCTGGGACACACTGTATATATAAGAGGGCAATTCCTTAAAAATACCTTTAAGTAGCTAGTTTGTACTAAAGTTAAAATAGTTGTCTCTTGCCAATTAAACAACTTATATCACACCTGTCAGTTTTTAAAAGATCAATGTGAATAAGCCAGCACACAAACCTTCACATTAAAGGCAGTTCCCAAAAAAAAAAAAAATTTTCCTCAGCTCGGTGGGGGAGTGATACGTCTAAAGGGGCCCAGATGACAATAGTTGGAATACTTATTGGTGGTCTACAGGGCCACAGCAGATCAGCCCCAAAACTTGCATTACAAGCCACCACCTCCCCGAGTTACCCAAAACCAGAAGGTGTAGCAAGGGCGGTGCCTGTACAGACTCTGAACCACTGGTGAAGAAACTCATACACTTCACTAGAACTTGAAGAACCCAACTCTGTTACATAAAAACAGTACTCAACTTCTCACACTCCACCACAGCGCCGGGAGCACGTTGCACTTCCTTATGCTCGCCAGAGCCAACCGCTGCCAGTGGTTTCAACGGCCGATAGGAAGACACTCGCTGATCTCCTGCACCACGGCTTCTAAGCTTCATAAGCCACGTACATGTGGGTAAGGCAGACTTAGCCCCTGACAGCCAAGAGAGCGGTTCTAGGCGCTTCAGTCTGGAACCACGCTGCTGCTACGGTCGCAGGTTGGAATCCTGCCTCGAGCATGGATGTGTGTGTTGTCCTTAGGTTAGTTAGGTTTAAGTGGTGCTAAGTTCTAGGGGACTGATGACCTCTGATGTTGAGTCCCATAGTGCTCAGAGCCATTTGAACCATTTGAGAAATAATTCTTACGGTGCGCTATGACATGGTGACAATTATACTTTACAGTCCATGGCAAAACAGATTTTATCCATTCCTTTGTCTATCACTGGAATTAGTAGCCGATTTCAAGATCCACGTTCTCCGTGAACAAGCTATATAAAAAATTAGGACTGGGAATTTTCATGTGCACCCTCATAAGGCCATTATTAACAATACAGATGCTCACTGCATTTGCTGTGTGCGATTTGTTGATGAAAGAAGTAAATAAATGATGGAAGTTTATCTTTTTTGTAAGGAAATAAATGTAGTAACGACAGCCAAAGCTTTGTTCGAAATAGTGGGTAACTTCACGGAATAAAATCAAATTAACTGGCATCACTGTGTTATATTCGTATACGAGGGTAATGTACCGCACTATGTTCCTTATTGAACATAATAAGAATTACACACATGAAAGAATGTTGTTTTATGTACACATCCTATTTAGCACGCGATCTCGATCACATTCTATGGACTTCCTCCAGCGCGCAACAAGGGCGTGAGTGCCGTGTCGGTACGACTCCTTATCCCGGTGACAGAGCCAGTGCTTCATCGTGTGAATCACATACTCATCGTCCTCAAAATGTCTGCCAGCTGCCGAGTCGTAATGCGTCTGTCCTCACGAATGACATCATCAGCTCGCTGCAACATTTCAGGTGTGACAGCCGCGGATGGTCTCCACGACCGCTGCAAATCGTGGAGCTCCGCCGAAACGCCTTCTGATGACCTCACCATCCGTGCCCAGCGACTGACTGTACTTCTATCGACAGCAGATGCTCCATAGACTTTGCACATTCATTTCTGAATATTCTTCAAGGTTTCTTTCTCTGCAGTGAGAAATGCAATGATGCCACGTTGTTTGTGACGTACATCACATAGAGATGCCATTTTGAAACTGTCCTGCAGCTGCGGTATCTGTCGGAACTGACGGAAACTTCGCGCGCTCACCTAGGAGACTGCGACGAATGCGAAACGTTACGAATGTACTATTTGAATTGTTCTCGGCTGAGAAACAAAATACGGTGCATTAATTTCAGAGTAACCTTCGTACAAGCAGTTCTCGGTGACAAAGCTCCTCATATTATGTGAAAGCATCGCATTATCCATAGAGAAGCACTTGTTTCGCAAGGTTTCAATGTTGATCTGAATCAAGTACTTCAAACTGTAGTAAATGTCATAAAATTTATTAAAAATCGTCCACAGAAAGCTAGGTATTTTTAGATAAAGAGTTACAAAGTGAGGGATGAATATAGATTTCTCTTATTTTATAGCAGCACTCGTTGGCTTTCCAGGGGAAATGTACTTTTGCGCATTCTTGAACTTAGGTGAGAAGTCTTTTCTTACCTGGAAGAAGAAAATCATATTAGTGCTAAGTGCTAACTAGACACTGATTTTCTATTAACCGCAGCATACTCATGTGATGTATGTGAGGTGGTAAACTCACCAAATAAGTCTCTGCAATGAAGTGGCACTCATTTCATTAAGATTATTGACAAAGTTTCGGACTAAAGAAAGAAAGAAAGAAGCTGCTTCTTTGGGTGAGAAAAATGAACGACGGCGGAGGGGGGGGGGGGGGGGGGGGGAAAGCTGCTACTAGAATTTTATGAACGACAATGAGGTGGGCCCTACTGGAGGACATTTACCTCAGCTCCATGATGTACATTACGAAAAATAATTTCCAGAAAACCTTGATACGTTCCAATGGGTTCGAAATCCCATGAGTATTGATACTTCACAATTCAGTACTGGAGAAGAGGAAGATTTCATTGAACTTTTCATCTGATTCTTCATTAAAAGCAAAGTTTTCATCAACGACATTACTACTATTTTGGTGCTCATTACGAAAATACACAGAAGCGCCAAAGAAACTGGTAAATGCATGCGTTTTCAAATAGGGATATGTAAACAGGCAGAATACGGCGCTGCGGTTGGCAATCCTACATAAGACAACAAGTGTCTAGCGCCGTTGATATTAGCATTCGAGTTAAGGTGTGGCCGAGCGGTTCTAGGCGCTTCAGTCTGGCACCACGCGACCGCTACGGTCGCAGGTTCGAATCCTGCCTTGGGCATGGATGTGTGTGATGTCCTTAAATTAGTTAGGTTTAAGTACTAAGTTCTAGGGGACTGATGACCTCAGATGTTAAGTCCCATAGTGCTCAGAGCCATTTGAACCATTTTGAACATCATTTACTGCAACTAAAATGGCAGGTTATCAAGATTTAAGTAAGTTTGAACGTGCTGTTATAGTCGGCGCACGACCGATGGGAGACAGCATCTCCGAGGCAGCGATGAAGTGAAGATTTTACCGTACCACCATTTCACGAGTGTACCGTGAATGTCAGGAATCCGGTAAAACATCAAATCTCCGCCATCGGTGCGGCCGGAAAAGGGTCCTGCAAGAACGGGACCAACGACGACTGAGGAGAACCGTTCAACGCGACAAAACTGCAAACTCTTCCGCAAATTGCTGCAGATTTGAGTGCTGGGCCATCAACAAGTGTCAGCATGCGAACCATTCAACGAAACATCATCGATATGGGCTTTCGGAGTCGAAGGCCTACTCGTGTACCCTTGATGACTGTATGACACAAAGCTTTACGCCTCACCTGGTCCCGTCAATACCGATGTTGGACTGTTGTTTCCTGCCCCGACGAGTAGCGTTTCAAATTGTATGGAGCGCACGGACCTGTACGAGGATGGAGACCACAACATAAAACCAAGGATCCTGCATGTCAGCAGGGGGCTGTTCAAGTTGGTGCACGCTCTTTAATAGTGTGAGGCGTGCACAGTTAAAGTGATATAGGACCCCCGGCATGTCTAAATACGACTCTGACAGGTGACAAGTACATAAGCATCATGTCCGATCACCTGCATGCATTCGTGTCCATAGTGCATTCCGATGGGCTTGGGCAATTCTAGCAGGACAATGCGACACCCCACGCGTCCAGAATTGCTACAGAGCGTCCCCAGGAATATTCTTCTTAGTCTAAACACTTCCGCTGGCCACAAAACTCCCCCCGACATGAACATTATTGATTATATCGGATGTCTTGCAACGTACTCTTCAGAAGAGATCTCCATCCTCTCGTACTCTTATAGATTTATAGGCAGCCCTGGAAGATTCATGGTGTCAATTCCCTGCAGCACTACTTCAGACATTAGTCGAGTCCATGTCACGTCGTGTTGTGACATTTCTGCGAGCTCGTGTGGGCTCTACACAAATATTATGTAGGTGTACCAGTATCTTTGGCTCTTCAGTGTAGGTTTCAAACTTGAGCAAGATAGCAGTGACGGTAATTAATTTCTTTTGAAACCTCCTATCGTTTTCGGCAGTATCTGTCATTTCAAAATTCAAATGGCTCGAAGCACTATGGGACTTAATATCTGAGGTCATCAGTCCCGTAGACTTAGAACTACTTAAACCTAACTAACCTAAGGACATCACACACATCCATGCCCGAGGCAGGATTCGAACCTGTGACCGTAGCAGCAGCGCGGTTCCGGACAGAAGTGCCTAGAACCGCTCAGACACAGCGGCCGCCAGTGGCTGTCATTAAAACCAATAACAAATCAAGACGTTGTGTGGAGAAGGAAATGTGGGTAGCTGTATCTCATATTATGCAAAGGTTTGACAAGTTGTGCAAGATCAAGTGTTACATTGAGATGTGTAGCATTTTACTCGTAACAGTTTATTATTAATTACTTCCGTTTTTACAAGGTATCCGATAGAGGAGAAACAGAAAGAATACGCTTAGTCAGGGGAGCCACCAACTCAGAATGGTTGACTACCATGGTTCAGGGGTAACGGCATGTTGTGTGTCCCTATGTTATCACTACCTAGTGAGTAATTTATTTACAACGCCTCTTTCCCTTTAAGTTTCCGCTTTTGCTTAAGGTCGCATGCAGTAAATTCTTGGCAAGCATGTGCGATGATAAACGATATTTACAATATATCGGAGTTGGGAGTTTAAACATCAGTTCTCGAAAGGTGTCCATTATTATCAGACATTTCTGTTTGTGTGCATCTTCGCCTCGCGAGTAGCCTTTGCCATTATGTCTGTCACACACTGATCGACTTCCACATATTCACGGCTGCGTCCTCAACGAGAGTGTCTCTGCCCGAGGTTTTTCAGGGGAGAGTGAGTCGGCCAATGTCTAAAGAGGTCATGGCCGCCACACGTAGCTTGCCGGTTTGCAAGCAAAGCAAGAGTTCTACATCATTCTATTCTGTTTTGGCTTCTCTGGAGTGATGTTGCGATCTGCTCGTGTTTGATATGATGGGCTAAGCAGTGCGTTGCTTTAGCGTACAGTTAGCTGCCACTACCAATGGGGTTTTATGCAACCTGAACTACATCTGTATCAGGAACGGTATCCAGACAAGCGACAGCGACGTAATCGTTGTAAGTTGCTTCTCAGAAGGACTGTTGGCAAACGGAATCGTACTGTAAAAAACGCAAGTGAGGACCGGGCATGAGTTACACGGTATTTTTGGACCAAGATATATATTACTTCTGACATTCTCATCCGAGTGTCTCAAACCTTTCTTTGTGTAGTTAGCGATGTAGGGGTACAGGTTTTGGATGTCTCTAAGATTATTCCGTTTATAGAACTCAATCTTTCATCAATGGTTCAGAAACGTTGCCTCATAAATTGTGTTTTACCATCACAGACAGTGAATTCAACAGGGGATATCAAAATGGTAAGTGTGGAAGTGATAACTTTCCCATACATAATCGACATCATCATCATCATCATCATCATCATAATTTAAGACTGATTATGCCTTTCAGCGTTCAGTCTGGAGCATAGCCCCCCTTATACAGTTCCTCCATGATCCCCTATTCAGTGCTAACATTGGTGCCTCTTCTGATGTTAAACCTATTACTTCAAAATCATTCTTAACCGAATCCAGGTACCTTCTCCTCGGTCTGCCCCGACTCCTCCTACCCTCTACTGCTGAATCCATCAGTCTCTTGGGTAACCTTGCTTCTCCCATGCGTGTAACATGACCCCACCATCTAAGCCTGTTCGCCCTGACTGCTACATCTATAGAGTTCATTCCCAGTTTTTCTTTGATTTCCTCATTGGGGACACCCTCCTGCCATTGTTCCCATCTACTAGTACCTGCAATCATCCTAGCTACTTTCATATCCGTAACCTCAACCTTGTTGATAAGGTAACCTGAATCCACCCAGCTTTCGCTCCCATACAGCAAAGTTGGTCGAAAGATTGAACGGTGCACAGATAACTTAGTCTTGGTACTGACTTCCTTCTTGCAGAAGAGAGTAGATCGTAGCTGAGCACTCACTGCATTAGCTTTCCTACACCTCGGTGGTGGTGGTGGTTAGTGTTTAACGCCCCGTCGACAACGAGGTCGTTAGAGACGGAGCGTAAGCTCGGGTGAGGGAAGGATGGGGAAGGAAATCGGTCGTGCCCTTTCAAAGGAACCATCTCGGCATTCGCCTGAAACGATTTAGGGAAATCACGGAAAACCTAAATCAGGATGGCCGGAGACGGGATTGAACCGTCGTCCTCCAGAATGCGAGTCCAGTGTGCTAACCACTGCGCCACTTCGCTCGGTCCTACACCTCGCTTCCAGTTCTTTCACTATGTTGCCATCCTGTGAGAATATGCATCCTAAGTACTTGAAACTGTCCACCTGTTCTAACTTTGTTCCTCCTATTTGGCACTCAATCCGTTTATATTTCTTTCCCACTGACATTACTTTCATTTTATTTGGAGATGCTAATCTTCATACCATAGTCCTTACATTTCTGATCTAGCTCTGAAATATTACATTGCAAACTTTCAATCGAATCTGCCATCACAACTAAGTCATCTGCATATGCAAGACTGCTTATTTTGTGTTCACATGTCTTAATCTCACCCAGCCAGTCTATTGTTTTCAACATATGATCCATAAATAATATGGACAACAGTGGAGACAGGTTGCAGCCTTGTCTTACCCCTGAAACTACTCTGAACCATGAACTCAATTTACCGTCAACTCTAACTGCTGCCTGACTATCCATGTAAAGACCTTTAATTGCTTGCAAAAGTTTGCCTCCTATTCCATAATCTCGTAGAACAGACAATAACTTCCTCCTAGGAACCCGGTCATATGCCTTTTCTAGATCTATAAAGCATAGATACAATTCCCTCATAACACTTCTCCATTATTTGCCGTAAGCTAAAGATCTGGTCCTGACAACCTCTAAGAGGCCTAAACCCACACTGATTTTCATCCAATTGGTCCTCAACTAATACTCGCACTTTCCTTTCAACAATACCTGAGAAGATTTTACCCACAACGCTGATTAAAGAGATACCTCTATAGTTGTTACAATCTTTTCTGTTTCCATGTTTAAAGATTGGTGTGATTACTGCTTTTGTCCAGTCTGATGGAACCTGTCCCGATTCCCAGGCCATTTCAATTATCCTGTGTAGCCATTTAAGACCTGACATTCCACTGTATTTGATGAGTTCCGACTTAATTTCATCCACCCCAGCCGCTTTATTGCACTGCAATCTACTGACCATTTTTTCCACTTCCTCAAATGTGATCCTATTTCCATCATCATTCCTATCCCATTCTACCTCGAAATCTGAAACATTACTGATCGCATTTTCACCTACATTGAGCAACTCTTCAAAATATTCCCTCCATCTGCCCAAGGCATCCACAGGATTCACCAGCAGTTTTCCTGACCTGTCCAAAATACTTGTCATTTCCTTCTTACCTCCCTTTAGAAGACTGCTAATTACACTCCAGAATGGTTTTCCAGCAGCTTGACCCAAAGTCTCCAACCTGTTTCCAAAGTCTTCCCACGATTTCTTCTTGGATGCTGCAATTATCTGTTTGGCTTTGTTTCTTTCTTCAACATAACTTTCTCTGTCTACCTGGGTTCTGGTTTGTAGCCATTTTTGATACGCCTTCTTTTTCCTTTTACAGGCTTCCTTGACTGTATCATTCCACCAAGCTGTTTGCTTCATCCTACTTTTACACACTACTGTTCCAAGACATTCTTTATCCACTTCTAGTACTGTGTCCCTGTACCTTGTCCATTCCTTTTCCAATCACTGTAATTGACTACATTCAACTAACTGGTACCTTTCTGAGATCGCTGTTATGTACTTGTGCCTGATTTCCTTATCTTGAAGTTTCTCCACTGTTATTCTCCTACAAATGGACCTGACCTCCTGCACTTTCGGCATCACAATCCCAATTTCACTGCAGATTAAATAATGATCAGTGTCATCAAAGAATCCCCTGAATACACGTGTGTCCCTCACAGCCTTCCTGAATTCCTGATCTGTTATTATATAGTCAATGACAGATCTGGTTCCCCTGCCTTCCCAAGTATACCGGTGAATGTTCTTATGTTTAAAAAATGAGTTTGTGATTACTAAGCCCATACTGGCACAGAAATCCAAGAGTTGTTTCCCGTTCCTGTTGGCCTCCATATCCTCTCCAAATTTACACATAACGTTTTCATACCCCTCTGTTCGATTTCCAATCCTGGCGTTAAAATCACCCATGAGCAGAACACTGTCCTTGTCCTTTACTCTAACAACTACATCACTGAGTGCCTCATAAAAACTATCCATCTTATCTTGATCTGTCCCTTCACAATGCGAATATACTGACACAATCCTAATTTTCTTGCTAGACACTGTCAAATCTATCCACATCAGTCATTCGTTTACATACCTTATTGCAACTACGCTGGGTTCCATTTGCTTTGACTCCTGACAGGTATTCTCCCACTTTCTCTAAAGTGACATCGGTCGGGGCAGCTGAGACAAGCTGTATACTGACAGAGAAAGAGCCATGCACAATCGCACCACTGGATATGTACTGATGAGGCATATATAGCGCCTCTCTCCGTAACGTGTTTCTTTATTTTATGGCCTACCGAGATACATTCGAACAGCGTGAATTCTTATCCAATGTTACCGAATGGTTAGCAGAACGGCACTCACAATTACGATCAATGTGGAGCAGATTCCGTTTTGTTTAAACACTGTTTCTGATTCGTGATCGAGTTTACCACGCCACTTTCTTTTTTCAAATCCACGTTATGGAGCAGGTCTTTGCATGGTTTTTCTGATAACACAACGTAAATCATGTAACATTAATGTGATTTTCTGTGTGCAATCCTTGCGCTTTTTTGGATCAAATAATAACCCTGAATATAAAAAGGAAATTTCTTGTTTCATCGATATTTCGTCCCCTTCGTAAATTTATTAAAAAATTGTTGAACTACTTTTGTAAGACAGTGGCAACGAATAATCAACAGGCTTGTACTGATGCTTTACACGTAGGTACTTACACAATTGTTATTGTGTTATAATTCGATCGATAGTGCAAGTGAAACCAGTTATGCTCCAAGCAAGTTATTCAAATGTCAACTTCTCAGCACTAGCAAAGTATTTTCAGGTTACGGAAGGTAAGTTTGCGTCGAGATTTCCAGGACAACAGCTGCTGCCTCGTCTCGTTATTATGCTCTGTGACAACGTTGCATTTCTAGGTCACTATAATCAATGGACGGTAAGTTCTGATGCGAAGAGAATTTCCGTTGTGTTACGTATACGTGTTTTTGATGAATTATTCCTGAGGTTAGTAGTAACATTATCTCCTTTGGCCTTAAATCACTTGCAAATAGGACACCTTTAATCAGTGCAATTCCTAGCCGAGCTTTGATGTCCACTGCTACTAGCGAAGGCACAGCCAATTTAATAACGGCATGTAGATTTCAATATCGATCAAAAGTCTTTGAAACATCGTAACATCGGCAAAAGATGTTGGGAAAAATCCACGATAGCAGTTCCACTAATGTTTTCGTCATTTAAACGAATCTGTTTGTGAACATATGCCACTGTGACATCCGTGCTTGGTCAAAGGAGCAGAAATAAAATTTGAAAGAAAAACACTGCCAGAGTTGATAATTGCTGTTAAAAGCGATGTAATATTATCTAAAGAAAGTGTGGTAGTGAAACATAAACTAAGAAAGGAACCAAACTTCGAATTAACTCAGTAAGTATCCAGTAGATGGAATTCTACGTTACTGTATTCCTGAAATATTTTGGCAGGTGCGCCCACAGGTTCATAATTTATTAACTGCCGGTCTAGTGCGTCTCTCATGCCAACAGCCATTGGTATTGTAGATCTGGCACATGTCTGTGACATTCCGAGGCCTACGGAAGTGACTACCCACGAAATTTGCGTAGAAAATTACGCTGCAAGCAACAAATTTGTCCCAAATACTAGAATGTTGAATATAAAAACATCTATCGTGCAACTACTACGGACTACTGGAGAGAAACTGAAGACTAACGTCAGAACATTAATCAAAAAGTGATTGTTACCAACTTACCATGTTAATACTCATAGTGAACATGCGTCAAGCGACATAGAACAACATAGCGACTTTAACGTCATATATTAGGCCATTTTTTGAAACGTCAGTGGAACCGTCAGTTTGATTGATGTGCTCCATCAGAAAAATAAATATTTCGGGTTTCAATTACGCTGCTGAGTCACAGGTTTGAAAGAGAAAGATTTATTGGAATCAAAAGGAAGTCGTAGTTACCACGATATGGTGTACAATAGGCAATGCGACACGTAACACGAAGCAGAAATAAATAAGAGTACCGTATGGTAAGTTCCTAGGCAAACCGCTGAGGTCATCGGTCCCTAGGCTTACACACTACTTAATCTAACATAAAATGACTTACACTAAGGACAACACACACACCCATGCCCGAGGGAGGACTCGAACCTCCGACGGGGAGACTCGCTCGATCCGTGGCAAGGCGCCTCAGCAAAAGCTACCCGCATTGGTGCAACCCACGGAAAAGTAGTTGAAACGACTTAACTGTTTCACACTTACAAGCGATACGACACCGACATGTATCTCTACCGTATCACCAGGCACAACGTCGTAAGAAAATTAAGAACCACTGATTTTTTTAGGTTTTGTAGCTCAGCTGGTAAAAACTGACCCCTTAAAGGATAACTCCCTGTCCGTCTCTGTATGTCTGTCTGTTTGCCTGTCAACGCATTTTCTCAGGCGTAGGTAAATGTATCAAATGGTTCAAACGGCTCTGAGCACTATGGGACTTATAACATCTGAGGTCATCAGTCCCCTAGACTTAGAACTCTTTAAACCTCAGAAGTTAAGTCGCATAGTGCTCAGAGCCATTTGAACCATTTGAACTACTCTACTTCTCTATTACTCATTCTTGAATTTGAAAATTCTCTTGAGGCTTTAGAAAACGTTACTGAATGTATTTTCATGTCTTTTACTATTGTCGTAGGGTGGTGGTTTTCTTGCCGGAGGTTTTCTACAAATTTGGAATGGCTGGTGTCATATTTCCATGCGTTCTTTATACTTTATTTCAAAAGATTTGTTTGTCTGCCCTAAACATAGAGCACCGCAGCTGTTACACTGGAGTTGATACATGCCAGATTTTTGGTAGATGTCAGTGTGATCTTCCTGCTTATAGACTTTTTGTAGGAAGTTATTACTTCGGTATATTGTTTTTATTCCTTGCTTCTTGAGGATGTTCCCAATTCTGTTTGCCAGTGTATTTCCGTAGGTGAGTTTGTACAAGCGTGTCTGTTGAGTTTCTGTGTTGTGCCCTTGTTGCCACCCTACCACAACAGGCTGGCACAAGAAAATAATGAGAGTCACTATCAAGAAACATTTCATAAATCGACAACAGAACATTCAAATTAAAAAAGCAATAATACAGAAGAATCATGTAATAAGTGACCAGGAAAACATCAGCCAGCAGACGTTGTTCAAACTAATAAAACACACTGTAAGGAAAGACCAACCCCCTAGAAATCACAAACAAATATCACAGACTAGGCAGTATCACCACACACACACACACACACACACACACACACACACACACACACACACAAATGCACACACGCACACTAGTCGGAAAATATGGACATGCGCACACACAAAGAACACCAGCAGACGCTTCCATCACTTCAAAAACAAAGATGAACGTATTTCACAACAGCGAAACAAAACACACAGACCGGCGGGATGACAGTGGTTCTTCACAACACAAAAGCGTGAATAAGTCTAGTGTTAGTGGAAGTGCTGTGTGCTAAAATCTAACACAGATACGTGGAAGAACATGAATAATGACATAAACAACAGAGTTTGTACGGAATCCTCAGAACACCAGTTCGCACTGTCCTTTTTCTTTTTTTCTTTTTTATTTCTTCCATGTTGTCCGCCACACTGAGTATCTAAGGAAACTATTAGGTAAAAAGATTGATTTTCTCATTGGATAGTCCTACGTCACATCTTGATATTAAACTTATTTTCTTTCAGCTGTTGTCCATACTTAATGTAGTACTTCGCAAATAAAGAAAGTAGTGGGCATATTTTGCATAATATTCGGTGAAGAACTGGCCAGCTTACGTTTGGGCAGTTGTAGGTCGTACATTGTTGTATACAAATATAGCTAACGTATCGAAATTGCTTTCAACGGTGTAAAGAGAGCCGTACCTCTTTTCCTCGGAAAAACATACGTGAGATATGTTGGAGGTTTGCAGCTAAGCGCCACACGTGAGGCTATTGCTGTCTACTACGCGGTGTTCAGAGCAGCCTCGTGTATCTGCTTTACGTATTCTGCCGATAAAAGCCGAAGCTGGAAATGAAAAAACGCTGTCAAACGAAAAGACACTGGGAGTCATCAGCTGATGATGCTCACTGGATGTCTTTTCAGTCTGTCCTCTTTGATTTCAGGGAGCTTTGTGGCAGGCATGAAAGATATGAAAGCCAAATTTCTGTTGCTTCTGAATGAGCAGCTGGACGAAACCAAGGAGGACACATCAGAATTATCCGTATCATTGGCTCCTTCTGTTTCTCCAGGAACATTGCGTAGTCTTGCAAAGACATCAACGTCCGCTGCCAGACCAACGATGGTGACAGATCTCACTTCAAATGCAGTGTTTCTTCTGAATACTCCTCACGCTGGATCATACACTACTTTACGAAATTGAACAGTTCTAAAAGCACTGTCTCCGCTGTGTTAATTTGTGACCATTATTTATGTACTGTCCAGTCACGTTAATGTAACCACCTGTTAAGAGTCAGAACAACTAACTACCTTTTGCAGCCTGAGCGGGCAGAAGGAGAGTCAGTGATGTTCTGGAAGGTACGGACAGGGATCTGTAGACACGTCTAGATAACTGTATGTTGAGGATCGATGGTGCGAACAGCTCGATCGAAGTGGCACCACAGGTTCTCTACTGGGTTTTAAATACGTGCAATTTTGTGACCAGGAGACTACGGTAAACTATTCCCGATGTTCGTCGAAACATGTACGTACATTGGAAGCTGCGTGACACGCTGCATTGCCCTGTTGGTAGATGCCATCACGCTGAGAAAAACAAAATTGCCTGGAGATGTGGATACGGTCCCCAGGGATAGACGCATACTTGATCCACTGCAGAATGACGTGATCACACAGGGTGTGCCTCTAGCTCACATCCTTCCGACCATTGTTGCAGGGCGTTCGCTATCAGACGTTTCAAGCCGGACATGCCAACGGCGATTTGGGCGAATAAAACTTCATTCGTCTGAGAAAGCCACCTGTCGCTACCAGTAGACGTCCAGATGCGGTATTGGCGAGCAACAGTCAGCACGAGTGCATGAACCCGGTGCCTGCTCCGGAGGCCCATACGTTGCAACTTCTGCTAACCTGTCACTCAGGTTAATCTGGGGGTCAACGGCTCAAGAGTTGCACATCTGTTCGTGCGTACACTTGTCAGCCATCGTTCACCCATCACCATCGTCCCGTGGAGCGCCTCAGTTGACTCAACGCTGGTTTTGGATAGCGCCGTTTTGCAATACACTGTATACTTCAACCGAGGCGGCACGCGAACAGTTTACAAACTTAAGTGGTTTCGTGTATGCTTCCACATTTGGCCCAAAAGCCAATGATAATGTCCTTTTGGACGTCAGCTAAGTCGCTCCGTTTCTGCGATACGACAACGACTGCTCTTTTTTCCGCATCCCCACGCGATGCTTTACATACCATCTACTGCTAGTGCTCCTACACGCCGTGTGTGACTAGTTACTGCACGCTGATGATATGATAAAAAAAAATTAGGTTAAATATATTTCAATTCTTTCAATTTAAATCTGTTTTCATACTAGGATGTCGTGTTCCCAGATTGGCACAGCTTTGCTACAGGAGACACGAAAGCGGTCGAAGACGTCCGTCTTCTGGTCGGCTCCTGATCGTTGTCAGAAGGAGGCTAGTTTTTGATTACGCAAAGACTTCTGTTATTTGGAAAAGAACAACCCGGATTTCTTTACGTAATCAGTATGAATTTTATAATTACCTAAGGGACCTTTAACAATGAACAGTAAAAAAATTGCATTTGCAAATGAAATCATTAATAAATGGGGCAGCTATGAGTTGTATAGAAGACAAGGAGCGGCCTTCTGTCTACGACCAGGATGCCGCAGTATTCTCTGCTGTAGTAAAGGCTGTTTGATATTTTAAAAAATAATATGACATGGAGGTTAAAAAAGTATAAAGGAAAAGAACAGAATACGGAATCTGGTAAACACTAAATATATTCAAACAATTCTCACTAGCAAATTAGGGCTTATTTATAAACAGTATAACTCACATAAATACTTTTCTAACTGTATGGTGCGATCAGATTTCAGGCTGCCCTGTGCTGTCTCCTTGGTTTACGTTTTTTGTCACAAATTACAGTCATTACTTTTCTCCTTCGTTAAAGACAATTCTTGCACTGTTCAACACCTTCATAACAATAACTTGCCAGTTTACAGTTTCGAACATAAATTACTTGAATTTTATTAATTAATAATGTTGTCTGCACGCTGACAAGACCGCTCACTTTTATAGCTTAAAGTCGACCTCCTTTACATTTTCACATTACAAGCAGAAGTACATTAAAAATCTGAAGATCTACAAAAGTTTTTTACTGTCATCTTTTATTTAGATCGAAGCGGAACGACAGTTCAGCTTCTGTTAAAATGTTTCTTTGACTGCGCAATCGACGTATTAGCGTCCGCGCTAGGTGCGCATCTTTACAGTTATGTAAATTATATAAAACAAATGTCTTTCAAAGAATATGTCTCATCTCATAATTTGATCATTTAATATACAGATAGGTGAATGCCTTTCCAAGGGTACTCAAAGCTTTCATACGACGGAAAGCCCAATAATATTACAGGGCGCAATGTGTCTGGACCGTGTATGTGGACAAAATCAAGTAAGTACCACATACTGGTGGTCTTATAAAAACAAACTTATCGTAATGGTATTTTTATTGTTGTCCATACACTTTCCCAACTTACCTTATTGCACCGAGTAACTCCTCAGCAGATGAAATAGTAAGTTGGAAATTTTTGTCCTACTTTGTCAGCGTGGCAGATACTAGTTGTCCAAAATATGGAAATTGTCTTATTTTGTACAATTCGTGGAAGTTTTCGTGGAGAGAGATCTCACGAAAAACCACAGCCGAACAATGTCTAACAATTATAGCGCTGTACAGGTGCTCCCAGTACTTCCTTGTCTTTTTCACCTCTTTGAGCTTTTCATAATAATCCATAATAACGTCCTCTTAAGAAGAGCTCCTCATTGCAACGGAAATTGCAAAAGGAACCTTATTCGTGCTGTCTTGTTGCTTGTCGTATAGCGAGTCGCATCGCGTATTGTATAGCGTACCGTATCATCCCAGTGAGAACACCAGTGTCGCTATGATAGCCGTCTCGTCGCGAGCCAGAAAATTTTGACCACCTACCTGACAGCCCGTATGTCTATCCTCGACGCGGATGACAGTGGCAGCGCATCTTGGCATGGAAGCAATGACGCCTTGGTAGGTCGCTGGAGGGAGTTGTCATCACATCTGCACATACAAGTCACCTAATTCCCGCAACTTCCGGCGAGGGAGGAGATGAGCTCTGACGTAACTTTCAATCACATCCCAGATGTATAAGATTGGGTTCAGATATGGCGAGTTGTGGCGGCGATAGGGGAGGGGAGGAAGGGGAAAGGCAGTATGTCAACTGGAATTCGCCACTGTGTTCCTCGAACCACTCCAACACACTACTGGCCATGTGATGCGCCGCATTGTCTTGTTGGAAGATACCACTGCGGTCGGGAAATGTGATCTTCACGAAGGGGTGTACGTGGTGTGCAGCCAGAGTACAATACCACTTACGCATAATGGCGCTTTGCAGGAGCTCTACTGAGTGCCCATGGATGTCAACGTGAATGTTTGCAGACCATAATGGATCTGTCGGCAGTTCGTCTCCGTCCCGCAGTGTACGTGTCAAGGAGCTCTTTCATTGGAAGACGACGGATTCGCGCTCTCCCATCCGCGTGATGAAGAAGGTGTTGGGTTTCATCTGACCATGCAACGCTCTGCCACTGCGCCAGCGTCCAGTGCCGATCGTCATGTTGCCGATGTCATGATGCTAACATTGGCACATGCATGGGTCGTCCGCTGTGGAGGTCTATCGTGAGAAGTGTTCTGTGAACTGTGTGTTCAGACCACGTGTACTGTACCCACCTTTGAAGTCTGTTATTAGTTCCACCACAATTCGCCGCCCGTCCTGTTTACCAATCTGCCCAGACAGCGACGTCCGAAATCTGCAATTGTGGTTGACCGCCTAACTACACGACGTCTAGACGTGACTTCACCTTGGTTTCGCCACGTCTTGCAGAAACTCGCCACAGCTCTCCTCGAATACCCGACAGCTCGTCTCGATCCTCCGAGCTATTACCATCCGTCCTCGGACAAACCCAGATACATCGCGCGCCTTCCCCATTCTACACATGGACAGCACGCTCACTCATACTACATGCACCGTGCGTGTGTCTCGCTAACAGCCTTTCCCAGTCAGATGACTTTGGTATCGCCTGGACGGCTTTATATCGGTAACAGGTCGGTGGTCATAATGTTCTGGCTGATCAGTGTGTATCTCAAGTGGAGACTGCAACGCGTGGTCATGAATATCCAAGATCTTCCAGGAGTAGTAAATATTTTAGGAGGTGGCATTACAGGCCAAATCCAACAAAACATTTCACGTAACGCGTCCAGTTTTTATTGGTTATGGAATTACTTCTCATTCTGGGTGTTGGAACTCATGTTCCTGTAAGTTTATTTGTCAATTATTATTTTTGTTTTCAAGTTTGCGATCTTGTGCTCAGTTTTCATAATTTAATTCGCATGGGTGAATTTCTCAACCACAGTTCCTCCATATCGTTTAAAAGTGCCTCTGAAGTTTACAGATGCTGAGTTCGCAGTGCACCCTGTACCTTTGACAGGCAGACGGAAATAGACGATTGCAATTTTGTCGTTGGTTCGCTGTAAATCTCCGAGTAATTTCATTAACGCTGTTTACTTATGAAGTCACTTTCAACGAATTTTCATTCCATAAGGAACGGTCGCACGCAGCGACCGTAGATTATAAGGAAGGAGAGGCACAGGCCAATTAGTCGCAAACTCATTAGTTTGTATAACTCTTGGAAATGTATATTTCGCGTATAAATAGCTATCGTCAGTGCTGAAATACAAGGAAATTACAGAATCAGCATTAATTTACTTTTTTTTTTGGTCATCAGTCTACTGACTGGTTTGATGCGGCCCGCCACGAATTCCTTTCCTGTGCTAACCTCTTCATCTCAGAGTAGCACTTGCAACCTACGTCCTCAATTATTTACTTGACGTATTCCAATCTCTGTCTTCCTCTACAGTTTTTGCCCTGTACAGCTCCCTCTAGTACCATGTAAGTCATTCCCTCATGTCTTAGCAGATGTCCTATCATCCTGTCCCTTCTACTTATCAGTGTTTTCCACATATTCCTTTCCTCTCAGATTCTGCGTAGAACCTCCTCATTCCTTACCTTATCAGTCCACCCAATTTTCAACATTCGTCTATAGCACCACATCTAAAATGCTTCGATTCTCTTCTGTTCCGGTTTTCCCACAGTCCATGTTTCACTACCATACAATGCTGTACTCCAGACGTACATCCTCAGAACTTTCTTCCTCAAATTAAGGCCGGTATTTGATACTAGTAGACTTCTCTTGGCCAGAAATGCCTTTTTTTGCCCTAGCGAGTCTGCTTTTGATGTCCTCCTTGCTCCGTCCGCCATTGGTTATTTTACTGCCTAGGTAGCAGAATTCCTTAACTTCATTGACTTCGTGACCACCAATCCTGATGTTAAGTTTCTCGCTGTTCTCACTTCTACTACTTCTCATTACCTTCGTCTTTCTCCGATTTACTCTCAAACCATACTGTGTACTCATCAGACTGTTCATTCCGTTCAGCAGATCATTTAATTCTTCTTCACTTTCACTCAGGATAGCAATGTCATCAGCGAATCGTATCATTGATATCCTTTCACTTTGTATTTTAATTCCACTCCTGAACCTTTCTTTTATTTCCATCATTGCTTCCTCGATGTACAGATTGAAGACTAGGTGCGAAAGGCCTTGTCTTACACCCTTCTTAATACGAGCACTTCGTTGTTGATCGTCCACTCTTATTATTCCCTCTTGGTTGTTGTACATATTGTATATGACCCGTCTCTCCCTATAGCTTACCCCACTTTTTTCAGAATCTCGAACAGCTTGCACCAGTTTATATTGTCGAACGCTTTTCCAGGTCGACAAATCCTATGAAAGTGTCTTGATTTTTCTTTAGCCTTGCTTCCATTATTAGCCGTAACGTCAGAATTGCCTCTCTCGTCCCTTTACTTTTCCCAAAGCCAAACCGATCGTCACCTAGCGCATTCTCAATATTCTTTTCCATTCTTCTGTATATTATTCTCGAAAGCAGCTTCGATGCATGAGCTGTTAAGCTGATTGTGCGATAATTTTCGCACTTGTCAGCTCATTCCGTCTTCGGAATTGTGTGGATGATGCTTTTCCGAAAGTCAGATGGTATATCGCCAGACTCATATATTCTACACACCAACGTGAATAGTCGTTTTGTTGCCACTTCCACCAATGATTTTAGAAATTCTGATGGAATGTTATCTATCCCTTCTGCCTTATTTGACCGTAAGTCCTCCAAAGCTCTTTTAAATTCCGATTCTAATACTGGATCCCCTATCTCTTCTAAATCGACTCCCGTTTCTTCTTCTATCACATCAGACAAATCTTCACCCTCATAGAGGCTTTCAATGTATTCTTTCCACCTATCTGCTCTCTCCTCTGCATTTAACAGTGGAATTCCCGTTGCACTCTTCATGTTACCAAATGTCACCAAAGGTTACTTTACATAGAACAATAAGTAAACCACCATGCCATCCAGTAACAGCTACTCATTCTGGTCAACCTGCCATTTGAGTTAACTCCAACAAACTCCCTCCTTCCGTCACGATACGATCTCACTCGTGTACAGGCTGAAGGCAACTGAGGTGCTTGTTTACAGCAAATACAGTGGCCTTAGTTTACGTCATGTAGTGCAAGCAACACTCCCTACGTTTTAAATTAAACTAACAGAGCTTCGTTTCAATACCGTAACTTAAATTTTTCTTTTAAGTGTCTAAAATCTACAATCATATTTGCAGCATATCGCTTTGAAATATTCAAGAAATGCCAAGTTATAAGGTGCTTGCTCATATACTTGTAGTGAAGCGATCCACCAAACCTGTGTAAAGGATCATTAATACGCTCATTCAACTGTCTTGTACAAAACATTTACATCACTTTAGGAATAAAAATTGAAAAAACTAAAAAAAAAGATTTTGTTGAAGTTCATCTTGATAAAATACAGATACATACGAATCTGAAATTTGTCAAAAGCTAAAACCTAGGTTAGTCACTCATATCATAGTGGTTAAGTAATCCAATAAATATTTAATATAAAAGAAATATGAAAGTCCTTACAAACAGGTTTTATGAAGATCTGTTAACATCAAGGTCAAATAGTGAGGATCAACATTCCAAGGCTGATTTAACCAGATACATTTAATGAAACATAGAAACGCCATCTATTGACGTAAAATGTCATACACAAACGCATGATGCACGTAGCTCCAACTGCGTTACGCTATTTGCAGAAAGACGATAAATCAAATTCTCACTATACTTACCCTTTAAGGCTAAAAACTGAACAGTGATGTACTTGTTTGGTGGCGAAATAGATATAGCACTGGATAGCACCAAGTAAATGGAAGACAAAACGATCCACTAATAATAATAAGTTATGTTCTCACTTACTGTCATACCATGTGTTGCCTTTTTAAAGGCAGCCCGAAATTCCCGTAGTAGATATATCCGTTGACAGCGAACAATAACAAACAAACAAAAATAATCTCATGATAGATCTCTCCTGGACCGTAACGTCTCTTATCCTGAAGCAGATCATCGAAGAGCTCCCAAAACCGGCTGCACAATGAGCATGTGATTGCCACATGACCACATGTAGGAGTATATCTCCATCTCCTCCAGGAGGTCCGTGACTGCGTTTGTCAGCCTTGTGCAACAAGTTGATGGCGTAACTTACGCCCTTTTATGTAACGAAAGCAATGCAGGTACGGTTTTGTATAGACAAACATAAAAATCTCTAGAATTATTGTTGTTATTTTGTGCTCAACAGAACGTTCTTCGTCATCATCAAAGGCAAAACTTTCCTGTTATTATTGATAAATGGGAAAGTTGTTTATGAATAAAAGAAACTTATTTTATGTAAGATCGATGAAGTAATGAAACGATGATTGATGGATTTTTGTATTGCTTTTTTTTATTTTACCTTATTTTCACAAAACTGTGTTTTCTACTGTTATATGATAAATCTGTATATTTTCAGTTTATTATCACTACAACTTCACTGCGTTTCATGTTACAAGCCGACGGTTATCGAATAAAACCTGAATTAAACACTGACAATTTCAGTTGCGCTATAAATACTGTTTACTTTTAAGTAATGGACAGGAGAACAAAAGGGCACAGATTGCATACGCAAAAAAAAGAAAAAAGAAAAAAAAAGCCATAGGAGTGAGGTAACGCCGGATAGGTGTGCAACACACCTAATACATAGGTAACACACATCTACGTCTACATCTACATGGCTACTCCGCAATTCACACTTAAGTGCCTGGCAGAGCGTTCATCGAACCATTTTCATACTACTTCTCTACCATTCCACTCTCGAATAGAGCGTGGGAAAAAGGAACACCTAAATCTTTCCGTTCGAGCTCTGATTTCTCTTATTTTATTATGATGATCGTTTCTCCCTAGGTAGGTGGGTGTCAACAAAATATTTTCGCATTCGGAAGAGAAAGTTGGTGATTGAAATTTTGTAAATAGATCTCGCCGCAAAGAAAACCGGCTTTTTTTCAGTGACTGCCACCCCAACTCGCATATCATATCAGTTACACTCTCACCCCTATTGCGCTATAACACGAAACGAGCTGCCCTTCTTTGCACTTTTTCGATGTCCTCCGTCAATCGTACATGGTAAGGATCCCACACCGAACAGCAATATTCCAGCAGAGGACGGACAAGTGTAATGTAGGCTGTCTCTTTAGTGGGTTTGTCGCATCTTCTAAGTGTTCTGCCAACAAAGCGCAGCCTTTGTTTCGCCTTCCCCCTCTGGAACCGCGCGACCGCTACGGTCGCAGGTTCGAATCCTGGCTCGGGCATGGATGTGTGTGATGTCCTTAGGTTAGTTAGGTTTAAGTAGTTCTAAGTTCTAGGGGACTGATGACCACAGCAGTTAAGTCCCATAGTGCTCAGAGCCATTTGAGCCGCCTTCCCCTCAATATTATCTATGTGGTCTTTCCAATTTAATTTGCTCGTAATTGTAATTCCTAGGTATTTAGTCGAATTGACAGCCCTTAGATTTGTGTGACTTACCGTATACGCAAAATTTATCGGATTTCTTTTACTACACATGTGGATGACCTCGCACTTTTCTTTGTTTAGTGCCAATTGCCACTTTTCGCACCATGAGGAAATCCTCTCTAGATCATTTTGTAATTGGAATTGATCAAAAATGTTCAAATGTGTATGAAATCTTATGGGACTTAACTGCTAAGGTCATCAGTCCCTAAGCTTACACACTACTTAACCTAAATTACCCTAAGGACACACACACACACACACACACACACACACACACACACACACACACACACACACACACACACACACACATGGCTGAGGGAGGACTCGATCCTCCGCCGGGATCAGCCGCTGGAATTGATCGTCTGATGTTTTTACTAGACGGTAAATAACAGCGTCATCTGCAAACAATCTAAGGGGGCTGCTCAGGTTATCAGCTAGATCATTTATGTAAATCAGGAACAGCAAAGGTTCTATGACACTACCTTGCAGAACTCCAGATATCACTTCTCTTCTACTCAATGATTTACCGTCTATCAGTACGAACTGCGACATCTCTGAGAGGAAATCACGAATCCAGTCTCACAGCTGAGACGATACTCCATATTCACGCAATTTGATTAATAGTCGCTGATGAGGAACGGAATCTAAAGCCTTCTGGAAATCTAGGAATATGGAATCGATCTGAGATCCCTTGTCGACTGCACTCATTACTTCATGGGAATAAAGCGCTAGCTGTGTTGCACAAGAACGATATTTTCTGAATCCTTGTTCGTTATGTATCAATAAGTCATTTTCTTCAAGGTGATTCATAATGTTCGAGTACAGTATATGCTGCAACATCCTACTGCGAACTGAGGTCAGTGATATGGGTCTGTAATTCTGTGGGTTACTCCTATTTCCTTTCTTGAACATTGGTGTGATCTGTGCTACTTTCCAGTCTTTAGGAACAGACCTTTCGTCAAGTGAGCGGATGTATATGATTGCTAAGAAAGGCGCTATTGTGTCTGCATACTCTGAAAGGAACCTGATTGGTATACCATCTGGACCGGAAGACTTGCCTTTCTTAAGTGATTTGAGTTGTTTAGTAACACCTAAGATATCTGCTTTCATGTCACTCGTGCTAACAGCTCTTCTGGTTTCGAATTCTGGAATATTCGTCTCCTTTCTTGAAGGAATTACGGAAAACTATATTTAGTAACTTCGCTTCAGTGGCACCATCATCGGTAACATTTCCATCGCTATCGCGCAGTGACGGTATTGACTGTTTTTTGCCACTGGTGTACTTTACATACGACCAGAATCTCTTTGGGTTTCCCACCATATTTTGAGACATTTTGGAAACTATTAAAAGTATCTCGCATTGACGTCCACACTAAATTTCGAGCTTCCATGAAACTCAGCCAGTCTTGGAGATTTAGCGTTCTTCTGAATTTGGCATGTTTTTTTCGTTGCTTCTGCAACAGTGTTCTGACATGTTTTGTGTACCATGGTGGATCAGTCCCGTCTCTTATTAACTTACGGGGTATGAATCTATCTACACAGTTATGACTAACTGACTAAGATTACTAGTTAAACGATCGTAGTCTATGCTTAGTTATAATGGTCTACAGAGCCTATGGGAGTCTAATCATTCTAATTCAGGTTACATAACAAAAATTGTGTTTCTGTATCGAATAAAAATTGAACACATGTTATATGGAACGTTTCATTCCAATTAGTCTACACTACCACCTCGTAAAATACTTATCATTCCTCCTGAAACAATTTCTGTCTAAATCATTTGTGATTTATCATCAGTAAATCGAAACGGTAGTCGTACGAAATAATACTAATCGAGTGCTGCCGAAACAGAAGAGAGAGTACGCTGCTTCCGTACACAGAAGAGATTTAAAAAATATTAATTTGTTTAGAATCCAACTAAAATGGCAACCAATAATGCTATAAAGAAATTAAACTAAAAATACAAAAGATGTGACTTCACAGCAGCCATTACCACTGCGTTGTTAAAGTTGACGGCAAGTGTCATTAATTGCCATTGACCCCGAAACAGTTCCCTGCTGTTTGTTGCAAGTGTTGTAATATTTGTACTCGTGGCGTGTGTGGGTGCTGATGTTGAATCTGTATAATGTCGTTTCTACTTGCACTATTTTGTTCTGTGCAAGAGTGTTTTTGTCACTAATTATAATTGTGCGGTGTCAGATTTATGGGAAATTTGTTTAGGCTTCCGCTGCATTTCTTGTCGATTGTGTAAGCGAGAGATGCGTGTTATCCGATTACTCGATGGCTACCGCGTCCGCGTTCAATCCGATTGCGGTCAGATTCAATTATTGGGTTTGCCTAACGGCGAGATTGACGTATTTGCGTGGCTCTGCAACGCAGTTTTAGCGGAACAGGTATGCAGGTAACGCAATCGGTACGTGATGGACCGACATTATTGGATTAAAGAGGTCAGCCAAACGAGCGGGTCGCGTCTCGTTGCGTGTTCCCGACCCGAAGCCCTCCGTTACGGCAGTCGGCAGTCACGTGTCAGGGGGCAGTGACGTAACCTCATACTGGCCTTCACGCTACATCCTCTCCATCTACTTGGAAGCCCCTCCCCCCCCCCCCCCCAAAAAAAAGTAACAATTCCTCGGCATTCCGTAATTTGTAATTTTATACCTGCATTTTCCAGTTCTTTCACTGACACTTGGCTTTTCCCTGCATAGTCCCCATAGAGGAAATGGTACTCGTTTGTCTTTACGAAGAACAAAATGTTCAGTACTCGCAGGTGGAGGACAAACGATATCTACATAAACATCTACATATATACTCCGTAAGTCAATGCACAGAGCTTGTGGAAAGGTACACTGACCAACATTGTCGACTTACCGTCCTACTCCGTCGGTGCACAGAGCGATGGAGGAATGACTGCCTCCATGCAGTCTCGTGCAGATTCCCGTATGGAGGACATAGTGATAGACATCCATGGGGTTGTGAAGCAGCTGAATGGGTTCAAAATAAATAAATCGCCAGGTCCTGATGGGATTCCAATTCGGTTATTACTTAGCTTGCATTTATCGCAAATCTCTTGCCCAACGTAAAGTCCCGAGCGATGGAGAAAATCGCAGGTGACGCCTGTATATAAGAAGGGTAGAAGGACGGATCCTCAAAATTACAGACCAATATCCTTAACATCGGTTTGTTGCAGGATTCTCGAACATATTCTCAGTTCGAATATAATGAATTTCCTTGAGACTGAGAAATTGCTGTCCATGCATCAGCACTGCTTTAGAAAGCATCGCTGCTGCAAAACGCAACTCGCCCTTTTTTCACATGATATCTTGCGAGCCATGGATGAAGGGTATCAGACGGTTGCCATATTCCCTGACTTCCGGAAAGCGTTTGACTCGGTGCTCCACTGCAGACTCCTAAGTAAGGTACGAGCTTATGGGATTGGTTCCCAAATATGCGAGTGGCTCGAAGACTTCCTAAGTAATAGAACCCAGTACGTTGTCCTCGATAGTGAGTGTTCATCGGAGGGTATCATCTGGAGTGCCCCAGGGAAGTGTGGTACGTCCGCTGTTGTTTTCTATCTAAATAAATGATCTTTGGATAGGGTGGATAGCAATGTGCGGCTGTTTGCTGATGATGCTGTGGTGTACGGGAAGGTTTCGTCGTTGAGTGACTGTAGGAGGATACAAGATGACTTGGATAGGATTTGTGATTGGTGTAAAGAATGGCAGCTAACTCTAAATATAGATAAATGTAAATTAATGCAGATGAATAGGAAAAAGAATCCTGTAATGTCTGAATACTCCATTAGCAGTGTAGCGCTTGACATAGTCACGTCGATTAAATATTTGGGCATAACATTGCAGAGCGATATGAAGTGGGACAAGCATGTAATGGCAGTTGTGGACAAGGCGGATAGACGTCTTCGGTTCATTGGTAGAATTTTGGGAAGATGTGGTTCATCTGTAAAGGAGACCGCTTATAAAACACTATACGACCTATTCTTGAGTACTGCTCGAGCGTTTGGGATCCCTATCAAGTCGGATTGAGGAAGGACATAGAAGCAATTCAGAGGCGGGCTGCTAGATTTGTTACTGGTAGGTTTTATCATCACGCGAGTGTTACGGAAATGCTTCAGGAACTCGGGTGGGAGTCTCTAGAGGAAAGGAGGCGTTCTTTTCGTGAATCGCTACTGAGGTGATTTAGAGAACCAGCATTTGAGGCTGACTGCAGTACAATTGTACTACCGCCAACTTATATTTCGCGGAAATACCACCAAGATAAGATAAGAGAGATTAGGGCTTGTACAGAGGCATATAGGCAGTCATTTTCCCTCGTTCTCTTTGGGAGAGAAGATGCTAGTTGTGGTACGAGGTACCCTCCGCCACGCACCGTATGGTGGATTGCGGAGTATGTATGTAGATGTAGATTCAGGCAAATGTGCGGCCCATGATTTCTCGTTTCTTAGTCTGATAATCCCTACGGGAATTACTTCCTTTATCACAATGTCTAGGAACGGTAGGCATTTGTTTTCTTCAATCTACATGGAGATACGGTAACGTCAGTTCATCATGGAGGTAGAAGAAGACGGATGCCTAACGTTCCTAGACATTCTGATGAAGAAGAACACTGATGGCACGCTGGGTCATTCCGTCTCCAGAAATAAGACACATACGTACCCATGAATACTAACGCGAATTCTTTACAGACGAATGGAAAAACTGGTAGAAGCCGACTTCGGTGAAGATGGTTTGGATCCCGTAGAAATATTGGAACACGCGAGGCAATACGTACCCTACACTTATCTTAGAAGAAAGATACGCTTCTAGAAATTGTAGAATTAGAGAAAGCTCCTGACAATGTAGACTGGAATACTCTGTTTCAAGTTCTAAAGTGGCAGGGGTAAAATACAGGTAGCGAAAGGCTATTTACAATTTGTACAGAAACCAGATGGCAGTTATAGGAGTCGAGGGGCACGAAAGGGAAGCAGTGGTTGGGGAGGGAGTGAGACAGGGTTGTAGCCTCTCCCCGATGTTATTCAATCTGTATATTGAGCAAGCAGTAAAGGAAACAAAAGAAAAATTCGGAGCAAGTATTAAAATCCATGGAGAAGAAATAAAAACTTTGAGGTTCGCCAATGACATTGTAATTCTGTCAGAGGCAGCAAAGGACTTGCGAGAGCACTTGAACGGAATTGACAGTGTATTGTAAGGAGGATATAAGGTGAACATCAACAAAAGCAAAACGAGGATAATGGAATGTAGTCGAATTAAGTCGGGTGATGCCGAGGGAATTAGATTGGGAAATGAGACACTTAAAGTAGTAAAGGAGTTGCAAAAAATTTTCAGTCTAGTCATTCCATTATACAGCTGATGGCTGTCTACACTTGCAACTGCGAATACATTTCTGTATTTCACAACGTGTGTAGTCGCCGCTGTCCCTGTTCCTTCGCATATGCTTGCATGTATGTCCGAAGGAACATTGCACAGTACTTCTGAACAACATAGTCACGCAATATTGAACCATTAATATTGTCTCCAAAGCAATTAACATACAAAAAAAAAGCAGCAGGGTCTCAACACTCTTCTCTGGGGCATACCTGAAGTTATTTGTACATCTGTTCATGACTCTCTATCCCAGAAAACTTGCTGCGTACACCCTAGAAAAAAATCCTCAATCCAGTGTCAAATTTCGCTTGATACCTGCATACGATCGCATTTTCGGTAATAAGCTTAACTGTGGTAGTGAGTCCAATGGCTCTCGGAAGAACTACAGCATCTACCTTACTGCACTGATCCAGGTTTCAGGTTGTCATATGAGAAAAGCGCGAGTAGGGTTTGATAAGATGCGGGTTTTCGGATTCCATGCAGGATGGCATGGAGGATGTAACTATAGTGGAGATACTTCATTACATTTGATCTCAGAATACGCTGTAAGGCTCTACAACAAATGGATATAATGGATACCGTACTTCACAGTGTTTTCCAGACTAAGTGTGGGAATGGATGAACAGGAAATGGAATATCTGCTGGTGAACCACGTTGTATGGTGGATTATTGTTGGTCATATCCCAGTCGGTCTGTGTGGTGTCCACGAGCGCATTCACCGTGGTGTACGGGACATTATCTCTATGTTAAGGGTCGAACGGGGAGAGACGAGAGTCTGTTTTGGTTGGGAGTGGTCCCTGGTCAGCGACGGCGAGTTCCGCTGCGCACCCAACGCCGGAAGGGAGCTGGAGAGTGCAACGGGGCTGCAGGCGAGGCGTACAAAACAGTACCAAGACTCGGTGCGAGTGTCGCTAGCGGACCCCTGTTATGCCAAGGAAGGTACACGGATTGAGTGTCGCCGTCGTGGATGAAAAAATCGAAAGTGGTCATCGACTACGGTGGCTAGATGTACGGTACGTCGACCTTTGAAACTTTTGAGGATGGAACATATGAGGCTTTGTTACCGTTCGAACTGACGATTCCGGATCCAGCTCCTACCAGACGAAGTGGTCGTGTCGAAGACATGGATGGCGGTTAATGCTGAAACAATCGGTTTTTCATTTGTACCTTTTTTTATTATATCCTGTAATAAACGTACAAATAGAACAAAAAGTGAATAATTGTGAATCGCTCCATTTCAAGGTACATTGAATCGAAATTTTAAATTAGATAGGCAAATAAATTAAAATTCAATCTGTACACCGTTCGCTGCTTTTCTCGGAATGTGACAGTTGGCTGAATATTAAAAACACGAATATTGTCCTATTGATTTTAAATTTTTGAAACTCTCCTCAAAAATCATGTTGTAATCGGGGATCATACCTCAATTACTAGTAGTCTGTGCTGCTAAAGGCTGAAAACCGAGGTTGAAGAACTCAGTCTTTCGCGTTAATTTCTTCGTTTTCAAGGGCTACAAGCAGTTAAAGGCATATCATGTAGACACAGGCAGCAGATCACTTTCACTTTTTATTGTATAGGGCCTACTACGAATGAACAAACGACACCCTGAGACCGGAGCAGTTCGGTTTCAGGGATCACCACTCGACAACACAAAAACTCCGCCGCGTCGTTGAATACATAACACAAGGATACAACACAAACAAAGCAACTGGGGCGGTGTTCCTGGACATCGAAAAGGCTTTCGATCGTCTATGGCAGAACGGCCTCATACGCAAACTCAGCGACGCAGGGTTCCCCGACGGGCTGGTACGCCTCATACACTCATATCTCACGGACACGAGATTCAACACATACGTGCAGGGCAAACAATCGACATGACGTGGTATCCAGGCTGGGCCCTTACTGTTTACATTAACGACCTCCTAACTGCACGACAGTGGAAATCTACACGGATGACACCGCCATCCTTGCGCAAGATTGGAAGCCGTCTAACATTAACTCAGCAGAGCCTTGGCTGCTGAAATGGGGTGTTAGAGTAAACGTCGACAAGTGGGAACCCGTTCTGTTCACTAGAAGACCGAAGCTACTGCGCAAACATCAGTACTGCAACCCAATAACACTATATGCACGCCCAATACGTTTCAGTGAGAAGGTCAAATACCTCGGTGTCTGGCTGGACCGGAAACTACTCGGGGAGAGGGTATGGGGGGGGGGGGGGAGACCACATTCAACACATGACCAACAAAGCAAACGCGAGGCTCAAACAACTCTACTCTAAGGTTAACAGGCATAGCACACTGAATAGGAGGATATTTAGGTCCATGTACATGACACTTATTCGACCCCTGATGACGTCTGGGGATACGCTGCGCCCACACGCCTGCGCCGTCTGCAGCTCATACAGAACAAAGTACTCAGAATCATAAGCAACGCTCCGCACTACACACGCATCGTGGACCTTTACCGGGAATGTCGGCTGGATACCATCTTGCAGGTATTCCAAAAACTCTCCACGCGACTGTACAATAACACGAGACACTAGCGTAACCCGTTTATCATTTCTCTGGGTAACTACGACCACAACCATAGAAGGAAACATAATAGACCACGGACACTATTAGCAAGAAACTAAACATCCATGGTCCATAGCACGCTAACACGACAGTACTGGCGAGCCCTTGCAACGCAGCTACTACTGGCAACCCCAGATGCTCGACCCGCAGAAAAACAGGCAATCGCTGGGAAACCGTACTGTACACAGCACGCCAACCAGCAACACACACCCCCTACTCTGTGAGCTGATCTATGACCGATAGCCCACTTGAACTGTTACAGGGACGCATCAGCTGCAGCAAGCCCTACAACGAGTTCCGCAACGACAAAGGTAACGATGCACGATACCTCGCACTAACACAACCACACCTTGCTTGCACTGTCGCAGCTAGCAAGCCGCTACTGCCCTTACTACCCGTCTTACTGTCGCAGAGGTTTTTTTTTCCCCATGGCGCTTGCCTTGGCATTTTTTTCCTCTGCCCTTACAACCGCTACCCTTCGATCGCTTTCGTCCACTTTCTATCTCCCGATGGACCATGTAAATGAGTAATATTACCCAGACGCATGGATAACATCACAGCCCGCATCCTGTGACTGCTGATTCAAAAACTAACATGTTATAAGGAGGTGACAGTAGAACTTTCGGTTTGGTCACCACGTTGGTGTAGGCGTGGAGGGACCCCATCCTTTATTATATGAATGAACTGTTAAGTTTTAAATTTATTACTATTCTCGGTTCATAGAAATTGCAGACAAATCTTTACTCTTTTAAAGCAAATGAAGTACTGTAGTGCACTGCTGTCTCACTTCGCAAAAATATTTCCAGGTTCGGCCTGGTGCGAGTCTACAGTACAACGGATGTCCGTCGGCAACAGCGAGAAACTTCCTTACAGACCAGGTGGGGACCACGTCCTGCACGCTGTAGGTACGCACATCCCCTAAGCCACGACACACGGCAGCAGGTACGGTATTGTCTCAGCGATACCGTCACTATTCTTACACCTTGAGTTTGTTGCTCATTCCTGTCGGAAAAACCGCAGTATTTCAAACCAATGCAAATTTTGCGAATAAAAATTACTGCTTCTTTAAAAGAAGATTAATTTTAAAACGAGAAATTTTAGCACTGCTGTGTATGTGTGGTTTGAGGTTTTCGGGCGCTTAACAGCGTGTGTAGCACTGCTGCTGTGAGTAATTGATATTTCGTTTTTTTTTACTCGGTTATTAGTAAAAAGTAAAAAAAAACACCTGTTAAAACCGAAAAATACCTATTATTCAGACGCGAAATACCGTTATAGGTTTTAACCAGTCGGTTTTTCCCATCCTTAAAACTCGGAGAGCACGGTAGAAAATGGTTCAAATGGCTCTGAGCACTATGGGACTTAACTTCTGAGGTCATCAGTCCCCTAGAACTTAGAACTACTTAAACCTAACTAACCTAAGGACATCACACACATCCATGCCCGAGGCAGGATTCGAACCTGCGACCGTAGCGGTCTCGCGGTTCCAGACTGACGCGCCTAGAACCGCTCGGCCACATCGGCCGGCAGCAAGGTAGAACTGTGTTTCGAGCTTGTTTCTGTTACAAGGGTGACGGGATATAGACAACGCTGTTGACCGAAAGACTTTTGGAAAAAGGTGTCTCACGGAAATATTACACAAGTTTTAATCTAATGACACTCTGAAGTACGGCGAGCTGACTTGTACTTGCAATATATTCCTAAAGGTAACCTGTTGACACTGACACTAGGCGGAGCTGGCATGAGGAATTTGGGGAGCTGATCGGTCAGTGTTGGGTAAGTGTTAAGGTATTATTTGCTTGTTCCGGATAGAATATGATAAAAGTTGTAGGACAGGCAAGTTAGACAGTAAAAAGCTATGTCTATCGTTGTAAATTTGTTCGCTGTGTACGAGTCTTATAACATCGAAGTTTTCTAAAGATAAGTTACTAATCCTTCTTGCAAAAATTGGCTATAATCACAGCAATAGCCGAGATGGTTTTGCATGCAGGAAGATAAGAATAACAATTTTCAAGTAGCTACCGTGAAAGCAATCTTTTTTCCAAAAATTTTTCTCAAATTTTGATGAGTAAGAATGCACTTTTTGTAATTTTAAAATGTTGGAAATATTGAGGACATAAGGTGGTAACAGACACACAGTAATTTTTTACGCTGTTGCTTTTTAATTGCTAGAGGAAATTGAATCAAAATTTTAAATTATATAGGAAAATATATTAATATTCAATCTGTACACCGTTCGCTGCTTTTCTCGGAATGTGACACTTGCTTGAATATTAAAAAAAAATATTCTCTTACTGACTTTAATTTTTGAAAATTTGTTCAAAAATCATGTTGTAATCGGAGATCATACCTCCATTACAGTAGTCAGTGCTGCTAAACGCTGAACCTGTCTCGAGCCAACAATAATGTTAGAAGGATATACACTGAAGCGCCAAAAAAACTGGTATAGGCACGCATTCAAGTACAGAGATATGTAAACAGGCAGAAAACGGCGCTGCGTTCGGCAATCCCTATATAAGACAACACGTATTTGGTGCAGTTGTTAGATCGGTTACCGCTGCTAGTATGGCAGGTTATCAAGACTAAAGTGAGTTTGATCGTGGTGTTATAGTCGGCACGCGAGCGAAGGCTCACAGCATCTCCGAGATAGCGATGAAGTGGGGATTCTCACTGTGGTGTCACCGCCAGACACCACACTTGCTAGGTGGTAGCCTTTTAAATCGGCCGCGGTCCGCTAGTATACGACGGACCCGCGTGTCGCCACTATCAGTGATTGCAGACCGAGCGCCGCCACACGGTAGGTCTAGAGAGACTTACTAGCACTCGCCCCAGTTGTACGGACGACTTAGCTAGCGATGCAACACTGACGAAGCCTCGTTTATTTGCTGAGAAGATAGTTAGAATAGCCTTCAGCTAAGTCAATGGCTACGACCTAGCAAGGCGCCATAGCAATTGATAGTTATCGTATGAAGCATGTCTCATCAAGAAAGATGTATACAAATGATGGATTAAAGTTAAGTATTCCAGCAGCTACGTACTTTTCTTTATAGCATTCATTACGTCTCCTGTTTCAGACCTCACGCCAGCCTGCGTGAGTTTAACGCTTGCATTTCGGCCTTCTCTAGCTATACAACACTCACGTACCACCATATCACGAATGTACAGTGAATATCAGGAATCCGGTAAAACATCAAATATCCTACATCGCTGCTTCCGGAAAAAGAACCTGCAGCAACGGGAACTACGAAGACTGAAGTGAATCGTTGGACGTGACAGAAGTGCAACCCTTCCGCAAACTGCTGTAGATTTCAATTCTGCGCCATCAACGAGCGTCAGTGTGCGAACCGTTCAGCGAAGCATTATCGATACGGGCTTTTGGAGCCGAAGGCCCACTCATGTACCCTTGATAACGCCACGACACAAAGCTATTTGCTTTGCCTGTGCCCGTCAGCACCGACATTGGGCTGTTGATGACTGGAAAAATGTTGCCTGGTTGGACGTGTCTCATTTGAAATTGTTTCGAGCGGATGGACGTGTACGGGTATGGAGACAACTTCATGAATCCATGGACCCTGCATGTCAGCAGGGCACTGTTCAAGCTGGTGGACGGACTGTAACGGTGTGGGGCGTGTGCAGTTGGAGTGATAAGGGACTCCTGATACGTCTAGATATGACTCTGACAGGTGACACGAAAGCATTTTGTCTGATCACCTGCATACATTCATGTACACTGTGCATTCATACGGACTTGGGAAAATCCAGCAGGAAATTGCAACTCCCCACACGTCCAGAATTACTGCAGCGTGGCTCCACGAACACACTTCGGAGTATAAACACTTCTGCTGGCCAACCTATTCCCCAGACATTAACATTATTGAGCATATCTGGGATGCCTGGCAACGTGTTGTTTGGAAGAAATCTCCATCCCTCGTGCTCTTACGTATTTGTGGCGTCAATTCCCTCCAGCGCTACTTCAGACATTATTCGAGTCAATGCCACGTGTTGCGGCACTTCTGCGTGCTCGCGAGGCCCTACACGGTATTATGTAGGTGTACAAATTTCTTTCGCTCTTCAGCGTGTAATTCGACAATGATACCGTTTTAACATTATGAGTTTTTGTTACATAATGCCTTTTAATTGATTTTGGGAAGTTACGTCAATGGTTTTGGGAAGTTACGTCAACGAAATATATTTTTTAACTGTGATTATTAGTTTCTTTGTTAGAGCCGGCCGCTGTGGGAGAGCGGTTGTAGGCGCTTCAATCCGGAACCGCGCTACTGCTACGGTCGCAGGTTCGAATCCTGCCTCGGGCGTGGATGTGTGTGATGTCCTCAGGTTAGTTAGGTCTAAGTAGTTGTAAGTTCTAGGGGACTGATGACCTCCAATGTTAAGTCCCACAGTGCTCAGAGCCTTGTTAGAGGGCGATGTTTATTGTGTTGGGCTACTGAGTGTCAATAAAGCGTTAAAGGTTCTTTTTAGCTTTCAGTATACCACTACTTCCCTGGACTTCCCACAAATCCTTGTCTCTACCACACAGGCTGGTTTTTATCTCCTGGTAGCGCAGGATACGCGCAGTAGCTCACCATTTGGCTCGATCTTGGACGAGCACTTGGAAGAGCATGCGTTTGTCGCCGGAATACAAACTGCGTCTCGTATGCACAGTCGACGTGGGGTCCGAACGGCACTTGACCCCACTGGCCGCTGGAGAGCGCCTCTTTGAGTTGCCGCCAATTAACGACCGAGACACTGACAATTGCGGCGCACGGTCTGCGAAATCCCCGCTGCCGGCTCCGACGAGCCACGGATCTCTGCTTGGTGTTGACCGCCGCAGCGCGGGACTCGGCGCCGAGGTCACGGGAATTAGGACTGCTGACGTTCTTAAAATTATCGGGGCTCCGATATTTCAATATTTAATGAAATATCATTATCGGCACTCGATACGCAGAAAATGGTTTATCGACGTGTCGATGGAACAAATATCGACATTATTGTGTTGTTGTGGTCTTCAGTAGAGAGACTGGTTTCATGCAGCTCTTCATGCTACTCTATCCTGTGCAAGCACATCGGCTGCACACTGTAAATATACTGCCATTTTTAGAGCTGTATATTTAAGTATTGATTATGACTAGATATTCTGTATATCAACAAGCTAGCAGCCTGCTAAACTTCCTTAGAAGCAACAACAGAAAGGAAAACGATGCACGTTCGCGCTTGGCGATAACCACTTCGCTAGCAATGGTAAATGCATGTAAGTGGCACTGTAGAAGGTGTCCCATGGGTCCGTCGTTCGGTTTCGTCACATATTGGATTTTTCTGGGACATTTCATGTCAACTTCCCCGTTTTTTCATTTCTCCAAACGCCAGCTACTTAACAGCCGTTGTGTCAAAATTGCGTGGTGTTATTCGCTGCAGTTTTTGTTGGTAGAGCCGAGCGCTGATTATGTCAGCATATCTTCTCACACGCTTCCTCCCAGTGCAAAGGCCGATCTCGTCATTTAGATTTTTGTTCATCAGTTTCAGCAACTATTTTTGAAGAATGCTGATTTGAAGATATAGTACACCAGCTGCACAATTTTTAACGCGACTGGTGTGCTATTTCTTCACATCGGATATCTCGTTGTTCCACGCACACCGCCACCCCACCGGTGCAATCGGAATTTTTCTTTTGTGACACGTATACTTGCTTCACACAGTGAAAAGAGAAAGACTGAACATATTGAAACCTCAAAACGTAGTAAGAATTCTTCACACAGTGAAAGTATAAAAATATCGGCACTTCATATTGCCATTTAGATCGTCATATCGATATCGTTGAAAATGTATCGCCTACATATATCGAAATTTTTTTAAACTATATCGATGTATCTATATTTTATCAACAGCCCTAATTGGATTGCGCCACGCTGCTGCTGATTGGGTTCACCAGCGAAACGTGCAGATGCGAATGTATTTAGTGCTTCCGACGCCTGCCACCGATTTGTTATTTAGTCTAGAGCAAACGAGGACCACCAGCGGATTTTCAGGTCAACAACTCCTGCGGATATACACCACTTGGTCGTAAGTATCCGGACACCTTTTAGTGGACATTAATATGGGGAGTGTCCACCGTTGTCTTTGTGACAGTTTGAACTCTCTCGTGGGCACTTTTAGTGAGGTGTGAGAGTTTCTAAGGAGAACTTGGAGCCCATTCTTCCTCAGAAGCGAAACCAGAGAAGGCAATGACGCTGACGCCGGGATTTAAAGCGAACTCGACATTCTGACTTATTCCAGATGTGTTGTACTGGGTACAGTCCAAGATTCAGGGCAGGCCAGTCCATTCCAGGAATGTCGCTGCCCACAAACCACTGTCACACACATGCTGCTTTTATGGCACCATCCATTGTCCCGCCGATAGAAAATGTTATTGGCTCTGAACGGTTCTTCGAGTGTGCTCACTACAGAACGCTGTAAAATGTGCTCGTACGAGGTCTGTTCAAAAAATTACGGAACATCCTTAATTTCACGCCAACGGTGTGTTTAATGTGTAACTGCCGGACGTTTCTTTGTAATATGTCTGTTAGTTATTGTTCAGTGCTGTATTGAGTAGAATGTTGTGTCACACAGTTTTCGAATTTCGAGATGGCTGCATCTGCATTGAATTTAGCGTGAAACTCAAGAAACCATTTAGACAGACTCACCAAATGATGCACGAAGTCTACGGTGATGAGTGCTTAAGCCGTACTCGGTGTTACGAATGGTTCACGCGTTTTAGAAACGGCTGGACGGAAGTTAAAATTGGAGAGATTGCAGAAGAATGTGATATTTCAGTTGGATCATGTCATGAAATCCTGACAGAGTATCTTGAAATAATTCGTGTTGCTGCCAAGTCGGTCCGACGACTCATGAGTCAAAACTAGAAAATCGTCGCCTCGCAGTCTGTGAAGCGGTAATGGCTCGCACAAATGAGAACGAGATGTTCCTTAAGAGAATCACAATTGATGATGAGACGTGGGTCTACGGTTATGATGTTGAGATCAAGGTTCAGTCTACAGAATGGATCGGGAAAGCTCCTCCAAGACCAAGAAAGGCTCGTCAGATCAGGTGAAATGTCAAAGGGACGATGATAGCTTTATTTGACTTTGAAGGATTAGTTCATCAAGAACTGGTGCCAGAGGGACAAACTGTTACTCGATGGTACTATCGGGAAGTTTTGCGGCGCCTGTGAGAAAATCTTGCATCATGATAACGTACCCGCACGTTCATTCCTCTTGATGAGTGACCATTGCACGAAACGAAATCATTGTGCTGCCACGTCCTCCGTACTCTCCAGACCTGACCCCTGTGGACTACATATTATTTCCAAAGTTGAAAACCACATTGAAAGGACGAAGATTTGCAATGATACACGAGATAAAAAAATTTTTGCAGATGGCACTTCGCGCGGTCCAGCAAGAGGCGAATCAAGACTGCTTCCGGAAGTGGAAAGGGCGTTGGGATCTGTGTATCAATTGTGTATGAGAAAACCGTAAAAAAATTTTGTGGAGGAACTTCCGGATTTTTTTCAACAGACT
The DNA here is from genome assembly GCF_023864345.2 of Schistocerca serialis cubense. Classification (NCBI taxonomy): domain Eukaryota; kingdom Metazoa; phylum Arthropoda; class Insecta; order Orthoptera; family Acrididae; genus Schistocerca; species Schistocerca serialis. The sequence goes on along the minus strand of NC_064646.1, from coordinate 470,586,815 downwards.
TTCAACATTTTCTTGAGTGCAATAACGGGGCCACCACACCTAAACCACGGGTGCTTCGCTGTCGGCACTACACGTGGTGGCTGGTAACGTCCTCCAAACCCTTGTATCGCGTTTTCGCTGGATACGGCGTCGTTTGTCGCTCCAGCTGACAGGTTTCCAGTCACCAAGTGTCCACTGGCCTCGCTCTATACCACACCTCAACTGCCGCTTAGTACTGACTTCAGAAATATGCGGCTTTGACGACCTCCTCTGTTACTGTACGTCATTCCTTTTTATTCCCACGCACACTCCACTGTGCAAGGTGGACTGCTGGTAGTACCCTGGAACTCGCGAGTGGTTCCTTCCGTTGGTTTCAAGCGACTGTTCACAACCAAAAACCGCCATGCTTGACGGTCCCTGTCCGCAGGGTAAACCTGGCAGGGATGACGCAAATTTTCAAAATTGCATATGTGAAGTCCTATGGTGCATTTTTAGTATCTTCTTTTGTGCAACTAAACACACGACTTGTCCATGACATATAATGAGGAGGTAGTGAATAGAATTGGGGAAAAGAGAAATTTGTGGAACAACCTGACTAAAAGAAGGTATCTGTTGCTGGGACACATTCTGAGGCGTCAAGGGATCACCAATTTAGTACTGCAGGAAAGCGGCGGGGGTGGGGGAGGGGGGGGTGGAGGGCGAAAATCGTAGAGGGAGACCAAGAGATGAATGCAGCAAGCAGATGCAGAGGGATGTAGGTTGCAGTAGTTACTCGGAGATGAAGAGGATTTGCACAGTACAGAGTATCACGGAAGGCTGCATCAAACCAGTCTTCGGACTCAAGACGTCAGCAACAACAACATTTTAAAAAAATATTTCACTGTGAAAACATCTTTAGATTGTGGCATCAGTCCCTTATGCTATGTGTGGCAGGCCACATCCTAAATAGCAGTAAAACGACCCTCTGTTTTAGTCGAAACCTATATACATATATAGTTATTTTGTCCATATCCGGCGAATAAATTTTAAGTTTTCGGCTAATATATATATATATATATATATATATATATATATATATATATATATATATATATATATATATATTGGAGAATATTTAATAATATTTTATTGATATTCATGAGATCCCCCCATGAACCATGGACCTTGCCGTTGGTGGGGAGGCTTGCGTGCCTCAGCGATACAGATGGCCGTACCGTAGGTGCAACCACAACGGAGGGGTATCTGTTGAGAGGCCAGACAAACATGTGGTTCCTGAAAAGGGGCAGCAGCCTTTTCAGTAGTTGCAGGGGCAACAGTCTGGATGATTGACTGATCTGGCCGTGTAACATTAACCAAAACGGCCTTGCTGTGCTGGTACTGCGAACGACTGAAAACAAGGGGAAACTACAGCCGTAATTTTTCCCAAGGACATGTAGCTTTACTGTATGATTAAATGATGATGGCGTCCTCTTGGGTAAAATATTCCGGAGGTAAAATAGTCCCCCATTCGGATCTCCGCGCGGGGACTACTCAAGAGAACGTCATTATCAGGAGAAAGAAAACTGGCATTCTACGGATCGGAGCGTGGAATGTCAGATCCCTTAATCGGGCAGGTAGGTTACAAAATTTAAAAAGGGAAATGGATAGGTTGAAGTTAGATATAGTTGGAATTAGTGAAGTTCGGTGGCAGGAGGAACAAGACTTTTGGTCAGGTGATTACAGGGTTATAAATACAAAATCAAATAGGGGTAATGCAGGAGTAGGTTTAATAATGAATAAAAAAATAGGAGTGCGGGTTAGCTACTACAAACAGCATAGTGAACGCATTATTGTGGCCAAGATAGACACAAAGCCCATGCCTACTACAGTAGTACAAGTTTATATGCCAACTAGCTCTGCAGATGATGAAGAAATAGATGAAATGTATGACGAGATAAAAGAAATTATTCAGGTAGTGAAGGGAGACGAAAATTTAATAGTCATGGGTGACTGGAATTCGTCAGTAGGAAAAGGGAGAGAAGGAAACATAGTAGGTGGATATGGATTGGGGGGAAGAAATGAAAGAGGAAGCCGCCTTGTAGAATTTTGCACAGAGCATAACTTAATCATAGCTAACACTTGGTTCAAGAATCATAAAAGAAGGTTGTATACCAGGAAGAATCCTGGAGATACTAAAAGGTATCAGATAGATTATATAATGGTAAGACAGAGATTTAGGAACCAGGTTTTAAATTGTAAGACATTTCCTGGGGCAGATGTGGATTCTGACCACAATCTATTGGTTATGAACTGCAGATTGAAACTGAAGAAACTGCAAAAAGGTGGGAATTTAATGAGATGGGACCTGGATAAACTGAAAGAACCAGGTTGTACAGAGTTTCAGGGAGAGCATAAGGGAACAATTGACAGGAATGGGGGAAAGAAATACAGTAGAAGAAGAATGGGTAGCTCTGAGGGATGAAGTAGTGAAGGCAGCAGACGAACAAGTAGGTAAAAAGACGAGGGCTAGTAGAAATCCTTGGGTAACAGAAGAAATATTGAATTTAATTGATGAAAGGAGAAAATATAAAAATGCAGTAAATGAAGCAGGCAAAAAGGAATACAAGCATCTCAAAAGTGATATCGACAGGAAGTGCAAAATGGCTAAGCAGGGATGCCTAGAGGACAAATGTAAGGATGTAGAGGCTTGTCCCACTAGGGGTAAGATAGATACTGCCTACAGGAAAATTAAAGAGACCTTTGGAGAGAAGAGAACCACTTGTATGAATATCAAGAGCTCAGATGGCAACCCAGTTCTAAGCAAAGAAGGGAAGGCAGAAAGGTGGAAGGAGTATATAGAGGGTTTATACAAGGGCGATGTACTTGAGGACAATATTATGGAAATGGAAGAGGATGTAGATGAAGACGAAATGGGAGATAAGATACTGCGTGAAGAGTTTGACAGAGCACTGAAAGACCTGAGTCGAAACAAGGCCCCCGGAGTAGACAACATTCCATTAGAACTACTGATGGCCTCGGGAGAGCCAGTCATGACAAAACTCTACCATCTGGTGAGCACGATGTATGAAACAGGCGAAATACCCTCAGACTTCAAGAAGAATATAATAATTCCAATCCCAAAGAAAGCAGGTGTTGACAGATGTGAAAATTACCGAACTATCAGTTTAATAAGTCACAGCTGAAAATACTAACGCGAATTCTTTACAGACGAATGGAAAAACTGGTAGAAACCGACCTCGGGGAAGATCAGTTTGAATTCCGTAGAAATGTTGGAACACGTGAGGCAATACTGACCTTACGACTGATCTTAGAAAAAAGACTAAGAAAAGGCAAACCTACGTTTCTAGCATTTGTAGACTTAGAGAAAGCTTTTAACAATGTTAACTGGAATACTCTCTTTCAAATTCTGAAGATGGCAGGGGTAAAATACAGGGAGCGAAAGGCTATTTACAATTTGTACAGAAACCAGATGGCAGTTATAAGAGTCGAGGGGCATGAAATGGAAGCAGTGGTTGGGAAAGGTGTGAGACAGGGTTGTAGCCTTTCCCCGATGTTATTCAATCTGTATATTGAGCAAGCATTAAAGGAAACAAAAGAAAAATTCGGAGTAGGTATTAAAATTCATGGAGAAGAAGTAAAAACTTTGAGGTTCGCCGATGACATTGTAATTCTGTTAGAGACAGCAAAGGACTTGGAAGGGCAGTTGAACGGAATGGACAGTGTCTTGAAAGGAGGATATAAGATGAACATCAACAAAAGCAAAACGAGGATAATGGAATGTATTCAAATTAAGTCGGGTGATGCTGAGGGAATTAGATTAGGAAATGAGACACTTAAAGTAGTAAAGGAGTTTTGCTATTTGGGGAGCAAAATAACCGATGATGGTCGAAGTAGAGAGGATATAAAATGTAGACTGGCAATGGCAAGGAAAGCGTTTCTGAAGAAGAGAAATTTGTTAACATCGAGTATAGATTTAAGTGTCAGGAAGTCGTTTCTGAAAGTATTTGTATGGAGTGTAGCCATGTATGGAAGTGAAACATGGACGATAACTAGTTTGGACAAGAAGACAATAGAAGCTTTCGAAATGTGGTGCTACAGAAGAATGCTGAAGATAAGGTGGGTAGATCACGTAACTAATGAGGAGGTATTGAATAGGATTGGGGAGAAGAGAAGTTTGTGGCACAACTTGACTAGAAGAAGGGATCGGTTGGTAGGACATGTTTTGAGGCATCGAGAGATCACAAATTTAGCATTGGAGGGCACCGTGGAGGGTAAAAATCGTAGAGGGAGACCAAGAGATGAATACACTAAGCAGATTCAGAAGGAGGTAGGTTGCAGTAGGTACTGGGAGATGAAGAAGCTTGCACAGGATAGAGTAGCATGGAGAGCTGCATCAAACCAGTCTCAGGACTGAAGACCACAACAACAACAACAACAATTCATGAGATTGTGTGAGCAGCCTAAAAATGCATACTAAGTCAGTTGAACGAAAATACAGACAAAACAGAAATATTTTCACTTATTTAAAACTGTTGTTTTCTTTGTGCGGCAAGTATCAGTAACGCAAAGGTGATCCGCACATGTACCAGATTTTATTGCGGCATGTATCCCGATCTGTAGGGAAGAGACACCGCACCTTATCTCTTTCAGACCGTAATTTTTCCCGGAGGAAAGGAAATATTTCTAATGTTCTTAGGGGATTTTTTTACATAAGTTTATATGCAAGATTTATACAAAAATGTGTACCCCGTATCCAAAATATACTTTGTAGGCTTGGCATAATTTTACGGACTAAACTAATTACGAAATATTCCTATTTTAATAAATATTAAAATGAACATACGATAACCACCATGCAAAATAACAGTAACAGTATTCAATTATACAGTGGAATATAGCGAACCGATCAAGCCCGTGTATACCGGTGGTCACGAACTCTGCGCACTGGTGCACTGACCTGCTGATATTGTCTTAGTGATGCCAAATAGTTGGATGAAAAGGTTGAACATTCACAAATGTGTACTTCAGATTTCCATTGGGAAACAATACTTCTGTTGCAGCTAAGATACAGAAAAAGTTAATGTATACAATACTGCAGCCAGAGGACCTGAAAGGGATAAAAATTCAAGACGTTGATATTGAAGATGGCCCTACCAAAATCAAAACACGAACAATAGAAGTTCCTGTTAACACAACTATTCAAACATTTGGAAATATATGGCTGTTTAGAATAGGCTAAGAACTAATTGCCAAAAATGATCAAATGTGTGTGAAATATTATGGGACTCAACTGCTAAGGTCATCAGTCCCTAACCTTACACACTACTTAACCTAAATTAGCTTAAGGACAAACACACACACCCATGCACGAGGGAGGACTCGAACCTCCGCCGGGACCAGCCGCACAGTCCATGACTGCAGCGCCTTCGACCGCACGGCTAATCCCGCGCGGCTAATTGTGACGCTGAAAAGGTTTAGCTGGGATATTTGCAGATTTACCTCAGTTACGCCCCCAGAGCTTTAAGAAGATTGACTGGATCGAAACGTGAACACTTTTACCATGTCCCGGCGTCCGCTGAGCAACCGCACTGCCCATAAGCGCACACTGCGTCTCCGTTTGCCGAAACTACGAGGGGTGCGCAGTCTGTACCATATGCGGCCCCTCTTCCGGTTTTACCCTACACGAGGCGCGCCTGCTCTTGTTTCAGCTACGGTCGTTCCTTCGTGTTCTCACTTCACAACCACATCACCAATGGTTGACCTTGCGTCCGTTACTCAGGTGACGTCCAGAGACTGGTCCCTCCGTGTTGGAAGTCACGGATCCCTCCGGAGCGACCCGCCCTGCTCTTGCTACTCCACTCTACTGGAGACACATACAATCACCGCCTGCTTTTATACTGGAGGCAACGCTTCTCGTGACATCTGGTGGTCAGTTCTGCATTACATACGGCTTGAAGGATACTTCTCATCAGAGACTATACTTAACTTGTATTCTTTAGCTATACACAAACAGCTACGTTTTATGTTCGACGAGTTTTTACAACTTTCTAGACAACAACCAAGAAGTATGCGTAATGTTTGCTTCCTGTTATCATTACAAAAATAAGGACATCTTTCACCACTTCCACACAGACAGGTCAGTGTTATCACCATCTAACGTGGTGTGGTATCCTGACCTCCATTTCTTACGTATTCCGTCCTCACAGTCGTATTCTGCACATCAAGAAGCTTCATTCGAACCCAAGCTCGATACGGTAAAGTCATTTTTGCATGAATTCATGTAAGCGAAATGCAAATCTAATAAGTAAATCGCAAGTGCGCACCGAGGTTGAAAAATAAATAATATTTTTCGTTCGTTTAATGTTTTTCTTCCACTAACTACCAATACTCCGGTACCCAAGTATTCCACTAGTTACGTAAGGATATATAGAATATTTTTGTGTCTTTTCCTTACAGCGGACGACTCCGGAAGATATTTGTTGCTGAATGTTTTTCAAGCAGTTCCTGTTGGTACATTAGGAGCGTCCATCTGACTTCTGTAATAGTGTGAGGTGGAAATTGTTTCTTGCAGCAGCCAAAGGGCACTTGTTGGATCAATCCACTGCACAAAATAACAAAAATAAAACCCACACACTCACAACCATAGTATTTAATGAAGAGGAATTACCGAAACCATTAGCCTTGCTAAGTAAACTCTAGATTCTCCAGGACAGTCCACACTTGTGCACTTTCAGCTGGCGATGCTTCTTTTATGACTGTGACTTCTGAGGTCACTCCTATGACATCAAACAAGCCTTACGTCAGAGTTACGATTTGATGTATAAATCAAATGGATATTTACACATTTGCAGTCACGCATTAGGTCAACTGCCCATGTAAGTCAGTGATGGAAATAGTGTCCACGTACCCTCAGATACCACAGCTTCTCTTACCATGCGAATCATGTTGATAATTTACTAATTTAATCAAGTTGGCAAACCAGAAACGTACAAAAATTGAAATCACTTCGAAATATTAAAAGGAAAATTGAAAGCGATATGCGTCTGGGTTGGACATTTGAATTTCGGAAGTTCACTGTTTTAATCATTTAATATTAATTACACTGAAGCGCCAATGAAACTGGCATAGGCATGCGTATTCAAAAACAGAGCTATGTAAACAGGCAGAATATGATGCTGTGGTCGGCAACGCCTATGTAAGACAAGTTCAAATGGCTCAAATGGCTCTGAGCACTATGCGACTTAACTCCTGAGGTCATCAGTCGCCTAGAACTTAGAACTAATTAAACCTAACTAACCTAAGGACATCACAAACATCCATGCCCGAGGCAGGATTCGAACCTGCGACTGTAGTGGTCGTTCGGTTCCAAACTGTAGCGCCTAGAACCGCACGGCCACTCCGGCCGGCTATAAGACAAGTGTCTCGTGCAGTTGTTAGATGCTTTACTGCTGCTACAAAGGCAGGTTATCAAGATTTAAGTGAGTTTCAACGTCGTGTTATAGTCGGCGCACGAGCGATGGGACACGGCGGTGAAGTGGGGATTTTCTCGTAGGACCATGTTGAGAGTGTACCGTGAATATCAGAAATCCGGTAAAACTTCAAATCTCTGACGTCGCTGCGGCCGGAGAAACATCCTGCGACTGAAGTGAATCGTTGAACGTGACAGCAGTGCAACCCTTCCGCAAACTGCACTAGATTTCAATTCTGTTCCATCAATGAATGTCAGCGTGCGAACCATTCAGCGAAACATCTTCGATATGGGCATTCGGAGTCGATGACTGCACTGTACCCTTGATGGCTGCACGACACAAAGCTTTATGCCTCGCCTGGGCCCGTCAACACTGACATTGGGCTGTTGATGACTGGAAACATGTTTGCCTGGTAGGACGTGTCTCTTTTGAAATTATATCGAGCGGATGGACGTGCACAGGTATGGAGACAACTTCATGAATCCATGGACCCTGCATGTCACCAAGGGACTGTTGAAGTTGGTAGACGGTCTGTAATGGTGTGGGGCGTGTGCAGTTGGAGTGATATGGGATCCCTGATACTTCTATATACGACTCTCACATGTGACACGTACGTAAGCATCTCGTCTGATCACTTGCATCCATTAATGTCTATTGTGCATTCCGACGGACTTGGGCAATTCCAGCGCAACAATGCGACGCCCCACACGTCCAGAATTACTACAGAGTGGCTCTAGGAACACTCTTCTGAGATTAAACACTTGCGCTGGCACCAAACTCCCCAGACAAGAACATTATTGAGCTTGGGCCCTACACGATATTAGGCCGGTGTACCTTTCTTTGGCTCTTGAGTGATAAGCATTTTTTTTTAATACACCAAATTACGTCTGTCGAGACATTTCGACAGGGTACTTTAACTTCGATACTCAGGTAAGCTGAGCAGTGCCATCATGTTACAGTATGCAGGATTGGGTGATTGAATCTATCTCCCAGATAACCTATTCTGTCACTTGGAATGTTCGTAATTCTCGGGATAGTACCTGAAAGAGAAACGAAATACAAAAACTTAAATCACACAAAGACGGCTCTTAAAATAAGCACAAGCACTAAGATCGATATGAGGGCTATGGATGATTTCAAGCAATTTTATGTAAGGCCGACACTGTGAAGAAAGGACATTCCTTCTGAAACAGCCGATTCAGGATTAGATTACGTGGTCGCAATCGATCTCTGAATTGACAAAAGATGAGAATTCAACAGAATTATGACACACTGTGACATAATACACGGTCACCACACGTTGGCAAATTCTCATTTCCAAATACAGAGTCTTCGAGATGACTAGCAATGGCCACCCTTGACCTGAGAGCCGTCTGTTATTGTAAGGTGGCATTTCGACCTCGATTACAGTTTAAGCATGCCCAGCTGGTAATAAGTAGACGGTTCGTATAAAGATCTCTGTGACATACATCGAATGAACAGTTATGGAGACAAATAGTTTCTAGTGAGTTCAGACGTTCTAACCTGTACATAACAACATAATGAACACGACACTCTGTCCGCCACCGCTGTAGCCAAATATAGACCGCTACACATCTTAAATAGTAAAATATGGCCAGTTCATTTTTTTTTTTGTGATCTGCCCAGGGTATTTGACAGTGTAGATCATGTTACAAAAATTTATGTTCTATGGAACTGATGGCTTTACAAGCAACTGGTTTGATGATATTTAACAATGACAACGCAAATAATGTGCTAAATAATGCACCTATGTTGGCAGGAGATATAATTTTAGTGCAAGGTGAAAAATAAACGAAGTAAGTTCCACAGCGTTCAACTTTAAGTGTAGCCCTACTCCTTATACTTATAAATGAATTTCCCATTAACATTCATCAATTAGAATTGGTATTCTTAGCAGACAATATTAGTGCTATAATAATCACATTACAGAGAAAGCACTAGAAGAAATTGTTAATGATATTTCATAAAAAAATTATGAAGTGATTCTCTGAAAATGGGCTCTCCTTTAATTTTGAGAAAACTCAATATATTCATTATTTTCTTATAAAAAGGGTTCCCACTATAAATTATTTAAAGCTGTCATGTTAGCTTTAAGCTGTAATTTATATCACTATTGAGTACCTCGCATACCCTGGGTATGTACTGATTCCAGTCTTCTGTTAGTTCATTTCCACCTTTCCCCTCTCTCTGTCCACCTTCTCTGCCCATCTCCTCATCCTCTCTCTTTCGGCCCACCTTCTCCAAACTTTTCTGTTCTGTCCTCCCTCTCCTTATCCCTCTCTGTGTCCATTGTCTTTCCTTACCTTTCTCTTCCTTCTCTCTGTCCTTTACCTGCTTTCCTCTTCCTCTCTACCTCTCCTCCGCCTCCCCCTCCTCTCTGTCCATTGCCTTCTTCCCATCTATCTGTTCACCGCCCCCTCCCCCTCTGTCCATCATCTCACCGTCCCCACAATTTCTAGTTCTCTCTTCCTCTCCCTGTCTCTGTCCATCTCCTTCTGTTTTCTTGTCCATCTCTTTCTCTTCCCTCTCTATTTGTCCATTTCCCACTCTCCTCTCTCCATCTATCTCCTCCTTCCCTCTCACTGTCCCTCCATATCTTTCACCCCGTTCTTTCTCCACGTTGTCACGCTCAGCCCACCAGAAGGCTGGCAGTTCTCCCCAGAGTGTAACTATATATGCACCAAATTTGGTTGAAATCGATGCAGGAGTTTAGAACCTGTTTACTAACCGCGATTTTACGTGCATACCCACATGTCACATATACTTAATGTATTTCACGTATATTTGAACAGATATTTCACCTGTATCTCTATAGAATTTTGACACGCTGTTTGATTTTACGGAGCTCAGTGTTCATGTCGCCATAGCTCATGGTTCAAATGGCTCTAAGCACTATGGGACATAACATCTGAGGTCATCAGTCCCCTAGACTTAGATATATTTAAACCTAACTAACCTAAGGACATCACACACATCTATGCCCGAGGCAGGATTCCAACCTGCGACCGTAACAGCAGCGCGATTCCAGACTGAAGTGCCTAGAACCGCAAGGTCACAGCGGCTGGCTCATAGCTCATGAACATCGTATTGCATAATGGTGTAAGTTTGCAGACACATCTAGTGGTATAAGTGGATACTGTCTGCGGAATATGTAGCGAATTGAGTTAGTACCAAAGAAGAAATAAATTGAAAGGTGAAGAAGGTAGCTGTTCCCGAAAGAACAGATACCATTGATGACCGTGCAGCTTCTCTAGAATGAAATGACAACTAAATCGAAATCCTTAGATGCCGACAGGTGTTGTTGATACGCATAAATGGGGACAGCTGAAAATGTGTGCCCCGACCAGGACTCGAACCCTGCTTACATCGTTGACGCTCTATTCATCTGAGCCATCGAGAGCACAGAGGATAGTGAGACTGCAGGGACTTATCCCTTGCACGCTTCCCGTGAGACCCACATTCCCAACTGTCCATAACTACATCCGTAGTGTTCCTAATAGATATTTGCCCATTCACTCATTACTCGTTCCAGACTAAGCTGACGAGTCCCGTAAGTTCGGACTAAATGTGGGCATTCGCACAGAAGGTCAATGGCCGGGTAGCCTTTAACTATATGGAGAAGGTATCCGTTCCCGAAAGAACAGATACCATTGATGACCGTGCAGTTTCTTTAGAATGAAATGATAATTGAATCGAAACCCTTAGCTGCCGACAGCACCCTTAGCTGCCTCCCATCTCATAGGCGCTGCTCATGCATGATTGTTTACATTTTTGGGCAGGTTTAGTGACATCTCTGAACAGTCAAAGGAACTGTGTCTGTGATACAATAACCACAGTCAACGTCTATCTTCAGGAGTTCAGGAAACTGATGTGATGCAAAACATTTTTGATGTGTGTATATATATATATATTGCCATTTGTAATCTGTTTGCCTGTCCATCCGTTAAGACCGTTTTTCTCAGGAACGCATGTAGGTATCAGGTTCCAATTAATGTCAGATATTAAGGTCTACAGTCCCTTGGTGGCTTCTAAGCCAACGCAGTCAAAGATATGGGTATTTATGTTCATATTTTAACACTTGTTAACTCACTCATCAAAACCTATGTATGAACTATGTTCATACATAATTCAGTTTTTTCTGAAGCCTCAGAACACGAGTTTCTACTCACACTCATCCGGTTTTTGGTCCCACGTTGGATCCTATGATCGTAGTTTGCTCAAACGTGTAATCTACGTGGATAAATGAAGTGTGGTACAAAACCACACTGGTTCCATCATATTTAAATATCTTTCTTTTGTGCACATAAAGTCTTGTCATTATCATCATCATTATCATAATCATCATCCTGGTGGAAAACCTGCTGAGATAGAAGAGTCATACAACAGGGGCTTTGGATGTGAAAGGATAGCAGTTCAAATCCCCATGAGACCATCAGCATGAGGTTTCCTATGATTTCCCTAAATCGCTTACGCAGAATGCCGAGATGATTCCAGCTGCGTAGAGACCATTCGCCTGACACACCTGCAACCCCTCTCACACTTGTGGTATGCGGGCAGCCTAACATGTAAAGGGCTAATCAGCAGATGGCAGAACCACGATCAGACACGCTAAGTCAGAAGGCGGCAATGTGAGCGCCTCTACAGGTCACCTTGACCTGTTTGCACACGATGGCAAGGAATTCCTCTAGTAGTGCTGCAATGCCTAGGTATTTAGGCCGGCAAACATCCACTCTGGGCAGACTGCCACTGAATCTCTGGGCGAGGTGCTGAGCGCTCCCGCAGTTCTTCAGTGAGCGTCTCTTTGGAAACTCCGCAGCTTGCCCTGTCCCAACCACCGCTGAGCGAGGAAGTGGCCAGTGACAGTCATTGCCGTCATCGGTATGTGGCCTCTGCATCAGGGAATTTTTAGTATCAGCCAGCGACTTTACCTCAGATTATATTGTTCCGCGATCAAGTTAATCTCTGACATCTCTTATTCATTGGACCTGTCAAGTTCAGACTTGTGTAAATTCAATAAACATTTTGAGGCTTCACCTTAAAATAAGATCTCCAATTTTGTCCCGTAGGAAACGCGTTTATTGGCAGTGAACGTTTCATTGATGACAAGGATGGACTTTTTCGACGCAATAGCCATTTCAATAGATGCACATTAGCATGTGCTGTGGTATTTTTCTGTACGCTTGTCATAGAACTGTCCTGCCACGTTGCGCATGTAGCGCTCGACTTCCTTTTCCAAATAGTCGTTTGTCTGCAAATGCGTTCATCCAGGCGTGACTGCAATTCAGGAAGATGAAAAAAAAAACCACTGGGTGTTAAGTCTGGGCTGTAAGGGGGGTGGGGGGGGGGGGAAGGACGTCCCATCCGAACTGGGCCAGAAGATCGGCTGTTGCACTGGCAGTAGAAGGACGAGCGCCGTCGCGATGAAAACGTACTCCCTCCGTCAGCATTTCCCTCCTTCGATTTCAGTGGCACGACGCAGTTTTTTAAAGTCTCGAAGTAGCGAGCAGCGTTTATTGTTATACCGGCAGGCTTAACCAGGTAACAATGCCCCCTTTCCGTCTCAGAACACACTGGCCATCACTTATGCTTATGCATCATAATGCTTAATTGAACTTTTGCTCTTTCAGCGAATTCGAATGCCAGTACTAACAAGACTTTTCCTTAGTTTCAACTGTCATCTAGTGTACTCTTGCTTCGTCGCCAGTGGCAAGTGAATCCAAAAATTCCACGCCCTTTTCTGCACAGTGCTCCAGGAGTCCAAGAACCGATTCAACACGTTTCCGTTTACAGTCTTCGGTGAGCATTTTGGGGGACCGACCTCACACAAACCTAGTGATGATGCAAATGTTCGGTCAAAATCTTGTCAACTGTACTCTGACTTCGAGGATCCACTCGCATGGCTCACGGTCACATGCCGATCTTCAAGCATTTCTTTCTCAACTTTTGCAATTATTTCGGCCGAAACTGAAGGCCGACTTGAACGCTGTTCGTCATGGGCTTCTGTATGTTCATCCTTGAGCATTCTGACCTACTTTGCCACATTCTTGATGTCAATACATTGTGTTTCATACATCCGCATAGCTGACGATGAATTTCAATGGGGTTAGTGTCCTTGGCAGTCAAAAAACTTATTATTACAAGCAGTTCGCATCTAGCAGGAGAAGCGAACGGTTGACCAGGCAAGGCTGGGCATCAGCGCCGCTTTGGCTTCGCAGGAATTTGAAATGTTTTACCTTTATGCTGGTGTGGTCGGGTGTTGCCCTGTCGCCCTCCTCTGCATCGGCAGACACGCTGCTGTGCGAACAGCACTGGTCGCTGTTCCCTTCGGAAGCATCCCATCCGGTCGGTCGTTGATCTGTCGCAGTGCTGACTGCTGACGCACAAACTCTGCCGGTCATCGCCCTGCTTGTTCGACTGCTGACGCTTCCGAAACGTGGCTTAGTGAGTCGAAGTTTCTAAAACGTTTACTTTACCTGTAATAAGTCTTTACATATTTTTTTGCTAGATCTCTGCTTTGAAAAACCGTAAATAGCACATAATTACGAGGGTCGTTCAATAAGTAACGCCCCACTTTTTTTGTTCACGGAATATATTTATTTTTAAGAGTCAGAATTTCGTGACAATACACATCAACATGTCTTGTCCATGAGCTATTTTTCTACGTAGTCTCCATCACGTTCTATGGCCGTGAGCCAAAGTCGTGGAAGAGCATGTATCACTGCCGGTAAAAGCACTTGTCCTATAGGTGTAGCCACGTTTTCACTGGATGACTGACACTCTGGTCATCTTCAAAGTGTGTTCCCCGTAGAGAACTTTTAAGCGGTCCAGAGAGATGGAAGTCCGTGGGTGCCAGGTCTGCACTGTAGGATGGATGATGTCCAACCCATTTTGGCGATTAGTTCCCGGGTTCTCAGACTGTGTGTGGGCGTGTGTTATCTTGTTGGAGCAAGATTTCTGCTGTATTCTTGTCCGATCGAACACCTCGGAAAGGGTTGTTGAGTTTATTCAGAGTCTTCAGGTATGCCTCTTAATTGTCCCCATATCTCTTTCGGCAGAGAGGGTTGTCTTGAATTACTTCTTTTGTGGTGAATGAGGATGATGCCACTCAATGCACTGCCTTTTTGTTTCCTGCGCAAAGTGGTGCACCCAGCATTCGTCCCCCGTAACAATCGGTGAGAGAAAGGCCTCTCTGTCGGTCTCAAAAAGCTCCAACAATTCAGATGAAATGGCCTTTCTTTGAATCTTGTGGTCCACTGTGAGCATTCGTGGGACCCATCGTGACGACCTCTTTGAACATCCGAGAGTCTCGATCATTGCAGACGCTCTTCCGATGCTGACCGACAACTGTAGGGCCAATTGTCGAGTTGTGATGCGCCGGTCGGCATAAATAATGGCACCCGCACGATTCAGCTTGTCTGGAGCAGTGGCTGTGACAGGACGTCCCGAGCGTGGCTGATCGTGGAGGTCTGTTTCTGAATTGCCTGAGGCTGTAACTTTCTTTACCCATCGCCCAACTGTACTTCTATCAACTGCAGCATCGCCGTACACTGCGCACAAACGTTTATGGATGTTCACCACGGTTTCTTTCTCTGTACACAATAATTCAACAACAGCACACCGCCTGTAACGTGAGTAGTATGTAGACGCAATTTTGACGCTGTACTACGGCTCTACCATCTGCCAGAACGGTTCGAAACTTCACCGACGCACAGAACAAAGAACAAATGTGAAGCACCGTCAAGGTGCATTTGCCTATGTATATTAATGGCTTTTTTTTAAAGAAATGAACCGTGTATTTACTTTCAAAACCTTTTCTTAAGAATTTGCTTTATATACTAGCGATTCATCAAGAACATTAACACATTTAATCACACAATGTGAGCGTGGAAGTAGTTGCCAGTGGATGACTGATGAAAACAAATCAAATTTCTTTCAACAAATGGAAATTTTATTCCTTAAAGACCCCCCCCCTTTTTAAAAAAAAAAAACAGATTTAAAATTATAATCAGAAAGCACCCTCTAAATATCAAGTTACAATTTATTCAGAGGCAGAAAGAACAAATTTTTGACAGTACGAGCTTTCGGGTTGAGAACCTTGCCGCTCCCTTTCGACACGTCCGTAGTCACGACCGCTCACAACCACCTCTGAAAGACTACATTGGTACAAATCTGCAACACACCAGATTACTTTAAACTAAAAACTTTAACAACTCACACAAGCACATAACTACGCTTGGGGGAGGGATGGAAATGGTACAAAACACTAACATTTAAAGATTAACTTGATTTTTAAAAAAAATACTCTTACGGTGGACGGGTGGCAACTTTATATACTAAAATGACCATTTAAATAAAAACCCATGAAATGCAGTCTTACATAAAATACACAAGGTTAGCCAAACATGCTCCACATTACACATATACCGCCCCTCAAGATGATAGGCAAGATAAAAACATATTTCAGGAATTCGGCCGTTACACTTCATGCAATAAATTCGTTAACACCGAATCCGACAAACATGACGGAGGCAGCTATTAACGTATGGCAGACCGACAGACAGGCAGACAGTTGCCCTAGTCCCCTGTTGCTCCCGTGTCGGCCGCGAAGCCACTACCCCTCGCTATACGTCGCGGCCCACTGGACTGACGTGGCGACCTCACAAGTCATCTTGTGTCTCAGTGCCCAACCGACCAACCGATCGATCCAACCGCCAATGACAGTTGCCTGAGCAACTCCAGCAGACTGGCGTTCTAACGCGCAGACTCAGATGCAGGAACTCAGCCCAACCGGGCGACCACTAGCTCTGTTACTGGCGGAGTGTCAAGACTCTGGTTTTGCCGGCTTTAAAGTTTGATCCAAACGACAGACATACTAGCACTCCGAACGGCAGAAGGACACTGACTGCCTCACACTGACCCGGCTGACCAACTGGCCAGACTCCCTTTTAGCGAGCTCATCGCGCCGCTTAAATGCACGTGAACAGGCTACCTTTCCCGTTTCACAGCAGAGGGAGACACCAAAGCTGCGATTGCCACAGCGGCGCCACCGCCAGAAACGGAGGGCGACTGCTTTACACCACGCGCTGCGGCGCGCTCTTCAAAACAGCAAATTTTACCACGGCTCAAGAAGAATGTGCGGCATTACGTATTGGACGACCCTCGTATTGTACCCCCTACAGTACTATGCCTCAAATATTGCTGGACTTGTTAGTTCCTGTGAAGGAGAATGACCTCATTTCTTTTTGCTCCGACTCTAATGAGGGGACGTTCAGTCCCATCTGCCTTTCTTTCGTAATAAAAAAAATTGAACGGTTTTGGTTGTCTAGACACGCCGATCTGACGCTCGTGCGCCGAATGGAGCAGTCAGTCGCTCTCGATGAACAGCTCGCTACCTGCGAGGCGCCGCCCGCCGGCCGGTTGCCGTCTGATAAGCTGGACGGGCTATAAAGCTGCGACGCTCTACTTAGAAAATATTAGGGGCCGTTCCCCCCATAAAGCGCACGTGCTACAAGCTTGGCGCGCTGCTGCTGCGGCCGTTATGGCCAATAAAGGCGTTTTTATACGAACGGCGGCCGGATAGGATTCCACTTAGCGATTAACGGGAGTGCCGGGCGCGGCGCAACGCGAACCACGACCACACAAAGTGGCGCCGAGCCTCAGACACCGGGTGACGTCCCTTAGTACAGCTACCGCCGACGAATTTGTGAGATCCAGGGCGCAAACGAATGTAAACTGCATGGTACGTTACTGAATATGTAGTAACCACAACCAACAGCGGAAACGCCTTGGGCTGCGGATCGGAGACGACAGGCGGGGAAGCCGCACCACCAGGTAAACACAGGACGAGTCGGGCGACAGACCAACGACAACAACCGCCCACGACGGACTATGAGCGACACAACAAAGAAGAGATAAACAACGGCGGCTTGTGGGAACCACAACACCAAACGCCAAACGCAAATCCACTCGGAACCAGAGCCAGGCAAATGTCAACAACGAGCAACGACCAGAACGCAGTACCACCGAGATAGGAACGCAATCCAGAGCGAGTACCAGACTGGCTGGACTAGGTTCTCTCACAGGAAATCACGAATCCAGTCCCATAACTGAAACGATATTCCATAAGCACGCAATTTCAGTATAAGCTGCGTATGTGGAACAGTGTCAAAAGCCTTTTGGAAATCTAGAAATACGGAATGAATTTGAAATGTCTTGTCAATAGCACTCAACACTTCGTGCGAGTAAAGACGTACTTGTGTTTCACAACAGGGATGTTTTCTAAATCCGTTTAGTGAATTCTAGCGCGGGCAGATTGTTGATGGGTGTTCACGTCACGCTGATATCTCAAGTGTTCGGTGTTTCACGAGGCATTGCATAGAAGTTTTGTAGCGCGTACGGCAAAAGCGGAAAAACATCATGCGCTAACTCACAATGCGGCACTAAAGGGTGTGTTGAGTGATCCTGGCGGACGGTCACTGAACAGCATTGTGATGGCAGCTGCAAAAGTCACTGCAGAGCTGAATGTCTGCATTCGCGAATCCTGTCAGTGCAACACTAACACTAAGACAGCTCCATAAGCAGGGAGCTGCAGGGCGGGATCGAATTCCAAAACCAGTCATCAGTGGTGCAAACAGCCGTAACAGCAAAACCTGGACTAGGGAGCAATGGAAGAAAGTTATAGGTTAGTGCATAAGTTCATAGTGTTGTTGTTTTGCATTTTGGTATTGCGGTTGCTATGGGTCTACCTATAAAGTGTCGTTTTTTATTTGTAGTTCAGTGTTCCTATTTGAGTTTACATGTCGTCAGTTTCTCGTTTGAAAATAGTTGAGTCGAGCTGCCAATGCTAGAGTACGAAGTAGCAAGCGGAAAAATAGAAACATGTCCAACACATTCCTCTGTTTGAGTTTAGAAGAGGGCTGACAGCACCGAAGGCAGCCAGAAACATTTGCACCGTGTGTGGGGGTAGTGTTATGGGACAGAGCACGGCAAGGTTTTAAGGAGGATCGTTTTGACATTAGTAACTCTTCGTGTTCAGGAAGGCATTCGGGATTTGATGGATATCGTTTAAACGCATTAAGGGCGGAGGAGCGGACTGAGGTTCAGGGCACTTTCCTGTCCTAGGAGTGGTAAACTGTTCCTAAAGGCAGAAGAATCAGCAATGATCGACGGCATGAGGATGCAGAAGGCAATGGAAACCACTGCATTAAAGACATGTAACGTGTATCCACAAGACATGTGGCCTGTAACTGAAGACATGTCATGATGATCTCTCCATTGGCAGAAGATTCCGGAATAGCCCCCATTTGGCTTTCCTGGAGGGGACTGCCAAGGGGGAGGCTACCATGAGAAGAAGATTGAATAATCAATGGAAGGATAACGTTCTACGAGTCGGGGCGTGGAATGTCAGAAGCTTGAACGTGGTAGGGAAACTAGAAAAACTGGAAAGGGAAATGCAAATGCTCAATCTAGATATACTAGGGGTCAGTGAAGTGAAATGGAAAGAAGACAATGATTTCTGGTCAGATGAGTATAGGGTAGTATCAACAGCAGCAGCAGAAAATGGTATAACTGGAGCAGAATTCGTTATGAATAGGAAGGTAGGGCAGAGGGTGTGTTACTGTGAACAGTTTGGTGATAGGTTTGTTCTTACCAGAATCGACAGCAAACCAATACCCACAACTATAGTTCAGGTATACATGCCGACGTCGCAAGCTGAACATGAAGAGATCCAGAAAGTGTATGAGGCTATTGAAAGGGTAATACAGTGAGTAAAGGGATATTAAAATCTAATAGTCATGCGAGACTAGAATGCAATTGTAGGGGAAGGCATAGAAGAAAAGGTTACAGCAGAATATGGGCTTGCAGCAAGGAATGAGAGAGGAGAAAGACTAATTGAGTTCTGTAACAAGTTTCAGCTAGTGATAGCGAATTCTCTGTCCAAAAATCACAAGAGGAAGAGGTATACTTGCAAAAGGCCAGGTGATATGTGGTGATTCCAGTTACATTACATCATGGTCAGACAGACATTCGGAAATCAACTACTGGATTGTAAGGCGTACCCAGGAGCAGACATAGACTCAGATTGCAATATAGTAGTGATGAAGAGTAGGCTGAAGTTCAAGACATTAGTCAGGAAGAATCAATACGCAAGGAAGTCGGATACGGAAGTACTAAGGAATGACGAGATACGTTTGAAGTTCTCTAACGCTATAAATACAGCAATAAGGAATAGCGCAGTAGACAGTACAGTTGAAGAGGAATGGACATCTCTGAAAAGGGCCATCACAGAAGTTGGGAAGGAAAACATAGGTGTAAAGAAGGTAGCTGCGAAGAAACCATGGGTAACAGAAGAAATACTTCAGTTGATTGATGAAAGGAGGAAGTACAAACATGTTCCGGGAAAATCAGGAATATAGAAATACAAGTCGCTGAGGAATGAAATAAATAGGAAGTGCAGGGAAGCTAAGACGA
This sequence comes from Schistocerca serialis cubense, assembly GCF_023864345.2. NCBI lineage: Eukaryota > Metazoa > Arthropoda > Insecta > Orthoptera > Acrididae > Schistocerca > Schistocerca serialis. Next base: position 470,566,875 of record NC_064646.1, on the reverse strand, counting down.
AATGGCTGCAGGAAAAATGTGAAGACATCGAAAAAGAAATGATTGTTGGAAGGATAGACTCAGCATACGGGATAGTCAAAACAACCTTCGGCGACATTAAAAGCAAGGGTGATAACATTAAGAGTGCAACGGGAATTCCGCTGCAAAATGTAGAGAAGAGAGCGGAGAGGTGGAACGAATACATTGGAAGCCTCCATGAGGGGGAAGATTTGTCTGATGTGATAGAAGAAGAAACAGGAGTCGATTTAGAAGAGATAGGGGATCCAGTATTACAATCAGAATTTGTAAGAGCTTTGGAGGACTTAAGATCAAATAAGGCAGAGGGCATAGATAACATTCCATCAGAATTTCTAAAATCATTGGCGGAAGTGGCAACACAACGAATATTCACGTTGATGTGTAGAATGTGTGGGTCTGGCGACATACCATCTGACTTTCGGAAAAGCATCATCCACACAATTCCAGAGACAACAAGAACTGACAAGTGCAAGAATTACCGCACTATCAACAGCTCATACATCGAAGCTGCTTACAACAATAATATACAGAAGAATGGAAAAGAAAATTGAGGCTGCGCTAGATGACGATCAGTTTGGCTTTAGGAAGGGTAAAGGCACGAGAGAGGCAATTCGGACGTTGCGGTCAATAATGGAAGCAAGACTAAAAAATCAAGACACGTTCATAGGATTTGTCGACCTGGAAAAAGCGCTCGACAATGTAAAATGGTGCAAGATGTTCCAAATTCAGAAAAAAAGTAGGGGTGAGGTATAGGGAGATACGGGTCATATATAATATGTACAGCAGTCAAGAGGGAATAATGAAAGTGGACGACCAAGAACGAAGTGCTCCTTTTAAAAAGGGTGTAAGACAAGAATGTAGCCTTTCGCCCCTACTGTTCAATTGTACATCGAGGGAGCAATGATGGAAATAAATGAAGGTTCAGCAGCGGAATTAAAATTCAAGGTGAAAGGATGTCAAGATACGATTCGCTGATTACATTGCTATCCTGAGTGAAAGCAAAGAATTATTACATGATCTACTGAACTGAATGAACAGTTTAATGAGTACAGAGTATGGATTCAAAATAAATCGAAGAAAGACGTAGGCAATGAGAAGTAGTAGAAATGAGAACAGCGAGAAACTTAAGATCAGGATTGATGGTCACGAAGTATATGAATTTAAGGAATTCTGCTACCTAGGTAGTAAAACAACCAATGACGGACGGAGCAAGGAAGACATTAAAAGTAGACTAGCAATGGGAAAATGGGTATTCTACTAATATCAAACATCGACCTTCATCTGAGAAAGAAATTTCTGAAAATGTACCTCTGTAGTACAGCATTGTATGGTAGTGAAACACAGACTGTGGGAAAACCGGAACAGAAGAGAATCTAAGCATTTGAGATGCGGTGCTACAGACGAATGTTGAAATCTGGGTAGACTGATAAGGTAACCAATGAGGAGGTTGTGCGCAAATCGGAGAGGAAAGTAATATGTGGAAAACAGTGGTAAGGAGAAGGGACAGGATGATATTAAATCTGAGAAGACGTGAGGGAATGACTTCCATGGTACTAGAGGGAGCTGTAGAGAGCAAAACCTGTAGAGGAAGACAGAGATTGAAATACATCCAGCAAATAATTGAGGACGTAGGTTGCAAGTGCTACTCTGACATGAAAAGGTTACGACAGGAGAGCAATTCGTGGCGGGCCGCATCAAGCCAGTCAGAAGACATGAAAAGAAGAAAAAGAAACACTATGGTCCACGTTACTGTACGAGAGAACTGGTAAATGTGATGAACTGTCATCATTACAACATCGTTTGACATTTTCATGGAATTGCGCAGGTTCAGAAATCGGCTATATGGGCACGGCATGTTCTAAGCCAAAAATCAGCGGGTGATCATCTACCTTCTCGTCATCAATTGGGTCGTGAACAGCATCGAGCGTTCTTTTATGTATCGTAACTGGTGACGAGAAAGGTTATCTTTATGCTGACATAGGAATAGAAGACAGTGGTTGAGCCGAGACAAAATAGCAACTTCCCGTTCAAAGACCTTCGCGCATCCACAAAAGATAATGCTTTGGATATGGTGGAACCGCGATGGTGTGGTGTACTACGAGTTGCTACGCCGAGTTGTAACCGTCACTGCTGACATTTGTTGTCAACAACTGAGGCGTCTTGCAGACGCAATCCAACAACAAAGACCAGGAAGACTGCGTGAGGTGATGCTACTCTATGACCCGCATCCTGCTAGTGTGGCAAAAAAAGAAAAAACCTATACAAGAGTTGGGTTGGGAAGTCATTTCGCACCCACCTCATTCACCAGATCGTGCGCCCTCAGATTTTCGCCTTTCCCCCCCTGTCTAACAACCACTTCCCTTCCGGATGAAAATGTGCTCCGAAAATGGTTCGATGAGTTCTTTGCCTGAAAACCACGTGATTTTCTACAGTCGCGGAATCGAAAAGTTGTCCCAGCATTGGCAGACTGTGTATATAATGGAGGAGAATGTATTATTGTTGACTCGATTCTCTGTTTTTTGTACCTGTTGTGTTTATTAAACTTACTTAAAAACTCTAAGAACTTACGCAACAACCTAGTAATTTGGTCGGAGGAGTGTTGTTTCACACTGTATCCAACATCGCGCCCAGTTTACGTCCCAAAGGTGAAACATGTCGAGGGTTCGATAATTTGAGTAATGATAGCGTGGCACTGCAGGGGCCCCACTGGCTGCTCTGCGGAGTCACATTACTACCATTTGTCTGAACAGGTCCATGCTAGGGTACAATCTTTCTTCCCCCGTGGTGGTGCAGTGTTCCAAGAGCACAGGGTCTGTCTCCACAGAAGTCGCATCGTCCAGGACTGGTTTTAAGGGCAAGAGGATGAACTGTCGCCTCTCCCTTGGCCACCACACTCGCCAGATCCCGATATCATTGAGCTTTTCTGGTTACTTTGGAGAGAAGAGTGCGAGATCGCTATTCACGTCCAACGTCGTTACCTCAATTTTCCACTATTTTGCAGAAAGAATGACACAATATTCCCTAGTAAACCATACAGGATCTGTATACAGTACGTCCATTCAGAGACGACTGGAAGCTGTTTTGAATTTTAGCGGTTTTCCTACGTCCTACTACGCATGGAGATGTGTTGGGTTTTGGAGTTCCGTATTTGTGACCACCTCTTCTAACTTGAACAGTCTCCTTTATAACTTGCATATTTTTAAATAATTTGGTACGTACTAATCGTTCTTTGTACTAGGAATGAAGGTAGTAAATACGAAGCAGAAATTTTTAATCTCCTGTGAGAATGATATTCTTGAAGAATTTGCATAACTGCGGGCGAACAAAAGCATATTTTATTTTTCTTCGCCAAGAGATGCAAATTTCTTATGCATACACAAGTTGCTCAGTGTTATCCGCGACTTTTGCAGCGCAGTTTAATTAACTCTAGTTTTGCATGAAACCTCGGAGGGAAATTTTGCAAGATTTTGCAAGTGGCTCGTTAATTACATCGCGTGTCTCCCTGACTACCACGGGGCGGCAGCCAGCAACTGCGCTTCAGTGCGCCATCCGACACACCCACCGCTGGCAGCAAGCTGCACGCAGTCTGTGCTGCTGTATCGCTAGAATTCCATTACAGGCGACGACGGTGCACCCGAGGAGTATCCCAGCGGTTTGCTGGGGCAACTCCAGCAGACTGAGATTTTTTTCGTCATAAGGCTCCTGAGTGGGCCGATGCGGCCCGACACAAATTCCTTATTTATACTCCTGTGTCACCCCCCCCCCCACCCCCCTCACTCTCATTTGCACCCTACATCCTCAATCATTTGTTGTTTGTATACTTGTCTTTGTCTTCCTATAGCATCTTAACCCCCTACAGCTCAATTACCATGTAAGTTATTTTTTCGTGTATTAACACAGGTCGTAAAATCGTATCCTTCCTTTTTTTCAATGTTTGCCGCATCTCCTTAACCTCACCAGTTCTATAGAGAACCCGCTGATATGTCTTAACCAGCTACCCTATTTTGAACACTCCCAATAACAATACATCCCAAACTCTTTGATTCTCTTATTTTACGGTTTTCACACTCTCCAACGGGGTTCACCCTTAAAAAACGCAGTTCATCCAGCTTCGCACTGCCACCTTCTATCGCCGCAGTGTATCAGCGAGAAGTAAAAAATCAGAGTAGAAAATTTTAAGTTCTTATGTGTGAATACTGACGAAAACTTAAAGTGGAAACATCCTGCAATAGACGCAGTAGTACCTTTATGTTCGGCTACTTCTGCCACTACATTAATTGCCATCTTCGGTGACGTAGAAGTCATTAAGTTAACAGATTGTGCATATTTTCATTTATTGATACTGTATCTCAGGGGATAATGTTCTGGGATAACTACTCACTTAGGCAAAAAGTATTTATCGTACAAAATAAAGTAATTAACATTATTTCAGTTCAAAAACAGTCTCGGCTGCGAAATTATTTAATGTCAATGACGCGATTTGCACTTCCGGACATCGTCAGATTGTGTAAAAGCATCTGGATACGTGACCCACCAGTCATAAAACCACATAAATGTAAAGTAGTAAAAGTAGCTGGATACGTGACCCATCAGTCGTAAAACCACATATTATGTAAAACAGACACCAATGTAACCGAGCACACAATCCTCCCGTATGAAACACCTCAACCACAAAGTGGACCTTGAACACAGCAGCCGGGTCCGCCGTGGCAGTAATAGGGTCAGGCTTACAAAACCGGGATGGCGCGCAAATAATCTGTTTTTGTTCTAAAACTTTTAAACAGGTTGCTGTAGCGCCCTGCCACGATAGAATGGGAAAATTTTTTATGAGTGTTATGCCTGCAGGTCGCACATGTACATCTTGAAGGTATAATTATCTTTAAGCATCTGGAAAAATGAATCCCTACCTCATAGTATTGTATTGTATTGTATGTTAACCGGGGACCTAGAAACCACGGAGAGGCCCCATCCCCGTCGCAGCCGCAGTGGTCCACAACCCCACGACGACTACCGCAGTCCACTTCACCCCTCCGCCGCCCCACACCGAACCCAGGGTTATTGTGCGGTTCGGCCCCCAGTGGACCCCCCAGGGAACATCTCACACCAGACGAGTGAGCCTCGATGTTTGCGTGGTAGAGTTATGGTGGTGTACGCGTACGTGGAGAACTTGCTTGTGCAGCAATCACCGACATAGTGTAACTGAGGCGGAATAAGGGGAACGAGCCCGCATTCGCCGAGGCGGATGGAAAACCCCCTAAAAACCATACACAGACTGGCCGGTTCACCGGACCTCGACACAAATCCGCCGGGCGGATTCGTGCCGGGGACCAGGCGCTCCTTCCTAGTCAGGAAAGCCGTGCATTAGACTGCACGGCTAACCGGATGGGCACCTCATAGTACATTTACTCACCTATGTAATTTGTTACCAATAATGCACTTAAGAGCAAGAGAGGTATTCATAAATCCAAGACCAGAAGGAAAAATGCTCTGTCTTACCCTTTAATGAATCTAGCTTCGGCACAGAAAAGGGATGACGTACGCATGCAGCTGTAAGGCTTTTTGACCATTTGCATATAGAAACAAAAGTCAGATTGTGTATGTATATTGGAGACGTTGTTCCTGAACAACTTCTAGTCAGTGCGGAATTCTCGAGTAGAGATAATAAATGATTAAAAAGTAACCCTGTACATTGTCAGCACGTAGGCACTTTAATTTTATTTTCTATTATTTTTAGTCGCTGAAGAATGCCGGGGTCAGAGAGACAATTTTGTGCTTTTCCGATTCCTTCATTCTCCGCAGTGATCCGGTGGTTGAGGCATCCAGCTACCTGCCACGTGCGCGTGTGCGTGACGTCCAGCAGTGGTGACGTCGCAGCGGTGACGTAGCGCCACTGCCTCGGCCAGCCATTTCCCCGGACTCGGCAGCTTAGGGCTCAAACAGCAGTATGGGGCGCAGTCGGGCTTGCCACACCCGGCGCCTCTCTGCTCTGCCCGCAGGGTCTGCCAGCCTGGCCGCAGTTCCCGCACCAGGGCGCCGAGCGCCACCTGCCGCTCACCCCATCCAGTTTTAGGTGGGGATTACACGACGATTCGTCGCGAACGGTACTGATCTACGGCGGCAGCCATCTAGCGGTAAAACGGGTGAAACTACGAAAATTAGCAGAATAGAGAGCAGTTCTAAACTGTCGTCAGTCCGCGCTAGCTGCTGATTTCGGGTTTTATGTTGGGGGTTTTCCGAGTTCTCTTTCAGAAAGTAGGTTTCCATAAATGCAGAAAAAAACTTTTTTCCCGTAGACTTTCTTTTATACCAGCTCTTTGTGAAAGCATTTTTTCTATTGATTACTTCATATGAAACGGACCAAAGAGGCGTTAAATGTCGTAATTCAGGCATTCGGCGAGGAAAGGTGTACGTGTGACTCGCCGTATCATAACACGATACATCGGCACCGTTTTTGTCTGAGTAATATGCGTATAACGCCACACGGTGATTGTACACTTGTATCGCAATGCCTTAGCTTAAGAAAGTTCACGTGTGTTTTGAATGCTTCTCCTGTTTATTTCAGCATGCCTGAAAAGAGAAACTGGCATGATAGGTGACAAAATCCGTGCAGTTTCGCCCAGTGCGATAGACGATGACTGAGAAACTCTCAGTAGCACTTATATATTCAAAACTTGGGAAAAATAACACAAGTACACCTTTAAGTAGTGGTCCTTTCATTTGCTGCAGTACATACGTCCACAGCAAGTTTTGAAATGATGGCCTGTGCTATTCTGTGGCTAAAAGCCAGACTCTTAAAAGATTCTCCATTCGCCAGGAAACGTATTGTTACAACCAGCCTGCAACATAACAGAGCGTTTATCGGAATTTTACTAGTGATCTAGGCCGGTATGATCACAAAAAGTATAAACATATGATTTAATTCTTACTTTCGAGAATGTAAGATAGTCTCCTCATGACTGTGTCACACTTGCTGAATCCGTCTTCTGTCATAAACAGCAGCTTCTCTAAACAGGCCATGTCCATCCTCACGAAGATCCGAAATTCTTGCCGGTCTTCGGGCCTCTGTTCTTTCATAACCAGTGAATATAATCCGCTACCTTCGTTCGTTCTTTTCAGCCAAGGTCGGACATAACGTCTGGCTTTTCGTCGTCGTTCTGCCCTAATAAGAATATTTACTGCCACTGCCAGGGCAAGAGCCCCAAAAACAAGTGTGTCCTCCATGTGCAAACTAGAGTATAAATGTAAATTTATACATAAATATAACTGTGTAACCAAGTGTCGTAATACAAAACGAACTGTTGAGTCTGTAATTCAGAACAGTATTAACTTACATAAGAAAATAGCAATTACTTAATCAATAATGATAAAAAACAATTTCTTATTAAACGGGAGCCTTGAGGTCACATAAGTATTTTGAACGAATGACGTTCCATAGGTGTACGGTTAAGGGGCGTCGTGTAATTGGGGCTTTATCCGCCAACGTGAGCGCTACGGATAGTTTTGACACCCAATCTTTAATCTACGAGATTTAGATAAGGTTAGCAACTTGGGACACTCCATCTCAGAAATATTCGAAACGGGAACTGGAAAAAAATGTGTTGGAAGTTACGAGGATCATAAATGAAGATCACGTCGAAGAATGAGCCACTCCACACTGCAATAACGTTGAGACTACTTACAATAACGCACTTTCTGGACTCTGGCTCGCTGGAGATCGTGAAAATTATCGATCCTCAATTTCCTCACAGCCTGTTTCTGATGCAACACTCCAACCACAAGAATTTTACAACACAGACAAAGCACATTTACTGTCCGCACTATGTAAGTTTACCTGGTTCCAGACCGAAATAGCACGGCTACATCTCCTGCTGCAGCAACTGATGCTCATGGGCCTGATACAGCAGACAAGCTACAATTATTTTAAGAAGAAAGACATTAAACAAAGGAGACAGGTTTCCGACTTCACGCTTGGTGGTAGTGGCAAGTTCCTATGGGACGAAACCGGTGAGGTTAATCAAACTGAAACTAACTTACGCTAAGGACAACACAGACACCCAAACCTGGGGGAGGACTCGAACCACCGACGGGGAGAGCCGCGCGAACAGTGGCAAGGCGCCTAAACAGAGCGGATACACCGCGCGACCGACTTCTCAATTAAAACATTTGTACACTTAATTTCAGTTTATTACAACGTACTTTCCAAATAAAAATTGAAGAATGCTTCCATGCATACTTTACAGTTACAAGTGGAACTGGAAATATCACTGCAGACAACAAATAATTAGCTACCGAATACGCAGGTGACGAAAATTTTTCCTCCGGTGAGGTTATTTTGGTTAAAACAGTGACCTTTTTCGTCAAGTGAGGAGTATCACGCAACAAGGAGGCAGCTCCACTTTTTGGCTCTAGTGAGTTGTGTGGTGTCACCGCCAGACACCACACTTGCTAGGTGGTAGCCTTTAAATCGGCCGCTGTCCGTTAGTATACGTCGGACCCGCGTGTCGCCACTATCAGTGATTGCAGACCGAGCACCGCCACACGGCAGGTCTAGAGAGACTTCCTAGCACGCGCTCCAGTTGTACAGCCGACTTTGCTAGCGATGGTTCACTGACAAATTACGCTCTCATTTGCCGAGACGATAGTTAGCATAGCCTTCAGCTACGTCATTTGCTACGACCTAGCAAGGCGCCATTACCAGTTACTATTGATGCTGTAAAACATGTACCGTCAAGAGCGATGTTCACCATTTACGGATTAAAGTTAAGTATTCCAACAGCTACGTCCTTTTTTGCTAAAGTCTAACTTCCTTGTCCTGTTCCAGACCTCACGCAAGCCTGCGTGAGCCTAAACGCGTGCCTTTCGGCTTCCTCTCATAGTGGGTTGGCTCTCTTGCCAATCCACAACAAGTTGAACATTCTATCACGTACAAAAAGAAGCCTCTTCGTTTGGTGCAAGAAAGAGGCAGTTCCACCTACTAGTTTCAGAGAAATCGAACAGTTGGAGCTGCCTGTACTCCGAGTTTGCATGAAAACAGAGGCAGCTGCGGGAGCTGCCTCGTCCTTCCCCCACACAATAGCAGGAAGAGGTTGTGTTACGTATTGTTCAGCAGACTGGTATAAAAATCGCTCGTTTCATATCACTGAAGTGGACCAGAGATTTATTTTCCACTTTGTTGACACGCTGAAGAAATTTTTGTAAAGAACAAGAACAGAGGAAAATATTTAATCACTAAGTACAAAATATTCCTCTGTGAACAGCCATACATCGATAAATGGATTATGAAATGCAGTGCGGCCGTAGGGATGACTGACTGCGATAATGCGCAAATGAGCAACCAAGGACCTGCGAGTCTCATAACAATAGACCACCTTCATCAAGCTTATGATTGCTCACGCTTAAAGGCCAAAAGTTTAAAGATGTCAAAGAGCTGGCCAGAAAGTATGTTGGGCCAAACGAAATGTGGTTTTACAACCAGTTGACGTCAGATGCTTCAAACGATCCTGAAGTGGCTGTAGGGGAGCTACAAGACTGAAGAAGAACTGAAGAATTAATGTATTACGCCAATAATGTTGTACTTTCTTTATTAATAAATGTTTTTTAAACTGAAATATGGTTAATTATGAAGAAATGGTCCTACAAAGAGTTTTTCAAAAATGGTTCAAATGGCTCTGAGCACTATGGGACTCAACTGCTGAGGTCATTAGTCCCCTAGAACTTAGAACTACTTAAACCTAACTAACCTAAGGACATCACAAACATCCATGCCCGAGGCAGGATTCGAACCTGCGACCGTAGCGGTCTTGCGGTTCCAGACTGCAGCGCCTTTAACCGCACGGCCACTTCGGCCGGCACAAAGAGTTTTTCATCCACTTTGGAGCAAAACGGAGGCAGCTCCATAATTCAAAACTCTATTGCACGTACCTGACTGCATGCATTTCTATGTATTTCGTCAGTAGTATTGGATACCCCATAGCCTAAAAAAAGTCTGACAACTTTTTCGTTTGGGTGAAAAAGCTGGAAAAAGTGGAGCTGCCTCCTTCTTGCACCAAACCCCTGATTATTAATCTCGGGAGATCTCTACTGCCTCGTCAAATGAACAGAATGAGATTCTCAGGATACTGGAAAATTTAGCACTGTATATTCTTGTATCATTATAAAGCGAGTGAAATACCACGTTAACGTCGTGATCAGCAATGAAGGGATGCGCCCAGAACTCGTTTCTCTGCATTCCCTTTTTATTTCGAACTTGCACACAGGGCTTGTAGCTCTTCTACTGAGCGGAACCTGAAGGCATTCCTCTGGCGTCTCGTACTGCCGGACCTTAGCGCTGCCAGCACGGTGGTGAGGTGGCGGCGGCCGAGTTGTGGTGGACGTGTACAGCGCCGGTGGCGGTGGGTGACCCAGCGGCCGTGACCCGCCGCGGCGCAGCTGTGTCGCAACGGCTCGGCTCACCCCAGGGGGGGGGCGGCTGTGCTCCAAGTATCGTAGCCGTACGGTGGTACTGCTGGGATACTAACACGAGGTGATTCCAGTACAGAAGTACATTTACAGGATGTTTTTTTCCACCGTGTTCAAAGTCTAGGTACTGATCAATAAGAGGATGCGGAACAAAAAAGGTCTAATGAACTTATGTCCGCAAACACATGCTTCCCATGCTACAGACAATTTATTCAATCATACATTGTTACAGAGACTCCGGTCTACTTCGCGGTGTACCACACAGTCACAGTTACAGTGTGCATGCTTTCTTTCTCATATTATTTGCAGACGAATGGAAAAACTGATAGAAGCCGACCTCGGGGGAGATCAGTTTGGATTCCGTAGAAATGTTGGAACACGTGAGGCAATACTGATCCTACGACTTATCTTAGAAGCTAGATTAAGGAAAGGCAAACCAACGTTTCTAGCATTTGTAGACTTAGAGAAAGCTTTTGGCAATGTTGACAGGAATACCCTCTTTCAAATTCTGAAGGTGCCAGGGGTAAAATACAGGGAGCGAAAGGCTATTTACAATTTCTACAGAAAACAGATGGCAGCTATAACACTCGAGGGACATGGAAGCAATTTGTTGGGAAGGGAGTGAGACAGTGTTGTAGCCTCTCCACGATGTTATTCAATCTGCATATTGAGCAAGCAGTAAAGGAAACAAAAGAAAAATTCGCAGTAGGTATTAAAATCCTTGGAGAAGAAATAAAAACCTTGAGGTTTGCCGATTCTGTCAGAGATAGCAAAGGACTTGAAAGAGGAGTTGAACGGAATGAACAGTGTCTTGAAAGGAGGATATAAGATGAACATCAACAAAAGCAAAACGATAATAATGGGATGTGGTCGAATTAAGTCGGGTGATGCTGACGGAAATAGATTAGGAAATGAGACACCTAAAGCAGTAAAGGAGTTTTGCTATTTGGGGAGCAAAATAACTGATGATGGTCGAAGTAGAGAGGATATAAAATGTGCCCTGGCAATGGCAAGGAAAGCGTTTCTGAAGAAGAGATATTTGCTAACATTGAGTATAGATTTAAATGTCAGGAAGTCGTTTCTCAAAGTATTTGTGTGGAGTGTAGTCATGTATGGAAGTGAAACATGGACGATAAATAGTTTGCACAAGGAGAGAATAGTAGCTTTCGAAATGTGGTGCTACAGAAGAATGCTGAAGATTAGATGGGTAGATCACATAACTAATGAGGAGGTATTGAATAGAATTGGGTAGAAGAGGAGTTTATGGCACAACTTGACTAGAAGAAGGGATCGGTTGGTAGGACATGTTCTGAGGCATCAAGTGATCACGAATTTAGTATTGGAGGGCAGCGTGGAGGGTAAAAATCGTAGAGGGAGACCAAGAAACGAGTACACTAAACAGATTCAGAAGGATGTAGGTTGCAGTAGGTACTGGAAGATGAAGAGGCTTGCACAGGATAGAGTAGCACGGAGAGCTGCATCAAACCAGTCTCTGGACTGAAGACCCCAACAACAGGATGTCATGCCCTAACTCCGCCATAGTCACTGGTAATGATGCGTCCGATCTACTTCTCTTGGTGACTCACCTTGTAGTGGATGTGATTTAGCGTTGTACGCAATGGTTTCGTATTCGAATCGAGAGCTTGCCGACATGGTGTTTGCTTACGGTAAGGGAAATGGAAACGGGCGGCAGGCAACGAGGTCGTATCAGGAGACCTATCCCCGCAGACAACTGCAGCATTCAATGTTTGCAACAGCGTATCGCCGTTTGTCCGAACAGGGTCGTTTCAGGAAGCAGGAAATCACGAAAGACGTACCCGAAATATTCGGACAAGGGGCTTGGAGGAAAATGTGTTTAACACTGCGGAAGGCGACCGCCGTCTCACTAGCAGGTAGTTCCGCCCGCCAGTACAGGGTAAGCCGGACGACCGTGTGGAACATTCCCCGTGAAATCTGTTACTGCTCTCATCACTTGCGGCGCGTGCAGACTTTCGACATCGGGAGCAGTTCTGTCACTGGTTTATTCGCGAGGCAACCGCGATTCTGGGATTTGTGTCATTCACCCTACTGACAGGTGAGGCCACCTGCAACAGTTGTCTGTGGGAGAGTAAGCACAACCCGCATGGTGTGGCAACACCGAGGCATCAGCGTCGGTGCAGCCGCAATGTGTGGGCCGGGATAGTTGGCGACTGTGTTTTGGGACCAGTCTACCTTCCACGTTGCCTAATAGGCGTTTCTGGCGGGTGACTTTGCTTCTCCTGCTGGAAGAAGTGGCATTGATGATTCGAAGGGTTATGTGGCTGCTACATGATAGTGCTCCAGCCCACTTCGCCGTTATCGTCCGGACGCATCTCGATCGTGTCTCCCCTGATCGATGTATAGGATGAGCTGCATGATCTGCAAGTTCACCGGATCTCAACCCCTGCGGTTTCTGGTTATGGGCCGATCTCAAAAGTATCGTCTATGGAGAGCCGATTCCAGATGTGGAGACACTGGAGCAGCCAGCGTATTCATGCTGCCTTTCACACTGTTCGGATGCAGCTTGACCGATGTGAATATGTGAGACAGATGCAGCCTGGTTGATGTGAACGTGTGAGACAGAGCAGGCTACGACGCTTACACGTGTGCATTGAAGCACTTGGAAACCATTTTCAACACATACTGTAACTGTGTCAGGATGGTACGGCAGGTATTAGACCGGAGTCTCTGTAGCACTGCATCATTGAATGAATTGTCTGTAGCATCCATTTCCGGAGATAGGTTCACTAGAGCTTTTTTATTCCGTATCCTCTCATCAATCAATCCCCAGAGTTTGTACACGGTGGAAAAAATCACCCTGTTTATGCTCACAGGTTGCGCTTGTTTGGGCTTCGATCTGCCTTGCGGCACGTATAATACAGTTGCTGGTGTGGGAAGACCTTCTGTTTGGATGCTGCTGTATCAACCATTTCCACATCTCAGCTGGCCAGCTCACCAAGGGACTTGAGATGGCTGCGTCGTGTTTTGTAAGGCACAACATCCGCAATCACCTGCAGCTGGCGCTGCTACAATTTAATTTTGACATTGCACGTTTCTGACCGAATATAGTTGGTTCGCTACATTGTACATATAAAAGTGTCCTGAGCTGACACATTCCACATCGTAACATTTATCGTGAATTTTATCGTGAATTTCATCTATGGAACAAGTAACCGCCTTGCAATTCTCTACTCCAAATGTTCAGTCTCACAAGGGAAACTACCCACCGCCCCCCCCCTCCCCCCCTCAGGTTTAGTGGTAAGATGGCCCGGTGGGTAGCCCGTCAAAAACTGAGCACAGATCAAGCATGAAAACAGGAAGGAGGTGTACTGAACTGTGAAGAAAAGCAAAATAGAAACAGTGTACGGTACAAGCTGAACAGGTGCAATGTCGATCGGATTTGACTAGCCAGGCCGTCGTGGTTCCGTGGTCACGGTGTTGGACCGAGAAGGGAAAGACCCGCGCTCACGTCCACCTCGTGTACAAATTTTTTTTCCCCGCAAAATTATGACCTGTCCATCCGGTTATTGGCGTGTCTGTTCGCTGTATTCAGATTTTTGTCTGTGTCGTGGTGAAATGTCCGTTTGCATTAGCGAGCTGTAACGAAGGGAACTCCAGAACGTACGTACCCCTCCTATTTGTTCTACACTAGTACCACATGTTATGACTCTTGCTCGCTGTTTTGGAAGTTTTGACTCTTGAATTCCTTTGTTGTAATATAGTTTCAATCGTTATCGTTTATTTGTTGCTTTCATTTCTATCAGAGGTATATGCAGCATCTCACATGCTCTCACTATTTATCACATTTAATTGTGACAGTAATATATTCCTACCATATGACTCATATTTACATTCTATATCCAACGTATAGTTCGACAATGGCCAAGACTACTGAATGAGAACAGGCACGTCAATGACCTGAGGAAAAGAATATTTGGAGAAAAAGTGGGTGCGGGGGAGCACGAGCGACATTTGAACACGGATCTCCCGCTTTACAGTCCAACACCTTCAACACCGTGACCACACAAACACGACACTGTGGTGTTTGAAATTCACTCTATATTGCGCATTCGAGCCTGGCCCATTCACCGTTTCTAGTTTGATTCGTTTTTTCACAGATCACCTATGTCTTGTTTTTGTACTTGATTTGTGTTCAGTTTTCCACGGGCTATCCACCAGGCCATTTTACCACTAAATCTGAAGGGGTTGTGATGGGGAGTTCCCTTGTCAGAAACTTGTTCTTCAAACTGATGTTGATATTTGATGCTTTTGCCCAGGAACGACCTGTTTTCCTGTGCTAGATTACTCTGTATGTCCTCCTTACTTCGTCTTTCATAAGCGACTTTGTATCCTAGTTATCAGAACTTCTTCACTTCGTCTGTTTTGTGTCAGGGAACAATAAATTGAAGAAAACACAGCCTTTCTATGTAGTAAGGCGCTGTTTAGGACCTAATAATCCCTAGACAAACTGTGGCGTGGACCCTGACAAGGTAAATTATGTGGTCATCAACTCGCAAAAATACCATTTTAGTGCAATTTTCGTATCAAAAGCGTTTAATGCTGGGTTTGTTTCTTTTTTATTTAGTTTGTGACCAACTAAGCATTCTGTCAATGTAACTGTCTCTCTTTTCCTTCATCCTTCTCCACATCACTTCCATTTTCTCTAAATGAGCTCTTTTCTTCTCATCTCACCTAATGCCCGCTATTGTTTTTGTTTGGTTTATCTTCCAGACAAACTTTCAGTTTCGTAACTTTTTGTCTGAATTTTTCTCTGTTTGGTGGGGGTTTCCTGTTCAATTTGTATTTCCTCTATGTCTCTTTTTACTTGTCCCCCCACCCATTTTCTTTGTCTATTTTCCTGTTTTTGGAAGAATATGTGAAGCTTCTTGGTTAATCTGCCTTCCATCCTTCTCTCTAGTTCTCCATACATTTTTGCACGCCTTTTTGTAATCGTGTCTGTTGCTTCACAGCATAACGAGTATATTCCTCCCATGGCCTCAAACCACAATTCCTATATTTGTTCTAGACTGGACCTCATATTTTTTACTACAGTCCTCCTTTTCAAATTCTTCTAACGCAATTTGCATCAAGGTTGCCCATAGAGGACTTCTGGTTTTACGACTGCATTTAATGCCTTATTATAACAGCTTTCGAAATACGTTTTTGTTGCACAGATTTCTCTCTTTCATGTCAGCTCTTTTCAAGTTTTCGGTTCTGATTTTAATTCTTTCTCTCTCACTTTTTGTTTATACGAGGACGTGCTGAAAAGTAACGCCTACGAAATTTTTATGCAAGACTCCTAAACATTTAAAAAAAACGCTATTAGTTAACTTTTCATAAATGGGATTCACAGTCATGTAAAATTTTTTGAAAGACATAGTGTTTTCTTCAGTGACTGTTAAGCTTTTTATTTCCACTATTGCAATTTCGACCTCAGACTATTATCAGGTGCAACTGAAATACAAAATGTTTATAAAATATTTTATAAAATTCGTTGTGTATTTCGACATCCGGCCGATTACACAATTTGAAAAAATGCACCTATGTAACCATGTTTATTCACATGTTTTGGCATTAAACCATGTCAACTTTATACACGCTGACACATTTATATGTCGTTTTTTTTTTACTTTATTGTTATTTTAAAACCTGTACAAATCAGGTAGGCTGGCAGCGGCACACTACGCCGCTCTTCAGCCATAGCGTTTACAATAGTATAAGAACGGAGAATGATAGTGAACAAAGTGACGGGCAAAAGAGAGAGGTCACAGGGACACAAAAATCACGGAGTCGTTCACACGTGGTGATAACAACACTGAAAACACGTTGGCACGGCGCACAAAACACTGATGAATCCGACGGCACAAGTGAACGTAGTAGTGGGACGGCGGACACCAGAAAACACTAAACGACGTCACACACACGAGACACAGAAGGCGATGATCTCCGGCGCGCGATTTTTATATGTCGTTGTCATTTGCTGTTATATACATTCGTAACGCTGCTAAGTAGTGCGAGCACACATGTCTATATATCGTAAAACAGCACAGTCTCTACATACACATGTTTGTTCCACCATCACTAGTATCTTTTGCACTAAACCACAGCAGCGAACGACTGTTTACAGGCTACTGGTAGCCGTTTTGGCGCGTGAACAGATTACATGCATTATTCTTGTTCTGAGTACAGCGCCATTGCAGTCCAGCGTCTGTACTAGCAAGCATGGAGCTATGTACTCGTTTTACAGTTGTGGAACATACTATAATTTCTTACATAACCTACTCTTAATTTTAGAAGGGTGTAGGAACAAGATATTTATTTTGTTATAGATTAAAAAAAGTAGTTTAAACACCTGAACGTTTTGCATCGTTTTACATAACTGTAGCTTTACGTATTTCAGTTACATAACTCAAGGTTTACATATTTTCAGCGCTCTGCCGTTAGAGAGCTCTGAATTGTAGAGTGTAACATGGCGGTGTGTAACGTAACTACATCGGTGGGTGAGAAACAGTGTGCTGTAATGGAATTTCGAATTCGAAGAGTCCGTCCACACGCGGAGCACCCTGTCCTCCAGCATTACAGTGCCAGTCCACAATCGAGCGCCGCGACATCTGCAACATTCCGACGCCTGTGGTTCACTATCCTCGATCATCCTCCATACAGTCCCGACTTGCCCACGTGAAATTTTCATCTGCTTCCATAATTTCAAGAATCTCTCGAAAAATCAACTTTGATAGTGATGGAGGGGTGCAAACAGAGGCTCCGTCACTGAAGTCAACTATTCTACAGTGATGACATCGAAAAACTGGTCTCTCGTTACGTGACTGCGTTGAGGAATACATAAGTGGGCATGAAGAATAAAGACGTAGAATGTTAATAACGTTTGTTTTATTTACTACTTCTTTAAAAATAGCATGCTACAACGATAAACAAATACGTCTGTCAGGTAAATGTAAGATAGCAAAAGAAATGTCAGCCAAGAAAAATTTACCTTTATTTAACTCAAAAATATTACTTCCTCAAATAACCAACGATATAATGGGAGTTTAAAAAAAAAAAATCTCATTGGCTAACTGGTTTGCGCCTACACTTCACTTCATACAAATGAAACTACTAATAATGTTTTCTTAGCTCAATTGTCTTAACATATCATTCAGTACTGAGCGCACCCATAAAGTTGAGCTATTTACTAAGCTTTATTTTGATCAACTATAATTTTGATCATATGTGATGCATACATACTTGGAGAGCCTTTGATGTTAGGAAAAGAATTTTTGTCATTTAATGGATCCCGGTTTTGCTGAAACTAGCTATGGAGGAATAGGGTTTCATAAAAATAAACTCATTTCAAACTTGCAAAGTTACGTTAGCCATCTTAAGTGACTCAGTGCTAATGAGAACCTGACATAATGAAGCGCGAGGTTGGTTATGTGGATGGCAATCAATCAGGCAATAGTTATCAGCCACTGAATGGATCTACAATGTAATAGGCTTTCTACCTTACACATAATTACAGACATACATAGTCACCAATATGCTTAATTAGAAACAGGCATAATTACAGACATTCAGTCATCCATTCTGAATTTCAATATACGTTCACGAACTATGCGTCAAAAAATTCTGTTATTTTATAGAACGGGTTTTCAGCTAACCAGCTATTCAAATCTGTCTGCTGAGCGTGGTAAGTTATTAAGGACTTTCACAGAGTTAACTCAGAGTGAGTGGCATACCGAATTTCACTTTGGCTCTAATATTTTGCGGGTGAATATCTCATCTTAATGAAATTCTCTTACATTCAAAAAAAAAAAAAGAATCCTGCAGTGATATCTGGAGCCAATCTTATACATATCTCGTATAGCCTAGGATGGTCCACAATATGTCTTTGATATTTATAGATAACCATGTCTGTCAGGTTACGCGTTGGATGTATTTTCTTCGATATTCTTTTGCAAATATGATTGATTTGCTGTCGATACGGGCGATCTGTATACAATATGAAACCCTAAAAGCTGGACTCGGCTATTTTCTGTACAGTTAGATTGCAGTGATAGAAGGTGATGAGTCTTACGTGGGTTATAAAAACGTTTGGAAGAGAATAATTTCATTGCAGCACTCCAGTGACATCTGTTTTAATACTGATGTCTACCGATGGTTGGTAATTATCGTTGTCATGTTAGTAACATAGCACAGGGAGGCAAGATGTAGCAAATAATTGACCGCATTTATGCAAAGAATGGTGCAAGAATTTATCCCTTTGGTACCCCTGTCTCCACCACTTTTAAACAGAAAATGTCTGTTTCTCACAAAAACGTATCGTATTCTGTTAGTTAAATATGACGCAATTGCTTTTATTGATGCACTAATTGTTCCAAGCCAAGCATGCGGCTCAGTCTGGTTAAATGAAAAAGAAAATACAGAGAAAGCTCATTGACCTAATATTCATGGGAACTGGATACGTCCCAGTGTCTTTCTCTACCCCCCTCTCTCTCCACCTCCTTTTCTTTATTCATTCTTTATTCATCACCTCCTTCCCGCTTCTTTTTATCTCCATCTTCACCTGCCCCCCCCCCTTCTCTCTCTCTCTCTCTCTCTCTCTCTCTCTCTCTCTCTCTCCCTCCATACCACCACCCCTCTCTCTCTCCTCCTGCCCAATCTCACAGTCGACCTCGTCCTTTACGCGTTCTATATCCATTTCCTCCCATCTCTCTGTCCATTTCCTATTCCCACTCCTCTCTGACATTGAGTCTTGTTTGTTGTTATTGCAAATTCAAATTTTGTACTAGTGCTCTAATCGTAAGCTAAATAAATAAATAAATGTCGTCTGACTAGGACCTCCCGTCGGGTAGACCGTTCGCAGGGTGCAAGTCTATCGATTTGACGCCACTTCGGCGACTTGCGCGTAGATGGGGATGAAATGATGATTATTAGGACTACGCAACATCCAGTTCCTGAGCGGAGAAAATCTCCGACCCAGCCGGGAATCGAACCCGGGCCTTTAGGACTAACAAATGGTTCAAATGGCTCTAAGCACTATCTGACTTCACATCTGAGGTCATCAGTCCCCTAGACTTAGAACTACTTAAACCTAACTAATCTAAGGACATCACACACAGCCATGCCCGAGGCAGGATTCGAACCTGCGACCGTAGTGGTCTCGCGGTTCCAGGCTGAAGCACCTACAACCGCTCGGCCATGGCGGCCAATCCTTAGGACTAACATTCTGCCGCGCTGACTACTCAGCTACCGAGGACGGAATCTTAAGCTGATACGCCATAACTATAGTTTTCCTGTCTGCTAACAACGTGTAAATATTTGAAGTAAATCGATCGAATACTTTTTGGAGCTTTGGTCACAATTCCCCCATAATGTATTGCAGTATTGCATATATATATATATATATATATATATATATATATATTTGTAAACTACGTCTTACCAAATATTTATCGGAGCATTTTGAGAAACTGGAAGTAATTGGGTCAAGAGCTTTTCGAGATTTTTAGTAATAACGCTTCCCCTTTATGCATTACTTATTTATTTATGCAGGGGAATATTAATGAAACTGACAAACTGCAGGGACCGATTCCTGACTGGAAATGAGCAGCAAAATGGTCTGATATTCACGTCCGGAACAGGTCGAGATGGTGTTTGCATACGGTCATGGAAACGGTCGAGAGGCAGCACGGCTATACCAAAACAAGTACCCTCACAGACACCAAACACGGCAGACAACACTTCGAGGCCTTTTTGGGCGTTTGTGTGATCATGAATCCTTTCAGTCAGACGAACGTGCAGGGAAGCGGTGGACTGCAAGAACACCAGATTTACAGGATCTGGTTCTATAGGACATTTAGACGAACCCTAGTACAATCTCCTGGCAGGTGGCCCGCCAGCATGGTGCAAGCCAGAGTACAATTACGTGTCTTCTACTACATGACAACCGCTACTATCTCTATCACTTGCAATCCCGTGGAGACCACTTTGAACATGTTTTGTGACGTGGCTGCGATGAAGCTCTGTACTGCATTCCGGGACGATTTGACGTCGTTGCAGACACACTGTCTATTTCCAGACACATGTCCACAGGACCTTTTTTCCTCCATTTCCAATCAGGAGTCCGTCCCTGCAGCTTGTCGGTTTCATTAATTTTTATCCTGTATAAGACGTACATTTAAATTTTGACACTGTAGTAGGTACATAAAAAACGTTGTGTCAAAATTTCAAAGGAATCGGTGAACTTTAGGAGACACACGATTATGAACAAACGAATATTCACATTTCTACTTAGGTAGATTGTGTATCCCATAAAATTCAAGCTTTTCATCCAATATTTCATGAGAATTTTAAGTTTGGTCGCATACATTAAGTGGTGCCATATTCGTACTTCGAAAAGCTGTAGTTATCTGGGATACAGTGTCAAGAACTGATAAGTCAATCAGTTTAGGTACAGGCAGAGGAAAACCACCACTTCGGCAGTGCTTGACACTTAACTCAGCCGAATAAAGAGATAAATTCTTCTACGTGTTTGTGACTATAATGGGACGCGGAGTACAGAATTAAAACAAATACTTCGTTTTTTTAACTTTTTTTGACGTTATCTTGTAAGATGCAGTCTATTTGCCTGCGGAGTAAAAGCGACTCTGCTTCGCAGGGAACGCCGAAGCGAAGAGGCGTGACGGCTTAATTAATTATGACGCCGAAACACGGCAGCCGATTTGCGTCAGCAATGAACGTGAGATTAAAATAAAAAAAAGCGATTCCCCGCCATAAATCACCGCTGCTAGCCTTCGGGCTGCCCTGTGCGAAAAGAGCGCCGGATAGAAAGAAGGCCTGAATTGTGCCGATTGTGCTGCGTTGGGATGGGGGAAGTGGTTGCGGAGGGGAGGCGATGATTCGAGAAGATCCACGGCCGCTAATTGGCTTCCGTGTGTCCGGCAAACAACTGTGGGGGAGTGGGGGGAGGGGAGGAGAGGGAGTCCGTCGCCGCCGCTGGAGCCAGCCGGGGCCGCCTGGAACCTGGAACCTGGCTGGGGCTGCGACTGGAGCGGCTATCGATTTCCCTTCTGTGGTGGAGCCCGGGGGAGCGCGGCTGGTAGGGGGTTGGGGGAGGGGAGGGGACCGCGTTAATGCCCTGGCCTCACCCCGCGGGCCGCATCTCAATGAAGGGCGCTGATTTACGCGAGTGGGCCTTAATGTGTGTCGCTACCCTCTTCGGCGGTGATTAGCGGCGGCGGCGCGCGCTCTGGCGGCGAGACAGCAGGTGGAGACGGTGGCACGCCCCCCCCCCCTCCCCAATGCACGACTCAGCTGCCACCCGGCTCCCAAGAAACCTCCTGAATGTGTGGTCGCAAATGGCCAGTGATGACTACGGTATTCGACGCCTCACATATTGTCTGTTATGCAACCACAATATTAACTGCCGTAACTCCTGAAGGCAACAGCTGGCGGGACTGGAGGTACCCAATGGTGAGCACAGCACGAGGTGGCGGGGCGTAGCTGAACTGCTTAGTCGACGAGTGACTCACGACAGTGCTACAGTGCCAGTGGTGTTGATTCAGAGCAGAGCAATGGCAACGATAATCAAACCAAACATTGCATTATATCTACAGCAACAGTTGCCGAAGTGGACCTTTCTTTAGAAATGAACCCAAGGAATTTCGCAGAGCGAGAAAGAAGTGGCAGATGAAATATTAGCGTTTGTGCAAGATGAATCAGTGGAACGTGTGGTGTCGAATACGCTCGACTGTGCGGACAATGTACATGACGAGTACAATCATAACTGCACGTGTTTAGCGAGAGTGATACTGAAACAGGTGTCGAGCCATGACGTTGATCACCCCTGTCGGACAGAGAGCCACAAATCCCGTCCACAATGATACGCGGGAAAGGATAATCGTTATCCTGATAGCGGGTACTAGACATAATTGCATACACGGAAGATCATTCGCAACATAGTAAAAAAACAATTACGAACAGATTTCGAATAAGTATGCAGCAATAAATACAAGAAAAAATACGGATATTCACGGGAGGCCGAGGCGCACTTGTTACAAAAACTGGTGTTTGCGCGTTTCAAGATGTTCGATATAATTTACAGTTTGTGCATGATAGTAACCAACTACGTTATGCACATCAAACTGCGCGCGACAGAGGTTACTGCGATTTCAAGGCAAGCAACTTATAACTTCAAACAATTCTACAAGATTGGAAAACATATGATAACGAAATTTCAGACAAAGGGTCAACTTCACGATTCACAACAAACTGCGAAATAAGTCCGAAAATTTGTAGATGAAATAAACATACTTATTCTATCGTTCAGTAAGGAGTTTCGTTTCAACTCCGACCAATTGGGATTTGAGGAGAAAAGGCATATGAAAGCAACCCTGGAATTTCGAAGTACGAAGAGAGTTGCAAGATGACCACACGTGAGAAAATCGTAAGGGACAGAGCACTTCCAACTTATCGTAGCACAGTAAATAACTCTTCAGCAAATTTACCATCCAGATTAATAGTATACGAATGCGTTAAGTAGATCTTCATAAAATTCCCTACCGCCCTTGCAAGATGACCACACGTGAGAAAATCGTAAGGGACAGAGCACTTCCAACTTCTCGTAGCGCAGTAAATAACTCTTCAGCAAATTTACCATCCAGATTAACAGTGTACGAATGCGTTAAGTAGATCTTCATACAAGGGCGGTAGGGAATATCTACCCCACACCACGCAAATGTCAGAAAATGGGCGTAAGAGAGCTACAGCTATGGTATGAGCACTGCTCTTGCCAATAGCTGCTCAAAATAACTTACTTTCGCTTGATTCCTGGCCTGCGTATAAAAATCATACAACTATCCCTGCAGAAAAGTGTGTGACATTGCAGTTAATTCTACTTGGAACCACTGAACAAATTCAGTCTCTGTATGTCTGTTGTTTTCCGTGCCTATACAACATTTTACGGCATTATCTGCAGCTACACCTTAAGCGATAGCCAGTTTCGCGATAAGCCCTACAACGGGCTGTATCGCATTCGTTTGCATTCCACCACATCCCACCAGTTCTCGTCACCCGATTACACCAATATGATTCTACGTGCATTCTTTCAGAGGGGATACCTAGCTGAACGTCTTGCGCGGTTTGTAACTCCCAAGGAGTCCGATCTTCATGTTACGAACTTTTCTGATCACTAGGATGCGCCATTTTTCATTCAGTGTGCATGGCCAAAGTCAATGCTTTGTTTTGAACATCTCTTGAATGTGGATGATATCCACTTTGTGAAATGTAGCACATACAGGCCATAGAAGGATGCACCTCCCGGACACGCGTTTTGTGTCATCCTCCTGGTGCACATGGTGAGTCATTAGCAGCTAATATTTTTCCTGTTATAATTGTTAACGCAACACTTCCAAATGAGCCTTACTAAAGACTGAACTTGCGAACTCGCAGTCAAGGGACTCCTTGTCAGTGCCTGCCAGGCTGAGCAGTCACAACGAAAGTGCCCATGCAACCCAGTTCCACTGCGTTCTTGCATGCTGGACGTCACTTATCATGCGGATGACGACTTTGATTAACAAAGCATAACGCAGCAGAACTGGTCCCCGACACACTTCGACATCATCTTGCTGAATCATACTCTTAATATACATTAATGACTCGCCACTTTATATTCACGAAGATGTGAAGCTAGTCCTTTTTGCTGATGATAGAAGTATAGTAACCAAAAAACTGGAATTAGTAGAGGAAATTGTAAATGATGTCTTTCAGAACATTATTAAGTGGTTCTCTGTAAATGGATTCTCATTAAATTTTGATAAAGCACACTATATGTAGTTCTGTAAAGTACATGGCACAGCGCCATTAATAAAGGGAGATTTTGAATGGAAGTCTACAGCTAAGGCAGAATATTCCTAATTTTTGGGTGTATGCGTTGATGGGAGATCGAACTGGAAGAAACACATTGATGATCTGCTGAAACGTTTGACTTCAGCTATTTATGCTATTAGTGTAATTGCAAATTTTGGTATAACATAAGTAAATTAACTTCCTATGCCTATTTCAGTCTCTACTTTCGTATGGCATCATATTTTGGGGTAATTCATCATTGCGAGAAAAAGTACACATTGTAAAAAAACGCGTAATCAGGATAATAGCTGGATCCCACCCAAGATCATTTGCAGACATTTATTTAAGGAACTCGGGATACAGTGAAATCTGTTGTTAGTAATCCATCCCAACTGAAAAGTAATAGCAATGTGCACAGCTACAACACTGTGAGAAAGGCAATTTTTCACTACTTCTGATTAAATCCAACTTTGGCAGAGAAAGAAGTGAATTGCGCTGCCACAAAAATTTTGGTCACTTGCCAAATAGCATCAAAAGTCTAACAGATACCCAATAAACATTTAAAAATAAATGTAAAGAATTTCTCAATGACAATACCTTCTCTTCTACTCAATAGATGAATTTTTAGACATAAATTTGGGGTTGGTTGTCCCATAGTCCCAACTCGGCCACCAGATGTCACCAGTACTGGAATGACTCTTAAGACGATTCAGATGGCTCTGAGCACTATGGGACTTAACTGCTGAGGTCATCAGTCCCCTAGAACTTAGAACTACTTAAACTTAACTAACCTAAGGACATCACACACACCCATGCCCGAGGCACTATTCGAACCTGCGACCGTAGCGTTCGCGCGGTTCCAGACTGAAGCGCCTAGAACCGCTCGGCCACACCGACCGGCCTCTGTTAAGAATCGCAGCACTGTCTGCATTTGTTGTGTGAAGTTTCGTCGACTGGATGACGATATGTCCATATTTTTTTCCTATTAGTGCTGCTGAATAAAATTCAGAGCATTATGATGCGTCCGGTTTACCTACAGAACTTTTTGCTCTACCGACGATCGGATTCTACAGTCATGTAGCGTATAGTTCAATATACTACGTGTGGTCTTTCCAAATCGTTATGAAACATGCAACGCTGGACACTAGCTAAAAGTTTTAAAAATGGCGTTTCGGGTTTGCTTGCCACACAACCAACGGAGATGTCTGTCACATGAGACATTTTCAGATTTTGATACCATCCTTTTTTTTGCTTTCATTAAGATGCGTAGAAATTTCGAAACAAAAACAGATAAAGCTCTAACAACCGTAGACTCGAACCGTAGAACTGGAAACTAAATCCATAAGCGGTGTTGCCCGAGGTTACAATATAGAGTATCGGATAATGGCTAGTTAATGCAAAAAGTTTACTGTTGAAGATGTCCTCCGATCAGCCAGAACACGATGACCAGCAACTTACTACGAATAGAAATCCCTCCAGGTGACAGCAGCCTCACCTGGCTCGGAATGGCCGCTAGTCAGGCGCGTGCGCGACGCGCGTCGCATCAGTGACCATGCTGTCCGCGTGTAGAATGGGGAAGCGCGTGGTCCGCCTGAGTTTGACAGAGGGCAGTTTGTGATGGCCTGGAGCCTTGGCACGCGCATTTCGGAAACTACGCGACTTGTCCGCTGTTCGAGGAGTGCTGTGGCGAGTGTCTTCAACATATGGCGAAAGCGAGGTGAAACAACGTCCGGACGCCATGGGGTTCAGCGGCCACCTCTCATTACGAATGACGAACGTCGTAGGCTGGGAAAACTAGTAAAACAAGACAGGCGGCGAACCGTGGTGGAACAAACATCACACTTTTATGCTGGACAGAGTACAAGTGTGCCCGAACACACAGCGCACCGTATATTCTTAACCATGGGCCTCCGCAGCCGAATACCCATGCATCTGCTAACCCACGACACTGGCGACTACGATTGAAAGGGGCACCTGACCATCGCCACTGGACGTTGGCATAGTGTCAGAGCGTCGTGAGCCATGAATTTACTTTCAAAATCTTTTCTTAAAGAATTTACATTATTTACTAGCGATTCATCAAGAACATTAACACATTTAATCACACTAGGTAAGCGTGGAAGTAGTTGCTAGGAAGTAACAGATGGAAAATAAAATTACTTTTAACAAATGTGAATTTTATTCGTAAAAGCTTTTTGAAAACAGATTTAAAAATTATAAGCAGAAAAGCATCCTCGAAATATCAAGTTACAATTTTATTTAGATGCAGAAAAAACAATATGAACAGTAGGAGCCTTCGGGCTGAGAAGCTTGCCTGCTCCCTTTCAACACGGCCGTAGTCATGACCGCTCACAACAACCTCTGAAAGATTACGCTGGTGCAAATCTGCAACACACCAGATTACTTTAAACTAAAAAATTCTTTAACAATTCACACAAACACGTAAACTATGCACACCTAAGAGGGATGGAAATCGTACAAGAATCAAATTATTTGCCACCCGAAGTGCAGTTTTTTCTTTTTTTCCTTTGGAAGGGTGGCAACCTTATAACCTAAAATGACTATTTAAATAAAACACAAAATGCAGACTTACACATAAAATATACAACATGCTCTACATTACACCTGTACCACCTCGCAAGATTATAGACAAGATAAAAACATATTTCAAGAATTCGGCCTTTAAGCAATAAATTCGTTAACACCGAATCCGACAAACATGACAGAGGCAGCTATTAACGTACGGCAAACCGACAGACAGACAGACACTATCTGCCTAACAAATGCGGACCGGAGACAGACGAGCAAGCTGGGGACGAGAGACTGACCAAGAAAACAAAGGGAATTTAACAAGTAAATGAAACAACATACCACAAATCACTTAACTTCTAATAAACTGCGATTTCTGGCGAAGACCTGGCGCAGCACACCCAACGCTCTCACGAACCGTCCGCTGCCAGCCGCTTCAATGGACGCAGGAAGGCGCGCCGATCTCCCGTCTCACGGCGTCGCAGCTCGCCCCGGCCAGCCCGATGTCGTGGTTTCGCTCCTGTTGCTCTCGTGTGAACCGCGAAGCCACTATCCCTTTCTATACGGCGCTGCCCACTGGACTCACGTGGGGACCTCACATGCGCCGACGCTCAAGGCGGACAAGCCATCTGGTGTCTCAGTGCACGACGGACCAACCGACCGATCCAACCGCCAATGACCGTTGCCCGAGCAACTCGAGCAGACTGGCGGCCTAACGCGCAGACTCAGATGCAGGAACTCATCCACGACCGGGCGATCACTAACTGAGTTCTGTTACTGGCGGAATGGCAAGACTCTCATTTTCTGGCTTTAAAGTTTGGCCCATACAACAGACATACTAGCACACCGACGACAGACAGACACACACTAACTGCCGCACAAATGCAAACGAGAGACAGAACAGCAACTGGTGACGCGAGACTGACCTAGCCTCACTCCGACTGACCGACTAACCAGACTCGCCCCGACTGCCATTCTGCCCTGGCTGACCAACTGACTCCCTGACGAGCTCATAGCGCCCCTTAAATGTACGTGAACAAGCAACTTTTCCCCTTTTGCACCAGAGGGAGACACCAAAGCTGCGATTGCCACAGCGGCGCCACCGCCAGAAACGGAGGGCGACTTCTTCACAATACGCGCTGCGGCGCGCTCTTCAAAATAGTAAATTTTACAACGGCTCACGTTGCACGGTCTGATGAATACCGATACCGTCTTCACTATGGCGATGGGAGGGCGCGAAGCAGTCGTCCTCCCGGGGAACAGCTCCTTGATACTTTTACTGGGGGACGGAATCAAACTGACGGCGGATCCAGTATACTCTGGGGAACATTCACGTGGCCGTCCACGGGACCAATGGAGCTCGTGCAAGGCACCGTGACGGCCACGGAGTACCGTACACTGGCTGCAGACCAGGCACAACCCTTCATGACGTTCTTGTTTCTCAGTAGCAGTGGCATTTTTTGAGAAGATAATGTGCCACGTCACAAGACTAGGGGGATGAGGGAGTGGTTCTACCAACACAGTGAAGTGTTCCAAGTGATGTGCTGGTCCCCACGACCGGCCAGTCTGAACCCCACTGAACACATCTGGAATGTGACTGTACGTGGTGCCAGAGCCCTTCGCCTTCCTCCTCTGAATTTACGGGAATTAGGTGACTTGTGTCTGCAGATGTGGTGCCAACTCCCTCCAGCGACCTACCAGCGGCTTCCATGCCGCGATGGGTCGCCGCTGCTGTCCGTGTGAAAGGTTGACATACCGGCTGCTAGGTAGGTGGTCTTAATGTTCTGGCTCGTTGATGTATTCTAATCCTGAATGCTCCTTTGGCTCGAAGTAATTTATATAAATACAGATAGGATTCGTTTTCTTGAAACAACTGTATTTTTTACGTAATATTGACACGTGACAAGCAATCCTGGTCCTTGTGACAACGATCCCAGCCGGGGGCGGTAGACACAGACATCGCATAACAGAGAAGGCAATGCTAATTTTATCATAATAATTACGAATTCATTAATTACCTTTATAAACATTCTTAAAAATATAGACTACAAGTTAGTAAGTTGAAAGTGGGAATATCTATAATGTCACAAGTTTTTGTCTTCTCAAACGCACTCTTCAAAACGTATAGGGTGTATATCGTGCATTTACGCCGGGGACCTAGAAACGACGGAGAGGCTTCGTCCCGCCGTAGCCCCAATGGTTCACAACCCCACGACAGGCCACAGCAGTCCAAACAGCCCACCGCCGCCCCACACCGAACCCAGGGTTACTGTGCGGTTTGGCCCCCAGTGGACCCCCTCCCGGGAACGTCTCATTCCGTCCACATCTACATCTACATACATACTCCGCAATCCACCATACGGTGCGTACGGAGGGTACCTCGTACCACAACTAGCATCTTCTCTCCCTGTTCCACTCCTAAACAGAACTAGGGAAGAATGACTGCCTATAAGCCTCTGTACGAGCCCTAATCTCTCTTATCTTTGTGGTCTTTCCGCGAAATGTAAGTTGGGGCAGTAAAATTGTACTGCAGTCAGCCTCAAATGCTGGTTCTCTAAATTTCCTCAGTAGCGATTCACGAAAAGAACGCCTCCTTTCCTCTAGACACTCCCATCCTAGTTCCTTAAGCATTTCCGTAACACTCGTTTGATGATCAAACCTACCAGTAACAAATCTAGCAGCCCGCCTCTGAATTGCTTCTATGTCCTCCCTCAATCCGACCTGAAAGGGACCCCAAACGCTCGAGCAGTACTGCAGAATAGGTCGTATTAGTGTTTTATAAGTGGTCTCCTTTACAGATGAACCACATCTTCCCAAAATTCTACCAATGAACCGAAGACGACTATCTGCCTTCCCCACAACTGCCATTACATGTTTGTCCCACTTCATATCGCTCCGCAATGTTACGCCCAAATATTTAATTGACGTGACTGTGTTAAGCGCTACACTACTAATGGAGTATTCAAACATTACAGATTTCTTTTTCCTATTCATCTGTATTAATTTACATTTATCTATATTTAGAGTTAGCTGCCATTCTTTACACCAATTACAAATCCTGTCCAAGTCATCTTGTATCCTCCTACAGTCGCTCAACGACGACACCTCGACGTACACCACAGCATTATCAGCAAACAACCGCACATTGCTATCCACCCTATCCAAAAGATCATTTATGTAGATAGAAAACAAGAGCGGACCTACCACACTTCCCTGGGGCACTCCAGATGTTACCCTCACCTCCGATAAACACTCACCATCGAGGACAGCGTACTGGGTGTGTTGTGGACTGACAAGACAGCCAGTCCACAGTGACGGGTAACCGAAAGGCACGCGCTTAAACTCACGCAGACTGGCGTGAGGTCTGAAACAGGATACGTAATGAATGCTATAAAGAAAAGTACGTAGCTGCTGGAATACTTAACTTTAATCCATCATTTGTATACATCGTTCTTGATGAGACATGCTTCATACGATAACTATCAATTACTATGGCGCCTTGCTAGGTCGTAGCCATTGACTTACCTGAAGGCTATTCTAACTATCTTCTCTGCAAATAAACGAGGCTTCGTCAGTGTTACATCGCTAGCTAAGTCGTCCGTACAACTGGGGCGAGTGCTGGTAAGTCTCTCTAGACCTGCCGTGTGGCGGCGCTCGGTCTGTAATCACTGATAGTGGCGACACGCGGGTCCGTCGTATACTAGCGGACCGCGGCCGATTTAAAGGCTACCACCTAGCAAGTGTGGTGTCTGGCGGTGACACCACAGGGTGTAACCCCAAATGTTAGCGTGGTAGAGTAATTACGGTGTACGCCTACGTGGAGACAGTGCTTGTGCAGCAATCGCTGCCATAGTGTAACTGAGGCGGATTAAAGCGAACCAGCCCGCATTCGCCGAGATAGATGGAAAAAGCGCCTTAAAAACCACCCACAGGCTGGCCGGCACACCGCATCTCGACACTAATCCGCCGGGCGGATTCGTGCCGGGGACCCGCACGCCTTCCCGCTCGAGAAGCAACGTGTTAGACTGCGCGGCTAGCCGGGCGGGGTACGTTTGGGGTACTTGCTGTTCACCTGGAATTGTGAAATTTGGCAACAAGCAACGTTTCACAATACAACTGAAGGAAAAAGTCGGAAAACTGTTTATAACACGAAAAAACTGTCATCTGTTAACAGACTACGTCAATCCTTCAATTAAGACCCATCTTACTTTGGAGCGCCTAGACACATCAGAATGAAATTTTTCACATGCTAAGGTCTGTGGTCCCTCGATGCTGCGAAAAAATTAAGTTTCTAAACGAATGCAATCAAAACATTCGGCCATTTATGCCAGATACTTCGATAGTCGCAGACGCATTTATCAAAACGTATTGGGTACTTCCGGCTGACCTAGAATCATGAAAATCGGCAAGAAAAAAGGTCTCACAGTAAAATTAAAGAAGGAAAGAAAAAGGTTAATTTTTAATTATATCTCATAAGAAAGTATTTGTGTGACATTTGTTCAGACTTAATGTTACACCTTTTTTGAAAGCTTCGATATTCTCCGGACCATTATATTGCCAGTATCAGTAACACGCAAAAATTTTAAGAAATTCTCAGTTCCCAGGATTGATAAACTGTCTATTCTTTGTACATAATTAAGTTTGTACGAAACTCTCGGAGCCCAAGTCCTAGTCGCACCTGGCCATGCTTTTTCTTCCGATCCACCGATCACTAGCGAAAACATATTGTACCAGTTATGATATAATTCTGTCCAACTCGTAGCACATGAAAATCTATGATCAATTCCAACCAGTCGATCTGTTGCTAATCGACTGCTGCAGATGAAAACTTCCTAAAGTACTGTATAAGCTAAAATTTTATGTAGTTAAAGTAATTTCTGCTGCAGCACAACGAACACTTTCGGCCATTGCATAAAACGCTTTAAATCAACATTCCGTCTCCATATCGATCTTTTTGCTGGTATTTCCTTTACCAGCTTTCTGCGTGTCGTTCAGGTTTTCGTATATAATTTTAGAAATATTCCTCAACTTGATTAATATGCATGTATTGGAAGTCATGATCACGAGTTATTCCCAGTGACGTCACAGGTTTCATGGCGAATAGCTTCCACGGACTAATCCAGTGAGACCTGATATGAGAACGCTGCTCATTTCAATGTTGAAACTTTTTAGAAAAGCCTTTTCAGCCAGCTGAGTCATTTTAATCGAAGCACCTTGATTCCGACAACTAGTTTAAATTAAAAGACGACGTTTTAATTAATAAATTTACACCGGTAATTCCCGTAATATGTCGACTACACAATATCCAGTTCCAGTTTCGTATTTCTTTGAAGAAACAGAATCTTTTGATAAACATCACAGTTACGTTCTCTTTGATTTTCATTCGGACATTTCCCAAGTGATTTTTGCGTTTGTATATTTTTAGCCATTCCAGCGTTCTTTCATCCTCGTTCAGTGAAATTTTTATAAACACGACCTGCATGCAAACAGTTTTTGAACGGCTCTGAATGTCATTTATATACACCGAATTACCAATCTAACTGGCCGTCAGAATAACTTAAAAGTATGTAAGAAATAATTTGATTCACTGGAAACGTAATTCTGACGTATGGCTGGTTTATCGCTAGCAACTAATGTATGCAACAAGAAATGTATTATGGAACGTGAACGCCGTCTGAAGATGAAATTGTCGGTTCAAAAAAAGTAATGTTAATATTTACGCGAATCAGTATCGTTATTAACACCGCCTGGTTGCTGATTGCTTTTGTGCGAGAAACAAGTTGTACAAACTTTATTATTGGCACTTAAAACCATTCAGTTTCCTGGTGAGTCACTTAGAACGCTCTTCACAAGGTATTTGTTTTCTAAGTGGCCTCATTTAACAGAGATGTTGTCAGGAGTATAATTCAGTAGCCTTCTCAGGTTTTTGGGTACAAGTCAGTTATGTACAATCAAACATACATTGCTTATTCGTTGTCTTGGCAAATCTCATACTTGACACTTCGAACGCTAGCGACTTCCACTCTTCAAATGTTATTTCCACAAAAGGCGCCTTACTTATGTTGTTCTTTGTTGTTGGTATCTTTGGTTCGAACTACGAAAAAACTTGAAATCAAAAGCACTTTTTAGCGGTGACACTGAGATGTAATATATTCCATGCAATATGACGTAGCTTTGGGTAATGTCAGGCAGATTTTCTGAACCTTGAGTTTAGTACATTTTAATCCGAATTTGACACAAAATAACGAAAGAAAATCAGAATTCGGCCTTACAAATAATTTTAGTTAAAAAATCTTTGTACTCTATTTTACCTAAGCCACTCAATCAGAATGCCAGGATTCTGGAAAGAGCATATGTTCTCACTGCAGCAGTGACGGCAAACTCTGAAGATGAATCGAGTGAGATTCGTGCTCTGAACACAGCATTAAAAGAAACTGAGGATAGGAAACGACTACTAGAACAGAAACTGATCTAGAAGTTTCACAAGCCTGAAAGAGTGAGACTTGGGCTGCCACGACCTTTAAACCCTAGAGCCATAATAGTGAAGCCTGTGTAGTAAATCAAAAGTTCTGAAATCTTCAGAACGAGAAAGAAACTCGCGAAGTCAGGTCTGAGAACACGCGAAGATGTCACCTCTGGAATATACTTTGAACAGTGTGATTGCGATTTCGAGATTTCGGCTGCAGAAGTATGGACAAAAGACGGAAGGATACTGCTGAAGAGCGAAAATGAACAAAAATCGGTTTTCAATGAAACTGAACACGAAAGGCAGTGGTTTAGGAGCTCAGGGCACTTCAATAGGAAGCTTTTGACAGCGTTAATTACAACTTTTACAGTAACGAAACTGTAGCTATAATAGTCGAAGCACACTTAAGGGAAGCAACGATTGAGAAGGGAAAGTGCCAGTTACCGACCTGTCACTAATGTTATTCAATAAGTACATTACGGGAGCAGTAAAAGAAACCAATGGGAAATTTGTAAAGGGAGTTCAAATGAAAAAAAGGAATTAATAAAAACTTCGAGGTTTGCCGATGACACAATAATTCTTTCCGAGACGGAAACGACTGCGCAGAGCAGTTAAGTGGAATGGGTAGCGTTTTGGAAAGAGGTTTCAGTTGAACATCAACAAAATAGAACAAGGGTAAAAGAATGTATTCGAATTAAATGTACGCCTACGAGGACATGCTGAAAAGTAATGCCTCCGAATTTTGTATGTGAAATCTCTCAAAGCTTCTTAAACAAAACAAACGTTACTAACGGTTTACATATTTATTGTTCATGACAATATATTTACTTCTCACCCTGGCGACCAACACTTTCTCCCAACGAGAGACCAGTTTATTGATACCGTTATTGTAACTATAGAGTGTTTGACTTTGCTGTCGGAGCCACAACCACGTATATGCTTGCACTAGCATCACTAGCAAAGTGAAGTGTTCGAAGGTCTTCTTTAAGTTCTGGAAACAGATGAAAATCGGATCGCGCCAAGTCGGGACTGTATGGTGGATGATCGATGACACTGAAC
Organism: Schistocerca serialis cubense; assembly: GCF_023864345.2. NCBI lineage: Eukaryota > Metazoa > Arthropoda > Insecta > Orthoptera > Acrididae > Schistocerca > Schistocerca serialis. Next base: position 470,532,485 of record NC_064646.1, on the reverse strand, counting down.
CCAAGGTGTCGGGTTGTTGCAGATGTCGCAGCGCGCGTGTGTGGCCTGGTCCTGAAGGGGAGAGTGCTCCATCTGAGGACGAACTCCTCGAATTAGAGGTTTCAGTTTTCTGAGGGTCTCGCAGTACTTTGCAGAATTTTTGGTGGTACCGTTAGGTGTTGTTGTTGTTGTTGTTGTTGTTGTTGTTGTTGTGGTCTGCAATCCAGAGACTGGTTTGACGCAGCTCTCCATGCTACTCTATCCTGTACAAGCCTCATCATCTCCGAGTAACTACTGCAACCTACATCCTTCTGAATGTGCTTAGTGTGCTCATCTCTTGGTCTCCACGATTTTTACCCAATACTAGATTGGTGATCCCTTGATGCCTCAGATCATGTCCTACCAACCGATCCCTTCTTTTAGTCAAGTTGTGCCACAAATTCCTCTTCTCCCCAGTTCTATTCAGTGCCTACTCACTAGTTACGTCATCTACCTATCTAACCATTAGCGTTCTTCTGTAGTACCATATTTCGAAAGCTTCTATTGTCTAAACTGTTGATCGTCCATGTTTCACTTTCATACATGGCTACACTCCAAACAAATATTTTCAGAAAAGACTTCCTGACGCTTAAATCTGTACTCAATGTTAACCAACTTCTCTTCTTCAGAAACGTTTTCCTTGCCGTCGACAGTCTACATTTTATATTCCCTCTACTTCGACCATCATCAGTTATTTTGCTGCCCAAATAGCACAATGCATCTATTACTTTAAATATCTCATTTCCTAATCGAATTCGCATCATCTGATTTAATTGTTTACCTATGAATTTCAAATACACTACACCTTGAACATCCCAGAAAACTGTACCATGACTGTCTGCTGGTGCTATGATCTTGAACCTTCCTGGCATCGGCGATCCTTCGTGATAGGACTCCATTGATGCTCTCTTGTTTTCGGGCTCAAAATGGTGAACCTAGTCTCCACCACCTGTCACAATGTTTTTAAGGAATTCGTCACCCTCACACTCACACCACGAAATAAATTTTTGGCAGATATCGAGTTTCCTCTGTTTAGTTTAAAGAACGAGAATTTGAGGCTCCCGACGGGTACACAGTTTTCTGTACCCTAGTTCTGCAATGATGGCCTGTACACGCTTTCATGGTAAGTCACACTTAAGAGCTGCGTCTGTGTTATCCAACTATTTTCTCAGGTAAGTTCATCAACAGATTCCCATGAGTGTAGTCGGTTGCTGTAAGCTGTTGTCCACTCCGATGAGGTTAGCAGCACTGTTTCCTACGTTAAAATCACCAACCACCCAACGTCGCACATTACTGATGTCACAATCACCACCATACATAACGTTAATTCTGCTGTGGATTTCAATTGAAGATATGTGTCCTGCAGTTGGAAATTCGATCACAGCATGCTGTTTCGCACGCCTCAGATAGTTACGTTACACACCGCCAAGTCACAGACTACAATTCAGTGCTTTCTGGGGGCAGGGGGTTGCAGCTTGCGGCAACGAAGTGGGAAGTATGACATGTAATTCCTCAGCTGATACTGAAAACAGAATAAATGAGGCATTGCTTTTCAGCGTGCCCTGTACATACTCAGCACCATACGGCGAATGGCGGAGTGTACCATTGCTAGTATTTCCTTTTCCGATTCTATCCGCAAATGAGATTGTTGCAGGTGAGTTGTGGATGACTTCTGATATTTGGAAGGTAAAATAATTGATGGCAGCCATTGTAGAGAGGATATAAAATGCAGAATGGCAATAGGAAGAAAAGCGTTTCTGATAGAGAGAAATTTCTTAACATCTAATATAAAAAGTAAGATAGTATCTTGTGGCTGTATTTGTTTCGAGCCTGTTCTTGTAAGGAACTGATAAGTCGGTAACAAGGATTTCAGAGAAGAAGACAATACAAGCTCTCGAAACTTGGAGCTGCAGGAGAATACAGAGGATGAGCTACAGGAGAATGCTGAGAATTAGATGGGTAGATCGAAAAATTAATGAGGAGTTACTCGACGCGAATTGGAGACGAAAGAAATTTAATGGCACGACTTGATTAAAAGCATCAAGGAATTAAGAATTTGGTAATCGGGGGACGTGGGAGTACAGGATGTAAAACTTGTAGAGTGATATGAAAGCTCCAAAATGGTAGCCCGTTCCAAATGGACGTTGAGCGTAATAGTTATGCAGCAATGAAGACGCTTATTTTTTATGTATTAGTATGGAGAGCAGCAGAGAACGATGACGATGACGATGACGACGACGACGACTACGTACGCAAGTGAGCGTTGTGAGTGCGCTCGCGCCAGGGCTGGGAGATTCGATCTGTGAGAGCTGCCGGCCTGTTCTAAGCGCGCCGGACTTGCGTGTGTGAGCCGGCAGTTTCTACCTGCCGCGCCTGGCACGCAGACTTGCCCGCAAAGCTAAAGTGCCCCTTCACGGCAGTTCAGCGGCTTCGTCCGAGCTGACGGCCACAACTGCTCCACAACTCGCAAGTCGCCTTCGCGCCTCTTGAGGGGAGATGCCGGCCACACACGCACCTCATCCACCCATGCGCCCACCCACCTACCCATACCCACATACATTTCGGTAACATCTTTCAGTTTTATACGGTATCAACGTTCGCAACGTATCGTGGAATCTTAGAAAACACAGGGTGAATGCCGTAAAACTAGCGCCACTTTCATCTCTATAACAGTTCAAGATGCCGAAACGAGGTTTCTGGGAAATGATAGTAGGCACAGCAGCGCTTAGTTTTGTTGCATGTTGGTAATACTGTTGATGCTGCTTTAGAACTTGACACAGACCTCAAAATCATGGTGGATAAACAAAATGTATGGCACTGTACAAAGCATCAGTCGAAGACTGCTTGGGTTCATTACTGCAGAAAAACAATGTATCAAACTGCTTGTGAAAGAACAATACAGGGAACCACCCTTGTGACTGATAATCTGTGGGAAATGTTCCTCCCATAGAATGGGCAACAAAACTTTACACAGGTCTGTGCAAGCGACTTCGATCACTAGCCACCTGTTCCAATGGACGAATACGTGTACGTTTAATAGGATCACCACATATGCTCAATGACAACGCATGGACGGTCTTTGTTTTCGAAACATCGGAACAGGGGAATGCAGTAATACCTTATCGAGTCCTCTTCCAGGTGACGTTAGTGAAGTGCTATTACAGTTTGGATGCATACAGTTCATAGTTTTCTCTGTTGGATGGTACAAAATTATGAGAAAGTGAGCTACGTTTGGGCGATAGACATTAATACAGAATCAGAGATGCAGATTTTCTTTGGACTGTAGTATCTGTACGTAGTTTCGAAACGCACTGCAGTGCAGTAGCAAAATCCTCATCCTCTTCCAGTTTCCGTATGATGTGATTTTTTTTCCAATTTTCCCAAAAAATGGTTCAAACGGCTCTAAGCACTATGGGACTTAACATCAGAGGTCATCAGTCCCCTTGACTTAGAACTACGTAAACCTAAATAACCTAAGGACATCACATACATCCATGCCCGAGGCAGGATTCGAACCTGCGACCGTAGCAGTTGCGCCTAGAACCACTCGACCACAGCGGCCGCCTCCAATTTTCCCGATAATGAACACTACTGTAACTGCTTGTACTGTCTTTTCTACTAATATACCTCTTGTTGTTAGAGAAAGCTTCGTTTTGCGCTGGCCTTACACACTGTACATGGTTGGCGGAGCTGTGACAGCATGTTACCATTTCCACTGAGCAGTCAAAATATGATCCCGACCCATTAACTCACCCTGCTTCTTCACTGGATGTAGAAGCTGACACATATAGCGTTCGCAATTGATAACATGGCGTAAATTATATCAAATGTTCCAAATGATTCAATTTTTCCTCTTTCTTGACATACAATGTGTGAAATAATACCAAATCCGGGTAGAATTAGAATGTAAACTTCTGGGTGCCCAAACAACTTCCATTCAGTCTTGACTTAAATTGGAATGACTACATGGACAAACGTGCACAGAGGGCGGGGCACAGACTGAGGAACAGTTGCAAGATGCAGAGAGACTGTCTACAACCATGCTACAGTCATGTTGTATGGAGGCCTTAGCAGATAGGTCAGAAAATGGTGACTTGCTTTGAGATATGAGAGTACCACGAATATGATTCACTAGTGGCTGTAATCATTAAAAGATATCACGTTAGGTTCTAACGTAGGTGTGTGGTTGAATGGAGAGACTTGATTCCATATCGCAGACAGCATTTCTACCAGAAGGACTAACCCTATAGATCTGAAAAACCAGAGTATTGATCATAGGATTTTGTACACTTCTTACAACTTCAATCTAGAACTGCATTTTTAAGTGATTCCTCACGTAGCACACCTGCTGTTTGTGATCATTCTCAGTCAACCATCATGCATCTCGCCTATAACCCCATGGATCTGTTACACTATCTACATGGCATCGAGATAGAATGCATTACAAATCCTGTTTGCTAGTGAGGGAAATATCTAGCAGCGGCATAACAAAGTTGCAAATATCGGCTTAATACCAGGCTCCTTCACGAAATCGCTTTGTAAATTATGTTGAGAAGGGTGATTTTATTACAACCTTACGCTGCTGGCGACGTGCATCTGCACTTTCGGTGTTTTATACAAATCCCAGCGACCGCCGTCTATATTCTGTGTCGCGAAATTTGTGTGGAAGACCACTTCATTTGGAAGCAATACCATACCTCTATTTATAGTGCTTGTACAGTCTTTAACATGGATATCGTTAGCGATTCTTGTGTGTGCATCTGTAGAACCGTTTTTTAAGCAGGGTGGCAGTAACCTAGTGTTTTTAATAGCCGGTAGCTTATAAGAAGATTATGCGTCTCTTCCTACGACACAGAGGTGCCACTCGAAAAAAAAAAAAAAGAAACAAATGGGACATGTCCAACCATCCAGGAATTTTCACTCACTATTGTTCTGTGCCACTAACAGTTATTGGCGAAGTGTAATACTTAGTAGGGGATGTGTGATAGATTCACTGTGATCAGCAGGCTTGTAAAGTATGTTGTAGGGCGTAAAGTTACTCTGGCTCATGTTCGATTGAGCAAAGAAAATGACTGTCTGGTCGTAAGAGAGGTATGGATTTGACTTGGGATGTTGTAAATTTCAACACGTCGTTAGACATAAGGGTATGAGAGCTTTTACACAGGAAATTATGACTATTCATAAGCAGAATATAGATATTGACATTGAGATTCGTTCCAGAGCCGCAGGCGTCAGTAGGAGGTATTTGCAGTACCTCGCTCATTGTCAGATGTCACCAAATGGTGCTGCTATCGTAATAACTAATTATAATTACACTGATAAATATGTGGCCAGTTTCCTAGGACAACTCTGCCTGCCAACCACGTGCATGGAGGAGGCACCCAGTGACTGGAACAGATGAGCATTTCCGACTTAAGGCTGTCGCGAGTTGAGGGGGGGGGGGGGGGGGAAGGGGGTACAAAGAAAACTTTTGGCTGGCTTGCTCTTGTCGCAGAACCAGGGACAAGTCCTGGTGTATAGCCCTCTGGATAGCGAAATAGTCAACTAGCCAGTATGCTGGTAGAGCGGCAACAGAAGTGGAGATGTGTGTTGCATGATAAGATTCAATATGACTGGTGTTCGCGCCAAACGATTACACCATCCATGTAAATTGATCAGTTGGCTGCATGGTGACTGTCTCTCCTAGTTCTGAGCATTTGGTATGGTGGGTGTGTGGATGCTGGGGGATGGGCATGCTGCTGCTGGCATGGCCAGTGCGCGTCCAGTCTCTAACGGCCCACGCAGGCATGGCTACCCGACGGCGGAGAGAGAGAGAGAGAGAGAGAGATCGGAAGGAATACACGATCCTTTGGCCTTGGGCGCTGCGTGTGGACATCTTGGAGGTGAGCGGGCTGTATGTATGAATGTTTTTAGCGATCTCAGGCATCTAGTTGTCACAAGTACTAGAATCGTGGTTTAGTGCTTCTCAATATATTCAGTGCACTATGTCTTGCAGTGGTATTTGTTTTTGTTACTATCCGACCACATGGAAGACCCTTTCCTCTTCCTCCTTCGTCCTGCTGTAACTGAGAGAACAAACTTGGGACTTCCATAGAGCTTTATAAAATACACATAGGAGACCTGTAATGGTAGGGAATTCCACAGCCTTGACAGTATTCATTCACGCCAAAATTTGAAATTCCAACTATCACTTTATGCAGCACCCTTTCCAATCGAGACGTTAAATTCCCGATTGGTCAACTTACTGTGTCCAACGCCTCTGCAATTGTTTAAGTACATAACGTGTAATTGAGCTGAAATTTGAAATTCTCAGCTACCTCCAGCCTAACGGAACTGCTGCCAAATGATGTAACTCTGCCATTATCCAGCAATAAGAGGAGAAGAAAAGGAAAAAAAATATTCCAGATGAGTTTGGAAACCGGGTAGTTCCAGGATTGAGTCCAGTCAAATGTACCAGTCCTAGTATTCACCAATAGGATGCAAGGTGAATCTGCCCACAAACGAAGGATATCGATTTAATTAACTAGGGAAAGTTTCCAAGGCAACCACAGCTGTGGATTTAGCAGGTACCCATTACTTTAATCACGACACAAGATAGGTTAGTGCGGTACACGACAGATGCTAACAACTTCTTCACGAATGTCTTTTTCCATCTACTACAGGTTTCCATAACAGTGGAAGTGTGGAAATAACGGGCTATATTGACTACCAGTACCAAGTCTCCCTCACGGGAGCAGGGGAGGGGGATCGAAGCGACGGCGGGATGGGTGGACGTCTTTGTCTGGGTATGTTGTTTAACAGAAATAGGAAATAAGCACTTGAGAGAGAGAGAGAGAGAGTGGGACAGAGAGTAGCAGGAAGTGACTCTGGTATCAATTTTCAAAGGGATGTCGCCACTTGTTGTTTTGTTTGGGGCCATGAGATCAAAGGTGTCCATGGTCTGTGGTCTTTAGTATCATGATCTGTAATTATGGACTGCGCGACTTTTTACCTCTGTGGCGGCGCCCAGACGATAGACGCGCACGGGAGACCCCAAACATTCCATTCCTCGGTGATTACAGCAATTCTCTGAAGGTAAGTTGGAGTGGGAAGAGGGGTGCAGACATGAGCTCCACCCAAGTGGGAGAGCCCTGTCTCCCGTAAACTGGTTAAATGAAGTATATGCATCAACATATTATTACCTTGACTTCGAGTTTCGTGTCTTGAGATCCTACCTCTCCAGCACAGCATAAGTCTTTCTCCCGCCAATTTTTTCTGGGAGGTGTGGGAAGGGAGGGAACGAGGGATATGGGTGGGATTTCCTCTGATGGTGGCACTGTGCACTAGCTAACTCAGTCGATCCCTGCATGTCAAGGGGAGCACACACACGAAAATCTTCCAACAAGACAACAACTCCAATCTATAGTGGTGTAACTACATAATTATGACAAGATAATACTTGCATCTTCCAGTCCAACAGCTCGAGTCCAATAGTGCATTTCTCAATTTAATTACTTCTTTTTTACAGGAAGTGCATTTTCCAATAAAGCAGAGAATGACGAGCTTTTCATGCCAAATAAAAGCGATATCGAAGCCCTGAAAATTGAGTTTTACAACAAACAATATATTCTCTGCTATGTAATTGACATTGGCTTCAATATCATAACGTGAGTTCCCTCTTCTTCAGCACAGACTTAGTCTTTTTGCTACCTATTTCCAGGTGGGGGAGTGAGGGAGAGGACAGGAGGACTGGAGAATTTCCCAGAGGGGGAGGGATTAATTAATTCATCGATGTAATTAAACAGTAAACAGTCAATTAATTTGATATCAAAGGTGTGTTTTTGTCGCTGAGGGGATTTCCCAATGCGGAGGAGGGTGGTGGAGGAAAGGTAGTTTCCCAAGAGAATCGATTATCCTCAGGGAATCATAAATCAACAGCTGAGGGTCATAAATCAACTGAAAGAACAATAGGTTAAGGGGAGGGAGAAGGTTACATGAAAAACCACTTAAAAGAGCGATAGGTTAAGCTCATAAATAAATTAATTGGCATATCAATTTGACATAAAAATGCGCCTACACGAAGGTTTCCCTACTACTATTAATAGGTAGTATATCTATGCCAAATAAAGCTGAAGCCCTGATATTTGCATTAGCGAACTTATTTAGAATTAGGTGTAAAGAAAGCAGATTATCGAAAAAAAATATCGATAGAGAAAGGGATTGGTAATTTAACGCATTTTATGTAGTAACTGAGGCTGTCTGTTATGTTACAGCAGAGCGAACATTTCTTATGTAAAATTTTAGGGTACACACTACAAAGGAGTTTTCATAAAAAAAGGTCCAGTGGACACAATGAATCTCGAATTTGTTAACGAAGCGGCGAGTTCAACAGAATTACATCACACTGTGATGCTGGCGTTGAAACTTTTCGCAAAAGTGGCCTAAAGTTGAAAGGCAAGGCGGCCGGTGGAAACGCCACCAGTAGGTCTCTTACGCCACATTCCATCGTTATATCTAGCGAGAAGATAGGCCTACACAGCTAAGTTAAAATGTGCTTCCTCATGGCTCTATTTTAGAAGATGTATGCGTTAGCTACAATTGTTGCAAACTGTGCTATAACTGCTAGCTTATCCGTAGTGGCTTATAAAAGCTATTTCAAATGTCTACACGCAGGAACGTTTGATTTAAAAGCTTTCTGGAAATAATGAACGAATCGAAAGACTTCAAAAATAGCTGACGCTCACCCAAGAGCTTTCGAATGCTGTCAAAAAAGTATTCCGTGCTCCAGAGCCGATGGAGTCACCATAGGACAGGTTTCATACCAAATTTGCAGCTGAGCTAGCCTGTGTTTCAATCGTAATACAATGTAAATCCCGTGAAAAAAAGCCGTGCACAGTGGTCGGATGAAAGCACCTCATTACTAAAAGGATGGAAGAACAGATCCACAAGACTACTGACCAGTTTCCTAGACATCCTTTTTTGTATAATCTTAGAATATATTCTGAGCTAAAACGCATTAAGGTATCTGGAACGGAGCAGTCCCCGCCATGATTACGAGCATGGATCCAGACAAAATCAATCATGTGGAACCAAACTCGCACTTTCCTTATATGACATCCTGAAGGTTACATATCAAGGCAGGCAGAAGCAGTGTTTTGTGACTTTCGAAAACCATTTGACTGATAAATACACTCAGCATAGCATCGTCACATAGATCTACGTCACGATGCTATGCTGAGTGTATTTATATATTTTGACGATGCCATTACGGTTCTATCACATTAGGACATGGTGCAGAACAGATCTGAAGATGGTCGTTACTGTCTGAAACCGGTCATCGTCAAAGGAATTTATATTGTCATCAAAGACTGGAATAAAAAAAATCATTTGACTGTATTGGATCACTGTTCATATTCGCGAAAATGTCGTAGCTGGTGCTAAAATGGAATGATCACATAAGCTCAGTCGTAAGTAAAGCAGGTGTCAGATTTCGGTTCATTGCTAGAATACTAGGTAATTACAATCAGTGTACAAATGAGTCTGCTTATAAAACTCTCTTGTGACACATTCACGAATACTGCTGAAACGCGTGGGACCCCTCACAAATAGAACTAACAGGGGATATTATACGTATAGCGAAAAAGGTCGCACGAATGTTCGCAAATGTGTCTGACTCGGTGAAAAGTGGCACAAAAATGTTGTAATAAAGCTGTAGCGTTAGCTGCTCTAAGATAGGCGTCTACTATTTCGTGAAATGGAACAGAGAGATGCCCTAATAACTGGTACAATCGAAATTATCTTCCGCCTTGCATTTACATGATTTTGCAGAGTGTGTATGCACGTGTTGATGTAGGAGACACTTACCCACGTAACAAAACATAGTTTCGATATCTTGAACTGTTTGCGAAATAGACGGGGTGGAAGGTTTAGGTGTTTCACCCTGAGCACGCAGTCTTGCTGCGATATGACTGAATAAAATACTCACCGGCCTCCAGCCTCCCCAGAAAATTTGAGAAGAAAGACAGTAGTTTACATATGAGCAGAGCAAGGAACCCAACCATCGTGAGGCTAAAGCAGTTACGGCATTCGCAGAAGGCAAACGTGGCCCACTCTGGGCACCAGTGACGTCACAGTCAGTACAGGTTTTTTGTAGTTTTTTGTATGGACGATGGTAGTCATAGTAAGATACCACTTGACAATGGACAAGGAGCTGTCAGCTGGAAGTTTGTGGGTGTGTAATTGCTGTATCCTCCAGCATAGTTATGACCAGACTCCACAGAGGGCACACAAGGCAAGTCTTCATGAAACATGAATGGTTCCGAAGGGGACAACAGAGTGCTCCACTCTGTGGTTGGTTAGACACTACCTCAGGACACTGCCTCATTACATTACTCATCTAGGCTGCCGCCATGCAGGATCACAATGGGCCCAAGCGACTGGCGCACAAGACGATAGATGTTATTCACTTGATCATGCACGGTCAAACACCAACTTCACGAACATATAGTCTGGAAACGAGCTGGTTTTCAGCAAGACAAATATGCAAACCGACATTCTGACGTCGTTAGTCCTCGAAATTTATGAACTTCTCTGTAGTACACAACAACACTCTTGTAGCGTCTCTCATTGGATTTTCTAGAGCATCTCCGCAACGCATCTCCATTCCTACTTCGTAAGGTCTGCAGACTTGATAATCAATATTCAAGAATGGGTCAAATACAATTATTTCGTGGCTGTATTACTTTACCTTACTTTTTTCAACGAATCTTAGCCTGGCATCTGCTTTTCCTACAATCTATTTTATGCGGTCATTCCACTTTAGATGTCTTCTGACGGTTACTCCTAGATGTTGTACAGTTATTACGGTATCAGGTGAGTTTCCACCTATAGTGTAGTCGAGCAGTAATAGATCTCTTCACTGTTTACGTGCAACAAGTTACGTTCATTTACATTCTAACATTCATTTATGTTCGAAGTTGCGCCGATCATCCATCTCCAGCACGACACCAGAGTTCGCTACAGTCTTGTGTCGTTGCGAATTTCCCAAAGGTGACTGCATCGACTCAAAAAAGTATCATGGAGCTTCCGACGTTACCCACTGTTGTTTTACTCACTCCTGTTGCTTTTTAGCAACTGTAATATATATTTCGGCATAAAATTCAGTCTTCAGTTGCCAATATATTTTTGTTTCTCTTTAGCAGTTTCGCCAAATTAATTTATCATCTTCAGAAGCCTACAAAATTAGAGATACAATAACCCATACATTAGCCATACATTTATCTATAGTATGAGAAGTGTATTACAGAAACCTACTTAGTATTGGTTTAGCAGGTGTCAACACATTCTTCATAGAAGCATAACACAATGATATGTTCAAAAATGTGCATATTGTAGATGACTATTATAAACACAGTCGACATTTACAGTAAATGAATCACATATATGTATATGCCATCAGCGAGTAACGTATATGAAAGCACATTAAAAGTAGAACTAAGGTATGTACAGAAGTTACATGTAACGTATTTAAAAAGCATGACACGTCGCTCTAACATATAAAAGGAATGGGCCAATTTCCACAGTTCATAAAAGATCCTATACAGTCAAAATAGTGTCTATTTTTTAATGTAAGTTAATCATTCAACACGGCTTTACAATTTAGGTGGGAATGTTTATATGTTTCAAAGTCCTCTAAAAGGTACAATCATCAATCCTTGTCAACTATACGCAAAATTGCCATGTTAAATAAGTATGGAGGAGAAAGATTGTTTTTATCAATCTTGAAATGTTCTGCAGAAGTTAATCTACATGAATTCGCTCAACGTCTTTGTTGAGCAAAGTGCTCAAGAAAGCGCATATTAAATGGCTTTCCTGTCTGTCTTATATAAAAATTCAGACATATTTCATATACCCCACATTCGGTACATTTGTCTCAGTATGTATAAAGATCAACTCGTTGAGATTATTGGTGGTAAAGGACACATTGTTGTCACATTTTTTTAACAAATTGGTTATAAGGTGCGAAATGTCACCTAGAAATGGGGTTGTAGTGTATTTCTTAACAGGCCATTTTTATTGAGCATAGAGGAATTTATATTATTTATGGTTTTATTTTTATAAAGTTTTTGAACAATGTTTGCGTGAGGCCGGCCGGGGTGGCGGAGCGGTTCTACGCGCTACAGTCTGGAACCGCGTGACCGCTACGGTCGCAGGTTCGAATCCTGCCTCGGGCATGGATGTTTGTGATGTCCTTAGGTTAGTTAGGTTTAAGTCGTTCTAAGTTCTAGGGGACTGATGACATCAGAAGTTAAGTCCCATAGTGCTCAGAGCCATTTGAACCATTTTTTTGCTTGATATCCGTTTTTGACCGCTATACAGGGTGAGGCAGCTAAATCGTAACACCCCTTGTACCTCTCCAACCGTAATAGATACAAAGACGCCGTTTGGACAATGAATTGCAAGGACAGGGCCTACTTGAATACATCACATTTCATGTTTGTGCTACGTTTTTATTACAGAGATACGAGGCCATCTTTGGTTTTTTTTTTTTTTTTAAATGGAACCCTATGTTAAATTTTAGCGTAACATGATGGGCTTAAGAAGACGGTTTCAAATATGTGTATATCATAATATTTAGGGGAACAGTTTTTGAGACACAGGTATGGTCTCGTATCGTGTTCATCCTTTGAAGCGGCATTGTCCAATGCGACCTTCCCTGTTGTGTACAGTACATGGTAAACGTCGCGAGTCCGTCATTTTTACCCGACAATAGTAACTGTGATATTTTGCGCAAAAATTAACTGATGGTGCCGCACAAATATTATTTAGTTATTTGACAACTGTGATACCAATATAGTAAACATACGGTATTAAAATACTACAAGACGTTAATACATTTTAAGTAACAGAAATACAAATGTAAATGAGGGTGCCCTTATTGGTCACAATTATTTCGTACGTATTTGTTTCTTATTTGAAAATATTTACTGTTGATCTCAATACGAAGCAGATACACACAAAGATGCAAAATACATATTGTACATGATACAAAGCTTTACTGAATCATGTGCTCAAAATGCTTCCCCTCTGCTGCAATGCACATTTGTAGTCGCCGTTCGAATGATTTGTGAACGGCTGCGAGGGTGTCATGTGAGATATTAGCGCACGCTTCGATGATGCGTTGCTTCATATCATCTGGCGTAGTTGGTATTTCAGCATACACTTTATGTTTCACAGAAAAAAAATCAAGAGGGGTCCAATCAGGAGACCGGGTTAGCCACTTCACTTCAGCACGTCGTCCTATCCAAAAATCCGGGAACTTTTCATTTAACAGCTCTGTAGCCCCACGGAAAGAGTGAGCAGGAGAGCCATCGTGTTGGAACCACACGCACTGACGCGTAGTTAGTGGCGCCCCTTCCAGCAAAATGGGCAGAACGTTTCACAGGAACTGCGCATTGTTATTGCCATTTAGTATACCCGGAATGACGTACGGCCCCACAATGACATTTCCAACGATGCCGCACCACACGTTAACGCTCCACAGTTGCTGATGCTATACCTGTCGAAGCCAATGACGAAGGGTATAAATGTGCTGCTGGGGTACTGAGACATAGAGTTCCATTTTAAAAAAAAGGAAAGATGGCCTCATATCTCTGTAATAAAAAATAGCACAAACATGAAATGTTATGTATTCAAGTAGCCCCTGTCCCTGCAATTCAATGTACAAAACGGCATCCTTCTATCTGTTATGGTTGGAGAGATACAAGGGGTGACATTCCCTGGGGGTGGGAGGGGGGGGGGGTTGGTCCACCAGGGGCGCAACCGCACAATAACCCTGAAGGAGTGGTTCGGTGTGGGGCGGCGGAGGGGTGAAGTGGACTGCGGTAGTCGTCGTGGGGTTGTGGACCACTGCGGCTCCAGCGGGGATGGAGCCTCTCTGTCGTGTCTAGGCCGCCGATGAACGTACAATACATACAAGAGCGTTACTTTGATTTTGTACTTGATTTCAAGGTGGTAGCAGTTCAGTCACTCACTAAGTGATTTGAGGTCCTTCTCGTCTACTTTTAATATAGTGATGGTACCATCAACGTACGTCTGTAGAAAGAAATGCTGTCGACTAGATCAATACAAATTAGTTTGGTCGGAAGGAATGGATGGGTGTGGGGTCAGCAAATCGCTCTCCCGATCATTATGTTGGTATTCTTGACCGAAGCTGCTACTATTCGGTCGAATAGCTCCTCAGTTGGCATCACGAGGCTGAGTGTACCCCGAAAAATGGCAACAGCGCATGGCGGCCTGGATGGTCACCCACCCAAGTGCCGACCACGTCCGATACCGCTTAACTTCGGTGATCTCACGGGAACCGGAATACACTTCTTATACTTTAAATAAATGTATGGCCGAATCTAAAGACTTATAATATCCCTAATTTTTAGGCTTCTAAAAGTAAATGGTTTCGCCAAAACAGGTAAAGAGAAGTAAAAATATATTGTAAGTAACGTGTTTGTATGTTGGCAGCGCTGTAGACAGTGTTCATATCGCTGACAGTGCTGTGCGCCCTCGGCAAGAGATTCTGTGGTTGGACGGACTAGCAGTTAGCCAGTGGATAGGGAAGCGTATGGACATGATATTCTTAGTGGAGACTCTGTGTTGTAGGACATACACTGTAAAATGAGATGAAATCATGTGTTTATAAGAAAATATGTAAGGAAATGTATGATGATGCATGTTGTTGATAATGTGTGGGTAGTGTAATTGTTGACAACTACATACTTTTTGGAACTGGATGTCACTGAGTAAGGTAAAATTTTCTGAATACGTTCTTTTCTCTTCAACAAAATCTTTCTTTTGCTAAACATATGCCTCCTAGTAGTTAGAGTCTATAGTAATGAGAATCTTTTTATTTAGTTGGCTGTTGTTGCTCAAATGGTTCAAATGGCTCTGAGCAATATGGGACTTAACATCTATGGTCATCAGTCCCCTAGAACTTAGAACTACTTAAACCTAACTAACCTAAGGACATCACTCAACACCCAGTCATCACGAGGCAGAGAAAATCCCTGACCCCGCCGGGAATCGAACCCGGGAACCCGGGCGTGGGAAGCGAGAACGCTACCGCACGACCACGAGCTGCGGACGCTGTTGTTGCTATTTACTGTAACTGTTGTAGTTCGTTTATGATTTTCTGTGAGGTAAGTTACTTATGAAAAAGAATGAGGTTTCTACTATCGGGATTCGTGATTAAAATGAGTTTAGGCAATTAACAAGAACTGAAGGTAGTTTCATATTTCTTTAGTTTCATATTTTTGGATTTGTCTTATTTTTAGGATTTCTTGCAATTCAGGGCAGTTCTTTTTATTGGTAGTCGTGTTGTCAATGTATAGCAGTCAGATTGCGTTGGGCTTGTATATTGTGGGTAATAAATGAATAGGTTAAGTTTTAATTGTCTTTGTCAGGGAAAATTCTGTAGATCAGTGTTTAATAATAATAAAAAAAAAAAAACAACTGAAGAGGTAAAAAAAATGGCTCTGAGCACTATGCGACTTAACTTCTGAGGTCATCAGTCGCCTAGAACTTAGAACTAATTAAGCCTAACTAACTTAAGGACATCACACACATCCATGCCCGAGGCAGGATTCGAACCTGCGACCGTAGCGGTCGCTCGGCTCCCGACTGTAGCGCCTAGAACCGCACGGCCACTCCGGCCGGCAACTGAAGAGGTAGTTTCGATATTTGGAAGTGACGGCCGAATTTTATTCCGAAATTATTCTCTATCGTTGGAAAAGCAACTGTTCCTTGTACACTGGAAGTGGTAACTCACTCAGAATCTCTACTGCCTCGAAACACACACACACACACACACACACACACACACACACACACACACACACACACACAAATGTGCTCGCAGACCGCTACCGTACGCAGTATGTCCGCAGCGGCACCGAAAGCGGATACTGCGGTAATGGCAGTTTGGGGCTTTTACGAGCGCCATTCGAGTTCCGTATCTAGCGGTTTATGTCTCACCGAGCGAGGAAACCTCTGCTGCAGAACCAGCACCGGATTGCGCGTCTCCATGTCCCGAACAGAGCTCCGAAAAATAAACGCACCAGATGCGATACTTTGTTGTCGAATATGGAATCTGCGGCTACACATGTATGTTTCGCAAGCGCCTTAACCCACCCTCAGACCGGGCGACTCAGCTAACGTTGACGTGCAGCTGTATGCATTTCGTGACGTCACCTGTTTTTTCACGCTGAGAAGCCATTTTGTCACGTGAGAAGCGAAATAAGTTCTGCGATCTTTCGGCAATGCGCCACGTAAAGTAGATCCAATTAGAATCAAGAAAGCTCTCTACGTCACGCGCAGAACTTGCAAGACGCCATTCTGTATCTGTTGTTTTCCGATGAAGACCATATTCGGTGGTTTTAAAAACTCGCATCGTTATGCTGTTTCTATGCAGCAGCGTGTGAGGATGTCTCAAAAATGGGTCGGTATTGGTATGCTTTGTTGCAAAAAATGAAACAGAACGTCATATTCTTGGTTAGAGAATTTTCTTATTTAGTTATCTTCGTGTTATAACTCGCGTTTTAGGCAACGGCACATTGGAGATTCATCAAGATCACGTCATTCTTGGTAAGATTTGTGGCAACTAAATACTAATTAGTAACACATCTCATCATAACATGAAATACAAGATCATTTACTGCTGGTTTTCAGCGCAGCGTAGTTGGTAGAGGCGCCTTATTACGAAACAATTTGTAGCGGGCTATCCTCCCACTGTATCCGTTTGTTTTCGTTTTTTTTCCACCTTCGCGATTTCTAGAGTGAACAATTTCATATTTCAGAACATTTAAATTACGTTGCCAATATCTGCACCACTTTGAGATCTTTCCATGATATGACTGAAATGCATCACGTGTGAAAAATCCGTGGGTAGTATTAATGTTATCCGTTATGTCGTTAACATAAAAACATGATTAGCATGGGTTCCAACACATGTTCCTGGGCTACAGCTAAAGTTTCTGTTACATCTGTCGACCACTCTCCATCCAAAATCATCACATGGGAAGAGTGCGAGTTTGGTTTCAGATGATATTTTTTTCCTGGAATCCATGCTGCCTGGCATGCAGGTTGTCATTTTGTTCGAAATACTGGGTAACATTTGACTACAAAATCTGTTCTAAGATTCTACAACAAATAGCTTCCAAGGATACTGAAGGCAGTTTTGTGGATCGCAAGGACACTGCAAGACGGTTCTGTGAATCAGTTCTGCTACCCTTGTCTTGCATACGGATGCGATGTGTGCTTTCTTCCATCCACTGGCATGGTTTCCGTTCGAGTGGTCCTCGGTCTGCGGCAGATTACTGTTAAACGACGGGCTAACTCAGCAGCAAATCTGCTACGGATTCCGTCAGACCCTGCAGCTTTGTTCAGTTTCAATGGCTGTAACTGTTAAGCAATGCCACTGACAACAACGTGCATTTCAGCGACATTTGCTGTGGTCGAAGATTACATTGGTACAGTTCTCCTGGGTTTTCCTCTGTAAAGGAACACTCAAGACGGAGTTCAACATTTTTGCTTTAGGTTTGCTACCGTCAGTTTCACTTCCTGTACGGTGGACAAACCACGAGTGTCTGGACACTAACTTCGGTATCACTGACAGCCTTTAAAAATTACCCCAATTTTTGCTGGTTTTTGAGAGATATTTTCGATAGTATTCTGCTGCGGTAGTCGCTAAAGTTGTCTCAAATTGCCCGCTCAAAAGCCAAACGCGTTTCATTTTACTATTCAGTTGTCTCTGTTGTTTGGAAGTTTCTATATAATGACTGTATACCATGGAGATTCCTCCCATCATGAACTGTTCTACTATGTACATATCTTTTCGTTGCATGATCAACTATTCTTTAAAACATGAGACATAACTCTTGGACATGCTCCTGTCAAGAGCTAAATGTTTCGAGTACAAATATGACAGTATTGTCTCTCTATCTAGTTTGACGAGCATACAATCCTTTCTATTTGTTGCAGTTGCATTCTGTAGTTTGGCAATCATTGTTGTTACTATTGCCGTATGGCCGTGGTCATTGATCCCAGTTTCATACGGACATCCTCAGAGAAATCAAGTCACTCTGTTCCTATTAGATCCAGTGTATGTATGTCCATCATCAACGGCCTTGCCGCATTGGATTCACCGGTTCCCGTGAGATCACCGAAGTTAAGCGCTGTCGGGCGTGGTCGGCACTTGGATGGGTGACCATCCAGGCCGCCATGCGCTATTGCCATTTTTCGGGGTGCACTGAGCCTCGTGATACCAATTGAGGAGCTACTCAACCGAATAGTAGCGGCTTCTGTCAAGAATACCATCATAAC
The DNA here is from genome assembly GCF_023864345.2 of Schistocerca serialis cubense. NCBI lineage: Eukaryota > Metazoa > Arthropoda > Insecta > Orthoptera > Acrididae > Schistocerca > Schistocerca serialis. The sequence continues at coordinate 470,514,116 of NC_064646.1, read as the reverse complement.
GACTGGGAGAGCAGTGTGCTGAGCCCATGCCCCTCCTATCCACATGCTCCTCTGAGGATGACACGGCGGTCGGATGGTCCCGATGGGCCACTTTTGGCCTGTAGACGGAGTGATGGTATGTCCATCATGGGGGGGGGGGGGGGGCTGGGGGAGGGAGAGGTTAGACAGGTAGGTTTTAGAGAAGACATTTAGTAATTTTTCGTAGGATGTCTTCTCATGCCTGCCACTAACAAAACTGCAATCATCCACACTGATTCCAAGATGATTAAAGTCTCCTCCGACAATTACAATATGGTCAGGGAACTTACAAGTGAACTGAGCTTTTCTCTATAGCTTTTGCTTGTCGATACAAGTACCCAGTTATGAGGTTATGCCCATCCCAGTACTGAGTTTTGGACAAACCGTCTAGTATGCAGCTTTAGTTTCCATCTCGGCGGATTTTAGTTTACCTACTGAGAGAAATTCGCCACTTTCATTTCACATTGGTCTAGTCTTTCGATATACGCTTATATTTTCCACAAAAAACTTTACTGTTGCCTGAACCAGTTTTATGCACCTAGTATTACGCGAGCTGCATTTCTGTTTAGGGGTTCTTCAAACTCTGGCACTTCGGTGTGAAAATTTTGGCAATCACCACAAAGATTTAGTACTTGAATATTCTCGCGCTTAAAGGGTATTTCTACGGCCGTTACATTGATACTTGAGAGTCTGATCACAGGAAAAACTTGAATCTTTGTATCGGCAGTAGGATACTGGGAAAATGCACTCAGTTTACAATAGAGACCGCTTACGAAACTGGTGCGACCCCTCCTGGAGTATTGCTCGAGTTTATGGAACCCGTACAATGTAGGAGTAACAGGGCGCGCGTTTTCTTTCTCTCTATCCTTTTCTCTCTCTATCTTTATCTATGTCTCTCTCCCTTGAATAAGCGAAAAGGAATGGCAGTTAGCACTTTCCGAACAAAACACTGGACAGCCGCGCTGCCGGGTGTAGTAGTAGCAGCTGGCAGGTGAGTTCCCAGGGGATAGGGGGGCGGGGTGAAGGGGAGAGGGCGACCTGTTGCTCGTGGGGGAAGTAGCGGCGGGAGCTCACCCACCTTGGCTCTCATCCGTCCACCCGTGTGCTCCCGCCTTCTAGGCTCTTCGCAGCACGCATATAGAGATTGTGGCGATACATAGGAAAAGTCGATATTCTGTACAGGAGAACATCGACATGTACACTTTAAAACAAAACAAAAAGAAACTATTATCCTAACGGGACGGAAATGGGTAAGTGTGACGTGCATGTATGGAAAAACAGCTGATCACAATTTCATGAAAAAATGGATGGTGTTTCAAGAGAAAGCCCACGTCAACAACGCGTTGGTTCATCTCGAGCCCTTGTTGTTGTTGTGGTCTTCTGTCCTGAGATTGGTTTGATGCAGCTCTCTATGGGACTCTATTCTGTGCAAGCTTCTTCATCCCCCAGTACCTACTGCAACCTACATCCTTCTGAATTTGATTAGCGTATTCATCTCTTCGTCTCCGTCTACGATTTTTACCCTCCACGCTGCCCTCCAATGCTAAAATGGTGATCCCTTGATGCCTCAGAACATGTTCTGCCAACCGATTCCTTCTTCTAGTCAAGTTGTGCCACAAACTCCTCTTCTCCCCAATTCTATTCAGTACCTCATTAGTTATGTGATCTACCCATCTAATCTTCAGCATTCTTCTGTAGCACCACATTTCGAAAGCTTCTATTCTTTTCTTGTCCAAACTATTTACCGTCCATGTTTCACCTCAATACATGGCTACACTCCATACAAATACTTTCAGAAACGACTTCCTGACGCTTAAATCTATACTCGATGTTAACAAATTTCTCTTCTTCAGAAACGCTTTTCTTGCCATTGCCAATCCGCATTTTATATCCTCTCTACTTCGGCCATCATCAGTTATTTTGCCCCCCAAATAGCAAAACTCATTTACTGCTTTAAGTCTCTCATTTCCTAATCTAATTCCCTCAGCATCACCCGACTTAATTCGACTACATTCCATTATTCTCGTTTTGCTTTTGTTGATGTACATCCTATATCCTCCATTCAAGACACTGTCCATTCCGTGTAACTGCTCTTCCAAGTCCTTTGCTATCTCTGACAGAATTACAGTGTCATCGGCGAACCTCAAAGTTTTTATTTCTTCTCCATTGATTTTAATACCTAATCCAAATTTTTCTTTTGTTTCCTTTACTGATTGCTCAGTTTACAGATTGAATAACATCGGGGACAGGCTACAACCCTGTCTCATTCCCTTCCAAACGACTGCTTCCCTTTAGTGCCCCTCAACTCTTATAACTGCCATCTGGTTTCTGTACAAATTGTAAATAGCTTTTCGCTCCCTGTATTTTACCCCTGCCACCTTCAGAATTTGAAAGAGAGTATTCCAGTCAACATTGTCAGAAGCTTTTTCTAAGTCTACATATGCTACAAACGTAGGTTTGCCTTTCCTTAATCTAGCTTCTAAGTTAAGTCGTAGGGTCAGTATTGCCTCACGTGTTGTGTTCCGACATTTCTACGGAATCCAAACTGATCTTCCCCGAGGTCAGCTTCTACCAGTTTTTCCATTCGTCTGTAAAGAATTCGCGTTAGTATTTTGCAGCTGTGACTTATTAAACTGATAGTTCGGTAATTTTCACATCTGTCAACACCTGCTTTCTTTGGGATTGGAATTATTATATTCTTCTTGAAGTCAGAGGGTATTTCGCCTGTCTCATACATCATGCTCACCAGATGGTAGAGTTTTGTGAGGACTGGCTCTCCGAATGCTGTCAGTAATTCTAATGGAATGTTGTCTACTCCCGGGGTCTTGTTCCGACTCAGGCTACAACCCTATGCGAGCCGTTATTCGTCTTGTCACTGATTGACAGAATAGTTGGATGTCCTCCTGACGGATATCGTGCCACACTCTGCCCAATTGGTGCTTTAGATCGTCAAAATATCGAGCTTATCGTGGGCGTTGGGGGGGGGGGGGAGGGAGGGAGCTGCTCATAATGCTCTAAACATTCTCCAGTGGAGAATGATCCGGCGACCTTGCTGGCCAAGGTGGGGTTCGGCTACCCCTTATGTAGGCAGGCATTGAAATGTTCAAATGTGTTTGAATTCCTAAGGGACCAAACTGCTGAGGTCATCGGTTTCTAGACTTACACACTACTTAAACTAACTTCAATGAACGTATGCTAAGGACAACACACACACCCATGCCCGAGGGAGGACTAACCTCAGGCGGGAGGGCCGCGCAATCCGTCACATGGCCCCTTAAACCGCGCGGCCACTCCGCGCGGCTGGACAGCCATTACCTTGCTGAAATGTAAGCCCTGGACGATTTGGTATCAAGGGAACAAAACTGAGCGTAGAATACTGTCGAAGTAGCGCTGCGCTGTGAAGCTGACAACGGAAGGTCCTACGAAACGGAATGGTATCGCAGACCATCACTCCTGATTGTTGGGCCGTGTGTCGGGCGACAGTCAGGTTGCGATGTCGAGGGCCTTTCCAGACACGTCTTCGCTCGGTATCGGGGCTCAGTTCGAAGAGAGACTCATCACAGAAGACAATTGTAGTCAAGCCAATGAGACTGCACATCGAAGCCATGCCTGGAGATGTCCCAGACGGTGTTGGGATACAAACCTGACGTCGCCCGCCATACGGAACGACAACCAAGAATGCTGGTGCAGGGTGCCACTTCATTTCGTAGCAGGACCCCTTTGGTTTTCATCCACGGAATCCGTAAGGCACATCAGTAGGTCGCCGATATTCTGCGGCCCGTTTTGTTGCCCTTCATGGCACGCCATCCTGGGCTTACATTTCAGCAAGATAATGCCCGCCCACATGCGGTGACAGTTTCTGCTGCTTCTCTTCATTCTTGTCAAACCCTATCTTGACCAGCAAGGTCGCCGGATCTCCTCCCAATTGAGAACGTTTTCAGCATTACGGGCAAGGCTCTCGAAACAGCTGGGGATTTAGATGATATAACGTGCTAATTGGACAGAATTTGGCACAATATCCCTCCAGAGGAAATACAGTGAACACCAAGCCGAATAATGGATTGCATAAGGATCAGAGATGGACCAATGAGACTTGCTGAATCTTTGAAGGTCTGTCCCGAATAAATCTCTAATTTTTCTGAAATTGTATGACTTTTTTCTGAAAGTGTACTTCAGACCTACGGATATCTGTGCCATTCGCATAAATCCTTCGTTGTGCGTTGTTTCTTGTTATTCTTTCCTCTTTTGTCTTGCGTGTATATACAGAGTGTTAGGAGTAATAGATACATATACTGTAATCATTCGTACCTCACTATGTACCCGCTTAAGTTTTCTTTTCTCTGTGTCTAACATTCTTGTCGCAAATATGATACAGCACATAATTTCCAACTTCCTGGTTTCTGATTGATCGTAAATGCTGAAGAAGTGGATTACAACCGTCAGAATAGACTATCCGTTTTGCGGCAATATGTCGACACCAACTCCTGTCTGTTTCCCAGGGGACAATAAGCATTGAAGGTGTACTTGTGCCTTGCGTACAGTATCGATGTCATTCGTACGTCCATTGAAACTTCTAAACTATTCACTGACGTTTCGATAACTGCCGATTTATACTTGGAGATGTTTTCCGCTGATGGGGACGGAACATCCGTAAATGGTTTACGTCCTCTCAACTGGGAATTTCTTTGTACTGAAGTAAACGCCGTCCATGAAAACACTACATATCGATACCTCAGAACATCTGGCCATTTGTACACGTACCACTTTCTTAATATTTCACATGCATTCACTGACAATTTAAGCGTACACGTCTGAATTACGATAGCGACTGTTGTTGGTGTCTAATATTCGTGATGAACAGTAGCGCACAGTGACGAGGTCTACTAGCCACTCAGAGTGTAAGGACTGCAATGGATGGACCGAGGCACTGGGCACACAAATCCCTCACAAGGCTCTGTTTAGGGGATCTCTGAAGGTTTCCCCAGTTACTCCCATGTGCCGGAACGAACCGGTACCTCGAGCCAGACGGAAGATGTGATCACGTCTGGAGCTCTACGCATTGCCAGCAAGGCGGACATCGTAGAAACCTCCACTGGCGTGGCGACAGAGGCAGGCGCCCTGAGTGTGGCGCACCCAGTGTGCACGCTGGACCCAAGAGTGGCACCCCATCATCTTTCCAGACGACTCCCGGTTCTGCGTACCGTACCACAGTGGATGAGTTCACAAACTGAACGAGCGTCGCCAGGCTCCATTCATGAAATGGTCCCAGCACCTTGTGCGATTGTATGCGGTGCCACTGGGTACACAACGCAATCCCCCCTGACTCACACACCTGGTATTTTGGACTGCAGCCGCTATATTTCTGATGTGTTACGGCCGGTGGCTGTGTCCTGCCTTTGAAGTATCAATAATGTTACATTTCAACAAGATAACGCAAGCCCGCATGTTTCCCGGGGTTTTCCTACCGTATCTCGATACACGCGGGCACGTTCTCAACATCTCTCACCCACTGGACACATCCGGCCACAGGTTGTCGCCACTCCCCACACCTGGAGCTGCAACCAGTTATCTAACTGTGTCTCAGTTCCAATCAGTGCCCCTAATCAATATCTCTATGAGAGGTGGCACATCTGCGTACTTCATTTCACACCCTATTTCTCCAAATCAACTACAAACCTGACCATCTGCTCTTGCTATTATACTGTGTGTATGCAAACACGGTCCAGTCACATTAACGCGATCACTGCCTACGTTTGACACCAACGTGCAGTAACCACTCACACCTGGCAAGTGGCAGTACTAAAGGCGGAGGATGTACTTGGGCGAGTCAAATGAAAACATTAAATTTGTAATAACAAATCGAAATTTCGCGCCGTTATCCTGTAAGTTGGTAAGCGTGCTACAAACAACGTGCAGAATGTCCTGTAGATGGCAGAATAGTGCAGATACACACATACCGGAGCAGTATCAGTATAAAGATGGCCGCCCCACTTGCGACTTCCACCAGGGAAGAACAGCGTTTTTGCCTGGTGAAGATGTGAAAGCTATCGAAATTCATCGACGAATGAAGGTTCAGTACGATGATGCGTGTTTGTCACAGCAGCAAGTCTACGACTGGAGTAGGAAGTTCGCAAATGGTGTGACTTCAGTGGAAGATGCTCCTCGTCCAGGTCAGGCACAACGAGTTGTGACTCCACAGAACATTGCAGCAGTTGAAGCCATAGTGAAGGAAAACCGCTGAGTGACACTGAATGACATTGTAGCATGTTTACAGATTAGTCGTGGGTCAGCACACCACATTGTGCATGATGTGCTCCAGTTTCACAAAGTGTCTGCAAGATGTGTGACACGGGAGCTGACTCCTGAAATGAGAGAACGACGTGTTGATGCTTGTGAAGCACTTCGGCGCTTTGAACGAGAAGGTGATGGCTTCCTTGCAATAATCGTTACAGGGGACGAAACCTAGGTTCACTTCCACCAACCGGAAACGAAGAGAGCGAGCAAGGAATGGCTCCATTCCTCATCACCAAAACCAAAGAAGTTTCGAACAGAACCATCAGCAGGGAAGGTTATGCTGATTCTCTTTTCGGACAGAAAAAGGCGTCATTTTGAAGCATTACATGCCTAGAGCGACCACTGTCACCAGTGCATCATACACAGATCTCTTAAAAAATCATTTGCGGCCTGCAATCAAATCAAAGCGACGTGGATTGCTGTCAGCAGGTGTCCTTTTGCAACATGACAATGCAAGGCCCCACACTACCCGTACAACAGTTGCAACAATCACATACCTGCATTTTGAGTGTCTTTCTTATCCACCATACTCACCAGACCTTGCCCCAAGTGATTTCCATATGTCTGGACCACTCAAAGACGGAATGGGAGAAAGAAGTTCCGTTCTGATAAAGAGGTAGGCCACGCGGTGCATGAGTGGTTGCGCGGACTACTAAAAGAATTTTTTCTAAAGGGATTTATGCACTTTGTAAGCGCTGGAGGACTTGCATTGAGCGTGGGGGAGATTATGTTTGTGGTATCACCGCCAGACACCACACTTGCTAGGTGGTAGCCTTTAAATCGGCCGCCGTCCGTTAGTATACGTCGGACCCGCGTGTCGCCACTATCAGTGATTGCAGACCGAGCGCCGCCACACGGCAGGTCTAGAGAGACTTCCTAGCACTCGCCCCAGTTGTACAGCCGACTTTGCTAGCGATGGTTCACTGACAAATTACGCTCTCAATTGCCGAGACGATAGTTAGCATAGCCTTCAGCTACGTCATTTGCTACGACCTAGCAAGGCGCCATTACCAGTTACTATTGATGCTGTAAAACATGTACCGTCAAGAGCGATGTTCACCAATTATGGATTAAAGTTAAGTATTCTATCAGCTACGTACTTTTTTGCTAGTCTCATTTCCTTGACCTGTTCCAGTCTCACGCCAGCCTGCGTGAGCTGAAACGCGTGCCTTTCGGCTTCCTTTCATAGTGGGTTGGCTGTCTTGCCAATCCACAACAATGTTGAAACGTGATACACCTTTGTAGCACTTCTGCACAATAAATAATATTTAAAAAGATATTCAAGGTTTTGATTTGAGTCACCCCCGTATAAAACCTGTTGGGGTAATGAAGAACACAGTGCAGTCGTAGTATTGTGAAAATGGAGCGATGTACCTTACGTTCAAAAGCGTGTGATAATTGGCTTACAGGCTAAGAAAGGAAGCGTTCCCGAAATGGCTATGTTCGTAAACTGCTCGCGAGCTGCCGGTGCGCCATGGCCCATAGGTGACAGGGGTGAACAACAGTTGCCGAGGTGAGTACGGGCGAAGACACGTGCAACTATTGAGCAACTATGAGCCAAGAGTCTACTATCACCGTCTACTGAACGACCGTTCAGCGAACTTAGCTGCGTATGGGCATCCGTATCAGGCGCTCGGTTCACGCACCCATGCTGACTTCTGTTCTTCGGCAATGAAGGCTTGAATTTGCACACCAATACCTCAACTGGACGTCCGCTGGGTTGTGACAAGTGGCCTTTCCAGATGAATCACGATTTATGTTCCATCGAACGAATGGCCGTTGGCGTGTTAGTGCCTGTAACAATAGTCGGAAGGGTCCTGGCGAGAGGAAGGAACTTTATGGCCTGAGGAATGTGTTCGTCGTATTCCGTGGGCGATCTCGTCATTCTGAAAGTCAAAACGGTTCAACACAAGTATCCGCCTATACTTGGGGACGATGTCGTCCCCATACATGCAGTCTGCGTTTCCTCGGCACAGTGGCATCTTCCAACAGGACAATGCAACGTGTTATACAGTATGCACTGTACGTGCGTGGTTCAAAGAGCACCAGGGTGAGTGGCCACCAAACTCCACGCATTCAAAACGAGAAGATGTGCGACCATCTCAATGGGGCTGTTGGCGTCACGGATCGTGAACCTACAAACCTACCGCAGCCGGCCGTGGTATTGCATCCGGCATGGGTCCGCAATCCATTTCGGTTCCTTCCAGAATCTGACTGCCTCTCGTACTGCGCGTCTTGCAGCAGTAAGCGCTCCAAAAGGTGCTTATTCAGGCTTTTGACAGATTGTCACATTAGTGTGACTGGACAGCACACGTTTCGGTGCCTTGTTTCAGTTCCTGGGGTTCCAAATTTGATGGCTAGAAGAGTATTTTAAAATTAGCGACGTAACAGCGATAACTGGTCATCTCCATCTCAGCTTAGAGTAATACGAGAGCGTTGATCTGATAAATAAACATTCCGTCCTTCCTTTAGAGAAGTACACTACAGGCCATTAAAATTGCTGCACCAAGAAGAAATGCAGACGATAAACGCGTATTCATTGGACAAATATATTATACTAGAACTGACATATGATTACATTTTCACGCAATTTGGGTGCATAGATCCTGAGAAATCAGTACCCAGAACAACCAGCTCTGGCCGTAATAACGGCCTTGATACGCCTGGGCATTGAGTCAAACAGACCTTGGATGGCGTGTACAGGTACAGCTGCCCATGCAGCTTCAACACGATACCACAGTTCATCAAGAGTAGTGCTTGGCGTATTGTGGCGAGCCAGTTGCTCGGCCGCCATTGACCAGACGTTTTCAGTTGGGGAGAGATCTGGAGAACGTGCTGGCCAGGGCAGCATTCGAGCATTTTCTGTATCCATAAAGGCCCGTACAGGACCTGCAACATGCGGTCGTGCATTATCCTGCTGAAATGTAGTGTTTCGCTGGGATCGAATGAAGAGTAGAGCCAAGGGTCGTAACACAACTGAAATGTAACGTCCACTGTTGAAAGTGCCGTCAGTGCGAATAAGAGGTGGCCGAGACGGGTAACCAACGGCACCCCATACAATCACGCCGGGTGATACGCCAGTATGGCGATGACGAATACACGCATCCAATGAGCATTCACCGCGATGTCGCCAAACACGGATGCGGTCATCATGATGCTGTAAACAGAACCTGGATTCATCCAAAAAAAATAACGTTTTGCCATTCGGGCACCCAGGTTCGACGTTGAGTACACCACCGCAGGCGCTCCTCTCTGTGATATAACGTCAAGGGTAACCGCAGCCATGGTCTCCGAGCTGATAGTCCATGCTGCTGAAAACGTCGTCGAACTGTTCGTACAGATGGTTGTTGTCTTGCAAACGTCCCCATCTGTTGACTCAGGGATCGAGACGTGGCTGCACGATCCGTTACAGCCATGCGAACAAGATGCCTGTCATATCGACTGCTAGGGACACGAGGCCGTTGGGACCCAGCACGGCGTTCCGTATTACCCTCCTGAATCCACCGATTCCATGTTCTGCTAACAGTCATTGGATCTCGACCAACGCGAGCAGCAATGTCGCGATACGATAAACCGTAATCGCGATAGGCTACAATCCGACATTTATCAAAGTCGGAAACGTGATGGTACGCATTTCTCCTCCTTACACGAGGCATCACAACAACGTTTCACCAGGCAACGCCGGTCAACTGCTGTTTGTGTATAAGAAATCGATTGGAAACTTTCCTCATGTCAGCACGTTGTCGGTGTCGCCACCGGCGCCAACCTTGTGTGAATGCTCTGAAAAGCTAATCATTTGGATATCACAGCATCTTCTTCCTGTAGGTTAAATTTCGCGTCTGTAGCACATCACCTTCGTGGTATAGCAAATTTAGTGGCCAGTAGTGTAACATTACATTTTCTAGTAGGTTGAATGGATAAGGTAACAAAAAAGAAAGAACAGAATTTCCGTATTTGCTTTTCTGTGCGTTTATCGGTGATTGTATTCACGAAAAGTGCATAAAAACTGGCAGTGAGGGCTGAATATTGACTGGCCGTCAGAGCCGCAAAGTGGGCCGGATGCCGCTGACAAGGCTGCTGGGTTATTGATGGAGGGCGCCGCCCGAAGTTTCATAGTTTTTAGGCCATTCTGCCTCTTCTGCTGCCTGAATTTGCAACTCATGAGGGGAAGCCCCCACACACGGCTAACAGATTCGGCTCATATTTGGCAGGTCGTTTGTATACAACATATAATGAAAGGCGCCAAGATATTCTGGCGCAATAACCTCACGTTTTTTGTGAAAAGTACCCCTAAACTTCACGACGCACAGTCGTCTCAGAACTGACGGGACCCCACAGGTAATGAAAAACTATTTTTAATTAACACATGTGCGGGCGGCAAACTCCTATTTTCGTAAAAATCGAGAGAGGAAACTTTTTCGACAACGAAAACACCGCCGGTGTAGCGACCAAGGCATCTGGCTGAGGAGCGCAAAAGTTGTGTTCAATACCCAGTTGCATTTTGCATATTTCCTTATTTGCATTTCGTTCCGTTTCGGAACTGGTAGGCACGGGAGGCCTAATAAAGTAAGTAAACCAATAGTGAATAATAATAGGGTACGCAAACGAATTTCTCAAACTATTTGGGTTGGTAAATAATTAAAAATTCAATGACTCTTTCACTCACACTGTTACACGTCTTCATTTTCCTTCGATCAACTAGGCGGATGATATTTGTCATATAAACATTCCAAACAAATATACTGACAGCACCAAGAACATCTAACGAATGTAATCTTTATTTATGTTGAGCCTTCTGAAGATTTGGAGGGATTTGATTTACATCCAAAAATATCTCTTTTAGGGGGATCAGTTTTGATGCGCAGGATGCATACGATAACATTGTCTGAAAAATGTGTGCTGAATGTAAATAATGAATAATGCTTGTGAACGTTTATTGCATCCACTTGGTTGTGCAATAGCTGTTGTGTTTCGAGAAGCAGACTAATTCTGAAACCTCGAAATAAAGTTTTTAGTTCAGCTCCAAAAATAAACATCACATGGCTGGCACACAGGTGTGCAATTTGCCGGTCTTTTTTCTACCGTGCACGTGAGCTGACATTCGTCACCTGTACACATCCTATCATACCTGATGCTGTTAGTTTGTCTGCCCATCAAGCCAGTATGAGAGAAAATTTGTGATCAACTGTATATGGTTTAAAAATGTTCCCAGGATATGTTTTGTGAACTGAAGTCTTCTACTTCCCAGATTTGGAGCAAGTGAAGTAAACATTTTTTAATGAGTCAGTTAAACAACTGACCTCTTCTGTATCACAGGGAACTAACACGCACGGGAAAATTTTAGCAACAAGTTTCCAGATACTGTGATGGAATATTATACCATGTAGGAATGCAATACTTTACCTGTAATGTTGTGTGTCCATTTATCCCAAACCTGTCATGCAATATATTTTATAATGTATTATGCGCAACCGAATAGTCAATATCGACTGATTCTCTTATGTTGCACGCAATATTCACTACTGTGAATAACTGCACACCTAATTAGTTCTTCAGCTTGTTTTGTTACAGTGAGGGTGGCCTGTTATTTTCTGCAGCCTTGTGAACTCTTTCTAGCTGGCTCGAAACATGGAAGTCATGTAGTGACAGGTTAACATTGAAAAACTCGATGACAGTAGTATTTGGTTAAATTTATTTATGGACGAGGGAGTCATACACTTGTTCAGTGCTGAAAGGAGCCCTGCCAAGCAAGTACAAAACAGAGAGTTGGTTATGTGTAGTCTCCACATAATAAGTTTTTTTTTGGCTGGAAAGGGGGAGGGGGAGGAGGGGGGTGGGAGCACTGTACTTCACAAAACTGCTTTGTGCAAGACTAAGAGAAATCCACTTTGGAAAGATAAAATCTGAAAGCCAGGTCTAGCCCTCGGAGTGGGAGAGCGTGGGATTGACCATTCATTACCTGTGGCCACACCATGGAAGACTGTTCGTCTCAAATCCGAGTATCAGTCTCTCTCACTGGTTCATCATGCCTGTTATTGTAGACTATGTGCAACCCTTTTGGTTGGCTACGGTTACAAATGTGTCATATAGTGACAGGTTAACACTGAAAAACTCGATGACAGTAGGATTTCGCTAAATTTATTTATTAAATTACGTTTGGTCAGATGTCGCTAGGTCTACAGCAACTGGCCAGCCAGGTTCCCACACTGAAAGAACCAGCCAAGTTCTGGAAAGTAACATCAGAACACACTGGCTGACAAAGCATCGAAGAGAAAACACTTGCTGTCGAGAAATCTATGAGTTGTTGCAGATAACACCGGGGAGAACAATGGCTCCAGCTCATAGATCAATCTGTACTCAGATTTTCAAGCTCTTACTGCCGTCACCTTCCACAAGCACACTGTTTAAGTGTGGTAAGCATGGGTCATTGCTACAGACGAATGTTGACAATTGGGTGGACTGAGAAGGTAAGGGATGAAGAGGTTCTGTGCAGTAAGGAATATGTGGAAAACACTGATAAGGAGAAGGGACAAGATGATACGACATCTGTTAAGACGAGGGAATGACTTCCATGGTACTAGAAGGAGCTGTAGAAGGAAAAACCTGTAGAGGAAGACAGAGATTGGATTACATCAAGCAAATAATTGAGGACGTAGGTTGCAAGTGCTACTCTGAGATGAAGAGGTTGGCACAGGAGAGGAATTCGTGGCGGGCCGCATCAAACCAGTCAGAAGACTGATGACAAAAAAAAAAGCATGGGTCAGAGACACAGCCACCGACTCGAGCGGGACGCTAGGCTGTTTACCTTACATAAAGGTTTAATTTTACAATTCTAACGTTGAAGCCAGATACTTACTGCAGTCACACACTTTAGCGAATCTATTGGTGTTCGTATTTGTTTTTCTGGGATCTTTCTTCAAATCACTAACCATTTTCACAGTCATTGGCCATATCTCTCGTATAGTTTCACGTTATGCTTTCATGTGTCCACCCACCTGTGCCAAAGATATATTTCATAATTACAACCTTTTTTCCACTTATTTTTACATGGTTGTTTATTGTTTTATGACAATATACAAAATTATTATAGTGACCGTTAGTTTCCTTTGTACTTAGATAAACTCTTTCGTGAATATATCCACATCAGGTGTGGTACCAGTACTTTCATACTTAATTGGGGCACTCGTAACAGCTTTCCTGCTACGTGACACTGTTTCTCCTAAATCTGCGTGATCTTACGGGGAGCTTTCCTTCCCAGTGTTCATCGGGAATCGAACTTGTAGCATCTTAACGGTGTGCTAAATAACTCAACAGATATTTCACAGCACTACCAACCGAGAGAAGGGTTTCTCTTCCTCCCTTACGTGATAACACGTGATGATTGCTCGTCTTCACAGAAATCTTGTTCTGAAAAGATTTCACTCCATGAGGCTTAAAATTAGTATTCAAGTTGTTTGAGAAATTTATTTGTCTATTTTGTTATTATTCCTCATTGATTTACTTACCTTATTAAACCTATTACTTCTACCTGTCACGATGCAGAAGGAAAAATACAAATGAAAGAAAAACGCGGAATGCAACTGGGACACGAACAAATGTTCCCTGCTTTTGCACCAGATGTTTTTATCGACACGCCAGCCGCGTTTCTGTTTAATAGGGAGAAAAAATTAAATCTCTAAGGTTTAACGATGACACTGCAATTCTGTCAGGGGCGGCGAAGGTCTTGGAAAAGCAGCTGAACGGGTTGGATCGTAACTTGAAAAGATTCATTAAGATGAATATCAACAAGAATAATTCAAATGAAATGTAGTCGAGTTAAATCAGGCAGTGCATAGTGGTTTAGATTAAAAAATGAGACATTAAAAGTGGTAGATTAGTTTTGCGCAGAAAAATAGCTGACGGTGGCCGCAATCGTAAGAAAAGCGTTTTCGGAAATGGGGAATTTATTAAAATTGTACATAAATTTGAATATTAGGTAATCTTTTCTGAAGATATTTCACTGATGTATGCCTTTGTCCGCACTTCAATTGCGGACAATCACGAACGACTTAAACTGGAAGATTCAAAATGGCTCTGAGCACTATGGGACTCAACTTCTGAGGTCATTAGTCCCCTAGAACTTAGAACTACTTAAACCTAAGGACATCACACACATGCATGCCCGAGGCAGGATTCCTCCTGCGACCGTAGCAGTCTCGCGGTTCCAGACTGCAGCGCCTAGAACCGCACGGCCACTTCGGCCGGCTAAACTGGAAGGAGAACATAGAAACTGTTATGGGGAAGGCAAACCAAAGACTGTATTTTATTGACAGAACACTTAGAAGATGCAATGGATCTACTAAAGAGACTGCCGACACTACGCTTCTCCGTTCTGCTTAGGAGTACTGCTGCGTAGTATGGGATCCTTACCACATAGGATTAACGGAGTCCATCGAGAAAGTTCAAAGACGGGCAGCTCGTTCTGTATTATCGAGCAATAAGGGAGAGGGTGTCTCTGACATGAGACACGATTTGGGGTGGACGCCATTAAAACGAAGTCGTTTTTCACTGTGGCGTAAACTTCTCACGAAATTGCAATCGTCAATTCTCTCCTACGAATGCGAAAATATTTTGTTGACGCCGACCTACAAAGGAAGAAACGATCATTATAATAGAATAAGGAAAAAAATACATGTTTTCGCGTTTTCCGCGCGCTGTTAGAGATTGTATTAATAGAGAATTAGTGCGAAGATGGTTCGATGAACCCTCTGCCAGGAACTTAAGTGTGATTTGCAGATTATCCATGTAGATGGAGATGTAGATGTAGAAGAAACTGTTAAAGACAAGAAGGGAATAGAAGCTTTAAAAATGTGGTGCTACAGGAGAATTCTGACGAATACATGGTTAGACTAAATGAAGCTAATGAAGAGATACTGATCTGAGTCGGGGTGAAGAGAAATTTAGCACACAACATGACTAAAACAACGGATCAATTGACGAGACATATCCTGCGGTATCAAGAAACAGTCAAGTTGTAATGGATTGAAGTTTTGGGAGTAAAAATGTAGAAGGCAGCCCGCGGCTCGAATGCAGTAAGGCAGTTCGAATGGATGTCGGTTGCAGTAGTCATTCATACCTGAAGAGAGTACACAAGGTAGACCAGCGTGTAGTACTGCATCGAAACAGTCTTCGGGACTGGAGACAACGACAACAATGCCAAAGCTCTCACTGTAGTATTATTTAATTTTCAGGACCTTATCAACATCATGGGGTTGTTTTAGCAGTTATGTTTGTGTTGGGATTACCGTTGCATTACTGAAGCCCCCCCCCCCCTCCTTTCCACCCAAACTCGATGTTTCATATTGTTATAGGAATCTTCATAATTGTATACCGTCTTAGAATTACTTTGGTTATGCGTACCAAAACATTCAAATATCCCCCTCTCCATTCATTAAAAAGTGAAAAATCCAATATAGCGTAAATACAATATTACGAAAACGAGAGATTGCTACTCATCACGTACAGGAGACATTGAGTTACAGGCAGGTACAAGATAAAGACTGCTAGACATTTGCAGTCGGAGACAATGGTTGAAATGGCTCTAAGCACTATGGGACTTAACATCTGAGGTCATCAGTCACCTAGACTTAGAACTACGTAAACTGAACTAACCAAAGGACGTCACTCACATCCATGCCCGAGGCAGGATTTGAAACTGCGACCGTAGGAGCCGCGTGGTTCCGGACTGAAGCGCCTAGAACCGCTAGACCAGAGCGGCTGGCCTCGGAAACAATGGTCGTGTGTGTGTGTGTGTGTGTGTGTGTGTGTGTGTGTGTGTGTGTGAAAAAGAGAGAGAGAGAGAGAGAGAGAGAGAGAGAGAGTCTCTTTTATTGACGAGTAACAGTCTGTGCTTTTCATAACACTGTCTCAGCAGTCACCCTAAGATAGTGGTGTTACTTTCTTTGCCGGTCGGAGTGGCCGAGCGGCTACAGGCGCTACAGTCTGGAACCGCGCGACCGCTACGGTCGCAGGTTCGAATCCTGCCTCGGGCATGGATGTGTGTGACGTCCTTAGGTTAGTTAGGTTTAAGTAGTTCTAAGTACTAGGGGACTGATGACCTCAGAAGTGAAGTCCCATAGGGCTCAGAGCCATTTGAACCACTTTTTTTTTGGTAACTTCTTTGATACACTTGGGACACTCGTCCTGAGCGCGACTCCGCACTAGCGCTGGTCTCGAAGTCTTAGCTGTACCGACAGTTTAGACCTCAGTCATCTCGAACAAGTCGCTGTGCCGAGGGCAACCTTATTCGTGACAGGTCGGCCGCCTTGACGTTTGATCTCCTTGTGCGCACTGCACAAATAAGTGAATTAAATTGGTATGACCGATTAATGAGAGTGTCACACGCTGGAATCTGTCAGGGCTCCATCAGACACTAATTGCGATCCGTCTAACAGATGGCCAGACGCGACCTTACATATTTCGTGCCCGCGATAGGGAATTACGGGCACCTCACTTCGCCACTCTGCAGACGCTTGAACCACCGCCGTCACCGAGACAGCTGTGCACGTCCAGAAAAGGGGCGGAGTACTGCCGCTGTGCCTTGTTAGGGCGAACAAGATCACAATCTCGCCAACTGTTCTCAGCTGCACCAACAAACTTTCGGGTAGAATAAGTCCATAAAAGTCTCTTCCGTGTTAGGCATTTTCAGAAAGCGTTATCCATATTTTGAGTCAGTAAATAGTTCAGTGAGACGAACCCTGGTATTTTCCAACCAGCCACCACATGTTATTGTTGTGGTCTTCAGTCCAGAGACTGGTTTGATGCAGCTCTCCATGCTACTCTATCCTGTGCAAGCTGCTTCATCTCCCAGTACCTACTGCAACCGACGTCCTTCTGAATCTGCTTAGTGTATTCATCTCTCGGTCTCCCTCTAATATTTTTACCCGCCGCGCTCCCCTCCAATACTAAACTGGTGGCAGGCCGCGGTGGCCGTGCGGTTCTAGGCGCTGCAGTCCGGAACCGCAGGACTGCTACGGTCGCAGGTTCGAATCCTGCCTCGGGCATGGATGTGTGTGATGCCCTTGGGTTAGTTAGGTTTAAGTAGTTCTAAGTTCTGGGGGACTGACGACATAAGATATTAAGTTCCATAGTGCTCAGAGCCATTTTGAAATAAACTGGTGATCCCTTAATGCCTCAGAATGTGTCCTACCAACCCAACCCTTCTTTTTAATCAGGTTGTGAAACGAGTTCCTCTGCTCTCCAATTCTATCCAGTACCTCCTAATTAGTTACGTGACCTACGCATTTAATCTTCAGCTGCCACACAGGGGAGGGTTAACTGTTTGTTGCATATTTGTGCTGCCAACAGTTCACGTTCTATTTTGTCATCGCGCTTAACATATGCCTTTGTCATATTTTTAATCGATAAACTTGTATAATAGATTTTGTACAAGATCAATTCCGTGTTGATATATTGATCTCCCGTCAACAATTGACTAAAATAACGACAGGGCCACCATTTCATTAATATTATTTCAGCCTTCAAGTTCATTTACGTTCTGATAAATGTGATAACCTCTAATGCAGGCTATCAAGAATAAACACAGTCAAAGACCAAAATCAGTTTAGCAGTCACATGGGGCAGTTAATCACAGCTAATGTGATTGCTGTCAGGGTGATAACTGGTAGTCGCCTGCCGCCTTCCAAAACATACCCCAAGCCTTGAAATTTATCTTCTATTCAGTCACAAAGTAATGGAACGACTAAGGTTTTCGTTTCGTTACTCAGTTTTTTGACTTGACATTATGTTCATCTCTTCAAAATGGCTCTGAGCACTATGGGACTTAACATCTGAGGTCATCAGTCCCCTAGAACTTAGAACTACTTAAACCTAACTAACCTAAGGACATCACACACATCCATGTCCGAGGCAGGATTCGAACCTGCGACCGTAGCAGTCCCGCGGTTCCGGACTGCAGCGCCTAGAACCGCACGGCCACCGCGGCCGGCTGTTCATCTCTACCTGCATTTATTATAAGTGGCATTAATACAAGCCCGCACAATCAATATACAAACCCAAACCCAGAAGTTTTCCTCACTTACGAATAGTCATAAGGCTTGAAATATGACACATAAACAAATACTTTTTATCTTGAAATGCATGAGAGATATTCAAGTTTTTGTGTACATCCATACTTACTGTTATTTTCTTTGTTATAGGGCCCAGTTTCATACCAACCGCGGAATCGGACACCAATTGCATACATCGCGCAGTCAAAACAGGAGAAAGCGCAGTCATCATAAGCAGTCCAGAGGAACTTCTAGACGGCACACCACAGACAGCCACTGTGTGCATATGTGCGAAGTTTAAGGAAACAGGGGGCGTCTGTGATCACCCTAGATTAGGTAGGTCTGGACCTAGTGGGCAAAAAATTCGCTGAGAGGCACCTTCGTGAGAAGTCCGAAGATGTCAGTCTGCCGAGCCTCGCGTGAGTTACAGGAGTGCACAGCATCCTGCATAAACAACTTCTTTTTCGTATGTACGAATTCCATATCGTGTAGTCCCTCCAACAGTGCTCCTTTAGACTTTGGTGTTGCCGTGCTGGCTCAGACTGAGGAAGGTTATGACTATCTGAAACGTGTCCTTTTCTCACGAGAGGCCACATTTAATTTGAATTGTCAACCGACACAATATATGGGTCCGAGAATCCCCACGTTGTGTTGGAAAGCGTCGGAGATGGCCCTAAGCTCAATGTGGAATTGGAAAATGGCTTGAATAAACTTCGCGCAACGAAAGGAGCACACTTCGAAATTTATTAATTTATCAATGTTATCTCCGTTTCAAGATACAATATATGTGATTATGTCTAATATCTGCCTTTAGCGTGTTATGATCAGGGAAAGGATTCTGGAACACTGATACTTATCTTGCGGTCGTTCGTTGTCTAGGGTTATCGGTCCGCAAACCAACTTCACAAATATTATACAGAAACTATGTGCAATGTTTGTTCATTTGTCTTCCAACCATAAACAAGAATACATACGCATTGATCTATAGCGCCGCATCGGTGTTGTCAGTTTTGCAGTGGCAATAATCAATACGGCGCCATCTTACAAATACGTACATCAGTTGCTGACAAAGCGTCAAGCGTAAGTCACAGCTATACGACGTGTCTTATGAACTGAATTAAGTTTCAGATATTTGTAAGTTACACTGGCCGCCAGTTACCCTGATAATTCGGTGCTTCCAACTGACGTTCTAAGTCGCAAAAGAAATTTCCAGTGCTGTTGGCACGCAAATTATGTTATATTGAATGAATCGCTGACGGAAGGGTTGAAAACGTACAAAAACCACGAGAAAAACGCTACAATAAAAATCAGAAATAGTGTTATTGTGATATGTATCAAATGATTCCAATTTATCAGAGAATTAAGATACTGGTGTTGTGTTTTCTCTAAACAAAGTGTCATGAGAGTTATCGATATTTTAATTAATTAATAGTAGTTGAAACATTTTTATGCACAACAAGTTAGCAGAAACAAGGTATTTTTATTTGTTCTTTGACTGAAATACCCGAAATGCTTCAAAAGGATTTTTTGCAAAATTTTTGTTTTTTCCCCTGTCAGACAGTTTTTCAATTGATTTGGCAAATCTCTATAAACTGGTTTTACAGCCATCATAACAGCCGCAGGTAAAGAGTTTTTGTGGGTAAAATTATCTGACGGTCCAGGTGATTTAGCGTTTTCAGAGTTACGCCACTCGCCTGGACGATATTGTGGATCAGATAGCCATCTATTGAGATTTTATGGAAAAAGGTTGCCCTCAAAGCAGTTTTCATACCATCCATGTGTTTCTTGTGGCTTAACCGTAGCATTCTGATAGCTGATTGATGTTATTGTCTAGCAGATGAACCCTGAGAGTCTTACCATCATGCAGCAGTGTCTTCAACAGATACCAACGACGTTGCACGCACAACGTAAATGAGAATGACGACTGTTATGCCTGTCCTAGGATATATTAAACTGAAAATTTCTTATGTAACTAATTTAATTAAATCAAATATATTTCCAGTCAAGCAAATTTAAGGCATCTTTCACTAAATTAATCAACAAATCTCAAATACACTACTGGCCATTAAAATTGCTACACCACGAAGATGACGTGCTACAGGCGCGAAATTTAACCGACAGGAAGAAGATGCTGTGATACGCAAATGATTAGCTTTTAAGAGCATTCACACAAGGTTGGCGCCGGTGGCGACACCTACAACGTGCTGACATGAGGAAAGTTTCCAACCGATTTCTCATAGAAAAACTGCAGTTGGCCGGCGTTGCCTGGCGAAACGTTGTTGTGATGCCTCGTGTAACGAGGAGAAATCCGTACCATCACATTTCCGACTTTGATAAAGGTCGGATTGTAGCCTATTGCGATTACGGTTTATCGTATAGCGACATTGCTGCTCGCGTTGATCGAGATCCAATAACTGTTAGCAGAATATGGAATCGGTGGGTTCAGGAGGGTAATACGGAACGCCGTGCTGGATCCCAACGGCCTCGTATCATTATCAGTCGAGATGACAGGCATCTTATCCGCATGGCTGTAATGGATGGTGCAGCCACATCTCGATCCCTGAGTCAACAGATGGGGACGTTTGCAAGACGAGAACCATCTGCACCAACAGTTCGACGACTTTTGCAGTAGCATGCACTATCAGCTCGAAGACCATGGATGGTGTTGGTTAACCTTGGACTGCATCACAGACAGGAGCGCCTGCGATGGTGTACTCCACGACGAACCTGGGTGCACGAATGGCAAAACGTCATTTGTTCGGATGAATCCAGGTTCTGTTTACAGCATCATGATGGTCGCATCCGTGTTTGGTGACATCGCGATGAACGCACATTGGAAGCGTGTATTCGTCATCGCCATACTGGCGTATCACCCGGTGTGATGGTATGGGGTGCCATTGGTTACACGTCTCGGTCACCTCTTGTTCGCACTGTTGGCACTTTGAACAGTGGACGTTACTTTTCAGATGTGTTACGCCCCGTGGCTCTACCCTTCATTCGATCCCTGCGAAACCCTACATTTCAGCAGGATAATGCACGACCGCATGTTGCAGGTCCTGTACGGGCCTTTCTGGATACAGAAAATGTTCGACTGCTGACCTGGCCAGCACATTCTCCAAATCTCTTACCGACTAAAAACGTCTGGTCAATGGTGGCCGAGCAACTGGCTCGCCACAATACGCCAGTAACTACTCTTGATGAACTGTGGTATCGTGTTGAATCTGCATGGCCAGCTGTACCTGTACACGCCATCCAAGGTCTGTTTGACTCAATGCCCAGGCGTATCAAGGCCGTTATTACGACCAGAGGTGGTTGTTACGGGTACTGATTTCTTAGGATCTATGCACCCAAATTGCGTGAAAATGTAATCACATGTCAGTGTAGCAGTTTTAATGGCCAGTAGTATAATATCTATCCATAAAAAATCAGAATATTTCCACAAAATTTACATTTATACTCCGCTTGCAGTGTGATGCGCATCACGGTTTGCGCGAGCTTGCTTGCCCGTGCGTGCTAGTCAAGGTCCGGAGTAACGCGCGTGCCGCAGGAGGCAGACACCTTTCAGAGTAGCGCCGCGACTCGCCGTTCTTTTTTTTTTTTTTTTTTTTTTGTTCTGGTTTTAGGGCGCAAAACTGCTACGGTCATTAGCGCTCCGTCAGTGACTTAGGAAACAGTAAAGACCGAAAATGGAAACCAGCAGCAATAGGAACGAAAGTCATAAAATTGGAGAAACGAAAAGCAGAAGGAAGGCTTAAAAATCCACTACAGAAAGGGGTGGTTGTCCCCAAAAAAAGCTTCAAATGACTGACGTCATTTCACTGGCACTAATAAACTCGAGAACGCGATCGGCCGAGCGCGTGTCATCTGCTAAAATTGACGATATATCAGGCGACAGCTGTAGACGGGCGCGTAACGGAGTAAAATATGGGCACTCAATTAAAAGGTGTCTTACCGTCCACAGCTGAAAGCAGTGGGGACAGAGTGGGGGAGGATCGCCGCTTAAAAGATGTCTGTGGCTAAAAAGACAGTGCCCTATCCGGAGTCTAGTTAAAATTACCTCCTCCCGACAACGCGTTCGGGAGGAAGAGGTCCAAGCACAAGGAAGAGCTTTCACGTCCCGCAATTTATTATGGGGAAGTGTCGAACAATGTGCGTGCCATAAAAGATCGACACGACGACGTAAAACGCTCCGTAGATCGGCGAAGGGAATCGATTGAATAGCTGGCCGAAGAAGAGAGGCTGCAGCCTTGGCCGCAATATCAGCCGCCTCATTTCCACAGATACTAACGTGTCCCGGGAGCCAGAGGAACGCCACCGAGACGCCCCCAGGTGGAGCAAGCGCAGACAGTCCCGAATCCGGTGGACCAGAGGGTGCACAGGGTAAAGAGCTTGGAGACTGAGGAGAGAGAATCTGAGCAGATAACATACTGTATCCGCTGATGGCGACGGATATAGTGGACAGCCTGGAGAACAGCGTAAAGCTCCGCGGTATAAACCGAACACTGGTCGGGAAGCCGAAATTGATTTGGGGTGTCGCCAACAATATAGGCACTCCCTACACCTAAGGATGATTTCGAGCCGTCAGTGTAAATAAATGTGGCTTCCTTCATTGGTGCACATAGAGCAGCAAATGCCCGACGATAAACAAGTGAAGGAGTACCATCCTTGGGAAATTGACAAAGGTCACGGAGCAGGCAGATCCGGGGACGGAGCCAAGGCGGTGCTGTACCCCAAGTTGTCAAGAAGGTTTTAGGAAAGCGGAAGGAAAGAGGATGGAGCAGTTGATGGAAGCGGACTCCCGGTGGTAGTAGGGAGGAGGGGCGGCCTGCATACACTACATCAAAGGAGGCGTCGAAAAAAATGTCATGGGCTGGATTAGCAGGCATGGAAGACAGACGGCTAGCATAACGACTCAGAAGGACTGCTCGCCGATTGGACAGCGGAGGTTCAGCAGTCTCAGCATAAAGGCTTTCCACAGGGCTGGTGTAAAAAGCTCCAAACACTAAACGTAATCCACGGTGGTGGATAGAATCGAGACGACGAAGAATAATAGACGGCCGAGCTGAGAAGTAAACTATGCTTAAATAGTCCAATTTCGAGCATACTAAGGCGCGATAGAGGCGGAGAAGGACCACTCGGTCCGCTCCCCAGGAGGTGCCATTCAGGACACGGAGGGTGTTGAGCGGTCGCAGACAGCCACCCGAAAGATAGGAAACGTGGGAGGACCAGCACAGTTTTCTGTCAAACATAAGACCCAAGAATTTAGCGACGTCCGAAAACGGAAGGTTGACAGGTCCTAGATGTAAGGAGGGTGGAAGAAACTCCTTACGTCGCCAAAAATTAACGCAAACGGTCTTACTGGGAGAAAAACGGAAGCCGGTTTAAGTGCTCCAAGAGAAGAGGAGACCGAGACGTCCTTGAAGACGTCGTTCAAGAAGGCTGGTCCGTTGAGATATGTAGTAGATCGCAAAATCGTCCACAAAGAGGGAGCCCGAGACATCAGGAAGGAGACAATCCATAATTGGATTTATGGCAATAGCAAACAGTTCAACACTTAGCACGGATCCCTGGGGTACCCCGTTTTATTGGGAGAAAGTACGGGAGAGAGTAGTGTTCACCCACACTCTAAATGTGCGCTCTGCCATAAATTCGCGAAGAAAAAGGGGCAGCCGACCTCGAAAGCCCCAAGAGAACAGTATGCGGAGGATGCCTGTCCTCCAACAGGTATCGTATGCTTTCTCCAGATCAAAAAATATTGCTACTGTTTGGCGTTTCCGGAGAAAATTGTTCATGATATAAGTGGAGAGAGAAACAAGATGGTCAACTGCAGAACGATGCTTTCGGAAACCGCACTGGACAGGTGTTAAAAGACTGTGGAACTCCAGCCACCAAGCTAAACGGCAATTCACCATACGCTCCAAAACCTTACATACACTACTCGGGAGAGAAATGGGGCGATAGCTAGAGGGGAGATGTTTGTCCTTTCCAGGTTTCGGAACAGGAACGACGATAGCTTCCCGCCATCGTCTGGGAAATGTACTGTCGGTCCAAATTCGATTATAAATGCGAAGAAGGGAACGCAGACTATGGGTTGATAAATGCAGCAACATTTGGACGTGGATACCATCCGGTCCTGGGGCGGAGGAGCGAGAAGAAGAGAGTGCATGTTGGAGTTCGCGCATGGAGAAAACAGTATTGTAGCTTTCGCGATTTTGAGAGAAGAAAGCAAGAGGTTGCACTTCCGCTGCACGTTTCTTCGGGAGAAACGCTGGCGGGTAATTTGAAGTGCTCGGAATCTCAGCAAAGTGTTTACCCAAGGAGTTAGAAATTGCGACGGGGTCCACTAACGTATCACGCGCGACAGTAAGTCCAGAGACCGGGGAGAAACTAGGCGCGCCTGATAACCGTCGAAGCCGACTCCAAACTTCCGAGGAGGGAGTGAAGGTGTTCAATGAGCTAATAAAGAATTTCCAGCTTGCCTTCTTGCTATCGCGGATGACGCAACGGCATCGCGCACGGAACTGCTTAAAGCGGATACAGTTGGCCAAAGTAGGATGGTGGCGGAAAACGCGAAGAGCACGTCGCCGCTCACGTATCGCGTCACGGCACGCCCCGTTCCACCAAGGAACTGGGGGGCGCCGGGGCAATTCGGAGGTGCGTGGTATTGAACGTTCCGCAGCTGTAAGAATAACGTCGGTAATATGTGTGATCTCATCGTCGACGCTAGGAAAGTGACGGTCATCGAATGTCGTTAGAGACGAAGAAATTGTCCAAATCGGCTTGGGCAAACTTCCAGCGTCGCGGGCGCATTTAGGGCAGTTGAGGCTGCAGTCTATGGACACATGCAAAGTAATCACACGAGTGTGTATCATCAAGGACGAACCATTCGAAGAGCCGAGCTAGCGGAACAGTACCGACCGAAAGGTCCAAATGAGAGACATGTGTCGTAGAGACAGACAAAAATGTAGGGACCCCAGTGTAGAGGCAAACTAGATCCGCTTGGTGGAAGACGTCTAGCAATAGTGAGCCACGTGGACAAGGATGTGGAGATCCCCAAAGCGGGTGGTGGGCATTGAAGTCCCCAACCAGCAAATAGGGGGGTGGAAGCTGACCAAGAAGATGATCAGCTCGTGCCATTAGTGCGGACGATGGGATGTATACAGTACAAAGAGAAAAGGTATATCCAGAAAGGGAAAGACGGACAGCGACTGCTTGGGAGGAAGTGTTTAAGTGGATTGGGTGATAATGGAGAGTATCATGGAGAAGAATCATGAGTCCTCCATGGGCTGGAGTGCCTTCAACAGAGGGGAGATGAAATCGGACGGACTGAAAATGGGGGAGAACAAAGCGGTCATGGGGACACAGCTTTGTTTCCTGAAGACAGAAGATGACCGGCGAGTAGGATCGTAAGAGGATCGACAATTCATCCAGATTGGCTCGAATGCCGCGGATATTCCAGTGGATAATGGACATAGGGTGAACAGAAAATGGAGGAATGTGACCAAGGTTGCCGTCAACTCAACGACTGCTCAGAGCTTGCGACCAACAGCATGGAATGGCATTCAGCCGAAGGCAGAAGATCCTGATCCATAGGTTGTTCAGGAGCAGCTCCTGCCACCAGCGATCGGCCAGTTGATCTGCCGCCAGCAGTGCGCCTCGGCGACACAGAAGATGGCCGAGGGCGATTTCCGCCAGGTGGTGCTGTAGATGAGATATGCCTTGGCGGAAAAGGAGATGAACTGGGTTTCTTATTAGCCTTCTTGGAAATATGATGTTTAGATGAAGGAGGAACCGATGGTTGTGAAGTTGGGGTACGTAAAAAATCTTCACGAGTATGCTCTTTTTTCGGAGTCTTGGTGTCTGACTTTTGGGCTCGAGATTTAGCAGAACCCGATGAAGGGTGAGCCGTAGAGTGGGCAGGCGAAAGTGGTGAGGTTGAACGGGCGATCTTTGCGCTGGCCGATCTGACAACCATGGCACTAAAGGTGAGGTCGCAAGTCTGCGAGGCCGCCTCCTTTGTTGGCCGAGGAGAAGCAAGGATAGTGCTGTATTTTCCTGTCTGAGGTACGGTGGGCTGTCGACTGGAGAATAATTTTCGAGCAGCAAAGGTCGACACCTTTTCCTTCACTCTTATTTCCTGGATGAGCTTTTCGTCCTTAAAAACGGAGCAATCTTGAGAGGAAGCAGCGTGGTCACCCATACAGTTGATGCAGCGAGGGGATGGAGGTGGACAAGCACCCTCATGGGCATCCTTGCCACACGTAACACATTTGGCTGGATTGGAACAGGACTGGCTGGTGTGATTGAACTGCTGACACCAATAGCAACGCGTAGGGTTTGAGACGTAAGGGCAAACGGAAATTATCTCATAGCCTGCTTTGATTTTGGATGGGAGTTGAACTATGTCAAATGTCAAGAAGACAGTGCGGGTTGGAATGATGTTCCTGTCAACCCTTTTCATAACTCTATGAACAGCCATTACGCCCTGGTCAGACAGGTAGTGCTGAATTTCGTCGTCAGACAATCCATCGAGGGAGCGTGTATAAACGACTCCATGCGAGGAATTTAAAGTACGGTGCAGTTCCACCCGGACAGAGAAGGTGTGGAGAAGTGAAGTACACAGCAACAAGGTGCCATTCCGTAATCTGGAACAAGATTTTACAGGACCTGCAACTGCGTCGACACCTTTCTGAATAATGAAAGGGTTGACCGTGGAGAAGTCGTGACCTTCATCAGACCGAGAAACAACAAGGAACTGTGGCAACGATGGAAGAACTGTCTGTGGCTGAGACTCAGTGAACTTACGCTTGTGAGCAGACATAGTGGAAGGTGAGGAAACCATTGCGGAAGAATCCCCCATGATTACCAGCATCTCCGATGGCGTGCTCCTCCCTTGTGGGGTCCCTCTCTGAGGGCACTCCCGCCTTAGGTGATTGTTCACACCTCAGGTCGCACCTCCCGACAAACGGACGGAGGGACCAAACGGCACTTTCGGAAGGTATCAGCTCGGGTAATCACCCCTCCCAGGGCCTGGCCGTTACCAGGGGGTACAAACGTGTCCTACCTGTCTACCCAGGGCGGGGAATTACACGTTACCCCATCACCAGCTACGCACGAAAATGCGTGGGTCGGCCTTGAGACACGCACAGGGAGGAAGAAAGAGAAAGGGAAAAACAAAGAAAGGGAAAGGAAAGAAGAGAGGTCTCAAACGCCGCAGCGGAGAAAAGGGTAAAGAGAAGAGGTAAGGAAAAGAGAAGGACAAAGGAAGGATGAAGACATACAAGCAGAGAAGGCGAAGAATGCGTTACATTTACGAGCGTCCGTCTCCGGACGTAGGCACAAACCATACTCCCAGATGGGGAGAAAGGGAAGGAAAGAGCCAGAGGTGAGGGGAGGGGCGGTGAAGACGGGGGATAGGGAAGGATGCGGAAAAGAAAGGTATGCAGCCCGGAAAGGAAGAAGGGTGACATTAGCTGGGGGTCCCGTGCTCGCTACGCATGTATCCACAAAAGAGTTGTGGACCCCCTGGGGGGGGACTCACCGTTCGTTGTTATTCCAGCCGCTCGCCACAGGTTGCGCTGAACTTTTGCGTCATTAAGCTTCGAATGATGCAGACAAAAAGTCCGCCACTTGTAGCCATTTCTGCTCCGCGCGTGAGCTGACTGGAGGCCGTCAAGTGTGCGGGAACGAACCAACGTGCCATTTGCGCTGTCCTCACAACAAACTGCGAATGATGCGAGGAATGTACTCGTGTGTCAGAGTTATCGATTTTACAGAAGCAACTCCCCCACAGCACAAACTATTTGCGAACCACAGACGAAAGTAAGACTCACAAATAATTCGTAAAACAAACTAAACTGCCTATACCGGGTGGCCACAACTAAAAGAACAGCTACTGACGGAGGTCAAGTGTGGCAGTGAAACAAATACAGGGTGAAAAGTATTTAAACCGACAAACTCTAGAAGGTTGTAGGGGACATCAAAACAAATAGTTTTCCCTAACGTCATTTATTCCTATAAGGATTATTTGAACCGGTGGAGGCCGTATTACGCTCTTCAGTTGTAGGCAACTGCTGCCCACCAGGGTTGTAGTACATTGTCTCTGTTTACTAATGGAGCGATACACCTGGAGATACATCGATATGGTTGGTGCGTACCACGTAGCACACCACAACGGACGAGCTGCATGTGGGTTTATCAACAACAATATCCTAATCGCCGTATCCCGCACCATACGACCTTTGCTGCTGTGTACCAACGTCTGCTTGAGACCGTGTCATTTAGCAGATTACCTGGACACGGACGCCGTCGCACGGTAAGAGCGCTGCAATTTGAGGAAGCTGTCTTGCAGCATGTGGAGCGGGATCCTTCAATCAGCACTCGTGCAATTGCACGTAAAATGGGGACCAATCAGACGAATGTAAGAACAGTTCTTCGAGAGCAATTGTTACGTCCATTTCACTTACAGCGTGTCCACAACCTGGAACCAGTTGATTATCCACCCAGAGCACAGTTTTCGCAGTGGTACCTGGAGCAGTGTGAAATGCATCCTACATTTCCATCCTCTGTGTTGTTTACCGATGAAGCAACGTTCGGGCGTGATGGATTCTCAAAATGCCAATTCGCATGTCTGGAATGAGGATAACCCACATGCCACAGTTACTGGCGTTCATCAAGTACGGTTCTTCGTTAGTGTGTGGGTCGGTGTTGTTGGGGACTGTTTAATTGGGCCGTGTCTGCTACCTAGGCCATTAAATGGCAGGCACTATTACAATTTTCTCGCCAGAGCATTGCCAGAATTCCTGAAAGACGTCTCGCTCTCTACAAGACAATGCATGTGGTTCCAACATGACGGGGCGCCGGCACATATAAGTCGTCTTGTGCGTCGATTCCTGGACTGACGGTTCCCAGAAACGTGGATTGGCAGAGGTGGTCCTGTACCATGGCCTGCTCGATCCCCATATGTGTCCTCTCTGGACTTTTTTGTGTGGGGAGAGATGCGCAACCTTGTTTACGCAACTCCTGTCGCATCAGAAGAGGGTCTGGTCGTCGAGACAGTAGCAGCAACAGGAACAATTCGGGATATTCCTGGGGTGTCAGACAGAACATGATCCGACGGTGTAATCTTTGTTTGCGTGTCAATGGAGGAATTTTTGAAAATCTACTGTAATTGAAATTGGGTTGTGTTAGTGTGTTGTCTCTTGGTCATAAAAAAATGGAAAAATGTTTGTTGGTTTAATTAATTTGCCGCCAGAGAAATCTTCCTCTACCGGTTTAAATACTACTCATAGGAAAAAAATGACATTAGGGAAAAATGTTTGTTTTGATGTCCCCTACAACCTCCCAGAGTTTGTCGGTTTAAATACTTTTCACCCTGTATAAGCTAACGTGGCAATGCGAACAGATGTGCACTGAAAAAGACTTAGTTCCAGCTGTGGCCACCAGGTGCAAATCTGGCGCTGTACACTGTATGAGATCCTCACTGTCAGTTGACAAGCCACAGATAGAGTCAACAGTATGTCTATCGAGAAGAGAGGCTGTACGCTACTAGTGAAACTGTTTTCTGTGAAAGACAGCACGTACAGTGCTGCACTGAGAAAGTATCGCCACTTGAGAGAAGAGGGGAGAGACCTTATGTCACTAAACGGCTTAAAGAAGATGATAATGAAATTCGAAAACACAAGTGTCCATAGTACGTCATCTGCAAGAGGAAGACGACCCATTACAGTTGGGCTCTACCAAAACAATAATTATATAGTAGGATTACGGATAGTATTGGCAGCATTGGTACAAACAGAAATATAAATGAACGTATGAGACAGAAACTGGAAGCCGACGATTTGATTTCTCTTTTTCTTTGTTTGTCTGTTGGTTTGTTTTGCACATAACTAGAACCACATGTTGTGCATTCCCTGTACTTAAAAAATACCTGTCGCATTTTATAAGTTATAAAAATTACTTGATCACATAACTTCTAAGCTTTTATGCAACCAAAGCAGTTGCGTTTGGTGCAAGTACAGTTTATACGTACAAACAAATAAATCTATGTAACTATTGTTATTTTGTACTCTGCGGAATGTTCTGCATCATGATCAAAGGCAAGTGTGTACTGGTAGTATTGGTAACAGCCGAAGCTGTTTACCAGTAACACAGACATGTTTTATATAAGCTCGACGAAATAATGAAGCGATGTTCGATATATTTTTCTTTTCCATTTCTTAAACTTTACCTTTCTCTGAGAAAATTCCGTTTTCCAGCGTTACGTGATGTATCTGAATTGCTTTCATTTTATTTTTGTTACAACATCCCTTTGTTTCACAATATAAGTGAATCATTTTTAATGAAACCTGAATTAAACACTGACAGTTTCAATTTCGCTATAAATACTGTTTACTTTTAAGTAGCTGGCTGGCTGGCTCTGAGCACTATGGGACTTAACATCTATGGTCATCAGTCCCCTAGAACTTAGAAGTACTTAAACCTAACTAACCTAAGGACAGCACACAACACCCAGTCATCACGAGGCAGAGAAAATCCCTGACCCCGCCGGGAATCGAACCCGAGAACCCGGGCGTGGGAAGTGAGAACGCTACCGCACGACCACGAGTTTTAAGTAGCAGACAGGATAGCTATGGAGAGCAAGTATGTTCCATAGGTTGCACAGCCTTTCACGTAACCTCACTCAGTTTCTAGGCGATTCACAACTTCTAGTTTGAAAATGAATCTAGGAAAACACCGATCCCATACTTAAACAAAGGGATCGAACTGTGGGACGCCTGATGGGTATGCAACACACCTAATGTACATGTAGCGCAGCTACGATCTTAAATGATTACGCTTTCTGTAAAACTGCTGAAGTCTGCATTTACTTGTGATGGCACAGGGTAGCCTACGATGGTTTCAGAACTCCTCGACCTATTCCAGTCGAATAGTGCTGTTGTCTTAAGTAGCCATACAGCTCGTGCACTGTCACGAGAATTGTCCATCCCTTGGTCAAGAGTACGGAAATTTTTGCGGTCTGTTTTACACTGGTACCTGTACAAGATCCAGATCGTGCAGAAACTGCAATCTCGCGATCTGCAGCAACCCTCTGAATTTCCTCTTTGGCTTGTGGCAAGAAGCGAAGCTGATGACATGTTGCCAGGCAGTATTCTACGGAGGGACGAGGCTCACTTTACAGCGCAGGGTCCGGTGAGTACACAGAACTGCCAAATTTGGGGTGCTGTTAAACCGCCTGTTGCGCACGAAGAGCCACTGCACTCGCTGCTTATGACTGTGACGTGTAGATTCAGAAGCCACTTTATTGTCGGTCCTTCTTCTTTGAATAGAATATACCCAGAGGGCCTGTCTCGTATACCGTGACGTCTCCACGTTATCGGCACATCCTTAAACAACATTTGATTCCTCCTTTGGACGAGCACAACTGTGTTTTCATTCAAGAAGAGTGAACACCACATTTCGCTGGTCCATTGAAAGATCTGCATAACGCAGCTTTCCCTGAACGGATTGTAACATCACGAGTTAATGCGCGGTAACATTCGTTGCTATATAGCCCGCTGTATTGCAGCTTAGGAAGCGTCAAACTTGTGTCCTACCAATGACTCATGTTGCACCTACTGCTACTGCAGCGTGAAAGCTTCGAGCAACTGTATATTCATACCACCTATGAACCTAAATAAACTATATCAAATATTACTCAATCATTTTCAAAATCGGTACACTACTTTTTGCTATTCAGAAGAAGATCGTATATAAATTTCAACACTGTAACTATCATAGTTTCGGAGATAAAAAAATTACTTAAAAAGTCAAAAACCGACACTTACGGAATTAAATTCAGTTAGGAACTATAGCAGTTTATCTGTTGGTATAATTTGAAAACATAAACAGAACTCTCAGTGTGTAGGATTAATTAATTCAGTTTTTCTTATTAAAACTTTAATTATTTTTTCGTTTTCGTGATATTAAATTCAGACAAAATTATTATTTGTGTCTTATCTCGTTGTGCGAGTAAATGAGAGTGAGTGAGAGTGTGTATGTGGGACATACGTTAAATTTCACGAAGAATTTTATGTAATGCTTTACGCAATCATAGCATGGGAAAAATGTTTGTGTCCACTTTGATGATGACGTATGTCAAAGTGTACTTGTTTCTGTAAGGAGGCAGCCAGACTAGCCGTTTGCAGAGCAATAAGTTTCCAAATTTATTTCGAGTTTAATTTTCTTTTCGTTTGGTTTTATTAAGTATTATATTAGTATTTGCATGTTGGAATGACGAAAATGCATCTGTGGATAGTGACTGACATAGTCCAGATTTGGCGCGAGAATGATCTCGAACGATGATTCTGATTGGCCGGTCAAACAAATGAACCACTGAGAGTTAAGCAGTTCCCGCGCACTGCTAGATAGATATGCTGTGGTAGAAGCAGCATCCAGGAGTCACTTTAGTTGCGGAAGGACACATTAAATGAGATGTTTCTCATTATGAGTAAAATGAGGGAATATTGAGTTCCTCGCGCTTGATACGTGTCGCAACTAACGCTGATGTAGTTACGGACAGTTTTGTGAAGTTTGGAAGCTGCGAATTGTTTTGTTGGAAAGTTAGCCGTGTGCGAACATTCGGCACGTGTAAAAATTCCGCGTGGCATATTCTGTGTTAATTACAGAATATTTGGCGAACATCTTTTGTTATAAAGACCACTGAAAAAGACTGAATATAAAACTCAGAGTAGCGGATCAGTGACTGTGAAACCGCGTAATCAATTGGGTCGGACTTGTGCAAAATTCTGGCTGCCTTGAGTGTGAAGATTGTGGTATGACTGAGAACTAAGAGTGGTAGAATAGTTTTTCAATAAATATGGACTTGGTAGCGCGTTAGTTTGTGATATTTCAGCAATAAACATTACTAGTCTCAAAATATTAGGACACTTATTTCAGTCGAAGCGCTCCACGTTACCACCCGTAATTATGTTAGACCACAATACAGGAACTGCTACGAGAGTCTACGCGGACTTTGCAGGACAGATATTAGGCGACGTTTTTCTTCATCGCTGCTTTCTCGTCCTCTTGTAAGTATCTACGCCTGCAGGGTAAAGGGACAGTGAGCGGACGCCGTACTGAGGTAGGTGGAACTTTTGGTAGTGCACCGTACGACGAGAGACAGTGCTCACACAAGAACGCCAACCAACTAACCTGCCCCGCCGCAGTATTATCTACAGAAGTTTCCTATATGAATGGTCTGCAAGATCACCCAATCTCAATTCATGTGACTGCTGGTCTGGAGATATCAAACAGAACGCGTGTATCAGGGACGCGTTCGGTCTCTACCTCATCTGACGGCAAGCATACACGAACACGTGGCTCAGATTTCACCGGAGCTGCTGCGTGCAACTGCTGACCACATCGTTTTACGATGCAGCATCTCGTCGACGTGTCCGGCGATGATACTGAACAAACTGTGTAAATGGCAGTTAATAATCAAATCAACATTATACCTATCTCACCTGTTTGACCTATTCTGCCCATCTCCCGCTCCTAATCCATTACACATGGAAACATTTTATACATCTTTCTTCCAATCACCGCGCCAAATTTGTACGTCGTGTCCAAAAATTATACTATTTTTTCTAGTGTACATCTGTTCTGTATTGACGCATTAGAATGTCTACGAGGTTTCGCTGCCAGACGATAATTATGGCACACACTGGACCGCTGTAACTATCTGCACTTTAATTATAGCCACCCGGGAGTAATAGCTAGAGGTCTGTGTGGATGTGGAGATCCATGCATGTCCACAGAGGTGCTGACTTTGCTGATGGAAGCAGCGTATCAGCGGGTATCAGCAATGTTAGTAATAATTTTGCAGTTAAAGGATAGAGGACACTGTCAACATATAGATTTTCGTCTCTTTTCCGTTACATACGGCCGGTAATAATTATTACTCTTTACGGTATTACCGTTACCCGCTAGGGAAGGGTTACCGCTTGATTGACTTGGATGTACAATACCCTGGACATGTTACATACGTTGTTGACATCTGTAAGAGCTAACAAAGGCCACATGGTGATCTTCCCGGTTCCCAAACAGCTGCACGTACTTCCCGCTTCCGTCGTACCAGCACCCGATTCAGTCCTGTCTCTATGAACAGACGTCGCTTACGTAATCACCAAAAGTTACCACGAAGGGACAAGATTCTATCGGATGCATCACGCTCGAGTTTCCTCGTTCCTTGCCTTTCCACACTCTGTCCAGTATTGTAGCCTTATCACAGTGCATATCGGGCAAATTGTGATCTCCCTCCCCCGACACTTCGCTAATTCTTAACTGTAAGGCCCAGTTCACACAGAAATGGCGTTGCGCTGGCGTCTGGCGGGGGTGTGGTGCTGTTTCACGCCACCTCCTTGTTAATAAATGAATGAAATAATTCATAGAGTGACGTCGCGACGCGGACGCGTCTCCTCGTGGTCCACGGCACGTCCGTTCGTCACCACCAGTGGCGCTCTGAAGGGATGTGAGGCGAAGACGTCCAGGTGGCGCGCTGCTGTTTTCATTAATCTGAAGTCATCCGATCTTCCTGAAAAGTGTTTATGCAGAGCTACATCCGCCTCTGTGGATAGTTTATCAAAAACTGAAAACCACAGTTTTGGGATTTACGCGCGTCCTCCGCTAAGAGGTTTTTCCATTCGTTCTTGGGGAAACTACCGGTCCAAAAGAATAGTCAAACATCACAGCTTAATAGTGAACTGGTTTCATTTTCGTTATTGCCCACAATTATTGTCATTCTTCCAAATTATTATTTTGAAACATTTTTAGTGAAAAATGTAATCGCTGGGTGGTTTATGTTTCGTAGGGTTTAGGACATAGGTTGCTGCATCCGAAACATAGCGAACATATCGAAATTGTTTTTACATCTACGTCTGCATCCATACTCTGCAAGCCACCTCACGGCGTGTGGCGGAGGGTGCTTTGAGTACCTCTATCGGTTCTCCCTTGTATTCCAGTCTCGTATTGTTCGTGGAAAGAAAGATTGTCGGTATGCCTCTGTGTGGGCTCTAATGTCTTTGATTTTATCCTCATGGTCCCTTCGCGAGATATACGTAGCAGGAAGCAATATACTGCTTGACTCCTCGGTGAAGGAATGTTCTCGAAACTTCAACAAAAGCCAGTACCGAGCTACTGAGCGTCTCTCCTGGAGTTTATGTATCGTCTCCGTAAGGCTTTCGCAGTTACTAAATGATCCTGTAACGAAGCGCGCTGCTCTCCGTTCGATCTTCTCTATCTCTTCCATCAACCCTATATGGTAGGGATCCCAGTCTGTATCGGGCAAATTAAAAGCTCCATCAAGAACTATAACATGGTCGGGAAATCTACTCGAAATATTTTCCAAATTTTCCTTCAGGTCAGGGGGCTATAGAGACATCCAATTACCATGTTTGAACCTGCTTTAACCGTGACCTTCACCCAAATTATTTCACATTTCGGATCTCTGTCAATTTCCTTCGATACTATTGCACTTCTTATCGCTATAAACTCGCCTCCCCCTTCACTGTCCAGCCTGTCTCTGCGGTATACATTCCAATCTTTTAAAATTTCATTACTGTTTACATCTGGTTTCAGCCAACTTTCTGTCCATGGTATTACGGGGGTATTGTGGCCGTTTATTAATGAGAGCAGTTCTGGGACCTTTCTATAGACGCTCCTGCAGTTTACTATTAGCACATTAATACTGTTATTCCCTGTTGCACTTTTCCTACTCCTACCTTGCCGCGTCTCAGGAGGCGTCTTGTCGGGTCTAGGGAGGGGATTCTCTAACCTAAAAAACCCACATATGCACTCCACACATACTCCGCTACCCTTGTAGCAGCTTCCTGCGTGTAGTGCACGACTGACCTCTTCAGGGGGACCCCACATTTCTCCACCCGATAGCGGAGGTCGAGAAATTTGCACCCCAGATCTCCGCAGAATCGTCTGAGCCTCTGGTTTAAGCCTTCCACTCGGCTCCAAACCAGAGGACCGCGATCGGTTCTGGTAACAATACTACGAAGAGTTAGCTCAGATTCCACCCCGCGAGCAAGTCTTTCCGCCTTCACCGACTCCGCCAATCGCCTGTATGAACTGAGCTCGGATAAGACCCCCCGCAAGCAGACAGAGTGAACACTGGCCTTCTTCCCCCACCTTTCCGCTATTTCCTTAAGGGGCTTCATCACTCTGCTAACGTTGGAGCTCCCAGTCACTAATGAACCCCTCCCCCCGTGTGCCTGCTCGGACCTTGCTGAAGGAGCAGCCACATGTCCACTCACAGGCAGAGCGGGCGATGCCACACTGCATGGTGGAAGGGGAGCGATGACTTTTCAGTTCCGAGTAAATACGTGATTTGCCCACGACGAACTACGACGCACAACACTGGCCACGTGCTATGCGGATTTGTGGGTGGTGTTTCTCTTTCGTGTCTAGTTTATGAAGTCAGTTACAATCGCATCTTAAGTTAATATTGGATTAAGAGCTATTTTCATTTTGAAACTACGGGTAGACATTCGCAAATCTGCATCGCTACTCCGCAAGGCACTGTGTGGTGCGTGGTGGAGGATACCTCGTACCACCACAAATCATTCCCATTCCTGTTCCACTCGCAAACAGAGCGAGGGAAAGGCGAACATCTATACGTTGCCGTACGAACTCTAATTTCTCGTATCTTATCTTCGTGGTCCTTATTGGCAATGGATGTTGGCGGCAGTAGAATCGCTCGGCAGTGAGCTTCAAATGCCGCATCTCTAAATTTTGTCAATAGTGTTTCTCGAAAAGAACGTCGCCATCCATCCAGGGATTCCCATCTGAGTTCCCGAAGCATCTCCGTGACACGTTTTGTTCGAACCTACCGCTAACAAATGTAGCAGCTCTCCATTGAATTGCTTCCATGTCTTCCATCAGTCCGACCTGGTACGGATCCCAAACACTCTAGCAGTACTGAAGAATAGGTCGCACCAGCGTCCTATATGCGGTCTTTCCTAAAATTCTGCCTATAAACCGAAGTCGACAATTCGCCTTCCCTACCACAGTTTTCACATGCTTGTTCCATCTCATATCGCTCTGCAACTTTATGCCCAGATATTTAAACGACTTTACACTCTCAAGCAGGACACTAGTAATACTTTATGCCAACACCACAGATTTAATTTTCCTACTCATCCGCGTTAACTTGTATTTTTCCATATCCAAGTGCAGACTTAACCATTTAGTGTATACGTACGTTTTTGTTTTCTACACTAACAGTTACATTCACGAAACGATCAATAAATATTTCCGTTCACACATTGCCGAACAATTGACTTGTATTCCAGGGAGCTTTCTTGATATTGGCAGTGCGTATGTGGTAAAACGCCATTTCGCATATTTTGTGACGTACGATTACTTATGTATT
Organism: Schistocerca serialis cubense; assembly: GCF_023864345.2. Classification (NCBI taxonomy): domain Eukaryota; kingdom Metazoa; phylum Arthropoda; class Insecta; order Orthoptera; family Acrididae; genus Schistocerca; species Schistocerca serialis. The sequence continues at coordinate 470,476,340 of NC_064646.1, read as the reverse complement.
CTTTGAAAAAACACCCCCATATTTTTTTTTATTTTTCTGGGCAAACTACGTTGAATCGCTGCAGTTACAACATTGTGCTGTTGAAAAATCCTGGTTTCTCTGCGTTACTTATTCCAGAAAAAAAGTCTTATTCTAGTGAAGTAAAACACAGGTCAAAACACATAATGTTGTACTGCAATAAAAATCTGCACAAGCAGCAGAAGAAGACAGTAAAAATTTAACAATATTCTTGCTGCAATTACACTAAACGTGTACTTTTCTGTCCTCAGTCAATCGGTTTTGCCAAACAGACGTGCAAATCCACTATTCACTCCTTACATGCTCACAGAAATTCCGTTTTTCGGCTAGGATATACTGTCACATTTCCAGTAAGGCTTTCTTATTGGCACTTTTAACTGGCACACTTATCACGCCAGGTAGGGAGAACTGTAATGTTATCTAGCGGCAGATTTCTTTTCCCAGTACCTCTCAGTTTCTCTGCAATACTTTGACAAATTCACGGTTGTTGCACGTTATGACTCTTTCTTCCCCGTTCTCACATGAAATGTGTAGCAAGACATACTCAGAAATTATGAATGAATCTCTGTGGAAGCCGTGGTCTGGTGCGCTACGACCCTTGAAATCCTCCGGTTCCGTCTAGCACAGAAGGAATCCGTTGTCCTTGACACTGGCAATAACTGGAATCCAATTTTCTGGATGAACGGATGCTTTGTTCCTCTCTATGAGGGCAAAATCTCTATCACGCGGTAGAAAAGTATGCCCTGTAACGACGAATTTCTGGTGTACAGCAGTGAAATACGGGTGATCATATTTTGGAAAAGTATGCCAATATTCTGAACATCTCCCACAAAATCAGCAATGTTTCCTCTTACGTTCAAATCAAAATCATACGAAAGACAGAAATTATGATCAAAGCATAACAGTTTCATTGCTTCTCTCTGAATGCTCTCTTTCACCATGTCTAACGCAATACAGAAAGACTTTTGAGACATTCTGTACAAAATGCTGGGAGCATTCGGGACACGTGTTCAGCTGTTTCATTACGTCAAATATGTTATATTTTTTCCCTTTCTCAGCCATAACGGAAGTACCGATTATCTTCTTCTTTGCTTGTCATTTACGAGCTACAAAAGACCCAGTGCATCGATATCTTCGTCTGCTGAAAACGACACATTCTGATTCGTTCGCGGCGCGACCATCCCGTGTCCCTCTGACAGCGCGGTTCCAGTGTGGAACTGCTCACGCCGCGTCCTCGCCCCGTCCTTTACTCACCTCCGCCAGTCGTCCGCGCCACGCCCTTTCTGTGTGACCTCGCCCTTAAAGTTTCCTTTGCGACGATCGGACATGGTTAACTGACATCCAAACCTCCAGATGTCAGACACTCAGATCGGTAACAATGTTGTACGTCGATAGAGCATGAACCGAAACACAGAGTTACTTCGTGCCGTGTGCTGTCGTCCAATACAACGGCCGTAAATGGTAGCTAGAAGTAACACCAGAATTACGGCACACAGGAAATGCGTATCTGTGACAGATTTCGCGTCGGCGAGTTGGTAGAACGTGTGATCGTCGTTGCAAAGGTCCCGCGTTCAAACCCCACCGATGACAATTTGTTTTAACAGTTTACGCGTGAAACTGTTATAGATGAGAACATTTTCCTGACATGTAAAAGGACTTTTTGGAGTTTGCAGCGATGTTACTTTGCCAGTCAGCTTTCGCTTCGTTAGTTGAAAGTTGCAAACGTATAGAGTACATTTGTATAGACATTTGAAGCAGCTAGTGCATATGCATTTTCTCAGAATAAACATAAACAATCGGAACAGTAGAATAAAGAAACAAATGCATCACACGTGCGGAACTATTAATAGTCTCATATAACATTTTCAAGCGTAATACCCAGGACCCTTGGTACAACAGTCTAACGCTCTATCAACTTCCCCACATGCGTGTTGGTCCGCACTTTTTGCCCAGTCTAATTTCATCTGTCCAGATCCTCTTAAGCTTAGCATGGAACTTTCGGTCTCACTGATCCTTGCTCCTCAGGCCTGGTTGTACTGGTCCTGTACAGTTTTCAAAACACTCAGATCTTGTCTGCTTCTGATTAACACACACAAGTCGTCAGCATAGGCATTTGTAGTTTTTCTAGTCCCCGTAACTGTGATGACTTCCAAGTCAGTGTGTAACTTCCTTAACAATGTGTCTAACGCTAACACAAAGAGCAACATGAATAGCGGGCTTCCTTGTGAAACTCTTCTTTGAATGTCGATTTGTTTTGTGCATTGCCCATTTATAAATATTTTTGTCGAAATGCCTCTCACCGTATTCCCCATTACTTGCAGGTATCTGTTTAAAAAACGCTTTTTTAAATAATCTCTTGAATACGTATTTATGACTCATACGGTCAAACGCTTTTGCGAAATTGATGAATACTAGGGCTCTTTTTACGTTGATCGTAGAGAAACTGGCGATAGTATCTGTATACTCACTCAGGGTTACTACGATATTGCTGTCTTGTAGGCAGGTTTGGTCTTTATGTACCCTTATTACGCGCTTCAGAACATTCGTTACACTTGAGTTGATGGCACGGGCTACCAGCTTGTAGTTGGTATTCAGCAGGCATATTGATATCTTTGGTGCATTTCCCTTTCTTGAATAACTTCCTTTAAAATCTCTGGGGATTGGTTCTCCATTTAATACTTCATTTTCAATATCTGAAAATTTTACAGCGGCAATGTGCCAGGATTTCCTATAAAATTCAACAGGCAAACCGTCGGGACCAGGTGTTTTCATCGAAGCCGTAGCAATTACTATGTCCAATAGATCTTCACATGCGAAGAGTGTCACAACATCTGTGTTTTCTTCTGGTGAGAACTCATTGCTCCCTTCAACCAGTTCGTCTAAGGACTGCTGATTGTAAGCAATTCCACTGCATAGTTCGGAAACGAAACAGTGCACCCCAGTGATTACGTAACTTTGCTCTTCCAGCAACATAGAAGCTATACAAACTAGTTACTCATAGTTAAGCCTCTCCTGTGCTCTGTACCCCGTCGTGTTGCTTTTAATTAACGCTTGTGCCCGTCCTATTGTACGACAGCACATGGCACGAACTAAATCGGTGTTTCGGTTAATAATCAATCGACGTACAACGTTTGGTACCGATCTGTGTGTCTGACATATGGAGAGAACACGCTTCATATCAAACTTCACTATGTTGCATAAAGGAAAACGTGTCCCTCTTCTTTACGAATATTGAAGTACTCAGTTCTTCAATGTTAAGGGGAAAGTTTGCTTTGGAATCATAACTGGTCAGACCAGTTACTTTGTTTACAGACTTAGTACGTAATAAACAGCGCCTACACTTCCTAACAACGGCTAAACCCATCCACGCTCATATTGGCAGTCGAATTCATTTTCACTTGCACAATGCAAGTTGCCATTGCTATATTACTTTCCTGAATTAAACTACCACACTATAAAAATTTTCGGTAGTCTAAATAATTGTTGGAGTGCTAATAAAGCCCGCTAAACTGATGCTACTGATTAACGATGGCGATACTAATTTGTCCACCGACTTCGTGTGCAATTAATTACGCGCACCCTCTGCGAATAAACTCATTAATCACTCACTCTTGCCCCACCGTTGAACGGAAAACATTAAAGCTCGTACTTTATCGACATCTGTAGACTGTACGTATATTTTTGGTGCAGCTCGACGACACACGACCGTTCGACGTGAAACCTGAACGAAGAATCTACGCTCCTCGTGGAAAGGTATGCGAAGTGTAGCTTCTGGGCACTGTCGAACGAAACAGCGAGACAGCGCAGTCTGCCGAAGAACGAGCGCTCAACTCCGAATGTTCCAGAGAACCAGCGATGCCAACGGGTACAGCTGACTTACTTTACAAATGACGACGTCTTACTTCAGTCGATAGCAGCGCCACCTACAATATTTAAAAGCGAGGATACAAAAAAAAAGCAGTTTATGGGTGCTGACAACCTGGAGGACCACCTTTTTGTTTCTATTTTCGTATACCCCTCTCTCTAGCCACGCTACGGCCGCTGTGACGAAGAGAATACCTTGGAACAGTTGTCCAAAGCAGCCGCGCCAAGCTGAAGAACAAGCGAGACAGAGTTCTGGCAGTCCGACTGGCAAATCTGACGTCAGGCTAACTGTCACGTAACCCCCCCTCCCCCCTCACCAATACTTTTTACCTGCCCACTGTCGCACTTAATTCTAACACCCGCCGTCCAAGAGCTGGCTGCCAAAGCTACAATTGGACCGCGGTCGTTTTGGCATCCACTCGGACTGCCAGAGATTTACTATGTCTATCATGATCCGCATCCTCTTGTCTAGGCAACGTATTTCGTGATGAAAACTAGAAAGAAAAATGGTGCTTCGTCAGTGTGACGGTGTTCATGACGCAGATAATCCTACAACGTCGCAACTTAAAGTAAAGCGTAGTTCATAGGTGTGGAACCAGCCTTCTAAAACTAGAAGAGTAGTGTAAACATGGTCAAGTAGTTCGAGATGGGGCAAGGGATGACTTGTGAGACTATGTTAACAACGTGGCGGCCATTTTGGAAGCCACCATCTTGAATAAAACTCTTAATTTTCAGATCGAAAGATAATCATGTGACACACGAAACAAGTAGAAAATTACACTCGAAAAACGATGATGAAAGTAATTTCTTTTCTTGCTAATTAATCGTGCCTCGAACAAATCGAACTCCTGACCTTCATTCGTCAGTCGGAACCTAGGCATCTCATTATTGAAAGCATGAATTATGATTTCATTCTTATTGTTAGTCAATCATAATAATTAAATGTGATTCCTGAAGCAATAATCACCACGCTTTTTGAAAACGTTGCTTGTTATTGTGGTCTTCAGTTTGAAGACTGGTTTGATGCAGCCCTCCATGCTACTCTATCTTGTGCGAGATTCTCCATCTCCGAATAACTATTGCAAGCTATAACTTTCAGAACCTTGTAACTGTATTTTTACCACCCACACTTTCCTCCACTACCAAACTGGCGATCCCTTGATGTCTCAGAATGTGTCCTACAACCGATCCCTTCCCCTTGTCTCCCCAATTGTCTTCAGTACCTCCTCATTAGTTATGCGATGGACCCATCTAATCTTCAGCATTCTTCTGTAGAACCATCTTTCGAAAGTTTATATTTTCATTTCATCCAAACTGTCTATCGTCCACTTTTCACTTCTATACATGACCCAGAAAAATACCTTCAGAAAAAACTTCATATTACTTAAATCTACATTCGAAGTAAACAAATTTTTCTTCATCAGAAATGCTTTTCCTGCCGTTGCCAGTCTTCATTTTATATCCTTTCTACTTCGGCCATCATCAGTTATTTTGCTGCCCAAATAGCAAAACTCATCAACTACTTTGAGTGTCTCGTTTCCTAGTCCAGTACCCTTAGCATCTCCTCATTTAATTCGTATTCTGTTATAATTTACGTGTCAGTTACATACTAACAACTTCCGCATAAAACTTCAATAATGTGTTTTTGACAGGAAATGAGAAATTTTCTGTGGCGCTCCACGTCTCGACTTGAGGGAATTATAGATACAGAAATGAATTATTACTCACATAAGAACAATGAAGCACTCATAGCCAATTCTCTCTTCCCACAAAATGAAAAAAAAAAAACGTTTATTTAATATGTACTTCGATAAACCTAATAATTTGTGTGTATTTCCCAGTGTATTGCAGTGAATAGTTGTAAAAGTCCAACATCTCTATTTGAATGTTACCAGTTTGTGTTAAGAGCAAGCTTGACTGGTTATGAATAGTAACATACTGTTTCTTAAGGCACTTGTTTAGGTCACAGTGTTTACATTGAAAATCAAGCTAAAACATTTTTAATTTATTAATAGGGGAGTGGAATGTTAATTATAACAGCGTGCAAATAGAGATAGAGAGAGGGATGGATTATTTGCTTCATAATTTGAAAGCATAAAATTTCTTTGGCTCTCCCAGGTTCAGCATGTTTTTCTCCAGAACCATAAAATATTCGTTTTAGGATGCGTTTCCCCAAACAATAACAAGCAAAGGAACTTCGCTGGCAGCTCGATAGCTCAGTGCCACACAAACAACCTACAGATCTTGGGTTCGCTGTCCACTCAAGACCTATGTTGCCCCTAATTTCGGTCACCTCTCGCAATCCTTGTTAATGCGTAAATGCCGAGTTGCACCGCTGTTCGGAGTGCACCTTAAGTTGCAGGTCCTCCTACAACTGGCTTGCGTTATTCAGTTCAAACAAAGGTAGTGACATACCACCCCCAACAGGATTTCGTCAGAGGGATACCGCTTTCACAGCGACAGGTGTAGTTGCCATTAACGGTGTCCGGTTACGGCCTATCCCACATACAGTATTACACAAACTAAGGAAGTTTGTAAGGTGTCAGGCAAATCCAACACCTTCCATGAAAACCCTGACATGATAAGCAAATCCAGTAGTATGTCACATAGCTCCGAATAAATCGTGACATTAAATTAACAAAAGTAATACGAGTAACGAGTGAGCAAATGGAATACCACAGACTAACACAAGAATGCCTAAATGCATGTCATACCTTCCCACCGTGAGACAGACGCAGTTCCGAGGGGAGAAACGAGAACAGGAGCCGAGAGCAGAACCGTGTTAAGCTGAAGGCCCTACGATAAAGGACGGACACCCACGTCTCCAGCTAACCGCTAGGACCACCCCCAGCCCATGTTAAAAGATAGAGCCCTCCAGAAGAACAGTATAGATCTTACGATAACACTAAAAGGACCACACCAGCTGCAAGTTTTAGCGTGAGACTTTTTCGCGTCTCTGTTACGTTGCAAACTTTAAAAACATTGCCCCACCACGAAAAGTATAGCGTTTCTCATTGGATAGACAGAATTTTTGTAGGCGGAGCTTAAGGTTAACATTGAGACCCTGATTGGTCAGATGAAAACACAGACAGATAGTTTTTTTAAACCAACTTCGGTAACTTGTAGTAAGGGGAAGTTAGGAGAGAGTTGCTTGCGAGACGGCGAGGTGAGCGGAGCTGTGCTGACCGCCGCCCCCTGACGAACACTGACAGGGCAATGAACACACGCGATGCCGCATAACAGCGCATAAAGCTTCACTCAGAACTGCAGAAGTCTCATCTGTTACACCCCCTTTTTGCGTAATACTAGTGTCGATCGGCAATTAAAGCTCATGGTGTTCACATTTGCCATTTGAAGTAAAAATCTGAAACGCGATGATTTTTCTGTTATATAGTTATTAAGAAGCCACATCAGCCACTGTAATTTACGACAAGTTAGATAAGTAATTAAAGATAATTGAGGGTCACTGTAGACCATTTTGATAGTTTTCTCTTTTGTGAAACTTAATTTAAACCTAGATTATAGATGTGATATGGCATAGGTCATCCTTCGATCCATTGTAGAACTTGGAAACCCATTCAGGGAATATTCGTTCACATTTTTGTTGAACGCAGTTGGTTTTTACCATCCTGTATTAAAACATTTCCTTTTATCAATAGTGCGATTTATAAACAATGTTTTGTGAGTAGAATAAAATTTCCAATGGTAAACTTAATTGCTTTTTCGACGTTATTTTACCAGGTAACTAAAAATACGAAAGCCTTGAACCCCTTCCACTAAATTTAGTTAGTATTAAGATTCTTTTACAGGGAGTGCAGTGGAGCTGACGCTGAAATCATTAAGTATTTGGTTATATCATCGCTAGTCTCACTGAATTCTTCTGAACTCTACATGTCATGTGTGGTCTGGCGTCTCCTTACCAGCAACAGGTCCCAGGTTCAAACTAGTCAATTCCCTAAAAAACACGCTCAGAGCGTTGTTGCGCGAAAGTGATAGGGAGACACGATATAGAACAACAGACATCACGCAGAATGTTAGAAGTTCACGACAACTACATCCATGGGCTAGAAACAGAAATGTCTCAAATATAATACTTACGTTATATATGTGGTGTTATATCTGTGGGGTCTGTTCTTTCGGACATGTCCGAAGAAAAATATCAGGCACCATTTTGATACTGCAGCCATCATAAATCAAGACGCAAATGAATGAACGACATTTAGCTGTGCAGTTGGCATTAAATTACAGGAATGGGGAAGTTCAAAGTTTACACCGGACCAGGGTCTCGAACCAAGGTCTTCCGCTTACAGGCAGATGCTCTGACCACTAAATCGTCCGCACACAGTGGTCATCCCAACTGCACCGACTACCCCAGCACGCACCACCCCCTCCCCTACCCTCAGACGCAAATTCTAAACTTATCCACACAGTACTCGAAGTCTTACGGGAACCGGCGAAACGCCGCGAGTAATGAGGATAATGCGTAGGGGTCCTACGTCAGTAGTGTATGTGGATAAATTGAGAATTTAGTCTGACTGGAGGGGTTTAGTGGTCACAGCATTTGCCTAGTAAGCAAGAGAGTCGGGTACGAATCCTGCTGCGGCACAAATCTTCAACCTTCCCCATTGATGTAAATCAATTCCAACTACGCTGCTAACTGTTGTTCATTTCTTTGTGACGGAATTTTCTGTTGACAGTGCCCTCTTGTGATTATACTTTTAAGCACAAAGATCGTTTTTGATCTGAAGTATTTGAGTAAATTAATAATTATTCAATTCATATAAAACCGTTATCTATCAGTTTTTATAAACCTTGACTGAAATAAACCTTGATTTTATAAACCTTGATTGAAGTCGCGAGAGATTTTGAACTGCGTTAATGACTAAAACATTATTTGGGCTCGTAACTGTATGTCATAAAATGACTGGACTGTGCCGACTTTTGTCAATCACGCACAAGTGATCGTAAATTATAGAAAGGTCAGCGGTCCCGTGTTTTATGACGCGAAATGTGAACAGTTTGCTATATGCGAGTACTTATTTACACGCGTCTCTTTGCTTTCTAGGCCAGTCTTCTGCAGCCTCAGTTTTACAAATATTATTCGACTGTAGTAGTATTATTCGGACAAGACACATTTCACTTTATATGAAATATATTCAGTGATCATTGTAACAATTGTGGTTTTTCTTACAAACCGGCATGAGGAGATTACAAAGAGTTCCCATTTTTTTACTTTTATTGGTCACATTATTCATATTTTTACACACAGGTGCTCGATGTTAAAGCTGTTTATTATAGTGCGGGTGTTTATAAGTGGGTCTATTGCCTGGTTTGTGTGATAGTATCTCTGTATCGGCTAGAGGGAGTTTACTATCTATCTACTTGATGTTTTATCAGCTTAAATAACGTTTAGTTTGCTAATGTTTGTTCGGTCGTTTAGTATATGTATGTATCTTCTCTGTGACTGACTTCTGAATTTGGATATTTTCTTGTTTTGTTAGGAAATGATCTTCGTGACTGAACCTGATTATTTCCATATCTATTTATACTGTGCTAGGATGCTGGTTTTCTTGTCAGATGTGCTACCGTAAATTATGAGCAGCATATAAAGAAACAAGAAGGGTATGAAGTGACTGACAGAAAAGCTGTGTTACTGAGAATGAACATTGGTTGATAAGTGAATGACAGTGTCAATGGTACTTCTCGGATAAACAAGAACGCACACTAGTGGCCTGTGAACTCCCTTAGGTATGGCAAAATCAACCCACCAACAGAAGTACATTTCTATTCAACATCAGTCAACGGCAGCAGAGAAAACGTCACAGCTCTCCTGGCTGAATATAAAGTGAGTATACGACGTGCTTGGAAATGTGGTGGCAGAAACAGATTTAATTTTCTTTCCTTTATTTCCAGTCAATAAGAGGATTGATGCAATACTAAGACACTTCTACCATGCATGCTAGTGATTGTTAGACGTCGGTAGAGAATTGCAAGTAAATATTCACTTTGTTTCCTCCCTATACTTAAATATTAATGTTCCTTTGCGTATGCTTTTACGTAATCATTTAAATTGGCTTATGCTGTCACTGAAAACTGAGTATGGGGTGAAACATCTAACAATACAGCTGATTTCAACATCATTCATTTCTTTGAAAACATAAATTATAAATTGTACGTCATTATGAAGACGAAAAAGTCATGGGCACGTCATTCTTGCATCAAGACAGCTACGGCTTTGGCAGAAGCGGTAAATATTCATAAAAATATATATCTGGGTAATAGGCAGAAGCGATACCACGTATGCCTAGGAGAACCCTGTGGAGTTCAAACTAACGTTCTGGTTCATGACAACTTACCTTCCTACCTACAAGTTGTCATTGGAGGGAGTCTAAGAGCCAAATTTACGTCACGGACAGGGAGACCTGCTAGCAGTGTGTACGGATTCTCTTCTTAAAGTAGCAAAACATAATGCCATGCAAAAGCAAAAGTGAATCAGGATATCATAGTATAAATCAGTCGTTTTACGCAAAAACAGGCAGATCAAACAAGCTATGAATGGCAGCCACTCTTGTAGTCAGATAAAGCGTTCAGAATGACGCGTACAATCACGGCCAGCACTTACGATAACATTAGACCGCTGTCACTGATAAGGCACGCGGTACATCGATCTCACCGCCGCCCGCTACCGCGCTGGCTGCAGAAACAACACGAGCGGGATCACACACGTCCACTCCACCCCGGCTGTCTCTCGCGTCCTCTCCAGTGTCCTGTTTAGGGCATTTACGCGACTGACCAGTATCGTTTGCAAAGGCACTAGGTATATAAAATAAGCGAGACCGCGAGAGCGCGTTCGAACTGTTGGCTGCCAAACTCAACGTTGTGGGTGCACACGCGAACAGTTATGAAATGCCTGAGTGTTTGCGCATTGGTGTCTGGTAAAGTTGTTGAAAAGGGTATCTATATCAGGGCAATTGATCATTTCAGTTCACGTAATTTGCTGTTAAACGTACATATTGATTTTAAAAGTAGTTTAACAGCTAAAAATCCTATAATTCATTTTATTTTTTTATTTTTTAGGCACTGCCCGAATTAAATAAAAAGTTGCGAACGCTATGCTTCTTCTTTGATTTGACTAAGGCGTTTGACTATTCTTACGACAAAATGTTATTACAGAACGTAGACCATTATGGAACTAGAGGACTACTTCACAACTTGTTGTTCTCATACTTTAATAACAGACAGGAAACGGTCTGACTGGGACATAGTTAAAGGAGGGGGGGTCCCTCAGGGATCAGTGCTGGGACCTTTCCTGGTTCTCATATATAGGTATAAATGATTTGCCTTCTAATTTCGTAGGTAACTATAAGATTTTCTATTTGCTAATGTCAACAGCTTGTTAATAAAGGATGTTGAGTGTAACAAACGGCTCTGAGCACTATGGGACTTAACTGCTGTGGTCATCAGTCCCCTAGAACTTAGAACTACTTAAACGTAACTAACCTAAGTACGTCACACACAACCGTGCCCGAGTCAGGATTCGAACCTGCGACCGTAGCGGTCATGCGGCTCCAGACAGTAGCGCCTACAACTGCACGGCCACTCAGGCCGGCTGTTGAGTGTAACACAGACAAGACATAGATGATGTTACATTATAGTAAGACTCCGTTTCTACAGTTTCTGACACACAGTCCAGTGTTCAGATAGATCTGGGGTGGGCACGAGAGCTGCCCGCTTGGTTGCCCGCGGGCACCGTGAGCCTCGAGGGCAACGCTGAGCAGCTGTGAGGGCATGGAGTGGGGGTGACAGGGCTGAGCGATGTGGTTGGCCGCTTGGGTCTGCACACTCCACAGAGGCCAACCGTGCCGCTGCGAAAGCGCTTGGCGCACACAGCTGAGTATGGACCAGCTAACGTACGTAGAGCAAGTGGAACACACATACAGCAGGGGTCGTTTCACGCGTATGTGGCGCCCGTGAACTCGGCACCAGTACACGGTTGTCGGGAGGCCTATCATATGTGCACAACATGCGTGTGTGGGGCGTAAGTGTAAAACGTGCTCACCCGAAGATTGTGTGTCCTGTGCCATGCGACGGTTGGACATGTACGGATGAAACACAGTTTCGAAGCATTGTAACACGTTTTACTTTCATGGTCACAAATAGGATACAGACGTAGGTGGGGCAGTGAGTTGAATGCTTTCCGGAAATCAAGAAATGCGTGTACTGTCACACTACCTAACTGTCTAACCAATGGCTTTCACGAGACCATCTGAGAAACTTGACAGTTTTCTTTCACATTACTAGTGTTTCCATAATCCATGCTGGTTGTCACGGAGGACGTCGTTATGTTTGAGATACCTCATTATGTATGAGCTCAATATTTATTCTGAGGTCCTACAATAAACAGATGTCAAAGATACTGTGCGGTAGTCTTGGTGATCACTTCTGCAGCCCTTCCTGTATAAGAGAATTACCTGTGCTTTCTTCCGACGACTGGGCTTTGGTTTTTTGTAAGTGGGATCTACGGTATATCGTGGATGAAAATACAGTATCGAATCATATATGGATTTAATCGAGATCTGAAGCTTTTCCCAACTTCAGCAATTTCTGCTGTTTTCCATCTCCAATGAAACTAACGTCTATATTATTAATTATCAGTGATGTGAGAAGTTAACTGTGGCAGTAATCCTGGAGTTACTTCGTAAATGAATACTTCAAACCAAAGTTCTGCATTTTTGTTTGCTTTGCAACCGTCACTTCCACTAGCGTCTGAAGACTACGTTCGGAATTTGCGAAAGACGTATCGATAAAATATCGATAAAATACTACGACGGTAGTCGTAGGCTTCACGTATCGTCCTTTTGACAGCTAAATGCATTTCAGTCAGTATCTCTTTACACATACTGATGCGCGTTCTTGTACACCTACTGCGCAGTGGCCTCTGTTTTAGAAGTTTCTATACAGAGAGAAAGTAAAGGGGAACTTGTATGGCATTGTTGCCTACGTTCAGCGATATTACTCATAATCGTTCGCCGACCGCAGTGGCCGAGTGGTTCTAGGCGCATCAGTCTACGGTTGGAGGTTCGAATCCTGCCTCGTGCATGGATGTGTGTGATGTCCTTAGGTTAGTTAGGTTCAAGTAGTTCTATGTTCTAGGGGATTGATGACCTCAGATGTTAAGTCCCATAGTGCTCAGAGCTATTTGAACCATTTGATAAACGTTTTCTTTCCTTTGACAAATGACTTTTTTGCTTCCCTCACCACGCACAATTGTTAGATGTAGGTGACTGATGTGCGTCTATTCGAGTTTTAATGTCAGGTTTGTTCAAATGTGTGTGAAATCTTATGGGACTTAACTGCTAAGGTCATCAGTCCCTAAGCTTACACACTGCTTAACCTAAATAATCCTAAGGACAAACACGCACACCCGTGCCCGGGGGAGGACTCGAACCTCCGCCGGTACCAGCCGCACAGTCCATGACTGCAGCGCCGTAGACTGCTCGGCTAATCCCGCGCGGCAGAGAGAGAGAGAGAGAGAGAGAGAGAGAGAGAGAGAGAGAGAGAGAGAGAGAGAGAGAGAGAGACGGGAGACGATGCACTCGGTGCCGGCACACAGTCTGCTACTTTCGAACATCAGTAAGTGGGCCGACAAGCTTGACGTCCACACCCGTCACACGGATCACCGTCAACAGTGTCAGACGCCTTCACTTCACGCGGCGTTTACAGGGAGCTTTGCAATTTAATCCAGTACATTGGCGGAATGGCTGACGCCACCATCTTTCTTGCCCTTAGCCGCCAACTAGTGTAGCTGAAAATTTCTCCTACCACTAACATTGGAACTGGTAAACCTGAGAGTCGAGCGCCGCCGAACTGGCGTGTGTCACCGATGTCGCCTACTGAGTCGAGTACGAGGGTCACTCCAAAAGAAATGCACTTTTTTTTTTTTTAAATCCATCTTTTATTCCACATGTTTCAAAGTTTTACAGTGTGTAGATATATCCTTTAGGAACAACATTTTCATTTCTCCACATAGTTTCCATCCCTCTCAACTGCCTTACGCCATCTTGGAACCAGCGCCTATATAACCGCAAGGTAAAATTCTGGACCAACCTGTTGGAGCCACTGTTTCTCAGCGTCCACAAGGGAGTCATCATCTTCAAACCTTGTTCCACGAAGAGAGTCTTTCAGTTTCCCAAAGAGATGATCGTCACATGGAGCCAGGTCAGGACCGTAAGGCGGGTGTTTCAGTGTTGTCCATCCGAGTTTTGTGATCGCTTCCACGGTTTTTTGACTGACATGTGGCCGTGCATTGTCGTGCAACAGCAAAACATCCTGCTTTGGCCGATGTGGTTGAACACGACTCAGTCGAGCTTGAAGTTTCTTCAGTGTCATCACATATGCATGAGAATTTATGGTGGTTCCACTTGGCATGATGTCCACAAGCAAGAGTCCTTCGGAATCGAAAAACAACATGGCCATAACTTTTCCAGCAAAAGGTGTGGTTTTGAATTTTTTTTTTCTTGGGTGAATTTGTATGATGCCACTCCACTGACTGCCTCTTCGTCTCTGGTGAAAAATGATGGAGCCATGTTTCATCACCTGTCACAATTCTTCCAAGAAATTGATCTCCACCATTCTCACATTGTTCCAAAAGTTCGCTGCATACCGTTTTCCTTGTTTCTTTGTGAGCCACTGTCAACATCCTGGGAATCCACCCGGCACAAACCTTTTTTAACGCCTACACTTTCAGTATTCTGCAAACACTTCCTTCCCCTATCCCATCGTAGCGTGACAATTCGTTCACTGTGACGCGTCTGTCAGCAGTCACCAATTCGTTACCTCTCTGCACATTGTCTGGAGTGTGTGCCGCTGTGAGGACAATCCTCAATATTGCCGTGCCCGCTTTCATCACGTCACCTACTTGCCCACCGACTAACTGTACTGCGATCGACAGCAGCATCTCCATACACCTTTTTCAATCTCTTGTGAATGTTTCCCACTGTCTCGTTTTCACAGCACAGGAATTCTATGACAGTACGTTGCTTCTGACGAACGTCAAGTGTAGCAGCCATATTGAAGACATGCTGTGATGGCGCCACTCACGGGAACAAGTTGAACGAAGTTTTAAAACAAGCAGGAAGGATGTATCTACAGTTTGTAAGACTTTCACACATGCAGAATGAAAACTGTATTTCTACAAAACTAGTGTGCATTTCTTTTGGAGTGACCCTAGTAGTTATCTGTCGAGTCGACACGGCTCTGAGGTAAATAGGAAGAGTGAAAAATGTACTGACACGGCTCAAGGAGCGTAACGATGTTGCATCTTAAAAGAGTTGCACTATTTCAGTCTCGTCTTGGACTTAGTGGCTGCACGGGCAGAATAACTGATACTAATGGACACATGAAGATGTGTGGTGAACTGCTCTTTCTCAAGTTAAATAAAAATCCGAGGCTACAACACTGACGTAGAACGCCCAGGTTCAAACAGTGTGCTGAGGACGCTGCCCATATCGTATCGCCTGTAAGTTGCAGCCTTCTTGTTTCACGAAAGGCTCAGCGTATCTCCTGTGTCCGCTAGAGCCCACAGCCACACACAGGAGAGCGCCGAGCTGCCTAGTAATCAGGCGCTACTGAGATTGAGGCTAGCCTACAACACGGGGCGCACACGAGGCAGAGTCTATTTTATGCATGTACGTGACGT
This sequence comes from Schistocerca serialis cubense, assembly GCF_023864345.2. NCBI lineage: Eukaryota > Metazoa > Arthropoda > Insecta > Orthoptera > Acrididae > Schistocerca > Schistocerca serialis. The sequence goes on along the minus strand of NC_064646.1, from coordinate 470,460,760 downwards.
CACACGTATAGTTCCCAAGTGGACATCCAGTGATGGTAATAAGCAGATTCACGGCTCCAACTGCTAGTCACTAGTACTGGACAGTATCAACACAGCATCGGCAGTACCTCAAGACAGCATCAGGACTCATCCACAGTAGCTGCCAAGAAGAGCTGGAGACTCTCCAAATTATCAGGAACATGTCAGTGTTCCAAAATGAAAGATAGATCAGTGCAAGTGAACACTGAATTATTGCCACATTTCATAAAATGGTTCAAATGACTCTGAGCACTATGGGACTTAACTGCTGAGGTCATGTCCTCTAGAACTTGAGAACTACTTAAACCTAACTAATCTAAGGACATCACACACATCCATTACCGAGGAAGTATTCGAACCTGCGAGCGTAGTGGTCGCGCAGTTCCTGACTGTAGCGCCTAGAACCGCTCGGCCAGCCCGCCTGTTTTCATACTACAGCCAAGTATTATGAAGTTTTTATTACTAAATTATAGTGAACTGTTACTAAACTGTACTGCCATCATTTTTGCGTTAGTGTTGCGTAATCCTACTTGGCCCAGTTACGAGGCTGTACATTCGCTAAGAGCTAGCAAGACAAGTACTCTTGGTGGTAGCCAGTTCTGTTCCTCCTGAACCGTGCGCGGCTCGCGGTTAAGCCGTTCTTTTGCTCGTCATCTTGTTTCGTAGTTCTGACGCCTCGTTTTCCTTTTAATTTGATTTACTGGCGTCACTAGGTTGCTGGTTTGCTTGTCCGTGAGTGGCAGCAGCAGCGCTTATCGATAAGTGCATTGCCGTACTATCTCTGGAGCGACCGCTAGTATTTCCTGGTCGTCGTGTGCCTGGAGTTCAGTCGAGGGACGGGGCGCCAGAGAGGCGAAACAGCCAAGTACTTGACGACCGCTCGCCACACACATAAAGTGTCAGACGGAAGGAGACTGGAGCGAGAACGACCGCCGCTTGGTCGTTCGGTTCGTCGTCTCATTGGGCGACGTGTATTGGGTCTTTTGACCGTTTCTGGGCCTCGTCAGTTGGTCATCCTGCCGGACGTGGGTCGGTTCCTTCCTCGTGCAGAGATGTTGTCGCCGATGGGCAAGAGTTACCTCTGCATGGTTGAGTCCGAGCCAGTGTGTCCGAACGGACATCGAGTTGAGTCAGGTTGGAGCTGCAGTGAGCCCCGGATAGCCCAGACCCGCCCGACTTGAGTGGGGACGACCTTGGTTGGTCGTTCGGGCGGTCGTCTCATCGGATGACGTGTATTTGGTGGAAACTCTCGGTGTGTGTGACTTGTCTTTTCTCCTTATTGTTCCACGGTGATTGGTTTTAGGATTGTCGGAGTTCTTGATGCAAGTGTTTACGTGGAACTGTGTGTAGCTTCTGTGATTTCCACTGAGCAGATGAATGCTGTCTGCGTAGGCAGTCGGTCGGTTGGGACAGAGCAGCGAGTGTGTGTTTCCTCACCGTGTTGATGCTGTCCGGCACGGCGTGTAGTTACACAGCTTGATGTTGTTCTCTCTTTTTTTCCTTTGAGTGGTTATTGAGCATTGACTGTATTAAGATGCCAATTATCAGGACATAGTGCTGCTGCGATAGTCGTCCTCGCCGATATTTTCGGTTGTCGTGCCGTTGGTCGGGTGGAAGGGAATTGATGAGGTTGCTGGTTGGTTCTTCAGCCGTCCCTAGGTCGTGCTGCCACCCGATTACTTAGTGTTACGCTTGGCTGCCTGTCTCACCTAAACTGTTGTTAGAGTTTCCTCCCCAGGCCGAACATTGGAACACTACTGAGCACCACTGTTTTGTTGTTTGTGACTGTGATATTCTTTTGTCGCAAGTACTGTGCGAGGCCTTCAGCAGTGTATTAATTTTGTCTGTGCTATGTTTAGTATATAGCCTTCAGCCGAACCGTATGTGAAGTATTTTAAGATTAGGCCTTCAGTCGTGTTTCATTAAAAATTGTTGTTTACTCTGTATTTAGGCCTTCAGCTGCGTTTGTTTTAAAATTTGTGTTTTTCAGCTGCAATGTGTAAATTCCTGTTTGTAAGGTTTCTCTGTAATTATCTTGAATTCTTTAAATGGCCTTCAGCCGTAGTGTGTAAATGCTTATCTTAGGATTTGTCTTTAATTATTTTGAATAAATGTTTGGGATTTCAGCAGAGGAATAAATTTAAATTTTCCTTAATACGGATTTCAGCCGTGATTTGTAAATGCTTGTCTTTTAAAGAATTTCCTTTACTGTTCTCAAATATTATTTGGGCTTTTAGCAGAGAAGATATTTCAATTTTATTTAAGTAAGGCCTTCAGCCGCTTCTCTAAGCCCTGTGTTTTAAAAGGAATTATTTGAACTTTATTTTTGAAAAATTACTTTGGCCCTCAGCCGTGAATTAATCCTTGTTGTTTTAAAGAGAAAACTGTGCATTGGTTTTAGAGTAATAAAGTTGTGTGTTCTTGTGTAACTAAAGGTAACTGATCTTGGCACCTTTCTGTCCTGCGAAACCAGATTTCACCTACCACATTTATACATTTGAAGCTACAGAATTTGTTAAATACAATAATATCGAAACGAGATTTTCGGCAAATGATACTAGGTACAGGGAGAAGTAATTTTTCTTGAAATTAGAAGGAAGGTCAGCGTCGGCCGTAATATTGATGGTTTATTGATAGCAAAATCGATTTTCAATCACATATTGATCATCTTCAGTATTGTGGTGTACAAATTAAACTCCTAGGCACTGGTATCAAATTATTATCAGTAACCAAAGCTAAGAAACGATCACAATGATCTTAGCTTTGGTTACTGATAATAATTTGATACCAGTGCCTATGAGTTTAATTTGTACACCACAATACTGAAGATGATCAATATGTGATTGAAAATCGATTTTGCTATCAATAAACCATCAATATTACGGCCGACGCTGACCTTCCTTCTAATTTCACGTATATGGTCGTTGTGCACACAGCACTCCATGGAGTCGCCAATCAACAAGTAATTTTACGATATGGGTAATACTCTTAATTCTAGTATGAACCGACAAGTGAACTAAATATGTCCTTTTTAATGGAATGATATACTTTTTTAACTAAAGTCGACAGCTCTAGAAAATACGAATAGAATGATATTAGGCTCGTCAATATTGGTGTTTGCACCTTTTTGCAAAATGTATACTAGAAACTTGTCAAATTTCTGTTTCGGCATCTGCTTACGACTAGTTCTTATACTGTGTCAAGCGGCCAACCAGCCAACGTACATTATCACTAATTTCTCCGTCATATTAACATCGTTATCTGACACCAGAAGACTTGTTTCGGATAGGAATGCCCTCTTTGCCTCTGCTAGTCTGCTTTTGATGCCCTCCTTGATTTGCCTCTCATGTGGTATTCTGCGTCCAAGGTAGCAGAATCACTTCACTTTGTCTACATCGTTGTCTCCAACTGTAGCGTTAACTTTATCGCCGATCTTATTCCCTTCTACTGCCAGTAACTTTCGTCTTTCTTTGATTGATTTTAATCGATATTCTTTGCTCATTACATTGTTCATTCCATTTAACAGGTCGTGCTGTTCTTCACTTTCAGCGAGGGTAGCGCAGTCGTCAACGAATGTTATCTTTGATATCACTTCATCCTGAATTTTAATCTCACTCTTCAACCATTCTTTTATTTCCGTCATTGCTTCTTCTATATACAGACGGAACAGTAGGGCCGAAAGACTACTTCCCTCCCTATATCCTCTGTTATCCAAAGAATTTCGAAAATCTTGCACCATTCTACAATGGTTCTTTTAAGTCCAAAAATCCTACGAACATGTCTTGCTTCCATTACAGCGCGACGTCAGAGCAGCCTCGCCGGCGCCTTCACCTTTAGTAAAGCAAAACTAACGGTCAGCCAAAGTAATCGTCATATAACAGATTCTTTATTTCTTTTCATTGCTATTGCGGTACAAATCTGGCCACTTTGCCAAGCTCCGTCGCTCTGTGCGCCAAGAACACGAGCCTATGCTACTAAGAGAAAACATATATTCCGTTCCCCAAATTTTATATGTCGTAGATACAGGGCTAGCAACCATTTGTTGTAAACAGAACCATGTGCTAACTTCTAACCTATCAGAGGAAACAATTTCAAATGTGTATACAGGGTGGTTATAACTAAACGTTCATTACTTGAGCCAGTGTAGACAGAAAACTATTTCCCGCCTGGGTACTCACAATCAGCTCGATTGGAATCATCTCAGACTCCCTGCTGCTGGATTTGTGTTGTTAGCAGCGTTGGTGTTGTGACTTGTCGTTGGCGCCGCTACTGGTACAGCGACGTGGGGTTCAAACAGAGGCATGAGTGGTCATTACAGCTGCAGACAGCCAATATGGCCGGCCGAAGTGGCCGTGCGGTTAAAGGCGCTGCAGTCTGGAACCGCAAGACCGCTACGGTCGCAGGTTCGAGTCCTGCCTCGGGCATGGATCTTTGTGATGTCCTTAGGTTAGTTAGGTTTAACTAGTTCTAAGTTCTAGGGGACTAATGACCTCAGCAGTTGAGTCCCATAGTGCTCAGAGCCATTTTGAACAGCCAATATGGATCTGGATGAGGTGAGCGCGGCTATATTCGTAACGCTGTTTTATCAAAACAAGAGCAACAGTTTGCATCTCTTCGCGAGTCTCGACCCATTAAAGTTACACAGAGAGCTCCTCCTTCCGCTGCGTGCTCGAAGAATGTGATCCAAAAGTCATAAGTAACCGGCGATTTGCGAAGTGCTCCGGGAAGCAATCAACGGCCAACTGCGCCACAAACTGTTGAAGTTGCAATTGCCATAGCTGAGAATGATGGACGGAACGTGAGTCCTTCAAGCAGCGCACGCTACGTGTCTCGACAGCTGCACGTTCTGTAGTCCAGCGCTGTTTCGAGTGAGAGTAGAGCAGTCTCCAGTAGGGTTTCAGGCTGTCGTGGACGCAGGTGGTCGTCACACTGAGCAACGTTTGTAAACTGCAACGCAAACATGGTACGCAGTTAACAAATGTTATCCTCTCAGGTGGAAATTAAAATATCTCTCAATTATTTATTCGTTATTTCTCTTCTGCATTTTGTTATAAATGTTCCCACGATCACTCATTTTTAATGGGGGCCCGCTCAAGTAGCGAAAGTTTATTTATGACCGCTGTGTACATACTTGTCTTTAAAGGAAACAAGGCAAGTAAAGTCAAACGGTTGATTCAGCGTCGAAGCGAGGCGTAAGACCGTCCCCAGGCAGCGTTTACACCCCAACTGCCCGTTCCGGCGGCATTACCTTTCAGTTTCGACATATTTCTCTGATATTTTTGCGGGATTTTTCAGCGAGAAGCACGCCGCGCGGAGTGGCCGTGCGGTTTGAGGCGCTATGGTTCAAATGGCTCTGAGCACTATGGGACAACTGCTGTGGTCATCAGTCCCCTAGAACTTAGGACTACTTAAACCTAACTAACCTAAGGACATCACACACATCCATGACCGAGGCAGGATTCGAAGCTGCGACCGCACTGGTCGCGCGGCTCCTTGCTGTAGCGCCTAGAACCGCTCGGCCACCGATCGCGTAGCCCCTCCCGCCGGAGGTTCGAGTCCTCCCTCGGGCATGGATGTGTATGTTTGTCCTTAGTATAAGTTAGTTTAAGTAGTGTGTAAGTCTAGGGACCGATGACCTCTGCAGTTTGGTCCCGTAGGAATTCACACACATTTGAACATTTCAGCGAAAAGCGTTATATTACTATGCTTCTGGTTTCAAGACTTTTAAGATGCCGTAAAGGAAAGTACATCGTTCCATTAAAATAAAAAAAGAGAAAGTATTTGTCTCAGTATCTCGGTTGAGCAACGAGTTAAGGGTGTTGTGCACATAACAATTAGCGAATCCAGCAGTGCTTTGCAACTGCTAAATATGTGTGGTAATTGTATATACATCCTAAACTCCTTTCCCCTTTCTCTCTGCGCATCGCCTCCTCCCCCCTATTTTTCCATCTCCTCCTCTTCCCCCGCTCTCTGTGCGTCACCTCCTCCCCCACCCTTTCTCCCTCCATCGCCTCCTCCCCCTTTCTTTTTCCATCTCCGCCTCTTTCTCCGCTCTATGTACGTCACCTCCTCCCCTTCTCTCTCTCTCCTGCCATATCTTCCTTCGCTCTATGTTCATTTTCCTCCCTTCTCCTCTCTGTCCTCTTAAGCCTCCGTCTGACCTTCATATTTGTTTATTGCCATTACAAACGAAACCTTCATTGGGAACTGAAGTTGCTTGAAGGGAATGGGAAAATCGGTTGGGAACATTGGTGTAATGCGGGGTATGAGACAGGCTCTATCTATGAGGATAGTAGCTTCAGCGACAGCAGTTCGCATTGTTTTAATATGTTAATGGCTAATATTACAAAGTGTCGGACGATTTTCAGATCCTGTAGTTTTATTCTAATCACAAGCCACCAATACCACTCTTTTGCTTTCTGTTAAAACTACGGCAATGAAGAAAACGAAACGGCACGTGGTTGTGTCTATGTGGAAGTAACAATTTATCTGATAGTTCACGCGCCCTCCTACCGTAGTTGCAACTGACTTCGAGAAAGAAATTGAAGACGCTCATCTTCACAGCACAGTACAACATTTTATATGTCGCAGTCGGCTTTATCAGAAATCTGTACAATTTCGCTTTTAAAAATATATATCCTAATCGGGCAAAAATTTATCGAGACTTCTACTAACAACCTTAAACAACAAATTGTCTTTACGTAGTACTACATGTTGCCCACAGTTGTGTTAGCATATCAGTAATTGTGTAAGAACATGAAACACCTACAGCCGTCCTTATCATGTCATATATTGTATGGCTGTAGGCGTTCCATTTTTTTACGTAAGTGAACGGCCGAAGTCCCCCAGACCTTCTATCACAAGGATGGACATACAAATATTATCGGTAGTTTTGTTATAATAAATGATGGTGAGGAACTATGCTGGTAATTTATAAATATCTGGTGGCGCTGGTATATACAGGGTGTTTCAAAAATGACCGGTATATTTGAAACGGCAATAAAAACTAAACGAGCAGCGATAGAAATACACCGTTTGTTGCAATATGCTTGGGACAACAGTACATTTTCAGGCAGACAAACTTTCGAAATTACAGTAGTTACAATTTTCAACAACAGATGGCGCTGCGGTCTGGGAAACTCTATAGTACGATATTTTCCACATATCAACCATGCGTAGCAATAATATGGCGTATTCTCTGAATTAAATTACCCGAAACCTTTGACAACGTGTCTGGCGGAATGGCTTCACATGCAGATGAGATGTACTGCTTCAGCTGTTTAATTGTTTCTGGATTCTGGCGGTACACTTGGTCTTTCAAGTGTCCCCACAGAAAGAAGTCACAGGGGTTCATGTCTGGCGAATAGGGAGGCCAATCCACGCCGCCTCCTGTATGTTTCGGATAGCCCAATGCAATCACACGATCATCGAAATATTCATTCAGGAAATTAAAGACGTCGGCCGGGCACCATCTTGCATAAACCACGAGGTGTTCGCAGTGTCGTCTAAGGCAGTTTGTACCGCCACAAATTCACGAAGAATGTCCAGATAGCGTGATGCAGTAATCGTTTCGGATCTGAAAAATGGGCCAATGATTCCTTTGGGATGCAGGGACGATGGGACTACAACATGGGGCTTTTCGGTTCCCCATATGCGCCAGTTCTGTTTATTGACGAAGCCGTCCAGGTAAAAATAATCTTCGTTGGTAAACCAAATGCTGCCCACATGCATATCGCCGTCATCAATCCTGTGCACTATATCCTTAGCGAATGTCTCTCGTGCAGCAATGGTAGCGGCGCTGAGGGGTTGCCACGTTTGAATTTTGTGTGGATAGAGGTGTAAACTCTGGCGCATGAGACGATACGTGGACGTTGGCGTCATTTGGACCGCAGCTGCAACACGGCGAACGGAAACCCGAGGCCGCTGATGGATCACCTGCTGCACTAGCTGCGCGTTGCCCTCTGTGGTTGCCATACGCGGTCGCCCTACCTTTCCAGCGCGTTCATCCGTCACGTTCCCAGTCCGTTGAAATTTTTCAAACAGATCCTTTATTGTATCGCTTTTCGGTCCTTTGGTTACATTAAACCTCCGTTGAAAACTTCGTCTTGTTGCAACAACACTGTGTTCTAGGCGGTGGAATTCCAACACCAGAAAAATCCTCTGTTCTAAGGAATAAACCATGTTGTCTACAGCACACTTGCACGTTGTGAACAGCACACGCTTACAGCAGAAAGACGACGCACAGAATGGCGCACCCACAGACTTCGTTGTCTTCTATATCTTTCACATCACTTGCAGCGCCATCTGTTGTTGAAAATTGTAACTACTGTAATTTCGAAAGTTTGTCTGCCTGAAAACGTACTGTTGTCCAAAGCATATTGCAACAAACGGTGTATTTCTATCGCTGCTCGTTTAGTTTTTATTCCTGTTTCAAATATACCGGTCATTTTTGAAACGCCCTGTATGTACGTAATGATTGTGTTTTTTAACAATATCAAAAAGTACAAAAAATGTACTTTCTAATCATTTATTTAACATAAAATCGAACACAATTGTATAAACAATGTCTGCGGTCTTGCCCTCTTTAGGAAGGACGTTTAGATTATGTGGGATGGATACACATGAGCACGCCATATAGAGTAGACCACGAGAAATACGTTTTCTTTCCCTAGGGGCATACCACCAAACTCTGAGGGCGTACCTTCAGGCTCCATTTCATTGTCACTGCAAACGCAAATTTTACCACGAACTGCAACGTTTTAAAACTGAAAAGGTAAAGCCATCGGTATAACTCAGATTCTCCTTTAGCTGAGCCACTAATCATAGTACCTCCAACAACATTTTGGTCCACATGCGTAATTTGCAAGCGTCTACCGTTACATAGTCTGATCACATCAACACTGGAATACCGACATTTAAGCGTAGTTTATGAGCAGCCACTCCTCACAGTTCCAAGAGTTAAGAAAGTCTATAGAACAAGAACTGACTTGTTCAGGTTTATAATATTATCGACAGATATATACTCTACAATATCTCCTTCTACTTGTGACGTACTTTTTTTCATTTATTTGTCCTACAGATTCAGTAATCGGTGTCAGAACTGCCCTTTCACACAACCACGATTTCCGACATTTCCTTGCTTTTCAGGATAAACTTTGCTCGTCAACTCTTCTGTAGTGTGCACATTATTACAGAATTTACTACATAATGTTATCATGCCCGTGGCATCTGTATCAATACGATCTTCGCCGATTTTCAGAAGACCATCCGCATATTGTCCAGATTCTTTGTCATTGTGCAGATGTACGCGCATATTTGTTGTCAAACTACGTTTTTTTAACCTGCTGTCGTAAGGTTGACGCTTTCGAACGAGCATTTATCTGCCGACGTGCGTTTATTATTATGGCCAGAGTCTTCTAGACATTGTACATTCATCCCACACCAACAGCTACCACTGGTGCAACAACGGTCCACGATCGCTATATTTATTGAGGTTACAAATACATATATACATATATCTTTTTGAGCTAAGTTCAACGGCAGCTCAAGTACCGAATGCGCCGTTCGGCTGCAACTGAGACGGCGGCTACTGCAAAAGCAACTACTGTATTTTATTTTTTGAAATTTGAGTTAAGAGCAAATTTAATAGAAAACTCTTTATCATATCCTCCCGTGCGCTTGGCGAAAGTCTTTTTACTAGACGCCACTTCAAAGACTAGCGCGTCGATGATAGTAAAATGATTATGAAGGCAACACTGTCACTCAATCTAGAGCGGAAAAAATCCCAATTGGCCGGGAATCGAACCCAGTCAGGAACGGGAAACACGTGACCACGAGCTCTCTGTCAAAGCTGTTATAACAGACGCTGAAATAGAACATATCAAACAATGAAAGCATTTTCGCAAATCTCATCAACGTCTATTGTCAAAGAGTAAAAGGCTTATTGACCCATATCTCGCGTTATACTCTTCAGATCGGTAAATATGTTGTGCTACGCACATCCTGAAGTAGTTTATGTTCTTCCTCAGCATTCAAGCTATCTCCGTATCAAATTTCACCAAAATCGGTTTAGCAGTTTAGTCGTTGAAGCGTAACAAAATCAAATGGTTCAAATGGCTCTGAGCACTATGGGACTCAACATCGTAGGTCATAAGTCCCCTAGAACTTAGAACTACTTAAACTTAACTAACTTAAGGACATCACACACACCCATGCCCGAGGCAGGATTCGAACCTGCGACCGTAGCAGTCCCGCGGTTCCGGACTGCAGCGCCAGAACCGCTAGACCACCGAGGCCGGCGAAGCGTAACAGACAGAGTTACTTTCGCGTTTATAAAATTAGCATAGATATGGATTATAGAATGGAATATATATATATATATATATATATATATATATATATATATTATTTATGAATTTGGCGAGCTATGGACCGCATACAACTTAAGACTTATGGTGTTTCTTTTTCTTCTCAGTACTTCTTCATTTTCCCGCCAACTGCTCGTCTCTGCTCATCTGTCCACAGTGTCTTGGGTCGAACTTTTGGCTCATCTTCTTCATAGTTTGCGTTTTCTATCAATAGCCTGAAGTGATTTCTGTCACGTATTATTTCTTCTTTAACACCTATTTTGTTGGCGTCTTTCTTTACTGCTTCTATCCATGCTACAGTTTTTTTCAGCTTATTAACGTAATTAAAAATTTTCTTTGCAATCCGTGTTTCTTCCATTCTTTTTAAATGTCCATAAAATTTTAGCCGTCTCTTCGACATTGTATCTGTGATCTTTTCTGTATTTTTGTATATGTCTTCATTTCTCCTTTTAATTCACCTATTTTCCTTGTTTTTCTCAGGACCTAGAATTTTTCTTAGTATATTTCTCTCCCTTTTTTCTAGTTCTCTTAATTCGCCTTTCTTATTCAATGTTAGGCACTCTGATCCATACGTTGTTTGTGTCCTAATAACTGAATTATAATGTTTAATCTTCACTTGTATGGATATTGATTTCTTATTGTAGTAGTTTTGTGTTAATTTATTTGCAGATTCTAACTTTTTCATTCTTTCTTTATTTGTTGTGTTATTCAGTCCATTGTCTTGGATCCACTCCCCTAGGTATTTGAATCTATCAACTCTATTAATTTTTCCATACTTTGTTTTCATAAACTTTTCTGTATTATGTTTGCGTTCTGTATACTCGGTTTTTTCATAGGATATTTTTAGCCCAGTCTTTTCAGCAATCTCGTGTAACAGCTCAAGCGTAACTGTTGCGTCTGTTCGGTTTTCAGTTATCAATTCCATATCATCCATATTTCTGTCTGTGTGTGTGTGTGTGTGTGTGTGTGTGTGTGTGTGTGTGTGTGTGTGTGTGTGTGTAGCTATGTCGTCTCAATATTTATTACAGTACTGTGTAAAATTCTGAAGAAATACGTCAACATATTTCGAAATTTTTGGTAACAGCTTTATACATCGATTTGTCTTTATTAGCAGTATAGATTACGATCCCGTCGCCTATTTCATTTGCCGAGAAACTTGCTTAGTTCAGGTGAGTTATTTTATGTAGCGGTAACGGTACTCGTCCCGAGAGGACACGGCAGTCGTATGTGTAGCGCTTACAGGACAACTGATCACCAATACGCTCATGCACCATACAGTTCCCTCCGCCACTCTAACGTCACGTCGCAGAAACGAAATAAAGCGCTGGATATGCTAAACTGGTTTCCGTGACTCACAGGTAGAGGGGGGGGGGGGCGCACAGACTTCACCCTGACTTTGCTAAGAATATCGGATAGACAGGGCAGGCTGGCGTTTGTGCGTGACCCACACCCAGGCGTGTAGCGGAAAATTGCCTGCCACTGCCAGGGGTTGGATTGGCGCCGGGCTCAGGTCGCCACATCTGTAGCCGTTAAACTCCGCACGGCAGTGACCTGCCTGCCCCATAAACTGCAAGCGACGTACCAGGAGGCCACGCCACGAAACTACTCGACAAACGACGACGGGCAACTCGCTCTGGAATCCTCGCGAATGTATACTTTGCGCAACACATTGCGCGCACTGCTTCTGTCCTGGAGGGTGAATAGGAGACTGATGACCTCAGCTGTTTGATCGCAAACACTTACTCAGCCTCAGCACTGCGGACAAATGACAGCAGAGAACGATATCGGTGATCCGAAACAGTCGGCGGCTGTTTGGATATTCGTTTCTTGCTTAACCGATCATTTACGAAACCATATTGCACCGATGCTTACAGCAATATGCAAAAAAGAAAGACTTAATTTGGTTCTTCTCGCGTACTATGACATTCTCCGAGACCAAAAATCTCTTCTGTAGGAATCAACACGGTTTTCAAGAACAACGGTAGTGTGAAACCCACCTCCCTCTGTTTCGTCACGTACTGACTATTTGATGACTTGTACATTGTTAGGCTGCTAAAAGCCGGAAAGGGCGCTCCAAGGTTGAACATCCACACATAAATAATAATGCTTTAAATAAAGCATGAGTCAACAAATTGCCAGTAAAGTAGGACTCTATTCTTCGATCTGGGTCGTCCGCGTTTGTTGCGTATAGCAGTCTTCGGGATGTAGAACTTAAATTCAGCAGTCTTCAAAATACCCTAGAGACTTCAGCGGCCTACCCTGGTTTCACGGGCGTGCTGTCTGACGGATATCTGTACTGAACGAAACACAGCACGGAAGTTCGCTGGACTTGTTGCTGTTACAGGTCGTCCAGATCGTTCTTTCCATCTGTAACACAGCCTTCACTTCAAATTTGTCTCAAATGTGCGCAGTTGTTCCACGCGTCGTCGGCTCTGCTTGAAATTCACTTCGTCATTGGCGCTGAACCGCACTTATGTTATCGTACCTGATGTATACCGGATGTTAGCCATGTTTACTCGTGTAAAATGTCGTCGTGACTTTTAGAGCCCTTCATTCTACAGGTGACGAAAGACAGTACTATTTCAAGGCGCACTGCTCTTTGTTCCCTTTTACAACGTAGTACTGCTTCACTTGCGCTACTAACTGTCAATTAAATGTGACTTTGCAATTCATCTTCTCGTTATAATCGAGAAAATTATTTCCGGATACCAATGTGTCAAAATGGTCAGTAGTTAAGCTGGCACAACACTATCTCGGAAGCGGGGTGGTAAGATACAGAACAAATCATATAGAAGTTGTGGAAGCTTCTTCAGAAAGCTATGTCACCTGATTTTAGAACGTATTTCGAATCAATATATTGATGATTTAGTTCTTCGGCTTCCAGGCGTAATAGGACATGACCACGATGCACCCATACAGCTTCTAATCGCTTTGTGCTGACATGTTTCAGGAGTCCGTAGTAAAGACATCGCGGCCGAGCCGGTTAGAAGCAACCCTATCAAGCTACAGACATGGGGCAGCACTGGTGGAATTCCCATTTTTGCAATAAACTTTTCACACGGGCATATTACGTGACCATAGTCGAAGATACTGTCCTACCGGGTAGCGAAAACGGAGTAACGCTTACGGTGAAACTGGTGAGATCCAACACTGTGGCCACCTGGTCAATACGTTATTGATCCACCTTTCGAAAGCAATACAGAAACGACAACGCATGACATAGGATCGAGAAGTGCTTAGTAAGCTTTCGGGCCGTTGAAACCCTCCAACCTGCCTTCGACCGCCATCCCGGTCTTCGACGACAAAATCACTGCTTTTGGAACGGTCCCCAGAACGTTCTTTCACCAATAGGTGCTTCACCACATGTCTTACGCGGCATTTTATGAGCCTCCGCTGAGAATGAAAACTTCCGGGTAAAGAAAAGAATTGGGCTCGTATGGTGACATATTCGACAGAGAATAACTTCGATGCTGTCACAATTCGACTAATATTTTGATGACGTTATGTTTACAAATGCTTAAGCCTGTCGTGCGACACGCTCTGCTAGAAAAGTCCTAGTCATTTTTGTCGTACGGTGCAAGGGAAAAAATGTTCATGGAGAAATAACACAAATATGCCAAGATTTGGTTGTTTCTTTGATTTCTTCCAAGTTTATCACTGAGTTGTAAAATCGAAAATAGTGGCGCGGGTGCTAGGCCGTTAAGTGTGATACAACGGGCTTAAGCATTTGTAAACATAACGGCATCAAAATATATATCAATTTGTGACTGCATCGAAGTTATTCTCTGTTGAATATGTCGCAATACGAGTGCAATCCTTTTCTTTTGCCGGAAGTTTTAATTTTCTGCTGAGGCTCATAAAATGCTGAGTAAGACCTGCGGTGAAGCACCTATTGGCGAAAGAATGTTCTGGGGATGGTTCCAAGAACGGTGATTTTGTCGTTGAAGACCGGGATGGCGGTCGAAGGTAGGTTTCCGAAGCTTCTGAAACCGACGAAAACAGTCACAGGAGACCGTCATTAAAAGTAATTGATACGTTTGAGCCGAGAACTGGAAGACAAATGGCTACAATACAGAAGATAGACGTATAAAGGTGATTTTGCAGCATGATAGTGCTCGACCTCATATCGCAAAACCCGTTTAAACATTCCAGGAAGCGTTGACATCTAAAGTCCTGCCCCAACCGACCTATTCTCCGGACATTGGTTCTCTGAGAAATAACGTTTGCAGTCAATGACACACTGCCAGGCTCACGATCACTTCCGGTCATATGGACAAGAGCAAAATTGGATCGTTTCATGGATCGAGTTTCGAGAAAAAAAAAGGCGGAAGCGAAGTTTCAGGCGCAGTAACTTTAGTTCCACAACAATTTTAAAAAGAATAATGGAACATTCCACCAAAGGTAAACGTTTATCAACACCAAGGATACCCTCATCCTCCCACACTCTGCCAGTCCATCGTTAATTGAATTTTCTCGTATTGAGAAATGAGAAGGAGCAATCTGTTTTGCTTGGTAAAAAGCTTTCTATAAAAGTTCGGCTTTGAAAGACTGCTGTCGTATTCGTGTCTTCAAAATTTTTATTCTATAACGTCTTGATTGTATGTTGGAGAACGAGGTTCCAACTCACAATGAACACGTTTACTAATAAGAAATTTTTGCAGAGCAGAAGAAGAAAGCAACGTCTATCGAAAATGAAGTACTTCTGCGATCCTGGCCACAGAAAAATTTTTACCATGTTCATTTTTTCTTCAGTTTGACAGTTGGGTGGCCAGATGGGACGCGCTGTCCTTGGGAGACCTAAGAGTGTCGGTACACATTACGGAATATCCCTGCTGCCCTTCATCCACAGTTCGCAGGTATCATGTGAGAAAAGAGTAAGCTGAGTTTCGCATGAGCGATGGTTTCCAAAACCATGCTGACTCGTGAAATAAGCTTCTCAAGAAAATTTATTATATTCGGGCTGAGAATATGTTGAAGTATTCTGGAGCACTCCGATGTTAAGGATATTGGTCTATAATTTAGCGGAACCCTTCTTTTGCCCTTCTTGTGCAAAGGAGTCACCTGTGCTTTTTTCCAGTCGCTTGGGACTTTTGGTGGGCGAGAGTTTCGCAATAAAAACAGGCTAAGCAAGGAGCCATTGCCGTAGAATACTCGTTGAAAATCCGACTTAGGATTTCATCCCGAGCTGGCGACTTACTTGTTTTTAACTCCTTCACTTGTTTCTCTACGCCAGGTACGCTTATCACTATGTCGTCCATACGGGAGTCTGTTTGCAGGTCAAACTACGATGTGTTTGTACCATTCTCCAGCACGTACGATTTCTTGACTTTGAAATTTAAGACTTCTGTTTTCGTTTTGCCATCTTCAGCTGCCACACCAGACTAGTCAATGTTCCTGAACGTATCTCAGTGAACATTTTTATTTGTTTACAAAACTGGCCAATAGAAAGAGCTCGCTATCTGGTATGCAGCGAGTATGAGGCAGCCCTCGAAAACCCTTGATCGCTGTCTTGAGCTCTACGGTCACATCTGATGATGCTCTACCAGAATGTTTCAGTGCGGCGGATACTGAAGTAATCTTGAGTCATGAATCTGTGAAATCCTGAGGATTAATTTTGTATTTTATGCTGAACATATGCTTGTAGATGTGCACTCTTTACATAGTTCATATTTTGGTGACCTTATATGGCATCACATTATTCTCCAATCTGGAGATAAAGACATATACCATTTATTTTTAATAAACATAAAATTTATGGTTCAGAACTAATCTCCACAGATGTAGCAGATCAGAAAAATTATGTGGACTCAAGTAAACAATCCTCTCGATTGATAATTGACACTGAATACGATATTACAGTGCCTTTGCATGAATTTCCGAAGAAATATTTCAACGTACTAAGTATAACCACAGGCATTGCAATACTTCATTTAACCGCCAGTATCAAGCTATCGACTTCTGATTAGTACGTGAATTACAGTAACTGTACGAGTGCAGGTTAATGATGCAAGGACGAAGACACATGCAAGTTCGGGGCTGCTTATGAAGCGTGCACAGATAGCCGAAACTGTTAAGGCGACCACTCGCGACAAGCGAGAAATCTGGGTACGAGTCCTGGTCCGTGACAAATTTTCAATGTTGTCATTTCTATTCTACTCCTAACACGTAAAGTAAATACACTGCAAAGACATGGAGGATCTATCCAAATGAGGTGGAAATTAGTAGATGTTATGGCCATGCACACACAAACAAATTATTTCCATTTCCGAAAAAAATGGACAGTTTATTCAAGAGAAAGATTGGGCAGACCAATAACGCTTTGGTTGAACTATGGCCCTTATTCGAGCAGTTTTTCGGCTTGCCATTGATTGATTGATACAACTGTGGGATGTCCTCCGAAGGGATATCGTCCACAGTTATGGCTAACTGGCGCGTTGGATCGTCAAACTCCCGAGATGTTTGGAGGGCGGTGTCCATCATGCCTCACGTGCTCTCAAATTGAGAGGAAAAAAAAGTGGTTCAAATAGCTCTGGGACTTAAGTTCTGAGGTCATCAGTCCCCTAGAACTTAGAACTACTTAAACCTAACTAACGTAAGGACATCGCACACATCCATGCCCGAGGCAGGATTCGAACCTGCGGCCGTAGCGGTCGCGCGCTTCCAGACCGAAGCGCCTAGAACCGCTCGGCCACACCGGTCGGCTAGAACAACTCAGTTCAAAGTTCATAGTGTGGTGTACGGTGAGGTGTCGACGTTGAGTGACTGTAGGAGGATACAAGATGACCTAGCCAAAATTTCTAGTTGATGTGATGAAGGGCAGCCAGCTTTAAATGGATAAAATATGAGATAGTGTGGATGAGTGGGGGAAAACCTGTAACGTGCGGATACAGCATTAGCAGTGACCTGCTTGACACTGACACGTCGTTTAGAATCAGGACGTAGCGCTGTAAAGCGATACGAAATGGAACAGGCATGTGGGGACAGTAGTAGGATGGTGAATGGTCGACTTCTGTTTAGTGGGAGAATCCTAGGAAAGTGTGGTTCATCTGAATATAGGATGCTAGTGCAACCGATTCTTGAGTACTGCTCGGGCGTTTGGGATCTTCACCAGTCGAATTGAAGGAAGATATCGAAGCAATTCAGAGACGGACTGCTAGATCTGTTACCAGTAGGTTCGAAGAACATGTAAGTGTAACGGAGATGTTTCGGGAACTCGGATGGGAATCTCTGGAAGAAGGCATTCTTCTCGAGGAACACTATTGAGAAAATTTAGAGAAACGGAATTTTGAAGCTGACTGCAGGATGATTTTACCGCCTCCAACAAATAGTTCTCTCGTTCTGTTTGCGAGTGAAACAGGAAAGGAAATGAGTAGTAGTGATACAGTGAACCTTCCGCCACGCGCCGTAAGGTGAACCGGGTAGTATGAACGTAGACGTAGTTGTACATGTAGATATGACGGCTCCCCATGTTGCCAGGGTTCTCTGAACGTGCATCAGAGATAGAATCACTTAGCACCAGAATAGGAGGCCAACTGTTATTTAGTTCTAGGAATTAGCATCAAATGCATGAAGACTCAAGCAACTGTTTCATGTGCCCTGAAAATGACACACAGATCAGGTTCGGTCGATCTCTTACTCCGTTCCAACGAGTTCGTACTGATAAGCAGTCTGATGAAAACCTACGAGTATTGTTCAAATAGGAACTTGCACACTTTCCAATATGTCTCTGGGTTGGTTGATGTGAGGTCGGAAAGGGGACCAAACAGCGAGGTGTTGCTCGAGAAGAATGCCGTCTTTCTTTACGGAAGGATGGGAAATGGAGTCCCGGCATTTGTCTGAAGCGATTTAGGGAAATCGTGGTAAAACCTAATCAGGCTGGCCGCGACGTGGGTTTGAACCGTCGTCCTTGTGAATACGAGTCCAGTATACTAACCACTGCGCCACCTCACTCTCTTCACTGAGGCAGTGCTTGCAGGGTATAAAGTCAGCGTTGTACGCAGCGTTAGCTGTGATACAGGAAGAACTGGACCCTGGGGTAACTGATAAAGGTCTTACGGATTACGACTGTAATAACCACGTTCGAGTCAGGATCAAAATGTATGTCGAGTATGGGGAAAAACTCTTCGCTGTATCGACAATAGCAATTTTTGCGTGGTATTTTAAAGAAGTCCGTTAGCAAAGCAACAGGGTTTACTGCACTTATCCATAAAATTTACACAAAAACAGCCGTTACAGAACCGGAAGATTTTTTTCTTTAAACGTGATCAACAAAAGGAACTTCATTTAAATGCTGTTGACTGAAGTGGAAGAAAAAGTCGTTGTAGTTATGCAAGCAATAGAAGATGGGGCTAATGAACAGCGTTAGTCTAAGGTTGATTCCCACGATGGTGTTACCATCACAGACGTGAGACGTAGATATCATGGTATTACTGAGAGCATTAGGCTCTTACATCATACGTTTCCAGAAAAGTAGGATGGATAATGCCCACAGCATTCTGTACTCGTCAACATCACGCAAATTTAATCGACGGGGATGTTCTTTCCCTTGATGCAGCAGTACGGTCAGACACTACTTTAATCCATTTTCGACACTGGAAGATCAAAGGCAACATTATTTCCGAGAAAATCCAAAATTAATTTTTCGTAAAATGCTTGAAAGAAGCGAGCACGTAGACACCGTATGAATTACACGATGGAGTTTTTTCCGAATTTTCATAACCAAACAAGGAAATTGAAATGAACGCAAGGAGTATGAAACTGAACACCGAGAGGTCTAGTTTTGCAAAAAATTTAATGGAAACTTTGTGGCAGATTTAAACTGTGTGCGAGACTGGGACTCGAACTTGGAACCTTTGTCTTTCGCGGCCTAATGTTCCACCAACTGAGCTACCCCAACACGACTCACGGCCTACCCTCAAAGCCAGTACTTTATCTCCTACCTTCCTAACTTCCCTCAAGTTGTCCTGCATATCCTACGAGACTAGTGCTCGTGGAAGATGGAATATGAGTTTGCAAGGTAAGAAATGAGGTACTGTCAGAAGTAATGCTGTGAGGACGGGTCGTGAGTCGTGTTCTGGTAGCTCGGTTGGTGGAGCACCATGCCGCGACAGGCAAAGGTGCCGTGTTCGAGTACCAGTCTGGCACACAGTTTTAATCTGCCAGGGAGTTTCAATCCGAACAGTATGAAGGGATGAAGGCAGGAATATTAGTATTTAACGTCCCGTCGACTGTGAAATAATTTGAGGAGCAGCACTAGCTCGGGGTTAAGGAAGGATGGCGACGGATGTCGGCGTTGCCCTTTCAGAGGAACCATCCCGGCATTTGCCTCGAGCGATTTCGGGAAAGCTATGGAGAACCTAAATCGGATGGCCGGACAGGGATCTGAACCGTCACCGTCCCGAACACACATTCCGCTGCAGAGTGAAAATTTATTCTGGAAATGATTCAACTGCTTGAAAGTAATAAGGATAATGAAGAAAAATCCACTAGACAAGTATCTTTTAGTGCTGTTTGGAATTCTATGTTAAACATTGCACTTTAAATACTGAGTCGACAACTCGATTGTTTATTCTAGATCTATGTACTCTTAATAATAACAGAACACAAATTGGCATTTAAATAGGAGGGGGAGTGAAATGAAAACGAGATACATGAAAAAAAATGAATGAAACTTTATTATTTCAAAAGTAATCGGCATATCTGCCAATTCGTTTACCTCAGTGTGAGACAAGACGGCCAATGCCTCCATGGAAAAATGTTTGCCGCTGCCTACGGAAACGTGACTGCACCCAGTCGCGCACTCACGTCTTGCGAAGGTTGCACGGAGTACGCTGCAGAAGCTGTGCTGGGAAGCCCTTGCATGTCCTCCATACAGTGCCGATCTGTCACCATGCAATCTGCATACTTTTGGAGTCCTGAAGGAGACATCCGTGGCTGTCGATTTGCGTCGGACGAAGAGGTCGCCTCTGTACAATCATAGTTCAGTGTCCAACCGCAAGCATTTTTCCCTGAAGGCATTGTCTGTCTAGTTTCACAGTGCGACGAATGCATTAATAGCTATGGCGATTACTTTCAAAATAATAAATAGTTTAGTTACTTTTTTCTATCTGTCTCGTTTTCATTAGACTGCCTCACATATTACATTTCATCCTTTCTCAACAAAACACAATAAAAATCGAAAGTTTTAATGGAAAAGACAGTCAAATGTTTTGTGAAATGATTCGTCCAAATGTAGGAAATTAAACATATTAGAGAACGATGCCCGAAATCATGTACAGCAAATGAGGTGCCTATTGAAAATTTAAAGTTCAATATTTATATTACAACCGTAGAATTTTATGAGAACTAGACGATACTTCACTGGTGGGTTCCGTAGACCGTGCAGTCTGCCATTTATGGTCGAATGTGTTAAAAGTTCCAATAATTTTTCACTCTCAAAAATTTTTCAATAGAGAATACTTCAGATATCACGAAGAACAAGGAGTGGAAAACGCCCTATTACTGGGAACCATTTTCAAATTTAAAAATTCCACTAACTGGCAGTCTCTAAATTATGGAAAATGTGCTATACTAATACTAGGGAATATTCAAATATTACCCTTACAAAATATCATCGGAATATTTTCTCATTCTGCAATTTTTACCTCCAGAACTTATGGTAGCTAATTTCGGGTTTTCGGGTTCCGTAATTACGATTTGTGAATTCACAGTAGTCTTTAATAAATTAGTAACACCAAACGTTCGTTTGAAAAGTAAAGAGCGCTGCACATAGCTGTCGGTTATTCCGCAGAAGCCGGCCGAAGTGGCCGTGCGGTTAAAGGCGCTGCAGTCTGGAACCGCAAGACCGCTACGGTCGCAGGTTCGAATCCTGCCTCGGGCATGGATGTTTGTGATGTCCTTAGGTTAGTTAGGTTTAACTA
Source organism: Schistocerca serialis cubense (assembly GCF_023864345.2). Lineage (NCBI taxonomy): Eukaryota > Metazoa > Arthropoda > Insecta > Orthoptera > Acrididae > Schistocerca > Schistocerca serialis. The sequence continues at coordinate 470,439,456 of NC_064646.1, read as the reverse complement.
GTTCTAAGTTCTAGGGGACTAATGACCTCAGCAGTTGAGTCCCATAGTGCTCAGAGCCATTTGAACCATTTATTCCGCAGACTTCGTGCTTTTTGGAGTGGGAGTTACATTTAAAAACTTTCCAGGTGTCATCGTCGACACCTGCAGAGATCTCGTAACACCATCGAGAGCAACCGATGCACTTACTAGAGGTACCTTTAGACTTATTAGTTGACCACAGATGGTCGCAACATACTCGCTCCTCGTCCTGATGTTCAGATGAGTCTTTCAACGTGGCGTCATGAACGTTTGAACAGGAGTTTTCCTCATCACGATCTGGATAAGAACAGGTTCCCCTTGGTAGCCCCAAATGTTACAGACCTGCTAGATGCATCGAATTAAGCTCCTGGAGTAGGTATTCTCGAAGGTGGTGTCTTCCCTGTAGTATTGGTACTTGCTTCGTTTTCCTGTTTAGCAAGGGATTGCTCCAAAGTCTTTTCAAAAGCAGATAACGTTGCCATTACCGCTTTACATGCTCTTGGTGTTGGGTTTCATGGTGTCAGTAAAGGAGGTGGGCTGACTTGAATAGTAGAAACCGCTGTTTTTTGCATTTCGTTAACTTCAGTCGACCATGACCCTGCTGCAGCTTCTGCGGCCTTATCCGCATTTGCTGCTGACCCCTGAAGAGGAAAATCTATTGATGAAGAAACCACTGGATCATAAAGATAGATCCCACATATTTTGAAACCATTTACAGCCACTTCCATTGCTATAGTTCTGCAGTATGCCCAACCCATGAATGGCGCAACGTCTTTGGCTCTCAAACAGTAGAAAAGTGGCGTCAACAATAAAATTCAGAACAACTGACTGTGTAAACTGACCCGATATTTTGGGTACCCGAAATAGTGCAGCCTATTGCTACCCGCTATTAGGGGCCATCCCTGACTTCTATCTAGGCACAACCTAACCATTAAGTGAGCTGCAAACGATAACTTTAGATAATAAAGAGCATGCTTCCAACTACCGTCTCATACGAATTACTTTAAATGTACGTCTTACGTGGTTTGAGGAAGGACTTCCAACTGAACTGTGTAGAAAATGCTTATATCTTCAGTACAATGCAGAAATAGGTGTCGAGAACGAAACGATAAGAGCGCCGGCACCGAACGCACAAGGCGTGCCAGAATGAGCCTCGCTGCTGGTTTTTTTTTTTTTTTTTTTTTTTTTTTTTTTGTGGTTTTCGGGCGCACAACTTCAATGGTCATTAGCGCCCTGACTACTCTAAGAATGCACCGCGAGGCACAAGTTGACAACAACAACTAAAAGGGAAAACACAATAAAAGACAGACTGACAGGCATAGGATTAAAAAACATCATCAAATGTCCTTAGCGAGGTGTGTCAAATTGATAAAACAAAGAACACGAGCAGCTGCTCGTGGGTCATCCGCTAAAATGGCATCGAAAGTATTAGGCAGGTTAAGATCGAGGCGCAGTGTGTTAAGATCAGGACAGGACATTAAAATGTGTCTAACCGTCAGCAAGTGCCCACATGGGCAGAACGGCGCCGGCGCAGCCGTCAGCAGATGGCGATGGCTGAACCGGCAGTGTCCAATTCTTAACCTTGCTAAAACGACCTCCTCCCGCCGAGAAGGGCGTGAGGAGGACGTCCAAGCCACGGGAAGAGGTTTTAAGGCCCGAAGCTTGTTGTCGGTAAGTGCAGCCCAATCGGCATGCCACAGCGACACAACGCGCCGACAAATGACCCTGCTAAAATCGGACGAAGGGACACAACAAGAAGCTGTCCGAGGCTGGAGGACCGCAGCCTTGGCCGCGGCATCTGCAGCTTCGTTCCCAGGGATACCGACATGGCCAGGAACCCACATAAAGCTAACCGGCGTACCGACGTCCACCAGCTGCTGAAGAGAGCGTTGGATCCGGTGTACGAAAGGGTGAACCGGGTACGGATCACTGAGGCTCTGGATGGCGCTCAGGGAATCTGAGCAGATGACATAAGCAGAATGTCGGTGGCGGCAGATGTAAAGAACAGCCTGGTAGAGGGCAAAGAGCTCAGCTGTGAAGACCGAACAATGGCCATGGAGCCGGTATTGGAAACTTTGTGCCCCGACAATAAAGGAACACCCGACCCCGTCATTGGTCTTAGAGCCATCTGTATAAATGAAAGTCATGTTGTTGAACTTCGAACGAAGTTCCAAAAAACGGGAGTGGTAGACCGAACCGGGGGTGACCTCTTTTGGGAGCGAGCTGAGGTCGAGGTGAACGCGGACCTGAGCCTGGAGCCAAGGTGGCGTGCGGCTCTCGCCCACTCGAAAGGTTGCAGGGAGTGAAAAATGAAGGTGTTGAAGGAGGCGACGAAAGCGAACTCCAGGGGGTAGCAAGGCAGAGACATACAACCCGTATTGAAGGTCAAGAGAGTCGTCAAAAAAGGAACGATAAGACGGATGGTCGGGCATTGACAGTAGCCGACAGGCATACCGACAAAGCAGTATATCGCGCCGGTAGGTGAGTGGCAATTCGCCAGCGTCAGCATGAAGACTCTCTACGGGACTGGTATAAAATGCTCCGATCGCAAGTCGTAAACCCCGATGTTGTATGGAGTTGAGGCGGCGTAAGATGGATGGCCGTGCAGAGGAGTATACGAAGCTCCCATAATCCAGCTTGGAGCGGACGATCGACCGATATAGACGAAGTAGGACGGTTCGATCCGCTCCCCACGACATACCACTGAGAACACGGAGGACATTTAAAGAACGGGTACAACGGGCGGCCAAATATGACACATGTGGAGACCAGCTAAGTTTCCTGTCAAAGGTAAGGCCTAAAAATTTGATTGTCTCCACGAGTGGGAGAGCAACGGGACCGAGTCGTAAGGACGGTGGGAGAAACTCTTTGTAGCGCCAGAAGTTAATACAGACCGTCTTCTCGGCAGAAAAACGGAAGCCATTGGCGACACTCCAGGAGTAAAGACGGTCAAGAGAACGCTGAAGACAGCGCTCCAGGACACGTGCACACTGCGCCCTGCAATAGATGGTAAAATCGTCCACGAAAAGGGAGCCTGATACATCAGCTGGGAGGCAATCCATTATTGGATTGATCGCGATGGCGAAGAGAGCGACGCTCAAAACTGAGCCCTGTGGCACCCCATTCTCCTGGCGAAAGGTGTCGGACAGGACAGAACCCACACGTACCCGAAACTGTCGATCCATTAAAAAGGAATGAATAAAAAGAGGGAGGCGACCGCGAAAGCCCCATGTATGCATGGTGCGGAGAATGCCCGCCCTCCAACAGGTGTCGTAAGCCTTCTCCAAATCAAAGAACACAGCCGCGGTCGGGCGCTTCCGCAAGAAGTTATTCATAATGAAGGTCGACAAGGTAACCAGATGGTCAACAGCAGAGCGGCGCCTTCGAAATCCACATTGTACATTGGTAAGTAGGCGTCGAGACTCGAGCAGCCAAACCAATCGAGAGTTAACCATTCGCTCCATCACTTTACAGACACAGCTGGTAAGCGAGATAGGTCGATAACTGGAAGGCAAGTGCTTGTCCTTCCCCGGCTTAGGAATCGGGACAACAATAGACTCGCGCCAGCATGCGGGAACATGTCCCTCAATCCAGATGCGATTGTATGTACGAAGAAGAAAACCTTTACCCGCAGGAGAAAGGTTCTTCAGCATCTGAATATGAATAGAATCAGGCCCTGGAGCGGAGGACCGTGATCGGCCAAGTGCGGTTTCGAGTTCCCGCATGGTGAATGGGGCATTATAACTTTCACAATTCGAGGAGCGGAAGTCAGGTGGCCTAGCCTCCTCTGCCTGTTTGCGGGGGAGGAAGGCAGGGTGGTAATGAGCGGAGCTCGAAACCTCGGCGAAAAAGCGGCCGAAGGCATTGGAGACAGCCTCAGGGGCCACAAGGACTTCATTCGCGACCTTCAAGCCAGAAACTGGGGAGTGGACCTTAGTGCCAGATAGCCGGCGCAGGCTACCCCAGACAACAGAAGAAGGGGTAGAACTGTTGAAGGTGCTTGTGAAAGCAGCCCAGCTGGCTTTCTTGCTTTCTTTAATAATACGACGACACTGAGCACGTAATCGTTTATAATTAATACAATTCGCCACTGTAGGGTGGCGCTTAAAGGTGCGTAAAGCACGTCGACGAGCACGTAAAGCATCTCTACATGCTGCGGTCCACCAGGGGACCGGTACGCGACGTGGAGAAGAAGTAGGGTGAGGGATGGAATATTCAGCAGCAGCGAGAATGACTTCCGTGAGGTGTGCGACCTGACGATCGCAGCTTGTGAAGGTTTGATCCTGAAAGGTAGCCCTGGAAGAGAAGAGCTCCCAGTCTGCCTTGGAGATGGTCCAACGAGAGGAGCACGGAGAGGGAGTATGCTGCAGGAGATGGATAACACACGGGAAATGGTCGCTCGAATATGTATCAGAAAGTGCATACCACTCAAACCGGCGTGCAAGTTGGGGAGTACATATAGAGAGGTCTAAATGGGAATAGGTGTGAGATGTGTCCGAAAGAAAAGTAGGGGCGCCAGTATTGAGGCAGACAAGATCGAGCTGGTTGAAAAGGTCTGCTAACAAGGAGCCCCTCGGGCAGGATGCTGGAGAGCCCCAAAGGGGATGGTGGGCATTGAAGTCTCCAGTTAACAAAAATGGTGCAGGTAGCTGAGCAATAAGTTGCATCACGTCTGCCCTGGTAACGGCAGATGACGATGGAGTGTAAACGGTACAAAAGGAAAACGTAAAAGTGGGGAGAGTAATGCGGATGGCAACTGCCTGCAGGCCGGTGTGCAACGTGATGGGATCGTAGTAAATATCATCCCGGACCAGCAACATAACCCCTCCATGAGCTGGGATACCTACCACAGGGGGTAGGTCAAAACGCACAGAGGTGTAGTGTGCCAAGGCAATTTGATCGCATGGGCGTAGCTTCGTTTCCTGGAGGGCTACGACAAGCGGACGGTGCAAGCGGAGCAGCAACTTCAAGTCCTCTCGGTTGGAGCGAATGCTGCGAATATTCCAGTGAATAAGTGCCATCGTAAGAAAAGAAAGATGAGAGAAGTGGTCACCTCGAAGGCCGCTTAGGGCCTGGCTTCGAGCGAGCACTGCCGCCGCTATCAGTAGGCGGACAGTCATCGTCCATTGGGTCTATAGGGTCATCGGCCATCTCGGGAGGATGGCCGGGAGGGGGAGCTTCCTCCGCCAGTGAACGGCCAGATGTACGGCGACCAGCGGTGCGGCCAGGCGAAACGGATGACGGCCTGGGGCGGCAGCCGCTGGGTGGCGCAAGAGAAGAAATGCGCCGTGGCGGGGAAGGAGAACTGTGCTTCCTATGCGCCTTTTTGGAAGGACGTGTAGTGGAAGTACCGGTCGAAGGCTGTGAGGTCGAGGTACGGAGGAAGTCTGCACGGGATGGTTCCTTCTTGAAGGCCCGTGCATCTGACTTCGGTGTCTTCGTTTTAGCAGAAGCTGAAGAAGGTGCTCGTGTCTGTGGGGTGATGGGAGGAAGAGGAGACGTCGACCGCGCGATCTTAGCACTGGCCGAACGGACGACCGTGGTGCTGAAGGTCAGATCGCATGTCTGGGTTGCTACCTCCCGGGTAGTCCGAGGAGAGGCGAGGACAGTACTGTATTTCCCCGCTGGGAGCAGCGTGGGCTTCCTACTAGCCAATAGCTTGCGAGCAGCCGAGGTGGACACTTTCTCTTTGACCCGAATTTCCTGGATACAGCGTTCTTCCTTGGAGACAGGACAGTCGCGGGAGGATGCTGCATGGTCACCCTGACAGTTCACACAACGAGGAGACGGAGGTGGACAGTCACCCTCATGGGCATCCCTGCCACAGGTGACACATTTAGCCGCATTGGAACAAGACTGTCGAGTGTGATTGAAACGCTGACACTGGTAGCAGCGCGTAGGTGTCGGGATATAGGGGCGAACAGAAATAACCTCGTAGCCCGCCTTGATGCGCGATGGCAGCTTAACACTATCGAAGGTCAAGAAAATTGTCCGGGTCGGTACAAGGTCATTGTTGACCTTTTTCATGACCCTATGGACAGCCGTCACGCCCTGCTCAGCGAGGAATGATTGAAGCTCCTCGTCAGTCAATCCGTCGAGGGAGTCAGTATAGACCACACCACGAGACGAATTCAAAGTTCGGTGGGCCTCCACCCGGACAGGGAACGTGTACAGGAGGGTGGCCCGAAGCAGTTTTTGTGCCTGAAAGGCATTCTCAGTTTCCAGTAATAAGGTGCCGTTACGCAACCTGGTACAGGATTTGACAGATCCGGCTATGGCATCTACGCCCTTCTGAATAACGAAAGGGTTGACAGAGGAAAAATCCTTTCCGTCCTCAGTTCGAGAAACTACGAGGAACTGTGGGGCAGGCGGTAGTACTTTTGTCACTGTTGGCTGGTCACGTTTCCGTTTTTGGGTCGAAGTCGAAAGAGATGGAGTAGAATCCATTGCGGAGGAATCCCCCATGATTGCCAGCGTCTCCGATGGCGCGCTCCTTCCTTGTGGGGACCCTCTCAGAGGGCACTCCCGCCTTAGGTGAATGTTTACACCTCAGGTCACACCTCCCGAGAAACAGACGGAGGGACCAATCGGCATGGTCAGAAGGTATCAGCTCAGGCAATCACCCCTCCCCGGGCCTGGCCTTTACCAGGGGGTACGCGCGTGCCTTACATGTCTACCCAGGGCGGGGACTTACGCGTTACCCCGTCACCGGCTACGCGTGCGAACGCGTGGGTCGGCCTTCAGACACGCACAGGGAGGAAGGAAGAAGAGGAAAAAGAAGAGAGAGAGGGAGAAAGAGGACAGACTGTCTCAAACGCCGAGGCGGAGACCAGAGAAGGCAAGGAGAAGAAGGCAATGAGAAAGCAAGGGGAAGAAGGCAATAAGAAGGCAAGGAGAAGAAGGCAATGAGAAGGCAAGGAGAAGAAGGCAATGAGAAGGCAAGGAGAAAAAGGCAATGAGAAGGCAAGGAGAAGGCAAGGGAAAGAGTAAGGAAGACAGTGAGGTGGAGAAGAGCAAAGAAAGGAACCAACAAAAGGAAGAAAGAAACGAGAAGTGAAAAAACCAAAAGGACCACGATGATAGGTCGTGGAACCGTCCGTCTCCGGACGCAGGCGCGAACTACCCCCGTGAGGGGGATGGACTCCTTTTAGTCGCCTCTTACGACAGGCAGGAATACCGCGGGCCTATTCTAATCCCCGGACCCGCAGGGGGGTCGCTGCTGGTTGTCGGAGCGAGCCACGAACTGCAACACCAGACAAGACAGACATACAGCTACCGGGAATCAGGCAGCCACCCGAACTGTGGGCACTTTACCCTGAAGTCTCTGACGTCATTGTTCTTGCTCTTTCACTATTCCCAGTAAATAGGAATATATAAAATCGAATAGCCGGCCGGTGTGGCCGAGCGGTTCTAGGCGCTTCAGTCTGGAACCTCGCGACCGCTACGGTCGCAGGTTCGAATCCTGCCTCGGGCATGGATGTGTGTAATGCTCTTAGGTTAGTTAGGGTTTAAGTAGTTGTAAGTTCTAGGGGACTGATGACATCAGATGTGAAGTCCCATAGTGGTCAGAGCCATTTGAACCATTTTTATAAAATCGAATAAACTGCAACCGCAAATGAGAGAGTAGTTTCAAACGAACTGCGGACTTTACTTACAATTAATAATTCTTTCTACGTAGCTAAGAAATGAGCGTTCGATCTGCCACGGTTATTTGTTCACGATTTCAAATATTTAACTAGTTGATTTTGCATACCACTATCATCCACATTTTAGTTTCAGTTCGAATCGCTGTATACTTCGAGCACAATTCAAAGGCGCGGTCGAATTTCCTCCAGTCAGTTGTATTTCTTTCATTTAAACAAATCATTTGACAAAGTATTTGACCGTCGCCGGCACGGTAACTCAGCGTGTTCGGTCAGAGGGTTAGCTGCCCTCTGTAATAAAAAAACTGAGTTAATGGAACAACGACGAACTACAATGGGTGTCTTCGGACGTCCGCCCCGAGCAGATACAACGAACGAAAACGAACAAAAATGAGATTTTTAAATAAAAATAAAAAATAAAAAAAGCTGAGTGGTAGCGTTTTTGTCTAACATGCAGCGGGCCCGGGTTCGATTCCCAGCCGGGTTGGAGATTTTCTCGGCTCGAGAACTGGGTATTGTGTAGTCCTCAACATTCAGCATCACCGACACGCGAGTCGCCGAATATGGCGTCGCCTGAAACAGGACTAGCAACTCGGCGGTCGAACTTCGCCGGATGGCGCTTCCCGGCCACGAATGCCAGACGATCATTTCGTTTCCAAAAAGGATTTGAACAGTTTGGTTTTTTTTCTGAAAGCTGTTTTCAAGCAGCTAAACCCAGCAGTATGCCAAATTACTGAGGCAGGGGGTGGGTTTCTAATAAGAGAGTACAGTGGAAACACACTTGTGGGACCGCCATCTGATCCAAACGCCTTTTCGGGGCTACATGCAGCCACACAAATCAAGATGTTAAGTTTTTGTGTAATTCTGTAGTTCTTCATTCGCAGTGATTTCAACTTATTAGACTTGCGTTTAGCTGTTGAGAAATGGTATTGTATTAACAGTAGGGAAGCGATCTTGTGATTTTATAAACACTGATATTTAGAAGCACCTGCTATAGGAAAAGCTACATTTATTTCTTAATGGTAAGTTCAAAAAATGGTTCAAATGGCTCTGAGCACTATGGGACTCAACTGCTGAGGTCATTAGTCCCCTAGAACTTAGAACTAGTTAAACCTAACTAACCTAAGGACATCACAAACATCCATGCCCGAGGCAGGATTCGAACCTGCGACCGTAGCGGTCTTGCGGTTCCAGACTGCAGCGCCTTTAACCGCACGGCCACTTCGGCCGGCTTAATGGTAAGTGTTGATCACTAAAGGCTGTAAAGGTAAGTAGCATTAACCCTTTAAAAAGTGGTACAATAAAATTTAATCTTGCGTTTTTTTTTTTTATAATTTGAGAATTTTGCCCTTCCTTTGGAGATCTGTGCATTGGAAAGTATGTAAGTAAAAGTACGTTTAACCAAGTCCGCTGCTCATGGTCTAATGGCCAGCGTTGTTGCCTCTGGATCACCGGGTCTCGGGTTCGATTCTGCCCGGGGACTGGGTGTTTGTGTTTCCTCATCATTTCATCATCATCCTCACCATTCGTGACAATGGCTACATTGGACTGTGAAAAAACAGGACTGTGTACAAATTGGGACTTTGTACGGACGCTGATGACCGAGCAGTTGAACGCCCCACAAACCACACATCATCATCATCATCATCATCACGAAAATTTTAGCAAACATTAAACTTTACAGGTCATGTCTCGCCGCTTTTCATCGTAGGTCACAAGGGAAAACATTTATACAGAAACATCTGAGAAAAGACTGCCAAAATTCAGTGGCTTTTCCGGCTCCACCCGTGTTCGACAGGGTTCTCTAAAATTTTGATTCTACCCGAAACACCACTTGCATATAAGATCCACCGGCATCCATCCGTAACAACCAACAACTCTCAGTCACTCTGGGTGCAGCTAACGTACTGTTCAGCTCCACGGACAATAAAGCAAATGTCGGAAAAGTGCACAATCGCGAAATCGTCTTTGGTGTCGTCTCTCTGTCGTTAAGAACACACATGTTTAGTGTTTTCCGATCTGTGCGCAAAAGAAAAAAATTCTGGGTCACTGCACGCCTTGCGGTACACTGGACTAGTGGGAGCCGTGTTTACTTCCCCGCAAGTTTACGCAGTCACTCTGCCCAGATGACTAACTTTGTTTACAGCTCGAGGCACGGAGTTTGCGAGCAGGATCCACTACTGGATCCTGTTTCTCTACAACTTCTTTGATTTACCACCAACTTCGTTTGTCCTTCCGGCTTTCGTCTCATGTTCTCTTTTGCACACCAGCCTTGTCCCACTTTTTCTCTCTCCCCCCGGAAGTTACAGGAAGTTTCAGTTGCGATTCAGTAACGACAGAGACGACGGAGAAAGAAACGAAACCCTCAGAGAAAATTAACCTTTGATGTTCAGCAAGCAACCCTATGTCCTGATAATACTAGGAAATTCAGTGACAGTTGGTGAAAGTACGAGCGTAGCCAAAGAAATAACGACTATTTGGCATTAATAAATTGAAGACACATACTCCTTTTAACAACAAAAAATGTTGAAAATATCGTCCGTATGGACTGCTTGTTAACGGCTGCGACAGATTAAACAGTAACTGTTACAACGTACGCTCAACCCCATTTCACAGAGCAAAAGCGCAAGAATTGACGCGTTTCGAGGGAATAAGCTTTCATCATCGGAACTACTACAAGAGAGTCTTATAAATGCCACAAAAATAAAAATCTTGAAACACGTGGTAATTTCTCTTACAGCCGTACCTACCTAAAATACGCTTGAACGTCATTCTCTCAGTCGGCAAAATGAAGTAAAGCAGAACGGCGCATGCAGTTTGTCAACTTAGGCAGGCTCACGACAGCAACTGTTCGCGTCCACAGTCCATATAGATCCAGGGAAGACGCACTCGGATACAAACTTGTATGTAATGCGACTGCGCACTTCGTTGAGGACTTTGTGTGTAAAATCTAGAAATCGAACATCCTCGCACTAATGCTCAAAGATATTGCAGAATCCTACTGAGAGATACCTGGGAACACAGTGACGTGTAGATACGCTCATTCATGAAACTACCCACCTTTTGATAGGAAATGAAGACCTTACAGTTTAGCACACACAAGATAAGGGTAGGAAATTAGATCTACTGGATAAGTTAGAGATTACGATGCACAGGGGTTAAAAATGAAACTATATTAAATGAAGATATTACAGGAGATGCAAACAACGTTTTCAAAAATTCCGTACGCCTCTTATTACATCGAAGTGTTCGTTAGCTACTTTAATTACAGTGATGATGTTGACGTTCAGTGCGTGACGAAATTCGAACTCCAGGCATCTCCGTAGCGCTGTGTACTATCTTTGCTCAATGGTGGTTCAAATGGTTCAAATGGCTCTGAGCACTATGGGACTCAACTTCTGAGGTCATTAGTCCCCTAGAACTTAGAACTAGTTAAACCTAACTAATCTAAGGACATCACACACATCCATGCCCGAGGCAGGATTCGAACCCGCGACCGTAGCGGTCTCGCGGTTCCAGACTGCAGCGCCCAGAACCGCACGGCCACTTCGGCCGGCGATCATTGGTGTCAGTGTCTCTAATTTCTCGGTTTTTGCACAGAAAGTAGGCAGTCGTGCTATACACAGCGGTTGGTCCAACATATGAAAACGCCGCGAGAAATGCATACTTGAAGATAAATGCAGATGCTACCCCAGCCTGAAGGCTGCGCTGTGTGACCACGAACGACGCATGTGCTACGTCCGCAGTACGTTCAAAGGGTTAGTCGTGCTTAGAACGGTATTCTGGGTAGTAACCAGCGCATTATGTCACAGCTCAGTGAATCAGAGTGTGAGCAAATTCTTCGTGCTTCCTGGTGGGTGCTCCCACAACCAAGGTAGCCCAAGTGTTTAGCACCTCAAGAGACCCGCGTCGAAGATTTATGTTCAGTACAGGAAAAGCCGAGATATATCATCCGCTAAGACACGACGTGGACGAAACCGTCTATTGACTGACCGTGACCGACGGCCACTGACTAGGATCTTCTACATCTACATCTGCATCTACATGTATACTCTGAAATCACATGTAAGTGCCTGACGGAGAATTAATCAAACCACCTTCGCAATTCTCTATTATTCCAATCCTGTTTTGCTCGCGGGTTCGTCATTGGAATTTCCTGAGAAATTTAGGTAGCAAAGAGAAACACATTTGTTTTAATGATGTCCATCCCAAGTCCCGTATCACTTTAATGATACTCTCTCGCCTATTTCTCGAAAATACAAAACGTGCTGCCCTTCTTTGAACTTTCTCTACGTACTCCGTCAGTCCTATCTGGTAACGATCCCACACTGCGCAGCAGTATTCTGAAAGAGGACGGACAAGCGTAGTGTAGGCAGTCTCCTTAGTAGGTCTGTTACATTTTCTAAGTGCCCTGCCAATAAAACGCAGTCTTTGGTTAGCCTTCCCCACAACATTTTCTATGTGTTCCCTCCAGTTTAAGTTGTTCGTAATCGTAATTCCTAGGTATTTAGTTGAATTTCTTTTATACATCAAGTGTATTGTATCGGAATGCACTGATGTGTTCTTTTAAGCATTTGTCGTACATGTCCGCAAATATTAGAATTCCCGTGTCCTGGATCAGTGGCCGGCCATAAAGTGAAGGGTGCAAGGCGAACATTTAAGTATTCATGTAAAATAAATGAAAAGCACCAGTTTGCTTTTGTTCATTTATTATAATGTTGTTCTACCAAGAACCGACGGAAGATTCTGTTTATATTCATGTAAAAATTAATGAATTTTTATTTTAGATGTAGGGTGAATTTTTATGTTTTTAAAGAAATTAAATGTGATTTCCTTCGATTTTAAGCCATAAGGTGTTTTTTATTATTTAATTACTCAATACATAGTAATTTTTATATTTTCCAAGAAATTGATGTAATTCATTTACTCAATTTTGTTGTCATACTTTGTTTATCTTAAGTTAATTGTATTCTCTCCTGTAAAGCTGCACCGGCTACGCCACTAGGGTGAGTACTTTGTGACACCGCATCTTTTGTGTACAGCTGGCTGTACATGCTTTTTCTAAAAATTCCGGGGATTAGCAAAATCGTCCCTCTCCTACTATTTTTATTGCCTCGTTTTGATATTTGTTCGAATTTGTAGGCGTTTCATTGCTGTTTTTTTTTCGTCTCCAAAGAACTCACACGTTGTCAGACAACATTACAGTATTTCAGTTCAGCAGTATTGTTGTTATTCCATCTTTGACTTTGCATTACTTGAGTGTTTCAGTTTTGTGATCTGCAGTACTGTGAATATTGGGATTCCTACACCAGTATTTTCTATTGTAGAGTTATTAAACTACTTTTCCGATATGGATTATTTCCTTGTACGGAGCGATCGTCTTCGAGTGCAGGTAGTGAAACCACCAAGCTCAAAAAAAAGTATTTGAAAGGCAATATAGTAATAAATAACCATCTTATGGTTTTTCGTTTCGTCTGTTGACAAAACATTTCTAATCCCCGAATGTGTTTTGAGTCGTCAAAAACTCAGTAATGCATTGTAGAGTTATTAAACTACTTTTCCGATATGGATTATTTCCTTGTACGGAGCGATCGTCTTCGAGTGCAGGTAGTGAAACCACCAAGCTCAAAAAAAAGTATTTGAAAGGCAATATAGTAATAAATAACCATCTTATGGTTTTTCGTTTCGTCTGTTGACAAAACATTTCTAATCCCCGAATGTGTTTTGAGTCGTCAAAAACTCAGTAATGCATTAAATTGAAACAACATTGGCAACGAAACATTCCTCTCTGATACGTGAAGATGTTAATTAATTTCTTCGGTTGTTGGAACAAAGTAAAGTGAAGCTCATAACTACGTCGATATGTGTTTCGCAAAAAAGTACACGTAGCCGAACTTACTGTAGAGGTCACGAAACCACACACACACTAGCAGAAACGTTGTTAATGCCTGCGTGTAAAGGAGTGATAAAAAGACTCCTTCGTTCAGAACCCGTTACAGAAATTTCAGAAAGTTCTCTCTCTGTTGACGCCATCATCCGCCGAGTTAATAACGTGTCCAGTGTCAGCGAAGACATTTGGAAGGGGAAGGTAAAGAGCAGTCCGCAACTTCTTTCCTACGTAAATTACGTTTTATGGGGATGCAACTGCAAGTAATTTCTTTTTTGCAAAGAGTTATCCCAACTAGGAACCGCTGAAGAAATATTCCGTGCGACGAATGAGTACTTAGTCTGTAATGAATTAACGTGGGACGACTTATTAGTATTTGTACAGACAGGACCGCTTCTATATGAGAGTGAATGAAAGGATTCTTGGGTGAAGAGCGCGAAGTAAATCCTGACCTAAGAACTAACCTTCAACGCGAAGCCATCGCTGCTAAATCTTTGCCGCCTCCTCTGAAAAATTGTGGTGGACGAGTAATAAAATCCGCGAACTGCATCAAATCGTGACCCCCAAATACACGAGTTTTAGATGTTTTGTGTTAAGAAATGTGATCACTACATTTCTGCTACATACAAAAGTACGATTTTTACTTCGAAGCAAAGTGTTTGAGATGAGTATTCGAATTTATTTGCAGATGATGAATGGACATCTTAGCTGGCATATCTTTACTATATTTTCGTACACTTAAATGAAGTAAAAACAAAAAATGCTAGGTAGAGACGAAAATATTTTGACTAGTATGTGTATTATACAAGAATTTTATAAGTTAAATTTGTTGGTACAGACAGTTGAATGGATCATGTTTCCAACTGTATGGCATCTTACCGATGATAATAAGGTGTTAATGTACTTAATTAATGGATATTTAGAACTTTTGTGGCAGAATTTCAAAATATATATGTTGCAGAGAATATTTTGACTGGGTTCGTGGTCCACTCGGGGATTCGGAACATCTAGCGAATAATTTAGGTTTAAGCTTACGAGAGGAACCGGTTGATTTATCAGACAGAAGAAATTATAAGTTTTGGAAGTGTCTTTGGATACAATTTACTTAAAAATAAGCAGTGGAAACCCGGCTATCTCCGAGATGGCAGTTAACAATTTACAACCATTTTCAACTACATAGTTCTATGAATTGGGCTTCTGGCCATTGACTGAAATTATATAACATCGGAGAGAGAGAGAGAGAGAGAGAGAGAGAGAGAGAGAGAGAGAGAGAGAGAGAGAGACTCAAATCCATCCGTGAAGAAATGAGGCTGGGTTTGTCAACGATTTCGTTACCAAACAACCGTCTCTGTGCAGTTAAGCAGACTCAAGTATCACATTTAGGGTATGAGTGGATCTATATACTTCAAAATTAGTATTCTAAATGTCTATTTTATGCATCGAATTAAAATTAGTGTGTTGTTAATGAATGTATGAGTTTATTCCTGTTTTTTAATAATAATAACAATAATAATAGGTTATTAACGATATAATAATTCTTAATTTTGTAAAGAACCACACAATTTTGTGGAGACAGAAATTCCAGTGTGCTGTGTCGAGTCTAAGCCCGTCTGGGCGTACCATGAGTAATAAAAGGTTGCAGAACACTATTCTAGAGGCCGGCTGATCTCAACGTTGCATTCTCCACCCCGTTGTCATCGCTTCCAAACGACACCCCGCTCCGGTTCTCCCACAGAAATCCTGTGAGCTCATTGAGAATGTTGTGTCCCATACAATTTCGTTCTCACTTGACTCCACAAACAATTTGTGACGGACGTCCCGGTCGAGTTTCGTCAGGTCCATTTGTCGTCCTTTGCCGAACATTTCACACCACGTTGTGACATGTAGAGGATGTCCCAGAAATGCAACAAACTTCGAGGTGTTGTAGAGGGTATCTTGAGGAACAAATAGAGAACGGGAACCCGTGTCTGGAGACTTGATCCAAAGACGCTACAGAGCGTCGGAGGTATAGGCCCCGGCGCCTGCCACTGCGTCATCCATTCGGCATCAAACGCGATTTTTTACGCTGACAGACCGTTGGCGAAATGATTCGCAATGTTGTTTATTACTCTGCAATAGTAACTGATTGCCACGATTACCAGTAGACAGGCCTTGTCTCCTGTGAATGACTGTTTTGGACACGAGTTTCCATCCGTCTTTTGTTTTTCTCCTGTACTGCGAAAAACATCGGAGATTTTGGAGGGTTCCAGGAGAAAAATAAACTGCAGATGGAAACCCATGTCCGGAGCCGTCATTCACCAAGGCAACACAGCATCGAATTCTTAGGAGACAAAGCGTTTCTGCGCAGCGGCTAGCTCCCTCTCCTCCACTGGTGATCGCGGCAGTCAGTGGCGGCCGCTGAGTAGCAAATTACACTACGAGACGTCGCGCCCAAGGTCCGGCAGTTCACAGTCGCTTTTGCTGCAGCAGGCAGGAGCCTGTGTGTATATCTGTAGTGTCGTTCAATGCCCTTTATGGATACGGGTTTCTATCCTCGATTTGTTCCTCAAGACGCTTTCTACAAACCCTGTGAGCGTGGGGTTGATCTGTTATTCTGCGCAACGAATTAATCTGAGATGTACCCTCTATCCTGTGGCTCCTGCAAGATGCAATCTCCACCCCCAAACTACTACAGAAGTCATACAGACGCTCCTAACGTTCTAAAGAGAAATGCCTGAAAAACTTTCAGCAATAAATATCTTCTGGAGTCGTCCGCTGTAAGGAAATGACACAATAATTCACAAAATTTCTTACGTAACTAGTGGGATACTTGGGTACTGGAGTAGTGCTAGTTAGTGTAAGGAAAACATGAAACTAACGAAAGTTATTATTTATTTTGCAAAAATTCTGAGAAATCACAATGGCACTTTTAGTTATGAATTGAACAAGTTATATCCTGGTTCTTTTCAGAACGCGAAGTTACCTCTCAAGGATAGGAATCGCAAATGAAATTTCTATTCAAAGTTTAAGATTGTTGTTGACTTGGTAGAATGGCTGAGAGGCGCACCTACTCAACTTGAATAATTATCCTTTAGAATGTTGCTAGGTACGGTCGAGGCTGTCGTGTGTGAAATGCAGTGAAGTGTACTGTTGTGGAGGAAATATGGGGCTTGCAATAGCTGTAGCGCACAATACCGTAAGCTGCGATGACTGCTGTCTGCGCCCCTCGCTGCTGCCAAATAAGATAACTCTCGTTCTATCTGGATTGACCCTCGCCAATCAAACTCTCCCTACGCCTTGATGAAGTCAAGGACTCCTATTCGCCCAAAGTCTAACTATTGGCGTGGTACACCAGTCAAATAACCAGTCCACCACGATGCCACTCAAAAATTCACTCGCAGGCGTTTAACTATAACTCTGTCCGTTTACACCACACAATAAGTGTGTTGGCCAACACAGTGAACAACGCTTAATCGCAAGGACTCAATATAGAGTCGCACTTCGACTCGCTCTCAACAGAGGTGCTCTCCCAGTGAAGTACTGAGGAGAGACTTGTTCCTCGCTCCAAGAGCGACAACGGAACGGCGCCTCTCCACGCCAGACGTGAAGGGGTATATCTTTCGGTCTCTGCCATTACTCCTTCAGCTCAAGGCGTCAGAAATATCGTCTGCCAATCAGCACTGCTCTTATAAAACGGGAGAATGACGTTTCCTTTAAGGCGACCAATCCGGAAATCTGCTGTATCGCCGTTTGGCGTTTGGCGTTTGCTGTCTCCCTGTGAAAATCTCTGAAACTGCGTGCTATGTGTAAAGAATGCGTAGGCTGAACGCTCCCACACAATGTAGCGGAATTTGCTTTTAAGCCGAACATGGGGTCCTTACTCCTTTCCCTCAGGCGAATGCTGTCTGCTCCACGGGCGGACACCGGCCGATGTAGATGGGTTTGGACTGGCCTCCTGGCGTGCGGTTGCCCCTCTCAAACTAAAAGCTCCTATGACCATTGTGTCTGGAATGTATGTATGTACGCCAGCCTCGAGTATTTCAACCACTGTGCGCACTTGCGATTTATTAGTTATTTGCATATCGTTTACATGAATTCATACAACACTAACTTTACCTTATCGAGTTTGGGTTCGAATGAAGCGTCTTGATGCGCGGAATATGATTGTGAGGGTGGAATATGTAAGCAATGAAGGTCAGGATACCACCACGTCTTACAACCCTCCAAGTTTGTCGCAACATTTCTAGGATACCAGATATGTCGTTCGTAACTGTACCACTGTACAACTTCCTTCAGCTGACGGAAAATTTGTGCAAGTTTCTGCTTCCGAACATCGAAAAATTAAAAAACCCTTCCGACCTGGCAGTCTGCAGGACTTTGCGCCACACAGTTCATTTTAAACAGTTGCCAAATGCGCAGTAACGAGATGCTGCGATTGGCGCTCACACCCCACTGAGATAAGATAACGAGGAAATCACCACACCTCTGAAGTGCTGATATAGATCTACGCACATCGTTAAATCCGGATTTAACGTTGTAATATACTGGACATCGATTAAGTTAGTCACTGACATGTTTCACACTGACTACGAAACTTTGGTCATAACCATATTGTAGTGTTGACGTCATATATAGTGTTGGTGGCCTTAACAATAAGGAAGAAGAAGAAGAAGAAGAAGAAGAAGAAGAAGAAGAAAGTCATTACAATTAAACAGTTTCCACTTTTCACACACACCTCAATAGCTTCGGAGCCTATGCTCCACCCTCAACGATGGCTGTCGCTGTGCACTAACGCCTTACTTACGTAGCGCAGATGCCTAGAGAGCAGGCCACGTCACTGCTTACCTGAAACAGAACAAGGGGCAAATGTTAGAAATCAAGCATCGACTTGACTTATTAAATTAAGGAAACTACAAGCGCTACTCGTTCGATGAAGAGTAAGCTCGTATCAATAAACGGTAACTGCAGACCTCATTTTTTGATTTGACTACAGCCAGTTATTTCGCTTTTCTGAACGATCAGAAACATCTAAGACTACACGCGGGACAACGCCAAGCATTAGGTCCTTCCGCACCTCTTACCATTTCTATGTACCTGTCTGATCTTACAGCAGATGTGCACAAATGAATGTAAGTACCACATCTACTCACTTGCACACACACGTAAATGCAACATACTCTCTCCTGGCTTCGCTTTAGGATTTAAAATGAAAACTTTCAAAGTTACATCACTATAATACGAGAGAATAAAAACTTAAATATTGTTATTCAAAAAGAAGGAGTAGATTTAAGAGAGATTATTTCCCACCAACAACAAACAGCTGAAGTGTAATCCCAGCGTTCCTGGATGGACAATGCTGCAGATTGCTGCTATGCATACAATGTGAGCGCCATGTTTTACATGACACATATAAATACTATAAATCTTACGACACACGAATCAACTGGTCTCCAAAACCGAGCACGCTGCGTTCCATATGAACGCTTCTTCTTGAAACAATCGATAAGCAGCGCTCAAAACACTCGTAGTGCAACAGCTGTGCAGGTTTGCAGTGTAACACTTCTGACACCAAACGTAACTGGGTTTTCTCTTTTGATGCTAGTTAATTGTCAGGATGAGCATTACTGGAAAGAGCATTTGATTCTAATGCATTATGACCGTGAAAAATACTAAATAATTTACTTTTTCTCTGTTAACGACATGTGGGCAGGGTGGGTTCTTCCTTGGCTCGGGTAAGAGGTAGAATGAAAAAGCATTTTTACATAAGATAACTTTTATTGAAAGTTTTGTACAACTGTTTCCTTACTGGATGTTCTGGCTCGGAGAGCGGCAGCTGTGTCGTTTGCGAAGCCTTCTGCTGCGGCAGCGGCGGTGTCTGATTACGCGTGGCGGTGTGTATCTCGTGTCACCGTCTCGCCCGGTTGACTGGAGACGCGCCTCGTGAGGTGGCCCGTTTAATTATTGAGAACGAAATTGTGAATCGGATGGTGATACCTTTGATGTGGCGTCCCAGTGTTTCTCTTCTCTAAGTGGCCGCGTGTTTTGTCCGTCGGCCAGCGGAGCGGCGCGGCGGGGGAAGGCCAGTGTCCCGGACTCTAACAACGGACTCCCGCTTGCCAGTCTTCGGCTGTCAGATCTTCATCCCAGCTCACAGGTGACTGCTGATGTGAGGTCGTCTCCTTCCCGTCCTCACGAGTCACCCGGGTACATAAAAGTCAATCGTCAAATACCTTCTAACTTCTGTCTTCTGGCGGCGAGGCTGCTGCTTGCTATTCCATTACAGCAGTGGACTTGGTGCCTCTGTGTACGATGTAGTCTCTTCCTGCATGACGGTCTTCAGCACCGAAACTGAACTGAAAACTACTCTTCTTCTCGGGCCCATTGCGTCTCGCATATTTATTCACTTCAGTTCAGTGGAGGTGAACGACTTCACGGTCATTGCCTCTTCTGTCACGTTGAAAAGCTTCTCGAAGAATCTTCTTAACGTCGGTCATTGGCTCTTGGAATGTAGGCGAGGGCCTTTGATCACATGTGACAATTGAGAAACACGTGAGCCGGTCGGGCGATGCCCTGACGGCTGAATCGACAGCGTCCGCTTATGTGGGGAGGGCGATGGCTTCTCCTGAACGCTGACTTCACGGTCAATGGCTCTTCTGTCACTGCTGCTCTGCCCGCTGTTTGCCAGTGTGTAATTCTTCTAAACTAAACTAAGTTTTTCATTTATTTCTAATTTCTACTTCACTTCACATTGATTTTACTAATTAATTAGCCTATCTTAAGCACCACTCAACAGCAGTAAGAACTACACCGAGGTCCGCCAAGGTCCGCAGCTGCCAACCTACGGTTATCGCGTGTGTGGATAGCGACTGATCGGTGCCTCGTTAAATACCAGAGCACTAGATACGGCGGACAGTTGTCTTCAGTGCGCCGAGTAGCGTAGTCTCCAGTTACTGCCGACTCTAAAAGCTGCAGTGTTCGTCCGTCGTCTCCGAGACTCGGGCTCCGTAGACATCGTAATCCAGCTCTGGGCTCTACGTAGGCATCACTCAGAGGCACAGTGACAGGACTTTAATGTCTTAGAGGACATTTAATAATTACAAACGTCTAATTCCGCTGGACATTTCACAAGAAGCAGCCTCATTTAAGTTGAGTATTCCTTCACATTTAATATCAAGTTATTACAAATTGTTGGGACTCTTTCTGATTCAACATAAACTACGTTGTCCCCCTGCATTCCCAACAGTACGTCATACAGTTTTATTTTATTACATAACCCATATTCTTCGTACAATTACGAGCATGACAGGAACCTATTACTGGGGGGCCGCCAGGAGGGCACAGAGGTGGAAGCGAGACTTTACAGCGCCTAGCTAGAGCTTTCTTGATACTCCTGCTCCTCTCGTACACCGACAGAAAAAAATCGCTACACCAAAAAGTAATTCACGTGGAGTAATGAAAATTCCAGAATACATTTGTCTGGGTAACATAGACCATTTCAGTTATTAACACTGCAAGATGACAGGTTAATATTAGAGCAAGACAAGCCATAGCAAATATGAAATGCCGGCCTGAGTGGCCGTGGGGTTCTAGTCGCTACAGTCTGGAGCCGAGCGACCGCACGGTCGCAGGTTCGAATCCTGGCTCGGGCATGGATGCGTGTGATGTCCTTAGGTTAGTTAGGTTTAAGTAGTTCTAAGTTCTAGGGGACTGATGACCTCAGATGTTAAGTCCCATAGTGCTCAGAGGCATTTTAACTTGTCAACATAATCTCCTTGAATATTAATGCACTTTTTCCAACTCGCTACAAGGTTTATTCCGGCTGCGAAGAACTCTTTATCTTGATGTTTGAACCAATTCCCCACAAACATTTTCACGTCCTCGTTGTACTGCAACCTCTTCCCACGTAATGCCTCCTTCAATGCATCAAACAAATGGAAATCAATGTGTGCTAAATCAGGCCTGTAAGGGGGATGAGGCAGTACTTCCTAGACCATTTTGTTGATGGTTTCCCTGGTTAGTTGAGCAATAAGATGACGTGCGTTGTCTTGCTGGAGAATCACACCTCTCCTCTGAGATCCACGACGCCTCTCTCTCATGAGTGGCTTCACCCTGTTTAAAAGCAAATCCGAGTAGTATTAGTAGTTCATTGTACGGTGATCTTCGAGATAATCACAAAAGACTGGACCTTCAGCATCCCAAAGCACCATCAACATGACTTTTTCTGCCTGATGCTTTGCTTTTGACTTTTTCTTGACAGGTGAGTTGGTGTACTTCCACTCTATGCTTTGTCTTTTTGATTCTGGCTCATAATAGTGAACCCAAGTTTCATCACAAGTTAAAATTTTGTTACGGCAGCTGTCACCTTCTCTGTCATAACGTTCCTTTAGTTCTGCGCGTACTCTCAACCTTGCCTCCTTGTGTAGCCCCGTCAACTCCTTTGGAATCCATCTTGCACATGTTTTGCCGTACTTCAGCTTGTTACAGATAATATTATGAACTGTACAACTACTAACTTGAACCTTATCAAGTACCATTTCCACAGTCATACGGTGGTCCGCACGAATAATGTTGAAACTGTAACTGGTCGGCCAGAGCGGTGTTCGTCGGTCACTGAGTCGTGGCCATTTTTGAGCTGCACTACACACTTGTAAAAATTTGCACGATTCATACAATCTTCACCATAAACAGACACTCTGCAGTATGTATTCACTGATTTCTTGCCTTCAGCAACTAAAAAACAGATAACAGAACGTTGTTAAACTAATGTGGAAGTTTCAAGCGAACTTGCCATCTTGAAATTTTTTTTGAGGTTATAAACAAAACAATGTTGATACATCGGCCTATCCGGGCTCATCTCAGTTATGCCATCTTACAGCCATAAAAGAACCAAACTTGCCCTACTGACAGTTTCTTCCCCAGATCAATTTGTCTCCTTAATTATCGAATGACCCTCGTGAATTAGGTCTGAAAACAGTTTTAATCGGTTGTGAATACCACCTTATTTTCTAGACCATAGTTCTGTAGGAGCTTTTTTACATTATTCCATAGCTTGTCCTCTGCAACTAAATGGTGTTACTGTTATAAAACAGTTTATCTATAAACGTAATTTTTATTTATTTAATTAATAGAAACCGCTTCAATTGCTAATAACTTAATTAAGCCCAAGTGCAGTTTCGGTCTTCCCAGCCAGATCATTTTCAAGTGGATCTGAAGTCGTTGTTAATGCGGAATATGATAGACAATGTGTCTCACAAAGGGTTTTGCACTCTTTGAACTTTAATAACTCGATCAAAAACAAGAAAAAATATGAATTTTTGCGTCACATAAATGGTTAAGACGTTACTGATATTTTAATGATGAAGATGTTCAAAATGTCCTCCATCTGCAGCAACAAAGCGTCTTCAACGCTGCGGAACACATGGACAATTGTGTTACGGTTACTACTGGAATGCATTCACAGACAGTCATAGTCATGAAACTTCCTGGCAGATTAAAACTGTGTGCCCGACCGAGCCTCGAACTCGGGACCTTTGCCTTTCGCGGGCAAGTGCTCTACCATCTGAGCTACCGAAGCACGACTCACGCCCGGTACTCACAGCTTTACTTCTGCCAGTATCTCTTCTCCTACCTTCCAAACTTTACAGAAGCTCTCCTGCGAACCTTGCAGAACTAGCACTCCTGAAAGAAAGGATATTGCGGAGACATGGCTTAGCCACAGCCTGGGGGATGTTTCCAGAATGAGATTTTCTCTCTGCAGCGGAGTGTGCGCTGATATGAAACTTCCTGGCAGATTAAAACTCCGCTGCAGAGTGAAAATCTCATTCTGGAGTCATAGTCGTGTCTCGCATGTCATCCAGCGTACATGGCTTTGTAGCGAAGACGGTTTCCTCCAGAGTTCTCCACAGAAAGGACTCTAACGGAGATAGATCGGGAGATCTGGGTGGAAACTCAGTTCCTCGTTGGCCTATCCACACCTCATATCTCATCCAGAAATTGCCACACGTCACGATGGTAGTGTGACGGTGCACCGCCTTATTGAAAAAAAAAAACTATCTTGATTCGGCACAGTTGGTGAACAGTTGGCAAAGTATTTCACACCTATTGCTGTTCCTTTAAAAAAGCATGGCCCTAAAATTCCTCTGACAGATATGCTACACCAGACTGATAACACGGGAGATTAACAGCTCGACGTTCCGTAACGTGGGGATCCTCTCTTGCCCAGTACACACAGTTACGGCGATTGGTGGTTCCACTTAATCTAAACGTCATCTCATCAGACCAAACAATGACATCAGTCATTTGTTCATTAACGCGAATCCATTCACAAAATTTGAGCTTCTATCCGGATCGTCCTCATTCATTGCGTGGACGGATCTGGGAAGGTAGGGTTCCCACTTTGATTGCCTTAAAACGCGGTGAACACTTGAATTAGTTAGACCTGACTGCTGTAAGGACTTCTTTGGTGATCTGATGAAGGCTTGCACCACCGCTTCCAACCCTCTTTCATCCGTTACTGATTTCTCCCTGCCACATCGTCGCTTCCTCAGATGATGCACACTTCCTTCCTTCTCAAATTCGTCACGCAATTTCCTTGTTTTACACGTGACGATGGTGTAGTATAAAACTATGCCCGCCATCGTCTCTCCACTTCTTTCATGTTTTCACATTTCTAATAACTAAATTCAAGTTTTTATGCTCCAAAGACAAGTTTCCAGCCATGTTGCTATTAACGCGTAATTACTGACGACTGAAAATAAACGAAAGAAACACAAATGAACGAGTCATGAGAGCATCATATAATCACAATTGGATCATGTTACGTTTATTTAATACAGGGTGTCCAGCTAAGGGGTCCCTGATTCCAAAATTAAATATCTCGAGAACGAAGATTGTCAGACGTGGGCAACAAGCGGTATGTTTACTGTGAAAAGTGTAAGAATAATGTACAGAATTTATTGTTCGAAACGCTGCTAATAGATGATGTTGTATTCTGTGAGGCTCTTACAGGATCAGCATGCATAATAATTAAAACTCCTCCTCTGTAGGCACGCTTTGCATTACATCTTTGCGATATATCCACCACTCGCAGTACGCAGGTGGTGCAAACGATCAACGAAATTTCACATCGCATCCTATAGTGTCAACGAATATGGATTCAGGTGTCAACACAACGCCGATTACAATTTGTCCGGCGTGGTGGAATGGTTCCGGTAGACGGTGTCTTCCAATGTGTCCAGCAAAAAGTAGACACAACGGGTAAATAGAGAGGCCAGTCCATCCCTGCGTCAGTAAATTTGCGATAATCCAACGCAATGACTCCATTCCCGAAGTACTCGTGAAGAAAGTGAATCACCTATTCTGTGCGATGTGGTCTGGCTCCATCTTGCATGAACAACTCTGTACCTAGTCGGTAGTACAACTCTAGCTGTGTGGCAACAGATTCTTCCAAAACTGCACTAGCGATCGTATCTCTCTCACAAAAAAAGGGCGGATAATGTCTGTGTTGCATATCGCAGCCCAAAAAGTAACTTTGGGAGATGCAGAGGTTTCGTTTTACACAAACTGGAATTTTCAGAATCCCAAAATCGCCAGTTTGTTTACACAAGGCACCATTCAGGTGGAAGTGTGCTTGATCTGTGAACCTGATGAAGCCAACCTTCATTATTAATCATTGTTAGAATCTGGCTCGTGAAGTCTGGTGGCTATGGATTTAGAATGGAAACTTTCGTAGGTTCTGTCTCAGTATTTCCTGCGTGATGGAAGGCTTCAGACCAGTCTCCTCGGTCAGATTTCTTTCGACATTTCTAAATAATACCAAAAATTGAGACGACATTTTTCAGGAGTATCGTAACTGCAGTCATCACTCCCCGCTAGATTATCATCCACGCTGCCTGTCTATTGAAAATTGGCAAAGACCCTGCAAATACTTTTCGCATCAGATCCTTTTGGAACATTAAATAGTCGTGTTTTAAACTGCGCCATATTGCCATAGAACTGACCTGTCGTATTCTGGTACTAGAAAAACGTGTTGTTCAACTGAATACGTGATTTAAACCTCTTCCTTCGGCACGCTAATATCCTTTCATTTCCCAATCGTGGAAGAGATCTCTCTCAGCTGCGGCGCACTATTTACAGGCACTAGGTACAGCGCATGAACCATGGACCTTGCCGTTGGTGGGGAGGCTTGCGTGCCTCGGCGATACAGATGGCCGTACCGTAGGTGCAACCACAACGGAGGGGTATCTGTTGAGAGGCCAGACAAACGTGTGGTTCCTGAAGAGGGGCAGCAGCCTTTTCAGTAGTTGCAAGGGCAACAATCTGGATGATTGACTGATCTGGCCTTGTAACAATAACGAAAATGGCCTTGCGGTGCTGGTACTGCGAACGGCTGAAAGCAAGGGCAAATTACAGCTGTAATTTTTCCCGAGGGCATGCAGCTTTACTGTATGATTAAATGATGATGGCGTCCTCTTGGGTAAAATATTCCGGAGGTAAAATAGTCCCCCATTCGGATCTCCGGGCGGG
Organism: Schistocerca serialis cubense; assembly: GCF_023864345.2. Classification (NCBI taxonomy): domain Eukaryota; kingdom Metazoa; phylum Arthropoda; class Insecta; order Orthoptera; family Acrididae; genus Schistocerca; species Schistocerca serialis. Next base: position 470,413,404 of record NC_064646.1, on the reverse strand, counting down.
GACTACTCAAGAGGATGTCGTTATCAGGAGAAAGAAAACTGGCGGTCTACGGATCGGAGTGTGGAATGTCAGATCCCTTAATCGGGCAGGTAGGTTAGAAAATTTAAAAAGGGATATGGATAGGTTAAAGTTAGATATAGTGGGAATTAGTGAAGTTCGGTGGCAGGAGGAACAAGACTTCTGGTCAGGTGACTACAGCGTTATAAACACAAAATCAAATAGGGGTAAAGCAGGAGTAGGTTTCATAATGAATAGGAAAATAGGAATGCGGGTAAGCTACTGCAAACAGCAGAGTGAACGAATTATTGTGGCCAAGATAGACACGAAGCCCACACCTACTACAGTAGTACTAGTTTATATGCCAACTAGCTCTGCAAATGAAGAAATTGATGAAATGTATGATGAAATAAAAGAAATTATTCAGATAGTGAAGGGAGACGAAAATTTAATAGTCATGGGTGACTGGAATTCGAGTGTAGGAAAAGGGAGAGAAGGAAACGTAGTAGGTGAATATGGATTGGGGCTAAGAAATGAAAGAGGAAGCCGCCTGGTAGAATTTTGCGCAGAGCACAACATAATCATAGCTAACACTTGGTTCAAGAATCATAAAAGAAGGTTGTATACATGGAAGAACCCTGGAGATACTAAAAGGTATCAGATAGATTATATAATGGTAAGACAGAGATTTAGGAACCAGGTTTTAAATTGTAAGACATTTCCTGGGGCAGATGTGGATTCTGACCACAATCTATTGGTTATGAACTGCAGATTGAAACTGAAGAAACTGCAAAAAGGTGGGAATTTAAGGAGATGGGACATGGATAAACTGAAAGAACCAGAGATTGTACAGAGTTTCAGGGAGAGCATAAGGGAACAATTGACAGAAATGGGGGAAAGAAATAGAGTAGAAAAAGAATGGGTAGCTTTGAGGGATGAAGTAGTGAAGGCAGCAGAGGATCAAGTAGGTAAAAAGACGAGGGCTAGTAGAAATCCTTGGGTAATAGAAGAAATATTGAATTTAATTGATGAAAGGAGAAAATATAAAAATGCAGTAAATGAAGCAGGCAAAAAGGAATACAACGTCTCAAAAATGAGATCGACAGGAAGTGCAAAATGGCTAAGCAGGGATGGCTAGAGGACAAATGTAAGGATGTAGAGGCTTATCTCACTAGGGGTAAGATAGATACTGCCTACAGGAAAATTAAAGAGACCTTTGGAGATAAGACAACCACTTGTACGAATATCAAGAGCTCAGATGGAGACCCAGTTCTAAGCAAAGAAGGGAAAGCAGAAAGGTGGAAGGAGTATATAGAGGGTCTATACAAGGGCGATGTACTTGAGGACAATATTATGGAAATGGAAGAGGATGTAGATGAAGATGAAATGGGAGATACGATACTGCCTGAAGAGTTTGACAGAGCACTGAAAGACCTGAGTCGAAACAAGGCCCCCGGGTAGACAACATTCCATTGGAACTACTGACGGCCCTGGGAGAGCCAGTCCTGACAAAACTCTACCATCTGGTGAGCAAGATGTATGAAACAGGCGAAATACCCTCAGACTTCAAGAAGAATATAATAATTCCAATCCCAAAGAAAGCAGGTGTTGACAGATGTGAAAATTACCAAACTATCAGTTTAATAAGTCACAGCTGCAAAATACTAACACGAATTCTTAACAGACGAATGGAAAAACTAGTAGAAGCCAACCTCGGGGAAGATCAGTTTGGATTCCGTAGAAACACTGGAACACGTGAGGCAATACTGACCTTACGACTTATCTTAGAAGAAAGATTAAGAAAGGCAAACCTACGTTTCTAGCATTTGTAGACTTGGAGAAAGCTTTTCACAATGTTGACTGGAATACTCTCTTTCAAATTCTAAAGGTGGCAGGGGTAAAATACAGAGAGCGAAAGGCTATTTACAATTTGTACAGAAACCAGATGGCGGATATAAGATTCGAGGGACATGAAAGGTCAGCAGTGGTTGGGAAGGGAGTAAGACAGGGTTGTAGCCTCTCCCCGATGTTGTTCAATCTGTATATTGAGCAAGCAGTAAAGAAAACAAAAGAAAAATTCAGAGTAGGTATTAAAATCCATGGAGAAGAAATAAAAACTTTGAGGTTCGCCGATGACATTGTAATTCTGTCAGAGACAGCAAAGGACTTGGAAGAGCAGTTGAATGGAATGGACAGTGTCTTGAAAGGAGGATATAAGATGAACATCAACAAAAGCAAAACGAGAATAATGGAATGTAGCCGAATTAAATCGGGTGATGCTGAGGGAATTAGATTAGGAAATGAGAGACTTAAAGTAGTAAAGGAGTTTTGCTATTTGGGGAGCAAAGTAACTGATGATGGTCGAAGTAGAGAGGATATAAAATGTAGACTGGCAATGGCAAGGAAAGCGTTTCTGAAGAAGAGAAATTTGTTAACATCGAGTATTGATTTAAGTGTCAGGAAGTCATTTCTGAAAGTATTTGTATGGAGTGTAGCATGTATGGAAGTGAAACATGGACGATAAATAGTTTGGACAAGAAGAGAATAGAAGCTTTCGAAATGTGGTGCTACAGAAGAATGCTGAAGATTAGATGGATAGATCACATAACTAATGAGTAAGTATTGAATAGGATTGGGGAGAAGAGAACTTTGTGGCACAACTTGAACAGAAGAAGGGATCGGTTGGTAGGACATGTTCTGAGGCATCACGGGATCACCAATTTAGTATTTGAGGGCAGCGTGGAGGGTAAAAATCGTAGAGGGAGACCAAGAGATGAATACACTAAGTAGATTCAGAAGGATGTAGGTTGCAGTAGGTACTGGGAGATGAAGAAGCTTGCACAGGATAGATTAGCATGGAGAGCTGCATCAAACCAGTCTCAAGACTGAAGACCACAACAACAACAACAACAACAACAGGTACAGCGATTACAGCCGCATCTGTTAGCAGCTTTTAGAACTGTCTCGAAACTTTTTTATAAAATACTTACGGCTTTTGCCATAAATATACCGTTTGTTTCACTCGCCTATTGATCCTATTTTTCGAGATACTTAATTCTGAAATTAGGGTGTCCCTCGCTGGACACCCTGTATTTCCTCAGTTATCAAAGTACAGACAGTGTAAATACCTGTGTTCCACGTAACAAGAGACGAAAAACAAGAGGCATGTATACTCAGTTAAGTGCAGAAATGATATATAATTTGTGGTGTAGAGAAGATACGTCAAACACAAAAATGTAAAAGTCAGTTGGCTTTAGAAAGTTATGTGCCCAATGACATCGTGTGAAAAATGGGTGCATGATTACCGAAACTATGCAGTTCGATACATTACAAGTGTTGGCATGTGTTACCTTAAAAAAGAGTTGTATTCTGATGTGTTCAAAATTCACAACTGCATGCTCTAGCAATAAAACACTATTAGTATTTTTTAGATTGAATAAAAGTTTAAGATAGTTGCAATGCATGGGGCGTCCTAGACGAGTGTAAAGTTAAGTGCCCTGGTGAGCGTAAGTTAAAACACAGGAAACTGTAGACGACTCTAGCGTAGCTTACACGAATCGTAGATCGCTTATAACATCGGGATACAGCTGCGAACGTGCCGAGCATCATTAAAATAAGTTGTCAGCATCGGGGCGGGAAATGTCTAAGAAAGTGGTTTCCCATTGTACATTGTCCATGAGCGTCTCTTCCTTGGATTTTTGAAGGCAGGTATAAGCTTCTGTGTATACATATATGTTTTTAACCATAGAAGACTAAACGTAAATGTTGCTAATCGACATTTTATTCAAAGGAAGTCACAATTTATAGGTTGTGCACTACAGAATTACAACTACAGTAGTGTGTCAAACACAAAATCAGTGTAAAATTTCTGTTTTAGACCCTATGCTCACACTATCAGACTGGCGGAAACCGCGAACTGGTATCAAGTGCAATCGTAAATTTTACGAGGGTGTAGTAATCAAGGGTTAAAATATCGGTATGACTACGAGGTTGAAGGTTGAGATTTATACACTAAGTGTACATTATGCCAAGGGAATGCCTGTTAAAGTTTCTTGTGTTTTAACTTTTTCACGCCAGAAGACGTAATATTCCACGTCCACGACAACTATTTTAGACTTCTATCAACAGTACAAAAATCACCTTTAGCCTTTCACTATTAAAGCAAACAATTTTGAATACAACTGTTCTTAGTGCTAAAGCATACTAATACCTTTTAATATGCCGAAGGGTACAGGTTGTTTATAGTCATGATACACCACGTTTTCCCACGATGTCATCTGGCACGTAACTATTCCGAGCCACCTGACTTTTATACTCTTTGACGTTGCTTCTGTACAGCACAATGTAAATTATATATACTCCTAAACTTGTACTGTGTATTTTATGCCTTTTTAATCTATTATGTGAAATATTTATATGTCTATCATACTATGCTTTTAGAATGGCAGTTTGCTGTCCATCTGGTCATGGGTTTAATCAAGTTCTTATTAGCAAGTGGGGTGTTCGGACATGGACAGACTACTAAAACGTAATTTTTGTTGCTTCATAATATTGTGCGACTCTATTTCTTGGCTACTTTCGTGGAAGCTGTTCTCATCTGTTGTATTTCTGCGTGTACTCTCACCACAGCTGCTTAGCAAGCCAGCAAGGCATTCTTCGTTGCTGCGAGATCTTTTTAAGACATTTGAATCACCAAATTTCTGCTCCGAATATCAAAATATTTCGCTGATTCCCAGCTGCATCGTAATAAGAGGTATCAGAGTCCGCGTGGAAAGCCACCACGTGCTCTTTGAAAGTGGAAAGGAAGAGAAACTAAGAGCGCTTCTACGAATCCTCCACCAAACACTTAAGTGTGAAGTGCGGAATAACCATGTACATGTAAACCAGCATGCCTTCACGACACTGTTTGTGTCTTGTGCGGTTAGTGAGACCCCGAGTAACAGCCCCACCAGGTCTGTGCACTGGTAGCGAAGTGCCCGTAATTCCAGCGGCTGTCAGCCCTGCTGTGGGCACGTATGCACGTCCTGCTACGCCGTTCCCTGTGCGTTATGTGTGCAGATACACGCGCGCCACTTGGGTTTTCCTACCAGGCTATGGATGTCTGAATGCCTTCGGAGTTGCCGACCTCTCATTGCTGCGGACGAGTGACTTCCATATCTCGGTGATAAGAAGAGTATTTATTGTGCAGTACACGTGCCTCATTGCGTGCTATCATTTACACAAAACCTCGTTTAGATATCTCCAATTAATTGTGACATACACGCCTAATATACTGATACACCTGCCTAATATCGTGTAGGGCCCCAGCGAGCACGTAGAAGTGCAGCAACACGACGTGGCGTATACTCGACTAATGTCCGAGGTAGTACTGGAGGGAGCTAAGACCACGAATCCCGCAGGGCTCTCCATAAATCCGTAAGAGTACGAGAGGGTGGAAATCTCTTCTGAGCAGCAAGTTGCAAGGCATCCCAGATATGCTCAATAATGTTCACGTCTGGGGATTGTGGTAGCCAGCGGAAGTGTTTAAACTCAGAAGAGTGTTCCTGGAGTGACTCTGTACCACTTATGGACGTGTGGGCTGTCACATTGTCCTGCTGCAATTGCTCAAGTCCGTCGGAATGCACAATGGACATGAATGGATGCAGGTGATCAGATAGTATGCTTACGAACGTGTCACCTGTCAGAGTAGTATCAAGACGTATCAGGGGTCCCGTATTACTCCAACTGCATGCGCCCCACATCTTTACAGAGCCTCCACCAGACTGAATAGTCCCCTGCTGACGTGCATGGTCCATGGATTCATGAGGTTGTCTCCATACCCGTACACGTCCAATCCTCTAGATACAATTTGAAACGAGACTCGTCCGACGAGACACCATGTTTCCAGCCCAATGTCGATGTTGAGGGGCCCAGGCGAGGCATAAAGCTTTGTATCGCGCAGTCGTCAAGTGTACACGAGTTGGGCTTCGGCTCCGAAAGCCTACATCGATGATGTTTCGTTGAATGATTCGCATGTTGACACTTACTGATGGCCCAGCATTGAAATCTGCAGCAATTTGCGGAAGGCTTGCACTTCAGTCACGTTGAACTATCCTCTTCAGTCGTCGTTGATCCTTTCTTGCAGATTCTTTTTCCGGCCACGGAGATTTGGTGTTTTACCGGAATCCTGATATGATAGTATGGGAAAATGCCCACTTTGTCAATACCTCGGAGATGCTGTGTCCCATTGCTTGTGCGCCGGCTATGACACCACGTTCAAACTCACCCAACTCTTGATAACGTGCCATTGAAGCAGCAGCAGCAGCAGCAGCAACTGCGCCAGACGCTTGTTGTCTGGTATAGGTGTCGCCGACCGCAGCGCCGTGTTCTACCTGTTTACATACCTTTATATTTGAATACTCATGCCTATACCAGTTACTTTGGCTCGTCAGTGTATGAGGATAGTAATGACCACATCATTCGCGATGCGCAAGGATGTGAGTTGGCGCGTTGCGCGCGACCGTTCTTCCGATATAAAACCCAACATTTCGAGAACGAAACGAGAAATAGTTCTTCTCTCAGTTTTACATAAAATTTCGATATCCTATCTACATTTCATTCACTTCAGTGTATGAGCGAAAATCAACCACATGCAAAGTTTACGCAATGCGTTTTTACCTCTGCAAAATCTTTAAAATTTGGCACAATGTTTTGGTTAATTTGATGCAGCATATTAAATGTGGCATATAACGAAAAAAAAATTCAGTCCTCTATCAAGCGAAAATATCAGACTGTAAGATGTGCTAAAATACACTACTGGAGATTATAATTGCTACACCCACGAAAGTGACGTGCTACATACGCGAAATTTAACCGACAGGAAGAAGATTCTGTCATATGCAAATCATTAGCTTTTCAGAGCATTCACACGAGTTTGGAGCCGGTGGCGACACCTACAACGTGCTGACATGAGGAAAGTTTCCAACCGATTTCTCATACACAAACAGCAGTTGATCGGCGTTGCCTGGTGAAACGTTGTTGTGATGCCTCGTGTAAGGAGGAGAAATGTGTACCATCACGTCGGGTTGGATTGTAGCCTATCGCGATTGCGGTTTATCGTGTCGCTACATTGCTGCTCGCGTTGGTCGAGATCCAATGACTGTTAGCAGAATATGGAATCGGTGGGTTCAGGAGGCTAATACGGAACGCCGTACTGGATCCCAGCAGGCATCCGCATGGCTGTAAAGGATCGTGCAGCCACGTCTCGATCGCTGAGTCAGCAGATGAGGACGTTTGAAAGACAACCATATGCACGAACAGTTCGACGACGTTTTCAGCAGCATGGACTATCAGCTCTGACACCCTGGCTCCGGTTACCCTTGACGCTGCATCACAGACAGGAGCGCCTGCGGTGGTGTACTCAACGACGAACCTGGATGCACGAATGGCAAAACGTCATTTTTTCGGATGAATCCAGGTTCTCTTTACAGCATTATGATGGTCGCATCCGTGTTTGGCGACATCGCGGTGAACGCACATTGGATGCGTGTATTCGTCATCGCCATACTGGCGTATCACCCGACGTGATGGTATGGTGTGCCATTGGTTACACGTCTCGGTCACCTCTGTTCGCACTGACGGTACTTTGAACAGTGGACGTTACAGGTAGGTAGGTAGTTAGTGTTTAACGTCCCATCGACAACGAGGTCATTAGAGACGGAGCGCAAGCTCGGGTTAGGGAAGGATCGGGAAGGAAATCGGCCGTGCCCTTTCAACGGAACCATCCCGGCATTCGCCTGAAACGATTTAGGGAAATCACGGAAAACCTAAATCAGGATGGCTGGAGACGGGATTGAACCGCCGTCCTCCCGAATGCGAGTCCAGTGTGCGCCACCTCGCACGGTGTGGACGTTACATTTCACATGTGTTACGACCCGTGGCTCTACCCTTCATTCGATCCATGCGATACCTTACATTTCAGAAGGATGCTGCACAACCGCATGTTGCAGGTCCTGTACGGGTCTTTCTGGATACAGAAAATGTTCGACTGCTGCCCTGGCCAGCACATTCTCCAGATCTCTCACCAATTGAAAACGTCTGGTCAATGGTGGCCGTGCAACTGGCTCGTCACAATACGCCAGTCACTACTCTTAATGAACTGTGGTATCGAAGCTGCATGGGCAGTTGTACCTGTACACGCCATCCAAGCTCTGTTCGACTCAATGCCCAGGCGCATCAAGGCCGTTATTACGGCCAGAGATGGTTGTTCTGGGTACTGATTTCTCACGATCTATGCACCCGAATTGCGTGAAAATGTAATCACATGTCACTTCTAGTATAGTATATTTGTCCAATGAATACCCGTTTATCATCTGCATTTCTTCCTGGTGTTGCAATTTTAATGGCCTGTAGTGTGAGACTTTTTCACCATATCTCATATCGGCCGGCAGCAGCATTTGGTGGGCAGTAGAGCCGTAACAAAAGCCGCCCTCACTACGTAATGCAGAGAGCACGCGTGTAGCAGCGGAAGGGTTGCGATGCGCGTGAGTTGCAGAAGGGTCCGGACTGCCGGGCGCACGCCGATGCGTTTTAGAGCGGTGGCCGACGCCTGTTTGTTGGCACTCGCCGCGCTGCCTCGCCTTCCCACTGATCTACCGCCCAAAATAATTCCAACTGCCGTGTCGGGCAAACACCTCGTCCCCGGCAGCCTCGGCAGGCGTTCCTACGTGGCCGGAGACTTCAGAAAATCTGCCGCTGTCGTTGCCAGTCCGTTCCCAGCCACGAATGATTTACCATTTCCACTGTTTCCCTGTAGACCTCAAGCGTTCATCTACCTTCAGTTGCGTAAACAACTGCGATTTGATCACCAAATTTCCTTACTTTCCTTCTCGTCCAGACCCTTAAAACACATAGAACGCACAAACTGCACGTTCTATAAATTATTTGCACAATTTCTGCAGAAAAAAGTGATGTGAAATGAGTCGGTTTCCGAAGTATGTATGCTTACACGATCCGTTAGTGTCTGTGGCTGCATATTGTCCACTTACACCGGACGGTTATATTTAATGTCCAGCTACGCACTGAAATCCGCTGTGGGCTGAACTTATCGTATGGCAGAGAAACTTTGCGGATATGCTACTGCGTCAACGCGGAATCGATTTGCGTTGGAAACACGTTAGTTCCAACTGTGGCCACCAGGTGCACATTTAGCGCTGTACACCATTGGTATAACCGTATGATATCCAAGCCCTAACTTTGGTAAACAGTAGGTCTAACGAGCTGAGAGACCGTGCGCTGTTAGTGAAACTGTGTTATGTGAACGGTAGCAATTACAGTATCGCCGACTGAAAGGTCTGAAGACTCTCCCCATGTCATTAAATGTTTAAAGAAGATATAAAATTCGCAGACACGGGTGAGCTTGCTGTGGGACACGGAACAAGCAGACCACGCAGCTGGACCTCCTCGCCACAGCCATCTACCTGGGAAGACACGACTGGGATGCTTCCGGACTTTAGAGGCGAGGTGGGCTGGAGCACCATCACGTAGCAGCCACATAACCCTTCGAATCATCAGTGGCACTTCTTCCAGCAGGCGTGCCAATGTAGCCCGCAAGAAACGGCGATAGTTCCGGCGTGTTAGGCGACACGGAGGGAAGACTGGTCCCAGAATACGGTCGTCAATTATCGCGGACCACACATTCCGACTGCACCGATGCTGATGATTCGCTTTCACCATTCCATAGGGTTTCTGCTTACCATCCCACATATGAGTGTTACGACTCCGCTTAAGATAGGCCCCATTTGTGAATAGGATGCATGACACAAATACCGGAAACGTGGATGCATGGTGAAGAACCCAGTGACAAAGCTTTTCCCGAAGTGGAAAGCCTGTCGCTAGTAAGCCCTGCACACATTGTAAGTGATAAGGTTAGAAACAATTTTCATGGGCAGTGTTGCACACTGTCGTCTGGTTTACCCTGTATCTACATCTACATCTACATCCATACTCCGCAAGCCACCTGACGGTGTGTGGCGGAGGGTACCCTGAGTACCTCTATCGGTTCTCCCTTCTATTCCAGTCTCGTATTGTTCGTGGAAAGAAGGATTGTCTGTATGCTTCTGTGTGGGCTCTAATCTCTCTGATTTTATCCTCATGGTCTCTTCGCGAGATGTACGTAGGAGGGAGCAATATACTGCTTGACTCTTCGGTGAAGGTATGTTATCGAAACTTTGACAAAAGCCCGTACCGAGCTACTGCGCGTCTCTCCTGCAGAGTCTTCCACTGGAGTTTATCTATCATCTCCGTAACGCTTTTGCGATTACTAAATGATCCTGTAACGAAGCCCGCTGCTCTCCGTTGGATCTTCTCTATCTCTTCTATCAACCCTATCTGGTACGGATCCCACACTGCTGAGCAGTATTCAAGCAGTGGGCGAACAAGCGTACTGTAACCTACTTCCTTTGTTTTCAGATTGCATTTCCTTAGGATTCTTCCAATGAATCGCAGTCTGGCATCTGCTTTACCGACGATCAACTTTATATGATCATTCCATTTTAAATCACTCCTAATGCGTACTCCCATATAATTTATGGAATTAACTGCTTCCAGTTGCTGACCTATTTTGTAGCTAAATGATAAGGAATCTATCTTTCTATGTATTCGCAGCACATTACATTTGTCTACATTGAGATTCAATTGCCATTCCCTGCACCATGCGTCAATTCGCTGCAGATCCTCCTGCATTTCAGTACAATTTTCCATAGTTACAACCTCTCGATACACCACAGCATCATCTGCAAAAAGCCTCTGTGAACTTCCGATGTCATCCACCAGGTCATTTATGTATATTGTGAACAGCAACGGTCCCATGACACTCCCCTGCGACACACCTGAAATCACTCTTACTTCGGAAGACTTCTCTCCATTGAGAATGACATGCTGCGTTCTGTTATCTAGGAACTCCTCAATCCAATCACACAATTGGTCTGATAGTCCATATGCTCTTACTTTGTTCATTATACGACTGTGGGGAACTGTATCGAACGCCTTGCGGAAGTCAAGAAACACGGCCTCTACCTGTGAACCCGTGTCTATGGCCCTCTGAGTCTCATGGACGAATAGCGCGAGCTGGGTTTCACACGACCGTCTTTTTCGAAACCCATGCTGATTCCTACAGAGTAGATTTCTAGTCTCCAGGAAAGTCATTATACTCGAACACAATACGTGTTCCAAAATTCTACAACTGATCGACGTTAGAGATATAGGTCTATAGTTCTGCACATCTGTTCGACGTCCCTTCTTGATAACGGGGATGACCTGTGCCCTTTTCCAATCCTTTGGAGCGCTACGCTCTTCTAGATACCTACGGTACACCGCTGCAAGAAGGGGGGCAAGTTCCTTCCGGTACTCTGTGTAAAATCGAACTGGTATCCCATCAGGTCCAGCGGCCTTTCCTCTTTTGGCACTGTTCTCTTCAGATGGCTTCGTTTGTTTCACTTAGAAGTTCGAATGATACGGATTGTTTGGTGGATGATTTGACTAACTATATGTGGACTGTTGCTACTTTCCTTCTTACTCAAGTACTGCTCCAACCGGGAGTTCCCGATTTAGTGTTCTTTGCATGTCGAGTATCCAATAGATTTCGATGAGCGACATACTACTGCAGTGCAAAGGGACCGTTCTCGCTTGCGAATGTTAATTCGTTGTGATTTTACTTATTGACTCTAGTCCTAATGTTTTGATCACATTGATTTGTTCCATCATTTCTCGGGCTCGGCAATCATTACAATTATGTGATTCCGCATGAGACTCTTTCTTGTGCGCAATTTTATTTGTAGTTGGATATTGATTTATTTTGTATTTTTGTATTTACGGAATACCACCCTAGCGTAGGTATGGGCTGCAAACGTGTGAACACACTGAGATAGGCGACTTTGACAGAGGCCAGATCATTATTACGCAGAGACTCTGAACGAGTATCTTGAAACCTGGTCGAATGTTCACGTGCCACTGTCGTGAGTACCTACGGAATAAGGTAGGAAGGCAGTGAAACTAGGCGTTGAACGGTTGGGCGTCCGCAGCACTTCACAGAGCGTGAGATTTGGAGGCTTGTCTGTTCTGTAAAGTAGCACAGATTGTGATCTCTGGTGTCTCTGCCGAAAGACCACAATGCTGGTGCACGCACAAGTGTTTCGGAGCACACCGTTCATCGTACATTGTTGAACATGGAGCTCGGGAGCAGACCACCCCTACGTGTTGACATGTTGATCCGAGGCCGTTGTCAGTTGCGGCTGCAGAGGACTGGGGACCATTCGGATTCGAAAATGTTGTCATCGAGGTGAACGGCGGCTGGCTCGAGACGTGCAGAATGCCATGGACAGGGGCCGGCGAGAGTAGTGTTATGAAATGGGAGACACTCTCCTGGGCTTGGACGGGACCTGTGGTAGTAATCGAAGACACGCTGACAGCTGCAAACCACGTGCATTGCTTCTGCTTGGTATCTTCCCTGACGGCGATGTCATCTTTCAGCAGTATAGGTGTCGGTGTCTCGTAGCCAGATCCGTGCGACGGTGGTTTGAGGAGCGTTATAGTGAACTCACGTCGAAGTCTCGGCCTGATGTAAATCATATCGGGCCCCATCACCGCGCTCGCAAATGAGCGACGCGTTATTATTCGCGAATTACATGATCTGTGCGTGAACATCTAGTGTCACGTCCCTCCAGAAACCTAGCAACAAACTGTCGGATCCCTGATACACAGAACTGGTGTATTTCGTTCCAAAAGCGGACAATGAGCTAGTCAGAAGGTGATGGTAATGTTTTAGCTCATCAGTGCGCGGTCACCCGCTTGCTCTTCAGTTTGTAGACCTCTGAAGGAGTAGTACATGGCAACAGTCTGGAGACCCTTCAAATCTCTACCGTGCTACATCCCCAAAACACAATTTACCCTTTAATACAGCTCTATTGCACTTAGACACGGTACATGCTCTTAACGCACTTCAGTTAACAGTAAGCATTTATTTATACCATTAATGCACTATTTCTAAAAATATGATTTTTGTCATCCACTGCAATGCGGAAAATATTAATTCTACAGACAAGACATGAATAGGGCCTTTTTTGGGAAATTTAATTTAGTTTAATTTTCACTATCAGCCACGATTTTTGAGATACTGAAGAAAAACATTACGAAGTGATCTTTAAACGCCCCTACTGCCCCTCCCATCCGCCGCTCGCCGTCAACCTGTTGGCATTTTCAGTACGTTGTTCACGATATACCCCCCCCCCCCTTCCACTGCCCTAAAATTTGCAACTACGCAATTTTTTTCCCCTTTTCGACATTCTTTGATCTTCGTTGACTGCGCTGTTGTGTAAATTCTACTTCCTGTGCTGTTTTATGCAGTCATAATGCTCCCACTGATAAATTTCCATTCTTTCGTAGCCTATCGACCGAGTGCACCAACGTTGATTGTAAGTCAACTACGGTAAAATCGGCACTTAGCCCCGTTCAACGCAAATTCCGGTGCATCGACCTCGATGAGAGTTAACTGAGGAAGTTGACGGCGACTAAATTTGACCGCGACTCGCACCCGGTTTTACTAGGGTTTTATAAGCGTATGGTATTCAGATGGCTGTGTGCTTTGAGGTATAAAGACATATGACATCGCATGCTGTGCACCATAAGTAAGAAGAACCCAGAATCATATTAATCTATGATTGAAACTTACCAGGAGCAGAATTAAGTTGTGCCTCCGCATATGATCACAATGCCTATTTTTCTCCAACAAGGGGACCATACGACTGTCTGTTTGTTGTATTTTTTAATATTTATTATACTTTCAGCCTAAAAGTCAAATGTGCATCTGGCAAGCAGTTCGATGCAACTCTTAAAAATTCTCGGGATAATCGACTTATAAGTTGTCATATACTGTTCAATGTACCAATATAAGATAGAAGTTTTCCGATGAGTATTGTGGTTTTGTGGTTGTGTGCTTGCTCACTGCTTGGAGCACCTGCGTACAATTCCAGGTGGATTCAAAATTTTAAACAAAAGTGCATGTTCTATGAGGATGTACGTCAACCGTAAAATAAAGAGAGACGGAAAATATTAAGGTGTATTTTTTTTATTTATACTATCTTGATTAACAGCCTTTTATAAGCGATAGGTAATTAGTAATTTTCTTTTGCAACGAAAACTGAGATTATCTGTGCAGTATACTGAGTGATATTGCGGATATGGGAAGTGCCATTGATGAACGGTTCACACAGAATGGACTGGTAGTCGGGGGCTCGTATTGTTAACCAATAAACAGATCGTAATAATACTTAGTGTATTTTTCGTGCAAACATATTCTCTTAAATGGAACAATGCCTATTGACATTAACAAACTACAAGGCAGTTTAAATTGGAGTAGCAACGGTGTCTGTTGCAAGATTCTACTGCGAGTCGTTCACGAGATATCGTATTTTGAAGTTTTCTCGTTACTGGTCAGAATCCGCAAATCAGTGTATGCACTTGTGTTGTTCTTTAGTGCGTGTGCTACCGCGGGTATTGTACAAATGTCGATGTGTGAACTTTTTAAAAGAAGTTCTCATAAAAGACTCGCACTAGAATCCTGCAACAAAGACCACATACTTCCTAATTAATCCTACTTTTAGTTTATTAATGTCAGTAGGCATCGTTCTGCTTAAATATGTGTATGTTTGCAGAAAAAACGCTTCCTCAGTATTATTATAATCTGTTTATTGGCTAACAATACGAGCCCCTGACTACCAGTCCATTCCGTAAAAACCTCACACCAGTACCACTTACAGTTCCCGCAATATTTACGGTGCAAGTTTTAAGTGATTAACCATGTATAGTTACGAATAATATGAATTGCATTTTCCACGAAAATGCAATTAGATGAGTTAAATAGCACACATTTTATGGATTTGGTATTTAAATGTCGTAGGCATTGAAACTGAAATGGAAAACACGAAAGATATGACCAAAACGAGACACTGTACATTTTTTCTTTTATACTGCATCAGCTGGCTCTTTTACTTTCAAGAACTGAATGAGGAAGTATTGAATAGGATTGGGGAGAAGAGAAGTTTGTGGCACAACTTGACCAGAAGAAGGGATCGGTTGGTAGGACATGTTCTGAGGCATCAAGGGATCACCAATTTAGTATTGGAGGGCAGTGTGGAGGGTAAAAATCGTAGAGGGAGACCAAGAGATGAATACACTAAGCAGATTCAGAAGGATGTAGGTTGCAGTAGGTACTGGGAGATGAAAAAGCTTGCACAGGATAGAGTAGCATGGAGAGCTGCATCAAACCAGTCTAAGGACTGAAGACCACGACAACAACAACAACTGATGCATTCACACCAGCCAATTCGAGAAGTATATCCATCCCATATTTCAAACAAACAAACAAAAACAAAAAAATTGTGTTCTTTTGTTTGGCACTTCGCCAAACATAAGCGAACGGACTGTAGCAAGGTATAAACCCACTTCTGCTTGTTGACGAAAGTGTGAGCATGAGACAATGTCACTTACCGTGGATTGTCTAGGAAACACGTATACAGGCGGTCGTGTGCAGATAAATATCACTAGTAACATCTTTGCATCTCCAGGGTCCTTTCCATTGCTATACACAGTGTTAACTGCATTCATAATATTATTTATGACAATAAAAGTTCAAATAAAACAATTATCCGCTTCGATCACTCTTTTTCTTTCTTCCCATGACGTGTTTCGAGAGTTAACGCTCTATCTTCAGGTGAAACAATGAGATTATGTTACATTTTTGCTGTATGAATGCAGCCAGTAGTTTGTTGTGGTTTCATTTCGCTACAAAAACTTATAGCAGGGCCCTGTTAGCGTAATAAGGCATTAAGATTAAAATCATTTACAATTTTTTTATAAATTTTAAACGGTGATAGAGTTACTTACAACTTGTTACAGTGGACAGTACCCTGCGGTTCGTCATTAATAAACATTCTTAAGTAAAAATGTATATTCACAACGAATCGCAGTGTTCTGTGCACTGGAACAGATTATAAGTAACTATAGCACCGTTTAAAATTTATAAAAAGTTATACAAATTTATAATCTTAGTGCCGTGTTAGGCTAACAGGTGCCTCTTACACGCTTTTGTCGCAAAATGAAACCACAACAAAATACTGTCTGCAACCAGCTAGCAAAAATGTAACATAATATCATTGTTCCGCCTGAAGATGAGAGCGTAAACTCTCGAAATGCGTCGTGGGAGGAAAGAAAAAGAGTGAATTGTTTTACTCGAACTTTTATTAACGGCAGTCAAATGTACGTTTGGCTGACGACGATCGGCTCACCGTCGAGTTCCAAAATGATCAAATGTGTGTGAAATCTTATGGGACTTAACTGCTAAGGTCATCAGTCCCCAAGCTTACACACTACTTAACCTAAATTATCCTAATTACAAACACACATACCGATGCCCGAGGGAGGACTCGAACCTCCGCCGGGACCAGCCGCACAGTCCATGACTGCAGCGCCTAAGACCGCTCGGCTAATCCCGCGCGGCTCACCGGCGAGTAACACTGGTGTTAAGCAGAGGCTTCCTAGGCGCGGTTCACTTTTAACCGTGATCACGGGAGCGGTTGTCTTCCTTTTTGATAGCGGTTGACACATTCGGCCATATGTTCTGAACAATGAGGGAGGCAGTGGAGCAGGAGGTGAGGACGGAGCAGGTGCGGCACGGCGCTGGCAAAGGCGGCTGCGACCTCCCCATGCCGGAGTCTCGCAGATCGATCGGTCGATAGCGGAGAGCAGGGGGAGCGGGCCAGTGGGGCGGTGCTGGTTCAGGGGGTGCGTGATAAAGAAGGCCGCGGGGAGGCGAGGCGGGGAACCCCCATCGTCAATCTCGATTTTGGCCGCCGTAGTGGCGGCTCAGCGCCCGCCGCGGTCCGCCCATCCGCCGCTCCCGGGATGAGACGGGCAGGGCCCGGTGTATGGTGCGTGGGCGGGGTGGGTGTGGGGGCGTGTGGCGTCTGGAGGCGGCCGGAGAGCGGAGGCGCGGGCGGAGGTGGGACCAGAGGCCAGGGGCCAGCGCAGCGGGGGCGGACAGTCTCAGCACACACCCCACCTCTCGTCCTCAATCCACCTGCCACAACAGCGCTTCTAAAAATCCCAATAAGCAGCGGGTAACGGCCGTTGAGTACACTACCTGACAAGAAATGTAAAGCACACAGGAGAAGAGGAGAAAGAGCGAAGCTTCGCGGGCTCGAGAGAGTACGTGACGATATTTTTCGGACATTACACAATCGAGTTAAATTTACACAGAACTTGGCACTGTCAACCCACTTACCTTATGGGATTGCACCCCTCTGTCCAGGATTCATGCACTGATTCGGTTGGGGAGGACGCTGGTCCATTACTGTTGTATCTGGTCCTTGACAGCGTGGATTATGGAATTGCGACGGAGTTCCTATCCGAGCTCCCTGCACATATTTTGTCACGGGTAGATCTGGGGATATTACTGGCTACAGGAATACCTCAGGGTCAAGCACATAGCCCGTAGAAAAAAAACGGCTCTGAGCATTATGGATCTTAACATCTGAGGTCATCAGTCCCCTACAACTTAGAACTACTTAAACCTAACTAACCTAAGGAAACCACACACATCCGTGCCCGAGGCAGGATTCGAACCTGCGACCGTAGCGGTCGAGCGGTTGCAGACTGAAGCGCGTCGAACCGCTCGGCCACCAACCCGTAGAGATACGTCTCACGCGTGGACGAGAATTGTCGTTGTGACACAAAGGAATTACGGACACTGGTTGCGGGTGGGCATTGATGGAAATGCATGGGGAAAGTTGAAAATTTGTGGTACCCGGAACTCTAACATGGGTCTCCTACTTACTAGGCGAATGCTCTGACCATCAAGCCATCCGCAGACAGTGGTCTTTGCAACTGCACGGACTACGCTAGCACGTCTCCCGCCATACACCAGTTATCAGTTTATCCACACACTACTAATGTAATGCCCCTTCCCAACTATCGTAATTACTCGCGGCATTTCCGCCTGTTCCCCTAGAGTTTGACCCTGTATGCGTCACTGCTCAGTGGGTGTCTCGCCTTTAATTATATTTATACACAAGGCGTTCAAAGAAAGTGTCGAATACTTTGAGATGTGGGAGTACTCATCGAAACACGAAAAATAGTTCCAGTAAACATGGGGCTGCAAATGTATACTTTCTGAGATAAGTATAATGAACACTGGTCAAGGAATACAACATTCTGCGATAAAAGAACGTGTTAACAGGTGGTGTTCAATATGGTGACCATTTCAAGACAATGCACTCCACTGCCCTCCGGCGTACGGAATGACGCATCCTTTGAAGTATACCCGGGTGTTGTCACACTGGCTGGCACGCATTGAAGAGGCCACCCTGTAGTGTCCGCACATCGTTCACTGACGTGGCGTAGAGCATTTCCTTCAGGTGTTCCCATAACCAAACGTCTGGGGGAGTCAGGTCTGGGAAACGAGCAGGCCATAGTGGGTCCCCCTGCCCCCTCCCTTCCCCGACCTATCCAGCGGTCGTAAAATGTGTGTGTCAGATGTTAGCCCACATTGTGACGAAAATGTGCTGGTGCGCCATTATTCATGAACCATATTTGGATTGGTTGCTGCAGTGGCACAGCCTCCAGCAAGGTAGGCAACACATTAATGCTAATCTTCTTGATGCAATAATTTACCAACAGCCATATGTATTGTAGAAATTTATTTTATTTTATGAACTTCTATGTGCTACCAGTTTCGGCATTACATTGATGCCATATTCAGGCCCCACTCGTCATTGTCATAATGCCGAAACTGGTAGCAAATAGAAGTTCATAAAATAAAATAAATTTCTACAATACATACGGCTGTTGGTAAATAATTGCATCAAGAAGTTCATGCCAGCCGTCGTCCCACGATCCATGATGGATCAACGAACATTAATGAGAAAGACCAGACAATGCCCTCCAGTTTCCTTTGTGGTAGCACGCATGGCCCTGTTAGTCTCTCGCAAAGTACACCTGCCCATACGTTGATTGAGAATCGGTGTTGATGCCCGCTTTCTTGAATTGCTTGGGGATTTATATCTGCCCTTACATGCTGGTTATGAAAATTCACAGGGCCCTCTCTTGTGAACCCGGCCTCATCGGTAAATAAAATCTTGATTGTGAATAGTGGATCTGCGTCACACTTCTGCAACAACGAGTGACAGAACCGCCGTCTGCCATAATGATCCTGCGCCCGTAGGGTCTAAAGGCGGTGTAGATGATGTGTACAGCAGTTGCCCCAGATAAGAGAGTGAGGCACAGGTACCAGAGATCTCTTCCACCGAACTCAGCACACACTGTTTCACGCCACGCCTGTGGACTATGCGGGGCCGTCCATAGTCGGTCTTCTGAGGTACCGAGCGAGGTGGCGCAGTGGCTAGCACACTGGACTCGCATTCGGGCGGAAGACGGTTTCGTCGTAACTGCCGTCTGCTTCACGTCTGCTGTGCAGCGAGCTACCTTAATGTAAGTATTAACTGTATTTTTCTTACTTGTCACTTCTTCTTCCGTGTGTATTTGCTTTTAGGAAGCTTTAACTGTCGGGTGCTATTAATAGTGTTCCATAGATTTCGTGATTGTTTTGAATACAGTCAGAGTCCCTTCAGTCAGCCATAGTGCCAGTAGAGTCAGTGTCGTCGTAACTGCCGTCTGCTTCACGTCTGCTGTGCAGCGAGCTACCTTAATGTAAGTATTAACTGTATTTTTCTTACTTGTCACTTCTTCTTACGTGTGTATTTGCTTTTAGGAAGCTTTAACTGTCGGGTGCTATTAATAGTGTTCCATAGATTTCGTGTTTGTTTTGAATACAGTCAGAGTCCCTTCAGTCAGCCATAGTGCCAGTAGAGTCAGTGTCGTCGTAACTGCCGTCTGCTTCACGTCTGCTGTGCAGCGAGCTACCTTAATGTAAGTATTAACTGTATTTTTCTTACTTGTCACTTCTTCTTCCGTGTGTATTTGCTTTTAGGAAGCTTTAACTGTCGGGTGCTATTAATAGTGTTCCATAGATTTCGTGTTTGTTTTGAATACAGTCAGAGAGTCCCTTTAGTCAGCCATAGTGCCAGTAGAGTCAGTGTCGTCGTAACTGCCGTCTGCTTCACGTCTGCTGTGCAGCGAGCTACCTTAATGTAAGTATTAACTGTATTTTTCTTACTTGTCACTTCTTCTTCCGTGTGTATTTGCTTTTAGGAAGCTTTAACTGTCGGGTGCTATTAATAGTGTTCCATAGATTTCGTGTTTGTTTTGAATACAGTCAGAGTCCCTTCAGTCAGCCATAGTGCCAGTAGAGTCAGTGTCGTCGTAACTGCCGTCTGCTTCACGTCTGCTGTGCAGCGAGCTACCTTAATTTAAGTATTAACTGTATTTTTCTTACTTGTCACTTCTTCTTCCGTGTGTATTTGCTTTTAGGAAGCTTTAACTGTCGGGTGCTATTAATAGTGTTCCATAGATTTCGTGTTTGTTTTGAATACAGAGTCCCTTCAGTCAGCCATAGTGCCAGTAGAGTCAGTGTCGTCGTAACTGCCGTCTGCTTCACGTCTGCTGTGCAGCGAGCTACCTTAATTTATGTATTAACTGTATTTTTCTTACTTGTCACTTCTTCTTCCGTGTGTATTTGCTTTTAGGAAGCTTTAACTGTCGGGTGCTATTAATAGTGTTCCATAGATTTCGTGATTGTTTTGAATACAGTCAGAGAGAGTCCCTTCAGTCAGCCATAGTGCCAGTAGAGTCAGTGTCGTCGTAACTGCCGTCTGCTTCACGTTTGCTGTGCAGCGAGCTACCTTAATGCAAGTATTAACTGTATTTTTCTTACTTGTCACTTCTTCTTCCGTGTGTATTTGCTTTTAGGAAGCTTTAACTGTCGGGTGCTATTAATAGTGTTCCATAGATTTCGTGTTTGTTTTGAATACAGAGTCCCTTCAGTCAGCCATAGTGCCAGTAGAGTCAGTGTCGTCGTAACTGCCGTCTGCTTCACGTCTGCTGTGCAGCGAGCTACCTTAATTTAAGTATTAACTGTATTTTTCTTACTTGTCACTTCTTCTTCCGTGTGTATTTGCTTTTAGGAAGCTTTAACTGTCGGGTGCTATTAATAGTGTTCCATAGATTCCGTGTTTGCTTTGAATACAGTCAGAGAGAGTCCCTTCAGTCAGCCATAGTGCCAGTAGAGTCAGTGTCGTCGTAACTGCCGTCTGCTTCACGTCTGCTGTGCAGCGAGCTACCTTAATTTAAGTATTAACTGTATTTTTCTTACTTGTCACTTCTTCTTCCGTGTGTATTTGCTTTTAGGAAGCTTTAACTGTCGGGTGCTATTAATAGTGTTCCATAGATTCCGTGTTTGCTTTGAATACAGTCAGAGAGAGTCCCTTCAGTCAGCCATAGTGCCAGTAGAGTCAGTGTCGTCGTAACTGCCGTCTGCTTCACGTCTGCTGTGCAGCGAGCTACCTTAATTTAAGTATTAACTGTATTTTTCTTACTTGTCACTTCTTCTTCCGTGTGTATTTGCTTTTAGGAAGCTTTAACTGTCGGGTGCTATTAATAGTGTTCCATAGATTCCGTGTTTGCTTTGAATACAGTCAGAGAGAGTCCCTTCAGTCAGCCATAGTGCCAGTAGAGTCAGTGTCGTCGTAACTGCCGTCTGCTTCACGTCTGCTGTGCAGCGAGCTACCTTAATTTAAGTATTAACTGTATTTTTCTTACTTGTCACTTCTTCTTCCGTGTGTATTTGCTTTTAGGAAGCTTTAACTGTCGGGTGCTATTAATAGTGTTCCATAGATTCCGTGTTTGCTTTGAATACAGTCAGAGAGAGTCCCTTCAGTCAGCCATAGTGCCAGTAGAGTCAGTGTCGTCGTAACTGCCGTCTGCTTCACGTCTGCTGTGCAGCGAGCTACCTTAATTTAAGTATTAACTGTATTTTTCTTACTTGTCACTTCTTCTTCCGTGTGTATTTGCTTTTAGGAAGCTTTAACTGTCGGGTGCTATTAATAGTGTTCCATAGATTTCGTGTTTGCTTTGAATACAGTCAGAGTCCCTTCAGTCAGCCATAGTGCCAGTAGAGTCAGTGTCGTCGTAACTGCCGTCTGCTTCACGTCTGCTGTGCAGCGAGCTACCTTAATTTATGTATTAACTGTATTTTTCTTACTTGTCACTTCTTCTTCCGTGTGTATTTGCTTTTAGGAAGCTTTAACTGTCGGGTGCTATTAATAGTGTTCCATAGATTCCGTGTTTGCTTTGAATACAGTCAGAGAGAGTCCCTTCAGTCAGCCATAGTGCCAGTAGAGTCAGTGTCGTCGTAACTGCCGTCTGCTTCACGTCTGCTGTGCAGCGAGCTACCTTAATTTAAGTATTAACTGTATTTTTCTTACTTGTCACTTCTTCTTCCGTGTGTATTTGCTTTTAGGAAGCTTTAACTGTCGGGTGCTATTAATAGTGTTCCATAGATTTCGTGTTTGCTTTGAATACAGTCAGAGTCCCTTCAGTCAGCCATAGTGCCAGTAGAGTCAGTGTCGTCGTAACTGCCGTCTGCTTCACGTCTGCTGTGCAGCGAGCTACCTTAATTTATGTATTAACTGTATTTTTCTTACTTGTCACTTCTTCTTCCGTGTGTATTTGCTTTTAGGAAGCTTTAACTGTCGGGTGCTATTAATAGTGTTCCATAGATTCCGTGTTTGCTTTGAATACAGTCAGAGAGAGTCCCTTCAGTCAGCCATAGTGCCAGTAGAGTCAGTGTCGTCGTAACTGCCGTCTGCTTCACGTCTGCTGTGCAGCGAGCTACCTTAATTTATGTATTAACTGTATTTTTCTTACTTGTCACTTCTTCTTCCGTGTGTATTTGCTTTTAGGAAGCTTTAACTGTCGGGTGCTATTAATAGTGTTCCATAGATTCCGTGTTTGCTTTGAATACAGTCAGAGAGAGTCCCTTCAGTCAGCCATAGTGCCAGTAGAGTCAGTGTCGTCGTAACTGCCGTCTGCTTCACGTTTGCTGTGCAGCGAGCTACCTTAATGCAAGTATTAACTGTATTTTTCTTACTTGTCACTTCTTCTTCCGTGTGTATTTGCTTTTAGGAAGCTTTAACTGTCGGGTGCTATTAATAGTGTTCCATAGATTTCGTGTTTGTTTTGAATACAGAGTCCCTTCAGTCAGCCATAGTGCCAGTAGAGTCAGTGTCGTCGTAACTGCCGTCTGCTTCACGTCTGCTGTGCAGCGAGCTACCTTAATTTAAGTATTAACTGTATTTTTCTTACTTGTCACTTCTTCTTCCGTGTGTATTTGCTTTTAGGAAGCTTTAACTGTCGGGTGCTATTAATAGTGTTCCATAGATTCCGTGTTTGCTTTGAATACAGTCAGAGAGAGTCCCTTCAGTCAGCCATAGTGCCAGTAGAGTCAGTGTCGTCGTAACTGCCGTCTGCTTCACGTCTGCTGTGCAGCGAGCTACCTTAATTTAAGTATTAACTGTATTTTTCTTACTTGTCACTTCTTCTTCCGTGTGTATTTGCTTTTAGGAAGCTTTAACTGTCGGGTGCTATTAATAGTGTTCCATAGATTCCGTGTTTGCTTTGAATACAGTCAGAGAGAGTCCCTTCAGTCAGCCATAGTGCCAGTAGAGTCAGTGTCGTCGTAACTGCCGTCTGCTTCACGTCTGCTGTGCAGCGAGCTACCTTAATTTAAGTATTAACTGTATTTTTCTTACTTGTCACTTCTTCTTCCGTGTGTATTTGCTTTTAGGAAGCTTTAACTGTCGGGTGCTATTAATAGTGTTCCATAGATTCCGTGTTTGCTTTGAATACAGTCAGAGAGAGTCCCTTCAGTCAGCCATAGTGCCAGTAGAGTCAGTGTCGTCGTAACTGCCGTCTGCTTCACGTCTGCTGTGCAGCGAGCTACCTTAATTTAAGTATTAACTGTATTTTTCTTACTTGTCACTTCTTCTTCCGTGTGTATTTGCTTTTAGGAAGCTTTAACTGTCGGGTGCTATTAATAGTGTTCCATAGATTTCGTGTTTGCTTTGAATACAGTCAGAGTCCCTTCAGTCAGCCATAGTGCCAGTAGAGTCAGTGTCGTCGTAACTGCCGTCTGCTTCACGTCTGCTGTGCAGCGAGCTACCTTAATTTATGTATTAACTGTATTTTTCTTACTTGTCACTTCTTCTTCCGTGTGTATTTGCTTTTAGGAAGCTTTAACTGTCGGGTGCTATTAATAGTGTTCCATAGATTCCGTGTTTGCTTTGAATACAGTCAGAGAGAGTCCCTTCAGTCAGCCATAGTGCCAGTAGAGTCAGTGTCGTCGTAACTGCCGTCTGCTTCACGTCTGCTGTGCAGCGAGCTACCTTAATTTATGTATTAACTGTATTTTTCTTACTTGTCACTTCTTCTTCCGTGTGTATTTGCTTTTAGGAAGCTTTAACTGTCGGGTGCTATTAATAGTGTTCCATAGATTTCGTGTTTGTTTTGAATACAGTCAGAGTCCCTTCAGTCAGCCATAGTGCCAGTAGAGTCAGTGTCGTCGTAACTGCCGTCTGCTTCACGTCTGCTGTGCAGCGAGCTACCTTAATTTAAGTATTAACTGTATTTTTCTTACTTGTCACTTCTTCTTCCGTGTGTATTTGCTTTTAGGAAGCTTTAACTGTCGGGTGCTATTAATAGTGTTCCATAGATTTCGTGTTTGCTTTGAATACAGAGAGAGTCCCTTCAGTCAGCCATAGTGCCAGTAGAGTCAGTGTCGTCGTAACTGCCGTCTGCTTCACGTCTGCTGTGCAGCGAGCTACCTTAATTTATGTATTAACTGTATTTTTCTTACTTGTCACTTCTTCTTCCGTGTGTATTTGCTTTTAGGAAGCTTTAACTGTCGGGTGCTATTAATAGTGTTCCATAGATTTCGTGATTGTTTTGAATACAGTCAGAGTCCCTTCAGTCAGCCATAGTGCCAGTAGAGTCAGTGTCGTCGTAACTGCCGTCTGCTTCACGTCTGCTGTGCAGCGAGCTACCTTAATTTAAGTATTAACTGTATTTTTCTTACTTGTCACTTCTTCTTCCGTGTGTATTTGCTTTTAGGAAGCTTTAACTGTCGGGTGCTATTAATAGTGTTCCATAGATTTCGTGTTTGTTTTGAATACAGAGTCCCTTCAGTCAGCCATAGTGCCAGTAGAGTCAGTGTCGTCGTAACTGCCGTCTGCTTCACGTCTGCTGTGCAGCGAGCTACCTTAATTTAAGTATTAACTGTATTTTTCTTACTTGTCACTTCTTCTTCCGTGTGTATTTGCTTTTAGGAAGCTTTAACTGTCGGGTGCTATTAATAGTGTTCCATAGATTTCGTGTTTGTTTTGAATACAGTCAGAGTCCCTTCAGTCAGCCATAGTGCCAGTAGAGTCAGTGTCGTCGTAACTGCCGTCTGCTTCACGTCTGCTGTGCAGCGAGCTACCTTAATTTATGTATTAACTGTATTTTTCTTACTTGTCACTTCTTCTTCCGTGTGTATTTGCTTTTAGGAAGCTTTAACTGTCGGGTGCTATTAATAGTGTTCCATAGATTTCGTGTTTGCTTTGAATACAGTCAGAGAGAGTCCCTTCAGTCAGCCATAGTGCCAGTAGAGTCAGTGTCGTCGTAACTGCCGTCTGCTTCACGTCTGCTGTGCAGCGAGCTACCTTAATTTAAGTATTAACTGTATTTTTCTTACTTGTCACTTCTTCTTCCGTGTGTATTTGCTTTTAGGAAGCTTTAACTGTCGGGTGCTATTAATAGTGTTCCATAGATTTCGTGTTTGTTTTGAATACAGTCAGAGTCCCTTCAGTCAGCCATAGTGCCAGTAGAGTCAGTGTCGTCGTAACTGCCGTCTGCTTCACGTCTGCTGTGCAGCGAGCTACCTTAATTTAAGTATTAACTGTATTTTTCTTACTTGTCACTTCTTCTTCCGTGTGTATTTGCTTTTAGGAAGCTTTAACTGTCGGGTGCTATTAATAGTGTTCCATAGATTCCGTGTTTGCTTTGAATACAGTCAGAGAGAGTCCCTTCAGTCAGCCATAGTGCCAGTAGAGTCAGTGTCGTCGTAACTGCCGTCTGCTTCACGTCTGCTGTGCAGCGAGCTACCTTAATTTAAGTATTAACTGTATTTTTCTTACTTGTCACTTCTTCTTCCGTGTGTATTTGCTTTTAGGAAGCTTTAACTGTCGGGTGCTATTAATAGTGTTCCATAGATTTCGTGTTTGCTTTGAATACAGTCAGAGTCCCTTCAGTCAGCCATAGTGCCAGTAGAGTCAGTGTCGTCGTAACTGCCGTCTGCTTCACGTCTGCTGTGCAGCGAGCTACCTTAATTTATGTATTAACTGTATTTTTCTTACTTGTCACTTCTTCTTCCGTGTGTATTTGCTTTTAGGAAGCTTTAACTGTCGGGTGCTATTAATAGTGTTCCATAGATTCCGTGTTTGTTTTGAATACAGTCACAGAGTCCCTTTAGTCAACCATAGTGTCAGTAGTGCTAGTGTTTTTTTCCAATACAGTCCAGAGACAGGTAGTGCTATTTTCATTGTTTCCTACAAGATGTGCCTAGCAACCACAGTTTAGTGAATAAACAGCCGCCTTTAGTGAACTAGCACTCTAGTTACAGGTTGATTAACTCTCTTCAGTAAATTGATTCCTTAGGATGGATAGGATGTGTGACTGCTGTGTACGGACGCAGGAGGAGCTGGCCACTGTTCGCGAACAGCTGAGCGTGTTGATGGCCGCGGTCAGCCGTCTTCAGGCTGCTGCCTCGGAGTTTAGCGGCAGTGGGGAGTCTGGTGCGTCGCAAGGTACACCCCAGGTGTTACATGCTTCACCCACTGTCCCTGCTCTCGAGACATCTTCGCGTGTACTGGCGCGGTTGGGCCACCCTCTCCCCAAGGGGAGTGGCGCGTTCGCGGCGCACGAGGCGGAGGGTCAATGTGGAGGCTGGCCGTGTGGCATCGCCCGCTCTGCCTGTGAGTGGACATGTGGCTGCTCCTTCAGCAAGGTCCGAGCAGGCACACGGTGGGAGGGGTTTATTAGTTATTGGGAGCTCCAACGTTAGGCGGGTGATGGAGCCCCTTAGGGAAATAGCGGGAAGGTCGGGGAAGAAGGCCAGTGTTCACTTTGTCTGCTTGCCGGGGGTCTCATCCGAGATGTGGAGCAGGCTCTGCCGGCGGCGATAGAGAGCACTTGGTGCACCCGACTGCAAATTGTTGCTCATGTTGGCTCCAATGACTCCTGCCGTCTGGGTTCAGAGGTCATCCTCAGTTCGTACAGGCGGTTGGCGGAATTGGTGAAGGCGGAAAGCCTCGCTCGCGGGGTGAAATCAGAGCTAACTATTTGTAGTATCGTTCCCAGAACCGATCGCGGTCCTCTGGTTTGGAGCCGAGTGGAAGGCTTAAACCAGAGCCTCAGACGATTCTGCGGAGATCTGGGGTGCAAATTTTTCGACCTCCGCTATCGGGTGGAGAAATGTAGGGTCCCCCTGAATAGGCCAGGCGTGCACTACACGCCGGAAGCGGCTACAAGGGTAGCGGAGTACGTATGGAGTGCACATGGGGGTTTTTTAGGTTAGAGAATCCCCTCCCTAGGCCCGACAAGACGCCTCCTGAGACGCAGCAAGGTAGGAGTAGGCAAAATGCAACAGGGAATAACAATATTAATGTGCTAATAGTAAATTGCAGGAGCGTCTACAGAAAGGTCCCAGAACTGCTCTCATTAATAAACGGTCACAACGCCCATATAGTACTAGGGACAGAAAGTTGGCTGAAACCAGATGTAAATAGTAATGAAATCCTAAACTCAGATTGGAATGTATACCGCAGAGGCAGGCTGGACAGTGAAGGGGAAGCGTGTTTATAGCGATAAGAAGTGCAATAGTATCGAAGGAAATTGACGGAGATCCGAAATGTGAAATGATTTGGGTGAAGGTCACGGTTAAAGCAGGCTCAGACATGGTAATTGGATGTCTCTATAGGCCCCCTGGCTCAGCAGCTGTTGTGGCTGAGCACCTGAAGGATAATTCGAAAAATATTTCGAGTAGATTTCCCCACCATGTTATAGTTCTGGGTGGAGATTTTAATTTGCCGGATACAGACTGGGAAACTCAAACGTTCATAACGGGTGGCAGGGACAAAGAATCCAGTGAAATTTTTTTAAGTGCTTTATCTGAAAACTACCTTGAGCAGTTAAACAGAGAACCGACCCGTGGCGATAACATATTAGACCTTCTGGTGACAAACAGACCCGAACTATTTGAAACAGTTAACGCAGAAAAGGGAATCAGCGATCATAAAGCGGTTACGGCATCGATGATTTCAGCCGTAAATAGAAACATTAGAAAAGGTAGGAAGATTTTTTTGTTTAGCAAAAGTGACAAAAAGCAGATTACAGAGTACCTGACGGCTCAACACAAAAGTTTTGTCTCATGTACAGATAGTGTTGAGGATCAGTGGACAGAGTTCAAAACCATCGTACAATATGCGTTAGATGAGTATGTGCCACGCAAGATCGTAAGAGATGGAAAAGAGCCACCGAGGTACAACAACCACCGAGTTAGAAAACTGCTGCGGAAGCAAAGGGAACTTCACAGCAAACATAAACATAGCCAAAGCCTTGCAGACAAACAAAAATTACGCGAAGCGAAATGTAGTGTGAGGAGGGCTATGCGACAGGCGTTCAATGAATTCGAAAGTAAAGTTCCATGTACTTACTTGGCAGAAAATTGTAAGAAATTTTGGTCTTATGTCAAAGCGGTAGGTGGATTAAAACAAAATGTCCAGACACTCTGTGACCAAAATGGTACTGAAACAGAGGATGACAGACTAAAGGCCGAAATACTAAATGTCTTTTTCCAAAGCCGTTTCACAGAGGAAGACTGCACTGTAGTTCCTTCTCTAGATTGTCGCACAGATGACAAAATGGTAGATATCGAAATAGACGACAGGGGGATAGAGAAACAATTAAAATCGCTCAAAAGAGGAAAGGCCTCTGGACCTGATGGGATACCAGTTCGATTTTACACAGAGTACGCGAAGGAACTTGCCCCCCTTCTTGCAGCGGTGTACTGTAGGTATCTAGAAGAGCGTAGCGTTCCAAAGGATTGGAAAAGGGCACAGGTCATCCCCGTTTTCAAGAAGGGACGTCGAGCAGATGTGCAGAACTATAGACCTATATCTCTAACGTCGATCAGTTGTAGAATTTTGGAACACGTATTGTGTTCGAGTATAATGACTTTTCTGGAGACTAGAAATCTACTCTGTAGGAATCAGCATGGGTTTCGAAAAAGACGGTTATGTGAAACCCAGCTCGCGCTGTTCGTCCACGAGACTCAGGGGGCCATAGATACGGGTTCACAGGTAGATGCCGTGTTTCTTGACTTCCGCAAGGCGTTCGATACAGTTCCCCACAGTCGTATAATGAACGAAGTAAGAGCATATGGACTATCAGACCAATTGTGTGATTGGATTGAGGAGTTCCTAGATAACAGGACGCAGCATGTCATTTTCAATGGAGAGAAGTCTTCCGAAGTAAGAGTGATTTCAGGTGTGTCGCAGGGGAGTGTCATAGGACCGTTGCTATTCACAATATACATAAATGACCTTGTGGTTGACATCGGAAGTTCACTGAGGCTTTTTGCGGATGATGCTGTGGTGTATCGAGAGGTTGTAACAATGGACAATTGTACTGAAATGCAGGAGGATCTGCAGCGAATTGACGCATGGTGCAGGGAATGGCAATTGAATCTCAATGTAGACAAGTGTAATGTGCTGCGAATACACAGAAAGATAGGTCCTTTATCATTTAGCTACAAAATAGGTCAGCAACTGGAAGCAGTTAATACCATAAATTATATGGGAGTACGCATTAGGAGTGATTTAAATGGAATGATCATATAGTGTTGATCGTCGGTAAAGCAGATGCCAGACTGATTCATTGGAAGAATCCTAAGGAAATGCAATCCGAAAACAAGGGAAGTAGGTTACAGTACACTTGTTCGCCCACTGCTTTAATACTGCTCAGCAGTGTGGGATCCGTATCAGATAGGGTTGATAGAAGATATAGAGAAGATCCAACGGAGAGCAGCGCGCTTCGTTACAGGATCATTTAGTAATCGCGAAAGCGTTACGGAGATGATAGATGAACTCCAGTGGAAGACTCTGCAGGAGAGACGCTCAGTAGCTCGGTACGGGCTTTTGTCAAAGTTTCGAGAACATACCTTCACCGAAGAGTCAAGCAGTATATTGCTTCTTCCTACGTATATCTCGCGAAGATACCATGAGGATAAAATCAGAGAGATTAGAGCCCACACAGAGGCATACCGACAATCCTTCTTTCCACGATCAATACGAGAATGGAATAGAAGGGAGAACCGATAGAGGTACTCAAGGTACCCTCCGCCACAGACCGTCAGGTGGCTTGCGGAGTATGTATGTATGTAGATGTAGATCTGCGTCCGGCCCTCCTGATTTAGGTTTTCCGTTATTTCCCTAAACCGCTCCAGCCAAATTCCGCAATGGTTCCTTCGAAAGGACACGACCGACTTCCCTCCGAATCCTTCCCTAATCCGATGAGACCGATGACCTCGCAGTTTGGTCTCCTCGCCCAAATAGCCCCTTCCGAGGTACCAGTGTGACGGAAACTGGAAATTTCTGCCGAACAGCATATCAGAGGGCACTCTGCGCTGTGGATATTTTTCAGCGTAGAGGGCATGAGCTCGCAGGCTACGTCCATTTGCTGTACCACAGCAGAATATCATATCCACCATTTCGTTTGTCGAGTAGTGCGCTTCCATTGGTAACAAGTGGCGGAAGAGAGAAACTAAATGTACTACGTACAGCCGGCCGGGATGGCCGAGCGGTTCTAGGCACTACAGTCTGGAACCGCGCGACCGCTACGGTCGCAGGTTCGAATCCTGCCTTGGGCATGGATGTGTGTGATGTCCTTAGATTAGTTAGGTTTAAGTAGTTCAAGTTCTAGGGGACTGATGACCACGGAAGTTATGTCCCATAGTGCTCAGAGCCATTTCAGCCATACTACGTACAAACAGTGCAATAACAGTAAACACGTAACTGAATCCGTGGTTAAAAGAAGCCAAAACATCACGGTACGTACCCAGGACTGACAGTGTACAACTAGGCACACAAACACGACGAAAATTAACGTAGCCTACAACATGACTCAAACCGCACAGCTGACTGCTGACCACCTAATTTTAGGTACAGTGTTGCGAGTAAGACATCACAATACGCTACCGACACATCTGACGGAGCACCAATGCAACGACTGTAGCTAATATCCGCAACCAAGCATCGCGCAGCTCTTCCAATAAACACCTGTTTATCTCGGAAAGTATGCGTCTCTGGACCCATGTTTACTGAATTTATTTTTCTTGTTTCGATGAGTACTACCATCTCTCAAAGTATTAGACACGTTTTTTGAACACCTTATATACACCGTAAAACTTGCTCAAATCGGCACGTGTATAATTCGGAAATCTGCCCAAACCGTACAAGTATTACACTCCCGACACATTCAGTGCACTTTCATATGCTGATTTTTTGTGTAACGCGGAACGTGCCTAAAGCGGAAACGGAAAGCAAAACATAGAGCAAACTTAATAATAATTCATTATATAATGCGGAAAAGAGCCTATACAGTACTGCTGTATTACAGTTCATTAGTTATTCACGACGCTAGAAGGACGTCACTCTTAACCCTAGGACGCCCAAGCCTTTTTTCTGACTTGGATTCCTAAGGGGGGGCGGTTCGGCGAGCTCACAGGTATTGAATGAGTTTACTGACGAAAAATTACAACTTTCAAAATGGTTTATATATTTTAACTAAGGCATCGGTTTATAAATGTTATTAATTGTTATAAAAATTGGATTGAGTGAGTAAAAAATTGACATATTACAACACAAAATACAGATGTGTTCATATACAATAGACTACTGAGTCCTCAACTTCAAAGCAAGAGACACACTTCACAATTTTTTTCTGAATGTGTGTTACACACATGTTTACGACACTGTCCACAATACTGTTTTGGTTTCCTTAGATTGTTATACTTCTGCTTCTTTTGTTTTAGCTTCTCTTAGACAAATATGGCACCGACATTTCCCAGCAGGAGGCTGACGTGCTTCTGTTGTCACTTCTTTGATTTTCTTTTGTAGAATAGTCTCCATTGATTGAACAATTTGGTTAGATAACCATCTTGCATTGGCACTTCTTTCTTCTACCTGCAATTTCACTAGTTCCATCCCAGCTTGCAGAAGATAAAGTTTCCGTTTGTTGTGTTTCTTTTCATTCCATCTTGGATGTTGCTGGATGAATATGGTGGTTGCATTGATAGCAAAAATGTCGATGAGAGAGTAAAATACAGATAGAGGCCATCTGTTCCCCTCTTGCAGGTGTACATTTGATCAATGGTATCAACTACTTAAACCTAACTAACCTAAGGACATCACACAACACCCAGGCCTGTACCTTGGTGCATTGTTGACATCAGTAAGATTTTACTTGGTTTCGTTTTTGCTGTGTAGGACACCAAAGTTACTGGAGGCCTACCTGTTGATGGGTCTGTGAACAAGAACATTGATGAATATAGCTCTCGATTTGACGTGTTCTTCGTTATGTCTGGAATATCCTTCCTGTTTGACTGTAGAGTTCCTACAGTAGTAACTGTGTAGTCTTGGTATAACTCTTCCGCCAAATCCACCGAGGTGTAGTATCGGTCTGTAGTAATATTTCGACCAATATTTTTCACAAGTGCTACCAGATGTTTGACGACAGCGGCTGAACCCCGTTCTTCTTTCGACAAATTCTGAGCATTACCCGCATAGTGTTCCATATTCAAGACGTATCTGTCAACTGCATCGGAAATCATGCGTATAAGGATGCCATACTTTCCCGGTTTATCCTTCATAAATACTTTGAAGAGGCAGCGCCCTCTAAATAAGCTGAGCATCTCATCGATGGTGAGGTGGACCCCTGGTTTATACAGCAGTGGAAACCTATCATTGACTTTGTTCAAAACATAACGGATTGCTGTGAACTTGCCTGCTTCCCTTCTTAGCTGGCGGGTACTTTTGTCATGAAACATTGCAATAAGTTCCTTGAAACGTTCTCTTGCCATAATACCCTTGTAAACTGGCAGACCCATTAGGTCTGACCAAAGATCGTATACACTGACAGAATTGTCCTTATTTGCCCCCATAAGTATCAGGATTCCTATAAGGGCATACGATTCTTTATCATTAGTCAAAGTAATATTTCGCCTAACTGCCTCTTCATTTGAATGTTTTACTATAACATCCATGATGTCAGGCATAAGAAGGAACTTCAAGGCTTCTCCAGATGAATGGCAAACACCAGCTGGAGTTACTCCTGCCTGCTCTCTTACTATATTAGCAACAGACCTCCGAGGAATTCTAGGCTGTTACGTACCTTCTTCCAGACTTTGCCACAGTAACATCCTGATGTTACTGCCTGAAGCTGCGCTGTCTTCATCTTCTCTAACATCCACATCACTTTCCCGATCTGAATCATACTCCATAACACCATCCTCATATTCTCTTTCACTCCCCGAGTCAGAATCTTCATCTGAAATTTCATTCAGAACTCTTTCTAAAGACAGTCACGTATTCTTTTAGTCATTTCTAAGTCTGGGTGTGAACACTAGGGAACTGCACTAACTCACTGCAAGTTTACTAGATAACAGCTGACTGACATCAACAATCACTTCCTCTGAAAGTAAACCGATTGTTGTGAATATCAAGATTACCAACCAACAAGAAACTAACTTGCATTGTTGTAGAGATGAGGAATACGAAATCCTAGTAAGTGAAATTTTCTGTAGCATGGAAGCTTAAGGGCGGGCGGGCGGGGGGGGGGGGGGGGGGGGGAGGGTGTTGTTGGATCCATAATAAGTTTATTTATTTATTCTTTCAAAGCAGGAATTTTCTATAAAATATATTGACTCTAATGTTTCATAAAATAGCCAACAAACAGTAACTCAAAGGGAATATGTAGTATGAAAGTTACTTGGACAAAAGCAGGGGATATAAAAAAATTGTGGGTTCAACGAACCCCCCCGCCCCCCCCCTTTAGGCGTCCTAGGGTTAACACCACTGTTAAGCGGCGCAGAATCAAAAAAAGAGGTCCAGAGCAGCGCTGCTGGTGTGGGCCTAAAACCGCGCTGCTCTGTGGAACAACGAAGAAGTTAGGCTCAGTGTCGGCACAGCATATGAAAGGAAACGTTTCGTTCGTCAGCGCTCTATTTGTCGGCTTTCTCGTTTTGCTCACTATTGACGCACGCTGGCGCATACAGGAACATTGTTGCTCACCTACCTGCAATGTGCGCAGTGAAAGAGGTGGGTATTGTATTTTACCCGACAAGGTCATTATTCTCAGCCAGTTAGTAGCACTTTAAGAGATACAGTAACACGTCGAACGAACGGTATGAGTCGTTAACACTTAACGAAAAGATTAACGTAATCGGGGCGAGTGAGGAAGACAAACCCTCTTTGCGCGAAATTATGTTGCGTTTCAAATGCGGTAAAACACAAATTTATGAGACTTTAAGAAACATGGATAAGATTCGGGACGAATGATGAAAGGGAACTGCTAAATGAAAAGAAAGGCGAGGAAGACCAGAAACGAAGAAATTAACGAAATATTGTAAGTGTGCGGGAAAAAAACTTACCTCTATATGGACCCATGTTGCAGAGTGACGCTCAGAAAGTCGCTAAAGATCTTGGAATTACGGGGTTTAAGACATCCACAGGATGGCTGGACAGTTTCAAAGCTAGGCACAACATCTTGTGGAATGAACTGTGTGGGGAAGCTAAGGATGTGGAGGAAAGTGTAGAAACCGAATGGAAGACAATTCTGCCCAACTTAATTGTGAATTATGACCCGAAAGCAGTGTTCAGCGTGATGAAATTGGACTGTTTTATGGCACGCTACCTTCAAAATCACTAGGAATTCGAGGCGAAAAGTGCACCGTCATAAAAATGAGCAAGGAAAGACTGTACTGCTGTGTGGAAACTTGTTAGGTGAAATGGAGAAGCCACTGGTGATTGAAAAGGCGGCAACGCGTTTTTTCAAAAATATAAACGTCAGTAACTTCCAATCACATGTGGAAGCAATAAAAAGGCGTGGATGGGGAGTGTACTTACGCAAGAATGGCTGGACACTTTCAATGCCAAAATGAATAAAAGGAAATCGCCAAATTCTCCTTTTCCTAGACAATGCAACCTGACACCCGGAAGTAACGTTATCAAACGTGAAATTGGCGTGGTTCCCTTTAGGTTCAATCAGCCTCACACAACCCATGGACCAGTGGGTTATTCACACATTCAAGTGACATTATGGGCGATTTCCGATGGAATCTCTTATTCTTAGTGTTGAACAAGCCGAAAGTGAGCTTGCAGTTTCTGTCCTGGATGCAGTAAATTGGATTGGCTCGACAGTAAAGGAAATAAAACCCGAAACTGTCACCAAGTGCTTCAACAACGCGGGGTTTGGGGATCGAGAACAAGACGCTTCTGTGGCCATCGAAGTTCAAGAAAATGCAACAGCAGTTGCTGAGTTAATGAATATGCGGAACATTTCATTTCATATAGCGCAGATGATTACATTCGAAGTGATGACGTCAACTCACTCCACTTTCACTTCATCAACAGATTTAACACAAATCCGCAACTCAGATGGCGATGAAGAAGAAACAAAGGAAAGAGAAGAGGAGCAAAATAATTTCCCTAGAAAAATTAATACGGCTGAAGAATACTGTTGTGGCGTAACAAGTTTGCTACGCCACACTGGGAAGGGAGCCGAAAGAAAGGCACGCGTACACACACGCCGACTGGCGTCAAGTCTGGAACAGGATAAGTATTGAATTCTAATAAGAAAAGTATGCAGCTCCTCAAATACTTAACTTTATTCCATGTTGTGGTACATCGCTGTTGATAATACAAATAAGACTCTCTTCAGATACGGTTAATTGCGCCTTGCTAGGTCATAGTCATGGACTTAGCTGAAGGCTATTCTAACTGTCTCTCGGCAAATGAGAGGAAGGCTTCGTCCGTATTGTCGCTAGCAATGTCGTCGTACAACTGGTGCGAGTGCTCTATCGTATATCGAGACCTGCCTTGTGGTGGCGCTAGGTCTGCGATCACACAGTGGCGACACGCGGGTCCGACATGTACTAAATGGACCGCGGCCGATTTAAGCTACCACCTAGCAAGTGTGGTGTCTGGCGGTGACACCACAAATACATTGCATGCATAGACGATGTTATGCAATTTGTAGCACACACAAGTTCTCCCAACTTGTTGGAACTATTGTATGGTGCAAAAAATTGCCTAGAAAAAACAGTTTTGAACAGGAAATTAAAACAAGTTTCCTTCCTTGATATCTGGCGAAGAAAATTTACTGTAAAGCAAATGAACATGGCTATAATATGTACGTAGCTAAAATAATAAAATAATTTAAAGTTCAAGTAAAATATAGAAATGCCGTGTTATATACCAATTAGTGTAATAGTCCAGTGTTCTATTGTCCAATATACAGTAAATGAACTTCTAATGTGCTAGAGTGAAGGTACATAAATACAGTATATGCATAATTAAACATTTTTACTGTACTTTTGTGCATGATACCTGACAAATTTCACGTAGCCCAGTGAGTTTTGAGTAATCCGGAAACTTGTCAAATTTGTAAAATTATTTTAGCCCCTGGCAATTCCGTTTTGATCACGTTTTGCTGTATATAATTGTCACTGTCGGGATAGATACTGTAGCATGCGTGGCAACACGTGAGACCGCAGGATGTCTGTGCCGTCAAAGGTCCCTCAGTCGCCACCAGCTGTGACGTAACGTTGTTCACGCTGGTTCCACACTCCATGACGTCAGTAGTAATTCCGCTGTGCCTGTCTAAAACGTTGGAAAACTGAAACGTTTCTCCTCAGCCGGCTGCCATTCTAGACGACGATCGTCGTCTGGGGTAGTGCAGAACTGCGATTCATCGCTCAACACACTGCAACGCCCTTCGTCAGGAGTCTGTGCTTCCCTGTCACCGGACCACTCCAGACAAGGCCGTTTGTGTTGCGGTGACAAGCACGAGTCCGGCTGCTGACAGTTTCTGAGGAATGGCACTCCACTACTTGGTACCGGATGGCAGATAAAATAGGAAGGGAATACGACGTACTTAGTGCACAGTATGGCGATCCGCACTAGTGGCGGTCTGACGTAGTCGAGCAGAAACTCTACAGCCAATATGCCTGCTTTCAGTTTACCAAGCACTCCAGCAAGGGCCACTGTCATCTCTGCAGCTAGGTTACCGAACACCCCACCATTGGGCTACTGTCGCATTCGGATGCCTCACAAATCTGGGTATCGTACGATTTGACCAGCCAGCCAAATGGAGACCCACAGTGAGGCATTTTAAATTTCTAGGTAAAGTGCTGATGACGCTGGTTCACACGAGTAGACGGCATCTCCGTGTCCTTCACAGTGACCACTCAAGACCTGACACTGTTCACGTCCCTTAGATGGCCTGCCAGGACTAAACACAACTAACACTAATGCACCCTGGTGGCCATTCCACCTCACACACGATAACTGCTGAAATCATTTACATACCCGCTAATGTTGTGAATGTGTACGAAGTCACTCTGACATCCGACCGTGCCTGCTGAGCAATCAGTTTTTTCCCCCGCAAGCCCTGTAGTTGTTTAAAACTGTGATAATCGCGACGGCGTGCAAATATCACTTCTGTGGCGACGATCTGTTACTGCGACTGTTGACGTGAATGTCTTCAGTGGTAAGACTGGCGGGAGAAATATAACCAAATTAAATGCGAAAAAGTCCCAAGTAATTTTAGTATACCACTAGAAATTAATAACTGCTGAATCCCGCGAATAGTCGTCTCCTATTCTTCTCCTCGAAATTCCAATATTTTATTAAAAAGCATAGGCGAACTTAGGAGTCACTTCCAAATGAGCAGAAAATATTGTCATCACATGCAGGAAGCCTTTATGCTTATTTCCTTCAAATATGTGAAACGTAGAGTAGAGTAAAACTACTCTTCCTATCGTACCTCCACTGACTATTGCGATATGATCCAGCACGGAATGGGAAGTGAGATTGCTAGACTGTTTCATGCTAACCATGAATTGGTGTTGAAACATCCCCCTTA
The DNA here is from genome assembly GCF_023864345.2 of Schistocerca serialis cubense. Classification (NCBI taxonomy): domain Eukaryota; kingdom Metazoa; phylum Arthropoda; class Insecta; order Orthoptera; family Acrididae; genus Schistocerca; species Schistocerca serialis. The sequence continues at coordinate 470,375,187 of NC_064646.1, read as the reverse complement.
GCAAAATTTTATAAAAGTGCTGGTAAACCTCTACGTTATTTGATTTTCAAACAGCTGAGCAAAACTGTATGTACTCTGACATTCACTAAACTGACACACAATATTTTTAGCGCAACACAAGCTGACTTTCAATGACCTATACCTTTCATGAATCACTTACCTCACAAAAATCTTCGTTACTCGAACTACTGCAATACAGCGAACGCCAATACTGCCAGCTAAATAAAAGGTTCTAACTACTGAAGGCACTAACTACTGATAGTCATAGTCAACAAATGAAAGATTTTGATAGCGAACAAACAATGTTCAAAAGTCATTATATATATAATCAGTTCATGATATCCAGCATTACAAATTTACCCTTTTTGATGGACACACGTCCAGATCATACGCTCTCAAAACACCATCTCACTCCCCACATCCACCACTGCAGGCGGCTCACCTCCAACTGCGCAGCGCTACGCAGTGTTGCCAACTCTAAAAACCCCGAGTCGCCAGATTCAATATCAAAAGTCGCTAGAAAGTCGCTAAAACTGATTTTACTAGGAGTGTACTGAAAATTTCGTGCTGTGAATGGAGCAAGAAGCCAGTGGGGGCGGGGGGGGGGGGGGGGGGGGAATAAAATATTAATAAAAACTCTCATACTTAATTGCTATATTGTCTTAATTAAATGATACATCGCTTGCAACAACAGACATATAAAATACGCTAACGTTTAATTAAACATGTTATCATAATTGACGCAACACCTTAATTGTTGGTTCAATCACAGTAGTCAAATATACTAGAAATATACAACTATATTTGTAACAAAAGAAAGCAAGAACTCAAATTAGGTTACGAAATATATAGTTACCGGGAAGTGAGCTATTCGTCGTCGTCACTCAGAACATCGAATAACTCTTCTGTTTCATGCTCTGACAGAACTGTAGTTGATGTAGAGGGTTGAACGTCGCTCAAAAGATGATGTTGCAGTTCGACTGGTTTTGTCGCAAAAGAGTAACTTTTGTTCGTGCCAATAAGCTCCAATTCGTCTGATTGCATTGTTTCTTCAGTTGGTCTCTCAGTATGATCAAAGCATTAATTGTCTTTAACGATAATCTGTTACGTTGTTTAGTTTTTATAATGTTCATAGAACTGAATATTCTTTCCACTTCTGCATTTGAATGCGGTAGGCATAGAACAGTCATTGCTAGCTTTGAAATCAAAGAAAAAGGATTCTCCCCTGCGGCATTTTTATACTGCAAAACCTCACTCCAAAATCGAACAGTGTTAGTAGTGTTATTCCACCTAATGAAATTGATATTACGCGATTCTTGCAGCATACCGTCTATGAAATCGCCACTAAAACCCAATTCTTTGGCTACATCTGCTACAGCATTATTTTTATTAACTTCTAGTATTTCTTCAACATTCAGCATTGACATTTTTTTCATGATCGTAACGTTACTTGGCAGTCTTTGTTGACTTTCTTTTATGAGTTTCAGACTAAACTGAATGCATCTCTTCTTCAAATAAACTTTATTTTTTTCAGACAAACTTGACTCAGACAATTTCTGTTCAAACATAAAGCCAAGGTACGGATTTGCGTACATACATTCGCTAGGAACTGGTGTTGTCAACAAATCAACAGTTGGAAACACTATGTTTTGTTGAGTGACCGCATGAGAAATAAAAGTGTATCTAGTAATTTAGTGGGGTCATTGTCTTCTCCTTCAAATGCTTTTATTGCTATTTGTACGTCTTTTAAAGCATGTTTCAGGTAAAACATGTAAATATGATTTGAGTCGTTACAATACATCTTGTACAAAAGATCGGCAGTGTAACAATTGTCTTGAACCATGGCAAGTGAAAAATGTAGCTTTAGTTCTTCCCACTGCTCCAGAATTCCTCGTATTGCTGATTCAATTCAAAGCAAAGCAAACGTGTTGCACAGACCTTAAAAAATTTTAGTGGCTGTTTTCCACAATTTATTGTCTCATAAACCTTTTTATATTCCTCTTGTCTTTTGGGTGAAATGGAGAACCAATTGTAGGTTTACCGTACAAGAAACTCTGTTTCTAGCTATGGTACTCACTGAAGGGTGCGAAACTGCAAGCTGAAGAGTGACAAATGCTTCAAAACATATTCTCCCTTGAGTTGTTCGAAAAGCCCATTGTTTATTCCAACCATTGCATAAGCATTATCTTTGCCAATTCCTACCATATTAGCTATCGGAAGTTTGAGATCTTTCAAAGAATTCACAAGAACAGCAGCCAGATTTCTTGCATCTGCATTTTCAACTACAGCGAGTTTGAGAAATACTGATTTAATGGTTTGGTTGTTTGCACTATAGTACCGTATAACGATACCCAGTTTTTTAGATATTGATACATCTGTGGATTCATCTATTAATACACTGTATTTTTGGTTACTTACATCTTCAACCAATGATTGTGTAAAATATGGAGCCAAAACTTCAGTTATAATGTTAGTGCACTTTGTACGATGTAATTGCATGTTTTAGCGCCCTCATCACTGGAAAACACCTTCTTGCGCAGTATTCCTAAATGATCTACAGGTAAAATAGAACAATGTTCCGAAATAAATAAAGGGCGCCTTCCGCTCTGCTTGCTGTTCTAACTGTAGTTTTCAGAACAATTTTCACAGGTAAGGTGGTTTGTGTTTTTTTAAATCAATTTTTTGTTTATGCTTAATAGTTTTCGAATGCTTTCTAATATCACACAATTCAGCATAAAACTGTTTCACGTACTTGACATCTTGCCTTGGATAAGTCTCCAACGACTGGTTTCGGCCACCCATTGAATCCAGGTTCTGCTTCCCACGCATCCCGACATTTTTGAGCGTACTGCTTCTTCTTCTGCGGGAAATCCATTATGTAAGCCACCACAAGATAAGTTTCACCAGTTTATAATCACTGAAAATACATTAAAACTCAGGCGAACTAGGGGTCGTGAAACAATCTACTCACTCGGTAACTCGATATCAGTCCTATTGTTCATTGTTTAAAACGTAATAATGTCTTAGATACCCCCACAGAATTGTTCTTGCGTTACCACTGTGCATGAGGCAATAATTTGACTGCGAGTTAACATTTCGAAAACTTAGAGGTTGCTGGACAGAAGTGTATTTTATTATACTTAATATTACATATGGTTTTCGTCAATTCGAAAAATAAAGGGAGTTCAAAAGTTGAAGAATTATAGATCGATACGCTATCGACGATAACAGGCTAGTGGGTAATGAATAATGAATTGTTCCATAGTCGACGTTTTCTTACTCTGTAGGCAATTCCCACATTCAGGTTTACTAAATGCTGAACAATGCTACATGATCTGCTAAGAACTTAATTTAACTTAGTAAATCTAGAACAAAGTCAGTGTAGTACCCATTCTATAGTTAAAATCTTAGTTTTGTTATTGAAAATACTGGCCCAAAATAGTTTTGATTTGTACTTCAAAAGTCGTCAGTACTCCAAAAGTTGCCAGATAAGTCGCTAAATAATTGTTTTTGCTGAAACGTTTTTCTTGTCGCTAAGACGAAGGCAGAAGACGCCATTTCTAGCGACAAAGTCGCTAAATTGGCAACACTGGCGCTACGCGCTGTTCACATCCAACTGCCCAACACTAGAATATCCGAACAATGCAAACCAGCCACTAACTGCACACAGTACAGTTAGTGATTTTCATACAGAACGCTACGTGGCGTTACCAACATAAAAACCTAAACAGCCTACTTACAGTGTGTGTGTGCGCTTTACATCTGTAACATCCGTGTCTCTGACCATGTCAGTAATCCATACGGTCAGATAGTGCGTTTCCGACCAGTGACTACCACACCTTACGGTTACTTCATCGGCTCTCCCGTCCACAAACACCACAGTAACCAGTACGATAGGTTAAGTATCTGTCATCTCATCACAATCGACATACAACGTATCATGTATCCTAGTATCCTTGCTGTACCCACCCGTAAAACAGAAGTATTCGCAAACTGGTTCTCCACTGCTGCTGTGCTCCTCTGAAACCAGCTGTCCTGCACTCCACGCACAGTTAGAGGCCCTGTTGCTTGTAAGAACAAGATAACGCCCTTTCCCTTTTCATCCTCATTAACGCTCCCCAAAAATTAACGCATGTGGCCAGTTTAGCGCCAAAGCAAATTGTCCTACCTTTCCCAATGACCCACGTCGCTCCCTTTCTCCCTATCTTCTTAAAATTGCGGATTTCGAAGGTAGAAAGTTAATAAACAAGGGATGTTGCATTGCAGCAAGCAATAAGTTGGAAATTTGAGTCGGTCAGGAACCATGTCCAGATGGCTGAAGCAGTTCAGGCAACTGCTCGCGATATGATATAGTAAATCACATGATCAAAGCAGTGCACCTTTTGCCTGACAGTAGTGTTGTCCTGCTATGTTACGTTCAACAAATGCCCAAGAACTGCCAATCATGTACCAGTGTGTAAGGAAGAGCCAGTCTTTGGGTTTACTGCAGAATAGATGTGTGTAGTTGGTCACATGAACATTATTTGAACATTTTGCCAAAGTAATGACTTACGAGTAGGGGAGTATTATATCAACTGGTAGGATATTAGTAAGCAATAACTCAGCTACTTCAGAAGTTGCGCATACTCATGACGAAATTAGTGGACAAAATGATATTGAGTCAGTAACTTCTGTTGGTGAAACATTATTTTATTATTACTGTAACAGTAAGAGTAAGGATTCCATGAACAGTTGTCACATGAAAGATTAGTTTGGAAAAGCCACAAAGATATGGCAAACTTCAGCATGAAATTTAACTGTTAGAATGCCCATGTTTGGGTCTAGGCATTGTTAGGAAATGTTACTCGTAAAAAAAGTCGAATGATCAGCGCTGTTATACTTTCAAATGAACTTTTTCCATCTATATCTGAGGAACTTTACATTAAAATTAACAAACGCGTTACCATACTGGCTAACACAGTCTCATCCAGCTACAAAGTAGATTTTCTCTCTCTTAACCATCCCCACCCATGCCCAATCACTGTTAATTAATATTAAATAAGATAAGGGGGAAGGCTGAAGACTCAATCCTTATCTTTGAATTCCAGAAGAGCTTTGGAAGAACTCTGAAGGAACAAACATTCAAGTTTTGATAACTACCAGTCGAAATCTTACAGGCCACCAGCACAAAGATTGGGCGTGAACCGAACAAGTTCATGAATGACATTTATTAAACTGGAAACTTCCATGAGACTTGGAAAAGAATCACAATTACTACATTCCTGAAAAGGAAGAATAGGTTACTACATGGTCAGTCTGGTATCAAAAGCATAAAAAAATGCTCAAAAATAGTTCAGTGAAAGATGGAATGGAAAATTTAAAGCAGGTTACGGGAGAACTGGTCTTAATATTTGAAGACTTTTTTCTTCCACGTTCCTCCTCTGTCTTTTCCACTCCCCCTCCCCCCACCCCCCTCTCACTGATGTCGACAGTTGTCTGCAGACTTCTTCACTGCAGCTTTCCTCTGTTGTACTGACGAAGCAATTAAAGCTGTGCTGATTTCTTTTTAGTCTTGTTGCACTGTGGAAACTACTAAATAATTTATAATGTTGTGCACTGGATGTGTCTTGCGCCTATCATAGTGAATGCAATGTAAAACATGATTAGAGGGAAGAGCGTTTCTGACGGGGTCTAATATTAGCCGGCTTAAATAAAACACCCCCAAGCGTTTGATCGCAAGTTTTTTTTTCTTCTATTTTATGCTCTGTTTCAATCTGGCTGTTCGTCATTAGATACGCCTAAAACGGGATGTGCAAGTTTATCAATAGGAGCATTACGACTGGATAAAACAGTACTGGAAGTAGTATTTACATAGCCTAGATAGACACCACCAGAAAATGTTGCAATATAGCAGGCGCAAATGACCAGGACTGTAGGTGAGTCGCCAGTATACTGAGCTTGCAGCTGCGGCGCAAGCGATACTCAATTGTAGACCGCGGCTGCAGCGCAAAAGATTCCAGAATGGACCCCCATTCGGATCTCTGGGAGGGGACTGCCAAGGGGGAGGTTACCATGAGAAAAAGATTGAATAATCAACGAAAGGATAACGTCCTACGAGTCGGGGCGTGGAATGTCAGAAGCTTGAACGTGGTAGGGAAACTAGAAAATCTGAAAAGGGAAATGCAAAGGCTCGATATAGTAGGGGTCAGTGAAGTGAAGTGGAAGGAAGACAATGATTTCTGGTCAGATGAGTATCGGGTAATATCAACAGCAGCAGAAAATGGCATAAGTGTAGGATTCGTTATGAATAGGAATGTAGGGCAGAGGGTGTGTTACAGTGAACAGTTCAGTGACCGGGTTGTTCTAATCAGAATCGACAGCAGACCAACACCGACAACGATAGATCAGGTATACATGCCGACGTCGCAAGCTGAAGATGAACAGATAGAGAAAGTGTATGAGGATATTGAAAGGGTAATGCAGTACGTAAAGGGGGACGAAAATCTAATAGTCATGGGCGACTGGAATGCAGTTGTAGGGGAAGGAGTAGAAGAAAAGGTTACAGGAGAATATGGGCTTGGGACAAGGAATGAAAGAGGAGAAAGACTAATTGAGTTCTGTAACAAGTTCCAGCTAGTAATAGCGAATACCCTGTTCAAGAATCACAAGAGGAGGAGGTATACTTGGAAAAGGCCGGGAGATACGGGAAGATTTCAATTAGATTACATCATGGTCAGACAGAGATTCCGAAATTAGATACTGGATTGTAAGGCTTACCCAGGACCAGATATAGACTCAGATCACAATATAATAGTGATGAATAGACTGAAGTTCAAGACATTAGTCAGGAAGAATCAATACGCAAAGAAGTGGGATACGGAAGTACTAAGGAATGACGAGATACGTTTGAAGTTCTCTAACGCTATAGATACAGCAATAAGGAATAGCGCAGTAGGCAGTACAGTTGAAGAGGAATGGACATCTCTAAAAAGGGCCATCACAGAAGTTGGGAAGGAAAACATAGGTACAAAGAAGGTAGCTGGGACGAAACCATGGGTAACAGAAGAAATACTTCAGTTGATTGATGAAAGGAGGAAGTACAAACATGTTCCGGGAAAATCAGGAATACAGAAATACAAGTCGCTGAGGAATGAAATAAATAGGAAGTGCAGGGAAGCTAAGACGAAATGGCTGCAGGGAAAATGTGAAGACATCGAAAAAGATATGATTGTCGGAAGGACAGACTCGGCATACAGGAAAGAAAAACAACCTTTGGTGACATTAAAAGCAACGGTGGTAACATTAAGAGTGCAACGGGAATTCCACTGTTAAATGCAGAGGAGAGAGCAGATAGGTGGAAAGAATACATTGAAAGCCTCTATGAGGGTGAAGATTGGTCTGATGTGATAGAAGAAGAAACAGGAGTAGATTTAGAAGAGATAGGGGATCCAGTATTAGAATCGGAATTTAAAAGAGCTTTGGAGGACTTACGGTCAAAAAACATTCCATCAGAATTTCTAAAATCATTGGGGGAAGTGGCAACAAAACGACTATTCACGATGGTGTGTAGAATATGAGTCTGGCGACATACCATCTGACTTTCGGAAAAGCATCATCCACACAATTCCGAAGACGGCAAGAGCTGACAAGTGCGAGAATTATCGCACAATCAGCTTAGCAGCTCATGCATCGAAGCTGCTTATAAGACTAATATACAGAAGAATGGAAAAGAAAGTTGAGAATGCGCTAGGTGACGATCAGTTTGGCTTCAGGAAAAGTAAAGGGATGAGAGAGGAAATTTTGACGTTACGGCTAATAATGGAAGCAAGACTAAAGAAAAATCAGGACACTTTCATAGGATTTGTCGACCTGGAAAAAGCGTTCGACAATATAAAATGGTGCAAGCTGTTCGAGATTCTGAAAAAAGTAGGGGTAAGCTATAGGGAGAGACGGGTCATATACAATATGTACAACAACCAAGAGGGAATAATAAGAGTGGACGATCAAGAACGAAGTGCCCGTATTAAGAAGGATGTAAGACAAGGCTGTAGCCTTTCGCCCCTACTCTTCAATCTGTACATCGAGGAAGCAATGATGGAAATAAAAGAAAGGTTCAGGAGTGGAATTAAAATACAAGGTGAAAGGATATCAATGATACGATTCGCTGATGACATTGCTATCCTGAGTGAAAGTGAAGAAGAATTAAATTATCTGCTGAACGGAATGAACAGTCCAATGAGTACACAGTATGGTTTGAGAGTAAATCGGAGAAAGACGAAGGTAATGAGAAGTAGTAGAAATGAGAACAGCGAGAAAGTTAACATTAGGATTGATGGTCACGAAGTCAATGAAGTTAAGGAATTCTGCTACCTAGGCAGTAAAATAACCAATGACGGTCGGAGCAAGGAGGACATCAAAAGCAGACTTGCTATGGCAAAAAAGGCATTTCTGGCCAAGAGAAGTCTACTAATATCAAATACAGGCCTTAATTTGAGGAAGAAATTTCTGAGGATGTACGTCTGGAGTACAGCATTGTATGGTAGTGAAACACGGACTGTGGGAAATCCGGAACAGAAGAGAATCGAAGCATTTGAGATGTGGTGCTATAGACGAATGTTGAAAATTAGGTGCACATAAGGTAAGGAATGAGGAGGTTCTACGCAGAATCGGAGAGGAAAGGAATATGTGGAAAACACTGATAAGGAGAAGGGACAGGATGATACGACATCTGCTAAGACATGAGGGAATGACTTCCATGGTACTAGAGGGAGCTGTAGAGGGCAAAAACTGTAGAGGAAGACAGAGACTGGAATACGTCAAGCAAATAATTGAGGACGTAGGTTGCAAGTGCTACTCTGAGATTAGCACAGGAAAGGAATTCGTGGCGGGCCGCATCAAACCAGTCAGTAGACTGATGACCAATATATATATATATATATATATAATTACACTAGTCAACAACCATTTTGCATATCGGGTGTGATGCACCATTTAGTAAGTATTCTGGGGAGCAGAATCCCAATCTACCTTTCAAAATGTTCTAGTGCCTTATGTTTTTTGACTTTTTAAGTGTTTTTCACTGTCGGGCCATCAACCATTTGAAAGAAAAATTTGATAAACCAAGCAAAGCTGAAATGAGATGTATTTGTTGACCCCAAATACGAAAATAAATGAAAAGTCCAGCCAATCATATAAAACTCACAAATATCGAATTAACTGCCGGTGCTCTTACAAAGCAATTGTGAAGGGCTTTTTGAGCAACAGAAGAAATCATGCAAGGTTTCCTTTATGAGTTATCTGTTGGATAGCTACGAGAACATGGGGTGTAGAATGCCACTTAAAATTGTCTTTTTACATTCCCCTTTTAATTTCGTTTCGGAAAATTTGAAGACATTCTTACGATGGAGTACCATTATCAGTGTCACTGGAAGCCTTGGATGATGAGCGATTCATGCTGGGGTCTTGCTAGAGAGAGTGATGACATGACGACGCACAGAAGAGCATCATTTTTCGAATATCAAAATAGTTAAATTTGAAGATATATTGTGAACTAATTTAGAACTTATACTCATGTCATCTCTTTATAAAAATATTAAATAATATTGAGATCTAAAGTTCGGAATATGTATTTGTTGCTTTAGTTCTGATAATGTTAGCCGTACTGTTTTTTATTCTGCTCTGTATGAAAGAAATCTGAAATGTCAGAGATAAAACGGTTTTACCAGTGAGTTCAACACCCCAGAATTAGGAAAATCCAACGACTTACAAACCAGATACAGGAAGAAGTTTAAATTACTATATTACGTTAAGGTTATACCACAATAAGTCAGGTATTTAAATTGGAAACTGTGTGTATGTCTAGGGGGAGTGTAAAGCACGGCGGGAAAATTATTGTTGTTGTTGTTGTGATCTTCAGTCCTGAGACTGGTTTGATGCAGCTCTCCATGCTACTCTATCCTGTGCAAGCTTCATCTCCCAGTACCTACTGCAACCTACATCCTTATGAATCTGCTTAGGGTATTCATCTCTTGGTCTCCCTCTACGATTTTTACCTCGAATGCTAAATTTGTGATCCCTTGATGCCTCAAAACATGTCCTACCAATCGATCCCTTCTTCTAGTCAAGTTGTGCCACAAACTTCTCTTCTCCCCAATCCTATTCAATACCTCATTAGTTGCGTGATCTACCCACCTTGTCTTCAGCATTCTTCTGTAGCACCACATTTCGAAAGCTTCTATTGTCTTCTTGTCCAAACTAGTTATCGTCCATGTTTCACTTCCATACATGGCTACACTCCATACAAATACTTTCAGAAACGACTTCCTGACACTTAAATCTATACTCGATGTTAACAAGTTTCTCTTCTTCAGAAACTCTTTCCTTGCCATTGCCAGTCTACATTTTATATCCTCTCTACTTCGACCATCATCAGTTATTTTACTCCCTAAATAGCAAAACTCCTTTACTACTTTAAGTGTCTCATTTCCTAATCTAATTCCCTCAGCATCACCCGATTTAATTTGACTACGCGAAAATTATCCCGACTAATTTGCATCCGCACTAATATTTGAGAATGAGAGCACTTGGCAACTTCCAGCAAACGTTCCACATAATGTCAAACATTTTCTCAACTTTTTCACGCGCATACACCAACGAAATATCGAAAGGAAAAAATTTTTATCGCTTAGTACACTTTCGCTATTCGCGCAGCGGAACTTGAGCACCAAGCACGACGTTTCAATTTATTAAGTCTTTACTACTAATTCTGTCCACAACACATTTTGAAGTTATTACCCACAAACTCCACTGCAAGTATCTTCAAAATATAGCATTGTACAACATATACTTCTGGCGATATGACGTCAAAATACATTGAGATCCCATGAAAACTAGGTTTTGTTTGACATTTTCATTATTCTAGGGGTAACTGTCCGAAACTATTACTAAGTGACCCGGAGGAGCGTATACGATAGGACGTGAATGTATGCATACAACCACAGCCCGTGACCCGCACACCACGTGTACGTCCGCCATGTGATGACAGACAATTACAACGAGCAAATAGTTGCAGCATACGACCTGGCCATAAAAGAAGCCGTCCCCACCAGAACGATTCGTAATAGAACGGAGACAATCCCACAAAGCATCCTCTCCACAATAAAACTCAAAAGACGATTATTAAGGCAATATAAGAGGACAGGAGACCCCACCTTAAAAACGGAGTGGAATAGACTGAACTCCACAGTCAAAGAGAACCTAAAACGATGGAGGGCGGAATGTTGGCAAAAAGAATGCAACAAACTTAACCCCAGGGAACCGGCCAAGTTTTGGAAGACGTTCAAACAGATAACAGGAGCCCCGAGTAACAACTCCCCCAGTGCTGCTCTCGTTACCCCACAAGGCATCACAGCTGACGACCACCATAAAGCGCAAGTGTTTAGTGAGGTCCTAGAAGAAATCCACAGCCACCCCTCTGACCCTCTATTTGACGACACATTCGCAGAAGAAATAGAAGGTCTGGAGGACTTACTCAACACCCAGACAGCCCTCACAGAGGAACAGGCAAAACTCCTGGCGCCAATTTCCGAAGAGGAAATTACACTAGCCCTCTTATCCGACAAACAAAATACTGCGCCAGGCAGGGACAAAATTTCCAGAAAAATGCTCTCGGCCACGCCTCGCCACATGCTCCTTCCAACTCTAAGCCGTCTCTACAACGCTGCGCTCTGTCTAGGGATAGTGCCAAAGCAATGGAAAAACGCAAACGTTATCATGATACACAAACCTGGAAAGCCGATTAATAAACCTACTTCATATCGCCCAATCTCGCTTCTACCAGTAATTGGCAAAACATTTGAATCCATTCTAAACAAAAGAACCCACAAATTCATTAACAAATTAAAGATCCTCCCTCCAGAACAAGCCGGCTTTAGACAGGAACATTCAACCATGGACCCTATCATCAGACTAGTCAGCACAACAACAGAAGCCCTAAACAGAGGTGACTGCGTATTGGCACTGTTCCTAGACATCGAGCGAGCTTTCGATAAGGTGTGGCACTGCGGGCTGGCGTACAAAATGGCCAAGCAAAATTTTCCTCCTCATTATGTACGACTCATTCTCGACATAATTTCCAATAGAACTGCAACAGTATCGGTCGGTAACCAACTCTCCAAAAAATTCTCTCCTGCTGCTGGAGTAGCGCAAGGTGCTGTCCTCTCACCCACGCTCTACAGTTTATACACCGCCGACATCCCTCGCCCCAACAAGTGGAACGAACACTTCGCCCTCTACGCGGACGACACCGCCTACTGGTGCACGGCGCACTCGGTAGAGGAAGCGAAGAATGTAATAGCTTCCTACACACCGCAACTAGAACAGTGGATGGCCAAATGGCGCATCAAACCCAATCCAACAAAGAGCCAGCTGCTACTTTTCAGACACCGCAACCAAACGCAAAGTGCCAGACTAAAACAGGACGACCTCCACATAACCCTATGGCAAAAGAGTCAACCCTGTAAAGAGTGCAAAATATCTAGGGATGACTCTCGACTCTACTCTATCATGGAAGCACCACACCGAGAACATCATCAGCAAGTGTAAACAAAGAATGAACCTTGTGAAGCTAATCAGCTCAAAATTCGGGGGCGCCAGCCCAGATGCAGTGCTACACACCTACAGAACATTTGTTCGACCCATCCTAGAGTACGGTGCCTGTCTGTGGACGGCCTCCAGAGTGCAGTATGAAAGAGTTGCCGCATTTGACCGCCACAACTTGAGACGAGCGGGAAAGCTGCACTACACAACCGCCAACGACCTAGTCTATGCGGGCACCAACACCCGCTCTATATTAGAGAAAATCACTCCTGAGGTAGCCAATTACGGTCGGAACAGAGTGAGAACAGATGGGATAATGAAAGACGTGTTATGCAATCCAATTCACGAATACAGGATCACCCTATTTAGATACCCTTACCCCCCAGACTTCATTGCCCATGCAATTCAACGAACATTCCCGAACAACAAAGATCTCATAGATAAAATTAGAAAAAGAAGAGCGTAGCAAATACAGTGAAGTGAAGTGGCCCATTATCTCCCTCCAACTCTCTCCAACCACCCCAGTGAAGTGAAGTGAAGTGCAACGACCCTCCACGAACCGTGGAACCCATAGCTCAGAATAAGTTAGAATAAGTTAGGAATAGAATCACCAATTAATCTATCAATCAGACACACTCTAAAAAGAGCAGTAGGTTAGATGATATAAATAACTCTAGAACAAAACTCTAAACAGAGATGAACCAATCTTCCATTAGAACATTATTTAGTATAAAAACCTAGCATAACACATTTCAACAGACGATAACCCAGTACCATCCCGACTGGGGTTTTGGTGGTTTCCCCCAGTTGTAAGGCGAATGCCGGGATGTGGAATTCCACCACTTAGACATAAGAATACTGACTACAAAATGGCATGAGCCAAATCATATAGAAAATCCAAGTAGGCAGGATTCCCCACTGAAACTAATAAACAGCGCCCCAACAGCATCAAACAACCCCAGGCTGAGAAGGACCCGAGTCCTCAGCAGCCGCCACTGCCCGAAAGGGTATGGCAATCCTTTAAAAAAAAAAAAACTGACTCAGAGAGTAGTGCGGGCTGTGTTAGTGTGAGCCGGACGGTGGAAAGCGGACGATGGAATTCACAGTGGAGCAGCGGGTCTTTGTTGTGTGGAGCTGCGTGACAACAAAGTTGTGGGAACAGTATGGTCAGTCTACTGAGAAGTCTGTCGCAACAGACCGGCATATCACGTCGATCGTGCAGACGAATATTCCGCCTGGATCTGCACATGCATCTCTACCCTATACCTGTTGTTCATGCGTTACAACCAGCACACGCTCCTCAGCGCCTCCACTTTTGTGAGTGGCTGTTCACTGAGATAACAATGCATGCCTTGTTCAAATCAAATGTGTGTTAATTCCTAAGGGACCAAACTGCTGAGGTCATCCGTCCCTAGACTTACACACTACTTTAAGTAACTTACGGTAAGAACAACACACACACCCATGCCCGAGGGAGGACTCGAACCTCCGGCGGGAGGGATGCATGTATTGGACACGGATCTGTTCCTTATGTGTGATGCCTGAGTGGTTATGTGAACTTGCAGAATCACAGGTTCTGGGCGGCAGACAATCCGCAAAACTTCCACGAAACACCGCTGCACGATCGGAAGTCTGGTGTCTGGTGTCTTGACGACGAATTATGGGTCTCATCTTCTTTCATGAGACGCTCACTTCAGCGAGTAACATTGCCAACACTTTGAACCATTAGCGGCAGCATTAACGAAGCAGGAAAAGACCGACAGTTACTTCTAACGAGATGGAGAAACTGACTATATAGCCGGCCCAACCATGAAGCACATCTACATAATCTTCACGCCTGACGGTTAGCAGAGATCAACGTGATCGCGGCCCAAACTGGCTACCCAGGTAACCTCATTTGTCAGTGTGCGATTATTTTGCGTAGGGAGCCCTCAAGCCTAAGGTGTATCGCAACAATCTCTACAGTCTTCAAGAACTGCAGCAGAACATTTCGGATGAGTTTACACCAATTCCGGCAGTTCAGCTTCGATCTGCCTTCAGCTCCTTGCTGACAAGAGCCCAAAAGTGCCAAGACATGAATGGTGTGATCACTTTCAAGATCTGCTATAGTCAGATTAGTACTGAATTCCTTTCCTCTGCAGCGTTTCTTTGTACTTGGAACTCTATTCTCAGGACCACATTTATTCGTTCCATCCTGTAAAACCAATGTAATTTAAGTTTTACGTCTTCAACCGTAAAGTTTTTACACGTTTAACGTCAAATATTTAACATACTGAGTGATTTGTAAACCAAACAGACGTTTGAAGCTTGATCGTTTCCGCAATCGGGGCAGGGGGAACGGGATTTTGGTCCTGGTGTTGGATGCGATGATGGCTTTACCGGTACTTCGCTAATATTAAATTAAGAATTTTTCTTTACTTGACCGTCGCTGTAGAATCTACTTGTCTTATTCCAATTTTTTTCCCCCGTATTCAGTTCGGTTTCTAAAATCCGTCTCCCACGGCCTCGAGGCGAGCCGAATGCAACGTAAGCAGTTATTTAGCAGCAGTTGCAGCCGTCTGACTAGGCTTGTGTTAACGAATCGTAACGAGGATCTTGCACAAGTAGCCACGGTGAGTGATGTGAACCCGTATGTGCTCGCTTCCGCTGCACTCGGCTCAGACATCACTAGCACTCTTTCGTGCAACACGCGAGCCGCAGTTGGAATCTTTCACACCGCGCTCCGGAGCATGTCTCACTCACCAGCGGACATTGCGCTGTTGTGCTCGCGATCGTAAAGTACTGTGACCGCAACAATGTGATCTAGTGTTGCGACTGTGAATGAGGAACAGTACTCTTTCAGTCCGAACGCGATTCTGGATCTTTTTCTACGAACGTAAACATTCGATCTACGTTTAACTCCGGGAAAATATGACAGGGTCCATGAATGTACGAATGCCTGCCGACTACGTAACAGCAAGTCTTTCCGCTGCCTCACTGTGAAACAGAATCTCTTTTCGGTGTTATGATTGACAGTTTGCTATAAATGTGGAAAATACAGGGTGGCTTAGACAGGATTTCCAGTTGATATCGTAAATGGCCGCTTGCTCTAAATGCAGAAAAATTGAAGTTAATGTTGATGAGTAGGAAAAACAATCCCGTAACGTTAACGTTAGTAAAGTGCTGCTTGACAGTCACATCCATTATCTAGGAATAACGTTGCAAAGCGATACGAAATGGAATGAGTACGCCAGGTTCGTAGTCGGGAAGACGAATGTTCGACTTTGTGGGGAGAATTTTGGGAAAGGAGACTGCGTGCTGTGACGCAGGTGCGACCCATTCTTGAGTACTGCTCGAGTGTTTCGGATCCCCTCCAAGCAGGATTGAAGGAAGACATGGAGCAATTGAGAGGCAGGCTGCTATATTCGTTACCGCTAAATTCGATCAGCACGCAAGTATTACGGTAATGCTTGGTGAACTTCAATGGGAATCTCTAGAGGGAAGACGACGCTCCTTTCGCTAGGCATTACTGTGGAAATGTAGAACCTGTTTTCGAGGACGATTGCACATCGATTCTACTACCAACTACCACACAGATAAAATGAGAAAGTATGACTCGCACGGAGGCTCCCTCGCTCTACTTGCCGGTGGACTGGAAAGGGAATGACGGGGAGTGGTACGTGTGTATCTGCCGCCACTCACCGTACCGTAGCTTGCGGAGTACGAATGTAGAGGTGGATGTGGATAAGATAAAAGTTAATGAAGATGAGTAGGAAAATCAGTCCTGTAATGTTCGCAAGCATAATTAATGCCGTGCTGCTTGATCACTCACGTTGACTGATTAACGAGGTGTTACACTCCAAAGCGACGTCACGTCACGCGAGGTAGATTTTAGGGTAGACGAATGGCCAGCTTGGGTTTAGCGAAGTTTAGCTCTACAAATGAGGCAGCATAAAGAACGTCTGTGTGACCCATTATTGAGTACTGCTCGAGTGTGTGGTATCACAATCTGGTAGGATTAAAGGAAACATCGCAGCAATCCAGGTGTGTTGCTGCTACATTTCTTACAGACAGAAACGACCAACACGCGAATATCACGCAAATGATATGTGATTTGTAATGGGAATCCTTAGACCTAGAGGGAAGACGACTTCCTTTTGGATAGTTCTGTAGAGAAATTTTAGAGAATCAGCATTTTGGCAGAGACTGCAGTGTGATTATACCGCCACCAACGAACATCAAGAGAAAAGAAAACACCACCCGTGCGGCAGCTCATAGACAGTCGAATCTTTTTTGGGTGCAATAGTATCACATGATTTAATTCCACAACTTCGTTAAACTCTTAATGATGTTCGTTTCATAATCTCTTCTCAAGATATTACTGATTCCTGTCCTTCACAGAGTTTTTACTTCTTCTTCCTAAACTTTAATTCCCTTTCCAAATTTTCCTCAGTTTTCCGTACTGATTTTCTGCCCTTCGTGTCACACGTCCACAATGCCGTTGGGCAGAATTGTGGTGAAATTTGGTATCAGTTGGACATCATGAACCCACCTTACACACCACATGAACTGAGGTCTGGCCTTTCTTTCACATATGTCGACACCACCTGTTTGTAGAGGCATTGAGCCCAAGGCTGACGTCGCAGGGTACCACACTGTTGCAGGGGAAGGTTAAAAGGGTATTTTATAGGCATATAGACATCTCTGAGCCAAATTTACAACTTGTGACCCGGAATGGGAGACTACCACGTGGTTTGAAAAAAGTTACCTTTTGTTTTGTGGAATGTAATGTTGGCGAAAATGTTGTCAGGGTACACAAACATGATTTCCAAGTGACACATATTCTTTATTTTTATTTCGTTCATATAATAGTAAGTGATCCATAATGAATCTGCAGCGGAGGGTGGGCTAATGTGAAACTTCCTGGTCGATTAAAACTGTGTGCCGGACCGAGATTCGAACTCGGGATCTTTGCCTTTCGGGGACAAGAGCTCTACAGACTGAGCTACCCTAGCGCAACTCGCGACCCGCCCTCACAGCCTTACTTCCGCCAGTATCTCGTGTTCTACCTTCCAAACTTCACAGAAGCTCTCCAGAGAACGTTGGAAAACCAGCACTCTGGAAGAAAGGATATTGCGGAGATATGGCTTAGCCACAACCTTGGAGACATTTTCATAAGTGATGCTGCACGCTACGCTACGATGTTCATCCCCTTTTTGTTTTAAGAGCGTATCTCCTGGCAGGATGTAGAAATGCTTTGATTTGGTTGATCTCTTGTTTGCGCCACTATCTCGTTTACGGTACTCCGGAGGTAAACTATTGACTCTGGACGTCTGTATTTGTCACCTTACTGGTTGTAGTGTATCGTCCCCGTTTGCACACTCGCTAGGTGTAGCCTACAAGTTACGGGAGACGCTTCAGCTGCCCGACTGACCTTATCCTTCTAGACGGCGGCCGTTCACAAAGGAGCCACCAGCACTGCCGTCTCCCCACCCCTACCACGCCATCTGTACAGCTTCGGTTAACGTCGTTTTGTGAACACAGTAATGCTGGTGTGTGTCGGTGTTTTTATGCTCAATTCGTCGTTTATACGTAAAGTACCTGAGTAACCAGAAATGCCCGGGCTGTATTTATTCCGGTCTTCTATTATTCCCTCTCTGTTTCCAGCTTCTCCGGCTCCTTGTCTCTATCAATCAGCTCCTCCCCCTCTGTCCACCTCCTTTTCCCCTTGTTCCCCCCCCCCTTTATCAATCTCTTCCTGCCTCCTCTCCCTATTTATCTCCTGCCTTTCCTTTCTGTACCCATTTCCTCCTCTCTGTCTCTCATTTCCTTTTCCCTTTCTCTTTCCAGCTCCTCCTCACCGGCCGCAGTGGCCGAGCGGTTCTAGGCGCTTGTCTGGAATCGCGCGACCGCTACGATCGCAGGTTCGAATCCTGTCTCGGTCATGGATGTGTGTGATGTCCTTTAGTTAGCTAGGTTTAAGTAGTTCTAGGGGACTGATGACCTCAGTCTCATAGCGCTCAGAGCCAGCTCCGCCTCTCCCTTTGTCTGTTCGTCTCCTCCTCTCACATTCTGCCCCTCCCTCTTTCGTTTCTCTGTCCATCTATTTCTCTTTGAATTCTCTGTCCACTTCCCCCTCCCACACCTTTGTCCACCTTTTCCTTCTGTATATGCCTCTTTCCTCCTCCTCCCTCACTGTCCGTCCATCTCGTCCTCTCTTATCTCTCCCCGTTATCACACTCATCGCTATAGGAACAAGTGTTTCTTGACGCTACGGTATTTCTTTTCAGGTTGTACGCGTACGAAATCTGATTGAAATCGATCCAGGGCAAACTCTTTACCCGTGGCTTTGCCCGTATACGCACATGTCAAATTATTTTACACATATTTAACGTATTTCACACATATTGGACACATTTCACACACACTTGTATATATATTTCAAAACTATGTCTAGCAAATTTCGCCATGTAGTTTCATTTTCAAGCAGCTCATGGTTTTGGCGCCGTATCTCGTGAACTATGCACTGAACACTGTTCAAACTGTTCACGTACATCCAGTAGTATATGTGCATACTGTCTGCGAAATGCGTTGTGAGTAGACTTAGTAGTAAAGAAGTTATGAATTACCTTTCACACTTATTGGGTATTTGACATCATATATCCTGAACTACACTATGTGATCAAAAGTATCCGGACACCTGGCTGAAAATGACTTACAAGTTCGTGGCGCCGCCCATAGGTAATGCTGGAATTCAATATGGTGTTGGCCCACACTTAGCCTTTATGACAGCTTCTACTCTCGCAGGCATACGTTCAGTCAGGTGCTGGAAGGATTGTGGGGAATGACAGCACTGAGTGCTGCGCTGAGGAGAGGTATCGATGTCGGTCGGTGAGACATGGCACGAAATCGACGTTCCAAATCATGCCAAAGGTGTTCTATAGGATTCAGGTCAGGACTCTGTGCAGGCCTGTCAAGTACAGGGATCTTACTGTCGCGTAACCGCTCCGCCACAGGCCGTGCATTATTAACAGGTGCTCGATCGTATTGAAAGATGGAATCACCATCCCCGAATCGCTCTTCAACAGTGGGAAGCAAGAAGGTGCTTAAAACATCAATATAGGCCTGTGCTGTGATAGTGCCACGCAAAACAACAAGGGGTACAAGCCTCCTCCATGAAAAAAACACAACACCGTAACACCACCGCCTCCAAATTTTACTGTTGGCACTACACACGGTGGCAGATGACGTCCACCGGGCATTCGCCATACCCACACCCTGTCATCGGATCGCCACATTGTGTATCGTGATTCGTCACTCCACACAACGTTTTGCCACTGTTCGATCGTCCAATGTTTACGCTCCCTACAACGAGTGAGGCGTCGATTGGCATTTAACGGCGTGATTGCCCCCGGTAGCTGAGTGGTCAGCGCGACAGACTGTCACTCCAAAGGGCACGGGTTCGATTCCCGGCTGGATCAGAGATTTTCTCCGCTCAGGGACTGGGTTTTGTGTTGTCCTAATCATCATCATTTCATCCCCATCGACGCGCAAGTCGCCGAAGTGGCGTCAAATCGAGACTTGCACCAGGCGAACGGTCTACCCGACGGGAGGCCCTCGTCACACGGCATTTCATTTCATTTCAACGGCGTGATGTGTGCCTTACGAGCAGCCGCTCGACCATGAAATCCAAGTTTTCTCACCTCCCGCCTGTCATAGAACTTGCAGTGGATCCTAATGCACTTTGGAATTCCTTTATGATGGTCTGGATAGATGTCTGCCTGTTACACATTACGACCCTCTTCAACTGTCGGCGGTCTCTGTCAGTCAACAGACGAGGTCGGGTTTTACGCTTTCGTGATGTACGTGTTCCTTGACGTTTCCCCTTCACTGTCACATCGGAAACAGTCGACCTAAGGATGTTTAGGAGTGTGGAAATCTCGCATGCAGACGTATGACACAAGTGACACCCAATCACCTGACGACGGTCTGTCCGTGAGTTCCGAAGAGCGCCCCATTCTTCTCTCTCACGGTCTAATGGCTAATGGGGTCGCTTATATGGAGTACCTGGCAGTAGGCGGCAGAACAATGCACCTAAAATAAACCGTGTATGTTTTTGGCGGTGTCCGGATACTTTTGATCACATAGTGTATTTCTCGTGCAATAACATGTTTTTGTAGGCGCATTCACGGACAGATATAGATAACGTCTGCGAAAAATGTTGCATAAGATTTAACAGCAACAAAGAAATTAATTTAAACGTGTCAGACGATGCGGTAGTTTCTGATGCATCAGTTTTTATGTCATTGTATCGTCTGAACTAAGTGTTGTACAATAATGTAATTTTTCTGGTACATTCAATTGTATATCTGAATATTGCCCGCAAAATGTGTCACGAAACTTAGTAGTAAATGAAGTAACAAATCAAAACATCATGCTTGATGTACCAGTTTCACTGCGTAACAACGAAAACATAGTAAGAGAACCTTTTTTCCTTTCATCGTATTGCGGAGGTCGTCAGAGAGAAGTAGTTTCGTAAAGCTTTGAAATTATGTCTAAAGTTTGTTTGAAGTCTCTAAGAGCTCCCATTCTCAAATGCTGGATGAGTGAAGCATGGGCATTCTCACCTCGTGGACTATAGTACTTTTCACCCGCACCCCTTTTGATGTGTGGGTGGTTCTTATCCACATACTGATTACGTCGAGAGTTTACGTATAACGTGTACCAAGTCTGGTTCAAATCGGTCCCGTGGTTTAAGAGGAGATGTGGAAGATCACATACATCACAAGTATTTATTTGAACAATTCCACGGGAGTGAGCACGGTGTCGCGGACATGTCGGCCAACGCGGAGTCCCAAGTGACTGGACGAGGGCGCAGATTACGCCTGTATATAAGAAGGGTAAGTGAAAGGGCTCGTACAATTACAGGCCAATATCCCTAATGTCGGTGTGCTGAAAAATCCTCGAACATATTCTCATTTGGAATATAGCAAATTTTCTTGAGGCTGAGGAGCTTATGTCCACGAGTGAGCACGGTTTTAGAAGGCTAGCCTTTTTCACACATGATTTACTGCGAACCACGGAGGAGGGGAAACAGGCTGATTCCATATTTGAACACCGTGCCCCACAACACGCTGTTAACGAAAGTATCAACATTTGGAAGAGGTTCCCAGATATGTGAATGTCTCAAAGACTTCTGAAGTAACGGAACCTAGTATGTTGTCCTGGACGGCGTGTGTTCATCAGAGACTGGGGTATAAATCAGCAGTACCCCAGGAAAGTGTGATGAGACCGCTGTTGTTCTCTCCATACATAAACGATGTTGGACAGAGGGGGCAACAGTGTGGGGTTGTCTGCTGGTAGTGCCGTAGTGTACACTGTGGTGTCGTGGTGTCGAAGCTCAGTGGCTGTAGGAGGTTACAAGACGACTTCGATCAGATTTGTGGTTAGTGGACCGAGTAGCAGCTAGGTCTAAGTGTAGAAAAGTGTAAGATAATGCGGATGACTAGCAACAACAAACCTGTAACGTTCGGTTACAGCATTAGTACTGCCCTGCTTGATACAGTCACGTTGTTTAAATGTCTGGGCGTAACGCTGCAAAGTGATAGGCAATGGAACAAGCATGTCAGGATTGTCGTAGGAAAGGCGAATGGTCGACTTCAGTTTATTGGGAGAATTCTAGGAAAGTGCGATTCATCTGTGAAGGAGACCGCATATAGAACGCCGGTGCGACTTATTTTCGAGTACTGCACGAGAGTTTGGGATCCGTATTAGGCCAGATTGAACGAAGACATCGCAGCAGTTCAAAGACGGGCTGCTAGATTGTTACCCGTAGATTCGTACAAGACGCATGAGTTACGGAGATGCTTCGGGAACACGAATGGGAATCCCTGAAGGGATGGCGACGTTCTTTTCGAGGAACAGTAGTGATAAACCTTGAAGAAGCGTCATTTGAAGCTCACTGCAGAGCGATTCTACTGCCCCAAGATACTTTTCTCTCAAGTATCACGAAGATCAGATATTGTAACGTCTACGCTCGGGAGTACGTTAACTCTTTAAAGCCTGTACTATGGTAAGTTGACGGGTTTCACCTTATAAGAAAGGATTTTAGTAAATATGTTGACCGCGTGTACCTGAATGGAGGCAAAATCAGACTTACACCCACTCAGTAACAACAATGATACGTCAAGCAAGTCTAAAGTGCAACTACACGTTAGGACGGGCAAGAAACATACACAGCAGATGCTACCAATTGTTAATAACACGGTCGCCAGCCTAATTAGGCATTAAGTGAGTTTTTTCCTTGTACAAGTGGATGTACGTACAAGCATAACACGTAGTAATACTGCATTATATGGTAAATTTTAGAACCAGAAAAATCTACTGAACTAATATTTTCCCTTTCCGTACTAATTTGGACAAGCTATAAATACACAACATTACACTATAATGATTACTACAAACTGCGTTTTGTCTATTGATCCGACTGAAATCGGGCATAGGTTACCTAGAAATAGCACTTTTGAAACACACAAAAAAAATGGTTCAAATGGCTCTGAGCACTATGGGACTTAACATCTGTGGTCATCAGTCCCCTAGAACTTAGAACTACTTAAACCTAACTAACCTAAGGACATCACACACATCCATGCCCGAGGCAGGATTCGAACCTGCGACCGTAGCAGCCTCGCGGTTCCGGACTGAGCGTCTAGAACCGCTAGACCACCGCGGCCGGCTGAAACACACATACAATGTCAATTTTAAGAAGGGTAAAACACTGATAAATTTAGGTTTTCTATTGACTTTAACTTTGCTGGTCAAATCAGTTCAGTACTCTTCAGAATTTAAATGAAAAGGAGGGGAGGGGGAGACCCTGAAACTGTAATTGTCACTGTATTGAAATTCTTTGACGATTGAACTCATTAAGCACTCAAGGTTTCCAATATATGAATTACTACTCTTTTTGTCTTATTTCTTGCTTATTTAACTACCATTATTTTTGTCTCAAATTAATTATACTTCATTACTAAACCAATTTCAACATTATCTTCCAACTTTGTCAGACCTATGTTCTTTACTTGTATATTCATTAACAATGAAGTTTCTTAAACATCATTCTAGCATAGATAGGTCTGCAGGTAATTCTTATTAACATAAACTTTAAATCTTCATTTCGGGACACTCGGATTGCACAACATGTGGAAAGAACCCTGACTAGGTTCGTGATTAGGATAATTAAATGATAGGACAATTCTTGTAAAAGTTAAGTTGTTATTGAACAGTCAGGAACAAAAGTAACACCGGTACACACAAATACAGTACTAAATGTTTCAACCTGTTCGTGTCGATGCGGCGGTTGGCGGGCGGCGAGATGGCGAGGCGCACAGCACACGTACAATCACAGCTAAGGCTCTTGATGTATCGGCACTTTGCTTCTTCTTAGCGTCGCAATACTTTTCCATTTAGTGCCTATGGAATATAGCCATGCTGTATAGTCGTCGGAAACGGCTCATCCGAGGCTCAATGAAATCACGTTTTCCAGGGGAGCCTCCTCGATCCAGAGCGTGTTTCTCAGACCGATGCCCAACTCCGACTACTACTGCTGAGCCCGTTGTGCCGTGCAGTGCCCGTGCGCATTTTCCCGCGCTCGCCTGCCTCCACCTTTTACCGCTCCCCTACAGACAGGGTATTCACCAAAGGTTTTACATTCCACATATCCTAATACATTGCCTACGTATGGACCAGGCGCACAATTACAATTTTAAACATGTTACAATAGATTCAACATGGGTTACACTTAAATTCTGTTACAGCATTGGTTGAAATTTGACATAAATATTAATATTCACATCGAAAGTTGCTTACAGTTTCTTTAACATAATGACATGAAAAGAAAAAGAAATGAAATCAAAACATTGCTTACACTAATTTATCGAAAATCAGAAGAAAAAAATTATTATATGTACAGTTGTTGTTACAATATGAGAAATAAGGGCTCATACGGGGGCACATGCCTACAATCAGTCATTTTTCCCCTCGTTCTATTTGCCAGTGGAACAGGAAAGGAGACGACTATTGGTGGTACACGGTATCCTCCACCGTTCACCGTACGGTACGTAGGTGTAGAAAGTAAAATACTTTCGTATGGCCTGATTGGGTGCGAGAGCCCAAGGAATAGACTGAGCTGCCTAATTTTAAAAGCCTCTCTCCCTTCGGCACAATCGCGCTTTTCTTTTGTAAAGAGTGAGAGTTTGTCTTGAGTGAGTCTACTGACTGTAGGTGACTGTAACTGGCGTGTACAGAGTACGGCGTCATGTGTTGTGTTGCATGATGATGACGAGAAAAGCGAGAAGCTGAAACCCAGTGCCGCCGCGCGGCTACTCCTCACAAACACCATCAGAAGGCCAGCAGGCTTGAAGCAGCCGTCCGGTGGACGGGTGACCATCAACACAGTCACACACTTTCACTCTAATACACGCCGGGAAGGTCTGGAATTTCATACACAACATTGACGCAAATTTGGTGAACAGGAACTTTTCACTTCTCCACCTCTTCTCCGACAGGATTCGAACCGGACACATCGGAGACGAGCGCCAGCGCAGTGGGATGCGTCAGCGACCTCGGCTACGGAGAGTGTTGCTATACGCAGTGATTTGTAAGCAGCCATTACTCACTGTACGGTAAAGAGTACCGTCTAATATGATCATTTATCTGTTGTGTGTTTACAGTACAGACCCGTAAATACGGATGGAGAACTACTTCTCGTATCTGAGTATCCCATTGGGCAGGAGACTAGCAGGAAACGACCTTGGGACAATCGTTTAAAGTTCGGATGATTCCTGACGAAACGGAGCAAGAAACCAGCGTATTAGATGTTCCCACGTCTCGCCATGTTAGTGTATGTCGAGTATCACCGAACATGTTGGTGTTGGCGGTCCAGTTGTTAAGGTGCGGGGAGGCAGAATGTAGCATGGGCGTACTGACCGCCGAACTTTGGAATGCACGGTACATACTCAACGATCAACGGTGTTGTGACAGAGTATCCTTACTCACGTGCGTCTCTTCAGGGGTGAATTCAGCCCTCGCTTCACTTTTACAGATGGCAATATGCGATCGCATCGAGCAGCGCACGAAAGCACCTTTTGAAACATGAGAGTATTCCGCTATAGGACGTGCTCGTTCCTCCGTCTTAATCCCATCGAGGATGCGTTGGACGGGGCAGAGGGAACGTATCGGCACGTCCAGATACACCAGTGACTCTCCAGCAGTTGTCAGCCTCGCTACCGGAGAAATGGAACGGCGTGCCGCAACAAGTCCTTGCCAACCTTGTGACCAACATGGTAGCACGCTGTAGAGCGCACGTTGGTCTCCGTGGTGGCCGCACACCCTACTGCCAACCGTGTCCCACCTTTTGTAATGTCCACGGGACAACGACGCATCGCGATGGTGTCAGTTTAATTACTGTATCTACATAAACGTGCCATTTCTATGTCTCATTGCGTATCGCTTTCAGTCACCTTCTGTACCATACAAGAGCTGTTCTGCATATGCACACGTAACCCGCAAGCCATCGTACGGTGCGTGGCGGAGGGTACCCTCTGTACCACTACTAGTCATTTCCTTTCCTGTTCCATTTGCAAATATAGTGATGCCAAAACGACTGTCCGTATGTCTCCGTATGAGCCCTAATTTCTTATATCTTGACGGCAGTACAATCATTCGGCAGTCAGATTCAAATGCTGGGTCTCTAAATTTTACCAACAGTGTTCCTCGAAAAGATCGTCACCTTCCGTCCACACATTGCAACAAATCTAGCAGTCCCCCCCCTGAACTGCTTAGATGTCTTCCCTTAATCCAACCTGGTCCGGATCCCAAACATTCCAGCAATACTGAAGAACAGGCAGCACTACCATCCTACATGCGGTCTCTTTTACACATGTACCACTCTCTCCCAAAATTCGCCTTCCCCACCACAATCCTCACATACTCAGTCCATTTCGCCATTGTCGTCCAATTGTTTTGATTGTGATTATTGCATCTATTGAATCATCAAGTAAATATAGTATTGCTTTATAACTTCATGCCCAGTACACAAACTACGTGACTGTGTCTTTTACCTTTCCACAGCCATTCGACTTCGACACCTTTCCGTACGCGAGACCATAATCAGCAAACAACAGCAGATTGCTGTCCGTCAGATCATTCATGATACAGGCAATAACATCGGTCCTATCACTCCGAACGATACCTTTGTCTCTGATGAACACTCGCCGTCGAAGACAACATACTTGGTTCTGTTACTGAAGTAGTCTTCGAGCCATTCACACCTCTGGGAACCTACTCCATTTACTCGTGTATTCGTGAACAGCCTGCTGCGGGGCACCGTGCCAAATGCTTTCCAGAAGTATGGAACCTGCCCGTTTTTCTTCACCGTAGTTCTCACTATATCGTGCGAAAAAAGGGCAATCCGAATTTCGCACGAATGATACTTTTGAAAACAGTGCTGGTTCGTGGAATAAGCTTCTCGGTCTCAAATAAATTTATTACATTCGAGCTGGGAAAATGTTCAAAGATTCTTTAGCAAACGGATGTTAGGGATATTGGTGTGTAAGTGTGCGGGTCTCTTCTTTTACCCTTCTTGTATACAGGAGTCACCTGCTCTTTTCTCCATTTGATTGGGACTCTACGCTGAGTGAGAGATTCCCAAAAAATGCAAGCTAAATAAGGGAACAACGCCGCTAAATGCCCCTTGTAAAATGGAATTCGGATTCCATCCGCACCTGGCGACTTATTTGTTTTCAATTCTTTTAGCTGTTTCTCTCCGCCAGGGATGCTTCGTGCTATGTCGTCGACACGTGAATCTGTTCAATGGTCAAGCGACGGTACGTTTACATGATTCTCCTGCATGAAATATTTCTTAAACGGAAATTTAAAACTTACGGTATCGTTCCTTCTAGATATGGTCTAAGTTGGATGAAGCTGCGTTATTCGTGCAGAAGTTCGTCCTTAAACTCTGCACCCCAGTGTATATTTTTTATTTCTTCATTCACTGAATTTACTACAGTAATAAATGTCACTACATTCAAGTAATGCTGTTTCAATGTATCTGTATGTATCTTTGTTCTAAGAGAGCGTTTTCAATAAACGGTACTGATCAGCCCACTCGGTGAGAGATGTTGGCTGTTGACGTGTGGTGATGGATGGGGTGTTGACTTTCGTGTGTGAGGACAGGTAGAGCGTTAAAATTAACATGGCTGCCATATCGATGTGAACAGTAACTACTACTGAATAAAACAGCGAATTCTACTCTCTGGATTGTTGTGTTATGGACTAAGACAGTTTTCAATGTGTACAGTGGGCGCATATCGGTGGGTCACTGATAAAATGTTGTTACGTTCGCAATACTGTAATCTGTCGAACTACAGCAACATTGTAATTCCAACAGAGCCAAAATGCAAATTTAGTGTTTGCTCCATATCCCTCCCTACCACGTCTCTGTTAACTGTCGTCAAAAATGTGTCTGTTTATTCACGCAGTTAACCACATTGTGCAGTTTGTGATTTCTCACGTGGCAAATACCTGTTTCCGAAGTGGGCAGTGCACATATGTTCGGGACTGGTTTGTTTCCAGTGTTATGCGAGTTGCGTGGTTTGGGTGTGTCAGTATATTTTGAGTACCTCAGTGAAATTTCACGGTACATAAATAATTATTATTCAACAATGTTGGTACCGTATTACTCTGTAACTACATTTAATGTTAGAAGATGATGATTGTTAAATTTTCTTGACCTTGCTTTCTGCTTGTTTGGGTAACATACAGGGCAACTAAATTACTGGAGCTTTACTAATTTTGAGCTAGATGTTAAATTTTACTTCATTCGTTTCACCTCAGAGTCCCAAACGTGGAATTAATCACTCTCGACAAATGTACTGCACGTCTTGTAGGCACAATAATGGAAATTTAGGATTTCATTCAATAAAATTCTTTGATCCTTCCTGATTCTAAAAATATGTACTTCATATATTAGCTAAATAGCCTTTTAAAGCAGATGCAGCAGAGAGAAGGGCACCTAGCTGTCACACTACTGTCAAAACCTTGTCTTAAATGTCTCGTTATTTAATTTTTCCGCCGATATATTTATAGCAAATGGTCTCTATAATATTTCTGAAGAACGTATCAATTGTGCTATGAGCAGCGATTTATTGCAATCGATCTTTCTGTCGATACAAGTAGACTACTTGAGTTTACTTATGTTTTACGCGTCTGTTCGTTTTGTACACTTGTTGTCACTGCATTTTTCAACATTTTATATTAACAAATGTCAAAAACTAAGGAGTTTAATTGCTGTGGTATATTTGTCACAGGAATTATCACAAGCCCGTAATAGAAATCTTATTAAAAATGACGAAATTCTTACCCCGCAGCGAAGCGAGCTTAGGCCTAAACGTTCACCAGGTAGTGCTTCAAAACGCAAGTTGAAACTTCTTTCCGTAAATGAATAAGACGTTGGTGTAGTAAATAGTGAAAATAATAGTTATATTATAATAAGTAAATGCAAGCTTTCAGAATTGCTTTTGTCTGTCACACAATGTAAATACTGTAATAGTGAAAGACTCCTTATATTCAGGAAGGACATAAGTAAGAGAGAAAGCCTGTGTAGCAAAATTATAATGAAATGCCAAGTGTATAAAGTTACGAAAAGTACAATGACATCTCCTGTAGCACGCACGAAACACCACGACCAGATAAGGCATATAAACTGGGGACAACATGAAAAATTGGTTCCTGCGTGTGTGTAGGCAACGTGTCGTTGAAGACGAAAAAGCTGCCGAAAGCATGATGAAGGAGGCCAGAATAGCAAAGAAAAGGAAGAAAACTAAACAGCGTGAGACTAACACTCAGAAGTGACAAGATTATATAGCTTGAATGTTTTAACATGTTATCATTGAGAAAGTGACATGCAAAAACTTTGTCGGATAAATCAAAGGGAAACGGACTTGAACCATGTTATTTATGCGTAAGTGAAAACCGATTCAGGTTTTTGTTGACATATCTGAGGTTTCATAATATCCGTGATAGAGGTGTTCGCAGAGAGATTGACAAGTTGGCTGTTATCAGAGAGGTACTTTAACTATGCACGTACAATTGCCAAAAATATTTTTCACCTAGTCAATATCTTACCGTTGACGAAAAGCTTTTGATATTTTGAGGAAACTGCCCATTCAGATAACATATTCCTGGCAAACCAGCAAAGTATGGGTTAAAAGTGTTTGCTTTGGTTCATGTGAAACCAGCTTACACTTTGAATTTAGAACCGTAAGTCGGTAGGCAACCAGAGGAACCATGTAATGTCACTAATTGAGCTGATGATATTGTTCTTCGAATGGTCGAACTGATTCAAACGTTAGAATATATTATACTGTCTACGAATATTAAATCAATCACAAATCAGTCATAAAGGCCGTTCAAAGTATACAAATAGACCACTCGCTTTGTGGATGACACTTGTCATCCACGGGAGTGACACTGTCACGAATTTTACCGCGAGTAACGGAGGGTTAACATCGAATATAGATTTAAGCAATAGGAAGTATTTACTGAAAACATTTCTGTGGGACGTAGCCATGTGTGGAAGTGAAACATGGACGATAAACAGATTAGACAAGAAGAGGATAGAAGCTTTTGAAATATTGTGCTACAGAAGAATGCGGAACATGAGATTGCTAGATCACGTAACTAATAAGGACGTACTGAAGAGAATTGGGAAAAAAGAAATTTGTGGCACAGCTTGACTAAAAGAAAGGAAGAACAAGAGATGAATACAGTTAGCAGATTCAGATGGATGTCGGCTGCTTTAGTTATCCGGAGATGATGAAACTTGCACAGGAGCATCAGGCAGACTTTGGACTGAAAACCACAACAAAATTTCAAAATGCTATTAAAAATAGAGATCGTGACGTCCAGGTCACCACCTGAGTACACGATAATTCGCATAATTTAAATTTAGATCTACAGTACTGGCCATTAAAATTGCTACACCACGAAGATGGCGTGCTACAGACGCAAAATTTAACCGACAGGAAGAAGATGCTGTGATATGCAAATGATTAGCTTTGCAGAGCATTCACACAAGGTTGGCGCCGGTGGCGACACCTATAACGGGCTGACATGAGGAAAGTTTCCAACCGATTTGCCATACACAAACAGCAGCTGACCGGCGTTACCTGGTGAAACGATGTTGTGGTGCCTCGTGTAAGGAGGAGAAATGTATACCATCACGTTTCCGACTTTGATAAAGGTCGGATTGTAGCCTATGGCAACTGCGGTTCATCGTATCGCGACATTGTTGCTCGCGTTGGTCGAGATCCAATGACTGTTAGCAGAATATGGAATCGGTGGATTCAGGAGGGTAATACGGAACGCCGTGCTGGATCCCAACGGCCTCGTATCACTAGCAGTCGAGATGACAGGCATCTTATCAGCATGGCTGTCACGGACCGTGCAGCCACGTCTCGATCCATGAGTCAACAGATGGGGACGTTTGCAGGACAACAAATATCTGCACGAACAGTTCGATGACGTTTGCAGCAGCATGGACTATCAGGTCGGAGACCGTGGCTGCGGTTACCCTTGACGCTGCATCACAGACAGGAGCGCCTGCGATGGAGTACTCAACGACGAACCTGGATGCACGAATGGCAAAACGTCATTTTTTCGGATGAATCCAGGTTCTGTTTACTGCATCATGATGGTCGCATCCGTGTTTGGCGACATCGCGGTGAACGCGCATTGGAAGCGTGTATTCATCATCCCCATACTGGCGTATCACTCAGCGTGACGGTATGGGGTGCCATTGGTTAGACGTTTCGGTCACCTCTTGTTCGCATTGACGGCACATTGAACAGTGGACGTAACATTTCAGATGTGTTAAGAACCATGGCTCTACCCTTCATTCGATCCCTGCGAAACCCTACATTTCAGCTGGGTAATGCACGACCGCATGTTGCGGGTCCTGTACGGGCCTTTCTGGATACAGAAAATGTTCGACTGCTGCCCTGGCCAGCACATTCTCCAGATCTCTCACCAATTGAAAACTGGTCAATGGTGGCCGAGCAACTGGCTCGTCACAATACGCCAGTCACTACTCTTGATGGACTGTGGTATCGTGTTGAAGCTGCATGAGCAGCTGTACCTGTACACGCCATCCAAGCTCTGTTTGACTCAATTCCCAGGCGTATCAAAGCCGTTATTACGGCCAGAGGTGGTTGTTCTGGGTACTGATTTCTCAGGATCTATGCACTCAAATTGCCTGAAAATGTAATCACTTGTCAGCTGTAGTATAATATATTTGTCAAATGAATACCCGTTTCTCATCTGCATTCATTCTTGGTGTAGCAATTTTAATGGGCAGTAGTGTACCATCGCATTGTGTTATGGAGTGCCCTGGGTATATGTAGCTCCGGCGGCGTGCAGCGCGCATCGTGTGGGGCAGTTATCGGCTGCGATACGGAACTGAGATATCTCTCAGTGAGCCGGAGGGACGGCGAAAAGCAGCCGCAGGCTGCGGTCCCTGACGGAAGTCTGGATGGGCTGCTGGTGGCCGGGATGGCACAACCGGCGCTGCTGCTTCCTGGGGGACTTCTGGGTGGCGACCGCCGACCCCGCCCCACCGAGGCCATCTGACGGTTCCCGTTTGCGCAAGTGGCCCTCCACCTCCACACCGAAAATAAAAGATAGCTCGAACAGAGCACCGCTTGTGAAAGGAAACCTTCTGCGTTCGAGCACCGGCCGGGCACGTACACTGCCTGGATAAAAGAGTGGAGCATCCAGAGACCATGGTTCGATATCAGTGTAACTTCCTACTCCCACACACTGTTGACGTGTATCTAATGATAAGCGTTGCAATGCTCAGTGACAGGTAGACACTCTAGCACAGTGCACTGCTGTTGTTCGTGCCCGGTGTTGTTATAGGCTTTGTATGGTATACGAAGTCTGTTCAAAACATTACGGAACATTCGTAATGTTGCTCCTGAGGTGCGTTGGTGCGAAATGCGGTTGGCATCCCTGCAGACTGCCGGAAGTTTCAGTGTTGTATGTCTGTTAGTTACTGTTCAGTGCTGTATTCAGTACAACGTTGCGAATTTGGAGATGGCAGAGTCATAGGAGCAACGCGTCTCGACTAAATTTTTCGTGAAGCTCAAGAAGACCTTTAAAGAGACACGCCAAATGATGCAGGAAGCCTACGGTGATGAGTGCTTAAGCCGTACCCAGTGTTACAAATGGTTCATACACTTTAAAAACGGCTGTACGGAAGTTAAAGGTGAGTCCTGTTCAGGACTCCCTGCGACGTCTACCGACGATGCCAACGAAATTGAACACGCAAATCGAAGACTAACTGTCCGAGAGGTAGCAGAAGAATGTAACATTTCAATTGGATCGTGTCATGAAATCCTGACACAGTATCTTGGAATATATCGTGTTGTCGCCAACTTCGTCCCACGGCTCATGAGCCAAAGCCAGAAAACCTTCACCTCGCTATCTATGAAGAGCTATTGGATCTCGCAAATGAGAATGAGATGTTTCTTAAAAGAATCATAACTGGTGATGAACGTAGCTCTACGATTATGACGTTGAGCTCTACGATTATGACGTTGGACCAAGCTTCAGTCTTCAAAACGGGTCAGGAAAGGTTCTCCGAGACCAAAAAAAGGTGGTCAGGTCATGTCAAATGTCAAAGTCATGCTGATAGTTTGACGTTAAAAGACTCGTTAATTATGAGTTCGTGCGACAGGGACAAACTGTTAACTGATGATACTACCACCGGCCGGAGTGGCCGAGCGGTTCTAGGCGCCTTAGTCTGGAACCGCGCGACCGTTACGGTCGCAGGTTCGAATCCTGCCTCGGGCATGGATGTGTGTGATGTCCTTAGGCTAGTTAGGTTTAAGTGGTTCTAAATTCTAGGGGACTGATGACCTCAGATGTTAAGTCCCATAGTTCCCAGAGCCATTTGAAGCATTTGATGACACTACCGGAACTTGTTTTGACACCCGTGAGAAAATTTGAGAAGGAAATGGCTTGAGATGTTACAAGTTAATTCATGGCTCTTGCATCACGATAACACACCCGCACTTTTATACCTGTTGGTGCGTGATTACTGCTCACACAACGAAATCCCAGTGCTGCCTCATCCTCGGTACTCTCCTGACGTGCCCCCAGCGGATTTTTTTTTATTTCCATAGCCGAAAACCCCGTTGAAAGGACAATGGTTTGGAACGATTGACGAGATAAAAGAAGATTCGCGGACGACGCTTCGCGATATCCAGCAAGAGACGTACCAAGAATGCTTTCGAAAGTGGAAACGGGGCAGGGAGCGGTATATTTATTGTGCAGAAGAGTATTTCGAAGGAGACCATGCACCACAAGTAAAAGATAAACGTGAAAAAATTTGTGCACGAAATTTCGGAATTTTTGGACATACCTCGTATAAGGCATGTGAACAGAGTCAAATGTTGACTAATCACTGTGAACGACACGGAGACGCCCTGTACTCGTGCGAGCCAGCGTCATCAGCACCTGGCACGGTTTGAAAGGGGCCTCACTGTGGGATCTCCATTTGGTTGGCTGATCGAATCGTGCAATATCCATGATTTCGAACATTGATATGTCACAGTAGCCTGATGTTGGACTGCGTGGTAATGTGAAGACAGGCGTTCTTATCGTGGAAGTTGCAGTACTGTTCGCACAAACTAAGTTGACACTCGGCGCAATGGCTGAGAGTGACCGTAAACGGGAATGCCTGTATGTTCACTCCCATCAGCCACCGCACCGAGTATCAACTTAGTTTGCGCGAACAGTACTGGAACTTTGATGATAAGTATCACGTCTGACCGCCATATGGGAAGGTGGCCTTATTTTACACCTGACTCATCGTAACCTCTTCACAGCTGTGCTACTCGTTCGAGAACAAGTAGTGGACTTCCTGCTACATTTTATGTCACCCCCTCCGTTACTCGGAGACAAGGAGGAGGTAGACTAGAGAATTACCATCCCACGTGTAGGCTGCCATTGAAACTATAACCCAGACAGTTGCGTTTGGAGCGGTGCCGTGACCTGGAAGCATCGAATGCTCATAAATGGCTTCACACTGTGTTCAGCGATGAATTGCAGAGTTTTGTTGAGGCGCAGCGTTGTTACTCCTGGGGTCATGCCGGGGTTGGTTGGGGTGTCACCGTCTACGTCTTGAGGTCACAGCTGGTGGTGACGGAAGGAACTCTGACGGCACACCATTACGTCGTGGACATGCTGCGTCCTCATGTGGTACTTTGCCAAGTATGTGTTTTAAGGAGACCAAACAACTAACTTCATCAGTTTCCTATTTACTCCCAGGACAGAAGCAGGGCACTCATTCTGCATGTGTAGAGTAAATTATGTGTGCAACTACGAGAAAGCGTTCTGAATGTTTAAGTAATGTGTATCTGAAGCGGAACGTCGGGACCTGCCTGGTATTCATGTAGTGGGGTGTGGGAAACCGTCTAAAAACGATATCTAGCAAGTCCTGCACACTGACCAATTGTCGATCTGCCGGGCAGATTGGACCCGGATCCAGCATATCTCCCCATCCCGCATTAACAAGCGTGGCTACCTGGGTGGGTGTGCTGGTTTCCTCTCATGTGGCAGTATTGTGGTGCCATTTTCTAACAGCACACTGCTCTACCACACTTCATACCTGCCTATACAAACTGTGATGCTGAGATACTTCTGTGGCCAGTAATATCACCAGATACCCCCAGATAAAACACCTGTGAGAACAGCTTGGACATCAGCCGTGTCCCACCGCCAGTATCGAGGACACAGGGGACCCATTCCAACAGTTGGGGCCAGCTTGTCTCAACACAGATACCATGGCTTTATGTGACACCCTTTCCAACATAATCATCGTATGTATCCAGGTCAGAGAAAGTGTAACACCGTACTGATAAATGGGCTGATACTGCCAATCTCTTTGTAAAATTACTCTATTTTCAAATCACTGCGATTCCATCACTTACCCTCTCAATCCGCCAAGTTTCGTTTCGTCACCCGCTCCCTTTTCGGATATTTCAATATTTTTGTGAGGCAGTGTAGTCCTAATCTTCCACTAAGTTTCATAACGTGTCCTCCATCACGAGTAGCTACGACATGAAAAGAAACACATTTCACGTGTATTGAAACTTAGTGGAAGATTAGAATGATCATATTGCATGGAATTATGGAGCACAGATTTGCTACAAACTCATAATTGGATAAATGATAACAATAAATTTTCAGTAGTAATATCAGTTGCCGACACGCTCCTTCGGAAACTATGCAGTTCATACAGTGGTGGCGCACTCGCTTCCCGTGTACGTTGTGAAGTGGAAGAGAAGTAGAATCTGGGGCAACTTTAAGTCCTTTTACAATAAAATATCTCTCACAGAATTAAGTCATTTAAACACAGAACTCTAGTTCTCATCAAGGGCTGTGTAATGAGAAAGACAGCAAAAAAATCCTGAGCAGTGATAAGATTGTAATTGTATTTCGCAAAAGCTGTGAGGAGATTCTTAATTGAGGCAGAATACTGGTCCATTCTTGACGAGGTTACTTAATGTTTCCGCAGAACAGGTTTTTCTGTGTGCCGTGCAAACACTTGCTGGTCTGCAGCCGTAGTTCCCACCCCCCCCCCCTCCCCTTCCACCCATCGACCCAGACGCAGCTCTGTTCCGCTCATTTCGCTCCTCCGTCTCCATTCATTTCATCAGACCGCTACAGGCTGTTGGGTGCGTTGGTCCGTGCGTCACAACGCCCTCTGTCAAATACGTAGAAGAAATACGGAAGTAGTGTATAGACGTAACCAGTCAGCTGTCTCCTCTAATGAGGCGTTCATCACAGTCACCTCTGATATTTCAATCGGAAAACAATGATGGACGTGGGTTACTTTTTGCTTTGAGCTCCTACTTGCCTCACTTCTAGCTAGCACTTAGTGGTACGCCACTAAGTGCTGGGTCAGTATTACAATGCAGCCGGGAGGCGAAATGTTGTAGTGCTGCCGACAGACACACCTAAAAGTAAAACTGACGCACTTGCCAGTTTCCAGAACTAACACTTCCTTCGTTGGGACAGGCTCAGCAAGGTTGATAGAGGAAAGGCAGATCACTGGTATCATACCATCAAAAGAATCCCCCCACTGTGAAGAGATGAAGCGGGAGTTTGGTTACAATGTTCCATTGTTTTGCAGTCGAATTTCACTGTTTAGCTATAACGCTTCCATTTTTCTTCGTTTGTACACCAAATTTTGTTGCATGATTACTGTTTTTCTGTATTTTGTGTCAAGTCAGTTGATAAAATGTCGATATAACGATAGTTTCTCCAAAAATATAGACATACA
Source organism: Schistocerca serialis cubense (assembly GCF_023864345.2). NCBI lineage: Eukaryota > Metazoa > Arthropoda > Insecta > Orthoptera > Acrididae > Schistocerca > Schistocerca serialis. The sequence continues at coordinate 470,338,229 of NC_064646.1, read as the reverse complement.
TCGACGACTTTTTTCACCTATATATCGATACATTTACATCTAAATGGCAATATCAGGTACCGATATTTTTATTTTATATTTTTTTCGCAATTTCCGGCAAATAGTTGAATTGGTTCTTTGGAAATTGTAGTAGAACGTGATTTCACTTTCACTGTGCGAAGGAGACTTACAAGTTTTTGAGCTTTCCTCAGTTCCAGTCTTTGTCGTTGACTGTGTGAAGCCATTGTAGGTGGCTTACGTAATCGGCGCTGAGCGTTACCAACAGAAACTGCAACATTTAACTTCACCACGCAGTTCTGACACTACAGTTGCTAGGTCGCTGGCGTTTACCAAAATGAGGAAACAGGGTAGTTGACATGAAGTGTTCCGAACAAATTCGATATGTGACGAAACCGAACGAGGTACCCATCGGACACCTTTTACTGTGCCACTTACATGCAGTTACCGTTGTTAGCAAAGTGGTCATCGTCAACGCGCATCGTTTTCCTTTCAATTCTTACTATATGGGGATGAGTACGCTGCTAGCTTGTTGATGTACAGAATATCTAATAAAACATCAGTGCTTAAATATACAGCTCTAAAACCGGCAGCAAATTTACAATGTGCAAAAAAATTTTTATAGAGCGCTTAGTCGATATTTTACCGTGGCCTATCGATACCTCTTTTCTATACCGATCTCCTGTAATACTACTTTCTTAAATATCGATGATCGGATATCGAATATTTTTAAAAATATCAACAGTCCTGTTTAGTGTTATGACCATACGGAACTACAAGTATCTGGCAATAACTTTGAGTTCTTTGATTGCTCTGGGATGCGGCTCATTGAAACTGCAACATATGACAAATCAGTTCATTTTATTACATGAATGAATAAAAAGATTTAATTAACTTGATACAATCCCTTGAAATAGGAGTACTTTATAATTTACAGCTGTCATGGGCTATTAAAGCATAACTTGATGCACTAATTAAGAAACTCCTCTCTTGAAGCACAATGTTCAACATCTAGAAAAGTACCTTTCCAACTGAGACTTGAATAACTCGATGATGTCGACCTCTTCATCTGTGGTCACGCTTCCCATCCTGGCTCTATTGACCTCCGTGTGAGGGCCCTGCTATGCAGAGAGAGGGGGTGTCTTCGTCAGCCTGTCCCGCATGTTGTCGCAGACTGTAGCGAGACATCACTAATGTCTGTGGTAGCGACGTGTATTGCATACTTTCGTGTGCCACCACGAGTTCTGAACAATACAACATTTGGCGTTCTTCCTCAATTTACTGATCGTCTTATTTTATTATCATTTCATTTAACAACTGTCTCATGTTTCGATTTTACTGTTTATTTTCCGGACATTTTTACGGCAGCCAATGAAACCTTAACTACTTTCGTAATTCGGTCATCTTTTTTGGTTCTTAACTGACTTTCCTCATGTTCAGTGACCTTTATCCAGTAGGCCTACTTATCGACCTCTTCTTACCTATTAAGCGATCCCTTTCCTTTGTATGCCGACTTCCCTCTTCATTTCGGGACTGTTCTCAGTGACAAACCTTTTTGCTTTGGCTGGAGACCTTTTTTCTTTATTTGACGATCGTTTTCCTTTGGAAGTTTCTTTGTTTATCTCTTTCTTTTTATTGTTCAACAGTCCACTTGTTTGTCTACGTTAGGAGCTTGTCTTTCTACGTTTATCAACAACTGTTCTTATTTGGCAACTGCTTTCCTGTATTTAGCTACCTCTTCCTATTTCTTCGCTGTCTTATCTCCTTTCCAGCTACCACTGCTGTGTAGTTGAGGACTGTCTCTTTTCTGTTATTTTCCGTGTCCCACGCAGGGACCCTCCACCCTGCCCTCCCCCTGGCTATTGGTGGGTCCCTCTCCTGCCAGGCCGGCCTCTCGGTGACCTGCCCTCCCTTTTTAAGTTCATCCAATCTGTGCCTCTATCCTCGCCAACGGTGGAACGCTCTGCTTTATTAACGGCTAAAACGGACGTCTCATTCCAGCTGCCGTATTACTGATTCAAAGGGCAACAAGTATTTGATTTTTCAGTACTACATATAATTATTGACCGAATTAACAAATTTAAAGTGATGTCATAATCCGGTCATTATGAGGTATATTCTTACTTTTAAAGGTTTAACACAAGTCAAGTACTGACGTTACAAACTCTGTACATGTACTGAAGCAGTGTAACTCATGGCGCGCAAATTATGCAGACACTATTCGTCCAGTATTTCAGAGTGACAGCACTTAGCCACTTCCAACAAACTTTGCACATAATTTCAAACATTTTGAAACTTTTTCCTCGCTGCCATCTTCAAATAAGATAATGAAAAAGACAAAGTTTGTCCATTAGTACATTTTCACTGTGCATGCTGCAAAAGTTCAGTGCCAGAAACGATGTTTTATTTTCTTACCTCTTTACTGCTAACTCCATTCTTAACGCATGTCGCAGGCGAGTGTCCACGTATGCCACTGAATGTATGTGCAAACTTATGCCGTTGTGCGACACACAGTGCACGAGAAATAACGTCATAAACATTGAGATTTGTGAGAAACCAGATTGTGCTTGAAGAGGACCAAGTTGCCCACGCTATACCCGTCTAGGGTTGATAATGATAGCATTTGGCGACTTTCAACAACCTTTAAATATAATGCCAAAACGTGTCTATCTTTTCCCACTTACACACTTGACGTCAAATATTTAACGCAGTAACTCATTTGCAAAGTAATCAAACGTTTTAAACCGTTTTATACATGGGAGATTCGATTCTTTAAATATCGTTGTTGGAGGGCAGGGCGGGGTTAGTTCTAAAAGCTAGGTAGTGTGCTAGTTTTACTTCTGTCGACAGCTCTGTACATTTAAAATTCTGAACATTACTCCTGGTCAGTGACTCTGCGTCAAATTCATTAGTTCTCTCCATCGAATTTTCCTCTGATACAAGTACACTTCAACTGGTCGTTTCTAAAATGCTCTTTCTCACATTTTTTGGTAAAAGTGTTTTACAGCGGTTTTCAGTTCTACAAGGGTGAATGCAAGTTATCTACGTCTATACTCCTACATATTACGGTTTGTGGTGGAAGGTACTTCTGGTACCACTGTCTGATCTCACTTTTCCTGCTCATCTACATCTACGTGATTACTCTGCTATTCAGAATAAAGTGCCAGGCAGAGGGTTCAATGAACCACCTTCAAGCTGTCTCTCTAACGGCACTCGGGAAAAACGAGCACTTAAATTTTTCTGTGTGAGCCCTGATTTCTCTTATTTTGTCGTGATGATCATTTCTCCCTATGTAGGTGGGTGCCAACAGAATGTTTCCGCAATCGGAGGAGAAAACTGGTGATAGAAATTTGATGAGTTGATCCCGTCGCAAAGTAAAACGCCTTTGTTTTAATGATTGCCACTCCACTTCACGTATCATGTCTGTGACACTATCTCCCCTATTTCGCGATAATACAAAACGAGCTGCCATTCTTTGTACTTTTTCGATGTCATCCGTCAGTCCCGCCTGATGCGGATCCCACACCGCACAGCAATACGCCAGAATAGGGCGGGCAAGCGTGGTGTAAGCAGTCTCTTTAGTAGACCTGTTGAACCTTCTTAGTGTTCTGCGAATGAATCGCACTCTTTGGTTTGCTCTAGCCACAATATTATCTATGTGATCGTTCCAGTTTAGGTTATCTGTACTAGTAATCCCTAAGTATTTAGCTGAATTTACAGCCTTCAGATTTCTGTGACTTATCTCGTAATCGAAATTTAGCTGACTTCTTTTAGTACTCACGTGAATAACTTCACACTTTTCTTTATTCAGTGTCAACTGCCACTTTTCGCACCATACAGATATCTTATCTAAATCATTTTGCAAGTCGTTTTGCTCGTCTGATGACTTTACAAGACGGTAAATGACAGCATCATCTGCAAACAATCTAAGACGGCTCCTATGTCGTTACTATAGATCAGGAACGATACAGGGTCTACAACACTTCCTTGGGGAACGCCAGATATTACTTATGTTTTACTCGATGACTTTCCGTCTATCGTAAACGGTGCGTGTGAAAAGAATGATTGTTGCTAAACCACTATATGAGCCCTAATTTGTCGCCTTTTCTCGCTGTGGTTATTACGCGAGGCAGATGTGGGACAAAGTTAATGTGTTGTGCGACTCTTCCCAAAAGGTGCTCTCCCGGAATTTCAATAGTAAGCAGCTGCTTGATGTGCAACGCCTCTCTCGTAGCTTCTGGCCACTCGAGTTTGTTGAGGGTATCCGCAACGCTCTTGTGCCGACTAAAATTTTACTGGCACAGTTGTGTGATGTATCGTAAAGTGTAACACAGGCAAAAAAGTCAATTTTATATGTGAAAGCTTAGCTTTTCTTGTAGCTTATTAATGTCTTGTAGCTACATTGCGTACATTAATTTAAACCATTAACTTTTCCTATTTTTGTGTTCACACTATATAAAAGTGATGTTGCTATTGCCTGACTACGTCAACTCTCCTATGCCCTGAATATCTGCTGTCTTTCGTTCTCTGAAGTTCCACGCTGGTGTATAAAACATTTACCATTCAAGGGATTCATATTTTTACAGTTCCAAGGGAAAGTATACTGTCACTTATCATGGGCTCATCATGCAAAATGTGTATTTTTAAACATAGAAGTAGTGTAATTCACGTGGGAAAACTGCAATTTTAACCGGGAAATCCAAAAAAAATCCGGGATTTTTTTTTTCTTATCCGCGTGTACACCATGTCAACGTAATCATCCTGGCGACGAACCCGTTTCTCCCAAGAGACCAGTTTATTGATACCGCCAAGGTACAATAGAAAGTTTGACTTTGTTGACGGAGCCACAAGCTCGCTTCTACTTGCACCGCTTCATCACTGTCAAGTCCTCGAAGCAGTCGTTTAAGTTTTGGAAACAGGTGAAAATCGAATGGGGCCAAGTCGAAACTCTATGGAGGATGATGGATGGCAGCAAACCGGAGAAGTCGCAGAGCTGGTGTGTGGACTGGCATTGTCGTGGTGAAGGAGAGGACGCCCCATGTGTGGACCAGCTCTTAGAATTCGAAACTCGATTACAGCACGCTTTTCTCACGCACCGACATTGTTACGTTATATACCGCCATATTACATTCTACAGTTTGGAGCAGTCTAGCGGCAGAGGACTGCAAATATGTAGACATGAAGAATAAAGACGTAGGATGTTAATAACGTCAGTGTTATTGAAAATGTCTTTAAGTGTTTGCACACTAAAAAAGGAGGCGTTACATTCCAGCGCACCCTCGCATCTTTTCAGTCTAACAGTGTAAAAATGGCTCTGAGCACTATGAGACTTAACATCTATGGTCATCAGTCCCCTAGAACTTAGAACTACTTAAACTTAACTAACCTAAGGACAGCACACAACACCCAATCATCACGAGGCAGAGAAAATCCCTGACCCCGCCGGGAATCGAACCCGGGAACCCGGGCGTGGGAAGCGAGAACGCTACCGCACGACCACGAGATGCGGGCCCTAACAGTGTACCCATCGTCGTGAAGAGTTTCATCCAGCTCATACAATCAAACACCTTTTGCTGATGAACAAAGCCTATCTAAGTATCCCGATACATGCCAGCGTCTCTATAGCAAGTCTGAGGGTAGACATTAAAGGAGAACAACCTAAAGCTAAAATCAGAAAAGGTGTACGACAACGACGTTTATTACCATCATATTTGTCTAACCTTTTCACCACAAAAGCCATGAGAATATTCAAACTAAAATCGTCTGGACCTCAAACGAACAGAATTTCTTTCCACTGCATAAACTTAGCGGACGATATTGATACGTGAGCGCTAAATACACGCAGGATATGAGAGCTGGTTTCTCAGGATGGGGCAGGATGAGGTTACGATTGTGGATGGCGCCGTAATCAGTTACTCTCGGTTGCACAACTACTACGTAAACTTTATTCAAAGAAATTAAAATTTTAAAACAATCTATTAAAAAAACACAAATGACTGTATGACGGCTGAAGGCCTTATCACAAAAAAAATTCCACAAACAATAACCTCAAACAACAAACGGCTGAAGGCCTGAATTAGAAGTCAGAAGAGCAATTCCAAATAGCACACATTTCAACAAATACTTTGCTTTTAAAACAAGTTGCTTTAAAAAACGACTTATTGTAATACAGCTGAAGGCCTTATTATGAAAGAAGTGAAAGTATTGCTCGGCTGAAGGCCACACACAACTTCAAGTCACAGACTTCTGAAGGCCTGAATTAGAAGTCAGAAGAACAATTCCAAATAGCAGATATTAAGATAAATACTGCGCTTTAAAACAAATTGTAACACGGCTGAAGGCCTTATTATAAAAGAAGTGAAATTATTACTCGGCTGAAGGCCATAAACAATAATTAGGAAATTACAAATATCCTTAAAACAAACATCACAATCCAAGGAATCAGGACAAGCGGTTCTCAGCAAAGTGTGCCAAGGATTGGGCTGGGATGGTAACTCAAACATAAGGTAAGGTGAGACAGGCAGCCAAGAGTTGTACTCACGTAACAGGATGGCAACTCAAACTAGGGGCAGCTTAAGCGCTGACCGACCGACTAACCAATCTGCCTAACGTCCAATCAACAGTTCAACAATGGAATATTTTTAAGCAATGGTGAAGAGACAGACGGCACTACGTCTTCAGGAAACACCCAAGGCCGAAGGAAACACTAGAACGAAGGTAGACCTCCAAAAAGCATATGCACAGTACAACACAAAAGGCTGTCGAACTACACGCCGTGTCGGACAGCATCAACACGACAAGGAAAGGTACACTGCCGGGAAAGTACACTAACCTCCAGGACAGGTAACTGGGGCGTTAGCGGCCCCAAGGCAGAAAATACCGCTGGCTGCACTTCACTAATAAGAATAATACTAAATTCAATGATGAACTACAAGTAGAAAAAGACAGCTGCAATATTTCACCGCCACGAAAGACTTCACTCGTTGCTGCCAGGCTCAGTGGCCCTAGGTGCAACAACCCGCCAACCAAAGGTGAGATCAGAGAATAGTCGAGGTTGCATTAGCAGTTAACTCTCCACTCAAACGTCCAGGGTTCGGCGTGCAACGAAGTCGTCGCTCCCGCAGCCGCCCCTCCTCGACCCGGCAGTGGCAGCACGCCACGCCACGCCGCCGGCAGCCCCGGCCTGCCCTCGCGCTGCACGGACCTGCTCGCTGCTGCTCTGAAGTGACGTCCGTTCTCAACTCCCCCCCAATCCCTTCCACACAACGCGACCCGTAAATACTAGCGGGCGCTCCAAACATAGTACCACAGCACTCGTATTGATAAGTGCTGCTGCTGCTGCCACTCACGGACAGGCAAGCCAGCAACATAGTGACGCCAGTAAATTGAATAAGATACGAGATGCCATAACCGCAATGACAAGATGCCAAGCAATAAAAGGCATGAACACAAGCGACGCACGGCTCAGAATATATTTTTTTTAAATTTGCAATAATTGCGAAAAGTTTGGAAAGCAAAGCAGTATAATAAGCAATTGTAACATGAGGACACCTGACATAAAAATTGATACACATACAGTAATTAATAATTTTAGTGTTTCAGGCACCGTGATTACGGAAGACAACAGATGCAGCATGAAAATCACAAAATGAATTGCAACAGGAAAGCGCGTTTTAGCGAACAAGTTGTTTAGTATAGGAAACAAAAGCTTGTCAAGTCGTTCTTCTGAACTGTTCATCCATATTATTGCGAGAAAGGTGCGCACTGTTCAAGACAGTCAGAAAGTGGTTAGAAGTGACTGAAGAGCGGTAAGCGGGAAGGAGCTAGACAGAAAACACATCTACGTCCACATAGTATTAAACATGAGTGAAGTATTTTCGAGGAGATCAGTGAGCGAATAAACCACTTAGCAGCTGTCTAGAAAATAAATAAATAAATAAAAATATTAATTATTGTATATGTATGATAGTGATTGGTTGTAATTAATATTTGCTTATCTGGAACGTGGAAGTTTAATTATTTGGTATCAGACGCTTGACAATGGCTTTTTTGTAAATGCATTGTTATTCGTAGTTGACCGTGAAATGTGATTCAAATAATCGGACTTCGTATTTAAATCGTTTCCAAAGACTGCTGCGGTAGGTACGGACTCAAAATCTCAATATTGGAATAATTTGCCAGCCATGTCAATACGTCGTACAGAGGTGACTGTCTACTAAACATAAAAAATTTTACACAGTTAGTTAAATCAGATATATTCAACGAATAAGCCTACAGTTAAATAATACAACTTAATTTCATAAATATAGAATCTTTAGAGAGTCGAGTGCCTAGTGAGATTGCAACTCGCAGTGTTCTTATATAACATCAAATATGGCGGTGTGCCAATTGGTAAAATATACGTGCTTCCCGCACCAGTTATTGTACATGACCTACTTCTTCTTAATGAAACATAAGAGTGTCGTAATTGTATTTTGTTTCATCAGCGGCATAGCGCTGCAGTTCTGTGCCATAGGCTTTATTTATTTGTCACAGGTTAATTATTTAATTAAGATTTCGTGTTTCCGAGGAAACTCACGCACGGCATGCAAATGTGCCTTTATATGTCCAATAAAGGAAAACGGAATTTTTTGGATGTTTATTTAGGTACAATAAGTGTGTAACAAATACATCGGAAGGAATCATTTTGGAAAAGAAAACCAAGTTGAGGTTAACAAACAATTGTAAACGATTTATTGAAAGCAAAAACGAGTTAAAATTATCAGGAAATGAAGAAGACAGCCTTATAATTGACTGATATTTTCTACTATAGGTAAAATGCAGTTAACGATCAGTTATCAGAATCTTCCGCTCAACTCATTAGCGCATTTTGCGTCACAGCTGAAACGATGTAAAGTTTTTTCTGCGCACTCTGTGTTGATCATTTTCACACACGCAGTACCCACCCGGGGCGTGCAGTGCTGTTAGAGAGATATAGCTGGACGGATCAATGGGTTTTGCTTTTCAGTTTGACGCGTAAAGCCGTGCTCCATTATGCATCACACGGATTACCGCGTTGGCTTCTGAACTGCTGGTCATGAATATTCCGTAATTCCCTATTAAACTCGCCGTCATTCCAAATAACTGAAATTATGTGAAGCTCATATGTCGATCACACATATAACTATTACTTTTTTTATATGAAACAGGTAGAAGTGGCTACGCAGTGTCATTGCCTCGCAAACACGCACGCAACGTTATTATGAATGCTGTACCCACCCCCTCACGTACTGTTGGTGCACACGTTCTTTCTTTTTCTGTTTTATTTTACTGTTTGTTCCAACACACGCCTCACTTCACTGTGGTATACGTCTATTCTTTTTCTTTTTACACCTTATACCCTTCAACGACTTCCTTTGCAGAATCTTATCGGAAGACCTGTTCCAATATCGGATAGATTCTAGTCGCATGTTAGGACTGCCAGTGGCAATATTCTTGTTCAGATAATATAACGATGACATAGGAACTGAAAGAGAAGGTAGTAAAGCAAATCTTGATGTACGTAGACAAATTTTTCTGCACGAAAAGAGATCCAAATATACTGGCCACTACAAAAATGAGTGATATAGGTACTAGCGTCAATGGCGTTGAAAAAGAAGTATAATCGACAAAACTGAACAACGCTATAGAGCCTGATGGAAACCCAGTCAGATTCTGAACGGAATTTGTAGTTCTTTTGGTCCATCCCTTAACAATAATTTACTGTATATGCCTCGAACATTAAACTATGCCCAGAAGGACAGAAAAAAAAAAACAACATTCACAGGTGACAGTCGTCTACAATAAAGGTAGAAAAATGTGACTCACAAAACTACCGTCCAGCATCATTGACTTCCTCCTGTAGTAGTACCTTAGAACATCATCTCAGCTCAAATGTAGTGAGATATCTCGAGCATGACGACCTCCATGCGAACCAATGAAAAACACCTGTCACGAAAAATCCAGCTCTCATCTCACATGACGTCCTGAAAGTAATGGCTCATGGAAAACAGGTGGCTAGAGCATTTCTTCCTGAAAAATCTGATTTAGTGCCAGCCACACTAAGGCTTAACAAAAGTGCTACTGTGTAAGATATCGAACGACTTTGGTGACAGGACAGTCGACTTTTTGGAACGGAGGACGTACCACGCTATGATGAATGGAGGGTCATCGACAGGTGTAGAGGTGACTTCAGATGTTTATACAAAACAGAGGATAGGGAAGGAAAGGGAGAGGCGGGTGTGAAACTCCTGACTTCCAGCCACATCAGCCGTTGCGGCTGGACAATGGCGCAAGTTGAAAATTTGTGCCTCTAGAAAGGTTGCCATCCACACACGCTTTCCGTCCGACCCAAATAATTCTGAACTTATCGCACGTTATAATGCAGCGTCCCTCGTCCCCTTAACCACCTATTCGCAAATTATCGATTCCCATAGGAGTTCAGACGGTACTAGTGCATCCGCACTGAAACAAACAGGAAAGTATACAGCCTTTCCCCTCCCTTCACCGTCCTTTTATATACAAACATGCACCAGCCGCGTCATTGTGAATGGTGTCTGTTCTGACGGATTCGGATATATAACTTCGGGTGTGTCGCAACGAAGTTTTTCAGAATCCTCCATGATCGTGTTGTATATGAAATTCCTAGTAGACAATGTTGTTAATGACCTCAGACCTTTTAGAGATGACAGAGTTATCTACAGTGAAGTATTGCTGAAAAACCTGTGAAAATATCCAGGCAGATCTTCACAAGATTTCAAAAGAGTGCAAAGATTGGCAATTGCCTAAAAAATATACAGAAATGCTAAACTAAGCACTTAAGAAACGCAGTAAGATAGTACCCTGTGACTACAATATCAGTGAGTCGTTGGGACTCAAGTCATTCAAATACCTGAGTTCTCAAATTTGTGAAGATGGGAATTGTTATGATCACATAAGCTCAATCATACGGGGTGGGGCAAATAAAAGTGGCCCGGGGAACAGAGCTCCAGGGTACAAAGAAACAGCACAAGAAAGGAAGTACAGTATTAACCTGAATATAGGAGATGTTGAAAGTGACCACCACTCTTCTCTTGGAAATTTTGGGCAGTTGTCTGCAGGTTGCTGAAGGAGGATCGAAGCTAGACTGCAGGAATTACTGCAATCTCATCCGAAGGATGAGATGTTCTGCTGCAGTTCTGGAAGACTATAAGTGTTGTTGCGATACACCCTAGACTTGAGAGCTCCCTACACGAGGTAATCCCACATTGACGGATAAGGTGACTCGGATGGCCAGCTGGAGCCCCGACCAGGCTGACTAAACCCTGTCAGGCGTGAAGATGTGTAAATGTGCTCTAAGGTTCGGCCGGCTGTGCAGGTGCCCCATCCTGTTGCAAGTTGGCGTTGCTGTGGTTGTTATGCATACAATCACGTCCAACTGTATCAACTCTTCGAGGCCACTTATATTTGCCCCGAACTGTATATGCAACATGTGGCAGACTTGAGTTTGACAGGGAAGAAGTTATCAGTCTTCAACGAAGATTGCTCACAAAACAGTCGCGCGATGCGTTCTAGAATATTACTCAAGTGTGTAGGACTGACTGCAAACAGAATATAGCCACTGTTGGCAGTACTTCAGTTAGTCCAAGCCAAATGAACAAAGTGCTGTACCACAGAGCCAAAGGTCTGAGATTCGACTCGTGGTCCATCCTGGGATTATTATCGGTCACTTCTCACTTGGTTACCGTCTGGCAATATCTGTTACTGCTAAACATGAGTTGCACCGTGGTTTAGAGTTTACATTAAACTTTAGGTCGTCTGATAAACGGGAGGATGAGTTCAGAGGTGACAACAATGCTAGGGCGTACTACCGCCAACAGGTGAGTGCCTTTGATGTCCAAACTACGAGCGTCCGCAGAAAGTTTTCGATGAAAGAAACTTACCAGTTGGGATACAACTGATTCGGTAGGTGTGAAGACGTGTCGAGGCCAAAGAGCTAAATTTCACAAGAATTACACAAAACTTATTCTATCTCAAAAGATTAACAGTTAGTTACTCAGTATTGTAAGGTAAATTACTTTGCTACCTAAACAGTGAATACATTTCAATAGTGTTGCGACCAAACAGTTTGTGTGTCGGGAATCGGAGACGGAATCCGTGACAGACCGACTGCTTTCCGTAGCTCACTAAAAACTGAAAGAGGCAGTAACAAAGAAAGACTGAAGACATTATTTGAGGACATTCCACAAAGGTTCGTACCCATATTGTCCGCAGATCGGCGCCAAAACCGTAGCAGCACCAAATAATCTGCAAAATTCTCCGTGAAAGTAGTGATAACTAACGAGGAACCCCTCGAGAGCAAGGTCACAACAGACCAATGATGTTTATGGCATTCGACGCCCCGCATAGTGTTTATCATGCATTCACAATATTGGCTGCTTGTGGCAATAGGGGGCGGGACTGGAGGTATCCAATGGTGAACAGGGAATGTGACTACGGAGCGAAGCTCAGCGGCTTAGTCGACAAATAACTCACAACACTGCTACACTGCTAGTGATGTTGATAAAAAACAGGACAACGGCAACGATAAACAAAACAAACATTGCATTATATCTACAACAGTTGCCGAAGCGAACATTTCGTCAGAAAGGAAACAAAGGAATTTCAGAGAGTGAGAAAGAAGTGGATCATGAGATATTAGCATTTCTGCAAGATGAGTCAGTGGAATGTGTGGTGTTGTATACGCTCGAATGTACTGAAGACTCACACGAGGAGCACAATGACGACTTTAAGAGCTTAACAAGTGATGATGATGATGATGATGATGATGATTAGTTTGTTTGTGAGGTGCTCAACTCCGCGGGAATCAGCGCCCGTACAAATTCCCAGTCTGTACACAGTCGAATCTAGCCACGTTCACGAATGATGGTGTAATGATGAGGACAGCACAGACACCCAGTTCCCGGACAGAGAAAATCCCCAACACGGCTGGGAACCGAACCCGGGACTTCGTGATCCAGAGGTAGCAACGCTAGCCACTAGACCACGAGCAGCGAAAATGTGCTTAACAAGTGAAAATGTTACTGAAACAGGTGTGAACAATGTAGTTCATCATCTTTGTAGGACAGGGAGCAACAAATCCCGTACCCAGTTAAAACGTAGTAAAGTACAATCGTTGTCTAAGGAGCGGGTACTATGCATAATTACGTACATGGAAGATCATACGCAACACAATGAAAAAATTATAAATGGATATCGAATAGCTCTGCACCAATATGACGGTGTAGTGCATAAGAATGACTATGGGTATGCAACGGAAGACGAAGAGCACTTGTTACAAAAACTGTTGTTTGCGCGTTTCAAGGATTCTCGATGCAATTTACAGAATACTCGCGATACAAATTACAGTGATTTCAAGGGAAGCAGCAGACGGTTGCCTAATTTCAAATAGCGCTACTCAGTTGCAAGACGTATGATAATGAGATATCAAACAAAGCGTCAATGTGACGGTGCACAGCAAGCTACGGAATCGACCTGAAAATTTGTAGATGAGATAAACAAACTTATACCACCGTTCAGTAAGGAATTTGTTTTGAACTCTGACCAATCGTGATATGAAGAGGTAATGTGGATGGAAGGAACCGTGGAAATTATAGGCACAAAGGGGTTGTATCGAGATCAGCTAACATCATTGTCTTAACTCATTCCTATCAAATTATGCCGACAAAAATATGGATAGTACGTTGGCTAGAAAGTTATTTATTGCGCTACGAGAACTTGGAGGTGCTCTGCCCCCTACGATTCTTTGTCATGTGCGTGATCTTGCACTGGCAGTAGGAAATATGTACTTCACACAAAGCAAGGGCAGGAAAATGGGCATAAGAAAACTACAACTATGTTATGAACACTGCTTTTGGCCAATAGCTGGGAAAAATAACTTGCTTTTGCTTGATTCATGGGCTGCGTACAAGAATCATACGCCGTTAGAACAAATCCCTGCAGAAAAGTGTGTGACATTGCATTTCATACCACCTGCAACCATTGAACAAATTCAGCCTCTGGATGTTTGTTTTATTGCGCCTATAAAACAAATCATCGCAATTTCTGCAGCTACGCCTTAAAGGATAGTCAGTTACACGATCAGCTCCACAACAGACTGTTTCGCATTCGGTTGCTTGCATCACATTCCATCAGTTCCCATCACCCCGTCACATCAATATGCATTCTTCAAGAGCGGATATCCAGCTGAACGTACAGCTACAGGAATTCGGTTTCAGTCTTGATGGTGCGAACCATTGTGATCACTAAAGGCTGTGATTAATAAAGTTTGAACTTGCGATCTTTCGCTCGGGGGTTTCTTTTTAAGAAAATCCAAGATACACAGTAATTTCTCGTCGCGGTCGGAAAAGCTGGATCTACGGTTCAGTGAAGTCGCATACTGTGATTTCAAGAAATTCTAGAGAATTTTGTAGTGAATACAAAGGCTGTAACCCCACCACCACCACCACCACCACCACCACTCCTTCCCCTTGCTAGGTTTCAAACTAACATTTTGGGTGACGACAGTTCTAGTTCGTCAAAACTGAAGGAATTTGATACTAGCCACAATGCTCAGTCAACCAGTTTTTGGCTTAACAGCGGAATGTTGTACCGCTGGCAGCCCACCCTCCGCCCACAAGGAGCGAAGACGGTGACGTAAGAAAGACGAAAAAAGGAAGATATGTGACTATGTACATGTTTCTGAAATTTTCACCTGTGATGAGGTGCAATGTGATTAGCCCGCGATTTTATTCTATGATTCCCATATGCATGTCATTCTGCATAGCCGCTCTGTTTTTTGCTGTTTCGCAGCGCTCCACTCGATAATGGCAGTACGTTGTAGGCGACCATTATGATACACAACTCGCCGCATTGTTCATTGACCCGAGATCTATAGCGACCAATCGATGCATGCTAAATGGTTCGCTTCACATAAAAACTGATTTGTTAGACATAACTTAGATTTGATTTATAAGACACAGCGTAATTCCGACGTAGTGATTGTTTGAAGCCAGGATAAAATCGTCACAAGTCAGCAGAATAAAAAAAAACGGCGTCAGTCGGAGGTGATGGTGGGACGTGGGTGGTTTTATGGCGAGATGTGTGCTGGTAGTCTTGGCGCGCTGTCCACAGCGCGAACTAGGCAGTATGTGTGTAGCAAGACGGTTTAGTCGACCTAACGAGACCACACGCCAGTCGGATTTCGTTAATTTTTAATGGTTACAGTACGTGAAGTTCATAACCGAAATATTAATCTCCTAAAGAGAAATTGGGCTTTGAAATTTTACCCAACTGTAAGGTAGAAGTTTCGACAGGCAATGTGGCTCCGTGGTAGAATACTCGATTACCAGGCTACATTTTCAAACAAGCGTAAAATATGTAAATATGCGATAAAAATGGTGGCGGTTAAAGGCGCTGCAGTCTGGAACCGCAAGACCGCTACGGTCGCAGGTTCGAATCCTGCCTCGGGCATGGATGTTTGTGATGTCCTTAGGTTAGTTAGGTTTAACTAGTTCTAAGTTCTAGGGGACTAATGACCTCGGCAGTTGAGTCCCATAGTGCTCAGAGCCATTTGAACCATTTGAACCAAAATGGTGGCATTCGAGACTGGTAATCTCTGGGTTGCTAGTTCCGAGTCCCGTTTCTGTAAATATCTGTTTCGTTTTCTTTTCGTTCATTTCGAATAGCTACTTCATTCATCATTTGTCATTTTTATGAAAAATCAACGTCATCTTATGTTTCATTGCTTACTGCACACAAAAATCCCGTTTTAATTGCAAATATAAATTCTTAATTAACGAACTTTCATGAAAGTTTGTTGAAGATTCATTAAATTAAAAATATTACAAATTAAATATTTTACTGAACTTTATAGATTCTAGGCTTTACTCAAATGCTCGTAAAACATGCACCTTGCTTAAAAATTCGCCACGGTCGGCAATGGAAACCAGCGTCTCTCCTCTTCCTCACCGTCGTGGTATGCGGGATTTCTACCACAGAGCCATGCCGCCCGTCACACTCTCGGAAAACTTCAAACTCCATATTCTCTGAAATTTTTAGAGTTGCTTCGAGTTGCCTAGGTGGACTGATATTTGAGTTCTGAATTTTAGTACATAAACATAAAAAAAGAAAAATCCATGTGCCAAGTGTTGTTCTAGTAAGTAGTGTTGTATACATTTTGGAAATCACTTCAAACACAGAACTGTAAAAATGGGTCTGCGGACTTGCAGGTCAGGAATTTTTTTCCTTTATTGTTAATATCATCCCCTTCGCCCCATATGGACAGAAGGGGGAGGTGTTTCCAGAATGAGAAGGGGGATGGTCCGTCAGCTGTACTTCAGCGAAGAGCATTCTTAAAACTGTAACAAGGATAAGATAAAGAACATTAGGACTGACTTACTATTTCAAATTAAAAAATCAAAGATCGACATCTAAAAAACAAATGTACGGGGTGTACATAAAGTCCGGGAACCCTTTCAATTTTTTATTGCACGAGGACTAAACACTGTACAGATGTCATACATATTGCATTTTGAAGAGAAACTCTGAAAGCTTTTTTTACAAGCATTCGATATGCGGACCATGAGTGACCCGGCAGACGTCAAAACGGTAATCGACTTCTTGCCATACCCGTCCCAGAATGGTATCGTCGACTGTGGCAGTCACTTCCCGTATTCTCTCCCGGAGCTCTGCTGCATCACGTGGTAGAGGCGGTACATATACCAGATCTTTAATGTGTCCCCACAGAAAAAAGTCACACGGAGTGAGATCTGGTGATCGGGGAGGCCATTTCGTAAAATAGCTGTCCCCTTCTGTAGCACGGCTCGCTCCGCACTTAACTCGTCGTGTTTCCGACCACCGCTATCGGCAATTTACCAAACTACGCTGTGGAGGTATACATGAAGAAAGATTTCAGGGTTTCTCTTCAAAATGACGTGTTGTAAATAGGCTGCTTAGGTTTTTTTATTGGTAACGCCACCTCTGTATGAAAATCACTGGCTGTGCTGTGTGCAGTCTGTGGCTGCTTTGCATTGTTGTAATACTCGCCATTGTAGTGTTAGGCAGCTGTCTGTGAACAGCGCGTAGCGTTGCGCAGTTGGAGGTGAGCCGCCAGCAGTGGTGGATGTGGGGAGAGAGATGGCGGAGATTTGTAATTTGTCATGAACTGCTATATTTATATATGATGATATCAAGGTAAATACATTGTTTGTTCTCTATTAATATCTTTCATTTGCTAACTATCCCTATCAGTAGTTAGTGCCTTCCATAGTTTGAATCTTTTATTTAGCTGGCAGTAGTGGCGCTCGCTGTATTGCAGTAGCTTGAGCAGCGAAGATTTTTGTGAGGTAAGTGATTTGTGAAAGGTATAGTTTAATGTTAGTCAGGGCCATTCTTTTGTAGGGAATTTTGAAAGTCATATTGCGTTGCGCTAACAAAATATTGTGTGTCAGTTTAAGCACAGTCCTGTATAATTGTTCGAAGGGGACGTTTCATATGTCGACCCTTAGCCGAGGATACCTCACTGGAATCTTCTGATCTTTTGTTGTAGTTTGTTTAATTAGTGTAGATTTTGTTTATTGCTAGCGCGTAATTGTAGAGAAAATCTCCTTTGTAGTTGCTGTCTTTCATTGTTGTACAGTAAAACAGTTGTGGCATGCATGTAGATTTGCACCAAGTATTTCGCAGCTGCAATTAACTAGATATTATTTTCAGTGTTATGTTAATGTGTTCTCTTATTTTTGCTCTTCAAATTGTGTTTTTCTGTGTTGTCGTGTGAAATACTGTGACAATAATGGCGTGTGAAAAACGTAATACTAGGCTCCAAAGTAAACTGAGAAATGACAGTGAAAATGAAAGCAGTGTGTTAGCGCCACCGAGTAATGAATTAACTGATGTTCAAAGTAGTAATTTGGTAATTGTGCATAGGGAAATGGAGCGGGCGGCAAACAATGGCGTGGACAGTGAAACAATTAGTGAAGAGGGAAGCATTATCGATCGATCGGTCGGCAATAGCTCCCCTCAGGAAGCCGAAATGACACGACACGATCTCGCAAATACTATAGATTCTGGTTTTGGATCCTCACCGTTTTCTCAAATAAGTCAAGACACATTTTCTGCTTGTCAAAATGTGAATGTTTCCGGTGTAAATTCACTGCCGAAAAGCACTGAGGAACATGTTTCAGACACCAGTGAATTGTTATTACAGTTAATGCAACAAATGGGACAAAAACTACAAAAGTTAGACACAACACTTGAACAAAATCAGAGACAAATGGGACAAAATCTTAAAAAGTTAGACACAGTGGAACAAAATCTCAAAAAGTTAGACACAATGGAACAAAATCTTCAAAAGTTAGACACTACACTTGAACAAACACGTGAAGATTTAACCACTGAGTTACATAACATCGAATCGAAATGTCAAAAGGTCTGTAATGACGTAAAAACACAAATTTGTGAGCATTTTCAACCTATTTTTTCGCGGCATGAAAATGTATTACAGAATCACGAAGCAGCCATAAAAGAACTGCAAACCATTGTTCATGAAAATCACGACACCTTGCAAGCTAAAATTGACTCAGTTGCATCTACCGATTCGGTTACGCAACTTGCAAAAACTCAGGAAAACTTAAAGGACACAGTAGATACTCTGAAACTTGGTTCAGAAAAACATACAGGGAAATAATTTCACTATCGGATAAAGTAGCTGAACTTTCAGATCAGTTCACTAACTTATCTACAAAGGTAGATGATGATCTGAATAACACAACACCTGTAGCCTTCACTGACACAGAAGAGTATGAACAAATTAGAAAATTCAAACAGAATCAAAATCAAATCAATACACAGTACAAAAGAGAAATCCGGGAAGTACAAGATCAGCTGACACAGGTAATTCAAGAATTACGTATTTCAGAGGATACTCGCGCCCCAATACGGGAAGAGGGACACAGAAATACGGAACAGCCACAAAATAATAACACAGGGCATTTTGGAAGTTATGAAAGAAATTGGCAATGTGCACCGAATTTTGATATGGAACGGCCGACACGACCTAACAATGACCGATATGCGACCCGCCGACATGATGATTTTGACTATAAGCTGTTCATTACTACACGTAAATTCAAAACATTTAAGAATTCTGGCAACGACATTCATCCACAAGCATGGCTCCATCAATTCTCTCATTGTTTTCCTCCCAACTGGTCGTTAGAACACAGATTAGAATTTATGTGTGGCTACTTGGAGAATGAACCAGCTGTAAGAATGCGGTCGGTCATTCACGATTGCCACAGTGAAGGAGAGTTTTACCATGCCTTCCTCTCAGCATATTGGTCTCAGGCCACACAAGACCGAGTAAAACAAAGCATCATAATGATGAAACGTTTCGAACAACCTGAATTTTCCAGTCTTATGAAATATTTTGAAGACATGTTGCACAAGAATCAGTACCTGTCAAACCCATACAGCCCCTCAGAACTTATCCGCATTTGCTTAATCAAATTGCCTGAACATTTACGACACATTATTTTGGCAGGACGTTGCAAAGACGACATTGAAGCTTTTCAGGGACTGTTACAAGAATTGGAAATTGACACTGACAATCGCGGAACACAACACAACCATTACAGGTCACATCCGACACAATTCCGTGACGACAGAAACAATAACCAGACACGACTGGTCTATTCTTACAACGCAAATCGTGACCAAAATAGACACCACCCGTACGACAACCGTTGGCAGAGTAGTAATAATTACAGGGAAAGATCACCTCTCCGCGGTAGTGACTATCACAGAGACAATCAGAGAAACAGACAATATGGGAACCAAAATAATTATTATCAAGGGAGACAGAATAACTTCAGACGCAACAGTTCAGCGCGCAGTTACGATTCAGGGAGAAATTCTCCACCACTTAACCGACAAGAAAGAAACTACAGGAACTACCGACATGACGACAGACGATATATTCGTAACGACAGACCTGCATTGCATCAGAACTGGCGGGATTCAAACAGGGCAGGGCCTTCTCGTCAGAGTGAATTTGTAGAAGTTAGGTCTCCTAATCCCAATAACGACGCGCGCCAACAAAGAGACAGACAATGACTCGCACAGCAGGCAGCCGCGTGCGCCCGCTGGCTCCGAGAAAAATAACATAAGACGCTAGCCTGGAGAAAAATTTTAGCATTCTTTACCGACGTATACTGCATGATAATTGCGTTCAAGCTGAAACTCTGAGTACTTTGAAGAGTAAAAGATTGTACCACATTTCAAATGTAAAACCGTTTATTGAAAGACAATCTGCTTTTGAACTTTGTCTTTGCCATAAAACTTTTCACTTTACATTACTAGTATGCTTGTCAGACTTAGAATCTGTTAACATGCAACAATGTTTGAAGTTAAATATCCAGTCAAGAACCAAGAGAACTTATTGAAACAGAAATTACGAATGCATTGTTATTGTGAACAGACGACACAGTGTTATTGTGTGTGTACATTCTTGCTTGTTAGTTGCACGTTTACATAACGACTATAAGGCTCACATACTTAGAACATTTACCAGTAGTGCTAATGAGATTTTAATGCAACATTTTGGTTTACTTGAAAATACATTCTGGGTTTAAAGTACTTTCTGTGAGATACCAGACGACACAGTGGTTAGTTTATGTGACAACTACACGGTTTTATCACGACGCTACTAATGAGTGACAATTTACAATGTGGCTTTTGCGGTGTATCTGTTTTATATCTGCACAGTTTTCTGTTTTATTCTGGAAAGAAAAACATGTTTTAGTAGTAACTTTTGTGGAATAGCAACAATGAGACAGCCTTTTTCGTGGCACAACAATACGTTACTGTACAGTACTTTCTTCATCACGCCAATAAGCATAATAACTACGATATCTATACATAAAGCATTTCACTTTTGTTTATCATGAGGTAAGTACATTGACTTCTGCAGAACTTAGCTTTCGGAGGACGATAACTACGACACTTCCACAGAGATTATGTTGCAACAAGACGCACATTTAGCGCTACAGGACACGCATTTGAGTGATTAATTTTGTACTTTAAAAATTTATTTTTAAAGATATTTGAAGTACAATGATACGAAGTTTTTCCATGATACATTTCATTCCATTGCTGTAATTTGTAACACCTGGGAGTATAATTACATTTATCCTCAGGGGGGTACACGCCTACTTTGTGTACCATGTGTTTGGCAAGCACAAGGAACCCTAGCTAATATGGTATTTGCTTATACAACTTTACACATCGGTACCATATTTCTCTAACACACAAATTACACAGCTATCTGATCATTTAACTGAGAGAGACAAACATTTATTTTACTACATCAGTGACACATGTTTACGCAATTACACAGTTGGATAACTTCACACTTATGAAACTGTATTTTGTCTGTACTTTGTAAACTGTTCATATTTTTCGGAACCATTGTGATACTATGAGAGCTTTGAATGATGTATTTGGTATGAGATCATGATTTTTAAAGTACGTTTGAGGTAGATGACACTATTTAAATGAGCAGAGAATTCTTTTTAGGCTTAGAAATTATTGGAGGAAGTTACGACGATTTTGAGATTTGACTGAAGTTTTATGATATTATTACGACGACGATGTGTATTATGTTGTTGAGGAATGTTTATTATGCTACGTATTTCTCACGATGAAATATTGAAGAAGTGTCGACGAATATGTATATGTATAATGAGGTAAGGAATAATGAGTAGTGTTTAGGGACTCTGATTTATGAAAAGGATGTTGGAAACCAAGAAACGTACTTTAAGAGTTATGAAATGTGTGACTGTATCACAATGCTGACGAATATTTTTTTTGGACACTTATATTTATAGGATTTTGTTTCTACAGATTTGCAACGCTAATTCTTGACCTGTGAAATATTTTTATATGAGACTGCAACGGTAGCAGAAACTGCTGTCGTAAATATTTCCGTACGAAAGTTAAGTGACCACCTGCACGTAATGCGTCGCGGGCACCCACCTGGGCGACAGCCGCCCGAAAAAAAGCCATTAGCCTTACAGCGGCACAGGTAAAAAAAAAAAAAAAAAAAAAAAAAAGGGGGGGGGCCATTATACTCGCTATTGACATTTCCTTGTCGAAAGCATACTGTGGAGCTCGTAATTTATGATACTTACTGAAATGCTTATAAACTGATGGGAAATATTCTTACATCTGCAAACCTGATTATGACAAGTGTCTTTCTATGAGAGTTGAGAGAATTTCTACTAACTTATGAAATGTCACATGACTACTGAATAATATTTTTATGCTTTGCTTTTCATAGTTGCTTATTTCATTTGATATCTGGTTTCCAGCTGTGTTGCAGCATTGCTTTTATAAAATAAAATGCATTTGCTAATGTGAACACTTTCTGTCAACAGATCTATTAAATGATAATTTTGTAATCCACATTCTTTAAAAAAAGGAGCACTTGGAAAGGAAAGAACAATAAGAAGGGACTAGAAACAGTAACTGGACACATAATTTTCTTTTCAAGTACATGGTAATATTTTTTTTACAATAAGTTGTTGTGGTGCACCACTTTAATTTACATGGACATTAAGATGTGAATATACACTTCCCTTATCTGCATTGTTGTTTTTACTGTAATATCTTTTCTGCTTGAGCTTTGTCATGTATAGATATAAGTTTTATATTTTTTATATTTGCTGCTGCTGTTTGCTAGGCATAGTGCTACTGAATTTTAAATTGTGTTACTCTGTTACGCTAGTTTTACTACTGACTTATTTTTCTTGCTACTGTACATTGGCTCATATTAGTTGTAATGTTGCATTGCTTGGTAATTTATATTTACTGTAGCTTCCTTTGCAATTTTCCATTTTTTTTGTCATTGATGTTTGTGTTAATTGTTTTGTGCTGCTGCTTTGCCTCGTCCCTTAGTTTAGCATCTGAGCTCAGTAGATTTAAGTTAGCTTAAGAGGGGGTAACCTATAAGAGAATGCGTTGCGATGAATTTGAAGAAATGCACTGAGAGGCTATACGAGAAAAGTACAGGAAGGAGGTATAGATAGGACTTTTTGGGAATAATGATGAATGAAGGGAGATCTGCAAGAAGTAAAGAAAGTTTTGTTCGCAAAACACTGCAGTAAAACAAACCCTGTCCTTTCCTTGTGTTATCCCACTATGTTTTTGTGTACCCTTGCGTATTTGTCTTTTTCCTGTCTTTGTGTGTTTAGCTAATAAGATTTATGTTGTAGAATTTTCTGATAATATGTTATTTACTTTGTAAAGATGTTTAGACATTATTTATTCTGTTTTGTTTTAATGCTCGTGTGTGAAATTTATGTTTCGAAACTATTCTCATTATTTTATGTATTTACTTATTTCATAATTCCTGTAACACTGATGTATATGTTTATTTCGATTCTTTTGTAAAGCCCATATTACCACAAATGTTATCTGTACTATTATGTTCTTTAATGATGTATTTTGTACCTTTGTAATTGTATTTTCATGTTGTAAATTTATAATTGTATAGACACCAGTTCTTCAAATTAAGTTACATTTCACTGCACACGTTTCTGTTGGTCATAGTATATGGACAATATGTGAGAAGTAGGGACTGTTAGTGTTTGCACGTGTGTTAATAATTCAGCAAGGGACTGGATAACAGCATTGCTTGTTCTAAGGACAATTCCAAAAACTTTGTGAGTGCACAAGTGGTGGTTATGGACTTGCTATATTCTCCGCAAGACTCTTTGATGGTGAATGTGCACCTGCACAATCGCAACAGATGGCTGCTGGCCATCTCTACAAGGACTACAGTGGGTCTGCACCTCTGGTGGCCCACCAATACCATTATCTCTACAAGGACTACAGTGGGTCTGCATCTCTGATGGCCCACCAATACCATTATCTCTACAAGGACTACAGTGGGTCTACATCTTTGATGATCCACCAATACCATTATCTCTACAAGGACTACAGTGGGTCTACATCTTTGATGATCCATCAATACCATTATTTCTACAAGGACTGCAGTGGGTCTACATCTTTGATGATCCATCAATACCATTATTTCTACAAGGACTGCAGTGGGTCTGCACCTCTGGTGGCCCACCAATATCGTAATCTCTACCAGGACTACGGTGGGTCTGCTCTGTGATGACCTACCTACCAATATTCATCAAAACTTCGACTGACTCTGCAGTGGGTTTGCTCTGTTGTGACCCAATACTTGTCTGCATGTCGAGAGTCAGCACTGTCTTTCCGTTGGAAGGACAACACTACTTCTTCAAGACTGCATGGAAATCCACTACTTCCGTGTGCATTTTCTTCTACTGCTCAGACTTTGAGAAAAACACTATATTTTACCGTAATGAACGATCAGGACTGTCTTTATGGACTGTGAGAAAATTTGAGCTTTTGACCAACATTGTATCAATAAGTGTGTGCATTTGATTTCTTTGTTATTGTAATTATGAAAAATTTTATCAAATCATTATTGGCCACTGCCCAAAAAAAAATTTGTAAAAATTTTTGTGGGGAGCATGGGGGCTATGTAAATAGGCTGTTTAGGTTTTTTTATTGGTAACGCCACCTCTGTATGAAAATCACTGGCTGTGCTGTGTGCAGTCTGTGGCTGCTTTGCATTGTTGTAATACTCGCCATTGTAGTGTTAGGCAGCTGGCTGTGAACAGCGCGTAGCATTGCGCAGTTGGAGGTGAGCCGTCAGCAGTGGTGGATGTGGGGAGAGAGATGGCGGAGATTTGTAATTTGTCATGAACTGCTATATTTATATATGATGATATCAAGGTAAATACATTGTTTGTTCTCTATTAATATCTTTCATTTGCTAACTATCCCTATCAGTAGTTAGTGCCTTCCATAGTTTGAATCTTTTATTTAGCTGGCAGTAGTGGCGCTCGCTGTATTGCAGTAGCTTGAGCAGCGAAGATTTTTGTGAGGTAAGTGATTTGTGAAAGGTATAGTTTAATGTTAGTCAGGGCCATTCTTTTGTAGGGAATTTTGAAAGTCAGATTGCGTTGCGCTAACAAAATATTGTGTGTCAGTTTAAGCACAGTCCTGTATAATTGTTCAAAGGGGACGTTTCAGTGTGTATAAATTCTGTTCAATGTTTGGTTGTTATGCGATAAATAATTGAATGTGTTCCCAGACGTTATATACACCCTGTATTTAAAAACACATTACAGAATGGTGAAACTCTTCTAGGTAAAAGTTCTGATGCATTTAAAATCTGAAGGACCAGCACTGGGCGAAAAGCATTTCTGGCGGTCAGAATATGTTTCTTTGGATTGAAGGGTAGGAAAAACTATGGAGGGTATGTGTTACGATGGATAGTGCGAAGACAGAAGTTGGGAAAGATAGAGGAAATGGAAGGATTTTATGTGTGTGCATGGTAGTGGTAAAAAGAGGAACTGGAATGGGATGAGTGGACAGGGTGTAGGTAGAGTGGGGTGTGGTGGAGTGGAGTGGGTGGGGAAGAGCTGAAGTTGGTAGGAGGGAAGACTATCGGGGAAGATCTGATTGTATGTGAGAGGGAGGTGATTGAAGTTGTGTTGGCACAGGATATACAGAATGAGATTTTTCACTCGGCAGTGGAGTGTGCGCTGATATGAAACTTCCTGGCAGATTAAAACTGTGTGCCGGACCAAGACTCGAACACGGGATCTTTGCCTTTCGCGGGCAAGTGCTTTACCAACTGAGCTACCCAAGCACGACTCACGCCCCGTCCTGACGGCTTCACTTCTGCCAGTACCTCGTCTCCTACCTTCCAAACTTTACAGAAACTCTCCTGCGAACCTTGCAGAAGTAGCACTCCTATCCGCAATATCCTTTCTTTCATGAGTGCTAGTTCTGCAAGGTTCGCAGGAGAGCTTCTGTGAAGTTTGGAAGGTAGGAGACGAGATACTGGCAGAAGTAAAGCTGTGAGTACCGGCCGTGAGCCGTGCTTGGGTAGCTCAGTTGGTAGAGCACTTGCCCGCGAAAGGCAAAGGTCCCGAGTTCGAGTCTCGCTCGGGCACACAGTTTTAATCTGCCAGGAAGTTTCACAGGATATACAGTCTGTGTAGGTGTGCGGACGTAGAGATATATGTGTGTGTGTGTGTGTGTGTGTGTGTGTGTGTGTGTGTGTGTGTGTGTGAAGGAGCAGTAAGGTACCAGGGTTGGTGATCAGAGGGGAGGCAACGTTGTTATTGGAATCTAGTTTTCGAATAGTGTAGGAGATGCAATGATGTTTGCTGTGGGTGAGAAGGGGTGGGAATTTGATGAGAAGATAGAGGACCCATGTGTGCGAGGGTTAACATATGTGGAAAGCGTGACGGAGCGCATGCCTGTCGAAGATTTGGAGGGACTTTGGCGGGACGTAGATCCGTGCAACATTTTCTTAGTAGAGGATCGGTCGGATTAGGGTCTTGTAGGTGTGGAGAATAGTGGAGGGGTATAGTACCCAAGTTCGGCCTGTTCGTAGTTTTAGTCTAGAGCCCTGGAAAATCAACGACAAAAAGACAAGTAAATTCGCAGGAGTTGTCGTTTTGGGAATCCACATTATAAACGAGGGCTCGAATTAACCCCATTTCGAGTCTCACCATGGTGTCATTAAATATAAAGTCTGAAAATCCTGTTTACCGAGGTTACAAAACGACGTGCTGTAGATAAGAGGAGAGGTGGAATCACGGAACGTGCGCGCTGCTGCGTAGCCCCCGCCGTCCAGATAGGACAGGTGGCGCTAGCGGTGGGCTTTTTAATTAGAACAGTTGGCGCCAGCGGCCGGCCTCAGTTTTGTAATTAGAGCCGCTGGCGCTAAGCGGGGCGCCAGCTGCCTCCGGTGTTTACGCTGGCCGAGGTGAGAACACGCCGGTAAGCGAGTTAGCGTGCGGCTGGCGAGGCGTGCGTGCCGGCCGGACACAAACGAAAGGGAAGCAGCAGCCGTCCAAGCAGCGGGCCAGCCGCGGTTAAAAGTGAAACCGAGCTTTCCCCGGAGGACAGAGCGCTCGAGTTAACAGAAATGCAGTCGGGTAGCATACTCAGCGGCCAGGGATACGAGCTTCAAGGCACAGTTGCTACAAGGGATGACTGTGTTAGAGTCTGCTCTACATGCTCACCTGTTGCGGTTTTTCTTTATATAACTTTTAATTTCTAATTCTACACGTTTCAGCTCTGACCCATTTTAGAGTTTGGGTATCTTCTTCTCGTTCTTGTTCTCTTCAACCAGTCCAGGATTGGGCCTCGTGGCCTGTTCCGACCTCACCATCTCCTCGGTCTCCCCGGATTCCTTCCACTACGACTCTATCCCATCGCTTCTCGAGGAATTCCCTAAGGTGACGCAATATGAGCTCTTTCCCAACTCTTCTTTCGATGGATTACTTCTTCACTTAGTGGCCGTACCCCGAGTTCCTTCCTGATTTCTTCCTTTCTTACGTATTACGTCTTCTGTTGCGCCGACTTGATGTTTCAAACTGTCTTAGCTCATTCGATCTTAATACACAACTTTCTCTTCCACATAGAAATGTGGGAAATGTCCTGGCTTTACAAAATTTCATTTGTATTTCACTTCTCACTACACCCTTTAATGTTAATATCCTGATTTGAGTATGTCGATAGGCGTTTTCTCATTTATATCTTTCTCTTCTTCAAAATTTGTTTTACGTCATAGATACTGAAAATTGGCCATCTGTTCTATTGTTACGTTATTGATAACTGTTTTAGTCCTTACCGGGTGCTTTCCTAAAAAGGCCGTCGTTTTTAGTATCCGGCCACACCAGAGGCACTGGACACTCAATTGTGAAACACATGTCAGACTTGTCGTTTCTTATGTGTAGACATGTTGTTGTTGTTGTTGTTGTTGTTGTTGTTGTTGTCTTCAGTCCAGACACTGGTTTGATGCAGCTCTCCATGCTACTCTATCCTGTCTAAGCATTTCCCAGTACCTACTGCAACCTACATCCTTCCGAATCTGCTCAGTGTATTCATTTCTTGGTCTCCCTCTACGATTTTTACCCTCCACGCTGCCCTCCAATACTAAATTGGTGATCCCTTGATGTCTCAGAACATGTCCTACCAACCGATCCCTTCTTCTTGTCAAGTTGTGCCATAAATCTCTCTTCTCCCCAATTCTATTCAATACCTCCCCATTAGTTATGTGATCTACCCATCTAATCTTCAGCATTCTTCTGTACCACCACATTTCGAAAGCTTCTATTCTCTTCTTGTCCAAACTATTTATCGTCCATGTTTCACTTCCATACATGGCTACACTCCATACAAATACTTTCAGAAACGACTTCCTGACACCTAAATCTATACTCGATGTTAACAAATTTCTCTTCTTCAGAAACGCTTTCCTTGCCATTGGCAGTCTATATTTGATATCCTCTCTACTTCGACCATCATTAGTTATTTTACTCCCTAAATAGCAAAACTCCTTTACTACTTTAAGTGTCTCATTTCCTAATCTAATTCCCTCAGCATCACCCGATTTAATTCGACTACATTACATTATCCTTGTTTTTCTTTTGTTGATGCTCATCTTATATCTTCCTTTCAAGACACTGTCCATTTCGTTCAACTGTTCTTCCAAGTCTTTTGCTGTCTCTGACAGACTTACAATGTCATCGGCGAACCTTCAAGTTTTTATTTCTTCTCCATGCATTTTAATACCTACTCCGAATTTTTCTTTTGTTTCCTTTACTGCTTGTTCAATATACATTTGAATAACGTCGGGGATAGGCTACAACCTTGTCCCGCTCCGTTCTCAACCACTGCTTCCCTTTCATGCCCCTAGACTCATAACTGCCATCTGGTTTCTGTACAAATTGTAAATAGCCTTTCGCTCCCTGTACTTTACCCCTGCCACCTTCAGAATATATCTGTATATATCTGTTGACAACTACGTCCGCCCCGATAACTGAATGGTCAGCGTAAGGATTGCCGTCCTACGGGTCCGGGTTCGATTCCCGACTGGGTCGGGAATTTTCTCCGCTCAGGGACTGCGTGTTGTGGTGACTTCATCATAATTTCATCTCCAGCCGGCGCACAGGTCACCAAATGTGACCTGCACCAAGGCGGCCGGACCTGACCCGCAAGGGGCCCCCCGACCAATGACGCCAAACGCTAATTTCCATTTTTTGTTGACAACTATGTACTAACCATACGCTAAATGATAATATGTTCGATGGTGAACGACGCAGCCAGCCACAAATATTTTTTGAATGTTCTATTTTGCTGCCATAACCGGTTTCGGGCTGCCATGCTCATCTTCAGATGTCTAGTATTTTTCGTTATATCAATGTAACGAAAAAGAAAGAAATTAGCCATCTGAAGATGAGCATGGTAGCCCGAAACCGGCCATAGCATTAAAATAAAACATTAAAAAAGTATTTGCGGCTGGTTGCGTCATTCACCAACTATAATTAAAGGCCGCGGAGCTCACAAGATCCAACGTGGATAAAATAACAATATGCTCTGTTAAGAATTTTTCTGCATACTTGGCAGATTATGTTCTACTCTGGCTTTTGATTTTTTGAAACAGGTGTCATGACAGCTGTGGTGTCACTGCCAGACACGACACTTGCTAGGTGGTAGCCTTTAAATCGGCCGCCGTCCGTTAATATACGTCGGACCCGCGTGTCGCCACTATCAGTGATTGCAGACAGAGCGCCGCCACACGGCAGGTCTAGAGAGACTCCCTAGCACTCGCCACAGTTGTACAGCCGACTTTGCTAGCCATGGTTCACTGTCTACATACGCTCTCATTTGCAGAGACGACAGTTTAGCATAGTCTTCAGCTGCGTCATTTACTACGACCTAGCAAGGCGCCATATTCAGTTACTATTCTGAACAGATAATATTGTGAATCATGTACAGTCAAGAGCGACGTTCATCATTAATGGATTGGAGTTAAGTATGAAACTAATTACGTCCGCTTTCTGAATTCTAATTCCCTGTCATGTTCCAGACCTCACGTCAGTATAGTCCTTCCCTCCTCACGCTAGCCTGCGTGAGCTAAAACGCGTGCATTTCGCCCTCCACTCGTAAAACGGTGTTGGCTCTTCCGCCAACACAAAAATAGCAGAAAGCCGAAACCGGTAATTTTGTGAATTATACAGTATAGTAAAATTGGATCAAGACCGACTACTACTAATCTAGTGCTGCGTAAAGAGCCCACTTCGTGTGTAATTTTCTCAGTGGAGTGGAGACATCAAGAGAGCCACCTGTTACTCTGCCTTAGCGCCGTGGTGTATCGCGTGGGCGGTGGTCAGCGCGACACCGCTGGTGGGCGGGAGGCGCCGCGACCTTTGACGCGCTGGACCGCCGGCAGGTGGCGCGGCACAAACGCGCTGGACGACTATAAAGTGCGGCTGGGAAACGCTAGTAGTGCGGCAGCGCTCGCCACTGCAGCAGCCCCTCAGCCGACAGCCAGCTGTCAGCGGCACGGGCGAGGTCTAGGCTGGGGTTCAACGAGTACTCCACCGACAAAACTTCGGAGGTCGCTGCCGGACGCTTCCTGAGCACGCTGGCAGACGGGACGCCGGCTTCCCGCCGCAGCTGTGGTCCAGGCGACCGCAGCTGTCCTCAGATAAGCCGCCAGACCCGGAACTGGAACTGGAACTGCCGGCGCCAGCGCCTCGTCTCACACGGACTTCAGCTTCCCGGGAGTCGCCAATCGAAACGGGAACTCATTCCCAGGGGCGTAAGCACGCCACAACTGAGTGTCGACTTCGCATGTCTACATTTCAAAACTTTCTGTCAAATGATTTCTCAAACAACGTGTGTTCTAAAAATAAATTCGTAATGCTGGAACAGATTACCTATAGACCAAATATTCACCCTGCGTCAAATTTTGGAAAAGAGATGGGAATACAATAAACCAGTTCATAATCTTTTCATAGATTTTACAAAAGCATATGATTCGGTATTGCAGTCAAAATTGTACAGAATTCTTTTGGAACTCGGAATACCAAAGAAGTATGTTAGACTTATAGAAGCGAGTTTGAAAAACACAAAAGGTAGAGTACGCCTGGGGAAACTGGAGGCAGAAGAATTTGTAATAAAGAACGGACTGAAGCAGGGAGATGCCCTGTCTCCGCTACTTTTTAATTTAGTCCTAGAACATATTGTACGAATAGCAGCAGATAATTCAGAGGGCGTGGAGTTAAATGGAAATATTAAGATATTAGGGTATGCAGATGATCTAAACATCATTAGCGATAGGAAAGAATCTGTAACAGCGAATGCGTTAATCAAGGCTAGTGAAGATGTAGGTCTAAGAATAGGTGAAGACAAAACTAAATACCTGATTACTACTAGAATGCCAACAGCAGTAGATAAGGAAATGTTAAGAGTTGGAGATATGCATTTTGAAAAAGTGAACACATTTAAGTATCTAGGCGTGGACATCACTTCGAGAAATGAGATTGAATCCGAACTGAAGAAGAGATTACGGGCGGGAAATGCGTGCTACTTCTCACTGAATAGATTACTTTCATCTCGGATATTGTCCAGAAATTTAAAGATTAGAATATACAAAACTATTATTCTACCAGTTATGCTGTATGAGTGTGAGACTTGGTCTCTCACTGTGCAAAATGAAAAGCCGTTTTGAGTATTTGAAAACAAAATTTTGAGGAAAATTTTCGGAGCACAAAGGGATGACATTAGCGGAGAGTGGCGAAAACTGCATAAAGAAGAGGTTCACGAACTCTATTCAAGCCCTGACAATCAGTATTATTAAATCACGTAGGCTGCGATGGGCGGATCACGTAGCTCGCAGAGTAGGGCAGCGCGCAGAGTACTGGTAGGGCACCTAGAAGGAAAACGTCCTGTGGGGAGACCGAGGCGTAAATGGGTGGACAACGTGAAGGCTGATTTCAGGAGCCTTGGTATTGAAGGCGAATGGAAGGAAATAGCCCAAGACAGGGACATATGGCGAAAAAACGTTGCTGCGGCAATGGACTCTCGAGTCCGGTATGACCAGTAGGTAAGTAAGTAAGTAAGTAATGCTGATTCTGAAAATTACTCCCATTTTGCTCTACCATGTCGGGATTTTTCCCTATATAGGATGTCATATTTTGAAGATGTAAGTCATTAATGCCCAAATATTTAAAAAGTTTCAATCAACGATTATATTTTTATGATTTTTATTTTACTGTTTAGGCATATGCTAAAAATACTACGAGCAGTTCTATCCGCAACAGTATGGGTGCGCTGTTACAATTAATTTTCGAGCTTTCTCATTTTTTATTTCCTCGCACACCATTTTTACCGTCCTCCTTCAACATCCAACATCCGACAATAATGTGCCATCATAATTTAATTACGTCTTCCTAGTACATCTTCTTCCCCTCCCCCTTAACATTCACGTGACCAAATTCATTATAAAATCACATATTACTGTAAAAATTGGTTTCCTGCTTTGGGAATGGATACTGAGTCATCCCATGTTTGTAGATTTTCATACTTTTACGCTTGTTTTAAGTGGGACGCATATGTTCCACTCAAATCGAGAAGGCATAAATAGCTCCCTAAATTAATTCCTCCTCTAGTCCAGTGGGACATATACGTCCTGTTTAAAAGATGAAATTGCCATTATTATGTCAAACAAATTTATTTATTCACAGCTTAACATTTTTCAAAAATTTTTCAAAACATGACTGAATGCATAATTGTACTTAACAGCAGCTTTATATGAATACAGTCCGTATCTCTTGCTTCCGTGTGCTACATTGTCACCGGCCGGAGTAGCCGAGCGGTTCTAGGCACTACTGTCTGGGACCGCGCGACCGCTACGGTCGCAGGTTCGAATCATGCCTCGGGCATTGATGTGTGTGATGTCCTTAGGTTAGTTACGTTTAAGTAGTTCTAAGTTCTAGAGGACTGATGACCTCAGAAGTTAAGTCCCATAGTGCTCAGAACCATTTGAACCATTTTTGCTACATTGTCGCTTCCTTGTGTTCCTTGCCGTAATATGCAAGTATCATCATCTTAACAAAAAGGTGTGTTATGTGGCACAAAATGGCAAGATAATAAGCCAGTTAGAGTTTTCTCAGTTGTTCTCGATTAAAAGATATACTATCTGTCACAAGAAAAAATAGATATGGTACAATCTCAGCATCAATAGCAGAGTACATAGCTGTAGTGGAAGGTATACAGGGTGTTACAAAAAGGTACGGCCAAACTTTCAGGAAACATTCCTCACACACAAATAAAGAAAAGATGTTATGTGGACATGTGTCCGGAAACGCTTAATTTCCATGTTAGAGCTCATTTTAGTTTCGTCAGTATGTACTGTACTTGCTCGATTCACTGCCAGTTGGCCTAATTGAAGGAAGGTAATGTTGACTTCGCGGTACGTTTGTATCGAGACAAATTTCCAGAACGAAGGTGTCCCGACAGGAAGACGTTCGAAGCAATTGATAGGCGTCTTAGGAAGCACGGAACATTCCGGCCTATGACTCGCGACTGGAGAAGACCTAGAACGACGAGGACATCTGCAATGGACGAGGCAATTCTTCGTGCAGTTGACGATAACCCTAATGTCAGCGTCAGAGAAGTTGCTGCTGTACAAGGTAACGTTGACCACGTCACTGTATGGAGAGCGCTACGGGAGAAATCGTCATTTCAGCGCAAATGTTCTCTTTACGGATGAGGCTTCATTCCGACGTGATCAAATTGTAAATTTTCACAATATGTGTGAGCTGACGAGAATCCGCACGCAGTTGTGCAATCATGTCATCAACACAGATTTTCTGTGAACGTTTGGGCAGGCATTGTTGGTGATATCTTGATTGGGCCCCATGTTCTTCCACCTATGCTCAATGGAGCACGTTATCATGATTTCATACGGGATACTCTACCTGTGCTGCTAGAGCTCTTCGTGCTCGTATTGTGGACGGCTGTGATACAATACGCCATTCTGCAGGGCTGCATCAGCGCATCAGGGATTCCATGCGACGGAGGGTGGATGCATGTATCCTTGCTAACGGAGGACATTGTCAACATTTCCTGTAACAAAGGGTTTGAAGTCACGCTGGTACGTTCTGTTGCTGTATGTTTCCATTCCATGATTAATGTGATTTGAAGAGAAGTAATAAAATGAGCTCTAATATGGAAAGTAAGCGTTTCCGGACACATGTCCACATAACATATTTTCTTTCTTTGTGTGTGAGGAATGTTTCCTGAATGTTTGGCCGTACCTTTTTGTAACACCCTGTATACCGGTTCGTCCAACGGAGGGATGGCTCTGAGCACTATGGGACTTAACTGCTAAGGTCATCAGTCCCCTAGAACTTAGAACTACTTAAACCTAACTAACCTAAGGACATCACACACATTCATGCCCGAGGCAGGATTCTAACCTGCGACCGTAGTGGTCTCGCGGTTCCAGACTGCAGCGCCTAGAACCGCTCGGCCACCACGGCAGGCCAACGGAGAGAAACACTTGCTATTGGCAGTAGGTCACTCAAATTGTTGTATTGTCTTTGTTTTCTTTTTGATGTCACAATATGGAACTGGAATAATGGAGGAAAATATGACTAACATTCTTTTCACCTTGCTCTTATAAAGCAGCTTTCAAATGGAAACATAAAGAGAAGATAAAGGCAAGCATTCGTAACAGAAAACAAACCAGGAATTTTTGGAGGTTCCTGTTTCGTATCAAATCAAGGGAAATAAAAGAAGTTTACAGTACTGAATAAAATACGTAAATGTAGAAACATGAACAAAAAGCACAAATCAAATTCTTTACACAGTGTCAATAATGCAAAACTATTAAACGAAATTAAAAGTGTTCGATCCATAAATACGTACAAAAATTTGTATATTTGTAGAAATAAAGTAAAAAAAAGACAAGAAATACGAGTCCCTTTACTGAGCTTATCAGTTGCAGACAGGAAATAAAGTTACATAAAAACCCAGAACACAAGGAAGAAAAAGCACAACTGAAACCATTATCTAATATCTCGCACATAGATGCCAAACAATGCGAGTGTGGTCTCCAACCAGTTGATACATTCAACACTGGATGGCGGCAAACTTTCATATTCCTTTGACCTCCGGGTTCAAATGGCTCTGAGCACTATGGGACTCAACTGCTGAGGTCATTAGTCCCCGAGAACTTAGAAGTAGTTAAACCTAACTAACCTAAGGACATCACAAACATCCATGCCCGAGGCAGGATTCGAACCTGCGACCGGAGCGGTCTTGCGGTTCCAGACTGCAGCGCCTTTAACCGCACGGCCACTTCGGCCGGCTGACCCCCGGGAAATAAATTTGTAAGTGGGACACACATTCCCCTCTGGTCAATAAAGGGTTAATGTCCTGTTTGAAGCGTTCGTCACCTTTTTCACTAGAACATACTACATTTTAGGGGAACAAGTCAATATGTGAGGAATAAGACTTTTCCACTCCCTTTACAAACCAGTTTCTTCAAAGTTTTGCAACAAGGTTTTCAAACGGGTCTCGAAATTTGTGTTTTTTATCCCTGGAAACTTTTCTGTTACAGACAGGACGGCAGCCGGTACTTCTTTTTATGTAACATTCATTCTATTCTAAAATCCGCGGTCGACCAAACGTTTAGCATCTAATATTTTTGTTTTACCCAATTCCTCATTCACACAAAAAGCAGAACATTTTCATGTGTGCACCTTCCAGTAACCAAAAGTATGAGAAATAAAATATATTCTCTTATTATTATATGTGATAGAACAATTTTTAAATGACCATAAGAAAGGTGATCAAGAACACATATTCATCTTCAGTCATCTAATGTTATACAGACTTGTTCTCTGACATAATTAAGGATCGGGGAGTTCGAATAACTTAATTTTTGAATAAACAATCAATCACAGGCACTGTTGGTAGGAATGTCAAAGACTGTAACACGAAACTTTATTGTAGAAGGTGTTTCAGAATTCTATTACCGGCCTCTAAGGGCTCCAGAGGAGACTTAGATAGTAGACAAAGTTTTGAGAAGGGACAACTATGTTACAGACAGTAAAGCTGAGAGCACTACAATGTAACGGTATAGAAGCAGAAGGAGGCTGCCCAAACTAGAAGAACGTTCCACAGACAGCTTTACTGTCTTTCGCGGTTGCCTATGATTACCTTGAAAAATAATCAACAGAGTACTTACGGACTCTCAGTGACATAATATTAATAACACATACAAAAACTGAATTAATATTCACGAAGCATTCACTTTTAATGGCATAAAAAGGCAGATTTAACTTACGAAAGCGTTTATGAATAAGAAAACTATTCGTTCCCTTATCACTTACGGTGTTAGAATCTGTTAGAGCACTCTGAGTGTTATCTCAAAATTATTTATTTTCTGCGAAAAGGTAGCTTTCAGTTTCTGACACTGTCTTAGAGGCTGCCCCAACCCGTCATTCTTTCAATCCTCAAGAAGGAAACGTTCTGAGCATATCCTTGCATTACGGTCACTTACTTTAACCACCCGTTTGTACTGAGATGCCCATTTGCGTCGAACAACTGCGCTTTTCGGGAAACGATGACACGTAACGTCCCGAGCTTTACAGACAGTGGATGGAAAACAGTAATCACATTACAAATCGCAGCTCCAGCCGCACACGAAACCAGCACTACTTGGAGCTTCGACGCAAGATGACGGAGACCTTGCATGACGTCAGTACACTGAAACCAACATTTCGACCAGCTGACTGGTGGCTGCGTCCGTCTGCACGAGACTTCTAGAAAACTGTTCAGTTAATCTTACTGGCAGGGTTTCCATATGATTCATTTGCCACAATGGTGAAACTCAGTGCATCGTTTGGTTCCACCGAAAGATAGGTGGGAAAGGAAATAAAATTTCGTCCACAGATGCAATTAATTTAAAAAATGCAGAATAAAAAATGGTTCAAATGGCTCTGAGCACTATGGGACTCAACTGCTGAGGTCATAAGTCCCCTAGAACTTAGAACTACTTAAACCTAACTAACCTAAGGACAACACACATATCCATGCCCGAGGCAGGATTCGAACCTGCGACCGTAGCGGTCGCGCGGTTCCAGACTGTAGCGCCTAGAAACGCTCGGCCACCAGCGGCCGGCAATGCAGAATAATTACGAACATTTCTTTTCACAGTATGTTAACGAATTTCCAGTACGAAGTTAAACAGTGGCAGCAGTAACAACGAGATGTGAATGGTCTACATCCTGAGGGTATTTATTTGTGTCCAAATTGGTGATTGGGGGAGGACAAAACGTTAATAGCCAACTAACTACAAGTTTTATATTATACTTATTGTCTCTATATTGTTTCGGAATATGTATTGCATTAAACGAAAGTTATAATAAACGTTCATTTGGTGTAAAAAATTGGGCATTATTAATAGAAACAGATGCATTTCTTATAAAAGCACAAAAGAAAAATTCACGTGTATTGTCGAGAAATCGTCAGAGAACTAAATTCATCCTGCCATACTGGTAATCTCATGCTCCTGTGAAAACGGAGAACTAAATGACTCACAGTCCCACAAATATAATAATTCACTGCAGAACTCTAATTGTGTCAGTTGTTGGTTGGTTGGTTGGTTGGTTTGGGGAAGGAGACCAGACAGCGTGGTCATCGGTCTCATCGGATTCGGGAAGGATGGGGAAGGAAGTCGGCCGTGCCCTTTCAGAGGAACCATCCTGGCATTTGCCTGGAGTGATTTAGGGAAATCACGGAAAACCTAAATCTGGATGGCCGGACGCGGGATTGAACCGTCGTCCTCCCGAATGCGAGTCCAGTGTCTAACCACTGCGCCACCTCGCTCGGTGTGTCAGTTGTAAAAGTAAACAACATTTCAAAATGTTTTTTACCTTATCTGGGCAAACGATAAACATCGCACTAGTATTTCAGTACCACACAATCGGTTCACAGTGAAATTGCGTGCTTATGGAATATCGTCTCAGTTATGTGACTAGATTTGTGATTTCGTATCATAGAGGTCACAGTTCGTAGTAATTGACGGAAAGTCATCGAGTAAAGCGTAAGTGATTTCTCGTGTTCCCCCAAGTAGTGTTATTGACTCTTTTCTATTCCTTATCTATAAAAACTATGTGGGAGACATTCTGAGCATCTGTCTTCGGTTGTTTGCGGATGACGCTGCCGTTTATCGACTAATAAAGTCATCAGAAGAACAAAACAAACTGCAAAACGATTTAGAAAAAATAACTGAATGGTGAGAAAAGTGGAAGTTGAACCGAAATAACGAAAAGTGTTAGGTCATCTGCATGAGTGCTAAAAGGAACTTGTAAAACTTCGGTTACGCGATAAATCAGTCTAATCTAAAATCCGTTAATTCAACGAAATACCTAGGTATTACAATTACGAAGAACTTAAATTGGAAAGAACACATAGGAAATGTTGTGGGGAAGGCTAACTAAAGGCTGCGTTTTATTGACACGACACTTAGAAAATGTAACAGACCTACTAAGGAGTCTGCCTACTCTACGCTTGTCCGTCCTCTTTTAGAATACTGCTGCGCGGTGTGGGATCCTTACCAGACAGGACTGATGGAGTACATCGAAAAAGTTCAAAGAAGGGCAGCACGTTTTGTATTATCGCGAAATGTGGGAGAGGGTGTCACAGATAAGGATTTGTGCTGGACGTCATTAAAAGATAGGCGTTTTTCGTTGCGACGGAATCTTCTCACGAAATTCCAATCACCAACTCTATCCTCCGAATTCGAAAACACGGTAAAATAAGGGAAATTAGAGCTCGTATGGAAAGATATAGGTGTTCATTCTTTCCGGTCGCTATACGAGATTGGAATAATAAAGAATTGTGAAGGTGGTTCGATGGACCCTCTGCCAGGCACTTAAATGTGATTTGCAGAGTATCCATGTAGATTTAGATGTATTGGAAATTCTGGAGAAATTACATAAAATATGCTTGACTCTGGCTATAAATGAGAAAAACTGTCAACGTCGGCTCTACGCAGTGCTTATTTGAAGATGCTTTTTTGGCTTAGTCTTCACGACTAAGGTGTTGGTTTCGAAGCTTAACATGGCGTGGTCTATACGTAGCTATGGTGTAAGACTTGGAGACTGTTGCTAGCGACGATAGCCACTTTACCGAAGTGTTTCTCGGGGTACACGAGAAATATGGGACCCTCAGCGAACTTGTGACGTCACACTAGTTGCCTTGTCCGCCACACATTGTGAACGCTAGGCTCCATGTAATTGAAAAGGTACCCAGGAAAGGTCTTACCCTTATCGTGTACTATCGAGAGCTTGCATGCATTTAAATGCACAGTCAAGAATTATCAAACTCGTCTGAGATAGTCACTCGCTCCGCACTGGAGACAGATGCTGGCGCTCGTGAGACCGGCATTGTCACGTGCTTTGATGTACGCGCCACGACCTGTCTTTTTCGTGGGCATCTGTGGTGAGTCCATAGTGACGTCACAGCAGGTAGCGACGGGGCCAATGAGATAAACGGGTCCTCTGGCGTGCGTCACGGCACGTGACTCTACATGTCTTACGTGTTTCAGCTGCCGCCTCCGGCGGAGAGTGAGTTACTATTTTGGGCTAGTTTCATACTTTCAGCTCTCGATAACCCAAGACAACTATGACGACTCCAGCGGATGTCTTTACATTAAGACGCTAATTTTCCGTCTTACCGGGACGTAGACGGGCGTTCGTGTACATCACACTCCGCAAGCCACCTAGTGGTGTGTGGTGGTGGCCGTTTTGTGTTCGGTTGTATGTTTTCGATGTATGTCAGGCAACGCAACTAGTCTGACGTCATATGTCCGTTGCGGGGCCAGTATTTCCCGCGGTCCCCGAGGTAGCGCTGGCGGACACTGTGCCAGCCTGGAAGCCGGAACACAACGCAGCCCCCTGGGGTCCGCTGTCGCTCTGCCACTGCAGCAGGCGCCATCAGTCAGGTGGGCGGCTGGACATGTCTCCAGATCCGGACAGTTATCACTCAACCGAGCAGCTTGCTGCTGCGCCGTCGCTGCTGCCAAGCCGTCCATCGCTCTCCTAGTGACATATCTTCCATAAAAAATATCATGGTAGGGTTCTCCGCTCCACAGAATTAAGTTCATATCGAAACTTGGTGGCTACCTCGCCTTGTTGTCTTCCGCAGTTCTTGCTTCCCCCAGTTGACGGACGTGGTAAATGTGAACAGGTCGCCGTGATTTTAAATTGACTACCCATGCAGCATTCGACCGTTTAAGGCGTCGACAATGTTCCTACATGCAATGGCCCCTGCTTTGCTGGATACTGGATATGACAGCTCTAAGAAAGAAATATTGACTTACTCCGAAATTAGAATGAAGCGAAACATGATTTTTACCTACGACAGCTTGCACTGACGTTCCGCAGTGATAAACGACACATGCTCTGAAACCATAGTTGGGTTCACAAAACTAAGATCAAGCCACAGAGAAAGTATTGAACCGAGACAGCAGGTCACCATCACAAAGAGCCGTACTTGCGCTCGCCGAGGCGACGAAATAACACACGTACGCGAGAGGCATTTCTGTGTTCTGAGGTGATGATCAGCTAAACTGGTACTCGAGCGAATTACCTGAACAACTTTCTCTTAAAACTTCCTCGATTCGGTCGTTTCCGGAGCAGGGTCCCTCGCCTCAAATTAGTACACTTACCACCTTCCATAATTGTGAAATGAGTTCGCGATACCGGATAGACATCAGCTGTCTGCGATACATGAGAATTTGTGACGGGCGGGACTCGAACTCTGATTTGCCGCTAACCGCGATCGGTCGCCTTAACCATTTCGCCTGTTCGAGCACGCCTCCGGGACCAGGCCAAATTGAATATGTGGCTCTTATGAACGCACATATGGGATTTTCGCACGGGGAGAAACAAATTTTTTATCATAGTTTCATCCCGTCAGGGAACGGATACATTTATGGCTGGCCGGCCGGTGTGGCCGAGCGGTTCTAGGCGCTTCACTCTGAAACCGCGCGACCGCTACGGTCGCAGGTTCGAATCCTGCCTCGGGCATGAATGTGTGTGATGTCCTTTGGTGAGTTAGGTTTAAGTAGTTCTAAGTTGTAGGGGACTGATGACCTCAGATGTTATGTCCCATAGTGGTCAGACACATTTGAACCATTTATGGCTACAATGTCTATATTTATACTGTATCTCCATCTTCACATTACAATGTGACATTGTAATGTGAAGCAACCGACATAACTTCATCTTCCTTGAAACTTTGTAGCATCATCACGGAATCACCTTGTGGAGAGAATAACTTGGTTAGCATGTGCACTAGGACTGTTGAAAAAATGTCGATATATCGATAGTTTTTGCGATAAAGGCGACGCTTTCCATCGATGTATCGATAAGCACTCGGAAACAGTGACTTCTGACATTTTTATTTTATATTATAGATTTTTCACAATTTTCCATAAATATTTCAAGTTGTACTTTCGATCTTGTAGTAGAAAATAATTATAATTTCACTGAGTGAAGGAGTCTTACCACTTTTTGAGCTTTCATCACTTCCAGTCTCTCTCTTTCGCTGTGTGAAGGAAGTGCGGATGGCACAAAGCAGTAGTCCGACCGCACTGGGCGGTGGCGATTTGAATGGAATAACAGGACACCCGATGTGGGGAAACAGCACACCAGTTACTTTAAGAAACAATTTTTTTTAACGCAACTAGTGTGCTTCAATAAGAGCTGCTGAAACTGACGAACAAAAATCTAAATGACAAGACTGTCTTTGCGGTGGGCGGAGGCGTATGAGGCGAAATGCTGACGTAATTGGCACTCGGCGCTACCAACATAAACTGTAAAGTTTAACTTCACCACGCAATTTTGACACCACCCCTGCCAGATCGCTGGCGTTTGTAGAAATAAAAAAAAAGGGAAGTCAACATGAAATGGTCCAGACAAATCCGGTACGTGACGAAACCGAACGACGGACCCATAGGCACCTTTTGTTGTGCCACTTACCTGCACTTACCATTGTTAGAAACGTGGTTATCGCCAAGAGTGAACGCGCATCGTTTTCCTTTCAGTTCTTGCTCTGAGGGGGATAAGCAAACTGCTAGCTTGTTATGCACAGAATATCTAATAATAAATCTTTACTTACGTATGCAGCTCCAAAACTGGTAATATGTTTACAATATGCGGCCTTTTTTTTATCTTTAGCCTAAACGTCGATATTTTTACCTTCGGTACATAGATACACTCCTGGAAATTGAAATAAGAACCCCGTGAATTCATTGTCCCAGGAAGGGGAAACTTTATTGACACATTCCTGGGGTCAGATACATCACATGATCACACTGACAGAACCACAGGCACATAGACACAGGCAACAGAGCATGCACAATGTCGGCACTAGTACTGTGTATATCCACCTTTCGCAGCAATGCAGGCTGCTATTCTCCCATGGAGACGATCGTAGAGATGCTGGATGTAGTCCTGTGGAACGGCTTGCCATGCCATTTCCACCTGGCGCCTCAGTTGGACCAGCGTTCGTGCTGGACGTGCAGACCGCGTGAGACGACGCTTCATCCAGTCCCAAACATGCTCAATGGGGGACAGATCCGGAGATCTTGCTGGCCAGGGTAGTTGACTTACACCTTCTAGAGCACGTTGGGTGGCACGGGATACATGCGGACGTGCATTGTCCTGTTGGAACAGCAAGTTCCCTTGCCGGTCTAGGAATGGTAGAACGATGGGTTCGATGACGGTTTGGATGTACCGTGCACTATTCAGTGTCCCCTCGACGATCACCAGTGGTGTACGGCCAGTGTAGGAGATCGCTCCCCACACCATGATGCTGGGTGTAGGCCCTGTGTGCCTCGGCCGTATGCAGTCCTGATTGTGGCGCTCACCTGCACGGCGCCAAACACGCATACGACCATCATTGGCACCAAGGCAGAAGCGACTCTCATCGCTGAAGACGACACGTCTCCATTCGTCCCTCCATTCACGCCTGTCGCGACACCACTGGAGGCGGGCTGCACGATGTTGGGGCGTGAGCGGAAGACGGCCTAACGGTGTGCGGGACCGTAGCCCAGCTTCATGGAGACGGTTGCGAATGGTCCTCGCCGATACCCCAGGATCAACAGTGTCCCTAATTTGCTGGGAAGTGGCGATGCGGTCCCCTACGGCACTGCGTAGGATCCTACGGTCTTGGCGTGCATCCGTGCGTCGCTGCGGTCCAGTCCCAGGTCGACGGGCACGTGCACCTTCCGCCGACCACTGGCGACAACATCGATGTACTGTGGAGACCTCACGCCCCACGTGTTGAGCAATTCGGCGGTACGTCCACCCGGCCTCCCGCATGCCCACTATACGCCCTCGCTCAAAGTCCGTCAACTGCACATACGGTTCACGTCCACGCTGTCGCGGCATGCTACCAGTGTTAAAGACTGCGATGGAGCTCCGTATGCCACGGCAAACTGGCTGACACTGACGGCGGCGGTGCACAAATGCTGCGCAGCTAGCGCCATTCGACGGCCAACACCGCGGTTCCTGGTGTGTCCGCTGTGCCGTGCGTGTGATCATTGCTTGTACAGCCCTCTCGCAGTGTCCGGAGCAAGTATGGTGGGTCTGACACACCGGTGTCAATGTGTTCTTTTTTCCATTTCCAGGAGTGTATATAGAAAATTTTGTTCGATATACCGATGGCTTGTACTGAAATTTTTTTTACTGTCGATACATCGGACTGCCGATATTTTTAAAAATATCAAAAGTCCTAATCTGAACAAGACGGAAAATGTTCGTTTTAATCAATACACGCGGTAAAAGAGGAGCTGTTTTTATATAATGCGAAATGTAAGCACTAAGTAAATATTGCCACTTTCATTTGTGCTGGAAAAGTAAAATGCTTTATAACAGACTCTGAAGACACGCCAAAGCAAGTTTTTATATATGCGTAACGTGTTCAATGTAGAAAGGTAAAGGCGACAACTGCCGCTGGAGAGCACTGTGCTATGACGGAGTTTCTCAGCGTGCATCGGCC
Source organism: Schistocerca serialis cubense (assembly GCF_023864345.2). Taxonomy (NCBI): domain Eukaryota; kingdom Metazoa; phylum Arthropoda; class Insecta; order Orthoptera; family Acrididae; genus Schistocerca; species Schistocerca serialis. Next base: position 470,294,207 of record NC_064646.1, on the reverse strand, counting down.
ACGTCGGAATCAAAGCGCGGTGCCCTTCACGCTGAGGAGCGCGTTCCGTATAAAGGCGGCACAGGAGCCTCTTCTTGCACGTGATGGCTGCACTAGAGCTGAATAGTCTGTTTCCTCTAACGTTTTGTACAAAACAATGAAAGAAAGTATTATTTTGGAACGAAAGGTTTTATTGTTTTTCAAAAGTTCATATCGTGTTACTGTATCCACTTGAACCGATTTTATAAACTTTGTTCACGTCTGGTGTCAATATCTGAAAAACAGTGTTCGGTAGCATTTAACATCTTGAGGCAATGGAAATAGCTTTCTCTCTCTCTCTCTCTCTCTCTCTCTCTCTCTCTCTCTCTCTCTCTCTCTCTACTGCGTCCGTGTTGAGACCCTGTCTGCCAGCTACCCGCACGGCTCAAGCGCTCTGCGGAGTTGCCGCCACGACCAGTGGAAGGCGCACAGTTAAGTCGTCGTTTACATCCAAATAATTAGTATTGAGTGGGTGACCCGCTTTGTGGCTTTTCGACTGGCGCACAGTATTTATCTGGCACAGCATTATCTCTCGGACACACGTGACCGTTTGATATAGCTATCGGTGTCAGTGAGGTGTGTTCTGTTTTCCTAAGCCAGGGGCGTTGACACTCCCTCGCCGACTACCTGTAACGAATGCATTTGTTGCGTATGGTTTTCAGATATGAGGACTCTAAGACAATACAGGAACTGACAGTAAAATCTCGAACAAGAAAATTAGTGCTGCAGTGCTACTGGAAGTGTGAGAACGTCGCCTAGCTGTGGCCGGCTAAAATCCTCCGCTTGTACACCGGACATGACACACGTGGAGTCCTCAGGTGAGAACACGAAACAAAACCACAAACAGACTAAGATTGAATGAGAAATTTGAGTGTGTTAAAGTTCCTACTGAATTATTTACTTAAATTTCAGTACTGCCTCGGTAATAAAGGCCAATTTGAACATGGGTCTATGGACTTTTGTTTCCTTCAGTTGAATTCATTACCTATAATTCAATAAGCACCGTTTTTGTGTTGCCTTGAAAACAAGTGAAAGTGTGCTTTAGTTACTGAGTCGGAGAACGAGTAACGACCGAATGAGGTGGCGCAATGGTTAGCACACTGGACTGGGATTCGGGAGGACGACTGTTCAAACCCGCGTCCGGACATCCTGGTTTAGGTTTCCCGTGATTTCCCTAAATCGTTTCAGACAAATGGCGGGATGGGCCTTGTAAGGGTACGGCCGACTTCCTTCCCCATCCTTCGCTAATCCGATGAGACCGATGACCTCGCTGTTTGGTCCCTTCCCCAAAATCAACCAACAATCAACCAAGAACGAGTAACTGTTTTGCAGCACCCTGACAGAGCTATTATGAAGCTAGCATCTTTTCTTCGTTTTATTACATTAGAATAGAGATTAGGAAACAACTGAAGCACGGTGAATACGATGTCATAGAAGAACGTATAGCGACCAGGACGGCTCGCTCTTTCTCGTTTGCACGTTGGAAAACTGCACATGGCAGAGGGGACGGAAGAGGAAGAGAGACATTACGTCACGAAGAACGCTGACCACGCTACAGTGTGCAATGGGTTACCCAATTAGGTGCCAAAAAGGCGATACTGATTAATAAAAGGCTATAACTGTTACACTTGCACATCTCGCAGAAACAATTTATTTGCCATATCGCAGTAATAGCTCAGAATAAATGCATCCTTCATAACGGAAACAAGCAAGGCAAACCACAGAGTCTACCAAAGCAGAACCCAACTTGCTTACGCGACCAGGTATAAGCACGCTCCGGTTACAACAGTGCTCGTGGTTACAGACAGGGAAAGATTTCTGTTGGCTATGAGAAGATGGGAACAGTGCAGACAGAGAAGATTACGGAAAGCGAAGGCAAGAGGTTAAAAGCTGAGAAATCCCAAAGTGTGTAACGTGCAGCGGAAGGAGCACGATGTTGACATGAGTGAAACTGAAGTACACTACTGGCCATCAAAATTGCTACACCACGAAGATGACGTGTTGCAGACGCGAAATTTAACCGACAGGAAGAAGATTCTGTGATATGCAGATGATTAGCTTTTCAGAGCATTCACACAAGGTTGGCGCCGGTGGCGACACCTACAACGTGATTGACATGAGGAACGTTCCCAACCGATTTCTCATACACAAACAGCAGATGACCGGCGTTGCCTGGTGAAACGTTGTTGTGATGCTGCTCGCGTTGGTCGAGATTCAACGACTGTTAGCAGAATATGGAATCGGTGGGTTCAGGAGGGTAATACCGAACGCCGTGCTGGATCCCAACTGCCTCGTATCAATCACTAGCACTCGAGATGAAATGCATCTTATCCGCATGGCTGTAACGGATCGTGCAGCCACGTCTCGATCCCTGAGTCAACAGATGGGGACATTTGAAAGACAACAACCACCTGCACGAACAGTTTGCAGCAGCATGGACTATCAGCTCTGAGACCATGGCTGCGGTTACCCTTGACGCTGCATCACAGACAGGAGCGCCTTCGATGGTGTACTCAACGAGGAACCTGGGTGCACCAATGGAAAAATGTCATTTCTTCGGATGAATTCAGGTTCTGTTTACAGCATCATGATGGTCGCATCCATATTTGGCGACATCGCGGTGAGCGCACATTGGAAGCGTGTATTCGTCATCGCCATACTGGCGTATTGCCCGTCGTGATGGTATGGGGTGCCATTGGTTACGCGTCTAGGTCACCTCTCGTTCGCATTGACGGCACTTCGAACAGTGGACGTTACATTTCCGATGTGTTTCGACCCGTGGCTCTACCTTTCATTCGTTCCCTGTGCAACCCTACATTTCAGAAGGATAATGCACGACTGCATGTTGCAGGTCCTGTGCGGGCCTTCTGAATACAGAAAATGTTCGACTGCTGCCCTGGCCAGCACATTCTCCAGATGTCTCACCAATTGAAAACGTCTGGTCAATGGTGGCCGAGCAACTGGCTCGTCACAATACGCCAGTCACTACTCTTGATGAACTGTGGTATCGTGTTGAAGCTGCATGGGCAGCTGTACCTGTACACCCCATCCACGCTCTGTTTGACACAATGGCCAGCCGTATCAAGGTCGTTATTATGGCCAGAGGTAGCTGTTCTGGGTACCGATTTCTGAGGATCTATGCACCCAAATTGCGTGAAAATGTAAGAACATGTCAGTTCTAGTATAATATACTTGTCCAATTAGTACTCGTTTATCATCTGCATTTCTTCTTGGTGTAGCAATTTTAATGGGCAGTAGTGTATTTCCGACAAAGAAAATGCACGAATGTGCACAAAATATTTTGCAAAAACAGAGATAATGTCTGCAGCGACACCGCAACCACTTTTTATGCATTCTTACTTATAGTCCGTCTTGATTGCAAAATATTTATTCACATGACCGGTTTCGGTTCCTCTAGAACCATCTTCAGATCTGCAATTTGGGTTACAGGAGTGACCCGTCCACACTCAGCAACCTTCACATGCTGCGCACGCAGAAACCAGTCATATGAATAAATATTTTGCATTCAAGACGGATTATAAGTAACAGCCCACAAAATACGTATGTCCTGACTTCGTGTTACTAGGCAGCAGTTTGTGAGACATTCTGAACAACACAAGAAAATAAATGCTAAGATTTCACACTTTATGTCGTATAAAACTTGATTTCAAAGCTGGCAGAGGAATCCTGACAAGGGGAGTGCTCGAGGTCGGAGATAGGGGACAGAGAACCGACTGAATGGTGACGCAGTTTAAGGAGAGCGGTGCCTAACCCTACAGCAGTTCTCCCTGGTAGGCTTTCATTCAAAATACGTGGACAAAATGAACTTACTTATGACCTCCTAACATAATCTAAACTTGGTATTATAACGTTGTGTGGAAAGTCGCTAGGTACTAGGCGTTAGTTCTTGGGTTCTATCGCACTACTGAAAACATTTTTCTCTCTTTTTACTTTATTTTTCTCTACTTTCACTTTTTATCACATCTGGCAGCCACCTTCATTGCGTTGGTTGCAAAACAGATTGCAAAAGGAGAAATAAAATTGATTTCGTATGTTACACCAAACAGGTATACGAAAAATCATTTATTATGTTATAATTTATAATTTTTTAGAGACAGTCGTCATACAAACTTCATGATAAATTATCCTCATAGCGTTAAGATTGTATGGAGGGAACCTTGCCACGCCGATATTTAATTTTCAATTTAAAGGGGAAACCTTCTTCCCTATTGGTTTCTCACAGATTACTTTTGCAGCCGTAAACCAGCGCCCAATTTAAATTCAGCCGTCTTTGCCCGTACTTTGTGGCATACACACCAAGGCACTCAGACGCAAACACAAAACATTTATTATATGACTAGCACGCAGTTACTGTTGTGATGGATAGTGCGTAATTTCATGTCGTCCGGTTACCGAGGACGAAGCTCCTTCACGAAGGCACACGACTGCGAACAGATTTGCTATGAGACAGCTAGCACATTAAGATGCAGCACCGTTCAGTCCGTTCTCCTACCGCCTTCTTCGACTCGAAACCTACATTTGAGAGAAAAATTGTTCTCTCTATGAAAATTGTTTTCGAATTTTGAATCAATAAACGACTTATCAAATACGAACGAGACAACATACTTTTAAAAAAGGTAAACGACGCTAGATTTTTAACGAAAATACGAGGCCTGAGAATTAAAAGTGGCCACTGATTTATTTAGACGAAGTGTTGTTCTGAGAATAAATGCTGACAAAGTGACATATCCGAAGGCTGTTGTCCAACAAGTTTGCTGGTTGTGCTGTGCTGGGCGTTGGCGCGCAGACGAATAGCGGCAGTGCTTCATTTGTAACGGCTCCGGACTGTACGCTGTAACTACTCGCCCTCCCTGTAAACACGACGGTGTTGCCACCCTGCCCAGGTCTTCAGAACGCTCTGCCGGGAAAAAGTAACACGGGACGATCACTTCCTAGCGCACATGGAGCTGGACGAACTGTTGTTCAAAGCGCGAAGTGGAATTCAAAAGTTTCAGGAATATATTTATTCACATTATTACGTATTTCCCAAATGGTATTCGACACCATGGCCTTCAAAGTCCCCTTGGAATGAAAACACGGAATCAAGTTTCTGTCACATCTGAAATTTATTCCTGAAGACTTTATTTCTTACGGTGTTTATTACTCTTTGAAATTCCACTTGAGTATCTATCCTCCCTAGTATTAAATCTCGACACTTCATCTTGGTTTTCATCTCGAAACACGAGTCACACGGAGCTAAGAACCAGTATTTAATTAATAGTATTCTGAAACTTATACCGTTTTCCAGAATTATGAAATACTTGGAAGACAACGGTCTGCTTTCGCTTAACCAGCACGGATTCCGAAATGTTGTACATGTAAAACAAATGGCACCTCATTCACACAAAGTAAAGAGTGCTACCGACTAGGGACCCCCCACTGATTCCATGTTTATAGCTGTCTGTGGAGTATCGTCTCAGCTGTATGACTGGGTTCGTGATTCCGTGTCAGGAAGTTCACAGTTCGTAGTGATGATGATGATGATTATTATTATTCTATAGCATTGACGGCCTGGAGCCCCACCTGGGGAAGTGCGGCCGTCGAGTTGCAAATTTCTTCAGTTGACGTCACATTAGGCAACTTGGGTATCTATGATGACGACGAAATGATGATGAGAGCAACACAACACCCAGTCCCCGAGCGGCCGGGAATCGAATCCTGGTCCGCTGCATGGCAGTCAGACCCACTAACCATTCAGCAAAGGGGGCGGGCACACTTCGTAGTAATCGACGGGACGTCATTTAATGAAACCAAAGTGATTCTTGGGGTTTCCCGGGGAAGTATCATAGGCTGTCTGCGGTTCTTTATCTATACAAACTACTTAGGAGACAATCTGAGCAGCCCTCTTACGCTGTTTGCAAATGACGCTGTCTTTTATTGTCTAGTAGAGACATCAGTAAAAAAGTCAGTTATAAAATCATTTAAACAAGATACCGGAATGGTACTAAAAGTGGCAGGTGACCCTAAATAATAAATAGTGCGAGCTGCTCCTATTGAATCAATGATGCGATTTGCTGATGACATTGCTATTCTCAGTGATACTAAGGTAGAGTTTCATGATGTCCTGAATGGAACGAACAGTCTAATGAGTACAGAATATGGATTGAGAGTAAATCGAGGAAAGACGAAAGTAATGATAAGTAGTAGAAATGACAACAGCTGGAAACTTATCAGGACTGATGGTGACGAAGCAGATGAAGTTAAGGAATTCTGCTACCTAGGCAGCGAAATAACCAATGCCGGACGGAGCAAGGAAGACAATAAAAGCGGAGTACCACTGGCAAAAAGGGCATTCCTGGTGAAGAGAAGTCTTCTGATATCAAACATAGGCCTTAATTTGAGGAAAAAATTGCTGAGAATATACTATAGGAAGCTGCAGAGGGCAAAAACTGTAGACGAAGACAGAGATTGGAATACATCCAGCAAATAACTGACGACGTAGGTTGCAAGTGTTACTCTGAGATGAAGAGGTTGGCACAGGAGAGGAATTCGTGGCGGGCCACATCAAACCAGTCAGGAGAATGATGACACAAAAAAAAGAGGCAAAAGCTGGCTGGGCTGGAGGTGTTCAGAGTTGAGCACAGCATGATACTACGTAGCGCAGCAGAACTGCTTAGTTAATCAGTAGCTCGCAACAGTGCTACAGTGCCAGTGGTGTTGATACAAAGCAGAGCAATGGCAACGATAAACAAAGCAGTCATTGCAGCATATCTACAACAACAGTTGCCGAAGTTGACATTTCGCCAGAAAGGAACCCGAGGAATTTTGCAGAGTGAGAAAGAAGCGGCAGTTGAAACATTAGCGATGAGTCAATGGAATGTGTGGTGTCGTATACGCTCCACTGTGAGGACAATGTACATGAGAAGGGCAACGATGAATATAGTGCTTAACAAGTGAAAATTATATTGAAACTGGCGTCAAGTCGTTCATCATTCTTCTTGGACAGGGAGGCACAAATCCTATCTCCAGTGAAACGTAGTATAGGGTAATCGTTGCCCCAGAAGCGGGCACTAACAATCACGTACATGGTAGATCACTCGCAGAATACTAAAAAGCAGTTCTGAACAGGTATCGAATAAATCCTCAGCAACATGACAGTATAGTGCAGAAGAAAACTACAGCAAGGCGCACTTCTAACAAAAAATGGTATTTGCATTTCAAAGATGCGCGATACGATTTACAGAGTGTGTATGACAGTGGCCCCCTACGTTATGGACATCACACTGCGCGTGAGATAGATTTCAAAGGAAGCAGTGGAAAGTAGCATAACTTGAAACAGTGCTACAGAACCGGAAGACGTAAGATACGAAATTTAAAATAAAGCGTCAACCTGATGATGCACAGCAATCGGCCCTAAAATCTGTAGGTGAGATAAACGAAATCACCCCATCGTTAGCCGGCCGCGGTGGCCGAGCGGTTCTAGGCGCTTTAGTCCGGAACGGCGCGACTGCTACGGTCGCCGGTTGGAATCCTGCCTCGGGCATGGATGTGTGTGATGTCCTTAGGTTAGTTTTAAGTAGTTCTAAGTTCTAGGGGACTGATGACCTTAGATGTTAAGTCCCATAGTGCTCAGAGCCATTTGAACCCCATCGTTCAGCAAGGAATTTCTTCTCAACTCTGATCAGTCGGGATTCGAGGAGGAAATGCATATGAAACAAAGCCTGGAAATTAAGAGGTACCAAGACAGCTGTATCAAGATCAACTAACATCGTCTTAACGCATTCGTATCAAATTATGCCGACTGTTAAGATGCCTACTAAATTGGCTAGGAAGTTCATTACTGTGCTGCGAGAAGTTGGAGGTGCTGTGCCCCCTACGATTCTTACTGGTGTCCGTGATCTTGCAAGGGCAGAAGGGAATATTTACGTAACAGCAAGCAGGAGTGGGAAAATAGGCATAAGAGAACTACAACTGTGGTATGAGCACCGCTTTTGGCCAAGAGCTGGGTAAAATAAGTAGCTTTTGGTTGATTCCTGACCTGCGTTCAAAAATCGTAATGCTTTACAGCAAATTATCCCTTCTGAAAAGTGTGTGACATTGCAGTTCATATCATCTGGAACCACTGAACAAATTCAGTTTCTGGTTGTTTGTTTCTTTCCAGGTTTATAAAACTTATTATCGCAGTGTCTGCTGCATTCTGTTGCGTGCCATCACATTCAATCAGTTCTCATCACGCCGTTACAGCAATATGATTCTACATGGATTCTTTAAGAGTGGATACTTACAAGGGAACCTCCCCATCGCACCCCCCTCAGATTTAGTTGTAAGTTGGCACAGTCATAGGCCTTGAAAAACTGAACACAGAGCAATCGAGAAAACAGGAAAAAGTTGTGTGGAACTATGAAAAAAATAAGCAAAATGTACAAACTGAGTACTCCATGCGCAAGATAGGCAACATCAAGGAGCGCCGTGGTCCCGTGGTTTGCGTGAACAACTGCGGAACGAGAGGTCCTTGGTTCAAATCTTCCCTCGAGTGAAAAGTTTAATTTTTATTTTCAGTTTATGTGACAAACTTATGTTTTCATCACGTTTTTGGGAGTGATTATCACATGCGCAAGAAAACCTTAATCGGGCAAGGTAGAAGAATCTTTTTACCCATTCGCCAAATGTACAAGATAGGTGGGTCGACAACATATTTCTGTCATGTGACGCACATGCCGTCACCAGTGTCGTATAGAATATATCAGACGTGTTTACCTATGGAGGAATCGGTTGACCTATGAGCTTGCGATCAAATGTTTTCGGTTCCCACTGGAGAGGCACGTCCTTTCGTCTACTAATCGCACGGTTTTGCGGTGCGGTCGCAAAACACGGACATTAAACTTATTACAGTGAACAGAGACGTCAATGAACGAACGGACAGATCATAACTTTGCGAAAATAAAGAAAGTAGACTTTTCACTCGAGGGAAGACTTGAACCAAGGACATCTCGTTCCGCAGCTGTTCACGCTAACGACGGGACCACGGCGCTCCTAAGCTTTCACTATCCTTGATGTTGCCTATCTTGCTGATGGACTACTCAGTTTGTATATTCTGCTATTTTTTCATAGTTCCACACAACTTCTTCCCGTTTTCTCGATTGATCTGTGTTCAGTTTTTCAAGGCCTATCCACTGTGCCAACTTATAACTAAATCTGAGGGGGGTGCGATGTGGAGGTTCCCTTGTTAGGTGAACGTCCTACACGGTTTCTAACTCCCGTCGATCTCCATGGTGCGAAGCTCTGTGGTCACTAGACCATGTCATTTTTCATTCAGTGTTCACGGTAATGGTTTGTTGTGAACATTTGTTGAATGTGGACGATGTCCACTTTGTAAAATCTAATACATACATCCAATAGAAGATTGACCTCTGTACCATCGGACACTCATTTACTGTGGCCCTCCTGATGCAAATAGTGAGACATTAGCAGGTAATATTTTTCCTGTCATAATTGTTAACACAACACTTTCAATGAGCCTTACTAAAGAACGAGATTGAGATCTCGCTCTCAAGGCGTTCCTTGTTAATGTAAATTATGGACTTATCACGTAGCCGTAGATGTAGTTAAAATACGTTCCAATGTGTTGCCGTACCGGCCAAAGCAGCCGCAGTGTATCGCATCCTCCAGTAGTGGCCGCTGCTGCCGGCGACGTCAGGCGGAGACCGCAGCACCACGTCTTGGCCCCGGCCCGCCGGCCCTCCAGTAATCGCCCTGGAGAAGAGGAGACGCCGTGACGCCGTCCCGCCGAGTCGTTAAAAATACCGCCTGCCCGCCCCGCGCCGCCTGGAGCCGGCGCCGGCACTCGCCCGCAGCTCGCGCGTCGCGACGTCTGGAGCAGCTTCCAGCTTCCTCCCCCCCCCCCTCCCCCCTGCTACCACCAGCCTCCTTTTCCAGCCGCCCCTCCCCCTCCCCTCCCCCCCTCTGCCTCTGATGAAAGGCAAACAAAGTCGGTTCTCTGTGCCCGGGGGGACGGAGGCGAAATCGAGTTTCGTTTAGAAACTCATTCGGGGAGCTTGCAGTTGTCCCCTGGGAGGGGTGAGACGGTAGTTGGCACGGCGGCACCCATTACGTGAGCTGCTCCCCCTCCCCCCCCCCCCCCCCCCCCCACGCTCCACACCCATTAGCCGGACACCCGCACATACACACCCACACGGCGAGCCGCTACTCGTTGGCCACTCATTACACGTCCACCGGAATAGGCTTCCATTCTTTAGTTTAATCTTCTCCACTCTCCTCGTAACGCGAAATCCCCCCCCCCCCCCACCCCCTCTGTGGCAAGCGAGCCTCAGTAGCGTACAGATTGTAATCGGACTCTGCTTCGAGCCAGTAGACAGTAAAAATGTAGTTTATGAAATACTCGCAGCTGATGTGCCGCAGTAATATTTATTTAATAGACAGTTGTGAACCGGCTTTCGGCTAATCGACTGCCTCCTGCCTGAAGTGACTTGAAAGACACGTCCATGTAAAACGCCTGCTATCAATGAAGATTGCGTTTTCTGTTCTCTACTTTTTTTGCTATTCATTTTTTAAGATTTTTCATTCCCCACCTCTGAAGGGACAGCTGGTTGTAGCCTCAGAGACTCGTCGTCAAATACATTGAGAGCCGAAAGTAGGCACGGAAACTCCCAATAAGAAATACTAGGGAGGAGGTTCCCGCACTCGCCTAACAACCAGGGGAAGCTTTCCGAAAACCTTTGTCAGAACTGTGCGATGGGATCTGTTTTTCATGTTATGACGAGACAATATGGCGGAGACAAAAGATTTGCAGTCTAGTGTATGTTAAAGCGTATTTGTTTATATGTATACATGGCAATGTCTACCACTGACCCGGCGTCTGTGAAGTACGTATGGATCCAGTACAATAGCACACTGCTGGAGACACAATACTAACAGAGTAGTTGCTGTTCCGCTACAGGTTTAGCAAACCCACCATCGATTACCAGACAAGGACCAGTTAGTAAAGCACCCTCTGTTACGGGGTAAAGTCAAGCGCCAGCACGCCAGTCGGGAACGATAGAGAAGAGATGGCTGTGAGAGGAGTTGAGCCGATCACACGCTGACCCACCCCTCTCCAAGACAACGCGACAGCAGCAGCCCCTATGTGAAGAAGAGAGAAGCGCCGCGACCGACTTGCGACGCCCCAGTTGAATAGCAGCTTCAAGACTAGCGACTTGGATAGTTGCGACAACGCTCGTTACTTCCCTTGTACTATGTAGCACAGACTTGTGAGTGTTTATACAGAAGAACGCTTATTTTGTATGTTGCCCTTTGCTTGTAACACTTCTGTGTAATTGCCAAAGTTAAGTATTGTCATTTACTCTTTTGTAATAAAACTCATTAATGCGGAATGAGATTTTCACTCTGCACCGGAGTGTCTGCTGATACGGAACTTCCTGTAAGATTAAAACTGTGTGCCGGACCGAGACTCAAACTCGCGACCTTTGCCTTTCGCGGGCCCGTTCTACCGGCCCACCTACCCAAGAACGACTCACGACCCGTCATCAAAGCACTGCCCTCGAAAGGGAAAGATCCCCAATTCGAGTCTCTGTCCGGCACACATTTTTGATCTGCCAGGAAGTCTCAATAATACCACACTACTCCCAATTAAAACTGCTACACCACGAAGATGACGTGCTACAGACGCGAAATTTAACCGACGGGAAGAAGATGCTCTGATATGCAAATGATTAGCTTTTCAGAGCATTCACACAAAGTTGGTGCCGGTGGCGACACCTACAACGTGCTGACACGAGAAAAGTTTCCAACCGATTTCTGATACACAAACAGCAGTTGACTGGCGTTGCCTGGTGAAACGTTGTTGTGATGCCTCGTGTAAGGAGGAGAAATGCGTACCATCACGTTTCCGACTTTGATAAAGGTCGGATTGTAGCCTATCGCGATTGCGGTTTATCGTATCGTGACAATGCTGCTCGCCTTGGTCGAGATCCAATCACTGTTAGCAGAATATGGAATCGGTGGGTTCAGGAGGGTAATACGGTACCCCGTGCTGGATTCCAAAGGCCTCGTATTACTAGCAGTCGAGATGACAGGCATCTTATCTGCATGGCTGTAACGGATCGTGCAGCCACGTCTCGATCCGACAGTCAACAGGTGGGAACGTTCGCAAGACAACAACCATCTGCACGAACAGTACGACGACGTTTGGAGTAGCATGGACTATCAGGTCGGAGACCGTGGCTGCGGTTACTCTTGACGCTGCATCACAGACAGGATGGCATACTCAACGACGAACCTGAGTGCACGAATGGCAAAACGTCATTTTTTCGGATGAATCCAGGTTCTGTTTACAGCATCATGATGGTCGCATCCGTGTTTGGCGACATCGCGGTGAACGCACATTCGAAGCGTGTATTCGTCATCGCCATCCTGGCGTATCACCCGGCGTGACGGTATGGGGTGCCAATGGTTACACGTCTCGGTCACATCTTGTTCACAATGACGACACTTTGAACAGTGGACGTTACATTTCAGATGTGTTACGACCCGTGGCTCTACCCTTCATTCGATCCCTGCGAAACCCTACATTTCAGCAGGATAATGCACGACCGCATGTTGCAGGTCCTGTACGGGCCTTTCTGGATACAGAAAATGTTCGATTGCTGCCCTGGCCAGCACATTCTCCAGATCTCTCACCAACTGAAAACGTCTGGTCAATGGTGGCCGAGCAACTGGCTCGTCACAATACGCCAGTCACTACTCTTGATGAACTGTGATATCGTGTTGAAGCTGCATGGGCAGCTGTATCTGTACACGCCATCCAAGCTCTGTTTGACTCAATGCCCAGGCGTATCAAGGCCATTACTACGGCCAGAGGTGGTTGTTCTAGGTACTGATTTCTCAGGATCTATGCACTCAAATTGCGTGAAAATGTAATCACACGTCAGTTCTAGTATAATACTGTATATTTGTCCAATGAATACCCGTTTATAATCTGCATTTCTTGTTGGTGTTTAATGGCCTGTAGTGTACTTCCTCGATTGTAATTTATTTGATTCCAAATTGGCGTGTTCATTGGCTTTGGGGTCAAGGGTGGAAGCGTTTCCGTAACTGCTATGGTTTTAAATCGTTCACGTGCTGCTGTGGTCAAAATACACTGTGCATAGCAAAATGCCGCTATCCGAAACCGCCGCTGAGGCACTGTAGTGCACCACGACCCACAGATGGCAGAGTGGGGATGTGTGCAGGCGAACATACGCGCAACTGTTGACCAGCTGGCCGCCCAAACGAACCAAGGGGCTGCCAACAGTGTCCCCCCAACGGCCGTACAGGTCTCCACACCAGACAGCTGCTACACGCACCATTGCTGACTGCTATTCATCGGCGACGAAGGTTAGAATTTGCACGCCAACACCGCAATTGGACGTTCAGTGTGTGGCGATAGGTGGCCTTTTCATGTGAATCTCGCTTTATGCTCCATCGGACAAATGGCCTTTGGCGCGCACAGCCTGAAACGTCTGAAAGCAAAAGGGTCTAGGTCGGACAAGGCAGCGTTAAGGTCTGGGGAATGTTGTCACAGCATTCTCTGGGTGATCACGTCATTCTCAAAGGCACAATGGCCCAGCACAAGTATGTCTCGACCTTCGAGGCCATGTCTCTCCCTAGACGCAGTTTGATTTTCTGCCCGGCACGATACGGTGTACCAGCATGACAATGCAACGTGCCACACAGCTCGCAGTGTAGCGGCATTGTTTGAAGAACACCAGGATGACCTTACCGTACTCTCCTGGCTACCAAACTCCCCGGATTTAAACTCAGTGGAGAATCTTTCTACCTCGATCGGATTGTTGACGCCGTGGATCCTCATCAGAGACAACTAGCACCGCTGGCCAGGCTCCACAGCCCTGCCGGTACCTTTCAGAGCCTCTTTGACTCTCTTCCCGCACGCCTCACAGCAGTCCAGGCCGCACAAAGTGGCCGTCCAGGCTTTCGGCAGGAGGTCACATTTGTGCGACTGAACACTGCAAATGGAGCGCAAAATAAATTGCCAGTAGAAAGAAAGAGCTGGTGTCCAAACATCATTTAAAGAAACAGTCTTGACTAGTAACAGTCAAGCTCCCACAATTTTAGGAACCCAATACCGAGCACGTTTGTTTTCAAGTACATAGCTGAAACTGTTCAAGAGATTTGTATAGAAAAGGTTTTTTGCGAACGGTATAAACGTTTCCCTCCCACGGTGCTCTGCACCTGGCACGGATTTTGTTTGTCTGGAGCGTGAACTAGGAACAGTTCAAACAAGAAGAGACTAGAAGATTTTGAAGTACGCTACAGTAGAATGCTGAAGATCGGCTGAGCAGATCGAATTACTAATAAAGAGTTATTGAACGTAATTGGGTAAATACGGAAAATGGGACACATCTTGGGTAAGAGAAGAGATCGGTAGATACGGCACATTCTCAGGCTTCCAGGAATAGTTAATCCGTTAATGGAGGGAAGTGTAAACGTTAAAAACTTTGGACGTCTTGAATACAGTACATCTAACCGGTTGACATGGTTGTATGTTACAGTACTTACGCAGAGAACGAACAGACTTCCAGATGATGCAGAGCTGCATCAAATCAATCCTCAAACTGGAGACTACAGCACAGCGCAACAGACGTGAAAAACGTCAACACAAGTGGTGGACCCCGACGCCCTTCAATTAAGAGTGAGAGCCTGGATAAACTCGTACAGTCACTATTTACTAGTGAAAACCTCATCTAACTTCCTGCAGTAGTTCCTGAGATCAGCCTTCAGTTAGAGACAGAAAAATGTGGAGGCGGACATTAATTAATGACATTTAAAGATGTTAAAATATTTCCCAATTTTAGACGAGATATTGACGCTGTTCTAAGTCTGTATATTACATCCTCCCTATTTCGGCCATATTCAGTTATTTTGCAGTAAAAATAGTAAAACTAATTTACTGCTTCTAGTGTTTCATATCCTTATGCAACTGTGTCACAATCGTCTTATTTAATTTGACTACTTCTTTCAGTTTTGTTGATACTCATAATTCTTTTCAAGCACTGTCCATTCCGTCCAACTACTCTTCCAAGTCTTTTGCCCTCACTGAGAGATCTGCAATGTCATGAGCAAACAACGCGTTTGTTTCTTCCACTGAACTTTTAATTCTCTTTCCACCTGCAGTCTGAGTTGTGTGCAACTTGTACGTAATCTTTCGATACCTGTATTTTGTGCCCGCTACCTATATAATTAAAAAGAGTTGAGTGTATTTCACTTAACTTTTTCTGTGAATCTATGAATGAACAAATATAGATTCACTTTCCTTCAAGCTCTTCTGAAATAAGGCATAGCGCTAATATTGCCCTGCGTTTCCCTAAATTTCCCCAAAATCCAGATAGATGTACCCGAAGCCACTCTCCTGCCAGTTTCTCCATTCCTCTGTCCATAATTCGAGTCGGTATTTTGCAATCATGACCTAAGAACTGACGATACGGCAAGAATCTCAACTGCCAGCAACTGCCTCTTCCTGGAGCCAGCCCCGGTATGTCAGTCCATCTCCACCACCCCCTCTTTTCTGTCCATGTTCACCATCCGCTCTCCATATCCACGTTCTCCATCCCCACTCTGTCCATTTACTCCTACACCTCTCTCTGTCCATCTTCTTCTCTCCTCTCCCTATGTCAGTCTGTACCTCTCCCCTCTGTCCATCTCCTCTACATCTACATCTACATTTATACTCCGCAAGCCACCAAACAGTGTGTGGCGGAGGGCACTTTACGTGCCACTGTTCCAGTCGCGTACGGTTCGCGGGAAGAACAACTGTCTGAAAGCTTCCGTGCGCGCTCTAATCTAATTTTACATTCGTGATCTCCTCGGGAGGTATAAGTAGGGGGAAGCAATATATTCGATACCTCATCCAGAAACGCACCCTCTCGAAACCTGGCGAGCAAGCTACACCGCGATGCAGAGCGCCTCTCTTGCAGAGTCTGCCACTTGAGTTTGCTAAACATCTCCGTAACGCTATCACGGTTACCAAATAACCATGTGACGAAACGCGCCGCTCTTCTTTGGATCTTCTCTATCTCCTCCATCAACCCGATCTGGTACGGATCCCACACTGATGAGCAATACTCAAGTATAGGTCGAACGAGTGTTTTGTAAGCCACCTCGTTTGTTGATGGACTACATTTTCTAAGGACTCTCCCAATGAATCTCAACCTGGTACCCGCTTTACCAATAATTAATTTTATATGATCGTTCCACTTCAAATCGTTCCGCACGCATACTCCCAGATATTTTACAGAAGTAACTGCTACCAGTGTTTGTTCCGCTATCATATAATCATACAATAAAGGATCCTTCTTTCTATGTATTCGCAATATATTACATTTGCCTATGTTAACGTTTCGCGAAGAAATCCTGCTATGTCACACAGTGGGAAGTACTGACTGCCACGCGCTTACTCATTTGGCAGTGGATTATAGAGTTTTATGTAAATGCAGATGTAGATCTGAAACTGCGCTGTTAGTACCAGCTACACCAGCGCTAATCACAGCTGTTCCTAAGTACCCTATCTATGACGTTGCAAATACGAAACTTGGCATAATTACCCTTAATTGAGATACATTTTTGTCAATGATGGATGACTTTGTGGAGAAGAGAAATCTGCGTTTTTGCTGTACAGTAGATGTTCCGCCTCGAATAATACTTCGTGGTTATACTGAAAATGCCTATCATACATTTGAAGGAAAGCGGACGGTACCGTGAGAGGAAATCACGGGTAGAGGGGGCGGGGGGGGGGGGGGATTAGCTACATTTGATAGCCCACCTCTCCCTGTTCGTCTCTTCCCCTTTCTTCTTGCCCCAATCTCCTCCTCTTCCCTATCTCTGTGCTTCTCCTCCTCTTCCTTTTGTCTGTAAACTTCCCCCTCGCCCATCTCTGTCCACCTGCTCCTCCTATCGGTACCTATCTCCTACTCCCCGTCCCCCCTCAGTCTATTCATTTCCTCCTCCCCTATCTGCTTATCTCTTCCTCCCCACGTCTGTCAATCTTCACGTATTTCCTTCTCTGTCAATCTCCACCTGTCCATCTCCTCCTCCTCCTATCTGTGCCCATCCTCTCCTTCCCCTTAATGTCTATCCATCTCCTCGTCCCCCTTCCATCTAAACATCACACTTACCCCAATGGGAGGAGGCTTGTGTTTCTTACCCCTATAGTATTTCTTTGCAGACTGCGCTAATATGTGAACCAAATGTGACTGAAACCGTTCCATAATTTTAAGAAAGCTTTTTACTTTCTCTCATGCACATTTACTTGCTCCCATGCACACATGTCAAATAGATTTCACAGATATTTAACATATTTCAGTCGTATTTGTACACACCGTCTCTTAGTGATAAAGAATTGATAAATTAAAACGTGATGCTTCATCCGGCAGTTTTACTGCATAAACAGCGAAAATGTAGTACGCTACAAACTTTTTTTCCATTCACCATTTCGTGTGAGTAATCAGCGCCAAAAATTTTCGTTAATATTTGAAATTATGCGTGAAGTTTGTTGCAAGTCTCTAAGTGCCCGCACTCTCAAATACTAGACGACTAAAAGATGGGTATTTCACGTCGGGGGCTACACTACCCGCATCCCTTTGATAAGTGGATGGTTCTTAAACCCACAGTGATTCTTTCCAGACAGTAAATGATATGTGCTCCAAGTTCTGTTGAAATCAATCCAGTGGTTTAGGAGGAAATGTAGATGATAAATACATACGTACATCAATTTTCATAATTTATATGGGCTGAAGAAGTATCAGTATTTCGCTTGTTTCAGGCATTTTGCATATCAGTGGGAACAGTTTTGTTCTGGTTGACTCTCACAATGATCTCAGTAGCTCTGAAGGAACGTCAGCTACGCCAGGTGCGGTCTCGACTTAGGTCTTCCAGCGCTCTTTCAAATTCCTCTCGCATTATCACATCTCCCATTTTCTCTCCATCTAATCCCTGTTCCCTTCCCATAATATTGTCAACACATTTCTTTGTTTTGTGTAACCCTTCTATATATTCCTTTCAGCCTGTGCCCACTGTGCGTGCTACGGACGCTACAAGCACCCTCCCGCCACGGTCCCGTTCTATGGCCATTGCGCCACAGGGCGGCGCGGTCAGCCAGTGATGCAGGGCACACTCCTACCTGTCAACAGCGGCTTTCGCAGGCAAAGCCTCCACTCGTCCTTCAAGTCTCTCCTCGGCTGTCGCCGCAAGCCGGAGAGGCCGTCCCCTTCCCAGTGTTCTGCCCTCTCTGCGATACCAGGTATCGAACCCAGTGCTCCTCCTCCCCCCCCCCCTTTCTCATCCACTCACCCACCCGGATGTCAGACACTTGACCACTCAGCTGTGGGGCCCGACAGCATTACAAACGCCATATCTAACATGCCAGGACATGCCGAATGAGCAGTTCAGCAAATTATCACCTCCTGGGGGAAGATTAACGAAGATGCAGTTTACAATGACGTAAACGAAGTATTGCTTTAGCTGCCAGATTTTCAAAAATTTACACGACTCTGGCAGACATATCAAACAAATGCTACAGCAGAAATTCTTCGCAGGAGATGAAACATGGAATTATTTTACTCATGTGTGAGTGAAAACGTGGAAACGAGAAGCTATGTTCTGCTCAAAGCAGAATCTTCCAAACACATTTATTGTTCTAGCATACAATGACACAAATAATAAAGTTACCTAAGGAAAAAATGTGTACAAGCACGAGTAGGACTTGTGCCCTTAGGGTTCCGTACAAACTTAGTTACGTATATTTTTTCTTTCTTTTTCTCTCGAATCATCAACCTTCTGACTGGTTTGATGCGGCCCGTTACGAGTTCCTCTCCTGTGCCAACCTCTTCATCTCATAGTAGCACATCCAGCCGACGTCCTCAATTATTTGCGAGATGAATTCCAAACTCTTGTCGTCCTCTACAGGTTTTACCTTGTAAGTCATTCCCTGATGTCTTAACAGATGTCCTGTCATCCTGTCCACTTCTACTTATCAGTGTTTCCCACATATTCCTTTCCTAACGACTCTGCGCAGAACTTCCTCATTCCCAACCTCATCAGTCCACCTAATTTGCAACATTCGTCCGTAGCACCACATCTCAAATGCTTATATTCTCTTATGTTCCGGTTTTCCCACAGTCCATGTTTCACTACCATACAATGCCGTGCCCCAAACAAACATTCTCAGAAATTTCTTCCTCAAAGTAAGGCCTATATTTGATATTAGTATACTTTTTTTGGCCAGGAATTCCCTTGTTTGCCAGTTCTAGTGTGCTTTTTATGTCATTGCTGCATCCGTCTTGGGTTATTTTGCTGCCTAGATAGCTAATTCCTTAACTTTGTCTACTTCGTGATCACTAACTATGACGTTAAGTTTCTCGCTGTTCTCATTTCTGCTATTTCTCATTACCTTCGTCTTTCTTCGATTTACTCTCAATCCATATTTTGTACTCATTTGACTGTTCATTCCATTGTGAAGATCCTGTAATTCTTCTTCACTTTCACTGACAGCAATGTCATCAACGAATCACAGTTGATATCCTTTCACCTTGAATTTTAATTCAACTCTTCAACCTTTCTTTTATTTCCGCCATTGCTTCTTCGATGTATACTTTGAACAATAGGTTCTGAAAACTACACCCCTGTCTTACACCCTTCTTAATCCGAGCACTTCGTCTTTGCGATTCCACTCTTATTGTTTCCTCTTGGCTCTTGTTCATATTGTATCTTACCCGTCTTTCCCTATGGTTTACCCCTATTTTTTCTTAGAATTTCAAACATCTTACACCGTTTTACATTGTCGAACGCTGTTTCTAGGTTGACAATTCCAACGTGTTTCGATTATTCTTAAGTATTGCTTCCAATATCCTGTGCCTTTACCTTTCCTAAAACCAAAGTGATCGCCATCTAACACATGTTCAATTTTCTTTCCATTCTTCTACATATTATTCTTGGATGCATGAGTTGTTAAGCTGATTGTGCGATAATTCTCGCACATGTCAGCTCTTGAAGTCTTCGGAATTGTGTGGATGATGTTATTCCGAAAGTCAGATGGTATATCGCCAGACACCAATGTTAATAATCGCTTTGTTGCCACTTACCCCAACAATTTTAGAAATTCTGATCGAATGTTATCTATCCTTGCTGCCTTATTTCATTTTAAGACTTCCAAAGCTCTTTCAAATTCTGATGCTAACACTGGATCGCCTGACTCTTCTATATCGACTCCTGTTTATTTTTCTATCACTTCATCAGACAAGCCTTTCACCTCATAAATTCCGTTAGTGTACTCTTTCCATCTATCCGCTCTCTCATCTGTATTTAGAGAGGAATTCCTGCTAACCTCTTACTTACCACGCTTGTTTTTAATTTCTCTGAAGGCTGTTTCGACTTTCAGTCAGTTCCTCTGACAATCATTTCTTTTTCGATTATTTCATATTTTTTATGCAGCCGTTTCGTCTTAGGTTCCGTGCACTTCTTATTTATTTCATTCCCCAGATACTTGTATTTCTATATTCCTGTATTTCCTGAACATGTTTGTACTTCCTTCTTTCGTCGATCAACTGGAGTATTTCTCCTGTTACCCATGGTTTCATCGCAGTTACCTTCTGTTTGCCTACGTTTTTCTTTCCAACTTCTGTGATTGTCCTTCTTAAAGATGTCCGTTGCTCTTCAACTGAACTACCTACTGAGCTATTCCTAGTTACGGTACCTATAGCCTTATTGCTGTATCTATAGCCTTAGAGACCTTCAAGAGTATCTCTTCATTCCTTAGTACTTCCGTACCCCACTTCTTTGCGTACTGATTCTTCCTGACCAGTCTCTTCAACTTAAGCCTACTGTTCATTACTACTAAATTGTGATCTGAGTCTGTATCTCCTCCTGGACATGCCTCACAATCCAGTATCTGATTTTAGAGAGTCTGCCTGACCATGTTGTAATCTAATTGAAATCTTCCCGTAACTCCCAGCCTTTCCCAAGTATACGTCCTCCTCTTGTGATTCCTGAACAGGGTATGCGCTATTACTAGCTGAAATTTAATGCTGAACTCAAATAGTCTCTCTCTTCTTTCATTCCAATTACCACGTTCACCTTGTCCTGTTACCCTTTTTTCTACTGCTTCTCCTATAACCGCATTCCAATCCTCAATGGCTATTCGATTTTCATTTCCCTTTACATACTGAATTACCCATTCAATATTCTCATGTGATTTCTCTATCTCTTCATCTTCTGCTTGAGATGTCGGCATATATCATTTACGGTGTTGGTTTGCTACCTATTGTGATGAGAACAAGCCTATCACTGAACTGTTCACAGTAACACACTCTCTCCCCTACATTCCTATTCACAACTAATCCTACACCGTTTATACCATTTTTTTGATGCCTGCTGATATAATCCTATACTCATCTGACCAGAAATCGTTGTCTTTTTTTCAGTTTCACTTCACTGACCCGCACCAACTCCAGATTGAGCCATAGCAATTCCCTTTTCAGATTTTCTAACTTCCGTGCAAGTTCAAACTTCTAGCTGACGTGTAGAACGTTCAGTCTTTTTCTCATGGTCATCTCCCCATTGACAGTCCCCTCCTGGAGACGCGAATGGCTGCACTAGTCCGGAATCTTTCACCCATGGAGAGATCATCATGACACTTTTTCACTTTCAGGCCATATGTCCTGTGGATACTCGTTATGTGTCCTTAATGGAGTGTTTTCCATTGGCTTCCGCATCCTCATGCCGTTTATCCTTGCTGATTATTCCGCCTTTATGTGCATTTTCCCACCCCAAGAGAGCGCTCTGAACTTCTGTCCACTGCTCTGACAACTTTGACAAGGCCGTTGGCTGAATGAGGATGACTTCTTATTGCGGCAGTCTTCTGTCGTCAAGTTATGTATACAGATGATAATAATAATAATAATAATAATAATAATAATAATAATAATTCCGTGTGCCTCAGTGTGCTGATGAAGGCTTTCTACTGGACCCCACTCCGGCTTCTTGCGTATCTCTAACCTAACCCAATTTTCCAATTGCGGAAAGGAGAGCTGTGATGAAACATGCAATCCGAACCACGGACGTATTGTTTTGGCGGCACGTCACATCGTTGACAGGTGACTGTTAGGTAGGTTGAAACGAAGACTGAAAAATCCATGGTCCGACCGAGATTCGATCCCGTGTCCTTCGGATTTCGAGGCTCGCACTTTTCCGCTATACCAACATGCTCGACATCTATTTAACGGAGCTAAACTTCTAACAGTTGTTATTTATAGATCCCCAGACTCCGATTTCACAACATTTTTGTTGAAGCTAGAGGAGGTTCTTGGTTCACTTTATAGGAAATACAAAAAGTTAGTTATATGTGGTGACTTCAATATTAATTGTATAAGTGATTGTGCAAGGAAGAGGATGCTGGTAGACCTCTTTCATTCATATAATCTTATGCAAACCGTATTCTTTCCAACGAGAGTGTAAGGGAACAGTAGAACAACCATAGACAACATTTTTGTTCATTCCTCATTACTAGAAGGGCATTCTGTTAGCAAAAAGGTGAATGGCCTTTCAGATCATGATGCACAAATTTTAACTTTAAAAGATTTTTGTGCTGCAACACGTGTTAAATATAGTCATCAGCTGTTCAGGAAAGCTGATCCAGTTGCTGTAGAGACCTTTGTAAACCTTATAATGGAACAAGAGTGGCAAGATGTTTATAGCGCTGATACAGTAGACGGTAAATATAATGCTTTTCTCAAGACTTTTCTCATGCTCTTTGAAAGTTGCTTTCCGTTAGAACGTTTAAAACAGGGTACTAGCACAAACAGGCAGCCTGGGTGGCTGACTAGAGGGATAAGAATATCTTGTAGAACAAAGTGGCAATTATATCAAAACGTTAGAAACAGTCCAAATCTAAATGCAGCAGCCCATTACAAACAGTATTGTAAGGTGCTTAAAAATGTTATTAGGAAGGCAAAAAGGATGTGGTATGCAGATAGAATAGCTAAGTCTCAGGATAAAATTAAAACCATATGGTCAGTCGTAAAGGAAGTTGCTGGTCTGCAGAGACAGGTCGAGGATATAGAATCAGTGCGTAGTGGGAATTTCCGTGTTACTGATAAGTCGCATATATGTACAGTATTTAATAATCACTTTCTGAATATAGCAGGTGAACTAAATAGAAACCTAGTCCCAACAGGGAATCATATAGCGCTCGTAGAAAAAAGTGTTCCGAGACTGTTACCTGAAATGCTCCTCCATGATACTGACAAGAGGGAGATTGAGTTAATAACTAAATCACTAAAGACCAAGAACTCTCATGCATATGACGTGGTATCTAGCAGAATACTGAAGTATTGTTCTATGTATGTTAGCCCAGTTCTCAGCCATATCTGTAACTTTTCCTTTAGGAGTGGTCGGTTTCCTGACCGATTAAAGTACTCGGTAGTGAAGCCACTTTATAAAAAGGGAGACATTGATAATGTTGACAATTTTAGACCTATTTCTATGCCATCGGTGTTTGCTAAAGTTATCGAGAAGGTTGTATATACAAGGTTACTGGAGCATTTAAATTCACATAATTTGCTGTCAAATGTTCAGTTTGGTTTTAGAAATGGTTTAACAACTGAAAATGCTATATTCTCTTCTCTCTGTGAGGTTTCGGACGGATTAAATAAAAGGTTGCGAACGCTAGGTGTTTTCTTTGATTTAAGGGAAGGCTTTTGACTGTGTTGACCACAAAATATTACTGCAGAAGTTGGGCCATTATGGAGTAAGGGGAGTAGCTTACAATCGGTTCGCCTCTTACTTTAAGAACAGAAAGCAGAAGGTAATTCTCCGCAATATTGAGAGTGGTAGTGATGTTCAGTCCCAATGGGGCACTGTAAAGTGGGGCGTTCCCCATGGGTCGGTGCTGGGGCCACTGCTGTTTCTTATTTATATAAATGATATGCCTTCTAGTATTACAGGTGATTCAAAAATATTTCTGTTTGCTGATGACACCAGCTTGATAGTGAAGGATCTTGTGTGTAATATTGAAACAGTAACAAATAATGTAGTTCATGAAATAAGTTCGTGGCTTGTGGAAAATAATTTGATGCTAAATCACAGTAAGACTCAGTTTTTACAGTTTCTAACTCACAATTCAACAAGAACCGATATTTTGATCAGACAGAATAGGCATATTATAAGCGAGACGCAACAGTTCAAGTTCCTAGGCGTTCGGATAGATAGTAAGCTGTTGTGGAAAGCCCATGTCCAGGATCTTGTTCAGAAGCTAAATGCTGCTTTATTTACCATTAGAACAGTATCTGAAATAAGTGACACTTCAACACGAAAAGTAGTCTACTTCGCGTATTTTCATACGCTTATGTCGTATGGTATTATTTTTTGTGGTAATTCTTCTGATTCAAAAAGGGTATTTTTGGCTCAAAAACGGGCTGTTCGAGCTATATGTGGTGTGAGTTCGAGAACCTCTTGTCGACCCATATTCAAAAATCTGGGAATTCTGACATTGCCCTCACAGTATATATTTTCTTTAATGTCGTTTGTTGTTAGCAATATTAATCTTAGCAGTAGCCCAAACTCTTTTAAGTCTAAACTGAAGAGTTTCCTCATGGCTCACTCTTTCTATTCTGTCGAGGAGCTCCTGGAAGAGCTAAAAAATTAAGCAAATTCCAGTGTTACATTGTTGATTTTCTTCCTTTAAACTTACGACTTGTCACCTGAATATGTTTTTTATATTTCATTTTATCTGTTTCTAATATCGTGTTATAATTTCATGTATTGACTCGTTCCATGACCATCGAGACTTCTCCTTAATTTGGTCCCACGGAACAATAAATAAATAAATAAAAAAATATATAGATAGCTCATCTCTAGATTTCGATGAGTGAGTTTTTGAGAGTATCGAAATATGTAACATAAATAGCCATATCGTTTGATAACTTATAAACCTAAATGTTTTATACCGCCAAGAGACTGTAGATCATAGTATCTGATACTAATTTCAACTTGGTGCCTCTACCCGTTCCTAAAGAAAGACAGGTCTTAACAATAGGACAGAGAGACAGACAGGCAAGAAAGGGAACCTACGACGGTTCCGTTTTTATAGACAGGAAACGGACCCCTGAAAAGAGCTTGGAAATTAATATGATGATCTTTCACTTATGTACGATACAGAAGAGGTTGCATATTCGCTGAGAACATGTTACCGATATTAAAAAAATATCAAGCCATACTAAAATCATTCATATGGAAAAACCCGCAGGATCAAACTTAACTATTGATATTAAACGAGTAGAACTAGTTTCTCATTTGAGATATTTGTGGGCGATCCCGGTGATAAGTACGACTACGATAAACAGATAAAACTAATCGCATTCCACGCTGCGTGAGGAACATTCTACTCAAACAGAAAGAAGAAACAATAATAGAGACATAACCCTTCTTTTTTTACTTTTATAACTGTAGCAGTCGTTCTTCATGGAAGCTAAACATGAGCAGTGACCAAACGGGAAAAATGTCACATACAACAAGCAATGAGGATAAAATTCAGTATATCAGTCATATAACATACGCTGCTGGATACGGTATGAGACAGTGTACTTCGAGAATAATTTTAATTTTTTAGTTGCAATGATAAAATAAAACATGGCACCAAAGTTTGGAATCAACTGCGGTTCGGGCTTCTCGTTTCTGATTACGCAGTTAAGCGTTACCTCCATTTTCCTATGGCACTCTGCAGTAATAGCTGCATGATTTTAATTGCTAACGGACGCAATTGTAAATCTGTATGTGACGCGCTTCAAACAATTTTCGTGATGCTCCAGTTGTAGCCCACATGAATAATCCTTTATTTGGATAAAATCGTACACACGAGCGCGGTTTCAGGATGTAATTCTCACGTTCAGGTGCTACAAAAACCACGGGAAACTAGAATTCCTGATAAAATTAATTAACATTAAAAGTGTACATACACAGGTGAATATCAGGTCATGCCCTGATTGCGTACGAGAAAATCGTGCCAGGTATGTGTTCCGGCGTAACGACAAGCGCGGCACTACGATGGAGAACGGAAGAGAAGAGGGGGCTGAGAGACGACGTCAGCCAATAGTAGGTCGACTAGGACCGCATCACGACAGGAGTGGCCTCTTGCACGAACGGAATACAAGCGCCGGCGTGGAAGAGCGGCCGTCATACGAACGCTGCAGCAGTGACTTATGAACTGTTTTGTTTTGCCTGCATTGGAATTTATATAACGAAGGACATTAATTATTTGCATGTCGCCATTTGCTTGCGACACACCTCTGTGAATAAACTCCATTAATATGATTTGCTTGAATTGTTGTGTAGCGATCCGAGAAAACAGCTTCCTAGGCACGCTATATTAGACGAGTTGGCAGGATACTACATCCTGTAAAACATACGGCAAATCTATCACGTAGCCTGTGAGATCCCGTGCGGGTGAAGCACGAAAAGGTCCTGAGTCAACAAGTACCACTCCGGGTAAGCCGAGCCTAAGCGAAAAACCGTGAGTGTAACAGCAAGTAAACATTCAGAGCCAGCCTAATGTAAATTAACCTGTGAACCAACTGCGAACGACGAGACATGTGGCATGAGCTTAAGAAAGTCATGAAAGCCGTAACATGCCAATCTGTGAATCTCAAAAGTAGCTTACCGTGTAAATGCCCAGCCCGCCGCAAGTCGCAGAATCCCAGGACGACCGGTCAACAGACAGTGCCGAGAAACGCACTGAGACGCCTTGGTACACACATACGTCACAGAGTGGCCGCTATCGGAACACCGGGCGGGTGCACTGAAGAACCGTATCCACACGTTTTCTCCCAAACACTACCCGCTAGTAATAGCGCTAAAACCACATTACTTTACGTATGGTATTAAATAAGATACGTCTAGTGCAGAGCAAACAATACTAGCAAGACATGCGGTATACGCTGACGGATAAAAAAATAATGAATGCAGAGTAACGAAATTTCGCGAATACTTTTGTCTAGGTAACATATTTAAGTGATTAACATTGCAAGGTCACAGGTTAATGTAAGCGCGAGATAAGCCATTACAAATGTGAAATGCTGGTACATTAATAACCGCTATAACAGCCAGAATGTTGAATACAAGCATGCAAAGGTGTATGCGTTATGTAATTCTGTAGGCTTTCATGGTCGTTGTCACTGTAGTTAAAATCTTCTGGGTTATTAGGCCGCGTCATATTTCTACTAAAATGATCGACGTTTCGACCCCCCTTCTGGGATCTTCCTCAGGATCATCTGGTGCCCACTACTGTTAGAACACTGTCTGTCTCGTCCTCTTATAAAGGGGAGTTAACGGCGTTCGTACTGGAGAAGTTACAGTATTGGTTGAAATTAATATGGCTACCATCGATGGGCCATAGTCTAATATTCCCGCTATGATGCAGAGGACGGCTATAGGCTGCCGGCATCGTGGCTTCCCGCCACCAAGCAAGTGAATACGTGGTCGCGGTGTGCGAGCGACATAAACAACGAGCTGCAAGTCACCTCCGCCGACAATAACATTTTGGGTAAACATTCCCGCTCTCTTGCTCTGTCCGTTTCGAATCTAGCCAATGATGACGACCAACCAATAGCAGTAGCAGAAATTTCAACCAATAACCCTTCTCCAGTGTAAGTGTGGAATAGTGCCTTTCTATTGAAACGTCTCTGTGAAGTCGTTTGATAAGACGCTTGTCGAATTCGGTACAACTTATTCACTTTACTACCTGATTTTAGCTCAATTCATGAACTCTTCCAGAAAGACTGAGCCCTCAAATAAGGCCTATTGAATATTATATGTGTGTTTTAATGTGAGGTTTCGGTTTTGTCTTGTGGGAAACGCTGAGTTGGTCATCGTCTGCTGGGAGCAGAGGATGTTGCTTCTCGTTCAAAGGAGAGCACAGGATGACCAACTTAGGTTTCCAGTAGGTGACGGAGGGTTACCCCTCAGGTAGCTTCCGCTGCACGGGGAGCTAGGTAATCTCGAAAGAGAAAGCGGCACTCTTCGGTGAACGCTTAGTGAGTACGGATATCGTAGCTTTTGAGGGGGGGGTTTCAGGTGATAGGAAGCAGGGTGAGTTGGGAACTTCGCTACGTTTAACTGTTGAAATACTTAAGAACTTCAGCTTAACTGAAGCGTGTGAAGCGAGTTATTTTTCCGTATGTCCCATAGTTATATTGCTTTAAATAGGCGATTTTTGGGTGTTGAGTTAAAAGTGTTGGAGTTAGTTTGTTCGTTTTGAACAACGATGAAGCAGAATTTCAAACGGTAAATCTGATTAGGAAAAGCTGGTTAGGATCAGTTGAACCGTACGTGAGTGTAATACTGTGTCGAAGCGACTATGATTTTTGTGCCACGTGTCTGGTAATCAATGACCCTTCTGGTCCACCACAGTACCGCAACAGGCTTTATTTTAACAGTTTGCTTGTTGAATGAGCTATAATTTCTGCAAGAATTGCTGTTTGTTCATGCGCTTTCTACAAAGCAGCACAACAGTTTGATTCGGAATGCACCACGTGCCCTAGTTCGGCCGTTTGCAAGCAGCAGACGCAGTTAGTATGCTGAATAATTACCGCACAACCTCGTGCATTGGTTTAACCTCTGTCCAGAATAGTGCATGCGTAGAATCGTATTGCGAATCTCACTGAGATGTTTTCATGGTATGAATGCAAAGGAGATGATAGTTTCATTGTCTCCCACCCCCATTTTCTGTGTTTCTTCTTTCTGTAGTTAAATTGTGCTCTGTTACATTCTCACGTAATTCTTACTTAAATATTTCTAGTCACGCACCAGTTGTGTGTAGTTAGGATGTGCAACCAAATACTTAGATACAATAAATAATCTACGTGAAAGATAAATTCTGTGGTGTTGATCTTACCCACTTAATCCGATTTCCAATCCTGAATTGATCAAGTTGCTTTATGCAAGACATGGAGTGCTATTTATCTGGCTACTTAAAGAAATTTGAATACTTGTAATTAAATTATTAAAGTAATTAAACTAATAAATTTCCAGCTGTTTTTTTTTTCTAAATGGTTAGGAAGGGCTTGGGCTGGTGGCGACCCTGAATCTCTGAATTTTTATTTGTGTGAGAGAAGCAGCTAGAAATGCGAGATAACATATGTGGCTCGATGAGAAACGTCGTAAAGATAGCAATACGATACACTATCCAATGACGATGGGCCGCCAATGGTATCCACAAGAATCAGCCAACAACGCCCCTTCTTCTACACTCCTGGAAATGGAAAAAAGAACACATTGACACCGGTGTGTCAGACCCACCATACTTGCTCCGGACACTGCGAGAGGGCTGTACAAGCAATGATCACACTCACGGCACAGCGGACACATCAGGAACCGCGGTGTTGGCCGTCGAATGGCGCTAGCTGCGCAGCATTTGTGCACCGCCGCCATCAGTGTCAGCCAGTTTGCCGTGGCATACGGAGCTCCATCGCAGTCTTTAACACTGGTAGCACGCCGCGACAGCGTTGACGTGAACCGTATGTGCAGTTGACGGACTTTGAGCGAGGGCGTATAGTGGGCATGCGAGAGGCCGGGTGGACGTTCCGCCGAATTGCTCAACACGTGGGGCGTGAGGTCTCCATAGTACATCGATGTTGTCGCCAGTGGTCGGCGGAAGGTGCACGTGCCCGTCGACCTGGGACCGGACCGCAGCGACCCACGGATGCACGCCAAGACCGTAGGATCCTACGCAGTGCCGTAGGGGACCGCACCGCCACTTCCCAGCAAATTAGGGACACTGTTGCTCCTGGGGTATCGGCGAGGACCATTCGCAACCGTCTCCATGAAGCTGGGCTACGGTCCCGCACACCGTTAGGCCGTCTTCCGCTCACGCCCCAACATCGTGCAGCCCGCCTCCAGTGGTGTCGCGACAGGCGTGAATGGAGGGACGAATGGAGACGTGTCGTCTTCAGCGATGAGAGTCGCTTCTGCCTTGGTGCCAATGATGGTCGTATGCGTGTTTGGCGCCGTGCAGGTGAGCGTCACAATCAGGACTGATACGACCGAGGCACACAGGGCCAACACCCGGCATCATGGTGTGGGGAGCGATCTCCTACACTGGCCGTACTCCACTGGTGATCGTCGAGGGGACACTGAATAGTGCACGGTACATCCAAACCGTCATCGAACCCATCGTTCTACCATTCCTAGACCGGCAAGGGAACTTGCTGTTCCAACAGGACAATGCACGTCCGCATGTATCCCGTGCCACCCAACGTGCTCTAGAAGGTGTAAGTCAACTACCCTGGCCAGCAAGATCTCCGGATCTGTCCCCAATTGAGCATGTTTGGGACTGGATGAAGCGTCGTCTCACGCGGTCTGCACGCCTAGCACGAACGCTGGTCCAACTGAGGCGCCAGGTGGAAATGGCATGGCAAGCCGTTCCACAGGACTACATCCAGCATCTCTACGATCGTCTCCATGGGAGAATAGCAGCCTGCATTGCTGCGAAAGGTGGATATACACTGTACTAGTGGCGACATTGTGCATGCTCTGTTGCCTGTGTCTATGTGCCTGTGGTTCTGTCAGTGTGATCATGTGATGTATCTGACCCCAGGAATGTGTCAATAAAGTTTCCCCTTCCTGGGACAATGAATTCACGGTGTTATTTCAATTTCCAGGAGTGTCCATCAGAGCGGGAATATTAGCCTATGACTATGGCCCACCAATGGCAGCCATATGAATTTCAACCAATAATATCACTTTCCAGCACGGACGCTAGAAAACTCCCCTTTATAAGAGGACGCGACACTCGTCTGTGACAGTGTTCTAGCAGTAGTGGACACCAGAAGATCCTGAGGAAGATCCCAGCAGAGGGGTCGAATCGTCGATAGAAATATGTCGCTGCCTAGTAACCCAGAAGATTTTAACTACAGTGTATGCATTATGCTGTGCAGATCCAGGATGTCAGTTTGTGCGATGGAGTTCTACACCTGTTGCACTTGGTCGGTCAACACTGGGAAAGTTGATGCTGGTTGCGGATGACGCTGGAGTTGTCATACGATGATGTCGCATGTGCGCTCGATTGGAGACAAAGCTTATGATCGAGAGGGCCAAGCAACATGTTGACACTCTAGAGCGTGTCGGGTTACAACTGCGGTATGTGGGCGAGCGTTATCCTGTTGGATATCACCCTCTTGAATGCCGAGAATTCTTCCGGGTAGTATGGCCGTGGTCCATGGAACTTTTCTACGCCTAAAGTTACGCTCAAAGCTACGTTGGACATCTTCGGAGGTGCTCCTGGTTGTGCTGAATCTTGCCGACTGACGGGTCGGACGTCGAAGAACGGCCTAAATACCGTGGAAACTGGGCGTGGTCTGGATTTCACATGATAGCAGAGATAAACCTTGTCAAGGATAAAATATAACTATCGATCATACTACGTCAAAGATAAAACTACAAAGAGAAGTGTGAACACACGGTTGAAGGAACATAAAAGTCTTTGCCGACTAGGGACAACACAAGTCAGCCGTGGCGGAACACGCTCTTCAGTTAGATGATCACGTAGTGAAATTTTCGGAAACTTAAGTTTTATGTACTATGACGAACTATTATCCATGGCTATATAGAGAAGCCATCGAAATATATAAACATGGGGATAATTTTAACAGCAAAGAAGAAGCAATGAAACTCAGCGATAAATGGACAGTGGCGCTACACAATCGATGAGAAGTTTTTATCGTTGACGTACTATGATCGATAGTCATATTTTATCCTTGACAATGTTTATCTCTGCTATCACGTGAAATCCAGACCACGCCCACTTTCAACGGTATTTAGGCTGTTCCTCGACGTCCGACTTGTCAGTCGGGAAGACTCAGCACAACCAGGGGCACCTCCGAAGATGTCCAACGTAGCTTTGGACAAAACGTCAGACACAGAAGAGTTCCATGGAGCACGGTCATACTACCCGGAAGAATTCTCGGTAGCTGAAACATCCGGTCGTGAAAGCCTTCATTGTATGACCCGCTTGAATGTTTTTCATGAATGGCAACACGGCAGGTCAAATCACTAGATTGACTTACAGACTCACAGTCAGGATCCATAGGATACGACGACAGTGCTCCTGTTGCCGTACACCCTATCCACCCCATAGCGTAACTGCAGGTACAGGGTCAGGGTCAGGGTCAGGGTGTGCAGCACACAGACAGGTTGGCTACAGGTCCTCAGATGGCCTCCTCCTGACCAACACGAGGCACCACTGGTGCAGTAGCAGAAGCAGCTTTCATCAGAAGACATAACACACCTGCATCCTGCCTCCAACGAGCTCTCGCTTCACAACACTGAAGTCGCAAATGACAGCGGCTTAGGGTCAGTGGAATGCACGCAAAAATGTGTCTGGCTCGGAGCTGTTGTTGAAGTAAGCGGTTTGTAAGAGTTGTTGTGTTACTGCAGTGCCAACTGCTGCTCACATTGTTGCTGCAGATTAACTATGACGTGCTAGAGCCACACGCCGTCCCTCTCAGCAGTGCCACGTGGCCGTCCCGAGTCCGGTCTTCCTGCGACCGTACATTTTCGTGACCACCGCTGCCACTACTAACGTACATTCCTGCCAAGTCTTTCTACAATATCGCAGAAGAAACATCCAGCTTCTTGTAGATCTGTTACATGACCCCGTTCGGACTCAGCGAGTTGTCGATAATGGCATCTATTTCGCCTTTAAGGGCAAAATTTCTAAGTCATAGCTTTGCATCCTACGTGCCAAATGCACCGCTAAAGCTGACTTAGGATGGTCTCTGAACCTAGTCTGAAAACTTGTCCCTGTCTGCCCGATATACCTACACTCACGCTGTGGGACACTCGATACCATAAATACTAGCGTTATTAAACGGTCAAACTACGCGCTCTTTTAGGTACAAATGGGACCCACAGATCACAAACATCTCTCTAGTTTATGGGACATTGGACCAAAGTAATGGATTCTAGAATAGTTCTTCTTGGCCGCTTCATCGTCTAACCTGAGGAAGGTACTATTCTGTTTTCCCTTAATTCTCTTTTGTTTCATTTTTGTAAAGAAATCGGCGACAGTCTTATTTGAATAACTGTTCTGCTATTCCATATTCGTAATGCTCTGTAATTGTTTTTCCGCAGCACTAGGACTTGACGGAATTTCTAGCATCCGATGAAGCAATGTCCTGAAAGCAGCTTTCTGCTAAGATTTTTGATGCTCGAACGAGTTATTGACGAGTTGTCAATGGTTTACGATGTACGTCAAATTCTAGTTTACCGTCCTTCGTAGTCATACAAAAATCGAGGAACAGTAAGGTCCTGTTTCCACGCTCCATTGCGAGTTCAACATTCGCAGCTTGCCTATTTAGAGCTGTATGCATTTGATTCATCTGTTCAATGCTAATATCAAAAATTACACTAACATCTTATACTGTACATATCGTTTGTACAGCGATACGCTGTCTTTTAACTAAGGGCAGTCACTGAAAAATTTACTTTTCAGGTGGGACATATAAATGTTTGCAATTGTGTTGAACTGAGCTTGCATGACCGAATACGTCATAGGTCACTCCGTGCTCCTCCAACTCTGTTTCAGAACTTGTCAAGTTCAGCGTCTGGCACGTGGTGGCTTGCTAGTCATCTGGTGACCCGTAACCAGATTTTTCCAGATCCGGAAAAGGTGATGACCAGGGCAACAGTAACACGTTCCCTGCGTCAAGGTAGGTGAACTGGAGATGATCATGTTGCGCAGTCAATGGCCGCTCATTCCATGACACTGGGTGCAGGGACAATACGACGATGAATGCAACGTTCGTTCTCGTCAAAGCTACCATTGACGGATATGTCGATCTGACGCTTTATGGAGAACCAGAACTCGCCTGGAAAGACGACTTTACGCCACTCCAGTAGGCAGTGTGGTCGCTGGTCGAAACACGGTTGGCAGGCCCTGTTCGGCTGCCGCATCAATGGAAACCTCTACTACAGCACACAGAACACGACCAGGAGACACCGGGCGACCGGCCGAAGGTGTCGATGGTCAGTGGCCGAAAACCACGGAAAGACAACAGCGACGGACGAACAAAAAAGATGACACAAAGTAACAAATTCGGATGATGAACAAAATCGAGAGCCTAGACGTAGGACTATCGGGAACCAAACGACGATGAGTATGACGAACAGTAGTAGAGCGCAATCAGAACGCGACAGAGGTCCGGTCACCTGGGCTGCTAGCTTCCTTGCGTGGCCGCGAGCGCCGACGCAGGGGGCGCGGCGACAGCAGTGCTCGCAATAGAGAGCCTGTATAGGGAGAGAGTGGTCAACCGGACCATACGGCGGCCATTTTTCTGCCAAACTGCGGGCGGGGCTTTTGAATGGCCAGTAGTGGAGTACATACTCACCGAATCAAAAGCACAACACAATACGGCGAAATCATTCGTTAAATGCCTTTCTTTACAGCTATAATATACTCATAGTAGCCTACTACGTACAGCACAGGAAAATTTGATACGATGGCTGTAAAAATTATTTCTTACTTGAATTTATTTCCTTTAAAGTTCGTTTACTATACACATTGCAATGAAAGTAACGTAAATAAAAAAAATATAGTGTATAGCATTTGTTTTATATCGGAAGTGCATAACGAAAAATGGCTCTGAGCACTATGGGACTTAACTACTGAGGTCATCAGTCCCCTAGAACTTAGAACTACTTAAACCTAACTAACCTAA
The DNA here is from genome assembly GCF_023864345.2 of Schistocerca serialis cubense. Lineage (NCBI taxonomy): Eukaryota > Metazoa > Arthropoda > Insecta > Orthoptera > Acrididae > Schistocerca > Schistocerca serialis. The sequence continues at coordinate 470,259,417 of NC_064646.1, read as the reverse complement.
GGACATCACACACATCCATGCCCGAGGCAGGATTCGAACCTGTTTAGAACCGCACGGCCACACCGGCCGGCGAAGTGCATAACCGTAAAGATTTAACGTACTTGTATTACGCCAGACGAATGAAAGTCGTAAGCAGTGGTTTACTTGTGACATGCAAAAAGTGTGATACGTATTAGTAATTCTTGTCACGTCTTCAAACTTTCTGCATGTCACAAGTAAACAACTGCTTACGACTTTCTTCGTAGATAACAAACGAGAAAGATTACAAACAACAGGTAATGTTGAATGTAGGCTACTGCAATAACGACCAAATATAACAAGTAAACTACCGTATCCCTTCTACTTCACAGTAAGCTGACCTATTAAAAACTGTCTTCAAGAGTACCTACAATTATTTACTACGAATAATGTTTCAGCAACCATGACAACTGCGGAAAACATGCTTACAACTTGTCTGCGTCAACAGTCCGGCAATAATATTGGAACCAAGTAAACGAAGTAAAGTTTTACGCTATAAAGTCGAATGAGCATGGCACAACAACTACAGGAACCTTCCGTTTCCAGCAAGGACTGTCAGATATTTGCTTCAGAAAAGCTACCAGTATGCACGCAAACACTGATTACGTACTAAAAACGATATACAACTAAATCGAACATGCATGCACAACGCATAGCAAGTCTCTCAATAAGTCAAATACCTTTCAATCGTTTCCAAAAGTCCTCAGAACTTCAATTCAACTCAAAAGCATGGCTAACATAGGAAGTGCGAGAGACGTTTGGCAGAAAAATGGCGCCAAAGCTAATCAACCAATCACGGGCAGCTTCACCTATGGCCAAATGCTAGGAGCGCCACCTAGCGGCGTTCTCACAGCTTTTCAAGTTCGCCTGGGCCACGGTACCAGATCTGCAATACGTGGCCACATACGACCGGATTTATGCGACGCCCCAGGAAAGCAGGCCAGTTCTGTGCGTGTGTCTGGTGGATCTGGCCCAACGATCTCGGGCCAGTCGTTTTCCACTAACGTGCAGTCCCCGCCCGCCGGATCTAGCTCTCCGACCTGTTCACTGGCTGGATTCGTTAGCGTGTGCGGACAGACCGATGGATTGTCGTGATTTTTCCGCAGAACGTAGTGCGTGCTCGATAGGCCGGAGGCCGTGGCTAATGGATTTCAGTAGTTGCAAGTGTGTCTCGCCGCAAGTTCGTTGAACAGTGCAACGTATTTTATTTATTTTGAAATAATTAAATCAAGACCCTACGTTGCCGACTGGCGTTGATATACAGCAACGAGGACAGTAGAAAATGTGAGCCCCGACCGGGACTCGAACCCGGGATCTCCTGCTTACATGGCAGACGCTCTATCCATCTGAGCCACCGAGGGCACACAGGATGGTGCGACTACAGGGATTTATCCCTTGTACGCTCCCCGTGAGACCCACATTCCCAACTTAATGTCCACACACAACATTCGCAATGCCTCTGTCCATTACACTCATTACTCGCTGCAGACAATCTTACCGAGTGCCGTAAGAGTTCGGGCAATGCGTGTGCATCCGCACTGAAGAAGGTTAATGGCCGGTTAGCCTTAACTGTAGGAAGATGGTATCTGTTCTTTCGGACATGTCTGAAAGAACGGATACCAGCTTCATATATTTATTTATTTTGGTAATCTGTAAGTAGTTCATATCTTAGAGACAAAGTATGGACGATGCTATGAAGAAAATGGCGACGGTTGTTTTTCTGAGCGTTTGTAAAGTATAGTGATTCGTAATACCCATAAAATAATGGGCATGACACACAGTCATGGATAATAGCCTACAATAATGAACATAGTGCAAGCAACATTTGATTGGCGCTCACTGTAGCGTTGGTTTACACGGTGAAGCGGCAAACAAAGTGTTACAGGCATGCGTATTCAAATACAGAGAGATGTAACCAGGCAGAATACGGCGCTGCGGTCGGCAACGCCTATGTAAGACAACAAGTGCCTGGCGCAGTTGTTAGATCAGTTACTGCTGCTGCAATTGTTGGTTATCAAGATTTAAGTGAATTTTAACGTGGTGTTATAACAGGTGCACGAGCGATGAGACATAGCATCTCCGAGGTAGTGAAGAAGTGGGTATTTTCCCGTACGACCATTTCACCAGCGTACCATGAATATCAGGAATCCGGTAAAACACCAAATCTCCGATATCGTTGCGTCCGGAAAAAGATCCTGCAAGAACGGGACCAACGACGACTGAAGAAAATCGTTCAGCGTGACAGAGGTGCAACCCTTCCGCGAATTGCTGCAGATTTCAATGCTGGGCCATTAAAAAGTGCCAGCGTGCCAACCATTCAACGAAACATCATCGATATAGGCTTCCGGAAGCGAAGGCCCCCTAGTGTACCCTTGATGACAGCACGACACAAAGCTTTACGCCTCGCGTGGGTTCGTCAACGCCGACATTGGACTGTTCCTGACAGGAAACATGTTGGCTGGTCGGACGAGTTTCGTCTCAAATTGTATCGAGCGGGTACGGGTACAGAGACAACCCATGAATTTATGGGCCCTGCATGTTAGCATGTGACCGTTCAAGATGGCGAAGGCTCTGTAATGGTGTGGGGCCTGTACAACTGGAGTGATATTGGGCCCCTGATACTAGATAAGACTCTGATAGGTTACTTGCCTTCCACCCGACCAGTACACAAGGAACTCCAAAGCCAAAACGTAAAAGGCGTAGCCGCCCACAACCAAGTATGCGTAAGCTGTCAAAACTACACAAACGTGTTGGACAGCGACAACACGGTGAGGAAAGGACACTGCCTTAATTTTACGTCAGCGGCCAGGGCAGGTAACCGGAACGCTAACGGCCGCAATGCAGAAAATTCCGCTGGTGCACTTGGACTTCAAATAACAAAAATATAGTTAAACACCGGATGGTGGCCAAACTTTCGCCAACTCGAACATTCACTGTTGCTTATGGAAATACCACCAACAGCCAACCATGAAAACCAACGCCACAATGTGAAGAGACTGGCTTCGGCAATTAATTCACCACTCAACTTTGATGTCCTGGGTCGGTGAGCCACGAACCTCGTAACAGTCTGACAGCTCCCACACACTCCGACACAGCGTAGAGACCGCCGGGAGCCAGGTCCACTGCACCGAGCGGAGATTTCTTGGTTGATCCACACCAACCAACCAACTGCTGCACATGGGCACGGAGACAGCACTAAAATAACTGATCAGTCGACATCACAAGTTACACCCAGTCTCACGAACACTCGCACGAAGGACTATACAACACTAACGGCAGCGACTGTGCAAAAACAAGGAAGAATCACGAGTCGGCACACGCCGGCAACCCATAATCAATCGCCGGCCAACAAACACGTCGTCCGACAGAACGACCAACCGACGACCAACCACGGTGGTCCGCACTCATGTGATATGTATCGGCAACTGTTGGGCGAGTAATGGCTGTCCGGACCTCACTGCAGCACAACGCGCCCCGACTGAACTTCTGCCGCGTCCTAAGCCAAACACTGCCAGGTCCGAACTGCATTGCCAGCGCCTCCCAACTCACTGGCAGATCCGAACTCACTCCGAACACATGACAACCGGGAAAGGGGTTATACAGGGTGTTACAAAAAGATACGGCCAAACTTTCAGGAAATATTCCTCACACACAAATAAAGAAAAGATGTTATGTGGACATGTGTGCGGAAACGCTTAATTTCCATGTTAGAGCTCATTTTAGTTTCGTCAGTATGTACTGTACTTCCTCGATTCACCGCCAGTTGGCCCAATTGAAGGAAGGTAATGTTGACTTCGGTGCTTGTGTTGACATGCGACTCATTGCTCTACAGTACTAGCATCAAGCACATCAGAACGTAGCATCAACAGGTTAGTGTTCATCACGAACGTGGTTTTACAAAATGGTTCAAATGGCTCTGAGCACTATGGGACTCAACTGCTGAGGTCATTAGTCCCCTAGAACTTAGAACTAGTTAAACCTAACTAACCTAAGGACATCACAAACATCCATGCCCGAGGCAGGATTCGAACCTGCGACCGTAGCGGTCTTGCGGTTCCAGACTGCAGCGCCTTTAACCGCACGGCCACTTCGGCCGGCCCGTGGTTTTACAGTCAGTGCAATGTTTACAAATGCGGAGATGGCAGATGACCATTTGATGTACGGATTAGCACGGGGCAACAGTCGTGGCGCGGTTCGTTTGTATCGAGACATATTTCCAGAACGAAGGTGTCCCGACAGGAACACGTTCGAAGCAATTGATCGGCGTCTTAGGGAGCACGGTACATTCCAGCCTATGACTCGCGACTGGGGAAGACTCAGAACGACGAGGACACCTGCAATGGACGAGGCAATTCTTCGTGCAGTTGACGATAACTCTAATGTCAGTGTCAGAAGTTGCTGCTGTACAAGGTAATGTTGACCACGTCATTGTATGGAGAGTGCTACGGGAGAACCAGTTGTTTCCGTACCATGTACAGCGTGTGCAGGCACTATCAGCAGCTGATTGGCTTCCACGGGTACACTCCTGCGAATGGTTCATCCAACAATGTGCCATCCTCATTTCAGTGCAAATGTTCTCTTTACGGATGAGGCTTCATTCCAACGTAATCAATTTGTAAATTTTCACAATCAACATGTGTGGGCTGACGAGAATCCGCACGCAATTGTGCCAACACAGATTTTCTGTGAACGTTTGGGCAGGCATTATTGGTGATGTCTCAATTGGGCCCCATGTTCTTCCACCTACGCTCAATGGAGCACGTTATCATGATTTCATACGGGATACTCTACCTGTGCTGCTAGAACATGTGCCTTTACAAGTACGACACAACATGTGATTCATGCACTATGGAGCTCCTGCACATTTCAGTCGAAGTGTTCGTACGCTTCTCAACAACAGATTCGTTGACCGATGAATTGGTAGAGGCGGACCAATTCCATGGCCTCCACGCTCTCCTGACCTCAACCCTCTCATTTATGGAGGCATTTGAAAGCTCGTGTCTACGCAACCCCGGTACCAAATGTAGAGACTCTTCATGCTCGTAATGTGGACGGCTGTGACACAATACGCCTTCTCCAGGGCTGCATCAGCGCATCAGGGATTCCATGCGACGGAGGGTGGATGCACGTATCCTCGCTAACGGAGGACATTTTGAACATTTCCAGTAAACAAGTGTTTGAAGTCACGCTGGTACGGTCTGTTTCTGTGTGTTTCCATTCCATGATTAATGTGATTTGGAGAGAAATAATAAAATGAGCTCTAACATGGAACACATGTCCACATAACATATTTTCTTTCTCTGTGTGTGAGGAATGTTTCCTGAAAGTTTGGCCGTACCTTTTTGTAACACCCTGTAGTAGCAGGCGCTGCTGCTACCGCTCACGGGCAGGCAAGGCGGCAACTCGGTGACGCCAGCAATTGAAGTTAGCATAACGCGGTGGTAATACAGTAAAAACAGGATGTCAAATGAAATATGGCACGAACGTTAGTCAAGCATGGCTCAGAACGGTGTTCAAGTAATGCCGGAACTTAAGTCTGATACGGCTTCACTTATGTAGTACTGAGGTTATAAGCAAAATGATTTCTATACGTCAACCCTTGTCAGCTGATCCCAGTGATGTCAAAGCAAAGTAAATAAATTACGAAACAGCTCGTACTGACTTATTCATGTAAATTCGTCTCTGCGATTATTGAATGTCCCTCTTATATCGAAGTGCGTAGTATACCTCATGGTGTTCTTGCGTTTGTTACATCCCGCGTCCACGGTATTATGGTATTGCAATTTTAATAGCTAGCAAAGCATAATTGGCAGCAATGTGACTAGTTAATTCTGCTGCTCTGTAAACTTCTAGAGTCCTTCGATTTATTTCATTGAAGGCCACACTGCATTACAGGGTAAATGAAATCAAGGAGTACAGTGGTACGATATATAAGAGGCGCTAGCAATTCGATTAACCTACGGTATGTTAAACGTAAGGAAGGAAGGAATGACAGCTCGTAATCACAAGACATCTGGCGTACAGTAGTTCCAAAAAAAGGGCATGGAGCATACTGAGCAGAGGATACATGGTATCCACTCTCTTCTCCGCTACATTCGGATATGGAATGAGGGAGTAGCGGCTGTGTGTGAACCTCGGCAAGCGCCACAATTTCTGTTATTCTCGTGGCTGCAACTGAAGCTGTCACGCAAAAAAGGAACAAGTAAATACTGAGATATCCAGTCACAGTTGTATTGCTCTCCGTGCACTCATGCTGGGTAGAAAAATAACTGTATGATATTCACGCACTTTGTCTGCAACTACACACTTCCCAGCACGCTGTCTAAATATACTGTGATCCAGGTGCCGTTGGACACAAAGGGAAAGTCAGCAGTGGTTATCTTGTTCCGATTTCCTAGGGTGCTTGGCAGGAAACGATCGATGTACACACGCCGGCTGCAGCGGTGGATAAGTGTTTACATCGGCACGTCACCAGTCCCCGATAACCCGACTTTCCCGACGATAGCAGGCGCGGAACAAGTTACGTTATGTTACATCACAGGCGCCGCCCTGCGTCCCCAGCTATCTGCCTGTACTCCCCGGTGACCTGTCCAGCACGCCGGCCGGATTTGCTGGAGCGACAGCAGCTGGCTCGACCACCCTCACACAGATGGGAAAGTTGATTTAGGGACCAGCGCTGCAACGGAACGGAGAGGCGGCATTCAAGCAATTCAAGTTGACTGCTTACGTTGAAACCGTATGAGGTTTACTTTGATTCGAAAACTTTTTGACATGTTCAAATTAAAAGAATGTCATGAGCATGATTGACAAATTTACTATCATCACATATGTTGAGGAAATATTTATATTTATAGTTTTTCTCAACATAGTCATCTACTCAAAGGATATGATTTTATTTTTGTTTTGAATGAATAGGTTCATTGACACCGACGCTTCGAAGAATGAATATGGAAGTTGTTGTTCCTACTGAGATAACAGCTGTCACAGAGGTATGAAATCGACGAGGCCCAAGGAAATAACAATTACTTCTACATCCATTGCAGGGTGCAGGGTACCATGTTCCACAACTAGTCATTTCGTTTCCTGTTCCACTCGCAAACAGAGTGAGAGAATAACGACTGTCTGTATGCCTCATGAGCCGCTACTTCTCGTATCTTACCTTTGTGGTCCTTACGTGATATGCACGTTGGCGGCAGCAGGATCACTCTGCTGTCACCCGCAAATGCCGCTCCGCTGAGTTTCCTCAATAGCGTGTTGGTCGAACCTACCGGCAACAACTCTAGCACTCCGCCTCTGAAATGCTTGGCTGTCTTCCTTTAATCTGACCTGATGCAGATCCCAAATACTCGAGTACCACCCAGAACGAGTCTTACTAGTGTCTTACATACGGTCTCCTTTACAGATATACTACACTTTCCTAAAATTCTCATAATAAACCGAAGTCGGCCACTGGCCATCCCTAGCACAATCCTTAAATGCTCGTTCCATTTCATATCGCTTGGCAGTGTTACGTCTACTTATTGAATCGGCGTGACTGTGTCAAGCAGCACACCGCCGACGCTATATACCAAGATTATGGAATTGTTTTTCCTACTCATCCGCATTTAGTTACATTTTCCTCCATTCAGAGCTAGCTGTCATTCATCACAGCAAGTAGAAAGCTTGCCCAAGTCATATTGTATCCTCTTACAGTCGCCCAACGACGACTCTCTCCCGAACACAACGTCATTAGCAAACAGCCGCAGCTTGCTGTTCATCCTATCGTTCAGACCATTTATGTACACTCCTGGAAATGGAAAAAAGAACACATTGACACCGGTGTGTCAGACCCACCATACTTGCTCCGGACACTGCGAGAGGGCTGTACAAGCAATGATCACACGCACGGCACAGCGGACACACCAGGAACCGCGGTGTTGGCCGTCGAATGGCGCTAGCTGCGCACCATTTGTGCACCGCCGCCGTCAGTGTCAGCCAGTTTGCCGTGGCATACGGAGCTCCATCGCAGTCTTTAACACTGGTAGCATGCCGCGACAGCGTGGACGTGAACCGTATGTGCAGTTGACGGACTTTGAGCGAGGGCGTATAGTGGGCATGCGGGAGGCCGGGTGGACGTACCGCCGAATTGCTCAACACGTGGGGCGTGAGGTCTCCACAGTACATCGATGTTGTCGCCAGTGGTCGGCGGAAGATGCACGTGCCCGTCGACCTGGGACCGGACCGCAGCGACGCACGGATGCACGCCAAGACCGTAGGATCCTACGCAGTGCCGTAGGGGACCGCACCGCCACTTCCCAGCAAATTAGGGACACTGTTGCTCCTGGGGTATCGGCGAGGACCATTCGCAACCGTCTCCATGAAGCTGGGCTACGGTCCCGCACACCGTTAGGCCGTCTTCCGCTCACGCCCCAACATCGTGCAGCCCGCCTCCAGTGGTGTCGCGACAGGCGTGAATGGAGGGACGAATGGAGACGTGTCGCCTTCAGCGATGAGAGTCGCTTCTGCCTTGGTGCCAATGATGGTCGTATGCGTGTTTGGCGCCGTGCAGGTGAGCGCCACAATCAGGACTGCATACGACCGAGGCACACAGGGCCAACACCCGGCATCATGGTGTGGGGAGCGATCTCCTACACTGGCCGTACACCACTGGTGATCGTCGAGGGGACACTGAATAGTGCACGGTACATCCAAACCGTCATCGAACCCATCGTTCTACCATTCCTAGACCGGCAAGGGAACTTGCTGTTCCAACAGGACAATGCACGTCCGCATGTATCCCGTGCCACTCAACGTGCTCTAGAAGGTGTAAGTCAACTACCCTGGCCAGCAAGATCTCCGGATCTGTCCCCCATTGAGCATGTTTGGGACTGGATGAAGCGTCGTCTCACGCGGTCTGCACGTCCAGCACGAACGCTGGTCCAACTGAGGCGCCAGGTAGAAATGGCATGGCAAGCCGTTCCACAGGACTACATCCAGCATCTCTACGATCGTCTCCATGGGAGAATAGCAGCCTGCATTGCTGCGAAAGGTGGATATACACTGTACTAGTGCCGACATTGTGCATGCTCTGTTGCCTGTGTCTATGTGCCTGTGGGTCTGTCAGTGTGATCATGTGATGTATCTGATCCCAGGAATGTGTCAATAAAGTTTCCCCTTCCTGGGACAATGAATTCACGGTGTTCTTATTTCAATTTCCAGGAGTGTATATAGAGATGAATAGAGGTCCTACCACACTTCCCCCGGGGCTTACGACAATCGTGCTTGTGGCTATACGTATCACATTTTTAGTCATATACGTTTTTGTTCCCCGCTAAACTTAATTTCAGATGTAAATCAGAGTACAATGAATTTAGCCTATTGTTGAGAGATGACATAAGGTCGACAAGTAGAAAAAATTATTTTACTAATAAGAAGTATATATTATTTTTGAAGTAATTTTTTCCACTTGTTGCCTAATTATTACTTTATATATTAGGCCGCCGTTTAGATGTAAGTTTCCATGGTACTATATTCGTCCAGAACTCGAAGGCAAGTGGAGGTAATTTTATATATATATATATATATATATATATATATATATATATATATATATATATATATATATATATATATATATATAAAATTACCGCCACTTGCCTTCGAGTTCTGGCGAATGTTGTACCATGGAAACTTACATCTAAACGGCGGCGGAGGAGTGTAATAACGATATAGGACGCCTGGCCTTTGCTTTTTCTGAAGTATTAACACAAATGTTACCTTGTAATGTAGTCAGTCTTCGCAGAGTATTCATTCTGGACTCACCGGTCTATAATTATGCCGGGCCAGTGCAGATAGCTTTCCAACACCAATTAACAATATGAATATTATCATTACGGGGCACAATGCCTGAAAGGTTATTGAAGTATATACAGCGTGTTAACTTACATGTGCGAAAGCTCTCACGAAAGGATAGGGCACTTAGAAAGAAGCAAACAAGTTCATTTTTAGAGTTCCCTACCTCGATCGGTAAGAACTGAACCGTCAAAGGATCACTTAGTTACTCGTCTGTCTATCTGTTAAGACCCAATTTTGACAGCAACATGTTATGGAACCAAGCTGTAATTTACGTGACAGACTAAGGTCTACGGAGCCTTGGAGGCACAAAAAATTTAAGCTTCTGAGTCAATGCAGTCATAAGATGCGGCCATTTGTGACACGTGTATACTCACTCACCAAATCCTACAGATGAACTGTCATCAACATACGAGTAGATAATCAAGTTTGGGCGACCCTCAGAGTATTTTTTTTTTTTTTGTGGTTTTAGGGCGCAAAACTTCTATGGTCATTAGCGCCCAGCCCGTGACGTAGGAAATAGGAAAAAAACGAAATTTAAAATCAGCAGCAATGGGAACAAATTCATAAAATTTGAGAAACTAAGGGCAGAAGGAATGCTTAAAAATCCACTATAAAAAGGGGTTGGTTGTCCCCAAAAAAAGCTTCAAATGACTGATGTCATTTCACTGTCACTAATAAACTGTAGAACGCGGTCAGCTGAGCGCGTGTCATCTGCCAAAAATCGACGATAGATCAGGCGATAGCTGTAGACGGGAGCTTAACGGATTAAAATAGGGGCATTCAATTAAAAGGTGTCTGACCGTCCACAGCTGAGAGCAGTGGGGACAGAGTGGGGGAGGATCACCGCTTAAAAGATGTCGATGGCTAAAAAGACAGTGCCCTATCCGGAGTCTAGCTAAAATTACCTCCTCCCGACGACGCGTTCGGGAGGAAGAGGTCCAAGCGCAAGGAAGGGCTTTCACTTCCCGCAATTTATTATGGGGAAGTGTTGACCAATGCGCATGCCATAATTGAGCAACTTGGCGACATAAACCGCTCCGTAGATCGGTAAATGGAAGAGACTGAATATCTGGCCGAGGAAGAGAGACTGCAGCCTTGGCCGCTATATCGGCCGCCTCATTCCCACAGATACCAGCGTGTCCCGGGAGCCAGAGGAACGCCACTGAGACGCCCCCCAGGTGGAGCAAGCGCAGACAGTCCTGAATCCGATGGACCAGAGGGTGCACAGGGTAAAGAGCTTGGAGACTTAGGAGAGAGCTGAGAGAATCTGAGCAGATTACGTACTGTATCCGCTGATGGCGGCGGATGTAGTGGACAGCCTGGAGAACAGCGTAAAGCTCCGCAGTATAAACCGAACACTGGTCGGGAAGCCGAAAGTGATTTGGGGTGTCGCCAACAATATAGGCACTCCCTACACCTAACGATGTTTTCGAGCCATCGGTGTAAATAAATGTGGCTTCCGTCATTTGTGCACATAGAGCAGCAAATGCCCGACGGTAAACAAGTGTAGGGGTACCATCCTTGGGAAACTGACATAGGTCTCTGAGCAAGTCAATCCGGGGACGGAACCAAGGCGGTGCTGTACCCCAAGTTGTCAAGAAGGTTTTAGGAAAGCGGAAGGAAAGAGAATGGAGCAGTTGACGGAAGCGGACTCCCGGGGGTAGTAGGGAGGAGGATCGGCCTGCATACCGACATCAAAGGAGGCGTCGAAAAAAAGGTCATAGGCTGGGTTAGCAGGCATGGAAGACAGATGGCTAGCATAACGACTCAGAAGGACTGCCCGCCGATTGGACAGCGGAGGTTCAGCAGTCTCAGCATAAAGGCTTTCCACAGGGCTGGTGTAAAAAGCTCCAGACACTAAACGTAATCCACGGTGGTGGATAGAGTCGAGACGCCGAAGAATAGACGGCCGAGCAGAGGAGAAGACTATGCTTCCATAATCCAATTTCGAGCGCACTAAGGCGCGATAGAGGCGGAGAAGGACCACTCTGTCCGCTCCCCATGAGGTACCATTCAGGACACGGAGGGTGTTGAGCGGTCGCAGACAGCGAGCCGAAAGATAGGAAACGTGGGAGGACCAGCACAGTTTTCTGTCAAACATAAGACCCAAGAATTTAGCGACGTCGGAAAACGGAAGGTTGACAGGACCGAGATGTAAGGAGGGCGGAAGAAACTCCTTACGTCGCCAAAAATTAACACAAACGGTCTTACTGGGTGAGAAACGGAAGCCGGTTTCGATGCTCCACGAGTGGAGGCGATCGAGACATCCTTGAAGACGTCTTTCAAGAAGGCTGGTCCGTTGAGAGCTGTAGTAGATCGCAAAATCGTCCACAAAGAGGGAGCCCGAGACATCAGGAAGGAGACAATCCATAACTGGATTAATGGCGATGGCAAACAGTACAACACTCAGCACGGAGCCCTGGGGTAACCCGTTTTCTTGGGAGAAAGTACGGGAGAGAGTAGTGTTCACCCGCACCCTAAATGTGCGCTCTGCCATAAATTCGCGAAGAAAAAGGGGCAGCCGGCCTCGAAAGCCCCAAGAGAACAGTGTGCGGAGGATGCCTGTCCTCCAACAGGTATCGTATGCTCTCTCCAGATCAAAAAATATTGCTACCGTTTGGCGTTTCCGGAGAAAATTGTTCATGATATAAGTGGAGAGAGCAACAAGATGGTCAACGGCAGAACGATGCTTTCGGAATCCGCATTGGGCTGGTGTTAAAAGACTGCTGGATTCCAGCCACCAAGCTAAACGGTAATTCACCATACGCTCCAAAACCTTACATACACTACTCGTGAGAGAAATGGGGCGATAGCTAGAGGGGAGATGTTTGTCCTTTCCAGGTTTCGGAACGGGAACGACAATAGCTTCCCGCCATCGCCTGGGAAAGGTACTGTCGGTCCAAATTCGATTATATAGGCGAAGGAGGTAACGCAGGCTATGGGCTGATAAATGCAGCAACATTTGGACATGGATACCATCCGGTCCTGGGGCGGAGGAGCGAGAAGAAGAGAGGGCATGTTTGAGTTCCCGCATGGAGAAAACAGTATTGTAGCTTTCGTGATTTTGAGAGGAGAAAGCAAGATGTCGCACTTCCGCTGCACGTTTCTTCGGGAGAAACGCTGGCGGGTAATTTGAAGAGCTCGAAATCTCAGCAAAGTGCTGACCCAATGTGTTAGAAATTGCGACGGGGTCCACTAAGGTATCATGCGCGACAGTGAGCCCAGAGACCGGGGAGAAACTAGGCGCGCCTGAGAACCGTCGAAGCCGACTCCAAACTTCCGAGGAGGGAGTGAAGGTGTTAAATGAGCTAATAAAGGATTTCCAGCTTGCCTTCTTGCTATCGCGGATGACGCGACGGCATCGCGCACGGAGTTGCTTATATCGGATACAGTTGGCCAAAGTTGGATGGTGACGGAAATTGCGAAGAGCACGTCGCCGCTCATGTATTGCGTCGCGGCATGCCTCGTTCCACCAAGGAACTGGGGGGCGCCGTGGCAATTCGGAGGTGCGTGGTATTGAACGTTCCGCAGCTGTGAGAATAACGTCGGTAACATGTGTGACCTCATCGTCGACGCTGGGAAAGCGACGGTCATCGAATGTCACTAGAGACGAAAAAAGTGTCCAATCGGCTTGGGCAAACTTCCAGCGTCGCGAGCGCATATATGGCAGTTGAGGCTGCAGTCTAAGAACACATGGAAAGTGGTCACTCGAGTGTGTATCATCAAGGGCGAACCATTCGAAGCGCCGAGCTAGCGGAACAGTACCGACCGCAAGGTCCAAATGAGATAAATTTGTCGTGGAGGCAGACAAAAATGTGGGGACCCCAGTGTTGAGGCAGACTAGATCCGCCTGGTGGAAGACGTCTAGCAATAGTGAGCCACGTGGACAAGGATGTGGAGATCCCCAAAGCGGGTGGTGGGCATTGAAGTCCCCAACCAGCAAATAGGGGGGTGGAAGCTGATCAAGAAGATGAAGGAGATCAGCTCGTGCCATTGGGGTGGACGATGGAATGTATACCGTACAAAGAGAGAACGTGTATCCAGAAAGGGAAAGACGGATGGCGACAGCTTGGAAGGAACTGTTTAAGGGGATTGGGTGATAATGGAGAGTATCATGGAGCAGAATCATGAGTCCTCCATGGGCTGGAGTGCCTTCAACAGAGGGGAGGTCATATCGGACGGACTGAAAATGAGGGAGAACAAAGCGGTCGTGGGGACGCAGCTTTGTTTCCTGAAGACAGAAGATGACCGGCGAGTAGGATCGTAAGAGGATCGACAATTCATCCCGATTGGCTCGAATGCCGCGGATATTCCAGTGGATAATGGACATAGGGTGAACAGAAAATGGAGGAACGTGACCAAGGGTGCAGTCAACTCAACGACTGCTCAGAGCTTGCGACCGACAGCATGGAATGGCATTCAGTCGAAGGCAGAAGATCCTGATCCATAGGTTGGTCAGGAGCAGCTCCTGCCACCAACGATCGGCCAGTTGACCGGCCACCAGCAGTGCGCCTCGGCGACACAGAAGACGGCCGAGGGCGATTTCCGCCAGGTGGTGCTGTAGATGGGACACGCCTTGGCGGAGAAGGAGAGGAACTGTGTTTCTTCGTAGCCTTCTTGGAAGTATGATGTTTAGATGAAGGAGGAACCGATGGTTGTGAAGTTGCGGTACGTAAAAACTCTTCACGAGAATGCTCTTTTTTCGAAGACTTGGCGTCTGACTTTTGGGCTCAAGATTTAGCAGAACCCGACGAAGGGTGAGCCATAGAGTGGGCAAGCGAAAGAGGTGAGGTTGAACGGGCGATCTTTGCGCTGGCCGATCTGACGACCGTGGTACTAAAGGTGAGGTCGCAAGTCTGTGTGGCCGCCTCCTTTGTTGGCCGAGGAGAAGCAAGGACAGTGCTGTATTTTCCTTTCTGAGGCACGGTGGGCTGTCGACTGGCGAGTAACTTTCGAGCAGCAAAGGTCGACACCTTTTCCTTCACTTTTATTTCCTGGATGAGCTTTTCGTCCTTAAAAACGGGGCAATCTCGAGAGGAAGCAGCGTGGTCACCCATACAGTTGATTCAGCGAGGGGATGGAGGTGGACAAGCACCCTCATGGGCATCCTTGCCACACTTAACACATTTGGTCGGATTGGAACAGGACTGGCTGGTGTGATTGAACCGCTGACATCGATAGCAACGCGTAGGGTTTGGGACATAAGGGCGAACGGAAATTATCTCATAGCCTGCTTTGATTTTTGATGGGAGTTGAACTGTGTCAAATGTCAAGAAGACAGTGCGGGTTGGAATGATGTTCGAGTCAACCCTTTTCATAACCCGATGAACAGCCGTGACGCCCTGGTCAGACAGGTAGTGCTGAATTTCTTCATCAGACAATCCATCGAGGGAGCGTGTATAAACGACTCCACGCGAGGTATTTAAGGTACGGTGCGGTTCCACCCGGACAGGGAAGGTGTGGAGCAGAGAAGTACGCAGCAATTTTTGAGCCTGGAGGGCACTGTGTGTTTCTAACAACAGGGTGCCATTCCGTAATCTGGAACAAGACTTTACAGGACCCGCAATTGCGTCGACACCTTTCTGAATAATGAAAGGGTTGACCGTGGAAAAGTCGTGACCGTCGTCAGACCGAGAAACAACAAGGAACTGTGGCAACGATGGAAGAACCGTCTGTGGCTGAGACTCAGTGAACTTACGTTTGTGAGCAGACATAGTGGAAGGTGAGGAAACCATTGCGGAAGAATCCCCCATGATTACCGGCGTCTCCGATGGCGCGCTCCTCCCTTGTGGGGGCCCTCACCGAGGGCACACCCGCCTTAGGTGATTGTTCACACCTCAGGTCACACCTCCCGACAAACGGACGGAGGGACCAATCGGCACTTTCGGAAGGTATCAGCTCGGGTAATCACCCCTCCCTGGGCCTGGCCGTTACCAGGGGGTACGTACGTGTCCTACCTGTCTACCCGGGGCGGGGAATTACGCGTTACCCCGTCACCGGCTACGCATGGAAGTGCGTGGGTCGGCCTTCAGACACGCACAGGGAGGAAAAAAGAGAAAGGGAAAGGAAAGAAGAGGGGGTCTCAAACGCCGCAGCGGAGAAAAGGGCAAGGAGAAGAGGGAAGGAAAAGGGAAGGACAGAGGAAGGACGAGGACTTGCAAGTATAGAAAGCAAGGATTTGGAACAGTTTCGAGCGTCCGTCTCCGGACGTAGGCACAAACCATATTCCCAGAGGGGGAGAAAGGGAAGGAAAGAGCCAGAGGTGAGGGGGGGGGGGGGCGAAGATGGGGGACGGGGAGGGATGCGGAAAGGGAAGGGAAGGTATGCAGCCCGGAAAGGAAGGAGGGCCACATTAGCTCGGGGTCCCGTGCTCGCTACGCACGTGTCCACAAAAGAGTTGTGGACCCCCTGGGGGCCCTCAGAGTGTGAATCATACTCGAGCCTGTGTAGCTATTTTTAATTTCTTGCTTTCATTCGTCTCTGTCCTTGTTTTGAAATTTGCAGCTTTGTTGTACACGTATTTTTTCTTTGCAAATGTCTTCTGATTGGCAAATGAAATGCTCAAATCTCTAACATAAGCCTCTAAACTCTGCATCATGAATTTCCTAATGTTGCTGGAGGTGGAAAATCTGCTCTATAAAAATCCACATGGATTCTGCTAACAGAGATCGTGTGAAAGCTCATTCTCTTCCTCCATGAGGTCCACAGCGCCGTAGACAATGGCGCTCAGGCTGATGCAGGAAGACATTTGACACCGTCCCGCATTGCCACTTAGTGAAAAAAAATACCACCTTATCGAGTAACGGAGCAGATTAGAGACTGGATTCAAGACATCCTTACAGACAGGACTCAGCTCATCGCTCTTAAAGGAACACAATCGACAAATGTAAAGGTAACTTCCGGAGTACCCCAAGGAAGTGTGATAGGACCGTTACTGTTTACAATGTATATAAATGATGTAGTAGAAAGCGTCGGATGCTCTCTAAGGCTGTTCGCAGATGATGCCGTTGACTTTAGTAATGTAGCAACACCAGATGATAGTAACGATCTGCAGAACGACCTCCAGAGAATTGATAAATCGTGCTGGCAGTTGACCCTGAACGTAAGTAAACGCAACATATTGCCCATACATAGAAAAATAAATCTACTACTTTGCAGCTACACTAGTGATGACAAACCGTTGGAAACAGTACCTGCCGTAAAATATCTAGGAGTAACTATCCAGAGTGACTGAGTGGGACGACCACATAAATAGTGGCAACAGAGAAAATGTAACTCATCCATGAAGGAAGTGCCTTATAAAGGCGCTTGTTCGACAGGTTCTTGAGTATTTTTCATCTTTATTGGACCTCTACCAGATAGTTGTGATAGAAGAGATAGAGAAGATCCAACAAATAGCGACGCGATTCGCCCCGGGATAGTTTAGCCGGCACGAGAGCATTACGGAAATGCTCAGCGAACTCCACTGGTAGACGTTGCAACAGAGCCATTGTGCATCAGGGAGGGATTTACTACTGAAATTTCGAGAGAGCACTTTCCGGGAATAGTCGGGCAAAAAGTTACTTCCCCCCCCCCCCCCCCCACACACACACATACGTCTCGCCTAATGACCACGAGGTGAGCTGTTCGCGAGTGGAACGGGGCTGGAGGGGTCACTTAGTGGTACAGAAAGTACCCTCCACCACACACCATTAGGTGCCTTGCGGGGGTACGATGTAGATGTAGATGTGTTCCCCGCTCCCGTGTTCCGTGTGTCAGTCGTATCTGATGAGATATTTCTTGAACGCACTGGCAAAAAATGTCGACACTAGCAATAGGTCTTTAATACGCCGTGCGCTTCACCCTAAAACCAAAATTAGATAGAGTGAGCTTAGGAGATCGAGCAGAATAGGGCGATGTTGCCCAACGGCCTGTCTCTTTACTTGGGAAACGCTGGTTTAAACTTTTTGTCGCTTGAGATGGTGCGCCATCGTCCGCGAACCACATGTTCTGAAGTAAGTGCAGTAGAACGTCTTCGAGCCAAACGTTCAAAAGTTCCATTAAAAGTTCTATCCAGTCGATGTTCCACGGAAAATGAAACATCCAATTAATCTGTCTCCAGTTATGCCAGGCCTTACATTAATGCTATGTCTTGTTTCAATAATTGCAAAAAACAACAACAAAAATGTCTAACTAAGAAAATACAAAAATGGACCATATGTATTATGAACTTTTTGCCTCGGCTTTAGTCATCTACCCAGAACCAAAAGGTTTTAAATACCTGATCGGCGGTGTATTTTTAAAATTAATTAATGTACAGCTGATTATTTTCAGTAGCTTTGTGCATAGGTAATTTTCAAATCGCAAAGGTAAGACATTTATTCTTAAGATTAAGACTGTTCATTTATCTCGTTAGTGGCGCCTGTAGAACCAGATCATTTTCTAATGCAGTCAGATAGTGAATCTAGGGCTCTAGTTACGATTCTCCTACTGGTGTCTTAAATTTTCCATGGAATTTTTACCTTGGCCGCTTACTGTGGTAGTACACGCGAGACAAAGTATAAGAACCACATTATTACCTAAATTTAGCACTCGGGATTGGAGGCAATTGTAAATAAGATATAATCAATTCAAACCTTCGTTTTAAGAGAGGGAGCTGCAGCACTGGTGAGCCTTCCGCCAAATAAGATTCACATTAATGTGGGATGTCCTGATAAAGCAGAAGTGGTGTTTCACTGGAGAAGGATCGGGACTTGCAGCTGGTGGTACGATAGGACGAGTTGCACGAGAGATGCGGGATTAGTCGTTACCCCCTTTGATCCCAGTTCCTTTCAAAGGAACAATCGCGGCATTCGGCTTACGCGATTTAAAGGGAGTACATGCATTCTATAGATACAGTGCTAAATTTGCAATGTTGATGACCCATTATCTCAGAACCTTTGACAGAGATCTGAAATATTTGGGAGATTCCCTCCTTTTCTGATTACTGAACCAGAATCATTACATGTAGACAAGTAATTAGTTTGTTATTTTCATTTATGTTCAATTTTTTAAAATCCACTTTTGCTTCTGAAAGTAAAGAAATATTTTGCTGGTTTAGCAGCAGCAGTATACTAAGAGGTAACATAGTGTAAAATTAGATATACGTATCTGTAATTGTTCGGGAGATAATGCGCCAAACATTTTTTTGAAAGTCATTTTCAAGATATCAAGTTTAAACGCTTAATTTGATATTAATTCACATATGGAGGCATGCCAGCTCCTAGAAACAGCCAGGCCTATAATCAGCATTATCTGGATCCTGTTTTTGATCGTCCTGCAAACCTAAAAGCTTCTTTCTTTCCCTGCCCCTTGTTCTTTAGTCATTTCCTCTGATGCACACTGGGGTTTCATGGTCCTGAGTCGATCCATTTGCTGGAAGTCTTGCGGTGTGTTGGTTCAAATGGCTCTGAGCACTATGCGACTTAACTTCTGAGGTCATCAGTCGCCTAGAACTTAGATCTAATTAAACCTAACTAACCTAAGGACATCACACACATCCATGCCCGAGGCAGGATTCGAACCTGCGACCGTAGCGGTCGCTCTGCTCCAGTCTGTAGCGCCTAGAACCGCACGGCCACTTCCTGAACTGATATCAAATTACTCTAGTATCCTAATTCTTCCCCTGTTACCATCATTAAACGTTATCGCCATATCACAAACATCCAAGCATAGAGTTTTCATTTCTACAAAGACTTTTTTGGTATGCGGGTCCAGACTACATTATTGAAAGACTCATTCCGGACCATGGAGACATTTGGAAAGAAGATTAGGATGAGATAACTCTCTATATATTGGGTTAGTTTCTTCCATCACTGCAGACGATATGTTATTTTTTGCCTAAATTGTTCCTCTGTAACCGCTGCCTGAGCTTTGCGGTACTTGCACCATGAATCAGCACCAAGTGGGCAAAGATCACGTATAGGTGTATCACCAGTGGATAATTTGTGGAAAAATATAGCTCACACTGGTCTTTTAATTCCCTTTAGGCCTTGTGTATCGTTTCTTATTGCTGTTCCATAGCGTTTTTATCCATAAGTCTTCCTTTAACGTTTAGAATCTCCACAAAATCCACGTATAGTATTACAATTTCTGGTTACGCACTGCATCCAACTTCTTAACACGAACATTAACATGAATTCAATGAAAAAATAGCTGAAAATCATTGACTTCTATAATCAATAGTTCCAGAAATAGAGATACGTAAGAAACTCAGTGCGGAAAGACTGGTTTTTTATACTTGCACTGTTAACTTTGAAAAAATAAAACCACACTTCCAATTGGAATTAATAGACATATGATACATCAAATTATTCAGGAGAGACCAAATATTATTAAGAGATAATGATCGGAAAATGTCACATTTTGACCAATTTCCCCGTTAGAACTCCCCTTACATGTTTTACTAAAACATAATTACGGATGGAAGGACGCAACCGCCAACCCCTGCAGTACGAGAGAGGGTCTCAACCACTGAGCTGCCTCGTTTGCTGACATAAGAAGCATTTCATCTGCATCCAAATTATATTCTGCAAGCCATATGACGGTGTATGGAGGAGGGTACTGTTGTGGTTGGCAGGAGAACCAACACCGTTTTACTAAAGGAGGCCGAAATGCACGCGTTAGCTCACGCAGGCTGGCGTGAGGTCTGGAACATGACAAGGAAATTAGAATTTAGAAAAACGGACGTAGCTGGTGGAATACTTAACTTTAATCCATTAATGATGAACGTCGGTTTTGACGGTACATGATTCACAAGATCAATAGCAACTGATAATGGCGCCTTGCTAGGTCGTAGCAAATGACGTAGCTGAAGGCTATGATAAACTATCGTCTCGGCAAATGAGAGCGTATTTTGTCAGTGAACCATCGCTAGCAAAGTCGGCTGTACAACTGGGGCGAGTGCTAGGAAGTCTCTCTACACCTGCCGTGTGGCGGCGCTCGGTCTGCAATCACTGATAGTGGCGACACGCGGGTCCGACGTATACTAACGGACCGCGGCCGATTTAAAAGGCTGGCGGTGACACCACAGGTACGTCTCGTACTTCTCGTACCACTAACTGATCCCTTCTTCTCTGTTCCGCTCGCGATTGGCGTGACGGAAAAATTACTGTCGGTAAGTCTCCACATTAGCTCTAATTTCTCGGCTTTTCTCGTCGTGCTCATTTCGCAGTATGTATGTGGGAGGAAGTAATGTGTTATCCGACTATTCCCGCGAATTGTTCTCTCTAAATTTCAATAGTAAACCCGTCCGCAATGCACAACACCTCTCCTGCAACATCTGCTACTGGATTTCTTTGAGCATCTGTAACGCTCTCGCGCCTACTAATCGATCCCGTGACAAAACCTGCAGCTCTTCGTTGGATCTTCTCTGTCTTTTCTGTCAGTCCTAGTCCGAGAGACTGAGGGACAGTACTCAAGAATCGGTCGACCAAGCACTTTATAAGCCACTTACTTCGTGGATGAAATATACGCTGTAAACAGTAATAGTCCTGTCGCATTTCCTTCGGGTACTCCGGAAATTACCTTTACATCTGTCGATTTTGTTCCTTTAAGAGCGACGTGTTGAGTTCTGTTTGCAAGGAAGTCATGAATCCAGTCGCTAATCCTCTCCGATGGTCGATAAGCTGGTATTTGTTTCACCTAAACGCGAGTGCCGGACAGTGTCAAATGTCTTGCTGAAGTCAAGGAACACGGCATCAGCCGGGTCTCCATTGTATACGGCGCTGTGGATCTCATGGAGGAACAGTGTTTCGCTGTCCACAAAGTTTATAACTCTTGAGATTAAAACGTATTGCACAGCTCTACAAGAGATTGACGTCAACGATATAGGGTTATAATTATGTGCATCTGTATACGGCCCTTCTTCGAAGCGTAATGACGTGTGCTTTTTTCTAGTCACTAAGTACCCTTAATTGATCCAGCGACTTACGATAAACCTCTGCTAGAAGAGAAGCAAGTTCTTTCGCATAATCTTTGTAGACTCTTACAGGTATCTCATCTCATTATGATGCCATTTCACTACCAAACGATTTTAGCTGCTTTTCTATTCTGCGATCGGTTATCTCAGTGTCTTCCATTTCGACGTTTGTACGACACTTGAAAGGAAGGGCCGTATTATGAATCTTACGCAGTGAAACAATTTCGGAATAATGAATTCAGTATTACGGCCTACTCACTGATCTACCGTTTCAGTAGAGGGAGGGAATAGAAGATTTTGAACCGCTTACTGATTTTACATGAGACCAAACTCTCGTAGGAACTTTACTCACACCGGTTGACGAAATTTTACTTTCAGAGTCACTGAACGCTTCTCTCAACGTTCTCCATATGCTCAATTTCGTTTCGTTCAGCTTTTGTTTGAATGCTAGGTTTCGACTTCTCTTGACGCTGTGTTAAAGCTCCCTTTGTTTACGCACAAGTTTTCTAAAAATGTTCAAATGTGTGTGAATTCCTAAGGGGTCAAACTGCTGAGTTCATCGGTCCCTAGACTTACACACTACTTAAACTAAATTATGAACAACACACATTACCTATGCCCGAGAGCGGACTCGAACTTCCGGTGGGAGGGGCCGTGCAGTCCGTTCGTGGCGCCTCAAACCACGCGGCCACTCCGCGCGGCAGCAGTTTTCTACCACGGCTATTAAACCACGGTGGGTCTTTCCCATCCCTGAAGACCTTGTTGGGAACATACTTGTCTGGGGCATATTGCACTATGCTTTTGAATTTGTGCTGCACATTTCGTCCTCATCACTGAATATTTGACGCTGACCACTGTAACACTATAGCTCTAATACTCTGATTTATTTTGCCTTTTGTTTTATTTAATGTTACATCGTTGAGCTTCTGTAAATGTGTTTCATTGAATAGATGACACAAAATTGTATACCCTTTTCTTTGTAAAAACTTTCATGTCACGATTTGATTCTATGCAATGTAGTGTATCTGTCATTTAAATTCTTTGTCTCAATTGAAAGAAGACAAAACTTACTGTATACATTTGGAATTTTGTTTAAATAATTTTGTGTAGAACTACCAATATATGCAAATGTTCTGTTTTATTTAATATGTTTGTTTGCTCCTATGTAAACTGCTGACCTTCACTTAGGGTTCTTAGTTATTTTATATGTAAAAGGTGTTGTGGCTCCCCTCGGGAACGGAACTGTGTAGCGCGCAAATTGTGGTTGGCCTCGGTAGAAAAGGTGGAACCATGAGTCAGTCGGGGACGAGCTAGCAAACTGTAACCTTCTCATGTAAAAGTTGTATATTGTGCTGGTTCCGAGAGAGGCTTTTCCTGACGCTTTCCAATGCCTCGGATGGATGGATGAAGAGCTGGACTTTTTCTGGAATTGGTATCTATCATCTCCACCAAGAAATGACAGAGTCCAGCAAATCTACCTGCAAATCCACGTACTAACGTGCAATCGACACCACATTGCGCAATCAATGTAACGGAATACTATAATAATGTACAGTGAAGGATCAGCTTATTGGATGTGTTAGTGTGCTCAAATATAAGGTAATATATAACAATTTATGTACCTACCTTAATTTTTCTTTCCTTATCATAACACCTCTCAGGTTCCTCTCCGTTTGAACTAAAGTGATTACCGAGTGTCCTACTGAAAGAACATTAAAGTCCAGTGTTTTGCTAATTAATGCCTCTTGAACATAATGAAAATAAAGTTAAAGTTAATGTGGCAAGAGAGTGAGTTAAAGTAAATAATGCTTGCTGAAAATAATTTTCCTATTAAAACTGCTTATTAAAGTGTTGTTGCCAACATCAAAATTAAAAGTTCTTAAAACTGATGCTTCTAAAGTTTTGCTTAGTAAATGATCACATTGCTGCCTGTTGTAAATTGCAGAAGGTGAGTCAGTATCTTACAAATACGTTAATTTTGTGTCTCACTGTAGTAAAAGTGGAAAACTGCAGTTGTGGAAAGTTATAAACTCATGCTTTCTAAGCACTTGTTTCTTTTGGGTATTGAAAGTGTATTGATAGTGTAATAGGATCCACAGTTTATCCTTTATGCTCATGATAAATAACAATAGAAAGACCACTATTTATGTAAACAATAATTTCTTTATTCAAAAGATACTGAGAAGTAAACTGTTAGTGAATTCCAATTAAGTTTCATTCTAAATAGAATAGTATTTAGTTGAGAGATACTTAACCTGTGACCAGTTCATAATTTTGCAGTAAACTACATTCATAATTTTACGTCAGCTAGGAAAATGTTTGAACACTAACACTGAACCTATGTCCAATTAATGATTCTGCAGTGAATATTAATAGTAATGTTATAAAGACCATTCAGTTTGAATAAGCCCTGAAAGTAATAGTGTGTCTCATTATCTGTTGTATTTATGCCAGTAGTTATTTCTGATCTTTTAACTCCAACCTTAACCTGAACACACTGTGTCCAGGTGCCAGAGTTCATTGCACTCGCGTGTGGCAAAGTATAGGTTGTGTTTGTCCGTTGAAGTTACTCATACCTAATTTCTTAAACAAGAATGTTAATCATTCTCTTGCCTAATTAGGCTGGCGACCGTTTATTTACTCTTTAAACAGTGTAGCTAGGTAGAATATTATTTGTTACTGTTTAAATGTTTACGTAATTGTGACTTTCACTTCCGATAAGCCACCTGCGTTAGGTACAACACGGTCAACATAAAATTCCTCTCAGAGGGTAACACTGCTCTGTTGCGTTATACCATAATTGCTTTAACAAGATAGTTTTATTTCACGACCTGCCTTCAACTTTAAGGTTATGGTATAGTAGTAGCAGACGGTAGTGTTATACGTGGCTTTTCCGTGACAGGACTAGTTGTTCTCTGTTGGGGCATAGTTCTTAATATACCAAATTTCGTATCTGATTGCACAAGCTACGTGAATGCACTTGCAGTATTATACTACCCTTCTTAACATTCCTTGTAATAGCCGCAGTCACAGTTGCTACCATAGTATTCTGATCGCTGATACATTACCCTGCGGTAATTGATTCGGTAAGTTCATATCTGTTTATTGCTAGGATCACTGACACGCTTCTTTCTCTAGTTGCTTTAATTGATATATTGAAAAATCTGCCTCAGTTGCAAAAATTTTCTGGCCTTTGCCCAGGTTTCGGCTAGAATAATGTAGCCTTCTTCAGAAGCATAAAATACTATAACATGCCAGAGTAAGGCACAGTCTTTATTGGTATAGGTCAAGCATATTAATTAAAGTGTGGCGGAGGGTACAACGTCTCCATGGCTCTGAGCACTATGGGGCAACATCTGAGGTCATCAGTCCCCTAGAACTTAGAACTACTTAAACCTAACTAACCTAAGGACATCACACACATCTATGCCCGAGGCAGGATTCGAACCTGCGACCGTAGCGGTCGCTCAGTTCCAGACTGTAGCGCCTAGAAAAGCACGGCCACTCCGGCCGGCGACGTCTCCATCATCACGCTTACGTACTATTGACCGACATAGGTCAAGTATACTATAGCATATTTTAGTATACTTGACCTATGTCGGTCAATAGTAGTTAAGTGCGATGACAGGGGCGTTGTACGCCCAGTTAAACCCTAATTAAATTATAGATAATGATTAAGGTTTTAAACAAGCGAGACAAGTAAGGTGCTCGCTGTTAGTCATGTTCGGTGGGGATATATTACACGATGACCGTATGTGCATAAAGTCGTAAAGATAATCCTTAAACTATGTGCACCCAACCCAGTAAATTTCCTACAATTTAATACAATTTGCGTATAGTTAATACACTTAGGGGCTTCATCTACATAATGCTTAGTTTGCTTACCATTACGGTTATCAGCTCCCAACACGTGATACACGGACAGCCAGTGATATACAGCCTTGATTCTCCGTATGATCACTCGCATGAGTTTCTATGTGCTCAGTGCAATTCCGCGTGCAACGGTCAGTGCCAAAGTAGTTGCCGCTGCCAACCAACAGCGTGGTGAAGTGATGCCGGGGCTGGGCGACAGTTACGTAGTTTTAATTCGACGTGGTACCACGGTACTAATGGTTTTAATTTTTGATGTTGACTGTGCCTTACTCTGGCATGTTATAGTAATTTTATGCTTCTGAAGCAAAAACCTGGGTAAAGACCAGAAAATGTTTGCAACTGAGGAGGATTTTTCAATATATTAGTCTATCACAGTTGCTGACGGAACTGCAATATGCTAAAAAATTCTTAGCTCCTCTAATTATCTGCTCGAAGTTATTTTCTGGCAAGACATTCAAAACATTGTCCCACGAAACCGACTCAGTTACACCAGTTTTGATAGCATGACTCTCTCAATCTATACGTGTCAAGTTGGAGTCACTCCCCATTACAACAGCATAATCAGGACGATTATAAACAATATTCTGCAAGTTCTCCCTGAAGCGCTCAACCAGTACAGCTTCTAAACAAGGTGCTCTGTAAAAGCATACGACTACCGTTTTTGATCGCTCTTTCATGCTTAACATCACCCAGATTTACTCAAATTTGCGATCCGTTATTGAATTCTTTAGTGCAATAAATACGCCGCCGCCATTGGAGACTAACCTATTCTTCCATTCTTACGATAAATATTCCAATCTGAACATGATTTCGTTGCTATTCACTTCCGGTTTCAGCTAACTTTCTGGTTCTGGACATTATAACCTTAATAAGTGATAGTAATTGTGTGAAGCTTCCTTGGATGCTCCTGCAGTTTACTAATACCATATTAATCCTTTTCTGCACCAAGTCTGCAAGGATTAGCATTGTTTGAGAATATTGTAGCTGTTATAACTTCAATTTTGGCTTGCATTTCGTCTCTGATCCCAAGGGGCGTTTATCTAATCCAAACACCATGCAAGTGCACACCACTGTCTTATTTACAGACAGCTGTCTTGAGGTCGAAGAGCACTGCATTTTTTTCATTTCCAGTTGGCAACACACTACTGCCGTGTGGCTTGTTCATTGTCCATGTATGGCGCGCACAGCCTTCGTCTGCAACGTATGCGAGGCGAGGAACGACCTCGGCAATGCCGGCAGACTGCTAAAGAAGTCGGAAGTCTCCCCCCAACCCGTATTCGGTTTCATGGAACGGCATTAGTACTGAGTGAGCGGGCACAATGTGTGTGTGTGTGTGTGTGTGTGTGTGTGTGTGTGTGTGTGTGACGGGGGCGTGGTGGTAGGAGGAGGCAAACGAGAGATTTTGGACGCGATATGTGCAACAACACACCTCCAAAGAGAGAGTAGGTAGACCGCTATGGTCTAAGGCACATTTGTTGATACTTTTAAAAATATTTGGAATCCGATATATTGATATTTAAAAATATTTTCATCGGTGCCTGATAGTTCGAAGATAATTATCGATATATGGACGAAAAAAGTATCTACGTACCTGGCTATAAAAATATCCGCTGCATACTGTAAATGTATTGCCGGTTCTAGAATAGTATATTTAAATGTTGATGTTGTTGTTGTTGTTGTAGTCTTCAGTCCTGAGACTGGTTTGATGCAGCTCTCCATGCTACTCTATCCTGTGCCAGCTTCTTCGTCTCCCAGTTCTTACTGCAACCTACATCCTTCTGAATCTGCTTAGTGTATTCATCTCTTGGTCTCCCTCTACGATTTTTACCCTCCACGCTGCCCTCCAATGCTAAATTTGTGATCCCTTGATGCCTCAAAACATGTCCTACCAACCGATCCCTTCTTCTAGTCAAGTTGTGCCACAAACTTTTCTTCTCCCCAATCCTATTCAATACCTCCTCATTAGTTACATGATCTACCCACCTTATCTTCAGCATTCTTCTGTAGCACCACATTTCGAAAGCTTCTATTCTCTTCTTGTCCATACTAGTTATCGTCCATGTTTCACTTCCATACATGGCTACACTCCATACAATTACTTTCAGAAACGACTTCCTGACACTTAAATCTATACTCGATGTTAAATTTCTCTTCTTCAGAAACGCTTTCCTTGCCATTGCCAGTCAACATTTTATATCCTCTCTACTTCGACCATCATCAGTTATTTTGCTCCCCAAATAGCAAAACTCCTTTACTACTTTAAGTGTCATTTCCTAATCTAATTCCTGGAGCATCACCCGATTTAATTCGACTACATTCCATTATTCTCGTTTTGCATTTGTTGATGTTCATCTTATATCCTCCTTTCAAGGCCCTGTCCATTCCGGTCAGCTGCTCTTCCAAGTCCTTTGCTGTCTCTGACGGAATTACAATTTCATCGGCGAACCTCAAAGTTTTTATTTCTTCTCCATGGATTTTAATCCCTACTCCGAACTTTTCTTTGTTTCCTTTACTGCTTGCTCAATATACAGATTGAATAGCATCGGGGATAGGCTACAACCCTGTCTTACTCCCTTCCCAACCACTGCTTCCCTTTCATGTCCCTCGACTCTTATAGCTGCCATCTGGTTTCTGTACAAATTGTAAATAGCCTTTCGCTCCCTGTATTTTACCCCTGCCACCTTTAGAATTTGAAAGAGAGTATTCCAGTCAACAGTGTCAAAAGCTTTCTCTAAGTCTACAAATGCTAGAAACGTAGGTTTGCCTTTCCTTAATCTTTCTTCTAAGATAAGTCATAAGATTAGTATTGCCTCACGTGTTCCAACATTTCTACGGAATCCAAACTGATCTTCCCCGAGGTCCGCTTCTACTAGTTTTTCCATTCGTCTGTAAAGAATTCGCGTAAGTATTTTGCAGCTGTGACTTATTAAACTGATTGTTCGGTAATTTTCACATCTGTCAACACCTGCTTTCTTTGGGATTGGAATTATTATATTCTTCTTGAAGTCTGAGGGTATTTCACCTGTCTCATACATCTTGCTCACCAGATGGTAGAGTTTTGTCAGGACTGGCTCTCCCAAGGCCGTCAGTAGTTCTAATGGAATGTTGTCTACTCCCGGGGCCTTGTTTCGACTCAGGTCTTTCAGTGCTCTGTCAAACTCTTCACGCAGTATCATATCTCCCATTTCATCTTCATCTACATCCTCTTCCATTTCCATAATATTGTCCTCAAGTACATTTCCCTTGTATAGACCCTCCATATACTCCTTCCACCTTTCTGCCTTCCCTTCTTTGCTTAGAACTGGGTTGCCATCTGAGCTCTTGATATTCATACAAGTTGTTCTCTTATCTCCAAAGGTCTCTTTAATTTTCCTGTAGGCAGTATCTATCTTACCCCTAGTGAGATAAGCCTCGACATCCTTACATTTGTCCTCCAGCCATCCCTGCTTAGCCATTTTGCACTTCCTGTCGATCTCATTTTTGATACGTTTGTATTCCTTTTTGCCTGCTTCATTTACTGCATTTTTATATTTTCTCCTTTCATCAATTAAATTCAATATTTCTTCTGTTACCCAAGGATTTCTATTAGCCCTCGTCTTTTTACCTACTTGATGGTCTGCTGCTTTCACTACTTCATCCCTCAGAGCTACCCATTCTTCTTCTACTGTATTTCTTTCCCCAATTCCTGTCAATTGTTCCCTTATGCTCTCCCTGAAACTCTCTACAACCTCTGGTTCTTTCAGTTTACCCAGGTTCCAACCCCTTAAATTCCCACCTTTTTGCAGTTTCTTCAGTTTGAATCTGCAGTTCATAACCAAGAGATTGTGGTCAGAATCCACATCTGCCCCTGGAAAGTCTTACAATTTAAAACCTGGTTCCTAAATCTATGTCTTACCATTATATAATCTATCTGATACCTTTTAGTATCTCCAGGATTCTTCCAGGTATACAACCTTCTTTTACGGTTCTCGAGCCAAGTGTTAGCTATGATTAAGTTATGCTCTGTGCAAAATTCTACAAGGCGGCTTCCTCTTTCATTTCTTCCCCCCAATCCCTATTCACTATGTTTCCTTCTCTCCGTTTTCCTACTGACGAATTCCAGTCACCCATGACTATTAAATTTTCGTCTCCCTTCATTACCTGAATAATTTCTTTTAACTCGTCATACATTTCATCAATTTCTTCATCATCTGCAGAGCTAGTTGGCATATAAACTTGTACTACTGTAGTAGGCATGGGCTTCGTGTCTATCTTTGCCACAGTAATGCGTTCACTATGCTGTTTGTAGTAGCTAGCCCACACTACTATTTTTTTATTTATTATTAAACCTACTCCTGCATTACCTCTATTTGATTTTGTATTTATATCCCTGTAATCACCTGACCAAAAGTCTTGTTCCTCCTGCCACCGAACTTCACTAATTCCCACTATATCTAACTTTAACCTATCCATTTCCCTTTTTAAATTTTCTAACCTACCTGCCCGATTAAGGGATCTGACATTCCACGCTCCGATCCGTAGAACGCCAGTTTTCTTTCTCCTGATAACGACGTCCTCTTGAGTAGTCCCCTCCCGGAGATCCGAATGGGGGACTATTTTACCTCCGGAATATTTTACCCAAGAGGACGCCATCATCATTTAATCATACAGTAAAGCTGCATGTCCTCGGGAAAAATTACGGCTGTAGTTTCCCCTTGCTTTCAGCCGTTCGCAGTACCAGCACAGCAAGGCCGTTTTGGTTAATGTTACAAGGCCAGATCAGTCAATCATCCAGACTGTTGCCCCTGCAACTACTGAAAAGACTGCTGCCCCTCTTCAGGAACCACACGTTTGTCTGGCCTCTCAACAGATACCCCTCCGTTGTGGTTGCACCTACGGTACGGCCATCTGTATCGCTGAGGCACGCAAGCCTCCCCACCAACGGCAAGGTCCATGGTTCATGGGGGGGACACTAATAGTAACTGAATTAAAAGAACTTACCCTCGGCGATCAAACGACGTCGATTTTTTCAGACTTTTACTTTACGTGCCGATGGCGTTCATTGCAGTGGGGTAACAAGTGCTTCAGTACAACTGATTGCCTTACGTAAGCATATTTTTCCCTCTCTTCTAAAGAGCCCTTTTCGTATTTCTCAGTAATTCTTTACCCTCCTCCCGGAAGGATTGAATAGGCCGTTCACAACTCTCAGCAATACACCTCCGGACTCATTCGATTTCTTCCTCTAGCTGGTCTTCCTCAGGACTGAAAAGATTCGAGAGTTACGCAACAGTAGAAAAAAAACGATTCTTAAAATCCGTCTCCATTGCAGGAGCAACTAGACTTCCCTGAATTATCCTGAAGAATTTTTGTTTACCATTCGCTATTCCTCAATTTTCTTTTTTTCCATTTGCTCCCCTCCGTGTCTTCTCGCAACTTTTAATCGATGTCTGAAGTGAGTGGACTCGAGTCGGACTCGGACTCGACTCGAGTACCTCTGTTCTTTGACGCCGCTGGGTTTTATTCCTCCTTCCTGCGTCCATTATTTTCCGACGTGTGTTCTAAATAAGGAGAATTTTTTGTTTATGGAAATAATTTGGTTTATGGATATACATAAAAGTTCTCCTTCCAAATACTCTCCCATTTTATATTATTTTATACATTTATCCCAGAGATTTTCTTCAATTTCCGGAATATTTAATTTCATCTATGGTCGCAAGGAGAAGGTACTTCTACGTCTCTCTATCGCTGAGTGCAGAACAAATGCACTTGGGAGCCATGTCTGGCAAACATGGCAGCTGAGGTGCCATTACACCGGTGTTTCTGCCCAAAATTGACGGACAAGCAACGATGTGAGGATAGATGCATTATCGTGGTCCAAAAACCAGGGCAGTACTTTTTTTTCCGCACAGACGGGGTTGGACATGTAAGTGCTGCTCTTTATCGATCATTCTACCTTGTGACAAGAATTTATCGCGCACCACGGCATGAAAAGCGAATAAAACAGTGACAATGACTTTCACATTTGAGCGCACTTACCGAATTTTACTCGGGTTTGGTGAACCGTAACGCTTCCGCTGGAATGACTAGGACTTAACTTCGACGTCAGGTCTGTAAACCCATGTTTCAACACCAGAGATGTCACTGTTTGCAGTAGCCCTTGCTTCATTTAGAGATCCCTGAGGAACTTGTGCTCAACGCTGGTTTTGTTCGAAGATAAACAATTTTGAAACAAATTTTGCGTCACACGTTTCGTACCTAATGCAATCTAGGATTTCTCTGATTGAACGGCGATCGTTCATAATCATTTATTTCATTTCTTCTGCTATTTCAATGGTTGATGATGTACTGGGGCGCCCGGGGTGCATGTTATACTCGTATTTAACTTCTTTACGCTCTTCTTCGAAACGTTTATACAGCTTGTAAACCGTTGTTTACAAGAGACTCGCCAAAAATCAATATTTTAACACTTCTAAAACTTCGCTACACTTTATTCCGCTCTTTTAGCAAAATTTAATACATATTCTCTTGCCATTTCTGTACAGAATAAAGTAATCGCCGAAGCTACCAAAACACATATTGTACTATATTTTTGACAGCAGACGACGAACTAAATATCCGCTACAGCTTACAAAGTACAGATACGTTACAGATATGTTAATCAACAAAACGACAAAAAAAGGGCTAATTTCCACTGAAGCGCCAAAGAAACTGGATAGGCGTTCTTCTGCTACAATGGCAGGTGATCAAGATCTAAGTGAGTTTTAACGTGATGTTATAGTCCGCGCACGAGCGATGGGACACAGCATCTCCGAGCCGTTACCCTGCTACCATTTCACCAGTGTACCGCGAATATCAGGAATCTAGTAAATCTCCGACATCGCTCCGACCGGAAAAAGATCTTCCAAGAACGGGACCAACGACGACTGAAGAGAACTGTTCGACGTGACAGAAGTGCAGGCCTTCCGCAAACTGCTGCACATTTCAATGCTGGGCCATCACCAAGTGCCAGCGTGCGATCCATTCAACCAGGTATCATCGATATGGGCTTTCGGAGCCGAAGGCCCACTGGTGTACCCTTGATGACTGTACTACACAGAGCTGTACGCCTCCCCTGGGCCCGTCAACACCGACATTGGACTGTTGTTAACTGGAAATACGTTGCCTGGTCGGACGAGTCTCGTTTGTATCGAGCGGATGGACGTGTACGGATATGAATACAACCTCATGCATGTCAGCAGGTGACTGTTCAAACTAGCGAAGGCTCTCTAATGGTGTGTGGCACGTGCAGTCAGAGTGATACAGGACCCCCGGTACGTGTAGAAACGACTCTGACAGGTGACATACGTATGCATCCTGCCTGAACACCTGCATCCATTCATGTCCATTGTGCATTCCGACGGACGTGGGCAATCTCAACAGGACAATGCGACACCCTACACGTTCAGGATTGCTGTAGAGTGGCTCCAGGAACACACATTTGAGTTTAAACACTTCCGCTGCCCACCAAACTCCTCAGTATTGACCATATCTGGAATGCCTTGCAACGTGATGTTCAGAAATCTCCACCCCCTGGCACTCTTACGGATTTATGGACAGCCCTGCAGGATTCATGGTGTCAGTTCCCTGCAGCACTTCAGACAATAGTCCAGACCACGCCACGTCGTGTTGCG
Organism: Schistocerca serialis cubense; assembly: GCF_023864345.2. NCBI lineage: Eukaryota > Metazoa > Arthropoda > Insecta > Orthoptera > Acrididae > Schistocerca > Schistocerca serialis. The sequence continues at coordinate 470,226,105 of NC_064646.1, read as the reverse complement.
GCGCTTCTGCATGCTCGTGGGGGACCTACACGATACTAGGCAGGTGTGTAAGTTTGTTTGGCTCTTCAGTGTAACATAACACGTGAAATTACAAAATTCTCTTTACTCTTTGGACACACCTCGAGTTTCTCCCTAGCTTAGTGCGCGCTGACTCCATCCTTTACAAAACGAGAATCTTCTGCGAGGCATTCAACATTTCCCTACAGAAGGTACCAGCAGTTTGAACACAACTTCTGCTCTGGTGACTAGGCCACTTGTAACGAGAATTTTTGAATTTCCTTTAGACAGTGAGGGCCCGCGAATGAGAGGAATATTGCAACGCCTTTTGTAGCATCATGTGGTTATTGGTTCTATGCCACTGGAACAAAAGTAGAACGTGTCGAAAAATGGTACAGACAGACTACGATGTGTTGCAGATGGCGTCTTGAGGAACAAATTTAAGATAGGACCCATATCTTGAAACGTCATCCGACGATGTTGCAGGGTGTCGTACTTACAGGTGCCTGCGCCTGCTGCAAGGCCACCACTTCGTCAGAAAACCTGACCGCGCACGCCGATGGGCCGCAAGGTGAACATTCTAGCAAAGTACCTGACATCAGCCTGGACGTTAGGTGGCGCCAGACGCGTCCACGCCCGTCACAGCAACACTGTAGAGGCGGCTAGCTCCAGTGGCGGCAAAGTATAAAGACAGATATACGCGGTAGAAATTGCAGTGCTCATCCCTAGACTTCTTTTCCAGTTTATTGGATTTCGGGAGGTGTTCGTCCAGCAACCTCAACAGGGGAATAATTATGACGATATGAATGTAAGGAGGACAGCCAGTCTCCGAGGGAGAAGACCTCTGACCCAGTCAGGAATCGAACCCGGGCCCCTTCGCTTGGCAATCCGCCGCGCTGACCAGACATCTACCGAGGCGGGCTGTTCGTGGTGTCTCATGTTGGTGTGCCCCATCATCGAGAACGTCGCTTGGTTCGAGCAGCACAGCATTTAGTTTATGGTGAGGAGCAGGGAAATGGGTTTTGTGTGTCACCGGGCAAGGGAAAGAGGGAGGGACGGGGAGAGGGAGGGACGGGGAGAGGGAGGGACGGGGAGAGGGAGGGACGGGGAGAGGGAGGGAGGGACGGGGAGAGGGAGGGAGGGACGGGGAGAGGGAGGGAGGGAGGGGGAGAGGGAGGGACGGGGAGAGGGAGAGGGAGGGACGGGGAGAGGGAGAGGGAGGGACGGGGAGAGGGAGAGGGAGGGAGGGGGAGAGGGAGGGAGGGAGGGGGAGAGGGAGGGAGGGAGGGGGAGAGGGAGGGAGGGAGGGGGAGAGGGAGGGAGGGAGGGGGAGAGGGAGGGAGGGAGGGGGAGAGGGAGGGAGGGAGGGGGAGAGGGAGGGAGGGAGGGGGAGAGGGAGGGAGGGAGGGGGAGAGGGAGGGAGGGAGGGGGAGAGGGAGGGAGGGAGGGGGAGAGGGAGGGAGGGAGGGGGAGAGGGAGGGAGGGAGGGGGAGAGGGAGGGAGGGGGAGAGGGAGGGAGGGGGAGAGGGAGGGAGGGGGAGAGGGAGGGAGGGGGAGAGGGAGGGAGGGGGAGAGGGAGGGAGGGGGAGAGGGAGGGAGGGGGAGAGGGAGGGAGGGGGAGAGGGAGGGAGGGGGAGAGGGAGGGAGGGGGAGAGGGAGGGAGGGGGAGAGGGAGGGAGGGGGAGAGGGAGGGGGAGAGGGAGGGAGGGGGAGAGGGAGGGAGGGGGAGAGGGAGGGAGGGGGAGAGGGAGGGAGGGGGAGAGGGAGGGAGGGGGAGAGGGAGGGAGGGGGAGAGGGAGGGAGGGGGAGAGGGAGGGAGGGGGAGAGGGAGGGAGGGGGAGAGGGAGGGAGGGGGAGAGGGAGGGAGGGGGAGAGGGAGGGGGGAGAGGTTGATATGGAGACAGAGCATTGAAAGTGCTGCGTTCAAAACTCAACACATACATTTTGGGAAGACTAAAAAGAATGCAATAAACGACAAAATAATTTTATGGTCATGTAAGGAATGTGATCGAAAATATTGAAAATTGATTTTTTTCATCACATTCCGAGAAGACTACATAAAAACACGCTGTCCTCGTCAATATCTGGCGTCGTTTGCTGCCAAACTGTGCTACGAGGGAGAACTCTTTCTGAACGTAAACCGAGTTTGTTTTTCTATAGAAACGCGGGCAAGATGCTGAGACAATTACTGCTTCTCCGGTTTTTACTGCGAATATCATCCCAGCACCTGTAGATCATCAATTGTAAAATAATAAAGGTAATGTTGCACAGGAAGTCCTCAAGAACATCTTACAGTCCATTTCTGGAAATTTATTTGCAATTTCCTATGCCTTTCCTTTTCTAGACTCGCATGAAAATGTTAATAAATACTGAGCATTATTTCGGTTTGTTAGTAGTGTAAAGTAATACGCTCTCAGCTTTAATCTGCAGTCTTCTAACTATTATTCTTAGTACAATTTTTTCCGAATGAGAAATGAAACTTATTGTCCTGTATTCCATACATTTCCTGGAATTAGTAGCACCACGACTGTTCCTGTGAAGTCATCTGGCAACTCACCCTTCTCACGAATGTTATTGCACAAGTGTAAAATTTCTGCCTTTCCTGGGCTACATTTCTGAACGTTACATTAAAACAAAGTTAAAATTGAGAGGGATGACCAGAAATGCAAAGATGTTCAGTCTTATTTATACTGTTATTTTACCCCACAGAAGCCGTGTCCTATTTGAACCTCTAAGCATTACCTGAAGACGGTCAGAAAATCGAAATCATGACATATATTAAGTGATAACGATTAGGATTGTTTCAGTAAATTTGTAAGTAGGCTGGCTGCCTCTGAGCACTATGCGACTTAACTTCTGAGGTCATCAGTCGCTTAGAACTTAGAACTAATTAAACCTAACTAACCTAACGACATCACACACATCCATGCCCGAGGCAGGATTCGAACCTGCGACCGTAGCGGTCGCTCGGTTCCAGACTGTAGCTCCTAGAACCGCACGACCACTCTGGCCGGCTGTAAGTAGGCTGTTTAGGTTTTTATGTTGGTAGCGTCACGTAGCGCTCTGTATGAAAATCACTGGCTGTGCTGTGTGCAGTCTGTGGCTGGGTGGCATTGTTTGAATATTCGCTATTGTAGTGATGGGCAGTTGGCTGTTAACAGCGCGTAGCGTTGCGCAGTTTGAGGTGTGCCGTCAGCAGTGGTGGATGTGGGGAGAGAGATGGAGTTTTGAGAGCGGATGATCTGGACGTGTCCGTCAGAAAAACGAAATTTGTAAGACTGGACGTCATGAACTATATATATATATATATATATATATATATATATATATATATATATATATATATATATAATCATGAATTTTGAACATTATTAAGGTAAATACATTGTTCTCTATCAAAATCTTTCATTTGCGAACTATGCCTATCGGTAGTTCAAAATGGTTCAAATGGCTCTGAGCACTATGGGACTGAACATCTTAGGTCATAAGTCCCCTAGAACTTAGAACTACTTAAACCTAACTAACCTAAGGACATCACACACACCCATGCCCGAGGCAGGATTCGAACCTGCGACCGTAGCAGTCCCGCGGTTCCGGACTGCAGCGCCAGAACCGCACGGCCACCGCGGCCGGCGCCTATCGGTAGTTAGTGCCTTCTGTAGTTATAATCCTTTATTTAGCTGGCAGTATTGGCGCTCGCTGTATTGCAGTAGTTAAACGAAGATTTTTGTGTGGTAAGTGATTCATGAAAGGTATAGGTTATTGTTAGTCAGGGCCATTCTTTTGTAGGGATTATTGAAAGTCATATTGCGTTGTGCTAAAAATATTATGTGTCAGTTTAGTGTTGATCAGAATAACTAAGGAGAGAAATGTCTGAGTACGCTCAGTTCTGCTCAGCTGTTTGAAAATCAAATAACGTAACGAGTTTACCAGCAGAGTAATTTATAAATTTTTCAAGGGGAGGTTCCTAATTTATTTGGTCTATTTGTAGCTAGCCAACTACTTCTTGGTGACAATTCTAAATGCTAAGGGACAATATGACGCACGGTATTGTCGTGTCGTATTACGCACCGCTCCCCTCTTATTCCACAGTTTCACGTCCACAACAGCTGCTACAGTAACGCGCAAATATTCTGCTTGCAGTCCGCTATTGGAAGGCGAGCAGAGTGTTGCGCAACTGAGTGTTTATCATCTCTGGATCAGGTGCTCCCATGTTGTAACAGGTGTGTGTGAGGCCGCGGTACTGCAAGGTGCATCACAACAACACAGCCGACTCTACACCTGAGCGAGCGCCTTGCGGCCTGTCCCGTTCGGAAGCAGGGGGAAGCGTGCAGGCGCTCGCCTCTCCCTCCGCTTCATCCCGTTCCCACCAGCATTCTTTGCCCGCGTCGGCGCGCTGCTGCGGTAGAAAGATGCGGCGCACACATCGCCTACTGTTAAATATTTCTCAAACGATATTGCGGAAATTACTCTATGAAAAATTTTGATTCTTCTGTTATTTATAGCCTCATATATCGGCCTTATGACGAACTGCCTATCTTTTCGTTTATAGTCATAGCTCTTGTGATATTTATGGATTATGTAGGTCACAACGTGAAATTCGAATAGTTTGCAATGAAAAACAGAAGTCGCTATGAGTTTGCGTTTGGTGCATGTAAGGTCATTTAGTGCTGTATATCAAATGGTTGCATGTGAAGTATGTTAGCGGCAAAAAACAATCAATGCCTTCTCTGCGTAATAACAATGGAGATACTATCGAAGAGAGTGCCGCAAAAACAGAGTTACTAAACACAGCCTTCCGAAATGCCTTCACAAAAGAAGACGAAGTAAATATTGCAGAATTCGAATCGAGAACAGCTACTCAACATGAGTAACGCAGAAGGAAATATCCTTCCTCGGAGTATCATTCCTCGGAGTAGTGAAGCAACTCAGATCACTTAATAAAAGCAAGTCTTCCGGTCCAGACTGTGTACCAATTAGGTTCCTTTCCGACTATGCTGATGCATTAGCTCCATACTTAACAATCATATCAAACCGTTCGCTTGACGCAAGATCCGTACCCAAAGACTGGAAAGTTGCAAAGGTCAAACCAATATTCAAGAAAGGTAGCAGGAGTAATCCATTAAATTACAGGCCCATATCGTTAATCTCGATATGCAGCAGGATTTTAGAACATATATTGTGTTCGAACATAATGAATTACCTCGAAGGAAACGGTCTATTGACACACAGTCAACATGGGTTCAGACAACATCGTTCCTGTGAAACACAACTAGCTCTTTATTCACATGAAGTGCTGAGTGCTATTGGCAAGCGATTTCAGATCTATTCCGTATTTCTGGATTTCCGGAAGGCTTTTGACACTGTACCACACAAGCGGCTCCTAGTGAAATTGCGTGCTTATGGAATATCGTCTCAGTTATGTGATTGGGACTTCCTGTCAGAGGGGTCAAAGTTTGTAGTAATTCACGGAAAGTCATCGAGTAAAACAGAAGTGGTTTTTGGCGTTCCTCAAGGTAATGTTATAGGTCCTTTGCTGTTCCTTATCTATATAAACGATTTGGGAGACAATCTGAGCAGCCGTCTTCGATTGTTTGCAGATTTAGAAGAAATATCGGAATTGTGCGAAAAGTGGCAGTTGACCTTAAATAACGAAAAGTGTGAGGTTACCCACATGAGTGCTAAAAGGAACGCGTTAAACTTCGGTTACACGATAAATCAGTCTAATCTAAAAGCCGTAAATTCAACTAAATACCTAAGTATTACAATTACGAACAACTTAAATTTGAAAGAACACAAAGAAAATGTGGGAAGGCTAACCAAAGGCTGCGTTTTATTGGCAGGACACTTAGAAAATGTAACAAACTTACTAAGGAGACTGCCTACACTACGGTTGTCTGTCCTCTCTTAGAATACTGCTGCGCGGTGTGGGATCCTTACCACGTAGGACTGACGGAGTACATTGAAAAAGTTCAAAGAAAGGCAGAACGTTTTATATTATCGAGAAATATGGGAGAGAATGTCACAAATGATACAGGATTTGGGCTGAAAATCATTAAATGAAAGGCGTTTTTCGTTGCGACGGAATCTTCTCACACAATTCCAATCACCAACTTTCTCCTCCGAATGCGAAAATATTTTGTTGACGCCGACCTACATAGGGCGGAACGGTCACCACGATAAAACAAGGGAAATCAGAGCTCGCACAGAAAGATATAGGTGTTCGTTCTTTCCGCGCGGTATAAGAGATTGGAATAGAGAACTGTGAAGGTAGTTCGATGAACCCTCTGCCAGGCACTTAAATGTGATTTGCAGAGTATCCATGTATATGTAGAAATTGTATTGAATTTTTCTATCCACTTGGGAGAAAATCTAAATCTGTCTCCGATCTTGAGAAAAATCGGAATCTGTCTCCGATCTTGAGAAAATGGATGGTATTTATCACACTGACTTCCACCCGTGCCCACAACGATACAGCTATAGTGAATTATTCATAACATCCATCGTATTTCATAAATGGTTAAAGACACCAAAACAAGTATTTGCAAATGAAATAACACAAAGAGTATTTTGGAATGTCGTTAATCCGCTGAACTTTCATATACATCGCATCAGAAGTATGTGCATAGTTTTTAAAAGGAATATTTGTTTCCATCACTTTGGATAACTACATTATTTTGTGTACAATTCATCAAATATGTGCTAATTAACCCAAATATAATCATTTTTATGAAAAATGCATATTTTCTTATTTCTAATTACATTTCAGACGCAAGATTCCAAAGTTCATCACAAAGACAAGTTCTTAGTTATCGATATTTTATGAAATATTATTAACGAATTTATAATTTTTAATGTAACCAATCTTTATCAGCAATGTCTCATACAATATCGATAATAAAGAATTTATATTTGTAATTAAAACTGCAATATTGTTAGTGGTACATAATTAAAAGCAAGAAGATTTGCATTTCTAATAAAAAGAACGATTAGACATTTGTTAATTAACATATATTTGACGAATTTCATATAAAATGATTCAGGTATACGAAATGAATGGGAAAAAGATGTCAGCAAGAATTGAACCAGCGATCAATGGGTTATCAGTTTACCATTCTTTTCTTTATTAAATTTCCTCACATTCCTGAAATTACCTAAAAATACGAAGAAAAGGGAAGATGATGCCACCGCGACTTTTGCCTAAATATTTAAGAAGAATCCCCAAAAGAAAACTGCATCAGTTCAGGCATTGACCTCTTATCTCGAAAGACAATAACTTCTACCAACAGAAGAGAAGAAAACAAAAAAGGACGATACATGAAAGGTACTTTTTTTATTTTTTAATATTTTTTTACTTTTATATTTTATTTTTTATTTTATCATAAATTAATCCATCTCCGTCGCACAAGCACATCCTCGCACTGATTGGCGATCGCCTTCGACATCAGCGGGAAAGAAAACTCCGCGTGGTGGCTACACGTCAGTGGATCATCGATGCACGTTTCCTCGGAAGTGATTATGAATAACCGTTGAGGGGAGCGTATCTTTAAAATGGTGGAGGCTATCACAAATGGAATATACAGATTATATTTTTAGAATGTTGTGAAGTTCTTTGCAGGGTTTTAATAATATTAAATTGCTCATCTGTGTTTCATATCTTGCACTTAGAAATATGTCTGACGTATTATATCAGTCCACGGACGGCTCTTTTGGCCGCTACAGGCTTTACACCAGTTAGGTTCTTTATATTCACAAAATCTGAAAGAAATTTAAAACTTTTTGTAAAAGTTTGCAAAGGGATTTTAAAATATTTTAACGATATTAAATCGCACATCAGTGTTTCACATGCTATAGCTAGAAACATTTTTATGAATTTCTGAAAAACGTTTACTAAGTCGCAGCAGCCTGATGTATCGTTAATTATGTCAGTGAACTTTCAGTTCCGTATTCGACGGGTTACTCTTTAACTGCAACAAATGCACAAATGTCGTATTGCAACTAATTTCTGAAGAATTTTAAACCTTACTAAACATAGAAGTTAAAGCATTTGTGCGGTCTGAACCAGGTGGAATTTAATTTTTTGTAATAGATCTGACGGGGACACCTGGCCCAAAATAGGTCATATCTAAAAGGAAAGCGATCTGGGGTCTGAATTTTGACACGTTTATACAATTTGTCACAGTTAAATATCAAATAATGGTACTTGTAGATAACGTCTTCACGCAGTGTGTACCATATATGGATAAAATGTTGCAATGTCAATGCCGTCGTGTAGTTCTACATCTATCTACAGCTACATCTACATCCATACTCCGCAAGCCACCTGACGGTGTGTGGCGGAGGGTACCTTGAGTACCTCTATCGGTTCTCCCTTCTATTCCAGTCTCGTATTGTTCGTGGAAAGAAGGATTGTCGGTATGCCTCTGTGTGGGCTCTAATCTCTCTGATTTTATCCTCATGGTCTCTTCGCGAGATATACGTAGGAGGGAGCAATATACTGCTTGACTCTTCGGTGAAGGTATGTTCTCGAAACTTTGACAAAAGCCCGTACCGAGCTACTGAGCGTCTCTCCTGCAGAGTCTTCCACTGGAGTTTATCATCTCCGTAACGCTTTCGCGATTACTAAATGATCCTGTAACGAAACGCGCTGCTGTCCGTTGGAACTTCTCTGTATCTTCTATCAACCCTATCTGGTACGGATCCCACACTGCTGAGCAGTATTCAAGCATTGGGCGAACAGGCGTACTGTAACCTATTTCCTTTGTTTTCGCATTGCATTTCCTTAGGATTCTTCCAATGAATCTCAGTCTGGCATCTGCTTTACCGACGATCAACATTATATGATCATTCCATTTTAAATCACTCCTAATGCGTACTCCCAGATAATTTATGGTATTAACTGCTTCCAGTTGCTGACCTGCTAGTTTGTAGCTAAATGATAAAGGATCTATCTTTCTGTGTATTCGCAGCACATTACAGTTGTCTACATTGAGATTCACTTGCCATTCCCTGCACCATGCGTCAATTCGCTACAGATCCGCCTGCATTTCAGTACAATTTTCCATTGTTACAACCTCTCGATACACCACAGCATCATCCGCAAAAAGCCTCAGTGAACTTCCGATGTCATCCACAAGGTCATTTATGTATATTGTGAATGGCAACGGTCCTATGACACTCCCCTGCGGCACACCTGAAATCACTCTTACTTCGGAAGACTTCTCTCCATTGAGAATGACATGCTGCGTTCTGTTATCTAGGAACTCCTCAAACCAATCACACAATTGGTCTGATAGTCCATATGCTCTTACTTTGTTCATTAAACGACTGTGGAGAACTGTATCGAACGCCTTGCGGAAGTCAAGAAACACGGTATCTACCTGTGAACCCGTGTCTATGGCCCTCTGAGTCGTGGACGAATATCGCGAGCTGGGTTTCACACGACAGTTTTTCGAAACCCATGCTGATTCCTACAGAGTAGATTTCTTGTCTCCAGAAAAGTCACAATAGTCTAACACAATACGTGTTCCAAAATTCTACAACTGATCGACGTTAGAGATATAGGTCTATAGTTCTGCACATCTGCTCGACGTCCCTTTTTGAAAACGGGGATGACCTGTGCCCTTTTCCAATCCTTTGGAACGCTACGCTCTTCTAGATACCTACGGTACACCGCTGCAAGAAGGGGGGCAAGTTCCTTCGCGTACTCTGTGTAAAATCGAACTGGTATCCCATCAGGTCCAGCGGCCTTTCCTCTTTTGAGCGATTTTAATTGTTTCTCTATCCCTCTGTCGTCTATTTCGATATCTACCATTTTGTCATCTGTGCGACAATCTAGAGAAGGAACTACAGTGCAGTCGTCCTCTGTGAAACGGCTTTGGAAAAAGACATTTAGTATTTCGGCCTTTAGTCTGTCATCCTCTGTTTCAGTACCATTTTGGTCACAGAGTGTCTGGACATTTTGTTTTGACCCACCTACCGCTTTGACATAAGACCAAAGTTTCTTAGGATTTTCTGCCAAGTCAGTACATAGAACTTTACTTCCGAATTCACTGAACGCCTCTCGCATAGCCCTCCTCACACTACATTTCGCTTCGCGTAATTTTTGTTTGTCTGCAAGGCTTTGGCTATGTTTATGTTTGCTGTGAAGTTCCCTTTGCTTCCGCAGCAGTTTTCTAACTCAGTTGTTGTACCACGGTGGCTCTTTTACGATCTTGCTTGGCACATACTCATCTAACGCATTATGTACGACGGTTTTGAACTTTGTCCACTGATCCTCAACACTATCTGTACTTGAGACAAAACTTGTGTTGAGCCAACAGGTACTCTGAAATCTGCTTTTTGTCACTTTTTCTACACAGAAACATCTTCCTACCCTTTTTAATATTCCTATTTACGGCTGAAATCATCGATGCCGTAACCGATTTATGATCGCTGATTCCCTGTTCTGCGTTAACTTTTTCAAATCGTTCGGGTCTGTTTGTCACCAGAAGGTCTAATATGTTATCGCCACGAGTCGGTTCTCTGTTTAACTGCTCAAGGTAGTTTTCAGATGAAGCACTTTAAAAAATTTCACTGGATTCTTTGTCCCTGCCACCCGTTATGAACGTCTGAGTCTCCCAGTCTATATTCGGCAAATTAGAATCTCCACCCAGAACTATAACATGGTGGGGAAATCTACTCGAAATATTTTCCAAATTACTATGTCTGAGCCTGCTTTAACCGTGACCTTCACCCAAATCATTTCACATTTCGGATCTCCGTCAATTTCCTTCGATACTATTGCACTTCTTATCGCTATAAACACGCCTCCCCCTTCACTGTCCAGCCTGTCTCTGTGGTATACATTCCTCTGAGTTTAGGATTTCATTACTATTTACATCTGGTTTCAGCCAACTTTCTGTCCCAGTACTATATGGGCGTTGTGACCGTTTATTAATGAGAGCAGTTCTGGGACCTTTCTGTAGACGCTCCTGCAGTTTACTACTAGCACATTAATATTGTTATTCCCTGTTGCATTTTGCCTACTCCTACCTTGCCGCGTCTCAGGAGGCGTCTTGTCGGGCCTAGGGAGGGAAGTATCTAACCTAAAAAAACCCAATGTGCATTCCACACGTACTCCGCTACCCTTGTAGCCGCTTCCGGTGTGTAGTGCACGCGTGACCTATTCAGGGGGAACCTACATTTCTCCACCCGATAGCGGAGGTCGAAAAATTTCCACCCCAGATCTCCGCAGAATCGTCTGAGCCTCTGGTTTAAGCTTTCCACTCGGCTCCGAACCAGAGGACCGCGATCGGTTCTGGGAACGATACTACAAATAGTTAGCTCTGATTTCACCCCGCGAGCGAGGCTCTCCGCCTTCACCAATTCCGCCAGCCGCCTGTACGAACTGAGGATGACCTCTGAACCCAGACGGCAGGAGTCATTGGTGCCGACATGAGCAACAATTTGCAGTCGGGTGCACCCAGTGCTCTCTATCGCCGCCGGTAGGGCCTCCTCCACATCTCGGATGAGACCCCCCGGCAAGCAGACAGAGTGAACACTGGCCTTCTTCCCCGACCTTCCCGCTATTTCCCTAAGGGCCTCCATCACCCGCCTAACGTTGGAGCTCCCAATAACTAATAAACCCCTCCCCCCGTGTGCCTGCTCGGACCTTGCTGAAAGAGCAGCCACATGTCCACTCACAGGCAGAGCGGGCGATGCCACACGGCCAGCCTCCACATTGACCCTCCGCCTCGTGCGCCGCGAACGCCGCTGAACCCGCCACTCCCCTTGGGGAGAGGGTGGCCCAACCGCGCCCAGTACACGCGAAGATGTCTCGACAGCAGGGACAGTGGGTGAAGCATGTAACACCTGGAATGTACCTTGCGACGCACCAGACTCCCCACTACCGCTACACTCCGAGGCAGCAGCCTGAAGACGGCTGACCGCGGCCATCAACACGCTCAGCTGTTCGCTAACAGTGGCCAGCTCCTCCTGCGTCCGTACACAGCAGTCACACATCCTATCCATCCTAAGGAATCAATTTACTGAAGAGAGTTAATCAACCTTTAACTAGAGTGCTAGTTCACTAAAGGCGGCTGTTTATTCACTAAACTGTGGTTGCTAGGCACATCTTGTAGAAAACAATGAAAACAGCACTACCTGTCTCTGGACTGTATTGAAAAAAAAACACTAGCACTACTGACACTATAGTTGACTAAAGGGACTCTGACTGTATTCAAAACAAATACGAAATCTATGGAACACTATTAATAGAACCCGACAATTAAAGCTTCCTAGAAGCAAATACACACGGAAGAAGAAGTGACAAGTAAAAAAAATACAGTTAATACTTAAATTAAACCCCCCCATGAACCATGGACCTTGCCGTTGGTGGGGAGGCTTGCGTGCCTCAGCGATACAGATAGCCGTACCGTAGGTGCAACCACAACGGAGGGGTATCTGTTGAGAGGCCAGACAAACGTGTGGTTCCTGAAGAGGGGCAGCAGCCTTTTCAGTAGTTGCAAGGGCAACAGTCTGGATGATTGACTGATCTGTCCTTGTAACAATAACCAAAACGGCCTTGCTGTGCTGGTACTGCGGGCGGCTGAAAGCAAGGGGAAACTACAGCCGTAATTTTTCCCGAGGACATGCAGCTTTACTGTATGATTACATGATGATGGCGTCCTCTTGGGTAAAATATTCCGGAGGTAAAATAGTCCCCCATTCGGATCTCCGGGCGGGGACTACTCAAGAGGATGTCGTTATCAGGAGAAAGAAAACTGGCGTTCTACGGATCGGAGCGTGGAATGTCAGATCCCTTAATCGGGCAAGTAGGTTAGAAAATTTAAAAAGGGAAATGGATAGGTTGAAGTTAGATATAGTGGGAATTAGTGAAGTTCGGTGGCAGGAGGAACAAGACTTCTGGTCAGGTGACTACACGGTTATAAACACAAAATCAAATAGGGGTAATGCAGGAGTAGGTTTAATAATGAATAGGAAAATAGGAATGCGGGTAAGCTACTACAAACAGCATAGTGAACGCATTATTGTGGCCAAGATAGATACGAAGCCCACACCTACTACAGTAGTTCAAGTTTATATGCCAAATAGCTCTGCAGATGACGAAGAAATTGAAGAAATTTATGATGAAATAAAAGAAATTATTCAGATTGTGAAGGGAGACGAAAATTTAATAGTCATGGGTGACTGGAATTCGTCAGTAGGAAAAGGGAGAGAAGGAAACATAGTAGGTGAATATGGATTGGGGGACAGAAATGAAAGAGGAAGCCGCCTGGTAGAATTTTGCACAGAGCACAACATAATCATAACTAACACTTGGTTTAAGAATCATGAAAGAAGATTATATACATGGAAGAACCCTGGAGCTACTAAAAGGTATCAGATAGATTATATAATGGTAAGACAGAGATTTAGGAACTAGGTTTTAAATTGTAAGACATTTCCAGGGGCAGATGTGGACTCTGACCACAATCTATTGGTTATGACCTGTAGATTAAAACTGAAGAAGCTGCAAAAAGGTGGAAAATTAAGGAGATGGGACCTGGATAAACTAAAAGAACCAGAGGTTGTACAGAGATTCAGGGAGAGCATAAGGGAGCAATTGACAGGAATGGGGGAAAGAAATACAGTAGAAGAAGAATGGGTAGCTTTGAGGGATGAAGTAGTGAAGGCAGCAGAGGATCAAGTAGATGAAAAGACGAGGGCTAATAGAAATCCTTGGGTAACAGAAGAAATATTGAATTTAATTGATGAAAGGAGAAAATATAAAAATGCAGTAAGTGAAACAGGCAAAAAGGAATACAAACGTCTCAAAAATGAGATCGACAGCAAGTGCAAAATGGCTAAGCAGGGATGGCTAGAGGACAAATGTAAGGATGTAGAGGCCTATCTCACTAGGGGTAAGATAGATACCGCCTACAGGAAAATTAAAGAGACCTTTGGAGATAAGAGAATGACTTGTATGAATATCAAGAGCTCAGATGGAAACCCAGTTCTAAGCAAAGAAGGGAAAGCAGAAAGGTGGAAGGAGTATATGGAGGGTCTATACAAGGGCGATGTACTTGAGGACAATATTATGGAAATGGAAGAGGATGTAGATGAAGATGAAATGGGAGATACGATACTGCGTGAAGAGTTTGACAGAGCACTGAAAGATCTGAGTCGAAACAAGGCCTCCGGAGTAGACAATATTCCATTGGAACTACTGACAGCCTTGGGAGAGCCAGTCCTGACAAAACTCTACCATCTGGTGAGCAAGGTGTATGAAACAGGTGAAATACCCTCAGACTTCAAGAAGAATATAATAATTCCAATCCCAAAGAAAGCAGATGTTGACAGATGTGAAAATTACCGAACTATCAGCTTAATAAGCCACAGCTGCAAAATACTAACACGAATTCTTTACAGACGAATGGAAAAACTGGTAGAAGCCAACAACGGGGAAGATCAGTTTGGATTCCGTAGAAACACTGGAACACGTGAGGCAATACTGACCTTACGAATTATCTTAGAAGAAAGATTAAGGAAAGGCAAACCTACGTTTCTAGCATTTGTAGACTTAGAGAAAGCTTTTGACAATGTTGACTGGAATACTCTCTTTCAAATTCTAAAGGTGGCAGGGGTAAATTACAGGGAGCGAAAGGCTATTTACAATTTGTACAGAAACCAGATGGCAGTTATAAGAGTCGAGGGACATGAAAGGGAAGCAGTGGTTGGGAAGGGAGTAAGACAGGGTTGTAGCCTCTCCCCGATGCTATTCAATCTGTATATTGAGCAAGCAGTAAAGGAAACAAAAGTTCGGAGTAGGGATTAAAATCCATGGAGAAGAAATAAAAACTTTGAGGTTCGCCGATGAAATTGTAATTCCGTCAGAGACAGCAAAGGACTTGGAAGAGCAGTTGAATGGAATGGACAGTGTCTTGAAAGGAGGATATAAGATGAACATCAACAAAAGCAAAACAAGGATAATGGAATGTAGTCTAATTAAGTCGGGTGATGCTGAGGGAATTAGATTAGGAAATGAGGCACTTAAAGTAGTAAAGGAGTTTTGCTATTTGGGGAGCAAAATAACTGATGATGGTAGAAGTAGAGAGGATATAAAATGTAGGCTGGCAATGGCAAGGAAAGCGTTTCTGAAGAAGAGAAATTTGTTAACATCCAGTATTGATTTAAGTGTCAGGAAGTCATTTCTGAAAGTATTCGTATGGAGTGTAGCCATGTATGGAAGTGAAACATGGACGATAAATAGTTTGGACAAGAAGAGAATAGAAGCTTTCGAAATGTGGTGCTACAGAAGAATGCTGAAGATTAGATGGGTAGATCACATAACTAATGAGGAAGTATTGCATAGGATTGGGGAGAAGAGAAGTTTGTGGCACAACTTGACCAGAAGAAGGGATCGGTTGGTAGGACATGTTCTGAGGCATCAAGGGATCACCAATTTAGTATTGGAGGGCAGCGTGGAGGGTACAAATCGTAGGGGGAGACCAAGAGATGAATACACTAAGCAGATTCAGAAGGATGTAGGTTGCAGTAGGTACTGGGAGATGAAAAAGCTTGCACAGGATAGAGTAGCATGGAGAGCTGCATCAAACCAGTCTCAGGACTGAAGACCACAACACAAACAACTTAAATTAAGGTACCTCGCTGCACAGCAGACGTGAAGCAGACGGCAGTTACGACGACACTGACTCTACTGGCACTATGGCTGACTAAAGGGACTCTGTATTCTAAACAAACACGAAATCTATGGAACACTATTAATAGCACCCGACAATTAAAGCTTCCTAAAAGCAAATACACACGGAAGAAGAAGTGACAAGTAAGAAAAATACAGTTAATACTTAAATTACGGTAGCTCGCTGCACAGCAGACGTGAAGCAGACGGCAGTTACGACGACACTGACTCTACTGGCACTATGGCTGACTAAAGGGACTCTCTCCGACTATTCAAAACAAACACGAAATATATGGAACACTATTAATAGCACCCGACAATTAAAGCTTCCTAAAAGCAAATACACACGGAAGAAGAAGTGACAAGTAAGAAATATACAGTTAATACTTAAATTAAGGTAGCTCGCTGCACAGCAGACGTGAAGCAGACGGCAGTTACGACGACACTGACTCTACTGGCACTATGGCTGACTAAAGGGACTCTGTATTCTAAACAAACACGAAATCTATGGAACACTATTAATAGCACCCGACAATTAAAGCTTCCTAAAAGCAAATACACACGGAAGAAGAAGTGACAAGTAAGAAAAATACAGTTAATACTTAAATTAAGGTAGCTCGCTGCACAGCAGACGTGAAGCAGACGGCAGTTACGACGACACTGACTACTGGCACTATGGCTGACTAAAGGGACTCTCTCTGACTGTATTCAAAACACGAAATCTATGGAACACTATTAATAGCACCCGACAATTAAAGCTTCCTAAAAGCAAATACACACGGAAGAAGAAGTGACAAGTAAGAAAAATACAGTTAATACTTAAGGTAGCTCGCTGCACAGCAGACGTGAAGCAGACGGCAGTTACGACGACACTGACTCTACTGGCACTATGGCTGACTAAAGGGACTCTCTCTGACTATATTCAGAACAAACACGAAATCTATGGAACACTATTAATAGCACCCGACAATTAAAGCTTCCTAGAAGCAAATACACACGGAAGAAGAAGTGACAAGTTAGAAAAATACAGTTAATACTTAAATTAAGGTAGCTCGCTGCACAGCAGCCGTGAAGCAGACGGCAGTTACGACGACACTGACTCTACTGGCACTATGGCTGACTAAAGGGACTCTCTGACTGTATTCAAAACAAACACGAAATCTATGGAACACTATTAATAGCACCCGACAATTAAAGCTTCCTAGAAGCAAATACACACGGAAGAAGAAGTGACAAGTAAGAAAAATACAGTTAATACTTAAATTAAGGTAGCTCGCTGCACAGCAGACGTGAAGCAGACGGCAGTTACGACGACACTGACTCTACTGGCACTATGGCTGACTAAAGGGACTCTCTCTGACTATATTCAGAACAAACACGAAATCTATGGAACACTATTAATAGCACCCGACAATTAAATCTTCCTAGAAGCAAATACACACAGAAGAAGAAGTGACAAGTTAGAAAAATACAGTTAATACTTAAATTAAGGTAGCTCGCTGCACAGCAGACGTGAAGCAGACGGCAGTTACGACGACACTGACTCTACTGGCACTATGGCTGACTAAAGGGACTCTCTCTGACTGTATTCAAAACAAACACGAAATCTATGGAACACTATTAATAGCACCCGACAATTAAAGCTTCCTAAAAGCAAATACACACGGAAGAAGAAGTGACAAGTAAGAAAAATACAGTTAATACTTAAATTAAGGTAGCTCGCTGCACAGCAGACGTGAAGCAGACGGCAGTTACGACGACACTGACTCTACTGGCACTATGGCTGACTAAAGGGACTCTCTCTGACTATATTCAGAACAAACACGAAATCTATGGAACACTATTAATAGCACCCGACAATTAAAGCTTCCTAGAAGCAAATACACACGGAAGAAGTGACAAGTTAGAAAAATACAGTTAATACTTAAATTAAGGTAGCTCGCTGCACAGCAGACGTGAAGCAGACGGCAGTTACGACGACACTGACTACTGGCACTGGCTGACTAAAGGGACTCTCTCTGACTGTATTCAAAACAATCACGAAATCTATGGAACACTATTAATAGCACCCGACAATTAAAGCTTCCTAAAAGCAAATACACACGGAAGAAGAAGTGACAAGTAAGAAAAATACAGTTAATACTTAAATTAAGGTAGCTCGCTGCACAGCAGACGTGAAGCAGACGGCAGTTACGACGACACTGACTGTACTGGCACTATGGCTGACTAAAGGGACTCTGACTGTATTCAAAACAAACACGAAATCTATGTAACACTATTAATAGCACCCGACAATTAAAGCTTCCTAACAGCAAATACACACGGAAGAAGAAGTGACAAGTAAGAAAAATACAGTTAATACTTAAATTAAGGTAGCTCGCTGCACAGCAGACGTGAAGCAGACGGCAGTTACGACGACACTGACTACTGGCACTATGGCTGACTAAAGGGACTCTCTCTGACTGTATTCAAAACAAACACGAAATCTATGGAACACTTAATAGCACCCGACAATTATAGCTTCCTAAAAGCAAATACAAACGGAAGAAGAAGTGACAAGTAAGAAAAATACAGTTAATACTTAAATTAAGGTAGCTCGCTGCACAGCAGACGTGAAGCAGACGGCAGTTACGACGACACTGACTCTACTGGCACTATGGCTGACTAAAGGGACTCTCTGACTGTATTCAAAACAAACACGAAATCTATGGAACACTATTAATAGCACCCGACAATTAAAGCTTCCTAAAAGCAAATACACACGGAAGAAGAAGTGACAAGTAAGAAAAATACAGTTAATACTTAAATTAAGGTAGCTCGCTGCACAGCAGACGTGAAGCAGTCGGCAGTTACGACGACACTGACTCTACTGGCACTATGGCTGACTAAAGGGACTCTCTCTGACTGTATTCAAAACAAACACGAAATCTATGGAACACTATTAATAGCACCCGACAATTAAAGGTTCCTAAAAGCAAATACACACGGAAGAAGAAGTGACAAGTAAGAAAAATACAGTTAATACTTAAATTAAGGTAGCTCGCTGCACAGCAGACGTGAAGCAGACGGCAGTTGATGGAGTAGTGAGCGGTTTTAAACTGGTCCTGCGTCTTCGTCATATATTTAATAGAAGCACTCTCTGTAATAGTCGACGTTATTTAGTACAAATAATGTATTTGCCGTAGTTCTTGGATAGTTCACGAATGGCATGTTTCTCCGGTGGCCAGAGAACTTAACGTGACTGCCGAGCTACGTCAGAAAGTAAACATAAGCTGCACACTGAACGTTTTTATAGTTATAAAACTCTGTGGTGAAGGATATAGACCTACCTTTCATGTTTTTCTCTTGCCAGTATATATTTCCTTCACTGGTGGTGAGCAGGCCGGCCGGAGTGGCAGTAGTTCTAAGTTCCAGGGGACTGATGACCTCAGAAGTTAAGTCCCATAGTGCTCAGAGCCAGTTTTGATGGTGAGCAGCTTCGAAAAAATCACCTCTTCCATTCAGTGAGGTTACGAAACGAATCTCGATCTTGAAATGTAAGTTGATGGAGTACGTTTTCCACAGAGACTGTAGTCAATGAAACATCGGGAACAATGGTACTGTTCGTGCGCAGACATAGATTAAACGCTATACTTTAATTCTATTCTATTTAAAACCTAAAATAGGGTGAAGACTCAATTGGGTTAGGTAATAACTACCACTAGCAATCACGACGGACAGCACGTCTGTCGTGCTTCGCGATGACAAACACGTCCAGTGTGTTGAAGGCTCAGGGAACTCACTGTTGTTTATTTACGGCTGCGGGTAAGAAATTTCGTGCGGTAGATGACTAGAGGATGTGTTATGTTACGGTAACTAACTCCTAGGAGGCACTAACAGTGTTATGTTTCAAAACGTGTAAAAGTATGGAGACTGTAATGGTTCGTTTACTTTCTTTTCTTTATTCCTTGCTCGATTATTTATTTCAAATAAAAAATGGGAGAATATTAATTTCACACTGTTGCTGAGTGATGGGAAGGGGCAACAGGCAGGGAAATATCCTTTCATAATGACTTTCTGGTAAAATTCGTTTCACGTAATCGTCGAATAATGTCCGGGTCGGCAGCCAACTTCGAGTTTCCAGGAGAGCAGCACTCAGAAGCAACGAGGCCGTCGTGCAGGTCCAGAACAATGGACCGGCAAGGAGAGCGCGCCTAGTCGTAGCCACCGAGTAGGTCCAGACTTGTGGTACAGTGTGTGCAGGGCTCGGCCAGAAATCAGGGGGGCAGCAGCGGCAGCTCCAGACGGCCCAGCGCTAGGAGCTAACAGCACCTTCTGGCACGGGTCGGATCAGGCAGTGGCCGTTTATGTTGGCGCAGTTTCCAGCCGGCGGTCGGTGCAGAGAAAGGACTGCACAACGCTAACATGCGGAAACATCCTTTTTTATTCTGAATTGTTACGTTACTTACACTCCAAAATAATGCTAAATCTATTCAATTTATTAATCCAAACATGCTATAAAAATGTATGTATGTATGTACGTGGGTTTTTGTGTGTGTATCTATGTGTCTATGTTTCACATCTTCTCCTAAACCACTGGAGCAATTTCAACCAAACTTGATACACATTTTTTTACCAAAAAAATGTTCATTTGTGTGTGTAATCTTATGGGACTGTCTATACTTTTACAAATAAATTCATAAAACTTTCTCACTGTGACCAGGAAGGACTCAGGATTTACGCTCATAACGGCGTAAGTTCAAAGACACAACAAAATAAATTTTTTTGCTTGTTAAATTTTATCATTTTTTCACTTACTATTAGCTACATTTGTTGCTATAGGTACACTTTTCTTCATAAGTAAGATAGATTCTTCGATGAATTTTGCACAGCATACAAATCATACTTACAGGTGTATGAAACTCTAGAATTTTCCAAATCTATTAAAAACTGTGGTAAAAATTGAGATAATTAACTATAAAAGTTGAGTTTTTTCTAAACATGAAGTTTAAAATGTAACAGCTCATTCATTTTTTCATAAATTAAATAAATTCTAGAGTTTCATACACCTGTAAGTACGGTTTGTATGCTGTGCAAAATTCATCGAAGACTCTCTCTTACTTACGAAGAAAAGTGTACCTATAGCAACGAATGCAGCCAATAGTAAATGAAAAAAAATTATGAACTTGCACAAGTAAACAAAGCTTTTTGTTGTGTTTTTGAACTTCCACTGCTATGAGTGTGAATCCTGAATCCTTCCTGGTCATGCTGACAAAGTTTTATGAATTTATTTGTAAAAGTATAGACAGTGGGAATTAAAATGTCCTGCGATACCTCTCTTGCTTCGAGTCGTGCCGTTTGACGTCACGTCCTACCCCCCCTTAACTGCTTAAGGTCATCAGTCCCTAAGCTTACACACTACTTAACCTAAATTACCCTAACGACAAACACACACACACACACACACACACACACACACACACACACACCCATGCCCGAGGGAGGACTCGAACCTCCGCCGGGACCAGCCGCACAGTCCACGACTGCAAGACCGCTCGGCTAATCCCGCGCGGCATTTTTTTACCCTTTAATGTCAGGCAACAATAGCTGTTGCGGTAAGAACCATGTACTTAACATAATTTAGGCGATATGACGTCATAAACAATGGAAAGCGTGAATAATGTTTAAATATGTTACTTCTGTGCTGCTAACTATATTCGCAATAGATTTAGAAGACAGTATCCACAAACGCTGGTAAATGCACCTATGAAAGTATATCATGGTACCACCCATAGTTCATGAAATATGGCGTCTGAGCAGCGTAGAAAACTACAGCATCATGCTTGACGTTTAAATTCACTGCTCCTTTGCTACTAACTATATTCACAACATTATTCGAAGCCAGTATCCACATATGCCGCTGAATGTATCCACATATGCCGCTGAATGTACCTACACAAATACATCATTTTACGACACACATCAAGAGATATGACGTCATAAATATTAAGAAACGGGAAAAATGCCCACGTCGTGCATCAAGTTTTAATAAATTTATTCTTTACTAGTAAGGCATTCGTGTAGTTGAGTCACATGGAAATCCCTAACACCTGGTAGCGCTTTTGACAGCTTTCAACTGAGAAGCGCAAACTGCTGCAGGCGTAAACAGTAGCCGGCTATAGAGCTGTGAAGAGGCGTTGCCGTAAAGGCGTTTACAAAGCCGCGTTGTAGACGAGCGAAGCAGCTGTGCTCAGCGTAGAAAAACTTTCCGGGATCATGTCTCTTAATCTGGATACCGTACATATGCATTCGTACATTATGCATATTTCTTTGTACGTCTAATTCATGACTTCAAAGGTGTTTGCATGAATACACGGGAACGAAATTTTTCCTACATTTCATTACCAAGACAGTTCATTTTTTTGTTTCTCCTAATAGAAAATTGTCAAACTGAATTCCCGGATAATTCAGGTTTCTTCATCTAGTATTTTCATAAAACGCATGTAAAGGAAAGAGAAAGAAATATTTGTAATTACAAATAACGTTCCAAGAATTTTTGTCGTTAGGTAAGAATTTGATAAAAAAGCCTTCAAACTGCTCTTATCTCATAGAGCGAAATAAAGAAACCGTATCCCTAGAAGACTGCTTCAAAGTGAATTGCACTGTCCATCAGCAACTACTCTCTCTCCAATATTTGGCGAACTGACGCGTTACGCGTGGTTTGCTGCCAAACTGTACAATGAGAGGAAAGCTTTTTTCAATATAAACCGAGTCTGTTATTCTGTAGAAACGTTAAAAAATTTAATTGTAAATGTGACGTTTATAACGTGTGCAAGATTCCAAGAACTCTAGTGCTTCCCCTTTTTCTTACTATTAATATAAACCCAGCACGCTAAATCACCAACGGTACAATAATAAAAGTGCCTAATTTTATATACCAAGTCCTCGCGTACGCCTTGCAATCCCGTTTTAGAATTTTATGTCTAGTCCCAAACTTCCCTTTCCTTTTCATGTCTTTTATGAAAATACTAATTACCACAATATCCAATGTTCAATATACAACAGACTGATAATTATTTCGGTTTATTTATGATGTAAGGAAGGCAAAAATTAGTTATAACAGAAAGAAAAAATAAATTCCCGCACAGTGATTTCACACAAGCGGGAGAAAAGACTTACAGAGGCACCATTAGACATCAGGAAATCCCCAAAGCGAGTTTCCCTTACAATATTTTTGCAGTTACCAGCGGACCAAACCCCAACCCAGGATTCCAAGATGGTTGTATACAGAATAACCTTGAAAATTTTCTTCGTATCTTTATCCGTTTCCGGGATACAATGGTTCAAACTTACCCTACTTGTACACGTAAAATACGCTAGTAAAATCCGGTGTGAGGCGAAAAGGTAGTATATAAAGTGGCTTAGCACGGGGAAGTGTACTGTTAAGTGTCTCCGTCGTCATTTGGAAACCCCAAGTCGTAGTAGCGAAGAGCAAAAAAATTTTTTGCACGTAAAATATGATCTGCTGTGTAAAATTGCTTTCGGGCTACTCCAGTTTCAATTAAGTAAACTATTTGAATTTTACTGACGAATTCATTTCTTTTCATATGAGTTACATGCTCAGGTGCAATAGTGAAAAGAAGGGAAACAGCGGAAAAATGCTTCTATCGGAACACAAAAAAATTCAGATATGTACCTGTTTATTTAAAAGACTCTGACTGAAAAGTGGGGGGGCACCGGCTGCGTCGGTCCACCTTTCTCAGCAGCTTTAAACATTTTGCCGAAAATTTTGGAGTTGGAACATACTAGCGCTTTTTATGGTTGGTCGTTTGATTATGGGGAGAAGACCGAACACCGAGGTCATCGGTCCCATCGAATTATGGAAGGATGGGGAACGCGATCGGCCGTGCCTTTTCAAAGAAACCATCCCGCCAATTGCCTGGATCAATTTAGGGAAATCACGGAAAATTTAAATCCTAACCGTTTTACCACCTCGCTCGGTGGTTTTTTATCCTGAAAGAGAAGGAGAGAGTGTCATTGCGAAAGAGAAAAGTAACAAATACTGGGCGATAGACATTGTGTTACAGGAAGAGACAATGGCAGTAGCCGGCCGTGGTGGCCGAGCGGTTCTAGGCGCTTCAGTTTCGGAACCGCGCTGCTGCTACGGTCGCAGATTCGAATCCTGCCTCGGGCATGGATGTATGTGATGTCCTTAGGTTAGTTAGGTTTAAGTAGTTCTAAGTCCAGGGGACTAATGACCTCAGATGTTAAGTCCCATAGTGCTCAGAGCCATTTCGACAAGGGCAGTGTGAGAGAAAGAGAGGGACACACTTATATTGAGTAACAGCGCTAGGGAAAGAATGAAGGACACAGTGCCATTAGAAGAGAAATAAAGAGAAGGAGAAAGTGGCTGAGAGCTAGTGATCATGAGAGACATAGTGTACGTAGTGGCAGCTAGTGAAGTGAGAAGAGATAGCAGATATGGGAACGAATGAATGAATGAGATAGTTGCAGTAAGAGAGAGTAGTAGTAGTAGCAGTAGTAGTAGGGCAGAACGAAGGAGTCTGTGGCTGAGAGACAGGAGACAGTGAAATTAAAGAGAAACAGTTGGGCAGGTGGAAGTGGATGGCTCATATGGCACTAACATCTGAGGTCATCAGTCCGCTAGATTTAGAACTACTTAAACCTAACTAAGGACATCACACACATCCATTCCCGAAGCAGGATTAGAACCTGTCACCATAGTACAGCGCGGTTCCGGACTGAAGCGCCTAGAACCGCTCGGCCACAGCGGCCGGCTGGAAGTGGATGGGTATGAGCGACTTACAGCAATGAACTGGTGAGTGTGAGTGGCTTAAAGTTAGGAGAGCATGTGGGAGTTTGGGGTGAGTAGCATATTTTCTGTGAGAACCTTTTAAATGGACAAAAACATATTCGCGTTGTTTGGGAGCATTTTTCCGCTGATACATAACACTGTTCCACAAAAAAAAACTTTTTCTGTATTTCTGATAAAAAATATTGTGATCCTAGTTGTATTTTGAGTGCTGAAGTGAAAACTGTTTTCGGTTTTTCTCTGTCAGGGATAGTTTATGAGTAATCGCAATTTTATTTCTCTTTTCAGTTTCTGATATAGTGCAGCAAACGTGAGGTGAAATTCAACAAACAAATGCACATCTTTATGATGTAATAAGTTCATCACATTAATGGAGGGTGGGATCTAACTTATAACACAGTAACGTTTGTGTATATACTTTGAAGCTTTTATTTGACATGAGAAATTACAGAAAATTGACAAACAATGAGCCACTGCCTTGTAATGCACATCACTTTTTTCTCTTGTATTGTGAATCTTTCTTCTCTCGAATGATATTCTAGCAATAATCTGCTAACATAGAAGGTACCCACTTCCCTTCATAGCGCCTTTCTATGGTAGAAATGTCTTTATGGAATCTTTCCCCATGTTCATCCGATACGTCACTACAACTCTCTGTGCAGTAGTCCAGATGAGAGTCCATCATATGTACCTTCAAAGACATATTGCACCCCAAATCCTGATATGCTTTGATCATATCCTTCACCACTGCTTTGTAGTTAGTAGTTCCTCTTCTTCCGAGGTAGTTTTCTGACACCATCTTGAAACAGTCCCATGCAGGTTTTTCTTTGTCAGTTAAACATGCTTCCAAATTTGCACCTTTCTGCAGCTCCCTGATTTGTGGGCCCACGAATACACCTTCCTTTATTTTTGCAGCTGAAAGACGGGGGAATTTGGTAGCTAGAGATGCAAACCCACAGCCTGTTGGATCCATGGCCTTCACGAATTGTTTCATCAGGCCAAGTTTGATGTGAAGCGGTGGAAGTAGTACATATTCAGGAGCTACCAGACTTTCACGTTGTACATTCTTTTCGCCAACTTTCCATCTTCGCCTAGGCCATTTCTTTTTCACGTAGTGAGAATTTCGGTCTCGACTATCCCACTCGCAAAGAAAACAGGCATACTTTGTGTAGCCTTGTTGCATTCCCAGTACCATAGCAATTACCTTGAAATCTGCACATATTTTTCATTTGTGTTCATTGTATTTTAATGAATTTAGCATCCTTTGTACGAATTCGTAATTAAAGCTACTGGAACAGATGGTATTTTATTTCTGTTATGGAGCGAAACACCCTTCAGACTTGTTTTCGATGCATCTATGAAAAGTCTCCACTCCTGTGAAATATAAGTGAAGTTCAGCATTTTCATCAGGCCAGCAACGTCATTGCAAAATGTCAGTGCTTCGTCAGTTGAAAAATAAGAAATAAAGGCATGTTCTCTGTGCCTGAACACACTGATTTTAGTACTTTGGTGCAGCAGATTACACCAAGCAGCTGCACCTTTTGTTTACTTAGTCCTAGGTCACGTACTAAATCATTTAAATCTGCTTGTGTTAACAAATGTGGCGATGCCTCACTTGTGCAGTGATATAAAGAATCATCATCTGTGATTTCTTCAGTACTACTTAATTCACTGTCACTCGGAATTTGACTCGAGTTCTTGAAGGTACTGGAAGGTTGTCGGAATGCTGCACTGGCATTCTCACTGAAGGCAGATCTGGGAAAACAATGTGCCTCTTTGACTTTTTGTTTGTGAAACCCTGAATTTTTGTTAGACACAAATAACAATCAGTAACATGGTCCTTAGGCTCCCTCCACACCATGGGAACAGCAAGCAACGCCACATTCTCTTTACCTTCCTATCACCGAATTAGTTAGCAGCAACATGTAGCACAACAGAAATGTGGTGCCCATGCTTTATCTTGGTCTCCTACCTCTACTCCAAAGTAATGTTTGTATGCTTTCTTTATGACTGAAGAAATGTTCTTCCTATTTCTGGCAAAAGTGAACTTCCCACAGATGTAGCAGAAGTTGTCCGGCTTATATCGACCTCCATGACGACGTGGCATTTCTGCAAATTTAAAAATACCACTTTGGTAATACACCTGTATTAAATTAATAGAAGGGAACTAGAGGAACGCTGATGTGTAAAAACAAGCAGTCATTTTACCTTCAGCACCAGGCTCAATCAGTTTACACACAGGAACTAAAAAATTCAACCGTGCTCGGAAATATGACAGACAGTTACTTGTCAGCCAAAACACCCACTCGTTAAGACTGACAGAAATTGCGGCTAACACCACTGTTGTAAACTCGATGCACCTGCCCCTAGGAGGCGTGAAGTTTTACTGCCGACGCAGCGACCGGCTGTCGCCGTTCGAGTCAATGAGATGTTTCAGGTGGTCTTAATGACATAGGTGTGGCGGGGGATAACTTAATGATGTCTGATTCTTCCCACCTGCTGTTGCACAAAAAATTATCACGTTCTATCACTACTGGATGCGGCAACATACCCGTATTTCTCTATAACGTCTCTGTGATGAATTGTGAATATACATATATATGCATATTACATAAAAAGTATCCCTGACAACGATATTTTGTTTACGTATTTGAATTTCCCACGGTAAAATGGTCTAGAAGCACATACTTTAATATCAGAAATAGAACCCATGTCGAAAAGTGTAATTAGTTGTTGATCCAGTAGTCAGTCGTATCTCTTACAAAATGACTAAAGTGAAAAGGAGATTATTTAATTTGCAGTCAATCTGGAGAGTGTGCTGTCTTATCTGAAGTTGCTGCGTGAAGCTGAGAGAATTACTTAGTCTGTTTTTTTTTCTTTTTCCTTTTCTTTTTTTCGGTACTCTTTGGTTTGGTTACTACTGCTCAGAGCGGCGGCATTTTATTCAAAGCAGTTAGACGTAAACTGTAGGGCCCCAGTAATGCTTCTAATTCAGGTAACTAATTTTTCACGGGATCTTGTTTTACGCCCATTATAGTGACGGTTCATGCACTACAAACAACAATAACTGAATCCCACCGCTCAGGATCAATCCTCAAATGTTTTAGGAACGGAGACGCAACAAGGTTAATAAAACAGCTTCACTTCTACTTCCCACCGGAGTTCCCTTTCCAATAATTGATCTTTTCGCCTTTAAGTCTCTTCAGGTACGTCGTGTCGTCATTTATTTTTCAGCGAGCGCGGTTGTCTTTTTGTGTGGCAGATATAAGCAAACGCAAGAGGTGTTTGTCCGATTTTGTTTATTGTTGCTAGTCTTCCCTGCAGTTCGACGATCCCAAACCGGATTCTGCGTCTTCGTGACAGACGACAATGATGACTCGCATTTAGAAAACTGCCCCCGTCTCACCTTGTGAACCTTTTATAGTGAGACTGGCGACCGGGTTATTTCCAGCTACAGGTACTGGGCAGACGGCGTGAATATCTCCACGCTGGCTGCTAAACGAACGGGTGGTACGTCACAGACCCAGGAACATTTCGGAAATTTTTAGATACAATCTCAAATTCTTATTGTCAAAAGCACTGAGGCAGAGGATTCCAATTTACGTGCATAGACTATCCATCTCATTAACGTGGTGTCGGCTTTTTACTTTCAGATATCTAACTTGTCACCAAATCATGCGCGTCTACATCGCAGCATCAGGAGCTCGCCCCGTAGAAGGCCGGGCGTGTGACGTCACGAGATGGGCTAAGACTCCTGTAACCTACACTGACGAGCCGAAACATTATGACCACCTGTTTAAGAGCTTGACTGTCCGTCTTTGGAACAACATATGTAACCTATGTTACGTATGGAGGATCCGACAGTTTGTTGGGTGGTTTGTGGAGGCATTTGGCATTAATATGCCTACACACGGGTCATGTAATTCGCGTAAACAACGGACCGCTTATTTGTGTAGGCTGTGACGCCGCCCGATAGCGATCCAGATGATTTCCATCGGTTTTACACCAGGAAAATTTTGTCGCCGAGAGACACTATAATGCCCCTCAAACCACTGTAGCACGGTTCCGGCTCCGAGACACGGACAATTACACTGCTGAAATAGGACTTCGTCGTCCACGAAGACATGAAGCACGGAGGGATGCAGGTGGTTCGCAGCTGCCAGCGTGTCTTCGATTGGCACCCCACGTCCCGTGGAAGCGCAGCAGAACGTCTCCCACAGCACAGTACTGCTCCCACCCGCCTGCACGCTTCATCCCGCCGTTCTCCTCGATGACGCATTTGTGGAGGCGAGCATCGACCTAGTGTAGCAAAAACGTGTTTCACCCGAGGAGCCGACGCGTTTCCATTGATCGACGGATGAATCCCGGTGGTCCCTTGCCCACTGTAATCGTAATTGAAGGTGTCGTTGGCTCAACATGTAAACACGTAGGGCTAGTCTGCTGTCGAGCTCCATGTTCGATGAACGGTGAGCTCCGAAACACTTGTGCGTGCACCAGCGTTGTGCTCTTTAGGCAGAGAAGCCACAGATCATCATCTATCCTACATCACTAAGCAGACAAGCCTCCGAACCCCAAGTTGTGTGAAGAGTCGTGGACGTCCAACTATTTAGCGCCTAGTTGTAGTTTAACTGTCTTTCCAACTCTTTCTGTAGATGCTCACGACAGTAGCACGTGAACATACGACCAGCTTCGCCGCTTTCGAGAAACTGGCTCACAGTCTCTGCGTAATAATATTCTGTTCTTTGCCAAAGTCCGTTATGTCAGTGGATTTCCCCATTTGCAGTCCACATCTTCTCTAGGGTGGTCCCCAGTCCGTGTCTGCTCCTCTCACATACTTTTGTTGCCGTGTCACGCGCCCGCAACGCCACTACGCGGTAGCCTACGTCGCAACGTTTCGGCTGATCGGTGTATATGGGAGCTGTAGGATGGTCGCCCCGCTCACTCCGGCACGAGCCGGCACGTGACTCCCGCATGGAGTGCGCTCAGCAGGCTGTAGTAATTCGGTGCGGATTCGACCGCCGCGCGCAGCTTGGCGGCACGCGCCTCGGCTCATGCGGGTTCCGGCTTCCTGCGCTCGCGGTTCAATCAAAGCGAGCCGTGTACTGCCTCGCGTCAGTCATTTCATCGTTTCTATATGCATGGAAAACCCAAATAAATATTTATTCGAGGATGCTTTTGACAATGTCGACTGGAACACACTCTCTGAAGTTCGGAAGAGAGCAGCAATGAAGTACATGCTGCTACAGGTTTTCTACAATTTGTAGATAAACCAAACTGGAGCTGTAAAAGGGAAGGAAATGGAAGGGAAGCGAGGTTTGTAAGCTATCCTCCGTGTTATTCAGATTGCAGACTGATCAAGAAGTAAGGGAAAACAAGAACAAGTTTAGAAACGGGATTAAAATGTAGGGGGATGAATTCAAAACAGCGACATGTAAAACCCCGTGAAAGTGTGGGAAATCATACATTTGCCACAGGTGTCGCACCATTAAAC
Source organism: Schistocerca serialis cubense (assembly GCF_023864345.2). Lineage (NCBI taxonomy): Eukaryota > Metazoa > Arthropoda > Insecta > Orthoptera > Acrididae > Schistocerca > Schistocerca serialis. Next base: position 470,196,123 of record NC_064646.1, on the reverse strand, counting down.
ATAAATGCGCTGAACATAGACTTCTCACCAGATTGGGTCAGTGTAACACCCCAAGAAACCCGAAAACGCAAATGTCATCTATCTATTGATACGTAATCAGCATGGTTTCAGAAAACATCGTTCTTGTGCAACGCAGCTAGCTCTTTATTCGCACGAAGTAATGGCCGCCATCGACAGGGGATCTCAAGTTGATTCCGTATTTCTAGATTTCCGGAAAGCTTCTGACACCGTTCCTCACAAGCGACTTCTAATCAAGCTGCGGGCCTATGGGGTATCGTCTCAGTTGTGCGACTGTATTCGTGGTGATTTCCTGTCAGGAAGGTCGCAGTTCGTAGTAATGGACGGCAAATCATCGAGTAAAACTGAAGTGATATCAGGTGTTCCCCAGGGAAGCGTCCTGGGACCTCTGCTGTTCCTGATCTATATAACTGACCTTGGTGACTATCTGAGCAGCTCTGTTAGGTTGTTCGCAGATGATGCTGTAATTTACCGTCTAGTAAAGTCATCCGAAGACCAATATCAGTTGCAAAGCGATTTAGAAAAGATTGCTGTATGGTGTGGCAGGTGGCAGTTGACGCTAAATAACGAAAAGTGTGAGGTGATCCACACGAGTTCCAAAAGAAATCCGTTGGAATTCGATTACTCGATAAATAGTACAATTCTCAAGGCTGTCAATTCAACTAAGTACCTGGGTGTAAAAATTACGAACAACTTCAGTTGGAAAGACCACATAGATAATGTTGTGGGGAAGGCGAGCCAAAGGTTGCGTTTCATTGGCAGGACACTTAGAAGATGCAACAAGTCCACTAAAGAGACAGCTTACACTACACTCGTTCGTCCTCTGTTAGAATATTGTTGCGCGGTGTGGAATCCTTACCAGGTGGGATTGACAGAGGACATCAAAAGGGTGCAAAAAAGGGCAGCTCGTTTTGTATTATCACGTAATAGGGGAGAGAGTATGATACGCGAGTTGGGATGAAAGTCATTAAAGCAAGAACGTTTTTCGTCGCGGCGAGATCTATTTACGAAATTTCAGTCACCAACTTTCTCTTCCGAATGCGAAAATATATTGTTGAGCCCTACCTACATAGGTAGGAATGATCATCAAAGTAAAATTAGAGAAATCAGAGCTCTAACAGAAAGGTTTAGGTGTTCGTTTTTTCCACGCGCTGTTCGGGAGTGGAATGGTAGGAGATAGTATGATTGTGGTTCGATGAACCCTCTGCCAAGCACTTAAATGTGAATTACAGAGTAATCATGTAGATGTAGATGTAGATAATTTAAAATAGGGAACAATGTTATCCTGACAGGTACGATAAATTTGACAATAATATACCACTTTAAAGTTCTGATGAACACCAATTTCAATAATTACTATGTCATGATATAAAGCTAGAAAGAAAGGTTATTTTTAATTAGCTATCAAACATCTCAGTAATTACAGCAAATCAGTACGACGGAAGTTAAGTCCAAAGTAATATGTCGGTCAGAGATAACATTTATTGTGAAAGAGAGTTGTAAACGCGGCGAAAAGGAAATTCAATACATCTACAATGCTCAATCATGGAAATGTTAGTCGCTTGCTATGAAGTCGAGAGAGAGCACCGTTTGTTAAAGTACTACAAACGGAAGGCTACGAGATTGTTTCTTCTCATACAAAAAGTAATATTGTGTGACAGAGATGCGCTGACTTTGTTCTCAGTTATTCTGATTTGAGAACTTGAACTGAAGTGATATTCTGATAGTGTACGACGAGTTAATCAACTTTGGAGATATTGTTGGACTCAACCTTCATCAAAGGGAACAGTTACAACGAAGAATGGACATACACTCCTGGAAATTGAAATAAGAACACCGTGAATTCATTGTCCCAGGAAGGGGAAACTTTATTGATACATTCCTGGGGTCAGATACATCACATGATCACACTGACAGAACCACAGGCACATAGACACAGGCAACAGAGCATGCACAATGTCGGCACTAGTACAGTGTATATCCACCTTTCGCAGCAATGCAGGCTGCTATTCTCCCATGGAGACGATCGTAGAGATGCTGGATGTAGTCCTGTGGAACGGCTTGCCATGCCATTTCCACCTGGCGCCTCAGTTGGACCAGCGTTCGTGCTGGACGTGCAGACCGCGTGAGACGACGCTTCATCCAGTCCCAAACATGCTCAATGGGGGACAGATCCGGAGATCTTGCTGGCCAGGGTAGTTGACTTACACCTTCTAGAGCACGTTGGGTGGCACGGGATACATGCGGACGTGCATTGTCCTGTTGGAACAGCAAGTTCCCTTGCCGGTCTAGGAATGGTAGAACGATGGGTTCGATGACGGTTTGGATGTACCGTGCACTATTCAGTGTCCCCTCGACGATCACCAGTGGTGTACGGCCAGTGTAGGAGATCGCTCCCCACATCATGATGCCGGGTGTTGGCCCTGTGTGCCTCGGTCGTATGCAGTCCTGATTGTGGCGCTCACCTGCACGGCGCCAAACACGCATACGACCATCATTGGCACCAAGGCAGAAGCGACTCTCATCGCTGAAGACGACACGTCTCCATTCGTCCCTCCATTCACGCCTGTCGCGACACCACTGGAGGCGGGCTGAGCGATGTTGTGGCGTGAGCGGAAGACGGCCTAACGGTGTGCGGAACCGTAGCCCAGCTTCATGGAGACGGTTTCGAATGGTCCTCGCCGATACCCCAGGAGCAACAGTGTCCCTAATTTGCTGGGAAGTGGCGGTGCGGTCCCCTACGGCACTGCGTAGGATCCTACGGTCTTGGCGTGCATCCGTGCGTCGCTGCGGTCCGGTCCCAGGTCGACGGGCACGTGCACCTTCCGCCGACCACTGGCGACAACATCGATGTACTGTGGAGACCTCACGCCCCACGTGTTGAGCAATTCGGCGGTACGTCCACCCGGCCTCTCGCATGCCCACTATACGCCCTCGCTCAAAGTCCGTCAACTGCACGTACGGTTCACGTCCACGCTGTCGCGGCATGCTACCAGTGTTAAAGACTGCGATGGAACTCCGTATGCCACGGCAAACTGGCTGACACTGACGGCGGCGGTGCACAAATGCTGCGCAGCTAGCGCCATTCGACGGCCAACACCGCGGTTCCTGGTGTGTCCGCTGTGCCGTGCGTGTGATCATTGCTTGTACAGCCCTCTCGCAGTGTCCGGAGCAAGTATGGTGGGTCTGACACACCGGTGTCAATGTGTTCTTTTTTCCATTTCCAGGAGTGTAGTATCGAAGACTGCAATAGCTGATTAGCCTGGAATAGGAAACATTAATACGAACACACGAAGATAATGGAAATACGCCGATTATAAAATTTGTAATTGTCACGATCACCGAACTGAAAAGAATCGTAATTCATCTGTTCCATCGGTGTGCGTGTGGTGTGATGATTATAAACTAATTGCCAAGAAGGAACAATAAATTTGTTCGTCAGTAATGGAAATCTCACGTGTTGGCTCCATCGTTAATTGAACTGTATGATAGTTGATGATCAAAATTAATTAACTGTGAATATTTCAATTGAAAGACTGACTTGATGAACATTGAGCATTTAAAGAAGTTTTTTGCCGAAATAATATCACGACGCACGAAAGCAAGATAGCATTATAGATTATCTCTGGATTTGCGTCATGCCGTAGTGAACAATTCTGCCTAGCAACGTAACAACAACTACTGATGCCGAACCGCAAATGAATTTTTCCTCGCTTCAGTGGTGTGAAACGACGCCGGTGATGAATGATTCACTCAATACTGCAATAACTAACTAACCGAGCATAGCAAATCATCACGAAACCATAATCAAAATCAGCAGTTCGCATCGCTGAGAAGACTGTGCGGACTCACAAACGGACTTTCATACATTACGCGAGGAACAATTTTCTTTAGAGATTTTCAGGTGCTGTTCCACGTTATCCGATGGGGGCAACCATCACTGCGCGTCGCGTCTCCATTCCACGGACCGAGCTGTAGCAGTAGCGGCTCGACATCAACAGCGACAACAAAAGGGGAGAGAGGGGACGTCACATCAGCCAGAAAAGTCTGCTGTTACTGAAGATTGCCTTGACGCGGGTCATAGCATGAACTGCGGGCTATCCGCGCGGACTGAGGCACCTTATCACGGCTCGCGCCGCTCCCCCTGTCAGAGGTTCGAGTCCGCCCTCAGGCACGGGTGTGCTTGTTGTCCTTAGCGTAAGTTAGTTTTAGATTAACTAGTGTGTAAGCCAAGGGACCAATGACCTCACCAGTTTGGTACCATAGGAACTTACCACAAATTGCCAAAAAACTACGGGGAGACGAAAGGTCCTTCCGTCCGCCTGTGTGTACTGGGACTCCATCGTTGAAGAAGCAGTTGAAATTCTTATATGCAACGACGTGATTAACAGAGACATGGGATTACAACTAAGCAAGGCATGAGAAACAGCATTGGCGGTACTAAGGCGTTGTCGGCCGCGGAGGAACCACTTAAGTAAGTCAACAGGACGGGAATTCAGAGTCCCGACATATAAACTGGGCGCGAACAGACTGCGCGCGAGCACGCTGGGTCGCTATTTGCAGCCGCACTTCTCCCACGCACTCCTTGCAAAGATCGTGGTCCGTTTCTACAGCAGAGAGCACTGGATGTCGACGTCCTTTGTGATTAATCTATGGTGACGTTATAGCCCCACCCGATGGCGCCTGCTAGTTTCTAGAGAGCCGGCGCATAAATTGCCAAGAGACTGCAGCAACACCTCAGTAAACACCTGAAGATTACGAGCAGCTGCCTCGTTAAAATTTTATGCAGTTTCCGTAACATTATCCGACGCGGTGCTCGTGAACCACTGAAGCAATTATTGTGAAAGTCTCAAACAGCACAAAACTTTATAGTTTGCCACTGACATTGTAATCTTGTTACAGACGGCAAAAGATTTGGGAGAGCACTTCAACGGTACTGTGCTGATTTAGGCTGACACTAGCCGATCTGGGTTGGCTGGACTACCATACCTAGACTATGTGACCAGAAGTATCCTCACACCCCCAAAAATTTACATTTTTCATATTAGGTGCATTGTGTTACCATTTACTGCCAGGTACTCCATACCAGCGGCCTCAGTAGTCATTAGACATCGTGAGAGAGCGGAACGGGGCGCTCCGCGGAACTCATGGGCTTCGAACGTGGTCAAGTGATTGGATGTCACTTGTGTCATACGTCAGTACGCGAGATTTCCACACTTCTATACAGCGCTAGGTCCACTGTTTCCGATGTGGTGGTGAAGTGGAAACGTGAACGGACACGTACAGCACAAAAGCGTACAGGCCGACCTCGTCTGTTCACTGACAATCGTAATGCGTAATAGGCAGAGATCTGTCCAGACCATCACACGGTAATTCCAAACTGCATCAGGATCCACTGCAAGTACTATGACAGTTAAGCGGGCGGTGAGAAAACGTGGATTTCATGGTCGAGCGATTGCTCATAAGCCACACATCACGCCAGTAAATGCCAAACGACACCTCGCTTGGTGTAAGGAGCGTAAACATTGGACGATTGAACAGTGGAAAAACGTTGTGTGGAATGACGAATCACTATACACGATGTGGCGATCCGATGGCAGGGAGTGAGTATGGCGAAAGCCCGGTGAACGTCATCTGCCAGCGTGTGTAGTGCCAACAGTAAAATTCTGAGGCGGTGGTGTTATGTTGTGGTCGTGTTTTTCATGGGGGGTGGGGGGGGGGGTGGGGGAGGCTATACTCTTTGTTGCTTCGCGTGACACTATCACAGTACAGGACAACATTGATTATTTAAGCACCTTCCCGCTTCCCACTGTTGAACAGAAATTGAGGGTTGGTGGTTGCATCTTTCAACATGATCGAGCACCTGTTCATAATACACACCATGTGGCGGAATGGTTACACCACAGTAACACTCCTGTAATGTACTGGCCTGCACAGGGACCTGACCTGAATCCTACAGGACACCTTTGGGATGTTTTGGAACGCTGACTTCGTGTCAGGCCCCATCGACCGACAGCGATACCTCTCCTCAGTGCAGCACTTTCATTCCCCAAGAAACCTTCCAGCACGTGATTAAACGTATGTCTATGAGAGTGGAAGCTGTCATCAAGGCTAACGGTGGGCCAACACCATACTGAGTTCCAGCAATACCGACGGTGGGCGCTACGGGCTTGTAAGTTTTTTCAGCCAGGTGTTCGGATACTTTTGATCACATCGTGTATGTACACTGGTCAGGCAGAACATTATGACCATCTAGCTACTATCAATATAAACCCACCCGGGCGACATCAGTGTCACCTGCTGCGGAATGGCTGCTAGAGGGCCGACTGTGCTGCCCCAGCGGCTCGGCGCGAGCAATTAGGAAACTACACGATTTCTCGGGTGTTCGAGGAATGTTGTAGTGAGTAACTTCAATACGTGTCGAGACCATGGGGATGGTTGGGCCGCCTCTCCTCATTACAAAATGGCTCTGAGAAGTCCCCTAGAACTTAGAACTACTTAAACCTAACTAACCTAAGGACATCACACACATTCATGCCCGAGGCAGGATTCGAACCTGCGACCGTAGCGATCGTGCGGTTCCAGACTGTAGCGCCTTTAACCGCTCGGCCACTCCGGCCGGCCGCTGCATTGGACGATTGTATTGAGTATTGTTGTGGGTTACCAGTTACCGAGTTTGGTATGACTCTTCAATTTTAAAAATGTTTAAGCTGTTATGGTAATGCTGTGCCTATTCAGTCATTCGTTCCATTGTTTTTACACTGTGACCGAGTTACTTGTAAGTACGCGCAGTATCTCGAAAAGAAACTATATGATGAATGTCACCAGAAATGAAAGAAAAGTAATGGGATGTGGTGAAAGTAAATCAGGCAATGCTGAGGGCATTAAATTACGAAATGATTTATCGAAAACAAAGGGTCCGTTTTCCTGTTTTGAGAGAAAAATAACCGATGACGACCGATTGGTTGGGTTAAAGATTAAAGGGACCAAACTACAAAGGTCATCGGTCCCTTGTTTCATAAAAACACAGAGCACAGGGAAACTATCCACCAGTCAAGCGAAGCACTAAAAGAAAAACTCCGGGGGAAGAAAAGCCCCATGGTCCATTGTAAGACAACACGGAAAACAGAGCACAGCAACAAAGACAACATAGAGAACAAAGGCAGAAGGAACGAAAGCTGCACAGCAGAGGACTGTGGCTGGGTGATCACGAAAAATAATAGGATGAGCCAGCCACACTGCAACACGTTAAAACCTCCAGCCTAACAGTGTAGGGTGGAGTCGAATTACAACACAAAACTAATTAAAAGAGATGGCTCAAAAGAGGGTGATGTTACGTAAGTTAAATGGACCTATAAAAGCCACTTGCGCGAATAAAACTGAAAAACCGATCTGCCATAGAGACATTGTCACCTAAAAGAGATGATAAAGCACCCTGGAGATTAAAAGTTCGCCTGAGGGCGGTTAAAAGAGGACAGTCCAACAATATATGGGCCACCGTCATATTCGCACCACAGCGACAATGAGGGGGGTCCTCTCGACGCAGCAGATGACCATGCGTCAGCCAAGAGTGGCCAATGCGGAGCCTACACAGAACAACAGAATCCCTGCGAGAGGCCCGCATGGAGGAACCCCACACAGTCGTTGTCTCCTTTACCTGCCGCAGCTTGTTGGGTGCAGACAGAGTGCTCCATTCGTCTCCCCACAACCCAAAGACCCGACGGTGCAAAACCGTTCTGAGATCAGTTTCCGGGAGGCCGATCTCGAACGGCAGTTTGCGGGTGGCTTCTTTAGCTAACTTGTCGGCGAGTTCGTTTCCCGCTATCCCAACGTGTCCTGGGGTCCATATGAACACCACCGAACGACCACGCTGTTCAAGAGCGTGGATGGACCCCTGGATGGCACCAACAATGGGGTGGCGTGGGTAGCACTGGACAAGAGCCTGTAGACTACTGAGCGAGTCACTGCAAATGACGAAGGACTTTCCAGTGCTGGTACGAATATGCTCAAGGGCACGAAAAATGGCTGTCAGTTCTGCGGTGTAAACACTGCAGCCTTCCGGCAAGGAGCGCTGGTCTACATAGTCCGCACGAGCATAAGCGTACCCCACACGGCCATCAACCATCGAGCCATCTGTATAGATAACCCCCGAGGCATGGTATGCGCCTAGGAGCGCAAGGAATTGGCGGCGCAAGACTGCAGGAGGAACTGAATCTTTCGGCCATCGGGAAAGTTCCAGCCGAAGCTGCGGCCGACGAATACACCAAGGTGGTGTATGTGGGCGGACCTGGAAAGCAGATGGAAGAGGCAAACACTCGAGTTCATTAAGGAGCGACCAAATACGGATCCCAATGGTATGGCCTGATCGTGGCCGCTGGTGTGGGATATGGACTGCCGCATTTTCGAAAAGGAGACGATAGTTAGGGTGACGGGGCGAACAACGAACGTGGGCAGCATAGTTGGCTAAGAGTTGTTGACGCCGAATACGAAGTGGAGGAACCCCAGCCTCAGCAAGGAGGCTATTAACAGGACTGGTGCGGAATGCTCCTGTCGCCTGTCGAACCCCACAGTGGTGAACGGGATCCAGCAGTTGCAACGCTGAGGGCGATGCTGAGCCATACGCCACACTCCCATAATCCAGTCGGGACAGCACAAGGGCTTTGTAGAGCTGCAGCAGCGTGTGACGATCTGCACCCCAAGTTGTGTTGCTTAGGCAGCGGAGGGCATTCAGATGCTGCCAGCACTGACGCTTGAGCTGACGAATATGTGGAAGCCAAGTAACCTGGGCATCGAACAGCAATCCCAGAAAACGGTAAGTGTCAACAACCCTGAGCATGGCATCCTGAAGATAGAACTCAGGGTGGGGATGGACAGTACGACGCCGACAAAAGTGCATAACACAGGTCTTCGCAGGAGAAAATTGAAACCCATGGGCTAGGGCCCACGCCTGCGCCTTGCGTATGGCTCCCTGCAACCTACGTTCTGCAACACTAATGGTGGAGGAGCTGAAAAAGATGCAGAAATCGTCAGCATATAACGTGGGTGAGACAGACGACCCTACTGCTGCTGCAAGGCCATTAATGGCCACAAGGAAAAGGGGCACGCTCAATACAGAGCCCTGTGGAACGCCGTTCTCCTGGATATGAAGTGAACTATGGGATGTGCCAATTAAAACGCGGAATGTCCGAATAGATAAAAAATTCTGAATAAAAATGGGGAGAGAGCCCCGGAGACCCCACCCGTGCAACGTGGCGAGAATATGGTGCCGCCACGTCGTGTCATATGCTCTGGAGAGGTCGAAAAAGACGGAGGCGAGGTGTTGGCGCCTGGAAAAAGCAGTGCGGATTGCAGACTCAAGGTGGAACGGCCCTGACGGAAGCCGCTCTGGCACAGAGCCAGAAGACCCCGAGACTCGAGCAGCCAACACAGCCGTCGACTCACCATACGTTCCAGTAGCTTGCACAGAGAGTTTGTCAAGCTGATGGGCCGATAGCTATCCACATTAAGTGGGTCCTTACCAGGCTTCAGCACCGGAATGACGGTACTCTCCCGCCACTGCGACGGAAAGACACCATCGCCCCATATGCGGTTGAAGATGGCAAGAACACACCGCTGACAGTCCGGGTAAAGGTGTTTGAGCATCTGATTGTGGATGCCATCTGGCCCAGAGGCTGTATCGGGGCACTGTGCCAGGGCGCTCTGCAGTTCCCACAAACTAAATGGGGCGTTATACGCCTCAGGGTGGCGAGAAGCAAAAGAAAGCCGTTTGCCTTCCTCCCGGCGTTGGAGCGCGCGAAACGCGGGCGGGTAATTCCCCGACGCAGAGGCCCGAACATAGTGCTGAGCAAAATGCTCGGCGATTGCATCGGCATCGGTGGATACCGCCCCGTTGATGGTAAGCCCTGCGACACCTGTAGAGTGCTGCAATCCAAAGATGCGCCGAATCTTCATCCACACCTGGGAGGGTGAAGTACGGGAACCAATGTTGGAAACGTACCTCTCCCAGCACTCCTGTTTCCGCCTTTTGATGAGCCGCCGGGCCTGAGCACGGAGACGTTTGAAAAAAATGAGGTTCTCCAAAGACGGGTGCCGCTTATGTCGCTGAAGAGCCCGCCGACGTTCTTTAATGGCTTCAGCGACCTCTGGAGACCACCAAGGCACCGACTTTCGCCGGGGGCACCCTAATGAACGAGGAATGGTACGTTCCGCAGCGGAAGCAATCGCTGCAGTCAGTGTCCCAACCGCCACATCGATGGTACCGTGGGGGAGAGAGTCAACAGTGGCAGCAGAGGAGAACATTTCCCAGTTTGCCTTACTAAATGCCCATCTAGGCAAGCGTTCATGGGAGCGACGCTGGGGTAGTGAAAGGAAGATGGGAAAATGGTCACTACCACCCAAGTCAGCATGGACTCTCCAGTGGACCAATGGTACAAGCCCTCGGCTGCACAACGACAGATCTATGGCCGAGAACGTGCCATGCGCCACACTGAAATGTGTGGCGGCGCCAGTGTTTAAGAGGCAGAGGTCGAGTTGGGAGATGAGATTCTCGACCTCTCTGCCTCGGCCAGTAACCTTCGTTCCACCCCACAGGGGATTGTGGGCGTTAAAATCCCCAAGGAGAAGAAAAGGCGTGGGGAGTTGGGCGACAAGTGCAGCCAAGTCGGTCAGGGAGACTGTACCACCTGGAGGGAGATAGACACTGCAGACGGTTATGTCCTGGGTAGTCCTTACGCGGACAGCCACAGCTTCCATTGATGTTTGAAGGGGCACAGGAGCACTATATACAAAGGTAAGGACATACACGCAGGCTCCACCTGACACACTATTGTAAGTGCTACGGTTGCAGTAATAACCCCTGTATTCACGAAGGACAGGGGTCCGCATTGCCGGGAACCAGGTTTCCTGGAGGGCAATGCAGAAAGCAGGTGTCATGCTTAGAAGCTGTCGTAGCTCAGGGAGATGGCTAAAATAACCGCCACAGTTCCACTGGAGGATTGTACAAAGCGTGTCCTGTAGGGGAATGAAGGCACTGAAAAAGCAAATTACTTCACAGAGTCACATGCTGCCACCGACTGAGTGACTGATGTCGCAACTGCCATCGTTTCTGAGACGGCGAGATCGAGGTCATCAGAGGACGCAAAGAGCTCGACCTCGTCCTCAGAGGCTGAGCTGACAGGAAGCCGTGGTGCGGGAACCACTGGGTCCTTAGGCTTCTTGGAGAGCTTCCTCTTCTCTCTCTTGTCTTTGGGAGGAGGGTTGGCATGCTGGGAGGGCTGTCCTGACGCATTGTCAGGAACAGAGGAAGAGCGTGAAGCCCTTCGACCAGCAGCTGGTGGCTTTTTCAACCACTGGCTAGTGTCTTGTGAGACACTGGGGAAGTCCGTGGAAGGGACGCCCCCAAGGGATCCCTTCCGAACAAGTGAGGCCGGAGGAGGCTGTTGCGTCTCCGGCTGAGCAGCCGGTGGGAGCTGTCGCTTCCCCGGCTGAGGAGCCGGAGAGGGCTGTCGCCGCTCCGGCTGAGAGGTGGGGACCAACGTCCCCGGTTGCTTGGGGCGCACTGCTCCCAAACTCGGTGTTTTGGGAGCAGTGGAAGAGAGAGCGGCCTGTCCCAGCGGTGGGGCAGACGTTACTTGATTTCTCTGTGGGCCAACAGAGGAGCTGGTGGCGGCAGTGTGACGGTAGCGTAACTCCTCAACATAGGTGTGGGGTTGAGTCGTTCTAATTTCTTCTTTGCCTCTTGGTAACTTAAACGGTCCAAGGTCTTAATTTCTTGTATCTTCCGTTCTCGTTGATAGACCGCACAGTCTGGTGAGCAGGGAGAATGATGCTCCCCACAGTTAACGCAGGTGGGAGGCGGAGCACATGGAGCATTAGGATGCGGAGGTCGTCCACAATCACGACACGTGGGGCTGGAAGTGCACCTGGAGGACATGTGTCCGAATTTCCAGCACTGGAAGCATCGCATAGGGGGCGGGACATAGGGCTTGACATCGCACCGGTATATCATGACCTTGACTTTCTCAGGCAAGCAGTCGCCCTCAAAGGCCAGGATGAAAGCACCGGTAGCGACCCTATTATCCTTCGGCCCCCTAAAGACACGACGGACAAAGTGTACACCTCGTCGTGCCAGATTCTCCCGTAGCTCGTCATCAGACTGTAGCAGAAGATCTGTATGAAAGATAATCCCCTGGACCAAATTTAAGGACTTATGGGGAGTGACAGTAACGGGGATGTCACCGAGCTTCTCACAGGCGAGTAACGCCTGGGACTCCGCAGATGAAGCTGCTCGTATCAAAATGGCGCCGCTCCTCATTTTGGAAAGAGACGCCACTTCCCCAAACTTATCTTCGAGATTGTGCACGAAGAAAAGAGGCTTAGTCCCCAAAAACGAATCCCCATCAGTTCTGCTGCACACAAGGTATCGTGGCGAATACGGCTCCTGTCTGTCTGCAGCCCTGCGTTCCTCCCATGGTGTGGCTAGGGAAGGGAACGATTTCATGTTATATGTCACAGCGTTAAATTCCACCTTACCACGCTTAGAGACATTTGCGGTCGGGCGACCACCAGATTGAGATTTCACCCGCTTCATTGCGGGGCATCCGCCCCGATGCCACCCACTCCGACCAGGGGCTCTCCCCACGGGCGCCACCCAGCCACAGCAAAGGCCACCTGGCAGGATGGCTGTTGCTGGGAGTCCCGATGCCCCAGAGAGACGAGCATCTACTCCTTGGCTGACGTGGGGAGGTGTCAGCTCAGGCATCGGCAGTACGATCCCTGTGTTGTCAGGGGGCTACAACCTAGAGGGTACATGGCGGCCCCACCACAACGGGCTGGCTACCGTGCTGGATTTTGGGTGCCATGGGTAGTCCATAGTGATCGCGGGTGCAGATGGTGACGCACTACGGGCGGTACTTACACAATACATCAGGTATCTATGCCCAAAATGAGGGATGGAGGGCGCAGGTACGACGCCAAGACGATCAAGAGTGCCAAGGTCTTAGGGCACAGAGGACTGATGGTGCACCACGTAAGGTGTCCTTCCCCAAAAGGCTCGTACTTCTGTGGAATTTGGAAAAATGGAGGTCAAACCCTAATGGGGACCATCACATTAAGGCCAAAACGTTTGAGACTCCTTTTAGTCGCCTCTTACGACAGGCAGGAATACCGCGGGCCTATTCTTATCCCCGAACACGCAGGGGGGGATGACGACCGAAATCGAGAAGATACAAAATGGAGACTGGGAATAATAAAAAAAAAATCATTTCTCAAAAAGTTCTTGACATAGGATGTAAGTCTGTGTGCTAGGGAGCATTTTCTGACGTATTTAGACATCTATGGAAGACGGCTGTTAACAACCGTCAAGCATTGTATAAAATGCGTGTTTGACCATCAGCTGTATTTTTTTTTTTTTATTTAAAACCCACCATCATCACAGAATACATGGCGTGCTCCACACATGAGACGCGGCCAGTATTTAAGTGATGACACACATGATATTGTGGGTAAACTGTTTTAACCGTAATCCGTGAAGATGGTCTGTGACTGAAGCCAGTCAATATCTGGGTTTTAAATAAAAAAAGCAGCTCATCGTGAAATACGCATTTCATACATTATCTGACGTATTTGTCTGGATTTTAAACTTACAGAAATGAAAAATAGACGTTACACAGTAGTGACAGGGAAGGGAATAACTTGGGCCGCTACAGATCAGGGGTGAATGTTGGATGGGTGGATTCCGTAATTAACAAAGACGTACTGATTTACATAGGTACAACTTTACTTTTTTATGTAACTCATGATATTAATTGAAAAAGGAAAGCAAAAATATACACTACTGGCCATTAAAATTGCTACACCACGAAGATGACGTGCTACAGACGCGGAATTCAAGCGACAGGAAGAAGATGCTGTGATATGCAAATGATTAGCTTATCAGAGCATTCGCACAAGGTTGGCGCCGCTGGCGACAGCTACAATGTGCTGACATGACGAAAGTTTCCGACCGATTTCTCATACACAAACAGCAGTTGCCCGGCGTTGCCTGGTGAAACGTTATTGTGAAACCTCGTGTAAGGAGGAGAAATGCGTTCCATCACGTTTCCGACTTTGATAAAGGTCGGAGTGTAGCCTATCGCGATTGCGGTTTATCGTATCGCGACATTGCTGCTCGCGTTGGTCGAGATCCAATGACTGTTAGCAGAATATGGAATCGGTGGGTTCAGGAGGGTAATACGGAACGCCGTCCTGGATCCCAACGGCCTCGTATCACTAGCAGTCGAGATGACAGGCATCTTATCCGCATGGCTGTAACGGATCGTGCAGCCACGTCTCGATCCCTGAGTCAACAGATGGGGGCGTTTGCAAGACAACAACCATCTGCACGAACAGTTCGACGTTTGCAGCAGCACGGACTATCAGCTCGGAGACCATGGCTGTGGTCAACCATGACGCTGCGTCACAGACAGGAGCGCCTGCGATGGTGTACTCTACGACGAACCTGGGTGCACGAATGGCAAAACGTCATTTTTAAATCCAGGTTCTGTTTACAGCATCATGATGGTCTAATCCGTGTTTGACGACATCGCGGTGAACGTACATCGGAAGCGTGTATTCGTCATCGTCATACTGGCGTGATGGTATGGGGTGCCATTGGTTACACTTCTCGGTCACCTCTTGTTCGCATTGACGGCAGTTTGGACGTTACATTTCAGATGTGTTACGACCCGTGGCTCTACGCTTCATTCGATCCCTGCGAGAACCTACATTTCAGCAGGATAATGCACGACCGCATGTTGCAGGTCCTGTACGGGCCTTTCTGGATACAGAAGATATTCGACTGCTGCCCTGGCCAGCACATTCTCCAGATCTCTCACCAACTGAAAACGTCTGGTCAATGGTGGCCGAGTAACTGGCTCGTACCAATACACCAGTAACTACTCTTGGTGAACTGTGGTATCGTGTTGAAGCTGCATGGTCAGCTGTACCTGTACACGCCATGCAAGCTCTGTTTAACGCAATGCCCAGGCGTATCAAGGCCGTTATCACGGCCAGAGGTGGTTGTTCTGGGTACTGATTTCTCAGGATCTATGCGCCCAAATTGCGTGAAAATGTAATGAGACGTCAGTTCTGGTATAATATATTTGTCCAATGAATACCCGTTTATCATCTGCATTTCTTCTTGGTGTAGCAGTTTTAATAGCCAGTAGTGTATAAATAAACATGGTAGGACGTTTCCGTTACAACGTATCGCCGGTTTCCCTCGTCTCCATTAGTTGGAGATAAGAGCAATATTACGTGAGTGCGCAGCCATGTAGTCCTAATAGCCAGAACGCGCCACACTGAGAACGTTACGACATTCCTTAGGTGGGACAGCAGGTTTCCACTGACGCCCATTTAGCGGAGACGCGCTGGACTCGCTGGGGCAGTGGCGACACGCGGCCAGCGCAGCAGGCAGACACCAGACACCTGCCACTACGTCAGCCAGCCAGCACGTGCCGGCCAGGGTACCGCAGTGCGCCACGGGCACACACCCGCAGCGCAGTAACCGCTCATCCAGCACCCTGCCGTGGCACCGGCCGCGACGGCCGGACGCAGGACGCATCGAAAACAAAAAAGTTACGTATTTCATTTTTGCTGGTTTGAGGGTACACTCCGCAGTCCTGCTACACGTGGAAATGTTCGCTTCTCAGTATCGTGTTACGCCGGTGTGGAGACGATCAAAATGGCGCAGAATATTGGCAGTCCCGGCTGCCGTCACGTCACCCGTTTTCAGTATCACAAACGGAACGACATCACTACTGGACATTAAAATTGTTACACCAAGAGCAAATGCAGGTGATAAACGGGTATTCATTGGACAAATATATTATACCAGAACTGACGTCTAATTACATTTTCACGCAATTTGGGTGCATAGATCCTGAGAAATCAGTACCCAGAACAACCACCTCTGGCCGTAATAACGGCCTTGATACGCCTGGGCATTGCGTTAAACAGAGCTTGCATGGCGTGTACAGGTACAGCTGACCATGCAGCTTCAACACGATACCACAGTTCACCAAGAGTAGTTACTGGCGTATTGGTACGAGCCAATTACTCGGCCACCATTGACCAGACGTTTTCAATTGGTGAGAGATCTGGAGAATGTGCTGGCCAGGGCAGCAGTCGAACATTTTCTGTATCCAGAAAGGCCCATACAGGACCTGCAACATGCGGTCGTGCATTATCCTGCTGAAATGTAGGTTCTCGCAGGGATCGAATGAAGCGTAGAGCCACGGGTCGTAACACATCTGAAATGTAACGTCCAAACTGCCGTCAATGCGAACAAGAGGTGACCGACACGTGTAACCAATGGCATCCCATGCCATCACGCCGGGTGATACGCCAGTATGGCGATGACGAATACACGCTTCCAATGGTCATTCACCGCGATGTCGCCAAACGCAGATGCTACCATCATGATGCTGTAAACAGAACCTGGATTCATCCGGAAAATGACGTTTTGGCATTCGTCCAACCATGTTTGTCGTCTCGTCGAGTACACCATCGCAGACGCTCCTGTCTGTGATGCAGCGTCAAGGGTAACCGCAGCCATGGTCTCCGAGCTGATAGTCCATGCTGCTGCAAACGTCGAACTGTTCGTGCAGATGGTTGTTGTCTTGCAAACGCCCCCATCTGTTGACTCAGGGATCGAGACGTGGCTGCACGATCCGTTACAGCCATGCGGATAAGATGCCTGTCATCTCGACTGCTAGTGATACGAGGCCGTTGGGGTCCAGCACGGCGTTCCGTATTACCCTCCTGAACACACCGATTCCATATTCTGCTAACAGTCATTGGATCTCGACCAACGCGAGCAGCAATGTCGCGATACGATAAACGGCAATCGCGATAGACTAGAATCCGACCTTTATCAAAGTCGGAAACGTGATGGTACACATTTCTCCTCCTTACACGCGGCATCACAGCAACGTTTCACCAGGCAACGTCGGTCAACTGCTGTTTGTGTATGAGAAATCGGTTGGAAACTTTCGTCATGTCAGCACGTTGTAGGTGTCGCCACCGGCGCCAACCTTGTGTGAATGCTTTGAAAAGCTAATCATTTCCATAGCACAGCATCTTCTTCCTGTCGGTTAAATTTCCGCGTCTGTAGCACGTCATGTTCGTGGTGTAGTAATTTTTGTGGCCAGTAGTGTACATTCCGCAGTCGTGCCACACGTGGCAATTTTCGCGTCACGGTACCGTAGCACGCCGGTAGAGGAGATGGATCAAAATGGCGCAGAACATTGGCTGTCCCGGTTGTCGTCACGTGACCCGTTCTCATTGTTTGAAACGGAACGACAGAACTAGAAGCGATGCTGAGACGGCCAAAGTGTACGGCACCTGTGCACTCCCAGACGAACACAGGTTACGTTGGACAGACGCTTCCACTGCGGTGAGACACGATAAGCTTACGTCCACGAATCGTGTGAAACTCAACTTGCCCCTTTCTCTGCCATATTTCTAAATTTCCGGAAAGCATTTGACACGGTGGAGGCTGTTAACGAAGGCACGAGCATATGGAGTACTTTCACAGATAAGTGAGTGGCTGGAGGACTTTTTAAATTATAGA
This sequence comes from Schistocerca serialis cubense, assembly GCF_023864345.2. NCBI lineage: Eukaryota > Metazoa > Arthropoda > Insecta > Orthoptera > Acrididae > Schistocerca > Schistocerca serialis. Next base: position 470,178,494 of record NC_064646.1, on the reverse strand, counting down.
ACTCAATAGGTTTTCCTCGACGGCGAGTGTTCATCAGGGACAAGGATATTGTCAGCAGTGCTCCAGGGAAGTGTGATGGGACCGCTGTTGTTCTCTTCATACACGTAAATGATTTGGCGGACAGGTTGGGCTGCAATCTGCGATTGTCTGCTGATGACGCTGTGATGTGCAGTAACGTGTCGAAGTTGAGTGACTGTAGGAAGATACAAGATGAGTTAGGCGTAGTTTCTAGTTGGTGTGATGAATGGCAGCTAGCTCTAAATGTGGAAAGATGCAGGTTAATGCGGATGAGTAGGAAGATCAAAGTCGTAATGTTTGGATTCAGTATTAGTAGTGAGCTGCTTGACTCAGTGAAGTCGTTTAAATATCTGAATTGTGGCTTCTTGTGCTCCAAGACCGCAGTATCTCACTTGAAGCAATGGTGGAAAAATCGAAAATCAGTCACTGATCAGTTTCCTACATCTTGCAAAGTGATATGAAATGGAGCGAGCATGTGGGATTCTCATAGTAAAGGCGAATCGTCGACTTTGGGATTTTAGGATAATTCTAGTGTGGTTCATCTATAAAGGAGACCGCATACAGGACGCTGCTGCGACCTGGCCTTGAGTAGTGCTCGATGCGACCTGGCCTTGAGTAGTGCTCGAGTGTTTCGTATCCCTACCAGGTCGGATTAAAGGAAGGCACCGAAACAATTCAGAGGCGGGCTGCTAGATTTGTAACCGGTAGGTTCGGACAACACATAAGTGTTACAGAAATGCTCCGGGAATTGAAATGGGAACCCCCGAAGTGAAGGCGACGCTGTTTTCGAGGAACACTATTGAGAAAATTTAGAGAACCGGTATTTGAAACTGACTGCACATGATTTTACAGCCGCCAACACACATTGCGAGTAAGGACGACGAAGGTAAGTCACGAAAAATTAGGACTCATATAGATAGTCGTTTTTCCCCTCGTTCTGTTAGCGAGTGGAGCAGGGAAAGAAGTGTGGTGGTGGCAATAGTGGTACACAGTACCCTCCGCCACGCGCCGTACGGTGGCTAGCGGAGTGTCTATTTAAATGTAGATGTGGACAAGTCTGAATCACGAAGGACGAAGTGCCACATCGCGTTTGTGTGAAGAAGGATCGCAAGGGAAGTGTGGGCTCTGGTGTTCCTAGACCGGCGTATCTCACTTGAGACAATGATGGAAAATTCGAAAATCAGTCACTGATCACTTTCCTGCATCGTTCAAGACACTTTTAATATCAAAGAAGTCCTCGTCCGCTGTGTTGGCTGATTGCTCACATCCACTCAAAAAGCCCGCCAAACCTAGGCGGCCGCGAAAATGTTCCAGCTGTGAGAAACCCATTCAGGTGACTTCTTTGGTCGCCTGATAACCGTGCACGGGTACTGGATCTGCTACTATGACACCGAGACAACGGAGCAAACTGAGAAGCGCACACGTAAGAAAGGGGCGAAGATCCAACCATCACCGGGCGCGGTGACGCTGACAAGGGAACCTACCCATCGCACCCCCCTCAGATTTAGTTATAAGTTGGCACAGTGGATAGGCCTTGAAAAACTGAACACAGATCAATTGAGAAAACAGGAAGAAGTTGTGTGGAACTGTGAAAAAATAAGCAAAATACACAAACTGAGTAGTTCATGGCAAGATAGGCAACATTAAGGACGCTGAGACCGCAGCAGCGCCGTGGTCTCGTGGTAACGTGAGCAGCTGCGGAACGAAAGGTCCTTGGTTCAAATCTTCCATCGAGTGAAAACTTTAAATTTTTATTTTCAGTTTATGTGACAAACTCTTATGTTTTCATCACGTTTTTGGGAGTGATTATCACATCCGCAAGAAAACCTAAATCGGGCAAGGTAGAAGAATCTTTTTGCCCATTCGCCAAATGTACAAGATAGGTGGGTCGACAACATATTTCTGTTATGTGACGCACATGCCGTCACCAGTGTCGTATAGAATATATCAGACGTGTTTACCTACGGACGAATCGGTTGACCTATGAGCTTGCGATCAAATGTTTTTGGTTCCCACTGGAGAGGCACGTCCTTTCGTATACTAATCGCACGGTTTTGCGGTGCGGTCGCAAAACACGGACACTAAACTTATTACAGTGAACAGAGACGTCAATGAACGAACGGACAGATCATAACTTTGCGAAAATAAAGAAAGTAGACTTTCCACTCGAGGGAAGACTTGAACCAAGGACATCTCGTTCCGCAGCTGTTCACGCTAACGACGGGACCACGGCGCTCCTAAGCTTTCACTATCCTTGATGTTGCCTATCTTGCTCAAGGACTACTCGGTTTGTATATTTTGCTTACTTTTTCATAGTTCCACACAACTTCTTCCTGTTTTCTCAATTGATCTGTGTTCAGTTTATCAAGGCCTATCCACTGTGCCAAGTTATAACTAAATCTGAGGGGGGTGCGATGGGGAGGTTCCCTTGTGAGTACTTTTTACTGTCGCGGAGTCGTGCAACAGATTATGCTCGTAACGGGCATTCGTGGCCTACGGAAATCCCATGTAGAGATTATGGGAGGCTTTCGAGAGGAATCATCGCGAGAAACTATCGAAGAGGCCCCTTTACCTCACACACAGCCCCGGTTCGGTCAGCCTAGGTGACGCTGCAGTAAAATATTGCTTCAACCCCGCAGTCTGCTGACACAGCACCCAATGAATTCTTCATCTCTCATCTATTGCGGAACACTGTAACCTCTCGATACACATCTGGTCTTTTTGAAACTAAAATTTATTCGAACTGGCCATGAACACTTCCCATATTTCATATAAAATCACGAATTCCCGTTTTAAAAGAGAAAGCTAAATAAAAGGATAATACGAGCCAATGGAGTGCAAAGTAGTAAGGGCCTTTATTCAAAGAGTTTCTAACGATAGTCCCATTTGTTTCTCAACTACTATATAAACCCAACGCACGTATTGTTGATGTGTTTAGCGTCTAGGAGTCTTTAGCGTCTGGATGTCTTTGGCGTTCGAGATTTTAGTGTCCGAGCTTCTAGCGCTTGAGTCCCTCGTATTCGCGTCTCTTGAGTTCATGCGCCACTGCGTGAAGTAGTTAACTTCACTGAAAGCAGGTCTAATTAAAAGTGAAGTTCTGTTCGTTTAATTTATTGTCAAAAATACGAAAACTGACACAACTGAGATATCGCTTACTTCCAGCGGGAATCTCAACCTATAAAAGATATCATTAATTCCAATTTCAGAACTTTCGATTATAGATACTATCTGGACATTCATTATCGGTCTTAAGTGCGACCATTCACAGTAGTGCATCACATCAAAGAAATTGTGTTAATAAAAACCGAGTTAAGGAAAAACTACAGAGACCTAAGGTTTCGAACAGAGTATCATGAGAAGTCAAACGTGTATTGGAGCATCTCTGGGCAATAATAATAATAATAATAATAATAATAATAGTTTATTTCATTTTTAATATGAAAGGGAATAATTTTCAACGGACAAAACATCATGCTCTGTTAAATTACCGCTGCGACCTTTGAAGGAATTATTTCGGTGTGCATGTGCTACGCAAATAAAAGATATCAATTCATTTTGAAACGCGAATCGGTCCCCTAATAACTCTTAATGAGCATCTCTGGCGGCATCCGCTGAACACCGCAGCTAGCCGATGGTGACGATTTGAATCTACAGTTATTAATCAAAAAATATTGACTCCATTATCAGATGGTGCAGTGTCGCCCGGCTTTCACGTATCTCGACGAGGTGAAGAAAACTGGCCGGGCATTGAACAAGGACATTAGACTTTCGCTGACGGTGGAAGTGCAGTAGGCAGCAATAGGAACCGTGACACCAGGCACTTCCAAAACGACGAGAGTGCATTTTTGAGGCGATATTCAAAATGCATACTTATATACAACAAAAGTCTGCATCAAGTCTTCCGTCATTGGGGAATGATGTCTCCCCTTGAAGGATAAATACTTAGACATAGTTTAATATCTTCACCGATTTTCGTGGCCCCAGCTTCATTCTCATCTGATGATGATTAAAACATTATGATTAGCCCTCGCACATCTCGTACGCAGGCTTCTGGCCTGCTAAAACGGGAGAGTTGTTCTAATAAAAGAGACATATAAATACACTACGTCCGGGTTCGCGCATCCACTGACAATGCCGGTATGCTTAGGCCGCAGAAGACTCAGGCAGCGCTGTGTGTTACCTCACTAACAGCCTGTGCTGACGTAGCGCAGTCCGTCTAGAGCCGCGTCATTAGCGACCCGCATTTCTGCCATGCTCGTTACCGGTCAGCTTGTCCTACTGAGTTGTTGTATGTGTCGTTGTCTCACGTCAGAGGCATTAAATACCCACGATACGAGAGATTTGCTGCTGTTCCGGCTCTGAACGAAAGCTGATACATTTTTCTGAGAGTGCTTCTTCTAGGAGCACAAGCGTCTTGCTGTAAACAAGGAGTTATATCTAAAAAACCAGTTTAATAGACAGGATGAGACATTTTTATCCACTGGGTTTCTTAAAAAAATGGTTGAACTAAATGCTCTGTATAAGTGTTGTATCAGGCCTAGACGACCCGATGAGGTACTCAAAAGTTTATGACTACCCATCTATATACATAAAAATGAAAATATTTGTTTGTTCAAAATCGTATATCTTCGAAAGTTCTTGATCGATTTCTGTGAAATTTTGACACAATGTTCACTCCAATACAGCCTTGTTTTGAAATTTTGACACAATGTTCACTCCAATACAGGCTTGCTTTTAGGCACCTATTCCTTTAACATTCGGAATTCTTTTGTAACAACGTTTCCTTATTATTAAATTTGTAAAAAAAATATATTACATATATTAATAATATCTATATAAATAAAAATGTAAATGTTCATTTGTTCAAAATCCTTAATCTGCTAAAGTTCTTCACTGATTAATTTGAAATTTCCACACAAGGTTATATTGTAATACGGGCGTGTATTTAGATACCGAATTTCTTTAAATGATGTACAGTATATGTAAGTGAAACTTTTAGAGACATTTTGTAACATTTCCATATTATTAAATTATGTAATTGTATGTATTACATATATTTAAAAATAGGTAAATAAAAACACGCACGTCTATCAATGGCACGTCGTGTCAAAATTTCAAATCAATCTGCCAAAAATCTCTTGGAGAGAGCCTTTCCAGTCTTCTGTAAAGGATTCGTGTTAGTATTTTGCAACTGTGACTTATTAAACTGATAGTTCGGTAATTTTCACATCTGTCAGCACCTGATTTCTTTGGGATTGTAATTATTATATTCTTCTTGAAGTCTGAGGATATTTCGCCTGTCTTATACATCTTGCTCGCCAGATGGTAAAGTTTTGTCATGAATGGCTCTCCGAAGACTGTCAGTAGTTCTAATGAAATGTTGTCTACTCCCGGGGTCTTATATCGACTTAGATCTTTCAGTGCTCTGTCAAACTCTTCACGCAGTATCATATCTCCATTCTCATCTTGACCTACGTCCTCTTCCATTTCCATAATATTGTCCTCAAGAACGTCGCCCTTGTATAGACCCTCTATATACTCCTTCCACCTTTCTGCTTTCCCTTCTTTTGCTTAGAACTGAGTTTCCATCTGAGCTCTTGATATTTATTCAAGTGGTTCTCTTTTCTCCAAGGGTCTCTTTAATTTTCCTGTAGGCAATATCTATCTTACCCCTAGTGATATATGCCTCTACGTACTTACATTTGTTCTCTACCCATCCCTGCTTAGCCATTTTTGCACTTCCTGTCGACCTCATTTTTGAGACGTTTATATTCTTTTTTGCCTGACAAGAAGTCTTGTTCCTCCACCCACCGAACTTCACTAATTCTCACTATATTTAACTAACATATCCATTTCCCTTTCTAAATTTTCTTACCTACCTGCCCGATCAAGGGATTTGACATTCGCCGTCCACTGTGGCCGAGCGGTTCTAGCCGCTTCAGTCTGGGCCGGCCGCTGTGGCCGTGCGGTTCTGGCGCTGCAGTCCGGAACCGCGGGACCGCTACGGTCGCAGGTTCGAATCCTGCCTCGGGCATGGGTGTGTGTGATGTCCTTAGGTTAGTTAGGTTTAAGTAGTTCTAAGTTCTTGGGGACTTATGACCTAAGATGTTGAGTCTCATAGTGCTCAGAGGGAGGCTTCAGTCTGGAACCGCGCGATCGCTATGGTCGCAGGTTTGAATCCTGCCTCATGCATGGATGTGTATGATGTCCTTAGGTTAGATGGGTTTAAGTAGTTCTAAGTTCTAGAGGACTGATGACCTCAGATGTCGAGTACCGAAGTGCTCAGAGCCATTTGAACCATTAGACATTCCATGCTCCGATCCGTAGAACGCCAGTTTTGTTTCTCCTGATAACGACGTCCTCCTGAGTAGTCCCCGCCCGGGGATCCGAAAGGGGGACTATTTTATCTCCGGAATATTTTACCCAAGAGGACGCCGTCATCATTTAACGATACAGTAAAGCTGCATGCCCTCGGGAAAAATTACGGCTGTAGTTTCCCCTCGCTCTCATCCGTTCGCAGTACCAGCCCAGCAAGGTTACTGTTACAAGGCCAGATAATCATCCAGACTGTTACCCCTGCAACTACTGAAAAGGCTGCTGCCCCTCTTCAGGAACCACACGTTTGTCTGGCCTCTCAACAGATACCCCTCCGTTGTGGTTGCACCTACGGTACGGCCATCTGTATCGCTGAGGCAAGCAAGCCTGCCCACCAACGGCAAGGTCCATAGTTTAAGGGGGGATATAAAATAGTGAAACAGGAAAGTTGTATTTATGGCATACTGGTTTCTGATTAGAATACTACTACTACTACTACTACTACTACTACTACTACTACTACTACTAGTGCTTCTACAGAATTTGAATTTGCAGTAATAATAAACAAGGCTCAATATCTGAGAGGGGAACGGGGGGCAGACGAGATGGACAAAGTGGTTAGAGAAAATGGACATAGAAAACGGGAAGGGGGAAAGAGAAGATGGACAGAGAGAGGGGAAGAGATGGACAGAGTGTGGGGGAAGGAGGAGCAAATGGACAAAAAAGGGAGATTGGGATATGGACAGAGACAGGAGAGAAGGAGATTAGGACGTATGTCCAATTCCTATACAAATTACAACGTGCGCTTTCTGTTGTCTCTCTTTTCCACTTCAGCAGACTGTGCTACAGCTAAGCGTGGCCGCGTACAGCTAGTAGTATCACATTATCCTGAAAAAAAAAACTGGTTCGTCAAAATCGCTTCCACATCTTTTTACTGATTACCGGTTTCTACATATCTGTGCTGTCATCATCAGATCTGGTAACATATTAACAGAAGTTGATGATCTTTACAAACTTCGAAGCCACATAATGCTATTGTGTCACTTCACAATAAAAAGTAGCAAGGAACATCAGCATGTTAAACATAAAATACCACAAATATGAAACACGAATCACGTTGCTACGACGTCTTAGCCTGATCACTCACTCATCACGACGAAGACGACTCGTTTTGTCAAACATTATAACAGCAATAGTAAAGTTTTCATCAGTCTAAAGAGATATTCGTCACACATCTGCATGGTAGTCCATCTTGTGTATTTTCATCTCCAAGTTACAACTCTAATCTATATCGATTTGGACCCGCACGCTGTACTCAAGCGTTTCACTCCCTCTACAATTTTTACCCCCAACACACCCCTCCATTATCAAACTGACGATTCGTTGTTGCCTCAGGATGTATCCCATCAAACTATCGATTCAGTTACTCAAGTTATGGAACAGTTTCTTCCCCAGTTCTATACTGTGCCTCCTCATTATTTATTCGACTTACCCATGTAATCTCCAGCACATTTCAGAAACTTCTATTCTCTGTTTACCTGAACTGTTTATCACCGACGTTTTACTTCTGTACGAGGCTACTACACTCCAGTGAAACACCTTCAGAAAGGGCTTGGTAACGTTTAATTTTTTATTCGAAGTCAGCAGATTTCCGATGCTTAGAATCGCTTTTCTTTATAACACTGTCTCGCATCCTTCTGCATCCTTCTCAGTCACCGCTTCCCTTTCAAATCATTCGACAGTTGTAAATGCAGCATGAGTTTTGATCAAGTCGTAGATAATCCTTTGCTTCCTCATTTTCATCTCTTCTGCCTTCATAATTTCTGACAGAATATTGCAGTCAACATTATCAAAAGCTTTCTTTAAACCTACAGATGCTATAAATTAGGTTTCCCTTTCTGTCTTCCAAGATTAGTCGTAGGCTGATTATTGCATCGCATGTTCCCACATTTCTCAGGGACCTAACCTCATCTTCCCCGACGTCGGTTCATAGAGATGGGTCGTTCGAGAACTAAGGGATCCAAAAGGAACGGTTCACCAAGACGAACGGAACGAGCGAGGAACGAATTCTAAGGCACGGTCTTTCATAGTTCACTTCGGTCGCGACTTTCTACTTATAGTTCCCGGGTATGGGAAACGGTCGGTCTCGTTCCCGCAACGGCACGTCGGCCGGTCTCGTTCCAGACTCGGTCCCGTTCCCGTCTGTCTCGGTCTCGGTCTCGCTAGGCCGGACTCGTCCTTTGCGTGGCCACTCGTCGCAGTCCACTGCCGACTGCTCATAGAGTATCGAGTTGTTCGTTTTGTTCGCTTCGCATGCCCATTCTAGATTTTCAAACCTTTTTTGAACTCTGAACTTCTGGTATCTTTTCGTATTCTATTCAGCGTCCACGACCGATAATTAAAATGTATTTTATAATTACGTAAATTACATAAAAATTACGTGGTATGTAATACATACGAGGGTAGTCCCAAAAGTAAGGTCTCCTGTTTTTTTATAAGTACAGAACTCTGTTTGTGTGGCAGTTGGTCACACTGTTATGAAGAGTGCTTCACGCGCTGTGTGCAAACATGCGCACGCCGCGCTGAGGCGCTCAGTCTTGGCTTGGCAGCCGTTGAGAATGGAGCTACCGTTGGATGTTACCGCCAAGTGCGCATTGCGCGCAGTTATTCGGTTTTTGAAGGCAAAGGGCACTGCGCCGATTGAAATCAATCACCAACTGACGGAAGTGTATGGTGAGTCGTACATGGATGTCAAAAATGTTCGTAAGTTGTGTAGAGAGTTTGCAGCTGGTCGGACCGAAATTCACGACGAACAAAGGAGCGGGAGACCATCAATTTCTGAGGAGACATTGTTGAAGGGTGAGCCACTGGGACCACAATTAACGCTGACAGGTACTGTGAGACTCTGAAAAAAATCAAACGGCCAATTCAGAACCGGAGAAGAAGAATGTTGAGCAAGGGCGTACACAACGCTCGCCCACACATCGCTCGGCAAACCGTTGCTCTCCTGCAACAGTTTTAGTGGAACCTAACCAACCCACCTACCCTATATTCCTGACTTGGCGCCCAGTGACTATCACTTGTTTCCTAGGACAAAAGAACATTTGGCCGGAAAGCTGTTATTCTCCGACGACGAGGTGAAAGAAGAGGTTCATAACTTTCTGAACAGCATGGCGACGAGCTGGTATGACATGGGCATACAAAAACTGCCACAGCGTCTACAAAAATTCATCGACAGAAACGGTGATTATGTCGAAAAATAGCTAAATGTTCAAGCTGTAAACTGATGTAAGTCATTGTAGAAATAAACTGGTCTATGTACTTATAAAAAAAATAAGAGACCTTTCTTTTGGGATTACCCTCGTACATTTCAGGTAACAAAACGGCGTATCAGCTTACTTCACTATTTCGATAAACAGCAGAAGAAATACTTCTAAAAAGGCCAGATTTTTTTTGTTATTACACATGCAAAGAACTTGGGCATGGCACACACTAGGCGATTTTCCGTCTTTTTTTTTTTTAATCCAACGTAAAAATGTTTCAAATGGCTCTGAGCACTATGGGACTTAACATCCGAGATGATCAGTCCCCTAGACTTCTAACTGGTTAAACCTAACTAACCTAAGCCGGCCGCGGTGGCCGTGCGGTTCTAGGCGCTTCAGTCCGGAATCGCGGGACTGCTACGGTCGCAGGTTCGAATCCTGCCTCGGGCATGGATGTGTGTGATGTCCTTAGGTTAATTAGGTTTAAGTAGTTCTAAGTTCTAGGGGACTGATGACCTCAGATGTTACGTCCCATAGTGCTCAGAGCCATTTGAATCATTTGTTAAGTCCCATAGTGCTTAGAGCCTTTAATTATTACATGTTTATCTATTCTGCTCGTAGCGGTCAACAAATCTTGCGTAATTGGCGACCAGTCTGTACTCGGGACCGGTTTTTCGTTCGCCACCTTATACTATTTCACTGCGATCAGCCACATAACGTTACAGTTGGCCAAACGAGATTTTTTGCAGAATCACGAAAATTACAAGAGTGTGAGAATTCTCATATGAATAAAAAGTCTATACTCCGAGGGGGGTGGGGGGAGGCAAGTGCCTCCTCTTTGCGCCTTCCATCTTCAGTCACCTATGGTACTAATTTTCAATTTTTCATAAGAACCATATACCAAGCACAATGAACGGCGAAAGAGTAAAAATGAACGATTACAAAAAGAGAGCTATCACCAGTGGACTAGTTCCCTAGGGTGAACGAGGTTGCCCATCTCTAGTCGCTTTCTAGCAGTCTTTACATTCTTCTGTAAATTCACTCTAAGACAAAAATGAACAACGTATCACGGAGAAATTATCATATTGGAATGGATATGTGATGTACATCTACAAACTAATAAAATTTTATACAAATTAGATGATGTATTCAAGGGAAAGAGTTTCACAAACTGAGCAAGTCAATAACGCGTTGGTCCATCTGTCTACCTTATGCAAGGAGTTGTTCGGCTTGCCATTGATTGATAGAGTTGTTGGGTGTCCTCGTGAGGGATATAGTGCAAATTCCGCCCAATTGGTGCGTTAGACGGTCAACATCCCGAACTTGTTGGAGGGCCCTACCCATAATGCTCCTGAAGTTCTCTGTTGTGGAGAGATCCGACGTCATTGCTGGCCAAGGTAGGTTCGAAAAGCGCGAAGACAATCGGCAGAAACTCTCGCCGTGTCCGGGAGGCCGAATCTCGCTGAAATGTCAGCTCAGTATGCTCGCCAAGAAGGGCAACAAAACGGGGCGTAGAATATCGTCGACGTAGCGTAGTGCGGTAAGGTGCCGAGGATCACAATCAAAGGCATCCTGCTATGAAAATAAATGCCGCCCCACTTATATCACTGCGTACTTCTTTCAGTCACCTTCTGTACTGTGGTTTAGCAGTTCGTTCGACGTACGTATGGTCCAAGTTTCATCGCGCTTTATTACTGCGCAGTTGACCGTACATCACATCAGTGCGTATCACCACGCATAGATCAAACTTTTGTGAAAATTCAACCAACACAGTTTGAAAATGACTAAATGGAATATGTGATCAGGTTTACTGTGCATCTGTTTTAATTTACAATACCAAATATGCAAAGTAATAATGATGTTATTGCTGCATGTATACATGGTGGTCCATTGATAGTCACTGGGCCAAATATCTCACGAAATAAGCATCACACTAAAAAACTACAAAGAACGAAACTCGTCTAGCTTGAAGGGGGAAACCAGATGGCGCTATGGCTCGCTCGCTAGATGGCGTTGCCATAGGTCAAATGGATATCAACTGTTTTTTTTTTAAATAGGAACCCCCATTTTTTTATTACATATTCGTGAATTACATAAATAAAAATGAATGTTTTGGTTGGACCACTTTTTTCGCTTTGTGACATATGGCGCTGTAATAGTCACAAACGTATAAGTACGTAACATTCCGCCAGTGCGGACGGTATTTGCTTCGTGATACATTACCCGTGTTAAAATGGACCGTTTACAAATTGCGGAAAAGGTCGATATCGTGTTGATGTATGGCTATTCTGATCAAAATGCCCAACGGGCGTGTGCTATTTACGCTGTTCGGTATCCTGGACGACATCATCCAAGTGTCCGGACCGTTCGCCGGATAGTTACGTTATTTAAGGAAACAAGAAGTGTTCAGCCACATGTGAAATGTCAGCCACGACCTGCAACAAATGATGATGCCCAAGTATGGCGACGACTTTGAACGTCGTGTACAGTTCTGCCACTGGGCACAAGGGAAATTTTGGGACGATGACAGATTTTTTGCACGCGTTCTACTTAGCGACGAAGCCTCATTCACCAACAGAGGTAACGGAAACCGGCATAATATGCGCTATTGGGCAACGGAAAATCCACGGTGACTGCGACAAGTGGAACATCAGCGACCTTGGCGGGTTAATGTATGGTGCGGCATTATGGGAGGAAGGATTACTGGCCCCCATTTTATCGATGGAAATCTAAATGGTGGAATGTATGCTGATTTTCTACGTAATGTTCTACCGATGTTACTACAAGATGTTTCACAGCATGACAGAATGGCGGTGTACTTCCAACATGATGCATGTCCGGCACATAGCTCGCGTGCGGTTGAAGCGGTATTGAATACCATATTTCATGACAGGTGGATTCGTCGTCGAAGCACCATACCATGGACAGCACGTTCATCCGATCTGACGTCCCCGGATTTCTTTCTATGGGGAAAGTTGAAGGATATTTGCTTTCGTGATCCACCAACAACGCCCGACAACATGCGTCATCGCATTGTCAATGCATGTGCGAACATTACGGAAGGCGAAGTACTCGCTGTTGAGAGGAATGTCCTTACACGTATTGCCAAATGCATTGAGGTTGACGGACATCATTTTGAGCAATTATTGCATTAATGTGGTACTGACAGGTAATCACGACATAACAGCATGCGTTCTCAGAAACGGTAAGTTCGCAGAGGTACATGTATCACATTGGAACAACCGAAATAAAATGTTCAAACGTACCTACCTTCTGTATTTTAATTTAAAAAACCTTCCTGTTACCAACTGTCTAAAATTGTGAGCCATACGTTTGTGACTATTACAGCGCCATCTGTCACAAATCGAAAAAAGTGGTCCAACTAAAACATTCATATTTCTTTACGTACTACACGAATATGTAATAAAAAATGGGGGTTCCTATTTTTAAAAAAACGCAGTTGATATCCGTTTGACCTATGGCAGCGCCATCTAGCAGGTCAACCATAGCGCCATCTGGTTTCCCCCTTCAAGCTAGACAAGTTTCGTTCTTTGTAGTTTTTTCGTTTGACGCTTATTTCGTGAGATATTTGGCCGTGTCACGATCAATGGACCACCCTGTATACAACTAATTACTATTCCCAACAAACTGACACACGTAAGTAATTCAAACATCACTGCCTCAATCTTTTACTAAAAAACACTGTACCTGTGCCACACTTCGTAGTTCTGTAGAATCGTGTGCGGTTCAAACGCACTTCTTTAAATTGAAATCAGGCGCTGTTAGACGACTCGTGATCAGAATGTGGTTTCAGTCAACTATCCTTTACGCGTGATCTTTATCGTTACCAGCTAGTCATTTTGTGCTAGAGACTAGAAGCACCAATTTTCCCCTCTTGTCACCACTATCCTCGCATCCGAAAATACAAAAACTTACTGTATGTGATAACGAAGTCTTTCGCAGCGACATTTTTCGGTAAATGTTCTTCAGTTATCTTGCCGCGTCAAATATCTTTGTACGCTCAAGTTCTCAACGGCTTCCTCTGTCGTTATCCTCGGCAGTTAAGCGACGTACTAATAGGTCGTTTGGGACTTTCATCTGCATCCACATTTACACACATACTCTGCGAGCCACCGTATGGTGCTGGCGGAGGACACTTTGTACCGCTACTGGTCATTTCTTGTTCCAGTCGCAAATAGAGCGGGGGACAAACGACAATCTATTAGACTCCGTCCGAGCCCTGATTTCTCTCTTCTTATGTTCGTGGTCCTTACGCGAAATGTACGGTGGCGGCAGCAGAGTCGTTCTATAGTCAGCTTCAAGTGTCTGGTTATCTAAATTTCCTCAACAGCAAAGCTTCGTCTTCCATCCGAGGAAGTTTGAGCTGACGGCGCATTTCTGTAATACTTCCGGGTCGACCGAACGTACTGGTAACAAATCTAGCAGCACGCTTCTGAATTATTTCGATGTCTTCCTATAATCCGACCTGCTGGATCCCAAGTACTCGAGCACTAATCAAGAATGGGTCGCACTATGTTCTGTGGTTGGCCTCCTTTGTACATGAGCTAAACTTTCTTAAAACTCTCCCAGCAAACCGAAGTTGACCGTTCGCCCTACTACCTTGTATTCTCCCACAATTACTCAATGACGACGCTTTTCCGTGCTCCACAGCGTCATCAGAAAACAGCCGTGGTTACGATCATTTATGTAGTAGTGTCAAACACGGTTATAATTCGTGCCAAACTTAACTGGTTGGTTGGTTGGTTGGTTGTTTGGGGAAGGAGACCAGACAGCGTGGTCATCGGTCTCATCGAATTAGGGAAGGATGGGGAACGAAGTCGGCCGTGCCCTTTCAGAGGAACCATCCCGGCATTTGCCTGGAGTGATTTAGGGAAATCACGGAAAACCTAAATGAGGATGGCCGGACGCGGGATTGAACCGTCGTCCTCCCGAATGCGAGTCCAGTGTCTAACCACTGCGCCACCTCGCTCGGTCCAAACGCAACTGACAGACGTTCACTGTATTGATGATGAGGTCCCATACTCCGAGAAGCGCAGGAGACGATGCGGGAGACCCGCACCGCCGACTAGGCAAGGTCCTAGCGGAGGTGGTTTGTTATTGCCTTCCTCCGACTGTAATGGGAATGAACGATGATGATGATGAAGACGACGTAACACCTACTCATCTCGAGGCACGAAATATCCCTGACCCCGCTGGCAATCGAACCCGGGACACTGTGAGTGGGCAGCGAGAACAGCTGACAAATGCAACCACGAGTTGCGGACTGTATTAGATGACCTCAATATGATCGCCCCACATCTCAGTCACCTTCTCCCCACAGGGATGGAAGGCCTCGTACACCGTCAGCGCGTTCATGTCTATCGAGTCCGCAGCTCGTGGTCTAGTGGCTAGCGTTACTGCCTCTAGATCACGGGGTCCCGGGTTCGATTCCTGGCAGGGTCGGGGATATTCTCCGCCCAGGGACTGGGTGTTTGTGTTGTCCTCATCATCTCATCCTCATCTCATCGTCATTCGGG
Organism: Schistocerca serialis cubense; assembly: GCF_023864345.2. Taxonomy (NCBI): domain Eukaryota; kingdom Metazoa; phylum Arthropoda; class Insecta; order Orthoptera; family Acrididae; genus Schistocerca; species Schistocerca serialis. Next base: position 470,163,361 of record NC_064646.1, on the reverse strand, counting down.
TAGTGGCGAGACTGGGAATGGAAAGATTGGAACTTTTACGGGCGCTGATAACCACGACGTTAACCGCCCCAGCAACCAACATCATCACGATCATCATCATCAGTCTTTCGATGTCTCGCAAGGACCGCTCTGTGGCACGGTTGATGTCTTCCCCTGTGTTATAGCACGTGCCTTTATTTTAGTGAACAGGTCGTAATCGCACAGACTCGTATCGGGTTAATACGGTGGATGTTGCAGTATCTCCCACCCTGATATACACAGGAGGTCCTGCTCGGGGTTCGTCGTGTGGCACCGTGCATTGTCGTGAAGGATGATGGAATGCAGTAACACAAGAAAACATTTTTGTGCGCTTCGATCACGTGCCACTTCATCTTGGGCCAGGAAGGTTGTTCCTGTTTCCTACACATACTGTTATCGCACTTGATCTGGCCTCCCGGACTTTCAGGGAAGTACACACACACCGCAGCTGACTCAAATACACTAGCCATAGCCGCACACTACTTCTTCAACTGACCTTCTGCTATCTGCTACAGACAACTGACATTCCATGTGACAGGCAGGGTAGTGTTGCCGCTGCCATCCCATGCATATACATAAAGTGCATTCAAATGAAAATAAGACATACGTAAAAAGTAAGTAATCTGTTTATTATCTCAATATTAATCGCCGTAACTGTTGATGTATCTATCCCACTGTGAGACAAGACAGCCAGTTCCTCCATGGAAACATATTTGCGAATGCCTACTGAATAATAACCGTACCCATGCGTGCACCTCTACGTTCGAAACAAATTGATGGCCACCAAAGTTTCTTTTCAAGGCTCTAAAAACATGGGAGTCGCATGGGGAGAGATGGGCACTATATGGAAGATGTGTAAGGGCTTCCCAGCGAAGCTCTATCAAACTTGGCACCATGTGTGCCAGCTCGCATCCTCTATATGTTCCTAATGGACTGGTCGTGTTCAAGTCTGCAACAGGTATCTGATGCAGTGCACTGCTTGACTCATGTGACAACATCTGACGCTGTATGACACCTTCCTCGAAGAACGCTATAGCTCCCGTACAGGATCACTAAGAGTCAGATCCCCCTACAGCAGTGTACAACTGTGTGTTGAGACTTACGTAGATTCTGCAACTCATATCTGTATTCTCAGAAGTGTTGTTGAACTTTGTAGAACACAAACATTCCCTCTCCCCCAGGCATATCTGCGCACCCCGATGCCAGAGATTCATAAGGCGCGCTGAGGTGTGGCGGTATGATTTTGTGAAACATCCTGACGTTGCTTCTTGTGATAAAGTGGGGTAGATGCAGCGGGGAATCGCCTGCTCACTCTCCAGTTTGCGGAACTCAGTAATTTAATTTTGTACTGAGAGATACTTTCGCAGAAGCCGCAGTTTTCGAGATATTCAAGAAAAATATTAAATACGCCCCACACCCACGATCACACCCCAGAAGTGGGGATTTTCAGTACGTTGTATGAAACGTCCGCTTAGAAAAATTATAAATGACTGTGCTTAAACTGACACACAATATTTTTAGCGCAACGCAATCTGACTTTCAATAATCCCTACAAAAGAATGGCCCTGACTAACAATAACCTATACCTTTCATAAATCACTTACCTCACAAAAATCTTCGTTACTCAAACTACTGCAATACAGCGAGCGCCACTACTGCCAAGTAAATAAAAATTCAAACTACTGAAGGCACTAACTACTGATAGGCATAGTTAGCAAATGAAAGATTTTTAATAGAGAACAAACAATGTATTTACCTTAATAGTGTTCAAAAGTCATAACATATATATCAGTTCATGACATCCAGTCTTACAAATTTACTATTTCTGATGGACACACGTCCAGATCATCCGCTCTCAAAACTCCGCCATCTCTCTCCCCACATCCACCACTGCTGGCGGCTCACCTCCAACTGCGCAACGCTACGCGCTGTTCACATCCAACTGCCCAACACTACGATAGTGAATATTACAACAATGCCAACCAGTCACAGAGTGCACACAGCACAGCCAGTGATTTTCATACAGAGCGCTACGTGGCGTTACCAATATAAAAACCTAAACAGCCTACTTACAGTTGTTCATGGCATTCTCCCGCAATACACTGCAAAAATTTGCTACTACACGGTTCTTCCCCCAGTCGACCTTTTCTGGCCTTCGTTGACTGGGCTATCAGAAGATACCTGCCGCGTGCGCAGAATTACGGGCTGTCGATAGCGCGGTGTGTAGCAGAGAATGCGTTAGCCACTTGGCATCTGTACTGAGCATTTGTAGAAAGACAATGATTGTCAAAACTGATGCAGTTGAATTCGTTATTCTCACACGTGTTTCTCTAGACAACATCCTTTGAAGCAGTGTAGCTTCATCACACCTGTATTGCCTTCCTGGATACATTGACAGTCAAAGCACAGAGAAAGGAAGAATAGTACCACGAAAACGGAGATGAGATGTTGGGAGTACCAGGAAAATGGAGAGGAGATGTTTGAGTAACTTGGGACTGTTGGGTACTCAAAGAACACCACGAAACTCTATATGAGAGGCTACAGCTTTCCAAAAAAACTTAATGAATTACGTTACGTTTGATAAGAGATAATTTTGTGTAACGTTACTTTAAATACAGCTAGTCGTTTACCCACTGTAGTACCGTGTTAATTAAGATATAATTTACAATGTATTTAATTCAAACAGTACTGCTTTTCTCGTAAGGAAAGTTCCCGTACCACTCTCAATGTTTGATAAATTATCCTGGAAGTATTTGTAGACTTGTCATTAGAAATATTTAAGAGAAAAGGCGCTGTGTACTAAATGAACTATATGAAAAAGTCACAAACTACGGCGTACAAATACTTTAATGAACATGTAAACTTCACTACAGACATTCGGATTTACGTTATCACATGTTCTATACGCCTGCCATCATTGGCGATGATGTGGCGCTGACGAATATCGAAATGCTGCATGACCCCCTGAAGTGTCGGAACATCGATGCTGTCGCTGACGTCCTGAAAGGCTGTTTTCACCTCAGCAATGGTTTTGGGGATATTGCTGTATACCTTGTCTTCAATATACCCCTACAAAAAGAAGTCGCATTTGTCCAGATCCGGAGAATATGGCGGCCAATCGACGCCCATGCCAGTCGCCTCTGGATACTCCACAGCCAGAATGCGGTCCCCGAAGTAGTCTTCCTGTACCCCAAACACTCTCCTGCTTCGATGGAGTCGAGCTCCGTCTCGGATAAATCACAACTTGTCGAAATCAGGGTCAGTTTGGATAATGGGGATGAAACCATCTGAAAAACCTTCACGTACCGTTCGGTAGTCACCGTGCCATCGAGGAATATCGCACCTATTATTCTGTGACTGTACATTGCACACCACACAGTCACTCGTTGAGGGTGAAGAGACATCTCGATCGCGAAATGCGGATTCTCAGTCCTTCAAATGCGCCAATTTTCCTCATTGACGAATCCATCCACACGAAAGTGGGCTTGAGCGCTTAACCAAACCATACCGTACCTATGGACTGGCATCACGATCCGCTGCCAACCGTGTAGTTTGAACGTCCTAACACAAACCGTTCAGAAGTTTATTTAATATAGCCCAATAATTGTCACCCTGTACCGTCATATCAGAGGCAACGATGAGACCCACGATAAGCCGAATGTAATGCGTCCGTTCACGCTAGAGAGCTCGCAGCCGACGCCGAGGCCGAGGCCGAGGCCGTGGTCGCAGCAGCTGCTGGCGGTGGGTGGCGGGCAGCGAGTTCGTTTATCAGTGCCAGACAGGTGTTCCGCCGACGCGCTGCAGCTTAAAAGTGTCTTCTACCAGAGACTTAGAACCACCTTTTGCTCCCACGCGATCAATATTTATTGCGCAGTACTCAGTATTGCACAATAATATCGACCATCTGGGAGCGGTATTTACGGTTTGCGCAATATACTGAAGGGGACGGCAGTTGTCTTAACAGAGTTCCTATAGAGACTATCTGTAAACAAATGATACAGTGACCCCTTAAGGGGACCACACCCTGTCTATCCATCCCATGTTAATTTAGGCAAGTATTTGACCCATTTCTGAAAAAAACTGTTTGATGCAGGACTTTAATACTTTTCTGTATGTTACATGATGCTAATAGAGTCAACTGTAATAAAATCTTCTTCATCCATTTTATAGTTTTTAAGAAATACTTTTTTTTGTTTATTAACAAAAAATATTAAGTTTTTTCTGCAGAAAATATTATTTTGTGAACTTCCTAATCGGGGAATATTAATGAATGTAGTACCAGAGGTGGCTTTTTATGTTATGCACAGTCTCTGAAAATTTTATTCATTTATCTAAGTTTCTGATATAATGAGGCACATGTACTGAAAATTTTAGTTTGCGGGAAATTGACTTTAAAGAAAAAAACTTTTGAAATTTGTTACTTACAGTTAATTAAAACTGTCCTGCTGCATGTGATGGCCCTTCTTTGGCCTCTATCAGGTCTTCTAGCTTCTTTTTCACCTTCCTGGATGTTTGCCTGGCTTTCTTGGCCATATTTGATGCAGTCCTGTCTGCATCGGTTATCCTTATTTTACCGCAATGTTGCAGCCCAGTGACCATATTTTCACCAGGATTAATTCCCAGCTTTTTCAGTACCCAACACTTTCCAATATTACCACAATTGAATGTAATAACAGCATCATGAACACCTAGTTTCATTGTATGCATGCCTACAAATACAGTTTTAGGAAGGCAGTTCCAAATTATGCTGTTGAAACATTCATTTGCGTTCTGTGTTTGACCATGCACACATATCCTTAGAAGGTCAGGATGAACCAAGTCTCTGAAAATAGGTTTAATTGCTGTAATAACATCATTGGGGGAAGTGGCAACAAAACGACCACGTTGGTGTGTAGAATATATGAGTCTGGCGATATACCAACTGACTTTCGGAAAAGCATCATCCACACAATTCCGAAGACGGCAAGAGCTGACAAGTGCGAGAATTATCGCACAATCGGCTTAACAGCTCATGCATCGAAGCTGCTTACAAGAATAATATACGGAAGAATGGAAAAGAAAATTGAGAATGCGCTAGGTGACGATCAGTTTGGCTTTAGAAAAAGTAAAGGGACGAGAGAGGCAATTCTGTCGTTACAGCTAATAATGGAAGCAAGGCTAAAGAAAAATCAAGACACTTTCATAGGATTTGTCGGCCTGGAAAAAGCGTTCGACAATATAAAATGGTGCAAGCTGTTCGAGATTCTGAAAAAAGTAGGGGTAAGCTATAGGGAGAGACGGGTCTATTACAATATGTACAACAACCAAGAGGGAATAATAAGAGTGGACGATCAAGGACGAAATGCTCGTATTAAGAAGGGTGTAAGACAAGGCCTTTCGCCTCTAGTCTTCAATCTGTACATCGAGGAAGCAATGATGGAAATAAAAGAAAGGTTCAGGAGTGGAATTAAAATACAAGGTGAAAGGATATCAATGATACGATTCGCTGATGACACTGCTATCCTGAGTGAAAGTGAAGAAGAATTAAATGATCTGCTGAACGGAATGAACAGTCAAATGAGTATACAGTATGGTTTGAGAGTAAATCGGAGAAAGACGAAGGTAATGAGAAGTAATAGAAATGAGAACAGCGAGAAACTTAACATCAGGACTGATGGTCACGAAGTCAATTAAGTTAAAGAATTCTGCTACCTAGGCAGTAAATAACCAATGACGGACGGAGCAAGGAGGACATCAAAAGCAGACTCGCTATGGCAAAAAAAAAGGCATTTCTGGCCAAGAGAAGTCTACTAATATCAAATACCGGCCTTAATTTGAGGAAGAAATTTCTGAGGATGTACGTCTGGAGTACAGCATTGTATGGTAGTGAAACGGACTGTGGGAAAACCGGAACAGAGGAGAATCGCAGCATTTGAGATGTGGTGCTATAGACGAATGTTGAAAATTAGGTGGACTGATAAGGTAAGGAATGAGGAGGTTCTACGCAGAATCGGAGAGGAAAGGAATATGTGGAAAACACTGATAAGGAGAAGGAACAGGATGATAGGACATCTGCTAAGACATGAGGGAATGACTTCCATGGTACTAGAGGGAGCTGTAGAGGGCAAAAATTGTAGAGGAAGACAGAGATTGGAATACGTCAAGCAAATAATTGAGGACGTAGGTTGCAAGTGCTACTCTGAGATGAATTTTCTCCTGTTGGACACAATCCATGACATGGCTTATCATCAGTAGAAGAATATGGCTCAAACATTGCCTCTAGATTTTCTTTATTTCTCCTAATTGCCTGCCTATAGTATACCTGCACGTTTTCTATTTCAGTTTTAGTGAACCGACCCTGTCCGGTCAACAATTTTTTTTCCTCTCATATCAACAGTTAATTTTCTCAGCCTTCTTCCCAAACGTTTTTGAACATTGCCTACACATTTTGCTAATAATGGCATCTCCATACGGCTTAGAGTTGACAGTGGGTGACAGAAACGTGGGCGTGGCACATAAAGACACGTGGTGGGGAAATGCTCTTTAAATGCTTGATATAAATTATTTTCAGAAAAATCCTTTTCAGAGTACTTAAATAAAACAATCTATCGAAATATTACGAAAACCGAAAATCGATTTTTTTCGACCTGAACCACGGCGTGGTCCCATTAAGAACGATAAATACATCAGGGGACACGCATGAGAGGAATCGCCTGTTGAAGTCAGGTGTGTAGTTTGATTGCACATTTAATACGAGTACGGCAATTGCCTGTAGAAATATGCGACAAAATTTTTAAGTGCAGGGAAATAACGTTGTAACTTCTGGTTTGTTCGTTTCGGAAGCTTGAATTATTTACTGCAGAAATACGTAACAGCTGTACCTGCTAATTCTCTACAACGATGTACGAGGAGTGTTAATAAGTAATGTAAAACATTCTTTTCTCTCGACCATTGTTGCTGAGATAATCCGAAATTTATTGTGGAACATCATGGAATATTCCTGCTTCAACCCCAATAGTTTCATGAAGTTTCGATAGGTGCACATACACTACAAAATAGCATCCGTAACGGGAGTGAGTTCCGAGCCGAGTGCTGAGCATCGCAGATATCCACAGGCGCTTGCAGAGCGGAGACCTGGCAGTGAACAAAAGCACGGTGAGTCGTCGGGCGAGGCATCTGTCATCATCGCAACGAAGTCGCGTTGAACTGGCCCATCTCCTGCTTGTCGAACGGTCACAAACAGCTGTAACTTGTGCAATGCTGGAACGTGCGGACACACTCATTCGAGGTGATCGACGTATCACGGTCACACACCTCGTTGCACAACTGGACGTCTCTGTTGATAGTCCGCCAGTTGATGTATGCTCCCTAGGTTCCTCGTCGCCTAACGAAAGACCGTAGGAGCAATGAAGGACCACCTGCGCAGAACAGCTTACGCTTTACGAAGATGATCGTCTATATTTTTTGTCGAACATCGTCATAACTGATGAAACATGCCTTCATCACTTCGAACCGGAAAGAAATAGGCAATCCGAACAATAACTTCAAAGCCGCACCCGTAAAGTCACGGTGGTGACGGGCTTCTGGGACTCTGAAGGGGTTACTCTGTTTGACCTCCACCCTCACGGTGCAACGATCGACTCTCAAGTGTACTGCGCTGCCCTCCGGAATTTGAAGAAACGACTTCAGTGTGGTCGTCGTCACAAAAATGGTAAGGAACTTCTCCTTCTCCATCACAACGCAACGCCTAATGCAAGTCTGCACACCCGAGAGGAGCTCACAAAACTTCAATGGAGTGTTCTCTCAGCCACCCTGCACCCCGGATCTCGCACTCTCCGAGATCCGTTTGGCACAATGAAGGATGCAGTCCATAGGGAGCAGTACGGTGTGATGGGGGGAGGGAGGTTACTGGCGCCGCAAGACGTTGGCTTCGACGTCGACCAGCAGTGGTATCACTCTACTGGAACGGGCGTACAGTCCCCCCCCAGTTGTGTTGAAAATTAGCGTTTTGTAGCGATAAGAGTAGGGAATGATTGGAATCGTGAATGAGACCAAGCAGCTTTCAGAAGAAAAAAAAATATGTGTTGCTCTTCTTAGTGAACGCCTCTCGCGTCGTGCCGTTCTCAGGTTTATACATCGTTTCCAGCATAGTCTGAAGTGAAATCCGACAACACTATGTCGGCCTACATAATGTGTAAGAAGTTCGTCAATTCGTCGAAAGATTTCTCGTTCATCAATAAAAAATTCCGATAGTCAGCCAGCTCTGCAGCAAGTTTTGTTAGCGAGTCAATTTGGCCAGCTGTGGAACGACTTGCGAGCCACTTTGGCGCTAATCGCCGCTTCCTCTTGCTTTCCGTTTTGCAGCACGTAGCGACTGCAGTCGCTGTACGTAAAGAGTTCTTCGAGCGACGGCATTATCGTACCTAAGGCAGACTTCTAACTGACGCATCCCTGGCCCAAGTACTGGACAATTGTGCCGTTGTTGGACTCTCACCGCCGCACAACATACTGACACAAAATTACTGGCAATAAATACTGAGCCTATGATACAGTCACACTGTTCTTAGCGACACACTGAATCGCTTCCATCCTCAAATTAAATTCGCGTATGAAATGAAAAAAAAAAATGGTTCAAAAGGCTCTGAGCACTATGGGACTTAACTCTGAGGTCACCAGTCCCCAAGAACTACTTAAACCTAACTAACCTATGGACATCACACACACCCATGCCCGAGGCAGGATTCGAACCTGCGACCGTAGCAGTTGCGCGGTTCCGGACCGAAGCGCCTAGAACCGATCGAACACAGCGGCCGACTACGAAAGCGAGATCAGTGTCATGAACTTAGCTTCCTTGACCTGATATTGCAGCTAATAGATGGGAAAATGATATCTATAGAAAATCCAGTACGTCTTCCTACCGTCCCTGTGGGCATAATACTGCATTCTTTACTGCCATGATTAACCGGATGCTTGAGTCCCCTTAAACACCATCAGCTCTTGTCACGGAGCTTAACAACCTCAAGCATATTGCTGTCAGTAACGACTATCAAGCCAATCTCGTGGAAAAACTTTAAACGGAAAGAACTAATACACTACTGGCCATTAAATTGCTACACCAAGAAGAAATGCAGATGATAAACGGGTATTCATTGGACAAATATGTTATACTATAACTGACATGTGATTACATTTTCACGCAATTTGGGTGCATAGATCCTGAGAAATCAGTACCTAGAATAACCACCTCTGGCCGTAATAACGCCCTTGATACGCCTGGGCATTGAGTCAAACAGAGCGTGAATGGCGTGTACAGCTACAACTGCCCATGCAGCTTCAACACGATACCACAGTTCATCAAGAGCAGTGACTGGCGTATTGTGACGAGCCAGTTGCTCGGCCACCATTGACCAGCCGATTTCAATTAGTGAGAGATCTGGAGAATGTCCCGGCCAGGGCAGCAGTCGAATATCTTCTGTATCCAGAAAGGCCCGTACAGGGCCTGCAACAAGTGGTCGTGCATTATCCTGCTGAAATGTAGAGCTTCGCAATGATCGAATGAAGGGTAGAGCCACGGGTCGTAACACATCTGAAATGTAACGTCCACTGTTCAAAGAACCGTCAATGCGAACAAGAGGTGACCGAGACGTGTAACCAATGGCATGCCATACCACCCCCCAGGTGATACGCCAGTATGGCGATGACGAATATACGCTTCCAATGTGCGCTCACCGCGATGTCGCCAAACACGGATGCGACCATCATGATGCTGTCAACAGAACCTGGATTCATCCGAAAAAATGACGTTTTGCCATTCGTGCACCCAGGTCCGTCGTTGAGTACACCGTCGCAGGCACTCCTGTCTGTGATGCAGCGTCACGGGTAACCGCAGCCATGGTCTCCGAGCTGATAGTCCATGCTGCTGCAAACGTCGTCGAACTGTTCGTGCAGATGGTTGTTTTCTTGCAAACGTCCCCATCTGTTGACTCAGGAATCGAGACGTGGCTGCATGATCCATTACAGCCATGCGGATAAGATGCCTGTTATCTCGACTCCTAGTGATACGAGGCCGTTGGGATCCAGCACGGCGTTCCGTATTACCCTCCTGAACCCACCGATTGCATATCCTGCTAACAGTCATTGGATCTCGACCAACGCGAGCAGCAATGTCGCGATACGATAAACCGCAATCGCGATAGGCTACACTCCGACCTTTATCAAAGTCGGAAACGTGATGGTACGCATTTCTCCTCCTTACACGAGGTTTCACAACAACGTTTCACCAGGCAACGCCGGGCAACTGCTGTTTGTGTGTGAGAAGTCTGTTGGAAACTTTAGTCATGTCAGCACGTTGTAGGTGTCGCCACCGGCGCCAACCTTGTGTGAATGCTCTGAAAAGCTAATCATCTCCATATCACAGCATCTTTTTCCGGTTGGCTAAATTTCACATCTGTAGCTCGTAATCTTCGTGGTGTAGCAATTTTAATGGCCAGTAGTGTAGATAGGAAAATGATATCTATAGAAAATCCACTACGAATGATAATAGCGTCCACGCGTCTTCCTGCCATCCCTGTGAGCATGAAATTGCTTTCTTTCGTGCTATGATTAACCGGATGCTTGAGTCCCCTTCAACACCATCCGCTGTTGTCACAGACCTTAACAACCTCAAGCATATGTGTGTCAGTAACGGCTATCAAGCCAAGCTCGTGGATAAACTTTAAACGTAAAGAACTAATAAGAACTTTTAGTGTACCTTTGGCTGCATTAGGTACTGGGAGATGGAGAAGCTTGGACAGGATAGAGGAGCGTGGAGAGCTGCATCAAACCAGTCTCAGGACTGAAGACCACAACAACAACAGTATGCCTTTACTGAATAAAGATGGCCCTACTGCAAAGAAATTTTCTCCATTCCGTTTTTAGCTGATTTTTCTTATAGGACTGCGAGGATATTTAAAAAATCGGCCTCAATATGACGGTCACCACTAACAACCTCAAGCTCTTTTCATACATAACGAGAGACCTCCTATTGATAAATGTCTACAGTCTGGGACAGACAAAATTCAGTGCAGCGTATTCCCAGACTTTTATGTACTACAAACAGGAAGGGAATTTAAGATTCGGTTTCGTCAGCATTTATTGAACGAAGACCGTGAGAGTGCTTGTACGCCAACGTTAGGAGGACATCTTGAAGCTGCTAAGCACTTGCACCCACCGCTTTCGTTACTTAATATGGAAATCTTACACACAGTGGATAAAGGATGCCAAACGAATGTTTTAGAAGACATAAAAATTTATAAGTATTCCCGTCCCGGCTCGGTGTACCATTTCTTTAAGATTGATATTCAGTTTCGTCTGCCACGAGCAGCGTCATTGTGCTTAGTCTTCGTAAGCTTCTAGGCACGCTAGTACGCGTCGCTCCTTATAAAAGTGAAATTTTTATAGTCAAAAGTATGTCTATTGGTCCTAGTCATCGTATCTCTCGTGGTTTCTTAATAATTTACTTATGACGTGAAGTTTTTTGGTCGTCATAGCGTCGTGTTTTTTACGTTACTTCTTAACTGTTTGCCAGTACCATGTACAAAAATATTTTAATGAAAGTAAGTTTATAATCTGTTTATCACTGCATATTTGTTGTTACTAATCTGCTGTTAATTGTGATCCAACAACGGTAATCATTAAATTGTTATTCTGTACCCATTTTTGTGTAGAGCACTATCGTCCATAGTTTGCATGACGATTGCTTTCCGATATGAGCTTAATTGTATGATCCCCTGAGAATGGCAAATTAATTTGCCGAAACTAGTGAAGAGGTTAATTTAATAAAATTTTTTGTAATCGACGCCAGATTACTTCTGGTCTTAAAACTCACTTCACACCTGCTGCTTTGCGGCCATGAATAAAGCTTTTAACTGTCTACGTCAGTCAAACAAACCACGTAAAAGACAGCAGACTGGCGCGTAACTACCGCACGTGCGCACAAATCACAGGCGTACACGACTTCGCATCCGCTTGTGCGCCCATCTCTGTCTTCGCGCACCAGCCACTTGCATCTAGTGCGTTCGGAAAGCTGCACAGGTGTGTATGCACTCTAAGGGGCTCTCTCATCTCAAGCAAAATTACAGTGCTATATTGCAGAAATAAAAACAAAATGTTTATACGCAGCCGAATGCCTGTATTTGACTACGAAGCAAACCATCCCCTAGGGATACACCTCGATTATGATCAGCTTTGAATATGTAGAGTACAATAAGATACACATTTTTTATACGTGGCCATACGGCCGTTAAGGGTGTGAAAAAAATTATTTTAATATTTCTGGATGAATACCGTGGAAATGGTAACAGATGTAAAAAAATTCTATGGTTCTTAAAATACGTTACAAAGGTGTAGCCATGTGTCCAAACGTCATTTTCTTACGAAATCACAGTGCATTCAACACTTTTTTTAGCAGAACAATTCTGCGCTACATCGTTAATTTCTGCTCAAAATTATTAAGAACAATGTTACAACGATAATGACCAGACTGTTCCAAATATAACAACTTGAAAAATAAACACGAAATCACGAAACGAAAAAGAAATTACCAAGTACAACGAAAATATACATATTTCATAGAATTAAAAGAAAACTTATGTGTAGAACAATGTACATTCATCTGGGCAAGACTACAACGGAAACTCGCCATCGCATCCGCCTCAGATCTAGTTGTAAAATGGCCCAGTGGATGGCTCTTCAGAAACTGAACACAGATCAAGCATAAAAACAGGAAGAGCGTGTACTGAACTGTGAAAAAGAGAAGTAGTGAACGGTCCACGCTCAAGATGTGCGCTACCTAGTGTATTACCAGCACAACGGCGTTGTGGTTGTGCGGTAACTGTGTTGGAATGCCGTGCTCAAATCTCCCTCGTGCACCCCCCCCTCCCTCCCACCCTCCCCGCCTCCGAATTATGAACTTCGCGTCCGTTCATTTATGTATCTGTTCTCCTTCTGTAGTCTTGGTTATTGTCATATAATGCGCTGGTTATAGAGTGTGAGTCATGTGGTAAGAATATATTACTAACTCAAGCAGACTCATAGTTTAAATGAATGTGTGTTGCACACAAACTTTCTCCGAAACCATATACCTACTACTAGAAACAGTAAGTTACTTTTCGGCTTATCATTGTTTATAAACTTGTATCTGATAATGCGGCATTTTGTAATATAACAATGCTATCTTGCAACGCCCAGAATTAAACGAAATTTAAAGATTAGATTAGATTTACTTTCATTCCAATTGATCCGTAGTGAGGAGATCCTCCAGGATGTAGAACATGTCAGAAAAAACAACAATACATGAGAAATATATACAACTCAAACAAATAAGCTAATGTACCATTCCACAGGTCCCAAGTGGAATGATCGTCATTTTTTGATGAACACTATATGAAAGAATCATTTTACAAATACTGCACTGAATTTGAATTAAAAAAAGTTTATTTATTTATTAGGTAATAAACGTGTAATACAACTACTATAATACTTATTTACAATGAACACATTACTGCACTGAAATTCTGCAGAAGTTATATTGTACTTATATATACAAGTTGACGTAGACTGTCAAACCACCTGAGGATGAGTCCCCAGTGCTCGAAATTCACCGTGCGTTTTAATAGAATCGTGATTAGTAGCTCAAGGCGTTTGTTCTTTAAAATTTCTTTTCTCTCAGTTGTTACAGCTCACTGAAAATATGAAAATTGCAAGATCTGTGTTCCCGATCGGCATCACACCCCGTGTGTGTGGGACCTTGCTCAAAGTGTCGGCACCGTTTCACTACCGCTGGGTGCGACGTTGCATTTACTCCACATACCCCCAGAATATCACACGGCGAATCTGAGTGCAATTTAGACGTTTTGCCCACAAGAATCGTACTGTCGCGCGCACTGCAGCTCTGGAATGCGTTAGCATTCGCCGCGCCGCGCCGGGCCACGTCACTCATTCACTCACTCACTGTGCTGATCCTGTTGTTATGCGTACCGCAGCAGACCTGTGTCTGCAGGGAACCCGGAACATGTAATCCCCTCTCAAAACGCGCCATTCTTCTTCTGCAACGCCGTTAGCGTAGGACAACGTGTGTAAATTACTTTCTGAAGTTGCGAATAGGACTGCTGATATTTTTAAAAATACCGGCCATCTGGTGTGTCGATATTTGAAAAAAATATTATCGGCCTTCGAGATACCTAAATAAATTATAGATATATTGAAGAAAAAGATATCGACGAACTGGCTTATAAAAATATCGACTGCATATTTTAAGTATAATGCCGACTTTTTAGAGCTGTAAATTTAAGTACTGATTTATTATTAGATATTTTGTACGTCAACAAGCTAGCTTCCTATCCCCCTTAGAGCAGGAATTGAAAGGAAAAAAAGGAAGTTGACGATTGGCGATAACCACTTTGCTTACAGCTAAGTGGAGCAATAAACGGTGTCCGTCATTCGGTTTCCTCACATATCGAATTTGTCCGGAACACATGTTCACTTCCCTGTTTTACCATTTCTGCCAACGCCAGCGACCTAGCAGCTTTCGTGTCGAAAATGTGATGGTAGCGCAGAGTGCCGATTACATTCGCATCACTGGACGTGTTGAAAGCTCAAAATGGAGTAAGACTCCTTCATACAGTGAAAGTTACTACCATTTCAAAAGAACAGTTTCGAATATTTACTGAAAATTGCGAAAAAATTTGATATGAAATAAAAATATAGGCGCTCAGTACTGTGGCTTCGATATCGATATAGAGTGGAAAAAATGTCGCCGATATGTATCGATATTCTCGGGATAAATATATTATGTCGATAGCTTGTCAACAGCCCTAGTTGTGAAGTAAATAATTTGAGAAATGTTGTAATAATAGTTTAGTTCTGCATTAACATTTGTAAAAATTTATACTGATTCATCGTATTTCAGCAGGGTAAAAGATTTTTGTTAAAAAAAGAAAATACACGTCAGTTGGTAGAGCAGTTGCGAGGTCCACACGCGGTCAGTCTGCAGAGCTTGCGGACTTGGAGCTGCACGATTGAGACGGGCTAAGACACGGTGTGCCACAGGGATCCGTAATACGGCCTCTGTTGTTCTATATTTACGTTAATGACGTAGGCTCCAGTGGGCACACCTCTCACTTTGCAGGTGATACAACTTTGTTTCAAAATTCGAGAATGTAGTCCGGACGTACAACAGCTTCGCAGTGGTGGTCCTAAAATTATTTAATGCTCTACGTAAGCATATTCAGTTACTGCCAGTAGAAAAATTTATAATTCTAATTTCGTATACATTAAAAAGACAACCGTTGTACAAGTATTCAAGAATATTTCTCTGGTGATAGAACAGTGTCTACCTGAACTGGAACTCAGTGCCAATGAAAACAGCAACAATTCAGCTATTTTACCAAACTATGCCCTGATGTTGATTCTTATGATTGTACAATATACTGTAATTCAGTTCTTAATTTTATGTCTTATAGTACGCACTATAGTACCACAGTTTAAATTGCAATAGTATATTTATTTTGCTGTAGTAATATTATTGTAAACTCCACACTGTCTGTCCAGGCATAGCTGGTGAAAGGCACGGAATCGGTAATGTGATAGTTGGTAACAAGATTATAAGGTCTTGATAGGAGCAAGTGGATTACCGAATATACAATACTGGGTGCTGCTGTTCACATCTTCGTAACGAACAAAGTTACAAGAAAGGCAACCACGGTGATTAACGCACCCACTAGTAACACAACATACGCTCGCTGACAAAAAATTATTTGATTGGTGGAGATAAACTGGATGCACTGTACTGTAATATGGACAAAATTTGATTAAATTTAAGAATAATGAAGGACGATTGGTTTTAACTGTCGAAAATTATTCAAAAGCTAAGATTTCAAAAAAATTTTATTCAAGTAAGTAAAATTAAGATGTTTTACTACAAAAAATGTTTAAGGTATGTAAATTTACAGGTCCCCTTCCGGTTTTTTTAAATACCAACCTGAAACTTTTACATGAAATGTTGCAACTTAACTCATGAGACATATTCCTTGTATCGCGTTGCCTATCAGACCTGAAGATTGTTCTTGCCATCTCTAAGGCTGTTGAAACTGGTTGTCTTGAATAAAGACTATTTTGTGCGATCTTGGCTTTTGAATGGTTTATAATAATATGGACAAATTTATTATGACTGCTGACTATAACTCTGTTCCATCATACAGAGTACCGCCGGCTCGTGTTAGAGCGGCGCCATGTTCAGTGCGAGTGACAGTTTTTACCGGAATGCACTGCGTGACATGGGACTGAACACCACTCAGTGAACCTCTCATCACATACCTGACGTTCAGTATTCTGTGCTCTTGAGTTTCAGATGTCGCAGTGTCGCAGAAAAAAAATGATCTTTCGGTAAGAGCGTCGAGCGATCTGCTACGGCAATGGTCTGGAGTGTGAAGCACTGTCATCTCCATGCTAGCAAATCCGTAAATGGCGACAACCGTGAGAACAGAACGAACATGGTCCACAACCAAAGCACCTGACACTCGTGTTGATTACTGGCATCAACAGTGCATTTGTGCCGCAGGCAACGAGAGATGTGCGTTGTCACCCCTCATGAAAGACGTTTATGGAAGCCTGAAACTATGTGAATAATTATTTAAATAATAAAGTTACTGCAAGGGCTATATTTCATCACGTGCAGCACAACGCGTTTTGAGAATTTATTCCCATTTTCGAGTGCTCACGGACTTAGGATATGTTCTGCTACTTATGAGAAAAGACTGATGAGCTGAGAAGTTAAGTCGCATAGTGCTCAGAACCATTTTGAACTCGTGAGAAAGCGTTATCTGGTGCAGCAATAAGTGTGTTATATAAATCGACCTTGATGGCTACCCCTCCATTAAGTGACCAGGCTAATGGAATGTTTACGCAGACAAGAGCTCACTTCATGTTTACACCTATAGGTTCTCATGTTTATCTCCGTCTGCCATATACGGTCGTCGTTCATTCGCTCTCTCGCTTATGTAATAAACATTTTGTAGCCTTTATGATCCGTATTACATGTATAGTCCCAACATATAGTCAACCCTAAAGATTCCAACGTTCATTTGTGTCCTTTATGCTTGCTGTTTGTCTTTACGTTCAGTTTCTGTTAACTCTAACACGAAGTGCACCAAAATACTATAGGTGTGTGTGTGTGTGTGTGTGTGTGTGTGTGTGTGTGTGTAACCTGGCTAAAGTGTACGTTAGCAAAGTGAATTTCACCTGCATACCAAGATCCCGTGCAGTGGAAGTATCAAAAAACGTAAAGAACTGTACATTTCTAACACATTTCGTTAACTAAGGGCCAAATATCCATTATTCCCGCCTACACCATGACCTGCAGACTTGAGCTGCACGTCGCCCACAAAACAGCGTTCCTGGTGGCGAGTCTGCAATATTGAGGCGTAGATCCAAAGAAGGTGAATGAGCGAGAGGGGCGGTGAGCGATAGGAGGAGGTTGTCGTGGCGGTTCCCATTTAGGGCAGGTAAAGTACGGAATGCTGAGTAAGGTGAGACAGAAAGGTAGCAACCCCCATCCCCCTTCCGGGAAACCCACCGCATATAAATGTACTAGAAGAAAATAACAGACTGACTTTCAAGAATGACTACCCACAACATCTCAAAGATGCTAAACTCCTTATGCAACAGAAAATTTTATGTAAACACAGAAACAAGAGCAGTGTAAAGTCAGTTGAGGTCGGAGGTCCAGGGATCCGTTCTGGGGCCCAACCCGTACAGTATCTTCACGAACGACGTGCCATCGCGAGACAGCACTCGCTCTGCGCAGACGACACCGCTGTCTACGCCACCCACCCGAACCTCAGTTACATAGGCTTGAACATACAAAGGCACCCCAATCAGATTACACACTGGTGCAATTTCTGGAAAATTAAAATTAATCCGACCAGGTGCAATGCCATAGTATTCATAACCGGAAGGAGACCTCCAAAGCGTAAGTTCTCTATCGACAGTAGGTACCTTCCCTATAATCATGTACTTTGGTCTAGAATTTGATAAGAAACTCCTGTGGAAAGCACACACATCCGACACCTGTAACTGTGGTTCGGGTGGATTATTAGTACTTATACCTATTTCTCAAGGGGACTGGACTGTCCACCCAAGTTAAGTTACACATATGCAAGATAGTGGTGCTTCTAACTTTACTTTATGGCTGCGAGATCTCGGATACGGCTGCAGATGCTCACATAAGAAAAGCGCAAATAGTTCAAATCTAGTCTTTCAGGATAATAACTTATGCACCCAGGTTCGTCCTGAACGCACTTATATGTTCAAATGTGTGCGAAATCTTATGGCACTTAACTGCTAAGGTCATCAGTCCCTAAGCTTACACACTACTTAACCTAAATTATCCTAAAGACAAACCCACACACACGCATACCCGAGGGAGGACTCGAACCTCCGGCGGGACCTGCCAGAACGCACTTATAAACGGTGACACTAAGATGTCCACCATCTCGTCAGTCATTCAACAGGAAACCCAGTTACTCCACACAAAGTCAGAAAATTCACCTCATCAATTCATCTGAGCCTTAGGCATTGACACTTTCCAGGTGAACTACAAACACCAAACAAACACTGTTACCGACCACTTCACAGTTTAAATCACTCAAAGCTACACACACACACACACACACACACACACACACACACACACACAAGCAAAAAGAAAAAGAAAAATGGGGATCAAACTCAGACAGAAGGCATCAAGGCAAAGTTCATCGGTCCTTCAGGGACAAGAATCCACAGACTACATCATACGTGGTCGATCACAGACACACACACAAGAATGAATGCAAAACAGCATCCCCGTCGTTTACACGCTCACATTCTCGTAATCCGCAGATTTGTAAACACAATCGAAGTTCTAAATGAAATACTAGTAATGGTGAATATACAATTACATTTTATATCGCGAAAATTTTGAAGTGTCACAGTGAAAAACCGTTATAGTACCCAAAACAACTGCTAGACACATGTATTTAAAAACGTTGGGACGAACACACTGATTTACAATTTCTCGGAACGTACACTAAATGTACTACACACTGACGTAAACGAATTATTTTTATTGTTATTGTTAATACATCAAAACAATTTATACAGGGTGTAACTATAGTTCCTTAACAGACTGTCTGGACAGGTTCCTTACACGAAAACAAGAACAAAATGTCTACTGAACATGGGGCTCTACGTTTCATACCTTAAGAGCCATGAGCACGTGTAATGCTCACCTTAGCACTGTGGAATACACAGCTTGCAGTAGAAACGATGTGTTTCGCAGTACCGAGTATGGGGTAAGTGGTCGTAGCTCTTAACATATGCATTTTGAAGCCCACGTGTAAGAGACATTTTTTCTTCTTTCGGTGCAAGGAAACTGTCCTAAAAGCCTGTGGAGGGAATTTTGTTGCACCCTGTACAGAAGTTTCCTGTTTATCTTGACCGCCTCAAACAACTTCTACTTCAGAATAAAAATAAGGTACACCATATAACAAAGAAATGTTGTTCATGTCTTTGTAACGAACAAAGTAACAGAAAGAAGTATCATACTGGTTAACATACCGCTGCCAACTAAACATTTTCTTCACATACAGTACTTTTTGTTTTGCTTCTAGGCAAAGAATTATTTGGCGTGTTCAGTGTATATTGCGACATCAAATTTGTTTGTTGTGGAGGGAATGGACACTAAGAAACTGTGACACACCCCTCCCCTCCCCTCCCCCTCTGCGCCTGAACAGGTTATTAATGTAACAAATCGTATAAATTCGAAACCGGCTGGGCGCACACAGCCGTACGGGGCGCTCACCATATGAAGTGCACGATGAAGAGGAAGACGCCGGGCACGACCAGGTCGTCGCTGCCGACGCTCCAGCGCCTGCGGAACACCACGATGCCCGGCATCGCTTGGCCGTGGGCGGGCGCCGGGAGTCGCACACAGCTGTCACCGAGGAGGTGCTCGTCCCCGCTTCGTCAGCCCCAGACGGGCCACGGGCCGAAACTCGTCAGAGGTCTCCGGCGCCTCTGTTCATCTCACGCGAAGCCGGCGGCCTCTCGAGCGTCGCGGCGGCGGGCACGCGCTCTCATTTGCGTCGAGCAGCTTCCCGCGTGTCGCGCGGTGCCAAGACGGTTTCACGCGGCGCGAAAATAAGCGCAGTGGCGGGCGCGGGGGCGGCGGGGCGCCGCCATTGTAAATAGCACGGCTTGTGCGGTGCGGTGCGGCGCGCAGCACAGCGCAGCGGCACGCGGCCACGGGCGTGCGCTCAGCAGGGAGGCCGGCACGCGACTGACAGGGGGCCGCCGCGCGCCCGCGGGGTTCCGCCCGCCGCCGCCAGGGGCGCCAGCGGGCGGCGCATGCGCGCGGCGCGCCCCCAGCCCCATTCCAGGCAGCGCACCCCTAGCTGTCGCACACCGCGACTTGCGCCGGACTGAAAATGTCCATTCATTCATCCGTCTGTACCTACACCCAAACTTTTAACGGAATTGATAACTGCGGCTATCTCCGTCACGTGCTGGAGAGTACGATATTGGCATTGTATTCACGACACGATCCAACGTAATCAAAATCGTAACTCGGCAGTTGCATCTACATCTACATACGTACTCCGCAATCCACCATACGGTGTGTGGGGGAGGGTACCTCGTTCCACAACTGGTATCTTCTCTACCTGTTCCACTCCCACACAGAACGAGGGAAAAATGACTGCCTGTATGCCTCTGTACGAGCCCTTTTATCTTATCTTTGTGGTCTTTCCGCGAACTGTAAGTTGGCGGCAGTAAAATTGTACTGCAGTCAGCCTCAAATGCTGGTTCTCTAAATTTCCTCAGTAGCGATTCACGAAAAGAACGCCTCCTTTCCTCTAGAGACTCCCACCCGACTTCCAGAAGCATTTCCGTAATACTCGCGTGATCATCAAACCTACCAGTAACAAATCTAACAGCTCGCCTTTGAATTGCTTCTACGTCCTCCCTGATAGCACAACTCAGACCTACAGTTTCGCAAACTGAAATAAAAAATGAGATATTTTTCAGAAATCTTGATTATTTTTCATACCGCAGATTTTATGTGATATTACGTTACTCTAAAGGGTAGTTTTTCTTGTTGAGGTCTTCAGTCTTCAGACTGGTTTCATGCAGCTCTCCATGCTACTCTATCCTGTGCAAGCTGCTTCATCTCCCAGTACTTATTGCAACCTACATCCTTCTGAATCTGCTTAGTGTATTCATCTCTTGGTCTTCCTCTACAATTTTTACCCTCCACGCTGCTCTCCAATACTAAATTTGTGATCCCTTGATGCCTCAGAACATGTCCTACCAACCAATCCCTTCTTGTTGTCAAGTTGTGCCACAAACTCCTCCGCAATTCTATTCAATACCTCCTCATTAGTTACGTGATCTACCCACCTTATCTTCAGCATTGTTCTGTAGCACTACATTTCAAAAGCTTCTATTCTCTTCTTGTCTAAACTGTTTATTGTCCATGTTTCACTTTCACGCACAACTACACTCCATACAACTACTTTCAGAAAGGATTTCCTAACACTTCAATCTATATGTATTTCTCTTTTTCAGAAACGCTTTTCTTACCTTTTCCTGGTCTACATTTTATATCCTTCCTTCTTCGACCATCATCAGTTATTTTGCTGCCTAAATAGCAAAACTCATCAGCTACTTTAAGTATCTCGTTTCTTAATCTAATTCCCTCAGCATCACCTGATTTAATTCGACTGCATTCCATTATCCTCGTTTTGCTTTTGTTGATGCTCATCTTCAAGACACCGTCCATTCCATTCAGCTGCTCTTCCAAGTCCTTTGCTGTCTCTGACAGAGTTACAATGTCATCGGCAAACCTCCCTGGACTTTCATTCCTACTCCAAATTTTTCATTTGTTTCCGTTACTGCTTGCTCCGTATACAGATAGACATCGAGGATAGGCTACAAACCTATCTCACTTCCTTCTCAACCACTGTACTGTAAGCAACAGAACGGTCCGGTGTTCACGACGGGAAAACACCGTGACGGCGTACGGCGAAGCTGATGTAAACGGTCGAGAGGCAGCAGCACTATACTAAAACGAGCACCCTCACAGACGCCAACCTCACCACACAACATTTCAAGCCCTTTCTGGGCGTCTGTGTGATGGTGGGTCCTTTCAGACACACGAATGTGCAGGGAGGCGGCAGACTCTGAGTGTGCCACATTTGGGGAGCCTGGTTCTACAGCATATTGAGCTCCAGGCAAGTAGCCCGAGAACATGGTGTAAGGCAAAGTACCATTAAGTGTATCCTGCGTCGCAATCGCTACTGTCCCTGTCACCTGAATGAGTTGAACAAGTGTTGTGACATTTTTTTCCTCCATCTCTAGTCAGGAATCCGTCCCTGCAGTTTGTCTTTGGCACCTATATATTTCTGAAACTAATAAACATATACACTAAAGCGCTAAGGAAACTGGTATAGGCATGCATATTCAAATACAGAGATACGTAAAAAGGCAGAATACGGCACTGCGGTCGGCAACGCCTATACAGTGTGGTCCATTGATCGTGACCGGGACAAATATCTCACGAAATAAGCGTCAAACGAAAAAACTACAAAGAACGAAACTTGTCTAGCTTGAAGGGGGAAACCAGATGGCGCTATGGTTGGCCCGCTAGATGGCGTTGCCATAGGTCAAACGGATATCAACTGCATTTTCTAAAAATAGGAACCCCCATTTTTATTGCATATTCGTGTAGTACGTAAAGAAATATGAATGTTTTAGTTGGACCACTTTTTTCGCTTTGTGATAGATGGCGCTGTAATATTCACAAACATATGGCTCACAATTTTAGACGAACAGTTGGTAACAGGTAGGTTTTTTAAATTAAAATACACAACGTAGGTACACTTCAACATTTTATTTCGGTTGTTCCAATGTGATAGATCTACCTTTGTGAACTTATCATTTCTGAGAATGCATGCTGTCACAGCGTGATTACCTGTAAATACCACATTAACGCAATAAATGCTCAAAATGATGTCCGTCAACTCCAATGCATTTGGCAATACGTGTAACGACATTCCTCTCAACAGCGAGTACTTCGCCTTCCGTAATGTTCGTACATGTATTGACAATGCGCTGACGCATGTTGTCAGGCGTTGTCGGTTATCATGATAGTAAATATCCTTCAACTTTCCCCACGGAAAGAAATCCGGGGACGTCAGATCCGATGAACATGCGGTCCATGGTGTGGTACTTCGACGACCAATCCACCTGTGATGAAATATGATATTCAATACCGCTTCAACAGCACTCGAGCTACGTGCCGGACATCCATCATGTTGGAAGTACATCGCCATTCTGTCATGCAGTGAAACATCTTGTAGTAACATCAGTAGAACATTACATAGGAAATCAGCATACATTGCACCATTTAGATTGCCATCGATAAAATGGGGGCCAATTATCCGTCCTCCCATAATGCCGTACCATACATTAACCCGCCAAGATCGCTGATGTTCCACTTGTCGCAGCCATCGCGGATTTTCCGTTGCTCAATACTGCGTATTATGCCGGTTTACGTTACCGCTGTTGGTGAATGACGCTTCGCCGCTAAATCGAATGCGTGCAAGAAATCTGTCATCGTCCCGTAATTTCTCTTGTGCGCAGTGGCAGAACTGTACACGACGTTCAAAGTCGTCGCCATGCAATTCCAGGTGCATAGAAATATGGTACGGGTGCAATCGACGTTGATGTAGCATTCTCAACACCGACGCTTTTGAGATACCCGATTCTCGCGCAATTTGTCTGCTACTGATGTGAGGATCAGGCGCGACAGCAGCTAAAGCACCAACTTGGGCATCATCATTTGTTGCAGGTCGTGGTAGACGTTTCACATGTGGCTGAACACTTCCTGTTTCCTTAAATAACGTAACTATCCGGCGGACGGTTCGGACACTTGGATGATGTCGTCCATGATACCGAACAGCATACGTAGCACACGCCCGTTGGGCATTTTGATCACAATAGCCCTACATCAACACGATATCGACCTTTTCCGCAATTGGTAAACGGTCCATTTTAAGACGGGTTATGTATCACAAAGCAAATACCGTCCGCACTGGCGGAATGTTACGTGATACAACGTACTTATACGTTTGTGACTATTACAGCGCCATCTATCACAAAGCGAAAAGAGTGGTCCATAGTTGTTGAGTATGCCTCCCTTGAGATCCACGGCATATATCAATGCGCTATTCAAATTGTTACCATACCTCAGCGAGCACGTCTTGAGTTACTGCTTCCACCACTGCTGTTATGCAATCCCTCAATTCACTCACTGTTTTTGTAACGGAGGCACATGAACGAACTCTTTTATAAGCCCCCACAAGAAATAATAACATATATTTAGGCCCAACGGCAACCACGTAAAACTAGAGAGTAAGCTCTTTCCAACAGTACGTTGTTCACGCACGTACCTCAAATAATACAATAGTTATAATTTTTTTAATTCGGTTGATTCTTTTTGATGCACCTTGTAATTTGTCCTACGTAATAATTTGACAGTATTTGCAAAATACGCATCCAACCTTTTGTGAAATTCTTTGGGTGTAAAATATCGACGTATTATAAGAGTTCTGAACTGTGAATTTTTGAGATTCTTTTCTTCTTGTTGAGTCAGCAGTTCTATAAAGCTGCTGTCATGGAGTAGTTGGCATGATTAGCACGAGAATTAATAATAAAGAAGTTGCTACGAAATTGTCGTCCACATGATTGGGTTTCACCAGAATGGAAACAGGTTTGCAAAATAATACTGAAATATGAGATGAAGAAAATAAAAGGAATGAAGAAATTACACAGTCATGCAGTGTCCTAATCGTCAAACTTTTATTGTTTTCAGCGAGCCATTATTTTCAACTATCCAGATTACCGACGATGAGGTACATGAATCAGAAGAGTAATTTGTTTTATAATTATTTCGAACTTCCTTCTTGCTCAAAACGGCTGCACTGACGTGGTGTAACTGCACATGAAAAAATAGCACACGAACGATTCGCAAATTTTTTTTCGAGGTAACAGAGGGAAGGTTCGTAATAAACTCTGGAAACCACTGTGAAGTGCATGGCAGAGTGAACTTACCATTGTATCATGTGCCAGGCTATCTTCCCGTTCCATGCACCTAGCTATTACCTGAAGAATAGTTGTTTAAATGCCTCTGTATGTGCTGAAATTAGTCTAACCTTGTCTACCGAATCCTTATGAGAACGATGCGTAACGGACTGTAGTATCATATTGCTCAGGTTAGAAGTTCCTGTTCAAATGTTTTCCGTATTTGCTAATTAAACTTGTTTCTCTGTCTGAAGCTTACTGCCATTAATTAAAGAGGATTTTACATCAGACGCGTTTCGCTTTCATTTAGAAAGCACCTGCCGTGGTCATTCCGGAACTATGGATACGTACCTTCGCAAAAAAGGAAGGAAGGAAGACTGGGTTTAACGTCCCGCCGACATCGAGGTTATTAGAGACGGAGCGAAAGCTCGGATTGTGTCATGGATGGGGAAGGAAACCGGCCGTGCCCTTTCAAAGGAGCCATCCCGGTATCTTCCTAGAGTGATTTTGGGAAATCGCGGGAAACCTAAAACTGAAGCGGGTTTGAACCGTCGTCCTCCCGAATGAGAGTCCACAGCGCTAAACACTGCGCCACCTCGCTGGATCCTACCTTTCAAGGTTTTGGTTGTTATAAGTTAAAACAGTATTCATTTATAAAGTTGGAGTGCAGTTCACTCATGGTGTCTCTACCTCTTGTTCATATATTCTGCACACATTCTGCATGCGGAATGTGTGAACGACAACCATACACGTCGTACGTAAATCGCCTGCCAACTTTATGAAGAAATACTGTTTTAATCCCACAAGAACCAAAATGTACGAACACATGTATCCATATTTCCGAAATGACCACAGAAGATAATAAATAAAAACGAAACGCTTCAGGTGTAAAATTCTCTTACAGTGCAGTAAGCTCCAGGAGGAGAAACCATAATGACTGGTTTGAACAGCTGCTGCGAAAGATAGCTATGCAAATAAATATATCATTTCTTTTTTATTTACCCAAACATGTTTCGACATCTATGTGAATCTCGATTTGTTCCTGTAAAATATCAACGTTCAAGGTTTTTTTTTTAGGCCTAAAAACTACAAGTGCATGTCGTTCGACTTTTTGCAATTGCTAACCAGGAATTACACTGCGTGAGAGAACTGATTTTTACAAGGCTGTCTTTTTTTTGCGCCTTGTTATCATTTTGACAGCATGTCATCTGCAAGTTAGTCATGAAGGAATTTGCTTATTTTTTAAAATGCTTTTCCGTGAGTATTGACGGTGAACATACAGTTTCGTCCAGTTGCGTATGTCTTGTAGATTTGTCTTTCTCTTGTGTGCATTGCATTCTACACTTTCCTTATACTTCACTCTGGCGTTTTCTTGTTTGGGCGTATTTTCGCAAAACGGTATTTGAGCAAAAACATACGTCTCTCCGCTCACAGGGAGGCGATAGTATATAGTCGCCGCACACTTGTTCACAGTTTTGCTTCTGTTCAGTGTGGCGCTAATTTTAAATGTTTTCCGAGAACTGTGGTGGTGGGTTTGCTGGAGGGGAACTGTAGTGTATTCCTAAATTCTTAATACTGGTTCTTCAGTCTTTCTAAGTGGGTCCTCTTGGAAGTAAAGTATGACATGACAGATGAAGCAAGGATGACACGAAAAGATGATTAGCACAGCAAGGAGGACACTCCTGGTCTCGAGGAAACTATTAGTATCAAAGACGGGCGTTGATTTGAGGAAGAAATTTCTAAAAATATACGTTTGGAGCACACCGTTCTATAATACTCAATCGTAGACTCCGCGGAAAACCAGGAAAGCAGTTAATCGAAGCGTTTAAGATGTGGGGCTGCAGAAGAATGTTGAATAGGCGAACAAGGTAAGGGGTGGGGGGGGGGGGGAGGGGTAAGTGACAGCGCGTGTGCTGAGACATCAGGGAATGACTTCTATGGTGCTAGAGGGAGCTGTAGAGGGTAAAAGCTGTAGAGGAAGACAAAGGCTGCAATAAGTCCAGCAAATAATTGAGGAAGTAAGTTGCTAGTCCTACTCTGAAATGAAAAGGTTGGCACAAGCGAGGAACCCATGGGCGGCTGATGACACAAAGCAAAATCTTTCTTCAACATCTCCGTGATATTCTCGCATGCGTCAAACAAACTGTGACCCTTGTGCTGACTTCAAATGGTTCAAATGGCTCTGAGCATTATGGGGCTTAACTTCTGAGATTAGTACCCTAGAACTTAGAACTTCTTAAACCTAACTAACCTAAGGACATCACACACATCCATTCCCGAGGCAGGATTCGAACCTGCGACCGTAGCGGTCGCGCGGTTCCAGACAAAGGCGCCTAGAACCGCTCGGCCACAACGGCTGGCGTGCTGACTTCCTTTCTACAGTGTATCTCATTTTGGAAATATGAATGAAACACTGATTAACTTCAATATGATAAAAGATAGTGTTATGGGAACAAAAGGCGTAAAAACTGTTCAGGTCAGAAGCAGGGGTCGTGAATGGAGCATGTTTATAGAAGTATTAACATGCATGGCAGACGCAACAAAGTTAAAACCTATGGACATTTTCAAGCGGAAAACCATTCCTAAAATAAAAATTTCCGCCAGGCATTTTAGTACACTTTCAGGAAAAGGGATGGATGGACGAGAATGCTGCAAAATTGTGGATGGAGAATGTGTGGCAGAGCGACTAGGAGCTCTCCGAGATCAACCAAGTTTCTTGATGTGGGATATGTTTCGCACTCACTGACTGAGAATACCGAAAAGTCACACAGTATGAAGCAATATTGAGACTGCAATTATACCGGCTTGTTTGACTTCGACGCTACAAGCTTTAGACGTCTCAATGAATAAACCATTCAGTAACCACGTGTGTCAGTAATGGAACAATCGGGTGATGAGTGGGGAAAATTCATATACGAAAGGTGGAGCTATGCGGGCTGCATCACTGGAGGTTTTGTTTGGTTTCGTGATCAAATCATGGGGAAAAGTGAATGTGGAGACTGCGATCAAATGCTTCAAGAAGTGCTGGATTTCCAGACCTATGGACGGCACTGAGGACGATTTGTTACGGGCTACTGATGACGAAGCGGAAATCGCTTCACAAGGTGCAGAATGAGGCCCATATGAGGAGCTTGTCAGCAGCGATAGTGACGATGTACTGGAGGAGCTGCTTTAGTTAGATGATAACTGCGAGCATTCTGAGGGGTTTCGAAAGCGTTGGTGATGATTTATTTTATTTTATAATGTATTTAATTTATATACATTTCAATCTATGTTTTATATCTGTCGTATAAGACTACCTCGATTTTGGGTGCCTTTTCTTTATGCTTCAGCTATCGTCTTATCTGCCGAAATATTCTACGTGTTAAGAGCTATAAGGCTTGTTCCTCCTCTGGAAACTGTGAAACACATTTCTTCCACTGCAAGCTCTTTGTTTTCCGTATTTTGGGAAGAGGTAGTATGGACGAAAACAAGAAAAAATGTCTAGCAAACACTGGCTGCAAAGTGCTTACCTTAGGATCTACTGACACTTGTTCAGTGTACGAGGTGTGTTTCACAGTAGCGAAGACGAACAGGTGTTCGCAGCTCTTAAGACATGCATTTTAGAGCCCATGTTTACTAGACATCTTTTTCGTGTTTTTTTGTATGGAACCTGACCACAATTACTTAAAACTTCTGAAACACTCTGTGTAGCCTACGTCCAATATCCGTTGTTAGGGCTATTCGGTATAGCTGACAATGTCCTAGGATGGGCCGCACAAGTGTTTTGTTAACAGTCTCCGGTATGTTCAAAAAATGTGTGTGAAATCTTATGGGACTTAACTGCTAAGGTCATCAGTCCTTAAGCTTACACACTACTTAACCCAAATTATCCTAAGGACAAAAACACACACCCATGCCCGAGGGAGGACTCGAACCTCCGCCGCGACCATCCGCACAGTCCATGACTGCAGCGCCTAAGACCGCTCAGCTAATCCCGCGCGGCTCTCCGGCATGGACGGATTGCATTTCCCTGGTATACTACTAATGAACTGAAGTCTAGCACCTGCTTTACCTGGAACTGACGCTATGTGATCTTCCCATTCCATATCCCTACAAACTGTTACACCTAAGGCCGCGCGGGATTAGCCGAGCGGTCTAAGCAGTCGCAGTAATGGACTGTGCGGCTGGTCCCGGCGAAGGTTCGAGTCCTCCCTCGGGCATGGGTGTGTGTGTTTGTCCTTAGGATAATTTAGGTTAAGTAGTGTGTAAGCTTAGCAGTTAAGTCCCATAAGATTTCACACACATTTTCTTGTTACACCTAAGTATGAGCTGACCGATTCCGGTTCTCGTTGACTGATGATGTAGTTTTACGAAGTGCACAGGTTTTCACTTCTGAACATTTAAAGCAAGTTGCCAAACTCTGAACCACTTTCAAATGTATGAAGTCTCTGAGTGAAAGCTCGAGCAGTTTCATCTCTGAAATGTGTTCATTGGAGATAACTGCATCACTCCCAAGAAGTCTTAGATTACTCTTAATCAACAGTAAGGGGTCCAACACGTCCCCAGGCGACGCCTGAAGTCGCTCCTACATCATTTGATGAGCGAGGGTACCGAGGTAGGCCCTCCCACATCGCCACCCAAAGAGCGCAGGCACAGAGGGAGGCCAAAAACAGAACAGAAAAAAAGAAACTGAGAAAGAAATGTGGTGTAAGAATTAACCAGGTAATGTTCTACTGTCCCTCTTGTTACTATCTGCACCTTTTCTTGGACCCGCGACTGTAAATCGCACACTATAGTCACAGTGCCACATCACGTGAGCAGCGTGCTAATAGAACGTCTGACATCGAACAGGCGTCTGTCGCTAACATGGCTTACGTTCAACAGTGGACTTGGTTCACACATTTGTTGCCTACATACCTTACTCATAGTGAACAACAGAGTCCAGTCTGGAGAGGTACAAAGAGTGGGTATGCTTGTCACTGGGAGCTCCAATGTTAGGCGGGTGATGGAGCCCCTCAGGGAGATGGCAGGAAAGGCGGGAAAGAGTTCCAGTGTGCATTCGGTATGTTTGCCGGCAGGTCTCATCCCTGATGTGGAGGAAGCCCTGCCGGCGGCATCGAGCGCACTGGGTGCAACCAGCTGCATGTAGTGGCACGTGTCGGCACGAATTACGCCTGACGCTTGGGTTCTCAGGCCGTCCTCGGCCCCTTTCAGCGGCTGGCTGATTTGGTGAAGGCAACTAGCAACGTACGCGGGGTGCAGGCTAAGCTATTTGCAGCATCATACCCAGGGTAGATCGCGGTCCTCTAGTTTGGAACAGAGTGAAAGGCCTAAACTCTGCGACGGTATGCCGGCCGGGGTGGCCGAGCGGTTCTAGGCGCTACAGTCTGGAACCGCGTGACCGCTACTGTCGCAGGTTCGAACCCTGCCTCGGGCATGGATGTGTGTGATGTCCTTAGGTTAGTTAGGTTTAAGTAGTTCTAAGTTCGGGACTGATGACCTCAGATGTTAAGTCCCATAGTGCTCAGAGCAATTTCTTTTCTGCGACGGTATCGGATGCGAAATTCTCGAACTCCACTATCGGGTGCAGAATTTTAGGGTTCCACTTAATAGATCAGGCATGCACTACACGCAGGAAGCGGCTACTAGGGTAGCGGAGTACGTGTGGCGCGCACGTGGGGCTTTCTTTTAGATTAGAGAACCTCTACTTTGTGATCAAAGACGACTTGCCTGCTAAATCAGCTACAGTGACCTCAAGGAATCCTGATCTTCGCAGATCAGAGATAGAAAAGATTAAAAGGATTTTAGTAAACTGCAAAATCAGCGAAGGAAAGGTCCCAGAATTAGTATCGCGTACTGAAGCGATCCCAAAGAAAGCAGGTGTTGACAGATGTGAAAATTACCGAACTATCAGTCTAATAAGTCACAGCCGCAAAATACTAACGCGAATTCTTTACAGACGAATGGAAAAACTAGTAGAAGCCGACCTCGGGGAAGATCAGTTTGGATCCCGTAGAAATATTGGAACACGTGAGGCAATACTGACCCTACGACTTGTCTTAAAAGAAAGATTAAGGAAAGGCAAACCTACGTTTCTAGCATTTGTAGACTTAGAGAAAGCTTTTGACAATGTTGATTGGAATACTCTCTTCCAAATTCTGAAGGTGGCTGGGGTAAAATAAAGGGAGCGAAAGGCTATTTACAATTTGTAGAGAAACCAGATGGCAGTTATAAGAGTCGAGGGGCATGAAAGGGAAGCAGTGGTTGGGATAGGAGTGAAACAGGGTTGTAGCCTATCCCCGATGTTATTCAATCTGTATATTGAGCAAGCAATAAAGGAAACAAAAGAAAAGTTCGGAGTAGGTTATTAAAATCCATGGAGAAGAAATAAAAACTTTGAGATTCGTCGATGACATTGTAATTCTGTCAGAGACAGCAAAGGACTTGGAAGAGCAGTTGAACGGAATGGACAGTGTCTTGAAAGGAGGGTATAAGATGAACATCAACAAAAGCAAAACGAGGATAATGGAATGTAGTCGAATTAAGTCGGGTGATGCTGAGGGAAAAGGATTAGGAAATGAGACAGTTAAAGTAGTAAAGGACTTTTGCTATTTGGGGCGAAAAATTACTAATGATGGTCGAAGTAGGGAAGATATAAAATGTACACTGGCAATGGCAAGGAAAGCGTTTCTGAAGAAGAGAAATTTGTTAACATCGAGTGTAGATTTAAGTGTCAGGAAGTCGTTTCTGAAAGTATTTGTATGGAGTGTAGCCATGAATTGAAGTGAAACGTGGACGATAAATAGTTTGGACAAGAAGAGAATAGAAGCTTTAGAAATGTGGTGCTACAGAAGAATGCTGAAGATTAGATGGGTAGATCACATAACTAATGAGGAGGTATTGAATAGAATTGGGGAGAAGAGGAGCTTGTGGAACAAATTGACTAGAGAAGGGATCGGTTGGTAGGGCATGTTCTGAGACATCGAGGGATCACCAATTTAGTATTGGAGGGCAGCGTGGAGGGCAAAAATCGTAGAGGGAGACCAAGAGATGAATACACTTAGCAGATTCAGAAGGATGTAGGCTGCAGTAAGTACTGGGAGATGAAGAAGCTTGCACAGGATAGACTAGCATGGAGAGCTGCATCAAGCCAGTCTCAGGATTGAAGACGACAACAACACAACAACAACAACTGAAGGTTATAATGTGCACATAGTATTAGGAACGGAAAGCTGGTTGAAACCAGACGTAAATGACAACGAAACCCTAAGTTCAGATTGGAGTGTTTATGGTAAGGATAGGTTAGTCGCCAATGGTGGCGGCGTGTTTACTGCAGTATAAAAATTGATAAAATCTAGCGAGGTTATCACGGATTCGGAATGTGAATGTATCTGGGTGAAATTGAGTATCAAAAAACGATCAAAAATGGTGATCGTATGCTTTTATGGGCCACCTGGGTCAGGATCACGGTACTTGACCGAAGACTGCCGGTTTTTCGCGATTTCTGGCGACAGAGGGCTAGGGCAATACGCAACAGTAGATGAAGGAAGCAAAAGAGATAGCGGGGGGAGGGGTCGTGATATCTAATTCACTTCTCCGACCACCCAACACTTCTGCTGCTACTAAGTTTCATTTCGTACGTTGTGCTACGTTAATAAAGAAATAGTTGAGGACTCTGTCGCTGACTAACACTGAAGAACTCCAGAAAGTACGATGGGCGTTCAATAAGTGATGTAACACTTTTTTTCTGAAGGGATGTCTGTTTCACTCAGGATTCAAATACGCCGTATTATGTCCCCTCTTTTGGCTACAAAACCCTATTTTTCAACATAATCTCCCTTCCTTGCGACGACCGTACGCCACCTTCGTGAGAGGGCTCGTACGCCCGCAATCCAACGCCTTGCTGCATCAGTAACCCAACCGTTTCCCGCGGAGTGCATTCCTCACTGAGCTAAACAGATGGAAGGTGTGAGATCCAGGCTGTAGGGTGGATGAAGAAGAATAAAAAATGGTTCAAATGGCTCTGAGCACTATGGGACTTAACATCTATGGTCATCAGTTCCCTAGAACTTACAACTACTTAAACCTAACTAACCTAAGGACAGCACACAACACCCAGTCATCACGAGGCAGAGAAAATCCCTGACCCCGCCGGGAATCGAACCCGGGAACCCGGGCGCGGGAAGCGAGAACGCTACCGCACGACCACGAGCTGTGAAGAAGAACAGTCCAACGAAGTTTTGTGACTTCCTCGGGAGCGCAGACGCCTGTGAGGCCTTGCGTTGTCGTGGAGGAAGAGAAGTTCGTTGGCATTTTTGTGGCGACACACACGCTGAAGTCTTCAGTTCCTGAGGGCAGCACAATGCACTTCAGATTGATCAGTGCGCCATGAGGGAGGACATAAAACAGAATAATCCCTTCAGAGACCGACGCCATGACTTTAGCGACAGTGGATGCAATTTTGAACTTCTGCTTCGGAGGAAAGGTTGTGTGACGCCACTCCATGTATTGCCATTTTGTTTCCGGTTCGAAGTGATGAACCCATGTTTCATCGCCTGTGACGATGTTCGACAAAAAATTGTGTCGATCAGCCTCGAAAAGCGTAAGCAGTTCAGCACAGACGGTTCTTCGTTGCTCTTCATGATCTTCTGGAGGACCCCATTAGGCACCGACCTAAGTGGCCGAGCGGTTCTAGGCGCTACAGTCTGGAACCGCGCGACGGCTACGGTCGCAGGTTCGAATCCTGCCTCGGGCATGGATATGTGTGATATTCTTAGGTTAATTTTTTAGTAGTTCTAAGTTCTAGGGGACTGATAACAATAGTGCTCAGAGCTATTTTTTTTTAAATAGAGGTGGAGCCCCTACACGCCCACACCGGCATGATGGCCAACACAAAAGGTCTACTGCCATCTCTGCATAAGGGTTAGTTTTCACTAAAGTGAGGTGTCGCAGGATGTGGGTACTGCGATGTTTGCGTACGTCTGGTTAGGACTAACCATTAATACGCGCTCATCTGGAGATAGATTAGTCGAAATCTGACGAAGGGTAGCGGTTTGAAGGGCAGAGGAAAAAAAGTGCCAAGGCAAGAGCCAAGGGAAAAAAAACCTCTGCGAAAGTTAGGTCGGGTGGTAAGATAAGAGCAGTAGCGGTTGCATTGCTGCCTGCGATAGGTTGTGCAAGGATAGGCTTTGTTAGTAGTGGGTATCATGCATGTTGATACCTTGACGTTGTGCAGTTGTGCTGCTCGGCGGCTGGCGCTGGGTGCTGGTACAGAGTCCTCGTTCAGCGTCAGCAACCTGCAACAGTTAGGTTTGTTATCGGTCTTGTGTCCGATAGGTCATATACCGGAGGCACAGTGTGAGGGAGTGTTGGCAGATTGTTTGTGCGTCTGTGGGCGAGCTCGTCGGTGTCCCTGCTGTGGCCTGTTGGTCGGCTCTAATAGCAGCTGCTGGTTGCCAGTCAGTGTTGCTGATATGCAGGGGCTTGCCGACGTTCGTCGCTTGTTTGCGTATGTTAGTTTACCATAGGTGGCTATGCCCTAGCTAGCAGTGTCTTTGGCCGCTTGTGCTTCCACCTATGGTTGTGATCGTACTTTCCCTGAGTGAGGATGAAAGGATTGTTCGAGTGTCTCGAGTTCCTGTATAGTCGTGTGGCGTGTTTTTTGAATACTTCCTTGAGGGTATCAAGGCGGTATTCGTGGTGAAGATCCACGGTGCGTGTGTAGCGTGGAGCGTTGCTAATGATTCGTAGCACCTTGCTCTGTATGATCTGCAGGCGGCGCAGTCGTGTAGGAGCTGCATATCCCCAAACGGGAGCTGCGTACGTCATCAGAGGTCTAATCAGTGTCATGTATATGGACCTCGACACCCTCCTATTCAGTGTGCTTTCCTTGAGCCTCGCGTGCGCTCGGTTGGCAACGTATTCGATGTGGTCCCACCATGTAAGTTTCCGGTCCAGCCAGACACCAAGGTACCTGACTTTCTCTCGAAAACGTATTGGGCGTGTATGTAGTGTTATTGGTCTACAGTGTTGGTGTTTGCGCAGTAGTTTCGGTCTGCATGTGAACAGAACTGCTTCGAACTTGTCGACGTTTACTTTAATACGCCATCGCTCCAACCAAGGCTCAGCTGTTCTGAGTGCTGTCTGCATTCGTGACTTGATGTTCGACGGTTTCCAGTCTTGCGCGAGGATGGCTGTTGGAACCATTTGAAACCATTAGGCACACACCTTTCAGTAGACCACCTGGTGAATGACTGTATCAGTACTGCCAACTGTGGCGTCCAGTTGAGTGGCGAGGTGTTTGCTTGTGATCCGCCGATCACCTCGAGTGAGAGTGTCCGCACGTTCCAGCACTGGAGGAGTCACAGCTGTGTGCGGCCGGCCGACACGCGGGAAATGGGACAGGTTTGCACGACCTTTTCGCAATACTGACAGACGCCTAACACAACGACTCACCGTGCTTTTGGTCACTGCCAGGTCTCCGTAGATATTCTGCAAGCTTTGCAAAAACAGACACAATGTCTGCAGGGATACTGCAATCACTTTTTATGCAATGTTACTTATAATCCGTCTTGACTGCAAAATATTTATTCACATGACCGGTTTCGGTCCCTATAGAACCACCTTCAGATCTGCAAATTTTGGTTACTGGAACCCGTCCGTACTCAGCAACCTTCACATGCTGCGAATGCGAATGTGACGCAGCCTGTGAAGGTTGCTGAGGGTGGACGGGTTCCAGTAACCAAAATTTGCAGATCTGAAGGTGGTTCTATAGGGACCGAAACCGGTCATGTGAATAAATATTTTGCAATCAAGACGGATTATAAGTAACATTGCATAATATTCTGCAAGCTCCTACGAATACCTGCGCGCTCTGATTTTCCGGTACAGTCCACAGCTCGTGGTCTAGTGGCTAGCGGTGCTGTCTATGGATCACGGGGCCCCGGGTTCGATTCCCAGCCGGGTCGGAGATTTTCTCTGTCCGGGGACTGGGTGTTTGTGTTGTCCTCATCATTTCATCATCACCATTTGTGACAGTGACTAGATTGGATTGTGAAAAAATGGACTGTGTAAAAACTGGGACTTTGTACGGACGCAGTTGAGCGCCCCACAAAACATCATCACGTTCGTTACAATGCTACGTATAATGCCGCCACCTAACGGAACTTCATAGAACTATCAGGGCTGACGCGAGAATATTCCACCCTGTCCCAAAACGAAATGCGCATTTTATCAAATGGCCGAGAGAAAAATGTGTTGCCGTACACATTGAACACCCCTCATATGCTACTCACGTCATCCCACGCAAAGAGCATTGCGCAACAGGAGTTGTGCATTTTGCTAGGAGCACGCATGTTCTGGGTCTCCCGCCGAGACAGTTCTTCTGCGGTACGGATGACAGGTGCGTAACCGTGTGCGAGTAAATCGCCTCGTCGTCTGGAAACTTAGTGCGAAGTTGAATTGCGCGAGCGGTGCGATTGTTGCGACCTAAACGTCTGACTTGCACACAGGTTGTGCGTCAAATTCTAGCGGTATACGGACCGTACGTAATGTCGCGTCCAACCTTAGTGAAATGGTCCCAACAATTTGAACAAGGCCGCACAGACGTGGCTGATGCCGACCGTGGAGGAAGGCCGTCTACATCAACTACAGGCGACAAGTGTCCGCACAGTCGGGGAACTGGTTCTCGAATGCCAGAAGCGGATTTGTCTTGTAAAGGCGCGGACAGTCTGGTAGACCGTTCTTTACAGAGACGTGGTGACATAGCGTCACGTGCCTGTGTCTCTTTGAGGTGTACTGCAGCATTCAGTAAAAGTTACTTGGACCCTTCTGTAGCAAAGTGACTTTTTAAAGCAATGTTACGATAGTTGTTAGTCGTTCATCTAACAAGGCCACACGGCAACCGGATTTCTGTAATTTTTTTATGTTTATGGTAAGTGACGTTCTGAACTCAAATGTCAGTCGTGCAAATTAGTTCGACACATCTCTCAAAAATTCTCGATAAAATGGAGTTTGTAGTTTCCCGGCTATCTTTAATACGCTAAATTAATACCGATTTTTCAACAGGTTGTGTGTCTTCGTGGAAGAGTACTCGCTTGCCACAAGGGGAGATTCGGCTTATATCGCTAGTGGACTCAAACATTAAAGAAAGGTTCATGTTCTACGAGCATTTCCGTGAAGTGGAAATAGAGAAAGAAAGAAGTCTTTACTGCTAGAGGCAAGCACTGCATCGAGTCTCGTTTCGATGATGATTTTTTTTTGTTTTCTTTCTGTTCATTCCGAATGCATACGCCATTTAAATATAAATTCATCAAATATAATTAACATTAATTAATTAAAAATTAATTAACAATCATGTATAATTAACCCATACGTAATTGTTATTTTTATGAAAAATGCGCATCTCCTTAATTCTGATTACATATCGCACAGGAAATACCAATTTACATTGCAAATACAAATTCCTAATTGTATAAAAGAATTTTAATTACGGTTGCTTGTATTTTAAAGTTACAAATTAATTGTTTTCCATCATTGTGTATT
The DNA here is from genome assembly GCF_023864345.2 of Schistocerca serialis cubense. NCBI lineage: Eukaryota > Metazoa > Arthropoda > Insecta > Orthoptera > Acrididae > Schistocerca > Schistocerca serialis. The sequence continues at coordinate 470,125,681 of NC_064646.1, read as the reverse complement.
TTACGCTACACTCAATTGCTCGTAGAACATGCACCTTTGCTTTAAAACTTGAATCCGCTGGGTATCGAAACTGGTCCGACTCGTGGCAAATGACAACTGTACCGCAGACATGATGACATATTGCAACGCACTTCTTCCGAAGCTATCTACATAATAGAAAAATTCAATTGCTGTTACGAAAGATGTTTTTTTATTATTATACAAACAACGACAAGTCAGAAGAAATAACTATTAAAATTCGAAATTATGTGATTTCGTGAACAAGCGGCAACAATGGCATCGAACCTCCTGCTTCGCATGAGTTAAGCCATACGATGTCCGCCCGGTTAGCCGTGCCCTCTAACGCGCTGCTTCCCGAGCGGGAAAGCGTGCCGGTCCCCGGCACGAATCCCGCCGGCGGATTAGTGTCGAGGTCCTGTGTGCCGGCCAGTCTGTGGATGGTTTCTAAGGCGGCCTTCCATCTGCCTCGGCGAATGCGGGCTGGTTCCCCCTATTCCGCCTCGATTACACTATGTCGGCGATTGCTGTGCAAACACTGTCTCCACGTTCACGTACACCATAATTACTCTACCATGCAATAATTGGGGTTACACTTGTCCGGAATGAGACTTTCCCGGGAAGGGGTCCACTGGGGACCGAACCGCAAAATAACCCTGTGGGTGTGGGGTGGCGGTGGGGTAGGTGGACAGCTGTGGCCTGTTGTGGGGTTGTGAACCACTGAGGGCTACGGCGGAGACGATGCCTCTCCGTCGTTTCTAGGTCCCCAGTTCAATACAATACAATACAATACAAGCCATACAATCACCATAGACAATTATGTCATTAGCATAGTGATAGTTATATCAATAAAAATATAACATTAAACAAACCACGTACAGTAAGCACTGTTCTAAAACAGGTTGCTGGACTGTATGAACATACCAGATTAGTCCGTTTTTTTTATCTTTCAGGAGAATTAACTTACAGAGCGACCGACAATAGCAGTAAAGATAGAACAATGAAATTAACAAAATTGTACTTGTAAACGGAAACGTGTATGACAGTTCATATTCTGTCGTATGTAACACTTCACATTTTGCTGCTCTGCCAAACAACTTTACCAGCCTCACTTAAAAAATACTAGTAACTAGCCATTGTATTCTGAATGGTTCAGATGGGTCGTAGCACTGTGAGACTTAACATCTGAGGTCATCAGTCCCCTAGACTTAGAACTACTTAAACCCAACTAACCAAAGAATATCACACACATCCATGCCCGAGGGAGGATTCGAACCTGCGACCGTAGCAGCAGCGCGGTTCCCGACTGAAGCACCTAGAACCACTCGGCCACAAAGACCGGCCCATTGTATTCTGTTTCTTATTGCTGACACATTTCTTCCTCCTTCATCCAAGTTTGTGGCAGACTCCAATCGCTTCACAGTAATTGTCTCTTCAAGTTGGTGAGTATCTCTCTCGCCTGTATAATGATCCACAACAAAATATACTTTAGTTATAGCAGTACCAAAACCCAATTTCAAATTCATTGCTCACTGTAATAGGTGCCCTTGCTTCGATAATACGTGAACAAAAACAAATAAGCCGCGCGCGGTAGCCGCGCAGTCTGGGGCGCCTTGCCACGGTTCGCGCGGCTTCCCCCGTCGGAGGTTCGGGTCCTCCCTCGCGCATGGGTGTGTGTGTGTGTGTCGTCCTTAGCGTAAGTTACTTTTAGATTAAGTAGTGTGTAAGCCTAGGGACCGATGACCTCAGCAGTTTGGTCCCATAAGACCTTACCACAAATTTTCAGTTTTCCAGAAACAAACACTCAATGCTTCGTAAACCAAACTGTTAGTGCAGACAAGGAAAACTGCAGCATACAAGGCATAGCGAACTCAGCCTACTGTTTTGCCTCTAGTTTTAAAATGAAAATAACTCTTAATGTAATGCAAGGAAGTGTGGTTCACTTGTAAAGGAGGCGGCCTATACGGTGCTAGTGTGACCTAATCTTGAGTTTTCCTCGAGTGTTTGGGATACTTACCATGTCGGATAGCGGGAAGACATCGAAGCAATTCAGAAGCACGCTGCTCAATTTGTTGCTAGTACGATCGAACAAGACGCAAGTGTTACGGAGATGCTTGGGTAACTTAAATGGGAATCCCTGGAGGGAAGGCGACATTCTCTCCGATGAACACTGTTGTGAAAACTTGGAAAACCGGCAGTTGAAGTCGACTGTAGAGCGATTCCGCTGCCTCGAACATACATTGCGCGTAAGGATGCGAGGTGCCGGGGCTAGCAGTGTATTTAACACTAAATTCTTCTAGAATCTACATATATAAATGATGCTCTAAGCCCCCCCCCCCCCCCCTATTCTAACTCCGACTTTTGCTGTTGCACAAGGATTAAAAAAAATACGCGAACTGACTCTAATCAACCCTGCCAGTGGAGTAGAAGAGAGTTTGGCACCTGCAATAATTTAATTTGATAAATAAGTTAAATAAACGAAAGTTTCATTAACATAGTGAGGAATGATAGGGTTGCTCTACCGATTAACAGAATGAAAGTTCTGTCCAAAATAACAATATGATTTATTAAGACTAAACACAAAATAATAAACAAAAACACATGAAACATTTACAATACATCAAATTGGCTCAAATTGGATACTCAAACAAACGCTGTGAATGTGAAGTTGTCCCTAAATTAGATTGTGAGGATTATGACGAAGTGGTATGTGGAGCCAATTCCTTGCAACTCAAATCTTAAGAGAAAACACATAGTCAACCCAACATTAATTGCTGCTACCCAAGACAGAACAAAGTTAGAAAAAGACGAACAGGCGCGCTCTGCTGAGCTCTGATTATCACCTAGGAAAATCCCTGTCTGCCGGTGCTGCGGACATACATTACCAAACTGTCTTCTTAACTGCCAGAACACGATTTGGCGTACCGGAGGCGATGGCTGGTTGCTTCGACGTCCTCGACCGAAAGGCGAGAGCCGACTACTCCAGAGCACCCGTACATGCCGAACACTGAACATTCCCGCCCCCACGACAGTGGCCGTGGTTAAACGTTCCAATCAGCAACTCGAAAACCGGCGGAAAATTCCACTCCATTGCCGGAGCACTACCATTTCACCAATGGAGATTCTTGGCGCCAATTTCTGCGCTGATTTTGCTACGTCACGGAGCTATGTCCTGAGCAACCCAATCACAGTTACTATTTTGCAGAAAGCGCGGGAATTTTCCCGCCACAACTGCCTGGGTACACAAGTCATTCCCACGCCTCGCTGGTAGCCCGCCAGAAAGAGTTTTCGCTAAGTTTCTGCGAAGTAACGGAACCTCTAGCCCAGCCGCTACTTCAGACCCCTCCGGGCGTGTCTTTTGACAATGTCGGCGTCTGCAAAGCATTCACTCGACTTCCTCACACCCGTCGGCTTAACCCTTTCCAGTTCAGCAGAGCCCGCCTGTCACCGGACCACCCGGGTGACGAGAGACGCTGCGTGGGAAGTCCGCGTGTGAAGGAATAGCGACTTTTCACTGCATGCAATTAGAGAGGAAAATCGTAAGATAGAAATATGAGAGGGGGCTCATGCCACCTCTCAAGGACTACGAAGATAACTTACGAGAAATTAGGGCTTATATGGAGGCGTATAGAGAGTCGTTTTTATCTCTCTCTATTTTCAAGTGGAACAGAAAAGGAAATGACCAGTAGTGGTATGGGGTACCCTCCGCCTGGGGCCGTAAAGTGGATTCTGGGGAATCGATCAAGAGTAGATGTAGATGAATGTTAACTCGGAGTGTGACTGTAGATTTGATAAGCCACACACGAGCGAGGCCTACGAGGCAGAACTTCTCATAGCGCGAGGCCACTGTTACGAGTGTTGTCATGTAGTGATGACTTACTCATTTACTCATTGTTAAGATCGAGGTGGTTGGAAGTCAGCCAGAGCACTCCAAGGCAGGAAACGAGAGACATGGCGCTGGCAGTAGGAACAGTCGGAAGCCTTTAGTCTACACTTGCAGACGGAAGAGGCTTGTGCAGAGGACATACTTAGTGCAGCAGGTGACTGCACGCTCCGTCCAGACGTTGCTGTAAGCTGCCGCAGTAGACTGCAGTCTCGGTCAGACACGTCCCGGCTTGTGCAGCAGGTACGTATGATCCATGGTCCTCACAAGGGAACCTCCCCATCGCACCCCTCTCAAATTTAGTTATAAGTTGGCACAGTGGATAGGCCTTGAAAAACTGAACACATATCAACTGAGAAAACAGGAAGAAGTTGTGTGGAACTATGAAAAAAATAAGCAAAATATACAAACAGAGTAGTCCATGGGCAAGATAAGCAACATCAAGGACAACACAAGCTCAGGTACGCCGTGGTCCCGTGGTTACCGTGAGGAGCTGCGGAACGAGAGGTCCTTGGTTCAAGTCTTCCCTCGAGTGAAAATTTTACTTTCTTTATTTTCGTTAAGTTATGATCTGTCCGTTCGTTCATTGACGTCTCTATTCATTGTTATAAGTTTAGTGTCTGTGCTTTGCGACCGCACCGCAAAACCGTGCGATTAGTAGACGAAAGGACGTGCCTTTCCAATGGGAACCGAAAACATTTGATCGCAAGGTGATAGGTCAACCGATTCCTCCACAGGAAAACACGTCTGATATATTCTATACGAGACTGGTGACAGGAATATGTTGTCGACGCACCTAACTTGTACACTTGGCGAATGGGTAAAAACATTCTTCTATCTTGCCCGATTTAGGTTTTCTTGTGGATGTGATAATCACTCCCAAAAAATTAAATTTTTCACTCGAGGGTAGACTTGAACCAAAGACCTGTCGCTCCGCAGCTGCTCACGCTAACCACAGGACCACGGTGCTCCTGAGGTATAGCTATCCATGAAGTTGCTTATCTTCGTTATGGACTACTCAGTTTGTATATTTTGCTTATTTTTTTCATAGTTCCACACAACTTCTTCCTGTTTTCTCAATTGTTCTGTCTTCAGTTTTTCAAGGCCTATCCACTGTGCCAACTTATAACTAAATCTGAGGGGGGTGCGATGTGGAGGTTCCCTTGTCAGTTCACTTCTGTCTGTCTCAGCGTTCGGGCGTTCTCGCTAGTGCGCTCCGTGTGGCCGTGACTCGTTTAAGTTTCGCGAACGAGTGTGGTGCTTCGTACTCTTCGCATTCTTTCTAGTATTTCCCTACTCCCATAGTCGTTTTTCGAGGAGAACCCTTTACGAGCAGTGTAACGCACGCCGGGTTGTATTTGTTTTCCTCGTCACACATTTGCGGCACCGTGCGGGATTAGCCGAGCGGTCTAACGCGCTGCAGTCATGGACTGTGCAGCTGGTCCTGGCTGAGGTTCGAGTCCTCCCTCAGGCATGGGTGTGTGTGTTTGTGCTTAGGATAATTTAGGTTAAGTAGTGTGTAAGCTTAGGGACTGATGACCTTAGCAGTTAAGCCCCATAAGATTTCACACACACACACACACACACACACACACACACACACACATTCGCGGCGATAGTACCGTTGAAATGTACAATTGTACAATTATACATGACTGTGCTTAAACTGACACACAATATTTTGTTAGCGCAACGCAATCTGACTTTCAAAATTCCCTACAAAAGAATGGCCCTGACTAACATTAAACTATACCTTTCACAAATCACTTACCTCACAAAAATCTTCGCTGCTCAAGCTACTGCAATACAGCGAGCGCCACTACTGCCAGCTAAATAAAAGATTCAAACTATGGAAGGCACTAACTACTGATAGGGATAGTTAGCAAATGAAAGATATTAATAGAGAACAAACAATGTATTTACCTTGATATCATCATATATAAATATAGCAGTTCATGACAAATTACAAATCTCCGTCATCTCTCTCCCCACATCCACCACTGCTGGCGGCTCACCTCCAACTGCGCAACGCTACGCGCTGTTCACATCCAGCTGCCGCTGCCCAACACTACAATGGCGAGTATTACAACAATGCAAAGCAGCCACAGACTGCACACAGCACAGCCAGTGATTTTCATACAGAGGTGGCGTTACCAATAAAAAAACCTAAACAGCCTACTTACACCGTAAAATGCTAGGCCATACAGTCGGCTCTAGAAATCTCTCATCAGCACGCACCGACAGATGTTCCGTTGTCACCGACGTCCGACAGTCATTTTGAGATCCAGCAGGGTGAACTAGCACTCGCGGATACACAGCTTCACCAACACCAACCCGAACAGCAGCTACCGCACCACCATCATCAACAACTGCAGTTTCTGCAGCAACAACTGTCACAACAGCAGCATTTTCAACTATGGCAGCTACAGCAACAGCATCTCCAGCAATATCACCACCACCAACAACAGTTGCACCGGGTTAGTCAGCAGGCAAACTCAGAACGCTCTCAGAGTCATCCGTTGACTTCCACTGCTGCTGTCTTGCGGCCAAGTGTCACAGTCGGTACAGTCGGTCAGATGCAGGGCCCTACAGGGTGTTACAAAAAGGTACGGCCAAACTTTCAGGAAACATTCATCACACACAAATAAAGAAAAGATGTTATATGGGCATGTGTCCGGAAACACTTAATTTCCATGTTAGAGCTAATTTTAGTTTCGTCCACCTACGCTCAATGGAGCACGTTATCATGATTTCATACGGGATACTCTACCTGTGCTGCTAGAACATGTGCCTTTACAAGTACGACACAACATGTGGTTCATGCACGATGGAGCTCCTGCACATTTCGGTCGATGTGTTCGTACGCCTCTCAACAACAGATTCGGTGACCAATGGACTGGTAGAGGCGGACCAATTCCATGGCCTTCATGCTATCCTGACCTCAACCCTCTTGACTTTCATTTATGGGGGCATTTGAAAGCTCTTGTCTACGCAACCCCGGTACCAAATGTAGAGACTCTTCGTGCTCGTATTGTGGACGGCTGTGATACAATACGCCATTCTCCAGGGCTGCATCAGCGCATCAGGGATTCCATGCGACGGAGGGTGGATGCACGTATCCTCGCTAACGGAGGACATTTTGAACATTTCCAGTAAAAAGTGTTTGAAGTCACGCTGGTACGTTCTGTTGCTGTGTGTTTCCATTCCATGATTAATGTGATTTGAAGAGAAGTAATAAAATGAGCTCTAAAATGGAAAGTAAGCGTTTCCGGACACATGTCCACATAACATATTTTCTTTCTTTGTGTGTGAGGAATGTTTCCTAACTGTTTGGCCGTACCTTTTTGTAACACTCTGTATATTGTGTCTGAGCAGAGACCAATGGCAAACTCAACCCTACGGCGGTAGGTAATTTATTATTTTCCTATAACTCTCATCTCAGCCATGACAGTGTTGACACTAGTCCGTCAGGCAGAAAAAAAGTTAAATAGAACTCAAAATCAGGTGTTGACAGATGTGAAAATTACCGAACTATGAGTTTAATAAGCCACGGCTGCAAAATACTAACACGAATTCTGTACAGACGAATGGAAAAATTGGTAGAAGTCAACCTGGGGGAAGATCAGTTTGGATTCCGTAGAAATGTTGGAACACGTGAGGCAATACTGACCCTACGGCTTATCTTAGAAAATAGATTAAGGAAAGGCAAACCTACGTTTGTAGAATTTGTAGACCTGGAGAAAGCTTTTGACAATGTTGACTGGAATACTCTCTTTCAAATTCTGAAGGTGGCAGGGATAAAATAAAGGGAGCGAAAGGCTATTTACAATTTGTACAGAAACCAGATGGCAGTTATAAGAATCGAGGGGCATGAAAGGGAAGTAGTGGTTGGGAAGGGAGTGAGACAGGGTTGTAGCCTATCCCCGATGTTATTCAATCTATTTACTGAGCAAACAGTAAAGGAAACAAATGAAAAATTCAGAGTAGGTATTAAAATCCATGGAGAAGAAATAAAAACATTGAGGTTTGTCGATGACATTGTAATTCTGTCAGAGACAGCAGAGGACCTGGAAGAGCAGCTGAACGGAATGGCCAGTGTCTTGAAAGGAGGATATAAGATGAACATCAACAAAAGCAAAACGACGATAATGGAATGTAGTCGAAATAAATCGGGTGATACTGAGGGAATTAGATTAGGAAATGAGACACTGAAAGTGGTAAAGGAGGTTTGCTATTTGGGGAGCAAAATAACTGATGATGGTCGAAGTAGAGAGGATATAAAATGTAGACTGGCAATGGCAAGGAAAGCGTTTCTGAAGAAGAGAAGTTTGTTAACATCGAATATAGATTTAAGCGTCAGGAAGTCGTTTCTGAAAGTATTTGTATGGTGTGTAGCCATGTATGGAAGAGAAACATGGACGATGAATAGTCTGGACAAGAAAAGAATAGAAGCTTTCGAAATGTTGAAGATTAGATGGGTAGATCACATAACTAATGAGGAGGTAAAACTTCCTGGCAGATTAAAACTGTGTGCCGGACCGAGACCCGAACTCGGGACCTTTGCCTTTCGCGGGCAAGTGCTCTACCATCTGAGCTACCGAAGCACGACTCACGCCCGGTCCTCACAGCTTTACTTCTGCCAGCATCTCGTCTCCTACCTTCCAAACTTTACAGAAGCTCTCCTGCGAACCTTGCAGAACTAGCACTCCTGAAAGAAAGTATACTGCGGGGTCATGGCTTAGCCAGAATGAGATTTTTCACTCTGCAACGGAGTGTGCGCTGATATGAAACTTCCTGGCAGATCAAAACTGTGTGCCCGACCGTGGCAGTAGTAAAGCTGTGAGGACCGGGCATGAGTCGTGCTTCGGTAGCTCAGATGGTAGAGCACTTGCCCGCGAAAGGCAAAGGTCCCGAGTTCGAGTCTTGGTCGGGCACACAGTTTTAATCTGCCAGGAAGTTTCATATCAGCGCACACTCCGCTGCAGAGTGAAAATCTCATTCTGGAAACATCCCCCAGGCTGTGGCTCAGCCATGTCTCCGCAGTATCCTTTCTTTCAGGAGTGCTAGTTCTGCAAGGTTCGCAGGAGAGCTTCTGTAAAGTTTGGAAGGTAGGAGACGAGATGCTGGCAGAAGTAAAGCTGTGAGGACCGGGCGTGAGTCGTGCTTCGGTAGCTCAGATGGTAGAGCACTTGCCCGCGAAAGGCAAAGGTCCCGAGTTCGAGTCTCGGTCGGGCACACAGCTTTAATCTGCCAGGAAGTTTCATATCAGCGCACACTCCGCTGCAGAGTGAAAGTTTCATTCTGGAAACATCCCCCAGGCTGTGGCTAAGCCATGTCCCCGCAGTATACTTTCTTTCAGGAGTGCTAGTTCTGCAAGGTTCGCAGGAGAGCTTCTGTAAAGTTTGGAAGGTAGGAGACGAGATGCTGGCAGAAGTAAAGCTGTGAGGACCGGGCGTGAGTCGTGCTTCGGTAGCTCAGATGGTAGAGCACTTGCCCGCGAAAGGCAAAGGTCCCGAGTTCGAGTCTCGGTCGGGCACACAGCTTTAATCTGCCAGGAAGTTTCATATCAGCGCACACTCCGCTGCAGAGTGAAAGTCTCATTCTGGAAACATCCCCCAGGCTGTGGCTAAGCCATGTCCCCGCAGTATACTTTCTTTCAGGAGTGCTAGTTCTGCAAGGTTCGCAGGAGAGCTTCTGTAAAGTTTGGAAGGTAGGAGACGAGATGCTGGCAGAAGTAAAGCTGTGAGGACCGGGCGTGAGTCGTGCTTCGGTAGCTCAGATGGTAGAGCACTTGCCCGCGAAAGGCAAAGGTCCCGAGTTCGAGTCTCGGTCGGGCACACAGCTTTAATCTCCCAGGAAGTTTCATATCAGCGCACAGTCCGCTGCAGAGTGAAAATCTCATTCTAATGAGGAGGTATTGAATAGAATTGAGAAATTTGTGGCACAACACGACTAGAAGAAGGGATCGGTTGGTAGGACATATTCTGACGCATCAAGGGACCACCAGTTTGGTATTGGAGGACAGCGTGGAGGTTAAAAATCGTAGAGAGAGACCAAGAGATGAATACACTACACAGATTCAGAAGGCTGTAGGTTGCAGTTGGTACTGGGAGATGAAGAAGCTCGCACAGGATAGAGTAGCATGGAGAGCTGCATCAAACCAGTCTCTGGACTGAAGACCACCACAACGAGAACAGAACTCAAAACTGCTAATGCTGCCAACTCTTTGTTAAAAGATGCTGCCTGCTTTGATGTCTATATTTGCAACTTCCTGCGCCATACGTATGGCATTCCTCGTGACGTCCACATCCAGCATGCACATATACGGTGCCGTTTCCGACTTGTTGAAATTGCTCTGATCCGCACCCAATGACAAACCGTTCATGCGCGACCTTTCTCCGTCAGCAAGATCTCCAACGCGCAAAAGCTACGCCACCTCGGGGAGGGTAACTGGTAGCCCGCAGCTCTCACTCTCCGCTGCTCTCCGCCAGCCTCCTAGTCCCCAGAATCGCCTGGATTTCCCGCATCCCCCTACAATCCATTCCACGCAGCCAGCAGTCGCTTTACGTGCTTCTTCTACGGCGGTGTCGCCCCAATCAGGCTCTCTGATCCCAGAGTGCCACGTCCCGTCAACGTGAATTACAGACGGCAGACTGATAGGGTGCCATCTCTGGTACGAGAGGTCCATCAAAATGGCGTGCTCCTAGGCCAGTGGCGACAGGGTTCTCAGACATCCATCGCGAATATGCTGTCTCTCATTACCTCCCCTAATCCCCTCTACTACCCAACCCATATCCTCCTCACTGCAGTGTACAAACGCCACCTTTTTGTAATAACAACGAATATGTCATCGAAAAGATTACCCCGTTTATCATACACCTCTTGGAAGACGCGGAGAATAACTACCTGGACCTTTACAGATACAGTCTCTACGCCTAACAGCCGTGGCGGGCCTTAGGAACCTCCAATGGAATGTAATATGCCCGCTAAACCCGCTAGGCAGAACAGGTAATAGGATTGTGTAAAGGGCCAAAGGTGGAGGCCAGTTTCTGCTTCTAATTGTCATTTATTGTAATTCAATAACCTTTACAACTAAAGCGGCACATAGCCGAATCTTTACCGAATGCAGCTCTTTCACGCCTGAAGGCCTCCAACAAGAAATCTTAACAAGATAAAAACCAATTAAGATACCAATAAAATAATTCAAAAACAACATACGCAAGGTGCAATACAAATGGCTGAGGGCCACAGTGAAATTCCAAAATTTTAGAATATATTTCCATAGACCTTTAAAGGCAGAAGGCCAACAAGAAATATTAAAAAATCAAAAATTCAATTTAGATAGCAATAAAATAATTTTAAACCCAAAAAAGCAACGTATGCAAGGTGCAACACAAAAGGCTGTGGACCACAATTAAATATCAAAACTTCAGAATATATTACCATAGACCCTTAAACGCAGAAGGCCAACATGTTTAACAACAAGAAATATCCAATTTTAAGAAAACAAAACAAATAACCATAAGCTTAAAATTTAAAATAGCTGACAACAGATAATCAAACACCGGTGGCACTCAGAAAGCCTCCAGGGAGGTCGGTCTGCCCTTATTCATTTAGGTGAGACAGGTGGTGAACCCAACTATACTTGGCTTGGGTAGTTGACACCACTACTCAACTTTGACGTCCTGGGTCGGTGAACCGCGAAGCTCGTAGCGATCGGACAGCTCCACACACGCTCCGACACTGCGCAGGGACCACCAGCAGCCCCAGCCGACTGCACTTCCCTCGTCCGCAAAACCGACCGACTGCCTACTGGTGCGTCCGCGACTGCTGCTCCGTCGCGACTGCACTGCTGGTGCGTCTCCCACTCACTTCCAGACACGCGACGGCGGAAATACTGGCTCGGACCCAACCGTGCAGAGGAAACACGCCCACAGGCTAAGCGACATCCCTCCACCAGGAAAGGACCGAGGCAAGTTCCACAAGATGGTAACTGAAGGGGCCCAGAAGCGCTCGGAAAACCTGTTACACGTCGCCCGATGAGACGAACGACCTCGTGGCTCTTAATCGCCGGCCGAGAGGGTATATTTCCCTTGAAGAGTGGTACGCACTGGTCCAGCAGTTGGAACCATCATTCTTATTTTGAGCGAATTTTAACGCGCATAACAGGCTGTGAGGCAGTGCCTATAATAATAGGCTGGGTGACGAGATTCTTGAGATTCTCGGCGAGTTCAATCTTATACTCCTCAATGATGAACCCCCTACTTTACTTCCATTACCTGGACAGAGACCCCCAGCCGTCGATTGGACTCCTCGTTTGGCGTAACTTTCTTCGTTTTTCACATGAAGTACTTTTTCCTATCCTTTGGTGTCTCTTGTTATTCTTATATTGACTTTCACTGCAACGCCCTAAAGTCCTCATCAGATACATTGCCCGGCTATGACCAGATCCACTACTCCATGCTTCTAAATTTGGCTGACGAGCAAAATGTGTCCTTGCGATCATCTTTAATGACATCTGGAGGGATGGGAACGTTCCCGACGCCTGGAAGACTCAGGTATCGGTTCTTTTACTGACGCCTGGGAAAGACCCTGACGAAGAGACATCGTATGGCCCGATTGCACTGTCGCCCCGCGTGTGTAAGACATTCCAAAGCGTCCTCAAGCTTCGCTTAGAATAGTGGTTGCAACAGGAGAACTTGATCCCGCGGACGGAAAACGGCTTCCGTTAGGACAGAAGTACTTATGATAATATTGCTTCACTTGCGATGGACACGGAAAACACATTCTTCACTAACGGGTATTTGACTTTTCGAGGTCATACGGCAATATCCTGATATGTGAACTTATCAACAAATTGCAACTGCTGCGCCTCCTGGTGGTGATTTTACGGATTGTATACAGTTTGCTTGGTTGCTGCACCGTCTGCATCCGCGATCAGGACGACGACGTCTGTACATACGCTCACTCGTCGTGCTCTTGAGTGATACTCCTATAGCTTACCGACGCATGTGAAATGTTGGCCACTTTGTCACCTGACAAATCAGCTGTTGTGATATTCATGAAGAAACGACGCAATAACGTCTCATCCGAATTTCAGCTTGGCCCGTACACATTTCCTGTTCAGTCACATGCTGAGCTCCTTGGGTCTCCCTCGACAGCAGACTCACGTGGACGCGACATGTTGCGTACCTCATCGACAAGGTGGATAATACTGTGAATATCGTGCGTATGCTTGCACGAATATGGTGGGGAGCGGAACCGATTATGCTCTTAACTCTGTATAAGGCTTTGATCCGTTCTTAGATTATGGTACCACTGTCTACGCTAATGCAACGCAATCAACTTTGCGCAAGCTCGATGTCATCCATTATAGAGTGATTCGTCCTAGGAGCCATGAAATCAACGCCCACCAACGCCCTGATAGTGGAAGCATCAAAATGGTTCAAATGGCTCTGAGCACTATGGGACTCAACTGCTGAGGTCATTAGTCCCCTAGAACTTAGAACTAGTTAACCCTAACTAACCTAAGGGCATCACAAACATCCATGCCCGAGGCAGGATTCGAACCTGCGACCATAGCGGTCTTGCGGTTCCAGACTGCAGCGCCATTAACCGCACGGCCACTTCGGCCGGCGTGGAAGCATCCGCCATGCCGTTGTCTACAAGGCGGCAGATGTTGTCTGATATTGTTCTCCTCAGTCGATCTTCGACATCTCTTGTACCTCTCCTAAGGCGGTGGTTCAATTCTGGAGACCCTCATGGACGACAGATTAACGGAACTGCTTTACTAGTTCACAGCTACGAGAAATGGTGCCATCTCTTTCCATTCCTTCAACAGGACACAAAACTCCCCTGCTTTCGTTTTTTGTTTATTGTATTGTTCACTCCAGCACCCGTGGCATACCTGCCGTCCGATTTACGAACGGAGAACAACATCACTCGCGACCTCGAGCATTTTGTCAGCATAAGCTCACGTCTATAAGGGTCGTTTTAAACCTGAGGCGATTGTGGGATGCGTCTTCTTTTCTCCTTCTGGTGGTGCCTACCAAACGTTTGCAATTCCACTTTAATCATCTGTTTACACGGCGGAGTTACTGGCCACCAGGAAAGCCATTCATTATGATAACCGGACATTCAAGTTCATCCTGGCAGGTACGGACTCTCAAAACATGCTGGAGAAATTGCAACATCCCGCATTTGGTAAACACACCAACAGATGTGTTGTAGACGTCTTGGCGGCATTGCGTCCAGTTACTCTGGATCAGTTACGCCTAACGCCGATCCCTTATACGGATCTCACATCGACGCTACGGAAGGCTGCTTTTATCACGCCTGGAACTGTCATTGGCATCTCTCTCAGCACTGCAAGGGCGGCCACCTGGCGGCCATGCAACTGAACGTCTCTTCTCGGCCATGATTCGTCTCGGTACAGCTCCGTAGACGTCGTGTGACTTCTATCATTCGCATGCGGCCAGGAAACGGGTATTACACGGCGCACCTATATCGGTTGAAGATTATCACTTCTGGACACTGTGATAAGGACACGATGGCAGTAGCGAATCTTAACCACATCGTATTGGCAAGTTCCCAAGTACACGACTGCACAATCAGACTTGTACAAGAAATTGGTTGCGAGACGTTATCCCCTCCTCGCCAGTGTTCCTGTTTTACTCCACCATTTTGATAAATATAACTTGCTCACAGGCTATTTGAAAGTCACGTGGCATGAGACAAGTCCATAATCTGGTATGTAATTTTGTGTTTTAATTTGCTTACAGACCTCTATTTGTACATAAAATTTTCATTAATGCTGTCTTGTGCATTTTATGTCACTGTTCTACTGGCACTAATGTACATACCGTTGGTTGTACTGTGTTTGTCATTTTGGGTTTTTCTTTTACTTTAAGTACATCTGTCAGTATATTACATATCTCATATTATTATGTTATTTGCAATTTTGTTCTTGAGCTATTCTTGTACTTACTGTACAGGGTGTCAATCACTGAACTGTATGAATTAAAATCGTCACAACTTCTGAACGGTTTGTGTTAGGATGTTCAAACTACACGGTTGGCAGAGGGACATCATAGGAATTAGTATGCGCATGCGAATGGTTTGGTTTGGCGACGAAATCCACTTTCAATTGGATGGGTTCGTCAATAGGCAAAATTGGTGCATTCGGGACTCTGAGAATCCGCATTTCGCGATCGAGAAGTCTCTTCACCCTCAAAAGGTGACTGCGTGGTGCGCAATGTCCATTCACGGAATAATCGGTGCGATTTTCCCTCACGTCACGGTGCCTACCGAACGGTATGTGAAGATTTTGAAAGATGATTTCACCCACATTATCCAAAGTGACCCCGATTCCGACAATATGTGGTTCGTGCAAGACGGAGCTCGACCCCATCGAAGCAGAAGAGTGTTTGAGGTCCTGGAGAAGCACTTTGGGGACTACGATCTGGTTCAAATGGTTCAAATGGCTCTGAGCACTATGGGACTCAACATCTTAGGTCATAAGTCCCCTAGAACTTAGAACTACTTAAACCTAACTAACCTAAGGACATCACACACGTCCATGCCCGAGGCAGGATTTGAACCTGCGACCGTAGCAGTCCCGCGGTTGCGGACTGCAGTGCCAGAACCGCACGGCCACCGCGGCCGGCACTATGTTCTGGCTCTGTGTTACCCAGACACAGGTGAGGGCCTCGACTGGCCGCACATTCTCCGGATCTGAACACATGCGACTCCTTTTTGTGGGGCTATATTAAAGACAAGGTGTACAGCAACAATCCCAAAACCATTGCTGAGCTGAAAACAGCAATTCAGGAGGTAATGTAAAGTATCGATGTTTTGACGTTTCAGCAGGTCAAGGAGAATTTCGTTATTCGTCTTCGCCAGTGGTGGCAAGTATATGGAACATGTCATAGCCTAAATCCTGATATCTGTAGTGACGTTTACATGTTGAATAAAGTGTGTGCACGCCATAGTTTGTAACTAATTTACGTTTTCTTCTCATATAGTTCAATAATAATTGTCACACTGTATGATGTTTGCTCTTTCATGATTTGTCTTTTACTTTAAGGGCATAAGCATGTTCCTCATAATGATGTCGTTTGTAATTTTGCTCCAGTGTCATTGTTATCATTGCCGGCGGTTGTCTGGTGTTTGTCTAATTGCACTCTTATTTTACTTGAAGATTGTATTTCTATGCCAACTTCGTACCTTTATTCTTTTATGCTTTTTTGCAATTATGTTCTCTGTCACTTTATAACCGCTTTTGGCTGTGTGGTCCTTGTAACCTAAAGTGCAAATAAAGACAGAAGGGAAAAGAAAGAACTTTGCCCCTGAGTACCGCAAAGTTATTGGACTGGCAGAGGTCAGTATGGATCAGATAGTGGCCCCCGTTCGGAACGTTTGGGAGGATGAAGTAAAGTGACATAAAATACTGTTGCTGCTAGCCATACGAGAAAAGACAATGACGTTTAGCTTTCAGCCGAACACTATTTCTGCCAAACAAGGATTTTGTTAGTGCCGTGTCCAGGAGGAGAGGAAGGACCCGAACGTAGTTGGCTGGAGGTGCCAGGAAGCTGCAAAGCCCCTAGTCTAACTTGGCGTGGTACACCGGTCAGATAACCAGTCCACTGCAATGCCACTCAAAATTCGCTCGCTGGCGTTTAACTATAGCTCTGTCCATTCACACTGCATAATAAGTGTGGCGGCCAACACAGTGAACAACACTTAATCGCAAGGACTCAATATAGAGTCGCACTCCGAATTGCTCTCGACAGAGGTGCTCTCCCAGTGAAGTACTGAGGAGAGAATTGTTCCTCGCTCTTTGAGTGCACATATGAGCGCGCATGCTCTCGTTACATTTCTCGCTCCAAGAGCGACAACGGAACGGCCCCTCTCCACACCAGACGTGAAGGGGTATATCTTTCGGTCTCTTCCATTACACCTTCAGCTCAAGGCGTCAGAAATATCGTCTGCCAATCAGCATTGCTCTTCTAAAATGGGAGAATGACGTTTCGTTTAAGGCGAGCAATCCGGAAATCTGTAGTATTGTCGTTTGGCGTTTGCTGTCTCCCTGTGAAAATCTCTGAAACTGCGTGCTATGTGTATAGAATGCGTAGGCTGGCCGCTCCCACACAATGTAGCGGAATTTGCTTTTAAGCCGAACACGAGGTCGTCCTTTCACTCGGGCAAACGCTGTCTGCTCTACGGGCGGTCACCGGCCGACGTAGATGGGTTGTGACCGGCCTCCTGGCGTGCAGTTGCCCCTCTCGAACTAAAAGCTCCTGCGGCCGTCGTGTCTGGAATGTGTGTGTGTACACCAGCCTCGAGTATTTCATCCACGGTGCGCACTTGCGATTTATTAGTTATTTGCATATTGTTTACATGAATTCATACAACATTGACTTTATCTTATCGAGTTTGGGTTCGAATGAAGCGTCTTGATGTGCAGAATATGATTGTGAGTGCGCAATATGTAAGCAACGAAGGTCAGGAGACCACGACGTCTAACAACGTCAGACTGGCCGACGCCTGAAAAGTGCCGGTAGAGCTGGCGGGCCAGCTGCAGAGAGGCACAAGCCGTCCGCCGCTAGAACTCTCTAAGAAACCGAATTTTAGTATTCCGAAGTAGACTCCAGCCAGAACGTTCGGACGCCGTGTCGCTCTGCGCTAGCGTTCTCACTTGCAGTGCTGCTCTCAAATGTTTTGGTTTTAATTTCTCTGCTCGTGATTCGCTACTCCTGTCAGTCCTCGCCCCTTGAACTCAGATGGCGACTTCCGTTTTACCAGCAGTTAAACCTTTTACTTTTTCTTACATCTATAAATAGCCTTCAATGTAGTAGTTTAGTCTGAATGCAATGTACTGTACAAGCACTGTCCAGGGGTCTGAGCTCCTAGGCTCTCCCACAAGTCTCCTTATCAGGTCCCAAAATCCGCTCCTTTAAGTATGTCTCCTGTGACAGGGTTTGACGCTGATCCGAGCAGTCATCGCTGGAAATGTATCTCTGCATTTGCTTTTGAGCTCTCCCAAATTGCAGACTCACCATATGCTTCCTCTAGCCTATTTCAGGACACAACAGGCTGGTACATCACAGCCCATGTCAAATACATCATTTATTTGTGTTAACTATACGAAACATTTTTTTACCTTGATTTACAAAACTTTCATTTCTATAGTACAGTAGAGAGTGTTCCACCAAGAACCCACAGCTGGAGTAGTTACAATGATATATCACCTAATCACTTGAGACTGGAAGGAGGTACGGTATGGCTCTCTTTCCGGATTTAAAAAGAATTTTGATGTGTTAGCTTCTCTTCTTACGCAGCATAATCTCAATGCCGACGAGATGTTAAAGCATAATTTTGATTTCTTCCTTCACCTGCAGCAATGTATGACCTAAAATGCACCATGTGCAACCTAGACAGTCACTACGTTTTTCACTTTAAACTTTTCGAAATTTGTGCAGCCGGTTATTTAATTTCCAAGTGTTGTGATCAGACGAAACTACTTTCATCCGGCCATAGCTATGGGTTGTTTGATTGCGGACCTTTGGTACAGAGCCGAATGGAGGGTCTGACTCAGAGGCTCAGACGGTTCTGCGACAGTGCAGGCTGCAGATTCCTCGACTTGCGCAATAGGGTGATGGGGTTTCGGGTTCCGCTAAATAGGTCAGGTGTCCACTACACACACACAGAAGGCGGCTACACGGGTAGCAGGGGCTGTGTGGCGTGGACTGGGTGGTTTTTTTAGGCTAGACAGTCTTGGGAAAGATCAAAAGTGGCTCCAGTCTCAAAGGGTACAGGGCAAAGAAACGACGAGAATCGACCATGCGACAGTCGTTATTGTAAATTGTCGTAGCTGTGTTGGAAAAGTACCAGAGCTTCAAGCGCTGATAGAAAGCACTGAAGCTGAAATCGTTATAGGAACAGAAAGCTGGCTAAAGCCGGAGATAAATTCTGCCGAAATTTTTACAGAGGCGCAAACCGTGTTCAGAAATGATAGATTAAATAAAGTAGGTGGTAGTGTGTTTGTGTCTGTTGGTAGTGGTTTATCTTGTTGTGAAGTTGATAGTTCCTGCGAATTACTATGGTTAGAGGTTGTACTCAACAGCCATACCAGAATAATAATTAGCTCCTTCTACCGACCCCCCGACTCAGATGATATAATAGTTGAACGCTTCAAAGAAGACTTTAATCTCATTACAAATAAGTACCCCACTCATACAGTTGTAATTGGTGGAGACTTTAATCTACCCTCGATTCGTTGGCGAAAATACATGTTCAAAGCCGGAATTGTACTAAATGCTTTCTCTGAGAATTACTTTGAACAATTAGTTCATCAGCCCACACGAATTGTAAATGGTTGCGAAAACACACTTGACCTCTTACCCACAAATAATCCAAATGTAATAGAGAGTGTCATGACTGATACAGGGGTTAGTGAACTCAAGGTCATTGTAGCGATGCTTAAAACCATATCAACCAAAACCACTAAAAATAAACGCAATATATATATATATATATATATATATATATATATATATATATATATATATATATATATATATAAAACAGCAGTTATAAATTTGCTTGATGCCTTCCTAAGAGAGAGTCTCCATTTCTTCCAAGCTAATTATGTAAGTGCAGACCAGATATGGCTCAAATTCAAATATACAGTATCGACAACAATAGATAGATTCATACCGCATAAGTTAATAAGAGACGGGACTGATCCACCATGGTACACAAAACACGTCAGAAAACTGTTGCAGAAGCAACGAAAAATTCATGCCAAATTCAGAAGAACGCAAAATCCCCAAGACTGGCTGAGTTTCAAGGAAGCTCGAAATTTAGTGCGGACCTCAATGCGACATGCTTTTAATAGTTTGCACAATGAAATATCGTCTCAAAAAATGGCAGAAAACCCGAAAGAGATTCTGGTCGTATGTAAAGTACACCAGCAGCAAAAAACAGTTAATACTGTCACTGTGCGATAGCGGTGGAAATGTTACCGATGACGGTGCCACTAAAGACTAAGTAAATATTCCAGAATCCGAAACCAGAACAGCTGTTAGCATGAGTGACATAAAAGTAGATCTCTTAGGTGTTGCGAAATAACTCAAATCACTTACGAAAGGCAAGTCTTCCGGTCCAGATACTATACCAATCAAGTTACTCTCAGAGTATGCAGACACAATAGCGTATTTCTTAGCACTCATATACAACCGCTCACTTGACGAAAGGTCTGTTCCTAAAGACTGGAAAGTAGCACAGGTCACACCAATATTCAAGAAGGGAAATAGGAGTAACTAATTGAATTACAGACCCATATCACTGACCTCAATTTGCAGTAGGATTTTGGAGCATATACCGTACTCGAACATTATGAACCCCATTAAGAAAATTGAAACGTCCCCTTAAAAAAATTGTAAATGACTGTGCTTAGACTGACACATAATATTTTTAGCGCAACGCAATCTGACTTTCAAAAATCCCTACAAAGGAATGGCCCTGACTAACAATCACTTACCTCATAAAAATCTTCGTTACTCGAACTACTGCAATACAGCGAGCGCCACTACTGCCAGCTAAATAAGAGATTCTAACTACTGATAGGGATAGTTAGCAAATGAAAGATTTTGATGGAGAACAAACACTGTATTTACCTTAATAGTGTTCAAAAGACATAATATATATATCAGTTCATGACATCCAGTCTTACAAATTTACTGTCTCTGATGGACACACGTCCAGATCATCCGCTCTCAAAACTCCGCCATCTCTCTCCCCACGTCCATGACTGCTGGCGGCTCACCTCCAACTGCCCAACGCTACGCGCTGTTAACAGCCAACTGACCAACACTACAATAGCATATACTCCAACAATGCAAACCAACCACAGCCTTCACACAGCAGTGATTTTCATACAGAGCGCTACGTGGCGTTACCAACATAAAAACCTAAACAGCCTACTTACAAAATGACTTATTGATACATAACCAACACGGATTCAGAAAATATTGTACTTGTGCAACACAGTTAGCTCTTTATTCCCATGAAGTAATGAGTGCTGTCGACAAGGGATCTCAGATCAACTCCAAATTCCTAGATTTCCCTGGATTTCGATAAGGCTTTTGATACCGTTCCTCACAAGCGACTATTAATCAAATTGCGTGCGTATGGAGTATCGTCTCAGTTGTGTGAGTGGATTCCTGATTTCCTCTGAGAGAGGTCACAGTTCGTAGCGATAGACGGTAAATCATCGAGTAGAACAGAAGTGATATCTGGCGTTCCGGCTTCATAGGCCCTCTGCTGTTCCTGATTTACATAAATGATCTAGGTGATAATCTGAGCAGCCCCCTTAGATTGTTTGCAGATGACGCTGTAATTTACCGTCTAGTAAAATCATCACACAATCAATTCCAATTACAAAATGATCTAGAGAGAATTTCTGTATGGTGCGAAAAGTGTAAATTAGCACTAAACAAAGAAAAGTGCGAGGTCATCCACAGGGGTACTAAAAGAAATCCAATAAATTTTGGGTATACGATAAATCGCACAAATCTAAGGGCTGTCAGATCTATTAAATACCTAGGAATTACAATTACGAGCAACTTAAATTGGAAAGACGACATAGATAATACTTTGGTGAAGGCGAAACAGAGACTGCGCTTTGTTGGCAAAACAGAAAGATGCGAAAAACCCACTAAAGAGACAGCCTACATTACACCTGTCCGTCCTCTGCTGGAATATTGCTGGGTAGTCTGGGATCCTTACCACGTAAGATTGGAGGAGGACAACGAAAAAGTGCAAAGAAGGGCAGCTCGTTCCGTGTCATCGCGCAATAGGTATGAGAGTGTCACTGATATGATACGCGAGTTGGGGTGGCAGTCACTGAAACAAAGGCGGTTTTCTTTGCGGCGAGATCTATTTACGAAATTTCAATCACCAAGTTTCTCTTCCGAATGCGAAAATATTTTGTTGACACCCACCTACGTAGGGAGAAATGATCATCATAATAAAATAAGAGAAATCAGAGCTTCAACGGAAAGATTTAGGTGTTCCTTTTTCCCACGCGCCATTCGAGGGTGGAATGGTAGAGAAGTAGTATGAAAATGATTCGATGAACCCTCTGCCAGGCACTTAAGTGTGAATTGCAGAGTAACCATGTAGATGTGGATGTAGATGTGCTCAGTGAGATGGCATGTAGGAACTGCGACTCATGAAATATTAGTTCACTTTATTACATCAGTGAATAAAAGATTTACTTAATTCAGACACACGTCCAGAATGAGATTTTCACTCTGCAGCGGAGTGTGCGCTGATACGAAACTTCCTGGCAGATGAAAACTGTGTGCCCGACCGAGACTCGAACTCAGGACATTTGCCTTTCGCGGGCAAGTGGTAGAGCACTTGCCCGCGAAAGGCAAAGGTCCCAAGTTCGAGCCTCGGTCGGGCACACAGTTTTAATCTGCCAGGAAGTTTCTGACACACTTGTTTGCCAGATGAATACTGGATGATTTACAACTGTCATTGATTGGTGTCCGCAGCTCGTGGTCCAGTGGAACCAAACGTCATCATCATCATCAGTTGATGCACTAGCTAACAAACTGTTATGAAGTACAGTGTTGAACATTTACTAAGGCACAAGTTCATCAGAAGCTTTTAACAACTGGTTGTTTCTAAACTATGACGTTGACTGCTGCAGGTGAGATGAGGCTGGGCTGTTGCATGCCCGACATACCGCTGATGTCAGTGTGAGGATGCCGCTATGCTCAGGGAGGCGTGGTCTTCTGGAGAGTTTCGCAATGGCTGCCGCGGATTCCAGAGAGCCTTCATTAATGTCTGTGCTACAGATTCGCGTCGTTGACTTTGGTATGACACCGCGATCTCTACTACGAGAAGTATCATAATAACTGTGCAGAAGCCGGCCGAAGTGGCCGTGCGGTTCTAGGCGCTGCAGTCTGGAACCGCGAGACCGCTACGGTCGCACGTTCGAATCCTGCCTCGGGCATGGATGTGTGTGATGTCCTTAGGTTAGTTAGGTTTAAGTAGTTCTAAGTTCTAGGGGACTAATGATCTCAGCAGTTGAGTCCCATAGTGCTCAGAACCATTTGAACCATTTTTGAACTGTGCAGAATAACGAAACTTCATTATTACCATCAAATGTGAGTGTGCAAGGTGCAAGAGAAACATTTTTTTTAACTGAATAGTTTCCTCGAAATTGAATGAGAAAGACTGCATAGTGAAGGACTCACATGAATCCAAAGAGAGCGGTCTTAAATTTTTTATGCGAAAAGTGAAAACTTTACAGAGAAACGAACTACAGAGGTGGATGTAGCTCAACCTAATATTCATAAAGCATTAACTAAGTTTACTAACTCCAAAACACCTTCACCGTCTGCAGGGAACGTGGTGCCACGTTCTTTTTATTGGTATCGAAGCATCGAGTCCCACACATATAATGTATCTGCCATATCACATGCCGTGTCACCTGCCATACCAAGTTGGTGGGCGCCTTCTTTTGACCTAATTTTTGTCTTAATCTTTGTTTTGTTCAACCACAGCTCTCCTGAAGATGTTCATTTAGAATGAAACCAGTTGTGGTGTACTAAATGTACCTGAAATAGAGCTGGGTGGTTTTTGTTAACATTTATATCATTTCATTGTGCTGCGCAAGATGATCAACATTATCACATCATAAAAAATCGATTCTAAAGCAGCGGTGAGCCGACTCAAGCCGCGCATTTGTTGCTGTGTTACTGTCGAATGGGACAGATTACGGGCCAGTGCTTTGTGTGTGTGCGGTGCTGACGTCCAGTTATGTCCCAGATCTGTTCTGTCGAGTTCAGATCAGGCCAGTTTGTGATGAATGGCTGGTAGCCCTAAATGTGGAAGAACGTAAGTTAATGCGGATGACTAGGAAATACAAACCCGTAATGTGGCGATACAGTATTAATAGTGTTCAGCTTGACACAGTCAAGTCGTTTAAATATCTGGTCATAACGTTGCAAAGCGATATGAGGTGGAATGAGCATGTGAAAACTGTGGTAAGGAAGACAAATGATAGACTTAGGTTTATTGGAAGAATTTTAAGAAATAGTCGTTCACCTGTAAAGAAGACCGCACATAGGACGCTGTTGCTACCTATTCTTGAGTACTGCTCGAGTGTTTGGTATCGACACCAGGTCGGATTGAAGGAAGACATGTAACCAATTCAGAGGAGGCCTGTTAGATTTGTTACCGGTAGGTTAGAACAACATGTGAGGGTTACCGAGATGCTTCGGGAACTCAGATGGGAATCCCTGGAGGGAAGGTGACATTCTTTTCGGGAAACACTATTGAGAAAATTTAGAGAACCGGCATTTGAAGGTGACTGCCGAACGATTCTGCTACCGCCAAAATACATAGCGCGTAAGGACCAAGAAGATGAGATACGAGAAATTAGGGCTCATACGGAGGCAAACAAACAGTCGTTTATCCCTTCGCTCTATTTGCGAGTGCAACAGGAGAGGAAATGACTAATAGTGGTACAGGGTACTCTCCGCCACGCACCTTACCGTGGCTTGCGGAGCATCTACGTAGTTGAAGATCATTGTGACTTTACTGTGATGCTACTAAAACCACTGTGGGACGACTCTGGCTTTGTGATACGGATAGTCAACCTGCTGTAAATGATGCAGCCTGTCCGCAATAATGTTCACATATGTAGTCTAGAGCTGCGAGTGTGTCATTGATACTACCATTTATGCCATGTAGTCCCAAGTGAATGTCCTGCGTAGCCTAGTAATGGGTACGTGCCGACTACAACCTTAAACGATGAGCTTGTCAGGTCACGATGGGAATATGTAGAAGTAATCTGTTGTGAAGCCCCATGGGCAACAATGTGCGTTCGAACGGTGTGCTGCGAAACACTTGTGTCTGAACCGGCATTGCATTCTGTAGTCATATGTGCCACAGGTCGGTGCCTGTCGTGCTCCACAAAGGGGGAAGCGTCGGACATCCACGATCTGTGATGAGGTGTGGCTTGCAACACCTTCTTCCCTGTTCGTGGTTCCACGGTCGTTCTGTCACTTTCCACAGATTCTGGCGACAGCAGCACGCGAGCGGCCGATCAACTTCGCCATGTCAGAGTTGCTCGTCCCAGATGCCGAGATACAACGATCTGCGCCTTGTCAAGTCGCTCGTGGCAGTGGATTTCCCCCACATATAGCCTGTTTCTTCACTATAATGAGTTCCTGTTCGTCTTCGCTCTACTTACACGCTCTCCTTAGCGTGTTACGTGGCCCCATTACCACCGGGCAGCACTCACTCGTTCGGTGGGCAGTGGTCGAACGACTCTGATTCATCAGCGTACGTCATAGCTTTCGCTCCCGCAATCTTGTTTGTTATTTTCCAACATCTGACAACACCAGAAAAAGTATTTCCGGGTCCACGTCGATGTAAAACGAGGAAACTATGCCTAAGTAATACTGTTCCCACACCACTTACGTATGCCCGCTTTTGTTAAATACAGCTTATTAAAAAGGAACGCTATCTTAGGTGAAAATTACATACACAATTTGTTTAAAGCGGCATTCATTATACAGGGTGAAGGTTAATAAAACCGGTAAACCCCTGGGGTGAATTTCTGACTGGAAATGGAGGAAAAAGGGTCATATGAACATTTGTCCTGAAACGGAAGGAGTGCGTGTAACTACAACAAATAGTCTCCAAACGCAGTACGGAGCTGCAACGCATCCACGTCACAAGAAATGTTCAAAGTAGCCTCCATGAAATTGAAGGTGATAGGCATAGTGGTGATTCTTATGCAGGACACACACAATCGTACCTTGACTTATCGTGCCTGGAGCTCGTACTAGGGTTCGTCCCAGTATCCTGTAGAACCAGATCCTCCAAATCTGGTGAACGCACAGTCCACCAGATCCCTGCATGTTCGTCTGTCTGAAAGGACGCACGATCACACAAATGCCCACAAAGAGCTTGAAACGTTGTGTGATGTGGTTGGTGTCTGCGAGGGTACTTGCTTTGGCACGGTCGTGCAGCCACTCGACCATTTCCATCTGCTTGGCCGCACATAGACACCATCTCGGCTTGTTCCCGACATGAACACCGGACTATTCTGCCGCTTACAATACGCAGCGTCAATCACACGGCCTGTAACACACGAGGAACACACGGCACGCGGTTAGAGGAACTTTGAGTCGTCAGTGACATCTACCGTGGCAACGACGAATTTCCGGACAGATGTTCATAGCACCTTTCTCGCTCCATTTCCAGTCAGGAATCTGTCCCTCCAATTTGTCGGTTGTATTAATGTTCACCCTGTATTTGTTTGTACTATACATATTTAACGATTCAGCGTTTCTCTGCTATTGACTGAGGTTTCTTACCGTCACTGCTTCACATAAATTAACAAATATCATAGGGTCACATAGTTTACCGGTTGTAACAAACATTTACCGCCAAACTCTCAGCACACATTCCACGCCCACAATAGAAGGAAACACACCGATGAGCCGAAACATTATGACGATGTGCGTAGCGTCTTGGTTTACCTACGGAATGCAGCAAACCAACGATTTTGCCTTCCATTGATTCGACAAGTCTTTGGTACGTTTCCGAGCGTTCTATACGTATTTCATTGGCTTCACGTCAGTCGAATTTGCTGGCGAAGTCACAGACATGAGTCCACTGTCATGCTCTTCCGCAGGTTAGCCTCGGTAGTGACGTCATTTTCGGTTCGGTAGCAGAATTTGCTGTTCTGAACGCTACAGAGGACTGGTACCGACCGGTCCGCCAGCCGATTTTTCGTCTACCGTACCGAGAGGTGGTGAGGTGCCGGTAAGGCCATTCGTTTGGTTCGGTGTGCTTCAATTGGGGAGACAATCTGGTATTTTAGAAATATTGGGTTATTTTTAGTTTCGGTTATAGTGATTATGTTTTTCTGAAGAATCACTGGGACGCATCTAAGTGGAGAGTGAGTTCATAAATGTTATTATGCATCCTTTTCAGCCGAGAATCGTGGAAGTCGACGCTTTTCTCATGGTACTGTTAAGAAGCCAAGAGCAACGAACGCGAGCTAGGCAGCTGCAGGAAATGTGATGAAGTGCGGCTTGCCGATGCAATCTGCGGAACGAGACGAACCGCTTCAAAATGCCAGACAGCAACTTTTTGGCGAGGCACTGACTGAATGGGAAGGCGGCCCATAATTCGGTTGAGGAACTGCGGCCATAGGTGAGACCACATTAATGCGGGACAGCCGTCCCTTTGCATCTGAAGCTATATTTGTTTAGCAAGTCCTGAAATGACTAACAATCCTAATCAGTCATCCAGTTTTTAAAGCAGGTAGTTATTCTGAGGAATGCCAGACATATTGGTCGAAATCAGTCAATTATAAAGTACCTTACTGCATCCCGTTTTTTTTTTTTTTTTCAAATATAGCATACATAAACAAGAGACACACACTGCCGATACGCGGTGCCTTTTCAAGGCCACAGGCATGTGAATGTAAGAACCTTCTCATTTTCCTCCACCATCTCCACTGATATTCTGTGTGACGAACAGTATTCGCTGTAAATACATTTTTCGAAGACTATAACGGGAATAGTTCATCTGTTAATTACATCGTCTGGCCACTTTGTGAGCAGGGCGCCGTGCACTGCTGTGTACTGTTGCGGGTTGCGCAGTGGTCGACTGAGCATGCCCTCAGCTGTGGTCGCTTGTCTCTGATTGGGTGGCTCGCGGAGAGACAACAACACGGCGCGGACACACCTCAGTACCCCGGGAGCCGCACCGACTCGCTGCCGAATGGCTTATGCAGTGGCAAGGAGACTCGGTTGTGGTAACTCTACTGCTCAGTGCGCTAACCTACCGAACCGATCGACAAAGCGACTGAACGATACAGAACAGGGCTCCTGATAATCGCATGCTCACTACAGTCGTAAGTGACGATATCGTTGTGTCAGCATAGCAATGTAGGGGTCGTCGCTGCAGAGCCCCACATTCACCAGTGTTCAACTGAACACTGTGTTCCAAAACAATTGTGGCTGCACCAGAACTGTACTCTATAGGCAGATCGGCTGCACATGTCCACCTATTCCACTTTACAGCCCTGGCAGGCAAGCCTCCGATCTCCACATTCTGTGGCAAGGATATAACCACGATTTTGTCAAGGGGAGGAGTGCAATTGGTTTTAGGACCTTCAAAACGTTCACGTTGCTCGTTTATTCTTAAAATTTCCATAAACAACCATAAATGAGTTTATTCAACATTGATCTCAGAGTTTCCACTAAGCAGAAATATAACTTTCTTACTTAGGAGTGGCTTTGGTAAGCCACTAACAAGCAGTTATGGTCCAGTCTGTAGGGTAATTTTACTCTCTTCTTCTTTCAGTCCGGAAGGAAGTGATGAGGAACAGGCGAGCTCTAATTTTTTGGACACAGTGGTTATTATCAACACGATTTTTTGAATAAAGAGATCTCTGTTCGACAGACAAGCTACAACGATTTTTGGTGGTGACAAAGCAAAGGATCCAGAATTATTCAACATTACACTTTCCAAAATTTCCTCATTTAAGTATGCATGTCTCACTTCTTGCAATGTATGAAAAATAATTTACCTTCATTAAAGAATGTCCTGGACGACAGAAGGCGAATTTGGGTTGTTATTTATTGATCATATGGCATTTACTGCCGAGTCTCCAAAGAGATGCTCGACTTGCCTTCGATGCAGGTCTTTTGAGTTAGCGGGTCTGCAAGTTTAAGGTGATCAGAATCTTTCAAATGAGAAAGATATTAGGAAGGAAGTGGCTGTGGCGTATAGGACAAACCCCAGAATTTGCCTGGACTGAAAATGGGAAACAGCACAAAACCATTTTCGAGGTCGCTGGTGGATGGACTGAAACAGTCTCGCTTGCCGAATCCAAGGATTGCTAGCTCAGTGGGCTAACATGTAGAGCTACCCCAAGTCGGTGGAGAATTTGGAGAAACTGGTTGTTGTACATCGTCTTAAAATAAAAGAAAATGCATCACAACGAAACATTGAATTCTGGCATTGAATGTTTTTTCTATAATTGCGCATGTTTGTTCATTTGATAGTACATGAATGCTCGCATATTTTAAGATTTAATTGTACTTGCAAATGCGGGCTTCAGTTACTATACTATTACAAGAAAGTACATGCATTTTGGAGGAAAGGCGGAGGGAGAGATGCAGAGCGCAGTCGGCTGGAACGAATTCAAGCAAAAATTCTTTTATAAACAAGGGAACTACAGAATGCGGTTTCATCCTGTACCCCTTCCGCTCTCCACAATCCCCTCCTCATCGTTCCGTGTCGAATCTTATTTTCATAATTTGAGCACCGACTGTGTGATCAGATTGGGCCATATTTTGCCATTTGGGCTATTAATGATAGAATATGGAGCAATTTTTTTAAAAGAAATACAATAATCGCCGTTTGGGCGATATTTTTGTTGAGCAACGCGAATTTTTTGCTGCACAAATCCAGGTGTATTTTTACGTACTGGTTTTAATTTAATGTTACTTGTAACAATGTTCACCGCCCCACTGCCTAGTCAAACACTGAAATATTGCATGGCTGAAGTTCTGCCAGCCTCCAAATAACGATTCCAGCGCTAACATTAACCTGCCATAGATAGGTAAATCGGCTATTAAAGTATTGTATGCATATCTTTAACTTACCATATCGCTAGCGGATTTTGCTCTTCTTTCTTGTTAAAAACTTATCCGTAATTAGAAACTATCACAACAGCGTACAGCGAAAAAACAATGAACGGTAGCACATTAAATTCAACTGCAGGTAAGAACTGTACTGATTCACAGAAGAACAACTGACCTCAAGTGAGGCCAATAAATAGTCTTGGCTAAAATAGGGATGGGCAGTAGCCAATAGTGCTAAGGATGTATAGATAGTTTAACTCTATCGTTGGCCTTCTTGCCCACCGATAGTGCGTTCTCCTTTCCGTCGTATGATTGAAAATCAAAATATCTTTCAATTTCACTACACAGCAAGTACGTCGTGTGCAATTTCATTTAGGTGACAGGGGAGATCCAGATCCCCAGGAACCTCCAGACATCCTCCCCTTTGGCTGCGGCTTTGTCTGTGACGAGGTGCGGACTCGTCTAGCACCCTGCCATGGAGTGTACCCGTGGTTTCACAGTGCTCCAGCCACTGCACACGGATGCTCACGCCAACACCCGACCACCTTCGCGTTTGCGACTGCCCATTCCCAGGCGCCGGGTCACAGAATCTGTCCTCTTTTTTGGTCTCTTACGTCTCTGGAGTCCCTCATTTGTCTGCTGTACGGTCAGTGCAATGATTCCCCACTCTGCTCTGCTTAAATACTTCCCTTACGGCGTCACGTGTCCACAACGCCCCCAGGCTTCACGATGGTGAAGCATCCACAAAGGAAAAGCCGAGTCTTCTGAGAAGTCACTAACGGATGCATTGTGGCGTAGCCACGACGTCAATGACGATAGAGCGGCAGGCGCCAGTCCATTGAGCGATTACGCTATGGGTAAAGTTACGCTCTACCAGAACTACAGCTCGGTTGTTGTGGAACAATACGTACGTGACGTGGTAAATGGTAGGATTACCGGTAGTATTCGTGGCATTGGCAGAGAAAGAAACACAAATGAATGTAAGAGAGGAAATGAGAGCTGACGACTTCACTTTTTTTTCTTTCATTTGTTTATTTTGACTGGTACCGCATATCATTCAGTTTTCAAATGGCTCTGAGCACTATGGGACTCAACTTCTGAGATCATCAGTCCCCTAGAACTTAGAACTACTTAATCCTAACTAACATGAGGACATCACACACATCCATGCCCGAGGCAGGATTCGAGCCTGCGACCGTAGCAGTGACGCGGTTCCAGACTGTAGCGCCTAGAACCGCTCGGCCACTCCGGCCGGCATTCAGTTTTCGTCCATTGTATGTTTTATATCATTACAAAATATAAATTTCATTTTATAAGTAAGAAAATTTAGTTGAACGCGTAACTACGACGATTTTCTGTAACTAAAGTTAATACTTTTCATGTAAGTACCAAAAAATCTACGTAATTATTGTTAATTTGTAATGCTCGGAACGTTCTTCATAATGACCAAAGGTAAGAGTGTCGTGTTGGCAGAGGAGCCAACACCGTGTTACTAGAGGAGGCCGAAATGCACGCGTTTTAGCTCACGCAGGCTGGCGTGAGGAAGGAAGGACTATACTGACGTGAGGTCTGGAACATGACAAGGAATTAGAATTCAGAAAGCGGACGTAATTTGTTTGATACTTAACTTTAATCCATTAATGATGAACGTTGCTCTTAACGGTACATGATTCACAATATTATCTGCCAGAATATATTCATGTAACTGAATATGGCGCCTTGCTAGGTCGTAGCAAATGACGTAGCTGAAGGCTATGCTACACTGTCGTCTCTGCAAATGAGAGCGTGTTTTGTCAGTGAACCATCGCTAACAAAGTCGGCTGTACAACTGGGCCGAGTGCTAGTAAGTCTCTAGAGACCTGCCGTGTGGCGGCGCTCGGTCTGCAATCACTGATAGTGGCGACACGCGGGTCCGACGTATACTAACGGACCGTTGCCGATTTAAAGGCTAACACCTAGCAAGTGTGGTGTCTGGTGGTGACACCACAAAGAGTTTCCTATTATAATTGATAAGTGCGAAATTTTTTCACGAATAAGAGAAACATGTTTTATATAAGCTCGACGAAGTACTGAAGCGATGTTTAATTGGTTTCGCGGTTGTTTATAACTTTACCTTTGTTTATTGAATTGCTTTTTGTAGTGCTACATAATAAGTGGCTATTGTATGAGTGTGTGTTGCCTGTTCATATAACTGATTCGCCTAGATGGGCAGCGGATCCACCTTCTTCACTGCAGAGGCACACCTGATCTGCGGGAGTCACAGTGGCACGCATGGAGGACGTGGACAGGGAGGGACCACGGACAGGTGGCGATGCGTGGGAGGCGTGCAGAGGTAGTCCGTCCAGTTGTGCTGAATTTTATGTACGCATGGCACTGTGGCTAACGCAACCGCATAGTAAGCAAGAGGTCCCGGGTGCGAATCTAGCTCCACTGGGCATTTTTCAGTCGTCCCGCTGATTCCGCATATTGTCCCTATGCAGCCAGCATCAATAATGCCTTCCCTTTCCTTTCGTTTTTTCTCCCTCCAACTTCAATTTAAAGACTTCTTTTTTTTTTCATTTTTGCCGCAATGTCCCTCTGCTTCACGTTACAAGCAAACAATTTGTGGCACTTATCAAGTTTAGGGGGACACCCATGAATACTTCGATTTTTTACTAATTATCGTCAATCTGACTATGCTGATCACCAATATATTTTTCATCAATTTTCAAACAATAAAACAACATCTGAAATTTTCCCGGCGTATTTCTTCTTCTAATAATTTCCGGGTATGCAGCCGGATCCCGTCGACATGCTGTCACGATATTTCGACATAGAGACGTCCGGCCATCATCAGGTGAGTACACAACTACTGAAGAGCAGAAATTATTAGAAGAAGAAATACGCCGGGAAAATTTCAGAAGTCACATCAAATACCTTTACGGGGAGGAGATGGTTCAGGATATCCACGGACTGGATAAATTACGTGAGAAAACAGCCAGGTTGCTGTGTTCACTAAATTTTTTACTGAAATGTAGAGACAATAACTTGATTCCAACTTTCGCTAGAGTTGTTCATTTTATCAATAGTGTGGCCGCCAACAATATAAAACGCAAGGCGAGTCTGGCCTTAGTAAGAGAACGAATCCGTTTTACACGTCGTGAGTTAGACGCTGTTGCCAGGAATTTATATTATTTACATCTGAAGATTGCAGGAATATGTTCTACCCTTAGCTGGGACTGGATTGACGGCGTATCCTGGGCCAAGGCAGACTGGGCTCACAGGGACAGTACGAACAGGCAAAGTGCGAAGTTTAGCCAACTCGTAGCACGAAATCCGCAAGAAGCTATTTCTGGACGATCCGTGGTGAACCTCACGGAGAAATCTTTTGACGATGCGACGATGTCAGTGCTTGCGAAAGGTTTAAACTTCGCTCCTACACCTGCTTCACTGCCTTTAACGGATTTCATCAGTTCCATTGAGGAAGCCATTAGACGTCTCCCTGTGGATTCTGCAGACGAAATTCGACGTGAATCTTGCCGAACGTTGTTGAAATGTGCGCCACAACGGAGTAACATCCCGCCAGCTGAAAGAGCTGCTCTCCGCTGCCTCAGAGAAGATACTAGCACAGTCGTACTGCCTGCGGATAAGGGTAACGCCACAGTTCTTCTGACAAGAGAAGCATACAACGAGATGATATATTGTCAGCTAAATGATTCTATGTACCGCAGAATTGAAAAGGACCCAACAAGCCGAATATCAAGGAAAACTGCTACCGTTTTGAACAAGTTATCAAGAGATTGAGACCACGCAATGCAATACCACCAAGACTCTATGATCTCCCCAAAATACACAAGGATGGTGCCCCACTACGATTAATAGTGAGTAATATTGGTGCTGCGACCTTTTCTACAGCAAAATATCTGGCCGCACTACTAAAGCCGTATGTGGGTAAGTGTTGCCACCATATACGTAATTCCGAGGATTTTGTCACTCGCTTGAAGGAAGTTAAGCTTAGCAGCTCGGATTTATTAGTCAGCTTCGATGTGGTCTCACTTTTTACCAAAATGCCTTTAGTGGAATCGTTACATCTTATTGCTGACTTATTCAGTGCAGAAACGACGGCCTTGTTTTAACATATACTCTCCTTGACGTACTTTTTATTCAATGACGAATTCTTTGAACAAACAGACGGCGCCGCCATGGGGAGCCCTTTGTCCCCTGTGGTATCTAATCTCTTTATGGAGGACTTTGAGGAGAAAGCACTTGAGTCTGCTGATTTAAAGCCTACGGTCTTCTGCCGGTACGTAGATGATACTTCTGTTGTATGGCCTCATGGCAGACAGGAACTGGAGAAATTCCTTCATCACTTAAATTCATTACATGAGAATATCAAATTCACGATGGAGATTGAAAAATATGGCACTTTACCATTTCTAGACGTGCTAGTACGCCGTAAAAATGATGGGTCATTAGGACATTCTGTGTACAGGAAACCGACTCACACAGATCTGTATCTCCAGGCGTCAAGCTGCCATCAGCCAGCACAAACAGCCGGTGTTCTCAGTATCTTTATAAATCGAGCGCATGTAATATCAGATGATGAAAACCTCCATGCAGAATTAGAACACTTGGAGAAGGTTTTTAAAGAGAATGGCTACACTTCACGCCAAATAAGGAAGGCCATGCACAACTGTCATAACAGGAAGCAAGGCACTGAGGACGCTGATGACGACATTAAATCAACTGCGTTCCTTCCATACGCCGGGAATGTGTCGTCGAAAATAGGCCGATTACTGAAGAAAAATAAAATCAAGGTTATATTCCGTCCACCAGCAAAGAGCCGGGCCCTGGTTGGATCCGTTAAAGACGATTTGCAACTGAAGAAAGCAGGCGTCTACAAAATTCACTGTGAATGTGGTTCTGCATATATTGGCCAGACGACAAGAACTGTCCATGAACGATGTACAGAACATGAAAGATACACCCGTCTGTGGCAACCGTCAAAATCGGCTGTAGCAGAGCACTGTATTTCATTGAGACATTCAATGGAATACAATGGAACAAAAATTTTAGCTCCGGTTTCAGGATTTTGGGATTCCGTAATCAAAGAATCAGTGGAAATACGTCTTGCCGATAATCTTATAAATCGTGACAACGGCTTTCAGCTGGATACAAATTGGAATCCTGTTATTGAAATTATACAATCACAGCGGAATCGACAGCGTCATTCGATACTCAATGACTAGATGATCTTTTACTTACTTTCACCACTGAGGGCAGCACGTACAAGTCGGCTATGCCGCGCGTGTCAACACCTGACGCATGCGCTGTAGGATGCCAGTACATTTCGCATGCGCGAGATTCGGTATAAATACCGTGATTGCACCTGGGCTCTTCAGACATCATCTAGAGGGTTGGATCCCCTCCTTCGAAAGCGTCAGACTGCAAAGTCTCCGTCTTCGAAGATTGTGTCTGTCAGTCGGTCTGTCTGTCTGTCTGTCTGCCTGCCCGCCCGCCGCTCGCTACTGTAGCTGTTCGTCCGTCCGCCTGCCTGCTCGCTGTCCATCGCCGTCGCCGTCGCCGCCGCTGCTGCCTGCTGTCTGTCCGTCTGTTCGTCGCCGCCGCCGCCGCCGCCGCCTGCTGCCCGTCCATCTGTCCGTCGCCGTTCGTCTGCCGTGAGTACTCCCACCTCCACTGTCATCTACACCTCCCCCTCCCCCTCCCCCTCCCCCTCACCCACAGTCACTTCCTGGAGTGCCGCCCCTGGCCTCCCTCCTTACACCTCCCCTCCCCTTCCCCCACTTACCCATCCCCCTATCTCCTCCCCTGCTGTATACCCACACCTCTACACTCTTCCTCCAGCCTCCACACCCTCTACAGCTCCCATTACTACCCCTGCCCTCACGTACGTCTCTGTTGCCGCCTCTGCTGCCGCCCCTCAGGTGGTCGGCTTCCCCTCTCTCACCCACCCCATCGCTTCGTCATCTGCATCTCCCGCACGCATCACGTCATGCCGAGCCACCGTCGCCGCCACTGAACAGGCTGCTTCTCCCGGCACCTCCACTACGCCACAGGGATCTGCCACCCGCCACCTCCCTCTCCTCTCCATCCCTGTCTCCTCCTCCCAGCCTCCGGTCTCCAAAAAACCCCAAAAGCGCGTCATTACCGACTCCGCTCCCGCCACTTCCCACAAAAAGTCAACACCACCTCCCCATCCTCCTGCCGTCTCCATGGACACCACTCCTCCTCCTGCCATCCGTACCTCGGCCCCCACCCTCCACAGCTTTGTCCTGTCAACTCCCGATCCTAAGTTCCTCGACACTCGTACCCTCACTGTGGAGATACGAAAGTACTTACCTGGTGCTCCCATCTCCCAACTCATTCCCCGCAGGGACTCAGTCCTTATCGAGTCCCAGTCTCCGTTCTTTCACACGGACCTCCTGCGAGTCCTTTATACATGGAAACTCAGTTTCTAGATGGTTCACCGCTTGTGGTTTCTAGGGGAATCTAGTAAGACACTGATGGGATATGCAAACAAAGCCATCGAAATTAGGTTATGCCCTGTAAGTATGCAACACACCTAACGTAGAGGTAACGCAGTTGTGGTCTTAATTGACCAACGGTACTAGGATAACTACCATAGTGTACGCTTACTTACGGTAGCCTACGTTACTCTCACACCAGCTATATACTATAAACAAGGTCATTACAGTGCACCGTTAACGGACGTATCTCCAAGTGAACTTGTCATACGGCATGCAGGACCAGACAGAGAACTTGGAAAGAGAGACAGACAGAGGGCCTTTTGGAGGGACATCTGTATATAATGAGGAACCACTGTCAGGACTAGGACACAATTTCAGGCCATATAAGGAGAGTTGCCTCTCTATCCCGACTCAGAATCTGAAGAAGACGCTGACTTAGGGCAGATGAAAGGGCGGCACGTCTTTGTGTCAGGACAGGGACAGGTGGCGTAACGAGGGAAAGTTCTGAATGGAGACAAAGACTCTGAATAAAACTGGGTGAGCAGCATGCACCGGGGAGAATAAGGGAGCAGCACGGAGTAGCAGGGCAGACCAGGAAGCAGAGCAATAGGCCGAGTAAAGCGATGGAGTTACTTGTCTCAACTGACTACTCGAGATAGGTGAATCTGCTGCAACGCCCCTGTCGTTTTGTTCGCGTACTGAGTCTCGTCTGTTTCCAATCGTCATTTTCGTTTACACGACAGCGCAAAAATTACGTCAGAAACACAGTACATAATTTAGGAACAAGGAAGGATAATAAAGTTATTGGTAACTAAAGGAGAATACATTAGTGGACATTCTTGTCAAACATCGCGTGGTAAATTCCTTACACTGCTTAGAACTCAAACAATACGAAACGCGTTATCCAAACATTTCAGAACATATACATTTATTTGTTCGAGGACATATATACTCTGAAACACATTAAAAATACACTCTTGGAAATTGAAATAAGAACACCGTGAATTCATTGTCCCAGGAAGGGGAAACTTTATTGACACGTTCCTGGGGTCAGATACATCACATGATCACACTGACAGAACCACAGGCACATAGACACAGGCAACAGAGCATGCACGATGTCGGCACTAGTGCAGTGTATATCCACCTTTCGCAGCAATGCAGGCTGCTATTCTCCCATGGAGACGATCGTAGAGATGCTGGATGTAGTCCTGTGGAACGGCTTGCCATGCCATTTCCACCTGGCGCCTCAGTTGGACCAGCGTTCGTGCTGGACGTGCAGACCGCGTGAGACGACGCTTCATCCAGTCCCAAACATGCTCAATGGGGGACAGATCCGGAGATCTTGCTGGCCAGGGTAGTTGACGTACACCTTCTAGAGCACGTTGGGTGGCACGGGATACATGCGGACGTGCATTGTCCTGTTGGAACAGCAAGTTCCCTTGCCGATCTAGGAATGGTAGAACGATGGGTTCGATGACGGTTTGGATGTACCGTGCACTATTCAGTGTCCCCTCGACGATCACCAGTGGTGTACGGCCAGTGTAGGAGATCGCTCCCCACACCATGATGCCGGGTGTTGGCCCTGTGTGCCTCGGTCGAATGCAGTCCTGATTGTGGCGCTCACCTGCACGGCGCCAAACACGCATACGACCATCATTGGCACCAAGGCAGAAGCGACTCTCATCGCTGAAGACGACACGTCTCCATTCGTCCCTCCATTCACGCCTGTCGCGACACCACTGGAGGCGGGCTGCACGATGCTGGGGCGTGAGCGGAAGACGGCCTAACGGTGTGCGGGACCGTAGCCCAGCTTCATGGAGACGGTTGCGAATGGTCCTCGCCGATACCCCAGGAGCAACAGTGTCCCTAATTTGCTGGGAAGTGGCGGTGCGGTCCCCTACGGCACTGCGTAGGATCCTACGGTCTTGGCGTGCATCCGTGGGTCGCTGCGGTCCGGTCCCAGGTCGACGGGCACGTGCACCTTCCGCCGACCACTGGCGACAACATCGATGTACTGTGGAGACCTCACGCCCCACGTGTTGGGCAATTCGGCGGTACGTCCACCCGGCCTCCCGCATGCCCACTATACGCCCTCGCTCAAAGTCCGTCAACTGCACATACGGTTCACGTCCACGCTGTCGCGGCATGCTACCAGTGTTAAAGACTGCGATGGAGCTCCGTATGCCACGGCAAACTGGCTGACGCTGACGGCGGCGGTGCACAAATGCTGCGCAGCTAGCGCCATTCGACGGCCAACACCGCGGTTCCTGGTGTGTCCGCTGTGCCGTGCGTGTGATCATTGCTTGTACAGCCCTCTCGCAGTGTCCGGAGCAAGTATGGTGGGTCTGACACACCGGTGTCAATGTGTTCTTTTTTCCATTTCCAGGAGTGTATATATAAAACGCAGTAAAGGGCCCCTTTTTGCTTTATCCTTCGTATATTGCTTTCTTGCTAAATGCCAAAAACATCGAAAATACTCTTCTCGACAAGTAATTCTGCATTTTCCTCTTTTGAAATAATTTCCATCAAAACATATTTATCTGTTCACGTTCCTGTTTACGCACAGTGGAGGCTTTTTGTCTGTAAAACGTAAATGCCTTTACGCTTTCAGATATTCCGTCTATCTTGTAAGGGAACACTAGTAGGAAAAAATATAAGAACCTTGTCTAACTTTTCAGCGTGTGTGACGAAAACAAACCAAACAACACAAGAGTGACCTCGACCAGAATAAGCTAACATCCCATGTTAGCAGACGCCGCCAAAGTCCGTTGTTTCTGGGCATGCACAGTATACTCGGAAGTTTAGAACTCAACACTCGGCGCAATGTATTGATCATTGACAACGTCATAAACACAATCGCGTCGTGGTTGCTTGCTTATTTACAAGCTGGCACAAAAAGTGCACGCACTTTGGGTAGCCGATTTTGACGAAAAAGTGGCTCGTGTAAAACGGGCTTAAGGGAGCAGGACGTTCCGAGGAGAGAGTAGGCGAGCAGGACCCTCTGAATGAGATGCGGAAAGGTAGAAAGAGCCACGCGGGGCTAGAACAGGAGCTTCAGTGCCTATAGAGGACGAGGCAGGAGCAGTGTCATTGGTATCAGCACAGCTGATGAGATCGCAGTCGGGGAGCTGCGGAACTCTGTCTGTTGTGTCGTGGGTGCAGGTCGTAGTGGCAGAGTCATTTCACAGCAGACATAACAGTGCAGGCCGCGAGTCGTCTCTGTAGTGAGACTTGGTATCTCTGGGGTACGGCTCCTCTAATACGAACTGTTTCAGAATAAATTTAGAAGTTATTAACCAGTTCTGCTTGTCATTATTTTCACGTCAAGTTCCATCCATTACAAATATAACAAGGGATTTAACATTATAGACAGGTCAATACTCCCTGTCACATTGTCCAAGTGGCTAGTTCCGTTCTCACATGCCTTCTCGCCATGTCTCAAGCAATAGTCACGTTTGGGCTGCGACAATCGGAATTGTATGATACCATGCACATGAAATAAAAGTTTTCATCACCTCGGTTCCGAGAGTTCCGGAACCTGTACAGAAAATTCAAACTAGCATTTGTCACGAATGATGATGATGATTATGATGAAATGATGAGGACAGCACAAACACCCCGGGCAGAGAAATTCCCAACCCGGCCGAGAATCGAACACGGGATACCGTGATCCAGAGGCAGCAACGCTAGCCACTAGACCACGAGTTGCGGCCAACCTACGGAAAGACGCTACGAATTTATGCACCGACGTAATATTTGTGCGCTTGAGTGTTCTTTTACGCTTTTCCTTTCAGACTTGATGCAGTGGAAGGAAGAGACGCAGTGTTTGGCATCTGTGACCCGTCCTCCAATAGTGCCGAGTGTCCGCCGGTATCGGTGTCAGCTGCTGACGTGCGAGTGGCCAGACCGTACTTGTATCGCGGAAGCGTCTCCGGGACTCTGGCAGAGCGCTCCCGGATGCCATTACAGCTCGTTAGCCCTGCGCCCGACGGCCGAACACTTAGCGGGCTCATCAGCAGCCGAGGCGCCGCGGCGGCCGTCCGCACTGCGGCCACGTGGCTGGCGGCGGCACCTCCGCCGCGTGTGCGCAGCGCCGCGCCTGGCCGTCCCGTATCTCAAAATCACTACGTATCACATGTACCGAGTGGTTATACACTACTGGCCATTAAAACTGCTGCACCAAGAAGAAATGCAGATGATAAACGGGTATTCATTGGGCAAATATACTGGAACTGACATGTGATCAGATTTTCACGCAATTTGGGTGCATAGATCCTGAGAAATCAGTACCCAGAACAACCACCTATGGCCGTAATAACGGCCTTGATACGCCTGGGAACTGAGTCAAACAGAGCTTGGATGGCGTGTACAGGTACAACTGCCCATGCAGCCTCAACACGATACCGCAGTTCATCAAGAGTAGTGACTGGCGTATTGTGACGAGCCAGTTGCTCGGCCACCATTGACCAGACGTTTTCAATTGGTGAGAGATCTGGACAATGTACTGACCAGGACAACAGTCGAACATTTTCTGTATCCGGAAAGGCCCGTACAGGACCTGCAACATGCCGTCGTGCATGATCCTGCTGAAATGTATGGTTTCGCAGGGATCGAATGAAGGGTAGAGCCACGGGTCGTAACACATCTGAAATGTAACGTCCACTGTTCACAGTGCTGTCAGTGCGAGCAAGAGGTAACCGAGACGTGTAACCAATGGCACCCCATACCATCACGCCGGGTGATACGCCAGTATGGCGATGACGAATACATGCTTCCGATGTGCGTTCACCGCGATGTTGCCAAACCCCCATGAGACCATCATGACGCGGCAAACAAAACCTGGATTCATCCGAAAAAATGTTTTGCCATTCGTGCACCCACGTTCGTCGTTGAGTGCACCATCGCAGTCGCTCCTGTTTCTGATGCAGCGTCAGGGATAACCACAGCCGTAGTCTCCGAGCTGATAGTCCATACTGCTGCAAACTTCGTCCAACTGTTCGTGCA
Organism: Schistocerca serialis cubense; assembly: GCF_023864345.2. Classification (NCBI taxonomy): domain Eukaryota; kingdom Metazoa; phylum Arthropoda; class Insecta; order Orthoptera; family Acrididae; genus Schistocerca; species Schistocerca serialis. Next base: position 470,084,633 of record NC_064646.1, on the reverse strand, counting down.
GATGCTTGTTGTCTTGCAAACGTCCCCATCTGTTGACTCAGGGATCGAGACGTGGCTGGACGATCCGTTACAGCCATGCGGATAAGATGCGTGTTATCTCGACTGCTAGTGATACGACGCCGTTGGGATCCAGCACCCCGTTCCGTATTACCCTCCTGGACTCATCGATTCCATATTCCGCTAACAGTTATTGGATCTCGACCAACTTTCCCTATTTAACAAGTTATAACACTGAAACCAATTACCGTATGAGGACCAAGCGTGGTAGCATTAATGTCCAGCTTATGGGGTGCATAATTTCCGTGCGTCACAGCGCCACCGTCCACTCCCAACTATGGCCAGCAGGTGCCCTGATCAGTCATCGTGATTCGCAGTATTACACACCTGACCAATCTCAGTGCACTTGTTGACGTGTCAACGTGAACTTGGACGAAAGAAGCAGAGTACTATTCATAAATCTCTGTTATCAAAACAACAGTAATGCTGCAGCTGCACTTCGAGAATATCGCCGCCTGAAAGGATTACGGAAGGGTCCTCTTTCTGCATCTGCTGTGCGGAGTATGACGAAAAAGTTCGAATGGGCTGGAGAACTGGGCGTTGCACCCTGGAAGAGGCCGACAACCGGTTGCACCACAGGTTGTTGATGAAATCGCTGTTGCTACGGCACACAACGCTGCACGCAGTTCCCGATGGTGAGGCAGTGCGCGTGCTGTGTCACGATAGTTGAACATCCCCTCTCTACTGAACGGAAGGTGCTTCGAACCATTCTCAAACGGTATCCGTACAAGATCTATATCGTACAGCAGCTGGCACCACAGGACGCACAAGGACGTGTTGACTTCGCTCTTCACTTTCCCGCAAGGACTGATGTTGACCAGGGCTGGCCGTGGACCGTCCTATGGACAGACAGACCTCATTTTTATGTGACGGGTGAGGTGAACACACAGTATTACCGAGTGTGGGGATCTTCACCAGTCACTGTGCATGAAGTTCCTCTGTATGGTGGACTTTTCAGCATATGGTGGAGCAACTACAGCCGAATGTATTGGCGGAGCTGTCATTTGTACACAGGTGATTCATCTGACAAGGTTTCCGAAGTGGTTATTGCCGCACAACGGGAATTAACAGACTCTGAACGCGGAATCCGTACAAAGATAGGTTAAGAAATTAGAGGACCAGATAGCTATTGAGGGTGGAACCATTATAGGAAGAGATAGAGAAATCAAGGCTGAGATGGTATGGGCGTGTTAAGCAAGTGCAGGAGAAGAGGATACCCTGGAGGATACGCGAGATGAAACTGGAAGGAAATAGACCAAGAGGAAGGATGGCTGAAAGGAGTGGAGGAATGCGTCCGGAAGAAAGGAGAAGACTGGACCAAGGTGAAGACGGAGAGGTGGTGGGAAGACAAAAGACGATGGAGAGGCTTATGTTCCAAACAGACCCAGCCAGAGGCCGGAAACTGTCCAAGAATATGATGAACGCGGAATGGTAGTTGGAGCTAGACGCATGGGACATTCCATTCCGGAATTTTTTTAAAAATTAATATGCTGAGACCCACAGTGTCAAGAGAGTGTCGAGAATACGAAATTTCAGGCATCACCTCTCACCTCTGACAGCGCAGTGGCCGACGGCCTTCACTTAACGACCGAGAGCAGCGGCGTTTATGTATAGTTGTCAGTGATAACATTCAAAGAAGACTGCGTAAAGAACAAAAGAAACCAACACGGGACGTACGACGAACGTATCCGTTAGAACAGTGAGGGGAAACTTGGCATTAATGGGCTATGACAGCAGACGACCGACGCGAGTGCATTTGCTAACAGCACGACATCGCCTTCAAGGCCTGTCCTGGGCTCGTGACCATATTGGTTGGACCCTAGACGACTGGAAAACCGTGGCCGGGCCCGACGAGTCCTGATTTCAGTTGGTGAGAGCTGCTGGGGGAGTCAGAGTGTGGCGCAGATCCCACGAAGCCATGGACCCAGGTTGTCAACAGGGCACTGTGCAAGCTGCTGGTGGCTCAACAATGGTGTGTGCTGTGTTCACGTGGAATGGACTGTGTCCTGTGATCCAACTGGATCATAGGACGATCATTGACTGGAAATAGTTATGTTACGCTACATAGAGAATATGTGCAGCCATTCATGGATTTCATGTTCCCAAACAATCATGAAATTTTTGTGGGTGGCAATGTGGTGTGTCACTGGGGCACAGTTTTTTTGTGACTGGTTTGAAGAACATTCTGGACAATTCGAGTCAATGAATCGGCCATCCAGATCGCCCGGCATGAATCCCATCGAACATTTATGTGACATAATCAAGGGGTCAGTTTGTGCATAAAATCCTGCACCGGCAACGCTTTCAAAATTACGGACGGATACAGAGGGAGTATGACATAGTATTCAGCGGGGCACTGTCAACGACTTGTTGAGTCCATGTCACCTCGAGTTCCTGCACGACGCCGGGAAAAAGGAGGTTTGATATGATGTTAGGAGATATCCCACGACTTTTGCCAACTCCATGCATAACCTTGCATCTGAAGCGATTGCATTACTCAGACGATATGTTACTATAAATATACCAAATCGACGTCTCATTTACTGCCCTTAAATAACTGCTCTGCATGCACACCAGCAGTTGACTGCACTGCACTGGTATATGCTTGTGGTTCTTTTCACGTTGCGTGCCAAGCCCTGAAAAATGCGCCAAACTGCGAGATGTGGTAGATTCCCTACTTTTGTGGTTGAAGGCAACATTTAGAAATTTAGTATAACATCCCTTCATGAATAGATCAGGCATTCACGGGCATAACTGCTAGTATTAATAATGTAAATTATATGATTTACAAGGTAGAATCGATATAGCAAATTATTATGTACACATTGCACAAGTATCAACAGGTAAACAGTGGTTTTAGATATTAGGCATGCAAAACATAAACAACGTTAAAATATCTGGCAAGGTCGTGATATAAACACCAGAATATAGTGTCCTTACGTTACAATTTGTTCAGTCTTGTCAATCAGTTTGCCTTTTCAGCCGGGCAGGCTGTGTAGTTTGTTGCATTCCCGTGAATGCATGAAGACGCGGTTTTTGTTGAGCCTCTCCCTCGCGGCGGTAAAACAATAAAATAACGGACGCAGCCCTGCCAGAGGACCTGAAAGCTTCCTTTGTCTAGACGGCGTCTTTCGCTCTGGAATGATAACGAAGAAAGGAACTGAGGGCGTCTTGCGCCTTTGCTCCTGCTGTCGTCTCCAAATCGCCTCTGCGTTTGAAGATGTTCCGCTGTGCAAGACTCAAGTCAGACAACACCAGCGGTAGTATTGCATTGTTTTCAGTACGGAAGTTCTGTTGCGTACTTTCTTTCGCCCGTTTCTTATCCCCTCTTTCTTTCTCCCTCCCTTTCCCTCAACTTCACTATTTGTTTAGCTCGTCTTACTTTCTTTAATCATTTCTTTAACAATATCTGTCTTTAATTCATCTTATTAAATTTAGAATGTAACCTTGCAGACGATACAACTATTGTTTAAAGACGATCAAGAAGAAGGAACATAAAAAACAATAATTTTTATTTTCGTAAAAAAAGTCGTTTCCACACTAGAGACCAAGCTTCAAAGATGTAATTAAAGAAAATAGAACCTTTCAGTCAATTTAGTATGCCAACAAAGAACAACAGTAGAAAGTTATTGACTGTTTATCCTGTAAACAGCGGCCAGCGGACATTCCACACAGAGGAGGTCGTGGGTAGGTCTTCTGATCCCCCTGTCCGGCCTCAGTAACTTTCCCGGAAGACAGGAGAGCCGAGGTCTGGTAGGTGGTGTTCCCCTCTACAATTTCTACGGATGAAGGGCACTGGAGAACTATGATGCAGAACTATGGTGCCAAAACTCTTGCAGACGGAAGTGATTTTCTGTATGCGCCATCATAAAATTTTTATCTATGGCCGAATTTTCAGAAACTGCAAGGGAAAACATAAAAATCAATTGACAAACAAGGAATTTAAAAATCTCTTCTACTTGACAAAGCATACTTTAATACAAACATAAAATGCAATATAGTTCGTACCCGTGGATTAGAATATAGTACATCTAATTGTGAACACACCAATCTGATTTTCGTAGTATCTTCTCCGTCGCCTCTTAGCTAGCACATCGTTCTGTAGTCATGAAGCTAAATATCTTGCTGAGGACGGGATGGTGTTTTCTCAAAAATGTACACAACACAATGTTTTCGGTTGCACCTTTTCACACATTTAATACGCTCAGCGTCCTAATGTTTGGAGCATGACTCGTTTTTCAATTTCACAAGTTTAATAGAGCATAAAATCAGACCGACACTAACCATCAGAATCCAGTGGCAGCATTCATTGAAAAAGTTAGTGGGGGGACCTGGACGTGAAAGGGCTGTATTTTTATGCCTCGCTCTCAGTGCACATTACTCTTGACCTACAATGCGGAGGAAGTTGTGGCTTTTTACTAACAATGAATGACAAGCTGTAAAAGGAAATTTATTGAAATATCTGTTATAGTTTAAGAATTACAGCATTTTACCTAATAGATATTTTTATAATATACGTTCCCACTCTGGTACCATTTTCTAGTCCTTCGTGAGTCTAATAGCTTTCAAACTGTGGCAGGCTACTGTCAACATTCGTAGGAACACATCATGCCTCTCGATTTGTTGTTTGGAGTATATCTGAGGAAATAGAAATGCCATTATTATTCCACATTACTGTTTTGTCTAAAAATTACCGCTAAAATTATATACAGAATGACAAACATAGATCATTTCCGTGATGTATTAGGCAGGTATAATACAGAGATACTATCCCATTCTTACTCTGAGAGAAATTTGGTGAACATAGATAAAACTATTTTGAAGTTAGATGTACCTAATGTTCTGAAAATGTAGTTTCGATAAAAAGAGAAAAGAATGGTCACAGTGTTTTTGACTCACCGTATGCCTCTTCCAGAACATTCCAGCAGCATAATCTCGCTGGCCAGCTGCTTCTTTATCCTCTGTAGACTTCTTCAGAAGCCTTTTCCTTACTCTGGACTCTTTATTGTGGCTTGCACAGCCTTTTCAGTCGTTGACGATCTATGGCAGTCAGAGCAGCTATCAGATTACTTCCTGTCTGGATGCCTAATTTGTCCACTACTTTTGTCCTGCTGATTACACCATTATTGAAACAGATGACAGCATCCATCACACCTATTTTTAGTACTGTCCATCCAACAAACACAGTATTTGGTACTCTTTAACACACGCAGCTGTTGAAACTCTCATTAGGGTTTTGTGTACGGCCATGTACATGTTTGCTAAGTAATCTTTTATCTGGAAGGTCCCTGTATATTGACTTTATTGTTTCCACGACTGTGGCAGGCATGGAATGTTTATGGTGATATTACTTGCCTGAAGCCAGTGTGCAGACATTTGTTCAACGAGCGCTTAAGCCTATAATAACAATTTAGAAGTTAATAAACCACACATTTCTGTCTTTCAGATGGAGGCAATTGTTTTTTCGAATTTTCAGTCATTTTCACGTCCAGGTCCCCTTAAAGTAAAGTATTGCAGGGCCATTGTCCAGGAATGTGTAGTAGTTCCAACGAGTCACTAAACCAAAGTAATTAAGTGTTGCACAGAACGCAGTTCATATGTATTCTAAATATTACAGTTGAGATATACTGAGGTGATAAAAGCCACGGAACAGCACTATGCCGGCCGATGTGGCCGTGCGGTTCTACGCGCTTCAGCCTGGAACCGCGTGACAGCTACGGTCGCAGGTTCGAATCCTGCCTCGGGCATGGATGTGTGTGATGTCCTTAGTTTAGTTAGGTTTAAGTAGTTCTAAGTTCTTGGGACTGATGACCACAGATGTTAAGTCCCATAGTGCTCAGAGCCATTTGAACCATTTGAACCAACAGCGCTATGCACATAAACAGATGGCAGTAGTATCGCCTACACAAGGTATAAAAGGGCGGTGCGTTGGCGGAGCTGTCATTTGTACTCAGGTGATTCATGTGAAAAGGTTTCCAAAGTGATTATGGCCGCAAACCATGAACAACCAATCTTTGAATCAGAGATGGTTGTTCGAGATACACGTCTGGAATTGAATATTCCGAGATCCACAGTGCTAAGTGTGTGCCTCGAATACGAAATTTCTGGCATTACCTCCAACCACGGACAACGCAATGGTCGACGGCTTTCACTTAACGACCGCGAGCAGCAGCGTTTGCGTAGCGCTGTCAGTGCTAACAGACAAGCAGCACTGCGAGGAATAACCGTAGACATCGTTGTGGGACGTACGAGGAACGTGTCCGTTACGACAGTGTGGTGAAATGTGGACTTAATAGACGACCGATGCCTCTGCTAACAGCACGACATCGCCTGCAGCGCCTTTCCTGGGCTCGTAACCATATCGGTTGGACCCTAGACCACTCGAAAACCGAGGCGTGGTCATCTGAGTCTCGATTTCACTTGGTAAGAGCTGGTTGTACAGTTACAATGTGGCGAAGACCAGCAGAACTATGGCCCCAAGATGTCTACAAGGCACTGTGCGAGATGGTAGTGGCTCCATAATGATGTGAGCCGTGTTGACGCGGAATCGACTGGGTCCTGTTTATGTTCGGCTATTTGGAGACCATATGAAACCATTCCTGTTACCAAACAATGGTGGAATTTTTATGGATGACATTGCACCATGTCTCTGGACCGTAGTTGTTTCCAATTGGTTTGAAGAACATTCTGCACAGTTAGAGCGAATCATTTGGCCACCCACCGTCGCCCAACAGGAATCCAATGGAACATTTTGGGACATAATCGAGAGGTCAGTTCGTGCATGAAATCCTGTAGCGTAACACCCTCACAATTATGTGCGACTATTGAGGCAGGAGATTTCCAACGACTTGTTGAGGCCATGACACGTAGAGCTGCTGCAATAAGGCGGGAAAATGAGGTCCGACACGATATTTGGAAGCATCGTATCACTCTTGTCATCTCAGTGTACAGTAGTGTCCTGTAGTAACCTATCGGAGAAAAAAGCACAGCAATATCACACAGAGCGCATTTTTAACGAAGGTTATCACCATGGACGATTAGTTGTTCAAAATGGCACTGTTGGATTGAATGCCCCACCAACGATTACACAGATGAAGCAATATACTCGTCCACTTTAGTTACAGGAATCACTTTTAGACATCGACATTAGCGAGCTTAAGCGGAAGCCGATCTTCGCGAATAGGCTGTGTATAGCTGCAGTATGAGGGGACAGCGGGAGCAGACCGGACGTGAGTGTTGCACATGTGTTGGCTCTATCGGGACTGGACGGAGACTGCGGACTTTTGATTATTTAAAGACTGGCGTGGGAACGAACTGCTATTTTAGCAACTACACACTCATTTGAAAAACTGCTAGGTTTGATTTTGCCATTCAGGACTGCACGTATTGAGAAGTTCGGTTTGTGAAGAATGTGGTCGTTTACGAATATAGAAAGATTTATGGAATCATTATATGCACCCACGTTAGGAATACCTGATTCTCACTTCACCCTTTTTCTGTCGCAGCAGCGGACAGTTCTGTCTCTTCTATTAATCCTGTTGTTGTGGTCTTCCGTCCAAAGACTGGTTTGATGCAGGTCTCCACGCTACTCTATCCTGTACAAGCCCCTTCATCTCCGCATAACTATTGCAACCCACATCCTTATGAATCTGTTGGCCTCTCTCTACGGTTTTTAGCCTCCACGCTTCCTCCAGAACTAAACTGGTGATCCCTTGATGCCTCAGAATGTGTGCTACCAACCGATTCCTTCCTCTAGTCAGATAGAGAAACAAATTTCTCTTCTCCCCAATTCTACTCAGTACCTCCTTATTAGTTTCGTGATCTATCTATCTATTCTTGAGCACTCTTCTGCAGCACTACATTTCAAAAGCTTCTATTCTCTTCTTGTGTAAACTGTTTATTGTCCATGTTTCACTTTCATGCACAGCTACACTCCATACAACTACTTTCAGAAAGGATTTCCTAACACTTCAATCTATATGTATTTCTGTTTTTCAGAAACGCTTTTCTTACCTTTTCCTGGTCTACATTTTATATCCTTCCTTCTTCGACCATCATCAGTTATTTTGCTGCCTAAATAGCAAAACTCATCAGCTACTTTAAGTATCTCGTTTCTTAATCTAATTCCCTCAGCATCACCTGATTTAATTCGACTGCATTCCATTATCCTCGTTTTGCTTTTGTTGATGTTCATCTTCAAGACACCGTCCATTCCATTCAGCTGCTCTTCCAAGTCCTTTGCTCTCTCTGACAGAGTTACAATGTCATCGGCAAACCTCCCTGGACTTTCATTCCTACTCCAAATTTTTCTTTTGTTTCCTTTACTGCTTGCTCCGTATACAGATAGACATCGAGGATAGGCTACAAACCTATCTCACTTCCTTCTCAACCACTGCTTCCCTTTCGTAGCCCTCGACTCTTATAACGGTATCTGGTTTCTGTGCAAGTTGTAAATAGCCTTTCGCTCCCTGTGTTTTATCCCTGCCAGTAATCTAAACATCAACTGCCAACTGACATAGTATAGTCGGTAGGCAGCTGATGGTCATATTGCTGACAGCTAAGTTTTCACCTAAGTTTTCAGATAATCTGCGTATCCAGTTATGTTGGCCCCTGATGCGATATGTACAGGGATCGTGTCAACCTCTTCCACATCAACTACATCCTGAAGATGGCGCATTGGAGCGCCAAAACTGGCTGCAACAAAATAAATAAAATCATAAGGATGGCTGTAGGTGTTTTATTTTCTCACAATAGTAAATGGCCGTCGTCCCAGAGACCTGCTGCCAAAAGGACGGACATACGTAAACGGGATGTGGTTAAATCCTAATACGGGGAATTTGGACGTCAATCGATCGCTTAAGAGGGCCGCCTATGCTCCAAAAATGCGGAACTTTGAGAAATACTTCTCACAGCACTTTGAAATTTGACGATAAATCGCATTTACATAATAAAACCAATTTGAATACATCAATGTTGCCAGATAAATGACACGACAATAATTTCAATGTCATTATTACCACAGAAGTTACTATTTCACAGTGACTAAACGTTTACACAATGAACTTCTGCATTAACAGCTTTTGCTCACTTGATGTGATTTCATCTAACGATATCTCAGATAACAGCGTTGCTGTATAACCATCATCCCTGAAAGCCATTCATCTCTATCTATTTTATTTATTGACGCAAATGTTTGTCAGAGCATCGTATTCTCCACAATAACACAGGAGTTGAATGCATCATGTGTACCTCACATTTTGTCTCAGTTGCTCATTTATTTAATGAATATGTTACTGTCTTTGTCGTATATTTATTTAACTTTTGATTACAATTGCCAATATAAAATCATGATAATTTGAGATGTGATCAGTCGCATGTATTAGTTGACAACTATCAAAAAGAGAACCTAAGGACGCTTATGTTAAGCAGACAAAAATAATTCTTTAAACAATATTTAGCGACAGTCTGTCGTCATTTAACGTGGGCACTCTTGTGAAACAATACTGACTTATTTATTTATCTATAAACCTTCGTTTATACTTATTACGTATGGCCTGAGTGTAACCGGATGTTTATAACATTTCTTTTGTTTAAATATTGGTGCAGTGCATTTCTACTCGTCGTCTCGCGCGTGTTGATTTGTAATTCGTGTTGAACTCTCAACTGTTTTGAGCTGGTGAATATTTCGCGTATTCCGATCACCAACTGGACACAGTTATCGTGTATATTTCATGATTTTTTTTAGTTTGCGGAGTCTGTTAACATCCTTGTAACGCTCTCAATGACACTTTACTGCATTTGATAACGTTAATTTCTATCTGTATTTTAATACGGTAGCGTAGGACTGTTTCCACTTTATTTTAGGTGTCCTTTCTTGAACAAACGTGGTTCAACAGAGTGCTCTGTCGTCTATATCAATCATAGACAGAATAGAACGCTTTTTATGAAATTATTCGTCTTTTTATGTTTCTGTGTATTTTATTAATTCGAGGTTCTATAGGATGACAGCTTCAGGATATTATCTGCAGCGACTCAGCTGCTGGGCGTGAAAGCAAACAAACGTAGACTGCTCGACCCTACAACTACATCGAGTTATTGCTTTCAGTGCGTAGCCGAACTACCTAAGGCGCGAGCAACAGCAGATAAATTCGCGACTGGTTATTTCGTAAGGGAAGTTCTTTAAAGAATAATTACTCAGCAGAAAACCGTTAGGTAACGTCGCTGTATTCGGTCAAATACACTGGTCCTTCCTCTGTCCAACGACCTCATTTGCTTTTCTATCGCATGGTCACTTAAGATATTTCGATATATAATTCTGACGTTTGTGCGACGTTGTAAAGAATGAACTACAGTACAATCTTCATCACTTCATCAACAAAACAGTTTTCGAAAAAGATGTTTAGTATTTCGGCCGTTTTTGCGTCCTCCCTCGTTTCACTGCCGTTACGGCCACAGGGTGTCTGGACAGGTAGCTTCGATCCGTTTACTGATTTAAGGCATAAACTTCGTATGATGCCTAACCTGGTCTGGAGACAGAATTCTTAGAATTCGTTGAATACCGCATGCATGATTCTCCTTACTATACTTTTGGCTTCGCTCAGAATTTTTTTCTTTTTTTTTCCTGTGAGGCCTTGGCTACGTTTAAATTTGCAATGAAGCTCTCTTTGATTTCGTAGTCGCTTTCGACTCGGACGCAAAATCAGCGCAAATCAAAATTATTGCACTTAATAAATTGGATAAAAAGAGCAGGTTCACTGTGGACAGGATAGATAGAGAACAGAATAACTGTCGAGGGCACAATTGCGGTAGTCCACTTTATTGATACCTACGCATTGTCTAAATTACAACATCTAAAACTGATCTATCCTCCACCGAAAATGAGAGTGTTATTTAACAACGATACCACTGCAACAACGGAAAAGAAATATTTTCGAAATGCCTTTCGAATATATTGCGACAGGAATGTGTAGTGAGGGCTGAGGCTTCGCAACAGGGCTGCACAGTCTAAAGCAGTCCTCCTACGCAGTGCTAACAAGATTCTATACGACAAGGAGAGCAGCATTACAAAATCACTGTTCTTACTTATTCGTATGGCTAGGGTCCCCCGTCGGGCAGACCAGACGCCGGGTGCCGGTCTTTCAATTTGACGCCATTTCGACGACCTGCAGTCGATGAGGATGGTAGGAGGATGATGAGGACAGCACAACACCCAGTCTCTGGGCGGAGAAAATTCCCCGACCCAGCCGGGAATCGAACCCGGGAACAGAGGATTGACAATCCGTCACGCTGACCATTCAGCTACCGGGGGCGGACAAAATTACTGTTCAACACGCTGAACTGGAGCTCACGGTGGACATAATGGGCATGACTGCGGTGTTGCAATGTGCACTCCAGTGTTACTTAGAGAGAAGCTACTTAGGGGAAGAAGGCTTACAGAATTGTATTGTTGTAGGACACGTCTCTGAATTGATGTACAGACGTCAATAGCGTGCAGGCAGGAAGTTTTTGTATTAATGTATTGTGTATAGTATTAATGGATTCTTTGTTGTGTTACATATTGTTCTTGTATTTTTTAGGACCGCAGCAGTATGCTCCATGCATCTTATTTTTGACTCTCGCAAATAATGAGACAGTTGTTAGTATGAACCAATTTCTATATTTAGTTTTTAAGATATTTGAACTGCCGGCCGCTGTGGCCGAGCGGTTCTAGGCGCTTCAGTCTGGAACCGCGTGACTGCTACGATCGCAAGTTCGAATCCTGCCTCGGTCATGGATGTGTGTGTTGTCCTTAGATTAGTTAGGTTTAAATAGTTCTAAGTTCTAGGGGACTGATGACCTCAGATGTTGTCCCATAGTGCTCAGAGCCATTTGAACCATATTTGAACTTTTCGTTCTTAAATTTTGATATTATTATCTGACTTACATTTATTTCTTCTATATTATTCTGTACAGCCTTCTGAAGAAGGAAACTAGGTGCCTGAAACAGGTTGAGGAAATAAAATTTCTTTTGTGCAACTGGTTGTTGATTATTTCAATAATTAGATAATTTTAATGTTCTACCAGGAATCACTACACATCTTCTAACAAGATAAGTAAATAATTTCCTTTATTTTATAGACCACTGATGATGCTTAGTACGAAGGGATGAAATATGTTTGGGTAAAAAGAAATAAACATTCATTTCTAAAGCAGTGATTTGTTCTTATGTACACTACTGGCCATTAAAATTGCTGCAGGTCATCGGTCCCCAAGTTTACACACTACTTAAACTAACTTACGGCAACGACACCACACACACCCACGCCCGAGGGAGGACTCGAACCTCCAACGGTGGAGGGGGGGGGGGGGGGGGGGGAGCCGTGCGGATGTGACAAGACGCCTCAGTCCATGCGGCTATCCTGCGCGGCTGAAGTACATGACATACACTATGTCATCAAAAGTATCCCTACACTTGGCTGAAAATGACTTACAAGTTCATGGCGCCCTTCATCGGTAATACAGAGATTCAGTATGGTGTTGGGCCACTTTAGCCTTGATGACAGCTTCCACTCTCGCAGGCATACGTTCTATCAGGTACTGGAAGGTTTCTTGGGGAATGGCAGCCCATTCTTCACGGGGTGCTGCATTGAGGAGACGTATCGATTTCAGTCGGTGAGGCCTGGCACGAAGTCGGCGTTCCAGAATATCCGAAAGGTGTCCTATAGGATTCAGGCCAGGACTCCAAATGGTTCAAATGGCTCTGAGCACTATGGGACTTAACATCTATGGTCATCAGTCCCCTAGACCTTAGAACTACTTAAACCTAACTAACCTAAGGACATCACACAACACCCAGCCATCACGAGGCAGAGAAAATCCCTGACCCCGCCGGGAATCGAACCCGGGAACCCGGGCGTGGGAAGCGAGAACGCTACCGCACGACCACGAGATGCGGCGCCAGGACTCCATGCACGCCAGTCCATTACAGAGATGTGATTGTAGTGTAACCACTCAGCCACAGGCCGTGCATTATGAACATGTGCTCGATCGTGTTGAAAGATGCATTCGCCATCCCCGAATAACTCTTCAACAGTGGGAAGCAAGAAGGTGCTTAAAACATCAATGTAGGCTTGTGCTGTGACAGTGCCACGCAAAACAAGGGGTGGAGAACACGACCACAGTATAATACCACCGCCTCAGAATTTTAGTGTTGGCACTGCACATGCTGGCTGATGACGTTCACCGGGCATTCGCCATACCCAAACCCTGCCATCGGATCGCCACATTGTGTACCCTGATTCGTCACTCCACACATCGCTTTTCCACTGTTCTATCGTCCAATGTTTACGCTCCTTACACCAAGCGAGGCGTCGTTTGGCATTTACCAGAGTGAAGTGTGGCTTCTGAGCAGCCCTCGACCATGAAATCCAAGTTTCTCACCTCCCGCCTAACTGTCACACTACTTGCAGTGGATCCTGACGCAGTTTGGAATTCCTGTGTGATGGTTGGATAGATGTCTGGCTATTACACATTACGACCCTCTTCAACTGTCGGCGGTCTCTGTCAGTCAACAAACGAGGTCGTCCTTTACGCTTTTGTACTGTACGTGTCCTTTCACGTTTTCACTTCACTATCAGATCGGAAACAGTGGACCTAGGGATGTTTAGGAATGTGGAAATCTCGTGTACAGACGTATGACACAAGTGACACCCAATCACCTAACCACGTTCGAACTCCGTGAGTTCGCGGAGAGCCCCATTCTGCTCTCACGATGTTTAATGACTACTGAGATCGCTGATATCGAGTACGTGGCAGTAGGTGGCAGCACAATGTACCTAATATGAAAAAGGTATGTTTTTGGGAGTGTCCGGATACTTTTGATCACATAGTGTAACTGTTCTATAAAATTTCGGGCGTGCAGCCCCATAAATTCAGCTTCTTCTTCTACTATTTCCGCTGAATACCGTCCAGCCATCTTCAGAATGAGCCGAGGTGACTGATGCTCCAGCACTTCCTCCGTCCTTTTGAACTCGAGGACCGGACCACTGCATACGCAGTGGTTCTGTTCTCGAGGAAATTAAAACGTCCTGACTGATGCTCAAGTTTTACTTCGAAGGGGATACACTTATTTTCCTTTCAGTATTTTGTAGTGGGCGTCAGTGAGTAAAGCTTCGAAATGATTTGAAATTATGTGTAAAGTTTGTCGGAAGTCGCAAAGTGCTCTCATTCTCAAGTACTGGATGAATTGCTCTGGGTGGTTTGCGCGCTGTGATCTACACCACCTCAGGACACAATATACGCAGTTTCTAACTTTAATGCCTGACTTACCGCATTAAACCTTTAACGTAAGATTATAGCTTTTAATGAGTGGATTATTACAGCATTTTAAATGTTTAAATTCTCCTAGTAGTGTTACTCATGATGAAAAAATCCTCTTCGCTGATACAGCAATATTATAGTCACTGAGAAAACAGGAGAACTCCTTGCCGAGAAAGCAAATGAAACTCTCAAGGAAGTTTATGATTGGTCCATAAGTAATAAAGTGACATTGAACATAAAGAAAACTAATGCCATGAATTTCAGTTTGAAGAGGAAAAATGACAATGTTAAATTAAATGTAGATGGCACCTTTATAGACTGTGTAACAAATGCAAAATTTCTAGGAATGAATATTGATTCTCAGTTGAAGTAGTGTGAACACACAAAGGTACTTGCAAACAGAATGTCATCAGCATGTTAAGCCCTTAGAATGCTATCATCAGTGTGTAATATGCTGTGTCTTTTAGTTACATATTATTCATATGTACACTCAATTCTTAGCTATGGAATTGTTTTTTGGGGAACAAATGCACAAAATATGAACACAATTTTCAAACTCCAGAAAAGAGCCATAACAATAAAAACCAAAAATACTAGTCGAGCTCATTGTAAAGATCTGTTCACTGGGGATTTTAACTGCTCCATGTGAATATATTTACCAGTCAGTTGTACACATAAAAAATAACAAAATAACATTGGTAATTACTGCACAAGCAGCTCTGTCCATGACCATGCAACAAGAGATAGACTCATCTTACATTTACCAATAAAAAATAAACGTAAAACTCAAAACAGCATTTTATACCAAGGAATAAAACTGTACAATAAATTACTGAAAGAGATTAAAGAAATTGCCAAAATACACTTATTTAAAAAGGCAGCTAAAATGTACCTGTTATGCAATACATTTTATACATTGAACGATTACTTAGCTAAAACAGAGTAGGGATTTGATAAAAAATGTTATACAAATAAATAATAATAATAATAATGATTATAAAATATCCAACATTCCACATAACACCTTCACTTTATGTATTTTTCCTTCTTTTTTTTCCTTTCTAGAAATACTTACCCCCAAGCTACGTGTAGCACAATACAAACACCTCTTCCTCTTTCTGAACTAAACATCTTACTCATTATGGAGGGATATTGACTTAGTTTTTCAGGATAGTAAATGGGAAGTTGCGGCACAGAAAATGGCCCAGAGATCACCAGTATGTGTGTGTGTGTGTGTGTGTGAATGTGTGTGTGTGTGTGTAGTGAGTGAAGTGTTATGAAACAATGTGTGTATAGTGTCTGCAGTGACTGATAGTGAGATATGAGTGAACAGTGTGGCATTATATTAGTTAATAAGCTATTTGTAAGAAAAGTATTGTATACCAGGATTAAATCTAATGATTGTCTATAACTAGAATTCTGTAAATATATGTGTATATGAGTTAGCTTATTTTAAATTGCTCTAAATTTGTAAATATTTTGACATGTCCTATATCCTTGTAAAACGAGATCTGTGGATGGATAAGCTACTACTACTACTACTACTACTACTACTACTACTACTATTAGTAACTGCCCCTGGAAGCAACAGGCAACTAGGATTGTGCTCTGGGTTAACAGTTTAGTAATGCTGTGTGGGATAAATAAAAGTGGCCCGACCGAGTGGATGCAATTGGAAAGGAAAATCCCCACAGTTACTTCCAACAGGATGGAGCAAGTACCCATACAGCCGGCCAAATCTTGGAGCACATTTACACAATCTTCACGCCTGACAGAGTTGTTGTCAGAGGTCAGTCTGGTCGCGGCCCTAGCTGGCCACCCGGGTCATCTCATCTCTCAGTATATGATTGGTTGGGGAGCCTTCAAGTCTAAGGTATATCACAACAACCCTCATCAAGAACTGCAGCAAAACATTTCCGGTGAGATTAAAGTAATTCTAACAGTCCAGCTTCGATCCAAATTCAACAGTTTGCTGACAAGGGGCCAAAAGTGCCAAGAGATGAGTTGGTGTTTACTTTCAACGTCTGCTGTAGTCAGGATAGAACTGCATTCCCTTCCCTCTGCTGTGAGTCTTTGTACCCTGCAACTCTGTTCTCTGGACCACTGTTATTTTCCCCGTCCTGTATAAATGTGACGGATAGCAATTACGGGGAACACTTTCAGGGTTTCATCTCTGGGCTCCTTGGTCTTAGTCTATCCAAGGAAAAAGTTGTAGTTGGATCTTCCCCAAAGAAACTATTTTTTATAGAAGAGCTGTTAGTTTCTTTGTAAGAAGAGCTTTTTTTTATTGTTCTGAAGAATTAAAATTCTTCTAAGAAGAGTTCCCGTTGCACGGTATTTACAACGCTTCACCAATTCAGCACTGTGTTCTAAGACTGACGGTAGAATACAGTTAGTATGACTGCCTCTACTTGCAATTCTTTCACGAATCATAGTTGCGATCCGAATGTGTTCCATTACTATATGTTTCACTATAATAGAAATATACAATTATGTCCACACTTCCTTTCCTCTATAGTTACTTTTCGACAGTTAATATTGGCCAATGACTGAAATGATTCCAGCTCTTACTCCATTTACAGTTTCCAGCCCCATAATGCGCTTCGCACTTTGTTTTTGCTGACAAGTTGCCTTGAAACCTGATAGTCAAGGAAGGCAGGATTTGGTGACGACTGTGGATGGGGCCGTAATCAGTATTAGTTCCCTTCTGCAATTACACACATTTATTTAAAAACAGTAATTCCAGACTCAGCCATAAATAATGATATCACACTTTATTAATGGAGGAATAAACTGTGCAATTAATAGTGCTTTCAGTGCGTTACAATTTACCAAATAGCATAAAATACAGACACAGCAAACAATGTTTTAAAAACAAGCCAATGTGATCCGAATCAGAATTTTAAGGCACGTAACCACTGTCACACCTGAAGGCCTTTAACGCCAAGAGTGGCAACTATAAAAAAAATGAACTAACATACTGTAAAACAGCAATGCAATAGCAAAGGTTAATTTAAAAAGACAGGCAACTGATAACCAAATGGGTGAGACAAAATGATAATAAACTTGGTAGCACAACCATTTAAACCTGCTGTAACGCCAAGAGTGGCAATTATATAAAAAATTTAAATTAAAAAAACATACAGTAAAACAGCAAATACAACAGAAAAGGTTAATTTAAAAGGACAAGCAACTGATCACCAAACACGTGAGACAAAATGATGGTAACCTTGGTAGCACAATCATTTAACCTGCTGTAACGCCAACAATGGCAATTACATAAAAAAATTTAGAAACATACAATAAAACAGCAAATACAATAATAAAACACAAGGACCAGTCACAGACAGTGCACCAGGAATCGACCTCTGAGTAGTTCCAACAAAAAAACACTTTCGCGAGCGATGAGATAGGCAGCCAAGAGTTGCATTCACTTCACAAGATGGTTAGTCAGACAAGTGGCAGTCTAACGAATGACTAATGATAATCTTGCTGAGGCTACCTGACGTCAAATAAACCAAATGTAAGGATTTAAAAATATTCCAAAGCCAGAACCGGCGGTGTGGACTCCGCCTACAAATACTGTGCTTAGAGCACCCGGAACGAGAAAGGAATCACTACCATCAGAGTGGAAGAATCGCCAACCAACCTACAGTCAAGAAAGCTGTCAAAACTACATGCCTCACCGGACAGCAGCGGCAAGGCGATGAAACGTACTCTGCCGTCACATACACTAACCCCCAGGGCAGGTAACTGGGGCGTTAGTAGCCACAGGGCAGGAAAAATAACGCTAGTTCAACTTAACAAAGAGTAACAAACTGAACGCAATAAATAGTAATTAGAAGTCCAGAAAAACTAATCAGACCCACCTTCTCCAAGCACTCCACTCGCTGCTCTTCACCTTGGCAACACTACAAGCAGCAACACGAACCCAAATCACTGGAGAATCCAAAATGCACTCAAAGCTTGCAGGATCTGATTTACGACGAGGTCGTGCGCCCTCATGAACATAGGCCTCCGATCCAGCAGTCCATGCGCGCCGCCAGTGGTCCCTCAGCATGTTCTCGCACTGTGAGAACCTCACTCCTCCTGAGTCCCAACCGAAATCCCCACTGGCACACCCCTTAAGAACAACGATGTCACCCCAAAAATAGGGCCACAGTTACGACATATCGATAACCGCCGCTGCTGCCACAAGCGGACAGGCAACGCTTGCCAAACCAAACGGTGTCAGTCAACATGAGCAGAAGACAAACAACTACAACCATGTCAGCTAAACGATACAGTCTGCCCTCCAACAGAGGACGGAAACCTACAAACAGCACCAACGCAAGCCGCAGCATGGCTCATCCTGGCTAGTGGATTGTGGATGTCATGCATGTTATAAGGTGGCGTGGTCTCATGACCTTCATTTCTTACGTATTCCGTCCTCACAATCGTATTCTGCACATCAAGATGCTTCATTCGAACCCAAACTCGATAAGGTAGAGTCCATTTTGTATGAATTCATGTAAGCGATATGCAAATCTAACAAGTAAAATACAAGTGCACACCAAGGTTGAAAACATCGAGGCTGGCGTACACAACATGACTGCCACAGGAATTTTCCTTCTAAAGAGGCAACCAGCCAGCTGGGAGGCCACTCCCTTCAGAGGGGTGACTCCACACACGCCTACTTCGGCCGGAGCAACTGCCCAGAGAGAGGACAGCTTTTGCCAGAGTGAAGGGATAACGACCCCCGTCTTCAACTTAAAAGCAAATTCCACTACAATGTGTGGGAGCACCCAGAAGACGCATTTTTTGACAGACTGACTGCGTAGTTACGGAGTTCTCACAGGAGGACAGTATACGCCTAATGCATATGCTACATATTTCCGCAACACAACGTCACTCTCCCATTTAAAAGAGCAACGCTGATTGGCAGAATATTTCTGACGAAAAGAGCCAGAGGAGTGAGGGTAGACAGCGATTGATATAGCCTTGCAATTTTTTCAGAAAAAAGGGGCTGTTCTTTTGTCACTCTTGGAACAGGAACATGTAACGAGATCAAATGCGCTCGTACGTGTACGCAAAGAGTGAGGAACAAAGTCTCTCCTCAGTACTTCACTGGGAGAGCACCTCGGTTGTTAGTGAATCGGAGTGATACTCTATACTGAGTCACTCGTGATTAAGTGTTGTTCACTGTGTTGGCCACCACACTTATTGTGCCATGTGAACATGGACAGAGTACTAGTTAAACACCTGCAAGCGAATATTGAGTGGCATCACGGTGGACTGGTTATCTGACTAGTGTACTACGCCAATAGTTAGACTAGAGATGGATAGGGGTCCATGACTTCATCAAGGGGTAGGGAGAGTTTGATTGGCAAGGTCATTCCAGATAGAAAGAGATAGTTGTGTTATTTGTCAGCAGTGAGCGACACAGGTAGCAGACGTCGCAGCTCATGGTATTGTGCGCTACAGTGTATGCAAGCCCCATCTTTCCTCCCTAACAGTACACACCATTTCATTTCTCATGCGACAGCCTTGACTGTACCTAGAAAAGTTATCCAAGTTGTGTAGGCACGGTTCTCAGCCATTCTGCTGGGTAAATAACACTCTTAAAGAAAAGGGAGAAAAGAACCTTTCCATTCTTTGTAAAATAAGAGCATTCCCAACCATAAGAGGCAATCTACTGTTGGGAAAAGTACCTGGAAATTTATTAATTTATAAGAAAAAGTTTCACTTGATTTCTCAGAATTTTTTTGCAATTTTCCGTTCGTTTAATATTTTTCTTACACTAACTTGCAATAGTCCAGTACCCAAGTATTCCACTAGTTACGTAAGAATATAGAGTATTTTTGTCCCTTCAACTTAAAGCGGGCGACTCCAGAAGATATTTGTTGCTGAATGTTTTTCAAGCTGTTCTTGTTCATACATTAGGAGCGCCTGTCTGACTTCTGTAGTAGTGTGAGGTGGAAATTGTTTCATGCAGGAGCCAAAGGGTACTTGTTGGATCAATCCATTGCGCAAATTGACAAAATAAAACCCATACACTCACAATGTTTGGAAAACTATAGTTAAATGTCTTCTACATCACTCTCAAACGAAGTTGATTTTCATAAAATAATACTTGTTTGTCCGTCTTTGGAACGAAATAGATCACTAGTCCGCAGCTCGTGGTCGTGCGGTAACGTTCTCGCTTCCCGCGCCTGGGTTCCCGGGTTCGATTCCCGGCGGGGTGAGCGATTTTCTCTGCCTCGTGATGACTGGGTGTTGTGTGATGTCCTTAGGTTAGTTAGGTTTAAGTAGTTCTAAGTTCTAGCGGACTGCTGACCATAGATGTTAAGTCCCATAGTGCTCAGAGCCGTTTGAACCACATCACTGATTTTGTGTATTAGGGATCTGACACTTTTGTTGGTAGGTTTGTGGAGGTATGCCGCGCGGAGTGGCCGCGCGGATTGAGGCGTCATGCCACGGACTGCGGCGCCCCTTCCGCCCGAGGTTCGAGTCCTCCCACGGCCACGGGTGTGTGCGTTGTTTTTAGCATAAGTTAGTTTAAGTAGTGTGTAAGTCTACGGACCGATGACTTAAGCAGAATTCACATACATTTGAACATTTGTGGAGGTATTGGCATTAGATTTCTATGCACAGGTGATGTAATTCGCGTAAATAACGGTCCGCTGATTTGTGTACGCAGTGATGGCGCCAGATAGATAAATCCACAGGATTTACGTCATGCGAATTTGGTCGCCAAGACATCAACATGAATTCACTATAATGCTCCTCAAAACATTGTGGCATGGTTGTCGTAGTTCCGTGAGGATTAGCAGAGTGGTCTCAGGTGCTGCAGTCATGGACTGTGCAGCTGGTCCTGGCGGAGGTTCGAGTCCTCCCTCGGGCATGGGTGTGTGTGTTTGTCCTTAGGATAATTTAGGTTAAGTAGTGTTGAAACGTCCCCTTAGAAAAATTAATGAATTACTGTGCTGATAAACATCTAATGTTATTTGATTTTCAAACAGCTGAGGAGAACTGAACGTACTCAGACATTTCGCTCTTTACCTATTCTGATCAACACTAAACTGACACACAATATTTTTAGCGCAACGCAATCTGACTTGTAATAATCCCTACAAAAGAATAGCCCTGACTAACAATAACCTCACAAATCACTTACCTCACGAAAATCTTCGTTACTCGAACTACTGCAATACAGCTAGCGCCACTACTGCCAGCTAAAGAAAATATTCAAGCTACTGAAGGCACTAACTACTGATAGGCATAGTTAGCAAATGAAAGATTTTAATAGAGAACAAGCAATGTATTTACCTTAATAGTGTTCAAAAGTCATAAAATATATAGCAGTTCATTACATCCAGTCTAACAAATTTACTCTTTCTGGCGGACACACGTCCAGATCATCCGCTCTCAAAACTCCACCATCTCTCTCCCAACATCCACCACCGCTGGCGGCTCACCACCAACTGCGCAACGCTATGCGCTGTTCACATCCAGCTGCCCAACACTACAATGGCGGACAACAATGCAAACTAGCCACAGACTGCACACAGCACAGCCAGTGATTTTCATACAGAGCGCTATGTGGCGTTACCAATAAAAAAAACCTATACAGCCTACTTACATAGCCCCCATGCTACCCACAAAAAATTTTACAAATTGTTTTGGGCACTGGCCAATACATATTTGTTAAAAATTTTTCACAGTTACAATAACAAAGAAATCAAATGCACACACTTATTGATACAATGTTAGTCAAAAGCTAAAATTTTCTCACGGTCCATAAAGACAGTCCTGATCGTTCATCACAGTAAAATAGCAGTGTTCTTCTCAGTCTGAGCAGTAAAAGAAAATGCACATGGAAGTAGTCGATTTCCATGCAGTCTTGAAGAAGTAGTGTTGTCCTTCCAACGGAAAGACAGTGCTGACTCTTGACATGCAGACACGTAATGGGCCACAACAGAGCAAACCCACAGCAGTGTCAGTCGAAGTTTTGAAGAATAGTGGTAGGTAGGTCATCACAGAGCAGACCACTGTAGTCCTGGTAGAGAGTACGGTATTGGTGGGCCACCAGAGGTGCAGACCCACTGCAGTCCTTGTAGAAATAATGGTATTGGTGGGCCATCAAAGATTCAGACCCACTGTAGTCCTTGTAGAGACAGCCAGCAGCCATCTGTTGTGACTGTGCAGATGCACAATCACCATCGAAGAGTCTTGAGGAGAATATAGCAAGTCCATAAACCACCACTTGTGCACTCACAAAGTTTTTGGAATTGTCCTTAGAACCAGCAATGCTGTTAATCAGTCCCTTGCTGAATTATTAACACACGTGCAAACACTAACAGTCCCAACTTCTCACATGTTGTGCATATACTATGACCAACAGAAACGTGTGCAGTGAAATGTAACTTAATTTGAAGAACTGGTGTCTGTACAATTATAAATTTACAACATAAGAATACAATTACATAGGTACAAAATACATCATTAAAGAACATAACAATACAGATAACATTTGTAGTAATAGGGGCTTTACAAAAGAATAGAAATAAACATATACATCAGTGTTACAGGAATTATGACATAAGTACATGCATAAAAGATCAGAATAACATCAACTTCACACATGAGCAACAAAACAGAACAGATAAATAATGTCTAAACATCTTTACAAAGTAAATAACATAGTATTAGAAAAATTCTACAACATAACTCTCATGAGCTAAACACATAAAGACAGGACAAACACAAATTCACAAGGGTACACAAACACATAGCAGAATTCCAGAATTCTGGAAACATCCCCCAGGCTGTGGCTAAGCCATGTCTCCGCAAGATCCTTTCTTTCAGGAGTGCTAGTTCTGCAAGGTTCACAGGAGAGCTTCTGTAAAGTTTGGAAGGTAGGAGACGAGATACTGGCAGAAGTAAAGCTGTGAGTAGCGGGTGTGAGTCGTGCTTCGGTAGCTCAGATGGTAGAGCAGTTGCCCGTGAAAGGCAAAGGTGCCGAGTTCGAGTCTCGGTCGGGCACACAGTTTTAATCTGCCAGGAAGTTTCACATAGCAGAATAACACAAGAGGAAAGGGCAGGGTTTGTTTTCAGTGTAAGATTTGGTACTGCAGTCCAACCCAAAACTTCATTCCATAGATCTTTCGTCTTATTTCAACATTTGTTTCCACCAAAAAAATCCAATCCAAGCATGCTTTCTGTATTTATATGTTCACATATTTCTTACCTCATTATTTTTTTCCATTATCTTACCTCATCATTTATTTCCAAGAAAATCCTACCTAAACCTGTTGTCCCTAAACGCTACTTTTTGTTCATATCCTCTTTCAAAATACTTTTTTGGCCAAACCATGTTCTTATAGCTTCTCAATGCATTTCTTCCAATTCATCACAACTCGTTCTCTCATATAGCCTACCCCATCTTAAGCTAACTTAAATCTACTTAGCTCAGATGTTAAACTAAGGGACGAGGCAATGCAGCAGCACAAAACAATTAACACAAATAGCAATGACAAAAAATTCAAATTGGCAAAGCAAGCATCAATATATATAAGTTAGCAAAGCAAATTCAACGTTATCACTAATATGAGCCAATATGCAGCAAAAAGAAAAATAAATCAGTAGTAAAACTGGCTTAACAGAGTAATACAAAGTGAAATTTAGTAGCAATATGCCTGGCAAACAGCAGCAGCAAATGTTATAACTTATATCTAAACATGACAAAGCTCAAGCAGAAAAAATATCACAGTAAAGATAGGAAATGTCTAATAACTATGTCAGATCTTAACATTAGAGTGATGCATCACCTTAACTTACACTATTAAAAAGTTAGCAAAGCGTTGAAAAAATTATATATGCAATTACTGTGAAGGGAAATGTCTTTTTGTGCTCCCTCGTTTTCTTGGAAGTAGATCATAAAATTATTATTTACTGGATCTGTAGGTATAAAATATCTATATTAGTAGATCTATTAAATTTTATTTTAACCAATGCTGCAGGGCAGCTAGAAACTAGATATTAAACAAAATGTCTCAACTACAAAGACAATAGATGTAAAATGTTTCTCATCATTTTATTAGGCATTTTAGTAAATATCATAAATTAAGAGCTCCACAGTGTAATCATATCTTTTCAAGTTTGAGCGTGTCATATTTGCGATGCTTTCTACAAAGAAATGTCAATAGGGAGGATAGTGGCCTCCTTTTTTCTCCACCTGTGCCTCTGAAAGGCAGACACTAATGGGTTTTTTTCCAGGTGACTGTCGCTCAGATGGGCCTCCACAGCACATTACGTCAAGGTCATCTACCTTCTTTACTGAAATATTTATGGCAGCTGTTTCCACTACAGTGGCAGTCTCATATAAAATTAAAAAAATTCAAAGGTTAGGAGTCTTATATATAACAGTGTCCAAAAAGTTTTGTCAGAATTGTGGTAGCTAACATTCACATATGTACACACATTTCATAACTCTTAAAGTACGATTCTTGGTTTCCAACATCCTTTTCATAAATCAGAGTCCCTAACCACTACTCCTTATTCCTTACCTTATTACACATGTACATATTCATATTCATCAACACATCTTCAATATTTCATCATAATAAATATATAGCATAATCAGATTCCTCATATACCATCATCTCATTGATCATAAGCATACCTCAAAAGCATAATACACATCGACGTCGTAATAATAACACCATGACACCTCAGCTAAATCTCAAAAACTTCGTAGCTTTCTGCAATAATTTAAAACCTAAAAAAAATTCTCTTCTCATTTCAGTAGTGTCATCTACCTCAAATGTACTTTAAAAATCATGATCCCATACCAAATACATCATTCAAAGCTCTCATAGTATCACAATGGTTCCGAAAAAATATGAACAGTTCACAAAGTACAGACAAAATACAATTTCATAAGTGTGAAGTTATCCAACTGTGTAATTACATAAACATCTGTCACTGATGTAGTAAAATAAATGTTTGTCTCTCCCTGTTAAATGATCAGATAGCTGTGTAATTTATGTGTTAGAGAAATACGGTACCGATGTGTAAAGTTGTATAAGCAAAAACAATATTAGCTAGGGCTCCTTGTGCTTGCCAAACACATGGTACACAAAGTAAGCGTGTACCCCCCTGAGGAATAATGTAATTATACCCTCAGGTGATACAACTTACAGCAATGGAATGAAATGTATCACGGAAAACCTTTGTATCTTTGTATTTTAAAAATCTTTAAAAATAAATGTTTTAAGTACAATATTAATCACTCAAATACGTGTACTGTAGCGCCAAATTGTGCGTCTTGTTGTAAGATAATCTCTGTCATTACTTAAGGGTAAAAAATGTGCCAAGTGTCGTAATTATCGTCGTCCGTAAGCAAAGTTATGTGGAAGTCAATGTACTTACCTCGTAATAAACAAAAGCGAAATGCTATGCGTATAGATATCGTAGTTATTTCGTACAGTACCATATCAAGAAAGTACTATACTGTAATGTATTGTTGTGCTACGAAAAAGGCTGTCTCATTGTAGCTATACCACAAAAGTTACTACTAAAACATATTTTACTTTCCAGAATAATACAGAAAACTGTGCAGATATAAAACAGATACACTGCAAAAGCAACAATGTAAATTGTGTCACACATTAGTAGCGTTGTGATGTAATCATGTAGCTGTCAAAGAAACCAAATGCTAAGTCATCTTTAATCTCACAGAAAGTACTTTAAATGCAGAATGTATTCTCAAGTAAACCAAAATGTTGCATTACAATCTAGTCAGCAGTACTCGTATATGCTCTAAGTTTGTGAGCCTTATAGTCGTTACGTAATCATACAACTAACAAGCAAGAATGTACAGGAGTAGTGGTTAGGGACTCTGATTTATGAAAAGGATGTTGGAAACCAAGAATCGTACTTTAAGAGTTATGAAATGTGTGTATATACATGAATGTTAGTTACCACAATTCTGACAAAACTTTTTGGACACTGTTATACATAAGACTTTGTTTCTACACACTTCTAATGTCATCTGTTCACTATAACAATGCATTCGTAATTACTGTCTAAATATGTTCCCTAGGTTCTAGACTGGATAGTTAACTTTAAAACATAGTTGCATGTTAACAGTTTCTAAGTCTGACGAAGCATACTAGTAACGTGAAGTGAAAAATTTTATAGCAAAGACTAACTTAAAAAGCAGATTATCTCTCAATAAATGGTTTTACAAGTGAAATGTGGTGCAAGCCTTTACTCATCCTACTATGCAGAGCTCCAGCTTCAACGGAATTATCATGTGGTATATGGTACATCGGTAAATGCTCAAATTTTTCTCAAGGCTAGCATCTATGTTATTTTTCCTTGAGCCAGCCGGCGCACGTGGCTGCCTGCGGTGCGAGTCATTGTCTGCTATCTCTTTGTTGGCGTGCGTCGTTATTGGGATTAGGAGATCTAACCTCTACAAATTCACCTTGTCGAGAGGGCCCTGCCCTGTTTGCATCCCGCCAGTTCTGATGAAATTCAGGTCTGTCGATACGATTATATCGCCTGTCGTCATGTCGGTAGATTCCATAGCTTCTTTCTTGTCGGTCACGTGGTGGAGAATTTCTCCCTGAATCGTATCTGCGCGGTGGACCATTGCGTCTGACATTATTCTGTTTCCCTTGATAATAATTATTTTGGTTTCCATATTGTCTATTTCTCTGATTGTCTCTGTGATAGTCATAACCGCGGAGAGGTGATCTTTCACTGTAATTCTTACTACTGTACCAACGGTTGTCATAAGGGTGGTGTCTGTTTTGGTCACGATTTACGTTGTAAGAATAGCCTTGTCGTGTCCATTTATTATTTCTGTCATCGCGGAATTGTGACGGATGTGACCTGTAATTGTTGTGTTCCTGTTTTCGCGTCCAACGAATGTCAGTGTCAATTTCCAATTCTTGTAAGAGTCCTGAAAAGCTTCAATATCGTCTTTGCAACGTCCTGCCAAAATAATGTGTCGTAAATGTTCAGGCAATTTGATTAAACAAATGCGGATGAGTTCTGAGGGGCTGTATGGGTTTTAAAGATACTGATTCTTATGTAACATGTCTTCGAAATATTTGACAAGACTAGAAAATTCCGATTGTTCGAAATGTTTCATCATTATGATGCTGTGTTTTACTCGGTCTTGTGTAGCTTGAGACCAATATCCTGAGAGGAAGGCATGATAAAATTCTCCTTCACTGTGACAATCGTGAATGACCGATTGCATTCTTACAGCTGGTTCATTCTCTAAGTAGCCACACATAAATTCTAACCTGTGTTCCAATGACCAGTTGGGAGGAAAACAATGAGAGAATTGATGAAGCCATGCTTATGGATGAATGTCGTTGCCAGAATTAAATGTTTTGAATTTACGTGTAGTAATGAACAACTTATAGTCAAAATCATCATGTCGGGGAGTCGCATATCGTTCATTGTTACTCCGTTTCGGCGGCTCCATCTCAAAATTCGGTGCACCTTGCCAACTTCTTTCATAATTTCCGAAATGCCCTGTGTTATCATTTTGTGACTTTTCCGTATTTCTAAGTCCCTCTTCCCGTGTTGGAGCGCGAATCGCCTCTTCTACTACCTGTGTCAACTGATCTTGTACTTCCCGGATTTCTATTTTGTACTGTGTATTGATTTGAGTTTGATTTTGTTTGAATTTTCTAATTTGTTCATACTCTTCTGTGTCAGTGAAGGCTACGGGTCTTGTGTCATTCAGAGCATCATCTACCTTTGTAGATACGTTAGTGAACTGATCCGAAAGTTCGGCTACTTTCTCCGATGGTGAACTGATTTTCTCAGTGTCTTTTTCTGAACCAAGTGTCAGAGTGTCCAGTTGTGTTGAAATCATATCTATTGTGTCCTTTAAGTTTTCCTGAGTTTTTGCAAGTTGCGTAACCGAATCGGTAGATGCAACTGAGTCAATTTTAGCTTGCAAGGTGTCGTGATTTTCATGAACAATAGTTTGCAGTTCTTTTATGGCTGCTTCGTGATTCTGTAATGCATTTTCATGACGCGAAAAAATAGGTTGGAAATGCTCACAAATTTGTGTTTTTTCGTCATTACAGACTTTTTGAAATTTCGATTCGATGTTATGTAACTCAACAGTTAAACCTTCAAGTGTTTGTTCAAACGTGGTGTCTAATTTTTGAAGCTTTTGCTGTGTTTGTATCTGATTTTGTTTCATTTGTTGCATTAATTGCAATAATAATGTATTAGTGTCTGTAATCTGTTCCTCTGTGCTTTTCGGCAGTGCATTTGCACCAGCAACATTCACATTTTGGCGAGCAGAAAATGTGTCTTGACTTATTTGAGAAAACGGTGAGGACGCAAAACCTGAATCCACAGTATTTGCAAGATTGTGTCCTGTCATTTCGGATTCCTGAGGCGAACTGTTGCCGACCGATCGGTCGATAATGCTTCCCTGTTCACTAATTGTTTCACTGTCTACACCATCATTTGCCGCCCGCTCCATTTCCTATGCACAATTACCAAAGTACTACTTTGAACATTAGTTAATTCATTACTCGGTGGCGCTAACACACTGCTTTCGTCATCACTGTCATTTCTCAGTTTACTTTGAAGCCTAGTATTTCGTTTTTCATACGCCATAATTGTCACAATGTTTCACACAATAACACAGAAAAGCACAACTGGAAGAGTAAAATAAGAATACACATTAACATAGCACTGAAAATAATATCTAGTTAATTGCAAGCGCAGCTGCAAAATACTAGGTGCAAATCTACATGCATGCCGCAAGTGTTTTACTGTACAACAATGAAAAACTACAACTACAAAGAAGATTCTTTCTACAATTACGCGCTAGTAATAAACAATAGCTACAATAATTAGACAAACTACAAGAAAAAATCAGAAGATTCCAGTGAGGTATCCACGGCTAAGGGTCGACATATGAAACGTCCCCTTAGAAAAATTAATGAATTACTATGCTGATAAACATCTTATGTTATTTGATTTTCAAATAGCTGAGCAGAACTGAACTTACTCAGACATTTCGCTCTTTACCTATTCAGATCAACACTAAACTGACACACAATATTTTTAGCGCAACGCAATCTGACTTTTAATAATCCCTACAAAAGAATAGCCCTGACTAACAATAACCTACACCTTTCACAAATCCTTACCTCACGAAAATCTTCGTTACTCGAACTACTGCAATACAGCGAGAGCCACTACTGCCAGCTAAATAAAAGATTCAAACTACTGAAGGCACTAACTACTGATAGGCATAGTTAGCAAATGAAAGATTTTGATAGAGAACAAACAATCTAATTACCTTAATAGTGTTCAAAAGTCATAATATATATAGCAGTTCATGACATCCAGTCTTACAAATTTACTGTCTCTGATGGACACACGTCCAGATCATCCGCTTTCAAAACTCCGCCATTTCTCTCCCCACAACCACCATTGCTGGCGGCTCACCTGCAACTGCGCAACGCTACGTGCTGTTAACAGCCAAGTGCCCAACATTACAATAGCCAACAACAATGCAAACCAGCCACAGACTGCACACAGCACAGCCAGTGATTTTCATACAGAGCGCTACGTGGCGTTACCAATAAAAAAAACCTATACAGCCTACTTACAGTGTGTAAGCTTAGGGACCGATGACCTTAGCAGTTAAGTCCCATACGATTTCACACACATTTGAACATTTTCGTAGTTATGTGACACGGACAACGGTACTGCTGAAAGATGACATCATCATCGGGGAAGATATCAAGCATGAAGAGACGCAGGTGGTTCGCAGCTGTCATAGTGTCTTCGATTACTACCACAGGTCCCATGCAAGCGCAGGAGAATGTCTCCCACAGCATTATACAACATTTACCAGCCTGCGAACGCGGCGCGCCACACGTTTCGAGCTGCGTTCACCTCGATGACGGCGTTTGTGGCAACTGCAATCGATGTAGTGTAGCAAAAATGTGACTGATCCGAAGAGCCGACATGTTTCTGTTGATCGACTTTCGAATCGCGATGGTCCCGTGCCCATTGCAATCATGATGTCGACGTCGTTGGGTCAACATGTGAACACGTTGGGATGGTTTGCTGCGGAACTCCATGTTCGACAACGTACCATGACCAGTGTGCTCCAAAACAGTCCTGCGTGCCCCAGCACTGTGCTCTTTCCACAGAGATACCACAGATCACCATCTATCCTACATCACAGAGCAGACAAGCCTCTGAACCCCACGTTCTGTGAAGAGGCGTGGACATCCAACCATGTAGCGCCTAGTGGTCGTTTTACTCTCCTCCTACCTCATTCTGTAGATACTCACGACAGTAGCACGTGAACATTCGACCAGCTTCGTCGTTCTTTGGATGCTCGTTCGCAGGCTTAGGGTAATAATAGTCTGTCCTTTGTCAAAGTCGCATCTGTCAGTGGATTTACTCATCTGCAGACCATATCTTCGCTAAGGTGATGCCCTGTCCGTGTCTGCTCCACTTACATACATTTGTTACCGCGTCACATGCCCGTAACGCCACCAGGCACCATCCAACGTCGAGGTGGGCAGTGGTCATAATGTTTCCGCTGATCAGTCTATTGTTATGTGGACTTGACATTGTATGTTATTGGTGGCAGTAAACCAAATTATCGAGCGAGGTGGCGCAGTGGTTAGGACATAAGACTCGATTCGGGAGGAAGACGGTTCTAACCGCGTCCGGGTATCCATTTCCGCGATTGCCCAAAATCGCTTCAGGCAAACGACGGAATAGCTCCTTTGAAGGGGCACGGCCGACTTCCTTCCTCATCCCCTAATGCGATGGGACAGATGACCTCGCTGTTCGGTCCCATTCCCCAAATCAACCAACCAATCCAAATTAAACCAAGTAAAGAAAAATAACTTACAACTGTGTAGGCTCCCGCGGCCAGTGTCATGATGATTAACATCCTTTCGAGTGTCGTACCGCGGCATTGCGTAAAAGGCTTTAATTATAAACTTGAAACCAAAGTTTCGACCGCATTACAACAGCAGGGCAAGGCTGGTTTTAGTGGAAGAAAGATGCGTCTATTTCTTGGAGACTATCGGCGTCAGTATGTCATACATGTGATATTTTATTGGTCCTACTATATGATAGGCTAAAGTGCGCGTCATTTACGACGGCGGCTGAGTTTCGGATAGTTCTACGCATCTGACATCACAAAACACAGTCAGCCAATGAACAGAGCACGACGTTGCCAGAGCTCAACTGCAGTGCAGGGCACAGATGAGTGTCTTCAGTTTTAGAAACGTTCAGTCATAAAGTAATTGAACAAAAGCAATGTCTTGATAACAGACTTCCTTTTATAGAAATTTGGAAAAAGCATTCTTTATACCAATTGCTTCATATTATATTAATTAATTAAATGAAACAAGCAATAAGCCTACTAATTCAGGCGATAGCATGGAAAGGTGTTTGTATCATTCTCACGAACTTTTTCGCAATAAAGAACAGTGGTAATTGTTTATTTCCTGTTGTACTTCGAGGAAACGTGAGTAATTCATAGTCATTCCAATAGTGTTTGTCGGTATTTTGCGTGATATGTTAGAGTCCTCCAGGAGCTCTCCTGAATGATGAGTTGCGTTAGGGTAATGGTTAAGGTGTTGGGCTGCTTGAGTTCAAATCTGCATTGGTGCTTTATATTTTCTTTATTTAAAAACAATATCGAAGTGTCTTACTTCATTAATTTTATTAGTCTGAATGTAATTTTTTGAAATTTCTAGTGCTTTGTCTCTTCATTATAATCATAATAAGTTTTCGCTTTTTCTAATTTGGTCCTCCAATATTGCTTTTTACAGCAATTAAAAACAATGAAAAGGCACACATACAATATTCATGTTTTCTGTTTTGTTTGTGTATCTTCTCTTCCGCAGTCGCCGTTTTACTATTGATATTGATATATATTCTTTTGTATTAAAAGTATTATTTAGAGCAGAATTTCGGCACGTACGTTGCCGAGCTACTTGATTGTCGGACGCAATTCTTTGCTTCGCTGCTTTGGCAACATCATCATATTCAATGTTTTCGTCGACTGATCTATGTTTTGGCAAGTATTTGCTGTCTGTTGTGACAAACACGTATTTTTTTCCCACTGTGCCTCACTGATAATATATTTTACATTTTTCTGTTTTATTACGTCCACAATTCAGTTTTGTGTACTTCGCCAAATTTGTTTTAATCAGAACTTTTTAGAAAAAATCGAAATGTCTCTGGTATAAATAAAACTTTTATTACAGCCGCGAAAGACGGAATATTTCTCAATATTACATACGACACCTATCTGGTACTTAAATTAAACGAGATATTGTTATACAGTAAATTTTATATGAAATTTAGGTATCTTGTCCACATTGTGGCAACTAAAATCGACCATACGGAAAGTATACGCTATGGACTTTTACCTCTGCAAACTCTTCAAAATTTCGTGCAATGGTTTACTACATTTAATTCTGCACAGTAACTGCGTTGAACATCGAAACAAAATTAAGTCATTTACGGGGGGAAGGTATCAGTCAAGAAGATGTGTAAGAATCAAATTTTTGGGCCAAATAGTTTTTGTGAAATCGGATGATAAGTGTCACAGCAGTCGGAACACCATGTGCCAGCACAGGCGAGCAGTGCAGTGATGACAAAATCGCGCACAGCGCGGAATACGGACCAAGCAGCGAAAGGGTTAATGCGGGCGTGGTGGCTTTACTTCATAAACTGCGCGCTCCCCCCTAAACGTACGTTTGCGAACTATACTATACTATGGCGCTGCTTCTCTTGGCGCGTGCATCGTTTGCAACTGGCAACGCAGCAATCTCCCGCGTCTGGGCGGGCATGCGCGAGCCGCCAAGATAAAAGAATTGAACTGTAGTAATGATGGAGAGAGTAGGAAGGAAGCTAGCCAGCTTGTCAATGAATTGGTGATAGTCCGCAAATCTTCGATTGGTTTATGGTGGTCATGTTTTTCTTTTGGTGTGCGTGGATATGAACTAGTAGTCCCCCTACAGCTGTCTGTATAGGCTGTAGCGTCCATGCCTGGTGAGGTTTCTGCCACCGCGACAGCTCGCGGCCCCTCGGGCAGCGGCAAGCCAAGACTCCGGAACTATGTAGCCATCCTCTCTACGGTGTTGTCACACTGCTTCATAATTTCAATCACCTCTCGTATTCTGCACTGATGCGTCAACGACTTTTTCGCCAGGACACAGGCTTATATGCATTATACCTGAAGTGAAAGTTGTGGGATAGCGATGTGCATACATGTAGAGGGCGGTAGTACAGCGTACACATAGTATAAAATGGCAGTGCGTTGGCGGATCTGTCATTTGTACTCATGTGATTCATGTGGAGAGGTTCCGACGTGATTGCAGCCACACGACTGAAATAAACAGACTCTGAATGCGGAATGGTAGCTTGAGCTAGACGCAAGGGACAAACCATTTCAGAAATCGATAGAGAATTCCGCTACATTGTGTGGGAGCGACCAGCCTACGCATTCTTTACAAATACAGCATGCAGTTTCAGAGATATTCACAGGGAGACAGCAAACGCCAAACGCCAATGCTACAGATTTTCGGATTGGTCGCCTTAAACAAAACGTCATTCTCTCGTTTTAGAAGCGCAATGCTGATTGGCAGACGATATTCCTGACGTCTTAAGCTGAAGGAGTAATGGAAGAGACCGAAAGATATATCCCTTCACGTCTGGCCTGGAGAGGGGCCGTTCCATTGTCGCTCTTGGAGCGAGAACACGTAACGAGAGCGTGCGCGCTCATACGTGTACTTAAAGAGCGAGGAACAAGTCTCTGCTCAGTATTTCACTGGGAGAGCACCTCTGTCGAGAGCGAATCGGAGTGCGACTCTATATTGAGTCCTTGCGATTAAGCATTGTTCACTGTGTTGGCCGCCACATTTATTGTGCGGTGTGAACGGACAGACTTATAGTTAAACGCCTATGAGCGAATTTTTGAGTGGCATCGTGGTGGACTGGTTATCTGACCGGTGTACCACGCCAATCGTTAGACTAGGGGCGAATAGGAGTCCTTGACTTCACCAAGGCGTAGGGAGAGTTTGATTGGCGAAGGTCAATCCAGATAGAACGAGAGTTATCTTATTTGGCAGCAGGGAGCGGCGCAGACAGCAGTTATTGCAGCTTACGATATTGTGCACTACAGCTATTGCGAGCCCCATATTTCCTCCACAACAGTACACTTCACTGCATTTCACACGTGACAGCCTTGACCATACCTAGCAACATTCTAACGAATAATTATTCAAGTTGAGTAGGCGTGACTCTCAGCCATTCTGCCAAGTCAATAACAATCTTAAACATTGTATAGAATTTCATTAGCGAATCCTATCCCTGAGAGGTAACATCACATTCTGAAAAGAACCAGGAAATAACGTGTTCAGTTCATAACTAAAAGTGCCATTGCGATTTCTCAGAATTTTAGCAAAATAAACAATAATTTTCGTTAGTTTCATGGTTTTCTTACACTAACTAGCACTACTCTAGTACCCAAGTATCCCACTAGTTACGTAAGAAATTTTGTGAATTTTTGTGTCATTTCCTTACAGCGGACGACTCTAGAAGGTATTTATTGCTGAAAGTTTTTCAGGCATTTCTCTTTAGAACATTAGGAGCGTCTGTCTGACTTCTGTAGTAGTGTGGGGGTGGAAACTGCATCTTGCAGGAGCCACAGGGTAAAGGCTACATCACAGATTAATCCGTTGCGCAGAATGACAGAATAGCACCCACACTGCCGCTCACAACTATGATCACTGGACCTCGGACTATAAGGTTCTAAACATCTTAAATTGGGTATCTAAAATAGATTCTATAACCTACATAATATTTTATCAAAATTAGAAAATAGGTGACCAAAATCTGACATGTTATTGTCTAGAAGGATAAATGGATTGACAAAAATCCACATTATATTATTGTCTATGTTCATAATTACAGTCACAGTAAATAACTAACGCTCTCTCCATTTTTTCGTTGAGAAACTGCATCTCTTGTCTGTCAAAAGCAGCTTATATGCCGGGAATGAGCGTTCCACGTCAACAGATGACACGAGAGCATATTTATATGAAGGTATTAGGCGCAATGGGACCGTACACTCGTGTTCTGTTGATTTACCTGATAAGATGTCAGCCACTGTGCAGAGGGTGGTCAGTCCCGGGCTTTTTGGAGCACTTTTAGTTTCTCACTAACTTTCATACCAACAGTTGATTTTTTGTCACCTCTTCTGTCAATTCTGTCAATCTCAGTTTCGTGTAGACTGGTTTCCCTGAACGCTCTATAGCTTTAATAATAGTGAGCAAAAATGAAGAATGAGATTTTATGTATGCAATGTCGTTGGAACTTGTTGCGTCGTTTAGAAGATGTTTAACTGAAGTAACGCTCACTGCCTCCTCCTGCAGTTGAAGGACAATGTTCTTAATGTCTTCCAAATGCTCGCTGTAGTCACGTTGCCCATCGAGTAAGTATGGGGTCCTGGTGGAAAGTGTTACGTTGGGAAGTTCCTCTCGAAATAACTGGATTCTTGTAAGTGCTTTAATAAAAACCTTTTTGATGGTTGTGAAACACCTGCTAAACCCGCCGGGCAGAACAGGTAATAGGATTGTGGAAAGGGCCAAGGGGTGATGTCAGTTTCAGCTTCTAATTGTCTTTTATTGCAATTTAGCAACTCTTTCACGACTGAAGGCCTTCAACAAGAAATCTTAACAAGATAAAAATCAAATTAAGATAGCAATAAAATAATTCAAAAAACAACATACGCAAAGTGCAATACAAATGGATGAGGGCCACAATTAATTTCCAAAATTTTAGAGTACATTACCATAGACCTTTAAAGGCAGAAGGCCAACAATACATCTTAAAAAAATCAAAAATTCATTTAAGATAGCAATAAAATAATTTAAAACCCAAAAGGCAACATATACAAGGTGCAAACACAAATGGCTGAGGGCCACAATCAAACTTCAAAATTTCAAAATATATTGTCATAATCTTTAAAGACAGAAGGCCGCAGTGTTTAAGCTTGAAAGATTAATTTGCAACATTTTAAGAAACAGACAATAACGATAAGCCTAAAATTTAAAATAGCTGATAACAGCACCAGTGGCACTCAGAAGGCCTCCAGGGCGGTCGGTCTGCCCTCGTTCACTTAGGTGAGACAGGTGGTGAGCCCAACTACACTTGATCCCTTGATCCGTCGGAACCCAACCACGGACCGACCGACACAACTTGCTTCCCGTCAATCAGTACATGAGAATCCGAACCGGCAATGTTAGTCTACTGACTGGTTTGATGCGGCCCGCCACAAATTCCTTTCCTGTGATAACCTCTTCATCTCAGAGTAGCAATTGCAACCTACATCCTCAATTATTTGCTTGACGTATTCCAATCTCTGTCTTCCTCTACAGTTTTTGCCCTCTACAGCTCCCTCTAGTACCATGGAAGTCATTCCCTCATGTCTTAGCAGATGTCCTATCATCCTGTCCCTTCTCCTTATCAGTGTTTTCCACATATTCCTTTCCTCTCCGATTCTGCGTAGAACCTCCTCATTCCTTACCTTATCAGTCCACCTAATTTTCAACATTCGTCTATAGCACCACATCTCAAATGCTTCGATTCTCCTCTGTTCCGGTTTTCCCATAGTCCAGGTTTCACTACCATACAATGCTGTACTCCAGACGTACATCCTCAGAAATTTCTTCCTCAAATTAAGGCCGGTATTTGATATTAGTAGACTTCTCTTGGCCAGAAATGCCTTTTTTGCCATAGCGAGTCTGCTTTTGATGTCCTCCTTGCTCCGTCCGTCATTGGTTATTTTACTGCCTAGGTAGTAGAATTCCTTAACTTCATCGACTTCGTGACCATCAATCCTGATGTTAAGTTTCTCGCTGTTCTCATTTCTACTACTTCTCATTACCTTCGTCTTTCTCCGATTTACTCTCAAACCATACTGTGTACTCATTAGACTGTTCATTCCGTTCAGCAGATCATTTAATTCTTCTTCACTTTCACTAAGGATAGCAATGTCATCAGCGAATCGTATCATTGATATCTTTTCACCTTGTATTTTAATTCCACTCCTGAACCTTTCTTTTATTTCCATCATTGCTTCCTCGATGTACAGATTGAAGAGTAGGGGCGAAAGGCTACAGCCTTGTCTTACACCCTTCTTAATACGAGCACTTCTTTCTTGATCGTCCACTCTTATTATTCTCTCTTGGTTGTTGTACATATTGTATATGATCCGTCTCTCCCTATAGCTTACCCCTACTTTTTTCAGAATCTCGAACAGCTTGCACCATTTTATATTGTCGAACGCTTTTTCCAGGTCGACAAATCCTGTGAAAGTGTCTTGATTTTTCTTTAGCCTTGCTTCCATTATTAGCCGTAACGACAGAATTGACACTCTCGTCCCTTTACTTTTCCTAAAGCCAAACTGATCGTCACCTAGCGCATTCTCAATTTTCTTTTCCATTCTTCTGCATATTATTCTTGTAAGCAGCTTCGATGCATGAGCTGTTAAGCTGATTGTGCGATAATTCTCGCACTTGTCAGCTCTTGCCGTCTTCGGAATTGTGTGGATGATGCTTTTCCGAAAGTCAGATGGTATATCGCCAGACTCATATATTCTACACACCAACGTGAATAGTCGTTTTGTTGCCACTTCCCCCAATGATTTTAGAAATTCTGATGGAATGTTATCTATCCCTTCTGCCTTATTTGACCGTAAGTCCTCCAAAGCTCTTTTAAATTCCGA
The DNA here is from genome assembly GCF_023864345.2 of Schistocerca serialis cubense. NCBI lineage: Eukaryota > Metazoa > Arthropoda > Insecta > Orthoptera > Acrididae > Schistocerca > Schistocerca serialis. The sequence continues at coordinate 470,046,469 of NC_064646.1, read as the reverse complement.
TTCTAATACTGGATCCCCTATCTCTTCTAAATCGACTCCTGTTTCTTCTTCTATCACATCAGACAAATCTTCACCCTCATAGAGGCTTTCAATGTATTCTTTCCACCTATCTGCTCTCTCCTCTGCATTTAACAGTGGAATTCTCGTTGCACTCTTAATGTTACCACCGTTGCTTTTAATGTGACCAAAGGTTGCTTTGACTTTCCTGTATGCTGAGTCTGTCATTCCGACAATATCTTGTTCGATGTCTTCACATTTTTCCTGCAGCCATTTCGTCTTAGCTTCCCTGCACTTCCTATTTATTTGATTTCTCAACGACTTGTATTTCTGTATGCCTGATTTTGCCGGAACATGTTTGTACTTCCTCCTTTCATCAATCAACTGAAGGATTTCTTCTGTTACCCATGGTTTCTTCGCAGCTACCTTCTTTGTACCTATGTTTTCCTTCCCAACTTCTGTGATGGCCCTTTTTAGAGATGTCCATTCCTCTTCAACTGTACTGCCTACTGTGCTATTCCTTATTGCTGTATCTATAGCGTTAGAGAACTTAAAACGTATCTCGTCATTCCTTAGTAGTTCCGTATCCCACTTACAAACGTGATAATCCATAATGGAGGGCATATTAGCTACCAAATTACACACCATGTTGGACAGCGAGAACAGGTGAAGAAAGGACGCTGCCTAAAATTACGTTAGTGCCCAGGGCATGTAACCAGAACACTAACGGCCACAAGACAGAAAATTCCACTGGTGCAGCCATATCGTAGTCGACCAAAACAGTTAATTGCACCGCATGGCGGTTAAATCTCAGCAGTAGAACTACTCGGTGTTGCTCAATGGAAAACCTCCCCAACAGCAAACCACCAAAGCGAACCACCACAACGTGAATAGACGTGGATTGGGTACTTGAAACCACTACTCATCTGTGACGTCCTGAGTCGGCGAACCACGAAGCTCGTAGCGATCGGACAGCTCCACACACGCTCCGACACTGCGCAGGGGCTGCCAGCGCCCCCAGCTGACTGAACCGCGAGAAGAACTTCCCTCGTCCGCAACAACCGACCGACTCACTCCAGACCCCTTTTTCCGGAAACTATATGCACCGAACCAAAGATGGTACACGGTGCAAATATCCGATACACGTCATTGCTGCCACACGCAGAAGAAAAAAGAACCACGATGTAACCGCGACAAGAACAGGGAACCAAACACAGATAGATGGCGAAGTTCACGAAAACGCATAGTTGGGAGAGAGCACGGCTCACGTTGAAACTAACTTATTTATATGTGGGAATCCCGAGATGTATCGCCTCGGTACACGATTCATGGCATCGGCAAGACAAGCGATATGGAGCAAGGCTGAGTAAAATACTTTCAACAATTTAACAGCAGCAATCATGTATGCGGCTACATCAGTGTAGGTTACGAGTACTTTACTTTCATCTAGACTGTTGGGGAAAAGTGATTTGAGGGCTTTATTAACAAAGTGATCAATTGTTTTCTGGTCAGTCTTTTTTAGCTACTTGCTGCAGATCAGATGAGGTGCAGAGCGAGTGTCGGTATCTAACTTTCCAACAATGAAATTAGCCACATATCGACCTTGTCTGTCAGTTGTCTTATCGACAGAGATACGTATGTATGAACTGCGTATATCTTCCCTTGTGATGCTCAATGTGCTTTCATATAAAGTATCTAAATAGTTCTTTGTTAGTGTGGATACTGATGGAATGCTGCGGGGACAGTATTCCTCTAGAAAACTTTTGAACTGGCTATTTTCAACTGTACTGAATGGTATGTTTGCTGCAACAATGTCTCGACACAGATCAAGATGAAATTTATTTTTGTTTGTTGCATTTGGTTTACTTACAAACGTTTGTTTCATTTATTTTTTTAAATTTGCCTGGTGTTTACTCCCTGTAATATGGTGACTTAAATGCGACCTCTGTTCGGAACGTACCTAAACACAAAAGGAAATGCGAAATACTTTGCGGAAGAATTTACGTACGAGATCTACTTAGCAAAATTAACCTACATTAAGGATTTAGAAACAATAATTTTGCATTCGCACGTGTCTGGTCCAAGTTGACTCGGGAAGAACAGCGGCATCACTGTTCTCCGAGCGGGCGTAGCAGATACAAGGTCAACATTTTATTTACGTCTTCGTTGCACACATTTCCGTCTGTGCAGAAATCAGGAAATTCTCCTAACCACTGTCGAATCAGAGATGACCTGGAGCTGGCTACTTCCGGCATGCTTGACTTTCCACAAATACACTGCCGCTGTGGAATACTTAACCACATGCGAGCAGCTCGCTGACCGACTGAATGAAGAGAGTGCAGGCAGGAACAGGCTGGTGCGACAGGGCAGAGCAGACCACGAGGCTCCTCCTCCCGTTTCACGGTTCACAGCGAGCGACGACGCTCTGCGGAGCAGGACGGGCTGGCACTGCCTGGCGTATACTGGCGTCTTCTGACTCACGGCTGGCGTTCACGCATGCAAACAGACCAGTCGGCATTCAATTACTGTTTTCTAAGTAGCCGGGAAGACCAGAAGAGTAGTTTTATTTCATAGGATTTTTAAAAAATTAGGCACAGTCAGCTTCTGACATAAAATTAGGTAGTTTAAGGATTTTTAAAAATGAGGTACAAAAAGGTTCTAACATGAAGTTAGGTATTTTAGATACTATAAAATTACAATTTCCGATAAAATGTTTGGGTAATTTTTAGCTGGGAAGATCACGAGAGAATGTGAATCATAAAAATTTTTATTTAATTGGAATTTTAAAATTTAGGTACAGACAGATGCTAACTTGAAATTACGTACTTTTAGGTTCTATAAAACTAGCGTTTTCGATCATAAATTGGCACAATTCGTGCATGTACACCTTCTGTTGTCTTTACTTAGTAAGGAATAAGATAGCGTTTTATCTAAAATCCGAGGTCTAATCAGAAAATATTTACAAACATTTTTATTTATATTAGTGGAGGTTATTATTCATGCGAATACCTGAACCTATTTCGTCCTTCCAAAAGTGAGAATAAAATTGAATTCATGTCTACAGTGAAGGAAGTCAGTGTAGGGAAAAAGGATTGTGGGGTGGGAGAGGTTGAAGAGAGCGCTCGCCTGTCAGAGAGACAGAAAGTGTGTGTGTGTGTGTGTGTGTGTGTGTGTGTGTGTGTGTGTAATGAGAAGTAATGAAAAAGTGTTGTCTGGTGACAAAATAATGGTATGAAACCTGTTTTTTTTTCTTTTATATATCATCTGAATGCGAACTTGTCCAGATATCAACACATCAACACTTGATACAATGTACGTAATGTAAATATATAAATTCACAGATACGGACACACTTGTGTTATCTTTCTAATATATGCGCCCACGCACTCGCACGCAAACATGAGCGTGTAAACGCAGTGTTTATCAACGTCATATTATACAAAAAGGAAAATACAATTCCTTTACATTAAAAAGTGACTCCAATTAAAAGAGAGTAAAGTGGGAAGTACACTCTGAAGTCTTTCCGGTGCAGCAGCAGTACTATAAATGTCGGAGAAGCACGGTCTTTGTTGATCATATACTGTAATAGTTGATCTGTAGTGTCGTATCTCTTCGGACAGCCAAAGATGATCTAACTGGCGTCCTCTTCGCTTGTAAAGATCCGGATAGACACGCTGCTCTCCCACAGACTATCAATTTAATATGCAAATGCGAATATAATGAATATTAAACTGTTGCTGAGTGATGCGACAAATGGGGAAAGCGCCTTTTTTTAACCTGTCAGATCTGTTGCATCTTAAAGCTGACAAAGAGCGTGCGAGCCGCCTATGAGAGGGAGTTAGGGTGATGGGGTGCCCGGGAGACTCGTGTGGGGGCGGGCAGTAGCGATCTGGCATCAGAGCCACGTACTCTGCATTCACCACCAGACGTTCTCCCGAGCTACTGCTTTTATCGCTGATAATTGCGCAAGCTGTCAGGAAAGTTTGTCCTACGAGGCGCAGTGCCAGAAATATTACTGCAAGAAACTGTCGTGGTTTTAATTCACTCATCAGTGTTTTCAAATGGTACAAATGGCTTTGAGCAATATGGGACTTATCTGCTGAGGTCATCAGTGCCCTAAAACTTAGAACTACTTAAACCTAACTAACCTAAGGACATCACACACATCGATGCCCGAGGCAGAATTCGAACCTGCGACCGTAGCGGTCGAAGGTTCGAATGCTACCTCGGGCATCGATGTGTGTGATGTCCTTAGGTTAGTTAGGTTTAAGTAGTTCTAAGTTTTAGGGCACTGATGACCTCAGCAGATAAGTCCCATATTGCTCAGAGCCATTTTTTTCTAAATAACTCAAAATGAAGCTGTGCTGGATTAGAACTTGCGTCCGACAGCTTCTTCTTTTGTATGGATGAAGAACAGCTTTGGGAACTCTAGATACAGTTTCGGTTTCGCCATACGAATCCCTGTCAGTTACTACTTACTGTGATCATTCTTGCAGGAAATCACGAATCCAGTGGCGTAGCTGGTACGATATTCTACCGGCACGCAATTCGATTAAAAGGCGCTATTGAGAATTTTAAACGAACCTTCTTGAGGTGACCGGTTACTTGCCGACCTGATTTGAGGCCGCACGTGGCCACGCAGTTTGGCAACATTTCGCCTCAAAGTGACGGAGGCAGGCAGGTTGTGGGGGACGAGGACGCTGAGTCGCTGACCCACATCGCCGTCACAACGACGGTCTGGCGCCCACCGGTTGCCGTCGCAACTTGTTTCTTAGGACGTTATTGAAGGAGCACTTAGCACTTTTCTCCCGCCCGCCCGGTTGGCCGTGCGGTCTAACGCACGACTTTCCGGGCGGGAAGGAGCGCCTGGTCCCCAGCACTATTCCGCCCGGGGGATTTGTGTCGAGGTCCGATGACGCGGCCAGTCTGTGGATGGTTTTTAGGCGGTTTTCCATCTGCCTCGACAAATGCGGGCTGGTTCCCCTTATTCTGCCTTAGCTACACTATGTCGCCTATTGCTGCGCAAACACTGTCTCCACGTACGCGTACGCCACCATTACTCTACCACGCAACCGTAAGGGTTACACTCGTCTGGTGTGAGACGTTCCCTGGGGGGTCCACCGAGGGCCGAACCGCACAATAACCCTGGGTTCGGTGTGGGGTGGCGGAGGGGTGGACTGCGGTAGTCGTCGTGGGGTTGTGGAGCACTGCGGCTGCGGCGGGGACGGAGCCTCTCCGTCGTTTCTAGGTCCCCGGTTAACATAACATAACATAACATGTTTGTCCCTCGCAACAGAGATCCGGGGTTCACCGCCACTATCTGTTAGTGAAATTTGTGTACGGCAGAATTCAAGGATGGAATACTACAGCTAGATGATGACGACATAAATATGGCGTTCAGCATTTGTAACGTTCCGCCTTTAGCTACTGTCGGTTGATCTCTAGACTGTGCGACTACTGGCCTGAACGAATCGTGAAACAGGTCGATACTGAAACAAGCAGGAATGAAATGGAGAACGTGTACAACTGCTTGTCGTGAGCGCCGCTAGCTCCTCCATATGCTTTTCAACCTTGTACCAGGAGGAGCCTGTTTGCATGTTGCTATGGTACTTCGTAATCCCGAGAATCACAGTTCAGCATAAACGTAAGTTTGTTTTTGTAACGTGGCTCCAATGAACCACTCATTTTGTGGGGTGATAAAAAATCACCAGAGAAACATTTTAATAAATGAAAAGCACCAGTTCGCTTTTGTTCTACAAGTGCTTTTCATTTATTATAATGCTGTTCTACCAAGAACCGACGGAAGATTCAAAGAAACATTTACTTATTAGTGTAAAAATCATATCTGGCACCCTAAACTAGCTTCGGATTGGATTAAAAATGTTCCACATCTCCGTTGTTGCTAACGAAATAAATTCTCGTAACTTGACGCAGCGATTTATAGGGGGTGGACAAAAGCATGGAAGCGGCGCGTGAGACGCATGCTTGAACATAAATGAAGACGAGAACCCAAGCGTGCAGACTGAACCGTAGTGTTTGACCTCGAAGGGCGGCTGTGCAGCGTCCTCAGTACGTTGCAACAGTCAGTCGTGGTCAGACGGTGTTCCGTGTAGTGGTGTGTGCATTAAGTCGGACCGTAGTGCATTCGAATTTGGACAAATTCTTGGTCGGTGTTTGGTTTGTGGAGCCCCAACTGCGCGGTCGTCAGCGCAGAAACTCCCAATTTTTACAAAGTCCAGTCTAGCCACTGTCATGATTGGTGATTATGAAATGATGAGGACAAAACCTATACCCAGTCCCCGGGCAGAGAAAATCCTCAACCCGGCCAGGAATCGAACCCGGGATCCTGTGATCCAGAGCCACTAGACCACGAGCTGCGGACCAATTTCTTGGCGCTCCAATGGTGTGTGCTCCCGTAACAAGGGGAAATAATTATCTGATGTTTCAGGAGGCAGCGTATCGAAAATTTATACTGCATAGGTGCAAGACAGAATATCGTCATATGCTAAGTCAGAACGCGGAGGCAAGTTTGTTAGAGTGATTGTGACGGAAGGTTACTGAAGAGGATTAGAACGAAAAATAAGAGGATGCCAGCACCGAAAGTCACTGCAGAACTGAATGTCACATTCTTGAACTTTGTCAGCAACAAAACAACACGAAGGCAGCTCCGCAAACAGAGAATTGCAGGGCAGCTGGAATTCCAAAACCAAACATTAGTTATGCAAATGCCATTAAGAGGAAAAAGAGGTGCCGATACGATAAAACCTAGACTGTGGAGCAATGGTAGAAAGTCATTTGGTCGGATGAGCGTTGTTTCACACTGTTTCCAAGTTCTGGCCGAGGTTACGTCTCAAGAGTGGAACAAGTGACTGTTCGGTGATTGGACAACCGTTTCGTGGTATTCCAGGGGCCTTTCAGTACCCTGCAAGATCCTGTTACTGCTGCAAGCTGTCTGTAAAAATTGTCTCTATGTGAGAAAATTGAACATACTGGTTTCAGAAACTTTTTCCTCATGTAGCGTCCGTTTTAGGTATTGTATTGCATTGCTGAGCTAAATGGATCGTTAGCTGGCCTTCTCTTGCGCATGTGAACAGTATCGTAAAATAAAACTTCATGAAACGCAAAATTTGAAATGAAGAAAATCAATTTCATTAAGCGCAAAAGAACATAATTGTGTGCTCAGTCAAAACTATATAAATAAAACTCAGAACCGAAGTACCTCATGGACATTGCGTGATATGAAGTGCAATGTCTTGACTTGGAATACCCACAAAAATAAATTACTGCTCTACTTGGAAGAAAATAATGTTGACTGAAAATTAATCTGCTTGAAATTAATCTGCTTGCTAGCACGATGCCTGACGATCCTGACCACACACTGTTTGCTCAAGAATGGAAGGTGACATCTGCCCTGAAATAAAAGTGGCTTACCTATCGTTCAGCATGTTGTTTTTGTGTCTGGTGTACTGAGGTTCTCGAAAGCAAAAACATATCAGCAGATGTAGCAGCTAAAGGAAAATAAACTACTCACTACGTATTTCTTTTCTTTTGCTTTTCGAAAAAAATTCTTGAATTTGTGTGGTATAACGCACACATGACAGAATATTTCGAATTTTACTATAAATCAACGAAGTGGCTTTCACTTTAAAGAAGCATTGCCTTGAAAAATTGAACTCTGATTATTGACAAAAAGGACCGTAGAACATAAAAAGACTCTAGCAACTGCGAAATTCTCTCATTAAAAAAATTGCACACGTTTCAGCCAATTTTGTAGTTTGTGACATATAATGAAAACAAAGAGATAAGATTAACACTAATGATCGAAGTTATTAATTATCCGAGGGGCAAAGACTTCTTTCAGTTAATAGTTCTGGCAACTAAAACATTTCATTCTTGTGCATACCTTTGTTACCTTTAAAATTCCTCCAAAATCTTCTCCATTAATATAAAGAACGAGAAGATATTATGAATGAGTTTTTATCTCCATAATAATATATTACAAATAGTTTCTCCCCGATTCACAATTAAGAGATCTCGTTCTCTGAGAAACGCGACTGGTCTCTACTACGCACGACTGACTGACCAGCCTGTCAAACACATATAACACTAAACACAGAGTCATGGATCTTAGTCACTACTCAGGCAGTGTGCTGATTCATCTTTATCCCAGTACAGTGAAGGTGATTAATTTGCAATCGCAGAAAACATATGAGAACTTTACACTGCCAGGGACTATGCAACCGTTTTGGCTGATCAGTTCCAGCCCACAATACGGAGTGTGTTCCCTAGCGGTGATGCTATGTTCCAAAAAAAGGGGAGCCCTGTCAACAAAGCTCGCATGTGTCCCGGCTGGTTTTGTCAGTACCAGGGTGGATCATCGCATCCCACCCTGGCCACCACAGTCACCAGATCCCAACAGCATTAAACCTTTGTAGTCTGCTTTGGAGAAAATGGTACGTGATCACCGTCCACGTCTATCGTTGTTACTTAAACTCGCTGCTATTTTGCACAAAGAAGGGCATAAGGTTCCCTTGAAAGCCATACAGGAGCTCCATTTATCCATTCCAGACGACTGCAAGTTGTCTTGAATGGCAAATGTTTTGCTCCACCGTATTAGGCGGAGTAACATGGTGTTTTTTTTTTTTTATCAGTCCACATTCTTGTTCGCCCTCTGTAACAACGGTATACTAGGCGAAGAGAATGATAACATAAGGGCTCTGAGCAATATGGGACTTAATATCTGAGGTCATCAGTCCTCTAGAACTTAGAACTACTTAAACCTAACTAACCTAAGGACATCACACACATCCATGTCCGAGGCAGCATTCGAACCTGCGACCGTAGCGGTCACACGGCTCCAGACTGAAGCACCTAGAACCGCTCGGCCACACCGTGAGTTATTTCATATTATATGTTTCGTTAAATTCAATGGTAAAAAGACAAGCAGAAAACGACAATGCATTTAGGCAGCAGGAAACGCTTTCTAGCTGTACAAATGGAACCACCTGTCAGTAGCGTGTGGCGCATTGGAAAATACGACAGGCAAGGTCACCAGAGTGATCTACACAGCGTCACTGAATTAAAGGACCCTGCCGCGTTTCCCTGTCTGTAGGTGAAGGCTAATCTCAGCAACTATCGTAGATATTGGTTTTTACTAACCGGCATACTGAATAAGGAGGAACGTTCGTGTATACAAATTGTTATCGCTACTCCACACAAGTCGTCCGGCCGTAGATAGGTTGTCTTGCCCTTTTGAACGCTGGACGGGTCGCTAGTGCCTGCTAAACGAATCTCAGACTCAGTCCGAACAGGCCTTGGAAAGCCCAACGGGGCCGACCGACCACCGTGTCACCCTCAGCCGATAGTCGCAGCAAGGTGTGGCACTCGAAGATAGCGAAACGAAAGCCGGGGTTTTAAATTTCACGTTCAAGAAATCGTTCGGGCAGAAGAATCGTAGAAACATACCGTCCTTTCACCAACTGCGACATGGTCGCGTATACAAATAGTGATCCAATACTGTCAAATGCTTTTTATTCCAGTCTTTGATCACAATGTCAATTCTTTAGACGATGGCCGGTTTCAGTCCGTAATGACCATCCTCAGATGGTTTAAAAAAGATCTGAGGATGGTCATTACGGACTGAAACCGGTCATCGTCTAAAGAATTGATACTGTGATCAAAGACTGGAATAATAAACATACCGTCCTTTGACCACCGAAAAGATTCCCGTATGGATGACATAGGAATAAGCATCCCAGGCGTAGGGAAACAGTTAAAGGAATTGAAAACAAATAAGCAAATAAGTCATCAGGTCCAGAAGGAATCCCAAGAAGGTACGACGATATGGAATAGGTTCACAGATAGTGAGTAGCTCGAAGACTCCTTAAGTTACAGAACCCAGTATGTTGTCCTCGAGGCCAGTCTTCATAAGAGACAAGGTTATAGTCAGAAGTGTCCCAGGCAAGTATGACAGGACCGCTATTATTCCCGATATACATAAATGATTTGGCAGACAGGATGGGCAGCAATCTGCGGTTATCTGCTCTTGATGCCGTGGCGTACGGAAAGGCGCCGAGGTTGAGTGACTGTAGGACGGTACAGGATGACTCAGACAAAAGTTTTTAGTTGGTGTGATCAATGGCAGCTAGCTCGTCTTCTTCTGTAGTGGTCAATCCAAGGATTGGTTTGCAACAGTTACAATGGCAGCTTGTCTCCATTCTGTGCGTCTTTCAGCTTTTCTCTTCTTTATGGGTGTTACATCCCACATCATTCACGATTTGATCCGTGTACCTCAGCCGTGGTCTTCCTCTTGGTCTTTTTCCCTCGACATATCTCTCTATGATTGTGTTCAGGAGTCCTTTATGTCTTAATAGATGGCCTGTAAATTGCACTCTTCTTTTAGCAATGAAACTCCAGAAGCTTCTCTTCTCACCTGCTCTTTCCAGAACCACTTCGTTTGTGGCCTTGTCGATACATTTTATTTTGAGCATGCGTCTATAGCACCACATTTCAAGAGAATTTAACTTCTTATCTTCCTCTGTCCCGAGTGTCCATGTTTCACACCCATAGCATGCCACACTCCACACATGTGATTCCGAAAATCTTTTCCTGATTTCAAGGCTGATGCTCTAGCTCTAAGAATAGAAAAATGTAAGTTAGTGCCGATGAGTAGCAAACCAAGACCGTAATGTTCAGATACAGCATTACTAGTGAGCTGCTTGACACAGTCGTGATGCTCAAATATCTGGGCATAAGGTTGCAATTCAATATGAAATGCAAAGAACATGTAAGGATTGTGGTAGGTAAGGCCAGTGCTCGACTTCGGTTTATTGGGAGAATCCCGGGTAACTGTGCTTCCTCTGTAAAGGAGACCGCATATACGACACTGGTGCGACCTGTTCTTGAGTACTGCTCGAGTGTTTGGGATCCGTACCAGCCGGATGAAAGGAAGACATTGAAACAATTCAGAGGCGGGCTGCCAGATGTTTTACTGATAGGTTCGAACCAGACGCAAGTGTTTCGTAGATGCTTCGGGAACTCAAATGGGAATCCCTCGATGGAAGGTGACATTCTTTCGAGGAACACTATTGAGGAAACCGAACTGTCAATTGAAGCTCTCTTCAGGATGAAAATTAGGGCTCATACAGAGGCATATAGATAGCCTTTTTTCCCTCGTTCTGTATGCCAATGGAACAGGAAAGGGAATAACTAAGGGTGGTACGGGGTAGCCTCCACCGCGCGCCGTACGATGGCTTGCGAAACAGGTATGTAGGTGTAGATGCTGTAAGACCAAAGCAGTGTGTTAGCGCCACCGTGTAATGAATTAACTAATGTTAAACATAGTAATTTGGTAATTGTGCATAGGGAAATGGAGCGGGTGGCAAACAACGGTGTAGACATTGAAACAATTAGTGAACAGGGAAGCATTATCGATCGATCGGTCGGCAACAGCCCACCTCAGGAATCGGGAATGACCGACACAATCTTGCGAATACTGCATATTCAGGTTTTGGGTCCTCGCCGTTTTCTCAAATAAGTCAAGACACATTTTCTGCTTGTCAAAATGTGAATGTTGCCAGTGCAACTTCACTGCCGAAAAGCACTGAGGAACATGTTTCAGATACCAGTGCACTGTTATTACAGTTAGTGCAACAAATGGGACAAAGGCTACAAAAGTCAGACGCAATGGAACAAAAGCTTCAAAAGTTAGACTCAGTAGATCATACCCTTGAACAAACACGTGAAGATTTAACTACTGAGTTACATAAAATCGAATCGAAATGTCAAAAAGCCTGTAATGACGTAAAAACACCAATTTGTGAGCATTTCCAACCTATTTTTTCGCGGCATGAAAATACATTACAGAATCACGAAGCAGCCATAAAAGAACTGCAAACTATTGTTCATGAAAATCATGAGACCCTACAAGCTAAAATTGACTCAGTTGCATCCACCGATTCGGTTACGCAACTTGCAAAATCTCAGGAAAACTTAAAGGACACAGTAGATACGATTTCAATACAAATGGACACCCTGAAACTTGGTTCAGAAAAACACACTGAGGAAATAAGTACACTATCGGAGAAAGTAGCCGAACTTTCGGATCAGTTCACTAACTTATCTGCAAAGGTAGATGATGATCTGAGTGACACAAGACCTGTAGCCATCACTGACACAGAAGAGTATGAACAAATTAAAAAATTCAAACAAAATCAGAATCAAATTAATATGCAACACAAAAGAGAAATCCGGGAACTAAAGATCAGTTGGCACAAGTAATACAAAAATTACATATTTCAGAGGACACTCCAACACGGGAAGAGGGACTTAGAAATACGGAAAAGCCACAAAATAATAACACAGGGCATTTCGGAAATTATGAAAGAAGTTGGCAAGGTGCACCGAATTTTGAGATGGACCCGCCGACACGACGTAACAATGACCGATATGCTACTCGCCGACACGATGATTTTGACATTAAGCTGTTCATTACTACACGTAAATTCAAAACATTTAAGAATTCTGGCAACGACATTCATTCACAAGCATGGCTTCATCAATTCTCTCATTGTTTTCCTCCCAACTGGTCATTGGAGCACAGGTTAGAATTTATGTGTGGCTACTTAGAGAATGAACCAGCTGAAAGAGTGCGATCGGTCATTCACGATTGTCACAGTGAAGGAGAATTTTATCATGCCTTCCTCTCAGCATATTGGTCTCAAGCTACACAAGACCGAGAAAAACATAGCGTCATAATGATGAAACATTTCGAACGATCGGAATTTTCCAGTCTTGTGAAATATTTTGAACACATGTTGCACAAGAATCAGTACCTGTCAAACCCATACAGCCCGTCACAACTCATCCGCATTTGCTTAATCAAATTACCTGAACATTTACGACATATTATTTTGGCAGGACGTTGCAAAGACGACATTGAAGCTTTTCAGGGACTCTTACAAGAATTATAAATTGACACTGACAATCGCAGAACGCGAAAACAGGAACATAACAATTACAGGTCACATCCGTCACAACTCCGTGATGAAAGAAGTAATAACTGGACACGACAAGGCTATTCTCACAACACAAATCGTGACCAAAACAGACACCTCGCGTATGACAACCGTTGGCACAGTAGTAATACACTACTGGAAATTGAAATAAGAACACCGTGAATTCATTGTCTCAGGAAGGGGAAACTTTATTGACACATTCCTGGGGTCAGATACATCACATGATCACACTGACAGAACCACAGGCACATAGACACAGGCAACAGAGCATGCACAATGTCGGCACTAGTACTGTGTATATCCACCTTTCGCAGCAATGCAGGCTGCTATTCTCCCATGGAGACGATCGTAGAGATGCTGGATGTAGTCCTGTGGAACGGCTTGCCATGCCATTTCCACCTGGCGCCTCAGTTGGACCAGCGTTCGTGCTGGACGTGCAGACCGCGTGAGACGACGCTTCATCCAGTCCCAAACATGCTCAATGGCGGACAGATCCGGAGATCTTGCTGGCCAGGGTAGTTGACTTACACCTTCTAGAGCACGTTGGGTGGCACGGGATACATGGGGACGTGCATTGTCCTGTTGGAACAGCAAGTTCCCTTGCCGGTCTAGGAATGGTAGAACGATGGGTTCGATGACGGTTTGGATGTACCGTGTACTATTGAGTGTCCCCTCGACGATCACCAGTGGTGTACGGCCAGTGTAGGAGATCGCTCCCCACACCATGATGCCGGGTGTTGGGCCTGTGTGCCTCGGTCGTATGCAGTCCTGATTGTGGCGCTCACCTGCACGGCGCCAAACACGCATACGACCATCATTGGTACCAAGGCAGAAGCGACTCTCATCGCTGAAGACGACACGTCTCCATTCGTCCCTCCATTCACGCCTGTCGCGACACCACTGGAGGCGGGCTGCACGGTGTTGGGGCGTGAGCGGAAGACGGCCTAACGGTGTGCGGGACCGTAGCCCAGCTTCATGGAGACGGTTGCGAATGGTCCTCGCCGATACCCCAGGAGCAACAGTGTCCCTAATTTGCTGGGAAGTGGCGGTGCGGTCCCCTACAGCACTGCGTAGGATCCTACGGTCTTGGCGTGCATCCGTGCGTCGCTGCGGTCCGGTCCCAGGTCGACGGGCACGTGCACCTTCCGCCGACCACTGGCGACAACATCGATGTACTGTGGAGACCTCACGCCCCACGTGTTGAGCAATTCGGCGGTACGTCCACCCGGCCTCCCGCATGCCCACTATACGCCCTCGCTCAAAGTCCGTCAACTGCACATACGGTTCACGTCCACGCTGTCGCGGCATGCTACCAGTGTTGAAGACTGCGATGGAGCACCGTATGCCACGGCAAACTGGCTGACACTGACGGCGGCGGTGCACAAATGCTGCGCAGCTAGCGCCATTCGACGGCCAACACCGCGGTTCCTGGTGTGTCCGCTGTGCCGTGCGTGTGATCATTGCTTGTACAGCCCTCTCGCAGTGTCCGGAGCAAGTATGGTGGGTCTGACACACCGGTGTCAATGTGTTCTTTTTTCCATTTCCAGGAGTGTAATTACAGTGAAAGATCACCTCATCGTGGTAGTGACTATCACAGACACAATCAGAGAAACAGACAATATGGGAACCAAAATAATTATTATCAATGGAGACAGAATAGACGCATCGCTCCAGCACGCAGTTACGATTTAGGGAGAAATTCACCACGTGAGCGACAAGAAAGAAACTATGGAATCTACCGACATGACGACAGACGATATGATCGTAACGACAGACCTGAATTGCATCAGAACTGGCGGGATTCAAACAGGGCAGGACCCTCTCGACAAGGTGAATTTGTAGAAGTTAGGTCTCCAAATCCCAATAACGACGCGCGCCATCAAAGAGACAATAGGCAATGACTCATACCGCTGGCAGCCACAAAACGTACTTATGAAACTGACGACGCAGCTGCCGAAGCTAGTAATTACGTAAAAATGGAAGACATTAGGGACCTCTTACTCCAGGAACACGACGTAAAAGCCGGCCGAAGTGGCCGTGTGGTTAAAGGCGCTGCAGTCAGGAACCGCAAGACCGCTACGGTCGCAGGTTCGAATCCTGCCTCGGGCATGGATGTTTGTGATGTCCTTAGGTTAGTTAGGTTTAACTAGTTCTAAGTTCTAGGGGACTAATGACCTCAGCAGTTGAGTCCCATAGTGCTCAGAGCCATTTGAACCATTTGAACGACGTAAAACATAACAACATTGCATACCCTGTGATTCACATTACAGTAAATCACGTAAAATTTACGGCAGTACTTGACTCTGGCAGTCCCATTTCAGTAATTAGTGAAACAGTCTTTAGCAAATGCAACAAATCGAACGATTGCCCCACACTTCCATTACGTAAGATTAAATTACAAGGTGCAATCTTGGGAAAAATGTAAATGTACGCAAACAAACCAACTTAGAATTCTTTTGTCAAAGCCACAGCTTCTCTATGAACTTTCTTATTGTTCCATTATTGTCGACGGAAATTATATTGGGAGTAGACTTTTTGAATGAATACAAAGCAATCTTAAACTCTCACGATGCTGGAATAAGTTTAGAGAAAGAAGATAAGTCAATAGCTTTGAAATTTGAAGATTGGCTCTCAAACCATGGCGAAGAAATTAATCGGCTTTACCTCCTGTTAGACAACAGTTCGGAATTTTCGACGGAACTAGACACTAACAATCACTCTGCAAGTACTGACAGGGATGATATCGACGGCGAATTTGATACTAATGAGTTAATTCAGAATAAAATTCAAACAATTGAGAATTGTAATGACACTGATAGGCAAGACCTTTTTGAGATTTTACAAGCACATTCCACAGTTTTCACTCACAAAACAGGAACAATCAAGGGATTTCAGTACCAATTTCGTGTTCGTGAGCATACTAAATTTTGTGTTAGACCATACGTAATTCCGGCACATTATAGGGACCGTGTTAGTACAGAAATACAATCTATGCTTGACGATGGCATTATTGAGCCTGCAGTAAGCTCATACAACAATCCATTACATTTTGTTGAGAAGAAAAAGGAATCGATTAGGCTTGCCTTAGATTCGAGACAAATGGATACTATCATCATTCCTGAAACAGACAGGCCGCAAACGTTGGAAGAAATTTTTCAAAATTTTCATGGTGTAAAAGTGTTGTCTCCTATTGATCTCAGATCCAGCTTTTATCAGATCGAACTTCATCCAGGGTGTAGAAAATACACAGATTTCCTTTGTTTCGGCGTTTGTTATCAGTTTCGGAAACTTCCTTTTGGTTTGAACATTTCTTCGGCAGCATTCATTCGCGGGCTCAATTCCATATCACCAGAGTTCTTAAAAACTCACATCACCTAATATGTGGACGATATTCTGATGGCAGAAGCCTCATGGGAACAACACAATCGCATCCTCAACAGCGTGTTACATATTTTTGCAGAATCTGGAATTACAGTTAACTCGGAAAAGTCTGAATTCGGTAGAACAAAGGTGAAGTTTTTGGGACATATTATTTCTTCTGAAGGCATTCAGCCGGATTCTGAAAAGTTAGAAGCAATCAGAGCCATTCCAGTTCCATCCACAAAAAAACATGTCCACAGTTTTCTAGGTCTCGTAAATTTTTACCGTCGTTTTCTGAATATGCAAATTTGGAAAGACATCAAAAGTAAATGGCATGAAAAGACACACACACAGATTCGTCATTATTATCTGGTTAGAAACAATATCCTGTTCAAACGCTGCACTGTTGATGACAAGTTATGGGTACTTTGTATTCCTGATGATTTTGTTAATAAGCTCATTTGGTACATTCATTTCACCTATGCACATTTTGGTCCACGAAAATGTTATCAAATTCTTCGGACGACTTGTTATTTTAACAATATGGAAAAGAGAATTCGAAGAGTTGTCAATTTGTAAACTTTGTCAAAAGGCTAAACCATCTACTGTCTCACATCGTGCTCCGTTGTTTCCTATCATTCCTTTTAAATTAAAAGAATTTGCTGCTGTTGATCTCTTGGGACCCCTTGTCAGAATATCTAATGGATTTTCGTACGTTCTAGTCGCTGTTGAACTTACTTCAAAATTTGTTTCTTTCACTCTGTAACGTAAAGCCACTGGACGGTCTGTAGCCAACGCCTTTGTTAAAAATTTCTTACGTGAAGTTGGACATGTTAGTAAAGTCATTTCAGATAACGGACCGCAATTCAGATCTGCTGTTTGGTCTCGCATGCTTCGGAACCATAAAATCAAACCTGTTTTTATTTCATTGTACTCACCATATTGTAACCCGTCTGAACGGATTATGAAAGAAATTATGAAACTGTTAACATGCAACAATGTTTTGAAGTTAACTATCCAGTCTAGAACCTAGGGAACATTTTTAAACAGAAATTACGAATGCATTGTTATAGTGAACAGACGTCACAGTGTTATTGTGTGTGTACATTCTTGCTTGTTAGTTGCACGATTATGGAACGATTATAAGGCTTACATACTTAGAACATTTACCAGTACTGCTAATGAGATTTTAATGCAACATTTTGGTTTACTTGAAAATACATTCTGGAGTTAAAGTACTTTCTGTGAGATACCAGATGACACAGTGGTTAGTTTATGAGACAGCTACACGATTTTATCACGACGCTACTAATGAGTGACAATTTACAATGTTGCTTTTGCGGTGTTTCTGTTTTATATCTGCACAGTTTTCTAAATTCTTCTGGAAAGGAAACATGTTTTAGTAGTAACTTTTGTGGTATAGCTACAATGAGACTGCCTTTTCCGTAGCACAACAATACGCTACAGCACAGTACTTTCTTCATCACGGCAATAAGCGTAATAAGTAAGATACCTATACGCAAAGCATTTCACTTTTGTTTATCATGAAGTAAGTACATTGACTTCTGCAGAACTTAGCTTTTGGAGGACGATAACTATGACACTTCCACAGAGATTATCTTACAACAAGACGCACAGTTTAGCTCTACAGTACACGTATTTGAGTGATTAATTTTGTACTTAAAACATTTATTTTTATAGATTTTTGAATTACAATGATACAAAGGTTTTCCATGATACATTTCATTCCATTGCTGTAATCTGTAACACCTGAGGGTATAATTACATTAATCCTCACTGGGGTACACGCCTACTTTGAGTACCATGAGTTTGGCAAGCACAAGGAGCCCTAGTTAATATGGTATTTGCTTATACAACTTTACACATCGGTACCATATTTCTCTAACACATAAACTACACAGCTATCTGATCATGTAACTGGAAGAGACAAACATTTATTTGACTACATCAGTGACATGTTTACGTAATTACACAGTTGGATAACTTCACACTTATGAAATTGTATTTTGTCTGTACTTTGTGAACTGTTCATATTTTTTCGGAACCATTGTGATACTATGAGAGCTTTGAATGATGTATTTGGTAAGAGATCATGATTTTTTAAGTACGTTTGAGGTAGATGACTTTATTGAACATCTTGAAGTTATTGAAAGAAGCTGCGATGATTCTGAGATGTGATTGATCCGTTATGATGTTATTATTACGATGACGATGTGTATTTTGCTGTTGAGGTATGTTTATGATCAATAAGCTGAGAATCGTACATTAAGAGTTATGAAATGTGTGTAAATGCGTGAATGTATCACAATGCAGGCGAAAATTTTTTGCACACTGTTATATTCATAGGAATTTGTTTCTACACATTTGCAACGCAAATTCTCGTACTCTGAAATTTTTTATATGAGACTGTCACTGTAGTGCAAACTGGTGTCGCAAATATTCGGTAAGAAAGTTAAGTGGCCACCTGCACGTAATGCGTCGTGGGCAACCAGCTGCGTGACAGTCGCCTGGAAAAGAGTCATTAGTGTGTGCCTTTCAGAGGCACAGGTGGAGAAAAAAGGAGGCCATTATCCTCGTCATTGACATTTCTTTGTAGAAAGCATCGCAAATACGACACACTCAAACTTGAAAACATATGATTATACTGTGGAGCTCTTAATTTATGATATTTACTAAAATGCCTAATGAAATGATGAGAACCATATTACATCAATTGTCTTTCTAGTTGAGAGTTTGCTCATTTTGTTTAATATCTAGTTTCTAGCTGCACTGCAGCATTGGTTAAAATAAAATTTTATAGATGTACTAATATAGATATTTTATGCCTACAGATCCAGTAAATAATAACTTTATGATCTACTTCAAAAAAAAAAACGAAGGAGCACAAAAAGACATTTCCCTTCACAGGACTTGCATACATAATTTTCTTTTCAACTACTTGGTAATATTTTTCGTAGAATAAGTTGTGGTGCACCACTTTAATTACATAGACATTAAGATGTAATGTATTGCGAATACATAGAAAGAAGGATCCTTTATTGTATGATTATATGATAGCGGAACAAACACTGGTAGCAGTTACTTCTGTAAAATATCTGGGAGTATGCGTACGGAACGATTTGAAGTGGAATGATCATATAAAACTAATTGTTGGTAAGGCGGGTACCAGGTTGAGATTCATTGGGAGAGTGCTTAGAAAATGTAGTCCATCAACAAAGGAGGTGGCTTACAAAACACTCGTTCGACCTATACTTGAGTATTGCTCATCAGTGTGGGATCCGTACCAGGTCGGGTTGACGGAGGAGATAGAGAAGATCCAAAGAAGAGCGGCGCGTTTCGTCACTGGGTTATTTGGTAACCGTGATAGCGTTACGGAGATGTTTAATAAACTCAAGTGGCAGACTCTGCAAGAGAGGCGCTCTGCATCGCGGTGTAGCTTGCTCGCCAGGTTTCGAGAGGATGCGTTTCTGGATGAGGTATCGAATATATTGCTTCCCCCTACTTATACTTCCCGAGGAGATCACGAATGTAAAATTAGAGAGATTAGAGCGCGCACGGAGGCTTTCAGACAGTCGTTCTTCCCGCGAACCATACGCGACTGGAACAGGAAAGGGAGGTAATGACAGTGGCACCTAAGGTGCCCTCCGCCACACACCGTTGGGTGGCTTGCGGAGTATCAATGTAGATGTAGATGTAGAAGATGTGAATAGACATTTCCCTTATCTGCATTGTTGTCTTTAGTGTAATATTTTTTCTGCTTGAGCTTTGCCATATTTAGGTATAAGTTGTAGCATTTGCTGCTGCTGTTTGCCATGCACAGTGCTACTGAATGTCACTTTGTATTACTCTATCAAGCCAGTTTTACTACTGATTTATTTTTCTTGTTGCTGCAGATTGGCTTATATTAGTTGTAATGTTGCATTTGCTCTGCTAATTTAGATTTGCTGCTGCTTGCTTTGGCAATTTCCATTTTTTTCATTGCTGCTTGTATTAATTGTTTTGTGCTGCTGCATTGCCTCATCCCTTAGTTTAGCATCTGAGCTCAGTAGATTTAAGTTAGCTTAAGAGGGGGTAGACTATATAAGAGAATGAGTTGCGATGAATTGGAAGAAATGCATTGAGAAGTTATACGAAAAAAATACAGAAAGCAAGTATAGGTAAGATTTTCTTGGAAATAAATGATGAGCTAAGATAATGGAAAATAAATAATGAGGTAGGAAATATGTGAACATATAAATACAGAAAGCATGCTTGGATAGGATTTTTTTTTTGGTGGAAACAAATGTTGAAATAAGATGAAAGATCTATGGAATGAAGTTTTGGGTTGGACTGCAGTACCAAATGTTACACTGAAAACAAACCCTGTCCTTTCCTCCTGTGTTATTCTGCTATGTGTTTATGTACCCTTGTGTATTTGTCTTTTTCTTGTCTTTATGTGTTTAGCTAATAAGATTTACGTTGTAGAATTTTCTGATAATATGTTATTTACTTTGTAAAGATGTTTAGACATTATTTATTCTGTTTTGTTTTAATGCTCATGTGTGAAGTTAATGTTTCAAAAGTTATTCTGATCTTTTATGTATGTACTTATGTCATAATTCTTGTAACACTGATGTACATGTTTATTTCTATTCTTTTGTAAAGCCTGTTTTACTAAACATGTTATTTGTATTGCTATGTTTTTTAATGATGTATTTTGTACCTTTTTATTTGTATTCTTATGTTATAAAATTGTAACTGTCACCAGTTCATCAAATTAAGTAACTTGTAAGTTACATTTCACTGCACACGTTTCTGTTGGTCATAGTATATGCACAATATGTAAAAAAAAAGAGGACTGTTAGTGTTTGCACGTGTGTTGATAATTCAGCAAGGGACTGGTTAACAGCATTGCTGGTTCTAAGGGCAATTCCAAAAACTTTGTGAGTGCACAAGTGGTGGTTTATGGACTTGCTATATTCTCCGCAAGACTCTTCGATGGTGATTGTGCACCTGCACAGTCAGAACAGATGGCTGCTGGCCGTCTCTACCAGGACTACAGTGGGTCTGCACCTTTGATGACCCACCAATACCATTATTTCTACAAGGACTGCAGTGGGTCTGCACCTCTGGTGGCCCACCAATACCGTAATCTCTACCAGGACTACATTGGGTCTGCTCTGGGATAACCTACCTACCAATATTCTTCAAAACTTCGACTGACTGCTGTGGGTTCGCTCTGTTGTGGCCCATTACCTGTCTGCGTGTCAAGACTCAGCACTGTCTTTCCGTTGGAAGGACAACACTACTTCTTCAAGACTGTATGGAAATCCACTACTTCCATGTGCATTTTCTTTTACTGCTCAGACTAAGAAAAACACTGCTATTTTACTGTGATGAACGATCAGGACTGTCTTTATGGACTGTGAGAAAATTTTAGCTTTTGACCAACATTGTATCAATAAGTGTGTGCATTTGATTTCTTTGTTATGTAATTGTGAAAAAATTTTTAACGAATATGTATTGGCCTGTGCCCAAAACAATTTGTAAAATTTTTTGTGGGTAGCATGGGGGCTATGTAAGTAGGCTGTTTAGGTTTTCTTATTGGTAACGCCACATAGCGCTCTGTATGAAAATCACTGACTGTGCTGTGTGCAGTCTGTGACTAGTTTGCATTGTTGTCTACCATTGTAGTGTTGGGCAGCTGGATGTTAACAGCGCGTAGCGTTGCACAGTTGGAGGTGAGCCGCCAGCAGTTGTGGATGTGGGGATGTGAGATGGCGGGTTTTTGAAAGAGGATGATCTGGACGTGTATCCATCAGAAACATTACATTTGTAAGATTGGATATCGTGGACTGATTATATATAATCACTTTTGAACACTATTAAGGTAAATACATTGTTTGTTCTCTATCAAAATCTCTCTTTTCCTAACTGTGCCTATCAGTAGTTAGTGCCTTCAGTAGTTTGAATCTTTTATTTAGCTGGCAGTAGTGGCGCTCGCTGTATTGCAGTAGTTCGAGTAACGAAGATTTTTGTGAAGTAAGTGATTTGTGAAAGGTATAGATTAATGTTACTCAGTGCCATTCTTTTGTAGGGATTTTTGAAAGTCAGATTGCGTTGCGCTAAACATATTGTGTGTCAGTTTAAGCACAGTCGTGTATAATTGTTCAAAGGAGACTTTTCAATGCAAGCGTCTCTGGAAGCAGGTGTAGATGGGCACGTAGTCAGCACACCGCTCTCCCAGCAGTTGTCAGTTATCGTGACCGGAGCCGCTACTGCTCAGTCAAGTACCTCCTCAGTTGACCCCACAAGGGCTGTGTGCATCCCGCTTGCCAACAGCGCTCGTCATACCCGGACTTTGACCCAAACAATGTGAGTGAGTCGTGGTAAAATCCGCTGTTTTGAAAAGCGCGCCGCAGCGCGTAGTGTAAAGCAGTCACTCTCCGTTTCTGGCGGTGGCGCCGCTGTGGCAGTCCCAGCTTTGGTGTCTTCCTCTGGTGTGAAAGGGGAAAGGTAGCCTGTTCACGTCCATTTAAGGGGCGCTATGAGCTCCCTAGGCTCCGGCCGTACGTGGGGTCTGGACCCCTCCACCATCCTCCACACCTATAAATCCCTCATCCGCCCTATCCTTTGTTATGCCCATCCAGCATGGATCTCCGCTCCCCCTACCTTTTATAAATCCCTCCAAATCCTTGAACGCCATGCTCTCCGCCTCGCCTATCGCATCCGTTTCCCCTCCCCCACGCGGATCCCCTACGATCTCACCCCCTTCCCCCACCTCCTCCTTTTGCTTGAAAGGATACGGATCCTGTACACCTCCCGCAAACTCGATCCTCCTCATCCGCTCGTCTCCCCGATCCTCTCCCACCCCCGCCCACTGCCGCGCCTGTATTCGCACGTCCCACCCGGTCTCCATCTCTCCACCCTCCTTACCCTCTCCCAAGGTGGCTTCCGCCAGCTCCCCCTCCCTGATGATGTGCTCCTCCCCTCCATCTACCCCTCCTATCAACTTTGACCCTGCCCCATCCCCCACTTCCGGTATCCTTTCCTTTAGGCACCCTCCCTCCCTTCTCTTCCCTTCCCTTCTCTTTCCTTTTCCCCCATCCCCTCCCTCCCCCCTTCTTCCCCCGGGATTCCCCTCCCCCTTCCTCCCTCCCCCCCCCCCATCTCCCCTGCCCGTGGTGTCTCTGCTCTCCCCTCTCGCTCTCCCACTCCCCTTCCTCCTCTTCCTCCTCTCTTGGCAGGTCCCCGGATTCGCACACGCATAGTGAACATTCGCGCGCCGGAGGTCATCGCCATTAGTGTCTCGTGTGTGTGCCTTCGTTTGTGTTTAGTGTTTGTTCGCCGAAACGCCGCCACTGTTCACGTGTACCATCGCCATCATCCCTGTTTTGTGCGCCGTGTCGACTAGTGTCAGTGTTGTTTCTCGTCAGGCGTGAACGGCTCCGTATTTTTTGTTTTTTGGTGTCCACATTGTTTTGCCCGCCATTTTTGATTGTATTCTCTGTGTCCCCTATATTTATTACTTATTGTAAATCTCAAGGCTGAAGAGCGGCGTACTCAGCTGCTGACAGCCCGCCTTGTGTAAGGTGATCAAAATTACAATAAACGAAAAAAAAAAAAAAACTCCCTAGGCGGCAAGTCCGAGCGGTTGGTTAGCCGGAGCGAGTCTGGGTCAGTCTCGCGTCACGAGTTGCTGGTGTGTCTCTCGTTCGCATTCGGTCAGTGTCTGTCTGTCGTCCGGAGTGCTAGTAAGTGTTAGGCCGCCAGTCTGCTCGAGTTTGTTCAGGCAATGGTCATTGACGGTTGGATCGATCGGTTGGTCGGTCGCGCACTGAGACACAAAATGACTTGTCCGTCTTGAGCGTCAGTGCATGTGAGGTCGCCACGTCAGTGCAGTGGGCCGCCCCGTATAGCGAGGGGTAGTGGCTTCGCGGCCGACACAGAGGAAAAGGAGTCAACCCACGACACCAGTCTGGCCGGCGCGAGCTGCGACGTCGCGAGACGGGAGATCGGCGCGCCTTCCTGCGTCCGTTGAAGCGGCTGGCAGCGGACGGTTCGGGAGAGCGTTTTGGGGGTGCTGCGCCAGGTCTTCGCCAGAAATCGCAGTTTATTAGAAGCTAAGTGATTCGTGATATGAGATATATTGTTTCATTTACTTGTTAAGTTCTACTTGTTTTCTTGGTCAGACTCTCGTCCCCAGCTTGCTCACCTGTCTCTCGTCCGCATTTGTTAGGCAGTTAGTGTCTGTCTGTCTGTCGGTCTGCCGTACGTTTGTCGGATTCGGTGTTAGCGAATTTATTGCATTAAGTGTAACGGCCGAATTCCTGAAATACGTTTTTATCTTGCCTGTCATCTTGAGAGGCGGTATATGTGTAATGTAGAGCATGCTTGGCCAACCTTGTATATTTTATGTAAGACTGCATTTCACGGGTTTTTATTTAAATGGTCATTTTAGTATATAAAGTTGCCACCCTTCCACCGTAGGAGGTTTTTTTTAAAAAAAAACAAGTTGCACCTTCGGTGGTAAGTTCTTTTTTTTAATGGTAGTATTTTGTACCATTTCCATCCCTCCTGCGGGATGCATAGTTTATGTGCTTGTGTGAGTTGTTAAAAATTTTAGTTTAAAGTAATCTGGTGTGTTGCAGATTTGCACCAGTGTAGTCTTGCAGAGGTTGTTGTGAGCGGTCGTGACTACGGCCGTGTCAAAAGGGAGCAGCATGGTTCTCAGCCCGAAAGCTCATACTGTGAATATTTGTTCTTTATTCCTCTGAATAAATTATAACTTTATATTTAAAGGGTGCTTTCTGATTATAATTTTAAATCGGTTACAAAAAAAAAGTTTTTAGGAATAAAATTTCCATTTGTTGAAAGAAATTTAATTTGTTTTCACCAGTTACCCACTGGTAACTATTTACACGTTCACATAGTGTGATTAAATGTGTTAATGTTCTTGATGAATCGCTAGTAAATAAAGTAAATTCTTAGGAAAGGTTTTGCTAGTAAATTCACGTTTCAGTGAGCTAATATGTGTTTCTGGATGTAGCGAGACTACTAGTTATATAGATTGGGAGCTCAGATTTTAAATAACATATGTCAAATTCTGTGGAACTAATTAATTTATGAAGTAATTAATATTCACATTCAGAAGTAGCTAAATTTTCCATTCCAGTTTTGCCTGCGTGATTGTAAAATTCCGATTTCTAGCATACACTTATGTAAAGCTCAACAGAGCTATCCCTGCGGCAATGCAATTTGCAGAATTAACAAAACCCAGAGTTAACTCTTCATTCCGTCGAGCCTTTAAACTGAGCATCCCTCTTAGATGAAGATGATATCGTCGTTTACGGTACAGTGGGAGGAATATATGATCAAAACCAATTATGCAACGATTTAGGCAACAACTTTCAATGATGCGAAAACTAGCAGTAGGCCCTGAACGATAAAATGTGTGAGGCTGCCACCTGGGTACTAAAGGAATTCCGCTGAATATCTGTTAGAGGATACACGTTATATATTTATAGGTTTTAATTCAGCTGAACCTCAGGAATGCAGGTACTTAAATTGGAGAGTTAATGTAGGAAATTTTGTGACGAGGGCGAACAGGGGAATCCGTTTTATTGGCAGAACATTTCAAAGGTGCAGTAAATCCGCTAACGAAGCTGCTTGTATTACGCTTGTGCGTCCTCTAGTTAACCACCGTCGTAACAGTGGGAAGAGAGTGTGGAATGAGAATGGATGCAGGAAAGACTAAAATGATGAGAATCAGCAATTGTGAAAGTTTCGCCAAAATATCGTTGAACTTCGGAACAAGTCAAATCTTTAGGAACTTTGGTGTCACAAAATGGGAGGTGTGTGGAGGGAACAAGACGTAGAATATGTATGGATTAAAAACCCTCTTGAAAAGGTAAAAAAAAAAAAGAATTCCGATAGAATTTAACAAAGAGATTTTCCAGATGTTCCGTCTAGAGTGTGGTACTGTACAACAGCGAATCTTGAACAGCCAAAAAGAAAGAAGATAAATTATTGGACAGTTTTCAAATGTTGTGGAGAAAAATGTTGAAAGTGAAGTGGCCTGACAGAATCGTGACTGGAGAAATATTTCTCAGAATAACAAACGAAAAATCTACTAGAAATGATAACAGTCACGTAAACATACAAACTGAGAAGACATTTCCTGTAACGAAGACAAGATTCCAAGGAAAACACTTGTTTTATTGTTCTAGACGAGCTTGTATTATTTGTTCGCTTTTGTGGATGCTTGTTGTTCAGCAGCTCATAAGGTTGGTAACATACTAAAGAAGGTCGCAAAATAGACTACAGAACAGCTCACTGAACACTGACGAGAATTAACACCAATACACACAAACATAATATACATATTATTTAGCAGATGACATTTCAAGACTTCAACACTATGTCGGTATGCTGCAGAAATTTGGACATTTGATACAGAGGAGTCGCGCGGGGTAGCCGCGCGGTCTGGGGCCTCATGTCACGATCCGGGCGACTCCCCCCGTCGGAGGTTTGAGTTCTCTCTCGGGTGTGTGTGTTGTCCTTAGCGTAAGTTAGTTTAAATTAGGTTAAGTAGCGTGCAGGCTTAGGCTTAGGGACCGATGACCTCAGCAGTTTGGTCCCTTAAGAATTCCCACACATTAGAACATTTTGAGATGCACAGGTGACATAAGCCCACCAAAGAGTAACTGTTGTGACTCTACCTTTGCGAAATTGAGTATGATTATAGCCCACAGGCGAACAGACATTTATACTATCCTAAAAATTTTTAAATGCACTTACATATTTTTACAGAAACTAATAACAGAAGAAAATAGTCAGTAGAAAATATTCACATAACAAAAAGCCGTGTTATAACGAAAGGAAGTAATCAATGACACTCAGCTCTCTATAATCGAGTTTTGTTCCATTTTCTCAATGAACTGATGATAATTGAGGCTCGTATAACACCACAAAAATCTACAAATCTGAATCACTTCCCCTCCCTCTCCTCTCTCTCTCCCTCTCCCTCCCCCCCTCCCTCTCCCCCCCTTGTCTGTCTGTCTCTCTCTCTCTCTCTCTCTCTCTCTCTCTCTCTCTCTCTCTCTCTCTCTCTCTCTCTCTCTCTTCCCCCCTCTCTCCCCCCCCTCTCCACCCCTTCTCTTTTGATAGAGAAACCCGTCAAAGAGCCTGTCAAAAAAAGTCATAACCTTTGCGGAATACTTATAATGAGATGGTGCAAAGCTGAATGTTTCGTAAATACAGATTAGATTAGATTAGATTAGATTAGATTAATACTAGTTCCATGGATCATGAATACGATATTTCGTAATGATGTGGAACGCGTCGAATTTTCCAATACATGACATAATTAGGTTAATTTAACAACATACTTAAGTTAATATAACAACTTTATTTTTTGTTTTTCTTTATTTTTTATTTTTATTTTTTTTATTTTTTTTAATATTTTTGTTTTTTTCTTTTTTTTCTTAATTTATATCTAAAAATTCCTCTATGGAGTAGAAGGAGTTGTCATTCAGAAATTCTTTTAATTTCTTCTTAAATACTTGTTGGTTATCTGTCAGACTTTTGATACTATTTGGTAAGTGACCAAATACTTTAGTGCCAGTATAGTTCACCCCTTTCTGTGCCAAAGTTAGATTTAATCTTGAATAGTGAAGGTCGTCCTTTCTCCTAGTATTGTAGTAATGCACACTGCTATTACTTTTGAATTGGGTTTGGTTGTTAATAACAAATTTCATAAGAGAGTATATATACTGAGAAGCTACTGTGAATATCCCTAGATCCTTAAATAAATGTCTGCAGGATGATCTTGGGTGGACTCCAGCTATTATTCTGATTACACGCTTTTGTGCAATAAATACTTTATTCCTCAGTGATGAATTACCCCAAAATATGATGCCATATGAAAGCAATGAGTGAGAATAGGCGTAGTAAGCTAATTTACTAAGATATTTATCACCAAAATATGCAATGACCCTTATTGCATAAGTAGCTGAACTCAAACGTTTCAGCATTTCATCAATGTCTTTCTTCCAATTTAATCTCTCATCAATGGACATACCTAAAAATTTGGAATATTCTACCTTAGCTATATGCTTCTGATTAAGGTCTATATTTATTAATGGCGTCATACCATTCACTGTACGGAACTGTATGTACTGTGTCTTATATAAATTCAGTGACAGTCCGTTTACAAGGAACCACTTAGTATTTTTCTGAAAGACAGTATTGACAATTTCATCAGTTAATTCTTGTTTCTCAGGTGTGATTACTATACTTGTATCATCAGCAAAGAGAACTAACTTTGCCTCTTCATGAATATAGAATGGCAAGTCATTAATATATAATAAGAACAACAAAGGACCCAAGACTGACCCTTGTGGAACCCCATTCTTGATAGTTCCCCAGTTTGAGGAATGTGCTGATCTTTGCATGTTACGAGAACTACTTATTTCAACTTTCTGCACTCTTCCAGTTAGGTACGAATTAAACCATTTGTGCACTGTCCCACTCATGCCACAATACTTGAGCTTGTCTAGCAGAATTTCATGATTTACACAATCAAAAGCCTTTGAGAGATCACAAAAAATCCCAATGGGTGGTGTTCGGTTATTCAGATCATTCAAAATTTGACTGGTGAAAGCATATATGGCATTTTCTGTTGAAAAACCCTTCTGGAAACCAAACTGACATTTTGTTAGTACTTCATTTTTACAGATATGTGAAGCTACTCTTGAATACATTACTTTCTCAAAAATTTTGGATAAAGCTGTTAGAAGGGAGATTGGACGGTAATTGTTGACATCAGATCTATCCCCCTTTTTATGCAAAGGTATAACAATAGCATATTTCAGTCTATCAGGGAAAATGCCCTGTTCCAGAGAGCTATTACACAGGTGGCTGAGAATCTTACTTATCTGTTGAGAACAAGCTTTTAGTATTTTGCTGGAAATGCCATCAATTCCATGTGAGTTTTTGCTTTTAAGCAAGTTTATTATTTTCCTAATTTCAGAGGGAGAAGTGGGTGAGATTTCAATTGTATCAAATTGCATAGGTATGGCCTCTTCCATTAACAGCCTAGCATCTTCTAATGAACACCTGGATCCTACTATATCCACAACATTTAGAAAATGATTATTAAAAATATTTTCAACTTCTGACTTTTTGTTCGTAAAGTTTTCATTCAATTTGATGGTAATACTGTCTTCCTCTGCTCTTGGTTGACCTGTTTCTCTTTTAATAATATTCCAAATTGTTTTAATTTTATTATCAGAGTTGCTGATTTCAGACATGATGCACATACTCCTGGATTTTTTGATAACTTTTCTTAATATAACACAGTAGTTTTTATAATTTTTGATAGTTTCTGGGTCACTACTCTTTCTTGCTGTCAGATACATTTCCCTTTTCCGGTTACAAGATATTTTTATACCCTTAGTAAGCCATGGTTTGTTACAAGGTTTCTTACGAGTATATTTAACTATTTTCTTGGGGAAGCAGTTTTCAAATGCATTTACAAAAATGTCATGAAATAAATTATATTTTAAATTGGCATCAGGTTCACGGTACACCTCATCCCAGTCTAACTGCTGTAGGCTTTCCCTGAAATTTGCAATTGTTAAATTGTTGACTGAACGTACTTCTTTGAAGGACTGTTTAGTATTGCTGAATGGAGCTATGTCATATATTGTAACTAGTTGTGCACCATGATCAGAAAGACCATTCTCAACAGGCTGAGCATTTATCTGGTTAAACTTATCTTGGTCTATAAAGAAGTTATCTATCAGTGAGCTGCTATCCTTTACCACCCAAGTAGGAAAATCAATAACGGGTGTCAAATTGAAAGAACCAAGTAATACTTCAAGGTCATTTTTCCTATTACCCTCTTTCAGAGAATCTACATTGAAGTCCCCACAAATAATAATTTGCTTCCCCCTGTCTGACAGATAGCACAACAAGGAGTCCAAATTTTTCAGAAATAGATGAAAATTTCCTGATGGGGACCTATATACAGTTACAATTATAAATGTGCCTTTATTTAATTTAAGCTCACAGGCACATGCTTCTATATGTTTCTCTACACAAAACTTTTTTGTTTCTATACTTTTTGCACAATGATAACTTTTGACATATATGGCAACTCCTCCTTTCTCCATATTTTCTCTCATTACATGTGCAGAGAGCTTATAACCACTTACATTTACCTTATCCATATCAGTAACAATGTGATGCTCAGACAGGCATAGTATATCTATTTCATTCTCAGCTTCTAAATCTTCCAAACAAACCAGAAGCTCATCTACTTTATTCTTTAAACTCCGAATATTTTGATGAAATATACTTACATTATTTTTAATTACACTTTTATGAGAACCTTTCCTTATTCTAACATTTGCAGTACTCTCCTGTCTGAGTTTCTCATTGTGCTTAGGCCTAGTTCCTATACCAGTGGTCACATGGTGTTCAGAGAGGCAGATTATGTCAATCGGGTTGGGTGACTTTAGTTCATCAATGCAATTACCTAGGACTGAGATACAACTTGGTGGAGATAAAATTTCTGGTGATTGGTGAAAATTTATAATTGATAGCTGTGATTGGTGATCCAATGTGCTAGAATTGTGCTGTTGAATTTCTTTCCTAAACTGAAGATTTGTTTCAATCCTGACCTCTCGTAGAGCTTGACATCTTTCTGTCTTACCTATCCTAAAAAAGGTGCTGCTCCAACACCTGTAACCACTGGTATTTTACCATTCATGGCAGTGCCTCCCCCCCTTAAATTTCCTGCTATTACCCCAGCCAGTTTCCCCTTCCCTTTCCTGTTGAGATGTAGGCCATGCCTGGTATAGTCCCACCTACTGAGATAATCAACAGGAACCACACCAATATGAGCCCCCGCACCCGACACAAGCAGCCGTTCCAACTCCAAATTAACTCTCCCAACAGAAGAGTTCAAATGAGGCCGGTCATGGCGTCTCAGGACAGATACAAATTCAACATTAGTGTGTCTCGATGCCGACGCAATCTTTACCAGGTCACACTCTATACTGTACCCAGGATCTCTGTCGATGCTGTTCCCTGGCCCTCCCACAATAACCACGGTGTCTTCCCTGGTAAATCCTTTACAGAGTGAACCTAAATCCTCTGTCACCTGATCCAGACTAGCACTTGGTTTGAAAAAAATTTGTGACCTGGTATTCTGGTCCTAATTCCTCCTGCAGAAGTTGGCCTACACCTCTGGCATGAGAACTGCCTAACAACAAAACTTTCTTCCTTTTCGATGGCTTTCCTACATTCTTTTTCAGTTTCCTATTGAAAGTTTGTTGTGTCCTGTCTACACCTACCTCTGCTTGAGGCTCATCAGTTTCTAACTGAAGCAACAGGTCAAACTTATTTTTGACATTCACCACAAAACTGTCAGACTTAGTTCTAGGCCTGTTCCTTCTGCTACCTGTTGCCACTTCCCACCTCTCTTTGCCCTTCTCCCTCCTTAACCTGTCCAGATATTCCCTAGCCTGATCTAGCTCAGCCTGAAGGGCAGCAATTTTCCCCTCCTGTTCCACTATCTTCCTATCTCTGCTGCAAATCCTACATAACCACTGATGAGCCTGATCCATTTTCCCAACACCCACGCCACTGCAGTCCCCCCAGTGAAAAAAACTACTGCATCCATCACACCAAACCCCGGAACTAACAATTCTACGGCAAGTCAGGCACTTCTCACTCATGGCAAAAATAATACTTTAGCTAGAATAAATCAATTAAATTAGCGAAAATCAAAAAAGACGTTACAAGAATTAAGCCTATTCACAAATGTATATAAGCAAGTTTCTGATTTAAAATTCCGCTGGTTTTCTGAAATTTGTATTAAAACAACGAAGGTATACGCTATTTATTATATATTTCACTCGATGGAATGAAAAAAGGGCAATTAAACGAGATACTTTAACTTTGATTCTCCAAAAACGTTACGAGAATAGGCCTATAAACAAATGTATATAGGCAAGTTTCTGATATAAAGTTACGCTGTTTTTCTGAAATCTGTATTAAAACAATGAAGTTATACGCTATTTACGGTAGTTTACTTATTTGTTACCGAGAAACTAGTTAAATTACCTTGAAACAAGAAACAAACACGTTTACAAAATTTAAGCCTAAGCACGACTTCGCGAAGTTACGATCTTTTCGTGTTTTCTGAAAAAATACGCAAATAAAAGTCAAACCTTTAACGGCAATACTAAACGATACACTAATGCACGTATTTAATTTGTTGTCAGCGTTAAACTAAATTATATTCCTGTCTAAATCACTTAACTTTCTGGAAATGGTTTCTGGCGTCACTTACTCGGCGGCCATGTGTGTGTGTGTGTGTGTGTGTGTGTGTGTGTGTGTGTGTGTGTGTGTGTGTGTGATGTTATAGATAATATTAGTTACATTGATTTTGCTTCAGCCCGCTGAATGTGGTAATTCAAATATCTTCTATCTGATGTGTATGTATTTGTCTGATCATTTCCGATGAGCGCTAGAACTAAAGGTCATTTAGCAGAACACAAAACTGTAGACCGTAGAAATACAATTGAAATGGCAGGTGCACATGGCAGTAAGGAAACCCTGTGGGACGAGACAGAATTACGAGTGCTAGGAGCACAGAGAAGTAATGAGACAAACGCTTATTCCAGAGGATTTACTGGGAACTGTAGATTCAGTCAGGTCACAGGTGGAGAATCTCGTAGCGAGGACGAAGCATAGAATCATATTGAAACAATTGTAAAAATTAGAAATTATGATATATGTAGTCCATGCGGACATGAAAAGCCCCACATACTACTACAGCCTTTCACAGTTCAATACTTTGGCACGTAGTTGCCCAACTGGTGCTCGTAATTATCAGAGGCACATAGACATTGGCAGGGAAGAGGACATAATTTTGCGCTCTAGTTCAGAACGAGGAGCCCCAAATAACATGCAAGGCTTAGACGAAAAGGAGTGTCATCCTCCTGGATTTACTTAAAGGACAGATTTTGGAACTGCGTAGTGCTATAGATGACAGCAGCGAACAAATCTGAAATGACATGAAAATAAGGATAAATGAAGTCACTATTGAACTGAAGATGGAGGTTAATACAATTAAAACTGAAACCAGAGAAGTCAAAGACGAGATGATTATGTTGAGATCCAAACAATGTAGAACGCGAAAGAGAAGAGGCAAAAAAAAAAACGGCGAACGAAGCGAAATTGATAGCGAGGAACGCAAAACGCTACTAATCAAGGGACACAACCTACCGCAAAAATGGGAAAAAGAGTAATATATATTATAGACAAGAGTAAAGCGAGCTGAAGAGACGCAGTTACGTAAGAAAGAGACTGTGTCCAACGAAGCACTTACTGTGCAACTACAACAATTTAAACAAAGATCGGATAACGAAGTAAAGCAACTAGCTGATGAAGTAAAATCACAGACGAAAAGTACCGCGATTACGGAAATCGAGAAGGGGGCTGACTTGCAGACAGCAGCCACTACAACAGAAAGTCCTGTTGAGGCAAAATCTGGTACAGATTGAAAGCAACGTATCAGATAATAGCGTCGTACACAGAATACAGACAGTGTGCACACCGAGGGAACATATGGAGGCACCGTGTGACGTGATTCAAGCAATTAAATGAATGCGTGGTGCCTGTCTTTCAGACCTGTCCGAAAGAACAGACACCACGCATTTGAACAACTGATACGCCTAACTAGGCAATGGATCCACCTTCTTCAGAGCAGATGCACAAATACGTCCAACTTCCTGTGGGAATCTCAGAGTAGCGAACATGGAGGGAGTACGGACAGATGGCGCTCGATAGAAATGTGGAACAGAGATGAGTCGTGCCGAGGTAGTCCACACATTTGCGATAATGCTATGTCCCGGATGGTGAAGTGGTTACCTCACCTGCCTCGTAAGCAGGAGTTCCCGGGTTCGTCTCCTGGTGTCATACACATTTTCACTCGTCGCCGCTGATTCCTTTCCTTTTCTTTCCTTTCCTTCCCGTCCCACTACTCCTTCAATTTGCATATCATGTACCAGAGATGCGTATTCTGTGCGGTGTCTGTTCTCTCGGACATGCGCGAAAGAACACAGGCCACGGATTCATATGGCTTATTTACTTTGTCAGTGTTATCCCGTATGTTCTTGGTACTTGCCACTCGCCTATAAATACCTAAACAAAAACATTCTATTTGTTGCATATTACTATTCACAAGATAACCGTTTACGCGCTTAGAGCATTTCGATGTTACTGTAAACATTGTACCGTAAAATGTCATAAAGGGATCTGGGTGTTTCAGTTTGGCTAATCATTATCGTACAAGAATCACAAAGAGTTACATCTAATAATCATTGGAGAAGAATGATGTTTATGGCGTTGTCAGTGCCATTATGACTGTAGTTTGTACTTTACATCTTGGTTAAATATGAGTAGTCTGCTGCATGTCTGTACTCATAAAACAGAAGTTTTCAGACTGAATGTAAGTGGACGTCCCACACACACATGACACTCAGCAATACCATCGTTGGAGGAGGTCATCCCAGATTTATCCGGTATGTAATTTTATATGTTCACAAGTGTAAGAGATCTCATTTCCGTCGAAATGGAGCAGTCGTTTAAGTGGTTTAAAATTACTTTATAGCGTCTTCAAATTTAGGATCTGAATATGGCCACTACCAAATATGTATGTGTAACTAACTGTTTACTACGCCATGATGAACCATATGAAGAATCATATCTATACGTGTGACTTGTACGTTTAACAAGGCTTGATGGCAATAAAGGTTTATTCTAATAGTATTAATAACTAGTTGAAGCATGGCACATGAAGGGCAGAGTCTTTTCAGTAGAGGACACTGCACTTTGGAACCCACGACGTTTTTTCCACCAGTCCATTTCTGTAACACTCACACCCCCACATTGACGATGCGAAGAAGAAATTGCGCCGGTGTAGAATACTACAGTCTCAGTGCTCACTTCTCTCCAAGCGACAAATGCGGATACGATTGCTGCATGGGAGCTCTCCTTGGAGTCCAGGAGCTTGTTTCCGATGAGCCACTTCTCATTTACTGTGTCAAACGCACCCACACATTGACGATGCGAGAAGGAAATTGAGTCGATATTGTATACCACAGGCTGCATGCCGACTTCTCTCCAGTTGCCGAACCTGGTTATTGTCACCACATCAAACTTTTGCTGGGAGTCCAGTAGCTTCATTCTGATGTATCATCGCCGTTCTAGTATAATACCCACACTGCCAAATTGACGATGCGAAAAAGAAATTGCGTCGGTGTTAAATACGACAGGCTCAGTGCTAAATTCACCCGAAGCGATAAACGCAGCTACGTTCACAGCAAGGAAGCTGCCCTAGGAGTCTAGGAGTTTATTTCCGATGAGCAACTTCTCGTTTACTGTGACACTCGAACCCTCACATTGGCGATGAGAGAAAGAATTTGCGTCGGGATTGAAAACTACAGGCTGCATGCCGACTTCTCTAGAAACGCCTAACGCGGGCACGGTCTCCACATGGAACCTCTCCGGGAATCCAGTAGCTTGATGTTGAAGCTACACCGACCATTTACTGTAACAATCACACCCCCACATTAACCATGCGAATAAGAACTAGCGTCGGGATTGAATACTGCAGGCTGAATGTCGACTTCTCTCCAAGCGCCTAACCCGGGTATGGTAACCCCATGGAACCATTCCAGGGAGTCCAGTAGCTTGATTCTAACGCACCACCGCCATTTTACAGTAACACTCACACCCCGACATTGATGATTAGAAAAAGAAATTGCGTCAGTGTAGAATACTACAACCTGCATGCCGTTTTCTCTCCAAGCGAATAACGCAGCAATAATCTTCAAATGAAACCACTCTAGGAGTCAAGTAGCATGAATCTGATGCACCACAGCACACTTATTGTAACTCTCGTACCCCCACATTGACGATGCGAAAAGAAATTGCGTCGGTGTTGGATACTACTGGCTCAGTGCTGACTTCTCTCGAAGAGACGTGGCTATGTTCGCTGCAAGGAAGCTCTCCTTGGAGTCCAGGAACTTGTTTCCGAGGAACCACTTCTCATTTACTGTGACACCTGCACCCTCACATTGACGATGCGAGAAAGAATTTGCGTCGGGATGAATACTACAATCTGCATGCCGACTTCTCTCCATGCTCCTAACACTGTTATGGTTACCACATGGAACCTTTCGTGGGAATCCAGTAGCTTCATTCTCATGCACTACAGCCCATTTACTGTAACACTCCCATCACCACAATGACGATGCGAAAAAGAATTTGCGTCCTGATCGAATACTACAGTTTGCATGCCGACTTCTCTACAAGCGCTTAACCCGGTTATTGTCACCACATGGAAACACACCTGGGAGTCCAGTAGCTTGATTCTGATGCACCCCAGCCCTTATACTGTAACACTCCCACCCCCACATTGGCGATGCGGAGAAGAATTCTCGTCGGGATTGAATGCTACAGGCTGCGTCCCGACTTCTCTACAAGCGACTAACGCGGCTATGGTCTCAACATGGAACTTCTCTGGATGTCCTGTAGCTCGATTCTGATGCACCACCGCCCTTTTACTGTAACACTCACACCCCCTCATTGACTATGCCAAGGAGAAATTGCGTCGGTGTTGTGTACTACAGGCTCAGTGCTGACTTCTCTCCAAGCGACAAACAGGGTTATGGTCGTAGCAAGGATGCTCCCCTTGGAGTCCAGGAGCTTGATTCCGTTGAGCCACTTCTCGTTTACTGTGACACTCGCACCCTCACATTGACGATGCGAGAAAGAAATTGCAAATTGCGTAGGGATTTAATACTACATGCAGCATGCCGACTCCCCTCCAAGCTCCTAACACGGTTATGGTTACCACATGGAACCTTTCCTGGAAGTCCAATAGCTTGATTCAGAGGCACCACAGCCCATTTACTGTAACACTCACATCGCCACATTGAAGTTGCGTAAAAGAAATTGCGTTGGTGTTGAATACGAAAGCCTGCATGCCGACTTCTCTCCAAGCGACAACCGCAGCAATGATCTCCAAATTAAACTACTCTGGGAGTCCAGTAACACGATCGCGATGAAGTACAACCCACTTACTGTACCTCTCACACTCCCTCAATAAGTTTCAGTGCAACGACCATTGCCGCGATAGTCGATTGAAGAGAAGTCGTCATGGAGCCTCAACTACTGAAATGCGTCGCAATTTCTGTGCCGCATCGTCAAAGTTAAGCTCCATAGGATATAGTAAAGATGCAGAAAAGCATCGCAATTATTGTATAGGACTTCCAGGATAGGTTCCGTGCATTGACCATAGCAGCGATAGTCGATTTAAGAGAAGTCGTCATGGAGCCTCTGCTACTGAATCGCGACGCAATTTCTGTGCGCATCGACAAAGTGAAGCTCCATTGGATATGGTAAAGATTCAATACAATGACAAGAGCTCCGATAGCCGATTAAAGAGAAGTCGTCAAGGAGCCTCTACTATTGAATCGTGACGCAATTTCTGTTTCGCATCGTCAATGTGAAGATCCAATGGATATAGTAAAGATGAAGAAAAGCATCGCACTCAACAGTAAAGGACTGCCAGGGGATGTTCCGTGCAATGACGATAGCCGGGATAGTCGATTTAAGAGAAATCGTAGTGGAGCCTCCAATCTTGAAACGCAGCGCCATTTCTTTGTCGCATCGTCAAAGTAATGCTCCAACAGCTATACAAAATGGTCATCACGTTTTGGCCATCCATCTACAGGACTCCGTGGAGGAGTTCCGTTCAGCGTCCATCACGGCATTAGTCGATTTGAGAGAAGTCGTGATGGTGCCTCAACTACTAAATTCCGACACGATTTTTATGTCACATCGTAAAAGCAATGCTGCAACGGCTACAGAAAATGTTCATCAGGCCTTGGCAATCACTCTACCGGACTCCGAGGGTAAGTTGCGTTCAGTGTCCACAACAGCATTAATCAATTTCAGAGAAGTCGTGATGGAGCCTCAAATATCGAATCTAAACGCAATTTCTGTGTCGCATCGTCAAAGTGTAGCTCCATTGGATATAGTAAAGGTGGAGAAAAGAATCGCAATCACAGTATGTGACTCCCAGGAGAGGTTCCGTGCAATGACCATAGCCGGGACAGTCGATTTAAGAAAAGTCGTCATGGACCTACTACTATTGAATCGCGACGAAATTTCTGTGTCGCATCATCGAATTGAAGCTCCATTGCATTTCCTAAAGATGCAGAAAAGCTTCGCAATCCCTGTATAGGACTTGCAGGAGAGGTTCCGTGCAATGGCCATCGCCGCGATATTCGATTTAAGAGAAGTCGTCATGCGCGTCTACTATTGAATCGCGACGAAATTTCTGTGTCGCATCGTCAATGTGAATCTCCATTGGATATAGCAGGGGTGGAAAAAAGCATCGCAATCTCTGTATAGGACTCCTAGCAGTGGTTCCATGCAATGACCATAGCCGTGAAAGTCGATTAAAGAGAAATATTCGTTCAGCCTCTACTATTGAATCGCGACTCGATTTCTTTGTCGCTATTGAATCGCGACTCGATTTCTTTGTCGCATCGTCAATGTAATGCTCAAACGGCTATAGAAAATGGGCGTCAGGACTTGGCAATCACTCTACCGGACTCCGAGGAGAAGTTCCGTTCAGTGTCCCCAACTGCATTGGTCGATATGAGAGAAGTCGTGATTGAGCCTCTACTATTGAATCGTGACGCAATTTCTGTTTTGCATCGTCAAAGTGAAGCTCCATTCGATATACTGAAGATACTAAGTCGTCATGGAGCCCCTTACTATTGAATAGTGACGCAATTTCTGTTTTGCATCGTCAAAGTGAAGCTCAATTCGATATAGTAAAGATGCAGAAAAGCATCGCAATCACAGTATAGGCCCCCCGCCCTGCGGCTTCTGGTGTAAGAGTAAGTCCGCAGTATTCCTGCCTGTCGTAAGAGAAGACTAAAAGGAATCTCAACTGTTTCGGCCTTTAATGTGATGGTCCCCTAAGGGGTTT
Source organism: Schistocerca serialis cubense (assembly GCF_023864345.2). NCBI lineage: Eukaryota > Metazoa > Arthropoda > Insecta > Orthoptera > Acrididae > Schistocerca > Schistocerca serialis. Next base: position 470,007,010 of record NC_064646.1, on the reverse strand, counting down.
GATCACTACCTTTCCAAATTTTCCGTTAGTGCATACTATTTATTGAAGGACGCCTTACGTGGTGCATCTTAAATCCATTTTGCCCTAACGTCTGGCACACCCGATATTGTCATGGACTTACACCGAGCTTCCAGCCACATCAGCTGCCATGTGTTCCGGGTAGCATACATTCCCTCCATTGTGCACTTCCATCTTCGCCCTCGTGATATGCATGGATATTTGACACCCGACATCCTGCACGGTAGCCAGTCTGTTGTGGTGGAATCGTCATGTACCCTCTAGGTTGTAGCCCCCTGACTACACAGATCTCGCAGTGCTGATGCCTGAGCTGCTACCTCCCCACGTATGCCACGGAGTATATGCCTATCCCTCTGGGGCATCTGGACTCCCAGCAAAGGCCATCCTGCCAGGTGGTCTTTGCTGTGGCTGGGTGGCGCCCGTGGGGAGAGCCCTTGGTCGGACCTGCTGGCATCAGGGCGGATGACGCACAATGAAGTGTGGTACATCATCTCTCGCTGGTGGGCCTCCACCAGCAGTCTCTAAGCTTTCGAGGTCTAACCTCAATGGGAAGAAATATGATCTGAGCTCATTTCCATCCCTGGCCATTCCATGGAGGAACGTATGGCTAAAGAACGCAGTGGAGATAATTCATCCTGGTACCTCGTCTGTACGTGAGTTGATGGTGAATCATTTATGTCGACCAAGCCCCACTTTTTTGTGGAGCATTTAGAGGACAAGTTTGGGGAGATGGAGGGCTTGTCCAAAATGCTCTCTGGGGCAGTTCTAATCAAAACAGCATCCTCTGCCCAGTCATGGAGGTTGCTGGCTTGTGATAAGTTGGGGGATGTTTCCGTTACCATCATGCCCCATAAGAGTTTAAACATGGTCCAGGGTGTTATATTCCACAGGGATCTTCTTCTGCAGTCGGACGATGAACAGCACGCCAACTTGGAACAACGAGGTGTGCACTTCGTCCTGCACGTCCAACGGGGTCCAAGGGATAATCAGGCGGCCACTGGCGCCTTCATCTTGGCCTTCAAGGGTGAAGTCTTACCCGAAATTGTCAAGGTGATGGTTTACCACTGTGATGAGAAACCATATATCCATCCTCCGATGCGGTGTGTTAAATGCTGGAAGTTTGGACATATGTCATCCCGATGTACTTCCGGCATCACGTGTCGAGATTGTGGACATCCTTCGCATCCGAATACTCCATGTGCCCCATCTCCCATCTGTGTTAACTGCGGAGAACACCATTCCCCCTGCTCGCCGGACGGATATTCCAGAAAGAAAGGAAGGTAATGGAATATAAGACCCTGGACCACCTGACCTATACCGAGGCTAGGCGGAAATATGAGCGGCTACATCCTGTGCCAATGCCATCAACTTATGCCGCTGCTGCAACACTGGTTAGATCCTCTCCCGTGTCGTCACGTACAGTTGGCTCTCAGCTATGTCAGAATTCACCGGCCCCCTTGACTGTGGGGGGCACTTCACTCCCTGTTGCTCCTGCTTCATCTACTTCAGGAGCAATACCACCGCAACCATCAGGGTCTATAGTTCCCACTTCCCAGCCGGAGAAGCGTGAGACTACTTTGGCTATTCTCGTCTTGGAGCCCTCCCATCCCAGGCTTTGCCCAGTGCCACAGCGGACACCCACAAGTTTCTGAAGTAACCACGAGTCGCTGGTCGTAGGGCCTCATGGTCGTCGTCCATCGCTGAGACTGACCCAGTGAGGCCCTCGAAGCCAGAAACACCAAGCAGCAGAAGAAAAAGGCTCCCAAGCATCCTGACATTGCGGTGGTGCCCGTCCCACCGCAACTTTCCAACTCTGCGTCTGAAGATGAGGTGGAGATTCTGGCGTCCATTGAGGACCTGGATCTCGCCAGGATAGCTGTTGCACAGGTAGTCAATCGGTGGCAGCAGGGGCCCAGGAGGCGTAATCTGCCTCCCCAGTTCCTTCCCGCCTTTCTCAGCCATGGACAATGTCATCCTCCAGTGGAACTGCGGCGGTTTCTTCCACCATCTTGCTGAGCTCCGACAACTTCTCAACCTTCACCCTTTCTTCTGCATTGCTCTTCAAGAAACTTGGTTTCCGGTAATGCGAACCCCTGCCCTCCATGGCTATCGGGTTTATTATAGAAACCGGGCAGCTTATGAAAGGGTATCTGGTGGCGTCTGCATCTATGTCCTTCACTCCCTTCACAGCGAGTCTGTCCCTCTGCAAACACCTTTAGAGGCTATCGCTGTTCGGGGGTGGACGCCACAGGCTCTTACCGTCTGAGTCTTTATCTTCCACCGGATGGTGCTGTCCTGCAGCCTGTCCTGGCTGTGCTGATAGCCCAATTGCCGTCGCTTTTCCTGTTACTGGGCGACGTCAACGCCTATAACCCTCTGTGGGGAGGGTCAGTGGCAACAGGTCGAGGCGCCACCATTGAGAATGTATTGACACAGCTCGACCTTTCCATTTTAAATGATGGTGCCTTCACACATTTCAGTGTGGCACATGGAACTTACTATGCCATCGACATTTCGATCTGCAGTCTTAGCCTCTTACCCTCTGTCCAATGGAGTGTGCATGACGACCTGTGTGGTAGTGACCACTTTCCGATCTTTCTGTCACTGCCACAGGGTCACTCTTCTGGGCACCCTTGTAGATGGGCTATGAATAAGGCTGACTGGGACTTGTTCTCCTCCATGGGCACTATTCGCCTCTTTCTAATGAAGCCGTTGAGGCGGTGGTTCACTTGGTCACCACCGGCATCGTTACTGCCGCAGAATCTGCCATTCCCCGTTCTTCTGGGTCCCCTCGGCGGAGGACTGTACCTTGGTGGTCGCCTGAGATCGCTGAGGCGATTAAAGATCACCAGCAGGCGCTCCAACGTCACAAGCGACATCCCACCACAGAACACCTCATCACCTTCAAACGGCATGCATGGGCCCGCCTCCTTATCCGCCAACGCAAGCAGTAGTGCTGGGAACGGTATGTTTCCACCATTGGCCTCCATGTCTCTCCATCGCAGGTCTGGGCAAAGATTAGACGCCTCTGTGGCTATCAGACCCCTATCTGATAGGGCGCTCTCACTGAATGGGGCAATTTGTACTGATTCTAACATAATTGCCAATCGCTTAGCCGATCATTTTGCTCTCAGTTCCGCATCTGTGAATTACCCACTGGCTTTTCGCTCCATTAAAGAGCGAGTGGAACGTCGGAGCCTTTCATTTCACATCCGCCATCCTGAATCCTACAATTTTCCATTCAGTGAGTGGGAACACCACAGTGCCCTAGCCGCTTGCCCTGATACCGCTCCCGGGCCAGATCGCATCCACTGTCAGATGCTGAAACACCTCTCAGTGGACTGCCAGCGACGCCTCCTCGACCTTTACAAACGAATCTGGGTGGAGGGTGAGTTTCCGTCGCAATGGCGGGAAAGTATTGTTATCCCCGTTTTGAAACCTGGCAAGAACCCATTTTAGGTGGACAGCTACCGCCCCATTAGCCTCACCAACGTTCTTTGCAAGTTACTCGAACGTATGGTGAGCCAGCGGTTAAGTTGGGTACTCGACTCTTGGGGCCTTCTGGCTCCATCTCAGCTTTGGTTCCGTAAGGGTCGTTCTGGCGCCGACAATCTGGTGAGAATGGAGTCAGCCATCCATACAGCCTTTGCTCACCGTCAGCATCTCGTTGCTGTCTTTTTTGACATGTGGAAGGCGTACAATTCGACATGGCGCCATCACATCCTCTCTACGCTTCATGGTTGGGATCTTCGGGGTCCACTGCCGATTTTCATCCGAAATTTTCTGTCGCATCGAACCTTCCACGTGCAGGTCGCGGCTTCCCATAGTTCCTCCCGAGTTCAGGACAACGGGGTGGCACAGGGATCTGTTTTAAGTGTCCGCCTATTTTTAATTACCATTAACGGTCTCGCTGCGGTGGTGGGAACGTCTGTCTCAGCGTCCTTGTACGCTGACGACTTCTGCCTCTACTGTAGCTCCATTGGCATTGCAGCTTCTGAACGTCAGCTGCAGGGCGCTATCCGCAAGGCGCAGTGTTGGGCTGTAGCGCATGGCTTCCAGTATTCGACTGCCAAGTCCTACGTTATGCATTTCTGCGGCGACGAACAGTTCACTCTGAGCCGCGGCTTTATCTTGCCGGCGAACTTCTTGCTATGATGGAGACACATCGGTTTTTGGGTGTGGTTTTTGTTGCCCAGTTGACTTGGCTGCCACATATTCGGCATCTTTTTAAGATGTGTTGGTGGCATCTTAATGCTCTCCGATGCTTGAGCCATACCAGCTGGGGCGCCGACAGCTCTACCATCTTACGGCTCTACCAGGCGTTAATCCAGTCCCATCTGGATTATGGGAGCCTGGCTTATGGTTTAGCATCCCCACCTGTGTTGCGGGTGCTGGACCCAATCCTTCACAGCGGGATACGCCTTGCCACTGGTGCTTTCCGGACCAGCCCTGTGGACAGCATACTTGTGGAGGCAGGTGTCCCTCCACTGCGGTTACGGCGCCAACGTTTACTGGCCGCTTGTGCTACGCATGTTTGTAGCCTGCCCAGGCATACTAAATATCGTCTTCTGTTCCCACAGTCGGTCGTCCATCTCCCAGAACGTTGGTCCCAGTCGGGTTGTACGATCGCGGTCCGTGTCAGAGCTTCTCTCCGGGCTTTGAGTTTTCCCTCTTCCACCTGCTTTCTGGGCACCTCTGCGTACACCCCCGTGGTGTGTGCCCCGCCCTTGCCTTCGGCTCGAATTGGCACAGGGCCCGAAGGATTCAGTCCCTCCGGAGGCCTTCCGCCGCCGCTTTCTTTCCATCCTTGCCAAGTATCAGTGCTCTGGCGTTGTTTACTGACGGTTCGATGGTTGCTGGTCATGTCGGTTATGCTCTCACTCCAGGGGACCACTATGAACAACATTCATTGCCGGCTGGCTGCAGCGTTTTCGCTGCTGAGCTGGTCGCCATCTTTCGTGCCCTAGAGTATATCCGCTCCTGCTCAGGTGAGTCCTTCGTTATCTGTAGCGAGCTATCGACCAGTGTTTCCCTCGCTCTCGTCTGGTGATGGCTGTCCAGGAGTCCCTCCAGGCTCTTGCCCGTTGCGGCCGCTCTGTGGTCTTTGTTTGGACCCCAGGCCATGTTGGGATACCCGGCAATGAACATATAAACCGCCTGGCCAAACAGGCCACTAGTGAACCAACTCTGGAGGTCTCCCGGATACTGATTTGCGGGCAGTTTTACAACACGCAGTTCTCTCGCTTTGGGACGCTGAATGGCGCGATTTTATCACACCTACTAAACTCCGTGCTGTCAAGGAGACGACGGCTGTGTGGCGGTCATCCATGCGAGCCGTTCGGAGGGACTCAGTCGTCCTTTGTTGGCTCCGCATAGAACACACCCGGCTGACGCACAGATATTTACTGAGTCGTGGGGACCCGCGTCTCTGTCGCTGCAGGGCGGTTTTGACGGTGGTGCACATTTTATTGGCCTGTCCACTTTTAGCTGTGCTCAGGCAGACATTTGCGCTGCCTGATACGCTCCCTGCCCTTTTTATAGATGACACTGCTATGGTGAGATTAGTTTTGCGTTTTATTCGGGCAGGGGGCTTTATCACTTGCTCTGTTTGTCTTTATTTTGTGTTGAGTCTCGCCTTTGGCCTACGGTTTAAGACTAAGTTTTTAATATGTTTCTCGGTGGTTGGCTTTTCCTTTTCTTCTCTCTTGTCATCCAACCACTGTCACACACTGTGTGATTTTAATACGTTATGTCTGGTCTTTGTCTAATTCTTTCTTGTCCTGTGTCGTCTGTCGTCTTTTCCATTGTCGTTTTTCTTCTGTGTGGGTGTTTTTAAGTTTTGGAAAAAGGGACCGAAGACCGTAGCAGTCTGGTCCCTTTAATCCCACAAACCAACAAACCACAGTGTAGGACCCCCAGGTGAGGTTCCGTGTGATGCCCATAGCCTCGATAGTCGATTTAAGAGAAGTCGCCGGCCGGGATGGCCGAGCGGTTCTATGCGCTTCAGTCTGGAACCACGCGACCGGTATGGTTGCGGGTTCGAATCCTGCCTCGGGCATGGATGTGTAAGATGTCCTTAGGTTAGTTAGGTTTAACTAGTTCTAAGTTCTAGGGGAACTATGACCTCATATGTTGTCCCATAGTGGTCAGAGCCATTGATCGATTTGAAGAGAAGCCGTCACGGAGACTCTACTATTGAATTGCGATGCAATTTCTGCATCGCATCGTCAAAGCGAAGCTCCATTTGATATAGTAAAGGTGCAGAAAAGCATCGCAATCACTGTATAGGAGTCCCAGGAGAGGTTCCGTGCCATGACTATAGTCAGGATAGTCGATTTAAGAGAAGTCGACATGGAGCCTGTACTATTGAATCGCGACGCAATTTCTCCGTCGCATCTTCAAAGTGAGGTTCCATTGGATATACTAAAGATGCTGAAAAGTATGTCAATCACTGTATAGGACTCCCAGGAGAGGTTCCGTGCTATGACCATAGCCGCGATAGTCGATTTAAAAGAAGTCGGCATGGAGACTCTACTACTGGATCGCGACGCAATTTTTCTGCCCCATCGTCAAAGTGAAAATTCAATGGATATAGTAAAGGTGCAGCAGTGCATCGCAATCCCTCTACCAGACACTCAGAAAAGTTTACGTTCAATGTCTGTAGACGCATTAGTCGATTTAAGAGAAACCAGCATGGAACCTCTACTAATGAATCGCGCCAGCAATTTCTGCGTCGCATCATCATTGTGAAGCACCAATGGTTGTAGCAAATTTGCAGCAGTGCATCTCAACCACTCTACCGGGCTCCCAGGACCGGTGACGTTCACTGACTGTAGACGCGTTAGTCGAAATATGAGAAGACACATGGGTCTCAACTAATGAATCGCGACAAAATTTCTGTGTCGCATCGTCAAAGTGAAGCTAGAATGGGTATAGAAAATATCATGTCACCGCAATTACTCTACTGGTCTGCAGAAAGATTTACTATTTAGTGATGGAAACCACACTATTTGCTTTAAGAGAAGTAGTCATGGAGCCTCTACTTCTGAATCGCGTCACAATTTCTGTGTCGCATCTTCAAAGTGAAGGTCCAATGATTATGGCAAATGGGTAGCTGTGCATCACAATTACTCTACTGGACTCCCAGAGGAGTTTCTGTTCAGTGAACGAAGCTGCGTTATTGGATGTAAGAGAAGTCGTAATGGAGATTCTACTATTGAATAGCGACGCAAATTCCAGATTCTACTATTGAATAGCGACGCAAATTCCGTGTCGTATTGTCGAAACGAAGCCTTAATGGCTATGGTAAATTGGCAGCAGTACATCGCAATTATTCTACCGGACTCACAGCAGAGGTTACGTTCAGTTTCCGTAGCCGTATGAGTCCATATAAGGGAAGCCGTCATGGAGCATCTACTATTGAATCGCGACATAATTTCTGTGTCACATCGTGAACGTGAAGGTCCATTGGGTAAAGTAAATGGGCATCAGTGCATCCCAAATACTCTAATAAACTCCCAGTGGAGAATCAGTTCAGTGACCATAGCCCAATTAGGTGATTTAAGAGAAATCGTCATTAAGCCCCTACTATTGGATCGCGACGTAATTCTCTGTCTCATCGTTAAAGTAAGCTCCATTCGTTATACAAAATTGGCAGCAGTACATCGCAATCACTCTACTGGACTCCCAGGAGAGGTTACATTCAGTGACGGTAGCCACATTATTCGATGTAAGAGAAGCTGTAATGGAGTCTCTACTATTGAATCGAGACGCAATTTCTGTGTGCATACTCAAAGTGAAGCTCCATTGGTTATAGAGTATGGGCAGCAGTGCATCGCAATCACTCTACCGGACTCCCAGGAGAGGATCCGTTCAGCGACCGTAGCAGCATTAGTCGATTTAAAAGAAGTCTTCATGGAGCCTCTACTATTGAATCGCGATGGAATTTCTGTGTCGTATCGTCAATGTGAACCTCCAATGGCTATAGAAAATTGGCATCAGGTCATCGCAATCACTCCACCGGACTCCGAAAGGATTTACTATTCAGTGACGGAAGTCGCATTAATCTCTTTAAGGGAAGTAGTTGAACCGTGATTTATTTTCAGTGAATATTCTTAAGAGTAGCGATTCACCAAGAACATTAACACATTTAATCACACTATGTAAGCACGGAAGTAGTTGCCAGGGAGTAACTGATGAAATCATATCCAAATTCCTTTTAACAAAAGGGAATTTTATTCACTTTAATAGTGCCTAAAAGCATTTTTTAAAGAAACAGATTTAAAATTATAATCAGAAAGCACCCTCTAAATATCAGAGTTACATTTTATTCAGAGGCAGCAAGAAACATGTTTGACTGTATGAGCTTTCGGGCAGAGAACCTTGCAACTCCCTTTTCACATGGCTGTAGTTATGACCGCAGACAACAGCCTCTGAAAAACTACACTGGTGCAAATCTGCAACACACCAGATAACTTTAAACTAAGAGTTTTCACAATTTACACAAGCACACAAACTATGCGCACCCGGTAGGAGGGATAGAAATGGTACAAAACACTAACAATTAAAATATTAACCTTGCCACCGAAGCCAGCCGGAATGGCCGAGCAGCTCTAGGCGCTACAGTCTGGAACCGCGCGACCGCTACGATTGCAGGTTCGAATCCTGCCTCGGGCATGTATGTGTGTGATGTCCTTAGGTTAGGTAGGAGTAAGTAGTTCTAAGTTCTGGGGGGCTGATGACCACATCAGTTAAGTCCCATAGTGCTCAGAGCCTTCTTTCTTGGTTTTAACTTCTAAGAAAAGTCTTACGGGATAGGGTGGCAGCTTTATATACTAAAATGATCATTCAAATAAAAGCCCATGAAATGCAATCTTATATAAAATTCTACAAGGTTGGCCAAACAATAATTAATATGCTCTACAGTACACAGATACCGTTTCTCAAGATCATAGGCAATAATATCAAAGTCTCCAAAGATCCAAACATACTTCAGGTATTAGGCCGTTACACTCTAAGCAATAAATTCATTAACACACCAAATCCGACAAACATGACAGAGGCATCTACTAATGTACGGTAGACTGATAGGGAGATTACCAAACAACCCGAACCGCAGGTTGCTCTAACCCGTCCCTACACCACAACGGAAAAACGGACCACCCCATTTATAAACAACCACCTTCCCACAGGTGGGCAAACGGAGAAGAATGGTGGGACGACCCCAAAGCAAAACGGCTGGTGACCTCACGAAGAAAAAAAGTAGGATTTAACAAGAGTAAATCAAACAACATATCACAAATCACTTAACTTATAACGGACTCACGGCGCCGCGGCTAGCATCGGCCAGACTGATGTCGTGGGTAGATTCCTGTTCCTCTCGTGTCGACCGTGAAGTCACTACCCCTCGCTATACGCCGCGGCCCACTGGACTCACGTGGCGACCTCACATGCGCCGACGCTCAAGACGGACAAGTCATCTTGTGTCTCAGTGCGCAACCGACCAACCGATCGATCCAACCGCCAATGACCATTTTGCCGGCTTTAAAGGTTGATCCAAACGACAGACATACCAGCACTCCGAACGACAGATAGGCACTAACTGCCTAACAAATACGGACGAGAGACAGTCTAGCAAGCTGGGACAAGAGACTGACCTAGACTGACCGACTAGCGAGCTCATAGAGCCCCTTAAATGCACGTTAACAGGCCTTTCTCCTTTCCCACCAGGGGGAGACACCAAAGCTGCGATTGCCACAGCCAAAAACGGAGGCCGACTGCACACACTACGCGCCCTTCAAAACAGCAATTTTTTACCACGGCTCAGTAGTCAAGGAGTCTCTACTTTTGAATCGCGCCGCAATTTCTGTGTTGCAACGTCAAAGTGAAGCTCCATTGGGTATAGAATATGGGCAGCAGTGCATCGTAATCACTCTACCGGACTCCCAGGAGAAGTTCCGTTCAGTGTCTGCAGCCGCATTAGTCGATTTAAGAGATGTCGTCATGGAGCCTCAGCTATTGAATCGTGACGCTATATCTGTGTCCCACTGTCAAATCTAAGCTCCAATGGATACAGTAAAGATGCAGCAGTGTATCGCAATCATGCTACCGAATTCCCAGGAGAGGTTACGTTCGGTGACCATAGCAGCATTGGTCGATTTAAGAGAAGTCGTGAAGGAGCTTCTACTAACGAATCGCGACGCAATTTCGTTGTCCCATCGTAAAGTGAAGCTCCAATGGATATAGCAAAGGTGCAGTAGCGCAAGTCAATCACTCTACCAGCCTCCCAGGAGATGTTCCATTCAGTGACCATAACCGCTTAAGTCGATTTAAGAGAAATAGTCATGGAACCTCTACTATCGAATCGCGACGCAATTTCTGTGTAGCATCGTCAAAGTGATATTCCAATGGTTATAAAAAATGCGCAGCAGTGCATTCACAATCCCTCGTTTGACTTTTAGAAGAAGTTCCGGTCAGTGATCGTAACCACGGTAGTCGATTTAAGTGAAGTAGTCTTGGAGCCTTTACTACTGAAACGCGATGCCATTTTTGAGCCGCATCGCCAAAGTGAAGCTCCAAGGAATATAGTTAAGATGCAGAAAAGCATCGCAATCATTGTATAGGACTCCAAGGAGAGGTTCCGTTCAATGACCATAGCCGCGATAGTCGATTTAAGAGAACTCGTCATGGAGCCTCTACTATTGAATCACGACGCAATTTCTGTGTCGCATCGTCAAAGTGAAGCTCCATTGGATAATGAAAATGGGCAGCAATGCTTCGCAATCACTATATTAGACTCCCAGGAGAGGTTCTGTCCAGTGACCGTAGACACGTTAGTGGATTTAAGAGTAGTAGTTAGTCATGGAGCATCTACTTTTGAATCATGACGCAATTTCTGTGTCGCATCGTCAAAGCGAAACACCAATGGCTATAGTCAATCGGCAGCACTGCATCACAATCACTGTACCGGACTCGCAGGAGAGGTTCCGTTAAGTGCCTATAGCCATGTTAGTCGATTTAGGAGAGGTAGTCATGGGGTATCTACTATTGAATCGCGACGCAATTTCTGCCTCGCATCATCAATTTGAAGCTCTAATAGTTCAAGTTAATGGGCAACTTGGCATCGCAATCACTCTACTAGGCTCCCAGTGAAGGTTACGTTCAGTGACCATAGCCTCATTAGCCCATTTAAGAGAAGACTTCATGGAACTTCTACTATTGAATCGCGACTCAAATACTGTGTTGCATCGTCAAAGTGAAACTCCCTAGGTTATAGAAAATATGCATCACTTGATTGCAATCACTCTGCCGTACTTCGAAAAGATTTACTATTCAGTGACGGATGCCGCGTTCTACTCTTTAAGAGAATGAGTCATGGAGAGTGTACTATTGAATCGCGACGCAATTTCTGTGTCGCAACGTCAAAGTGAAGCTCCATTGGTTATAGTATATGGGCAGAAATGCATCACACTCTACCTGATTCCCAGGAGAGGTTCCATTCAGTGACCGTAGCCGCGATAGTCGATCTAAGAGAACTCGTCATGAAGACTCTACTATTGAGACACGACGCCGTTTATGTGTCCCATCTTGAAAGTGAAGCTCCAATGGATGTAGTATAGGTGCAGCAGTGCATCGTAATCACTCTACCGGACTCCCAGGAGTGGTTCCGTTCAGTGTCCGTAGCCGCTTAAGTCGATTTAAGAGAAATCGTCGTGGAACCTCTACTATCGAATCGCGACGCATTTTCTGTGTAGCATCGTTAAACTGAAACACCAATGGTTATAGTTAATCGGCAGCAGTGCATCGCAATCCTTCTACCGGACTTCCAGACGAGTTTCAAATTACTGAGTGTAGCCACTTTCATCGATTTAATAGAAGTCGTCATGCAGTATTTACTACTAAATCTCAACGCAATTCGCTGTCTCATCGTTAATGTGAAGCTCCAATGGTTATACAAAATGAGCAATAACTATACCGGACTCCCAGGATGGATTCTGCTCAGTGACTGTACACACATTAATCGATTTAAGAAAAGTCGTCATGGAGGCTCTACTTATGAATCGCGACATAATTTCTGTGTCGCTTCGTCAAAGTGAAGCTCCAATGGGTAAATTAAATGGGCAGCAATGCATCCCAAACAAACTCCCAGTGGAGATTCCGTTCAGTGACCATAGCCAAATTAAGAGAACTCGTCATGAAGTCTCTACTATTTAGTCACGACGCTGTTTATGTGTTACATCTTCAAAGTGAAGCTCCAATGGATGCAGTAAAGGTGCAGCAGTGCATCGTAATCACTCTACCGGACTCCCAGCAGATATTCCGTTCAGTGACTGTATCCGCGTTAGTCGATGTAAGACAAGTTGTCATGAAGATTCTACTACTGAATCAAGACGCAATTTTTGCTTCTTATCCTTACAGTGAAGCTCCAGTGGTTATAGTAACTGTGCAGCAGTGCATCGCAATTACTCTACTGGACTCCTAAGAGAGGTTCCTTTCAGTGACCGTAGTGTAAAGGATGAGCCAGACAGTAGAAGATTTTACTTTATTATATGAGCCTCCAAACGGTAACTTCATTTTTCTTGTTACGGCCAAGCCACGGCCGGCAGTGTTAGCTGCCTGTAAATTCTTTCGTCTCACGGTCTAGTAACAGGAAGTCAGCACCGAGGAAGAGCACCTTGATCACGCGCCTCTCTCATGTGCTGACGAGGTAACGCCGCCCCAGGCGTCGCTTCGCAGGCAACGCTCTGAAAAGTTCCACGCCTCCCGCACGGTTTGCTCGGTCCTGACCAATCAAGGCGGAGGAAGCCGCGTGGTGCGTCGAATATACCCGGCCGCCCGTCGCCGGGACCGCTCTCTTGTATTCTTGCTCACCCGCGTCCGCCCCCGGTAGCTGAGTAGTCAGCGTGACAGACGGTCAATCCTAAGGGCCCGGGTTCGATTCCCGGCTGGGTCGGAGATTTTCTCCGCTCAGGGACTGGGTGTTGTGTTGTCATAATCATCATCATTTCATCCCCATCGACGCGCAGGTCGCCGAAGTGGCGTCAAATCGAAAGACCTGCACCAGGCGAACGGTCTACCCGACGGGAGGCCCTAGCCACACGACATTTCAGTTTTTTGCTCACCCGCGAGTCGTATGCGCGCCCTGTAGCATCGAACATCTCCCGCTTCTCCCGGTGCTGCGGCACTGTGGACTTAGTTCTGGCAGACAACCACTTTCGGTAGCTTCGCGAACAATGTTCGCCAAATTGTAAGCTCTGGCGCACCCTCACCTCCCTAGGCCTATGTAGCCCCTTTCAACATGCTTTAGCCAATAAATGGCCTTTCTCTAAAAATTAACCTATTATTTCATAACGCCCACCGCCTGCCCATACGCCCATCCTGTACGGTAGTGACATTGGTCGATTTAAGAGAAATGATGATGGAGACTCTACTATTGAATCGAGACAAGATTACTGTGTCTCATCTTCCAAATGAAACACCAACGGTTATAGAAAATGGGCAGCAGTGCATCGCAACCACTCTAACGTACTCCCAGGAGAGGCTCCGTTCAGTAACCGTAGCCGCGATAGTTGATTTAAGTGAAGTAGTCATGGAACATCTACTACTGAATCTCAATGCAATTTCTGCGTCGCATCATCAAAGTGGACCTCCAATGGTTCTAAAAAATGTGCAGCAGAGCATCGCAATCACTCTCCCGGACTCGCAAAAAAGGTTCCTTTCAGTGGCCGTAGCTGCTTTAGTCGATTTAGGGGAAGTCGTCATATAGCCTCTACTATTGAATCACGACGCTATTTCTCTGTCGCTTCGTCAAAGTGAAGCTCCAATGGGTCAAGTAAATGGGTAGCAGTGCATCGCAATCACTCTACCGGACTCCCAAAAGAGATTCCGCTCAGTGACGATAGCTGCGTTAGTCGATGTAAGAGAAATAGTCATGGAGAATCTACTATTGCATTGAGACGCAATTTCTGTGTCGCATCGTCGAAGTGAAGCTCTAGTGGTTATAGTTTATGTGACGATGTGCATCGCAATCACTCTACCTGACTCCCAGGAGAGGTTCCGTTCCAAGACATTAGCCGCATTTGTCGTTTTAGCAGAAGCCGTCATTGAGCCTCTACTATTGAATCGCGACGTAATTTCTGTGTCGCCTCTTAAAGTGAAGTTCCAATGGTAATAGAAAATAGTCAGCAGTGCATCGCAATCACTCTACCCAAGGAGAGATACCTTTCAGTGAACGTGGCCGCATTATTCGATGTAAGAGACTGTACTTTGGAATCGCGACATAATTTCCATGTCGCAACGCTCCATTGGCTATCGAATATGGGCAGCAGTACATCACAATCACTCTACCTGATTCCCAGGAGAGGTTCCTTTCAGTAACCGTAGCCGAGTTAGTCGATTTAGGAGCACTCGTCATATAGCCTCTACTATTAAATCGTGACGCAATCTCTGTCGCATCGTCAAAGAGAAGCAGCAGTGCACTGCAATCACGCTACCTGATTCTGAAAAGAGGTAGTATTCAGTGACCGTATCCGTGTTAATAGATATCATAGAGGTCGTCATGGAGCCTGTATTATTGAGTTGGGAAGCAATTTCCGTGTCACATCGTCAGAGTGAAGCTCTAATGGTTATAGAAAATGGGCAACAATGCATCACAATCAGTCTACTGACTCCCAAGATGGTTTCCGTTCGGTGTCCGTAGCCGCATGAGTCGATTCAAGAGAAGTAGTCATGGAGCCTCTACTATTGATTCGCAAAGCTATTTCCTGTCATATCGGAAAAGTGAGGCTCCAATGCCTGTAGTAAATGTGAAGCAGTCGTTTTCAATCACAGTGCCGGACTCCCAGGAGAATTTCCGTTCAGTGACCACAGCCATCTTTGTCGATTAATGATAAGTTGTCTTTGAGCCTCTACTATTGCATCGAGACGCAATTTCTGTGTCCCATCTTCAAAGTGAAGCTCCAATGGTTATAGAAAATTGGCAGCAGTGCATCGCAATCACTCTACCAGACTCGTAAGAGAGGTTCGGTTTAGTGAATACAGGAGCGTTAGTCGATTTAAGAGATGTCGTCATGGAGATTCTACTATTGAATCGCGGCGTCATTTCTGTGCCGCATTGACAAAGTAAAGCTGTAATAGTTATAGTAAATGGGCAGCAGTGCATCGCAAACACTCTACAGAAGTCCCAGGAGAGGTTCTGTTCACTGACGACAGCTGCTTTCGTCCATTTAAGAGAAGTCGTCATGGGGGCTCTACTATTAAATTGCGACGATGTTCTACGTCGCATTGACAAAGTGAAGCTCCAACGGGTATACACAATGAGCAGAAGTGCATCGCAGTCACTCTACCGGACTCCCAGCCGAGGTTCCGTTATGTGACCATAGCTACTTTTGTCAATTTAGGGGAAGTCGTCATATAGCCACTACTATTGAATCACGACGGAATTTCTCTGTCGCTTCGTCAAAGTGAAGCTCCAATGGTTATAGTAAATGAGCATTAGTGCATCGCAATGACTCTATCGGAATCCCAGGATAGTTTCCATTCGGTTCCGTTCAGTGACCGCAGCCGTGTTAGTCGATTTAAGAGAAATCATCATGGAACCCTTTACTACTGAATGGAAACACAAATTTTGTGTCGCATCGCCATAGTGTAGCTCGAATGGTTAATGTCAATGGCAAGCAGCTCATCGCAATCGCTCTAGCGGATTCCAAGGAGTCGTCATGGAGCCCCTTCTATTGAATCGCGACGCAATTTCGGTGTCGCATCGTCAAATTGAAGCTCGAATATCTATAGTAAATGGGTACCAGTGCATCACAATCACTCCACCGGACTCCCAGGACAGGTTCCCTTCAGCGACATTAACTGCGTTACCCGATTAGAGGGAAGTCGTCATGTAGCCTCTACTATTGAATCGTGCGCAATTTCTGTGTCGCTTCATCAGACTGCAATGGTTTGATTAAATGGTCAGCAGTGCATCAAAAGCACTCTAACGGACTCTGAAGGGAGGTACTATTCAGTGACTGTAGACACGTTGATCGACTTAAAAGCAGTCATGGAGCCTCTAATATTGAATCCCGATGCAATTTCTGCATCGCATCTTCAAAGTAAAGCACCAATGTTATAGTAAATGTGCAGCAGTGCAGGGGAGATGCATTCAGTGACCATACATGCGTTAGTCGATTTAAGAGATGTCGTCATGGTGCCTTTTTTTATTGAATCGCGACGTAGCTTCCGTGCTGCATCGTCAAAGTGCAGTTTCAATGTTTATTAAGAGAAGCCGCCATGTACCCTCTGTTATTGAATCGCGACGCAATTTCTCCGTCGCATCTCCAAAGTGAAGCTCGAATGGTTATAGTAAATGGGCAGCGATGCATCACAATCACTCTACCGGACTCCCAGGGCAGGTTCCCTTCAGCGCCCCCCCCTGCGGTTTCCGGGGTAAGAATAGGCCCGCGGTATTCCTGCCTGTCGTAAGAGGCGACTAAAAGGAGTCTCGAACGATTCAGCCCTTATGTGATGGTCCCCTGTCGGGTTTGACCTCCATACCTCAAATTTATTCCGAAGAGCATGCTGATTGGGGAAGGACGCCTTACTTGGTGCAATGTGTCCATTGAGACCTTTTACCAGCTTATTCGTCTTTCCATTCCAGTCCCGCTTGCTCTTCATCTCTGGAGCGAGAATCCATTTCTGGTTGCGATTTCCGCCATGCTCTTTGCAGTGTCGCTTTTTTCACTGACGACGAGCATGGACCACTTGCCATCTAATATCCAGCACGGTAGCCAGTCCGTTGTGGTGGGGCCGCCATGAACCCTGTTGGTTGTAGCCCCCTGACAACACAGGGATCGCTCTACTGATGCCTGCGCCGTTCACTCCCCACGTATGCCAAGGAGTAGATGCCCAACTCCCTGGGGCGTCAGGACTCGCTGCCCGGTGGCCCTTGCTGTAGCTTGGTGGCGCCCATGGGGATGGCCCTTAGTCGGAGTAGGTGGCAGTGTGGATGACACTCAATGAAGCATGGCACATCTTCTCTTGCTGGTGGCCACCCACCAGCAGTCTATAAGCATTCGAGGGCTCACTTTAAGCTAACTTGTATGACCCCAAGTCGTTCCCCTCCCTGGCCATACCGTGGGAGGAACGAAAAGCTATGAATGACAGCGAAACGTATTCGCCCCGCTATCTCGTCTGTACCAGAGCTGATGAGGAATCCTTTGTATCCATGAAGACTCAGTTCTTTGTACAGCATTTAGAGGACAAGTTCAGGTAGGTGGAGGTCTTGATGAAAACAGCATCTACTGCCCAATCACGGGCAGTACTTGCTTGTAAGAAACTGGAGGATGTCTCTGTTACTCTCACGCCCCATAAAAGCTTTAATATGGTCCAGGGCATTATTTTCCACAGGGATCTTCCTTTACAGTCCGATGACGAGCTGCGCGCCAACTTAGAGCGACGAGGTGTCCATTTCGTCCGGCGCGTCCACCGGAGTCCGAGGGATAATCGTTAAAGTAAATGGGCGGCCGTGCATCGCAATGAATCTACCGGACTCCCAGGAGAGTTCCATTCAGTGACCATAGCTGTGTTAATCGATTTAGGAAAAGTCATCATGGAGCAATTACTTCCGTATTGCGACGCAATTTCCGTGTCGCTCTAATGATTATAGAAAATGGGCAGCAGTGCATCGCATTCACTCTACCGGACTCATAAGAGAGATAGGTTCCGTTCACTGATCGAAGCCACGTTAGTCTATTTAAGACAAGTCGGCATGGAGCCTCTATTGTTGAATCGCGACCCAGTTTGTATGTCGCATTGTCATGGTGAAGTTCCAATGATTATAGTAAATGGTCAACAGTGCATCGCAATCACCTTACCAGACTCCCAGGTGAAGTTGCGTTCGGTGGCCATAGCCACGTTAGCCGATATAAAAGAATTCGACATAAAGCCTCTAGTATTAAAGCGTGACAAAATTTCTGTGTCAGCTCGTCGAAGTGAGTCACCAAAGGTTATAGTAAATGGGCAGCAGTGCCTTGCAATCACTATACCGGACTCTCATGATACGATCCATTCAGTAAAAATAGCCGCGTTAGTCGATTTACGAGAAGACGTCATGCGGCCTCTACCATTGAATCGCGACACATTTTCTGTGTTGCATCGTCAAAATGAAACTATAATGGGTATAGTAAATGGGCAGCAGTGCATCACAATTACTCTATCAGATTCCCAGGAGTGGTTCCGTTCAGTGACCGAAACCCCGTCATTCGATTTAAGACAAGTCGACATGGAACGTCTACTATTGAATCGCGACGCAGTTTCCGTGTCGCATCGTCAAACTGAAGCTCCAGTGGTTATAGTAGATTGACAGCAGTGCATCCCAATCACTCTACCGGAGCCAGAAGATGTTCCTTTCAGCGACCGTTGCTTCGTTAGTCGGTTTAAGAACAATCGTTATGGAGCCTCTATTATTTAATTGACTCAAATTTTGTGTCGCAACGTCAAAGTGAAGCTTCAATGGTACTAGGAAATGGGCTGCAGTACAACGCAATCACTCTGCCAGACTCCCAAGTGGGGTTCCCTTCGGTGAATGTTGCCGCGTTAGTCGATATAAGAGAAGTCGACATGGAATCTCAACTATTGAATCCAGACGCAAATTCTTTGTTCGCAACGACTAAGTGAATCTCCAATATTTTTAGAAAATTGGCAGCAGTGCATAGAAATTTCTGTACCGGCCTCCCAGGCGAAGTTCCATTCCGTGACCGTAGCCGTGTTAGTCGATAAAGAGAAGTCGTCATGGATCCTCTACCATTGAATCGCGACGTAATTTGTGTGTCGCATCGACAAACTGGAGCTCCAATGGTTATAGTGAATTGGCAGCAGTGGATCACAATCACTCTACTGGGCTCGCAGGAGAGGTTTCCTTCCGTGACCGTTGCTGCGTTACACGATTTAAGAGAAGTCGTCATGGAGCCTCCACTAGTGAATCGCTAACGGATTTCTGTGTCGCCTTGTCAAGGTGAAGCTCCAATGGTTATAGTAAATGGACAGCAGTGGATCACAATCACTCCAACGGACTCCCAGTAGATGTTCCGTTCAGTGACTGCAGCCGCATTAGTCGTCATGGAGCGTCTACTATAGAAATGCGACGAAATTTCTGTGTCGCATCGTCAATATGAAGATTCAATGGTTATAGTAAATGTGCAGCAGTGCGTCACAATCACTCTACCGGACTCCCAGGAGAGGTTCCATTGACTGCCCGTAGGAACGTTAGGCGATTTAAGAGAAGTCGTAATGGAGCCTGTACTATAGAACCGCGACGCAATATCTCTGTCGCATCGTATAAGTGACGCCTCAATGGCCTGAGTAAACGGGCAGCACTGCATCGCAATCACTCTACCGGGCTACCAGTAGAGGTTCCCTTCAGTGACCGAAGCTGCATTAGTCGATCTAAGACATGTCGTCATGGAGCCTCTACTATTGAATCGCAACGTAATTTACGTATCGCATCGTCAAAGTAAAGCAAAAATGGTTATAGAAATTGGGCAGCAAAGCATCGCAATCACTCTCCCAGAATCCCAGGAGAAGTTCCATTTACAGACCGACACTCCGTTAGTCGATTTAAGTCAAGTAGTATGAAGCGTCTACTTTTGTATGACGACGCAATTTCTGTGTCGCATCGGCTAAGTGGAGCTGCAATGGTTTCAGTAAATGTGCAACTGTGGATTGCAATCACGCTATTGGACTCCCGGGAGAGTTTCCGTTCAGTGAAAGTAGCTACATTAGCCGATTTAAGGGTAGCCGTCACGGACCCTGTAGTATTCAATCGCAACGCTAATTCGGCGTCGCATCGTCAAAGTTAAGCCGCAATGGCCATAGTAAATGCTCAGTGGTGGATAGCTATCACGCAACCGGACTCCCTGGAGAGGTTCCGTTCAGTGACCGTTGCTGCAATAGTCGACTTAATAGAAGTAGTCATGTAGCCTTTAGTATTATATCGCGACGCAATTTCTGTGTCACATCGTCAAGTGAAGCTGCAACGGTTACAGTAAACGGGCAAGAGTGCATCGTAATTATGCTACTGGAGACCCAGGAGAGTTTCCGTTCAGTGACAGTAGCCCCGTTTTCTGATTTAAGAGTAGCTGTCAGGGAGGCTGTAGTATTCAATCGCGACGCTAATTCGGCGTCACATCGTCAAAGTGAAGCTCCAATGGTTATAGTAAATGGTCAGCAGTGCATCGCAATCACGCTACCAGATTACCAGGAGAGGTTCCCTTCAGTGACCGTAGACGCGTTAGTCGACGTAAAAGTAGTATTCAATCAAGATGCTATATCTGTGTCGTATCGTCAAAGTGAAGCTCCAATGGCTATAGTAAATGGGCAGCAGTGCATCGCAATCATGCTAACGGACTCCCAGAAGAGGTTCAGTTTAGTGACCGTGACCGCATTAGTCGATTTAAAAGATGTCGTCATGGAGCCTGTAGTATTCAATCGCGACGCTATTTCTGCGTCGCATCTTCAATGTGAAGCTCCAGTGGCTATAGTAAATGGGGAGAGTGGGATCGCAATAACGCTCCCGGACGCACAGGAGGGGATCCGTTCCGTAACCGTGGCCGCAATAGTCGATTCAAGAGAAGTCGTCATGGAGCCCGTAGTTTTCAGTCGAGACGCTATTTCTCTGTCGCACATTCAAAGTGAAGCTCCCTTGTTTATAGTAAAAGGACAGCAGTGCATCACAATCACGCTGCCGGACTCCAAGGAGAGATTCCATTCAGTGATTGTAGCCTCATTAGTCGATTTATGAGGAGTCGTCATGGACCCTGTGGTATTCCGTTCAGTGACTGTACCCGCATTAGTCCTTTGAAAAGGTCATGGAGCCTGTAGTGTTCAATCGCGACGCAGTTTCTCTGTCGCATCGTCAAAGTGAGTCTCCGATGGTTACAGTAAATGGACCGTCGTGCATAGGAAACAAGCTACTGGGCTCCCAAGAGTGGTTCCTTTTAGTGACCGTAGCCACGTTCGAACTTTTGGGAGAAGTCGGCATGGAGCCTGTACTATTCAATCGCGACGCAATTCCTGTCTCCGATCGTAAAATTGAGTCTTCCAGGGTTACATCAAATGGGCAGCGGTGCTTCGGAAACAAGCTACTGGAGAAGTTCCGTTCAGTGACAATAGCCGCTTTAATCGATTGAAGAGAAGTCGGCATGGTGTCTGTAGTATTTAATCCCGACGCAATGTCTGTGATGCATCGTCAATGTGAGGCTCCGATGGTTACACTAAATGGGCGGTTTTGGATCAGAAAGAAGTTACTGGACTTTTAGCAGATATTCCGTTGAGTGACTGTTGCCACTTTAGTTTTTTTAAGGGAATCTTCATGGAGCGTTTATTATTCAATTGCGACGCAATTTCCGTGTCGCATCGCCAAAGTGAGGCTCTGATGGTTACAGTAAATGGGCAGTGGTGCATCGGAAACATGCTTCTGGACTCCCAGGAGAGGCTCCCTTCAATGGCTGTAGTCGCGTTAGTCGATTTGAGAGAAGTCGGCATGGAGCCTGTAGTATTCAATTGCGACGCAATTTCTGTGTCTCATCGTCAATGTGAGGGTGCGAGGATTGTAGCAAATGGCCAGTGGTGCACCAGATACGAGCAGTTTTACTTCCAGGAGATGTTCCATGTGGTGACCATAGCTGTGTTAGTCCTTCGGAGAGTAGTCGGCATGGAGCCTGTAGTATTCTATGTTGACACAATTTCTGTGTCGCATCGTCAATGTTTTAATAATCATATATTGTTACCGAACACTGCAAATTTTTCGTTTTTAATTCTCCTGTTTTGTTCTGTAGAAGTCGGGTATAGAAATTTGTGAGACTTTACGTAATACTCATTGTATCGCTACAACAGTTTTTGTTATTCCCCTACCATTATCAACTGTCTTATTATATGGTTGTCTATTTTGGAGGCTAAGAATAATACTAATACGGGGTGGGACATGGAACAGCCAATAATTTTAAGTTAGTACTGCAATGGAAGAGGTCGGATGAGCTTCAAGGTCACGATGGCAGTGAACGTTATGTTGGTGCCACTGTTAGATGCAAACATGGCGTAGTCAGACGAACAACATTCTTGTGCTGTCGAAACATATGTTTCCAAAAACCTGTCTATCGCTGCAGTACAACGTCCTATCTATACTCGGCATCAAATCCCCCTGGAAACGGTGCTCCCGACAGTAATTCGATTCTGTTATGGGTAGAAAACTTTCGTTGATGTGGCAATGTCAGGAAACAGAGTGGGAGCACAGAGGGCCTTTAGAACTCCTGAAAACGATGATGATATAGGTAGGTCGGTGTTGCAGTCCCCTAAACGCCCTGCTCGAAAGCATGCATCGTCGCTTGCACAGTTTGCTGTACTGCGTGTCGAATTCTCTACGGAGATCGTAAATTTCATATGAATGCGTGGTGTTTGTTCTTTCGGACATTCATATAACTGATACGCCTACCTGAGCAATGGATCCACCTTCTTCAGGGCAGATGCACAAATCCGTCCGACCCCCTGTGAGAATCTCACAGTAGCGAGCATGGAGGAAACTTTCAGGGGCTGAGGATAGGTGGCGCCGATAGGATTGTGGGTCGACCGCGAGGCGTGCCGACAGAGTCGGCGCGGGTGCGATAACGCTGTGTCCTCAGATGGCGCAGTGGTTGCCCCACCTGCCTACTCTAAGCAGGAGATCCTGGGTTCGAATCCTGCTCCGGGACACATTTTCGCTCGTTGCCGCTGATTCCGCGTAAAGTCCCACAGCAGCCGACAGCAGTCATCCCCTTCAGTTTGCCTTAATTTCAACCGTATGAAATGGCGATCTGTGAAGAACAGTCACAACAAGAAAGACAAAATCGACGAGAAGCCTGAAAAGACGTGACTGAAAACGTTCCTCAAGACGCGCACAATGATGAGCCACACTTTCACATTTCTGGATGCGTTAATAAACAGAATATGCGTTCAGAATGAGATATTCACTCTGCAGCGGAGTGTGCGCTGATATGAAACTTCCTGGCAGATTAAAACTGTGTGCCCGATCGAGACTCGAACTCGGGACCTTTGCCTTTCGCGGGCAAGTGCTCTACCAAAGTTTGGAAGGTAGGAGGCGAGATACTGGCAGAAGTAAAGCTGTGAGTACCGGGCGTGAGTCGTGCTTCGGTAGCTCAGTTGGTAGAGCACTTGCCCGCGAAAGGCAAAGGTCCCGAGTTCGAGTCTCGGTCGGCACACAGTTTTAATCTGTCAGGAAGTTTCATATCAGCGCACACTCCGCTGCAGAGTGAATATTTCATTCTGGAAATATCCCCCAGGCTGTGGCTAAGCCATGTCTCCGCTATATCCTTTCTTTCAGGAGTGCTAGTTCTGCAAGGTTCGCAGGAGAGCTTCTGTAAAGTTTGGAAGGTAGGAGGCGAGATACTGGCAGAAGTAAAGCTGTGAGTACCGGGCGTGAGTCGTGCTTCGGTAGCTCAGTTGGTAGAGCACTTGCCCGCGAAAGGCAAAGGTCCCGAGTTCGAGTCTCGGTCGGGCACACATTTTTAATCTGCCAGGAAGTTTTAGAATATGCGTTATTGGAAAAATTCGTGAGATACCTCTCCACAGTGATAAGGTCACAGTTTGGTGTGCAATTATGAAATTATTGGACTTAGTTTTGCTGAGGAGGACAACCATGTTGTTATCTTAGTAGTAAACGGTATGTGGATATGGTCCAAAACGTTTCTGAACCACAACTTCGACAAGAGCGTATGAGGCTAGTTTGGTGCCATGGCCCACACTGGTCAACATTTGATGAAAGTAGCCGGCCGAAGTGGCCGTGCTGTTAAAGGCGCTGCAGTCTGGAACTGCAAGACCGCTACGGTCGCAGGTTCGAATCCTGCCTCGGGCATGGATGTTTGTGATGTCCTTAGGTTAGTTAGGTTTAACTAGTTCTAAGTTCTAGGGGACTAATGACCTCAGCAGTTGAGTCCCATAGTGCTCAGAGCCATTTGAACCATTTTTTTTTTTTTCGATGAAAGTTTTGAAGGAAATCCTCGTCGGTCGTTTGGTCTCTCGGTACAGTGACATTCCATGGCAAGCGCGCTCGCTTGATTTTAGTCCGTGCGACTTCTTTCCTTGGTATTATCTCTCAACAGAAGTTTATAAACACCACCCAAGGACCTCCAGAGCCTCGAAGGATACTGTATGACTTGAAATAGTCTCCGTTCCACAACAGAGGCAGATATGTATTAATGAATAAATGTTTTCTAGCATTTTTAGTTTTTATTACCTTTTACACTTATAGATAATTCCCTGCCCCATCCTGCATACATTTTTACGATCTAATGTTCATAATATCACATACTAACACACGAGTATTACTCTCGTCGTGTTGGCAACTTTTAATATTCATTTTGCGGCATATAGCAGTTTTTGTATGGTGCCAAACAGCTTATACGGTCGTATTTACACTGCGACATACAGGTACATCATTATTTCTCTTGTGACGAACATTCTTGTTGCCAGGGCCAGCAGCTTCGTATTACTATCGGAGTATGCCAGTTACGCGGGTACATCTGCTCTTCGTGACTTTTACACATACACTATGTGATCAAAAGTATCCGGACACCTGGCCGAAAATGACTTACAACTTCGTGGCGCCCTCCAACGATAATGCTGGAATTCAGTATAGTGTTGGCTCAGCCTTGATCTCGCCTCTCACTACCGCAGGCATACGTTCAGTCGGGTGCTGGAAGACTTCTGGGGGAACGGCAGCCCATTCTTCACGGAGTGCTGCGCTGAGGAGAGGTATCGATGTCGGTCGGTGAGGCCTGGCGCGAAATCGGCGTTCCAAAACATGCCAAAGGTGTTCTATAAGATTCAGGTCAGGACTCTGTGCAGGCCAGTCCATTACAGGGATGTTATCCCCGAATTGCTCTTCAACAATGGGAAGCAAGAAGGTGCATAAAACATCAATGTAGGCCTGTGCTGTGATAGTGCCACGCAAAACAACAAGGGGTGCAAGCCCCCTCCATGAAAAACACGACCACACCATAACACCACCGCCGCCGAATTTTACTGTTGGCACTACACACGCTGGCAGATGTTAACCGGGGATTCGCCATACCCACACCCTGCCATCGGATCGCTACATTGTGTACCGTGATTCGTCACTCCACACAACGTTTTTCCACTGTTCAATCGTCCAATGCTTATGCTCCTTACACCAAGCGAGGCGTCGTTTGGCATTTACCGGCGTGATGTGTGGATTATGAGCAGCCGCTCGATGATGAAATCCATGTTTTCTCTCCTCCCGCCTAACTGTCATAGTACTTGCAGTGGATCCTGATGCACTTTGGAGTTCCTGTGTGATGGTCTGGATAGATGTCTGCTTATTACACATTACGATCCTCTTCAACTGTCAGCGGTGTCTGTCAGTCAACAGACGAGGTCGGCCTGTACGCTTTTGTGCTGTACGTGTCCCTTCACGTTTCCATTTCACTATCACATTGGAAACAGTGAACCTAAGGATATATAGGAGTGTCGAAATCTCGTCTACAGACGTATGACACAAGTGACACCCAATCACCTGACCACGTTCGAAGCCCGTGAGTTCCGCGGAGCACCCCATTCTGCTCTCTCACGATGTCGAATGACGGCTGATGTCGCTAATATGGAGTACCTGGCTGTAAATGGCAGCACAATGCGCCTAATATGGAAAACGTATGTTTTGGGGGTGTTCGGATACTTTTGAATACATGGTGTATTTTCAGCAGGTCTTATATAGGTGGATGTTTTATACGCTAGCAAATCTGCGTCACTGTATCATATATGTTCTGCAAGGAACACTCTATTTCTGTCTCAGATATTTTCAGCTGCTTAATCAAGACGTTGAGGTAGTAGGGTGAGCAGATGATACCACTCTCGAAGCCAGCAGCTGGATGAATGAAGACGTATTCCAGCTTCTCGGCGGCCATATCTTCAGTTTTGAAGTGTTTAGG
The DNA here is from genome assembly GCF_023864345.2 of Schistocerca serialis cubense. Taxonomy (NCBI): domain Eukaryota; kingdom Metazoa; phylum Arthropoda; class Insecta; order Orthoptera; family Acrididae; genus Schistocerca; species Schistocerca serialis. The sequence goes on along the minus strand of NC_064646.1, from coordinate 469,981,010 downwards.
AGCTGTAGAGTACAGGCATCACAAAATTCACGTCTCTTAATAACATATTTCTAAACACAGGCGTTTGAAGTCCTGGTAGCCATCATGTTTAAATGTTAGTAGATTTGTTAGGTGGGTTACATGTTACTGTTGCAAGCTATTTCTTACAGTAATCGCAGCTAGGAAGCTTGCTGTATAACCGAGACATGTCCGTTTCGCACGGCCACACGAAAGAACTGAGGAAACCCTGTATAGTATATTTCTTACTGCGTCGTGTCCTTCTCATTGATGTGAAAGCAGTTACGGTTACCTACCCATGGAACTACCAGCTGGTAACAGAATGTAGTAACAGAGAGTGTGGAAGAGCGGTCTTAAAACGTCACATCCTTATATGACACCGTTCTGCAGATGAGTTAAACAGGAGTTCTACTACTAATAATAGCACTGGGAATGTAGCAGTTTTGTAAATTATCGCCGAAAATGAACAGCACGTCTATTTCCTTAGCGAGCACAACCGTCGTGAAAGTAACATATTGAAGTTGTGATGCAAGAATACTTGCCTCTGGTCAGTACTACGTTGAGTGCGCTCCTGCCTTCTAGCTGCACACCCGCAGTCGCATTCTGAAGCACAGGTAACGCTGTCATCAATCCGAAAGTTCGAACGGCACAGCACTTTTGTGGGGATTGTCGTATTGCACGTTGCCTTTCTCCGACGACTGAGCGGGACCTATACTTAAGCGTGGACGCCGAAGCAAGGAGAACCTCAGCGTTTCTAATATTAACAAACACTGAAAGAGAGGAAGCGAGCGAAAAGTGAGACATAATAAATTCTAGTACTGACTGGCAATCGAACTCGAGACCTTTGGCTCCGTAGTGAACCGCACTGCCACTGAGAAATCGAGCTACAAGGAGTGTAATACTCTTCAATTTCCACATACAAAGAAACAGTGCAAACCAACACAACCTCATAACGATGTACAAGGAACAAATCTTACCACCGGAATCAGAACGTGATGGTCGTTGAGTGATAAAAACATGAATGCAACAGGCAATAAATTTTTCATAGACTGTTAAAGTCTAACTGGCAATCAAGAGCAAGTAAATCATTTCGGAAGTGTAAAAATGTGTTTAAGGTGGCAGAAACTGGTGCAAAGTCTTTAATGTACAGGAGGTCGAAGCTCGTACAGTCCAGAATCGACACGGCAGTCAGACAAAATCGTTTTGAGCGTTGAGGCAATCACCCGACCCACGGACCAGGTTGAAGATACGCGTTTGGTAAAACAGCGTGTCCTGCTGCGTGAACTAGTCCGTAACTGCCTGCTGCAGGTCCTTGTTCCACAGGAATGGTACACCCTTGGGGGCCTTTTTTTGAGAGTCTGAAGGTGTGATAATCGTACTGGGTAAAATTAGGACTGCAGGACAGGTGCTAGAGTGTCTTCCGCGTGAATTATTGTCCGTAGTTGATGAGGCTTGCTTTCCAGAACGACCCTCGACGAGCACAGAACTTGGCGCACTGTTCCACAACGGTGACTTTTGGCAGACACGCTGCGCTATCCATATTCTTCAATTCTTCGATGGATATCTACCGGTGTTTGCCCTCCGGCAGCCAAGAAAAGAATAATAGCACGCTGGTTGTGTCTCGAAGCGTTTGGTAACAACTTCCCATAGTTGACGTTTCCGCAGTTACCGCTCTCACGTCGGAAAGACACGAATGCCAGACTAATCCCTCGCCTACATTTCGATGCTTATATGCCCGCATCAGAGTCGCGCTAAGTTGTGCATGCCCTCAAACGGAAACTTTGTGAGAGCTGCTTATATCTAAAAGTGTAAGTAAGCTGTTTAGGTTTTTATGTTGGTAACGCCACGTAGCGCTCTGTATGAAAATCACTGACTGTGCTGTGTGCAGTCTGTGGCTGGGTGGCATTGTTGGAGTATTCGCTTGTGTAGTGTTGGGCAGTTTGATGTGCACAGCGCGTAGCGTTGGGCAGTTGGAGGTGAGCCGCCAGCAGCGGTGGATGTGAAGAGAGAGATGCAAGAGTTTTGATCGGCGGACGATCTGGACGTGTGTCCGTCAGAAAAAGGAAACTTGTTTAATTGGATGTCACAAAATAATATATATATATATATATATATATATATATATATATATATATATATATACTTTTGAACGCTATTAAGGTAAATACATTGTTTTTTCTCTATCAAAATCTTTCATTTGCTAACTATACCTATCAGTAGTTAGTGCCTTCCGTAGTTAGAATCTTTTATTTAGCTCGCAGTAGTGGCGCTCGCTGTATTGCAATAGTTCGAATAACGAAGATTTTTGTGAGGTGAGTGATTCATGAAAGGTATAGGTTATTGTTATGCAGGGCCATTCTTTGGTAGGGATTACTGAGTCAGATTGCGTTGTGCTAAAAATATTGCGTGTCAGTTTATTGATGATCAGAATAAGTAAAGAGAGAAATGTCTGAGTACGTTCAGTTTTACTCAGCTGTCCCTGTATTAAATAAGGTAATAGTTTACCAGCATAGTCACTCATAATTTTCCAAGGGGACGTTTCAAAAGGTACACACAAATTCGATATTGCTTGCAAAGTTAATTGCTGCAGTCTGTTTTTTGTGTAGTTTGACGACAAAAATGTCAGGCTGCGGACTTTCCCTGAGTTTCTTACTACAAATCCAGCAGAGACACACCTTAATATAATTTCTGTTTAAAATTCCTGCGTTGCATTCCTTTTTGAACGACGTTTCCACTAAGCGCTATTCTGTAAAAGCCATTGAAACACTCGACTTCTTTTCCTTGCCAGCATTTCTTGGATTTTCGCCGGCTTGCTCTTAAACGACACCACTTTTAGTGAAGACGCTTTCCTTTCCGTAAGCCTTCCACCACCAACGCCGGCGGCTCCAGTTAATAACTGTCTGCCTGCGCACCTCACTCCATTCCTCGTGGGAAATCTGCCGAGAGCTCCAGCCGCGGTATTGCCTTTAGGTGAGATGTACTTTGTTTCGGAATGAGATATTTCACAAAATGCAGTTATCCAACAAAACAGCAACTGAGCGTCAATTTACACCATACTGGAAACAAATGGAAGTACAAGACACGAGTCCCCACGTATCTTGTTCATTTCTGTACCAATGTTAGCTCTTTAAAGTCATATTGGAGACAGCTTGTGACCCTAGCGCTCTGTTAATAATTTTCACTATTTTTTTAATAAACATAAGAACTGATAATGACGAAGAACGTAAATCAATACACAATGGTGAGCCTAAATATGACCAGTGCCCACCTCTAGGTTAACCCTCAAACGGTAAGGTGCGGGTCGGGTCCCACCCAACGGTTCAGTTTCTCCACTGCACCGCTCTACCCGCACAGTGTAGGAAGTCGAGCCGGCCAGGAACTCTACCAGCCAGTCGTGCCATGGTTACTGGACTGACTGTAGTTATCGCCTAAGTGATCTTGGCTTGCTAAGTGTATTCCCGGTTTGTATTCGACCCGGCAGTACCAGAAATGTTAATAATTTCACAGTTTTGATACGAAACTGGCTTGGAAACAACTCTTACCGCGCCTGAGGCAGTTCCAGCTGAGCTACGACGCCAGGGGGATCCTTCAGACCAAGAGGACGGTGGAAGAGTCTGTCTCAGGATTCACAATCTCACGAGAAACTCTTATAAACACTGATACAGAAGAAGATGTTTTCGATGTGGGTGAGAGGTACAGCAGTGAAGAAGAAGGAGCAGAAGACAGAAATTTTGAGTTAGGTATGTACGAGTAAACAGTGACCCGCCAGGTTGGCTGAGACCGCTAATGCGCTGTTCCTGGACTCGGGAAAGCGCGCCGGCCCCAGATAGAATCAGCCCAGCGGATTACCGACGTCGGCCGGTGTGTCGGCCAGCCTGGATGTGGTTTTTAGGCGGTTTTCCACATCCCTCTAGGTGAATACCGGGCTGGTCCCCATGTTCCGTCTCATTTACACGACTCGCAGACATCTGAACACGTTCGCACTATTCCATGGATTACACTAGACGCAGACAGCTGGGGTACATAAATTCTGTCCTGGGGGGTACGGGATGGTGGCAGGAAGGGCATCCGGCCACCCCTTATAACTAACCTTGCCAAATCCGTTCCTAACCATGCCGGCCCTGCGAAACTGCGGGACAAGGCACCAGCGAAAGAAAGAAGAAGTATGTACGAGCAAACAGTCTGGACCACAAGCCTATATGTTCAGAATACTCACGAAATCCCTTCCTCAAATGTGGTTACTCACCTACCTGGACCTAAAGGGTTCAAATGGCTCCGAGCACTATGGGACTTAACAGCTGAGGTCATCAGTCCCCTAGAACTTAGAACTACTTAACCCTAACTAACCTAAGGACATCACACACATCCATGCCCCAGGCAGGAATCGAACCTGCGACCGCAGCGGTCGCGCGGTTCCAGATTGAAGCGCCTAGAACCGCTCGGCCACACCGCCCGGTGGATCTAAAGGGAAGTTACGAGAGATCACAGATGAAAAAAGATTATTTTTACTTTTTATGACCAATGAAATGATAGAAAACATTGTTCGTCACACTAATAACGAAATAGAATACTCAAATCTCAAGCACATTGACCCAAGAAATTCATTTTTACATCCGACAGACGTAGCTGATTTAAAAGGAGATAAAGCTTTTCATGAGTGGTCTTTTGAAAGATTATGGCTTATGCCATGTTTTCCGAGACCGCCGATCTTTCGTTGTACTATCTCGCAGAAGAGATTTACAGTCCTCCTACAAAATTTGAGAATCGATGGTAGAAGTACCAAGGAGTCGAGAAAGACTAAAGATAAATTTGTAGCGTTTCGGGAAGTATGTGCTACTTCTGTAAGTCATAGTTTGCAGTATTACAGCGAGACAGAACATTTGACTGTGGATGAAACATTACTGAGTTTCCGTGGTCGGAGTCCCTTCAGAATGTTTACACCATCTAAACCTGATACGTAAAGTCGAAAATGGTTTCATTGCGTGACGCCAAAACGTTCCGTTTCATTTCAGGCAACCCACATAACGGAAAAGAGCAAACAAACAATAACGATGATTTATCCATACAGACTAAATATATTCCTAGACTTCCTGACTCAGCGACAGGGAGCAGTTGAAATGTGACAACCGATAGCTGGTTCATTTCGTATGAGTTAGCAGAGAAACTAAGTGAAAACGTATGTAAATCGGTACACTACGTAAAAATAAGCGTCAGATAAAACTATGTATGTTGCAACGGCTCCAGCTAGAGCTATAAAGTTCGTCTATCAATACAATAAACTGTTGATTTCTTTCACCACTGAGAAGAAGAAGAATAAAAAAGTTATCCTAATGTCAACAATGGACCACTGTGGAACAATAAGCGGTGGATCAAGCAAGACACAGATTGTTGAATTCTATACCCTAACAAAAGCTGGAGTGGACATGTTAGACAAACAGTGCAAAGACAAGAAAAAGGAAAACCCGAAGGTGACCATTAAGACACTTCTTCAGAATGATACACGTCGCAACTGTGAACAGTTGCCTTTTATTCAAATCTAATACGAACCAAGATTCATTCGCAGTACGTGCACGGGCCACGTTCATAAAAAAATCCCATGTTGGGTTCGACCAAACCCGTGACGGAAAAAAGAACGCCCAATCCACGTACTTCGATATCTCTTCGTTTGATAATTTCGAAGGTATTAGGAAAAAAGAGGAACAATTCACTGTCACACATAGATTTTGCAGACAAAAAGAAGAAGACGTAGCTTGTGTGATCTTTCGAAAGACAGAAATGGAACTGAATTTTGCTTCAAATGCAATTCATGCGTATGTCGTGAGCAAAAAACGCCTTAGGTGCGTGACTGATGCTTCTATTGAAGAAACAGGTATATGGTATTTCCCTCTATTTCTGGAAACATTTCATTTTTTCTTTACATTATTTTGTGTTTTGTCAAAAAAGACGGGGATTGTGTTTCAATTTGTGCACGTGGTTTGATTTGGATTTGATGGCTACTAAGAAGTAACGGTAATACGAGGCGTGTTTTTTAAGTAAGGACCGTTTTGAAATAGAAAAAAATCGTGCTAAAATATCTGAATAATTTTACTTTTACATGAAATCCTGTACCTTAATCTACTTTTCTACATAATTTCCGTCAATATTGAGGCACTTGTCATAACGTTGTACCAGTTTTTGAATACCCTCCTCGTAGAAGTCTGCCGCCTAACTTGTTAACCACTGCATCACCACTGTTTTGACTTCGTCATCGTCTTGAAGACGCTGACCGCCCAGGTGTTTCAAGTGCAGGAACAGATGGTAGTCACTGAGCGCAAGATCGAGGCTGTACGGAGGATGATGTAGAGTTTCCCACCGAAAAGATGTGATGAGATCTTTGGTCTGATTCGCCACATGCGGACGGGTATTGTCCTGCACCAAAACGATGCCCTTGCTCAACTTCCATGGACCGTTGCTTTGATTCTGGTGTGACGTAGGCCACCCATGTTTCATCCCCCGTAACAATTTGTCTTAAGAAATTATCACCGTCGTTGTGGTACTGCTCAAGGAAAGTCAATGCACTGTCTAAACGTTTGGTTTTGTGCACATCCGCCAACATTTTCGGCACCCAACGCGCCCACAATTTTCGGTAATTCAAGTGCTCGGTCGCAAGGCCATACAAAACACTACGAGAAACATTAGGAAAGTCATCCCGTAAGGAGGAAATCGTAAAGCGTCTGTTTTCTCTCGCTTTAATGTCCACTTCCTGCTCCAAACTTTCATTAACGACCGAAGGGCGCCCACTCCGTCGTTCATCATGCACCATTTGTGCGGCTATCTTTAAATGCTCTCACCCACTTTCTTACCATTCCATCACTCATAATGTTTTCTCCGTAAACTGCACAGATCTCACGATGAATATCGATCGCTTTTAGGCCTTTAGCAATAAGAAATCTTTATAACAGTCCGTACTTGATAGTCGGCGGAACTCACGATTATCGGAGGCATCTTAAACACTCAGTACACAACGTAAACAAGGAAGAATCAGACTGTAGTGGCGTCAGTGCTTAGATTAAGGTACAGGCTTTCATGTAAAAATAAAATTATTGAGATATCTTAGCACGTGTTTTTTTAATTTCAAAACGGTACTTACTTAAAAAACACGCCTCGTATGTCATGTAACATAATATGAATAAACTTTATTATTCAATAATAACACTTACTGTGTACTTGTATCCACACTAATCTCATCGAAGAGGGAGCGGCTCGAATACGACTCCAACTACCGTACCATTTGAGGGTTAAATGGCGCCTGATGACGCAGTGTTCACGTGCTTTCGTAAGGAAAGTATATAAGCGGAGCAGAAACGACGCAGACTGCAAACGTGAAAATCCATTGAGATGAGCGACTCTGGCAGAGAGCAGGTTGTTGTGGACGCACGCCTCGCAATGAGTGTCTCGTTATCGGCGAAGCTGTGCGGCTGTCCGCAAGCAGCTGCCGTGAGCTGTATGTCCTCTTCTGCCCGATGTACCACACGTGTATAACACCTCCAGGTTTCATTTTCTTCTCGGATCGATACCCAGCTGAACTGTCTCTGGCCTTCACGGTAGACATCGCATTTGCGGCAGCTCACTTGTTCGTTCTTCTGCCGAGCACCATGATGTATCAGCACTGATTGCACTGTCCAACTGCACGACATGTGTCGGCGAAATGAAGGTGGAGACATGCATTTATTTTTCTAATTAAATTCTTGTCACACGTTTTCATAATGTATTAAAACTGTGCAGACATACCTCTGTTAACAACGAACTATAGTTAATGTTATAACGGGTTTGTAAGCTTTGAACTTCTGGGTATCACATATGATACCTTGGCACTCAGTGCCGAATTTGTTTACGTCAGCTGAAGTGTGGCTATATTTTTTCCACTTGATTACCAGGCTTGACTGATGAAGAGGTCACTGAGTTGGACAACAGAGTTAATCGAGATGAGACTGACACAGAGTTCTATGAATGTGTGAAGACAGTGACGCATTGATGCAAAGAGATCAAAATGAAGAAATTGCATTAGAAGATTAACCTGTACGTATTGTTCAAAATCGAGAAACAAACGGGTTATGGAGGTATACGAATGATAAAGGATAAGTATGTTAGTAAAAAAATCACTGTCTTCCATTAGACGGGTTACTTGGAAAACTTATATACCTGTTTTGGTTTTCAAATGTGTGGCACTACCAGTAACTTCGAATCTAACATTGCTGTCGGGAACTCAGCAACCATAGATGAACTCATTAAGCCGTTTGAATATTTTTTGAGTAGGTCCTATATGTCTCATTTCACCAACATTAGGCACGTCAGTGACAAAGGAAAATCACTTCATTCTAATGTAGAAGAAATGCACAAGTTTTGGGTTGTCAATACCGTGGCAGCACATTTAGGCGTACCACGGCGAAGAATGAGTTGTAAGAAGAAAGCTAGATACCCACTAATTTCTCAAGGAACAGTTATTGGCTCCTGAGGAATTAACTAAAATTAGTTACGACTTACAATTGTTGAAAGTTTACGTCCCAAGTCTGTAGTTTGATCTAGCTTGAAATCTACAGCAGACATGAACAGTGTATGTAGTATTTTTGAATAATGTTTTGGTACTGAAACAACATGATACTGTACAGTATTGGTTATAATTGCCCTGCTTATGTCCCGAAGTATTATATATCATGGCGTAGAAACACACACATACACAGATGGCGGTAGTATAGCGTGTAAAAGGTATAAAAGGAACTGCCATCTGTACTCAGGTCATTCATTTGAAAACGTTTGCAACGCCAGTATGGCCGCACCATAGGAATTAGCAGGCTTATAACGCGGGATGGTAGATGGAACTAGAAGCATGGGACGTTCCATTTCGGAAATATTTAGGGAATTTAGTGTTCTCAAACCCACTGTGTCAAGAATGTACCGAAAATACCAAATTTCAGTCATTAACTCTCACCACGGGCAGTGCAGTGGCTGACGACATTCACTTAACGATCGAGAGCAGAGACGTTTGCGTAGAGTGTTGTGTTGTATTGTATGGAACTGGGGACCTAAAAACGACGGAAAGCCTTCGTCCCCGCCGTAGCTCTCAGTGGTACACAATCCCACAACAGGCTAAAGCAGTCCACTCACCCCACCGCCGCCCCACACCGAACCCAGGGTTATCGTGCGGTTCGGCCCCCAGTGGAACCACTGGGGAACGTCTCACACCAGACGAGTGTAACCTCAATGTTTGCGTGGTACAGTTTTTATGGTGCACGCGTACTTGGACAAAGTGTTTGAGTAGCAATCGCCGACATAGTGTAACTAAGGCGGAATAAGGAGAATCAGCGCGCATTCGCCGGGGTAGTTGGAAACCGCCTTAAAAATCATCCACAGACTGGCCGGCACACCGGGCGGATACGTGCAGGGGAGCGGCATTGCGTAGAGCAGTCAGTGCTAACTAACAAGCAACTTTACGTGAAATAACTGCAGAAATCGATGTGGGGCGAACGACGACCGTATCCGTTAGGACAGTGCCGCGAAATTTGGCGTGAATGGTCTATGGTAGCAGACAACCGATGCTAACAGCACGACACCGTTGCAGTCTTTCTCGTGGGCTCGTGACGATATCGGTTGGACACTAGAGGACTGGGAACCGTGACCTGGTCAGATGAGTCCCGGTTTGTGTTAGTAAGAGGTAATGGTACGTTTCGAGTTGTCAACAACGCACGGTGCAAGCCGGTGGTGACAGTAATGGTGTTTACATGTAAAGTACTGGGTCCACCAGTCTATCTGAACCTATCATAGACCGGAAATGATTATCTTCGGCTACTTGAGGACCATTTGCAGCCATTGATGGACTTCATATACCCAAATAACGATGTCGTGTCACCGGGCCACAGTTGTTTGAGATTGCTTTGAAGAACGTTGTGCACAAATCTAGGGAATGATCTGGCAACCCAGATCGCCCGGCATGAATCCCATCAATGATTTGTTAACATAATCGACAGGTCAGTTGGCACACAACATCGTGCATCGGCAATACTTTCGCAGTTATGGATGGCTACGGATGCAGCACGGCTCAACACTTCTGCAGGACACTTTCAACGACTTGTTGGGTGAGGTGTGTTGCGCCTTTTCTGGCGCACCAGCCCTTTGGCGCGACACTGTCGATTACCCGGCTGTACTAGGATCTTTGCCCCTGTTGTGATCTTGCCGGTGTTTTCGCGTTCGTGGCAGTTGTGTTGGACTCTCTACGAGGCGGAAGGACGTGTTTTCGTGAACGAAAGAGGAAAACACGCGTGCTCGGCCAGCAGCGGCACGGCGGGTCGACCTCATAAGCCGGTCACGAGTTTGTGGTGGACCTGCCTGACGTCAACTCCGGGCGCTGTTCGTCGCATTGCTTTGGTGTCTGTTTTCTCGGAGGGACCCGTCCCTGGAGACCATCTCGAACAACGCTCTCCATCGAAGGTGTAAGTGATTTTCGTGCCTTCGTTTCGTTGAACCATTTGCGTTGCGGCGAGTGTACTTGTTGCTTGGTTGTCCTAATGTACGTGTTGTGGAAGTAAGAGCAACCCCGCCAGAGTGTGTAACCACATGGAGACCAGCAGCTACTATTTCTTTTTAAAAAATCCACTGGTTGGATTACTTTTAGGAAGCTGATTAGCTAGAAGGTGTGTGTGGGGTGTTTTTTTTTTTTTTTTTTTTTTTTTTTTTTTTTTTTTTTTTTTTTTTTGGGACAGTATCCATAAGTTTACGTATTGTTTGTATGAGATTTTCATTATATTTTGATTGCCATCAAATCGACGTACCTTATATATTGCTGTAAAATTTGGGTCACTTCTACTGAAAGCACTTACTCAGTTATTAGGAAAGACTCGTATTCTGTAAAGCTAGTCATTTGCACGTAGTTCCTTTATATAAGTACATTTATTTGAAAGTACTCACTCTGTATGAGTGAAAGAGCCATTGGTTCTTCATTTATTGTTGTTTGTTGATCTCTTAACTTGTATTAATTGATTTTTGGTTGGTGTTTGTCGTGTTTTGTGCGGTCTGTCCGTGCTCCAGTTTTCTGCGAGTTGGGGTGTGTGGGAGCGGCGCCACGTCCCGCTTCGGTGCACAGAAGCTGTGACGTGACGTGTAATGGGAAGTGACTCCCGGTTGGGCTCCGGCGTTTAGGCGTTGTTTGGACGGCTGGTCTGCTCTGCTTCCGGCATTTTAAGTTATGTCACCTTTTGCCCAGGGCAGCCTGGCGTCACTGCCCGTTTGGTAAACATTTAACGTGTTTCATATTTATATATATGATTTGCTTGGGAAGGAATTGTATTAAATTATAAATTTTGTGCTGCTTGTGGTATCTGGGTTCTTAACGAACTGGTGTGCGCTCCATAAATCACTTTCATATTGTAATTTATTGTTCTTTTAAGTATTGAAATCTCTGTGGCTGATCTCTTTAAGTCATTTGGCAATAGTAATTTGTTGCCTTGCTTGAGAAGCAAGATATCTGTGATATTTAGGTATTGCCTTAAAAATGGCCACGTGTTGATAGTCTCTTTGCTGTTTTATAAATGTTGCCCTTGAATAAATTGTCAATTTATTGATTCGGTAGTTGTTGTGTTTAAGGAGTGACATTATAGGGGCCCTGAACTTCCATGCTAAGTGTACCCCTCATCCCGACTTCCTCAGCCACACCGGGTACACGCCACGTGAGTCGTTGCACTACGCTGGGCAGAGGGAGGTCCGACACGATACTAGGAGGCAACATATGATTTTTGTCACTTCAGTGTAGAGTGCTGGCACAGATACAGGTTTTTCGACGCACACCGTTCAATGCCTGTTGTTGAAAGTGGGACCCTGCAGCAAACGACACCTGCATGCTCCCACGCTGACCCAGCGATCCCGTCAGTTACTGTTGCAACAGGCATAGAATCATCGGAAACGTTTCTTGACACAGCAGATCTGGCCATCACAGATGGAGAGGCGTGGAACACACAACCTGCCATGGACGAAGGCAGGTAACAGCAGAATTACGCTATTGCGGTCATTCACTGGGACTTCATTAGGTCCTGTGGTGGTAATAAAAGGCACTACGTGAGACTACGTACATCCCTGCATGCTTTATTTCTTTCCTGTCGGAGGTGGCACCGCCCATCAGGATAACTGTCCGTCAAACAAGGCCAGGAGCGTGGCTTCCGGAGTACTCTCTTTGAGGCTATCATCATCCATTTCCACGCCCGCGAATCACCGCCCCGTAACTTACCACAGTTACACAACCTGTGAGTAGATACCTGGTGAAACATACCTCTGAAAAACTTGGACTTCAACTTTTTTGTCCTGTCGTTCTCAGTTGCGTATAATATTACATTATGTTTATAATTTTTTAGTTTTGAACAATTACACATTCGATCTTTGACAGTGACATTCGACAACTGGCAACATCAACCAAAACATAATATCAAAACGCATGTTCAGGTCCTAATTCTGTGAAATCTGAAAAACGAAATTTCAGATTGGAGTTATGAGAAGAAGAAAAGGCCAAAAATGGAACAAAAACACAATATGTAGGACAATACCTACTAAACTGTATAAAATGTATAAAATGTGTATATTCCAGGCCACTGAACATGCCTTGCTAAGAATAAAGTCGAAATACGTATGGTACGAAAACTATGTTTTATTCATCTGTAATTAGACGGTCCATTAGTAAAAATTATCAACGTACCGTAAAAACGACTAAGGACTTCTCAAATCTAAGCCTCGCAGAATCGCTCCTGCATTGCGTTGCCAAGATCGCATGCTGTAAAGCAAATTGTCATATCCTTTTATCAGTGCATATGTTGTGTAGCGGTTGCCACAGATACCAAATTCCTTGAAGAGTTTTCTGAAGGACGTTGTAGGCCTAACACCAGGTCTAATTCTCACAACACGTTCCTGTAGCGTGAAAATACTGCGCCTGTAAGTTGAGTTTCCCCAGAAAATCATTTCGTCACGCATTACTGAATGGAAAAATTCAGAATACACTTCTTCTATTTCTGCTACTTGATCAGCCCCAGTGGGCCGAACGCTACTACAAGTTTCCTCCCCCATTGTATTCTGCCCATTGCCGCAATCCGCCATCCGTCCACATCTATTGATGCTCGGTTTAAATCTTCATGGAGGCCATCCCTTCAACGCTGTAGGTGTGAAATCCAGGAGCTTCCGAGGCCATCTGAGATCTTCCGTCTGGGACACATGGTCGGCCCACTGCATTCTTTTGGCTTTCACGGTTCCTGCGATGTTGGTCTGCTGGTATATTTCCTCAAGCCATTGGTTGTGTCTGATCCCCCGTTCCCCTGTGTATGCATCCAGAACCGGACCGAAGATCTTCCGAAGCACTTTTCTCTCAAAAACGAGGAACTTATGGAAGTCCTTTTTCCGGTTACTCTATGTCTCACAGTCATATAGAACAACAGGCCGGATCAGGGTTTTGTATAGTCGAATCTTAAACTGTCTGGAGAGATATCTGGACCGAAGCAGTTGTGCTAGGCCGTGGAAGATCGGTTTCCTGCTTGTATTCTGGCAGTGAACTCTGCTTCACATGACTTGTTCTCAGTGAAAAGTCCCCCAAGGTATTTAAATTCATTCACTCTCTTCTAGCACTGGTCTCCCACCTGCAATGATAGTAAGTGCCCAGCAGTCTGACTCTGAGATCGCATCATAATGACGTTCTCTGTCTTGGCTTCGTTTATGCTTAGCCCAAATTTGCTGGCAGCTCCTCTAGTGCTCTGCTCATTTGTTCCAACTTCTCTTCAGACTTAGAGGGTAAATAGATGTCTGCACAGGCTAAGTATGCCAGTCTCTTTCCTTCGATTTCAATCCCTTCGTCCTCTTGGAAGGTCTCGCGTACAATCTTCTCGAGGGCAAAGTTGAACAGGATTTTGGAGTAACCATCTCCTTGCCTGAGTCCTGGCACAGTTTCAAAGTCCTCAGTTACGCCGTTTCCCCCTCTTCACCTTTGCACGTGTTTCGCTCAGACAGATTGATGAGTTTCTCTGCCATGCCAAACTCCCTTAAACACCTGACAGCCTCTTGCGATGTATACAATCATGGGCTTTCTTAAAATCAACAAATAAAATATGCTAATCTTTACCATATTCACCCACTTTCTCAGTGAGCTGCCGGAGACTGAAGATGTGATCTACTGTTGACCATCCTGGCCGGAAACCTCCCTGGTACTCCCCAATCACCGATTCTGCCACTGGCTGAATTCGATGTATGAGGCAATTGGACAGGATCTTATATCAGACGTTAAGCAGGGCGATTCCTTGATAGTTGTCGCATTTCAGTTTGTCGCCCTTCTTATGTATTGGACAAATCAGAGCTGTTTTCCATTCAGCTGGTAGTTCTTCTTTGGTCCATAATGCCTGTATCAGTCGGTGTATTCTTTCTGCAAGTTTCTCTCCTCTTGCTAGGATCATTTCAGCCTGTATTCCATCTTCTCCTGGACTCTTATTCTGCTTAAGGTGTCTGATTCTGGTTTTTATCTCATCCAGGGTAGGTGGGCGATAATCTGCATCAGCTGTAATTGGGTACTGGAAATCAAACTGCAGTTCGGGTTCATCACAATTTAGCAACTGTCGAAAGTACTCTTTCCATCTCTGAGCTATGTCGCTATCGTTCGTTAGGATCTTATCATGGGAATCTTTGACACATTTCTGATTGGCCTGGTGACCTGTGCAGAGGTACTTCACCTCCAGAAACATTTCCCTAGTCTTTTGTCCTTTGAAGTCTGTTTCTGCTTCAGTGATGATATCCCTTATATACAAGGTGATTCAAAAAGAATAACACAACTTTAAAAATGTGTATTTAATGAAAGAAACATAATATAACCTTCTGTTATACATCATTACAAAGAGTATTTAAAAAGGTTTTTTTCACTCAAAAACAAGTTCAGAGATGTTCAATATGGCCCCCTCCAGACACACGAGCAATATCAACCCGATACTCCAACTCGTTCCACACTCTCTGTAGCATATCAGGCGTAACAGTTTGGATAGCTGCTGTTATTTCTCGTTTCAAATCATCAATGGTGGCTGGGAGAGGTGGCCGAAACACCATATCCTTAACATACCCCCATAAGAAAACATCGCAGGGGGTAAGATCAGGGCTTCTTGGAGGCCAGTGATGAAGTGCTCTGTCACGGGCTGCCTGACGGCCGATCCATCGCCTCGGGTAGTTGACGTTCAAGTTTCATAACTAACCTTTTTCGTAGGACTCTCCATACAGTTGATTGTGGAATTTGCAGCTCTCTGCTAGCTCTGCGAGTCGATTTTCCCGGGCTGCGAACAAATGCTTGCTGGATGCGTGCTACATTTTCATCAGTCGTTCTCGGCCGTCCAGAACTTTTCCCTTTGCACAAACACCAACTCTCTGTAAACGTTTAATACACCACCTATCAGGAGGCTTAACACCATACTTCGTTCGAAATGCACGATGAACAACTGTCGTCGATTCACTTCTGCCGTACTCAATAACACAAAAAGCTTTTTGTTGAGCTGTCGCCATCTTAGCATCAACTGACGCTGAAGCCTAGTCAACAGCGCCTCAAGCGAACAAATGTACAACTAAATGAAACTTTATAGCTCCCTTAATTCGCCGACAGATAGTGCTTAGCTCTGCCTTTTGTCGTTGCAGAGTTTTAAATTCCTAAAGTTGTGGTATTCTTTTTTAATCACCCTGTATTTCGTCTTTGCTCTTCTGAGAGTTGCTTATGTAGTCTTTAGGACCTCCTCAAATTGTCCTTTGCCCTGTGCCAGATTTGTCCCCTCCAGCGACTTGCTTCTGGCTTCCTCTCCAGGGCATCTACACATTCCTTTCCAAACCAGATCTTCTTGCCCACAGTGTTTCCTTTGCCGCATCCCTAACTGAGCTCTGGATGTTTCCCCACATTAGTTCAAGGTCCTGATTCGCGCCCATTTCACTGAGTGCTTCAAAGCGGATACTAAGTGGCACCTGCTCTCCGGTCTTCGTTGCCTCATCTTTTAGTTTCTCCACATGGTACCTTTCCATTCTTTTTAACTTAGGCCCCGTTCTTCCTTTACACTGTATGTTTAAAAGGACTCTGACCAGGAAATTATCACTCCCACCTTCGGCACTCCGCGCTGTCTTAACGTCTAACACCCATCTCTTGGCTCTGAGACCAATGGCAACATGTTCCATTTGATCTATAGTTCCCCCATCTGGTGACACCAAGGTTCCCTTATGTATGTTTTTCTGCCAGAAGTTTGTGCTGGAGATGAACAGCCTTGATGAGATAGCGAAGCTGATGAACTTCACCCCATTTTCACTGCTTAGGTCGTGTAGACTGTGCCTTCGTGTTGTGTCTTAAAATAGTTCTCTCCCAACCTTGACATTCATATCACCAAGGAGGATCCTCAGGTGTCTTTGGTATAGAGTGCATCACTGCCTCCAGCTGTGCATGCAACTCGTCTTCCACTTCAGTTTCGCTCTCTTCCGTGGGGGCATGACAGTTCACAAAAGCCGCCTTAATATGCTTTACGTCCACTGTTAGAACAGATATTCTTGGGTTCACTGACACCAACTCTGAAACGTTAGTGGCTGAAGTCTTATTGACGCAAAAACCAGTACCTAATAGATGACCTCGTTCACGGGCTCCATACAAAGTAGTACAGTTTTCCACATTCATGCTGCCAGCAACCTCCCACCGGATTTGTTGCATTGCAACTAGGTCTAGTGAGTACCTGTGAATTTGTTTGACAACACTGACTGCAGCTCCTGTCTTCGTCTAGTTTTATCAGTAATGTTCCGAGGCTTACTTGGAGTCTTTAAAGCATGTTTAATTTTTTTTACGAAGAGAGGGTGCTCGTCTCTCGTCCAACCTACGGTGTTACCCTCACAGCTTACAGGATTACTGGCTTTTCTTAAGGGGTGGGCTCCCCTCAGGAGTTGGGTTGGAGATAGCGATAGGAAGATTTGAAAGACTCCCTCGGGCCTCGAAACCTAATACCGTTGGGGTCCAAAAAGTAATAGTTGGCCAAGGGAGGCCGACAGGGAAGGAGAAAGAAGGAGCCTGGCGCAAGTAAGTGGCAGCAACGTCAGACTCAGCTCGGGGCTCCGCGGTCACCACCCCCGTACTTCTAGATCAAGTCCCCCGGGGGAATAAACTATTTTTTATTTTATTTTGTAATCATTTGTAGGGCAAACATACCTGAAATGAGGCTATTCGTTAATTCTAGACAGTAATTGCTGTTACGATATTCACTGAGCAGCCAGAACATTTGACCACAGATCTACTATCGATAGAAATCAAAATGTTCAAATGTGTGTGAAATCTTATGGGACTTAACTGCTAAGGTCATCAGTCCCTAAGCTTACACACTACTTATCCTAAATTATCTTAAGGACAAACACACACACCCATGCTCGAGGGAGGACTCGAACCTCCGCCGGGACCAGCCGCACAGTCCATGCGATAGAAATCCGTCCAGGCGATAGCAGCATCAAATGGTTCAAATAGCTCTGACCACTATGGGACTTATCTGTGGTCATCAGTCCCCTAGAACTTAGAACTACTTAAACCTAACTAACCTAAGGACATCACACACATCCATGCCCAAGGCAGGATTCGAACCTATGACCGTAGCTGCGGAGCGGTTCCAGACTGGAGCGCCTATAACCGCTTGGCCACCGCGGTCGGCTGATAGCAGCATCACCTGAAGAGGAACGACTACTAGTCAAACGCACTCACAGTGCATGTAGTATGAGTGGGCGAGCTGTCCGTGTGTGGAATGGAGAAAACACGCGATCTATCTGAGTCCGACCGAGGGAAGATTGTGATGACCCGCAGGCTCGGCACAAGCATTTCGTTCACTGGACGACTTGAGTGCTGAGGTAAGTGTCTTCAACAAATGGGGAAAGAACGTGGGGTTGGGCGGCCACCTCTCATTACAGACATCGGACGTCGTAGGCTGGACGGACTGGTAAACGAGGACAGGCGACGAACTGTGGCGGAACTGACATCAGACTTCAACGCTGGGCGGAGAACAAGTGTGTCTGAACACACAGTGCGGTGAACACTCCTAACGAGATGTCTCCACAGCTGACGACCCATGCATGTGGCAATGTAAACAACACGATATCGGCAACTACGAACGAAATGGGCACTTGACCATCAGCACTGGACGTTAGCGCAGTGGCAGACCGCTGCATGGTCTGCTGAGTCCCGATACCTTCTTCATCATGCCGGTGAGAAGCCACGAACCCGTCGTCTTCCAGGGGGACAGCTCCTTGACACCTGTACTGCGGGACGGAGACAACCTGGCGGCGGTTCCATTATGCTCTGGAGCACATGAGCACCCATGGGCCCACTGTACCTCGTGCAACGTACTTTGACGACCAAGGCGTATAGTGCACTGGTTGCAGACCACGCACACCCCTTCATGACGATCATGTCTCCCAAAGGCAGTGGCATTTTTCAGCAAGATAATGCGGCATGTGACGCGGCCAGAAGTGTGATGGAGTGGTTCGAGGAACACAGTGGCGAGCTCCACTTGACTTGCTGGCCCCTCAAATCGCCACATGCGAACACTATCGAACACATCTGGAACGCGATTGAACGTGGAGTAAGAGCTCTTCTTCTCCCTCCCGAGAAATTACGGGAATTAGGTGACTTGTGTGTGAGCAGATGTGGTGCCAACCCCCTCCACCGACCTACCAACGCCTCATTGTTTCCACACTGCGAAGCGTCACCGCTGTTGTCCGTGCCAAACGTGGATATGCGGCTATTAGGTAGATGGTCAAAATGTTCTGCCTGATCAGTGTATCCGTAGGACCAAAAACAAACTTCTCATAGTTCCTTATTTGAGTAGATTATTTCTTTTCTTATTTTTTATTTGGCTTTGTGAGGTCAATGCGAAATACTGAAGTATATGCACAGAGTCTTGTCAAAACTTAATAATCACCCACTTGCCTCAAACCACCCGTAATTTTATTCAAAGATTTCGTTCGCTGCTGTTTCAGTGAGAGCACCAGTACTACTTTTTGTTCTATTTCACTCGACACCAGTAAGCTCCACGGGAAAATTAAAGTTTCGTCACAGCAGCAGTATCTCGTTTATTTCTTAAAACACTGCATCACAACCCAGTGTGTGTATTAAACGGCATTTTAAACTACTTAAATGTGAAGTGTTCGCTACATAACCATCTCATGCGTGTATTAAACGACATTTAAATCACTTCATCGAAAAATGTTTATTCTTTTGTACCCTTTGTGTGGATGAAGGGCTGCAATCTAACTGCAGGCAGCCCTTTCCTGCCTCTTACGGTTGGGAACCGAAGTCCTATAAAAGAACAAAAGAATCTTTACATCGAGAAATCCAAGAGGACCTTCAAAGGAGAAACATCTAGAGTTAACATGAACGGTATTCTCATTCACTGCATAAGATTTGCAAATGATACTATAGTAGCTGTTGGCGGAAAACATATGAAAAATATAATTTAGAAACTGTCAGTCCTTATGACAAAATGAGATTAAAAATAATAGCAAAAAACAGAATTATGATAGTAAGAATCAGAAAATGAGGACTCTTACATCAGAATGGAAAGAAATAAATTAGAAAAAGATGAAAAATACTGTTATTTAGGTCCCTTAATTTCAGAATAATGTCGCGAAAATAATTACTCCCGCAAAATGTGCTTACAACGAAAGAAAACAACTATTCAACTAGTACCGAACAAGCAGCTCAATCTACAAAATATAAATCATTGTGAAGACGTTTATCTGTCGTGTGGTCCTCTATGGTTGTGAAAGCTGGACACAGATGCAAAGCACTAAGAAGGAACGAAAACGTGGTTCTGAGCAACGGTAATGAAAACCAGCTGCACAGAAAGAGAATCCATTACATTATTTAGACACAATAAGTTTTTAATAGATATGTTTGAAATAAAATTTTAGCCGCTCGGTGTGGCCGTGCGGTCCTAGGCGCTTCAGTCTGGAACCGCGCGACCGCTACGGTCGCAGGTTCGAATCCTGCCTCGGGCATGGACGTGTGTGATGTCCTTAGGTTAGTTAGGTTTAAGTAGTTCTAAGTTCTAGGGGACTGATGACCTCAGATGTTAAGTCCCATAGTGCTCAGAGCCATTTGAACCATTTGAAATAAAATTTTCGGTAAGGAAAACGAAGATGGAACTGTAGAAAAAAAGGGAAAAAAGCAGTACAGGATCTGTCTGAGGTGCAAATACGTCTACATTACCAATAAATCAAACGGAGAGAACAAAATAAGAGTGTTTGCAGCAACATTGGCTTTTCAGAAGATGATGATAATGATCGATGATCATGAAATACACATCAGCAGCTTGTGATCCAGTTTTCTTATGTCCGAGGTGATGGAAAACTGGACGAAGATGTTGTACATTCTTTTGATACGAAGAGAAATATGTGAAATTCTTATTAGTCTTACATGAAATTTTATTACCTTCGACAATACATACCCCGAAAGAGCATATTTCTTAAGGTAATTATTTCTGTTATTGGTTCAAATGGCTCTGAGCACTATGGGACTCAACTGCTGAGGTCATCAGTCCCCTAGAACTTAGAACTAGTTAAACCTAACTAACCTAAGGACAGCACAAACATCCATGCCCGAGGCAGGATTCCAACCTACGACCGTAGCGGTCTTGCGGCTCCAGACTGCAGCGCCTTTAACCGCACGGCCACTTCGGCCGGCATTTCTGTTATTGATAGTCTCTATATTTGTAGGTGGACTCCTTATGTGCCTTGCGTCTGTATACAAGATCTTGCCGTCACCTATGGCAATAATGTAAAAAGCTAATGCTACACTGTCTATTTATTTCTCGCTATCTATCACTGCACACACACACTCTCTCTTTCTTAAGCGTTCAGCCCTGAGGTTGGTTTGCAGCCGCATGTCATTCCTCTCTTCTATCTGCCATCCACTTCATTTCCCCTTACGTAGTGCATCCAATATCATTCATAATCTGACACACGTATGGTATCCTCGGTCATCCCCGACGATTCTTTCCTTCAATAGCACCTTCTGCTGTAGCTCCCGTATCGTACGACTCTGTCCCTTCTTGTTTGGATGTGTCACTACAGAGGTCTGGTGTCCTTTACTCTTCTCAGCACTTCTTCATTGGTAGCTCTGTCTTTCCAGCTGATCTTCATCATACTTCTTCAGCACAAAATCTTCGAGACCTCTAGCCGTCTTCTCTCTTGTTGTCCTAGTATTCAAGTTTCGCACCTGTATAGAGCCACACATTGCACACACTTAATTTCGTGACGTAACATTACACACACATGACGTCAGGATCGTAGAGACGGTGTTTGGTTTCCATTTTATTTGCCTCATTTCTCCATTTGCTTTCCTGAAAAACTGACTCAGCACACCTCAGTAATGAGTGAGATGTTGAGCTCAGAAAGACGATAATGTACATAACATACAGGGTTATTACAAATGATTGAAGCGATTTCACAGCTCTACAATAACTTTATTATTTGAGATATTTTCACAATGCTTTGCACACACATACAAAAACTCAAAAAGTTTTTTTAGGCATTCACAAATGTTCGATATGTGCCCCTTTAGTGATTCGGCAGACATCAAGCCGATAGGCAAGTTCCTCCCACACTCGGCGCAGCATGTCCCCATCAATGAGTTCGAAAGCATCGTTGATGCGAGCTCGCAGTTCTGGAAAGTTTCTTGATAGAGGAGGTTTAATCACTGAATCTTTCACATAACCCCACAGAAAGAAATCGCATGGGGTTAAATCGGGAGAGCGTGGAGGCCATGATATGAATTGCTGATCATGATCTCCACCACGACCGATCCATCGGTTTTCCAATCTCCTGTTTAAGAAATGTCGAGCATCATGATGGAAGTGCGGTGGAGCACCATCCTGTTGAAAGATGAAGTCGGCGCTGTCGGTCTGCAGTTGTGGCATGAGCCAATTTTCCAGCATGTCCAGATACACGAGTCCTGTAACGTTTTTTTCGCAGAAGAAAAAGGGGCCATAAACTTTAAACCGTGAGATTGCACAAAACACGTTAACTTTTGGTGAATTGCGAATTTGCTGCACGAATACGCGAGGATTCTCTACCGCCCAGATTCGCACATTGTGTCTGTTCACTTCACCATTAAGAAAAAATGTTGCTTCATCACTGAAAACAAGTTTCGCACTGAACGCATCCTCTTCCGTGAGCTGTTGCAACCGCGCCGAAAATTCAAAGCGTTTGACTTTGTCATCGGGCGTCAGGGCTTGTAGCAATTGTAAACGGTAAGGCTTCTGCTTTAGCCTTTTCCGTAAGATACTCCAAACCGTCGGCTGTGGTACGTTTAGCTCCCTGCTTGCTTTATTCGTCGACTTCCGCGGGCTACGCGTGAAACTTGCCCGCACACGTTCAACCGTTTCTTCGCTTACTGCGGGCCGATCCGTTGATTTCCCCTTACAGAGGCATCCACAAGCTTTAAACTGAGCATGCCATCGCCCAATGGAGTTAGCAGTTGGTGGATCTTTGTTGGACTTCGTCTTGAAGTGTCGTTGCACTGTTATGACTGACTGATGTGAGTGCATTTCAAGCACGACATACGCTTTCTCGGCTCCTGTCGCCATTTTGTCTCACTGCGCTCTCGAGCGCTCTGGCGGCAGAAACCTGAAGTGCGGCTTCAGCTGAACAAAACTTTATGAGTTTTTCTACATATCTGTGGTGTGTCGTGACCATATGTCAATGAATGGAGCTACAGTGAATTTATGAAATCGCTTCAATCATTTGTAATAGCCCTGTAGATCTGAGTGTTCGGTTCTCCTCGAGAAACGGCGAAAAGAAAATGCATGAGTGTTATGCGAAATGATTGATTTTATCATAGTTATCTTGTTATTGTTGTTATTATTATTTATGCTACATTTTTCACCAAATCCCTACTGTATGTTATCTAAGTAATGCATCGCTTAACAGGTAGGGAAGACCGAGGAGGAATGGACGACCGCGGCGGAACCGTCTCGGCCGTCTAATTTCGCCTAGAGGCGCTAGGGTGCGCTCAAACTGTCAAGTGTTTAACAAACCAATGTCTGCTAGGGTTTGGTAACGTTGCAACAGCTGTCGCAAGCGGGTTGTGTAGTCTCCCTATAAAAGTGAGCGAATTCGCTGTTGTAACTTTCTGCACCATTTCTAAGTAAATGTCATATTTTACTGTACTTTTTCAATAGAAATGCGTTTGGGGCAGAATGGTCTACTGGTGTAGTCCGTTCTTCCCTAGTTGCCTTTTATTCTTCATTTGACGAAATCAACCGCATGGTTTACCTTTCTTATTTGCAGATGGTACATCATTATGTACGGAAAAAGCAGAGACCAAACTGCTCCACGAAAAATATGGAACAAGCTGTTGAATCGGTAATTAATGAAACGGTGGCCCACAGAAATGTATCGAAACAATTATTATCGTGCCTTTGAATACTTTACAACGATCCGTAAAAATTAAAAAGGATAATGAACTTTAAGCATTGCAGCACGTCAGCAATCGTAAGTATCGAAATAATTATGAAAAATCCTCCTCGATTGCACAAAATACCTGGTGTTTACCTAGGTTTCAGCGTGGGTAACCACGCCTTCTTCAGAACAAATATAAAACAGCTGTTTTGTATTTGTTCTGAAGAAATTCTCCTCGATTGCACAAAACACCTGGTGTTTACCTAGGTTTCAGCGGGGGTAACCACGCCTTCTTCAGAACAAATACAAAACAGCTGTTTTGTATTTGTTCTGAAGAAATTCTCCTCGATTGCACAAAACACCTGGTGTTTACCTAGGTTTCAGCGGGGGTAACCACGCCTTCTTCAGAACATAAAACAGCTGTTTTATATTTGTTCTGAAGAAATTCTCCTCGATTGCACAAAATTCCTGGTGTTTACCTAGGTTTCAGCATGGGTAACCACGCCTTCTTCAGAACAAATATGTTTTATATTTGTTCTGAAGAAGGCGTGGTTAGCCACGCTGAAACCTAGGTAAACACCAGGTATTTTGTGCAGTTGGGGCGGATTTTTCATAATTATTTAAAAAGGATAATCTCGTTTCAACAAATCACAAAACTTGCGGAAAATGTCGGTGAGTTTTTTAATAAGGTGCTAGAGTTATATCTTGTCAAAATCTTACAGATCTGCAAAAGCGACGTTTTGGTGTGACTATGAAGGAAGTGCGCTAATTACCGAATCAACTCGCAGAACGAAACGGATGCCCGCACACGTTCCACAAAGAAACGAAAACGGCTGCAGAAATAGAGCCTTGGAGTTCTGGCTCCCCATCTCGACTTCAGTTTCAGGAAACAGTGCAAGCAGTGGGGTCATACCTCGTGGGCTGACATAGATATTGACAACGATGCAGCCCAGCTGACTTGTAGGGCGTTTCATCGAAAAAAAGATGCCCTTTGGACTTAATTATACTTATTCAGTTTACTGACATAACAAGCGAAATACGGTGCTTTATTTTATCTTCATTTGCAAATTTTATTACAAAAATTTTTGAATAAAAGGTTTCTAATTTGTCTAACAATTTATTTCATCATTAACACACCTCAAATTTGCACCAAACGTTAGGTGGGCCATTCCACCGCGGTCTCCTCTACTTTTTAACTCATGTTTTAAATAAGTTTGCTTCAATAATTGGTTTAACCTCATGGGGCAATTTATTGTGTAATTTACTCCTTCATAGAAAATGCTGCGTTGAGTGTTGTTTGTTCTTTCTCGGTAAATGTAAGTACAGTCCAGAGAGCTGTTTGCGCAATAATTATGAAAATTAGTTTTGATGTCCATGCCTGGTCGGTAAACACAGTAGTTAAAACGGTCAATATTTTGAACAGATCTTTATCGTGAACTCGCCTACTGTTTCCGCTTATTATTCTAACGGCAATTTCATCTAGTTTGGAAACTGTGTTCTTACACTGTACAGTTGATCCCCAGAAAAGAATTCCGTAGGTGTGACCGTGTCCACACACAAATAATAAATAAATAGAAGACACTTGCTGTTACACGCTCACAGGTCTTTAAAAACGTAAGACGCCGATGGCATTCTGTTTGAAAGAATCTCTCCAGTTTTCGATTACATGAACGGAATCGATACCAGTGTTAACTTCCTAGAATGGCATCATGAGATGAACAGTTTAAAATGAATGAAAACGTGGGGTGGTAAAATGCTAAGAAACTAAATTATGAACTCAAATCAACTGTTATACATTTTCTTACTCATACATGTTTCAGTGAAGTTTCACTGCCATCAACGAGTTCCCTTTATTTTACCGTCAAATGTCAGGTAAAACATTGAGAACGCAGATAGCTTTAGTATTGTTGTCAGTATGCCTTATATATGTTTATAATATTTTTTAAAAATGTATAGGACGCATTGTCTGTCATCTGCAGAACAAGTCATATTTTGGTTCGGGTTGCCATAGTTCATTGCTTATAATATTCTTTCTGTCTTACTTTTCTCACTGGTGTTTTCCTGTTTCTGTACAGGAGTGACGTTGTTATATCAGACGAGGCAGTGCTGGTGGCATACGGTGGTCGGATGCACTTTGTGAGACCAACAGTTCCCTCCTGGGAAGGAATCTCTGTGTCCCGACTACCTTCATATAGGTGCCTCTCGTGTTCAAGTGTGATAACGTTTTGTAAGTGTTGGCGTAGTCGCATCTGAGGCGCGACGTGGGAATGAGCCCAGTATTTACAGATGGCTGCGGAAAACCGCCTAAAAACAACATCCAGGCCTACCGGCTCACCAGGCCAGTCGTTAAGTGGTGTGGTAGATTCGATCCGCAGACAGTTCGGCTTCCCGCGTTCAGGAAGTGGCGCATCAACAGGCGGGCTACATTGCTTAGCGCAAGGGCGGCTAAGGATTCGGTTCGAGAGCCGCGCCCAGCTGGCACGGGTGCCGTAGCGCTCGGCGCGGCTGCACGCTTCCCCCAACGCCACGCCACGATGTCTGGGCGCAACGAGGGAACATCTAAAAGCAAGTCCGTCTGCACTGCGTACAGCTTGGTTTGATATTTCACAGTAATGCAGATCACCAAAAAAAACAATATTCAGTACTAGCTGCACCCACCCAGCCAGGCTTTGCTGTGGCCCGGTCTGCTTAAAGAAAAGAGAAAGCACACGTTCCTAATACATGTGGCAACTGGACAGGTATCCTAATCTCCTTCTCTGCCCTGTCTCTGCCCATCTCCCCCTCCTACCCCCTGTCCATGCCCCTCTCTCCGTTCATCTTCTCCTTCACCCTCTCTCTCTCCATCTCTTCCTGCCCCCTCTCTCTGTCCATCTCCTCCATCGTGTTATCTATGTCCATTTCCACTCTCCTCTCTGTCCATCTCCTCTTCTTCCCTCTCTCTGACCTTGAGACTTGTTTATTGCTATTGCAATTTCAGATTCTGTAGTAGGATTGTAATCATAAACCAATAACCTATAAATACAACTTTCTGTTTTCTAACAACGTTTCACTATTGCATGTTTCATATATATACACATTAAAAAGTGTTTATTCTATATGTGTCTAAGCTTTTACTACAATATGAAGTAGATCCGAAAGATACATTTTGAGATTTTTGGTAACAATGTTTTCTCATTATATATCACATATATACAGGGCGTTTATTTTAACTGAAGACACTGAAATATCTCGAAAACGTCTAACGTTCACCAACCTCGCTAATGGTCGTTGGGACTGACCACAGGCACATACAAGTGATTTATTTAACGCAACCGATCCAATGTGATGGGCGCCCTGACACTTATATGTAACTCCAGTAACAGCTCGTTAATCTCATTTACATTAACCTAGCAAATTGTTTATTGTTTTCCTATACGTTTCCTAGAATCATCCTGCAGATAATTAGTTATTCAGGATATGCAGACAAGTTGTCTGTCCCCTTCAGAGTGTCTCAAAAGTTATACTACATCAAATACATCAAACAAAAGTAAATTGAACGACCATGATAAATTAACAGCTACAAAAGAACAACTGTAGTTATCTTCGCCGGCCGGAGTGGCCGAGCGGTTCTAGGTGCTACAGTCTGGAACCGCGCGGCCGCTACGGTCGCAGGTTCGAATATTGCCTCGGGCATGGATGTGTGTGATGTCCTTAGGTTAGTTAGGTTTAAGTAGTTCTAAGTTCTAGGGGACTGATGACCTTAGAAGTTAAGTCCCATAGTGCTCAGAGCCATTTGAACCATTTTTGCAGTTATCTTCATCACTTTTGTTCAAGACTCACCGCGTAGGTAATGAAATCACTGACAAAATTAATATTCTCAGAAATAATAAAGAGTACAGATTTTCCATGTATTGCTACTGCATAGTTCTACGCTCTCTAACGGACGCGGTCTGCTAATACACACGGAATGACTGACATCACCGTTGTACGAAATATCAGAATAAATTACTACCCGAATAAGCGATGCGAAATCTCAGCACTTGAGATCTCAGCAAATTACCATTACGCCCCTACGCTGCCAGAGCGTACGCTATATCACCATAATCGTAGAAATGCGGCAATACAGAGAGCTGCTTCTCGAAGAGGTCGGCGCCAACAGAACTACTGCAGCGTGATCCGGAAACACTGCCGAATTCTCCTAAAGAAATGTCCTCCATCCGAATACTGTTAAACGAATGCTGCCTTATAACTTCTGTGTAAAACACATGAAGTGCCCTCTACCACTGTTTGCTCAATTAGACGCATACTCCCAGCCATGGGGCAAAGTTCAGACAATGTCTAAGCATAGCAGCAATTACAGTGTCCTAACAGCTATCAAATGGTTCAAATGGCTCTTAGCACCATGGGACTTAACTTCTGAGGTCATCAGTCCCCTAGAACTTAGAACTACTTAAACATAACTAACCTAAGGACATCACACACATCCATGCCCGAGGCAGGATTCGAACCTGCGACCGTAGCGGTCGCGCGGTTCCAGACTGTAGCGCCTAGAACAGCTATCTACTGCAAAAAAGCACAAGGCAGCAAGTCCATCCGTCATCTGCACAGAACGCGTCCAATGTGAAGGAGCTCCTAAGACGGAAGACGGCAGACTGACCGCGTTTCTTTACTGCCTTTCCTACAGCAAATCCTCCCCTTTAAACGTGGGTGCCGAATCATATTTCCGTGCGCCGACCAATTTCCGACTTGGATTTCGGCGTCGAAGCTTCTGGGACATCTCGCTACTTCACCGACGAAATGTGAATGTATCAATCTGCGTCAAGTGGGTTACATTTTCGGCGGGAACGCGCCGTGCCTACGTGCTCAGCAAGTTAACTGCCAGTGGCGGATCTCAAAGTATTGCCTGCGGTCGCAACGGGCGGACGCCGCCGAGTCTGAGGGCTCGCGACCCTTAAGCTGCTCCCCCTGTCACAGACAAAGATGTTACTCTGTGCCCCTGTCCACCGCCGAACTCTACAAAGACGGCCGCCGCGGATAGCTAGTCCTTCCCACGGCTATGCGTCTCAAGAGGTCCTCAAGAGCTTCCCGGAAGGGAAACGGCTCGGTATAAGCATAAGCCCCCATTCTTTCCTACACCGAGATAGTTCAGCGTTGCTTATACCCAGTCACCCAACACGCACAAACAACATTAATTAAACTAAGTGTACTTGACAATGTCTGTTATACAGATGATTCAGTAATGAATTAGAACCTACTTGATATCTCTTCGTTGTCGCTTAATCAAGTAACACTGCAGCGAAAGGCTCCTACTAAGCTGCTAAATACTGCCACCTCACAATATCTCTCTTTCCTCAGTAGTTCTGTACTACGACGAGGTGATTATTTTACTGTCGTCTCATGCAGTAAGCCGGCCGTCGTGACCGAGCGTTTCTATGCGCTTCAGTCCGGAACCGCGCTGCTGCTACGGTCGCAAGTTCGAATCCTGCCTCGGGCATGGATGTGTGTGATGTCCTTAGGTTAGTTAGGTTTAAGTAGTTCTAAGTTCTAGGGGACTGATGACCACAGCTGTTAAGTCCCATAGTGCTCAGAGCCATTTGAACCATTTGAACTCATGCAGTACAAAATTTATTATTTAGTCAATAGTCTCCTGATCAACAATCAAATCGAGAGAAGAGGAGCAGTTAAAACCGAATATGTCTCCATCCACTCAAAGGACACTCACTCTTGGGATGCTGCCGTAATTATTTAAATTAGAGACATGATTATTGTTTATTTTCATTGTCGCTTCATTTAAGCACTGAACACAGTTTTACAATACATTCAAATGCAAAGTGACATATGTCACACAAAGCAAAAGATTAAACAACGTTATAATATTTCATTCCGCGACTTAAGTCAAATGGCAGTCCCTATTTTTAAGAATTAAAGTCTCCTTATTTAGCCACTTATGCACCCCTAACTATTTTTGTTTTAAAATATATCTTGTGAAATCTTCATACATGTACAACGTTTACAGTTAATTGAGATGCTCATCCAGTAAATTATAAATTCAGTAATTAATTCATTTGTCAGTTATCTTCTTTAATGCAAGTTGGATTCTCATTGTCTTTTAAAACGTGTTTTTACTACAGTTAAACGTTTTTATACACAATGTAACAAATTTCTCTCTGTACCTGGAAATTTTCCTGTTCCTGGTGAATGAGTCAATTAACATTACATAGATTTTAGAACTATCTGTATAAGTCCAGTGCCTACATATAATATACACTCTGTAAGTTTCAATGGTGCAATAGATGCAAATGGCTTGTGTTATATAGATTATCTCCATTTAATTACTTTTGTCAATTTTGTATGGACTATTTTTAACTAAGTCGTTGTTCATATTTTACTGTAAATTGCATAGTTTTGTACTGAGGACCGTTATTGGAAATAACCGCATCTGCAGGTCCGACCTGTGTTAGGAAGTCCCTGCAGAATGCTTTGCTCACCATGATACCCACCGTTCCTCGATGCACCATCAGAGTCACAAATTTTGACCTCAGTTCTAATACAACTAAGATACCCTAAGGTACCCTCGTGGTGTTGTCGGTAATGGGCCCATTAAATCGGTTGCAGTGATCTGACGCAATTTATTAGTTGTTATAGGAGACACTGGGACCTGTAACACCGCAGATGTCGTCTTCGCCTTCTGACATTTTCTGAAGACAGTCAATATTTTTCTGATTCTTCTCTCCATGTTTTTAAAGTAACACATCCTCTTCAACTTCAACAAACAAGTACGAGAGCCAAAGTGCCCATAGCTCAAGCATGTGTACCAAATGAGTTTATTAACGACACACAGCCCATAATTATACGTTGGGGTTTGTCCTGTAAGAGAGAATTCCTTTTCTTAGGAGGCAGTGTTGTCGTACGTTTACCTGCTTGTGATCCTTCGACTTTTCCTTTGTTTTTAGTAAATCTGGATCTTTTTCCTGTTCTATGTTTTGCATTGTGGCTGGGATAAAGTTTTAGAACGCCACTTTTCGGAGGTTGAGCAACGCAATGTGTTCGTGTCCTAGCTCTTCCGTCATCTGCTCTGTTACGCCTTTTCCTACCAAACAAGAAATATCTAAAATTTTTAAATCCCCAGATTACCGCCAAAGCCTCGAGTTCAGTTACGGAGTAGTGCCTTTCACCTTTTGTCAGAGCTCTGCACCCAAACGTAACAGTCTTATGTACCAGGTTTCTGTCCTGCTCGAATTCCTGAAATACCATCACACCCAGACCGGTCTTTGCATTATGTGTCACCATGAAAAAATTTTGAGACAAGTCCAGGTGTGACAACATAGGCGCTGCCACGAGTGCCGACTTCAGAGCACTAAACTCTAGGCATGCGCACTCATCCCACACACATGGCGTCTTTTTGCTTATCAGCTGGCAGAGGTGTGGTGTGGCCAATGACGTGATATAAATGAGCTTTTCGTAAAAATTGATAACATCTAAGAATCCTCTCAGCTGTTTCCCAGTTCTTGGTGTCACGAACTTCGTAATCGCGGCCACTCTCTCTGAATCGGGAGCGATCCCTTCTCCTCTTATTAAATCACCAAGAAAGTGCACACGACTGCTCCCAAAACACGACTTGTTAATATTCACACTCACACCATTGCTTCAGTTGGCCCAGCGTTTCTGCCAACAGAGCATTGTGCTCTTTTTCCCCAAGTCGTCTACACAACATGTGATGTTTTCCTTCAAGTTACTGCTTGATATACAACTGAAACCTCGGACGAACGCAGCAGACGAGATATTTAACCCAAAAGGCAACTTTTTGAACTGAAAGCACCGTCCAGATGCGATAAATGCATTCGGCGTGCTGGATCCAGTTAGATTTGCCAAAAGTTAGACCTCATATCTAACGAGATAAAGCTGAGCGAAGGTGAGTTGTGCTTGGGTAGCTCAGTTGGAAGAGCACACGCCCACGAAAGGAAAAGGTCCCGAGTTCGAGTCTCGGTCCGACAAACAGTTTTAATCTGCCAGGAAGCTTCATTTCAGCGCACACTCCGCTGCAGAGTGAAAATCTTTTTCTGCAGACCATCTACACCTCCACCGATACTCTGCAGTCCACCTCACGGCACGTGGAAGAGGGTACCACGTACCACGGCTAGTCATTTCCTTTCTTATTCCACTCGCAAGTACAAAGAGGGGAAAATTATCGTCTGTATGCCTCCGGACGAGCCCTAATTCCTCGCACCTTATCTCCGTGGTCCTTACGCACAATGTATGTTGGCGGCAGTAGAATCGATCTGCAGTCATCCTCAAATCCCGGTTCTCTAATTTTTAGTAACAGCGTTCCTTGAAAAGAACGTCGCCTTCCCTCTAGGTATTCCCATTTGAGTTCCCGATCTCCGTAATTTTTGCATGTTGTTCGAACCTACCTGTAACAAATCTATCAGCCCGCCTCTGAATTGTGGCGACGCCCTCCTTGAATCCGAACTGTTACGGAGCCCAAACACTGGAGCAGTACTCAAGAACAGGTCGCACTAGCGTCCTATATGCGGTCTCCTTTACAGACAAACCACACTTTCTCAAAATTAGTCCAATAAACCGAAGCCGATCATTTTCCTCCCCTACCACAGTCCTCACATGCTCTTTTCATCCCATATCGTCTGCAACGTTACGCCCAGATATTTAAACGACTTGACCGTGTCAAGTACGACACTAGTAATGCTGTAATCTTCCTACTCATCGAGCTTTTGTATGTTCATCCTTTTAGCAGGACGTCTCTGGGACGACGGCCGTTTACTATCGTGACAAAAAATAAAAACACCTACAGCCGTCCTTACGATTTTATTTTATTTTGTCGCTACCAGTTTCGACGCTTCATTGCGTCATCTTCAGCCTGTTTTGATGCGGTACAGGTTGATACGATCCCCATGCATATCAACCTGGCCGGCCGGAGTGGCCGTGCGGTTCTAGACGCAACAGTTTGGAACCGCGAGACCGCTACGGTCGCAGGTTAGAATCCTGCCTCGGGGATGGATGTCTGTGATGTCCTTAGGTTAGTTAGGTTTAAGTAGTTCTAAGTTCTAGGGGACTGATGACCTCAGAAGTTGAGTCCCATAGTGCTCAGAGCCATTTGCACCATATCAACCTGTACCGCATCGAAACAGGCTGAAGATGATGAAATAAAGCGTCGAAACTGGTAGCGACAAAACAAAATAAAATCATAAGGACGGCTGTAAGTGTTTTTATTTCTTGTTCCTACTCATCGGCATTAGCTTAATATTTTGCCGTATTTAGGTCTAGCTGCCATTCATCACACCAACCAGATATTTTGTGGAAGTCGCCTCGTGTCCTCTTACACTGACTCAGCCTCGGCACCTCACTGTACGCCACACCATCATCAGCAGACAACCGCAGACTGCTGTCCACCGTGTCCGCTGAATCATTTACGTACAGAGAGACCAACAGCGCTCCTGCCACAGATTCTCGGGGCACTCCTGACGATACCCTCGTCTCTGATGAACGCTCGCCGTTCGTATGCTCGTACCTTCGTCAGCAGCCTGCAGTGGGGCACCGTGTCAAACGCTTTCCGGAATTCTAGAAATTTGGAACCTGCTCGTTGCCCTTGATCCACAGTCCGCACGGAGTATACCGTGCGAGAAAGCAGCGCCGCCGTCTCGCCGCGCAGCAGACCTTCCGCGCCTCGCAGCAAACAGGAGCGAGGCCGGCTAGCAGGTCGGCACAGCCGGCCGCCCACCGCCAGCTGTCTGCCTGCGACTCGCACCAGCCTCCAGTTCCCCCATGACGAGTTCTGCCGCCCCGTCCAGTCCTGTTCCCGTCCGTCGCACTGCAGTGGGGGACGGCAGGTGTCTCGCCTTCACCGAGAGCCATAGCACGGTGGCTGGCACACACGACTCGCATTTGGGAAGAGAGGGGATGTGTGGATATGATGATGATTTCCTCCAAACTACCTTCTATATCTACATCTACATCCATAATCCGCTAGCCACCTGACAGTGTGTGGCGGAGCGTACCTTGAGTACCTCTATCGGTTCTCCCTTCTATTCCAGTCTCGTATTGTTCGTGGAAAGAAGGATTGTCGGTATGCCTCTGTGTGGGCTCTAATCTCTCTGATTCTATCTTCATAGTCTCTTTGCGAGATATACGTAGAAGGGAGCAATATACCTCTTCACTCCTCGGTGAAGGTATGTTCTCGAAACTTCAACAAAAGCCCGTACCGAGCTACTGAGCGTCTCTCCTACAGAGTCTTCCACTGGAGTTTATCTATCATCTCCGTAACGCTTTCGCGATTCCTAAATCATCCTGTAACGAAGCACGCTGCTCTCCGTTGGATCTTCTCTATCTCTTCTATCAACTCTATCTGGTACGGATCCCACAC
The DNA here is from genome assembly GCF_023864345.2 of Schistocerca serialis cubense. Lineage (NCBI taxonomy): Eukaryota > Metazoa > Arthropoda > Insecta > Orthoptera > Acrididae > Schistocerca > Schistocerca serialis. The sequence goes on along the minus strand of NC_064646.1, from coordinate 469,947,223 downwards.
TGCTGAGCAGTATTCAAGCAGTGGGCGAACAAGCGTACTGTAACCTACTTCCTTTGTTTTCGGATTGCATTTCCTTAGGATTTTTCCAATGAATCTCAGTCTGGCATCTGCTTTACCGACGATCAACTTTATATGATCATTCCATTTTAAATCACTCCTAATGCGTACTTCCAGATAATTTATGAAATTAACTGCTTCCAGTTGCTGACGTGCTGTATTGTAGCTAAACGATAAGGGATCTTTCTTTCTATCTATTCACAGCACATTACACTTGTCTATATCGAGATTCAGTTGCCATTCCCTGCACCATGCGTCAATTCGCTGCAGATCCTCCTGCATTTCAGTACAATTTTCCATTGTTACAACCTCTCGATATATAGGGCTTTTTTTTTTTTGTCATCAGTCTACTGACTGGTTTGATGCGGCCCGCCAAGAATTCCTTTCCTGTGCTAACCTCTTCATCTCAGAGTAGCACTTGCAACCTACGTCCTCAATTATTTGCTTGACGTATTCCAATCTCTGTCTTCCTCTACAGTTTTTGCCCTCTACAGCTCCCTCTAGTACCACGGAAGTCATTCCCTCATGTCTTAGCAGATGTCCTATCATCCTGTCCCTTCTCCTTATCAGTGTTTTCCACATATTACTTTCCTCTCCGATTCTGCGTAGAACCTCCTCATTCCTTACCTTATCAGTCCACCTAATTTTCAACATTCGTCTATAGCACCACATCTCAAATGCTTCGATTCTCCCGTTTTCCCACAGTCCATGTTTCACTACCATACAATGCTGTACTCCAGACGTACATCCTCAGAAATTTTATCCTCAAATTAAGGCCGGTATTCGATATTAGTAGACTTCTCTTGGCCAGAAATGCCTTTTTTGCCATAGCGAGTCTGCTTTTGATGTCCTCCTTGCTCCGTCCTTGGTTATTTTACTGCCTAGGTAGCAGAATTCCTTAACTTCATTGACTTCGTGACCATCAATCCTGATGTTAAGTTTCTCGCTGTTCTAATTTCTACTACTTCTCATTACCTTCGTCTTTCTCCGATTTACTCTCAAACCATACTGTGTACTCATTAGACTGTTCATTCCGTTCAGCAGATCATTTAATTCTTCTTAACTTTCACTCAGGATAGCAATGTCATCAGCGAATCGTATCATTGATATCCTTTCACCTTGTATTTTAATTCCACTCCTGAACCTTTCTTTTGTTTCCATCATTGCTTCCTCGATGTACAGATTGAAGACTAGGGGCGAAAGGCCTTGTTTTACACCCTTCTTAATACGGGCACTTCGTTCTTGATCGTCCACTCTTATTATTCCCTCTTGGTTGTTGTACATATTGTATATGACCCGTCTCTCCCTATAGCTTACCCCTACTTTTTTCAGAATCTCGAACAGCTTGCACCATTTTATATTGTCGAACGCTTTTTCCAGGTCGACAAATCCTATGAAAGTGTCTTGATTTTTCTTTAGCCTTGCTTACATTATTAGCCGTAACGTCAGAATTGCCTCTCTCGTCCCTTTACTTTTCCTAAAGCCAAACTGATCGTCACCTACCGCATTCTCAATTTTCTTTTCCATTCTTCTGTATATTATTCTTGTAAGCAGCTTCCATGCATGAGCTGTTAAGCTGATTGTGCGATAATTCTCGCACTTGTCAGCTCTTGCCGCCTTCGGAATTGTGTGGTTGATGCTTTTCCGAAAGTCAGATGGTATATCGCCAGACTCTACACACCAACGTGAATAGTCGTTTTGTTGCCACTTCCCCCAATGATTTTAGAAATTCTGATGGAATGTTATCTATCCCTTCTGCCTTATTTGACCGTAAGACCTCCAAAGCCCTTTTAAATTCCGATTCTAATACTGGATCCCCTATCTCTTCTAAATCGACCCCTGTTTCTTCTTCTATCACATCAGACAAATCTTCACCCTCATAGAGGCTTTCAATGTATTCTTTCCACCTATCTGCTCTCTCCTCTGCATTTAACAGTGGAATTCCCGTTGCACTCTTAATGTTACCACCGTTGCTTTTAATGTCACCAAAGGTTGTTTTGACTTTCCTGTATGCTGAGTCTGTCCTTCCGACATTCATATCTTTTTCGGTGTCTTCACATTTTTCCTGCAGCCATTTCGTCTTAGCTTCCCTGCACTTCCTATTTATTTCATTCCTCAGCGACTTGTATTTCTGTATTCCTGATTTTGCCGGAACATGTTTGTACTTCCTCCTTTCATCAATCAATTGAAGTATTTCTTCTGTTACCCATGGTTTCTTCGCAGCTACCTTCTTTGTACCTATGTTTTCCTTCCCAACTTCTGTGATGGCCCTTTTTAGAGATGTCCATTCCTCTACAACTGTACTGCCTACTGCGCTATTCCTTATTGCTGTATCTATAGCGTTAGAGAACTTCAAACGTATCTCGTCATTCCTTAGTACTTCCGTATCTTTGCGTATTGATTCTTCCTGACTTATGTCTTTAACTTCAGCCTACTCTTCATCACTACTATATTGTGATCTCAGTCTATATCTGCTCCTGGGTACGCCTTACAATCCAGTATCTCATTTCGGAATCTCTGTCTGACCATGATGTAATCTAATTGAAATCTTCCCGTATCTCCCGGCCTTTTCCCAGTATACCTCCTCCTCTTCTGATTCTTGAACAGGGTATTCGCTATTACTAGCTGAAACTTGTTACAGAACTCAATTAGTCTTTCTCCTCTTTCATTCCTTGTCCCAAGCCCATATTCTCCTGTAACCTTTTCTTCTACTCCTTCCCCTACAACTGCATTCCAGTCGCCCAAGACTATTAGATTTTCGTCCCCCTTTACATACTGCATTACCCTTTCAATATCCTCATACACTTTCTCTATCTTTTCATCTTCTGCTTGCGACGTCAGCATGTATACCTGAACTATCGTTGTCGGTGTTGGTTTGCTGTCGATTCTGATTAGAACAACCCGGTCACTGAACTGTTCACAGTAACACACCCTCTGCCCTATCTTCCTATTCATAACGAATCCTACACCTGTTATACCATTTTCTGCTGCTGTTGATATTACCCGATACTCATCTGACCAGAAATCCTTGTCTTCCTTCTACTTCACTTCACTGACCCCTACTATATCTAGATTGATCCTTTGCATTTCCATTTTCAGATTTTCTAGTTTCCCTACCACGTTCAAGCTTCTGACATTCCACGCCCCGACCCGTAGAACGTTATCCTTTCGTTGATTATTCAATCTTTTTCTCATCGTAACCTCCCCCTTGGCAATCCCCTCCCGGGCTTTGGAGGTGCTAAATCTCCCCTCCTACACAACAGCACAAACTCATGTCGAACCAGCGCAAGAATCAAGAAACCTGCGTCTGTGGAAAAAAAAGAAACCGCCAATTACTGGCTTTTTTAAGTTTTTGCTTTGGGAGAAGATGTTTTTCTCTGAAGTCGCGTTGCTTCCCTCAGCAACAAGCGAACACATACAGTCTTATATACCTTTATCTAAACTGTCTGTGCCTCGGAGCATGTTAGTCCTAGCTATAAGGTGTCATAAAGATTCTATCACTAAACGTTTCTCAGATGTCAGAGTTTCTTATACGACCGAGGAGGCCAATGGAAGTGTCACAGATCTATTTGCAGTATCGGCGAACACCAAAACTTGTGAATTTTTATTAGGCTTGGCGCTGCACACAATGCCCGGCTTATGACTCCACTGTGTAGATGCATCCCTTCAGTCCATTGCCCCAGCCGAGCTTTCAGCTGGGACCATTGTAGGTATAGCAGTATTGTCCTGCTGGAGACCCGTCTAGCCGGCCGGTGTGGCCATGCGGTTCTAGGCGCTTCAGTCTGGAACCGCGTGACCGCTACGGTCGCAGGTTCGAATCCTGCCTCGGGCATGGATGTGTGTGAAGTCTTTAGGTTAGTTAGGTTAAAGTAGTCCTAAGTTCTAGGGGACTGATGACCTCAGACGTTAAGTCCCATAGTGCTCAGAGCCATTTGAACCATTTTGAGACCTGTCTCGACTACGGGGTGCTGTGTCTGCCCTGTGTGGCTGTGGGCCTGTCCGGCAATATTTACTGAGGGATGGGCTCGCCGCCACTTGCTTTCAACTTCCAATATGCCGTTTCTACGAACTAAGAACCATAAGAACACATCGTGCTTTAAGTGCCCCACCAGACTCCATCAACGCCTGCTCAGGCCGTTAACTTCCTAGAGTCTTGCTCAAGTTGTGTAACGTTGTGATAAAATCTTTATGAAAAATAGGTGAGAGAGTAACCTGTCCTTTTTCATACTGAGTAACAGAAGTTGCTGACCCAATTTACTCCAGCATGCTGGAAGTTTGTAAATACGAAAAGCAGTTCAGATATAATAAACTAACGGTCATGGAAAGTCCCAGTTATAATAAACGATCTGACAGATAGGGTGAGCAGCAATCTGTGACTGTTTGCGGAAGACGCTGTATAGAGCAGTGTCGCTGCTGAGTGAGTGTAGGATGACACGGGATGGCTTAGGTAGGAGATTTATTTGCTGTGGAAAAAAAAAAGGGCACTGAGCACTATGGGACTTAACTTGTGAGGTCATCAGTCCGCTAGAACTTAGAACTACTTAAACCTAATTAACCTAAGGACATCACACACATCAATGCCCGAGGCAGGATTCGAAACTGCGACCGTAGCGGTCGCGCGGTTCCAGACTGTAGCGCCTAGAACCGCTCGGCCACTTCAGCCGGCGGTGAATGGCAGATTGCTTCGAATTTAGAAAAGTGTAATCTAATGTAGATGATGAGGAAAAACCATTCTCTAATCCTCGAATGCCGTGTTAGTGGTAGACTGCTTGACAGAACCATGTTGATTAAATATCTACGCGTAAGGTCACGGAGTGACGTCAAATGGATGTGCAGTTGTAATATTCAGCTTTAAATGGTTCGGTGTACAATATGCGGTGTAATGATAAAGATTTTGCGAATCATACGGCTTGTCATAGACACTGAATTTCCATGAGCACCAAATGTGATACGGAATATAAATGTCATCTAAAGACGCGAATTATACAGGGTGTTTCAAAAATGACCGGTATATTTGAAACGGCAATAAAAACTAAACGAGCAGCGATAGAAATACACCGTTTGTTGCAATATGCTTGGGACAACAGTACATTTTCAGGCGGACAAACTTTCGAAATTACAGTAGTTACAATTTTCAGCAACAGATGGCGCTGCAAGTGATGTGAAAGATATAGAAGACAACGCAGTCTGTGGGTGCGCCATTCTGTACGTCGTCTTTCTGCTGTAAGCGTGTGCTGTTCACAACGTACAAGTGTGCTGTGGACAACATGGTTTATTCCTTAGAACAGAGGATTTTTCTGGTGTTGGAATTCCACCGCCTAGAACACAGTGTTGTTGCAACAAGACAAAGTTTTCAATGGAGGTTTAATGTAATCAAAGGACCGAAAAGCGATACAATAAAGGACCTGTTTGAAAAATTTCAACGGACTGGGAACGTGACGGATGAACGTGCTGGAAAGGTAGGGCGACCGCGTACGGCAACCACAGAGGGCAACGCGCAGCTAGTGCAGCAGGTGATCCAACAGCGGCCTCGGGTTTCCGTTCGCCATGTTGCAGCTGTGGTCCAAATGACGCCAACGTCCACGTATCGTCTCATGCGCCAGAGTTTACACCTCTATCCATACAAAATTCAAACGCGGCAACCCCTCAGCGCCGCTACCATTGCTGCACGAGAGACATTCGCTAACGATATAGTGCACAGGATTGATGACGGCGATATGCATGTGGGCAGCATTTGGTTTACTGACGAAGCTTATTTTTACCTGGACGGATTCGTCAATAAACAGAACTGGCGCATATGGGGAACCGAAAAGCCCCATGTTGCAGTCCCATCGTCCCTGCATCCTCAAAAAGTACTGGTCTGGGCCACCATTTCTTCCAAAGGAATCATTGGCCCATTTTTCAGATCCGAAACGATTACTGCATCACGCTATCTGGACATTCTTCGTGAATTTGTGGCGGTACAAACTGCCTTAGACGACACTGCGAACACCTCGTGGTTTATGCAAGATGGTGCCCGGCCACATCGCACGGCCGACGTCTTTAATTTCCTGAATGAATATTTCGATGATCGTGTGATTGCTTTGGGCTATCCGAAACATACAGGAGGCGGCGTGGATTGGCCTCCCTATTCGCCAGACATGAACCCCTGTGACTTCTTTCTGTGGGGACACTTGAAAGACCAGGTGTACCGCCAGAATCCAGAAACAATTGAACAGCTGAAGCAGTACATCTCATCTGCATGTGAAGCCGTTCCGCCAGACACGTTGTCAAAGGTTTCGGGTAATTTCATTCAGAGACTACGCCATATTATTGCTACGCATGGTTGATATGTGGAAAATATCGTACTATAGAGTTTCCCAGACCGCAGCGCCATCTGTTGTTGACAATTGTAACTACTGTGATTTCGAAAGTTTGTCTGCCGGAAAATGTACTGTTGTCCCAAGCATATTGCAACAAACGGTGTATTTCTATCGCTGCTCGTTTAGTTTGTATTGCCGTTTCAAATATACCGGTCATTTTTGAAACACCCTGTATAAAGTAGCACAGCTATTTGTTTACGAAAGTCTCTTTTGTATAGCACTTTTCGTATGCGCTCCAGGGGTTTCAGAAGACGATGCACAAAGAGTACAATACGTACACAATACAGACACGCATCAGCGGGTAGGTTAATCTTCAAAGTTTCGGTTTGCAAGACGTGCCTCGGCTTAGTTGCAGAGAGCGCCACTAGTGGGCAGCCCTGTCGGGTCACGGTGTATCATGGACTGATGGGTGCGATTTGTATAATCACATTCGCTAAATGTGAGCCAGCTGTGACGATTCAGTGACGGTTTAGTATCAAATATCCAGTGGAAGCTCCGACAGACAAAATAGTCTACGGGTGTTACGACATATTCTGTGAGACTGCGTGTTTATGCGATGCAGAGAGAACGGGCCGGCCAGGGTGGTGAAGAGCGTGTGCAGGAATCACTCGTCAGTAGTCAGAGAAACGGACGACACGCAAATGAGTAATGAAATATGTTTCTGTGTATGAAATTTAGCTAACATATTTAATTTTTCTTTAGACTTGGGTGGAGGTCTCTATCTGTTACCAAGCTCGAGAAAATTTGTCTGACATAGCACACTCATTTGCGATCACGCCGCGCTAGTGATAAGGCAAGAGTGAAATGTTCACAATATTCATCAAATTTCATAAAAGTGTCACATATGGAAATGAGATTTTGGCAAACGATGGCATGCAAAGAGGAGAGTATTTTACCATATCGTTATTAAGTAAAACTTAATTATTTGTTCAATAACTACAGACTTTTTCGGTGAATGAATGTAATTTTTAAGGGCCGTCAATAGCTGTGAAACGAGAAATGCTATGGGTTTTCCAACAATGTACATGAAGACTTACATGTTTGATTTGCTCTGGGGATGCCCTATTTCATAAGGTATTGAATTTAGTTTTCCTCAGTTCCTCATTTAATAAACTTAATAAACCACTGTTTCACAATTCTCTCGCAACTGTGTCTGCATAACACATCAGTGGGATGAGACAGAGAAAACTACACTACGTTTTGACAAAAGAAGCAAATTTTGACATGGCAGCCAGAGAAATGTGTAGGTTTTACTGAAAAATCGCCACTCATGACGTTTTGCTAAAAGTTACAAATGTTAACAAGTCAGGCGAAAATGAATCGCTGCATTTTTGGCGGAATTCTTTTTAGATACTACTGAAAGCGGAGGTAACAGTAGATCTTTTTGAATGGTCATCATGTAAGCGTGGGCCCTACATAATATTTACAAAAAGATGTGAGTGTAGGCTTGAGTTTACAGCCGCACCCTCCCCTCTAGCGCTCGGCATTTCCCCTACAGTGCTCTGACTGACACCCCCCCCACTGCCGCTCTCCCCACACTTCCCCAGCCGAGTGCGTACCTAGCGGAGCGGCCACGGCATCTAGCGCGCACTACACGACCACATGTGCTGACTACTCGGGGCAGTGAGCTTAGTTCTGACTTCTGCAATGATTTTCACAGGCTACTGCAAGAGAAGTGAGATTAGAGTTTAACATACCATCGACAGCGAGGCCGTAACAGGTGGTTGACTATTGCAGGAAGGCGCTTTTCACAGAAGTTGAGTTTCATGGACTAAAGTCAGGTTTCATTTCCCTGCAACCATTTAAAGCCGAATATTACAATTGTATATCAAGAGGGGTCAGGGATTTTCTCTGCCTCGTGATGACTGGGTCTTGTGTGATGTCCTTAGGTTAGTTATGTTTAAGTAGTTCTAAGTTCTAGGGTACTAATGACCATAGATGTTAAGTCCCATAGTGTTCAGAGCCATTTGAACCATTTGTATATCAAGAAATGGTTCAAATGACTCTGAGCACTATGGGACTTAACTTTTGAGGTCATCAGTCCCTTAGAACTTAGAACTACTTAAACCTAACTAACCTAAGGACATCACACACATCCATGCCCGAGGCAAGATTCGAACCTGCGAATGTAGCGATCACGTGGTTCCAGACTAGTGCCTAGAGCTGGCAGCTGCATATCCATTTGATGTCACTTCGTGATGTTACACGTAGATATTTAATCGACATGATTCTATCAAGCAGTGTACCAATAATACTGCATTGGAGGATTAAAGAATTGTTTTTCCTCTTCATCTACATTAGATTACAGTTTTCTAAATTCAGAGCAAGCTGCCATTCATCACAGCAAATAAAACTTCTGCCTAAGCTATCCCGTATCATCCTACACTCAGCTCAGCAGCGACACTACAGTGTCTTCTGCAAACAGTCACAGATTGCTGCTGACCCTATCCCTCATATCGTTTATTATAGGTGAGACTTTCCCTAAGTGTTAGTTTATTATATCTGAGCTCCAGCATGCTGGAGTAGCTTGGGTCAGCAACTTCTGTTAATCAGTAGAAGGAAATACCAGTCCAAATTGCAAATTTTTACTTTTTATTCATCCAGTGACTAGTTTCGGGCAGAGACCCATTTTAAAATCACCGTAACAAAGTCGAAATTCGCATTTCTGAAGATAACCAAAATGTGTGGAAGTGAAACATGGACGGTAAACAGTTAGGCTAGAAAGGATAGGAACTTTTGAAATGTGGTGTTACAAAAGAGGTGTCCTCAAAAGTTAATGGACTGTTCTTCTTAGTGCAGAAAACTGTGGCTGGTTTCGTGTACTTGGTCATGCTGCAGCAGGGGCCTATGCCCGAGTTACAGCGAGACAATGGAGACTTCATTTCGCAACGAGACGGTGCTCCACAACACGTTCTTTCAGACGTATGCAGTTACCTGAGTGCAGAACTGCCTCAGTGTTGGACTGGATGTGCTTCCCAGCGAGATTCTCCTCTTCTTCAGTGGTCGTCAAAGTCACGTAACAAATGCGTGTGGTTTATTCTTATGGATTTACGTCAATGGTCCTATGTTCAAGTTTCTACTGCCTCTTAATTTAGAAGAGTTGCAAGGAAGGATAATTAGTGTGGTTGACCGTGATGTGTTGGGATGTGTATGGCAACAGTTTGATGTCTTACTGACGTCTGCCGAGTCAGAAACCGTGCCTATATTCAGCACCAGTAGTGTGAGTTAAAAACTTGTAAAGATTTTCTGTCCACTCAGATGTGTCATATTTCGGTATGTCTTCCGCAGTCGTCTCCTGAAACCCCATGGCTACTTCTGGTTAACCCTGTACATTACTTCAGAATAGTAACAAGTAACACAACTACGAAACAGATCGTGCACAATGACAGCCAGAAACAGTGCAATGTGGCAGTTTCAGCGGAAAGTGTCGAGAGGTACGTGTAATACGTAATAACGCAGGCTGATTCATTTGTAGGGTTGTTGTCAGGCAGCGAAAGGAAGAATAACAGAGGCAGCCTTTACCAGGAACGGTATCCAGTTCAGGGGCTGAACAGATGCACGCCACGCCATACAGTGTACAAGCAGTGCGTCGCAGGAAGCTGCTAGACCCCACCCCGGGTGTTCCGCGCCCGGCCTGGCTTTGCTCTGCCCCGGTACTTTCCCTGCGACCCGCGCGGCCTCTGGCGGCCGGACGGGACTCCGCTGCAAATCCTCGGCGGCTGCCTGGAGCCTCCCTGGAGCCTGCTGGAGCGTGCTGGAAGGCGCGGCTGGCGCCTCGCCTCTCTGCCGGCTTAGCAGACTTCCCGGCGGCTGCGGCGACCCCTCTCCGTACTGTTGTACTGTTCCACAACTCTGAAAATTCATACAAACTTATTCATACGACTTACAGACCTGGTCTTGGCGTAATTTTGTAAGAAAATAGATCAAGTTTCGACTTGTGTAGTACCACCGCATGCGCTAAAGGCACTTGTAGCAAATTACCTCCACCGGACCCGAGAAACTATTTTGATTTGTAGGATCATTGTTCCCATCTCACATGTGAGCGTTTGGAGTGCGATAACAAGACATTTTCATCTAGTGCTCTGCAAACAGTCAAGGTGAAAGAAGTAAAACACACTGGTAACATTGCTAGTAAGGACTTTTGTGAGGAAACGCTATATCAGTTGGATAAAGACGAGCATTTTAGATGATAAAGTTGATAAACACAGCTGTGGGATGTAGTGCAGTGAAAATCCACGACAAATAACAAGATCGTCATAGTAAAAAAGTTAACGCCTTTTGACACTGAACGAGATCTAAGTTTATAGTTGCTGGTTTTTCCAAGAGAAGACAATCGATGGAATAGTGTACTTAAAGTTGTTGGAAAACTTTTTAATCTCACTGATTGACGTGGCTACCAAGAACACAGCGTGCAGTTGATGCAAGATGGCGCACTGTCGGACGTCGACACCGACTTCTGGGATTTGCCCAGTAACTGCTTCCCTGGTAAACTGCTTGGTCGAATTGCACCGATTGTATGGACTCGACGGACACCGTGGGATTCATTAAGGATGCCGTGTTTGTAACACGGTGAGCCACTTTTCTGGAACACCTCAGAGGAAGAAAGTAAGCCTAGCATGCTCCAACGAGTTTCGCAAGAAATCAGCTTTAGATGGGATGTGTGCCACATAACCAATGGAACTTACGTTCGACCCGCTTAGCTATAAGGTACAAAACTTCATGTATTTCATTAATAAATGGAAGCAAAACCACACCTTTAAGACACACGATAAAACTGGAATTTCAAAGTTGTAAATTCCTCTTAGAAATGTCGGCGAGAACTGCCTCCCTGAGGCATTCACCATTTCTAAAGACAAAGTGATGATCGTTATATGAGACTTCCTCGACTTTCTTTTCCATTCGTCTGTATATTCTTGGTGGCAATTTGGATGCATGAGCTGTTAAGTTATGGTGATTGTGCAGTTGTTCTTGTACTTATCTGCCGCTGCATTCTTCGGGACCGCATGGATGATATATTTCCAAAATCCTATGGACATTCTTACTGAAGAGGGGCAGCAGCCTTTTCAGTAGTTGCAGGGGCAACAGTCTGGATGATTGACAGATCTGGCCTTCCAACACTAACCAAAATGGCCTTACTGTTCTGGTACTGCGAACGGCTCAAAGAAAGCAAGGCGAAACTACAGCCATAATTTTTCCCGAGGGCATGCAGCTTTACTGTATGATTAACAGATGATGGCGTCCTCTTGGGTAAAATATTCCGGAGGTAAAATAGTCCCTCATTCGGTTCTCCGGGCGGGGACTACTCAAGAGGACGACGTTATCAGGAGAAAGAAAACTGGCGTTCTACGGATCGGAGCGTGGAATGTCAGATCCATTAATCGGGCAGGTAGGTTAGAAAATTTAAAAAGGGAAATGGATAGAATAAAGTTAGATATAATGGGAATTAATGAAGTTCGGTGGCAGGAGGAACAAGACTTTTGGTCAGGTGAATACAGGGTTATAAATACAAAATCAAATAGGGGTAATGCAGGAGTAGGTTTAATAATGAATAAAAAATAGGAGTACGGGTAAGCTACTACAAACAGCATAGTGAACGCATTATTGTGGCCAAGATAGAGACGAAGCCCACGCCTACTACTGTAGTACAAGTTTATATGCCAACTAGCTGTGCAGATGAGGAAGAAATTGGTGAAATGTATGATGAGATAAAAGAAATTATTCAGGTAGTGAAGGGAGACGAAAATTTGATAGTCATGGGTGACTGGAATCGAGAGTAGGAAAAGCGAGAGAAGGAAACATAGTAGGTGAATATGGATTGGGCCTAAGAAATGAAAGAGGAAGCCGCCTCGTAGAATTTTGCGCAGAGCATAACTTAATCATAGCTAACACTTGGTTCAAGAATCATGAAAGATGGCTGTATACATGAAAGAAGCCTGGAGATACTAGAACCTATCAGATAGATTATATAATGGTAAGACAGAGATTTAGGAATCAGGTTTTAAATTGTAAGACATCTCCAAGGGCAGATATGGACTCTGATCACAATCTGTTGGTTATGAACTGTAGATTAAAACTGAAGACACTACAAAAAGGTGGGAATTTAAGGAGATGGGACCTCGATAAACTGAAAGAACCAGATGTTGTACAGAGTTTCAGGGAGAGCATAAGGGAACAATCGACAGGAATGGGGAAAGAAATACAGCAGAAGAAGAATGGGTAGCTTTGAGGGATGAAGTAGTGAAGGCAGCAGAGGATCAAGTGGGTAAAAAGACGAGGCCTAGTAGAAATCCTTGGATAAAAGAAGAAATATTGAATTTGATTGATGAAAGAAGAAAATATAAAAATGCAGTAAATGAAGCAGGCAAAAGGGAATATAAACGTCTCAAAAATGAGATCGACAGGAAGTGCAAAATGGCTAAGCAGGGATGGCTAGAGGACAAATGTAAGGATGTACCTGTAGACGCTTATCTCACTAGGGGTAAGATAGATACTGCCTACAAGAAAATTAAAGAGACCTTTGGAGAAAAGAGAACCACTTGTATGAATATCAAGAGCTCAGATGAAAACCCAGTTCTAAGCAAAGAAGGGAGAGCAGAAAGGTGGAAGGAGTATATAGAGGGTCTATACAAGGGCGATGTACTTGCGGACAATCTTATGGAAATGGAAGAGGATGTAGATGAATATGAAATGGGAGATATGATACTGCGTGAAGAGTTTGACTGAGCACTGAAAGACCTGAGTGTAAACAAGGCCCCCGGAGTAGATAACATTCCATTAGAACTACTGACAGCGTTGGGAGAGCCAGTCCTGACAAAACTCTACCATCTGGTGATCAAGATGTATGAGACAGGCGAAATACCCTCAGACTTCAAGAAGAATATAATAATTCCAATCCCAAAGAAAGCAGGTGTTGACAGATGTGAAAATTACCGAACTATCAGATTAATAAGTCACAGCTGCAAAATACTGACGCGAATTCTTTACAGACGAATGGAAAAACTGATGGAAGCCGACCTTGGGGAAGATCAGTTTGTATTCCGTAGAAATGTTGGAACACGTGAGGCAATACTGGCCCTAAGACTTATCTTAGAAGAAAGATTAAGGAAAGGCAAACCTACGTTTCTAGCATTTGTAGACTTAGAGAAAGCTTTTGACAATGTTGATTGGAATACTCTCTTTCAAATTCTGAAGGTGGCAGGGGTAAAATATAGGAAGCGAGAGGCTATTTACAGTTTGTACAGAAAGCATATGGCAGTTATAAGAGTCGAGGGGTATGAAAGGGAAGCAGTGGTTGGGAAGGGAGTGAGACAGGGTTGTTGCCTATCCCCGATGTTATTCAATCTGTATATTGAGCAAGCAATAAAGGAAACAAAAGAAAAGTTCGGAGTAGGTATTAAAATCCATGGAGAAGAAGTAAAAACTTTGAGGTTCGCCGATGGTATTGTAATTCTGTCAGAGACAGCAAAGGACTTGGAAGAGCAGCTGAACGGAATGGACAGTGTCTTGAAAGGAGGGTATAAGATGAATATCAACAAAAGCAAAACGAGGATAATGGAATGTAGTAAAATTAAGTCGGTTGATGCTGAGGGAATTTGATTAGGAAATGAGACACCTAAAGTAGTAAAGGAGTTTTGCTATTTGGGGAGCAAAATAACTGATGATGGTCGAAGTAGAGAGGATATTAAATGTAGATTGGCAATGGCAAGGAAAGCGTTTCTGAAGAAGAAAAATTTGTTAACATTGAGTATAGATTTAAATGTCAGGAAGTCGTTTCTGAAAGTATTTGTATGGAGTGTAGCCATGTATGGAAGTGAAACGTGAACGATAAATAGTTTGGACAAGAAGAGAATAGAAGCTTTCGAAATGTGGTGCTACAGAAGAATGCTGAAGATTAGATGGGTAAATCACATAACTAATGAGGAGGTATTGAATAGATCTGGGGAGAAGAGGAGCTTGTGGCACAACTTGACTAGAAGAAGGGATCCGTTGGTAGGACATGTTCTGAGACATCGAGGGGTCACCAATTTAGTATTGGAGGGCAGCGTGGAGGGCAAAAATCGTAGAGGGGGACCAAGAGATGAATACACTAAGCAGATTCTGGAGGATGTAGGCTGCAGTAGGTACTGGGAGATGAAGAAGCTTGCACAGGATAGAGTAGCATGGAAAGCTGCATCAAACCAGTCTCAGGTCTGAAGACCACAACAACAACAACATGGGCATTCATATATTCTAGCAACCAACTCTAATAGGCTTGTAATTCATTAGGATTCGTCGCATAAGCGAAAACGTAGACGCAGCGCGTCGAGGAGATAGTGGGGTTGGGCTTGAGTGTGAAGTTCTTTCAGGGGATCGATCGAGAGCAGTTCCCAGCCGGGGGATGGAACAAGAGGCTTCGCTCGTGAGAGCCACAGTGGACAGAATATGGAAATGTTTCTTTCGACACAGGGAGCGCGTGAAGTCGTTTCTCTGTGACACGGTTGTCATGCTGTTACTCCAGTGGCGACTCTCTAGCTCTCTGTGGAGTCTGACACATACTGAAGTACTTCTTTACGGGGGAGAATACTTCAATCGAATTCCTGTTCGTGGACACGGAGCGAACAGAAATCTAGACTCGTGTTGTGTTTTGTACTGAGCTATTTTGAGCCCTACAAGTTTGTGAACTGCATACTGCGTCCTCTGTGTAGGCAGGGAACTCCATCTGCACAGCGGCCAACGCCCCAGCGAGCTGATCACCGGCGCGGTGCAACTGCTGGCCGTACTTCAATACGTGATATGTGCACTGCAGTTCAGCGGGTAGGGGAACACTCACAGTAAATGTGTTGAGTTCCATTCCCATGTCCAGTGAGCATTTCCCGAAAGTGCCACTCATGGTGCACGTTTTCTGTTTCTCGCCGCTGATCAATATCAGCCAACTTTGTGCCCGTTTAATAACGGGTGGCGTAGTCTGAAGAAAGTCAATCTAGAGATTACATGTCGGGTAGGATCCGCTATTGCCGGCCGGGGTGGCCGAGCGGTTCTAGGCGGTACAGTCTGGAACCGCGCGACCGCTACGGTCGCAGGTTCGAATCCTGCCTCGGGCATGGATGTGTGTGATGTCCTTAGGTTAGTTAGGTTTAAGTAGTTCTAAGTCCCATAGTGCTCAGAGCCATTTGAACCATTTGAAGAATCCGCTATTATGTACTTCATATTTATACAATTTCTTGCATTCCACATGTTCTTTTTTTTTTTTTTTACGGCATCCACGATGACTGATTCTAGCAGCAATCCCATAGGAATCATTGGTTTGATGTGCTAAATTGAAGTGAAGTAAAACCACAACACGATAGTTCGTCTTATGGAAATCTGTTGGTGTATATTGTTAATGGCAGGGTCATCTCAATCATTTGTAGACGTAAGAAATCCATTCTGGAGGCAGCATTAGGGAACCATATATATACAAGCCATATGTTATGCACACCACAGTGATTTACATAAATTGGCTGCCACTTCCCTCAGCTTTAGAGAATCCTTTCTCTTCCACATCGACTCCCATTTCTGCTTCTTTCACGTCATCAGACACAACAAATGGTACAGAGATTCAACGGCCAAATTGGAGACACTGAGCGGACCACCCAAGCACGAGAACGTCTTATACCCTTTCTTATATAGGTGTGCAAGTGTGCTCGCAAAAAGATCGGGGGCGAGATGGAGGTATTTGGGGGAGGGGGAAGGCATCGCGCAGTGGCGAGAAGCAGTGTACCACGTGACCCTGCACTCAGCCAATAGCGTCATTCTGCCGCATCTGTCTGTAGCGTGCATTTCGAGTACAATATTTAACAATGACTTTCGTATTAGTTTCGGTAGAGTGAGGGTACTTTGTCCCTGTACTTCATTATGTGATAATTTCCAGGGCATATAAGTTTACCTGCGGAGAGTCAGAAGCAGAAACATTGGCGTTGCCAGTTACCAAGGTTGGCGTGTGTGGCGTCGGACAGAGACAGAGAGTACAATGGGGAAACCGCAAAGTATTCTCCGACCCTGTCTACGCAGTATGCGTCAAGCAGTCGCCTTCTTACTTGCATACCTCCATAGCAGCTTTCGGTGAGCGCCAGCTGCTGTGTCGCTAGATTACTTTGCTCCACCTGCCAACCTCTTTATTACTCCCGAAACCACGCTTGCGCCAGCACTATTGTCCAGGAGCAAGGGCCTAATCCAACGCACTTGTGTAAACTGCACGACGGACATAGAACTTCATAATACTTCAAAGTATGACACTAGGAATCGCTCAAACGGAAGCAGCAGCGCAGCGAGTGCAAGTTGGGAGTGAAGATTCGCGAGGCGTGCGTCACCACAAACATCACAAAGCCGATACAGCTGACGTGTCAGCACCGAAAAGTGCCTCGTGTTTCGTATGGTGGCGATGAAGATGAATAAAATCAGAACAGCAGGCTAAAGACGCAATGCTTGGTCTGTGACACAGGCAAATGGCACGTTGTCTCACAAACAATACGCGTGATGTCTACTGTGATAGCAACTGTTTTCAAATGACTTCTAAGTATCAAATACTGTGACTGCACCGTCGTTTTAAATTCATCTTTATTGGTAAATATTCATTCAGTCAAAAGGAATAAGTGCGGAGACGTATTTATTGAGACGTTTGAAATCTCTTCCTATTATCTGCCAACAAAATTACAACAGTTAAAAGTATTAATGTGTGAATTCAAGCCGAGTGTATTAATGATCTGCTTCATTTCATATTGCATATTTTTTCGTCTGGTTATTAGTTTACGAGCAATGAAGTCATGTGCAACTTAAACCTGTCAGCACCATCCATCCGTAGGCGACCCGTAAGTACAGAGCTCATTAGGGAAGTACGCAGGTAATTTATAATTTTAAATGCTGTTTCGCTGTGCTGGAGACTACAGCACTGTCCACAGGCGAGAAGGAGGCACACGATATGGGCGTGGCTGTGAGTCGAGTGACGTGATCTAGGGAGGACAGTAGCTTACGTGCTGCATGGATGCAACTAAGCGAAAATTGTAACTATCATTGACTTCAGTAGGTCTGACCAACTAAAATATAATGAATCATCTTATGTCTTCAGTGTACTGATACTTTCGGAATAATGTCAGCCAAATTCTCCGTTTGTATATATGGTATCAGTAACTGCTGTGTCAATAGTTTATTAGCATTGGTATTGCCACTTTAAATGCTGAAATGTGTGCCTTTTTTGTTACCATACATGTTTAGTTTTATTCGGTTAGGACATAGTAATTCTTTGGATTTTCTCGTCCGTTTCTTGCTTTTAATGTGAGTGTGATGTCTGCATTCATACGAGGGTAATCTCAAAAGTAAGATCTCCTATTTTTTATAAGTACATAGACCTGTTTATTTCTACAGTGGTTTACATCAGTTTACAGCTTGAACATTTAGCTATTTTTCGATATAATCACCATTTCTGTCGATGCATTTTTGTAGACGCTGTGGCAGTTTTTGTATGCCCATGTCATACCGGCTCGCCGCCATGCTGTTCGGGAAGTTGCTTGGCCTCAGGTGTAAAGTTGTATGCCCAGGTTTCGTCACCCGTGACAATTGAGTCCAGAAAGTTGCCTGTTCGGCTGCAAGGCGGTGAATATGGCTCTGAGCACTACGGGACTTAACTTCTGAGGTCATCAGTCCCCTAGAACTTAGAACTACTTAAACCTAACTAACCTAAGGACATCACACACATCCATGCCCGAGGCAGGATTCGAACCTGCGACCGCAGCGGTCGCGCGGTTCCGGACTGAAGCGCCTAGAACCGTTCGGCCACCGCGGACGACAAGGCGGTTAAGAAACGCGCGGGAAGCATCAACTCGTTGTCGCATGTGGTCCTCCGTCAGCATGCGTGGCACCCATCTTGCGCAGACCTTCCGGTAGTTCAAAATGTTTCCGTTAAAATTCTGTGAGCGGTGCTTCAGGAACCGTCAGGAACCAAAGTACAGAGATCATCCAGGGTGATCCGCCGATCACCGCACATGCTTTGCTCAACCTTCAACACTGTCTCCTCAGAAATTGACGGTCTCTCGCTCCTCTGTTCGTCGTGAATTTCGGTCCGACCAGCTGCAAACTCTATACACCACTTACGAACATTTTCGACATCCATGAACGACTCACCGTACACTTTCGTCAATTGGCGATGGATTTCAATCGGCGCAGTACCCTTTGCGTTCAAAAACGCCTCGGCGCGGCGTGCGCATGTTTGCACACAGCGCGTGAAGCACTCTTCATAACAGTGTGACCAACTGCCACACAAACAGAGTTCTGTACTTATAAAAAATATAGGAGACCTTACTTTTGGAATTACTCTCGTATCTCACTTGAATTTTCCTCTTTGGGACAGGAGCTGTGAATTAAAAAATTGAAGAAAGTCTGAGACCAGTACTGGCGGACAATAACACACAACAAGACTGACAATCAAGTCTACTGGTACGGCAATATTTTCCAGACGGCCAGTTACACAGACTACGGTTAGCGACGGGCCATAAGATAGGAAGGGGAAGGGTTGTTTCCCCATTCCCTAACTCACCCCTCGCAGGCATTCGTCTCGGCTGCCTACTGTACTGAGCACAATAGCGAAACAATCTCGTTTGCACTTCACTCCCTGATTGCCAGGTCATAAAGTAAAATCGTACAGGTCCACAATAATAACAATATTCTTAAATCCTTTTAGACGGAAGATTCGTTGTAAAGTTGCAGACGACGCAGAGTAGACCATGTTTCTTACGGCATGATCGTATTTTGAAATTGAGTACTTACGTAAAACCGTGTCTAGAAACTTACTTACCGAATGTCAGCTCTGAGCATGGAGCTGCATGTAGTGCCCGCGTAAAAGTAAGTCAGCGTAGTCCTACACAGAAATGTAACTGAATAGGAGGTGGGGGTGGGGTGGGGTAGGGAGGGGTAAATTTGCATGACTCCAGTAGTCATACCAATGTTCACGAACGCTTAATACTAAGTAATATCGGAATTATGCTATACATGTGATCACACATCAGTAATTATTTCATTCAGCAAATGCAATAACTAATAAAAGCATTTAGTTTGAGCTACAGTCATTCTGTATGGGGACAGATAACTAGATATTATCTATATATTATTAGTAGTAGTATTATTATTATGTTATTGTCATCATAACCGTAACACTTCCTTCATGAGAAGCTGCTCAACATTAAGGCGCTATGAGTGTAACCAGGAAAAGTAGAACTGGCGGAAAATAATACTGTTTGTTGATGAAGAATTTCTTCTGCAGGGTTAAAAAGAAGTAATTTTATTTTATGTTTAATACCGTTCTGTACCGTCTGGGATGCATGTGAGTAATATCTGGAATGACGAGATGTAAACCTATCTATTCCCTCCCTACGGTCAGACACAATCACCCAGCCTAGAGATGGAAGAATTACATTAATATACGGAAAAATCCTTTGCACTCAATCGAACAACTGTGCGAAGCTGTGGAAATCATCAGACAGTGCTCCAGAGCTCCTTTGGGAGCTCCGTAACCTCCCAACAAAAATTTAACTAACCTCCCAATAAAATGTGAGTCCTATATAACCCTTCAAAAGAAATCTCGTAACGTAACCATTCAATAATTAACTGACTGTGAATCTAAACTTGTAAATCTGGACGTCAGCAGTGCTGCGTCATGGCCCTGAAAAATCATTCTGAATAAACTGAAAATTCTTAGCTCCATTATGTCGCCGGATAACGCGTATATATCTGCTCCTATAAGAAATTTTTGTGGCATACCCCAGTGCAATGCTGGCCACTAGATTTTGTTATGTATGAAAAAGAACTGATTTTCTTTACGATAATCGGCATGACTATGGATAGGAGAAATAAGTAAAAACTTTAAATTCAGATGAATGACTGTCAAAAGTTATCTTTATAAGAAAGATTATTATTGAAAGATTGTGGAAATCATTTACATGGGACTTTGATATAACAACAGTACAAAAATCAGTTGTAGCAAGTAACATATTCGCGAGACAATAAAGAACAATAATATTTTGCTTTTACCTTATACTACATCGCTCAGGCACCGCCATCGTTCTCCACGACCGGCCTTGGTAATTCTTTAACTCTACTGCTCCTCTCGAGCTACAAAACACAATTACTGGACGGCATTGTCCGAACTCCAGGACACGTGTGCTCTCTGTGAGCTATACAACTCGACAACTGCTCTCTACAAGCAACCGGACCCAACGGCCGTACTGCGAGCTACTACTACTACTGCATACAACACTGCTCTCTGGTCTACGATTCTATTGTAGCTTACATATCGCAGGCAGCGCATGAGCAATCCTTCGAAGTTACATCTGCTCGAGTGCGCTAGTAATAAATTCCTTAGTCATGGACCTCTTACACTCTTGACTCTTTATTTCAACCAAAAGTAAGTATTTTTCATGATTTTAGTTTTTAATACGCTTTAATATTATATAACATGTCAATATTTTTCCATTTTTCGGTATGTTAGACTGTAAATAGTTACAGAAACTTAAATTTCAGGGCTGTATGGGCCGAGCCGCATACCATCATGTTGATTCTCTTTGCGTCGTCGTCCACCATGTTTGATGACGTGCTTTGGTCATCTTCCCCTGATGAATGCCGGCCGGTGTGGCCGAGCAGTTCTAGGCGCTTCAGTCTGGAACCGCGCGACCGCTACGGACGCAGGTTCGAATCCTGCCTCGGGCATGGATGTGTGTGATGTCCTTAGGTTAGTTAGGTTTGAGTGGTTCTAAGTCCTAGGGGACAGATGACCTACGATGTTAACTCCCATAGTGCTCAGAGCCATTTGAACCATTTGAACCCTGATAAGTAACAAAGACGGCCGGCCATTCCACCTTCGGGATCGTTAGCCACTCCGCAAAATTTTCTTTATCTTTTACTTTTGACGCCCATTAACTTTTCTTACTGATGCCAGTTGCTTCAGTTCCCAAGATTTCTACGAAAGGCAGAAGGAGAGAAGAAAACTTTCAAATTGCTGTTAACATAGTAAAAAATGTTCAGTCAGAAAAGGTAGCATAGAGGATATTACTCCAAGGAATAGCGAAAAATAAGAACTGTTTGTGATTCAAAAACAGAAGTGGGTCCAGGTTCCAGTTTGGGTTTAGCCAATGAGGAACGACCTACAGTTTTCTCTGCAGAATCTACCTCTAACAAGCAGGTCAATAAAAAATTCCTCTTTGTTTTTAGAGTGTTTTATCACTTGGTCACCTGTCCCTTGCATGTCTGTCCATATAATCCTATTATACCAGTGACGTGATCAAGTGTTACCTAATATTTAAAAAAATTGTATCTAGTCTGAAATTTGGTCTAACTTTGTGAACGAAGTCTTGCTTTGTTTTTTTATGAGTACATAAAGCAATATATGTAAATTTTCCGGTGTTTTTTTTAGTATTATCGTTAGATATTAGCATCTGGAAAAATCATGGCCATCTATCCCTGTTTTGCCCTATCTTCTATAAAAGCTGGAGCGTGGTCCTATATTTCGTAAAACAATCGTCTAAGATCTTCGATAGTGTAGTACGGCCCCGCGTGAAGCAAACGAGCAAACCATCTAGAACACGATAACAGGACGCCATCCATGTTATTACTCACGTCTGAACTCCAACTCCTTCACTGTGACTCACTGGATACATGAGAATGTCTCACTGTCTGTTTGTGGCACTTGCGATTTATGTCCCTGTGTTATTTACGTGGTCGTTTATAAGGTCGCCGGACAACATATTACCCCTCCCCTTTAAAACATCACTCTGGTCGCTCTGGACCGACGCTTCATCGGTGACGTAAGTCACGACATCGCAGTGATGCCTACCTGACAGTTGGCAGATGGAGTCAGTGCTGTAAGATGAGTCGAGTGGTGACAGAGCAGAAACAAAAAGCATTTTCCACGCTTACACACTCGCATTGCCGTAGTTTCCAGCTATGGGTTCGCAGCCGAAGTTCTAAGTGAAATATGCTGACAACTTTGAGAGCATATTTCTATTTTACGCCGTGTGAATTATGTCAAAGTTGTAAGAGTGATTTATTGTTACGGTTCTTAAATAAATTTCATGAGTCGGGTACTTCTGAAATTTTCGGATGAGTGCTTCTGAATTTCGTTGAATTACAATTTTGTATAAGATAGGCTAAAGCGATGTAATAAGCACCGCTATAAGCAAATTTTAACGTGTATGCATACAGTATATAAAAAATGCTCAACTTCGATAGTACTTTAGAACTGGAAACTGTGAGACACCACGTTATGTTTTTGGGGCAGGCGAGAAAGAAACTACGACGCTCTGAAATCTATAACAACACAATAACAACAATAAAAATTAGAGGACACGGCTAGGCGTTACTCCAATCTGTCCCCCCACCCCCTCCCCGGTTTACCCAAGACGACGCCAATGTGAAAACATATTTCGGAAGTCACACTCAACCATAAGAAAACCGTGAACGTCCCTCCTTCCCCCCATATTCGAATCAGGAACCCGCGACTGAAACGAACAAGCCGTGGAATCCTTTGAGTGGTGCGAACAATGTGTCAGCTGCGTCGTAGTCGGACTCACCTGCGATGTAGACAACCCGCCATGTTAAAACTGCGCAACTTGGCCAAGGTGGTCGCGCTAAGCCAGATACGTCCGATTTAAAGCTAAACCATTCTCTGATGCGAAACCAGTTTGTAGTACGGTAGCCATGTTTTGCAATCACAATAAGCCTTTACTTCGACCGAACACATTTCGCTTTATCTGACAGACTAGTCACTGCTCACTATGATAATCATGATTACAATTAAAATTAGGCTAAAAATGTAGAAAACTAATTTTGCTGTCGACAGTAGACGTCTCTTATGGCAGGCTGTATTATATAGAGAATTAATTGTCATCAAGCTCAAATAAACATTTCAGCAAAATTGTAAATTGTTGTAGTGGTCGTCAGTACGAAGACTGGTTTGATGCTAGTCTGTCCTGCGCAAGTGTCTGCAAACCTGCTGCAACATGCTACCACTGGAACCTCTCCAGTGAGGTCACACAGACATGTCCTGCCTGGCATTGTATAATTCAGTATCCCCTGTTAGTCTCACACAATTGAGCACTATTCTGGAATGGTTGGCACAAATGTTTTGTAAGCAACCTCTACTTTCGCGGTATCGCAAAAAAGAATCGAAGTCCGCCACCTGCGTTAGCTACGGTTGAGCCTATACCATTATTACATTTCACGTCCCCGCAAAGTGTGAGACACAGGTATTTGTGCGAATTGTCTGACTGGTATCTTACTCACGGGATTCTACGTTTCTTTGTTTTGTGAAGCGCAAAATTTTACATTTCTGAAACATTAAAAGTAAGTTGCCATCCTTGGCCTACATTGAACCGCCTGAAGTTATTTTAACATCTGTCGATGACTCTCGAATTAAGATAACATGTTACGTGCTCCCCACCAACAATTTTAAAATCAATTCACAAATTTCGGGTGATTCCATATTCTACCGTATTTTCGTTAATAAACGTTTCTGTAGTACCGAGACGTATGTTTTCTCAAAGTAAGGAAATTCAGTGTCCCCCAATTGCGTTGACTCGTGGATTTCGGAATGTAATGTAAGAAAACCTAGATTTCGATTTTGCATGACTAATTGGAGGTGACAGACCCTTTTGGCCCGTCCACTATCGTTCGAAGGACCATCAGATCCTTTCTCATTCATTTTTTTTCTTTTCGTACTTAAAAATGCAAATATGTTATGCGGATTTGTGTCGAGGTCCGGTGACCGGCCAGTCTGTGGATGGTTTTTAGGCGGTTTTCCATCTGCCTCGGCGAATGCGGGCTGGTTCCCCTTATTCCGCCTCAGGTACACTATGTCGGCGATTGCTGCGCAAACAAGTTCTCTACGTACGCGTACACCACCATTACTCTACCACGCAGACATAGGGGTTACCCTCGTCTGGTGTGGGACATTCCTGGGGGGGGGGGGGGGGGTCGACCGGGGGCCGAACCGCACAATATCCCTCGGTTCGGTGTGGAGCGGCGGAGGGGTGAAGTGGACTGCGGTAGTCGTCGTGGGGTTGTGGAGCACTGCGGCTGCGGCGGCGACGGAGCCACTCCGTCGTTTCTAGGTCCCCGGTTAACATACAATACAATACAATCTAGGTGCGTCAGAAACAGCGTGCTGTTCAAAATGGTTCAAATGGCTTCAAGTATTTAACATCTGAGGTCATCAGTCCCCTAGAACTTAGAACTACTTAAACATAACTAACCTAAGGACATCACACACATCCATGCCCGAGGCAGGATTCGATCCTGCGACCGTAGCGGTCTCGCGGTTCCAGATTGAAGCGCCTAGAACTGCTCGGCCACAATTGCCAGCAACGTGCTGTAATCGTCTTTCTCACCGCAGAGAACGTGATTCCAATTTAAATGAATAGAAGAGCGAAAGGTGTGTACGGAAATGATTGTGTCAATGATAGCAATGTGCGGCTTTGGGTTCTTCTCTCTCATAATGAAGGAAATTGTGGTGTTAATCTCACCGTGTGCGATAGAGCTCGGAGTGGGCGGCCGCGTACGAGAACCAACGACAGTCATAACAATCGAGCTGATGAGGTCATCAGAGAACATCTTCGGATAACACAGAGACAGCCCTCAGGCTAGCGTGGCATATAACGAGGGCGTGTACAGGCCACACCTGCAGAACAGTGGCACACGAAACTGTGCGCACGGTAGGTGCCTCGAATGCTCACTCCCGTCATAGAACGGAGAAGGCTCGACATCTGCCAACAATTTCTTTTGCTTTTGAGCCTGAGAGTGACTGGTTCCTTCACAACACTGTAACAGCTGATGAAAGTTGCATGCACCATTTTGACCCAGAAAATCAGAAAGCATCAATGGAGTTACGCCATAAAGTATGTCCGACGCCAAAAATACACTCCTGGAAATGGAAAAAAGAACACATTGACACCGGTGTGTCAGACCCACCATACTTGCTCCGGACACTGCGAGAGGGCTGTACAAGCAATGATCACACGCACGGCACAGCGGACACACCAGGAACCGCGGTGTTGGCCGTCGAATGGCGCTAGCTGCGCAGCATTTGTGCACCGCTGCCGTCAGTGTCAGCCAGTTTGCCGTGGCATACGGAGCTCCATCGCAGTCTTTAACACTGGTAGCATGCCGCGACAGCGTGGACGTGAACCGTATGTGCAGTTGACGGACTTTGAGCGAGGGCGTATAGTGGGCATGCGGGAGGCCGGGTGGACGTACCGCCGAATTGCTCAACACGTGGGGCGTGAGGTCTCCACAGTACATCGATGTTGTCGCCAGTGGTCGGCGGAAGGTGCACGTGCCCGTCGACCTGGGACCGGACCGCAGCGACGCACGGATGCACGCCAAGACCGTAGGACCCTACGCAGTGCCGTAGGGGACCGCACCGCCACTTCCCAGCAAATTAGGGACACTGTTGCTCCTGGGGTATCGGCGAGGACCATTCGCAACCGTCTCCATGAAGCTGGGCTACTGTCTCGCACACCGTTAGGCCGTCTTCCGCTCACGCCCCAACATCGTGCAGCCCGCCTCCAGTGGTGTCGCGACAGGCGTGAATGGAGGGACGAATGGAGACGTGTCGTCTTCAGCGATGAGAGTCGCTTCTGCCTTGGTGCCAATGATGGTCGTATGCGTGTTTGGCGCCGTGCAGGTGAGCGCCACAATCAGGACTGCATACGACCGAGGCACACAGGGCCAACACCCGGCATCATGGTGTGGGGAGCGATCTCCTACACTGGCCGTACACCACTGGTGATCGTCGAGGGGACACTGAATAGTGCACGGTACATCCAAACCGTCATCGAACCCATCGTTCTACCATTCCTAGACCGGCAAGGGAACTTGCTGTTCCAACAGGACAATGCACGTCCGCATGTATCCCGTGCCACCCAACGTGCTCTAGAAGGTGTAAGTCAACTACCCTGGCCAGCAAGATCTCCGGATCTGTCCCCCATTGAGCATGTTTGGGACTGGATGAAGCGTCGTCTCACGCGGTCTGCACGTCCAGCACGAACGCTGGTCCAACTGAGGCGCCAGGTGGAAGTGGCATGGCAAGCCGTTCCACAGGACTACATCCAGCATCTCTACGATCGTCTCCATGGGAGAATAGCAGCCTGCATTGCTGCGAAAGGTGGATATACACTGTACTAGTGCCGACATTGTGCATGCTCTGTTGCCTGCGTCTATGTGCCTGTGGTTCTGTCAGTGTGATCATGTGATGTATCTGACCCCAGGAATGTGTCAATAAAGTTTCCCTTTCCTGGGACAATGAATTCACGGTGTTCTTATTTCAGTTTCCAGGAGTGTAGTTCAACACCACGCCATCAGCAGACAAAGCCATGCTTACACAGTTCTGGGACGTTCAAGGAATGGTAAGTTTGAAATTCGTGCCTAAAGGCACCACCTTAAACTCTGCAAGGTACTGCGAGAGCCTCAGGAAACTGAGAGTTCCTCCACACACGGAGCACCCTGTCCTTCAGTATGACAATGCTACAACACGCTCCAGCGCTGCGACATTTGTAACAGTTTGATGCCTTTGGTTCATTGTCATCGGCCGTTCTCCATACAGTCCCGGCTCGCCCCGTCCGATTTTCATCTGTTTCCAAAACTTAAAGAAAACCTTCGAGGACTTCACATCCATAGTGCCGAACCGGGGCAGGCGGAGATGAGGTTGTGGCTCCGTCGACACAGTCAAACATTCTACAGCGACGGTGTCAACAAAGAGGTCTCTCGTTAGATTCAGATTTTTTACTTGCCGTTGACCACATGCAGTAGAACAGACTATTCAGTGGTTGCAAGTTACAGTTTCAATCACAGTATTAAAATTAATGTTCACATTACATATACAAATGAAGTATCTTATATACATCTATAGTCTTAACAATTAATATCGACATTGCCCATATCGCAGAACTCTTTTATACTGAAACAATGATTTTTTTGCTAGCCAGTCATAGAATTTGAATTTTTTAAATAGCAATGATCGATCAGCGAGAGGAAACTTGTTAAAAATTTTGAGGACATTCACTTTATGAGATTTTCCTGTTATTGCTGTCCTGTGCCTTAGAATGTCAATGTTTGCCTTATTTCTAGTATCATGATCGTGAATTGTTTCCCTGGTGACACACTCTTTAATGTCGTTCTTGACAAAGCGTGGAGATTCACCGTTGCTAGCATCCAAAGCCCGATAAAAAGAGGGTGGCAGTGCCCTTTCGAACCAGTCTTGTATATTACACTGGCAATTTTTTTTTTAGTTTCAAAATATTACTGATATGACGACAATGTCCCAATATGAGTAGACCATACGATGTATGTGACTGAAAGAGTGCAAAATATATCATACGGAGGTAATTATTACTGCTACATCTCTCAGTTTCCACATGAGGTAGAACACTCGTGAGATCTTTTTACGGACTCGGTTCATATGCTCTTCCCAACTGAGTTTGGCATCAATATATGTTTCCAAGAGTTTGACATATTTAATATGTACATTCTCAGACAGTCCTAAAATAAGCTTTTGTGTTTTGTCTGGATTACAAACAAATTCATTGCTTGTAAACCAGTTTGACGCAAAATCAAGAGGTTCTTGCGTAATCTTATCAAGAGTTGGCATGTCGTGATGGGAAGTCACTGAAGTTCTGTCATCAGCATTGTTAAATAACCGACTGTGATACACAAAGGGACAAGTCATGACAGCCACATTGAAAACCAAGCAACCAAGGACAGAAATGTGTGGAACACCTGTACCAATTTCTGCAAAAGGGGAATGTCTATTTCAAATTGAAACAAACTGTCTTCTGTTGTTTAGGTACAAAGCAATTACTCTTAATGTAGATTTTTGTACGCGATAGTACTCTAATTTTGTTAGCAATATGTTAAAAGGACTGCAGTCAAATGTTTTACTTGCATAGGCCACATAATACGAGTCACACTATCTTCCTATTTTCCAAAGCTGTTAATGTCCGATAGACAATTTCCATAACAGCTGCAGTGGTATTTTTATGCGGCCGAAATCCGTACTGATTGTTGCAAAGGACTCACTGAATGTACCTGAGTGATTCAAATACTTCTGAGGACGTTGTTGTTGTGGTCTGATGCAGCTCTCCATGCTACCCTATCCTGAAAGCCTCTTCATCTCGTTTCGTGTTATCGCGCAATAGGGGTGAGAGTGTCACTGATATGATACGCAAGTTAGGGTGGCAATCACGGAAACAAAGGCGGTTTTCTTTGCGGCGAGATCTATTTACGAAATTTCAATCACCAACTTTCTCTTCCGAATGCGAAAATACACTCCTGGAAATGGAAAAAAGAACACATTGACACCGGTGTGTCAGACCCACCATACTTGCTCCGGACACTGCGAGAGGGCTGTACAAGCAATGATCACACGCACGGCACGGCGGACACACCAGGAACCGCGGTGTTGGCCGTCGAATGGCGCTAGCTGCGCAGCATTTGTGCACCGCCGCCGTCAGTGTCAGCCAGTTTGCCGTGGCATACGGAGCTCCATCGCAGTCTTTAACACTGGTAGCATGCCGCGACAGCGTGGACGTGAACCGTATGTGCAGTTGACGGACTTTGAGCGAGGGCGTATAGTGGGCATGCGGGAGGCCGGGTGGACGTACCGCCGAATTGCTCAACACGTGGGGCGTGAGGTCTCCACAGTACATCGATGTTGTCGCCAGTGGTCGGCGGAAGGTGCACGTGTCCGTCGACCTGGGACCGGACCGCAGCGACGCACGGATGCACGCCAAGACCGTAGGATCCTACGCAGTGCCGTAGGGGACCGCACCGCCACTTCCCAGCAAATTAGGGACACTGTTGCTCCTGGGGTATCGGCGAGGACCATTCGCAACCGTCTCCATGAAGCTGGGCTACGGTCCCGCACACCGTCAGGCCGTCTCCCGCTCACGCCCCAACATCGTGCAGCCCGCCTCCAGTGGTGTCGCGACAGGCGTGAATGGAGGGACGAATGGAGACGTGTCGTCTTCAGCGATGAGAGTCGCTTCTGCCTTGGTGCCAATGATGGTCGTATGCGTGTTTGGCGCCGTGCAGGTGAGCGCCACAATCAGGACTGCATACGACCGAGGCACACAGGGCCAACACCCGGCATCATGGTGTGGGGAGCGATCTCCTACACTGGCCGTACACCACTGGTGATCGTCGAGGGGACACTGAATAGTGCACGGTACATCCAAACCGTCATCGAACCCATCGTTCTACCATTCCTAGACCGGCAAGGGAACTTGCTGTTCCAACAGGACAATGCACATCCGCATGTATCCCGTGCCACCCAACGTGCTCTAGAAGGTGTACGTCAACTACCCTGGCCAGCAAGATCTCCGGATCTGTCCCCCATTGAGCATGTTTGGGACTGGATGAAGCGTCGTCTGACGCGGTCTGCACGTCCAGCACGAACGCTGGTCCAACTGAGGCGCCAGGTGGAAATGGCATGGCAAGCCGTTCCACAGGACTACATCCAGCATCTCTACGATCGTCTATATGGGAGAATAGCAGCCTGCATTGCTGCGAAAGGTGGATATACACTGTACTAGTGCCGACATTGTGCATGCTCTGTTGCCTGTGTCTATGTGCCTGTGGTTCTGTCAGTGTGATCATGTGATGTATCTGACCCCAGGAATGTGTCAATAAAGTTTCCCCTTCCTGGGACAATGAATTCACGGTGTTCTTATTTCAATTTCCAGGAGTGTATTTTGTTGACAACCATAGGGAGATATGATCGTCATAATAAAATAAGAGAAATCAGAGCTCGAACAGAAAGATTTAGGTGTTCCTTTTTGCCACGCGTCGTTCGAGAGTGAAATGGTAGAAAAGTAGTATGAAAATGGTTCGATGAACCCTCTGCCAGGCACTTAAGTGTGAATTGCAAAGTAACCACGTAGATGTAGATGTAGGTGTAGATAACTACTGCAACCTACATCCCTCTAAATCTGCTTAGTGTATTCATCTCTTGGTCTCCCTCTACGAGTTTTACCCTTCGCACTTCCCTTCAATACAAAATTGGTGATCCCTTCATGCCTCAGAACGAGTCCTACCAACTGATCCCTTCTTGTAGTCAAGTTGCGTCACAAATTCCTCTTCTCCACAATTCTATTCAGTACCTCCACAGCATTCTTCTGTAGCACCACATTTCGAAAGCTTCTATTCTCTTCTTATCTAAACTAGTTATCTTCCATGTTTCACTTCCATAATGGCTACATTCCACACAAATACTTTCAGGAAACACTTCCTGGCACATAAATCTATATTCGATGTTAACAAATTTCTTTTCTTCAGAAACGCTTTCCTTGCCATAGCCACTCTACATTTTATATCCTCTCTACTTCGACAGTTATAAGTTATTTTGCTTCCCAAATAGCAAAACTAATTCAGTTCTGTAAGTGTCTCCTTTTCTAATCTGACTCCCTCAACATCACCTGATTTAGTTTGACTATATTACATTATCTTCAGTTTGCTTTTGTTGATGTTCATCTTACATTCTCCTTTCAAGACACTGTCCATTCCGTTCAGCTGCTCTTCCAGGTCCTTTGCTGCCTCTGACAGAATTACACTGTCGCCGGCAAACCTCAAACTTTTTGTTTCTTCTCCATGGGTTTAATTCCTATTCGGAATTTTTCTTTTGTTTCCTTCACTGCTTATTCAATGTACAGATTGAATAACATCGGGGATAGGCTACAGCCACTGCTTCCCTTTCATGCCCCTCGACTCTTATAACTGCCATCTGGTTTCTGTTCAAATTGTAAACAGCCTTTCGCTCCCTGTATTTAACCCCTGCCAGCTTCAGAATTTGAAAGAGAGTATTCCAGTCAACATTGCCAAAAGCTTCCTCTAAGTGTACAATTGCTAGAAATTTAGGTTTGCCTTTCCTTAACCTGTCTTCTAAGATTACGCGTAGGGTCAGTATTGCCTCGGGTGTTCAATTTCTACGGAATCCAAACTGATCTTCAAGAGGTCGGCTTCTACAAATTTTTCCATTTGTGTGTAAGGAATTCGTGTTAGTACTTTGCAGCCGTGACTTGTTAACCTTCTTCTTGAAGTCTGAGGGTATTTCGTCTGTCTCATACATCTTGCTCACCAGATGGGAGAGTTTGGTCATGGCTGCCTCTCCCAAGGCTATCAGTAATTCTAATGGAATATTGTCTACTCCGAGGACCTTGTTTCGATCTAGGTCTTTCAGTGCTCTGCCAGATTCTTCACGCAATATCATATCTCCCACTTCATCTTCATCTGCGTCCTCTTCCATTTTCATAATATTGTCCGCAAGTACATCGCTCTTGTATTGACCCTCTAATATACACTTCTGTTTTCCCTTCTCTGCTTAGGAGTGGTTTCCCATGTGATCTCTTGATATTCTTAAAGGTGGTTCTCTTTTCTCCAAAGGTCTCTTCAATTTTCGTATAGTCGGTATCTAGTGATACATGCTTCTACATCCTTCCTGCTTAGCCATTTTGCACTTCCTGTCGATCTCATTTTTGAGACGTTTGTATTCCTTTTCGCCTGCTTCATTTACTGCATATTTATATTTTCCCATTTCATCAAGTAAATTCAGTATTCTGTTATCCATAAATCTCCACTAGCCATGGATTTCTTCTGATGATACTATCGCAGTATATTCTGGTCGATAAGCCGGCTCGGGTGGCCGAGCGGTTCTAGGCGCTACAGTATTGAACCGCGCGACCGCTACAGTCGCAGGTTCGAATCCTGCCTCGGGCATGGATGTGTGTGATGTCCTTAGGTTAGTTAGGTTTAAGTAGTTCTAAGTTCTAGGGGACTGATGACCTCAGAAGTTAAGTCCCATAGTGCTCAGAGCCATTTGAACCATTTTTTTCTGTTCGGTAATTCTGGGGGAGATGTTTATCACCCTTTTTGACTACGGGGATAAATTTTGAGATTTAGAGTGAATCCGGAGAAACACTATACTCCAAAAATTTATTAAAAATAAAACTAACTGGCTTACTTTTCGAATGACGTGTTCGTTTAACTACATAATTAGATATCAAGTGGCAGTCAATACTTTTGGAGTTCGACAATTTGGAAACTGTTTCACGCTTCTCATGGGGCGTGATTTCATCCTAATGAATCGAAAGCCCTCCACACGTCTGAGGAACAAGGCGAGCCCTTGTAGCTGTGTCTGTGACCTTAATTTAGTCTCCGAGTTCTCTGACTGATGTGACAATGTAGTCTTACAATTCTCCTGGATAAAGCAGTTTGGCATACCCTGTCGGAAGAATTATCTTGTCTGATGATATGCAGCACTTTCTATGTACCTTCCACATGCTTATTTTTGGCTTATGTAAGATTACGGGAACCCCTTGAGTGCAAGGTTGCAATTTCAATCTTTAGTAACGCTCATTTAAAGTGTTGTTGTTTACAATTATGACAGGAAAAGTAATAGCTACTAATTACTCACAATGCTAATCACGAAGGCGACCGAAAATTAGTGCTTGTGAGGTGAAGAGGTCAACTTTTAATGGGATGTGTGTATTACACTTCAGAAAATGAACATCGTCGACATTCAAGAAGTGTTCGAAATAAACCATTAACTTGAACCATAAACACCGAATGAAAAATGGCACGCCACAGTGATCACAAAAGGTCACACATTCAAGATCGAAGGCGAACTCCCTGAGAGTTACAAACCGTACAGGACGTTCAACTAGGTATCCACTCTTAAAGGATGCGTACAGAATCATATCGGTGTATGGGATGATGACAGCTGATGGACTATGACGGAATTCAACCGATTGTGAAACAATCTGTCGTGGAGCTTATAGTGAAACTGGCTGTCCTTTAAGGTGAAGATGCAGATAATGCGATAATATGTTTTATAGGCACAGAACAAACAAACATCCAAGGACTGGACGTGGAACCATTTACCGCCTAGTGGTAGTTTCGTTGTCCTTCTTCCTCTCTCTGTAGATTCCCACGACAGTAGCTCGTGAATGTCAGACCAGCTTCTCCGTTTTCGAAGTATTCGTTCACAGGCTCTGTGTAATAATAATCTGCCCTTTCTCGAAGTCGCTTATCTCAATGGATTTCCCCATTTGCAGCCCACATGTTCGCTAGGTTGATCCCCCGTCCGTGTCTGCTCCTCTTCCACGCTTTTGTTCCGGCGTCACGTGTCCACAACGCCACCACAAGGCGGCATCCAGCGTAGCGGTGGGTAGCGGTGATAACCTTCTAGCAGGTCAGTGTGTACTATAACGCCAGACACTCTAGGAGCTCGGGAATGACCTCCTTTAAATAGAAACTAATGACCTCAACAGGGCCCGAATACAGCAAGGCATATTAAACAATTTTTTTTTAAATTTGAAACCTTAAAACAAAATTACAGCTAAAATAGTGAATTCACATCTCACACTTCATTTGTTGGAGGCGTAAAAGCGCTTCTACAATCGTCTCAGCGCCTCATAATCAAGTCAGCTTTGCGGAGAAACCTTGAGACAGCCGTATACACTACATGCTCAAACAGACTGGTTGTTACTCTACGTGAGCTACCATGTTACGTTAAACACGTATCATTCGGCCACTGCAGTAAAACCGCAACCTAGAATAATTTTAATTTCATGCTGATATTTAAAAGAAGTAATACACCGTGATGAATCACCCATTAAACATGCATTAACGGATAAGGCCACATTAGTCGGGTTGTAGAGCCGACATG
Source organism: Schistocerca serialis cubense (assembly GCF_023864345.2). NCBI lineage: Eukaryota > Metazoa > Arthropoda > Insecta > Orthoptera > Acrididae > Schistocerca > Schistocerca serialis. Next base: position 469,913,089 of record NC_064646.1, on the reverse strand, counting down.
GCAACCAAAGCCAGCCGTAATATGAAAATTCATCCCACTAATATACTTGGACTCAGGCTAGAATTTACGACATGAATTCATGACTCGTGACTCAGACATACATGAGAATTACAATTTGAACTTCCTCTGAACACCAAGCTGAGTTATCAAAATGCCATGAGGGAAAAAGATGGCAAGTGTGAATAAGTACAAAATTACAGCCAGGGCACTTGACATCAGTTGCAAGCCAGTAAGATAATGAAAATTCGTACTCACGGCATGTCAGAGCAAAGGTTCCAGTACACGATTTGAAAGTCTCACAGAAACAAAATTTAACCACAGGAAAGCCACTGCAATCTACCATCATGGAGACGAGAATAGCCACGAATCGAACGCAACAGGAAAACACCCGTCCGCCATGGTGGATACATACGCCTCTGACAGCCCGGTACCTGCCTCGTAACCAACTCCACTCTCCTCCAAGATGCCAAACGATGAATACAAAATTTCTTCTGGCCGCGGTGTTGAGAGATTTTTCCCCCTATTGCACCGACAGACCGGACGCCACCAGAAAAGTTGTTTTTGATTCAGCTCCACAGCACGTACTGCCGAGACCAAAGACAACCGAAACCCAGGTTCGCTACGGTCCCCCCGAACGGAGCCACATTTGTTTCAAAGCCCTGCGGTCAGAGAGGAGAAATGCATACCAGAGTCGATGTGGATCGGCTGTTACCTTTCTAATACTTTTACGTCTAAGATAAGCATTGTAATCCAAATGTATTAGTCTATTCTGACCTCCCATCCTGTAATTACTGATTTAAATTAATTATTTAAATTCTGTCTTTGATGATTTGAAAGACATATACTTCGTCCTTCGCAGCACTCTGACCAAACAAGGTTGGAAGTTCAGAAATGTTGATTGATCAAAATAATTAGTACTTAGCTGGTGAAATTCCTCTTCGTTTCTTCTCGTGGTTCATGTCTAGGTGTATTCTTTCTCGCTTTCGTGTAGAAAATTGACCAAATATTTGGATATCCAGGGGTTCGCAGGTTTGATCTTGCTGTACCTATTCTAATCAAAACAGCAAACATGTTTCAGTTTTCAGTTTTTTTGATATATTCTTGAAATTATTCCACAAGTTTTAAATGACACTTTTCCCCTGCGGTTCGGAATTATAAAAAGATACTTTTTAGCACTGTTATTTAGACACAATGGGTTACATTCGCCCAACTTTGACCACATGCCGCCGTACACAACTTCTCTCGGCAAACTACTCCCACAGCCACTAACTTACTCGTACTTTACCCACCTTTTGTAGTCCATAAGTTGTTAAACACAAAGATAACAACATACTGGTCAAGGATTATTAAATTTCTTAGTGCTTACATAGGTCTCTGACATTTACGTTCAAAATAGCCGAGACATATTTTTATAAGAAGTGTTTACAGAATTAATGACAATTAACAAAGGGTACTGCAAAATAAGCGAAAGAACATTTTGTGTCGGAAATTACACTTTGTACAGAGAACATGACGTAGTCAGACCAGTTTCATTACACTATTGGCAATTTATCTGGGCCGGCTGGAGTGGCCATTCGGTTGTAGGCGCTACAGTCTGGAACCGCGCGACCGCTACGGTCGCAGGTTCGAATCCTGCCTCGGGCATGGATGTATGTGATGTCCTTAGGTTAGTTAGGTTTAAGTAGTTCTAAGTTCTAGAGGACTGATGACCTCCGATGTTAAGTCCCATAGTGCTCAGAGCCATTTGAGGTATCGATTTATCTGGTAATAAATATTCGACCAGTCGCTTTTTACGATTTATTCAATCACGAATATATTTTCTGGTCACTGCAGGCTAATCAGCAAATGGATCTGACGATGAGACTGCAGGATCTCTCAAACATGTTCTTGGTTGAATAAATCGTAGAAAAGCGACTGGTTACATATTTATAACCAGATAACATGCCAATTTAAATTACATTCGGACTTCGTCAAGTACAGTGGATATAGTGTCATTACACTATGTTGAGGAATAAATGAGCTGATGTGAAGAGTAAAGGTGTAGAATGTTAATAACGTTTCTTTTGTTTAAGAATGTACAAGAGCTTTCACGTAAAAAATTAGGAGCCGTCACTCTTCAGCACGCCTCGCGCGCCCGCCCCGGATCGAATCCGCCCGGTGGATTAACGACGAGGGCCGGTGTGCCGGCCAGCCTGGATGTGGTTTTTAGGCGGTTTTCCACATCCCCCTAGGTGAACACCGGGCTGGTCCGCACGTCCCGCCTCAGTTACACGGCTCGCAGACATCTTAACAATTTTGCACTGTTCCATGGATTACACAAGTCGCAGCCGCGAGGGATTAGCCGAGCGGTCTGAGGCGCTGCAGTCATGGACTGTGCGGCTGGTCCCGGCGGAGGTTCGAGTCCTCCCTCGGGCATGGGTGTGTGTGTTTGTCCTTAGGATAATTTAGGTTAAGTAGTGTGTAAGCTTAGGGACTGATGACCTTAGCAGTTAAGTCCCATACGATTTCACACATAATAATATTACACTAGTCGCAGAGTTGGGGTACACTAATTCCTTCCCCGGGAGGGGGGGAGGGGGGTATGGGGTGGCGGCAGGAAGGGCATCCGGCCACCCCTTCAACTAATATCTACATCTACATCTAGATCCATACTCCGCTAGCCACCTGACGGTGTGTGGCGGAGGGTACCTTGAGTACCTCTATCGGTTCTCCCTTCTATTCCAGTCTCGTATTGTTCGTGGAAAGAAGGATTGTCGGTATGCCTCTGTGTGGTCTCTAATCTCTCTGATTCTATCCTCATGGTCTCTTCGCGAGATATACGTAGGAGGGAGCAATACACTGCTTCACTCCTCGGTGAAGGTATGTTCTCGAAACTTTAACAAAAGCCCGTACTGAGCTACTGAGCGTCTCTCTTGCCGAGTCTTCCACTGGAGTTTATCTATCATCTCCGTAACGCTTTCGCGATTACTAAATGATCCTGTAACGAAGCGCGCTGCTCTTCGTTGGATCTTCTCTATATCTTCTATCAACCCAATCTGGTACGGATCCCACACCGGTGAGCAGTATTCAAGCAGTGGGAGAACAACTGTACTGTAACCTACTTCCTTTGTTTTTGGACTGCATTTTCTTAGGATTTTTCCAATTAATCTGTCTGGCATCTGCTTTACCGACGATTAATTTTATACGGTCATTCCATTTTAAATCACTCCTAATGCGTACTCCCAGATAATTTATGGAATTAACTGCTTCCAGTTGCTGACCTGCTGTATTGTAGCTAAATGATAAATGATCTTCATTTCTATGTATTGGCAGCACATTACACTTGTCTATATCGAGATTCAATTGCCATTCCCTGCACCATGCGTCAATTCGCTGCAGATCCTCCTGCATTTCAGTACAATTTTCCATTGTTACAACCTCTCGATATACCACAGCATCATCCGCAAAAAGCCTCAGTGAACTCTGGTGTTACGCACAAGGTCATTTACATTTATTGTGAATAGCGACGGTCGTACGACACTCCCGTGCGGCACACCTGAAATCACTCTTACTTCGGAAGACTTCTCTCCATTGAGAATGACATGCTGCGTTCTGTTATTTAGGAACATTGCCACATCCGATTAACCGTGGTGACCGTGCGTCTCAGCGGGACAGACGGCACAAGCTAAAGAAAGACTCTTGAGCATGCCTCGCCGCCTGCTGTAGCCTCTTCGGCGACGCGACGTCAGACCGTAATCTCGGTTGTGTGCTTCCGTGCAGCAGGAAGCCCGCCCCACCAGCGCGGCAGGCAGCCTCCGCGGCGACTGACGCAACGCGCTGTGGCCAGGAACTGGCGGCGTGGCTGCCGCCGGCCGGGCAGTACCGGTTGCAGCCATGCCGCTCGTCCTCGTCCTCGCCTTCACCTGTGCGCTGCTCCTCTGGTCTCCGGTCCCCGGCGAGCTGTCCCCACAGCACCCAGCCGAGCAGACTGGCCCCTCCGAGCCCGGGGAGCGCGCCGCCAGAAACGGCCGAATCGTGTACGCCGGCGTGCCTGACTCGGCCGGCGCTCCAGCCGGCAGGCGCTCGGACAGCTGGTACAGAGTGGACGAGGCGGGGCTCCGGGGGGTCCACCTGCTGTACGACGGAGATTTCCTGATGCCTGCTGACGACGCAGACACACCGGGCGAGCCGCGGCGCTTCTCCGTGCCGGAGCAGTGGCTGACCGTGCCCGATATGGAGCAACCCCCGCCTGACGTCTGACCGCGGCGGTGAGTACCTATCCTGGGTCACACTGTGATGTAACAAAATAAAAGTGATGTTGTTATTCCATCGAAAAGTTTGAATTTGAGATTTCGCTTACTGTTTTATCAATCACAATTGGCGTAAGAATCGTGGATTGACCATTGTCATAAAATATTGCATTATGAGATGTGAATAGTTTTTACTTGCAGTTTCGCGTGGCTTGAAGCAGCCACAGCTAGCGTGCTATTGATTAAGAAATTGCATTATCGTCTTTCTAATTACTTCATGATCGTAGGTACGATCATACCCGATTGTGAAGTTATTGTTATGACAAAACAGTTTCCTAAGGGACCAGAAAGTTCTTAAGGGCGCAAAAACAACTGTAACATCACACAAAAGGGAAATTCAATATTAAAGCTGATGCAAGAAGACGATAAAACAGTTTTCTTTTTATCAATGTAGCACGCACATTCGGCTGCTGATCTTGGTGTCTGTAATCTTAGCAAAATGCATAGTTAAAATGAAAATAATACTGAGGAGATAATAGGAATAAGCACTGCTAAATGATTCAGTATTCCCAGAACAACTATTTATTATAACTAAAACATATATCGGTAGATTTTTATGTCCGTTTCATGTCCATTGAGCGCTCTTTTATACACCCATTGTCCTCTTTCAGTCGCTCGTGCGTCGTCACGATAAGTTATAACAGTTCTTCTTTCCACACTCCACTCAAACTTACACGGAACACGTTTTTATTTATTTAGTAAAAAATTAGATCAGACAGTCACAAATCTGCGTCCGTCTTACTTAAGAAAAATAGTACAAGTGTTTTAGCGCTCAAGGCTTCATTTGTTCTCCAGCGAGCAAAATAGTGAAGGATCGCATATCTATCCGTATTTTTCTGTTTATATTGCCGCCCAAAGACGACGAATTACATCATTTAGGAAATTCCACCATCGCTATGCAACGCCTTATTATAAAAAATGGTTCAAATGGCTCTGACCACTATGGGACTTAACATCTCAGGTCATCAGTCCCCTAGAACTTAGAACTACTTAAACCTAACTAACCTAAGGACATCACACACATCCATGCCCGAGGCAGGATTCGAAACTGCGACCGTAGCAGTCGCTCGGTTCCAGACTGTAGCGCCTAGAACCGCACGGTCACTCTGGCCGGCCGTCTGGTGTGCTCCAACTTAAACCCCGTGACTGTTGGCAAAACGTGGCGGGATTTCAAATCAGCTGTCTGACATCCTATGTCTGTATCGTATTTTACCCACATTTCTCAATTGACTGCCAAACGCTTCCAACAAAAATTACTTTTTTATTTGCGAAAAATTATGCCAGAACTACATTTGACCTGGGTTTGTGCACAGTACCATTTATAAAATCTAACAAATACATCGAACGCCACTCTGGTGGGCAGCGGGACGAAATTATTACAAACTATCAATTAAAGTAAAATGTCATTAAAATTCTTTTAAACAGTAAGAGTGGGCTCGTGTCAAAACTTTAAACATTAGATTCGCCGCGTTTTGATCTCTAGTCACTTATAAAAGAAAATGGTATAGGGGAATTATGTCAACAGTAGGTGCCAAAATTGTCGACTTTAGGAGCAGGTCCATTTTAGAGTATCAATTTTAGGTGCACTTCAAAGGTTCAGCTCCCACTATTTTTACAAAAGTTTTAACTATCACTTTAAAAAAAAACCGTAACGTGCTACAGTTCATTCTAATACAATATTTTACTAACTCGCAGTTATCACACACATTCTAACAACTTTCAGACTTACAGGCATTGGAAGCACAGATTTCAGAAGACGAGGCATCATCTAACGAAGCTTAGGCCTCTTCGATTTCATATGCTCCGGAAAATCAAAAAGTGTCGGGATAGCATCACTACTTAGCCAATTCCCTCCAGTCTTAGCCCTATAAAAACATCAGGATTAAAATTGACAGACACTGTAAATATAAATTATAAATATACATTGTAAATAATAACTAACCTATCAAAACACTTCTCCGCAAAGTGCTTCGAGCAAAGGCGCGTATGTGCAGATGGCTTAAAGTTTATCCGTTTCAGGTCCTGTATCCAAAGCTGCCTTCGGTTTTCATCCTTAGGGAAACTATGAGTAGGAACGAGAAACAGTTATACTTACTTCTGTAACCGAATTATCACAGATACTTTCCAAAATGTAATATGAGTCTGACTTTACAGGCATCACTCTCAACGCTTTAATTTACGTGATACTCTATTTCAAGTGTAAAAAACATATAAAAGTCACTTCAGCAGATTTCAATAAACACAACTGCACTATCATAGAAACACTTACACGTGAAATGTAATGCCATTTCCCCCGACAAAACGCTGAGCACAGCCATAAGCGCAACACGAAACAACCATGTTTCGCCAACATTCGCGTGTCTTCAGCCCAGAGATGTTGGAGCCACGAAAATGACGTCAGGGCCAGTCTATTATATTTATGGTCGAAGTTTGGCGCGCTGTTTGGATCGCTACCGCCCTCTGGCTCGAGGTGGAGCAAGTGTACGGTCGCGGGGGAGTAGGGACTGGGCGGTGACCGAGAGAGGTGGTGGCGCGAGCGGGGCCCTGCTGTTGGGGGTCGTCAACTGCTCGCCACGTGCTTTGGCCGACCTCTTGGCTGTCAGGGGCTAAGTCTGCCTTACCCGCATGGACGTGGCTTATGAAGCTTAGAAGCCGTGGTGCAGGAGATCAGCGCGTGGGACCGTATGTCTTCTTATCGGCCGTTGAAAGCACTGGCAGCGGTTGGCTCTGACGAGCATTTGGAAGTACCACGTGTTCCCGGCGCTGGGGTGGGGGGGAGAAGTTGAGTACTGTTTTTATGTAACAGAGTTTGTTATATATATATATATATATATATATATATATATATATATATATATATATATACGTATATAAGAGAAGGTTTTCCAAGTTCTAGTGAAGTGTATGAGTTTCTCCACCAGTGGTTTTGTTGGGATCGTCCCACCACAGTTTTCGTTTGCCTGTCCGCGGGAATGTGGTAATTGCTTCTTGGTGGGGCCGTTTTTCATTCACACCTCGATTGGATGATTTAGGGTCGGTGTCGCGGGTCTCTCTAGTTCGAAGTCTGTGCAGGCACAGCCGTTGCTACATCTTCTGGTTTTGGGGAGGAGGCGGTTTGTAATGGAAGTTTTGGAGCTGATCTGCCATGGCCCTGTAGACCACCAGTAACTATTCCAACTATTGTGATCTGGGCCCCTTTACACGTGTCACTCCCTCACCGAGCTAACGAAAAAAATTTTTTTAGGAACTGCATTTAATGTGAAGGTTTTTGTGCTGGCTTATTCACGTTCATCCTGTAACAAATATAAGTTATGTAACTGGCGGGAGACAACTATTTTTGCTCAGTACAAGCTAGGTACTTAAAGTTTTTTTGGAATTGTTCCCTTATTGATATAACAAGTTTACAATCTTCTTATTGTTAATGTCAAACCTTGAAATATCCTTTACATAGAGATATATATATATATATATATATATATATATATATATATATATATATATATATATATATACAAAGTTAAAATCACATTACTGGCAAGTCGTTAATTTCATACTTGGTAATCTCCTTTTCATAATGAAAATTGTTTTGAAATTATTTTTTTGAAACTTCCTGGCAGATTAAAACTGTGTGCCCGACCGAGACTCGAACTCGGGACCTCTTTGCCTTTCGCGGGCAAGTGCTCTACCATCCGAGCTACCGAAGCACGACTCACGCCCGGTCTCACAGCTTTACTTCTGCCAGTACCTCGTCTCCTACCTTCCAAACTTGCAAACTTCCGAGTTCGAGTCTCGGTCGGGCACACAGTTTTAATCTGCCAGGAAGTTTCATATCAGCGCACACTCCGCTGCAGAGTGAAAATCTCATTCTGGAAACATCCCCCAGGCTGTGGCTAAGCCATGTCTCCGCAGTATCCTTTCTTTCAGGAGTGCTAGTTCTGCAAGGTTCGCAGGAGAGCTTCTGTAAAGTTTGGAAGGCAGGAGACGAGGTACTGGCAGAAGTAAAGCTGTGAGACCGGGCGTAAGTCGTGCTTCGGTAGCTCGGATGGTAGAGCACTTGCCCGCGAAAGGCAAAGGTCCCGAGTTCGAGTCTCGGTCGGGCACACAGTTTTAATCTGCCAGGAAGTTTCATATCAGCGCACACTCCGCTGCAGAGTGAAAATCTCATTCTGGAATTATTTTTTTGTTTTTAAACAAATGCCACACTTAAAAATTTATTATTGAGAAAGTTTTAAAATAAAAAGGTATCTTTAGCAGTGTGTGTTATTTCACCAGCACCTCCTGGCCCCTACTTCCACGATAACGTTTTGGAATAACGTATGTACTTGAGCTGTTTGTGAACTGCCCTAATTGACGGTTCATAGATCCTCCCCAGTAGATTCTCAGAACAAAAGAACATTCTCTGAGAAAGTTCTCAGCTTCGTACGAACAAAAAATTCGAAGCTAATTCCTCTTCACTACCTCCCCTTCTTGTTGAGCAGGCTCTTCGTGTGTGTCATTTGCCGTGTCCGGCACACGACGGACGCGTAATGTTACATTTCATTCAGCTCTCTCAAACAGCCAAACTATTCAGTGTACAGTTAAGAGAAATAGCATACCGTGATTAATCGTCCATTAAGCATGTATTAACGAATAAGGCCACATTAGTCGGTTTGGATAATTTAGTGCCGACATGGCAAACCAAAGCTGACCCAAATATGAAATGTGATTCCACTCTAGTACTTGGACTCACGCTAGAATTTACGCCATTAGTTCCTGACCCGTGCCTCAGAGCTGGCATCAGTGTATTCCGGAAGAGTTGCACTGCGTTTCGATTTTACTTTTATGTGCAGCAACAAATTATTAAGACGATTACGGACGGTTTACGAAAACGAGTTTTCTTGCGATGTTACCGAATTTTCGATTTCCCGCAAACTTTTTTGTTGCTGAAGTTCGGTGAACACTTTACGCGAACATAATCTTAAGATTACATGATATTTTCGTCTTCTACAAACCGGAATTCTGTCAGAGTTTTCTAATGTGAGATAATTTTGGTTAAATACGGTGCATAATGGTCTGCTAGCGTGTCAAGTAAGTAAGCGGTCGCTCGTGCGCCTCGTTTCGAGAAATAGATCGCTAGGTTTGTAGTAGATCAGTTACTAATTTTTCCGATCCACCTGCTTATTTCTAACCTAACAAATGAGTACATGGCCCAGGATTTACTGAACCACCTTCGAGCTATTTCCCTACTCTTCCACTCTCGAATCGCGCGCGTGAAGACATGATGATGAACATCTCGAAATGTCAGTGTCATAGTTGTTTCGTGTGTACCTAAGTATACTCACACATTTCAAGAAACTTAGGTCTGCTAAATGGTAGCAAAGATGATTTAATTTTCACTCCATTTGAAAAATAGCCCCCTTTTCTTTCATGATATTCTGGAAGGAAGCTTGCCAGGCAAATAATATTTTTATCGTTAAACCTGCATAAACTTCTACAGTTTCTCTCTTCATTACTTCTTCGGGATACGTATATCCTTTTTGCCTTCAAAGCAACATAAATTCTGCCATTACTACCAAGAAGTCGGTAAAATTTAACCTCAGCAGAACTCACTCAGTTCGGAGTATGCTACAGAAGTCATTTCAAAAAATTTAGGATGTTCTTCGCTTTTGAGAAGCTCCTCTAGTTTTATTCATACGAAAGCGGAGACTGTTCTTTGTTTTGTGAAACTTGCCCATCCCTTTTACTCGCGCTGAGAACTTTCTGGGCGAAGCATATTCTCCGATTCGCTTTATTCATGAGAAAGTGAGAATGTTCTCCGAGATTTCGAGTATAAAGTACACTCTCCGTTTTATTCATACATCCTGTCTCCCACGACGCTCAGATCTGTTACTCTGCTTCGTTTATACAGCCAGATACAATGCGATTTGACACGGATTTTGGTAAACAAAGACATAATTTGATACAATAACAATACACAGAGCATTACAAAATTACTCACACATATTCCAGTATAGCGGAAGCTCGTTTATCCGGATAACACGGAAATTCAGAAAACTAGATCGCCAGTCATCCACCCGCAGAAATAAGATTTTCCAGTGTCCTTTTCATATAGTCAGCAGCGGAGTAATTGCTGACAGGTTTTCACCAGTCTGCATCTACATTTACGTGACTACTCTGCAATTCACAATTATGTGCATGGCCCAGGATTCACTGAACCACCTTCGAGCTTTTTCTCTACTATTCCACTCTCGAAACGCGCGCGGGAAAAACGAACACTTCCATCTTTCCGTGCGAGCTCTGATTTCTGTTACTTTATTGGGATGATCACTTCTCCCTATGTAGCTGGGCGCCAACAAAATACGTTTGCATTCGAAGGAGAAAGTTGACTGAAAACCCGTGAAAATATGTCGCCGCAGCGAAAAACTGCTTTGTCTTAATGACTGACAGCCAAAGCCACTTATCGTATCCGTGGCACTCTCTCCCTTATTTCGCAATAATACAAAAGAGCTGCCCTTCTTTGAAAGTTTTGGATGTCCTTAGTGCAGGCAGTCTCTTAAAACACACCTTCTACGAGTTCTGCCACAAAATGCAATCTTTCGGCACCTTTCCCCAAAACATTACGTATATGATCGTTCCGATTTCAGTAATTCATAACGGTAATCACTAAGTATTTGACTGCATGACAACCTCTAAAGTTATCTGATTTATAGTCTAGCCGAAATTCAACGGATTCCTTTTAGTACTCATGTGGATGACTTCACACTTCTCATTATTTACATTCAATTGCCATGTTTCACACGATACAGATATCTTCTCTAAATCATTTGGCAATTGGTTTTGATCATCTGATCACTTAGAAAACAGTAAATGACAGCATCATCTGCGCACTGTAAGAAGGCTGCTCATATTGTCTCCTAAATTGTTTATGTAGATCAGGAACAGCAGTGAGCCTGCACACTTCCTGTTGAAAGCCAGGACGCTTTTTTGCTTGATGACTTTCCGTCGAGTACTACGAACTGTGACCTTTCTGACAGATCATGAATCCAGAAGCACAACCGAGGCGATACTCCATAGGTATGCAATTTGATTTGAAGTAGCTTTCGAGGAATAGTACCAAAGCCCTCCTGAAAATCTAGAAATATGGAATCAATTTGAGATCCACTGTCGGTAGCAGTCATTACTTCGTGCGAATAAGGAGCTAGTTGTGTTTCGTAAGAACAATGTTTTCCGAATCCGTGCTGACTATTTGTCAACTAATCGTTTTGTCAGAGGTAATTCATAAGTTAGATAACAGTATATGCGCCAAAACCCTGCTGGAAATCGACGTTGTCGATTGGTTATCGAAACTGGTCTGTAATGCAGAAAATTACTCCTATTTTCTTTCTTGGATATTGGCGACACCTGTGCAACTTCCCGTATTTAGATATAGATCTTTCGTCGAGCCAGCGCTTGTACGTGATAGCTAAATATGGAGCTACTACATCAGCATACTTTAATTGCTATACTTGCTTTTATTGTGCGATTTAAGTTAGTTCATTATTCCGAGGATATCTTCTCGTAAATTATTCATGTTGGCAGCCGTTCTCCATTCGCATTCTAGACAATTCACTTCGTCGTCTTTGGAAAAGGAATTTCGGAAAACAGTGTTTAGTAACTCACCTTTAGTGGCCCTGTATCAGTAACATTGCTTTGCGTATTCTGTATTAATATGAAAAATCGTTTTGCTTTATCACCTTAAAAAATGTTACATTCCGTTCTTTTAAAGCGTATTTTACTTAATATACAGTTTCATAATGCTCATGCATCTTCCACGCTGCCGTAACGACAAGGAAATGCAGAATTATCCAGGAGTATTACTCCTACATAATTCTCACACCACTGCAAAGGGAAGTGATATAAATATTAGTGTCAGTGCTGTTGTTAAACAACTGAAACCCCTAAAATTTAACAAATTTTAAGACCCAATGGAAGCCTTATCACATTCGATATAAGATTTCCGAGTTAGCCCCCTTTTGACCATAATATATCACAGGCCCCTCGAACAAAAAATGATGCCAGTGGCTGGAGGCAACCACAGAGGACGACCATCTACAAGAAGTGAACGATTTCACCATTCACTGACAGCTGACATATTCCATGTCGACTTTTTCCCACTTTGTAGCCAACTGTTAAATTAGTATCAATGCTAGAAAGTTTCTTGTTTAGCTTCGTAGCTTTTTCCTCCAATATCAGGCCTGAAATCAGAACGGCGTTCTCCCTCCTTGTAGTAAACCACACGAAAAGTGAGTCACCTGGCCATTGATTCTTTGCTCTTGTGCTTGTCCCTCCGTTCTCTAAACTGCCCTTCCTCATAATTTTGAAACAAGAGTCTTCAATTTCTTTCCGCTTATTCTTCTATTATGACACTGTGAAGTTCCAACACCAAATTCAGCCACAATATTTTTCAACAATTGCCTTCTTCATCCGTCCTATGGAGTGCATCTAACCTTTTATCCATGGACACCACTATCTTCTTTCTCTTCGATGTCATTTAACACTCAGAACAAATGGTGTCACTACACTACTGTACAACTCAATGTTAACGTTTTAAGCGACAGCAAGCCAGGATCCGTCAAAGGCTGAGTTTAAATGTAATGACTGTCTTCATCAATCGTTGTCAGTATTACTTCCTGAGTATCCAACAATTTGCAGTTACTGTATTTATAAAACCGACCCAGATTAATGACGACTGGGTAAACGATGTTCCAACGCATGTACAGTAGAAATTAAATGTTGTAAGGCACAGAGTAGAAAAACCACAACATTTTATTCAATAGTAATAACATAAATCCAAGAAAAATAATAAAGGTGAGGAATACAATAACAGAATCAGAAAAAATTGGATGATTACAGACATTAACATTTACTTGTAAATGATGAGAAATCATTCTTTTCTTGTAAGATTCAACAGCTAAGAGTCCACACAGAATAAAGTGGCAGGCAGGCGCTGAAGGGAAAGTGCCGAGCACTGGAGGGGAAGTGCAGCTCTAAACTGAAGCTCTAAACTCACATTTTTTGTAAACATTAAGTAGAGCGCCTCCACGCCTACACTTGTATGGTGATCATTCAAAAAGATCTATTGAAACGTCCCCTTAGAAAAATTAATAAATTACTGTGCTGATAAACCTCTTACATTATTTGATTTTCAAACAGCTGAGCAGAACTGAACGTACTCAGACATTTCGCTCTTTAACTATTCTGATCAACACTAAACTGACACACGATATTTTTAGCGCAACGCAATCTGACTTTCAATAATCCCTACAAAAGAATGGCCCTGACTAATATTAACCTATTCACAAATCACTTACCTCACAAAAATCTTCGTTACTCGAATTACTACAATACAGCGAGCGCCACTACTGCCAGCTAAATAAAAGATTCAAACTACTGAAGGCACCAACTACTGATAGGCATAGTTAGCAAACGAAAGATTTTGATACCTTAATACCTTAATAGTGCTCAAAAGTCATAATATATATAGCAGTTCAGGACATCCAGTCTTACAAATTTACTGATTCTGATGGACACACGTCCAGATCATCCGCTCTCAAAACTCCGCCATTTCTCTCCCCACATCCACCACTGCTGGCGGCTCACCTCCAACTGCGCAACGCTACGCGCTGTTAACAGCCAACTGCCCAACACTACAACAGCAAATTCCAACAATGCAAACCAGCCACAGACTTCACACAGCACAGCCAGTGATTTTCATACAGAGCGTTAGGTGACGTTACCAACATAAAAACCTAAACAGCCTACTTACACTTTCATCTCTGCTTTGGCTGGTATACAAAAAGAATTCTGCTGAAAATGCAATAAAAGCAGTGATTTATCTTCGTATGACTGGTTAACAATCTATAACTTTCAGAAAAGCGACAAGAGTGGCGAATTTTGAGTAAAACCTACACGAATTTTCTATCATTTCCACGTTAAAATATACTTCTTTTGCTAGACCTCAGCAAAGGTTACACTGTGTCACCTCACTAACATGTTGTGCAGAAGCAGTTGTGAAGAAATTCTGAAACAGTGGTCTATCAAGTTTATTCAGTAATTAACTGAGGAAAAACAAGGGCAGTAGCTTATGAAAAAGCACACTCTCGATACAAAAATAAATGTGCAATGTCTTCACTTGCAGAGTTCCAAAATCCATAGCATTTCTCGTTTCACCAGCTATCGATGATTCTTAAAAATTACATCATTTCGTAAAAAAATCTGTATTTAGTGAAATAACGCCGTAGGTAATGAAGTTTTGCACAATAACTGTATGGCAAAATACTCTCCTCTTTATGTGCTAATATTTCCCAATGAGTCTTTTCAGTATCTCAAACTGTTTATGACATATAAGGAATGATGTGGATCTCTGCGACTCACCATCACAAATGAGTGTTCTACATCAGATCAGTTTTCTCGATACTGGTGACAGATAGAGACTTCCATACAAATCTAAAGAAAACTTCAGTATGTTAGCTAAATTTCATTCACAGCAACATATTATGTAATATGCGCCAACCGCAAAATCATAGCGATTCCTATTTTTCATTGCAATTTTTTTCGAATTTCGCTCAGTGTCTTACTTCTATGAAAATATAACAACAACTATGGCCATTAACGAAATGATGGGCACATCATCACGAAGCCCACGTATAAAGCTGTAAATACGGCAAAAATCAAATTGTTTTACAGAATAGTTTCTGTAAAATCGTTTGAGAAAGACTGCAGGGCATATGCCTCGATTCCATAATCGCCAGCCGGCCGGAAGGGGGCAAACACTTGGCGGGCTCTCCTCCCGAAGAAACGAATGCACTCGCCCAGCACCTTCGACGTAAATTGGTCAGCACGCGTCGGCCACCGTACCCTGCGCGGACTTTATTCATTGCATTTCACCCAAGTAATCATTTATCTACCAGAAGCAGTTTAACATTAAATACCTGGAAATTGTATCCTTGAACACAGTTATTTTCTTGACTTCTTTCTGAACCGTTTCGTACAGTCCAATAGGCAGGATGTTGGTACGTTTTTATGCAATGACTCTACTTACTTTTTTACATATGCATCCACATCTGTACTCCGCGAGCTACGTTACGGTGCGTGGTGGAGGATACTTTGTGTATCACTGTTACTTCCTTATTTTGCTCTTCCTGTCGCGAAAGATCCGTGACAATAACTATTGCTGATAAGCCTCCGTGAGAGCACAAACTTCTTAAATGTTACCTTAACGGTCTTTTCGCAAGATACGCGTAGGATGAAGCAATATATTTGTTCCCTCTTCTGGTACGCTCTCGGAACTTTAGCAGTGGGCCAGATTATGATACAGAACGCCTCTCTTGCAGCGTGTGCCCCTAGAGGTAACTGAGCATCTCCGTGACGCTTCCACCCTTATTAAATGAACCTGTAACGAAATGCACTGCTCTTCTTTGGATCTTCTTTATTTCCTCTGTCAACCCTAACTGGTGTGGGTCCTTTTGTGTATGGTCTACATTTCCTGAGGAGTCTTCCAATGAATCTTAGTCTGGCATCTGCCTAACATGCAATTAGTTTTATGCAGTCACTCAGTACGTGTACTCCTAGATATTTCAAGGTTGTGACTGCTTCAATTAGTTACATGTTCCATAGATGTTTTGAACGATTCTGAAACGAGCCACTTTACATGTATACATGATTAGCGTTAACGTTGATGACCACGTTATTTTTTAGTCTTACTCGTGTCACTAAAAATCCAGGTCCTTTTTTTTCTAATCGACAACTATTAAACAAAAATTCGTCGAGTTGTCCAGGAGAAATGATTTTAGGTTCGATTTAAAACTTGGTTTGCTACCTGTTAGACATTTTATGATACTGGGCAACACATCATAACTTTATGTTACTGCATATTGAACTCCCTTCTGAGCCATTGATAGCTTTAATTATGGGTAAAAAAATCATTTATTCTTCAAGTGTTGTACATATGGATATCATTATATATATATATATATATATATATATATATATATGGTGAATTTAAAATACCCAACATGAACACCCCATATTATCGTTACTGCACGCTTCTGCGCAATCTGTACTTTCTTTCTAAGTAATGAGTTACCCCAAAAAATTATTCCATAGCACATTACTGAGTAAAAATATCCAAAATATGTCAGTTCGTTTGTTTGTAAGACTAGCAATTATATAAAGAGGAAAAATAGGTGAACTGAATTGTTCGAGAAGCTCAGTAATATGCTTCTTCCATTTCATTTTTTCACCAAAATGTACACCCAAAAATTTGGTCCATTTACTGACTCCTTTTCATGTGCTACATCAGTTGTTGATATATTTATTCTGCAGTATTCAATATAGTGTGTTTTTTTGTTTAAGTAGTTGCCCATTTTCAGAGAACCACCTAAAATTGTTTGTAAAACTTCACTAAATACCGCGTCTGTTACTTTTTCTCTAATGGGATTTATTATGACATTAGCATCATCCGCAAAAAGTACCAAGTCTGCCTGTTAAATGTTAAGTGGATGGTCATTCACATATGTAAGGAATAGGAGTGAACCAAAACTGGAACCCTGTAGGACTCCCTTTCTGATTTCTGCACAGTCATTAAAATTTTCTACCTTTTCAACATTGACTGAATTATTCATCACAACTGTTTGCATTCTCTTTGTTAAATATAATTCATACCAGCAGCGTGTAAAGCTCTCAATCCCACAGAATTAAATTTATCTAACAGTGTATCTTGATTTACACAATCAACCACAGGGATCACAAAAAATACTAACTGGCGATATATTATTATTTAAGGCTTATAGTATTTGGTTGGTGAATGTGAAAACTTTATTCTCAGCTGACTAACCCTTTTTGAATGGAAACTGTGATATGCTGATTGAATTGTTCCTACTTAAAAGAAAGACTCTTCGTAAGTCCATTACTTTTTCGAATATTTTAAAAAAACATGTCAGTAAGAGACACCTTTCTTATAAAGAGGCTTGACAATGGCATATTTCAACACGTTTGGAGAAATTCTTTGTGCCAGTGATGCATTACATATGTTGTTGAGGATATTACTTATTAAGTTACAACAACGTTCCATAATTTTGTTTGAAATTCTGTCAACACCATGTGTGAGCTCTTGTTTCTTAGAATTTTTGTTATTCTATTAATTTCACTAACGGATCTTAGTGGTACATCTAGTTACATTCAGTTTTGAGAAATGATATGTTTCGTATCTTCTCTTGCTACTTCAACTGAACCAATTAATCCTACTTTTGCTGCTGCATTTAGAAAGATATTGTTATAAGTACTTGCAGCTTGTGAATTACCAATCACAACATTGTCACCCAGTGATTATTGTTCTGCAGTCGTGTACTCATCCAATAAGGGTTCTGTCTGCTTGTTTATGTGCAATAACTACTCAACTGCCAATCCCTGCAACAAGCGCCGATCCTCTGCAGGGTTTTACTGCATTTCACTCCATTTTCTTTTAGCGTTGCGACTTCTCTGTAAACAACAGCACCATCTGCGAAAAGCCTCATGGAAGTTCCGACGTCATCCACCAGCTCATGTATATATACACTATGTGATCAAATGTATTCGGACACCTGGTCGAAAATTACTTAGAAGTTCGTGGCGCCCTCCATCGGTAAGGCTGGAATTCGATATGGTGTTGGCCCACTATTAGCCTAGATGGCAGCTACCACTATCACAAGCATACGTTCAATCAGGTGCTGGAAGGGGTCTTGGGGAATGACAGCCCATTCTTCACTGAGTGCTGCGCTGAGGAGAGGTATCGATGTCGGTCGGTGAGGCCTGGCACGAAGTCGGTGTTCCAAAACATCCCAAAGGCGTATTATAGTATTCAGGTCAGGACTCTGTGCAGGCCAGTCCATTACAGGCATGTTATTGCCGTGTAACTACTCCGCCATAGACCATTCATTATGAACAGGTGCTCAATCGTGTTGAAAGATGCGATCACCATTCCAGAATTGCTCTTCAACAATGGGAAGCAAGAAGGTACTTAAAACATCAATTTAGGCCTGTGCTGTGATAGTGTCAAGGAGCTGTTTCCCCGCAAGTCGATGGATTCACTGCCTCCCAACTGGATGATGAAGAAGGACTCGGAAATCATCAGACCACGCAACGCTCTGCCACAACGTCAGTGTCCAGTACCGATGGTCACGTGCTCATTTCAGTTGAAGCTGCTGATGTCGTTTTAGATTAGATTAGTTTTTCGTTCCATAGATCCGTGCTGAGGAGATCCTCATGGATGTGGAACACGTTATTTTTTTAAGCTGAAATAACAATACTAATAGTATGAATATATACTATACATCATTTGTTTCTATTAAAAAATTCGTCAATGGAGTAGAAGGAGTTGGCCACTAGTAAGTCTTTCAGGCTCCTTTTAAACTGATCTTTATTTGTAACTAAATTTTTTATGTTTGCTGGCAAATTATTGAAGATGAGTGTTCCTGAGTAGTGGACTCCTTTTTGAACTAAACATTGGCACACGCACGTGTCGTCGGCTGCGGAGGCCAATAGTTAGGAGTGTTCAGTGCACTGTGTGTTTTGGCACACATGTACCTTATCCAGCATATAGTTCCGCCACAGTTTGCCGTTGGTTCTGTTTTAGCAGTTTGCCCAACCTACGATGTGTGACATCTGTAATGAAGGGTCGCCACCTAACCCCTCCTCCCACCCCCCACCCCCACCCCTCCCGTCTGAATGTGGTTTCGCCACGTGTTCGTGTTGATGACACTTACGACAGTACTCCTCGAAGACCCAACAAGTCGTGCAGTTTCCGAAATGCTCATGCCAAGCCTCCCGTTCGTCACAATCTGCCATCGGTCAAACTCAGATAGATAGCTCGCCTTCACCATTCTACACACGGACAGCACGCCCACTGATACTACATGCTCCATGCTTGTGGCCGACTAGCAGTCATTTCTGATCAGGTTGCGTTGCTATCGCCTGGACGAGTTTATATCGAATATACGTCGTACGTCATGATGTTCTGCTGATCAGTCAATACACAGTTTCTAACTTTAATACTTAACTTTTTGTATTAAATCTTGCACATAAGATTATATCTCTTAATGAATAAATTGTGACAACATTTTAAATTTATTAAATTATATCAATAATTATATGGAGTACTGAAAATTCAATTTTTGTTTTCCCTTGGTGCATTAGACAGGAAAGCAGCAAATGGGTCTGGGTACCATACACCAAGATTGTCTCCTGATTATAGATTACTTGGAGCATAGAGAAAAAAGATGATTAAAGATGTATTGGGGCTGCACCTGTTGTGTACGAATGCAGGGGGAAATGGCCACTGTCTGCAAACAGTTGGAAGCTGTGCTGGCCACGGTCCACAGGCTTCAGACTGCTGCCCTGGGCTGCAGTGGCTTTGTGGCACCTGAGTGGAATGCCTTGGCACCTACGAGGCCTGTGATTCCTGATGCTGCTGCGCCTTCCGATTTACAATCACGGCCAGTCGACAGTTGCCTGAAGGTGATTGGTGAACAGTGGCTTGTTCGTGAATCTCTGGACAGAAGGCAAAAGTGGATTCCAGTTGCATGGGTGTCCCTTTACATCTTAACAACAGGTTTGAGGTACTTCCAAAAGTACATCTGAGCCAGCACGAGACGCCTCGCCTGTTCACATGCCCTGTCCATTTTAGCTGACAGTCTATATTCATCCCCAAGAATTTGCTGTCCGTTACACAATCAAGTACCTCATTGTTTACTTTCAGTGTCTTTTTTACATTTAGAGTTACTTTATTCTTTAGCAACCATTTGCAGATGTCTCTGAGAGCTTAATTGGATTTTTCTATTAAGGGGCTCTGGAAAGGCTCAAAATCATGAAAAGTTCAATTTTTACTTTTTTGCGTTTTATGAATCTGCAGACTATTACCTTTTAATAGATATATAATTTATTCAATTCCAAAGACTACAACTATTTTTAAATTTTTTTTGAAATGTGTTCTACATGGGCGTGACCCACTGTGGCGCTGTTAAACTGCTGTCAAATGGTGTTATTATTAACGTCCGTGTTCATCAGGTACATTTTAGTGATGTGAGATAAAGTATGTGTTGTGGCTAACCTGTGATGGTTCAATATATATCGCTGGTGTGATTGTCGATTGTTTCATGTTTATTTACTCTGTCATTATCTCGAAAATATTCGTAATTAATTCTGTTTCTTGAGTCTCTGTTTTATTGAAGTATAATAATGAGTAAAAGTAAAGTTATTAGAAATCCTCTGAAGGCTTTTAAGAAAATGAGAAATGTTGGAAAGCCAAAGGTATGTGTTATTACTGTAAACAATAAAGACGATAACCAAGTGAGTGAACCTAACCTCTCAAGTACACCTGCCCATAGCAGTCAAAGTGGGAAAGAAAATACTTCACAGAAGAAGCTTGGTTCAATGAGTGAAAACTATGAATGTTTTATGGGCGAATCGGATGTGAATGAAATATTTAATATGTCGGTTCTCAAAGGAATTTTTTCAAACTGTGTAAGATGTATTCATTGTAGTGAAGTTGGTCTGGAACTCTCCATAATAAAGCACGTAGGACTTGCTAGTGAAATACAACTGAAATGTGATAAGTGTTCATACATGACCACCTTTTGGAACAGTGTTGCAGTAACTGCAACTGAAGAAAATGGTAGCAAAATCTACGAACACAACAACGAGCGATGCTTGCTTTAGACAAGGAACGCCTTCGGGCTGCAGACAGGGCTGTAAAGAGTCTAGAAATACAAGCAAGAGTAAACAGGAGGAGGAACAAGAGGAAGCTGGAGGAGGAGTTTGCAGAGGACGAAGATAATCCATCCTATGGACCTGGAATGCAACTAAAAAGTTAATCCAATCTTTGTCGCTCGATTCCCAAAACTTTTATTTTCTCATAATAATTACATGTTTTCTAAGGATCTTCCAAACATATTTGTTTCAAACTTTCAGTAAATGTTACACAGTACCTTCTGCATAATTTAACACAGCCTTTTTCCAAAAAAACTGTATATTTTTGAATATATAAATAAAAAATTGCAAAAAAATGTTGTGAATTTTCATTACAATTGAAAAAAAATCATCTTTAATAACTGAACTAAAATTTTGTAAAATCCCTGTGTTAAGTTGTAGCCCATATTCCAATAAATAATCTATAAAAAGTTCAACTTCCTACCTCAAATACTTTGTGAGGAAAGATGTAATTTATAAGCGTTATTTTAACATTGCAAGTATAGGGCATTCCAGAGCCCCTTAACAGTGTTGAGCTTTTGTCTGTAATCACTACAGTGCTGTCATCACAGCAAACAGTATTTTTTTCCCCATGCGTGACATTCTGTGGGAAATCAATTATATACCAGGTGATCAAAAAGTCAGTTTAAATTTGAAAACTGAATAAATCACGGAATAATGTTGATAGAGAGATATAAATTGACACACATGCTTGGAATGACATGGGGTTTGATAAGAACCAAAGAAATACAAACGTTCAAAAAATGTCCGACAGATGGCGCTTCATCTGATCAGAATAGCAATAATTAGCATAACAAAGTAAGACAAAGCAAAGATGATGTTCTTTACATGAAATGCTCAATATGTGCACCATCATTCCTCAACAATAGCTGTAGCCAAGGAATAATGTTGTGAACAGCACTGTAAAGCATGTCCGGAGTTATGGTGAGGCATTGGCGTCGGATGTTGTCATTCAGTATCCCTAGAGATGTCGGTCGATCACGATACACTTGCAACTTCAGGTAATCCCAAAGCCAGTAATCGCATGGACTGAGGTCTGGGGACCTGGGAGGCCAGGCATGATGAAAGTGGCAGCTGAGCACACGACCATCACCAAACGATGCGCGCAAGAGATCTTTCACGCGTCTAGCAATACTTTTTTTCTAATAGAACCCCATGTCATTCCAAGCATGTGTGTCAATTTTTACCTCTCTATCTACATTATTCCGTGGTTTATTAAATTTTCAAATTTATACTGACTTTTTGATCACCCTGTATATAAGGACGAGGATTGGGCCCAGTACACTTCCCCGAGGGACACCTATATTAGTATATATTGGATCAGATAAGTGTTTTACCTCCATATGTGAGATTTCAACTCTTTGCACCCTGTTTTCCAGGTATGATTTAAACCGTCACTTTGCTGTACCCCTTATTCCTAATAGTTCTAATTTGTGTAATAAAATTCTGTATTCAACTGTGTCAAAAGCCTTTGATAAATCCAACAACATGCCTGTTGCTGTCTAATGCTTCTAGTATGACTTTGGTAAACTGTGCTATAGCTGTCTGTGAACTTTTAGTGGGCCTGAAACCAAATTGTTCATTGCAGGGAAGGTTAAATTTCTCTAGGTAATTCATTAGTCTGTTTTCCATTGTGGTTTCTATTATTTTGAAAATACGAGATAACAAGGAAACTGGTCTGTGGTTTTCTACATTTTTTGCATCACCATTTTTTAGTACTGGTATTACTTTTGCTTGTTTCAGGTATTCAGGAAAGCAGCCAGATCTGAAAGATTCATTAATTATGTGGTGTCACCGCCAGACACCACACTTGCTAGGTGGTAGCCTTTAAATCGGCCATGGTCCGTTAGTATACGTCGGACCCGCGTGTCACCACTATCAGTGATTGCAGACCGAGCACCGCCACACGGCAGGTCTAGAGAGACTTCCTAGCACTCGCCCCAGTTGTACAGCTGACTTTGCTAGCGATGGTTCACTGACAAAATACGCTCTCATTTGCCGAGACGATAGTTAGCATAACCTTCAGCTACGTCATTTTCTACGACCTAGCAAGGCGACATTCTCAGTTGCTATTGATATTGTAAATAATGTAGAGACTAGAGCTACATTCAACATTAATGGATTAAAGTTAGGTATTCCACCATCTGCGTCCGTTTTTCTAAGTTCTAATTTCCTTGTCCTGTTCCAGACCTCACGCCAGCCTGCGTGAGCTTAAACGCGTGCCTTTCCGCTTCCTCTAACATTAGTGGGTTGGCTCTCCTGCCAATCCACAACAAATTATAATTGTTAATGGGATTTTTATGTTGTGTATATATTTCTTTAGCACACTGCCTGGGATCTCATCTAACCCTGTGGATTTTTTATTCTTTAGATGGTGTATCACCTGTGCCACCTCTCGCTCTGTTGCTGGAAAGAGCACCATTGAGTGTGGTAGCTAGTCCTGTTGGCACAGAACATATGTGTATGGAAATTTCTCTTGCAATTTCTTAGCAATCCCACCAAAGTATTCATTCACAAAGTTTGCTAGTTCCTTTGGGTTACTGGTTTCAACATCTTTGCTTTTAATCTGTTTCCAGATGTTTTTGTCCATCATTTTCTGCCTTCTGTTTAATTATGTTCCAGATTGCTTTACTTTTGTTATCTGCCTTCAGTAATGTTTTGCCCTTTGTAAGTTTTTGCTGCGAGCAATACTTTTCTATAAGTTCCCCTGTAATTTATGTAGAACTCTAAAAAAGCTGGGTCAGTCTGGCTGATTTTGATGGATGCGAGATACCTTAGGGTTTTGTAGGATTTTTTGATGATATCTCTGGTCACCCATTTATTTTTGTTTGTTGCTCCAATTGAATGCAATGTTTTGGGGAATGCTTTCTCAAATTTTAGTTTAAATATTGTCATGAATTTATTAAACATTTTGTTTCTCTATACACTTCCTACCACCCTTTATATTGTAACTAAGTTGATAAATGACATAGGTTTGATTCTGAGAAGACCCTCTTGCATGCATTCAATTTAGCAGACTTTTCTACACAAATATTTGCTTTTAATATCTGATAGAGATGATCTGATAGGCCTAGATTTTGAACAAGTGGCAGTGCTTTCTTTCTATGTCTGTTACTACATGATCTATTACTGAGGAAGATTGTATGGTCACTCTAGTTGGATAGTTAATGAGTGATGTTATGCCACAGCTGCAGAGAATGTTCAAGTAGGTACTACTAACATCTGATTTCATTCTGTTTATGTTCAAATCCCCACATATGAGAATGTTCATTTTTGGACAAGTTACCTTTTCTAAGCTCTGTTTCAGTTTTGAGAAAAAAATGTCCATATTACTGCTGGGGATCTATATATACAAAATACAATTAATTTTTTTGACAAGCTGTTTTCTGTTTCTTCAACTGCAGATAGTTCAAGATGTTTGTTTTCACTTAATGCTATAAGATCTTTTCTAATTTTAAATGTTATGCCTTTTTTCACATAAATACATATGGAAATTCTGTTATAAGAACAGGCCATGTCATAAAATGTTAATGCAAACTATATAATTTCATTTTCCTTACACCAGTGTTCAGTAATACACACAATGGTACTGTCTAGATTTTGCAATCCTAATCCTAGTTGTTGAACTTTATTCTTTAGGGACTGTGTATTTTGGTGAAATAGAGCTAAAAATTTGGTTCTATTTATCAAGGTGGTTTCCTCCTCTTTGTGCCTGATGTTAAAAGGTCTGTCAGGTGGGATGGAGGCACTATTTTTCACCTGCTTGTTACACTACACCTTTCACCTACAGCTATTTCCTCTTCTTCTGCTGGTGGTGTTTCTGTGTCTTCTACTGTTGGTGCTGTTCTTGTGAGTACAGGTGAGCATGCAGTTATTTCCTCTTCTTCTGTTGTTGGTGTTTCTATTTCTACTACTGTTGTTGTTGTTGTTCCTCTGGGTGCAGTTGGGCCTTCAGTGACAGCTTCCATGTCTTCTGGATTATCTGGTACATAAGGATTTTGCAGGCCTACAATTGTCTTAGCTAGGGATGGTTCTTTGCACACTTTTTCTTCTGATAGCACTGCAGTAGTGTTACAGCTCTCATTTATATGATTAAAACTCTCTAGAAACAATTTAATTCTCCAACTGAGTAATGTTTTGCCCTTTTTATTCACATGCATGCCATGTGCTGTGAAATGCTTTTCTTCCAGATCATTTATGCTGAGGAAAGAAGCATTTGGACTGGACTGACAGATCTGCCTGTAAGCCATGTTGGCCTTTTGGATCTCTTTTTTTACAATAGAGGATTCTACTAGGTCTTGTCTATGTGGTAGGCCTACCACAATCACCTTTTGATCATCTATTTTATGTTTCTCTTTGAACAAAAATGGTTCAAATGGCTCTGAGTACTATGGGACTTAACTTCTGAGGTCATCAGTCCCCCAGAACTTAGAACTACGTAAACCTAACTAACCTAAGGACATCAAACATATCCACGCCCGAGGCAGGATTCGAACCTGCGACTGTAGAGGTCATGCTCTCCTAGAATAGTGGTGCTGCATCTTTAGGATATATGAGTGTCATTTCCATTTTACTGAAGTTATTTTTAGACTGATCTCAGATACTCCATTGCACTGTTTCTGAACCTAATAACTCCAGGCTGCCAGTAACAGAAACTAAGTACTTGTTTAAGAGGTTCACAACACTACATGCACTTGTTACCAATTTCTCATTTGTTTTTAGAACTACCCATTCCTCTTCCTTCTTGGCCACATCTGTCTCTGTGTTCACTATGTCCCACATAGTTTTCATTTTGTCGCCTGATGTAATTATCTTTTTTTCATAATAAAGCTGCTTAGATTTCTGGATTACTTGCTTCAATATTTTGCAGTGTTCTTTGTAATGTACTACAACACTAACATCAGAGCTCTTCCTGGGTAGTAAATACAGTCTCCTTTTTGTTCCATGTGATGTCTTTATTCCTTGTGTAATCATTTATTTTTAGACTTTTGTTCGATTTGATTTACCTGCAGAGGAAAAGAGTTTTCAAAAGAGGAAATAACTTTATTAATGAATGCTTTGTATTTTCCATTTGAGTTAGAAGTGCTGTGAACATCTATCCAGTTCAAGTCTTTGAACAATACCCTAAAAATTTCTGACTGATTTATTACACTTCTGAGCTCAGATTTAATGGATTTTTTATCCTGATAAGTTTCAACATTTACACAAGATGCTACATGTCATGATCAAATAGATCATTTACTATGGGTTCTGTGAAATGAGTTTTTTCCCTAGATTTGTCTACAGAGACATTATCAATAGCACTTACAGAGCATTTAAATGCCCTGGTTGCAAAGTTCACATTAGGAATTAAATTGAATGACAGTCTGACTGCAATAATAGTTTGCTGACAGAGCTGTTCAATAAATTCACCTTAAAATCACTATTGTTGTTGTTATGGTCTTCAGTCCAGAGTCTGGTTTGATGCAGCTCTCCATGCTACCCTGTCCAGTGCAGCCTTCATCTCTAAGTAACTACAGCAACCTACGTCCTAAATCTGCTTAGTGTATTCATCCCTTGGTCTCCTCCTACGATTTTTACCCTCCATGCTTCCCTCCAATACTAAATTGGTGATCCCTTGATGCCTCAGAACATGCCCTACAAACTGATCCCTCCTTCTAGTCAAGTTGTGCCACAAATTCCTCTTCTCCACAACTCTATTCAGTACCTCCTTATTATTTATGTGATGCACCCATCTAATCTTCAGCATTATTCTGTAGCACCCCATTTTGAAAGCTTCTATTCTCTTCTTGTCTAATTTATTTATCGTCCATGTTTCACTTCCATATATGACTACACTCCATACAAATACTTTCAGAAAACACTTCCTGACACACAAATCTATACTTGATGTTAAGAAATTTCACTTCTGCAGAAATGCTTTCCTTGCCATTGCCAGCCTACATTTTATATCCTCTCTATGTTGACCAACAGTTATTTTGCTCCCAAAATAGCAAAACTCATCTACTTTAAATGTCTCATTTCCTAATCTAATTCTCTCAGCATCATCTGATTTAATGGGACTACATTCCATTATCCTCATTTTGTTTTTGTTGATGTTCATCTTAAAGACTCCTTTCAAGACACTGTCAATTCTGTTCAACTGCTCTACCAGGTCCTTTGCTGTCTCTGACAGAATTACTAGCAAGCACTATATCATTGTTTTTTACTGTCAGATGGGACAACAGGGCTTCCAGGCATTTTATGAAGAGATATTTACTATTACAAAGGACTTCTTATCAAACACTACTTTTGTTGCACAAGCTTGTAAGTGCTGCTCTGAGGAAAATTTATTAATATCAATATTCTTCAAATCAAAACAGTTTCTGACAAATGTGGCAACTCATCCTTTCTCCATATTTTCTCTATGGAAGAAAGAAGTGAACTTGAGTCCTGTAACATTTAACATACATATACCAGTGGTCACATAATGTTCAGAGAGGCACATTATGTCAACCGGCTTGCTCATCTCAAATTCTTCAACACAAATAAGCAACTCATTAAGCTTACCTCTTAGTCCTTGGATATTCTGATGTAACAAGTATAACTGATTTTGTGCTCTGGCTTGTCTACAACTGGATGAACTTAATTTTTTTTCAGTATTTACAGTTTCAATCAGAAGCTCTTTGCATGAATTGTGTAGATTAAAATTTGCTTCCTGGGTGCCTTTTTTATCAGCGTGAATGTTGTTTTCATCCTGCTTCAGAACATCTTTTGTTTCTACCCTCCGTACCCTAAAAAACTGCTGTTCTGTCACCTGTAACCACTGGTACTTTACCACCCCCTCCCCCCACCCCACTCCAACACACACACACACACACACACACACACACACACACACACACACACACACAGTTTTCCCTTCCCTTTCCTGTTGAGGTGAAGGCTATGTCCAGTATAGTCCCTCCTACAAACACACTGATATGAGACCCCATACCTGATCTATGCAATCATTCAAACTCTAAATTGACTCTCCTAGCAGAAGAATTTAAATGAAGCTGGTCATGGTGCCTCAGAACAGACACAAGCCCAACACCAATATGTCTTGTTGCTGAAGCTACCTTTACCAGGTCACCCTCAACTGAATAATTATAGGATCCCTGTCTAATCTGTTGCCCAGCCCATCCACTATTACCATAATGTCTTCCTTTGTGCAGCCTTTGCAAAGTGAACCTACATCATATATCACCTGACCCAGACTTGCACTAGGTTTAAAAAAGCTTTTGACGTGGTAACCTGATTATAGTTCATTCTGCAACAACTGGCCAACACTTCTACCATGTTAAATACCTAATAACAAAACTTTCTTCTTTTTCTTCTTCATAACTTTTTCTGACTTCTCAAACACTTTTTGAAAATTTGTTGTGTCCTGTCTACTCCTAAATCTACTTGTAACTCATCATTTTAACTGTGACAACAGATCAAACCTATTTTCCACACTGACAACAACACTGTCAGAGAAAGTCCTGTTCCTATTTCTTCTATAGCCTTATGCTACTTCCCACCTCTCTTTTCCCATCTCCTACATTAACCTTTCCAGATCTTGTTTTGCCTTTTGTAGTTCTGCCCAAAGGGCAGCAATCTTCTCCTCCTTTTCCGCTATCTTCCTATCTCTACAGCAGATCCTACACAACCAATGAGCCTTGTTTATTTTCCCAATTCTAATGCTGCTACAGTCACCCACATGAAAGAAACTGCAACAACCCTCACACCACACCCCGGAACTAACAATTCTATGGAAAGTCATACACTTCTCAATCATGGGAAACAAATTTTAGCAAAGACATGAGGGTATAACTTCCATGATACTAAGAATGAATGGCAGAAATTAAAAACTGTAATGGATGACAGAGACTGAAATCCAACAAATAATTGAGGCTGCAATATGTAAATTTTTTTGGAGATGAAGAGGCTGCCACAGGAGAATAATTTTTGGTGAGTCACATCAAACCAACCAAAAGACTGATGATTCAAAAACTGTTACCATTAGGCAATTACAGCAACAATGATTATTTCTAGTGAAGTACAAAGGGTAGCTAAAATCAGAAGAAAGATTTACATGTTCAGTAAGATATGAGGTAACAGTCATGTCATATCTCACACAGAAACTCAAAACATTTATGGCTGGGCATAAGTAGCTAAAATACATATGGGACAAGTCAAAAAGAACATTTGACCAAGCACTGGATAGGTATGTACCTAGATGTTTTTATTGTTAATATTAATAACATTGGACGCAGATTCCGCACTACTCATGGACTGCACTTAAATGGCCTTGGGAAGCAACTTGTTACATTAAAGCTAATGGAAATTATTAAGAGACTGCAACACTTACCAACATCATCAGCAGGGGTACCTGTATCATCACCACAGAAAGTATCTCCAGGAATGACTAATGCAGAATCAGATACAGTAACAGAAAATGCAGCAGAAGTACCTAAAGCTGCAATACTAACAGCAGTAGAATTGACAGCAGCATCAGAAGAACCACCATCAGTGACAGCAGAAGTAGCTCCTCTAGCAACAACACCATCTCCTTCACTACCAGCAGCAGCAGAAGAAACACCATCAGCAACGGCAGAAGCAGCTCCTCCAGCAGTAGAACCAGTTACTATAGCAGCAGCACCATCTCCCACACCAGCAGTAGCAGAACCAACTGCTTTACCAGTTACTTACTTGACTTTACTTTTTCGTGTCCGGAAACTACAATTTGTTTGCCCAATATTGGGCAATGTCCAATGCTTCTTCTTTAGCCAGCCATAGATCGTCGAGGGTGCATCTGTGCGGGCAGGCTGGGCATTGTAGGAGATGTTCCATGTCCTGTCGAGTGCCGCAGTCGTATTTGTCGTCATTTTCGTCCAACAAACCCCATTTGATCAGACTAGATTTCACAGGAGCCACCCCAGTTCTGATGCGGTTAAGCATTCTCCAGGTTTTCCAATCACCAGAAACGCCGCTTGGTGGGTCCTCTCTTAGTGGATAGTAGATGGGGGGCTCATCTAAGGCGCAACTTAGGAAACGGCGTCTGGATTTGAGTCTGCTGGGGCCACACTCTAGGCCAAATATTGAGTGACGAGCATCAAAGGTTTGTTTTAGCTTCTCAGTATGTTCATGGGCTTTCCTACGTGAGTCAGGGTTTGTGAAACCTGCGGCCCTGTAAAGATTTTCTATGGGGGTAGGTTTCATGCAGCCTGTCACTATCCTGCATGTTTCATTCAGGCTAATATCTACCTTTTTTGCGTGGGTGGATCTGCAACATACCGGGCAGGCATATTTGGCAGTTGAGAAGAACAAAGCTTGGGCTGAAGTTCTGACCACGGTAGGTTTGGCACCCCATTTGCTGTTGGACAGCTTTCTTATTAGGGAATTTCGTGCTTCTACTTTTTTGCGTGTTTTTTCGCAATGATATTTGTATGTCAATGTTCTGTCCAGTACGACGCCAAGGTAGGTGGGAGTATCTGTGTGTTCTAGTAATGTCCCATCCCAGGTAACATTGAGCCTGTACTTTGCCTGCCTCGAGTTCAGATGGAATGCACTCACTTGAGTTTTGGAGGGGTTGGGTTTTAGAGAATTCTTTTTGTAGTAGGTTGATATTATAGAAAGGGCGGTTTCTAGTTTCTCCTCGATGGCTTCAAACCTGTTGCCTTGAACTGTTATTGCCAGGTCGTCTGCATATACAAAAGTTTTGGTTTTGTCTGGAGTTGGTTGGTCATTTTTATATATGTATTTGTATTGTATTGTATTGTATTTATTGGTCCAGTAAATCTTACATGTACAGTACAGCACATCAGATATTGGACAGGTCAAAGTATATCTTATAATTAAAACACTTTAGAAACTAGAAAATTATGTTCACAAAATTTTACAGCACTTCATATACTGGGCAAGTCGATGTGTAAGTTATAATTAAACCACATTAGAAACTTGAAGTTTACGACTGAATACATGTATAAGCCAATATTAACGATTAAAGTATTTGCATGATCCTCACTTAAGCTCTAAGGATTTTTGAGGAACTCTTCTACACTATGAACTGACATGTACACTAGAGAATTACATTCACAGAATTTTACTTCATATACTGGGCAAGTCGCTATACAACTTATACTTGAACCCCATTATAAACTTGAGAATTACATCTGAATGTATTTATAGGCCAATATTAATGGTTACAGTATTTGCATAATCATCACTTAGACTCTCGAGGATTTTGGAGGAACTCTTCCACACTATAAAAGCAGTGTGTCAACAGATATTCTTTTAATGCTGCTTTAAAATTTTTTACATCTGTCATTACTTTAATTTCTCTTGGCAATTTATTGTAGATAATTTTTCCATGGTGTAATGTTCCTTTTTGGCACAAACTGGTTTTTGTATGGAGTACATGAAAGTCAGTTTTCTGTCTTGTATTATGATGATGAACATTTTCATTTTTGGGGAGGATACTAGGATTTGTTATTGTATATTTCTTTATAAACATTGCACTTTCAAATAGGAAAATACATGGAAGGATTGGCGCCAACACGCTCCCTTGGGCAAGCCCATTTTTCTGATTCCGCCATCGACTTTTTTTCCCCTCAAGCATTACGAAGAACTGTCTATTTTGGAGCAGGGATTCGATTATCTTGACTAGGTGGTAGTCTTTCAGGGTCTCGTAGATTTTATGCAGTAGTGTCCGGTGATGTACTGTATCATAGGCGGAACTTAGGTCGACTAGTGCCAGCCTGGTGATTAGTTTATTCTCAAACCCATCCTCGATATGTTCCGTCAATGCTAGAATTTGACTGGTACAGGACTTTCCAGGTCTAAAGCCTGCTTGGTGTGGAATTAGCTTCGAGTCAACGATCTTCTCTATTCTGTTGAGGATCAATCTTTCATAGAGCTTAAACAGATGGCAGAGAAGGGTTATGGGTCAATAGCTCTTCGGAGACTCTGGGTCCTTCCCAGGTTTAAGGAGAGCCACCACTTTTGACTTCCTCCACAGTTTCGGGATTTGAAAGGTTTCACGGCACACGTTAAAAAGTCCAAGTATCCAGTCCCTGGCGCCAAGGTCGAAGTTTTTAATCTGTTCCATGCAAATATCATCAAACCCAGCGGCTTTCCCATTCTTCATGGTATTTATGCCATTGTTCAACTCTCTCATGCTAAATGGTTTCTGGAAGTTGGTGTTTTCTGTTGGCAGTAGGCGTGTGATTTTAGTTTTCTGACGTTTGGAGTTGAACTTGCCGTTTAGAAGGAGTTGGTTGGCCACCTGGTTTGGAGTTACGTTGGCCGGGGGCTTGCTTAGCCTTGGGTCACCATCCAGTTTCTTAATCAGGCTCCAGGCTATTTTGCTACTGTGGGACTTATCCATTCTTTCTAGGGTTGCTATCCACTACTTCTCGCGGCCTCGCTGAGGGCTGACATTAAAGCTGTGCCACAGGTGATGGTTTCGTCACTGAATGGGTCTTCCGCGAACAATACTTGATACTTCTCCAGGATGTCCTTTGAGGCATTTGAGAGCCCTGGGATATAGTGTTGTCTGCAACCCCTAGGAATATATTGTCTAGATACCTTTCGCAGAGTCTCAACAAAGGTAAGGTAATTATTTGGTGTTGGGGTCAGACTGGCTAATTCCTCATCCAGCACTTGGGAATATTCTGACCACCTAGCCTTTTTAAAGTTGAATCTCCTACGGAAAGGTATTTTGGTTGTTTTGATTGTTGAGTAGACTTGGATTCCAATAGGTTGATGTTGTGTCTTTGGGATTGCATCATATACTCTTTTGCAGCAGGTGTCGTAGATGTTCCGGCTGACGAAGCAAATATCGGGATTGTAACCTCGCTTCCAAATTTAGCTGTTGAAGGAGCAGGGGAGCTTGGGGTCGTGGAGAAGTGAGAGGTTATTTGCCTCAGCCCATTGTTCTAGCAGCTGACCATTGGCGTCTGTCTCATCATAGCCCCAGGTGGTACTGTAACTGTTAAAGTCGCCCACAACGAAGTGTGTCCTTTGGTTGTTGAAGCTTTCTGGCGTTGAAGTGTATAAGTTCTGGCCGGGGGGTTTATATACGGAGCATATTGTAAATGATCCACTCTCTATCGCTAACACTTCAATGTTGTTGGTGGTTGTCTTACTCGTGGGAGAGAGCAGCATCTCGGGTCTGGTAAATATTGCACTCCCATACCTTCTGTGAGGTGCTTCTACTGCCAAGCGCATTCCTTTGATATTGGGTCTGTTTGCTGTTTCATCTCTATGCGTTTCCTGCAGGCACAGTACGTACCACTTTTCTGATCGGCATAGTTGCGATATTACATCCTCCTTATTCTTGGTGATTCCCTCGACGTTCAGGCTGACGATCATCAGGGTTGGCCCTGAAGAGGACCTGTTTTTGTTTTTGGCTTTTGATTGCATTGGTTTCCGGTGGTGGAAGGTTTTGCCGTTGTCCCATTGGGCAACGTTTCCGGGGAGCGCCGGCATTTTACTTTCTTCTATGTAGCATGTAAGTAAAATGCACACGTGGAGGCACCTTCCTTGCTCCCCTGCTTTACCAGTAATAGCAGGAACAACTCCTCCACCAGCAGCAACTAGACCAACTTCTCCACCAGCAGAAACAGAACCAACTCCTCCTCCATCTTCAGGGTTAGCAGAAAAGAATAGACCAGTCACAGTAAGTAAAGTGTCATCTGGAGGTCTCACGATGAAGTGGACCAAATGATTTGGGAAAACATGTTCGTATAAAACTTGTTGACAGTGAAGTGAAACAAATTCTAACCGTGTTTCAAGCAGACCCAAAAATTTACCAAAGAGAAATGAAGATTTTTTATGGATTATTCCAAGGAAGTCCGACAGCCACCTAACATAGATTCCAGGGCTGGAAAAACAATTTATGCACTTAAATGTCAGGTCTCTGAAAAATAAAGTTGATGAGCTTGGTATACTATTAAAAAGTAACAAAATGAGTTTATGTATAAACAAACATTGGTTAAAGAAAGAAGATATAAAACTGTATGTACTATCAGATTTCATATTAGCTACATACTACTACAGACCCAGTGAGTCTTATGGGGGTCATCCATATATGTTAGCAATGATCCAGACGTAAGGTTTGCTGTTCTTGAAGTTAGTGACTTACGCATTAAAGGTGTTTTTGAAGCAGCTGCTTTGATTATACATAGTGCACAGCTCATAACTGTTTCTTTATATCACACTCCTGAAAGTAATGTAGAACAATTTATAGAATGTTTAGAAAAACTTGCAATCAGTATACAAAAGTATACCAAATACAAAATATTAATTGGGATCTAAACATAGACATTAGGAAAATGACAGCCAGAAATGTTAACGTAGCATATATTTTAAGATCCCATAATCTCTTTTGTGCTAATGAAAGTTCTACAAGGCATTTCTCCTATCTTAACAATCAATAACAAATGTATACAAATGTGATTTTGAACAAGACTTATTTAATGTCGATTACCTGTCAGACCATAGAGGTATATGGGTGAAACTAATTACTGAAAAACTAAAAGACCAGGAACAAACTCTGTGTGAGAGACTATTTACAGATAGAAATATTAGTAAGTATAGAAAAGTCTATAGGTTGGAATACTGTTATACATTCCTCCCAAAATGTGGATGAAGCCTTCAGCACATTCCAAAAAAAAAAAAGAGACAGAAAGAGAGAGAATCGTGAAACCTAGCCACTCAACTTTACAGAAGTGGTTTTCACCTCAATTACAAAAACTGAGACTATTGGTAACTTCTTGCCACGATAGTAAAAAAGGGAGCAGTACTAAAGAAACATACAAAAACCTGAAAAGAAAATACAGATCTGAAATTAAAACAGCCAAGTGTAAGGCAAATGGTGATTTCATTTAAAAAATCACACAATAAATGTAAGGCTGCATGGAAAGTAATAAAAGCAGAGCTAGGTATGGATAAAAACTAAAGGCAACACAAATGCTGCTAACATCACTGCTGATGATTTCAATCATTTTTTTGTCAACTCTGCCAAACTTAGCCTCTCAGCTCAGGGTAACCAGAATGCCAGTTCTACACATACAACTATTTCTCACCACATATCTGGCAGAAATTTTCAAGAAAACATTACAAACATAGTCAGTTTGTAAATGGAGAGAAGTACAAGTAATTGATATAATTGAAGCAACATCTAAATTAGGATACCCCAGATCTGAAGATGTTTATGGCCTGTCTAACTTTGTAATTAAAAAAATTGTAGATCTCATATCATATCCTCTTTGCATACTGATAAACTGGATGCTCTCTAGTAGACACTTTCCAGAATGTCTCAAAAAGACAATTGTCATACCATTTTACAAAAAGGGTGACAAGTCCTGTATCAATAATTACAGACCAATTTCACTAGTGCCTATTCTCTCAAAAATAACAGAATATTGCATACTGCAGTAAATACGCATACACCTATCAGATAATAATATATTAAATGATTCTCAGAATGGATTTAGATCAAATTTATCAACAGTCAAAGCAGTTGAAAACCTTATCTCTTTTGTACTAAGCTCATACAATTCAGAATTATCTGCTGAAGCCATTCTAATTGACTTGAAGTGAGGCTCTTGACTCAGTTAACCACAAATTATTATTAGATAAACTGTGTTGCTATGGAATCAAACACTTGGAACTATCACTAATTGAATCATACCTCATCAATAGAAAACAAATTGTAAAGCATAATGCCCTAAAGTCACAGACTCTAAGTATAAAACGGGGTGTTCCTCAGGGCTCAGTGCTTGTCCCTCTACTATTTATATAATTTGTAAATGACTTTCCGAGTAACTTACCCTGTAAATCTGTTTTCTATGCTGACAAAACAACATTAGGTAATTCTGAAAATGATATAAACAAATTGAAGGAGGAAAGTGATGAATTTCTCAAAATATCTAATTTCTGGTTTAAAGCTGACGAGTTAACTATGAACCATTAAAAAACTGTCAAGATAATCTTAAGTCTATCAAACAGTAACACTGAGTTAAATTACTAGGAATACATGTTGACTCGAAATTAATGTGGGACACACATACAGATTATGTATGTCGAAAGCTATCTCGAGTTATCTACCTACTAGCCAAACTGCACACATGTGTTACACAAGATTTATTACTTCACTCATCCTATGCCTTCTTTCACTGCCATCTACAATATGGCATTCTTTTATGGGGTAACTCCCCAGGAACTAAAAAAATTTTCACTTCGCAAAAAAAGCAGTTAGACGTCTTTATGAAATAATTGACAACAAGACCTCATGTAGACGGTATTTTAAAGACTTAAAAATTCTCACAGTCCCATCTCTTTACATATATTGTTGCCTACCCTACACTATAAGGAAATCTGTTCATCAACACAATACTCGACAAACAAATATGATTGATATACCCACAACCAGGCTTTAAAAAAATCCAATCTAGCTATGAATACATAGGCATAAAGTTATTCAACACTTTACCTGTACACCCTCAATTAATTTCACTGGATATTTTCAAAACTAGAACCAAAATGTGGATGAAGAAAAATACTTTCTATGGATAGAAGAATTTCAGAATAGCTGTAAAGATGACCTAATTTATTGACAAATTAAGGCTTACTGTTATGTATAGATATGGGTGTAGAGGCAGCTATAAGCTAATAGGATACAACACTTCTATATGTTTTACCAAGTAATATTTTGTTATATGAAACATAATGTACAAATAACTATAATTCTTCTGATGACATCGACAGCATGTTAATGCTGAAAGACAAATAAAATAAATAAATAAAAGAACAGTTCATCATGGGAGTGACTCCCCATAGCCTACAGTCACTGCAAAATAACTTCTAAGGAAACAGTGACTACTGCAAAGAAATAAAAACAATGCATAGGGCTATGGAGAGTCAGATGTTGAATGAAACACATTTAGCTGTCAAGAGGCCAATATGTGAAGTCTTCAGTAACTACTGTAGCACAAGATTATCAAAAGATATCTCACAAACCCACAGGACCTCTGCTTGTCAATGTCAAGTAAGTGTGCATGCACTCTTGGATGACTGAGGAACTGAATTTGAAGGTTGCAAAACAAAAGTAGAAATGATTAATTCCATTGTCAAATGTTTCTTTACTATGGAATATGGACAATTACTGCTTCACTTTACTTCTCATAGCACTTCAAAGATGGATGATATGTGAGAGCTAATCAGCAAAGACTGAGATTGATTTTTTTCACAGATGTTTGTTACTCCATTACACTGTTAGCATGATCTTTTTCAAACTGCTCTTCCCCTACTTGAATGCACTTTCTAAAATGTCTCTGTTAGTGGTATGGTGATATATGGTGATAATCATAGCCCCTTAATTCAGCCAGGTAGGAAAACTGGGAAGTGCTGGACCAGTGGGGATTTTACATGCTTCATGCACCAGTAGGACACAAATTTATTCTATTCAGTTTCAGTCACATAGCAGTGAATTAGGATTTTTTTTATTAATCAAAAGGCCAAGCAATGAGACTCTAATTTAAAATTCAATGCCAATTTAAAACAAATTACAGAAAATTTAAAGTTAACTGTAACCCAACATGATTAATATTCTTTAAGGCAAGACATGCCCTATATAAGCCATAGAATGAAATAAGGGTAAAGTCATAATAAAGGTAGACATATATCAAAATTACAGTACCAGAACAGACTGGAAGGACCTTAATTACCAAACAGAATTGCTGAGAGTAAAACATCATTTGAACTTGATTGATTACAAAATACTAAAACCACACTTAAAACAATTTAATGCCAATATCTACATCAGATAATTTTAAACCCAGAAACACACAAGATTTAACACTTTTTTCAGTAATACAAGAATAAGTAATTTACAATAGATTAATGAATTTGTTTGGATCCCAACATACACCAAAATTTACTTAAGGTGAAGACCACAAACTAACTACAAGCTAACAGATACAAATTCAGAATTATTCTATGTATAAACTTGAACAGGAACATTAAGTATTGTGGCTGTAGTTGGAGGAAACAGTGCAAAAGACAGACAGCAGCATTGGGACCAATCCTGGGTAACACGTACTAGCAATGGAGTACAAAAGATTATTAATAACAGTTTCCAGCAGCACAGATGATTTAAATTAGACAGAATCCAACACATAGCCATGTATCAAATATGCAACTGTTATGGTAGAATTAATTAATGTGAACTATTACCAAAAGCCATGACAATTAACTGCTTTTCTTAATAACTTAACCAATAGATTTAAATAATCAGCTACAAATGTTTTAAAAAAATACTTTCAGCCATAAATCTGTAATATCACAATTTTTCCCTTTCTTCGCAAACCATGAAAGCAGCCACAAGTACACTTGCATGACATTCAAAGCTCATATGTACACACATTAGTCCATAGCTGTTAGGGGAGAACAAATGCATCCTGGAAGTGATTAAATTTACCTGAGCCACTTAAACAGAACAGACACACTATGTAGTTTCTTAGATAGCATAGGCCTTTAGCATTAGACTCAAGGAAACCAGAACAACCAAAAAAAATTATAAACAGGCCAATAAAATAGCAAAACTGACACACATTGTGACATGAAAAATTACAAATCCATGGTAACTAGTAATACTAAACATTTCACTGCACTTACAATTGAAAATTGCATGACCAACCATTTACTTTAAAAATCAGAAGTATTAGTGGGAGGCAGACAAGAGCAGGTAATGCATACACTGATGGAAACTGCCAAATAATTCCCGATTCAATCTTGTTGGGCAAAATTCATCAAAAGAACATAAATTAGCCTAGGCAAGTCCGTAGGATAAGACAACATCAGAGAAGGTGGGGTGGCTTTAATAGCTTCATGCTGAATGGTATTAACCACACATTTAAGCCGAAGGATAGAACTGTCCGACTTCTTCTGGGCCTTAGCATGGAAGATGATAAACGTTGATTTAAGGTTCCTCTTAACCCTCTTGGCAAATGATCCCTGTGAAGAATAAGTTGTAATTCTAACAAACTGAATGCCATTTTGAAAAGATTGTTGCTAGCCAAGCTCTTAGGTGGACCAAAAACAAAATATCTTAGATAGATGTTGACTGGTCAAACCAGCAGCGATTCCACAACTAGGAATCAACCAAGTAAAATGGGTAAATACATCTACTACCACAAGAATATAATGATACCCATTCCTGTAATGAGAGAGGGGACCTACATAATCAATATAATTTTTGTCCACAGGGCAATCTTCGTGAGTAGAATGCAGAAAACACCTCCGAGAATTGGTATTAGGGTTGGCTATTTTGCATTTTTCGCACTCCCCCACCAAATACCGAACATCCTTATACAAGTCATGTCATGTAACATGTTCCCTAATCTCAAAAAATTGTTTTATACAGTCCCAAGTAACTCCCTGTAATGGAGTTATGACAATAATGGAACACAGCAGGTATTAATTCACTAGGGCGATAAATCTTTAATCCCTTCCCTTGGCTATCCTTACAACAAACAATGCCATTGTTCAGAGCATAATCATTAACCTGCTCTCCCTTTTGCAAGCAGCAGTTAATAGGTCAAGTAACTGGGTCTTGGTCTTGCTTAAGTTTAAGATGAGCAAATAACTCTGGAACTTCCAAGAGTACGGCTCCCGTATGCCCGTCTTTATGAACAACGTCCCCTGTATCATTAGGGTCATGTTCTTCAATCATTCTGCTAAGTGCATCAGCAACTTATCAGTGGCTTTAATGTGCCTACTTGTGAACTTAAATGCAGGTACATGGACAGCTCAACAGACAATTCTTCCCATTTTTCTGGGCCAGCCCAGAACCCAGCTTAATACCTGATTATCTGTTTCAACTGAAACTTCCTATGCTCTAAATAAAATTTGAAGTTCTCTAGGGTGAAGAGAACAGTGAGCACTTCCCATCCATATACCAAATAAGGAATTCCTAAAATGGGATGGTTATACAGAGCTTCCTTAATGGCTTCAAAGGAAGGTTGTTGGCTTTTACAAGCAAAGACTTCTCCTTTCTTACATAACTTACTAAGCAAAATTTGGGTCAAGTTTCTGAAAAAAATTGGCCACACCAGTAAACCTGGCTATGTCCTTCTTATTCTTAGGTTTATAAGGTGGTGGAAAGTTATGCAGATTATGTATACATCATTAATCTATTCTGATTCCATCAGCCCAAAAAGGAAACCTGCAGTCTAGTTAGGTTGACATTATGTGGCTTGGCTGTAAGACCTGCCTCCCTAAAACAAAGTAACACTTTGCTGAATATGAACCACATGTACATCAAAGCTCACGCTGTAGACAACAACATCATGCAGGTAATTGCAGGTGTACTTAAATTTAGCGTCTCTGAGAACATTATCTAACAAGCGAGACAACACCTTGGCCCCAGTGGAAAGCCCAAATGGAACATGATTAAACTTGTAAAGATTCCAATTGGTACACAAGGAGTTACATGTTTGCAGTCTTCAGTTAAGGGTATCTGATAATAAACTTGGTTCAGATCTAAAACTTCTATATGCCCCTATTCTCTATGCTCCAATCTCTAATAGAATTGAAGTGCACGCAAAAGCTAGTGATTCCCTTGCTAAGCACCTGAGCAAACACAATGTTTACCATGCCGCTGTAGTTGGCAATGGCATATGATGATGGCAGCATGTTTATGTTGTGCGGACATATAAACCGCAATACTACTCTGGCATTGACTGTATCAGCAGTCAGAAACTGCCCTGAGGCTTTTTATGTGAAAAACTGTGTCTCTGCCTAGCTAAATTACTGGCAATGTCCACTCACTCTGGTTTAGCGATGTGTACATCTCTGCTCTTTTTAATTGTTCCACAGAATGTTACTAACTTGGGTTGAGATCCACAATCTCCAGTCCAGAGATGTTACGAGATTTTCAAACCCTGTGAATGCAAGTGTTCACTAAAAAGCTCATCAATCTAGGCCAATAGGACAGCAAGTGTTCATTCTACACATGGCTGTGGTCTGAAGAGACCACTCTCCCTTCTATCTATGGCTCTCTTCTCCCCAACAAGACCATACTGTGTATCATTTTTGTTTCCCCACTGTACCTTTTGTTCATACCCTATTACAAGTTGTAGTGGCCAATGCTGATTGTGGTACAACTTGCCTCATTTCTGAACCCAATGAGGCTTGAGGAGCTTATTGGGGGTGGAAACTATTTTCCTTCTGGCCTACAGCATTCATGTTTCACTCCTATCCTCTAACGGTCCACCCCTACATGAGCTGCCCATGTGCAACCTCATATTCTCCATACCTTCAACAAGTGATATGCAAGTATTTGTTAAAAATATTGGTGCTTTCCACTGTGGCCTGTTTTCTGCTTTTCTGCTTTGAAAAAGGAAACATAGTGACAATGTTTTTTGTGATTTTCAAAGACATCCCATTGTGATTCTGAAAGCATTCCTTTCTTAGAAGCTTTTCCAGGCATCAGGAGTGGTCTTTCTACATGTGTTCTGTCCAGTCATATCTGACCCACTGTTAACTTTATTTTGTGCAACTCAACATTTTTTGTAAATGCGAATTCCATGTATTGGTCCTATAAGAGCTGCCATGTGGACCCCTAGTATTCAAAGATGTTTCTTTCCATTCCATGCAGGTGTGAGTCAGAGAAGCTCACTTAATGGCCTATTGTTAGCTGTGCAGTGTCATAAACGACCAGCTTCGAGCTGTGCTAATGGTGCCTGTTTCCCCACTGCAAAGGGTCGGCTTTTTTATGGCCCCTGCCAAAATTTGTTGCATGTCCTACTTCTCTTAATGATTGGGAAATCCCCACATCCACTTCAGTTCAAAGTGATTGTGATACTATGTGACATGCAAAGTAGGGAATGCTTGCTAGTTTTGAGTTCATGTTGGCCGTGTATGAATGATTACTCTCTGTACTATGCAAATTATTATCACTTTACTTGATGTAGGGCATGCATGGTATCAAATCCCTTGGCTTGATCAGTAAATTATATTTCTATGTTTAAAATAGTATGTTGAGCAAAGATCAATACATACGCAGGGACAAAACTTGAAATAAAACATGTTAAGCCCATAATCGAGAACAGACCCAGTACAGCATATAAAATGCACCCCAAAAGTAAATTAACAGTGAGACTATCAACTACTAACAGATTAATGGGCCATGAAAACCCAGGACTCTAAGTTTCCCCCACATTTCACCTATCAGACGTAACATTTGCCCATTGACAGGACAACATCCTTGATCTGAAGCACACAAGGAGGACAGCTTGCAAATGGTATGAAACTTGAGATACAATTGATAATCAAGCAAGGAAAAGGTACTACCAGAGGCAAGAAGAGCAGGTGGTTTAGGGGTGTTACCCACACCCGTGTTCTTCCGGTACCAACTGCTTGGACATGGACCCCACTTGGTCGCACAATCATGGTGGTTTTGTTGCAGCATTCGTCAGCCAACTGCATTTATTCAATAGAGTCAATCACATGATCAAATACAGCCAGGGAGGTGGGTTCAGTGGAGAAGGTCTTCCAGTTTCATCCACCAAAGAATATTATGAACAGTGTCTAACTCTGTGACCGGAAGCTCTAAGGCAGACATGGTGGTGTGAAAACTCTCAATATAATCAGCTAAGTTCTCATCAATAGATTGCACATCCCAAAAATATTTATACTCAAGCTTTCCTTCAATTCAAGAAGGTAATTTAAGCTGTATCATTCTTTCCCTGACTGCACTTAATAAAGTTTCATTTGAGAATACCCCAGAAAAAATCCTAGTTAACAACCCCCAAGTTGACATGTTGTTGTTGTTGTGGTCTTCAGTCCTGAGACTGGTTTGATGCAGCTCTCCATGCTACTCTATCCTGTGCAAGCTTTTTCATCTCCCAGTACCTACTGCAACCTACATCCTTCTGAATCTGCTTAGTGTATTCATCTCTTGGTCTCCCTCTACGATTTTTACCCTCCACGCTGCCCTCCAATACTAAATTGGTGATCCCTTGATGCCTCAGAACATGTCCTACCAACCGATCCCTTCTTCTGGTCAAGTTGCGCCACAAACTTCTCTTCTCCCCAATCCTATTCAATACTTCCTCATTAGTTATGTGATCTACCCATCTAATCTTCAGCATTCTTCTGTAGCACCACATTT
Source organism: Schistocerca serialis cubense (assembly GCF_023864345.2). NCBI lineage: Eukaryota > Metazoa > Arthropoda > Insecta > Orthoptera > Acrididae > Schistocerca > Schistocerca serialis. The sequence continues at coordinate 469,869,856 of NC_064646.1, read as the reverse complement.
CGAAAGCTTCTATTCTCTTCTTGTCCAGAATATTTATCGTCCATGTTTCACTTCCATACATGGCTACACTCCATACAAATACTTTCAGAAATGACTTCCTGACACTTAAATCAATACTGGATGTTAACAAATTTCTCTTCTTCACAAACGCTTTCCTTGCCATTGCCAGCCTACATTTTATATCCTCTCTACTTTGACCATCATCAGTTATTTTGCTCCCCAAATAGCAAAACTCCTTTACTACTTTAAGTGCCTCATTTCCTAATCTAATTCCCTCAGCATCACCCGACGTAATTAGACTACATTCCATTATCCTTGTTTTGCTTTTGTTGATGTTCATCTTATATCCTCCTTTCAAGACACTGTCCATTCCATTCAACTGCTCTTCCAAGTCCTTTGCTGTCTCTGACAGAATTACAATGTCATCGGCGAACCTCAAGGTTTTTATTTCTTCTCCATGAATTTTAATACCTACTCCGAATTTTTCTTTTGTTTCCTTTACTGCTTGCTCAATATACAGATTGAACAACATCGGGGAGAGGCTACAACCCTGTCTTACTCCCTTCCCAACCACTGCTTCCCTTTCATGTCCCTCGACTCTTATAACTGCCATCTGGTTTCTGTACAAATTGTAAATAGCCTTTCGCTCCCTGTATTTTACCCCTGCCATCTTTAGAATTTGAAAGAGAGTATTCCAGTCAACATTGTCAAAAGCTTTCTCTAAGTCTACAAATGCTAGAAACGTAGGTTTGCCTTTCCTTAATCTTTCTTCTAAGATAAGTCGTAAGGTCAGTATTGCCTCACGTGTTCCAGTGTTTCTACGGAATCCAAACTGATCTTCCCCGAGGTTGGCTTCTACTAGTTTTTCCATTCGTCTGTAAAGAATTCGTGTTAGTATTTTGCAGCTGTGACTTATTAAGCTGATAGTTCGGTAATTTTCACATCTGTCAATACCTGCTTTCTTTGGGATTGGAATTATTATATTCTTCTTGAAGTCTGAGGGTATTTCGCCTGTCTCATACATCTTCCTCACCAGATGGTAGAGTTTTGTCAGGACTGGCTCTCCCACGGCCGTCAGTAGTTCCAATGGAATATTGTCTACTCCGGGGGCTTTGTTTCGACTCAGGTCTTTCAGTGCTCTGTCAAACTCTTCACGCAGTATCATATCTCCCATTTCATCTTCATCTACATCCTCTTCCATTTCCATAATATTGTCCTCAAGTACATCGCCCTTGTATAGACCCTCTATATACTCCTTCCACCTTTCTGCTTTCCCTTCTTTGCTCAGAACTGGGTTTCCATCTGAGCTCTTGATAGTCATACAAGTCGTTCTCTTATCTCCAAAGGTCTCTTTAATTTTCCTGTAGGCGGTATCTATCTTACCCCTAGTGAGATAGGCCTCTACATCCTTACATTTGTCCTCTAGCCATCCCTGCTTAGCCATTTTGCACTTCCTGTCGATCTCATTTTTGAGACGTTTGTATTCCTTTTTGCCTGTTTCACTTACTGCATTTTTATATTTTCTCCTTTCATCAATTAAATTCAATATTTCTTCTGTTACCCAAGGATTTCTACTAGCCCTCGTCTTTTTACCTATTTGATCCTCTGCTGCCTTCACTACTTCATCCCTCAAAGCTACCCATTCTTCTTCTACTGTATTTATTTCCCCCATTCCTGTCAATTGTTCCCTTATGCTCTCCCTGAATCTCTGTACAACCTCTGGTTCTTTTAGTTTATCCAGGTCCCATCTCCTTAAATTCCCACCTTTTTGCAGTTTCTTCAGTTTTAATCTACAGGTCATAACCAATAGATTGTGGTCAGAGTCCACATCTGCCCCTGGAAATGTCTTACAATTTAAAACCTGGTTCCTAAATCTCTGTCTTACCATTATATAATCTATCTGATACCTTTTAGTATCTCCAGGGTTCTTCCATGTATACAACCTTCTTTCATGATTCTTAAACCAAGTGTTAGTTATGATTATGTTGTGCTCTGTGCAAAATTCTACCAGGCGGCTTCCTCTTTCATTTCTGTCCCCCAATCCATATTCACCTACTATGTTTCCTTCTCTCCCTTTTCCTACACTCGAATTCCAGTCACCCATGACTATTAAATTTTCGTCTCCCTTCACAATCTGAATAATTTCTTTTATTTCATCATACATTTCTTCAATTTCTTCGTCATCTGCAGAGCTAGTTGGCATATAAACTTGTACTACTGTAGTAGGTGTGGGCTTCGTATCTATCTTGACCACAATAATGCGTTCACTATGCTGTTTGTAGTAGCTTACCCGCATTCCTATTTTCCTATTCGTTATTAAACCTACTCCTGCATTACCCCTATTTGATTTTGTGTTTATAACCCTGTAGTCACCTGACCAAAAGTCTTGTTCCTCCTGCCACCGAACTTCACTAATTCCCACTATATCTAACTTTAACCTATCCATTTCCCTTTTTAAATTTTCTAACCTACCTGCCCGATTAAGGGATCTGACATTCCACGCTCCGATCCGTAGAACGCCAGTTTTCTTTCTCCTGATAACGACATCCTCTTGAGTAGTCCCCGCCCGGAGATCCGAATGGGGGACTATTTTACCTCTGGAATATTTTACCCAAGAGGACGCCATCATCATGTAATCATACAGTAAAGCTGCATGCCCTCGGGAAAAATTACGGCTGTAGTTTCCCCTTGCTTTCAGCCGTTCGCAGTACCGGGACGGCAATGCCGTTTTGGTTATTGTTACAAGGCCAGCTCAGTCAATCATCCAGACTGTTGCCCTTGCAACTACTGAAAAGGCTGCTGCCCCTCTTCAGGAACCACACGTTTGTCTGGCCTCTCAACAGATACCCCTCCGTTGTGGTTGCACCTACGGTACGGCTATGTGTATCGCTGAGGCACGCAAGCCTCCCCACCAACGGCAAGGTCCATGGTTCATGGGAGGCAAGTTGACATATAATAACTAAATAATTATTTTTTTTTGTGAACCATCTAATGCATTTGCACAATATTCAAATCAGACACTTAACCGCAAAAAACTCTCAAGCTGGCTAAGTTGCTCTACCGAAAGTTCAGTGATCCTTCTGAATAGCCGAACCAAAAGATTCGGTAATTTAGAACATTCCTTACCAACAGACCCTGATCCTGAACAGCACTTCCTTCCTCTTCTAATCCAAGAACACAAACCTTAACTAGCAATTTTTTAATTTGGCTAAGCATTTGTTCCACTGAACTACCCTGCTTGGCTGTTAGCTCTAATTGTTTTAAGTCAAACATTCAGTTACTCCAGTGGGCCAGCTGCACTTCCACCCAACACCACTGTATATGGCTAGGCTGATTCTCATTAGGAAAGACAATATTTTGAGCAAGTTCTAAAAGTGCTGAAGATCAAAAAATAATAGCTGAATCCATCTCACCAATACTGTCAGGTGTAATGTTCACCAGGTGTTCAGTAGCAAGATGTAAACATACTGCTAATTCATTTAAGTTCCCGTGAGCTACCTGGCAACATACTTTTAACTCATATTTGAGTTGCTCGTGGCAAAGCAGAGCTATTCCAGGATGTGTGCGAGTGTCTGTAGTACAATATTATTTACCTGAAACAGTACAATGTTATTGTTATGGTCTTCAGTCCTGAGACTGGTTTGATACAGCTCTCCATGCTACTCTATCCCAGTACCTACTGCAACCTACATCCTTCTGAATCTGCTTAGTGTATTCATCTCTTGGTATCCCTCTACAATTTTTACCCTCCACGCTGGCCTACAATGCTAAATTTGTGATCCCTTGATGCCTCAGAACGTGTCCTATCAACCAGTCCCTTCTTCTTGTGCCACAAACTCCTCTTCTCCCCAATTCTATTCATACCGCCTCGTTAGTTATGTGATCCACCCATCTAATCTTCAGCATTCATCTGTAGCATCACATTTCCAAAGCTTCTATTCTCTTCTTGTCGAAACTATTTACCATCCATGTTTCACTTCCATACATGGCTACACTCCACACAAATACTTTCAGAAACCACTTCCTGACACTTAAATCTATACTCGATGTTAACAAATTTTCTTCTTCAGAAATGCTTTCCTTGCCATTGCCAGTCTACATTTTATATCCCCTCTACTTTGACCATCATCAGTTATTTTGCTCCCCAAATAGCAAAACTCCTTTACTACTTTAAGTGTCTCATTTCCTAATCTAATTCCCTCAGCATCACCTGACTTAATTCGACTACATTCCATTATCCTCCTTTTGCTTTTGTTGATGTTCATCTTATATCTTCCTTTCACGACACTGTCCATTCTGTTCAACTGCTCTTCCAAGTCCTTTGCTGTCTCTGACAGAATTACAATGTCATCGGGGAACCTCAAAGGTTTTATTTCTTCTCCATGGATCTTAATACCTACTCCGAATTTTTCTTTTGTTTCCTTTACTGCTTGCTCAATATCCAGATTGAATAACATCGGGGCTAAAAAGGGCCATCACAGAAGTTGAGAAGGAAAACATAGGTACAAAGAAGGTAGCTGCGAAGAAACCATGGGTAACAGAAGAAATACTTCAGTTGATTGATGAAAGGAGGAAGTACAAACATGTTCCGGGAAAATCAGGAATACCGAAATACAAGTCGCTGAGGAATGAAATAAATAGGAAGTGCAGGGAAGCTAAGATGAAATGGCTGCAGGAAAAATGTGAAGACATCGAAAAAGATATGATTGTCGGAAGGACAGACTCAGCATACAGGAAAATCAAAACAACCTTTGGTGACATTAAAAGCAACGGTGGTATCATTAAGAGTGCAACGGGAATTCCACTGTTAAATGCAGAGGAGAGAGCAAATAGGTGGAAAGAATACATTGAAAGCCTCTATGAGGGTGAAGATTTGTCTGATGTGATAGAAGAAGAAACAGGAGTCGATTTAGAAGAGATAGGGGATCCAGTATTAGAATCGGAATTTAAAAGAGCTTTGGAGGACTTACGGTCGAATAAGGCAGAAGGGATGGATAACATTCCATCAGAATTTCTAAAATCATTGGGGGAAGTGGCAACAAAATGACTATTCACGTTGGTGTGTAGAATATATGAGTCTGGCGATATACCATCTGACTTTCGGAAAAGCATCATCCACACAATTCCGAAGACGGCAAGCGCTGACAAGTGCGAGAACTATCGCACAATCAGCTTAACAGCTCTTGCATCGAAGCTGCTTACAAGAATAATATACAGAAGAATGGAAAAGAAAATTGAGAATGCGCTAGGTGACGATCAGTTTGGCTTTAGGAAAAGTAAAGGGACGAGAGAGGCAATTCTGATGTTACGGCTAATAATGGAAGCAAGGCTAACGAAAAATCAAGACACTTTCATAGGATTTGTCGACCTGAAAAAAGCATTCAACAATATAAAATGGTGCAAGCTGTTCGAGATTCTGAAAAAAGTAGGGGTAAGCTATAGGGAGAGACGGGTCATATACAATATGTACAACAACCAAGAAGGAATAATAAGAGTGGATGATCAAGAACGAAGTGCTCGTATTAAGAAGTGTGTAAGAGAAGGCTGTAGCCTTTCACCCCTACTCTTCAATCTGTACATCAGGGAAGCAATGATGGAAATAAAAGAAAGGTTCAGGAGTGGAATTAAAATACAAGGTGAAAGGATATCAATGATACGATTCGCTAATGACATTGCTATCCTGAGTGAAAGTGAAGAAGAATTAAATGATCTGCTGAATGGAATGAACAGTCTAATGAGTACACAGTATGGTTTGAGAGTAAATCGAAGGAAGACAAAGGTAATGAGAAGTAGTTGAAATGAAAACAGCGAGAAACTTAACATCAGGATTGATGGTCACGAAGACAATGAAGTTAAGGAATTCTGCTACCTAGGCAGTAAAATAACCAATGACGGATGGAGCAAGGAGGACATGAAAAGCAAACTCACTATGGCAAAAAAGGCATTTCTGGCCAAGAGAAGTCTACTAATATCAAATACCGGCCTTAATTTGAGGAAGAAATTTCTGAGGATGTACGTCTGGAGTACAGCACTGTATGGTAGTGAAACATGGACTGTGGGAAAACCAGAACAGAAGAGAATCGAAGCATTTGAGATGTGGTGCTATAGACGAATGTTGAAAATTGGGTGGACTGATAAGGTAAGGAATGAGGAGGTTCTACGCAGAATCAGAGAGGAAAGGAATATGTGGAAAACACTGATAAGGAGAAGGGACAGGATGATAGGACATCTGCTAAGACATGAGGGAATGACTTCCATGGTACTAGAGGGAGCTGTAGAGGGCAAAAACTGTAGAGGAAGACAGAGATTGGAATACATCAAGCAAATAACTGAGGACGTAGGTTGCAAGTGCTAACCTGAGATGAAGAGGTTAGCACAGGAAAGGAATTCATGGCGGGCCCCATCAAACCAGTCAGTAGACCGATGAAGAAAAAAAAAAAACACATCAGGTAGAGGCTACAACTCTGTCTCACTCCCTTCCCAACCACTGCTTCCCTCCCTTTCATGCCCCTCAACTCTTATAACTGCCATCTGGTTTCTGTTCACATTGTGAATAGCCTTTTGCTCCCTGTATTTTACCCCTGCCACCTTTAGAATTTGAAAGAGAGTATTCCAGTCAACATTGTCAAAAGCTTTTTCTAAGTCTACAAATGCTAGAAATGTAGGTTTGCCTTTCCTCAATCTTTCTTCTAAAATAAGTTGTAAGGTCAGTATTGCCTCACGTGTTCCAAACTGCTCTTCCGTGAGGTCAGCTTCTATCAGTTTTTCCATTCGTCTGTAAAGAATTCGCATTAGTATTTTGCAGCTGTGACTTATTAAACTGATAGTTTGGGAATTTTCACATCTGTCAACACCTGCTTTCTTTTGGATTGGAATTATTATATTCTTCTTGAAGTCTGAGGGTATTTTGCCTGTCTCATACATCTTGCTCACCAGATGGTAGAGTTTTGTCAGGACTGGTTTTCCCAAGGCCGTCAGTAGTAATAGAATGTTGTCTACTCCCAGGGCCTTGTTTTGACTCAGGTCTTTCAGTGCTCTGTCAAACTCCTCACGCAGTATCGTATCTCCCATTTCATCTTCATCTACATCCTCTTCCATTTCCATAATATTATCTTCAAGTACATCACCCTTGTATAGACCCCCTACTTACTCCTTCCACCTTTCTGCTCTCTCGTCTTTGCTTAGGACTGCATTTCCATCTGAGCTCTTGATATTCATACAAGTGTTTCTCTTTCCTCCAAAGGTCTCTTTAATTTTCCTGTAGGCAGTATCTATCTTACCACTAGTGAGATAAGCGTCTACATCCTTACATTTGTCCTCTAGCCATCCCTGCTTAGCCATTTTGCACTTCCTGTCGATCTCATTTTTGAGACGTTTGTATTCCATTTTGCCTGCTTCATTTACTGCATTTTTATATTTTCTCCTTTCATCAATTAAATTCAATATTTCTTCTGTTACCCAAGGATTTCTAGTAGCCCTCGTCTTTTTACCTACTTGGTCCTCTGCTGCCTTCACTACTTCATCCCTCAGAGCTACCCATTCTTCTTCTACTGTATTTCTTTCCCCCATTCCTGTCAACTGTTCACTTATGCTCTCCCTGAAACTCTGTACAAACCTCTCATTCTGTCAGTTTATCCAGGTCCCATCTCCTTAAATTCCCACCTTTTTGTAGTTTCTTCAGTTTTAATCTACAGTTCATAACCAATAGATTGTGGTCAGAGTCCACATCTGCCCCTGGAAATGTCTTACAATTTAAAACCTGGTTTCCTAAATCTCTGTCTTATCATTATATAATCTATCCGGTACCTTCTAGTATCTCCAGGATTCTTCCATGTATACAACCTTCTTTTATGATTCTTAAACCAAGTGTTAGCTATGATTAAGTTATGCTCTGTGCAAAATTGTACCAGACATTTCCCTCTTTCATTTCTTACCCCCAATCCATATTCACCTATTATGTTTCCTTCTCTCCCTTTTCATACTCTCGAATTCCAGTCATTCATGACTATTAAATTTTTGTCTCCCAACAGTACAATAATTAATACAAATTCTGAGAAAAGAAAAAGGCCATTGAATGGAGGTGCTTCAGCATAAAATTTTTGCACCAAGCACAACCACACTCTGTGCAAACCAGTTTATATGGTGATAATCATGACCTCTTAGCTCAACCAGGTTGGAAAACCAGGAAGAGGGAGAGGGTGTGTGAGGGAGAGGGTGTGTGTGGGAGAGGGTGTGTGAGGGAGAGGGTGTTTGAGTGAGAGGGTGTTTGAGGGAGAGGGTGTGTGAGGAAGTGGGTGTGTAAGGGAGAGGGAGAGGGTGTGTGAGGGAGAGGGAGAGGATGTGTGAGGGTGTGTGAGGGATAGGGAGAGGGTGTGTGAGGAAGAGGGTGTGTGAGGGAGAGGGGGAGGGAGAGGGGAAGGGAGAGGGAGAGAGTGTGTGAGTGAGAGATAGAGAGTGTGAGTGAGAGAGAGAGAGTGTGTGAGTGAGAGAGAGAGAGAGATCTATTTTTGGCAAAGACCTCATTGGCTGAAAGGATATTTGAGATAGTCTTTTTGTTGTGCCTATTCTGTGACTCAGTATCTCCACTATATGGTAACTAGCAACTCTCCTTTTCATAATATTGTAGCTTACACTCATTTGTATCCTATATATTTTAACATTTTCAGACCTGATTTTTTCTGGACAAAGGAAAATTTTTCTTTATGTGGTAATGCTCTTCAGTGATTTTTTAATTATCTTAGATGCAAGATTTATACAAAAATAAGTAGCCATTTTCAAAGCATACTTTGTACACTTGGCTTCATTTTATGGGCTGAAATAACTAATTATGAAGTATTCTCTATTGTAATAAATAATAAAATATACACTCCATAATTACCATACAAAATAAGAATAACAGTATTCAATTATGCAGCAGAATGTAGCAAACCAACCATATCAGTGTATTCTAGTGGTTAAAACTGCTGCACAGTGCTTCATTCAGTTACCGATATTTTCATAGTGATGCCTAACAGTTAGCAGGACTTGCACGGTATGAAGAGGCTGAACACTCACAAATGTATACCTTGGGTTTCCTCTGGAAGAAAATGCTTCTGTTGCAGCTAAGGCACAGTAAACATTAATGTACACAATTGTAGCTAGAGGATATGAAAGGGTTAAATGCTTATTGTGCCCTAACTATGTTCTTCACTCTAGATGTCTTTTGCTCTTTAGCCTCTCCCCTCCCCTGTGTCTCTCCTTATTTACAGTTTTGTTATTTACTTTGATTACTAATTACATAGCTGTAGACACTTCTTACTAAGTCTACTTTTGATAAGATTATACCTTCTCTAAGAGATCTGTACACTTATTCACACAACATTGTGGACATTCACCATATCATTTTAAATGTTTGTCCTATGTGTCTTGACAGCAGTCTATGCTCGATGGATTTAAATTATAGCCACTATGTTTTGTCATTTTATTTTATGGTATACAGTTTTTCCAAAAGAATTTTATGTATTATGGAAAATACTTCCGGTAATGCAGAGATTGTATTTGATGCCCATCATTGGTTTTGACATTTTTAAATACACATTTCAGCTCACTTTGTTATAATCCTCACTCTGGGGTCCTGCCCCCTCCTCCACCTCGCTCCTCCCCCCAACCACTTCCTCTCCATATTGCCTTTCTTTCCCCTAACCCTTTTCCTTACCCTCCCTCCCCTCTCCCTTCAGATTATCCAGAAGTCTATCTTTCAGTGGTACATTTTTTCAACTTTTTAAAATTCTGATTGTGGTTTATGCTCAAGTGTGGTGTCTTTGCCACAGTTTGGTTAGTGCTATGTAGGCTACAATGTAATTCTATGACAAAGTACTAACATTTTCATGCCGTATGGCAATTATATCTTACCCACTCTGGATCTGTAAGTTAGACTTTAGTATTACATTGTATTTTATTTGTGTAAATAAGCACACTTACAAAACATATGTATGTGCCACATATGTTGTACTGGTAGATAGGACAGCTTGGCTGTGGAAGTGGAAGGGTAGTAGACAACATAGACAGACAACAGTATTCACAATTACAAGCACCCAAGCTTTCATGATCTTCCTGCAATAAAGGCTCTTAACAAATCTCAATTAAGCAAGGACATAAACTTGGTTACAAACATATGTTAACCTTCAACCAGTGAATAACCCCAATAAAGAATTACCAGGCAATAAAACATAGATAAAGGACTGCTTTACAAGAATGCGTAAATTAAGTAAAATCATGAAAGCTAAATTACAAATTTTATGTTAAGCTTCAACAGGTGAATAACCCTAATAAAGAATTCTCATTTAAATAAAACATAGATATGAAAATGCCTTACCAAAATGCTTGAATTGTGTAAAATCATGCAAAGCTGAGTTACAACTTTTCTCACAAACTACTTAGGAATTTACAGCAAATAAACAAGTTTGATCTGTTTAACCAGAAGGTAACTCCCAAGTCCAAGCGACCGAAGCCACTCAGAGCGGACGACCACCCCAACACTGGTCATCAACCGACATCGTCACGGCCCAGTGGCCACCGTGCTAAAACAGACTAATGTTTCGGTAAGCGACCGACAGCAACACAGGAGTAACAGTGACTGAAAGTCGGCGTACGCCTTACAAAACACGGCACACCCTGAAGCGGGAGCAGGCACAGCTGACTAGCGGCCATACAACCGCGAGCAAACAAATCTCACGCTGCCCGTACTAATGCGACAAGATGCCACATGCAAAGCAGCAACCATGCCTACCCCTTGACCACAGAATGTGCCCTGTCTCCTTGTCTATGGTAATACAATTTATAGCACACAAGAAATGATTTAATAATGGCATTAGTTCAACGCAAGATCAGTTAACAGTTAGGTCCAGTGAAGATTTACCAACGGGTTTACCTTCAAACCAGTTTCCAGACCACAGGTGGAAATTAGTAAACTTGGCATAAGTTTCCACCAGACCAATAAACAAGAAATCAAATTAAACAAATGCCAAAAGTACAGTCATGATACGCAAGCCCTTCAAGACCTTGCTATCTTACTCACAGGTATCATCAACGGTGAAACATACACAAATGAATGACAAGAAATTCACCATTGAAAGCAAAAAAACAACACACCACAAAGGTTAAATTAATTAATTTGCAGATGAGCCAGTCACTGAAAGCTCAGTTCCACAAGATTAGGACTAACCTCACTCGGCAGCAATACATTTGTGTGCGTGATAACTAGGTTGCCCAAACAGGACTCCAAAACCCAAAACAACAGGTCACATGTTAGCTGTCTTGTTCTCAGATACTAGGCACCACCGGGCTAAGACAATCACGACAAAAAAAAATCTCTGAAATTACAGCTGCCTGCAGCAAAATAAATGAGTCAGGGTGCATGAACATAAAGCACAAGCCACTGTTCCAGCCGGAGCGTAACCTTTTCAATGTACATATGGACAGAACAACACATGTGGGCATAAAGGGAGCAGCAGATGCATACCAAGCAAACTATACTGCGCCAAAATACGACCCACGTCACGTCCACAAGCCGGAGCACTGCTCCCGGAGCTGGTGTCTGCTCGCTGGACTGCCACAACTCTCTGTCCCCCGGAAAGCGATGCTGACTGCCACCTTGCTGAACGCTCCCTTCTAGGCCGTGCACAACAACTCTTCTCTTGTTGCCTCAGAGTGCGGCCGCAATGTCCGTTCTCCCCTGCTGTCCACCCTGACTCCCGTACTCGCACTCACTCCCTCGTTAGGACCCGTTCCGACAGGAGGCGCTCGCGATCGCACATAGTGCCAACCTCAACCAGAGGAGTAATCGATAGCGCCTTGCACCCGAGAGCTGCGCCGCGGCTCATATGTTATGTAGTCATCTTGTACACTGACTGTTATTAACATTGTGATCTGCTATGAAAACAACCTTTCCTGAAATAAAAAAAATCACAACTCAAAAAAAATGTCACCTCTGCTAGATTTCCCAGTAGTTGCCAACTCCATTAGCATCATTTGTTAATTAACTGTAACAACACACAGATATGCACCCACTTCATTTACAGCTATTTTTGATGGACATTTTCCTGGTGTATATTGGTATATGCTGGTTGTGATATTCTATCAGTTTATGCTTTGTATTCATATTTAGTGTAAACATGTGTTTGTATATATTGTAATTTTGGCTTTTGTACTAAGGTTGGTTTGAGAATGGGCACTGCCTGAAACTAGTCACTGACTAATTAAATATCCATTTTAGTTGCAACTCAGGCTGTCTCTTTTGCATCACACCTTACTTTTCTTGAGCACTGTTTCAATGTTCTCAAATCAAATGTCCCAAAGCTTTGCCATTAGTGATGGGAAAAAAAATAAAATCACAGGATGCAAGATCAGAACTATATGGCAGAAGCAGTACACAGGTAATGTTGGATTGAACCAGGAACTGCATGACTTGATTTACGACACAAGGCCATCCACTGTCATAATAAAGTCACCATCTAGTCCAAGAAAGTTCTGGTCACTTCCTTGCAGCATGTTCCGTGAGTTTAGCCAATAGTGACGTATAGTATGCTGGTGTAACAGTAGTGTGAGGGGTGGGGGTGGGGGGGCGGGGGGGGGGGGGGGAGGGGGGAATTGCATGATGGTAAATCATTTCATAGCAGTCAAATAATGAGATCACCATCACTTTCCCTACAGATGGGACAACTTCTATCTTTTTTGATGTTGGAGAACCTGGCAATTTCCACAATGTGCTGACTTGTTTTCCTTCAATATCATAATGATGTAGTCATGACTCATTACTGGTGATAATTGATTCCAGAAATGCGTCCCGTCCATCAGCAAAGTGACACAGCAGCTCATAACTGTCTTCATTCACACAGCCTTTTGTTGGGAGTCAACAGATGTGGCACCCAGTGTGCACAAACATGGGTCATAGGGAGATGATCATGCACAGTCATAAAGACACTGCCATATGAAATTCTCAGCAATTCACTGAGGTTATGAAATGTTATCTGCTGATCCTCATGGACAATTACAGCTGTTGTTTTCATGTTGTGTTCAATCACAACAGAAGCTGAAACACCAGGCACACCTTGCTGAACACAGACAAGTCAGTCTTCTTTTAAGTTCTTGAAGCACCTAAACACTGCTGCAGCTTTTCGTATGTTTCAGTGACTGTGTGGTTTAAATAAACACAGAATTTTATTGTGTCATACTGCTCCTCTCATGTTACCTCCATTGTCTGGAATATGAAATGCAAAGAGCTTCTACAAAATAGAGCATTAGTACCAATCTACTGATACTTGAGCACTGCCACTTATGGACGTTATAAATTAAAACCCACTCTTTCAAATACTCGTGTTATAGATGAGAAAATATCATGGAAGCCACAGTCAGTCTCAGTCTTTGTTGATCAGAGCTTATAGATATTAGCATCAGTCATGTTGTGAAAGAACAAAAATCAATAAAATAAAACAAAGCTCCAGGGTCTGTTTAGAGTTCCTGTCAAATTGTGTCCAGAATTTGTGGCTGAGTTAGACCCAATTTTAACCCTACATCCCTTGAACAAAAAACTGTTCCCAGTGATTAGAAGAAATCCAAGTCACACTTGTCTACTAAAAGGATAGGAAACTGATTCACAAAACATAGCTCATTGATGTCCATCTGTTTTAGAATCCTACAATGGAAAATCCAGGATGGAATGCAACAATATTATGAGAAGGAAAGTTACTACTCACCATATAGTAGAGATGCTGAGATGCAGATAGGCACAACAAAAAGACTCTGACAATTATAGCTTTCAGCCATTAACGCCTTCGTGAACAAGACACACACACACACACACACACACACACACACACACACACACACACACTCAAGCAAATGCAACTCACACACACAACTGCAGTCTCCAGCAACTAAAATCACACTGCGAGCAGCAGCACCAGTGCATGATGGAAGTGGCAACTGGGTGGGAGTAAGGAGGAGGCTGGGGCAGGCAGGGGGAGGGATAGTATGGTGGGGGTGGTGGACAGTGAAGTGCTGCAGGTTAGATAAAGGGCAGGGGAGAGGTGGGGAGGGGGAAGTAGTGAAAAAGGAGAGAAATAAGAAGACTGGCTGTGGTGGTGGAATGATGGCTGTGTAGTGTTGGAATGATAACAGGGAAGGGGCTGGATGGGTGAGGACAATGACTGACGAAGGTTGAGGCCAGGGATGCAGGGATGTATTGCAGGGAAAGCTCATCCCTGCGCAGTTCAGAAAAGCTGGTGTTGGTGGGAAGGACCCATATGGCACAGGCTGTGAAGCAGTCATTGAAATGTAGGATGTTTGGCAGCTTGTTCAGCAACAGGGTGATCCACTTGTTCTTGGCCACAGTTTGTCGGTGGCCATTCATGTGGACAGAAAGCTTGTTGGTTGTCATGCCTACATAGAATACAGCACAATGGTTGCAGCTTAGCTTGTAGACCACATGACTGGTTTCACATGTAGCCCTGCCTTTGATGGGATAGGTGATGTTAGTGACTGGACTGGAGTAGGTGGTGGTGGGAGGATATATGGGACAGGTCTTGCATCTAGGTCTATTATAGGGGTACAAGCCACGATGTAAGGGATTGGGAGCAGGGGTTGTGTAAGGATGGGTGAGTATATTGTGTGAGTTCGGTGGACGGTGGAATATCACTGTGGGGGGGGTGGGCAGGAGAGTAGGCAGGACATTTCTCATTTCAGGGCACTGAAGCCTTCACTGACCATAATTATCCTCCCAACCTTGTACACAACAAAATCTCCCATGCCTTATCTTTCCAGTCTCCCACCACCCCACAAAGTCCCACTGTCTGGCCACAGAGGAGCATTCCCCTCATAACTCAGTACCACCCAGGACTGGGGCAACTGAATTATATTCTCCGCCGGCATTTCAGTTACTTCCCATTGTGCCCTGTGTCAAGATGTATGCAAGATTAATAGTCAAATGACAGCCTACTCACCACTCAAACTGACAAGCTGTCAACCCTGACATGATCACCTGCATAATATCACTGAATTATCGAGTGTTCACGAGGGAGATTTACAAAATGACTGGTACTTCAGCTACTACTAATCCCACCGTGTTGTGACTGGCTATAAGCTGCATGGCTACCACCTTTCTAGTCACACAGTCTGGCTTCATGGTTTGCACAGGTGAAGGCCAGTTCTTTCTATTCTAGAATTTTGGGAGACACTACCAAGAGTGTGCTGCTAGTAAGTTAGTTAGAGCAGCGGTACACCACAGAGGATCTCAGACCACAGTGCTCTATTAGTGCCATTACCTTGTGTTAGCCCAAAGAACACAAATAGGAAAATCAGAGATTTTAGAAAAGAAAATGTAGAAATGTTTGTCAATAAATTCAGCCTCATCTCATGGTCATTTACTGCTCAGTCCTCAGTAAAAGAAAATTTCATTAAGTTTCTGGAGGCCTTCTTGATGGTTTCAGTTAATGCTTTCCTTTCAATAAATGCTTTCCTGACACACTCATGAAGGGATCAAGGATAACAAGGAGTACTCAGATTTCAAGCATGAGAACAAGAGAACTACATATGAAGGCAAAAGTCAGTCCAGGCTCAGAACTCTTCAGCTATGTAAGGCAATATAAAAAAATCTTTGATAAAGTAGTCAGACATGCCAAAAAATTGGCACACTGATTATGGTGCCTTGGTGGCCAAGTCAGATCTACTGAAGCAGCAGATCAGCAAACCATTATCTTGTTGCGACTCAAGCAATGTCAGAGGCCAGCAACAATACCGCCAATGCTCACACAGCAGATCGTCAATGACCTCTTTTGAACTATGTCTGGTCAGTAAGGTATCTGTTGGTATCACCAAAAATTCAGTGAGCAAGCACACAGATGGACAAACCTGTGCAATTACCCAAATGCCGCTGGCAGGTGGAAGTAGATGCTTCCTCCTATTGTTGGTCAGTGTCTCCAAGCATGTTTGTTAGTGATTGGCAGTCTGGCTGGAAATATTTAATAGGCACTGGATCCTAATTGTGTATTTATCCACTGAGAATGTTGCACAAAAGACGACTGCCTATATCATTCTCTCTGGCCATGGTGAATAACTCAGTGAAACCAACATACGGTACTCTGCAACTAGAATTAATTTTGGGTTTGCATCGAGTTTTCACATGGGATTTCATCGTCATGGACATCACTGAACCCATTATTGGAGCAAACTTCCTTGCCTATTATACCCTACTGCTAGACATGAAGAACATGCACCTGGTTGATAACACCACTGGCCTGACTGCATCTGGTTTTCAACAAGATGCAGCTGTACATGCTGCCAAACTGGTTAAAGTCATGGACAAAGAGTACATTGAGTAGTTGCATGGATTTCCAGCCTTGACACAACCACCTGGCATGCCTAAGAAGGTGCTGCTGAACACCGTTCACTATATCAAGGCAAATGACAGGCTCCCCACATCTTGTAGACCATGACATTTGACTCTGAACTGGCTGGCAATTGCAAATGCAGAGTTTGACAGTACAGTCCATGAGGGAATCATATGCCCATCAAACAATCCCTGGTCACCCCTGTTATATCTAATCCTGAAGAAATGTGGTGTGTGGAGTTCGTGTGATGACCATAGAGCTCTTAACATGAGAATAATACCAGACAGATACTCTGTGCTGTTGTTGCATGATTACAATTATGTATTGAATGGTGTCAATATCTTCAGTGTAGTAGCCTATGCTAAAGCATATGTGCAGATACCCACAGTGGAACAGGATATCCCAAAGACTGCTGTGATTACTCCTTTTTTGCTGTTTGAGAACATGTTTATAATGTTTGGTCTCTGGAACATATACAAACCTGGCAAAGGTTTATTGACTCAGTGCTACAAGGTCTGTCATTTTGCTTAGCCTGCCTTGATGACATCCAGAATTTTTTGGACCCATCAAAGTAGTATCATCAACATTTAGTAGAAGTATTCAGATGGCTGGAATGACTCAGTGTGATCCTCAATGCAGTTAAATGTATCTTCAGCCAGACACAGGTGGATTTCCTGGGATACAGAATATCACCTGTGGGATTGCTACCACTACATGAGAAGGTGGAAGCTTTTTTGCAGATTGCACACTCAAGCACCACCAAACAATTGCCCTGGTTCCTGGACATGTTGAACTTCTTCCACCGCAACCTGCCACCCTCAACTGAGCAACAAGAGCCATTAACTGCAGTCCTCTTTGGCCCAATGAGTAAAGGCAACTCAGTCATAACAGGGGCTGATGGTATGAGCTTGGCATTTGAAGCAGCCAAGAAGAGCATCACAAACACTGCACTGTTCATGTACACCAACCCAAATGCATCCTTGCCACGGGTAGTTGATGCTAGTCAATTGGTTACTGGCATGGTGTTACAGCAACAGTGTGGTGATGTGTGACAGCCACTACTGTTCTTCTCACACAAGTTGTCACACTTGCAACAGAAATAGAATATTTTAGCCATGTATGAAGCTATTAAATACTTCAAATGCCATGTGGCATTCAAGCCTCAGCTGGAAGCCAGAGACATTATCATCTAAATTGATCACAAACTGTTGACATATGTCTTTCATCAGAACTACATGAGCTGTTCACTGAGGCAGCAAAACGAGCTCATGTTCACTCTCTGGTCTTAACAATGTGGTGGCCAAATGTCTCTCTTGGGTCGGCAGGATCTCCAGCATGATCAGCTACACTAATCTTGCCAAAGCACAACAAACAGACCTGGAACTACTAACAGCAACATCATCAGCACTAGACCTCAATTGACATTCCCACAACCAATGATGAACTACATTGTGACATGTCCACATACAAACCTCATCCTTTCCTACAAACCATATCCAGAAGAAACACATTCATGACTTTACACAAATTGAGTCATCTTGGTGTACAATCTATGACCCGTCTGGTGACAAATTATTATGTATGATCATGGATGCAAAAGACTGCCATGATTGGGTGAGAAGTTGTATTAAATATCAACACAGCAAGATTCACTGACACATACACACACCTGTAGCGAACTTTCCAAACATGACTGTCCACTTCAACCACATTGACACCATCATCATAGGGCCACTACCACTATCTAATGGCCAATGTTACATACTCACACTGATAGACCATTTCAACTGCTGGCCAGAAGTTGCATTGCTAGACAATATTTCAGTAGAAACATTGGTCTTTGCTTATGTGTCACACTGGATATCATAATTCAGCTGCTGCTACTCATCACAATGGACCATGGACAGCAATTTCAGTTTGATCTGTTCACCCAACTCACAAAATTTTGTGGCACAGCGCACCAGAATATGATGAACTACCACCCAGGCAGCAGGCAGATGACTGAGATATGGTACATTCATTTCAAGCAGCATTGATGTGCCATGACACCAAGTGTACTAAGACCCTTCCCATGATGCTACTAGGCCTCATGAACATTTATAAATTGGACTTAGATGCTTCATTGGTTGAGCTGGTGTATGACAAGAAGTTTCATCTACCAGGTGAATTTGTGGACTCGACACTTTGCCACTACTGGACCGAGATCAGCCCAACCTTTCCTATCAGCTCAGAGACAACATAACCTAGTTCTGCCACACATCAACCTTCCAGACAAGGAACAACCTCTACCTTTGTGAATGAGGACCTCCGTACCTGTCCCCATGTCATGCCACACACAGAGTGCATCAAAATGTCTCAACAGCTTCCATACACAAACCCACATTACACACATGCAATGAGGAAAAATATTTGACATTTTGATTAATGAGAAACTGACCACAGTTTCCACTGACAGGATCAAACTGGCACACATGTCTCAAGAAGCACTCCCATCAGAAGTTCCATGGCTCCAGTCTCATCCAACAGCTGTTCCATCACCAACATCACTGTCAACAGTGCCAACTCCAGCACGAGCGAATCTATCAGCAGTACACAAAACAAATTCTGGTTGACACATCCATTTTCCATCCCACTTTTTGGATAGTGCTCTGCTTTCACCAGGAGGACTGATGTAGTGACCTTCTGCTGGTACGGAGTGTTGTGTCACATACACCATGTGCATGTGTTTACAAACAATGTTCTGTCAAACATTACGAGCCAGACACAGGAGGCATTGTGTTTTATATATGTTTTTCTTTCATGTATTCTTTCATTTATGGTTTTAATGGTTTTGTACCTTCCATGCCTAGTTATTAGTGCATAGATATGGGATAATTTGTGTGTACGGTTTGTTGAGGATTAATGTGAAGTGGTGACTTGTATCCTTAGAAGCTACCATATTTCTTCACCATTTCTCCTGTGGCTGCATGTGGTAAAGTTTGTTAATGATTTCATGAATAAGTTTTTCATGTAGCCCAGTTTCCAGTTTCACTTTGTTGAGATACACACAGGATTAAATCACTGAACAACAGTCTACCCAGCTCATACTGAGAGATCTATTAAATAGAATGTACAGAGTATTGCTCACAGAATATGGATTGAGAGTAAATTGAAGAATGAAGAAACTAATGAGGAGTAACGGAAATGACATAAGTGACGGACTTAAAATCAAGGTAGGAACACTAAACAAAGAGAAGGAATCTTGCTACCTTGTGACAAAATAATGAATGATGGATGAAACAAAAGATATATGAAGCTACTAGAACACACAAGGTGGACATTCCTCATTAAAGGAAGCCTCAGATTGAAGAAGACATTTCTGGAAATATATGTCTGAAGAATGCCACCGTACGGAAGTGAATCTTGGACTATGGGAAAACCAGAAAAGTAAAGAACTGAAACAATTGAGAGGTAGTGTTACAAAAGCATTCTGGATGGATAACACAAGAAATGAGGAGTTTCTCTGCAGAATCAGGAAGAAAAGGAAAACATGGATGGCACTGACAAGGAGAAAGGACAGCATGACGGGACATGTGTTATTATATTCCATGGTGCTCGTACTAGAAGGAATTTTAGGGGAAGACAGAGATTTGAATACATTCAAAAAACAATCAATGATGTAGCCAAGAACACCTTTACTTTATAGAAAAATAATTAGAAGCACCTATATATACTGTACATGCACTTTAAGTTATTACCGTCACTGTAAATGCCCTAGATTTTGAATTGCAGAATTTGCACCAAGTGAGCTGGGAACTTCCCATCAAACTGTTCATTAACTTTGTTATCAACTCCATAATTTTAGCTTCCATATTTTCTGCCTTATTGAAATGCATGTAATAATTCTAGTTTTAAGAACACTGATTGTTCATCTATACATAGTGTTCTTTAGCTCTCATTGTGAAGGTAAACCTTCAGGGACATGCACTGAAACCAAGTTCTTAAATCACTGGTAATCTTGCAAAAACTGAAGCCACAATTAAAGTCATGTCCCTGTTAGGAGCCACTACATATGATTAATTTGGAAACAATAATATTTTTTGAAGATTGTTCAACTACTTTTAGTGACCTAGTATGTACTTCATTTTTCCCCACTTTGAAATTTTCATCCCAACTTGTACAGAATTCCCTTAATACAAAACTGCTGAGACATTCAACCTTAATCTCACCTTCGTTTACTACCCACTGTGGATGCTCCATGTATCTATTTCTCAAGTGTACTCATTTTTGTGAGTTTCTGTACCTGAAAGTTAATTCTTTGGTCTTCTTTGTTGCAGCACAGTGATACATAATCAACATATGTGAAGAGGTAGCATGACACAGAGCCAATGTATCCAAGGTGACAACATGACAACTGTAAAAAGAAGAACAAAAGGGTTTAGAGATATATGAAACATAAAGAACATAAAAAGCTGTACTAACATTTTCCTTGATCCAATAAAAAAAATTGTTAAATATTACAAAAATTTACAGTTTTTCAGCCATGCAAAAATCCCTCTCCTAAACTTTTAACATTTTCTTCTTAATTAAGACTCACCAGTTAAAGATGAAATTTTCATTAAATGTACACAATAAATGTGGTACTATCAGCCAGAGATTTCATTAAAATACCCCAATACAGTGTCACCTAACATTTAAGCTCAAATAGGCAATTTTTCAGTAACTGTCCATTTCACAGAAATATAAAAGATGTTTCATAGTTAATTCTATGCTATGTATATTTATTAAACTATTAATATGAATACGACTAAAGCAGACAACTTCACATTTCCACCACTACTTGTGTTCACACTTCCTGTTAATTAGAGTATACAGCATTTACATCTAGATCTACACCTATACTCTGCAAACCACTGTGAAGTTCATGTCAGATGATATATCCCATTGTATCAGTTATTAGGGTTTCTTCCTGTTCCATTCATGTATAGGAAGAATGAGTGTTTGAATGCCTCTGATCTTATCCTCATGACCCCTATGTGGAGCTGTAGTATATGCCTAGTATAATCATGTAAACCTGGTTCTTGAAACTTTGTTGACAGACTTTCTCAGGATAGTTTACATTTATCTTCAAAAGTCTTCCAGTTCAGCTGCTTTACTATCTCTGTGACACTCTCCCACAGATCAGACCTGTGGCCATTCATACTGCCCTTCTCTGTATACAATTGATATCCTCTGTTAGTCCTATTTGATATAGATCTCACATACCTGAGCAACATTCTAGATCTGGTTGCATGAGTGATTTGTAAGCAATTGCCATTGTAAAATAATCTACCAATAAACCAAAGTATACCACCTGCTTAACCCTCAACTGAACCTTTGTGATCATTCCATTTCATATCCCTACAAAAGGTTACATCAGGTATTTGTAAGAGTTGGCTGATTCCAACAGTGCCTAACTGATATTATAGTCATAGGATGCTGTGTTTTTTTGTTTTGTGAAGTGCACCATTTTACATTTCTGACCATATAAAGCAAGTAGGCAATCTTTGCACCACTTTGAAATCTTATCATGATCTGACTAAATATTTATGCTGCTTCTTGTAGACAGTACTTCATTATAGATAACTGCATTGTCTGCAAAAATTCTCAGGTTGCTATTAATATTGTCTGCAAGGTCATTAATGTATGACCCAAACAGCAAGGGTCCACACACAATTCCCTGGGGCACACCTGAAGTTACTTCTACATCTAACAATGACTCTCCATTCAAGATAACATGCTGCATTGTCCCTATCAAAAAGTCCTCAATCCAGACACAAATTTCACTTGATACTGCATACGAACATACTATTTCCAATAAGCATAGGTGTCGTACTGAGTCAAATACTTTTCAGAAATCAAGAAATACTGCATCTGACTGCCTTGATTCAAAGCTTTCAGTATATCATGTGAGAAAATTATGAGTTGGGTTTCATATGATCAGTGTTTTCGCAATCTATACTGGCTGGCATTAAGGAAGTCATTCCGTTCAAGATACCTCTATGTTTGAGCTCCAAATATCTTCTGAGATTCTACAACAAATCAATGTCAAGGATATTGGATGGTAGTTTTGTGGATCATTTCTCCAGGTGTGACCTGTGCTTTTTTCCATGAACTGGACATGTGTTTTTTTATTTTTATTTTTGTGAGGGATCTACAATAGATCATAGCACTAGATATAGCACTGTCATTTTAGAGACAGGCAAATGAAGGTCAAGAAGAAATTGCTTCAGTAAAGTGAAGTGACATTCTACTTTCTCACATGCAGTGCCAGTCATATGGTACTTGCTTTTCCCAAATGGAAGATGTTTTTCTCTGTCATTATTTCCTCAAATTGTTTGAGATAGTCTGTAAACTACATTTTTACTATGAGCCCATGTATTACTGATATGATTCCAGAAAATTCACTTTGTGGTGTCTACAATGTTATTTTATTTATATACTTACAGGCACTGTCTTCACTTATTGCTCAAACACAGGCTGCCCAAAGGGTCATTCCACATGCAATAATTCAAGGTTTCGTAACCCTCTATCTCATATTTTCATAAAACTTTGCACATTTGCTTATACTTATAACATAGGAAGTTCTGCAAAAATTTTCTGGTCTCAGATTATAACTTTATTTTATATTGAATTTTAAATGTAGTGGTATTCTGATAACTGGGCTCTGCAAGAATATCAGAATATCAGAAGCACATACTTAACAGACACATAATTTTTTGATTTCAGAAAAATTGCAAGGATGTGGAAAAATACTTATATCACATATCTGTAACCTGCTGGGAACCTCATTTTGATCTTAAATAAAGCCCTAGATTGTAAGCTTTCTAATAAAATAAAAATTTTCATGCACCTTCTACTAATTGACACACACATTTGGACACAAAATACCTTTTGCTGTGATCAAAAAGGGTCATTTCAAGTAAGTCCACCCACTTCCAGTCTCACTGGGCAAAGGTGGCAAATTAGCATATTTAAGTATAACTCATTCTAGGCAGACAGGTTAATTTTAAGAGTGAAAATTTATTTCCTTTCATTTGATTAATTTAGTAATTTTTAAAGACTGTTATAATACATTGGATTTGTGTGTTCAGACAATCACATGCTCATGGTGATAAAGTGTTCATAGACAACAGTAGCTTGTTTGAAACCCTTATAGGCATGAAAAAAATGAAACAATTGCTGAAATTCATTGTTGAGAATAACTGGCATGTAACTATTAGTGTATCTGGCCTCAGTTTCCCTTTGTATTTCTGTGAGACAGGTCATACCTGTTTGTGGTGCGGTCCTTATCATTCTGCTCATATAAAGTATGTTTTAAGTGAATTAGTGTTCAGTTAATTGCAATCAAAAATGAGAATTCATACACTGTTGGAAATTTACAGAAAACACCGTATCATTTGACAACCTGTACCCTAGTAAAAACTCTACAAAAAATAAAAGAGCTGAGTGAAGACCAACAAGATATTGCTGTGATCCAATACAAGCTTTCGACAATATCAATAAAGTGCTACTATATGTAGACATCATAGATACTATTATATAAAAGTT
The DNA here is from genome assembly GCF_023864345.2 of Schistocerca serialis cubense. NCBI lineage: Eukaryota > Metazoa > Arthropoda > Insecta > Orthoptera > Acrididae > Schistocerca > Schistocerca serialis. The sequence goes on along the minus strand of NC_064646.1, from coordinate 469,845,923 downwards.
TTTGAAAGTCATCAAAGAACTTGTTGTGACCTTTCAAAAAACACGTACAAACATTTTAAAATCTTTGAGCTCAGTTTGCTTGTCTTTGTCAAAAACATTAAGTGCTAGAAGAATGTATGTAAAATAGGCCAAAAACTGTGTACAACATGTCATAAGATTTCTGAATAGAAAACTGACATCAATGATAAAAATTAAAGTGACACAGATGACATATAGGTGACATTTCATGAATCAGTGCTAAAAAGTCAAAGTACTGAGGATGCAAATAAAACGTTACATGATTTGGGGTGCTCTCCCTCAAAACTTCACTCCAAATCTCAGGAAGGCTTCATATGGTTAAAGAAAGATAGAAAAAGTGAAGCATGTTTTGGAAAGAAAAGTGTGAGGGGCATTAGATTGCTGCATTGAGGATTCTGACCATAGAGAAGAGAAATTTGATGATGGAATTGTTAAAAAAGCCAAAGATTTTGATGCCATAATATTGTTAATGAAAGAAAAGGTGACTAGTGTAATGGTACTAGAAAAAATTCAAATTTTAACTTTACCTCCACCCTCTTGGCCAAAAGAAAACATAATGTCAGAATTCAGTGTTAGTGAATATGTGGTTTGACAAGCAAGGAAACTGAAAACAAAAACAGGTATTTAATCAATTCCTAACCCGAAAATGGGGAAAGTTATTGCTGATGAAGTGGTAATGATTGTCACTGATATCTACCAAAATGATGAATATACTAAAATGTTACCAGGAGCAAAAAAAAAAGTTAGCATTTAGAAGAATGTTTATATGCAAAAAACACTCATCCTTTACAACTTCAGAGAAATGCACTCTTGTTTTAAATGGGAGAATCCAAACATTAACATTGGTCTTTTGTTCACTAAGCCTGAAGTGGTGTATTTTAGCTGATGCTGCCAGCACTCATTCAGTGTGTGTGTGTGTGTGTGTGTGTGTGTGTGTGTGTGTCGGTGTGTGTGTTATCCACCAAAATGTAAAACTGCTTTTGGATGCAGAACACATTGAAGAAACATACAAAGAACTTATAAAATTTCTTGTATGTGGCTCTGAAAACTGCGACTGCATGTTTAATCACTGTGATAAACATCCCAGTGATGACAAATTGTCAGAATTATTAAAACAGAAATAAACTTACAAAGATGCTGATGATAAAATTGAGTTCAGCGGGTGGATAATCACAGATCATCAGGCAGAGCTGGTAAAACAGTCTGCAACTGTTGATAAATACATAGACTTGTTGGTAATTAAATTACAGGTACTTAAACCACACTCATTTAAATCTAAGTGTCAGTCAAAATCTTTGAAAAAATTGAAAGAAAATCTAACCCCAGAAAAACCAATTCTATTAATGGACTTTGCTGAAAACTACACTTTTGTAGTTCAGAATGAAATTCAGAGTTACCACTGACAAGAAGCAGCTGTACAATCCATCCTGTGTGTGTTTATGTGGTAAATACTCCACAAGTAAATTGGCAATACTGAACCACTGCTTTATAAGTGATGGTACAGAACATGATGTAGGATTTGTAAATGCTGTCCAGAAAGAAATGGTTAAGTGGCTGGCAGAGCATTACTCACAAGTGAAGAAAGTGTGTTATTTCACTGATGAATGTGCTGCTCAATATAAGAATAGAGAAAGGTTTAAAAATTTGTGTGAGCACAAAACTGATTTTTCTATTGATGCTGAGCATTCCTTTTTTGCTATTATTCATGGTAAATATGTGTGCAATCATTTGGGAGGAACTATCAAATGTATATTGAGACGAGCTACTCTTCAACTACCAGATGATTCACAAATAACAGCTGCATCTGGTGTTTATGATTTCTGCAAAGCTAATACTGACATATGTTTTTTCACTTCTTAGACAAAGTCAATGAAGACTTCCTATGCAGGAATCCCAACAAGAGATTTTCGACAACCTGCACAATACCAGGTTCCAGGAATTTTCACAATTACAAACCTCCTTCTTGTGATTCCTTAGAGATCAGGAGAGTAGCTTCTTCTGAAAAGCCCTCTTTGATTTTTTCATTAAATGAAAATACTCCACAATGAACATGCACTCATCCTCAATAAAATTCTTTTGTAGCAGCTGTATATTATGCCAGATGGTACTTTGCCTTCATCAGAAATGTCTGTGGTGAAGAAGGAGACATTGAACTATTTTTTCTCCACCCACCTGGACCAGCAGTGTCATTCTTTTGGCGTGTGAAGAAAGATTGTTTTGTGCCTTTGGAAAACATTTTACGTGTTGTTGGTGTATTTAAATCAACATCATTAGGCAGAAAGAATTACTTTAATAAATGTGCTTTCATCATTCATCCAAGCCTCATGCCTCAGTAGTGTGTTAACATTTTGCGGTGTGCAGTTGCAGCTGTAGTAGTTATAAAGCTAAGTACGGACAAAGTACTGACATTACAAAACAAGTACTGACAAAGTTATTTGCGCACTGTTATACAGTAATCAAATTTAATAGTTTTCACTGATGTTTTGTGCTGTTTATGGCAAAATAATGATTTAATAAACTTCTGGAAATGTTTGCTCACTGTATTTTTCTGAGTTTTCTTTGCATTGAAATTATTTAGTAAGTTTTGTGCTTTACTTTTCAGCCAACATTTCACATTGTTTCTTATGAAATATTTCAGTAAAATTTTCATTCAGTGATTTAACTTCATTGAGTGTTCCAGTGGCTACTTGAATTTTTGGTTTTAGTTAATAATTTTGTTAAGTTTTGTTGGTATTGATATTAGTTGTGGTCGTAGCTGTGTTGGAAAAGTACCTGAGCTTCAAACACTGATAGAAAGCACTGAAGCTGAAATCGTTATAGGAACAGAAAGCTGGCTAAAACCGGAGATAAATTCTGCCAAAATTTTTACGGAGGCACAAACCATGTTCAGAAAGAATAGATTAAATAAAGTAGGTGGTGGTGTGTTTGTGTCTGTTGATAGTAGTTTATCTTGTTGTGAAGTTGAAATAGATAGTTCCTGCAAATTACTATGGGTAAAGGTTATACTCAACAGCCATTGTTGTTGTGATCTTCAGTCCTGAGACTGGTTTTATGCAGCTCTCCATGCTAATCTATTCTGTGCAAGCTTCTAAATCTCCCAGTACTTACTGCAACCAACACCCTTCTGAATGTGCTTAGGGTATTCATCTCTTGGTCTCCCTCTACGATTTTTACCCTCCACACTGCCCTCCAATGCTAAATTGGTGATCCCTTGATGCCTCAAAACATGTCCTACCAACCGATTCCTTCTTCTAGTCAAGTTGTGCCACAAACTCCTCTTCTCCCCAATTCTGTTCAATAACTCCTGGTTAGATATGTGATCTACCCATCTAATCTTCAGCATTCTTCTGTAGCACCACATTTTGAAAGCTTCTATTCTCTTCTTGTCCAAACTATTTATCACCCATGTTTCACTTCCATACATGGCTAAACTCCATACAAATACATTCAGAAACGACTTCCTGACATTTAAATCTATACTCGATGTTAACAAATTTCTCTTCTTCAGAAACGCTTTCCTTGCCATTGCCAGTCTACATTTTATATCTTCTCTACTTTGACCATCATCAGTTATTTTGCTCCCCAAATAGCAGAACTCCTTTACTACTTTAAGTGTCTCATTTTTTAATCTAATTCCCTCAGCATCACCCGACTTAATTTGACTACATTCCATTATCCTCCATTTGCTTTTGTTGATGTTCATTTTATATCCTCCTTTAAGACACTATCCATTCTGTTCAGCTGCTCTTCCAGGTCCTTTGCTCTCTCTGAGAGAATTGCAATGTCATGGGGGAACCTCAAAGTTTTTACTTCTTCTCCATGGATTTTAATATCTACTCTGAATTTTTCTATTGTTTCCTTTACTGCTTGCTCAATATACAGATTGAATAACATTGGGGAAGGCTACAACCCCGTCTCACTTCCTTCCCACTCACTGCTTCCCTTTCATGCCCCTCGACTCTTTATAACTGCCATCTTATTTCTGTACAAATTGTAAATAGGCTTTCGCTCCCTGTATTTTACCCCTGCCACCATTAGAGTTTTAAAGAGAGTATTCCAGTCAACATTGTCAAAAGCTTTCTCTAAGTCTACAAATGCTAGAAATGTAGGTTTGCCTTTCCTTAATCTTTCTTCTAAGATAAGTCGTAAGGTCAGTATTGCGTCACGTGTTCCAATATTTCTACGGAATCCAAATTGATCTTCCCCATGATTGGCTTCTACCAGTTTTTCCGTTCTAATGTAAAGAATTCATGTTAGTATTTTACATCTGTGACTTATTAAACTGATAGTTCAGTAATTTACACATCTGTCAACCCCTGCTTTCTTTGGGATTGGAATTATTATATTCTTCTTGAAGTCTGAGGGTATTTCACCTGTCTCATACATCTTGCTCACCAGATGGTAGAGTTTTGTCAGGACTGGCTCTCCCATGGCTGTCAGTAGTTCTAATGGAATGTTGTCTACTCCCGGGGCCTTCTTTTGTCTCAGGTCTTTCAGTGCTCTGTCAAACTCTTCACGCAGCATAGTATCTCACATTTCATCTTCATCTACATCCTCTTCCATTTCCACAATATTATCCTCAAGTACATCACCCTTGTATAGACCCCCTACTTACTCCTTCCACCTTTCTGCTCTCTCTTCTTTGCTTAGGACTGCATTTCCATCTGAGCTCTTGATATTCATACAAGTGGTTCTCTTTTCTCCAAAGGTCTCTTTAATTTTCCTGTAGGCAGTATCTGTCTTACCCCTAGTGAGATAAGCGTCTACATCCTTACATTTGTCGTCTAGCCATCCCTGCTTAGTCATTTTACACTTCCTGCCGATCTCATTTTTGAGACGTTTGTATTCCATTTTGCCTGCTTCATTTACTGCATTTTTATATTTTCTCCTTTCATCAATTAAATTCAATATTTCTTCTGTTACCCAAGGATTTCTAGTAGCCCTCGTCTTTTTACCTACTTGATCCTCTGCTGCCTTCACTACTTCATCCCTCAGAGCTACCCATTCTTCTTCTACTGTATTTCTTTCCCCCATTCCTGTCAACTGTTCCCTTATGCTCTCCCTGAAACTCTGTACAAACCTCTTGTTCTGTCAGTTTATCCAGGTCCCATCTCCTTAAATTCCCACCTTTTTGCAGTTTCTTCAGTTTTAATGTATATTGTGGTCAGAGTCCACATCTGCCCCTGGAAATGTCTTACAATTTAAAACCTGGTTTCCTAAATCTCTGACTTACCATTATATATTCTATCTGATACCTTTTAGTATCTCCAGGATTCTTCCATGTATACAACCTTCTTTTATGATTCTTGAACCAAGTGTTAGCTATGATTAAGTTATGCTCTGTGCAAAATTCCACCACATGTCTTCCTCTTTCATTTCTTACCCCCAACCCATATTCACCTTCTATGTTTCCATCCCTCCCTTTTCCTACTCTCGAATTCCAGCCACCCACGACTATTAAATTTTCATCTCCCTTTGCTACCTGAATAGTTTCTTTTATCTCATCATAAATTTCGTCAATTTCAGCCATACCAAAATAATATTGGCTCCTTCTACTGACCCCCTGACTCAGATGATATAATAGCTGAATGGTTCAAAGAAAACTTGAATCTTGTTATAAATAAGTACCCCACTCATACAGTTACAATTGGTGGAGACTTCAATCTACCCTCAATTTGTTGGCGAAAATACATGTTCAATGCCGGTGGAAACAGAAAACATCTTCCAAAATTGTACTAAATGCTTTCTCTGAGAATTACTTTGAACAATTAGTTCATGAGCCCACACAAATTGTAAATAGTTGTGAAAACACACTTGATCTCTTAGCCACAAATAATCCTGACCTAATAGAGAGTGTCATGGCGGATACAGGGATTAGCTAACACAAGGTCATTGTAGTGAGGCTCAAAACCATATCAACCAAAACCACTAAAAATAAATGCAAAATATATCTATTTAAAACAGCAGATAAAAATTCGTGTGATGCCTTTCTAAGAGAGAGTCTCCATTAATTCCAAGTTAATTATGTAAGTGTAGACCAGATATGGTTCAAATTCAAAGATACAGTATCGACAGCAATAGATAGATTCATACCACATAAGTTAATAAGAGACGGGACTGATCCACCATGGTATACAAAACATGTCAGAACACTGTTGCAGAAGCAACAAAAAAAGCATGCCACATTCAGAAGAACGCAAAATCCCCAAGTTTCAAGGAAGCTCAGAATTTAGTGTGGACCTCAATGCAAGATGCTATTAATAGTTTCCACAATGAAACATTGTCTCAAAATATGGTAGAAAGCCCAAAGAGATTCTGGTCATATGTAAACTACAACAGTGGCAAAAAGCAGTCAATTCTGTCACTGCACGATAGCAATGGAAATGTTACCGATGATGGTGCCACTAAAGCAGAGTTACTAAATACAGTTTTCTGTAACTCCTTCATGAAAGAAAATGAAGTAAACATTCTAGGATTCGAAACCAGAACAGGTGTTAGAATGAGTGACATAAAAGTAGATCTCTTAGGTGTTGCAAAACAGCTCAAATCACTTAAGAAAGGCAAGTCTTCCGGTCCAGATGGCATATCAATCAGGTTCCTTTCAGGGTATGCAGACACAATAGTGCCTTTCTTAGCAATCATATGCAACTTCTCACTTGGCAAAAGATCTGTTCCTAAAGACTGGAAAGTAGCACAGGTTACACCAATATTCAAGAAAGTAAACAGGAGTAACCCATTGAATTACAGACCCATATCACTGACCTCAATTTGCAGTAGGATTTTGGAGCATATACCGTACTTGAACATTATGAATCAGAAGTGATATCTGGCGTTCCACAAAGTAGTGTCATAGGCCCTCTGCTGTTCCTGATTCACATAAATGATCTAGGTGATAATCTGAGCAGCCCCCTTAGGTTGTTTGTAGATGACTCTGTGATTTAATATCTAGTAAAATCATCAGACAATCAATTCCAATTACAAAATGATCTAAAGAGAATTTATGTATGGTGCAAAAAGTGGCAATTGGCACTAAACAAAGAAAAGTGTGAGGTCATCCACATGGGTACTAAAATAAATACAGTAAATATTGGGTATATGATAAATCACACAAATCTAAGGGCTGCCAATTCAACTAAATACCTAGGAATTACAATTACGAGTAACTTAAATTGGAAAGACCACATAGATAATATTGTGGGGAAGGTGAAACAAAGACTTCGCTTTGTGGGCAGAACACTTAGAGGATATGACAAACCCACTAAAGAGACAGCCTACATTACACTTGTCTGACCACTGCTGGAATATTGCTGCATGGTATGGGATCCTTACCAGGTAGGACATTGATGGAGGACATCGAAAAAGTGCAAAGAAGGGCAGTTTCTTTCATGTTATTGTGCAATAGGGGTGAGAGTGTCACTGATAGATATGCGAGTTGGGGTGGGAGTCACTGAAACAAAGGCAGTTTTCTTTGCGGCGAGATCTATTTACGAAATTTCAATCACCAACTTTCTCTTCCGAATGCAAAAATATTTTGTTGATCACACCTACATAGGGAGAAATGATCATCATAATAAAATAATAGAAATCAGAGCTCGAACGGAAAGATTTAGGTGTTCCTTTTCCCCATGCGCTATTCAAGAGTGGAATGGTAGAGAAGTAGTATGAAAATGGTTCGATGAACCCTCTGCCAGGCACTTAAGTGTGAAATGCAGAGTAACCATGTAGATGTAGGTAGTAATATTAATACAAGTAGTTGCTTTCTTAAATTTTGAGACCACTATTGTTACTTCTGTAAATAGTTCTACTGGTGAAACTCAACTTAAGTAACGTAGACGTATAGTTTGTTTTCAGTAACTGTAAAATTTTACCATGAGTGAGAAGTAAGTGCTCTGTTGTAGGTTTGTGAGCAGTGGGTTACAGTGTGGGACTTGTTCAAAGTATTTTCATTTAGGAGAATGCAGTGGGGAAGCCAGTGGACATTCTAGTGAGATCTCTCCTGGGAATGCAAAATCTGTAGTAGGAATAAGTTGATACAGGAGTAGGAGTGTAAGATCTGTGCCCCTCAGGTGCGGTTACAACACACAAAGGAGGGACTAGATAGATTGAGGAGGGTGAAGGATGCTGGGGAATGGGAACTGACAGCTGGCAAGAAGGCAGCTAGGAGGTGGAGGTATTCAGATAGTCATACTTTGCATATAAGCAACAGATTTGACCAACTGTCAGAGTTGAGTGGGGAGGAGCTTGTTGTAGTTGTTGGTGTAGGGAACATGCAGCAGTCCTCAGCAGTTAGGAGACCCAGGTCAGTTGCAGAAAGAAGAAGGTTCTGCTGCTAGGTAGTTTGCACAGTAGAGGTGTTGGCCACCAGTTGCAGGAAGTGTTGGGGAGTGAGTACCAGGTCACCAGCATTGTGAAGCCTAGTGCAAGGTTGGCTCAGGTGACTGACAGCATAGGGGATTTATGTAGGAATTTTACAAAGGAGGAGCAGGTGGTGATAGTGGGTGGAGCAAGGAACAGTCTTGATAGGGACAGGGAATATGATGTTGGTGGTGACCTGGTAAAGATAGCTAGTCAAACTGGTGGCACTAACGTGCATTTCATGCAACTGTTTCAGCATCATGATTGTCCTTATCTTAATGCGGCTGATAGGTGCTTTAACATGGAGCTGGAGAAGGCACTAATGGCAGAGGGCATGAGTCACATTTCAGTCATGCCAGTTGAGTCTATCAGTAGATAAGGTTTCACTAGGCATGCACTGCACCTCAATAGGTTTGGGAAGGGGAGGTTATCAAAGCTTGTAGGTGACAGTGTAGTGGGTGGTGGTGTGATCACTCATGGAAAAATTACTGCAGCAGTTGGTGTTAGCACTGCACCTTTTTAGATTGAAGTCAGCTGATAGGTATACCCGCTTAAAGGAAGTCTCTCTAACTGTTCATAGACCTATCACAGAACTGCAATGAACAGATATTTGAATGATGTGCAGGGGCAGATGAATTTAGTGAAACTAAACTTCTAGTTGTTATTGTTTGTAGGTCCCCTAACTCTGACTTCAGAGCATTTCTGCTCAAGCTAAAGAGGGTTCTTGATTCACTTTGTAGGAAGCACCAGAAATTAGTTATATGTGGTGACTTCAATATAAATTTTGTATTTGATGGTGCAAGGAAAAGGATGTTGGTAGATCTTCTAAATTTGTATGATCTGATGCATACTGTGTTTTTTCCAACTAGGGTGCAGGGGAACAGTAGCACAGCCATAGACAATATATTTATTCAGTCTTCATTACTAGATGGGCATTCTGTTAGTTAAAGGGTGAATGGCCTTTCAGACCATGATGCACAAATTTTAACACAAAAACGGTTTTGTACTCAAACAAATGTCACATGTAATCACAAACTGTGTAGGAAAGTTAATCCAACAGCAATAGAGAGTTTTTTAAACCTTTTCAAGGAACAGGAGTGGCAGGATGTTTATAGTGCTGATAACATAGATGATAAGTATAATGCTTTCCTTAACACATTTCTCATGCTCTTTGAGAGTTGCTTTACATCAGAACATTCTAAACGGGGTACTAGCAGTAAAAGGTAGCCCAGGTGGCTGACTAGTCGGATAAGGATATCATTAGAACAAAGTGGGAATTATATCAAAATGTTAGAAGTAGTCACAATCAAGCTACAGTAGCCCATTACAAACAGTATTGTAAGGTGCTTAAAAATGTTGTTAGGAAGGCAAAGAGTATGTGGTATGCACATATAATAGCTAATTCGCAGAATGAAATTAAACCATGTGGTCAGTTGTGAAAGAAGTGTCTGGTCAGCAGCACAAGGTAAATGATATAAAGTCAGTTGGTAGTAAAAATATTTCTTTTACTTGTAAATCAAATGTATGACAATGTTTAACAATCATTTTCTGAGCGTTGCTGGTGAATTAAATAAAAATTTAGTTTACAGGAAATCATATAATTCTCTTGGCAAATGCCTTCCTGTGATACAGGCTAAGGGGAGATTAAGTTAATAATTAAATCACTGAAGACTAAGGACTCTCATGGTTATGATGGAGTGCCTAGCAGAATATTAAAGTACTGAGCTGCACATGTTAGCTCTGTATTTAGCCATATTTGAAATTTTAACTTTAGGAATGGTCAGTTCACTGAACAATTAAAGCACTCAGTGTAAAGCCACTTTATAAAAAGGGAGAAAGGGATAATGTAGACAACTTTAGACCTATTTCTATGCCATCATTGTTTGCTAACGTTATTGAAAAGGCTGTGTATGTAAGAATAATTGATCATTTTATATCACACAATTTGCTATCAAATGTACAGTTTGGCTTTAGAAGTCATTTTACAACTGAAAATACTATATTCTCTTTTCTCTGTGAGGTTCTGGATGGGTTAAACAATAGGTTTTGAACACTAGGCATACTTTTTGATTTAACTAAGGCGTTTGATTGTGTTGATCACAAAATATTGCTCCAGAAGTTGGACCATTATGGAATACGGGGAGTAGCTCACAATTGGTTCACCTCTTACCTTAGAAACAGGCAGCAAAAGGTCATTATTCACAATGTTGAGAATGGCTGTGATGTGGGGTCTGAGTGGGGTACGGTCAAGTGGGGGAGAGGGGGCTGGTGCCCTGGGGATCAGTGTTGGGGCCACTCCTGTTCCTTATTTATATAAATGATATGCCCTCTAGTATTATGGGCAACTCTAAAATATTTCTTTTCACTGATGACACTAGCTTGGTAGTAAAGGATGTTTGGTGCAACACTGGCTTGGTTTCAAATAGTGCAGTCCATGACATAAGTTCACGGCTTGTAGAAAATAAATTAATGCTAAATCACAGTATGCCTCCGTTTTTACAGTTTCTAACACACAATTCAACAAAACCTGACATTTTAATTTCACAGAATGGGCATATGATTAGTGAAACTGAGCAGTTCAAATTTCCAGCTGTTCAGGTATATAGTAAACTGTTGTGGAAAGCCCACATTCAGGATCTTGTTCAGAGTCTTAATGCTGCTATATTTACTATTCAAATGGTATCTGAAGTGAGTGATCATTCAGCATGAAAATTAGTCTACTTTGTGTATTTTCATTCGCTTATGTCATGTGGTATTATATTTTGGGTAACTCTTCCCATCCTTAAAGGATATTTTTGGCTCAGAAATTGGTGGTTTGGGCAATAAATGGTGTAAGTTCACAAACCTCTTGTTGACCCCTGTTCGTAAGCCTGGGTATTTTGACATTGGCCTCTCAATGCAAATATTTCTTACTGTCATTTCGTGTTAACAGTATTATCTTATTCCCAAGAATAAGCAGCTTTCACTCAGTTAATACTCGGCAGAAATCAAACCTGCATTTGGACTGAACTTCCTTAACTCTGGTGCAGAAAGGTGTGCAGTATACAGCTGCATCCATCTTCAATAAGCTACCACTAGAATTCAAAAATCTTAGCTGTAATGCACATGCTTTCAAATCAAAACTTAAGAGTTTCCTCATGGATCACTCCTTCTATTCTGTCGAGGAGTTCCTTGAAAATTAAGCTGATTCTTGTTGTATTGTTTATCATGTTTACTTAAACTTACGGCTTTTTTTCTGGGTTCATGAACATTTTATTTTTATCTCTTATTATTTTCCTTTTGTAATTTCATGTACTGATATGTTCCATGGCCTTGGAGATTTGCTCCTCAATTTGGTGTTACAGAACTTGATGTGTAAATAAGTAAATAAATAAATAAATATGAAGTTAACAGAATATAATTTGTCACAGTGGATTAAAAACAGAGATGCTCTTGAGAAGTTTCATTGATAATTTCAGCGAGCTTCACTGCTGGACATATACATTTTAAATTAACATTAGTGTGGTTAGAATAATTGTTGAAACTTCCTGGCAGATTAAAACTGTGTGCCCGACCGAGGCTCGAACTCGGGACCTTTGCCTTCCGCGGGCAAGTGCTCTACCATCTGAGCTACCGAAGCACGACTCACGTCCGGTACTCACAGCTTTATTTCTGCCAGTATCTCGTCTCCTACCTTCCAAACTTTACAGAAGCTCTCCTGCGAACGTGCTTCGGTAGCTCAGATGGTAGAGCACTTGCCTGCGAAAGGCAAAGGTCCCGAGTTCGAGCCTCGGTCGGGCACACAGTTTTAATCTGCCAGGAAGTTTCATATCAGCGCACACTCCGCTGCAGAGTGAAAATCTCATTCTAGAATAATTGTTGTTTAAACATGCTAATTTGACATCCTAAGTAAAGTTAACCCATGTAATGAAAATGTTTTAATTAAATTTGTAACTTTTGGTTCAGTACTTTCATGAGGCAGCGTTACTATAGGCTGTCAGTTTACATAATCTGATTTGAATGATCTTCTGAACGATGATGTGGTATATGTTAAGTGAACATCCAACGTCTGTCAAAGCTCAGGGTGCTTCTTCTTTTTTTCTTTTTTAAAAATAATATCATTGTTTTGATATAAATCTTGTATCAGCTGCTAGAAAGTGTTTTACCACAAGAGCTTAAGTTGATTTTCTATATTCCCGTAAGTCAAGGACAGTTATTAACTTTTTTTTCCAATAAAGATACATACCTTCTGTGACATCTGGGGAAACATGACAGTGATGTGTCAAAAGTAAGATACTTTTTGTTCTTATTATTATGGTTACTACTATTTTTGTTTGAAGTAATGCACTCCAAATGACAAACTTCAGTTGTGGCATTTATGTTTGTAAAACATTTTTCCATTTTTTCCCCTCAAACTAGATGAAGTATGTGGGGAAATTCTGCATTGTCTATTGCTATGCAGAAAGTAGCAAGCAGAAAAAGTTTCATGAAAATCTGAAGCAGTGGGTGTCAGGTATGGATTTTATTATATTGTATTGTATTGTATTGAACTGGGGACCTAGAAATGACAGAGAGGCTTCAACCCCACCATAGCCTCAGTGGTCAACAACCGCACAACAGGCTACAACAGTCCACTCATCCCACTGCTGCCCCACACCGAACCCAGGGCTAATGTACAGTTCGGCCCCCAGTGGACCCCTCTGGGAACATCTCACACCAGACGAGTGTAACCCCAATGTTTGTGTGGTAGAGTAATTATGGTGTACGCATACGTGGAGAAAGTGTTTGCGCAGCAATCACCGACATAGCGTAACTGAGGTGGAATAAGGGGAACCAGCCCGCATTTGCCGAGGCAGATGGAAACCCACCTTAAAAACCATCCACAGACTGGCTGGCACACCTGGCCTTGATACTAATCTGCCAGGCGGATTTGTGCCAGGGACTGGCATGCCTTCCCACCTGGAAAGCAGTGTGTTAGACTGCATGGCTAACGGGTGGTCTTTGGATGATCTTACTTAGATTTTTTTTCATCAAAACACAAGGTATTGTGATTTCAAATTTATTTGTGTGTCCATTCATAGAAAACCCACTAATAATTTTATTTTATTAAAATGCGTATTGTCTTGGGAATTATTTAAGACCAATTATAAGTTCCTGCTAGGTTGGAGAAATGTGGTATAAGTAATTTTCAATGTGTCTGTACTTTTTCCAGAAACTGGAATGTGACACATGTTAAATGTTTTTGTAGGGTGCTTTGTGACTTTACTGCTTAAATATTAATGTCTATAAAGTACGCGCTTCTCTTAACTTACAAAAAAAATTCCAAATCGAGGGTTTCACAAACAACTGAGTTTTGGACATTTGTGTAGGTAAGTACCATTTTGCATTGACATTCTTGCAGAGCCCAGTTATCAAAATATCACTACATTTAAAATTCTATATAAAAAAAGTTGTAGTTTGAGAGCAAAAAGATTTTGCACAAATTGTTATGTCATAGGTATAAGCAAATGTGCAAAGTTTCATGAAAATCTGAGATGATGCGTGATTTGATGTGGAATGACCTTACTTTCATTTGTCCAAGTAGCATTTATATGTAACTGTAATCAAGCACATAATTTTTTATCTTTATTGTTTGTACCTATTCTCATGAAGTTAAGAGAGGAGGTGTAAAATATGTCCACAGCCCAAAGCAAATCCTTGTATTTGTCTATGGAGAATAAAACAAATAAACACCATCCAAACAGGCCTTGAAGGCCCAATAGTACCAACCGGCCACCGTGTCATTCTCAGCCCTTAAGCATCACTGGATGCGGATAGAGAGGGTCATGTAGTCAGCACACAACTCTCCCAGTGACCCTATGGAAAATAAATAAACAAATAAGTATGCTTTACATGGTTTATTGTATTGTATGTTGTTTAAGTTTCTTTTTTGCACTGAATAATATTATAATTGTTTATGAGAGAGGATTGAGAGAGCAGTCATGCTCACAGAGTTTCAATGAAGTCCACAATATATGACATTGTCCCCAGAACTGGCCAGGGCTCTCTGGTTCCAAGCCAAATAGGACACTTGACCAAGAGACTTCAAAAGTACTGTTACAAGATGGGTTGTGACTTCTTGGCCTTGAGAACTGAAGGTACCCACTAAATTCACTAAATTGGTCATGGGCGCACTACCCTTAGAGGCTGCTACCCAGGCAGCAGGCTGTGTGTGAGTTACACGAGGTTTTTTTTAGCTTAGATGACTCTCCATCCAGTTCAGACAATGATACCTCTAATGTATTAGTGTAAGAGTCAAAGATATGATGCCACACAAGTAAAAATTAAAATCCTAGTTATCAACAGCTAAAGAAATCACAACAAAGACGCAGAGTTTGACGTTATCTTAAAAAGTATATGAGCTCATAATACTATGTACAGAGACCTGGTTGAAGCTCCAACTGGCAGCAGTGAGAAAGTTAGGCTCCATCTAAGGGTTCCTTCTATTGACCATCTGCCTCAACCTCAAATATATCTGAAAACTAGAAAAACTTACAAATTGGTACCTGCTATACACAACATTACCCTATTATTTTGTCATATTATAAGAGATTTTAAGCATCCAGTAACTCACTGGAATGAATACAGCTTTGTAAGTGGAGCGTCTAATAAGATATCCTGTAAAATAATACTAAATTATTCCTCAATAAAATACTTGGAACAAACTATTTGGAAAACTGCTAATTATGGAAATAAATTAGAACTAATTGCAACAAATGGACCTGACTGCTTTGAGGATTGACAATTTGAGGCAGGGTAAATAGTTTTCTGTCTTAGATCTGAGGAGTGAGTATCATCAGATAGAGGCACGCCCAGAGGACCCTCAGAAAACAGTGTTCTCCATCCCCTGGGGCCATTTTCAGAATCACAGAATGTCATTTGGGTTGAAAAATGCTACATCAGCATTTCACCATTTGTTGGATGAAATGCTGAGGGCTTTGAAATCTTGCCAGTGCATGGTGTACCTAGATGATGAATCATTTTTGTGAAGGATATGGCAGAGCATATGCCAAGTTTGTGAGAGGTTTTTAGAAGATTATAAGCAGCAAATTTAACATTAAATGTGGAAAAATGTTGCTTTGCATCAGAAGAAGTTACTTATTTAGGGCATGTTATTAGCAGTGAAATGGATCTGTATGTATAGGAATTTCTGATTCTTATTATACTGAGGAGTTACAGTATATTTTGGGTCTAGGGAATTATTACAGAAAATTCATAAAAAGGTCTGTAGATATAGCTGGACCACTTACATGACAGTTAAAGAAGGGGGCAAAGTTCAAATGGACAGTGGAATGCTGAGATGAGTTTGAAGAGTTAAAGAGTTCATTGACATCAAGTACAGTACTAATTTTTCTGGACTACAAGATAGAGTTTATTTTGTCAATTGATGCTTCAGCCAGGCTACAGGGTGAGTTCTCAGTCAAGTAGTAAATGGAGAGGATCAGCTGGTAGCATACACCTGTACACAGTTGAACAGAGCAAAGAAAAATTACTCTAAAACAGAAAAACAGATGCTTAGACTGATATATGGAACCATGTATTTCAGGTCTTACGTGTATGGAAAGAGATTTAAAGTAGTCAGACCATGCAGCCCTTAAATGGTTGTTGAGGCTTAAAGACAGGCTGGCTATGTGGGTAACAGGTTAAGTGAATTTGGGTATGGTACACACAAGCTTGGTACGAGAGACGCAAATGTGGGTAGTTTAAGCCAAACAGTGCAGTGATACAGACAATGGCAAGCAACACAACAGGCAGATCTGGAATGTAAATAGTATGAGCAGCAGCCATACTCGCTGTGTGGGATGGCTTACTGGATACGACAACAAGGTCGGCACTGCCTGTGGTAGTGCCAGTGCCAGCAAAGCAGCAAAGCTGAAAGAGGAAGAGCTGAAGAAAGTGCGTGACCATTTATTGTTAGGATGGGGGGGGGGGGGGGGGTTGTATAACAATGAACAGGTGAGTATCAGAATGCTACTGGTGGAAGTCTTGAAAAGAAGATATGGATCAGCCTGTAAGCGATTATAAGCAATGTGTGCAATGGGTAAAAATGAGCCATAAGTTAATACCATTGCAGAGGTTACCAGGTGCAATGGGACCTTCTAAAATGGTTGGGATGGACATCATTGGGCCATTCAATAAGACCACTTTGAGTGGATTAGCATTAGTCATTTTTCTAGACTGAGGAAATGACTGCAATCTCTAACCAACAGGCAGCAATGGTAGCACAAAAATTGGTCAACAGCTGGGTGCTCAAATTTGGAGTGCCAGAAACTATGATCACTGATCAAGGGACAAGCTTTATGTTTGATTTGTTAATGCAGTTGTGTACTATGCTAAATGTTAAGATGCTAAGGATGAGTCCATTCCATCCTCAGGCTAATGGCAGGATGAAGAGTGTACATTTCACAATCAAAATGATGTAGAGTCATGCATGGGTGTACACCATAATGATTAGGATGCACATTTATCTTTCACTGTGAGTGGATATAATTCAAAAGTCCATTCTGTGACAGGGTTATCACCATATGAGGTAGTTGGAGATAGATTGTGGGAGGTGCATGCTGTCATTGTTTGACAAAATAAGGCCAAGAAATGGCAGGGACAGAGAGTCCATTAAGGATTTTACTAAAAAGGTGAGGGAAATTTGGAAGCATCTTCAGGGAGCAAACACCAGAGCCCTGAACAAAAACAGTTGTGGGGGTGTCATGTAGGCAGATTACCACAGTATAAAACTGGTCAGTGGGTAATGTACCAAACTCGTACATTCCAAAGGGTAAGACCAAGAAACCTGTAACTCATTATCAAGGGCCAAATCAGATAGTTCAGACAACATTGCTGATAAACAACAAGCTTCAGTTTCCTACTCATTCAACTATTGTGCAAGTGGGGCATCTGAAGACATTTCGAGGTGCTCCCTATATGTTGATACAGTTGTCATCATCCTTTGAGGGTAGGAGTTTGGACAGTAAGAAGAAGGGGAAGTGTGGAAACCTTGCATGACCTGTACAGGAAATTCCATATTGATTAGAGTGGGCATCACGTATCTTGGCGGGTGGTGGGGGAGTTTTGCGCAGCCAACTGACAGGTGTGGCAGTATAGCCACACTATGCGTTACTGCTCCGTTCGACTGTCGGCTACTGACCGTCGCACACTGAATTACGCGTGCATGCAGGAAAGGTGATGAGCGCAATAATACCTATACACCTTTGTGAGAAAGGCATTGTCAAAGAATTGTCTGCCTTTAAAATATGGAGTTGTATAAAATGTGTAAAAATAAAAAAGCTATTAACATTGGCAAGAATAATAGACAGTCTTGCATTGTTTATTGTGTCTGTTGATCAACAGAAAAATACTGTGTTGAGTAACTGGGAAAACTGCTGCACATTAATTTATCTTTCCTATTCTAACTCAGAAAATACAATCTTTTTGTGCTGCCTTGAAAAATAAAATTTGAAAAGCAGAAGGAACCTTGTGAAAAAATGTATACCTACTGATACTCAAATGATTTTTATAATACACGTAAAATGTTTTGCAATGTGTGTGAGTACTGGGAAAAATTGCAGCTCATACTGAAGTATTTCTGTCTCCCTTTCAAACCCAGAGAATACGTTCACCATGTGATGGCTTGCCATCTGTAGTCAAAATTATTTATTTGGATTGCAGGGGAAATATTCACACATGTGCAATTTTTACATGCCAGTTTTTTAAGTGACCTAAGCAACCATCTGATCAGTCTACATGTAGAGAATCTTTTTGGCTCATAGCTTAAACAATCATATTTCATAAAATATAAAAAGAGCCGTCATACGTTAAAAATCATTAAAAGAACCAAAGGCACTTTTGTTTCTAGTCACCTCACTTACAACAAATAATTTATAGTTGTTGATACTGTGTCTATTGTACATTGTTATTGTCATACATAATATAAAACAAGTTTCCATGTGCTGTTTGTTGGGACTAATTTTCGGGAAAGCAAAGATAATTTCTTTTTCAAAAATGAAGACAGCAGTCCGACTAGCAGAAATACAAATGAAATTTTACATATTTTGATGGATAATTCAATAAGAAAATTGACGAGTCTAATCACTGAAGACAACCTTTTTTTATAATTACTTTACCAGCCAGGCAAATCTATACTCAAGTTACACAATATAGGCTTATGATTTACAATGTATGTTTAAATGCTTACCACAGCATTGTAGTACTGTCACAGGTATCCCAAAACATCGTCTTCATCCTCGCTGTCTGATAAAGATGAATCCGAAATGTGAAGATTAATTATGAAAGGTTCCATCAGCAAGTCTCTGTTGATTTCCTTTTGAAAATATTCTTCCTGGAGTGTTTCCAAATGTCTGACACAGTTTGCCCATGCAGATATGCTTATTTTGTCCACTGATTCATGTGTGAGTCTTTCCACATCAGCAATTTGGAAGGTGCTGTTTCTTTCTGAGATATGGGCTTTAACTTGCACCCATAACAGCTCAATGGGATTGTAGTGGCAGTGATATGGTGGTTACTCTGATTACTCAGTGACCATGCTGTCTTGCCAGTTCATCTATCTCGTAAGTGTGGTACTTAGGCTTGTATGCATTTACGAGCATGAGTAACTCTGCCCTGGTCTGGAGCGCTGTGTGAGGAATTCCATTAGCTGACAACCATGAAATAATTTCATCCTTCCTGGTATTTGGAGTAGGAGTCTTATTCACTTGTACAGAGTGCATGCTTGCATTGTCCATGACAGTAACAGAACTCTCTGTCATGTACAGAAGTAGCTGGTGCACAAACCACCGCTTGAAGACAGCATAGGTCATTTCAGAGTGATAGTCATCTGATTCCTTCATCTTCGATGCTTTAAATAATAATTTACTCTCTGGTATGAGGCCTGTCTCTGCAGAACAAGGGGAAGCACAATAAGGCATCTCCCTTTTCCCACAGGAACCTTCTTTTCACCAACATTGTCAATTGTCTTCCAGCACATTGGTCTTGAATGGTTCTGGTGAACGTATGTTTCATTGAGATAAGAAATACCTGATTTTCCTGCATGTTTTATCTCTTGCATTTCTCTCAAGAACACAGTTCTTGCTGCTACAATGTCGCTTCTCTTTAAGAGCAGTTTTCTTCTGTCATTGCTCTTTCTGTATTTAAATCCCATCTCCCTCAATATTATGAGCATGGTAGATTTGCTGTCATTGAAACTTTCGGTTTCTTTCATGTAGGAACAAAATTTATATGCCATAGTATATTCACATTGGCTATACATGTTGAATAATTTGTGCCATAACACATTCTTGCTGAAATCATCGAGATCACTTACGAATGTCTTTCGATTTCAGCACTTACCAGGCGACTTAAAAATAGGCGATTCGTTCCCCTCAGTAGATACTTTGGCTTCACTGGTGATCCATTGTACAGTTCTCAAACTGATACCACATGCCTCAGCTGTTCACTCTTGGCACTTGGCAACACTGGGCAATGCTTTTTTGTCAGCTGCGGCTGCCGCTTCCAGCTCCCGTCTAAAGAACTGGTACATGCAGAATATTATTTCTCTCGCCTGCCTGTGTAATACTGGATGAGATTTGCTGTTGCCACCCATATTACCACAATGCCTTGCAATAACTTCTGAAAAAGCACCATACACAATGCTAAAACCAGACGTAAACTTACTCCGCACAGAATGGCATTAAATCTGGCACTCGCTATGGCTGACTGACTCCTATTGGTTGGCAGGTCATGTGGCTTCCTTGCTACTGTGCATCCAGTCCTCACCCACCAAGTTACATGACTCCCACTGGCGGGAATAGTTTACATTTGGGTGAGAGTGTATGTGTTATTTAGAGGCATAAGGAGGCTGAGGCTGGGGGTAGTTCTCGTGATATATGTAAGATTACATTTTTATGGTCATTTGTAAGTTAGGTGTTTTAGGATTGAGTTATCTTCTGTATGTGTATGTAACAGCAGAGCTCTTGAAGGGGGGAGGGAGGTGATGTGAGTTCCCTGTTCCAAAGTTGCCATGGTTTGAAGTAAAACATGAGTGGAGTCTTTACCTTAGCAGTGTTGCACCTCTTCAGCAGGAGTGGAGTGGGGGACACTGCTAGTACTACCATTGGAAACTGGCATACTTTTTACAAGACAAGAGAATGCTGTGCTCACAAGCCATCATCAGACACTGAGCGAATGAGTTAGCACAGTACATAGCACACTGGGCTTGCATTCAGAAGGACGACAGTTCAAACCCGCGTCCGGCCACCAAGATCTAGATTTTCTGTGATTTCCCTAAATCGCTCCAAGCAAATGCCAGCATGGTTGCTTTGAAAGGGCATGGCTGATTTCCTTCCATGACCTTGAGACAATCTGAGCTTGTGCTCAGTCTCTAATGACCTCAATGTCATTGGGATATTAAAACCAATCTTCCTTACTTCCTTCTGCCTTCATTGGGCACTGACACTGACTATGAACTTCAGGGAAATTAGTTCAAGTAAGAGCACAGAACTTATTGCAGAAGATTGTGGTGGTCACACAGTGTCACTAAGCAAACTTGAACATTGTCAGAAGGAGAGGGTTACCCTTTCCCTGACCTGGGCGATGTATACGGGTACGGGCACTTGTGAGGTGCAGTTGCAGTTAGATAAAGCAGAAACCTGGAGCCACAATCTTGTTGCAGTTGAGTTTGTATAAGGTCCTTTCTGTAAACAGTACCAAAGTGGAAGTAGCAAACTGCTACGAGCAAGCTAAGTTCGTGGAAGCTGCAAGTTTAGATCTGCATGGGAGTGGAAGACTTATTAACTGGCCAGACTGTGACATAACAGTGCATACATTTCACCTGTTAGCCTCTGTTACAAAGGAAGAAAAAACTGAACATAATACAGCCATAGTTGATCTGGCTGGAGAAATCACTAGCAATCCTTCCAGTGAAAAATGTGTCCTACTTGTACAAAAAATTGGATTCTAGACCGATCCTGTCCTTAAACTGGCTAGTAGACACATGAGAGGAGCTTGTTTCAATAGAGAAAATGTTTTCATGTGTTCAGTAACATGGGGAGGAGCAACAGGACATGATCAAGACCATACACATCACAACCATGGGCACCTTGTTGACACTGTTCCTCTCACTCAGCAATGCATTTCTGAGCTAGCACTATGCTGTTGTGAGTGGGCAGTGCCAGTGACACATACGTCCACTGAATTCCTCTAGGTGGCCATGATTACTGGGTTAGTGTTGAAGCTGTTTTGCACAGCATTCATGTACCTCAGGTGGAGGGTTGCTCACCAGTGTGATCCTCCAGTACATACAAGAGAAGGTACAACAAGTGCAAAAGTTGTAGATGCAGTTGATTGTGATTCAAAGGACAAAAAACTTTGAATAACGTTGAAGTGGTCGAATGTTATGGTATGAGACATAATTAGGGCCCAAGAAAGGGTATTCACATAATTGTCAGTTAATGTTTTGGAGGGGCTAATGGTCTAAGGACCATTGTGGCCAATGCACTGGAAAATGTAGGAGGAATGTGCCCTACTTTCAGAGCTTTGTTGCCTATTAAGAGGAAAAACTGTAAAATAACCTATGTCATAGCTCTGTGGTGAAGTTTCGCATTAGAGACTGGTCACAGGATCAGATCTGGGATCCGTGTCTTCCTGAAGAGAGGAAGTATGTAAAACCATCACTAAATTTTGGACATTACTGAATTAAAGTAATTCTGTTGCAACCCTGTGTGAGGCAAGCAGGCAGGCACAGATGTGCTGATATGCAATTACACAAGCAAGTCTGTTTGTACTCTGCACAGTGGTTGGGTTGTGCCATGCAGTCATAGTGGCATTGCAGAAAGGCCACACAATGACAGGTTGGCCTACGGTATATTTCCACACTGTCGGGACACAGAGGTGTCGATCTGTAGGTGCATAGAAGTAGTGTAACATCACAACAGTGGTGATACTAAATGCTCTAAATACCCTCTGTTTCTACAACAGTTATGCGCAGTCTGGCAGCACTCTCCACAATATGGGGTCCAGGTCAGTCACCGACAAGCTACGGGCCAGCCAGCAAGTGATGCCAGTCTGGGCAGGCAACTCCACCAGACTAGCTCACGATTCTAAGTCATCCCATGGATTAAAGTGACAATGGGAAGCCATACCGCAGGTGGCACAGCAACACTTAACTTCTGCCTCAGAGGACAGTGCTTCACAGCTAGGGCAGTAGTTCCGTCATCCATCTGAACCAGGGCAAGCTTCTAACCCACTGCTCACTCAGGGCCACATAGTGCCAGCTCAGGCTTGCATTGCTTAGTGAGGTAAACACTGTCAGCACAGCAGGACACGGATGTCAAATGGCCATCCCACTGCCACTACCTTCCATCGTCGTTGGTATCACTGGAGGACCACGAGCCTACAGAGGGCATCACAGCACTCTGGTATCAAATCTGAGAAGAATAAAATATGTTGTATGTTGCAGTGGAGTTTTCCTAGCCACCCCTGATTGGCACCATCACCTCTGGAGTCCACCATTCCACCACTTCTATACCATAGCAGCCACACTCACCGTGGGTTGCTATACAGGGGTCAGACTTAATAGTGGTGTCATCTTATTGAATCACATAATAATTTTGTTTAACTGTAGGTTAAATGTCAAATGAACTATTTGGTTGATACGATGTATAATCACGGTATAGTTTACCGAGTTTCATGTAAATTTCCCAGGTTTGTAATTTTCCTAATTTCTTAATTTCTTGGTTATTATCTTATGCTTTATCTGGATCAGAAACATTAAGGCAACAAAAGTGTCATATCAGAACTAGGAATTAAACAAAATGAAAAATTCAAATAACAAAAGTATTCCAGGCCATAGAAAACTGTAGTTACAAATAATTTATTAGTTAATGCCTTTTCAGAAAAACTAAAGAGTTTACTGGAAAGAGTTTTTGTATGAGCTGTTTTATTTTGGAAATTAACAGTTATTAGCTAATAGCACTTTCACGATCACATGACATGGGAATGTTGTCAATTACCGATTGCTCTCACAAGCAAAGGTTTTATGTAACACTAAATGAATCATTTTGATTAGCATAGCTTAAATGAACTATCAAATATTAACCATTAATGGAATATGGCCTAAATAAGAATTTGAATATTTTATGTAGATGTGGCATATTAACTACCAGCAAATTATAAGAAACAAAAAAAATTGTTTACAGAGTAGAATGGTAGTAAATGAAGTGATTCTGTCTTGTTACATTTCAGGCAGACACTCATAGATGATGCAGAAACTGAAACTAGCAAAGCAAATGAAGATAAAGTGAATACCATTTTTTAATGTCCCTTTGCAAAGAAAGACACAAAAGTATTGCTCCTGATTAAGTCAAATATTCACATTTTAGTCCAAGCTGCTATCGATGGCAGTCGTGTTTGTGAGGTGTACTTGCTTGTGTGAACCAAGTGGTGTGTTTCCTTTTCTGATGAAGACTTGGCTGAAAGCTAATATGTAAATGTCTTTTGTGCTTGTCCTGTCATCTTTATGGTGGGTAGCAATCTACCTTTTCCTTGTATTGCTGGTATTCCAACCTGGAGTTTCCATTGCTTGATTCTGACCTGTAAAGATAAGTGATATAGATATCAGTATCAGCAGCTTTGAGAAACAACTGAAATCATTAAAACTGAACAAGGCTCAAGTGCCCAATGGAGCCCCAGTCATATTCTGTACACAACTCCCATTTTGACCATAATATACTGAAGATCTTTCAAACAAAGAACTGTGCCTAGTTTTTGGAAGACAGTACAATTCACATGCATGTACAAGAAAGGTAGCAGAAGTGATCCACAAAACTATTGTCCAGTTTCATTGTTGCCTGTCTATTGCAGTTCATATCCTGAGCTCATACATAATTAGGTATCTCGAACAGACTCATCTCTTCCATGCCAACCAGAACAGTTTCTAAAAACATCAGTCAAGCAAAACCTAAATTGCATTGTCCTTACATGACATCCTGAAAGCTGTAAATTGAGGCAATCAAGAGGACTGTTTTTTCTTGACTTCCAAAATGTATCTGACATGGTGTCACAGTAATATTTACTGACAAAAGTACAGTCATATGAGGTAAATACATGTGTAAATGCCAAACAGAATTTGTGGCTGTACTGAGGATTTGTTGGTAGGGAGGACATAGCATGTTGTCTTGGACAGAGGGACATCAACAGATCTAGAAGTAAATTCATGTGTTCACCAGGGAGGTGTATTGCAACATTCCAAAGGGGAGCGGGAGAGGGGGGGGGGGGGGCAAAGGATATGTAGCTACTTTCAGCTAACCAGCAAGAATTGGGCGAGTGCACAACATAAGAAAATTGTTAGAGGACTCATCTACATATGGATTTGGTTGTACACTGTTACATTATGCTCATACATAAGTGTCTTAAGTTTGCCAGGTGACCTTAAGACACAGTCAGTGGATAATACTTGTATATAACATGTATAATTGTTATTCAGTGATTCAAGGTAACAATCCCTCATGATACTAATGTAGGCTTACCACATGTTTGAATGTTTATAGATGTTTTATTATTTCTAGCAAAGTGAGCAGAGCAGTTGCAGGCAATCTCAAAGCATTGTAAAGTGCATTCAAATCTCCTTGCAAAAAATGGTTCACTAAGAAAATTTGGTCACAAAACTTTCTCACATTCACAGTTTATAACTCTCTAAATCACCCACCAGTACACTGAAAACAATTAATTTCTAAACAACTAAATACGTAAATGTGCCTAACTCAAACATATCCAAACACATGTGACATTCTGCCCACATAATTGACGTTATCCCAACAACTTCCACCAGCAAAAGACCACAATCCTCTGCCCTTAGTTGTATCACATGACACCACTTGCTCAAGAAAATAGATGTTCTTTTGATCACCCTATATACACTATGTGATCAAAAGTATCTGGACAAATGGCTAAAAATGACTTACAAGTTTGTAGCACCCTCCATAGGTAATGCTGGAATTCAATATTGTGTTGGCCCACCCTTAGCCTTGATGACAGCTTCCACTCTCATGGGCATACATTCAGTCAGGTGCTGGAAGGTTTCTTGGGGAATGGCAGCCCATTCTTCACAGAGTGCTGCACTGAGGAAAGGTATCGATGTAAGTCGATGAGGCCTGGCATGAAGTCAGCGTTCCAATAAATCCCAAAGGTGTTCTATAGGATGCAGGTCAGGACTCTGTGCAGGCCAGTCCATTAAGGGATGTTATTGTCATGTAACCACTCCATCACAGGCCATGAATTAGGAACAGGAGTTCGATCATGTTGAAAGATGTAATTGCCATCCCCAAATTGCTCTTCAACAGTGGGAAGGAAGAAAGTGCTTGAAACATCAATGTAGGCTCATGCTGTGATAGTGTCATGCAAAATAACAAGGGACACAAGCCCCCTCCATGAAAAACATGACCACACCACAACACCTCTGCCTCCGAATTTTTTTATTGGCACTGCACATGCCGGCAGATGATGTTCACTGAGCATTCGCCATACCCACACCCTGCCATCAGATTGCCACATTGTGCACTGTGATTCATCACTCCACACAATGTTTTTCCACTGTTCAATTGTCCAATGTTTACACTCCTTACACCAAGTGAGGCATTGTTTGGCATTTACCGGCATGATGTATGGCTTATGAGCAGATGCTTGACCATGAAATCCAAGTTTTCTCACCTCCTGCCTAACTGTCATAGTACTTGCGGTGGATCCTGATGCAGTTTGTAATTCCTGTATGATGGTCTGGATAGATGTCTGCCTGTTACACATTACGGCCCTCTTCAACTGGCGTGGGCCTTATTCTTAAGCAAGTGCTAGTATTTCATTCATTGCAAGACCACCTACCACCTCCCAAGATGCTTTTGCAGATGCTGCTCCTGTCTACCTGCAGTGTCTGACAGAGAGTTTGATGGATATGAGACAGACTGCTTTCAAATGCAGTGTATTCTTGAAGATTTGCCTATTGCTACTCATGCAATAGACCAGTCTATGGAGTGAGAGCTACTATTTTGTAAGGTATAATCTATTTAATGCGGGTGGGTGTGGCATTTGCCAAAAGGATCAGACTAAGTTTTTTAATTTTTTTTCACTGCGTTGTGCACCCAGTGGGCCTGTCATCCAGTTACTGCACTGGTCACACTGGGAACTGTGCCATCACATTCATTGGCCAGATATTAGCCAGTACCACATGTGCTCAGGATCAGGCTGCTGTAATACAACAGTTCTCACCTTGAGCAAAGCCTGAGCACCCCTGAGGGTGAGTACGTACTCATGAGCAATGAGTTGGTCAGAGTTGGTTGCTCTCTCAAATTTTCCATATGTAGCTCAGATGGCTCTATCACTACAAACAGTATGGTGCAGGCCCCGAACAATATTTTTACTGATGAGGAAGCACTCCACATAATAGCTTGTATTAACTGCTACACTTTATCTTCTCAATGCAAAAAGCATGCCTAATCTAAAAGGACGCAAAATCTTCAAGATTGGTAATCTTTTACAGAAGCTCAAAATTTAGTGTGGACATCAATGCAAGTTGCTTATAATAGTTTTCACAATGAAACTCTATCTCAAAAGCTGCCACAAAATCTAAAGAGATTCTGGTCATATATAAAGTATGCTAGCAGCAAGACAGCCAATGCCTCTCTGCATGATAGCAATGAAAATACTATTGATGACAGTGCTGTGAAAGCAGAGTTACTAAACACAGCCTTTCAAAATTCCTTCATCAAAGAACATGAAGTAAATATTCCAGAACTTGAACCAAGGACAGCTGCTGACATAAGTAATTTAGAAGTAGATATCCTTGGAGTAGTGAAGCAGTGTAAATCTCTTAATAAAAGCAAGTCCTCTGGTCCAGACTGTACACCAGTTAGATTCCTTTCAGAGTATGCTGATGCAATAGTTCCATACTTAACAATCATATACAACCGTTTGCTTGATGAAAGATCTGTACCCGAAGACTAGATAGTTGCACAAGTGACACCAGTATTCAAGAAAAGTAGTAGCAGTAATCCATTACATTACAGGCCCATATCTTTAATGTCAATATGCAATAGGATTTGGAACATATATTGTGTCTGGCCATTATGAATTACCTTGAAGAGAACAGTCTGCTGACATATAGTCAATGCAGATTTAGAAAACACTGTTCTTATAAAACACAAGTAGCTCTTTACACACATGAAGTGTTGAGTGCTATTGACAAGGGATTTCAAATTGATTCTGTATTTCTAGATTTCCAAAAGGCTTTTGAAATTGTATCACACAAGTGGCTTATAATGAATGTTATGGAATATCATCTCAGTTATGTGACTGGATTCATGATTTCCTGTCAGAGAGGTCACAGTTTGTTATAACTGATGGAAAGTCATTGAGTAAAACAGAAGTGATTTCTGGCATTCTCCAAGGTAGTTTTATAGGCCCTCTGCTGTTCCTTATCTATATAAACAATTTAGGAGACAATCTGAGCAGCCGCTATAGGTTGTTTTCAGATGATGCTGCCATTTATCAGCTAGTAATGTCATCAGATGATTTAGAAAAGATATCTGAATGGTACAAAAACTGACAATTGATCCTAAATAATGAAAAGTATGAGGTCATCCACATGAGTGCAAAAAAGGAATCTGTTAAACTTCAGTTATATGATAAATCAGTCTAATATAAAGGACATAAATTCAACTAAATACCCAG
Source organism: Schistocerca serialis cubense (assembly GCF_023864345.2). NCBI lineage: Eukaryota > Metazoa > Arthropoda > Insecta > Orthoptera > Acrididae > Schistocerca > Schistocerca serialis. Next base: position 469,817,825 of record NC_064646.1, on the reverse strand, counting down.
GAATTACAATTATAAACAATTCAAATTGGAAAGAACACATAGAAAATGTTGAGGGAAGGCAAATCAAAGACTGTGTTTTATTGGCAGAACACTTAGAAAATGTGACAGATCTAATAAAGAGATTGCCTACACTACCCTCGTCCGTCCTCTTTTGGAGTACTGCTACATGGTCTAGGATCCTTAACAGATAAGATTAATGGAGCATATTGAGAAACTTCAAAGATAAGCAACATGTTTTGTACTATTGCAAAATAGGGGAGAGAATGTCACATACGTGATACAGGATTTGGGATGGACACCATTAAAACAAAGGCATTTTTCGTTGCTGCAGAACGTTCTCACAAAGTTTCAATTACCAACTTTCTCCTCCAAATGCAAAAATATTTTATTGACACCAACCTCCATATGGACAAATGATCATCATATAAAAATAAGGGAAATCAGAGCTTGCACGAAAAGATATAGATTTTCATTTTCTCTGCACACTGTTTGAGAATGGAATAATAGTGAATTATTGTGAAGGTGGTTTGATGAACCCTCTGCCAGGCACTTAATTGTGATTTGCAGAGTATCCATGTAAATGTAGATGAATCTTTGAGGACTTCTGCAAATGTAATGATATTCAGAACCTGCCCACTGCTCTGCTCCACCCAACATCTGCTTCCAAAATTAAGTTACTGGTGAAGACATTCAAAACTCAGATCATAAAGGCAGTACTAATGACAACAGCTGAGGAAGCTCTGGCTGGCCTCCGCACAATGTGCGAGTACATCCCTGCACGCCTGCCAAGCTGCTGGATGGGTGCAGGCATGGCATTCTTTCCAAACGCTGCATCCGACCCAGAGCCCATATCTGTATTTGCTGCCTCACACATCTGAGCTCATATGCTTGCCGTACCTCATACTGAACACAGGATGGACTTGCTGACCTGTGGGTGTGCCAGATGTCTGAAGATGCAGCCAAACTGAATTGGTTGATCCATTACTATAATAAGCTAGAGTCGTGACAATGACAGGATTCCACACACACTCAAATGTCAACACACATCTCCAGTATCGTCTTCAGCACCCACCGTGCAAGGTCACTGTCAGTGATATCTAATAATCTCAAGTGAACACCTAATATAGATTAGAGACAGTCATCAACTGCCCTGCATATTGCTCCCATAGAAACTGTTAAGACAAAATTAGATTAATTATAGTGCATACAGAGGCATTTATGCAGACATTCTTCCCACATTCAATGTGCAACTGGAACAGTACAAAGTGTTTTCTCTCATGAACTGTACAATGGTTTGCTGAATACACATGTAAATATAACTTTAGATATGTCAGTGAGAAGTCCTGGGCAAGTCTATTATCAAAGAATAATAAGTATCAAAACTTGGCAACTTGTTTATCCAAATGTGGCAGCAGAATTCAGATGCCAGGTTCACAGACTATAGCCAAAAGAGAATCTGCAATCTGTAAATGGAGAATGGAAGACTTTAAAAACAGGCAATGGTAGGAAAAGCAGATAAATTATGTACACATCAAATTAATAGTAGAAACCTAAACAAATGAGGTGGAGCAGACGTTAAAAGTTCTGCTTTCAGTAAACGGATCCTGGCTTCCCGTACTGCAGCAAATGGCCATCGCAGGTAGAAAGAGGAGAACCACACTGGAAATGACCATGGAGAAGCCCTCGGATGTTGGCGCGCCAGGTACATATAGTCTGCGCCCGTGAGCTTGGCTCCAGTTCACCACTGGCAATGGAGGGTCAAGCTTTGACAATGCCAGCCACTCGTGCTGGTGAAAGTAAAATCATTAGATAAATTTCAGTTGAAGAACCCGAGACAGAAGCCAATAGGCAGTTTGTCATTATTCCAAGTGTAAAACATAGGCACTGACACAACTGAAGTTTAGTGCTCAGTGTACTTCCATACTGTTCAAGCTGTCACAATCTGTGCTTTGTTTTATGAATTATACTCTAGTGTCAAATAAATATTTCTGTTCCTCTGTGTCATATATGTGTAGTTATAAAAAACAGATAAAGTGAAGTTTGAAGTGACTGCTGCTAGTGGCACTGGTAAAATACCAGTTACAGCCAACTGAAAGTACAGTGTGGGTCTAAAGTCTTTGTACAATTAACGATATTTATTTTACAAAAGCTGTATAACTTAGAAATCTGTGGTTTGTGACAAATTAAAGAATAAATCACCATGCTTGTGTTGTTGTTGCTGCTGTGGTCTTCAGTCCAGAGACTGGTTCAATGCAGCTCTCCATGCTTCTCTTTCCTGTGCAAGCTTCTTCATCTCCAAGTACCTACTGCAGCCTACATCCTTCTGAAACTGCTTAATGTCACTAATTCCCACTATACCTCCATTTACCTTTTTAAATTTTCTAACCTACCTGAACAATTAAGGGATCTGACATTCCACACTCTGATCCGCAGAATGCCAGTTTTGTTTCTCCTGATAATGACATCCTCCTGAGTAGCGCCGCCTGAGATCCGAATGGGAGACTATTTTACTCCGGAATATTTTACCCAAGAGGACGCCACCATTATTTAACCATACAGTGAAGCTGCATGCCCTTGTGAAAAATTACAGCTGTAGTTTCCCCTTGCTTTTATCCATTCACATTACCAGCACAGCAAGGCTGTTTTGATTAATGTTACAAGGGCAGATCAGTCAGTCACCCAGACTTTTGCCGCTGCAACTGCTGATAAGGCTGCTGTCCCTCTTCAGGAACCACACATCAGTCTGGCCTCAGGCCAATAAACTTCAACATGAGCACCATTTGTCACTTGAAGCATGTGTTGTCAATATTCAGTTTCACAGCATACATTTGTTGTTGTAACACCAGCAGCAGCATCTGTCATCCTTCTTCTTAATGTATCCAGAACAAGTACTTGTACCTTATTCCTTATGAAGCCCCACAAAAATAAATCTGAACACATTATGCCTGGTGATCTCGGAGGCCAGGCAGTGGGACCATCACTTTCAATCAATGTCAGGAAAAGCTGCTCAGTAAGTTCCATCATCTGGTTGTAGTAAGTGTCTTCTGGACTTTATATGCATGCAGGTACTATCTGTTGTGTAGAATTCTTCACAGTGTGCTCTTAGGAATCTCTAAATCATGAGATGTGTTTCAAATAGATTTGGAAGGGCTTCATAAGAATGACTGTTGCACTTTGTTCACTGACCGAAGGTCACACTGTTTGCAGAATATCTAACATACTGCCAGTCTGTTTAAACTCCATGCCCCATACAACAGTACTTCTTCTATCAGGTGCTTCTGTTCCTTATAGTCCTTGAAATTGGAAGTTTTATCTTGTGATACCACAGAACCCCATTGTGCCTTCTCCTAATATCATGCCATTTTATAAAAGCAGCAATTGTAGTGCTCTATACTCAGCTTCTAACTGCAACAAAGATATGCAAACAGACCTGATGATTTATTCTTCCACTTTTCACAAACCACACATTTGTAAGTTTCCTAGTTTTTGTAATATAACTATTGATAATTGCACAAAGACTTTAGGCCCACCCTGTATATAGGGTGCAAAAAAAGTGCTGCAGTTTATAATAGCCCTTGGCCCACACTAGCTGGTAAGAGTCATGAATTGATCAGCTGATCAGTTCAGTGACCTGCCTGTGGTTATTAGTTTAAAGTTAATAGATGTCATGAGGTTGTGTGTTTTGCCCGTGTGAGTGAAATATTTATTCCTCGACTTAGTGTTGCTCCATGGCAAGAGAAAAAAAGTAAGAAAATCAGAATGTGACGGGACTTTGTAATGAGACAGGATAACGAGAGGACATGTATGAAATGTGTGCAATGATACAGTCATTGTTAGCTGACATATTGCATAATTTCAAACAATGGAAAATTCAGGATGGAATGTAACAATATTGCGAGAAGGAAAGTTGCCACTCACCATATGGCGGACATGCTGAGTCGCAGATAGGCACAACAAAAAGATTTTCACACTTAAAGCTTTCGCACGCAGACATGCGCACAACACACACACACACACACACTCACACACACATACACACTCTCTCTCTCTCTCTCTCTCTCTCTCTCTCTCTCTCTCTCTCTCTCTCTCTCCCACAAATGCAACTCACACACACGCAACTGCACTCTCCAGCTTGAGTGTAGTTTCAGTTGCCTGAGACTGCAGTTTTATGTGTGAGTTGCGTATGTGTGTGTGTGGGGGGGTGGGGGGGGGGGGCAGGATGCGCTCGCATACGTGTGTCTATTGTTGAGAAAAGCCATTGGCTGAAAGCTTTAAGTGTGAAAATCTTTTTGTTGTGCCTATCTGCAACCCAGCATCTCTGCTATATGATAAGCGGCAACTTTCCTTCTCATAATACTGTACAATTAGTGTTTTTTGAGATTCACAAGCGATATGTAACATTAATGTGGAGTTTAGTAATGGCTATAATACAGTCTGTTGCACTTCAAAAGTAACTGCACATACTTAATTTTGGTCAAAGGATTCTGTGATGAACTGTTATTTACTACAAGCTTATATAGGACTTTGCACATTTGGTGGTCAATGTTTGCTGTAGAACCTGCTACAGTAACATGGACAAATGCATAGAGAAAGTTTTCTCTGCTAAAATGAACTCTTTTCACTCACAGATGATCATTGAATAACCAAATGCGAATGGCAGTGTTCCAATTTGAGAAGATCATATGGAAGTTTTCTTTCTCTTACATTTCAAGAATTTTACAGGCAACTGTTGGAGTCAGCGGCTGTTTGTACACAATGAGAGTAACTTGTATACTTGTACGAAATTATGTACACTGTGGGAGCAGTCGATGCCACTTAGGATATTGTCCTTCACAGACATACAAACAGAGACATTACACACACTAGTTCAGTAACAACAAGTTTAATATTACCAGCTTCAAACATTAATTTCTTCTTTTGAGCAGTAATATTATAAAATTTGCAACTGTGACAGGACCTACAAGGAGTGGAACATAGACACTGTCAACTATTTTATGATCAAAAACAAATTAATGCATGATCATTCAGCTATATGAATTTATGGTAGCTATTGTGATTTGTTGTGATAAATGTGTATTTTATGTTATGTATATATACTAATGTTGTGCTTTGTATAAGTTCATGTATGACTGATGGTATCATTCTATATGAGCTACATCCGACATCAGACAGCCACAACAACATGGACCCATCACATATGAACTTCGTGTGGTTCTGCAATGCAGTAAAGGCAAGCACAAGAATCATGTGGTAACTCATTGCACATGTTAGTCTGGTCTTTGTAGATAATGGCTGGGATAGGAATAGTTGTAGATTTAGTTATTATATGTTTTAGTATATGCAGAGTGATAAGTGATTTTTTTTTATGTGTTCACAATTGTGGAGAGACATTCTGGGATATAGAATCTGATGTGTATTTTTGTGGGGTAAAGCTGAATTGTGTCCAGAGTAAAGTAATTAAAAGAATAGTGAACAATTGAATTCTTGTGGTTAAAACCAGATAACAGTTTAAAATGCAGAGGGAACAGGAAGCGAATGTGCAGTTCAGTGGTGGTGAACAAAACCCACGGCAAACGGTAGATGCTGGCCAAGGAGAAGCCAAAGATCCTACGGCTGAGCCCTTAAATGAAATGAAACTTTTTATGACTACTGTAGCTAGTTTAGCTGCAGAAAAGTCTCACATGTCTGCTATTCAAGCGAATATTTCAACAACAATTGAAAATTTAGCTTCAGAACAGTCTTACATATCTGATACGCAAGCAAATATTTCAACAACAGTTGAGAATTTATCTTTGGAACAGTCTCACATATCTGCTACACAAGCAAATATTTCAACAACAGTTGAAAATTTAGCTTCAGAACAGTCCAACATGTCTGATACTCAGACAAAACTGTTTGCTGAGCAAGTGAACATGTCAGCTGCGCATGCAGATATTTCTGCAAATGTAGAAACCATAGCTGTGGAACAGGCAAATATGATGACTAAAGTAACAAATCTGACCACCTCTGTGAGCAGTTCAGTTACAGAACAGGCAGAGTTAGCCGAGAAAGTAAAGGGTACAACCAATAAAGTGAACAAACTGCCCACAAGGGAGGATTTTGTTAAAGTGTTAGCTGATGTCAGTACCCTGACAAATGAACAGACAGAAATCAGGAAAGAAATAAATAGTATGAAGCAAACCCACAAACAATTTCCAATCAAAATAAGCAGAGTAAACAGTCAAAATGAAACCATGTGGGGAAGACAACAAATGGTAGAAGTAGAGGTACAAAATCTGCCCACAACAGTAAAGATATTAGGATCTGGATGTCGAGGTCAAATGGAACAAAAGTTGCAAGAAAAAAACACAGCAGTTTAAGCAACAATTAGACGAGTGGGTAGTGGATAAGGAACAGCAGGTGATATTGCCTGTTAATAAAAGTATCAAGGAAGCTGTAGAGAATATAGTGAGTGAAGGCCTACCGTTACTTCGCCAAATAGATCTAGAGTTGAAGGAGGTTCACGAGCAGATAGGATTGAGTTCTAAAGTTGGAAAGGAGAAGTTACACAGAATTTGCAAATGTGCACTCAGAGGATAGAAGAACTGTGGGGGGCAGCTACTGAAGAAATAAAGGAAGCCAGCCCAGGGCTAAAGGTAGAAATCAGGGCTCGATGTATAGTTATGGGAGTGGGGGGGATGACCAGTACCCAGATACAAGCCCAAATGAACAAATGTATGGAAATATGTTAGCTACGAGTGATTATACCAGATCTGTCATGGAAGAGAAAATGTTAAAACACGCAATTCCAAATATTTTTTCCGGAAAAGAAGATATTAAATCCTGTCATATTTGTCAGATGATTCAGAGGAGTGTTACTACAGGCTCAGTCTGATCGACAGAAAATCGAATATGTATCATGATACATCCAAGGCGATGGTAGTCTGTGGGTGACTCACATAATAGACAAGTGTCACACCTACGAAGGATTGGAGAAGCCATTCCTCAATAGATATCAGTCAAGAGGTATTCAGAAGAGATTGAAGAAGAAAGTACATAACCCAGAACCTTTCTCTTGCTGAAACAGGAACTTAGGAGATGCTTTGAAAAATATTTGAATAAATCAAGATATTGGGATCAACCGATAGATCACAAAAGTGTGATAATGATCATTAAAGCTCGGCTTCTGATGGAGATCAGGGAAAAACTGCTGCATGTTTCAGAAAATAATCTGGAAGAATTCATGTCTGCAGTAGATTCAATTGACAGGACAAATGGATAATTTTCATCAAACCAATACAAATAATGGTTACAACAATGGAGAAAACTGTATGGAACAGCAGAATAATGGAAGAAATTATGAGCCAAACAGAAACAGACAGAGGCGATTTGAAAGGAGGTACAATCCTGTAAATGATAACCATAGAAATCAAGGACAAAGTAATCAAACCATATACAAGGTGAGGCCAAGGCCAACAAATAATCAAGCCCGGTGAGAACAACCATCAGTCATAGTCAAAGCAACTGATGACAACAACGAACTGGCTAGACCGAGCAATTTAAACTGAAGCTGACCGGATTACACCCCAGAGGTTTGGTCGATAAAAGAGTACTGGGGAGCAAGCAATCACCTGTAAACTGTTTTAGATACAATGACGAAATGAGGATCATTGAGGAGTTAATGGAAGCCATAATCCTGAGGAACAAGTTTCTAATAAAGTGCCAATATCAGCAATCCATGCCGAAATATTAGATATACCTATCAGAGTAATCTTGGAGATCAGAGCTTCAATAAATGTGATCTCCAACTAATTATTTAAACAGCTATCCCAGAGGACAGATTTACCGATATTGCCAATACGAAACTGTAAGATCATTAGAGCCTTAGGTACCCGCTCACAACCAGCCCTGGTACAAACTTTGCTAGATGTAAGAATAGGAAATACACTGATTAGAAGCATCTTCCTAGTAATTCAAAAACTAATAGAAGATTTTATCATATGATTGGAGGCTATGGGGGAGAAGGACTTAAAAATAGTCTTCTTGTCCAGTAATGTCAGTTTTTGTGATAATGGGGAAATGGCACAAGTTAATCTGATCATGGAAGGGTGGAGCATTGGAAATTAGTGTCCTGGGCATGGTATTAAGCTCATTAGAAAAGAAAGGTGATATAAACATACAGAAGAAGTAAAGGAAAGCAAGATACTTGGGATAGCAGTATGGAAGGAAAGGCAAGGGAAGCTGATGGACTGGAAGACGAACAAAATGATTAGTTGGTAGAGCTTTTGGAGAAATATATCCATGTTTTTGAAGAAAGGCCAGGAATTATTGAGGGATTTACGTGCAATTTGGAGGTGTTTCCTCATGAGAAGTATTGTAATAAATCATATCAAATTCCTTGGAGATTGAAGTAATCAGTAAGTGAAGAAATAAACAGGATGATAAACTTGGACCAGATAGAACCATCAGCCAGTACATATTGCAGTCCGCTGTTAGTTGTACCCAAACCAGGTGGAAAAGGAAGATTAGTATTGGGTGCAAGAGTCATCAATACAAAGCAAGCTCGATTGAGTGGGTTTTTTGTGAGCTACATTGATTTATGAGGACATACTGTCTGAACAGACAAACACCGTGGGTAGAATATATGGAAGAGTTTGAAGACATTGTAAATAATTTACTGCATACCTCAACGGGTTTCACACCAGACAAATTGATGTTTCAAAAGGAAGAAAGGAATGAGTGGGTGAACAGTCTACCAAAGGTGCCACATAGTAAGCCCACTTGGGAAGAAAAGATTAAGTTGGCTTTAGTGAACATGGCCAAAAATGCCAGAAAGAGAAAGGTAAAATACGACAATAAGTTAAGGAAGATAGAGTGTTGTTGCACACTTATCTATAGGCATCTTTATTGAAGAAGAGGGACAAGAAATGGCAATTGTTATTTGTTGGACTGTTTGAAACAATAAGGATTCCACATCCTGGGGCATATCTGTTGGCCTACCCAGTGACAGGAAAGGTGAAGGGACTCTATCCTCACCATGATATTAAAGAGTACTACGCAAAGTGAAAAGTAGAATTAGTCCAGTCTCTACTAAAGATTGTATATATTAAGGAGATTTTATTTCATAGAGTTTTTATGTGTAGGTGGGTTTAGTTAAGTAAGTGTACTGATATTTGTTTTCAGCGGAACCACAGAAAGAGAGCTGATGCTGATTATATACTTTTATTTGTGTATGAATAACTTTTGTGTTTATTTCAAGAATGAATTTTAATTTTGTATGTGTTCATGTTCTCAATTAAGTATAAAGTGTAATGTAGTTCATGAGTGATAGTGTCAGTACTTACTGGAAGCAAATATTTTATGGAAATGAGTCCAAGTAGCTCTGGACATTGAACTTCACACATTTGTAGTGAAGTATGTTAAAGTAGAATAATTTTTGTGGAGATACTAGACAACAAACAGCAGAGGTGTGCATGTCATCTTGTGGTTGGCTTTACTACAGTTAGGTGGACTTTTGCTATATAACCAAATTTTCAGTGTCATATAAAAGGTAAACTAATGGTGACTGGGCTGAGTTATGTTAGATTTGGATGCTAGCGAGAAATTACCATGTATTGGTGGTTAAATGTTTGTATTACTTGAGCAAAATGGACTTCCAATGAAGCAAGCAAAGTAATATGACATTGTAAATAAGGGAACATATGACTGATTACATTATGTATGAAGTTATCAAAATATAAGTGCAGTGTAATTGTGTGTGCCCACGGACAACCTGTGACTGTTGATAGGGTACAATCAGTGCACCATAATTAGGAATATTATGAGAATTCATATCATGTTGAGATTGATCCATGGTGTAATTCAATGAAAATAGGATATAAAACCAGTGACAATTAACAGAAGTACTAGAAATGTGAAAGAATGGTGAAAAGTGAACAAAGAAAAGCTCGATCCGAGTCTATCATGCCAGTGCAGAAACATGTTAGCATGCCAGTCTACCAACAATTTCAGGGCCAAGAATAAATTCAGAGTATGGGGTCAGAAGGCTCAGACTTGTCATTCTGTTTCATGCCCACCACATCCCATTCCTGATCCTGATACAAGCCCGTAACCCCCTGGTCTTCTACGAGAGACAACCCAATCCTGATTCATCGACTATGCATCCCAGTAGCAGTCATGGGGGAGAGAGTCATCATTCAAGACCAGCCTGCCCTGCAGCACCCAGCTTCCCTGCGAGATCGACCAACATCTCATAGCTTCTCTGCAGTAACTAATTTTGAAAAACTGAACATGAAGATTGTAATTTAAATTTACAAATTTCAGTCAAAAGTACCAAAATGCAAAATGGAATTTGGAAACCATGCTGACTGACCTCACTCCTGGTTTTCCATGGTTTCCCTTGGAGGCTTTGCCCAGATGGGGAGGTCCAAAACATAAAATGGCCAAGGCCCTACCAACTGCCTATTGTCAACAGTGATTGGTAAGCACAGTACAACCTGGAATAAAGATAGTTATGTACAGCTAATACAGAGTGGGTTCGCAAAAAGTTGTAAACAAAATTTTGCTCACAGGGGAAGCCATATAATATCCCTTGGCCTGTACTAGCCGGTAGGAGTCATGAATCAATCAGCTGATTGGTTCAACAACCTTCCTATTGTTATTGATTTAAACTTAATATACATTGCAAGGTGGGGTGTTTCGCCTACACGAGCGAAATATTTACTCCTTGACTTAGTATTGCTCCATGGTGGGCAAAGAAAAGTAAGAAAATTGGAATATGATGTGACTATGTTACAAGACAGGATAATGAGAGGACATGTACAAAGTGTGTGCAATGAAACAGTCATTGTTAGCCACCATACTGTATAATTTGTGTTTTTTGAGATTCACAAGCAATATGTAATATTAATGTTACTAAAGTAACAACCACAATAAAGTATGTTGCATTTCAAAGGTAAACGCACATATTTAATTTTGATCTAAGGATTCTGTGATGAACTGTTATGTACTACAAGCTTGTATAGGACTTTGAACATTTGGTGGTTGATGTTTGCTGTAGAACCTGCTTCAGTAACATGGGCTGCTAAAACGAACTCATTTCACTCACAGACAATCATCAAGTGACCAAATGTGAATGGCAGTGTTCCAATCTGAGAAGACTTGACAAGATCCTATAGAAGTTTTCTTCCTCTTACATTTCAAGAACTTTACAGGCAACCATCGGAGTTGGCAGCTGCTTCTACACCACGAGAGTTACTTGTATACATGAACACAATTATGTACGCTGTGGGAGTTTGTCCTTCACAGACATACAAACTGTGACATTACACACACTAGGTCAACAACAATGAGTTTAATATTAGCAGCTTAAAACATTAATTTCTTCTTTTGAACAGTAATATTTTAACTTGGTGGTTGGTATTCGATTCCTCATGTCAGTCCAAGACAAAAGTGTGTCTAGCAAAACCTAGTCCCACCAATAGATTTAAAAGAAATGCTATTTAAAAAGCAAGACACTGGCAAAGTTGTAACTGCATGCAGTGTGACCAAGAATGGGTAGCATGAACTACGCACTGTGCCAGAGCTACACCATTAGCTAAGTGTGATGAAGCTACGCCATGGGGATGATATGCAGACTCACCAATGTTCAAGTCACATTTGTGCTAGACCTTTCTTTTTCAGTTAAAGTATCAAATTGTATCAAATTTATACTTTTTCAATGCAGTATATTGTGTGTTTCTTTCTGTTATTGTTACCTTTATTTAAATATTAAGACATAACATGAAATTCTTACAGATGTAAACAATCACATTGTTTTTCCATGAAACAAATAAAGTCAGTAGAAAATAATAGCGGATACAGTAATGTCATCTGTGTCCAATGAGGAATAATAAACACAATAGGTACGCTACATTATATTGCATATATTACTATGCACAATAATTCCATTCCGTATGTCTGATGTCCAGGATTATCTTCACAGAGCCAGTATGCACATGTGCGAGCAATGTTTGCTTTAGAGATGTTCAAAATGACCACCTTGCATTTGCAAGCACTTCACCACTTACTGGATCATACTTTTCTGGACCACATCCAACATACCTGCGTGCACCATTGGCAAAATGGCATGCAAGCTATTAAGTCGTGTTCATCCATGAGTGGAGTGCTATAAACTTCTTCATTTAAGTGTTCCCATAAATAAAAACCTAGTGGATTAAGGTCTGAGGAATATGAAAGCCAGAACATTGTACCTCCAGAGCCAATCCATTTCCCTGGAAATGTTTCAATTAAATAGCTATGCACATACATTCCAAAACGTGGCAATGCACCATCATTCTGAAACCATTATTGTTGCCAAACACCAAGAGACACATTTTTTATTACATCTGTCAAAGAATGGTAAAGAAATTTAGGATACAGGGGTACATTCAACTTTTCCAGCCATAGATAGAGGCCTAAAGCACTCCTCACACAATTCCAAGCCACAAGTTTATGCCAAAGTGTGACTGAAAGCCTTGTTTATATGGATGACATGTGGGTTGTGTTCCAACCAACAATGGCTATTGTGGAGGTTGAAAATATTGACATGAGTGAAGCTAGATTTGTCACTCCATATCAAATTATTTATAAAATTTTTATTATATTCCACTTGGTACAAAAGCCATTCACAAAACTGTATTCATCGAATCGGGTCTTCCGGTGACTGGTGTTAACGTGTAATGATATGGGTGCAGTTCATCATCATGCAACAGTTCACAGTCTTTGAAATATCTGTAACTGCCTTGCAATATCAGAGGTACTTCGCTGAGGTAATTGGTGAACGATTTCAAGAATCATGTCTGCTGTCTGTGGAGTGCGTCTAGTCATTCGTTCGTTGACTTCTGTCCTTTACTTGTGGATGAAGATTATTAGTTACTCAAATGTGTTGCTCCAAACAATGAAAAACGGTCTTATAAGGCTGGCACCTTTGACGGCACCGTGAAGCATATGCATAACCATAAGCAGCAGCTTGGTTATTGGATGCACCCAGCACCAAAAGCATATTGACATATGCATCATTTATCTACTCCATCAGGAAGTTGCTCTGCATGAGCTTGAGATTACTAGTTGTGATTGTGCTCTGTGTGGTTAGTAGACACATGCATGCAGTTTAATGAATACCATGGTCATGTGATAAGCTACTGTCATATGACGAAATGATGTCCTACTTATAAATGACAATAACAGGGAATGGACACGTAAAAAATAAAAAAGGAACATGATGGGGATTTGAACCATAGCCCCATGGTGGATATGGGTTAGATGCCCCCGTCAGTCTACTCTGTGAGCTGCTCGTACAATGACTGGTGTGGTAGCGCATGGTGATACATGCTCCTCTGTACATTCTGATGTGCTGCATGATGTGACTGTGTTGCCAGCTCCTCTTTTCCATACATGTGTTTTCAAAATGCATCTCATCTGATTTTGATACATAATTTTTTGTTTGGGATGAGGAATTGCATACTGACCTCCAAGTGCAACATTTTTTCTTGACCCTATATCTATATAAAATTACAGAAAATAAAAAAAAACATAGTGTATGTTAGAGGATGTAGAATGGAATAACTTTTATTTATTTCTAAAATATGGCATAAAATCTACTTCTGCATCTGTACTCGACACGGGCGCCACCTAAACTATGAAGGGAGAAAGTTTGTTTGCGATCGTGTCAATGAAATAATTAAAGAAAGACTCACATGGAATAAAACGATCTACGAAAGTAGCGGTTTGAGTAATACCTGGAATGTACATCATTTTTTAGTATAAAAGTCTGTGAACCGGTGGGTAATAAACCTCCTGTACTTGAACTAGCTGCTAAAAGCGACATTCGAATGAGAGAGTGTTCTCAGACAATAAACAATAAAGATAAATCTGTTACTGTGATGCAAACGAACATTCGCTGCATTAGGAACAAAGTATTACAATTAGAACATTTGTGCAGTATTGAAAACGTTGATGTTGTTTGTATCTCAGAACATTGGCTGACAGACGATCAAGTACAATATTTTGTTCCTCAGGGGTATGCTGTTGGAGACATTATGTGTAGAAGTGAAAGAAAGAATGGAGGTGCCCTAATATTTGTTAAAGATAGTATAATGTTTACTAAAATAGATGTTAGCTCTTACTGTGCAGAACTAGATGGAGAATTTAGCTGTATAAGACTAAACGTAGAGAATACCATAATTGTTAGCTTATATAGATCACCAGGAGGAAATGTAAATACATTTTTCGAAAGATTTGAGCTGCTTATGAGGAAAATACTAAAATCTAACATAAAACTAATTATCTGTGGCGATTTCAACATTGAAATGGCCAACAGTGATGAACATGTTACTAGAACGTTTTTTAATATCTTAAGATCACTAAATTTACAATGTACAAATTACACACCAACACAGGATAAGGCGTGCTTAGATAATATTATAGTAAATTTTTCTAGAGATATGTACGACGTCAGACTTGCCAGTGGAGCCCTAGCTGATCATGAACCATTGATTTTAACATTCTCCTGTGATCAGTTGCCTAAATCAGACAAATCAATCAGAATCAAGTCTAATGCCACATGGGTAAGAGGGCAGAAAGATGAATATATTAATTTATTTATTGACAGAATATCTTATGTTAACTGGGACTTTGTATACAACACACAACCTGGAAAGGGTGCTGGTGAAATGGTGTTTAACAAATTCCTGGAAATACTCATAGAGTTATGGTACTCCTGCTCACCATTAATCAAAAGTAACCCTAAACATAAACAGAAAAACAAACAGCTAAAATGGTATACAGATGAGCTAGCTCTCACTAGGGAGGAGATGCTCAGACTGTACAGAATATATAAAAATTCTTGTAAAGAAGGACCTGAGCTAGATAATACTTCTTATAGAGCTTATCTAAAATGTAAAAAAATCTACAAAGACAAACTGTCCTTGGCCAAAAAACAAGCATGTGAACATTACATTGAAAGTGCTCCCAACAAATGTAAAGCAGCATGGGATATCATCAACCAATATAATTCACAAACCCATACACAAGATGCAATGCTGGTCCCAGAAGAAGTAAATAATTACTTCCTAACCTCAGTGAGTGAGCTGAAAAACAAAATCAAGCAAAATGGCACTTGTGCACTAGATCATCTTTGTGCTGTGCCCCATAGTATGTATACTTTCCACTGGAATGTTGTCACCCCAGAGGATATTGTAAAAGCTGTGGCAAGGTTCACCAACTCCAAAAGCATGGACTGTTATTGGTTTTCTAATTATCTAATGAAAAAAATAATACACCTTATCTGTCAACCTCTTTCTTTTATTTTTAATATTTGTTTAGAATCTGGAGTTTTCCCAGATGCACTCAAAACTGCTAAAGTAATACCGGTCTTTAAAAAGGGAGATAAGCATCTGCCCCAAAACTATCGACCAGTTTCTATTGTCCCAATTTTTTCTAAAGTTTTTGAATATGTAATGTACAGTCAACTAAATAACTATTTTGATAAGCATGATCTCCTCTCCAACAGACAATTTGCATATCAGCATGGTAAAAACACCACTACTGCTGTCACTGAAGTTGTTAACCAGGTGTTAACTGCATTCGAAAATAAGGATCTAGTGTCAGTCGTACTGTGCGATCTTAGCAAAGCCTTCGACTGCATACCATCTAACACCCTACTTGCAAAACTGGAATTTTATGGCATACACAAACCATCTTTGGATGTAATCGAATCATACTTAAGTAACAGGAGACAGTATGTATCAATTAAAAATAGATGCTCCTCACTGAAGGAAGTTCGGACCGGAGTGCCTCAGGGCTCGGTCCTAGGTCCTTTTCTGTTTATCATTGCAATTAATGACTTACCTTACCATGTAGGAGCAAGTTCAGTTGTGTGTTATGCAGATGATACAACGTTGCTCAATACACACCATGACACAACAGAACTGCATCAGGCAACACAGGAAAAACTAGAACTAGTAATGGATTGGTTTTCTTCTAATGAACTCCTGTGTAATCCTGATAAAACACAAGAGCTAATTCTGGGTTTAACTACAGATGTTGAAAGCAAATCAATAAAATTATTAGGATTCCACATTGACTCAAAATTAAACTGGGAGGAACACATTAGCCATATCTGCAAGAGAATAGCAAGAGTGTGTTATCTCATCTGGAGACTGACAGATATAGTCACTGATGAGTATCTAAAGGTGGTATATTTTGGCCTCTTTCAGTCACACATTTCCTACGGCATATTGTTATGGGGACATTCTTGCTTTGTCAGTGAAATTCTGAAAATTCAAAAAAAAGTAATTAGAATAATAAGCAAAGCTAAGCCCAAGGAACACTGCCATCCCCTCTTTATCAAGCACATGATATTAACTGTGGTGAATCTATACATCTACACAGCCCTGCTTTATGTCAAAAGCAACTTAAATGAGTTCGAGACCAGAGAGAACATACATCCCCACAACACCAGAGGCAAACTGGACTTTGACATACCAAGACACAGACTCACAAAGACTGCAAACTCACACAAAATAATGAGTTTAAAACTCTTCAATAAACTTCCAGCATCTGCTCGGTCACTGACCAATAATATTTTCAAACGTAAGGTTTATGACTGGCTTCTCAAACACCCATTTTATAAGATAACAGAATATTTTGAAATAAGCATTGACATTAGTATATAAGAATATTCCTAAAAGAAAAGGAATTAAATTGTAAAAACTTTACTGTAAAGTTGTTGTTAATTGTATATTTAATGTTCAGACCTATTCCGCTGTAAGTGGTCAATGGTGAATAAACTGAATACTGAATACTGCAAATCAATGGAGTTTACAACAGATGCATTTCATTGTACCAGTTACAAGGGCCTTATCCTGTTCCACTCACGTATGAATTGCAGGAAGTGATTGCTTAAATGCCTCTGCATGTGCTGCAGTTAGTCTCACCTGTATATTTAAAAACAGATACCAAACTTAGCATGTGCAAAAACTATACATCAGCTCACCTCACTTACAATAAAAGAATTCCACCTATTATGTAAAATAAAAGTCAAAATCATAAAAACAATTTAAAACACACTTGAAGGCTGTATCTATACTGTTGGATCACAAAGGCATTACAAGAAATATGGTACATCACATGGCAGTGCCACACAACTTCATACATAATACCATACAGTGTAGGACATCATATCAAATAAATATGATTTAAATTAAGCTGGAAACAATGAGATATAAATGTAAGATGACTTGGATAAAAATTTAAGAAAGTAAATAGTGGTATAAAGATTTAATGGAGTTCGAGTCTCGGTCAGGCACACAGTTTTAATCTGCCAGGAGGTTTCATATCAGTGCACACTCCGCTGCAGAGTGAAAATCTCATTCTGCAAACATCCCCCAGGCTATGGCTAAGCCATGTCTCCGCAATATCCTTTCTTTCAGGAGTGCTAGTTCTGCAAGGTTCACAGGAGAGCTTCTGTAAAGTTTGGAAGGTAGGAGACGAGATACTGGCAGAAGTAAAGCTGTGAGGACTGGGCGTGAGTCGTGCTTCAGTAGCTCAGATGGTAGGGCACTAGCCTGCGAAAGGCAAAGGTCCCGAGTTCGAGTCTCGGTCGGGCACACAGTTTTAATCTGCCAGGAAGTTTCATATCAGCGCACACTCCGCTGCAGAGTGAAAATCTCATCAGAAGTCTTATGAGCTCAGGCTGAGAGCAAGAGACAGAAGTGGCGGACATGGCTGAGGCATAGGTAGTCTGTTGGCTTGTGTTGACACTGGCAGGACACACAGTTGCTACTGTGGTCAACCACAGTTTTCATAACAAAGGTAGAGGCAAATTACAATTAATTATGTCTAGGTGGCACACAGAAGTGTTCTGCGACATAAATCTCAAAGACATCAAAATAGCTGCTACAGGTGAATGGGGGAGTTCATGTGGAATTTTTTAGTTGCCATATATTTAAATTTATTTCAAATTATTGAGTAGAGCACCTTTTTCATTATTGACATAGAATTTTTAAATTGGTTTTGAATTCCATTTGAACAATGAGAATGAAATAGCGCTCTTCTCCTCATACTGAAAGAAACTGAAATATGTGCTAACTGAAAAGGCAACCATATGAAATCCCTAAATGAACAATGCAAGTTCTGCCACAGAACTTATTTTGACATCTTTAGAGATTTGCTGTGACAGAGCAGTTCTGGGTTACATGCAAAATAAATAACAGAGTAACAAGTGCCTTTCTCATGTACATAATTCTAGGAATCAATTGACTTGGATTTTCAGATCTAATTTTAAGGTGATTTAATCCTTTTGTCAAGACCATACATGTTGTATTCACTGTTGCTAGAATTTTTATAACATTTGAGTCAGTTGTCAATTTGTGGTGGTTTTCCCAATTCTGGACACACAAAAAACATATCATCTCAATAATGCCATCATTCATCACATCAAAGAACCTACTGGTCACTGCAGAACTTTTTGTATTTTAGTACCAGTCAGCCCACATACACTTTTTTCTACTTGGCTGCAGACTGTAGTCAATCAAAATGTTCTGTTCATTTATTTATACCTCATATTCTCTTATTTAAGCTAATGGCACAAGTCTTCTTTCTCAACTTTTTCTTTTAACTTTATTGTTACCTTCTTTTCTTCCCCTCCCAGTAGAGCAGACATCCTGACAGTGGTACTTCAGCCATAAATACTTTTTATAAAACATGAATTTAAAGTAGGCTACTAGCACCATATGTTATTTTTTTAAAAAATTATAATATTTACAAGTTTTTAAATGTTTATAAGGAATGGTTTGACACTGATAACAGCTGTACTGAAATACAGTCATCTACAAAGTCTATCCTTATGGGACAGGTAAATATGAGTAGATTTTGTAATTTTAGAAAGAGAATTTGTCAAAATTGCTTTGAGGAATGATGTGATGTGTGTCTAGGTTTAAGGTCAATGGGGGTGAATCAATCTGTAAAATATTAACTTTTTATGGTTATACGGAAAATGGTCTCTGCTCAAATAATTGTATACTCTCACATATTCAGACTTCTTTATTAAATCATTGTGTGTGTGTGTTTTATTGAATGTAGGTAATCAGTAAGGTATTGTTGTGATTTGGTTTACTTTCACTCATTGCCATATGAAAGCAGATTAAGGACAATTAATTTATTAAGCTTCCATTCATCAGTGAATGTATGTGTAAATGACATGGTGAAAATAGTAAAATCTTACAAAACTTCGGAGAGTCAAGATATCTATGGGATGTACTGTAATGACCTAAAGAAAATTATTGGAGAAACAGCACAGCCATTAGCAACAGCTATAAACAACTGCCTATCAGCAGGAGTTTTCCCAGATTGATTGAAACTTGCAAGGACAGTACCAGTTTACAAAACAGGAAACCCAGATAATGTGTCAAGTTTTAGGTCAATATCATTCCTATACTAGCAAAAGTGATTGAATCCATCATGAAAGATCAGATATTAACTTATTTTGAAGAAAACAATCTCTTCAAAGATGCACAACATGGGTTCCAGAAGGGAAAGTCCTGTACCACTGCAGCATTAGACTTATTAAGAAAAGTAATGCAGGCATTCAAAGAGAGAGAGTTTGTGGCACTCACACTGTGCGATCTAAGCAAAGCTTTCAATTGTATCCCCAACAAGATCTTGCTCAAAAAACTAAAATGCTATGGTGTGGGAGGTAGAAACCTAGCTACACTTCAGTCTTACTTGGAAAACAGAAGGCAAATGGAGTCAATGCAAGGAGCAACATCCCAGGAACAGAAGGTAGAACACGGCATGCCACACGGTTCAGTCATAGCCCCACTCCTCTTTCTCATTTTTGTATACGATCTAAGTGAAGTTGGTGAGACACTACAATTTGCAGACAACTCCATTCTTATTTCCAAAGTGGAAAATTCTGCCCAAGCAGTCATGAAGCCTGATGTACAGTTCGAAAATGCTAAAAAATGGTTCATCACCAACAAGATGAAAGTAAATGAAGAAAAAAACCCAGTATATGATATTCAGCCTTAGAAAAAACACATACTCTGATCATGGAGAATCTGTGAAACTGTTAGGCTTCACAATAGACCACAAACTCTCATGGAATGGACACACTCTCTCATGTAATATACCTCCTATGAAGATTTAAAAAAGTGATTACAGACCAGTTTCTGATAACTGTCTACTATTCTTTGTTCCATAGCCACATTTTGTATGGATTACAGCTATGGGGTCACTTGGTAGGCTGCAAGGATGTGCTGCTACTGCAAAAGAAGGCAGTAAGAATTATTACATCGAGCAGCAGAGCAGGAACACCGCAGACCGTTATTCAGAACATTGGGAATAACGACTGTTTATAGCCATTATGTATTATCATGCCTCATCCACATAAGGGAAAACCTAGACAGCTACACAAGAGTCATAACACCCATAAACATAATACCTACAGCAAAGAAGATATAAATCTACCAACCTGCTGACTGTCCAAAACAAGAGACAGTTTTTCGGTGATCGCTGTGAGGATGTTCAACAAACTACCTGTTGAATGGCAGACCCTGCCGCTGGACAACTTCATGAAACAAATTTCTGAAAGCCTTAAACAATGCCCGCTATACTCGGTCCAAGAATTCTTTGACTGTGAAGAAAGCAAATGGACACAGTGAATATGACATAGTCTATATACATTACTTGTATAAAATTTAGATGTCATTCTGTAATTCATTATATTGTAAATTACTTGATTGTAACTTTCACACAGTCTGTTCAGCCATGGCTGTTCAACGATGAAGACCTGGTAATAAATGGTAAACAGTAATCTTTGATACAAGATATAGCTTACATTGTACAGATAACATCAGAAGTCCACTGAGGCTTTTTACAGATGATGCTGTAGTATATCGAGAGGTTGTAACAATGGAAAATTGTACTGAAATGCAGGAGGATCTGCAATGATTTGACGCATGGTGCAGGGAATGGCAATTGAATCTCAATGTAGACAAGTGTAATGTGCTGCGAATACATAGAAAGAAAGATCCTTTATCATTTAGCTACAATATAGCAGGTCAGCAACTGGAAGCAGTTAATTCCATAAATTATCTGGGAGTAGGCATTAGGAGTGATTTAAAATGGAATGATCATATAAAGTTGATCATCGGTAAAGCAGATGCCAGGCTGAGATTCATTGGAAGAATCCTAAGGAGGTGCAATCCGAAAACAAAAGAAGTAGGTTACAGTACACTTGTTCCTCCACTGCTTGAATATTGCTCACCAGTGTGGGATCTGTACCAGATAGGGTTGATAGAAGAGATAGAGAAGATCCAACGGAGAACAGCGTGCTTCATTACAGGATCATTTAGTAATTGCGAAAGTGTTACGGAGATGATAGATAAACTCCAGTGGAAGGCTCTTCAGGAGAGACGCTCAGTAGCTCGGTATGGGCTTTTGTTGAAGTTTTGAGAACATACCTTCACCGAGGGGTCAAGCAGTATATTCCTCCTTCCTATGTATGTCTCGCTAAGAGACCATGAGGATTAAATCAGAGAGATTAGAGCCCACACAGAAGCATACCGACAATCCTTCTTTCCACGAACAATACGAGGCTGGAATAGAAGGGAGAACCAATAGAGGTACTCAAAGTACCCTCCGCCACACACCGTCAGGTGGCTTGCAGAGTATGGATGTAGATGTAGATAAACAATGAAATGGGGGGGGGAGGTGGGGGGGGGAAGCTCCATCGTGCATGAAGTACATGTTTTGAGGTTCATGTAAAGGCACATGTTCTATCAGATTAGAAAGAGTATTCTCAAAAAAGCATGATAAGTTTTCAGCATTTAGCCTGGGTGTAAAAACATGAGACCATAACAAATAGCCACTAAACATGCCGGTCCAAACATTGACATAAAATCTTTGTTGATGACATGAATGCACAATTTTGTGCTGATTGTGAAAGCTTACAATCTGATCACATTGAAATGAAGCTTCATCCATGAACAGCACATGTATACTAAAGTAAAGGCTGATACATTTTTGAATGAGGCATTTGCAGAAGCAAACCTGTGAAGGAATATCAACTGCTAATAATGTGTGCACTCACTGGAATTACCAAAAAGTCCAATCCCACCTGCTTACCTTCATCTGTGACATTATCAATATGGTGGCTACCCATGTTTTGAGCCTATTCAGTTGGTGAATACATGATCACTCATTACACCCATGAACAAACATAATGTGAAATGCTCGCCCGGTTAGCCATACGATCTAACGCACTGCTTTCCGGGCATGAAGGCCTTGGCATGAATCCACCTGTCAGATTAGTGTCAAGGGCTGGTGTGCCGGCCAGTCTGTGGATGGTTTTTAAGGCGGTTTTCCATCTGCCTCGGCGAATGTGGGCTTTTCCCCTTATTCTGCCTCCGTTACACTATGTCGGTGAATGCTGTGCAAACACTTTCTCTACGTACTCGTACATCATAAATACTCTACCACACAGACATTGAGGTTACACTCATCTGGTGTGAGACATTCCCAGGGGGGGGGGGGGTGTTCCACTGGGGGCCGAACCACACAATAACCCTGAGTTCGATGTAGGGCGGTGGTGGGGTGAGTGGACTGCTGTAGCCTGTTGTGGGGTTGTGTACCACTGTACCACTGTGGGCTACAGCGGGGACGAAGATTCTCCATTGTTTCTAGGTCTCCAGATCAATACAATACAACATGTAAAAAATTTCACTCCAGCAATAAAATGAAGTTAACGGGAGAACTATGGGAAGTTGGGGCTTTAGCCAGGGACAAACTAAATATACAAAAATAAGAATAATGACATCATTCCAGAACAAATATTAACCAAAAAAACAATGCACACAGAGTTCTCAACAATCAAATGAACAAAAAATGTAAAAATATAATAGAGGAAAACATTCCACGTGGGAAAAATTATATATAAAAACAAAGATGAGGTGACTTACCGAACGAAAGCGCTGGCAGGTCGATAGACACACAAACAAACACAAACATACACACAAAATTCAAGCTTTCGCAACAAACTGTTACCTCATCAGGACACCAGGTGTCTGTATGTGTGGATGGATGTGTGCGTGTGTGCGAGTGTATACCTGTCCTTTTTTCCCCCTAAGGTAAGTCTTTCCGCTCCCGGGATTGGAATGACTCCTTACCCTCTCCCTTAAAACCCACTTCCTTTCGTCTTCCCCTCTCCTTCCCTCTTTCCTGATGAGGCAACAGTTTGTTGTGAAAGCTTGAATTTTGTGTGTATGTTTGTGTTTGTTTGTGTGTCTATGGACCTGCCAGCACTTTCGTTCGGTAAGTCACCTCATCTTTGTTTTTATATATAAAAAAATGTAAAAAAATACACAACTGGAATTGAATATTTCACATACACTATACAGGTCAAACAGCAACCCATTCAAAAAGCAAAAACTCAAAACCACAAAATTCACTCAACCAATACAGCTCAAACAAAGGCAGCACCACTGAACACCCCCACACAGCCAGAAACACTGGTACCACAACTTTTGCTTAACTAGAAACCATGATACCACTATCCCTGACAACCTAACAACACCAGAGTCACATTTACAGCATCATTTCTTTTACTCCACTGCAGAATATTTAAATTTATGAAGTGTTTTATATAAATACTTATATATAAAGTGTATTATTGTAACCTTAACTAAGTATGCCTGGTTTGATTTGATTTGATTTGATTTTTTATTGGTCCATTTTTATCATATAGCACAAATTGTACAACTGATACTGGACAGGTCAAAGATAAATTACAATAATACATAGTATTAGCAATTAAAATTAGGTACCTACTACAATTAATTTTATTACTTATTCAGAAATTCTCTGACAGAATAGAAACAGTGCTTTATTCGAAATGCCTTTAGTTTAGCTTTAAATATTGGATGAGTAGTATTTTTTATTTCCTCTGGTATCTTATTGTGTAGTTAATTATGCTCCTCTGATAGGTGGTTGTTCTGTGATATTTTTGATGTAAATTTGATTCCCTTCTGGTACTATAGTTGTGTACACTTTTGTTCTGTAGCAGTTTGCCTGTTTTCAGGAGGTAGTCCCTAGTGAACAAGATAGTTTCTCATAAATGAATAAACTTGGAACATTTAGAACACCAAGCTCCATTTTTTTAAGGCCACAAATTATTCTTAAAGCTCTTTTTTGCATTCTAAAAACCTTTACACTGTGAGTTGAGTATCCCCAGAAAATGATACCATATCGGATTAGTGAGTGGAACTGTGCATAGTATGCCTGCAGGACTGTTGTTTTGCTTGTTGTAGCCTTTAAAATTCTTAGGCCATAGCACACAGATGATAGTTTTCTACACAAGTTGTTTATATGTGTGTCCCACTTTAAGTCTTGCTGAACCCAAAGACCCAAGAATTTTGTGACACTTACATTTTCTAGGGGATCATTTTTTAATTGGGCTTGAATAGATATTTGATTAGTTGGAGGAATTAAATGAAAATCGACACACACAGTTTTTTCAGTATTTATAATGAGTTTGTTTTTTGTGAACCATTCAGAAAGTCTTTTCATAGAACTTTCTGCTGTGGACCGCAAAGTTTCTGGGCTGGATCCAGTGAGCAATATGCTGGTGTCATTGGCAAACAGGATAGTTTTTGTGGGACTCATATATTCAACTAAGTTGTCCACATAAATCAAGAAGAGTAGTGGACCTAAGATTGAGCCCTGTGGTACACCATATTTTATTGGTAATTCTCTAGAAAGAAAGGAGTTGTTTCTTATTTTATTCATTTTGTTGAATTCATACTGAAGTGATACTTTCTGCCTGTGGTTTTTCAGGTATGAACACAACCAGCTATGTGCTACACCTCTTACTCCTCGTCTTTCTAATTTTTCGAGCAGAATGTTATGGTCCAGAACGTCGAAGGCTTTTGATAGATCTAGAAAAATACCTGCAGCTAATTTATGTTGATCAAGGGATTTTAAAATGTAGTCTAAGAATTCGAAAATCGCTGTCTGTGTAGATTTAGACTTTCTAAAACCATGTTGTTGTACCGTAAGAGGTGCATATTTATTTATGAAACTTAAAAGCCTGTCATAGAAGGGTTTTTCTAGAATTTTTGAGAAGGAACTTAATTGTGACACAGGTCGGTAGTTTGATATTTTTTCAGAAGAACCTTTTTTTAGCAGTGGTGAAACTTTTGCTACTTTAAAAATATCTGGGAATACACCAGTTTTTAAAGAGAGGTTGAAAATTTTTCCCAAGGGGTTTGCTATGTGGTGAGCACATGCTTTTAATATGAAATCAGGTACTTCATAAAGACCACTTGACATTTTATTTCTTAATGATTTAATTTTACTTATAATTTCATTGAGGTTTGTTTCATACACATACATAGAAGCAGTCGAGATCACTGACTTGCTGGAGAAACTTGGGACTGGTGCTTGACAGTGTAATTGAATGAGGTCTTCAGCTAGTGAGGTGAAGTATTCATTGAATTTTTCCACAACTGAATTTGGTTCTGTGACTTTTGAGCCTTCTAGTGTTAATGATACATTCTTTTTCTTTGGCACTGAACCAGAAGTTTCTTTCTTTATAACTCTCCAAGTGGATCTCATTTTGTTAGATGAGTTTCTTATCAAATTGTCATTCCACATAATTTTTGCCTCTTTGACTACTCCACCATAGATTCTTTTGTAGGCTTTTGAATAATCTGCGAATTCTTGGGTTACTCTATATTTCTTACAAGAGTACTGCAGAAATCTGTTTCTCTCACTGGAAATTTTTATGCCTTTAGTTATCCATTGCTTATTATTGTTAGGTTTTACTGTTTTTACTACTTTTGGAAATGCTACATTAAAATATTGAAGAAAGATGCTCTGAAAACTCACGTACATGCTATCAACATTGTTCTGAGTGGCGATGCTTTCCCAGTTTTCCTTCACCAGTAAGAGATTAAAAATTCTAATGTTATCTTCAGAAAAGATTCTTTTTTCAACTACTTTTCCGGAACTACTACTACTTGTTGGCATTTCTATATACAGCAGCTGTGCCTCATGACCACTATAACCCATGCAAAGTACACTGCTTGTGAATTTGTAAGTTGTTTCTGAGATGAATATTTGGTCAATACCTAATGTAATTTGTGCATTCTGTTAACCTTGTTGGACAGTGTGTTGTGGGGATCATATTGAATGTGTTTGTCATATTTATCAAAGCATATCTGCTGCTGCTGTCTTTTGAAAAATCAATGTTGAAATCCCCGCAAAGCACTATCTTCATATTTAGTGTACTGATCCTGTTCAGCAGAACCTCTAGTTTGTTCATGAAGACTGACAGGTTTCCACTTGGTGCTCTATATATGTTAATAACTATGAAATTAGGCTCTGGCAGTTTGGTAATGGAAATGACTTTCAGCTGTATACTTATAACCTGACTTATCCAATGACTTATGCATAAGCTGCTTTGTAGACAACAGGACCAATAAATACAATACAATACAACACCACAATCCAGTACACAACCAAACATAAATCTATAAGTATCCTCTAAATGATGCCAAACTGATCGAAAGTAAATTACAAAACCCTGATTTCAAAGAAAATTACTTCTAAAAACAAAGTACACTAGAAGAATGACAAAAAACATCTCTCTCTCTCTCTCTCTCTCTCTCTCTCTCTCTCTCTCTCTCTCTCTCTCTCTCTCTCTCTCACACACACACACACACACACACACACTCAACACACAACAAAACAAGCATTCCAAAGACCCACACCACACAAACCATACCCCATAAACACTATTCAACCACAAATGCCCATAAACCACAAAACAAAACACAAACACACCAACCTAATTACCCCCCCCCCCCCCCCGCCCGCCATAAAAACTTCTTCCTATGATAAGAGCCCAAACCACAGGCAACACAAACCCCTTCCTCCCTCCCCTACCCTAACCACACAAAATTAACTAACTGTCTTTGGCCTATACCCACCAATTTCATAAAACATTTAAAATGGTAATAATTGTTAGGAACATTTTTCCTCCAACAAGACTCATCAAGATGAGTTTGCAGAGCCAAAATGTGTCACTTCCTCATCTCTTTAACAGGTTTAACAGCCCCCCCCCCCTGCCCCCCTCCTCCCACACACACATGCACAAAAGCCCGTATAGTGTTAATGTAAGCCCCTGTTGAATAATCCATAATTTCTACACTATGATTAACAGTCAAATGCCAAAAATCCCTATGACCCATACCCTTATAAGAAAAACAGTCAGACGTAACAGTAGACTCCTCTACAATACACTACCCCATTAATATCACCAAAACCAAAACCTGCTGGGTCTGTCTGCCTACAACACAAAAAACAATGCCAGAACACCCAGTGAAAGGAATAACTACACCCCACATGCTAGCCTCATGAACACACAATCAAAGAGGGTAACAGTAGAACAAACAGTAACACAAGGCCAACCTAGATTGCTTGGACCAGAAACTTCTCCAGATTGATCTTCAAACCTTATCTCAGTGACACCTTCCTGGTCCTAGAAGGAGGAACTCTAGATGACTTTATCAACTTCAAACACAGGCAGCAAGAAAACCATGCAACAGTAGAAATTTTATGACGCCAGCCATACATGGAACTGAGCAAAAATGCAGAAACACAAAAACAAATTACCATATCTAACACAGTGTAGGAAATCTGTTGGCATTTAAACATTTTCCAGTCATCGTGAGATGACAATGATGGAGGTCGGTAGAAACCACACACCCTTCTCTTCAAAGTAGACTGCAAAGGCTCAATAATATTGAGATATGGTGACTGTGTTGGCCAGGCAGGATGCGACAGTTTGTCTTCACACTCACAAAACTAGACCTGAATGATATGAGCTGTGAATAGCTGTGTCCTCTCTGATCCCAGCATTACCATTCAAGAATAGATTTTGTACTATGGAATGGATGTGATCAGAGAAAACTTACACATAATCCTTGGAAGTAATACAACTTAGCAGTGTGTCCATGGAGCTCATGGAATATCATCACATGGCTGCCCAAATCATCACCAGACCCCTACTATGCTACACTTGGTCAAAAGTTCAAAACAATGAGCAATAAGATTCATCCCACCAAATTACTTTCTTCCACTGCTCTATACTGCAGGTTTTATCGTTGGGCACCACATTTCCTGTTACAAGCATTTGCATCACTGATGAGTGGTTTTGAAATTACAGTTCACTCAGCAGTTCCGTGCTTATGGAGTTCCCTTCAAGATGTTTTGGCACTGAAAGGGTCACTAGTATGACATTCAGTTGTGTAATTACTTTTGCAACTGTCATCCTCTTATTTTCATCACAATCCTTCTCAGAGACTACCTGTCACAATCACTCAATGGACACTTTCGTCTGCATTGTGATTTGGTAGCTTATGTTTCTCTGCTTCATTATTATTTCTTTATTACTAGAACTGTGTCATTTACTAGTCATGACTGGACAGACTGCATCAAGATTACACACGTATGAGGTTTCACAATTTTTCATATAATATATATAAGAAAATTGTTCACAATAAGGACATATACATAACAGATGAAAACAACATTATTTTGTCTAATCAGTTTGGTCAGTGTTGAAAAATTCTTCAGTAGAGCACAATGAATGTTGCTTTAAGTTCTGTGTAGTTTTCCTTTTGAGTAGTCCTAGTGGCAGACACTGTGTTCCTCAATGCAGTGTGTTGAACATATTTAGAGTAACCACTGGAAAACTATCTTGTGTTCCAGACAGTCAACAGATTGGTATTTCAATGTTCTTCTTCTTTTGTGTGTCATAATTATGTATTTCTTGCCTCACACAGAAAGCCTCTAGGTTTTCTTTTACACTGACGAGACATAACCCCACATAACTGGCTAAAAATGGCCAATATTACTATCTGAGTGCATACATACTTGCAGTGCTCCAGTCTTTTGCTTGATGTGAGACACTGATACCTTTATTTCTGTAGCATTGACAAGTCCTTACAACCTGAAGAGCATCCCCCTGACAACAGGCCATAATCAATGTGGCTACGAAATACTGCATAATACACTGTTATAAAGTACAGATCAGTTAATATGCCCTTTAGTCTCTTCAGAAGTTATAGTTTGCTCTGAGTCATGAATCCCAGCAGCTTAACCACCTCCACAATATCATGGCATCCAACATCACTGAGGCTGCATATCAGATGATGTATTTTTCTTCATTCATTTTCATTTTATTTTTGATGAAGCACTCTTTGACACTTTCAAAGAGCATATCTGTTGCTGCTTTACAAGGAACTTGTGCAGCAGTTTTTTCCTTTGTTAAAAATAATGGTGTAATCACTAAACAGTAACATGCTGTTACATCCTGTATTATTGCCATAAATTAGAAACAGGAGAGGACCTATAAGGGTACTCTAGGGTACATCATGCTCCAATTTTTGTTCTTGAAGATATTTATTCATAGAATGATACTATCTGTTTCAGTTTTCAAGGTAAGATTGAAGAGCTGCCAGAACAACACCTCCAGTACCATAACACTTTAGCTTATTATCAGTATCTTGTGTGACATGCAGTCAAATACACCTCATTGAGATCACAGAGCGTCAGTGTCGCACTTTCTCTGACCTCAAGTCTCTGCCTTATTTTGATAATTAAGCCCAGCACTGGTGTGCTGTAACCGTTGACATTCCCTTGTGAAGGCCATGCTGTGTGTCCTAGAAGAGTTTATTATCTTCACAGTACAATATTAGGGGGAAAAAAAAGAAAAAAAAACAAGCCACGAATGAATTACGCAAATGTAATGGAAATCAGTAGATCTGATGTACATCTACATACAAACAAATGATTACTGTCTCTAAAAAATTGGTCATTTATTCAAGAGAAAGAGGTTTACAAATTGAGCAACTCAATAACGTGTTGGCTCACTTCTGCCCCTTGTGCAAGCAGTTATTCAGTTCGACATTGATTGATAAGAGTTATTGGACGTCCTATTGAGGGATATCATGCCACATTCTGGCCAAATGGCGTGATAGACTGTCAAAATCCCGAGACAGTTGGAGAGCCCTTCCCATAATGTTCCAAATGTCCTCAATTGGGGAGAGATCCGGCGACCTTGCTGGCCAAGGTAGGGTTTTGCAAGCATGAAGCCAAGCAATAGAAACTCTCACAGTGTGCGGGAGGGCATTTTCTTGCTAAAATGTAAGCTCAGGATGACTTGCCATGAAGGGCAATAAAACAGGGTGTAAAGTATTGTCAATGTGCTGCTGTGCCAACCAAACGGATCCTGCTGCGAAAAGATATGCCACCCCAGAGCATCATTTCCTTGCTGTAGGGTCGTATGGTTGGGGACAACCAGGTTAAAACCTGCCCGGGGCGTCTCCAGACATATTTTGATATCTCACTGACTAGGGTAGAATTGTCATAAGAGATGATACTTGCTCCACATTGAGCCCCAATGACCAGCATTTGGCGAATCCGGACTGACGAAAGCTGTTTGTAATACATGAAAATTCGTGCCGGACTGGGATTCGAATCCGGATTTTCTGCTTATCACGAGCAGTAACTTGGGCTATCCGATCCCCACTCGAGGACCAACCCAAACCTCCATATGTCACGAAGCTCCATAACCCCCGCACATTACGTGATTCCTGCGCAGCGGAAGGACAAGTATTATATAGTCATTTTAGCCCGTCGAGGCATGGATACATCACTGATGGTTACAATGTCTGTGTTTATACGGAATCTGTATCTGCACATTACACTGTATAAACACAGACATTGCAACGATATTTAATGTGTTTGCGCTTCGGCACATTGCTAATCGACTATCGCGAATTGTGAGGTGGTGTATCTGTGGTCATGAGAGCTTTGGATGAATACTAGCGTTAAGTTTGACCTGTAGTTATTTATGTCTTGTGGCGAGAGGAGGTAATAGTTAAGAGAAACGAAACGTTTGTGCGGTAATGATAGTAGTATGCCATTTTCCCGATGTTTTTAATGGATAATTATCTTTGTATTGTTGTGTTATAAAATCAGCTGATATTTATTCGACGTGTAAGTGATGTTTTATGTTTGTCGACGTCCCGAATTTTTGTGGTTTGACGTGTGAAACTAATTCGTAGACAGAAATGGCGAAGGAAGAGATAGACGATCTCCTTCCTGACAAAGATGCTGCCAAAGGTTTTTACGCGAAATACGAACCAAAAGAAATTCTTGGAAAGTAAGCAGCTTATTAATTTATGTAGCGTTTTTTGTTGTGACAGAAGAGCAACAGATCTTGAGATTAGTATCATAATGTGGAACCTAAGTCCTGTGATGTTTGTCTTATAGAGGCATCAGTTCTACAGTCAGAAGATGCATAGAAAAGGAAACTGGCATTGAATATGCGGCGAAAATAATCGACCTTAGCAGTGATTCGCATGATGGAGCAGATGGAAAAACTATGCTGGAAGCTACGTTGGAAGAAATACACATTTTAAGAATGGTTTCTGGACATCCATATATCAGTATGACCAGACTTTGCCCTCTTTGCATGCTAGAGATAAGTAGGCAGTAGCAACTTGACGTTATAGCTTTACTCTTAAAGTGTTACCAATGCGAAACGTGTTTTGCTTTAGTCTTCATTCCATTTTTCTGCAGCTCTCCACACCATTCCATCCAATGCAAATCTCTTCATCTCTGCACAACTTCTGCAACTTAATCCATGTAAACCTGCTTACTATATTCCAGCCTTAGTCTCCCTCTGCAATTTGTACTCCTCATACTTCCCTCCATTACCAAACTGTTGATTCCTTAATGCCCCAGAATACATCCTACACACCATTCATCCAGCGCATGGGCAAAATACTTTCTGCCTTCCCTCATGCTTTTCAGAGTAGGAGTTCTATGTCACCCCCACAATGTATAAGAAATTGCTATATCATTTAATATAACACAACACTGAATGCAGCACAGTGGCTTCTATTTCACTAATTTAAAGTTCCTTCATAAATATTAGTTTGCTGTGACTGGAGAAAAAGAACTCGCTGACAAGAGTCTTGAGACTTTCCCCAGTTTTGAAAACTAGCAGGTCTCAGAGCCCAAGCAAAAATGTGTGTTTGTAAGTGATAATAAGTTGCTGTACAATGCCATTGGACTCATAATTAAAAGTTCATTTAATAACACTCAAGATACTAAATGTCAGGTCAACTGAACCTAGTGGTACTGTAGGTTTCACCCCTTTTGACGTAATGATGATGTGGCTTATGACATCATACACACACAAACAGGAAGAGAACAGAACACTAACAATCTTTGTTTGTTTATTCTTTTTTTGGGGTATAGATTCTGGAGACAGAATTATCTCTAGTGGATCCCGATGTATAGGTCAATACAATTTGGTTGTGATTCGACAGAGTTAACAAATGTGAATACAAAATCTTAATTTTTGTGATGTACTTGTCTGTATTGTAGATGGGGGCTTGGATTAGGGTAAGAGGTGACATTTTAGTTGAGTTGGGGATGTGCTATCAAAGGCTTCATTTAAGTGGTGCAGTTGCTTGTGTACCTTTGTGTACAATTTATGTGATGTCGCTGCTTGCATCACAATCCTTCTGACAATCTGATGGTGGTAGTAAGTCAAACACTGGTCATTGTGAATTACGTAGTAATGTGCAATCAAGATGGACATTTACGGATAAAGTGCCAAATTTGATTGAGGACTCATAAACTTTCTCTTCCATTGATTAATCTGAATAGCCACACAGTGAAAATTTTGACAAATATCTGTATGTTCTTTTAGTGTTATCAACAAAATGTTTGTAATCAGGTTGTTTGTGCACTATGCCGATAACGGGCATAAAGGGTTTTATATCTTTGTATGTAAGAATCATTTCCTTTATTGGCTCATTAGCGTGCACTCTTGCCACAGTAGACTTGCACCACTGCATTGTGACATGTAATTTAGCCTATACCGGATTCCAGTTCAGCATCGGTTGTTTCACTAGACCACTCACAAAGTCATCAATTATAGTAACAAAAAGACAACATATTTTTTAATTTCAAAGGATATTTTCCTTAAAAACTAATTTTAAGTCTCTCAGCCTCTCTTAAAGTGAAAACGGTCACATATGCAGATGAGGGTGATAGAACATAAACGAAAAACATTATTTGTACTAACTTGAACTTTCCATTATACGCTGATAAGCATAAACATTATGATATAGAATGTCACCTACTAGGGACTTTATGGGCACGTGACATGGGAAGGATAATTGTATATGAGCCAGAGCAGATACAAATGGGGAATCCTTGTAGAGCAGTACAAGCCATAGGTGAGGAAACCCACCGACTTAAGCAACAAGCAACATTGAGAAGAGCCACACTGCTGTGCCCCATGGCTTGGGAATGAGTGTCTTGGAAAGAGAGAGAGAGAGAGAGAGTGTGTGTGTGTGTGTGTGTGTCTGTGTGTGTCTGTGTGTGTGTGTGTGTGTGTGTGTGTGTGTGTGTGTGTGTGTTTTCTATTAGAAGAAGGCCTTTTGGCCAAAAGCTCAGGTGTATAGCAATCTTTTTGTTGCGCCTGTCTGCAACTCGTGTCCACCATATGGTGAGTAGCTGTGTATCCTTTTCATAATATTGTCATTATTCGCTTCTGGATTTTTTATTGTTTGAATTTCTTGTTACCACCAGGCAGATGGTTATGTCCAGATATGCTGTCATCTAGGTAAATAGACCTTTGGTAGGAACGGAAAGCACCATGACAACTGCAATTACATGAATATCACTGTAGACTGCCTGCATTCCTTCATGCTTGATATCTTCCCCAATGGTAATTGCATCTTCCAGCAGGATAATTGTTCATGCCATGAGGCCAGAATTGTGATTCAATGGTTTGAGAAGCATGATGGAGTACTCATGTTGATGGCTCGGCCACCAAATTCACCTCATATGGACACAATGGAATGCTATTGGGCACCAGCTCCATACCCACAAATTTGCCATAATTTAATGGAATTACTTGACTTGAATATGGACATCACATGCCACATTCCTCTGGAAAGTTACAAAGGACTTGTCGAATCCATGCCATGCCAAATTGCTGCTGTATTATGTTTCAAAAGTGGGCCAACATGCTATTAAGTAGTCAGTCATAATATAAGCGCAGAAGTTTCAGGAGTGAAAGTTAATGGTGAAAATCTAAATTATTGTAAAATATAAATGTGATACATTAAGCAATGAAGACTTGCCCTGTTTATAGTATGTTCTGTTTAAGATATGTTATGGGTGATAGGGAATGAGGCACTTATTCATTATCTTCAATAATTACAGAATGAATATTTCATTCTGCATGAGATGTGCATAATTCCTAATAGATTATGTTAGAAACTATTGGGGTTTAAGAGTTTTAGCAAGAAATTAGAAAATCATACCTTAATTCAATGAGAAGGAAATTAAAGTGCGTTCATAAATTTAATATGACTTATTCGTATTTACAAGAAGTTATTTTCAAGGCATTCAAGCTATATCATAGACATAATAATGACTGAGCTTCAAACATAGTTTGTGAAACATTAGATGTCTGTATTAAGAATTTTTCCATTGCACGAATTTTAAAAATAGATATGACTAAGAATTAGAAAATACAAACAGAATTAAATTGCATAAATTTGGGGATGAAAATTAACCTCAGTCTTGATTGAACAGTGTATTTTGTGTGGGCGATACCTCATAGCTTGTAATAACTTGAGAAGTTATACATCAACTCTGCCAAGAGCTGCTGATAAAATATTTTTGAGGACACATGAGCTACAATAACTGTTAAACAATCAAAACTATGATCACAAAAAGTATTAGAACACATTGATACATTTTCACGTAAAATTACGTATAACAGCATAATGGCAGTGTTCTTACTGTGTTGTGATTTTTTTTTATGGTGTTCCTACATAAATGAAACACTCAAATATAATACATTTGTGCACTATGACCTACCATCAGCAGTAAAATACATCATGTAGTCAATACATTTACATTGTGTTAGTTCTAACACAATGTAAATACAGATAACTGTGACACTTTTTTGAATCTGTTATTTATTCCACGAACCAGTTTTTGAACTTTTTCATGTTCATCTTCCGATGGTGTACAGGAGATTACATAGCTATTTCGGAGCATAATTCTGGGTGCTGGCTCTGTGACGAGAAGATGGAACTTGCTTTAATGCACTCCATGAGTATTGTTTATATGCCGATTTGGATCCAGAATTTAATTTTGTGCTTACTGCAACAGCATGGGTGGCCTTTGTTGTTAATATCCACCTGCCTGCTTCCTTTGTGATGGTCGATTGGTAGCACATCACTCACTTTTACAGTATATGTATGCATATACTCTGTAATAACGAAATTTATCCAGAATGTGCTGTACAGCTGATACTTGTTACAGAAAACTTCACACAAATATACTTTGCTTATAGATATTGTACGTTTTTGTTTTCATGTGTTAAAAGTTGATGTATTGACAAATACTTCAATCAGAACTGTCATTATCAGGTTCTACCTTCTTGTGTAGATGTACTCTACATACTGATGATTGCACAGCTGATTTCTGTTTACAGGCTGATGCGAAGATAATAAAATATAGTATGCTGAGAGTCTATTGTTATCAGTCTTTATGCCAATACCCTAGTAACTTTTTTTTCTTTTTTTTTCCCCTCCCTCCATATTAGTAAGCTATTACAGATATTTTAAAAAGTGTAGTCAATTCGTATCAGTGCTACACTGTGTGCTACTATTGGTTCCAAGTAGTAGCTAAGTAATGAGAGCTGAATCATCAGTTAACATAATACATTACACTTCTTGTAATGAAACTTATTCTCCTTCATATTGTCAGTCAACATCAGATAGGTATATATTCCCATAAGGAATATAGGATGAAGGTTTTATAGTAGTAAATATTACAGCTTGAATGTAGCTCTGCTTATTTCCTCATGAGCTCGTAAGTTCATTTGCACCCAACATGTACCTTTCAGTAGCATTGTGAAAACTGATTATAGCTCAGAGTTTATCTAGAACACAAATGTCGCATATATACTGTTGTCATACAGCTCAGCTTGCTTATATTTTCCTATTACTGGAAAAGAGGTTCATTATATCCCATTTTCATTACAGGCATTGTAAATGCTAAGTGTGTAAAACCAAGTAGGCTTATATACGCTGTTTTCCTACACCAAAAGACACACATGTAGAACTGTATTTAAGTGCACTTCATTAATGTTAATGCAGGTGTGTATCCTAATGTAATAATCCACACAATACCCCATTATATATGAAATATGGCTCATACATTTTCTAAATGACTGTTACAAATGTGGATGTACAGTATAGATAGAAAGTAATTTGCATGTTCTGTATATCGCAATTTTGACCTCTTGCTATGATGTGGAATGAGTTTTACAAATAGTATACTTTCTCAGTGAAAAATATGACAGTTCATTAGTGCATACCAAATTAGTGCACAATGGAAATTATTCTGTGGAATGGAAGTCGTCATCAAGCAAATATTATTTCTGTGTTGGAAGTTGATTTTATTGTCTATTAAATGCTTTATATCATGGGGTAGGCACTTGAATACTTCACTCTGTTCTGTGCCACACAAAGCTGTAATGTTTATCACTTAAGGTATTGAGGTATTGTATGACTTTATAAATATTACTGTTTCCAGAATGAGATTTTCACTCTGCAATGGAGTGTGCGCTGATATGAAGCTTCCTGGCAGATTAAAACTGTGTGCCGGACCGAGACTCTATTCTCTATTCTCCTCTTGTATAAACTATTTATCATCCATGTTTCACTTCCATACATGGCTACACTCCGTACAAATCTTCCAGAAGAGACTTCCTGACACTTAAATCTATACTAAATTTTAAGAAATTTCTCTTCTTCAGAAATGCTTTCGTTGCTGTAGCCAGACTACATTTTATATCCTCCGCACTTCAACATTCATCAGTTATTTTGCTTCCCAAATAGCAAAACTTGTTTACTACTTTAAGTGTGTCATTTCCTAATCTAATTCCCTCAGCATCACCTGATTTAATTCTACTACATCCCATTATCCTCATTTTGCTTTTGTTGATGTTCATCTTATATCCTCCTTTCAAGGCACTGTCCATTCTGTTCAGCTGCTATTACAGCTCCTTTGTTGTCTCTGACAGAATTACAATGTCGTTGGCAAACCTCAAAGTCTTTATTTCTTCTCCATGGATTTTAATTCCCACTCCAGATTTTTCTTTTGTTTCCTTTACTGCTTGCTCAATATACCAATTAAATAACATCGGTGATAAGCTTCGACCCTGTCTCACTCCATTTTGTGCCCCTCGATTCTTATAACTGCCATCTGGTTTCTGTACAACTTGTAAATAGCCTTTCGCTCCCTGTATTTTACCCCTGCCGCCTTCAGAATTTGAAACAGAGTAATCCAGTCAACACTGTCAAAAGCTTTCTCTAAGTCCACAGATGCTGGAAATGTAGATTTGCCTTTCCTTAATTGGTCTTCTAAAAT
This sequence comes from Schistocerca serialis cubense, assembly GCF_023864345.2. Lineage (NCBI taxonomy): Eukaryota > Metazoa > Arthropoda > Insecta > Orthoptera > Acrididae > Schistocerca > Schistocerca serialis. Next base: position 469,780,262 of record NC_064646.1, on the reverse strand, counting down.
AAGTCATAGGGTCAGTATTGCCTCACATGTTCAAATTTCTGAGGAATCCAAACTGATCTTCCCCAAAGTCGACTTCTACCAGTTTTTCCATTCGTCTGTAAAGAATTTGAGTTAGTATTTTGCAACTGTGACTTATTAAACTGATAGTTCGGTAATTTTCACACCTGTCAGCACCTCCTTTCTTTGGGGTTGGAATTATTATATTATTCTTGAAGTCTGAGGGTATTTCGCCTCTCTTGTACATCTTACTCACCAGATGGAAGAGTTTTGTCATGGCTGGCTCTCTCAAGGCTATCAATACTTCTAATGTGATGTTATCTACTCCTTAGGCTTTGTTTCGGCTTAGGTCTTTCAGTGCTCTTTCAAATTCTTCATGCAGTGTCATATCTCCCATTTCATCTTTATCTACATCCTCTTCAATTTTCATCAAGTACATCAGCCTTGTATAGACCCTCTATATACTCCTTCCACCTTTCTGCTTTCCCTTCTTTGCTTAGGACTGATCTTCCATCGGAGCTCTTGATATTCATATGTGGGGGTTCTCTTTTCTCCAAAGGTCTCTCTAAGTTTCTTGTAGGCAGTGTCTATCTTAATCCTAGTGATATTTGCTTCTACATCCTTACATTTGTCTTCTAGACATCCCTGCTTAGCCGTTTTGCACTTACTGTCGATCTTATTTTTGAGACATTTGTATATTCATTTCCACCTGCTTCATTTACTGCATTTTTTATATTTTCTCTTTTCACCAATTAAATTCAATCTCTCTTCTGTTACAACTGGATTTGTACTAGCCCTCTTCTTGTTACATTATTGATCCTCTGCTGCCCCTCCCCCCCTCCGCACTCGCCCCCTGCGGGTCCGGGGGTTATAATAGGCCCGAGGTATTCCTGTCTGTTATAAGAGGTGGCTAAAAGGAGTCTCATACATTTCAGCCTTTATGTGGTGGTCCTCTGTAGGGTTTGATGTGCATTTTTCAAAATTTTCCTGAAGAGTGAGCCGATTGGGGAAGGGCGCCTTACATGGTGCATAGTGTCTATCATGCGCTGAGCCCTCTCGCATCCTTCATCAACGTGGATCTGCACCTCCTCTCATTCTCCAGCTATTGGGTGAGGTCACCCTCCTGGGGTGTGTTTTCCTCTATCCTCTGTGCAGTAACACTTTCTGTGCTGTCGACGATAATTGACTTCTTATCTCATTTACTCCTGATATCCAGCACGGTAGCCAGTACATTGTGGTAGGGCTGCCGTGTACCCTGTTGGTTGTAGCCCCCTGACGACATAGGGATCACTTTGCTGATGCCTGCGCCGTTAACTCCCCATGTATGGCAAGGAGTAGATCCCTGTAACCCTGGGCCATCGGGACTCCTGGCAATGGCCATTCTGCCAGGTGGCCTTTGCTGCAGCTGGGTGGCGCCCTTGGGGAGGGCCCCTGGCTGGAGTGGGTAACATCAGGGCGAATGACATGCTATGAACTGTAGTACGTCATCTCTTGCTGGTGGTCAAACACCAGCAGTCTCTAAGCGGTCAAGATCTAACTTCAGTGCTAAGGAAGGCAGTGAAGCTTATTCACGCAAGTACCTTGTATGAACAAGAGTTGATGGGGAATTTTTCTAGTCAATGAAACCTCAGTTTTTTGTGGAGCACTTAGAGGACAAGCTTGGGGAGGTGGAGGGCTTGTCCAAAATGCAGCAAGGGTTGGTCTTGGTCAAAAGAGCATCCTCTGCCCAGTCACAGGCACTACTCACCTGTGACAAGCTGGTGGATGTTTGTTTCCATCACACCCTATAAGAGCTTATATATGGTCCAGGGTATCATATTTCACAGGAATCTTCTTTTGCAGTCTGATGACGAGCTGTGCGCCAATTTAGAGCAGCGATGTGTCCGTTTCGTCCAGCGCGTCCACTAGGGTCAGAGGGATAATCAGGTTGCCAGTGGTGCCTTCATCTTGGCCTTCGAGGGTGACACATCATTACCCGAGAAGGTCAAGGTGATTGTCTACCGGTGTGACATAAATCCATATATCCCTCCCGCGATGCAGCGCTTTAAGTGCTGGAAGTTTGGCTGTATGTCTTCCTGCTGTACTTCCAGCATCACCTGTCGGGATTGTGGAAGTCCTTCACATCCCAATATTCCCAGTGCCCCACTTCCCATCTGTGTCAACTGTGGAGAGCACCATTCGCCTTGCTTGCCAGACTGCAGGATTCTCCAGAAAGAAAGAAAAATAATGTAATACAAGACCCTGGACTGACTGACCTACACTGAGGCTAAGAGAAAATATGTGCATATGACGTCAACCTACACTGCTATGACAACAGTTCTACCATCTTTCATTCCGCCGCGTACAATTGGCTCTCAGAGCCCCCTTTGATGGTGGGGGGCACTTCCCTCCCAGTTGCTCCTGCACAACCTACTTCAGGAGCAACACCCCCAACCATCAGGGACATCAGTCCCCACGTCTCAGCTGGAGAAGTGTAAGTCTTCTTCGGCTCGTCTTGCCAGGAAGGGATCCCTTGGGTCACTCCCTTCCCAGGTTCCTACCAGTGGCAAAGCTGACACCCGCCAGTGGCCGAAGCAACCACAGGCAGCTGGTCGTAGGGCTTTTCAGTCCTCCTCAGTCCCTGAGACTGAATTAGTGAAGCCTTCCTAGCTGGAAAAACCTAAGAAGCAGCGACAGAAACCTAAATAGAAAAAGACCATAAGAACCAAGGCACTGCGGTGGCACATCACCACTACCTATAAGCTCTGTGTCCGAGGATGTTGTGGAGATTCTGGTGTCCGCTGAGGACCAAGATCTCACTGGGCCCTCAGACACAATGTATGTCGATCGCACAGGTACTCATCTGGTGGCAGCTGGTGACCCTGGGGCGTAGACTGACTCATTGAGTGTTTCATGCCTTCCCAGTTTCTTGGTCGCGTAATCCTCCAGTGGAATTGCGGCAGTTTTTTCCACCACCTGTCTGAGCTATGGTAACCGTTAAGCTTTTCACCTGCTTTCTGTGTTACCCTCCAGGAAACCTGGTTTCCGGCAATGCGGACCCCTGCCCTCCGTGGCTATAAGGGATATTACAGGAACCATAGTGACTATAATAGAGTGTCAGATGGAGTTTGCATCTATGTCCTGAACTCAGTATGTAGTGAACCTGTGCCCCTTCAAACCCCTCTTGAAGCTGTGGCTGTCAGGATACAGACGGCCAGGAAATAACTGTCTGCAATGTATATCTTCCTCCAGATGGTGCAGTACCCCTGAACGTATTGGCTGTACTGATTGATCAACTCCCTAAACCTTTCCTACTTTTGGGAGATTTTAACGTGCAAAACCCCTTGTGGGGTTGCGCCATGCTTGCTGGCCGAGGTAGGGAGTTCGAAAATTTACTGTCACAATTCGACCTCTGTCTCTTAAATACAGGTGCCCCTACACATTTCAATGTGGCACGTAGCACATATTCAGCCATTGCTCTCTCGGTTTGCAGTCTTGGCCTTCTCCCATCTATCCACTAGAGAGCACATGACGACCTGTGCGGTAGTGACCACTTCCCCATCTACCTGTCACTTCCGCGGCATCATGCCTACAGATGCCTACCCAGTTGGGCTTTAAACAAAGCAGACTGGGAAGTCTTCACCTCTGCTGTCACTGTTGAATCTCCCCCACATGGTGCTATCGATGTTGTTGTTAAGCAGCTCAGTACAATGATCATTTCTGTGGCGGAAAACGCAATCCCTTGTTCTTTAGGGTGCCCCCGGCGAAAGACAGTCCCTTGGTGGTTGCCGGAAGTTGCGAGCTCTACAGCGACATATGCAGCACCCTCTCCTAAAGCAACTAATAGCCTTTAACCGGCCCTGTGCCCACATTCGCCAGCTTATAAAACGACTGAAACAAGAGTTGGATGAGGTACGTGTCGACCATTGGGTGCCATACGTCACCTTCCCAAGTGTGGACAAAGATCAGACGTCTTTTTAGGTACCAGACCCCAACAGGTGTCCTTGGCATTAACATCAATGGCGTGTTATCTAATGAGGCAAAAGCAGTTGCCGAGCACTGTGCTCGAGTCTCTGTGTCAGAGAACTACCCCCCAGCCTTTCACACTCTCGAGCGGTGGATGGAAAGCAAATTCCTCTCGTTCACTATCCACCACAGTGAACCCTATAACGCCCCATTTACGGAGTGGGAACTCCTCAGCACCCTTGCACATTGCCCCGGCACAGCTCCTGGGCCGGATAGGACTCACAGTCAGATGATTAAACATTTCTCGTCTCACAACAAGCGACATCTCCTCATCATCTTCAACCTGATCTGGTGCGATGGTGTCTTTCCATCGTAATGGCGGGAGAGCACATCATTCCGGTGCTCAAACCTGGTCAAAACCTGCTTGATGTGGGTAGCTACTGGCCCATCAGCCTCACCAACTTTCTTTGTAAGCTGCTGGAACGTGTGATGGTTTGGCGGTTGGGTAGGGCCCTGGAGTCACGTGGCCTACTGGCTTGTTGTCAGGGTGGCTTCCGCAAGGGTTGCTCTACCTCTGATAATCTTGCGTCCCTCGAGTCTGCCATCTGAACAAACTTTTCCAGACATCAACATCTGGTTGCTGTCGTTTTTGACTTAAGTAAAACATACAATTCGACCTGGTGACATCATATCCTTGCCATATTGTATGAGTGGGGTCTTCAGGGCCACTTCCGATTTTTATCCAAAATTTCCTGTCGCTCCATACTTTCCGTGTCCCAGTTGGTGCCTCCCATAGTTCCCTCCCGTATTCAGGAGAATGGCGTTCTGCAGGGCACTGTATTGAGTGTGTCTCTGTTTTTAGTGGCTATTAACGGTGTAGTAGCAGCTGTAGGGCCGTCGATCTCACCTTCTCTGTATGCAGATGACTTCTGCATTTCGTACTGCTCCTCCAGTACTGGTGTTGCTGAGCGGCTCCTACAGGGAGCCATTCACAAGGCACAGTCGTGGGCTCTAGCCCACGGCTTCCAGTTTTCAGCTGCAAAGTCGTGTGTCATGCATTTCTGTCGAAGTCGCACCGTTCATCTAGAAACAAAACTTTACGTTAATGACGATCCACTCACTGTAGTGGAGACATATTGATTCTTAGGACTGGTTTTAGACACCTGGTTGACTTCGCTTCCTCACCTTCGTCAGCCTAAGCGGAAGAGCTGGCAGCACCTCAGTGTCCTCTGCTGCCTGAGCAACACCGACTGGGGTGCAGATCGCTCTACACTGCTGCAGCTGTACAGAGCCCTTGTTCAGTACCGCCTTGACTACAGGAGTATGATTTACGGTTCAGCGGCGCCCTCAGCATTGCGTTTATTCGACCCAGCGCACCACTGTGGCGTTCACCTAGTGACGGAAGCTTTTGGAATGAGCCCAGTGGAAGTCGGAGTCCCTCCATTGAAGGTTAGACATGCACAACTGTTCACCAGTTACATTGCACATGTTCATAGTTCTCCTGCACATCCGAATTACCGTCTCCTTTACCCAACCATGGCAGTTCATCTCCCGCATCGGCGGTCCAGGTCAGGGCTTACAATTGCGGTTTGCGTCCGGTCCTTCTGTCTAAACCGGAGTCATTCCCGTTACCATCTCTCCTCGCAGCCCATTCACATACACCTCCGTGGTATACACCTAGGCTGCAGAGTCTTCTGGACCTTCAGCATGGCCCTAAGGACTCCGTTAACCCGGCGGCTCTCCACTATCACTTCCTCTCGATTCTCGACATGTACCGGGGCTATGAAGTGGTTTACATCGACGGCTCGATGGCTGATGGTCATGTAGGCTTTGCTGCATATGTTCATGAAGGACGTATTGAACAGCACTCCTTGCCAGATGGCTGTAGTGTTTTCACTGCAAGGCTACCGGCCATATCTCGTGCTCTTGAGAACATTTGCTCATGCCATGGCGAGTCGTTTCTCCTCTGTACTGATGCCTTGAATAGTCTTCAAGCTATTGACCAGTGTTACCCTTGCCATCCTTAGGTAGGATCCATTCAGGAGTCCATCTATGCCCTGGAACGGTCCCGTCATTCAGTGGTGTTTGGAATCCCAGGCAATGAACTTGCCAACAGGCTATGCGAAAACTGCTTCTGGAGATGGGCGTCTCCTAAACTGACCTGCATTCTGTTTAAGCCGCAGCGTTTTTCGGCTTTGGGAGACTGAATGGCGAAACAGTATGGACAACAAATTGTGTGTCATTAAGGAGACTACGAATGTGTGGAAGTCTTCCAAGCAGTCCTCTCACAGGGAATCAGTTGTCCTCTGCGGCTCTGCATTGGCCATATATGGCTAACGCATGGTTACCTCCTCCATCACAAGGACCCACCTCGGTGTCACTGTGGTTCACAAATGACGGTCGTCCACCTCTTACTGCACTGCCCACTTTTAGCCACTCTGCGGCGGACTTTTAACTATTCCAGCACCCTACCTTCGGTGTTGGGCGACAATGCCTCAACAGTAGCTTTAATTATACGTCTTGTTTGTGAGGGTGGGTTTTATCATTTGATCTAAGTTTTAGCGCATGTCCTTTGTCCCTCTGTGTCCTCCACCCTAGTCCTTTTAGTGTTGCAGTTTTAATGTGTTTTGCAGAGTGGCTGGCTTCTCTGTTTTATTCTCATGGTCAGCCAGCCATGGTAATCTGCCCTCTTGTTTTGATCTCTTCTACATGTTTCTTGTGTGTCTGTAGTTTTCTTGTCTGATTTTGTCCATTTTAGAGTTTGTTGCCCTTCTGTCATTCTTGCGGTGTTCTCCTTTCTTTGAGCTGTGTTTTGTATGTCTCGATTATTTTACTCCCACCCTTGTGGAATTATTTTAATCAAAATGAGGATCCAATGACCTAGCTGTTTAGTCCCCCCCCCCCCCCTCCCCTCTTTTAAACCAACCAACCAATCTCTGTTGCCTTCACTATTTCATCTCTCAAAGCTACTCATTCCTCTTCTACTTTATATCTTTCCCCTTTTCTTGTCAATTGTTCCCTAATGCTCTCTTTGAAAGTCTCTACAGCCTCTGGTTACTTCAGTTTATCCAGGTGTCATCTCCTTAAATTCTCACCTTTTTGCAATTTCTTCAGTTTTAATCTACAATTCATAACCAGTAAATTGTTGTCAGAGTCCACATCTGCCCCCTGGAAACGTCTTACAATTTAAAACCTGGTTCGTAAATATCTGTCTTACCATTATATAATCTACCTGAAACCATCCAGTGTCTCCAGGCCTCTTCCACAAACACAACCTTCTTTCATGATTCTTAAATCAAGTTGACTGTGATTAAGTTCTGCGCTGTGCAAAATTCTACCAGGCAGCTTCCTCTTTCATTCCTTACGCGCAGTCCATATTCACCTACTTCTTTTCCTTTTCCTACTATCGAATTCCAGTCCCCCATGAATATTAAATTTTCATCTCCCTTATCTATCTTAATTTCTTTTATCTCATCATACATTTCTTCAATCTCTTCATCTGCAGAGCTAGTTGTCATATAAACTTGTACTACTGATTGAATATAATAGAGGGAAACATTCCACGTGGGAAAAATGTATCTAAAAACACAGATGATGTGACTTACCGAACGAAAGTGCTGGCAGGTCGATAGGCACACAAACAAACACAAACATACACACAAAATTCAAGCTTTCGCAACAAACTGTTGCCTCTTGCAGTAGTGGTTTATCCACGTTCGTATTTTTTATTCATTATCAACCTACTCCTGCATTATCCTTCTTTAATTTTATATTCACTTGATCAGAAGTCCTGTTCCTCCTGCCACCGAACTTCACTAATTCCCACTACATTTAACTTTAACTTATCCATTTCTCTTTTTAATTTTTCTAACTACCTGCCCAATTAAGCGATCTGACATTCCACGTTCTGATTCATAGAACTCCAGTTTTGTTTCTGCTGATAATGACATTATCCTGAGTAGTCCCTGCCAGTAGATCCGAATGGTGGACTACTTTACCCAAGAGGACGCCATATTCATTTAAACATACAGTAAAGCTGCATGTCCTCGGAAGAAATTATGACTGCAGTTCCCTTTGCTTTAAGGCGTTCACAGTACTAGCACAGCAAGGCCGTTTTGTTTATTTATTGATTTATTCATTTATTTACACATCAAGTTCCGTAGGACCAAATTGAGAAGCAAATCTCCAAGGTCATGGAACGTGTCAGTACAAGAAATTACAAGATAAAAGTAATAATAGATAAAAATAAAATGTTTATGAACCCGAAAAAAGTCAATCCATAACTTTAAGTAAATGCCATCAACAATGCAACAAGAATAAGCTTAATTTTCAAGGAACTCCTTGACAAAATAGGAGCAGCTCAATTTTCAAGGAACTCTTCAACAGAATAGAAGGAGTGACCCATGACTAAACTCTTCAGTTTCGATTTGAAAGCGCGTGGATTACAGCTGTGATTTTTTAATTAGAGTGGTAGCTTATTGGAAATGGAGGCAGCAGTATACTGTACACATTTCTGCACAACAGGTAAGGAAGTCCAATCCAGATGCAGGTTTGATTTCTGCTGAGTATTAACTGAGTGAAAGCTTCTTATTCTTGGGAATAAGCTAATATTGTTAACAAGAAATGACAGTTATATATATATTTTGAGAGACCAGTGTCAAAATACCCAGACAGCAGGGGTCAACAAGAGCTTCGCGAACTTACACCACTTACTGCCCGAACCGTCCATTTCTGAGCCAAAAATATCCTTTTAGAATGGGAAGATTTACCCCAAAATATAATACCATATGACATAAGCGAATGAAAATAAGCAAAGTAGATTAATTTTTGTATTGAACGATCACTCACTTCAGATACCATTTGAATAGTAAAGATGGCAGCATTAAGTCTTTGAACAAGATTCCTGAATGTGAGCTATCCAGGGCAGTTTACTATCTATCTGAACACCTAGAAATTAGAACTGTTCAATTACACTAATCATGTGCCCATTCTGTGAAATTAAAATGTCAGGTTTTGTTGAACTGTGTGTTAGAAACTGTAAGAACTGAATCTTACTGTGGTTTAGCATTAGTTTATTTTCTCAAGCCATGAACTTAGGTCATTAACTGCACTACTTGAAACTGAGCCAGTGTTGCATACAACATCCATCACTACCAACAGAAAAATTTTATAGTTACTCGTAATGCTAGAGGGCATATCATTTATATAAATAAGAAACAGGAATGGCCCTAGCACTGATCCCTGGGGCACCCCCCACTTGGCCATACCCCACTCAGACCCCCACATCACAGCCATTCTCAACATTGTGAATAATGACCTTTTGCTGTCTGTTGCTAAAGTAAGAGGCAAACCAATTGTGAGCTACTCCCCGTATTCCATAATGGTCCAACTTCTGGAGCAATATTTTGTGATCAACACAATCAAACGCCTTAGTTAAATAAAAAAATATGCCTAGTGGTCAAATCCGTTTGCTTATCCCATCCAGTACATCACAGAGAATAGAGAATATAGCATTTTCAGTTGTTAAATGCCTTCTAAAGCCAAACTGTACATTTGATAGCAATTCATGTGGTATAAAATGATGAATTATCCTTACATACACAGCCTTTTCAATAACTTAAGCAAACACTGATGGCATAGAAATAGGTCCAAAATTATCTACATTATCCCTTTCTCCCTTTTTATAAAGCGGCTTTACTACTGAGTGCTTTAATTGTTCAGGAAACTGACCATCCCTGAAGGAAAAATTACGAATATGGCTAAATACAGGGCTAATTTGTGCATCACAGTACTTTAATATTCTGCTAGGTACTCCATCATAACCATGAGAGTCCTTAGTCTTCAGTGATTTAATTATTGACTCAATCTTCCCCTTGTTTGTATCACAGAGGAGTATTTCAGATATCAATCTCAGAAAGGCGTTTGCCACGAGAGTTACATGATTCCCTGTAGAAACTAAATTTTTATTTAACTCACTAGCAGTGCTCAGAAAATGATTGTTAATTATTGTACATGTATCTAATTTATCAGTAACAAAAATATTTTTTGTACGAAATGACTTTATATCATCGATCTTGTGCTGCTGACCAAACACTTCTTTCTCAATTGACCATATGGTTTTAATTTTATCCTGTGAATTAGCTATTCTATTTGCATACCACACACTCTTTGCCTTCCTAATAACACCTTATAATACTGTTTGCAATGGGCTACTGTAGTTGTATTGTGACTACTTCTAATATTTTGATATACTTCCCACTTTGTTCCACATGATATCCTTATCCCACTAGTTAGCCATCTGGGCTGCCTATTACTGCTAGTACCCCGTTTAGTGTGTTGTAATGGAAAGAGCATGCTCTCAAAGAGCATGATAAATGCATTAAGGAAAGCATTATATTTATCATCTATGTTATCGGCACTACAAACATCCTGCCACTCTTGTTCCTTGACAAGGTTTAAAAAACTTCCGATTGCTATTGGATTAACTTTCCTACATAGTTTATAATTATATGTGACATTTGTTTGAGTACAAAAGTGCTGAAGTGTTAAAATATGTGCATCATGGCCTGAAAGGCCATTCACCCTTTTACTAACAGAATGCTTGTCTCGTAGTGAAGAATGAATGAAAATATTGTCTATGGCTGTGCTATTGTTCCCCTGCACCCTAGTTGAAAAAAAACCACAGTATGCATCAGATCATATGAATTTAGATTTACCAACATCCTTTTTCCTGCACCATCATACGCAAAATTTATATTGAAGCCACCACATATAACTAATTTCTGGTACTTCCTACAAAGTGGATCGAGAACCCCCTCTAGCTTGACTAGAAATGCTCTTAAGTCAGAGTTATGGGACCTATAAACAACAATTATTAGAAGTTTAGTTTCACTAAATTCAACTGCCCCTGCACAACATTTAAATATCTGTTCAGTGCAGTGCCGTGATACGTTTACTGACTGAAATAGAATACTGTTTTTTACGTACATAGCCACTCCCCCACCCCACAAGGAACTCCTTGAAAAACAGCCAGGTAATCTATTTGAAGGACATCATCTTTACGCCAGTGACTGTTATAAGTCACTGGTGTAAAGATGATGTCCTTCAAAAAGTTTTTTATGACTGTGAATCCCAGCTACAACAAGAGCCAGCTAATTTGTATCCTGCTAAAGGAAGCCTCATAATTGTTAAAGCATTTAACTCAGTGTGCTCCCTGCCGCCGTTGGATAAGCAGCTGCAGCAGCAAGTCATATACTCCTAGCTCACTCATTTGCTACATAGTTTAATTCTTAATTTCTTTGCATGTTTTTGGTACTTGCATTGTCTAATTCATAAATTTCTGGCATATTGTAGTATTTGAGAGTTGTAGCATCACGTTTTAGTACCTGAATAGTGTAAAATCGCGTAGTCTCCTTCCGCCGCCGAGCAGTGTGTCAGCAGTGGGCAAGTAGCAGCATTGCTGCATTTACTAGGCAATCTTGTATTTTAATAACCGTTTAAATTTTGTGTCGATTTGTTTGCGCTCTCTGTAGATTAGTTCAGACGTTCTTTGCACAACAGTTTTTAGCATGGATAGGGACTGCAACTGCTGTGTTCGGATGCAGGCTGAGTTGGCATCCCTTCGCTCCCAGCTTCAGGCAGTGTTGGCTTCGGTCACACAGCTTGAGGCTGTTGCCAATGGGCATCACTGTGGGGTTCCGGATGGGGGTTTGTCGGGGACGGCCAGCTCGTCCCATGCATCCCCCGATCGGACTACGACTGTGGTTGCCCGGGATACTGCCCGCATTGAGGCTGATCCCTCACCTGTGGCAGAGTGGGAGGTCGTCTCAAGGTGTGGCAGGAGGCAAAAGACATTCCGGAGGGCTGAACGGAAGGCCTCTCCAGTTTGTCTGACGAACCGGTTTCAGGCTCTGTCTCAGGCTGATACTGATCTTCGGCCTGACATGGCTGCTTGTCCTGTTCCAGAGGTTGCCCCTCAGTCTGCAAGATCCGGGCGGTCGCAGAGGGTGGGCTTACTGGTAGTTGGGAGCTCCAACGTCAGGTGCGTGATGGGGCCCCTTAGGGATACGGCAGCAAGAGAGGGGAAGAAAACCAATGTGCACTCCTTGTGCATACCGGGGGGAGTCATTCCAGATGTGGAAAGGGTCCTTCCGGATGCCATGAAGCGTACAGGGTGCACCCATCTGCAGGTGGTCGCTCATGTCGGCACCAATGATGTGTGTCGCTATGGATCCGAGGAAATCCTCTGTGGCTTCCAGCAGCTATCTGATTTGGTGAAGACTGCCAGTCTCGCTAGCGGGATGAAAGCAGAGCTCACCATCTGCAGCATCGTCTACAGGACTGACTGCGGACCTTTGGTACAGAGCCGAGTGGAGGGTCTGAATCAGAGGCTGAGACGGTTCTGCGACCGTGTGGGCTGCAGATTCCTCGACTTGCGCCATAGGGTGGTGGAGTTTCCGGTTCCGCTGGATAGGTCAGGAGTCCACTACACAAAACAAGCGGCTACACGGGTAGCAGGAGTTGTGTGGCGTGGGCTGGGCGGTTTTTTAGGTTAGATGGCCTTCGGCAAGTACAGAAAGGGCAACAGCCTCAACGGGTGCAGGGCAAAGTCAGGACATGCGGGGACCAAGCAGCAATCAGTACTGTAATTGTAAACTGTCGAAGCTGCGTTGGTAAAGTACCGGAACTTCAAGCGCTGATAGAAAGCACCGAAGCTGAAATCGTTATAGGTACAGAAAGCTGGTTGAAGCCAGAGATAAATTCTGCCGAAATATTTACAAAGGTACAGACGGTGTTTAGAAAGAATAGATTGCATGCAACCGGTGGTGGAGTGTTCGTCGCTGTTAGTAGTAGTTTATCCTGTAGTGAAATAGAAATGGATAGTTCCTGTGAATTATTATGGGTGGAGGTTACACTCAACAACCGAGCTAGGTTAATAATTGGCTCCTTTTACCAACCTCCCGACTGAGCAGCATTAGTGGCAGAACAACTGAGAGAAAATTTGGAATACATTTCACATAAATTTTATCAGCATGTTATAGTGTTAGGTGGAGATTTCAATTTACCAGATATAGACTGGGACACTCAGATGTTTAGGACGGGTGGTAGGGACAGAGCATCGAGTGACATTATACTGAGTGCACTATCCGAAAATTACCTTGAGCAATTAAACAGAGAGCCGACTCGTGGAGATAACATCTTAGACCTACTGATAACAAACAGACCCGAACTTTTCGACTCTGTATGTACAGAACAGGGAATCAGTGATCATAAGGCCGTTGCAGCATCCTTGAATATGGAAGTTAGTAGGAATATAAAAAAAGGGAGGAAGGTTTATCTGTTTAGCAAGAGTAATAGAAGGCAGATTTCAGACTACCTAACAGATCAAAACGAAAATTTCTGTTCTGACACTGACAATTTTGAGTGTTTATGGAAAAAGTTCAGTGCAATCGTAAAATGCATTGTAGACAGGTACGTGCCGAGTAAAACTGTGAGGGACGGGAAAAACCCACCGTGGTACAACAACAAAGTTAGGAAACTACTGCAAAAGCAAAGAGAGCTTCACTCTAATTTTAAACGCAGTCAAAACCTCTCAGACAAACAGAAGCTAAACGATGTCAAAGTTAGCGTAAGGAGGGCTATGCGTGAAGCGTTCAGTGAATTCGAAAGTAAAATTATATGTACCGACTTGACAGAAAATCCTAGGAAGTTAAATCAGTAAGTGGCTCGAAACAGCATATCCAGACACTCCGGGATGATGATGGCATTGAAACAGAGGATGACACGCATAAAGCTGAAATACTAAACACCTTTTTCCAAAGCTGTTTCACAGAGGAAGACCGCACTGCAGTTCCTTCTCTAAATCCTCGCACAAACGAAAAAATGGCTGACATCGAAATAATAAGTGTCCAAGGAATAGAAAAGCAACTGGAATCACTCAACAGAGGAAAGTCCACTGGACCTGACGGGATACCAATTCGATTCTACACAGAGTACGCGAAAGAACTTGCCCCCCTTCTAACAGCCGTGTACCGCAAGTCTCTAGAGGAACGGAGGGTTCCAAATGATTGGAAAAGAGCACAGTTAGTCCCAGTCTTCAAGAAGGGTCGTCGAGCAGATGCGCAAAACTATAGACCTATATCTCTGACGTCGATCTGTTGTAGAATTTTAGAACATGTTTTTTGCTCGAGTATCATGTCGTTTTTGGAAACCCAGAATCTACTATGTAGGAATCAACATGGATTCCGGAAACAGCGATCGTGTGAGACCCAACTCGCTTTATTTGTTCATGAGACCCAGAAAATATTAGATACCGGCTCCCGGGTAGATTCTATTTTCCTTGACTTCCGGAAGGCGTTCGATACAGTTCCGCATTGTCGCCTGATAAACAAAGTAAGAGCCTACGGAATATCAGACCAGCTGTGTGGCTGGATTGAAGAGTTTTTAGCAAACAGAACACAGCATTTTGTTATCAATGGAGAGACGTCTACAGACGTTAAAGTAACCTCTGGCGTGCCACAGGGGAGTGTTATGAGACCATTGCTTTTCACAATATATATAAATGACCTAGTAGATAGTGTCAGAAGTCCCATGCGGCTTTTCGCGGATGATGCTGTAGTATACAGAGAAGTTGCAGCATTAGAAAATTGTAGCGAAATGCAGGAAGATCTGCAGCGGATAGGCACTTGGTGCAGGGAGTGGCAACTGACCCTTAACATTGACAAATGTAATGTATTGCGAATACATAGAAAGAAGGATCCTTTATTGTATGATTATATGATAGCGGAACAAACACTGGTAGCAGTTACTTCTGTAAAATATCTGGGAGTATGCGTGCGGAACGATTTGAAGTGGAATGATCATATAAAATTAATTGTTGGTAAGGCGGGTTCCGGGTTGAGATTCATTGGGAGAGTCCTTAGAAAATGTAGTCCATCAACATAGGAGGTGGCTTACAAAACACTCGTTCGACCTATACTTGAGTATTGCTCATCAGTGTGGGATCCGTACCAGATCGGGTTGACGGAGGAGATAGAGAAGATCCAAAGAAGAGCGACGCGTTTCGTCACAGGGTTATTTGGTAAGCGTGATAACGTTATGGAGATGTTTAGCAAACTCAAGTGGCAGACTCTGCAAGAGAGGCGCTCTGCATCGCGGTGTAGCTTGCTCGCCAGGTTTCGAGAGGGTGCATTTCTGGATGAGGTATCGAATATATTGCTTCCCCCTACTTATACCTCCCGGGGAGATCACAAATGTAAAATTAGAGAGATTAGAGCGCGCACGGAGGCTTTCAGACAGTCGTTCTTCCCGCGAACCATACGCGACTGGAACAGGAAAGGGAGGTAATGACAGTGGCACGTGAAGTGCCCTCCGCCACACACCGTTGGGTGGCTTGCGGAGTATAAATGTAGATGTAGATGAAGTGGTGCTCTGACATACCAATAATTTCAGAGTCAGCATCTATAAGCATTTCACTAACGTTATCTCTAATACGTCTTATATTTTGATGAAATATGCTAATTCCTTCTCTACTTGGAAACATGATGTCCTCTAAAGGTGAGCGCTTTGTTAGAGAGACTTCCTTTAAGCAAGTATGCCTATCAGCTGACTCCAGTCTAAAAAAGGTGCCGCTCTAACACCAACTACTACAGGAATTTTTCCACGAGTGATCCCAACACCACCTACTACAGTGCCAACTATAAGCTTTGTCAGCCTCACCTTCCCATACCTATTGAGGTGCAGGCTGTGCCTAGTGAAACCCGATCAACTGATAGATCCAACTGGCACCACGGGCATGTGACGCATGCCCTCGCCAGCCTGATGTTAATGCTCTTAACAGTCACTTTAAGATGAGGCCAATCATGACTTTGAAACAGTTGCATGAAATGCACATTAGTGCCACCAGAATGAGTAGCTATCTTCACCAGGTCTTCACTATCATCGTATTCCCTGTCCCTATCAAGACTGTTCCCTGCTCCACCCACTATCACTACCTGACCCTCCTTCATAAAATTCATACAAAACTCCCCTATGCTGTCAGTCACCTGAGCCAACCCTGCCCTAGGCTTCACAATGCTGGTGACCTGGTACTCACTCCCCAACACTTCCTGCAACTGCTGGACCACACCTCTACCATGCGAACTACCTAGCAGGAGAACCTACTGTAGCTCCTTTAATGTGGTGTGTTTCAACCATCAGACCACCTTCCTCTCCTTTGGCCTAAGATCAGGATCAAATGTGTCTACAGATACCAGACACCTGAAGGGGTACATGGTATTACCTTGAATGGCACTGTCTACAGTGATCCAGATGCCTTTGCTGAACATTTTGATCTGCTTTATGCTCAAGCCCCAACGTCTGATAATTATGAACCTGCCTTTCATGTCCTAAAACAGTGGTTGGAGCAAAGCAATTGTATTTTACTATATGCCACCTGGAGTCAATATAGTTCTCCATTCGGCAAGTGGGAATTTGTCAGTGTCCTAGCCCACTGCCCTGATGTAGTCCCAGGGCTGTGCACCCACAAGCAAATCATCGAGAACTTACCAGTGGACTGTCAGTGTCATATCTGTACCATCCTTAACTGCATCTGGAATGAGGGCGACTTCCCATCTCAGTGGCGAGAAAGCATCATTGCTCCACTGCTGAAACTGGTAAGCACCCTCTAGAGATTGACAGTTAATGCCCAAGTAAGTCTCACGAGTGTTCTCTGTAAGTTGCTTGAATGCGTGGTGCTCCTTGAATCTTGGGATCTTCTAGCTCCACCTCAGGGGGATTTTCATCATTATCAATAATCTTGTGTACCTGGAGTCTGCCTTCTGAACAGCTTCTGCCCGATGTCAACACCTTATAGCGATCTTCTTCAACCTGCAAAAGGCTTATGACACCACACAGCGACATCGTGTCCTTGGACTGATGACCATAGCTGTTAAGTCCCATAGTGCTCAGAGCCATCGTGTCCTTAGTACCTTACACATATGGGGTCCCCGGGATCCACTCCAGATTTTCATCCAGAACATCCTGTCACACTGTATGTTCCAGGTTCAAGTTGATGTTTTCCCCAATATCCCCATATCAAAGAGAATGGGGTCCCACAGGGCTTTACACTGAGTGTCCCTCTCTTTCTAGTAGCTATCAGTGGTCTAGCAGTAGCTGTGGGGTCCTCAATATGACCCTCTACTGTTGCACCTTTAATGTGGGTGTTGCTTGAAGTCGACTGCAAGGCGCCTTAAGAAAAACTGCAGGCATAGGCCCTCACCCAAGGCGTTTGGTTTTCAGCCACCAAGACTCACGTCATGCACTCTGTCGACATCGTACCACCCACAAGTTGAACTTTACGTTGATGACCAACTATTCAATGTGACAGGATCTTACTGCTTTTTAGGATTTGTCTTAAGAGTCTCGGTTCACATGGATTCGCCATCTCCGCCAGCATAAGTGAAAGTACTGTTTGCACCTTAATACACTTTGATGCCTGAGTAACTCCAGCTGCGGCGCAGATCACACTACCCTTCTGCATCTTTGCAAATCCCTGATACAACCCTGTCTCAATTATTGGAGTCTTAACATATGGCTCGGCATTGCCCTCAGAACTGCGGATACTGGATCCGATAACAACACTGCAGTGTCCAATTTGTAACAGGAACCTTTCAAAGTAGCCCTGTGAGCAGCTTACTCGAGGAGGCTGGGGTCCCTCCACTGCGGATCAGGTGCCAATAACAGCTTGTCAGCTCCCGTAAGCAACCAAACTACCATCTTCTCTTTCCAAACATGGAAGTCCATCTCCCACAATGGCAGCCCAGTTCAGGGATTTATCCGTGTTCACAGCTCCCCTAAAACATGGACATTATGGAAACAGAGACATTCATCTAGTTGCTCTCCAAAGCACTAAAAGAGTGAACAACTGACTTCAAGTCATTACTGCTCAGAAATAAAGCATCATGACGTAACAATCAGGAAAGCCATGCTCGAAGATTCTTTGAGCACTGACTGTTAGGGAAATCACAGTTTTGCACATAAGTTCTATGGCCAGTGACCGGAATGTGTTAAAAATGTAACACAAAATTGACTCTTAACACTCCTGAACTAGTGCAGTAAAATAGATGTCCCATACGTGTTCTCTCTGTTGTTACACGGGATTCCTGAATATGATCAGAAGATTGAAATCAGTAGTCCATAAATAATTATTTTATCAGCAGCTCTTGGTGTTGAAATATGGCCTCTGTCACTTCCA
Organism: Schistocerca serialis cubense; assembly: GCF_023864345.2. Classification (NCBI taxonomy): domain Eukaryota; kingdom Metazoa; phylum Arthropoda; class Insecta; order Orthoptera; family Acrididae; genus Schistocerca; species Schistocerca serialis. Next base: position 469,762,087 of record NC_064646.1, on the reverse strand, counting down.
TTTACACAAATTAATTTAGGATCCTATTAAAGAAAAACAGAGAATTTACTCTCGAGAAGACATATTGGTGCAGGTCATTAAACAACCAATAAAGGTGGCACAGTTGTTAACACTCTGGGGCTCTGTTTGGATAATGATGGGTTAAATTTCTCTCCTGCTCATTTTCCTTGGTTTCATAAAGTTGCTTAAGGCTAAAGCTGAGATTGTTTTTTTTTTTTTTTTTTAATGCTGCAGCACTTCAGTAGAATGTCTGTAGTTTATTGGTGTAAATTGGAAAAAGCTAATCTGATCAGGTCCAGCTAACCTGATTTGGACAAAGGCAGAGAAATATTGATATCTTCTGTACATGTTTACTTTTGTTATTCATGCTAAAGTCTCAAAAATTGTCATCATTTATTTTATTCATTACTGTTTGAAATCCATTGTTTTGGTATGAAAGTGATTATCTGTATTCATCCACAGTTGAGCTGCACGATGTTTTTGAATCCAGCACCTTCATTTTTTTGGTGTTCGAACTGTGTAAGAATGGTGAACTATTTGATTATCTTACTTCAGTGGTGGCACTCTCGGAGAAGAAGACAAGGTATGTATAAGTATTTTTAATGTTAATTATCCTTGATAAATAATTCCCTTTTAGTGCTGGCATATTCATGTGATGTATCATATCCTATTAGAAGAAAAGTAAACCTATTCCACTCATATCGTCTTTACATTAACTCTAACTGATACAAAAACAATAATCTGTAGAGTAAAGACATAAAATAATCTTGCCAAAAGTCAGACACTGTGCAAGTGAAGTGTGATGGATGAAGTCTTCAAAGCAAAGATTTTTCCTTTATTTTTACAGAGTGTCACGAGAGAAATTCTTCTCCAAACCTATTAACATTGAGCATCATATTGTGATACTTATTCTGCATTAGAGACCAACTCTTGGACAGTCATGTGACATATTTCTTTGGTCTTCATTGAATGGTTCAATAACAGATGGCTAGGTTAAGTCGCTTACTACTAGCCCTGCACGACTACTAAATAAAATTTGTAATATTGCATGTGATCTGTAGGTGCTTAATAGTCTGGTAGATGTTGGTCTCATTGGCATTAACACCACCAGAGAAATGACAGTGGTATCAACCTGCACTTATGCAAAGTGCAGTGCATTGCTTGTATGTGGTACCCATATTTTTGCCTTTCTCCAGCAGTGCTCTATCAGTTGTGCCTTGTGAACATGTCTCACTTAACAACTTAAAATTTCAACTTTTCAGCTAACCATTAACACCTCTCCTTCCCACAGTGAACCCACTCGTCAACCTATTGTAGCATTCAGACCCCTGCCTTTCTGAACTTTCCCCATCAGCCTCATTAGTCTCCAACAAAACCAAGAACCTAAATGAACCCAAAACACTCTTGTCAACTTATCCACCAGAAACCTCTAGCTGCAGAAGTTTGAGTCACATTCAAATTCAAAGACCCCACCTTAAATCCTAAATCATTCTGGACGAGTGAAAGATCTACACACCTTCTCCTGATCACTTCAGTGGAAAAATGTTACTACCAACCCCTCCGACCAAAGCCAATTTAATCTCAACAGTGAACCTTGCCTTTCCCATCTCGTATCATCCTCTAGTTACCTTCCAGAAATTCCGTACTTCCAACTCGGCTTTGCCATCCTTCCCCAGATCTCAAGAATACTAACCTCTTATCGGAAGAAAGAACAGCCACCCACAACCTCAAGGCAGACATTGATTTAATCATCCCCTCTGCAGACAATGATTCCACCACTGTTGTAATGAATTGCAGATATTGCCTGACAGAAGGTATCCACCAACTGTCTGATTCTGCTTGCAAGCATTACCACAATAATTCCATCCCAAAAGTCCAGCATAACCTCCAGTGCTTACTCAAATCCTTATGCTTATTCCAGAATATTTCCCTCAAATATATCTTCTTCCTCATCCCAGTGAGGCCCCACATGCTCACTTTTGACATTTTTCTCCAAAACCATAAATCCAACGATCTTGGACACCCCATTGTAGTTGGTTAGTGTGGTCCAACTGAAACAATCTCCTTTCTTGGTAACCTACTTTCCAACCAATTGCCCATAGCTTAGCCTGTCATATTAAAGATACAAATCATTTCCTTCACCAATCCTCGACCATTCCGACCCCATTACTGCACGGATCTGTACTCGTCACAGTTGATGCTACCCCTCTATACACCAATATCTCCCATGCCCATGGCCTTCTTGCTATCAAACATTACTACTTCCAGCATCCTTCAGACTCCAAACATATCACCTCATTCCTTATACATATAATTAATAGCGTACTCATAATTACTACTTCTTCGAGGGGAAGATATATAAACAAGTCTGTGACATAGCAGTGGGCATGGCAGCCCGCTGCATCAGTCTAGCCTCCCAAAATCCCAAATCCCTTGCCTAGTTCAGGTTCATTGATGATGTCTGAACCCAGGAACAAGACAACCTATCCTCATTCCTCCATGGCCTCAACACCTTCTCTCCTATAGCTTCACCTGGTCCTCTACAGTCCAACATACAATTTTCCTGGAAGTTGACCTCATTTTGTCAGATGACGACAATTAACAATTAGCAGTACCTTATTTTGACAGCCATCATCATTTCCATACAAAAAAATCACTCCCATAAAGTCTGGCCACCTATAGATGGTGCACCTGCATTGAGAATTCCCTTGCCCAGTATGCAGTAAGATTTCAAGAAGCCTTCACAGACAGATGCTATCATCCAAATACAGTCCACAGACAGATTTTCCACACCATACTCTCACCCTCCCCTAATCCTGCCACCACCACCACCACCACCATCACCACCACCACCACAAACCAGCTGCAAAAGAGCACTCCCTGCATCACTCCCGGACTGAAACAGCTTATCTGTATCCCTCACTGGGACTTCAGCTATCAGTCATTGTGCCTGGAAATGAGGAACATCCTACCCACAATCCTTCCCATTCCTCTTAATGGGGTATTCCACCACCTATCAGATCCACACAGTATCTGGATTCATTCCTGTGTCACTCCTTCTCCCAACCCCTTGCTACATGTGACACATCTCTGTGGAAGACTAAGATGCAAGACCTGTCTGATTCACCCTCCTAGCACATCCTCCTCCAGTCTCGTCATGGCTTATCCTACCCCATCAGAGGCAGGACAACCTGCGGAAAGCAATCATGTCATACCAGCTCTGCTGCAAGTGTTGCACAGCATTTTATGTGGCCATGGCCATGAACCTGCTACCCTCTCAACCAAATAGCCACAGCCGAACTGTGGCAGAGAGCAAGCAGTGGAACATGCTGCTGAGCACAGTGTGCTGGAGTACAATAGGTGCTTCACAACCCATACCATCAGGATCCTTCCCCCAGCACTATAGATGGGAGTTGCCCTTGCAGCACATTCTCCATTCCTGCAATCCTCCTGGCCTCAGTCTCTTCTAATCATCTGCCCACACCCATCTCCACCATGCCACAGTAACCTAAATTGGCTCATCCTACACTCACACACTCTTCCGCACTGTCTCCCCTCCCTCTGGTCTGTCAGTGCCTTGTAGTCCACTCCTCCGTGTTACAGTCATTATGTGCTTGCTGCCTACCTACCTACCTGTGTGTGTGTGTGTGTGTGTGTGTGTGTGTGTGTGTGTGTGTGTGTGTGTGTTTGTTGCATTCCTATTCTGTGCTTCAGCTGCCTCTCGCTTCCTCATTCCTATGTCACACACTTGCTTCCTTCCTCTGAGCTGCCAGTCATCCTTCCCCAGCTCTTCCTCCTTTTCCCTGCCTAGCCCCCTTCACCCATTCCACCCGACACAACCCCTAATCCTAGTCTGCTGTTTGTGTCATCTCTATCTCACCCGTCAACAGTTATTTTGTTGCATAAATAGCCAACCTCATCTGCTATTTTTGGTGTGTCAGTTCCTTCTTTAATTTTCTCAGCATCGTGGAATTTCACTGTATTCCATTGCCTTTGCTTTGCTTTTGTTGATTTTCAGCTTATATCCTCTTTGCAAAACACACTCCATTTTGTTCACCTGCTCTTCCAATTCTTAGACAGAATTATGATATCTGAAAACCTCAAAGTTTTTATTTCTTCTACCTAAACTTTCATTCCCTTTCCAAATTTTTCCTTGTTTTCTTTACTGCTTACTCTAGGTACAGATTGAATAACAACGAGAATACGCTACAAACCTGTCTTTTTCTCTTCTCAACTAGTGCTTCCATTTTATGTACTTAGCCTCCTATAACTGCTGCCTGGTTTCTGTATATGTGAATAAACTTTTGCTGTGTGTATTTTATCTTTGATAACTTCAGAATTTTTAAGTTTGCACTCCAGCCAACATAGTCAAAAGCTTTCTCCATGTTTACAAATACACACATCAAAAACAGTTTTGCATCACCCCAGTTCCCAGAACTCCTGAAGACAGATGTTGACAGTGGATATTGTATCACAGACACAGTCCCTTTGAATGTTCAGAGATGTCACTAATCCCACCCAAAGATGTAAACAACCATGCGTGAGTAGCACCTATTAGACGGAGGGGGTCAGACAGCTGATCAATTCGTCATTCCACCAGGAAGGAGGTACACGGCTCGTGTTGTCTGTAGATAAACCATGCCTAGACGGTCAATACCGTGGTTCGATCGTGTCCGCATTGACAATTTGTGCCAGGAAGAGCTCTCAACAAGTGAAGTGTCCAGGCATCTTGGAGTGAACCAAAGCGACGTTGTTCAGACATTGAGGAGATACAGGGAGACACGAACTGTCGATAACATGCCTCGCTCAGGCCACCCAAGGACTACTACTACTGCAGTGGATGACTGCTACCCACAGATTATGTCTCGGAGGAATCCAGACAGCAACCCCACCATGTTGAATAATGCTTTACATGCAGCCACAGGACATCTTGTTACAACTCAAACTGTGTGCAATAGGCTGCATGATGTGCAGCTTCACTCCCAATGTCCATGGCAAAGGTCCATCTTTGCAACTACGACACCATGCAGCATGGTACAGATGAGCCCAACAACATGCCAAATGAACTGCTCAGGACTGACTTCACATTCTCTTCACCAATGAGTGTCACATATGCCTTCAACCAGACAATCATCAGAGATGTGTTTGGAGGCTACCCGGTCAGGCAGAACGCCTTAGACGCACTGCCCAGCAAGTGCAGCAAGGTGGAGGTTCCCTGCTGTTTTGGGGTGGCGTTATGTGGGGCCAACATACGCCGCTGGTAGTCATGGAAGGCTCAGTAATGGCTGTAAGATACGTGAATGCCATCCTCTGACCGATAGTGCAATCATATCAGCAGCATATTGCCAAGGCATTCGTCTTTATGGACGACAATTCATGCCCCCATTGTGTACATCTTGTGATGACTTCCTTCAGGATAACAACATTGCTCAACTAGAGTGACCAGCATGTTCTCCAGACATGAACCCTATCAAACATGCATGGGATAGACTGAAAAGGGCTGTTTATGGACGAAGTGACCCACCAAACACTCATAGGGATCTATGCCGAATAGCCCTTGAGGAGTGGGACAGTCTGAACCAACAGTGCCTAGATGAACTTGTGGATAGTATGCCACAACGAATACAGGCATGCATCAATGCAAGAGGATGTGCTACTGGGTATTATAGGTACCGGTGTGTACAGCTACCTCTGAAGGTCTCACTGTATGGTGGTACAACATCCATTGTGTGGTTTCTGTGAGCAATAAAAAGGGTGAAAATGATGTTTATGTTGACCTCTATTCCAATTTTCTGTACAGGTTCCGGAACTCTCAGCACCGAAGTGATGCAAAACGTTTTTTGATGTATCTTCTAATATACATTTTAGAGTCAGTATTGCGTTATATGTACCTACATTTCTCCAGAACCTGTGGTACTTTAAGTCTGAAGGTGTTGCACCTGTATCGTATAACTTGCATACTACGTAGAATAGTTTTTTCGGGATCTTTTTCATGGATATAAATAATTCTGAGGTAATTTCATCTATGACAGTGGACTTGGATCAGTTTATATCTTTCAGAGCATCATCAAATTCTTCTTGCAGAGTTGTATCTCCCATACTTCCTCTTATCTTTCTTTAATATTGTCTTAAATTTCATTTCTATTGTTTAGCTCTTCTGTATATTCCTTCCACCTTTCAGTCTTCCCTTTTGTACTTAATACTGCCTTGCCATCTGAGCTGTCTCTCTTTTCTCCAGAAGTTTTTTTCCCCAATAGTTGGTATCTATCTTTCCCATAGTCGTGCTTCTGCAACTTTGCATTTATACTCTAGCGATTCCTCCTTCCCCAGTTTGCACTTTGTCATTCTCATTTTGTAGATTCTGTATACCTGTTTTACTAATTTATCTGGTGCATTTTTATATGATCTCCTCTCATCAATATCAGTATCTCATGCATTATTCAAGGACTTCTGCTGGGCCTTGCTTTTTTTTTCTCTGTTTGATCCTCTGTTGCCCTTACTATTTCACCTCTCATAGCCACCCATTTGCCTTCAGTTATATTCCTTTTACCTGTTTGAGTCAGTTGTTGGCTAATACTCCCACTAAAGCAAACAACCACCACTGGTTGGGAGACCTTAACTTTTCCCGGTGAATTGAATGTTCAGATAACCTACAGGTTTGCTACCGGGTGACGTCTTCGAACACCGCTGATATTTCGACAGGAGCACACCCTGCCATTCTCAAGGCACAAATGCAAGGAAGAAGAAATGTACAAGCAAATTTAATACCTCGGTTCACAGAGGAGAAACGAGGAAGACACCACACACAGAACAAGTGTCAACACAAACAAAGATAACCAACATCAGAAATATTGATAGTTACTATTAATCAACAGGTGAGGTAGCACTAATTCTGTCCCTCTTGGGATTGGGTGGACGGTGCCTCTTGGTCGCAGTCCGACTGGGAATTTCGATGTGAAACTGCTTGTCATTCGGCGAAGTTTGAACATTTCCATGGCTCAGTGTGTAATTCTAATTCTCTACGTTCTGTGATCAATCTCACGGAGAAAACGTTTGATGACGCAGCGTTGTCTGTGCTAGGGAAAGGTTTGCCAGTCATTGATTTTATTAGTTCTATCAAACAGGCTGTTCATAAACTACCTTCCGAGACTGCGGAAGAGGTTAGGTTGGAAGCTTGTCGTGTGTTGACTGGGCCCTGTCCACCCAAGTGTAACATTACAGCAGCTGAGGCGGCAGCTTTACATTCACTTAGAATGGATCCTGATATTGTTATTTTACCTGCGGACAAGGGAAACACCACCGTTTTGTTGAACAAGCACGAATACATTCAAAAGATGCAGTGTCTACTTTCTGATACGGCGTATCGCAAAATCAGTGCTGACCCTACTAATAGTGTTGAGAGAAAGACAAATAACCTCCTGAAGAAAAGTTCTTTGTCACAGGAGACTATCAAGAGTCTTAATTCTTACTGTGCTGTACCACCTAGATTATATGGCCTCCCTTAGGTCCATAAAGAGGCTGTCCCGTTGAGGCCTATTATGTTTCTAATATTGGTGCTCCGACATATCGTGTAGCTAAACATCTTGCTAGTTTGTTTAGCCCACTAGTAGGAAGGTGTGAACACCACATTAAGAACTCTGCAGATTTCTTACGTCAATTTTGATGTGGTTTCTCTTTTCACTCACGTTCCTCTCTCTGATTCGTTGCAGCTAATTAAGGTTAAGTTTGGTGTCGAGTTAACAAATTTGTTTTGACATGTGCTAACTTCCACTTACTTTTTATTCAATGGTCAGTACTACGAACAGACTGATGGAGTTGCAATGGGAAGCCCGTTGTCAATTGTGGCAAATTTGTTTATGGAGGACTTTGAGGAACGTGCATTGGAGTCAGTGACCTTGAAACCTGCGTGTTTTTTCAGATATGTAGATGATACTTCTGTTGTTTGACCTCGTGGCAGTGAGAAATTAAACCGGTTTTTGGAACATCTGAATTCAATCCACCCGACTATTCAGTTCATTATGGAGGTGGAAAAGAATGCATGCCTTCCCTTCCTTGATGTGTTGGTCAAAAGGAAGACTGATGGTACATTGCTACATTCTGTTTATAGAAAGCCAACCCACACTGACTTGTATCTGCGAGCTGATAGTTGTCACCATCCAGCTCAGTGTGGAGTACTTCGCACCTTGGTTCACAGGGCCCACGTTATCTCAGACCCTGAAAGTTTGGCAGCTGAGCTATCACACCTCGAAATCACCTTTCGTCAGAATGGTTATAGTGAGAGGCAGATCAAATGTGCGTTGCGCCATCAGCCTTCTGTGCAACGGGTGACTGACGATAGCAACGAAGTGGTACCTTAGTCTACAGCCTTTTTGCCTTACGCAGGAAGTATTTCCAACAGGATTGGCCGTATTTTGTGGAAATATGATGTGAAATGTGTTTTTCAACCACCTTCTAAGATTAAAGCCCTGTTGGCATCCGTAAAAGGTGATCCTGGTTTGTGTAAGGCTGGTGTCTATCGTATTCCTTGCAGTTGTGCCATGTCATATATTGGTCAGACAATCAGGACTGTGGAAGACCGGTGTATTGAACATGAGTGTCACACACGCTTACAACAGCCAAGCAAATCCGCTATTGCGGAACATTGCCTTGACACGGGTCATCCTATGGAATACAATACGGAGATTCTGGCTTGCACGTCCAGCTATTGGGATAGTGTTATTAAGGATGCTGTTGAAATCAGACTATCAAGCAACCTTATTAACAGAAATGGTGGATTTTGTGTAAATGCTGCTTGGAATCTGGCTCTGTCTCTCATAAAAAAAAAAAAAAAACAGAGGGACAGAATTAGTGCTACCGCACCTGTTGATTAATAGTAACTATCAATATTTCTGATGTAAGTTATCTTTGTTTGTGTTGACACTTGTTCTGTGTGTGGTGTCTTCCTTGTTTCTCCTCTGTGAACCGAGGTATTAAATTTGCTTGCACATTTCTTCTTCCTTGCATTTGTGCCTTGAGAATGGCAGGGTGTGCTCCTGTCGACATATCTGCAGTGTTCGACGACGTCACCCGGCAGCAAACCCGTAAGTTATTTGAACAACCACTGGTTGTTTTCAGTTTACTCAATCCCCATTTCATTATGTTCCTACATTTATGTAATTTCTGCAGTTTTAATTTGAAGCTCATAGCAAATTAATTATAGTCAGTCCACATTTGCCGCTGAGAGTGTTTTACAGTTTAAAATCTGGTTTCTAAATAGCTTTCTTACAATTATACGGGGTTACCCGTAAGTACCTAATGGGTTTCAGAAGACGGCTGTTCAAAAACTACAAGACATACAGGGAATGGACACACAGCAGTATTTAACTTTCATTACAGTGCTCAGTATGGGCACTGATCGTGACTTGGCATCCATCAATACGTGTGTGCTTCAAGTTGCTGGCATGAATCACTCGGGAAGGTGCGACAGGAGCCCACTATTGGAATCTGTTCATTCAGTTGTCTATCTGCGGGTCTGAATTAATTCAGTGCGATAGTACAGAGGTGATGATTTGTCTACATGTTCTGACACTCCTGCTCCCTAGTGCAACATCTCCTAGCATGTGACTAGAATAGACCTGCATTTATTTCTTGCATGTCATAATAGGCAATTAAATGAAGTTGTATACCTAATCGAGTTGTTACACTAATATCACGGGTACTATTGGAACACCTGTCAGTTTTAGCTCATTTCACAACCTTCCACTCAACCTTTTTGGGCTATTACTTTGGTCTCCTATTAGGGTTTAACCTCCACCTTTCAAGGAAGTACGGGTCATTTTTGGAAGAACATCTTATGTGGTGCATGATCTGTCTACTGAGCACTGGGATTTTATGCACGTACTGTTACAGTAGATTTATGTTCACACCTGAAATCCAGTGCGGTAGCCAATCAATTGTGTTGGAGGGAGGGAGATTGTCATACATCCCACGGTTCTAATCCCCTGACAATGCTTGCATCACGCTGCTGATGCCTGAGCTGTAAGCTCTCCACATATGCCAGGGAGCTGGTATGTATTCAATCTGGGGCACGTGGACTCTGGGCAACACTGACTACGTCAAGTGGCTTTTGCTGGGGGGGGGGGGGGGGGGGGGGGCTAGTGCAGACGATCTGTTGTGAAGCAGATAGGATATAATGTGGCATTTGGCATTTAGAATTGCATCGCAGCATTGGTCAACTTGTGCCTCATCGTCACCTGTAAAGTAGATTTGTAGAAATTTTTGTTCAGCTTCGGAGAATGATAGAAGTGAACCAACACCATGATGTATTTGTCCTTGAAATTTGAAAGTAGGCATGTACTGATCTCGGAAAACTTTGTCGGCTCCAAAAGACACCATTGGAAACACTGAATTATATTTGCTAATGTTCTGCAAAAAGTGTTTGGAATCAGGTGAGTTTCCCAAATGCAATAACAACAGTGGATCAAGTGGTGGATGCAGTGTCAGCAGTTTAACTTTGCCATTTGGTCATCACATTCCTGGTGTTTCATTGTCGAACTTAAGTGAACCACAATGCCCACACGTCTTACCCATTTGACCGAAATTTATGTTGAGATACAAATGATAATTGTAGTTAACATCAAATTAAAATTAAGCAAGATTCATATAAACATGTACTGTTCATCCAGATCAAGTAGCATGTAAACATTCTCATTAGATTGTTGGAGCATGTTGATCTTCTGATTGTGATGCATGTGAATAAGCAATCCATAAACGATCTGCTTCATTTCTTGCTGCATGTTGGTCATGTGATTATGATGCACGTGATGAGGCAACACGTAAACATTCTCTTTCGATTCTTGCCACTTGCTGATGATGTGATTCTGATGCAATGGTCTGCTTCATTGCTTGCTTGTCATCCTTATTTGTTTGAAAAGTTTAAATTCACTTATTTCTACATACTGCACCGGTAGATCTACTAAAGTAATGAACATTTGGGAGGCCAATGTATTGTTCGTCGATTCACAGAAGAAGAAGAAAAAAAGAAAAAAAAAAAAAACGAAAAATTACTGTTTGCACTGGAAAATTTCAGTTAGATATAAGTAATGTTTATCAGCATTGAAATGAGTTAGACACAATAAAACACCAATCTATTTGTTTCTGTCACATTCAAACATCTCACTACTTAAGTGCTCTTTCAAATACATTTGCCAGTGCAACACTTGTGCCACCTCCTGTAAGTTGATTGCACTTTGTCTGTAACCTTTGTGCATGTGCAAGCAATAACTTGACAAAATTTTATCACAATCACATGAATGGTATGGCAGTGCATGAAATATGAACAAACAAACATTGATTTAATTTCGTGTGAGGTGGATTTGGTGGGAGGACAGGGACTCTATCGCTGTGGCGTGTGCCCCGAGTGGCCTCCAGCTACTTGCTGCCTCTGCACTATCGTGCATTTTTAATTTTCGTATTCGTATTTTATTTATTTAGCAGTTTAAGCTAATTGACTCTCTAGCATGTTCAGTCTTCATCTTTTCACACCATTTTAATGCGGCTGACTATGGTGACGCTACTTGGAGCATCATTGAGTGATTGGCTATAGTTTTTAGCTGCCTGGGTTTTATCTGACTTTTAATCATCTGATTCAAGCTGCTGTTACACAAATTTTCATCCACAGTGAATGTCAAACATCCTGGAACTGTCAGTTCTCCTTTTCTCGTTCATCATTTTACATGAATGTCCTGTGCATAAGGGACTGGAAACAAAGATGTTTAGTCCCTTTAAACCAATTATCATAATCATCATCATCATCATCATCATCATCATTGTCACCGCCATTGCCATCATAGTAAAACTATACCACAGTGCATATTACAAATCAAAACTTGGAAAGATGCTCTGTCCAGTGATATGTGTAATTCTTCTGTATGCCTTGTAGATTTCTCACATTTGTCTTCTGAAACGCCGGAGGTAGTTGTAGCCCCGTAGCACAGGTGAGCAACTGGTAGCCCATGGTCCACATCCTGCCTGCAGTTAGTTTCAATCTGGCCTGCATAGGATATTCTATTATAAATATGTTCACTATTCTGTTCATATTAGCTTCCTATTTTATTACTCATTATGAAACCTAGACGTGAATTACCCCTTTTTATTTTTGTGTTGATAACACCTGAGAAGGAGTCCTATCCTTCCTGGTACTGTGCCAGATGGTTATAATTAAACTTTTCCTATTTAAAATGTTATAACACGGAAACTAATTATTGTATGAGTACCAAATTTGGTAGCATTAATGTCAGGGGAGTGGGGGAAGAGAAATAATGCAGAATCAGTTCAATTGAAACACGTGTTATGTGCTGCTATGGTACATCATACCGTTACTTCTACAAAAGGGGCTCAGTATGGCTCCCATCAGTACCAGAAGAGTCTGAAAGTGCAGGATCGCATTCTGCACAGCAGATCAAAGCACATCCATAGGTATGCTGGCTACCTTTCTTAATATGCTGTGTTTTAGATCAGCACATGTTCCCCTGGTAAACCCTGTCCTTCAGGTAGGAGGGACTGAGATCAGGTTATCGTGCCGGCTAAGCATTTGGAAACAATCAGCTGATAATTCGATCGTTTCCAAATGTGTTTCAAAGAAGCAGGTGAACTTCATGAGTGATGCGTGGTGGGGTCCCATCATACACAGAAACTGTTGTGTTCAATGCATCTCTGTCCTGTAGGGCGGGTATGACATCGTGGCAAAACATATTGCAGTAACTCTGGCCAGTTTCACTGCGTGGCTTTGGTCCTTGAGTGACAACCTGTTCAAAAAGAATAGGCCATTGATGAATGTAACCGTGAAGCCACACCATACGACGACATGTTCACCATACTGAGGAACTTCATGCGCAGTGATTGGAGGTGGAGATCCCCACACTTGGCAATTCTGTGTGTCCACTTCACCCGTCAGAGAAAAAGAGCTTCGTCTGTCTATAGGATGGTCCAGGGCCATCCCTTGTCAACTTGAACCTTGCGAGAAAGTCAGAGCAAAGTCAACACATCGTTGTGCATCCTGTAGTGTAAGCTCTGTTTGATATGGATTGTGTATGGATACCATTTGAGAATGGTTTGAAGCACCTTCCGTACAGTGGACTACGGATGTTCAGCTGTCATGACAGAGCATGCCCACTGCCTGACAATCGGGAATTGCATGCAGCATTGTCTGCCATAGCAATAGAGATTTCATCAACCACTTCTGGTGCAACCACTTGTCGACCTCTTCCCGGAGCGACATCCAGTTCTCCATTTGATTCAAACTACTTCTTCATGCTCCGTACAGCAGGTGGAGAAAGAGGATTCTCCCGTAATCCTTTCAGTCGGTGATATTCTCAAAGTGCAGCTTCAACATTACTGTTGTTTTGATATTAGAGCTTCAACCCACTATGCCCCCTGCTCCTTTTGTCCAAGCTCATGTTGACACGTCAACAAGTGCACTGCGACTGGTCAGGTGTGTGAAACTAAGAATCACGATGACTAATTGTGGCACTTGGTGGCCATATTTGGGAACTGGACAGTGACACTGTGACACATGGAAGTCTTGCATTCCGTGCTCTGACATTAATGCTACCAGGTTTGGTGCTCGTATTGTAATTGGTTTCCGTGTTATAACATGTTAAATAGGAAAAGTTCAATTATAACCACCTGGTATTTCACTAATTTCTTCCATATCTAATTTCAACTTACCCATTTCTTTTTTACAAGTTCTGTAACCTAAGGGAGCTAACATTCCATGCTGCAATCTATAAAAAGCCATTTTGTTTTTTCTGATGACAATGTCCACCTGATCAGGCCATGCCAAGATATCAGATTGGGATACTATTTTATTTTCAGAATATTTTACTCAAAAGGATGCCCTCTGCATTAAATCGTACAGTAGAGCTGCATGCTCGTGGGAAAATGTAGTAACTGCAGTTTCTCCTGTCTTTCAGTCATTTGCAGTACTTAAGTAGCAGTGCTAGATCAGTCAGTCATCCCAGTTATTGCCCTTGGAACTACTGAAGAGGCTGCAGGAACGACATGTTATGTTGGCCTCTCCACAAATATCCATCTGATGTTGTGTCTACTCTACAATTATCTATGTTGTTCATACATGCAAACCACCCCTCTGTCATGAGGTTCGCAGTTAGTGTAGGTTATTAGGAGATAGTAACCATTTATAGATAATAGATTGTAGTTTCAGGTGGTGCTGCGTCATGTCACAGTGATAACAACAGAATTTTTCTTTAGAGATAAAGTCAAGAGTTTGGTAGACATTTACAAGAAATTTACAGTTCTCGTTTGTTGTTCAGTGCTAACAACAGTGGGCTGCCATGTACTGAAGTACTGACCACATAATGCAGGGTGTTTCAAAATGAATATACAGATTTTATCTCTTTGTAGCATTTATTATATTCAACTTGCAACTATAAATTGTACATCAAATGAAAGAGCAACTCAAACAGTTTTGTTTGTATATCTTTGCCCAAAGGGAAGAGTATGGAGTAACCGAGAGTAACTGAAGAACGCATTGAACGAGTGAGTCTTTCATGTAGAGACCCGAGAAACCCCTTTGGAAGGCTAGTTGTGAATTAGCAATTCCAGTGAGTCCGTGTGGAAATTTTTAACGAGATGCTTAAACTACATCCTTATTGTTTTCAGTTATTACAAGTTCTAAAGCCTACATACTATAGTTTACGTGTCAACTTTTCAAACAAAATGTTGCTGCATGACGAAGATCTTCTGGATCATGTCTGTCGTCTTCAGTGATGTATTGACACTTTGCCTAAGTGGAGTTGAGGAAACGTACTCCAATGTTTGCAACTGGGTGACCGTGAGTCTGTGTCCATAATAATAGCCTTTTCCCTTCTTGTGAGTAACACTCTTTACTTTATCCAATGGAGTAATCGTGTTCAACATGTGCTTTTTGAACCATAAGTCTTAATTTGTCTTAACAGTTGTACCTCTGTAAAGCACTGATCAAATAACAAAACATTGTAATCTGGTAGTTACTGTCTGTAATAATATCATTATTTATTAACTAGCCAGTATTGTTTATGTTGTTGTTGTTGTTGTTGTTGTTGTTGTGGTCTTCAGTCCTGAGACTGGTTTGATGCAGCTCTCCATGCTACTCTATGCTGTGCCAGCATCTTCATCTCCCAGTACCTACTGCAACCTACATCCTTCTGAATCTGCTTAGTGTATTCATCTCTTGGTCTCCCTCTACGATTTTTACCCTCCACGCTGCCCTCCAGTACTAAATTGGTGATCCCTTGATGCCTCAGAACATGTCCTACCGACCGATCCCTTCTTCTGGTCAAGTTGTGCCACAAACTTCTCTTCTCCCCAATCCTATTCAATACTTCCTCATTAGTTATGTGATCTACCCATCTAATTTTCAGCATTCTTCTGTAGCACCACATTTCGAAAGCTTCTATTCTCTTCTTCTCCAAACTATTTATCGTCCATGTTTCACTTCCATACAGGGCTACACTCCATACAAATACTTTCAGAAATGACTTCCTGACACTTAAATCTATACTCAATGTTAACAAATTTCTCTTCTTCAGAAACGCTTTCCTTGGCGTTGCCAGTCACATTTGATATCCTCTCTACTTCGACCATCATCAGTTATTTTGCTCCCCAACATTAGTTATTTTGCTCCCCAACATCAGTTATTTTGCTCCCCAAATAGCAAAACTCCTTTACTACTTTAAGTGTCTCATTTCCTAATCTAATTCCCTCAGCATCACCCGACTTAATTCGACTACATTCCATTATCCTCGTTTTGCTTTTGTTGATGTTCATCTTATATCCTCCTTTCAAGACGCTATCCATTCCATTCAACTGCTCTTCCAAGTCCTTTGCTGTCTCTGACAGAATTACAATGTCATCGACGAACCTCAAAGTTTTTATTTCTTCTCCGTGGATTTTAATACCTACTCCGAATTTTTCTTTTGTTTCCTTTACTGCTTGCTCAATATACAGATTGAACAACATCGGGGAGAGGCTACAACCCTGTCTTACGCCCTTCCCAACCACTGCTTCCCTTTCATGTCCCTCGACTCTTATAACTGCCATCTGGTTTCTGTACAAATTGTAAATAGCCTTTCGCTCCCTGTATTTTACCCCTGCCACCTTTAGAATTTGAAAGAGAGTATTCCAATCAACATTGTCAAAAGCTTTCTCTAAGTCTACAAATGCTAGAAACGTAGGTTTGCCTTTCCTTAATCTTTCTTCTAAGATAAGTCGTAAGGTCAGTATTGCCTCACGTGTTCCAGTATTTCTATGGAATCCAAACTGATCTTCCCCGAGGTCGGTTTCTACTAGTTTTTCCATTCGTCTGTAAAGAATTCGTGTTAGTATTTTGCAGCTGTGGCTTACTAAACTGATTGTTCGGTAATTTTCACATCTATCAACACCTGCTTTCTTTGGTATTGGAATTAGTATATTCTTCTTGAAGTCTGAGGGTATTTCGCATGTTTCATACATCCTGCTCACCAGATGGTAGAGTTTTGTCAGGACTGGCTCTCCCAAGGCCGTCAGTAGTTCCAATGGAATGTTATCTACTCCGGGGGCCTTGTTTCGACTCAGGTCTTTCAGTGCTCTGTCAAACTCTTCACGCAGTATCGTATCTCCCATTTCATCTTCATCTACATCCTCTTCCATTTCCATAATATTGTCCTCAAGTACATCGCCCTTGTATAGACCCTCTATATACTCCTTCCACCTTTCTGCTTTCCCTTCTTTGCTTAGAACTGGGTTTCCATCTGAGCTCTTGATGTTCATACAAATGGTTCTCTTATCTCCAAAGGTCTCTTTAATTTTCCTGTAGGCAGTGTCTATCTTACCCCTAGTGAGATAAGCCTCTACGTCCTTACATTTGTCTTCTAGCCATCCCTGCTTAGCCATTTTGCACTTCCTGTCGATCTCATTTTTGAGACGTTTGTATTCCCTTTTGCCTGCTTCATTTACTGCATTTTTATATTTTCTCATTTCATCAATTAAATTCAATATTTCTTCTGTAACCCGAGGATTTCTACTAGCCCTCGTCTTTTTACCTACTTGATCCTCTGCTGCCTTCACTACTTCATCCCTCAAAGCTACCCATTCTTCTTCTACTGTATTTCTTTCTCCCATTCCTGTCAATTGTTCCCTTATGCTCTCCCTGAAACTCTGTACAACCTCTGGTTCTTTTAGTTTATCCAGGTCCCATCTCCTTAAGTTCCCACCTTTTTGCAGTTTCTTCAGTTTTAATCTACAGGTCATAACCAATAGATTGTGGTCAGAGTCCACATCTGCCCCTGGAAATGTCTTACAATTTAAAACCTGGTTCCTAAATCTCTGTCTTACCATTATATAATCTATCTGATACCTTTTAGTATCTCCAGGGTTCTTCCATGTATACAACCTTCTTTCATGATTCTTAAACCAAGTGTTAGCTATGATTAAGTTGTGCTCTGTGCAGAATTCTACCAGGTGGCTTCCTCTTTCATTTCTTAGTCCCAATCCATATTCACCTACTAAGTTACCTTCCCTCCCTTTTCCTACTGCCGAATTCCAGTCACCCATGACTATTAAATTTTCGTCACCCTTCACTATCTGAATAATTTCTTTTATTTCATCATACATTTCTTCAATTTCTTCGTCATCTGCAGAGCTAGTTGGCATATAAACTTGTACTACTGTAGTAGGTGTGGGCTTCGTATCTATCTTGGCCACAATAATGTGTTCACTTTGCTGTTTGTAGTAGCTTACCCGCATTGCTATTTTCCTATTCATTATTAAACCTACTCCTGCATTACCCCTATTTGATTTTGTGTTTATAACCCTGTAGACACCTGACCAGAAGTCTTGTTCCTCCTGCCACCGAACTTCACTAATTCCCACTATACCTAACTTTAACCTATCCATTTCCCTTTTTAAATTTTCTAACCTACCTGCCCGATTAAGTGATCGGACATTCCACACTCCGATCCGTAGAATGCCAGTTTTCTTTCTCCTGATAACGTCGTCCTCTTGAGTAGTCCCTGCCCAGAGAACCGAATGGGGGACTATTTTACCTCCGGAATATTTTACCCAAGAGGACGCCATCATCATTTAATTATACAGTAAAGCTGCATGCCCTCGGGAAAAATTACGGCCGTAGTTTCCCCTTGCTTTCAGCCATTCGCAGTACCAGCACAGCAAGGCCGTTTTGGTTATTGTTACAGGGCCAGATCAGTCAATCATCCAGACTTGCCCTTGCAACTACTGAAAAGGCTGCTGCCCCTCTTCAGGAACCACACGTTTGTCTGGCCTCTCAACAGATACCCCTCCGTTATGGTTGCACCTACGGTATGGCTATCTGTATCGCTGAGGCACGCAAGCCTCCCCACCAACGGCAAGGTCCATGGTTCATGGGGGGATGGTATTGTTTATATGGACAGTATTATCTAGCGTCCAAAGGGAATAGTGACATAGAGTGGCTATTTATTGCTCCACTGTCGTCATTTGACAGTATTTGGCTGCGTTCACAGTATTCTGTTTCTCCCAGCAGTGCCCATGTGTGTAACAAACTTCACCATTGAAACTGTCAAGTTAAAATGGTTTCATCACTCATTACCGTACACTACCCCCCAGGATTAAGGCAGCACTGTTTGATTTTCTCAACAAGAGGATTATATTCACATCATGAGAAAGTAATACAAATTGGTTTCATTATTTTTTGTGGAGTTTTCCTGATACTAACAATAAGTTCCGTTGATACACTTCTCTTGCAACAGCACATTGCACAGGAAGAGTGGCTTTTGCAGCCACGGCAGGTTGGTGTGCCGTGATACAGTGTGGTGGAAGTGCAATGTGTTGCCTCTGAGAATTTTATCATACATGTAGACACTGCTGGTATAAACATAAAACTGGAATCCAGCTAAACATCACCAACTAATAACTGTAAAAGTATTACATAATGACACTGTGATACTATTTGCTTTGCATGGTGGATAATGTTTTCAGTGCAAATAATTCTTACTAATCAACACTGCTCTTGTTATGGACAACAGTACAATGGTTCGTGCTTGAGTGATGCTTTGTGCTATATTTTAAGGTTGCATTTTGTACCACACTTCCACTTCATATGGAATATTATTGTAAAACAATCTTTCCTAAAGAATACTTTAGTTATACATTTTGATGTTTTTGATTGTACAATGGCCAGAAGGCGGTACTTCGTAATAAAACCGACAGCCATTTCACAAAATAAAAGTGCTGTTTTGTTATGTATTATTTATTTGTTAGGCATTTACAAAGACATTCATTGTATAATGTGTTAACTAAAATATTCTGATAGCTCTGCACCAAGTTGCGATATTGTTTGTATATGTTCTTATAATACTATGCAATATCAAAAATATTCCTTGAGCCACTATTTGACTGAGTCAGTGTGTGCGTATACCCTTCAGATGCCATGCACGTCATGCACCAGTAAATGGTCCATTAATTGGATTTCCCCCGCACTCACATTCAGGACTGTCCAGTAGGCCCCGTTTATTCATTAGTTGCTTACTGCTACCAACACATGCCTCACAGACTTCAGAGTCATCAACAATTTTCTCCGGAGGTTGAATCTATCGATCTTCTTCTTGAGGTCATCCACAGAGTTTTGGTTCTAATGTCCACTTACAGCCCATAGTTCTTTAAAAACTGTCTTCGAGTTGCAGCCTTGCAATTCTTCACAAATTTTTCATAAACGTGACTTGGATTTAAGTCTGTAGGTGCTAGATCTTGGTATATAGAGAATTCTGGGTTTCCTAGGATTTTTCTGTATTATCTGTGATTACACAATTTTGAGCGGTTCTGTGTTTGTTAGAATGGCAAGCCAGGCACATGGGGCAGCCCTGAATGTTCAGAGATTGTTCACATTGTCTCCTTCAGTTAGACTTCCACTTTAACTATGCATGTACGTCTCATCCAGACTGGTGTACAGTATTCAGCCACTACTTAGATCAGTGTGCTCACTTCACACCCCCATGTCATTCCAGGTACTATATCATTTCAACATAGACCGAGCAGGGTAGCGGAGCGGTTAGCACACTGTACTTGCATTTGGGAGGATAACAGTTCAAACCTGTGTCTTGTGATTTAGGTTATCCATGATTTTCGTAAATCGCTCAAGGCACGGCCAATTACCTTCTCCATTCTTCCTTAATCTGAGCTCGTGCTCTGTCTGTAATGACCTCATTATCAATGGGACGTTAAACACTAATCTCCTCCTCATTTCAACATAGAACACTGTATGAGAATTGTGGTGTCACCGCCAGACACCACACTTGCTAGGTGGTAGCTTTAAATCGGCCGCGGTCCATTAGTACATGTTGGACCCGCGTGTCGCCACTGTGTGATCGCAGACCGAGCGCCACCACAAGGCAGGTCTCGAGATACGGACTAGCACTCGCCCCAGTTGTACGGACGACATTGCTAGCGACTACACTGACGAAGCATCGCTCATTAGCCGAGCAGATAGTTAGAATAGCCTTCAGCTAAGTCCATGGCTACGACCTAGCAAGGCGCCATTAGCCTTACATAGCAATTGATAATTATCGTCTAAAGCATGTCTCAACAAGAATGATGTATACAACAAGGATGGATTAAAGTTAAGTATTCTAAAAGCAACGTACTTTTCTTTATAGCAATTCATTGAGCATCCTGTTTCAGACTTCAAGATATTCTGCGTGAGCTTATAGCGTGCATATCGGCCCCCTCAAAATAACACTGTGTCGGCACTTCTGTCGACACATCAAGAATGAAAGGAGAAATCCTTGTAAAAAAAAAATTTATCAGAGAAAGAGTATTGCTGTTGTCGAAAGCAAATTATCTCAACTCTCAAAATATACTTAGTCAATTTACTTCAGTTTCTTGCACAGTTGAAATAAATAAAAATGTAAACGTTCATTTGTTCAAAATCTGCTCTGAAATTTTGACACGATGTCAGATTCTAATACAGGCATATTTTTAGGTAACTAATTCTTTAGTATAATATACAAAGGGAAAACATTGTTACCAAAAATTTGAAAATGTGCCTATTTGATTTACTTCAAATTTTTACACTGTACTCTAATAAATGTTTAAGTGCATATAAATTGTATCATGTATAGTGAAATGTTGTTAGCCGACAGAAAAGTTGTATTTATGTCTTATTGGTTTATACAGAATCTGAATTTACAGTAACAATAAACAAGAATAAACGTCAGAGAGAGGGGGGAAGAGGAGATGATAAGACGATGGGGGGAGGGACATAGAAAATGTGGAGGAGGAGATGGACAGAGGGTGGCAGCAGGAGGAGATGGAAAAAGAAGGGAGAAAGGAGGATATACACAAAGAAAGGGAGAGGGGAAGGTGACAGGCAGGGCAGAGAAGAAGATTTGGATGGACATTCCATTGCCATACATGTTAGAAATGTGTCTTCTTTCATTTCCATTTAAACAAACTGAGCCACTGCAAAGCATGGCCAGGTGTAGCTAGTACACTAATATATTTTCAGACAGGCATAAGCTATTTATATTTTTGAACAACAATGTACAGGTCTCTGTTAAAATCAACTGTGAGAAAAAGAAAATGCTCTGCAGTACTGTGCTGTGAAAATGCAGTTTAGTTTTCTTTCTCGCAGTCAGGTTTAACTATGATATCAGGGCATTTAAACCATTACACAAATTGTTTCAAAAAAATTGACAGTTCTATCACTTAATGATGTGGCCTCTTTGAGTCAGCTTGTAACAAAGCACCCCAGTAAGATCTTCTATTTCTTCTGATTCTGAGCTTCCCATTGCCAATTGAATCCCACCGTCTTCCTTATCTCTCTCTCCCGTCTGTCTGGTGGTCTTCCTCTAGGTCTTTTTTGGTAAACTGGGCTCCAGTCTAGGACTTGTTTAGACCATCTACCTTCTTTTGTTCGAGCAACATGACCAGCCCGCTGTCGGCTCAATGTATTCCCTCTTTCCATTCTGTTGGTGACCTTCGATGTTTGTCTTATTTCATCTGCTCTCTTCCTGTCTTTTTTTTTTTTTTTTTTTTTTTTTTTTCGTGTAACCCGACATTGATCTTTCCATTCCTCTTTGGGCTACTGTTAGCTTCCTAACAACTCATTTAATGTCCATGTTTCGCAGCCATAAGTTATTACTGGCAATACGCATTGGTCAAAAATAGATTTCTTCAGCTCAACCAACATCTTAGATTTCAAAATTGAAGAGTGCCTCCCATAAGCCTGGCAGCCCAATTTAATTTGCTGTAATATTTCTGGTTTTAAATCTCCTTTCATGTTTATCAGTTGACCCAGATAGATATATTCTGTGACTCTTTGGGGTTGTGTACTTACAACTGATATACTTCCCTCAGGTGTCCATTCATTGATCATTATCAATGTTCATTTTTAGTTCAACTTCAGAGCACACTAATGCAAGTTCGTTAAATAATACTTGAAGTTCTTCTATGCCATTTCTAAATAGGACAATATTATCTGCAAACCTCAAGTTGTTCAGTCTTTTACTCGCGAACTTGAATTCCCTTTCCTACCCAATTGAAATTAGACATGGCTTTTTCTCTAAGACTGCTGAAAATGGTTGCTTTACAGCCTTTTCAATGGGAAATTCATCAGTGTCTTTGGCAACACTCACAAAGGCTATGGAGGTTCCGTAAATGTTATGTAGGATTTTAATATAGCCCTGTGTTACTCCTTGTTCTTTCAGAGCCGCAAACATAGCTGGGTGACTGATTTAATCAAAGGCCTTTTCAAAGTATATAAAAGCAAGGCAAAAGGAGTAGATGGTTCTCATTTGTTCTACTAATTATTTCCCGTAGCGTAAAGATATGATCAGCTGTGCTAAATCCTGATCAGAAACCGGCTTGCTCAATGGGTTGAGCCTGGTCGAGTGTAGTGCTCAACCTGGTAGTCAAGATCCTAGTGAAAACTTTGTACGCTATGGAGAGTAAGCTGATAGAGTGATAGTTCTTTATATCTTTGGTACTACCTTCCTTACGTATTAGAATTATTTTGGCTTTATTCCAGTCTCTTGGTAATGTTCCACAGTGCAAACAACCTGAAAATATCTTAGCTGAATGCTTTATGGATTCCTCATCTATCAGTTTTAGAACATCGACTGGGAGGTCATCACTACCTGGAGCAGTCCCTTTTTTCATATTGTGTATTGCATGTTTGAGTTCTGATGGGAATATTTCTGGAATTTGGGCAGCAGAAACATCCAATTCGTCAAGGATCAAGGTATCATCATTGATTTTACTGTATAGGTTAGTATAGAAATTTTCAATATATTAAAGTATTTTTTTCTTGTCTGTAATTCGGCCTTGATCTGTGATTCCTTCCGATCATAAGCATTCGCTTAGCTTTCTTTAAACTAGATTTATTCTCAAGACTGGAGCGTGTCTTCTTCATACTTCTTAATGTCATCTTTCATGCTCTTTCTCAGAGCTTTGCACAGCTGTGCATATTCTATCTTATCTTTGTCTGTATCAACTTCCATTCTTCTTCTCTTGTCCATCAAACCTGTTGTTTTATTTGTGAGTTTCTTGGGTTGGTTTTGAGATTTACATAAGCCATCCACTTCTATAGCTGTCGTGATTAGTACCTTTGATACTTCTTCTGCTTCACATTCTTTTAATTTTCTCTGAATTCTTCCTTGAAATTCCTGTTTCTATTCTTCAAGATTTTTTACATTTAAAATTGTACTTTTTCGTTTAACTAGTTTTAATCTTTCATATTTTGTATTAAATTCAGATCTTTCTCTTACCAGTCGGTGATCACTGCTTGTCTTGAACCTGTTTAACACAGTGAGATCTAGGATGTTTTGAGGCCTATTGGTGAGAATGAAGTCTATCTTGTTTTTCACTTCAAAGTTAGGACTCAAAGTCCATTTGCGACTTGGGTGCTTCTTGGGAAACATATTCATAATAGGTGTTTTCATGCATTCTGCAAATTGTGCCAATCTCTCACCTCTATCATTTCTTTCATCTATTCTATACTTGTCAACAACTGAATCACCTTCTTTGTATGTTCCAACTTTGTCATTAAAGCCTCCAATAATGAATTTATAAAAATAATCTCTGGCTTTCTCAAAGGTTTCCTTCAGACATTTGTAGAAAAATTCTCTCTCTTCATCTGAGTAGATGTAGGTGCATATGCTTGAACTATTTGGATCTTATACCTGTCTCATATTCTTAGGACCAAGCATGCATTTCTACTTGAAGTTCCATCTAATACTGTTATCTTGTCGACAATGGTTTTGGTTACTAAAAATCCAACTCCATGTAATTTTGCATTTGGTTCTCCCCAGTAATATAAGAGATTCCCTGAATTCAAGTGAAGGCTTCTCTTTTTTCACAAAAAAATTGTATATAATTTAAACAAAATATGTGTGTGCAAGGATGTGCTGTTCATTTTACTCCTGCAGTTGGATTTAACAGAAAACAGGAAAGTTGTATCTATGGTTTATTGGCTTAGAATACTGCTACGGACTACTGTCCACACAGATCCAGCAGCTGGTGCGATCTCTCTCACACTCTATATACCAATCAAATTATCCATTTGTTTTAAGTGACTTCAGTTACCAATCAAGATTTCCTTTGCAACACCAACCTACATAGCGAGAGTAGTGAGAGAGGGTGGGGAAGGACATGGGAATGAAGACGGGGGGGGGGGGGGGGGGGGGAGGGGGACAGAGACAGGTGTGAGGAGGAGGCGAACGATGGAGAGGGAGGAGGAGGTGATTAACAAAGAAAGGGGGAGGAGGAGATGGATAGTTCCGGGGGGAATGGATATTAGAATGTACAACCAACCCTCATACATACTTGGCAATAGCAAAGCATTATGGGGTTCATTAGTATCTGATATTTATGGCAGTCACGGTTTATCCCAACTGCTTTACAACTGCCGATAACATTGCATCCCCAGTTCCCTCTGGAAAGGTGATCTTTGTATTAGAGGGCCTGTGACTGACTTTGATTTTGCTAGTTTGTAATAGCCCTCGAGATCTGTTAAGCCTTTAAGCTGCTTCCCGAATCTGTGCTGTAGCTGAAAAACTCTGGGCTTGTTTCTCACTCACAAGCATTCTGATTGATTCATAACCTTTCTGCAGGTAATACCACCATACTCGTGAACAAATATGACAAACTGTTGACCAGAAAAGCAGCCACAATGTCACGGGAACACTGTGGCATGTCCCTTACTTTGATTATGGCACACAAAACATTCACTGTGTATACACTGGTCAGCCAGGACCTACATAATAGCCGTTATGTCTGCCTTTGGCACGGATAACAGCATTGTGACGTGGAAGCGATCGGGCTTTGGTGGGTCGCTGGAGGGAGATGGCACTGTATCTGCACACACGACTCACCTAATTACCATAAATTTGAGAGAGGGTGTCAGTGATCTCTAATGCCACATTCAGTCAAATCCCGAGTGTGTTCGATCGGGTTCAGATCTGGCTAGTAGAGGGGCCACCGTGTGAATTGAAACTCGACATTCCTCAAACCACTACGTCATGCTCCAGGACTTGTGACACAGTGCATTATCTTGTTGAAAAATGCCAGTGCTGTTGGGAAATGTGATCATCATGAAGGGGTGTATATGGTCTGCAACAAGTGTATGGTAGTCCTTGGCCATAACATAGCCTTGCACAAGCTCCACTGGACCCATTGATGCCCATGTCAATATTCCCCAGAGCCTAATGGAGAAGCCACCAACTCATCTCTATTATGCAGTACAGGTGTCGAGGAACTGTTCTCCTGGAAGTTGACGGATTCGTGCGCTCCCATTGGCACGATGAAGAAACTATCAGGATTTTTCAAATCGTGCAATGCTCTGCCACTGTGCCAACGTCCAATGCCAATGGTCACATGCCCATTTTAGTCATATTTGCCATTGTGATTGTGGTAACGTTGGCATGTTCATGTGTTGTCAGCTTTGAAGGCCCCCTGTTAGGAATGTTCAGTGCACTGTGTATTCGGACACACTTGTACTCTGCCCAGCATTAAAGTTTGATATTAGTTATGCCAAGGTTCGCCACCTGTCGTGTTTTACCAATCTGCCCATCCTACAAAGTCCGACATCTGCAATGAACGGTGGCTTCGCAACCCCACAATATCCGGACGTGGTTTCATCTCGGCTTTGCCCCATGTTGAAGACACCAAAGCACTCGTCGAACACGTGACAAGTTGTGCAGTTTATGAAATGTTTGTGCCGAGCTTCTGGGCCGCGACAATCTGCCATCAGTCAGGCTCAGATAGATCATGCACCTTGCCTGTTCTACACACGTACAGCACGCTCACTGATACTACGTGCACCATGCATGTGTCTGACTGGCAGCCACTCCTCGGCAGGTGACGCTGCTATCGCCTCGACGGGTTTATATCGATAGTCGGTGATCGTAGTGTTCTGGCTGATCAGTGTACAGTTAGACGGTTTGTATTTGCAGCACAAGAAATAAATTCACAGATCTGGTATTAATCAATAATTAACAGCTAAAGAAAAATGAAACACAAAGGAAGTTTCTTGACTTGAGTGAATGCTCAAATAAGTGAGTTCCAAAAGTACCAGTCACAGGCCGTGTGTGCGTCTTGGAGCTGCTGCTGGCCTGACTACTGGTGTGACCCTCTAATGAGCTGCTAGTAAGCTGTCTGGTTTGAATTATCGCCTCACACTGACTCGAGTACTGCTGCCGTGATTTATATTTTGCGAGTAGGTGTTGGTATGTGTAGCCATAGCACCCTCTGAATTCTCCATGCATTGAAAACCTAGTCCATTATAGTTCATAAGACTATCTTTAATAGCATGGGAAAGATATATTACAAGGCAATGGTTAAAGTAAGAGTTCCTGCTATGTGGTGTCCCCCCCCCCACCCCCCCCACCCCCCACCCCACACACACACACACATACACACCCACAATATAAATGTTGAAACTTCCTGGTAGATTAAAACTGTGTGCCCGACCGAGACTCGAACTCGGGACCATTGCCTTTCGCGGGCAAGTGCTCTACCAACTGAGCTACCGAAGCACGACTCACGCCTGGTACTCACAGCTTTACTTCTGCCAGTATCTCGCCTCCTACCTTCCAAACTTTACAGAAGCTCTCCTGCGAGCCTTGCAGAACTAGCACTCCTGGCAGAAGTAAAGCTGTGAGTACCGGGCGTGAGTCATGCTTCAGTAGCTCAGTTGGTAGAGCACTTGCCCGCGAAAGGCAAAGGTCCCGAGTTCGAGTCTCGGTCGGGCACACAGTTTTAATCTGCCAGGAAGTTTCATATCAGCGCACACTCCGCTGCAGAGTAAAAATCTCATTCTGAATATAAATGTTGTCTCTTGACAGATCGTATGCACAGATGATGATGGTGAAGAAGAACTTTAACTGTTTACAATGAGTAATCTATTTAAGTAATAATCGCTATGTTCCTTTGATGTATGGCTTTCTCACATTTCTCAGTGTGAGCACTTTATCTTTCAGGTATATTATGCGGCAATTATTTGAAGCTTTGCAGTATGTACATGGTAAAAATATAGTTCACAGAGATTTGAAGCCAGAAAACATTTTACTGGACGACAACTTTAATATTAAATTGACAGACTTTGGTTTTGCAAGGGTTGTAAAACCAGGTGAAAAGTTATTTGGTAAGTAAGGAATGCAGATTTTGTGTTTTATTATTATTATTATTATTATTATTATTATTACTACTACTATTACTACTACTACTACTACTGCTATTACTACTGTGTATCAAATTGTAATAAGAGCTTAATTGACACATAAATTGTTCTTGTAGTAAAAAGGGAACTTGTATCCATGATCAGGCAGCTAGTATCTGGTTTTTCCCTACTGTAAATATAAAGATCTGATTTTGTTTTGTTTCACTTAATATGGAATGTTGCTCATGTAGAAAGAGATATGGCATTACAAAATAGTACATGTTCTGAATAATAAATAAAGGAGGTCAAGTAAAATTTTCTTTTTGGAGTTAATGGCATATACATCTACATCTATACGATTATTCTGCAGTTCACAATTAAGTGCCTGCAGAGGGATGGAAAAGGGAGAATGTAGTCTTAGTTATCATTTAACAAAACATTAAATGCTAGTTTTATGCTAGACATGCTACATGGCAGGTACAAACATCAGAAATCTACACATCTAGATTCAGGTAGCAGTTCATAAATGAAAGAGTGAAAGAAAGAAAAAATACGAAAAAAGAACACTGCTCCCTTAATTGTTATTCCAGGATTATACTAAATAAGTCTATTGAAGTTCTTGATAACTTACACATTGTGAAATGTAATATCTGCATTATGCTAAAAGACTTAGCTCCCAAGTGAGCTGTAAAGTGATCAGTTTTTAAAAAGGAAAGGTAAATTTTTTTCTGTTTCTAATTTGATCATGTCACACAAATATCATTATTGTCATATATTAGGAAGTTAGTATGGAGCACTAATGCTGTTTATCTGAGATCTTTTTACTGCTCATATGGAAAACATAAAAACTGAAAATCTAAAAAAAGACAGAAAACTGAAGATTTGCTGCTGCAGGAAATTAATTCTATGAGCAATGTGCGGCACGTGCCAGTTGGAAACTTCACAATGGGAGCCTTACCTGTTTAGATCAGAATCTACAATTAGAAAGTCCATTTTCTATACAGATTGCAGTCTTTAATTGAAATTTCACCCATGCTAAACTTTTAAGAAATGAACACCAGGGTGAAGGGACTGGCAGTAATTTTGTTGAAAAGATCATTGTACTCTTCTAATGTTATCAAAGTTCTTCTGTAGTATTCTACGTTTCATACACAGGCGGTGTTTTTACTGGTTAGATTTTGATGCTATAAAAATACTGAGTGCAATGTTCCAAATTTTTATTCTATTTGAGGATGGAATCTCTCTAGTTAGTACAGGAGTTCATAAATAGATTGCAATCTAAAAAAATAGTGGCCATAATACTAAGCAACTCTCAGAATAATATAGGAAAGCAATATGTAATCAGATATTCTGTTTTGCTCATTTACCCTCAGACAAGAATATTAAGTAATATGATAAGAATTGGTTGATGTGTGTTAAACAAATGTTTGTAAGCCAGTTTAATAGCACAAGGTAAAACTTACATCATGTTATATAATTCCTCTGCTGTCAGCAGAGTATGATTAGTTGGTAGAGTTGACACAGTGTTGTGAACAGTATTTTTTAATTGAGAAGTGATATCTTGTACAATATGATTGTTAAGGAAATTTCGATTTTTTTTTTCAAGTGTCAAAAACATGTTGAGTAGCAATTTATTAACACTGAATGAATACCTTTATTGAAATCTGGTATTTTATTTATGCAACCACAAATTCTGTTTCCAATCCTGGTTGAAAGTAGCGGTTTTGATTCACAAAACAGCAACTAATTCATCCTTGAAATATTCACAAATGTTTGCAATTAAAAATAAAGATGTAAGTATTACTATGTCAGTTCCATGTTTTCATAAAATGTAATCTAGAAGAAAGGGAGTAGAAGGTGTATTTTTTTGTAGTTCGCCTCAATCTATTGTAGGGTATGTGGCAGAATATTTTTTAATTCATTTTTAAATGGAGATCATCACTGCTTCAGTAGTGAAGTAGCAGAGACTTGGTAGGAGTAATTTATTTAGCCTTGCCTCCAATTGTATATATCGTTGACTGTGAGGCACTCTTGTGGTACAGACCTGTGTGGTACGCCAGGCTACCTGGCGCCAGAGGTGCTAAAGTGCAACATGTTCGAGACTGCAGAGGGTTACTCGTACGACGTGGACATGTAAGTTGTGTCTGCATTGTTCCTGACTGTAACATTTTGTTTGCTTCACTTGCTTCCATTTCAATCTTTATAAACTGCCATTTGGTACATTGAAGTCTTCTATATCTGTCCTTCCTATCTTTTAACACCATTTAATGTACTTATTAGTTTGCAAAGTGCAGTGCTGTGTTTTTACATTACCGAATATTTCCCACATTCTCTTTGTATAAACCTAGTTGCTCTGCTGCTGTTACAAACAGTTTGATGCATTCAGATTGCATTTTTGCTTTGTTTTGTAAGTTTATCCAGTTGCTTGCATACCGATTAATTCTTAGAAGTTAAACTAATGTGTATTTTTGTTCTCTCTTCAACTTTGTGTTGTGGATATGTTTTCCCTTTCTTGCTCTATTGCCCAATTGTAACATTGGATCACAGTATCTCTAGGTGTGCACATTTACGTTTCTGAAGCTAATTAAATTTCCATTAGTTCTGACAGCATGTGTTGATGTTGGATTGCATTTAATGTTATGTCGATTTTATTTTTAATGCAAACTGTCAGATAATCTTTGCCTTACTACATTAAGTCTCTCGTTTATGTGTGTATGTGTACTGAACCAGAAGAAAACTGGATATGCAGTTTCAGAAAGTTGAAGTATCATATCTATTGCTGTGTCCTGCTACTTTTACCACAAAGTACAGTAACATAGTTCCAGTATTGGAACAATAAACACAAGTGAGAGAAAGCAACCACTCCCTTATAGCCATTTGATCCACCAGTGTCCGCCTGCCCATCAGGCTGGTTGGAGAGGAAACAAGGCAACTGGTGGGAGACAGGGGAAGGAGGGTTAAGATGTGCAATGTAGAACCAGGAGGAGGTAGGGATGGTAATGGTAGGCAGAACAGATGGTTCTCTGTGGCTGTAACAACAATAGTTCTGGAAAATAAAAAATAACGCGCACAAATCAGAGTGTGGGGGGAGGAGGGGTTGGAGTAATTGCAATGTTTGAGCTTAGGACAGATGATATTGAACATGTAAGATATGCTGCAGGAAAAGTTCTTACCTATACAGTTCACAGTAACAGGTTAATTAAGAAAGGGGGGTGGGGGGGAATTGAGAGATATCCATATGGCATTAATACTGAAGCAGCCATTGAACTCATATGTGCTGTGATGTGCTGCACTTTCAACAACTAGGTGCTAGAGCTTTCACAGGAAGCATCCCTGGCTGAACCACAGTAGAAGGTGGTAGATGAATATGTAGGATAGGTTTTGCACCATGATTGTCTAGGAGGGGAGAGGTAATGTGCAGGATTGCTCTTGATATGGACTAAGATATTGTGTATATTGAGTGGGTGACAATACTACTTTGGTTGAAAGGAGTAGAAATTTAATTGAATATATCTCGTAGCAGGTCACAGTGAAAGATATACAGAACTTTAGTGAAGGAAGTGGTAGAGTTGTTTGAAGATTGGGTGATACTGTGTGTTTAGTGGAATATAGTCTTCAGCAAATGTCTTGTCAATGGTTGCAGCTTTGTTGGTGTTGTAAAAAGAGTTGGGATAGGTATTTCTGTTTCTGGACAGGAAGAAAAGTAACAAATTGACTTCTTTCAATTATTTAATTTGTAAAGCTGTGGTTGCAGTTGTGAGTGATAAAATTCTTTCAGTGGTTTGACCAAAAAATTATTTTCACTGTAGGATGTCCCTTTCTTTGATGAATTTTCAAAGATGTTTTCCACCTATATTGAATGCTGTTTACATGTGCTTGTTCATGGAACAAGGACAGTGTTGTTGATTATGCATTGTTTTGTGACAGTATAATCAATAATACTATAGACTGCAATAATGTGTGTGTCTTGTAAATTATCATCATGTTGATGGCCACATACTAGTATTATTGTGACAAAAGAAATTCTCTGTGTTATCAAGTTCGATATTACTTCATTGCCCCCAAAATTTTCTGTACCTTGTTTGATTACATTCCAGATTTTGTGCAGTGTTCAGCCAAAAACCTGAAAAAGAAAGAAAAACAAAACTGTCTCAGTACTGACAGTCACTTTTAAACAATTCCGCAGAAGTCTCTTGATGGATTTTGGTTTCTGTTAAAGATGGATGTGTTCAGCATTCATCAGTCTCTAGTTCACCTAATATTTTATTACCCATATTTTACAATAATTGAAATGGCAGGTCTTGTAAATTGAAACATTTCTCATTTATCAACTTGAAAAATTATTAGATGTGCACACATTTAGCATATTATGCTATCCCGTATGTGTCCAAGTATATTACTTTGCAGCATTTTGGAGTAGTAATCACATATTTACATTAAATAATACTTACTTCATCTCTGCTATTAAATACAGTTAGTCTTCTTTTCTGCAGCTGCTTTATAGTTATATTCTGCTTCATATTCTGCACTATTGATTCCATTTATCTTGCGTGCTATAGAATTACGCGAACCCTAAAAGCCTGTGAAATAAATTTAGAAACATGTGCATGCATTTTTAAAGCTGTATTTTTACACTGGTGTGAGATATCTCACCTTACACTTCACAACTCTGTTAAAGATAACTTCTGTCATGGTAGTAATTCATACATTGTTTCTGCTTCCTTTTGAAATAATTGTGCAGTCTGGTATCCTCAAGTATGTTTTTGTATTTTGTGTATGTTGAATAACCAGCAGTTGTATAGTTCTGTGTGAAAAGTGTCCACAATTCTTGTTAAATTGTTCATTTAAGTTGACACTCCTTCATTAAATGATTATGTATTGCAGGAAAGATGGTGTTTTTTTTTTTTTTAAATGAAAGGAAACTAACACATTAGAAAAGTGTACTTGGGAAGAATTTGGAAAAGAAAGTACCATTATGGAATTGAAGTCTAACAAAATTAATTATAATACAGATAAAACGTGGCATCTTCCATAATCTGCAGTGCATTAAATACTGTGATACCACCCCGGCATTTGTGTCCTTGCACAAAAATTTTGTTTTTCATTGAAGGAAAAAAAAATATTGGTGCTACAGGATGAACAAAGCATCCCACTCTTCATGTCCCTGACACACAGCCAGGCATATTCAGTAAACTCAGTGGTGAAGCAACAGTGTTGCTAGAAATCAGAAGAGTGTTTGAACAGCTGAGATTCTTCTGACCATTATTATAATCTGATATTTTTATTGTGCTGTCAAGTAGCATTCTAAAAGGGAGTTTGTTTTTTAGTTATCTCCTATACTCTGACTTTGTTTAAAATTGTAGCCCTTTTTGTATGTGGATGGGGAAGGCAAGGTGCTACAAATTAGTGCGTGACTCTAAAATGCTATATTTTTATCAGCACTGATCATAAATGCATGACTAACCTGTAACTCAGGAGTTGATGTGAAGTTTTCACAACAACATTAAACACCCCTGATGTGAATCCCATGTATAACAGACCTTCATACCGCAGGTCTTATTTTCATTAAACCTTTTGTAGTAGGTGTGACATCGTGATCATAGTTGTAGTAATTTACCTTCTAGATTCTGGGAAAATCACTGGAAATAGAAAGATTTAAACATTCTTTGATGCAGCAGTTCAGAAAGAATTCTCTTATTTGTGTAGGTGTTTAAATTGTTCTTTCAGTTGACATAAATGTAGAAAGAAATCATCCAGTGCTGTTGCACACTTCCAGTGATAAACACTTTTGTAATCATTTTATTTTATTTCGTATAAGAGCAGGAACTTACGCGACTGTCAACATACCGGTACATATACTTGAACCAGTATATGTAATGTAAATGTTCAGATTTAGAACCACTGGTTTATTTGTGTTACCTCTTTATCAAAACCAACTTAAAAAGTAAAATGCAGTAGCTTCACATTTAAAAAAAAAAAGACATGCACTTAAATTAAAAATTAATATAGTAGGTTGTATACTCTAAAGTCCTTCAGGATAGCGATATGGTTATGGAAGTGTGCTGAGTGCAGCCCATGTTGATCACATGTTGTTGCAGTTGACTTCTGATATCACATCTGCAAGCTGATGTCCTTGCCATCCTCTTCTTTACCTCAGGAATATAATGAGGATGCCACAAGAGCAATGCAGTGTGTTCCTGTGTGAGCCATGACGGTATAAGAGATGTGTTGTAATACTCTTAAATCTTCTTTGCCCGGAATTTCGTCACCAGCTCTGATTAATTTCAGCATATCTCCACCTTTGTGTTTGGATAAGTGTCGCCATCCTGCTTTCAACTTTTGCCTGCTTACTAGTTTGACGGCATTTAAAGATCTGCTTCTGGTCCTTCTGCATGTTGTCGTTAGGGATGGCGGTCATTGCTGAAACAACCAGTTTTCACTTATATTGGTTTTTCTCTATGCCAGTTTAAGGTGAGTGTTAAAATCACTCAAAGTAACTGGTTTCTGAAATAACTGATTTTTGGTTTTTTATTCCTATTATTTCCAGTAATAAGCATAGAAATCAGACAAAGAGTGAAAAATTTTGACTTTCTCAGTCAAAATATTAAATCAAATAGACAAATAAAAGAAACTTAGTCTATCCGCCATTTGCCCCTTTTCTCCAAAAGTGATAATTGGCTGGATACTACAAAAAATCACCATTAGTCTGCTGTTGATTCTATTTTTTTGAAACTTGCTCAAAAAATCATTTAATCATGAATCATACCACTGATTGGACATTACAAATAGTCACTGTGAAAGGGTAAAAACTGAGGTCAAACAACTTTGTTTTTTTGTGTTAATTTGTTTGTTCTCGAGGGCTACAAGCTGATCAAGGCATATTATGTAGACTCAGGCAGCAGATCAGCTACTTTATATTTTTGTTGTATACTATGAACAGATTTTTGTTAAGTTTTTAATTTATAGCTGCTACCCGTATTTCCATCCTCTTTTATTATTTCATAGAAATGGCAGATAAATCTCTAATCTTTTAATGCAAATGAAACATTGTTCTTCATTGCTACATCACTCCATATTTCCATACAACAGTTGGTGCCATTCCGCAATACAATGGGTATCTGGTGACAACAGTGAGAGACTGCCACGTAGACCGGGTGATGGCAAGTCTTGAACAATGCACGTACACGTGTACCTTAAGCCACAACACACAGCAATGGGGATATTATTATCT
Source organism: Schistocerca serialis cubense (assembly GCF_023864345.2). NCBI lineage: Eukaryota > Metazoa > Arthropoda > Insecta > Orthoptera > Acrididae > Schistocerca > Schistocerca serialis. Next base: position 469,727,189 of record NC_064646.1, on the reverse strand, counting down.
CGACAGTGCTGTACCAATTCTTACACCGTATGGTTGTTGCTTGTTTCTGTCAGCATTGTTATTAAAATAGCACTGATCAGTTTTCCCATTTTCTGTAATAACACAGTATTTCAAACCAATGCAAATTTTATGAATATAAATTACTTTTTAAGAAAATGTTTAAGAAAAACTAAAAATTTTAGCACTGCTGTTATCGCTAATTGATATTTCGTTTTTTTTAGTTGGTTATAGTAAAAATAAAAACCACCTGTTGTAAAGTAGACCAAACAAACACCAAAAAATACCAGTTATTCAGAACCAAAATACCAGTTTCAGTTTTAACTGGTGGATTTTTCCCTATCTAGTGCCCTTTGTCTGTCGTAAGTGTCTGCTGTGGTTAACTTGTCTCCTGTTTCATCTCCAGAACTGCTGCAGTGAGCTTTTACCAAATATGTCATAGCTCCCCCTCCCCGATTCCTAGTCATGAACAGAAATATCTGGAACAAAAGTCTGTGATAGGGGCACTATATCAATCTTATTCAGCAGTCCCATAGACTTTAAAGTCTTGAACTTCTAGTTGATAGTTGTAGAAGCCAACCCTTTTAATGTTGAAGTACTTGAGACGCAAGTCTTTGTCCCATCTCCATCTGCTCCATTCCCACCAATGCCAACTATTCAGGGATCAACAGACAGTAGCTGTCTGCATGCTTATTACTTGTAATTGAGAATGATATGCATTTGGAGTCATAGTTATCCAAAATGTTAGAGTGGCAGTGCATGTTCCTCCAGTCTAGCACCTAGGAAGGTGGCAGGTGCAGTGATTAGCATACTGGACTCACATTCAGGACGCCTATGGTTCAAGCCCTCTTCTAGCCATCTAGATTTATGTTTTCCACTATTTCCCTAAATCACTCCAGGCAAATGCCGGGATGGTTTCTTTGAAAGGGCACGGCCGATTTCCTTCACTATCCTCGACACAATTCGAGCTTGTGCTCTGTCTCTAATGACCTCAATGTTGATGGGACATTAAACCCAGTCTTCGTTCCTTCCGTCCTTCCTGTGTAGCACGTGGATCAGAGGATGGGCATGTGAGAGTGTCAAAACTCATTCTCTGGAAAAGTAAAAAATATTTTTTTGATAATTACAGCAATAATTATCATCTCCAGATAATAAAAATCTTACACTTTATGAGAAGTAAGCTATTTTTCAGGTGCTCATTAAATATAAAAATTTGGATTCGTCCATTTTGTCCATTGATTTAACTTACAGTGGATGCAGGAACAACTGAGTTTCTTCCTCCTTCCTTCAAACCAGGCAGTCTTGGCCGTAGTGTATTGTTTTCCTTAAACTTCGTGAAGATACTATCCTTAGTATGAGATACCTTGTAATTGCAAATTTCCTTTAGATAAAATACAAATTCTTACTTGCCTTTTCTTTTTATTTCCTCAGTCTGATCCGAAACTGACTAATTATCAGTGGTGCCCTTGTATTTTTATTGATTTTGTTTTTAGAAAATGCTACAATGCATTTGATAAGTTGGACATAAAATCAAAAGTATTACATATGTTTGAGACCAATGGGTGCAACAAAATTGAAGAAGAGGCAAAGAAGAGGAAAGAGAAATTGTGTTAGTCTCTAATGAGGTTTTGTATGTCAAAAGCAAGAGATGTAAAGTAGTTGCCAAAAAACATACATGACTGTGTTTGGAGCTTATACATTGATACTGTGTGAAATGTCGCATTTCTTGAGCAAGAGAACTTTAACTTGTTTCTTCTAATCCAATGAACAGTCTTAAATGATTTAGGAAAATGGAAACTGGTAATTCTCCTTTGCTTTATTACGAGGGCCGTTCAGAAAGTAACCTCCGGTTGATTTAAAAAAATACACCAAGTTAAATAAAAATATTTTAATATATACATCTTACAACTACATCTTTGCACTATTTTTCTACATAGTCTCCATAGCGATTGAGGCACTTATCGTATCTCTTCACAAGCTTTGAAATTCCTTCTGCATAAAAATCACCCGCTTGTGCCTGGAGCCAGCCTGTGACCGCATCTTTGAGCTCTTCGTCGTCATCAAACCGCTGTGACCCGAGCCATTTCTTCAAATGCATGAAGAGGTGATAATCACTTAGCGCCAGGTCTGGGCTGTAAGGTGGATGGTTGATAACGTCCCACTTGAAGGACTCAAGAAGGGCCGTTGTTCTGCGAGCAGAGTGAGGACGGGCGTTATCGTGCAAAAAAACGATACCGGAAGTCAGCATACCACGGCGTTTGTTCTGTATAGCCCGTCGTAACTTTTTTATTGTTTCACAGTACACGTCTCAATTAATGGTCGTACCACGTTCCATGAATTCAACCAACAACACCCCTTTGGCATCCCAAAACACCGTTGCCATCAGTTTTCTGGCAGAAAAATCTTGTGAGGCTTTTCTTGGTTTGGTAGGCGAATTTGAATGTACCCACATCTTTGATTGTTCTTTTGTCTCAGGGTTCACGTACTTAATCCAGGTTTCATCACCGGTCACGATTCTGTTTAACAATGGTTCTCCTTCGTCCTCATAACGTGACAGAAAGTCTAATGCAGAGGCCATTCTTTGAGTTTTGTGGTGGTCGGTAAGAATTTTGGGCACCCATCGTGCACAGAACTTACGGTAACCCAATCTTGCTGTCACTATCTCGTACAAGAGAGTCTTAGAAATCTGTGGAAAACCAGTAGACAACTCCGACATTGAGAAACGTCGATTTTCACGAACTTTTGCATCAGCTGTCTGAAAGAGTTCGTCAGTCACCAATGATGGTCTACCACTCCTCTCTTCATCATGAACGTTTTCTCGTCCACTTTTAAATAAACGTACCCATTCATGGACAACTCCTTCACTCATAACTCTTGGTCCGTACACGGCACAAAGCTCACGATGAATAGCTGCTGCAGAATATCCTTTGGCTGTAAAAAACCTTATGACAGCACGCACTTCACATTTGGCGGGGTTTTCTATTGCAGCACACATTTCAAACTGCCACAAAAACTAAACTAGCGCAGGTACGACGTTCACTCGACCACGGCTTGATGCCGACTGACCTGTTGAGTGCGTGAATGCACAGATGGCGTCACTACTCCCCCCACAACCCGCACTGTGACCAATCAGAGGTTATTTTCTGAACCGCCCTCGTATATTCTTATTCTTGTACCAGATGCTACAGGAAAGAAACTAAAATGCTAGTAATTATGCTGCCTGTGTATTTCCACTGTCAACTAGTCATTTAATGGTTATATCAAGTTTCATAGTGTGATGGCAATTAATTTCTCACTTTTAATTCTTTATATCATCTTATTAGAAGCAATGAGGAAAATTTATTCTGAGGTGTTGCAGAAGTCAAAATGACTAAATTGGTATTCTTAATTATCAGATGGCACCACCAGTGTTTGTTGTTCTCTGTTAAATGAGCAGCACAATCAGTATAAAATTATTGCTTGTATCCTTCCTGTAATAATGAACTGCCTGACTCCCTTAGTCTATGTTCCTGTTGCATGTATATAGATATATGTGGAACACCTGGCTACTTGGCTCCCGAGCTGCTGAACTCGGCTATGTATCCTGACGCTGATGGCTATGGACAGGCTGTCGACATGTGAGTCGTGCACAGAATCTCACCATAAAACATAAACACAATATTGGATACAATCACCCTTGTGTTTTCTTTGATTTGGTTTCCAAGAACAGTGAAGTATTTTCAGATTAAAAGGTAAACAAAGTCACATTCCTACACTACTAATTTATAGAAAGGACCAGTTTATAAAAATCATTCTTTATCGAAGCAATTATTTAAAATGTTTAGAGTACTTATCAGAAAATTTCCAAGTAATATGTGCTCTAAGGCATTGCAATTACTTAATTTAATTAACTATTACAACTATCTTCCTCGGCAAACCCTGGGGTTTCATTATCTACTTGTGCATTGCTGTGTTTCTGTCCACAAGAGAGAAAGAGAATTTACAGTTATGATCCTTTCAGAATTCCCCTCCTGAAGATTTAATGGGACAAAGTGCTCTCAGGCATTCATTGACTCGATAGTTAAGGAAACCATGCAAAGTGGGATGGTGAATTAATCGTGTGATAAATTAAGAACATACGTGGGCACATATGGTTGATTTGCTTTCTGTTGGAGCAGTAATTGGGAATGGGGGGGGGGGGGGGGATGTTTACACTCAAGTGGAAGACAATGAGATGTGATAATGTGCATAGTGGCAGTTATAAGTAGCTTGTGTATTTTGTATGTCTTTTTCACCCATGGTATACACTGTTTTAATCCAGGACAGAAAGGAGGTCAGCTAACAGTGCATCTATCATCAGTGCTTCAAATACAAAATAACACTAAAATCGGACATTGGAAAAGCACACCAACCAAGTACCATGTCACAGTTGTGCAAAATGCCAGTTGTGCAATTACATACTGTTATATGTTTTTATAGCACTGTTGACAGATGCACTGTTAGCTGAAATCTAGATCTGCACTCAAACACAGATGAGATAATGACCGATGCAGACCTTTTTTTTCTGTCTTGGATTACATCAGCCATGAGGCACAATAATTGCCAGGGAATCAAACCTGACGCTGTTTTAAAATACCTACCAATATCGTCACTGGCCAGAAGTAAAGGTTTGTCAGTGCTTGTTGACTAAAAGTGACATATCTATGGTACCATCTCACTCTTACTATTCCAGTGTCTCCCACGAAACTGTACGCATATCACTCCTGAAACAGCTCATTTGGCACATGGCTACAGCATCTTACATTGTACCGAGATAGTTACTTTATTCTTGGTGTGAATAGTGTTACTGTACCTGATGCTTTCTGTGACAAAAGACGTACACATAAATAAGCAACTGTATTATATATGTTAAAATGTGTTTTAATTCTATGAAAAGGATAAGACTGTTACTCACCATACAGAGGAGATTTTGAGTTGCAGATAGGCCCAATAGAAAGACATACACATTTGAACTTTTGGCCAAAAGGCCTTCTTCTGAAGTTGAAAAACACACACACACACACACACACACACACACACACACACACACACACAAACACTGAGGCTGGACTGTGAGAACTGCACCTGATGGGAGAAGCAATCTGTAAGTGGTGGGATAAAGAGAAGAGGAGGCTAGAGCGTGGAGGGGAGAAGTAGAAGAAGAAGGATAGTGGTAGGGGAGAAAGTAGTAATGCTGCTTGTGGGAGCAAACAGGGATGTGATGGTGGCAGGGTAGGTTTGCTAGGTGCAGGTGAAAGGTTTGGAGGTTTCGGGGAGTGGGAAGGGTAGCGGAAAAGGAGTAGAAGTAGAGAAGAGAAAAATATTACTAGTGGCACTTGTAGAATAGAACATTGTGTAGTGCTGTAGTGGGAGCAAGGGTGGGGATAGGTGGATAAAGAACAGCGACTAGGGAAAGTTGATCTTGGGGGGGGGGGGGGGGGGTTGCTTTGGGAATGTGGGATATACTGCAGGGAGAGTTGCTACCTGCACAATTAAGAAAAGCTGGCTTTGGTAGGAAAGATTCAAATGGCACAGGCTGTGAAGCAGTCATTAAAATGAAGCACACTGACTCTTGGCGACAGTTTGTCGGTGGCTGCTTGTGCAGACAGCCAGCGTGTTGGTCATCATGCCTGTGTAGAATCCAGCTCAGTGGTTGCAGCTTAGATTGTAGATCACATGAAAGCTTTCACAGGTAGCACAACCTTTGATGAAATAGGTGATGCCAGTGACCAGACTGGAGTAGGAGATGGTGGGAGGATGTATGGGATAGTTCTTGCATCTAGGTCTGTTGTAGGGGTATGGGATGGCTAGATGGGTTGAGGAGGACCAGGTGAAGTGAATAGGAGAAAAGGTGTTTAGGTTCTGGGGGAATGTGGATAGGGTGTCTTCATTCTCAGTCCATATCATGAAGATGTCATCAGTGAAACTGAACAAGGTGAGGGGTTTGGTATTTTGGGTGGTTAGGGAGGATTCCTCTAGACGGTCCTTGAATATTTTGGCATAGGATGGTGCCATGCTGGTGCCCATTGTTGTGCCACAGGTTTGTTTGTGCGTACATGTGTGTGTGTGTGTGTGTGTGCGGGGGGGAGGGGGGGGTCGTGGTGTGTGTGTGTGTGTGTGTGTGTGTGTGTGTGTGTGTGTGTGTGTGGGTGGGTGGGTGGGTGGGTGGGTGGGTGGGTGGGTGGGTGGGTGGGCGGGTGGGTGGGTGGGTGCGTGCATGGGTATGTGGGCGCGCACACGCGCTCTATGTAGTGAGTAGCAGTCTGCCCTTTTCGTAGCACTGTTGTTATTGCATCCAGGATTTTCTGTTGTTTTAACTTACTGTTTTGTGGTTAAAGGTGATTAAATGTTTCTATACAAAAATACAAGCTCTTAAATTATAATTTTGAAATTTCTACATATTTTGGTGTGCTGGCAGGTTTTTTATATGTTATTGAGGTGACTGAAAATCCTGTTTTTGAAACTTCCAATCACATGATCAGTTTTCTAATCAGTGGGTCATTGTAACAGCATGTATTTGCTTTTAAAAACTGTGATCAAAACCAGTTCTCCCAGAATTATCAGGAATAACATGGTTGAATGAATGCGCAGAGATTTCTGAAATTCATTTTTGGGACAGGTGGATATTAATTGTTGAATGAATATAAACTATTATGCACTGTTACACAGCACTCACGTTGTTTTTATTTGTTAAATAAAAATTGTGATTAGTTACAAAGTTCAAAAAATTTTCTTTATGGTTCTTGTATCAAGTGGAAGTTTATTTTAGAATTGTCTCAAGTATTTTTTCCTTTTCATATCTTTACCTCTTTTCTGCCAGTCTTCTTCTTGGTTTGTGTGGTACTCTTGTTTATCATCTATTTATTATTTGGACCACTGTCTGAGAATTCCACTTCATCTTTGTCTCCCCTCATCGAGGTGAATGATCTCTCCTTCTTTTTGACCTTCACCAATCTACCCTCCTTTCCTCCCTAAGAAAGGAGTTCAGTGTTGCAAAGCCTAAAGATATAGTTTAATATAATTAGGTAGTTAAAAAAATCTACGTACCAAGCGGCGGCAGGACACAATCAGAAAGAAGGTATTACGTGTGCAAACTTTTGGAGACGGTGGCTCCTTCTTCTGGCTGAAGGGTAGAAGGGGAAAGAAGATCAGTAAGAACCCCAGGTCAGATGAGACTTACCAGACAGGATGATAGACATCTCATTCGGTAAGTTTCCCCTGACTCAGGGTTCTGTGTGACTTTTCCAAACTCTACCCTGTCTCTTAAACCTCTCCAGTCCTTTTTCTTCATCCCTTTTCCTTCACCTTCAACCCTTCTGCCAGAAGGAGCCACCGGTTCTGGTAGCTTGCATATGTAATGCCTTTTCTTTAAATCTGTGTTCTCCTGTTGCCATTTGGTGAGTAGATTTTTTATCTATCCAGTTACATTATACTGTCAAAAATTTGTTATTTACATTGTTAAAGATATCAGTGATATTAGTTTGTTATTTAATGTGTGTCTGTGAGCAGTACTTAGTGGTTATTGGCCAGCCATTGTTTCTTTGTTGTCGCCATATCAATGGAGAGGACAGTGATAATTATACTGAAACGTGAATTTACTTTCAAAATTTTTTCTTAAGAATTTACTTTATTTATAGTGATTCATCAAGTACATTAACACATTTAATCACACTATGTGAGCGTGGAAGTAGTTGCCAGTAGGTAGCTGATGAAAACAAATCAAATTAGCTGATGAAAACAAATCAAATTCTTTCAACAAATGGAAATTTTATTCCTAAAACTTTTTTAAACAGATTTAAAATTATAATCAAAAAGCACCCTCTAAATATCAAGTTACAATTTATTCAGAGGCAGAAAGAACAAATTTTTTGACAGTATGAGCTTTCAGGCTGAGAACCTTACCTCTCCCTTTTAACACGGCCGTAGTCACGACTGCTCACAACCACCTCTGAAAGACTACACTGGTGCAAATTTGCAACGCACCAGATTACTGTAAACTAAAAATTTTAACAACTCACACAAGCACATAAACTATGCACCCCGTAGGAGGGATGGAAATGGTACAAAACACTAACATTAAAAAATTAACTTGCCACCGAAGGTGCAACTTGATTTTTATAAAAAACTTATACGGTGGAAGGGTGGCAACTTTATATACTAAAATAACCATTTAAATAAAAACCCATGAAATGAAATGCAGTCTTACATAAAACATACAAGGTTAGCAAAACATGCTCTACATTACACATATACCGCCTCTCAAGGTTATAGGCAAGATAAAAACATATTTCAGGAATTCAGCCGTTACACTTCAAGCAATAAATTCGTTAACACCGAATCCGACAAACATGACAGAGGCAGCTGTAACGTACGGCAGACCGACAGGCAGACAGACAGTAACTGCCTAACAAATGCGGACGAGAGACAGACGAGCAAGCTGGGGATGAGAGACTGACCAAGAAAACAACTAGAATTCAACAAGTAAATGAAACAACATATCACGAATCACTTAACTTCTAATAAACTGTGATGTCTGGCGAAGACCTGGCGCAGCACCCCCAAACCACTCTCCCAAACCGTCCACTGCCAGCCGCTTCAACGGACGCAGGAAGGCACGCCAATCTCCCATCTCACGGCGTCACAGCTCGCACCAGCCAGACCGATGTTGTGGGTTGGCTCTTGTTGCTCTCGTGTCGGCCGCAAAGCCACTACCCCTTGGTATACGGCGCGGCCCACTGGACTGACGTGGCGACCTCACATGCGCCGACGCTCGAGACGGACAAGTCATCTTGTGTCTCAGTGCACAACCAACCAACCGATAGATCCAACCGCCAGTGACCGTTGCCTGAACAAACTCAAGCAGACTGGCAGCCTAACACATACTAGCACCCCGGACTGACCGCCCCTCACTGAGCCGGCTGAGCAACTGACTCACTTGTGAGCTCATAGCACCCCTTAAATGCATGTGAACAGGCAACCATTTTCCACCAGAGGGAGACACTAAAGCTGTGACTGCCACAGCGGCGCCACCGCCAGAAATGGAGGACGACTGCTTCACACAACGCACTGTGGCGCGATCTTCAAAACAGCAGTTTTTTTCCACGGCTCATATACAATTAATGAAACTGCCTGATATTGATACTCTCCCGTAGTACTGGCCTGTTGCTCTATTGAAATTGTACAGCCTTGTGAAAGACTGTTATTATGGTTTGTTTTCCATTTGTTGCATCATCGAACAAAATAACATGTCTAATAAGGCTGTAGGATACTTGATGTTTTGTTTTTCATTTGCTCTGTGACCTCTAAGTTACAGTGATTTCAAGCCAATTTGTCATTGTCAATATTATTTTATTTCACTCATTGTTTCTCTTTCACTTCCAGTGTGTGAGAAGTAACACTATCTGTTCATAAAAAAAATGTGCGTATTAGTACAAAATGATTGACACATATCTGTAGAACTGCGTGGGGCAGTTAAATATACCTGGTGTCGGTTCTTCTTTTTCTATTTGTTTATTTTTCCAATTGCGATAAGTTAAAAGGTACTTTAAAAAGTAGTTCAGATTTTTTTAGTCTCAAGATTCTTATAAATTTCTAGAGCTGCTATTTAGGATAGCTTCACTCTGTTTTCCATAGATATCCTTATCTGCTTAATTTATTGGTGACAATATTGATGCAGGAAAAATTAAAAATTTAATAATTATTATTCTTTCTTCTGCATTTGGCAATCTATGGATTGCATGGAACTTAAGACTTCTTAGCTTTTCTTTTGTCTTTTTCCTCTCTTCCCAGAACCACTTCATTCTTTCTCTCTTCCTCGGAAATGTATTGTATGGACCTTTTTTTTAGTAGTCTCTCTTCAAGTGATGTCTTGTTCATATTTTTTGACCTCTCCTACCCACTTAGAGATGGACTTCAATTATGTGATGTAATTGAAGATCTTGTTGCTTTGTTTGTTTTTGTCTATTCGTGCCTTGTTTCCCTAAAATTTCAACCGTAATTTCCATTTGGTGTCCATGATCTCTCCAGTGTATTGTACAGCTCCTCATTTTTCCTATTCTTTCAGTTCCAACAGTAGTCCTCCAGGGCTCTAGAATTTTCCACGGACTCTCATGGTGTCCTTTTCAAAGTTCTTCCAACTGTCTTATTATTATTATTATTATTATTATTATTATTATGTGCAATGGAATCTTATTGGACCATTCAGAGCTATTATGTTTCAGTCTTCAGAGTTTCCAAGCAGTATCCATTTTTTGTCTGGAGACTTTTGTTTTGTCACCTGGTGGTGACTTCAGTCTCTGACAGTACTTCCCATGTGCTAATTTTTTAGCTATGTAAGTTTTTGTTGAAAATGTCTGATGAACATGCACAAGCCTTTTCTAAACTCTTGTTGGTCTGCTGGTCTGTTGGTCTGCTATGTGAATCACAATTTTGTGAGTGAGTCTTGTCTGCAATCTGTTGGTGTGCCCATAAAATTTCACTCTTCTTTGTCTAATGCCTGACATGAGATTAGATAGTTTCACAGTTGTTCTCAGGATTGTAGTCTGTATTTATCTTCAGTTCTTTTTGGGCTGAGTATCTTGCTTAGAATTCTGCATTCTTCTTTTCCTAGTATCTTCTAGATAACCTTTTCTGGGGAGTGTAAGTGTTTTGCTATTGCACAAGACTTCAGGCTTCATAACTGTGTTTTAGTGCCTGATTTCCATGCATATGGTGCATATAGACATACATTTTTTGTTGTAGATGTCACCATAAGCTGTCCTAAATTTCTGCATCTGAATTTTGTGTGTCTTTTTCTTTCCCTCTATACATTCAAGGATTTTGCCTAAATACTTGAATCGTGAAACACTCTCAATTTCTCCATATTATATGATCAGTTTTTGAGTAGAATGTTTTGAGCAGATGAATTTGGTTTTTTTGGATGGATATTTTGAGCCAACTCTTTTAGTCCATTCTGTGAAAGTTTGTCTATTTAATTTCTGTTGTTTCACTGTCTGCAGATTGTATCTGAAAGCTAGACAAGAAATTTGGATGTCTTTCTTTAGGTTGTTGTTATGGGTTGCTTTTGGGGGCGGAGACCAAACAGTGAGGTCATCAGTCTCATTGGATTAGGGAAGGACGGGGAAGGAAGTCGGCCGTGCCCTTTCAAAGGAACCATCCCGGCGTTAGCCTGGAATGATTTAGGGAAATCACGGAAAACCTAAATCAGGATGGCCGGATGCAGGATTGAACCATTGTCCTCCCAAATGTGAGTCCAGTGTGCTAACCACTGCGCCACCTCGCTCAGTCCTTCTTTAGGTCTTCCAAGTCATATAGGTTTTCAGTAGTTTTTGTTTCTATTTTCTTTTTCCCAATCTTGTTTATCTTTGTCCGAAAGCAGATTAAGGAAGATAGGAGACAGTCCATTGCCCTGTCAATAATCAGTTCTGATCAGAAATGGTTCTGACAACTCATCCATGAATTTTACTTTGTAAGTTGTGTTGGTGAGTATTCTTTTGATCAGATTCAAGGTTTCCAGGCCGAATCCATATTCTTCAAGGATGATAGAGATTTCCGATGTACTGAATCGTATGCCTTGTGCATTAAGGACCATATGATAAGGCTGTTCCTTAGTGATGTGTATTTTAATGTTGTTTTTTAAACAGAATATTTGTTCGTGGAGGTATGTACCATCTATGCAACTCACATATGTTGATCACCAAATGGAAAGTGAAATTGAAATATGCAATGTGACAAATGTGGATGAAAGAATGCCAGAAATCGACCAGCTGGAGTATGAAGACTAACAAATACATCTCTAGGGCCACACACGTGTGAACAGCACTGGAAATTACCACAGATGATGCTTCCCAAATAAAAGAAGTGAAACGTGTATGGTAATAAACAAACTGCCTTCATTTAGTTGCATGGATGGTACATACCTCCACGAATTTAGAGCAACTAAGGGAATGGAAAACAGATAAAAATGACGAGAATATTTGTTCTATACAACTTTGACGAGTGCTGAATTTGGCTTGGTACTCACCAGTTTTCTGGTCAAATTGCTTCTGAACTCTTTGGAGGAGACATGCTGACAGAATTGTACATTGACGTGCCGAGGAAATTGGTATAGGCATGCGTATTCAAATACAGAGATATGTAAACAGGCAGAATAAGTCACTGCAGTCGGCAATGCCTATATAAGATGACAAGGGTCTGGTGCAGTTATGCGATTGGTTACTGCTGCTACAAAGGCAGGTTATCAAGATTTAACTGAGTTTGAATGTGCTGTTATAGTCGACGCACGAGCTATGGGACACAGCATCACTGAGGTAGCGATGAAGTGAGGATTTTCCCATATGACCATTTCACGGGTGTACCATGAGTGTCAGGAGTCCGGTAAAACATCAAATCTCCAACTTCACTGCAGCCTGAAAAAGATTGTGCAAGAACAGGGCCAATGACAACTGAAAAGAGTCATTCAACATGACAGAAGTGCAGTCCTTCCACAAATTGCTGCAGATTTCATTCCTGGGCCATCAACAAGTGTCAGCATGCAAACCATTCAACAAAACATCATTGATATGGGCTTTCGGAACTGAAGGCCCACTTGTGTACACTTGATGACTGCACATCACAAAGCTTTATGCCTCATCTGGGCCTGTCCACACCAACACTGGACTGTTAAATGACTGGAAACATGTTGCCTGGTTGGACGAGTTTAGTTTCAAATGCTATCAAGCAGATGCACGTGCACAGGTATGGAGAGAAACTCATAAATTCATGGACCCAGCATGTCAGCAGGGGACTGTTCAAGCTGGTGGAGACTGTGTAAAGCTTTGGGGCATGTGCAGTTGGAGTTATATGGGGTGCCTGATACATCTATTTATGACTCTGACAGGTGACACAAACTTAAGCATCTTGTCTGATCACTCACATCCATTCATGGCCATGCATTCCGATGGACTTGGCCAATTCCATCAGGGCAGTGTGACACCCCACATGTCCAGAATTGCTACAGAGTGGCTCCAAGAACATTCTTCTGAGTTTAAAGGCTTCCACTCCCCAGACATGAACATTGTTGAGCATGTCTGGGATGCCTTGCAACACGCTGTTCAGAAGAAATTTCCAACCCCCATACTCTTAAAGATTTAGGGACAGTTGTGCAGGATTCATGGTGTCAATTTCCTCCAGCACTAGTTCAGACATTAGTCGAGTCCATGCAACATGCCATGTTGGATTGTGGCACTTCTGCATGCTTCCAGGGGCCCTACATGATATTAGGCAGGTGTACCAGTTTCTTTGGCTCTTCAGCGTATATGGGTCCTTCATGTCTTCCCTTAATATGTGATTATTGGAGGAATTTTAAGATTTTTTATGTAGTGAGATTTTCTTAATGTTTTTGCCATTAGACATACCAATGCCCAATTAAAAGTCTTGTTAAATATTTTGTTAAAAAAAACTCTTTTTATTAGTATCTATATGTCCTCTGCCATTTTCCAAGGGCCTCCATAATCTTATTATGGGCAGTTTTTATTTATAAGTGAGCAAGTCACTGTGTGCCACTAGTTTGTGTTCTGTATTAATTTTGATGGCTAGAGCTCTATGATCCGAGAGAGAGTTTTCACCATCTATTTAAATTTGTAACAACATGATCGGTATGCAAGTCTGTGAGCCAAGTGTTATTCTGATTAGTGACCAATTTATATGGACATGGTTATATGGCACTGTTACACGCCGGAATACCTAAGATAATTTACATTATAGCATACAGAATCTATGTTAACATCTGCTATTAGTACATTCTGTTTTTTATATGTTGAGAGTTAATACAGAAGTTCTTCTAAATGTCGAAGTAATTAATCTACATGACTGTTCGGTGGCATGTACAAGCTAACTATTATTAAACTCTTTTTGTCTAGCTTTATAGCAAAATGACTAAGCAGTCATGGCTAGAGTACAAATATGAGGAGATTAAAACATCTAGGGGAAATATAGATACAACCTATAGGAAAGTTAGAGAGAGCTCTTCGTAGAAAATAGAAGCAACTATATGAATATCAAGAGCTCAGATGGAAAACAATATAAAGCAAAGAAGGGAAAGCTGAAATGTGGAAAGAATATATAGAGGAGCTGTATAAGGGAAATGAGGGTAAGGTCATAGATATGGAAGAGGACATAGACTGAGATGAGATTGGAGGTATGATATTGAGAAGATCAAATAACTTACGGGTTTGCTGCCAGGTGACGTCGTCGACCACCGCCAATATTTCGACAGGAGCACACCCTGCCATTCTCAAGGCACAACTGCAAGGAAGAAGAAATGTGCAAGCAAATTTAATACCTCGGTTCACAGAGGAGAAACAAGGAAGATACCACACACACAACAAGTAACCACAGAGTCAACACACAACCACAGATAACCAACATCAGAAATATCGATAGTGACTATTAATCAACAGATGAGGTAGCACTAATTCTGTCCCTCTGGTTTTTGTTTTTTTTTATGAGAGACAGAGCCCGATTCCAAGCAGCATTTAAACAAAATCCACCATCGCTGCTTACAAGGTTGCCTGATAGTTTGATTTCAACAGCTTCCTCAATAACACTATCCCAATAGCTGGACGTGCAAGCCAGAATCTTTGTATTGTATTCCATAGGATGACCGGTGTCAAGGCAATGTTCTGCAATAGCGCTTTTGCTTTGCTATTGTAAGCATGTGTGACGCTTATGTTCAATACACCGTTCTTCCACAGTCCTGATAGTCTGACCAATATATGACATAGCATAACTGCAAGGAATACGATAGACACCAGCCTTACGCAAACCAGGATCACCTTTTACGGAAGCCAACAGGGCCTTAATCTTAGAAGGTGGTCGAAAAACACATTTCACATAATATTTCTGCAAAATATGGCCAATCCTGTTGGAAATCCTTCCTGCGTAAGGCAAAAGGACTGTAGACTTAGATGCCACTTCGTTGCTATCGTCACTCACCCATTGCACATAAGGCTGACAGCACAACGCACATTTGATCTGCCTCTCACTATAACCATTCTGACGAAAGGTGACTTCGAGAAGTGATAGCTTAGCTGCCAAACTTTCAGGGTCTGAGATAACGTGGACCCTGTGAACCAAGGTATAAAGTACTCCTTCACGCTGAGCTGGATGGTGACAGCTATCAGCTCGCAGATACAAGTCAGTGTGAGTAGGCTTCCTATAAACAGAATGTCGCAATGTACCATCAGTCTTCCTTCTGACCAACACATCAAGGAAGGGAAGGCATGCATTCTTTTCCACCTCCATAGTGAACTGAATATTCAGGTGGATTGAATTCAGGTATTCCAAAAACCGGTTTAAATTCTCACTACCATGAGGTCAAACAACAGAAGTATCATCTACACATCTGAAAAAACACGCAGGTTTCAAGGTCACTGACTCCAATGCATGTTCCTCAAAGTCCTCCATAAACAAATTTGCCACAATTGATAACGGGCTTCCCATTGCAACTCCATCAGTCTATTTGTAGTACTGACCATTGAATAAAAAGTAAGTGGAAGTCAGCACATGTCAAAACAAATTTGTTAACTCGACACCAAACTTAACCTTAATTAGCTGCAACGAATCAGAGAGAGGCACGCAATTGAAAAGAGAAACCACATCAAAACTGACTAAAATATCAGAGTCATTCAAACGCAATCCCTGCCATTGACATAAGAAATCTGCAGAGTTCTTAATGTGGTGTTCACACCTTCCTACTAGTGGGCTCAACAAACTAACAAGATGTTTAGCTGCACAATATGTTGGAGCACCAATAGTAGAAACAGTAGGTCTCAATGGGACAGCCTCTTTATGGACCTTAGGGAGACCATATACTGTAGGTGGTACAGCACAGTAAGAATTAATACTCTGGATAGTCTCCTGTGACAAAGAACTTTTCTTCAGGAGATTATTAGTCTTTCTCTCAACATTCTTAGTAGGGTCAGCACCGATTTTGTGATACACCGAATCAGAAAGTAGACACTGTATCTTTCAAATGTAATCGTGCTTGTCCAACAAAACGGTGGCATTTCCCTTGTCCGCAGGTAAAATATCAATATCAGAATCCATTCTGAGTGAACGTAAAGCAGCCGCCTCAGCTGCTGTAATGGACGGACCCCAGTCAGTACATGACAAGCTTCCCTCTTAACCTCTTACGGAGCCTCGGAAGGTAGTTTATAAACAGCCTGTTCAATAGAACTAATAAAATCGATGACTGGCAAACTCTTAGGTGTCGGTGCAAAATTCAAACCTTTCCCCAGCAGAGACAAAGCTGCGTCGTCAAACGTTTTCTCCGTGAGATTGATCACAGAACATTGAGAATTAAAATTAGAATTAGACACTGAGCCAAGGAAACGTTCAAACTTCACCGAATGACAAGCAATTACAGATTGAAATTCCCAGTCAGACTGCGACCAAGAGGCACCATCCACCCAATCCCAAGAAGATTCAGAAACATTAGACACCATCATTAAATGAAGCTGAAATAATTCATTAGAAACAAAATCTAATTGACGGTGAGTATAGTGGATCCCCTCATGAACAAGAGCTCAAACCAGCACTTTGCTTGATGCGATTGGCGGCAGGAGAATTAATATGATGCACAACCTTAGCAATTGTTGGAACCACACTGTGATTTCGACACTTCAATAAAAACGATAATGCCCATTCCAACCTTACTACTCTACTGCTGCGAAGTTTATCCAACCTCCGCAAGCAACGATACATTTCCTCCCCGTAGAGGTAAACAATGTGAGACGTCACCCGGCAGCAAACCCGTAAGTTATTTGAACATTCAATTTGCCGGGAAAAGTTAAGGTCTCACATTGTGAGAAGATTTTGACAGAGCACTGAAAGACCAAAGTTGAAACAAGGCCTTTGGAGTAGATGACATTCTGCCAGAACTACTGATATCCTTGGGAGAGCCAGCTATGACAAAACTATTCCACCTGTTGAGCATGACATTTGAGATAGGCATGATACCTTTAGATTACGAGAAGAATGTAATAATTCAAATTCCAAAGAAAGATTGTGCTGACAGGTGTGGATATTACTGAATCAGTTTAATAAGACATAATTGGAAAATACTAATGTGAAAATTTGTAGAAACTGACCTTGGAGAAAATGAGTTTGGATTCTGGAGAAACGTGGGAAGATGCGAGGCGATACTGGGCCTATGAATTCTAATAGAAGAGAGGTCAACTAAAAGCAGATCTATGTTTATAGCATTTGTAGACTTGAGGAGAGCTTTTTAGAATGTTGACTAGAATACATTTGGAAATTCTGAAGGTGTCAGAGAGAAAATACAGGGAGTGAAAGGCTATTTACAATTTGCAGCCTATCTCATGAGACAGGCTTGTAGCCTATCTCCAGTGTTATTCAATCTGTACAGTGAACAGGCAGTGAAGGAAATTTAAAAAATGGAAAAGAAATTAAAGTTCTGGGAGAAGAAACAAAAACCTATGTTTGCAGATGGAATTGTAATTTTGTCAGAGACAGCGAAGGACTTGGATGAGAAGTTAAATGAAGTGGATAGTGTCTTGATAGGAGGTTATAAGTTGAATGTCAACAAAAGCAAAATAAGGGTAAATCAGGCTATGCCAAGGGAATTGGACAAGGAAACAAGACACTAAAAGTAGTACATTAGTTTTGATATTTGGGCAGTAAAATAACTGATGAGGGCCAAAGTAGAGAGAATGTGAAATGTGTGATGGCAATGGCAAGAGAAACATTTCTAAAGAAGACAAGAGTAACATCAAATATAGATTTAAGTATGTTATGTAAATTGAAGGTGGTGGGGAGGGGAAGGGGCAGTTGATGCCAGATGCATCGGGTCTTTACACGGAATCTGTGGCAACAGGCGAATGTGTATGCCAGACCAGGATTCAAACCTGGGAGCAGTTGCATTAACCACTATGCCACCTGTACTCAGTGTTTATCGTAACTGTGCAGATTCTCTCAGCTGACCCAGATTCCCGCCAAGTGCCACCTATCCACAGTCTCTGTTCGTGTCCTCCATGCTCGTTACTCAGAGATACCCACAGGAGTTTGGACATACTTTTGCATCCACACTTAAAGTGGTGGATTCATCGCCATTCGAGGTGAATCAATTATATGAATCCATTGTGTATGTTCTTTTGGACATGTGCTACAAAAGTATGCTGAAAATTAGGTGGGTACATTGTGTAATTAATGAGGAGGTACTGAAAAGGATTGAGGAAAAAAAAAAATTTGTGGCACAACTTCACTAAAAGAAGGGGTTGCTTCACAGTACACATTCTGAGACATCAAGGAATCACCAGTTTTGTATTGGAGGGAATGCTGTGTGGGGATGGGATGGGTTAAAAGGAGACAGAGATTAATAAAATAATCAGATTCAAAAAGAATTTGGGTTGCAGAGATGACGAGGCTTGCAGAGGACAGAGTAGCATAGAGAGCTACATCAAACGAGTCTTCAAACTGAAGGCGGCGGCAGCAGCAGCAGCAGCAGCAGCAGCTACAACAACAACAACAAGTTTGTTGCTGATTCAGAGGCCACCTCCACAGCGAGTTAATAAACATGATCAGTACTTTCACACTGAACATCATTTCCAACATAAATGTCTACACCACCAACCTTGTGTATCTTTCTATCATACTCACTCTCAATTCAAATACTAACAAAGAGATAGAGGGGCTGGCCAGTACTTACCTCAGCTCAGTACAGCCGATAGATACACATAAAACAGAACCGAAAATTTACGTTCCTAGCTTTTGGAACAAATGTTCCTTCATCGGGGAGGAGGGAGGGGAAAGAAAGGGAAGAAGGGAAAGGAGATTCAGTTACTCACAACCCAGGTTATGAAGCAACAGGGAAAGGAAAATAGGGAGGGTAGCAAGGATGGAGGCATGGTTGTCAGAGGGAAGCCAAAGATTGATAATGTGTTCCAAACTTGTGTGAGGCTGAGCATTATCATGTTGAACCAATCACCTGGGTCATTATGGCTCTGAAGTTGCCAGATGTGCTTCTTGGGTTTGGTTATGTTCACAAATGCTTTAGAATTAATGGTACTCCCTCTTGACATCACGAATGAGCATATCACCTAGCTGCATCTTGACAGGTATGACAGCCATGGATAGCCTCCCCAAATGCTGCAAGTCTTGGAACTCCGTCAAACTGCCTTCTTCTAATGGCCTTACCCTCTTTGCCCAGCCCATAACCATACTTTTGTTTGCTGTAGATTCTCCATAAATGACACACAAGCATTGTGAATATTTCACACAGTTTGTTTCTTTGCAGTGAGGAATCCAATGACAACACGCTGCTTTTGACGTACATCACTTAACAGATGTCATTTTGAAACACTGCTGCAGCTATGGTGTATGTCAAAGGAAATGGAAAATTTGTGTGTGCAATCCAGAAGCTTCTATAAATGTATACCAACAGTTTCAACATTATGAAAATGAAAGTCGCTACTCACTATATAGCAGAGATGCTGAGTCGCAGATTGGCACAACAAAAATACTCTCACAATTAAAGCTTTAGGCCATTAAGGCCTTGTAAACAGTAGACGACACACACACACATACACACACACACACACACACACACACACACACACACACACACACAAATGCAACGACTGTGTGTATGTGTGTCTGTCGTCTATTGTTGATGAAGGCCTTAAAGGCCAAAAGCTTTAATTGTGAGAGTATTTTTGTTGTGCCTACCTGCGACTCAGCATCTGTGCTGTATGATGAGTAGCAACTTTCCTTTTCATAATATTGTTATGTTCCGTCCTGGGTTTTCCATTGTGTGATTTATACCTAAAGTATCGCATTCATAGCACTGTTCTTTGGTGAGGAAAAGAAATGTGGTGTATTACTTTCTGGACAAACTCATATTTTATTTGCAAATGAACTGGACTTTCTGTTATTGTGTGTGTGTGTGTGTGTGTGTGTGTGTGTGTGTGTGTGTGTGTAACTCCACTGTATGTTGAGTAACAGTCTATCTTTTCATAATATTGTCATTATTCCATCGTGGATAACCCATTGTTTGAAAAATAAATGTGTAGGCATTAGGAATAAAGACTTAGAATTTTAATAACATTTGTCTTATGTAAAAAGCGTTTTGACATAAAAAATTCAGAGATATTACTTTCCAGCTCACCCTCATACATATAGTAGCTAATAATTTGGCAGTTTTGTGGTTTACACCGAGACATTGCTATTCACTGGGAATCCTCAACATTACTTATTGTCAAAAGGGATGATTTAGGATGGCTGTGAGGTTATTTTCACCATGACTTGTGTAGGTTATGTTAAATTATATTTATTGTTTGTTACAGAAGTGGTGGGAGTATATGTATAACATATAAAATATCCTAAAAACAGAAAGTCCTTGTGTATTTATATTTGTCTGAGACAGGCAAATAAAGTGTCGAAGATCATCCTATGGATCGGGGTGATTTCATACATACATTTTTTAAATCTCCATCCAAAGTTACAAACCATATGGAGGAATTCAGAAGAAATTGATGTTTTTTTTATATATATATTCTACATTCTTCCTTTCTAGTGACTTCAACACATTCTAAGGATGTCTATGATTATGAATGAGCGATAAGGATTGCGGTAATAAGTTCTATGTATTGAAGGTCAGTTCTTATTTCCCAACAAATTAAATTGCAAATTTTTAAAGTTCTAAATTGAAATATAAAAAAACAGAAGCAAAACAAAGAAACTCTACCAAAAGATCAAAATCAATTTTCTTGCTCAACATTAAGAATTAAATTGCAAACACTGACCATAAAATTACGGTTGCCAAGGAGTCTGAAGCATATCTTCTCTAAAAATAAACATCATTCTTTTCTCAACTGGTGTAGGAAATACTTGCAAAACTTGTTCTTTTTGTATTGTGCCTTCATTAGGGACATAGGAAACACAAATACTTTCCTGCTGCTGTTGTGTGGATGCAAGAATTCCACACATACTTCCCTTGCACCAACATTTGAGGCTACTCGAACATGCATACTTATATGCTCCTTTCCAGATGTGTATTTATATTCCACAACAACAAAAGCCTCTTTGTTTTCTCAGCAGTAAACATTTCTCTACTGCTGGAAGTACTATTACTTGCTTTTGCACTGTTTTCATTTTCGTAGAAGTGACATCCCATAATTGATTTTCCAAGAGAAATGCCCATTTTGCAGCAGTGGAGACTGTCAGGGTTATTTGGAGGCTAACCAACTTCTTTGAGCATTTGTTCCAAACTGGAAATCCATGCCTCTCCTTTCTCTGCTGGCCCTCGTCATTATCACACAATTTCCATAAGTATAATCTGAATATAATGGGATTAGGCCTGTGGTATGAGATCCACTCTTTATGCTTTTTGAGTTGCTGGAAATTTAGTCAATGCCTGCTTCAGAAGAGGTGGAAAAGTTTCCTTTGAAATGGTCTCGTGAGTGTACTTCTTCCATTCAGTTAATATAGCTCACCACTCTATTTTCTTCATTTGTCTGAAGTAGCTGGAAGAGGTGGATGCTATTAGGGGGAAGAAGAGCGAATAAAATACTATTCTGCTCACACTCTTTGATAACGAAAAAAGGCATGTGAATGGATAAATTGTTCCCAATCATTACTGTTGGCTCATTTTACTTCTTTACATAGAGCAAAGTGATTGTAAAGAACCAGTGTTCAGATATGTGTAGATAAAACTATCCACTCTTATTCCTATTGAAATGGGTTTCATGTTGCCCACCTTGCCACATGTTCCACAAATGCTCATATTCATAAGGAACGTATGAAGGAAGCGGTTCACCATTCGTACTTGCTGCTATCATTATCGAAACACAAAATTTTGATGAATCCATACTTTTTTCAGTTTTTCAGCATGTTTACTCCCTTGTTTTGTAATTATATGCTGGTGCCCGGATCATCTGACATAGTTTCACCTTAGTTGAATATGTTGCTAGTTCCCCCCCCCCCCCCCCCTTCTGCAGAAGCTGTTTTAATATTTTCACTTAGGTGAATGGAGAGATCTTCTGAATGCCACTTAAGGAATAAATGTTCCCATTCTTCTCCTATGAAATTGTTAGAAAAGTTCTACTTTTTTATGCCACATTTATCAAACTAGCCTTTCACTAAGAATACTGTGTCCAATTTAGTAAAAGGAAATCCCCAATATGCAGCACCCAAGATACCTTGCCTTAACATTTCTTCTTCCTCATTGCTTGCCCTACCAATTTTTTTGGATGTATTTCCCGCACTTTATTTTGTAGGGTTGATCTAGGTCTACCATATAAAACACATGCTTTTCTATATGATAATTTGCCACACTGAATATCATGAACAGCTATATGTAAGGGTCTGGGCCATAATTAGGCCATGCTTTAGCACCTTCCTTGCTTTTATACATTTGCCGCATTGTCTGAAATCACCCAACACAATACACAGTTTTGTAACAACCATCATTATTTTATAACTTTATTCAAAAAAACATGACAGATTTATAGAGCATTTGTGTCAATGCCATAAGCTACTGATATTGTTGATAACTTCATTGTATTTAAGCTTAGTGTTGCACAATCTAGCTCCAAAAGTCCCCACCCCTGTCTGCATACCAGGCATCCTGCATAAGACAAGATGGCAACTTTAGTGTAACAAAATTCTTTAATTATAACAATGAAAACAATCAAATTTTGACAAAATAATGTAAGGGGATTCATAAAAAAGCTACTCACCAAGCGGTAGCAAAAACACACATAAAAGGTTATAACTAGGCAAGGTTTCGGAGCCAGTGACTTGTTCATCAGTCAGAAAGGTTGAAGGGGAAGGAAGATGGGTGCAGGAAAAGGACTGGAGAGGTCTAGGAAAAGCGGTAGATTTTGGGAAAGTCACCCAGAACCACGAGTCAGGGAGACTTACCAGATGGGATGAGAAGGAAAGACTGATCAAATTTTATTACTATTCAGCCTCAGTTCATGCAAACAGTACCTTGACCAGTTGTGACTAGGTAGTAAGACACCATCAGATGTTTTAATTAAAGAGAAAACTAAATAAGAAGTCAGACTAACATCTCTATAAAACTATATGCACTTGCAAATGTTACATAGTATTTTGTCAACTGAACAAGCCAGGAGAGGGGTGCTCAATGTCAACATAACTGGGCTCTGACTGCTGAAACTGAAGGCTTAAATAATGCTATAAAATTGATAACTCTTAAAAATCATGAATACAAGATTAAAAAATATTCACAAAAATTTATTGTGAGAATGAGTCTTCTCAGAGTGCAAACTGGTAAAAAAATACATGTGTTAATCCTTTTCAACTGCATCACTAGTATTGTGATTCCTAATACTGCTCATTACAAACTCCCCTTGCTCGGTTGGCTGATTATGTGGTAGATAATGTTTCTTCTCTAAAACTTACATTATGACTCTTATCATCAAATAAATCAATAGCTGAAATCTAGAATGAATTAGATATTTTAAGGGTAGCATGTCCATGTGAACAAAGAAGACATGCTGTAGTCAGTGGGAATCAGCTGATTTCTGTCAGTTTAAACATTCAGTCGCTTCACAATTGGTTTGGGAAAGTGTGACTCTCGCTTCCCATTACTCTGGAGTGGTGTTTCAACCAGATAATAGACAATTTTTGGTGATTTGACGAGGCAAGTGTGTTGCCTTCGAAAATATAAACAAAGAAATGTTCTTTTAATAACTGTTCCAAATACAGAATCTCTGTAGTCAGAAATAATGATAATTTTCAACCAAAAGTATAGATCTGCTTTATTTTCTATGCTAAATTTATGCTTTTTGTTTCAGCTGGGCATGTGGTGTCATCATGTTTACACTGTAAGTCTTCAGTTATTTAATCATGTGAATGTATACAATATTTTACTCTGACATTCTCATCACATTATTCACATATACTTTGCAGGTTAGTTGGCTGCCCACCATTCTGGCATCGGAAACAGATGGTAATGCTCCGCAAAATTATGGAAGGGGACTTTTCTTTCACGTCTCCAGAATGGGCTGATATAACAGGTAAGCTTCACAAATTTATACTCTTGAGACATTTGATATTTCCTGCTTTGCTGTGGACTTGTAGTAACTATTGTTAACTCTCGTTAATTCAGTATTTTCTTATTCTTTGGCTGCTCCTACTGTTTTACCTTTATATGATTTAAATGTTTTTATTGTTGTTAGTCCAAAGACGGGTTTGTTGCTGCACTCGCCACTAGTTTGTTTTGTCCAAGTCTTTCCATATTAGAATTCCATTCCATATTAGCATTGCTGTTGCAACCTACAGTTTTGGTCCCACCCCCCACCCTCTCACTGAATACCATATTAACTATTTCTTGATGCTTCAGTGTCTTCTATCAACCTATCCCTTCTTTTTGTGAAGTTGTGCTGTAAAGCTCTTTTCTCTCCCATTTGATTCAGTACTTTTTCATTAATTAATCAACCCACCTTATCTTCAGCATTCTTCCATAGCAACACATTTCAAAAGCCTTTGTCTTCTTGGCTGTAGTATATCTTTAGGTCTCTTAAACTTGGAGTAACAGGAAATAAAAACAGTAAAGAGAAGGTATAATGTTTTAGTTGGAAGGAAAATCACTTCAAATTTAATACTAGTGTACACAGAAG
Source organism: Schistocerca serialis cubense (assembly GCF_023864345.2). Taxonomy (NCBI): domain Eukaryota; kingdom Metazoa; phylum Arthropoda; class Insecta; order Orthoptera; family Acrididae; genus Schistocerca; species Schistocerca serialis. Next base: position 469,702,530 of record NC_064646.1, on the reverse strand, counting down.
GTTTGTGAGCTCAAAAGGATTTTTGTTTCCGGGGGAGGGGAGGGGGAAAAATTAATTGCATGAAAGACAGTTTAGGAAAATCACTAAAGAATTATTTAGGAAAAGGAGATAAAATCAATGATCTCCTCATTATAAGAAAAGAAAATATAGCTGTGGTACAATACAGAAAACTTCTAAGTAGTAGTATTAAAGTGTTGCAGCACTTCTGCGTGCTCGCAGGGGGCCTACACAATATTAAGCAGGTGTACCAGTTTCTTCGGCTCTTCAGTGTGTATTCTCATGAAATTTCAACATTCCAGCTGCAATACCAGGTGAGAAAAAAATTATTTTGCATTTCTTTCTGAGCCTCCGTTGTGTTTTGGCCACTTGATTATCACTCTTTCGTTAGCCTCTGCTTTGTTGCTCGTTCATTGCCGGTTGCATTCTGTTTTCTGCCCTGTTTATATCTTTCCTGTATTTGTTTCAATATTTTCTGGAAACCCAAGTATTCTTGAATGTTTTTAAAGTCAGCCACCAGGTCCTGTGGTTCTATTTCTACACCATTAAACCAGACTCCATTCACACAATTGTGTTGGTTTCCTCAATGAGTTATAGAGTTACAAGAGCAAAAATATCTCCAATATGAGCATAGTATACTTTACAATGTCGAGCTGGAAAAGTCGCTTGACTTCGGAATAGAGTTGTTGTTTGAACTTATCCGAAGATTCAACTTCAGCATAGTACATGTGACCCCATTTTTACACTTTTATTTGTTCTGAAACTGTGATTTACTGGTACTGTTAGGGACACTGAGAAAAATAGTAAGTAGGAACTACTACTTTTCATAGGAAAGTACCATAAAGATGTAATTATAATAATCATATCAGTGAGACGCAATCCTATCTATTGAAGACATATTCAATAGCCTTCCTCTCTCCTTTTATATATTGAAAAATATCAAGGCACATTATAATGAAGGCTCACTACTATAGGGTTAATTGCAGTGGTTGTCTGATCACGTACTTACGAGAGAGATGAGGCACAGATGAATTCAGTAGTTGGAGTATGCTTAGTTAAAAGCAGTGTCCACCTGCATATGAGGTTTATACATAACAGTTTAAGTCATTTCCATAACATTTCCTTGTTTTTGTGTTTAGTTTCAAATAGTCACAATAGGAATCCATACTATTTGTACGAGGGAGGAGGATAGAGAAAGGGGGAGAGGATGGTATCAATAAGAATTCTGTCTGCTGAATATAAATTGTAATAATGATGAAGAGAAATCGGATAACACACACACAGTGTAATTATTTTAGTGGTATTCTCTTCAGATTATTATCTTCACCATTTCACATGTGTAAAATATAAGATATTATCCACCTCTTTTGAATTTGCAGCTCCTGTATTTTTTCCATGTTTGCAGTTAAAGTTGTTGGAGATAGGTTGTGCCTTTTATGCCAAAACACTGTTTCTTCTTGTTACCCAAACATGTTTCGGCGCATCTGTGGGTTTTGTTTAATGAACAACTGTAAAAAGTGAACATATTTTGTGTTATAACTGGTGTAACTGTCTGTAGGCCTCTTTTTTAGATCAGTTATGATCTAAAATAGGTTCACTTTTTACAGTCCTTCAATAAACAAAACCCATTGATGACAGCACAGTGGTGCCAAAACATGTATGGGTAACAAGAAAAAAGTGTGTTTTGCATAGAAGGTGGAGCCAATATCCAATAATTATCTACCTCCTTCATTAGTGTTATTCTGTAAACCCTAACTTGGCTGCTGGCACATTTACCTTTTACTCAACAGATGACACTGTAGGACTAAACTAAATGTTTGGAGGCACAGCTTAACAGTCAGAAATTGTTGCAAACTTTATCTTTGTGAGGGTGTGTGTGTACAAGGAAATGAAATGTCCTTTTGTAATTTACTTGGCTTTACTTTACATTTTATTAACTTTTTGATTGATAATACTTTTCTGTAATACACTTTGACATAAAATGTGTCAGGTAAAGATGTGGAAACATCGTATCTTCTTGTTTGCTTGCCTGTAAATAAAGAGAGAAATAAATTGGGAAAATATAATGACCAAGCATATAATATAAATTGTTAATATAATATGATTGTTAATTTTATACATGTCACAACTGCAAATTAGGAGTTTTTTGGGCCAATTTCTATGGCATTGGCATACTATGAAATAGTTTTGCTGTGCTGCAGCAGCATAATTTATTAGAATGGAACAGACTTGGCAATAATGATTAGATGCAGTATAAAAACTGAAAAATGCCTGTGACTCTTCCTTATTTTCCATTGCAGAAATCAAAATTTTAAAAAAAAATGTTTCATATAAGCTGTAATGATTGTTGTTGACAAGGGAAATAGCCATGCTTTTCCCTCTTCAGAGGTTGGAGCCAAATTTGTTCCAGACATCAAATGCAAATAAACAATTAACAAATGTAGTGCTTTCCATAGACTGTATTGAGGTGAAGAACCTTCACGTATGTAGAACAAGCCAAGATGTACACAAAAAATAACTTAAACTGTATACTACCAAAAATAACCAGTTTTTTTTTAAATTTAATTGGAAAGATAAAAATTCAACTCGACAAGCAGTGGCAGGAGAAATCTCATATAAATGGCTAAGGAAATGTGCAAGCCTTGAGATTCACTGGCTCCTTCTTCCGGCAGAAGGGTCGAAGGGGAGGCAAGAGGGATGAAGCAAAAGGACTGGCGAAGTGTGGTAAATTGGTAGAGTTACAGAAAAGTCGCCCAGAACTGTGTGTAAGGGGAGACTTACCAGATGGGGTGAGAAGTCATTCCTTCTCATCCCATTTGGTAATTCTCTCCTGACCTGATGTTTTAGGCGACTTTCCCATAACTATCCCAATTCTTCTGCTAGAAGAAGGGGTCACTGGCTCCAAAAGCATGCATATTTCCTTAACTTTTTGTGTTTTTCTCATGCCACTGCATGATGAGTAGATTTTTATCCATAAATCTCACACTGTGGTGACAGTCATGGGGTAGTGATATGCACATACATATATGGCAGTAGTACCATGTACACAAGGTATAAAAGAGCAGTGCACCATCCACAGTCTGAAGAGTGTGCCAAAAATACCACATTTTAGGCATTATTTTTCACCACGGACAATTCAGTGGCCAACAGCCATCATTTAATGACCGAGAGCAGTGGCGTTTGCATACAGTTGTCAGTGCTAACAGGCAAGCAGAACTGTGTGAAATAACCATAGAAACCAGTGCGAAAGATATGACAAATGTATCTGTTAGGACAGCGTAGTGAAGCTTGACATTAATGGTCTACGGCAGCAGATGACCAGTGCTTTTTCCAACAGCATGACGTCGCCTTCAGCACCTTTGCTGGAGTCACGACCATCTCAGTTGGACCCTATACGACTGGAAAACCATGACTCGGTCAGATAAAACCCGATTTCAGTTGGTAAGAGCTGATCGTAGGATTCAAATGTAGCACAGACTCCATGAAGCCATGGGCCAAAGTTATCAAGCAAGGCGTTGTGCATGCTGCTGGTGGCTCCATAATGGTGTGCACTGTATTTGCATGGACTGGACTGAGTGTTCTGGTGTTCGCTACTTGGAGACCAGTTGCAGCTATTCGTGGATGTCATTTTCCCAAACAACGATGGAATTTTTATGGATGACAACACGGCATGTCATGAGGCCACAATTGGTTTGAAGTACATTCTGGGCAGTTCGAGCAAATGATTCGGCCACCCAGATTGACCGACATGAATGCCATTGAACATTTACGGGACATAATCGAGAGGTCAATTTGTGTACAAAATCCTGCACCAGCAACTCTTATGCAATTATGGGTGGCTATAGAGGCAGCGTGTCTATGTATTTCTGCAGATGACTTCCAGCAACTTATTGAGGCCGTGCAACATCCAGCTGCTGGACTATACAGGCGAAAGGAGGTCCAACACGATATTAGGAGATATCCCGTAACTTGTCTCATCTCAGTGTATATTAATCCGTATATTGGATTTAAAAAACACTATTATTATACTGCTTAATGCTATCCATGCTTATGAAAAAGAAATCTATTGCTTTGAAAAAATCTGTTACCTCCTAAGATATACTAGATAGCTGCCATTTATCTTCTATTTACAGCATAATATTTACTTCATTACACTACTCTTTTTCAAAGAAAAAAGTTGCCTACATCATTAAATACTGATTCCTGCCTACAGTACATTACTCAGGATGTGTACACACTGGGAAATATGGGGAAACACAGAACTTTTTTTCAACTGCAAAAAAGTGGTACTTTATTAGAATTCTGGGAATTTTTATTGTTTTATTTTTCCATTAAATTTTTCTTATTTTGAGTGATAAGAACTGATACTTCATCAAAGAATTTTACTTTAAGCCTTGATTGCAGAATAATACTGCAGTAGTAAAACATAAACAAGAGAATAACATCAAAATAAAACTTTAAATTCGAAGAAAATGTTGCGTTTACAGCAACAAAACACAGGTCCACACACAGACCTGCCAACAGCAAAATATGTCAAAGGCTTTAGGACAACAAACTGCTTTGATGAGCGTGACGTCACAATTGTGTATATTTCTAATGGACTGCATGAAAATATTGTGTATAGTTGTTGGAGAAGCGTTACTTTCAAAGTAACTTTCTTTTATGCAAGATCAGTTATATTGTGCGTGAGAATGTGTGATGAATTTCTTAAATCTTGGAGCATTTGACTCTCATTCAAAACTTAACACTTTAAGGACCAGCCACTTCGAAAAATTTCGGACTCACAAGACTAACTATTTGTGCCATTATTTAAAATTTTATGGTGCATTTCTGTTTGATATATCTCAAAAGGCAAAACGCACTAAAAAGACCAACAGAAGATATGAAAGCTTAGCTTTTGTTGTAAGTATACTGTTCGTATATTAATTTAAACCATTAACTTTTTCTATTTGTGTGTTCACATTACTTAACAGTGATGTCTACTGGCTGATTGTATCATGTGTCCTATGCTCTGAATATCTGCTGTCATTGGCTGGTGACATCACGTGATCACACATTTATACTTGTGTAATAAGAAAATAGGCATTGTACGTGTTGCCACACGACAAACTTCTTTCCAAGATATGTAAGTTTTTGCTGGGTTTCGTTTCTTAAAGTGCTAGGAAGTTCTACAACAGTTCATAAAATCATTACCTTTCAAGTCATTGATAAGTTTTATAGCTCCAAAGGAAAGTACACTGTCACTTCATCCGGAAAAAAGCATACTTTCACACAGGAAAAAGTGTATTTCTAACCGGGAAATTCAAGAATTTTTTTCTTGTCCATTTATAAAACCCCGTTACTATTTCTCACATAGCATTACATCTGTACTCTGCAAAAGGTTCTTCCACTACTTCCCTTTACCACTTACTGGGGCTTCTTACCATTCAAGTTGTGTGTGGCATGCAGGAAGAATGATAGCTTAAATGTCTCTGTGTGCACTGTAATTAATTTAATCTTCTCCTCGTGGTCCTTAATACAACGTATGTCCAGAAATTAAGTTCCATTTGGTTATATAAAACAAACGTGTACAGATACAGAAAAAACATTTATTGTACAAAAATCTACAACTGTTAAACTACTTTTCTACATAGCTTCCAAAATTTTATAGGCACTTGTCATAGCGTGGCACAAGTTTTTGTATGTCTTCTTCATAGAAGGTTGCTGCCTGTGTATTCAAACATGGGGTAACATATTCTTTCAGCTTGTCATTATCATTGAAGTCTTGACCACCAAAGACAGATTTTACATGTAAGAAGAGATGAAAGTCGCAAGGACCGAGGTCCGGGCTGTATGGAGGATGATCAAACACATCCCAGTGAAAAGTTGTTTGGTCACATTCGCCGTGTGAGATTGGGCATTATTGTGGAAAAAAACAACACCTTTTGACAGTAATCCTCGGCACTTGTTCTGTATTGCGCGGCGCAATTTCTTAATGTTCTCACAGTAACCATGTGCAGTCAGCAAAATGCCTTTTCTGTCCCAAAAAACGGTCCACATGACTTTTCAAGATGTGAAGATTTGCTTAGGCTTAATCTTCATTGTGGATGAAGTGTGCCTCCATTCCATTGATTACCGTTTTGTTTCAGAGGTGTCGTACGATACCAAAGTTTCATCCCCCATGACTATCCGAGAAAGAAAACCATCACCTTCTTCATCAGTAACCACAGACGGGCGTCCACTTCGTTCTTAATCATGCACTTGATCACATCCTTCATTGAACAGTCTGACCCATCTCCTAACCATTGAATCACTCATAGCATTTTGTCCGTAAACCTTGCAGACTTGCCGATGAATTTCCTGTGGTTTAACTTTCCTTGGATTTAGAAAATGAATCGCAGATCTGACTTCACATGCGGCGGCATTTTCAATCACGGCTGACATTATAAAGAAGCACTACAAAGCACACATCAGCAGCAGAGATCTGAAAATGGCATACTTAAATCCCCAGTTAATGCTAATTCTTGAAACCTTGTACTTTGGTTTTCGCAGGATAGTTTATATCTATATTCGAGCATCAGCCAGTTCAGTACCTCTTTGACTACATCTAGTATCTCCAACAAACCTACTACAAATTTTTACAGCCAAGTATTTGTATGAGTTGTCTCATTCCAAGTGCAACTCACTGATACGGCGTGTTCAGTAAGTCTCTCCGCAGTGCCGTATGATTGATAGCAGCGCGTGACGTATGATTGTTTGCCTGCCTGGGTTACTTCCCTTCAGGTGGACTCTGCCAACATTCCACTGTTTCGTTTATCTCAGTAAAAATGAATATTCAATAAAACAATAACTTGTATTTCACCGAGTTTCATTTCGGTATATTCACTGCGCCATACGGCACGCGCAGCTAACAATTGTATGGCACTGCAGAGAGACTTTTTGAACACCCCTTATTTACTTCTTTTGTGAAGTGCATAATTTTACATTTCTGGAAATTTAAAGTGAGTTGCACCACTTTGAAATATTATCAAACTGTGGCATAATACTTGCGTAGGTTTTTCAGATAGTACGAGGGTTGAATGAAAAGTAATGCCTCCATCCTCGTTAATTGGGTTTGGATGGGAATATTTTAATAAACACAGAAATAATCCTTAGAATGTGATCTTTAATTACCCCTATTCACTTTTCCACATAATCACCAGCCTATTGGGTACATTTCTGCCAACAATGAACAAGTTTTCTGAAGCTGTCACAGAAAAAGTCGACTCTCTATTTCCGTAACTACAGTTTCACAGTTCTCTCAACCTCTTCATCAGAAGCATAATGATGTCCCCACAGATCATCTTTCATTATCGGGAACAGATGGAAGTCAGACGGTGCTAAATCTGGACTGTATGGAGGATGCCGTATGGTGGTGAGATTCAGTCTCTGAAGTCTCAGTGGTTGCTGTCAAAGGATGTCCAAATCGTTGTTTGTCATGAAGGTCAGATGTTCCCCCCTCAACATCTTTAAACTTACCCAACAACACACAGTACTCACATCAACACAATCACCGAAAACTGCTTTCATTCTCTGATGAATCTCCTTTGGGGCAACACCTTCTGCTGTCAAGAATTCAGTGACTGCATGTTGCTTAGATTGCATTGACCAACCGTCTGCGCAGCATTCCATACTTTTCACAGTAACAACACAACCGTTCAATGCCTGCCAACTGGAGCTGTAGAGATGAGGCTATGGAACAAGCGAGTACCTGCCGCGTACTAATGCTGCTAACTGCTGTAGAGTTAAGAAGGTGGAGGCATTACTTTTCAGTCAGCCCTCGTACTTCATTAGAGATAACTGCATCACCTGCAAAAAGTCTAAGGTTAATGTTGTGTGCCAGGTCATCTTATTATTAGAACGAACACTGCAGCTTGCCTTGCATCTAATAAAAGTTTTAGTTCCTGAATCTAGATATTCAGTTAATTTCTTAGCAGAGCAGCTCACTAGCATGCTTGTAATTTTGAACTGGATGGGTTTCCTGACTTCTTACTTTATTTTAGCTGGAAACTTGTTTGAATACCTTTACATAAGAATACTTATCACATCTTTGAACCCTAAAAAACTGGTGATGTCTGTATGAAATTATTTTTGCCTCTTATATTTTGTTTGTGGAAATCAAAATTCAGTTTAAATTGATTTTTATTGTCAGCATAAAATGTAATCCAGAAGTAAATATATTGGGACGTGATGTGAAAGACTTGAGAGGTCCTTAGGCTTCTGTGAGATATTGTACAAAGTACAGTTATCTACTTTACGCAGTATTCTTACTGTTTGCTTCTGCCAAATAAACTCTATTTACTGTTGGTGTGCTGACTCAGAAGATAATTCCATAAGATAGCAAGGAGTGAACTACACAAATATGCCTATACTCTTGTTATTAGGTCAGCATGTGCTGAATTGATATTTTAATTAGTTTATCTGTCAATTCCATTTTAACTTGGAGGAAATTATATGCTGTGTGTTTCATTTAGTGTATGATCCTTAATGTCTACATCTGGGTGCTATCAGGTATTTCTTCCTTGTTTAAAAACTGCATAGCGTGAGTCTTTGTGAGATTTGATCTAAGCTGTGTCCTGGTAAGACTGAGTAGATTTCTGATTAGTACACTCTTTTTGGAACCACCCTTTAAAGTAATTAGAAAATCATTTATGTAAGTTAAGAACAATAGTGGGACTAGTACCAATCCTTGTCTCATTCCATATGTTGTGTTTCCCCATGGCTGCATGTCTTGAACACAACCTGTAAATTAGACACTGCTTTCTGTTACGAAGTTAAAACACTGTCTGTACAAGGGGATGCCATTAATGGTATGACACTTTTGTTTCCTGAGTAGAATTTTATGGTCCACACAATCAAATTTTTGGTAAAGTCACAAAATATACCAACAGTATAATTTTTCGTGTTTAGCCATGCCAGGACTTCATTTGTGGGTCTTCTCTAGCTTTCTGTCTATGGAATGATTTATAAACCCCAAACTGGGAGACAGTTAAGTGCTCAGTTAAATGAGCCAGAATTCAATCATAGAATGCTTACTGAATCACTTTTGAAAACAGGCGGAAGTGGAATAGGTCAGTAATGAAAGGTTGTTTGCAGATCTGTAGTTAATAAATGGTTGTTACAACAGTACATTTAAATGTCTGATGAAGTATGCTCTGAGTCATTGATTGGTTATAAAGATAGTTTGAGCATAATCCTGTCAAGTCGGCACAGGATTTTAATATTCTGCTAGAAACTTCATCATAGCATAACCAGCTGAATCACTACATTTTAGTGACCTGATGAATTTTGTGTACTCCATAGGGGTTGTATTTCTGAAAATATTGTAAGTTGGTGGTACATGCAAAGTCATCACAAAGAAATCTTGTGCATCTGTGTTTGGTTGTTTGTTTGTGGGTCCTACCTTCTCTCCCAGTGTGCAGAAGTAATGAATAATTCGGAAGTGTTACCATGTTTTACCTTTTTAATTTTACATTCCTGGTGGTAATGGAGTTCCAGGTGCTGGCTACAGCTTGTCCTCTGAGTTAGGTAGAGCTCTATCTTCTTCGTACATGATAATTTAATCCCAGGAGTTATTCACCTCTTATTCTTGCTTCTGTTCCGTTTTTCCCTTATTTGGTGTAGTGCAAAGCACGATTCGTATTGCTGTTGGAATATGTTTCAGAAAAAGTTTTCCATCTAGATTGTCACCTTTTTAAATTTCTCCATGGTATTGTCCCCATAATTCTCTCTAAATATTGTTACGAAGCTATAGTTTATAAATCTACGCTACAGTACTTTTCTTTTATGGTGCGTACCAACCTGATCAGTATATTTTATTGTTAGTATTTGACCATCTTGCAAAATCTGCAGAGTACTTTGCGGTCGAATATCTTCAGTCCCAAAATCACATGACCTGGGTAGCAGTGTATCTCACAGAGATGAATCCTATTCCTCTCATTCAAATGCTCACTCCAAAGATATTCCTACTCTAATGTTTCCACCAGAGTGCTAATTTTGAGAAATCCTTTTACATTTTCATTTGTCACCTCCTCCTGGAAATCTGACCTCTTTATGTGAGACTCAATTTGATCTTTTAATTGCAAAACTAAGAACAAATTCTGTCAATTTCTTTTTGTTGAAATCATTTTAGTTAATTTCATGTGTGTGGGAAAGGGGGGGGGGGGGGGGGGAGCCAGTGGTCTGTGGCTTTGAAATTATGTTGTCATTGTTATTTTTCCCAAGTGTTCCTACTTGAGTCCTAAGATTTGTGTTGATGTTTTTATTCATTGTATAGCACCTTTGTTCATACAGTAGTGTAGTAGTGTGGCATTCATGGATTTGACTTTCTGTTGAAGAGCCCCTTGGTTAGCTGGAAAGCCTTTCCAGTTTCTTCATGTGTAATAAAAGGTTACCCCTTCTGCAATGTTTGGTTCTGAATATTCTGAACGTTTCAAACAATGGAAATTTCAGGTTGCATTATCTACCGTATTATGAAAATGGTAGAGTGCTGCTCACAGTAAAGATGACACATTGAGTAGCAGACTGGTACAAAGAAAAGAATGTCACACAGAGAGCACTGGCCCTCAACCATCGTCCTGCTTGTGGCGAGGTTCTACTATCCCCTTCATTTTTAGCACACTATTTGTTTGACGTAAATGATGGGGAGTGTGTCTAAGGGAATTACCTTTCTGCAATGACCTGTTAAAAAGAATCTTTATCAATGGAGAACGCATCTTCACTTGACATGGAACTGCTTGTGACTTAATAAAAAGTATTTGACAGCCAGTGCAAATAATTTCATCCAAAATCTTTCAGAAAGGAAACACATACACATTCACACAAGGAAGTGCATCTCTCTCTCTCTCTCTCTCTCACACACACACACACACACACACACACACACGCGCGCGAGCGACCACTATCTCTGGCTGCTCCAGCCAGAATGCCACTGCATCAAATGGAAGCAGCAATTGAGTGGGACAGGCGGGAAGGGAGAGGGATAGCAGGATATGGATGTGGGGAGAGGAGTGAGTGTTGCCAGGTGGAGCTTGGATGCACCATAAGGTGACAGGCCAAGGCTGCCAGGTGTAACATTAAGTGGCAGTGGTGTAGGAGGGGGGGGGTAAGAGGGAACAGAAAAAGGAGAAGAGCTGAGAGGGGGGGAGGAGAGAGAGAGCAGCATACAGTGAGTATGAGAAGACTTGAATTGGGCGGAGGTGATAGGACAGAGGGGATGGAGAGAATGGAAACTGTTGGGTGGAGACTGTGGGGATAGTACGTTACCCTGAGTTGTTGGATGATTAGGGGAGCTGAGACTAGGAACTCGAATCTGCACAGTTAAGAAAAGCTCTGGAAGTGGAGGCCCAAGATGTAAAGCAGCCATTGAAATCGAGCATGTTATGTTCAGCTGCATGACTTGCCACAGGATGGTCCACTTTGCTCTTGGCCACAGTTTGGCAGTTATTTCATCCTAGTAGACAGCTGGTTGGTAGTCATACCAATATAAAAAGCTGTGCAATAATTTCACAGTGCTGATACGTGACATGGCTGCTTTCACAGATGGCCCAATCCCTGATGGGGTAGGTTAAGCTCGTGACAGGACTGAAATAGGAAGTGCTGTGTTGGTGGTTTTGGCAGGTCGTGCAACTGGGTTTTCCACAGGAATATGATTCATGTGGCAAGGGGTGGTATTGGGAGTGGCATAGGGATGGATGTTGTGGACATCACGCGGGCAATGTTTGGCTGATGTTTGGAGGGTGATCGAGGATTGGGGGGGTGTGGGGATACGGCATGGGAAATTTGTTGTTGGTCTAGGTCTGGGCAATAGTGTCTATCTGTGTAGGCCTCTGAGACCTTTGGCATACTGGGCAAGGGAGTTCTTATCATTGCAGATACATCGTGGCCAGGCTGTATGGGAGGGATTTTTTTGGTGTGAAAGGGATGATAGTTGTCAAAATGCAAGTACTGAGGGTGGTTGGTGAGTTGAATGTGGACAGAGGTATGGGTGGAGCCATCAGAGAGGAGATGGTCAGCCTCCAGGAAGGTGCTGTCCTGAGTTGAGGAGGACCAGGTGAAGCAGATGGAAGAGTTGTTGATGCTGTGAAGGAATGAGTATAAGGTGCCATGGCCATGAGTCCAGAGCTAGATGTTTCAATTTTCTAATTCTCTTCAATTTTCCTTAGTCTGCTTGTAGCTCACATGTTGGCTGTTGAACTGGATTTTTTTGTCCAACTGAGATTTGTAACTTCACCCTTTCAACTTTTACCCGAAGCTGGCTGATTTGCTTAGTGGTTGAATCGGGAAAATAACTTGACTTTTGAACTCCACTAAGCATTGGAGTCAATCAGTTGAGACATAGATCTTGAGCATCAGCTGTGTTTCCTATTTAACATATGTCCTACACATGAATGTCCTTTCTTCTTAGTACTCTCCCACATGTGAAAAGAAAAAAGGGAAATTTGGGTTGACATTCTATTGATCATGTCGTTAGAGGTGGAATGCAGAGGAAATCAGTTGTATTTTAAAAGAAATCATCCCAGCATTGGCCTCAAGCATTTTAGGGAAACCACAGATGATTTGATTCTGAATGGCGAAATGGAGATTTGGATTTGCATCCTCAAGTGTGAGCCCAGAGTCTCACCCACTATTCTGCCTTACTCAGCCCCAGTTGTGGACCTAGTTGCTTCTCTACTCTCGAGAGAATTTGATAGAATTTCATGGAAAATAAGCTAGAGGTAAATGGCTCTGTAGTTTCTTATCTTTCTTACAGAGTGGGAGGAATTAAGAGCACATACTCAACCATTTGGAAGATCTTGGTTTTTCACATCTTTTAAATGAGGTCCATAAGCCTTGTTTTCTCATATATTTTAAATAAGGCCCATAAGGCTATCAGCAATTTGTCTCCAGCGTACTCTCTTGTACTGTTAATTCTTTATCCTGTGCATTGTTGTTGAGGAGTAAGTTGATCCTTTTTGGCTGAAGATGACTCGGAATGGCCACCTGCATTTTCTTAAAGTACTTTGTTGTCCAATGTGTGCTGGTAGGTGTTGAGAGTGGCTTAAAATAATTTGTCAGGATTTCACAGTTTTCATAACCACTGTGATCTGCTCAGTGCCACTCTCTGAACTGTCACATTGGCGGTAGATGGTAGACTAGGCAAGGTTGTATTTTCAGTAATAAAGTAGTTCAGTTCTCCCCACCGCTCTCTGAGCCTTGATATTATATTCTGTCCAATCTCAGTCAACTGCATGGTGACGGTTGTGTTTGCAGCATTCCCCCCCTCCCCCCCCCCCTCCCTCTCATACCCTCACATTTGTTTTGCAGTTTCAGCCAGAGCTTTTCACAGTTGCTTCCTCTTTTTCAAAGTGATGGATTCCATTTCATGAATGTGCACTGATTTTCCTGCTGTCTTTAGGAAGATGGCTGACTTTGATTAATGATGACACAAATCTAAGTTGATATTTTTCTGATCCTTCATACCCTCTCTTACAATAGCACTGTTGTCAATTTGGAACTCAACATGGTTGGTTGAAATTAAAGTAAGAAGAAATCTATAAATCCTGAAAAAGTGTTTTGAAACCATTCAAAATTCAGTTTGAAAACATTATTAACTCCACAAGTTTCTCTCTGTTATGCTTTAAAAATTATTCAACTCACTGCAGAACAAAGTTTTAGTAAAACTTCCTCTCTCTTTTCAAGCAATGTTCTGAAATCCTTCAGCAGAATGACTGTGTGTTTCTCTGGAGATCCTTAAAAACATATTTTCCTGGAATCTTTGTGATAAGTTTAAATGTTACTTATCCAACTGACAGATTTCTTTCTTCATATCTTTTCTTGGAATTTCTTATTTAGTGCACAATGCAACCACCCTTACAACAGGTCAGTATGCAAAAATATTTACTTTAGTAAACTGCAAAACTACAAGGAGGCAGATTGACTGGCCTAAATTTACCATCAGAAGGCAAACTCCTGTACCCTAACATACCCAGCTAAGAGCATATATCGAATCTGTTGGTTGCATCCTCATGGAGAAAAAAAGGGGTAGATTGGAAAGATGGAGCAGATCATTCCCGACCTCAAGAGGAGAGGCTGTTTTAAGGGTAAGGCTGAGGATTGGTGAGTTTAGCATTAGGAAGGGATTAGTGGAACAGTGAGTCATAACTGGATACTGAAACTTTTAGGAATGGTATCAAGGTGTGAATAGAACAGTTAGAAAAGTACAAGGACTGTTGTTTGGCTAGAGACGGGGCAAACTTGTGGAAGGAGTGTAAGTATTGTGATTTGGGTTTAGAAAACAAGATGATTTTGGTGAAGAAATGCGAGAAGGAAGACTAGTGAAGAGAAAACGGACTAGATTAAGTTGAAAAGTCTCAGTATAGGATGTAGACAAATTGGCCAGTTGGCCTCTGGGAGACATGCAGAAAATAACTGATAGTAAAATAAGTTTACAGCAGGAGGTTGTCATTGAATACACTGAAAGTTTGCTGAAAAGGAAACAATAGAAAACCATCAAATGAGAAAAACAATGGCCAAACAAGAAAGGGAGATTGCCAGGTGGAGATAGTGAAAGAAGATGATAAAAAGTGAAAGTACATCACGAAAGAGAAGAAAAACCAAATGGACAAAGGAAAAGATCATCAAACAGAGCAAAAAATACAAGGACCCAGCAAAGATATCATTGACAGTGAACCTGATATATGTTAAATTTGAGTAAAGTGAATAAAGGTTTTCTCAGCAACTCTCGGTGGTTCATAAAAATGGCTTCCTTCAGATATCGTTCCTCCCTCCCTCCATACACAAACCTCCACATTTTCTCACCCCTTTTGCTGCTTTGATCTTTCTGTTACATCTTCTGATTTAGATTAATGTGGACAATGTATCCCTAACTTGGCTTGTAACTGAAATAGAGATTTAATTATACTACACACCCATCAGTAAGTTTGATGCTATACATGGTAAACATAATGCCAAACTGAGCAATGCTGCATTTTACAATGCAGCTGAAAAATCATCATTTTGGAAACAGCAAATAAAATAAATGCAGTCGTTCAATCATACATCACAGTGCTTGCATGCTACATTAACCATGTCATAGAAACAGTAATAGAAGGTATATTTATTTACCTGTTAATGATAATGGCCCTGCCGTGGAAATGTGACATGGCTTTCAGGTTGCTTGTGAAAGAATTTAAATAGGTGGTTCAGGTTCAGAGAAACACATAAAGCTGTTTAAAACAAAAATTTGATTATCTATGCTGGTGCAGTTACTATTAATGAATATAAACTTCCTGTAAACTTCACTGCATCAATTTTGGTAAGGATGGTTGTGGCTGAATGTAAAAAGTTCTCTAGAGTAAATAAGACAACTTACCAAATAGTGGAAGCTTTGTTTTGGTAAGGATGGTTGTGGCTGAATGTAAAAAGTTCTCTAGAGTAAATGAGACAACTTACCAAATAGTGGCAGCTTTGTTTACGGCCACAAGTTAGAGTACACATATATATGCGCAAGCTTATCCACCTCACCAAAACGCGCGCATGCACCCTTTCCCCCCCCCCGCCCCCCCCCCCCCCCCCCCCACACACACACACACACACACACACACACACACACACACGTATGGCTTTGTCACATTATACATATTTAAAAAGTTTCAAAATGTTACACAGTGTTGTTATATAGATATTTTATACTTTAGGATTTAAGGAGACCATTCGGCAAAAAGCAGAATTGACTTGTCAATAGGCACACACAAAAGAAGGAAAACTTGCTAGCTTTCAGAGTTATCCTTTCATGAGCTAGGTTGTGTGTGCGTGTCTGTGTGCATGTGCGTGGGTGTGGGTGTGTACATACTCTAGCTCGTCAAAACTCCAAAAACTAGCATGTTTTCCTTCTTTTGTGTGTGGCTATCGACAACTCAACACTTCTGCTTTTTGGTGCCCAGTGGTCTCCTTTATATTCTGCAAGAACTTTCCCACAACATTTATAATAGATATTTTGTAGTTACACTTCTACTTCTACTTTTTATATCTATGTCATATTTACAAATAACGTGGTGAAATTATTTGTTTTATCTTCCAGAGCCCCCAAAGGATTTAATACGGAAATTGCTTGTAGTTGACCCAAATGAAAGAATCAGTATTAAAGAAGCCCTTAACCATCCCTTCTTCCAAATTATGGTAAGAATACAACAGATTTTTTTCTCTAGTGAGTTTTAAGTGAACATAATGTTAACAGACTTGTTACTTATGTTGGTATCGGAAACACACACTGTTTGTTCATGAGTAAGTAATGTCCCTGTTTGGTGTAAAGAACTGACACGGTACATCAAAGGTACTGCCTCATAAAAATGTCTTCGGAAATTAATTAAAGATGTGTTGTTCCATAAGTACAGTTGTCTTAGCTTTACACAGTCAGCAAAAAACATTAGAATGTAGGAACAAGCAGGGCACTATTTTAAATTTACTGAAGGACCAATGCCAGGGCCATATGAACTGCTGAGATAGATACATTGTAATCAATCTGTTTTTGGCATTTGGCTGAAAAAAGCCAACACTGGTCTCTTACTCACAGAAAAATAAGTTTAATAGTGAGGACATCCGTAACAGAGACACAGTTCTTCATCCACTTTTTTTAAAGAGAGAATAATGTGTGTTTAGCTCATAGATTTTGCCATTGTTAACAATAAGTGGTTCTGATGACTTAATTTATTAGTTCCAATTCCTTGGGGCATTTTCTATGCTTTCTACAAAAAAAATGTTAATATTGTGTAAGTTAATAAGTGGTGATTCCAAAATTAACCTTAGTTTGCAGATAACTTGAAACTGGGAGGTCTGTGAGATAAGTACACTTCGTATACTATAAGAACACATCTTAATTTTCATTAAAAACTAACAAACAAAATATACAGCAAATAGAGAGCAAAATTGTTTCACAGCATTTGACTAGTATCTTCATTTCAACTGTGAAGAATCCTGCCAGTTAAAGTATACTCAGTTGTACTGCATCATGTGTGTTTCTGTGAATACTCTTATGGTTGCTACAGTTATTTATTATAATACTTGTAATGGTACATTTTGTTTGCCACCTTTTGATGGTTGACATTAATTGCAGAACTAGGCAAACCTTACAATCACCAGTTACCTTTAGCAACTGCTGGCATAAAAAATAAAATAAAATAAAATTCCTTTACTTACTTGATGGATAGTATTTGTATTGTTCTGTCATCATACTTGTTAAAGTATCTAGTAATATGCCCTCTCATTTATTAGTGTGTGGTGTCGGAAATAAATATTGAGACAGTAACACCTCCTGTGTTATATTTAGTATTCAGATGGGTAAAACAATCCAGTGGATAACAACATTACAAACTGAATTAAATTAAATTTAGTTCATATGTTAAAGAGTGTAAAAACTTTTTGTTTTACAGTTTTGGGACCAAGATAACTCTGTGAAAGGTGGGACTTCCAGGAGATTTAGTCGAATATGTCAGATCACACTGGTAAAAATAAAATAAAGTGATATGTGTTGTAGTGTTTGGGTAGTTCTCTAACTCTGTAAAGTTTTTGTATTTTTATTGTGGCTCATCTTTTCATAGTTTGTTTTGTGAGTGATGTGAATGCCATGTAAGCAACATAGCGTTATTCTTATCACCGGGAGTTGTGGCTGATGTCACTTTCTGGTCTCTAGTATATAGGGCAGTAGATTTTAACACTAGTACAAATGTTTAGAAACACTACAAAAATTAGTAAAACATGAATAAAGATAAATGAAAGAGAGTGTACTTTTATAAATGACTGACCTTTGTTAAGGTAAAATGGAACATCAGATACACATTGTCATTATGAAAATTGCAATGTTGAACTGGGTTCATGTGACTGAAATGAGCTTTACACTTCAGATTAGGCGCATGACAGTATAAAGGTAATTAAGGTTACAGGATTTTACACAATGTATTACTTTGTGTATTCAGTATGTCCTGGGAACCCTACACGCTGTGATCAGAGGCTCTAAATCTCATGGCAGGGGGCTTATATAGTGTCCTGGAGATATACTACTATCCTTTTGTGCTTCTTATATATGAGAACACAATACACACAATACATCAACACAATAGTGATTGCTGGAGGATTGTTTCCAACACAGAGAGAGGGGAGAGGGCAGGAGCAGTTGCTCTGATCACCTGTATTCTGATGACATTCACCGGGTGAACATGAAGGCAAGCGAAGCAGTGATATCTGTTTTTCTACAAAGAAGGTTCTTGCATTTCTCACTACATATAGCTGAGCATTGTCCTGGTGATGAAATATGACAGATGAAGCTGGCCGAAGGACTTATTGTACCTCGAGCTTTGATGAATCATTTCTGGGGTAGTGGTTGTAGTTGAGATTGCACCTAGTTTGTAGAAATTGATAAAATTTGTGGTATCTGATGAAATTGATAAAATTTGTGGTATCTGATGGTGCCCTAAACAATCAGACAAGGTAATTTTCTCCTTTACTGCTTGATATTCATTGCTACATTGCAGTTACCATAACAGAACACAACCATCTCTGTGGGGCAAGTTGAAGGTGCACTTTTCTGAACAGACAACATTTGGTCACTGATCATGCCATTAACTGTGTTTGTAAGCCTGTTGCAATCTCAAAGCATTTGTGGTTTCTGACAGTGGAAATTGAGGCAACAGCATGCATATTAACTGCCCGTTCCGCAGCAGGTTGTGCCAGAGCATTAACACAGATAAGCACACATGCAATATAATGTTCCAGTGTCAAGCCAACACTGTAGATGAAGCTGTATGCTACATTATGGTTGTGTAGACAAGACAGCTGTCATCCCTTGATGTGATCACATTGCACAGTCCAGTACCCCTTTCTTATGGCATCCTGCCATCTTTAGTGCACTTCCACAGAAGCAATACTCTCTTAGCAACATATAATGTAATGTCACATTATGACAGACTCCTCAGAGATTGACCATTCTGTCCTTTTTAAACTTTCACGTGCTCAAGTGGGCTGCAATCTAGATGATGTCCAATTGCTGCATCCTGCATGGTGAGTGAAAGGAGACAGAGCATAATGAGATTTACTTCCAGGTTTCCTCAGCATTCACTGGTTCTTATACTGCATGAATTTAGCGTAACATGCATCTTTATGATTAGACAAAAAGAGAAAAGGAGGGAAGACTAAAGTGTAATGTATTAGTAATGACAGTCATTAGAGGTGGATTTCAAGCTCCAAATGGATAAAGGAAGGACATCTTCAATGTCCTCTTCAAAGAAACTGTCCCAACATTTAACTTAAGCAATTTAGCGAAACCACAAAAAATCTGAATTGGAATGGCCAGACAAGGATATGTACCACATTCATACAGAATACAAGTCCATGTCTTGAGTGCTAGACTACTAGACCACTTACATCCAGTAACTCAAGAGACAATCCTGCTAAGACTACATCTCCCAGCAGTCTTATCACTTACTGTTGATAAGTTTTACACATTCTCAGGGTCTGCATTCATTCAATACATTCCTTTTTCTGTTGCAATTTTCAGCACCCATCTCTCTAGAAAATCACTCAAAGTAATAATATAAGTTTCTGTATGCCGAGCATTACTTTATTCATGTTTGCTTTGTTCTCGTGAGAATCCTCGTATATTTACATAGAAATGTGATTAATGAATTTAGTTGGTAGCCTGTAGCTAGGCACTAACAACATTGCAATAATAATTGCTTCACTGATCATAATTTAGAGGGACTGTATTGCATTTTTACTACCATTATTATGTATAAAAATTCAGCCTGGCCCATGTTTATGCTCACGAAACTCAAAAAGTAGTTGGTCGATTGCTTTGAAATTTTGACACAATGTTGCATGTGAATACTCCAGTGTTTATGTGCCAATTTTTTAAATTTAGATAGTATATAAATAAATATGTATTATGTAGAGGGGGAAATGTCGTTACCAAAAGTCTTGAAAAGTTCTTGAGTAATTTACTTCAAATTTTAAACAACACACTATTAAACATTCAGATGAACACAACTATACATATTTTTAGTTAACAATGTACAGATTTTCTGTTTAAACTGACTGCAAGAAAGAAAATGCTCTGCTGTAAATATGTGTGTTTCTGTTCATCATAGACAGTTTTAACTATGGTAGTGGGGCGTTAAAATCATTAGGCAAATTGTTTATATAATGTGATTTTTGTTAGCTAGCTGCAATATAAGCAAATTATTTTATAGTATTGAAGGCAAATAAAACAGGTGATAATTATTATGATATACGTTTTGATTATAAAGTGTGTTCAAGGTCTATTTAAAAACTGCTAAATATACCGGTAGGCAGTGTTGTTCACTTAGGAGACAGGAAGATATTTATGCCAAATGATTTTGAAAAGGTCTGTGATGCTATATCAACAGTGAAGTAGGTATCAGTATTTACATCTAAATCAGGAAGATAATTGCTTAGTTGTGTGGGAGATGATATATGCATATCATCGTTGGCGCTGTCTGTATTATGAATGCACAAGTAATTGTCATAGAAATCATTGGTTTGATATCCACTACTGAAAAAGAAATTCTCTCTGGATCTCTTCATGCATTGTAGTCTTCAGCTGTAAGGATTCATGATGCAGCCGTGTGCTTCACCTTGCCTTAGGCAGCTGTCTTTATCTTTTCTTACATCTTGTAACTAGCCAGGAACTTCCCTGGTCCCTTTCCCATCTATTTACCTGATTGGATGTCCCACACACCCGCAATTCATTTTCATTAAATGTTTCATGACATCTTCCACTCCAATCTGTTCTCTGATCCATTTTCCCCATTCTTCACAGTGATTGCCAATGTCATTTGAAGACACTATATAATTTACAAAAATAACTCATAGGATTTTTACTATTCGTTTATTTCCTTAGCTATCCATCCAGTTGTTGGCTTCTGTTAACACGTTTTCCTCCTTCCAGTTTAAGGATCTGAAAATTTTGCATAAGGCTGCTAAGAGCAATTTTGTTGATACAAAATCCACTTGCCAGATTTCTCGTATTGTTCTGAATTTCCCAACATCTTGAAGTCTAATGGAAGTTGTGCCATTGACGCAATGTTTGATGTATTAACACAGGTTGAATACATTGTTTCTCTAGAGTTGCTTGTACAAATTTTGTTGGAAATACGACAAAAACTTCTCAAAAGCTTTGAATAAGGGGTAATCCATACTCATTGCTTCATTTGTAACTTTGTTCACTATGTGCATTGTGATCAATTATATTAAAGCATTTCTAAAGCCAATTGGTCCCTTTGAGTTGTTTACAGTTATGTCACCCTGTACAGTTTCTTTCTTGTGTACAGCATGAATTTTAGTCTTTCAAGGCATTTTCAGAATACTGCAAATCACATCTTCTTGATGAGTAACACACGTCTATCAGTACAGCTCTAACAGCTGCTAGAAGCAGTAGGTCTCCACATAATTTCAAAATGATGCTTGATGACATCAGCCAAAACTTGTTACATTACAGTTCTATGTGTTGTTGCCAGTGTTGTTACTTACAGAGCTGCGAGAAATCTGACAGCTATTTATCAAAATCCTATACCTTAGAGTGTGGAGATACAGTATGTCGCTTAACTCAAGTGGAAATGTTGTGCTGCCACACCTTCGCTGTCTGGTATAGCTCTCGTAATCCCAGGCAACATAAATGAGAACAACTTGCCGCAGTTTGTGGGTGAGATAAATACGAACAGGACACCAATATTTTAAGTCGATTTCCTATATGTTGTCCAACTGTGTAAGACATCTGCAATGTCTGACAGGACAGGTTGCTGATTTGTTTGGATATGAAGAAAGGTGATAAGGATTTGCAAAACTGATAAGAAAAAGATTTTGAAGTAATAAGAAAGAGAGGTGTATTCTGAAATCAGTATGAAAGAGGATACTATTAAACTGATGTTACACAACTATAAAACAACATGTGCATGGCTGATGCAGGTGACCTGCTGTCATATTGCAAGATACGAGCGCCAAGCATATTGCTATATTCTGTTCAAAGTAATGAGCAGACACCTGTTACTATTGCATGGAAGTGACTGCCTATAGCAAGACACAACCATGAATTGTGACGAGGCGGCTGCTGCTGGTTAGTCACAGAGCTCGTAACAGAATGGGGTGGACATGGCGGCAAACAGACTTTTTACGGGTTGACAAGTACAACGCTCCTCCTCCTCCTCCTCCTCCGTCCATCACCTCCTCCCCCTATTTCTCTCTCCATCTCCTCCTACCACCCTCTGTGTCTGTCTCCTCCTTCCCAGTCTCTTATTTCCTCAAACCACTTCATCCCTCTCCTCTCCCCCCCCCCCCCCCCCTCTCCCGACCACCACCACCGCCACCACCACCAGCACTTCTGACCTAGAGCCTTGTTTATTGTTATTGCAAAGTAAATTTAAAAAGGGAAATGGATAGGTTAAAGTTAGATATAGTGGGAATTAGTGAAGTTCGGTGGCTGGAGGAACAAGACTTATGGTCAGGTGACTACAGGGTTATAAACACAAAATCAAATAGGGGTAATGCAGGAGTAGGTTTAATAATGAATAGGAAAATAGGAATGCGGGTAAGCTACTACAAACAGCAAAGTGAACGCATTATTGTGGCCAAGATAGATACGAAGCCCACACCTACTACAATAGTACAAGTTTATATGCCAACTAGCTCTGCAGATGACGAAGAAATTGAAGAAATGTATGATGAAATAAAAGAAATTATTCAGATTGTGAAGGGAGACGAAAATTTAATAGTCATGGGTGACTGGAATTCGAGTGTAGGAAAAGGGAGAGAAGGAAACATAGTAGGTGAATATGGATTGGGGGACAGAAATGAAAGAGGACGCCGCCTGGTAGAATTTTGCACAGAGCACAACTTAATCATAACTAACACTTGGTTTAAGAATCATGAAAGAAGGTTGTATACATGGAAGAACCCTGGAGATACTAAAAGGTATCAGATAGATTATATAATGGTAAGACAGAGATTTAGGAACCACGTTTTAAATTGTAAGACATTTCCAGGGGCAGATGTGGACTCTGACCACAATCTATTGGTTATGACCTGTAGATTAAAACTGAAGAAACTGCAAAAAGGTGGGAACTTAAGGAGATGGGACCTGGATAAACTAAAAGAACCAGAGGTTGTACAGAGATTCAGGGAGAGCATAAGGGAGCAATTGACAGGAATGGGGGAAATAAATACAGTAGAAGAAGAATGGGTAGCTTTGAGGGATGAAGTAGTGAAGGCAGCAGAGGATCAAGTAGGTAAAAAGACGAGGGCTAGTGGAAATCCTTGGGTAACAGAAGAAATATTGAATTTAATTGATGAAAGGAGAAAATATAAAAATGCAGTAAGTGAAACAGGCAAAAAGGAATACAAACGTCTCAAAAATGAGATCGACAGGAAGTGCAAAATGGCTAAGCAGGGATGGCTAGAGGACAAATGTAAGGATGTAGAGGCCTATCTCACTAGGGGTAAGATAGATACCGCCTACAGGAAAATTAAAGAGATCTTTGGAGATAAGAGAACGACTTGTATGAATATCAAGAGCTCAGATGGAAACCCAGTTCTAAGCAAAGAAGGGAAAGCAGAAAGGTGGAAGGAGTATATAGAGGGTCTATACAAGGGCGATGTACTTGAGGACAATATTATGGAAATGGAAGAGGATGTAGATGAAGATGAAATAGGAGATACGATACTGCGTGAAGAGTTTGACAGAGCACTGAAAGACCTGAGTCGAAACAAGGCCCCCGGAGTAGACAATATTCCATTGGAACTACTGACGGCTGTGGGAGAGCCAGTCCTGACAAAACTCTACCATTTGGTGAGCAAGATGTATGAAACAGGCGAAATACCCTCAGACTTCAAGAAGAATATACTAATTCCAATCCCAAAGAAAGCAGGTGTTGACAGATGTGAAAATTACCGAACTATCAGCTTAATAAATCACAGCTGCAAAATATTAACACGAATTCTTTACAGACGAATGGAAAAACTAGTAGAAGCCAACCTCGGGGAAGATCAGTTTGGATTCCGTAGAAACACTGGAACACGTGAGGCAATACTGACCTTACGACTTACCTTAGAAGAAATATTAAGGAAAGGCAAACCTACGTTTCTAGCATTTGTAGACTTAGAGAAAGCTTTTGACAATGTTGACTGGAATACTCTCTTTCAAATTCTAAAGGTGGCAGGGGTAAAATACAGGGAGCGAAAGGCTATTTACAATTTGTACAGAAACCAGATGGCAGTTATAAGAGTCGAGGGACATGAAAGGGAAGCAGTGGTTGGGAAGGGAGTAAGTCAGGGTTGTAGCCTCTCCCCGATGTTGTTCAATCTGTATATTGAGCAAGCAGTAAAGGAAACAAAAGAAAAATTCAGAGTAGGTATTAAAATTCATGGAGAAGAAATAAAAACTTTGAGGTTCGCCGATGACATTGTAATTCTGTCAGAGACAGCAAAGGACTTGGAAGAGCAGTTGAATGGAATGGACAGTGTCTTGAAAGGAGGATATAAGATGAACATCAACAAAAGCAAAATAAGGATAATGGAATGTAGTCTAATTAAGTCGGGTGATGCTGAGGGAATTAGATTAGGAAATGAGGCACTTAAAGTAGTAAAGGAGTTTTGCTATTTGGGGAGCAAAATAACTGATGATGGTCGAAGTAGAGAGGATATAAAATGTAGACTGGCAATGGCAAGGAAAGCGTTTCTGAAGAAGAGAAATTTGTTAACATCCAGTATTGATTTAAGTGTCAGGAAGTCATTTCTGAAAGTATTCGTATGGAGTGTAGCCATGTATGGAAGTGAAACATGGACGATAAATAGTTTGGACAAGAAGAGAATAGAAGCTTTCGAAATGTGGTGCTACAGAAGAATGCTGAAGATTAGATGGGTAGATCACATAACTAATGAGGAAGTATTGAATAGGATTGGGGAGAAGAGAAGTTTGTGGCACAACTTGACCAGAAGAAGGGATCGGTTGGTAGGACATGTTCTGAGGCATCAAGTGATCACCAATTTAGTATTGGAGGTCAGCGTGGAGGGTAAAAATCGTAGAGAGAGACCAAGAGATGAATACACTAAGCAGATTCAGAAGGATGTAGGTTGCAGTAGGTACTGGGAGATGAAAAAGCTTGCACAGGATAGAGTAGCATGGAGAGCTGCATCAAACCAGTCTCAGGACTGAAGACCACAACAACAACAACAACAACAACAACACGCTATTTTAGTATTTCAATCGTAAGTCGATTAGCTAGAAATACATCTTTCCTATTTTCTGTGAAATCCGACTGTGAGGAAGAAAAGCGTATAGCACGTTGTTCTGGTATTAGCTACCACGAAGGTCGAATGCCCAGCAGAGGAACTGAACTTAGATGACAGTAAGGGGGCACAGTGGCCACACTTTGCTGTACTCACATGGTAAGTGCGCCATCTCCTCAGGTCACATGAACACAGTGGCCAATAGTGTTCACGTGGCTGGTATAGAGGCAACCATCCAGTGCACAGCTGGTCAGTTCAGTGCTTGCACTTGATATTGTTGGATCTTTCTTTGCTTTACTAGGACGGTTTTGGTAACTACCCTGCTTGGTCACATCTTGGATTTGTCTCCGCTGCTCTGGGTCGTGTCATCATCAGTGGCGGTATGGCAATGGCTTAGCTTAACAATTTGTCATCATCTAGGTTGTTGGTTCTTGTCGCAGTCTTTCGTTTGTCCACAGTGTGTCTCTTGCATTTCACTCGCCTACTGTTAGTCTAGGTTACTCCTCTGTAGGCAGCTCTTCTGGCTGGTGGCTTTTTCTGTGTCTCGATTTCTTCCAGGGTTACAACATGCATATTGGTATCTGGCTGCTCATAGATATAGCAGTTGTATATACAACATTTGTTTAAAATATATATAATGAGAAAGACATTATATATATATATGATATCAATATAATAGAGGGAAACATTCCACGCGGGAAAAATATATCTAAAAACAAAGATGATGTGACTTACCATACGAAAGCGCTGGCAGGTCGATAGAAACACACACACACACAAAATTCTAGCTTTCGCAACAAACTGTTGCCTCATCAGGAAAGAGGGAAGGAGAGGGAAAGACGAAAGGATGTGGGTTTTAAGGGAGAGGGTAAGGAGTCATTCCAATCCCGGGAGCGGAAAGACTTACCTTAGGGGGAAAAAGGACGGGTATACACTCGCGCGTGCGCGTGCGCGCGCGCACACACACACACACACACACACACACACACACACACACACACACACACACACACACACACATATCCATCCACACATATACAGACACAAGTCTGCTCGGATTCCACATTACCACTGTAGCCCCCCTTTTTCCAGTTGGATAACCAATTAGGGACATGCAAGTTGCCTGAGCGATATCTAGTTGACTGCAGGCATTTCAGAACAGCTGTGTAGTGGGAAAATGTAAAGTCCTGTGATTTACAATTATTTATGGATAGAGTAAAACATAGCATGGGGTGCAGCACTACTTCATTTATATAAAAAAAGGTTTTGCAGCAGATGACTCAGCTTTCTGCTTTCTTTGAGTGAAATCTAGATGCAAACACGATTCTCTGTGTGGTAAGGCCTAATATATTATTTGTTTGGACACTTCTAAATTATACAGAAGACTAGTAAACAAATCACCACTGATGAAAAAGAGATTTAGGCTTTTTAAAGCTATTAAAGACATGGGCGTGATCTTCTTGAATGGAATTCAAAAATTTCTTGTAGAGGAAATACAAGATTTCAAAATGTTTCTATAGATGGTTGAGGGGTGCATTTCGAAGTCATACAATTTCTGCTGCCTCAGATTACCAGCAGCAAATCACACTCCTAATTCACTCCAAGGTCTTTGAACATCAGCCAGTTACTTGCTCATGTATCATAATAAATAACAAAAAGATAACCATCTCATCATAATGTGAAGCGAGACTTAACAATATGAAATGAACAAATATTTTTAACCAGTAGTTTACTTGCAATTGTTTGAGAACAAATGCATAGCATAAAAACAAGCAAATCCAAAATATGTGAAGTTTTATTTTTTTTATGCTTCAAGAAAAAAGTTTCTGAAAAAGTACTTCAGCAACGTTGCTTCGTTGCTTCATTTACATTCAGAACATTGTTTCAGCAGCATAGCAGATGCCTCAGCATTTAGCTTCTAGCTTTCCTTGAATCAAACTTATATGTGGACAAAGGTCTTTGCATGGCACGGCTGAGAAGTCTGTCATAATGTGTCCACAACAAAGAATTGTGGCAGTGAGTCTCAACAGTGCATTACGGCGCATACTGAGGCTCACAAGAGGAGTATTGTAACACAATCTAAACATGTAGATCATGCATGTTTTTTCTTATTTCGAAAGGGCTCAAGTTTCCAGAAAACTCATAAAACTGACACAGATATGCACCCAGGAGACAACATGCATGGTGAAAGTAAGTGGACACACATCGAAGAAGTTCAAGGTGAGGACTGGAGTGCGACAAGGAGACTGCCTCTCCCCTCTCCTGTTTAACCTGGTACTGGAGAGAGCCCTGAGAGAGGTAGCAAGCCTAGAGACAGGAATACAGCTGGGAAGAAGGATCAACACCCTGACCTATGTGAATGATGTAGTTTTTATAGCAAATGGCAAGAACATTAATGGAAGAGGCAATGAGAGCAGGCCTGAAGTTGAATATGGATAAGACAAAATACCTCCTAGTTAGCAGAGAGAATGATGACAGACCCCTGAAGGTGGAGGACAAAGACTTTGAAAGGGTAAAAGACTAAATATCTCAGTGAAAGGTACGAGATAGACCAGGAAATTACTGCACGAATACAAGCAGGAAACAGGTCAAGGTTTGCTCTGGGAAAGCTGTTAAAGTCCCAGCTTCTATCGAGATCCTCAAAGACCAAGATCTACAAGACAATAATGCAACCTGTAGTCTTATATGGAGCAGAGACCTGGACCATCACCCAAAAGGTGGAAAGAAAACTCCTGACATTTGAGAATGCCATCCTCAGACAAATTTTTGGGCCAGTGAAGGATGGAGATGAATGGAGGAAAAGAAAGAACTGTGAATTGCAGGAGCTATACAAGTCGATGGACATCGTGGCGGTGATCAGAGAAAGAAGGCGGAAGTGGTATGGACATGAAATGCATCGAGAAGGAGGCAAAAGACCGTGGGGAAGACCACGACTCCAGTGCATTGATCAGGTCAGAGAGGATATGAGTACGCTGAGCCTGTCTAAAGAAGAATACATGGACCGATTAGAATATAATGTAAAATGTTTAAGTAAATCAATCAAGTACTTTTTGTAATGTTTGCTAACAACATTTCCCCTTTTTATATATGTATTAAAATACATGTATAAATATATGCATTTATTCAAATGCAACATTGTGTTAAAATTTCAAATCAGTCTACTGACTACTTCTCAAGTTTTGCAAGCACAGACATATGCAGGCTGAATTTTCATATAAAAAGATGTGTCCCTTGAACAAGAAGATGCTCATTTAAAACTTGAACCCTTTTAAAAGGTTGCTGCCATCTTTAATAAGCTATTGAGTCCTCTCAAAATGATTGCAGCCAAAATCTGTTTCATTATTTTGGTTCCTCATTATGTCAAGAATGAATATCATAAAGCTTGTTGAAGCTACTTTTTGATTGTAACCCTAAATAAAATTCATATATAAATTATAAATACAATGATGGGTTGTGCAGCACCAGACAGCCCTGAATCTGTGACCTGATCTATTGCTTATTGATTTCTACTCGACTCTTCCATTGTTTTCGGTCTCACGTGGCCACACATACACACAGCTGGGAGGGTTTGTAATGTGGTGTTTAAGTGTTATCTGGACAGTTTACAGCAAGTGTGTAGATGTGCGGCAGACACCAGAATAGTAGTGACCAGGTGGCGATTTCACTGGATTAAAGAAGCATTCTCCTCATCCTTTCAAATTCTTTGTAATGATTAAATGCACTTTGCTTTTCAAACGTTAGTGTTTTGTTAAAAGTCAACAATCATATTTTAATCATGTTTTCTTTTTCTTCTTCTCATGGTGTTATGATGGTAGTAGAACCTCAAGGTAATTATTGCTAATTTTATTACTCACACAAAACTGTACCTTGCAGGAACATAAAGAACAGAAATTTGATGCCCGCAAGATGTTCAAATTTGGAATCCTCTGTGTTCGAGCCATCGTACGAATTCAACGACTTCGCTTTACACCTGAGCCATTATCAATGGAAGTAGCAAGAGTTGACCCGTACAGGATAAAAGTACTTCGCAAGGTAAGGGACCTGATGCTCTTAAATTAACACTATATTAAGTCATATTTGAAGGTGAGTCAAATGAAAAATAGAAAAGAAAATAACAAAGTCAGTTGTTGTGTCAAAAGGAAAATTATCTGAGAGAATTCTTGGCCAGAACTTACTTACAGAAGAAATATCAGTACTGATGATAAAACATGTAAAGTACACACTTTATCGTAGCAGTCAGAACTAATAGTTCCCTCCCATGGTAAGAGGGGGAGGGGGGGGGGGGGGGGAGATAGGTTGGGAAAGGCTTAACCCCTCAACATAAAATCTGAGTTATCTCATTTTTATTGTTTTGATAGACACTTAAAATCCTGCATATACTCGAACAACTTAAGAACAGGCCATTGAGAAAATAAAACTTCACTTATATCCATATCATTACTGATACTTAGGTGTTCGGCAACTAGAGAGCATCTGTTCCTACATTTGTAACCTGCTTGTCATGTTTTGGTTGAGGTTATTGCCACTAGACATTGTGTTTACTAAGTACAATCTTGGATACCCAAAAATAAAATGTGCACTTGCAGGCTCCGTTCTGTACTTTCCTTCAGCCACTGGTCTTGAAAAAGGATGGCAATAGTGATCTTGAGTTTGGCATTGAATATAGTGGTTCCTAATGACTTGTTGATGGGATACTAACAGTAATCTCCTCCTCCGCCTCCTCCACAGAAAGCTGTTACGGAACACATGGTTAGACTTGATAGCTACACAGAAACTAAAAAATGACTTCAAGTTTCAGGACATTTTAGTCAAAGTCCTGCACGTTAGTGTACTTGGGATTTTATTAATGGTGACATTCAAAAATTTGCAAATCTGCAACACATTTAGATACAATCTCGGGCACAATCAGTGCAAGTTTAACAGTACCAAAAAAGTGTCAGAAGTCCAATTAAAAACAATTTGTTTGGTATTCTGCATAACCACTTGTGCACAGCATGGCCTCTCTCTTCATCAGTGGAACTTCTTACTGGCCAGCACTCCCTCTAGTGGTTCATATATATGAAAATAGGTTGGAGGAAAGATCTGATGAATGTAAACAGACTAAAACTATTGGTGAGTGTGGTGGATCCAGAAGACATTAAAACTTCAGGTTCGTGATTGTGGCAACTGTTGCTCTGACTGTACGTGGTTGTGCATTGAAATGTTGCAACACAGCAACTGCAGACAATGATCTGCATCATTTTCGTTTGATGACACAGCAAAGGCATATTTTTAGTAAGTTTAAGTATGGAGCACTATTGATGTCTGTAGTGACATGTAGTGCACTAAGGAGCCATCATTTTGTCACAGAAAGACAGTCAACAGAACCTTCCTTGCTGATGGCTTTGTGTGGAACTTCTTCAATTTGGGAAATGAGAAATGGCACCCTTCCTTATTTTCTATATTCATTTGTTTTTTGTGGTAATAGAACTAGATTTCATTCCTAGTGACAATTCTCATAAAAAAGGATCCACTTTTTGTTAAATGCACTACAGGAATGCTTCACATGCCTCAACAGCTTGCTATAGGATATTCATCCTGCAGACAGTTGTTAAATAGGTACACATAATGTATAATAATATAATATATAATCAGCATTACACATAGCCATATTGTTGGTGGAACCACTACTGAGAGGTATCTGTTGAGAGGCCAGACAAACGTGTGGTTCCTGAAGAGGGGCAGCAGCCTTTTCAGTAGTTGCAGGGGCAACTGTCTGGATGATTGACTGATCTGGCCTTGTAACATCAACCAAAACGGCCTTCTGTGCTGGTACTGCAAACAGCTGAAAGCAAGAGGAAACTACAGCCGTAATTTTTCCCGAGGGCATGCAGCCCTAGTGGATGGTTAAATGATGACAGCATGCTCATGGGTAAAATATTCCGGAGGTAAATAATTCCCCATTCGGAACTCCGGGCGGGGACTACTCAGGACGACGTTGTTAATCAGGAGAAAGAAAACTGGTGTTCTAGAGAGAGGAGCATGGAACATCAGATCCCTTAATCGAGCAAATAGGTTAGAAAATTTAAAAAGTAAAATGGGTAGGTTAAAGTTAAATATAATAAGAATTTGTGAAGTTCAGTGGCTGAAGGAACAGGACTTCTGGTCAGGTGAATACAGGGTTATAAATACAAAATCAAATAGGGGTAATGCAGGAGTAGATTTACTAATGAATAAAAAAATAAGAACACAGATAAGCTACTGTGAACAGCATAGTGAATGCATTATTGTAGCCTAGATAAGACACAAAGCCCACTTGTACAATAATACAAGTTTATATGCCAACTAGCACCGCAGATGAGGAGGAGATTGAGGAAATGTACGAGTGAAGAGAAATTAAACAGATAGTTAAGGGAGACAAAAATTAATAGTCATGGGGGACTGGAATTCCATAGTAGGAAAAGGTAGACAAGGAAAACTAGTAAGTGAATATGGACTGAGGGAAAGGAATTAAACAGGAAGCCGCCTGGTAGAACTCTGCACGGAGCATAATTTAATCATGACTAACACTTGGTTTAAGAATCATCAGAGAAGGTTGTATATGTGGAAGAGACCTGGAGACACTGGAAGGTAATGGTAAGACAGAGATTTTGGAACCAGGTTGTAAGTTATAAGACATTTTCAAGGGCAGATGCGGACTCTGACCACTATTTATTGATTATGAGCTGCAGATTAAAACTGAAGAAACTGCAAAAAGGTAGGATTTTAAGGAGATGGGACCTGGATAAACTGAAAGAACCAGAGGCTGTAGAGTGTTTCAGAGGGATCATTAGGGAACAATTGACAAGCACAGGGAAAAGGAATACAGTAGAAGAAGAATGGGTAGCTTTGAGAGATGAAATAGTGAAGGCAGCAGAGGATAAAGTAGGTAAAAAGATGAGGGCTGGTAGAGATCCTTGGGTAACACAAGATATATTGAATTTAATCAATGAAAAGAGAAAATATAAAATTGCAATAAATGGAACAGGCAAAACGGAATACAAATGTCTAAGAAATGAGATCGACAGGAAGTGCAAAAGGACTAAGCAGGGATGGCTTGAGGACATGTGTAAGGATATAGAAGCATATATCACTAGGGGTAAGATAGATACTGCCTACAAGAAAATCAGAGATCTTTTTAGAAAAGAGAACCACCTGTATGAATATCAGATGGCAAACCAGTCCTAAGCAAAAAAAGGGAAAGCAGAAAAGTGGAACAAGTATATAGGGGGTGTATACAAGGGTGATGTACTTGAGGGCAATATTATGGAAATGGAAGAGGATGTAGAGGAAGATGAGAAGGGGGATGTGATACTGGGTGAAGAATTTGACAAAGCACTGAAAGACTTAAGTCGAAACCAGGTCCAGGATCAGACAACATTGTGTTAAAGCTACTGATAGGCTTGGGAGAGCCAGCCATGACAAAACTCTACCATCTGGTGAGCAAGATGTATGCGACAGGAGGAATACCCTCAGACTACAAAAAGAACATGACAATTCAAGTTCCAAAGGAAGCAGTTGGTGACAGGTTTGAATATTAGTGAATTGTAACTTCCATAAGTCGTGGTTGCAAAATGCTAACACACATTCGTTACAGACGAATGGAAAAACTGGTAGAAGCCGACCTTGGAGATGATCAGTTTGGATTCCGGAGAAATGAAGGAACACGTGAGGCAGTACTGACCCTACGGCTTCTCATAGAAGCTAGGTTACGGAAAAGCAAACTTACGTTATAGTATTTATAGACTTGAAGAAAGCTTTCACAATGTTGACTGGAATACTCTCTCTATAATTCAAAAGGTGGCAAGGGTAAAATACAATGAATGAAAGGCTATTTACAATTTGTACAGAAACCAGATGGCTGTTATAAGAGTCATGGGGCACGAAAGGGAAGCAGTAGTTGAGAAGGGAGTGAGGTAGGATTGTAGCCTATCCCCGATGTCATTCAATCTGTATGTTGAGCAAGCAGTAAAGGGAACAAAAGAAAAATTTGGAGTAGAAATTAAAGTCCAGGAAGAAGAAATAAAAACTTTGATGTATGCTGATGACATTGTTACTCTGTCAGACACAGCAAGAAACTTTGAATGGACAGTGTCTTGAAAGGAGGATATAAGATGAACTCAACAAAAGCAAAATGAGGATGGTGGAATACAGTTTGAATTAAATCAGATGATGCGGTGGGAATTAGAGTAGGAAGTGAGACACTTAAAGTAGTAGATGAGTTTTGCTGTTTGGGAAGCAAAATAACTGAAGATGGTTGAAGTAGGGAGGATATAAAATGTGGACTGGTAATGGCAAGAAAAGCGTATCTGAGGAAAAGAAATTTGTTAACATCAAGTATAGATTTAAGTGTAAGGAAGTCCTTTGTGAAAGTATATGTATGGAGTGTAGCCATGAATGGAAGTGAAACATGGACAATAAATAGTTTAGACAAGATGATAATAGAAGCCTTTTAAATGTGGTGCTACAGAAGAATGCTGAAGGTCGGATGGGTAGATCAAATGACTAATGAGGAGGTACTGCATGGAATTGGGTAGAAGATAAATTTGTTGCACAACATGACTAGAAGAAGGGATCGATTAGTAGGACACATACTGAGGCATCAAGGGATCACCAGTTTAGTATTGGAGGGAAGCTTGGGGGATAAAAGTCATTGGGGGAGACCAAGAAATGAATACAGTAAGCAAATTCGGAAGGATGTAGGTTGCATTAGTTATTCGGAGGTGAAGAGACTTGCACAGGTTAGAGTAGCATGGAGAGCTGCATCAAATCAGGTTTTGGACTGAAGATCACAACAGCAGCAACAATGTATAATGCAGTGGGCAGAACAAAGACCAATGCTGACAGTTCCTGAAACGTTATCCAATGTCACTGGTGTGATGTGTATCACCCAGATGAATGGCATCATCCATGAATTCCATGCCATTCATTGGCTTTTATCTCCATTTGTAGACTTGCTGCTGTAGCAAACATGCTATGCTTTACTGAACTATCATTTTAGAAGGAATTTTAAAATCTCTAAATGATTAATGGAAAATATCATAAAAAGATGTGAAACAAATGCTAACAAAGAGATAGAGGGGCTGGCCAGTACTTACCTCAGCTCAGCTCAGCACAGCCAATAGATAGTTTTGTGTATCTATCGGCTGTATTTTAAAATCTCTCTCTGTTATGACTTTCTATCAAATATTAAAATAGTTTTTTATCCTCTTCTTCACCAAGGACAGGCATGGAGAGCATGAGTCCCCAAGCCATTACAGTATTTCTTTTCCTTTGCTGCAATTCTAATCTTTTACTATTACTCTCCTCTGGAATGGTCAGTAGGAGATGGCTAATCTATTGGGCACTGTTTGTAGCTACATATGTTATGATGATGATTATTATTATTATTATTATTATTATTATTATTATTATTATTATTATTATTTCCTGCCAGCTGACTCGTGTTCAGTCCCCATTTACCAATCTGATTTTGATTCTCTCAAAATTTTACAGTAGTGCAGGCCAAGCTATAAGTGCCACCCACATTCCTTCCATTGCGCCGTCCTGTCTGAGGCATCTTTCTGTTATGTGTTTCAAATTAGACATCCAAAACCAAACATGGTAGCAATCCATTGTGGGCAAATGTCAGGTACCCATACCATTGTAGCTTGCTGACAACACAGGGAATACACTGTTGGAGCTGAAACCTCCCCTTGCATGCCAGATGAAGACAATCAAACTTTCTGATACTGGTGGCCACAAGATGCCAGAAGTATCATGAGAGAAGATAGTTTTAATGCAGAAATGTTTGGCCCAAAGACCTCTCCTGGCCATTTCCAATAGAAATATCAATCTTATACCAAAATAGTCTGAGTCACCAGTGTCTAGATTTTCTGTCAATTGCATATAAACTATTCATCATGTCCGCTTTATCGACACATCCCATGTTCGAATTATAAGATTTCACTATCTGTGGGCAAAGTATTTTTGTAATTGTGCCATCCTTTTCTTTCCTACCAACTTCTTTCAAAGTTACAGGTGAGTCAATTGTTGATAGTAACGTGACAACACATTTATCTTTCCATTTCATGCATGCATTCCCATCAGAACGAACTGACCACTCACTTTCTCCTCTTCACAACTCATTGTCCAGTTTCAGTGGAGGAAGTCCTTTTCTGTGGGCTCTAATGGTACTACAGGCTAGGATAACATCAAGTTTTAGTGTCTGCAAATGTGGAATACTAGTAAAAAAAATTGTCAAAATGTGTGATATCCTTTGCCTTCTAAGCCTTTACACAAATTTCTTACAATCCTCTCTCCCAAATGTTTCTCCACTGCACCATCTGATTTCCCAGTATATACCTCAAAGTCACAGATATATCCCATTTTGTCAGCTCTGACCCATGTTTTATACCCCCTCTTGATGAGCTTTTGAGGCAGATACTGTTTGAATGATATTCGCCCTTTGAATTTCACCACACATTCATCAACAGATTGCTCCTTAGTTGGAGCATAACATTCTTTGAACCTTGTCAGTAATTGATTTATTAGTGGTCTAATTTTATACAATTCGTCATAACATTTATTCCCTTTTTGTGGCATAAGGGCATTGTCATTTACATGTATATGAGATAAAATCTAGCTGAATCTTTTCAATGACATAAGCAAGAAATGTACTGATCTGAGTTCGTTGTGTGATGACCAGCAATCACGATATGTGCAAGGTTGTTTGATACCCATTAGAATATTTATAGCCAAAAACACCTTGAGTTCATCTTTTTCAAGAGGTCTTTAATTCTTACCTTTCTGAGTCGCATAAAGATTAGTCTGGAATACTGTGTGTGCCAGCATATTGTCCCCAAATAGATATAAAAAGAAATCAACTGGCAGCATACCTTCACCTTCAGTTTTCCTTTGACACCAACTTCCTCTAAAAAATCAACAGAATGCATCGTACTATTATCCCGTGCCCATATAAAATGCACAGACCTTATTAGTGGCACGTTATCTTCAGAACCAAAACTGAATCACTGTCATTTTCAGAACTGTTATCACTTTCACTTTCAGAAACAACATTAGATATCACTGGTCTTGGCACTTGTGAATCAAGATCACTATCTCCAGCCAAAACATCACTTTCATTATCACTGGTACTGTCAGTCTCAGAGTCCACATCCGAAGGAATTTCTTCTAAAAGACACACCAGACCTTCCTCATCCTTTAATTTGCGAGAAAACATTTCGCGAAACTGAAATAAAAAAAATGATAAGCTTCTAATACTACCCCTTCAGCCGCAGTGGTTTCAAACGAAACCACCAGAGTAAATACGGAAAAAGCACATGATTTTCATTATTGTTGCAATACATATAGCATGTACTTACATAAGAAAGTATTATGAATTTGTCCCATGTGTGAAACTTACATTTAAAAGACAAATTCAATCACCAATCAAGAAAAAGAGAACCAGCACACCAAAAGCAAAATGGCGCTTATACTTGAATCGCTAACTGCAACCACGTGAGAAATATTGACGTAGTTCAAATGTTCATCGCTAGATGGCAGCACCATCTACATCCAGAAGCGTGGCTAAGAATGTAGCCACTATGCTCTTGCCACAAAATCAAAATATCACGTGTGGCTTCAAAGGAAACCACATCGTCACAAAGGGTTAAGAGGAAGGTGGGGACATTCTATATCCATAAAGGCCTGGAAGGACGTGCTGGGAGCCTGAAGTCTATTAAGCGGCTACAGAATGGTTCCCTACTGGTCGAGACTAACAGGGCAAAGCAGGTGGAACTACTTACGAAGACTGAATAATTGGGTGAATAGAATGTAACTGTTGAACTGCATAACTCCCTTAACTCTAGCAAGGGTGTGGTCACATGCTGTGACATTATGGATATCGACAGCCAAACTTAAACAGGAATTGGCATTACAGGGGATAGTGAACGTAGCGCAAAGGATGTGTAGGAATAATGGAGAAATTGAGAAGACTGCTACCTTCATTGTTATCTTTAATTCTCTAACATTGCCTGACCACATCATGACAGGTTTCCTCCAACTTAGGGTTAGACCTTATGTACCTAACCCTATGCGGTGCTACAAATGCCAGCATTTTGGTCATATAATGCCGAGTTGCTGGGGTGAAGCAACCTGTGGGAAATGTGGAAAGGCAGCCCATGAAGTTGGAATTGACTGTCCATCTCCAGCAGTCTGTGCTAACTGCTCTGGGAGCCACCCAGTCTGGAGCTGAGATTGCCCAGTTTTTCCACAGGAATGAAAAATTCACCAAGCGGATCCTCTGTGCTGAAGCCAAAAACAAATATAAGGTGACGAAAGCTCCCGTCTTTACCACTTCTTTTGCTTTCATGGCGCAGAAACCTGTTTGTAAGGTCAACACCTCGACGCAGACATCGTCTAGTGTACAACCATTCACAACCAGCACCTGTACTTGCAAGTGTACATGCCAAGGCAAAATGAGTAAGGATAAAGCAATCCAAGCTGCTGCCCCAGAAAAGACCAGCAACAGTTCGGTAGTGAGTGTCAAGGAGGCACACGACAAGCAGGGTGCCTCTCAATGCCCCTTTTCCCCTCTCATACTTGAAGAGACAGGATGCAGGGAAAGTTTCACAACATTCGGGTCAAAAGCTGTCCCGAGCACCTTCAGGTGTCCTTTCACATCTCACTGATGAGAAGGACATCATGGAGTTAGACATCTTGGATCCAGGCAGCCCATCCACTCTCCCTCTCTTTATAAGTGCTTCACCTCTGTGGTGCAAAGATAGGGGTAAATTAAAACCAAATCGATGAAGTGGCTCTTGTCCTACAGTGGAACTTGCAGGGGTTTAGGATGCATGTGGAGGAAATCCATCTCTTATCTCAGGGCAGACCACTGTGTCTGTGTCTCCAGGAGACTCATTTCTATCAATTGTACACCCCTTTGTTACGAGGTTATGTACTCCACAAAAAGGACAACCTGAATGGAGAGGGAGCTAGAGGAGGCATAGATATTTTCATCAGTACTACCACTTCTCACCTCTCTCACTTGCAATGACTTTACGAGCAGTTGCTGTATCAGTGCACGTTGGAGATGGGCAAACTCATTCATCCATGGGAACTAGTTCACTGGTGATGGCTCCTTTTTGGGAACTGTTCCCTTTTACTCATTCACTGTTCATTGGTGCATGGTATATGGTTCTTAAGAAAAATTGAAAATTAGTAGCCTAGTTGACTGAAGAGGAAGGCGCCCAGAGGGGGCACTTGGCTCCCCTCTGGAGTACAGAGTTTTTATTAATTACAGAATTCTCACACATTTGTAAAAGCAGTTTTCGTGATAAAAATCTCTCATTTAGGCAACTGTAGCATAATGTGGCTGACCACAGTGAAATAATATAAGATGGTGCATGAAAAACTGGACCCGAGTACAGACTGCTCGACAATTACGCACAATTTATTGACCGCTATGAGCACAGTAGATAAACATGTAATAATTAGATAGTAAAGAAATAACAAATAAGCTAACACAAACAACTACTTCGAAACAATAGATGACGATTGGTGAACGACAATGAGCAGTCTACTACTCGGGGCCGATTTTTCTTGCACTACCTTGTACCACTGAAATAATATTGTAGAAGTTATCGTACTCTCTTTACAAAATATGACACGAGACACTTGACTACGGAGTGCGAGCTTCACTCGGTTGTAAGTCTGTGTGCCTTCCATAACAATGAGCATGTTGCTTTACCGTGGATAAAAAAAACGGCAGAAAATGGCCACTCATGTGTGCCGTGCTGACTTCCTTTGCATGTGTAGTAACAAAAAAATTGCCTTTTTATAAACGTCTTCTGCTGTTTATCAAAATAGTGAAGTAAGCCTATATTCCCTTCTGTTACCTGAAAAGATGTCTGTATTACATACCACGTAATTTTATATAATTATAAAATACATTTTAATTACTGGTCATGTATGCTGAATAGAATAGGAAGAGAACCAGAAGTCCACAGTTGAAAAAAGGTTTGAAACAGATCTAGAATGGGCATCTGCAGCGAATGAAATGAACAACAACTCGATGCTAAGCTAACTAGAAACAGTCGGCAGTGGAACTGTGACGAGTGGCCACGCAAAGAAGCAAAGAAGGAAAAGTCCGGCTGAGGGAGACCGAGACAGAGATAGGAATGGGACTGAGGCTGGAACGAGACCGGCTGTTGTGCTGTTGCGGGAACGAGACTGACTGTTTTCCATTCCCGGGAACTATAAGTAGAAACCCACGACTGAAGTGAACTATGAAAGTCCGTTCCTTAGAATTCGTTCCTCACACCTTCCGTTCGTATTGGTGAACCATTCCTTTGGACCCATTAGTTTGCGAACAACACGTCTCTAGTGCACGTGCGTCATCCATTGACAATATGTTTCCTTTACATGCCCCCACATGATGCACTTGATGAAGAGCCCCTAACCGACCTTGTTACACAGCTACCCTGCCCCTTCATCCTCTGTGGTGATTTTAATGAACACGGTGTGCTTTGGGGCTCTGCAACAAGCTGCCCCAGTGGTGGAGCAATTGAGAGGCTTCTTGTGTCTTCATATGCATACTTGCTAAATGCAGGACAGAACACTCACTTCTGCACAGCAACTAGGTTATTCTCTGCCATTGATCTCTCGCTTTGCTCTCCAGCTCTTGCTCACACTGTTCAATGGGAGGTGGTCAATGACTTGCACTGATCACTTCCTGATCTGGATTCACCTGATGGATAGGGTAGAACCCAAAAGGAAACCACCGCGATGGGTGCTCAGAAGAGCTGACTGTACACTTTATAGCCAATTGGTCCAGTTTGAACATGAGCGAATGTCAAGGCATGGGTGGATCGTATTACCAAAATGATCCACCACACCGTTGCACCATCCGTTTCACAGTCCACGGCACAACAGAAGAGGCAACCTGTTCCTTGGTGGAGTGCCGAATGCCTCTCTGCAATCAGGACCAGGTGTGCGGCTCTGTGTAGCTTCAAGTGTCGGCCAGCTGCAGAGCCTTTCGGGTGGCGAGGGCAGAGTGTCGCCGAATTATTCGAGAGGGCAAGAAGAGGCCGTGGCAACAGTTCCTGAACACCATTAATTGTTTCACCAAAAGTTCCGTTGAATGGGAGACCATCAGGAGAATTTCTGGGATAGGAGGCAGGTGCTCCATGGCTGCTGTAATGAAGAACAGCACTCTCTAAACCAATCCATAAGGCATTTTCTAGACTATGGCAGTGTATTTTGCCACAGTTACTGCAACAGGCAGTCAGGATGCAGGTTTCCAGCGCCATAGAGCAGTTGCTGAGAGGTGTAGTTCGGACTTCTGGTCCGATGAAGATTACAACTACCCATATTCCATGTGGGAGCTGGATTCTGCATTGTCTGTGGCTCCTGACACATCCCCTGGTTGCAACAGGATTCATTACAGTATGCCGTGGCACCTCACAAGACGAAACAAAGATATCGTCCTCGCACTTTTTATTGCCATTTAGGCATCACGTCGCTTTCCCAACTCATGGCCCGAGGTAATTTTAATTCGTCTTTTAAAACCTGGGAAAGATGGCACATGCCTGAGTAGTTACCATAGCATTGCCCTCATTAACTGCATGGGGAAGATTTTGGAGCAGACGGTCAGCTGCTGCCTTGTCTGGATATTGGAATATAGGCAACTCCTTAGTCGCTTTCAGTGTGGGTTCAGGAGGTATCGCTCCATCTTTGATAACCTTGCTCTCCTGGAGGCAGCTGTACAACAGGGTATTGTATGCCAGCATCACCTTCTAGGTATATTTTTTGACGTCGAGAAGGCCTACAATACTATTTGGAGGCACCTTATCCTGGAGCAGCTTCACGAATTGCGTTTTTGTGGTTGTCTTCCCAGTTTTATTCAGTCCTTTCTCTTGCCATGATATTTTAGATATGAGTTGGTGATGTCCTGTCTGATTGCTTTGATCAGGAGAATGGTGTCGTTTCAAATTATCGTTTTAAGTGTGACCATCTTTGCTGTAGCTATTAATAGCATTACGTCCATAGTGAAAAATCGTGTCCAGTGTTCTTTGTCTGTGGATGACTTCTGTGCGTTTTGCTCTTCGGGCTCTTCACCACATCAGTTGCAACTAACTCTTCGACGTTTGGACAAATGGGTGCAGAAGAGTGGTTTTAAGTTTTCCACCAAGAAGTCTGTTGTGTTCTTTTTAACCATTCTCATTCAATTTTAAACTTTCCTGAGTTGTTTACAGACATGGTGAGGTTTCTGGGCCTCATATTTGACTCTTAAGTGTTGGTGGTTACCACATCTTAAAGACCTGAAAAAACAATCACTTAAGTATTTTAAAATGCCTTAGCCACAGTACATGGAGAGCAGACAGGACTTCTCTGCTCCGGTTTTATAGAGCATTTATGTGATCTTGGCTCGATTATGGGTGCACAGTGTATGGGACTGCGAGACCTTCTTATTTTAGACGTGGTGCATCGTGAAGGGATTCGGTTGGCCACTGGGGCATTCAGAACAAGCCCCATACCAAGCCTCTGTACAGAGGCTGATGAACCGCCACTTCATGTCAGCGATGGCTACGTACGGTGTGCCAGGCATATAAAACAGTCCACACCACACATACCTGCATATCATACTGTTGCTCAGAAAGGCTTTTTCGTAACCGGCAACAGGCAAGAGGCCCTATGGGATTCGTGCACAGGATTGCCTTCTAGAGACGGGTTTCTTCATGTTTTGCATCATGATGGGAGCAGATTTCCACTCGGCTTCTCTGGAGGCCCAGACTTGATGAATTTTAAGGAAGATTGTAAGTCTCTGTTTATTAACATTTTAGATATGTGTCATTGTTTCACAGTAGTGTCCACTGGTGGCTCCAAACAAGGGAATTCCCTTGGCTGCTCTGTCATGTTCCCCAACCACATCCTGATGAGTATACTGTTTTCTCAGTAGATTTCCACACGATCCTGAAGGCACTGAAGCAGATGCGGCATATTCGGGGCAAACAGTTTCTCATTTGCTCCAATTCCCATAGTGCCTTACAATTGTTACAGAACCTGTACACAGCTGTGGAGTTGGTCTGGCTGATATATGACCAACTGTACTTGCTCCAACAGCAAGGTAAGCAAGTGTCACTCTGGTGGGTGCCAGGTCATGTAGGGATATAGGGAAATGAACAGGCCAATCAGACTGCCAAGGAAGCCTGCAAAGGACAGGATGTGGCAAAGTATCCTACACCCTTGCAAGCTGTCGTTTCTGCCCTACACAGGAAGTGCATGCAGTTGTGGGAGGAGAAATGGCTAGTGATGACAGCCAATAAGCTGAAGTTGGTGAAGTCAGCAACCCAGCCATGGTGATCCTCCTGGGATGAAATGACCCTCACGAGTCATAGAATTGGGCACTGCCCTCTCACACATAGCTTTTTACTATGGCAAGAGGATCCCCCATTTTGTGATGCTTGTGGCATGCACATCTCTATCCACCATATTTTAATTAAGTGCATTTTATATTGTGATGCAGGGTCAGAAGCAAATATTGGTGGGTATCTGCCCTCTATTTTATCTGATGATGAGATGAGTGTGACTAAGATTTTAAAGTTTGGTGATGTCTCTGGACTCTGGCCTAAACTTTTAGGCTGGAAGTTTTAGTGTGTTGCAGAGTGACTGGCTTCTCTTATTTTTTTTTATTCTTGTGGTCAGCCATCTGCTGGCTGGCTTCTCCTTTTTTTATTCTTGTGGTCAGCCAGTCATGGCCATCTGCTAAATTGTTCTGACTCCTTATACCACTTTCTTCATGTGTTAATATTTTACTACTGATGCAATACTTCATTCAATGGTTGTGTGTAGGTATGCACATAGTTTTCCAACTTCTGTTACTCGTGTTTTACGTGCTGTTTTATCTTCCTGATTTGTGTATTTTACTGACACTCATCTCAATCTCTCTTCACGCAAGCACTAAAGACCTTGCTGTCGTGCGCCCATGTATCCATGTACATGTGATTGTGTACACTGTGATTGTGGATGTGGGACT
This sequence comes from Schistocerca serialis cubense, assembly GCF_023864345.2. Classification (NCBI taxonomy): domain Eukaryota; kingdom Metazoa; phylum Arthropoda; class Insecta; order Orthoptera; family Acrididae; genus Schistocerca; species Schistocerca serialis. Next base: position 469,659,212 of record NC_064646.1, on the reverse strand, counting down.
CACCTAAAAACACTACCCTGCTTGATAGGTGCCCTGGTGTCACTGCTGGCTTGGTTGTCTGTTGATCAGAATACCACTCTCCATGAAAAACATGATCATAACAACATCTGTTGATAGTTTGTGTGATTATATCGTGAATTAGACATGGGTCGGAGAAATAGCAGTTTGTTTCCATAATTTTATACACTAGTGTATATGGACATTGCTGGTGAAAGTGTGGAAAATTAATTGAATGTAGTTTCTAACTACACACTAAGTTAATATGACTAAGTCAAAGAGAAGAATCTTGGTGCATTGGATCTCTACTCATTGCTTAATCTCTGTACCTGGGTAGGCAAGACATTATAAAGTGATAGTTCCTGTCAGATACTTTCATAGATTTACAATTGACCACTCAGTGTTCAGAGACAAGGGTTACCCCTGTCCTACATGGCAACATTTTCTAAAGTTAAGTGAAAAGTAATTACATTTTGCAAATTTCACAAACAAGTTAACTGAAAAGTACATAAGTGAGCTTTTCACTTCAAAAAAAACTTTATTGCATTCTCCTCTGTTCTAATCAGTGCTAATGGAAATTCATTAACTGTTACATGTTCAACAAGTGAAGAATATCTCTCCTTCCACTCCAACATGCAAATAATGACACAGTTTCTGAAAATAGTCTTTGGAGACACTGCCTATAATTAGGGCATATTTCACTGGGAAACATGGTTGTCAGCTACAACAGACAAAACATGTTAATATATGGGTGTAAGTTCTGGGTATATGTGGCTGGGAGGCAGTTCCTTCAAGAAGTCCACAAATTTCGGGTACATCACTACCTAATATTAGGACACAGAAGAAAAATAATGCATTCTACTTTAAACATGGGCTGTGCTGGATATTCTGCTTATTAATAATTTTTATCAATCCATGGTTCATTTCTCACAGAAAAAAAAATGCCTATGTGTAGTACTGCAAGACACTGGCAACCAACTGATTGCAGGGGGCTTCTGAAGCAACACACTAGATGAAAACAGTGAGAAATATCTCTTTGCAAGCCATATCACTACCTGGACTGTAAAACATTTCTCCACTTGTAACCTCTACTATAGGAGTCACTAGATAAGAGAGGCAGTGAAATAATTCATTCTTTAGTTTTAAGAACTTTGTCACAGTTGTTAATAAATAAATAAAGTGAGCTACAATAGGTGGGGGAAGAGCCTGGAAATTGATATCCTCTGTTCATTTTTCATTACATACAATACCAGTGTCTTAGGCCTTGCAGTGAGAGACTGTTTTTAGGCCAAAATGCATTTATGTTTTAATATAGTCACCTTACAGGGCAGCGCACTTTGTCCAAAATTTGTCTGATGAGTAGTAAAATTCCATCTCTAAAGTGTGATTCTGGAAGGTCTGCAAAATACCTATCTACAGCTGCCATAACATCTTCACTGGACACAAAATGTTTTCCAACCACAAATTTCTTTCGTTTTAAGTTTGTACTCTTGAATGAAGTGCACATTGCACGACTTCTAAACAGCCATAAAAGTGGAATATTCCATTATTGACTCTCAACTTAAAATCATTGCACAAAATGTATGAACGCAATAAAAACAAAATTTAATAAATACTAGTGCCATCCCCATGTCAGGCAGCAAAGTTTTTATCTCGGCTGCCTGTTGCTGAACATAATATGCTCTCATTCTTTAACTTGAGAAGCCTTGGAGATGTATTCTGAAACTTATGATTAAAAATGAGTAGGATAAACAGCTGAATAAAATGTCAGCAGCAGCCTGATGATGCCCCAAACATTTGTTATTTATTTATCATCCAGTGATTCTGGCCCTGGTTTCAATTCTCCCTTAGAGCATTTTCTGTTCCTATTTATTGATCTTTATAACCCACTGACATAGAACATGGGCTAGAAATTTGCAGCAAAATCAGAAAAGGATGGTTGTTAGACTCATACATACTGAGAGAATCTGTGAGTTATAATCAATTGACCTGTCTTCAAATGCTATGAAACAAATGACCTTTGATTATAAATGAGGTACCTGCAAAAAAATGAAGAGTTAATTAAAACTGGCACTGCAAGAGGAGAAAGCTACCTTCAGATGCTACTAATTGTAAGCTGAGAAAGTATTCCAATTAGATTCTGCCATGGCTACTATCATGTCACCTGACTTTACAAGAACTAGAACTACTGCATTGCCCAAGCGGACAAATGCAAATTATTGTACGAATCAGAGAACACCAGCCATCTGTTCTGTGTGTCAAAAATATTCTTGTCAATAGATAAAGATACGATTAAAAATAACGTAGACTGGAACTTAGCCAATGATCAATTTGGCTTCACTGCAGGGAAGAGAACAAGAGAAGCAATATTGGCACTATGCCAAATTCTGGAAAGAAGATTTATAAGTAAACAGGAAAACATATATAGCACTGAAACTTCATGGCAGATTATAACTGTGTGCCAGACCAAGACTCGAACTCAGTCCGGCACGCAGTTTTAATCTGCCAGGAGGTTTCATATCAGTGCACACTCCACTGCAGAGTGAAAATCTCTTTCTGGAGATATATAGCATTCATTCACCCACAAAAGGCATCTGATATGGTTGATTGCAAGTTATCATTTAAAAAGCCATGCACAAAGTAGGACTTGACTGGAAGAACAGACAGTTAATTTTGAGTGTACACAAAAGTCAACTGGATGTTAACAGTAACCAGACGGAAGGAAAAAAAATCAAAGGAGAATAAGACGGGGGTGTCTTCTATCAGCTTATTTATTTAATATGTTCATCAGGGAGGAAATAACAACAATGAAAGGAAAGATAAAAGGGATAAAGATTGATGGTATTCACATTCACCGTATTGCATTTGCTGATGACATTGTGATAGTGTCAAACTTAAAGAAAACTGACTAAAATGCTTAAAGGCTTAAAAATCAAGAGACAGTGAAAAGAAAACTGAAAATAAATATCTAGAAGGCAAATGTCATGTTTGTGCACAGGAAAGGTGGTGGAGGTAAGACTAACATAAAAATAGGCAGTGGGCAACTTGAGGAAGTAACCAAATTTCACTGCCTCAGTAGCATTGTGGAGGTAATCAAGATGCCTTGAGGAAATCAAGAGATGAATAACACTGACTAAAAGTGCCTTTCAAAATAAGAAGCTTCTATTGAGCAAGCACATCAGCTTGCACTGGACGTAAGCAAATCAGGAGAAAGCTCATCTTGAAGCTGCAGATATGTGGTTCTGGAGGAGAATTACAAGAACTATCTTTACATTTTTCTACAAGATATTTTAGAAGGCAAAATAATAGGGAATGAGAGGTGACAGAGAAAATCCTATAAAAAAAAAAGTGATGTGTGAGATGGTATATTCTTCATACATGTAAATGAAGAGGACTGCTGAAGAGAGGAAGCTGCAGAAGCAAGTACAGTGGGGTCATTTATAAACACAAAAAAGTCAAAGGGCTTCTACTAGGGTGAACATGCTGAACAGAAAGGGCTAAACAAGGAATTACAAGAAAAATGAAATTTGTTTACAAGGGGTGCTATAAATGCACCACTGAAGTGGTATGTAGAATCTGAAGCTTTAAAATTACAAATTGCGTTGGTTTAAGAAATGCATTGTCACCTAAGGATCATTTAAAAAGTCAAGAGCAACAAAAAACTATTTACTGATAATGTTGTCACCTTATAAAGAAATAAGAGATCTGCAATTAGTGCAGACTTACACAAGTATAAGATATGTGTGCACAAGACAGACTGAGCTGCTGAGATCTGGGACTGTACCATGTGGAAGCCTGAGATGATACCTATCACAGTGGCCGAACTTGTAATCACAAAACACTAATATCTCACTGTGTAAAACACATTACCTACAAACTACCGTAAGAAAGATAAGCAGTTCTTCGTACTTTAAATTAAGTATAACTATGAACCTTTAGCACGGCAATGGAAGTTAAAGAGAGGCCAAGTATGAAACTGAATGTCAGTGAAAAACAGAACAAACCAACAGATTAATGTTAGTGAAATGATACAGGAAAGGTTGACCCAAGTCACAAAATGTTAATATGTTGTTTTATCATGTTATGCAAAATAATAATTACAATAATACGATATTACCTATTTGATCATACATCTGCTGAAGATTATTTCTGGCCCATCCACCACAGGATACGAGGAAAAAAGTGCAGAATTCTTAACTAGTGTGTTTATTTTCTGTTTAATTTTTACTATAATATCAGGACTATAGAATTAGCATTGCTTAAAGTATTCTCAACAGCAAGAGCAAAATGTTTCAGTTTAAACATATGAAGGTTCAACTATCTAAACTATAAATGTGTAACAAAAAAAATGATAAATGGCGTAAGAAGACTAGTAAGTTAGTATGCATGTACCCAACAGTGTGTCAGATGTCCACTATATGGCAAGATTTTTGCCGCTACACAGATATACCAGCACAGTGGCAGTATCCTCCCCAACTGATCCCTCACCTGTGGTAGAGTGGGAGGTCGTCTCAAGGTGTGGCAGGGGACGAAAGACATTCCGGAGGGCTGAACGGAAGGCCTCTCCAGTTTGTCTGACGAACCGGTTTCAGGCTCTGTCTCAGGCTGATACTGATCTTCGGCCTGACATGGCTGCTTGTCCTGTTCCAGAGGTTGCCCCTCAGTCTGCAAGATCCGGGCGGTCGAAGAGGGTGGGCTTACTGGTAGTTGGGAGCTCCAACGTCAGGCCCGTAATGGGGCCCCTTAGGGAAATGGCAGCAAGAGAGGGGAAGAAAACCAATGTGCACTCCGTGTGCATACCGGGGGGAGTCATTCCAGATGTGGAAAGGGTCCTTCCAGATGCCATGAAGGGTACAGGGTGCACCCATCTGCAGGTGGTCGCTCATGTCGGCACCAATGATGTGTGTCGCTATGGATCAGAGGAAATCCTCTCTGGCTTCCGACAGCTATCTGATTTGGTGAAGACTGCCAGTCTCGCTAGCGGGATGAAAGCAGAGCTCACCATCTGAAGCATCGTCGACGGGACTGACTGCGGACCTTTGGTACAGAGCCGAGTGGAGGGTCTGAATCAGAGGCTGAGACGGTTCTGCGACCGTGTGGGCTGCAGATTCCTCGACTTGCGCCATAGGGTGGTGGGGTTTCGGGTTCCGGTAGATAGGTCAGGAGTCCACTACACGCAACAAGCGGCTATACGGGTAGCAGGGGTTGTGTGGCGTGGGCTGGGCGGTTTTTTAGGTTAGATGGTCTTGGGCAAGTACAGAAAGGGCAACAGCCTCAACGGGTGCGGGGCAAAGTCAGGACATGCGGGGACCAAGCAGCAATCGGTATTGTAATTGTCAACTGTCGAAGCTGCGTTGGTAAAGTACCAGAACTTCAAGCGCTGATAGAAAGCACCGAAGCTGAAATCGTTATAGGTACAGAAAGCTGGCTTAAGCCAGAAATAAATTCTGCCGAAATTTTTACAAAGGTACAGACGGTGTTTAGAAAGGATATATTGCATGCAACCGGTGGTGGAGTGTTCGTCGCTGTTGGTAGTAGTTTATCCTGTAGTGAAGTAGAAGTGGATAGTTCCTGTGAATTATTATGGGTGGAGGTTACACTCAACAACCGAGCTAGGTTAATAATTGGCTCCTTTTACCGACCTCCCGACTCAGCGGCATTAGTGGCAGAACAACTGAGAGAAAATTTGGAATACATTTCACATAAATTTTCTCAGCATGTTATAGTCTTAGGTGGAGATTTCAATTTACCAGATATAGACTGGGACACTCAGATGTTTAGGACGGGTGGTAGGGACAGAGCATAGAGTGACATTATACTGAGTGCACTATCCGAAAATTACCTCGAGCAATTAAACAGAGAACCGACTCGTGGAGATAACATCTTGGACCTACTGATAACAAACAGACCCGAACTTTTCGACTCTGTATGTACAGAACAGGGAATCAGTGATCATAAGGCCGTTGCAGCATCCCTGAATATGGAAGTTAATAGGAATATAAAAAAAGGGAGGAAGGTTTATCTGTTTAGCAAGAGTAATAGAAGGCAGATTTCAGACTACCTAACAGATCAAAACGAAAATTTCTGTTCCGACAATGACAGTGTTGAGTGTTTATGGAAAAAGTTCAAGGCAATCGTAAAATGCGTTTTAGACAGGTACGTGCCGAGTAAAACTGTGAGGGACGGGAAAAACCCACCGTGGTACAACAACAAAGTTAGGAAACTACTGCGAAAGCAAAGAGAGCTTCACTCCAAGTTTAAACGCAGCCAAAACCTCTCAGACAAACAGAAGCTAAACGATGTCAAAGTTAGGGTAAGGAGGGCTATGCGTGAAGCGTTCAGTGAATTCGAAAGTAAAATTATATGTACCAACTTGACAGAAAATCCTAGGAAGTTCTGGTCTTAGGTTAAGTCAGTAAGTGGCTCGAAACAGCATATCCAGACACTCCGGGATGATGATGGCATTGAAACAGAGGATGACACGCGTAAAGCCGAAATACTAAACACCTTTTTCCAAAGCTGTTTCACAGAGGAAGACCGCACTGCAGTTCCTTCTCTAAATCCTCGCACAAACGAAAAAATGGCTGACATCGAAATAAGTGTCCAAGGAATAGAAAAGCAACTGGAATCACTCAACAGAGGAAAGTCCACTGGACCTGATGGGATACCAATTCGATTCTACACAGAGTACGTGAAAGAACTTGCCCCCCTTCTAACAGCCGTGTACCGCAAGTCTCTAGAGGAACGGAGGGTTCCAAATGATTGGAAAAGAGCATAGGTAGTCCCAGTCTTCAAGAAGGGTCGTCGAGCAGATGCGCAAAACTATATACCTATATCTCTGACGTCGATCTGTTGTAGAATTTTAGAACATGTTTTTTGCTCGAGTATCATGTCGTTTTTGGAAACCCAGAATCTACTATGTAGGAATCAACATGGATTCCGGAAACAGCGATCGTGTGAGACCCAACTCGCTTTATTTGTTCATGAGACCCAGAAAATATTAGATACAGGCTCCCAGGTAGATGCTATTTTTCTTGACTTCCGGAAGGCGTTCAATACAGTTCCGCACTGTCGCCTGATAAACAAAGTAAGAGCCTACGGAATATCAGACCAGCTGTGTGGCTGGATTGAAGAGTTTTTAGCAAACAGAACACAGCATGTTGTTATCAATGGAGAGACATCTACAGACGTTAAAGTAACCTCTGGCATGCCACAGGGGAGTGTTATGGGACCATTGCTTTTCACAATATATATAAATGACCTAGTAGATAGTGTCGGAAGTTCCATGCGGCTTTTCGCGGATGATGCTGTAGTATACAGAGAAGTTGCAGCATTAGAAAATTGTAGCGAAATGCAGGAAGATCTGCAGCGGATAGGCACTTGGTGCAGGGAGTGACATCTGTCCCTTAACATAGACAAATGTAATATATTGCGAATACATAGAAAGAAGGATCCTTTATTGTATGATTATATGATAGCGGAACAAACACTGGTAGCAGTTACTTCTGTAAAATATCTGGGAGTATGCGTGCGGAACGATTTGAAGTGGAATGATCATATAAAATTAATTGTTGGTAAGGCAGGTACCAGGTTGAGATTCATTGGGAGAGTGCTTAGAAAATGTAGTCTATCAACAAAGGAGGTGGCTTACAAAACACTCGTTCGACCTATACTTGAGTATTGCTCATCAGTGTGGGATCCGTACCAGATCGGTTTGATGGAGGAGATAGAGAAGATCCAAAGAAGAGCGGCGCGTTTCGTCACAGGGTTATTTGGTAACCGTGATAGCGTTACGGAGATGTTTAATAAACTCAAGTGGCAGACTCTGCAAGAGAGGCACTCTGCATCGCGGTGTAGATTGCTCGCCAGGTTTCGAGAGGGTGCGTTTCTGGATGAGGTATCAAATATATTGCTTCCCCCTACTTATACCTCCCGAGGAGATCACGAATGTAAAATTAGAGAGATTAGAGCGCGCACGGAGGCTTTCAGACAGTCGTTCTTCCCGCGAACCATACGCGACTGGAACAGGAAAGGGAGGTAATGACAGTGGCACGTAAAGTGCCCTCCGCCACACACCGTTGGGTGGCTTGCGGAGTATAAATGTAGATGTAGATGTAGAACTGACACTAGGAACGAAAAACTGGTTGCAGATTAGGAACTTTCTCTGAGGCAAAGTGTAATTAGGGCTTGGATAAAGGCCATTAATTCTGGTGTATAGCACTGCACTCATATGGTTGGCAGTGCTGTTTGTGACTGTCAAAACATGTGAAAGCATAGCCAGTCTTTGGATTGTGAGTCAAGACTAACTTTTGAACCAGTAAATTCATCACAAACTGAGAGGAGCAAATTATGAATCTACTATTTCCTTTGGTCCAAATGATAGTTCCAGGTGGATCTCTAAGAATGTGAGGTATGAACCACAGGTGGAGGTGGAGAGGGTGCCTGTGAAGACACTCTGGCAAAAGAGGGTTCAATGGAGAAGGGAAGATATCAGAATAAAGGACCACAGACACTAGTCGTGAGCCGAACCCCACAATGGTGCAGTGGTGGAGCCAGGGATCCATAATCAAGATTCCCACAATACATTAGAGACAAAATGAGAGCTTTGTACAGACACAAGAGGGGGCAACAGTACACAAGCCAGGATATGTGAGTGAGATAAATGAAGGTCGTGAGTTTCAGCTGGCACTTCTTTATAAACTGGCAAATTTGGGGTACTCACATCAACATATAAAAGATGCATAAATTGAGATTATTCTACCATGTTGAGTTGTTCATTGTGAATGTCATGTTCTGGATGTGGATGAGCAGTTCAGTGTTGGCAGAAGTGTATTAAACATGTTTTGCAACTGGAAGCCGGCCGCGGTGGTCTAGCGGTTCTAGGCGCGCAGTCCGGAACCGCGCGACTGCTACGGTCGCAGGTTTGAATCCTGCCTCGGGCATGGATGTGTGTGATGTCCTTAGGTTAGTTAGGTTTTAGTAGTTCTAAGTTCTAGGGGACTGATGACCACAGATGTTAAGTCCCATAGTGCTCAGAGACATTTTGCAACTGGAAAACTGGAAGGCACAAGTGCAGGCTAGGATTGTGCTTTCCGGTATTCATCAAAAGTTATAGTTGAAGAACTGAAGTTAATTCAAAAGCTGTTAACATATGGGGACTGAGAGACCGTAGGCCCATAGCCTCTGTAAGCCCGTCTATCTCTATTAGAAAAATGGTTCACTCAGCACAGAACCCTGCGGGATGTGCATCTGCGGTGTAAGTAGGGTACTGTAGACTGGGGCGACTAAGTCAAAAACAACCGAAAAAATGTAAAATTCTGGGTAAATTCAGAAGGCGGACCTTAATATTCCTCTCGTACAGTGAGTTAGGGACATGATAACGTGAGATGCTGGTGATGGGGGGAAAAGTGTCCATGTAGTAGATTCCATGTGAATTAAGTGGTCAGTTGTGGACTGATCATTCTGAAATCTGCATTGGGGTTTGGACAAAAGGCCCCCTTCATTCGAGAGACAGGCAGAGTTGCCGGTTCACCATTTGTTTGAGCACCTTACATGGAACATTCCTGAGATGAAGGGATTTGTAGCTGTTTGTTTCATAAGGGTTTTTGCTCGGTTTCAAGACTGGGACAATTGGGATTTTGCTCCAATGGGTTAGAAACACCCTCACGTCAGATACGATTAAATATTACAAGAATGTGATGTCAGAAATCCACAGAGAGGTGATGTAGCAGTTAATTGTGGATTTTATCAGGTACCAGTGCAGTGTCTTGGCCAAGGGGTGGAGTGCTGGGGACTTTGCATTCACTGAAAGGCGCAGCATATAGTTTCGGACGTGAAGGACAGGTTGTTACTCTTACTGCTGTCAGATGCAGATGCTCAAGCAAAGTGTACTGAGAAGTGTTCTGTAGTAACAGTAGTATCAGTATGAACATTGCCATCTAAAAGTATTGAGAAATGCTGGTTGCTAGCTAGCACCTGTAAATGTAATGCAACTTAGCCCATACCTGTGAAGAAGAGGCACAAATCCTTACAGTGGGGACATATCTTTTCCAATATTCCTTCTTCTAGTATTTTGGGAGATGACATTCCCAAACATGAAACCTTTTAAAAATAATAAAGTTTTCCACTGTTGGAGTACCACCCTGTAATCTTTTTTTGCCTTGTTTATTTCCTATGCACCATGAGACTGATTTCTGGTGATGAGTTCTGAGATAAGGGGGATATTTAATTCTGTTACTATTAGTAGTGCAGTAGTATCATGTAGCATGCCATCAATATTTCCTTGTAGAGTAGAAGCTCATGGTAAGACAATTTTTAAAGCATTCCAATCATCTTTCTTGAGTGCCTATTGTGGTGGGCACTCAATCTAATAATGGTTTAATAGGAACGTGATTGGGAATTCATAATTCCCACGTGGGTCACTATGTACCCCTCCTCTGAAAAGGAGGCCAGAGCTACAGATCAAGGGATCAACGGAAGAATAGGTTCAGTGTGGCACACTATAATGAAGTGCCATTGCTCAATAAACTTAAGTCAAAATCGATGATAACTTCTTCCATTAGACTGACGTGTTCTGGTGTACTAACACTGCCCAACAATTGGTTGTTGATACTGAAGTCACCTGGGGGAAGGAAAGGCAGTGTTAGCTGATAGATGAGGTTAGCTACCTCTTGATTTGTCACCTCACTAATTTGGAGTCCGATATTACAGAAAGTAAAACCCATAGTTGTCCGTATGCGAATAGCCACAGGCTCTAACGCCTTACTGGATGGTACTCTAAAAATGATGGCAAGTACCAGCCTACAGACACCACCTCATGCTCGTTTTGGATCGATATGAAATACGTAGGGTAAGGACATACAGTTCAGGGAATGGAGAGTTCTCCCAAGTGCAACACATGTGTTGGATAGATTGATATGAGTTGTTTGAGTTCCACTAGTGGTCAAGTTCCCCATTATGACTCCACTGGATGATGGCTGCATGTGTACCCTGGGGTGGTTGAAGAAGGTAAAAAGATAGGTCATGAAACATCATGGCATATTAAAGCTGTTTGCTGGACTGGTACTCGAACCTGGTACCATTTCCTTTTGTGAGCAAGTGCTCCACTGACTGAGCTATCCAAGCATGGCACTCACAATCCACCCTCACAACTCAGCTTCCACTAATACCTCATCTCCTACCTTCCAAACTTCACAGGAGTGCTGCTGCATGCTCGGATAGCTCGGTGAGCAGAGCACTTGCCTGTGAAAGGCAATAGTTCCAAATTCTAGTTGGAGACTGGCACAGTTTTAATCTGTCAGAAAGGCTCAAATCACCAAACACAGTGCTAGAGCATGAAATTTTATTCTGGGAAGATTGGTCATGTTCCAGTTTCTGCTTGTACTTGCACCACCTGCTGACTATGTACGGCAGCAACACCATTTTATTACTGCCTCATAAATATCGGTAAATATCCTTCCACTCAGATATTGCTACAGTTCTGTAATCAGTTAACAGTCACATAGCATTGGCATAGAACTGTACACTGTTCCTGTGGCCTGCAACTGTTCTTATGTGCTGTACTCAGTATTAATGACATCAAAACAATTGATCCATGTTAAAATTCTACACAATTTTTCACTAGCATGAGGCATTCTTTAAATTTTCATGGTAAGTATTGATAATCTGACTGCAAATCAAATTTTTTACAATAACTGGTTCGTTTGCATCAAAAAATTAGTCTTTCGCTTTCAATGTAAAAATGAAGTTTCAAGTATTCATTTATTTTTGCAGTGAATATGTGTGATGCTACTGCAGTCATGGTCACTTATTACCAGATAGGTAGCCTATCACTACAGTTTTTAATATACACATCAAGTTTTGAGATAATTTTGCCACCAGAGATAAGGTTTCATGACAGTTGATTTAACCTTACTTTATTTGTTTCTTATTGCCCTTTTATTTGTATTTGATCTGTTGTACAGCTGAGAAGTAGAACCTCCTTTACTTTTTCTTGATTTGTATTGGACTTGCCTCTTTCCATTCTAGATAGCTCATGTGTTGCAGTTAGTTAAAGCGAAATTTTCAGTGTATTACTGCATTGGTAGTGTCAGAGGCTATGTCCAAACTCAAGTTTAATACTGCACAGCTGCTGATATTTGTTAGCAATGTGGTATGTAGGTATATGTAGGATTCTGGGGTCGGAGGAGATGGCTGATGGTAAATAATGTCAGTTTATATGTATGTATTTACTATAATGGTACACTAGGCTACACATTGTACTTTGTTACAGGTGATCGATGCATGTGCCTTCAGAGTATATGGCCATTGGGTGAAGAAAGGTGAAGGTCAGAACAGGGCTGCCTTGTTCGAGAATATGCCAAAGGTAGAACTGAAACAGATATATGTGAACAACCTTAGTCGGTAATGGAATCCTTCCTTAGAATTATTAAATTAATGACAAATTCATATTGTGAGGAGGAAGTGTAGGAAGGTAGGTAGGGCACTCTTAGAATGAAAATAAAAGAATGCTGTTTTGTAAGTAAAACATGAGATCTTAAAACCTACAATAAGTTCTACCATGGACTGTTCTATCATTGTTACAATTTTGTACTAAGGTGTTCAGCTGTACGGATTTTAAGTAATTCTGATCTGAAGTCAGAATAATGTCTTCCTATCTTACACTGTGTGCCAATGTTTAGTATGCATAAATATTTGTACTGAAAAATGACTGCCCATGAAATATTTGACTTTCTTTTAACAAATGCAGTTGCCCACCAGTAAAACAATTGGTCTTGGTGAAATGTGCTTAGATAAAAAGAAAAGAAATTGTGCTTTCCTTTTGCTGATGAATCTGTATGTTCAGTACATTGGGTCAGTCTCTCTAATGAAGGTAGATTATTCAGCTTAAAACAAATGGAAAAAGAAAATATTTGGCACAGAAGAGGAGCATCTACTTATGAGTTGACAAATGGAGCAAGGAAATCAATCCAAATTATTAACCATGTTAGGTACTTGTATATATTATTATCTACTCTTACATTTCATATCTCTCTTCCACCTGAATGAGGTTGCATTAAAACACAGAAAGGTGTAGATTTAACCTTGTTTTATTCGTTCTTTCTGCCCATTTTTTGTACTTCAACAGTTGTACAGCTGATAAGTAGAACCACCTCTTTTGTATTAGGGCCTATACCTTATGCAACACAGGCATATCTGAAATATGTATCATAAGTACTCATAGTAAGTACAGTCATTTCTTCTAATAAATAAGATGACATGAGCTTCTCTCTTATTTGTAGCTGAAGATGCTGTGTTTCATTTTCTTATTTATTATTCAGTTGCCAGAATTATTTACGAAATTGTTAAGGTTGATTCACAGCGGATGTCTGTGAACCATCCTGTAATAGAATGTCAGCATCAACTATTTGTATGTTCACAATTGACCAAACATCAATAGGACACAATGCTCAGGCCAGTGCTGTACAGTAAAAATGGATTATAGGGAATCTCCTGTCGTACAAGAAGTCTAAATATAGTGCCAGCTGCAATGAACTAGCAGTGGTAAGTCTATTTTATTAATGACCAAAGGAAAATTCACAATGGATTTTCTTGAGAGAGGTCATAACATAGAATTTACACAGCTAGTTGAGAACTGAAAGAATAAGAAGAGTGTTCTCCATACATTTCAAATGGAATTTAGTTGCTCAAGAAAATACATACATGCATGCAAACAGACGAAAAAATTTATTCTATACACCACACTTTGTTTCTAATTACAAAATATAACATAAAAGACTATATTTCTTGCTCAGTGCAGCTGACTTTCTCACTGTTGAAACAATTTTTATCAAGAAAAACCCATTTATTTATTTTTGTTTTTATTTCTGAACAACGCAAGCTTTCTCACAGACCCAGTTTTTTTTAAAACTTGAATCTTTTTTTCCTTTTTGGATATTGAGTCTCATAACACACTCAAAGGAAAATAATAGTCTTCATGCGACCTTCACAGTGTACCACATAACCAATTACAAATACCCCAAAACATAAAATCCACCACTACAACACCGGTGAACATGGTGAGAATACTTTAATCCTAGTGTTAACAGACGTCAGTATCCAAACTTTCTTCCTGAGGAATCTTGACAGTGACGTTCTTTTCCAACCCACTTTGTTTCATTGACAGTCTTGTGTGAATGCTTCCGTTTGAAATTCATTGTGAACCAATCGGTGTGCTACTCAGTAAAAAAGAGCTCATTATACATATTAAATTAATTCTAAAATGACATTAAGCTTAACCAATCGCTTGAAAGTCACATAGTGGGACTAATACTTCACTGAGGGGAGACAAGTTGTCACACCATTTTATAGCTGTTACACACTGTGTAACACGTATACACACAATTCTCATTAATAATGAGAACAATGGCTTAGAAAATTGTGGTCAGTGACAATTTCACCATGCCCACCAAAATTGAGAAGATGAACCTGGTGCCTATACATATAGTACAAAACTGCAGTGATTAGCAGTTGGGCTTATTCCAAATGTACTGATTACCCAGACATGTGCATTAAAAATATTTGCCCATACTATGGGAGTGGATTACCTCAGCTTGAACCAAGGAAAAGATGTTGTGTAAACATGTGTCCAGATGTTCAGTTTTTTATTGTAATAGAACTTGTATAAAGGTGTATAGTATATTTTCAATTTTCTACTCATATGAATGGATCGGTGTTATCGATGTGTATAACGTGATTGAAATGCTTTCAATTCACTTCTGTGCACACATGAACTCAGCAGTGTAGAGTCGTGCCTTTTCAGAGATTTTGGAAGGTTTTTGTGGTACTTACAGTATTTCATCATATGAAGTATCTGTAACCTAAAATAATTTTTTTGGGAGATCCTATGGATAAAAATCCAAAGGTCTTAACCACTTATTCACACAACATTGACCCACCCCTCTCGAACACTGAAACCAAAATGTGCTCTGTGCTCTGTACTCATTATGCTCAAACGAAACAATTCTGCAGAAGGTCTTGACTTCTTCATCATAAGATTAATTTATTGGTATAACAATAATGGAAATTCCTGGATGGAAAATATGTAAAATAAGAGAAAGGCAACCACTTTTCCATAGAGGACTGGTGGTGACTTATTGGTAACATCACATAATTGTTTTATAGACAGACAAACATTTCCAGACATGTTCCTATAACTTTTTTTTCCTTTTTGTGTAAAAAACCAAAATTTGCCCAAGTATTTTTGTTACACTTTATATATGATAAATTTACTGAAGGCTTCATGGTTAATTTCATGCCCACAGTGACCTTACAACACACCCTAACAAAAGACAGGAAGAAGCTGGTATTCTCATAGTTTGTGGCATTTTCTGTGTAATTTTATTGATAAGTGTTTGTTATAGAATGTATGAGGTCCCTGCAGGTGCATAGTTGATGGATAAAGAGTAAGAAATTAAGCTGAACAGAAACACACACACACACACACACACACACACCTGAATAGTGGTGTATAGTGAGGTATAGTGAAATAGGTTGAATCATCCTGTTTATATTGGTATCAAGTCAGTGCAGTGCTCTGACTTTATTTACACACATTGGAGAAACAATAAATTTTGGATGAAAATTAAATATATGTCTCACTTGTAGAGTCAGGCATTCCACAGTGTGTTCATAAATAAACAATTCTGTAGTATGAGAACTTATAAAGCTCAGTGCAGCTGTCACGTGTTGCTGTGAAGTAGTTTGATGCCTTGTCTGGTAATCAGTGTAGCCTAAATTTTTATTTGTTTCAGTAAATTACTTTTGTGGTATGTTGTTGCAGTATTCATTTGGAAGAAATTATATGCTCGATAATAAAATTTTCTATTGTGACAGACGACAGTGGGGCATAATTGATGTAAATTTGGTTGTATAGCTACATAATTATCTTTGTTTTCATAAATGCGAACAGCCAATGTATCAATGAACTTTTCACTTTGTCATTAAAAACATTTATGCACAGTATGTTGTTTATGAATTAGTTCTACTATATAATCACACTCTCCTTATGTTCCTTAGTCTTTTTCAAATTCCTTTTGAAACCCTGTTCCATATCATTGTACTCTATTTCTACTTTATAAGTAATGTGGACACTTGGGTTATGTGGCATGAGTTGGCATCATTGAATGATGCGGTAAATCGTTTGCCTACTCTGGACAAATGGTTGTCTCTTATACTTACACAATGATTCTGAAGTTTGGGGGGGGGGGGGGGGGGGGACTAATATGCAAACATTGGGTGTGTTTACATTGCAGAGAATCCATCAGCGAACTTAACAGTTATCTGCCAATTCCTGTGAGTTATTTGGACGAATGCTTTACTAGAAGACTGCGACAAACTAGTACCAATCACAGCATAAGTCAAGCCATATTACTTTCATTTGAAATGTACAACAATTTCAGAGCTTTGATAGAACTATAATACTGGCTGATTTATGAGTCCACAATACATTTTGTCTCTCATAAATGACTGGATCATCCATGGAACTTCCCGAATTATTTGTTTTATGAAAAGGAATTTTCATAACACACACACAATTGCCCAATAATTACAAATGATGAGATCTGCACGATAATTTTGGGATACGAGAGATTGGTGTGGCCATACAAAGCTGTGCTCTAGAAAATACTCCTTACAAAATACACTTTTAGCTTATACTAGAAATGCAATTGTGCAAAATAATTTTTATTTGTAGCAAGCACTTTAGAGAAGCAGCCTTCTTTTTTCTGCAGTGGTTCTGGCACGTTTAGTTTACTACAAATATTCTTTTCTCTAAAGTTACGTTCGGTTGCCGTTACATTTACTCGGCCTGTTTTCATCGTGGAACTCGATCTCAAAGGTGAAGGGAAATGTTTTTTCAGTTACATAAACATTTCTATTATGTCTACATATACTTAAGAGTGGGCCATTTATTTTTGTCTCGAAAGAAACAGTGTACGTTCACAAATGTACTTGCAAACCAGTGCCAGCGCACATTAATGAAATTATGGGATTATTGTTTTTTTATTCTGTCGTGCACTTTCTACTGTACAACGTAAATGACGCCGTTCTGAGGTCTCCGATGACAGTGCCGGCTATATTTGAAGTGCATCGATTGCGTGTCTTTGTTTGTGTAGCGGATGCGGCAACGCCGCGCTACCATGTGACAGCCGCGGAACGTGACAGCAGAAGCTTTTTCCCCTCGCTTCCCGGGCTCAATGACACGGCTCTCGCGAGGGGTGGGGAGAGGGGGTAGGTGTTTGCTCTGGTGGGGGGCCAACTCTCTCTCTCTCTCTCTCTCTCTCTCTCTCTCTCTCTCTCTCTCTCTAAGCGTGACTTGCTCGGACTGCGATTGCCGTTCGCCTCGATGGCTTCGCTAGTGAAACCCGATTTGTCTGGGCGCCGATTCACGAACGTTCTTCCGCCGAGAGCAGCACATTACTCGAAGCTGCGAGCCGGCCGAGTGTCGGACAAAAGGCAGGAGGTAGGGGGTTCTGCCCCGCTGCCGTTCGAGCCGGCGTGCCCGGCCGCGTAGAGTGGTGGGGGAAGGAGGGGCGACAGGAGAGGGGCGCCGGGAAATGTGCGCCAGCGAACACGCCCTGCCGCTGTTACGTCACGCCGAGCTGCGCTATTGGTCGGTTCCCGGGCCCGGACACGTGAACCGTATCAGGCAGGCGGCATGGCAGTAGTTTGATGCGCAGTGAGGAGGGACGACCGCCGAGCAGCTCTCACCGTGCCAGCGACGGCGAGGCAGGGCAAAAAAGCAAAACGGATCTGCATGCGGATCGATTTCGCTGCGACCTCGAACTGTGCGCTCGCGCGCGTTTGTGACTGCGCTGGCGCGGTGGTTGATAACTTACGGTTTCCACCCGCCTGTCCAGTACGGAACGTGTAACGATTGTAGTCGAATGTGTTTGTAGCCGGGTGTCTGATATTGTGCACGTGTGACAGACGTAGTAGAAGTGATTTAAGGAGGGACTCGAACGATCGTGTTCCCGGAGTTTTGTGGCGGTGGCAGTTTTTGGCGCGCCCCGTCCGTTTAACGTAGAGAAAGGGGGCGATGGCAGTCCGGGTCGGCGGCTGCGTGCCTCGTGCGCGGCCGGCGGTGGCGCGTCGCCCTTTGTGACGTCACGGGCCGCCCTGCAGATCATTGGCAGTCGCCGTTGGCAACGCGCGGCGCGGCAGTCGCGGTCCCGGGCCGGCACTGCCGGCTGGGCGCTGGCACAGGCGGAGCGCGCGCCCGGGCGGCGACTGCGCCTGCGCGGGGCGAGCGTGCGCGCGGCCGGCCGCGAGGCAGGCGCCGTGTATCGGCGTGGCAGCGGCAGCACGCGGTGTCGGGGGCGTCATGGTCTCCGCCCCGGCGCCACCGGGCCAGCAGCAGCAGCGCGCCAGCCGGACAGTCGCGTGAGCGCGAGCGGTCGGCACGCGGGTGCGCGCCGCGCGGCCAGCCATGAGCCTCGAGACGCTCATCGAGGCCGCGCGCTACGTCGAGCTGCAGGAGGCGCGATCGAAGCAGCTGCAGCAACTACAACAACAACACCAACATCACCATGTCAGCGAGCCGACTGCCGCGACGCTTTTCCTCGACCGTGGTGAGTAGGCGTCAGAGTGTGGCACGCTTCCGGCAGGCGGCGCCGTGTTATCGGCCGGTCCCCCACAAGTGCGTGCGGCGCTCCCCTTCCCTCCCCTCCCCCCCCCCCTGTGCCCCCACTAAACGCCTTTCCCACCACCGCGGCGGCCGGCGATGCAGCGACGGACGAGGCGCCACACCTGTTTTCTTACCTGGCGACAGCAGTAGCCCTTCTGCCGCCCGCCTCTGTGTGCGACGTGCCGCTGACCCGGTGTGCCGGGCTGTGCTGTTGTCGGGGGGAGTGCCTGCAGCGCGAATAAAGTTTGTGACGATGTGCCTTATCGATTACCAAAACTGGGCTCGAGGGGCGCCCCTGCGGCTGTGGCCGGGCATAGATTCGGCAACGCGTGATGGTGAACAGGTGCTTACAAAAAAGAAAATGAGGGGAGGAGGAAAGCGAAACAACTGTCCCCACTCCCCGCTATCCCCTCCAGGCACCACCCGGGCACAGCTATGGCTTCCTGTGGGTGGCACGCTGCAGCAAGCTGTCCACTCACTCGCATTTATGCCGACAAATCCTTAAGGTGCTGTTTACAACCTAGAGACCACTTCTTCGGATTCTCCTTCACGATTGCCGGTAGACTGTGTTTAGTAGCAGCTGATTTCGTACAGTATACCGACAGATGAGTATAATCCACCATATCACTGATGCAAAATCGAGATGACGCTTTGCATTGTGCTTCCTTATCGGTTTTATTAAATGCCTGGAAGCTCTGCTGGCTACAGTGGAATAAATATGTATCTTTAACCACGTATTGAACTAGGATACTTTGAAACACAGTTAATACTTAATGAACTTGTGATTGCAGACGAAAAAGCAAATAAGTACGCCACACTGCTTGCACTCTTCTCCGTATTTCCAATTTTCATCTTGTCATGTTTTTCCATGAGCGTCGTGGCAAGCACGCATTGTTGTACGCGAGCTTGCTTACTGCTGAATCTTACCTCTGCGTCGCCGGACTATTTAAGTAGTGGGGGCAAGCACGTGGTCGGCTTCCCGTGTGCGACTTGGAAAATGGAGTGCGCTCCAAATAACATACAGTATCCTGGTACAGATGCAACAAACGATTAATTTTTACGCGGTCACTTGCTCAGTGGTAGCGAATGTATACACACTGTAGCCATAAACGTTTATTTTGTGTTTTGGCATTCCGTAAGCCTACTACAAAAAGCTTGGTAGGTTCTCAGTTTTCGACATATGCTGTTCATTTAGCAGACACAACCTAAAGCAAAGGGGCATTCACGTGATTTCGATACTTGAATTAAATTTCCCGGTCTCGTGAGAGTTTACCCTTCCCTCGTCTCGTGCTACATTTTATTCCATGAAGAACTGCATTACTTGGGACAGTGCTGTTCCATGTCACAACCGATATCGTAGACCAATGAAGTGTATTTACGTTCATCTTCGTCGTCCGATAATGTGTTCATTAAAGTGAAATAAGTATGTAAGGAACGTATGATCAGAAAATGTTTGTAAATTATTCACGTTAAGCAGTCGCATCTTTTGGTTACTTAAAAATACTTATTCCGGAGTCTACGATTTTCTGTACCAAACTATTTCGTGCATTTTAGTAAGTCTGGAGAAATGTAACTCTTCGCTCACAGCGCGTAGATATTCAAAGTTTTTCATTCTCCCTCTACCTAAGCATCGGGACCGATTACCAGAGCTTGGAGTAATCACCACTCTTACACTTGAGTCTGTTTCTAACAATTTACAACTGTACACTCCCACTGGTTCGTAGATATAAAATCGAGCCGTAATATCCTCTGATTTCCTTGACTTTTGTTGTTTCTCTTGTATAGTATTGAACTTCGCTGCCAAAACATAAAAAAACTCAAGCAACACAGCGATGAACGACGATAAGAGATGTCGTTAGGTAATGTGTTCATGATTGTAAACTCGCCCTTACACTTCACTTCAACCAAGAGCGAGCCGAATTCATAGTACGTTAGTACATTACGTATGCCAGTATTACAACCGAGTCACTTGTATTATAAATGAGCAGAATCGCAGATTTTATATCTTGCCTCATGAATAGAACTAACGCTATTTTGATTTATTTTGCTAGAGCTGCGATCTTTGTATGCAATATGATTATTCATTGATAATTTCGCAGTTCTGTCTGTATGTTTGGCCTCATTACATTGCTCATGTGTGGAAACATATGTACATGGAAACACAGGCATGTGCTCTGCGAAATAAGAAATTTTTCATCTGAGGTCTAAACTGAGAGACTGGCTTTCCGACAATATGTATCACATGTGTACAGCGGAGTTGATGGAAAGATTAACACTGGACTGTGGACTGTCTTAAGCACACTTGTTGGTAAGCTCAGGCGCTCTGCAGAAGTACTTGCGGTCAGCATTATTCTTGCAGTCGACAGCTTCTGTCGCGATGGTTTTTGGAAACTTCAACATTTAAGTAGAAAGTGGGTGTTCAAGGTATACCCTCGCCCCTCTTTCACCGAGTCGACAGGCGAACCGGTTCATCCAGCAACTTAGGAGAAGGCATACAGGGTTGCCTGGTGTTAAATTACTAAAAGCTTACCACTTTTCACACACAAAGAAGCAAGGAAGACATTTATAATATAATGCACCCAAAATTACTCGGTCTTACATCAGACGAAATCCACACTTTTCATTGCCCTGCGGCCTCCTATTCATATTCTAGTGCTGCCGCATGTTTCGTTACTCGTCAGCCCTGCAGGATTTAACCTGCCGCTTCGAACCAAAATATAAGTTCACATTAAACGAAGAGAAAATGAAAACGCTGTTGTGCTGTGTTCGTGTTTTAGTGCACGGCTGAATTCTTAAATTCAAAATTGGTGACAGATGTTTAACCAAGAAACTGTATGGCTGTTAAACCTA
This sequence comes from Schistocerca serialis cubense, assembly GCF_023864345.2. Classification (NCBI taxonomy): domain Eukaryota; kingdom Metazoa; phylum Arthropoda; class Insecta; order Orthoptera; family Acrididae; genus Schistocerca; species Schistocerca serialis. The sequence goes on along the minus strand of NC_064646.1, from coordinate 469,637,701 downwards.
CTCCCTAGTCTAAGCTCAGGATCAGCATAGGTTGAGAACTGCGCAAAGTGAGGGAATGGAGAGAAAAAGACACACGATAATTTTTTATCCTATTGTCCCCCTGAACGTTATCGTTTCACCTTAAAAGGCGACAGCTTTCCACTACCTCCGTAGCAGCAGCGGACCCAACAGAGACAAGGGTTAACTGGTAATGATTTTGACAGATACGTAAATTTAGCAGAGGCGTCAGTTTGGTTATTGTATGACTTTCCGTATCAGTGGATCATTACATTAAGAATTTGAACGGAGTGAAGTTGATACAGCTACGATTCGGAATTTAGTGAGAGTTGCCTCTAAAGTGTAAAGCAGGAGTGCTGGCCGGTTATTGACGTACTCATTCAGATACTGTTAGTTGTAAATTTAATTTTCATTGGCTGCGGAATTCCGATAGCGGCATGAAAATAACTCAGCAGGACATGATTAAGTTTACACGTGCTTAAACTGGGAAAACTGACCCATCACACCAGTGCAACGACGAACTTCTTGTCTCTGGTGCAAATATAATTCTACATTTAATGTAACAATCTATACACCAAGTCTTGAAGTACGACTGAAAATTATTTATAATGATTCCAAAATAATATGTAATTAACCATAGAGAAAAAAAAATGACACAAACCAACAGTGAAGTAAAAAATCCTGTTTTTGAGACAGTTGACAATAACTGGATGGTCAGCAAAAAAGGTATCGAAAATGGACCATAGCGCTTGTGTGGTATAATAAACACGCGTTGTATCTGAAAGAGGAAGTTGACAAACTATGTATTATCAATTTTGATATCGAATTTAAATGTGAAAACCATCAATAAACTAACGGTTGTTCAGGGATCAGTTGAAGATGTTTTGGGAGTTACAAAGTGGACTGAAGCAGCACCGTCGTGCTTGCAGGGAGTGGAAGAACGTCGCAGCGTACTTTCTGGTGGCACGCTGTCCCTGCATATTGACTGGTGCTTTCGTTTGTTAGTACTCCTCGCACGCATCATTCATTCGCAGTGTGATGTGAATGAAATCACGTTTCATGCGAATAAATCACTGGGTAGTATAATCCTGAAACTTCATTTTTCGTAAAAAAAAAAAATAATGTAGCGTACTTTTTTTTACTCTTGTTTGGATTCAAAACGCCTCGTTTATTATGGCATTTTTTGAAATCAAATCCGCCAGTAGAATACTAACATAATGCTTGCTGGGATTGAAGTCCAGTTCCCTGTTAGAAAAACAGAAGTATTCGCAGAAATAGTATTTCACTCTATCAATAAAGTTGCAGAAATTCCTCCGCAGTAACACGTTTAAAAATTGGAAATTTGTGGTAAGGTCTTATGGGACCAAACTGCTGAGGTCATCGGTCCCTAAGCTTAAACACTATTTAATGTAACTTAAACCAACTTACGCGTCCACATCTCGTGGTCGTGCGGTAGCGTTCTCGCTTCCCACGCCCGGGTTCGATTCCCGACGGGGTCAGGGATTTTCTCTGCCTCGTGATGGCTGGGTGTTGTGTGCTGTCCTTAGGTTAGTTAGGTTTAAGTAGTTCTAAGTTTAGGGACTGATGACCATAGATGTTAAGTCCCATAGTGCTCAGAGCCATTTGAACCATTTTTTGAACCAACTTACGCGAAGGACGACACACAAACCCATTTACACGTTTAACCTTATGGTCAGTAGTATATTCATTTTATGCGCTTCGCCTTCTTTGATGTAGATGCTCGAAACCCACTTCTCTGGGCTTTATGCCTCTCCTGCAATAATTTGCACACAACTTTGTAAAGCTATATTGATTACTGGCTGACAGACCTGGCATCGCAAGGGTATTCAGTTTGCCAAAAATTATTGGAAACGGAAACAAGTGGATTTTTTTGTAGTGTATTTCTTTTCCTTGTATTCGTGGAAACACCTTTGAAGTTATGAAACAGTCGTACAAAGAAATATGCATAACGTACTAATGTACAACTGCTCCGCGTGTCTACAACGCGATTTTGCGAACGTCTCTGTGGCAACTCCTCATAGTCCTATAGACAGCCATTTTCGCCTACAGCCGTTTGCGCCATCACAGTTGAAACTGGCAAAAGGACAGTCAAGTGTCAGGGATTTCCCAAGTTAACTATACTGTAGGACTGTCTTAGTAGTAAAGAACAGAGGTGTTAAAACTTTGTGCATGATGCGGCATTTTTTCACACATCTCAATGTTCATGACGTAAAATCTCTCTATTGGCCGTACAATGATTTACACACACCAAAAAATAAAGTTTTGCATCACCACGGTCGCGAGAGTTCCGCAACCTGTGCAGAAAATTGGAATATAGATCAACATAAACATCATTTCCGCCCCTTGTATTGCTCATGAAAACCACACATTGCATGCTGTACCACCATACAGCGAGACCTTCAGCGGTGGTCCAGATTGCTGTAAACACCTGTATGTCTGTTACCCAGTAACACGTCCTCTTGCATTGATGCATGCCTGTACTCGTCGTTGCATACTATCAACAAGTTCATCAAGGCACTGTTGACCCAGATTTTCACACTCCTCAACGGCGATTCGGCGTAGATCCCTCAGAGTGGTTGGTCGGTCACGTCGTACAGAAACAGCTCCTTTCTACCCCAGGCATGTCGATAGGATTCATGTCTGGAGAACATGGTGGCCACTCTAGTCGGGCGATGTCGTTAAGAAAGTCATTCATAAGACGTGCACAATGGGGGCGCGAATTGTCGTCCATGAAGAGTCGAGCCTCTCCAATATGCTGCCGATATGGTTGCACTATCGGTCGGAGGATGGCATTCACGTATCGCACAGCCGTTACGGCGCCTTCCATGACCACCAGCGGCGTACGTCGGCCCCCACACAATGCCACCCCAAAACAGCAGGGAACTTCCACCTTGCTGCACTCGCTGGGCAATGGTCTAAGGCGTTCAGCCTGATCGGGTTGCCTCCAAACACGTCTCCGACAATTGTCTGGTTGAAAGAATATGCGACACTCATTGGTGAAGAGTGTCTGATGCCAATCGTGGGCGGTTCATTCGGCATGTTGTTGGGCCCATCTGTACCGCGCTGCAATGGTGTCGTGGTTGCAAAGACGGAAGTTGCGCATCATGCAGCCTATTTTGCACAGTTTGAGTCGTAACAAGACGTCCTGTGTCTGCACGGAAAGCATTATTCAACATGGTGGCATTGCTGTCAGGGTTCCTTCGAGCCATAATCCGTAGGTAGCGCTCATCCACTACATTAGTAGCCCTTGGGCGACCTGAGCGGAGCATATCATCGTCAGTTCCCGTCTGTATCTCCATGTCCGAACAACATCGCTTTGGCTCACTCCAAGACGCCTGGACACTTCCCTTGTTGAGAGCCCATCCTGGCTCAAGGAACAGTGCGGACGCGATCGAACCGCGGCATTGACCGTTTAGGCATGGTTGAACTACAGACAATGAGGTCCTACATCTTTTCACGTCACAACAACATTGGAGCTGCCATACTGTATGGTGTTAAATGTGGTATTTTGTGGGTTTCTCGTGGATTACGCGGTATGAATGTAAGCTGTTTCAAAGCATCACAAATTCAGGATCTCTTCGAAAAAGTGTTGGTTTAGCTAAGATTTGTGATAATAAAATGACTGTAAAACACATATTGGTAGGTTAAGTGTGAGTTCTAGGACAGTGCCTGCCGCCCCCCCCCCCCCCCCCCCCACATACACACACACAGTGAAAGCAACAAAGAATAGTGAATAGTAAAATATATTATTCAACTTTGGTAACGCTGGTTACAGCAATTGTAGAATGCGGGTTAATCCATATGTCCTGTGTTTACTACAGTTTCATGAAAATAAACTAAATAATGTTCTCCGAATTAAAGTCTGAAGAAAACTAATCTTCTGTCTTGATGTACAGAACAGTCCCAGACTAACAGTACCCACTTAAATCCCTACGCTGGCGGTCTTTCCGTACAAGATAATTCTATTTACTGTTCTTCTACCGAAGACTAAAAACTATCGGTCACTGTCATTACCTCACGCGACGACTTGACACGACGAACGTTCAGCAGGAATTCCCTAACAAGACACGGACTGACAACTTGGGCTCGTCCACGGTTACTTAGCGCGTGCTCTTCCTGGTGGCGCTGCCGCTGCAGGGGGCGTGATTCTCGTGGACAACGTCACTGGATCTCGCTGCAGACGGATGTCCACGGTACTACTGGACCAACTGTCGCAAACTTGTCTTATGTGGTACCTCAGTACATCACAAAAGGCTACCTCTAGTTGATGTTTTTACTGTTATAATAAGTGTGCTTCGATGCTACGGCACAATGACGTTCTATCAAAAGCGTGTCTTATTGATACAGTTTGCATGTAAAATATCAAATAACAACACTTACAGACACAACCGTTACAGTGTTTACCAATAGGGATACCCAGACACAGTATCGAAGCTGTAGCGTAGCCAATATCGTCGTGATCTGCGAACAGAAAGGTGGGAGGTTCTCGTCCGCGTCCTACCAAGATTTTTTGTTTTCACTTAATAGAAAAATTATCTCAAACGTCGATGTTATTTATTATAAATGTGTTTACTGCAATTCTTGTTGCAAATGCCAACAACTGGAATGTTTCCCCAGCGACCAAATCTTAACATGACTGGAAGACTTTGCTGTTATCAACGTTTATGTACGATATACAGTTTATACCCATCTCTGGGTTTATGGACTGGCTCAGACTTGGATCTTTCCGGTAAATATCTATTCGAATGATAGCAGCTTCGAAAAAAATCTCCTCTTGCATTCGAATGACATTACGAAACGAATCTCGATCTTGAAATATATGTGATGAAGTTCGTTATTTCAGAGTGATGGTAGTTGATGCAACATCGAGAATATGGATATTATGCGTGCGGGAACTGACATTAGAAACCATGCCTTAACTGTATTCAATTTAAAACCGAAAGTGGGATGAAAATTCAGTTGAGCTAACAAATAACGTTTACTGTTATCTCATATCGTTAGAGCTTTATGTAGTGTTCCTCTACCAGCAATTCGTTGTTCGAGCCATCAAGTAGTCCAGAATCTTCTTCGCGATTTTCTCCGCTCTTCTACGAGGGTGGCTAAGAGAGTTAATGCAGTTATTTTACGTGCGTCTATTTTCGTAAAAAAAATGTGTGGTTTGCGATCCAAATAAAGCCTACAAGGCAGCTGGATGGAGCTGAGAGCGGAAATCACGTGAACCATACGTAGCGTCCTCGTCAACGTCATGCCGTGTGAGGACGCCATAAGGGATGTGTGTGGAAAGCTCGGTACAAAAAAAAACACACATTTTTATAATATATATATATATATATATATATATATATATATATATATATGGATTGATCGATCGTGACTGTTTCAAAAATATGAAAAAGTTTTTTAGAGGCCACTACGAGTCTCTTTCCTTCCTCATTTTATTCTTTTGCTTGCACGTTCCTTCACATTTTCCGTCATCACTCTAACTCCTCTGCTCTTTTCATTGTTAATTAATGTAATACCGCTAACAGCAAGCCGCCGTCGTCTTCTCGCGAACACGTTTTCCGCAATTACTTACCGTGCTTGCAATGCGAGGTAGTAATGTGCAAGCGCTGCTTCCGCGTGAGTAGCGCTCGCTGCCCATCACTCGCATCGCACGCGGCCGGCGGTATCCTCGCTCGTTGCTAAACAGTTTCAGTTGCCATCGCTTGGACTAACAGGCGCGTGGCCCTGCCACACTGATAAGGAAGCGTCGACACTCTACAGCTTTGTCACGAGGCAACGGCAAGCGTTGGTATGTTTTTAGAATGATCATTTATTTTCAGCTATCGATTTTCTGTTTTCTATGGAGAAATTGGATGCTGTATACCTGAGATTTAAGGATTACACACCGAGTGAGTATGACGTGAATAACAAAACGTAAAGTGACAATGGAATGTTGAATGCTATTGAAGGCCGTCGTTTCAACTGTGAAACTCTAAATTTGCGGGAGTGAAAGCTGAAGAGCTCGAATTCAGTCTGCAGTTAAAATCGCTCTGATAATGGGTCATGTTTTGCACAGAACATATGAGACATGCATATTGATGTGTGTGACAACTGCTTATAACTGTCTACTTTGTTTATAATTAACAAAACAATCCAATCCAGCTACACTGTAGCCACTCGTTAGTAAATCGAGTAAACGAAATATATACGCAATGTTACAGTTCATAATGTTAACAGCCATGACCGCAAAGAGGAAGGAAGCATTAGGTGTAGTGATAAGCAGAGACGGGCACTATTCGAATAAGTAGGCCATTCAAACAAATTTATTCGTAAATGAATTATTTGTAACTAAAATGAAGAATAACGTAGGCCACTTCCTCCCCCCCCCCCCAATCTACAGAACTATGCAACTAGTCTTCGTTCCCTTGGCTCATTGCAGTTTCTATTTAATAAATAATTTGTTAAACGATTTGTACAGAATTGTGCCTCCGTGGCTCAAATGGGTTAAGTTCCATACTATCGATCCCCCATTGGTCCTGCTATTTTCTTGTTTATTTATCGCTTCTTTCACCTTTTAACAATGACAAAAAAGGCTAGTCAAATTGCACCGTGTTTTCGGAGTACATGTGTAAATGTAGGTCCGGCTTAAACTGGCTGTGTAAGTCTGTTCAGAGGTTGGAAAAAGTCAAGGGCACATCACAGTGCCTTGAAAAGTATTGCAGGGTTCAGACCAGCCTTCAGGTTGAGCACAGCTTTACATACGTTACATAAAAATACTTACCAGACGGCCTTAAGCGGCACCTGGACGGTCAGTAATATTGTGCAACATTATTGACGTTCCCCCTTGACTGCTCAATAATATTGTGCAATAACACTGTGGTTCGGAATACTGGACGAGGAAGACGCTGCTGCTCTGATGACCGCTCAGCTTTGCTGCAAGCAGAAAAATGGTTCAAGGTGCGCTAAAGCTCGCTCACGAAAGCTTGTCGAGAGAATTCACGTTGAATGGAAAAGAGTCATAATGTGTTATACTGATGGTCTGACATATGATTACCGGAAACGATTCGTCCCATGCATTGGCACTTCATTCCCCACCCCTCACCCTCCCGTACCCCAACCATCAAAAACAAAATACAATGAGAGATGCAGTTCCATCGAATAACGCTTATCTATTAAGCTACGATACGTTGCTCCTCGCAGTTCTTCCGAAAAAGTAAAACTTACAAATGACGTTTAACCTTATGTATTTGAGATGTAGTTAAGGAAGAGTTACTTGCAATAATATATGCACTAACTACAGAATTACATTTAAATATCTGTATATGCTTTTATTCATAACTTTGCACGAATTAAAATTATTAAAAACCTCTGCCATTGTGGCCGTTGCCTTTATTTGCTGACCAACGAACATACACGATTCATCATTCTCAACATTTCTGTTTTTGTACTCGTCTGCCCTAATACCCCACAACCCAGGAAATGATTAATACATTTTGATGGACTCTTAATTGTAATTCTCTTTAGTCTTGTATTGAACTAATTTTCCAGACAGTTTTCACTTGCGTTGCTGTCCACGACCGAGGGAGGTTTATAACAAACTCCAGACATGAAGTAGACAAAGAAACGTCGAAAAATCAGGTCACGAGTTTCAAATAATTTTATATTGTTAAAATGAAACTTTATTTTTAACATAATTGCGGGGAGGGGGGGGGAGGTAAAGCCGACGTGGTATCACATCGAATTATTTGCAAAGCTACAGCGGGACTGATGACTTCTCAATTTTTGCCAAAGATTGTGATTTAAAAGTCCTTTATTGTTATCCCAAAGTAAATAAGCTTTCAGGAGATACAACGCACCGATATTCTCTTTTACGTGTGTGGAATGTATTTTCTTTATTGTGTCACAAAGGCAAATCCTTGCAATTCAAATTGCGTGTTGAGAGAAAAGGTTGTTTTGAAAACTGAAATCAGCAAAAAGTACATTCGTTTGATAAATGGCAAAAAATTGGGATAGTAAACGTCATTTAATTTCAAATTTACCTATTATCGTAAGCTTTTATTCATGGATGAATAACGAATGTTTCTGTTCGAGTAAACGAGTAATAGTTTTAAATCTCTATTCGTCATTCGTCCAACTCAGCTAATACAGCTAAGCACAATCGCACGCCGCCCCTGTGCAAGTGAGAGCAACACCATCCGAAATACAATTACATATTCATTCCGTGACGAGATATAATAAAGGTTAATACCTGTTCTTTCAAAAACTGCTAACATGGAGTTCTTCATTAAATGGGAGAAAGTAAGAAAATCGTATGCGAATAAAATTAGACTACAAGAAATATATATCCAAACAATTAAATCGAACAATTCACACAGATATGTAAACTGTGACGAATATACGTAAGTACACAGAACACACTACGAGAAAACTAGCTTGGTTTATATGAAACACAAGGAAATATGGAATCACTTACTCCGGCGTTATGATTCGAGCAAGATACTTGAAGCGCAATTCGAAGGCAACAACACACTGATGTGACAAACGTCATACGATAGCGATATGCACATCTGCAGATGGCTGTAGCATCGCGTACACAAGGTATAAAAGAGCAGTGCATTGCGGAGCTGTCGTTTATACTCGGGTGATTCATTAGAACAGGTTTCCGACGTGGTTTTGGCCGCACGAAGGGAATAACAGACTAGGAACACGGAATAGTAACTTGAGCTAGACGCATGGGACGTTCCATTTCGGAAATGGTTCGCGAGGTCAGTATTCCGAGGTCCACACTGTTTACTAACAGTGTGCCGAAGTACCAAATTTCAGGCAGTACCTGTCGCAATGCATTGGCCGACGGGCTTCACTTAACGACCCAGATCAGCGGCGTTTGCGTAGAGTTGTCAGTGCCTAACGGACTTACAACCCCGCATGAAATAACCGCTGAAATCGTTGTGCGATGTACGACGAACGTATCCGTCAGGACAGTGAGGCGAAATTTGCCGTTAATGGGCTATATTAGTAGACGTCCGATGTGAGTGCCTTTGCTAATAGCACGACATCGCCTGCAGCGCCTTTCCTGGGCTCGTGACCGTATTGGTTGGACCCAAGGCGACTGGAGAACCGTGGCCTGGTCAGCTTAGTCCCGATTTCTATGGGAAAGTACAGATGGTAGGGTTCGAGTGTGGCGCAAAACCTCGCGAAGCCATAGACCCAAGTTGTCAACAAGGCACTTTACAAGCTGACGGTGGCTCCACAATTGTGTGGCCTTTTTTTTTTACATCGAATGGACGGGTCCTCTTGTGCAACAATCGATGATTAACTGGAAATGGTTCTGTTCGGCTACTTGGAGACCATTTGCAGCCATTCGTGGACTTCATGTTCCTTTCGCGATTGGTTTGATGAACATTGTGAACAATTCGAGCGAATGATTTGGCCATCCAAGTCGCCCGACATGAATCCCAACGAACATTTATGGGACATAATCCAGAGGTCAGTTCACGCACAAAATCCTGCACTAGTAACACTTTCGGAATTATCGACGGCTGTAGAGGCAGCGTGGGTTGATATTTCTGCAGGACGACTTGTCGAGTCCATGCCGTGTCGAGTGCACTACACCGGGCCGAGACGATGTTAGGAGGTATCCCATGACTTTTGTCATCTCAGTGTACAAACAAATAGTAGTATGAGTAACACAATGAGGTGAAAACAGCTCTTGCGTCATGTAATGTCAGATGATATTTTTGGTTTGACTCGTGCTAAAGCGCAATTATTTTCACTTGATAATGGCCCCATTGTAGAAATTGCAATAACTGCATTTTTAGAATTTGAAAAAACCAACTTATTTTCACCCTGTTTTTCTCGTATTCAAAAGTCACTGGCAAGCAATTAGAAGTACTGCTATCCTGTTTCCGTGTCGTAACACGGGCCTCGCACTGCCGTGGCGCAGGCGACTCGGTTAGGCGAGTCACTTGCAGGGCTCTGGCGCGCGCTACTCTGAACTGGGACGTGTCTGGTCTGTAGCTGTTCGTGTGACCAGGTTAGTTCTCGCCGCGGCGAAGTCTACGGTTGCACTGTCGAGTAGCGGTAGGAGAGACAGGAAAACAAACTGGTGGATAAGGGAGCGCATTGGAGTGGCTGGCGTAACTGTGACCTCAATAAAAATTAAACGAATGCAGGCGGGACAAGTAGCCAGGTGAATGGATGGTACAGGGACTGACAGTGGTTTGCTGCATTCAAAGAGACGAGAAAATGCGGACGACGACCTAATGGAAGGAAGGTAGATGACATTAGAAAACATGTAGGAGGAGTGTGGGTATACGAGGGCTGTTCAAAAAGTAAGGCGACTTTTCAAATTGCACGGGCAGCGTACATTCGATTATCTTGGTACACATGTCCCGAACATATGTTCACAGTTTTTAATGTAAGCATACTGCGTTTATTTTTGACGGACAGAAAGGTTAGACGTGCTTTCGTGTGCTCGGCGATTTTCGATTATTATAAAAAATGGAGCAAAGAATTTGCATCAAATTTTGTGTGAAAAGTGGAATCAAGTGCTCTAAAACACTTAAAATATTGACAGTGGCATACGGTGTGAGTGCTCTGAGTAAAAAAATAAAGTTCACAAGTGGTACGAGCTCTTCCAAGATGGCCGAGAAGATGCCAATGACGAACTTCGCTATGGACGCCCCAGCACATCCACAACAGACGATAACGTCGAAGCTATGAAGAAAATTGTTTTCGAAAATCGTCTAATTACCGTAAGAAACGTTGTTGAGAAATTTGGCGGTCGGCTCGTGCCATGCAATTTTTTCGGATGTTTTGGGCATGAAACGTGTCAGCGAAGTTTGTTCCAAAACTTCTCAGCTTTGATCAGAAGAACCGTCGCATGAGCATCGCTCAGGAGCTCTCGAATAACGTCAGTGATGATCCTGATTTGCTCAAAAGACCATAACTGGTGACGAAACATGGGTTTACGGTTACGACGTCGAAAACCAAAGCCCAGTCGTCCCAATGGAAGCATCCCGGAGAGCCAAGACCGAAAAAAGCACAAGTTCCATCAAATGTCAAAGTTTTGCTCACTGTTTTTTTTTCCTATTACCGGGACCTAGTCCATCATTAATTTTTTGCCTCAAGGTCGTACGGTGAATAAGGAATATTACCTTGACGTTATGCGGCCGTATGCGAGAAAGCAATACGCAAAAAAACGTTCAGAATTGTAGAAAAACAATTCGTGGCTTTTGCATCACGACAATGCACACGCTCATTCATCGTTGCTCGTGAGAGATGTTTTTGGCCAAAAACAACACGACAGTCATGCCTCAGCCACCGTATTCACCGCGTTTAGCCCTGTGCGACTTTTTCCTGTTCCCAAAACTGAAGAGACCTATGAAAGGACGAAGATTTTCAACGACTGAGGAAATAAAAACTGCATGGCTGGAATTACTCGAGGCTGTACCAAAAAGTGCTTCGAGGACTGAAAGAAGCGTTAGCACAAGTGTATTGTGTCTGAGGGAGATTACTTTGAAGGGGACAACATGAATATTGATGACTAAATACATACACTACTGGTCATTAAAATTGCTACACCACGAAGATGACGCGCTACAGACGCGAAATTTAACCGACAGGAAGATGATGTGATATGCAAATGATTAGCTTTTCAGAGCATTCACACAAGGTTGGCGCCGGTGGCGACACCTACAACGTGCTGACATTAGTAAAGTTTCCAGCCGATTTCTCATACAAAAACAGCAGTTGACCGGCGTTGCCTGGTTGTAATGCCTCGTGTAAGGAGGAGAAATCCGTACCCTCACATTTCCGACTTTTGATAAAGGTCGCATTTTAGCTTATCGCGATTGCGGTTTATCGTATCGCGACATTGCTGCTCGCGTTGGTCGAGATCCAATGACTGCTAGCAGAATATGGAATCGGTGGGTTCAGGAGGGTAATACGGAACGCTGTGCTGGATCCCAACGGCCTCATACCACTAGCAGTCAAGATGACAGGCATCTTATCCGCATGGCTGTAATGGATCGTGCAGCCACGTCTCGATCCTTAACAAATTGGGACGTTTGCAAGACAACAACCATCTGCACGAACAGTTCGACGACGTTTGCACGAGCATGGACTATCAGCTCGGAGACCGTGGCTGCGGTTACCCTTGACGCTGCATCACAGACAGGAGCGCCTACGATGGTGTACTCAACAACGAAACTGGGTGCACGAATGGCAAAACGTCATTTTTTCCGGATGTATCCAGGTTCTGTTTATAGCATCATGATGGTCGCATCAGTGTTTGGCGACATCGCGGTGAACGCACATTGGAAGCGTGTATTCGTCATCGCCATACTGGCGTATCACCCGGCGTGATGGTGTGGGGTGCCATTGGTTACACGTCTCGGTAACCTCTTGTTCGCATTGACGGCACTTTGAACAGTGGACGTTACATTTCACATGTGTTACTTTCCGTGGCTCTACCCTTCGTTCTATCCCTGCGAAACCCTACATTTCAGCAGGATAATGCACGACCGCATGTTGCAGGCCCTGTACGGGCCTTTCTGGATACAGAAAATGTTTGACTGCTGCCCTGGCCAGCACATTCTCCAGATCTCTCACCAATTGAAAACGTCTGGTCAATGGTGGCCGAGCAACTGGCTCGTCACAATACGCCAGTCACTACTCTTGATGAACTGTGGTATCGTGTTGAAGCTGCATGGGCAGCTGTACCTGTACACACCATCCAAGCTCTGTTTGACTCGATGCCCAGGCGTATCAAGGCCGCTATTACGGCCAGAGGTGGTTGTTCTGGGTACTGATTTCTCATGATGTATGCACCCAAATTGGGTGAAAATGTAATCACATGTCAGTTCTAGTATAATATATTTGTCCAAAGAATACCCGTTTATCATCTGCATTTCTTCTTGGTGTAGCAATTTTAATGGCCAGTAGTGTATTTTTCATAAAAAAATAGTCACCTTACTTTTTGAACACGCCTCTTATAGAGCCGCAGAAGGTGATGTAAGGATAAATGTGGAGGTGGCCTCTTATTTGATGTAGCTAGTGGCGGTGCTTATGGGGATGTGAGAGTGGACTCGGTGCGACTAAAGTTGTGGCTGGTGGACGCACGTGGAGGCGACGGCTCGGCTCTTTCCGGAAGGAGCTGGCTTATAGGCGCAGGCGCGGACCCGGGCCCGAGCCTTGCAGAAACCGGATTCCGGCGGCGAGTGGGGGCGTCCGAGCCGCGGCGAAGGTCGCGGGGTACTGACGCGAGGTCACCGTGCCTCGGGCCTCACCTATGCGAGCGGTGAAAGCCGGAGTCCGCTCACCCGCACCCCTCTGCAGCCACCGTCACCCCTCGAGCCTGAAGCCGTCTGCACACGGACCGTGCTGTCGAACGTTAACGTCGAGCGTGCCAAGTTATCGTGCTGCTGAACGCTCAGGAACGATGCGACTTGAGCATACTGTACGTGGGCCCCAGCGTGGTATACGCGATCGCAACGCACTCCAGCGGCAGTTGAGGAATGTTTCTAGCTCGTAAATCACACTGTTTAGTCAACGGGCGCGCGTAGAGTTCCCACGTTAGCTCTATTAAAACGCACATTTCCTCCATCATTCACGAAAAGGAAAGTACCATGTCCAATCAGTAAGAGGCTTATAAAAGTTCCATTACAAACAGTGCGGTACAAATTTGAAATACTTCTCCGCATGAGATAAACATTATTTCATCATTCCCACATTTTAGTAAAACCCCAAAGGTCAGTCTAACTTGTGATCACTGTTCCTACCCAGTACAGAATCTTTGCAACATGTGAATTACGAAGCGTAATAGAAAAAGGAGCAAAATATCTTTATACAAGTTGCGCACCGAGCGAGGTGGCGCAGTGGCTAGCACACTGGACTCGCATACGGAAGGACGATGGTTCAATCCCGCGTCCGGCCATCCTGATTTTGGTTTTCCGTGATTTCCCTAAATCGCTCGAGGCAAATGCCGGGATGGTTCCTTTGAAAGGGCACGGCCGCGTTCCTTCCCCGTTCTTCCCTAACCCGATAGGACCGATGACCTCGCTGTCTGGTCTCCTCCCCCCAAACAATCCAATCCAAGTAGCGCAAGCTGTCCTGTAGATGAAGCCAATCGAACAAAGTCACCCCTCAAAAAACGTGAACTTATATTTACATAACATCAAATATTATAGTTTATGCTTATATTAAACTAATAATAAAGTATCAGAACCTAATAAAAACGCGAGTGTCAGGAAAAAAATTTCGAAGGGTCAAGACGCGAAGCACCGCCCCAACAAACAACTCAATATAAAACAGTGACGCTACTCATTACACGAACCCAACAATATTCATTTGGCATCTAATCGTATATTCTTATTCTTCCTGAAAACCTTAATCGTAGCTATGTTACTAATTGAATTTTAATTATAACAAATTGCACCTAGAAAAATTCGTTTTGGTTGGTCTTCAGTGTGTCGCTGCCTTCGAATAGCCTATTCTCATAATACGAAAGTACAATAATTCTTTTGCCACGAACATATTTCTCATTATTTTATTGGAACGGATCACACAGTTAACAACGGGTTTTCCAGTGATTCTCAATTTTCTGGTGCTCAGAAACGGCTTGTATACATATAGGCCTGAAATGAATGCCAATATGGCGCCTCACAACTCTGTACTGAAGGGAGACGGCGTGCATGTGACGTAGGTGGCGTTCTGCCATCTCATTGGTCAACGCTCAGACGCACGCTCAGAATATCTGACATGCCAGATATTGCTCTGCACGTTCGGAAAGACTCCCGAACGTGCTATTCCACGCTATGACGGCAGAAACTCGGCACGCTCAACGTTCGGATGCACGGTCCGTGTGCCGACGGCTTTAAGGACGACCCGCGGAAGGTGGACGGTGGCTACGACGGGAACTGGCACCTCACCCTAACGCACGTAAATGTAACACGGGTTAATCTCAAAAATGCATTACGTTGGCGCGTAATTTCGTATCGTTTTTGTTTAGCATCTCGGTATTCCGGTGCTTTGGGTTTATTTGTCGATTGTAACTTTTTATTTGTAGTTCACTGTTGCTATTCACATATTGTCATTTTGTCATTAGGAGATAGTGAGTGGAGCTGTGGACGATAGAAAATGGAGTGCCGAGTGGAGAAATCCGGACATATTGAAGTAGAACAGTGACAGCACCTGAGGCAGCCAGAAACATTTGTGCCGTGTGTGGGGACAGCGCCACTGGACAGAGCACGACAGGAAAATGGTTTCTTCGTTTTGAGGGGGATCGTTTTGACATTAGTGCCCCTCCACGTTCAGGAGGATCTTCGGGGTTTGAAGAAGATCGTTTAAACGCTCTAATCTACAGTGATCCACGTCTGTGATTACTGGTAGAAGTCATCAACTGTGAGCATTCCACCGGAGTGCGATATTTGCATGCAGTGGCAAAGGTTAAAAAATCGGGTGTATGGGCACCGCGTGCTCTAACCCGACATCACAAAAAGCTGCGGGTGGCCATATGTGCATCTCTACTAGTACGTCATCAGTTGCCTCGTGAACAACACTGACCGTTCCTATCAAGTATCGTTACTGATGGTGAGAAATGGTGTGATCGTGCTGATATAAAGAAAAGAATGGGATTGTTGGGCGCAAACAAAACAGCAACTCCCCGTATAAAGACCTGCGCGCACCCACAAAAGATAACGTTATGCATCTGGTGGAACAGCGGCCGTGTGTTGTACTACGAACTGCATCCCAGAGATGTAACCGTCACTGCTGACATTTACTGTCAAAAACTGACACGTCTTGCAGACTCAGTCCAAGGAAAAACGACCACGGAGACTGCGTAAAGTGATGGTGCTCCTGCACGATAACGGCCGCCCACAGTCTGCTAGACTGACAAAAAGCGCTGTGCATTAAGTCATTCTGCACGCTCCTTATTCACCTGATCTTGCGCCCTCAGATTTTCACCTTTTCCACTATCTAAGAACCTATCCGGATGAAAACGCGCTCCGAACGTAATTCGACGAGTTCTTCGCCTCAAAATCACACGATTCGTACAGTCGTGGCAGACAGTTGTAACTAGCGAAAGAAAATAAATTAGTGATAACTGAAGTCTCTGTTATATGTATTTGTCATGTTTATTAAACGTGTGAAAAAAGCTACGAACTTGTGCACCAACCCAATAATCATCATCATCTTTTTTTTTTTTTTGTACTTCACGTGTGGCAAGCGTCTTATCGACCGCACGCGTGCTGTAAGAGCCCCTTCCATTTCATTCTGTCGAGTGCGCTGGGTGTTAATGTTAATCCTAGCTCTGTCCTGTCGGATATTACCTCGCTACCTAATGCTGGGTTTTCCTCGTCCTGCCGTTTCATCTGTAGTCCTGCCAAATGCTATTTTAGGTACTCCGTTTTCCTTCCTTCTTTCTATATGACCTGCCTAGTTCCACCTCCTCCTCTTTAGCACTGTGACGATGTTACGGTGTTTGTACAGTTCTCTTGGTTCTTCATTCTTTTTCTTATCCTCTAATCCGTGTTCTTTACATCATATACCTGCTCAAAAACATTTCGTAGTAATTTTCTTTCTTATTTTTAAGAGTTTTCTTCCTCTTTCTTTCTAAATATTGTTTTACGCCCGTATAATGTTACCGGTATAATACTCGATCGATACAAGCAGATTTTGAAGTTAGTACTGAGTGATGTTTTCTTTAACATTTTGATAAAACTACAAAGCGTTTTGTTCGCTATTGATAGACGGGCATCTCCTTCTATATCTGTTCTATTATTGTCACTAGAAAAAAAATCTCGGAAAAAGTCAAGCTGCTACCACGCGTAAACGCGTTAGTCGTCCTGAATATTCACTCCTCAATGCGATAATTTTTTTTTCTCCCCCAGTGATGAATGACTCGGTGGAGGCGTCGGTAGTGGAAGTCTGAATTCTGGCCGTTCAGGAAACATCCAGTCTCGAAAATGACCTCGCCGTCATTCTGGAAAAGTCTCCCCGGAATTAGTTTTTTCATCCAAGGGAAGAGAAAGTAGTCACTGAGATCCATGTCGAAAAGGTAAGGAGGCGAGGCAGAATGATCTGGGCCGTTGTTGCCTCAGCTTGGCGCGAGCTAAGCACAGTCTGCTTGCACCTCGCAAACAGTCAGCGTCAGCTTGCCCGATGATGCTGGGTCTACGTCTTTTTTCGTCTATGAATCCTCGTGTTTCCGCCGCTCGCTATGCTCCTTCGTCTCTGCGTCCATAGTGATACACCCAGCAGCTGCCCAAACAAGCCACCTCGATCTGTCTGACACAGCTGCCTCGGGTTGGCTGGCTTTTTCAATGGCTCTGAGCAGCCGGCGACGCAGCGGGCGGCGACCTTTGTCGTGTTCACGACCTTTGTCGTGTTCAAAATGATCTGCAGGACGTTGGAAACTGACCCGTGACTATTTCCAATTTTCCCTCGACTGCAACAGGCCGGTTTTCCGTGTCAGAGGCGTTAACTTCTCCATGCAAGTCCATGAGATAGCCTGCCACTTCGTGCATCGCCATTCAGACTTTGTCGACACGCTGTCCACCTAACCACCGTGCCCTACGGCGCTTCACTGAGCGTTATCCCCCTTCAAATGCGGAAAACGAATTGACGCACAATCATCCACGTAATCAACAGGCTGTGCCGTTTTGTTTTGACTCTCTAGCTCTTTGCTACGGCACTGTGGCGTCTACCAGGCCTCCAGACATGTATCTACAAACAAACAAAAAATTACGTAACTTTATTTTTTCGAGTTGGTAATTTAATCTGTGACCCCTCGTGCTTGAGCGAATGAAACCGCGGTTATTATCGCCAAGCAATTATTAAATGAAACAATTTAGTAGTACATTTATTTAAATAAATACTGAGCAGTGTTACTAACATATACCGAGAGCTTTAAAATGGTTACTATATTGTCACCGTAAATTTCTGCTAACTATGAATTGTAGGCTTGTGCGTCTTCCTGTGGAATTGAACAGTGTTCTGTAATAATTTCGGTACCAGTTGAGAGCACATTCAAAAAATTTGAGGGCATCTCACGCTTTTCATGTTACCTTTAATGTCAACACCGAAAGTAGAAGGGGAGACTTCACCTAAACCACGGACGGAAATCTCGTCAGCATACGGCGTGCTTTCTGAAAAAAAAAAAAAAAAAAAAAAAAAATATGGCTCTGAGCACTATGGGACTTAACATCTATGGTCATCAGTCCCCTAGAACTTAGAACTACTTAAACCTAACTAACCTAAGGACATCACACAACACCCAGTCATCACGAGGCAGAGAAAATCCCTGACCCCGCCGGGAATCGAACGGGAACCCGGGCGCGGGAAGCGAGAACGCTACCGGACGACCACGAGCTGCGGACCGTGCTTTCTGACACTGTTACATACTGATAGACGAACTTCAGAAGCGCCTTAATAATGTGTGTGTGTGGTCCGAAGGCGGTGTGCCAGGCACGACTGGTTACCAGTTATTGTCTCCCACTGTCGCACGGAAAATCTCAAATAGCAATACCATAGTCTACCGAGTAGAGGAAAAGGAACTGGAGGAGGGTTGCTGTGGATCTCGCGTTATCTTCACTGCGGCAACAGACAGTTCACTTTCTTCGCTCCTCCCTTACGCGGCCTATTGTCACAACCTCCCCACATTTCGCAGAGTAGTTCTTTCGAAGCAATTCATTTGTTGTGCTGGGTACATCTGTTGAGTGGCCGTAAAGCTACACATGAATTAATTTCAAAATTGCAGCACCTCTATTATATGCTAGATAATGTTCTGACACAAGTTAATTCCGTTGCAAAATTGCTGATAGAAGCCTTCCAACTAACGTGATATTGGCTCTGAACTTAATGTAATTGCGAAGGAGTTACTGGAAAGCCTGCAGAACCGCATTGTGATGCCACATGCAAAGCCGAGAGAGTCAGTGACGAGGTGGCGCGTGTAGTAGGTTCCAGAAGCGGCAAGATCTTGACGATATAATGTGTGTTGCGTGAAAGATAAGGAGGCAGTAGTCCTGAAATGACGCAGCGTACGTAGACTACAGATAATGTCCGCGATAAGGCGCAGCAGGCCGGTCGGCCAGTCGGCGATAAACGACGAATGCCGCAAACCGACCTAGCGTGGGGGGGACCCCATGTCCGCGTCTTCGTCTCTCAGCGTCGGCTGTTGCTTTACTTCTTCCCGCCGCAGTGCCTTCCGCTTGTCTCGGATAGGAACACAGTTCGTAGCAAACTGCGTTACCCTCTCCGACACAACTTTTCCGTTCAGAATTTGCCAGAGTGGCAACTCTTGTTGCGTCGGTCTCAACGAAATAAACTATGTTTACCCCAGAAAACTACATAAGGTTCGTCCTATTTTAATTTATTACGCCGCACAACTGTCGCGTTTGACTGTATTGTGTGAATATTAAAGCGAGAGCTGTTTACGAACTGAAGAAATACAATAGTGTACTTTAAACTTTCTACACTGAAGAGCCAAAGAAAGGGGTACACCTATCGTGCAGGGCCCCTGCGAGCATGCAGAAGTGCCGCACCATAGCGTGACATGGAGTCGACTAACGTCTGCAGTAGTGCTGGATGGAATTGACATCTTGAATCCTGCTGGGTTGTCCGTAAACCCGTAAGAGTACGAGGGGGTGGAGATCTCTTCTGAACTGCATGCTGCAAGGCATCCCAGATATGCTCAATAATAATGGGGAGTTTGGTGGCCAGCACAAACTCAGAAGAGTGTTCCTGGAGCCATTCTGTACCAATTCTGGACGTGTGGGGTGTCGCATTGTCCTGCTGGAAATCGGAATGCACAATGGACATGAATGGATGCAGGTGATTCGACATGGATGCTTACGTGCGTGTTACCTATCATAGTCGTATTTCGACGTATCAGTAGTCTCATATCTCTGCAACTGCACACGCCCCACACCATTTCAGAGCCTCCACCATCTTGAACAGTCCCCTGATGGCATGCAGCGTCCATGGATTTACGTGGTTGTCTCCATACCGTACACGTCCATCCGCTCGATACCGTTTGAAACGAGACTCGTCCCACCAATCAATATCTTTCCAGTCATCAACAGTCCAATGTCGGTGTTGACGAGCTCAAACAAGGCGTAAAGCTTTGTGTCGTGCAGTCATCAAGGGTACACGGGTGAGCCTTCGGTCCCGAAACCCTATATCGATGATGTCTCGTTGAATGCTTCGCACGCTGACATCTGTTGATGGCCCAGCATTGAAATTTATAGTAATTTGCGGAAGGGCTGCATTTCTGTCACGTTGAACGATTCTCTTCAGTCCTCGTTGGTCCCGTTATTGCAGGATCTTTTTTCCAGCTGCAGCGATGTTGATGTTTTACCGGATGCTTGATATTCACAGTACACTCGTGAAATGGTCGCCTCTTTCTTTTCCTTGTTGTAGATCAGGTGAAAACGTATATTGTGTCCGTGATTGGGAAGCGTCTCTGAGATCAGATGTTCTAGGACTTGGTACTGTGTGCCTCTGATGTTTTTTAATGTCCTATTAAGGTCCTAAAACTGTTAACCGATTTTTTATGCCCTTGCCTCAATTTTGGTTCGGTGTCTTCCCAATATAATGTAAGAAGCACCGTCCCCGTTGAGACTGAAACATAATATTGACCATCAGAGGTAAAAATATATTGCTGATATTTTAGTGTAACTTTGGAATAATGTACCATCAATTCTGCAATCGAGAATTATCGAACTTGACCAGAGTTATGTGAAACTGCCCTCCTTTTTACTTGGCTCAGTAAGCGATCGGTTGGACCTACAGGAAGATATGAAGATGATGGTGTGCTGCATCTTGGAACCCCAGTCTAACCGGGCACGAGACTGGCACACAGCTGTCCCCTCATTATTGTCGGCTTCTGAAGTCAAGTCCCTTCCTCAATTTGTGCCTCACGTGTCCTGAAATGTCCTTACCAGTTTATGAGGACCACGTTGAAGTCCTCGCACCAAGAACAAAATCCTGCGTCAGGTACAGACGTAAACAAGCTTATTCAAAAAGTGAAATTATCTTCAGTCCCACAACTTGCCACCGCAGTACGCACAGCCTCATACGACGTGATATGTCGTTCCTTTGTGTGGCTCAGCGGGTGTGTCAGACTGCAAATTTTTCTTTCCCTTATCACTTCCTTCACCACGGAGAATGATTTCATAAGTGTAAAACTGCCAAGTGATCACGCAGCTATCGTACCTACTGATGTCTGAAGTCCACCTTAAACTGTGGGCACCTTTAAGTTGCCTGGGTGACTCATTTCTCAAAGACCAGAGGAAAGCAAGGCCGTACTACCCCTTTTAGGGCGGTGCCTAGTCAAATACTGTCGGTTTCAAACCTGAAAAGAGTCTCATCCTTCCTTCGACATATGTACTTAGTTTAACGTGGGCTCCAAGTCACAGTATTGCAGCTTGTAATTCCGTAATTCAAATCGTTGCTAGAGGTGAGAGAAGTGATAAGTGGCAGGAAAAAGCCGTAGGACCACCGGCGATCGAACCGGGAGCCTTTGGTTTTGTAGTGTGATACCATCTCAGCCACGTACACAAACAAAGCTGTAATTGTGGCACTACCGAAGTTCGATGGAATGATTGCTTCACGTGTTTAGTTCGAGCGCGTAATTCTCATATTCAGATCGAACGTGTTGTTCCAGACGAGAATTATTTCCAGTGCCTGTGCTGCGACGGTCGATGACAGGTTAAAGCTTAGCTGTGGATCTAATTCCACAAGTTTCTAAGTCTCTCGGACCTATGATAGTAGTAATTCTCATACCCCTTAGTTTCAGTAGCACTTAATTACTCAATCAGAGAGCTACCCTACAGTTTCTTGATTAGCCTTCCTGGCGCGACTTTCCTTATGCTGCGAAGTCTGGTGAGTGATAGGCGCAGGCAGCGCGCTTTGCGCCTGGCCGCCCATTGTGCTCGCCGGCTGCCGGCTGGGGGAGTAGGAGCTGTCGGCGTTCTTCCGCCCAGCCACCTCCGCGGATTGTCCGTCCACCGCGTTGCCACGTCACCGAACAGACCACAAAATCGCCCGCCTCCACAGAAGTCGATAAGAGAACATGTCCTGGAGAGTGAAGTCAGTTATAGTCCGATTAAAATTACTTGACAGTTGACGTTAACTAAATACACACGTTTCGTACACAGCACTAACCGAACATAACTGGATCCTTCCGCACAAGACACGATTAGCGTCATGTATCTAGTTATTATAATCACAGAGATCGGCTTATATTAGATAAGCTTCACACGAAATTGCGTGAAGCGGAATTTTTGAAGACTCTGAATTAATCGTTGCAATTGGGACATTAGAGACATAAATACAACAGCTTTTATGCATTGTAATGGCATAGCGTAGCGTGTAAACTTGGCATGTCGAAGGTCACGGGTTCGAATCTCGTCAAATGCAGTGAAATCTTCTTATTTTTCTGTATATAATCAAAAGACTCTGTTTTATTCATTGGCTTCCGCGTAATTTTTTATTTTTTCTAATACTTTGCGACGTCTTTTTCATCATCGTATTGACTTTTTTATTTGTTCATGTTTTTCTTCCTATCATTGATTTTCCGTTTGGAATCTCCCTGTGTCACATATACTCTGCAACCGAGTGCCAACTGAGACTGCTCATCAGTTGGTAACGCGAAATCCCGAGTAGCCAATCTGAGGATAGGTTCAGGTAACCAATATCAGCGAGAAATTACAGATCGATTTTACCGTTAAAACTGAAATTTTGGTGCGGAAGATGGCTATGGTTGGTTGATTCAGGGAGGGGACCCAACAGCGAGGTCATCGGTCCCATCAGATTTAGGGAACGATGGGAAGGAAGTCGGCCGTGCCATTTCAAAGGAACCATCCCGGCATTTGCCTGAAGCGATTTAGGGAAATAACGGAATACATAAATCAAGATAGCCGGACGCGGGTTTGAACCGTTGTCCTTCCGAATGCGAGTCCAGTGTGCTAACCACTGCACCACCTCGCTCGGTAATATGTCCATGCAAACAAACGTTATATCAAATTTTCCTGTATTTAATTTGCTCGTGTAGATTGACCTTAAACGGCATGAACAAAGTGATCGTTATTTACTGGTTTTAGTTCTGCCGCAGATTGTTGATCGCAGTTTCTCGGGTTCACTGCATATCATGCAGTCGTGTTAGTTTAGGGCACGAGTTAAAATTCCGGGCTACGGAACTTGTGGTGTACCGCAGTTCAGTCAGCTGGCGACAGAACAACTCCCATTCCGTCATACTTCGCGGCGGCCGCTTCCAACATTGTTCCGCGTTACACGTTGACAGCAGTTGTGGAGTGACAAGCCTTGTTGTGTGTAGCAGGCAGCGGATGTGGCCACACCACGCAGCTTCCGCGCCTACCGAGTTAACCTGTGACGAAATGCGCTGCTCTTCTTTGGATCTTTTCCATTTACTCTGTCAAATCTAATCCGCATAGCCGGTACGAGGTTGGGAATTTCGTCATAATTCGACCTCCATGTGCTCGCTGATGCTTGTCACCAGACGTCCGCACTCTGCAGTGTTCATAAACAGGAGGCCACGTACTCCGTTCTTGTAGTAGCGATGCAAGAGATGCGAATGTCTGTTGCTGAATACTCCTCGACTAAAAAATACCGTTTGTTTCCTTTGCTAATACATTCGTGCCCAAACTGAAGTATTTATTACTTTGCACTAATTTAAGATATTTTCATAAACGACATGGCTTTGAAATAGATTGAATTTAATGAGCGCATTAAATCCAGTACTTGGATATATCGTTTGTTACTTCACTTACTATTTGTATTTCTTCGTTAGTGGAACGTTATGGATTCGTTGTAAAGCAACAGTTACCTATCGTCGCTGAAGACTTTCAGCGTAGAGAACTGGTGGGGAACTGCAGAGAGTGTGCCGGGAAGTAAAGGTGTAGTCCGTGGTGAGAAATGAAACTGAACACTTAAAACCAAAATCGGTCTTTAACAGAGAACTGTTTTCTTAAGGCCGTGTTAATATTAAGTAATTGCTTGTGCTGTGAAGCAAAGCGTGCTGGAATAGCTCTATAACAATTTAAAAGCCAAATGCCGTAGTACGCAAAATAAAACTGGGAACTGGACCTTCCACCTCGAGTTGGTATTCTAACCCTTCACTCTGTCTGCTGCACCTACACGATACTGCTGTTATATAGTCATCATCAACATTCCGTCTTCCATATATGGAAGTTGGTGACCCATCACACAGTCCTCTTGCCAGTCTGTCTCCATTTTTCCCGGTCTTCTGCATCTGGCTCCACGTTTTGTGTGTCTTGTCCTTTATCTGGTCCATCCATCGTCTCGGTGGCCTTCCCCGCTACCTTTCCCCGTCAAATTTGCCTTATCCAGGTTATCCTCCTGTCGTCGCAATATGTGACAAAAGAACTGCAGGATTCGCTGGAAACAAATACTGGACAACCTGTTCTCCACCCTGAATTCTTGAAGGATTGATTTTTTGGTCCGCTTCTTCATCCTCGATATTATCAGCGACCCCCTATATGTCTACATCTCAAAATCATCAATTCTTTTGCAGACCCCTTCAGTTGTTATCCATTTTTCAACTACATAAAGGAAAACCAGAAACACTGTCGGTTTAGTATGTCTGGTTAGTAGTCGGCCTTTCCAAATCAATCAGCTTCGATGCAGCATCCCTACCCAAAATGACACTAAGTCGTATTTCCTGTGTACAGCCACCCTCTTTTTGGACCTCTGAGCCCAGATACACAAAGCGATCAACTGCTTCATATTCTGACAGTATATCAGTAGCTGGTAGTGACTCATCTCTGCCAGTTATCATGATCTTTATCTTTTTCTTGTTGACTGACACTCCAAGTTTCTCGCTTTCTCCCTTAACTCTATCTACTAGTTCCTCCATCTTCACTTATGATTCATGAGCAAATTTTAAATTACTGATTCTTTGTCTCTCTTTCTCATAACATATTCTCCATAGATGTTGAAATAGAAGTGGCGATAGAGCGCACCCCTGTCTCACTCCTTTACGTAAAAGTTGAAGTAGTTGTATCTAGTCTGATTATTGCCTATCAGAGCAAATATTTCTGATAAGGGTAATAAGATTATCAGGAACGCCCATTTCTGCTAATATGTTCCACAGTTCTTTCCATCGAACACACTCGAAAGCTTTGATATAGTCCAAGATACAGAGAACTAATGAGGTACTGAATTCCCTACATTTTTCATTAGCTGTCGGACACTGAGAGTCTGTTATGAAGTATTGACTGAAATACGTGCCATCAACGGTCATGAGGAATACCGATTCTTTGACTTTCGATTTTACGCGAAAATAAGTAAGGGAGGGGCAAAATTAAAGTTTTTTATATAAAATACTTTGCCGTTCAGTTGATACGACTACAATGCACTGAGTTTATCACTGGTGTGCATTTAATTGCCGTATTTTCGGGTAATTTCCAGAAGTGTGATTTCCGTATGGATTCATTTCTTTGTTCATGTATGAATGTACCATAGAGAGGTGTAACCAAAAAAAAAATTGGAAAAATAGCACCGGACGCAGATTTTCCAAGTAGGTATTGAAGTGATAATGTCTCTCCAACTCTTTAAAACGAAATTCGGGAACTGGTAGTCACTCATCTCTGCCAGTTATCATGATCTTTATCTTTCTCTTGTTAATTGACACTCCTTAACTCTATCTAGTAGTTCTTCCATCATCTTCAAGCCAGATTGCCAGCCGTAATCAGGAGACATCCGTCAGTAGATGCTTATCAAAGTCAAGTGTTAGGAAGAGCCAGTCCATCACAGCTTCACTATGATCACATATGTCTAACTTCTGGATAGAGCATATGGTGTCGTCTCAGTGTAACGATCACTCTTGTAGTAACTAGAGCATTTTTTTACTGGCATTGTAGTTCCTTATTTTCATTCTTGTTACGATCTCGGGCAATTACTTGAAAGACCCTATCTTCATATCGTGAATACGCCCTACTGCTTTGTAGCTGCTCATATGCTCAGTGAACTGAAATTCAAAAATAAATTATTGTCTTGTTACCGCTACTGGTAGAGCTGTAATCCGAGACTAGTGACTGTTTCGTATTACCATATTTTGCTTCGCCTACCACTGAAACCAACTTTTTTTTAATGTTTATCAGTACTGATGTATACTGCGGGGAACGTTTTATGTATAGTCGTGTGAGTTTCGCCTTTATTGTGGGAAATGATATGTTGCTGTATTTCGCGGGACATGGACACTGTCGGTCTGCAGTAGATTGTCATAAAACAACTTGGCATTCCTCCGGTTCGAAGGTGGTGTGGAATGCGATGAACGCGTAACTTGGCCGCGCCAACGCTTATAGGCAGGTTAAAAGTTACTTTCGCTGTGCGGGAAGTCGAGCCATCACAGCTCGACAGAATGTTTACATGGCAGACGACATGGATCACTTTTTATGCTACTGATGTTCAAGTACCAAGATGGAAGAGTGATTTCTGAAGGTTTGACTGTTATTATTATTGTATTTTTGTGTTTCCAGCGTGTTCACTCACGGCGGACGTTTCGTCTGCAACGGTAGTGCCGACTAATTGCAAAATGTTTTGCCTTCACTTTGGTAACGCACTCTTTAAATATTCGGATTAAATACAACTTTTAAAAGGTAGAAACTAGTTTGTGTCTTCTTAATATTTATATTATTGTTTTGTTTTGTAAATACTATGCAACATTCTATCCTCGGCAGTGAAGAATGGGTACCAAATGACCATTATTAAGAACATCCATTATGAATTTTGCTCTAGTCATTAATAAATCCTCCAATTGCTGTTAGTTCTATAATGGTGTTACTATATTCAGAGTTTTTATGAAAATGATGGGCCCTCATAATCACACTACATCATTCACGTGCCAAATGGCACACCATCAGCTCCCACAACACACCCGTTTTTATCCCCGATGCGTAAAGAAAGTCGCCCACTGACAAGAGTCTGT
Organism: Schistocerca serialis cubense; assembly: GCF_023864345.2. Classification (NCBI taxonomy): domain Eukaryota; kingdom Metazoa; phylum Arthropoda; class Insecta; order Orthoptera; family Acrididae; genus Schistocerca; species Schistocerca serialis. The sequence continues at coordinate 469,610,730 of NC_064646.1, read as the reverse complement.
CAGAACAATAATAACAAGCTCTAGGCGCCAAGAGTAGTCGAGTAAGATATAAAGCCACGACTTAGCCAGCCAATTTGAGAGGGGGAGGGGGACATGCAGTGGAAGCTTGGACCCCGAACTGCGGTGAAACTTAGCATTTTTCACACCTACATAATTCGAGTTGACTAAAGTCATGGGATACCTCCTCATATCGTGTCGGACATCCTTTTGCATGGTGTAGTGCGGCAACTCGACATGGCGTGTACTCAATATCTCGTAAGTGCCCTGCAGAAATAACGAGCCAAGCTGTCTCTAAAGCCATACATAATTGTGAAAAGTGTTGACGGTCCAGGATTTTGTGCACGTTGAGTGTGCCCAATAAATATTCGATGGTTTCCCAGTAGCTGTACATAATCATTTCCAGTCAATGATTGGTTCAGATGGACTCAAGGACCCAGTCCATTCCAAGTAAAAACCGCCCGTACCATTATGGAGCCACCACCAGTCTTGCACAGTGCCTTGTTGATAACAGGGATCGATGGCTTCGTGGGGTCTGCGCCACAGTCAGACCCTACCGTCAGCTCTTACCACTGAATCGTGATTCACCTGATCAGGCCACGGTTTTCCAGTCGTCTAGGATACAACCGATGTGGTCCCGAGCCCAGGAGAAGCAGTCGTGCTGTTATCAAAGACACTGACGTCGGTCGTCCGCTGCCGTAGCCCACTGACGCCAAATTTTGCCTAACTGTCCGAACAGGTACGTTCGTCGTACGTCCTTCATTGATTTCTGTGGTTATTTCACGCAATGTAGCTTGTCTGTTAGCACTGGCAACTCTACCCAGACGCCGTTGCTCTCGGTCGTTATGTGAAAGCCGTCGCGTACTGCGTTGTCCGTGGTAAGAGGTAACCTGTGAAATTTGTTGTTCTCAGCACATACTTGACACCGTGGCTCTCGCAATATTAAATTCCCTGACGATTTCCGAAATTGAATGTCCCATGAGTGTAACTCCAAATACCATTCGGCGTTCACAGTCCGTTAGTTCCCGTTGTGCGGCCACAATGACGTCAGAAACCTTTTCGCAGGTATCACCTGAGGACAAATGACAGCTGCGATTATGCACTGTCCTTTCATGTCTTGTGTAGGCGACACTACCGCCATCTGTACATGTGCATATCGTTGTTCCGTGACGTCTGTCACGTCGATGTACATACCCTGCAAATTATTGTGGCGCGCCTGGCGTGGCATCACACGTTGGGTACCCTCCAGTTGCTGGTCGGCCACAGCGCGCACTCTGTGCTTCTTTTGCAGGCATGGGCAACGTTACGAAATTAATGATACGAATAATAAATTTTCTGAAGTTGCACACTCATCGTCGCAGTAGTACCCAATTGTAACGAACAGAGAGTTGGAGACTTAATATATTATTTTTTATATATTATTGCAAAGTAAAACGATTAAGTTAAGGAGCATGCCTGGAAAGATTATTCGATTTAAACCCGCTTTTGTTGAATTTATGGAGGAAAAATTAGGAAAATTCATCTGGAACTAATTGCGAACCTGCTGCCAGTGAGACACTGCAAGATGAGAAACAACTTATTTCTTCAGAATGAGATTTTCACTCTGCAGCGGAGTATGCGCTGATATGAAACTTCCTGGCAGATTAAAACTGTGTGCCCGACCGAGACTCGAACTCGGGACCTTTGCCTTTCGCGGGCAAGTGCTTCGGTAGCTCAGTTGGTAGAGCACTTGCCCGCGAAAGGCAAAGGTCCCGAGTTCGAGTCTCGGTCGGGCACACAGCTTTAATCTGCCAGGAAGTTTCAACTTATTTCTTATTTATGAAGATGGATATAAAAATAAAATCGCATTGTGCAAGAAGCTAATACTGGAAAATAACAATCTCGGCTTACCTAAACTCACTGGCGTTAAAGAAAACACTACGTTTGAAGAATTCATTGTAACCTTGAAGAACTACAGGAATGCGTTTTGAAGACATTGGGTGAGTGTTCCATCTGTTCTCGGGACCGTTTACTGTTTCAGCTGAAAGTGCCCCTGTCCGTTCGCAAATGGAACTGACCGGTCTGCAGTGTAATGTCCATTTAAAAGGCAAACTCTATTACGTTAAAATGGATTAGGAGGTCTTTGTTGTTTTCCTCCGGAATAGTTTCCAAGTCTCCTTAATGAGGTTGTAAATGTGGAGTTTATTTCGATCAACATGTGTACGTGAAACGCCTTTTTCGATTACCGAACTAAATTAGCCACGATTACGTGGCAATCCGAGTACAAAAGTCTGTCCGTATGTCCAACAGTTTGTTGCAGATAAAAATGTTGTCGTGTCTTCAGCGCGCCAAAAATTATTAAACGGGAGTGAACATTTGTTTCGTTTGTGATCTACACTACTGGCCATTAAAATTGCTACACCACGAAGATGGCGTGCTACAGGCGCGAAATTTAATCTACAGGAAGAAGATGCTGTGATATGCAAATGATTAGCTTTTCGGAGCATTCGCACAAGGTTGGCGCCGGTGGCGACACCTACAACGTGCTGACATGAGGAAAGTTTCCAACCGATTTCTCATACACAAACAGCAGTTGACCGGCGTTACCTGGTGAAACGTTGTTGTGATGGCTTGTGTAAGGAGGAGAAATGCTTACCATCACGTTTCCGACTTTGATAAAGGTCGGATTGTAGCCTATCGCGATTGCGGTTTATCGTATCGCGACATTGCTGCTGGCGTTGGTCGAGATCCGATGATTGCTAGCAGAATATGGAATTGGTGGGTTCAGGAGGGTAATACGGAACGCCATGCTGGGTCTCAACCGCCTCGTATCACTAGCAGTCGAGATGACAGGCATCTTATCTGCATGACTGTAACGGATCGTGCAGCCACGTCTCGATCCCTGAGTCAACAGATGGGGACGTTTGCAAGACAACAACCATCTGCACGAACAGTTCGACGACGTTTGCAGCAGCAGGGACTATCAGCTCGGAGACCATGACTGTGGTGAACCTTGACGCTGCGTGAGATGGTGTACTCTACGACGAACCTGGGTGCACGAATGACAAAACGTCATTTTTCGGATGAATCCAGGTTCTGTTTACAGCATCATGTTGGTCGCATCCGTGTTTGACGACATCGCGACGAACGCACATTGGAAGCGTGTATTCGTCATCGCCATACTGGCGTATCACCCGGTGTGATGGTACGGGCTGCCATTGGCTACACGTCTCGGTCACCTCTTGTTCGCATTCGCGGCACTTTGAACAGTGGACGTAACATTTCAGACGTGTTACGATTCGTGGCTCTACCCTTCATTCGATCGCTGCGAAACCCTACATTTCAGCAGGATAATGCACGACCGCATGTTGCAGGTCCTGTACGGGCCTTTCTGGATACAGAAAATGTTCGAATGCTGCCCTGGCCAGCACATTCTCCAGACCTCTCATCAATTGAAAACGTCTGGTCAATGGTGGCCGAGCGACTGACTCGTCACAATACGCTAGTCACTACTCTTGAGGAACTGTGGTATCGTGTCGAAGCTGCATGGGCAGCTGTACCTGTACACGCCATCCAAGCTCTGTTTGACTCAATGCCCAGGCGTATCAAGGCCGTTATTACGGCCAGAGATCATTGTTCTGGGTACTGATTTCTTACGATCTATGCATCCAAATTGCGTGAAAATGTAATCACATGTCAGCTCTAGTACAATATATTTGAACAATGAGTACCCGTTTATCATCTGCATTTCTTCTTGGTGTAGCAAATTTAATGGCCAGTAGTGTATGTGGTTGGGAAATATGCGCACTGGTGTGCAGTGCGACCGCATCGGCATCTGAATGCGGCGCGTTCGGAGTTTGCCCTCTTGCCCTCCGAACAGTCAGTGAGGCGTGGTGGTAGGGGCCTGTGTCTATCTTCAAGATTCTGCCCATTGCAGATTTGAACGGCTTCGTGGTGCTCTCCTGTGATCGTTCTTGCTGCTCTCTTGCCGCCCTTCTTGTTAGTCCTGCCTGGTATCGTTCCCACGCGTTTGAGTAACACTTTAAGATAGTGACTCGTGAGCAGTCTCGTTTTGGACTGACAGCATTCCTCCAGTACCCTGCCGGTGAATCGAAGTCTGCCACCTCCGACTGAGCCTATATAAGCATTCTATTTCATATTACTACAAATTGGTGCACCCACGTATCTGTGTGTGTTGTGAGTCATCGGTTAGTATTAACTGGGTACTACGTTATTCGTTGTGTGAAGCATTTAGTTTTACATTTCTTTTAAAGCAAGTTGCTAACCTTTACGCTACTTTGAACTATAGTCAAGATATTTGATTTGGTCATAAGGCTGTGGTCCAAGGCATAATTCTCTGCCTAACGTTTCATCTTCCGCTGCTGGAGACATTATCAGAGGCGTCAACGACTGAGAAAGCTGTAAGACGATCTAACAAGCTCTGCAAACCGGACTGTTTCCACGTATCAAAAAATGGTTCAAATGGCTCTGAGCACTATGGGACTTAAGTGCTGAGGTCATCAGTCCCCTAGAACTTAGAACTACTTAAACCTAACTAACCTAAGGACGTCACACACATCCATGTCCGAGGTAGGATTCGAACCTGCGATCGTAGCGGTCGCGCGGCTCCAGACTGTAGCGCCTAGAAGCGCTCGGCCAACCCGGCCGGCTTTCACGTATCCACGCAACGGTCGGTTCGTAACCTCATCAGACCGCTACCTAAGATCGGGGAGTTGGGCCGACATATGCCGTGGTACTTATAGTGGGGAAGAGTTGGCACTGTTTGTTTAGTTTAGCACTGTGGCCCAAAATCGGTCTAATTTCAGTCCGCCTCTTCTGTTGACATTGTTTTTAGCAAGACATAATAATGACAACACTAGTATGTACAGAGAGGCCATAGTCTGATACTGTGCTTTTACCAAGACCTAATAATTACTACGAAAGGATGACAGAGACCATAGAAACTGAAAAGGACATAAGCAATTTCAGCGAAAATGGAGGAGGATTGAAATTAGATAATTTGTGGGTCTTAGTGCTAAATGATTGAAACAGCGCCGGTCATCCCCACTACGAGCACCATAGCACGACTTCGCTATCTTGTGCAGCGGTCTGGTGACGTAACAAACGGACCGTAACGCTGACATGGGTTAATCACCAAAACCTGGCAGAGCAAATACTGCGGAAATGAAAAGTGCTGTTGATGTTTGGTTTTTACAGAATGGGTTGGTAGTCAGGGCCTCGTATTGTTAGCCAATAAAAAATTGTAATAATATTCAGAAACCGTATTTTCTGTGCAAACACACTTTTTAGACGGAACAATGCATATTGACATTAACAGATCAAAAGTAGGGTAGATTACAATGTCAGTGGTGTTCGTTGTAGGGTTTTAGTGCGAGTCTGGATACCATATTTTGGAACGTTTCCACACTGACACTAGTTTGTACCATTCAGCCTGCGTAGTTGCTATCTACGATGTTGTTATGCTCGCTTAACAGTGTGGTTGTGTGTTCCCTGAGTGTATTGCTAGTCAGTGTGTGACAGCCGGAGTAGCAGGCCGTGAGTCGACCGACCACAGTAGAAAAAAGCCGACATGCTCGTGGTGTATGGAGAGTGTAGGAAGAATACAATTCGTTCGTGCACGGTGTATGCGTAAGGCATCCCAGTATGCGTCAACCGTCTCGTCAGTTATTTATCAAGCACTACGTGAAAGTGCTACTGTAACACCTACAAAATGTAACAGGGAAACAAGTGACGATAGAAGCGGGGGAAACTGATGTTCTTGCTGCTGTTGCGACATTGTGCACAACGACATACCGACTACACCCGACGATATGCAACTACGTATTACTGCTGATACGCCCGCTAAACCCACTGGGCAGAACAGGTAATAGGATTGTGGAAACAACCAAATAGGTTGAGGTCAGTTTCATCTTCTAAATGTAATTTGTTGTCATTTAATAACTTTTACAACCAAACCGGCACATAGCCGGACCTTTACCTAATGCAACTCTTTCACGGCTGATGGCCTCCAAACAAGAAATCTTAAATCAACAAGATGAATTCCAATTAAGGTAGCATTAAATAATTTTTAAAAAAAATCACAGCAAAGTAGATAGAACAAACATATGCAAGGTGCAATACAAATGGCTGAGGGCCACAATTAAATTTCAAAATTTTAGAATATATTACCATAGACTTTTAAAGGCAGAAGGCCGCAATGTTTAAGCTTCTAAGATAAATTTAAGAATTAATTTTGAAAAAAATTTTTTTAGGAAAAATAAAAAAATAACCATAAGCCTTAAATTTAAAGTAGCTGAAAACATAATTAAACACCGGTGGCACTCAGAAACCTCCAGGGAGGCTGGTCTGCTCTCGTTCACTTAGGCGAGACAGGTGGTGAGCCCATCTACATTTGATCCGTCGGAACCCAACGAGGGGACAGCCACGGACCGACCGACACAACGACTTGCTTCCCGTCAGTCAGTACGTGAGTACTCAAACAGAAAAGGTTACAAACGTGATAATCCACAATGGAGTATGTATTAGTTGTGGAAATTACACACCACGTTGGACAGCGACAACAGGTGAGGAAAGGACGCTGCCTGAAATAACGTCAGTGGCCAGGGCAGGTAACCAAAACACTAACGACCGACTGCACCGCACGGAGATACCTTCCCTGGTCCGCAGCAACCGACCGACTCCTGCTGGTCCGTCCGCGACTGCTGCTCCGTCGCGACTGCACTGCTGGTGCGTCTCCCACTCACTTCCAGACACACGACGGCGGAAATACTGGCTCGGACGCAACCGTGCAGAGGAAACACGCCCGCTGGCTAAGCGACGTCCCTGCACCAGGAAAGGACCGGTCCAAGTTCCACAAGATGGTAATTGAAAGGGTCCAGAAGCGCTCGGAGAACCAATCACACGTCGCCCAATGAGACGACCAACCTCTCAGAGGCAGTAGGGCGACAACATTTAAAATAACTTGTCGAAAGAAATAACGCCAACTACACACACAATCTGATAAACAGCTTCGCGAAGACCTGCGCGATACCCAACAGTAACCAAGCACACACGAAGACAGTTCGATGCACAGACACACACAGCCGACTCATGCATGCACGATCGGCGAGCCAAAACGCGTCTTCCGGTAGGACGACCGACCGACCATCCAGCAAGACCGTGGCCCTGCTCAAGTGATGCGCGGCGGCAATGGTCGGGCGGGCCGTGTCGACGCAGACCTCACTGCTGCTCCACCCGACTGCACTAGTGCCGCATTACCACTCCCCGACTGGTCCGGCTGCACTCCAAACGCGTTTCAACCGACTGGCAGACCCGAACTCAAGACGCGAACTCCCGATCCGAACTGTCTCACGACAGACAACGACCGGGAAGTAACAGCAGTCGAGCAAAGATACTACGAGAGGGGATATATCGATAGCTGCTGCTGCTAGCGCCGCTCACGGTCAGCCAAAGCAGCAACTCAGTGACAGTAGTAATTTAAGTTAACGTAGTGAGGTGGAAGTACGTTAAAAGGAGGGTGTAAAATACGTGATGGCGGGAACACGAGCCACACACGGCTCAGCTGCAGCCTGCTCGAACATAGCTGATTATGCTGGAACGTGTGCAGCCGTCGTTCCACTGCCGCTGCCGTGGTCATTTTGAACAGAACCCGTAATTATAGTTGTCTCGTTACTGGTCAGAACCCACGTCACTAGTGTAAGCGCTGGTTTTGTTCTTTAGTGTGCTGCCACAGGTATTGTGCAAGTGTCACTGTGGGAACTTTCCAAAATGCGATGTCTCGTAAACGACTCGCACTAGAATCCTGTAACAAACACCACTGACATTCTAATTTACCCTACTTTTAGTTTGTTAATGTCAATAGATACTGTGCCATTAAAAAGTGTATGTTTGTAATAAAAACTTTCTAAGTATTATTACAATAAGTTTATTGGCTAATATTACGAGCCGGTGACTACCAATCCATTCTGTGAAAACCGCACATCAGTAGCGCTTTCCATTTCCGCAATATCTGCGGTGCAAGTTTTAGGTGATTCACCCCGTATAGAGTTCAGCCTGTTGAGTTTGTTCGGGTGTGTAAAAGATTTCTGAGTCGTTGATTTTAATATTCCAGTTATTGCCAGAGGTGACAGAAAGGTGTGTGTCTGGAAAAAAATCCTAAGAGTGACTGGATCGAAACCAAGATCTTCATATTTCTGTTCTTCGACACAGACAAGGAACAGTGAAATGTCCGCGTTTCAAGCCATGGATCTGGATTACCGGAACCAACATTATCTGGCAGTAGCGTAGAGATTGAGGAGAGCGCATTCGGCTCACGAGCCTTTCGGACCAGCCCGGTTCCCAGTCTGTGTGCAGAGGCTGGCGAACCACCACTCTGGAACCGCGCGACCGCTACGGTCGCAGGATCGAATCCTGCCTCTGGCATGGATGTGTGTGATGTCCTTAGGTTAGTTACGTTTAAGTAGTTCTAAGTTCTAGGGGACTGACGACCTCAGACGTTAAGTCCCATAGTGCTCCGAGCCATTTGAACCACCTTTGAACGCCTGTTCAGGAATCGGCCCCATTCGACCAAGCCATTTGGTATACGTGCTACAGACTGAAGGATCTGGATGTCTCGGGCATCAAAATACTCTGCCAAGGATGGAACGCATTGCCACCTGGCGTCTTCAGAGGCCCAAAGTGATTTTAAGCTTAACACAGTACAAGAAAGCTTGTACTCCAGATTTTGTTTTTATAACTTTGTTTTCGTCCATTTTAAGAACGTACCACAGTATTATCGTTATTTATACGGATGGATCCCAGCAAGAGAATGATCTCGGTTGTTCTGTGGTTTTCGCTGATAGGGTTTTAAAGTGCACATTCCAAAACAATTTATAAATTATGATGATGAATTATATGGCATTCTGATGGCACTGGAGAGTGTTAACAGACATCACCGTACAAGGTTTCATATCTGTCTTAGTGCACTTTAAGCACTTCACCAAATGTAACCAGTAGACCCGCTGATTCAGGTCAGCCGTGATGCCTTAGAGCACCGTGGCAAGGAGGTGACCTTTTGCTGGGTGCCTTGCCACATTGGGACACAGGACAATGACATGGCCGACAAAGCCGCAAGGAAGCATGTGCTGTCCATCGATGTCCCATCTCGTTGCACGCCATCATCTCATTTGCTGATAGATACATTGTGCGTCAATGGGAGACTGAATGGTTGCAGGTGGCAGACAACAAACTGCGGTCACTCAAATCGACCACAAAGACTTGGCGGACTTCGTGTCAGCCTCGCCGTTGGAAGGAGGCTCTGCTTACCAGGCTGCGCATCGGGCATAGCCTCCGGCGGGAGGATCCACCACTCTGTGAAGTTTGTGGTGTTCCACTTTCAGTTCAGCATCTTCTCTACGTGTGTCCTATACACTGATATTAGGGCAGCCCTCAGTCTCGCTGTAGATCTGCCCATCATCCTCACAGATGCCGATTCCAGTGTTACAAGGGTGGTGAAATTTTGTGCACTATCAGGCCTCATCACTAAATTTGTGGGGAAGGGCGGCAGACTTAAATTCATTACAAACAGCCTTCGTCCCCACCCATGAGATTTCAATGCTGACTTCAAGTCGCCGAAGTGGGTTCAGCTAAAAAGGGCTTGCAATACAGCGGCCGAACTCCCCCGAATGGGGCCTCCCGGCCAACAATGCCATACGACCATTTCATTTCAATGCTGACTTGTCGCCAGGGCGCTGATGAACTTGATGTCGAGCGCCCCCTCAACCCAAATCATCATCATTATCATTGGCTCATGAGACCCTGCTAGCACGTTAAAACGGAGAAAGTTGTAGTGAAGGAAATAAAACGAAGGTGCTCCGTCGGATGCCGGGAACGGAGCTGCGTGGAGCCTGCGCGGACGGTTGAGAGCCGCTTTGCTCACGGAAGAGCAGAGGCGCTGCGTTGTGCCGCGGACCGGTTGGCCGGCGCGTCCCGGCCGGTTGGCATGGCAACGCCGGCGCCGGCTACGTACCTGCAATCCGGCATCTCGCCCTCGCCGCCTTCATCCTCTCTCGTCCGCGTTGCCCAGCTCGGTGGCCGGCAATCTTTTTTGCTCGAAAGCTAATACCGACATTGCGGGGAAGCACCTCGGGCCGCATACGAGATTTGTGAGAAAAGTAATGAGATGATTTTTTTTATCTACCAAACTTGTTATTTTCTTCAAAAAATAACATTGTCCTCTTAGGAATAGTTCTCTTCGGCAGTTATACAACGACGGAGTCGTCGTTCCCAGTTTCGGTAACAGCGCTCAAAAGTCTTAAAGTCCAAGGATCTTTAACATGCCGGTCACATTCTTTTGAATGTTCTCCAGAGTCCCAAAATGATGTCCTTTTAACATATTTTTCGATTTCGGGAAAAGAAAAAAGTAACGAGGACTGAGATCAGGTGAACAGCGGAGCTGTGAAACAACAGGGATGCCTTTTGAGGTCTACAATTCCGTGATGGAAGTGGCCATGTGACATGGGGCGTTGCCATGATACAACATCCACTTGTCTTCAGAGAACATCTTCGTAAAACACTGGGTGACAGTTTGTTCTAAAGAAACTAATTCTTTATGCACGATACCTTACTGTCGAAAAAACAAATTAGCATTATTTTGATCTTTGATCTACGCATTCGAGCTTTTTTTTCGGGCGAGGAGATGTCCCAGTGTGGCACTCCTTACTTTGTCGCTTTGTCTCAGGACCGTAATCAAAAATCCAGAATTCATCATGTCTCATCACACGACAGAACCATTCGTAGGCACCGGGAATCCTCTCAAGATGAACGCGCACGTTTCTTCGATTGTCCTTATGCTCAGTTGTGAGGTTTTTCGGCACCATTTTGGCACAAACCTTTCGCCTGTGCAAAACCTCGGTCAAATGGTTCAAATGGCTCTGAGCACTATGGGACTTAACATCTGTGGTCATCAGTCCCCTAGAACTTAGAACTACTTAAACCTAACTAACCTAAGGACATCACACACATCCATGCCCGAGGCAGGATTCGAACCTGCGACCGTAGCGGTCACGCGGTTCCAGACTGAAGCGCCTAGAACCGGACGGCCACACCGGCTAGCTAAAATCTTGGTCAAATTTAATGTATGGTGAAAGTGTTTAATAGGTCATCCATCATCCTTGTTGTTAAAAGTCGGTCTGACCTCACAAGACCACGCACACGTTTTTGATGTTGAAGGTCTCCCTGAGCGAGGTTCATTTTCAGCGCGTTCTCGGCCTTTTCAAACTGATTGGTACCAGCGAAAGATTCGTTCTGTTGATAATGAGTGTTCCCCATAGGCCTGTTCCGACTTTTCAAAGGTCACAGTCGCGGGTTCCCCGAGTTGAACACAAAACTTCATGGGATACCATTCTCTAAATTCCGCTGTTCCATTTTCGTAACACACAGGTTCACTGATGACGGTCTCAAAAATCACGTGGTGGCTGTACGCAACTGAAACTCGGAATGATCATATGGAAGGGATGAACGCATCGATCTACACAGGTAGAAAAACACAGCCTTGTCAGGTCGCTGGCAGTGTTGTCAGTCATATTTATTTATTACACACGTACAGATATTATTATTCTTATAATTATTGGTAAACTACATAAGTGTCATGGCATGAAAATTGAATGTTTTATTACATCTGTCACACTTCCTGTTCCTTTGTTTTAGTGATAAATCAACGCAGCTGACGTCATCAAACCTTCACTATATATAACGTCACACTGAGGCCTATCTGTATCTTATTTTCGTCTTAATATTTCAGTCCAAGTTGTATGAATGTTACGTCCGTAACCATGCAATGATTCCTGAATGACTACATTATGAGTCGCCATAGACCTGTTATAGAAAGGGCGCGATAACTTGGCAAGTATTGGTCGTATAAAGTCGACGGGGAACACTTCGTACCGATTGTTCTGTATTTCAGATTGCTGCCACATTTAACGATCCCAAAGCTGTGACTCTGTAATTGCCTGGCGAAGTGTTATGTTACCTGTGTGAGCAGATGACTAATTGATTAATACCAGTAACTCTATTTGTATTTAAACGCAGTATGCAATGAGAAATACAATCTCGAAAGTTTACTAAATGTTTTGAATATCTTTTTTTTTTGTCTTCTGCTCATTGCAGTGTATTACAACAACTTTAATTTAATTTCATATTCCTTGCAACAGATGTGGACGACAGTATCCATCACAGTAACGCGCATTCACGAGAATCCACATTGTTTTCGTGTCAAAATTTGTGCCATAGCAGCTGATCTGTTCGAGTCGAGCACACCCGTGAGTTTTCAGTTCTGGAAGACAGACAATAAAACATTCCGCCTCTCACACCCTCCAATCCCACAGTGGCCTTGTGATTTACCCTTTTGTCCTTGAGGTAGGCGGTCAACGTTACTTACAAGGGGAAGCCTCGCCGTTGGGATCACGGATTTACTTCAGACTTTGTACACCTTTAGTACACCATTGAAACACCATAATGTGCAAGTAGGAAGGTGCACTACTCTGGCAATTCCGAGAAAATCGCAAGAGAAGTTTTATGAGTCTGTTGTGCAACAGACGCATCTGTGCATAGGTGCCGTATGTGAGAGTTCATGGTGGTCAAGTGGTTAGCGTTCGAACTTCGTGAACATGTATGAGGCGACGGTTCGACTCCCGTTCATACCGCATTTTTGTAGTACAAGTGTAAACTCTGTGATAGTCAAAAATTTTTCACCTACACTATTCGTTCTTGCTACATTGGCAACGTCTCACCGCTGCGCAGGTGAACTGTCAAATGGGGCCGGCCTCTGCGTCTGCAGCTGCCTCTGTGTATGCAGATCGAAGGACCGAGGTGCAAAGAACATCTGGGTAGTTTGCCGGACTGCACGTTTAAGCGATTTAGCATATCACGACAGGCATGCATTTTCAGGAAAACTCTTTGCGTTTCTTCGTTTGCTTCTACGTAGTTATAAATATGTTTGTTCTAATAACGAAATTAATTAAAAATAGTAACAGTCAAATAACGTAAAATCGCTAAAACTTCATTCAAATAGACATGGGTCATATATATTAAATAATATGACCAGTGATGAAAAAGTATCGATTAAAAATTAAGTTTGAGCCGAGCCGTCGCTTCATACACGTCCGTTTTACAATGCGCGAACGCAAACCGCTTGACCACCAGGAACTCTTACATCTAGTACCTGCGCACAGATACATCAGTTACACGACAGACGCGTAAAACTTCTTTTGCGACTTTCTCCTAATTGCCAGGGTAGTGCACCTTGCTACTTGTACAGTGTGTTCTTTTAATGGCCTACTAAAGGCGTACAAAGTTTGAAGTAAATCCGTGATCCCAACGTCGTGGCCGCCTCTTGTTAGTTCACGGTCAAACGGACCAACGTGAAATAAAACAAAGCGCATCTTAAAATATTACTGCATCTGTAAGTATTTTTGTTTCATACTGGTTCAAATGGTTCTGAGCACTATGCGACTTAACGTCTGAGGTCATCAGTCCCCTAGAACTTAGAACTAATTAAACCTAACTAACCTAAGGACATCACACACATCCATGCCCGAGGCAGGATTCGAACCTGCGACCGAGCGGTCGCTCGGCTCCAGACTGCAGCGCCCAGAACCGCCGGCCGGCTGTTTGATACTGAGCAGGAGAACAACACTCTTAAGAACTGTTAACGTTAGTCGGCGTTTTTGGGTTCGGCTGTTCGCTGCGAGATGCATTACTATAAAATACGGCTGAGAACCGCGGGGCGCGTCGTCTGGGCGGGTTCTGGTCGGTTTTATCCGATCCCAAAAGCCCGGTGTACTGGGGCACTTCTCGTGACTCCAAGAGAGCGTGGGTGCGTTGTCCATAATTCGCTACAGTCTTGTCCGGGGAAGCGGTTAAGCTCCCCCGTCAACCTCGATGATTTAGGTTTTCCGCAGTAAATGATGACTTAAAGCAGAGTGACCACGGCTCTTTCGCTGTTAATGCATGCAGGAGCTCCGGGAGGAATGAATTTCACTCGCAGTTAAACGTCAACGAATAACTCGAATTAAATGAAGGTGCTAGAGAACATATGCGATAGGCAGACAAATATGCCAGATCTTCGCTTTATTAATTAATGTGCAGATTATTCTCAGACGTTAACTGCGTTTGTGGCGTGACAGGCGGATAGGTACACTGGTTTTGCAGGTTGTGCTGTAGCGACAAGGCTTCCTATCTAGACGGATGTAAGCTGGCTAACTTTTTATGTATCTTATCAAAATACTTGTCTTGGAAGACCAAAGAATGAAAGACTGCACTGCGTGTGATTCGCGTGAAACTTTGACAGAATATTTCAGAGCTCTTACACACCTTTGTTGCCTTGTTTGGCTGAAAACAATAGCATCCATTAACGGACGGGCTTCATCATATTGCATTGATTGACTGTTCCATCGGTTTTTGGTGGAATATTCTATGCATTATGAATGAAATACACAAACCACTGGTTTATTCTCTACAGTATTTGTTATTTATTTCACGAACCGGTTTTCGGCTGTTACACATGTACGTAAGTACGTGGTGCATGAAATTTTGTTGGATCAAAGAGTTTAAACTCGTGCTTCTATGGAGTATTTCCATTACCAGAGATGAAAAATGCTGATGTTAGAATTAGGAATACAACAAGAGGGATTATTTAGTGTAAATGCGACGTAAGGTTGTGTAACTAAGATAAAATAAGTGACACATTAACTAATAAACTATGAACCCATTACAGCAGTTGTTCATAGGAGAAAATAACTGAACAATAAACTTTTGTGATATATTCCAAAGATGTGGTCTAACAAAATAATCATGTCTTTAATAGATACTAAATACAAACAGACAGGACATAATAGTGATATTAAGCAGGTGAGTGAAGCAACTGAGATGGCACAAAGTAAAATTTTTATAACACAACGAGAGAAATCTTAGTAGCTGTTACTTTTGTGTAATCACAGCTGCTTTGGTCACCTGCTTAATATCACTAATATATCTTATCTGTTTTTAATTTAAGACCTATTAAAGACAAGATTATTTTGTTCAGCCACATCTTTGACTGTGTCAAAAATGGTTGAAATGGCTCTGAGCATTATGGGACTTAACTTCTGCGGTTATCAGCCCCCTAGAACTTAGAACCACTTAAACCTAACTAACCTAAGAACATCACACACATCCATGCCCGAGGCAGGATTCGAACCTGCGACCGTAGCGCTCGGTCACTCCGGCCGGCTGACTGTGTCACCAGAGTTTATTGTTCAACTATTTTACGCTGTGAACAACTGTTGTAATTTGTCTATAGTTCAATTGTCGATATGTGACATATTTCACCTCAGTTAAATAATCTTACGTCGCATTTACGCTGAAATAATCCCTGTTGTTGCATTCCTAATTCTAACATCAGCATTTTTCAACTCTGGGACTGGAGGTACTCTGTAGGTGCACTAGTTTAAACTCAAACTTTCACCGCACCACATACTCATCTGTGTACCTGATGATAACATAACAGCCGAAAACTGTTTCCTGAAACTAATAATAAATATTGTAGAATATTATAGCAGTGTTGTGTGTGTTTCATTCGTAATGAAAAATAATATAGCATTGGAAAACTTTAGAGTGAAAGTGAAGCTGAATATGAGTGTGATTGACCGTAGCCGTTGTTAGGAAGTGCGGTGCTGATGAATTCTCCTCCTTTCAGAGGAACCTTTTCACATAAAGTGAAGGAATGATGAGTAGAATATTGGTAGACTGGTTTTCGTTTCGGCAACACGGCTCTCTCTGTAATCACATATTACTCGTGTCAGATATCCGCATTGGTAGCAACTGCAGAGTGACGTAAATTACACCGCTCTTTTCAGTTTCAGCTACAGTCAGGGTAATGTTGTTATTTATTACGTACAGGATGAAACTAGCGTAACACGCAGAGTGAAAAAAAAACATCAAATTCGCTAAATACTGGCAGTAGTGTGACGCGGCTTCCACAGAAAGGCTTGCGATATTTTAATAATATATAATTTAGATCCATCTTAGATAAAGTATATTACAATTGTGAAATACATATTCGAGAGAGGCCAGATACCGAAAGATTTCCACTTCGTTTCTTTGTGCAGTGAAACGAAGCCAACATTCGATTACAAATTCTGCGCAGCTCTTGCAGCAGTCTGGCATGAGAACAGGCGATCGGTAATGGTGTGCGGCACTTGGCTGAAGAACTTATCAAAGACAGTGCAGGCTTATGCATAACGGGGCCGGATCGGTGCCAGGGCGGTCTGTTGTTGGCCTAAATTCCGGCACCGTGCACTAAGCTGCCAGCTCACGGGCGCATTTTCCAGCTATTCTTGTAGGAAAAAGTCGTACACCTGTTGCACGGCAAGGCTAGAACGCTTGCGCTTTCTCAGCACTGCGTCAAACAATGCAAAGCAGCGGAGTCCGTCGCCCCGATATGGGGGAGTGGGCGCAGGAGGGCAGAAAATCCGAAAGGTCAGCCGTCGTCTCATCAGTTGCAGGCCCTGATTCCGCACCCGTCGCTGGAGCGTACGCCTCACTCCCAGCCGTGCCATCTTCCGTAACTGAACAATCAGTTATCCGCGCCGATGGAATTTATAAACATTCAGTTCTGTGCAGTTGGAAAGGTAGGTTTTTGTATGGTCAACGTTACCTTACCCTTTTCAAAAAGTGAAAAAGTAGACTCAACGGAGGAGCACGTAGGTATCAGTACACATGAGAAGCCATGCCGCTCCGTCTCAAAATTTATCCCCTGTAACGTGTCAGAATAACTATACAATGCAGAGTGTACAATCTCCATTAGCACCATGTCTTGTAAAGCACCTTCGGGTTCAGGTTAGTTTTACTTTTTATGTGGCTATTTAGGTTTATTGTTTGCCGACCCCACCGAGACAAGATTGTGGGCATCATTTCGAGCTATCTTCTGGAGAAATCAGTGCTCCGACAAACACTCCTAAAATACGCTAGTCGATGCAACGAAATTCAGAGACGCAGAATTAAGTGTTTGATCTGGTGCCAACTAATATTTCCGATGTATACGTAAATGGGGAGAACTCAACACAGTTGGTGTGCAGATAGATATTTTATTTGGATGTATCTCTTGCTGGAGTGCAATTATTTACCTGCTTGTACTGCCTCTTTTCTGCTGAGATGCTGCCGCATGCAAATTGTGTAATGGACTCGGGACATAGCTAGAAATTTGGCGTGAACTGTAGAGCACAGAGATATCAGTTTCGTAATAAATGTCAGAAGAATATGTGCAGACTGACAAAACTGTGGCATTCTGAAGGGATGATAGCTTGCTGACAACTCTTGAGGTGAAGTGCAAGACAGCAGGAGCAGACATGTAGCACAGTGGTTCCATGGAATCACCTGCAAGGCATATGCTTTTACAAGCAAGGAAGGGAAAGCGGGAAAGTGTGTGAATATATAGAAGGAAAATGAACCACAAGGCATTTTATAGAAAGGGGATAGATGAAGATAAGACGGGAGATTGCAGGAAGAAATTAACAGAGCACTGAAAGACCTCTGAGAAGACAACTTGGTCTCAGAATCGGTGAGATCCTTGATAGAGCCATCTACGACTAAACGAGGCAAGCAAAATAAATTCAGAGTAAAAGAAGAACGTAATAATACCAGTTCAAAATTAGCCTGGTGATGACACGTGTGAAAAGTACCGAACCATCAGTTTAGTAATTCGTGGTTGCAAATCCATGCATTATTTACAGAAGAGTGGAAAAACTGGTAGAAACCGACCGTTGGGAAGATCATGTTGGATTCCAAAGAAATGTGGGAACAGGCAAGGCCAAACTAACCCAGCGACTTATCTCAGAAGACAGGTCAAAGAATTTTACAAACCTGTGTTTATGGCATTTTCTGATTTAGGGAGCGTTGTTGACACTATTGACTCGAACACACTCTTTGAAATTTTGAAAGCAGCAGAGCCAAAATACGGGAAGCGTTGGGGTATTTACGACTTGGAGACAGAAACCACATGGCAGTTGTAAACATTGAAGGACATGAAAGGGAAGCTCAGTTGAGAAGGGACCGAGATAGGTTGTAGCCTATCTGCAATGTTATTCAGTCTGTACTCTCTGCAAGCTATTTGTTGTTCATTGTGTACATTGATCGAGCTGTGAAGGAGAGCAAGGAGCGATTTGGAGAGGGCATTAAAGTTGAGGTCGAAGAAGCAGAAAAAAAACTTTTTGTGGTTGCCGATAACATGGTAATTGTCAGAAACGACAAGACTCGAAAAGCAGTTGCACGGAGTGCAGTAACTTCAAAAAAAGAGATTATAAAATGAGCAACATAATCGTCATCATCTTGAACAGTTTCCAGCCCCAGGCAGCGTCTGTATGGAACATAAGCCTCGTCCTCTAGTCCTGTTTTCCCATCTTTCTGTGCTCAGTCTGGTCAAATTCTCGCCTCTTTTCACAACACATTCCTCCACACCTTTCAGCCATCTGTTCCTTGGTGTTCCTCTTGGTCGTTTCCATCGCATCTCCATTTCGTGAACTTCTTGTGACTCCTTTCCTATTATCTTTAAGTGCCCATACCGACTTGGTCCTGTTGATTCTGTCCTGCTCTTCAAGGGATCCTCTTTCATTATTTCCCTTAACCTTTCATTCCTCATCCTCTGTCTCCTTGTTAGTTCTATCCTACTTCCGATAAACTTCATTTCACGTGCCTTTAATCTGCTTACATCTCTTTCCTACATTACCAATGTTTCAGATGCATAGGTCAGTACTGGAGTGTGGTAACTTCTATATATTACGTATTTGCTTTTTTGTGAGTTTCTCATTTCTTTCATTTTTATCAATCACACTTCCGAAGTCCCTGACACTTTCCACCTTCTTCAATTGTTCACCTCCAATCCTTACTCCGCTACTTGGTCTATCTTTCTTTCTAGTTGTAACCAGGATCCCACATTTGTTGACATTAAATTTTGTTCGATGCTGTCTCATAAGATGAAAATCATCGAAACAAGGATAATGGACTGTTGTAGAATAAGATGCTTCTGAGGAATTAGATCAGGAAATTAGACGCTAACTGTAGTAGACGTTGTTTGCCTGTTGAGTAGCTAAGCAGTTGATGATGGTAAAATGCAGACTGGCAGTAGCACTTCTGAAAAAAAGGAATTAATAAGATCCAATTTAAATTGGAGTGTTAGCAACTCTATTCTGAAAATTTTGCCTGGCGTGTAGTCTTACACGGAAATTAGACGTGGACGATGAGCATTTGAGACGAGAAGAGAATGGACGCTTTTGAAATGTGGTACTAGTCAACAATGCTGAAGATTCGATGAGTAGTTCGAATAACTAATGAGGAGATAGTGAACCGAATTGGGAAGAAAAGAAATTACGGTGCAACCTGACCACAAGATGAGATCGGTTGATAGGAGACATACTGAGGCATCGTCAGTTTGGTAATGGAGGTAAGTGTGGGGAGACCTAGGCATGAGTGCAGTACGCAGTGTGCAGGGTGTAGGCTCGCTCAGGATGGAATAGCGTGGAGAGCAGCATCAAACCAGTCTTTGGACTGAAGACAGCAGCAACGACAACAACGACAAAGACAGTTGTTTTATCTGAAGAAATATAGCACGGAAGCCCAGAGATATAATACTCCGATTTCCGTTTTGTTTATGTGAGCAGTGCAGTTACGTTGTTGCTGCGCCCGCCCCCTTGCTGAGCACTCAGGTTGCCTTCCCTGTGCTGCCCACGCAGGAAGTGGGTTTATGACTCAACAGGAGAGGTGCCCGTAGGCGCATGAAAAGCATTTGGGTAGGATCTCGAAAGTACTTTCGGCGCAAACAGTTATCGGAAGAGAGTATTTAGTTCACGGAATATGGCGTTAGGAAAATAATTTTCTCTCTGCGAGTATGTTCGAGTTTCCTGCCTTCCTATTGCATTCGCGGTGTTGCTTTCAGACAGCTTCGTGCTTTGTTTCAAGCGCTCTAATTTTTCCGAGCCTATCACTCTAGTTCATGGTTTCCCAAACTGTGTTCCGCGAGAAGTAAGTTCTCAGCAAAAAACTATTACTAACATGGTTGTCGACATTTTGACGATACAATTTTATTTCCTTTTCCTTTTATTTCCTTATACAATTTTATTTCCTTATTTCTGCGTTATTTTTAAAAATTTTGTTAATCTTCAAAATAGACGCCGGCCGGTGTGGCCGTGCGGTTAAAGGCGCTTCAGTCTGGAACCGCGTGACCGCTACGGTCGCAGGTTCGAATCCTGCCTCGGGCATGGATGTGTGTGATGTCCTTAGGTTAGTTAGGTTTAATTAGTTCTAAGTTCTAGGCGACTGATGACCTCAGAAGTTAAGTCGCATAGTGCTCAGAGCCATTTGAACCATTTTTCAAAATAGACAAGGGGTTGCCTCAAAGCGCAGGGCCTCTGAAAGGCTTCCTTCAGTGGAAGAGTTTGGAAACCCCTGCTGCAGATCAAGTGTTGAAGGAGTGCCGGGTCAATTTCGATAAACTTTTGCATAACGTATAACTCCTAGCTGAAGAAACCCGTTAATGATATTATTGCCATCATGATCATTTACATTGTTACGTTTATTGGGTTTGCTTTCTTCTTTTCCCCACACTCTCTTATTCTTTTCGCTGACGTTTTCTTCCGTTCTTCTGTCCTTGTTCTCGTCAGATTTTGTGCAAACTGATGACCCTCGACACGTGCTCTGAGCGCTTCTGTACCATGGCATGTCACCCGCGATGCCTGTTTCCAGATTACTCTTTCAGTATCGCGCAGCCTCTTGTTCTCAACTTTCATTGATGTGAAACGTCGGAGAACTCTTATTAGAGTATGTGTATTGCAGCTTTTTAGTTTTTTTGCTCTTTTGCAACTTTGATCTGAAAATTGTCTCTTACGCAAATGTTTATGAAAATTCGTACCGGTCCGCTACGTGAACGTCTATTCTGTGACTCGGCCGCTCTTGAACATTGCTGTGAGTTCCTATCTGGAGTTTTTAACTTCTGCTTGTTTGCGTCACATGTCCAATAACTGCTGCTGGACGATGATCGGTACTAGGTTGTTATTAGCTGCAGTGCTTTGCTGTCTACACTGTTGGGCGAGTGGGAGCTAAGCTTGATTTCTACACACAACTAAAACCACACAAAGTTCTCATTAGTTTCGCCGCGGCCTCGCCTATGAACTACTGTATTTCGAATAAAATAACTTTGTGATGGACATATTGCATTTGGGGGGGGGGGGGGCGGAAGACACAAACTTGCGGCCTGGCATGTGGCGGTCGAGCAAGAACTACGATTTGTTGCCGGCTTGCTCGTACCCATCGAATAACTCTGTGGTTTCCAACCTTTCTTAGAACATTACCCCTGAATGCAGTTACACATTAGCTAGCACCCCCACCCTCCCGTCTTTTGAACGACCGTCCTCCACATTATCACCAAATTTAGCACCTTACTAAACCCTAGAATGAAAGACTTTTCTTGTAGCACTTGTGTTTTTAAATGATGAAAAATGAATGATATTTAAGAGTGTGTGTGCGTGTGTGTGTGTGTGTGTGTGTGTGTGTGTGTGTGTGTGTGTGTGTGTGTGTGTGTGTGAGAGAGAGAGAGAGAGAGAGAGAGAGAGAGAGAATGAATGAATGAATGAATGAATGACGAAGGAATTCGTGGTGCTACTCATAACTCCTCCTAAGAAAGCTGACTATCCACAGCGAGGACAGACACTTGTTACAAAACATGTTTCCCTTGCATTACTCCTCTCTGTTTGGGGCACTTGCTTGACTTTTACACTGCAACCCCGTTTACAATACACCAACTTAATAAATGTGCACTATACTTACCGTTCACAAATCACTTGATTGCTGCACCTCTTACTTCTAAACTGGCAAACATTGGAACACTAAAGGCTGTTAATACTTTGTGTAGACCACAGACACTACTACTACTACTACTACTAATAATAATAATAATAATAATAATAATGTGTGCACCACTATAGTAGCCCTTATGTAGTTACTGCTGAGTCTTGCTGTCAGTTAATTTATCTGCTTCGAAGTGAGTAATGAAGCAATTTCTAGACTACTGCAGGAACTATCTACAACTTGGAGAAGTCGTTTTCGTGCGATACTTAGCATTTGTTGCATATGTGTCTCACTTTTCTCTCAGCGGTGCGTGGGACGAAGGAAAGCATTTATGTTTAATGGGTAGACTACGTGAGGAACCTGTAACCCGTTCGCATTAATGCTGCTAATTGAGAATAAGTAATTATTAATGACTTACATAATCAATATTAGAGTATTAAAAATATGATAATAGTAATGATCTTTCGAAAATAATTTAGTTCCGTGACTGAAACAGAATCGAATAGTTTAGTTTCTACCCCTCACAAAATTTTATTTTACTCCTAAGGGGACATTTACCGCCAGTTTGGGAACCACTGCACTAGCTCGAACGACAGTGCAGGGCGTCATGGATCCATTACAAGTCTGCCTACTTTAGAGCGACATCTGATGCTTTGTTTCAGGTGTAATCCACACGACGCCTTTTCGCATGCAATAAAAGCAGTGTGCCACATCGGGAACATGTTCTCCCTGTGTTCTTGCAATCATATGTCTTCTTGGTAAACAGATAGTGCGTATCTCTAGGTGTGATAAGGTTACTATGCACAATGCTATTTCTACAGAGATTATGGCTGAAATGATGATAATGTTTACGTGGAAACCGATTAAACATATCCAAGTCTGAACTTGCAATTTAACGTCTGAAAGCAAAACAACAAAATACACGCTTTAATTACCTAGTGACTTTGAGGTTTAGTTGCGTTTTACTACATTTCTCGTCCAATGATATTGTTTCAGCCAGTATTTTTAGATGTGCGAAAACAATAGACTCACGTCGCTTGTTGCCTGATATTCTATTGGGTAAAGTTCCGAAATTGGGAAAATTCTGAGAGTTTTAGACAAATGCTACAAAATTAGTTGTCTAACATCCATTCCACGTCAAAAATTAATTTAGAAATTCAAATTACGCGATCTTTTTTCAGGTAATTATACTAAGGCCTACACAGAGTGGTTGCTCAAGCTTCGAAATAACATTCCCTAAGATTTCCATGTGTGAGAAGAAAGATGGTGCCAAGAAGCTCTTGACAAATTAATGGAAATTAACGGAAGGGGGAGGGGGGGTCAGCATGCTACAGTAACGACTTTTCTTTCCTCTCAGGTAAGACATTTACCAGCCATAAGCATTTTTTAAACATCGATAATATATATGGAATAATATTCTATAATTAACGTACTTTGAAATATTAAATATTTTAAAATTTGCGATTTATAACGCAGAATTCCCTGAGATTTTATCAAATTCTTACAATTTCCTGAGATTTTTCCGATTTTCCATGTAAAATGTAATTCCCTGAGAATTCCAGGTTTTCCAGAAGAATAGTCACCCTGCTACATGTTACCTGTTTGTGAGATAGTAGTCCGCTTCCATATTTTTTCCATCAATGTACTGAACTTCTGAACCCTATTTCCACAATGACTCAATAGTGCTCTGTAAATTCGAGCGTGCTTTTCAGTTAACTTTATTGTCCGAAGAAGCCACGTTGGAGAAATTAAACAAAACATAGCTAGGTACACGTGTACTTGAGATTTCGCTCGGATAAATAGTGCATTAGATTCCCACAGATGACGGAGAACTAAGGGCTCCGACGTCCGGATTTTCATCTTTTGCCAAACGGCATCCAACCAATGCGAACTATACTTGCGCTGTTGAAAGCATCAAGCGCAGAGGTGCCGTCGTCAGTTCCTCTTGTAATTAAAACGTCACATACTGCAGTATTTTCGCCCGAGTGCAACCCGAAGATAAGTAATCCAAACGTTTCCCATGCTATGTGGGCTCGTGCAGAGCACACGGATCAGCTGTGTACGTACCGTGAAGGGGGAGATTTGAAAGTGATCGGATCTTCGGGTTTACGCTGAGGCGACAACTCGTAATATCGTGTCGGACGTCTTTTGTGAGACCAAGTGTCGCAACTTGGCATGCCACGGACTCGGCGTGTCGTTGGAAGTCTACTCTGCAGACATTTACTGAGTCACGCTGCCTCTTTAGACATCCGTAATTGTGAAAGTGTTGTAGGTGCAGGATTTTGAGCACGAACCCATCTCTCGATTATGTCCCACATGTGTTCGATGGGCGGCCAAATCGTTCACTCGACTTGTCCAGAATGTTGTTCAAACCAGTGGCGAACGGTAGCGGTGGTGACATGGCGCATCGTTGTTTGGGAACATGGAAGCCTGTGGCATTTGGTCTCCAAGTGGCCGGAAATAATCGTTTCCAGTCAATAATCAGTTCAGCTGGACCAGAAGGCCCAGTCCATTCCATGTAAACGCAACCCGCACAATTCTTCAGCCGTGCACGCTACCTTGTTACTAACTTATGTCGGTGGCGTCGTGGTATCTGCGCCACACTCGAACCCTATCAGTTCTGACCAACAGGAATAGTTTGTCATCTGACCAGGTCAGGGTTCTCCAGTCGTCTAGGGTCCAATTGATACTGTCTCGAGCCCAGGAGAGGCGCTGCAGACGATGTCGTGCTGGAAGCAAAGGCACTGGCGGCGGTCGTGTGGTGCCACAGAACATTAACGCCAGATGTCGCCGCGCTGTCCCAAAGGATACATGCGTCATAATTAGAATTATATATTAATACCTTCAGCTGCTGACGGGCGTTGATATATATCAACGGGGACAGGTAAAAATGTCTGCCCCGACCGGAACTCGAACCCGAGATCTCCTGCTTACATGGCAGACGCTCTATCCATGGAGCCACCGAGGGCACAGAGGATAGTGGGAGCAGAGGATAGTGCGACTGCAGGGACTATCTCGCGCACGCCTCTCGCGAGACCCACATTCTCACCTTATATGTCCACACACTGCTCACGTAGTGTCCCTAACCAAAACCCATTACTCGTGGAAGACATTCTTACCAAGTGCCATAAGAGTTCGGGTAATATGTGTGCATCCGCATTGGAGAGGAAGCTCATGGCCGGTATTGCCAAAACTATATACTTATATGGATATCGTGTCTGTTCTTTCGGACATGCCCGAAAGAGCAGATACCATATCCATGTAAGTATATACCGGGTGATCAAAAAATCAGTATAAATTTGAAAACTTAATAAACCACGTAATAATGTAGATAGAGAGGTAAAAATTGATACACATGCTTGGAATGACATGGAGTTTTATTAGAACCAAAAAAAAGTTCACAAAATGTCCGACAGATGGCGCTGAACAGCAAAACGTCAGTGACTGCGCATGACAATCGTGTATAAAAGGAGCTGTAATGAGAGAGAGAATCAGATGGTGATAAACACCTGCTGGAACGTACTATGTTTATGCAGGATGGCGCTCCACCCCATATTGCTAGACGCGTGAAAGACCTCACGCGCGCGTCGTTTGGTGATGACCGTGTGCTCAGTCGCCACTTTCGTCATGCTTGGCCTCGCAGGTCCCCAGACCTCAGTCCGTGCGATTATTGGCTTTGGGGTTACGTGAAGTTGCAAGTGTATCGTAATCGACCGACATCTCTAGGGATGCTGAAAGACAACATCCGACGCCAATGCCTCACCATAACTCCGGACATGCTTTACAGTGCTGTTCACAACATTATTCCTCGACTACAGCTATTGTTGAGGAATGATGGTGGACATATTGAGCATTTCCTGTAAAGAGCATCATCTTTGCTTTGTCTTACTTTGTTATGCTAATTATTGCTATTCTGATCAGATGAAGCGCCATCTGTCGGACATTTTTGGAACTTTTGTATTTTTTTTTTTTTGTTCTAATAAAAGCCCATGTCATTCCAAGCATGTGTGTCAGTTTGTACCTCTCTATCTACGTTATTCCGCGATCTATTCGGTTTTCAAATGTATACTGATTTTTTGATCACCCGGTACATTCGTCATACGTCCCACTTTGATTTTTGCAGGTGTTTCGCGCAGTGTTGCTCTTCCGGTAACACTGACAACTCCGCACAAACGCTGCTGCTTTCGGTCGAGTCAGGGCCATCGGTCACTGTACTGTCTGTGGTGATACGAAATGCCTAAAATTTGGTATTCTCGGCACACGCTTGACGCTGTGGATCTAAGAACATCGACTTTCCAAACGACTTCCGAAATGGAATGCCTCATGCGTACCATTCGGCGTTCGAAGCCTGTTAATTTCCGTCGAGCGGCAGTAATCACGCCGGCAACCTTCTCACGTCAGTCACCTGATTACAAATGACAGCTTTGCCAATGCAGCGCCATGTTGTACCTTGTGTACATGATGATACCGCCATCTGTATACCGCTATCCCACGACTTTTGTCATCTCACACTTTTGGACATGGATTCCTTATCAAAAGTTTATTTGCTAAGTCATCTCCACAACTCATAGGAACCTGTATTAGAAGTTGTGAAACAGCCTGTATATCGAGGAAAGCAACGGAACCAGAATACATGCAGTCCGTGAGATTGCAGAGTGTTTGGTCGCTCTGACACGGCTGGCTGTCGCGCACGGGTGGCTGGCACAGCGGCAGGGAGGGGCGGATGGTGCTGGCTGCCTTCTGCGTTAGCCGGTGGTGAGTCACGGCGCGGGCTATCGCGAGGCGACTGCAGCTCAGCTCGGGAGTGTGAGGTATGAGTAACGGGCATACCATCAGTCAGTCTGTAAACTGAGGCGACTCGGCACGTGCTCTCCACCCAGCTTCGTCAGGAACAGCTGTAGGCGGTTAGTAACGAAAATAACCGTCACAATGAAAGCACCCTAACAGAATCAAAGTTTACTGCTAGGCGCCGGCCGGAGTGGCCGAGCGGTTAAAGGCGCTACAGTCTGGAACCGCACGACCTCTACGGTTGCAGGTTCGAATCCTGCCTCGGGCATGGATGTGTGTGGTGTCTTTAGGTTAGTTAGGTTTAAGTAGTTCTAAGTTCTAGGGGACTTATGACCACAGCAGTTGAGTCCCATAGTGCTCAGAGCCATTTTACTGCTAGGCGGGAAACTGACACTTAATAATAGTGCAGAGCCCGGGATGGCCCACTTCACCCATCACGAGCTTTCCTCGCACAACGATTCACAAACATACTACACAGGCAAGTGTTTGCTGGCTCGAAAGCGGTTTGTGACAGCTTTGTTGTCTGACTTGATTAATACCTCAAACGGCAGTGTAGAACTACAGGATCAGTCTGGAACCGCGCGACTGCTACGGTCGCAGGTTCGAATCCTGCCACGGGCATGGATGTGTGTGATGTCCTTAGGTTAGTTAGGTTTAAGTAGTTCTAAGTTCTAGGGGACTGATGACCACAGATGTTAAGTCCCATAGTGCTCAGAGCCATTTGAACCGCCGGCCGAAGTGGCCGTGCGGTTAAAGGCGCTGCAGTCTGGAACCGCCAGACCGCTACGGTCGCAGGTTCGAATCCTACCTCGGGCATGGATGTTTGTGATGTCCTTAGGTTAGGTTTAACTAGTTCTAAGTTCTAGGGGACTAATGACCTCAGCAGTTGAGTCCCGTAGAGCTCAGAGCCATTTGAACCAACCATTTAAACCAGAACTACAGAATGTGCGAAAAGTCTTTCCCTCATTACACAAATTGATAACTCAGGCTAGAAGTAAGATACAAATATGAAACTGGTGTCTAATTGTTTACAAACTATCAAAGCTTTTAAAAAAAAATGGTTCAAATGGCTCTGAGCACTATGGGACTTAACTGCTGTGGTCATAGGTCCTCTAGAACTTAGAACTACTTAAACGTAACTAACCTAAGGACATCACACATATCCATGCCCGAGGCAGGATTCGAACCTGCGACCGTAGCGGTCGCGCGGTTCCAGACTGTAGCGCCTAGAGCCGCTAGGCCACTCCGGCCGGCAAAGTTTCTTTTTTTTTTTCCACACGTAAGTAAACTTCCACATGAGCCCCCTTGGTAGCACGTAGCACATCTAGGCGATATTCAATTTCCGTCCACACATTAGCCAACATCACTGGAGGGATCGATTCAACGACTGTGGTTATCCGTTGCCGCAGGGTGTCAAGATCTGGTACACGTGTTCGGTAGGCCTCGTTCTTGACATAACCCCATAAAAAGAAGTCTAATGGGGTTATGTCAGGAGAGCGTGGTGGCCAAACCGTTGGCCCATCACGACCAATCCAATGCCCAGGAAAGGTCATATCGAGATAGGCACGGACGTCCAAACCCCAATGAGGCGGTGCACCGTCTTGCTGAAACAAGACATCCGGGGTGATACTGAAGCAGCTGAGGAACAGCATACAGTTGCTACATGTCCAGATACACTGCAGGTGTGATGGTAGCCTAAGCGAAGAAGAATGGCCCGATAATTCGATCGTGCAATAGCGCGCACCAAACATTCACCTTTGGACTGCCTCTGGTGCACTCCATGACCTCGCCAGGGGGTTGTGAACCCCAAATGCGCGCATTATGGCGATTCACTACTCCACTGACAAAAAAGGTCGCTTCGTCGGAAAAGGCAATTAGTCTGAGATAACCGTCATCGTCCTCAATACGTGATAGCATTTCGACCGCAAAGTCATATCGGCGTGTACTGTCATCGGCCAACAAGGCCTGAACGATTTGCACTTTGTATGCACGAAACAACAAACGTTTGTGTAAAATGTCATGGAGAAAGCTTTTTGGCATCTGTAATTCTCGTGAGGCCCTGCGCACCGATTTCTTCGGACTTCGCAGAAAAGACTGCCTTACAGCTTCCACCCTGTCTGCTGGTGTTCTCGGTCGACCAGACCTCGGAAGGTCAGCAACCGATCCTGTGTTCTTGAACCTCTCATACCAGACTTTAATGCTCTTGACATCAGGTGGATTCCTTCCAAATGTTGTCTGGAAGGGTCTCTGCACTGTGGTTCGTGATCGTGTCTCACGGTACCACAGGACACACTGTGCCTTCTCCTGACTGGTTAACATGGCTTCTTGGGCACTGCACCTCATCCACTACTTACATACTGCGAACCTAAAACAGAAAAAAAACTTTGATAGTTGTAAACAATTCGACACAAGTTTCATATTTGTATCTTACTTCTAGCCTGAGTTATCAATTTATGTAATCAGGGAAAGACTTTTCGGAGACCCTGTACATACGTTTCACCAATTATAACAACAAATGCAGAAACTTAGTGAGACGTACTACTCTGCCGAGAGTCCCATTTACGTAGCGCAAAAAATACGTTACCGGTAAAGAAAATGATACAGATAGTTATGCGATTTAAGAGATACGACAGAGATTTAATAGCGGTTGAGAGTGTAACGGTTAAAGCGTAGAGAAAGTTTCATGATCAGATCCAATCCTGATTTGCGTAACGTTAATATGGAGTTCAGTATAGTGTTGGTGCATAAGTTTGTAGCGTCTTTTCATAAGTTTCATAAAAACACAACAGATACACACAACAAACACTGCAGTAGCAATAATATATTCTCCTTCACTATTTACAATATTCTGCCATTTCTGGGATTCCGCGACTGTAGAAATCATTTGATTTTGAGGCGAGGAATTCGTCGAGCCATGTTCGGAGCGGATTTTCATCCGGAAAGGAAGTTCCTTGAAGGTTCTTCGGTAGGGAACGGAAAAGACGAAAATCTGAGGGCGCAAGATCAGGTGATTAAGGTGGGTGCGAAATGCAACTCCTGTGTAGTGTTTTTTGTCAGTATGGCAGAATGCTGGCGGGCGTCATCGTGGATTGCATCACTTAACGCAGTCTCCCAGGTCGTTGTTGACAATAAATGTCACCAGTGATCGTTACACCTCGGGGAAGCAATTCGTACTACGCCACGCCGTCGCTGTTCCACCAGATTCATAACACTATGTTTTTTTCATGGGCACAGATCTTTGAAAGGCGGATTGCTGCTTTATTTGGGATTAACCATTCCTCTGGTTTCCTTATTTTACCATAAAGGCACTATTTCTCATCACCAGTAACTGTACAGGGTAGGAATGATCGGTGCTGTTCACGAGCCTACTGATGACGAGCAAGCAGAGATGACCACCCGCTGATTTTTGTGATTTTGGCTTACAGCATGAGTACCCATACGCCCGCCCGGTTAGCCGTGTGGCCTAACGCACTGCCGGTTGCGGCACGACTCCGCCCTGCGGATTAGTGTCGAGGTGCGGTGTGCCGGCCAGTCTGTGGATGGTTTTTCAGGCGGTTTTCCGTCTGCCTCGGCGAATGTGGGCTGGTTCCCCTTATTCCGCCTCGACGACACCATGTCGGCGATTGCTGCGCAAACACTGTCCACGTACACCTTCACCACAATTACTCTACCACGCAAACATTGGGGTTACACTCGTCTGGTGTGAGACGTTCCCGGGAAGGGTCCACTGGGGACCGAACCGCACAATAACCCTGGGTTCAGTGTGGGGCGGCGGTGCGGTGAGTGGACAGCTGTAGCCTGTTGTGGGGTTGCGAACCATTGAGGTCTACGGCGGGGCCGAACGAAGCCTCTCCATCGTTTCTAGGTCCCCAGTTCCGCACAGTACAATACAATACAATACCCATACGCCCGATTTTTGAACCTTCCCCATTTCATGGAAATGTCGCACTATGATGGAAAGATCACGCTCCATCACATTTGCCTGTTCTCGAGTACACTGATGTAGGTCATTGTTGATTAGTGATTACGATCTTTATCAAACCGCAAAGATCTTCCTGAACGTGGAGATTCACTAATGTCAAACCGATGCTCACGACAGTAGCACGTCAACATTCGACCAGCTTCGCCGTTTTCGAGATACTCGTTCACAGTCCTTTGTCAAAGATAGATTTCGCCATTTGACTCCGGCTGTGCAGGCTGAGCGGTGTCTTTAGTCCGGAACTGCGAGCCTGCTACGGTCGCAGGTTCGAATCCTGTCTCGAGCGTGGATGTGTGTGATATCTCCAGGTTAGTTGGGTTTAAGTAGTTCTAAGTCTAGGGGAAAGATTGACCTAAGATGTTAAGTCCCACAGTGCTTAGTGCCATTTGAACCATTTTTGAACCCCATTTGCCACTCATATCTTCGCTAGGGTGGTCCCCCGTCCATGTCTGCTCCGCTTACACACTTTCGTTACCGCGTGACCTGTTTTTTTTTTTTTTTTTTTTTTTTTTTTTTTTTTTTTTTTTTTTTTTTTTTGTGGCGCAAAACTTCTATGGTCATTAGCGCCCAGACCGCGTGACGTGCCCGCAGTGCCACAAGGGGACATCCAACGTCGCGCTGGGCAGTCTCATTAGCGTATATGGACTCCGGTGACTTGTTTCTGTATTACATGTAGTATGACCTGTAAAATAGTAAATGACAGATGATAGCACTGACGTTTCTTTGGGCGGGGGGGGGGGGGGGGGGGTAGCTAGAAGGATCGGCACGCCTATCTATAGCAGAGCCGGCGAGGGAAAATTCCTGACATGCCAGCGTTCAGCTGCGAAGTGTAAACGGCTGCAGCGGGGACAAATAATCGTCTATAGAACTGCGACGACATTGAGACTTTGCCGCAGAGGCGTAAGAGTATACTAAATCGCGTTACGTAGTTTGTTGAGGCGGCCGCGCCAAGCGCAGTTCAGCTGTCGGGGATCTTCTTAAGTTGCCCCTACTATAGTTCTTCGTTGAACGAGGCTTTCGGAGAGATACATGTTGTCCTCGAGCCACTATAAACACTTGGTGCCAGCCATTCCAGAAGAAATATAACTTCCACGGGCTGCAGATTCCATCACACGCGGGAACGGTTGCCATTCTCCGATTCGTGAAGATTTCACCCCTTTATTTACTATTTCATTTGTTTGGTGGTAGGGTCACCTCCCAGCCATTTGCACTATTCAAACGCTTAATTAACATATTTGCCATTCGCTAAGGCGTGAGCAAAGTAGTTCGTCAATAACGAATTCGTTTCTGATATTTGCATATTGCTCCTAACGTAGCAAAAGGCGTCGAGCTAGGTGGCACAGTGGTTAGCACTCGTGGATTTGCATTTTTTATTTTATTTTATTTTATTTTTATCAGTCTACTGACTGGTTTGATGCGGCCCGCCACGAATTGCTTTCCTGTGCTAACCTCTTCATCTCAGAGTAGCACTTGCAACCTACGTCCTCAATTATTTGCTTGACGTATTCCAATTTCTGTCTTCCTCTACAGTTTTTGCCCTCTACAGCTCCCTCTAGTACCATGGAAGTTATTCCCTCATGTCTTAGCAGATGTCCTATCATCCTGTCCCTTCTCCTTATCAGTGTTTTCCACATATTCCTTTCCTCTCCGATTCTGCGTAGAACCTCGTCATTCCTTACCTTATCAGTCCACCTAATTTTCCACATTCGTCTATAGCACCACATCTCAAATGCTTCGATTCTCTTCTGCTCCGGTTTTCCCACAGTCCATGTTTCACTACCATACAATGCTGTACTCCAGACGTACATCCTCAGAAATTTCTTCCTCAAATTAACGCCGGTATTTGATATTAGTAGACTTCTCTTGGCCAGAAATGCCTTTTTTGGCATAGCGAGTCTGCTTTTGATGTCCTCCTTGCTCCGTCCGTCATTGGTTATTTTACTGCCTAGGTAGCAGAATTCCTTAACTTCATTGACTTCGTGACCATCAATCCTGATAAGTTTCTCGCTGTTCTCATTTCTACTACTTCTCATTACCTTCGTCTTTCTCCGATTTACTCTCAAACCATACTGTGTACTCATTAGACTGTTCATTCCGTTCAGCAGATCATTTAATTCTTCTTCACTTTCACTCAGGATAGCAATGTCATCAGCGAATCGTATCATTGATATCCTTTCACCTTGTATTTTAATTCCACTCCTGAACCTTTCTTTTATTTCCATCATTGCTTCCTCGATGTACAGATTGAAGGGTAGGGACGAAAGGCTACAGCCTTGTCTTACACCCTTCTTAATACGAGCACTTCGTTCTTGATCGTCCACTCTTATTATTCCCTCTTGGTTGTTGTACATATTGTATATGACCCGTCTCTCCCTATAGCTTACCCCTACTTTTTTCAGAATCTCGAACAGCTTGCACCATTTTATATTGTCGAACGCTTTTTCCAGGTCGACAAATCCTATGAAAGTGTCTTGATTTTTCTTTAGCCTTGCTTCCAGTATTAGCCGTAACGTCAGAATTGCCTCTCTCGTCCCTTTACTTTTCCTAAAGCCAAACTGATCGTCACCTAGCGCATTCTCAATTTTCTTTTCCATTCTTCTGTATATTATTCTTGTAAGCAGCTTCGATGCATGAGCTGTTAAGCTGATTGTGCGATAATTCGCGCACTTGTCAGCTCTTGCCGTCTTCGGAATTGTGTGGATGATGCTTTTTCGAAAGTCAGATGGTATGTCGCCAGACTCATATATTCTACACACCAACGTGAATAGTCGTTTTGTTGCCACTTCCCCGAATGATTTTAGAAATTCTGATGGAATGTTATCTATCCCTTCTGCCTTATTTGACCGTAAGTCCTCCAAAGCTCTTTTAAATTCCGATTCTAATACTGGATCCCCTATCTCTTCTAAATCGACTCCTCTTTCTTCTTCTATCACATCAGACAAATCTTCACCCTCATAGAGGCTTTCAATGTATTCTTTCCACCTATCTGCTCTCTCCTCTGCATTTAACAGTGGAATTCCCGTTGCACTCTTAATTTTACCACCGTTGCTTTTAATGTCACCAAATATTGTTTTGACTTTCCTGTATGCTGAGTCTGTCCTTCCGACAATCATATCTTTTTCGCTGTCTTCACATTTTTCCTGCAGCCATTTCGTCTTAGCTTCCCTGCACTTCCTGTTTATTTCATTCCTCAGCGACTTGTATTTCTGTATTCCTGATTTTCCCGGAACATGTTTGTATTTCCTCCTTTCATCAATCAACTGAAGTATTTCTTCCGTTACCCATGGTTTCTTCGCAGCTACCTTCTTTGTACCTATGCTTTCCTTCCCAACTTCTGTGATGGCCCTTTTTAAGGATGTCCGTTCCTCTTCAACTGTACTGCCTACTGCGCTATTCCTTATTGCTGTATCTATAGCGTTAGAGAACTTCAAACGTATATCGTCATTCCTTAGTACTTCCGTATCCCACTTCTTTGCGTATTGATTCTTCCTGACTAATGTCTTGAACTTCAGCCTACTCTTCATCACTACTATATTGTGATCTGAGTGTATATCTGCTCCTGGGTACGCCTTACAATCCAGTATCTGATTTCGAAATCTCTGTCTGACGATGATGTAATCTAATTGAAATCTTCCCGTATCTCCCGGCCTTTTCCAAGTATACCTCCTCCTCTTCTGATTCTTGAACAGGGTATTCGCTATTACTAGCTGAAACTTGTTACAGAACTCAATTAGCCTTTCTCCTCTTTCATTCCTTGCCCCAAGCCCATATTCTCCTGTAACCTTTTCTTCTACTCCTTCCCCTACAACTGCATTCCAGTCGCCCATGACTATTAGATTTTCGTCCCCCTTTACATACTGCATTGCCCTTTCAATATCCTCATACACTTTCTCTATCTTCAGCTTGCGACGTCGGCATGTATACCTGAACTATCGTTGTCGGTGTTGGTCTGCTGTCGATTCTGATTAGAACAACCCGGTCACTGAACTGTTCACAGTAACACACCCTCTGCCCTACCTTCCTATTCATAACGAATCCTACACCTGTTATACCATTTTCTGCTGCTGTTGATATTACCCGATACTCATCTGATCAGAAATCCTTGTCTTCCTTCCACTTTACTTCACTGACCCCTACTATATCTAGATTGAGCCTTTGCATTTCCCTTTTCAGATTTTCTAGTTTCCCTACCACGTTCAAGCTTCTGACATTCCACGCCCCGACTCGTAGAACGTTATCCTTTCGTTGATTATTCAATCTTTTTCTCATGGTAACCTCCCCCTTGGCAGTCCCCTCCCGGAGATCCGAATGGCGGACTATTCCGGAATCTTTTGACAAGGGAGAGATCATCATGACACTTCTTCAAATACAGGCCACATGTCCTGTGGATACACGTTACGTGTCTTTAATGCAGTGGTTTCCATTGCCTCCTGCATCCTCATGTCGTTGATCATTGCTGATTCTTCCGCCTTTAGGGGCAATTTCCCACCCCTAGGACAAGAGAGTGCCCTGAACCTCTATCCGCTCCTCCGCCCTCTTTGACAAGGCCGTTGGCAGAATGAGGCTGACTTCTTATGCCGGAAGTCTTCGGCCGCCAATGCTGATTATTTATCAAAATTTAGGCAGTGGCGGGGATCGAACCCGGGACCGAAGACGCTACCCCTAGACCACGGCAGTTCAAATACCCCCGTCCGGCCATCCGGGACTTAGATTTTCCGTGGTTTTCCTAAATAATATAAAGCAAATGCTGGGAAGATCCCCCTGAAGAGAGCACAACCGAATTCCTTCCTCAATTCGACTTGCGGTCCATCTCTAATGGGTTCGTCCTGGATGGGCCATGAACCATTAATCTTCCTTCCTTTTGTCGTCTTTGTTGGGTATAAATGCTACAACTGTTGTTTAACTTTTTACTGAGACACTGAAACAAAAACATTTATTCGTACAAATAATACGAGCGTTTTTGTAAATATCCTCCTTTGAAATGTGTACATATTTGTACTCGTTCGCACCAGTTGTGGAAACTTTGATTCCACCCATGATTTTGGAAGCATTCAACAGCTTTTTGAGATGATGATGATGTCTGTCTAGGAGACAATTAAGTTTTTATTGTCTGCCAAGGAATCAGTTGTTTGGTGTGATATGTGGCAGCTGGGTTTGTCACAACGAACAGTGATGCTGAAACTTCCTGGCAGATTAAAACTGTGTGCTGGACCGAGACTCGAACTCGGGACTTTTGCCTTTTGCGGGCAAGTGCTCTATCAACTGAGCTACCCAAGCACGACTCACGCCCCGTCCTCACAGCTTTACTTCTGCCAGTACCTCTTTCTGAAAACATCCTCCAGGCTGTGGCCAAGCCATGTCTCCGCAGTATCCTTTTAAGGAGTGCTAGTTCTGCAAGTTTCGCGGGAGAGCTTCTTTAAAGTTTGGAAGGTAGGAGACGAGGTACTGGCAGAAGTAAAGCTGTGAGGACGGGGTGTGAGTCGTGCTTGGGTCGCTCAGTTGGTAGAGCACTTGCCCGCGAAAGGCAAAGGTCCCGAGTTCGAGTCTTGGTCCAGCACACAGTTTTAATCTGCCAGGAAGTTTCATAACAGCGCACACTCCGCTGCAGAGTGAAAATCTCATTCTGGAAACAGTGATGCTACTTCTTCCCCTGATTTCATCGATGACGTGTATACACTGATCAGCCAGGACATTAAGACCACCTACCTAATAGCCGGTATGTCCACCTTCGGCACGGATAACAGAGGCAACGCATCTTGGGATGGAAGCAGTGACGCGTCGGTTGGTCACTGGAGGGAGTTGACGCATCTGCACACTCAAACGTCACGTAACTCGCGTAAATTTCGGGGAGAAGGCGATGAGTTCTGACGCCACGTTGAATCACATTCCATATGTGTTCGATCGGATTCAGATCTAGCGAGTTGGGGAGGGGGGGGGGCTGCACAGCAATTGGAACTCACCACTATATTCCGTGAACCACTCCATCACACTCCTGGCCTTGTGACATGGTGCATCATCTCGCTGGAAAATTCCACTGCCGTCGGGAAACATGGCTTTCATAAAGGGGTATACATGGTCTGCAACCAGTGTACGAAACTCCTTGGCTGTCACGGTGCCCTGCACTATTTCTACTGGACCCGTGGAGCCCCACGTGAATGATGTCCAGAGCGTAAT
The DNA here is from genome assembly GCF_023864345.2 of Schistocerca serialis cubense. Classification (NCBI taxonomy): domain Eukaryota; kingdom Metazoa; phylum Arthropoda; class Insecta; order Orthoptera; family Acrididae; genus Schistocerca; species Schistocerca serialis. The sequence goes on along the minus strand of NC_064646.1, from coordinate 469,573,940 downwards.
AGATCCGCCGCCAATTTGTCTCCACCCCGCAGTACAGGTGTGAAGGAGGTGTTCCCCTGGAAGAGAGGGATTTGCGCTCTCACGTCGGCTTGAAGAAGGTATCGGGATTCGTGAGACCGTGCAACGCTCTGGCACTGCACCGACGTCCATTGCCGATGGCCACGTGCCCACCTCAGTTGTAGTTGCCGATGCCGCAGTGTTAATTGGCACATGCACGGGTCATCGGCTGCGGAGGCCCCCCATCTTTAGTAGTGTTCGGTGCACTGCGTGTTGAGACACACTTCTTAAAGTCTGATGTTAGCTGCACCACAGTTCGCCGTCTGTCCTGTTTTACCAGTCTGTCCAGACCACGACGTCCGACATCACGGACTGGCTTCAGCTTGGTTTCGCCACGTGTTGAACATATTTACCACAGCACTCCTCGAATACACGACAAGTCGGGCAGTTTCCGAAATCCTCGTGCCAAGCCTCTGGGCCATTACAGTCTGCCCACGCTCATTGATACTAGAAGCACCGTGCTTGACTGGCAGCCATTCGTCGCCGGATGACGCTGCCATCGCCTGGTGGGGTTTGTATCGATACTAGCTCGGTGGTCATAATGCACTGGCTGATCGGTGTACCAATCAACATTAACTGTTTTTCGATCATCTAAAGCAACAGTCATGACACGTACAGTGCGAACAAAGAAATAATCGATCATTATCTTGGAAGTGCTTCGCGAATGAAACACTATGGTTGGTTTTGGTTCAGCTTGGGAGACCCCAGCAGTACGAATGCTGTATAGTTTCCGGCTCGCACGCATGTATACAAATTTCGCCTTTTGCGTACGGTTTTAACTTTTCCGTCCACCAATTGACGTAGGCCATTTTTTGAGATTTCGCGGCATGCATCGGGTACGGATCTTTGTCATGGCTAAATGTTTATAAAGAGTCGAATGCCATGCAGTCTTGGAGATGCCTGTCTCACCGTAAGTCACATGCCGATGGACTTCAATCACGTTGCACACCGTAAGTCACATGCCGATGGACTTCAATCATGTTGCACACACCACAGATTTTTTTTCTTTTTTTCTTCTTTTGGAACAATATCAATCGTCGGTCGACATCCACGAAATCTACAGCTTATGGAAGCATGACTACCATCTGCAAAAGCAGTTGTAAATAGTATTCTCCGAATGTGACTGACTGCCAGCAGATAAATGACGCTATGTGAGACAATGTAGTTGAGCTAAGCCTCCATGCAAATTGTAGCCAACGCTAACTTTCACGTAATAAAGTTGGCATTTTTTTACGATCTGTTTGTAAACTAATGGGTGATTATGTGAGATACCACTGGTTAACAATAAAAGTCAAATTTTAAAACAGCACTGAGTTACTAAAAAGGGGGTCGATTGACAGGACATATTCTGTGCATCACGGCGTTTGGTAACGGAAGGAAGCTCGGAGGGGAGGGGGGGGGGGGAAGGGTGGTAAAAATTATAGACGCACACAAAGGCTTGAATACCGTAAGCACGTTCAAATGTATATGGGTTACGGTAAGATGATGAGGCTTGCATAGTACAGACTAGGGTGGAGAGCTGCAATAAGCCTGTCTTCGGATACAACGCAGCGGCAACAATACTGTCACAAGTCAGTGCTGCGTGCTTGTCCTGTTAACGCTTGCGAGAATAGCCCTCCAGACGGCTGCAGAGGCCAGGTACAGGGATGACTCCCAACAGCCCGGAAGCTCCACCTCAGCCGCTCTGTGCCGACTGCCAGGTGCACCATCACGTGACGCGCTCCAGGCGGGAAGCATTGCGCAACCCCTGCCCATACACTCTCTCTCTCTCTCTCTCTCTCTCTCTCTCTCTCTCACACACACACACACACACACACAAACACACACACACAAACACAAAACTTAACGCAACAGAAAAGAAAATACACTGTTATATATGACACGGAATTAATTTCGAGTGAATTTTAGACTGTTCGTAGCACAGTGCTGTAATGCATACTATACGGTTGAACCGTGAATTTACTTTCAAAACCTTTTTTTTTAAAGAATTTTCTTTATTTACTAGCAATTCATCAAGAACAATAACACATTTAATCAGACTATGTGAGCATGGAAGTAGTTGCCAGTGGGTAACTGATGAAAACAAATTAAATTTCTTTCAACAAATGGAAATTTTATTCCTAAAAGCCCTTTTTTCTTTTTTGAAACAGATTTAAAATTATAATCAGAAAGCACCCTCTAAATATCAAGTTACAATTTATTCAGAGGCAGAAAGAACAATTTTAGACTGTATGAGCTTTCGGGCTGAGAACCTTGCCGCTCCCTTTTGACTCGGCCGTAGTCATGACCGCTTACAACAACCTCTGAAAGACTACACTGGTGTAAATCTGCAACACACCAGATTACTTTCAACTAAAAATTTTAACGACTCACACAAGCACATAAACTATACACCGCGTAGGAGGGAAATAGTACAAAACACTAACATTAAAAGACTAACATGCCACCGAAGGTGCAACTAGATTAAAAAAAATACTTTCGGTGGAAGGGTGGCAACTTTATATACTAAAATGACCATTTAATTAAAAACCCATGAAATGCAGTCTTACATAAAATATACAAAGTTGGCCAAACATGCTATACATTACACATATACTGCCTCTCAAGATGATAGCCAGGATAAAAACATATTTCAGGAATTCGGCCGTTACATTTCAAGCAATAAATTCGTTAACACCGAATCCGACAATGTGACAGAGGCAGCTATTAACGTATGGCAGACCGACAGACAGACAGACAGACAGACAGAAAGACAGACACTAACCGCCTAACAAATGCGGACGAGAGACTGACCAAGAAAACAACTAGAATTTAACAAGTAAATGAAACAACATACCACGAATCACTTAACTTCTAATATACTGCGATGTCTGGCGAAGACCTGGCGCAGCACTCCCAAAACGCTCTCCCGAACCGTCCGCTGCCAGCCGCTTCAACGGACGCAGGAAGGCGCGCCGATCTCCCGTCTCACGGCGTCGCAGCTCGCACCGGCCAGACCGATGTCGTGGGTTGACTCCTGTTGCTCTCGTGTCGGCCGCGAAGCCACTACCCCTCGCTATACGACGCGGCCCACTGGACTCACGTGGCGACCACACATGCACCGACGCTCAAGACGGACACGTCATCTTGTGTGTCTCAGTGCGCGACCGACCAACCGATCGATCCAACCGCCAATGAACATTTCCTGAACAAATTCGAGCAGACTGGCGGCCTAACACATACTAGCACTCCGGACGACTGACAGAGACTGACTGCCCCACACTGTCCCGACTGACCAATCACCGACTGGCGAGCTCATAGCGCCCCTTAAATGCACGTGAACAGGCAACCATTCCCCTTTCCCACCAGAGGGAGACACCAAAGCTGCGATTGCCAGAGCGACGCCACCGTCAGAAACTAAGGGCGACTGCTTCACACTACGCGCTGCGGCGCTCTCTTCAAAACAGCAATTTTTACCACGACTCAACGGTGAACATATTTCTGGCAGTCGAAGCTGGGACCAACTTCGTAACTGCTCACTGCTCACAACACAACAATGCTCTATAGTAATTGTTATACATTACTGAAACCTGCAACCGAGCGAATACAAGCGCACCAAATTATAACAAACATAATCTAAAAACATAGGAACATTCAGAGTTACTGTTTAATTATAACACACTTAAAACATAAAACTTAGTAAATGGGAGACAACACTCGTTTGGATAGCTACACACAGATTTAACTCTTCTGAGGAACCCCTTGATGTGAAGTAGTAAGTTCAGTGTTTACCAAGGCTCATTTCGAAGTGATGTATTACCAATTATGACAGGATAAATATTATAATGATCCATGATCCACCATGTGCACAAGGAGGGAGCCAGTTAAGTGTCCGGGGAGGGGGGGGGGGGATGTAGAGATAAACGTTCTGAGAGAAGTATGAATTACACTTCACAAAACGGACATCGTGGACATTCAAGAAATGTTCAAAACAGAGGTGATCACGAAGGTTCGCGTCATCAAGATCGAAGGCGAACTCCTTGGGAGATACAAACCGCGCAGACCTTTCATCTAGATATCCACTCTTAAAGTATGAATATAGAATCATATTGGTCTAACAGAGTGATAAGAACTGATAGAATGTGACGGCATGCAACCGAATGCGAAAAAGTCTGTCGTGGAGCTCGTCGTGCAAGTGGCTAACATTTAAGGCGTAGCTGCAGGTAGTGCGATAATATATTTTATAGGCACAGAAAAAACAGACATCCAGAGGCTGAGCAGGCCGGTGTGGCCGAGCGGTTGTAGGCGCTTCAGTTTGGAACCGCGCGACCGCTACGGCCGCCGGTTCGAATTCTGCCTCGGGCATGGACGTGTGTGATGTCCTTAGGTTAGTTAGGTTTAAGTAGTTCTAAGTTCTGGGGACTGATGACCTCAGATGTTAAGTCCCACAGTGCTCAGAGCCATTTGAACCATCCAGAGGCTGAATTTGTCCAGTGATTCCGTGCCGTATGAACTGCAATGTCACACACTTTTTCAGGAGGGATAGTTTGCTCTAAGGGAGTGTGATTTTTATACGCAGCCCAGGAATCAAACAAAAGCAAGCTACTTTGACCGGCTACCGGCCAAAAGCAGTGCTCATACTATAGTTGTAGTTCTCTTACGCCCATTTTCCTGCTTTTTCTTGCTGTGACGTAAATATTCCCTACTGCCCTTGCGAGATCAAGACAAAGAATCGTAGGAGACAGAGCACCTCCAACTTCTCGCAGCACCATAAATAGCTTTCCAGCCAATTTACCAGACAGATTAACAGTCACATAACTGTATACGAATGCGTTGAGGCGTGACGTTAACTGACCTTGATACGACTCTCTTGGTGCCTCTAATTTCCAGGGTTCCTTGCATACGCATTTCCTCTTCAAGTCATCACTGGTCGGAGTTGAAAACAAACTGCTTACTGTACGATGGGATGAATTTGTTTTTCTTGTACAAATTTTCGGGCCGATTCCGCAGATTGCTATGCATAGTCAAGTTGACGCTTTGTTTGAAATTTCGTTATCTTACGCCTTCCAGTTCTGTAGCACTGTTTGAAGTTATGGAACCACCCACTGCTTCCCTTGAAATCACTGTAATCTGTGTCGAGCGCAATTTGATGTTCCTAACGTAGGTCACTATCATGCATATGCTTTAAATTGCGTCGAGCGTCCTTTAGACGCACAAACCCCAGTTTTTGTAACAAATGCGCATGTTCCCCTATAATATCCGTAGTTCTTCGTATGCAAAAGACGGTCATATTGCAGCGGACTTCTTCGAAATCTATTCGTAACTTATTTTTTTACTACGTCCGTATGATCTTCCATGTACGTAATTACGAGGGTAATCACAAAAGTAACGTCTCCTATTTCTTTATAAGTACATAGACTTGTTTATTTCTACATTGGTTTACATCAGTTTACAGCTTGAACATTTAGCTATTTTTCGACATAATCACCATTTCTGTCGATGCATTTTTGTAGACGCTGTGGCAGTTTTTGTACGCCCATGTCACACCATCTCGCCGCCATGCTGTTCACAAAGTTATGAACCTCTTCTTTCACCTCGTCGTCGGAGCTGAATCGCTTTCCGGCCAAATGTTCTTTTAACCTACGGAACAGGTGATAGTCACTGGGGGCCAAGTCAGGACTATAGGGTGGGTGGGTGATTATGTTCCACTGAAACTGTTGCAGGAGAGCAGCGGTTTGCCGAGCTATGTGTGGGCGAGCGTTGTCATGGATAATGTGTACGCCCTTGCCCAACATTCCTCTTCTCCGGTTCTGAATTGCTCGTTTGAGTTTTTTCAGAGTCTCTCAGTACCTGTCAGCGTCAATTGTGGTCCCAGCTATTCAGCTCCGACGACGAGGCGAAAGAAGAGGTTCATAACTTTCTGAACTGCATGGTGGCGAGCTGGTATGACATGGGCATACAAAAACTGCCACAGTGTCTACAAAAATGCATCGACAGAAATGGTGATAATGTCGAAAAGTAGCTAAATGTTCAAGCTGTAAACTGATGTAAACCATTGTAGAAATAAACAGGTCTATGTACTTATAAAAAAATAGGAGACCTTACTTTTGGGATTACCCTCGTATGTTTAGTACCCGGTCCTCGGACAACGATCGTCCTTTACTACCTTTTAACCGGAGACAGGATTTGTTGCTCCCTATCCGAAACGGATGCTGAACCAGGTCTCGACACCTCTTTGAGTATCACTTTCACTTGTTAAGCACGTATTGTCGTCATTGTCCTCCTCATGTACATCGTACACACAGTCAAGCGAAAATAACAACACACATTCCACGACCCATCTTGCAGAAATGCTAATATTTCATCTGCCGCTTCTTTCTCTCTCTGCCAAGTTCCTTGGGTTCCTTTCCGACGAAATGACGACATCGGCAACTGTTGTTTTAGATATAATGCGACGTCTACTTTGTTGATCGTTGCCATTGCTCTGCTTTGTAGAAACACCACTAGCACTGTAGCACTGTTGCGAGTTGCTCTCCTCAAGCAGTTCAACAACGCTCCGAAGCGACATGCTGTGCTCACCATTGGAAACCTGTAGCCCCGGCCCCTGTTGCCATTAGCAGCCAATATTTTGGTTGCATAGTACACAATATGTGTGGCATCGAATGCCGTGAACATCATTGGCCTTTTGCGACCTCGCTGTAAAGACGTTCCTTGCCAGTTGTTCATAACCCCCATACGTCTGAGGTGAGATGAATGGATCTGATTCAACAGATCTTTGTTTCCCTTCAAGTTTGAAAAGACATAGAATTCCGAAAAAGTGTGTTTCAAATTAACTTTCACCATCAGTATTGCTTTCGAAGTCCCGACTTTCATTTGAGTTACCTCGTGAAAGAAAAAGAGACGCTCATCAGCTGCATTTGTTCCGGGAATACATACTACACTAGATAGATGTTTGGATGTGAAGTGCTGGAAAGCCTGTACCCAGTTCATATAAATGACAGTATCTTCTACGCCCTATTTAGTAAAATGTCACAAATTGCTGCATATTAAAACACTCTTGGAACAAGTCATTATAATTAATTTTCCGGTTTGGGTAAGACATTTGTAAGGGGCTCGTGACATTTTTGTTCCTCATCCTATGTAGGTACATAGTTCAGAAGAACGACTTTGTAGTCCAAAAATACACTACAATGATCTGTCTACTGTTCAGTGTACGTTGAGATTGAAATAAAGTATAAATGCTTTTACAATGCTAGAAATATAAAAGTTATATATTGGAACTACAAATGATCGATAATTTGATTTGATTTCTAAAAAGAACGTCTAGGCGTCGCAGGAGAACCCAATGGAGAGAAACGACCCCAAGAGTCTGAACTGTCTCGTCGAAATCTGGGTGTCCACTTTACATTCTGTTACTCAGAACTATAAGGTTACTGACTGAAGGATCTAAATTCACTCTTTGCGGTCCGTGTTCTACCCGTTAAAGGACGAAAACACCGAATAGTAGAGAATGTAGCAAAGAGTAAAGTTCTGTCTATAAAGCTGAGTTTGCACGGGTCATATTTTACGGATGTGTGTGGCCACAATAGTGTTCTCGTGAACATGACTTAATTTCTAAGGCCATCAGTCCCCTAGAACTTAGAACTACTTAAACCTAACTAACCTAAGGACACCACACACATCCATGCCCGAGGCAGGATTCGAACCTGCGACCGTAGCGGTTGCGTGGTTCCAGACTGTAGCGCCTAGAACCGCTCGGCCACCCCGGCCGGCAACATTGCTGCAATATGCGTTCAGTGCAGGGTAATATTGGAACATGGCACGGCCATATAGGTGGTGGAGCAGGCTGAGGTGTAGCCGGTGTTGGCACCTAGCAGTGCAGAATATTTCAAACGGCCGGGCAATACCTCACTCTGTCCTTGTCTGTTGATGCTTCCCTCTGACTCGCTCCCAAGCTTCCTTTTCCTCTCGCCGAAGCCACTGCAGTGACAAGTCACGTTATGTGAGTGGCGAAGTAATACTAAGTCGCTTCAGTTCGAAAATCGGTCGCACTGTGTCGTCTACAGGAATGTTGCGGTGGAGAACTCGAGAAACACGAATTTCATAAATGTGATACCTCTACGACCAAAGCTATGAGTACAGAAACTATTATATACAAAGACCACAGTCTGAAAAATGATATTCTCTCTGCTTCCGTCGGATTAGCTATGCAGCAGCCAGCCATAATAGTATTCCACATACGTCTTTAATACTTCTAAATGTTTGTAAGCTTCGTGAAGTATGTTTCCGTGTTCACTGATTACGTTCTTTGTATACATTACATTACACATCTCTTAACTCTGGTCGTATATGTATCGCTTTTATTGAAATTCACATTTCTGTCATCGAACTAGTGGACCACAATAAAATACTAACAGACATGTGTTTATTAATTTCAAATTTATTTTAATAAATTCCTGGATTGATAACGTTTGGTACCAGTAGGTATATTGGAAAAAAGTGCGCTTTAGAAGTAGACCTACCGATACATCAAACTTCTGTATGAAGCCAAAAGGCAAAACAGTGATCGTCAATGTAGTTGAAACTGGTGCACAGTCTTTCATACTGGCGTTGGTCTGATCAGTTCCCGAAACAATCACTTTTACGATATACTCAAAATCGTGTTTTAACATTCTGGCGTGATTCTGGAAAAGGTATGTATCCAGCAATAGTTCAATAGATAAAGTTTCGGAAGCAGTTGACTTTCTTAAAAAAAGAACGCATCAATTTCTATTGTCTTTGTAAACATAGTAGCAACGTCAGTGGATAGCAAACGATAAATGCAGCCGCAGAACAAACATCATCAGTCTTGGTGACCACAGCCTCCAATCGAGTCTGAATAGTGATCGATGTTATCGGCATTGAGCAAGGTTTCTACCACCAGCGTGAAGTTTAGTCCTGCAAACGTGACACAGAATCAAATGGACAGCAGAGGGCATTAGGCTAATGTACATACTTCAAAAAAAAAAAAAAAAAAAAAAAAAAGAAATTGTCCCACTCCGGTTCCCAGGACTCATGAAGATAGACGTTGACTGTGGATATTGTACCATAGACACAGTCCCTTTGACTGCTCAGAGATGTCACTAAACCCGGCCAAAGATGTAAATAACCATGCATGAGCAGTGCCTATTCGACGGAGGGGGTCCGACAGCCGACCTGTTCCAGTCATTCCACCAGGAACGAGGTACACGGCTCGTGTTGTCTGCAGTTCAACACGCCTAGACGGTGCATAGCGTGGTTCGATCGCGCCTGCGTGTTACGTTGTGCCAGGAAGGGCTCTCAACAAGGGAAGTGTCCAGGCGTCTCGGAGTGAACCAAAGCGATGATGTTCGGACATGGAGGAGATACAGAGAGACACGAACTGTCGATGACATGCCTCGCTCAGGCGGCCCAAGAGCTACTACTGCAGTGGATGACCGCTACCTACGTATTATGGCTCGGAGGAAAGCTGACAGCCATTTCACCATGTTAAATAATGCTTTTCGTGCAGACACAGGACGTTGTGTTACGACTCAAACTGTGCACAATTGGAGCATGATGCGCAACTTCACTCCCGACGTCCATGGCGAGGTCCATCTTTGCAACCACGACACCATGCATCGTGATACAGATGGGCCCAACAACATGCCGAATGGCTCACGATTGGCATCACGTTCTCTTCACCGAAGAGTGTCGCATATGCCTTCAACCAGACTCGTCGGAGACGTGTTTGGAGGCAACCCGCTCAGGCTGAACGCCTTAGACAAAGTGTCCAGCGAGTGCAGCAAGGTGGAAGTCCCCTGCTGTTTTGGGGTGACATTGTGTGGGGCCGACGTACGCCACTGGTGGTCATGGAAGGCGCCGTAACGGCAGTACGATACGTGAATGCTATCCTCCGACCGATAGTGCAACCATACCGGCAGCATATCGGCGAGGCATTCGCATTCATGAATGACAATTCGCGCCTCCATCGTGCAGATCTTGTGAATGACAACATCGCTCGACTAGAGTGGCCAGCATATTCCTGGGATGGATTGAAAAGGGCTGTTTATGGACGACGTGACCGACCAACCACTGTGAGGAATCTACGCCGAATCACCTTTGAGGAGTGGGACAATCTGGACCGACAGTGCCTTGACGAGCTAGTGGATAGCATGCCACGACGAATACTGGCGTGCATCAATGCAAGAAGACGTGCTACTGGGTATTAGATGCCCTGGTGTGTACAGCAATCTGGACCACCATCTCTGTAGGTCTCGCTGTATGGTGGTACAACATGCAATGTGTGGTTTTCATGAGCAATAAAAAGGGCAGAAATAATGATTATGTTGATCTCTATTCCAATTTTATGTACAGGTTCCGCAACTCTTGGGACCGAGGTGATGTGTGTAAAAGGAGCTGTTCTGTTGGCGTTAATTCCCCGTGCCATAAATGACGGATACGCGAGCATGTTCGCATTTTCATTGAGGATGTTTTCAACAGCCGATACTGCTGAAGTAGAGCTGCCACGTTTTTTTGTTGTACGAAATTTAGAATCCATCGGTTGTTTGTGCTCGGGGCGATTCCGGCAGCACGTTACGTTCGCTGTCCGCTGATTAGCTCTGGCATCTGCTAACAAACCAGTGTTGTCTGTGAAGTAGATGTCGTGCTAACCTCGGTGTACGTACAGCAAACGGATGTCAAAGCGAATGTTCGAGAAAAAACTATTGGCGGCAGATAATTTGTCCTTCCTTTTTTCCGATAGTTTAGAATTGGTACTAAAATGGTATCGCAGAAGAATCGAACCCGTCTCCGCCTATTTCAGCGCACCTCCTAACTAGTGCATTTGTGTAATGCGCCTTAAACACGGCAGGCGGGGCCACCGGCAAGTAATTAGCCGAGCTTCTCCGTGACCTCTTAACTTAGATGCGGTTCCCGTGTTTGAGGTGGTAGAAACCGAAGTGCTCGGTGTAATTTCTCTTACCCCCTCCTACCTCCGAAACACCTTACGAGCCAAACCCGAACTATACGACAAAATTTCGAAGATTGTTCGGCGACATTTTCTGAGTATTTCGACATAACGTATCCTATGTCTCCGGTGACACGTGACACAGTCATTACATTTTTATGATTCCGTACCTGAATCGGTAGAAACAGAACCGTTATACGATCACTTTGTTGACCGTCTGTCTGTCTCTGCGACTGTTTAAAACCCTATTTGTCACGAACGAGTAGACGTATAGAGTTGACATTTACGTCACATACTGAGGTCAATGGTCCCCCGGTGGTGTAATGAATTGAAGCTTCGAAGTCAGTGCAGTCAAAAGATACGGCCATTTGTGTAGCATATTTTGATACTCGCAAACTCGCCCATTTGAACCTGTAGGGTACTTCCCTTTGGCCGAGAATCATGAAATTTTGTCATTTGTTATCCGACGTCAAACTTGAAATGAAAACAAATAGTACTTCTGCACTGGGGCGCAATGGTAAAAGTCAAAACTCATGCAAGGAGTGACTTTGTTGCTCATATGAAGCGTTTCGGAATTCATCCTTCACCTCATACCCACCAGCAATGCTGCACACAGATATGGCGTTTCAAGTTGTATGCATGGAGAGCTGCATCAAACCAGTCTCAGGACTGAAGACCACAACAACAACAATGTGAAACAGACATTCGCTGACAATTGATTATTACAATAATGGTCGCTTGCCTCCTGCATGACTGCGCGCTTCACGGCCGACCAAAGTTCTCAAATATCCCACACTACAAAGTAGGGTCCCTACCCATTTTCCTCATTTGCTCGCAGCAAGAGGTTTTTACCCTACTGTTCATCCGCACTGAGGATGCCAGTCAACCTAACAGATATACTACACACTCGTACATGTCCGACAGAACAGACACGTAACATATGCCTCATTACATTTTTTTCGCTCGCTTGCCCCTAGTTATTATTTATTTATTGCACTGCAGACAACAGTGCAAATGCCGAACATATGCGATGTGTGGGTCTAGGCTCGAAACAGCCTTGTTCCAGTCACTGGCGGTCGTTGCTGTTGACTTTATTCTCCAGCCTCAAGCGTGCATTCGGTACTGGCTCAGTTGTGTCTCGCGTGCGTTTCTCTGGCGGTGCGTCGTACATTACCAGTGATGAACAGCAGTGTGGATAGGTTTACTGGCGAGGAGCTGGCCGACACGCACCACGTGTGTGGCTTCACTGAAAGCAATGGAAGGACAACACGAAGCGATGCGATCCTGAGCTGTGCCCGCAGTAATTATGCCTGTGTCTGAGGGTAGTTGCATTCTGTTGTTCGGTTATGTGATTGCGTATTACAGGCTTTTTCACTGTTGTGAAGCTGTTTCCATAGAAACAAAGACAGTAAGGATAACAAACCCAGTACATCATAGGTACGTCGTCGTCTTCTTCTTCTTAGCACCAACCACCGGTTTGACGCAGCTGTCCACACTGAGGTGACGAAGGCTTGGGATACCTCCTGATATCGTGTCGGCCGTCCTTTTGCCCGGTGTAGTGCAGCAAGTCCATATCTGTGACAGTCTTGCCGGTGTAGAATATTGGGCACGAACTGACCCCTCGATTATGTTCCCAAAATGTTCGATGAAATCCGTGTCACGCGTCAGGCGATCCTAATGGCCAGATCATTCGCTCGAATTGTCCACACCAATCCTAACCAACTGTGGTCCACTGACGTGTCATGGTTATTTGGATACATAAAATCCACTAATGGCTTCAAATGGTCTCCAGGTAGCCGAACATAACCACTTCCAGTCAGTTGTGGGTTTAATTGGACCAGAGGAGCCAGTCCATTCGATGTAAACACAGCCGGCGCCGCCACCAGCCTTGTTGACAACTTCGGTCCGTGGCTTCGGGGGGTCTGCGCCAAATTCGAACCGTACCATCAGCTCTTGCCAACTGAAATCGGGATTCATCTGACCAGACTAGGTTTTACAGTTGTCTAGGGTCCAACCGATATGGTCACGAGTGCAGGAGAGGAGCAGCAGCCGATGTGCTGGTAACAAAGGCACTCGCGTCGATCGTCTGCTGCCATATCCCATTTATTAAATTTCGCCGCGCTATCCTAACGGATACGTTCATCATACGTCCCACACTGATTTCTGCAGCTACTTCACGCAGTGTCGCTTGTCTGTTAGCGCTGACAACTCTACGCAAACGCAGCTCCTCTCACTCGTGAAGTGAAGGCCGTTGGCCACTGCGTTGTCCGTGGTGAGAGGTAATGCTTAGAATTAAGTACTCTCGATGCACCATTGACACTGTGAATCTGGAATATTGAATTTCCTAACGGTTTCCGAAATGGACTCTCACAAACTAGCTCCAGCTAACGTACCGCGTTCAATGTCTGTTTTTTTTCCGTCGTGCGGTCATAATCATGTCGGAATCCTTTTTTCATGAATCATCTGAGTACAAGTGACAGCTCCTCCAATGTATTTTTCTTTTATAACTTGTGTACGCGACGCTACCGCCATTTGTATTCGCGCATATGGCTGTCCCACGCCTTTTGTTATCTCAGTATATGCTGTTCAACCCTGAGTAACTGCTGTAATCCATAGCCGTTTGAACTGCCTTGCATTATCATCTCGTAAGGAACCACGGTAGAGCACCCGTCCATTATATCAAAATAATCTGAAAATTTTCCTGGCGGATTCATCCTGTACAGCTCTCAAAGTTTGAAGTACAAACTCCCTGCACTTACAACTTTTGTGTTAGGGTTATGAAAATTCGGCTCACTCGATGTCACCTGCGTTACAGTCACTGCAAAACACTGGCCAGGAAGTGTGTACAGCCCTCGCCGATCATTCCTATTAGGCTTGTGGAGCGTGGCAAGCCACACTGCAGTGAGAATCAGTCGGTCGCGTGTTAAGTTTCACGTCGCACGATTACCCCGAGTACAAACTGTTTGTCTACAACAAATGTTCAGCTTATCTGTCGCTGTGGTAACACAGCCAAGTTTCAGCATTGTCAAAGCATTAGTGGGTGATACCGACAATTGAAGAATCGCACGATTCACCCGTGTGCTATGGTACCCAGTTATTACTAAACAGCTGCAGTACGAGGTAAGTCCGGTAAGAAGGTGGTGTGTCTCCTCTGCACTTCTGGGAAACCTATCAACAGCCGGCCGAAGTGGCCATGCGGTTCTAGGCGCTGCAGTCTGGAACCGCGAGACCGTTACGGTCGCAGGTTCGAATCCTGCCTCGGGCATGGATATGTGTGATGTCCTTAGGTTAGTTAGGTTTAACTAGTTCTAAGTTCGCGGGGACTAATGACCTCAGAAGTTGAGTCCCGTAGTGCTCAGAGCCATTTGAACCAAATCTATCAACATTGTTACAAACTTACGCCACTGTTACCACCATTTCTTAGCACTCAGCAAATGTGTTTCCGGAACTGAATCAGTGTCTTAAAGACGGATTTTTGTGATAATAAACTTTATCGCAGCCATTACAACTTACAGACCGAACTGACATATGAGGAAAATCTGCATGATATCGAGCAAAGCCTCCGGCCACATATGCGAAACAGCTTATCCAGTGAAATCCTGTACCTTGACTAGATCTCGGCGGACAGCCACACGAAACACACTGCAATATTGCTTCCACACCAGTGTTATAGCGCAGTTTACAAGAGCGCCTGTCTTTCAATTACACGTACAACAAACATTACATATATTAATTTACTACAAATTCTTTAGACGTAGGAACGTCGTGTGTCACTTGCTTTCTCTTTCACCACAAGCGTGCCAACTGCGTGGGCGTACCGCGTGTGCCTTGCTGTGCGATAAATGTACCGACACGAGCAGCTAAGTAGTTCAGTATCTGTAAAGCCGTGATTATGAGCTAAGACACAAACGAACACATAGTTGGCGTATTTACATATACTGATACGTCTTCTGTTGACTGTAAACATGTCTGCAGTGCCATTGCGTTACAGCAATGAAGATGAAACCATAAATCTTCCTGGGTTACGTTTACAGAGGTGTGAACGCAATATTAGGCATCTGATACGTGACACGGCTTGTAAAGGCAAATCAGCATTAATAGCACATGCAATGTGACGGCGAGTTTTTTATAATGAAGTAACTGAAGTTGGTGTTTCAGCGTGTTATAAACTGTGTATGGTAAGTTGTCTCAGTTGTGTAATCGTGAACGCTGCATTAGCAATTAAGAGAATTACAGATAAGTACACCTCAAAACTACAGTGCCCTCATTCTCCGAGCGCGTGGTGCGTACTACACGGAACACATGACTCTGAAGTAAACTGTCGCTGTCACAATGACACAGAAATTATTTCCCGGGAAAATTATACAAGGAATGGAGTAGGGTGTAGGGGATCTTCATGTCCGAGCAATCACCTCGTGTATGGTACAGTTCACACTAGAAGCTATTCTGCTGCCCATGACTGAGAATCTACTGTGACGCAATGAAGACAGTGGATGAAGATGACGGAAGTATTGGTTCTGATCATTACTAGAAGAATGTATTAACTACACTTATGCCGACCAGATTCTAACGCGCTTGATGCCTTGCCGGATGGAAAGACGTGTGTGGGTGGGTGGGTGGTCTTGTCAGAGCTAGATCAGACGTGGCAACTATAAACACAGTTGCCAGATGATTAGAAATCCAGTTACCCTTCTTTGGGACACAAAATGGTTCAAATGGCTCTGAGCAGTATGAGACTTAACATCTGAGGTCATCAGTCCCCTACAACTTAGAACTACTTACGGCTAACTAACCTAAGGACACCACACACCATGCCCGAGGCAGGATTGGAACCTGCGACCGTAGCGGTCGCGCGGTTCCAGACTGAAGCGCCTAGAACCGCTCGGCCAAGGCTGCCGGCCTTTGGGACACGCTCGATATTACTTCCATCCCCGTTGAACATTAATCATCCAGTACATCGCACTGCCTTCTATCAGTCAAATAATGTTCATACAGAAAATCACATACCTGCGGAGATACTGGATATGATTGGATGTTTATAAGTAGTTGAATAGCTTTCGGAAATGTGGGAAGACTCGATTTACCTGTTCACCCTCATCTACAGGGTGTGCGGGAATTCCCGTTACTAACTTCTAGGACTTTTAGATGGGAGTGAGTGCATAATACTTTTGATAAGAACCCCTTGTCCGGAAATGTACAGTTTCCGTTCTGCGACGGTTTCATTCCAGATGTGCCATACCTCCTGCCACTCAAGCTAACTGGTCCTACAAAGCGTGTTGGACCTGTTCTTGGGAGTTGTGTCACTGAACGTCCGTCAGGAAATGTGGTTTCATCATAATGATGCACCTCCTCACTCCTCACGTGCGGTTCGGAGACATCTCAACAGGCGATGGTGGAAGATGGATAGGCGAGGTGGACTACTTCGTGTGGGGTCGTATGCGAAGTCTAATATACAAGACTCCCGTAGAGACAGAGGAAGATCTGCTGGCACGGGTTACGGCCGCAGCACAAAAAGGACGGAGAGTATGTAACAGAACGCGCTTCATAGGTACAGTGTGTGCTAACAACGTTGGTGGTCGCCACAAGGAGCCGCTGTTGTAATGCATCAGTACTGTTCTGTACGTACAATATGCTTTGTTTTGGAATAGTGTAAACATGTTTTAAGTGTTAAATCAAACAAATGTGTTTAAGTAATAAATGGATGTTTCGTTACGAATTGCTACCTAATAACTGTACTGCGCCCCGCCTAATTCAGTTCATCAAGCAGAAGTCGATGAGTTACACGTCTGAATTGAAACTATCGTAGAACAGAAACGGTACGTTTCCGTGCATGGGTTCCTATTCAGTATACTACGTACACACTGCCCTCTTCAAGTCCCACAAGTTGGTAACGGGAATTTCCGAACACCTTGTACTATTTACAAGGCGTCGTGTACGACTGACTAAAGCCTACTCCGTTTCACACGAGTGGAATTGTTACTATTATTATTTTTATTTTTAATCCGTGCTGACTCCCTGAGAGAAGTTTGGTGACAGTATGCTCCAGGACCCTACAGAAAACGGACGTCAGCGACACTGGTGTGTAACTGTGTGCATCTTATGTACGAGCATTACAGATTTTGTAAACAGGATTGACGTGTGCTCTATTCCAGTCACGACCGGAGATTTTAGGTAAATGTGAACTAGTAGAGGGTCTAATTCTGCGGCGTATTTGATGTAACATGTAACTGCAATTCGCTTTGAGCAGTCTTCATTGTTACTCCATATCAGGGGTGCTTAACCAATGCCTTATTTGTGCGTTCATTTGCCAGTGTCGTGAGTGTCTGTGTAGCCCCAGACGGCCGAAGAGTTTCGGAAAGGGGGGGGGGGGGGAGATGAGGTGGACAGCAGGCATCGCCTCGTCGGCTCGTGGAGAGGAAGCGGCCGCTTTGAGAGAAACCCGGGCCTACCCGGGCCGGCACCTCTGGCTGGTCGCTCAGGCGTGCCGGGCTCCACGGCGTGCTCTTTCGCTCCTCTGTCTTTCCGTATTCGACATTTCTTCGGAAGCTTCGAGATAAGAGTATGTCTGGCCTGACGCCAAGCCCGTGTTCTGCGACCAGTTCATTTTGTATAGGAAGCAAATCCACCAGCTATCTACCGGTACTTTAGACTCGTTAATGATTTAACTCGACCCGTCACATACCTCAGTACAATTAAGATGCAAGTCATAACAAATTGAAAATTAGTTGGTGGAAAACGTAGCAAGGACCACGGTAAAGCCAGGACGTGTCTAGTTAGATCAGTTGTAGCAGCAGTCCAGTGGGAAGGCCGTGGAACGGCGCCCCCAGCCAGAACAAATTTCGGAATTAGAAGCCTATGGTGCAGCACTTAGGTTCATTACTTAATTGTGTAGAAGTTTTCTGTATACCTGTATGATTTAATGGATTGATGATATTTTTAAGAAATGGATGGAACTGAAGTCGTTAACGTATTGAACACGATTTATTAACATTACCATGAATAAGTATATTTAAAAAAAATGGAACAAAAGATTTAGATTCGTGTTCTTGCAACAATGAGTATTTCAGTTTTTAAAACGACATTGTACCTACAAGCAATTGGCAGTAGCTCAATTTTCGCGAAGAAAAACATTTTTTTATAAAAATTTATCTCATTTTTATAAATAGAGATATCAAGGCACAAGGGAACTAGATACTAACTGACAGTGGGCGTTGATTTGAATCAATAGCGAAAGTTGAAAACTTGTGCCAGACCGGGAGTCGAATCCGGGTTTCCTGCTTACAGGGGCGATGCGCTGACCACTGCGCCAGCTGGACACAGTGGTCTTTGCAACTGCGCGGACTACCCTAGCACGCCTCCCGTCAGACCCACATTCTCAACTTGTAGCACACACACTAGTGATGTAGTGCAGCCGGCCGAAGTGGCCGTGCGGTTAAAGGCGCTGCAGTCTGGAACCGCAAGACCGCTACGGTCGCAGGTTCGAATCCTGCCTCGGGCATGGATGTTTGTGATGTCCTTAGGTTAGTTAGGTTTAACTAGTTCTAAGTTCTAGGGGACTAATGACCTCAGCAGTTGAGTCCCATAGTGGTCAGAGCCATTTGAACCTTTTTTGATGTAGTGCCCTCTGCCAATTATCCTGATTACTCGCGGCGTTTCTCCGATTCCCGTAATAGTTCGAGCATGGTGTGTATCTCCACTGACGGGATCACTGGCCAGCGTCGCCTTAATCATATCTGTTGTCTCTGTTCTTCGGGTCATGACGGGAGGCGTGGTAGGGTAGTCCATGCTCTTGTGATGACCACTGTGTCCACCTGGCGCAATGGTCAGACCATCTGCCTAGTAAGCAGAAGACACCGGTTCGAAATCCAGTCCGGCACAAATTTTCAACTTTGATTTAAATCAACGCCCCCTGGCAGCTTGTCTCTTGATTCATAATGGCTGCAAATATAAAAAAAAAATTATACGTTTATTTGACTTCTGAATTTCCTGCTAAAACAATAACGGAGGTTACATGGTCTTGCTATGATATCACGAGCCTGCAGGCTATCCTTTAGACGCTAAGGATCTTACGACAACTTGTACAGTTCCCGCAACATCTTGTTAACGACAAAAGTTATCTGAAAATTGTTTTCGCCATGCTCAAGAGTTCATGAATCGGCGTATTGTGGCGCAATGAAAAATTTATAGGTCCTGATTTCGATGTAATGTGGCATGAGGCAAACCTGCTTTCCAAGAAAACATATATAGTTCGAACTTCAGAAATTACGTTAACCGTTCTTTTAAACGTCTACGCGGTTTAGCAACGTGTTGAGCTGGCGCCACTGGGAGACAGAGATGGGGCAGGGTGAACGTTGGCTTAATTCATATCGGCTACCCACTAGAGGACTGAGCCGAGTAAGGCCGTACGAAGGAATCACCTCTGCGGCTCGCACCACACTACTGAAATACACTGACTAGGTTGGCCACACAAACCGCAGTCGATCTTTGGCCTGGCGTCACCCTCCTCCACCTTCCCCTGGCCATGTATTTTTCCCCAGCTGATCCCGTCGTACTCGTGTCCTCTGGGCTCCCCCTCTAATCACAACCGCGATGGTGATGTCTAGCCTGTGGAGCGCTCAACTGCGCGGTCAAAAGCGCCCGTACAAAGTCCCAATTTTTACCCACTCCATTTTATTTTCACAATCCAACCCAGTCACTCTCACAAATGATGATGATGAGGACAACACAAACATCCAAGCCCCGGACAGAGAAAAATCCCTAACCCGGCCGGGAATCGAACCCGGTACCCCATGATCCAGAGGCAGCAACGCTAGCAGCAACGAGATGCGGACATTACAGCCGTGATTTAACTCCTGCAGTTCGCGATTCTTCTTTTTTTTTTACAGTCATACCCATCCTTCATGGGTATTGAAATACAGACTTCTTTCGTTTTAAATGTTTGGTTAGTACAAGAAGAGGTTGCAGCTCCAAATTACAGAGCTTACGTTTCACTCTCTCAACAGCGTGGTTTTTTCCTTCTTCGTTACTGTAAGAGAGATTTTCACTCGATTAAGCGGGCAGAATGTGAATAAAAAGTGTTATTTCTTTGAACCCAGTAAGCTGACTCTTGTTATTGTCACGTAGGGTAACCATCTCTTCGTCACTATGCTTCCCAACTAGTTTTTTTTTTTTTTGTTGCGTCACCGGTAAATGTAGGTACAAGTGTCGAGCCATAAGAGAAAGTGACGAATATAAATTGTATACTGTGTTTTGGAAAGAGACGTCGCAAAATTAAGGACAATTTCTCTTTGGACTAATACACCACGTACCCATAAAAAGGAGACGGTTCCGTGGTGACAGCGCCGATTGTCATCCTTCAAAAAGACAGGAGCCAGTAAACTACATTTTACCGACGCCTTGCGACCATCTTAAAGTATGCGGTCAGTCGTTCGAAATTATTTTTGGCGGCTCTGGCAGTCGCCTTAACGCCTTGACAAACGAAAGAGGGGAAGGTGCGTCATTTATAAAAAAAATCATCAAAGATTCGACCTTCAGTCTCCTCACCACAAACTGAAAATACACAGAATCAAAACTCAAATTTACTCTGACCCGGAGTAAGACTAGTTTAGTTGGCTTGTGTCGTGAACGACAGCGCAATTCAGATAGCTCATCCGGCAACAAGCTTTGATCAGCTGTTTTATCGCCAGATTTTCAGATAACATGTCCAGAAGATTTAATTTCATCGTCCCTGTTGACATGCTAGTGGTCTAATCGCGACCAAAGAGAAGATGAGACATAGGTTTAAAACAAAAAAAGGAAAACGTACGAAAATCCTTGAATATGAGAACAGTAAAAGCACCATCTCCATACATTGTATGGACATGCAGCAATGATATTCACGCAAACGTTGACTCATCCCAATGTACTTTATTGCAAATACACTCCTGGAAATGGAAAAAAGAACACATTGACACCGGTGTGTCAGACCCACCATACTTGCTCCGGACACTGCGAGAGGGCTGTACAAGCAATGATCACACGCACGGCACAGCGGACACACCAGGAACCGCGGTGTTGGCCGTCGAATGGCGCTAGCTGCGCTGCATTTGTGCACCGCCGCCGTCAGTGTCAGCCAGTTTGCCGTGGCATACGGAGCTCCATCGCAGTCTTTAACACTGGTAGCATGCCGCGACAGCGTGGACGTGAACCGTATGTGCAGTTGACGGACTTTGAGCGAGGGCGTATAGTGGGCATGCGGGAGGCCGGGTGGACGTACCGCCGAATTGCTCAACACGTGGGGCGTGAGGTCTCCACAGTACATCGATGTTGTCGCCAGTGGTCGGCGGAAGGTGCACGTGCCCGTCGACCTGGGACCGGACCGCAGCGACGCACGGATGCGCGCCAAGACCGTAGGATCCTACGCAGTGCCGTAGGGGACCGCACCGCCACTTCCCAGCAAATTAGGGACACTGTTGCTCCTGGGGTATCGGCGAGGACCATTCGCAACCGTCTCCATGAAGCTGGGCTACGGTCCCGCACACCATTAGGCCGTCTTCCGCTCACGCCCCAACATCGTGCAGCCCGCCTCCAGTGGTGTCGCGACAGGCGTGAATGGAGGGACGAATGGAGACGTGTCGTCTTCAGCGATGAGAGTCGCTTCTGCCTTGGTACCAATGATGGTCGTATGCGTGTTTGGCGCCGTGCAGGTGAGCGCCACAATCAGGACTGCATACGACCGAGGCACACAGGGCCAACACCCGGCATCATGGTGTGGGGAGCGATCTCCTACACTGGCCGTACACCACTGGTGATCGTCGAGGGGACACTGAGTAGTGCACGGTACATCCAAACCGTCATCGAACCCATCGTTCTACCATTCCTAGACCGGCAAGGGAACTTGCTGTTCCAACAGGACAATGCACGTCCGCATGTATCCCGTGCCACCCAACGTGCTCTAGAAGGTGTAAGTCAACTACCCTGGCCAGCAAGATCTCCGGATCTGTCCCCCATTGAGCATGTTTGGGACTGGATGAAGCGTCGCCTCACGCGGTCTGCACGTCCAGCACGAACGCTGGTCCAACTGAGGCGCCAGGTGGAAATGGCATGGCAAGCCGTTCCACAGGACTACATCCAGCATCTCTACGATCGTCTCCATGGGAGAATAGCAGCCTGCATTGCTGCGAAAGGTGGATATACACTGTACTAGTGCCGACATTGTGCATGCTCTGTTGCCTGTGTCTATGCGCCTGTGGTTCTGTCAGTGTGATCATGTGATGTATCTGACCCCAGAAATGTGTCAATAAAGTTTCCCCTTCCTGGGACAATGAATTCACGGTGTTCTTATTTCAATTTCCAGGAGTGTATATTGTTGTTGTTGTTGTTGTTGGGGTCTTCAGTCCTGAGACTGGTTTGATGCAGCTCTCCATGCTACTCTGTCCTGTATAGCAAATAGTCGACCGATTAAAATATGTGGTTGCATATTGATGATACTGGACGTAGTTCCGTGTGTTACAGACATGTGTTCGCTAGTATGGGAGAAAATTCATGAATCATCGTCCAACAATATTCTCTTGAAAACCAGACATCGGAGAACAGTGTGCAGCGTACTGGTGCAACAATTACACTCGCATGGTGGACAACGTCTGCAGGCAATGGCGCGAATTTTTTTAAATCCAGTCAATTTTTTATTATCTTTTATTTATTTGCAGTCATATCTACTGTGTCCTATCTAAAGGCAAAAACAAACGAGAAATCTGATACTGAAATAATATAATTGTAGAAGGAAAGAAAATTATATTAATTATTACGTAACAAAATACATTGTATCGAATGTCAAATTAATGTAATTCTAAAGGAAAACTGTCATCTGAATCTGCGTATCAGTTCTCAGCATGTTCGTTTTACCAAAGCATAGAAACATGCTCTGGTTCTCCGTGATACATACTGCAGGTTCCCGGATGCATTGCCAATACATTGCTGCGTCCATCAAGAGAGAGTGCGGTGAAGAGGAGAGGGCCACTGCTTGCCGCGACTTTTGCAGGCCGCTCCTGGAACGTGACATACCGTCAGTCGATTATCCAGCGCAGTATTTCCTAATGTTTTCACACATGAGGCTTCCTTCATTCATGAACCGCAGCAATAACCGTGGCTGGAGTGATGGAAAACTCGTAAGGCATAAACCGCTCTCATCCCTCATCACCAGCAACGATTCGACGCTACTCTGCCCACAAGTTGAACTAATTTCATCTTATTGCTGCCAGGTAGTTCGAAAGACGCGCATTAGTTGCTTTTCTTCTGAGATCTGCTACAATAGTCATTGCAAACATTTGTTGTTCACAATCCCACTTCGATATAAAAGGTCGTAGGCATCTGAACAGCATCTACATCTACATCCATACTCCGCAAGCCACCTGACGGTGTGTGGCGGAGGGTACCTTGAGTACCTCTATCGGTTCTCCCTTCTATTCCAGTATGGTATTGTTCGTGGAAAGAAGGATTGTCGGTATGCCTCTGTGTGGGCTCTAATCTCTTTGATTTTATCCTCATGATCTCTTCGCGAGATATACGTAGGAAGGAGCAATATACTGCTTGACTCCTCGGCGAAGGTATGTTCTCGAAACTTCAACAAAAGCCCGTACCGAGCTCCTGCAGAGTCTTCCACTGGAGTTTATCTATCATCTCCGTAACACCGTAACGCTTTCGCGATTACTAAATGATCCTGTAACGAAGCGCGCTGCTCTCCGTTGGATCTTCTCTATCTATCAACCCTATCTGCTACGGATCCCACACTGCTGAGCAGTATTCAAGCAGTGGGCGAACAAGCGTACTGTAACCTACTTCCTTTGTTTTCGGATTGCATTTCCTTAGGATTCTTCCAAAGAATCTGTCTGGCATCTGCTTTACCGAAGATCAACTTTATGTGATCATTCCATTTTAAATGACTCCTAATGCGTACTCCCAGATAATTTATGGAATTAACTGCTTCCAGTTGCTGACCTGCTATATTGTAGCTAAATGATATGGGATCTTTCTTTCTATGTATTCGCAGCACATTACACTTGTCTACATTGAGATTCAATTGCCATTCCCTGCACCATGCGTCAATTCGCTGCAGATCCTCCTGCATTTCAGTACAATTTTCCATTGTTACAACCACTCGATATACCACAGCATCATCCGCAAAAAGCCTCAGTGAACTTCCGATGTCATCCACAAGGTCATTTATGTATATTGTGAATAGCAACGGTCCTACGACACTCCCCTGCGATACACCTGAAATCACTCTTACTTCGAAAGACTTCTTTCTATTGAGAATGACATGCTGCGTTCTGTTATCTAGGAACTCTTCAATCCAATCGCACAATTGGTCTGATAGTCCATATGCTCTTACTTTGTTCATTAAACGACTGTGGGGAACTGTATCGAACGCCTTGCGGAAGTCAGGAAACACGGCATGTACCTGGGAACCCGTGTCTATGGCCCTCTGAGTCTCGTGGACGAATAGCGCGAGCTGGGTTTCACACGATCGTCTTTTTCGAAACCCATGCTGATTCCTACAGAGTAGATTTCTAGTTTCAAGAAGAGTCATTATACTCGAACATAATACGTGTTCCAAAATTCTACAACTAATCGACGTTACAGATACAATTATTGCTGGATTGGAAGCCGGGTGTGTCTCATAGCTGACGAGTTCGCCGTATCTCGGTCCTCTAAATTTTCTATGTTGGACTGCATGAAATGAGAGGTGTAGGAAGAAACGTAGGAGGAACTAGGAGGTAGACTCGTAGCCAATGTACGACAGACCCGGCAGTTGGGAGAGTTGCTTTGGATTCTGCAAGCAGAGATGTAAAACTCTGATCTAGACAAGGAAGTCATGTGACGGATGCCGTGCTCCTTGGCATTCGCTACAGCCCGGTACTGATGTTCAGTGAAGAGAGTACGAGCTTACGAGTGTCGAACCAAATCTGTGACTGAATTCGGTACTTTCTAGCAAACAGAAATGGAAGAAATTCGCAGATGTAAAAGTAATTTCGGGAGTGTCCACAGGTAGTATTACAGTGCCGCTAATGTTAAGATTTAGTAGAAACTCCGTGAGAGTGTTACGGACGCTGCTTCGATCTACAGAATGGCAGAAACGCTAGAAAACTGTACCGAATTGCAGGAAGACCTGCAGGGGATGTGCAGTTTGTGCGGGGACTGGCCTTTTCTCTTGAACGTAAACAAATGTAGCTTCTTGCGTATAAACAGAATAAGAGAGTTACTACTATTCGATAACACTATTGGCAGTAAGTCATTGGAAACGTAACTACTGTAAAATACCTACAGGTGACTGTCGGGGGCGACTTAACGTCGAATGACCACATAAAACACGCAGATACGTGATGGTGATTGTTTTCAAGAATCTCAAGGAATCGCCATCCGTTTGCGAGAGAACATTCGTTCCATCGATTCTTGGGTCTAGCTCGTCTAGCTCGTCTGGCTGGGGCTTTTAGCAAATGGTATCAATAGAAAAGATCAAGAAGATCGAAAGACGGGTGGTGCATTTTCGTCGTGTAGTAGGCTACAGGTTTTTGCAATTTTTGTAAACATTTTTGAAAAACAGTGATCAATTAATTATTATATTTTGACTAAAGTTCAGTCGTGATCACACTATTTATGTTTTAATGATATAGGTAACCGGTTTCGGTTCTTTTTACAAAACCATCATCAGACTCATGGCTCCCTTAGGATGGTAGGCGGAGCTCTCCTCGCTGCTACGCAGTCAACTGATCAGTTTTGTAAAAAGAACCGAAACCGGTTACCTATATCATTAAAACATAAATAGTGTGATCAAGACTGAACTTTAGTCAAAAAATAAGGCTACAGGTGTTCCCAACCATTCTGAGACCATTACCGCTAACTGCAACCAGATGTTCGGTGGTACCCCACCCCTCGTCACCGCCTAACTGAACTTCACAATGAAAAAAATTTCTTTTATTTTTAAAATAATTAAAACTAAATTATATTTCGTTGCTGTATGTGCGTCAGTGAATCACAAACTGAGTCAGTGAAACGATTCGTACTGCTTATTTCTAGAAACATTTTTCCTATAAAATGATGATCAGTTTTCAGTGTATAGTAAGTGTCACTTACAACTCCTCCTCAGAAGAAAGAAAGCTGACAATCCAGAGTGAGGGCAGACGCTTGTTACAGAGGCATGCTTCCTCCCCCCCCCCCCCCCTCCCCCCATGAACGCCACCCCGCTCTCCCCGTCGTTAAAATCAACTAAGTTAAAATGGGTGCACAATACTTACATTGTTCGTAAAGCACTTCGTTGGAGGACACCTTATTTCTGAATTGGAAGAAACTGGAAGAGTCGAGGCTGGCAATGCTTTGTGTCTGAGCACTGCGACCTGGTGGTGGGGGTGGGGGTGGATTCCAGACGACTGGAAACCGTGGCCTAATCAGATGAGATCAGATTTCAGTTGGTAAAAGCTGGGGTAGGGTTCGAGTGTGGTGCAGACACAACGAAGCCATGGACCCAAGGTGTCAAAAAGGCCCTGCACAAAGTGTTGGTGGCTCCGTGAAGGAGAAGGCTGTGTTTCCGTGGAATGGTTATGTTCGGCTCCTTGGAGACCATTTGCAGCCATTAATGGATTTTATGTTCCCAAAGAACGATTGAATTTTTATGGTGACAGGGCGTCATGTCACCGGGTCACAATTGTCCGCGATTGGTTTGAAGAACATTCTGGACAATTTTAGCGAATGGTTTGGCCACCCAGATCGCTCGACATGAATCCCGTCGAACATTCATGGGACATAATCGAGAGGTTAGTTCGTGCACAAAATCCTGCACGGGCAACACTTTCTGAATTACGGAAGGCTGTGGAGGCAGCATGACAATATTGCTGGAGGGGACTACGAATGACTTGTTAGTCCGTGCCACGTCGAGATGCTGCCGCGCGCAACGCCAGCAAAGGAAAGCGCGACGCGATATTCGGAGGTATCCCGTGGCTCTCGTCACCTCAGTGTGTGTGTCGATTTTACTGTCACAGGTTCATGGTACAAAGTGGACTATGTGAGGAAGTGTTGTTAATACGTTCGCGCCACCACATTGTCACATGCGTTAATGCGAGTATCTCATCAAATGTAATTATTAGCAACTAATGCGACTACTATTACAGTCTTATGAAACAGTAATGACAAAATCTTTTTGAAATAAATTAGTATCGCTACCGAATCTCACTCGAACCCTCTTGTTTCTACGCCTAAAAAAGTTTGATTTTATCCCTCAGTAGATAACACCCCCATGCTATGAACTATCGGTATAGCAAGTGCGAAAAGTCTAGTGGCGGATACTCCAAGAGAGGCTCATGCATAAAGAAGAGGTCTACGACAACATGCGGTCCAAGAGCAATCGGGCAGCTAACCACTTTCTTCCATATACGTCTCCTGAAATGACTAGGTCTATAAAATGAAGAAATTAAGTCTGATACGGAGCTTCTTCCCACGCACAATCTGCGAGTGGAGCAGGCAAGTGGGGCTGAGGGGGGGGGGGGGGGGAGGGGGGACGTTTATAATTTTACCTTCCATCACACACAACACGGTTGCTTGGAAAGTATAGAAGTGACTAATTGTCATCGTGTTTCGGGATGACGTCAGCAATCGCGAAACCTCGTGATATGTCATTACGCCGCGAAAGCCTCGAGTATTACGTAGCTGTACCGGTAGTCGTTTTTGTCAATAGTTTCCAACCTTCAGTGCCTTATGTCAAAGTACTGGGTTTACGATCCTCTATCTCGTGTGTAATTTTGGCGCGGGAGACACTGGTTACATTTTGGCAGACTTTTTGGCAGCCCACTGAACGAAGTCGACAGGCACAGTTGTCGGACGTGCCGCAAGCAACAGAGCAGGGGGCGTTGATTAAAGAACGCTAATTGCCTTCGCCAGTAGCCAGCAGCGTTGATAGCTGCGCCGTGTTCTGCGCGAGTTCATTAAGCGCGTATGCATGTTTGACAGGTTCTCCGTCTGCCTGCCGAAAGAAATGTAATTACTGCTGTGTGCATCGCTAACAGGCTCCCTTTTATAACGTCACGTGAGAAGCTAGTTACGGTAGATCGCGTGACAGCATACTAAGCGTGAAGCATTCTTAGGACTCTATACAACGCTGCCTGCATTTCAGGCGCACTGCTTTCAGCAGTGGTTTTCGCTACCGGTAGACTCTAGATACCCGTTCCTCACTGAGTAGGACTATCGCTTGTTAAAACCCTCACAAATATCGTGAGCGTAAATTGTAATTGCAGTGGGCTACACAAGTAAAGAAAAAAGTGCAAGAGTTAAATATGCGGCCTACGCTTTAATAGAGCGAAAGCCTCGAACCTAGTTGAGTTCATTCACAGGTTACGTTAGCAGTAACGGACTACGAAGGAAGTAAGATTTTCTTAGAGCTAGTTGTCTGCCATATAGATCTACCAGAAAAATGTAAAAAAAAAAGTAAAGCTGTTCTCAAACCGAAGGTTTGCTAGGACACTACATCACAGTACAATATTTTATTAGGCACGTTTCTTATTAGAGGTGGGACAGAAGAGCTTTGAACAGAGCTACCCAGACAGTTACGAGGGCACCAGGAATTGAATATGGTTGCCGAACCACAGTGGAGTATGGCTTTTCGTATACACAAACCATTTCAAATCATTTTTATAGGTGAAAGAAACGACACGTGATAAAAGAAAAATGTAGTATAGACCGGCGATCGAACTCCAGACGTTTCGATTTGCAGCCACTGCAGAAGAGTACAGTGACCGACACAGTGTACACCAGACGGCAAGATGCTGGATAAGCTGCAGTTCTGACAGTTCTAATCCCTCATTTACTTCAATGAAAAAAAAAAAAAAAAAAAGGAAGTCTTACGCATTACAGCTTAACAAAGCTTTAGAATCAAAGAAGTTTCGGTGGTTTGTTTCTCAATGTCGCAACTTGTTTCTCATCTGGCTTAACGAACTTGAGTAGTCCCCTAACTTTCACATCTAGAAAAGGGCTGAGAAGCCAGGACTGGCATGTCAACAGCCAGTGACTAGTATACCACTAGACATGTACGCTGTTCATAGGTCTGATTTCTACCGCCGGCCGAAGTGGCCGTGCGGTTCTGGGGGCTACAGTCTGGAGCCGAGCGACTGCTACGGTCGCAGGTTCGAATCCTACCTCGGGCATGGATGTGTGTGGTGTCCTTAGGTTAGTTAGGTTTAATTAGTTCTAAGTTCTACGCGACTTATGACCTCAGAAGTTGAGTCGCATAGTGCTCGGAGCCATTTGATTTCTACCTGCGCCGCTCCCTAACTAGCTTCGTACTTAAAGACTTGATTGATCCTTGAGCATGGTAGCGTAACAAAACTGAATAAAAATTACCTTTGTTTGAAGTATTATTGTTAGGAAGGAAACATCTCTCGTTATCGTACTTAGCAGCCCCTAACCTTCGCTTGTCTTAATGCTGATATTTTCTGTATATTTTGGCAGAACTCTTCATTATTTCTCATTTTCATTATATTGGTAATAATTCTATCTTTTATAACTTTTTTTTATTTTATTAGTCATAACAACGACAGGCTCTTTGGTATTAACACAGTTTACGCAGCGCCGGCCGGAGTGGCCGAGCGGTTCTAGGCGCTACAGTCTGGAACCGCGCGACCGCTACGGTCGCAGGTTCGAATCCTGCCTCGGGCATGGATGTGTGTGATGTCCTTAGGTTAGTTAGGTTTAAGTGGTTCTAAGTTCTAGGGGACTGATGACCACAGCAGTTAAGTCCCATAGTGCTCAGAGCCAAAGTTTACGCAGCAAACGAACACCAGTGGCAGGAGTGGAAGACAATGTTCCCGGGTGCATTGTTGTGTTCCAACCTCTCGCCAGAATAGGGTACGTTCAACGCTATCGAGCACGATACAGGTGTCACGGTGTGGGGAGGCTTAATGTTACATGGGCGTACTGACCTCCAGATCTCAGTGGTCAACGTTATTGTTAATCTGTACTCCTTCCCCAAGTTCGTCTTTCCGGGATGCCTCGGCTTGACTTCTTTCTATGGACGACAATGCGCGACCACTTGGAACAGCGCAGGTGGAGGAGGTGTTGGAACGAGAGGATATTCGGCGAACTGGCGAACCTGCCCGTTCCCCCGACTTAAATCGCATCGAGGACGTGTGGGACACATTGGAGAGGCGCATGCATCGACGACTATCCAGCTGGTCAGGAATGGATCGCCCCACCGCAACAACTCCTTCCCAACCCGTGGACAGCATGGGAGCACACTGGAGACTATGCACTACCGCCCGGGGGAATCACGATGACCTCATTCTAGTTATGCATTTGAATTATAATGCCGTTTCTTTCAGTTAGCTTCCATGCTATATTATACTATACTCTATTAAGTCTACTGTAACAATTCATTGTATATATGGTCAAAGTTTCACGGGGCTATGCTACTTGGCTGTAACAGATCATATCAAATTTACTTTCGTTCTTAAATACTGAAACCAGTGTATTTGTTGCAAGCCTGTAAGGCAAAGATCTAATGGCAGAACACTGCGCTGCTTACGTTCCTTCTTGTGCATAGCACGACGTGTTTCAGGAATTTATTCCCATTATCGAGTGAAGAATTCTAAGATTAGGTGGGTAGATCACGTAACTAATGAGGCGGTACTGAATAGAATTGGGGAGACAAGAAATTTGTAGCACAATTTAACTAGGACACGTTCTGAGACATCACCAGTTTAGTATTGGAAGGGGGGCGGGGATCGTAGAGGGAGACCAAGAGATGAATGCAGTAAGCAGCTTCAGAAGGATGTACGTTGCACTGGGTATTCAGATGTGAAGAGGCTTGCACAGGATGGAGTAGCGTGGAGAGCTGCATTAAATGAGTCTTTGGAATGAAGACCACAACAACGACAACAAAAACAAGTGAAACTATTTATATTGGTATATAATTACTTGCACTTTATAATGAGAATAAATTCCTGAAACTTAAATGGTTCAACGTTTCATTACAAAATCTTTCATGACACAGTTACAGGCCTGTTGGGTAAATATGAGTGCCGTTTCAGGAAATCGAGTGGCGGGTGCAAGTCGTCAGTCTGTTGCCGTTCCTTCTCGAACGCAACGCGCCCGCTGTTGTTTTGTAGATGCGTGCAGAGCAGAGTTATAAAACTACCATGGCCCAACATAGACTATTGCAACTGAACTATTGTAGTTTTCCTGATAGCTTTCGTCAGTTACCTGTTCGTTAAGCGTGTTGCATACCTATCAGGCGTTACCTCATTTCGATCGCTTTGTTTGTCTGTGCGATAACGGTCTCACTAGATTCCACTAGAGATGGGAAGCCGTGAATCGTCTAGAAACTGAGCGTGGGTATATAAAATGCTGCGTAACTGAAAAATAAATGGTAGTTGTAGCAAAATTGAAATTCTCATTATTTGATTCAGTTTTTAGTCGAAAATTGTTGATTTGTAACGTAAAAAGAGGAATGTTGTAAAAATACAAAAATACGTATTTATCATGTAGCACTAGAAAATACAATTTCCTAAAAAGAAGGTAAAATTTAAAAAAATACAAAACAAAAACATATCAGACATCGCTTCAATACTTCATCGAGCTTGATAAAACATGTTTCTGTTATTTCTAAACAACTTTTGCACTTATCTGTTATAACAGGAAACTCTTGCTTTTGATAGAGAACATTCTGTTGGGTACAAAACAACAACAATAATTATATAGATTTTTTTATATAGCGTATATATACCATGCTTGCATCAAAAGTAATTGTTTTGATTACATAAAAGCTCACAAGTTGCTTATAAAATATAATTTATATTTTGTAAGTACACAGTGGACTATTACTGAAACATGTGCTGTTTTAATTATGTGCGAAACAAACCAAAAACCGTTCCTATCTCACACATTTATTTATGTTTCTTTCACTACCAAAGCTACAAATAGTACCGGTAATCCTACCATTTACTACATTTATATACTGTAACAAAACTACCGAACTGTGGTTTTGGTAGAGCGCAACTCTAGTGCAGAGTCTCGTGTTGGCCAGTGTGGCTGGCTGCAGGCCGGCTACACTGGAGTGTGTTGTTCTGTTAGCTCCAGCGTGGGACCTGGAGCATGGTGTTCGTCAGGAATGGAACCCAGGTTCACCACGTAAGTAGCAGACACGCTAACCGCTAGAGCGCGCGTGTGGCTCGGCATCGGCAGGCAACGATTATCACGCCTATGTTATCCTATCTCGCCCGCCGTTAATTTAGACCGCAGGAGCTACTAAATATTTATACCGAGCGCGCGGGTCCTTATATATGCGCGCGACTCGCATGAATAACGGATGGAATCACTGTACTTTCCTTTTAGGGAACTGTGCGGTAATTAATGCCGTATTAATGCACACTATTGAAATAGTGGTTTAATATACATCCACGATACAAAAACCGGACCTACTCAAAACGAGTAGTGAAAACGGTCTTCACTTACGAACAAACACATCTCACTCGCCGTCTTTCTCCAAGTGCTGGAATACTTTTGTCAGTGTGTGGGCGTCGAAGGCTCGAATGTTGTGGAATGTAGCACTTTCTGAATTCCCTATTATGCGGGAATCATTACTGTACATTTCGCTCTTCTTACGTCACAAAGTAAATAGTTAGCAGATTGAAAGATTCGAACGACCGTGGGTTTATGATAATTTGGACCCCAAAAATTTTCGTCGCGCGAGTCTGAAATGCAAGTTTAACGGAGTGTTGCCAATAAACACATCCGCTCGTCCGCACGATATAAACTACAGTAGTCGACGGCAAAGGGTTTCGAGATACTTACTCCAGTCGTAAGAAAAGGTCTATAATTACTCAGTGCGTAGAACAGTTCTTTACGCAGTCATCACGTAAGCCTCACACGTAACGCCGACATATGGATCGCGTCCAAGCTGTAGCAACCAACAGCTACAGTGGTCTGTGTTCTTCATGTATACATCACATTTAACGTCTAATGCGTGGATTTTAGCCAGATCCTCGCAACATAGTTCCACTAACATTTCTGTATGCGTTTGCTGCTGCAATTAGTACTCGCATACAGTTAATAGTATGTTTTTGCAGTAGCCATAGGAAGTGCCCCGAATGTCCGAACAGTGTGTTGGCAAATAATGCATGGATATGTTTCGTCTGACTTCAGGTTTAATTTTGTTTACGTGTTGAAATTCGTAAAACAATAATTTAGTTCGTCTGCCTTAACACTACTGGCGCGTGTCTCACAGGACATCTTGTAAGACATGGATTCGAAAAGCATCGACTCAGTGCCACATCTACGCTTATTAACAAAACTGCGATCACATGAGTCATCAAATAATATTTGTGATTGGGTTCAGCATTTCTTGGTGGGAACGACGCAACATGAGATTGGAATAACAGAGAACTGTGAAGGTGGTTCGATGAACCCTCTGCCAGGCACTTAAATGTGATCTGCAGAGTATCCATGTAGATGTATCTTGGGTGGCGAGTAATCGACAGAGGTATAAGTAATTCCAAAAAACTAAAAAATGCACCATAAATGAATTATCCGAATGGGGCGGAAATTAGTAGATGTGACGTACATGTACAGACAAACAAGTGATAACAATTTCAGAATAATTGTACAATTTATTGAAGAGAATCTCATTGACTGGAGCAGTGGTGGTTCGGGGCGTCATTTCTCTTCATAGCAGGACCCATTCGGCACCCTTACAGCACAGCGGTACGTCGAGGATATTCTGCACCCCGTTTTGTTGCTCTTCATGGCAAGCCATCCTGGGCTTACATTTCAGCAAGACAATGCCCGACCGCACACGGCAGAGTTTCTACTACTTGACTCCATGCTTTCCAGACCCTAACTAGGCCACCAAGGTCGCCGGATCTATGGATATTTAGAGCATTATTGGCAAGGCTCACCAATCAGTTCGAGATTCTGGCCAGAATTTGGCACAGTCTCTCTCAGGAGGACATCGAACAACTCTACAATCAATGGCAAGCCGAATAGCTGCTTGCATAAGGGCTGGAGGTGGACCAACTCGTTACCGACTTGCCTAATGTGCGAAGTTCTTTTTCTTAAATAAATCGTCCAATTTTTCTGTAATTGTAATTATTTATGTGTCTACACATGTACATACATCTAACTATCTCTGTCCTATTCGGATAATTCATTCGTGCTGCGCCGTGGTTTTTTTTTCTGATTGAAAACGCAATAGCATTCTTAGAGAAGATACTGGACTGTGTTGCACGCACAGCTTGAAAACTCGTTCGCCATTTTCTTTCAAATGAACGCAACCATTTTTAGTTTTTTGCTCATACCACAGAACTGCTGCAGCTGATATAAAAATAAGAGGGGTGACATACTTTACTTACTTTCAGTCCATAATGTCATGTGGGATTATTTTATGGGTTAACCCACCAACCCAACTTCAAGTTTAGCGCGGCGAAAATTTTTGGGGAGATCTGAAGAACGTGTGGAGAGATCTGTTTAAGGATTGAGGTAGCAACTACTGCTTTCTTATACATGTATTTATTGCTTTAATGAAATTTGACTTAAAAATTTCTCATCTTCAAACGACTCATTTCATGGAATCAGTACTAGGCATAAGAATCATCTTAGAGAAGAGTTAGTCACTTTTATACGGAAAGGTGCTCCTACGGAGCCGGCGACTGCCACGTAGACATCAGTGACTAGCTCAGCGCCCGCGGCTTCGCCTGCCTACACGTATGGTCTTGCACAGGCTTTTTTCTCTAATGGAATTTTAAGTCGTTCACAAATTGCATCACTTTCTAAACTTTTCGCTCTAATTACGGCGATGGAAGCATGGTCTTTTCCGAATGTACTTCTGATCAAAAAACCATTCTGGCAGATGGGGTCCAAAGTTTTTGTTAATCATTCTTTTTGCGTTCTTGTGGTGGTATTTCCACAGAAATTTTCATCTCCTAACACATGTTTCTTTATATCTAACCGAGAAGTGAAATGCTAATTTTTATAGATTTAGCATTAAAAAATATTTAATATAACGAAATATTTTCTTAGGAATTTTCGTCCCTTATTTCATCTCCAAAGGGCTTGAATTTCCAAAAAAAAAAAAAAAAAAAAAAAAAAAAAAAATGAAACACCAATTTTTTTTTTTATTTTGAACCGGGAAGTCAAATACCAATTTTCATATATGTACTTCTAAAAATACTTCAGTAGCGCTTCAATAACGATTTATTTAAAAAAAAAAAACTTTCACCCACTATTTTGCCCCATAGCGGTTAAATTTCCAAAAATGCTGAAACATGTATTTCTTTATTTTTGATTGGTAAACCAAATACCAGTTTTCGTAGGTCTAGTTTCAAAACTGCCTTAATAGCAACATTTTTCAGAAAACCTTTCGTCCTCTGTTTCACCCACTTAGGGGTGGAATTTCGAAAAAAACGGCATCTTAAACTAAGTCTACAGTATAAGATCAACACCCTCTCCAAACTTCAACATTCTATCCTTAGCGCTTCTGGGATGGGTTATGATGAGTCAGTCAGTCAGGACATTGCCTTAGACAGTATCAACTAATGTTTTACGTCAAATCTGACTTCCGAACAGCTTCAGTGCAGTAACATGATCAGTGTAAGTGTAGTAAACTGGTTCTCTCTTTGATGATGTGTGGCTACAGTTGCCTAAGAGTTATCGTACGCACATCATGTAAACACATTTAAATCCTTATTAGAAGCATGGTATTACGTTTTAAATGATTTTTTCCCTCATTTCTCATCCATGTGAACCATTCGAGCTTTGCGGAAGGAACATTGCCATTTCTCTTTTTCTCTGTTGGAAATATGCATTCCGTGTTCTTGTTTTATGACAAGTTCTACATCCTTGAAGACCCATCACTGTGAATCAATGTAACAAGAAGTACGTGACCCGTCGCGAGTGCACTAGTCGGTAACTCGGCACTCGGCCACGGTGTCAGATAACCGCATTGTCTGCTACGTTTTCTCCGGCGTGCTCGTCTCCTACGGTAGTACCGAAGGGAGCGCACCACTCGAAACCTGCCACTTGCTCGTCGGTTAACCGTTCTAATCGGTGTTGTAAGCGAGCGTGATGAGTGCCGCTAAAAATATGTGCCCCCGTAAACAGAAGATCTAAATAGGATGGGTGAGCGTGCGAGCCACTCGGCAGCTGGACTGGCCCTGCCATCGTAACCGCGGAGTGGGTGTCGGCTGTTGTCTTGTAGGTGACGTCACGGCTGAGTCAACCTGCTCGCCCAGCTAGCGGATCAGAAAGCAGGCAGAGGGGGACCACGTACTGTTTCAGTAATGTAAGGGCAGCAACGGTGCGTCGGCAGGTCGTGTACGCAGATGGAGAATTAACCTGACATTCGCCAAAACTACGTGGAAAACAGCGTAAAAGTCATAGACCAGACGCGCGGGTTCAATTCACACTTCACTCTTTCATCTGGCTCCATATGAAGCAACTACTACCTGCACATAAATTAGGTGACACTGTTGACATTACTAAGCGACTACTTTAAATTAAGGAACTCACATACAGGGGGATGGATCAAGATATGGAAACAAGGTTTTCGGCAAATGATAACAACTGACCACATAATGTTGGATGGGTAATACTTCTAACTCTTGCATCAACACGAATCTGAAACCAAGTATGTTTCTTCAATGGAGGGGTGTACTTTTACCAACTGTATTCGAAATTCTTGAAAACACTTGTTAACCCTAGAACAAACACTAAAGCGAGCGAAATGTTACTAAACCATCGTAAATTACACTACTCCATATTTTGTTCACAAGAAGTTATAATTTATAGTTTATGCACTAGCTAATTACAATTAAAAGGTCTCCAGTGATATGTCACATACAAAATAACTACGAAAGATCCATTGTACAACCTATACTGACAATACGAATTGGTACCAGTTACAATAGTAAATTTTACGATGGTTTAGCAATCTAGGATTAATACTGGCGTTGCAACTTTCCGCAAAAATATCTGAGAAATATGGTACAGTTGAAAGATAACGCGGCTGGAATCGTGAACTACACTAAATAGCGCTCTTATGCTAGTTTCCGCCGTTGTATCTACCGTACCTACTGTTTACTTGTTTCCTTTAAACATAGGTGTGTACACGCATCTGAAATAGTTTTCCTAGCCTTTTCTGATACGTTAGAAGTTAGTATACAGCTGTATTTACGACAATCGTATCTGACCCCGTAAAAAACAGGGCAAGAGGAAATACGTTTTTTATCAGTAGCGTAGGCCTGACTTCTTACTGCGTACAAGGAGAGAACCCTACCTAGCGGAGTTTACACCGCAGTAGCCGATTCTGGCTGCTTTGCTTTTCAACTTTAATGCATTTTCTCGGATACGTTATCTAAAAGTTTCAACGCCAACATTATCGAGCGTTACATCACTGTACTCGTCTTTTCAAGTTTTCACGTCAGAAAAATAAAAAAACTCACTTGTTTAGCATCTCAACTGATAAGGCTCATACACACACAACAAAATTATGTGGCCCCTCTACCTGCTGTCACTCGTCGAAAGCCTAGTTTCGATACCTTGATCCGAAAAAAATGGTGCAAATGGCTCTGAGCCCTATGGTCATCAGTCCTCTAGAACTTAGAACTACTAAAACCTAACTGACCCAAGGACATCGCACACATCCATGCCCGAGGCTGGGTTCGAACCTGCGACCGTAGCAGTCGCGCGGTTCCGGACTGAAGCACCTAGAACCGCTCGGCCACCGCGGCCGACACCTTGATACGTCACCCGTACATTACAAGAGAAACTGAATGAATAAAGTGACAACGCACAGGCAAAACAATAATGTAATAATTGTGGCAGTGCAGTTATAGATTTCCGGCTTCTAGGGATCGTCCCCCTTCTGTACGATGTGTGTGCAGGGCGAGAACGGGGAGAAAAGAATATAGATGTACCGCGTGCGTTCTGCCACGCACTGCGCGATGGCTCGCAGAACTCAGACGTAGGCGAACAGCTGCCAACGGCGCGAAGGACTGGCGAGTGAAGAACCTAAAGCGCCTTACAGAAAAACAAATGTGTTCATTCGTATTCCTTTCACCGACGAGAACTTGTGAGTGGCGATAGGTCACGTCCGTCGCAAGTTCGTCACACGGCTTCGCCTCAGCTGCCGGGCTAAAAGTGTTGCTGCAGGAATGCGCTGTCATTCGATCTGTGGCATCCACACACAACATGTGTACACTAACCGACCGTATACACTGCAGACTGCAGTTATTAAGAGCAAAGAGCGCGAAAGAGAGGCTCTCCAGCTCGGAAGAGATTCAGACACGTTTGAAGCCTCTCCGCGAGGTTACCTTTTGTTAACCTGCGGAGTCTCCTTTCTCCGGTACAATTACCGGCATAACTTAGGGACATCGAAGTCGCCGAAGTGGTGTCCATTTAAAAGAATTGTTGTACTTGCTCACACGATATTATTATTATCATCATCAGACGTTGAGGAATATGATTCAGTACTAGCTAGCAATTCTGTCACATGCTATTGTTTCTTCCGTGACTTGTAGTCTTTGGATTTTGGATCTGAACGTCGGCGTGCGCAGGTACGGAGTTTTGTAGATGAACGATCTCCGTAAGTAGCGGAACGGAACACAACTGAATTAAAGTCATTTTGTTCAGCTACGCTCGTCCGAGACAGACCACTTCCCATGCTCCAAGCACAGCTTAAATTGTTGCAAGTGAAACAAAGCATCAGCTAATTTCATTTAAGAAGCATAGCAAATTACGAACCATTTTGTGACTGGCTAGCCGGCCGTTGTGGCCGAGCGGTTCTAGGCGCTTCAGTCTGGACCCGCGCGACTGCGACGGTCGCAGGTTCGAATCGTGCCTCGGGCATGGATGTGTGTGATTTCCTTAGGTTAGTTAGGTTTAAGTAGTTCTAAGTTCTAGGGGACTGATAACCTCAGATGTTAAGTCCCATATTGCTCAGAGCCATTTGAACCATTTTGTGACTGGCTACCGATATCTGGAGGGCAGCGTGGAGGGTAAAAATCATAGAGGGAGACCAAGAGATGAATACACTAAGCAGATTCAGAAGGATGTAGGTTGCAGTAGGTACTGGCACAGGATAGAGTAGCATGGAGAGCTGCATCAAACCAGTCTCAGGACTGAAGACCACAACAACAACAACCGACATCTGACTGATGATTCTTTGCGTTCACTTCCAGTCCTTCAGCAAGTGAACGGTTAGCAACACTGGGAGCGAACATGTACCTTTTTCCGTCGTTTCCTGTCTAGTAAAGTTGCCAAACGGCCAAAATGAATTATAAAATTATTGTGATATACACAAATTTAAAGGCTGTATATTCAGCCAGATACCTAAGATTACAATAACGACGACTTAAAACATTGAGGGGTAGGCGAACCAAAGAATGCGTTTTACTACACCTCTGGAGGTACAACAGATCTACAAAAGAAATGCTTCCCTCTCTACCCTTGTCCGCCCTCTTCTGAAGCGTTGCTACGCGACATGAGATTAGTGTCAGTAAGACTGACGAAAGAGATAGAAAAAAGTCTAAGAAGGAAAGTTCATTTTTTTTATCACACCATCACGAAAGAGAGTGTTTCTCGTTGCAACGAGATATTTTCACGAAACTGGTATCAGAAACTTTCTGCTTCGAATAGCAAAACATTTTGTTGACTTCCACCTACTTTGGCAGAATTTTATCACTGTGATTCGATAACAGAAATCAGAAGTGACATGGAAAGATATGTATTCATTTTTTCCACGTGCTTTTCGCGATTTGAACGGTGAAGAAAAACCCTGAAAGTGACTAACATTCTCTGCGAAAAGCACTTAAGCCTGAATTATAGAGTAGTCATGTAGAAGTAGATATAGTTAATCTGTACACTTATGAGGCAATAAAGGTTCAAATGGCTCTGAGCATTATGGGACTTAACATCTGAGGTAATCAGTCCCCTGGAACTTAGAACTACTTAAACCTAACTAACCTAAGGACGTCACACACATCCATGTCCAAGGCAGGATTCGAACCTGCGACCGTTGCGGTCGCGCGGTTCCAGACTGAAGCGCCTAGAACCGCTCAGCCACACTGGCCGGCGGCAATAAAGGAAACCAAGGAGAAATTTGGAAAGGGAATTAATGTTGACGAAGAAGAAATTACAACTTCCGGGTTTTACTGATGACTTTATAATTCAGTCAGAGACAGGGACTTGGAAGAGCAGCTGAATGGAATGCATAGCGTCTTGAAAAGAAGTCATAGAATAAACAATAGCAAAAGAGATGCAGGGATAACGGAATGTAATCCAAGCAAATGAGGGGATGCTGAGGAAATTAGATTAGGAAATGAGGCAGTGAAAATAGTAGGGAGTTTCACTATTTGGCCGAAGAAGAGAGGGTACAAAATGCAGACTGCCAATAGCAAGAAACTCATTACTGAAAAACAGATATTTTGACAGCAAATATACATTTAGATGTTAGGAAATTATGTTCCAGCCATTTTTTTATCGATAACATTTTTTCCTCAGTACCCTGTTTACCACAGCAAATAGCTACGTTTGAAATGGTGGAGTACGAGTAAATAAAATAATACGGCTTGTGTGCACTGCTCACTTTCAACATGCTCGAAATGTCATTTGAAGCTCAGACAGTGTGCGCACTGTCACTTTACGACAAAAAAGGATTGCCAGCGACACTACTGGAACCTTCAGCCGCTATAGTGAAATACAAAAGGCTGCAGTGTCCGCTCGCAGCAGATGACGGCTAGGTACGGCGCGCCGAGGAGAATGCAACAACACGTGGGCGACGCAGACAATGCGCAACCGTCAACGGAACGGACGACATCGCTGATGGTTGAACGTTGTCAGTGCACGGAACCTCGGCGCCACGGCATGGTAAAAGGACGGTTACAAATAGTCGAAAAAAGTAACCATTCCGGAAATAGCAGTCCTAGAAGAATTTATTAATGGGCAAAAGTGAAGTGTGTAATGATGTTCTTGATAGTGCTCTTTGGTAAACTACACACAACAGGGAACATTTCAAAACATCAAATTTCATTTATTCGAGAAATATGACTATAAATTCAACAAACAATATTTAGACCTAAGTATTGTCCATATCCTACGAGTCTTGTTTCCTTTTAATTTGCTAAATAACGACAAATTATTTGTTTCCCCCAGCGGTGCAAAAATGATTCACTCTCGATGGATTTTTTATTTTTAAAAATTGTATCAATTTATGTCCTTATTTATGCATATTCTAGGTTCGTTGGTTGGTTAACTTGGGGTAGGGGATCAAACAGCGAGGTCATCGTCCCATCGGTTTAGGGAAGGATGGGAAAGGCAATCTGCCGTGCCCTGTCACAGGAACCCTCCCGGCATTTGCCTGAAGCGCTTTAGGAAAATCAAATTATACTTTTTTTTTTCTTTATGCAGGAGTAGTAAAACCTAGCGGCAAATAATTTTCAGCTTTTAGATGCCGGATCTTTCTTTTCGGAGCTCACTCGAAAGAAAAGACCTCGTGTAACCGTGGCAGTAAGTCAGGTAAAGAAAGCAGTGAATACTTTACAGCTCGAAGAAACACTACACTGACGCCGTTGCTGGGTCATGCAGACTTGCTTCCCGAGAATTCCCTTCCGTTCACAGATTGTGCGAATACCGTTTTTTGATCGTTGCTGGGTCAAGAAGTCTTGCTTCCCGTGAATTCCGTTCCGTACACAGGTTGTGTGAATGCCGTCTTTCGAGACGCGTTGTGGAATGATTTGGCGCTGCGTTCCGTGAAGTCCGGTGGGAACTGGCCTTTCCCCCTGGTGGCTTTAGCTTCGCCACATAAATGGTGGAACTTACGGTTCGCCAGCGGAGCGATCTGTTTGCCGGAAGATAACAGGAAGGGAGCTGCCTCGACTA
Source organism: Schistocerca serialis cubense (assembly GCF_023864345.2). Taxonomy (NCBI): domain Eukaryota; kingdom Metazoa; phylum Arthropoda; class Insecta; order Orthoptera; family Acrididae; genus Schistocerca; species Schistocerca serialis. The sequence goes on along the minus strand of NC_064646.1, from coordinate 469,532,050 downwards.
TGGGCTGTGAGCTGCTCTTCACTTTGGATCTGCGCTGTTACTTCTGTTCAGATAGTCGGGCACGCAATCTGGTCTGGCAGTCCCGCCGTTTCCAGGAAATGCCGTCTTCCCAGCGTCGAGCCTTCCGCCGTGCTCGTTATCTCTGCTGGCACATTATGCCTCCTGTTTGTCTGCGATACACGTGCTGACGTATGCGTGGTCTCACACCGATCTGTACCGCGCATCGGTACATCGACGCCTTCATAATTATTCACTCCGCAAGTCATGGCAGAGGATACTTCTTAACAAAATTAGTCATTCTGTCTTGTTTGCATATTCAACGAGAACACTTGTAGTCTTTACAGCCGCCTCTTCCATGTCGCCTAAGAGAAACCCTGCTCTGTACTTCAGCTTTAAGCTGCACGTTTTTATTGGGTTGGCGCATAAGATCGTAGTGTTTTTCTCTCAGTTTAATAAACACAGCAGATACGTATAATAGATACTTTAGTCATCAATAATACAAAAAATGGTTCAAATGGCTCTGAGCACTATGCGACTTAACTTCTGAGGTCATCAGTCGCCTAGTACTTAGAACTAATTAAACCTAACTAACCTAAGGACATCACACACACCCATGCCCGAGGCAGGATTCGAACCTGGGACCGTAGCGGTCGCTCGGTTCCAGCCTGTAGCGCCTAGAACCGCGCGGCCACTCCGGCCGGCTCAATGATACACTGAAGACCCACAGAAACTGGTACAACTGCCTAGTATCGTGCAGGCCCCCGCGAGCACGCAGAAGTGCCGCAACACGACGTGGCGTGGACTCGTCTAATACCTGAAGTAGTGCTGGAGGGAACTGACATCACGAATCCTGCAGTGCTGTCCATAAATCCATGAGAGTTCGACGGGGTGGAGATCTCTTCTGAACAGCACTTGCAAGGCATCCCAGATATGATCAATGATGCTCATGTCTGAGGAGTTTGGTGGCCATCGGAACTGTTTAAACTCAGAAGAGTGTTCCTGGAGCCACTCTGTAGCGATTCTGGACGTGTGGGGCGTCGTTTTGTCCTGCTGGAATTGCCCAAGTCCGTCAGAATGCACAATGGACATGAATGGATGAGGGTGATGAGACAGGATGATTATGTATGTGTCACCTGCCAGAATCATATCTACACATACCCCACACCACTACAGTCTTCACCAGCTCGAACAGTCCGCTATTGACATGCAGGGTCCATGGATTCATGAGGTTGTCTCCATATCCATACAAGTCTATCTGCTTGATACAATTTGAAATGGGAATCGTACAACCAGGCAACAGTCCAATATCGGTGTTGATGGGCTGATGTGAGGTGTAAAGCGTTGTGTCATGCAGTCATCAAGGGTACATGAGTCGGCCTTCAGTTCTGAAAGCCCATATTGATCATGTTTCGTTGAATGGTTTGCATGCTGACACTTGCTGATGACCCAGCATTGATTGAAATCTGCAGCAATTTGCAGAGGGGTTGCACTTCTGTCGCATTGAACAATTCTCTTCAGTTGTCATTGGTCCCATTCTTGCAGAATCTTTTTCTGGCCACAGCAATGTTGGAGATTTGATGTTTTGCAGGATCCCGATATTCACGATATACTTGTGAAATCCCCACTTCATCGCTACCTCTTAGATGGTGTGTCCAATCGCTCGTGCGCCGACAATAACACCACGTTCAAACTCACTTAAATCTTGATAACTTGCCATTGTAGCAGGAATAATCGATATAACAACTGCTCCAGATCCTTTTTGTCTTACATAGGCATTGACGACCGCACCGCCGTATTCTGCCTGTTTTACATACCACTGTATTTAAATACCCATGCCTATAACAGTTCTTTGGCGCTTCGGTGTGTATTCTCCTTCACTATTTACAACAGTCTGACATCGATTCCGCGACTCTTCAGCCATTTCCGGAGCGTTTCACCCGGAAGGGAAATTCCTTGGAAGCTGTTCGATGGAGGTGAAAATCTGAGGGCGCGAGATCAGGTGAATGACTTGTCAACCCACCTCCCGTACAGTGTTGTCAGTCTAGCAGCATGCGCTGTGCATTGTCGTGGAGTAGCATCACTTCACGCAGTCTTCCTGGTCGTCGATCTTGGACTGTGTCTGCAAGATGTCACGTATTGTCTGCAGTGTCGGGTCAACCTCGGAGAAGCAATTCGTAGCACATCACACCGTCGCTGTTCCACAAGATACATAAGATTAACTTTTATGTCCGCCCCCGGTAGCTGAGTGGTCAGCGCGATATAATGTCGATTCTTAGGGCCCGGGTTCGATCCCTGGCTGGGTCGGAGATTTTATCCGCTCAGGGACTGGGCGTTGTGTTGTCCTAATCATCATCATTTCATCCTCATCGACGCGCAGAAGTGGCGTCCAATCGAAAGACTTGCATCCGGCAAACGGTCTACCCGACGGGAGGCCCTAGTCACACGACATTATTATTATTATTATTAACTTTTATGGAGGCACGCAGGTCTTTGTAAGGAGAGTTCATGCTTAGTTTACTTCAGCCATTCCTTTCTTTTCCTTGTGTTAGCATAAAGACATCATTTCTCGTAACTAGTAACGATGCAAGAAAAGAATGGTCTCTGTTGTCCAGCAGCCAATCGATGAGGAGCAAGCAGAGATGCACGTACGGCCACCTGATTTTTTGTAATTTTGGCTAAGAGCATGCGGTACCCATACACTGGATTTTTGAACCTTCCCCACTGCATGCAAATGTTGCCCGATGGTGGAATGATCACTGTTCATCACACCTACCAGTTCTCTAGTACACTGACGTGAATAATTGTGGATTAATGCGTGGAATGTCACTAGCGTCAAAACTATCTTCTTTAGAAAACGTTTTCTTACCATGCTCTTTCCAATGGCGTTATCGCCATAGATGGCGCAGATGTTTCTGGCTACCTCCCCTGTTATCCCTCAGGAGAATACGCCGGAAATGTTCCGATTTCTCCACTTGGCACTCCATTTTATAGAATGCACAGCTGCACCCACTATCTCCAGATGACAGTATGTAAACTCAGATAACAACAGTCAACTACAAATAAAAAATGACATTGGATAAATAACCCCTGGCAAGCGGAATACCATTATGCAAAACAAAAATGCTACGAACTTATGCACGAGCCTAATACAATTGCTTTCGCATCGCGATGATAAAAAGTCTAATATGAGACAGAAGAGGAGAACAATCCACAAACTGTTCACGACCGATTTAGTAAACGTATGTTTGCAAGTAACGCGACACGTGCGTCATCGTTAACATGAACCAGTAGTGTTGACGTCATCGCAGTTTCACGGCTTGTCCGTGTGACGCACCGCCTATGTGGTAAGCAACCAGGGAGGGCTCCGGTGTAGCCGGCCTTTGTGGCCGAGCGGTTCTAGGCGCTTCAGTCTGAAACCGCGTGACTGCTACGGTCGCAGGTTCGAATCCTGCCTCGGGCATGGACGTGTGTGCTGTCCTTAGGTTAGTTAGGTTTAAGTAGTCGTAAGTTCTAGGTGACTGATGACCTCAGATGTTAAGTCCCATAGTGGTCAGAGCCATTTTGAACTCCGGTGTCCATACACGCGATCGCGACAGCTAGTTCAGAGAAATCAGGACAAAGCTGTCACCAGGTCGCACCAGGATTTCAATTCCGCATGCAGCTAGATGCGAGCTCAGCGTCTTTAAAACCACGACGATTCTGTCTCGTAAAAAGAGTATAGGTCCGTATCTAAAATTCATATTTGTCTCATTTTATAATCTTAGTGAGCAGGGAAATTTTAAAATGCAAACTGAAACTAGAGAAAAGACAAAGTATTAATTTTGGATATGTTTATCTTGTAATGACGTAAAAGAATGTTGAAAATTAGTGTACTGGTGTAATGATGAATACTTGCGTAAATGTTCTAGTAATCAGTTATGTGAAGGGGGACGAGATGCACGAATTACAAAAATGTGGATAAGTTTGAGTAGGACTAGCGCACCAAGCATTCCGTAAAAGCTTATCTACAGGGTTATTACAAATGATTGAAGCGATTTCACAGCTCTACAATAACTTTATTATTTGAGATATTTTCACAATGATTTGCACACACATACAAAAACTCAAAAAGTTTTTTTAGGCATTCACAAATGTTCGATATGTGCCCCTTTAGTGATTCAGCAGACATCAAGCCGATAATCAAGTTCCTCCCACACTCGGCGCACCATGTCCCCATCAATGAGTTCGAAAGCATCGTTGATGCGAGCTCGCAGTTCTGGCACGTTTCTTGGTAGAGGAGGTTTAAGCACTGAATCTTTCACATAACCCCACAGAAAGAAATCGCATGGGGTTAAGTCTGGAGAGCGTGGAGACCATGACATGAATTGCTGATCATGATCTCCACCACGACCGATCCATCGGTTTTCCAATCTCCTGTTTAAGAAATGCCGAACATCATGATGGAAGTGCGGTGGGGCACCATCCTGTTGAAAGATGAAGTCGGCGCTGTCGGTCTCCAGTTGTGGCATGAGCCAATTTTCCGCGGGCTGCGCGTGAAACTTGCCCGCACGCGTTCAACCGTTTCTTCGCTCACTGCAGGCCGACCCGTTGATTTCCCCTTACAGAGGCATCCAGAAGCTTTAAACTGCGCATACCATCGCCGAATGGAGTTAGCAGTTGGTGGATCTTTGTTGAACTTTGTCCTGAAGTGTCGTTGCACTGTTATGACTGACTGATGTGAGTGCATTTCAAGCACGACATACGCTTTCTCGGCTCCTGTCGCCATTTTGTTTCACTGCGCTCTCGAGCGCTCTGACGGCAAAACCTGAAATGCGGCTTCAGCCGGACAAAACTTTATGAGTTTTTCTACGTATCTGTAGTGTGTCGCGACCATATCTCAATGAATGGAGCTACAGTGAATTTATGAAATCGTTTCAATCATTTGTAATAGCCCTGTATGTACATAGATAGTTCATTCATGCCAAGGATCTAAAATTTCGGCGATTTTTGCCTGTTGTCGATAACCGTACTGGTAATATATTGGTCCCTGGGATTCCAAGACTTTCAAGGATCTTAAGTTTTGGGAGTGTATTTTGTGTAATTTCGCATTTGGATTCATAGTAACAGGCTATGCTAATTGGCAGTTGCATTTATGTCTTACATTTTGATACAAACTCGTTCATCCGAACCTATAGGATACTTTCTGTTGACCTAGAATCGTCAAATGTAGTAAGAAGCTAGCTTTCACAGTGCAAGTAAAGGAATAATCCGAAAATTGTTAAAGACTTCGCCGAGGGACTGTAGACCTTAATTCATAACATAAATTAGCAGACGGACAGGCAGGCAGTCGGATAACAAATGACAATTTTTTTCGTGTGATATAATTAGAAATCAACAATATTCGAATTTTTTCCTTTGCTTGTACTGTGAAACCTTGCTTCTTGCCAAATGTAATAATTCTAGATCAATGGTAAGTACTCTATAGGTTTTGATGAGTAAGTTTGCGTATATCAAACTACGTGCCACAAATGGCCCCATCTTTTGACTGGATTGATTTTCGCTAAGGAACCATAGGCCTCAGTGTGTGACATAAATTTCTACTTCATACGTCCACCTGCTGACGATAAAAAAAAGACCGTAACAGATAATCGGCAAAGTCATCCTATAAGACTCCGTTTTCACAGATTGAGGTACGGAATTCGAAAAACTAGTGAACACCTAGCCGAAACTAACTCACGTAGCCAATTGGGAATGCAAGTAATAAGCATGGGAGCTGATGCTACGCAATGTGTCCCCTGCAGTGTGGAAACACGTCATAAATCGTAAATAATTTGAGCTATTCGGAAACGAAACGGACGAAAAGGTGAGAAGTTTGTTATATTGCCAATACTGGAACATTACCGTGTCCGGACGTATGGAAGCAGGTAATGTGATAACCATGAGCAGCTGCCATTTGATAACTGCAGCCGGACAAAAGCGTCCTGTATCTGTATGCAGTCATACTCACCCATATGCGTATTACACGTTTCCTTGCGTCTTCTTTCCTTTATCTGCAAAATGCCCTTCGCTCATGTACCGTCCACAGAAGGCGCCCCTCCCCGCACCACGGTAACGTAACTTTCTCTGTAGTCACAATTGCTAATAGACACTGATTATAAATTTTCATTTCGAGACAAACCACGCGTTTACTTTCCATACCCTGTTTGGCCCCGCGTCCGACCGTCCCGAGCTTCTGTAAAGTTTGGAAGGTAGGAAGCGAGGTACTGGCGGAAGTAAAGCTGTGAGGACGGGGCGTGAGTCGTGCTTGGGTAGCTCAGTTGGTAGAGCACTTGCTCGCGAAAGGCAAAGGTCCCGAGTTCGAGTCTCGGTCCGGCACACAGTTTTAATCTGCCAGGAAGTTTCATATCAGCGCACACTCCTCTGCAGAGTGAAAATCTTATTCTGGATCCCGATTTAAGTTTTCCGTGATTTCCCTAAATCGTTTCAGGCAAATGTCAGGATGGGTCCTTTGAAACGGCACTGCCGATTTTCTTCCCATCCTTCTTTAATCCGATGGGACCGATGATCTCGCTGTTTAGTGCCCTTCCCCAAATCAAACAACAGATGGACCCAGTTTGGTTTATCAAACGCACCCCAGGCCTTTTTTACTATTGTCTTTATTTTGCTATTCGTCCAGTCGTTTTCAGCTGTCCTTCCTATACTGAGAAGACAAAAGTCGTGACATAGCGGACGGTACTACCGCGTACATAGGGTGCAGTAGGGCAGTGCATTGGCGGAGCTGTCATTTCTACTCAGCTGATTCATGAGGGAGGGTGTCTATGGCCGCACGACGCCAATTAACAGACTTTGAATACGAAATGGTAGCTGGAGCTAGACGCATGGGACATTCCATTTCGGAAATCGTTAAGGAATTCAGTATTTGGAGAACCAGAATGACAAGGATGTCCTGAGAAAACCAAATTTTCAGGCATTCCCTGTCAGCACGGGCGACGCACTGGCCGAAGGCCTTTTCTGAACGACCGAAAGCAGCGCTGTTTGCGTAGAGCTGTCAGTTCTAACAGAGAAGCAACACTGCGTTAAATAATTGCAGAAATCAATGTGGGATCTACGACGAACGTATGGATTAGGACAGCGCGGCGAAATTTGAGGTTAACGGGCTGTGGCAACAGACAACAGACTCGAGTGCCTCTGCTTACAGCACGACATCGTCTGCAGCGCCTCTCCTGGGCTCGTCACCCTGGAGTCCTGATGTCAGCTGCTGAGAGCTGACAGTAGGGTTCGACTGTGGCACAGACCCCAGGAAGCCACGGCCCCATGTTGTCAGCAAGGCTCTGCGCGAGCTGGTGGTGGCTCCATAATGGTGTAGGCTATGTTTACACGTGATGGACTGGGTCCTCTGGCCCAACTCAACCGATCACTGACTGGAAATATTTATGTTCGGCTACTTGGAGACCATTTACAGCCATTCATCGACCTCATGTTCTCAAACAACGATAGAATTTTTAAGCCATGTCAGCGGGCCACAATCGTTCGCGATTGGTTTGAAGAACATTGTGGACAATTTTCGAGCGACTCATTTGGTCACCCATATCACCCGAAATAAATTCCAACGAAAAATTTATGGGACATAACTGAAAGGTCAGTTGGTGCACAAAATCCTGCGCCGGCAACACTTTCGCAGTTACGGAGGGCTGTAAGGGCAGCATGGCTCTGTGTTTCTGCAGGAGACTACCAACGACTTGTTCCATCATCGCCACGTCGAGTTGCTGCAGTACTTCAGGCAAAAGGATATTAGGGGGTATCAAAATGGTTCAAATGGCTCTGAGCACTATGGGACTTAACATCTATGGTCATCAGTCCCCTAGAACTTAGAACTACTTAAACCTAACTAACCTAAGGACAGCACACAACACCCAGTCATCACGAGGCAGAGAAAATCCCTGACCCCGCCGGGAATCGAACCCGGGAACCCGGGCGTGGTTAGGGGGTATCCTGTGACTTTTATCATCTCAGTGCATCCATATGCACATTCAGGTCTTCGATATGGAATTTAGGGAATTCTTTTCTGAGGAACAAATGAACAAAGTATGAATATGGGTTTCAAACTACAGGAAAGGGCTCTAAGAATAACAACTAAAAATAGTAGTTGAGCTCATTTTGAACAATGGGGATTTTAACTACACAATGTGAACACCTTTACCAGTCAATCCTACACATAAAAAACAACACCATTGATACCTGCTTCACAAACAGCTCTAAGACCAAAGAACAAGAGGTAGGCTCAACTTACATTTACTAAGAAAGAATAAACACAAAACTCAAAACAGTACTACCAAGGAATAAAACTGTACAATAAATTATTGAACAAGATTAGAGAGATTACTAAAATTTATTTAAAAAGGTAGTTAAATATATCTGTTAACCAATACATTCTACACTTTGAAGGATTACTTAAATAACACAGAGTGGTGGTTTGGTTAAGAGTTTAACACACACAAACAATAACAACTATAATGAAACATGCATTATTTCACATAGCACTCGAACAGTATCTTTTTCCTCCTTGTTTTCTCTTCTGGACAAACTTACTCCCAAAGCTACTCAATGTCCTTTTTTAGCGGAACATCTCAGTCGTTGTAGAGGGATGCTGACACAGTTCTTCCGACTAGCAAATAGGAAGTCGCGGTGCACAGAAGAGAAACGAAGGATTGTCGTTATACTCCCGGCATCAGCTGATAGCGTGTGTGTTGTTACGTTATGAAACAATGTGTGTAGTTTGTGGATTGGCAAAGGAATTAATAGTATAGCACCAGCTTTTACATTATTCAATAACTTTGTAAAATTGTATTGTACGTTTGGCATAACCCGGATGAGGAAGCACTGTTTTAAACAGATTAGCCTTGTATTCGGGATGGCGGAGGGTCCAAATTTCATCTGGCCATCCTGAGTTAGGTTTCCCTAAATTACTTAAAGTAAATGCCGGGAAGGTTCCTACTATAAGGCCACGGCCGACTAGATGTCCCATTCCTTGTCAGACTAAACCTGTAAGTATGTAAATGCCCGTGTGTATGAATTATGTTGTCTTTGTTGTTCTTAAATTGTAATACTAAGACATATCCAATACTCTTGTAAAAGTGACCCGTGGATGAATAAAGTTGCTGCTGCTCTAGTATTAGTTCTGGCACATTTGCTCTTGGAATCATTGCAAAACTTGGGAGAGACAAATCAGTAAGTTGACATACTGTGCATATTTTAATTGAATAATGTCATACGGAAATATGTTCTGGATTCACTCAGCCTTAAGAAAGAAAATATTGGCTGCTCAAGAACGTGCTGTAAGAATGAGAAGTGGTACACACCCTCAATCATCTTGTTGACATCCATTTAAGGAGTTGGGCATTCTGACTGTTGCTTCACAGTACATTTATTCCCTCATTAAGTTTGTTGTAAATAATCCACTACAGTTCAAAAGGATCAGCGATGTACATAATTACAATACCAGAAGAAAAAATGACATTCAGCACTCCACATTAAGATTGCCTTTACCACAAAAAGGGATCCACAGTGCTGCAATAAAAATTGTTGATGGCTTACCCCGGGGGTATAAAATTTGAAAACAAACTAAAAGAATTCTCTCCTTAACCACTCCTATTCTGCAGAAGAATTTCTACTACTGTAATGTGTAAAAGGTGGTAGGTAGGAATTACTAACTTACATCTGCAGACATTTAAAAAAATAAATTGAAGCTTTGTTCAGCATGTAGATATATTTTAAAATAAGTTGTTATGTATGCGTAAAATGACTGGTTCCACATCACTACGATATATTGTGCAAATGATACATGAACTACTGCCACTATTAAGAGTTCCTACTTGGCCTGATGAAGTGTGTTGACTACCTTAGCAGTGACATAAACATTCTTCAGTACACTACCTGGATTGAATCAATGCCTGAGACCCAGAGAAAGTGCTAATCCATGCTCATTGTTAAAATAATTGGTCCTTTGTGCTGTATCCATTTCTAAACCCACATTGGTCCTTTGCCCGATAACATATACTGTATGTTATCTGTAACAGCATTCAGTATCCACTGAAGGCAACGGCGCACTGAAAATAGTAAATATCAGTGTTCGCGATCAGGTTTTCTCCAAAAATAACAGACAAAATACTTAAGTAAGAGGCGAGGTCTGCCGAAACACTGCAGTAGTCAGATGCGTTAACAAGGCCGTGCATCTGAAAATGGGCCGGACCCACCGCTTCATAGTCCATATTTAGCGCACTTCTCGAATATTTTTGGGCAGTTGAACAGTTCTTACTGAGGTGTGCTGCCTTTCCTAGTCACAACCCATCAAATGCTGTTAAAAAAAAAAAGTCGTTTCAATAGAGAAAATAGTGCAGCTGCTTCGATATCTCTGCAGATAAAGTTGCTTACTATATATGGCTAAATACCTTGTTTCTACACGTTAAGCCTGCATGCAAAGTTGTAAGTGGCACCGTCGTTCGCTCGATAACTTACTGAAGACCCTTCGTAATTTGAGCTCACATGGAAGCATACCAGCAGTGATTCTTCCCGCGCATGGCTCTGAGCACTATGGGACTTAACTGCTGTAGAACTCAGAACTACTTAAATCTAACTAACCTAAGGACATCACACACATCCATGCTCGAGGCAGGATTCGAACCTGCGACCGTAGCGGTCGCGCGGCTCCAGACTGTAGCGCCTAGAACCGCTCGGCCACTACGGGCGGCAGCAGGCTTTCGCAGTACAGCTGTTCGGGGATGGACGAAAATATGGAAATACCGTGAGAAGTTCGTGCTTGAAAACAACTGCAGGTGCTAGCAAGCCTGCAGGATGCGCTCTTACCCAACGGCATTTGTGCAATGTCTCCAGTACGTTGAATGTCACAATGGTTGGTTCAAATGGCTCTGAGCACTATGGGACTTAACATCTGAGGTCATCAGTCCCCTAGAACTTAGAACTACTTAAACCTAACTAACCTAAGGACAGCACACACATCCATGCCCGAGACAGGATTCGAACCTTCGACCGTAGAGGTCGCGCGGTTCCAGACCGAAGCGCTTAGAACCGCTCGGCCACTCCGGCCGTCTTACAATAGCGTTCTGTGTGCATTACATCTAAAGTATGTCAGTTCGAACGTGGGCAAATTGTTGGTACCCGTATGGCGGGTTCTTCCGTAACCGAGGGTTTTTAGAGTTTCAAGAGGTACTTAAGATTTATACCACAAACAGGGAAAGCGAAAAGACATCATACGCAAAGTCGCAACTTGGACGAAAGTGTGTGCTGAGTGGTCGTGGCAATCGGTCATTAAAGAGGATTGTGACGAAAAATAAAAGCACTAATTGCGGAACTGAATGTCGCTTTCACTTACCCTGTCAACATCAAACCAACACGAAGTTGGCAATTGCAAAGTGAGCTGTAATTCCAAAACCGCACATAAGTGATGCAAATGCCCGTAACAGGGCATAAAGCCATAAAACCTGCACTGTGAAGCGCTGTATGTTGTGCATGTTCTTTCGATATTCGAAATTGGAGATTGCCCTGTACACAACAGCATCGTCAGCCAACAATCTCATAGTTTTGCTAATCCTACCTGATGAATGGTTTTTATTTTCTGTGCCCGTAACAGTAGAGGTTATATTACCCCTCTTTGTTTTCTGTCGGACATTCATCGTCCTGTATTCTGGGTTCTGTCGAATCAGTCGCACATCATTGAAGATATTCGGTATGATTGTTTTAGAAAATAGTTGATGATGTGGTGCAGTGCGAACGCCTTCCCACAGTGTGATCGGTAAACAACACGTATTGTCAAGAATACGTCTCGTCCTATTTTTTCCCCTGTCGGGACCACAATTTTTTGTAGGTCTGCCCCGAATTTTTAAAGGTAATTAGGGACACCTGTTTATGCCAGATTTAACGGTATTATGACACGATTTATCCGGAGTTAGATATTTATTTCACATATATTGATACATTTTATTCTTACCTTTCTTTAAGTTGGCGAAACTGTTTGACGAAGAGATTCTACCATTGTCAAAGAGTGCCAACTTACACTGCTGCTCACTAAGCACAAGGTGTTTCCTGCAATCGTATGTCATCTGGACGTGCAAAATTATACCAGATTAATTGTGTTCTGCATATTGGTACGCTATCTCCATTATTTTGTGAATTATAATGGACTTGTGTTGAAATTTTTTATGTGCTATTGAATCATACAGACATACTGAAGAAAAATCAGAGCACTGATAAGTACAATATGTTTCCTCGTAGTCCTTCATATGTATTAATGTGCTTGCACGAAAGTGCTATTTTACATTTATTACATTTGTTTAGTATGTCTTTCTTGCGATATTAAAATTTTTTACTGTGTCACGAATTTGGGTCTAGAAAATGTAGCGACCTCATAATAGCTTGAACTAGGTCTATCAATGCAAAACTGAATTTTGCCTGGTTCTGTTGCAGAACCAGACAGGCTTCGGCTTGGGATAGTAGGCCGGCCGTGACGTCGTTAGGATAGCGTTTCCTCGGAGCGCAGACAGGCCGTTAGTTGCCAGAGGCGAGCTAAGTGAGTGCTTGGGTCACAAGCTCCCCATTAGCAGGCTAGCGCGGCCGACCCACTGGCGCGTGGACCCAGCGTTTTGCGGCGTTAAGAATGAACAATGTCGCCTCGGTAGCTACGCGGATTGCTAACAAAAGGGGTCCGGGTTCGATTCCCGCTCGGGTCGGAGATTTTCTGCGCTCGGGTGCTGCGTATAGTGTTATCCTGACGTTCGCGTCGTCACAACTGACATTCAGCTATTGAGATGGCTGCACGGGCACGTCCCGGAAGAAGCCAGTAAATTAAAGAGAATGAACAGCTGGTTGAGAAGTGCAACTCGCGTGAAAGGCCTACAACACGATCTATTGTGGATTTCGTCTTTTAGAGTTGTCATGCATTGATATACGAATTTGTAGCTATGTATTCTTGACTCAGTGATTATACCAGTCTCGTATTTTATATTATTATTGATAAGCTTAATACATTTCCGAACCTATTAGCTGTGATTTAACAACGATTTGCCACACTGTTCTGTCCTGTAGTTCATTTACCGAGTTTGTTATGCGTAGTATTTTAATGTTTGCCTTGATATTGTCTGTGAAATGTAGTCTTGCTCTTCCGAAGAATCGAATAAGTTCTGTACAAACTACCTGGATTTCTCTGCCTTTAGGAACTGATGTGCATCTTCAATCTATCGAAGTCTCCTAGCTCTGGTTTTAGATAATACGTCTTGCTCCGGACACAAATTGTGGACTTTTGAGTTCATTAGTTTTCTCCATTTTGTTATGGTATCACACATTCCGTAAAATTTTCCTTTTGAAGAGTTTTAGTTGTGCCTCTTCTGACTTTCTTAAGGTCAAATCCTCACGAGAGTATGTTGTATCATTAAAATTCTATATTCGCGTCTCTTTGAATTTATTTTAATCAATTTACTTATTATTATTATTTTTGTGGAAGGGAAAGGGATAAAGGGAACATATTACGACTTCTCATAAAATACCTGTGTTCATTAATCACCAAGCATGCTAATGCTACACTTTATAAGACGTATATACCCAGTATCTAGATGTACTTCACTCAGAGTACAGTTTATAAGTGATTGGCACATAAGTTTTTTCCTTTGCCTTTTGCACTTTATAAGTGCAAGTACTTCCTGTATTCAAGTTTTAGTAGTTTTTTTCATACACTGCTAACGTGACAGAAAATAAAACGTTGCAGGCAGCCTTTACAACGCAGAGCCCTCTGGCATTTTTAGTTGCAAAATGAATAGCAAAGCCTGGCGGCGGTGTGGCCGAGCGGTTCTAGGCGCTGCAGTCTGAAACCCCGCGACCGCTACGGTCGCAGGTTCGAATCCTGCCTCGGGCATGGATGTGTGTCCTGTCGTTAGGTTAGTTAGGTTTAAGTAGTTTTAAGTTCTAGGGGACTGATGACCTCAGATGTTAATTCCCATAGTGCTTAGAGGCATTTGAGCCAGGAATAGCAAAGGACGACAAAATAGTTCAGAGACTCCACGTCAAGTGGCTGTGGGTAACTATCCTACTATTCGGTATCCAGTATATGTTCTGGCTTTCTTCAGCTTGTATAAAAGAGTGCGACTTTGGTTTGCAGAGACGCCGAGTACGGCCTCGGAAATATCTCCTTATTTGTACATAGATAAGCGTAGTGTGTACATACCAGTTTTATAAAAATTATATTTCTTTTGCTCTGAGTGGATTTAAGTTGTGAAGACTGACAATTGTGAAGTTGTGAAGACTGACATTTGTTACTGATACGCATAACTATGGTTGGCTGTATGGTCACGCAACGAAAAGCCAATGAACAAATAGAAAAACTTCACAGACTGGCTGACGAGCAGAAGTTAACATTGATGAAAACTGCTGGCGATTTTGCTGACGCACGTGGCTGTGATCGGCGGCAACGTAGGGTAAGACCTGGTGTGGCACAGTACGCTAGGCGAACGTCACGGTGGCAGTGCATGACATTTCATCGAAACACGCCTATACAGGCGTGTGGCATTCAGGCTTCGATCCTCCACAAGTCCTCCGCTAACAGTTCGCAGCAGCTTTATAAACCGTTGCCAGAGTTTTTTAGTAGCGACCAATGGAGATTGTAGTACCATTCACCACCTTTCAGTTCACCGCGTATTCCGACCAGTAATGGCAACAACTAATTAGCACTATTCGAGGTCAAACGTCCACGATTTCATTTTGCTGAGCATACGAGGGTGTTTAAAAAACATCCCACGCCATAGTCTTACACGTCAAGGAGTTCTGCTTTCAGAAAAATTCATCTGAGAAAATACCCTTGCGTCTCGAACTCTTTCGTGGTCTGCGGAAAGACCGTTTCATCTGTTTCAGCCGCTGAACGCTCATCCGTCGCTATCACTTCATAATAATAACAATGACGACGATAATAACAATGACTGCATATGGGTCAATCGCCGAGTACAACTCTTTAGATTCGGCGACTTGAGTGTCCCTAACTCAGCCCAGTTAACCAACCGGGGAAAGGGGAGGTCCAGTTCACCGTGTAATCTGAACCACTTGTCGTCCCTGCCTAAGTGAAGGTTTGATTACAGGCAGACTCAAAAATTTCCGTGCTCCGACAGGACTGGATTCTGCAATCTCTCGGTTTGCAGGCTTTCCCGCTAGACCACCAGGCCACACCTGATATTAAGTGAGTGGGTCACTACGAGGCATGTTGGGCTGTCGCTTATTGAAGAATAATTAGCTCTTGACGTTCAGAAAGTGGTCTTTGGCGTGACTCGACAGCTCGACACATTTGGCATGAGACATCCCTTGTCCTAGAGACTTTGCCCAACATCACCTTGACAGGGCAATCCTGATCTTCTGCTGCGTGCTTAACCTGCGATGAGGTGGCGCAGACGACGAAAGATTCTTTGCAGTTCGGTCCTTCTGCTGCAACCGCCAGAAGTGTTGATCAAACAATAAGAGCTTTCGCGTCGTTGGTGGAATGGGTTTTATGGAAATTAGGCTGTGGCACGAGGAATGTTTCTGTGTCTAAAGTTCGTCTCATAAAGCTGGAGACATCATCCGAGTTTGAAACTGCTATCTGAGTACAGCAGCGCTCGCGATCGTGCCTGTTTCAGTTCTTGTCTTTTTCTGACTCGTTTACATGTATACTCCAGAGGGCACTTCTGAGACCACAGTATTGCCTCCCTTCCGTGTTCCATTCGCGAATGCCGGATGGGAAAAATGGTTCTCCGATTTTCTCTTGTAACCATTTCGTGAGACGATGTAGGGTGAAGTTGTATGTTGCCCGACTCGTAACTGAACGTACTCTCTCGCAATTTCAACAGTAAGTCTCTTAGTGACACCCAACGCTTCTATTGTACCGTCTGCCACTGGAGTCTGTTTAACATCTCCGTAACACTGTCGCGCCGACTAAATCATCCTGGGATGAAACGCGCCGCTCTTGGTTTGATCTTCTCTGTCTCTTCTATTAATTCAAGCTAGTAAGGGTCCGAGATTGATGAACGATACCTATTTACAATTTGTACAGAAACCAGATGGCAGTTATAAGAGTCGAGGGGCACGAAAGGGAAGCAGTGGTTGGGAAGTAAGTGAGACAGGGTTGTAGCCTATCCCCGATGTTATTCAATCTGTATATTGAGCAAGAAGTAAAGGAAACAAAAGAAAAATTCGGAATAGGAATTAAGATCCATGGAGAAGGTTTGCCGATGACATTGTAATTCTGTCAGAGACAGCAAAGGATTTGGAAGAGCAGTTGAACGGAATGGACATTGTCATGAAAGGAGGGTATAAGATGAACATCAACAAAAGCAAAACGAGGATAATGGAGTGTAGTCGAATTAAGTCGGGTGATGCTGAGGGAATTAGATTAGGAAATGAGACACTTAAAGTAGTAGAGGAGTTTTGCTATTTGGGGAGCAAAATAACTGATGATGGTCGAAGTAGAGAGGATATAAAATGTAGACTGGCAATGGCAAGGAAAGCGTTTCTGAAGAAGAGAAATTTGTTAACATCGAGTATTGATTTAGGTGTGAGGAAGTCGTTTCTGAAAGTATTTGTATGGAGCGTAGCCATGTATGGAAGTGAAACATGGACGATAAATAGTTTGGACAGGAAGAGAATAGAAGCTTTTGAAATGTGGTGCTACAGAATAATGCTGAAGATTAGATGAGTAGATCATATAACTAATGGGGAGGTATTGAATAGGATTGGGGAGAAGAGAAGTTTGTGGCACAACTTAACTAGAAGAAGGGATCGGTTGGTAGGACATGTTCTGAGGCATCAAGGGATCACCAATTTAGTATTGGAGGGCAGCGTGGAGGGTAAAAATCGTAGAGAGAGACCAAGAGATGAATACACTAAACAGATTCAGAAGGATGTAGGTTGCAGTAGGTACTGGGAGATGAAGAAGCTTGCACAGGATAGAGTAGCATGGAGAGCTGCATCAAACCAGTCTCAGGACTGAAGACCACAACAACAACAACAACAACAACAACCTAAGAAGCGGTTGAACAAGTTTTCTAAGCCACTTCTTTAAGATTCTTCTAATGATACTGAGCCTGACATCTGCTGTTCCCACAGTTAACTTTGTGAGTGTTCCACTTTACATCGTTGCTGATGGTTACTCGTAGTATTTTACGGTAGTTACCGTCGCCAGTAGTGTAATCCATCACTTACACGCAGCACGGTACAGTTATTTACTTTCACGTCAGTGTCCCCCCTGCACCAGTCACCGGTCCTCGGCATGTCTTCCTGCAATTCGCTACACCCTCCTGGCGTTGCAGACTTCCTACAGTCAAAAGCGTCACGGACCTTCCGGCGTTATGTACATCATTTACGAGGATCGGTCAGAAAGTAATGCCACCTATTTTTTTTCCTTAAGTGAAATTTATTAGCCGGCCGTGGTGGCCGAGCGGTTCTAGGCGCTTCAGTCCGGAACCGCGGGACTGCTACGGTCGCAGGTTCGAATCCTGCCTCGGGCATGGGTGTGTGTGATGTCCATAGGTTAGTTAGGTTTAAGTAGTTCTGAGTTCTCGGGGACTGATGACGTCCGCTGTTAAGTCCCATAGTGCTTAGAGCCATGTTTTGAAAAATGTGTTCTGTGATGCAACAGTGGGTATTAACACTGTTGGGTGATGAACGAAGCTGAAGGGCGAACACCGTCGGCTGACCACACTCATCACAACACTGCGCGAGTCGACGACACCATTCGTGGTGACCGGCCACTCCATGCAGACGATTTGTGTCGCATTACATCCGTCAGTGAAGGCAGCGTTTGACGATTGGGATATTCAAAGGTTTGTGCAGCTCGGTTACCAAGAATGTTAACCGTCGAGAATACAGAGGGAGGGAGACAAGTTTCTGGCAAAAAGTGTGATGGGAGACAAAACATGGGTTCATTCTTTGAAGCAGAATCAGAGAGGTAGTCAGTGGATTGGCAGCACAGAAACTCATCAAAGAACAAAAAGTTTAAAACTGTGCGACAGACAGGGAAAGTTATAACTACAATAATCTGATATGCAGAGGGTGTGACTACTGTTGATTTTTTGGAGCGGGGATGCACGTTAAATTCTGTCCAATGAGTCAGAACCCTCAAACAGCTTGAAGCACGTCTTCAGCGAGTTCGCCCAACAAAAGCTATAGCGAATGTTGTTCTTTTGCATGACAAAGCACGACGACACACCAGTCGTCACTGAAGAGAGTGTGAAAACTGTGGGAAGTCTTGTCTCGTCCCCCGTGCAGCCCTGACCTGGCACCATCAGACTACCATCTGTTCGAGTCACTAAAGGCAGCTCATCTTGGGATACACTATGAAGATGAGGAGACTGTGAAAACGCACGTGCGTCAATGACTTCGGAAGCAGGACAGTGCGTTTTACTACACTGGAACACATTGCCTTGTTAAAAGATGGACCAAAACTGTGGAATTGGACGTATTAAAAAGTTATAAATTATACGTCAATGTTATGGTTTTCAACCCGTGTAATCGCATTTGAAATTCTTGACAGATAAAAACAAGGGTACAATACCTTTTGCCCGATCCTCGGATATATGTAAACAGTAACGGTACTGTCACACTCCCTTGGAGTAGTCTTGAAATTACCGTACATCCGTCGATTTTGTTATGTTCTGAGTGACGTATTGAGTCTTATACTCAACCACATATCTGGTGCGATACCCAGTAAGCACGTATTCTGTTCACTAAGTAACAGTGCAGAAATGTGTTAAATTCAAACCTGAAGATAACCAATCTGGCCGCAAACGTGTAGAAACAGTATCTTTACCAGTACTTCAAGCCAAAGAAGCTGTTACACCTTCCTAATATCGTGTAGGGCCCCCGCGAGCCACTCTGTAGCAGTTCTGGACGTGTGGGGTGTGTCATTGTCCTGGTGGAATTGCCCAAGTCGGAATCCACAAATGGACACGAATGTATGCAGGTGATCAGACAGGATGCTTACGTACGTGTCACATGTCAGAGTCGTATCTAGACGTATCAGGGGTCCCGTATCAGTCCAACTGCACACGCCGCACACCATTACAGAGCATCCACCAGCTTGAACAGTTCCTTGCTCACATGCTGGGTCCATGGAATCATGAGGTTGTCTCCGTACCCGTACACGTCAAGCCGCTCGATACAATTTGAAACGAGACTCGGCCGACCAGGCAACATCTTTCCTTTTGTCAGTAGTCCAGTGTCGGTGAAGTCATCAAGGGTGTCTGTCGTGCAGTCATCAAGAGTATGCGAGTGGCCGTCGGCTCGGAAAGCCCATAGCGATGATGTTTCGTTGAACAGTTCGCACGCTGACATTTGTTGATGGCCCAACATTCAAATCTGCAGCAACTTGCGGAAGGGTTGCACTTATGTCGCGTTGAGCGATTCTCTTCAGTCGTCGTTGGTCCCGTTCTTGCATGATCTTTCTCCGGCCGCAGCGATGTCGGAGATTTGTTTTTGTACCGGATTCCTCATATTCACGGTACACTCGTGAAATGGTCGTACTGGAAAATCCCCCCTTCATCGCTACCTCGGAGATGTTGTGTCCCATCGCTCGTGCGTCGACTATAACACCACGTTCAAACTCACTTAAATCTCGATAACTTACCATTGTAGCAGCAGTAACCGCTCTAACAAATGCGCCAGACTCTGGTTGTCTTATACAGGCGTTGCCGACCGCAGCACCGTATTCTGCCTGTTTACATATCTCTGTATGTGAATACGCATGCCGATACCAGTTTCTTTGGCGCTTCAGTGTATATGGATAGGTAGAAAACCTGTAAACAAATAAAACCGAATCAGTTTGCTGGGAACAGACGAGCCAGTTATACGCTTGCAGTACAGCGCAACGTAAAGTCCCTCTAGAGTCTCGGCGAAGGACAACGCCGCTAAGAAGGTTAGCTGGTGCACTTCGTGCGTCACAACTGGAGCATTGCTCGTACTTGAATTACGGAGGCTGGGCTCCGCAGCGAGGTGTGTCTAGCTCACTGGCTGTCAAACAGCAACCTGAACCACAAATGTGCGCGGCCCGCGGATCTTAGCGGTATTTTATAATAATAGCAAGTAAGAGTCGAATCCAAAAAAGTCAACTACCGTTAAGAGCGTGCTAAGAGTGTAGCTTTCCTGCTCAGAAAGAAACCACCATACAGTTTACAGAGAGAGTAATATTTTAAAACGCGTATAATTTTAGTTGATGCTACTGAATTCGGCCGTTAGCTGAGCCTACCTCTGGAGCAGACGAATAAGTAGCGCGGGCACTGCGGCCTCGGTGGATGTGAGAGGGGAGATGTTTTAGTGAGTCTCCCAGAACTGTCAACTCACGGGCTAGCGTCACTCGTACCGCTCAGCTGCTATGGTCTAAATTTTGACACGGAAATAACGTGGATTCGCGAATGCCCGTATTGTAAAAAAATGGTTCAAATGGCTCTGAGCACTATGGGACTCAACTGCTGTGGTTATCAGTCCCCTAGAACTTAGAACTACTTAAACCTAACTAACCTAAGGACATCACACACATCCATGCCCGAGGCAGGATTCGAACCTGCGACCGTAGCAGTCTTACGGTTCCGGACTGCGCGCCTAGAACCGCGAGACCACCCGTATTGTAATACAGTGCAATAAGGAGTAGAAAACGGGCATTTACATCATTTATCAAATTTCTGTGGTGGTGTCTCACATTCAGTAGTGTATTTAAATGTAGGTGCAGTTACCGTTATTAATCAGTTAAACATCCGCTCACACAGACAGCACAAAAACATTTCGTCAGGTAATTACAGTGTCACATGTTTACGGTCGCTAAGGGTGGCAAAGTATTCCGAACGGAGCCGACTTTACACGATTAGTATTTGGGGGCCGGCGGCCTACTATATCGCACCCTTATCATAGCTACTATATTGGGGACTCTTAACATGCTATTTAATGTATCTAATCAGTTAATAACAAGATGCGCCCGAGTTACCTTCCCACAATATGAGTATCGACTCTTGTACTGAAAAGTTTGAAGACTACTTGTCTAGCCAGTGTCTCGGTCTCAGACAGCAACGTCTCGTCCACGGCGACATCGCCACGGGCTGAAGGAGTGTATGTGTGTGTGAAATCTTATGGGACCGCCGGCCGGTGTGGCCGAGCGGTTCTAGGCGCTTCAGTCTGTAACCGCGTGACCGCTACGGTCACAGGTTCGAATCCTGCCTCGGCCATGGATGTGTGTGATGTCCTTAGGTTAGTTAGGTTTAGTTAGTACTAAGTTCTAGGCGACTGGTGACCTCAACAGTGAAGTCAAATAGTGCTCAGAGCCATTTGAACCATTTTTTTCTTATGGGACTTAACTGCTAAGGTCATCAGTCCCTAAGCTTACACACTACTTAACCTAAATTATAATAAGGACAAACACACACACTCATGCCCGAGGGCGGATTCGACCCTCTGCCGGGACCAGCCGCACGATCCATGACTGTAGCGCCTCAGACCGCTCGGCTAATCCCGCGCGGCGCTGAAGGAGTTGCCAGTTAACCTGCGCGGAAGGAACCATCCTGGCATTCCCCGGGAGCCACTGAATGCAAGCTTTAACCGCAGTGTCGCGTCGATCGGCGATCCTCTTGCAGGGTGACAACAAAAAAACGGTAGTTCTTTATATACTCAATTCTACATGATGGACGAAGCAAGGAGGACATGAAAAAGTTCAAAACTATCAAAAACCGATGTTTATCTGAGGCAGAATGTACGGGTGAAGCACAGCATCTCGTGTGGTAGCGATTGACGGACTGAAGGGAAAACGGAAAAGTAGAGAATCTACAAGTGCGTTGAAAATTAGATGGACTGAGGAAATAAGAAATGATGTGGTTCTCCGCAGAATCGGCGACGTGGAGAATATGTGAGAAACATTGGCAGGAATGAGGGATATGATGGTAGGGCACGTGTTAAGAAATCAGTAAAAAAAATGGTTCAAATGGCTCTGAGCACTATGGGACTCAACTGCTGTGGTCATAAGTCCCCTAGAACTTAGAACTACTTAAACCTAACTAACCTAAGGACATCACACACAGCCATGCCCGAGGCAGGATTCGAACCTGCGACCGTAGCGGTCGTGCGGTTCTGGACTGTAGCGCCTTTAACCGCTCGGCCAATCCGGCCGGCAAGAAGTCAGTACTTGCGGGAGCTGTAGAAGGTGAAACCTCTGGTGAATGAAAGGTACTGGAACAGATCCGACAAATAATTCAGGATTTTGGGAGTAACTGGTACTCTGAGTAGAAGAGGTTGGCACAGAAGAATAATTCGTTGCTGGCAGCATCAAATCATTCAGTACACTGTTGACACAAAAAGACTAGAGCAAATATAAAAAATTATTTTATTGAAGAAATACTTTAATATTACAGCCTGCCTTGTACGCAGAAATAATTCAGCTCAGCTGTTTTTGAAAATTAAGATATCCTCTTCATGTGCTTCTACATTTATTCAGTATTTCTCCAGGTAGCTTCTGCTGGCTGCAACATCTCACCTTGGATACCACAATTTGTTCTCTTGAATTCAATGTTTCAGTTCAGTCCAGTTATTGTAGCGCTACAAGGGAAAAGACAGTAAATATTTTGTGGCAGTGATGTGTCTGACTCGTTTCTGTACTAAAGTCAGACATATAAACAGATACACATCATACAACTGTAGGTATTATCAACCGTACTGAAAATACTGCAGCACTTCATTAATACTAGAGCGGGGCTTCTCCAGTTCAGGTTGTGATCTGTAGCCCCTGTCGGCTTCTTGCATTCCATCGACTGACTTGGATTATAGTTATCGAGTGTGGAGTTCTATGAGATATAGTGAATTTTATGTTTTAAGTCTTGTCAAAATATAATTTTGTTGTTGTGGTCTTCAGTCCGAAGACTGGTTTGATTCAGCTCTTCACGCTACACTGTAGAGCTGCATGTGCTCACGAAAAATAACGGCTGTCGTTTGCTTTCAGCTGTGCCACGGTACCCACAAGGCCATATCAGGCAATCATCCAGTCTGCTGCCCCTCTTCAGAAACAACAAGTTAGTCAGCTCTTCACAGATCCATCTCCATTGTGGTTTTACCTAAGATACGGCTATCTGAATAGTGTATGGATCATTTGGGAGGCCGTTGATATTAGTAAATGTTTTACCAGGTGCGTTGTCAGTGAGGGCTGTGGTACATGTATAGAATATTCCTGTAGTTTTCTCATTTGCAAAAAGGTCGAAATATATTTCTTGTGAAAATATAAAAATAAAAAGTGGGATGACACTATTAGATGGCAGACCGTGCGGGAAAGGTGGGTTGAAAACAAAACGCTACATTCTGTCAACTAAACACAAATAAGTGTAAAAAATGTGTCTTGTTTGTATGATGAGAGAAGGGGAGTGGTGAAACCCGGTGCTGGCACTAGAGCTAGGAAAAACCGACCGAGAAAAACCGATACCGGTATTTTACTTATGAATAACCGGTATTTTTCGGTATTTGTTTGGTCTTAGAACTTTTAACCGGGTTAAAAAACCGAAACATCAGTTAGCCATAGCAGCAGTGCTAAATCTTTTGGTTTCAAAATAAACCTATTTTTATTAGTAAAATTGCCATTGTTTTAAAATATTGCATTATTATAGAAAACTCGGAAAGCGATCAGTGCTATTTTAATAACAATGCCGACACAAACGAGCAACAAACACATGGCGTAAGAATTGTACAGCAATACTGAAATAATAACGCACCTGTTACGGTGAACGACCATCCCTATTCTGGAAGTATTTTACGAAGTGCGTTATGAATGAAGTACAGAGTGACGCAAAAGACTGGACTAATTCACGTAATAATGTAGGTAGAAAGGTGAAACTTGACTCAGTTGCTTGAAACGGCGTGGGTTTTGCTGAAACCAAAAGTGAGTGTAAGAACTGGCAAACAGATGGCTTCTGGACAGCAAGAGATGAGTGACGCCGCATGAGAATCGTGTTTAGAATGGGCTCTAGTGAGAGAGGGAACTGTCATGAAAACAGCATTCCATCACCAGAAAGTGACGGTGCGGTGTGGGTTTACATCACCAAACGTAATGGAACCCTTTCTCTTCTAGGAAATGCGGGATGCCGATTTTGAAACTGTATGTGAGACGAGTGCGATGAACGCCGATATGTCACAGAATCGCATCATCCCTAACCTGGCTGATACACACCTGCTTTTATGTAGGATGGCGCGCCACCTCATACTGCTACACGTGTGAAAGACCTGAGGGGCACAGATTAGTGAGGCTTCCGTCATGCTTGGCCTCCGAGCTCCCCAGCTCGTTGTTATTGAACGTGGGGTTACATGAAGTCCCAAGGCTACCGCGATCGTCCGACCTCATTAGGAATGCTAAAGGACTACATCCGACGGCAGTTTCTCACCATACCAACCGATGTGCTGTACAGTGATGTTAACGACGTTGTCCCTTGGCTAAGGTGTTGTCGATGAATGGCGCCCGACATGCTGAGCATTTGTTATAAAGAATAGTGTTTTTGTTAAAGATCAGTTGATATGCTAATGAATGCTTTTGTATCATATGAAGCGCCAACGGTTGGTCAACTGTGCACTTTTTGCTTTCAGTAAAATCCCATGTCATTTCAAACAGGTATGTCAATTTTTACTTCTCTGTCTACATTATTCCTACAAGCGCTGAATTTTCAGATGTTAACGGACTTTTGGTTCACTCTGTACAAAGACCCATTTGTTTTAAAAGATTAAGAACGGGATGTAAGGAGAAAACCTAAAACTTAACAATTCATACATAACGAATACGCCTTTATGTGCTTGTACCCGTTGAAAACGGACAGATTAACATGAAAAATAGAGTTCTTTAACCTCAGTTTCCATCCTTTAGCCGCGCGGGATTAGCCGAGCTGTCTCGGGCGCTGCAGTCATGGGCTGTGCGGCTGGTGCCGGCGGAGGTTCGAGTCCTCCCTCGGGCATGGGTGTGTGTGTTTGTCCTTAGGATAATTTAGGTTAAGTAGTGTGTAAACTTAGGGACTGGTGACCTTAGCAGTTAAGTCCCATAAGATATCACACACATCTGAACATTTTTGAACCATCCTTTAGCTCTGACTATTCATAATGTCCATATAGTGGTATGATCCCCGATTAGGACAGACATCTGTTTACAGTCTTATTTTGTTCGTGCATACGCAAGATGAATTCCTTTCCACCCACCTGGACTGTGGTCACTCGTGGTTGAACTTCCTTGTGTGCTGCATGAAACAGACACGAATGAGCAGTTGCGTTTACTCAGTCGAATAATACACGCGTATTCTTATCATCGTGTGCTTGAAACACGAAATGATAAATAATTCCGTCTTCCATCGCGATTAATTCAACATTTAAAGCTGCATAGCCACAGATCTGAATACTTCTGTCCACCGCCGTAGTATAATCTCTATAGTTCGACTGTAGCTCCAAACATACCTGTCTCCACCTTCAGCAGTCTTTGATTCTGTGATTTCAAGGGTAACCAAATGTGCTGTACCACTGAGTAGAGATCTGTGTTTAGCAACTCACTGCTCGGCGTGATTAAAAGAATGTATATTTTACCTGTTGAACGCCATATTTGTCGACCTCAACATTGCACTGCGGCTGGCTTATCGTGGTTCAGCGTGTAGTAGGGTTCATAGTATGCGCACAGCTGACCTGAAAGCATTGGCAGTGCGACGCATTTTCTTGAGTCATCACTGTGCTTGTGTACTGTGACGTCACCGCGCGTTTACGATGACGGTCAAGTACAATAATATCGTGAGCGAGTAGTAGCCAACGACCAGTCTCAGCCCGCGAGTTGTACGATAATACATACTCGCAATTAGAGGGGGATGTTTAAGGGGGACTAAACAGCGAAGGTCATCAGTCCCTCGCAATTAGAGGTAACGAGTCCCCGCTATAACTGTTCTGGAGAAATTTAACGGATGAAGTGGCGCAGAGTGGGCCTATCGGCTTTAGGAGAGATACGCTACTACCCGGGGGCAGACATTAGTGGCCCGCCGTGGTGCAGGCCAGGTTTCGACTTGAGGCGTGCACTCGCTTGTTTCGAAACTTAGGTACCGACCGGCTGCGCGCACTGCGAGCGCAGTATCTCATTACTGCAGAGTTTATAAATAAGCGCATCAGCTGCGTCCAGTTAACCGCCCCACCACTGCCACAGAAATCAGCTGACACGGGCTGCGACGTAGTGCCGCGTTCCCTCCACAGATGGCGCGCGCGTCGCAACTGTACGTGTCGTTGCCTGCTCGCTTGTTTCGCATAAAAGCAAACACAATTCGCCTACACGAACGCAGTATTTAGGGACCGATAACTGAACAAATGAGAATTCAGTGCTTTATCCTACATTAAAATTTCTTTGTGGGTAAACTGCGAGAGTTATTCTAAAAGTATCTCCCCCCCCCCCCCCCCCCACCACCACACCACACGTTTCGCCAGTGTCGTAGCCCTTCCGAAATCGTTG
The DNA here is from genome assembly GCF_023864345.2 of Schistocerca serialis cubense. Classification (NCBI taxonomy): domain Eukaryota; kingdom Metazoa; phylum Arthropoda; class Insecta; order Orthoptera; family Acrididae; genus Schistocerca; species Schistocerca serialis. The sequence goes on along the minus strand of NC_064646.1, from coordinate 469,505,571 downwards.
GCGCAAGTATGACTAAAACTGACTAAGGGTGATAGATAGTTCACTGTTTCTTTGTGCGATTTTAAAATGTGTGACAAAATCAATGATCCCACCAAATGTCAGGTTCGTAGCGTAATATGATTTCTGAATGAAAAGGAAGCCTGCTCTACAGAAATTTATAGCCAGAGAGCCCAAATTATTAGAATGTGATGATTGAAGCTTCAGTTCAAAATGGTCCATCATGTTTAATGGCGAACGGATGATATTCACGATGAAAAACGACCAGACTGACGAATTTAAATCGAGTATACAGCAAAAAATTCGACGGTAGTAGTTTAGTGATTCATGAATGAAGTATGTGCTTTCCAGAAATTTTACAATCAGTCGTTTATCAGATTTTTTGTGGTAATTTTGGCATAGAAAAGCATGTGCCAGGTGAGCACCAAAAATAACATGTCTGCCGTGTTGCAGGATAAAAGGACGTACTATATTGCTTATGGACTTTATGCTAGAGGGGAGACGAAAATGCACCGGCCTACTGCGAGACCATTCATTGACTCCGCCGCGCCGTTCCAAACAAACAGTTGTTATCTAGCAGCATTGTGTTTCTTCACGATAACGCTCGTCCGCACTCTGCTGTATTGAAGAAATATCTGCTTCGGCGCAGTTTCAAAGTGCAAAGATTTCGGACACCCGCCTCATAGCCCGAGCTAGGCCCCGAATGATATCATATTTTTCTCAAATTGGAAGATATTTAGCACGACGAAAATTATAATCAACTGAAATGGAGCGTTAGGCACTGGTTCAACTACTTCGCACCAACTGAGTGTGGAGGAGGCGCAAGAAAAGCTTGTGGAGCGCCTGTGATAAATGTTTGAATCTGAACGGCGACTACGTAGAAATCAATGTATGTTGTTGAATAATTTTCTCTCACTGTCTCAAACAAAACTGCCTAGAGAGACAAACGTTATTTACTTTTAGAATGACCCTTGCAACATTCCAAACGATAGATTGTGTAGCACTCTGAAATTTACCGCTTCTGTCATTGTTATCCAACAATCCTACATCAACATACACCATTCTACCATTTCGGTTGGTGTGAAATGTAAAAAAGTTGGAACTAAAAAAATCATACAGTTCGGCATTTCTTTACTCATTCTTCTTTATTTTCTTCCTTGTAGTCCCTTGTACACCGAAGTGACAAGTCATGCACATACAACGTGGCGTTAGTATGGCTTACACAAGATATAAAAGAGCGGTGCATTGGCGGAGCTTCATTTCTACTCAGGTGATTCACGTGAAGAGGTATCCGACGTCATTATGGCCGCACGACGGGAATGTTTGTTGAAGCCAGATGCACGGAACAATCCAATTCCGATATCGTTAGGGAAATTAATATTCCGATATCAGCAGTGTCAAGAACGTGCCGAGAATACGAAATTTCACCACGGACAGCGCAGTAGCCGACGGCCTTCACGTAACGACCGAGAGCAGCGGCGCTTGCGTGGAGTTGCTAGTGCGAACAGACAAGCAACACTGCGTGAAAGAACCGCAGAAATCAATGTAGGACGTACGACGAACGTATCCGTTAGGACAGTTCGGCGAAATTTGGCGTTAATGGTAGACGAATGGAAACCCGTGGTCTAGGCAGATGAGACACTATTTCTGTTGGTAAGAGCTGATAGTAGGGTTCCAGCATGGCGCAGACCCTACTAAGCCGTGGGCCGAAGTTGTTAACAAGGCACTGTGCCAGTTGGTGGTGGGGGCTGTGTTTACATGGACTGGACGGGGTCGTCTGGTCCAGCGAACCGATCATTCACTGGAAATGGTTATGTTCGCCAGCCTGGAGACCATTTACAGCCATTCGTGGGACTTCATGTTGTCGAACAACGATGTCATGCCACTGGGCGAGAATTGTTCGCGATTGGTAACAAGAACGTTCTAGACAGTTCGAACAAATGAGTTAGCCTCCCAGATCGTCCAACATGAATCCCATCGAACATTTATGGGACATAATGGAGGAGTCAATTCGTGCACAACATCCTGTACCGGCAACACTTTTTGCAAGTATGGACGGCTATAGAGGCGGCTTAGCTCAGTATTTTTACAGGGACCTCCAGCGACTCGTTGAGTCCATGACACGTCTAGTTGGGCAAAAGGAGGCCCTACACGACGTTAGGAGGTATCCCATGACTAATCCCCTCTGTGTAGAGCGTGTTATGTAGAATCGAAGCGTTGTTGGTTACAGTATAGAACAGTCCTGGAATGTCGTTTGATGCGACTATTCTCGATACTTGCAAATGCTTAATTCAGGTCGTCTTACACTGTCTACGATGCAATGCCTAACCAGCGGCTCATTTAGAAAATCTAGTGAGATGATTACATTTTCTTGCACAGATCTATGTTGGCACTCGACTGTGTTACTGCACGAGTTTTGTGAAATTTTTTGTCTCTACCGATTGTTTGATAAACAGAGTCTGAACTCGTATTTGGATGTTTGATAGACTGTTGATATCAGCGTAGTGAAAATATCATGAGTAGAAAATGACGAAGGCATCAGTTGGTTCAAATGGCTCTGAGCACTATGGAACTTCTGTGGTTATCAGTCCCCTAGAACTTAGAACTACTTAAACCTAACTCACCCAAGGACATCACACACATCCATGCCCGAGGCAGGATTCGAACCTGCGACCGTAGCGGTCGCGCGGTTCCAGACTGTAGCGCCTTAGAACCGCTTGGCCACTCCGGCCGGCGAAGACATAAGTAATAGAGGCATGACGCATCCGTCGACAGCATAAAACTTTGCTAGCGCAGCAAGCAGAGAAATAAAATTTATTCTACTGGTGATTCATTGATCACAAGGTATTTCGTGTATCTTTCAACATTACACGAACATTTTACACTACAGAAATTAGCAGTGTGTGAAAAACTTAAGTGGGGTAGAGACATGCATGAACAAGAAACGATAGTTTTTGAAGCAATGCTCCTGATATCTGTTTTTTAACATTGAAATATCTGTGATAAAGTTTTAAACCAAGACGAAAACACTGAAAAGTGGATGTAAGATGTTAATGTTTGTTAAACATTTTCATTGCAAATTTTGTATAACTCAGTTTCCAAAGATAGACACTTTGCAGAGTTTTTGCAGCGGATACAAGTGAGCTTCAGCGATGCCACTATTTTATAAGCATTAGTAATTTGTTTTAATGCTACACGCAGATTGTTGCCGTGTGTGGGGGGGGGGGGGGGGGCAGTTGCTGCACACCCGACGCTTGAGGGGGGGGGGGGGCAAACTTTGCCTACCAGCCGCGCCCCACACATGGAGACGTATCAGTTGTGTGTCAGTTTGGAGAAAGGCGGAACGCGTGATGGGTAGTGAACTATAGACTAGCATCAAGCGTACCCAGAATAACCTGATAATTACGTCGCGATACTCCGCGAAACTACATTTAACACATAAACCGATTCCAGCTGTATATGAGCCCTTATTTATAGGAACACGACCGGTTTCGTGACAGCAAATCACACACTCAGGGGTACATACGTCGCCAAAACATTAAGTACACAAGAAGAGAAGAATGAGGACTCTTCCCTCTCAAAATAAAACGCTGTTACCCGTAACAAACGAATCCAAACCACCAGTAGAAAAAAACTGACATGTTCAAAACCGCGTTAACATCATATCCGTAAGTGGCAGACAGCATCCCTCCAACTGCCTCGTCGTACAGAGCCACACACGCGGGCAACAGCATTACAGCATTATTACTTTGCGGAGAAGAGAATGAGTCCCCGTCGTTCCCATCTTACGGTCTTAACGTTTTAGCGAGGTATGTACACCTGAGGATGTGCTTTGATTTCACGAAACCTGTCGTGCTCCTGTAAGTAAAGGTTCATATGCGACTGGAAGCTGTTTTTGTGTCAAATACGGATTACTTCAGCTACGGGTGCCCACAACATAAGTGTATTTGCACCGCGCAACTAATATGAGTTCACCCAATCTCGAATTCCGGTTGCAGTCCTGTTGTCACATTATGGCCTTAATACTTTCTTTAGGGAGAGAGCTACTCGTAAACGTTTTGCTGGAGAATGTTGTGTTTACTGAGACCATGAAGCTGCAATATGGTGAAGAATTCTGCAGCAGCACGCGAAGTTTTCACGGTATACCCAAACGGAATGATGCTTAGACACGATGTTTCACGGGGACTAGTTACAAGCATCTGAGGATGAGGAGATGGTACTGTAGACTAGGTTGAATAAAACATTCCCTATAACACGTGTCCAATTTTTATCTGTGATAGAGGTGCAGCTGTTAAAACGTAACCCAAACAAAAACTACTGCCCGCATCTCGTGGTCGTGCGGTAGCGTTCTCGCTTCCCACGCCCGGGTTCCCGGGTTCGATTCCCGGCGGGGTCAGGGACTTTCTCTGCCTCGTGATGGCTGGGTGTTGTGTGCTGTCCTTAGGTTAGTTAGGTTTAATTAGTTCTAAGTTCTAGGGGACTGATGACCATAGATGTTAAGTCCCATAGTGCTCAGAGCCATTTGAACCAAAAACTACTCACAGAAGGTGTTAGGTAAAAGGCAACGATTAAGTTCAAACTTGATTTTCATAATTTCCACCTCCGACTTCAATTTTCGAATTCTCCTAACATCATCACGTTTAGCGCTTCTGTGATCGTCTATGCGTTCTTTCATGGGAGCTGTATTGTCTGTAATCTGAAACTATAATTCGTCTGCTGTGTTTACTTTTTGTGTATAGACTTCACCTTCGACCACCCCACAGGCTAAAATCCACCGACTTTGGTGGCCAAGGAACGTGACCATTTCAGCGGATCCATCTTGCAGGAAATGATACGTTCAGATGACCAGGCCTTGTAGGATGATGGGGTTACATAGCTGACCAATAAACCGGAATCACGATTGACAAATTGAATTATGTATCTTCGTAACATGATCTTCGAAAGAAAAATGACGATAACGAATTTCACATCCCATAAGTGAGTGTTTTTGTGCTTTATTTTATTCAGTATTAAGATACACGAAACGCTTTCGTCGAAATTTTTTAGTGACAAGTGTTGAGGAAACGACTTCCTGCTATTGGTATCCCCGTCTACAAGAATATTACACAGTGAGTTCGCTTATACAGGCAAGATAAGAAAGAAGCAGATTTGGAAACATTGAACTTCCGAAGAATAAAAACCAGCATTCCCAGAAAGCTTTTGCCAAGTATCGCGGGCAACCAAACTGATAACAGAAACGTTTCCGCTTATTACATGCAGCAAGTAAACTGTCCTACAGGACGTTCAACGCCGAGCGAGAACATATTACCGCACACCATGTGGGGTAGAAAAACGTTGGTTATGTTATTTACGGCATAATTAAAATAACTATAGATAAGCGTAGAAACAATGGGAGGTTTCAGTTTGAGATAGATCCAGTCATGTAAGACTTCCGGCGTCCTTTGGAAACTAGAGGGCAAATCTGTCGTCATTGCGGTTGAACGCCGCACTTCTATCGTGGACTCCAAACCGCGGTGCAGCTTAGAATTTTTCACATCAACAAACATTGCCAGAGGTGAAGTGATATAAAAATCCTAGCCGTGACCGAAGCCCGAATCCGAGACCTTCGGGCTCATGCTCTGGCACTTTGCCATTGAGCTATCGAGCTACATCCATATCAGTGGTTTCGTTTTTTTTTTTTTTTTTTTTTAACATGATTCTGTCTACTGACGAACAGTGAACAATAGTAACAGGTGTTTAGCAGGCCGCTATGGTCAAGCGGTTCTAGGGGCTTCAGTACGGAACCGCGCTGCTACTGCGGTCGTAGGTTCGAATCCTGCCTCGGGCATGGATGTGTGTGGTGTGATGTCCTTAGGTTAGTCAGGCTTAAGTAGTTCTAAGTCTAGGGGACTGATGTCCTCTGATGCTAAGTCCCATAGTGCTTAGAGCCATTTGAACCATTTTAACAGGTGTTTGGTTGTACAGACTAAATAGACTAGGGGCACGTGACATGTTTAGAGCCATTACATGTAATATTCCGTATCCCCTGCAGACACTATTAATAGCAACTTCAATTTTCGCAGATGATGCAGTTATCTCTAAATGAAGTACTGTCTGAAAAATCCTGCAGCAAATATTGGCAATATGAGTTGACGTAGCCTGTAGATATGTAGTATTATGAATTTCACAAAACGGAAAAACGTATTACCCTATGACTAAGACGCACAATTAGAATCACTCAACTCTTAGGAATACCTGGGTGTAAAAATTTGTTGGGATGTTAAATGGAATGATCACTTAGGCTCCGGCGGCAGAACTCCATTCGCTGATAGAGTATACTGGGGAAAAGAGACTGCTTACAGATCTGTTGTGCTAGCCTTCTCGAAGGAAGGATCGAAGGAAGATTGGGTTTAACGTCCCGTCAACATCTAGGTAATTAGAACGGACCACAAGCTCGGATGGTGGCAAGGGGGGGGGGGGGGTTGAACCGTGGTCGTCGCAAATGCGAGTCCAGTGGGCCTTCTACGGCTATTGCTCACACGTAAAGGGCCATGCCGAATAGAATTAACAAGGGAGACTGACTGTATACAACGCAGGGAGACACGGATGGTCACGGATTGGTTTGACTCACGCCTCAGCGACACGGACATGAAAAACATTAATTGGCATACTCTTGAAGATACATATATGCAAATTACCACGCGAAAGCTTAATTTCCAATTCAAATAAACAGTGGGCCATAAAGTGAAGAATCTAAACGTACTCTTGAACCAGCTACGAATCGCTCCCCTAGGATCGGTAGAGACAGAAGGTCCAGCACACACAGTCATTTTTCTTGCCCTCCATATGCGACTGCCCCGGGACCAAACCCTACTATATTGTACCAGCCTGTGCCACAGACTGGGCAGTGGTAGATTTAAAGAAGGCATATGACTGTCTCCACAGACCTTATTAAAAATTTTAAGAAATCTAGGACTCCATCCAAAGCTAATTAAAATAATACAAATCACTTTAACCAACACCAAATCAAAAGTGAAGTTTCGAGGAGAAATTTCGGAACCATTCCTCATAAAAACAGGCTTAAGACAAGGTGACTGCCTATCACGATTTCTGTTCAACTGTGCACTGGAATACATAATGAGAGAATGGTACAAGGACAATCCAAAGATGATAAGAATTGGAAGTGCAAAAGATGATATTAGCTTAAAGTGCTTGGGATTCGCTGATGATCTTGCTCTCCTAGCCAACACCGTTCAAGAAGCCAGGCAACAAGTGAAATCACTACAAGAAATAGCAGAGAAAGTAGGCCTTAGAATATCATTTGAAAAAACGGAGATTATGCAAACTGATCCACCACCTGTAAACAAAATTACAATAGGAGAACAGGAAATCAAAATTGTTGATAAATTTAAATATTTAGGCTAAATAATAACATCCAATCTAAATGAGAAGCCATCATGGCAGAATAGAATAAAAAAACTGAACTACGCAAATTACATTACCAAAACTACATACAACAAAAAAAGCCTATCTATAGATCCAAAATTAAAACACTATAAAACAGTTACACAACCAGAACTAACGTATGCAGCTGAAACTATCTTCAAAACAACTAATACAGCAGAAATTGACAGAATACTAAAAATAGAAAGAAGAATAATTAAGACATGTATAAATAAACAGTATAAAATAAATGGACATTGGAGAATAGCATCAAATGAAACAGTATATAAGAAAATAGAACCAGTCATGAGCACAATCAGGAAGAAACGCATCTCATTCTTTGGACATCTGATGAGAACTCCAGAAAACAGAATTAGTAAAAAAATAATACAAAAATTGTGGAATAGCAAGAGCGACATTAAATGGATCACAGAAATTAAGGAAGATATAAAAGAACTTCAAATTACAGTAGATGACCTAAAAAACAAGACAGAGAAAACCAGAATACTGCAAGATCCGCAAACCAGACTACAAATGAAAATCAATAAAAGGAGTACAGGAAGAGTGGTCTCAGATGAAGAAAGAAAGAAAGAAAATATCTGAAAGAATGAAGAAATATTGGGCAGACAGAAGAGCAAAACACCTTTCATATAAGAATAGACTCTAATAATTATATTACCTAAATATCATATTAAGTTATTGTTGAACCAAATTGTATCCCTGTGTAACAACTTGTTTACAACTTTGTATTTTTGACTAGAGTGGTAAAATGAAGGCCATAAAATAAATAATAGTAATAATAATAATAAAAGATGCAGATTACGACAAACGTTGCACAAACCGTTCAATAAATTGAATCAAATTAGATAGTATAGCTGAACATATGTAGCTGATTTGACGTGCGGATTTACGCAGCTTCAAGCATGACATGTACAATTAACCTTATCGCTGTCATTGTGAGTTCCGTCGATGCGAACATTCGCGACTGGAGACTATTGTGCATTCTGCTATATGAAATTAGTTAAGATCAGATCACTTTCGCTGAGTTACAAAAAAAGAAAAAAATATATTCGTTATAACTACAGAGATTTGTGGTTTAGATATAACACACAAATAAATTTTGATAGTATTTATGTCGGGCAATATGTGTGGCCAAATCATTTTCTCTAATTGACCAGAATGTTCATCAGACCAATCGCGAAAAACTGTGACCCGCTGACATGACATCGTTGTTTGGCAACATGAAGTCCATGAATGGGTGCAAATGCATAACCATTTCCAGTCAATGATCGGTTCTGCTGGATCAGAGGACCCAGTCCATTCATATAAACACCGTTATGGAACTACCACAAGCTTGCGCAGCGCCATGTTGACAACTATCGATACATGGCTTCGTGGCATCTGCGCCACACTCGAAAACTACCATCAGCTCTTACCAACTGAAATCGGGACTGATCTGACCAGGCTACGGTTTTCCAGTCGTCTAGGGTCCAATCGATATGGTCACGAGCCCTAGCGAATACGTTCGTCGTACATTCCACATTGATTTCTGCCGCTATTTCACGCAGTGTTGCGGTCTTCCTACCACAGACAACTCTGCTCAGACGCCGCTGCTCCCGGTCGCTAAGTGAAGGCCTTCGGCCACTGCCTTGTACGTGGTGAGGGATAATGCCCGAAGTTTGGCACTCTCGGAACTTTCTTGCCACTGTGGTTCTCGGAATACTGATTTCTCTAATGATTTCCGAAACGGAATTTCCCATACGCCTAGCTCCAGTTACCATTCCCCGTTCAAAGTGTATTACTGCCCGTCGTGCGGCAGTGCTCACGTCGGTAACCTTTCCACATGAATCACCCAAGTACAAACGACAAGTGCGGCAATGCGCTGCCCTTTATGCTTTGTGTACGCGATACTAACGTTATCTGCATATGTGCACATCGCTATCGCATGACTTCTTGTCACGTCAGGGACGCGAGGAAGTTTTTTCAAACTAAATTCAAAACTCTGAGATTTATCGCTTCTGTTTTCCATTTCAGTTCGAGTTCATGGAAAACTGAAAGCCCTCGATACGCGACGCACACGAAGTTCGCGCGATTCTTCCCGATAAACTCTTTATGGTCTATGAATATTCTATGGGGGCTGAGTCGCTTCGCAACATGATATCTTAGGGGATAAAAGTGTGATAATAGGCATATTAAATTAGTTAATTTTTTTCTGTGCTTGTATAGGAATCAGCCCAAAATTTCTTTCGTCAGACATTTCTTTTCTAACACGTAAAATCGAAGAAATCAGTATCGAAATTCCGCCTTACGCATATCTCTATGATTCATGTTTCAGCAAAATTATATGCTACCTTTACTGGAATTTATCGAACTGCGTGAAAATTTTGTCAAAGTATATCATATTTGGGTTATAACTGATATAAATGAGACTAAAAATATTTCTAAGAAAGAGGAATAATAATTAAAATTCATATTGCCCTTGAAAAAGCATTTTATGGAAAGAAAGGGAATCGGCCATAGAATTGATTGTTGCTGCTATAAGTACATTTTTACGCTTCTTATACAATATGCACATGTTAAATTTGGATGTGTTACTATTTTTCAACATTTTTTTAAAACTCATCCCGAGATCCAAAACAAATCAAACGTTCTCTAAAACACCAAAATGTAACAAAAATGAACAAAATATGAGATGATAATATTTAGCGATATGATCCCGGAAGTACACATAGATTTGTTAAAAAAAGTTATGGCATGCTTAACTATTAATAATTTCCACAATGCGCTCGTATAACTAACTACTGCCGTTCAGTGGAACTTGCAACAAGTGACCGTCGCTAATTACTAATGGACGCCCACTGTATTTCGCTTGTTCAAAAATAGTTATCCCCTCGATACAGGTGTTGTCTCTTACAGATAGTACACCGGTATATTACGAGCCACAGACAGACAGATCGAGATATGATGATTTTTTTAAGTACCGGTTTTGGAAGGGTACGTGTGGCTGCACCACCATCAGTATCAAGCCTGCAAGTCAAGACATCCAGCAATGAATAGAGAGAAAATATATGTATGTGCAGAGAGGATAAGTTTCTTTTTTTTTCGGATGGTACTATGGCTGTTTCGTTCGTAGTTCCGCCAATACAGGGTCTTTCGAGTGCAGCGAACGACCGCGTCGTGGCGCTGTCAAGCTGTTTTGCAGTTTTGCCGAGAGGTGGCAGAGCACGCTACTATGCCTAGCTTTATAAGGAACTCTGTGCTGTGTAACTGTAGTCCGACATGCCTGAAAGAGATCAGCGCTTTAACCGAAAACCGTTAATTTTTGGTTTCAAGTGCATGAATAAGCATCCACGTGTATTACAGCTCTAGCATATTACAAAATCGAATCATAATACGGAGACGAATGTGCTACAGTTTTGATGAGAACGTAATATTTTGGTGGTGTACTTACATCATAGATTCAAACATACATAGACCACGCATGCCGTGCTTAAGTTCGAAATCAACGTCTGAAGTGAGAAAAGCTGAGTTGTTCTTATTATGCGATGTGTGGAGCTGACATTCTCCTTTATAGCTGAAATCAAGCTCTGATTCTAACAACTGAACTTGTTCTTTAGTATTCACATGTAGAGGTACAGGTAACCTAATTTGTCCATTTTTGTTTGGCAACATGAAGTCCATGAATGGCTGCAAATGCATAACCATTTCCAGTCAATGATCGGTTCTGCTGGATCAGTATTAATGGGATAGTAATAGTTTTTACATTTGGCCAGATGAAAGGGTAACGAACTGTTGAAACATTGTACTGACATTTTTTCTTTTTACAAGCGACAGAAATACACATCTTCAGTGAATTTCTGAATTTGTTGCATTGCAAGTGAGTTTGTTTTCTGATGTTCCTCAGTAGTGTGTGTTTTATGTTGTATTGTACTTTTATAAGAAATGATTTCTGTTTCTGCCCATAACTTTTGCATAATCCAGTACAGATATCGAAATAATATAAAGATAAGAAGCTTAATACGTTACGGAGAAAACTCTCATGAGTTTCTGACGCCTGAAAATCTTAACCATTCATAGAATTTTAGATCTAAGTGAAATTATCAAATAAACATTGAAAATTTAGCATTTTAAAATTTGAATTTAGTATTTTTTAGCATTTATATTTTTCGATGTGATTCTTTTTTTTTTCTTTTTCACTATTCAGTTGTGTTTCAAAACAGAGAAAATTGATTATTTCTGTAACACAATATCATAGTGTTAGTTAACGTTCAAATACTCTCACATGAAAGGTCTATATACAAATGTTTATCAATTGAATGCAAGCACTGAAATTGTTTCAATAGTATCTGGCTACACTGACCTCCAACTGTCACCTAAAAACTATAATGTACGTTGAGAAGTACCACTCCTAACCACACTACTGGCAGGTGCCCAAATTATGGACTTAGCGACTCTTCCAAATTCGTCATATTTAAGCTTTTCATGGAGTAGAAATATCAATATCAGGCTTCTTATCAAGTCTCAAGCAGTTAACAAGGTGTTGATGGAATGCTTAAAAATGTCAGATGGAATGATTTCAAATTATCATTTTCTTCAGCTGTATTGACAACGGCAAAATCATTGAAATATAGTTCTGCGCCACAAACTGGAGGATTGAAGAGCTTGCCAATACTTCTGTAGAAAAATATTAGTTGGGTCTTGTGTGTTTTCATAGTAGCAGATTCGAGACAATATTTTGCAAACGCTTTCTGTGTCTCCTTTTGGAGTGTGTCAAAACAATTAGTAGGCCCTGTTGAAAAACAGCCCGCAAACTGTATTTTCAATAGTAATCTGTTATTCTCAAGTTCTTTCCAAAACAAATGTGTAAATGGGTAAGTCGTGCCTTCTAGTTTTGTAATTAAATTGTCAACGGTAACAAATGTGTCACTTAAAAATTTGCATTGTAAGATGACTAAATCTGTTGCAGTTTTATTTTTGAAACGATGAAGAATGAGCTCAATGGCAGTTTTGTTTTCCAATGATCTGAAAAACTTAGTAATTGCTGATAGGTGTGGTCCAATTACTGCACTGCACTGCATGGAATTCCAGCTCGTGATTACTGGATCGGAAAAAGTTTTTTTGGCAGATGAGGAAATTCCTCTTCAACGAACTGAAGGCATGCGCTTTTCATTTTGCGAGAGTAGTGAAACGCCATTTTCGCCTTCCCGACAGTAAAATTTAGCTCTTTCAATTCTTTCATGAGGATGTCACCACTAAGTTCATTTCGTGCGCCCAGCATTTGAAATGTGTTAAATGGTCTCCAGCCATTATTTTAAGTGTAACAAACAACATCCCAAGTATACAGCAGAGTCTGATACTAAACTCACAACATTTTCATATTTAATGCTGTAGTCTTTTTAGGGTGCCTTCTATGGCCTGGGCGCAAGTGCTTCAGTTAGAAACACACAAAAAGGCAGTAGAATCCAGGCACAGTTTCTGTTCTGATGATGTAACCATTGTCCGAAGTAAAACTGCAAATATGCACCTTCCATTTTTGTCACAAGTTTCGTCAGCAATAATCACTATAGGAACAGCCTTCAGAGCATCTCTTGGCTTTTCATTTCATCACTGCACTGACTGACATGAACTGGGTACCTATACAACCAACACTGGGTGCATATTTATTCAGAAATGGCCTAACTTCAACGATATTCAGTTCTGTCAATTATATTATTGCCTTTAAACATATTTTAACTGTATCATGGCACATATTTATTCTCAGTTTTCATCTTTTTGGCATTGTGTAGCATCTCACCGACGGCTGCCTGGCTAATAACATGAGTTTCTGCAGCCACTACAGAGACTTTTTCGTCTTTTGGTTAGAATTTTAATGTGTTTTTCTAAATTGTCCTCCTCTTACTTGGGATTCACATTTCAAAAGTGACACGCAAAAGAATCTTTGTCGTGAACATAGAAGCCTTCTTTCGGGTAGGCACTGCATCACTCCTGTGAATTTTTGCCTACCCTTTTTTTAACACACTACAGTCACTTCACAATATTCATGAATTAACAGAACATTACACCATAAAGGTTCATTAAGAGCGTGCAGTTTTAGTGGTACCACATCTAACTGGCGTAAACGGTTGCAAAAAAATTATAGCTTTACTCGTATTGTAGAAAATCTTGCTCAAAAATTACGAAAAATAAAGAGTAAAAGATTTCAGCAGACGACAGAAATAAACAGCCATTCCAAAATTCAAGCGACCAACTTATGTTTGCCGCTTTTCTAACAAAAATTTCGGTTCTTAGTTCAATGATGCTGTATTTATATCTGGATAGGGAATGAAACCAATAAAAGTGAAGCAACAAAATTACAAGCATAAAATTCAAAAAGCCTACACGACTCTACTTCACACGTTCTAGCAAGAAAACGTACTGTTCGAAGTCATCTAGTAAAGTTCTGTAAGCTGCAAAATGCGATTTACTACTATGTATCTCGACTTTGATGCTTGTTATTTGCTTCACAGTTATTTGTTCAGTATTCTATCCAGGTATAAATAAAACACCCTTTGTTTAGTGTTCTCTTTTCGATGACGTAAAATGTGACGGAGACGCATGTTGTTTTATTTACTCCGTAGTAACTCGGTAGTGCCTAAGTATCTGTGTTGGACAGGTTAGCAGAACATCGTATCTAGCACAAATGTATTTGGGCAACGAGTAAAACATAGGAAGGAAATTTAATTGATACTGAAATTTGGGTGGATGGTGGAGACGTGCGTGGCTGGTCTTACTGGTTAATGCGACTGCTCACAATAAGCAAGAGATCTACATTAGAATGCAAGTTTGGTAAATTTTTATTTGTGACGGAAAATTCATTGACTGCAGAGTCAGAATTGATTTCAGTGACGGGTCATATCACAGCAAGTGTGCCAGTGGTCCGTATGGGACCTTTCCCAATCTGAATGAAATTTTTCGCAGATGGTCCAACAGGATAAAAGTAAAGTGTGCAAAATTTGAGCTGAAGACAGAAGAAAATCGATTGTTTTACGTGACCATCGGTATGATCTATACGTCAAGTTTCGGCAATTTAAGACAGCTTAAAACTGAAACCACTTGTAATCCGAAGAAGATATTTAGATTAAATGCACAATTTTTTGTGCTCTCCTTAGTGGAAAAATTTCAAATGGGCCGAGTCTTTCACTACTTTATGCTACATCAACTGAAATTCAAATTTGTGCGTGCTTTGTGCCGTATTTCTGAATGTTATGAGATGTGTCCACGCTGGGTCCTCCTCACGCTGTGTGTGGGTCGTCGAACGGCAGTTGAGCGGTTCTCAGTTCGTCAGTATCTGTGGAATAACAAGTATTATTTGATGTCCCGTTGCACATCGATCTAATCTCGCTGATTCTCTGTTAGACAGCGAGAAAAGTAAATGTGCTAGAATAAAATGTTTGCTCATTGACATAGTGAAAATGAAGGCTCTTCTTCATTTTCGGCGCTATTACTTGTGAACAAGCACAGCAGAACAATTACTTGTTGATGGTTAGTTAGTATGCTTGCACACTGGGAGGAACGGCTCGTTTCGTTCCACGAACTCCTCTTGTGCAGCATAGTAGGTTGACGGAATACACAGCGCATGCTCTGATCGCTTAAAACATTATACTATAGTAATGCTTTGTAGCAGATTCGAAACCTATCTATTAGCTCATGAAAACCGGATTGCTAGACCTTTAAGAAGAGTTTATTTATAATTTTTTGTTCGCTGCCGTGCACCAGGCGCCGGTCCAGGATTTCCATACGGGGCGGGGGAGTGCGTGCAACTTGTTACTCCTTTCTCCAAAAACACCCCTTCCCCTCTCCCCAAATACAACCTGTCGTCGCCCCCCACGTTTAACATGTCACAGATGTGTACGATTTAAATAGAGATAACATTAAAATACATACAAATCTTTTGTAATAATAATATTATGGAAAAATTTTAGGCAACAGATAGATGAAGCGGCACGTGCGTTTCATATCTAATGGGGAAACTGTACAGAAAAAAAAGAACTGGTAACATCGATTAAAAAGAGATTATTGTTCTATGGGAACATCTTCAGAATGTCCCAACGATTGTCTAACATAGGAAACGCCAAAGGTAAAAAGACTGTGACGTCTGGAAGCGTTTATTCTGACAACAGTTGCCGTAATTATAATGGCGACTAGTTTCGAACCGTTTTCAGGCCTGGCTTACTGTGGCGGCACTGACCTTCTCTTAATAATAAACATCAAAGTGGCAACATATGCCTAACAAACGTTTGATAAATGCTACAATCCACACGTGCCTGTTACCGAGTAATGCCAGTGCCACAATCCACGGTATTTCTTACCAAGTAAGAGCCACGTGTGGATTGTGGCATTCATTGTGCAGACATTTCTAAAGCATGTTTTGCCACTTTGACGTTTATTATCAGTATCAGGCACCGTCAGTGCAGCATCAGTATGCTAGGCGTGAAAATGAACCTGTAAGGTTCGAATATAGTCCCTTAATATAAATCCTGTAACTGTTGACAGAATCGTTAATGAACGCTTTAAGAAATTTAACAAAGTTGCTGGTTTCCTGTGAATAAAATGTTGACACTGAAAAAAGATTGTGTTGGTTCCAAGAATGTAACAAAGATTTTAAAAATCGGTATCACAGAGCACAAAATCACGGACAGGTATTGATTTACACAATGCTGAAAAACTGCTAGGGTCTTAGGCTGGGAGAAGAACGCAAAAGATGAAGGTGGCCCCTGTCAGAAGACCGAAAGGAGGCAATCAGTGATGGGATTCAAAGAGATACTGTAAGCACATAAAAAGTGGCACACGAACAAGGGAAAAAAATGGAAAACGATGTTGGTTGTTAACTCATGGTCCGTAGTCGCTCATTTCGAATGCACAAGAAGAATAAGTCATAGCTAATTAGCATAAAACATATAAAAATTTTAATAATACAATAATAGCTTGTTTACATCTGTGAACAATACATTGCTTTAGCATAATGTCTAAGAAATCGCAAGTAAGAGAATATAGCTTTTAAAAAGCATACGACCAAAGATTTAAGAAATAAATGTCTCATGCAATTAATTTAAGAACTATAAAGGCAACAAAATATCACAATTTCCACAACATCATAATTTACACAATACACATTCTAAGTGTGCATTCACCATAACCAGTATTTCACTTAGCACTGCGATTTTTGTTAGTTTGTGTTCCGTGGACCATTTGTAAGATGCACCTTAATGATGTGGAACGAGTCATTTTATATTCACGTCATAAACTGGTCATTTGCAGTTTTCCTTTCCTTTCTTTCATACACATGTTGATTAATGATTCTACGTACCAGCTTTTACACATTACGATAATAGAAATTCTTCTACGGACTAGAAGTAGCTGGCAAGAAGAATCTTTTTCAATTCTTTTTCTAATTTTACTTTAGCGTCTGTCAAACATGTTATATTAGTGGGTAAGTGATCAAAAATTTTGGTTCAGCATTGTGCACCCCCTTTTATATTAAAGACAGCACATAATACGGAACAATGTCATTTTTTTCTTATGGTATTTTAATTGAAGAGATAATAGTTCCTTTTGAACTGTAGTGGATTATTTACAACAAATTTCGTGAGCGGATAAATATACTGTGAAGGGGCAGTGAAAATCCTCAACTTATTGAACTCTCATCTACAAGATAATCGTGAGTGAGCACCAGATATTATTCTTACAACAAGCTTTTGAGCAATCTAGACTTCCTTTCTTAAAGATGAGTTGCCCTAGAACATTATTGCATATGATATTGTCGAATGAAAATATGCAAGATATGTCCTCTTACTTATTTGTCTCTTCCAAAGATTTGCAATGATTTTAAGTGCAAATGTGGCTGAACTAGGTTGTTTTAGGAGTTCCAAAATGTACTTTTTCCTGCTTAAATTCTCATCAAAATGGACACCCAAGAATTTGGAAGTTTTGACACTATTTATTGTTTCCAGTCCGGGGACCGTCTATGCATCCTTGGTGGTTTCAACGCTCGTATTTTGCCACTTGGCCTGACTACCTAGGAAAACACGGAGTGAGCATATGAATGAAAATGGTCTACAATTGCTTGAATTCCGTGCAAAGTATCAGTTGTGTGTCATCAATACATACTCTAAAGGCAAACTGAACCACAAGGTTTCCTGGATGCACCCCCGCTCAAAACATTGGCTCCAATTAGATCTTATTCTAACTAGAAAGAAAGACATGCGTTACTTTGTTCATACACGTTCTTTTCTTAGTGCAGACTGTGACAAAAGTGCGATTCATGACTAAAAAGTTTCACTATGCCAGTACACCTTGCAAAACAAAAATTAATCTTTGCCAAACAAGAAACACTGCTGCAGCAGAAGTATTTAGTGATAGAGATACGAAAAGAGATGGATCCCTGGCACCCAACCGCTCCCATTTCTGAAGACTGGCAGCAGACAAAATCGCTTGTTACCGTTACGGCTGGGAATGTGTTCGGTAATCTGGAAGCAAAATCCAAGGATTGGTTCATCGAGAACGTAGATGTCCTGAAACCTCTCTTTGAGGCTAAGCGTCAGGCCACTGTCATCTGGCATAAAAACCATGTAATACTACACGCAGGGAGCTAAGCAAAAGCAAAGACTGCTGTTCAACGCACTGTCCGCAACTGCATCAATTCCTATTGGGAGCAACTTTGCACTGGCATATAGGAGTGTTTCAGTGCAGGCGACATTGGTTATGTGTACTCGGGCATCAAATGGGCCATTGGACCCATTACAAAGAATAGCACTCAAGGAAATATATGGAAAAGTCATCACAGATCGCAATCGTCAGTTGCACCGTGGGGTAGAACATTATTCCAGCCTCTGCTCACATCCCATCAACATTAGTCCAAACGCAATGGATGAAGTTCCTCAGATGACACCTTACCGTGACTTGGATGTCACGACTACTATGGAGGACCTTCAAAGAGCAATTGAACAGCTCAAATGTGGGAAGTGCCCTGGCAAAGACAACATCTCCACAGAAATTGTAAAACTTAAGCCAGTTTTTCCGCTGCTTTTCAACCCCGTACTGAAATGTTGGGCAGAGGATACTGTGCCCAAGACATGTGCAATACCAGTATTGTTACTTTATACAACGGTAATGAATGATCGCGGCGATTGCAACTGTCACCGTGGAATCTCACTTTGAGTGTACCTGGAAAAATATTTGCCTGTGTGGTTTTGAGCAGACCAGAAGCTAGCGCATACAGCCTGAGGAGCAATGTGGGTTTCGTCCCCAACGATCTACAGATCTACAGTTGATATGATCTTCACACTCCGGAAAATTCAGGAAAAGTGCTGCGAGCGGAAAACCCTTCTGCTCATTGCCTTTATCGACATTAACAAGGCTTTCGACACAGTCAGCAGAGAAGGACTGTTGCAGTACTTTTGAAGACAAGGTGTCCTCAAAAGCTCTTAAGGATGATCATGGCTTTCACGAAGATATGGAAGGTGCTGATCCGTTTGCTGTTGCTTTTGGTGAAACAACCTGGGCATTCATCTGTATACCAGAGCTTATGGGAATCTCTACAACATTTCTCTACTCAGATCCAAGCGCTTCCGAGAAGACTTGCTTCTAAATAGCCTTTTATTTGCCGACGGTGCTGCATTTGTAGCGGATACTCAAGACGATCTGCAAGAGCTTGTGGGTAAATTCTCCACTGCATGCAAGCTCTTCTCCGTGTCTATATTGTATCCGTGTCATGGCACAAGGATACAAAGATCCGCCTGTCATCAAACTGGACCGCTCCTTATTGAAGGTGGTCGATAAATTCTGCTATCTTGGTTCAATAATGACAGAAGATCTCTCCCTGCATGACGAGATAAATGCACGAATAGGAAAGGCTGCCAGCACTTTCGGGAAGTTCCGCACACGAGCATGGGACAACAATCATCTTACATAGTCGACAAAAATACTTGTGTGTCAATCATGTGTGCTGAGTACTCTCCTGTATGTAGCTGAGACTTGGACGTCGTATGTCAAACAGGAACGAAAGCTCAACGCCTTTCACCTGCGGTGCTTACGGAGCATCTTGGGAATATCATGGAAGGATCATGTGACAAATGGCATGGTTCCGAAAACAGCAAAACAACAGAGTATAACTGCCACGCACAAGCAACGGCGCCTGCTTGATTAGGACATCTGCATCGTATGGACCACTCCCGCCTACCCCGGCGCATGTTACTCAGTGTAATAGCAGGAGCAAAGGAACCTCGTGGAAGACTTTTACTACGCTTTAGGGACTGCGTCAAGCGTGATATGTGTGCATTTAATATTGCTAGTGATAAGTGGGAGCTACTCGCTGACGATCGCAGCAAATGGAGGAAACTGACTGCAGATGGAAGCAAGATTCAAGACCAAGTATGGCTTAACAACTTCGCTGCAAAACGATCGCGCAGATATGATCTTATAACCAACCTTCCTGCTGGAGCGACTCATATTTGCCTCGCTTCTGGGCGCCAAGTCGGCTCTCGCATCGGACTTCTGAGACACCAGCGAAAATTTCTCTAGGATGCCACTTGAATCTTCCGATTGGAAGCACCAGGCCATTGTATATTGTTCCCATACCATGTGTTACACTTTGTAGTATCTATAGATGTGCAGAACCGAATATGGTGAGTCTTTTTTGAAACTGAGGACGAAACAATTCGCAGAAAACGAGTCACTGATACTTTTAAGAACCTTGTTTACCACTTCTTATGTTGCTGTATGAATACTTGGATTTATTACAATACTGGTGTCACCCACAAAAAGAACTGATTCTGCTTGTGTGTTAGATGAAAGATCGTTTACGTTTATGAGGTACAATAACAGACCTAAGACTGAGCCTTGAGGAACCCCATACGTGATTTATTCGCACTTAGAAGAATATCTTTGTACTGCATTGACTGAATGACCAAGTACAACTTGCTCCATTCTTTTGGTTAGATACGACATCCGTTGATTGGCTACACTATCAATGCTTGTAAAATTTGGTGAGTAAACATGTAAATGACATTTTCAGTAGAGAATCTCTTCTGAAATAAATACTCTGAATTAATAAAGGTATTATTATTTTTCAAGCGAGTATACTTTTCTAGATTACAATACATCACACACTAAAAATTTTTTTTGAGAATGACGTCATTAGTGAAACAGGTCGGTAGTTACTGACCTCTCTGTCATCTTTCTTATAGCGGAGTTTAACAATGTCGTACTTCAATCCCATGAGTTAGTGACGCATTACATATTTTAGGTAAGACAGAACTTGCAACAAATCTTTAGTACTCAACTGGAAACGCCGTCAAATGGAGATGAGCTTTTACTTTTGAGAGAATGTAAATGTAATTTTCGTAATTTCAGAATTCAGCTGTTTGTCCCTATATTTTTACTATGTTTAAAAAATTACTGTTAAATATATTTGCTACCTGTGACTCATCATATGTAGGTGTTCCATTCCATTCAATTCGATAATGATCTCTTTTACTGTGGCAGGTTGGCTTGTCTCTCGTTTCACTACATTCCATTTAACCTTAAGTCTGTCGTCGGAATTAATAATTTTTGACATAATGTGGGTGTTTTTGATTTTTTAATAAATTTGCATAGTAATTTTGAGTAGTTTTTGCAGTTTACAACTGCTGCACGATCTCTTCTTATTCTTTCGAAAAGATATGTTTCCCTTTTCCTTTCAGAGGATACTTTAAATCTCCCTATTGATCCATGACGTTGCTGTTTAATGTCTCTTCTGATTAGCTTATATGGAAAGCTATTTTCAAATAATTATAGAAATTTATCGTGCAATAGATAATCTACGTCAGCATTTGGTCCATTATTAATTTAATGCCGAGTGTGAACATTGGCCTGAAGAATATCTATGAGAAGAACGCTGTTTGTTTCAGTCGTTACGCCCACAATTTTGAAGTCGCAGTCTTTTCTTCTTCTTCTTCTTCTTCTTCTTCTTCTTCTTAATGGAGGTTCTTTAAGTCTCTGCCTTCTCTTAATCAACTACCTGTGGGTTGACAAAGCATATCGGAATAGCTGTTGATAGCGGATAAGGTCAGCCGTTCAATGTGCATCTCTACCTGGCTGGAATGTTAGGGTCCATCCCGCAAGGCAGTCCACGTGAGCAGGCCCTCAGACAATCAGCTGCAAAACGTAGCTTCTGTTACAGGATTCGTTGCCACTTTGGAGACTCTCAGTTTCACGAAAGTTCATTCACAGAAAGTTAGTTGTGAAATTTGGAAATTGATGTATGTAAAAATACAAACGCCTCTCCTTGTTTATGGTGGTGTGGGAGGAGGGGAAGGGAGTCATGAGCCCTTCCCCCTCGTCTTTGCGTCTGCCGTGCACATTACAATTGACTCCTGCTTAAGAGGGAGGCTCCTCTGCCGATTTTTTTTCTTCCAGAGCTTTTGAGAGCTTGCTGATAATTTAGGAGACATTGGGAAATAATCATGTTGTCTCCGTAGTTGAACCAATACAAACGTTGTTTCAAAACACTGGAAGTTAGTCCAGTTTTTCATTTATTCTTGTCACGCTTGTGAATGTTTATGCCATTTACCTAGATGCGCAGATTAACGCACACAAGGGCATTGTGCGGCCCACGCGCCGTATTGCGTGTGTCCTAGCTAGAACTGATCCACTTTCTGAAGCCCCACTGTCCACATTACAAGCACCGGCCACAAGCCAGAAGGAGAGAAGCAAACGACAGAGCCGGCGGGGAAGAAGACACTCCGTAGCGCGCTTTCTAAGGACACCACCCGTAAGCGGGCGAGGCTACTGCTGGGCGGCAACTGATCCAGCGTGGAATACTAGCTGCTGAGCAGACAACAATCCTGACCCGGTGTGCAACAAGGCACGGTACACATATCAACGATTGGAAATTTACGAAATAGTCAGCATCTGATGTCATTTTTCCGCATTTAGTCTGCATACGACATCCTATGAAACGGAGAGACATACCAACCACAAAATATTGATAACCTTATAAACCGCGGTGACAAAAGTCCTGGGACATAGTGCAGCGACGTGGTATGGACTCACTGAAGTCCCGAGAGGAAATACTGACCCATGCTGCCTCTACGGCAGTCCGTAACTATGAAAGTGTTGCCAGTACAAGGTTCTGGCACATACTGATCTCTCAGTTATGCCCCATAATGATCGATGAGTTTCATGTCGGGCGATCTGGGAGGCAAATCAAAAACATGTATGTGAATTCCTAAGGAACCAAACTGCTCAGATCATCGGTCCCTAGATTTACACACTACTTAAACAAACATGCTAAGGACAACACACGCACACACACACACACACACACACACACACACACACACACACACACACACACACACACGACCGAGGGATGACTTGAACCTCCGGCGGGAGGGGCCGCACAATCTGTGACATGGCGCCTCAGACCGCGCGGCGGTCCAGAATGTTCTTCAAACCAGTCGTGAACAACTCTGGCCCGGAGGCATGGCGCACTGTCATCCGTAAAAACAGGGAACATGAAATCCGTGAATGGTTGCAAATGGTCTCGAAATAGTGATCAGAGGATCCAGTACATACCACGAAAACACAGCCCACGCCATTATGGAGCCTTGTTGACAACAAAGTCCGTGGCATCGTGGGGTCTGCGCCACACTAACTCGGGTCTCATCTGACCAGGCCACGGTTTTCCAGTCCTCTGGAGTCCAACACATATGGTCACGAGCCCCGGACAGCCGTGCAGCCGATGTCGTGCAGTTAGCAAAAGCACTCGCGTCAGTCGCCTGCAGCCATAGTCCATTAGCGCCAAATTTTGAGTCACTGTCCTAACGGATATGTTTGTCGTACGTTGTGAACCGCGAATTTACTTTCAAAACCTTTTCTTAAGAATTTGCTTTATTTACTAACGATTCATCAAGAACATTAACACATTTAATCACACTGTGTGGGCGTGGAAGTAGTTGCAGTGGGTAACTGATGAAAACAAATTGAATTTCTTTCAACAAATCGAAATTTTATCCCTAAAAGCCCTTTTCTTTTGAAACATTTAAAATTACAATCAGAAAGCACCCTCTAAATATCAAGTTACAATTTATTCAGAGGCAGAAAGAACAAATTTTGACAGTATGAGCTTTCGGACTGAGAACCTTGCCGCTCAGAACAACCTCTGAAAGACTACACTGATGCAAATCTGCTACACACCAGATCACTTTAAACTAAAAATTTTAACAACTCACACAAGCGCATAAACTATGCACCCCGTTCGAGGGATGGAAATTGTTGTGGCGTAACAAGACAGCTACGCCACACTAAAGTAGCCGAAACAGGATACGTAATAAATGGTAACAAGAAAAGTACGTAGCTGCTATAATACTTAACTTTTAATCCTTCATTTGAATACAGCATTCCTTGATGATACAAGTGAGACTATCTTAAAATGGTTAATGGCGCCTTGCTAGGTCGTAGCCATTGACTTAGCTGAAGGCTATTCTAACTGTCTCTCGGCAAATGAGAGAAAGGCTTCGTCACTGTAGTCGCTAGCAAAGTCGTCGTACAACTGGGGCGAGTGCTATTCCGTATCTCGAGACCTGCCTTGTGGTGGCGCTCGGTCTGCGATCACACAGTGGCGACACGCGGGTCCGACATGTACTAAATGGACCGCGGCAGATTTAAGCCACCACCTAGCAAGTGTGGTGTCTGGCGGTGACACCACAGAAATGATACAAAACACTGACATTAAAAAAAGGGTGGCAACTTTATGTGCTGAAATGACCATTTAAATAAAAACTCATGAAATGCAATCTTACATAAAATATACAAACATACTCTACATTACTCATATAGCGCCTCTCAAGATGATAGGTAACATAAAAACATATTTCAGGAATTCGGCCGTTACACTTCAAGCAATAAATTCGTTAACACCTAATCCGACAACATTACAGAGGCAGCTGTTAACGCACGGCAGACCGACCGACCGACAGACAGACAGACCCTAACTGCCTAACAAATGCGGACGGGAGACAGACGAGCAAGCTGGGGACGAGAGACTGACCAAGAAAACAAGTAGAATATAACAAGTAAATTAAACAACATATGAGCAATCACTTAACTTCTAATAAACTGCGATGTCTGGCGAAGACCTGGCGCAGCACTCCCAGAACGCTCTCCCGAACCGTCCACTACCAGCCGCTTCAACGGACGCAGGAAGGCGAGCCGATCTCCCGTCTCGCGGCGTCGCAGCTCGCACCGGCCAGACTGGTGTCGTGGGTTGACTCCTGTTGCTCTCGTGTCGGCCGCGAAGCCACTACCCCTCGCTATACGACGCGGCCCACTGGACTGGACTGACCTCACATGCGCCGACGCTCAAGACGGACAAGTCATCTTGTGTCTCAGTGCGCGACCGACCGACCGACCGATCGATCGATCAACGGCCAATGACCATTGCCTGAACAAAACTCGAACAGACTGGCGGCCAAACACATACTAGCACTCCGGACGACAGACAGACACTGACTGCCCCACACTGACCCGGATGACCAAATGACCAGACTCGCCTCCTAGCGAGCTCATCGCGCCCCTTAAAATGCACGTGAACAGGCCACCTTTCCCCTTTTCCACCAGAGGGAGACACCATAGCTGCGATTGCCACAGCGGCGCCACCGTCAGAAATGGAGGGCTACTGCTTCACACTACGCGCTGCGGCGCGCTCTTCAAAACAGCAATTTTTTTACCACGGCTCACGTTGCACATTGATTTCTGCGGTTATTTCCTTAGTGTTGCTTGTCTGTTAGCACTGACAACTCTACGCAAATGCCGCTGTTCTCGGTCGTTGAGTGAAGGCCGTCGGCCACTACGTTGTCCGTGGTGAGAGGTAATGCCTGAAATTTGGTATTCTCGGCACATTCTTGACACTGTGTATCTCGTAATACTGGATTCCCTAACGATTGTCTATACGAAATGTCCTATATATCTAGCTCCAACTAGCATTCTGCGTTCGATGTCTATCATTTCCCGTTTTGCGGCCATAATCACGTCGGAAACCTTAGCAAAGAAGTCACTTGCGTACAAATGTCAGCTCCGCCAGTGCACTGCCCTTTTATACATTGTGTACGCAGTACTGCCGCCATCTGTTTATGTGGCTATCCCTATCCTACGACTTTTGTTACCATAGGTGGTCCACACATCCGTTAATACGCGCACTTAGCTTGGCTTTACTAAGTTCTCCCACGAGCCTCCTGCACCAGCCCGCCTCCTCAAAGAGCTAGACGCTCCTTGTCCTACATTTCACTAGTCCCAACATTTTGTTGTGTTCCGATTGTCTTGATTCTGCGTGTCTGTCAATATGTTTCCTCTTTCCTCTGTCTCAAAATACTTCGCACGCACTCCAGTTGTGACTGTGAGGCAAAAACATCCATAACCATGTGAGACAACACAGTATAGTACTTACCTAACGACTTCGAAAATGAAACTCACATGAGTGCGTGTACTGTCGTGGTAATGATGATGACGATCATGATGATGATAATGGCAAGAGCGAAACCCAGTGGCAGGAGATAATCTTCTCCTCTCGAGCGACAACGCCGGGGGGCGGGCTTCCGGGGTGGCAGCCGAGCTTAACCTCCCCGTGTGGTGGATCAGCGTCAACAGTGTCTTCACACCTCAGATCATGCAGATTCGTTTGGTATTTAACATATGTTGTTGGCGCACCAATCGTTTGAAACACAGCTTGCTTTATTCGTACACTGCATCTTGAAGACAGTAGATGCAATAATTTCCGAAAGACGTTTGACACTCCGCCGTATCATCGATTAGTAATCATGATACCATCGTAGAGACTGTCTTCCCTCGTACCTGACTGACTCGAGTAACATTTCAGTACTAGCACCCAGCACGTTACAATGGACGACGAGTGTAGACGTTACGTGAGTCGGGACTATTACGTAAAATCAGTATTGACATAGGAAAATGGAAGACCTAGATTTGTTAGAACGGTTGTGGGATAATGCAGTGCGTCTGTAGTGCAAACTGCGTACAAGATGCTTGTACCACCGACTGTGGCGTGTTGACCCAGTGTTTAGGGTCCTTACAGAGTGGGCGTGACAGGTCGGTATGGCCCATATGAAGTGTAACAGAAATGCTCAAAGAATTCCAGGAATTCTCATTTGAAGAAAGCCGTCGTGGGTCTCGCGAAACCCTATTGGATAAATTTGGCTAAAAAATGGCTCTGAGCACTATGGGACTTAACTTCTAAGGTCATCAGTCCCCTAGAACTTAGAACTACTTAAACCTAACTAACCTAAGGACATCACACACATCCATGCCCGAGGCAGGATTCGAACCTGCGACCGTAGCAGCCGCGCGGTTCCAGACTGTAGCGCCTTTAACCGCTTGGCCACCACGGCCGGCGGATAAATTTGGAGAACATGTATTCGCAGAAGACTATCTGGGCACTATGAAGCCTCCGTCAAAAATCCCGCGTACGAAGAGGGGCTGAGGTTCGTACTCCTCCGTCCGAACAGACCTCGGAAGGCCCGACGGTACCGACTGAAAGTCGTGTCATCCTCAGCTGAGAGGCATCACTGGCATGGAGGTGCATGTGGTCAGCACACCGCTCTCCTGACTGGAGCCCTTCTCAATCGAGGAGCTCCTCAGTTGGCCTCACATGGGCTGAGTGCACTCCGCTTCCCAATAGCGCTCGACAGATCCGGATGGTCCACCCAGCAGCGTTTAACTTCGGTGATCTGATGGGAACCGATGTTACCACTGCGGCAAGGCCGTTGGCCGAGGCTCGTACAGTGGGATGCAAAAAGTCATTTTTTCCTCGATCAGTAAACGAATGGAGTGGGACAGAAATCGGATAATACTGGCACAATATACCCTCCGTCATGCACAGTACAGTAGCTTGGGGAGTATATGTGTATGTGTGCAAATTCCAAAGACCACCAATTGTTTTCCCCTTTCTTCACAAATACTGGCGATGTAACTTAGCTACACCTCCAGGATGTAAAGTTACGTCTCCAGGATTTAAATGGCTTACGTCTGAGGTCGTTACCGAACACTACTACTGAAACAAGTACGGTAGAGTCGGGGGACATTAAAAGTGAGATAGTGTGGACAGCCCTGTCTGGTGACCCTTTGGCAGTTGAGAAATGGCGGCGTCTTGTTATCAGGCGGCGCATCTCCGCCGTGTCAGGGCCGCTACTCAGGTCCGGCACCGCCACAGCCAGGATAACAGATGGGTGAACCTCGCGCCGGCATTGCTATTCAGCAGGGCGCTACGTCAAGGGGTGGACGACCGACTGAAGAGGCGGCCCGGGCATCACGTAAGGCCACACGCTGGCGCTGCTTCCGGCACAGGCTTTCCCACCCGGGTCACCAGAAGGGCGACATCCTCTCCGCTTGATAGCTCCAGTACTCGTGTCCTCGCTCTGGTCTGAGCTTTAGCCAGTCAGTCGTGAACGGGAGTACAGTTTCTGAATTGTGGTCCCGCGATCTGGCCCTAGGGGGGGTCAATTGGACTCGACCGACCGCCGTGCCACCCTCTGGCAATGACGTCATCGGAAGGGCATTTGGTCGGCACACCGCTCACCCGGTCGCTGTCGGGTTTCTCTACCATGGAACCGCTTCTAATCGGTCGAGAAACTCCTCAACTGGCCTCACGAGGGGGAGTGCAAATTTTGGAAATTTGTGGGTAAGTTCCTGTGGGATCAAACTACTAAGGTCATCGGTCCCTAGGCTTACACACTACTTAATCTAACTTACACTAAGGACAGCACACACACCCATGCCCGAGGGAGAACTCGAACCTGCGAACCGAGGATAGACGCCTTAGACCGCAGCCCGCGCGGCGGGCGGAGTCCACCCTATATCATTCCTCCTACAAGGAATAAGCTCTGTCAGAACTGTGAATCGAAGTCGCCCCCCAATTGCAGTAAACCGCGCTGACCACGCAGTTACGGAGGCGGACTCTGAATTGCGGTGCACCTCAACATTTCTCATCATCTCACTCCGAGGTACAGAATGTCCCACATAAAACCGCTACGCCTCACGTATCGTTTAATTAATTCTGGTCCAATTTCTTGTGAAGTAGCAACACTGTCTGCAAATTTGGCTACACTGTATTTTATCGGAAACTTGATTACAACTGTGTGTTCCTACGGCAGTTGGTGCGAGAAACTAGTTTGTTGCATAGTTACAGAAACGGGGCAGTTTTCATTAGAACAGCGAATTGATATTGTGGAG
This sequence comes from Schistocerca serialis cubense, assembly GCF_023864345.2. NCBI lineage: Eukaryota > Metazoa > Arthropoda > Insecta > Orthoptera > Acrididae > Schistocerca > Schistocerca serialis. Next base: position 469,476,894 of record NC_064646.1, on the reverse strand, counting down.
TGTTACATAAAGACAAGGCTCCATCAAGGAATGTAAAGAAATGTTTCCAGCGAAATGTCCTGGTAGGAAACTGCCCGTGACCAGCACTATTCAAAATGTGTACCAGAATGGATGACTGTGAGATTCGCCGGAATCGGTGGCCGAGCGGTTCTAGGCGCTTCAGTCCGGCACCGCGCGACTGCTACGGTCGCAGGTTCGAATCCTGCCTCGGCCATGGATCTGTGTGATGTCCTTAGGTTAGTTCTAGTTCTAGGGGACTGATGACCTCAGATGTTAAGTCCCATAGTGCTCAGAGCCATTTGAACTGTGGGATCCGTTCAGAATATGCGGAGGAATAGGCGACCGACACTGAGGACCCCTTACACTATAGACGGAATTCGCATGGTCATTGAGAGAAGTACTCGGAAGTCGGTACGGAAGGTACCGCAGCAAGCTGGTGTACCTCCTGCATCGTGTCATCGTCTACTAAACGCCTATCGGGCGAGTGTGGTGCAAGAGTTGAAATTTGACGATCAGAAAAAAAAGAGTTCATTATTGTAACCAGCTGTTAACATCTGTTGCTAACAGTTACTTGGGCCCCTGCTTTACTGTATGGCAGTTGAGGCCTGGTTTCATTCGTCAGGCTATCTAAACTCCCAGAGTTGCTGATACGGCTCACAGCACAACCCACATATTGTGCATGAAGAACTTGTCCCCTCAGAAAAGATAGGTGGTTTCCAGTTACATCTAGAGATATTCGACTCTTTCTATGCATAATTAACAGATGCATGGGAGCCGTATGCAGTGTTCCAATAAGATGGAGCACCCACTCACACATGTAACCATAGTATGGCCCACATCACCAACGTGTTCTATGGAGACAGACTTGGCAGTAGAGGCCTCTGGCCCCGAAGTCGCTCTACTTAACGTCGTGTGATTTTTATTTGTGGGCACACTAAAAATCAAAGTGAATGCTGACAATCCTCGCACAGTAGACGATCTTAAAATGGAACATTAGTTGAGATATTATAACATCACTCCTACAGAATTACATCGTGTTGCTGGTAACATCACCACACGAAGTCAGCGAAGCCTGGATAGCCAGGGCCATCACTTCCAGCATCTCTTATAAACAGGTAGCTACATGGTTTTTAATGTTGCTATTATTTGTTCTTTTTTAGTTAGTTCATTCTTACACGAATCTCGGGCGTGAAGCGTGTCGGTTTTATGTGGGTCCCGCTGTACTTTCTTACTGTACGGACGCAGGAGGTATCCCACTGTCGCAAGTAGCGTTCCGTGTCTTTTCTGCTCTTCGCTTATTTCCAGACACTAGCAGGTATTGTGTTCAAATGTGTGTGAATTTCTAAGGGACCAAACTGCTGAGGTCATGGGTCCCTAGACTTACACACTACTTAAAGTAACTTAATGCTAAGGACAAGACAAGCACCCATGCCGGAGGGAGGACTCGAATCTCTGGCGGCAGTGGCCGCCTGATTCGTGACATGGCGCCTCAAACCGCGCGGCCACTCCGCACGGCTAGGTGTGAGTGGTTTTTTTCAATATGTGGCTTACATTTTTCTTTACATTCATTAATGCGTCTGTAAACTACTTTCAGCTCTTTACAGGTTAGTATCTTAAATGCAGAAAGGAAAGAAGATATTACAGTTTAATATCGCACCGGCGACGAGATCATTAGAGACGGATTGAGGAAGGACAGGAAAGGAAACTGACCGTTCCCTTTCAAAGGCACAACCCCAGCAATCGCCATAAGCAATTAAGGGAAAATCGCAGAAAATTTAAATCTGCACGGCTAGATGCGTATATGGATCGCCATCCTTCCGAATAAGAGCCTAGTTTCTCTCACTACAGTGGCACGGCACTCGGTTGTATCACATATTCTGTACGGACCGTTACATGCGTTAGGAAAGGGCTGCATCGTTATCACCGTTTTCCTTCAAATTAGTAGACGTCCAGCGCTTGGCCAGAAGTAAAAATGATAGAAGTGGGAGCTCAAGATGACTAAGCGTTTGCGCAAAAATGCATTTTTGGTTTGGGCGACGCATAAGGCATTTATGTTAGCTTAGCTTCCAGGCAGCAGTTGGCGAAGCGGAAAGAGTACACAACAGCTGTCAGTGGATCGTGGATCCGTACGAGGTAACTTCTTTCGTTTTCAATCTTTACGTTAGTTCCACACCAAATAAACCGAAAATGGACAAAACAACCCACTCGAATATAGCGCAGTATTCTATAACCGTTCTGGAAAATTATCGCTAGCGCCAGCTCTTCTGCACCGAGGTTTCAAAATAATAATAATAATAAATGGAGGCCCGGGAAAAGAATAGGCCGCCGGTATGTTCTGTCAGTCGTAAAAGGCGACGAAAAGAACAAACCACTAATAGGCCTAACCCCCCTTTTAGTGTGATTAGTTGGTTCAGGACACAACTAAAGAAGCCTCGGACAAGCGCCGTCATGGTCGGGGACGACGCTTCAACCCTATGCCCGCCCACAATGGTAACGACACTGCTAGCCACACGGAAAATGATTTAAATCCAAATAGAGGTGTTTTGCAGGATATGCTTCCTGCAACCATCCTAGAAGGAAAACAAAGACAGAGGATGAGATGGTCAGATGAAGTTAACCGACACCTCATGTTCTGTTATTACCAAGCAACAAACCTAGGAACCAACACAACTGGATACAGATCACAAATATACACAACATTTATTACCAGATACCCAGAATTAAAATTTTTAACAGAACAACGACTAGCTGATCAGATCCGTGTAATAATCAAAAATAACAGGATACCCCAGTCAGAATTAGAACACATCAGACAACAAGTACAACAAATACTGAAACAAAATAATGTGCAATCAGAAGAAGAAGAAAATATAGTAATGGACTCAAACATCCCAGAGCAAACAAAGAACAACTCACATCAATTAAACAATCAGAGGAAAACAAAATCTTAAGACAGCCACCAGAACAAGCACAAATAGAACACGAAGTGACACACATATTAGATATAGAAGAAAAATTTCAGCTGACATATATAGAATACTAAGACACAAATACAGACGTTAGACCATTCTTGCACAGACCAACAAATAACCCACAAGTCGAAACAACAATAACAACTATCAACACAATCATACACAACAAAATAAATGAAAACACAACTATGGAAGAGTTACAACTACTGGTTTATATAGGAGCACTCACTACACTAAATATATACACTAGGCAGAGATCAGAACCAACCAACACACAGAAGAAACCCACAAAACCAGCATGGCAACACAGGCTACAAATCAGAATAGAAAAACTGAGAAAAGACATCGGACAGCCAACACAATTTATAAGAAATGAAATATCAGACAAACAACGAAAAAGGTTAGGTAAAATCTCACAACAAGAAGCGATAGAGCAATTAGATGAAAAGAAGCAGAAATTACAAGCATTGGCTAAACGACTTAGAAGACACAAAAAAAGTTAAAATAGAAGGAAACAAAACCAAACATTCTACACAAATCAAAAGAAATTTTACCAGACAATAGATAACACACACATTAAAATAGACAATCCACCAAACATAACAGACATGGAACACTTCTGGAGCAACATATGGCCAAACCCGGTACAACATAACAGGCATGCACGGTGGATACAAGCAGAAACAGATACATACAAGATGATACCACAAATGCCTGAAGTGATAATATTGCAACATGAAGTCACCCGAGCAATTAATTCTACGCACAATTGGAAAGCCCCTGGAAAAGATAAAATAGCAAATTTCTGGACAAAGAAGTTCACCTCAACACATTCACATCTAACTAAATTATTTAACAGTTACATTGCAGACCCATACACATTCCCTGATACGCTTACACATGGAATAACTTATCTGAAACCTAAAGATCAAGCAGACACAGCAAACACAGCTAAGTATCGCCCCATAACATGCCTAGCAACAATATACAAAATGTTAACTTCAGTAATTACACAGAAATTAGTGACACATACAACACAGAACAAAATTATAAACGAAGAACAAAAAGCCTGTTGCAAAGGGGCACGAGGATGTAAAGAGCAACTGATAATAGATGCGGAGGTGACATATCAAGCTAAAACTAAACAAAGGTCGCTACACTACGCATACATTGATTACCGAAAAGCTTTTGATAGTGTACCCCACTCATGGTTACTACGAATATTGGAAATATACAAAGTAGATCCTAAATTAATACAGTTACTAAACACAGTAATGAAAAATTGGAAAACCACACTTAATATCCAAACAAATTCAAATAATATCACATCACAGCCAATACAGATTAAGCGTGGAATATACCAAGGAGACGCATTAAGTCCTTTGTGGTTCTGCCTTGCCCTGAACCCACTATCCAACATGCTAAATAATACAAATTATGGATACAATATTACTGGAACATACCAACACAAAACCACACATTTGCTATACATGGATGACCTAAAACTACTGGCAGCAACAAATCAGCAACTCAACCAATTACTAAAGATAACAAAAGTATTCAGCAATGATATAAATATGGCTTTTGGAACAGACAAATGTAAGAAAAATAGCATAGTCAAGGGAAAACACACTAAACAAGAAGATTACATATTGGATAACCACAGCGACTGCATAGAAGCGATGGAAAAAACAGATGCCTTTAAATATCTAGGATACAGACAAAAAATAGGAATAGATAATACAAATATTAAAGAAGAACTAAAAGAAAAATATAGACAAAGACTAACAAAAATACTGAAAACAGAATTGACAGCAAGAAACAAGACAAAAGCTATAAATACCTATGCTATACCAATATTGACCTACTCATTTGGAGTAGTGAAATGGAGTAACACAGACCTAGAAGCACTCAATACACTTACACGATCACAATGCCACAAATATAGAATACATCACATACATTCAGCAACAGAAAGATTCACATTAAGCAGAAAGGAAGGAGGAAGAGGATTTATCGACATAAAAAACCTACATTATGAACAGGTAGACAATTCTTTATGGAACGAGCAGAAACTAGCAAAATACGCAAAGCAATCACTCATATAAATACATCGGCTACACCATTGCAATTTCATAACTACTTCTTCAACCCTTTAGATCACATAACATCAACAGATACGAAGAAAGTAAATTGGAAAAAGAAAACACTACATGGCAAGCACCCATGTCATCTAACACAGCCTCACATCGATCAAGACGCATCCAACACATGGGTAAGAAAAGGCAATTTATACAGTGAGACGGAAGGATTCATGATTGCAATACAGGATCAAACAATAAACACCAGATATTACAGCAAACATATTATTAAAGATCCCAATACCACAACAGATAAATGCAGACTTTGCAAACAACAATTAGAAACAGCAGATCACATCACAAGCGGATGTACAATACTAGCAAATACAGAATACCCCAGAAGACATGACAATGTACCAAAAATAATACATCAGCAACTTGCCATACAACATAAACTAATAAAGCAACAAGTTCCCACATACAAGTATGCACCACAAAATGATGAATGCAAATTATACTGGAACAGAACCATTACAACAGATAAAACAACACCACATAATAAACCTGACATCATACTCACCAATAAAAAGAAGAAATTAACACAACTAATCGAAATATCCATACCCAATACAACAAATATACAGAAGAAAACAGGAGAAAAAATTGAAAAATACATCCAACTGGCTGAGTAAGTCAAAGACATGTGGCATCAAGATAAAGTTGACATTATACCAATTATACTATCAACTACAGGAGTCATACCACACAATATCCACCAGTACATCAACGCAATATAGCTACATCCAAACGTATATATACAACTACAGAAATCTGTAATTAATGATACATGTTCAATTACCCGAAAGTTCCTAAATGCAATATAACATATACCGAACAGTTAAAAGGTAGTCATGCTTGATCAAGGTACGCGTCACTTTCCATTTTTGACCAGACATAACGTCTGAGAAGAGAAGGAAGAAATAATAATAATAAAGACGATGAATGACCATGCGTCAAAATGTACGAAACACTGTTGTTGTAGGTTATCCATGTTGAGCTGACTGCAATCTAATTAAAAACAATTACACCATACTCGTTTCGCTTTTGTTTACAAAGCATCTTCCGTGGTTATTGGAGTTTCTTTACATAATCTGCTCCTTCCCTCCTTGCTAGCAGTGGTCGCTGTCGACAGGCTTCATTTCACATCTGCACTTGACAGATTTTGGCTTTCTGATGTATTTCCTGTGGTGCACTATTTACAACTGACTTTCTTAAACTGTTTTTCATTCTGCACTGCACTAATACGAAAGTCATTATTTCGTCAATATCTGGTAAAGCTACAGTTTTATACAGAAATGTTTACACCGATATGGTGAAGCCCTAGGTGCAGGATAACAAATTTCTTCTGTTAACTAACTCTTGGGGCAGGCAAATCCACAACTGTACGACGAGATTTTTCAAGATGGCGGATTGCCGTTGTCCAATAATAAGATGATTCCCCCCAAATGCACTCTTGTAGTACAAACCCTGCGTTGTCTATTTTAATCGTCGATAGATCATTTGACCAAAAAGCTTCATAACTACTCTTATCCCGTCGAGAGAGACAAAGAAATCAGATCCTCAGAAGACTGCACCAAAACACACTACAGCCGCTAGCCGCCAATATTTGGCGAAATGGTCCGATGCCCATAGCTTGCTGCCAAACTGGGTGATGAGAGCTGACCTTTCACGAATGTAAACAAAGTGTGTTTTATTGCAGGAACGTTATAACAAACAAAAATGGTTCAAACGGCTCTAAGCACTATGGGACTTAACATCTGAGGTCATCAGTCTCCTAGACTTAGACCTACTTAAACCTAACCTAACCTATGGACATCACACACATTCATGCCCGAGGCAGGATTCGAACCTGCGACCGTAGCAGCAGCGCGGTTCCGGACTGAAGCGCCTAGAACCGCTCGGCCACTGCGGCCGGCTATAACAAACATGTAACCCTAAAAATACGTTGTGTATATTGTATCCAAGACACCGAGAAAATTACTGCTTCCCCTGTTATTACGATGAACACCGCCCCAGCACGTACAAATCAACAACTATAAAAATCAAAAGTATCTGATTTTCTATACGGAGTTCTCCTATACACCTAATAATCGTTCGTTGGAAATTTTATTTCCAATCTCAGATTTTCCTTTGCATTTCCTTCTCCTTTTATTTCGGTTTATTTACACTGTAAGTAACCTAAATATTTAAAATGAAAAAAAATTTCTACGAAGGTACTTGACCCCCGAACCCTCGGGCTACAGTTCCGTACTCGTTTCGCTGCCTGGGAACTACGCTAACGTAAATCACTCGTGGCTCGTCCGACCCGCGCCAGAAATGTTACAGAATTTTATGTGAACGCTTGGCATTCTGGAGCTCTCATTTCTGTCACTTCCGTTTTCGGCCACCCCGTGCATATGCCGTACACTGAGGTGACAAAAGCCATGGCATAGCGATAGGTAGTGTCGCATACGCAAGGTATAAAAGGGCAGTGCATTGGCGGGTTACTTACGTGATTGTGACCGCACGGCGGGAATTATAGACTTTCATCCCGGAATAGTAGCTGGAGCTAGAAGCGTGGGACATTCCGTTTCGGAAATCGTTAAGGAATTCAGTATTTCGAGATCCACAGTGTCTAGAGTGTCTCGAGAATACCGAATTTCAGGTATTACCTCCCACCATGGACAACGCAGTGGCCGAAGGCCTTCACTTAACAACTGAGAGCAGCGGCGTTTGCGTAGAGTTGTCAGTGCTAACAGACAAGCAACACTGCGTGAAATAACAATATAAATGAATATGGGACGTACGATGCACGTATGCGTTAGGGCAGTGCGGCGAAATTTGGGGTTAATGGGTTACGGCAGCAGACGACCGGCTCGAGTGTCTTTGCTAACAGCAACATCATCTGCAGCGCCTCTCCCTGGCTCGTGACCCATACCGGTTGGATCCTAGACGACTGGTCAGATGAGTCCCGGTTTCAGTTGGTAAGAGTTGGTGTTGGGGTTAGAGTGTGGCGCAGAGCCCACGGAGCTCTGGCACTGTGCAAGCTGGTGGTAGCTCCGTAATGTTGTGGGCTGGGTCCTCTGGTCCAACTAAACAGATCTTTGGCTGGAAATGTTTATATTCGGCTGCTTGGAGACCAATTTCTCCTTGGAATTCATGTTCTCAAACAAAAGTGCTCCATTTCATTGGTCCAAAATCGTTCGCGATTGGTTTGAAAAACATTCTGGAGAATTCGAGCGAATGACTTAGCCACCCAGATCGCCCGACATGAATCCTATCGAACATTTATGGAACATAATCGGCAGGTCAGTTGGTGCACGAAATCCTGCACCGGCAATACTTTGGCAACTGTGGACGGCTGTAGAGACAGCAATGCTCGATATCTCTGCAGGGGACGTCCTACGACATCCGTGCCACGTGGAGTTTTTACACTACTACGGGTAAAAGGAGGTCCGACACGGAATTAGCAAGTATCCCGTGATATTTGTCGCTTCAGTGCAAAGTTCGGGCATCGGTGATGACGAGTAGGCGCTTGTCCAGTTTTTAGTATATTAGTGTATTCGGCTCCCTCCGTCACTGTCTAAACGTAGGAGGCTAGCGTGGCGTACGGCATATGTTGGGTATGGGAGGGAGTGTAGGGGTTAAAAATGCAGAGGAAGATCAAGGGACGAATACAGTAAGCAGTTTCAAATGGATATAGGTTGTAGTAGTTATTATGGTATTAAGACTTCCACACTATAGACTAGCGCAGACAGCTGAATCAAACCAATCTTCGATCGGAAGGACAGAACAACAACAGTAGAAATCGATACCGACTGTCAGGTACTCCCATTAATTGTTACGTAGAAGTGTGTTAAATAACGCAGTATTTCAAAATGGAAGGTGTCTGTCCGAAGGCAGTGACCTGGTCAGGGCCATTACAAAATAAGTACTAGATAAATAAAGTCCTGCCTCCCTAAACAGAGAATTGCTGCCTTCATTCTGTTTCCCTAACAACACTGCGAATGATGCTGGGGATGTTCCTTAACATGGGCACGGACGTGTCCTTCCGTGCTACTCCATTTGGTGAGGCTCCGTCTCTGATGATCTCGGACCTAAAGCGACCGAATAAAATAAACTCGAACGCTGTCGGCATTTGATTCAAATGGTTCTGAGCACTATGGGACTTAACATTTGAATCATCAGTCCCCTAGAGCTTAGAACTACTTAAACCTAACTAACCTAAGGATATCACACACATCCATGCCCGAGGCAGGATTCGAACCTGCGACCGTAGTAGTCGCGCGGTTCCGGACTGAAGCGCCAAGAACCACTCGGCCACAGCGGCCGGCTATTGGCATTTATGAAAGAAAATAAGAACGGTGTAAAATGCTGAATTTTGCACACTGCACAACTATGAAGTCAGTACACAAGTAGAAAATATCAGACACACCATTCGAATGAGCACGATTATTCTGTACGACCGCATGAGTGCTACAAGATTGAGCAACCGGATAATCTGCTACTTTCTCAACTAGAAAACCCAGGAGGCTTGGTTCACCGGGGTAGAAAAAGAGCTGCAAGAAGTGAAGTGGTGGATATCAATAAATGCTTTGCGCCCAAAAAGAAATTCTAAGAGCTGTATCGTTTTTGAGAAAATCCGAAAAAAAACTGACAAACGTGGACTGAAGCGAAGAAGGAACATCGTAGGAAATGAATACGAGAGTACTGGGCTGAAATTGAAGCCCAGTCGCAAAGGAAAGAAAAGGGACGGTTTAAAAGCGTGGTCCTGAGGTGGCCGATACGACAGTGTAGTGTCGTGCGCCAGAGAAGAGAGCGGGACTCAACAATATGCGAGCGTGATGCGAACGACTAGCCTCGGCCATGTTGGGACACTGGCGGAAAGAATCTCGTCAACGGCGGCTGGCCGGCCACCAGGCATTGACCCGCATCGCTTAAACATACATCGCAGCCCGCATGCGTAAACGCCGCAGAAAGGATGATGAACCGGGTAAAATGCATGTGTTTGCCAGCGTCAGACGTCACGCGGGCTCTTGCCCTCCCGGCGAGCTATCGCAGCTTTTAATTCTAAAATTTAATTTCTACTCCTGAGCCGGCCGAAGTGGCCGTGCGGTTAAAGGCGCTGCAGTCTGGAACCGCAAGACCGCTACGGTGGCAGGTTCGAATCCTGCCTCGGGCATAGATGTTTGTGATGTCCTTAGGTTAGTTAGGTTTAACTAGTTCTAAGTTCTAGGGGGCTAATGACCTCAGCAGTTGAGTCCCATAGTGCTCAGAGCCATTTGAACCATTTCTACTCCTGAGATCGCGTATTAATTTTCCAGGTGGACCGAAAAAAAGGAGCCAGCTGTAGTACTATTAAGCAGAAACGTAGCCATATATTTTCCTGCCAGCAAACACGTGTCAAATTTCCTTTCTTTTCAATCAGTCTTTGTGAAATTCCCAGTTTCGTGAAAAACAATAGTCACACTGGACGTACCATATCAGACAGGTAGAACACATAAAACTGAGGTGTGCTATTCAAATTCGGTTAGAACGTACAGCAATTTCGGGAATCGTTCTCACTCGCCAATCTGCTCCATAACCAACACTCCAGGGAACAGAAAAGTTGCTTATTCTTGGAAAAATTTTACTGGGAGATGAAGAGGCTTGTACAGGATAGAGTAGCATGGAGAGCTGCATCAAACCAGTCTCTGGACTGAATACCACAACAACAACAACAGATAATAGAATTCCTTAACTTCATCCACATCAATCGTGATGTTAAAGTTTCTCGCTGTTCTCATTTCTGGTACTTCTCATTACTTTCATCTTTCTTCGGCTTACTCTCATTCCATATTCTGTACTCATTAGGCTGTTTATTCCATTCGGTAGATCATGTAATTCTTCTTCACTTTCACTCAGGATAGTAATGTCATCGGTGAATGATATCATTGATATCCTGTCAGCCTCAATTTCAATTTCATTCCTCAACCTTTCTTTTATTTCCGTCATTGCTTCTTCGATGAACAGATTATACAGTAGGGACGAAAGACAACATCCCTGTCCTACACCCTTTTTAATCTGAGAGCTTCGTTCTTGGTCGTCGAGTCTTACTGTTCCCTCTTGGCTGTTGTACATATTACCCATCTCTCCCTATAGCTTACCCCTATTTTTCACAGAATTTGGAACATCTCGCACCGTTTTACATTGTCAAACTCTTTTTCCAGGTTGACAAATCCTATGACGTGTCTTGATTTTTCTTTAGTCCTGCTCCCATTATCAATCGCAACGTCAGAATTGCCTCTCTGGTGTCTTTACCTTTTCTAAAGACAAACTAATCGTCATCTTGCATATCTTCAGTTTTCTTTTCCATTTTTCTGTATTATTGTTCGCACCGAAAACAAAAAATGAACTGTGTTTGTTGTGAAGTGTGGAACAAATTTCATTTCCATGCACCTCTGAATTTGTGAATCAGTAGTAGAAAGAAAAATGTATGATGTGCAAATGTTTATGCACAGTATCAAAATTAAGAAACATGTCCTCGGACAGTTTCTGTATTGTGGGATCGGCTGTTCCGGTTGCTTACATCTCAATTTTGTAAGCGTCTGTATGGCAACGCGTCTTCATAGCTCCGCAGACGGCCTGTTCTCGCGTACAGCCGTTTCTGCTTCACAGTTGAAAGCTGTCTGAAGCGCTGTCAGGTGTCAGGGATTTCCTTAATTTGACTGGACTCTACGAGTGCTTTAGTAGTAAAGAATAAATGGGTTAAAACTTAATGCACGATGCAGCAATTTTTCAAACATCCCAGTGTTTATGATGTCATATCTCCTGAATTGTGTGTGTACTCTGATATACATTTGTAGGTACATTTAGCTGTCTACAAAATTTTGTTACTAGCACAAAAGCATTACATTTAAACATCAAACGTTTTCACGCAACTCATTGTTTGTGTCGTAATATCCCCAGAAACTATGTTGGGTAGTTGATTCTCAGCCGCACAGCGAGTTGTTGCCTGACAGTAAACACACACAGTGTGTAACAAATTTTTCAAAATTTCAAATGTATGTGAAATCTTATGGGACTTAACGGCTAAGGTCATGAGTCCCTAAGCTTACACACTACTTAACCTAAATTATCCTAAGGACAAACACACACACACACACACACACACCCGTTCCCGAGGGAGGACTCGAACCTGCGCCGCACAGTTCCTGACTGCAGCGCCTAAGACCGCTCGGCTAATCCAGTAACAAGTTTGGTTGACAGCGCTCCAGTGGTATAGAAGAAAACACACACACACACACACACACACACACACACACGCACACACACGCACGCACGCACGCACTTTTATATTATGTATGGACATATTATCAAACACATATGAAAATTTTAACAAGCTAAATTTACATCGTAATTTGCTGACGTACATTTCATTATTCAACTGCTTTTTACATTTTAATAATAGTAACAATGACCGTTAGTTCCAATTTCAAACTTTTATAACAGCTTGGTACTTTATCACAGTGAATCTACACTTCCTAATTTAACAAGATGAAAAAGTATTTGTCATCCGTTTACTTTTTGATTTGCAAGAGCAAAGAGGTTACAAAATGTTTGGCAGCATACTGATTTGAGATGATGATATAACTTGATAGGTAATTCTCTCATCACATTAGTATTGTTAATGCTGATAATTTTATGAGGAAACTGATTGTAGTATTATTTTCGATTTGTCTAGCCTACGTGCGGCACGCATCGGAGTAGTCTTCACACTCATGTGGCACAGGATTGTTTCGTTGTAACACAGCTATACAAGCTGAGTGATGAATTTGAAAGCTAATTACCCCTCATAAAACTCTTAAATCATCAAAGTTTGGTGAACCTCTCCCCCCAAAGCAGATCGGGAAAAGAACTCGAGAATAAAAAGCTGAGATCATTCATTCACAACAAAAACCGGTCGTAGTGAGAAATAGTCTTAACTGCATATGGCTAATTATGACGACTACGCGTAACACAAATATACAGTTTAAATAATCGCATATTCTGAAGAAATGTTGTTGTGGTAAGAAATAAACTATTACAGTGTAGTTTTCTGTATGTTCAGACAGTATATTTCGTTAACAATTCCAGAGCTTTTACTCGTAGTCGAGTCCTGCTTTACTGTCGGGAGGACGACTGTTCAATCCCGCGGCCGACCATCCAGATTTTGGTTTTCCGTGATTTCCCTAAATCGCTTCAGGCGAGTTCCGGGATGGTTCCTTTGAAAGGGCACGGCCGACTTCCTTCCCCGTCCTTCGCTGAGTGAATGAGCCCGATGACATCGCTGTGTGGTCTCTTCCACCAAATCAACCCAACCCTTTACTGTCGGTAGCACTCTGAGCCGTCATTCGTGACGTCACAGAAGCTACAGCAAGGTCAGCAGTTTTACGAAAGCCTCATTTGTAGTATTTACGCAGAGATGAAGATACTTGCACAGGTTAGACTGGCTTTGAAGGCTGCACCAAACCACGACAATAACTACTTTCTATTACATTATCAATCTATGAATCGCCAGTTTTCTGCATTCCGTAGCTGGTCGTAAATGTATCTATTGTATTTATGGAATGATGGTTCTCTCGTGCGCCACTTACAAGTTCGTGTAAACAACGGGTGCCTCTTGCGCGCCGTCTTTCTAGCTTAAGAAATATAGTATTGTTCCAACGCTCAGATATTGTGATTTGGCTCTGCAGTGCTTTCGGCGTGACAAAGAGGAAGCAAGGCAGAGAGTGGGATGGAGGTATATACGAACGAGAACATAGATAGATCTATCCCGGCAATACGAAACAGCCTTCACCACTGGTGGACAGCACAGGCAACATCTCGACAGTACATAAGCAACAACATGTGACAGCCTGGTCCATCAGCGATATATATACATATCCGCAAGCCGCTGAACAGTACTTGATGCAGAGTTCTTCATTTAGTGATTTTCTGGATCTATATACCGCTGTAAGCATCCTAATCTTTTTGATCGTATTCTCATGCTCGTACGCGAGATGTGGCCGCAGAATTTCCGTTACAAAGTACTGGCACTTTTCCGTTACGATTCTACAGGCGCGTCTCTCGATTCGTTAGATGCGTCTTGTCATACCAGCTTGATAAGGACTACAAACGCTGGAACAATACTCCGTAATTGGTCGCATTAGCGTGTTGGTATACTGTTTCTCCTACGGATGCACTACACTTCCGTAGTAAACTGTGAAGAAATCAGTCTTCCACTCGCATTCCCGAATTTTGACCTTGCATGATCGTCCCATTTCATATCGCATCTTCGTATAACCCCTAAATACATATACGATGTAACGTGCTCAAGACATCGACCACTGTTGTTAACTGGAAACCATCGGGCTATAGAGAAGAGTAGCTTTCGGACGATATAGCCCTAATATAATTATGAAATCACAAACAGTTCCTAAAGTTTTAACAAGAGAGAAAACTAAAATCTCAGCCAAATATGTGATGGAAGGAGAAGCGTTCGTATAAGGCATTAGGCGTTATTAGGTCAGAACGGGTCATTTCAGTTCACAATCCATCTGCAGAGTGGAAGGTAAGTCGTAGAGACATCAAGTTATTTGCGTAAAGATAATCAAGCTGCAGTTTAATTACAATATCAAACTAAACATTCTTCACTGAGTATACAATAACGGTTAACTGAATACTGTACTGGCGTCAACATGGTTAAATCGACGCTCTCGCTAAATTCGATGTAGGATAGAATTATTTTCTGTAAGTTTATTAATGTCCTTACGAAGCACTAGAGTTGTAATAAGCAACATTCTTCCTAAATATATTTTAAGGACGTTATTATTAAGTTTCGGTTTTTACTTAAGTACCAATTAATCTCGTAAAATCTGATATTTATGAGTGAAGGCATGTTGAACGACAGGTCTAATTAATTATTGATGCACCCGACAGTGTTCGCAAATAGTGCCAGAGGTTATTTTCATTCTGCTTAAAAATTGTCGTGATATACTACGGTGTACGCCATCCCCGTGTTCATAAGTGTTTAAGAACTCATAAATGATGCAATTAACAGTAGCTTCATCATAATCCTAACCGTCTCACCGATATACTGCACTGATTCCATACTTCAGTTCGTATAGGTAAACTTCGTCAAAAAATAAATTAAAATAATAAAATTTATAAAATTCTAGTTATTCCGATTATTTATTTACAAGTTTCGTTAAGTTTCAGTTTTGACAAGCAATATATGCGACACATATATATTGAGTTTCACTCCTGTGAGTAACTACTAATAGCTTGTCCAAATCTACCTACACAAGCTACGAAAGTAAATCTCAACTTTACGTAGCAACTAAATAAGCTGTACATGTAGAAAATAAGGAATGCATGAAATAGATTCCGTATTACATCACTGACGGTGTCATCCTATGAAAAGATCGTCTAACAATACGCGAGTGACTAGAACATTCTTCCGAATGTGTTCACTTTGAAGCCGCCAAACTGATGCTCTAGAGTAAAATATGAGTTACCTAACGTACACAATAATTTATCGTTCTACGGCTGCGATCGAAATAAAGAAAATACCATGTTTCTGATAAGATAACCAGTATGCGCAAGTACCAATAGCATCAAGGCGACCAGTAGGCCTATAATCTTACCTTGTCGAACGGTCTGGCGTTTCCCTATGAGAGTAGTTCCGTGGACACAACGCGAAAGAAACTTCTATGAAATTTAATAAAAACGACATACAGCTGCCATTGTTACAATGTGCGAAACGTATGAACTCTGAATAATCATTTGTAATATCTGTGAATAATACAAATGTACGATACATTCCACAGAAAACCTGGCATTGTAGCCTAAAGAAAAAAACATAAAGCATTTCGCAACGAACTGTTGTGCATTTAATTTTGGCTATATGTTAATAGAAGGAAAACCGGGGTCCATCTTAAATGAAATTCTGTTCTTCGCACCGCAAATAAACAATGCGCTTTAATACCGGAATCTATCGTGTCGTGTACATGGCATTGTTCTATACCCATAGGCTATGAATAAGATCTACATGCTCTATCACTACGTTTATATGCGACACATCTTCCGGAAGACGGAAATCGAATTTCTGAAACCGCTTTTCGTTGTCGCCTTTACATCTTAAGGTCTGAAGTGGAATTGCTAGCGCCGTCAAGTATGGCTTCTGGAAATCGGCTTTTCCAGTTTCTGAATTAGTCGCCACAATCGCCATTTATATTAGAAGCAGGCAGCGTCAGGCTCATTGTAATATTTCTTCTACTACTTCGCCGTGCAATAAGTCACTCCGTCTACATTAGATGAAATTTTATAAACAAGTCGTAACCTGACAGCTCAAGCATATTTCAAAAACGTTGGTGTGTTTACATGGCAGCGAAAATCGATTGTGGAAGTGGAAAGCCGGCAGCAAGAAGCGTATTTCCAGAATCGATTTTGGAGTGATTACATGACCAACCAAAAGCGCTAGTGGGAAATCTATTTACGAAATGCGGTTTTTGGAGTCCTTGTAAACACCGTTTATATCTACATCCAGAGAGTACTAACCAATAACTGGCTGTAACTATCGATATCCTGTACTTTTCTCTGATTGGCTGCAAGTGTGGCGGCCATTTTATAAGTCGCGAAGTTCGTGTTAGTTTTTCGTGTTGCCTTCGTTTTTGGAAAAATTCGTCTGTAACTTCTCATTGGCTGCATGTAAGTATACAGAGTAAATTAATACGAATTATTTTCACCTCACCCGTACATTAGACAAAGTTAGTTCGTTCTGGAAAGAATAGATTGCAGACAATACTTTGTTGGTTGCATCGGCATTTGATGTTAAGCTTTCGTTCTGTAGATATCACTAAACAGTAATCAAGCCGTGCACAAAACGATTATCTATTTTCTTACGGTGATACTGAGTGGGCGTAAATTTTCGCAGTCGATTTGAATATACATTTCTGTGCGTTGTTTCCCCAGTCTTACACGTGGAAGAGACTGACAAAAGTTTTACTTTGCCCAGTCAACTAACAGACGTTTATTGTGAATGTTTCCAAGTGCTCGGCACTTTCTCAAATTGAATTTGTGCGTATCATCTTGCTGACAAACAAGCACATGACTGATAATAATATCTATAATTTTCATTAAGATATTTGTTTCAGTAATTAAAATGAGAGGCGAAATTGTTGGCTTCTTCAGTGCATTATAACACTAAAGTTTTACGTTACGTCGCAAGAATGGTGTTTCATTCTTGTCAAAATATTTTGTCTCGGCATAGATGTGTTCATTTTGTTTTCCAAACGAAAAAGGGCGAAAATTGGCAGTTGGCCCTAAATAACGAAAAGTGTGAGGTCATCCACAAATCAGTGAAATCTATAACTGCTGCAACGTAATATTTGCGGCAGTTCCCAAAAGATGTTGCTTGACGATATTTAGTCTAATTTTAAATCACCAAGAACACACGCCACTTGGCCTGCTTAAGACTTCTTTATTGACATTTCTTAGCAGCTATCCCAGAATCGTCACATCTTTGCTACCAAAGAATAAACAAAAGAAAAGAAAATTTTAAACATATTACATCATGTTATCAGTAATGAACTATAACTATTAACGGTCTTGGCAACTTCATAAAATATAAAAAATCCATCACTGTTGCCTTTACAAATCTAAAGGCTGTAAAGTCAACTAAATACTAGCAATTACAATTATGAACAATTTAAGTGGGAAAGAACACGTAGAAAATGGTGTGAGGAAGGCGAACCAAAGACTGCGTGTTATTGGCAGAAAATGTAACAGGTTCACTAAAGAGATTGCCTACATTACGCTTGCCCGTCCTCTTTTACAGTACTGCTGTGCGGTGTGGCATCCTTACCAGATAGGATTGACGGAGCACATCAATAAAGTTCAAAGAAGGGCAGCATGTTGTGTACTATAGCGAAATAGGGGAGATAGTGTCACTGAAATGATACAGTATTTGAGGTGGACATCATTAAAACAGAGGCGTTTTTCCTTGCGGCGGAATCTTCTCACGAAATTTCAGTCACCAACTTTTCTTACGAATATTTTGTTGACGCCGACCTACATAGGGAGAAACGATCTCCATAATAAAATAAGGGCAATCAGAGTTCGCACGGAAAGATACAGGTGTTCGTTTTTTCCGCACGCTATACGAGTCTGGAATAATAGAGAATTATTGTGAAGGTGGTTCGATGAACCATCTGCAAGACACTTAAATGTGATTTGCAGAGTATCCATGTAGATTTAGAAGGGCAAGCAACAGGTCTGTTATGAATATGCTTTCCTAATCTGTCTTCGTTTGTGAAAATAGCTAATCAATGGGAAGATTAATTTAACAAAATCTAAGAAGAGTATTATTTAAAAAAGGTTATAGTTCAAGGTTCTATCCTGCATTCGTCATAACGTCATTGAGTGGAACTATACATCCACATCATAATACTTGCACAGCAGTTACGTAACATTTTCGTTAAAAAAAGAGAAATATTTAATCGTAATTCATAGTTGTTTCTTAAAATGATCTCCTTTGCTGCATGCCGCTCAAATTTGAAAATACACGCACAGTTTTTTTTCCCCCTTATATAGGCCGAAGCCGTACAGAAGCTTGCTTAATGAATTTGTGCATGTTTCACAAAGCATAACTGGGTAAATCTCACATTGTTCTTTCATGGATTAAAGTTGAGATGTAATGAGACACGCGCATGCACAGATACACAACTGATCCGAAAAAAAATACTCCCAGTCAGTTAGATGTAGCTGCCACAGGTGAATAAGCAGAGCCATTTGACTGCGTAGCCTCACTGAGTGCAAAAAAAAAAAAAAAAAAAAAAAAAAAAACTGCGGACTGAGGGTAAAATAGCAGAGTGACGTGGGACACATCCTTTTATGTTCGTCGTTAGCAAGCAATGGGAGGCAGTGCCAAGTTATTTTCGTGTAGTAATTCATTTATTTTTAATACATCGCTTCATTGCATATGACAAGAAAGTTGAAACGAGAAGTGAATAAAATTGTAAAAATGGTTATCATGCTTGTATGTGTAAACGTTTACGTCATTTCTCAGCATCTAAAAGATAGTCTCCTTATACTGGAGCGCGGGTTTGAAACAGTAATACAAAAGAATGAGTAGAAACAAAGAGACGTAAGAGGTGCTGTTTTTTAGAATCATTGCTATATCTAGGCTTGCCAGATTTGAAAATAGGAAAGCCGGACAACCTATTTGAAATGGAAATAGCCAGTTGGGTACTATCAGGTGTTTACATATAATCGATTACAGGCAGTTTATTGCTAAGTCAACGTTAAACGCTCTCAAACTACAAAAACAATCAGTCGACAGCCTTATAATTTTGTAGTTATAACAGCAACCGCTCGGTTTTCTTAATTGCTATCTTGTTCCTAAAACCATCTTATGTCAAAGTCAAGCACAAGTTCTTCATAAAATATACAGTCAGCTATTCTTCTAGGTCGGAAAACGAAAAAATACAATAACTTTGGTTATTTCAATTACAGTTACGAAGAAATTACAATAATCTGTAGGTCAGTATTACTATTTCTCATTTGAGCCCACTTTATCAAGAACGCTCGCTATTTTTAAGTCACAGACAACTGCATCATCATTGTGTCGGTTTGCAACGTATTGCCTTCTTTTTCCATTGAGGTTTTATGAAAAGGAACACACTTTCGACGTTGCCATTATGGCCGTGAACTGCCGTTTTTCTGTCGTTTTCAATAATTCCGAACAAAATTCTTTATTATGAACTTGCGTGTCTCGACAGGGGTAGGAGCGATGCGCGAATATAGCGGGTTGGCGTCTACTGATTGGCACATTGTACCTTGCCTCTCGTTATGCGCTTAGGGGATATTAGTGTGGTCGTGACAGTGTGTGGTTAACTTGTTCGGCATACGAAGAAAAATTGCGAACGACGTCAGAATAACATTGATTGATATATCAGGGACGTCACCAGCACTAAATTATTGGGGGTGGGGGGCTCTACACATAGGGTGTTGATCACAAAGTTAAAAAAATTATCTAAAACCACATATTGGAGCATTTTGGATCCCTCGGGCCATATTTTGCAGTGTCACTTAAAACTTCTAAAGCATGCCAGTTTAGACCAGGATTAAAACGTATTTTACAATTACCGAGTTTAAAAAAAATTGCGTAGTATTAACATTTAAATTTAATGATAGTGTGTGTGTAGGTTTGTGTATTATGCCCTAAACAGCCGCTGAAGCTATTACAGATTGAATATTTCTTCAAATCAAATTCTGCTCGACTGATCATTCGTAGTCGTACCAACACAATCATTAAATTGTGAATATTTACAGGCACGTTAGTGAATCATACAAACCATTAATTCTTATTGCACAAGAGCTTCTAATATGTGTATGTAGTTGAGCTTGGATATAGTCTTTCAACGGTGTCGTTTACTGGCCAACTAAGACTCAAAAATTGAAATTGATTTTCAAAAAGTTTTGGAGGGTTGGGAGCACACGCTCACGATCGCTATATCTACAAATCCTTCTGATACGACTCCGTATTCCTTCTTACACGTATACCTCGCGCTGAAAGTCACACTCATTAGCTTGGACAGGCTGTCTTTTGCGTTCTCTGCTTCGTCGCTCAAACGCCAGGCAGACAGCACTTATATATATGGCCGGACGCGGCCGATAAAAGCCGGACATCTCGCAATCCTAGTTATAACACCAAACCTTGCGTCAATGTTTCTCTACGTTTGAGCCGTTGTTTTAATTATGTTTCCCTATACACAATCGTAATTTTTTTATCGTCTATTATACTTTCCCCTCTTAGCCCTCCTCTCTCTCTCTCTCTCTCTGTCTCTCTCTCTCTCTCTCTCTCTCTCTCTCTCTCTCTCTCTCTCTCTCACACACACACACACACACACACACACCGAGAGAGAGAGAGAGAGAGAGCACAACAGCAGACGTTCCCCCATCACTGCTACTACACTCTTCGTGCGCGCGCGCGCGCGCGCGTGTGTGTGTGTGTGTGTGTGTGTGTGTGTGACAGTGAAAGTCCTGTGTGCTAAATTTCAAGTGGAACAAGAGGGAGAATGACGTAAACAATAAAAAATGAGTAACGATAAAAATTAACATTGTTTATAGTAGTAAGTAAAGCATGCGAACTGTTCATGATCGTAGCTAACAAAATTGTAAGAGAAAAAAACATATTGTCACAGTGACCACTGAAGAATAAAGTGAAACGCGTTTGGTCTTAGTAAGAATTTAATTACAGTTGCAGAAGACGATATTTAACCCATATAATTTATGTATGTGAAGAACGATGACATTGTCTCATACCTGCGGTTGTTTTCTTAGCATCACGTCATTTGTGTGACAAGAGTTGCGGGGGGGGGGGGGGGACAATCTCGTCAGAATTATACATGATCCAATGTATCTTTCATTCTTCTGTTAGCCGAGGATGCATTTTTAATAAGTCATTTACATGTACAATGTGTGGTCTGAAGGAGAGGGGGCCCAGGGGGGGGGGGGGGGGGGAGAGGGAACGCTTATAGGTTTGCCTTCCGTGGTGCGCGCACAGAAGAATTAATTGCCGATGTTTTAAAATGTTCTCAGAGAGCATGTCACGTGCACACGTGAGCAGACCGCGTGATGCGTGCGCAGCTAACTGCTAGGTCAGCTGTTACCCGTTGTTGCACGCGCCGCTGGTGCTGTGCAAGACGAGTACCGGTAAGCGTTTTAATTACGTGTAATTACCGCAGAGGGAGAGGGCGGAAGAAACATGTACTTAGAGGGAGTCATGATCGCCCGGGGAAGGTTTCCCACATCCACTAATTTCCTGATAGCGAAGTCAGTATGGTCACGTTTATTATAGATAGACTATTAACTAGTTGGAGAAAAATGAGATAAGAAAGAGACGATGGTCTTGTCGGTGGCACTGTACCGGCATTCGTCTCGGTGATTTATGGAAACAGCAGAATAAGTAAATTAGTATGCCCATATGGAATTTTGAACCATGCTCCTCCCAAATACTTAATTGTCGCTTCGCATACCTTCGCGTGACATTAGACGGTTTTCTGAAGCCACATTAGACATTTTTCTGAAGGCAGTTGTTGCCTTTTTATTTACTTTTGTCTCATGTTGACGAAAGAAATGATTCACGGGTACTGTGGGATCCCTCGACAGTACGACGGAGAAGTATCCTCTCACCGAACTGCTGCGTACTTAGTTTCTGTTATTAACATATTCTATCATATAACACCCCATTCGTTGCTAGAATAAATAATTAAAGCACAATTAACAAAACATATTACGCGATTACAAATGCATTAATACTGTTTACACGATGAAGTAAAATGCAGTTCATTTACGTGAAAAAAATTCAGTTTTCTTTCGCGAACTCCATTCAATGGACTAGCGAAAGCTCTTAAGCTTATTCAAGGAAAAAGTTGAATAAAAATGGTCTCCGCTGTGAGCTGCATAAATTTCGGAACAAGTGATAGTCCAAGAGAGCTAACAAGTCTAGTTACTAAGAAGTATACAGCTGAACATTCCAACCAAAAACTATCTTCTCTCCAAACAGTTTGTGATGTTTGCGATTATATTGTGGTCAAAGGTGCTAACTGCCGATTTTACCGTTTTTGCTTTTGTTCGTAAAACGTAACACGTTTTCGTTAGCATAGAACATGACGTCCGTGAATCAACATTTCTGAAGGCGTCCTTAAGTAATAGACGTGTCTTTTATAATGTTATCCATTGATACCTCGCATGTGTGACTACGAGCGAGGCTACTACGACTTACTGTCCCATACCTCAGAACTATCAGCTGAAAAGTGGATGACTTTTATTACATTCATATAGGTAATCATAAGTAGAAAGTTCTGCTGTTGTCGGCTAAACCATACGACACAAATATATAGCTGAAACACATAACTAAAAAAAGTGTATTATTTCTATTTACGTGGTGAGATACCGCAAGTGTCCTGGAATATCGTCTTTCGAACTATATGGAAGTATTTGATTAAATATCATTTGACGACGAGAGGGGGCACAATACTGTCGCCGGTATCCACAGAAAAGAATTAGGCGCGCTACTTAGGATACGTTCACTATTAAGCAAGCGTCACCGGCTGGCCGACAGAGCTTCCATTGAGGTCTGTGGAAGTATTCACACGGGAATACCGCCAGGCAACTTGTATCGGCGACAGAAATAAAGTATCTTGTACCAAGGCGACAGAACTAACAATTCCAGTAATGTGATCGTCTACTTGGCAACACTGTATGGTTCCAAGCGCTTTTTCTGCCCTGTTAATTTTCCTCGAACAACTAAAAAAATTAAAATCTTATATCTTACAGTCTCATGTTACAGATTTATTCTTCGTGATATTTCTAAAGTAAGTGAGCAGTCGCACATCAGTCTAAACTTTTGTTTCGTTCGTCGTGTTTTGTGGACAGTTTCAATCTGGTACAAACACTTCGAAATACCCTTTTTATCTTCGAAGGGAAGCCATATCTCCCTCCGTTCACGACTAAATTAAACACCATGTTGAATTTACCTTATTGTGTACCGTGAACCTATCAATGGGAGAAACTCTAACAATAAATTATTCGTGTTATGTGCTGTTTTAATAAGAATTTTGAATACGTTCCTCGTCGGACTTCATTCTAGTAGACTGATGCTTCTGTACAAGAAGGAATGTAAATATAGTAAGCATCGCTAGTACATTGTTATTAAAGCACTTGTCATGCATTTCACAAGTGAATTGGACAGAAAAGTTAATCAACAGTGGATTTACAGCACCGTCTACTCAATAATTAAAACCGCAGTGCTGGAGCGGAAAGCATCCAAAAAGCGTGAATATCCACCTTTTGCAGCACTGGCCGCTGCGAGACGTACAGGAAGAGTGTCAGTGAGGTTCTGGCGGATGTGGAGCCATGCCGTAGCCAGCTGTGCTTAGCGAGATTCTAGATCGGGCTTGAATCCGGGGAGTCTGGTGGCCAGGGTTCTACCGGCTAACTACGCACATACAATGCTAGCTGTGACACGTTGCGTTGTCCTGCTGGTAGGTGCTATCGTGCTGGGGAAAACCAAAGTGCATGTAGGGGTGAACATAGCTCCCAAGGAGCTACTTCTGTTAATCTATTGTGCCTTGCAGAATCACCAAGGGGATGCCACGAAATGATTCCCCAAGCCACAACGCTCCCTCCTCCGGCTGTTTGCTTTCAGACGTTTCTCGCTTGCTTTCAGACATTTCTCGCTGTACACGTCAGCAGCCATCTCTCTGATGGAGCATAAAACGAGAGTCATCTGATAAGGCAGTTGCGTGCAAATTCAACCCTTCGCCCGATGAAGAGAAGTGAGCATGGGTGCACGAACCAGGCTCCTGCCTGCAACTTTCGCTGAACGGTCGTTGAGGAGACACTGTTGGTAGTCTCTTGGTTCACCTGGGCGATTAGTTACTTAACAGTTGCATGTCTATTCGTCCTTTTACGTCCCCGCAGTCGACGTTCACCCGTCATCTACGGACCATGGTGCACCACAATTGCCTCGGCGGCGGTCTTGGATAGCGCCGTGCACGGTATACTCTAATCACTGCCGAACACGAACAATTTACAAACTTAGCCTCTTCGGCAATGCTTTCACTCTTGGTCCGAAAGCAAATGATTATGCCCTTTTCGACGCTAGATAGATCGCTTCCTTTCCGCATTACGACAACGACTGCAATGTTTTTCCGCGTCGTCCCCGACACGCTTTATATACCTTCCATCGCTAGTGCTCTGTGAGTGGTTATTGTCCCTTAATGTGATTGGACCATGTATAATACCCACTGGGAATGTTTACGTTTTCCATTGACATGTTTACTTGCATCATTATATGAACGTTGCAAATCCATTTCCCTTAATCATTACTCTCGTATTCGCATGTTCTTGTTAAACTGACCTTATACACCGTTTCTTTTTCTTTGCAGGTAAGTTCGCAGACGAGACGTAGCTGTTCGTTCTAAAGACCGTTATGGGTAAGTTTTAATTTTTGCATTAGATGTAAATATCTTCACAACTTTATTTCAGGAGTCCTTTCTTATGTTGACACGGACAAAAGAAAAGAATGTTAAATTTTCTTCATGTTTGTGTTGAGATAGCTATAAAGGTTCCTGTATATCAGGGAAAGATTGTAGCTCGGGGAAACGTAATGTCACTAACAATAAAATTAAACACTCTGTTTTCAGACTCAGTGCATTAGAAAGCTACGATAGGTGAATTGGCGTCCCATCATCAAAAGTACGTTTTTTGTATGTTAATTCGTGTAGAAATTTTAACACTTTATCACCTCTAAGCATACTCGTTTCGTAAGGTTTTAGTGAGAACACTGAAGGCCTAACTTTCGTGCACTTAGCCACTTTTATTACCACTTTCCTCTCTTTGAAAGCCTCTCAGTCCTTTCAGCTGAATCTTTTTTAGCCAAGGGAGGGCTGCACAAGTTTCTCAAAAAATTGGAAGCAAGATGATAAAGAGAAATTGGTATCCGTTGTTGTGTACTGTCTTCAGACATATTCCGCGAGCCACGGTTTTGGGGTAAACACACGAATCCTCGATTCGATATCGTCGGGCGAGGAGTGACACCTGTTACCCGCGAAGCTCATGTATTAAATTGCCTCCAACAGTGCTACACGTCGTCCAGTGGATTGGAATCTGATTCGAATGCCGGTTCGTACAACGGTTCAAACAAAGAATATTCCCTAGCACATATGTTACCGAGCTGTTTTATAGAACAGCTATTACAGTCATTTAATCGTGGATATTACTTTTTGTTAGGTGATGGCCTAGTCCCATACTTCTTAGGTACTGAATTCATTACTGACATCGGATTTTTAAACGCATACAGTTTTATCATAATGTGACATAAACCAGAAAAGTAGCAAAAGACACGTAATTGAAATAAAAAGTATTTTTTTAATGTGAATGAAAGTTTTATTGAGGTGTAAGCACGAAACATTCATTATTCGATAAGGACTATGTCCCCATTGGCTTACATTTTCTTTCTCTGTTCTCCATAAAGAATATTATATAACTTCTGCTCCTATGAATGATGTGTAGTGCATCATGGTGAAGCAACCAACAGTTGTTATACCTCACCTCGATATTCCAGCAATCCCGATAACTCCTGTCTGTCACACCGATGCGTTGTTGAAAGCGGACATTAGCCATATTTTCAGGGGCAAAAAGGAGGTTACTGTTTAAAAACTGACTCACGCAGTCTAACTTCTTGAACTTTCCTAATATCTTGGCTACAACTTAGGCCCATTGTAAGAGCATAAGAGTATACTGACATCCTCAGTAAATTATGCTCAAGCCTCCGGCTCACAGCCATTTCTCATTCAAAGTTGGAATCGAACATCATTTTTCCAGTGCCAGGTACAATAAACACGCATTCTTTCAGTTTTATTTCTGACGAACTGGAAAAGTCTCGCAGAGATACTTGAAACCTTCATCTTTCGGCTAAGTTTTCACAATATGTTCCATTAGGCCCAGTTCAACTAATAGAAGGGGAAATAAATATTTTTTTCGAATGTACAGGGTTCAAAAAATGGTTCAAATCAGTGATGGGATGGCGAGGCGCGGCGACTCGAGCGCACCGAGAATTTCTCGAGCCTCTAGTTCTCAAGCAATTCTCGAGAAGCTCACGAGAAATGGCTCGGCGGCGGCGTGTGCCGCTGCGCGCCAGTTGGCTGCAACATAGGCCGCGCCGCTGTTGTTTTATGAATTTAATGCCGCCGCTAGACAAACACGCTTGCTGTGCTCGCAACTAGTATGTCTCAGGTTTCATTCGAGTAAAGTTGTTATTCAAATCAATATGGACACTCGAAAACGAAAGTCATGGTGCTGGCAATACTTTACAGAGGATGGAGATAACGTTATTTACAACATTTGTCGTAAAAATCTCCGTAATATATCAAAAAATACAACGGGCATGATAAGAAATCTTAAACTGCACAATTTATCGAGCAATAAAACAGCGACGTCCGTGGATACAGAGGCTCATTCTTTCAATAGTGCGAGGCAGACAAAATATGCAGGTACTAAAGGTGAATTCCGTGCAAAAGTTCGGATAGTGTCCGAAGCGGTCCGCCACGCTTAAAAAACATTGATTTTTTAATCGTACTCCGACAATCTACAACATACCCCAAAATCAAACCTATACTATCCTAGCTTTTGCACGATACGACATGTAATTTTATTGGACTATTTGTCGAGTATAATGTATCCCCTCGCAGGAGCACTGGTCTAAATCTTACGTTTCTTTCATAGAGGGAAGTAAACGGCAACAACACCTAGATGAAGCACTAGTGGCCATGATAACAGACGATTTTCAACTGCTTTCAATCGTCGAGGACACTGGTTTTCGACGTTTTGTTTCACTGTTGGACCCACAATACTCGATACCAAATCGAAAAAAGTTGCGCCTCATGATTGAAGACGATTACCGTAAACAGAAAGAGGCTGTAAACTTGGCCGTGGAAGACTCTACTTGTGTTTCTTTAACGACCGATATTTGGAACTCACTCAATAGTGAGGCATATATTGCTGTAACTGGTCATTTCATTAACACTAATTGGTGCCTGAAAGCTTTAGCTCTCGAGACATTCCGTTTCCCTGAAAAGCATACAGCGCTAGATATTAGTGAGGCGTTAGATAACGTGATTTCAAAATGGAACATTGAAAACAAAGTTGTAAGTATCACAACTGACAACGCCAGTAACATGGCGGCAGCCGTACAACTTATTCACAGTGGCAACATAGATATGCAACATGTGCCTTGTTTAGCACACACCATCAATTTAGTTGTGAAAAGTTCTTTGAACAGGAACAGTGAGCTGTGCATAATGCGGGAAAAGGCCAGAAAAATTGTTAGCTATTTTAAAACAAGTTGCAATGCTAATGAAAAACTCCATGAGATCCAAGATCTAATGAAAAAACCTGTTCATAAATTGATTCAGGAAACCGGAACCCGATGGAACAGTACGTTTTATATGCTACAACGTCCTATATCAACTCTCTATTCAGGTGTAGAGAATCTGACAGCCGACGAGTGGCGAATTTTGAGCGAATGTTTGTGTGTGCTAGAGCCATTTGAAGTGGTAACAAGTGAAATCTCAACTGAAAACTATACCTCTCTTTCGAAAGCTATTCCAGTAGTCAGACAGCTAATCATAACAATATGCAATGGGAATTGGGCTACACGACAGCGCAAGAGCTACAGCAACATCTGCACAACTCACTAATAGCCCGGCTAGGATTAATAGAAACAAACAAAGTACATGCCGTTGCCACAGTTCTCGACCCAAGATTCAAAACGTTACCATTTACGAATCCCATTCATTCAAAACATGCCGTTGCAAGCCTAATTGCAGAGTGCAGAAACGTGATAGAGACCGTACGATCTACTCATTCGGCTGCTAACGATACTAGCCACGAGTACCATATCGTACAAAACGCCAGTAGTTCCTTATAGGCTTCTTCCGATGAAGAGGTTTCCAATAAAAATCTAATGAAAAGCGGTTGTGATAGCATAGACCTGGAGGTACAACGATATTTGGAAGAACCGTACCTACATCGCACGGATGATCCTTTACACTACTGGAAAAAAAAATGAAAACATTTACCCAGGCCTAGTTGTCGTGGCAAAAAAATATCACACAATTCCTGCAACTTCTGTTCCCAGTGAGAGAATATTTTCGAAAACAGGACTACTTAGAAACAAACAAAGAAGCAGACTAAAAGGCCAATTGGTTAATAAAATCATATTTCTAAAAAAAATCGACGGCAGTGTAGCAATGGGATGTAAAAATGCCTTCTGCTGAACAACTTTTGTTTCCTTTCTTTCTTCAGTAAGTAAACGCATGTACGCAGTTCCTGTATATAAAAGGCTACAGCACTTCTCTTTTACGTTTAAGCGTGCATGCATACATGCATAATGTACAAAGTAATTTATTTTGTAAGAATAATGCTTCTGCTTTATGTGAATTCTGTGCTTTGTTTTAAACAACAATTCTATGATTTTTGTCTTATGAGACATACACTAATACTTCAGTACACATTAATAACGGTAGTACAGTTGATCTCAATCATAGAATTTCAAAGTTTTCCGAGCACGTACGTACGACGAGTACGACCGCTGCGGCTCAGTGCTTCGTGTACTGAAGGTTTGCGCAATTTCTCAGAGAGCGCAGCACTGTCAACTTCTCGAGCGTACCCGAGAAATTCTCGAGAAATTGCCTTGGCGTCGCGCGTTTCTCGAGCGCGATCATAGCCCAACCCCAGTTCAAATGGCTCTGAGCACTATGGGACTTAACATCTGAGGTCAACAGTCCCCTAGAACTTAGAACTACTTAAACCTAAGTAACCTAAGGGCATCATACACATCCATTCCCGAGGCAGGATTCGAAGCTGCGACCGTAGCAGACGCGCGGTTCCGGACTGAAGCGCCTAGAACCGCTCGGTCACAGCGGCCGGCGTACAGGGTTCTTCCGCATAATGTTTTTCTCTTCAGACTAGTTTAATTTGGGCCAATGTTGATTCCTTACCTAGTATCTCTGTCCCACTCCTCTCTCAAGGCGATTTTCAGTTCTTCCACGGTTTGGGAAGGAAGTGTTCGCTAAGAAACACGTCTGTCAAGAGAATCTCAGTCATGTTTCACGGGGTTTAGTTATGGAGAGTACGCAGACCATTCCATACGTTCGGTATCTTCACTTTGTAGTGTATCCGACATCTCAGCGGTCCTGTGTGGGCTGGCATTGTCGTCCATAAACGGCTGAAAATGATCCAGAACCATCTCCCTGCAATACCGCAGCGCAGTAACGGTCCTCGCGCGAAGATATGCAATGGTGTTCGTCAATTGTACATAATGCTGGCCCACACCGGAATGTCTGAGCATTGCAGATGATGCTCATGTGTGTGTAACGTGTTAGGCGCTACAGTCTGGAACTGCGTGACCGCTACGGTCGCAGGTTCGAATCCTGCCTCGGGCATGGATGTGTGTGATGTCCTTAGGTTAGTTAGGTTTAAGTAGTTCGAAGTTCTACGGGACTGGTGACCTCAGAAGTTAAGTCCCATAGTGCTCAGAGCCATTTGAACCATTTTTTTTGTAACGTGTTCCCCTATCTCAGCACTAACTGGCGGCCAGAATCACTTGCCACAGTGAAGCGGGATTTGTCGGTGAACATCACTCAGGGCCACTGTTGCAGACCACAACCAACATGCCTCCTACAGCGACGATTTCTTTCTCGGCGATGGTGTGATTGAAGTGGGATCATTTAACAGGTTTCCGAGCTTACAAATCAGCCTGATTTAACCGCCGCGAGATGGCACTGGCAGAGACACGTATACTGGTTTCAGTAGCAGGGACTGCAGCGATCCGCCTAGGAGTGAGATGTGTTCCTTTTCGCTCTAGGGCTACACATCGATCCTCTTGCCGTGTGGTGGTCTGTTTATGATCACAGGCATGCTTTCGCATAGCATTTTCACCTTCAGCAAACTTTTTTAATCGCAAGACGACGCTTTTAAACACACAGATTACCGCGGCCAGAGTAGCGACACTGAACTGGCTTCGAGCCGTCCAAATCTTCGTCCACGATGGTAAGCACTCCAATAATGTCTTGCAGATACGTCGCCCTAGCACACGGAATGTCGCACTAATTGCTTCCACAAGAACCTTCGTCAAATAACGTAATGCGTGAATTGTCGAATGCATACCGAGTGTTCGTCCACGGGCTGCGCTGCAATTAATACGTCCTCCCCTCTACATTTCCTTTTACTAACATTCATCGGGTCTTCTGTTGCAGTTGTTGGTTGTTACGTCTAAGTTGGCAGTTGATCGTTAGGAAGCGCCAATTGTTCCTAAACAGTTGTCAAGCGGTTTACACAGCCAAGAGGAGGACATTAGTGTTCAACGTCCCGTCGACAACGAGGTCATTAGAGGCGGAGTACAAGCTCGGTTTAGGGGAATGGAGAAGGAAATCAGCCACGCCCTTCCAAAGGAACCGTCCCGGCATTTGCCTAAAACGATTTAGGGAAATAACGGAAAACGTAAACCAGGATGGCCGGGCGCGGGTTTGAGCCGTCCTTCTCCCGAATGCGACTGCAGTGTGCCAACCACTGCGCCACCTCGCTCGGTAGCCACTTATATTCCAGCCTTGAGAGAAATAGTTTTGTTTAAAACTAAACAAGGTTTTCGTACCTTTCATTAATATGTTCAGGATAGGCAAGAAGTACTGATCCATAGAGTCTACCGTCGTGTAGTAAAACAGCCTTTACACTACTTTCAGACGTCCCTCCTCCTCATATTCAATTCCAATGAGGCAATATCTGAGAAATCGACAAAATCACTTTCTTTGAAACATGGAGAAAATGGCTGCTCTCTTCTGATATATAGATAAGTGTTTGTTCGTGCTGCTAACAAGTCCTTTTCCTTGAGACTAGAAACTACCAACAGTCCAGCTTTTGCCTTAGGACAAAACCCCTAACGAAACCATGTGTATGTGTAAACAGCTTTGGCTCTAAGTTGTCCAAAGTACAATGACATTCGTAAAGTGCTTGTTGCTTTGAATGAGACTGTGTATCTGTATAACTAAACGGCCATCACAGTTGATGGGTCATCAACCCAGTACCTGGTTGCCTATCTAACAGCTTCCAGGAGAACAAAACTTTTATTTTCAATATTTCATATGATTATTGATCAAATCTAAAATGCTGTCATAATCTTCTCATTAAGAGGAGCAATCTTATGTTGAAATGTTTAATACAGTAAGAGAAGTATTACAGTCGGAAGCTGTATATATGTCTTGAGGCTGTGTAACTCTGGGTGCGCGAATATCCAGACTATATCCGTAAAGTATTTCAGAATGAGAACACTTAGCGACTTCCTACAAACTTTAAACATAATTCCAAACCTTTTCTAAACTTTCATTTGTAAACAGCAGTTTGAAGCTTATTTATGCACGGGAGCTGGATTCTTTAAACAGTCGAGGC
Source organism: Schistocerca serialis cubense (assembly GCF_023864345.2). NCBI lineage: Eukaryota > Metazoa > Arthropoda > Insecta > Orthoptera > Acrididae > Schistocerca > Schistocerca serialis. Next base: position 469,444,790 of record NC_064646.1, on the reverse strand, counting down.
TTTGCTGGTCTCTAACGTCCACAAAAAAACTTCTGGTCGTTTAGGAACAGAAGTTCCGGATTTATGCCAACTGACTGAATGAAAGAGGGAAGGTTAGGGAACCTTATTACCTTTTATTTAAGTTATTTTTTTTAATTTAACCAGTAACATGAACACTACGAAAGTAACAATCACTAGAACGGTTTCTCGGCTCCCTCCATCGCAGTGAAAGAGCAGATCTAAAAGTCTTTTTTAAAAATGCTTTTCTATAATCTTCAACGTAGACATAGTAACATACGTTGTGCGGCGCCGACGAATTGCCTTGATCATAAAACGTGTTCTCAAAGAATGACAAATGTTCTGTCTGTACAAAAATCAGTAAAATCAGCAAAAATGCGTATTTAGATATTGAGAGTTTATTATAAAAACCATGTGATACGACTTTTTGGTATCGTATTAGGATTCAGCACAGTAAAAAGCACAAGAATAAGCCAATTTTCTTCGGAGAGTTTTTATCCTTGGATTGTTATTCGAGGCACAAGGAGATACGAAAGCATAGAACTAAAATCCAACGTACAATCAAAAGTGTGATCATTGGCATCAGTAGTGGCAACTGGGCCTCTTCTGGTTACTGACACGACATGTGTTCCGATAACCTCCTGAATTTATGCAAATGAACGTTCTGTTTCGTTTATATCTTAATTGCACATAGGTCTAATCTCATTGACTTTATAATGAGCAATGGGAAAAGTAAATGTGCTAAAGTAAATTTGCTGGAAATGTTGAAGAAACTGATCCTCAGTTGTTCAGTTTCTGATGATTTAACGGCTACAGTCAAACAGAGGTTTTCGATGTTTGCTGACAGTACAGTCAGCTGCCGGTATCTGGTTTTGAGGAAATTTCTCGAGTAATAATGAGCTTTGTCATTGTGTTAATTATACAGATAAGTTACCACTCCAGGCGACCAATGAAGGCCATGTTCATCATAATTTTAGTAGTTCATTTAATTGGCCTTCATTTAGTATCAAGGTGTGTTTCAGTTAATTGTACTGTACATTCCTACATCTTGAGATTCGCTCTAAGGTTGGTCAAGAGTATCGGGACACCTGTTAGTAGTCATTGGTAGAGGGCGTATGCATCCCACCCATGACGGGTTCAACTCCAGTGAGGTGTCTGAATGACTGTGTAGGAATGGCAGCCCATTCCTCTCCAAGAGCCGAAACCAGAGAAGGTGGGAAGGTTGGACGCCCGGGTCTGGAGAGGAGTTGACGTTCTGACCCATCTCCAAGGCGTTCCACTGGGTTCAGGTCGGAACTCTGCGCAGACCAGTTCATTTCACGAATGTTATTGTCGACAGCCCATTGCGACACACATACTGCTTAATGACACGGCGCTTTGTCACGCTGACATAATCATCACCTCCGAACTTTTCCTGTGCTGTACGCAGTACATAATGCTGTAGAATGTGTTCATCTCCTTCCGCAATGAGCGTTTTTTAAGCGTAAATAATAAAACGACACCCTAACCACGGAAAAGTTCCACATACCGTAACGCCACCTCTTGCTTACTTTACTGTTGGCACTACAGAAAGTGCATGTAATGTCCTCCAAGCATTGGCCAAACCCAAACCCTTCCGTGGGGTTGCCACGGGGTACAGCGCGGTTCATGACTCCAGTTCGCTTGTTTCCAGTCGTCCACAGTCCAGTGGCACCGCTGATTGCACCACGTCGAGCGTTGCTTAGCACTTATTACAGGGATGTGTGGCGTATGAGCTTCTCGACCATCGTACGCAATTCTTTTTAACACCATACGCACAGCCACCGTGCTAGCTGGATTGCTGGTAGGACTTTCTACCTCACGAGTGATTTCTTCCGCTGCTTTCGTGCGGTTTTATAACAGCCACGCCCCGCACTGCTCGATCGTCAGTGCTAATGTTTTTTTTTCTGCGACTGGAGACTGCGGAGAAAAGTAGCGCGCCCGATTTAGTGTGTGCCCAAGTTTACTCTTTATAGATTAGCTGATAAAATTAATCTATGGGAGAGGAAATTCTCTGTACTTATTAGTGTGTTTCTAATATTTTAGAAAGACGCTGACTTACAGGTTCGTAAGAAGTTCGTGTTTGGTGTTGTGTCGCACGTGGATCTGATCCCGGTGACTCGTCGTTGGACAGTGACGAAACTGGATGTGCCAAAATAAATGTTTGCTCATCGACACGTGGTGAAAGTGAATCCTACTTCTCTTCTGTTGTGAGCAGACACACATGCACAACTGCCTGCAGACATTCGGCCGTTGTTGAACACCTTAATTGGGAACGACGGTCCGTTTCGTTCCACAAATTCCTCTTGTGAAACGGGGTGTGTGAAGGTAATACAACACAGCGCTTTTCGCAGTAACCGATTTTTTTGTTGCTTTTTTCTCTACTTAAATTTTGCTGTAAGTATATAATTTTGAAGAATCTGCAGCTTATTTATTAACGCTTTGAAATCACGATTTCTGTCTTCCCATATGAGTTTGGCACTTGATGCCGTGCATGTTCCAGTGGAGCTAACCACCCCGTAGTTATCGAATCACCCACCACTGAATCATTGTCTGTTCCGAACATAGTCAAATCTGAGATGTGCGACTTTAAAGTAAAATTAAGATTCCCCTACGGTAAAGCGTTTGAAAAAAGAAAAATCGAGAACAAAGTTCCAATGTGCAGGGTGTCCCAGGAGGAATGGTCAGTATTCAAGGATATGCGACAGGAATGATCATTACTAGCAAAAAGGTCTAATAAACATGGTTTTCTCAAATCCGTACTTTAAACCTAGCAATAGCAACGCGTTTTCCATAACGCTGGAGACGTGATGAGGGGGAGCAAGGGGGTACTTTATGTCCACCCATAAAAAAAAAAGACATTTCTTCATTGCTGTTGACATTTATTAACGACATACTTTTTAAAGAGATACTGATTCATAAGTAAAGTACTGAAGCTGAAAACTTTGGGTATGACACATTGGGGAAAGTGACATCTACTGTTAAGACTTAACTTTTCGGCTTCAATGTAATTAAAAAATTTAAAAAATATTTAAAATATAAAGATGCTGACTAAATGACAGTATTCTCAAGAGCTGGGCACAAAGTATCCTTGCAGTGGAAGTAGTTTGTTTCATAGTGCCCAAGATGAAGAACTGCTCATATATCTTAAGGTGTGCATTTTATAGTCCATATTAACTAGATTCTTTTTGCTTCGAATTTTCGTTTCTGTTATATACCTGGATATTGACCACTGCTCGTGAGACACTCAGTATATATGTGAAATCGCCCCGTTCGTTCATGAGGTCCAGAGCTGTAGAAAACGGCGCCTAGTTTGATTGTAATTTTTTTTTTTAACCTCAGGAAGGCATCCGGTACAGTTCCGCACTGTCATACAGTGAACAAATCAAGAACTTTTCCAGAACGGAACCACATTTGTCACTAGGAACCTGACTTCGTAGCAAATAAAACTTCGTAGATGTAGATTTCTGCAGTGCGCTAAGAGACCATGAAGGCAAGGTATTGCATATAAGCCGGCGAAGAAATCCATTAATTTTCGATTCCACTATTGTCGATAAATATAGGATAACCGGGTGTCAGGCTAAGATTCCTTGGTAGAATCCTACTGAAACGACTTTGATATCCGAAAGAGCTGGCTTTCAAAAACGTTCATTCGATCAACTCTTGCGCGTTTTTCGTCAACCTGTACTCTTCTCATACTATATTGATAGGAAAGATACACAAGAGCCAAATAAGAGCGGTGCTTTTCGTCACGGTTTCGTTTAGTAATTGCGATAACGTTAGTGATATTCTCAGCAAACTGCAGTAGGTTACACAGAGGGTTACTGCTCGAATTTCGAGAGTATACCCCACAAGAAAAACGGAGCAACATATTACTTCCTTCCACATACGTCTCGGGAGATGACTACGACGAGAAAATAACAGAAATGAAGAGCTCATACGGAGCCTTACTGAAAGTCATTTGGGGATGGAACGTAGGAGTGATCAAATTATAATTCTACGTCCAGAACTAGACTTCGGCACACCGTAAGATATACGAGGTTTCATACAAAAATTCATGGAATTTGAATTTTGAGCGGAAATTTTTACAAGCACACTCAAATGCCGCTTAATGTCTCGTCATTCTTGAATCAATGTGGTAAGGGCTAGTGGATATTGTGCTGAGTTGTTGCTGCCAAACGAGCATCCCGTGGGAGCACACCAACTGAGAAATTGCCTGCGGTTACTTGTACCTTTGGTAATTGGGTAATGCATGGCTGTGTTTTAAAAGAATTGCTCGATAATGCCGAAGAGTCGCGCCGCACATGTCTGCTTTAATGTCAGGCAGCTAACTCGCTACAAATAAAAAGCTGCGGCTGTGGTCTGCAGTCATATAGTCTATGCACTGGCTAGACTTGCGAATTAATAGACAGAAATGTATGTAATATAAATGAATAATTAACAAAAAGGATTCCATTGTAATTGATGCAGGCATCAGAGAACTCTGCTGAATAATGTTTATTCAAGGAAGTAAATCTCAAATATACGAAAATGGTCTTACGATAACCAATTATAGTACAGGCAGGAAGTAAAATTATTAATTGCAATAAAGTTGCATTGAGAACATTGCGAGAAAATTATCAAAAACCATAAACTAGTCATCAAAGGCGCGAAAAACTTTGTCCATTTCGTGACCACAATACGCGAATTATTCGCCAGCTCAAAATAATTGACAGTTACGTGTGACAATTTTCATAATAAAATGCAAGAGATAACGAGTAGAAATGTATACTCTGTCTATTCTCAATTCCGTAATGTAAGCGGGTAAGTTCGAGTTCTGCAGTAGAGCACATTCAGGCTTCAGGAAAGTTAGTGTCCCTTCAAAAGTGAAAGTATTGTAGCGCACGTACACTGCCCAGAATCTATCTGTTGACACGACAAAGTAACACACTTTACTACAGACAGTTATATCTTCCCGATCAAACGTAAAAGTGCCTTCTTCAGGATCTCAACGTAAAATGTCCCAATCGCTTCCTTGACCGCACCACTCGAGAAGTGTCGGTCTCTTCTTGACTCCAGCAGTGTTCCGTCACTGTCCGCTCCTACACTGGCTGAACGCTATCCCCACCAGAAGGACATCGTTATTATGGTCTACAGACATGATTTGGACTTTTCGCACGAACAAAACTATTTAATAAAAAATGATGTAAAAATTCTGTCACACTCAGACCATTTACAGTGAATATAAATAACAGTTTGTTCATAAATAAATATGCTGGCTTTCTTGCACATGTGCCCTCACGTTAAATGACAACAGAATCTTATTAAATATTGTTTAAACAATTACTTGTGTCTGCTCGATAGACCTCTTTTTGCAGTCTTTTTAGTGGTGGTGTCAGATAACACATGTAATTGACCACTTTTAAGTTCCCATTGTTTTTAATATCGAATGCAATCACATTTAAATAACGTTAAGGCAAATAGAAAGAATTTATAAAATAATTACACGTGTATGAAAAGATAAACGTGAGGTATTCATACTTCATTCAGCTGCTGTTTTATTGTGGAGGATACGACGTTCTGACAAACATTCGCGTAATGAAAAGGATATAAAAACGCAGCATATTAATAAATTATGTACAGATGACTGGTTATCTACGATGATAGCTATAGTGCAGTGCTATCATCTGTGATGTCATTTGTTGAAATCGCATGAAGCATTTAAAAGATTTCTAGGTTCATTGTTAAAATATTTATTGTAAATAATTACCTTTTGTAGTTTTAAAGACAGTGAGAATATTATTTCAGACCATGCACCACAATTTTCTGAGATTACCGAGCCGCATAAAGCGGCCGCGCGGTTAGAGGCGTTATGTCATGGATTGCGCGGCCCCTCCCGCCGGAGGTTCGAGTCCTCCCTCGGGCATGGGTGTGTGTGTTTTTCTTAGCGTAACTTAGTAGTGAGTAAGTCTAGGAACCGATGACCTCTGCAGTTTGGTCCCGTAGGAATTCACACACATTTGAACATGTTGAGATTACCGATGTATTCCGATTTGCTTATATCTAACTGTGGTTCTTTTAGTGTTTTCAAGAGTTGTTAGTAGCCGTATTTCGGACAGTATGACACTACCATTTCTGGTGCATCATCTGTTCTTCAGCTAAGCGAGCAACCGCCTTCTACCTCCTTCGTACCTAGGCAGTGCCTTATTGCTCGCTTTGCTGGACCGGCCTCGCCGCTTCCTGGACCCTGGGGCCGCCCGCTAGCGTTCAGCGGCACAAATTCATCTCAGCTCGTGCCAATTCTAGGTGGCGGAATAACTCGCCTACATGCGAATAACGTTGTACTTGCGACCTGAGTGGATTGGTTAGTTTTTGGCGAACACTTCCCTATTGTCTTGTTATTATGTCCACCTGAAACAACAACGTGTCTCTACAAAGCTTTGTTTTAGATTGAAACCGCTTCAGATCTTGAAGCACACTTTTGAGGCCCAACGCTTCTGATCAGACACAGACACACACATGGTGCAAACGTTTCAAAAACAGATGAACGTCGGTTGACGACAACTGTTCCTGTCGACCGTCTGTGGCATCAGGTGAGAAAGTATTTAGACGGTTAGGAGTCCGATTCTGGAAGATTTGAGACAGATCTTTGCAACGCCTTGGTAGTGAAATGATTACAAGACATTATTGGCTGAGATACCGCTTCTGCGCTAGCTAGGCTGCCAAGTAAAGGCTTTTCTATTTTGTGTATTGTTGTTGTTGATGACGATGATGATGATGGTGATGAGATGATATGATCAGGATATAAGATAAACGTTAATGTATTCTGGCAGAAAAATTTAAATGCGAATTGTGTCGAAGTTTGTGCTACAGTTGCTTCAAGACGATTAGAAGCAACATCTCGCGGAAGTCCCTCGGAAATTTGTAGCCAAGACAATCCAGATGTTCTCACAAAAGCTTTCATCGATGACGAAAGTTGGGTTTTGTGACTGTGACCCTGAAACTAAACAGCATTCGTCGCGTTGAAAGAGTCCTCCTTGGCCTAAAAAAGCTCGACAGTCAAGAGTAGCATTAAGTCCTCGGTTATCTGTTTTGTGATATTGCTGGGATAGTTCATAAAGAGCTCGTCCCACCTGGTCAGATGGTCAACAAAAAGGTCTGTCGTGATGTCTTAAGATATTTTAAGACACGACAAAAATAGCGCACGAACCACTGGATGCGCCGGCCGAAGTGGCCGAGCGGTTCTAGGCGCTTCAGTCCGGAACCGCGCGACTGCTACGGTCGCAGGTTGGAATCCTGCCTCGGGCATGGATGTGTGTGATGTCCTTAGGTTGGTTAGATTTACATAGTTCTAAGTTCTAGGGGACTGATGACCTCAAATGTTAAGTCCCATAGTGCTCAGAGCCATTTGAACCATTTAAAAAGAACCACTGGATACTCCAACATGTCAATGCACGAGTGCATACGGCTTACATTATTTTGCGGTTTTTGACTGAAAACAAAATGACAGTTGGTCCCCGCTCGCCATACTTACTGGGCGTAGCTCCGTGTGAAATTGAAGGTCGGAAGATTTGATATAGTGGAGAAGATTCAAACGGAATCGCAGAGGGTACTAAACACCACAACAAAGCGGCAGACACATTGGATTCGATCTATTCGCCCCTTCTTCACTAGAGGTTGTGTTGCAGAATAAGTTTTAGCTAAGACATTGAGTATTAGTTGAGGACCAATTGGATGAAAATCAGTGTGGGTTTAGGTCTCTTAGAGGTTGTCAGGACCATATCTTTAGCTTACGGCAAATAATGGAGAAGTGTTATGAGTGGAACAGGGAATTGTATCTCAAAATAAGCAGTCTTGCATATGCGGATGACTTAGTTGTGATGGCAGATTCGATTGAAAGTTTGCAAAGTAGTATTTCAGAGCTAGATCAGAAATGTAGGAACTATGGTATGAAGATTAGCATCTCCAAAACGAAAGTAATGTCAGTGGGAAAGAAATATAAACCGGTTGAGTGCCAAATAGGAGGAACAAAGTGAGAACAGGTGGACAGTTTCAAGTACTTAGGATGCATATTCTCACAGGATGGCAACATAGGGAAAGAACTGGAAGCGATGTGTAGGAAAGCTAATGCAGTGAGCGCTCAGCTACGATCTACTCTCTTCTGCAAGAAGGAAATCAGTACCAAGACTAAGTTATCTGTGCACCGTTCAATCTTTCGACCAACTTTGTTGTATGGGAGCGAAAGCTGGATGGATTCAGGTTACCTTATCAATAAGGTTGAGGTTACGGATATGAAAGTAGCTAGGATGATTGCAGGTACTAGTAGATGGGGACAATGGCAGGAGGGTGTCCACAATGAGGAAATCAAAGAAAAACTGGGAATGAACTCTATAGATGTAGCAGTCAGGGCGAACAGGCTTAGATGGTGGGGTCATGTTACACGCATGGGAGAAGCAAGGTTACCCAAGAGACTCATGGGTTCAGCAGTAGACGGTAGGAGGAGTCGGGTAGACCAAGGAGAAGGTACCTGGATTCGGTTAAGAATGATTTTGAAGTAATAGGCTTAACATCAGAAGAGGCACCAATGTTAGCAGTGAGTAGGGGATCATGGAGGAATTTTATAAGGGGGCTATGCTCCAGACTGAACGCTGAAAGTCATAATTAGTCTTAAATGATGATGATGATGATGATGATAAGACATAATATTATTAATATACGCTGACAGAAAAAAAAGATCGCGGCACCAGAAAGATCATTAATGCAGAGTAATGAAATTTCGGGAATACATTTGTGTAGGTAACATATTTAAGTAATCAACATTGCAAGATCACAGGTTAATGTAAGCGCGAGGTAAGCCATTGCAGGTGTGAGTTCTGGTACATTAATAGCTGGTGTAACAGCCAGAATGTTGAATGCTAGCATTCAAACATGCGTTGTGTCGTACAGCTGCTGAATGTCAGTTTGTTGGCTGTCGTTCCGTGCCTCTTGACTTGGTGGGTCAGTACAGGGACGGTTAATGCTGGTTCTGGAAGACGCTTATCGTGCGATGACGCCCCATATGTGCTCGATTGGAGACAGATCTGGTGATCGAGCAGGCCAAGTCAACATGTCAACACTCGTAGAGCTTGTTGGGTTACAACAGCGGTATGTGGGCGAACATTATCGTGCTGGAAAACACACTTTGAAATGCTGTTCATGAACGGCACCAGGTCGAATCACTAGGCTGATGTTCAGATTGGCAATCAGGATGCGTCGGATAACCCCGGGAGTGCTCCTGCTGTCATACGAAATCGCACCCTAGACTATAACTCCAGGTGTAGGTTTAATGTGTCTAGCACTCAGACGGGCTGGTTACTTGTCCTCAGCTGGCGTCCTTACAACGAACACGTGGCCATCACTGGCACTGTGTCAGAACCAGCTTTCATCAGGAAACAGAACAGGCCTCCACCCTGTCTTCCAATGAGCTCTCGCTTGACACCACTGAAGTCACAAACGGCGGCTTGGGTAAGTGGAATGCACGCTGCACGGCGTTTGGCACGGAGCTGCCCTTGAAGTAACCGATTTGTAACAGCTCGTTGTGAGCCAACTGCTGCTGAAATTGCTGCTGTAGATGCTGTGCGATGCGCCAGAGCCATACGCCAAACACGACGGTCTTCCCTCTCGGTAGCGCGACGTGGCCGTCCTCTTGCGACTGCCCATCTCGTGAGTACCGCTGCCAGGAATCGTGTACAGTGGCTGCATTCCTGCAAAGTCTTTCTGCAGTATCGCAGACGGTACAAAAAATGGCTCTGAGCACTATGGGACTTAACTTCTGAGGTCATCAGTCCCCTAGAACTTAGAACTACTTAAATCTAACTAACCTAAGGACATCACACACATCCATGCCTGAGGCAGGATTCGAACCTGCGACCGTAGCGGTCGCGCGGTTCCAGACTGTAGCGCCTAGAACTGCTTGGCCACTCCGGCCAGCAGTATCGCAGAAGGAACATCGAGCTTCTCCTAGCCCTATTACACGACCACGTTCAGACTCAGTGAGGTACTGATAATGGCGACTTTGTCGCCTCAATGGCATTCTTGATTAACATAAAGAAATTATGTCCATTCTCAAAGGTAATTGACTCTCGTGGCCGTTACAGCGTGTATTTAAAACAAGCGTGATTTGCACTCTGTTAGTGGCGTTCCTATCGTCACTCTTAGGCGACTGATGTGAAATTCCAGTTGACATCTTTCGATCGTAGAAGCAAACCTACCAACTTGCGTTCATACCGCACAACTCCTCCTTGACGTTGCTGTTTTTCCCGCCACTATATGTCGGCGGACTTTTATGTGCCACCAGGTAGATGCGTCGAGACCAGACGGGCCAGCCACCGCCCTAGGATTGAGAGAGGAGTTGGGGAGGCAGCTCGTCTGGCGGATTGGCGCGCTGTATGGAGATTGCGCCGTAATGTATGGGCATTAGCAGGCGCGGGGGCGTTGACTCCCGGCGGCCTTCGCTTCCCTCGCCTTTGCTTAGCGCACGCCTCGCTGCGGTGCTCGTCCTGCGTAGCACTGTTCGCCCTCGCCTCGTCTCACCTGCGTGCGCGGGCGCCCAACAGCAGAGTGCGCACACGGGATGGGCTCGTCTCACGACACAGTGGAGCAGTAGTCCAGTCCACGGTACGACTACATTTTTTACTGTCTGACTGGCTAGTGCCATTCAGTCAAAGTGTGTAGCTAACCCCAATAACAACTGAAAACGTAAATATACAATATTGATGTTTCAGAACCAGCCGCTAAAGACGATGATTGTGGATCGCCACAACAACGTGACAAAATTAAAATTTTAGGCTGCTGTAATTGGTCACAGTTAAAGTAAGCACTCACGTAATGAGCGAACATCAAATACTGGTTAACCCATTGTCACAAAGTATTTTGAGCTACAATGGCGATAAAGCTACGATTCTTGTCTACAGTAGCCGTTTGAAATGTGCAGTCGAAAACCCCGCCACATGCGTAATCCGCTCAGTAATCCGGTTTTCAGTGACGCAGAATCTAAAAGCCCTCGAGATAGATCCCGAAATTTGTGTAATATGCGTACAGAGGCTTTTAATAGTATTGTCTGTTTAACAGTGAGTAGACGAATATCCATGAAAAGAAGTTGCCGTTCGTTCGTGGTCAGCGACAAACTGTTATATAAACTGCAGAAAAAAAAGTCGTGAAAAGCTGCGTTTTATGATATCTCAACTGCTGAAAAATTTTCCGCAAGTTTTTCGGAGGGTTCTTCGTCAGGTAGTGATTCAGTTTAGGGTTCCTCGAGTTCAGTGGTCCCTTCAAAATTCTACGGATGACTGCTCCCATTGGTTTTCTTTTTCGTTAAGATGCGAAATGAGTAGGCGTACTAAGTAAAAACGATACCGGTAGCGACACACGGGTTTCCTGTGCCTTGTCGGTAAGAGCTCTGCCAGCGAAAGAAGAGGTTCCGGGTTAGAGTACCCGTCCAGCATACAGTTTTAATAATGTGCTACCCAGGAAGTTCCACTCCGCTGCAGACTGGAAGATGATTGTATAAATGTAGTTAGCAAGCAATTTTTGGTTGTTCTGATAACGTAATTTTGCCAACTGATAGTTGTCAACTGCACATGGCACTCTACATTACTCCAGTGGCGTACGATATGCACCATCGGTGAGCTGAATCTGTGCTGTTAGACGTGCGGAACGGAACTTGAGAAAGAGCCGTTTATTTAGATTTAATTTTATTTGATGTATTAGTGAGGTCGACAATGCTTCGCCAATTGTTAAATATGTGTGGGAATTGCTTATACATCCTAAGTTACTTGTTCGTCCCCCACTCTCTGTACATCTTTTCATTCCCCACCTCACGTCGTACATCTCCTTCTTCCCCATCTCCATGTCTCTGTGCATAACCTCCTTCCCCCAAACTCTGTGATTTTGTCTAAATGCTCAGTAAGGTATCGTGTAAAAATTTGAAGTAAATGCGTCAAGATATTTTGAACATCTTTGTTAACAACGTTTCCCTCAATATATTACATACATATGTAACATATTACATATATATGTAATATATTACAAAAATGTGTAGCCGATGTGCTTGTGTCCGTCGAAGGTTCATCAGAGTGTCGTGTAAAAATTCGTAGTAAGTTGGTCAAGAATCTTTCGATATTTTCTTCACAACTGATTTTAATTTCCTACTTTTCCGGTGGAATTTCCAAAAATTTTATTTTATTCAGCCTTTGTTTGGACAGTTACGAGCACAATAAAAACAAAAATCAGTGAGATCTGTCGAGGTGTTCTTAATTGATTATATTTCATACATGCGACAATTGATGTTAATTTCTGCCATTTCTGTTGGATTTTCCAAAAATTTTCTCCCGTACAAATCTTCTGTTGGCAATAACGAACACGACTACAAAAAGTTAACCAAATCGGTCAAGCCGTTCTCACGTGATAAGCTTTCATACATGCGGTAATCGATTTCTAGTTACACAGATTTGTTGACATTGCTCTGTCGTGGCAAGTTTGGGACCATCGGGCTCTCTGTTGTGACATCTAATCAGGCGTTGTCGTAGCCTACAGAGCACCTGTTGTATTGTAGACAGGCGAGTATAAAATGACAGGGGAGTAATCGGAGATTAGTGGTCAGTGGAGTAGGGCCGATACGCGAGGCCGCTCTCCACTTGTAGGCCTGAGAAGCAACTGGGGGCTGCGTCAGCGGCCCGCTAACCCAGATAGCACTGCAGCTGTTTGCTCTGCGGATCGTGGCACTCAGCGCTGCCGCGTGTCACTTTTGCAGTTGCACGGGCGCAGCAGTCAGTCTCGGTGTAACGCAAATAAAAGGCCTTGTTTAGTTAAGCAGAAGTTGTCTCAGCGACGTTGGGACGGATTGCATGTGGACCTACGAACCGTGGATCGTTTTACCACGTTTCGGGCAACTGGACTAGCAGTCAGTCATTTGTGTCGCGGGGAGCTTCGCCTATTCATATAATTTTTACATTTTTATTTTTATTCAATCCCATTTCTGACGCACTCTGCGTCGTACTTGTAATATTCGTATACTTTTACGTAACTCCGCTATACTTTACGCTTTACGGAATGGAATGTGCTGCCCGCTAGAGCAGGCTTACTATATGACGGAAAACAATCGCAAAACCAAGAAGGTGTTTGATATAAATGGAAGTTGGTTGGCGTGTTTCTACGTCTAAAAAAGATGTCAACTAAAATTTCGCGCCAGCCGCATAATTAGTAGCGCTACTATGAGGATGCCGACCTAACTCACGAGTGTGGGCAGGGTAAGCACTTGCGTACTGTGCCTGAAGGACCTAAAAGTGTGTGGATGGGGGAGTGTCCCAATCAGATTTGCTTTAAATACCTTCTCTAAGGGTCATGAGCGTTAGTTACATTTGAGATTGGACGTGGGGAGATGATGTTAGTCAATAGTGCCTTAAAGGCGACAAAAACGTCATTACCGATACCTCAATGCGTTTGAACGAGGTCTTGTCATAGGACTACGAGAAGTTGGATGTTCCTCCTTGTCAGGAATGTAGCCACTCTACATATTGCTGCCAGCGGTGGTTGTGAGAATGTACGGTCACAAGAAGACCAGGCTCGAAACGGCATCGTGGCACTATCGGTGGGGAAGACCATTGCGTTTGGCGTGTTGGTCTGGCGCAACATAGAGCGTCTGCGACAGCAATTTGAGCAGCAGTTGACACCACAGAGAGACAACGAACTGTTAGAAGTCGGTTACTTCAGAGACGGCTCCGAGCCAGACACCTTGTATCTTGCATTCCACTACACCACCATTTGCAACTTCAGTGGTGTCATGCGAGAGCTCATTGGACGGCAGGGTGGAGCTGTGTTGTGTTTTCTGATGAAGCTGGTTCTGTGTGAGTGCCAGTGATAGCCGTGTGTTGGTTAGGAGGAGGCCAGTTGAGGGCGTGCAGGACAAACGACCTACTCCTGGAGTTATGGTCGGGGTGCGATTTCTTATGGCAGCATGGGCATTCTCGTTGTTTTCCCACGCACCCTGGTTGCAAATTTGTATGTCAGTTTGGTGATTCGACCTTTTGTCCTGCTGTTCACGAGCAAGGAGTATTTTCCAACAGGATATCGCTGGCCCACGTACTGCTGTTGTGTACCAGATCTGTATCTAATCGAGCACATGTGAGACATCATCGGACGACAACTTCAGCCTCATCCACAACCAGCGTTAGCCGTCCGTGCATTGATCAACGGCCGTGGAGCTCCATTCCATAAATTGACATCCGGCGCCAGTCACAACGCATACACGTTTACACGCTTCCATTCAGTATTACACCGGTTATTAATGTACCAGCGTTTCACATTTACAATGGCCTATCTCGCGCTTACATTACTATCTGCTCTTGCAATGTTGATGAGTTACATGTCCTACCTAGACAAATGTATTTCCGAAATTTAATTACTCTTTGTTGTTGCGATTTTTTTCCGTCAGTGTATGTGTGTCGGACATGAAAAAAAAATGCATTTTAGTTCACTCTGATTCGCCCACCAATCCGTTTGCGGTAGTAAATCGCAAGGAAGCGAAAATACGAAGAACTATAGGCCTAGAGAAAGCAACAACGAATATCGGCAATCACTTTGTACGGGGTCTGTAGACGTTGTCATAATGAAATCTTTGCTGACTCCACTCAAAAGCCGGGGAATGGAATCTGCGTACATGGGTTTGTTGAAGAATAAATGAAATAGTGCTACAGCTTACATTCGACTGACTACAAGTGAGTAAAAAGAACAGAAATGAGGAAGGATGTAGACAATGGGACGCCATTTCACCAAAGCTATTTCTCCAATTTTGGAAGAATTCTCCAGATCATTGATCTAGGGTGAAGATGGAATATGCGTAAACTGATATTAACTGAACCTCCTTGGATTTGCAGAGGTCATTCTATGGTTTGCTTCGCAGCTACATGAATTTTAGCAAAGGATGCAGCAACTGAGCAGACCAAGTACGACGGTAGTTCACAAGATTCAATAGAAACAGGCGAAAATAATGTACAATTTGTATGCCTGTTGGCAAATGTTAAACATTAGTGGTAAAGTCACAGAAACATTTGACGAATTTTCGCTGTAATGAAAAATGTGAACGAAGTAGTTGAGCACTCAGGAAATTAAACGGTAGGCTAAAAATGGTGTTCATTTGAGAAGCTGATGCTGTATTCATAAGTAAATTCCGAATCTCTACAGTTACAAACTCAAGGAAGCGGAATATGGTCTAAGAGCTACCAAGTTGATAGCTGCCCAACGAGCAATGGAAAGACATATTTTCTGCCTAACAAGAATTGTCAGAAGAAACAACCACATGGATAAGTGAAAAATCATGTACAGCGACTATTACGAAACTGGAGTAGAGATGGACTGGACTTAAACATAATTACCATTAATTTGATGTCATCCAAGGCTCTATCCAAAGACAGCCGATAGACTTGGAGTTGTTGTTGTTGTTGTGGTCTTCAGTCCTGAGACTGGTTTGATGCAGCTCTCCATGCTACCCTACCCTGTGCAAGTTTCTTCATCTCCCAGTACCTACTGCAACCTACATCCTTCTGAATCTGCTTAGTGTATTCATCTCTTGGTCTCCGTCTACGAGTTTTACTCTCCACGCTGCCCTCCAATGCTAAATTTGTGATCCCTTGATGCCTCAGGACATGTCCTACCAACCGGTCTCTTCTTCTCGTCAAGTTGTGCTACAAACTCCTCTTCTCCCCAATTCTATTCAATACCTCCTCATTAGTTATGTGATCTACCCATCTCATCTTCAGCATTCTTCTGTAGCACCACATTTCGAAAGCTTCTATTCTCTTCCTGTCCAAACTATTTATCGTCCATGTTTCACTTCCATACATGGCTACACTCCATACAAATACTTTCAGAAATGACTTCCTGACACTTAAATCTATACTCGATGTTAACAAATTTCTCTTCTTCAGAAACGCTTTCCTTGCCATTGCCAGTCTACATTTTATATCTTCTCTACTTCGACCATCATCAGTTATTTTGTTCCCCAAATAGCAAAACTCTTTTACTACTTTAAGTGTCTCATTTCCTAATCTAATTCCCTCAGCATCACCCGACTTAATTTGACTACATTCCATTATCCTCGTTTTGCTTTTGTTGATGTTCATCTTATATCCTCCTTTCAACACACTGTCCATTCCGTTCAACTGCTCTTCCAAGTCCTTTGCTGTCTCTGACAGAATATCAATGTCATCGGTGAACCTCAAAGTTTTTATTTCTTCTCCATGCATTTTAATATCTACTCCGAATTTTTCTTTTGTTTCCTTTACTGCTTGCTCAATATACAGATTGAATAACAGTGGGGAGAGGCTACAACCCTGTCTCACTCCCTTCCCAACCACTGCTTCCCTTTCATGCCCCCTCATCTCTTATAACTGCCATCTGATTTCTGTACAAATTGTAAATAGCCTTTCACTTCCTGTATCTTACCCCTGCCACCTTCATAATTTGAAAGAGAGTGTTCCAGTCAACATTGTCAAAAGCTTTCTCTAAGTCTACAAATGCTAGAAACGTAGGTTTGCCTTTTCTTAATCTTTCTTCTAAGATAAGTCGTAAGGTCAGTATTGCCTCACGTGTTCCAATATTTCTACGGAATCCAAACTGATCTTCCCCGCTGTCGGCTTCTACCAGTTTTTCCATTCGTCTGCAAAGAATTCGTGTTAGTATTTTGTAGCTGTGACTTATTAAATTGATAGTTCGGTAATTTTCACATCTGTCAACACCTGCTTTCTTTGGGAGTGGAATTACTATATTCTTCTTGAAGTACTTCGCCTGTCTCATACATCTTGCTCACTTGGAGTATCATTTACTTATCGACAGAAAGCTTGTCGTAAAAAAAGAACATTGTATAGAATGTCCCTATGACGTCAACTTCACCGGCCGCTGTGGCCGAGCGGTTCTAGGCGCTTCAGTCCGGAACCGCGCTGCTGTTACGGTCGCAGGTTCGATCCTGCCTCGGGCATGGATGTCTGTGATGCCCTTAGTTAGGTTTAAGTAATTCTAAGTCTAGGGGACTGATGACCTAAGGAGTTAAGTCCCATAGTGCTTAAAGCCATTTGAACCATTTGTCGTCATCTTCGAATGACGCTACATCGGCTTCAAATGATGTGGCATCTACGCGTCGAACACTCGCGCTTTCCAGAGAGAGCTAAAACACGTATACGACCAACCAGAGGCAAAATGGGAGAACAGATGTGGATTTAAAAGGTGCTTTGGTCGTTACGAGTTTGAATGCGAGTCTTTATTGTGCGACACGCTGTGTTATTAAAGGTTTGAGACAATTGGGAGTAAACATAAATAACAGCCTATCTTTTTAAAAAGATTTTAATTTGCGCCATATCAGACAAGGATTCCAACCAAGCCGTCCATCAGCGACAGTTTTCAGTAACCTCGACAGTTAGAATCTTTCACATGTGCAGTGACAATCAGTATTTTAGATCTATAAGAAACTAGAGATCCTGTATAAGCTAGTCATTTCAGCAAAATGGCAGCTGTTCATTCATACTATACAATCTTCACAATTTTAAAGCTCTGTGATTGACATTGTGGTGCATGGAAAAATCAAATAGGTTCTAAGTTCAGCTCAGGGCCTATAGATAGTGAAATCATGGATCTTTTAGAGAATTGGCTCCATATTTCGCTATCAAACTCTGGCGGCATGTTTCAGCATCCAGTTATATTAGAAAGTACTGCTTCTGATAGCGTTAGTGATCGGCTTGATCTCATATAGCTTATGAGTTTTATTCTCGTAATCATTATTTTTTGAATTTTTTCTAAATATTCAGGAAGCTGCGACCAATCGTCATCATCATTATCTTGAGCAATTTCCAACGCCTGGTTGGGTCTATTTGGAAGGTAAGCATCGCCATCTAGTCCTGTTTCCCACCATCTTTCTTTATTCATTGTGGTCCAGTCTTCTCTCATTTTGCAACACACTCCTCCACGCCTTTCAGACATCTATCCCCTGGGCTTCCTCTTGACCGTTTCCATCGCATCTCCACTAGGTGCATATTCGTGGGAATCTCCTTGTTTTCCATTCTCTTTAAGTGCACAAACCATCGAAGCCTTGATGTTTCTGTCATGCTCTGCAAGGGTTTCTCTTTCACTAGTTCCCTTACCCTTCCATTCCTTATCCTCTCTCCCCTTGTCTCTCCTATCCTACTCCCTAGGAACTTCCACATGCCATACAACGTTGTAACAATAGTTCTCTTACTGTTCACTCTTCAGTAAATGACTCAAGAACGAATACACGGGATGTGTCGTTGGGAGGAGAAGCGGACATTATTGCACTTGCTGTAATGTCTCGTAAAACTGGCAAACAATGCGCAGAAAAAAGCTCAGCAAGCACCCTAGGTCCTATGACCTTAAAGTACAGTCAAAGCTCCAGTATTCTTCTTGAATGCAATGGCGTTTCGTGTATCACAAGGTAGTATTAAGAAAACAAGTCAGAAGGGCATTTCATTATTTTTCCCCGTCGCACTGACTTCGAGGCATGTTGCTTATAGGCAGTCGTGTTGCACAAGCTGTAGTGGTGTTTGATGAATGCCCCGCCACGACAGTGATAAAAAGTGTACAACGTGTTCCTAGCTTCTGATGTCTCTACTTGGAATCCAGATTTTGGAATGTGGCGGGGCCTTGATGCGGTTTTTCAGGAAGCACAAGCGCGTCGCCCACGGCGGGCTTGGCCCCGCGCATCGTCAGCACAGCGGACCGAGGCAAACCCCTGCCCTGGAAAAGTACCTGTCAGAACGTCCCAAATCAGCTCTTCCGCGCTCCTCTTATCTTATCCACTGTTTTCAACAATGGGTACGAATCGAGTCTGCGATAGCCACTTCTGCTGACGTCATACGTTCACAGAGATCATCGCGTTGTCACCATGTCTGTTCTATTGCGTGTTATTGTTGGGAGGAGAGAACTAGCAAGCTGGGCAGCAAAGGGTGAATCGGGATGATCTTGTTCCGTATGAAACGACACAATAGACATACTTGTTTTGTAAATAAAACAACCTTATCCTGCTGCCACTTAATTTATTTTTCCCAAGCGCATTTTACCTTTTTCTTGTTCTAAGGCATCACCAGTGGGATCTACAGGGTGTTACAAAAAGGTACGGCCAAACTTTCAGTAAACATTCCTCACACACAAATAAAGAAAAGATGTTATGTGGATATGTGTCCGGAAACGCTTAATTTCCATGTTAGAGCTCATTTTAGTTTCTTCCACCTACGCTCAATGGAGCGCGTTATCTTGATTTCATACGGGATACTCTACCTGTGCTGCTAGAACATGTGCCTTTACAAGTACGACACAACATGTGGTTCATTCACGATGGAGCTCCTGCACATTTCAGTCGAAGTGTTCGTACGCTTCTCAACAACAGATTCGGTGACCGATGAATTGGTAGAGGCAGACCAGTTCCCTGGCCTCCACGCTCTCCTGACCTCAACCCTCTTGACTTTCATTTATGGGGGCATTTGAAAGCTCTTGTCTACGCAACCCCGGTACCAAATGTAGAGACTATTCGTGCTCGTATTGTGGACGTAGAGACTATTCGTGCTCGTATTGTGGACGGCTGTGATACAGTACGCCATAGTGATGGGGAGCTGGTGAATGAGTCGTTTAAATGAACGCTTCACTCCAGTGAAGTGTGAACTAACCACTCAATTTCAATGAACTGGTACTTCAAACTCTTGACAGATAACACACTCCACACTTTTTTCTAGTTCATTCACTCTTTTCCCCTCTCCCTCGTCCCATTACATCGGCGCTACGTCACTTATTCTCCCTTCACTTCAGTTCCCTCTCTACTGCCTGTCGACGAATCGCGCGGCGTTTGTGGGAAACGATAGGTTTGCGTGGGGTTTTGGTGGTGAGGGGCGAGGGGAAGGCAGCGTCAGCTGCTTCCTGCAGTGCTGACATCATTACCCGTGACTATTTGTGCAGTTCAGTTATACTTCGCGTCTACCGGTAGCCTACCGTTGGCAGCGCTTGCGGACAAATGAATATTACAGATACAAACGATGAAGCTGGCTGTGTGAGCACGCACAGCCAACATGAAAATAAAAGGTTTGTTAATAACACTGAAATCGTACCAATGACTACAGGTGACAGTTAACGTTTTGAATCTGGAGGGTTATTATTCTCAACAAAAATAAATCTACAGGAAAACTTCTGAATTATTACTTAAAGTAGATATATAGTGTGACAGTGGTAAACATACACATTCTATATTGGATTTCGTTGGTAGCCCTAGTTTTCAGTCCATGAATACAACAAATAATGTTTCACTTGGCAGATAAAGACTTTTTTGGGCGCTTCATGAGAAAATGTCGAGCAAGATTAAATGTAATATCTTCTTTATATGTGACAGGCTTCTCTGTTTATATTTTCTTTGTCCCCTTCGACCATACTCTAAGTTAGCTCAGACGTTGTAAGAGCGTAAAACGTTGCGTGCAAGTTACTGCATAGTTCGGCCATCTGTTGGTAAAATTATGAAGTATTACGAAGCTTTATTGTACGAGCGAGGCGAAGTGAGCGTAGCCGCGGCTGAGCGGCGAACTGGGCAACTTCGCCAGGCTTCCGTACTTCATGAATGAACTACTTCATTTGAACGCTTCACGGCAAAGAGTGAAATGAATGAAGTAGTTCACGGGAATGAACGAGTTCGACCCATCTCTAGTACGCCATTCTCCAGAGCTGCATCAGCGCATCAGGGATTCCATGCGACGGAGGGTGGATGCATGTATCCTCGATAACGGAGGACATTTTGAACATTTCCTGTAACAAAGTGTTAAAGTCACGCTGGTAAGTTCTGTTGCTGTGTGTTTCCATTCCACGATTAATGTGATTTGAAGAGAAGTAATAAAATGAGCTCTAACATGAAAAGTAAGCGTTTCCGGACACATGTCCACATAAAATATTTTCTTTCTTTGTGTGTGAGGAATGTTTTCTGGAAGTTTGGCCGTACCTTTTTGTAACACCCTGTATAATGTTACGGTTTTGTCACTTTTAGATCATCAAACAGTTCGCGTCGCGATTTTTTATCTAAAAAAGCCATTACTTAAGATTTGCTGTGATCTACGTTTCCTCTCATCTGGTCTGGAGGTCGCACTACCACTTTGTTACCGACAGATAAGCATTTTTGAGTTCTGACCTTTTTCACACTGTTCACTATGTTTCTTCTTCATTTTTGTAGTGTACTATTGTTCTTTTGCCACTCGATGTAACTATTTCTTCGGACACTATGCTTTTTAACAACGTAAATATTGCAACTCTATTACGTGCTTCCTCCTCTTTAGTGTGTTTATCTACTTGTTGCCAATCTAACGAAGTATATGTTCGGGTTGAATTGTATCATGTTGAATATGAATGTACTAGCTGTTAGCGAGTGGTTGAAAGCTTTGGTGACAGCTGATTTGACTTTTCGTTGCATTGTTCTGTATAGGGGTTCATGGATAAATGAGTGTAAAGATATTGGGTGGTACTATTGTTATATTGGACGGTATCCTCTTTGGGAGCGTTATTCTATTATTTTATCTATTAATGTAATCAAGGAATTGCTTGGCATGTGTACTTGGTCATTCAACTGGATTTTCCTTTCTGCTTTGGTTTTCTGTATGTGGTAATTTTCTTGCAGCGTTAGGAGATGTTTTTATTGTTGATTCTAATTATTTTCATGTCTTCTTCTCTAGTGGTTGGTTTGTGGTCGTGTTCTCTTAGATGCCCCCCTGAGGGTTCGGGGGTTAGAATAGGCCCGCGGTATTCCTGCCTGTCGTAAGAGGCGACTAAAAGGAGTCTCAACTGTTTCGGCCTTTATTGTGATGGTCCCCATTGGGGTTTGACCTCCATTTTTTTCCAAATTCGACAGAAGTACGAGCCTTTTGGGGAAGGACACCTTACGTGGTGCACCATGAGTCCTCTGTGCCCTAAGACCTTGGCACTCTTTATCGTCTTGGCGTCGTCACTGCACCCTCCATCCCTCATTTTGGGCATACACACCTGATGGTTTGTGTAAGTTACGCCCTTAGTGCGTCACCATCTGCACCCGCGATCACTATGGACTACCCATGGCACCCAAAATCCAGCACGGTAGCCAGCCCGTTGTGGTGGGGCCGCCATGTACCCTCTAGGTTGTAGCCCCCTGACAACACAGGGATCGTACTGCCGATGCCTGAGCTGACACCTCCCCACGTAAGCCAAGGAGTAGATGCTCGTCTCTCTGGGGCATCGGGACTCCCGGCAACGGCCATCCTGCCAGGTGGCCTTTGCTGTGGCTGGGTGGCGCCCGTGGGGAGAGCCACTGGTCGGAGTGGGTGGCATCGGGGCGGATGCCCCGCAATGGAGCGGGTGAAGTCTCAATCCGGTGGTCGCACGACCGCCAACGTCTCTAAGCGCGGTAAGACAGAATTTAATGCTGTGACATATAACCCGAAGTCGTTCCCTTCCCTAGCCACGCCATGGGAGGAACGTAGGGCTGCGGACAGACAGGAGCGGTATTCACCACGATACCTTGTGTGCAGCAGAATCGATGGGGATTCGTTTTTGGGGACTAAGCCTCTCTTCTTTGTTCACCATCTTGACGATAAGTTTGGGGAAGTGGCATCTGTTTCCAAAATGAGGAGCGGGGCTATTTTGATACAAGCAGTTTCATATGCACAGTCACGGGCGTTACTCGCCTGTGAGAAGCTCGGTGACATCCCCGTGAACGTCAATCCCCATAAGTCCTTAAATTTGGTCCAGGGGATTATCTTTCATAAAGATCTTCCGCTACAGTCTGATGACGAGCTACGGGAGAACCTGGCACGACGGGGTGTACACTTTGTCCGTCGTGTCTTTAGGGGGCCCAAGGATAATAGGGTCGCTACCGGTACCTTCATCCTGGCCATTGAGGGTGACTGCTTGCCTGAGAAGGTCAAGGTCATGATCTACCGGTGCGATGTCAAGCCCTATGTCCCGCCCCCTATGCGATACTTCCAGTGCTGGAAGTTCGGACATATGTCCTCCAGATGGACTGCCAGCCCCACTTGTCGTGATTGTGGACTACCTTCACATCCTGATGCTCCATGTGCTCCGCCTCCCACCTGCGTTATGTGTGGGGAGCATCATTCTCCCTGCTCGCCAGACTGTGCAGTCTACCAAAGAGAGCGGAAGATACAAGAAATTAAAACCCTGGACCGTTTAACTTACCAAAAGGCAAGGAAGAAGCTAGAACGGCTCCACCCCACATCTATGTTGAGGACTTATGCTGCTGCAACTCTGCCGCCACCAGTTCCTGCAAAGACTCCCTTCTCAGTTGGCCCACAGAACAGTAAAGTTACGCCTGCCCCACTGCTGGTAGGGGCAACACTCTCTTCCACTGCTCCCAAAACACCCGGTTTGGGAGCTGTGGACCCCGAACAACTGGGGACATCCATCCCCACCTCTCAGCCGGAGAGGCACCAGCCTCCTCCGGCTGCTCAGCCGGAGAGGCAAAAGCCTCTTCCGGCTCCTCAGCCGGAGAAGCAACAGCCTCCTCCGGCTGCTCAGCCGGAGAGGCAACAGCCTCCTCAGGCCTCACTCGTTCGGAAGGGGTCCCTTGGGGGAGTCCCTTCCAAGGATTTTACCAGTGTCTCGCAAGACGCTAGCCAGTGGCTGAGGAAGCCACCAGCTGCTGGTCGAAGGGCTTCACGCTCTTCCTCTGTTCCTGACAATGCGTCGGGAAAGCCCTCCCAGCATGCGAACCCTCCTCCCAAAGACAAGAGAGAGAAGAGGAAGCTCTCTAAGAAGCCTAAGGACCCAGTGGTTCCCGCACCACCGCTTCCTGTCAGCTCAGCCTCTGAGGATAAGGTCGAGCTCTTTGCGTCCCCTGATGACCTCGATCTCGCCGTCTCAGAAACGATGGCAGTTGCATCAGTCACTCAGTCGGTGGCAGCATGTGACTCTGTGAAGTAATTTGCTTTTTCAGTGCCTTCATGCCCCTACAGGACACGCTTGTACAATCCTCCAGTGGAACTGTGGCGGTTATTTTAGCCATCTCCCTGAGCTACGACAGCTTCTAAGCATGACACCTGCTTTCTGCATTGCCCTCCAGGAAACCTGGTTCCCGGCAATGCGGACCCCTGTCCTTCGTGAATACAGGGGTTATTACTGCAACCGTAGCACTTACAATAGTGTGTCAGGTGGAGCCTGCGTGTATGTCCTTACCTTTGTATATAGTGCTCCAGTGCCCCTTCAAACATCAATGGAAGCTGTGGCTGTCCGCGTAAGGACTACCCAGGACATAACCGTCTGCAGTGTCTATCTCCCTCCAGGTGGTACAGTCTCCCTGACCGAATTGGCTGCACTTGTCGCCCAACTCCCCACGCCTTTTCTTCTCCTGGGGGATTTTAACGCCCACAATCCCCTGTGGGGCGGAACGAAGGTTACTGGCCGAGGCAGAGAGGTCGAGAATCTCATCTCCCAACTCGACCTCTGCCTCTTAAACACTGGCGCCGCCACACATTTCAGTGTGGCGCATGGCACGTTCTCGGCCATAGATCTGTCGTTGTGCAGCCCAGGGCTTGTACCATCGGTCCACTGGAGAGTCCATGACGACTTGTGTGGTAGTGACCATTTTCCCATCTTCCTTTCACTACCCCAGCGTCGCTCCCTTGAACGCTTGTCTAGATGGGCATTTAGCAAGGCAAACTGGGACACGTTCTCCTCTGCTGCCACTGTTGAATCTCTCCCCCACGGTACCATCGATGTGGCGGTTAAGACACTGACTGCAGCGATTGTTTCCGCTGCGGAACGTACCAAGAATGTCAGCGGGCTCTTCAGCGACATAAGCGGCACCTGTCTCTGGAGAACCTCATTTTATTCAAACGTCTCCGTGCTCAGGCCCGGCGGCTCATCAAAAGGCGGAAACAGGAGTGCCGGGAGAGGTACGTTTCCAACATTGGTTCCCGTACTTCACCCTCCCAGGTGTGGATGAAGATTCGGCACATCTTTGGATTGCAGCACTCTACAGGTGTCCCAGGGCTTACCATCAACGGGGCGGTATCCACCGATGCCGATGCAATCGCCGAGCATTTCGCACAGCACTATGTTCGGGCCTCTGCGTCGGGGAATTACCCGCCTGCGTTTCGCGCGCTAAAACGCCGGGAGGAAGGCAAACGGATTTCTTTTGCTTCTCGCCACCTTGAGGCGTATAACGCCCCATTTAGTTTGTGGGAACTCCAAAACGCCCTGGCACAGTGCCCCGATACAGCCTCTGGGCCAGATGACATCCACAATCAGATGCTCAAACACCTGTCCCCGGACTGTCAGCGATGTGTTCTTGCCATCTTCAACCGCATATGGGGCGATGGTGTCTTTCCGCGTAGTGCCACGAGAGTACCATCATTCCAGTGCTGAAGCCTGGTAAGGACCCACTTAATGTGGATAGCTATCGGCCCATCAGCTTGACAAACTCTCTGTGCAAGCTACTGGAACGTATGGTGAGTCGACGGCTGTGTTGGCTGCTCGAGTCTCGGGGTCTTCTGGCTCTGTGCCAGAGCGGCTTCCGTCAGGGCCGTTCCACCTTGAGTCTGCAATCCGCACTGCTTTTTCCAGGCGCCAACACCTCGTCTCCGTCTTTTTCGACCTCTCCAGAGCATATGACACGACGTGGCGGCACCATATTCTCGCCACGTTGCACGGGTGGGGTCACCGGGGCTCTCTCCCCATTTTTATTCAGAATTTTTTATCTGTTCGGACATTCCGCGTTTTAATTGGCACATCCCATAATTCACTTCATATCCAGGAGAACGGCGTTCCACAGGGCTCTGTATTGAGCGTGCCCCTTTTCCTTGTGGCCATTAATGGCCTTGCAGCAGCAGTAGGGTCGTCTGTCTCACCCACGTTATATGCTGACGATTTCTGCATCTTTTTCAGCTCCTCCACCATTAGTGTTGCAGAACGTAGGTTGCAGGGAGCCATACGCAAGGCGCAGGCGTGGGCCCTAGCCCGTGGGTTTCAATTTTCTCCTGTGAAGACTTGTGTTATGCACTTTTTTCGGCGTCGAACTGTCCATCCCCACCCTGAGCTTAATCTTCAGGATGCCATGCTCACGGTTGTTGACACTTACCGTTTTCTGGGATTGCTGTTCGATGCCCGGCTTACTTGGCTTCCACGTATTCGTCAGCTCAAGCGTCAGTGCTGGCAGCATCTGAATGCCCTCCGCTGCCTCAGTAACACAACTTGGGGTGCAGATCGTAACAGGCTGCTGCAGCTCTACAAAGCCCTTGTGCTGTCCCGACTGGATTATGGGAGTGTGGCGTATGGCTCAGCGTCACCCTCAGTGTTGAAACTGCTGGACCCCGTTCACCACTGTGGGGTTCGACAGGCGACAGGAGCATTCCGCACCAGTCCTGTTAATAGCCTACTTGCTGAGGCTGGGGTTCCTTCGCTCCACATTCGGCGTCCACAACTCTTAGCCAACTATGCTGCCCACGTTCGTTGTTCGCCCCGTCACCCTAACTACCGTCTCCTTTTCGCTAATGCGGCAGTCCATACCCCACACCGGCGGCCGCGATCAGGCCATACCATTGGGATCCGTGTTCGGTCACTCCTTAGTGAACTCGAGTCTTTGCCTCTTCCATCTGCTTTTCAGGTCCATCCACATACACCACCCTGTGTATTCGTCGGCCGCAGCTTCGGCTGGACCTCTCACAATGGCAAAAGGATTCAGTTCCTCCTGCAGTCTTGAGCCGCCAATTTCTTGCTCTCCTCGACGCATCCCCCAAATCGGAGGCTATTTATACAGATGGCTCGATGGTTGATGGCCGTGTGGGGTACGCTTATGCTCGTGCGGTCTATGTAGACCAGCGCTCCTTACCGGAAGGCTGCAGTGTTTACACCGCAGAGCTAATAGCCATTTTTCGTGCCCTTGAGCGTATTCGTACCAGCACTGGAGAGTGTTTTGTCATTTGCAGTGACTCTCTCAGTAGTCTACAGGCTCTTGACCAGTGCTACCCACGCCATCCCATTGTTGTTGCCATCCAGGAGTCCGTTAATGCTCTTGAACAGCGTGGACGTTCAGTGGTGTTCATATGGACCCCAGGACACGTTGGGATAGCGGGAAACGAACTCGCCGACAAGTTAGCTAAAGAAGCCACCCGAAAACTGCCGTTGGAGATCGGCCTCCCGGCAACTGATCTCCGATCCGTGTTACGCCGTCGGATCTTTGGGATGTTGGCAGACGAATGGCGCACTCTGTCTGTACCCAACAAGCTGCGGCGAGTAAAGGAGACCACGACCGTGTGGGGTTCCTCCATGCGGGCCTCTCGCAGGGATTCTGTTATTCTCTGTAGGCTCCGCATTGGTCACTCTTGGCTGACGCATGGTCATCTGCTGCGTCGAGAGGACCCCCCTCATTGTCGCTGTGGTGAAAACATGACGGTGGCCCATATATTGTTGGAATGTCCTCTTTTAACCGCCCTCAGGCGAACTTTTAATCTCCTGGGTGATTTATCATCTCTTTTAGGTGACGATGTCTCCATGGCAGATCGTGTTTTAAGTTTTATTCGAGCAAGTGGCTTTTATAGGTCCCTCTAATTTTATTGCGTCACCCTCTTTTGTGCTGTATATTTTACATAGTTTTGTTTTGTCATTCGACTCCACCCTAATCTTTTAGGTTGGAGGTTTTAACGTGCTGCAGAGTGGCTGGCTCATCCTATTATTTTCGTGATCAGCCAGCCACAGTCCTCTGCTGTACAGTTTTAATTCCTTCTGCCTTTCCTCTCTATGTTGTTTTTGTTGCTGTGCTCCGTTTTCCGTGTTGTCTTACCATTGACCTTGGGGCTTTTCTTCCCCCGGAATTTTTCTTTTAGTGCTTCCCCTGACTGGTGGATAGTTTCCCTGTGCTCTGTGTTTTTATGAAACAAGGAACCGATGACCTTTGCAGTTTGGTCCCTTTAATCTTTAAACCAACCAACCAACCAGCTCCCTGCCCTTTTAACAGATGACCCTGCTATGGCTGGCTTAGTTTTGCGTTTTATTCGGGCAGGGGTTTTTTATCATTTAATCTGAGTGTTTCTGGTTTTTTTAGTGTCGATTCTGGCTTTTGGCCTCCGATTTTAAACTGAGTTTTTAATGTGTCCTCGGTGGTTGGCTTTTCCTCTTTTTTTTCTCTATGGTCGGCCAACCACCGTCACACTCTGTGTGATTTTAATTTGTTTTGTCTGATCTCTGTCGGATTCTGTCTTGTCCCGTGTCGTCTGACGTCTTTCCTGCTGTTCGTTTTTATTCTCTTTGGGCGGTTTTAATTTTTTGGAAAAAGGGACCGATGACCGTCGCAGTCTGGTCCCTTTAATCCCACAAACCAACCAACCAGCCTTCTCTTAGGTGTTCTGCAAATGTGGAGTGGTTTGTCCCATATTTCCAGGCTCTCGTGTGTTCTTTGTATCTGACGTCAAATGTTCTGTTTGCCCTATGTATCTGCGTTTATCTCTGTTTTTTGTCAGTTTTGGGGTGTATTTTTGTATATAATTGTCGGTTGTGTATGCTATGTTTATTCCCTGTCTTTTGAAAATGTTGATGATTTTGTGGGTGAGTTTGTGTTTGTATGTCATTGTGTATCATCTTGTTTTCTTTCATCTTTTTCTCATTATCCTTTGAAGTTGTTATGGGACTGCGTGTTTGTGTTTGGTTCTGTTGTGTTGTTGTCTGTGGTTTGGTGTTTTCTGCTTTTATTTTACTTTTAATTTTCTTGTTTAGCTTTGTAATTATGTTACTATTGTAACCATTGTTTTGTGCTATCTGCATTATTATGTCCAGTTCTTTTTGGTAGTTTTCCTTGGGGAGTGGCATTGTGTTGAGTCTATGGAGAACGTGCTGAAGTGTTCCTTGCGTTTATGAGTGTAGGTGGTTCTAGGATTGTGGAATGATAATGTCCGTTGCTGTGGATTTATGGTAAATTTCAAACATTTGCTTATTGTTTTTTTTTTTTTTTTTATATCCAGAAATTTAATTTGGTTGTTCTGTTCTCTTTCGGTTGTGAATTTTATATTTTTATGCATCTTGTTGATGTCAGTATGTAGTTTTTCAATTTTTGTTTGTGGTTCATCTATTAAGCAAAGTATGCCATCCATATACCTGAACCAATATAATATGTTGTATTCCTTTGCTACTATTTTTGTGAAAATGATCTGTTCCATGTGGTTTACAAAAATATTTGCTGAGGCTCCTGAAGCTGGGGACCCCATTAGTAATCCATCTTTTTGTAAATAAAATTCATTATTAAATTGGAAGTAATTTTTCTGTGTTATGAACTTTATTAATATGCGTATTTTTTAAATCTGTTCATCAGGGAGTTGACTATAAGTTTTCAGGTTCTCATCTATTATTTCTATTGTTTCTGGTAATGGTACGAGTATGTTAGAATACAAGCTTTCTATATCAAATGAGAGGAATGTTGCTAGTACAACACAGAAAAGAAGGAGAAACATGGTGAACAGTGTGAAAAAGGTAACTCAGAATTGTGCTTATATGTCGGTAATAAAGCTTTTGACATATATTTCTACGTATTTCTAGGAACACATTTTCTTAGGTATGTAGTCCGTTTGAAATTCTCGGGCTTTACGATGGATATTTGTTTGTTTGTTTGTGTGGTTTTTTTTCCTGAAATATTTCTGCCACGAGTGGCTGGCATTGTCGGAAGATTTGCTCTTCATAATTTTGTTATTGAAAATTTCCCATCCAGTACAGTGCTAGTCTTTGATAATGTTAGCGGCACATGATAAAATCGGGGAAACAATCTCTTACTGCGGTCGGTCGAAGAAAGGGAAATTGGCGCTGATAGATAACGTAAACTTAAACAGCTTTTTCTTTGTTATCGCACTTAAGTCTTTACTTATTTGCATATAGTTTTGTTCTTTTTTTACCAGGATGTTGTGTTAGTGCACAGTATACATACAATTAATCGGTACTGAAAGGAGGCAGAAATACTAGGGAACGTCATGTATTTTAAAATTATCGCTTATCTCTTAAGTTTATGCTATCTTTGTTTCCATTACTGGCGGGAACTTTCAGTTGAAAACACACAAAAATTCAAAGTAAACATGGAGTTTTTAGAAAATAAGACAATTTTTCTAGACTGAAGTATTTTAGTTGTTCGGGTAATGTGTACTACATGGTAGAACAATCATTTACTTAAGGAAAGACGTATCTCTTGAAAGCAGTTTCATAATGAGCATCCATTACTCTACACATAAGTTTCGATTTATTTTTGTCGGCACCCGAGACATCAATCCACAGATTGCATAGAATGTCATTAATGTCAATGTAATTGTAAGTTCCGAAGTATCTCATTTATTTTACAAGTCGTAACCATTGGACATTGTACATCAAAGATCTTTATGGTTTAAAGCCCAACTGCCTTGCCACGTTGGTAACACCGGTTCCCGCCCGATCACCGAAGTTAAGCAACGTTGGGCCCGGCTAGTAGTTGGATGGATTTACCATTTGGGGAAAACCGGGTGCCGTTGGCTCTTACGGACACGGAAGTCGCCGAAGTGATGGTTTTATTTATCCCAAGTATGATTCCGTAACACATTGTTTACCAGAAATAATGTTTACGTTGTAAATACTAACGTGACGTCCGGTATGTTGGACAATGTAAGCGGTTGTTAAGACGCGTGTAAACAGTTTCGGAACCACTGCTGCCAGCTGCTAATGGACCGAACGCTTTCTACCCTGTCACTCGTCACAGCGTCAGGCTCTAGCCAACGCAAATAGATGATACGCGGTGTTGGCATCCGACGTTCAAGTTCACTGACGGAACACATTCTTTCCACGTCGTCTGCTAAAGGCGCGTCAAAGGTCTAGGTCAAAATCTTTAACTTGTCTTCGCAATCGTCCTTCCTCTTTGACGCCATTCTCTCTCTCTCTCTCTCTCTCTCTCTCTCTCTCTCTCTCTCTTTCTGTGTGTGTATCGCTAACACCCGAAGTAGGAGGTGAATGAGAGAGTTCATACTTTCCTGTATGCCATCTTCTGGCGTATCCTAAGTTCAAAGTACAAAACGGTCGCCTATGAGGAAAATAAAAATGTATACTGTACAGTACATACAATGTATTGTAGGTTGAGAAATACTGTACTATAGTTGACGGTGTAATTACATATTGCAGCTGTACTTAAGTATAGTACTACATTAACATATCCCCATACACTAGTATAATACAGTACGTATTAAAATTTATCTTATGCGCTCTGTAAGGTTTGTTTGAAATAATCATGTATTTTATTCTGAACCAGAGCGTCATTCATTATTGTTTTCTCAATATGTGTTTCTGCTGCTAACGTTAAACTGACTCATACTTCTTCACTTTCATAAAAAGTAGTGTTTCAATTTTCTTATCTCTTCAACTGCCTGCTTACTTAGAGGTGCAGTAAAGTTTGGTTCAGTTACGTCATCTTCATCGCGTTATTCATTCTCCACATTGGCATCGTGCCCTTCTCGTTGAAGCTCTTGTGTGATCCACATACACCAGTTGACGTACTTTGTGTGAACAGTTCATCATCGATATTGGCAGATTCCTCAGATCCACCACGTGCTTTTACTAATGTCTGAAGTTTATGGTCATGTTCCTTGAAGCTGTTTTCTTAGACACTGTCATCAATCGACGAAGCACGGTCGTTAAAGATGAGCCCTGCCTTCTTGAAACATTTGCTGACTGTAGTAGATGTTACTTGTTTTAAGACTGAAGAATCCACAGAATTGAATCAATGCGTTGATAATTTTCCGAGTTCACTTTCAGATTTAACATTGTGATTCAAGACAAAATATGTCTCAACACTTTTTTCCTGTAAAACACTTTGAAATTTTGAATAATCCCCCTGATCTAGTAGTTGGCAACGTGAAGTTCAATTTGTCGGCAAAAAGATTATTTTCACATTTTTTAGCGCAGCATCACAGTGGGAAGTGCCATTATTTACAAACAAAATCACTTTCATCCTTTGCCTTTCCATTCTTCTATCAAATGTCAGCACTCTTTCGGGCATTAATGTCGTCACCCACGATCGTTTAGTAGCATACCACTCCACGTTCAGCTTACTCGAGTCAATACCCTTGAAACACATAGGCCTCGCAGCCTTACCAATAAATAAAGGCTTGTCAAACTTGCCTAACATATTAGCACACAACAGAACAGTGAATCGCTTTATTGAAAATTTATGTCCTGAACAGTTTGTGCCTTTCAAAGGCATTGTTTCACTAGGAAGAGGTGGCCGAGCGGTTCTAGGCGCGTCAGTCCGGAACCGCGCGACTGCTACCGTCGCAGGTTCGAATCCTGCCTCGGGCATGGATGTGTGTGATGTCCTTAGGTTAGTTAGGTTTAAGTAGTTCTAAGTTCTAGGGGACTGATGACCTCAGATGTTAAATTAAAAAATGGTTCAAATGGCTCTGGGTACTATCGGACTTAACAGCGGAGGTCAACAGTCCCCTAGAACTTAGAACTACTTAAACCTAACTAACGTAAGGATATCACACACATCCATGCCCAAGGCAGGATTCGAACCTGCGACCGTAGCAGTCGCGCGGTTCCGGACTGAAGCGCCTAGAACCGTTCGGCCACCGCGGCCGGCTCAGATGTTAAGTCCCATAGTACTCAGAGCCATTTGAACCATTTTTGAACTAGGAAGAGTTCTGAAGAAAAGACCAGTAACAGTCGAAAATGTTTCTTTCCTCATTACCGTCACAAATTCCTGTTACCCTTTTTTACCTATCCGACACGTTGTTTTCGTCCACAGAACCCAGGTTCTCTCGCTTGAAGACAGAAGCAGTGTGTACTTTAAGCTACAAAACGTCCGATTGGAAGATAATGATCGTTGCAGTTTGAGTCACAAACGTATATTAGAATTGCGTTCACCAAAGTATGAGTTCAAATGCTCTGAGCACTATGGGACTCAACTGCTGAGGTCATTAGTCCCCTAGAACTTAGAACTAGTTAAACCTAACTAACCTAAGGACATCACAAACATCCATGCCCGAGGCAGGATTCGAACCTGCGACCGTAGCGGTCTTGCGGTTCCAGACTGCAGCGCCTTTAACCGCACGGCCACTTCGGCCGGCAAAGTATGAGTTCTTCGGTATTTTTAGAATTGCATTGGTATCACTAATTTTATAGTTAATGCCAAGAGATCCATATATTAAATAAAACTTAGGAACAATTACAAGTCAAGCTTCTACGTCCACAAACTCGTTTTCGTGGGAAACTTTTTTAAACGGAGAAGCAACGCCTAACAAAAAATATTATCACAACGATAATGGTGGTTCTATGCGGCAATGCGTGTATGGAAAGTGTCTTCAGCCACACGAATCATTTATGGGCTGACGATAGAAACAAACTGAATGTGGATAAGATAAAAGCAGAGTTATGCATTCGTCGCAATTTGAAGTTTGCAACATGCAACGATTTTTACCCAAAAATCAAAGGTAACAGAAATGTGTTGAAAGCTGTAACTAGCAATAATAAATACAATTTTTAATGGGTTCTAAGCATTTTATTGTGTTCACTCTCACATCAGCAAATCTTTTCACCAGACAGTTTTCTGTAAATTTGTCAATTTAGTCTAGCAACCCTACTGCTCGTCCTGTATAATCGCCGGTTGCGTCGTTAATTACTGAGTGGTGGAAGAGTATTTGGTTTACCAAATAAGCAGCAACCAGTCGCAAGATCATGTTTTCTTTATTTAATTTTGCATATCGATTTCGACTGATTAACAGCCATCATCGGTGCTTCCAACGTGTGTGTTCCCTGAGTAATAACACTGTCTTAAACAGACGTCACTCCATGCTTGACGTCACTCCATGCTTGACGTCTGTTTAAGACAGTGTTATTACTCAGGGAACACACACGTTGGAAGCACCGATGATGGCTGTTAATCAGTCGAAATCGATATGCCAAATTAAATAAAGAAAACATGATCTTGCGACTGGTTGCTGCACAACTTGGGAACCATATGGAGCCCCCCATTCAGTATTTGGTTTACTGCGATAGGAATTGTCGTTATTATACCTAAGATGCGACAGGTAAAAAGTAGGACACCCACAAATCTCAGCTGATCGAAATCGCGGAATTCATCGAAGGCACAGGAATAGCATAACTGGACACAAACATTTCTTCGAAGGCCATTTGCACTGAAAGAAACCATTCTGTGGCTCAAACAGAAACTTTGACTCTGCTTTTAAAGGAAAACTCAGTAAACTACATAGACGTAAGAGATGATTAAATGGGACTGGGAGGAATTCAACAAAAATTAGTCATTACTTTTGTACTGGTACCACGACGTGTGGAAAACAGTGGTATGTAAGCGCTAGTATCTGTGATGAGTTGATCAGTGTGATCAGTGCTAACTGACATGCTGTTCCGCGATAAGGCTTGGCGTACGCGTGGCTTACCTTGTCAGTTTTCGTTGAGCAATACTAGCCTGATCAGCTTTCATCGCTTATCGTTCCCCGTGTGCCCAGACAGATGAATTAATGTTTCAAGGGAAGAACAGTTCACTGCGCCCTCATTCATTATTTTAGTGCTTTCCATTCACACATGTCGCATCGTACTAATAGGAAAGCGAATCGCTAATGTTAAGCAAAAAGAAAAGAAGGCAGAGCGAGCAGAAAAAGAAGCAGGAGGTACAAGAAAAACAATGTACTGTACTATTGACATTGCATGTTTTAGAGTGGATGTTTAAATATAATGGGAGTTTTGTATATTTGTTTTTATGTGCGTTTTTTCACAACTTCCATTTCTGTGAGGTGCATTGCTCGAAAACTACTCATTAGAAGTGAAAAAAGTTTTTGAAATTAGCGTCTTGTTACTCTCGGCTATCATCCAGGGAACTCGTTTTCCGCAATATTTTACAGCAATAAAGAGAAAAAAAATTAAAATTGAAAAATACAGTGACGTAAAGAAAACCACAATATCAAAAAATAATTAATGTAGAGTAATGAAAATCAAGAAATAAATTTTTGATTGATTAACATTGCAAGATCGCAGGTTAATGTAAGCGCCATTGCAAACGTGAAATGGTGGTACATTAATAATCATTGTAACCGCCAGAACGTTGACCGCAAGCATGCAAATGTGCATATATTTGTGTTGGCGGGTGCTGTGTGTCAGTTCGTGGGATGCAGGTGCCGGATGTGAGCTCGTAGGGTGGAGTTTCATGCCTGTTGCACTTGGTCAGCCAATACAGGGACGGTTAATGCTGGTTGTGGATGACGCTAGAGTTGTAGTCCGATGATGTCCCGTATGTGCCCGACTGGAGACGGATCTGATCAAGTAAGCCAAGGCAGCATGTCGACACTGTAGAGCGTGTTGGGTTACACTAGCGATATGTGTGGGCGAGCGTTATGCTGTTGGAGAACATCCCCTGGAATGCTGTTCACGAATACCAGCACAACAGGTCGAATCACTAGATTGACGAACAAATTTGCAGTCATGATGCTCCTGCTGTTGTACAGAATCGCATCTCAGATCATAAATCCGGGTGTAGGTCCAGTGTGTATAACACGCAGACGGGTTGGTTGCAGTCCCGTAACTGGCGTCCGTCTAACCAACACACGGCCATGACTGGCACCGAGGCATAACCAACTTTCATCAGAATACGGAACACACCTCCACCCTGTCTTCCAGTGAACTCTCACTTGACATCACTTACGTCACAAATGGCGTGGTTTGAGGTCGGTGGAATGCATGCTATGGGGCGTCCGGCCCGGAGCCGTCCTTAAAGTAATCTGTTTGTAACAGTTGGTTTGGTCCTGTGGTGGCAACTGGTAGTGCGATGCGCCAGAGCCATACGCCGAACACCTCGGCAGCGCCACCATGCTGTCCTGAGGCTGGTCTCTTCCCGTGGCCACCGCTGGCGGCAGTCATGTACAGTGTCTACATTCCTGCCAAGTCTTTCTGCAGTATCGAGCTACTTGTAGCGGTGTTACACGACACGTTCACAGTCAAGGAGGTGTAGATAATGGCGTCTTTGTCGGCTTAAAGGTGTTCTTGATTAACAACAACAGTCTCGAAGGTAACTAACGTCCACGACCAGTAGAACGAACCTGATTTGCATCCTCATAGTTACGGTACTAGCGCAACTCTTACGCGACTGGCGCGAAATTTGAATAGACATCATCTTTCAGATGCAGAAACACTCCTACCAACTTTTGTTTATGTCGCACAGTTCCTTCTTGGTGTTGCAATTTTTTCCGTCGGTGTATAAATTTTTATAAAATGTTTCTAAAGCCATAAAATTGATAAAAGCTTGAAATTAAACAATTTCATTTAAATAGATTGTGTCCTAGTTATTGTCCTGGTTAAATCTTGAGTTCATCCTTCTCTCGACAATACTTTTTTTTCCTTCATAAAAGGTGGATACAGAAGTTCAATTGTACCAGTGACGTTGTAAGTTGATAACAGTACAATATTTTGCTAACAAGGGAACCTCCCCATCGCAGCCCCCTCAGATTTAGTTATAAGTTGGGACAGTGGATAGGCCTTGAAAAACTGAACACAGATCAATCGAGAAAACAGGAAGAAGTTGTGTGGAGCTCTGAAAAAATAAGCTAAAAATACAAACTGAGTAGTCCATGTGTAAGATGAGCAACGTTAAGGAGAATGGAAGCTCAAGGGCGCCGTGGTCCGGTAGTTAGCGTGAGCAGCTTCGGAACGAGAGGTCCTTGGTTCGAGTCTTCCCTCGAGTGAAAAGTTTACTTTTTTTTATTTTCGCAAAGTTATGATCTGTCCGTTCGTTCATCGACGTCTCTGTTCGCTGTAATAAGTTTAGTGTCTGTCTTTTGCGACCGCACCGCAAAACCGTGCGATTAGTAGACGAAAGGACGTGCCTCTCCAATGGGAACCGAAAACATTTGATCGCAAGGTCATAGGTCAACCGATTCCTCCATAGGAAAACACGTCTGCTATATTCTATACGACACTGGTGACGGCATGCGCGTCACATGACAGGAATATGTTGTCGACCCACCTAACTTGTACACTTGGCGAATGGGTAAAAAGATTTAAGTTTTCTTGTGGATGCGATAATCACTCCCAAAAAAGTGATGAAAACATAAGAGTTTGTGACATAAACTGCAACAAATGAATGCAACACTTTCACAGTCGCACAG
This sequence comes from Schistocerca serialis cubense, assembly GCF_023864345.2. Classification (NCBI taxonomy): domain Eukaryota; kingdom Metazoa; phylum Arthropoda; class Insecta; order Orthoptera; family Acrididae; genus Schistocerca; species Schistocerca serialis. The sequence goes on along the minus strand of NC_064646.1, from coordinate 469,407,636 downwards.
TTTTCCCTGTGCACTGTCAAAACATATGTTTTTAACGTTTTCAAATTTTTCCGTGTGTAGACCGTCAAATCTGAACATGTCCTGGAACTTTGGAGAGCGAAGCTGATTACGTGTGAGTGCCTGAACTTCGATAATTGTCTGAAAATAAAAAATTAAAACTTTTCACTCGAGGAAAGACTTGAACCAAGGACCTCTCGTTCCGCAGATGCTCACGCTAACCACCGGACCACGGCGCCCTTGAGCTTCTATTATCCTGAGCTTTGCTCATCTTACACATGGACTACTCAGTTTGTATTTTTAGATTATTTTTTCAGAGCTCCACACAACTTCTTCCTGTTTTCTCGATTGATCTGTGTTCAGTTTTTCAAGGCCTATCCACTGTCCCACCTTATAACTAAATCTGAGGGGGGTGCGATGGGGAGGTTCCCCTGTAAGAAAGGTTGTGAGAAAATGAATATTAAATGTTTTGGTGCTGTTTCGTTCAAAACTAGGTTAACTGCCCTTGTGGTGCCTAACTGAGTTCCTACTGCATGTAATGCGCGAGATGTTAAGCAGTGGTCGCAATGAAGCGAAGGAGACTGTACTCCTAGAGGACGGGAGACAGTGTGGTGTGCGTTCAGCGAGCGCGCTGCGGTGCTGACTGCGGCGCGTTTGTGCGACACGCGTGGCACGTTATTAGTCGGGAGCAGGCCCGCCTCTGCCCACCGCGGGGTGAAGGACCCGTGACTGCGAAAGCGAAATGGGAGCCGAGCTGCGCTGGCGTCGCGTCGCAGCCTCCCCGACCCGACCCAGCCGCGCGCACCTGCCCGAGGCCCGCCCGCTCCTATTCCGTATTCTGCAGTGACAAAAGTCATATGCACATATACAGGGCAGTAGTATCGTGTACGCAACGTACTAAAAGGTTAGTGCACTGCCGCAGCTGTCATTTGTACTCAGGTGATTCCTGTGAATAGGTTTCTGATGTGATAATGACATTGAACGCGGAATGGTTGTTCAACCTAGACGTACAGAACTTTCCATTTCGGAAATCGATCGGGAATTCAATATTACGAGATCCGCAGTGCCAGGAGATTGCCGCGAATACTGAATTTCAGGCACTGCCTCTCACTACAGAACACGCAGTGGCAGACGGCCTTCACTTAACGACCGAGAGCAGCGGCGTTTGCGTAGAGTTTTCATCGCTAACGCTCAAGCAACACTGCGTGAAAGAACGGCAGAAATCAATGTCGAACGTGCGACGAACGTATCCGTTAGGACAGTGCTGCGAAATTTGTCGCTAATGGGCTATGGCAACAGGCGACGGATGCGAGTGTCTTTGCTAACAGTACAGCATCGCCTGCAGCGCCTCTCCTGGGCTCGTGACCAAACTGTTTGCATCCTCGACTATTGAAAAACCGCGGCCTGGTCAGATGAGTCCTCATTTCCGTTGGTTAGAGCTGATGGTAAGGTTCGAGTGTGGCGCAGACCCCACAACACCATGGACACAAGTGGTCAAAGAGGCACTGTGCAATCTCGTCGAGCATCCATAAATGGTGTGGATTGTATTGACGTGCAATGGACCAGTGGACAGAGCCCAACTGAACCGATCATTGACTGGAAATGGTAATGTTCGGTTCAGAGACTTCATGTTCCCAGACTTCGATGGAATTGTCAGCGGGCCACAATTGTTCGAAAATGCAAGAGGTGCTGACAGAAGTAAAGTTGTGAAGTCCTTATCAACAAGATTTCTGCAATAATTTCTCGATTACTAAACAAATCCGTGAAGAGTTGTCGAACTCTTCTTTGCTATGTAGATTTTTCCTTGAATCTAACTTGATAAAGGTCTCGCACTGACGAACAATAGTCGAGAGTTGATCGAACGAGAATCTAGTAAGCGAGATGTTTAGTTCCTGAATTATACTTCATTACTTCATTAGGGCTCCTTCAATAAACGGGCACTGATGACCGCGCAGTTGAGCGTCCCATAAACCAATCATCATCATCATCCTTCAATAAATACTTCCGGATCGAGTTAGGTAAGACGCTAACCTTTGCTTCCAATTATGCCTCTCCGCAGCTACTATCTTTGTGTGGTAGTTTCACTTTGAACAAGTCAGGACAGAAATCCGAGGCGCTTGAGGGTTGTGACGTGATTCCAACAGCGATGGCTGATCGCATAGTCCAACCATATCGGATCTTCTCTCCTGTTTATGCGCCTTCCATTACATTTATCAATGTAGAGGACAAATGCCAAGTTTTGCACGAGACACTGATCATCTCCAAGTACCTGCATAGTTCGTGACAAGTTTCAAACAATGTTACCTCCTCGTACACAACTACTGGGTTGGTGCATAAGTTCGCGGTGTTTTACCGTAAGAGTAACAAACAACAAATACACATAACACAGATATCAGTCAACAGTAATATCTTCTCCTTCACTATTTACAACGATGTGCCAACGCTGGGGTAACTTTCGGATTCCGCAACTTGAGGAATCTTTTGGTTCTGAGGTTTGGGGCGGATTTTGTTGAAGTTTCTTCGACGGAAAGCGGAAAAGGTGAAAATCTCGAGGGCACAGGATCAAGTGGCTAAGGTGAGAGTGGAATGACTTCCAAACTAACTCGTGTATACTGTTTTTGTCACTCTAGCAGGATACGGGCGGGTGTTATCGTGGAGTAGCACACTTCAAGCAGACTTCCTGGTCGTCGTTCTTGGATTGCGCCTCTAATAGGGCTCAGTTGATGACAATAAATGCCAGCAGTGATGGTTACGCTTGCGGAAGCAATTCTTAGGACACCATACCGTCGTTGTTGTATTAGATGTACAACATTATTTTTCGTGGATGCGCGCAGGTCTTTGTACGGGGAGTTGCTCGTGGTTTGGGCTCGACCATTCCTTTCTTTTGCGTGTGTTAGCATAAGGACACCCATTTCCCGTCACCAGCAGCGATGCAGTATAGGAATGGTCGGCGTTGTTCACGAGGTAATTGACAACGAGCGAGCAGAGATTCGCATACGACCACCGGCTGATTTTTGTTATTTTGGCTTAGAGCATGCGGTGCCCATACACCCGATTTTTGAACCTTTCCCATTGGATGCAAAAGTCACACGACGGTGAAAACATCACAGTTCATCACATTTGCCAATCATCGAGTACACTGATGTGGATCATTGTGGAGTAATACGTTTAAACGGTCTTTGTCAAACCCCGAAGATCTTCCTGAACGTGGAAGTCACTAATGTAAAACGATCCTCCTTAAAACGAGAAAACCATTTTTTTGCCGTGCTCTGTCCAGTGGCATTACCCCCTTACATTATCCTAAAGCAATGTGATAGACTTCTCAATATACGAATAACCATCAGCCGTATGAGGAAATGAGGACATCGATCATTTTGTGCTGGACCGGGATTCGAATTCGGATTTCCCGCTTTACGCTGTCACCTCAAGCGCTTTGGCTATTCCTACACGAATCACCGCCAGGTCCACACTTAAATATGTCATCGTTCCTTCGCGACTACCAATAATCGTAGACACATTACGTAATTCCTTCCATTTTAAATGAAAAACGCTGTCTGAAATATATGCATGTCCGAAGGAACTTTGGATCGATCTCCTTAACAACACAGGCAACGCAATATCGTATTCATCCACCGAAAGCGGGCAGCGACTTTCAATCAAAGTACGGGAATTACATGACCTGTGTGCGTGTGGAGGTTGTGACGCAGGAACGACGACATAAGAAAGTTTGCGTCTGGCCGTGAGTGGTGCACGGATAGCCAAATCTGTTAAAGCGACCGCTCGCTTAAAGCGGGAAATCTGGGTTCGATTCCCGATCCAGCACAAAATTTTCATTGGCGTCATTCTCTTAAACGCAACTGATGACTGCGCGTATTTACACCTGCGAATTCATTTCGCATGTTTCATAACGGCTGTAGCCGCCGCGATGCCTGTTGTTTCGGAATGCATGTATGTCCACAGGAGCATTACATCGCTCTGCTTAACAACACAGGCACTGCACTATCGCAAAATTTGGTACAAAAATGGGAATATTAAACAGAAATAAAATGCTTTCTTACATCTGGAGATTGAGCCGTACTGATGACGTATACAGGGTGATTTTAGTAAGTGGGGACACACTGTAAGAAATGATAGCAGAGAAGATAAGGAGCAAAACAGGTCATATACAGGGTTGTCCACTGGGCGTGACCGGGCCAACTAACTCACGAAATAAGCATCAAACGAAAAAACTACATAGAACGAAACTTTTCTAGCTTGAAGCAGGAAACCAGATGGCGCTATGGTTGGCCCGCTAGATGGCGCTGCCATAGGTCAAACGGACATCAACTGCGTTTTTTAAAATAGGAACCCCCTTTTTTATTACATATTCGTGTAGTACGTAAAGAAATATGAATGTTTTAGTTGGACCACTTTTTTCGCTTTGTGATAGATGGCGCTGTAATAGTCACAGGCATATGGCTCACAATTTTAGACGAACAGTTGGTAACAGGTAGGTTTTTTAAATTAAAATACAGAACGTAGGTACGTTTGAACATTTTATTTCGGTTGTTCTCATGTGATACATGTACCTTTGTGAACTTATCATTTCTGAGAACGCATGCTGTTACAGCGTGATTATCTGTAAATACCACACTAATGCAATAAATGCTCAAAATGATGTCCGTCAACAATGCATTTGGCAGTACGTGTTCCTCTCAACAGCGAGTAGTTCGCCTTCCGTAATGTTCGCACATGCATTGACAATGCGCTGACGCATATTGTCAGGCGTTGTCGGTGGATCACGATAGCAAATATCCTTCAACTTTCCCCACAGAAAGAAATCCGGGGACGTCAGATCCGGTGAACGTGCGGGCCATCCACCTGCAGCCAATCCATCTGTCATGAAATATGCTATTCAGTACCGCTTCAACCGCACGCGAGCTATGTGCCGGACATCCATCGTGTTGGAAGTACATCACCATTCTGTCATGCAGTGAAAGATCTTGTAGTAACATCGGTAGAACATTACGTAGTAAATCAGCATACATTGCACCATTTAGATTGACATCGATAAAATGGGGGCCAATCATCCTTCCTCCCATAATGCCGCACCATACATTAACCCGCCAAGGTCGCTGATGTTCCACTTGTCGCAGCCATCGTGGATTTTCCGTTTCCCAATAGTGCATATTATGCCGGTTTACGTTACCACTGTTGGTGAATGACGCATCGTCGCTAAATAGAACGCGTGCAAGAAATCTATCATCGTCCCGTAATTTCTCTTGTGCTCAGTGGCAGAACTGTACACGACGTTCAAAGTCGTCGCCATGGAATTCCTGGTGCATAGAAATATGGTACGGGTGCAATCGACGTTGATGTAGCATTCTCAACACCGACGTTTTTGAGATCTCCGAGTCTCGCGCAATTTGTCTGCTACTGATGTGCGGATTAGCCGCGACAGCAGCTAAAACACCAACTTGGGCGTCATCATTTGTTGCAGGTCGCGGTTGACGTTTCACATGAGGCTGAACACTTCCTGTTTCCTTAAATAACGTAACTATCCGGCGAACAGTCCGGACACTTGGATGATGTCGTCCAGGATACCGAGCAGCATACATAGCACGCGCCCGTTGGGCATTTTGTATAGCCGTACATCAACACGATATCGACCTTTTCCGCAATTGGTAAACGTCCATTTTAACACGAGTAATCTATCACGAAGCAAATACCGTCCGCACTGACGGAATGTTTGATACCACGTACTTATACGTTTGTGACTATTACAGCGCCATCTATCACAAAGCGAAAAAAGTGGTCCAACTAAAACATTCATATTTCCTTACGTCTACACGAATATGTAATAAAAATGGAGGTTCCTATTTAAAAAAACGCAGTTGATATCCGTTTGACCTATAGTAGCGCCATCTAGCGGGCCAACCATAGCGCCATCTGGTTTCCCCCTTCAAGCTAGACGAGTTTCGTTCTTTGTAGTTTTATCGTTTGATGCTTATTTCGTGAGATATTTGGCGCGGTCACTATGAATGGACCACCCTGTAGACATGTATCCGGAAATGGGAGGTACATTCACCTGACGGTGGAGATAAAACGTCAGGACCAAGCAGTGGCCCACCAGCATGTGGGTAAGCGAGACGACCGTGTGTAACACACTTCACGGTAAGAGCCGCCATCCATACAATTACAACGTGTGCATGCCTGCCTTATTACCTACGGACTTGCCTCTGCGGCGACGTTTTCGTCACTGATTCGTCACGCAGGCCACCACGGAGCTGTGATGTCTGTCAGTCTCCCATGTTGTTCGTGGATGAGGCTACCTTTACAAGGGGCGGTCAATGTCCACAACAGACGCCTGTGGCCTAAGGGAAATCCCCGCCACTCGGTGGTAGCGAACCATCAGCAGCGGCTCAGCCTTAATATGTGGGCGTGGATTATTGGCCACAGCCTCGTGGGATCAACCACCCTTCCACGGCGCCTCACGGGTTATCCTGCCTCCCTTGCTTTAAGACGTGCCTTTGGTGGTGGTTCAAAGGGTAATGTGGCTGCATAGTGGTGCTCACCTCGCTGCCCTCTTGTGTGTGGAATTAAAACAGTACGATGTGTTCTCATGTGCGCTTTCAGTCGTTGATGCCTGCACTGTCGACGATCTTTTATCTACTCCTTCAAGTGGGTGTACGTCACTCGGAACGTATTTCCGACCGTATGGCCACACGACCGTTTTTGCTCTTTATCCTCTCAGCGATCGTTTTCTGTAGTGTGTTACCATTCAGCAAAATCACCCTTACAGTTTTTTCACATAAAAATAAGACATTTCGCATCTTTGTACTAAATTTTAATTCAGTTTGAATACGCGCACTTTCATGCAATTAGTAATTAAAAATAAAAACACGCTATTTTTATTTTAAGAAATATGATCGAATATTCGTTAGTTAACATTTCAATTCTTTAGAAAATGTCAACTTTAATCATTTGCCTGACAATTTTATCTCAAAAATATTGGTGTATGGCCATTTGATTAATGTCGTAGACAGGAGTAATAATATGAAAAAAATATTTTCGGCCGTTTCGTATTCCAAGGCGAGTGGGGATAGTATATGCAGGATGCAGCATTATTCATAAGTACCTCTACGGTTTCAGACGATGACTGCTCAAAACCTACAAGACAAACTGAAAACACACACGTCAGTAGAAAGAGCGTCTCTCCAAGTTTGCAACTCATATGGCCTTTGTGATGTGGCGTCAATTCGTGGGTGCAAGTTGTTAACGCGATGTGTCCGGGAAGGCTGGAAGGTAGCCCACTTTGCGAATCTGGGGAAATTGGTATGCCCGTCTGCTGGTGCAAACTGATTCGATGTGCCAATACGGTGACGAGGGTTAACAATGAAGCTTGAGGACAACACAGTCTACAGGTGCGATCTGTAATTGTAAGAAGTGTCCCAACCATTAGTAGGCTTCCCTTTACCAGTATGGAAATGTCGTGTGGCTACGGCCTCCCGTCGGGTAGGGTCGTTCGCCTGGTGCAGGTCTTTCGATTTGACGCCACTTCGGCGACCTGCGTGTCGATGGGGATGAATTGATGATGATTACGACAACACAACACCCAGTCCCTGAGCGGAGAAAATTTCCGACCCAGCCGGGAATCGAACCCGGGCCCTTGGGATTAACAGTCTGTCACGCTGACGACTCAGCTACCGGGGCGGACCCTTTACCAGTAGGACACTGATATACAGCAATAACTTGCAACAAATTCCAGTTGGTTAACTGATAACCTATTGTGAAACACAATGTCCCGGTGTTAGTGAAAGGATTAAATAAATGTTAACAAAATTGCTACTAGAGAGAGAGAGAGAGAGAGAGAGAGAGAGAGAGAGAGAGAGAGAGTAGAATCGGCGGCCTTACGACTGCAAGATTAGAACGCTACATTCTGAGCTACAAGCAACTTCGAGGAAAAGATCGAAATGTTTTTATAGTTTTATGCGTAACAACGCTCGGCAATCTTCAAAGGCGTTTTTTTTTTTGAGAGTTTTTGTGAAGCGCACCGAACTAATTGCTTTAGAAAATTGCTACCTGGGTACTGACCTCGTAATCTTGCTAATCTGAAGGAAAACGAGAAGCGCAGAGCAATCGGTAAGGCCCTTGTGTGATTGGTTCAACTCGCCAAAGGTCAGCCACAGAGTTGTTTTAAGCGACGGTGCGGCACTGTTGGAGTGTTTATGGACGACACTAAATTGAGCGGCGGACAGGAAGGCGAGCACAGCGGCTGGTGCACGGTGCGGGGCCGGAGTTGCATAAGCGTGCTCCGCGCTCGGCGCTCGGCGCGACACGTGCGCGCCCCACGTGCGCGCTTTCGCAAGGCCGGCGGAGCGGCGGTGGCCGGCGGTTATTTGCGGTCCTGGCCTTACCTGGCCGCGGCGCGCCTCCGCCTCTCCTATAGCTTCCCTCTTCACGGCCGGTACAGCTTTCTGCGTCGACGCGCGGCTTCCCAGGTGCCCCATATTACGAGGCCTCGTTTTGGGATGGCTCGTTCGTAGTTTACGTCGCCGTTGGCATCACGCTTGACAAGATCGGAATGATAAGAAAATGACACAATGTGTAAAATTTCCTTGGAGTTCTGTCTTCAGTTACGTACCTTACTTTCAGCATGGACAAAATAACATCAAGGGAGCATGGTATTGGTGGTTTGAGCAACAGATTTCACGCTGCCCTTAATTTCTTAACCCTGCGCTCACTAGAAAATAAATGTTTACTATTAGCAGACTAAGAGTAGATCAAGTCTGTTATAATAAAACGAAATATTTATTAAAATTAATTCCAGGTCTGAGCTGCGGTTCCTGCCTTATTGACGAGGGCATTGTATACACTAACAGAATAAGTTGAATACAATCATCCAAGAAATTTAGAGTAGCTCTTACAATTAGTTCCATGAATAGAAATGACGCAAAACCTAAATCAGGATGACCGGACGCGGGTTTGAACCGTCATCCTCCCGAATGCTAGTCCTGTGAGCTAACCACTGCGCCACCTCGCCCGGTCACACGACTTTTATTTCGTGTCTTTCAACAACGTAGATCGCAGACAACACATTTTCAGGATTACTGGTATTTAATTATTTTTTGCGCACTGAAGACGTGATATAGTTTTAATGTGGTATATACTGTCAGGATACGGACAGACGCAGAAAATTGCGCAGATTCTCACACTCAGGTTGCCACGTAATCGTACTGTATGTAGTTTCATAATGGAAAAATGCCTTTGACACACATGTGTTGACCGAAATATTTTACCACGTTTACAGCCTCGTTACTCTTCGCTCATTACTCTTCCAAAGGACAATAATGTAGACGTCCTGAACAATTTTGGTGTAACAGAATGTGTCTTCAAAATTGGAATTGCATTGTAGATCCGTCCATTACATCTGCACATGCACGGGTTGCTTTCAATTGAAACGGCAAACGGTCTCATAAACAGCTCGAAAACAGACGTAATCGGCAGTGTTCTCAAAACATTTAGAAAACTCTCCTTGCAATTTTTGCAGTGCCACACTAAAGTCTTCAAACCTTTCGTTTTCTTTAACGTCACTGGGGTTAGGGGAAGTGAACGATATTTTTTTATCTGACGATTGTCTCTTTTAATGTGTCATCAAAACAGAAATAATGAAATAATCTGTTCTTCACCCTACAATGTTTACTGTGCGCTGTGTGCAGTCAAGTTCACTTAAACCCATTCCAGATGTTCTAATTTTCGTTCCTGCTTTCCTTTTTCCCTTATAAATTCAACGATAACGGGTTTTAAACAAAAAATCCTTCCATGCATTCTTCCCGACTTAACCAACATAATTTGTACTTATATGTTAAGGCTCCATACCCTTCGTTGAATTTCATCGAAAGCTGTTGCATTTGACAGTATAATTACGTGTGCGACTTCAGAAAATTTCCAGTTCGTACCATTTATTTCATCACGTGCTCCCCGCCTCCTAAATTAGAAGAAAGTGCTTTATGATCTGCCGAACAGTGAATCCCATTCATCGGTCGTTGTAATTTTTTGCTCTTTCATCGTGAAGTGGAGAGCTGCATCAAACCAGTCTCAGGACTGAAGACCACAACAACAACAACATCGTGAAGTAAATCATTACATTCTTTTTGTATGATGATGTAATGCCATTCCGTAGCAAATCTGCAGTACCCATCGATTATGCGATTGCACAGTGTATATTGAGAATTCTTATCCTGTTCTGTCATTCCCACTCATTTTAAAGGCCCCTTTCTGTGCAAACAGGCTCTGTACCTGTGAACTTCGTGATAGCGCGGACAAACAGCGAAGGGTAAGCAGCACTGACACCACGATTCTGACAAAATGAAGAATGTCGTTCCGACCGAAAAATGCTGCACTACAGTGCTAAACAAAATTCGCGCTGTACCGGTTACTTCTGAGAAGGACCGAGCAAAGCCGAGACGCTACAAACGTACCCCTCTTTTAGTCAGGGTATGCCATAAAGTTCATTTAACCTCTTGTCGGTTCGTTACCTTCTCATCAAATTACTTCATCTACCCATCTGTAATTAGAGCATTCTTCTGTGACACCACACTTCAGTAGATCCTACTCTCTTCTGACCGGTACTTCTAACCATTCTCGTTTCACTTATGTACAAAGCTATGCTCCAAATACCTTCAGGAAAGACTTCCCACGACTTAAATTCTAATTCGTTGTTAACGTCTTTCTCTTTTTCAAAGAAGCTTTTTTTGTTATTTCCAGTTCACACTTTACATCGTTGGTTTCTGTTGCTCTCATTTTCTTGTCTGATTTCCTGAGCATCACATTGATTCATGGGACACCGATCCAGTGCTGTATGGTGTAGCCAGTGCTGTATGGTGTATGCAGGTCTGTACTCTGTTCGAGCTTTCTTAGCTTGTCCATGTCGGCGCAAGAAATGTGACCTAGCGTTGTCATTTATTTCAAGCAACAGTGTCCTATTATTATTTACAATTCTCTGTACACATCTTGATAATGTGTCTCGGTAATGAGCTGAGTGTTTATTGCTACTTGTTCTAAGAAAATAGCTTCAAGATATAACAGTTTACGAAATCCAAAATATTAATCTCATAACTTTTCCAGCTAGGAGTAGTGTTTCAGATTTTCTTTCTGTCAGGGGTATTTCTATGAACATCTGTAGATTTTCAATGTTCTTCGGACTGGTAATGTTGTACCAAAATTTCACCAACATTTGAAATGCTGAATTAGAAACAAGTCGCTGCTGACAAATTTCGCCTCTCTGATCCCTGTTTCTAGGCGTAGGCATTCAAGGATCCAGGAGTGCGCAAACTTTTCGGTAATTAAGCTACTAGATAACGTGTTCCACACGCTCTTGTGAAACTCCCAATTATTCTTTGAGCGTTCTCCAATGTGCTAATCACCGTAATTTGTTTCTTGTAGCATGTCCGCGGATGATGAAAAAGGTTGAGCCACTTGACTTCCGCCAGTATCTCTTCCAAGCTTTGATCGAAGTGAAGCACTGTTATCCGCCATATCAGTTATAAGCTGCATCTTGTAAACACTAACAGCCCAATGTTACTCGCCTGTCGTACTCCCGAAGTTACTTTTAACTCTTACGATTTTGCTTTCTTAAGCACGACGAGCTGAATTATATCTCATAGGAGGTCATGAGTATTTACATTTGTGCGAAGACATTAGTGGCGGATCTACTTGTTGTGTTCTAATAGAAAGAATCGATAATGGAGAGCGAGGTCGTTTTGCTTATCAAACCCCACTCTCCCCCTTCCCAACCCGCACTCTGTACGGATAAATGACATTAATTTTGAAAAGTAGGCGTTTACTGATTGTTCCTTCAGGGGCTTCGTAGGCAGTATGTCTTTGAACTGGTATATGTTACACAGTCGATAGTAACTTTTGCCAAATACGCCGTTCCGCGTGTACAGGAAGTGCTGTGTTATTAACTAATTGCCTGCCTGGTATAAAACGCTGGTGGCCTCGCGTACATCCTTGTAAGTGTGGCGTTGTTAGCGTGCAGCACGAAAATAGAGATTACAGTAATTAAAAGTATTCTGCTGCTAGTAACTTCAGTATGCTAAAGACATCCAAAATGAACTTTCAATCGAGATTTCCAAACGAAGATACTGCGAGTAATGAAAGCAACAAAATTTCCAATAGGACAATTTGCCAATTTGGCGAGAGGCACATCAGAGTACTTGCAATTAATATAAAGTTTACGGCAGGAAGTCCGATTTCAAATTGAATTATGAAACTGGCAAGGAATCTCAGGGCTTGAAAGATATTGTGTACTGGTGAGAGACTGACTACACGATCAGACAAGTAGAACATTGCTAGGATAATGCGCTGCGTTATTTTCCTGTCGTAGTAAGATTCAGTTTACTGTCAAGTTTGGTTTATTACGAAAGTCACGAGTGGTTAAGGCCTAACAGAACTAAATTTGTTTTTGTTAAACATATTGCCTGAGAGGAACGGTATCTTCGGCCATTCACTTAAGAAAGATGCAAGTAGAATAAACTGGTCGTTATGTAACAAGCGCTTGGCTGCTTCTTTATCTCCACAGCATGTCACGCCATTCTCATTAGTTAATCTTATCTTTTAGGTAGTGTTACATTCATGAGGTGGGGTGTCCCTCGGGTGTAATTTGTTGTGCTTTTGAATGAACTTCCATATCAAGCTGAGTTACTCTTCATGTGCCTTCTGTTTCTGTTTCGTCAAAACGATGACACCTTACCTTTAATAAACACGAGGAGGTATAATAATGAACATGAAAAAGACACTACACAGTGCTTACCAGATCGTGGCAGCCTGTTTACTCGAGCTAGCGGGTCCTGTATTTGCATTTGTCAGCTCTGCTGACCAGCAAGGTCGGTAAATACATTTAAACTGTCAAAGGTAATAGAGGGAAGAAGGACCGCAGTGAAACGTCCCTTCGACGATGTCAGTAGAGACGGATAAGCTAAAGCAGGCAGTTTTCATCTGGTAGTCGGGGAGCTAAAGAAGTTTGCCGTGTTCCTTTGGAGTATGCTACGGAATCAATTGGTGAAACAAGCTGTGGACAACAATTATATTTATGAAAAACCGGCTAAAACTCTCGTTCTGCCTAATGTGCTCATTTGTAACATCGCTTTATGTCACTAATCTAGAGCACAGGCGGTCCAGGGCAGACACGTTCACCGTTGAGATTAAACTTTGTCTTTGAAGCAGAAGTTTACAACTACTTAATGGGATAGCTTTTTGAGGTGTTTTTTTTTTGTCTGGACAGAAATAAACTGCTACTGCTGGTTGTCTCGTCTGTTCGCCAAGTACTGAAGACACTAAATAAGTCGGTCAGGTGATTCTAAGAGAAATAATACGAGAATAACTATCGGGGGCTTTTAACCTGGTCAGGATAAAGCGAGTTATTCGATTTCATTTCCAAAAAGAATGTAGTAGTGTCAAAAGCTGCGGAATTATAACAACAATATGATAAAAAGACCCGCGGGAGATTAACCGAGCGATCTCAGGCGCTGTAGTCATGGACTGTGCGGCTGGTCCCGGCGGAGGTTCGAGTCCTCCCTCGGGCATGGGTGTGTGTGTTTGTCCTTAGGATAATTTAGGTTAAGTAGTGTGTAAGTTTAGGGACTGATGACCTTAGCAGTAAAGTCCCATAAGATTTCACACACATTTTTTTGATAAAAAGAATTGTAACGAAATGACCACATTTACGTATGTCTTCTGCCCATACGTAGTCAACAGTGCGTTTACTACTGAAAAGTTGTACGATTGTAAGATCTCGTCTGTTTGTCTTGCTCCTTTGATTTGAGCTAGAATATTAAAGGAATTATGCATTTTGTCTAAAATTTGCGTCATAAGGTTGTATTCTCGACATACAGAAAACGAGTAGAGAAATCGAGGTAGGCAGAAACCAGCTTTCTTTACAGTACACGTCACTGGAACACTACTTGACCACTCCACTATGACAGAACTGGTTATCGTTCTAGAATTAAATATCCATTTTAATTTGAATTCGCATACCTTTTCGCCGTGGATCTATGGATGAGTGTTTAAGGATCACTCTACAAATCCCATGGTCTGTCCCAGGAATTTTATGCCCCTTATCGATTCTATCATCTCTGCTAGTTATTTGTTCGTGTGTAAAATGTAGAGTTGCGCCATGGTTGGAAACTGCACACTTTCTTTTAACTTGTTGAGCAAGTCGGTTCAAAGATGGGAAGAAGCAAGGATAGGCTACCTTCAAAAGGACCTTGTCTGGTTAAGCATTGTGGTATTGTACTGACCTTTGGGTTAGGGAAAGCTGTACCTGTAATAACATTTTACCCTCAATAAAAATGACTGTACCTGCAGCAAGAATTGTTTTACTTGAAACGGAATCGGGCGTATACGTGCTTGATGTATAACTGTACGAGAAGTATGCGAAATATACGTGCCTGAAGCGATTTATGGAAATGGCGGGAAACCTAAATTTGGATGCAAGTCCAGTGTGCTAGCCACTGCGCTACCCCGCTCGGTGATACCAGTGAGAAAGAGGGAGGGGAGTGGACTACAAACTCATTGTTGATAAAATCGTGCATGTATTCAATCTGTCGGGATTGGGACTGCGAGACTCAAAAGGTACACAAGTCATTGCTTAAAGACTGTTTTTAAAAAATCTCTGTGTTATGAGGAACTTTACTGAGCTTTGGTAGAAATATTCTCGTATTTTTATAAGGCTCTTAAAGTATTAACGCCTTTGTGCAGGAAGTACCAATATTGCTTGCTTCAACCAGTATAATGTAACCTGCCTGTAACTGGGCTGATTTGTTCGAGACAAGTAAATTGTATTCTCCAGCTGACGAGCAGACCTCTTTGTAGACGCGTGTAATTGGAACTGCTCCCCATTTGCTGACACGCGGATTTGTGTTATAATGCTGCTTTTAACCTTTTTGTGAATGTGCGGCTGTGTGATGGCTCTGTCAGAGTTCATACGTGTGTTTCATTAAGATTATGTTATTCGAAGTTACACTCACAGTATTTTGACACGTCTGATAATGTTTCGTGGTGAGTTCTGCAATTCAAAAATGTTCAAATGTGTGTGAAATCTTATGGGACTTAACTGCTAATGTCATCAGTCCCTAAGCTTACACACTACTTAACCTAAATTATCCTAAGGACAAACACACACACCCATGCTCGAGGGAGGACTCGAACCTCCGCCGGGAGGTCTGCAATTATAGCATAATTTATTGGGCGAAATACACTGACAAAATGGACTGACACAGTTATTCAAACACCTGTGAGTTTTGAGTTAAACAAATAGAAGGTAGCCGTCCAAAATAGATTCAGGGCGTAGATTGGAGTCAAATTCAATTTAGTTAGCTGATAGTGGCCGGCAGAGTGAAAGTTCCATGTCAGCGAGCACGCGAGAGAATGAATGCTCCGATTTTCTATTTTTAAACGGCCACGCACGCACCGGTATGGTGACCATCATAAAAGTTGTACTGCCATCTAGGCGTAGTTAGTAGTTATCTAGGAGCTCACAGACTGTGCGTCTGGATAGGGTTTCCCACTAACAGAACCCATCGAGGTGATAGAAGGTGGACGAAAAGCGATTAAAGAGTGCCATGTTTAAGAAAAGAGGGGAAAAAGGTGTCAAAGAAAAAAAATCCCTCTGCGTCAGCCAGGATGGCTAGTTAAGATTAGTAGCGGGTTTCCTCGGTTGCTGCGACGGATCGTGGAAGGGTAAGTACGGTTAGTTTTTGGGTATTGTGCAGTGCTCGGTACCAGTGTCATAGCATAGGTTCGGTATGAAGAGAATCAATCTGAATCGACGTGAGGTACCGCTCATACTGGGAACCGACTATGTCCCCTGGACCAGCTGCGCCGTCACGTGCCACAGTTGTCATATGACTGGTCGACTGGTCATTAAATCGATCGCTTAGTGTGGACTTTGCTTGTGTTTAGTGTGCAAATTGGCCTCCCCGCTGTAGCAGGCTGGGCGGCTGTGCGTTCAGCTGGCAGTGCAGGGGTTCGCCGATATTTGGATTGTTTGTGTACTTCAGTTTGCCATCTGTAATTAAGTGTTCAATTAAAATTACTGTGTTGACGTCTGTCACTTGTAACTACAGCGTTGCCACATCGGGAACCGCTCGGTTATGTGGCGCAAAAACCCGGCTGGTCGCTACACAAATGTGTAAGGCGAAACAATGTTGGAAGTGGCTGGCGCGAGGTATGTCGGAAATGGGAGATTGTTGTGGGTTGGCAGGAGAGCCAACACCCTGTGACTAGAGGAAGCCGAAAGGCACGCGTTTTAGCTCACGCCGGCTGGCGTGAGGTCTGGAACAGGACAAGGAAATTAGAATTTAGAAAAACGGACGTAGCTGGTGGAATACTTAACTTTAATCCATTAATGATGAGCGTCGCTCTTGACTGTACATGATTCATAATATCAATAGTAACTGAACATGGCGTCTTGCTAGGTCGTAGCAAATGACCTAGCTGAAGGCTATGCTAACTACGGTCTCGGCAAATGAGAGCGTGTTTTGTCAGTGAACCATCGCTAGCAAAGTCGGTTGTACAACTGAGGCGAGTGCTAAGAAGTCTCTCTAGACCTGCCGTGTGGCGGCGCTCGGTCTGCAATCACTGATAGTGGCGACACGCGGGTCCGACGTATACTAACGGACCGCGGCTGATTTAAAGGCTACCACCTAGCAAGTGTGGTGTCTGGCGGTGACACCACAGAGATGCTCTGTCCACAGCTGGTTTTAAGTAATCCATGGTTGGATTGCGGCAGACGATGCGTTTTGTAGCCCTGAATTTAAACTCGTATCCTAAGATAACCATAACCTCTTTCAGCGTCTACGAGAAAAAGGCGGCGAACAATCGGCGACAGAAGTAAAACCACGATCGTTTTGTTCACGGCGATTAAAGATAAGAAGTAAACTCAAGATAGAAAAAACTCAGTTTCAGCCTTATAAGCAAACTGTAATTTCTCGCTACCATTGCTTACCTGTAACTATTTTCACATTGGCTACACGTGCTGCCGTGTTACCAGGCGATGAGCAGTCCTCGTTGGTACTTGGTTGTAGATCATAAGCGACACAAGCAGATTCCAAACGAAAAATTACGATAGGAAGAAAAATAAGAGCAAATAAAAAATCAGTACGATGGTGAAAATGTCGCAGCAAAGAATTATAAATAAACAAAATTACATTTAAGCTAGGTAATTGAATAAACATAATAATTAAACTCCTCTGATTAGATTTAGAAGAAGAAAAAAAAATATTTGGCACTCAGCGAGATTCTTATCAATGTGCTTCTACACTCAGGTTTATCGCTATCCATTGCACTAGGCCACAACACCGGGTTAGGTGGTTATGTTTATGACCTGAGACCGGATTATATGCATCATAACATCCGTGAAATATGCATGAAAAGTGTCAAAGTATGCAGGATCAAATAATAAAAAACAAGTTAGTTACTGTGTGCATTATATCTCAAAGTCGAACCACGCTAAAAATCGGGACATACAGAACACTGATATAATTTTCTGAATACTTTCTGGTAGAGGTTAGGAAGGAGGCCTTTCTAGGATTATTTTCTAAAAATTTGCAAAATGGGATCGCACACCGTGTTCCAAGAATTGTTCCTTCTTTGCTATTGTTGCCGGTAACAAGCGGATTGCGCTGCGAGTGAGTCACAGCGAAATATTCATATGTACGAGACGAACGTATACATCGCACGTAGATGGGCACGCTCAAAAACTCCGTAATATTTTAATTAAAAAAACAACATACAATCATGAATTTTTTGAACAGCATTGATTTTTAATTATCACTTTTAGACCAAAGCATGATTTACAATTCATTTTACATTTTTCTACTATTACTTAAAACATTTTTATAAGCAGAAAAGGATGCTTCTACGTCAACTGAGGTAACTGGGCAGTATTTGAATTTGGGTGCCATGTTGGCACTTATTGTTTCTGGTAAAAGTTCACCCGTCCCAATAATATCAATCTGGCACAATGATTCAAAGCCTGGGCTATTGCTTAAAATGTTTTCAAACTTTTCTTTAACTTTTCTTGGGAATACCTAGGGCAATGAGGAGTTCACTAGAATAATTTTATTCATTAACTGAATAGGTGACGGAATCCCACCTCTAATTGACAAACCAGGGACTCCTAAGATACGACTCGGCAAACGAATGGTAACGAAATGGAGAGCTATTAATATCAATGGGGGCTACTCTGGGAAGAAGGTAGAGCTGGCAGAGGCTGCAAGTAAGACGGGGTTGGACGTTTTAGCTGTTAGTGACATTCGGGTAAGGGGTGAGAAAGAAGAGAAAGTGGGAGATACAAGGTCTACCTGTCAGGAGTCAAAGCAGGAATAGCACAACGGGGTGTAGGGCTTTACATAAGGAAAGAAATGGAACCCAGCGTAGTTGCAATAAGGTATGTAAACGAACGACTGATGTGGCTAGATTTGACAGTGTCTAGTAAGAAAATTAGGATTGTCAGTATATTCGCATTGTGAAGGGGCAGATCAAGATAAGATGGATAGTTTGTATGACGCACTCAGTGATGTAGTTTTTAGAATAAAGGACAAGGACAGTGTTCTGCTCATGGGTGATTTTAATGCCAGGATTGGAAATCGAACAGAAGGGTATGATAAGGTTATGGGTAAATTTGGAGAGGATATGGAGGCCATCAGGAACGGGAAACAACTCTTGGATTTCTGTGCCAGTATGGGCTTAGTAATCACAAACTCCTTTTTTAAACATAAGAACATTCACCGGTATACTTGGGAAGGCAGGGGAACCAGACCTGTCATTGACTATATAATAACAGATCAGGAATTCAGGAAGGCTGTGAGGGACACACGTGTATTCAGGGGATTCTTTGATGACACTGAGCACTATTTAATCTGCAGTGAAATTGGTATTGTGAGGCCGAAAGTGCAGGAGGTCAGGTCCATATGTAGGAGGACAAGAGTGGAGAAACTTCAGGCACTAGTACATAACAGTGATCTCAGAAAGGTACCAGTTAGTTGAATGTAGTCAATTACAGTCATTGGAAAAGGAATGGACAAGGTACAGGGACACAGTACTAGAAGTGGCTAAAGAATGTCTTGGGACAGTAGTGTGTAAAGGTAGGATGAAGCAAATAGCTTGGTGGAATGACACAGTCAAGGCAGCCTGTAAAAGAAAAAAGAAGGCGTATCAAAAATGGCTACATACTAGAACTCAGGTAGACAGAGAAAGTTATGTTGAAGAAAGAAACAAACCCAAACAGATTATTGCAGCATCCAACGAGAAATCTTGGAAAGACTTTGGAAACAGGTTGGAGACTTTGGGTCAAGCTGCTGGAAAGCCATTCTGGAGTGTAATTAGCAGTCTTCGAAAGGGTGGTAAGAAGGAAATGACAAGTATTTTGGAATGGTCAGGAAAACTGCTGGTGAATCCTGTTGATGCCTTGGGCAGATGGAGGGGATATTTTGAAGAGTTGCTCAATATAGGTGAAAATGCGATCAGTAATGTTTCAGATTTCGATGTACAATGGGATAGGAATGATGATGGAAATAGGATCACATTTGAGGAAGTGGAGAAAATGGTCAATAGATTGCAGTTCAATAAAGCGGCTGGGGTGGTTGAAATGAAGTCGGAACTCATCAAATACAGTGGAATTACAAGTCTTAAATGGCTACACAGGATAATTGAAATGGCGTGGGAGTCGGGACAGGTTCCATCAGACTGGACGAAAGCAGTAATCACACCAATCTTTAAACACGGAAACAGAAAAGATTGTAACAACTACGGAGGTATTTCATTAATCAGCGTTGTGAATAAATCTTCTGAGGTATTGTTGAAAGGAAAGTGCGAGTATTAGTTGAGGACAAATTGGATGAAAATCAGTGTGGGTTTAGGCCTCTTAGAGACTGTCAGGACCAGATCTTTAGCTTACGGCAAATAATGGAGAACTGTTACGAGTGGAATAGTGACTTGTATCTATGCTTTACAGATCTAGAAAGGGCATATGACCGGGTTCCTAGGAGGATGTTATTGTCTGTTCTACGAGATTATGGAATAGGAGGCAAACTTTTGCAAGCAATTAAAGGTCTTTACATAGATTGTCATGCAGCAGTTAGAGTTGACGGTAAATTGAGTTCATGGTTAAGAGTAGTTTCAGAGGTAAGACAAGGCTGCAACCTGTCTCCACTGTTGTTCATATTATTTATGGATCATATGTCGAAAACAATAGACTGGCTGGGTGAGATTAAGATATGTGAACACAAAATAAGCAGTCTCGCATATACAGATGACTTAGTTGTTGTGATGTCACCGCCAGACACCACACTTGCTAGGTGGTAGCCTTTAAATCGGCCGCGGTCCGTTAGTATACGTCGGACCCGCGTGTCGCCACTATCAGTGATTGCAGACCGAGCGCCGCCACACGGCAGGTCTAGAGAGACTTCCTAGCACTCGCCCCAGTTGTACAGCCGACTTTGCTAGCGATGGTTCACTGACAAATTACGCTCTCATTTGCCGAGACGATAGTTAGCATAGCCTTCAGCTACGTCATTTGCTACGACCTAGCAAGGCGCCATTATCATTTGCTATTTATCTTGTGATGCATGTACCGTCAGACCGATGTTTACCAATTATGGATTAAAGTTAAGTGTTCCAGAAGCTACGTACTTTTCTTGCTGGTATAATTACTTTACCTGTTCCAGACCTCACGCCAGCCTGCGTGAGCTTTAACGCGTGCCTTTCGGCTATCTCATAGTGGCTTGGCTGTTTTGTCAAGTCACAACAGTTGTGATGGCAGATTCGATTGAAAGTTTACAAAGTAATATTTCAGAGCTACATCACAAATGTAAAGACTATGGTATGAAGATTAGCATCTCCAAAACGAAAGTAATGTCAGTGGGAAAGAGATATAAACGGATTGAGTGCCAAATAGAAGGAACAAAAAACAGGTGGACGGTTTCAAGTACTTAGGATGCATGTTCTCACAGGATGGCAACATAGTGAAAGAACTGGAAGCGAGGTGTAGCAAAGCTAATGCAGTGAGCGCTTAGCTACGATCTACTTTCTTCTGTAAGAAGTAAGTCAGTACCAAGACTAAGTTATCTGTGCACCGTTCAATCTTTCGACCAACTTTGTTGTATGGGAGCGAAAGCTGGATGGATTCAGGTTACCTTATCAATAAGGTTGAGGTTACGGATATGAAAGTAGCTAGGATGATTGCAGGTACTAGTAGATGGGAACAATGGCAGGAGGGTGTCCACAATGAGGAAATCAAAGAAAACCTGGGAATGAACTCTATAGATGTAGCAGTCAGGGCGAACAGGCTTAGATGGTGGGGTCATGTTACACGCATGGGAGAAGCAAGGTTACCCAAGAGACTCATGGGTTCAGCAGTAGAGGGTAGGAGGAGTCGGGGTAGACCAAGGAGAAGGTACCTGGATTCGGCTAAGAATGATTTTGAAGTAATAGGCTTAACATCAGAAGAGGCACCAATGTTAGCACTGAATAGGGGATCATCCTATCTGGGCGCGTATTGTCATCCATGAAGAATGTTCGCCAATGTGCTGTCGATATGGTTGCAGTGTCGGTCGGAAGATGGCATTCACGTATCGCACAGCCGTTACAACGCCTTCCATGATCACCAGTGGTGTACGTCGGCCCCACCCAATGCCACCCCAAAACAGCAGGGACAGTGTGTCTAAGGCGTTCAGCCTGACTGTGTTGCCTCCAAACACGTCGCCGACGACTGTCTGGTTGAAGGCATATACGACACTCATGCCAATCCTGAGCGGTCCATTCGGCATGTTGTTGGGCCCATCTGTACCGCGCTGCATGGTGTCGTGATGGCAAAGATGGAGGTCGCCATGAACTTCGGAAGTGAAATTGCGCATCATGCAGCCTATTGCGCATAGTTTGGGTCGTAACACGACGTCCTTTGGCTGTACGGAAAGCATTATTCAACACGGTGGCGTTGCTGTCAGGGTTCCTCCGAGCCGTACTCCGTAGGTAGCGGTTATCCACTGCAGTAGTAGCCCTTGGGCGGCCCGAGCGAGGGCATGTCATCGACAGTTCCTGTCTCTCTGCATCTCCTCCATGTGTGAACAACATCGCTTTGGTTAACTCCGAGACGCCTGGACACTTCCCTTGTTGAGAGCCCTTCCTGGCGCAAAGTAACTATGCGGACGCGATCGAACCGCGCTGTTGACCGTCTAGACATGGTTGAACTACAGACAACACGAGCCGTGTACCTCGTTCTTGGAGGAATTACTGGAACAGGTCGGCTGTCGGACCCCCTCCGTCTCATAGGCGCTGTTCATACATTGTTGTTTACATGTTTGGGCGGGTTTAGTGACATCTCTGAACAAAGGGAATGTCTGTGACACAACATCCACAGTTAACATCTGTCTTCAGGAGTTCTCGGAACCGGGGTGATGCAAAACTTTTTTTGATACATGTTTAGCATCATTCTCTTTTTCTTCTTCTGCCGAGCATTGCCCGTGGTCGTAGGGTCTGCAATGTGCTTCAACACTTGTCACACGTTTCAGTGTAATACGGCTGCATCGTATTTCAGTTTTTGGCGATAAAACATTGGAAACAGTAACAACTGTAAACTGTAAAATAGCGAGTATTAACCGCACGGAGCGTCCTAAAGTGGAATGACCACATGAAACTCATCGTGCGGATTGTCTGAGATTGATAGGAAGAACCGTACGGAAGTCTAATTCATCCACGAAAGAAGTGGCTTACAAAACATTAGTTATACCGTTTCTTAGATCTTGTTAGTCACTCTGGAATCCTCACCAGGTGAGATTAATAGAAAAGATACAGAGTGGAGCGTTTCGTCACAGTTTCGTTTATTAAGCGCAAGAACAACGGAGATTTTGGAATGAAAGTGGCAGACGCTGCAAGAGCGACGTGCATCACTGGGGCGTTTACTGACTCGAGAGCTTATACTCCAAGAAAGGGCCGGCATCACGTTAGGTCGGTGCGTAAGTTCGTAGAGCTTCTGTTTCGTATGTTGGTATTCTGGTGGTTATGGATTTATTTCTAGATTTGTAGTTAACTGTTGCTATGTGAGTCTACATATTGTCACTTTGTTATTTGGGACAGTGAGTGGAGCTATAGATGCTAGAAAATATAGTGCCAAGTGGAGAAATCGGAACATTTCCGACAAATTCTGTTTGATGTCAATAGGAGGGTGACAGGAGCGAAGGCAGCCAGAAACATTTGCGCCGTGTATGAGGGTAATGCCACTGGACAGAGCACGACAGGTGGATCGTTTTGACATTAGTGACTCTCCACGTTCGGGAAGACCTTCGGGGTTTGTTAAAGATCGTTTAAACTCACTAATTCACAACGACCCATGTCAGTATTCTCGAGAACTGACAAATGTGATGAACTGTGATTATTCAAGCATCGTGCGACATTTGCATGCAATGGGGAAGGTTTAAAAATCGTGTATATAGGTAACGCATGCTCTAAGCCAAAGTCACAAAAATCAACGGGCGGCCGTATGCGCACCTCGGTGGCCGTATGCGCATCTCTGCTTGCTCCTCGTCAGTTGTCTCGTGAACAGCACCGACTATTCCTAATCTGCATAGTTACTGGTGACGAAAAACGGTGCTCTATGCTAACGTAAGGAAATGAAAGGAATGACTGAGGCCAAACAAAGCAGCAACTTCCCGTACAGAGACCAGCGCGCACCCACAAAAGGTAATGTTACGCCTCTGGTGGAACAGCGACGGTGTGGTGTACTACAAATTGCTTCGTCCAAGTTGTAACCATCACTGCTGATTTTTATTCTCAACAGTGGATCGTCTTGCAGGCGCAGTCCAAGAACAACGGCCACGAAGACTGCGTGGAGTGATACCGCTGCACTATAGCGCCCAGCAGCATTCTGCTAGACTGACAGGAGTTGGGTTGGGAACTCGTTCCTCATCCATCTTATTCACTTGATATTGAGCTCTCAGATTTTCGCCTTTTCCACTCTTATCCAACAACCTCCAAGGAACTTCCTTTCCGAAAGCAAATGCGTTCCGAACGTTGCTCGATGAGTTCTTCGTCTCAAAACCATGACTTCCACAGTCGCGGAATCGAGAAGTCACCCCAGCGTTACCAGACTGTTGTAAATAATGAAAGAGAATATATTATTGATGAATAAAGTCTCTGTTGTGTTTATTATACTTATGAAAAACGCTACGAACTTACTCCCACATAAGTCTCGTGAAATGATCACGACGACAGCGCTAATACTGCCCCTTACCGATATTCGTAGTTCTGGCACACTGTAAGATGGTTGCATTGTACGGGTGTTAGAGTAGATAAAACGATGGAGTAGTTATAACACGCTATGCGTCGTAATGAGTAGCGCAATCGCCGAAGCTGTCAGTCTGTGTGGTGTGGTTACAAATAGAGATGAGCCCGATGGTGTTCCAGTGTCGGCTGGGCAATCAACCGACGGCATAGGCCCATTATTGGTCGTCAAACAGCGGCGCGAATCTAGCCATTCGTGCGGCCCGCGAATCGCAGCCGTATTTTAGCCGCTTACATCTGGGGCAGAGTGGTGTGTTGCGCGGACACTTGACGGTTAACACAAGGGAGAAGGGGAATATTTTATTGTTTGTCGGCTGCTATGGTGTAAACGTCAAACGGAAGAAACAAGGATTCGTGGATGCGCATTATCGAGTCGGTCATCTTCAGGTATGGTACATGTTTGTAGCAACTAACATGCAGTCAAATTAAGACTGTTGTAATACAATGAAATTAGTAAAAGAAAAACATTATTAAAACATTTTTGACCGTGTCTCGTATTACAATTACTGTTATTAATTAATATAACATACTAATTTATGGAGCTTACTAATTAAGGGTACGATCGGTAGGGGAAGATGTGGTAAAGTGGTTACGAGAGAAGTGGCCATTGCATATTTTGTGCCATGAACAGCTCTGCTGCTTTCCGAGAAGTGGTCAGACTAGTTCTATATACCGTACATACGTTGTCATTGTTGTCAGTGAGGATGACAGAAAAGTTTGTTCTGTAATTTTTTAGTAGAAACGTTTTTGCTTTTGATTTGTATGGTGTAAGGTAAGTCATTTATATTATTCTTGTTACCTCAATTGAATGGAGAGTAATAATTCTTTTATCATATCAGTGTTTAAACAACATGTTTTGACCTACAGATATAGTATCTTGTTATTTACTTTATTTTTATAGTTTTTCTGTGCGTCACTAATGCTGAGATGGTGCCCCATCGGGAAAAATGGCGACCGTAACTCTCGGGAGAAGGGGGCAATATGTTCACCCCAATAATAGTTAATTAGTTAGTTGAAAAAACACGCATAATACAACAGATAAAACTGCCTTCTAAACGTTTTTGTATAGAAAGCTATGACCAGCTTTCCTATCCCTTTGTGACAAGTTTGAAATAATTAAGTTACATTATTTAAAACCGTCTGTGTTCTGTTGTATTTGGCATAATACAAAAGGCCAACTGAAGACGGTCTGCTGCAGCAGCCACATGGTATGCTTTGATACTAGGTCGTGAGGGCACATACAAAAAAAAGCCGGGAAATCAGAAAAACAAACGTTGGATCCTGTTACGATGGCACTGGCCACGATACTCGCTTAGGCACGGAAAAGTGATCACTACGGAAGGCTTCAGAAAAATACATGTAGTTTCAATACATTGTTTTCTTTTTCACTTAAAAATATTTGGTGTGATGCGTCGTACAGGGTGGCACAGTTAAAAGCAGCCCGCCTCCCCTTTGAATGCGAATGCAACAACAATGGCCAGTTTTATGCAATAATCGATTGTTAGTATTCTTCTGTCAGCATTTCAATTTATTTCATCAGTGAAGTTAGACTTTTTCCCTTTGCAGTCGACAAAATGATTTTCTCAGTAGAAGAAAGAATTGCAATTGTGGAAGTATTTGTGAAAATAGTTTCAGGAAAATCACGAAATTTTCAAGGTCAAGAATCCCGACAGAGGACTACCAGAAAGGAGAGCAGTACAGAGCCTGTATGAAAACTGGCGCACACCAGAAGTTATTGCGGACATTCGCCGAAGAATTATTCAGAATCCAGAGAAATCTACAAGTGAATTGGCCCAACAGGAGGATACTGAAATTTCTTAATCTGAAGCCATATCGTGTGACGGTTGTGCAGCAATTACAGTAATATGATAGTCAGGAACGTGTAGATTACTGCACGTGACTTTTGAATAACAACAGAGAACCCTAACATTGTGTGTCAGCAATCACTCCATGACAGAATCGGCGTTTGGTGCGGTGTAGCAGGAACACGCATCATTGGACCGATAGTTTTTGACCCTGTCCTCAACACGGTTGCGTATTTGGAAATTTTTGATACATTTTTTTGAAACGCAATACTGCTTTCTGTAGCAAGACAGGGCAATATGTCACATGTCTAAGGCATCCCTGGAACGAGTCCATATTGCCTTCACTGAGGAACGAACTGTCAGCAAATATTTGTGGCCACCACGTTCGCCAGGTTTAACAACATGTGATTTTTACCTGTGGGGATACTCGAAGAGCAAAGTCTAAGAAACAAATCCACACAAAATACAAGAAATGAAAGACAACGTCAGCCGTGAAATTGCCGCCATCGCTATCCGAACTTTAATCCGGGTTCATCTGAATATGCTTAGATGTGCACAGCTGTGTATTGATGTTGCCGGGGGTCACAGTCAACATCTACTATAAATGTATTTTTCACTGAAAACAAATGGTACGTCCATTTCAGTTCTTCGTTTCTGTAATTTCACTGCATTTCCTTCGTACTTACAAGGGTTACTTTTATCAGTAACCATAATTTGGTGAAAATAAATTTCTGTTTGAGTGACCACTTTACAACCCTCCCTCTTTCCTATGCGGCTTGAGGTGTCGCCCTACAGTGCTAGTATTGGCTCTTCAGCAAAAACGTTCGACGACTACGGGCGTATGCATTCGTCGTGGAGAAGCCAGCACGGTGGCAGCCGCGGGCTGGGGCTCGCTCGGCCCTGGGCGGCTGCCACTGTGGCCGCTATACATAGCTAGCCAGCCAGCCAGCCGCCCATTGAGCTCGGCGCTGGCCGCTTTCGCAAAGTGGGCCTGCCTGGTCTGTTGCGACACGGGCTGGCGCGCCGCTCCGCCCGCCCACCTACTCCGCCTCTCGCGTGTTTATCTGCTGCTGCGGCATCACCAGCCAAATACACCGGCTCCACCTTACATTCGTGACGTCATTGTTATTATAAAGGCTCCTGTAACCCAGACTCAACGGTCCGCATTATTTTCCCCCAAAGTACTGTACTGTATTGCAGAATTCGTCGTAAATGTGGGTGGCTGCTCAGCGGCACTAACCACTGCAAAATTGGTTTTCACGTGTTTAGCTTTCCACGTGACCCCATAGGAAGATAAATATAGGCCATAAATTGACGCAGAGACAACCTGGCGCTCAACTGTGTATTGTAAATATTCCATAAATAATTTACAGATGGGTATTTCTGTGGATAGTTTGACGCAGTACGAGTGAAAATTATGTCGGAAGTAGTTGGGAGCTTGAGGAAGAAGCACGTGTTTTTGTTTTTTCGCTGTGTACTCCAACATAAAATGGGCGAGAGGTAGAAATGGACCGTGTAGGGGTCTGGGGTACTGTGAAAGTTGAAGACCAGAGGTCGTACATCAAGATCGAAACTTTAGGCGGCAAAAACCCGACAGAAATCCACAGTGCGTTAAACGAAGTTTTTTGTGAGTTTACAATTAACCGTACTACAGTTTCACGTTTTGTTGATCGTATGAGCACAGACGATAATCCGAGATCCGGAAGATCCTAAAACGTCAACGGGAGAACGAAGTGTGAAACTTGTGGCAGATGCTCTTGAAGAAGATCGCAGTGCGACTTGTGAGGAACTTTCTGAAAGCACGGGAATATCCCCATCAGTATTACGTTCAAATGGTTCAGAGCACTATGAGAACATCTGTGGTCATCAGTGCCCTAGAACTTAGAACTACTTAAACCTAACTAACCTAAGGACAGCACACACATCCATGCCCGAGGCAGGATTCGAACCTGCGACCGTAGCGGTCACGCGGTTCCAGACTGAAACGCCTACAACCGCACGGCCACACCGGCCGGCCAGTATTACGTATTCTGACAAATGATTTGAAGAAGGGAAAAATTTCTGCGAGCTGGGTCCCACACTGTTTGACTACTGAAGAGAAGCAGAAACGCCTGGACACTGCAGCCTTGTGCAAACAACGATTCGATTCGATCGTGAAGGTCGAGGATTCTTGTATCGAATTGCCGCTGTTGATGAAACGTGGATTAGAGACTTTGAGCCGGAATTGAAATCACAGTCCAATGATTGGTGAGCTTCAGATTCTTCACGTCCAGAACAATTTAGACGCCTTCAATCAAAGATGACCACAAAGGAATCATCATGACGGATAGTCCCATGTCCAACAAGTGTCATGACAGTGTACTATCGTAATTTCATGCAAAACCTTAACGCGGGAGAAATGCACAGAACTTGGCCTCAGTTGCTCGAGGCTGGGCCACTAATTCTGCACGACAGTGCTCGCCGGCATATAGACAATGTTGTAGCCCAAACCCTGCGCAAATACATATAGGAAGTATTGCTGCATCCTCCGTACAGCCCGGACATGAGTCCACATAGACTTGTTCCCGAAGTTGAAAAAACGTATGTGTGGACATCGTCATCTTCCTGTGGAAAAGTTTTCCCCCACGAACAGAAGTGATAAAAGATGGAATAATAGAGCTTCCGAGTCGTTGGGATTCAGTGATAGAGAAGCAGTGATATGTGTAAAGAGATATGGAAAAAAGGTGTAAATAAAAAATAGTGTGCATTAATTATGAAATATGCCTCGTATGTTAACAAAAGTAGTTATAAACATGGAATCAGTTGCATGCAATTGCGTTTCTTCCTCCAGGGGAAAACTATACTGAAGCAGCTCGTCCCACTATTTTTCGATTCCTGAGATACTTTAGCAGTTGGCGAAGTAGAGAGGAATATTTCTTGTGGTGCATTTATACCTCTTTGTTATAAACATACAGACACAAACTGAATAATACTTAGCCCCATTCCATAAATAGGCACTGCTGGACGAGTAATAATTGAGATATTTTGTTATTGTGAGGGAACGTGCAGAAGTGCAACAACCTTCAAAGAATAAAGTTTTGACCACAACCTTAACAGCAGCAAATCTGTCATGAAGTACATAAAATGAGTACTGGTTAAATGATAGATGAAACTTAATTAAAATTTGTTTCATTGTAACAAGAAACTATACTTTTTACCCTCTGTACAATAAAAATGCCACATTTCTTCAAGTACCTACTTATTGTTAAAAAATAAATATTACTTTTGCAAGTGCCTGTATAGGGCAAAAACTAATAAATAGACACGGATTGTTACTGCTTAACATCCACATTTGAAGACATTGGTACCGAGTTCTTAACTCACATTTAATACCTACAAACTACCACGCAATTTGCGAGCGTTCATTTCTATAATCGTGTAATATTACATTCCAGTTTTTCTGTTGTATGAAAAAGGCGTTCTAAATATCTTTATACAGATTAATTAATGTTCGGTTCACTTCATACACGCGATATGAAATACTTTATAAGACATATTGTGAAAAGTTAAAGTAAACACTGCCGAATCCTCAGAGTTGCGAAAACATGGAGAACGATTCCGTCTTTTATTTAGGAGCTTCAGTTATGCGGTCTTAAGTCCGAAGGCTGGTTTGATGCAGCTGTCCGCACTACTCTGTCATGCGCACTTCTCTGCATAACTACTGTAGTCAACTTTAGCATCTACGTTCATTCTGTGCAAAGTGCTGTGCAGCGCATGACAGAGGGTACATCTCATTCCACCCGCATCAAACGTCTAACCTTCCTTCGTTCTTATCCTTTGTGTGAATCAAGATAGATTGCAAGGAATGACACGCGGGCATTACGGCTTGAGAGAGTTTCCTCATGTGCCGATAACTGTAGAAAACGGCTACATATTATTGAAGGGGTAATTACAAAACCCAGACTTGACTGAGAACATGAGTACTGCTCCTCGGTCGAGGATCCTTGTCAGGTAGAAATAATAAAGGAAAGGTAGAAGACCAGACTGACCAAAAGAAGACCAGACTGTTCCAATCATTGCACATATTGGCTCTTTCTACGTGGATCTCGTTGAGGGACAATGGAGGAATTAGAGATTCGAGCCACAAAGGCTTAACAGCAGACGTATAAACGATACGATATTGCAGGGCCTGTGTACTGCAATATCGTATTTATCCGCCAATACCGGCCAAGCGACTTTCAATTAAAATGTCTCCCCTGTACGGGAATATACGTAATCAGTGTACGAGTGCAAGCTATAAACACATGGTTGACGACATATAGAAGTTTGGGTCTAACCGTGTCGTGCTCCGATAGCCTAATGGTAAGGCACAGGGAAGGATACGAGTGGGAATGGTGCACCAAGCACATGTACGTGTGTACTGTGTAAACTAGTGTGAAGTGCCTTGCTGTACCACCTATAGCGCCTTTCTCCATTCCATTCACGTATGGAGCGTGCAAAGAATGATGGCTTTAACGGCCCCATGTGCTCTGTGGGAGCGATACCTAGGAAATTGTAAAATGCTAGAGCCATCAGCGTTGGTTCCAGATGCTTTGTAAGTAGGCTTTCACGGGATAGTTTTCGTCAGTCTTTAAGCAACTGCCAGTTCAGGTCTTTCAGCATCTTCTTGACATCCTTCCAAGGGTCAGACAAAGCTGTGACCATTCGTACTTCCATTCTTTGTATCCGTTCAATGTCCCCTTGCTAATACTTTTTGGTACGGATCTCTCACACTCGAGCGAGATTCTAGGATGGGTCACTGGAGTAAACAGTCTCCTTTGTAGACTATTTCAGCAGTATTCTACCAATAAACCGAAGTCTGCCACGTGCTTTAACTGCAACTCACAGTTTGTGATCGTTGCATTTCGTATCCCTGAAAAGTGTCACATCTAGGTATTTGTATCAGTTGACAGATTGCGTTTGCGACTGGTGCTATAATCATAGGATATTACGTTTTTTCATTGTGAAATGTACAGTTTTACTTCTGACGATTTACACCTAATTGACAGTTTTGCTCCACTTTGAAATACTATCAAGATCAGACTGAGGTTACTTTGTCTGCAAGGTCATTAATATATAACATGAACAGCAGCAACACCCATTCCAAGGGAAAATTTAGATGTGAGATCTCATAAAATCCGAGATAAAAGGTGGAGTAAGACAAGGGGATGGACACTCCCCACATCTCTTCGACCGTGTCCTTGAAAAGGTTGTGAGAGAATGGCGCAAGGAACTGACCAATTTGGGGGTTCAGAGTGGTGTCTACCTGGACCTTAAGAACGAAGGACTGACTGCAGATAGCTTCGCTTTTGCAGATAACATGGCACTGATTGCCGATTCTCTTGAAATGGCAGCAATGCAGGTAAACTGCCTCAGAAAACAGGCAGCCAAAGTGAGTCTTCAAGTGTCGCAGGAGAAAACAACTTCTTCACCAACATCAGAGAAGCTAACAGAGAGACGTTACTAGACCAGGGAAACATCAAAAGGACTGAGAAGTTTAAGTATATCGGCGAATGGATTGATACCAATTTATCAGAATAAACGTCATTATCCATGCGAGTCGACAAGTTGGAACTAGCTTATCGACTGAAGATGAACACCTACAATAAAAAATGCCTGTTACGCAACTTGAAAGTTAAGCACTACACATCAGTCATACGACCGGAAGTTCTGTATGCCATGGAATGCCTTTCCATGAACCGGAGAGGTCTGATAAGAAAATTGGAAGTCAGAGAGGGGAGAATCTTCAGTAAGATCCTAGGCCCGGTAGAAGAAGATCGGGAATTCAGAAGGCGACGGAACTCGGAGCCCTACGAACATATCGAGAGGCTCTCTGACTGTGCAAGAAAAAAGAGGGTACTTTCTTTAGCCATGTTGCAAGGTTGCCTTCAAACAGATTGACCAACCGTCTCTTCACCTTCTGGCAAAGCAAGAAGGTTCGCACCACTTGGCTGGCAGAAACTGAAAAGGACATTAAAGAACTGGGAATAACTGCCCTCCAGAACAGACAGTCTGTGAGACGTACCCTGTAGGAAGTCCGAGGATTTCAGGAAAAGCCTGGAAGGAAACGTATCCCCTTGACAGAAGAAAGAAAGAAGTTACATCGACAGAGCATGCAACAGTACTGGGAAAAGATCAAAGCCCAACAGTTGAACAAGCATGTCCAAAGTAGACCCATTCAAAACAAGAAGAACAGCGAGAGTCCTAACGCATGCCGTGGGGTACATCCAGCGCCACCTAGATTAATGTAGGTGGCGTTGGTACATATCAATTTATCTCTACCCTTCGCCACATAGCATAAGGTGTCTCAGGAAAAATGGTCAATATTCAGAGATATGACAGGGTCGATTATTCGAAGCAAAAAGTCTAGTTAACATGGGCC
Organism: Schistocerca serialis cubense; assembly: GCF_023864345.2. Lineage (NCBI taxonomy): Eukaryota > Metazoa > Arthropoda > Insecta > Orthoptera > Acrididae > Schistocerca > Schistocerca serialis. Next base: position 469,375,116 of record NC_064646.1, on the reverse strand, counting down.
CTAGAGACGTTCATCTTCGTCTGTTCTAGTGAACAAACGGTAGCTCTTAAGATATGCACAGACATTTTTGCTTCGACCTGTCATATCCCTAGATATTGACCGTTTCCTCCAAGGACACCCTGTACATGTTAAAGATTAAACTGTCATCACACCACTGGGACACTGGGACCGTCGACTGACAGACGTAAATAATAGCGTCTGAAGGCATCCAAACACTAGTCGCTAAGTAGAGAACAAACGAAATGGTAAGAAGAGACCGATCGATGACCAGCCTGTAACGCCACACAAGTGTACGTACGACTTTACCCGACGACCGAGATGTGGTCGGTTTGATATAACTACATCCTCTCACCGAAGACCTACAAGGGTAATCAGGTGTGGGAGCTCTTACACCTGACTACTAAGTACACAGAGTGAATTCCGGTGGGTTTGTTTCTACTGTAGGAAGTGTCGGTGCAGCTTGTGTCACGAACTGGCGATAAGGCGCGCGGGTGTTGGCGGCGGTGCACGTACGCGGCAGTGCGTTATCGCCGCCGGCGGACATGGCGTCCTCGCCGCCGCCCCCGCTGACTCACGGCTGCCTGCCTGGACCGCCCCCCCCCCTTACTCTCCCTCCTCTCCAACTGCGGGGCACGCACGTGGCAGCACAGGTCACTGGTGCTCTCTCCACGCCACGCATGGGGACAACTACCAAAGAAACCCTGCACTGCCTGTCATACAGTAGTGGAAATCGGGTGTTTAGGCATGGATATTTGTAGGAAGAGTGCACAATGTACATGCAATAGGATGAGGTCCAGTATACCGACAAATGTGGTAAAATGGTGCTGCTTTTGATGTCAGTAGTACGGTATGTAACAATACACTTAACGATTCAGGTTGTAGAAGGTGGAACTCGGGTGTAAAGGCAGTCGGCTCCAAGCGGTGTTAGTACGTGCCTGTACCGCAGATAGGGAACAGACACCATTAGTGAAAGTGCGTGTTCTGTACATACACCATGATGGTGACACGCGGTGAAAACAGCATGAGATGAAAAAGCAAAAATAGGTGCGTACAAGGATATTGGACTCCATAGTCGTCAAATCGCCAGGAACTTAATCGTTCGAGTACAGTGATTGGTAATTTCGTTAGATTCAACGCACATGTGGACAGAGCGGAAAATATGAGCAAAGTGGAAAAATATCTGAGGCGTCGAAACGGTTACTTTGGCGCCAAGCAAGGGCCACAAACCGTTATTTTGAGTAAATTTCAGAAGTGTACAAGAAATTTTGTCACATTACAGGCGTCTTGCATTCAAGAAACGACTGCGGAAACGTGCTCTAACACCCAGACATAGTTTGGGGTTTGTGTCATGAACTTAAGAATGGGATAAAGTAATCTTCAGCGATGAGAAGAAGTTTGCTTTAGATGGGCTAGATGGATTTCAATATTATTGGCATGATATAAGAAGACAGCAGCAGGTAAGCATGAGCAGAAACTTTGGTGGATGAAATGTTGTGATTTGGGCAGCCTTGTGCACTAAAGGCAGGTCACACATTGCTTGTCTGAACACTAGGATGAACTCTAACGTGTACACTGAGATGTCAGAGAAAGTTGATTAGAATGTATGAGGATCTAAGTCACGATAGTCTAATGTTTCATGTTTCTGCTACCACGAAAAAGTGATTTGTAACAAAGATATTGACGTCTTCCCCTGTCCTGCTTGTAGCCCGGATTTAAACCCCGTGGAAAACCTTTGGGGAATGCCTGAAAGGCGTGTTTGTCGCAATGGAAGACAATTTGGGGCTTTTTGTGACCTGAAAAAAGCGATACAAAAAGATCGGGCAACAGGAAGAACGGAAGTTGTACAAAGTAACAACAGTGCAATAACACAACAGGACAGTCAGCGCCTGTATACGAATTTCATCCAGGAAATTCAAACGCTTACTTACTACTTCCATAATAAATTCGATAGACGTTGTACTATTATTCCGTAGGAACCTTGCCTTAAAACTGATTAAGAGTACCGTACAACACTGTTCCAATACCGCACGATACAGCTGGCCAAATTACATCCAACTCTACACGGATGGCTCTTAGACCTCGTAGGAACAATGTGCACTCCCTGTGCATACCGGGGGGAGTCATTCCAGATGTGGAAAGGGTCCTTCCGGATGCCATGAAGGGTACAGGGTGCACCCATCTGCAGGTGGTCGCTCATGTCGGCACCAATGATGTGTGTTGCTATGGATCGGAGGAAATCCTCTCTGGCTTCCGGCGGCTATCTGATTTGGTGAAGACTGCCAGTCTCGCTAGCGGGATGAAAGCAGAGCTCACCATCTGCAGCATCGTCGACCGAACTGACTGCGGACCTTTGGTACAGAGCCGAGTGGAGGGTCTGAATCAGAGGCTGAGACGGTTCTGCGACCGTGTGGGCTCCAGATTCCACGACTTGCGCCATAGGGTGGTGGGGTTTCGGGTTCCGCTGGATAGGTCAGGAGTCCACTACACGCAGCAAGCGGCTACACGGGTAGCAGGGGTTGTGTGGCGTGGACTGGGCGTTTTTTTTTAGGTTAGATGGCCTCGGGCAAGTACAGAAAGGGCAACAGCCTCAAAGGGTGCGGGGCAAAGTCAGGACATTCGGGGACCAAGCAGCAATCGGTATTGTAATTGTAAACTGTCGAAGCTGCATTGGTAAAGTACCGGAACTTCAAGCGCTGATTGAAAGCACCGAAGCTGAAATCGTTATAGGTACAGAAAGCTGGCTGAAGCCAAAGATAAATTCTGCCGAAATTTTTACAAAGGCACAGACGGTGTTTAGAAAGGATAGACTGCATGCAACCGGTGGTGGCGTGTTTGTCGCTGTTAGTAGTAGTTTATCCTGTAGTGAAGTAGAAGTGGATAGTTCCTGTGAATTATTATGGGTGGAGGTTACACTCAACAACCGAGCTAGGTTAATAATTGGCTCCTTTTACCGACCTCCCGACTCAGCAGCATTAGTGGCAGAACAACTGAGAGAAAATTTGGAATACATTTCACATAAATTTTCTCATCATGTTATAGTCTTAGATGGAGATTTCAATTTACCAGATATAGACTGGGACACTCAGATGTTTAGGACGGGCGGTAGGGACAGAGCATCGAGTGACATTATACTGAGTGCACTATCCGAAAATTACCTCGAGCAATTAAACAGAGAACCGACTCGTGGAGATAACATCTTGGACCTACTGATAACAAACAGACCCGAACTTTTCGACTCTGTAAGTGCAGAACAGGGAATCAGTGATCATAAGGCCGTTACAGCATCCCTGAATATGGAAGTTAATAGGAATATAAAAAAAGGGAGGAAGGTTTATCTGAAGGCAGATTTCAGACTACCTAACAGATCAAAACGAAAATTTCTGTTCCGACACTGACAATGTTGAGTGTTTATAGACAAAGTTCAAGGCAATCGTAAAATGCGTTTTAGACAGGTACGTGCCGAGTAAAACTGTGAGGGACGGGAAAAACCGACCGTGGTTCAACAACAAAGTTAGGAAACTACTGCGAAAGCAAAGAGAGCTTCACTCCAAGTTTAAACGCAGCCAAAACCTCTCAGACAAACAGAAGCTAAACGATATCAAAGTTAGCGTAAGGAGGGCTATGCGTGAAGCGTTCAGTGAATTCGAAAGTAAAATTCTATGTACCGACTTGACAGAAAATCCTAGGAAGTTCTGGTCTTACGTTAAATCAGTAAGTGGCTCAAAACAGCATATCCAGACACTACGGGATGATGATGGCATTGAAACAGAGAATGACACGCGTAAAGCTGAAATACTAAACACCTTTTTCCAAAGCTGTTTCACAGAGGAAGACCGCACTGCAGTTCCTTCTCTAAATCCTCGCACAAACGAAAAAATGGCTGACATCGAAATAAGTGTCCAAGGAATAGAAAAGCAACTGGAATCACTCAACAGAGGAAAGTCCACTGGACTTGACGGGATACCAATTCGATTCTACACAGAGTACGCGAAAGAACTTGCCCCCTTCTAACAGCCGTGTACCGAAAGTCTCTAGAGGAACGGAAGGTTCCAAATGATTGGAAAAGACCACAAGTAGTCCCAGTCTTCAAGAAGGGTCGTCGAGCAGATGCGCAAAACTATAGACCTATATCTCTGACGTCGATCTGTTGTAGAGTTTTAGAACATGTTTTTTGCTCGCGTATCATGTCGTTTTTGGAAACCCAGAATCTACTCTGTAGGAATCAACATAGATTCCGGAAACAGCGATCGTGTGAGACCCAACTCGCTTTATTTGTTCATGAGACCAAGAAAATATTAGATACAGGCTCCCAGGTAGATGCTATTTTCCTTGACTTCTGGAAGGCGTTCGATACAGTTCCGCACTGTCGCCTGATAAACAAAGTAAGAGCCTACGGAATATCAGACCAGCTGTGGGGCTGGATTGAAGAGTTTTTAGCAAACCGAACACAGCATGTTGTTCTCAATGGAGAGACGTCTACAGACGTTAAAGTAACCTCTGGCGTGCCACAGGGGGGTGTTATGAGACCATTGCTTTTCACAATATATATAAATGACCTAGTAGATAGTGTCGGAAGTTCCATGCGGCTTTTCGCGGATGCTGCTGTAGTATACAGAGAAGTTGCAGGATTAGAAAATTGTAGCGAAATGCAGGAAGATCTGCAGCGGATAGGCACTTGGTGCAGGGAGTGGCAACTGACTCTTAACATAGACAAATGTAATGTATTGCGAATACAGAGAAAGAAGGATCCTTTAGTGTATGATTATATGATAGCGGAACAAACACTGGTAGCAGTTACTTCTGTAAAATATCTGGGAGTATGCGTGCGGAACGATTTGAAGTGGAATGATCATATAAAATTAATTGTTGGTAAGGCGGGTACCAGGTTGAGATTCATTGGGAGAGTCCTTAGAAAACGTAGTCCATCAACAAAGGAGGTGGCTTACAAAACAATCGTTCGACCTATACTTGAGTATTGCTCATCAGTGTGGGATCCGTACCAGACCGGGTTGACGGAGGAGATAGAGAAGATCCAAAGAAGAGCGGCGCGTGTCGTCACAGGGTTATTTGGTAAGCGTGATAGCGTTACGGAGATGTTTAGCAAACTCAAGTGGCAGACTCTGCAAGAGAGGCGCTCTGCATCGCGAGGTAGCTTGCTCGCCAGGTTTCGAGAGGGTGCGTTTCTGGATGAGGTATCGAATATATTGCTTCCCCCTACTTATACCTCCCGAGGAGATCACGAATGTAAAATTAGAGAGATTCGAGCGCGCACGGAGGCTTTCCGACAGTCGTTCTTCCCGCGAACCATACGCGACTGGAACAGAAAAGGGAGGTAATGACAGTGGCACGTAAGGTGCCCTCCGCCACACACCTTTGGGTGGCTTGCGGAGTATAAATGTAGATGAACGGGATGCGATTTCTACGGCCAATTAACAAACTCTGCGAGGAAGCGTTCTTTGGGCCTTCAATCAGAAGACTGGCTTCATGTTCTCTCTCTCTCACTCTCACTCACACACACACACACACACACACACACACACACACACACACTTCCTTCCATTACCAAATGGATGTTTCCTTGATGTCTCAGGATGTGTCCTGCCACCAGATCACGTGTTTAGTGTAGTTATGCCTAATTTTTTTTTCCTAGTGTGTTCAGTATCTCCTTGTTAGTAGTAGATTTACCCTTCTAATTTTCACCATTCTTCTATACCACCACATTTGAAAAGCTTCTTGTCTGAACCGTTTATCGTCCACGTTTGGCGTCCGTACTAGGCTACACTCCATACAAATACGTTCAGAAAAGGCTTCCTAACACTTAAATTTATATTACATCTTCGGGAATTCTTTTCTTGACATAGCCAGTCTGGCACTTACATCCAGTCTACTTTGCTGCCCAAGTAGCAAACTACATTTTGTGTTTCATTTTTACATCTTATCCCCTCAGCTCATCTGATTCAATAGAGTTATATTCCATTACTTTTACTCCACTTTACTTGGTTTTAATCGTATAACTCCTTAGACCAGGGGTGCCCAATCTACGGCCCACGGACTGCATGGGGCCCGAAGCAAGTATCAGTGCAGCCCAAATACATCACACGATCGGGAAAAAAGTCCCTGAAATTCCGTCAGTGTAAAATTATGAAAATAATGGACCCTCATAAATAAAATTTCAAATTAATTCCGTGTTGCTTTCTTAGAAATTAGTAATTTCTAAATTACTTAAATGTCTTAATTAATTATGCACCTCCTACCGCCCCCATGTTTTTTTGCTGAGCGGTTATTCTTAAGGGACAATGATTATTCACATCCGTGACAATCCATAAGTCACACGTGTCCTCTGGGTAGTGCCAAAGAACAGTCTTACTTCAAGGTAAATATGTAAAGCCAAGAAGCGGAGGCAGCTAGATAATCTCAAAGGTCTCCTGGCTAAAATGAATTTGTCACAAGACATGGACTCACGTGATTCTTCTCAGGACCCTCCAGCCATATTCTTCGGACCGGTCATCAAGACATGTCAAATCAACACTGAAGGCGTAAGGACATCAAAATGCCGAGTCCTACAGAATATTTTGTCAAAATATAACATCTATGTTGTTGTTGTTAAGGAAACTCGTACCGAAAACGAAGAGGAAATGAATCAGAGAGGAAAAATTCTTGGCTTTGAATTACTAGGAGCAACGTACCACCATGCTTACGGAGTGGCAACATACGTACTATCGTCAGTCAAGAATGTACATCTGTGCTTTGATTCTGGTCTCAATGACATCCGCGAAGTTACAACAAAAATAGAACTAACAGTAATTAATGTATCCCAACCCTCAATTATCTCTTGGCCTCCCGGTATCAGAATGCCCCGCCATATACCTCGGAGATTTTAACAGCCATCAAACTCAATGGAAGTGTAAGGAAAGTGATGGAAATGGTGAAGCCATTGTAAATTGGGCAGAAGACAATCGTTTATATTTGGTGTTTGACGCAAAGGATAAAGGAACGTTCGTAACAGCGGCTTGGAGACAGGAGTATAATCCCGATGTATGCTTTGTAAAACTAATTAAAATAAATTACTTCTCCAAAGTTCGCGGTTCACATTGCAAGACTTCCCACACAGCCAACATCATTCAATCTTAACTGAAATGGGGACAAAGTTCCCACTCGTTTCGTCCTTTCCACGACCTAGATGAAACTTCAGAAAAGCAAAGTGGAATTTATTTGCTAAAAATATGGACATATGTTTTGATTGGATTCCCCCAAAAGCAAAAAAACTATGAGAGGCTTGTTGGAGCTATGATAAGTGCAGCGGAGAAGGCCATCCTTAGGGGCTACAGAAAACAATATATTCCAGCTTGAAATGAAACGACTGAGAAACTGTATGAAGAAATTCTAAAGCGGGGATCCGGTTCAAAATGGTTCAAATGGCTCTGAGCACTATGGGACTTAACATCTGTGGTCATCAGTCCCCTAGAACTTAGAACTACTTAAACCTAACTAACCTAAGGACATCACACACATCCATGCCCGAGGCAGGATTCGAACCTGCGACCGTAGCAGTCGCGCGGTTCCGGACTGAGCGGGGATCCGGGAACAGCGAAGAACCTACTTCATAACCTCAATTTAGCCGGACGAATTCGGTGGACAGAGACTGTTGAGTCACTGAATTTTCAAACGTCAGGTAGAAAAGCATGATCATTACTAAGGAAGTTGGATGGAAACAAAGTAAGGAACAACACTCATATATCAGCTAATAGGATTGCATCACAACTACTGTCCACACCAAGAGCACCAGGGGATAAAACTCATACATCAGACGCGAACTTACATTGCTGAAAAAGAACACGAATGAACGATCTGTATACCTGCAATTTCTGCTGCTCTTATTACTCTAAACCCCGGAAAGCCACCGGCAAGTGATAGAATCTAACCAGAATTTCTTCTGCATAGTGGGAACTACGCAAAAAGATGACTGGCGGATTTCTTCTCTGATATTATGATATCTCGTTCAGCCCCTCAAAAAATAAAGCAATCAAAAAATATAGCAATGCTCACCGCCCAGTCGCACTATTGAACACTATTTATAAGTTCCTTGAAAGAATTCTATACAATCCGATTAGTTCTGTAATCTTTCAGAACCATCCTCTTGAGCAAGCTGGATCCAGGACGGAGGTGCACTGATCGTCTTATCTTCAACATTTATTGAAACAGGATACCAAATGAAGTAGAAAACCTCAGTTGCTTTCGTCGATATAAGTGCAGCATATGATACAGTTTGGACGCAAGGAATGCTTTATAAATTATTGCAACTTGTCCCATGCAAACGGACGACATTACTAATTGACAACATGTTAACTGGAAGAACATTTACTGTAACTACAGAAAAACACACTAGTTACCCAAAAGTATTGAATAATGGCTAACCAAAGGGATCCGTCGTTGTGTGTGTGTGTGTGTGTGTGTGTGTGTGTGTGTGTGAGAGAGAGAGAGAGAGAGAGAGAGAGAGAGAGATCCCCCAAATACAGTCCCAAAAGTTTGGTTATGCAGACGACTGGACAATAGGTATCCAACACAAAACTTTTGAAAGAATTGAGGAAATCCTAACTTCTGATCTATATATCTTAAGCCACTATTCCCGTAAATGGAGGTTACAATCAAACTCAAGTAAAACAGAAGTTTCATGTTTTCATCTGTCCAATGGATTGGCACACAGAACCCTCGATGTATGTTTTGAAGGAGACGAACTTCATCATAACGTGCACCCAAAATATCTTTGGACCACGTTAGATAGGACACTTTCTTCTAAGGAGCACTTGACACTAACATATGCTAAGCTCAAAACCAGAAACAACATTCCCCATAAACACTGCGGCTCTCGTTGGGAATCGTCAGCAGACACAATCGGGGTATCAGCGCTCGGCTTGGTATGCTTGACTGCAGAGTACTGTGCACCTGTCTGGCTTAATAGTCCACACGTAAAAAAGATAGACGTACAACTTAGCCAGGCCATGCGCATTGTTAGTGGGTCAATACGATCTACTCCCATACATTACTTACCTAGCTTGAACCACATTCCACCTCATGATATCAGACGGAAGAGCACATTACTGCATGAATACCAGAATATTGCTGATAACACCTACCTTCCAATAATGGACGAGTATTTGCTAAGGCCAAGACATCCCACTCTCATCACAGCCACGACTCTCATGGAAGCTCAATTCAATCCCATCGATGAATGGAAACGCTGCTGGCAACAAAACTGTACCCCACAATGCCAGAAGCTGCCTTGCACCCAGAAAAAACAACCTGGATTCGACCAGCCTCAGGCAATTTGGACTATCTGGAACAGCATCCGAACAGGCCATGGACGATGTGCAGACATTCTCTACAAGTGGGCCAAATCTTCTTCACCATCCTGTGACTGGTGCGGAACGACAGACAGTTGTATCGGCATATCCCGCACGTGCCTACAAAGGTCGTTTCGAAGATTTTCTCACAGCGACGAGCGAAGTTATAAAATACGTAAAAGACCTTGATATCCATGTATAGCTGTTGTTATTGGTGTTATTTTATGCTGAAAAGCTGTGCTTAAGTGCTGACGTGTAGTAGTTTTGTAATATTTGTATATATATTGCCATAAAATAAGTGAATAAAATAAATTGTTAAGGATATTATATGCTGCCCAAAAATACCTGTCTTCTTCCAGTGCGGCCCCGATGAGCTGAAAGGAAACCCCTACCTTAGATAGTGTTCACTCCGTTCAACTGCTCTTCCAAGTCCTTTGTCCTCCCTGACAGAATTGCAACGTTATCGAGAAACCGCAAGGTTTTCATTTCTCTTTCTGAACTTTTACTTCCGTTTCCAGATTTCTCATTCGTTTCCTTTGCTGCTTGCTCAATGTTCAGATTGAATAACATCGGGACACGCTTCAGCCCTGTTACAGTGAAGGAGAAAAGGTATGCAATATCTACTGAGATCCAATTACACCGCGGAAAGATAAGTACTTCAAAAGACTGCTTACCTGTGGAATAACTAACGAATTTCAAAAGATCCTAATCGTAGCAGACTCGAAAAGTACTCTATTGAGGATAAAAGCACACAGTGCGATCGCTTCTGATTGTACGCAAAATATTACTGTAATTGATGTATACTGCAAGCAAGTTTGCACTAACGTAAACTCTATGTGGATCAAACGACATTCAGGCATCACACGAAAAGAAATAGCCGACAAAAACGTTGAAGAGAATACTACTCACGGTAGTTTCCAAGGAGTCATTGCAGTGACTTCACATGAAAAATACGTCAACAAACGCAGGAAGGAGGGAACAGGAAGTGGAAAAGAATTATGGCCACATTAATCCGGATTTGCCAAGAAAAGCGTGGTTTGACGGAGTCGGAATGAGTAATCCGCACCAGAGCTTCGAGTTAAGATTGCGGTTAGGACATGAGTGTTACTCTAGTGTTCTCTATGAAATTAAAGTTGTAGGTTCCCCAAACTGCAGTCATCACAGTGAAGAAGAAGAGAAAGAAGAAGAACAAGAATCCGATTTAATCCAAACAAAACGGTACCGCAAGTTGAACGAGCTGAAGATTCCATTGTCCCCTCCTTGGGAGTGATACAACGGTATTTATAACTGTTTTATATCTGTATATGTAACGAAGGATGTATAAGCGTATGTAACATGTACATTTAGAAACTTTGCATGTTGTAGATGTATAAACAAAATGTATCTGATGAATTAGTGGATACCACCTAATGCCTGTATTGTAGCTTTGGCCACCACGAAGATAACTGTAGTAGGGGCCTACGTCTTTTTGGAATAGCAGCCTATATTTATGCTCGGTATTCCGTTTCCTCTCCTGAAGACCGATTCGACTCGTGAACACGGCGCTATTAAAAATTTGTCACAAAATTGACTCTCCTGTACTAGCAGACACTGCGGTAACGTAACTCAGCCACTTGCTAGAGCGGGGCGCAGGACAGTTATGCTTAGCATGTAGCAGGACCCATGCCTCTCAAACAAGTCCTACGTACTGTACTAGGAGGTAGCCCTCTCTGCTTCCTCGGAGTGGTGGTTTGTGGGCTCAGATTTCCGTCTTTAGCAGATCGTTTCATAGTGAATATGTCACCCGAAGCTGTTCAAGTTACTGTGAGTAGAACTGGTAAGAAAATGATACTTCAGAAATATTACGCTTTTGGATTCCAAAAATAGTGTAGCACAGTGTGCGTGGAACATTAAAAATTTCAAAACTTCTGGTAAAATTGCATCCTGTGGAGACACCGATGTCTTCAATAGTCAAGAAACTCACAACCACCCGGAAATAGCTGGTGATAAAATTCAGAGGTAGAAAATATTTTGTGATCTGAAGAGGAAAACTACAGAAGATATTTGTGACAGACCATCAAAACTTCATATGTAATCAATTAAAAGGAGATCATACGGAAGAAATAACCGTTAAAGAGGTTTACCGCTTTCGAAAATCAGTTTACGAAAATTTAGACTGAAAATTCTGCCGAAATTACTTAAAAGTATCAGGTGGTTCATGTTGTCCTGAACGCACGAAGTGTGAAAACTACAGATGAGGCGTATTTGTTTTTACCTAATGATGCTTGTACCGTTGTAATATTCCATGAATCTGAAAACCTCAAAATACTTAGTGAGTGTGACACGATATATGTCGCTGAAACTTTCAGATATTGCACAAAATTTTTTGTCAGTTACATAAGATCTATGGGCTTGCTAATGCACATTACATTCAATGATTTTATTTTCTTTGCTGAACGATAAAAAACTTCATCTTATCAAAATGTCTTTTCAACAGTTGTTGATAATTGTGATAATCTAGGTCTGAAATTATCTCCAACATTAGTCAAAATATCCACGGGTGTGCTGCCGGTCTATAGTGTCCAACGGGCACAATATTTCGGCGATCATACATGTCGCCATCATCAGGTGAACTGACGGACTGAGCTCCTGTGAACGTGCCGGCACGGAGATCCGTACGCTATGGCTGCTCAGAGGGAACTGGGTTCGGTCGCGGCGGCGGCCGATTTAAATACCCTCCGCCCGCGGCGCGCTCCCTCCGCCGTCCGCGCCCCACGCCACGGTCGCGCGGTGGAACAGATTGCGACGGCGTCTGAGATGACGTCGGAGTGATGGCTCTGTCCGCCGTGGTCGTCACAACTATACGTTTGCTCGATTTACTCTTGATTAACCCGATCGCTGGTTCCCAAGCCTTGCTAAGATTATAGCCACAGTCACGGTTTATGAGGTCGTCATTGGTGCGAATTTCGATGGCCTCTCTAACAACGCTGTCCCAGTATCTCGACGTCTGTACCAGAATCCTCGTGCGGTCATATTCCATGGCGTGATTTTCCGACAAACAATGTTCAGCGACCGCCGACTTGCTCGGATACATCAGGCGAGTGTGCCTCTGGTGTTCACGGCATCGATCCTCGACGGTACGCATCGTCTGACCAATATACGACTTGCCACATTGACACGGAATCTGGTACACGCCGGCCTTCCTCAAACCGAGGTCATCTTTGGCGCTCCCCACCAGTGCACGAGTTTTATTTGGAGGACAAAACACAGTTCCGACCCGGTGTTTCCTCAGAATGCGAGCGATTTTCCCCGAGAGTGCTCCTGTATATGGAATAAATGCAGTGCCTACCTCCTCCCTCGTGACTTCATCCATCTCAAGAGGTTGTGCTGCAGTGGTTGGGCGGAGAGCACGTTGAATCTGCCACTCTGAGTACCCATTTTTCCGAAATACAGTTCTCAGATGTTCCAATTCCTGGGGTAGACTCTCTGCGTCAGAGATAGTGCGCGCCCTATGTACTAGAGTTTTAAGTACCCCATTCCTCTGTGAAGGGTGGTGGCAGCTGTCTGCGTGCAAATACAGATCAGTGTGCGTAGTCTTCCGATACACCCCATGACCTAGGGTGCCGTCAGCCCTTCTCTTGACCAAGACGTCAAGGAAAGGTAATTTACCCTCCGTTTCAGTCTCCATAGTGAATTTGATGTTGGGGTGTATGGAGTTTAGATGTGTAAGGAAGTCAAGGAGTTTATCCATACCATGTGGCCAGATGACGAACGTGTCGTCCACGTAACGGAAAAAGCAAGTAGGTTTCCATACGGATGACGAGAGGGCTTCCTCCTCGAAGTTCTCCATGTACAAATTCGCTACCACCGGTGAGAGTGGGCTACCCATGGCGACTCCCTCCGTTTGTTCGTAGTATTCTCCATTAAAAAGAAAATACGTGGAAGTCAAGACATGCCTAAAAAGTTCAGTGGTCTTCTCGTCAAACTTCTGACTAATCAATTCTAGTGACTCTCGCAGGGGTACCCTCGTAAACAAGGAAACGACGTCAAAACTCACCATGATATCTGACTCATCCAACCTGAAGCTGTCAAGGCGTTTAACAAAATCCACGGAATTACGGATGTGACGAGGGCATTTACCCACATAAGGACTTAATATTCCCGTCAGGTATTTGGCCAGCAAATATGTAGGTGCCCTGATGTTGCTGACAATGGGGCGTAATGGTATCCCCTCTTTTTGAACCTTCGGGAGTCCATATAGTCTAGGCGGTACCGGACCTTGGGGTAACAATTTCTTAGCGTCACCCTCCGGTAAATCTGCGTCCTTGAGAAGCGCCCTCGTCTTGTTCTCCACCTTCTTTGTAGGATCAACGCTGATCTTCCGGTAGGAATCGTCATTTAGCAGGCTCTGCATCTTATCAGTGTAGTCCTTATGGGAGACAACAACTGTAGCATTGCCTTTGTCAGCCGGTAAGACAACAATTTCAGAGCGCTCCCTCAGATCACGAATGGCCGCCCTCTCTTTACTGCTGATATTTGACTTCATCGGCTTGGATTTCGTCAACGCACGACAAGTTTCACGACGTATTTCCTCGGCTGATTCTGGCGGAAGTCGAGCTGCAACCTGTTCAACAGCACTAACAATTTCTGCGACTGGAGTGAACTTGGGGGTGGGAGCGAAGTTGAGACCTTTCTGCAAAACCGAGACTGCATCATCACTCAACACCATGCCACTCAAATTGATGACAGTCTTGCACGGAGCCTGCAGAGATGGTTTGTCAAGGAGACGTGAGAACTTAGCTGTTTGACGTCCCGTAGCCTTCTTATGGGCGGAATCAGCTGACACCCAGGTGACACCATCAATCCAATCCCAGGAACAAGAAGTAAACTTACTAGCCAGTTGCAAATGTAGTTTGAGTAATTCCTGTGAGATAAACTCAAGGCTCCGGCGGGTGAATTGCACTCTCTCACGTACCAATGCGAGGCTGGCTCGTTTCTTGATTCTCTTAGCTGCTGCAGAATCGATGTGATGCATAACCTTAGCAAAATTTGGAACAACATTCTCGGAACGACATCTCTTTAGAAAGGCAAGAGTACTTAGCAAACGACATCTACGGTGGCGCAACTTTTCAAATTTCTTCATGCTGCGATACATCTCCTCCCCGTAAAGGTGTATGATGTGATTCTTGAGTTTCTCCCGGCGTATTTGATAGTCAAAATATCCACGGGTGTGCTGCCGGTCTATAGTGTACAGACGTCGAGATACTGGGACAGCGTTGTTAGAGAGGCCATCGAAATTCGCACCAATGACGACCTCATAAACCGTGACTGTGGCTATAATCTTAGCAAGGCTTGGGAACCAGCGATCGGGTTAATCAAGAGTAAATCGAGCAAACGTATAGTTGTGACGACCACGGCGGACAGAGCCATCACTCCGACGTCATCTCAGACGCCGTCGCAATCTGTTCCACCGCGCGACCGTGGCGTGGGGCGCGGACGGCGGAGGGAGCGCGCCGCGGGCGGAGGGTATTTAAATCGGCCGCCGCCGCGACCGAACCCAGTTCCCTCTGAGCAGCCATAGCGTACGGATCTCCGTGCCGGCACGTTCACAGGAGCTCAGTCCGTCAGTTCACCTGATGATGGCGACATGTATGATCGCCGAAATATTGTGCCCGTTGGACACTATAGACCGGCAGCACACCCGTGGATATTTTGACTATCAAATACGCCGGGAGAAACTCAAGAATCACATCATACACCTTTACGGGGAGGAGATGTATCGCAGCATGAAGAAATTTGAAAAGTTGCGCCACCGTAGATGTCGTTTGCTAAGTACTCTTGCCTTTCTAAAGAGATGTCGTTCCGAGAATGTTGTTCCAAATTTTGCTAAGGTTATGCATCACATCGATTCTGCAGCAGCTAAGAGAATCAAGAAACGAGCCAGCCTCGCATTGGTACGTGAGAGAGTGCAATTCACCCGCCGGAGCCTTGAGTTTATCTCACAGGAATTACTCAAACTACATTTGCAACTGGTTAGTAAGTTTACTTCTTGTTCCTGGGATTGGATTGATGGTGTCACCTGGGTGTCAGCTGATTCCGCCCATAAGAAGGCTACGGGACGTCAAACAGCTAAGTTCTCACGTCTCCTTGACAAACCATCTCTGCAGGCTCCGTGCAAGACTGTCATCAATTTGAGTGGCATGGTGTTGAGTGATGATGCAGTCTCGGTTTTGCAGAAAGGTCTCAACTTCGCTCCCACCCCCAAGTTCACTCCAGTCGCAGAAATTGTTAGTGCTGTTGAACAGGTTGCAGCTCGACTTCCGCCAGAATCAGCCGAGGAAATACGTCGTGAAACTTGTCGTGCGTTGACGAAATCCAAGCCGATGAAGTCAAATATCAGCAGTAAAGAGAGGGCGGCCATTCGTGATCTGAGGGAGCGCTCTGAAATTGTTGTCTTACCGGCTGACAAAGGCAATGCTACAGTTGTTGTCTCCCATAAGGACTACACTGATAAGATGCAGAGCCTGCTAAATGACGATTCCTACCGGAAGATCAGCGTTGATCCTACAAAGAAGGTGGAGAACAAGACGAGGGCGCTTCTCAAGGACGCAGATTTACCGGAGGGTGACGCTAAGAAATTGTTACCCCAAGGTCCGGTACCGCCTAGACTATATGGACTCCCGAAGGTTCACAAAGAGGGGATACCATTACGCCCCATTGTCAGCAACATCAGGGCACCTACATATTTGCTGGCCAAATACCTGACGGGAATATTAAGTCCTTATGTGGGTAAATGCCCTCGTCACATCCGTAATTCCGTGGATTTTGTTAAACGCCTTGACAGCTTCAGGTTGGATGAGTCAGATATCATGGTGAGTTTTGACGTCGTTTCCTTGTTTACGAGGGTACCCCTGCGAGAGTCACTAGAATTGATTAGTCAGAAGTTTGACGAGAAGACCACTGAACTTTTTAGGCATGTCTTGACTTCCACGTATTTTCTTTTTAATGGAGAATACTACGAACAAACGGAGGGAGTCGCCATGGGTAGCCCACTCTCACCGGTGGTAGCGAATTTGTACATGGAGAACTTCGAGGAGGAAGCCCTCTCGTCATCCGTATGGAAACCTACTTGCTTTTTCCGTTACGTGGACGACACGTTCGTCATCTGGCCACATGGTATGGATAAACTCCTTGACTTCCTTACACATCTAAACTCCATACACCCCAACATCAAATTCACTATGGAGACTGAAACGGAGGGTAAATTACCTTTCCTTGACGTCTTGGTCAAGAGAAGGGCTGACGGCACCCTAGGTCATGGGGTGTATCGGAAGACTACGCACACTGATCTGTATTTGCACGCAGACAGCTGCCACCACCCTTCACAGAGGAATGGGGTACTTAAAACTCTAGTACATAGGGCGCGCACTATCTCTGACGCAGAGAGTCTACCCCAGGAATTGGAACATCTGAGAACTGTATTTCGGAAAAATGGGTACTCAGAGTGGCAGATTCAACGTGCTCTCCGCCCAACCACTGCAGCACAACCTCTTGAGATGGATGAAGTCACGAGGGAGGAGGTAGGCACTGCATTTATTCCATATACAGGAGCACTCTCGGGGAAAATCGCTCGCATTCTGAGGAAACACCGGGTCGGAACTGTGTTTTGTCCTCCAAATAAAACTCGTGCACTGGTGGGGAGCGCCAAAGATGACCTCGGTTTGAGGAAGGCCGGCGTGTACCAGATTCCGTGTCAATGTGGCAAGTCGTATATTGGTCAGACGATGCGTACCGTCGAGGATCGATGCCGTGAACACCAGAGGCACACTCGCCTGATGTATCCGAGCAAGTCGGCGGTCGCTGAACATTGTTTGTCGGAAAATCACGCCATGGAATATGACCGCACGAGGATTCTGGTACAGACGTCGAGATACTGGGACAGCGTTGTTAGAGAGGCCATCGAAATTCGCACCAATGACGACCTCATAAACCGTGACTGTGGCTATAATCTTAGCAAGGCTTGGGAACCAGCGATCGGGTTAATCAAGAGTAAATCGAGCAAACGTATAGTTGTGACGACCACGGCGGACAGAGCCATCACTCCGACGTCATCTCAGACGCCGTCGCAATCTGTTCCACCGCGCGACCGTGGCGTGGGGCGCGGACGGCGGAGGGAGCGCGCCGCGGGCGGAGGGTATTTAAATCGGCCGCCGCCGCGACCGAACCCAGTTCCCTCTGAGCAGCCATAGCGTACGGATCTCCGTGCCGGCACGTTCACAGGAGCTCAGTCCGTCAGTTCACCTGATGATGGCGACATGTATGATCGCCGAAATATTGTGCCCGTTGGACACTATAGACCGGCAGCACACCCGTGGATATTTTGACTATCAAATACGCCGGGAGAAACTCAAGAATCACATCTCCAACATTGTTTTAAGACTTCGAAGAAAGCGTTACGAAAGTTGGAAGTAAAGTGTAAACTGATGTAAGAATCCAAGGACGTAAATGTCATCTAACACAGAACGTTCGGATCTCCACATGACTACTATTCCGTTAATGAAATCGGGACGTTACTGCCTTATACGTTGGATTTGCCAAAGCTGGATCTTCATATGGCTTGTGACTGCTTTGTTGAAGACTTAATGGCAGCGATGCCTCGATTTGGAACGTTCTGCGACTACTTAGTTGATACGAAAATGAACTCTTTCTTCCATCCATCACGACAAAACTAAGTTACAATAGACAGAGAACCACCACTGCTTGCGAAACTTTCCACAGCAAGTACAGTCGTCAGTTCTACTCATACAGCCCAGATACGCCTACAAATTTGTTGAGGTACTGAAGAAAATTCAAATCGACAGCAAAATTGCAATCAGTTGTACTCGTCTGCGTGGTGCACGATTTGTAAGTCCTGAGGTCACTGTTCAAAAATTATTGTCTTGTGTTTTGTTAACAAAGGAACGCAGTTAACCTTTCTATTGTTTTTTATTTGTTTGGCTTCCAGAGTGTGTACTCTATAAGCCGTCCAAAACACTTGTTTACGATGTATACTGAACTGTATGAAAAGAATGCATATATTCATATTTTCAGATATAACAACTCAAAGCTGTCACAGTTTTGTCCACCATAAGCTGATAACAAACACCGGGAGGTTTTGAAAGGTAATGACACCGAATTTTTTTTATGTGAAAACGCTGTAATCGTTTTAAATAAAACAAACTTTTTAACATTCTACGTTTAGTTCTTCATGTCTGCATACTTGCAGCTCTCTGCCGCTAGAGAGCTCGGTACTGCAGCGTGTAATGTGACGGTGTGTAACATAATTATGTCGGTGCGTGGAAGCAGCGTGCTGTAGTCTAGTTTCTAAACGCAGATGAGTTCCTCTTCACATGGAGCACCCTGTCCTTCAGCACGACAATGCGAGAACAAATATGAGCGCGGCGACATCTGCTACAGTACGACGGCTTTGGTTCACTGTCACCAGTCATCCTCCATACAGTCCCGGCTTGGTCCCAAACAATTTTCATTTATTTCAGAACTTAAAGAACACCTTCGAGGTTTTCAGTTTGATAGTGACTAAGAGGTGCAAGCAGAGGTGAGATTGTAGCTCCGTCAAAAAGTAAAAAATTTTATAGTGACGGTATCAACAAACTGGACTCTCGTTGGCAGAAATATGTTCTTTCCCAGGATGACTATGTTTAGAAATAAATATATAGACATAAAGAATAAAGATGTAGAATGGGCGCGGGATTAGCCGAGCGGTCATGGACTGTGCAGCTGGTCCCGGCGGAGGTTCGAGTACTCCCTCGTGCATGGGTGTGTGTGTGTTTGTCCTTAGGATAATTTAGCTTAAGTAGTGTGTAAGCTTAGGGACTGATGAACTTAGCAGTTAAGCCCCATAAGATTTCACACACATTTGAACATTTATTTGTTAATAACGTTTGTTTAATTTAAAAAGCCTAAGATTTTTTATATGCAAAATTCGGAGGCATTACTTTTTAGTACGCCCTCGTAGATTTTTGAAGTAAATTAGATTTGCCATTTATCCACTTACACCATTACGGAAACTGCATCACAAACAAGACACAAAAATGGAAAGCGGATACCATTAATACCTACCTATTTTTCTCTATATTCTCAAGGAAATTAATAATCGCTTTGTAATATCGAATGTCTTTGGTAAACAAAAGAGAGAAGCTGATTGAGGGGGAGGTGGTATCCCATAATCAAATGGTTCAAATGGCTCTGAGCACTATCGCACCTAACTTCTTCAAACGGTTCAAATGGCTCTGAGCACTATGTGACTTAACATCTATGGTCATCAGTCCCTTAGAATTTAGAACTACTTAAAACTAACTAACCTAAGGACGTCACACAACACCCAGTCATCACAAGGCAGAGAAAATCCCTGACCCCACCGGGAATCGAACCCGGGAACCCGGACTGAACTTCTGAGGTCATCAGTCCCCTAGAACTTACAACTACTTAAACCTAACTAACCTAAGGACATCACACACATCCAAGCCCGAGGCAGGATTCGAACCTCCGACCGTAGCGGTCGCGCGGTTCCAGAGTGTAGCGCCTAGAACCGCTCGGCCACCTCGGCCGGCTCCCATAATCATCAATGTCTACAAAATGTCTGATCTTTCACAGTCAAATGTGGGACACGAAGACGAGACGACGTAAATCACATCTTCCGAAGAATCACACTCACATGCAGGACAACTGTTGATGTAGAGGAGAGGAAACGAGGCGTGGTTCAAGCGGAGTCGAATGATGGCGGATATCGTTCGTCGGTCCTCGTGTGTCCTCTAAACCACAGCTTTACAAGAATTCGAGTTTGTATCAACGTATAATAACCACCTTTCGTTTATTGAGACACGTTCCACATATCTTACCACTGATGTCTTCGAGGCCTCTTGACCTCGCATCAGTAGTCTTGTACAGCTATTTCAGATCAAGGACAACGCCTACAGAAGCAGCTTGCTTCGCTGATACGTCAACTTCTCGTTATAGCGGATGTCGGTGGGGGAATACACCCACGGCAAATGGGTGGTCTGCCCCCTCCGTACACTGTGAACATATTCCCAAGACCACTTCCAATATCACACTTAATCTATTGCATGTTTATTTTGGAAATATTATAAACAAAAATTTATCTCGCTTACAAGCAAACACGGTTTATACATTGCTAACCTAAAATTACGAAGAAAAAATCTAGCACAAACAGGTCTAGTTCACAATATCTCAGTACGAACTTACCCCCGTCTGAAGGGCTTCCACTTAGTAACAGTACTTGCTAGGTCGTAAGACACTTTTCGTAACACTCTTGTTAGCTGTAGACGAGGCAAAATGAATAAATAGACAGCAGTTTGAAATGGTTGCCATTGCAGAGTGTCTCCTCTTTCGATATGGAATCACTTTTTATGACTGTTTGTTCGAACTGGGGTTTTAAGCCTAAATATAGATAAGAAATACTTGTAAAAATTACTGCTTTTCCCGTAAAGTTTTAAATTGTCGTTCAGTAGTATTCTTTGTATAAAGATTGTATTTTATATTAAGTCTTCTGTGATGAATGACTGAGAAGAATTATTGTTTCGACCCGTCTATATTAACAGACTATTATTAGAGTATATTACCTGCATTCGTTGCCTGTAGCGATGTAGTCACACCCTTCTCAACTGTAATAAGTCTGCACAACCTGAGTATCAAAAATGGAGGAAGTGTAAGTGTGGATATCCACAGTGCGTGCTGCATCGGAATCTGAAATGGGTACGGATGAGGTTGAAGATTGAAGGTGGTGCGTAAGGCATCCTCGAATTGGAAGAGCACTGTCCGCGACAAGTGGGACCAGCGTTCGCGTCCTAGGCCAGAAACTTGATATGGCACGTCAGCAAGACTCGCCAAGCCCAATCTTCTGATACACTGTAAAGTTGTGTTGTGAACGGAGTAGATCACACTAGATAATGGCGATAGGTCAGCTCTCAAGCAGCACGTTAGCGCCTCGGCATCCAGTTGATTATTACTGTGCCGCACCAATGGCCCAGGCTGCGACTGCGGCGGAGGAAGTCTCAGGTGGGAATGAGTGCGAGGCGACTTCCCAGCTTCGACATTTGCCTGGTGGCCAGGGGTTGCCTCCCGAAAACGTTGGTCGGTAATACAATTGTTGGATCACGTTACATGTTTTCAGTGACAGGCTGCTGTATTTACAGGTACAATAGTAGACGTCGGGAATGTCACCGATTTCTTGGAATATACCGGTGACAATAAGCATCGTTGTACTACTAGTAGAGGTACTCAATGCTGCTAGCTCGAGCAGTGTGGACAGCCCGTAGTCTTTCCCAGGGCACTCACATAACTGACAGGCTGCTGGCGGGAATCTGTAGGTTAGCTTCTGTTCTTTACTAGCTGTGTGCTAGTTCATTTTTATTGTGAAGTCTGATTATTAGTTCTTGATTCCAGTTTTTGTGTTGTTAATCGTAAGTGTGCGTTTTTTCTTTCTTGTGCCTATAAACTGAATTTTTTAAATTAAATAATTCGTGTAATGTAATTTTTTTAAAGAATTTGTGTAAGGTTACATCACCTTTTACATAACAATACAACGCCTTTAATAAATACGCAAATATTTCTAAAGTTATTACCTTCATTCGCTTAGTTCAATTCTGAAACATTTCGTGCACCTCGCGACCAACGTGCCTCGTTAAGGCAAAACAGCTCCACAGAATCTTTATAATGTAATCATTTAACCCACAAAGTAGATAGTTTTATGTTCTTGCGCTTTATTGCTTGTGGTCTACAGAAGAGTAAGCGATAGCTCCGTAAATATTGGCTTACGCGAAAAATAGTACTTTTTGATACTTTTCAGCGTTATCTGACATTTTTTGCGCACATCGAAAAGTCACGCTGTATTTTTAAGGTCCAACATGTATTATACAGCCTGATAGGTGGAAAACGAGCATAGGGCTGAATACGTGTCACACGACGTTCCTAAGCTTTGTGAGCACATTCTGCCAGGTCGTGAGATTACCTTCTGTTGGTATTTTCTTGTTGAAATTGCAGATATTCATCTTCCTCGGTCAAATGATAAGAATTTTATCTTTTGTATGAATCTAATGGGCTGTCTCTCTTCCTCGGCTGTCGCCCGTACCTCTACATGATTGGTGGCAAGTTGTGCTGCTGAATTACGTCAAGACGACTGAGCAGGGACACAAACAAGATGTTATCCACTGGTGGCGGCGCGGCTGCCGCTTGTACACCTGCGTCTGCGATAGCAGCCACCACATTGTTTTCGCCGCCTGAATATTCTCTTTTATCCGGAACTGGCTTATATACAGCAGCGACACGGCCAGCCAGATAAGACGTATCGCGTGGCGGCAAGTCTCTGAATGCCGCGAGAAACCACGGCCAGCCAGATAAGACGTATTGCGTGGCGGAACGTCTCTGAATGACGCGAGAAACCCCCCGGTACTCGTCATTTTGACTGTGCCGCTCAAGAACTTGCTTCGTCCTTGAAAATTGTTGGAATATTGGTTATTCGTGCGTTAATGCACTGTTTTTTCTGTTGTAGCCTTCAGTCCGAAGACTGGTCAATGCAGCTGTTCTCGTTATTCTATCTGTCGAGTCCGCTCCAATTCTATTGAGTTCTCTCCATGACTACACGAAGCTATATTTCAGTGAAGCTGTCCACTTCAGTTGAGCTTTCACCTGCTTCTGTAATTTTCGCCCTTCACACGTACCTTGTCAATATATCCCTTCTTTTACTCAAGTTTGTTTCTTTGGTTTAGTATTTCAGTAGATATTGGATCTTTAGCAATCTTCTGCAATGGTACATTTCAGAATCTTTTGTTATCTTCTTCTCTGTTCTATTTATCGTCCATGTGAGTGTTCCATGCGTAGCTACATTACTTCCTTTGAGAAGACTTACTACGACTTAAATTTATGATAAATGTTAGCATATGTCTCTTTTTCAGGAAGACATTCTTGCTATTGTCAGTATATTCTTGCTATTGTCAGTCTGCATTTTAGGTCCTTTCTGCTTCTGCCACTGTCAGTTATTTTGCTGCCCAAATAGCAAAACTCCTCTGCTGACTTTGAATGTCTCATTACCTAATCAAATACTCAAGTTTCATGTGATTTAATAGGATTACATTCTATTAAACTTGTTTTACTTTTGTTGATATTTATGTTATAACCTCATATCACGACTCTGTCCGTTCTGTTCAAATGATCGTCCGAGACCTCTGCCGTGTCTGACAGAATTACAGTGCCTCACAAAGCGTAAGGTTTTAATTTCTTCTAACTTCAATTTCCTTCACGCAATTCTCTTGGGCTTCTTTCTTGCTCTATGCACATATTGAATAAGATGGAGAGTAATCTTGCCCTTAGTTTTCAGCTTCTTCGGTATATCTTCTAAGATTTCTTCGGAACCCAAGTTAATCTTCTGCTAGATCTGTTTCCAGCTGGCGTTGCAACCTTCTGTAGATACTCCGTGTTATTCCAGAATGGGATTTTCACTCTGCAGCGGCGTGTGCGCTGAT
The DNA here is from genome assembly GCF_023864345.2 of Schistocerca serialis cubense. Taxonomy (NCBI): domain Eukaryota; kingdom Metazoa; phylum Arthropoda; class Insecta; order Orthoptera; family Acrididae; genus Schistocerca; species Schistocerca serialis. Next base: position 469,351,259 of record NC_064646.1, on the reverse strand, counting down.
ATGAAACTTCCTGGCAGATTAAAACTGTGTGCCGGACCGAGACTCAAACTCGGGACCTTTGCCTTTCGGGGGGCAAGTACTCTACCAACTGAGCTACCCAAGCACAACTCACGCCCGGTCCTCACAGCTCTAAGCCGCGAAAGGCAAAGGTCCCGAGTTCGAGTCTCGGTCCGGCATACAGTTTAAATTGTCAGGAAGTTTCACTCCGTGTTATTAATTTACAACCATGACTTACTGCACTAGCGGTTTGTTATATACCTGTCAGCACATTTAACAAAAAATATCATCGGTACGGATGACAGTGAGACAAAGCAGGCAGATTTAAAGCGAGCTGCACGATCTTTTATAGTAGTTGTAATAGTTTGATATACAGGACTTCGTGGAGCTGATTGGGAGGACGTTCACTGAGGAGATGGGTCTTTCGTCAAAAAATTCAGTACGGAGCAATTCTTATTCCCTCGTGGTTTTTAAAAAAGACACATTCTGTAGCAAAAATGAACTGTTTTACGATGAGCATCATAGTTTTTCACTGATTTTTTCACCACTTTAAATAAATATTATAAAAGTTTATTTAATCTGTTACTAGCCGGTGTGTCGTAACTCTGAACCAGTCTTAGCGAAACTGGACACTCGAATAACATTCGAAGGACAGTCGTAAGAGTAGAATGCGACTAAGACGTTTGCCGGTGTGTTGTATTGTCCACGTCGCACTACTTAGATACCAAGGGTCCTTCGATGGGAGATCTGGAACAGGCGTTTCCGTTTAAGTTAGTGTTCCTGACTGCTGCTGCTGAGAAAATCGCAGACAGTTCGTTTCGTCTTATCGTCCACATATACAGTACCGGAGTCAAGTCTCCTCGAAGACATTTTTAATTTGGGGTAGGTCTAGTATAGAGGCAAAAGATTTTGATTTTTTAGGAAGAACACACTTTTTTTTTTACTAATTATGTATTTTCACAAGTTACGTTTCGGGTTGTTATCCTGTTGCCTGGCATAACTGACGAAGATGCTGTAAAGCGCAATATTACAAACATAAATAACAAACAGTTCAATTCATCAACGAAATTAACTGCTGATATTAAATATACAAAATAATACATTTACAATCACTGAACACTAGAATAACTGATAAATCCATTTATAGTGGAGCCCAACTTAACAAAAACATATTGTCCTACACGTCACGTCGGGCAGTATCAAGGAGCGCAGAACAATAGGACTCTGCCGATTCAGTTGAGGAAGCTTCTTGTAATGCCTAGTGTATCAAGCCAGCAATTTCTTTTCCTGGTGCCCAAAGCTCAATATTTTTGCTGCTACTGCATAACTGTTTTTTTTTATTTTTTAAATTTTTTCCTGGCAATGTTGTGTAACGGTGGAATCTATCTTCTGCGGCTTCCAACTTCTTTGGTGTTCTTTTAGTTTGATACGCACCAATTTGCCTGTTTTTTCCTATGTAGTACTAGCCGCACATATTGCAGCTGATGTTTTATACTCCAGTTTTGTTGCTTCTGGACTGCTCGTATTAGGGGCTAAATAATTTTATGCCTACTCTCTCTATCTCTCTCTCTCTGGTATAGCAGGTCAATACATGTTTATTCCCTTCAAAATATTGCATATTTTGTTCGCCAATCTACCGACAGTATGCTTATTGTTCAAAATCAGTGCTGGAAATTGGAACTGTCAGCGAACTGTGGATCAAATGAAGAGCGGCATGTTTGATTCGTCGGAGACAGGGTGCATGAGGAAGCAGGACTGAGGGAGTGAGTCGGCTTATGTCCCTTCATATACGATCTAAGAAAAAGAAAACGGGACATCACTTGGGAATCATCCGAATGGGACAGAAATCGGTAGATGTGATGTACATGTACAGACAAACAAATTATTGCAATTACATATAAATTAGATTTATTAGAGAGAAAGAGTTTCACAAATTGAGCAAGTCAATAACGCGTTGGTCCACCTATGGTCTTTATGCAAGCAGTTATTCGACTTGCATTGATTGTCGGATGTTCTCCTGAGGGATATCGTGCCAGACTCTGTCCAACTGATAAGTTACATCGTCAAAATTCGGAGCTGGTTGGAGGACTCTGCCTATGATACTCAAAACGTTCTTAATTGGGAAAAGATATGGTGACCTTGCTGGCCAAGGTAGGGTTTGGCAACCATGGCGGCAAATAGTGCAAACTCCCGCCATGCCTGGAGGTGCCCCGGATACCAACTTGATTGTCGCCCGCCTTACGGCCCGGCAACCAGGACTGATGGTATGAGATGCCATTTCTTTTTCTTTTCATAGCAGGACCCATTTGGGTGTCATCTACAGCACCCTTACAGCACAGCGGAACGTCGACGACGTTCGAAGCCCCGTTTTGTTGCTCTTCATGCAAGCCGTCCTGGGCATACATTTCACCACGATAGCCCCCGCTCGCACGCGGTGAGGGTTTCTGCTGCTTGTCTTCGTGCCTGTCAAATCCCGCTTTGGTCAGCAAATTCGCTGAATCTCTTTCCAGTTGAGAACGTTTGAAGCATTATGGGCATGGCTCTCCAACCAGCTCGGGATTTTGACGATCTAACGCGCCAGTTGGATAGAATATGAGACGACATCCCTGAGGAGGACATTCAGCAACTCTATAAATCAATGGCAAGCCAAACAACTGCCGCGTAAGGTCTAGAAGTGAACCACCACATTATCGACTAGCTCAGTTTGTAGAGCTCTTTCTCTTCGATAAATCATCCAATTCTTCTGAAATTGTAACCATTTGTTTGTCTGTACATGCAAATTACAGCCAACGATTTTCGTCCCATTCGGATAATTCTTAGTGATGCGTCTTTTCTTTTTTCTTAGAGTGTTTTGGTGGCTTCCTGTGTTGATGCCAACATTAATGGATGCTACTCCAGGTCGCGTGTTGAGCTGTATGTTATTGTGTTGCTTGTTCATATTTTCCAGAAAACTTGATCCTATGCAAATACACTGCACGTCATGAACGTACCTATACGAGTGACTATCCACAAACGAACGAACGTTCCGAGATGACGCTGCAGTCTTCTCACACTTTATACGAGAAACTTTCTCTCCCTCCTGCATTGTTTTTCGCCGTCGCGTTCGGACTGACATTCTTTATACCAGTTCGCTCCCTCATGCACTGAAAAGTTTTGCGGAACAGGTATTAGAAAGAGAGAGAGTGGGGGGGGGGGGGCGACTCCTTCCTTCTATCTTTCATTATAGCTTTTGTCAGTCACTGTTCAATTTCAGCGGCCGATTGTGGATGACTGGGTTTCGATCGGTCGAACATACTGCTTCTGCCTTAGTTTAATCGTTTCGTGAGCCGCCTGATAGAGGAAAGAGAACTATTTGCCGCTCATTTTTCGAATATGTTTATCACAAATTCCCATTTTTCACGGGAGGGAACCGTCATTTGTCCTCTAACGATACCCCATAAGCCCGCTTTGAATTTGACTATTGCAAAGTAGTTGAGCACCATCATGTGCGTCTGCATTTGGGTCACCGAAGAAAACATGTTTTTCGTTATCGTATAGAACTGTAGTTGCCAGATTTTCTATGACCATTGCCCCTAAACGAGACCAGATATTAACCAACACCACCAACAAAGTTTGGCAAATAATAGTAGTCTGTGACATTGTTGGCACTGCTTATTTCGAACAGTCCTTTCTATATTCAGTTTTGTGCCCTTCAGTGTATACTGTAAGTCAAGCTGGAAGTTCATTCGGTCCTCCCTTTAGTTTTCATTTGTACCATACCGTAGCTGTGCTCATCGCAAACTTCTCCTCTGTCGCTGCCGTTCGCCTCTGAAACAAGCTGCCCTGCTCTCTGCTAACTTTCCAGTGCCCTGTTGCTATTAAGAAGTGGCTTAAGTGCTTCCTTCCTTCACAACGCTTGCCTGAAAATTATCGACTCCCTGCTCATGGCGCTTTTCATTAGTTGGTCTGAAAGGGTCTTGTAGCCACCTTTCATTAGTCCGGTAGCCCATTTTCACTAGCATTTCTCTTTCTTTTCCTTGTTTCTCTTTTCTCATAACTCTCATAGTGGTGTGATTGAATGAATGTCGTTGTGTGTCACATTGCTAGACGGTGGCGTAGTCTGCTGCAGAAAGTCTGCGATAGTCATACAGATTCAGCAGCAGTTGTACAGAATAGCCAACTCTCGTAGTGGTCAAGTAGGCAAAGAGGTTTGCGCTACTTGTGAGAAATCCACGTGCGTTAGGTTGGTGGCAGAAATGGCATCTTTGGGTTTTCCGGGCCACGCGGAGCGTGGAAGAGGCTGGAGAAGTAAAAGGGAGGAGTCTGCCGCTGGGTACGGGAAGCGTCCACAGCTGTGCTCGAGTCGAAGAAGGGTGAGTTAGACTGAGCGCGTGGCGCGTTGTTACTTGCCGAGGGGAGAGCTGTTAGCTTTTGGTCTCGCTTTGCCTTGTCGCGGCAAGGAATGCAGAACTTTGGCAGATTTTTCTTTTAGTAAATTTCTATAGCAGACTTGGATCCACCGGAAGAGCGCCACAGAAAGGTGTCGATAAGAAGTGAGCACTCGCTTCTGTATGAATGTCGGTTTGCCTTCAGCTGTACCTGTATAAGCTTTCATTTTTCTAAATATTAATAGCTTTGCCTTCTCGTAAATTTTCCTTGCTTTATGTATCTTTCGTCCGTGGGGAGCCGACCACGTGGTTGAACATTAGAGTTTGTTGGGCTACCGTCATCACTAACTGTCCGGTCTCATGTTTGTTTTAAGGAATGTTAACTGTTCGTGATTGTGTGATGTGATATTGTTGCAACTTGGCCACGATACCTAGAAATTGCGACTCCACAAACCACGTGGGCATGCGGGTGTACTGCGAAACGTGTACCGTTTCACGAGTTATTGCGATCAGTTGTCAGGCAACAGCAGTTGTATGAATGATTCAAACCAATGATTTTAGGGGTAGATTATAACGGTGTATGTATCGATGCTTTTCTTTAATGTTTTAGGAATTAATGTTATCAGGAATTGTGTACATGCCTCACATCCATATCTTAGGAATAAATGATTTTATACACAATCTTCTCTTACATTCCGAAGTTACGTTTTTGTACCTAAGCCACTCACCTCGTAGCTTTCCTGTTAGCACATCCAACGCGTTTCCTTACGCACAGGTCCAGTGATTAGTTTCCCCTTTTATTTTAAAACAAATGCTTAAATTAAGTCTTATTTTCAGGTGTGTTGCTGGGAGCTCATCTTCTGCAGTGTTCATGCATGTACTATTTTACTTTAAATGGTTGATTCTCGTGGACAGTGCACGGGAAATACTATTAATTATATCGCATCTCCTATGAGCGATATCACGACGTACGAATTTTTATGAGTTTTTGGTCTGTGATCAAATTAATTTATTTTCCGACTCGGCCAAACCTTTGATTAGTTGTATGGTTCGAGTCGGTGGCGACCCTAATCTACTCACGTTAGTTTCACAATCAATAAGCATTTCCATTCCCACTCTTAACGTAATAACCCGTAGAAACAGGTTAGTTACAGGTCAGTCTCGTTACTTTTCTGCTTGTTTTCAGTAATCGTATCCATCTTTCTCTTTCTCTGCCATTGTCTCATGTCGTTTATCGTGGCTTGTCATTGTTGTACTCCCATGAAGGAAAATAAACTTTGTTTATATTTTTATTTTTGCATAGTAGTAATTTTTATATTTTTATTTTTGCATTGTAGTAATTGCTAAATGTTTTATCGTGTTGTGTATTAGATGAGGAGAGTGGACAGGTAGAGAAAGTAACTACGAAAGAGGTACAGAAAGCGGAAACACAAATAGAAACTGGGAAATCACCAAGGCCTGGAAACGTATCCGTAGAACTAGTGAGATATGCCCCAAGCATTCTGTATGAATGTCTATGCGATTTATTTAATAAATGTATGTGGGATGTTGAGGAAATTCCAGCAGAGCGGAACTTAGCGTATCTAATCCCCATACTCGTACATAAAAAAGGAAACAAGAAAGTATGTAGTAATTATCGTGGCGTAAGTGTAACAACCACTATTAGCAGGCTGTACGAGGAGATTTTAAAATCAGGAATGAAGTGGAAGAACAGAGTATCTTTAGAAGAGGCAGGTAATGTGTAGATAACGTATTTACCCTTAGAGAGATCATGAAGTAAAGTTGGAATCTAATCAATAACATGGTTTTCATAGATATTGAGAAAGCGTATGACATAGTGCCGCACAAGCTACTGTTCGAGGTACTGTGGCCAGGGGAACTGTCAAAACTTTATGTAAGAAGTATGATAAACCTGTACAAGTAGGCAGAATGTGGCATTACAACGGGGGAAGGAATTTCTGGAGAGGCCTGAAGCAAGAATGCTGTCTGCCTCCCACACTCTTAAAGATGTATGTGCAGAAGGCACTGAATTTGTGGTGCAGAAAGTGCATGGGCGTGGGGATTGAAGTAGGGAACCACTATATGTACACGCTTTTCTATGCTGATGATCAGGTCGTTGCAGCAAACGATGAAGAGGATGTAACTTACATGCTCAGGAAGTTGTTGGAGGAGTGTAAAAAGTGGGACTTGAAAATTTATTTTGAGAAGGCGGAATATCTATGTTGCAGAAAAGAGGGAAGTAATGTGGACATTGACGGACATCTTATTAAAGTGTGTAAAGGGTTAAGTACCGGGATAGTATTGTTTCACGTGATGGAAAATGTTACAGAGATATCAAACAATGGATCAGGCAGGGAAGGGCTCTATCCAAAAATTAAACCCTGACTTTAATCCTAAAAAATGAGGTTAAAGTTTAAAATTAATTTATACAAATCCGTCGTTGAACCAATAACAAGCTATGGAAATGAATGCTGCGAATTCAGAGAAAGAAATAAAAAGAGACTTAGAGCTTTAGAAATGAGCCGCTTGAGAAGAGCCTGTAGAATTTCCCGACTTGACCAAGTAAGAAATGCGGAAATAAGGGAGAGGACACAGACTTATTATAGTATTATGGATAAAGTGGAAGAAAGACAGCTAGTATGTTTAGGGCATGTCAAAAGAATGGACGAAGACAGATGGCGCAAGAGAGTACTTTCATTGTAACCTCCTGGAAGCAGAAGAAGAGGGAGACGACGGAAAGTGTGGTTAAGTGGTATCCAAGAAGCGATGGAGAGAAGAGGAATGGAAGAGGTTGAGGAAGAGCGGCGAGATCGAGGCATTTGGCGATAGAGATGCGGGATGCAGTGACAGTCGTAGGACCCCCGCACCTCGAAACAAGGAAGGATATTAGATGTCACTTGTTACATGCTTGTTGTAATGAATGTAATGCAAAATATGTGCATTGGCTGGTAAGATATAAAAAAGGATCTATTGGCCTTAATTTTGCTAAGTCAAATAATCAATAACTATAAATAACTGAAAGTCTAGTTTCACACCTGTAAGTTGTAGCAAATGACGTCAGTAACCTTAAGAGGCCTTCCGACAACGTCGATTATGATCGACACATCGCCAGAATAAAGCCGGTTCTATCAGAATTTGTTTATGTGTGTTAATGAGAAAAATGTTAAAAAGTGCAGGGTTATTGAGGAAGAATGGAGATGTGTGTGAAGTCCTAGGAGAGGAAAGACCACGAAGAAATACATCACGTAAGAGCGCAGGGTGAGAAGTGCAGCGCCCACCTCTATTTAATTACCCGTAGTCTTGAGTACTGATGTGACAGACCTTGATAAGTGGGCCAAGATTTCTAACGTTAGCATCCTGAAAAGAATTGCGTGAGCGAAGGCTGACAGAAAATTAATTGCAGTCTGGGGATCTGAAAGATTATCTGGCTGCCTCTGGTTCTCGGCTATATATAGTTGGCTGCAAGTGACTATAGCACCACCCAACGGATAACCTACTTCGTAAACCTGCTACAGTTACACGTATTAGAATGACAGAGACCGCTGAGTCATACAGTTTACATTCATCAGGTAGAGAAATATGGTAATTACTAAGGAAGTTAAGTTGAAACAAAATAACACTAAAGGACTACACCTATATTTCAGCTAACAGGATTGTGTACATATACTGTCCACATCGAGAGTCCGAAGGGATAAAACTCGTACCAGAAGAATGAGGTGCAAAGTTACGTCGCTCACAAACTTCATCATTAAGTAATCCGAATTCTCAAGAAATTTCTCTGAACCAGAAATTTCTGCTGCTGTTAAAATCATAAGAGCTAGAAAAGTACCGGGAAGTAGTGGAACCCATCCCGAATTTCTTCGATATGGTTAGAACTATGCTAAAAGATGATTGGCGGAATTCTTATGACATTATGATATTAGATTCAGTTCTACAAAATATGAACCAGTCAAAACATAGCAGTACCTAGACCTGGCAAGTCATCAGACCAGCCAAAGAACTATAGCCCAGTTGCGGTATAGGAACACATTTGTAAATTCCTTGAAAGATTTGTGTGCAATCGCATTAGACCACTGATCTTTCAGAACCTTCCTGTCGAGCAAGCTAGATTCCGACCAGTACGGAGCAGCACTGATCAAGTCTTACCACTAACAACATTCTTTGAAGCGGGATATCAAACGAAGCAGAAACATCAGTCACTTTCGTTGATCTAAGTGTTAACATTTATGATGCGCTTCGGAGACATGGGCTGGTTTATAAGTTATTACAAGTTATTCCATGCAGGCGGACAACAAAGCTAATTGACAACATGTTACCTGGAAGGACATTTATTGTAACTACAGGAAAAAGACACTAACTGTCGAAAAGTGTGAAACAGTGCCTCATCGAAGGAATTCCCCCCCCCCTCCCCCTCTTGCTTGATTTATAAATAGTCGATATTCCTCCAAGATCAGAAGGTTTGGCTGTGCGGACGATTGAGCAATACCCGCTCAATGCGGAATCTTCGAACAACCGAAAAAATCCTAACTTGTGGTCAGGAAATCTTACTCCAGTACTTCCATAAATAGAGGCTACAGCCCAACCCAAATAGAATTCGTGTGTTTTCGCCTGTGCGATACTGAGTCCTTGATATCTATTTTGAGGGAGACAAACGTCGCCATAACGTCCATCAAGAATACCCTGGGATTACCGTAGGAAGTACACTGTCTTTGAAGGAGTAATTGATGCGAAAATCTTCCTAGTTCAAAAGCAGGAATAACATTACTCATAGGCCTACAGGTTGCGGATACCCAACAGATACTCTTAGAATAGCCCGCATCTCGTGGTCGTGCGGTAGCGTTCTCGCTTCCCACGCCCGGGTTCCCGGGTTCGATTCCCGGTGGGGTCAGGGATTTTCTCTGCCTCGTGATGGCTGGGTGTTGTGTGCTGTCCTTAGGTTAGTTAGGTTTAAGTAGTTCTAAGTTCTAGGGGACTTATGACCACAGCAGTTGAGTCCCATAGTGCTCAGAGCCATTTGAACCATTTGAACTCTTAGAATATCGCACTCGCATGGATGTTTTCAACAGCAAAGTACTGTGGATCTGTCTGGCTTAATAGCTCTCTGCGTCTGTCTGTCAGCCCATATGTGAAAAGGGACATGCGCATTACTTACCAAATCCATGCGCATCGTCAGTGGATCAATTCGATCTACTTCCAGATACTTTGAGTCACATTTCGCATCCTGATACAAGGCGGAAGAGCGTACTACGTGAACATCGGAATGATGTATTCTCTGTGGAGCGAAAAGGATTGACAGCAAATCATGCCAACCTTCTTGGTGAAGATGGGTTCAATGTCATAGATGAATGGAAACGCTTCTGGAAACAAAACTGTCCTCCACAATACCTGAAACTCCACTGCGTCCCAGTGCTCTCCACGCTTGGGAGAAATCTCCATCGCCATTTTGTGACTGAGTGCCGACCAACAGACAACCGTTGTTGTATCAACATGACCGGCACGTGCTGCAAGAGTCCTTTCGAATCATTACTGACTATGGCATGTGAAGTGATAAACTTTATAAAATACATTGATGTTCCCCAATTTCTGTTGCCGTTTGTATTATATGACGATGAACTGTGTTTTAGTTTAGCAATCTTTGTATATTATACAAATCTTGCGATTTAAAAATTCTTGATGACTGACAAACGATAAATAAATACGTGTAGCCAAACGGATGGATGACAAGTGGACCAATGAGTTTCTTTGGTGGTTTCCAGTGACGTAATGGAAGGTGGCTAGAAAACGTGCAACAGCAACTGGGATGCAAACAGTTGGGGGCGATAATTAATGGAGAAATCTAGAGGAGAGAGTGTATGCACGAGATGATGCCAGTTGTATGATGACGATGATGATGATGGTGATCTAATAAAGGGACGTCACTAAGATACAGTGAAATCATTATTGTTTTCACCCTTCAGAAAATTCCATTGCAGACGCCTCCACAGGATTGGGAACCACTGTTATAGCAGCAACGCGAGACGTACAAGTTCATATCTATATAGCCGCGTCCGCTATAACCATAAACGCACTCCGCCCAGCGACGTTTCTGGGAGCCACGTGGCCAAGTTTGTTCAACCCAGACCCGTATTTAGGATTCAGAGAATCAGTGAAGTCGTTCCCCGCTGCGTTGAGTTGGCAAATTTAAAACCCAATCAGAAGATGCATAAGAGATCATGCGTCGCTGTAGGCAACATAATGCAATCACTTTGGCGCTTCGCCATTCCTGCAGACTCCGGCAGCTTAGGTAAACGTACTGCTCTTTGCGATTACTAGCAAGTAAGGGAGTGCTAGTTCTGACCTGGGCGTGTGAACGCTGCAGATAACTTTAAGAGGTAACATCATCAGCAAATGACTTATTCGAGGGGGAAAATCGCTCAATAGTCACAGTAAAGTAAGATAAAAATCTCTTTCCACCGGTTACAGTTATAGAGTGGCCTTTTATGCCCCGCGCGTCCGCCTAAAAACTTTTTCAGAACGTATCTGGATGCATTGCGCGTTTATGAGGGTAGGTCCAACATTGTCGAACATTATCGTTTTGGTGGTGCATGTGTCGTGATGTGGGGAGGCATGATGTTGCATGTGCGTACTGATCTCCAAATCTTTGAACACGGTACATTCACCAACCGACATTATTGTGACCCTGTACTCATTCTCCATGCGCGTCTTTCCAGGGGCGTCCGCAGCTCGTGGTCGTGCGGTAGCGTTCTCGCTTCCCGCGCCCGGATTCCCGGGTTCGATTCCCGGCGGGGTCAGGGATTTTCTCTGCCTCGTGATGACTGGGTGTTGCGTGATGTACTTAGGTTAGTTAGGTTTAAGTAGTTCTAAGTTCTAGGGGACTGATGATCATAGATGTTAAGTCCCATAGTGCTCAGAGCCATTTGAACCATTTCCAGGGGCGCATTCGGTACTGGTTTTGTTTTATCGAACAGTCTAGACAGAGTTCTTGGAACGAGAAATTTCAGCGTGGGTTCATCTTGTATTTGTTCTTGTAACATTTATACCCGTAAGAAAGAGCTATAGGCTATAATTTTTCTGCTTCAGGTGACTGGTTTTTAATATCTTGGCTCAGTACATGCTGCGCATCGTTTGCTGATTTTAATGTTCGTTACGTTGGAAAATTGTGTGTTTCGCTGTCATTAGCATCTGTAACATTTTCAATCTGGACCGTATGCTGCACCTTGCTGATACGTCTGTCAGCAGTTTGATTTCCACAGAAGCGTACGCTTCCTCGATTCTGGCTACAGGACACAGCTACTCTTAAGTTTGCTATGGTAAGTCAATGCCAATTTTGTAACTGATCGACGTACATTGTTCAACATATATCTACTCCAGTATTTTTAGTCAAATTTTTGTGAAAGCATTGCCGACGTCTAACTAGTCGAATAGTTTTTGTAAGCTCTAGTAGGTCTCCTGCTTTTGTTAGAAATGGTAGAAGCGTTGCAAACAGTATGTGGTGTCACCGCCAGACACCACACTTGCTAGGTGGTAGCCTTTAAATCGGCCGCGGTCCGTTAGTATACGTCGGACCCGCGTGTCGCCACTGTCAGTGATTGCAGACCGAGCGCCACCACACGGCAGGTATAGAGAGACGTTCTAGCACTCGCCCAGTTGTACAGCCGACTTTGCCAGAGATGGATCACTGACAACTACGCTCTCATTTGCCGAGACGATAGTTAGCATAGCCTTCAGCTACGTCATTTGCTACGACCTAGCAAGGCGCCATAGCATTTGATATTGAGATTATAACATGTACCGTCAAGAGCGATGTACACCAATTGTGGATTAAAGTTAAGTATTATATCAACTACGTACTTTATTTGCTACTATTAATTCCCTTAACTGTTCCAGACCTCGCGCCAGCCTGCGTGAGCTTAAGCGCGGCCTTTCGGCTTCCTCTCATAGTGACTTGGCTGTCTTGCCAAGTCACAACACAGTATTTTGTACAAAATTCTACGAAGTGCTAAGAAAGAATTATTGGAATCGATAGAGGTGGATGTGTGGCAGAATTACCGGCAAGAGTTCGGGGAAGAAAAATATTTTCGTGAATCATGAGAATATTCGTGAATGGGATTGTAATGTGGCATAATAAGACTAAATATTTAATCACAAAATTAGATAACTAATGAAGTTTTTATGTCTAAACAACTCTTTACACTCCCTAAGTAAAGTACCGAGAATTGTGTAGCCGTTCCCCACGTCTTTGCAAACGTATTTTTGAGACACTACCATTCGTGTGGTGAAATTGTGAATATTGTATTAATTGCAACAAGCCCACCACCAAACTCCGAAAAATATTGTGGCAGGAAGTTTAGAAAAAAATGAGACGGAAGCAGAAACTCTCGTATGAGTATTATGTCAAAACTTTGACGATTCGTTACTGCGAAGATTTCTGGCTCGAAAATTCTGCAGGCGCGTATCTGAGTGATGTGATGGAGCCTCGGGGCTAGCCGAATGGTGGAGGGGGCCTGGCACACGCTGGAGGGTGGGTGGGGCGCAGTTGCAGGCGCTGTGGCCGCCCGTGTCAAGGGGCGGGGCCAGTTGCCATGTTCTGCATGCAAACTAACACAATCGCAACAAAGCAAAAAGAAACGCGCAGCGTCCCATCTGCCAGTTGCTCTGTCTCCTGACCACGGTTCATCATGCACCTCCATCCATGGTGTCCTGCACAGATGCGAGTACGTGCACTGCCTGGTAGAAAACTAGAAGACATGGTCGGTGTCAGTGTAAATTCGTGCACGTTTGCACGTATAGACATGATAAAGAGTCCAGTTCTCTGTGACAAGTGCGATGTCCATCAGAGAGCATCAATGTTGTTCGTGTTTAGTACTGTCACTACTCCCGGTATGGTACTTAACGGGTGTCAACAGCGTCAGATGTTTCCAGAATGAGATTTTTCACTCTGCAGCGGAGTGTGCGCTCATATGAAACTTCCTGGCAGATTAAAACTGTGTGCCGGACCGAGACTCGAACTCAGGGCCTTTGCCTTTCGCGGGCGAATGCTCTTCCATCTGAGCTACCCAAGCACAACCCACGACCCGTCCTCACAGCTTCAATTCTACCTTCAGAGCACTTCTGCGAACCTGAGCACTTGCCCGCGAAAGGCAAAGGTCCCGAGTTCGAGTCTCTGTCCAGCACACAGTTTTAATCAGCCATGAAGCTTCATATCAGCGCACACTCCGCTGCAGAGTGTAAATCTCATTCTGGAAACATCTGACGCTGTTGACACCCGTTATGTATCATACCAGGCGTAGTGACAGCACTTAACACGAAGAACATTGAAGTTTCAGCGTCAGATGTTGATTGATCACAGTGAAGAACACAGAGATGCCACGTACCCAAGTGAGACAGGGTTTGAAAGCGCCCCATTGTGGGTCTCCATTTGGGCGGCTAATCCAGTTGTGCAATATCCAGATATTCGGGGCATTCGGACGAGACAGTGGCGCCTGGTTGGACTGCATGGGAACGGGAGTGCAGGTATTCACGTCGTCAAGGTTCCGGTTAATCCCAAGGGAGGATCGCAATATTATGCGCCAAGCGCATCTTATTTCCTTAGCAACTGAGCTTCCAATCCGACACCAAGTAATGGGCTTCCTACAATATACTGTGTCATCCCTCACGGTTGGTCTGAGAGTAGCAGCAACTGGATTAGCGAATTACCATCTCGTGCGTAGGCCGCCGTTAACGTCACAACAGAAACGGCTGCGTATGAAATGATGCCGCGACTGAGAAGCGTGGACTGCTGACTAATGACGTCGCATTGTGTTGAGCGATGAACCGCGGCTCTGCACTACCACGGATGACCATTGTCTGGGAGAATGGCGGCGACCTGGAGAGAGGTCCGATTCTTCCCATGTTTTAAAAATGTATGGCGGTGTCACTCCTGGCGTCGTGATGCAGAAGGCCGTTGGGTACGAATTAGAGCCCTTGAAAAATATCGATACGTCGACGTATCTATATAGACAGGCGATATTTTCAGCTATATATCGATATCGAAGTGACATTATTGAGTGCCGATATTTTTATTTTATATTACATTTTTTCGTGATTTTCGATAAATATTTGAATTTGTTCTTTTGAAATTGTAGAGAACACCATTTTACTTTCATTTTGTGAAGGAGTCCTACTACTTTTTGAGCTTTTATCACGTCTAGTCTTTCTCTTTGACTGTGTGAAGCAAGTATAGAGGACACAAAGAAGTAGTCGGATCGTAGTTGGGGGAGGTGGTGTAAATGGAATAACAAGATATTCGACGTGAAGAAATGGCATACCAGTTTCATTAAAAAACAATTTTAACGTTACTAGTGCGCTATTTCTTCACATCAGTATTCTTTAAAAACAGTAGTTATAACTGATGAACAAAAATCTGAATGACAAGATCGGTCTTTGCAGTGGACGGAGACGTGTCATGGGGAAAGCTGACGTAATCGGCGCTCGGCGCTACCAACAAAAACTGTAACGTTTAACTTCACCACGCAATTTTGACACTAGAAGTGCCAGGTCGCTGGCGTTTGCAGAAAGGAAAAAAAGGGGAAGTCGACATGAAGTGTTGCAGACAAATCCGATATGTGACGAAACCGAACGACGGACCCATCGGGTATCTTTGATTGTGCCACTTACATGCAGTTACCATTGTTAGCAAAGTAGTTATCGTTAAGCGACATGCATCGTTTTCATTTAAATTCTTGCTCTGAGGGAGATATGCACGCTGGTTATGTACGGCGTGTTGATGTACAGAATCTCTCTTTCCTTGCTTATGCCTTTGTCCTGCAGTTTTCGCAAGTTCGGCATTGTTACAGTCAGATTTGGCATGGATAACTTAAAGGGGTGACCGGATGCCCTTCCTGCCGCCACCCCATACCCCCCGGGACGGAATCAGTGTACCCTAGCTGTCTGCGTCTAGTGTAAAACATGAAATAGTGCGAACGTGCTGCAAATGTCTGTGAGTCGTGTAACTGAGGCGGGATGTGGGCACCAGCCCGGTATTCACCTAGTAGGATGTGAAAAACCGCCTAAAAACCACATCCGGGGTGGCCGGGACACCAGCCCACGTCGTTAAGTCGCCGGGCGGATTCGATCCGGGGCCGGCGCGCCTACGCTAGTCCAGGGAGCAGCGCATTAGCGCTCTCGTCTGACCTGGCGGGTGTGTTGCTGTATAGAATATCTGATAGTAAATCAATACTTAAATATACAGCTTTAAAACTGGCAATGTAGTTACAATGTGCTGCCGATAGTTTTTTTGGCTGATAACTCGATATTTTTTCCGTCGATATATCTATAATTTTTTTTGATAAATCGTGGGCTGATGATGATGTTCCCATAAATATCTATATATTGGATTCCCGATACTTTTAAATGTATCGACAGTCCTAGTACGAATTCAGACTGATAGTGATTGAGGGAACTCGGTTAGCAGAACGGTACTTCACGGCGTTCTACGTCCTTATGTGTTACCTCTTACGCGCCAATTTTCTTTGTGTCATTTTTCATCAGGACCATGCGGGTCCATACGTGACACGCATAAGAACTGCCCGCGTGATGTTGAGGTACTCACGTGGCCAGGAATATTCCCAGATCTGTCTCCGATAGAACATGCGTGGGACCAGCTCAGACGTCAACTCGGCCGCATTGTCAGTATCAACGATATAAAGGGGCAGGTACACCAGTTGTGGGACAGCTTGCCTCAGGAGAGGGTACAACAGCTTTATGGCACCTTTCTCAACCGAATGAATATATGCATCTAGGCCAGAGGTGATGCAACGCTGTACTGATAAGTGGGCTCATACTGCCAAGTTCTTTGCAAATTTGATTCCGTTTTGCAATATCTAAAATGCGCTGAGATATACAAGTCATGGGATAGCAATAGGTACATATACAAATGGCGGTAGTATCGCTCACTCAAGGTATAATGGGGCAATTGTCATTTGTACTCGAGTGATTCATGTGGAAAGGTTTCCGACATGGTCATGGCCGCATGATGGGAATTAACAGACTTTGGAGATAGACGCATGGGACATCCCATTTCGGAAATCGTTAAGGAATTCAAAATTCGAGGCCCACGGTGTCAAGAGTTTCTCGAGAATCAAGCATTACGTCTCACCATGGAGAACGCAGTGGCCGACGGCGTTCACTTACGGACCCAGAGCAGAGCTGCCAGTGCTAGCAGATAAGCATCATTGCATGAAATGAATGTGGAGCGTACGATGAACGTAACAGTTAGGACAGTGCGGCGAAATGAACTGTGGCAGCAGACGACGGGCGCGAGTGCGTTTGCTTGCTCGACATCGCTTGCAGCGCCTCTCAAGGTTTTGCGATTATAACAGTTGGACTCTAGGCGACTGGAAAGCCGTCGCCTTGTCATATGAGTCCCCATTTCAGTTGCTAAGAACTAATCGCAGGGTACGGGTACGGCGCAGCCCCAAGTGTCGAAAAGCACTGTACAAGCTGGCGGTGGCTCCATAATTTGTGTTGACATGGAATGGACGTGGATCTGGTTCAACTGAAACGATCATTGACTGGAAGTGGTGATGTTCGCCTACTTGGGCAACATTTGCAATCATTTATGTCCTTCATGTTCATAGGCAACGATGTCATGTCACTGCGCCACAAATGTTCGCATTAGTTTGACGAACATTCTGGACAATTCGAGCGAATGATTTCGCCACCCAGATCGCCCGACATCAATCTCATCGAACATTTGTAGTGCGTAATCGAGAGGTCAGTTTGTGCACAAAATCCTGCGCCGGTAACACTTTCGCAATTACGGGCGGCTGTAGCGAACAGCATGGCTCAATATTTCAGCAGGGGACTTGCAAAAACTTGTCAAGTGCATGCCACTTCCAATTGCTGCATTACGCCGCACAGAAGGAGGTCCTGCACGATATTATGAGGCATTCCATGTGTCACCCCAGTTTACCATTATAAACCTCTAAACCCGCTAAGTTTCATTTCGTTTCCTCCTCTCCTTCTAGGTACTTCACTTTTTACAGCCATTGAATCTGTGAGCCCTTCAATTTAGACGCTTGGAACGCTGTACTGGGTAAGTTGTTAACAATTGAACCCTGTTCATTCAGTAACGAGAATTTGTTTTGACTATACTACTTACTCGTCCGCTTAAATGCAGAATACAGCAGCAGAGAGTTACCTGGCAGCTGAGGATCTGTGACAGAGTGCGAAGAATGCAGACAGTAGGGACGACTCAACGCAAATAGCAGTCTCTTTCTGGTCGAGCGTGCGAGTAGGGCTACTATCCTCAGACTTGTTAAGTAACTATCTAGTGTCACCCTTGTTGTATGGATGGCCCTGTGAGTGTTTCCACGTACCAAATGAAGAGGCGGATCAAGGGCGTGGTCTTGGGACGTCCTTACGGAGAATAATGATGGATTCAAACTAGTGTCTTGGTAACGGCTAGAAATTCCATTTTATAATTGCTTGCTTCTCTGGCTGCGGAAAACATTCCAGCAGCGAAAGGCGGTGGACTGTACCTGCTGCCAGTAACAAATCAGGCATGTTTGTGATTCCAAGGACATTGAATAAACAAGACAGAGAAAGAAACATATTTCACTAACAAAATAATTACATATAGAATGACCTTTCTCAAACGTAGTCGAACACGATCAAAATAAGCAGAGCTCTTCTTATATACAAACATTCATAGCCCTCGTCTGAAGGCCTGTATGGCAAACCTTTTGCTAAGTGAAGTGCTGGTAATCGTGAGTGGACGCCTCCATATATTATCGTGTGAATTGTGGTATTGTCAAAATTCTAAAAGTGTTTGCTATCGCAGTTATTAAATTTTGCTTGTCAAATTTAGTGAAGGTCAGTTTTCAGATTATGTCTTCCCCGCAATTTCAATTTTTTTTTAGGTGAAGCTATAGCAATGTACGAAGCAGTACCGAAAGTAAATTAGTATAGTAAAACATTTGTTATGAAAACGTAAATATACCTAGTTGCCGGCCGTTGTGGTCGAGCGGTTCTAGGCGCTTCAGTCTGGAACCGCGCGACCGCCACGGTCGCAGGTTTGAATCCTGCCTCGGGCATGGATGTGTGTGATGTCCTTAGGTTCGATAGATTTTAGTTGTTCTAAGTTCTAGGTGACTGATGACCTCAGATGTTAAGTCCCATAGTGCTCAGAGCCATTTGAACCATACCTAGTCGGTGTGCTACAATAATATGTATTTTATTTTTCGTTATGAACCGGCGTTCTAGGTCATTCTCAAATAACTAAACAGAGCATCCACATAACATCAGCGAGAGTTTATAGCTTTACAGAGATTGTTTTTCGAAATGTATGTGACCTTTAAAGCTGTATAAAACCACAAATATAATGAATTCACAACGAAGCTTTGCACAAATAAATCTTATGCTACTTTATACTCTGAGACTAAACGTATGTGAATGTACAGGTCAAAAGGTGTATAAGTGGATACTGACAATGTTATATGGACAAAATTACTGGTGAATGTGATGAACTGGCCGACGAAGGGGGTGGGGATACAGAGGGGAGAAAGGAACATTTGGAATAATAAGGATATTATCAAATGCTTAGAAAAACGTTAACTGATTGCTGCTACTTTTATAACGGTGAGCTACTGCTCCGTCTCTAACGACCTCGTTATCGATGCTACGTTAATCACCAGTCTCCTCCTCCTCCTTCAATTCCTCTATGGAGGATACAACATAGTCTCTCTCTCTCTCTCTCTCTCTCTCTCTCTCCCTCCCATCTTACAGATATAACCTGCTGTTACTATAAGTTTTAAAATATCTCATTGATAACAGCAATGAAATTAAAGTATATGAAATGAAATCACACGGATAACAAACGTACACCCATGCTATATGTATTAGGACTTCACAGGTACTCGCGAGCAAACCAAAATGCAGGAAAGATACTCCGGATTGTCATGCTAGGGACACTGTTGCCCACATTCTGTTCAACAGAAAGACAAGATTCCACCTTTGCAAAAGACTGGAATTTATAGGATCTCCCACGATTTGTGTGGCAAATACTATGTAGGTCCATCAGGTAGGGCTGTAACTAATAGCCTGAACATGGAGTTGCTCTGAGTGAATGACACGCTTATGATACGAGGTCGTTTGGGAGAATGCGGCAGGTCCCGATCCAGCATCCGATCTTCTGCATTCATTGGGGCAGCTTCACCAACTTCCTCGTCCTGGCACATACCTTCGCTCTCTTCTTCATTCTCGTCGAGCTCAGTTTCTGGGGCGTTCTCGCAAGATAAGCCACAATAGTGTTCTCACGTCGAGAAGCAGTTCTTTCCAGATTTAAGACACTGTTGTGCATCCTGTTTTGCACGTGCAGGAAACCATCCTCAGTAGCGTATGTGGTGCCACGTCTTTCGTCATCGTCACAGGAAACAAACCTGATAAGTTTTTCTTCCAGCCCCATTTTCATGGGTCAATTTCCTTCCCCAGACAAGATTACAGTTGATGGTAGGATCGCAGTGAGCGCCGCCATGCTGCGCCTGATGTCGGCCATAGCCTTTCAGGTTTGTAAGATTTTCTCGAGGCAGAGACTCGAGCTCGTCCCAACTGCGCTGCTGGAATTCCCATACAGTATTAACATCAGCTGTTGTCCTGCCTGTGTTATTGCGTCTGGAGACGAACTCAGTAGCTTTCATTTTCAGATGTGGCTGTTGCTCCATAAGGTGTAGTAATTTCCAGTTTCGTTGGCCAAAAAAAGGAGATGTGTTCTTACATCCTGTGGAGGTATGTTTGAAAAGATCAAATGCAGGATCGAAACTGAAAGAATTACAGGAATAGCATACTTCTGCTGATTTCCCTCTTCCTGGTTAATGGAAGTACAAGTTGTTGTTGTTGTTTCCTCGACCCATTAGAAGAACAAGTACTTCATTGTCCTCGCTTACGATTTCCACACTGTCAGACTCAGAAACTTGGGAAAGAGCTGTTTTCACAATAAATAAATCCGCATAGTCTTCTGTCTGTAGCAAGTAAATACCCCCATCCTCAAATTTCCGCGTGTGTATCAAATTCAAGTGGTTCTTGTTGCTCTCATTTGCGAGAAACTTCTCCCTTGCGACTACAGCATTTGTATCTTCATTGAAAATTATATGTGAAGAAATGACGAGATCTTTTCGAAGACTTTGTTCCCCATTGCGAAGCATCAGTTGCGTGGCAGTCGAATATAACTGTGATTTCACATCCGTAGTGCTTTCTCAAATAGGGTACATTTTTCGTACAGATGTCTCCAAACTTTTGTTTGATGTGCCAAACAACCTTATGGAGCAGGTGATAACCATCCACCACAAACCCTTTTATTTTGGGTCTTCATTCTGTTGGAAAAGTGTGAATGCATCATACGAGATGCGACTGTCTTGCGTGAACGATGACATGGAGTATGGGGAAAAGTTCAAATGAGAAACAGAACTTCAAGTCTTTATCACACTGCTGGACGACACACAGTCCGCGAAACAATGTTAATGGATTTGTGGTAGGAGTCCTCTTCTTTCCTATCTTAGAGAGCTGTAATATATGATCCAAGTGTTATAACCTTGAGGTTGCGTTGAAATAAGGCGTTTTTTAAAAAGTTATTCAATTCTGCTGATACTCTTAATTCCTTCTCCCAGTACTTCAAGACAATTTACCAATTCATCTCCAATTACTCCACTTCTTATTGACATAATCACATTACATTTTGGAAAATGTAGATCTTTTAACATCCAACCATTTAGTTTGCCAGTGCGTGCTGGATTTCGATTTCTGCGTGAAGCTCTTAAATTCACATGTTGCTAGCTTGTTCTTGATAATATAGCACATTCTGTAAGAATGCCATCACTGAAGTCCACTTTATGAGCACAGAATCTGAAAACCTACGTCCATGAGTTAAACCGCCTTTCACTTTCATTGTCGAAATTAAAGTTTGCTGTACTGTCATATCAGACCATTCGCCACATCAAAATTTATCGTTTCGCCTGACGATGAAGAAGCCTTCAGTTGCAGCTGAAGCAGTATCCATTCGGTGTTCCAACGTGAGCATCTCTTGTAAGTAAAGGTGAATACTTTTAGCTTACAGAAAATGACCAACAGTAAGAAACAATGGTAGCATTTTCTTAATGGTGTTTAAATGCAGATTCCAGTATGCTCAGCCGCAGTGAACTATTTTGTGAGCATAACCATGCGATAGTATTGCACCCATAATTTACCTGTTTTTCATCTTGCTTCAGTGCTGCAAATCGCATTTTCAAACTCAGTTATCTCATTTATGTAATCTTCGTTTTCATGGCATTTGAATACTGTTGGTCTGTTATGGGGAAGCAACAATTCCTCAATCATTTTTATTTCATCTTCATTGAACTCAGTCGCCTGAAAGATGTAATATGACAATACCACGTGACCCCATGTATGAATTCTTACTGCTTGAGCCTATACATGCCCACTCAAAACTTTATCCAAACTGTTTTCAGCAAGTATTGTAGACAGTAAGTCTCTTAAGCCACTTTCTGCCATTATTATGTAGATGCATTCCAAAGACATTAGAAGTTGAAACCCACCTAATTTTATAGTGACATGCTCTAAATCACTGCCCTCGCTTCTTAACAATATCCATCGCCTTCAGATAAAGTGGCTGATCGAAAGTGAGAAAACACCACCCTTGGCCATGTTTATGTATGTTTTATATGCTGTTATATATATATATATATATATATATATATATATATATATATTGTGTCGTACAATAGTTTCAGAATAGGAGAAATGAACGAAACAACTGTGAGTGATTTGTGCCTTCTTTTATGAATCCATTCAACTTTGCCACGTCAGTGAATTTCTACCACTTTCCACGAAGACATACAATTTCATTTCCAGAGAGCGATACCTTCAAGCATTCAAGATCGTCGAAAATGAGGTTCTTTGTAATAATACTGTTTAAGCCAACATCATTTGTTTTTTAATACGTGATCAGCTAAGGTACACCAGCTTTTGCTTTCCCGATCAGTGTTCCTATCAGGCTATAGCTGTGCATGGAGTGATTGCCATGATTCCTCGCATGGAATGGAATGTATTCAACCCGTTAATCGAGCAGAGATTAAAATCGACGTAATCAAAGATGAACTGGATTAATCCTTCACTGGTCATGTTAGGATGCTCAAATTCTACAGTCGAGGACGTCTGAAGTAGTGAACCTTATATACAGGGTGTTACAAAAAGGTACGGCCAAACTTTCAGGAAACATCCCTCACACACAAAGAAAGAAAATCTATTATGTGGACATGTGTCCGGAAACGCTTACTTTCCATGTTAGAGCTCATTTTATTACTTCTCTTCAAATCACATTAATCATGGAATGGAAACACACAGCAACAGAACGTACCAGTGTGACTTCGAACAC
Source organism: Schistocerca serialis cubense (assembly GCF_023864345.2). NCBI lineage: Eukaryota > Metazoa > Arthropoda > Insecta > Orthoptera > Acrididae > Schistocerca > Schistocerca serialis. The sequence goes on along the minus strand of NC_064646.1, from coordinate 469,328,489 downwards.
TTTGTTACAGGAAATGTTCAAAATGTCCTCCGTTAGCGAGGATACATGCATCCACCCTCCGTCGCATGGAATCCCTGATGCGCTGATGCAGCCTTGGAGAATGGCGTATTGTATCACAGCCGTCCACAATACGAGCACGAAGAGTCTCTACATTTGGTACCGGGGTTGCGTAGACAAGAGCTTTCAAATGCCCCCATAAATGAAAGTCAAGAGGGTTGAGGTCAGGAGATCGTGGAGGCCATGGAATTGGTTCGCCTCTACCAATCCGTCGGTCACCGAATCTGTTGTTGAGAAGCGTACGAACACATCGACTGAAATGTGCAAGAGCTCCATCGTGCATGAACCATATGTTGTGTCGTACTTGTAAAGGCACATGTTCTAGCAGCACAGGTAGAGTATCCCGTATGAAATCATGATAACGTGCTCCATTGAGCGTAGGTGGAAGAACATGGGGCCCAATCAAGACATCACCAACAATGCCTGCCCAAACGTTCACAGAAAATCTGCGTTGATGACGTGATTGCACAATTGCGTGCGGATTCTCGTCAGCCCACACATGTTAATTGTGAAAATTTACAATTTGATCACGTTGGAATGAAGCCTCATCCGTAAAGAGAACATTTGCACTGAAATGAGGATTGACACATTGTTGGATGAACCATTCGCAGAAGTGTATCCGTGGAGGCCAGTCAGCTGCTGATAGTGCCTGCACACGCTGTACATGGTACGGAAACAACTGGTTCTCCCATAGCACTCTCCATACAGTGACGTGGTCAACGTTACCTTGTACAGCAGCAACTTCTTTGACGCTGACATTAGGGTTATCGTCAACTGCACGAAGAATTGCCTCGTCCATTGCAGGTGTCCTCGTCGTTCTAGGTCTTCCCCAGTCGCGAGTCATAGGCTGGAATGTTCCGTGCTCCCTAAGACGCCGATCAATTGCTTCGAACGTCTTCCTGTCGGGACACCTTCGTTCTGGAAATCTGTCTCGATAAAAACGTACCGTGCTAATTCATACATCAAATGGCCATCTGCCAACTCCGCATTTGTAAACATTGCACCGACTGCAAAACCACGTTCGTGATGAACACTAACCTGTTGATGCTATGTACTGATGTGCTTGATGCTAGTACTGTAGAGCAATGAGTCACATGTCAACACAAGCACCGAAGTCAACATTACCTTCCTTCAATTGGGCCAACTGGGGGTGAATCGAGGAAGTACAGTACATACTGACGAAACTAAAATGAGCTCTAACATGGAAATTAAGCGTTTCCGGACACATGTCCACATAACATCTTTTCTTTCTTTGTGTGTGAGGAATGTTTCCTGAAAGTTTGGCCGTACCTTTTTGTAACACCCTGTATATGGAACTGCGAATCCACTTGCACTAAGGGCATCGACAGTAAGTCGTAATCCGATTCATTTGTACACGAATATACTGAGTCCAATCAGTAGTTAATATAGAAACGATCGTGGCCTTACTGCAGAAATCACGGCATGTGACAAAACAACACATGTTTTCCCCATTTATCTCAATTTTATCGTTTGTTTTTCAGAATCAATGACTCAAAGAAATGGAGCAATGATTTGGGGATCACTCATTGGACATGTGGCAAGAAGTGATCAAGCAAGGAGGTATTGCGATTGATCATAGCTCTGTGTGCGGATGTCCTCACGAAGTGCATCTGCAGCAGCAGCATGTACAATTCTCAGACGCTCTTCTTGTGGATTTGATAGCTTGCTGTGCTATCAGACAGTATCTTATAGCGTGTACTTTTGGAACACACCCTGTGCTCTTTTTATGTCTGTCAACTATCATTATTTCTTCATCGTACTTCCGAGAGCCGGGTTTTTACGGTCCTTACATCTGCCACCCATCCATTCGCGATTTGGTCCTCTTAACTCATGCAAAGTAAACTGGCATTTTACAGATTGTTTGATGTTGAAAGAAATCATTTCCATCGTTTCATCTATCTGTCTGGATTTAGGGCTTCTTTGTTTTCGTCCACCCTTGATTGGCCGGTTAAAGTCCCTCTGACTGCTGTATCCGCGAGTCACCATATACGGGTGCACACGCCAGCGAACAGGCGAGAAACGACGAGGACGCAAGGCGGGAGGACCGATTGCGGTCAGGACTCAAACTCACACCAGAGTCGAGCAACAGGGCGAACGCGACACAAGAGCAAAGCAATCCAGACTTCAACGAAGTGCGACGAACTTTCTCACAACACTGTCAACAGGTGAAGTACAACCATAATCCAAACAGAGACCAGAGAAAAAAAAACAATAAAACGAAGTCGTCGGGGAGTAGTCAGTAGTACGGTGGATACAGAAAGCGAGCGGTATCAGACTAAGTACAAGACAGACTGAGTGAGATTTTTTTTTCTTTGTTGAATTTCGATTCACTTGGGGGGGGGGGGGGGGCTGGCATCAGCGTAATATGTCGCCCTGCAGCCTACAGAAGAGTTAAAAACATAATGAGGAGCTAACAAAACAATAAAAACAGGCGATAAAACGGTGCCTGTTTGAAACTGTAACGTGCCGAAAAGTTGCTAAGTGAAAATATAAAAACAAAGGGTTTGTGGTGCTGATAAAAACACACAGTAATTTCACAGCCACAATTAAAAAATACGGCGACAGTCTCATTTCTGTTTGCAAGAGTTGAAAAACACACCTAGTGACAGTATGGTGTCTGTTCGCAACACTTAAAAAGGGGACGCACAACGCTTAACACTCAAGTAAAAACTGCGCTATAGAGTAGACACTAAAACAGATTTGGGGAGGGGAGGCAGGGGGGGGACTGAGCGATTGAGATGCGGCGGTATTCATGCCGGCCGCGGCCGGAGTATCACATGTCGTGGCGCACTCACTAGGACAGTACAGCGCTGCGGCGACACAGGCCACTGTCGGCCATTGGGATTCATTTGCTTCGGCGAACGCTAAACTTCTTCGTGGCCCGACACCAGACGGACAAAGCCTATGACATTGAGCATCTTCTGTACTAAGGTTCTCATCACGGAAACTATGCCAGCCCAGTAATTACCTCGCCTTTCTGCTGCCCCAATAACAGTGCATCTTAAATCAAGTTTCATGACTATCATCATCATGATCATCATCATTTAAGACTGATTATGCCTTTCAGCGTTCAGTCTGGAGCATAGCCCCCTTATAAAATTCCTCCATGATCCCCTGTTCACTGCTAACATTGGTGCCTCTTCTGATGTTAGGCCTATTACTTCAAAATCATTCTTAACCGAATCCAGGTACCTTCTCCTTGGTCTACCCCGACTCCTCCTACCCTCTACTGCTGAACCCATGAGTCTCTTGGGTAACCTTGCTTCTCCCATGCGCGTAACATGACACCACCATCTAAGCCTGTTCGCCCTGACTGCTACATCTATAGAGTTCATTCCCAGTTTTTCTTTAATTTCCTCATTGTGGACACCCTCCTGCCATTGTTCCCATCTACTAGTACCTGCAATCATCCTAGCTACTTTCATATCCGTAACCTCAACCTTATTGATAAGGTAACCTGAATCCATCCAGCTTTCGCTCCCATACAACAAAGTTGGTCGAAAGATTGAACGGTGCACAGATAACTTAGTCTTGGTACTGACTTACTTCTTACAGAAGAAAGTAGATCGTAGCTGAGCGCTCACTGCATTAGCTTTGCTACACCTCGCTTCCAGTTCTTTCACTATGTTGCCATCCTGTGAGAATATGCATCCTAAGTACTTGAAACCGTCCACCTGTTTTTTGTTCCTTCTATTTGGCACTCAATCCGTTTATATCTCTTTCCCACTGACATTACTTTCGTTTTGGAGATGCTAATCTTCATACCATAGTCCTTACATTTCTGATCTAGCTCTGAAATATTACTTTGCAAACTTTCAATCGAATCTGCCATCACAACTGTTGTGACTTGACAAGACAGCCAAGCCACTATGAGATAGCCGAAAGGCACGCGTTATAGCTCACGCAGGATGGCGTGAGGTCTGGAACAGGTAAAGTAATTATACTAGCAAGAAAAGTACGTAGCTTCTGGAATACTTAACTTTAATCCATAATTGGTAAACATCGGTCTGACGGTACATGCATCACAAGATAAATAGCAAATGATAATGGCGCCTTGCTAGGTCGTAGCAAATGACGTAGCTGAAGGCTATGCTAACTATCGTCTCGGCAAATGAGAGCGTAATTTGTCAGTGAACCATCGCTAGCAAAGTCGGCTGTACAACTGGGGCGAGTGCTAGGAAGTCTCTCTAGACCTGCCGTGTGGCGGCGCTCGGTCTGCAATCACTGATAGTGGCGACACGCGGGTCCGACGTATACTAACGGACCGCGGCCGATTTAAAGGCTACCACCTAGCAAGTGTGGTGTCTGGTGGTGACATCACAACTACTAAGTCATCTGTATATGCGAGACTGCTTATTTTGTATTCACATATCTTAATCTCACCCAGCCAGTCTACTGTTTTCGACATATGATCCATAAATAATATGAACAACAGTGGAGACAGGTTGCAGCCTTGTCTTACCCCTGAAACTACTCTTAACCATGAACTCAATTTACCGTCAACTCTAACTGCTGCCTGACAATCTATGTAAAGACCTTTAATTGCTTGCAAAAGTTTGCCTCCTATTCCATAATCTCGTAGAACAGACAATAACATCCTCCTTGGAACCCGGTCATTTGCCCTTTCTAGATCTGTAAAGCATAGATACAAGTCACTATTCCACTCGTAACACTTCTCCATTATTTGCCGTAAGCTAAAGATGTGGTCCTGACAACCTCGAAGAGGCCTAAACCCACACTGATTTTCATCCAATTTGTCCTCAACTAATACTCGCACTTTCCTTTCAACAATACCTCAGAAGATTTTACCCACAACGCTGATTAAAGAGATACCTCTGTAGTTGTTACAATCTTTTCTGTTTCCATGACTTTATGAACAATTATTCGCTTTGGATAGGAAAGTATGCTAAAGTTTCTCTCAGTTAGCATCAATTTCCTTGCCACATCAAAAGCAGTGTTTGTTAATCAAATACCTTGTTGTATGATCGAAGACTCGACGTTGACGGTGCATGGCCTTTTGTCACAGATCTAATCCGTTTTGGGTTATTGTTCATCTTCTGACAAGTAGTGTACACTTCGGCTTCGGCTAGACCATCAGTTAATTACTTACGATCTGCTGCGATTTTCCTATCCTTAATGTATTTTTGTATTGTTCCCAGTCCCTTCTGCTCACTTTAATCGCATCACCATGCTTTTAATAACGTCGCCATCTGCCAAATTGCAATCACGTGTAAAACACACCGCCATACGATCTGGAAAACGCAATTTAATTGCGCAGACCGTACAGTAAACTCAGACGAGGAAACGCGAATTTTGCTAGGCAGAAGGAGTTTTCAACGCGTCCCTCGCACAAGAGAGAAAGACAATGCTAACAATGGAAGCAATAACATAGGAACGGAGAGGATGGCAGCCTCGGCTGTTTACGACGTGCCAGTCGAGCGAGATGTATACACCCGAATGTGGGACAGAATTGTGTCTTCCTATTGAAAATTGCATTCATTGAATATCTCTGACTTAGAAAAAACAACAAAATGGAATTACTTTAGCTTTCAATTGTATGAACGCTTAATAATCCCTGAAACTGAAAAACTGGATGTTTTTGTAACATGAAATGTCATGCCCTACAACTTTGTTAAGTTAACATTTTTCATCTGGAGTAGCAGTTTTTGAGTTGCAGGCGTTAGAGCCAACTTTTTAGCCAAGTTAGTTAAAAATGCCCGAGCTCCCTGACAGCTAATTGTGACCAATTGGCTGCACCCGTTTTGACATTTAAGTAGTTTGCCTGACGCAGAATTTAGTACTCTTTCATTTTGGTAATCGTAAAATTTTCGGTAAGATTCATAGTTTCCGAGTAATAGGAGAAAACCTGAAAAAAGTGCCAAAATTTCTTTTTTTTTCTTTTTTTTTATCCACAAAAAGTTTTACCGAGGATTTTGAAGGTCGAAAACTTGGCTTCTACATCCTCTCAACTATATACATAAGATAAAAAACTGAAATCTTATACTTCATTTCGTTGGAAACAAAGAGCTTCTTTCGTGACGCCGTTTCTGGACTGAACCGTACGTGACTGCAAGCTGTATCCCTCAGACTCTGCAGAGAGTTTTGGCATTCAGCCCGGTACGTAGGCTCGCCCTGCGGGCCCGGGGGCTAGGATAGGCCCGTTGGTATTCCTGCCTGTCGTAAGAGGCGACTAAAAAGAGTCTCACACCTTTATGTGATGGTCCCCTGTCGTGTTTGACCTCCATTCTTCAACATTTTCCCGAAGAGCGAGCCAAGTCGGGAAGGGCGCCTTACATGGTGCATCGTGTCCATCGTACATTGAGATCTTTAACCCACTTTCTCGTCGAGGTATAGCAGTCCCGCCCATAGTCCTTCCTTGGTGCGTTTTTCTCTATCCACTATGCGGTGTCGTTTTCTGCGCCGACGATGACCATGGAAGTCTTTGCACCTGATATCCAGCACGGTAGCCAGTCCATTGTGGTGGGGCCGCCATGTACCCTTTTGGTTGTAGCCCCCTGACTACACAGGGATCGCTCTGCTGATGGCTGCGCCGCTAACCCCCCAGGTATGCCAAGGATACCCGTTACCCTGGGGCATCGGGACTCACGGCAGTGGCCAGCCTGCCAGGTGGCCTTTGCTTGCGGCTGGGTGACACCCGTGGGGAGGGCCCCTGGTCAGAGTGGGTAGCATCACAGCGGATGACGCGCGATGAAGCGTACTACGTCATCACTTGCTGGTGATCAAATTCCAGCAGTCTCTAAGCGTTCCAAGTCTCAGTACAGTGCAAGGAAGTATGACCCTAAATCGTTTCCCTCCCTGGCCACACCGTGGGAGGCCCCAGTACCTCGTATTTACGAGAGCTGATGAGGACTCCTTTTTCTCGATGAAGCCTCAGTTTTTTGTAGAGCATTTAGAGGACAAGTTTGGAGAGGTAGAGGACTTGTCCAAAATGAGATCTGGGTCATCCTTGATCAAAACAGCATGCTCTGCTCAGTCACAGGCATTACTCGCCTGTGACAAGCTGGGGGATGTTTCTGTTTCCATCACGCCTCATAAGAGCTTAAATATGGTCCATGGAATTACATTCCACAAGGACCTTCCTTTGCTGTCCGACGACGAGCTGCGCGCCAACTTAGAGCGACGAGGAGTTCATTCATTCTGGCGCGTCCATCGGGGTCCGGGGGATGATCGGGTTGCCACTGGTGCCTTCGTCTTGGCCTTCGAGGGTGACACACCGCCCGAGAAGGTCAAGGTGATGGTCTACCACTGAGACGTCAGGCCATATATCCCTCCCCCAGTGCGGTGCTGGAAGCTTGGCCATATGTCTTCTCACTGTACTTCCAGCGTCACATGTAGAGATTGTGGACGTCCATGGCATCCCAATACTCGATGTGCCCCGCCTCCCGTCTGTGTCAACTCTGGAGAGAATCATTCACCTTGCTCGTCGGACTGCAGGATTTTACAGAAAGAGAGGAAAATAATGGAATATAAAACCCTGGACCAACTGACCTACACTGAGACTAAGAGGAAATTTGAGCGCCTACATCCTGTTGCTGTGACCTCCTCTTTCGCCGCCGCTACGAGAACAGTTGCCGCCCCATCAGCTCCTCGCATTCCTGTCGCCTCTCAGCCACCTAATGCGGGAACAACACCCCTCCAACCATCGGGGATATCAGTCCCCACTTCTGAGCCGGAGAAGCGTAAGTCTTCTTCGGCACTTCTCGCTAGGAAGAGGTCCCTTTGGTCACTCCCTTCCAGTTTTCTGCTAGTGGGAAAGCCCAAAAGCAGCTGGTCGTAGGGCTTCACGCTCATCCTCAGTCCCGGAGAGTGCATCAGTGAAGTCCTCCCAGCCAGGGAAACCCAAGGAGCCTTATTCCAAGATACTCAGAAAATATCCCAGAACAACTTTCGAAATTTTGTAGGTCGTATTCAGGTTCAGCCTTTGGATCCTATCGAAGTCAACAGGGGATGGGCAAAAATATTGAAGCACCAAAAACACAACACATTACCATGCAGGCATTCAAAACAGTTACAAGCCCTCTCGGAATTGGTAAATATAGGCTCTGTATGGTTTTCAAGGAATTCTTACACTGTTATTCCTGAAAAATAGTGACAAATAAAGGGAACGATGCTGGAGATGGATAGTGATCGCGTAAGATTCTGTCCAAAGTAGACCGCAGAGGCTCAGTACTATTGAGATCTGGCGACTGTGGTGTCCAGGGGAGATGCAACAATTCATCCTCGTGCTCACAAAACCAGTGCTGGACGATGCGAGCTGTGTGAATGGGGGTGGAACACAGCGTAACCATAGGGGGGGGGGGGGGGGGGGAGAGAAACATTGTTCCGTGAGATGGACCTGTTCAGCCAAAATAGCCACGTAGTCCTCGAAGGTAATGCCACCGTGCAGAGTACCCGAGGGGCTGACGGTACACCACGATATGGGTGCCCAAATTATAAAAAAAATAAGAAAATAAAAAAAAAATGTTCAAATGTGTGTGAAATCTTATGGGACTTAACTGCCAAGGTCGTCAGTCCCTAAGCTTACACCTACTTAACCTAAATTATCCTAAGGACGAACACACACACACACCCATATACCCGAAGGAGGACTCGAACCAAATTATCCCCCTTCCATGTTTCACTCTTGGGACGTAAACTCGGCCTGAAGTTGGAAACAGTGTACAAAAACAGTCATCCGATCAAATGGCTTTGTTCTGTAATCCAGGTTTTATGGCTTCGCCACCACGTGTTCTTATTTCGGGCATTTGCATCGTTCGGTTGTTTCGGAATCACAGCTCACCTGGAGTTCCCTGCAAGTGGAGCTCTTTCGTGTTGTTTTGATGCTGATAGGCTTCACGAGCGTGTGACATTCAGTTCTGCAGTGACTTTTGCGCATTTGTCCTCTGATTTTTCGTCAGAAACTTCTTCAGTGACAGTGTGTCACGATCACTCAACAGACACTTTCGTCCGCGTTGTAATTTAGCGGACGGTGTTTTTCCAATTTCTCTGTATGCGGTGAAAACTCTTGAAACACCAAACACTTCAGCTGCGTTGGTAACGAAAGCACCCGCCACACGAGCATCTACAATTTACTTAGTTTTGAATAGGCATGTTGTTGTTGTGGTGTTTAGTGCGAAGACTAGTGTGATATAGCTCCCCATGTTACTCTATCCTGGCGAGCCTTATCATCTCCGAATAACTACTGTACCCAACATCCTTCTGAATCTGTTCGCTGTATACATCTCTTGGTCTGCCTGTACGATTCTTACCCTGAGGCTTCCTTCCAATACTAAACTGGTGATAAAAGTAACGGGAAGTGTCCTATCACCCGATACCTCTTTTCAGTCAGGTTGTGCCAAAAATTTCTTTTCTACCGAATTATATTCAGTACTTCCTCATTAGTTACCTGTTCTACCGATTTCATGTTTCGCATTTTCTTGTAACACCACATTTCAGAGGCTTTTATTCTCTCCTTGTTTGGACTGTTTATCGTCCGTGGTTCACTACCGTACATGGCTACTCTGCATACAAATACTTTCAGAAAACGTAACACTTCAGTCTATATTAAGAGTTAACAAATTTCTGTTCTTCAGGAGCGATTTTCTTGCCATTGCCGGCCTACATTTTATATCACCTGTACTTCGGCCATCATGAGTTAGTTTGTTGCCCAAATAGCAAAACGATCGATTACTTTCAGAGTCTCGTTTCCTATTCTAATTCCCTCAGCATCACAGGATTTAATTTGACTACATTTCATTATCCTCGTTTTGCTGTCGTTGATGTTCATCTTATATCCCGCTCTCAGGACACAGTCAATTCCGTTCAACTACTCTTCCAAGTCCTTTGCTGTCTCTGACAGAATTCCAGTGTCATCGGCAAACCTCAGTGTTTTTATTTCTTGTGCCGGAACCTTAATTCCTACTCCAAATTTTTCTTTGGTTTGCTTTACTTCCAGCTCAGTGCACAGATTGAATAACATTGGTGATAGGCTACAACCCTGTCTCAGTCCTTCTCAACCACTGCTGCCCTTTCGTGCTCCTCGACTCTTATAACTGCCGTCTGGTTTCTGCACAAGTTGTAAATAGCTAGAATGAGATTTTCACTCTGCAGCGGAGTGTGCGCTGATATGAAACTTCCTGGCAGATTAAAACTGTGTGCCGGACCGAGACTCGAACTCAAGACCTTTGCCTTACGCGGGCAAGTGCTCTACCAACTGAGCTACCCAAGCACGACTCACACCCCGTCCTCACAGCTTTACTTCTACCAGCACCTCGTCTCCTTCTTTCCAAACTTTACAGAAGCTCTCCGGCGAACCTGCAAAGGTCCCGAGTTCGATCTCGGTCCGGCACACAGTTTTAATCTTCCAGGAAGTGTTGTAAATAACTTTTCGCTCCCTGTACTTTACTCCTGGTACGTTTAGAATTTCAAAGAGAATATTCCAGTCAACACTGACAAAAGTGTTCTCTAGGTCTACAAAATTTATACACGTAGGTTTGCCTTTCCTTAACCTGTCTGCTAAGGTAAGTCGTAGGTCAGTGTTACTTCGCGTGTTCGTACATTTCTCCAGATTCGAAACTGATCTTCCCCTATCTTGGGTTCTACCAGCTTTTCCATTCTCCTGTAAGGAATTCACGTTGATTTTTTAGCCTTTTTTTGATAGAACCCCGATGTAATACACTCGGAAGTACACGGAAGACTGTTGTGATCACGACTGTCACTTGGAAGGGGGTTGAGGGCATTGCACAGGTGTCGTTCGTAGTCGAATACAAGAGCGCAACCTGCATCTGCATTCATGTTCGAGCATTCATTTTTTACGGTGTTTCCATATATTTGGCCAACAGCTGTATATGAATCGAAAATTTTCTAAGCTGCACGATTTCATCGATTATCTGGACTTACAAGGGAACCTCCCCATCACACCACCCTCAGATTTAGTTATACGTTGGCACAGTGGATAGGCCTTGAAAAACTGAACACAGATCAATCGAGAAAACAGGAAGAAGTTGTGTGGAACTATGAAAAAAATAAACAAAATATACAAACTGAGTAGTCCATGCGCAAGGTAGGCAACATCCAGGAGTGTGTGAGCTCAGGAGCGCCGTGGTCCCGTGGTTAGCGTGAGCAGCTGCAGAACGAGAGGTCCTTGGTTCAAGTCTTCCCTCGAATTAAAAGTTTAATTTTTTATTTTCAGACAATTATCAAAGTTCAGGCAGTCACACATAATCAACTTCGCTCTCCAAAATTCCAGGACATGTTCAGATTTACCTGGACATATGCAGGATTTGACGGTCTACACACGGAAAAATTTGAAAACGTTAAAAACATATGTTTTGACAGAGCACAGGGAAAACTGTGCGACTGTGAAACTGTTGCATTCATTTGTTGCAGTTTATGTGACAAACTCTTATGTTTTCATCACTTTTTTGGGAGTGATTATCACATCCACAAGAAAACCTAAACCGGGCAAGGTAGAAGAATCATTTTACCCAGTTGCCAAGTGTACAAGTTAGGTGGGTCGACAACATATTCCTGTCATGTGACGCACATGCCGTCACCACTGTCGTATAGAATATATCAGACGTGTTTTCCTGTGGAGGAATCGGTTGACCTATGACCTTGCAATCAAATGTTTTAGGTTCCCATTGGAGTGGCATGTCCTTTCGTCTACTAATCGCACGGTTTTGCGGTGCGGTCGCAAAACACAGACACTAAACTTATTACAGTGAACAGAGACGTCGATGAACGAACGGACAGATCATAACTTTGCGAAAATAAAAAAAAGTAAACTTTTCACTCGAGGGAAGATTTGAACCAAGGACCTCTCGTTCCGCAGCTGCTCACGCTAACCACGGGACCACGGCGCTCATGAGTTCACACCATCATGGATGTTGCCTATCTTGCGCATGGACTACTCAGTTTGTATATTTTGCATATTTTTTTCATAGTTCCACACTACTTCTTTGTTTTCTCGACTGATCTATGTTCAGTTTTTCAAGGCCTAACCACTGTGCCAACTTATAACTAAATCTGAGGGGGATGCGATGGGGAGGTTCCCTTGTTAGTACAAAATAGAAATTGCCCGTAAATATCTACCGTCTGACGATGAGACGCTACGGTGTCAAAAACTTGTTACCAAGAAATAAATTATAAAGCGAGTGATGGCTGTTTTGTTAGAGGTAATACTCAATTTTAAACAGAGCCACGGTGTAGAGCCTGCAGATAAATCGGTTATCTGTTGCGGGCAGACGGCGCGGCAGTGGAGCGGCTGTTGCGGCACGCGCGTTCCACTGGCCGGCCGACACAATGGCCGCCGACGGCTGTGCTGCGCAAGCCGGCCTGACACGTGGAGCCCCGGGCCCCGCGCCGACCTAGCGCGACCCCGGCTTCCCCTGCTCCCTGCCGCGGTCCACTCGTGCTGATTCCCAGTCTTATGTCTCCGTAAACCAGCTTGTCGTCAAGAGAGAGGGGGAAAAAATAAAACTTCGACAAATCGAAGAAATCATAAGTGTCCTGCTACATTCGGCAAATCGAAGCTATTACCGTAACACACTGCACCAAAAACACATTACAATTCCGAGTCATCGTCAGAAAATAAGCAGGTTATTGAGGTCGTGGTATCTGGGGCGAAAGAAAGGCTGTAGCGGAATGTTTCGGGTTCCGTCATCCACGCTGTCAGCAGTCCTGAAGCAGAAAGATAAGATTACGGGAAAGAATCGTAAGGAGGCTGAAAGGGGACCCAGCGAAGTGACTTTCTACCTCTTGAAGAACGATGATTGAAATTTCTTAGTCAGGATAGAGTACCCTTCTTTGACCTTTTCGTAATACCACGTCGATCCGCCAAACTCCTACAGGTGACCGTTACCAACAGCTACGTACTCTTGAATGATGCGACGCGCACGAGGGAAGTTACACGGCGTGCTACTCAGCTGGTTTCGTCGGAAACGCTTATTGGCGGAACTCATGTGTACTCTAATATTCATTCCAACTCGCGTCCAGCCATCCTGATTTAGGTTTTCCACGATTTACCTAAATTAATTAAGGCAAATGCTGCGATGGTTCCTTCCAAAGGACACGACCGCTTTCCTTCTCCTTCCTTCCCTAATTCGAACTTGTCCTCCCTCGATAATGACCTCGATGTCGACAGGACGTTAAACACTAGTCTCCTCGCTAAAAAAGGGCTCCCCCCTCCAACTCTAGTATTAAAAGCAGTTTAAATATGGATCGCCGGCGTCGCTTTGATGCGTGAGACAGGATAAAACTTGTCACTACTCGAAAGTCAGGATGATTCACATACTCAACTATTCGAATGGAATATGTTCACCGCTAGCTGTTCGTACACCGCTTCCCAGGCCTGTGCTGCGGTAGTGCCACGCAAAACAACAAGGGATGCAAGCCCCCTCCATGAAAAACACGACCACACCATAACACCACCGCCTCCGAGTTTACTGTTGGCACTTCACACGCTGGCAGATGACGTTCACCGGGCATTCGCCATACCAAAACCCTGCCATCGGATCGCCACATTGTGTACTGTGATTCGTCACTCCACACAACGTTTTTCCACTGTCCAATCGTCCAATGTTTACGCTCCGTTCACCAAGCGAGGCGTCGTGGCATTTACCGGCGTGATGTGTGGCTTATGAGCAGCCGATCGACGATGAAATCCAAGTTTTCTCACCTCCCGTCTTACTGTCATAGTATTTGCAGTGGATCGTGATGCAGCTTGCAATTCGTGTGTGATGGTCTGGATAGATGTCTGTCTATTACACATTACGACCCACTTCAACTGTCGGGGGTCTCTGTCAGTCAACAGACGAGGTTGGCCTGTACGCTTTTGGGCTGTACTTGTCCCTTCACGTTTCCACTTCACTATCACATTGGAAACAGTGGACCTAGGCATGTTTAGGAGTGTGGGAATCTCGCGTACAGACGTATGACACAAGTGACACGCAATCACTTGACCACGTTCGAAGTCCGTGAGTTCCGCGGAGTGCCCCATTTTGCTCTCTCGCGATGTCTCATTAGTACTGAGGTCGCTGATATGGAGTACCTGGCAGTAGGTGGCAGTACAATGCACCTAATGTGAAAAACGTATGTTTTTGGGGGTGTCCGGATACTTTTGATCACATGCACTGATTTTTTTCCGGCAGCATATGTAGAAAATATAGTCAATGAAAGAGTAAAGAAGACTTCGAATGATGCTTGTGAAAGTGCTGAAGTAAGCGCTGTGGATTTTATCGAAGCCTCACCCAATGCCGCGATCGCTATCAACATGAACGACGAGCGGAAGCAGTGGTAGTTGTGGCAGAACCTGCAGAATGCACTGTAGATTGTAGGAGATTTCGTATGGGTCCCTCGGAGAGAGAAGACTGTGGGTGTTGGTGCGGTGGATCCTTCAGGTTGCCATACAGACCGTACGGGGACTGCGGCCATCAGTATTTTAAAATTCTAAAGAAATCGGGACAGGGTGAGAGACTGTCTCGTTCACTAAACAGCAATGTCCTGTGTCACTTAACAGTGCGTTGCTGGTAAGGTAATAAAGCTTTAGGTTAAAAATAAAGTTGTAAAATCACAACCACATTGCCTTCTGAAGCATGGGTTAAGATGTCGAATCAAAAGTCTGTTAAAAATATTCTGTAAAACTACTTGAAATACTGTTTCGATCGAAGTTAACAGTATATTAGCTCCTATTGAGATAGCACTACCCAGCAGTCATACAACCATAAGCTGTTCTGCCTCCAGGGAAAAAAATTACGTAGCTGTGACTTTCATCATATCCTCTCAAGCCCTATAGCTAGACACGAGCCTTCACCGACTGCGTTCACCAAACGGTTTTATTCCAAGGTACCTTGCGGTAGGAGAACATGTATTCTGAAACTGCTGATGGATACACCAGTGTTCATGAAAGTTTCAGTGAGCCCCAGCAGCGCAATCCGGATTGCCTCTTGGTTGAGTTAACTGCTCGAGAAAAGCAGGAAGTCAGAGCTCGAGTTCCTGTGTGGCACAAATTTTCCATTGTTATCATGCATTCCTGCTGTAACTGATGTAAGTACAAGAAAGTGATTGTTACAATGCAACACTATATGTTTTGCATAATGACAGGAAGCTTATCTGGGAACCAGCAGCATTTAGGCTATCAAAGAACCAGAGCACGAGACTGTCCTTTGGTAAATCGAATATACTGCGAATTGATATCCGGATCAGATGACAAGTCTTCATTTAGAGCTCGATTAGTGTGGACCTTTTGTGACATAATAAATTCTTACTACTAGAATTTATTTTGTTACATAATTAATGCCGTTTTTCTTCTTTTCCTCACTCCTCGTATGTGATTGTAGTAGCAGTTGTACAGTTTCCATTTGGTTCTAAGTTGCAAATCAGTGATACGATAGTAATAAAAATAAAAATATACGTGATAAAAAGAGTCACCAGGTGCTCATATCATTGCAGATTCAGTATACAGGATGTCCATAATTTTAGGTTCAGTTGCAAAATACTGTAGAAGGAGAACCACTGCTCAGAATGACGTCAAATTGAACAGTATATTATTGATGCAGGGGGAAATGTCGTAAAAAAACGGACATTTTACTAATAGATGGCGCTGTAAACGTCTTAACGTTAATGGGGTCGGCTACAAATGACCGATGAATCGCAGTGCGCCGGCTGTTGTTTAAGCTGCACGTTACACCATACGCACTGTAGAATGGGCATGGCTGCAGTCAACAACTGTGGTACTGTACCACTTTGGATGGGAAAAATCAGTTTTTATTTGTCCAGAGGCCGATAATCGCATAAAAAGCAAATTGATATCGGTTTTTAACTGTCGCGGGACTTGCGCAAGACATGTTCAATATGCTGTCCACCGTTTTCTGTCACAGTTTGAAGTCGAGGGACAGCACGTTCCACGTGCCTCGGGGTCACGTTCAGAATGCGTTGCGCAATGCGTGCCTTCATTTCACCTACGTTCGTAATTAGGTTACTGAACATAACATCTTTCAGAGAACCGCACAGCCAGAAGTCACACGGTTAAAATCAGGTGATGTGGACGGCCTGCTTGTTGGGAAATGACGCCTGATAATTCTTGCATTCCCGAAATACCTCTGCAACAACCTCTTCATTGGTTGTACAATGTGCGAAGGAGCGCTATCTTGCATAAAAATGATCATCTCCACACTCTTGAAAGGTTGGAGTGATATTGGTTGGGCAAAAGACTCTCACTGCGTTTATCAGCAGCGGTACAGGTGCACAGGACTCGCATTACTCATCTCCTGGACAAAATACAGCCCTACAATAAACGGTCCCGTCAACACGCACCACATACTCACTTTTGGAGAATGAAGTGGTGCCGGCTGATGTGGGTACCGATTTTCCGTTGCCCATATTCTGCTTATTGACATGTCCGTGGAGATGAACATTGGCTTCGTCAGTCCACAGAATGTTCTATGACCATTCATTTTCCACTTCCATGCGAGGAAGAAATTCCAGAGCGAACGCTTGTCTGGCTGGCAGGTCAGCATGAAGCAACTCTTGAACATCGGTCATTTCGTATTGTTAGAAATGCAGAATGTTTCGTACAATTTTATGTACCGTGCTCGCAGGCATGTTCAGCATTTAGATAATTCCCCGTGCGCTGCATGTTTTCACACCACCGTTCGACACCTTCCGCAGTGCAGTGCCATATCTTCAATTGCTTTCCTTGCCTGCTACATTGCACTTCAGAAGGATCTGTCTTTTCGAATTTAGCAGTCATTTTTTCCGGAAGTTTAGCAAACACATGCACATAACAGAGACTTTATTCATCGATAATATATTCTCCTTCACTGTTTACAACACTCTGCTAACGCTGGGGTACTTTTCGATTCCGCGAGTGCAGAAATCACGTAGTTTTGAGGAGAAGAACTGATCGAACCACATTCGTAGCGCATTTGCTTTCGCAAAGGAAGTTCCTCGGAGGTTGTTCGATAGAGAACGAAAAAGGTGAAAATCTGAGGGCGCAAGAGAAGGTGGATATGGTGAATGTGGAATGACTTCCCAACCAACTCTTGTATAGTGTTCTTGTCAGTCTAGTAGAATGCGGGCGGGCACCATCGTGGAGTAGCATCTTCCTGGTAGCTGTTCTTGAACTGCGTCTACAATGTAAGCAATTCGTATACACACACCATCGTTTTTCCACCAGATGCATGACATGTCTTTGGGGATACGCGCAGGTCATTGTAAGGAGAGCTGCTGCATTGTTTGAGCTGAACCACTCCTTTCTTTTCCTTACGTTAACGTAAAGAAACCATTTCTCGTCACCAGTAACGATACAGGATAGGAATGGTGGGTGTTGTTGAGGAGCCAATTGATGACGTATAGCAGAGATGCACATTTGGCCACCCGCTGATTTCTGTTATTTTGACTTAGAGCATTCGGTAGCCACACACCCGATTTTTGAACAGCCCTAATTAAATGCAAATGTCGGACGATGGTGCAATGATGACAGTTCGTAGCTTATGCCAGTTGTCGAGTACATTGATATGTATCATAGTAGACTAATGCGTTTAAAAGATCTACGTCAAATCCCGAAGGTCTTCCTGAACGTGAAGTATCACGAACGTCAAAAAGATCCTCCTTAAAAACGAGGAAACCATTTCCTTGCCGTGCTCTGTCCAGTGGCACTATCCCCATACACGGCGAAAATGTTTTTGCCTGCCTTCGCTGCTGTCACACTTACGGTGAAGTCAATCAGAAGAACGTGTCGGAAATTTTCCGATTTTTCCACTTTGAACTCCATTTACTAGCGTCCACAAGTGCGCTCATTATCTCCAAATGACAAAATGACAGTATGTAAACACAAATGGCAGCAGTGAACTACAAATGAAGGAGACAATCGATAAGTAAATACATAGCTTCCGGAATGTCAACATGCAAAACAAAAATGCGACTAACTTATGTACCATCCTAATAGTTGTGTTGCAGTCGTGCAAATAACATAGCTACATCGTGTAACACATCATCATCAACTATATTTGCACCCAATTTGCAATGTTGAAATGTTCAAATGTGTGTGAATTCCTAAGAAACCAAACTGCTGCTAGACTTATGCTAAGAACAACACACCCAGCCATGCCCGAGGGAGGACTCGAACCTCCGGCGGGAGCGGCCGCGCAATCCGTGACGTGGCGTCTCAAACCGCGCGGTCCCAGTTTGCAGTATACCCTTCTGCCATTGGTCCTATCTACCAAGTATCACGCTTGCTACTTCACTGACGATTACGTCTCTGTAGGACATTACGTCACCAATAGGTCTGCTAACCCCTCTCACAGGTAATTACTAGAGTCTGTTACGTTTGTTCTAATCCGCAGATAATGTGAAAGAACTGATAGTACCTTCACTGCTGCCCCAGTAAATGTCGATGCAGCTATGTTGCTAGTTCGGGAAAACGTGATCCAGCGAGTCGTTAAATGTTTGGAGATGCGGGGAGACCCGTTTGAGATTCTGCTCTGCAGGCTGTGTGTGTTTCGTGAAACACATGCTGTTACTGATACTGTGTTTAAAATATTACAGCTGGCTCCTCTTGCTGAATGAGGTGTGTTACTTTAACGTCTCGACATTGATAGGGCTTGTAGTTATTTCTGTCCTACGAGAGTTAATTTATTTTTAATTGATTATTGCTGTTCGTGAACAATTCTAACATGTCGGACAAATAACTGATATTCATGTTGAAGAAATTGTAATTGTAGTACAAATGTGGTTTAAGAAACGGTGTATGCTACAGATTATTGGCAGATCAGAATCAAAAAAATTAAAAAAAAATATTAAACGTAAATCCGGCATCGAACTCTCCAATGGAGTAGTCTAACGCAAAACTATACCCTCCGCACAAAAGGATGGCATAGTTCCACAGCACTGAAACAAAATACTTGTCGTACACGTGATTACTATGTCGCCAGATTGCTCTCCTTTGACGTCTATTTCCTACCAAAAAAGTGCGTGGGACTAAATTTTGTTGGAGACCTTTTTGTATTGTTAGTGTGCAAAGAATCTCCTTCTGGCTTCAGAATCTTCGACTCGTACTATGATGGCATCGACGACGAGTGGCCCAAAATGAGACAGTCGTTTGCAGGATACAGAACTACGGTTTGATCGTGGAGCTGGCCCCTTTTGGGAAATCCATTTGCACAGAGGAGAGAGCCTACTCGTTCCCGCGCCGGTTTGTGCGTAAGTTAGGTGAGGTGGTCTCGGCGGATGCTCAGACTACTCACTGCGTCCAGAACGAGCGGTCGCTGCCTCACTCTGTTAGCGGAGGGGAGCATCACAGAATATGACCATTCCGCTATGTAAGTTATTCATGTGTGCGTATACCGAGCGAGGTGGGCAGTGGTTGAAGCACCGGTGGACATTTGCGGGAGAAACAGAGTTAAGTCCCGTCCAACTGACCAGAATTTGTCTCCTGTGGTTTGCCTGGATCGATAAAGGCGAATGCCGGTAAGACGAAAGGTTTCCTTTTCCATCATTGGGACAAACTCGTACAAGCTGCATTCACAAAGGCGAGCGGTGAATTTGGTGGAAGTGTTCTAGGAAAGTGCTTACAAGAACCTAGTGCCACCAACTCCTGGAGTATTATTCTAGCTGATAATTACAATTCTTGTGGGTGTGGTACCGCGTGGTGCGACACTCAGAAGAAATTTTATCATCGTGACACCGGCCGTGTAAGCCTATGTAGTTATACACTGCTCAAAAGAATAAGAGGAACGTGACTTTGGGCATCTGCTATACTCCTTTGAGCAATAACTGAGGATAGTGTAAGCTGTCAAATTATACCTTCATCATGCACTAATTAAGTACACAACAAGACATCTTTACATTCTCCATCGTTTGCAGTAAAATAACTGAATGTGCGGCAGGTGTCGAAAAGAAAACAGTCATTGATCTCGTCATCCTGGGTGCTGTTTATTGGACTCTGGGAGCTTCAATAACGTTTATGGCCTCCTTGAGCGTTTATCACTGCCTAACAACTACGTGCCACGTACACGTGTGTTCAGCATATCCCACATGTGCACGATGAGGCTTAGGACAAGACGTCTCGATCGTATAGTCCTTTCGTGTATTATAGTCTGACCGGACACAGCAGCTCAAATAGGGCTCCTGATATTGTTTTACAGTGCTCTGACGCCGCAACGCAGATATGCCCAGATGTCGGTCTGCACGTTGGGCTGTAATGCGTCGGCGACCTTGTCCAACTCGCCTAGTGTACTGAACTGTCTCCCTATAGTGTGTCCACAACCTGTGGATGACATACGGAGAAACATTGGCATGTGCAGCAACACGACCGAAAGTCCATCCTTTTTTTAATCCAACAGACGGCCCGTGCAACTTGCACTACATTAAGATATCGCATCGCATGTAATGAGTACAACGCCCACAAATGACAACTGCCAACTGTGTACCTCACTAGAAAACACTGGGACACCGGTAGAGGTCTGCGCGGATGCGGATATCCGCGGTATTTGTTACTTGGCGGATAAAATCGCGATCGACGCCGATATCCGCGGGTCATCTGCGGATAATGAGCAAGGCATCCGCCCAGTACGTATGTTGCAATGTTAGTTGAAAACTTCAAGACTGTTGACATTCTTGGAATCTTGCAGGGCCCGGGTAGAGCGGATGTCTGTTGTCCTCAGACCCTGGCTACGACCGACGTAGCTCTACCCAAGAGAGCTGCACCTAATCCGTTTCCGCGACCGTGTCTTTTGTGTGGCCTGTGAAGTGCTCTCTGGTTGGCAAACCTGCCCACTATCTACCAGACAGGTGCCCGTTGCAATTTTCCGCTGCCTTCAGTTAGCGCTTTGTAGCGACCGAGTGACAACGTGCATCGTAGCAAATACCAGTGAGAGTTCTTTCTTCAAATGAACACCATATCGATGGATACAATTTCGTGTAAGGTGAAAAAAGGTGATTTTACATTAGTGAAGGAAAACAAATTCAAATCGCCAATTTGAAAAAAATTCAGACACGTATTTCATGGCAACGAAAAGACAAAAGATACAGTGGCTTGTTTTGCATGTAAAAAAGTATATTGCTACACTGGTCACAAAAGTGATACTTCAAATTTGCTAAAACATTCGTGTGAGGCTGGACAAAATAGCATAATTACTTATTTAAATACCAAGAGAGACGTGAAAGTTCCTGAAGTCCCGCCAAATTTGAAGACAGCCGCGACAGAAAAACTTATCAATCTTGTCAGCAAAGACATTTTACCATTCGAAGTTGCGTGTGGATCTGGGTTTCTCGAGACGGCACAGTTTCTTATTGATGTGGGGGCCAAGTACGGTGCAGTTAGTGCTAAGGAACTGCTACCTCATCCAACCACCATATCCAGAAATTTGAAGGAAACGGCCGATCGTCTGCGTGAAACTGTCTCCGCAGTAGTGAAGAATATATTCAGAGACATAGGTGGAGCACTAACTGTCGATTTATGGACTGATTCGTACCGTAAAATAAACTATATGGGAGTGACTGCACATTATGTTAATTATGAAAAAGTGAAACTTGAGGATCGAGTCTTGTGCACCAGAAATTTTGAGAGTGAGACTAAAAAAAACAGGAGAAAACATTAAACTTGAATTAAGATACTACGGTCGTTCGATTTATTCAGTGCTGGGAATAACATCGTGTTGTTACTGATAGAGTTCCAAATATTGTGGCAGCACTTCGGCAATACAACATGCTCTCGTGCTCAGCACACATTCTTAATACTGTGCTGGAGCACACGACTCGAGGAGACGCGAATGATGAGAAGAGTGACGTGCAGCGACTAATAAATTCCTGTCGAGCTATCACAACTTTCTTTAAAAGATCTAGTCTTCAGAATCGCCTTCAGAAGTCATTGAAAGGAGATATAGACACACGATGGAACAGCAAATTGGATATGTTTGAGTCTATTAATTCACAGTGGTTTGAAGTTCTGTCAATTTTGTCAGAGAAAAATCAAGATAATTTGATTGAATCTGTAGACAAGAGGATGTTGGAAGATATAATAACCTTTCTGACACCATTTAAAATAGCTTCTTGTGATCTCGAAGCCTCTAAAACCCCTACGCTTTATTTATGTGTGTTGTGGAAGTTAAAACTTCTCTCCTTCCTTGAAAAAAATGATGGCGACAGCTCATTTCTGGTAGATTTAAAGAGTACAGCCAAATCTATTTTAATCAGCAAATGGGACATAACAGTAACCCATAAACTTGCAACGTTTTTGAATCCAAAATATAAAAACCTAAAATTTCTTATCACTGCCGAAAAAGATGAAGCTGTAAAGGAAGCGAAAAATTATGTTGCGAGAAATTGTCCACAGTTAAAAGAGCAGGAGGAAACAACATCTGGAATTCCTACAAAAAACGGAAGTCTGACGTACTTTTTAATGAATTTGAAGATTCCTCAGAAGATGAATCGACGAGAGATCTTGACTTTGCGTCAGATGAAATTCTCAGATATATGAACGATAAAGTCCAATTTTCGGAAGTTATCGACCTGATAGCTTGGTAGCATGGACGTGAAAACGTCTATCCGCGTCTTTCCAAACTCGCATACTTGTGCACTGCATTCCAGCGTCCAGCGCGCCGTCTGAGAGAAGCTTCTCTACAGCGGGACAAATAATGCAGGACCGACGCACGTCTTTCAAGCCACAGACGATTGATGGCATCATGTTCCTGCATAGTAATCTTCCAAAGTAAAAAGGTACTTGCACAGCTTCTCTTACTTCACTGTATTTTTTGGGCTTACCTGAATTAGTTACAATTTTTTGCATCTGATTCTTTCTTTTACAGAATTTCAATCAGAAGCAAGCAGAAGATCAAAATATTTAATCAGAAGCCTGTGAGTTTTTATCGTAATATTTATAGTAAAGAATTTCCTCGACATATTGTTAGTATTTTTACTATTCCCAACAAGAACATTTAAGTAGCATTAGGTAAAAGAAGGAAATATTTAACAAGCAATTTGTTTTGTTGTAATTTTCATATTAAAGAGCTCAATTTTAAGTTTTCACTCTTCGCAACAAGAACATTCAACAGCTGACACGTCAATATTATTAAACTAGGTAATCATGATCTCATAAGTACCTACGTAAATTTTAGCGTGCACTACAGTAACATTTGCAGCTGCCAAGCATTGTCACTCTTTCTGAACAGTGAAACAGCCCGGCCGGAGCGGTGGCACGGCGGGCCTTGTAATTAATTACAAGTGGGACTTCAAACTACGGCTCACGACCACCAACAAGCTGTGACTGCGATGGCCCGTGAAACATTATTCTGATCACATTGAAAACTTACAAAATATTCAAATCATCCAAAATAATAATGTGTGTTTTAATTTACCAGCCAATTAGTAAAGATAAGAGCTGAAATTCGTAACAAAACTGAAAAAAAAATGGTTCAAATGGCTCTGAGCACTATGCGACTTAACTTCTGAGGTCATCAGTCGCCTAGAACTTAGAACTAATTAAACCTAACTAACCTAAGGACATCACACACATCCATGCCCGAGGGAGGATTCGAACCTGCGACCGTAGCGGTCGCTCGGCTCCAGACTGTAGCGCCTAGAACCGCACGGCCACTCTGGCCGGCAACAAAATTGAACATTTTGACTGTAACTCGGTATAGCTTAACAGGGAACAGTGCCTAACATTTGAAGTTATGGGACAGTGTTTTTTATATAGACATCTTGAAATCGTTTGCAGTTCCATTAAACTCTGAAAAAAAATAATTTTTTAACATTGAAAGTATTAACTGCGAAATCTACTGCAAATTTTGTCTTAGTAATTTAGACCAATGTTGAGGATGTTTTAAAGTGTGAAGAACTTTGTTTATTTCAGAATGAAACAGATATTTCATTTATCGCTAGGTCTTAATTCGATAAATCAGCCAAAAGGTGAGGTTCGAGATTTCAATCGTATTTTTAGCTAAAGCTAAATGGACTCCTAATTTCTATAAACACTGATTTTGTTGTCACTCTTCGGAAGACGAGTTATTTCTTCCAGACAACGTCAATTATTGCTGGCAGTTTAACTTTTTCACAGGTGCGCCAGCGTTTTGCAGTGTAGGCCTAATACTGTAAATATTTTCACCTGGAAATGACGAGGACTGAACGCGTAAGCTATAATATAATCATCAGCTGACATGAATGGCTTCAAAATTTGACACATCCAAGCAGTGAGTACAGAAAAATTGCCGGCAAATGATGCAATGTGCTCGTAAGAAGTTTAAAAACATCGTCATTTTCAGCTACCTTGGCACAAGAGCAGCACAATATAATTGTTTCTATACACGTATTTTCATCATTTAATGCTATTACATAGAATATTATTTTTTTTAAATAGCGTTTCCAATCTCACGAGATCCGAGCCGCTACTGTGTGTGCTCTGGAGCGCCAATGCTTTCCTGTTTGGAATGGTCTGCTTTAGAGTAGGTATAGAGCATTTCCTGTGATTTAAGAAGTCAAAAGTAGTTAAGTTGTCGCAGAAATGGCACCCTAACAATAACTAGATTAGATTAGATTAATACTAGTTCCATGGATCATGAATACGATATTTCGTAATGATGTGGAACAAGTCGAATTTTCCAATACATGACATAATTAGGTTAATTTAACAACATACTTAAGTTAATATAACAACTTTATTTTTTTGTTTTTCTTTATTTTTTTATTTTTTTAATATTTTTTCTTTTTTTTCTTAATTTATATCTAAAAATTCCTCTATGGAGTAGAAGGAGTTGTCATTCAGAAATTCTTTTAATTTCTTCTTAAATACTTGTTGGTTATCTGTCAGACTTTTGATACTATTTGGTAAGTGACCAAAGACTTTAGTGCCAGTATAATTCACCCCTTTCTGTGCCAAAGTTAGATTTAATCTTGAATAGTGAAGATCATCCTTTCTCCTAGTATTGTAGTTATGCACACTGCTATTACTTTTGAATTGGGTTTGGTTGTTAATAACAAATTTCATAAGAGAGTATATATACTGAGAAGCTACTGTGAATATCCCTAGACCCTTAAATAAATGTCTGCAGGATGATCTTGGGTGGACTCCAGCTATTATTCTGATTACACGCTTTTGTGCAATAAATACTTTATTCCTCAGTGATGAATTACCCCAAAATATGATGCCATATGAAAGCAATGAGTGAAAATAGGCGTAGTAAGCTAATTTACTAAGATGTTTATCACCAAAATTTGCAATGACCCTTATTGCATAAGTAGCTGAACTCAAACGTTTCAGCAGATCATCAATGTGTTTCTTCCAATTTAATCTCTCATCAGTGGACACACCTAAAAATTTGGAATATTCTACCTTAGCTATATGCTTCTGATTAAGGTCTATATTTATTAATGGCGTCATACCATTCACTGTACGGAACTGTATGTACTGTGTCTTATCAAAATTCAGTGAGAGTCCGTTTACAAGGAACCACTTAGTAATTTTCTGAAAGACAGTATTGACAATTTCATCAGTTAATTCTTGTTTGTCAGGTGTGATTACTATACTTGTATCATCAGCAAAGAGAACTAACTTTGCCTCTTCATGAATATAGAATGGCAAGTCATTAATATATAATAAAAACAACAAAGGACCCAAGACTGACCCTTGTGGAACCCCATTCTTGATAGTTCTCCAGTTTGAGGAATGTGCTGATCTTTGCATGTTACGAGAACTACTTATTTCAACTTTCTGCACTCTTCCAGTTAGGTACGAATTAAACCATTTGTGCACTGTCCCACTCATGCCACAATACTTGAGCTTGTCTAGCAGAATTTCATGATTTACACAATCAAAAGCCTTTGAGAGATCACAAAAAATCCCAATGGGTGGTGTTCGGTTATTCAGATCATTCAAAATTTGACTGGTGAAAGCATATATGGCATTTTCTGTTGAAAAACCTTTCTGGAAACCAAACTATTTTGTTAGTATTTCATTTTTACAGATATGTGAAGCTACTCTTGAATACATTACTTTCTCAAAAATTTTGGATAAAGCTGTTAGAACGGAGATTGGACGGTAATTGTTGACATCAGATCTATCCCCCTTTTTATGCAAAGGTATAACAATAGCATATTTCAGTCTATCAGGGAAAATGCCCTGTTCCAGAGAGCTATTACACAGGTGGCTGAGAATCTTACTTATCTGTTGAGAACAAGCTTTTAGTATTTTGCTTGAAATGCCAT
The DNA here is from genome assembly GCF_023864345.2 of Schistocerca serialis cubense. Taxonomy (NCBI): domain Eukaryota; kingdom Metazoa; phylum Arthropoda; class Insecta; order Orthoptera; family Acrididae; genus Schistocerca; species Schistocerca serialis. The sequence continues at coordinate 469,302,212 of NC_064646.1, read as the reverse complement.
CAATTCCATGTGAGTTTTTGCTTTTAAGCAAGTTTATTATTTTCCTAATTTCAGAGGGAGAAGTGGGTGAGATTTCAATTGTATCAAATTGCATAGGTATGGCCTCTTCCATTAGCAGCCTAGCATCTTCTAATGAACACCTGGATCCTACTATATCCACAACATTTAGAAAATGATTATTAAAAATATTGTCAACTCCTGACTTTTTGTTCGTAAAGTTTTCATTCAATTTGATGGTAATACTGTCTTCCTCTGCTCTTGGTTGACCTGTTTCTCTTTTAATAATGTTCCAAATTGTTTTAATTTTATTATCAGAGTTGCTGATTTCAGACATGATACACATACTCCTGGATTTTTTAATAACTTTTCTTAATATAACACAGTAGTTTTTATAATTTTTGATAGTTTCTGGGTCACTACTCTTTCTTGCTGTCAGATACATTTCCCTTTTCCGGTTACAAGATATTTTTATAACCTTAGTAAGCCATGGTTTGTTACAAGGTTTCTTACGAGTATATTTAACTATTTTCTTGGGGAAGCAGTTTTCAAATGCATTTACAAAAATGTCATGAAATAAATTATATTTTAAATTGGCATCAGGTTCATGGTACACCTCATCCCAGTCTAACTGCTGTAGGCTTTCCCTGAAATTTGCAATTGTTAAATCGTTGACTGAACGTACTACTTTGGAGGACTGTTTAGTATTGCTGAATGGAGCTATGTCATATATTGCAACTAGCTGTGCACCATGATCAGAAAGACCATTCTCAACAGGCTGATCATTTATCTGGTTAAACTTATCTTGGTCTATAAAGAAGTTATCTATCAGTGAGCTGCTATCCTTTACCACCCGAGTAGGAAAATCAATAACGGGTGTCAATTTGAAAGAACCGAGTAATACTTCAAGGTCATTACATACCATAATTGTAAGTACTACTGTCTATTCCTATTAATTACTCATTCAAAACTTAAATATATGCGGATGCGGAACTTGCGGATGCGAATTAATTGCTGCGGATGCGGTTGCGGATTAGGACCTTGCGGATGCGGATTGCACTTTTCTTATCCGCGCAGACCTCTACCGACACCGGTATTCACTTCCTTTTGAGGGCCACCTGACTCTGTAATGCGTAATACAGTCAGTAGCTGGCGAACGAATGTAAATGTTGTATACACTGAAAGCGAAGATCTCAAACCGTGCATAAGACCACAGGTGCCGCCTCTATCAAAATAGATTTAACATACGGGGCGTTGATTCACGTATTCCCATAATTCTTTTCAACAGTGTATTATTGTAACGTTTGGAGTAGTCATTATCAAGCAGGAATGACAACGACGTTTTCCAGAGTGTAATAGAGATGCTATGGAAACTTATGGGTCGGACAAACCTGTGACCATTCGTGCTACTCTTCTTCGTATACGTCCAATATCCCCTGTTAGTCCTACTTGGTCCGAGTCCCTCAGATTTGAGCTGTATTCTAGGAGATAGGTCGCAGGAATGTTTTGTTAGCAGTCTCATTTTCATTCCCCTCGGATTCTATCAATAAACCGAAGTCTACCACCTACGACGACGCCTTTGTGATGGTTCCATTTCATATCCCTGCATACAGTTACACCCAAGCATTTGTATGAGTCGACCGAATCCAGCTGGGACTCATTAATACTATTGTCATAGCACACTAACTTTCTTTCTTTTTGTTGTACAATTTTACATTTCTGAATATTTAAAGCAAGTTTCTAATCTGTGCACCACTCTGAAATCCTTACAAGATGTAACTGAATATAGTTGCAGGTTCAACTTTTGTAGTCCTGTCTTCCTCAGTTGCGTGTAATATTACGGTATATCGATAATTTTTACTTTTGGACTTCCTAACTACATCTGAATGAAACCCAATTTTCTTGCCATACGCGTTTCATCTTTATTCTCTACAAGGCATTATCAATGGGCTGGAATATGTACATATTTTTACTATTTAGTTTACATTTTGGTGCAATGTACCTATAGATTATGAACAGTTCTGGTGGTTGGTTTTTTCTATGACGTAGTAATATTTTAAATTCTACTCACAGGTTGCGTGGACGTTTTTCTAAAAGTTATGTTTCTGTTATGTTTATGGTGCTGTTCCTCTTCTTAAAATTGCCACTTGAGGTGTGATGCGGTATACATAGGCATAACATGCAGGAATTTTAAAACACGGTGCAAAGAACATACTAGGTGCTGGAAGTACGAAACAAACCATTCCACATTCGCAGAACATCTAAAACACCATAACCACCAATCTACAAACATGGATCAAGAAACGAAAATAACGGGAATAAACAACCGTGACAAATACCTCGCACAAATGCAGGAAAACTGCCACATTCAGAGAGCCATCGGTGAAAACAAACACGTGATAAATGAGCAAAAACACATCAGGACAGACTCTCTGCTACATTTAGTAAAAGAAATAAGATAAAAATCATCCTTCTCGCATATGCAGCCATACCCTTTCTTCTCCCCTCCATCCTCCTTCACCTTCTGGTCTGGTCACACACACACGCACAAATAATGTTAATAGAAAAAGCTGACCAAAAAAATACTATTTCACACAACACACACACATACACACACACACACACACACACACACACACACACAGAGACAGATCACAGATATCTCAAAAATTATACTTAAAAGTTGGCAATAACATCTGACAGTCGGCAACACTAACCAAAACACTACATAAAAACAAGTTTTCAGTTCTTAGTGCTGTGAAATGTGGAAAACAAAAACATCATGTGGAAATTATAACAAGGGGAACAGCACCAAAAATAGAACAGAAACATAACATGTAGAAAAACGTCCACGCAACGTGTAAGTGGAAAAGTAGAATTTAAAATAATACTACATCATAGAAACTGTTTATAACTTATAGGTACACTGCCCCAAAATGTAAACTAAATAGTAAAAATATGTACATATTACATCCCATTGAAGATGCGTTGCAGAGAATAGAGGCGCAACACGTAAGGGAAGAAAACTGTGTTTCATTTAGTTGTAGTTAGACGGTGGAAAAGTAAAAATTATCAATATACCGTAATATTGTTGCAGGTTGTTTCAGATAGTAATAACTTCATAATCGATGGTACGTCAAATCTTAATCCTTCCTGTGCGCGTATACACATCCTCTGCCTGTTATCTCTAAAAAAATTTCAGTGAATGGTTGGATGTATGAATATATTGTGACTTACTTTTCCTTTCTGTAGGATATTGGTTTCCTCTCATCGTTACACATGCATCGTCATATCATAGTAATCTTCCAGATCGATGGTGTCTAACGAAATAGGTTCGAAAACAGGACTGTCATACTTTGATGACTTGAACTCGGCTCCCCCTAATTCTGTGGAAGGAGTTTTAGTGTTCACTTTTTATTTTCGTAAACGATGGGCAAGTGCTCATGAATGCCATTGGCGAATGCCTTTCACTTGGAAGAGAGAGTTCTGGGACGCAGGGTATCACACGTCATGTCGTGGCACCGTTATTTCGTAGCAGCAGTTTCTTATCTACAATGTGCAGCGCTTGATACAGATACAAAAAGGTAATGCGTTTGCGCACCATAGGAAAGTTCAGTGTTTCGAGATCCGCCTTGTCAAGAGTGTGCCGAGATTACCAAATTTGAGGCATTACTTCTCAACACGGACAAAGCGGTGACCGACGGCCTTCACTTAACGACGGAGAGCCCCGACGTTTCTGAAGAATTTTCAATGCTATCAGATAAGCAACATGTTGTCTCTGCCAGGACGAAATTGGGTGCGGCTACAGAAATGACAGATAAGGATAAAATACATAATCATAGTTTCTCCTGTCACTGAACTGTTTGGTCGTAATAATTCTTCGATTTTATCTTTTCATGTGATGTACAACTAAAAGTTGGGATGGACGTTTACGGTTTACACGCTCCGCTTTCGGTTTCCAAAAATGTCATCGGCTACCTGAAATATATCGTGATTGCAAATAGTCTTAAATATTTATTTTGCGTCGTCAGTGGAATATATTGGTAACCATTCTAGAACTGAAACTTTCAGTTTAGCACAATAATTTGTGTGATGTTTCCATTGGTATTTTCAGTCATATCCATATTTCATTTTTACCTTGTTCATATCATAGAAATCGCTTTCCGTTTTCCGGCAGTACTATAAGTAGTTCCTCAAATGCATATGTTACACATTTTGTCACAAAAATGATAACAGGCCGAAGTGGCCGAGCGGTTCTAGGCGCTACAGTCTGGAACCGCGCGACCCCTACGGTCGCAGGTTCGAATCCTGCCTCGGGCATGGATGTGTGTGATGTCCTTAGGTTAGTTAGGTTAAAGTATTTCTACGTTGTAGGGGACTGATGACCTCAGAAGTTAAGTCCCATAGTGCTCAGAACCATTTTTGAACAAAAATGATATGTGTGGTGATATTGTTGCGTTTTCTCTTGTGATTACCACCTGTAGTACTGTTGAGATTTTAGAAGTTTATTATTTTCATCTGCTAAGTTATGTGATATAAACTGTCGATGCCAGCGAGAATGGACGAGATGAAGGTGCGGGAATGAGATCGAAGAATGTGCGTGTGTGTGTGTGTGTGTGTGTGTGTGTGTGTGTGTTTACCAATGAACCCTTTAACCCTTTCTAAGACTGGTTGCAGATGTGGTGAAATATCTTGTCATGTTGCCTTATATTTCGATCCGTTTTTTATGTAGTTTCGTTTTCTTTGCAGGTAAGTTCGCAGACGAGATGTACCTGAAAGTTGTGAGCACGATAGTGGGTAAGTTTTAATATTTGCGTTAAATCTGAATTGTAACGAACTTTAAGATAATTTTGAAATCACGGTTGAAGCAGAAAAATAGAAAAGAAAAGAGGAAAGTTCTGTCTAATCTTTCATTGGGTAAGCAATAAGATTACTTTCGTTGCTAATCATAGTCTAACTTTCTGTGTCTCCATATTTCTATGAACTAGGAAAAATCACGAAAATCAGGAATAACTTGGGTAAAGTCACAGTGGTTGGTAAACACAGTAAGTAAAGACCACTCACGGATTAGGCGTTAGGCCTTTTCCAACCAGTTGACTGCTGGCTACAAGACACTGATTGGTATTACGTTATTTACACATTTGACCACATACTTCTGAGAGAGCTCTGTAATATACCCGTGTTAACAGATCTTCTACTATATAGCTTTTCTTCTGTTATTTTCGATCCTCTTTATATGTTGCTGACCCGCGTCGATCCCAGCCATAGTTTCGTGTAACATTACTCTTTGAAGAACATCTGACCATATTTAAGCGATATGTACGTATACAGATGACGGTAGTTTCGCGTACACAAGATATAAAAGGGTAGTGCATTTGGCGGAGCTGTCATTTGTACTCAGGTGAGTCGAGTGGAAAGTTCCAACGGTATTATGGCCGCACGACAGCAATTAACAGATTCTGAGCCTGGAACGGTAGTTGGAACTAGCCGGATAGCACATTCTCTTTCGGAAATCGTTAGGGAATTCAATGTTCCGAGATCCGCAGCCTCAAGAGTGCGCCGAGATTACCAAATTTGAGGCGTTACTTCTCACCACGGACAAAGCAGTGACTGACGGCCTTCACTTACTGAGAGCACAGGCGTTTCTGAAGAGTTTTCAGTGCTGTAAGATGAGCAACACGGCATGAGATACCCACAGAAATCAATGTGAAACATACGACGAACGTATCCTTTAGGACAGTTCGGCGAAATCTGGCGTTAATGGGCTATGCCAGCAGATGACCGACGAGAGTGACTTTGCTAACAGCACGACGTCGCGTGCAGCACCTCTCCTGGGCTCGTATCGGTTGAATCGTAGCTGATTGGAAAACGGTGGCCGGATCAGATGAGTCCCGATTTCAATTGGTAAGAGCTGATGGTTGGTTTCGAGTGTAGCGCATACCCCACCAAGCCATGAACCCCAGTTGTCAACAAGGCACAGTGCAAGCTGGTCGTGGATCCATAATGGTGTGGGCTGTGTTTAGTTGGAACAGACTGGATCCTCCGCAACTGAACCGATCACTGACTAGAAATGGTTATGTTCGGCTACTTGGAGACCATTTAGAGCCATTCATTGACTTCATGTTCCTTAATAACGATGGAACTCTTGTGGATGACAATGAGCTATGTCACTAGGCCACATTTGTTCGCAATTGGTTGGGAAACATTCTGGACAATTCGAGCGAGGTTGTTTTGACTTTCCTGTATGCTGAGTCTGTCCTTCCGACAATCATATCTTTTTCGATGTCTTCATATTTTTCCTGCAGCCATTTCGTCTTAGCTTCCCTGCACTTCCTATTTATTTCGTTCCTCAGCGACTTGTATTTCTGTATTCCTGATTTTGCCGGAACATGTTTGTACTTCCTCCTTTCATCAATCAACTGAAGTATTTCTTCTGTTGCCCATGGTTTCTTCGCAGCTTCCTTCTTTGTACCTATGTTTTCCTTCCCAACTTCTGTGATGGCCCTTTTTAGAGATGTCCATTCCTCTTCAACTGTACTGCCTACTGCGCTATTCCTTATTGCTGTATCTATAGCGTTAGAGAACTTCAAACGTATCTCGTCATTCCTTAGTACTTCCGTATCCCACTTCTTTGCGTATTGATTCTTCCTGACTAATGTCTTGAACTTCAGCCTACTCTTCATCACTACTATATTGTGATCTGAGTGTATATCTGATCCTGGGTACGCCTTACAATCCAGTATCTGATTTCGGAATCTCTGTCTGACGATGATGTAATCTAATTGAAATCTTCCCGTATCTCCCGGCCTTTTCCAAGTATACCTCGTCCTCTTGTGATTCTTGAACAGGGTATTTGCTATTACTAGCTGAAACTTGTTGCAGAACTCAATTAGTCTTTCTCCTCTTTCATTCCTTGTCACAAGCCCATATTCTCGTGTAACCTTTTCTTCTACTCCTTCCCCTACAACTGCATTCCAGTCGCCCATGACTATTAGATTTTCGTCCCCCTGTACGTACTGCATTACCCTTTCAATATCCTCATACACTTTCTCTATCTTTTCATCTTCAGCTTGCGACGTCGGAATGTATACCTGAACTATCGTTGTCGGTGTTGGTCTGCTGTCGATTCTGATTAGAACAACCCGGTCACTGAACTGTTCACAGTAACACACCCTCTGCCCTACCTTCCTATTCATAACGAATCCTACACCTGCTGTTGATATTACCCGACACTCATCTGACCAGAAATCCTTGTCTTCCTTCCACTTCACTTCACTTCACCCCTACTATATCTAGATTGAGCCTTTGCATTTCCCTTTTCAGATTTTCTAGTTTCCCTACCACGTTCAAGCTTCTGACATTCCACGCCCCGACTCGTAGAACGTTTCCTTTCGTTGATTATTCAATCTTTTTCTCATGGCGTGCTGCATTACGCCGGGGGAAAGGGGGACCGATACGATGTTACGAGCTATCCCATGGCTTACGTCACTTCAGTGTAGCACGATAACTGCAGTAACGTACTGTGCCACTACGGATGCGGTAAATCATTATACATCACAGCGCTGGGCAGAAAACACAGCGCTAGCTTCGTGGACTAATATCTTCAGCAGCAAATAATTGAGTGAGGAGCTCGTTCTCTGTACTGCGCCTCGCGCCGTAGACTGTGGCACGCTCCCTGCCAGCTCCTGTCTGGGCTTCAAGAATCATTCCACTAGGCGTCGGCGCATGTGCTGCATCCCTACTCGGGACAGTTAGTGTCTCTGTTGACGTTAGTTGTGCTGTACCAGCCTGGCACATCTGCGATGTTGTGTGGGTTTGGGTCCTAAGACGGATTTGATGTAGCTCTTCGCGCGAGTCTTTCCCATGTGAATCTCATCATCTCTGCCCAACTATTGCACCCTACATCCACCACTACTTGTTTAATGGAATCAAGCTTTGGTCTTCCTCTTTTACTAGTTAGTTAGTTACATGTACCATAGGTAATATGAACCATTCAATTTATCGCTGACGCGGAATTAGTCAGTTTACAGGATGTGTATGCTGTGCGATTTCACCTCAAATCATAAAAGTCGAGAGTGAGTGTGTCACATCACTATTTAAAAGTTTGCTGGAAAAAAAAAGTTGAAGTTCCACATTATACCTCCCCAAAAATACGATATTTTTATTTTCTGATGACTTGTTATAACGCTACAGACCTCTCTGAGTGAGAGTATTGCTGAAAATGTCGTAACGAAAGGGCTGTATCTATTTTCAATAAATACTTTGTTCCCAATACTATGAGACATGATTAATATATACACACTTACCGAGCCAGGATTCGAACCCGCGACCGTAGCGGACGCGCGGTTCCAGACTGAAGCGCCTAGAACCGCTCGGCCACAATGGGCGGCTTAATTTTTTTCCAAAGCATTTTATAACAAAAATGAGATATAGAATATTTATACCCATTTTTCTTTTTACGGTGTTATTCACAAATTGTTATTGTCTTCTGTCATGATTTTACTTCTTCATGACTTTCCATGAGTTAAAATTGCCTACAATATAGCAATCAACATTGCACTATTGAAAAGAGTTCATGTGTCTTTTTTCCCCTCTTGCTTCTCATTGAACTTGTAGAGCCGAGCTGAATCTGTGCACGGACAAGGATAATCCTGCAAGAGCAGTACTTGGAAAATGGGAACTGCGCTCTGATTTTTTGATGATAACCATTTCAAAGCATTAGCGAGACCATGAGGCTTTGTAAAGAAGATGGTTATATCATGGGGCTCATGAGAGACACGTACTATCTGTACCACTCATCAGTGATTGTCACACAAAAGAAATGAAGTGGCTCACTAAAAAGTCTTCTAATGTATACTGTGGTCTTTGCATTTCACACACAGTACAGGCTGCATTTCGTGGAGACCCGTTCTTACAATGTATGTGAAACTCGGGATGCTACCCGGTAGTGACTTAATTGAATTCCTATCACAGGCTTCATAGCAGATGACTCTTCTCTCTTTTCTGACGGAATTCCTTTACTTTCATTTAGAATTGAAGGGTTTATTGTTTGTTGCTAATGTCGATATAATGAGTACAAATCCAGTAGCATCCCTTATACCATCAACAGCATCATGCTGGTGATAAAATCTTGTTGCAAGATGTTTACAGAGATCTTCTACCCCATCACATGTACTTTTTCCATGACCTGTTGTTGAAAATATCCACGTTTTATCGTAAACCTGTACTGCATTGCTGACCAAGCTCATAAAGCTGAAAGCAGTTTTTAAAACGAGGTACTGCACCATCAGTCACATACACATGTTCAGGAAACGCGTGGCCTCTGGATGCTGTCATCAGTTATCATGCAGGCAGCGTAGCATTCATGTGCACTGTCGCGAATGACAATAGCAAAACAGTGTGATGTTCCAAGGCAGTGAGTAACACATGTGATTATTGATACCTGTGATACGTGCTGGTGGTAACTTCGTCCTGCAAAGCAACAGACCAGTTCTCAGCAGTCGGGATGAAGAACTAATGTGTCAGTATTCTGAGATGTGGCTGATTTTACTATTGCTATGGTCTGTCTCTGAATCTTCTAGCTATTCCTTTCATGACCCAATGCCCAAGCTTTGTAACAAACTTGTTCTACTGTCTTCTTCACCAACTCTCCTCTCTCCCACAATGCATAGGTTACGTCATTGTCAGTATCTTGAAGGTGTAATCTTCAGCAGCCATCACTTCAGCACCAGGACATATTGCACACTTCTGCAACCAACATTTATCTAGCGGCCCTTGACATATACACAAAAGCATCAGATCGATCTCTGTGTACTTCGTTCCTGTGACAATGCTTATGGCGAAACAAACAAGTTTCAAATTAGTGCAGTAAATACGTGTGCATACTTCCTTCACTGGCTGGCATTTTACTCATTTTGGTTGTAAGGAATAGAATTTTGTGAGACCAATTTTTGAATTTGGGTTCTCCTTTCTCATTAGGAGATATGCTTCTCTTATTGATCTTGGCACATACCTTTTTAACTTTTTCGCCATTTTCACTTATAGAAATATCAGCCTGGTTAGGAATTTGCCTGCTGCAATCTTTGTTATCACATTTCGTGCACATCTACATATACACTTCACAAATTTTTTAAGATGTTGCGCCGGCTGCTGTGCCCGAGCGGTTCTAGGCGCTTCAGTCCGGAACCGCGCTGCTGCTAAGGTCGCAGGTTCGAATCCTGTCTCGGGCTTGGATGTGTGTGATGTCCTTAGAATAGAAGTGACAAAGCCTTATGGTTATGCATCAAGTTTTATAAAGTTGACTTAGGACATGGCTTGTTTCAGGCAAACATTTAAATAATATTTTATGTAAGTACTACACGTTGCATCCTGCAGGATGACCATATCTAATATAATTTACTAGCACACTATAATATTAACTTTTTGCAGGTTCTGAAGAAGACGTTATTACTAACGTTGAAACCTAGGTAAACGATAAAGTTAACCTGCAACTGTAGGCTGTATATTCTTATATAAAGCTTATGTAGAACTTGTTTCAATTTCTTCCTTTTTTATGTAATGTTTTGTTCTTGTGTTTCTTACCTTTCCTGGACTTTTAAGGGGGGTATAGTACGGGCTACAGCAGAAATGCTAACATTCAACGCATCAACTACTTCACACCCAGGAGTATAAACATCTGCACTGTATTTTCCTGTTTCACATTAGGGTAATGGTGATCTTTCAGGTGGGCTGTCACTAAATTTCTTCTTGTAGTGAGTGTAGCAGTTCCTGCACAATGGATATGACAATATTATCGTTACTTGAGGACCACTATATTTCTGCAATACCTCTGATGGATTTCCAGCAACTGTGAAGTGTTTTTCACTTTTCTTAAACACCACCGGCTCGTGTCGTTTTTCATATTCTACACAGCTCACTCTTTCACTGTTGTATTTCCTCACTGACATTGTATCTAACAAAAAGTTCAAACCAAACACAAAACTCGGTGCAGAATGGTTTATGTGCAAGTTCTCACTCGTTCGTTAAATTGTATGAACAGAAGAGCGTTGGAAACAGTGTTGCCAACATGCATATTTTACACTAGAAATTCAGTGTTGTGAAGTAAGCAGAATGTAGAAATTTTTAAAACAGTTTATACAGAAAAATATAGCTTACTGTTTTTGCACTCACTACTATCATATTAAACAAACAATATCTTGCGTAATTGTCAAAACTCGTAATAATGCATTTTTTTACATTTTTAGTAATAGGTATTTTCGTAATACAGATAGCTGCCGCAGAGAAGAAACTGTTTATAATTACTGGTAATATGACAGCAAAGATAGCGTTCTGTGACTTTCCAAAGCAGACAAAATTTTTTTTTTAAGTGGAAAAATTAAGTTTAATATTTTCGTCTTAAATTTGTAATTTAAAGGAAGCCCATAAGTGTGCGAGTGTCAACTATATTTCAGCACACTAAGAGGGAGCTTTAACGCAAAATATCTGCCAGATCTCCAGTACTTTCGGTTTATTAGTTAAATTTTTCTTGATCTCAACTGTTTTAAGAGTTATGCAGAAAATAAACTTTTTTCAAAGGGCTGTACCTTTTACAAAAACTAAAATAAAACTAAAATACTTTATTTCCCATCACTTATGATATAGGGGTCTAATATATATTTTTTCAGAGAAATTCCTGAACACGAGTTGACATGACCTGTATGATTTGAGATGAAATCGCCCTACTTGGTCATTGTTAACCTTAAGACATTTTTAGTCCTCCTCATGCAACTACAATCTATTTTGCTGGATACTAGTTTTTAAGTACAAATTAGTCAATGGACTAGGAGGAGCTGTCTAGGAGAAATGATTTTAAATTAGATTTAAAACTTCCTTCTCCACGTGTCAGACATTAAATATGTTATTGGGCAAATGATCAAACATTTTTGTCACTGCATAGTGGACTGCTCTCAGAACCACGGACAACTTTAATAGTGACTAATAAAGGGCGTTTTTCCCCTCTAGTGTTGTAGGTATGTACATCACAGTTCATCTCAGATTGTGATGGATTATTTATGACGAATGTCATTAACGAATGTATATATTGTGATTGCGCACTTACAAGAAGTATCTACATGATGTCCGTAGATGACCACCACGTATTATTCTTACTGCTGGATTTTGTGCAATCAATGAGTTACCCCAGAAAATTATTCCCTACGACATTAGTAAATGGATGACGCTGATGTTTGGTTTGTAGGGCGCTCTACTGGGCCGTCATCAGCGCCCGTGCAAAGTCCCAACTTTTTCAGAGTCCAATTTTTTTCACAGCCCAACTTAGCCACTGCCACGAATGATGATGAAGAAATGATGAGGACAACACAAACACCCAGTCCCCGGGCAGAGATAATCCCCACCCCGGCCGGGAATCGAACCCGGGACCCCGTGATCCAGAGGCAGCAACGCTAGCCACTAGACCACGAGCTGCCGACATTAGTGAATGGAAAGCTGCAAAATATGTCAGAAGGTTTTATCCTCCACACCTCCCTCCAGTACAAAATCAACTATGCATTGATACCCCGGTGTGTGTCCTAGCTCCCCGTGACTTCTTTCAATCTAGTAGTGCCATAAATTTTTTCCCGATTCGACTAAGTATGTATTTATTAATTAGTTTTTGCTCATATAATCCTCAAATTCTGTCGTTCCACATTTCAAAAGCTTCCAATCTCTTCTTGCTCGTATCATCTATTATGCAAGTATCACTCCCATATAACAGTACACTGCAGCGTAACACTCTCAGACAATATTTTCAAACAAATTTATGTTCGATAATAATATATTATCTTTTTCAGAAACGGTTTTCTTGCTCTTGCAAGTTGCATTTCATATCTTCTTTACTTCTTTCATCGCCGTTATTTTGCTGCCGAAATAGTAAAACTCATATAATACTTTCTGTGCCTCATTTTGTAATGCAATTCCCTCGGCATTGCGTGATTTAATTCGGCTACGCTGTATGGCTCTTGTTTTACTTTTGTTGATGTTCATCTAGTCACCACTTTTCAAAACGTTATGCATACCAGTCAACTGTTCATCCAAGCTTTTTCGCCATCTGTAATAGAATCGACAAACGACAAAGTTTTTATTTCTCCTCCCTGAACTATACGCAGTATAATTACTTTTCCAAGTTTCTCCGTAGTTCGTTTACTGCTTGCTAATTGTTCATATTGAATGACATAGGGGGATTGTGTACCCCCCCCCCCCCTGTCTCACTCCCTTCCTCTCTCTCGACTACTGCTTCCGTTTCACATATTTCGAGTCTTACAATTGCTGGTTGTAAATTTGGAACATGTTTCAAGTTCTAACGTAAGATGTTTGTTCGTAACGGCGCTGTTTTGTCTGTGGCTTGCAGTGTATTGTACACTCGGCCGATTTTATAACGCTATTTCTCTGCTATTGTGATATAAAAACCAGTGCACACTGGTTTACTTTGTTATAATATCAACAGCACAGGGAAAAGAGAGAGACAGGTGAGGAATATGGCAGTACTATTACTCGACAGTTACCTGGACAGACAGACACTTCGGTAAGAGGAGACTCATGACATACGGCTTTCCTGTGAAATCACTAGCAAAACAAGAGATGCCCTCCAAAAGGATATCTCTTTCTGCTGGGGATAGAAACAATCCTTTTGCAGTCAGGTTGGTAAACGCGCCAATAATAATTACAGATAGATCATTCATTCTGGGAAAGGTCTAGAGACTGTTAGTTTTTAAAAAGTGGATGGTAACGTTGTGGTTTTTCATTGCTTTGCGAAGCCCCATGCGGGTAAGGCAAAGGGGAGAAAGAGGGATATTGAAGTTTAACATCCCGTCGATGACGAGGTCATTAGAGAGACGGAACACAAGTTCCGGTTGGAGAAGGATGGGGAGGAAATCGGCCGCGCTTTTTCAAAGGATCAATCCTGGCATTCTTCTCGAACGACTGAGGGAAACCACGATAAATCCACATCTGGGTGGCCGGACGGGTATTGAAACCGTCGTCCTCCTGTATAAAAGTCCCGCGTCTCACTGCGACACCTCGCTTGCTATGGCAGCAGCAGTGCGACACAGCACACTCATTGTCGGAGAAAGATTTCGCAGTTTAACAGCTTTAACGGAATTGAGGAATTTCTTTCAGTCCATGAAGTCACAGTTACGTAGAGAGGGCCTAAAAGCACTTTCATGTCCTTGGGCAAAGCATATCGCGTACTCGCTGATTTAAAATTTCCGCGTTTGTTGTAGTGCAGCGGCGGTGGACATTTTCTTCAACAAATTCCTGGAACTAAGAAAAACTCGTCCATATGCGACTTTTCTACAAGTCAGTCTGTGAACTGCACATTTATCTCACATGTCGCTTGTTTAATATGTCTCCGGTAATTTCGTCAACAGACGAAAGCTTGTAAAGCTGTTGTTCCCATTGATACACTCAAGGAATATTTTACTCAGTAGCACTACATGTACACCTATACACTGATGATGTGTGAGTGCTTCAGCAAACGGTGATCTTCATGTAATACTTTTATTTTAATTTTATCCATCATAAATGAAAGCCTGAAACAGTCGCTGTTCTACCTAGGAAAAGAAGAAGAATTTCGTAATGTTTGTAGTAGCGTATACTCATCGTGCACGACTTTTCCTTGGCTGTAAACTGTGTCTTTACACAGCGCAAGAAAGAGTCATACGGCATTTTTACCTAGAAGACTCCGAGCGGTAGGTTCAGTCGTCTAATCGGAAACGATATACATATTCCGCACACAATGGCTTCAGTCCTTTGTGTGTGAGAGTTGTGTCTTCGGTTTATCTGTTGAGCGTATGTGGCAGCAATGGATGCACGTACCATGTAATATGACATTTAGGCTGTACGATGGTGCGAAAAGGTAAACGTGAATCACGGCGCCAGGACACAACTAACACGTCTCGTGCAGCAGTAGCGGACCGCCCTCCGACGTACAGATCATCATCGACAGTGTCACATTCCCTCACTCCGTGATGAGCTGTGGAGATGTCTGGAATTCAATAAAGAACGTGGGCACAAAGTCTCGCGGCCAGGAACCGCACGCCATCACGCCTACTCACCTTGTCGAGTTTTATCCAATCGACAAACTCAGTGGCAGGTGACGAGCAGTTTACCACAGACATTACTTTGCGCTCCGCTAAAAAATGTTATGCGCGGCGTCTGTAACAAAAAAAGTAGTCTGATGTTGCGAACTTGGGTACGTGGCACATATATATTCAACGTCCTGTGGTCGCCTTCAAAGTAAAACCCATTTGAGTCCACGCACGTCTACGTTCACTCCTTCCGCTATTAGAACCATTTCTGCGATTCGTTTCGTGTGAGATTGCCCAAGAGGTCTGGAGTAGAAGAACGCCTCTGAAATTGCCCAAGAGGTCTGGAGTAGAAGAACGCCTCTGAAAATTGTTCGCTAATGAGCGGCAGGTTTTCGATTTTTATAGAACTTGTCGCAGCATAAGTAGACAGTTCAAGGCCGAGGAACAACTGCAGACTAATAGACCAAGATAAATTATATTCTTAGTAATACGTGAATTTAGTGTATTCAGAAAATTAGAACAACCGCGTGAAGTATGCTGGTATGGTGGTTTCGATATTAGGGCAGTCGCTCTTCCCGTTCAGAGTGCAGCTGGCAAACAGCAAATGATGGCCTCTGCCAGCTCAGTAACAGACGCACTGCAGAAGAAAACAGGATTGACAAACCTACAGAGGAAAGGAAGCCTGAAATCAAATGTATGACGAGCGCTCCGTTTGTGGAGACCAAACAAATAAGCTAAGAAACAGTAGACCGACCTATACAGGTGAAAAGTATTTTCCACAAACAACTAACTGCAACAGAAATTAATGTAGACCATATGCATTAAATCAAACAAATCGTTAAATCCAGGGATAAATGAAATATATCGTTGTTAGGGCACGTTTTCGTGCACAAATTTTTACGGAGATACCGCGAAAATCCGTAATCTACATCTACATCTACATGGCTACTCTGCTAATCACACTTAAGTGCCTGGCAGAGGGTTCATTGAACCACCTTCGAAATAATTCTCTGTTATTCCACTCTATGAGGTGCATTCAAGTTCTAAGGCCTCCGATTTTTTTTCTAATTAACTACTCACTCGAAATCGATGAAACTGGCGTTACTTCTCGACGTAATCGTCCTGCAGACGTACACATTTTTCACAACGCTGA
Source organism: Schistocerca serialis cubense (assembly GCF_023864345.2). Taxonomy (NCBI): domain Eukaryota; kingdom Metazoa; phylum Arthropoda; class Insecta; order Orthoptera; family Acrididae; genus Schistocerca; species Schistocerca serialis. The sequence goes on along the minus strand of NC_064646.1, from coordinate 469,286,000 downwards.
CGCCATGATTCCATGGCAGCGGCGGAGGCTTCTTTAGGAGTCTGTTTTGACCACTGGAAAATCGCTGAGGCAATAGCAGCACGGCTGGTGAATGTGCGGCCACGGAGAGTGTCTTTCATTGTTGGAAAAAGCCAAAAGTCACTAGGAGCCAGGTCAGGTGAGTAGGGAGCACGAGGAATCACTTCAAAGTTGTTATCACGAAGAAACTGTTGCATAACATTAGCTCGATGTGCGGGTGCGTCGTCTTGGTGAAACAGCACACGCGCAGCCCTTCCCGGACGTTTTTGTTGCAGTGCAGGAAGGAATTTGTTCTTCAAAACATTTTCGTTGGATGCACCTGTTACCGTAGTGCCCTTTGGAACGCAATGGATAAGGATTACGCCCTCGCTGTCCCAGAACATGGACACCATCATTTTTTCAGCACTGGCGGTTACCCGAAATTTTTTTGGTGCCGGTGAATCTGTGTGCTTCCATTGAGCTGACTGACGCTTTGTTTCTGAATTGAAAAATGGCATCCACGTCTCATACATTGTCACAACCGACGAAAAGAAAGTCCCATTCGTGCTGTCGTTGCGCGTCAATATTGCTTGGCAACATGCCACACGGGCAGCCGTGTGGTCGTCCGTCAGCATTCGTGGCACCCACCTGGATGACACTTTTCGCATTTTCAGGTGGTCATGCAGGATTGTGTGCACAGAACCCACAGAAATGCCAACTCTGGAGGCGATCTGTTCAACAGTCATTCGGCGATCCCCCAAAACGATTCTCTCCACTTTCTCGATCATGTCGTCAGACCGGCTTGTGCGAGCCCGAGGTTTTTTCGGTTTGTTGTCACACGATGTTCTGCCTTCATCAAACTGTCGCACCCACGAACGCACTTTCGACACATCCATAACTCCATCACCACATGTCTCCTTCAACTGTCGATGAATTTCAATTGGTTTCACACCACGCAAATTCAGAAAACGAATGATTGCACGCTGTTCAAGTAAGGAAAACGTCGCCATTTTAAGTATTTAAAACAGTTCTCATTCTCGCCGCTGGCGGTAAAATTACATCTGCCGTACGGTGCTGCCACCTCTGGGACGTATTGACAATGAACGCGGCCTCATTTTAAAACAATGCACATGTTTCTATCTCTTTCCAGTCCGGAGAAAAAAAATCAGAGGCCTTAGAACTTGAATGCACCGAACGCGGAAAAAACAAACACCTATATATCTTTCTGTGCGAGCTCTGATTTTCCTTATTTTATCATGATGCTAGTTTTTAACTGTGTAGGTCGACGTATTGGTGTTCTGAGGAGAAAGTTTGTGATTGAAATCTCGTGACCAGATTCTCCCCCAACAGGCAACGCCTTTTTTTAATAGTGTCCACCCCAAATCCTGTGTCATGTCCGTGACACTGTCTCCTCTGTTTCTCGATAATACAAAACGTGTTGCTCTTCTTTGAACTTCCTCGATGTTCTCCGTTAATCCTATCTGGTAAGGATCCCAGACTGCGCAGCAGTACTCCAAAAGAGGGAGGACAAGCCTAGTGTTGACAATCTGTTTAGTAGATCTGTTACCTTTTGTAAGAGCTCTGCCACTAAAACGCAGGCTTTGGTTTGCCTTCCCCACAAAATATTCTATGTGGTCTTCACAATTTAAGTTGTTCGCAATTGTAATTCCCAGGTATCTAGTTGAATTTACGGCCTTTAGATTTGGTTAATTTATCGCATAACCGAAGTTTAACAGATTCCTTTTAGCACTCATGTGGATAATGCCCACTTTTCATTATTTAGAGTGAATTACCAGTTCTCACACCATTCAGATATCTTATCTAAATCGTTTTGATCTTCTGATGACGTTATTAGACGGTAGACGACAGTATCATCTGCAAACAACCTAAGACGGCTGCTCATGTTGCCTCCTAAATCATTTATATAGATAAGAAACAATATGAACAACAGAGGGGTCATAACCCTGCCCTGGGGAACGCCAGAAATCACTTCTGATTTACGTGATAACTTCCATCAATTATAGACGCATGTTTTTTGTCTAGGTGTTTGTACCGCTTAAATTTGTGATTCAGTGGTGCCGGTCTACGAATCAATGCGTCGTAGGTTCGGTCTGTGGTGACTTAGGATTTTTGTGTCACTTTTCGCTTATTGCACCTCTGGCTGTCTTTGTTCAAAATCATTCAAATGGCTCTGAGCACTATGGAACTTAACATCTGAGGTCATCAGTTCCCTAGAATTTAGAACTACTTAAATCTAACACACACACATCCACGCCCGAGGCAGGATTCGAACCTGCGACCGTAGCGGTCCCGCCGTTCCAGACTGAAGCGCCTAGAAGCGCTCTGTGACAACGGCCGGCTTTGTCTTTGTTAATGTGAAAAATGCTAAGTCACATTGCGGTTCAGAATCCACGTTACACTATAGTTCACTACTATAACTGTTTGGGAAAGTCAGTTCAGAGGTCGGAGGAAGGCAACGACATACGACCTCTAGTAGGACAATGCCGAGTAAACTATTGTGGTGTTCAAGCCAACCTTCATGTTGATGACGTCTTTATTTCTACCTTTTAATTAATGTGCTAAAATTTTAGTGTAGTGTGTTATATATAACATGTGATTACTCCTCATGCCTTCCAGTTTTACCGCAACGACCTGCATACCACACCTCATGGAGGCGAGTGAGTAAATTTGTAGCTAGAGCCAGCGTTCGGCATTTGTCACGTCACATCCCTCGCTCGCTGTGTGATGCAATCTTTGTCTTGAATGCTGAATTTACGAAAACCTGGTAAACGATTCGATATGAGCTAAATACTTGTAACAAGCAAGAATATACAATGATCAGCCATAACATAAGCGAAAACACGTCCAGGAGATAGCAACGTCACCTGTCAAAGAATGACTGGTAGTCATAGACACACGCTGGATGCATGTAGTATCAGCGAGCGTGCTATCTGTGTATAGAATGAGTAAGGCGCGCAATCTATCTGAGTTTGACCGAGGGCAGATTCTGATGGCCCGGAGGTTCGGCACGGCAGAGGAGTGCTGTGGTGATTGTCTTCAACGAGTTTCGAAACCAAGGCGACGCCACGCCCAGACCTTGTGAGGTTGGGCGGCCATCCCTCATTATAGATGTCGGACGTCGTAGGCTGGGCAAACTGGTAAAACGGAACAGGCAGCGAATTGTGGCGGAACTAACATCACACTTTAATGCTGGCCAGAGTACGAATGTATCTGAACACACAGTGCACCGAACACTCCTAACGATGGGCCTCCGCAGCCGACGTACCACGCATGTGCCAATATTAACACCACGTCATCGGCAACTACGATTGAAATGGGCACGCCGGCCGGTGTGGCCGTACGGTTCTAGGCGCTACAGTCTGGAACCGAGCGACCGCTACGGTCGCAGGTTCGAATCCTGCCTCGGGCATGGATGTGTGTGATATCCTTAGGTTAGTTCTGTTTAAGTAGTTCTAAGTTCTAGGCGACTGATGACCTCAGAAGTTAAGTCGCATAGGTCTCAGAGCCATTTGAACCATTTGAAATGGGCACGTGACCATCGGCACTGGACGTTGGCGCAGTGGCAGAGCGTTGCACGGTCTGATTAATCCTGATACCTTCTTCATCATGCCGATGGGAGGGCGCAAATTCGTCGTCTTCCAGGGGAACAGCTGCTTGAAACCTGTACTGCGGGATGGAGAAAAGCTGGCGAACATGCAACGAGGGTCATGTCACAAGACCAGGACTGTCATGCAGTGGTTTCGAGGAACAAAGGGGCGAATTCCAATTGATGTGCTGCCCCCCACCCCCAACTTGCCAGATCTGAACCCGATCGAACGCATGTGGGATGTGACTGATCGTGGCGTTAGAGATCATCGTCTCGCTCCCCGGAATTCACAGGAATTAGGTGACTTGTGCGTGCAGATGTTATGTCAACACCCTCCAGCAACCTCAAAGACTTCATTGCTTCCATAAGAGGGACATACCGGCTTTAGGACGGTGGTCACAACGTTCTGGCTGATCAGTGTAAAATGTCATTGGTGTTCGTTTCAACTGCAGGAATTTCATGTTTCATTTTGAAACGCAGTGGCAAAAAATCACAGCTTTCGCAAATGAAAGTAATGAATTTCAAAGCGTATGTGATAATTTTTTTGAATAGATTTATTCGCGTTTTCTCGGTTTCAATAAGGAATCGACCGCAAGTCTTGACTTTATGCGTATCAAAGGAGCGCCCCCACCTTTCTTTTCTGTACATACACTACTATGTGGTAGCAAGTGGGGGAGTAATGTCACCCGACGCAATGCCGTTTGTAGCTTCCGAATTTTAGTCATTCGTTGAGGGAGTGGCGCAAGCTACTGCTCGTATACGGCAGAGGTTTCCCACGTGTGACTCAAGAGGTCGCGCGGGAATCCCAGGGCGTGACTCAGGCTCGTGCAGTCCTCTGCCCCCGCCCGCCCCCTCTCCCCCTATCTTCTGACACACGTTGTCGCCGCGCTCATTTAAAAATAAGGCCATTCGCTGATGGAGCGTTGGCCCTTTACCTCAGCCGAGACTGCTATTTTTCATTTCAAATCGCAGCTTCTGGGAATCTCGAGCTCTGTTTCGGAACGATACGTCTGAGGAGACATATGCGACACAGCCAATGCGGCGTGAGCGTTGTGCCACACAGAAAACATTGCACCATCTGCCTGTTAACGAGACCGTCCCAGATATTTTGGAAACAGTCCAAGACATCACAGTGAGTTCATTTAAGTGTTTTACCCGTCAACGTTTTACTGAAATCCTGGTGGGAATGGCATCGCTGTTGTTGTGTCCATCCCAGTTGTTTATAGTATAGGCACGTAAAGCACCAAACGATTTCTTTCGAGTGACCTCGTGTGGCAATCCCATGGCCAGAAGAGCGACGTCCAACTCTTTCTCGGAATAACGTTTGACGAACTGCTTCCGACATTGTACACTATGACAAACACACAACAAAAAATAGTAATAACGGATAAAGTATTGACCCTGCAACAATAAAAAATGAAAAAAAAATCTTTGCGCACATCGATCAGTTGCACGGGACATGCCTGAAGCGTAAAGCAAGAGTTGTGGTGATGGGGGTGAGGGTCTGTCGACTGCAGGTGGCCGCTGGGGCTTCACGGTTGGACTCGTGTCGTGCATTCCTCGTCACTCTCACGCCACTATTTCTTTCGTAGATGTCAATCCCAAAGCAATTTCGAACAAACTGTAGTGTGCTCAGAACCGATGTCACTAAATGAACGTAAAAATGGACTTGCACACTTGTATTGTGGTTCACATTACATTTCACATCGAACTGAACAATACTGGTCGCTTGTAATCACGAAATACACTGATGAAAGAAAACAATACGAACGCCTGCTTAGCAGAGTGTTGGCCCACCTCTGGAATGCAATATACGATCGATTCTCGGTGCACTGGTTCGACAACTCTTTGGTAGGTTTCCGAAGATAAGTGGCACTAGATATCCACTCACAGGTCACACAATTCCCTTAAATTACTGGGAATGGTTTGCGGGCCCGCAGCAGGTACCCAGTAGCGTTCCATGTGTGTTCCAGTTGGTTCAGATCCACCAAAGTTTGTGAACAAGATACCAGCATGTTTCTTTAACGACAGTACGGCGATTGTGGCTTGTGATATAGACATTTAGTGTTATTGCAAGATGTCATCGCGATTGGGAAGATATCACGCATGAAGGCACGCAGTTAGTCCACAATAATTTTCGCGTGGTACACAGATGCCATGATGCCTTCGATTACCAATGCAGGTCCCACGGAAGCCCACCGTGGCGTGGACATCCAACGCCTTGTCGCCTATTTGGTATTTCACCGTTCTTCAGCAACTTTTCATAGATGCTTACGACAGTAGCACGCGTTAGCCGATGATCTTTGCCGTTCCTGAAATGTTTGCTCCCAGCTGTCTGGCCATAACAGTCTACAGTCGCATATAGCAGTGGATGTTGGCATTTGCAGCCCATATCGTCGCGTAAGTGATTCCCCATTTGTCTCTGCTCCGCTTCCTTGCCGCAACGCCACAAGGCGGTATTCAGTCTCGCGGTGAGCTGTGATTACAATCTTTTGGCTCATGCGTATCGTCAGAGATTCGGTCACTTTGTTGTTGAGTCATTGGAAGAGATTGTGAGCCGTGCTGTTCTGTACACATCCATAATTACGAAAGTGTTGCCAGTGCAGACGTACTGACCTCTCGATTATGGCACGTATGCGTTCGATGGGAGACTTGTTGTTGCTCGAATTGGTCAAAATATTCTTCAAACCAATCGCAAACAGTTGTGACTTGTGACATTTGGCATTGTCATCCGTAAAAATTTCATCGCTGTTCGGGAACATGAAGTCCTCGAATGGCTGCAAATGTTCTCCAAGTAGCCGAACATTCCCATTTCCAGTCAATGGTCTGTTCAGTTGGCCCCGTCCATTCCATGTAAGCACAGCCCACACCGTTAGGGAGCCACTACCAATTATGTAGTACGTTGAACACCATCATCAGCTCTTAGCAACCGAAATGGGGACTAATCTGACCAGACCACGGTTTTGCAGTCGTCAAGGGTCCGACCGATATGGTCATGAGCGTAGGAGAGGCGCTGCAGGCTATAAGCAAAGTCATTCGCTTCGGTCGTCTGCTGTCGTAGCCCATTAACGCCAATTTCGCCTCATTGTCCCGAAGGATACATTCGTCGTACGTCCCACATTGATTTAGGCTGTTATTTAGGCCGTGTTGCTTGTCTGCTAGCACTGACAACTCTACGCAACTGCCGTTGCTGTCGGGTGTTAAGTAAAAGCCGCCGGCCACTCCACTGTCTGTCGTGAGAGGCAATGCCTGAAATTTCGTATTCTCGACACACTCTTGACGCTGTGGCTCTCGGAATATTGAATTTCCTAACGGTTTCCGAAATGGAATGTCCCATGCGTCTAGCTCCAACTACCATTCCGCGTTCAAAGTCTGTAATTCCCATCGTGCGGCCGTAATCACGTCGGAAAACCTTTCATATGAATCACCTGAGTAGAAATGACAGTTGCGCCAATGCACTGCCCTTTTTTATCTCGAGTACGCGATACTACCGCCATCTGTGTATGTGCGTATCGACATCCCATGACTTTTGTCAGCGCAGTGTATTTGCGCGTTCTTCTTTCTGACATTGACATCACGCATGTCGACACGCTACGGTGTACGCTGCTGTTCGACAGGACACGTGTAAGGAGCCGCTCAGATCCGCCGAGTTAAGAAAGGCGCAAGGATATGTATACTGTCAGAGCAGAGATAAGTCCGGTCTCCTGTTTACGCGAAGCCTGATACCGGGCCGTGCGACGACGGAAGGCGACGGCGTTTGCAATGCAGATCCTGGCGCTAGGCGGCCGGCGAAACGCGATGACCCACTTGCGGTTGCTGGCGGTGCCGGCACGTGTAACCCGTCTGCCGTGCGCGCTGTCCAGAACCCTGGGCCTTACCTCCTCCCAGCTGCAAGTAGTCGTCCTCGTAAAGGTTTAGCATCCGTCGACGACTAAATCATTTGAAACGGAACGCAAACTCGGATAGGAAATGGGTTGTTCATTCAAAGGAAACATTCCTGCATTTCTATGAGCAGTTTAAGGAAATTACGGGAAACATAAATCGAGATGCCCGGACAGAACCGCCAACGTCCGGTGTTTTGCCGCTGCCCCACCTGGATCGGTAGCCATCGTCTTCTTATTTTCAGTACACAGAATGTTGTTGTTGTGGTCTTCAGTCCTGAGACTGGTTTGATGCAGCTCTCCATGCTACTCTATCCTGTGCAAGCTTCTTCATCTCCCAGTACTTACTGCAACCTACATCCTTCTGAATCTGCTTAGTGTATTTATCTCTTGGTCTCCCTCTAAGATTTTTACCCTCCACGCTGCCCTCCAATGCCAAATTCGTGATCCCTTGATGCCTCAGAACATGTCCTACCAACCGATCCCTTCTTCTGGTCAAGTTGTGCCACAAACTTCTCTTCTCCCCAATACTATTCAATACCTCCTCATTAGTTATATGATCTACCCATCTAATCTTCAGCATTCTTCTGTAGCACCACATTTCGAAAGCTTCTATTCTCTTCCTGTCCAAACTATTTATCGTCCATGTTTCACTTCCATACATGGCTACACTACATAAAAAATACTTTCAGAAACGAATTCCTTGAATCTATACTCGATGTTCTTTTCTTCTTCAGAAACGCTTTCCTTGCCATTGCCAGTCTACATTTTATATCCTCTCTACTTCGACCATCATCAGTTATTTTGCTCCCCAAATAGCAAAACTCCTTTACTACTTTAAGTGTCTCATTTCCTAATCTAGTTCCCTCAGCATCACCCGACGTAATTCGACTACATTCCATTATCCTCGTTTTGCTTTTGTTGATGTTCATCTTATATCCTTCTTTCAAGACACTGTACATTCCATTCAACTGCTCTTCCAAGTCCTTTGCTGTCTCTGACAGAATTACAATGTCATCGGCGAACCTCAAAGATTTTATTTCTTCTCCATGGATTTTAATACCTAATCCGAATTTTTCTTTTGTTTCCTTCACTGCTTGCTCAATATACAGATTGAATAACATCGGGGAGAGGCTACAACACTGTCTCACTCCCTTCCCAACAACTGCCTCCCTTTCATGCCCCTCGACTCTTATAACTGCCATCTGGTCTCTGTACAAATTGTAAATAGCCTTTCCCTCCCTGTATTTTACCTCTGCCACCTTTAGAATTTGAAAGAGAGTATTCCAGTCAGCATTGTCAAAAGCTTTTTCTAAGTCTACAAATGCTAGAAACGTAGGTTTGCCTTTCCTTAATCTATTTTCTAAGATAAGTCGTAGGGTCAGTATTGCCTCACGTGTACCAACATTTCCACGGAATCCAAACTGATCTTCCCCGAGGTCGGCTTCTACCAGTTTTTCCATTCGTCTGTAAAGAATTCGCGTTAGTATTTTGCAGCTGTGACTTATTAAACTGATAGTTCAGTAATTTTCACATCTGTCAACACCTGCGCCGGCCAGTGTGGCCACGCGGTTAAAGGCGCTTTAGTCTGGAACCGCGCGGCCGCTACGGTCGCAGGTTCGAATCCTGCCTCGGGCATGGATGTGTGTGATGTCCTTAGGTTAGTTAGGTTTAAGTAGTTCTAAGTTCTAGGGGACTGATGACCTCAGGTGTTAAGTCCCATAGTGCTCAGAGCCATTTGAACCATTTTTTGTCAACACCTGCTTTCTTTGGGATTGGAATTATTATATTCTTCTTGACGTCTGAGGGTATTTCGCCTGTCTCATACATCTTGCTCACCAGATGGTAGAGTTTTGTCAGGACTGGCTCTCCCAAGGCCGTCAGTAGTTCCAATGGAATGTTGTCTGCTCCCGGGGCTTTGTTTCGACTCAGGCCTTTCAGTGCTCTGTCAAACTCTTCACGCAGTATCATATCTTCCATTTCATCTTCATCTACATCCTCTTCCATTTCCATAATACTATCCTCAAGTACATTGCCCTTGTATAGACCCTCTATATACTCCTTCCACCTTTCTGCTTTCCCTTCTTTGCTTAGAACTGGGTTTCCATCTGAACTCTTGATGTTCATACAAGTGGCCCTCTTTTCTCCAAAGGTCTCTTTCATTTTCCTGTAGGCAGTATCTATCTTACCCCAAGTGATACATGCTTCTACATCCTTACATTTGTCCTCTAGCCAACCCTGCTTAGCCATTTTGCACTTCATGTCGATCTCATTTTTGAGACGTTTGTATTCCTTTTTTCCTGCTTCATTTACTGCGTTTTTATATTTTCTCCTTTCATCAATTAAATTCAATGTTTCTTCTGTTACCCAAGGATTTCTATTAGCCCTCGTGTTTTTACCTACTTCATCCTCTGCTGCCTTCACTACTTCACCTCTCAGACCTATTCATTCTTCTTCTAATGTATTTCTTTCCCCCATTCCTGTCAAATGTTCCCTTATGCTCTCCCTGAAACTCTGTACAACCTCTGGTTTAGCCAGTTTATCCAGGTCCCATCTCCTTAAATTCCCATCTTTTTGCAGTTTCTTCAGTTTTAATCTACAGTTCATAACCAATGGATTGTGGTCAGAGTCCACATCTGCCCCTGGAAATGTCTTACAATTAGTCCGCAGCTCGTGGTCGTGCGGTAGTGTTCTCGCTTCCCGCTCCCGGGTTCGATTCCCGGCGGTGTCAGTGATTTTCTCTGCCTCGTGATGACTGGGTGTTGTGTGCTGTCCTTAGGTTAGTTAGGTTTAAGTTCTAGGGGACTGATGACCATAGATGGTAAGTCCCATAGTGCTCAGAGCCATTTGAACCATTGTTTTTGTCTTACAATTTAAAACCTGGGTCGTAAATCTCTGTCTTACCATTATATAATATATCTGATACCTTGTAGTATCTCCAGGATTCTTCCATGTATACAACCTTCTTTTCTGATTCTTGAACGAAGTGTTAGTTATGATTAAGTTATTCTCTGTGCAAAATTCTACCAGACGACTTCCTCTTTCATTTCTCACTCCCAATCCATATTCACCCACTATGTTTCCTTCTCTCCCTTTTCCCACTCTTGAATTCCAGTCACCCATGACTATTGAATTTTCGTCTCCCTTCACTACCTGAATAATTTCTTTTATCTCATCATACGTTTCATCAACTTCTTTATCATCTGCAGAGCTAGTTGGCATATAAACTTGTACTACTGTAGTGGGCATGGGCTTCGTGTCTATCTTGGCCACAATAAGGCGTTCACTATGCTGTTTGTAGTAGCTTACCCGCACTCCAATTTTTTTTATTCATTATTAAACCTACTCCTGCATTACCCCTATTTGATTTTGTACTTATAACCCTGTATTCACCTGACCAGAAGTCTTGTTCCTCCTGCCACCCAACTTCGCTAATTCCCACTATATCTAACTTTAACCTATCCATTTCTCTTTTTAAATTTTCCAACCTACCTGCCCGATTAAGGGATCTGACATTCCACGCTCCGATCCGTAGAACGCCAGTTTTCTTTCTCCTGATAAAAAAACAATGCTGATAACAAAACAATAGGAAAACGAGAGGATTTCGATGCGATTACCAACAATCAGTAAGACACAACGGAAGGCTCTAAACCACTGAGTGCAACTTTTGACGGAATAATAGTAGTGTGCTACAAACCCTGCGTCATTGTGAACGATATGGACTTAAAGACAAGTCGACAGTCATTTTCGGTATTTCCATTTCGCACTGCCACTGTTCCTAAAAATAATTAACAGTTGCATTGCAGATAAAATAGTCTAGATCCTTTCAGTCTCCTCTTCAGACACGAAGATGTGTTGGTAATTTTGTAGAGATAGTGCCTCGTTGTAGTTTAAACGTTGGTTTCTGCCCTCGTCTCTCAGATTCACGGAGGTTTCTTGTCGTCCCCCCCCCCCCCCCCCCCCCCCCCTCGACGACTTGTTTTCGCATGGCGGTGCAACGCTCTTGTGTGTACTCTCAGTAAGCTGAAATTAACATCACGCAAGCCTTGATACGAGGGGCGTTCAGTAAGCAATGAAACACATCCTTTTATGAAAGCAGGTTGGTTATATTCAGAATTCCAATACACCATATTATTCATCACTCTTTTGGCTACAAAACCCTATCTTTGGACATAATCTCCGCCAACTTATTGGGAGGGCCTGTATGCCCGCATGGTACCACTCTCCTGGTCGACAACATCTTGCTGCCTCATCGTCATCTCATCCACGTACCGCTTCCCGCAGAGCGCATCCTTTGTTAGGTCAAACAGATGGATGTCGTTAGGTACGAGATCCTGGTTGTAGGGTGGAGGAGAAAGAACAGTCTAATGAAGTTTTCTGAGTTCCTCAGCGGTGCGCAGGCTTGTTTCAGGTCTTCTGTTGTCATTTTTGAGGCCAGGTCACTCCCTCCCTAAAACCACTTGACAGTTCTGGTGCAGCCAAATGATTACCCCCACCCCACCCGAATTCAAGATGGACACTTGTGTGAAGGATCGATGTTTAATTTTTTTTAAGAATAATGTTGCACAATTGGGCTACATCACTACTGCCACCTGCACCTCGTCTACCATAAACAATTCAGAGTGCGATTGGGTGGCATCGGTCCCCACCACAGCCGCCACCATGGGTTGGGGCTTGACAGTTGTCCCATCTATCTAGTTCATTTCAGACTGCTGCTGTTCGCCAATAGTGGATTGAAACCGGCATTGCAGCTGACATACGCTTCATAGTTATAGTAGATGTGGATGATACTCAGCGAGGAATGAAAGTGCAGTTCGCCGAGATGGACTGGAATCAACTGTGCAGGGATGTGAAATACAACGAGGATCAGATGCTCACGAGAAATCGGTATTGCCGGCCGCGGTGGTCTAGTGGTTCTAGGCGCGCAGTCCGGAACCGCGGGACTGCTACGGTCGCAGGTTCGAATCCTGCCTCGGGCATGGATGTGTGTGATGTCCTTAGGTTAGTTAGGTTTAAGTAGTTCTAAGTTCTAGGGGACTGATGACCTCAGATGTTAAGTCCCATAGTGCTCAGAGCCATTTGAACCATTTTTGAAATCGGTATCTTCAGCTTCAACACAGCATCTATTGTCATCGTTTATGGTGATGCTACACTGAAGTTAAAACTTCAAGACTCTCTACTGTGGTTGTATATAAAATATCTGAGTGTACTGAAACTCTCGCCGGCCGAAGTGGCCGTGCGGTTAAAGGCGCGGCAGTCTGGAACCGCAAGACCGCTACGGTCGCAGGTTCGAATCCTGCCTCGGGCATGGATGTTTGTGATGTCCTTAAGTTAGTTAGGTTTAACTAGTTCTAAGTTCTAGGGGACTAATGACCTCAGCAGTTGAGTCCCATAGTGCTCAGAGCCATTTTACTGAAACTCTCCGGAGAACAATATGGATTGTAGCGAAAAGACTCAATCCTTAATGAGTGAGAACATGCTAAAGTACTCAGTGATGTCAAGCATTTGCAGGAACATGAATTACATTAGAAGGAGCAATTAGAGAAGTGTTTAATTGCACGTATGTGTGTTATACCAAAATTTTTTTAGGATTACTCCAATAAATAGGGATTAAATACAAGCTATATTTACTGTCGGCATACCTGAGTCTGTCGCTGCTTCTGTAAGATTGTAGGCAGGAATGCAATACATGATCAATTTAAAAATGTTTAGAAAAGAGGTGTTTGAAAAATATTGCAGGGTGATGAATAGGGTTGATGCAGAAAAATTTGTTTGTTATTTCAGTTCACAAGATACATAAATGTATATTAACTTTGTACAAAACATTGTATTAAAATATATAATAATAAAATAATATTTTTTACAAGTTGAAATAAATTATTTTTCCATCACATACATTTCGCATGTGATTTAACAGTTCAGGTGTTGCGATGTCAGACACTTCAGTCGTTGTTGCTGTGGCAGAGAGAAAGAGACAGAGGAGAGAGAGAGAGAGAGAGAGAGAGAGAGAGAGAGAGAGAGAGAGAGAGAGACTTTGAATGAGATGAAACTTAGCAGTTCAGTTGCAGTATCGAAGAGACATAGCAGTTCATACAGGTAAGAAACGGAGCATTCCGTGCTTTCAACTACCCACTTTCAACTACTATTAATCGAAAACACATGTGAATCAGCGCAAATAGCAGGCATTTTTAGGATCTTTGATGCGATAATGAATAAAGGAACAAATTTTGTTGCAAAAATTGTTTATTCATTTATGGATACGTATTTACGCACAGAAAACAACTCTTTCGTTATGTTGGTCTGGTGTACTTCTAACGACATCCAGATAGATTTGTAACTTATAATTTAAATGTCCGTCCGTATCATCGAATTCTTTGTCCAGGCAGAAATTTGACAAAAATTAAAGGAGATATGTTCTCCAGTTCTAGTACACGTTAGGTTTTTCTCCTGTAAACTATGTCTCATATGGCCTTGATAAGTAGGTCTGTACCATTTTGCATTTATTTTCTGTGTGGTTTTGTTATCTAATTTCCAGATTCTCTTCGTTGTACAAGCTATTGGTTGTACATTCCGCCTCAAGCGGAAACTGCATACAGAACTTCAAATACATAATTCCAGGAAACGAATGACCGTTAAATTTAGTCGCTCCGTCAGTTTAAAACTCTGCAAATGGCTTTTACGGTGCCAGATGCAGAACTTGACACCACATTTTGATACAATATAACAACCCTTTTTAAGCAGTTCCAGTAGGAATTGAGGTTTGTTAACAGTTTTTTTTTATATCCGTTAACCCGCTATACGTCCGTAGTCCATGCTTTCTGCAAGTACTCCTTTGGTATTTGCGGGAAATGCTGATATAAAGTATTTCCCACTTGTATCCTGGTATAAGTAATTTGTCAGCTTTGCGTGCACATCAGCAACCACTTATTCTTTCTGTAACAACTGTTTGTATTCTTTTCTAAATATTTTTAAATTAATCATCTGTGTCATTCATATCTATGTGAGAAGAGACAGACTCGGGTTTGCCCTCAGTAAGTATAGAGAAATACTCGAGTTCGAGATTTTTGACTTCGATCTCTTCCATTTCCAGTTTTCTTTTGCATATACCTAATACATTAACTGCATTTAAAGGAATAATTTCTTTAACGGGGAATGATATAATTCTGTTATATACATTGTTTCTTTTTCTTAAAATCCATAGAATAATATTATTCGTTGCAACCAATCGCATTTCGGTTATGTCTACGTTTTACAGCATTGTGGATAACAGTCTCCTGGAATGAAAAAAATACGTTCCTCTTTAATATAACGCTCAAGGATAGTACTAATTTCTACATAGTTTACAGGTAAATAATTAAAATTATAGGCAGTCAGGACATAGTTAATCTTTGTCGGTCTTGATTGGTTGGAGAATTTAATTGTATGCCAGTCAACAGCCAGGCAAACTGTAAAACATTGTTAAACACGACACAGCAACTGTTTTGTAAATTGTCCAACAGTTTACACCACGTAGAAGCAATTGACATACAGCACAACGGAGCACATTGTAAATACTGTTTGCTGGCTTTTTAATATATTTCGAGTCTTCCACAGGGTCAGACGGAACATCTATTTTGCAGTTGATGTGTATGTAGCCTCCAGTTTGGTGATTCAATGTTCTGTAGCCAAGGACGATGTAACAGTTACTCATATTTGTATTTACAAAATCGGTGAAATGATTATTGGTATATTTTTCACTTCTGTGCTAGTGATTTGATATACAAACTTGTTACATATCTTTATTCTAACAACCATACTGCTGTTTCCTGGGTAATCCTCTTGCACACATAAGTGGTTTGATGTTAGGTGATCACTCATCTCGATTTCGTAAAAGTACCGACAAGACATTGCATTATGTCCAGGTCCTTAAGGTACTAGTTATCTACAAGAAGCTGCTGCAATATTTCAGGCAGTTGGTTTCCATGATTTCTAATGTTTGCTGAATTTTCCCAAGTGCCTCTCGCTGTCATATTGTCATTCCTGTTTAGAACAAATGGAAATTTTGCCTTGACATCGTGTTTCGTAGATATGAACTTGGAGAAGTTGCCCCATAGGTAGCTGTTAATAGTACCATACGTTCCCTTCTTTAAAGTTACAGACTGTCCTATCTCTGTTTGTTCTTGGCACACCACTAGGTCATAAAATTTTAACCACCATGATATTGTCACAGGTCAGCTCTGTACATTTGGTAGGCAAGTATTTTCTATAATGTTAATTTCAATGTAATACTTCCAGGTTTACAATTTTTAATTTTCACGAAGATCGTGATGAGCGTCAGATTGGTTCCTCTGTGTGAAAGAGGGCACCTTTGGTGCAGAGATACATCCGTTGGGAGGTTGTTGCTAGTAGGAGACACGAAGAAGAATTTAAATATGCTTAGGCCCATTACACAACTGTTTTGTGACAGTATTATGGTCGTTAAAATTTGTAACCTAGTTGACTGACAAGAAGGATGTGTGTGTGTCGATTCAACATTTACCAACGTGTTCAATTCTCGCGGTCTTTCTCCGCAATATTTTGCCTTTGTTATATACCTTTAAAGACTATTGCCTTGTCGATGACACCATTCTCTTCTGTCATTGACTGTTCGTTTCGGTTCCATGTAATTACCACACACTATCCTCGATGTTTTCCTAATACTTCATCCTACATCGTTCTTTTTTCCAGCACTATCCCTTCAGCAATGTTAACTATGAGAGTGTTGTCTGATGGCCGTTAAATAAAATTTTTCCCTTTTCCATTTCCTTCATAAATCTTGTCTCTTCGTTGACTTTCCTTAACACTTTCAGGTGGGTTTTTCTTTCTTAAATCTCGTTAAGTCGATTCCTTTCCAATTTATCCCAAGTCCAAATTTCACTTCAGTAGAGCAGTGTACTCCACACAGATGATTTTGCAAAGCATTTTCATATGTTTGCTGGGTAAAATGTTGTTTTAGTCGTAAGGCCTGTTTACCAGTGCTGTCCTTCACTTCCATTAAACAACTATTGTCCTCTGTCGTTGTACTACCGAGATTACAAAATTTTTTCATGTGATCAGTTGTGACACCAGTGGTGTTTACATGGATTTTAATATGTCCTATATTTTTCCGTACTACCGTGACTTTCGTTTTTGTTTATTTTTAATGTCCATAGCGTGTCGGATAGGACTTGCAGCGTTCTATTAATTTCTTTTTCGAAGTCTGCAACTGTTATGACGTCATCAGCAAATTTGATACAATGTTTCTTTTCACCAGTGATTTTTATTCCCTTCGTCTTCTCCTTCATGGTCTGAATGTCTTCCTCAATGAACAAGTAAATAAATACGGAGACAGGGCTGGGGACGTCCTTGGTTAACTCGTTTCCTAATCCCGGTCCCTACCACTACCTTACTGATTTTTATGCTGGTGCTCGGATTCTGATGCAGTTGATTCATCATTCTTCTATTCTTCAAGTCGAGTCCTGTTCACTTCATACTCGTAAAGAGTATCTCTCAGTTCACATAGTCAAAAGTTTTTACAAATGAAGCTATGGTAAGTTCTCCTATTCATATCCATCCTTCAGTACAATAGCAAGTGCTGTACCTTAACTGCCTCAGTTGTTTCTCTGCCTTCCCTAAATCCAAATTGGTCTTCTTAAGAATACTTATCTACTTTTCGATTTATCCTGTTCTTGACTATATTAATGAGTATTTTGGAGGCATGTGATATGTCGGAGCAAAAATACCATTTCTCCTACACGATAATGACAATGACAGGTAGAGGAGTACTGGAAAAATTCACCAAGGGATCAATGGGAACCATTACCAGAAAATATAAAATCCTGTGGCTGCACCATGTAAAGTGGAATAGGTTCTCCTCAAAATGAATGTTATGACGGTCCAACTGTCAGGAATATTTGCAGCAGCGTATTGTGGACGACTGTTACCTTATGGAACTGGATATAATACAAGATTTTGCTGAAATTTTAACAAAATGGAGATGTGTGATTACGTAACACCAGACCACGACTTCTATATTCAAGAAGACGACCTAGGAAACAGCAATGTATTTGTGAACAACGATAGGACTATTGGAATAGACCCGCTGATGGGGATGAACTCAAACTGTAGAATAAAGATAGTTCGGACTCATCTGGTAATAGGGAGGACACAGCTTGCAGACGCTCATGTAACTGTCTAACTATCAAATTGTTCAAATAAAAACATCGAACCGATGGTGGTCCTGGCGCAGAAGTTGGGGGCCCGAACACATCGACAGAGTAGGGCGGAAGGATAGGAAGGGGAGGGGTGTTTCTTCGTGAGAGCACAGCCCTTTGACGACCGACCAGCTACAGAGAGCACTTCCAAGCACTTGATCAGTAGTCTGGCTCCTGCCTCGGCCTCTAGCATTCTCTCTCGTGTACATGATGTTGAATTTGTCGGTGTAATTGTTTAACTGATGTCATTATGTTTAAATAAATAAAAATGTTCTTGCTCCTTGTTTGACATCACTCAAGGTCCATCCTACTAGTCTTTCAGTCCACACACACAGCAGCAGCAGGGGCGTAACTGTATAAATGCCTATAAAGCACAATTGTTTAAACACTATAATTTTTAAATAAAAGCATCGAACACGTACATAACACTTCTATTCACACCCTATGGCCGTATTGTTTTTGAATTACTTATCTTACACCAGCGATGGTTCGGAACCCTGACGTGGCGGCAAAGGCGGTATTGTTTACGTGTTAAATATGTTGAAATTTGAGGGGAAATTAAAAGTGATACTAGATCCTTCATGGGACATTTTAACTTGGAACAAGTAGGTTAGATACACCGGTATGAATTGTGAAGTTTGGGTGAGGAGCTGGGGAAATCCTATGTCTGTCTTCAGAGCCACCGTTTCTGATGGTGGAATATCACTGCTTTAATTGAACTTTTGGTATGTAATTCCATCAATACATGTAAAATATTTCATAGCTGATATTTTAGCAAAAATAGTGTTTTCGAAAATACAAATCCATGTTCGGAGTGAACCCCTTCGGGATGTGTTAACAGTGATTCAATAAGATTAGTCTTCCCACAGCCTGAAGATCCCACAATTAAAGTACGGATGTCGTTGGGAAGTAACAATCCATTTTACTTCTTATTCCCTCTTAAGATTTCCAGCATCCCTGCTGGACCAGTCTGTTACTACAAGCTGGTTAAGACTGCGGTGCTTCGCCCACTCAGCCGTGGCGATGTCTGTGCATTTATTTAATGTGCTGGGTTTTTTATAGATATATAATAATACGCATGTGACTTACTTGCTTTTTGTAAATTTTTATGAACTCTTACATATTGCTTGATATATAAACGTACTTAAATATGAATGTAACTCAATTCCAATATATGGCACGGTTCCATCCATTGATAAGCAGCAGGTGTCGTACAGTTGAGCAAGCGTTTCCTCCATTGGGGATAGCGTGTCTGCCGTGCTAGCTCTACTAAATTGATCCATAATTTCTCATTGAATCTGTGGGCGGTTGGTTTCCAGCATAGTCTGTGGTCTAGCGCCTGCTGGATCGTTTAACTAGCATACATGAAGTTTCTGAAGGTTAAGCTCATGCAAGTACACACACTCTCCTCGTATTATAGATTTTTGTTGTTTGAAGTATCTTGCTGTAACTATATGTTTGCCCAACTCTACTGATGGCTACTTTGCACTTCCACGGTACATTAATGTAGTCGACATTGATTTATCACACAGGCGGTTCCACTCGTATCTGCAAAGAATTACTTTGAAGTCACAGTATCGGGGGTTTTCGAATACCACTATTGGAAAGTTCTCACAGTCCAAAGACATCGCGATATTAACGCCCTTACGTGTGCTGATATTTAGATTGTACGTGATGTTGAACAACAGTGGGCTTTTTTTATATTTTGTATTCACCACGTCAGGTACTGATTTTTTACCATACCTGTAAGGGAAAAAAAGACCTATAAATCTACTTGTTTTTCCGACTACGCTCATCTCCATCAGCACTAATACACGACTGCATTGTTGTTGCAGTGAGAGTAGGTAAACAGTACGACATGACTTCGTGAGGTTTACTCATTCACATGATTGAGCGATCTAATTGCTACACACACACACACACACACACACACACACACACACACACACACACACACATACTGAAGAGCCAAAGAAACTGGTACACCTGCCTAATAGTGTCTAGGGCCCCCGCGAGCTCGCAAAAGTGCCATAACACGACGTGGCATGCCTGAAGTAGAGCTGGAGGGAATTAACACCATGAATTCTGCAGGGCTGTCCATAAATCCGAAACAGTACGAGAGAGTGGAGATCTCTTCTGAACAGATACGCTCAATAATGTTCATGTCTGGGGTGTTGTGTGACAGGGTCCATGGATTCATGAAGATGTCTCCATATCCGTACACGTCCATCCGCTCGATACAATTTGAAACGAGACTCATCCGATCAGGCAACATGTTTCCAGTCATCAACAGTCGAAAGTCGGTGTTGACGGGCCCAGGTGAGGCGTAGAGCTTTGTGTCGTGCAAAATGTTGTTGTGAATTCCTAAGGGACCAAACTGCTTAGGTCATCGGTCCCTAGACTTACACACTACGTAAGCTAACTTACGCTAAGAACAAAACACACACCCATGTCCGAGGGAGGACTCGAACCTCCCGCCGGAGGGTGTGTTGTGCAGTCAACAAGGGTACACGAGGGGGCCTTCGGCTCCGAAAGCTCATATCGATGGTGTTTCGTTGAATGATTCGCACACTGACACTTGTTGATGGTCCAGCACTGAAATCTGCAGCAATTTGCGGAAGGGTTGCACTTCCGTCACGTTGGACGATTCTTTTCAGTCGTCGTTGGTCCCATTCTTGGAAGATCTTTTTCCGGCCGCAGCGATGTCGGAGATTTTATGTCTCACCAGATTCCTGATATTCACGGCACAATCATGAAATGGTCTTACGGGAAAATTCCCACTTCATCGCTACCTCGGGGATGCTGTGTACCATCGCTCGTGCGCCGACTATAACACCACGTTCAAACTCACTTAAATCTTGGTAACCTGCCATTGTCACAGCAGTAACCGATCTAACAACTGCGCCAGACACCTGTTGTCTTATATAGGCGTTGCCGAACGCAGAGCCGTATTCTGCCTGTTTACATATCTGTATTTGAATACGCATGCCTATACCAGTTTCTTTGGCGCTTCTGTGTATTCGCCAGTAGTGTCGCAACATTTGAAGCACGTGTTTTCCTTTTTCGCATAAATATAGGTACAGATGGTCAGTTTATCGTCACGGCGGCAATGAGTAACGTTGTCGTGTTTCTTGACACTAGCAAGCCAGGGTAGGGTATTCGATCTCTCAGCTAACTGAAGACAGTGAATGGATTATTTGTGTTGTGAGTCCTGATACATCTACTAGTGGATTGAAATCGCTTCTGCTGCCGCCAATATGTACTTTTGGCTAAAATCGGAAGACATGTCTAAGGTGCCCATTGATGTTTATGAAAAACATGCAAAAACACAGCAGTGCCTGCTTGATGTTGATCATAACCAATTTGCAGCACAACTTATACCTTGAGTGTGTGACATCCCTACCTGATATGTTTAAAAATGACTCTCTTTTTTCTGAGTATGAAGCATTCTATAAGCACTACGATGCGAATGGGCCGTGGCAAAGCGATGGACCGCCACCCATTAGAATGAATTGTATAGGATGTAACAAAGACGAACAGTAAAAACCTTCGTGTCACACGCCTCTTTTTGCTCATAAAAATGTGTGTGGTTAGCATAGGTCAAATTCGTCTTAGCGCCACTGCTGCACCTGCATATGAATCTATTATTATAGCGATTGAGCTGTAATGACCACACAAAATATTCACCCCTACTTTTAATGCATATAGCGACAGCAATACAGAGAGTTGGAGGCAAGCCAGTTGCCTATCACTAGACGATAGCGAGCGCATGACGGCTCGTGTCACAGGAGATGCTTGGGGTGGTGGGTGGGGGGGGGGGGGGGGGGGAGAGGAGACGAGACTAGGACTTAAGTGCCTGTCGGTTATTACTAAGTGACTCGTAGGGTGCTCCCAGCAGCTGTCTGTAACTGGTTTTGATAACCCAGAGTGATATCTTCCACCAGACACTTTTGACTTTAAACAGTATTGCCGTAGTTGTCACACCATGGTCCGCAGTGAGAATTAAATTAAGGCTAATTGAACAAATTATGCAATAAACTGGAGAGAACCGTCAGAGTTGAAATATTATATTCCTTTGTTACTTGATGACTAATTTCGAGCCTAGGCGTATTATCAAATCATTCAGTAAGCTATGCAGTAACATACATCATGACATCCACATGAATGTTCATTCTACTTACACATCTTTAGAATAAAGCGGTACATGGCTAAACTTGATTCAGCCCTGTTCTGCTTTATATTAAAGTGACCTCCATTCAGGCCTGTACTGCTTTATGCTAAATACACTGATCAACAAGAACGTTATGAGCGCCTACCTAATAGTCGGTGTGTCCACCTCTGGCACGGTTAACAGCAGCGACGCGTTGCGGCAGTGAAGCATTGAGGCCTCGGCAGGATGCTGGAACGAGTTGGTATCACATGTGCACGCCCAAGTCCCGTAAGTTCTGGGGAGGGAGGACATGAGCTCTGACGCCACGTTCAGTCACATCCCAGATCGGGTTCAAATCTGGCGAATTGGGGGCAAACGCATCAGAACCGGCCTGCTGGCTACTCCTCACATTTCTGACGTGACACATCATCTTGTTGAAAAATGCCACTGTTGTCAGGAAACGCGATCGTTATGAAGGGTTGAGCAGTAGGGCAACCTGCATTCTAGTGCATCTTGGCAGTGCGAGTTGCATGTGTTCGGTGGCAAGCACACATTCAGGGACAAACCTGTTTTTCTCTTTTGATTGACTGGTACATAACCTTTTGTTTTCCTATGTGGATTATAATACCCTGGGTATGTACCATCCTTCTGAGAAACCTCTCCTCCTCCACCCCGTGGGAAGTCCCCTCGCAGAAACAAGTACACTTCCTGAGTTATTTGAATATCCTCCTCGCACTCTAAGTTTAATGACTAATTAATTAAATCTATCAGCAAATCAACTCCTCCCTCTCTGGAATATCCCTCACCTCTTCCCTCCCCTGCTTGGAAATTGTTGGGTAAAAGACTCAGTTGATATCCTATTTGATGGGAAATCGGTGGCAGTGTATGGAATATTGTTTAAACAATTTCTGGTAGAATTTTGTTTATTTGAACAATCTATGGGATACAAGGCGGTGTGTAGAGTATAGTTAATGAATTTGGCAGGAAATAGATAGCAATGTGTGGAATATTCGTTAATCAATGTCTCGGAGACAGTGCAGTGTGTGGAATATTCTGTATTTAAACAATTTATGAGATACAAAGCAGTGTTTAGAATATAGTTTATTTATTTAAAGAATTTGTTGGAAAATTGACTGCAGTGTATGGAATACTGTTTATTTAAACATTTTGAGAGGACAAGGCAGTATTAAATATTTAAACAATTAGAGCACCTTTTTATTCTGATTACGCAAGGAATACCATCAACATAGCTCAACGCACGCACATAATTACACTGTTAAAAAATCTTTCAATCGCAAAGGGGGGCCGTTTGCTGGCGCAGCCGCTTTTCGTATTCTCGCAGGTGCAGGCCGCACTGCATTCGCTCAGGCCCTGCAACTAGCAGACCGGATATCGTGGTGATCCCCAAGCAAAAGGTGGTGGCAACATTAGGTATTTGACACCTGAGAAATTCCTGTCGAAACATACGCTGGCTCTCTCTCTCTCTCTCTCTCTCTCACTCAGTTGAGCACGTTTTGTTGCATGCCACTGCCGGCCGTTGTGGACGATCAGTTCTAGGCGCTTCAGTCTGGAACCACGCGACCGCTACGTTCGCAGGTTCAAATCCTGCCTCGGGCATGGGTGTGTGTAATATCCTTATGTTAGTTCTAAGTTCTAGCGGACTGATGACCTCAGATGTTAAGTCCCTTGGTGCTCTGAGCCATTTGAACCATTTTTGCATGCCCGTGCTGGGTTTGCACACACTGTAGGTTGCAGTCCGATCGAACCACAAAGAAAGCAGTGTTTACCTGGTAAACCTGCAGCTGTGGATGTCTTGGATATATTCCCTCTCTCTATCAGATTGACTGACTAGTTAATTAAATTGACCCTTTGTCTGCGACTGTTTTTCCTTGCTTCCTATTGGTGGATACTAGGACTGGAATGTTTGGTGGGATTCTTTCGTGCTATTCTTTTTGCCTCGCCACTTATCGGTGGATACTGGCACAGTTAGGTAATTTTGTCGGAAGGCCATTACATTGGAGGTAGCTGAAAATTTCACATTTCACCTCAGTTGTATGCTATGTCCTTAATTTGTGGGGGGGGGGGGGGGGGGGGGTTGGACAGATGCATGCTCGCAATATCACTATCTCAAACAATAAAATCATCAATCGGGAATTTGATGTTATGATCGGGTTTTAAAGCAATATGTAACCCCAAAGTTGGTTCTCTCAGCTACACCAGGTCGAAGAATGAGTAGGAGTAGAATAGGAGGAGGAAGGGTTTACCGCATGATAGAATAGTAACAACAAATGTCACTACAAGACAGAGCACACTGCAATGTATTGAGAAGGACTAAACCACATTCCTAGTAGTTGTCGTGGCTAGATGCCTAAGATCGCTGAAAACACTCATACATACAGCCCACTCACCTCCCAGATGTCCACGCACAACATACAGGGTTATTACAAATGATTGAAGCGATTTCACAGCTCTACAATAACTTTATTATTTGAGATATTTTCACAATGCTTTGCACGCACATACAAAAAATCAAAAAGTTTTTTTAGGCATTCACAAATGTTCGATATGTGCCCCTTTAGTGATTCGGCAGACATCAAGCCGATAATCAAGTTCCTCACACACTCGGCGCAGCATGTCCCCATCAATGAGTTCGAAAGCATTGTTGATACGAGCTCGCAGTTCTGGCACGTTTCTTGGTAGAGGAGGTTTAAACACTGAATCTTTCACATCACTATGCGTGAAACTTGCCCGCACGCATTCAACCGTTTCTTCGCTCACTGCAGGCCGACCCGTTGATTTCCCCTTACAGAGGCATCCAGAAGCTTTAAACTGCGCATACCATCGCCGAATGGAGTTAGCAGTTGGTGGATCTTTGTTGAACTTCGTCCTGAAGTGTCGTTGCACTGTTATGACTGACTGATGTGAGTGCATTTCAAGCACGACATACGCTTTCTCGGCTCCTGTCGCCATTTTGTCTCACTGCGCTCTCGAGCGCTCTGGCGGCAGAAACCTGAAGTGCGGCTTCAGTCGAACAAAACTTTATGAGTTTTTCTACGTGTCTGTAGTGTGTCGTGACCATATGTCAATGAATGGAGCTACAGTGAATTTATGAAATCGCTTCAATCATTTGTAATAGCCCTGTATATGCCGCTTCATACACTGTCCGCAGTCCTAGAAGCGCGTGTATGCCAGAGTGCAGTACTCTGGTCATGGAAGGCACCCAGGGTTGATTGGAATGGTAGGAATTTGGATGTCATCGATATGTCCAGCGCCAACACTTTGCAGAAATTGATGTTGAATTGCTGAATTTTCCATGTAGAATACATGCAACACACGCTATTGCAGAGACAGTTCACTGCGTATTGAGTATTAGTTCGCTATTCAGCTATCCCGAAGGCGCCATCACTCGGGCTTCGCCCTGCAGCTGCGAGCAAGAACTGACTATCCGGCCGGCTGGACCTTTTCTTTGTACCTGCTGCTTGCGAGAGCGTTAAGCCGGAAATGCCCATTTATTCCAGCCACAGGCTGCCCCAACCACGAGCCCCGCACGCCAAACTGTGTTGTCCTGTGAAACCAGCCACATATTTATACTGTAATTACAATTAAATATTTCGTTTGCAGCCCCAGTATGATGACATTCAAGAATGAGCGAAGTATCGGAAATACCTCCTCATGACGGCTGTGTGTCTGGTAATTTCAATATCTATCTCTTATGACTGGACGTAATTTTCCGTGTAAAATCATACTTCCCATTATGGCCATTAGTGTGTTGAAATCGCAACCGCCACGTCAAATCCATATCTCCCTTACAATCGGATATATCCATTTTCTTTGCACGTGTTAGAGCACAGTAACTTTACACCACAACACAAACTTTATAAGCCTGCCAATCACAGTGAATCTATCGCACATCCCGTACTAAGTATAATATTTTGCCAATAACTGAATTCAGGTGGCAGCAAACAATTGCAGCGAAAGTCTGTGATGGCTGGACATGTCTCAATTCTTTTTCTTTCGAGTAGCAGCAGTGTGTCTTAGGAAGAGAGATGTAATCGTCTTATAATCAATCAGCCGTTAAGAACACGATCACAATGAACATGTTACTGTCACACAGCATGAAAAGCGGTTCGGTTCTACAGGCACATACAAATATCGCTAACAATAGCCATGTTAAAAACTATACATGCTTTGTAGATCGAAATGTGGTACTACTCCCTAATAAAGTGGTCTTCCACACGAATACCGCAACACTGAATATAGATGGTGATCGCGGGATGCATATTAACAGACCAAAAGTGCGGGTGCACGTCGCCAATGGTGTAAGCTTATAATAAAATCACCCCCATCACCGAATTTAGAAAGTCATTCTGCTAACGAACCTATTGAGCCGATATCTGCGACTCACTCTTGCTGCTGCTGGATATTTCCGACGCTAACAAACAGTATTTGTAGCGCATAATTGCCCGATACCATGTAGACATGTAACAGAGGCTCTGTGATATATCTGCATGGTAATAAGAGAGGGAGGGTGATGGTTGATTGAGAATGATCACATTCAGTAGATGGTGTGCTATGTGAGGAGTCACTTAAAAATTCAATGCTAGATGGAAGTTGTAAGAAATGTAAAAAATCCAATGACCAACACACTGGCTTTTCAGATCTGTAGTGTTACGCTTCTGGTAAAAATGTTGTCTATAATTTGGAACCATGTCTATTCATTCAACCACATACTTGCGTTGGATCCTTTTGGACACGTCTTTTATGATTACAGCCACTGATGAATCATTTTCGTGGCACCCTCATATCTCGAAATTAGTTACCATTTTCGAGCCTATCTGCTAAGGACCGCATACAGCCCAACTCCAGCATGGTTTTAGACAGTCCCTCTACATCATGTAACTCTTCCTGAATCTCTGCCACGCGTCCCTGCAGCTTTGTCCGTGTGATCGGTCCAATTTAAGTCGGAACTGAGCGGAAGTTGGAGTGCACTATATCTAAGACTGTCTGTGTTCTCTGGAGAAAAAGGGTGAGGTGAGTTAATGCGACAGGACCGTGTTTTGACCAGTCTGTGGAAATGAGAACATGTTGTAATAGCTCTGCCAACCATGTACAATGTGTAAGGCCATCGCCAAATGAAGCTTTCCCCTGCAACATGAGGTAGTAGAAAAGACAGTACAAGCAGTTAGTCAAGCTTCTTAATCAAGAAAATTAGAAAGACTCCACTTCATATGGAAACTGGAAGGAGGACGATGATTTTGCTACGGCATTGCGATGCGTCTCCAAACTACATACAGGTACTACGGTCTGAAGGAGATTTGCATCCTTCAGGTTGAATTTATGGCTGTCACACCCAAACATTCTCTCTATCCTCGTTATTTTGTACCATTCAACAGAGAAAAGCTATCAACTATAAAAATTCCACTAACATCATTCGGTAGAGAGAACTTGATGTTACTTTGTCCCTCTCTTCCAATATATGGAAAACAAATATATAGGTAAATATATTGGTATTGATCCATTCGATCAGGTGACCAGTGATCGAAGTTTCTTGCATAGACAAGTGTAAAGTTTTGCCCCAGTGTTGTAGGAGGACCATAGCCCACAGACTTTTTTTGGGAGGGGGGGGGGGGGGGGGGAAGGTCATTAGTCTTTTGACTGGTTTGATGCGGCCTTCATCTCAGAATAGCTCTTGCAACCTACGTCCTCTATTATTTGCTGGATGTATTCCAATCTTTGTCTTCCTCTACAGTTTTTGCCTTAACCTCCTCATTCCTTACCTCATCAGTCCACCTAATTTTCAACATTCGTCTGTAGCACCACATCTCAAATGCTTCGATTCTCTTCTGTTCCGGTTTTCCCACAGTCCGTGTTTCACTACCATACAATGCTGTACTCCAGACATATATTCTCAGAAATTTCTTCCTCAAATTAATGCCGATATTTGATATTAGTAGACTTCTCTTGGCCAGAAATGCCCTTTTTGCTATTTGCCCACAGAGTATCAAATGCAAGAGAAGGTCCCTGTGTTGTTCTTTCATAAGCAGTCTGGTATATTGTTTTTCTGCCGTAATACATCCAAGCAGTGTATGACTAGAGCTTTGTACACCGCCATATATTTTGTTTTTTGCACCGTGAATTCGAGGTCTGTGTCAGGTGCTAAACCGAAATTAATGCGTTTCAATCCATTGGCTCTCACAGAAAGCTGGACATCGCATGGTGTAAACTATGCTGCTCCCACAACACACAGGGTGATTGAAATAGGAGACAGAGGTAGTGTTTCTTATTGACGAAAATGTGGAAGACATTGCAACATACAGAAACTGTAAGAGTTTGTGGCATTGTGGAGCATTTCCAAACAGCTGCATGAAGGTGACGACATCTACATTTAATCTCATCTTTTGTGGGGTCTCTCCCACTTATCGCTAATAGGGTGCCTAAGGGATGTGGCGTTCTCTGAGTGCTATACAACAATTCAAACAACATTAGTAGTTTTATTTCTAGAAAGCAAATTGACAATACTTAACTTTGAATACAGCAAATGTCGGCAGGGAGAGGCGACATGAAAACTGTAAAGTTCTTGTTATACACGAAGTCCAAGTAAGCACTTGATACGGATGACAACAATGTGATAGCGTATCACAAAAGTCCGTTGCAGACGGGGGTGACCTGAGTGGCTGAGGCCAGCAGGAGCGACGCTTATGTTTACTTCTTACAGGTGTCGCTCTTGCCGCGGCACGGTCCAATTACGCGCACCAATGGCCAATGTTTCCTCACCGCCTTCAGTGGTCTTGCGTTCCGCATCTTCTTTCTGGCACTTCACATTGACAGTGTAGCAGATGTCTAGATGATCCATTTCAAAGAGACAAAGAACATCCATGTACACAACCATTGCTTCGGTGCTGGCTATCCCAGGAAGGTGTTACACCCACTAAGACTCTCAAATGGCTCTGAGGACTATGGGACTTAACTTCTGAGATCATCAGTCCCCTAGAACTTAGAACTACTTAAACCTAACTAACCTAAGGACATCACACACATCCATACCCGAGGCAGGATTCGAACCTGCGACCGTAGCGGTCGCGCGGTTCCAGACTGTAGCGCCTAGAACCGCCCGGCCACCCGGGCCGGCCAACTCAGGTGGTGTCAGTCAATTATTATGTGGTAATCAACAGCATAACCATGGACAGATGGAATGGGAAAGTCCCAATGATGCACTGGAATAAGCACCACAGTTGATGGTGCGGTCGTAATTTAGACGCAGACAAATGACATGGCTGCATGCTTCTCAGTTTCTGTGTAATCACTGAACCCCTAAACCAGTACTTCGCATATACCGTATACTGTACCGTGAATGTAGATAGATGACTGTGCAGTACGTCCATTCATGATTAATTCACAAACATATACACCAACGTATACCAGCAACGTCCTATACTGATGTAGTTAGGTTATCTACATATCTCTAGCACTTTGATCATAGCGCATAAATTACAATTACTATTGTCCATCTTTCCCTATGTGGATGGGAGTCATAGAGTATTGTCGTATTCTTGGGATAAAGTTGGAGATTGAAATATCTCCCCTCATTGTCTTTGACCAACCCTCCCTACAACACTGTCGCTGATTTAATCTGTAGCTGATCTGAAGTAGGAGGGTACTAAACCCACCACGTCCCAAGTGTCATGAAGGAGCAGAGCGAGCTGAGTCTGTAACTGCTGTACGGCGAAGACTGTTCCGCACCAGTCTTACTCACGGCATACATCGAAGTGCACAACATCTCTTCAGACGCACACTTGTCGAGGAGGTTAGCACCCCTTACCAGTGTGTAGTAGATACGAGAGTCCTGTGATGATATAACAGACGGTTAAGAAGAAACATGTGGTTTATGCATGATGGTGCTCTAGATGGATGAAGTTTGAAACATTTCACGTAAATCAACTGTGCTATCAATTCTGATGTTTTGTTCTGGTGCTTGGTGTCCACATCAAGAAGATATCAGAAAGAGAGAAATGATCGTGGGTCATAAACACATCCCAAGGGCTAGACGTTTCTGCACCTAAGCACGCCTCGCGGTTCTAGGCGCGCAGTCCGGAACCGCGCGACTGCTACGGTCGCAGGTTCGAATCCTGCCTCGGGCATGGATGTGTGTGATGTCCTTAGGTTAGTTAGGTTTAAGTAGTTCTAAGTTCTAGGGGACTGATGACCACAGCTGTTAAGTCCCATAGTGCTCAGAGCCAGCCTAAGCACGCTAAAGGTGGAGCTGTGTAATTTCTGACCTATTAGTCTTGTGGAGTGCAACTCTGTTAACATTCCAATTTCAGAGCAAGAAATACATTTCCAGCACATGACAACCATTCTCCCTGCAATTTGTAAAATGATAAAACAAGTACCTTGCATACCAAAGAAAACATCGATTCTTTGTGACACAAACATTATATAGGTTTCCGGAAGTGTATGACGCCTGCTGTTTACAGAGTTCAAGCCTGATTAAGGTTCAGAATTTATGACATGTTCGCAAGAGTCCTATAAGATGATCTTTATCAGCAGAAAAAGCATACAAAGAAACAGTGGCTTCCTACGATGTAATAATCACCACGATCAGTAGCCAGGGGAGATGTAACAGTCTTATCGCAGTTCACCACCGTCGCTGGTAACCTTCCTCTTGCACACAGAGTCATGGTCCGATGTTGGGTTGTATTACTCATGTGTGGGATAATATTGGCGTTTTGCCTTGACACCACATCTCTACAATGCCTCCTCTTACTACTATTAAGGTGTGTAAACGTAGCATCAGTCTACTCTTCTCCTCCAGAACAAGCAATTCTTTGATTTAGCTCAGTACTCATTTCATAGTACTTTTCACTGATTTTATGTATTCTCAGTCAGTTTCTGGAATTTTACTAAGTTTTCACGATTTTACATTCTTCATCGTATTTCCCTCAATTTTTACGTATTTCACATCAATTTTTCGTGATCTTAATTTTTCATATTTTTTCCATATGCATATAGTCATATCGCTGATATACCCATATGCAGTGTTGCCAGCTTAGGCGTTTTCCCCCCAAATTTAGGGGGAAGATAGACGGAAAGGGTTTTTTGTAGGGGCTTCATTTTTACGGGGGATTTTTTGGGGGGCTCTGAGAGAAAGACAGCGGTTGAGATGATGGAGACTAGAGCAATGGAGTGTGCACAGCGTGCTTCAGCAGTGGACACGAAATCCGTACCTCTTGTAGCGGCGCTGCGGTCGGCAACATCTAAGATGTACATATATATATGTAGACGGGGCTGTGATGGGAATGATTTACTCTAGTTCAAGGCAACGGGAAAGACATTGCAAAACAGCTTTCATGTGCATCAACTAGGTGTGCACACTTGCTCGGCTTTGCGGTACCTCCATATTTCATGAATATATTGCATGATCAAATTAATAATGTGGATTTTTCACACTATGCTTTGACGAATCATTAAATAAATCCATACAGGCCGAACAAATAGATTTACACACTGTTACTGGTATGATTTAAACAATAAAGTGGAAACACGATATCTGTCTTCTGCTTTCCTAGGTCACCGTATCGCCGAGGATGCTGTGAAGCATTTTATGATGTAGCGAATAAGCTGGACTTACGAAAGTTTAATCCAGATTTCAGGTGTTAATTGGAAAATATTTGATATGATTCAAGGAAATTTAAGTCAAGATGTCAATAAGCAGGTTCTTAAATTAGGTAGCTGTGATCTGCATGTGACGAATAATGCTTTTAAGAAAGGAAGAGTGGAATTTAGATTGTTTTTGCAGCACTTTACTGGCTGTTCAAGGAATCTCCTTCACATAGGAAACATTTCTTAAAAAATTTAACTAGTAAGAAAATGTCATGTAAATTTGTAGTCATAGAGGCTATTCCGGCAGCAGAGAGGACACAAGAGATATGGCAGGACGTGAAAAAAAGCAGTTTAACAAACTAGGTTCAAAATCTTATGAGGCAGTAGAAAAAGCTACCTAAGATAATATAACTGTGAAACTTAATTCTTTCTTATCTTTTGCCAAAATGTTAGCCTCATTCTTAAAAAAGTATCAAGCCAGTAATCCAATATTACCTTCTTTGCTGAGGCTCTAAGAAGTTTTGTTCCTGACCTTTTTAGCAATTTTAATATAATAAAAAGAAAGAATGTACAGATGAACTGACCTCTGCAAACAAACTACTAAAGTTTGATTTGGAAGATAAATCTAGAAATTCATAAAATTATATTAGGCTTTTGAGGAAACTTAATAGCAAAAAATTTACTTTTTGAGAAAAAAGTCTCGGTGAAAGATTCTTTAATTTAAGATCAGATGCTCATAATTTTTTGATTTCATTAGTTAAAAACTTGCTAGAACAATCTTCAATTAACTCGCTAATGATCCGAAGCTTATCTTCTTTAGATCCAAGGCAAATGGCATTAAATCGCTTTGATTGTTACGCTAAAATGAAATTGGTGTTAAGAAACACTATGAAGGCGAAAGTTACTAGAGAAGATGAGTGTGAAGTGCTAATGATAAGAGTATATAGGTTTCTAAGTGAGCAAGTATCATCTAACTAAAAGTTTTCAATCCTTCAGAGGAAAGACTTGATTTTTTAAAAGTAAGTTCTTGACTCCAAATTTTTCAGAGCTGTATAGTGTCATCAAAAAGTTACTGATTTTATCTCATGGTAAAGCAGATGAAGAAAAAGGTTTCTCATCAAACAAGTTAATAGAAGTGAAGGATACGAAAAGTGGAACATTTACTGCCCAAAGAGTAAAAAATGGATACGAAAAGTGAAACATTTACTGCCCAAAGAGTAATAAATGATCACCTAAAACGTACTGGGAAATTAGCTAATATTGAAGTGAGCAAGGAACTTCGTTTTATCTGCTGCTAATGCCAGGCAAAAATATACGTTTCTTGAAGAACAGAAAAATTGAGGCAAAATGAAATGCAAGATTCTAAATGAAATGCATCGGTACAGGAAATAGAAGCACCGAAAACCAAAAAGAGAAATGTGCTGTTGATTTGGCAGAAAATGCTGAAAATATGGGAGGTATGAAATATATTTTCCAATCAAACAGTTTCAGAAGATCAGCCAAGGAAAAAGAAGAAGAACTGACTGGAATAAACACTAAAATTGAATACATGCTGAAAGATAGGACTCGTTTAGCCCGTGCCACGTCGAGTTGCGGCAGTACAGTGGGTAAAAGGAAGTCGGAGACGATATCAGGAGGTATCCCACCTCAATTCGACGTCTTCGACAAGCGCCCCGTATATCAGTGTCAGTCTTCGATGTCGGCTAGTGAACCAAGTGAATGTGTTGTGCTCGTTGCAGAGGCAAAACTAAGCGTTGTTTACGCAGCCCGTGATGATTCACCTCCGCGAGAGTACACTGCTGCAGTGTTTTAGAGGACGCCCAGATCTTGCAGGTGTGTTGTGGGAGGGGCAACTTAATTACGGTGTAGTGGGGCGCGGGGAAGTTGCGAGCAGCTAACTCTGCACTCTGCAGCATCCCCTCCGCGCGTTTTAAAGCCGAGTTAAAACATCCGAGTGTCAGCTAAGCCGGTTTTAACTTTCCACTCTGACGGGCGGGAGTGGGGAGCTGGAGCGCGTGTCCTTGTCAGGGAAAGCCGCTCGCTACCGCGTGCTGCGGAACTTGCCAGAAAATGAATCAGACGCGCGACCTCGGGCTGGCTGCGCGGGCCCCGGGAGGGGCGGGCCGGCCTTGGCGCGGGGGCGGGGCGTGGGCGGCGGGGGGCGTGGCGCGCCCGCACCCGCGCACGTGCTCGCGCGCCCATCGACCGCCGTTCGCGCTCTTTCTGCGCGCCCTCGCGCCGCGCTCTGCGCAATGCCCGGGCGATCTGTCGAGAGGACAACCGGCGCAACGTCTCGTTGTGATGCCGTTGTTTGGCCCCACGCAGGGCGCCAGTCGTATGTGGAACCTAGACTGTCGACAGCGAGAGACGCACAGCAGCGGTACTGCAAACAAGTGTACTCGGCCCCATCCTCTACTCTGTTTTCCTTTGCAGTATTTACCCTCTACAACTCCATCTATTATTTCGTGACGCCTTAACATACGTCCTACCGTCTTTTCCGTTCTTCTCGTCAGTGTTTTCCATATATTCCTTTCCTCGCCAGTTGCCCGGAGAACCTTTTCATTTCTTACATTATCACTCCACCACATTTTCAACATCTGTAACACCACATCTCAGATGCGTCGATGCTCTTGTTTTCTGGTTTTCCCACAGTCCATGTTCACTAGCGTACAGTGGTGTGCTCCAAACGTGCATTGTCAGAAATTTCTTCCTCAAGTTAAGGCCTATGTTTGATACTAGTAGACTTCTCAGACCCAGGAATGCCCTTATAACCAGTGCTAGTTTGCTTTTGATGTCGTCCTTGCTCCGAACATTATGGGTTATTTTGCTGCCTAGGTACCGGAATTCGTTAACTGCATCTACTTCGTGCTCACCAATCCTGATGATAAGTTTCTCGCTGTGCTCATTTCTGCTGCTTCTCATTCGTTTCATCCTTTTTCGATTTACTCTCAATCCACATTCTGTTCCCATTAGACTGTTCATTCCATTCTGCACATCCCCTACAATTCTTCACATCCACTGAAGATAGCTATGTCATCAGTGAACCTTAACATTGATATCCTATCACCCTGAATTTCAATTCCACTCGTGAGCCTTTCTCTTATTTCCGTAATCGCTTCTTCGATGTATAGCTTGAACAATAGCGGCGGAAAATTACATCCCTGAATGAGATTTTCACTCTGCAGCGGAGTGTGCGCTGATATGCAACTTCCTGGCAGATTAAAACTGTGTGCCGGGCCGAGACTCGAACTCGGGGCCTTTGCCTTTCGCGAGCAAGTGCTCTACCAACTGAGCTACCCAAGCACGACTCACGGCCCGCGAAAGGCAAAGGTTCCGAGTTTGAGTCTCGGGCCGGCACACAGTTTTAATCTGCCAGGAAGTTTCAACTACATTCCTGTCTCTAAACCCTTTTAATCCGAGCATTTCGTTCTTCGTCTCCCACTGTTACTGCTGTCTTGGTTCTTGTAGGTATTCTATATTTCCGACTTTCCTTATAGCTTTTCTATGCCTCGTGATGGCTGGGTGTTGTGTGCTGTCCTTTGGTTAGTTAGGTTTAAGTAGTTCTGAGTTCTAGGGGACTGATGATCATAGATGTTAAGTCCCATAGTGCTCAGAGCCATTTTGAACCTTATAGCGTACCGCTATTTTTCTCAGAATTTCTTGACGTTGTCGAACGCTTCTTCCAGGTCGACAAATCCTATGAACGTATCTTGCTTCCATTGTCAGCCGCAACGTCAGAACTGCCTCTTTGATGCCAAACTGATCGTCATCTAACACATCCTGAATTTTCTTTTCCATTGGTCAGTTATATCATTCTTGTCAGCAACTTGGATGCATGAGCTGTTAAGCTGATGTATGAATTGTTAAGCTGATTGTGTGATTAATTGTCGCACTCCTCATCTGTTTCAGTTTTCAGAGTTGTGTGGATGATGTTTTTTCCAGGAGTCAGGTGGTATATCGCCACACTCATACATTTGTCCATTATCCTCATTACTCGAGTGGCATTTCGCCGATTTCCGTAACAGAACACACACACACACACACACACACACACACACACACACACACACACACACACACACGTATATAGATTTATTGAATTGTATTAAACCAGCGACCTAGAAACGACGCAGAGGCTTCGTCCCGCCATAGCCCTCAGTGGGTCACAACCCCACAACAGCCCAGAGTAGTCCACACACCCCCACCGCTGCCCCACACCGAAACCAGGGTTATTGAGCGCCCCCCTCCTTCCCCCGCCAGGAACATCTCATACCAGACGAGTGTAACCCCAATTTTTGAGTGGTAGAGTAATTATGGTGTACGCGTACGTGGAGACAGTGTTTGCGCAGCAATGGCCGACATAGTGTAACTGAGGGGGAATAAGGGGAACCGGCCCGCATTCGCCGAGGTAGATGGAAAATCACCTTAAAAAACATTCACAGGCTGGCCGACACACCGGACCTCGACACTAATCCGCCGGGCGGATGCATGCCGGGGACCGGTACGCCTTACCGCTCGGGAAGCAGTGCGTTAGACCGCGCGGCCAGCCGGGCGGGCATGTAGATTTAATTGTTAGGAAATGTTTTCTGAAAGTATTTTTATGTGGTGTAGCCATGTTTCGAAGTGAAACATGGGCGATAAACAGTTGAGACCAGCAAGAGAATAGAAGCTGTTGAAATGTGGTGCTACAGAAGAACGCTGAAGATTAGACTGGTAGATCACGTAACTAATGAGGAGATACTGAAAATGGAATTGGGGAGAAAAGAAATTTGTGGCAAAACCTGACCACAAGAAAGGATTGGTTGATAGGACACATTGTGAAACATCAAGGGATCACCAGTGTAGTACTCAATGGAAGTGTGGGAGGTAAACATTGTGGAGGTAGACCAAGAGACGAATGCAGTAAGCAGTCTCGGAAGGATGTAGGTTGCTGAAGTTACTCGGTGATAAAGAGGCTTGCACAGGATAGAGCAGCATGGAGAGCTGCATCAAACCAGTCTTCGCACTCAAGACCACATCAGCAGAAATCGCCTCAATAGGTAAATAGCAGCGTTCTCGTTTAGGCGTTGGACGTGGGTTTGATTACTGGTGACAGCACCAATTTTCAATGACAAAGCCGTCGCTGAAATAGCGTAAGATAAAATATTTACAGCGGTCTGTGAGTTACACGAGATATATTATACATCTACAAATATCGTAATATAAATTTTGTTATTATATACACAGTGTGGAACACATTTATAGGGAAAACTGAGACTGTGAAAGTACACGCTAACAAAAGCGAACCGTTCCGGAAACGTGGATCTGCAAGCGAGCGTTTTGCAAGGTAACCACAAGTCGGTACTGACAACTCTATCTGAAATGTAAATTTTTCCATTGAGCCCCTATCTAATTCGGTTCAAGTTTCGCCCATGGCCTACTTCATTTTGCGCAAGGTTGGGGAATACACGTTTCGTACTTGCATGATAGGACACAGGTACGTTGTGGTGGAGATGTTAGACGACAATATAGTTCAAGGTCGAGCGCAGCATGTACTGTAGACTCCAAGGTCAGCTGACCTCAACCCACGGGATTTTTCTGGCTGAGGTCATCTCAGAAGGGAAGTGCACTCTCGTTGATACGGTTCAAGCACTCAAGCAACGAATTGTACAGTCAGGTCAAGAGTTACGAGTGGTACTGTAGCATCTAACAGAACTAGCGGCTCACTGCCGAGACAAGTGCATCTACGCCTCTAAATGTGAGCACAACACGTAGAATACATGGTTTAACATATGCGAGTCTACAGCAAACTGTGTCGCATAACGTGCTCATGTGGTATTTCTTTTGAAGACAACATGTCGCTCAAGTTTGAGCCCAATTAGATGCGCACTATTCAAACACGTATGCACTATTTAGATCAGTACTCCATACTCAAGTCTGTGCTCACCCGTAACGACATGTACGCAGTTATCCCGCCAAAGGCTTTTCCGCGGAACTATGTTGGCGTCTATCATCGCGTACTTTCACCCTTATCAGTTTTCGCTCCTGTTTCTGTTACACTGTATAAAAATTTTGCACTTAGGCCCTTCTGAGGCCTCTTCAGCTTGACGCCCCAAGCGGCCGCTCGTGTCGCCTGTTACACTACACAGATGGATGTAAGAGGCATGCCGTGACCTAGAACAAATCAGTGAGACTTCGTCATTGACGATTGAGTGCTGTCTCCATCTGTACCGTCCTGTTATGGAACACGCCAGTGAGGTTTGGGGCAGTGCTGCTCATTCGCACATCGAACAGATTCGGAGCATACAAAATGAAATCCTACTGAGGGTGTTTCGCGTACCGACATTTTCATGAAGCTGCTGACTGACAACCACTCATCCATGTAACATTGCATTCTGATGATACATAACAAAGGCTAAAACAAAGCACACCATCATACATTGCAGCAGAAAAGCGGCAGGACAAAGCCCTTGTGTTAATACTGTGTGACAGTAAGTTCAGGGAATAATATCCTTACCCCAAACCAGAAGGAAGAGAGGTGCGTAAAAGTGTTGGTTTTTATTAGATAGATTGAGGCCCTAGTGGTGGAATTTAAGACCATTCAGTAATGCTTGCCTGCGTAGTCGAACGATCAGTTGGTCTGACTGGCATGCGGAGAAGCCAGGTTCAGTTCCCGGTACTGACAGCGATATTTTCATGGTGGGAGGACTGGAACGACGTGAACTCAGTCTCGTGATGCCATCGGGAAGCCACTCGAATAAAGCGTCGTCGCTGCAAGGTCTGGGACGCAAAGGCAGGGTGTGCAGTCCCCGTGGCTCTTATCTGAATGACGCCATCGGTAGAGACGAAGTGGCATCCAGTCGGCATCATCTTGTTTCTAACTGGAAAAACTGAAAGGCATTACAAAGTTTTATTTACAGAAAATGTTCTGTTCTGGATTAAGGCAAATTATTGTACCGGTGCATAAGTTCTTAGCATTTTTCCATAAATTTAATAAACACAACAGATACACTTATAGACTTTAGTCATCAGTAATATATTCTCCTTCACTGCTGTCGCTGGGGTAACTTTTCGAGCCTGTAGCTGTAGAAATGACGAAGTTTTGAGACGAAGACCTCTTCGAGCCACTAACGCAGCACATTTTCATGTGGAAAGGAAGTTCCTTGTGAGTTGTTCGACAGAGAGCGAAAAAGACCAAAACCTAAGGGCGCCAGATTAGATGAATAAGGTGGATGAGGAATGTCTTTTCATTGAACTCCTGTGTAGTGTTTGTCGTCAGCCTAGCAGATGCGGGCGGGTGTTACCGTGGAGCAGCATCATTTCCTGAGCAGCATCACTTCACGCAGTCTTCCTTGTAGTTGTTCTTGTATTGCGTCTGCAAAACGTCTCAGCTGTTGACAATAAATCTCATAAGTGATCACCGCGGGGAAGCAATTCGTATTGCACCCTCACCGGCCCCTCTATTGGCTGAGCATTCGTGTTTGCTGGTCACGGGCTTGGTGACCCCGGCTTTCTGAGCTGGGGACTGGTAAGCGCAGTCAGTCCTCTGTTACCGTAAGCTCTGGACGGCGCAGTTGAGTGTTAGAACGGGGGCCTTGGCTTCAACACCGCCTGGATCGCGAAGACGGTACACACGCACAAAAAAAAAGAAACTCAAAGTGTGCTACGCGCTGATGAGGTGAATAACTGTTAAGATAAAACAGACTGGCGGGCAACCTCTGGGGCACCTGCCGCCCTCATTGCTCAGGCATGCAGGGCTCTGCGTGACGGGACGGGTGTACCGTCAGATAGTACCTACACCCACTCATCAAAGAGATCTCGGTTGGTGAGTCCTTTCAGGAAGTCTCAGAATCCTAGTAACAGGGCACTAGTGTGCCGTAACATTTTCATTGTAATCAAGAGAACAGGGGGAATATTTGAGAAAGTCTGCCCCTTCCTATATTCACAAGGCGTTGGAGGGTACTGCTGGGTCCCTAAAAAGTGTCAAGTGACTTCTAGTTGAAACTGCTAATTCAAACCAAGTATCTAAGCGTCTGGGATGTAAGGCCTACCAAATCGAGGCTGTGTTGCGTAACACCTTCCGCTTCTGTAAAGACGTGGTTATTGCTCCGATGTAATGGAGATGGACCGTGCATAGTTCTATGAAGAATGGAAAAAATATGGGTGTCACAGGAGTGCAGAACTGTATGAAGAGAGTCAGTGGCACATTGTAAACATTTATGCTAACGTTTAGCACTTCAGAATTACCTGCAGGCTATATATGTCTTAAGGTTCGAACATTTGTTCCTAACCCAATGCGATGCTTCAGATGTTAAAGATTTTGCCATACCACTGTGGGATGTAATGGTAGGGCTACTTGTGGAAACCGTGGAAGGTCAGCTCCAGTCAATTCTTGTATACTTCGTCCGAAATGTGTAAACTGCTCCGGGGATCACCTAGTGCGGACCGGAAAGTATGAAATTCACAACGACGAAAGGAAAATTTAGGAGCCGAAAGTCACGAGACACATACCCGACAGTGAAACTAAAAAAGCTTTCAAATCTGTGCAAAATCCAGTTTTTGCTACTTCTTTTTCATCGGCCCTTAAGAAGCAAAGCGCTAAGTGCGATACCTCCACACAAACTCAGACCACAGGTACAAGTACGAGCACAAGAACCTGTTGGTGTACCTATGGGGGAAAAGCTACACTGGAACTAGAAATCGTTCGGAAGTCGTCGCGATGAGCTAGCAACCTAAGCTACATATCACTGCCAACCATCAGAAGTCTAATAAGCCGTCCCCTCAAACCCAGCGACCAACTCCTCCTGTAAGTAAGGAAAAACACCCCTCGAAAAATAGTTCAAAGTCGTAGAAAGAGACAGTTAAACCTTCCGATCGGCGAGCTCTCTCTCTGTCTGATGGGGACTTTACTCTTGAGGATAAGGATTTCCACTTGTAGGAACCGGAGAGCCGGGCACTGGCTAACATTCCTCCTGACCTTCCGGGTAAATCATCGCCTCCGAGGGAGAAAGACAAAACCGACCATCGTCGAAGTTTTAACCAACCACTTCTTACAATGGGAGACAATATTTTACATTCGCAGGAAACTGTGCGCTTTTTGGGTTTATTATTTGATTCGAAATTAACTTGGCTCCCACACCTGAAAGACATACGAACAAAGGGCTTTCAGTCATTGAATATTTCGAAATGCCTTAGCAGAAAAGCGTAGGGAGATGACAGGTCCCGCCTCCTGCCGTATTATAGGGCATTTGTTTGATCACGTTTAGAGTATGGCAGCGTGGTTTATTAATCAGCCCGTATTTCCTACCTCAAGATGTTAGACAGTGTCCACCACGAGGGCATTCGTATAGCGACTGGAGCCATTCGAAGCAGCTCAATTCTGAGTCTGTGCGCAGAGGCTGGTGAAGCACCATTCTGAATGACGTGTCCTTTCGGTTCGACTGGCATTGAAATCACACCCTCACCTCAGTCATTGGCATTTGATGCAGTGGCCCAGTCCAACTTTGAATGGCTCTTCAGGAATTGGGCCCATGCAACATCCGAATACACAGGCGGGGACGGAACACGTTGCCGCCTTGGTGTCTTCAGAGGCCCAAAGTGATTTTAAGGTTGCTGTGGTATAAGAAAACTTGTACTCCAGATTACGTTTTTACAACTTTGTTTTCATCCATTTTAAGTATGTACCACAGTTTTATCGTTGTTTATACAGTTGGATCCCAGTAAGAGCATGTCCTCAGTTGTTCCGCTGTTTTTCGTGATTGGGTTTTCAAAGTGTGTCTTCCGGAACTATTTACAGATTATGATGCGGAGTTATATGGCATTGTGTTGGCACGGGAGAGGATTCACAGGCACCACTGTACAAGGTTTCTTGTCTATTCCGACTCGCTTACTGCACTACAAGCACTTCATCAAATGTATCCAATAGACGAGTTGATTCAGCTCATCCATGGCTCCTTACAGTGGCTCCAACACTGTTGCAAGGAGGTGATTTGTTGTTGGATACAGGGAAATGACATGGTCGACAAAGCAGCCAAGGATATATGTCGGGATGGTGTTGTCCGTCAGTGTCACATCCCGCTGCATGCCGCCATCTCATTTTCTGACAGACGCATCATGCATTACTGGGAGACTGACAAAACAAAAAAGCTAATCGATCAAATCGACCCCCAGGCATGGACTTCATGTCAACCTCACTGCTGGAAGGAGGTGCTGCGCATTGGACAAAGCTCTTTGACACATGGCTTCCTCCTCCGGTAGGATGATCCACCACTCTGTGATGTTTGAGGGGTGCTACATTCAGTTGAGTTATACTGATATCAGGGCAGCCCTCTGTCTCGATGGAGATTTGCTCACCATCCTCGCCGATACTGATTCCAGTGTTACAAGATTGGTGATATTTTGTGATCTGTCAGGCCTCACCTTTAAATTGATGGGGAAGGGGGCAGACTTTAATGGATTATAAACAGTTCCGCATGTGGGGATAGCCTTCGTCCCCACACATGAGACTGGCATTTCGACTTTTCGTCAGGGCGCTGATGACCATGATCTTGAGCGTCCTTACTAAAATCATCATCATCATCGTAGTACACCACACCACACGTTGCGCGCATGTCTTTGTACGGGGAGTTGCTGCTTTGTTTGGGCTCAACCATTCCTTTCTTTTCCTTATGTTAGCATAAAGACACAATTTCTCGTCATCAGTGACGATGCAGGATAGAAACGGTCGGTGTTGTTCACGAGCCAAGCAATCAGAGATGAACATATGGCCACGCACTGATTTTTGTGATTGGGCTTAGAGCATGCGGTACCCATACAGTCGATTTCTGAACCTTCTCCATTGCATGGTAATGTCGCACGACGATGGAATGATCACAGTTCGTCACACTTACCAGTTCTCGAGTACACTGACATGGATCGTTGTGGATTAATGCGTTTAAAAGATCTTCACGAATCCCTGAAGGTCCTTCTGTAGGTCAAGATTCAATAATGTCAAAGCGATCCTCCTTAAAACGAGAAAATCATTTGCTTGTCGTGCTCTGCTCAGTGGCATTATGCCCACGGGGCAAATGTTTCTGGCTGCCTTCGCTCTTGTCACCACTCTATTGACGTCAAACAGAATATGTGGAAATTTTCTGATTTCTCCACATGGTACTCAGTTTTCTAGCGTCCACAGCTCCACTTACCATCTCCAAATGACAAAATGGCACTGTGTAAACTCAAATAGGAACAGTGAAGTACAAATAAAAAACGACAGTAGATAAATAAAACCATAACAGTCGGAATACCAACATGCAAAACAAAAACGCTACAAACTTATGAACCAAACTACTAATTGCAGTTACCCTTTATGAATCACAACTGCAAAATAAATGATAACTTTCCATCAATTACGCAAATAATAAAACAAAAATTTGGCAGTTACGTTAATGAAAAGTGTCGGGGTCCCTTGTTAATCTGAGACCAACATTCTGGCGGACTGCGACGAGAGTGCGTAGGAGGATGTCTTTACGAGGCGACCGGGCAACAGCCCATGCAAGCAGTGTGTATCTGCGGCTGCTAGAGGAAGTGTTCACGTATCTGGCGTAGACTTTCGATACTATTCCCAATTATCACTATAAAATTTCGAGTTGCTTACTGAGAATAGATCGTGGCTGTCAGTTTCGGATTCCAGTGCAGTGCCAATTCTAGTTGAAGCTGACGAAAAAGTTACAGTGGGTTTTGCATCTCTGTCTCAGCTTTCTGGAATGTCAACACTGAAACTAAAAAAAAACCTTTTTAAGTACTAGACCCAGAAGTTAACTTAACGCAAAACATTGCTGCGCTCCCTCGGGCAGGACAGTTCATTCAGCGTGAAATGTTTCGATACATTCACCAATTACTTCCGTGAACCTACAGACAATTTCCAACTGTAAAAGAACTGTTAGTCAAACCTTAAAAATAAAGTTGTGCAAAGGATTATTACCACTAGAAACAGCTGCTGATGTAACTAGAATGTTGTAAAACTGCTTATAACAGTAGTAAAAATAATGTGTATACATAAGTAATCATCCTTGTTCATTGTATCCAATCTTCCTCCGCTCGTTATCTTTTGCAAGCACGTTTCTGTAACCTATATGCTTATAGTCCGAGAAAACACGGTAACGTAGTCGCTCATCGTCAAGAATCAAGATCTTTCACTTGCAGTATGAGCCACACTCGGCAGCCGCAACGAGACCGTCAGGCAGCTCCGTAGCCGTTTTGAGCCCCGGCAGTTGAGAGAGAGAATCGAGGACGTCACGACCGTCGAGTGCCGAGCAGTTCCAGCGCAATCTAGTCCGTTGCTGTCACTACCAGCCGCTACAGTACTTCTCAGTTCATCCTTTTAGTAGGTGATGTAATTTCTCAGAATCTCTTGAAAGAAACTATTTCGATGTGGCTTCAGTTCAACACACAAGCGGTGGTGAAGTTAACTCCGCGATCATGCTCACAGTATCATGCTATGCCGACAAGCCCCACACGTGATTCTCTGCCAGTACCTTTCTTATATTTTGCCTCTATTCGTGTAAGAACACGCATCCAATCATCATCTTTTCTGCGTATCGTTTCCAACAGTTAAAAGTATGCCGCGCGATTTGAGGCGCCGTGTCACGGATTGCGCGGCCTCTCCCGCCGGAGGTTTGAGTCCTCCCTTGGGCGTGGGTGTGTGTGTTGTTCCTAGCATAAGTTAGTTTCAGTTAGTTTAAGTAGTATGTAAGTCTAGGGACCGATGACCTCAGCAGTTTGGTCCCTTAGGAATTCATACACATTTGAACATTTTGTTAACGTACGAATCTACTGTACTTTGTAAGGACTATTCATTTTTACGGAAATTAAATAATCCATCACACTTGCCCGGTGAAACGTGCTTTTTAATACGAGATAGCACTCCAGTCCAGTGGCCGAATTCAACTGAATAGGGAAGCATACAGCCAACGGGCCGCCTGCTTCACTCATCTTTCACACGATTGGGGTGTATACTCAGATGTAACAACTGCTGCTCCAGTACGACGTGCTTCTGAAAGGTTTTCGAGAAATCGAGGTAACAGATTCTACGGATACCGTACGAGGAAGCTGTAGCAGTGGCGGCAGACTACAGGTCTACACGTAAGGCCTACGAGTCACAATTCTTTTTTTCACTGATCTGACACCAAACACTTGTACCACCACAGC
This sequence comes from Schistocerca serialis cubense, assembly GCF_023864345.2. Lineage (NCBI taxonomy): Eukaryota > Metazoa > Arthropoda > Insecta > Orthoptera > Acrididae > Schistocerca > Schistocerca serialis. The sequence continues at coordinate 469,241,387 of NC_064646.1, read as the reverse complement.
GCATCATGACTTCGAAAACGAACAGTAATAATAATGATAATCGTAGTGGTACACCCGTGATGAAATTAGCGTTTATTTATGGATACACTCATGCTTGTATCGCAGTGAAGTCACACCGGCTTTGTATGATGTACGCTGCGTTGTAAGATAAGCTAATGAATTAATGTTCATTCATCGCGATTCTTCATTGTACCGCATAGTTACAATTAAAGTGCAGCTACTCGCAGAGGTCTTCTATGGGCTGCAATTATCGTATAGCAGCGAAACTTGGTAGCTATTTTAATGCGTTAATGGGGAACTGCTTTGCGCTGAAAAAAAAAAAAAAATCTGTTGAAATTTCCGCCAGCAGGTGCAAATCTGGCGCTGTGGATGCAAGAAAGACGTATAAAAATGTTTCCGTATATAATGGATTAGGAACCGTAGACTTCGACAAGATGCCGCATCTGTAAAACGATGGCCGGCCGAAGTGGCCGTGCGGTTAAAGGCGCTGCAGTCTGGAACCGCAAGACCGCTACGGTCGCAGGTTCGAATCCTGCCTCGGGCATGGATGTTTGTGATGTCCTTAGGTTAGTTAGGTTTAACTAGTTCTAAGTTCTAGGGGACTAATGACCTCAGCAGTTGAGTCCCATAGTGCTCAGAGCCATTTGAACCATTTTTTTGTAAAACGATGTTATCAACAGTTGCTCACGGCTGTTCCAGTGAAATATGATCAACGTGTTTGTGTATAGTGGCAAACGAATTCTTTTAGATACCCCCGGAATGAAAAGTCAAATGGATTCAGATCAGGTGATCTTACAGGCCTTGCATCAGGAAAACCTATAGAGATAGCACGTTCGAGGAAGGTTGTGTTAAGCAGATCTTTCACTGGGCGAGCGACAGGAGGTGTTGCCCCATCTTGCATGAAAGCAGAGGTTTCCACACAGTTTTAAGGCAGAAATCACATGCTGTGCAAGAGATCTGGATAACGTGCAAATGTCACGATGCACCCTGACAATCCCTTTGGGGTGTATTCTCTTCAACGAAGAACGGACCGAGAATAAGGGTGCTTGTGAGTCGACGCTACACAGGCACATGCGGCAAGAGCAGTGTCTCTTCGTAGACAACACACGGTTTTAAAAGTATCTCAAATTCGGCAGTGCTTTGTATTCAATGCCCCCATGTAGTGTAAAATGTACCTCGTCATTCCATAGAATATTGCCTAGCCGCATGTCATCGACTTTGATCCGTGCCAAAAACCGAGAGTGTTGCTGCCGATCACGAGAGTTCAGTTGCTGCACCGTCTCGATCTTATACGGGTACCAGTGTAAAAGAGACCGTAACACTTCCCGTACTGTTGACCATAGGATGGCACTGCACAAGCGCTGGCACCACCTGCGGCGTATGCTGCACAATCAGTTCCAGCGACAGTAACCTCGTCAACAACTTCCACTGGGATAGGATGCTTCCCTCTTCCAGGTGGCACACCAAGCTGGTCAGTTTTCGAATTTCATTATCGTCTCCTTTTCTTAACCATTTAACGACATGGGCCTGTCCTCAGACCTTTCAGTCGGGGATACTCTCTCAATACAGCACTGCAATGCTGCCGTCCACATAAAACAGATTCACTGACAGCGTACGGTCTATGTTTTCAGTAACCATACTGTTCACTCACCATGTTTGTCCAATGGCAGCGTGAATGTCGTGCCCTCATACAGTGGACAGCGCCAGATTTGCACCTGGTGGCCACAATTGGAACTAATTTGTTTTCCAGTATAAATTGGTTTCGCATTAACACCTTAGCATATCTACCAGGTTTCGCTGCCATACGATAATTACAACCCACAATGGACCTCCATGAGTACCAGTACTTTAATTGTAAGCAGCCTGTATTTAACCACGAACGAACCACTATGATCACCATTATTATTATTATTATTATTATTATTATTGTTGTTGTGTTTCGTTTCTGAGGAAACACGATTCGTTGTAGCGATACAGTTATCACGAAGTTCAGGGGGGAAAATGACGTGACTCGAACACCCGTCTGACAACATTGCCGGTTGCGCAAGCGCTGCTGTAGAGGCCTTGCTCGCTCGCGATGTATCCAACAGGCTGGCAAAACTTTGAACCTCGAATTTTACAAAATCCCAGTCACACGAGGGGGTAGCCCTTTTCCCGAACCGGCAAAGATATGCCGGGTATGATTCATGACCTGTGAGGAAGTGCAACAGTCTCTTGCTCGGTTGGAAATGCGAAAGTTGGAGGCGTTCTTTGATGTTCGGGAGCAGTTGGTAAGTCCCTCTGCCTGTTTCCTCTCTGTCCCTGCCATAGCTCTTCTCCTCTTCTTTTAATTACAAACTTGTCCCCCACTCGCACTCCCAGTTTTTTCTACATCTCCCCTTTTCACCCAATACCAGGTCGCCTGTTCGCGGATTTTAATGTCCAGGGGACACACCCCCATGAGTGTTAGTAGTGCCCCTCCCGGAGATGTTCCGTATGCTCCAATGGAGCGTAGAAGCATGATGCGTTGCACCCTCCTCACAGCCATAGCAGGCACGACCCTCGTGAGCCTGTGTGCCCAGACTCCAGATCCGTAACCTACGATGGAAGCAAGAATGGTGTTGTGGTTCAGCTTTATGAGCTCCGGTGGAAGATGAAATCTGCTGTGTCCTATCATGATAAGACTGTTCAGAGCTTCTAATGATCTTTGAGTTGCAGTTTCGATGTGTTTGGTGAAATTCCATCTTTCATCAGTTATCACTCCCAGATACCGGGCCTCGCGACGCCGAATTACTGGTGAGCCCTCAATTCTTACTGTTGGATTTCTGGCCAATTGGCCTTTCAGTAATAGGTATGTCGACTTGTTAGGCGCAATGGTCATTCTCGTGTTGTGGCACCATTGTGTTGGAATTGTTAATGTCCTATTGATCTTCGCGACTCCGGCCGCCAACCAGTAGAAGGAGGGCGTCTGCGTAGGCTATCGCCTCTAGCACATCCACACTGTTCTCCAAGTCTCTAGGAGAGGCTCCATATTTATATCCCAGAAGAGCGGTCCCAGGACAGAGCCCTGTGGACACCCCTTCGTAATTTTCTTGCCAATTCGCCCGGTATGGGACGATAGCCAGACCTCTCTTTCCATGCAATAGCTCCTAAGACAGCCGTATAGCGGCCCTGGACACTCCTTCTCCCGCAGGCAGGAGAAGAGCGAAGGCCACCACAGGTTGTCGAAGGCGCCACTGATGTCCACCATGATGCCAACTATGTACTTGTGTGGAGACGACCCACAGACCTCGGCCGCCAGGGCAACTGCGTCACAACGCAGATCGCCCCTGCCGAAAACCGAATTGCCTGTCGCTCATCCCGCACAGCACTCGGTGTGCCGTCAGTCTGTCAGCTAGTAACCTCTCCAGCAATTTGTCTAACAGGTCCAACAGACAGATTGGTCTATAGGACTTCACTTCTTTCGGATCTTTGTCCTGCCCTTTTTTGATGATTACGACATTGGCCTGTTTCCAAATTGTGGGGAATGTTCCGAGGCGCAGGGCCTCATTGTAGATTCTTGCTAAAGGTGTTACCAGTTGAGGAGCGAGGTATTGCACCACCTCCGCGACGATGCCGTCTGGTCCTGGGGCCTTTCCTTTCTTTAGTAATTTTATATGCGGCGCCACTTCCTCTTCTGAGAATGGGTAGACCATGGTGTTGTTCTGGTATTCTTCCTGCATAGCCTGCCTAATTAGACGTTGCTCTTTGGTGTCTTCTTCAGCTTTGTCATCAGGAAGGAGGGAGCGGAGAAGGACCTCAGCAGTTTCCTGCCAAGACCCAGTCATCCGGTTTCCATCCCTAACTGTGGAATGCACCATTGGCGACCTGATTTTTTCCCTTACTATTTTGTAAGGAGTGCCCCAAGGATCCATAGCCAATTGGCTGTGCACGTAGTTTTCCCAGCTTTTCAACCTGACTGCTCGCAGTTCCTTCTGGAACTGCTCTTTGGCTTCTCCATATGTTTGTAGCCATCTTTGTTTTTCCTCCCAGACGACACTTAGCTGGTAATACCTCCTCGCCCTCCTGACAAACTGACGCATCTGCCCTAGCTCTGCAGACCATGGCGATGGAGAGGCCGCCACGGCTCTGGCCCTGGTGAGTGCGCCCACCAGCTTTTCGGCGTATTTATTGACATCATCGTCATCTTCTGGCCATGTCGGGGCGTCAAACTCTCTTGCAAGATGCTCCCAGTTGGTCTTGTTGTAATTTAGTTGTACTTCCCGCCCTATGTCCCAGTGGCACTCCCGATCTGAGATTGTGAATGTGATCAAGTTATGATCGCTGGTTGTATCTCCGTCTGTGACTATCCAGTTTTGTACATTGGCAGCGATGTTCGCTGTCATCATCGTAATGTCATTGTTGGTTACCTCGCCTCCCCCTCCCGTATAGGTGGGGGGGGATTTCCTGGTCTATTGGCAATGAGGAGCTGTAGAGACATAATCGTCTCTTCCAGCTTGCCTCCTCTCTCGTCTCGAGTGCCACTGTGCCACAGGGGGGATTTGGCATTCACCTCAGCCGCCACAACTGCCTTTCTTCCCCTCAGCACCGTTGCCAGCTGTGTGAGTTGGTCAAGGTACACTTCAATATCTGTACCGTACTGAAAGTACATATTTATTAGGTATATGACGCCGATTGGTGACTGAACTTTAATAACGTTACAGTGATCATCCGAAAGGTGTGAGAGCACTGTTAGCCGCAGTGCCTTATTAGTTATTATGATGGTGGCTTTCGGGTCGTCCCCTAAACTTGAGCAGTGGTTAGACACTAGACTCGCATTCGGGAGGACGACGGTTCAATCCCGCGTCCGGCCATCCTGATTTAGGTTTTCCATGATTTCCCTAAATCGCTCCAGGGAAATGCCGGGATGGTTCCTTTGAAAGGACACGGCCGACTCCCTTCCCTAATCCGATGAGACCGATGACCTCGCTGTTTGGTCTCCTTCCCCAAAACAACCAACGAACCAACCGAAACTTACTACTTGCCAACTCATGGCAACTAATGAGTTTGCTGCCCACTGGTCTAACAGAATGCGGACCGCAAGAAACGCGAGTTGTTGGCAGTCGGATTGGCCGTTAATAGTAGGACCGTCTGTGGCGGGCCACGTGCCGGTGGCGCGTGCACGCGCTCCCCTGTCACGTGGCCCGCTGGCGCGCCGTGACGTCACCGCCGTGACGAACAGCAACAAAAGCGTCCGCCGCAGATCCCGCGAATGGCACGTCAGTTAGCAGCAAGAGTGCTGACGCCACATCGTGTGTCGATGCTCGGCCAAAAGCCACGGCACCAATACACTCCTCCTACAGACGTCCCGTCCATACCAGTTCGGAAATCTTTCTCGCAGGACAAGTAACATTATTTTTAAGCGTTGATTACCCTGTCCAACAATATTATTCATATTGCAGTGTGTCATGTTGTTATGATCTTCACATGGAAGTCTGTTGATGCAGCTCTCAACGCTTATCTTTCTTGTCCAAGGCTCTGCAGCTCTTCATTAATTACTGCAACCTACATCAATTTGAGACTGCGTACTGTAGCCGAGCCGTGGTCCCTTTACAGTACTTACCCCTAGAATTACCTGCATTACCTGTATCATTACCTCTATCTACAAGGTGGTCCTTTTGTGATGTCAAAAAAGGGAACACTGCACTGAGGAGATGAAAATCATTAAATATCTCGTAATATCGTTTCGGACTTCCGTTTGCCCCGCGTAGTTCAGTAACTCCCGTGGCACGTAATCAACAAGTCCTTTTAAGTCCCCTGCAGAAATACTATACCATGCTGCCGCCATAGCCGTACATAACTGCGGAAGTGTTGCTGGTGCAAGATTTTGTGTACGAACCGACCTCTCGGATAGCTTCCATAAGTGTTCGAAGGGATTCATCTCGGGCGATCTGGGTGGCCAAATCATACGCTCGAATTGTCCAGAATGTTCTTCAGACCAGTCGCGAACAGTTGTGGCCCGGTGACATGGCGTGTTGTCATCCATGGCGTTGTTTGGGAATATGGCGTCCACGAATGGCTGCAAATGGTCTCCAGGTAGCCGAACAAAGTCAGGATGTAGTCGATTTCATGTAAACACAGCCCACACCATGTGGAGCCACCACCAGCTTACACAATGCCTTGTTGACAGCTTGAGCCCATGGCTTCGTAGCGTCTGCGCTGCGCTCGAACCATATCGGCTCTTACCAGCTTAAATTGGGATTCATCTAGCCAGGCCACAGTTTTTCCGTCGTCTGGGGTGCAACCGATATGTTCACGAGCCCACGAGAGGCACTGCAGGCGATGTCGTGCTGTTAACATAGGCTCTCTGTGTGCTGCCATAGCCCATCAACGCCAAATTTCGCCGCACTGTCCTAACGGATATGTTCACCGTGCGTCCAACATTGATTTCTGCGGTCATTTCTCGTAGTGTCTCTTGTCTGTTAGCACTCACAATTCTACGCAAAAGTCACTGCTCTCGGTCGTTAGGTGCAGGCCATCGTCCACTGCGTTGTCCGTGGTGAGTGGTAGTTCCTGAAATTTGGTATTCTTGGCACACTCTTGACACTGTGGATCTTGGAAAATTGAATTCCCTAAGGATTTCCGAAATGGAATGTCCCATGCGTCTAGTTCCAACTTCCATTCCGCGTTCAAAATCTGTTAATTCCCGTCGTGCGGGCATAATCACTTCGGAAAGCTTTCCACATAAATCACCTGATTACAAATGGCAATTCCATCAATGCACTGTCCTTTTATATCTTGTGTACGCGATACTACCGCCATCTGTATATGTGCATATCACTATCCTGTGTCTTTGGTCACCTCGGTGTATATACAAGTAATTTCGAAAATTTGTCATTCGTTAAAGGTACATTTATGTGTAGGAGAGTCTAGAGTTTCTGACTGATGTTTGTGTCACTGCACATTAGCACTCAGCATATCGGACACTGCGAATGCGGCACATATCGTACCTCACGTCCTCGTTGCGCCACGGGGTGCGCAGCATTTCTGGAGGGATCTGCCGAAAGGCCGCTGTAATCTACCTCCGTAGGTCGGTCAGATTCTGTAGTCTCTGTGCGTACACTGTTGACTTGACGTAGTCCCACCCAAAGAAATCTGTAGGTGTTCCCGCACTATGAGAGCCCAGTGTGGTGGAGCGCCGTCCTGCTGATGTCCAGTACCCCATCTTGCCGTAACTGAAGGACCACATACTAGAAATGAGAAAAACCGACCGCTCAAAGCCGATGTAGGTATTACATGCCGGCCGCGGTGGTCTCGCGGTCCTAGGCGCGCAGTCAGGAACCGTGCGACTGCTACGGTCGCAGGTTCGAATCCTGCCTCGGGCATGGATGTGTGTGATGTCCTTAGGTTAGTTAGGTTTAAGTAGTTCTAAGTTCTAGGGGACTAATGACCACAGCAGTTGAGTCCCATAGTGCTCAGAGCCATTTAGGTATTGCAGTTCGCAATAACCGGTATTTTTCGGTATTTGGTCTCTGTTATAATGGATGTTTTTTATTTTTTACTAACAGCCGAGTAAAAAATAGACATACCAATTATCCAATGCAACAGTACTAATATTTTATTTTTTAAATAAACTATGTTTTAAAAAAGAAGTAAATTTTTTGGCAAATTTACATTGGTTTGAAATGTTGCGTTACTAAGAAAATGAGAAAAGTGATCAGTGGTATCTTAATAACATAAGAAATCTTAATAACATAAGAATTAGTACAGCGTTGCTGAGACGATAATGTCTGTGTTGCCGTGTGTCGTGGTGTAAGGTACATGTGTACCTGCAGTGTGCAACATTTGTCCACAACTAGTACATATGGCAGTTTCTCGCCGTCCCCGCCGGACATCCGTTGTATTGTAGAATGGCACAATCCTTAGTCTGAAAATACACTGGTGGCTAAAATGAAAGCAACAAACTACTATTTCTCCGTCCTGTCTCTAGTTCACGATATAATCATACAAGCTGTCAACAGATGGCCGTAAGATCGTGTCCTGCACGGAAGGTGGCATTCTGGTCTGTTTGCCGGGCAGTACTGCTTCCACAATCGCTGTATACACAGTTGCAAATGGTACAGTATGACACAGGGAAGTCACCTACCACGCTCTCTGCGGTGGAGGGCCATGGGAAGAATGGAAGCAGGATAGTTCCAAACGGGTGTGGCTCGATGCCTTAATGTGAATCGTTCTGTTGTTTTTCGGATGTGGCGACAGTTTATAGAGATCGAAACTATCCCGAAGACTACGGTGGAAGGAGACTGATATCGAAGAGGATCCCTAATTCTGTGGGCAGGGAATATTTTGGCCACTCTAACACCTCTTCATGAAACTGTACACTTAAATCGGCAAGATTTAACTTCCATCAGGTATCGTTGAGATGTTGGGAGCTAATGTGCGGTCGTTGCGAGGTGCTGTGAGCCCAGACTTCGTATCGATGCTCGGCCCGATAGAGCACAGATAGTTGATGTTTTCTGGGAAACGTAAGATATTGCTCGCATGGAGTGGCCTGCTCACTTTCCCGATTTGAATCCCATATAGCATATATGGGATGCACTAGGGAGATGGGTTGCATCATGTCAACATCCAAAAACCACTCCCCAAGACTAAATTAGAATTATATATTAATATCTTCAGCTGCTGACGGGCGTCGATATATATCAACGGGGACAAGTGATAATGTGTGCCCCGACCAGGCCTCGAACTCGGGATTTCCTGCTTACATTGCAGACGCTCTATCCGTCTGAGCCACCGAGGGCACAGAGGATAGAGCGACTGCAGGGACTATCTCGCGCACGCCTCCCGCGAGACCCACATTCTCACCTTGTATGTCCACATACTACAGTCGTAGCGTCCCTACCCAACACATTACTCGTGGAAGACATTCTTACCAAGTCCCGTAAGAGTTCGGGTAATATGTGTGCATTCACACAGAAGAGGAAGGTCATGGCCGGTATCGCCAGAACTTACATGGATATGGTGTCTGTTCTTTCGGACATGTCCGAAAGAACAGACACCATATATTCTCCAAGACTTGTGAGCAGCTCTTCAGAAAGAATAGGCGTTATTGCCTCGACATGTGTTGATGACATCATTCACAGCATGACCCGTCGTTTGTCAGGGTTGTATTGCTGCCAGAGGTGGTCAAACCCTATACTGACCGCATTAAGCAGTTGACGGAATGTGTTTGTAAATCCCGTTAAGTTGGAAGAAAACGAAGAGCATTTTTGTCCACCGTTGTGCATGTTGCAGTTCTTTACTGTCTGTATTCTCTACATTGTTTCTACTTTACTATCACCAGATTATACTATTTTGTGGCAAAATAAACGAAACTTTGCAAAATTTCGGTTTATTGCTTAAATTTTGGACACCAGTGCACTTTTACAATTTTAGTAATGAAGTGCAATGCTTCATTTGCTTCAAAAGATTAAAGTTTTGAGTGCTATTTCTATGAAATAATAAAAGAGGAAGGAAATCATGGTAACAGTAATAAATTAAAATGTAACGATGGTTTATTCGCAGTATACAATAAAAACAGAGAGTAATGTCCGCCATATTCCTGTATGTGGAACACCGATAGGTACAGAAATGCTGCGCGTGCTTGTTGGAGGACTATATTCCGCCAGCTGAAGAATGTCTTCTACTTCACCCACAGTCTGTTCATCTGCACGTTCAGCTGGACACTGCATCAGTCTCGCGAAGTGTACAATAAAGACGAGTAAACCCTTTTGAATGTGGTACCCTGCGTGTAGGCAGCGTTTCCATTGCCGTACGCAAGGAAGATATCGACGTACACAGCGTTTGTAAATACGTGCGGCATGCTTAAGTGATAGAGTAGAATTCACCCACAAATCACAGGCAGATATGAAAAATTTTATCATGTAAACTCAAGCACTACTCCACGATTTGAACTTTAGAAAAATTGTGACAGTTTGTAAATAAGGGAATACCAACACGCGAAATGAAAACTTATGTCTGTAACCAGCTGTACCTCTGCAACAAATAAAAATTTGAAACGTACTGTGTGGAGTTTTTGTTCGATTAAATTTACACTGTCAGCTCCTAAAATATGTACTGTTGATCCTGAAATTCTTTGTATATACAAGTGATTCATTTTCATAATAGATATAGTCAATGCCACCTAATCAATTAGTAATAGCTAGCCACTGGTGGCCGAGCGGCTCTAGGCGCTTCAGTCTGGAACCGCGCGACCGCTACGGTCGCGGGTTCGAATCCTGCCTCGGGCATGGATGTGTGTGATGTCCTTAGGTTAGTTCGGTGTAAGTAGTTCTAAGTTCTAGGGGACTGATGACCTCAGCTGTTAAGTCCCATAGTGCTCAGAGCCAATTAGTAATAAAAGTAAAAGGAAGTAGAAGTTAGGCTTTCTAAGGCAGTGGCGGTGCTTTCAGCATACAGTGTCACATAAAAAGAACATGTTTTCCGTGATGTATATTATTAACCAACACAAGACAGAAGGATTTACACACCTGTCCAGGTACCTGTGCTTGTTAAAGCATCACTTTGGGGATGGGGAGGCGCGCCGGCCCCGTATCGAATTTGGCTGACGGATTACTGTCTGGATCTGATTTTTAGGCGGTTTGCCACATCTCACTAGTGAGTACCGGGCTGGTACCAAAGTGCCACCTCAGGTATACGATTCGTAAACATTTAAAAACTTTCGTTCACTTCCATATGAGTAAAACACTACACGCAGACAGCTGGGGTGCACACATACCGTCCCGGCGGGTAACGGGGTGGCGAGGAAAGGTATCCCGTCGCGTCTTAAATCAGTGGCCCCTACCGGCCTCTAGTTGACGTCTCAGCTTCCATGGTGGGCGGAAGGTGATAGGGCGTTTAAAAACATTTTCATTAGTTTGTCACAAAAATTTTACACGAAGTATTTGGTAAGTAATTGTTATTAAAAGCTTTAAGTTACAGTAACTAATTTGTACGAGGGCTATTCGGAAAGTAAGGGTGACTGGTCGCGAAATAGAAACCACAGAGAAAAACCGATGAAACTTTGCACAGATGTATTGTGCGGTACCTCTACTATTACAGCTTCACGTCGCTAATCTGAGCGCACAGTGAGCGCGTAAAGATGCCTAGAAAGTAATCTCTCCTGGCAAATATGGATGTCTGGCGAGGGATTTCGCTGATTGCATGCAACCCCACATAACGTAATTGTCATACATTTCCTTCTCGGCCGCGCAATACAGGGGCACTGAGGACGCTCCTGCAGCGTTTTCCATGGGAAGTGCTTGATGACCCACAATACAGCCAGGGTTGGTCCCCTCTGATTTTCATCTCTGGTCAAATGAATCGCTATCTGTGAAGACAACATTTTGGCACAGACAGCGATGTGCAATCCAGCGCAGAAAATTGTCGGAGAGCACAGGAGACTGCCTTCTGTGAGGAGGATGTAGGAAATTTGGGACAGCTTTACGACACATTTGTAAGTCGGAGAAGCGACTATGTAGAAAAGTAGCTGGAAGGCGTAGCTAACGGTTGCAAAGAAAACAGTTTTGATTTTCACTGTGGTTTCCATTTTGCGATCGATCGTTCCTTACCTTCCGAATAGCCCTTGTAAATCACCAGTACTACGGAACCTGTAGACGGTTAGAAAATTTACTGTTCACAGAGACACAAAAGTGTTCGGTAGGTTAAAATGTCGACCTCGCGCCGATGCGGGGTAAAGTTACAAGAAAAAGAAGACAGATGGATGAACACATACAGTCTAGGAGAGCTCTTCACATCCTGGTCAGTAGTTCGAAATTTCGCTCCTTTGTTGTTAGCGTAGTTCACATATTTGAAGGGTACTAAGCAAGTGAATTACGGGCTGTGAAATGTAATACCGATACCGGTATTTTAGTTCCGAATAACCGGTATTTTTCGATATTCTTTTGGTTTGGGTTATAGCATGTGTTTTTTTATTTTATTTTTATCGAGTAAAACGCCGAAATGTCAATTAGCCATAGCAACAGTACTAAATTTTTTTGTTTTCTTTTTATTACATGTAAAATCTTCGTTCTTTTGAAATATTAAAGTAAATGGAAAAAGAGATTAGTGTTTTTTTTTTTAAAAACAATGCCGATAGAAGCGAGCAACAAACACATGGCACAGCATTGCTGAGACTATAACGTCCCTGCTGACTTGCGTCGTGGCTTACGGTACGCGCGTACGTCGCCACCTGGTCTGTACGGTAGTTCAAAAATGGTTCAAATGGCTCTGAGCACTATGGGACTTAACATCTATGGTCATCAGTCCCCTAGAACTTAGAACTACTTAAACCTAACTAACCTAAGGACAGCACACAACACCCAGTCATCACGAGGCAGAGAAAATCCCTGACCCCGCCGGGAATCGAACCCGGGAACCCGGGCGTGGGAAGCGAGAACGCTACCGCACAACCACGAGCTGCGGACTGTACGGTAGTTCCTCGCTGTCGTCGCCGGACATCCGTCGTATTGCAGAGTGGTACCAACCTCTGTCTGTAAAGTACAAGGCTTCATTTGGCTTAATAGATAGAAATAGTTATTTGCCATTTTTGTGAAATAATAAAGGAGGAAGGAGATTATGGTAACAGTATTGAATAAAAACTTTAGAATTATTCATTCATAATTTACAATAAAAATAGGAAGTATCTGATCTGCTGCCGGTGTCTGCTTAATATGCCTTTATCTGCTTGCAGTCCTTGAAAACGGACAATTCTTCCACCTCAGTTTTCATCCTTTAGCGCCGACTGTTCGTAATGTCTAAATACTGATATGATCCTTGATTACAACATGATTTTTTTTAGCAGAATTTAATAAAATTTGAATCAATACGCGAATATTGGTGATTTTTTTTTTCTAGTATTCAACCACTCTAGAATATCAGCGAATGGTGGACGGACAGAGTTTTCTGTCATTTGCCTGTTTAATTTAATGTTTTGGTTCTGTATTTCATGAAAGTGAGAGAGTCAAAAATTTTCAATCTCTGTTAGGCAAATAAAGCAAAATTGGTTATTTCAGAAACTGGTTATTTTGAGCGGTTTTAAGTCAGGCTAAACAAGCATGAAAAAAGAAAAAAAAAGATGTTACTGAAAAGCGCCTTCGCGACCACGCGGTCTTCCTTTCACGCTACACGCTCCCCAGGGACTGACTCGCAAATATCTGCCCATTTATCTACCGCTCGCAGACACACGGGTAGAGTTCGAGCGCGCAGCAATTCATATTTATACGGCCATGGGCCAAATAGGGGCCGCGTTTGCAAACTGGGAGAGCGATTTAAATTGTAGGCCGCCAGACGCATTGGCCGCAGCCCGGGTCTGCCGCTAGACGCTGTGCAAATAAACCAGCGGACCCACAAACGCCGAATGAAATCTGAGACCCGCAGACGGCAGCTACCGTTCCACACGCTACAGAAATCATAGCTATCGCTCGTCATCCAAACACCGTGCCGCGGGAGTCGAGTGACAACGCTTAAGCGCCACTCAGACGGTCAATAATATTGCACAATTTTTCGGAGGCGCAATAATATCGAATGTATATGGGTCAGATTGAGAGGTTGCGCATTGATATTGAGAATCAAAAACGTTTGAAATATTTTGCGCTGCCTGGAAGTATTGTGCCGCCTGTAGGCAATATTGACGATATCCTTGCAATTCTCTCGCATGCTAGAGAGTGTGGACGTCAGTGTGTTCACTGTGCATTTTGTCGTGGCGTTGAAAATGAAAATGAGTGCAAAACAAGACGAAAGAGCGTGTCGATGTATAAATAATTGCGGGCATTGTGGGCTGTTACAGCAGATGAAAACTAAAACAAAAATGTTAAGAATGAATCGTGTCATTTTTTGCTCAGAAAAAACGATGAAATCCGACGAGGGACGAGGTTTAAAAAAAATTAGTTAATGCAGAATTATGAAAAAGTACCCGAATATAATCGTATACTGCACGTATTATTACATGACACGACACGTTTGAATTACTGTGTCTCAAATGCCCTGGTGTCCAAAGTTAAAGAAACAAAAGGAAATTTTGCAAGATTGCGTTTATTTTGTCACAAAATAGTATAAACAGGTGATAGTAAAGTAGAAACAGTTTAAAGAATACAGAGCGCGAACAACTGCAACATGCATAGCGGAGACAAAAATGTTCTTCGTTTTTTTCGAACTTAAAGATTTGCACACACATCCCGACAACTGGCTAATTTGCTTAGTGTGGGCTGTGACCACAGCTGACAGCAATACAGGCCCGACAACGACGGGACATACTGTGAATGATGTCATCAGTCTCATTTCTTCCTGCACAGCTACTCGCAGTCTTGGAGAGTAGGTCGTGGATGCTGACGTGATGCAACCCGTCTCCCTAGTGCATGCTCTGTGGGATTGAAATCGGGAGAGCGAGCAGGCCACGCCATGCGTAGAATATATTCTGTTTCCAAGAAAACATCAACCAACCAATCTGTATGAGGTCGAACATTATCATCCATCAATACGAAGTCGGGGCTCACAGCACCTCGCAACAACCGGAAATGAGGTCCCAAGATCTCTTCGATAGCTGACAGCAGTTAAACCTTTCCGATTCACCCGTACAATTTCATAAAGAGGTGTTCGAGTGGTCAAGATAATCCTGCCCACGTGATTAAGGATCCTCCTCGATATCGGTCTCTTTCCACAATGTTTGAGTACCGAAATCGTGTTCCACATTCGCTCGAGTTGCGAATTGATCGAGAATCACTTTCCAGATTAAATCGAGACTCATCTGTGGAAACAACATTGGCTCGCCCAGGGGGTATGTTAATGACTCCACTGTAGATGTTCCCTTCTGCGAAGACGCATCAGAGCTAAACAGACAGCAGGTCTACGACAATCAAGGTTACTCTGCGGAAGCCTTCTGTACACCGTTTGCCTCGATACAACACGTCCGTGCTGCGAACTCACATGCCAGTTGCCGTGCAGTACTAAGGCGGTACTGTCGTGCCTTTACAGCCAAATAACGATTCTCTCTTCTGAAGTCACACGTGGTCGGCCCTGCCCTGGTCTTCGGGATACAGTTTCGGTCTCTGTACAATGCCGCCACATCTGAGAAACAATAGAAGGATTCACACACATCGGGCCACATCACCTTGCGACTGCCCTCCAACTTCCTTTCTCTGGCAATCCACCGCAGAAAGTCTGGTAGGCATCTTCTCTGTGCCATACTGCACCGTCAGTGACTGTGTACACAGCGATTGTGGATGTGGGACTACGCGACAAACAGTAACTCGTGGCATGGATGCCCTGACGTCATCGTCGGCTTATTTATCCGCTGACCGGAAGGCCATGTTCGGTGCAGAACACGATCATACGGAAATCTAGTGACAGTTTGTATGATTATATCGCAAATTAGAGACAGGACGGGAAAATAACGGTTTGTTGCTTTAATTTTGGACGTCAGTGTACCTTAATGTGATATCGCCCTTCTAAATTTAAAGTCATCGGAAGAATTGCCAGTGTCAAGGTACTGCAGCTGACTTGGTGGAATTACGTCTCTCACTGTTCATTCTACTATTTTGTTTTTTGCTCTTGCGGCTATCGGCATCCGCGGAATTTGTCCCTAGATGGGGATAGAAGGGCAACTTGGAGCCTTCGCATTGCCATTTTCGATGTAAATGAGATGTCAGCTTTGTGATCACACCACAGAAACTAAATTTTATAGATCGCACAAAAGGCATTATAGCCGCGCGGAATTAGCCGAGCGGTCTGGGGCGCTGCAGTCATGGACTGTGCGGCTGGTCCCGGCGGAGGTTCTAGTCCTCCCTCGGGCATGGGTTTGTGTGTTTGTCCTTAGCATAATTTAGCTTAAGTAGTGTGTAAGCTTAGGGACTGATGACCTTAGCAGTTAAGTCCCATAAGATTTCACACACATTTGAACACAAAAGGCATTATATGCCAGTGAGCTGATGGTCACCCACTAAATATTTGTTACACGTACATTACTTCGATACTTAAAACAACAAACGACTAAGCAGCACTTGCTAAAGGCATAGTATTTGCTCACTGCGGTCAGCCACGAAGTGCTACAATTTGACAAGCGAGAGGTTATGAGAAATCATTTCTAGAAGCGTATGAGAATTCTGTAACGAATAAAAACACCGTACTTCAGATTCCAAGGGGGGTGGAGGGGGGCTGTGCCTATGTATGGGCATGCCTATGTATGTGACAATTTCCAATAACGTATCAGATGTTGGACCATCAACATATAAAAAGTTATGATAATCTTTCTTTTAGTTCAATCTGAATTATGTCACCAAGTTTTCGTGAGTGCTCTTTGTGACTCTTGGTCCCAGTTTTTCATCCATCTTTTTTTCTGTTGTAAAAAAGTTCAGTAATTGTCGCAGCAAGCAATAGTATCTTTATGATCCAAAGTGTTATTGGGCAATCTAGGGTTCGCAGTATTACTGTCCGTCTAGGGGCAGCTTCAGATTTAGGCAATGACCTCACACATTAGCGAACAAGGAAGGAAAGAAGGATCTGACGTACCATCGACATCGACGTCATTAGAGACGGAGCACATCTCGGAATCTTTCAAGGTTATCTATTTGTGAAGGTAAGTGGCGAACGAAGAAAGATTAATGTTCCGTCGACATGAAGATCAGTTGAGAGGGAGCGCTAGCGTTGATCGTACGAAGATGGACAGGAAAATGAGCAGCGCTTTTCTAAAGGTGCCATTCCACCATTCACTTGGAGTGTTTCAGGTGGATCACAGGTGAAACTTCTTTTCCTTCCTCCCTCTTCGTTTCATTTGTCTAGAGCCACGTAGATAGCTTTGGAAAGAATTCAGTTACAGAAAGAGCGGCTAGGGAAGTGAGTGCAAAGATGTGATTGTTATCCGTTGTGTTTTATCTAATTACACAGAAGACACAGCGATGGGCCAAAATGTTTTGACAACCACTTTAATAGCGTGCGGGCCCATCTTTTCCGGAACGCAATACAGCAGCTGTTATGTGTGGCAGGGATTCGACGAGTGCTCGGTAGCAGATGTCTACGCAAAGGTTACCAAATTCAACGGGACGGTTATTTGTGCGCGCGGAGCTTGCAGATCAGACGAAATTAGTGCACAGCGCATCAACCTGAGATCATTATCACGCGCGTCAAACCATTGTAGCGTGATTCTAGACTTGCTACATGGCCATTTATCCTACTGGAAGATGCAGTCGTGGAGGATGTCAAGCATCATGGGTTGCAGATGGATCGCAATATCGTTCACGTAGTCCAGAGCTGTCACAGGTCACACGGAAGCCTATGGAATCGTTCCATCGTACAGGGTGGCGCAGATAAAAGTAACCCATGTAAGAATAAAGGAAATTCAGTTAAAATTACAGAAACGAAGAGCTGAAACGGACTTACCACTACATTTACAATGAAAAATACAGTTATTTGCAGGAAATGTGGCCCCCTGAAACATCAATACACAGCAGTGCACATCATATTCATATACACCCGGCGTAATGTTCGGATATCGATGGCGGTAACTTCACGGCTGATGTTCGTTTCTCAGTTGCTGTACTGTGTGTGTATTTGTTTTATATACTTCTTGTTAGGTCCGGCGAACGCGGTGGCCGTAATGTTTGCTGCAATGAACACATCAGGGACTCGTTCCAGGGGTTCCTCAGACGTGTAGCATGTTGCCCCGTCTTGCTGGAAGAAGCAATGTCCTCTTTCATATTCAGCGAGTTGAGCACAAAATGTATCAAAAATTTGCAATGAAAACGTGTTAAGGGTCTTGCCAAAAAATATCAGTCCAATGATGCGTGTTCCTGCTACACCGCACCAAACGCCGAGTTTTTCGTCATGGAGTGGTTGCTGACACACAGCGGAAAGATGAAACCATGCTTCATCACTCATAATGTAATGGAAAGGGCCTAACAAACCATCGGTGTTATTCAGAGGCCATGTGCAGCAATCTGCACGTGTCTGTGCTGTAACCGTCACACGGTACTGCTTCAAATTAAGACCTTTCAGTATCCACTGGCAACTCCTCCTACTTGCGCTCTGAATAATTCTTCGGCGAATGTCTGCAATAACCTCTGGTGTGTAAACTGAAGGAATTATTTGTCGTTTTACGTTCTGCACACATTCGTAGGCGCGCCAGTTTTTATACAGACTCTTTATTGCTCTCTTTGCGGGTAGTCCTCCATCTGGATACCTGACACCGAAAATTTCGCGAGTTCCCTTAATCGAACCAGTTTTCGCCTATGATGCCACAATTTCGATTCTTTCTTTTGTCGAGAAAGGCATTTTGCAGACCGCAATGAGAAGCTGATGAAATGAATTGAAATGTTGACAGAAGAACGCTAACTCTCAATAATTGCATATAACTGTCCATTGCTGTAGCGGTTATTTTTATTTATTTATTTTGAGAAGTCGAAATATATTACATGTGCATTCAAAGGGGAGGCGGGCTACTTTTTACTACGTCTACCCGCACAAGACCCAACAGCTTCCGTCACACAGAGTGCATGTTTCGAGCAGCCATCTGCCTGGATTCGACCATCGACCTGCTAGAAGAGCAACCTGGATTTAGCAGACCAAGTGATACGTTGTCATTGATCCACGGTCCAGCCTTTATGACCACGTGCCTATTGCAAATCGTAATTCACGATGTCGTCAAGTGCGCCACAGGTCGATTCCTACCCTCCTTTGCAGTACAGACAAGCCACCAGTCTGCACGCTATGTGATGAAGCGTGGACGTCCAACACCTTGTCGCCTTCTCTATGTTTTACTGATCTTTAACTGGTTTCCTCAGACGCTCACGAATAGGGTGAACATAAATGAAACCGATAAACTGCAGGGCCGGAGTCCTGACTGGAAATGGAGGGAAAACAGTTCTGCCAACATCGTGTCCAGAAATGGACGGTGTGCGTACAGCGACAACAAATCGTCTCGGAACACAGTACAGAACTGCATTGCATCCACGTCACAACAGAAGTTCAAAGTAGGTCCATGGGATGCAATGCACGCATTCACACGTCGCTCATGGATTGCTGCACTCTTTCACACGTTCTGACCTTTCACCGAACTGCGTCACAGATTGAAGGGTCTGAAAATCAGGAACTGAATCAGCACCCACAACGCTTTTCACATGCCCCCAGAGTTAAAAAAATCCAGGTGACCTCTGCGTGCTATCCAACATCGGGGAAGATGATGTTGAGGTGTCGGCCAACTGTAATGTGTAATGCGGAAGTGGGGTGGTGCTCCGTCAAGCATAAACCATATAACATGTCCTATAGCCAAAGCCACATTTCAAGCAGCCCAGACAGGAAATCCAGGTACGTGTTCCTCCATCAAGGCGTTGTGAAATAATAACCGGTCCAAGTATGTGGTGGCCAAGAATCCCTGCCCACAAACTGATGCTGAACCACTGCTGATGAGGTGCCTTAACCACTCCCCGAGGATTTTCTGTACCCCACGGACGACAATTATGCAGCCTGATGATGCCATTTCTGGTAAAGGTTGCTTCGTCGGTAAGCAGGACTGATGACAGAAATCCCGTAATTGTGATGGTCTGGTGCAAAAACCATCGACAAAATCCTTTCCGTAGAGTGAAATCCGCTGCTGATAATCCTTGCATTCGTTGCAGGCGATAGGGACAGTAGCGGTTGTCATGCAGGATACACATAGTTCTCCTTCAGTTTACACCTTGCCGGCGGGCCACTTGCCTGTAGCTTGTTTTAGGGTTTGTCTCAATATCCTGTATAACTGATCCTCCAAAGCTGGTGTGCGCGCAGACTGTCGTTTCCTTGCACGTTTGTCTGTCTGAAAGGACCCATGATCACCCAAACCCACAAAAAGGGCTTGGAACGTGTGTTGCGGTTGGTGTCTTTGAGGATGCTTGCAAGGTATAGCTGCGCTGCCTCTCGACAGTTTCCATCTACTTGGCCGTACACAGACACTATCTTGGCTTGTTCCGACACGAATACCGGACGATTCTGCTGCTTCAGTATCCTGCGTCAGTCACACAGCCTGCAACACTCGAGAAACACGTGGCATATGAGTACTAGGGTAATGGCGACATTGCTTCAGTTTTGATATCAAATTGATATGCAAATTAATTAAAGTGATCAGTCAGTTGCTCCCCCACCCCCACCACAGCCTTTCACACCATTTGTTCACATATCGGAAAAAACTATCATGTTACATTCGCCAACAACAAGCTGTAATTCAAGAGGATGTTGCTGTTTTGAATACTGTGGCAGGTCCTGTTTTACCAGTTTGTCTTCTAATAGAATCTCGTGTAAGATTTTACCTCATCTCTCTCTTCCAATATATTGAAAAGCAAGTACCGTCTGCATGTTGACATCAAGTATATTACATATACACGTATTGCTCCATTGGAGCAGGTGGCTAGTGGCCGAAGTCACTTGCACAGACATGTGTAAAGGTTTGTTGCTTTTACTGTACGAAGACCATATCAGCCACAAGATAGGGTTCCTGTTCCCACTACATTCCATGGCTCGTGAAGGAACAGGGCGAGCTGTGTCTGTAACTGCTGTTCAGCAAATACTTGTTCACCAGTCTACCCAGGGCATCCATCCAAGTGCACAAGGTCATCCTAGATGCATGTGTGTCAAGAAGGCGAGCAACTCTCATCAGTGTATAGTAGACATGGGACTGTTGCGATGATACAACGGATGGTTAAGAAGAAATGTGTGGTTTATACATGATGGAGGTCTAGACAGATGGAGTTTGAAACCTTTCTCGCAAATCGGTTGTGCTGGCAATTCTGAAGTATTTTTGCACTGCCTGGAATGAGTGCCAGGAAGGTACAGACATGAGAGAAATGATCGTAGAGCATAAACACGCACTCCTGTGTCTACACATTTCTGCACCTAAAAATGCTATATCTTTAAAGCCATACGTTTTCCGAAGTATTAGTCGTGTGGAATACTTTAATGCAGGATACATTTGTCCAACATCAGACACAGAACCATCCTGCAAGTTTCCTACCCCAATCACTACGGCGACAAACTTTAAAGTGATAAAACTAGTGCCTTATACACTATTCTGGTGTCCTAGGAAGGCACTTTCAGTGTGCATCCGCCGCTGGAGCTGCTTATAAACCAACTAGAATGAAGTCTGCTGTTCTGTTAGAAATTTGCGTACCGTCAATCACATTTCCCGCGCCAGTTGCATTTTTTATTAATAGTAGTAGCGGTTTTGACAGATACGGCTATGTCTCACTTGGAAATAGAGTGAGGAAAAAAACGACACGATATTTTCGATAGTTGATAAGAGTCAGTTACCACCCACAACGTGCTGCACGAAAATGCACACAAAGAAGCATTAACTTCTTATGAGGAAGTAAGCACCAAGACCAGTAGCCAAAGCAGACGTAACAATATTATTGCTGTTTACAATAGCATCACCGCGGCACCGGCAGAATTCCTCTTGCACAAAGAAGTCCTGGTCTGATGTTAGGCAGTTGTTCTCATGTGCAGAATAATGTAGCAATTTCGTTCTAACACAATGTCCCTCTAGCATAAAAGGAGGTGTGATGACGCAGCAGGATGCCTTGATCTGTTGTTATTACTGGAGAATCC
Source organism: Schistocerca serialis cubense (assembly GCF_023864345.2). NCBI lineage: Eukaryota > Metazoa > Arthropoda > Insecta > Orthoptera > Acrididae > Schistocerca > Schistocerca serialis. The sequence continues at coordinate 469,219,826 of NC_064646.1, read as the reverse complement.
AGGCAATATTGTTACGAAATATTGGTAATATAACTTGTATCGAAGATGTTATGCTCTTTCTCAGGATGAATTTAAATGTGCTTACATCCCCTACAGAATCGTTTTACGAAGCGTTTTTCACTATTTGCGGAGCAGTAGCACAGTCGAAAATAATGTACAAGTAGTTGAAATCGAGATTTCGCGATTGGTAATATGGGTTTATAGTCTCTATATGTATGTCTGTAGAGCTGTCAGCAGTCGACGGTTGCGGTTTGAATGCATAACTTTCCTTCCTGGTACTGACTCCAGGCAGTAGGTAATACTTCAGAACTGATAGAACAGTTGATATATGGAAACGTTTCAAATCCTCTGTTACATCACTGTGACACACTCTCATCTACTATACACTGATACTACCCTCCTCAAACTGCACGCATCTGGAGTGATGGTGTGCACTTGGATGCATGCCGTGGGTAAAATTAGAGCAGAACAGTGTTCGCTAAACAGCTGTTACAGACACAGCTCATCCTGTTCCTTGACGAAACGTGGCATGTAGTACGTATAGGACTCTCATACTTTTGGTCAGTTGCATATTAAATTGGCGTCCGTGTTTTATTTCTACTTCCCTGTGTGTTGTGGGAGTAGTATATTTTACACCATATGATGATCATCTTTCTGTGAGAGCCGATGGATCGAAATGTGTTAATATTGGTCAGCAAATGACAGATAACTCGAAAGTCACGGTAGAAAAACAAAGTGTATGGCAGTGTACAAAGCTGCAGTCATATACTGCTTAGAATATTTACAGTAGGAAAACAATGTATTAAATTGCTTATGAAAGAACAACATGGGATCCCTCTCCTGTGACTGATAGTGTGTTGGACTTGAGCTTCCTACAGTACACAGGTTTGTGCAAGCGACTTCGACCACTAGCCACCTACTCCAGTGTAGCGATACGTGTATGTGTAATATAATTGATGTCAATACACAGACGGTATTTGTTTTTCAATATATCGGAAGAGGGAGATACGGTAAAATCTTATAGGAGGTTCTATTACGAGGAGTGATATGATTGGTTATGGTTTGTATGCAGATAGTTCTCTCAAAACTACACCGATTTTGCTCATAAAACTACTGTTTTTATTATTATCGTCACGATTGCATGTTTAAAAATAGGCATTACTGCAAGTCCTGTTATTTCAAACTTCATAATTTCTGATTATAAGGTGGACAGCACTTGAATTATAGCTCGTTGTGGAACCTAGAAATGCTAGTGTTTTTCCCGAAATTTGTGTAGATTTGTGAAACAGGCTGTGATTGCTTACAGAACTAGAACACCAGGATCTGCTGCTATTGCAAATGATTGCTGGTCAACAGAAACCGTACATACAGGTCGCTAGAAGCGAGTTATAGAGCAAAAGTGTCAAATGTAAGCATGCAGACAGTATTTATTTTCGATATATTGGAAGAGAGAGAGACGATAAAATCTTATCCGTTGAAATGCGCAATGGACACGAATGGATGCAAGTGATTTGACAGGATGCTTACGTACGTCTCACCTGGCAGAGTCGTATCCAGACGTATCAGGAGTCCCGTATCACCTCAACTGCACACGCCTCTCACCATTACAGAGGTTCCACCAGCTTGAACAGTCCCCTGCTGACTTGCAGGATCCATGTATTCATGAGGTTGTCTCCATACGCGAACACGTCCACCTGCTCGATACAATTTGAAACGAGACTCGTCCGACCAGGCAACATGCTTCCACTCAACAGTCCAATGTTGGTGTTGATCGACCCAGACGAGGCGTAAAGTGTCCTATGACTATAATATTAATGACTCACTGTTGGAATCAGCCAACTCGTACTGTGGAGTAAAACTTTTTAGGGATATGAAAGGGAATGATCACATAGGTACAGCTATGACTAAATCAGGTGGTAAATTTCGGTTTATTGGTGGAATACTGGGGAAATGCAATCACTCTACAAAGGAAAGAATGTGATACCCTTTACCAAATAGGACTAAGAGGGGATTAAAAAAATGGTTCAAATGGCTCTGAGCACTATGGGACTCAACTGCTGAGGTCATTAGTCCCCTACAACTTAGAACTAGTTAAACCTAACTAACCTAAAGACATCACAAACGTCCATGCCCGAGGCAGGATTCGAACCTGCGACCGGAGCGGTCTTGCGGTTCCAGACTGCAGCGCCTTTAACCGCACGGCCACTTCGGCCGGCCTAAGAGGGGATATTTTATGTATACAGGGAAGGGCAGCACGAATAGTAGCGGGTTTCATTGAACTTTGAGATTTTGTCGCAAAGATACTGAAGGAACTAAACCGGAAGACTCTTGAAGACTGACGTAAGCTATCCGGAGAAGGTCTATTAACAAAGTTTCAAGAACCGGCTTTAAATAAATAAACTACAACCCATACGTATCGCTCACATAGGGATCGTGAGGATAAGATTAGAATAATTGCAGCACGCGCAGAGGCATTCAAACAATCATTCTTCCATACGTGAATGGGTCAGGAAGAAACACCAGCTAACTGGTACAGTGGGACATCACTTCACGATGGTTTGGAGGTGTAGTGAAGTATAGGGATGTGAAGCGTAATCATTGTTGATGAGGAAGGAAATGATGAATCAGTCAATGGAAATCACGATAATCGAGGTCTACGGAGCGGGCGCTGCGGACAGGGACGGCGAGATGGGCGGAACGACGGAAAATGCCCCTCGGACCGGCGGAACGGGAACGCGGCGTGCTGTTGCCAGGCTAGCGCGGTGGCCTGGTTCCGGCGGTCGCCGCCCGCGGCGCGCCTATCGACCGCGAGCACCGCACCTCGCAGAAGGCCGCTCGTTGACTCCGGCGCCGTTCGTCGCCCAGTGCTGTGATGTCTTCTTGGTGACCACCCTTTTCTCCACACCTTCTTTATGACGCGTGTCTGCTAGCGCCAGTCATTACAGGAAAGTTGAGAAACTGGTAGGAGGCCGACCTCGGGGAATATAACTTTGTATTCAGCAGAAATTTAAGAACAGGCGAGTCCATACCGATTCTATGACTGTTCCTAGAATATGGACAGAAGAAAGCCAAACCTCCAGTATATAGCATTTGCAGATTGAGCATTTGAAAGCGTTGCTGGAATATATTCAATAAAATTTTTGCAGTAGCAGGGATAAAATACTTTGGGGAAAGATTATAAATGGTGTTCGGAAATTCCCGTTACAAACTTCTAGGAAATGTAGAGGGGAATGGGTACACAATTACCGCCCTTATTATTTACATACATAAATGATTTCGGGAAAGGTTGGGCAGCAATCTGCGGTTGTTTGCTGACGATGCTGTGGTGTATAGCGAGGTGTCGAAGTTGAGTGACTGTAAGCAGGTACGAGATGACTTAGACAAAATTTCTTGCGGCGTGATGATTGGCAGCTAGCTCTAAACGTAGAAAAATGTAAGTGTAACATTCGGATATCTGGGTGTAACGGCGCAGAGCGAAATGGAATGGAATCTGTCTGTCAGTATTGTAGCAGGGAAGGCGAAAGGTCGACGTCGGTTTATTGGGAGAGTTCAAGGAAATTGTTCATTTGTAAAGGAGACCGCGTATAGGGCGCTAGTGCGATCTGCTGTTGAGTACTGCCCGAGTGTTTGGTATCCGTACCAGATCGGATTAAAGGAAGACATGGAAGCACTTCAGACGCGAGCTGCTAGAGTTGTTAATGGTAGGTTCGAACAACACGCTAGTCTTACGGAGATGCTTTGGGAACTCAAATGAGAATCCCTGGAGGGAAGGTGACATTCTTTTGGAGGAACACAACTGAGAAAATTTAGACAACCAGCATCTGAAGCTGAGTGCGGAACGATTCTACTGTCTCCACCATACATTGTGCGTAATGAACACGAAGATACGAGAAATCAGGCCACACATGGAGGCGTAAATACTGGAATAAAGGGGATCTGGGCACACTTTTGATATCAAACTGATATGCAAGTTACTTAATTGATCAATTAATTACCTCCCACTCCCGAATGACATCTTGACTTTTCCCAGACAGCACGTGGATCTCCGACGCCTCCCCTCGCCTCATTGTCCCCCTCTCCATCCTGCTGCTCTATTGGCGGGAATTGCGAATTTAGCGGGGATTTGCATTTTTTGCAGGAAATTCAAAATATAGTAGGAATTTCAAAAATGACGAGAATTTGTTTGTCCTAAGGCTTTGCTAACGTCCCTCCTCCTCGAAAAAATTGGACGGAAATTCAAAATGACGGTGCCCATTCTGGGATTCAAAACCTGGTCCTTCTGAGCGGAAAGGGCAGGAACTGTGTCCGGGAGACGTGGTGGCAGCTGACTGTTTCCCAACCAGCAGACGTTAGAAAACAGCGTCCAGCAAAGTTCTCTGGAATTTCGTTGTTGTTCCAAGGAGGAGAGGGGGGGGGGGGGGGAGGGGCGGCAGTCTTGTCTTTCCGAGAAATACGTTTAATGATGTGCAGGAACCATCCTGTTCTTGACTCTTTTGTCTATCTGTGACTGATATTCATGACCGGAGATGGTATATCACTGCCCTAGATGAATCTCTTTGTTGACAATCAGCAACAGTCCTGTATCCAGACGTACGGTGAGGAGAGGGAGGGATGAGGAGTAGTACGGGGGAAGTAAGACTGGTTCTAACTTGGTTAGTTCATGGCGGCACATTGAGGAGAAGACAGGTGCAGCTGCCACTCATCTCTCCTGGTGCGATCTTTTGGGATCACTTTTTGCAGTGATGGTTTGCTGTCCTCCCCCTTTTTACTCTGTACAAGTTACACAGCAGCTGTAGCAAGTTGATCTCTTCGTGGCAGTGGAATAGCATGAAGTTACGGAGATATAAAGTCAGTACCATTTATTTGAATTACGAGCACGAGCGTGTTTGTCGAGCAATGTAGTGGGAGGCATTCGTAGCGAACTCCGATGTCAAACAGCGATAGACACAGCGCTCAGCTGTAAGCTTACAGGTGTTTAATAAACTCCTCTCCAGTCTACACCAACATCTCGTCAGCTGAACACATTTCCCGCCAAAAATAAAGATACCACGTTCCACACCAGCCTTTTTCCCGCCAGCTTTTGAGTGAAGGGATCATCCTATTTAGTTAATGTAACTCCATCCTGTGTCTGGAGTGCGGGTCTTCGGCTGGGCGATTTCCAATAATACAATACCAACAGCCGTTATTTTGGTTTTATTTATTACGCAACCAGTTTCGACATTACATTATGTCATCTTCAGGGTTACTCGATACACGCAGCCTGAAGATGACATAATGTAATGTCGAAACTGGTTGCCTAATAAATAAAACCTAAATGATGGCTTTTGGCTTGTATTATTAGGCATTCAATTTAGAGTTTATTGTAAGTCTGCTGCTGGTGGCGAGTAGTTTTTTGAATTTTTTTTTTGTCATCTGGGTAACACCAATTGTATAACATCGTCAGTTTTTTTAGAGCTGTATTGAGTTTTTAAACACTCCTTGTGTAGCGCTATGCATATAGATGTGTAATTATCCACTATAATTTATAGTTAATTAGATACTTAGGACTGATCTCTATTTCAGTTTCCCATCCTAAATGAATAAAGTACACTAACCTAGCCTTCTTGTCCTGCAGCTGGACGGTTTCCCCGTGTAGGGGGGGGGGGGGGGGTGTCTTCGGCTTACTGCACAGAAGGAACAAGTTTCGAGTCCTGGAATGGGCATTGCCATTTGGAATTTCCCGCCTGGTCTGCTGGAGGGGATGAAATGGGATGTCAGCAAAGTCTTTGGACAAACAAATTGTTGCCATTTTTGAAATTCTCGCAGACTTTTAATTTCCCGCGAAAATTTGAAATCCCTGCCGAATAGCGCAGCAGGAGGGTGAGGGGGCGGGAAAAAACCTATGATGTCATCTGGGGGTGGGGGTAATTAATTGATCAATTAATTAATTTGCGTATCAATTTGATTACAAACTGGACCCAGGCCCCATCGTCCCACAACTGGCGTACACACAGCAGATCTTCCCTTGCTCTGTTTGCAGGGTAACAGGAAAGGAAATTACTAGTAGTGGTACGTGGTACCCTCCGGCACACGCGCTTCAGTGGATTGCGGAGGATCTATGTAAATGTAGGTTTCGAACATTTTGAATAGAAAACTATGTACACAAACGTACCGTTTCCGTTCTTCTACGGTTTTGATTCAGATGTGTAACGCGTCCGTGCTTCCACTCGTGCTAACTTGTCCTGCATGCCCAATCTTCCTACAAAAGGTATTGGGCTCTTCCTTGGAAGCTGTGTCACTGAATGTTTGTGAGGAAATGTGGTTTCAGCGCCATGGTGCCCCACATCACTTCTCACCTGCAGCTTGGAGACGTCGGCAGAGGATATGTTGGGAGATGGATGTACTGAGGTGGTTCAACCCTGTAACCGCTGCAATCGTCGGATTTAATTCTTATGGGCTATTTCAAGAGAGGTCGTATGCAAAGTTTTCGTGTAGAGACAGGGGAAAATCTACTGTCCGAGTTCTGGCCGCTGTATTAGAAATTGAAGGTACACCAGGGCAGTGTGTATTAGTACATGCTTCGAAGGTACAGTGCTTGTAACAACTGGTGGTACCCACACCGAGCTGGTGTTGTAATGCATCACTACTGTTCTGTACATACATTATGATGGGTTCTTTTTTGTTTTAGAATAATGTAAACACGTAATGTGTAAGTACTAATATAAACAAGTGTGCTTGGTGATAAATGGATCTCTCGTTATGTTTCGAATTGTTACTTTATGTTTGTACTCTGTCATGCCTAATTGAATTCCTCAAGCAGAGGTAAATGAGTTAATTATCTGAATTGTAACCGTCGTAGAACGAAAATGGCACATGTCCGGACACGGGCTCCTATTCAAAATATTATTTAATCACTCCCCTCTACAAGTCCTAGAAGTTTGCAACGGGAATTTCCGAACGTCCTGTATACAACTTGCACAGAAAGCAGACTGCAGTTATAAGAGGCGAACGACATGAGGGGAGCAGCAGCTGAGAAGGGAGTCAGACAGAGTTGTCGCCTGTGCCTCATGTTATTCCATCTGTAAAATTCAGGGAGAAGAAATGAAAAGTATTGGTTTCGTGATGACATTATAATTCTGTCTGAGACGTCAGAGAACTTCGAATAACAGTTGAACGGGATGGACAGCGTTTTGAGAGGATATTATAAAATGAACGCATGAAGAAATATAACAAATGGAATGCGGTCAAATTAAATCAGGATACACAGAGGGAATTAGGAAATGAGAAACTAAAAGAAGTAGGTTGGTTTCCTATTCGGTCAGTAAAAACAGCGTGAATGGGAAACACAGTGCCATCTGACTACAGAAAGGAAGACATTTCTGCAAAAGTGGAGTTTGTTAATGTGAAATACAAATTTCAGTTCCATCCGCTGTGGAGTACGTTGTATGGATTGCGACTGCATTACTTTATATTTTTTTACGACACAATCGCATGCGCATTTCACAATATCGAAACCGGCTTCAACGAGCCAACCGTTATCTTCAGACTAAAAAGCACATGCGACAAGCGGTTTCCATCGCCTTGTCAGCAATACTCACTTCACATCATCTGCATGCACAGTTGATCAATTTTTTTTTCTCTTTTCCGAAAGGACTACGACTTTAGTTCAAACGGAAAAAATGCACAATCCTGCGTCAGTCGCGAGATGTTTACTTTATTCACCAAGCGTTTGTAGTGCAGCAACTGTCAAATGTCAAGTGCAAGAAAATCGCATATGCTTCTCACTGTCCAACAGTCATGCATTTTTGTGGTTGTTTTGCAAAGACGTTTGTAAATTCAAGTGGGTTGCAAGCATGTCGTTTGAATTCGCTGTCGCATATTCCCCGCGCGTCAAATTCTTACCGAGGCCTAAACTGCATGCATTACGTTATCATTCTCTCGAAGAGATTGTCCTAAGCGAACCATTATGCTATTAAGAGACACTGCGTGGATATTTGTCTTCCAGTTCTTGTCAACGTTGAAACTGCTTATGCAACTGAGGCGGAAGGCAGAAATTTTAAACCCGCCATTCAATGTTTTGCAGTTTCCGGAATTTCCATAGCCTTTCAGCGAACACGTTCATTACAGTTAACATTTCTCCATATATGAGGGCACTGAAACGAAGGAAGTTTGGTTCTTAATCTGTAATTGACAACATCACAATAGCTGTGGCTCAGTGCGAAGAAAGATAAATCATAACCGCCGGATACAGAACCCGGAAACGAGTGTATTAACTTAATGTTGATGAAAATGTGGCCTAGAATCACTGTGAACGGGTTTATGTGCCACGGAAAATGGTGACTCCTCTTAGTGACCCTGCAAGCAGGTCAAAAATACAGATCTAATCAATAAGGAGACTCTGCTGAAGCGACAACATCTACTTAGTAAATGTTGGCATTACAAATGCCTAGGTGCCTGAGGAAGTATTTCACGTTCACAAATAAAAGGCGCGTTGAAATGAAAAGGGTCGAAACGTCGTAACAATCAAATCGGTTGAAATTTGCAAGTGCCGCTTTGGGATAACGCAGTGAAACGTCATCTCCCCCTAAAAAAATTCAAAGCTGTGCCCTTAGTAAGCAAGTTGATGCTCATCGTCTTTTTCGACGTCCGAGGTCCACTAGTCATCGAATTTCTCGAAGACAAATAAAACATAGCAGTGACGTGTACTGTGAAGCTCTCCATAGCCAACGCAAATTCATCAAGACCAAATGGCCTGGGCCGATCTGCTCTGCTCCACGATAAGACTTGTCCCCAAGAAAGTGTAATGGCCAGGTTCAGTTGGGAACAGCTTAAACACCCGCCCTACAGCCCAGGCACGGCGCCCTGCGACTTCCATGTGTTTGGCTCGCTCAAAAATCGTCTCAAAAGGAAGCGCTTCATCTCGAGCGACGAACTGAAGGACGCAACGGAGGACTGCCTCCTGCCACAGCCCCAGGAATTCTGGGACTCGTGAAACACTGGGGTTACCGAGCTCAGGTACGTCTCTGGTGATTGTTTGTGAATAATGACTTCAGTGATACCCACATTGCTGTCTCGTACCTCTTCTTATGAACATTCCTCATATGTAATGTATGTCACCTGTTGGTGTATGTATTACGGTATGTAACACATTGTCAGAAATTACCTAACATTCTTTGATGTTGATTCTATCGACTACAGTTCTTACTCTTTATCCTGAGAGTAGTAAACGTATCATTCAGGTAACCTGTTGGTGAAACGTTTCTGTTCTCGTAGGGGACAGCTGAATAAGTGGCGGGTGGTTGGGAGGCTGCACACACGAACTCCAGGCGCACATTGTTCAAACGCGTCGATAATAATACGACGAACATTGATTTATGCACAACACTAAACGTAACGCAGTCTTTTCTTTCTCAGTCAACAGCTGAGTACGCCGTTAGGCCGTGCACTCAACCATTTGTAACCGACAGCTCTAGTCAAAATGAAGAAATGCAGCGCTGCAGAGCGGACAAGTAAGGCTTCCCCTTCGCTCCAGCTATCGTTGTGACAATGCACGGAATGCCGCTCACCTCGGTAACACCTTTTGCACTGTTGTATAGTGTAACTTCATTGTCTCGAGCAGCACTCCGTATCCCACAACGAGCGTTCGTTTTGTAGTCAGTGTCATCCTGGAATTGTATGTAAGTACTGGCACCCACGGATAGCTCAGTTCTGGTATGGTGTGTTCTTAGAAGTATTCGAGAACTATACATATTCCTCCAGCACCACGTCTGAGAAACACGTCCCGTGTGAGGATGGCTTTACGGTGGGCGCGTTCGAGACCACGGACGCTGTCAGGCTCACTGCACGGAGTTCCGCGCAGTCCTCTGGCGTACAGTCACACGCGTCCTGCATAAGGCAGACGCTGGCCCGTACAACTTGGACGATCTTTAGCGTCGTCGGATACGTTTCGGCACCAGGATACCTATTCTCGAAACACCCACTACAACTCCTCCAAGTTCGCCTTTACAGTTTCCTTTTTCCATCCTGCATAAACTTAATACACTGATATACTACTTGCACCGTTGTTTTTGATTTTTTATCTAATGTTCCTCGGTCCTGCTGTTCACTGGAAAATATTTATTGTAAAAAGAGTTTGTTCTCATTTTCTCCTGCTTTCTTTTTCAGCTAAAATAAGCAAATAAAACACGGAGACGACGAAAGTCATGGGGTACCTCCAAATGTCATGTCGGACGTCATTTTCCCCTCGTAGTACAGCAACCCTATGTGGCATGGACCCAACAACTCGTTGGAAATCCTCTGCAGAAATATTGAGCCATGCTGCCTCTTTAGCTGTGCGTCATTGCGAAAGTGTTGCCGCTGCAGGATTTTGTGCACGAACTGCTCTCTCGATTATGTCTCATTAATGTTCAGTAGTACTCACGTCGGGCGATTGGGTGGCCAAATCATTCGCAAGAATTGTCCAGAATATTCTTCAAACAATTGTGACCCAGTGACGTACCGCATTGTCATTCATAAAAATTTCACCGTTGTTTAGGAACATGAAGTCGATGAACGGCTGCAAATGGTCTCCAGGTAGCCGAATATAACCATATCCAGTCAATGACCGGTTCAGCTGGACAAAAGGACCCACTTTATCCCATGTAAACACAGACCACCAGCCTGCACAGCGCTTTGTTGACAACTTGAGTCCACGGCTTCGTGGGTGTGCGCCACACTCGAACCCTGCCATCAGCTCTTACCAGCGGACATCGGGATTCATCAGACCAGGTCACGGTTTTCCAGTCGTCTAGAGCCCAGACGATATGGTCACGAGGTCAGGAGGGGTGCTGCAGGCGATGTCGCGCTATTGGCAATGGCACGGCACTGTCGTCTGCTGGCATAGCCCATTGACGACTAATTTCGTCGCATTGCCCTTGCAAATACGTTCGTCGTACGCCCCAGATTGATTTCTACGGTTATTCCACGCAGCGTTGCGTGTCTGTTAGCACTGACAGCTTTACGCAAACGCTGCTGCTGTCCGTCGTTAACTGAAGGCCTTCGGCCACTGCGCTGTCCGTGTTAACAGTTAATTTCTGAAATTTCGTATTTTCGGCACACTCTTGACACTGTGAACCTCGGAGTATTGAACTGCCTAACTATTTCCGAAATGGAATGTTCCATACCCCTGGCTCCAATTACTATTCCGCGTTCAAAGACTGTTAATTCTCGTCATGCGACCAGAATCAGCTGAGTACAAATGACAGCTCCGCCAATGCACTGCCATTTTATATCTTGTTTACGCGACACTACTGCCAGCTATACATGTGCGTATCGCTACCTCACAACTTCAGTGACCTGACGGCGTGCGCACACTTTATTCAACATGTAAACGTCACTACAGGTATAGGTTATGGCATGTACTATATGCGTGTCATCCTTGGCGATGATGTGGCGCAGACGAAAAGCGAAATTCTTTCAGACCCGCCGAAGTGTCGGAACATTGACGCTGTCGAAGACCTCCTGAATGGCTCTTTTCAGCTCACAAATGGCTTTGGGGTTATTGCCGTATACCTTGTCTTTGATGTAGCCCTAAAAAAACGAGTAGTATGTGTTCAGATCCGGAGAATAAGGCGGCCAATCGAGGCTCTTGCCAGTGGCCTCTGGGTACCCCAGAGCCAGAATATGGCCCACAAAGTGCTCCTCCGGGACATCACTCTCCCGCTTCGATGGGGTCGCGCTCCGTCTTGCATGAACCACATCTTGTCGAAATAAGGGTCAGTTTGGATAACGCAGATGATATCATCTTCCAAAACCTTCACGTACCGTTCGGTAGTCACCGCGCCATCAAGGAACATCTCACCGATTATTCAGTGACTGGACATTGCACACCATACAGTCACCCGTTGAGGGTGAAGAGACTACTCTATCGCAAAATGTGGATTCTCCGTCCCCCAAATGCACCAATTTTGCATATTGACGAAACCATCCAGATGAAAGTGGACTTCGTTGCTAAACCAGACCATACTCATACTAGTAATTCCCATCATGCCCGGCGGCCAACCGTGCAGTTTGAACGACCTAACGCAAACCTTTCAGAATTTATGAAGATTTTATTTCATATAGTTCGATTATTGTCACCCTGTATATAAATATGTATACGAAAGAAAAGATTGACAAGGCTGCAGCGTGTGTGTGTACTGTAGGGTAAGTGTTTCAGCAGTACAGAGAGGTAGAGAAGATCGTGACGCCGATTTTCTTCCAGGCATTGTTTTGAAAACGAATGAGGGCGGATAAAGAGGCTGCAGCTGGAGGGCAATGCCGATTTTAGCTCAAAAGTTGCTGATGTTAGCATCAGCATTCGTAGGATCGATGGTGTCACCATCAGTAGTCCTGGAATCGCAAATGTCAGCGGCATGTTTTCTTGGAAATCCCTTCTCACCTATGGCCATTGTCGTCACGTTGTTACAGTTATGTATGTCTGTATTTAACTTAGTATGGAACGAGGCTGGTAGCATTTCAGCTATCGAGTCTTTGGAGAGACAAGTAATACATATGGGTTGTTTATCAAAGAGTGGTTTTCTACAATGTGATATAACCGAAGCCTTCAGTGTAGTGTTTAAATATTTCAGTCTGAAACTGGTAAATGTAACAGGTTATGGACGCAGTTTCGTTTATGTGTCTAAAGTGAGTCAGCAACTCCAGCGATGACCAAAAGCTTATGAAAGTACGACAGCGTGCGCTTAAACAGTAAACTGTTTTTGTAAAACCTTCCTCTGAACTGTGTTAGGCAAGTAAGCGTAAAAACGAATGATTTTATGCCTACCTGGAAATACAGTAGTCAGAATTCGAGCTTAAAGTGTCTTCAAACGATTTTTGAGTAGAGTACAGCTAGCCGAGGTCTGAAGTCAGAAACACCGGCAGCTGAGTTTTAGGTTACAAGACTTGTGTTCAGTGAGTAACTTTTGGGCCACACGCTGTATCCTGAGACAAAGTTCTGCAGAAATGGCTGTGTCAAATGGATTGGCTAATTCGGAAAAGGAAAATAGGAGACTTGCTGGATTACCGTAAAGCTGCATTGGATGTCAGTGATAAGGGATTAGTGAAGCCCAAACCGCTGGAAGACGGCGCAACAAATATATAAGCGAAAAAGCACAAAGAACAATTTTATTTATACCGAAAGGCAAACAGTTACAAAATTTGTATGAGTAGTGGATTTAGTGATGAAATGTATCAAAAGGTAATGAACAAGGAAACAGGTAGTAATTCATGAGATGCATTTAAAGCAACAGTTTGAAGCCTTATCCAATGATCAGTTGTACAAAATCTATATGGACTTTTTGTCCTTTAGCTGGATGGCACGCGAAGATATTTCTGTCCACATAGCAAAACTGGAAAGTTTGTGGAACGAGCTGAGCAGTGGACTTAAAGCTAAAAACGAAAATGTTTTACTAGATCTTATGCTAGTTTGCAAAACGTTGCAACCTTTACCAAGTGAATTCGAAACATTTCGATCTAGTTGGGTGTTGCTAAGACAGGATGGAAAGAGAAAAATTCGATGAAGGCTGAAAGGAGTTTCAAGAAGTATCTGATTAGTGACAAAACGCCAAAGGAAGCATTAATGGGAAATGTAACTAATCAGATGCCAGAGGCAGTTTGGTTAAAAATGAGTGAAAAAAGTGACATTTGCAATTATTATAGACGAAAGGGCCGCTGGTGAACTATTGTAGGAAGTGGATTTTCGATGCAAAACCAAATAAAAATAGACATTGAAGCCAGGAAAATTGTGCAGCTGCTAGTGCTGCACTGACGTCTATCTGTGGAGGGGTCTGTTCAGTGTAAGTACAGTAGATGCAGCAACGTGGTGGGTCGATATAGGAGCTGGAAGACATGTAACCAACAGTTTAGAGTATTTTACAGACTTTCTAAAATTTGACAGCCTATGTGGTGTAAAGGCAGCTTGAAAATAAACGCTAACGGCAATGAGAAAAGGCAATATTCGGTTATCAGTCCAGACTAATGGGCAGTATATGATGCTGTTAGATGTGCGGTATGTTCCACAGCTATCTAGAAATTTGTTTTCAATGTTGGCTGCTCAGGACCAGGATCTTAAATTCGCTGTTAAGTCATCAGTAATGGAGTGTTGGCTTCAACTTGACGACAGAATAGTGCTGTATGGAATCCGGGAGTCCTTTCGAAACTTGTATAAGGCAGACATTTAACCAGCTGTGCCCCAAGAAACTGCTGTGGTAAATGTCGTGAAACGACTTCATTATTGCAGCTATACCATGGGCCATTTGGTCAGAGAGAGAGAAGACAAGCAGGTGAATTGTGTCATCTGACCTGTTAATTAATATTTTCAGAAGAAGAGATATATGGTTGTGTTCAAAGAGAGCTACACGAAATTTATCGTAAGGCAAAAAATCTGAAGTTAAGAATGCTTTGAAATACGTTCTTCGAAATTCAAAGATGCTGGTCATACCGTCAAAGACGGTGGAGAATTCGACGGTTAGGAAATTCAGGATATACTGCACCCAGAAGGTGTTTTTAGAAGCATAATGGTAGAGGCGAGCGTGAGATGCTAACTGTAGTTGAAATGGCAAGAACCATCAAGTACTCAAATAAAGAATCTAATTTCGTAGCAGCCATATGGGCAGAATTGCTAGGGGTGTCACAGTAATTCTAAATCGGACTGCAAAAGTATTCAAACTGTAAAATCATCTGCGAGGTAGCCCTTTGAGTCGTAGTTAGGTAAGAAGCCGAGATTGAAACATGTAGATAAAACAGGCTCTATCCGATACTCTCACATCCCAGTTCAAAGAAGAGAGAAACCAGATAAGAAAGCTGACAAGGATTATCTCGTGGGATGTGACAGAGGTGAGCGTGCCAGAATTTTGGTAACATAAAAAAACAATGTTCTCAGCAGAGATAGAAACTGTCATGAAAGGTCTGCAAGCTGTGAAGAACAAGTCAAATTAACGTCGCAGGATGTTGAACACAGTGGTGAGGCAAAATATACAGCCCAAGGAGAAAATGCAAACCCCAACAAAGATGAATCTGAAGAATCACAGACTGAAGAGGACACTGCTAGTACCTGAGAAGAGCAACTCGGTATGCAGCCTCATCGACAGCTGCGAAATCGCTCAACATTAATTAAACCTTCATGGCTAAATGATTTTGTAATGCTTATGGAGGAGATGATTAATGAAACAAATTAAAAAACAGAATCATACGAAGTAACTCTAAATAGTTCACAAAGACTTTCCTGGCAGCGAGCTATGAAAAATGGAATGAAGTCACTACGAGAGAATCAGACGTGGAAATTGACTCATCTACCAAAAGGAGCAAGAGCTGTGCCAGGGAAGTGGGTTTTTCGTTTAAAGACTAATCCCAGTGGAAGTATTGACAACTGTAAAGCATGACTTGTTGTCAAGGAGTTTAATCAATGGTAACAGACTACAGCGGCACCTTCAGTCCAGTAGCTAAGATGAACACAGTTCGTTTAATGTAAAGTGTTGCTGCAGCTGAGAAGATGTCTTTCACACAGTTTGATATGTCTACAGCAGTCTTGTTCAGAGAACTAGATATAACAGCGCCAGAACGGTAAAATGATGGCGCACACACAGCGTTTGTAAATTAAGGCGAAGTTTGTATGAACACGAGTAGCATTTTGGAGCATTTCTTTCATTAGCAGATTTCAAGGCTAGTGATGCAGATCCGTACTTACATATCAGTGAAGAAGGTGACGAGAAACTGTTAGTTGCTCGTTATGTAGATGGTGGATTAGGAATGGCGAGTGATTATAAGGGTGGCAGAAAGTTCCTTGATGAGCTGGAGACTGAATTCAAGATCACTGTGAAATTGGCATCGAGTTTCCTCGGACTTCGGTTAAAACGCTTTCATGATGATGCAATCAAGATAAGTCAACAAGTCTATACAAGGAAGGTCATGGATTATTTCAATTTTGAAAAGTGCAAACCTGTCTCAACACCAGTTGTACGGGAACCAGATACATCACATGGAGAAAGAAAGAAAAAAATAAAACAGAGAAGAGCAACTGTCCTTATCGACAAGTAGTTGGGGCACAGATGTACCAGATGATTGGAACGAGACATGATCTTGCTTACACTGTGAGCTTCCCATTTCGAACTCTTGACTCGGAATCAAGAGAAGATGTTCACTGAAGCGAGAAAGCAATTGGTATAGGCGTGCGTATTCAAATACAACGATATGTAAACAGGCATAATACGGCGCTGCTGTAGGAAACACTATATAAGACAAGTGTCTGGCGCAGTTGTTGGGTCGGTTACTGCTGCTGCAACGGCAGGTTATGAAGATTTAAGTGAGTTTGGACGTGGTGTTATAGTCGGCGCACGAGCGATGCGACACAGGATCTCCGAGGTAGCGATGAAGTGGGGATTTTCCCGTACGACCATTTCACGAGTGTACCGTGAATATCAGGAATCCGATAAAACATCAAATCTCCGACATTGCTGCGGCCGGTAAAAGATCCTACAAGAACGGGACCAACGACGATTGAAGAGAATCGTTCAACGTGATAGAAGTGCAACCCTTTCGAAAATTGCTGGAGATTTCAGTGCTGGGCCATCAACAAGAGTCAGCGTGCGAACTATTCAACGACACATTGTCGATATAGGCTTTCGGAGCCGAAGGCCCACTCGTGTACCCTTGATGACTGCACGACACAAAGCTCTACGCCTCGCTTGGGTCCATCAACACCGACATTAGACTGTTGAGTGGACTCTTTTCGAATTGTATCGAGCAGGTGGACGTGTACTTGTCCATAAGGTGGCTCTGTTGTATCGTATTTATATTGCCCATGACGGAACGTGCTACGAATCATTGACAGACACATTCATTACTCACTGCTATTCAGAGACGTACAGTAAAATACGATGGAGCAGTACCTGTAGAGTTTCGCAGAACTTAACTATGCACCTTGCGTATGGGGAAGTTTGTTGCAATGTTCTCGCTGCTGAAAGGCTGTACAGGGAACGATTTCATAACAGGTGTCATCCGTCACGGCGAGTGGAGATTTCTCTCGATCGACGAATGCGGGAGTCTGGTTCATCGAAAAGAAGAAACTAGGGACCTGGCAACATAAGGACCACTCGCACACCCGATTTTGAAGAAGAGCTGCTAGAACGTGTTGCAGGGGGCCCCAATTCAAGTACTCGTCGTATTGCACGTGAAACGACGCGGTCTGTATTTAATAGAGTATCAGACGAGGGTGGCAGGAATTCTGCTCAGAGTTTTTGGAGAAAAACGTAATGTAATGTATAGTTTATCAAAGTGTGTTTTCCCACGATGTGAAATAAATGAAATATTCATTGTAGTACTTAAATGTTTCAACCTAACACGAGTATATGTAACATACGTGTGTGCGTCACCGTCATTGTACTGCCTTCCAAACGCTGTAGCATGTTCATGTTCATGTTCGGCATGCTACGGTCGCAGGTTCGAATCCTGCCTCGGGCATGGATGTGTGTGATGTCCTTAGGTTAGTTAGGTTTAAGTAGTTCTAAGTTCTAGGGGACTGATGACCACAGCTGTTAAGTCCCATAGTGCTCAGAGCCATTTCAGAGCCATGTTCGGCAGCACTCGCACAACAATGAAATATTCACAACATACATCATATATCCTAAACCATCCCAGATCTCGAAATGCGACTTTGGCAAATGATAGCACACAAGGAGGCAAGTGTTTTGTGATATCGTTAGCATACAGAACTTTCTTATGATCGTCTATATTTTTTGTTTAATTTTTTTCAATACAGTACCGTAATTTTAAAAAAGTCATTGACAGCTAGTGAAAAGAAAATTTACTAGTATGAAAATAAATGTAAAATTTCTTCGCGTATGTTACACCGAACTGACACATGAGGTTTTCCATAAGATATTGACCTCTCTGCTCGCCTATTACTTGTTAATAAGACGATTTGTTTCAAGATTATGCAATAGCTATTGCCATTTGAATTTGTGCATTTTATACTATGTTTTAGCAAAAAAGTAAAATTTAACGTGGCAATTAATTAATGTATGCACCACTCAAAGCTCTCTGAAGAAAAAAAGTTTAAAAACTCAGTTGAAAATAAATCTCCAATTGTGTTGTAATTTCAGGAGAATCTTGTAACTCAATGTATCTTTAATAATGAACAGCTAGGCCTGAAATGTACCAAAGGATTTTCATCCTACACCTCAGTTATATTTGACATGTGAAAAAGTACAGCAAATAGCATACCATATTTTCGTTCCTATACCTGTGCAAAGTAAGGGAGTGAATCTTCTTATTAGAAATGTCTTTTAATTCATCAGTGATAATTACTTTGACGAATAGCTGGCAAGGTTCTGGAAGTCATCAGTGTGTTCGCAGGGTGAGAGTTAGGAAAGAGCTTTATGGGGTCAGTTCTACTCTGCAGCAAAAATGCAGCATTATTCTATTAGAAATAACAGATTTTGTGCCCGTGTTTAACAAACCTGCATAAAATGGTAGATATTACTTTATGAACCGCTTGTGACTGCTCATTTAAGTTAAAATATATTATAAGTACGTATATAATCTATCTTTAACAAATCAAAAGACAGTTAAGACGAAGATCACTACATCACTCTGAATTGAGATAGGAAGAAAAAGATGGTACACTATTTGCTGCCAATTATTTTCCATTCCAATCGTTCACTTTTAAAAATATGATGTGTTACGGGATCCTGCCAAAATTGCAACGGAATTAACGCATTATTTTTGTCTCAACGTGTTCGCATTTGAAGAAGCGTCATTAATTATCTGTAACGGCCTCGTTTCTTAGGTTAGTTAGGTTTAAGTAGTTTTAAGTTCAAGGGGACTGATAACCTCAGATGTTAAGTCCCATAGTGCTCAGAGCCATTTGAACCATTTTTTGGGTAAAGTCACCTTCAGTAGCTACTGCATCAGAATGAAAAATGGCTCTGAGCACTATGGGACTTAAGACCTGAGGTCATCAGTCCCGTAGACTTAGAACTACTTAAACCTAACTAACCTAAGGACATCACACACATCCATGCCCGAGACAGGATTCGAACCTGCGACCGTAGTGGTCGCGCGGTTCCAGACTGAAGCGCCTAGAACCGCTCGGCTACAACGACCGGCCTGCAACATAATACTGAAACAGTCATATGAATAAGCAATTGGCGTCTAGAGAGGTCAATAGCTAACAGAAAACATTGTTTCGGTTTGCAGTAACGTAAGAGAAGAAATTCAAAGTTTATTTTCATACTAACTCTTTAAAAACTACATTACTGGATTGAAAAAATAAAATAAAAACTATAGCTTCTGCTACATCGCCGTAGATAAGGAAGTGGCGTATGTTAACCTTTAGCAAAATACTCCCCTGTTTGGGTGCTATCACTTACCAGAATCTCGTATCAATATCGCAAATGAATTGGTATATATGAGGGATGTTAGGAATTCTGTCGCGCGTGCGGTCGGAAGTGAACGTGCTACATAAATTCCATTTTCTCAAGATTGAAGACAGAGAGAAATCTTCTCTCAGAACTGAAAACAAATTCAGTATTTTAGCTAAATTTCATTCGCAGCAACATATGGTGTAATGTGCAACAGATGAAAAATCCTAGCTACCCTTTTTTCTTTTTTTCAATTTTTTTCGCATATCGCGCAGAGTCTTGCTTTAAATGGGAATATCACAGTAAGTATGACTGTTAGCGAGATGCTGGGCACTTCGCCATGAAGCTGACATATAATGCTGTGAGTAACCTCTTAGTTTCTGGAAAATCGTTTGGGGAAGGTGGCAGGGCCTGCGCCTCGATTAGCACAGCGCGTCCCCAACCGGCGCGCCGAAAGCAGGCAAACAATGCCTCGTACATTCCTGCTCGCCGGCAGTCCGTACCGCCACCCGGCGGCCATTGTGTGCAGTCTCATTAGATAACAAGGGGATATTTTCCGCGCTGGGTCAAGCCGCCCCGCTCTGCGCCGCCGTGTTGCAGGTAACCCCCTGTGCACTCAATGCCGAACTTCCCTCTCAGTAGTGCCGAGTGACCGTCAGGAGGTCGATCGTCTTGCGACCGTACATTCTCGTCATCACGTACAGTGGCTGCCGAGTCTTTCTCCAGTATCGCAGAAGGAACATACAGCGTTTCGTAGCCCAGTCACACAGCTTCTTTCAAACTCATTGAGACGGATTGATAATGACATCTTTGTCGCCTTAAAGGCATTCTTGACCAACATCAACTCACCACGTCAAAGTTCCGAGGTTAACTAACGGTCACGACCTTTCCAGCGTATATTTAAAGCAAACGCTACTAGCGCCACTCTTATGCGGCTGCCGCGGAATTGGTATATACATCGTCTTTCAGATGTAGAAACACGCCTACTAACTTTCGTTTATGTCGCACAACTCCTTCTTTGTGCCGCGATTTTTTTTCTGCTAGTATATTTACAAAGGGTGTTAGGCTGCTTGTCTAGATGTTGTGTTCATTCTTCGTGGACATTTTATGTTGTAAAGTATTATAATCTAGTGTGACAGTATAGCATAGGCAAAACAGTTTGTATTCGTGTTGCGACTTACTCCTTTTTATTTTGGGAATGAGCAAACGATATTGAGATAGCATAGGTCGAGTGGTACCTCTGATTTAAAATTACGGAGAGCCCTTTGATTCTGTGCAGTATCTCTTCCTTCAGTCTAACGTCTTTGGCGAAGTTTTTATTACTGATGATGACATGGTGGATCAGTACAGCACTGTCAAGTGTTTCGCCACAGAAATACTGGGCGCTATATGAGCTTCTGATTTATGGTTATATGGAGATGTTGGCTTCTGCCGTGACTGTGATTTCAGTGTGTAAGTTCGCAATAGGTTATAAATAGTGAGCACTGTATTTAGAGTTGTTTTTGTAATGACTCCGTGTGCCTTATTTTGGTTTCACGTATGTAGACGCCTGACGATGGTCCGTTGATGACTGAAACTGGTTGCGAAATAAATTGATTAATACATGTGTGTGCAGCCACGATTTTCAACAATTCATGTTTTATCGTCAGTCTGAATTGCTCTAACGAACTCTGCCGGTTCCATTCAGTCTCGAGCTTGTCGGAATGGCAGCGTGTAACGGGATGAAGCGCCGCCGCGCGCGTGTTTTCGTCACCGCTGTGCTCCTGGCGTGGCGCGAGGCTATTCCAGTGCTGCCCTGTTGGGAGCGTGGGGGGGGGGGGGGGGGAGGTGTTTAGCAGCCGCGTACGCAGCGCGACTACCGTGTCGTCACGGCCGCGTGTCTGCCCGCGCGGCCTCGTCAGTGGAGTGCGTGTGTGGGGGGGGGGGGGGGGGGGCTTGGAGGGGAGTTGAGCTGAGGGGAGGTGGGGTTTTGCGGACGTGGCAGCGCCACAGCCGGGTTGCGAAACGCGCTCTGCCTGAGTGGGCGGGCGGCGTGACGCCAGCCAGCCGGCCAGGCGTTTCGCGGACCACCTCTGCCCCGCTTGTCGCCTTAATCCTCCGCGTACAGGCCGAGCCACAGACAGGGAAGCAAGAGGCTGTCGAACAAGTAACGGAATCACACGAATCTGCTAGAACATTATGACTACCTACCTAATGACCAGTATGTCCATTATGGCAGGGATAACAGCGGCGAAGCGTCGTGGCATGGAAGCTACGAGGCCTTGGTGGGTCGCGGGATGGAGTTGGCACTGCATCTGCATACACAAATCACGTAAATCCCGTATATTACGGGGACGATTGAGCGCTGACGCCACGTTCAGTCACATCCCAGATGTGTTCGATCGGCTTAGATATGAAGAGTTTGGGAACCAGCACATCAAATAGAAGCCACGGTGTTGCTCGAACCACACCATCACACTCCTGCCTTTGTGACGTGGCGCATTATCATGTTGAAAAATGCCACTGCGGTCGGGAAACGTGGTCTCATGTAGGGGTGTACGTGATTTACAACCAGTGTACGGTACTCCTTGACCGTCATTGTGCATTGCACGAGCTCTACTGGACCCATAGAGGCCCAAGTGACTGTTCTCCTGGAGGAAGACGGATTCGCTTCCCATCGGCATGGTGAAGGAGGGATTCATCAGACCGTGCAGCGTCCTGCCACTGCGCCAAAGTCCAGTGCAGATGATCACGTGCCCGTTTCAGTCGTAGTTGCCGACATTGACACGTGCATTGGTCGTCTGCGGAGGCCCATCCTTAGGAATGTTCGGTGCACTTTGTGTTCATACACACTTGCACTCTGCTCAGCATTGAAGCATGATGTTATTGGCCACCTGCCCTGTTTTGCTAGCCTGCCCGTCATATGACGTCCGACGTCTGTAATGAGTGGTGGCCGCCCATCCCTACGACGTCTGGACGTGGTATCACCCAGGTTTCGCTATGTGTTGAAGACACAACAGCTCTCCTGGAACACCCGTCGCTCAGTTTCCGAAGTTCTCGTGCCGAGCCTCTGGGCCATCACTGTCAGACTCAGATCGCGCGCCCCTTCCCCATTGAACACACGGACAGCTCTTTCACCGATACTTCAGGTACCGTGCGTATGTCTGACCAGCAGTCATTCCTCGCCAGGTAACGCTGCTATTGCGTGGACGGGTTTATGTCGATGGTAGGTCGGTGGTCATAATGTTCTGGCTGACCAGTGTAAATGCTGTAGTCGTGCATTTACAGTGTGGCAGTGGAAGCTGTAAGAGAACGAAGAAATTCAGGAAGGAGAATGGTCCCAGAATATGAAATGATGAACAAATCACACACATATACGACTGAATCGTAATACAGAAGACGTAGAGCAGAGACTTTTCTGGTCTACGACAAAGTGTGCAGTAGCGACGAGTGGCATCGTGACCAGTCCTCCTGACAGTGTGTGTCATAAAAAAATACATTTTACTCTTCTGACGGTAGATTCAGACTGTAGGCAAGTTTACGAATCATTTGATACATCACAAAGGTCGACCCGATTAATATTCGGAAAGTCAGTGAAATTAATCGTCAGTTAAGCGGAGTAATTTAAAAAGAAGCACTGTTGTCGGGTGCTGGCGGAGTAATTTACCGAGGCTTGATTTAAATATTCTGATAATTTCCAGTGCGGCCAACAGCCACAAAGGCTGTCAGAACTGTTATTTTGAATTCGTGGCGCAGGGTCACCAGTCTGCCCCTCCTCTTTCGACGATTTGTAACGACTCAAGGGAACCCACCTTCGGAACCGTGAAACCAGATCTTGCAGGCCGGAACAAAATTTAACCTTCACTCTGGTTAGGTTTGCTACGGACCGGCGGACACTTACTGGGTTGCAATACTCTCGGTAACAAAACTGGCGGGAGACGCCTGTCGTCCTCAGTTGCTTGCAGTGGTTAGTTGGATAAGACCCGTGGAGTTCAGGAGCACAGAAGTTGTCGCCATTTATTATGTCTTTGTGCTTGTCTATTGTTTTCAGGCATAGTCAAGGACCTTACAACTACCGTTCCAACTATTTCGCATTAACGGTGACGCAATCGTGATTATTTCGGCCGTGAACCATCACAAATGCACCGGCGTGCATATCGATCGGTAAGCGCGGTAGAAGCTGACCAAGCTTGCTCCATAGCACCGACGGAAACGGCAACATCTACAAAGAGACTGGAGCGATGTATGTAGAAAAGCGCAAATTGACCACAGTACTAGTAAGGAAAGTCCATCGAGAATCGTGATACAGATTTGTATCCACTATAGAAAACGACGTGCATGGTCGACGAGAGATGGCCTATAAACTCATGAAACAGCTTAACGAACAAGGAAGAGATACTGCGTTAATATATATCGTACATAAAGAGACGTGGATATATTTCTAAGAACTAAGGAATGAAAAAAATGACAGCAACTTCAGACGATGGAGTAGACCAAGGAGATGACATCGCACTACATAAGGTGAAGGAGGCCCAGAAACAGATGGAAAAACAGGAGGGCTGCAGAGCCTGATGGGGGTCAACGTAAAACTTCTTAAACACCGAGGATTACAGTTATAGCAGATGCACTTACACGTCTTGAATGAAAATGAGGCTGGTACCGAGCCGTGGAAGACAGCGGAGGTGACACTGCTCTACATTAGAGGTGGAAGAGATCACTGCGAGAACCATAGAGAAATAAGCCTAGTACATGCTTCTTACACGATCTACGCAAGAAATTTTAGGAATAGAACGAGAAAGATAATTGACGAACTCCTAATGGACGAACAAATAGCTTTAGAAAGTGACTATCTTGGTGTGACAGTGTTACCATTACGTACTATAAAATTGACAAACTGCAAGTACACAACGTGGAGACTCACATCGCATTCTTGGATTATGAAAAGATTTTCGACAGAGTGAACAGAAGTAGCCTGTGAAGCATCATGGGGAAGAGATGATGTCCGAGATATCCAATGCAGGTAATAAAACATACAGAAATTATAATAAATATAAAGAAACAGAAAACAGGATTAATAAATATAACGCAGGTTTGCGAAAAGGGTGTATGACAATTGAAGCGGAAAGGTAAGCAAAGTTCAAATTAATGCCAGGGGACACACAAATACTTAGATTATTGCCGATGACAAAGTAACTGTTAAGAGGACAGAAAATGTTCTCCAGTTCGCAATACATCGTCTAAACCAAATATGTAAGAAGTATCATCTAAAAATTTTAGTAAAAAGAGTTAACTAATTATCTTCAGAGGGTTCTTTCCAAAATGGTACTAGATGAACAATCAATAGGACTCGTGTGCGACATTATCTACGATTATGTAAACGATGTCATTAGTAAATAAGATGCAAGTAGTATGTGATAAAATACACAAAACAATGGCTGAAACGACATGGAAGGAAACAAAGTTAAAGTTTTACCAAGTAATGGCTACCCGTATTCTAATATAGGGAAGTGAATCTTGCATATTAATTATGACGGCGAAAAGAAGATTACAATCGGCTGAAATGAAATTTTTAAGGTAAGTTAAAGGACGTACCTTCAGAAGTCAAATACGAAACATAATTACAAGAGAAGTACTTAATACGAATCGTGTAAATGGAAAAATAGAGCAAGAATGCATAAAAAGGAAACAACATAATTAGTTCAACAAGTAATTAGTTATGAACTAATAGGAAATCAAACAAAACCGTAAGCTTTAATTGTGAGCGTCGTTTTGTTGTGCCTATCTGCGACTCAGCTTCTCCGCTATATGGTGAGTGGCAACTTTCCTTCTCATAATATTGTTACAAACAAATAGCAGAGATAGATGTAGGACAAACAAGCAGTGAAGACAGAGAGTAAGCCTACTCCATGAAGTGGAGGAGGAGGAGGAGAAGAAGAAGAAGAAGAAGAAGAAGGTTAGTTGGTTGGTTGGTTGATTTGGGGGAAGGGATCAAACAGCGAGATCATCAGTTCCATCGGATTAGGGAAGGATGGAGAAGGAAATCGGCGGTGCACTTTCAAAGGAACCGTTCCGACATTTGTCTGAAACGGTTTAGGGAAATCACAAAACCCAAATCAGGATAGGCGAACGGGGGTTCTTCCGAATGCGAGTCCAGTGTGGTAACACTGCACCACCTCGCTCTGTGAGGAGGAGGAGGAGGAGGAAGAGAAGAAGAAGAAGAAGAAGAAGGAGATGATGAAGAAGAAGAGCGCTCCGCGACCAGAGATAACGTTGGCGTCTACGATGATACGCCACCTTAACTAGGCCGGGAATTGAAACGCCTTCTTCTTCAAATCCGTAGAGAAAAAAAGCGTTTTCGTTAGTTTCAGTCAAGCTCATTATCCCAGCAAACCTGTGGCACTGCCAAGCTGGAAGAATCTTCCGAGGAAGACGTCAGTAATTCGAATCAGATGGCTACCAGACGGTTTCCGTGGACACCTCTGTAGAATCAGGGTGATACGTCTCCCTCAGGCAGCGAACGTCCAGAAGACGACAGAGAAATTGACTACATCATTTTGGGATGTACTGAGTGCGGTACATTCCGAAATAAGTAGGAAAAACCCTGCTAAAATGCAGATTCTTTGTCAACAAATATTAAAACACTAATTAACAGCAACAGCCACGAAATTAATAAGCAGATAAATACTTTCTAACGTGCAAGGTGTTCTTAAACAGTGGAGTAGGAATATTAGTCTAGCATTCAGCACCTATTGATAATCACTTATTTTTAAAAGAATAACACACCATCATTTGAAGTGACAAAATGAATTAAAAAGTGTAGAAACTGGAAGAATGGAATTGCTGAGGTTCATACTAATGCAGGAAAGTCAACACTGTAAAGGTACTTTTTTATTGCAGTATAATTATAACAATTTTTTACGCTAGTCTTTGAGTTTAAATCCAAAACTACTCTTGACCCTCATTACCTTTACATAGTCAGTCAAGGTCTCGCATATTGCTTTGCAAACTTCGGACACTATGAGTCATATCACTGGAGTGGATATTTTAAAAGAGGAAATATAGGCTTTTGAAACTGTCTGCTGTAGCAAGGAATCGAAGCGTCAGTGCTAAACCGACTTTATCAGGTATAGCATTCCTCCAAAACGTACCTTTCTTATGTTGGGTTCAATCGTTTGAAGAAGTGGTTCAAAATCAGTTGTTGACATACGATAAAAGTTATCAAATTGTCCTGAGGTCTCACGCATCAAATGGCCTAATAATTGACGCCCGTCATACCTGCAACAACAATTATAAATAAAATAAAGGTAGTGAAATGAAATGTATATCATTTTTAAAACTGTGCTTTCCTCTTCTTTTTTTTGGTTTGCAATGATAAAATATGATTATTCACGCTCAAAACAGCAAATGCACCGGCCGCTTTTTGTGCGTCAGAAATATTTACGTTGGCGCTGAATGAAATCGACTGAATGTTGGTTCCAATGTTTGGGTGCTGTCGCATAGATATTCGCCAATGTTGGCGCCAGCATTGTCACCAATAAGTAAACCTAGGGTGAGGGTATGGGGATGCACGTGTAAGAAGTTAATGCCTGTGGAAACCCGGCTTAAAACTAACCCACGCAGACGAAATAGGTGTCACTTTTAGAGTGGTGGTGGTGGTGGTGGTGGTGGTGGTGATGGTGACGAAGAAGAAGATGATGATGATGACGACGACGATGTTTCGTAATGGCCCACATCGCGTAGTGATTCTGGATGCTGATCGGATGTCTGCCGATATGTGCCATTTCTGGAGTCGGGAACCGAGAGTCAAAGCGGAATAGTGTGCAGGGCTAGGAGTTTATAAGTTATAGACTTTTGCGCACTGGACGTCCGGGACTAGTGTATGTGTGTCTAACAGACTGAGTTTCGAGGGGTGGGGAGGGAGGGGGTGGCTCCTGGTCCGTGACACGTCACGGTCGCGTGGCCGGGCGGCCAGCTGGCAACGCCGCGCAGCCACTGTGCAGTGCAAGTGCGGCAGGCGAGACTGGGTGGGGCGGCGGGGCGACAGGTGGGGGCTGGCCTGCGAGCGCCCGGGCCTCCGCGGAGGCGCTCAGTCGCTCGTCGGCCAGCGGCGCGCGCGTTGTCACTCCGACCGCCTCGCCGTGAACTCGCTGTCGCCCGCCGGACGGCCGCGTTCTCGAGGCATCCGCGCCGCTTGCGATGGGAGTTCTGATGCTGGCTGTGGACGCTGCTGCTGTGCACGACTGCGGCCGCCGCCGCGCCTCGTCGGCCGCTGCCGCGTCGCCCCCGCTCGAGGTCAAGAAGGAGCCGGACGACGAGCCCTACTGGATGGCGCCCCCGCCCAAGAAGAAGTGGATCCGTCACTACCTGCGCACTGGTGCGTACCGCTAGCGCCACCGAAAGCCGACGTCTCTCTCACACCCGGATCTTCTCGTGTAAACCAGTTACAGAAATAGTGACGAGTTTTAACTATTAAAGAAATATGAGTTTCCCCGCCTACTCATTCATAAGTAAAGGTGTCACAACCCGATGGTCGCTTTGAACGCCGCAGTGCTGTACTGGGAACGGCCCTATGCTGTTGCCTCGCGTTCCTCCGATCTCAGCCAGTTACAGGGGGATTCGAACCACGCCCCAACTCTGCATTTTTCACTGTAACCGTCGTTGACAGAGGTGAAAAGTGGCAGATAATATTCCTACAAAACTTTAAAGGGTGCCATTATTGGGAGGCGAATTATCACAGGAGTGTGTCAGGTTGGGATAATGAGGGACGAAGCGTAACCACCGAGAACGGCGGCACATGTGGGAACAAGTTTTCTCAGGCATTCGAATACTGAACTGTCTGAACTGCCCGGCAGCAGAAGGAGATACTGTGCGTGTCTACTCCAGGGAGTGGCTTATAGCCACGGTGTCTGCAGGACAGATGCAAGTCATGAACTTCGGCGCCCTCTTTGGTCGCTGAACGGCGGAAATAGGGGAAAGCACTCGGACGTATTGTCCTTTTCATTGTAATGGTTCTCTGAGTGGTAGGGGTTATTTTTAGTTCAAGGTTGACTTAGTCGTCGTCCACATAGCAATGATAGTTAAGTACCAGTGCCGAAGAAGTAAGGCAAGCGAATGTATTACTACAGATATTTATGCTGATGCTCTTTGTAGCGGCTTCACAATAGGAGAAACAGCCTTCTGCAGGCCGAGTCCCGTCACTCTATAGGCGAAGCCTTTCGGTGCAAGTGCGTAGCTCCGTGAGGAACTGAAATTGATGGCAGCCGGTAATATGACATCAGGTGCAGAGGGTTGATTTGTAGCGACGAAGGTCTGAGTGCTAATGTTGACAACGGATAATGATACGTGGACTGCTTGTTGCACTACCTGTAAATGCCTTCTAGTTTCCTTTGAGACAAAAGTCTTCCGTGTGAAAAGTTCTAGTTTTTTTTTTTTTTTTTTTTTTTTTTTTTTGCGAGCATTAGATCAATCTTTATAAAATTTCTAAATATGTCACATTCTTACTTGCTACTTTTGGAAAAGACAGCAAAGGTATTAGTATGAAATACTCAGTTGTGATTTTTGTTCCCCTTTGAACAATGACTACAAAAGTAACAAAATCATTGCAGCCTATATCGCACCCATATCACGTGGCTGATGACTTTATTAGTGAGGTTGTTCCAGTTTACCGAGTAATGTTTGAATTTTATGTATCAGGTTTTGATGTTCAGTTTGCATTTTTGACATTACGTTGAGTGTTATTGAACGTCATACGTGTGTCCGCGCAGATCATAGAAAACCTTCCCTTGTTTCATGATAATTGTGACAGTCGAAACTGGAGGCGATAATAAATATTTATTAGCTTTAGGGTTGTTTTCTTTAGACGTTTAAATGACTTCCTCCACTTTTCTCCATCTTAATGCCCTATCACTAATGACCTTGGTGTTGTAACGCTACCTAGTACTCGCGAGCTACAAAACGTCAGTGTAAAAAATCCGCATTTTCAATGCCATTTGGTGCTGCCAGTTATTGCGTTGGTTAGTTTATACAACTAAAATCTTATTTGGCTAAAATTAAAATCACTGTTGAAAACCATAACCAGTCCCTCGTACTGGTCCTGACAGCCTATTCAGTACCGACCGGTCGCTTTATTTCCTCTGCCAATGGTGTCATTCGTATGCAGACCGCTTTCAGGCGGACTGCTAATAACCATACTTCACTTAAGTTCTGTCGTTCTGTCTGGAGTTTACAACTGTTCACATCGGCAGAAAGCGGCCAAGCAGCAAGTCGTGGTCCCCTCAAAACCCACGATTCTTACGTCGCCGCAATATCAGCATAGAAAGTAGTTTCTCCTCCAAAGTGCTGTAAATTTTCACGCAGTCGGGAACTACAATTATTCACAATATTCTTAAATGCGAAATTAAGTATCTTAATTCAATAAGGTTTATCAGTTTTAGTCATAGGAGCAAGTTCCCCACAATATGTGGTGCAAGGAAACAACCATGCGGACAATGCCTGAGGACTGGGAGACAACTGACATCTCTGTTAATTAGCTCCAGGTCGACGAGACGCTAAACTCTGTAACTGCCTCCTTGCCTACACACACATTGCAGCCTCGATATGGCGGTGACAGGTGTGCATCTAACAAAGGGCTTTGGATACCGAAGTTCCTGACTCGTGGAATGAAATCCTGGCATTAAGGTAGGAGCACGGATGATAGATGGCGTCATCGATTTTCACGAACGTTCGTACCGCAATCTCTTTCATTCTTGCCCACCTCGGGAAACTGATTAGGTCGCATGTGAATGTAGCGAGTATCGTAGCGTGGGAGGTTGTTTACAGTTGGCCACAGGCGTGCGGTGCAACTGGCAGCCCGAGCCCGCGCTGCCGGAGTACCGAGACTGTTTCTTTGCATTGAGTTCGCCCGCGGTACTTTGTATCACTTCCAGTCGCCCAGAATCCTCGTCCGACAGCGCTGGCGAAACGGACTAGTGCGTCCCAGGTTGTAGTGGGAGGAGGCGAGCCTTTGCAGGGTATCAAGGCACTGAGCGATCCGGACAACGGGTTAACTAACGTAGCGTGCCACGAAAACATGTCGTCACAAGATGTACCTTTCGTTTTCGTTGGGGCTGCGAGGATATGAAAGAGCAGAAAAACAAGTTAAGATTCGTTAAACGAATTGCCTATGTCAGGCGAGCTCCTGCTCAGCTCCTCTGGTGTTAAGAAATGCCTCTGCTCTGTGTCGTGTCATTATCACTGCCACTGGGAGCACCTTACAGTTTTCGTGCTCTGATGGCCCAGTTATACAGCCGTACACTTTAACTACTGTTTACTGACTGACAACGGGGGATCCGTTGGGCTCATTGGGAACTTTGCTTTAACATTTAGATGAGAAACTTCTGTACTTACCAAGTGATTGGCTGTTGCAAGTTATTTATAGCTCCCCGTTTTTTTCACTTGGTTTGAAATCTTTTGATATTGCCTTTAGAACTGATTTCAACATAATGTCCAAAACTTTCTGCAAATGCTTAACGCTCCACCACCGATGATATTTTCCTTTACAGAACTGCATCGTCAGCGAACAATCTTATAGCGCTGCTGATGGTATTTGCTGTGCTGTTGTTGAGGTCTTCAGTCGGAAAGCTGGTACGATACAGCTCTCCATGCTACTCTGTCCCGTGCAACCCATCTCCGAATATCTAGTGCAACCTACATCCCTCTAAATCTCTTGGTCTCCCTCTACGATTTTTTACCCCCCCCCCTCCCTCCCCCATACACACACACACTTCCGTCCAATACTAAATTGATGGTCCCTTGACGTCTCAGAATCTGTCCCATCAACCGATCTCTTTTTATAATCAGGTTATGTTTCAGATTTATTTTCTCCCCAATTCTGTTTAGTACGCCCTCACTACTTATGTGATCTAGCCATCTTATTTGCAGTATTCTTCTGTGGCACCACATTTCAAAAGCTTCTGTTCTCTTCTTTTCTAAACTGTTTATCGCACATGTTTGACTTCCATACAGGGATACGCTCCATAAAAATACTTTCAAAAAAAGACTTTCTCACACTTTAATCTATATTCGGTGTTAACATATTTGTCTTCTGTAGAAACGCTTTTGTTGCCATTGCTAGTCTACATTTTGTGTGCTGTCTACTTCGGCGACCATTAGTTATTTTGACACGTAAGTAGCAAACGTCATATACTGACCTTAGGTGTCTCGCTTCTTGTATACTACTTAAGGTGTCTGATTCTCCCAGCATCACCTACTTTAATTCGACTACATTCCATTATCTTTGCTTTGCTTTTGTTGATCATCATATCCTCAAGACACTATCCATTACGTTCAACTGCTCTTCCAAGCCCTTTGCTATCTCTGACAGAATTAAAACGTCAACAGCAACAGTTACATATATTGAAAACGTTACAGGTTTTGCTTCGCTTTAGTTACTGGAGTAATTGAGTGTGAAGAATTGGCTGCCTGCGCTCGCTTCAGTAAGTAAGGATAATCAATGCTATGTTTCGTCATTCTTCTTAACTGCGTGGAGAAGTTTAGTAGAGAGAGCGTATCTCTGTGCGCAATGTGACAACGTGCTCTGTAGCGGCGATAATGTGTGTTTGTAGTCCAATGGGACAGTAAATTTTGCAGAAATTTGGGACACTGTTAAAGATGCCCGGGGATCCCCTTTCGGTACCATTATACTCGTAGTGCTGTCTTCAAGAAGTTCAGCCAGAATAATTATTACAGTTACAGATGAACTTTCTCACACTTAATGTTTCGTTTCAGTCTATAGCGTCCGGACGCGATTCAGATAATAAGTGCTAAATTACTTGGATAATGAATGCAAAAGCTCCAAGCGCTTGACCTATCCCAGCTTAAATGTCTCAGGACCACAGAGTAGCTTATGTACACAGTAACAACATTGACCTGCCGTTTCCTACACGCGGAAGATGTTGTAACGTTAAAGTCCATTACTGAATTTGTTTCTGAGCGTCGGGACTACCATAGAAATTAACTCTCAGCACGTTGTTAACGGATGAAATTGACATGCGTAAGAGTAATTTCGTGGTTACTCCAAGGATATGTTACAGTGTGATTACTATTACAATACGTGTAAATCATGTAGCGGCAGTGTTGGAATTTGTGCGAGGTTGCTTGTGGGCGATGCTGCTGTTTACAGAGTGTAATGAAAAGGTGTGGCCAGAACTTCACAAAACATTCCTCACACGTAGAGAAAAATTGGATTATATTGGTCATCGGTCTAGAAACGCTTTATTTCCATTTTAGAGTTCGGTCAGTTATTACAACTGTGCGGCATGTTAATCGTGGGAAACACGCAGGAAAATCACGTATCAGCACTCTATGAAGCACATTCCTAATTCAGATGCTCAAAATTCTCTCCCTTAGCAAGCATACATGCATCAAGCTGCCATTGCATTGACTCCATGATGCGCAAATGTATTGCTGGGGGACAGCGTATTGTTTCACAGTCGTACCCAACAAGGGCACGTCTTGCACCGGGGTTTCGTACGCAAGAGCTTTCAAATGCCCCCTCACATGTTCTGACAGAACAGGTGGAGTATTCTGTAAGAAAGCGTGGTAAGTTTCTCCGTTGAGCCTGCATGGGAGAACACGAGGCACTAACAGCTACCACCATCGCCGGCCAAAACACTGACAGAAAATCTCAGTTGAGGAACGCGCAACTGTACAAATAGTGCGGATTCTCGACAGCCCATTATAAGGAATATCATTGTATCCAAAACTGAACCTCGTAGGGCTCCCTTCTTGGTTTCTCCCTCGTCACTAACATTTTTTCGTCTTCTAACTTTGTTATTGCGATATTGAAGAAAAGTAGGAAATGAGCAATAATACGGAAATGAAGCGTTTACGGGCCCGTGCCCATATGATACATTTTATCCTCTGCGTATGATGATTGTTTCCTGAAAGTTTTGCCATAGCTTGCTGTTACACTCTGAGTAGGTAGGCTGCAAACTTAGAAGACGGTTTCGAAATTCAGGAAGACCTTCAGAGGATTTACCATTGGTGCTGTAACTTCTAGTTGACCTTGAACGTAAAAGAAAAGTAACATACGTATTGGGTGTAAATAGGCGAAGCGTTCCACGTGCAAACCCGATAGCAACAGTAGCAGCCATAAAATACCTAGGAATAGCCGCCCGGAACGACCTAAATTGGGATGACATCGTAAAGTTAATTGTAGGAATTGCAGATGTGTCTCAGATTCTTTGGAAGAATATTAAGGAAGTGTAACCCATTCACGAAAGAATTGGGTTAGAAAACCCTCGTTCGACCGATATTTTAGTACTGCTCGCGAGTCTAGGTACCTTATCACGTAGTATTAGCAGAAAAGACTGAGACAATCTAACGAAGCGGCCACTCATAGACAGGGGATCTTCTACTCGGCGTGAGAGCGCTACGTTACAGCCCTGTAAACTCCAGACGCTGAAAGAGAGCCGTTGTGCTCCTGGGAGAGTTTCACTATTAACATTGTGTGTAGCAAGAAGAGTCAGTCGACATATTACTTCCTCCCGCGCACGCCTCGTGAAATGTCCACGTCGAGAAAATAGGTTTGCCGTCATTCGTTCTTCGCGTGCACCATTCGCGAATGACAAAGTGGGAGGTGGCGATAGTACCAGAAGGCCCATCTCACACGACGTTCTGCCAGTGAGGAGGCTAGCAAACTGCGATAATTGGATTGGTCGCCGGCGCCGCCCGCGGATCAACTAGCGCTGATGGGACGGGATGGGATGCAGAAGCTTGCGTAACGCCGGCCGGCGCCCTGCCACCTACACCGCTGAGCCGAAACGTTGTGACCACCTGTTTTACAGAGCGCTGGTCAACTTTTGGAGCACAGTACAGTAGGATTTCTGCACGGCAGGGTTTTGATAAGTCGTTCGTAGGTGCCCGTAGGTATGTGGCACCAAAATCTACGCACAACCACATGCAATTCTTGTAACTTACGTGGCGGTGGTTCGTGAGCGCGGAGTTGGCGCCCTACAGCGCCCTAGATGTGATTTTGAGATCAGGCAAATGTGGTGGCATAGATATCAACGAAAGTTGACTATTGGTTCAAAAAATGGTTCAAATGGCTCTGAGCACTATGGGACTTAACAGCTGTGGTCATCAGTCCCCTAGAACTTAGAACTGCTTAAACCTAACTAACCTAAGGACATCACACACATCTATGCCCGAGGCAGGATTCGAACCTGCGACCGTAGCAGTCGCACGGTTCCGGACTGCGCGCCTAGAACCGCGAGACCACCGCGGCCGGCGAAAGTTGACTATTATGCTCCCTAACACGCTGTAGCGCGGCACTAGCTTTGTGACACTAGAAACGCGGTCCAATCTCGATGATTCAGTGCTCTTTGCTATTGTCATTGTCGATATAGATCAGCGTGGCAAACACGTAGGGATCGTCTGCTGATGACTCGAACTGATGAGTCTCTGCTCAGCTTGTATACTTTTGTTAACGTTTCGCGTACTCACAACGCCAGTCTCACAGTGGACGGTGGTCACGATGTTCTAACTCTTCAGTTGGTATGGCGATGTGACAGTCAGCTCGCTCCGTTTGTCATCGAGATCCAGAGACAATTTCGTCCAGGTTACACTGTGTTCCTTTACTTCCGGAAAGCATTCGATACTGTTCAGCGCTGTCTTTTAATGAACGAAATAGGAGCGTACCGAGTATCCAACAACGCGTTCTTAAGAGGACGAAATCGGCAGATGTAATGATAATTCTGGAATTACGTCAAGGGTGCGTTACTGGGTGACAGAAATGATCTAATGGATAAAATCAGAAGCTGTGTAAGACTGTTTGCGGAAGATGTGTTGTTAAACTGAAACGCCAGAAAACTATAGCGAAATGCAAGACGACGGTTGGTGCAGCGACTGCCAGTTAACGCTGAAAGTGGATTAACATAAGATATAACATAAGATATAACATAAGATATAACAAGCGAAGAGCCCCGTTACTGTTTGAGTTGGCCGTTGGCGATAAATCATTGGAAACGGTAAGAACCGTTAAGCAGCTAGGAAGAACTGCCCAGACTGACCAAATGTGATATGACCGCATGAAAGTACTAGTAGGAAAACAGATGTCGGGCTGGAAGAATCGTATGGAAATGCAAAAACCCACGAAAGAAGTGGCCTACAAGACACTCCTTCGAGCGATTCTTGAGTAGCGACCTTATAATTTCCTCCCACATAAGTCTCACGAAATGACCACTACGGATGAATCATGCGGAGACTTACCGATCGTTATTCTTGTCACGCACCATTCGCCATTCGCGAATGGAACGTGAGGAAGGGAAAATGACCTTGCTCCACATACTGTAACATTACAGACTGTAGATGTAAATGACTGTGCCACTCAGCCTGAAAAATACATTATCCGTACGTCCAGTTATATCGTGGTGGGTAACCACTGTATCTGGATGTGGTGATCGCCATGTGCCACCCAGTACTTTATCTCAGTGAATCTCAGCTACATAACATTACATATAGACACTGACCAACAAGATTGTACAGAGGCCTCACCCCTACTGAATGTTGCCCAAAATTAGAGATGAAGTAACTGTACACAGTGCTTAAAACACTTTTACTAGGTAAACGTACGAGGGTCAGGGCAACTATGGTATATCTTGCGATAATGCGGCAACATGACAATCCCACGATGTGCATCGAACCGTTACGGCATCGTGTATCTGAATGCCATCATAAAATAGGATTCCAGTACAGGAGAAACGCGTTGGAAGTATGTGTCAATTTATTGTGCACGACAACAGATACAACAAAAATGAATCACAATCAAGTGCTGTGCTTCAAGGTAGTCCTCCAGTGTATATACACACAGCGTTGCCAACGATGGGGGAGGCGTTGAAAGCCATTGGCATTGCCATCAGTGTGTGCCACCTGTCGCCGAAATGCCGTGAGGACATTCGCCCTGTTTGCAAAGCGCCTCCCAATGCAGTCGTTTCCTCAGTTGTGGAATGAGGTCCAGGTAGCATGGACTGAGGTGTGGTTAGTAGGACGGGTGGGAGAGGATCCATTTTGTAGCGCGGCCAATGTCACACTGAATGTTTCAGGTGCTGGTACCGAGCGATCCTCGCATGCCGTCGTAATCTGTTGGCTGATTTCGGTGGTGTTTACCGCGGCCTTTCTAATGTATTTACTGCGATTACTGTCATTTCACACGTTCGCAAGATACACCATAATTGCTATGACTCACGGAATGAGACTGCTGTATTCGGTTGGAATTTTTTGCAACGAACTAATTTACACCACATTAAAATCAGTAGCACATTTGAACATGGACTTGAGAAAGTACATCTGCTGCGTGGGACAATGTCTGAAACTGTGTATCAAAATAGGCAGACTGGTGTTACTAGAAAAGTCGGTTGATGGATCAAATAGAAGACCCTTGTCTCTCACAGTCGGATATCGTGGCTAAAATTATAATAAACTGTTTTGTCATTCCGCAAGGGCGTGTTAATGAGTTGTTCATTATTCTTTCAATATGTTGTCTGATCTGATCTGAAGTTGGTCTGTACGATTACTGGCTTTGTTCTGACGAATGTGAGTGTAACTTCCGATAGAAATAATGATTATTTTAAGCACTGAGCGAACTTCCTTTACGTCAATTCCTATCCTTTCATATCCTGAAGTAAATGAAACCACTGTAATTGTAGCAGCTGAATTTTCTGTCATTTTGCAAACTTGATACTGAATCATTTCCTATCGTAATAGGCATTACTTGTATCTTCCGTTTAATAGAATCTGCATAGATCTTGTTTACTAGTCCGATAGATTACGCGGGATAGATAATTTATTCAGTGAAGATATTTTAAAAGAAACTACAAAATGGTTCAAATGGCTCTGAGCACTATGGGACTTAACTTCTGTGGTCATCAGTCCCCTAGAACTTAGAACTACTTAAACCTAACTAACCTAAGGACATCACTCACATCCATGCCCGAGGCAGGATTCGAACCTGCGACCGTAGCAGTCCCACGGTTCCGGACTGAGCGCCTTAACCGCGAAAAGAAACTACAGAAGCCGAAGCTACTCAGTGAGCAGATTTGAGTGTGCTTTTATTGAGAGAGAAATTAATTAACCCAAAT
Source organism: Schistocerca serialis cubense (assembly GCF_023864345.2). Lineage (NCBI taxonomy): Eukaryota > Metazoa > Arthropoda > Insecta > Orthoptera > Acrididae > Schistocerca > Schistocerca serialis. The sequence continues at coordinate 469,182,376 of NC_064646.1, read as the reverse complement.
ATGAATAAAAAGCGGATTATTATGTGCTGCTACGGTCGCAGGTTCGAATCCTGCATCGGGCATGGATGTATGTGATGTCCTTAGGTTAGTTAGGTTTAATTAGTTCTAAGTTCTAGGCGACTGATGACCTCAGAAGTTAAGTCGCATAGTGCTCAGAGCCATTTGAACCATTATGTGCTGTTTTTGTCCATAATTCAAGGACGCGCAGATATTGCTTAACGTCGGAGTCGGTGGTGATTTGAATAAATAATCAGTACAACTTATAAACGAATCTAAATGTATTGATTAGAAAGGTCTTGTGAAGATTCGTTTCAAAAGCCTGAGGAAATCAAGAAATATGAAATCTGCTTGTGATCCCGTATCGATAGCAGTCATTACTTCGTGCGAATAAAGAGGCAGTTGTGTTTCACCTCGCAGGGGCTAATAATCCCGAGGTTGTGGTATCGATGCACAGAGTCAGGTGTCCGCCGACTGCGGCGTACAGGGCGTCGTGTGTAAGAGCAGCACGTAGGTGGTCGCCGCGCGCCATTTGTTTGCCGCCTCGGCTCGCAGGCGTCCGGGCGCTGGTGGGGGATTTCGCGACCTCGCTGCTGACGCGGACGCCAGCGGAGCCGCTATTTTTGGGTCACGGCTGTGGCGCAGTGCGCATGCGCGCACGCCCGGCGTGACCGCTAGTCACGTGCTGCCTGCCCTGAATGTCAGGGCCCGGGCCCGGCCGCTCCCCGCCCACGCAGCCCTTCCTGCACTACTACTGACACGATGGTGGATAAGCCGCAGAATGCGTAAAATTATCCTGCGTAACTTATCCGGTAGTTGGTAATCTCGCAAGATGGCAAGCTGTCACGAGCTGTCTAACAGAGCCTGCAGAACGCGCTTTTGCCTGCCTCGCTGAAACTGAACGCGGGCAGGGCTCGGCGAGCGAGTCAGCTGCTGCCCAGGAAACTGTAGTATCTACGATGACGACCTCCTGCTTTTATTTGCATTTTCTTCGACGAGGAAAAGGAATTGGTTAAATAACATTAATACTAGACGAGAAGACTCGTGAATTTCTCTCTTCTTCCGAGGAGGAGGAGGAGATTAGTGTTTAACGTCCCGTCGACAACGAGGTCATTAGAGACGGAGCGCAAGCTCGGATGAGGGAAGGATGGGGAAGGAAGGGGAAGGAAATCGGCCGTGCCCCTTCATAGGAACCATCCCGGCATTTGCCTGAAGCGATTTAAGGAAATCACGGAAAACCTAAATCAGGATGGCCGGAGACGGGATTGAACCGTCGTCCTCCCGAATGCGAGTCAAGTGTGCTAACCACTGCGCCACCTCGCTCGAAGCAGGCGTAGGAGATGCCGACGATACCGACCAACTGCAGTGTCAAAATGGTTCAAATGGCTCTAAGCACTATGGGACTTAACATCTGAGGTGATCAGTCCCCTAGAACTTAGAACTACTTAAACCTAACTAACCTAAGGACATCACACACATCCATGCCCGAGGCAAGATTCGAACCTGCGACCGGACTGAAGCGCCCAGAACCGCTGGGCCACAAACGGCCGGCAACTGCAGTGTCATCCTCAGCCGATGGGCGTCACTGGATGCGAATGCAGAGGGGCGTGTGGTCAGCCACCACTCTCCCACCAGTTGTCAGTTTTTGCGACCGGAGCCGATTGGCCTTACGAGGACTGAGTGCACTCCATTTGCCAACAGCGCTGGGCAGACGCGGGCGGTCACCCATCCAAGTGTTAGCCAAGCTCGACAACTCTTAACTTTGGTTCTCTGACGGAACAGGTGTTACCACTGCGGCAAGGCCGTTTGCACAGACACACTGTCTGCGGAGGAGTAATTATGAAGTAGAACTGTTGGCTCTGAGTTTCTGCAGGCATGTTGTGTATCAGTAGAACTGTGTTTTATACACCAGTATTTATCCCCTAGTAGCCTAGTGTCTATTAGCATACATTTACATTAAAAAAATGTGTGTGAAATCTTATGGGACTTAACTGCTAAGGTCATCAGTCCCTAAGCTTACACACTACTTAAGCTAAATTATCCTAAGGACAAACACACACAGCCATGCCGGAGGGAGGACTCAAACCTCCGCCGGTACCATTTACATACAAATGTACGGAATAAACAAATACATGTTTAATTCTTCACAATAAAGGATGGCAGCCAAAAACAGTTGCAGGATAGAATTTTTTTATTAAAATTCTTGACCAAGGTTTCGGTACATATAAATATACCTTCATCAGAAGTAATATTTTAATTACTGACGACGCCTTTTGGCATAATTGTTTCATTATTCTCCAGTGCATGATGTAATTTTAGTAAGTACTAAAGATTGTGCGCCTGTATTACTTTAGCAATTTCACCGTTATTTAAGCTTCTGTTTCTCACTTTCGTTGATATGGCTTTTCTAATGAATGTGTCTTTCTATTCAGGAAATGTACTTCTGATGAAGGTATATTTATATGTACCGAAACCTTGGTCAGGAATTTTAATAAAAAAATTCTATCTTGCAACTGTTTTTGGCTGCCATCCTTTATTGTGAAGAATTTTAACAGTTGCTGCTGCAGCCATGTTTAAAATCTTGAAACATGTTTAATTCAGACTTGTGCCTATTTCCTTCCACGTTGCTTCCTTTCTTCGATACATGTTTTTACTCGGTATGGACGTACCGTACAAAAATACGTTTGCATGCACTGAGTCAATTAATCTTAGTTTCTTCCACATTATTACTCTTGCGCAGTACCCTTAGAAAATGAGAAACCGACAGCTGCCTACAGCGGGCAAGACCTGTCTAGCGCGTTGGAAGAAGTGTTCTCGAATGTTCTCAGGGATAAATGCCAATACACTTAAAATACGGCGTACTTTGGTCTCGTCTGTCCCGATAGGAACGAAACACTTGTTTATCCATTCCCAGCTGTGGTTAGCATACTGAACTCGCATTCGGAAGGACGACGGTTCAAAACCGCGTCCGGCCCTCCTAATTTATGTTTTCCGTGATTTCCCTAAATCGCTTCAGGCGAATGCCGGGATGGTTCTTTTGAAAGAACACGGCCTATATCGTTCCCTAATCCGAGCTTGTGCTCCGTCTCTAATGACCTCGTTGTCGACGAGACATTCAACACTAATGTCTCCTTCCTCCTCTATTCCCAGCCGTTCGAGGCAGCACCCAATCCCAGGTCAGCATAGTATGCTCCGATACCCTAGGTTAAATTTTACACGTTCTCCGTTGTTTTGGAGATTCGACATATGATGATTGTAGTTGTCGACGTCACTGTCATCAGAGACGGAGGGCAGCGAAAGAGACAGAGGTCAAGGAAGCTAAGGACGTTGCGCAGTTTAAGAAATGAGCGTATGAGAAGCCAGGAAACCCCCTATCTGTGTCGCTTAGGAATGCCACTGCAGTGCGCTGTGGTCAACGACATATACTATTGCATGGTTAGGGAAAGGTAATCGTGAAACTCATCCACGAAGGACTCCTGTTTGGGGTTTGCAATGACTTGGTGATACAGCGGTGGCTGCGTTACGGGTGGAGGGGGCGGGTTTGATTATAGAGCGCTCAAATTTTGATTGGTCAGCTCATTGTGATCCCAAAGAGGAAATGGGCACATCGACTGGCACCTCCATTTGAAGACACATGCATAATCTTCGTAAATAAAAAAAAGAAAAAAAAACTTGTAACTGCCACGCTTAAACATCTCGTGTGGTCAAAGGATAGACCTTATTGTTCTGTCAGTCACCGGTGGATTTATTTGTATACAGCAAGCTCTCGTTTGTTTGGGTGCATAGTTTAGCGGATTTCTGAAAAAAATCTGCGACCCATACCAGATTGGCTTAATAGAAGAGATACAGGGGATCCAACGAAGAGCGGCGCATTCCGTCACGGGACCGTTTAATCGGCGCGAAAGATGCTCAACAAACTGCAGTTGCAGATGCTAAAACGGAGGCGTTTCCACCACAGAGAGATTTACGATTGAAATTTCGAGAGAGTAGGGTAACATACACTTAGGTGACGGAAGTTGTGAGATAGCTATACGGACATGTAAATAAGGTGTACACGAGGTATAAGAGAACAGTAAACTAGCGGCGCTGTCAGGTGAGTCATGCGAAAAGGTTTTAGATCACCAAATGGTACTTGGAGCTAGACGCATGGGACACTGCATTTCGGATTCCAAGATCCACAGTGTCAAGGGTGCGAGGAGACTAGCAAATTTCAGGCATTATCTATCATCACGGACGTTACAAAGACCTGTGGCTTTCACGTAACTACGGAGATCAGCGGCGTAGAGTTGTCAGTGCTACAGGCAAGCAACACTGTGTGATACGAGGTGCATTCAAGTTCTAAGGCCTCCGATTTTTTTTCTAATTAACTACTCACCCGAAATCGATGAAACTGGCATTACTTCTCGACGTAATCGCCCTGCAGACGTACACATTTTTCACAACGCTGATGCCATGATTCCATGGCAGAGCGAAGGCTTCTTTAGGAGTCTGTTTTGACCACTGGAAAATCGCTGAGGCAATAGCAGCGCGGCTGGTGAATGTGCGGCCACGGAGAGTGTCTTTCATTGTTGGAAAAAGCCAAAAGTCACTAGGAGCCAGGTCAGGTGAGTAGGGAGCATGAGGAATCACTTCAAAGTTGTTATCACGAAGAAACTGTTGCGTAACGTTAGCTCGATGTGCGGGTGCGTCGTCTTGGTGCAACAGCACACGCGCAGCCCTTCCCGGACGTTTTTGTTGCAGTGCAGGAAGGAATTTGTTCTTCAAAACATTTTCGTAGGATGCACCTGTTACCGTAGTGCCCTTTGGAACGCAATGGGTAAGGATTACGCCCTCGCTGTCCCAGAACATGGACACCATCATTTTTTCAGCACTGGCAGTTACCCGAAATTTTTTTGGTGGCGGTGAATCTGTGTGCTTCCATTGAGCTGACTGGCGCTTTGTTTCTGGATTGAAAAATGGCATCCACGTCTCATCCATTGTCACAACCAACGAAAAGAAAGTCCCTTTCATGCTGTCGTTGCGCGTCAACATTGCTCGGCAACATGCCACACGGGCAGCCGTGTGGTCGTCCGTCAGCATTCGTGGCACCCACCTGGATGACAGTTATTCGCGTTTTCAGATCGTCATGCAGGATTGTGTGCACAGAACCCACAGAAATGCCAACTCTGGAGGCGATCTGTTCAACAGTCATTCGGCGATCCCCCAAAACAATTCTCTCCACTTTCTCGATCATGTCGTCAGACCGGCTTGTGCGAGCCCGAGGTTGTTTCGGTTTGTTGTCATACGATGTTCTGCCTTCATTAAACTGTCGCACCTACGAACGCACTTTCGACACATCCATAAGTCCATCACCACATATCTCCTTCAACTGTCGATAAATTTCAATTGGTTTCACACCACGCAAATTCAGAAAACGAATGATTCCACGCTGTTGAAGTAAGCAAAACGTCGCCATTTTAAGTATTTAAAACAGTTCTCATTCTCGCTGCTGGCGGTAAAATTACATCTGCCGTACGGTGCTGCCATCTCTGGGACGTATTGACAATGAACGCGGCCTCATTTTAAAACAATGCGCATGTTTCTATCTCTTTCCAGTCCGGAGAAAAAAAATCGGTGGCCTTAGAACTTGAATGCACCTCGTATAATCGCAGAAATCAATGTGGGACGTACGACGAACGTATCCGTTAGGCAGTGCGGCAAAATTTGGCCTAAATGGGCTATGGCAGCAGACGACTGACGCGAGTGTCTTTGCTAACAGTATATCGCCTGCAGCGCCTCTCCTGGGGTGAGCACATCGGTACGGCACTAGAGGATTGGAAACCGTGACCCGGTCAGACGAGTCCGGATTTCAGTTAGCAAGAGCTGAAGAGTTCGAGTGTGCCGCAGACCCCACGAGGACCTGGGGCACGCTGGCGATGGCTCCATAACGGTGTGGGCTCCGACAACATGGGGATGGACTAGGTCCTCTGGACCAGTTAAACGGGTCACTGAATGGAAATTGTTATGCTCGGCTACGTGGAGACTATTTGCAGCCAGTCATTTTGTGGGTCAAAATGCCCCATGTCACTGGGCCAGAGTTGTTTACAATTTGTTTGAACATTCTTGGACAATTGGAGCGAACGATTTGGCCATCCAGACCGCCCAATGCGAATCCCATCTAATATTTATGGGACATAATCGAGAAGTCAGCCGGCCGGAATGGCCTTGCGGTTCTGGGCGCTACAGTCTGGAGCCAAGCAACCGCTACGGTCGCAGGTTCGAATCCTGCCTCGGGCATGGATGTGTGTGATGTCCTTAGGTTAGTTAGGTTTAATTAGTTCTAAGTTCTAGGCGACTGATGACCTCAGAAGTCGCATAGTGCTCGGAACCATTTGAACCATTTCGAGAAGTCAGTTCGTGCAGAAAATGCTGCACCGTCAACAGTTTCGCAGCTGTGGGCGGCTATAGATGCTGCATGGCTCAGTATTTCTGCAGCGGACTTGTTGAGTCCATACCACGTCGAGTTGCTGTACCACGTCGGGCAAAAAGAGATCCGAGACGATATTAGGAGATATCCTGTGATTTTTGTCATCTCTGTGTATTACTTTTTCACACGTACGTCTAACGAAATGATAATATCGAGAAAATCAGGGAAATTAGAGCTGATACGAAGCGTTCGTAACATACTTCTTTCCAGGGCCGCGAGTGAAAGAGGGCAGTGTCAAGGATATTAGACTACACGGTAGGGGTCAGACGGTCCGTGAACTGTGACGTCCACGCCGCACTGCACTGAAACTTAAGCACACATGTTTAACTCATGCGCAGGGATGAATGTAATCGAGATTTTCCAGGCTTTGGTGTATTATTATCCGTATTATTATTGTTATTACTATTACGCTTTATATTAGTCTGTTTCTTCCTTTGACCGGTAAAATGCTAGTGCAAAGCCTCCGAACTATGTCTTTTCCCATGTGTTTGAGTTTTCAGAGCGCTGAGACTTAAGCCAATTAAACTTCGTGGGCCGCTAAATTGTCTGAGCTTTCTTTTTAATAGTGAGTTCACCAGGAAGAGGGCAACGGCCTTGCCGTAGTGGACACCGGTTCCCGTCAGATCGCCTAAGTTAAGCGCTGTTGGGCGTAGTCGACACTTGGATGGGTGACCGTCCGGGCCGCCATGCGCTGTTGCCATTTTTCGTGGTGCGCTCAGCCTCGTGATGCCAATTGAGGAGCTACTCGACCGAATAGCGGGAGAGCGGTGTGCTGACCACACGCCTATCCTCATCCTCGGCTGAGGATGGTACGGCGGTCGGCTGGTCCCGATGGGCCACTTGTGGCCTGAAGACGGAGTGCTCACTAGGAAGAAAATATTTGAATACATCTCAGACAAAAGATACGACTTATAAGATAGGCAGCATAAAGTTGCAGCATTTGTAGTATCTTCAGATGACCATTTAGTATACTGTCCTTTCATAACTACTTGTTACTGACAGAAAAAAACCCGGGATAATTTTTGAGGAGAGGTAATCCTGTAAATCTGCATCTTTGTTTCGGTTTCCATAATTTCTAATTATTGTTTTAAACACAAGTTGCCGCATTTACGGCAGTGTTTGTTATCACGGTTAATTTTTTTTTGTAGTGGTAATTTATTCATTAGTTAGTGACATATTTACCTGTAAAATATCTTCTCTGCGATAGCTTCGCTTTTGTGCCCCAATATTTTTCATTGGCTCGTTACTGCGCCCTAAATCGGCACCGGAGGATGGCAGATTTAGAGTTGGAACAGGATCAGTCTCGAACTTGCACTTCGAAGCTGTATTGGACAGTTCGCTTTTCCAATCCCTTCTGTAATCCGAATCAGCAAAATGTATCGCATAGGCACGAGCATTTTCAACTGAAAACGAATCTGCACCTTTACAAGCATTTACCCATTTTCGTTTCGTCCCATTATCTTTAGGAAATACGCGAAACTAGTTTCCTAACTTATTTTATTGTGTGCAGTTGGTGATCGTGCAGCAAACCATTCTGTTTCACTTAAAAACTTACTCTAAAAATCCCTCAACTCACTGATAATTACGGGATAACTTTGAGCTCACGCTGCCGTAAAGAATCCTTTTTCGCTCGTAAAAACAATTCCAACACAATAAGTTATGGCAAATGCGAGCTACTGTTCGCCGGTTGGGTTCACTCTGACGTCAGCGGCGCGCCTTGTTACAGCGCATACACCTTGGAATTAAAAATGGTTCAAATGGCTCTGAGCACTATGGGACTTAACTTCTAAGGTCGTAAGTCCTCTAGGACTTAGAACTACTTAAACCTAACATTACACACATCCATGCCCGAGGCAGGATTCGAACCGGCGACCGTAGCGGTCGCGCGGTTCCAGACTGTAGCGCCTAGAACCGCTCGGCCACACCGGTCGGCACACGTTGGAATCCCTACCGCGTATTCTATTTTCCGTGGCCAAAGTGGTACCGTGCCGCCCGTCACGCACAGTACGCGGAGGCTTGCGGAGTACCGACGTACCGCTGTAGTCGGACTGCCGACTCGATGAGCAGGGCGAGGGCAGAGCGCGCAGGAAGAAGACGGCACGTGAAAGTGCAGGTTAGAAAGGCAGGCCGGGTTCCGCCCCGCCTTGCGTCACAGTCGCGAGGTCCCGCGCCCCTCCCCTCCCGCGCTCCGTGCCCCCACCACCGGCGCGTATCGAGCGGCAGAGGCTGCGGCCGCAGCTGGCGGCGGCGGCGGCGGCGGCGGCGGCGGCGGCTGCTTGCGCTAGGTCAGAGGCGCCGCCGGGGGGCGCGGGCGCAGGCGCTGGCGGTGGCGCCGTGCGCTCCTCTATCTGCCCGCGGCGCGCGCCGACGCAGATCCCGCGATAAGCCCACATCACGCGACCACTGTCGCAGCGATAACGTTTGTATACTTCTCCCTCCTCTGTTTCAGTCGGAATAACTGACGCACGCATGGCAGTGGGAACAGTCCGACATAGTGACGGGCCAACTCGTGTTCACACCAAACCGAGTTAATCGTTTATATCATCGTCGTTATCCGCCAACAGCCTCATGGAATTTCCGAATTCATCCATTAGGTCATGTATGTATATTATGAACTGTCATGGTCCTGTATCTGTCCCTCGGAGTACGCCCAAAGCAACTTCTACGTCTTAAGATTTCCGTCTGTTAACAATGACTCGCCCCGTAATTTGCTATCCAGTAACAGAGATGATGTGATATTTCATAAAAACGCATTTTGTTCATTAGACGACAATACGGGACAATATCGAACGCCTTCCGGAAGTTACAGAACATGGCATCAACAGTCAACACCTCGTGAATTCCTCTCATGATATCCCACACTCCTGTAATGTATGTTGACTCTCGTGATATCACAAGACGGTGACGTAATCGGCTGGCAACGAGCCCCATCCATCGACTGCCAACTCCCGCTCCGTCGCTGTTCTAATCGCAACTAAAGTGTGTAGATGACGTGCCTACTTTGTACTGCAGACGTACAAGGCACATCTACGCTTGCGGTGAGGAATATGTTGGACTTTTTTTTCATTAAAAATGACCTCTGGAAAACCGGACAAGAAAGGTGAGGGAAATCTCATCGGATCTAGAACGACGCGGAGAACTCTTGGGAGACTCTGGAGAGAGCTGAAATGTTCGTTGACGGGAAGAAATGTACGGAATCATTTTGTTACAAATCACTCGCGAGCTTCTGCTTCGGGAGTTGCCGATTGTATAGTCGCGTAAGGGCAAGGTGAAGAAGTGCATTGCTTTTTTTGTGAAGTGAAGTTGATTGCCACCTCCGGCGCCCTCGCCAACCTTGACAGTCTTCCGTATTGTCCGTGAGTTCTCAGGCTTCGGTCCAACTGCGTGACTGTGAGTGTGACCGAGTATGACGTGCGGTTGATAGTTGAACAGGTGGCTGGAAGAAAGGATTAGTCTTACCGAGTTACCTGTCGTGTTGTCGAATGCACCACATGCTGGTACCAACAAAATACTGTCTGCGATGAAAATTTCTCGTTCTCGCTGTGTTTATGTTCTTGTCTTTGAGTTTAACCGAACATGTAATACGCAGAACAGCAAAATAACGCCGTAGAGCAGGACTGCCGTGTCTGCCCGGGATGTAATGGCGTGGCCAACCAGTTGGGAGCTATTTCGATTTGAAAACGAATTCAGCTCTTGCAAGTTTAGCTGTTACAGTTAATGCCAGTACAACCGTGGCGATTGTTTATCAGTATGTAGAAAAGCGACATTCGAGAGCACCGTTATACCCACAGCTTGCTAGAGTCACAAAAAAGTATTAGAGAGTAATGCCTACATCAGTAATGCCGTTCAGTAAGGAATATTTTGTAACAGGTATGTTCCTTGACAATACCCAACACATTGGTATGAGATCTAGTCATTACTTTTACGAAGCCTTTTCCAAGTTGCTGTGGACTAGCACTGGCGCCCGCTGAAGGTGCCCCGCTATCGATAAAGCGACCGTAGGCTGCGCTACGCCACTCGAGAAGGCGTTATGTAAAGCGCACATCGCGCGTGGAGGTTATCGTGCCAAATGATGCCCTCAATTAATGTGCAGCGTCGGCAGCCGGCGCAAATGTTCCACTACCGAAAACTCTGCCGATACCGACACTCTCGCAACGTTTCGACTGTTTTTGCTTGTCAACACGAAAGGACTTGTTTTGAATACAATTTGAAACATAGTAGGTTGCTGTTCATCGATCAGCTTGAGTAGAAAAATAAGTACAAAACTAAGGAATAAAGGGCAAGCAAAATATAGGCCTTAAAATAAACTTTATGCGGCCCATATATGGCAATATTACAGTGCGTCATTATGCAAGACAGCCGGCCGCGGTGGTCTCGCGGTTCTAGGCGCGCAGTCCGGAACCGTGGGACTGCTACGGTCGCAGGTTCGAATCCTGCCTCGGGCATGGATGTGGTTGGTTGGTTGGTTGTTTCGGGGAAGGAGACCAGACAGCGAGGTCATCGGTCTCATCGGATTAGGGAAGGACGGGGAAGGAAGTCGGCCGTGCCCTTTGAAAGGAACCATCCCGGCATTTGCCTGGAGCGATTTAGGGAAATCACGGAAAACCTAAATCAGGATGGCCGGACGCGGGATTGAACCGTCGTCCTCCCGAATGCGAGTCCAGTGTCTAACCACTGCGCCACCTCGCTCGGTGATGCATGGATGTGTGTGATGTCCTTAGGTTAGTTAGGTTTAAGTAGTTCTAAGTTCTAGGGGACTGATAACCACAGCAGTTGAGTCCCATAGTGCTCAGAGCCATTATGCAAGACAGAAGTTGTTGTTGTTGTTGTGGTCTTCAGTCTTGAGACTGGTTTGATGCAGCTCTCCATGCTACCCTATCCTGCGCAAGTTTCTTCATCTTCCAGTACTTACTGCAACCTACATCCTTCTGAATCTGCTTAGTGTATTCATCTCTTTGTCTCCCTCTACGATTTTTACCCTCCACGCTGCCCTCCAATGCTAAATTGGTGATCCCTTGATGCCTCAGAACATGTCCTACCAACCGGTCCCTTCTTCTTGTCAAGTTGTGCCACAAACTCCACACCAATTCTGTTCAATACCTCCTCATTAGTTATGTGATCTACCCATCTAATCTTCAGCATTCTTCTGTAGCACCACATTTCGAAAGCTTCTATTCTCTTCTTGTCTAAACTATTTATCGTCGATGTTTCACTTCCATACATGGCTACGCTCCACACAAATACTTTTAGAAACGACTTTCTGACACTTAAATCTATACTCGAAAAAAAAAAAAAAATTCTCTTCTTCACAAACGCTTTCCTTGCCATTGCCAGTCTACAAAAGCACCCATTCTGAATACAAGGCGAAGTGTAGCACTCCTCCTAGGTTCACATCGATCATCATCGTATCAGTATCTCCTTCCAGCGTGCCTGGCAGGAACTTTGTGAACGGTATGCTCCCATTGATTTCTATCCTGGTGTAGCTTTTCTTTCTGTACTGCATCGCGCATTACTTCCCTCCTCTTGACATCGTCGTTAACCTGGTCTGTCCATCTCTTACTAGTCTGCCAAAACGGTCATTTTCCTGGTACCTCGTGGAGTTCGAGTCAGGTGCATTCGCTTCACGTGACCTAACCAGTTCAATCTTGCTGCACTCATTCTTTCCTCCACTGTCAAGGTCGTCTGCAGGTCTCCCCTTACATATTCGTTCCAGACTCTTGCTTTTTGTAGAGCTGACCTAAGGGATTAATTTGACATACACAGATCTGACACTCTCTTATTTATGACAGAGGTCGCCAGACTATACGCCGTGATTGGCAGGAGATATGTTTTATGCATGGTCTGTTAACCACGTAAAGGGACTCCTTTGTCCCAGGTTAGGTTTCGTAGTTCGTTGCAGAACCTGGAGAATTGTGTTACTCTGCTTAAAACTTCTAGTTTGACACTACCATGACGTGACATGACAGTACTGAGACAACTGAAACTTTTCACGCATCCCGCCTGCACTTCCTCCAGCACGATGTTACAAGGTGTGGGTGTCCTGCTCATCTTCGTTGCCATTGTCTTGCTCGTAGCTGCTCCTTAAATTTTTTTAAATTCAGCAATCCAGTCTCCTCTGAACCTCCATTTCTGTGTCTCCCCAGATGGCGATTTCAACAGCAAAAGCATTGAGAACGCAATTTTCTACTTTCTTCATTTGTTTCATCATTATGCTCATAAGTGCATTGAAAGGTAACGGAAAAACGAACTGGCTTGCTGAACACTTCTCTTTGTGTTAAAGCACTTTGATCATCCACCTCCTACTTGAACACTGCTTTCACAACCTTCATAGAGTATTTGAACATTCGTAATTAATGACTCAGGGACGTTATGTTTTCTCAAGCATTCCCGTATTTTATCCCTTAGTACACCGTCGTGTGCTTTTTGGAAGTCCAGGAACACTCTTATTAGGTCCTATTCTTTTTTTCCTTTCCAGGAGGACCAAATCTAGTATAAATTCAGTTCCCTAATTTCGTTTCCAGAGTTGACATTATTGGTATATGTTGCCGAAAAGTAGTACTTTTGTTAGAGAGTGCACACGGTATGAATTTTTTTACTGCGGCATTCGTGTTTCTTTTATACTAGGCCTACATAGATATTGCATATATTTTAATCCTCGTTAAACTAATAGTGAAAGGTTATTATTTTGATCAACACAGTCGCTACTTTCGATACTGATGCAATAGAGTACTCGCAGGTTAAGCAGATGATTTTTTTAAATATTTTGTGTTTAGAAGGGGAAACAACCTGATAGGAATATCTCGGCGGATAGAAATTTTCTCAGAATTTCATTGCCAAATAACGCTTTATATGACGAGCATTGAACTGTAGATAGTGTGTTGCCGCAATCGTCATTGTGGTTTTGAGTACTGTAATTATATATCTTTATCTGTGATGTAGAAACTCGAGAGTTCAATTGAAACAGGAGGCGGAAGTGAAGTATAATCGTCGGAGTGGCCACCGCAGCTTGCTACTGTCGTCAGTAAAGTAAATATTCGACAGCCGCACTCGTGGCGTCGTGAGCAGTCCTGCGCGTATGAAAATGGTTCCAATGGCTCTGAGCACTATGGGACTTAACATCTGTGGTCATTAGTTCAAATGGTTCAAATGGCTCTGAGCACTATGGGACTTAACATCTATGGTCATCAGTCCCCTAGAACTTAGAACTACTTAAACCTAACTAACCTAAGGACATCACACAACACCCAGCCATCACGAGGCAGAGAAAATGCCTGACCCCGCCAGGAATCGAACCCGGGAACCCGGGCGTGGGAAGCGAGAACGCTACCGCACGACCGCGAGATGCGGGCTGTGGTCATTAGTCCCCTAGAACTTACAACTACTTAAACCTATCTAACCTAAGGACATCACACACATCCATGCCCGAGGCATGATTCGGACCTGCAACCGCAGCGGTCGCGCGGTTCCAGACTGAAGCGCCTAGAACCGCTCGGCCACAGTGGCCGCCTCTGCGTGTATAGATCATCGGCGCTGCAGATAACTCGCTCAGTGGCGCCGAAGGTAAAATAGTGTTTGCTCCTCTCGCAAAACTGGAGTGGAATATTCCGCTGAGGCTGGCCAGCCGCGCCGCGTACGCGGTACACGTGGCGATCAGCGGACCGGAAAGCTGGCGGCGGCAGCGGCACGGCTGGCCACCAAGCACTGCTCCAGCCTCAAAACGACCTGACACTCGCCCCCTGTCCAACTCCGCATCTTGTCAAAAATTGTCCTGCCCGCAACTAGTAGCACTCCCCACAACATTTCAGTAAGCCGTATTGTAGGAGTGTAATTAAAAAAAAAAAAAAAAATCGTATGGCATTGTTGGCGTGAGCCCCTTGCCGGAACGTGTGGCCGCCTACAAGTCCTTTTTTGTGGCGCCTCTTTGTTTGTGGTGAAGTGAAGAAAGAGTGTTGAAATATAAAACAAAGTACAGAGAGCATCAGTTGCAACTACTTTTATCCGGAAGATATTTCGAAAGTAACGTTTAAACTTTGTACGTGACACACTTCAAGACGTGTAATCTATCCATTCACTTTCCCATGGCATGCTTTTGTTCCGGATTAATATTTGCCTAGCTAAAATAAACAATGAGATTTATTTAAAATACATATCTATTTATAAATCGATACTCCATTTTTATGATAAACTTTACGGTAAATCAAATTTTAAAAAATTGCAAACTCCCCGAACCAACTTGACCGTGAAAACATGTACAGTGAACATGGATTCCGACAGTATGTAAGAAGAAACGTAGCTATCAGCGTGCGTAATAAGAGGGTTACGAGGACTTCTGGACCACCGGGTAGATTTACCCTAAAGGCAGGCAAATGGGGTAGACACACCGCATCCCGGGTAAGTGGTGGCGTCAGGAAAGGCATCCGGCCATCAGCTTCCATTGACGTTGTCTCAATCCGCGTAACAGAAGAAAAGCAAAAAGGCAAAAAAAGAAGAAAAATAAAAACTAGTCAGTGCTTTTAAAACTTAGTAATCGCAACATGTATGGGGAGGGCTACAAACGTTACACTTGCTCTCAGTACGTCACTATAGCCTGCCTGTGTGCTATACTATTGCCTTAGCAATGAGCTTGAGAGCCGGCCGCGGTGGTCTAGCGGTTCTAGGCGCTACAGTCTGGAACCGCGCGACTGCTACGGTCGCAGGTTTGAATCCTGCCTCGGGCATGGATGTGTGTGATGTCCTTAGGTTCGTTAGGTTTAAGTAGTTCTAGGGGACTGATGACCACAGAAGTTAAATCCCATAGTGCTCAGAACCATTTGAGCCAATTAGCTTGAGAGTTCGCGGTTTCTGTACGACGAGTTGAGTAGTCATGTTTCACTTCGAACACGGTAAGCTTTACCACGTAGCGGAAACTACACTCTGGGTGACAGTTACCGGCCTGTGTGTTTGGGCGGGACGGAGAGGAGCGAGGTGGAGGGGGGACCGACACGAGCGTAGGCGGCTGCGTGTGTTTCCCGCTGTGTCGGCGTTACGCAAGGCAGCGCGCGCGCACGTGTTGCGCAGTTGCTGTTTAAATGGCGCGAGTCGAGCTGCAGCGCCTGCCCGCGAGTTGCCACAGCGCTGCACGCCGGCTTACAGCGCGAATAAAACAGCTTAGTGACCGTGCTCGCGCAAACTAGGCAACCCGGCGAGCGCGTCGCAGCCGACAGAGATCTGCCGGCCCGTCACTCGACTCGCTCGGACGTCAGTCACGGCGTTATTTTAATACAACTATAAGTGCTCAGAGCCAGTAGCAACGGCGCGCCTATGGAGACTTGTGTTTTTGTTGGCGGACTCCCTTATCGCCGCTTCGTGATAACCTCGAGACACTCCGGGCGCGCGTCCGCTCTCGAAGGTCACTCGCCACTGCAGCAGGTTTGTCTTCTGGCATTCACAACGCCAAGAGTGTGTTGAGGAGGCAGCCACGTCAAGTTAACGCGTCGTCGTTTTCTCAAATATTATAAATGGAATACTGTAATAGTTCGGAAAAAGCTGGAGGGTGTTGAAGCGTCCGATCTGGAATTCCTGTGACGACCTTTAAACCTGAATAATTCGAAGTGGGTTTGTACCACCCCCTCCCCCGTCCGAAATACTAGGCTGTTCTCTCAAATACCGCACAACTTCCTGTGTTTAGGACAAATGAGAAACATAATGCCAAGCTGAAATGTCTACAATATTAATTTTGCCCATCGGCGCAGACAAAATGACAGAATAACAAAGATTGCCTGCCGCGCGGAGTGACCGCGCGGTTTGAGGCTTCATGTCACGGACTGCGCGCCCCCTCCCGCCGGAGGTTCCAGTCCTCCCTTGGGCATGGGTGTGTGTGTTGTTCTTAGCATAAGCTAGTCTAAGTTAGTTTAAGTAGTGTGTAAGTCTAGGGACTGATGACCTAAGCAGTTTGGTCCCTTAGGAATTCACGTACATTTGAACAAAAGCTGCCTGGGTACACCACACGTCGATTACATCTCGAGTGTGCCATTTTTTTCTGGCCTGTACACCGCTGTTACACGCATTACATACAAGTTTTGTTTGGATCAAGAACTTAAATCACATACGCACATCTGTCTTGCGGATGTTTCCTGCCAATCAAAAATGAGTCCGCTAACAATTACCTCGGAAATACTGAAAATAATTTCGTATATGCTGTTCACATGTGTATTTTAAGAGCTCCGGGTCCCTGGTCCATTCCAGTGTCTCCTAGTTCCTTTCTGTTACAGCGTCAGCAGTCACCGACTGGGCATTACGACGGTGAAGCCACTGTTGTTGAGGAATATATTTTGGTTACTTACGTGTCTCAAAAGCGTGTAGGCATTTCCACGATAACGGAGGGCAGATAAGCGGTGTATGGATGTAGATGTCACTCGCACTCCAAAGCTGTGTCTGCAGTTTTAGTTGTCCGGACGACGAATTACGAACCGCGATAACGCACAAATAGCTGATGTTAATGGTGTTGCCAGTCCACAGATGAGAACAGCTGATAATGTGTAATGCTTATCATGAAGCAGGAGGCGTGTGCGGCGTGTGTGATGGCGCGTGCCTTCTCTCTCTATCTTTCTCTCTCACTCTCTCTCTCTCTCTCTCTCTCTCTCTCTCTCTCTCTCTCTCTCTCTCTCACACACACACACACACACAGCGAGAGAGGGGGGCGGGGACCTACATCGACGCTCTGCGATAATATCAACGTGGACGGATAATCGATCTTTGTCTCCTTCCCTTTTGCTATATCACTGTTAACGTGCGTGGCAGCGTTTATATTTCATGTACACATACGAGCGGTTCTTACTATTTCATCCACGGGTAGAATATGTCAGTAATGAATGCCTTTGGGCAAGTTACATAATTTCCGTCAGTTTAATCTATAAGGGTATTGCATGAATGTTCTAGATTCGACTTTGAGAACTACTACTACTACTACTACGTGATCAGGCCCAGTGGACCGCACGCATCTACAAGTTTCCTCCTCCACTGTATTCTGTCCATTGCTGCTATCCGCCATTCGTCCACATCTATTGACATTTGTTTTAAATCTTCATGGAGTCCATCCCTCCAACGCTTCTTGGGTCTCCCTGGCGGTCTCTTTCCTGTAGGTGTGAAATCCAGGAGCTTCCGAGGCCATCTGTGATCCTCCATCCGGGCCACATGGCCGGCCCACTGCATTCGTTTGGCTTTGACAGCTCCTGCTATGTTGGGCTGCTGGTATAGTTCCTCAAGCTCTTGGTTGTATCTGATCCTCCATTCCCCTGTATCTGCATCCAGAACCGGACCGAAGGTACGACTTTGAGAACAAGTTCCTAAAATTATTTCAGATTTTTGGAGATCTAATAATTCAGTTTTTTTCATTGTACCTGTCATACTTTCCAACAAGAACGAGTGGCTGGTGACAAGTCAGTCTGACTTTCGTTGCTTATGCTCGATATCTATGTATGACCATCCCTATGATAGAACCCACGCACTCTAGCCGCGGGTGACCGACCCGACGCTGCGCCAGATGTCCGATGTCAAAGCAACATATAAAAAAAGAACCGAAGACGATATGTAAAGAATCGAAGTGAAAATTGTAATCGATGTTCCGTCGCAACGCTTTAGATGCTTTTGAGAAGTAACCTCGACGTGTACAGCATTGACAGGGAACAGTCCGTCTCTTTCGAGCCACTGCCGATCATGAGCAGCTGTTCTCCAGCACTGTGACCTCCCGTGGAGAATTTGTTACAGTTGGCAACTAGGTATAAATACTCGAGTGGGAAGTTGCGAGCCTCTTTCCATCATATCAGTTTTACGCGACAGCCATCGGGGCAATCAGTGGAATGGACAGCGAATCGTTCAAATCACAGTCATCATTTGAGGCCAGTGTCTGCAGAAGACTGTACATACTCGACAATATGCAGTCAAGCACTCTCCCCACATTTGCATAGAACGCCTGTTGACGGGTGGCCTCACGTAAGCAGTGTATCTTATCGGCCGACTTATGTGTCTGACCATTAAGCTTGTAATGTTGTCGGCAGACTCGCCTGAGCGTGTGGTCACCGTTGTGTGGTAAGCTATTCCGCTGAGCAAATATCTTGTTGTTCAATTTGCCATTTTAACGCCTTCGTAGTCGTGCTCAGTCGAATAAACTTGAGCGTGTGTTTGGCAGTTAAGAGTTTATGTGAGATAATGAACATATCTAAGGCGTATTTTTTACTTGTATTATTTCTGTTTTCCTCTGAAAGGGATGTTACTAGTTTTTACACACATTAATTAATGGTAGAAAGACAAAGATATAAAAGGAATCTTACCAAAGTGAGAAATTTCAATGAATCTTCGCGGTTTGCTTCGTACATGCTAAAACTGAGTGCCTTACGGGTTGTATATGTGCCAGTGTGAAACAGGAAGTAGTAAGTGAAACGAGGTACTGCTGCCGCATCGTATATAGTTACAAATAAATGAGTGACTTGTGGTTACAGTAGAGTACGTTTCACCGTTGTTTCATCAGTGACTGTCTGCATAAATTGTGGTCCGCCGCCATAGTTAGATTGTCCCGATCTGTGGGTAGGGCTTACACACGTCTTCAACCTTGACGATGGAAATGTAGACGCGCTCACCTGCACGGATTGTGCCGCCTCAGTCTTCCTTTGCGTCCAATCGCGATCGTTCATCGTACACAGCAAGTTGTTGTAATTAGTATCCAGTGTGCATAGTAAACACATGCAGTAAACTGCTTCACTATAATAAGGCATCTCCTACGTAAAAATGGGATCAAAACAGATCGTAACTATTATAGAGGAACCTGCCTCTTCGCAGTGTCCTATAACGTACTGCCGAAGGTTCTTCTTAGCAAAGGTGAACCACAGTTACGGGAGTATGAAGGTGCTTTTCGGAGGAGCATATCATAAACGTAAAGCATATCTCAGAAATGAGGAAAATTACAAGTGTTGAAATATTTGTACATTGTAAAAAGGCGTACGATTCTATAGATAGAAATAAATTACTCAACATTTTCAGTGAGTTTGAACTAGATAACAAACCAACAGAAATAACTGAAGCAACATTACCAAACACAACACCGAAGGTAAAATTCGGAGCGTACAAGGCGATGTCGCTCCCAGTTTTTAAGTATACATTACAGACAGTGGCGACAGACTGCAGGAAGGGTATACAAATAGGAAGACAGCGAAATATCACTGTAGATTGTCTAGCGTCTGCAGATGACATCTCGATACAGACTCATTTGAAAGTGCACAAGAACAAATCACAGAGGTCCAACGTCAAGCAGCAATAGTAATTGTGCAAATATCATTTGAAAAAACACGTTTAAAATAAATAACAACAGAATATCTACAGTAGACTGTTTTAAATGTCTAGGAGAGTGAATATCAAACAGTATAAAGGGAGAGACAGCAGTAGAGACCAGAATACATTTCTTTCAAAAACGAGAAACATCTATACTAAAAACAAATCTTTATCCGGTAACACAAAACTTAAACATTACGAAACAATGATCAGACCAGAAATATTTCATGTTGTGAAAACTCTTAAACTGACTATGAAAAGTAATAGGACTGTAAAGCAACTGTGATTCAGAATATGTATTTAAGATATAATACAAAATTATATTTGGAATTGAACAGTTAACAGATGTAATGATAAAAAGCAGATTAAAATCATATGGACACATATACAGGATAGATGATGACAGAATAACTAAACAAATCTTCGACTTAATAAACAATTACAATTCCGAAATCACATGGTTGAGAGAAGTTGGAAGAGAGGTCTATGTGGGGTGAACAGGGACACAATAAAAAACAGCACTTTTTAAAGAAGCAACAAAAAACTCAGGCTTTAAGGACAGGGAAAGCATGAAGAACCGGAACAAAGTGAACACTGATAAGGGAAAACATTCTTGAAGAATAAAAGAAGTGTAAGCCAAAAGGAAAACGCAGCGGAAAACACGTATACAGTGTTGATTTCTCGTACCCTCTAAAGGGATTACTCGAAATAGTTTGCGATACTGCAGCGTTCTTCTCTAGAAGCGCGACTACACGGTTCCCATTTTCAGAATGAAGCATTTACCCATTTTACGAGACGAAGCCACGCATCGTCAGTTCGTATACTCACGTCCTGTTCACTGTCTCTTAACAACCAGTCAGGACGATGTTACAGCTGCAAGCTCTCCACTCTGCGGGCTGACGTATCCACACGGGATTCTGATAGGCTCAGCAACTACTATCCTGTATGTCAGAGCTATCCGGTCATTCAACATGCAGTAATACTGGTCACAGGTTCTCATATAGAACATACTAAATTCCAAAATCCTATCAAGTTTTAGTGGTCTTAAAAATGCAATAGTTCTGTCTCTCTCTCTCTGTATGTCTGTGTGTGTGTGTGTGTGTGTGTGTGTATGTGAGAGAGAGAGTATTGAGCCATGCTTCATCTATAGCTGTCCGTAATTGCTATAGGACCGCTGTTGTTCTCTATGTATGAGCACATAAATGACTTGGCGCGCACGGCAGGTAGCATAATTCTGTTGTTTGCTGATGATGCTGTGGTGTACGGTAAGGTGTGGAAGCTGAGTGACTGTAGGAAAATACAAGACGACATGGACAAAATTTCTAGCTCTAAATATGGAAAAGTTAAAATGCGGATGAGTAGGAAGAAGAACATATAATGTTCGGTTACAGTATTACTAGTGTCCTGCTTGACTCAGTCAGATCGTTTAAACATTTGGGCGTAACGTTGCAAAGCGATATGAAATGCAACCGAGCATGTGAGAAACGTGGTGGGGAAGGCGAATAGTCGAGTTTGGTTTATTGGGAGAATTACAGGAAGAAATGATTCTCCTGCAAAAGGAGACTGCACATAGGGCGCTGGTGCGACAAATTGTTGAGCACTGCTCGAGTGTTTGGGATCCGTACCAGATCGGAGTAAAGGAAGACATCGAAGCAATTTAGAGGCGGACTGCTAGATTTGTTGCCGGTAGATTCGAACAATTCGTCAGTGTTACGGAGATGCTTGGGGAACTCAACTGGGAATCCCTGGAGGAAAGGCGACGTCCTTTTCGAGAAATACTATTGAGAGAATTTAGAGAACCGCCATTTGAATATTATTGCTGAACTATTATTCTGCCTCAAGCTTACGTTGCGCATAAGGGCCACGAATATAAGACTCGAGAAATTAGGGCTCATACGGAGGCATATAGACAGTCTTTTTTCTCTCATTTTGTTTGCGAGTGCAACAGGAAAGGAAATGACTAGTAGTGGTACGGAGTACCTCGTCCACGCGCCGGACGGTTGCTGCAGAGTATTTATGTAGATGTAATGTAGATGAAAGTGTTCCCGGTGCAGGATTTTGTACACGGATTGACGTCTCCGTTGTGTCGTATAAACGTTCGGTGGGGTTCATGTCGGGCGGTCTGGGTGGCCAAATCTTTCGCTCGAATCGTCCAGAATGCTCTCCAAACAAATCGCGTGTAATCGTAGCCGGTGACATGCCGCATTGTCATCCATAAAAATTCCATCGTTGTTCGGGAGTATGAAGTCGACGAATGGCTGCAAATGGATCACGAAGTAGCCGAGCATAACCACGACCCACTCCATTCAATGTAAACACAGCCCACACATTTGGGGTTATTTCACGCAGTGTTGGTCGTCTGTTAGCACTGACAACTCGACGCTAACACCGTCGCTTTCGGTCGTTAAGTGAAGGCTGTCGGCCATTGCGCTGTCTGTGGTGAGAGGTAATTCCTGAAATTTGGTATTCTCGGTGCAGTCTTGACACTGTGGGTCTCGTTATATAGAATTCCCTAACGATTTCCGAAGTATAATGTCCCAGGTGTCTAGCTCCAACTACCATTCCGCGTCCAAAGTCTGTTAATTCCAGTCGTGCGGCCAAAGCGTTTTCACTCGAATCACCTGGGTGCAAATGACAGCTCCGTCGATGCACCGCCCTCGTGTACCTCAAATGCGCGATGCTTCCGCCCTCTGTAAATGTGCATATTGCTATCACTTGAGCGTAGAGCAGGTGTTTTGGGGAAGGGCGACAGCGTGTGTGCTGGCGGTGTGCCCTCGCAGCTGCCGGCTATTGTGAGTCCGCGGTGGTCGTGACGTGGCCCGGCGCGTTTGGCGCAAGCAGCGCGGCCCGGGTGTCCGCCCAAGGACCCTGCTTTCCCTGCTGCCTCTTCGGCGACTGCAGGAGAAGGGACACGGAGTGCGATGCTGGTTTACACAGAAATTTAGAGGGCCAATACCAGTGACAGCCCGACCGTCCGGATTTAACGTGGTAATGATTGCACTAACATTCGTTTGCTTTCGACACAGCTTTCTGCAGTCATTCTCATTCTTTGTTCGTTCCTTCCAACCGTACCTATTTTGGAGGAGATACGAAAATTATCAACTTACAGTGGAAGCTGAATTAAATGCATTTGCCTGCAGAAAGAATCTTGAGCTAAAAGTTAGAAATTGGGCTGCACGATATTCGACGTATTTATCCTTCAGAATCACCATTGCTAGTATGAAGGAAAGAAGGGTACAGTTCTCGGTGAAGTGCTGCAGATACACTGAGGTGGCATAAGTGATGGGATAGCGATATGGCCGGCCGGTGTGGCCGAGCGGTTCTAGGCGCTTCAGTCTGGAACCGCGCGACCTCGGGTATGGATGTGTGTGATGTCCTTAGGTTAGTTAGGTGTAAGTAGTTCAAAGTTCTAGGGGACTGATGACCTCAGATGTTAAGTCCCGTAGTGCTCAGAGCTATTTGAACAATAGCGATACGCACATTTACAGTACCGCGAACACAAGGTATAATTGACGGAGCTGCCGTTTGTACTCCAATGATTCGTGTGAAATTATTATCTGAATCCAGATCTTTAGATCATCTCAGACGAAGCACGGTTTTACGTAGCAGGCACGTGAACTCTCAAAACACACGCCATTGGGCAACAGACAATGGCAGGGAACGCTCTGAGGCGCCTGCGCGTGATTTGAAAGTAGCGGCGCGGTGCGCAGTTTCAGGGCAACTGATTATAGGCCCCATGTTCTTGAACAAAACCCTGAACTGTCGAGTGTATGTAATGGAATTTTTCGAACCATTCATAGCGCAGCTAACTCAGGAAGAACGAGAGTATGCGTTTTTGCAGCAGTATGGCGATACTGCGCTTATATCACGGTTTTCAATGACATACGTCAATGAAGGCTTGGGAGAGGAACGTACAGTTTTCGCAGGTTTATGGCCTCTCAGATCGCTCGATCTGTCTACCTGTGATTTTTATTTGTGAAGTAATTTAAAGACTAAAGGCTACGGTAACAGTCCACGGGTAATCCAAGAGCTGAAAAAAGCGTTCGCAGTGTGATAGCGGAAATCACACCAAATGAATGGCAAAGAGTTCCCGGAAACCTATTGACACGTGCTGAGTTTTGTATCGAAGTTTATGATAAACATTTAAGGCACTATCTATGAACTATTGGCCTGCTGAATACTCGGTATGTTGTTTTTCGTAATAGTGATTTACTAGATGTGCTGTTTGAGATTTTCCCGACGAAATTGCTGCTTCATTAATAAAACGTGTCTTCCGCCCTACAGCGCGATTGCAGACTTTGTTGGGTTCCGTTAAAGACAATCTAAGTCCAAGCAAACCAGGAATAGACCTATATAAAATCGGCACTATCTATGAATTATTGGCTTACTGAATGCTCAATATGTTGTTTTTCCTAATAGTGATTTACTAGATGTGCTGTTTAAGATTTCCCCGACGTAATTACTGCTTCATTAATAAAACGTGTCTTCCGCCCTCCAGCGCGATTGCAAACTTGGTTGGGTTGCGTTAAAGACAATCTAAGTCTAAGCAGATCAGGAATAGAGCTATATAAAATCCTGTGCCACTGTGGGAAGTCATACATTGGCAAGACGCGTCGCACTGTTAATGATAGACGCGCTGAACATAGTCGTCACACCAGACTGGTCGGTCAGAAAAGTCTCATGTGGCTGAACACTGTCTTGACAGGGGACAGAGCATGAATCACGGAAAGACAGATAGGCCCCACGTACTGGGACTCCATTACTAAAGAAACAGTCGCAATCTGTATAAGTAAAGACTTGATTGACAGAGACAAGGGATTTCAACTGAGCAAGGCATGGGAACCAGCACTGTCGGTACTAAGGCATCATCGGCCGCAGACGAGAGAATCCGAGTCAACACAGACGGAGAATCACTCACTTAAAATGGGCGCCAGCGTTCTGCCAGGGCGCACTGGGCTGCCATTTGCGGCCGCGCATGCAAAGACCATGGCCCGTTTCTACGGCAGGGGACACCGGATGCCGCTGTGCTCTCTACGATGACGTTACGGCCCCACCCCTTGGCGCCTGCGCTTTCGTAGCGTGTCAGCGTATATATTGACGAATCACTACAGCAACACGTCAGTAAACCCCTGAAGTCATGAGCAGCTGTATCGTTGAAATACACTCCTGGAAATGGAAAAAAGAACACATTGACACCGGTGTGTCAGACCCACCATACTTGCTCCGGACACTGCGAGAGTGCTGTACAAGCAATGATCACACGCACGGCACAGCGGACACACCAGGAACCGCGGTGTTGGCCGTCGAATGGCGCTAGCTGCGCAGCATTTGTGCACCGCCGCCGTCAGTGTCAGCCAGTTTGCCGTGGCATACGGAGCTCCATCGCAGTCTTTAACACTGGTAGCATGCCGCGACAGCGTGGACGTGAACCGTATGTGCAGTTGACGGACTTTGAGCGAGGGCGTATAGTGGGCATGCGGGAGGCCGGGTGGACGTACCGCCGAATTGCTCAACACGTGGGGCGTGAGGTCTCCACAGTACATCGATGTTGTCGCCAGTGGTCGGCGGAAGGTGCACGTGCCCGTCGACCAGGGACCGGACCGCAGCGACGCACGGATGCACTCCAAGACCGTAGGATCCTACGCAGTGCCGTAGGGGACCGCACCGCCACTTCCCAGCAAATTAGGGACACTGTTGCTCCTGGGGTATCGGCGAGGACCATTCACAACCGTCTCCATGAAGCTGGGCCAAGGTCCTGCACACCGTTAGGCCGTCTTCCGCTCACGCCCCAACATCGTGCAGCCCGTCTCCAGTGGTGTCGCGACAGGCGTGAATGGAGGGACGAATGGAGACGTGTCGTCTTCAGCGATGAGAGTCGCTTCTGCCTTGGTGCCAATGATGGTCGTACGCGTGTTTGGCGCCGTGCAGGTGAGCGCCACAATCAGGACTGCATACGACTGAGGCACACAGGGCCAACACCCGGCCTCATGGTGTGGGGAGCGATCTCCTACACTGGCCGTACACCACTGGTGATCGTCGAGGGGACACTGAATAGTGCACGGTCCATCCAAACCGTCATCGAACCCATCGTTCTACCATTCCTAGACCGGCAAGGGAACTTGCTGTTCCAACAGGACAATGCACTTCCGCATTTATCCCGTGCCACCCAACGTGCTCTAGAAGGTGTAAGTCAACTACCCTGGCCAGCAAGATCTCCGGATCTGTCCCCCATTGAGCATGTTTGGGACTGGATGAAGCGTCGTCTCACGCGGTCTGCACGTCCAGCACGAACGCTGGTCCAACTGAGGCGCCAGGTGGAAATGGCATGGCAAGCCGTTCCACAGGACTACATCCAGCATCTCTACGATCGTCTCCATGGGAGAATAGCAGCCTGCATTGCTGCGAAAGGTGGATATACACTGTACTAGTGCCGACATTGTGCATGCTCTGTTGCCTGTGTCTATGTGCCTGTGGTTCTGTCAGTGTGATCATGTGATGTATCTGACCCCAGGAATGTGTCAATAAAGTTTCCCCTTCCTGGGACAATGAATTCACGGTGTTCTTATTTCAATTTCCAGGAGTGTATTTGTGCAACTTTCACATCATCATCCGACGCGACGCTCGTGAACCAATGAAGCAGCGATTTACTACTCTGTATTCTGTATATCCAATAAACAAATAAATAGTATTTATGTTGTTTATAAGACACAGGGCTTTTGTATTTTGGCCAACACAATTCATGTGAAACAGATATTTGATCGGCATGTCAGAATCGATTAAGATGTAAAATGTAAACACGACTACGGAAACCGGTTTCCGAAAAACAGTTTTCGTCTTCGGCACATAATCTAAACGTGGTTAATGCAATGTGTCGGTGGCAGTTGTCCAGATCATCTGTTGTTGCGAGTGTGAGAAACAGCTACATATCCAACGCATACTGTCCTACGTCAAAACCAGTGTAAAAGGAGTTCTGTCGCGTTGCAACATGCAGTATTGCAGCTGTCAGTGCTTGCTGGGAGAGTGGAGGTGACAGGGGGGACCCGACGTGCCGCGACGGTAAACACGTGGGCGGCAAGCAGCAGCAGCGAGTATTTCCGTCGCGTTGGGCAACAGCGCCAAGGCCCAGGCGGCCAGCACGTGCTGCTCCGCGCCAGACAGGTCGCGGCGCCACATACGTGTAGCCGAGCGCAGTGCACCGACTGCAGTAGGCTGTCAACGTATGGGCACACGGAAAACACATTATTTCATTATACTGCTCTCGAGCCATTAAATACACTGATCAGCCAGAACATTATGACAACCGAACTACGATCGATATAAACCTGTCCAAGCGATAGTAGCGTCACCTGGTGAGGGATGACTGCTAGTCAGACACACGTACGGTGCATGTAATATCAGCGAGCGTGTAGTCCGTGTGTAGAATGGGGAGAGGCGCGCGATCTGAGTCTAACCGAGGGCAGATTGCGACGGCCCAGAGGCTCGGCATAGGTATTTTCGGAGACTGCACGACTTGTCGGGTGTTCGAGGAGTGCTTCGGTGAGTGTTTTGAGCACGTGGCGAATCCGAGGTGCAGCCACTTCCAGAAGTCGTGGGGTTCCGCAGACTGGTAAAACAGGGCGGCGAACTGTATCCTAATTTACATCAGACTTTGATGCTGGGCAGAGTTCGGAGTTCAGAGTGTCTCAACACACAGTGTATTGCGGGACGGAGGCAAGCTGGCGGTGGCTCTATTACGGTCTGGAGAAGATTCAAGTGGGCATCCATTGGTCCAGTGGAGCTCGTGTAATCTACCATGACGGCCAAGGTGTATCGTACACTGCAGACCAAGTACTCCCCTTCATGACGATTGTGACAGCAGTGGTTGTTTTTCAACAAAATAGTGCGCCAAGGGGACAGGAGTGTGACGGAGTGGTTAGAAGAACACAGTGGCGAGTTGCTCCCCCCCCCCCCCCCCTCAACTTGCCAGATCTGAACTCGATCGAACACATCTGGGATATGACTGAACCTGCCGTCAGAGCTCATCGACCCCTTTTCCGGAATTTACGGGAATTAGGTGATCTGTGTGTGCAGATGTGGTCCCAACTCCCTCCAGCGACCTACCAAGGTCTCAGTGCGTTCGTGGAACGACGCGTCCTCGCTGTTATTCGTACCAAAGGCGGACATACCGGCTACTATGTAGGTGGTCATAATGTTCTGGCTGATCATTGCATCAGGAATTAAGCCTGCGAAGCGGTTTAATATGGAATGGCCACATAATACTACTCGTAGGTAAGCAAATAACTGACAGGTTCATTGGTAGAATCCACAGGTAGCGTAGTCCACTCAGGAAGGATGTAGCTTACAAAAGGCCGGCCGTGAGGCCTAGCGGTTCTAGGCACTACAGTGTGGAACTGCGCGACCGCTACGGTCGCAGGTTCCAATCCTGCCTCGGGCATGTATGTGTGTGATGTCCTTAGGTTAGTTAGGTTTAAGTAGTTCTAAGTTCTAGGGGACTGATGACCGCAGAAGTTAAGTCCCATAGTGCTCAGAGCCATTTGAACCATTTAGCTTACAAAACTTTCCTTCTATGACTGGTAGTTGAGCAGTACTCAACCTGGAACCTTACCAGTTAGGACTGACAAAGAAAATTGGGGAGGAAGAGTGTGTGAAAACACAAAAAACGGGTTCGTTCAGTAGGCGCTAAAGCCTCACATAGATAGTCTACAACTTCAGTAGGCAGAGAGGACAGTAGAGGCGTTGCGCATCACGGTTGGTTTACTGGTAAAATCCCGAGAGCCCTCGCCACAGGAAGAGCCAACCAACATATTGCTGCTCCTCACTAAAAGACCATGTAGGTAAAATTAGACAGATTCGGACTGACTCGGAGGCTGGACGACGATAGACTGACTCGGAGGCTGGAGGACGATAGATCTTCTCACACACCATTCGTGTTTGGAAAAGGAAGATTGGGGGGGGGGGGGGGGGGGGGGGGAAAGGGTCGTGGGGTGGAGGGAGGGGAGGGGCGGGTGTAAGAGAGTGACCGTGGTACACCAGATACTCTACCCCAGACGCAGTTAGGTGCCTTGAGGAATATACAGGCTGTAAAAAAAAAATAATAAAAAAAAAGAAAGCATAGACAAGCCTTAGGGACAGGTTCCTTACATCAAAACAAGGAAAGAAGTCTAGTGAAAAACGGCTTTAAAATGCTTGTCTTAGCGAGCTATGAGCACTTGTTAATTTTCGATAGTATGAAATGCTTTCGAAATGTGGTGCTACAGAAGAATGCTGAAGATTAGATGGGTTGATCACATAATTAATGAGGAGGTATTGAATAGAATTAGGGAGAAGAGGAGTTTGTGGCACAACTTGACAAGAAGAAGGACGCGATTGGTAGGACATGTTCTGAGACATCAAGGGATCACAAATTTAGCATTGGAGGGCAGCGTGTAGGGTAAAAACCGTAGAGGGAGACCAAGAGATGAATACACTAAGCAGATTCAGAAGGATGTAGGTTGCAGTAAGTACTGGAAGATGAAGTTTGCACAGGATAGAGTAGCATGGAGAGCTGCATCAAATCACTCTCAGGACTGAAGACCACAACAACAACAATAAAATACATTTCTACTTCAAGCTCTTAGCTTTCCATATATTGGCAGGAGGCAGTATAGGCCAAAAGAAGAAAAAAAGTCCGGTAAAAATGGATTCTATGCATACCTTAACAGCTATGGGCACTTCTTCAGGAGAAGAGATTTATTTCACGCTAGCGAAGATTAACAAGTGTTCATAGCTCTTAAAGTATGCTCTTTAGACGCCATGTTTACTGCACATTTGTTTCTTGGTTTGGTCCATACTACCTCCTCCCAAAAATATGGAAAGCAAAGTCCTTGCAGTCGAAGAGATGTTTTTCATAGCAGCAAAGAGAACAACTCCTTATTGCTCTTTAGAGCCCGTATTTACTAGACTTTTTTCCCCTGTCCCTAAAGCTTGTCCGTGTTTTGTTTTTGCATCCTGTAGATGGCGAGATGTTCGTGGACATCATTCACACACACACACACACACACAAGTTTACAGGAAACAACTTTTAGAAGACGGAAATAACAGTGAATAGCGGTTTAATAAACTTCACTGTTGTTTATCTGCTAATATCTGCTAATACTGTATCCATTCGATTATGCTAGCCCGAGTATTGGTTGTGTCGCCGTCTGTTCGATTTCTTCAATACGGCGAAGTTAAGGTGTCAGTACCTTCGTATATAAATCGTACCACGCGAATTTATACTTGCGAAGTATGTTTATTACGCCGATTTACATCGCGCTCATTCTGCAAAAGTCCGAATTGATCGCTGATGGAAGAATGTTGTACTCCAACGCTTTTGGAGACATGAT
The DNA here is from genome assembly GCF_023864345.2 of Schistocerca serialis cubense. NCBI lineage: Eukaryota > Metazoa > Arthropoda > Insecta > Orthoptera > Acrididae > Schistocerca > Schistocerca serialis. Next base: position 469,152,247 of record NC_064646.1, on the reverse strand, counting down.
ATTGCAATAACTGTCACGAATAAGTAAATATACATTGCTACTCATGTGAACAGAATCAACTGATGTTTTGTCACTAGCCACTGATTGTGTACGAAAGGCTTTGCCACTAAAAGAGAGAAGGTGTTTGTAAAATTTCACAAATTGCACAGCTGTACAGCATATAGTGCTGTTACCAAAGAGCTCGATTTTGCGGCAAATATTTCAGAATTTATGTTCCCCTTCTCATTTAATAAAAGTAAAATGTGCTTCTCTTCAATAAAATGAAGAAAATACAGAACTGCCTGATAAGTTCAATTGACGTCCTGTTAAGTTTTATTGAGGTACAGCCGATTTTGCTTTGGTTTGTCCGTTAACCCTGGAACACTAAATTGGGGAAATAATTGGACTGTTACTAAACAATCGTAAATTTTACTACTCCCTATTTTATTCAAAGTAAGTCATAATTTATAGTTTATGCACAAGTTACAGTTATAGCATCTCCCACATACAAAATAAGTACAAAATGTCCAGTTTTGCACCCTATATTGACAGTACCAGATTGGCGCGACCCACGAATTGGTGTCAACTGCAATCGTAAATTTTACGAGGGTTTAGTAACGTGCCGATAAAACCTGTTGAGTCCTATTAATGGAATCAATCGGTTATCTCCCGAGGTACTTCGTATTGTTATATGTTGGTTATAAGTTGACATGACATTGTGGAACGCAATCGGTAATATATGAAGAGGAAGTTACCTGTTTACAAGCTATCGTGGTACGATAAAGCAAGCTGTTTTTCGTACGTGTTTTTTGTGAATTCATGCTGGTTCTATGAGGAAAGCAGCTTCACAACCTGATTAATCTGAAGTGCCTAATGAATCCCGCATGTAATAATCGTAGAACGAACTGCCGGCCAATTTCGTATCCCCAACGCCCACCTCACCATACAAAACCCATCCAACCTGTTAATTTACTGAAGTACCTGAGAATAACTTCCGATACAAAAGCTACCTGGAAACAGTCTTATAATTGGCAAGATATTAATAGACTAAAAATACTAACAGGCGGTCATAGGGATTACATCGCTTCATTGCTCATCGAAACAAAAAAATTCTTATGTTGCCTGTCCCTTTATTTATTTGGATTTCGACTTCTCCAGAAAAGAGGTTGAACATCTTGCACATCATGTCGCCTTCTGCGCCATCTTACTCATTCCCACTGTCATGCAAGGAAGATATAATAGCAAAGATTGCAAATGGCGAAAGGATTTTATGGGAAAGAAGACACCTGATAACATCCAAGATTGTGAACCTTGAAACAACAAAAAATCGCGAAGAGCACTTGTTTGGGTGCGATATGTGGATAATAAGGAAGGCATAAATGAAACGAGAAACCATTGAGATGCTGCGTCACAGCGGCCTATAGAAGAACCAGATATGTTGATCGGGTAAGATACCAGTGAAAGAGGGAGGAAACAACTGGCAAAGAAGATAGAATTGTTGCTCACTTATTACACGAGTCGTTGCTGAAAACTTTAGTTTTAGGGAGAGGCCTAGATACGAGTATACACCAAGTTCTATATTATCCGAATACTGCGGACACGAGACTAGACGTATAACAAAGAAACATTGGTATTTATAAAATATACACGATTTTACAGGAAACTTCAATTTACTGCATTTACGAAACATTCTCCATGTCACATTTGAAAGTCCACTGCGTTACTTAAGCATTGCTCGTCAGAAACTGACAACATATTTACAAAATTACACTCACAACACACTATTTTTCGTACCGCTTGCTTTCAGTTCACGTCCGGGACTTACCGGTCAACAAATTTGAAAAGCGACAGAAATGGGGAACTGGATCATAGAAACATTAGGATTGATGACCGAGAGAATAACAGATTTCCTTCCCTTCCTTAAATTCCCTAAAATACAGTGCTATTAACCGATAGGCAACGAAACGGGATAGGCCGTCGAGCTGTCTGTCGCCGCACACTTGCTTTGTGAGATGTGGGGCGGCGCGTGTCCTGACCAGCGCAACGTGCGCCGCGCTGCCTGCGGTCGCTGGCGCCGCTTCCTGTCAGCCGACACCCTGCAGCCGTCAGTCGGCACGACTCTTCACGTACTTCACTGCCAGCAGCGCAGGGTGGGGGAAAAAGAACTGCACACAGTAGACCCCACCAAGGGTCGGGAGCAAAACATCTCGGATTATCAGAGGAACACCTTTATTGACCCGTAACATCACAATACAGTACGGTACAACTTTAATTTTCAACTGGCGATAGTGTCTGGAATAATTTTGCATATTAAAACAGTAACAGAAACAAAAGAAAACTTCGACGCCCTAAAAAAACTTACTCGAAAGTGTAATGCACAGTAGTGCGTCTGTATTGTACGGTACGAAATTGTTAGTGTGAATGAAAGTTTAACGCCTGTAGAAGCCTTATTACAGTACTGACTCATTTTGTGCACCAAAAGTTCTTGTAGCGAGCATTTGGTAGTTTAAGACAAACTCGTGAATGTTACACATTTGATCAGGGAACAGTGTAAGCTCTGTAACAAAGTTTTCAAATTCAGAAAGAAATTCATTGGCAGCTGTTTCGCCACCAGACAGCTTCTCACTGGAATTAATTACATTTCGAATGTCATGCTGTTTTTTCCCGCCCGTATGGCTAGCTTTCACACGCTGTAATTTTTTTTATTTTCGTTGACTCCATCGAGTTCGTCATACAAAATCAGTGCCTTTTCCTTTATAATTGGTCCAGATGGTGTAGTGCTTTCTCTCCTCTCCTGCACAAATCACACCCATAAAGCACTGTGTAGAATTTATCTTTAAGAATTCTTCTTGTACATTGTATATTTTCAGTTCTTTCTTACTTTCCACAATTTTCCTAATTTGCTGTAGTCTGTAACAGTTGTTACACCAGCCCCTACCTCGCAATGTTTAGAAAATACCGGCTTTTGTCTAACCTCACAAGTACATTCACTTTCTCCGCTAAGGACAGCGTCACATATTTGTGTTAAGTTGATGCCATAATTTAGTTTTATACACTTTAATATACAAGAGGAACAATAACACTTACTGATCGACTTAGAAACAATTGCGTCGCCCTAAGCCGGCCGGTGTGGCCGTGCGGTTCTAGGCGCTTCAGTCTGGAACCGCGTGACCGCTACGGTCGCAGGTTTGAATCCTGCCTCGGGCATGGATGTGTGTGATGTCCTTAGTTTAGTTAGGTTTAAGTAGTTCTAAGCTCTAGGGGACTGATGACCACAGATGTTAAGTCCCACAGTGCTCAGAGCCATTTCAACCGTTTGAACGTCGCACTAAAACTGATCGAACTGTTGTGCCTGTCATCGGTCAACTGCCTGCGTATCCATATCGCAGACGGTGAGCTACTGACAAGTCCAAACAAGCACATGAAATCGGATGGTCGAACTAAATGGCAAATCCGACCATGCGAGGTCGATTGGAAGGGTTCTACTGTACATACAAAATTTAGAGTGTTTAGAGCAGAAGAAAAGAAACACTTCTCCGCTAGGGGTCCGCGGAGAGTTTGATGCAAGTGGAGATTAGGAACTGTGTTCAAACTGCCGCGTGACGAGTATTGTTTTAGACAAGTTGCTGAAAATGTCGTTCGGTTGCATTAATGCAGAACTGGCGTCAGCGTGCTAATGATTGCCTGACACGCACAAAACAACCAGGTGCTTCGTGAATAATGGCTGCATCTCGAGCCGAGTGGGCAACTAATTTTCTGGAGCGTCTGTCTGTCTCGTACACGGAACGCTTCATCTTCTCCTCACAAGGAGAAGTCAGTAGGACGTCAGCAGCGGAGTCGGAACACCGTCTCTGAACATCGCCAGCGTCAAAACCTTCGTGGGCCCCTAGCGGAGAAATGCCGCAACTGCGACATTTTTGTCTTTTTATTGCCTTTAAACACTGTATACGTAGGTTTTGTACAGGCCATACGGCGTGATATGTCATTGCTGTCCTTTGTGAAAGTGAGAAACAGCATTTGTTCAGTGGAATGAACGGTGTACTGAGCACAGGTAGAATTTAAAAATAGACCAACGAAATACGACAATATCAAGGATATATTTGCAGCGCAAACTTAGGATCAAAATTAAACACCACATAGTTGGTGAAGTGAGGGAATCCTTCTGAATTGGAAGGAAATTAAAGAACGGCGGATGAAATCGAGATGTCTTTAGACGCAGATTGGCACATCTAGAGACAGCATTCCTCAGGACAACAAGTCACACTTATCAGACCTCAATTATCGGAACGAATTTCTGATAGTGTACGTCTAGCGTACAGCAAAGTGTTCTATGAAAGTCGATCGTGGACCTTGTGAAAATCGGAATAAAGAAGAAGCGTTCGCGATGTGGCTATGCAGGACGATGCTGAAAATAAGATTGATGAGATAGGGAATGGAGAATAGGCGGAAAATACTTACAAGAAGGAATAGGATAATAGGACATGTAATTTTCTCTCAAGTTAGTAGAATTCCTTACCTCTACGTCTCGTTTAAATCTGACGCCGAATTTTTCGGTAGTTTCTTTTCTGCTGGTCTGATATCTGTTCCTATTCCATGCTCATGAGGGACTAGAGGCATTATTCTGTGCTATCTCAAACTACCAACTATCAGATAAGGGCTGTTGCACGACAGTGGCAAGTGCCATGTTATGTTTATGTAGACATAATTGAAATTGGTAGTGAAAATTAAGGGATCGCCTTTGTTTACATAGACATACAACGGTCGAATCACCGTGGAACGTGCCGGCCCTTGATGGCCGAGCGGTTCTGGGCGCTTCAGTTCGGAATCACGCGACTCCTACGGCCGCAGGTTCGAATCCTGCCTCGGGCATGGATGTGTGTGATGTCCTTATGTTAGTTAGGTTTAAGTAGTTCTAAGTTCTAGGGGACTGATGACCTCAGTCACATAGTGCTCAGAGCCCACCGTGGAAGGTGGCTGTTGTCTAACAATAACAAACTGTGATGGGAGACTGTTTTACCACACTCACATTCACCTTCAATAAATGATTCAGGGAAACAAGACTTTCGATGAGTGACAGTGCGCCAAAGGACACATATTTTGCAGCAAAGTTCCTCTTTTTTACCGTACTGCGGAAGGAATATTTTTCAGTTGAAATCGTGTGCTTCTTTCTGCGTGAATAACTTGACACATACCACCCAGTTTCAAATATACAACTACACAACCTGCTCATACTTACAGCATATAAGAGCGCTGCTTGCACAGAAAATTACGCAGGAAAGACTTTTTAGGAAAGACTTTCTTTTCGCAAAACACTATTGAGAAAGTTTAGATAAACTGCATTTGCGACAGACTGCAGAAGTATCCAGATGCCACCAAAGTTCTCATGTAAGAACGGCGACAAAATGAGACAAACCAGGCTCTTACGGAAGCATAGAGACAATCCTTTTTCCGTCGCTCCATTTGCGAATAGATCGGAAAAGGGAATACTAATAGTGGTATAAGTTATCCTCCACCACGCACCGTATGGTGGCGTGATGAGCACTTTCGCAAATGTGGATTTACGTCCCCCAGAAGGTGCACTCCTTGAATCAGTGTAGAATATTTGCAGTTATTGTCTTACTCATTCTGAATGGTGACGTACACAGAAGTTATGCGATAACGATATACACATACAGAGGTGGCGGTAGTATCGCGTACACAACGGATAAAAGGGCAGTGCATTTTCGGAGCTGTCATTTGTAGTCAGGTGAGACACGTGAAAAGCTTTCCGACCGGGTTATGGCCACACGACGGAAATTAACGCGGAATGGTAGTTGGAGCTAGAAGCACGTAACATTCCATTTGGGAAATCGTTGGAGAATCCACAGTGCCAAGAGCGTGCCGAGAATACCAAATTTCAGGAAAACGCAGGAACCAACAGCCTTAACGGCCGAGAGTAGCAGCGTTTACGTAGACTTGTCAGTGCTAACAGACAAAGCATCATTGCGAGAAATAACCGTAGAAATCAATGGGGAACGTAGGACGAAGACGTATCCATTTGGACAGTGCAGCGAAATTTGGAGCTAATGGGATATGACGACCGTCGCACGTGCCTTTGCTAACAATACATCAGCTGCAGTGCCCCTCCTGGGCTCGTGAACATGTCGGTTGGAACCTAGACAACTGGAAAATCGTGGCCTGGTCAGATTAGTTGGTGAGAGCTGATGGTAGGGTTCCAGTGTGGCTCAGAGCTCACCGTCATGGATCAAGGCACTGTGCGAGCTGATGGTGACTCCTAATGGTGTGGGCTGTGTTTACATGGAGTGGCCTGGGTCCTTGTGATGTTCGGATACTTGGAGTCCATTTGCAACCATTCACGGACTTCACGCTCCCAAACAACGATGGAATTTTTGTGGAAGACAAAGTTCCATGCCAGCAGGCCACAATTGTTCGCGTTTGGTTTGAAAAATATTCTGAACAGTTCCAGTGAATGATTTGGCCACCCAGATCAGCCGTCATGAATCCCATCGAACATTTTTGAGACGTAATCGTGAGGTCAGTTCGTGAACGAAATCCTTCGCCGGTAACACTTTCGCATTTACGGACAGCTATAGAGGCCTCGAGTCCGTGCCATGTCGAGGTGCTGCACTACGCCGGGCTTTTAAAAGGAGGTCCAGCGCGATATTAGCACGTAATCCGTGACTTTTGTCACCACAGCGTAGAAACCTTGCCTGTTCATGTAACTGAAGAAGCGGTGGGACGGAGGATACATGACAAATTTTACTGTATGTAGCATTCTTTCCACCACGACACGTACACGGATAAGGAGAAATTAGTGTGTGAGGAATGTTAAAAATAAAGAGAGACATCTATCACAAGCAGGTAAATTTTTTTTTGGAAATCCAGCTCGAATTATATGTCTTGTGGATGGAGCAGAGGGAAGTGAGTTTTTGACGGAAAGCGTTCTGTTGCAGAGGAGGAGCCGAGCAGCACAGCCGCCGCGGACGTGCCGGCCGCGTCCACGAGCCCTGCGCCGCCCACGCCGCCCCCTCCGCCCCCACCGCCGCCCCCGCCACCGCCGCCAGCTGTGGCGGCCGTGCGCACGATCGTGCCGCTGCCCCCGCCGCCCCCGCTGCCCGCGGCGGCCGCGCCTCTCGTGCACCAGCTGCCGCCCACGCACGTGCACCACTTGCAGCTGGCGCCGCCACCCCACGCCGCCGCCCCCGTGCCTGCTGCCGCCGCCGCCTCGGTATCGGTGGTGGTGCCCGCGCCCGCCCCCGCGCCCGTCCCCGCCCCCGCGGCGCCGGCGCCGGCCACCCTCACACCGCCCCCGGCGCACACCTCCGCCGCCGCCACCGTGCCCGGAGTCGTCGTCAATGGCGGCCTCTCACCGATGGAGGCGGCGGCCAACGCCGAAGATGCCAAGGACTTCCACAAGCGGACGTGAGTACTCGCGGCTTGCCCTATTCATTTCCTTACCGCGTCCTTCCGAAATCGTTTCACTGATTACGTGAAACGCAGTTATCTGTACGTCCTTTACTATCATTGCCGGTTCCAGTTAACAGCCGTTATCACAACACAAAATGTTGTACACTATTTATCGATGGTGTCTCGTCATATTAATGTGCCAGTGTTTTAAGTACAGCCCCATCAGAACTGCGGAACATCGAAAGAACTAACCGGGATCAGTATTCATTTTAGGACTGCACTTTCACATCAGCATGCCACTTCTCGAGTTGGGATACCTGTTTGTTCTTTTGATGTTTGCGTTCGATTGTGGTGTGGTAATAACATTGGCATATCGTATGATTTGCCATGATAGGTAAATACTTTACCAACTGTAATGCTGTGATAACGGTTATTAACTGAAACCTGTGGTGGTAGTAAAGGACGGACAACTGCACCATACACATTGACGGAAAAAACGCCCCAACACCAAAAAATAATTAACATAGAGTAATGAAACGTCGGCTATGCATTTTCCTAGGTAACATATGTATCTGATTAACATCGCAAGACCACAGGTTAATGTAACCGCGAGATAAGCCATTGCAAATGTTGTGTCTAGACAAGACAGCCTAGACACAATGAGACGAAGCCGAAAGGCACGCTTAAACTCACGCAGGCTGGCGTGAGGTCTGAAACAGGATACGTAATGAATGCTATAAAGAAAAGTACGTAGCTTCTGGAATACTTAACTTTAATCCATAATTGTAGAACATCGCTCTTAATGATACATGCTTCATATAATAAATATCAATTGAATACGGCGCCTTGCTAGGTCGTAGCAATTGACTTAGCTGAAGGCTATGCTAACTATCTTCTCGGCAAATGAGAGAGTCTTCGTCAGTGTAGCATCGCTAGCAAAGTCGGCTGTACAACTGGGGCGAGTGCTAGTACGTCTCTCTAGACCTGCCGTGTGGTGGCGCTCGGTCTGCTATCGCTGACAGTGGCGACACGCGGGTCCGACGTATACTACCGGACCGCGGCCGATTTAAAAGGCTACCACCTAGCAAGTGTGGTGTCTGGCGGTGACACCACAGCAAATGTGAAATGCTGGTACATTATAACCAGGTGCTGTAACACCAGCCGTCTCATATAGCTGGTCCGCAAGGCGGTCGAATGTTGCTCTCCTGGCGCCCGTAAAGCACACTAAACTACACTCCTGGAAATTGAAATAAGAACACCGTGAATTCATTGTCCCAGGAAGGGGAAACTTTATTGACACATTCCTGGGGTCAGATACATCACATGATCACACTGACAGAACCACAGGCACATAGACACAGGCAACAGAGCATGCACAATGTCGGCACTAGTACAGTGTATATCCACCTTTCGCAGCAATGCAGGCTGCTATTCTCCCATGGAGACGATCGTAGAGATGCTGGATGTAGTCCTGTGGAACGGCTTGCCATGCCATTTCCACCTGGCGCCTCAGTTGGACCAGCGTTCGTGCTGGACGTGCAGACCGCGTGAGACGATGCTTCATCCAGTCCCAAACATGCTCAATGGGGGACAGATCCGGAGATCTTGCTGGCCAGGGTGGATGACTTACACCTTCTAGACCACGTTGGGTGGCACGGGATACATGCGGACGTGCATTGTCCTGTTGGAACAGCAAGTTCCCTTGCCGGTCTAGGAATGGTAGAACGATGGGTTCGATGACGGTTTGGATGTACCGCGCACTATTCAGTGTCCCCTCGACGATCACCAGTGGTGTACGGCCAGTGAAGGAGATCGCTCCCCACACCATGATGCCGGGTGTTGGCCCTGTGTGCCTCGGTCGTATGCAGCCCTGATTGTGGCGCTCACCTGCACGGTGCCAAACACGCATACGACCATCATTGGCATCAAGGCAGAAGCGACTCTCATCGCTGAAGACGACACGTCTCCATTCGTCCCTCCATTCACGCCTGTCGCGATACCACTGGAGGCGGGCTGCACGATGTTGGGGCGTGAGCGGAAGACGGCCTAACGGTGTGCGGGACCGTAGCCCAGCTTCATGGAGACGGTTGCGAATGGTCCTCGCCGATACCCCAGGAGCAACAGTGTCCCTAATTTGCTGGGAAGTGGCGGTGCGGTCCCCTACGGCACTGCGTAGGATCCTACGGTCTTGGCGTGCATCCGTGCGTCGCTGCGGTCCGGTCCCAGGTCGACGGGCACGTGCACGTTCCGCCGACCACTGGCGACAACATCGATGTACTGTGGAGACCTCACGCCCCACGTGTTGAGCAATTCGGCGGTACGTCCACCCGGCCTCCCGCATGCCCACTATACGCCCTCGCTCAAAGTCCGTCAACTGCACATACGGTTCACGTCCACGCTGTCGCGGCATGCTACCAGTGTTAAAGACTGCGATGGAGCTCTGTATGCCACGGCAAACTGGCTGACACTGACGGCGGCGGTGCACAAATGCTGCGCAGCTAGCGCCATTCGACGGCCAACACCGCGGTTCCTGGTGTGTCCGCTGTGCCGTGCGTGTGATCATTGCTTGTACAGCCCTCTCGCAGTGTCCAGAGCAAGTATGGTGGGTCTGACACACCGGTGTCAATGTGTTCTTTTTTCCATTTCCAGGAGTGTATGTGAACTTCGTGTTCGTGTTAGTCGAAACCTTGGAAGCTGCCCGGTAGTTCAGCGATAAATTCAGAGGGTCCCGGCAAGAAAGTGCCAAGCCACATTTATATGCTTTCGAGATAAAGCCATATTAATGTTTGAGCAAATCCTCAAATCACGTGAATTATTAAATTTTGGTTGAACACATGTAATATATTTCTGTGGTATATTTTATATTGTTTTATGAGACATAATACAAATATTTCAAACTACATTATATACAAATTAATATTTTAAAATAAGATGGTATGTTGCTTGGCCCAAAGTTGAACAAAAAACGTAACCTACATTAGACAAATATTTTTATTGACATTATAAGTGCGTACAATGTCTATTTGCTTCATTTTTATCAGTCAATGTCGCACTTCAAAAATAGATTAACAATGATCTAAAATACTTCTACACCTTTTCTCCATTATCTTCATCACTTACAGCAGCAGGCAGCAAGTGCGATAAAAGTCGTGGTAGATTGGTAGAACATAATCCATTAGCTACATTACATCATTCAGTTTGATTTTCTTAATTTCAACAGGCCCATTGTATTTCGGTCTTAGAGCCATGGTACTTGTGTCCCCTTTATTCCTTGTAGATACTTCCATATTCATTCTGTTTTTCACTTTCATAATCCATAAGTTGGTTTTTCAAATCTGAAGCATACAGCCTCTGATAATTTAAGCTGAACACTAATAACACTTTATTTTCTATTAGTATTGAGCAGATCGTCATCATCATCATCATCATTAAGCAGCCCATTTTCAGTCCTAATATGTCAGAGAAATCAACGCTTTCCATACTTACGATACTGAACTTGTGTTTACGACCACAAGAAGCAATTAGTTCTCTCCAGTGTGATGGAGGGTATACGTTCGGTTGTTCCCTCTGATATTTTTCAATTTTAGCAAAGTCTCTATCAGAGGGCAAGTAAGTGTGTCCAGGAATAAGGAAATAATGGTCAATTTCTTCAAACCGCTTTGTGTGGATCAGATAACTCCAAACTGCCATTATATTCCAGTTCTTATTCTGATCCCCACAGTTGTCAGAAAAAAATAAGTTTTCTTTTTCTTTTTTTGCAGAGATGGATGTTGTTTTCAAATATTTGAGGATACAGTTACCAATCTCATCACTACCTCGGCCTGCAATACTTCATCCCATATATCCAATATTCTGGCCACAATCATGTATTCCAACTTTATATGTCCACAGTTTTCTGGAGTAGAAGGGGTCCCGGGTTAGATTCCCGGCCGGGATGGGGATTTTCTCAACCCGAAGACTGGGTGTTTGTGTTGTCCTCATCATAATCATCATTCATGAAAGTGGCGAGATTGGACTGAGTAATGATTGGGAATTTGTACGGTCGCTGATAACCACGCAGTTGAGCGCCCACAAACCGAACATCATCATCTGGAGTAGAAGGCAACAGAGGAAGTGAGCTTGGGAGTGGTCAACGTTTGCTGGAAATCTATGGATAAGACATGTATATTAGGCTCATGCTTGGGCAACCCTGAAAATTCATTTAGTTTGGACTTCAAAGATTCAGCATAGCGCAAGTGCAATTCCTTTTTTATGCGTGTAGCAGACTTCTCTTTTTCTGTCCCGTTTTCTGTCTTTACCTGGAGGGAGTCATATGTTTTGGATGTATCTATTGCTGGGAATTTAAAACCTATATTATATTCTTCACCGAATATTTTTCTATACTTACTTTGAGATACTGCGTCCTTGCAGTATTGACGGTAATTTTCATACAGCTGTGTGATATTCATATCGCGGCCTAGACTCTTTCAGGATTTTGTGACCTACTGTAATGAGAGCAGTACTTGAGAATGGGCGTAGTGTGAGAATGTACACCATTCACCGCATCACTAGTATAAGCATTAGGCCTATTGACATGTTTACCTCGTTTATCAGAAGGATCTGTCCCATCTTAAATTTTTACTCTCGATATTATATTGTTGATACGGCCTCTGTGATTTTGTAGGCCATGAATGCTCATAAATGATTTTATACAAACTCTCACTGACTTTCCATTAGTCTCCACTCTAAAAATGAAAGTATTGTTTTTGTAACAATTTTCTGGAGAATTTTTCTTGTATCTCCGTTTTACAGAACATGCTTCTATACTACGAAAAAGTTGGGCATTTTGCTTATCAAAATCTCCCAAGTCCCAAAACCCAGGTGAACACATTTTTTTATTCCTCCTTTATCAAAAAATGTGTGTGAAATCTTATGGGACTTAACTGCTAAGGGCATCAGTCCCTAAGCTTATACACTACATAACCTAAATTATCCTAAGGACGAACACACACACCTATACCCGAGGGAGGACTCGAACCTCCGCCGGGACCAGCCGCACAGTCCATGACTGCAGCGCTTCAGACCGCTCGGCTGATCCCACGCGGCCCTCCTTTATCCAACGGACACTTACACATTTCTCCTATTGTTGCTGCAGGTACAGGATTACCTTCAGTAGATGTATATTCACGATCTTCGTTTCTTCTTCTTTTCTTTTTTTATTCCTATGGACCTACTTCGTGAATTGCACCCTCTTTGTTGATCTTTGTTTTGGAAGACTACCGAATGGCATTCTCTCATGTGATGCTGTTTTTTCCCTGAAATAGTGTTACTGTCATCCTAACAAAAGGGAATATTGTTGTAAACACTTCATAATAGCAGTCTGTTACTTCAGATGTTTATACTATTCAGAATACCTGTTAAATTTTTCAGGAGTATAGATTTCAAATCTTAAGTCAAGAAAATGCCAAGCAACAATTTTACTTTTGGCGTATTTTGATGTATATAACATAAAATTAAAGGACCTGATTGGTGTGAAGTAATGTATAATGTAATCATTTCATAAAGAGTACCAGAAACATGTGTCGTGAACAGACATCCGCACTTTGTCCAACCAGCAAATACACGTGATGAGCTATGAGAACAATATAATGCCAAGCAACACATACCTGAATTTCACATTCTGATGTTAATTCGTCCTCAGAACGAGGTAAGTATTCAGAGTGAGAACTAGCGTCTGTGTCTTCATCATTGTTTTCCGTAGAAAAGTCCAGATTCTTTCTAGAAGCGATCTTTATCAGATTTGTCGTGTTGCTCTACATTGACTTGCCGATACGGAAGATACGTAAAGCATTCGGGCTAGAAAAGAATCTCGTGAGATTCTTGCAGAACCACTTGACGCCTTGGTCGTCAGTATAACTCATTGTAGAAAATGACACAGTTTCATTTGTCGAAAAACATGGCTCGGAACTTTGTTGCCGGACCCCCCTCAATTGTTCGTCGTCTGAAGAAGATTTTTACCTGTTGTTTGGTGTCGTACTGATTCGGTATCGGACTATCTGTAGACAGCATTACCGACGTGCATCTCAGTTACAACTTCCTTAACCGCGTGTCCATTTGACACCTTCCGGTGCCAGTGCTACTCTTCGATATAACTGACTCACTAAGCATACTGTGATGAAAAGAGGTCTTCAAATTAAACTTTTTATCCGGAAAAGGTCCACTCAGAGCACACGAATACGCACACTATTCACATTTTCATCTGTATTAGCCGTTACCCAATTTGGTTTCACTCATTCACCGCAAAGAAAAGTACACTATTCCATATTGCACAGTACTAATCGCAGAGTAAGTACTTTGTGCCAGTGTTTGCACAGCCCGATCCGTACTCGTTCACTTTACGAGTCAGCCCATACTGACTGCCTACGTGGCTATTCGTAGGCGGCAAAGACTCTCTAGCCTGTGAGCGTCGTTGCACCGGGGGTGGGCAAGCGAATGTTCCATGCACCGCAGTGGTATCGAAGTCTGTACCCATACAACGTGTACTTGAAAGCTCAGCTATAGCGGCCTAAACTTTGTACGGATGGACAGAATGGCCGAGCTTTGACTTCGTGAACTGCTTGTTTCTGGAATAACGTACTGCACGCTCTCTCTCCCCTGCCGACTGGTAAACTGTGTCTGTTTGAGTGCCGTATGTGGCCGCTGGCCTCGAATGTTCCTCCTGGCCTGCGAAGCACCACAGCGCAGACGCTTGCGTCACGAGTTGTAGCGCTTCCACCTTCCAGAAGCCGCTGGAAGCTGTCACGTAACTCTCGCCGACCCTGCCACCTCGTCTTTTTCTCGTGTATTACCGGCTACTTCTGCGCAGGCAGCATCGCTTCCCTGCGTACGTCGTGTGTGTTTTTTTTATGGCTGTATGCGCACTGGTACTGATGGCATCTCTTGTTTCTTTCCGTCTCCCTAATGGGGCTCAGTCGAAAAATCTAATTGCTACTAGGCGTAAAGGCGCAATTTTTTTTTTGCCGTCCTGATTAAGCCTTCTTCTCCAAAACACATAAGCTGAAAATAGCAAGAAATGAACTCAAAAATTAAAATTTGAAAGGAGTAGCACTCATAATAGGAAGGGGTGAATTTCTTGGTAATAAGAAGATCTTATTTTAAATAAACTCATTGAGCGCTGGTCAGAAAAATATTTGCAGCTGGATAATACTGCCTTAACTGTGCCAGACGTGTAATACGATTTTGCACGTTCCGTTTTCAGTACGTTTCAGTTGGGACTTTAAAATTTGAGTGATCAACGACAAGCTGAGAGAAGGTGCTGTTAAACCATTCCTTGATGCCTCAGGAAGTGTCCCATCAACCGATCTCTTCTTTTAGTGAGGTTGTGCCATAAACTTATTTTTACACCTGTTTATTTAGCACATCCTCATTAGTTATTCGATCCATTCATCAAATCTTCAGAATTCATCCGCAGCACTGCATTTCGAGAGTTTCTGTTGTCTTCTTGTGTGTGCTGTTTGTCGAATTAGTTTCACGTCCTACATGAATATTTCACTCATGACAAATACTTTCAGAAAAGACTTCCAGCCACTTAAATTTGTATTCGACGCTTCCGTATTTTATGTGGCTCATGTTGTTTGTTTTCGCGATTTTTATTTCATTTATTTATTTCAAAAATATGAATAACTTCCTGAAAATTATGGTTGTAGTGATACATTACGTCAGCAAGTACAGTAGGTCAGAGTCTCGGGATATCTGGAAATAAGTAAGTGATCAAATATACACATATTGCTCGAGTTCATTTGAGACATAGCTGCAGAAGCCACAAATAAAATTTATTTCGAAACTCGTGGGATCCGACTAAAGAGGAAATGAAACCCCTCGCGTTCAACGCGACACGATTTCGAAAAATAAAGGTGCACCCGAGGAGTCTGTGCACTGTCGGGGAAAAAATGTAGTGGCTCAAAATACGTATCGATTACGGTGTACCAAAGTTGGTTGCGTATGAGGAACTGGTAGGTAAGTGGAAAGAAGGAGTGCCAAGTGTGGGGCGACGTGGGCAGCAGGAATGCGACGCGTCAGCCGTAGCTGCGGCGTTATCGGGCCGAGGGGCGCTTCCGGTGGTCCGCGGGAAGTGCGCAAGCGGTGACGCAGTGTCACCGACCGCTGTGGCAGCGCTGCCTGCGCCCACCAGCACTCCTGTGCTGCACAACAATCCTCAAGATTAGCTGCAGGAGGTATTGAATCGAATTCGGGAACACTAAGTACCCTCCGCCACACCGCGCAAGTAGGCTTGCGGAGCATAGTTCCACATGTAAAATAAATAAATAAATTGTCGCACGACTACTGCAGGGATCAGCTGATACGATAAATCCTGCGGCATCAGTCGAGGGAAGTGTGCGTGCGTTTGTTTCAGTGGCGGCATGGGGGTGGGGGGTGTCCACCCCGTGGGTCTCATGCAGCTCGAAGCAACTATCACGGAGGCCCAAGAAGTGAGCATGTGTTACACGATCGGAAAAAAAAGTCCATAAAATTTTATGTATCTAATGTTATGATAAATTAAATATTTTCAGTTTGAAACTTCCGCCACGATGCTCCGTCCCGTTCTTAACAATGCCGCACATGCTATACTTGAATCCCCAGAGTCTAGGTCTTACAACGGGCCGCCTATGTACCGATCTTGTTATTAGTTAAATATGAGCCCCCGATAGACCAACTACAGTACGGGCGCGTTATGTTGGCCACCAACCCCGTAGTATCGTTAAAAGTCGGCGCCGAGATGATCGTCTCTGTAATGTTAACCAGGGCTTCATGTTACTTGATGCCGAAAGTAGCTGCTGCTTGGTACTACGTTCACGCACGCCCGTGAGTTTTCAGAACTGGAAGTGCTGACAGAACATTCCCTCTCTCTCACCCTCTACCTCCGTAGCAGCTGTGCTGCTTACCCCTCTACTCTGTGGTGAGCGGCCAACTTTACTCAGCTCACAGCCGAATGAACCAGCAGCACGAAATCTACTCTCGGCTGTTAGTTGTTAGATGCATATTGTTATAAAGTGCAGCCGAGAACCGCGGGCCGCAAGAATACTTGATTCGAGCCGCATGCGGCCCGCGCGCCGCAGTTTGGCGACCACTGACGTAGGTGGTCCTTGTCAGCAGTCGTATGTGCCTGTGTATAAGCGTATTCGGGACACCGTGGGTCTTCGCACCTTGGTGACAGGTACAGATCTGTATGTGTAGGCTAGCGAAAGACACCGTGTCCCAGGGTGCCGTCGAGATATCTGACAAAGGTAGAAAGCTGGGCATCCGTCCTTTTCCAGTTCTGCGGTAAATTGGATGTTCGCGCGAATAGGTATTTCAGGAATTTAGGGAGTTTCTCCTCGTCACGGAGATTTGCAGTGAAAATAAGGAGTTCTGTATGAAAATCAACTGTATCTTTCTTCAATTCAGCTACAATACTGGTCGACTGTTGGTGTGATTTGACCATGACGGAAGCGGCAGGTAATATCGCCGGCCTGTTACCGCGATAGTTGGGTAGCTGCGATCTCAATCACTGCGATTGCGAACAGTTGGACGCTCGTTCTAGCGGTCAAAGGCGTCGGGTAGTCTTAAGCCGCTGTTTTAATCTGCAGCAAAAAATGACCCTGCAGCGGCCGGGAGGCAGCCTCGCTCGGCGCCTGTCTCCTTCTGCCGCTAAAATCCTTTGCTTCCATCCGTGGCCGCTACGTGGCACACGACGGTTTAGGTAGACTCGAACGGAAGGGAACGACAATGTTACAACCTGTAGCATACAGGTCGCCGCCTCCGTTGGCAGAAACGGTGCTGTTGCGCACTGGGGACGCGCGAGTTGCGTCGGACGGGGCGTAGCGGCCAGTGTGGGCGTGGGCGGCGGGGGCGACAGCTGGGAGGCGCGCCGCGCCGCGGGCCGCTGCCGGTCGATATGACAGGCGGCAAAGGTCGCCCCGCGCATCGCAGCGCGGCAGGGCGGGCCTCCCGAAATAGCCGCCGACCTGCCCCACGGCCGCCCACCCACCCGCACCCGCGCGCACGCAGCCTGCGTCGCTACCTGACGGGAGCACTTATTTGTCACAATATTCGGCAGCCTAATATTAGATGATCCACCCTACCACGAGAAATGAGACCGCCTTCCTCTCATAACGCCTATTTCAAAACACGATGTCTTTCCCTTCTACTAATGGAAGCATTACATTCACTCACTCACTCAGATAGCTTCATAGTTCCATGTGCAATTTCATTCAGATATCGGTTGGAAAACCTCGGTATTCACTGTTACATACACTACTGGCCATTAGAATTGCTACACCAAGAAGAAATGCAGATGATCAACGGGTATTCACTGGACACATATATTAAACTAGAACTGACATGTGATTACATTTTCACGCAATTTGGGTGCATACATCCTGAGAAATCAGTACCCAGAACAACCACCTCTGGCCGTAATAACGGCCTTGATACGCCTGGGCATTGAGTCAAACAGACTTGGATAGCGTGTACAGGTACAGCTGCCCGTGCAGCTTCAACACGATACCACAGTTCATCAAGAGTAGTGACTGGCGTATTATGACTAGCCAGTTGCTCGGCCACCATTGACCAGACGTCTTCAGTTGCTGACAGATTTGGAGAACGTGCTAGCCAGGGCAGCAGTCGAACATTTTCTGTATCCGGAATGGCCCCTGCAACATACGGTCGTGCATTATCCTGCTCAAATGTAGGGTTTCGCAGGGATCGAATGAAGGGTAGAGCTACGGGTCGTAACACATCTGAAATGTAACGTCCAATGTTCAAAGTGCCGTCAATGCGAACAAGAGGTGACCGACACTTGTAACCAGTGGCACCCGATACCATCACGCCGGGTGATACACCAGTATGGCGATGACGAATACTCGCTTCCAACGTGCGTTCACCAAGATGTCGCCAGTCACGGATGCGATCATGATGATGCTGTAAACAGAACCTGGATTCATCAAAAAAAAAAAAAAAAAGTACGTTTTCCCATTCGTGCACCCAGGTTCGTCGTTGAGTACACCATCGCAGGCGCTCCTGTCTGTGATGCAGCGTCAAGGGTAACCACAGACATGGTCTCCGAGCTGATAGTTCATGCTGCTGCAAACGTCGTCGAACTGTTCGTGCAGATGGTTATTGTCTTGCAAACGTCCCCATCTGTTGACTCAGGAATCGAGACGTGGCTGCACGATCCGTTGCAGCCATGCGGATAAGATGACTGTCATCTCGACTGCTAGTGATACGAGGCCGTTGAGATCCAGCACGGCGTTCCGTGTTACGCTCCTGAATCCACCGATTCCATATTCTGCTAACAGTCATTGGATCTCGACCAACGCGAGCAGCAATGTCGCGATACGATGAACCGCAATCGCGATAGGCTGTAATCCGACCTTTATCAAAGTCGGAAACGTGATGGTACGCATTTTTTCTCCTTACACGAGACATCAGAAGAACGTTTCACCAGGCAACGCCGGTCAACTGCTGTTTGTGTATGAGAAATCGGTTGGAAACTTTCCTCATGTCACCACGTTGTAGGTGTCGCCACAGGCGCCAACCTTGTGTGAATGCTCTGAAAAGCTAATCATTTGCGTATCACAGTATCTTCTTACTGTCGGTTAAATTTCGCGTCTGTTGCACGTCATCTTCGTGGTGTAGCAATTTTAATGGCCAGTAGTGTATTTCTACCGTCGGCTCAATCATTCAAGTTTGTATGCTTCTGTCGACCCTTACTGCCCGCACTTTGTTCGTGTGTTCACTGAGGTGACAGAAGTCGTGGGATAGCGATATGCACATATATAGATGGCGGTACTATCGCGTACACAAGTGTAAAAGGGTAGTGCATTGACAGAGCTGTCATTTGTACTCGGGTGATTCATGTGAAAACGTTTCCGGCGTGATTATGACTGCACGATGGCAGTTAAGACTTTGAACATTCTATTACGGAAATCGTTACGGAATTCAATATTTGGAGATCGACAGTGTGAAGAATGTGCCGAGAATACCACAGTTCAGAGGTTACCTCTCGCCACGGACAAAGCAGTGGCCGACGGCCTTCACTTAACGGCGGCATTTCCTTAGAGGTGTCAGGGATAGTAACCAGTCAACACTGCATGAAATAACCGCTGAAATCAATGTGGGAAGCACGATGAACGTATCCGTTAAGACAACGCGGCGAAATTTGGCGGTAATGGGCTGTGGTAGCAGACGACTTTTGCTCATAGCACTACATCGCCTACAGCGCCTCTCCCGGGATCGTGATCGTATCGATTATATTCTAGACATCTGTGGCCTGGTCGGATGAGTCCCGATTTCAGTTGACGAGAGGTTGTCAACAAGGCTCTGTGCAAGCTGGTGGTGGCTCCATAAGTACATGCATTCACTGAAAATGGTTATCTTCGGCTAATTGAAGACCATTTGCAACCGTTGGTGAACATCATGTTCCCAAACAAGGATGGAAATTTTGTGGATGGCAATTCACTATGTGACCGTGCGCGCGATTGGTCTGAAGAACATTCTGGATAATTCGAGCGAATGATTTGCCCAGCCAGATCGCCCGACACGAATAGCATCGGACATTTATGGGACATAATCGAGAGGTCAGTGCGTCCAAAAAACCCTGTACCGGCAACACTTTCGCAATTATGGACGGCTATAGAGACAGCATGGCTCAATATTTCTGGAGAGATGTTTCAGTGACATGATGAGTATATGCCACGTCGAGTTGCTGCACAACACATTGCAAAACAATGTCCCGTGACTTTTGTCGCCTCATTGTATACGCGTGGCTTTCTCGGTGAAATATCTACAGTTACTTATTGACAACAACAATACGAAGTTACGTACAACGTCGGTGAGCTGAGCACCGGAATTACACAAGCACCGGAGAAGTTTAACTGAAGAATACAAGTCGAGGTAGAATCGGATCATATGCTACGTTGTCCTATAGTGACACGTAACTGTCCAAGTCTGTGAGTGGAACCTTGATGAAGCGCGGCTGGTGCACAAGAAAGCGAGGCCGCGCTTGCGACATTCGGCCCGCCGGTACCGCTGCCATCGAGGCGAAGCGAGCGCACTCGTTCTGCCTTCTCGCGCGCGGCGCCCAACACGTACCTTGCGGTCGTGTTGGCGCGATCCAACACTCGATATCGAGCGGTGCTTCTCCTCAAGCACAAATAAGTAATGCAACACATTTTTTCCAGTGCGACGGCCTTACGCCACCTTACTGGGAGAGTCAGAGTCTGTATGCCCGCGTGGTACCACTCTACTGGTCGAAGTCGGTGCAACCGTCTTGCGGCATCAGTAACTTCCTTTCATCCACGTACTGCTTCCGGCGGAGTGCATGTTTTATTGCGCCAAACAGATGGATAGCGTAAGGTGGGGGATCCGGGTTGTCAGGTGGATCAGAAAGAACAGTCAAATGAAGTTTTGTGAGCTCCTCTGACGTGCGCAGAGTTAAGGCCTTGCTTTTGCATTTCTGGGACGAAGTAACACGCTGAAGTCGTTTCTTGAAATTTCGGAGGATAATATTGCAGGAGTCACAGCTGTGTGCGGCCGTCCGGCACAGATTTTCGCGACCTTGTTGCGATGATGACAGACGCCTCGCCCAACCACTCATCGTGCTTTTGATCACTGCCAGGTCTGTGTAGACATTGTGCAAGCACCTGTGAATATTTGCAATGCTCCAGTTTTTCGCCAGCTGCTCGGAACGCACCTCATTTACGGACGCCATTTTGAAGGGTACGTATAGCGCTGCCACGTATCGGTACATCATGAAACTATAGCGGCTGAAGCGGAAATACTTCACGATGTCCCACATTGCAGAACCTGCTTAGATAATATTAGCGTATTGCAGGCTACTGAAATCTCATCCGAAAATCATTTCAGAATAAACGAGAGGTATGAGGATCTTCTCTCTGCGGGGCCAGCTTATGTAGGACTGGTTTTCGATGACGAGGTCGACTTGTTGGCCAGGGAGAGCAGTGTTTCTGGCCCTGCAATGAATGTCAGTTTACCACCCTCACTGGTCAAGTTACGGATACGGAAAGTGGCCGTGGAAGAATCGCAGAGCACTGGCGCCCTTCAGTTGGCCATCGATGTCAACCAACCAATAAATAGAAGCTCCCCTGGCTACGAAAATTTCAGGCGAGCAGGAGGACGATAACTGCCTCGGTGAGTATGTATACCAACCGTGGTTCGACTGGAGACCAGGACGACAATACTTAACTTGAAGTTGCAGCCACATGAGTAGTTCCCTCCAAGGGATAATTACCCCTGGGTTGTGAGACCTGAGTTTCTCCTGGCGTATACAACTTTCAAATATCTTCCGGGAATTCAGCCAGGTAACACTTTCAGCGACCGCCGATATTTCGGCGGGAGAACACCCCGCCATTTTCAAGGCAAACTGCAACGGACAGGCGGCGTACCCCTGGGTTGTTGAATCAAACTCTCTAAAAGGTGTAAGCAAAAAGTTTTCGATTCTGGGTTACCGGCAACTCTAAATTGTTTTGCAATAGGAATCATTATTATCACTATTTAAGGAATGTGTAACATTTAATAAACGATGACAGTCAGTGACTGTTTGACTTCTATTCCCGGATAAAAGTCTTTTCCATACGCTGCTATCTTCAGCGATATAGTACCTAGCTGTTAAGCATAGTTTCTAGTATCACCTACCCACGTTCTGCTTGGCCGTGTGTATGCCTCTTACTTCTTTGACCCCACCAAGGAGCTTCCTTTGACCCTGTACTGACCATTCACTTGGCTACATGTTACTCCCACCTCTTCTTCATTTTCATCGCAGTCATAATTATGCTCCTCACTCCAGCCTGTTCCCTGTTTCATTTCTTAGTGTTCCTGTCACTCCTCGTAATTTGCAACTTGGTCGCCGAGGAGCCATCAGTTTTAGTTTTTGAATTCTAGTCACTTCAAAAGTCCATGTCTCGCTTTCTTCAGAGCAGCTTGAAAAACGCAGACACGTTTAGTCAGTTGCAACAATGCACCCGAGAGCCCTTCGACTGAGGATTCGAAAAACAATGACAATGCACACCCTTCTCTGACCGACGACCACTCAAGAAGCACGAAGATAAAACAATCAGAGAAAATTATCGAACGGGATGTGTGTACTACCATTAAAAGTCAGTCCTTGGTTTGTTTCCTTTACTAATGTTTCCCACTTGTGACAGTGTCTTTCTTTTGCTGTTTTGATAAAAGGCTGTCTCAAAGTACCTACTGTTTGCGAAAGAAGAGATCAGCGTGTATGTACGCATTATCCTTGACGTCCGTGAACAGGAAACGCACAGTTTGTGAAAGCTGGTTTTCTTAGAGCGCGAGGCGACAGTAACACTCCTGCGCAACACAAAAAGAGTGCACCAGGGCGTCAAAGCTCGCGAGATCAGCACGGCCATCGCCTTCTTCCTTGACTGTTCTCAACCCACAGGACGCGGACGTAACATGTCGTAGAGTGTTGATGGCTGTGTCGCGAAACTGACAACGATGCGGCCTGACGACGATGGTCTTTCCTACCGTTAACAAAATTAACGCAACGCTATACTGTATTTGCTGCAGCGTAGCCCTAACTGAAGTCACAGCTGATTTTTCTGTAGTACGCGAACTAATAGATCGCATCGCATCGTTGTAATATTTCCATCACACGGTGCGTCTACGACTTCAGTCTCGTGTATCGACCAGTTGGATTAGATCGTTTTCCATATGATCCGCAAACACAGTCTTGCCTTGCAGAGTGGACTCGTTTTCTTTCTCACTGGTACAGCTTTGGTTGTTAACTTATTCAAGTAACGTTCCAGTATGACAGCCCACATTATTCGCTACTTCTCACAATGTTTGTAATCAGATGTTCTCTCATTATAGCGTGTATTTTTTGTTTTCCCACTAACTTCACTCTCCTTGTGCTCATCAGCCCCAGAATTCGCTTCATCAGTCAAACTTCGCAGATATCATTACTCTGTTAGTGGAGTCAATCTTCGTCTCCTCTGTACGAGCAATTAAGTTGTCTTAAAGATCTTAGTAGAAGATTATCTGAAACTATAAAAAATTGTTGATTTGACTTCATCGTGAATATCACAAGTTGCAGCAGCAAATTTGGAGAGACCATAGCATCCGTTTCGTAACCGAGGTCGCTTACGCAACCTGTCTGGTGGTGCTCGACTCTGAGGCACCCGGTTCGAATCCTACTGGAGGAAGAAATCTTCGCCGTTAGTATTTGGCGATCTAGGGGCGGATAAGATGGTAGTCTAGAATTGGGACCACCAGATTTAGCGCCAGTGTCCTGGACTAAATTCCAAACGTCTCCGCAGTGTCTCGTGGAATGAAGGCATGTGACACTGTTGGTAGAGATCCGTCCGTCGGAAGTGGCCGGAACACCACTTAGTGGCATTCGAGAGGATCAGGCTATGTGCCTGCACCGGCTTTCACACTCTCCCATCTCTCGTCATTTATAAAACATCACTATGCTATACCTTCCTCAATTAGTCAACTACGCTGAACTGACAAAGAGAAGGCACAACATTAGGCACTTCTTGAGGAAAGGGACCGTGGTGCTCCGGTGAAGAGAACATTTTTAGTTTTGGCTGCTGAACCTGTCCCAGGATCTCCCAGCAAACAGTGCCGTACGTCACAAGTATAGCATAGGTAGACTAAATATCACATATTTGTCTTTGGGGCTCTTGCAGGCTTCCACTGGCACAAAAGCCCAATTACGCAGATACCGTACACTTTATAAGCAGTACGCCATCATCAGGAGGAACCGTAGTACTTGACCTACGCACGATGATGGTGCCAGCATTCGCTAGGGAGAATTTTCAGTTGCTCATCCCGTGAAGGGGACGCATTGTTTGAAGATAATATCGTTGTTATACAGTATGATCACGAACCAGAATGAGGAGGAGTAGTTTTGTTCAGAAACCTTTGTCCGGGTCACCGTGTTGTGCGGAAGACGCCTGGCTGGCAGGTGTCGGGCGCGCTGCTATTTGCGAAGGGAACGATTGTGCGCAGGCCGCCTGCGGCGCGGCCACGTCGTGCGCGTTGCATAACGCGGCACTCGCGGGCCTCCGCTGCCCACACGGAGGCGCGCCTAGCACACAAACCTGTGTGCATCGTATGCGCTTTTGCTGCAAGTTGTCTAACATTTAAAGTGCACGAGGGAAAAGACTGACACACGTAGCAGTATTGGCCTAGCCCACGTATATACATTCAAGTGACAGGTCATCGGATAGCGACATGCGTACGCAAGGTATAAAAGGGCAGTGCATTGGCGAAGCTGTCATTTCTACTCAAGTTTTCGACGGAATTATGGCCACACGACGGGATCTTTGAATGCGGATTGATTGCTGGAGCCAGACGCATGGAACATTCCATTTCGGAAATCGCTAGGGAATTCAATTTTCCGAGATTCACAGTGTGCCGAGAGTACCAAATTTCAGGCATTACCGCACACCACGGAAAGTGCAGTGGCCGAATCTCTTCACTCAACGGCCGTGGGCAGCGGCGTTTGCGTAGCGTTATCAGTGCTAACAGACAAGTAACTGCGTGAAATTATCGCAGGAATCAATGTGGGTCGTATGACAAACGTATCCGTTAGGGCAAGTCGGCGAAATCTGGCCTCAATGGGCCATGGCAGCAAACGACCGAGGCGAGTGCCTTTGCTAAAAGCACGACATCGCCTGCAGCGCCTGTCCTGGACTCGTGACCGTATCGGTTCGACCCCAGACGATTGGAAAATCGTGGCCTGGTCAGATGAGTTCCGATTTCAGTTGATAAGAGCTGACGGTAGGGTTCGAGTGTGATACAGACCCCACGAAGCCACGGACCCAAGTTGTCAACAAGTCACTGTGCTGCTGGTGGCTCCGTAAGGGTGTGGGCTGTGTTTACATGGAATGGACTGGGTCCTCTCTTCCAACTGAAGCCATCATTGACCGGAAATGATTATGGTTCAAATGGCTCTGAGCACTATGGGACTTAACATCTGAGGTCATCAGTCCCCTAGAACTTAGAACTACTTAAACCTAGATAACCTAAGGACATCAGACACATCCATGCCCGAGGAAGGATTCGAACCTGCGACCGTAGCGGTTCTAGGCGCGGTTCCAGACTGAAGCACCTAGAACCGCCGGCCCGCACTTGTCGAAGGCGTCGTACAGCGCGTCTACCTCCGTCGATATGTCGTAAAGACCGCTCTACAGTGCCGATGATATCTTCTGTTGTGCTGTAGCGCGGGCTACGAAGAGCTTCCTTCGTGATGGTAATCGTAAGGACTCGTATCGAGTGAATACGACGGATGTTGCAGTATCCCCCACTCTCACGTACGCAGGAGGTCCTAACGTAGCTCGCTGTGTGGCATCATGAATTGTCATGAAGGATGATGGGGTGCAGTGTCAGGAGGAAACATTGTTTGCGCTCCGACCACGTCCCAAATGTGTGTGTGACACACACCCACACCCGAGGGAGGAGTCGAACTTCCGGCGGGAGGGGCCGCGAAATCCGTGACATGGCGCCTCAAACCGCGCGGCCATTAAGACCACGTGCCACTTCAGTCTTGTTCTACGCACGTTGCTCGTGTTTCCTAAACATACTGTTAGGGCGCTTGAATCGATTACCTGCACTGTCACATAGTATACATAGCAGCTGACTCAAACACAACGTCACCACCCATTGCACTACTTCAGCTGACCTGCTGTCAGTTACAGATAGCGGGTATGCCACGTGACGCACATCCTCCGTATTACGACAGTATTGCCATTACTTTATATCCACCCCATGTATAAAGAACTTCGGTTACAAGACAGTAGGAAGACTGAGCATTGGGGTTTTGTGACTATACCCTTAGAAACGGAGCACAAGCTCGGGCTACGGAAGGAAAACGGCTGTCTGCATTTCAAACTAACCATCTCGGCATTTGCCTGAAGCGCGAAAGGATCACGGAGATGCAGACACAGCAAGACATGCGTTGTAGGTAGCAATGTGGGTCACTGTTGACAGTCCCAAAGCGCACGTTCCTATTACTTAATCAGTATATTGCCTCCTCCTACGTGTATCTCGCGGAAGGTAAAATTATACAGATTCGAGCTCAGACAGAGGCTACTAACAATTGTTCTTCATGCGGTCTATTCGCGACTGTAACGGGAAAGGGGAGATGACAATTGTACTCAAAGATCGTCTCCCTCCTCCCGCCACACACCACAAGATGACTTGCGAAGTATATAGGGTGTTTGGAAATTTCCGTTACGACTAGTAGAGGCAACTCAGTGGTTAGTATTTTGAATTGGAGCCCATGTTTCTGTGCTACAACCAATTGAAAACATGTTGCTAACGCGACCTCTTCTACAAATAATTTACTAGACGTGACCCGGTACATCACTCGTTGTACAATTCTACTCATTAGTAACGAAAGAAACAAAAAGGAAACATGATCAGTTTTGTCCACCTCCCTAGCGAACATGTTTTCAAACGGCTGTAGCACAGAAACGGTACGTTTTCGGACGTGGGTTCAAAATATTGTTTATTTACTCCCCTCTAGAGGGCCAAGAAGTTTGCAACGGGAATTTCCGAACATCCTGTATATGTTGATGTTGCTTTAAAACTGATTTAAGCACAACACGGAAAGCCTTAAATGTGAATGCTCAGAAACGATCTGGACCGCCCGCCCTCACGAATCCGAGTTTCCTGTCTAAACCTCTGCATCCCAACAGACGTACCGATACTCATTCTCCACGCGAGCATAAAGCAATAGCGCAAAAGCGCTGCTTAAAACTGGTGTTTAGGTTTAGTTTGAGCCATGGCGGCAGCAATTTGTCGGCGACTGACAGGAGCGTATTTTGAATGCGCAGGATGGGGACGCGGGAAGTGCACAACAAGCTGGAGAAGAACCGGCGCGCCCATCTCAAGGAGTGCTTCGAGCTGCTGAAGAAGCAGCTGCCGCCCTCGCCGGACGAGAAGAAGACGTCCAACCTGAGCATCCTGCACAGCGCGCTGCGCTACATCCAGGTGAGTGCGCGGGGGCCGCAGGGGTGCGCCTCACGGCTAAACAAGCTGTACTTGTAAAATACCGGGACTACTGCATACAAACACTGCCGGAAAGGAAGTTAGCACACTCTTTTGAAGGTCTCCAATTCACTCGAATTTATTGTTGCAACAGTGCGTATCGAGTACCTGAAAAGATTACATTTGCAGATCAATACCATAATCGGCTCTGAGGTATCAGGTATCGACCCATGCTGCAACCCCCATAAAAGTACGTGGTTTAGCTTCCACGACGGGCAATGGAGGCGCTGACTGGTATCCTGTCGATGGTACTGATAGCGAATACTGTCCTGGGATACGTTATGCCTCGCTTGCTCGGCCTGTTCACGTAGTTCTGTAAGAGTTGTCGGTTAACGAGTCACACGAGTCACTTCTCGTCCCGTCATATCCAACACGTACTCAACTGGACGGCCAGGAAAGTTGCTACACGTCTGACAGAGTGCGTTGAGTTCCACGAGCAGTTTGTGGGCGAGCATTATGCTGTAGGAGCAACACATCACATTGCAAGAGAACGGGGCCAACATTATGGACGTACCGAGCGCTGGTTAGCGTACTCTCCAGGCCTAGGGCCGGTGTGTCTCGGACGAACGCACCCCACGAGATAGCCTACGTTGTACGCGCAAACGACCATCACTTGCGTGCAGGCAGAATGTGCTTTCATCGCTGAAGACAACGGCGCGACATTCCAAGTGATCCTCCGACAGCAGCAGTCGCGTGCACGTCGATGCTGTGGCGTGAGCAGAAGACGGACTGCGGACTGCAGGTGTGCGTGCACGTAGGCCCATTGCTACAGAAGCCGCCTTACCTGTGCTGTTGTAGCTGTACCATCTGTCACTGATGCCCGCCCTTACGAGACGTCTGTGCTGCGTGGACGTCCAGAACCCCGTCTACGGGTATAGAATGTTCACGTGGCCGCCGATACCGCCATCGTTGCACAACTGACGCAGCACGCCCACCTTGTGTGGCACTTCCCCGAAAGGACCATCCCGCCACTCGGAAGGCCACAAATTAACCCTGTACAGACTCGCTCAGTTGGTTGTTGAAAGCACGAATGCATCTCCGTGGCGTGATCGTCTGCTTGCTTCACACCTCAGCACAACGCTGAGCTTTCTGGCTGTGAGCATTCCCTATTAGAAAGTAGATACAGATGGCCCACTGATATCTATGCAACTACGCTATCTGTTGGTTGACGATGCTGAAACCATTACCAGTATATCTACTAACCCCTAGATGGAATACGCTGTTACCGGATCAAACTCGACGTCGTCATTTCAGGTGTACCGATTTTTTTGGAGCAGTGTATTTAGTTATTTTCCCGTCCTCAACATACCCTCCCCCCCCCCCCCCCTGCACTATCCCCCCAACCCTGTATGCCTGTTTTCCATTGGTGAAAATAGCACTGGAAACTCTGTGAGCTCCTTGGTGACGGGTGACACTTTTTCCAACGGACTGAAATCTTGTTCTTTGTAATGCGGATTTGAACTCGGGGAAAATATAAGTGTGGTGGTGCTAGCTCGGGCAAATAAGGTGAGTGGTCTAACACAGGCTAGTAACCTCTTAACAGACACTGCAGTAGGAGACGCCGCGTCCTTGATGTACAAGCCGTGACTTGTTCTTCCATAATTCGAGCCGTTTTTCTCTCATTTTCTCACGGAGTTGAGCAAGAACCTCATTGTAGTAATGTTGATTAATAATTTGACCTTCAGGAACCATGTGAAGATACAACTATTCCACGAATATATACATTCTTTGTCCCGCAGCGATCGCAGGGTCGGCGTGGTTACAACGGATTTGGCAATGTTAATGTTAGGGATGGCCTGATGCCTTTCCTGCCGCCACCCCGTACCCCCCAGGAAGGAGTCAGTGTACCCCAAATGTCTGCGTCTAGTGTAAATCGTGAAATGGTGCGGACGTGTTTCAAATGTCTGCGACGGGTAACTGAGGCGGAACTTGGGGACCAGCCCGGTGTTCACCTAGCAGATATATATATATTAAAAACAATCATCATCGCTTTGAAGCTTGATTTGCTCATTCGAGCATTTTTTTGTCTCGGCGAAATTGCACGGCCTGGTGCTGAGTTTCTCGATCATAAGTGAAAGACCAAGATTCGTGACATGTTATCACTCTTTCCGAGATACTGGGATGATTTTCAGTAGTGTTCGACGCGTCATTACAAACATTTTCACGAGCTTCTTTTTGTTCGTCCGTGACAATTTTCAGCACCATATACTTTTCTCATGTTAAATTCGTTATGTAACATTCGCCTTTCGCATTTTTGTCAATTCCTACAGTTTCAGCAATCGATTGAATACTCAACCGGCGGTCAGATCGAATCACAATACGTACATTTTCGATATTTTCATCCGTTTTCGATGTTGAAGGGCGTCCTGGAAGTGAGTCATCTTCAACGTCTTCAAGGCCATCTTGGAAACGCTTGAACTACTTAAAATCTCCACTACGTGATGAATAGTCTTGAAACGTCCCCTTTGAACAATTATACACGACTGTGCTTAACCTGACACACAATATTTATAGCGCAACGCAATCTGACTTTCAAAATTCCCTACAAAAGAATGGCCCTGACTAACATTAAACTATACCTTTCACAAATCACTTACCTCACAAAAATCTTCGCTACTCAAGCTACTGCTATACAGCGAGTGCCACAACTGCCAGCTAAATAAAAGATTCAAACTACGGAAGGCACTAACTACTGATAGGGATAGTTAGCAAATGAAAGATATTAATAGAGAACAAACAATGTATTTACCTTGATATCATCATATAATATAAAAATTTCAAAACTCCGCCATCTCTCTCCCCACATCCACCACTGCTGGCGGCTCACCTCCAACTGCGCAACGCTACGCGCTGTTCACAGCCAGCTGCCTAACACTACAATGGCGAGTATTACAACAATGCAAAGCAGCCACAGACTGCACACAGCACAGCCAGTGATTTTCATACAGAGTTGGCGTTACCAATAAAAAAACCTAAACAGCCTACTTACATAGCCCCCATGCTCCCCACAAAAAATTTTACAAATTGGTTTGGGCAGTGGCCAATACAGATTTGAAAAAAAATTTTCATATTTACAATAACAAAGAAATCAAATGCACACACTTATTGATACAATGTTGGTCAAAAGCTAAAAATTTCTCACAGTCCATAAAGACAGTCCACATTGTTCATCACAGTAAAAATGCAGAGTTTTTCTCAAAGTCTGAGCAGTAAAAGAAAATGCACATAGAAGTAGTGGATTTCCATGCAGTCTTGAAGAAGTAGTGTTGTCCTTCCAACGGAAAGACAGTGCTGACTCTTTACATGCAGACAGGTAATGGGCCACAACATAGCAAACCCACAGCAGAGTCATTCGACGTTTTGAAGAATATTGGTAGGTAGGTCATCACAGAACAGACCCACTGTAGTCCTGGTAGAGATTACGGTAATGGTAGGCTACCAGAGGTGCAGACCCACTGCAGTCCTTGTAGAAATAATGGTATTGATGGATCATCAAAGATGTAGACACACTGTAGTCCTTGTAGAGATAATGGTACTGGTGGGTCATCAAAGATGCAGACCCACTGTAGTCCTTGTAGAGATAGCCAGCAGCCATCTGTTGTGACTGTGCAGGTGCACAATCACCATTGAAGAGTCTTGCGGATAATATAGCAAGTCCATAAACCACCACTTGTGCACTCACAAAGTTTTTGAAATTGTCCTTAGAACCAGCAATGCTGTTATCCAGTCCCTTGCTGAATTATTAACACATGTGCAAACACTAACAGTCCCTACTTCTCACAGTCTCCGCTATACAGTTCTTTTACTAAAAGATAGTTTTCCGTTGAGGGAGTTACAAGGAAAAGGAAGGTGATGGACACACTTCCAATACCCAGTTTTAGCTGCGTTGCACGAAATACCTCAGTTCCACCACAATATCCCTTCTGAATGGTATACATATCTGTGACGGAGATTTGTCCACTGCAAGAAATGCTATCTGTTACCAACGAGACACCATCCACCTGGTCATTCGATACAGGAACCCCTGAAGCAGGGAAGTTCGGATACAAGACGTGATATTTGCTGTCGGATCTAGTATTTGAAATTACATCGATAGCTCGATAGTATTTGAACGAAAGTATTCACTTTGACAGTATCGTAAGGTTTTTATTTGTCGAATACAAAACGATTTATTACTAGAATTCAAGGCGAAAAAGGGCTGGGTTGTTCTGGCTCTTCCTGAGCCATCAAGGAATGGTTTATTTCGCTTTACAGGGAAGTGCCGAGGGTAAAAATTGCAGATGAACCGACGGCTTGCCTGCAGCTTAAGTGATGATAGGTTTCAGTGGGTATGTAGATATGACTAGACTTGTACAGCATTGATTAGCTCGAACAGCTGCATCAAACAATTCTGCAGACTGCAGGTCACATCAGCGACACTTGAAGGCTATTGTGTTTGCCCGTAACGGAGCTCTTCGGACGTAAAGAAGGCAACCGGAAGCTGCGCCGTTCCTGGCCTCGAGATGAGATGCAGCGCGGTGTGACATTGCTCTCGCCGGCAGAGTGCTGCCGAACAGCCGCGGTTCACAAGCAGGTGCAGGCGATCTTCTGCAGCTCTTCTCGTGTCTCTGCGCCCAGCAGCGTCTGCGGAGAACTCGCCGTGTCAGATCTAACGCAGCACAAAGTGGCAGAGAAGCGCTCACCGACGTTTCCCCTTTCCTGTCTATCCAGGACGGCTGTATAGTAGCGGATGGTTCTGTGCGCCATGTGCTCGGTGAAGCTGCCGCCAGCGTGGCTCCCGGAGGTGCCTCCTTGCAATCATCTCAGTTTGCTGCACGTCACCTCGTTTCGTCCCCCCGCGCAGGGATGTAGCTTTCATAAAGGTAGGACAGCAAAGACCTCTTGTGTCGGAGGACCATGTGAGATGCTACTATGTACCTGAGTCACGGCTGTTCTTCATATCGTAAGTGGCCAGTAGTAGGTGGTGTGTGTGTGTGTGTGTAGTGTCGTGTCGATATTGTACCGGACCGCTACTCGGGCGAAGATCCACCATTTGGTATAACGCTGTGTGACGCTGTCTTTGAAATTAGTGTTGGCTGTTTCGTAAACTAACGTTTGACAACAATTTTAATGTTCGCAGCAATTGTTTGGCTTGTCGCTGCATTTGACGATCTTCCCGTAATGAAAGTTGCAGAGAAATTAATCGAGACCGTGGATCTCCGGGTCTTATCTCCTACTGGCAGGCAGAGAATGGATAGCAACAATCGCTTTTAGTTTCATAAGGACAGAATTTTCTTTACACTAAATGCCGCTCGTACCCTTTGTATAGATTTGAGTGGAACATTCGTGACCAGGCCTCGCGGCTGGCCTTGTCTCGTCGTGCCTGTCTGCAGCTGCCAGCCGGTGGGCCGATCCCGGCGCTACGCAGCCATGCGA
Organism: Schistocerca serialis cubense; assembly: GCF_023864345.2. Classification (NCBI taxonomy): domain Eukaryota; kingdom Metazoa; phylum Arthropoda; class Insecta; order Orthoptera; family Acrididae; genus Schistocerca; species Schistocerca serialis. The sequence goes on along the minus strand of NC_064646.1, from coordinate 469,119,391 downwards.
TACGGCAGTGCGGGAGTGCGCATGCGCGCGGCCCAGCTGGCAGCCAAGGTCGCGCAAGGTCGCGCTCCGTGCCACGCAGCTCGCAGCCGCCTCCGCCTCCGCCTGCGCACACCTGACACTCCCGTACCAAACGATTCGTCAATACCGGCGCCCTACTGTCTATTGCACGTACGCGATCGCCGAGGTTTCGCTAATTACGCATTAGGCACAGTGATATTCCGCATTTTGCATCCTCTTCACGGAGTGTGCAGCGAGAGTATGTCGTCTTCATTTGCCGTATACTCCTCATTTATTTCCCCCTCCCCCCAGGCCTTATTTGCCGTGCAGACCTCATCTGCAAACTTTTGAAAAGAAATATGGAGAAAATTTCCGCCTTTTACAACAAACAATTTATTTTCCTGTAAGGGCAGTGCAATGGCGGAGGTGCCATTTTGTACCCAGGTGATTCATATGAAACGGTTTGCGACGTGATTGTGGCCGCACGACAGGAATTAAGACTTTAATCGTGGAATGGTAGTTGTATCTAGACGCATGGGACATTCCATTTCGCAAATCGTCTGCGAATTCAATATTCCGAGATCCACAGCGTCAAGAGTGTGTCGAGAATACCAGATTTGAGGAATTATCTCTCACAATGGACAAAGCAGTGGCCAGCGGCCTTCACTTAACGACCGAGAGCAGCGCCGTTTACGTAGAGCTGTCAGTGCTAAAAGACACGTAACGCTGCCTGGAATAACCGCAGAAATCAATGTGGGACGTACGACGCACATATTTGTTAGGACATTGCGGCCAGATTTGGCGTTAATGAGCTGTGCCTTTGCTAACAGCACGACGTCGCCTGCAGCGCGTCTCCTGGGCTCGTGACCATATCGGTTGGACCCTAGATGACTGGAAAACTGTGTTGTCGTCAGATAACTTCAGTGTGGATGCGTACCACGCTCGAACTCTTATGGGAATCGGCGAAATGCCGCGAGTAGTGAGGATAATTGGCGAGAGGCACTACTCTAGGAGTGTGTTGATAAGTTGAGAATTTAGGTCTGAGGGGAGGCGTGCTGGGGTAGTCCGTGCAGTTGCGACGGCGAATGTGTCCGGATGGTGCAGTGGTCAGGACACCCAGGCTCGAGTCCTGGCCTGGCGCAAATGTTCAACTTTCCCGTCGATTCAAATCAGTACCCACTTGCAGCTAACGTGATTCTTTCTTTTGTGTCGTCGGTGTTAATTTGGTAACATGGTAGGTTTCTTGAATGACGGGTGACTGATTTTAAATTAGATTGTCGTTGTCGATTCTTGACACTATTACTTCTCGAGTGTCAAATGCGTTATATGATTTTGGGTATATATACTGAAGCCACGAGTGAAAATTTTCACCGAGGCTGCGAATCGAACCCGGGTCTCGTGTTTACTAGGAAGGTGCCTTAGCCCCTAAACCAGTGAAAATGAGTTGCATTCGGAGGAGTCGGCTTCGTTGATGGCGAGAATCCAGAGACGTGCGCTGGGCGTCGTCCCGCTGGACTCTGTGGCTAGCGACCTGCCTAGTGAGCAGGAGGCCCGTGTTCGATTCCCGCCCTCGGTACAAAACTTCACTCGCCGCTTCGGTCTACATACATAAAAATCATATGTGCGTGAGACCAGTAATGTCTCTGAAACTGTGTCATTACGAATACTTTATAGTTTCAGTAAATTAAAGGCTAGAAGAAATACTATCCTGAGATCCGGTTTAATGAAGACCCGATAAACAAGGTTCACTGTTCTGTGGCACCAGTACTTGGTTTTGATATTTTGCGTTTCTTCTTAATGACAGCAATTGCAGCAAACACATTTTCGTCTCTTTGGGAACCGTTTATAATTGACTAGTTCTACCAACAGAGTGCTGAGAGTTGAGCCACTACGCGTGCTTTATGCTCCAAGGCTTCGGCGAGTGGCACCTCATTCAGATGGGCGGCCTCCACTGTGAAAGAGGCGTAAATCACATCGCGGTTCGCCTGCTAAAATTATTGAAAACTGCAAAATGGTTCAAATGGCTCTGAGCACTATGCGACTTAACTTCTGAGGTCATCAGTTGCCTAGAACTTAGAACTAATTAAACCTAACTAACGTAAGGACATCACACACATCCATGCCCGAGGCAGGATTCGAACCTGCGACCGTAGCGGTCGCTCGGTTCCAGACTGTAGCGCCTAGAACCGCACGGCCACTCCGGTCGGCTGAAAACTGCAGATCACCGCTTGCACGTTTCCGCCACGCGTCGATTGGGAACGCCAGTCTTGGTTACAGAAGGTCGTGGCGGGGACCGCCTCCTTACGCGAGGCTTCCTCCGTCAAAGAGGCGGCATGAAATGAAATGATCGTACGGCATTCTTGGCGGGGAGGTCCCATCGGGGTTCGGCCTCCTTGCGGCAAGTCACATTGGGCGACTTGCGCGTCGATGATGATGAGAAGACGATGAGGACAACACAATACCCAGTCCACGGGCGGAGAAAATCTCCATCCCATCCAGGAATCGGACCCGGGCCCGGTGCATGGGAGGCATGCAGGTTACCACTCAGCTAAGCAGGCGGACAAAGAGGCGGTGAGGTGATTCGAAAGAACGGTACGTTTCGTTTTTAGCCTCGTAGTCTGAATTTTCAACTCTGTCACAGCAATGTTGTCGCCTGCTACTGGGAGCCCCATGTTGGAAATACAGAAAGAGCTACCCGCGGCGGTGTCGGTGTCGACCAGAGGAAACACCCCTCCTAGCCAGTCACTGCGGCTCGTTCTTTTTATTTCCAGTTCTGCTTTCGCCGAAACACTCGTAGTGGTGATCGTTTGGATAGAAAATGAAAACAGAGTGAGTCAGAGGAGTGCGCGTGGAACGTTAGGCTTAAAGACATTGCAGATGACTGTCACCAAACATAAAGTAAACGAGCTCTATTGTGAAGCGGAAGATAACTTCCCCAAAAATGTGTAATCGTTCGTATGTATGTGGCTGGGGCATCGACGAGCACACCTCCATCACTCGCACATTTCCGAGTGATTAAACATGGAGCAGTGCTCTCTCTTGCACATAGACAAATTTCAGATAAAAGCGCCACAATGAATATGTTTCATTCTGGTACTTGAATGTTTCACGCTCTGAACTAATGATAGGCCTTCTGGTACTGTTTTCAGATATTGTTTTCTTCGAAATTTGAAATAAATAGGCAAGTTTCCGAATGAATTACCCGATACCAGACAACGAAGAGTAACAGGAAGTCTGAGGTTCACTGTAATTGCTTTCCTGAAATTTGGCTTTGTGTGAAACAATTGGTCTTGCCATACTAGTTAGTATTACAAAATCTCATATTCGTTAGAATCTCAGAATCGGAAGATGACATCCTAGAGAAGTTACAGAAACCGTTCCATATTCACCTCCCTCTTGGTTTGCTTGGATCTTGTACTGTTAATAGCGCATCACTACGTACCAACATATCGTTCTCGTTACTTGACATAAAGCTGCAGGCGATGCCGACACTGTGCGAGTAATGTTTGCCACCAGTGTCGACAGAGTACGTCCTCCGAGAAAGTCGGGGACACACAAACATGTTTCCACTGACAGTGTGTATGGGGCGTTAGATGGCGGCTGCGGTAACGGGGCTTGGCTGTATACGGGGCTATTCATACGTGGCTTCGGCGTTTCAGAAGACGATTGCCCGAAAATTACAAAGCATACAGAACGTGAGTGGGCACAGACCCACTCCAATTTATGATTCGTAATACACACCGTCGTGTTGTTAAAGAGCGCACGGTTAGGGGGCAGGCGTGTCAGAACGTGGCGTATAATGGAATGATGCGGTAATTTAGTGCTCTTGAGGCATTTGTGACTATTTATCAACGATTTCGTACCAAATGCTAGGGAAAACAGTCCTTGGGCGGCACATTCCGTGAGACTGTCTCCTTTACGTGAAACAGGCTGGTCGGGACCGTGAGCGTGTGCGGGAATTATTCGTCAGCAGGACGACACGTGCGAGCAGAGACTGGACGTGCCGCAGTCAGTTGTCCGGAGCATTCCGCGCAAACGTAAAATCTTGCCGGCTGCAGCTGTTGCTTGCGCTGACTACTCGGGGCTGTGAGTTTAGTTCTGGCTTTTGCAATGTCCTGCAGCGGCTGCTGGACGAAGCCAGTTTTTTTTTTTTTTTTTTTTTTTACTGAAGTTGTTTCTTAGCGACGAAGCCACGTTTCGTGTCAAGATGAACAGTGACAATGTGCGTATTTGGAACAGAGAACATCCACACGAGATTGTGGAACATTTTCGTGACCATCTAATCGTTAAACTGCTAAAAAGTTGAAACGTTCAAGTACATGGTTGATATTGTAGTACGATACAGCGCACGATATGCAGGGAACGAAAAATATGAGTAAAGTAGAAAATTATCTGAGGTGTCGAAACGGCAAAGCGAGGACCACAACCCGTTATTTTTGTCAACATATTGCTGATTTACATTTGCTAGTAACTGCCAGACGTATATGACAAATTCTTTCACATTACAAATGTCTTGCATTCAAGAAACTACTGCAGAAGCGTGCTCTAACACCCAAACATAAGCAGGCTAGAACGAAATTTCACTCTGCAGCGGAGTGTGCGCTGATATGAAACTTCGTAGCAGATTAAAACTGTTTGCCGGATCGAGAGGCTAACTCGGGACATTAGCCTTTCGCGGGAAAGTGCTCTACCGAGTTCGAGTCTCGGTCCGGCACACAGTTTTAATCTGCGAGGAATTTTCATAAGTAGGCTACATTGGAGTTTGTTGAGAGACATGTCATAAACTTCAGAATGGGATAATGTGATCTTCAGTGATGAGAAGAACTTTAATTCGGATGGATTTCAGTATTATTAGCACGATGTGAGAAGAGAGCAGCAAGTAAGAATGAGTAGAAATTTTGGTGGATGAAGTGCTTTGATTTGGGCAGCCTTATGCACTAAAGGTAGGTCACACATTGCTTGGCTGAACACAAGACGTGTACACTGAGAGCCTAGAGACAGAATTCATTACAATGTATGAGATCCTTAGGCGCTAAAGTTTAATGTTTCATCAAGAGAAGGCATTTGCACATGTTTCTGCTACAACTCTGACCTGCGCGTAGCCCGATTTTGAACCCAGTGGAAAATCTTGAGGGAATATCTGCAAGGCGTGTTTACGCAATGGAAGGACATTTGAGATGCTATGTGAGCTGAAAAGAGCGATACGAGAAGAATGGGAGACAGTTTCACTGCAAGAACTACAAACACTAACTAGATCGATGCCAAAGAGAAGTAAAATTCTAAAAATGCAATAACGCAACAAGACTGCAATTTCCGTCCAGGTAATGCAAACGCCTTATTTTGTTATTCGTGTTTTGAAAGAACTATGTAATTCCGCCGCGATTGTTTGTGTGTTATATGGCTCTAATATTTGCATAATAAATTCGATACACCTATGCTTCAGGCACTGAACAATTACTTTCATAGGAACCGTGCCTTATTACCGAGTGCAACAACAGTGATAACTAAGCGTGTGCCCTATGCGTCGTGCGGTATTTTAGCGGGGCTGCCGCAGTTGTACTGTTGTGAAATGAACTGCATTCGCCGGAGGCGTGGGCCGGCGTCGTCCCCGCCACGGTACCGTTACGTTACACCCGGACGCGGCCGCTCGCCTCTGCGCATGCGCCGCCGCCTCTGCCTTCACGCCTCGGCGTCAAACAGTTCTAAAGCAAGCAGCAGACACGCCAGAGGCCAAAACAGTCACGATCGTGCCATTTTATATTTACTCGGAAAAAACTACTCTAGTTTATTTAGAGTTCTTGGGAGGCTGTATCGTTATTCCGAAACACGTATCATGATGCTTCAATAAAATTAAAAGTGAGTGATTTTGAAAATAGCGGAAAGAGCGCAAGGTAAATCGTAGAATACCGAATCCTTCAATTTACAAGCGGAAACTTGTCTGTGAACTACGGACCGACAATTGAAGACTTAGAAATACTTCCAATCCATGTGTGCCAGTGCTTAACAGTCTTGGTTAAAAACAGTCTTGGTTGCAATTTTAGTTATTGACTTTTCAACTACGCGTTTCGCCTTATTTAGGCATCTTCAAGTTGACCTTAATTTGATATTTCTTAGAACGATCCTTTAGACAGTGTAGCCAAATGGCATCGTCAATACATCAGGCCAACATCGCCTTCGTTAAACTCAACGCTACACTGTATAAAGGATCGTTCTAAGAAATATCAAAAAAATGGCTCTGAGCACTATGGGACTCAACTGCTGAGGTCATTAGTCCCCTAGAACTTAGAACTAGTTAAACCTAACTAACTTAAGGACATCACAAATATCCATGCCCGAGGCAGGATTCGAACCTGCGACCGTAGCGGTCTTGCGGTTCCGGACTGCAGCGCCTTTAGCCGCACGGCCACTTCGGCCGGCCTAAGAAATATCAAATTAAGATCAACCTGAAGATGCCTACATAAGGCGAAACGCGTAGTTGAAAAATAAAAATTGAAGACTTGAAATAAAAAAGGCTCAAAGTGCCGAAATAAGCGTTGGGTTGTTTGGGGGAAGAGACCAAACAGCGAGGTCATCGGTCTCATCGGATTAGGGAAGAATGGGGAAGGAAGTCGGCCGTGCCCTTTCAAAGGAACCGTCCCGGCATTTGCATGGAGCGATTTAGGGAAATAACGGAAAACCTAAATCAGAATGGCTGGACGCGGGATTGACCGTCGTCCTCCCGAATGCGAGTCCAGTGCCGAAATAAGGAATTTTGAAATTCTGTGTGACAGCTCTACGTGCCGAGCCCCGTATCGTATGAAAGGCTCAAATCAAACTGTTATAGATGAAGACGTAGTACCATATCCAATCGGCAGATGGTATATGGCTTACTAGCCACTGCTGTTAACCTATGTAAGGTCGTGTGTTCCGCGCGATTACTCCTCAGTGGTGGATAAGATGGTGGAGGTGGCAAATGTTTGTAACAGTTTGATCGGAAAGAAACGGCGAATTAAAGGACGAGGTACTGTGGCATAATGCGGAAAAAGCTGAAATTGAGCGAAAGAGTAGGCAGGAACGGGTAATAAATGTATTGCTGCAAAAGGTCACATCATAGGAAGTAAGTCCCAGTTACTGATCGCTAACGTACACTCTTGAGTTACCAAATACATTGTTGCAGAAGATGTAGAGGACGTGATACAGTAATCGAGACAAATAGTCATTTCTCGTCAGTAACATGAATGCACGTGACTTGTCGTATTTCGAGAAAGTAGCAGATTATGCTACAAACATAGCAAATCTAAATGTATGCAAAGTACAGTGGACAGTACGGTTAGACAAAAAAACGCATCATGTAGTTAAGACCAGGAGAAGCTTAAATGAAGCGGACGTCTCGGAAGATATCCGTGTACGAGTACGGAACACCAAGAAACTGCAATTACAGTTTTACAAAAACAGAATGAACTTTTACTCTCTTTTTGATGTGGCACTTACAGCTTTCCATGCATTTCCGCTTTCATTAAGTTTTTCATATTATTACAACTCAATGTTTATAATTTCCTCTGGAAACTAGATCCATTCCGTGCTTGACTTTCAAATAAAACACATTAATAGTGCAATTATGATCATTAACTCTTTATTATACGCTTATCTCATTTTCCTCAAATCCACGATTTTGGCCTTTTTTTATTTCAAGGCTATTAACAACTGCACGTTAAGCACTTACACACACTCACAGCCACGCATATTCCTAATGCGATTCGGTTCCTTTGACAAGTGTTAGGGTAAAACATAACACTCGTTCATCCCTTGAGTTTGCACGCACACGTACCAGTATTCTTTCAATTTTCACTTCAGAGAGAGCTGCTGTTCGTTTGCTCTATCAGGGTAGCCCTCACGTCGAAAGCCGAGCGAGGTGGCGCAACGGTAAGACGCTGAATACCAGAGAATGAACGACTGTTCAAATCGCGGTCCGGCCATCCAGGTTTCGGTTTTTTCGAGGTCCCCAAAATGGCTAAAAGCGGCTGGTTTCAAAATACTTCCGAAAAGGATGATCCAAACTTTTGCACTGTCTCTATGCACTCGCCGTAGAAGGGACATTAACCGTCGGTTTTGTGTGTGTGTGTGTGTGTGTGTGTGTGTGTGTGTGTAAATGGCACAAAACAGGAAATTTTTCCAGAAATCCAAAGAGGCCACGTGCTATGGATCAAGGTAGACCGAAAAGTCGAAAGCAGAAGGCAAAATGAGAAAGACAATTTGTATACGAATAGTGATGATCAAACATTTATCTCTGTACTACTTTAAATTTACTTAAATGCTCGAGGCGTAGTGAGGACGCGGATATTGCCACTGTAGGTGTTTCCATATCTGCGCAGTACAGTAGGCCGCTGGGGAATCTTGCGCTCCGTGCTCATCACTTTGCGTGGTTTTTCGCTGTGTATGAGAGTTGGCCTTGGGCTGCATACGTGCGTTAACTACTGCTGCTTCGCCCTACCACTTTCTGCGTGCCGAGCCCTCTGGGAAGCAAACTGAACACAACGCGACATACAGTATATTACACTAGCTAGAAGCGAACGAACATCCGTGTGTAGGTCCTGCCACGAAACGTAACGCTTAGGACCAACTCTGTTACTACCTTCTTAAAAAGAATCATGTTTCATCCTTGCCTTCTTGAGGATATGGTCAGAAATTTCTCAAGGAGTAACAACCTGCACAAAGGTTTGGCCTGTTTTTAAGAGATTTTCGGATACGAGAGAGTGTTGTCGGCAGTGACACTAGCAAAACTCCGAGCACTATGAAAGCTGGGTATATTGCCCACTTCATTCGTAATCCCTTAGTACACGCTCATCGTCGTTCCCGAATACGTGTGTGTCCGCTTTAAGCGCTATGCCACCTCGTTGAGTCTGCTGGAGCTCATTTGTGCACGAGAGATACTTGCTGTCCCCCCCCCCCCCCCCCCTTTTCACGGAGCGAACTGAGGTGTAATTACTTTTCGTGAACTGTTTCACTTCCGCCAAGAGCGCTCTCTCTTGCCTCGCCTTTGCAGCTCACTTTTGCTTGTCTGCAAAGTTTTTCTGAATTTCGGAAAATATTTCACGGATTAGTCCTTTCTGTCCTGAGTTCTTATTATTTGGGCTGCACTTCTAGAAGCCTAGAAGCTTCCTTCAGGACACACACGTTTAGTCCCTAAACACAGAAACAGATTAAAATAACTGAAGTTTTGCGCCTGTATGTTATGCGTACTCCGATAGTTGTAAAAATAAGTCTATTCAGTTGCTGACGAAACTTCCAGATTGGTGTACAGCTTTAATTTCTGCCTGTGGCCAACGCAAGCAGAGTTCACGGAATTTTCCTTCGGATTCCATTTCTCCTTGTTGACTGGCGTATCCCCAGCGTGCGATCTGCTGCAGACCGTGTCTGACTAATTTAGCCGTATGCTGGGAGGGGAAGTGAGAAGAGAAGCCGCTTTTTGCGAGGCGCTGTCCCCCGTATGACCGCCACGTTCGCGATGACGTCACAGGCCGGCCAAGGCCGCGGTGTGAAACAGTTGTCGGACCGGCAGACTGCGGCAGCTGAAGCTACGACTTTCTGCCAACATGGCTGCCTACAGCTACCGCCGACCTGTGTGTAAATAGCGTGGGCCTCCGATTATGTAGCGACGTCCTGCTCTCTGACAGTAAGCTAATACCGAGTACAGAAAGGCAGCTGCTGTGATACGTATTTTTTGATCGACAACCAATTGGGTCAAGCTTGATAAGTAGATACATATCGCAGCAGCTTCTGGTCGTTTCGTTATGTTTTTTAAACCCAGTGAAGAGTTGGGGTGTGTTTTTGGCGGCTCCGGCAGATAACTTGAATAGTGCGTAGCAAAAATAAACTGAGACGACTTGGATGACGCAATTTTCAAATCCAAAGACTGTTTTATTTCTGTGACACTTCGGTAACGTGTGTACCCCGACACGTTACATGTTTGAGTGTCGTACAATTAGCGAGGTTTTATTGATTTAAAACGGTCAGAGCACGCGGTGCAGCGAGAGGCGGCTGGAACCGCGCAGCCACGTGAGCGGCCCTTCCCCTCCGCGGTAACAAAAGTAGGGCGCCGGGGCCGGCACGTGGCACAGTGCGCTCGCGCGCGCGTGCGCATGCGCGCAGCCCTCGCCGCGTCTCCTCCAGCTGCTATTTCCTTTCAGCAGCGGCGCCGGTGTTGTGCAGAGCTAATGTTGCAGCGGCCTCCGGGTTTCACCATCGGTGCCGGCGTTACGCCGAGGCCCCGCGGGGCGAGAAGGCTGGACGCCGTCGTGTCGGAGACCTCTCACCAGGTCTGCTGTGTGTGCTGCAGTTATGGGTTTTGAAGCGGGACGTTCCGTTCTTTTCCCTCTAGTGGGTGCGCTGCGACAGTAGATAGCTGCAGACTAATGAGGTGGCGCGGAGAAAATGCCAACTGTGCGTCTAGAAACGAGCGTGCGACGACACGGAGCCGCTGCTGCGCTAGGCGCATTCCGTTAAGCGTCCCGTTGTCGTGTGGGCACCGTTAGCTGCGTAGCATTTCTGACACTCCTTCACGTGGCGTACAGTATGCCGATAAAATTACCATTGTCTTTATCGTCTTGCAAGGAATCTTAAGCAATTCGAAATCTAGTCGGGATTGTAAGTAATCCCCAATGCTAGTCTTATACGTATTGTTCTTCAGTAAACGGTTCTGATTTGGCTCTGAAAAGTCCAAAGGCAGACGTACCAGACAGTCCATTGAATATTAGTGTGGCTTACAATTAAACTTCCGAGAGCGTACTTTCCTAGACGAGTCAGCTACGAATTTATGTATCGGAATAAGTTCATGAAGATAAAATTGCCGGCCGCTGTGACCGAGCGGTTCTAGGCAGTTCAATCCGGAACCGCGCTGCTGCTACGGTCGCAGGTTCGAATCCTGCCTCGGGCATGGATGTGTGTGATGGCCTGAAGTTAGTTAGGTCTAGGGGACTGATGACCTCAGATGTTAAGTCCCATGGTGCTTAGAGCCATTTGAACCATTTTTAAGATAAAATTAGAGAGACTGTAGCAGGGACGGAGGTTACTAACAGTGCTCTTCCCGCCGACCATTCGTGACTAGGGCTGAAATGAGAGTGGCTCACACTCCATAAAGCGACTTGCAGAGTTTACAGGGTGTTCGGAAATTTTTGTTACAAGCTTCTAGGACTTTTATAGAGGGCAGTGGGTACGTAACATTTTGAACAGGAACCCGTGTAGAGAAACGTACCGTTTCCGTGCCACAGCCGTTTGAAAACATGTTTGCCAGATAGGTATGCAGCAGTGTAGTTATGGTAGGGGGAGGGGGGGGGGGGTTACGTCGGAGCGGCTGATGTCATTTGATATCTGTCCTACCTCTGTGACCTGTTTCGAGCCTCGTTAATATGTGTGCACGTCTTACAGCAACGCGGTTGAGTACACGTTTGCAGAATACACCGACATGATCCTTATGAATGGGGAAGCTCACAGCAATGGAAGAGCATGTCGACGCCTTTAGCAAGAGAGTTTTCCACAATGTCCGACTCCACCGAATACCCTTCTCTCCACAGTTACGCACCGGCTTTGGCAAAGGGTACCTTCACCGTGACTGGTGCTACGAGACGCCGCACACCCTAATTGGAAGAGGCCTCCCACCGCGTCATGTAGGAGAGAACCCGTCAACGAGTAGACGAGAAATTTCTTGGACTGTTAATGAGTGGAATTACAAAACAAATGATGTACTGGATCACGCCTAACCAATTTCGTGTAAAAAAGGTCGCGTTACCAATATGTTTTTATGTTTCCGGACATGAGTTTCAATTCAAAATATCATGAACTCACTAGCCTCTAATGTCCTAAAAGTCCGTAACGGTAATTTCTGAACCGCCTGTAGACGTAAATGTAGACTAGCTACTTATTATGAAGCACGTAGGTAACGCAGAAAATTTTTGCGAGGACGTCCGGTTCTGCTACAGCAGCCATCGCTGCTTTTTTTTTTTGATCAACCATGTATTGTACGTGTTTCGTAATTTCGTCCCTTATCCTAGTTCGCGTCCGGCCATCGTGATTTAGGTTTTCCGTGATTTCCCTAAATCGCTCCAGGCAAATGCCGGGATGGTTCCTTTCAAAGGGCACGGCCGAGTTCCTTCCCCGTGCTTCCCTAATCCGATGAGACCGATGACCTCGCTGTCTGGTCTCCTCCCCCCCAAACAACCCAACCCAACCCCAACCCTTACCCTAGTTGACATTAACGGTTAACTGTGTTTTACGATTACACCCTCTTAATTCGACACAAAGAAGTTATCAGAATCTTTTGTTTCTGACGGCTGCAAAAACTTTGCTCAACCTTCACTTCTAAACATAGAGCTATTTTTAGTGAACCGGTATCAAAATGGACTTTCGGTCCAGAAATGCAACAGAATGTTAGTTTCTTTATGTCTGAGTACTAAATCCTGCTTCATCAGACAGTTTTCATCTATCAGGAAGTACCAGGCCGGAGTTTTCTCCATTTGTTACCTACATCCTCGTTACTGAGCTTACCTGTTCCGGAAATAAGTTTCGTAAAAACTGCGGCAGATTTAGTCGTGCAGATGTTAATTTTTACGACACACAACTCTCTCTCTTTGTCTCTCTCTCAGCACTTTTCAGTGAGTTAGTCCACTGGCTACGTCCCCCTCACGCCTAGCCCCCAATACTGCTGTTTAGAAGTAGAAGCTTCGCCCTTGGGCAGTGGCCTCGGAGGCATACAGGCACACCGAGCAAATCCTGTTCGCTGAGGAAGGTAAGCTGACAGGGGTGCGCGTGGCCATGAGCCGACTTCGTGAGCAAGCATTCAGCCTGTAACGCTATCGTGCTACAGTGTGGCTTCTTATAGAATAGCGGATAGCTACAGTTAATTAATGGAGAAGCGGGATGCCGTCGCAGTGCACTTATTGTGAATACATTTCTGATACGTTATCAATAATCGCAACCAAACCGTAAATGGAAAAGTATTGCGCTCCTAGCTGACACGAAGACCTTGGCGGTCCGCAGCTCGTGGTCGTGCGGGTTCCCGGGTTCGATTCCCGGCGGGGTCAGGGATTTTCTCTGCCTCGTGATGACTGGGTGTTGTGTGCTGTCCTTAGGTTAGTTAGGTTTAAGTAGTTCTAAGTTCTAGGGGACTGATGACCATAGATGTCAAGTCCCATAGTGCTCAGAGCCAGACCTTGGCGGGATCGTGTACAAGAACCGACTGACGCATTTCGCTCTCTCAAAATTTGCTGTTTAATACCATACTATTTCGTACCACCTCGTATATTCCCGGAAGACTCATTCGTTCAGCGAAACAAGAAGTTAACTCCTTTTTAATAATGGCACAATTACGGACAATGTGTGAGACATTTCCCCTAACATGATCTAAATCAAAAATTATTTATAGTTAGAAACAATTATAATTAAAGTTCTGACTGTTTGGCGCCCATTACCTGGTCATGTTGGCGTGCAAGATATCTTCTCAGGCAGCGAACCGACGAAACTCGCAACAATCTAACTGAAAAATACATAAATATCCTAATCACGAGAAGGTACGTTACGAATTACATTAGCCTCGAAACTGCGCCTTTTTTTAAAAGTGTTATTTGTTTCAGCGTCTGTACAGCTACATGTATACTCCGCAAGGCGTTGAACATTGCATGGCCGAGAGCACTGGGTGCAGGCATCGGGGCGTGCCCTCACCTCGCCTTCGACATCAGCGCGAGATAAGCGGTGGAGAGAGCAGAATACACAGTCTTCACGAATTCCGGCTCTCCGAAAACACCCCAACAGAGTCTCACGAGAACAACGTCCTCTTCCTCTACTGTATCTCAGTTCCCCGAGCGACTCTTGCACTTTCGTAAGGGTTGTACTGTCCTGTTGCGATTCTAGCCGCGCGTCTCTGATTATTGGCTTGAAGTCTGATGCTGTAACGTTCCATCAGAATGTCTAAGATCATTGGTGGAAGTGGCAACAAAACGACTATTCACATTGGTGTGTAGAATGTATGAGGCTGGCGACATACCATCTGACTTTCAGAAAAATGTCATCTACACAATTCCGAGGACTGCAAGAGCTGACAAGAAGGAATTAACGCACCATCAGCCTAACAGCTCATGCATCCAAGTTGCTGACAAGCATAATATACATAAGAATGGGAAAGAAAATTGAGGATGTTTTAGATGACGATCACTCTGGCTTTAGGAAACTAAAGGCACCAGAGATGCAATTCTGACGTTGTGGCTGATATTGGAAGCAAGACTAAAGATATGTGAAGATACGTTCATAGGAGTTATCGACCTGGAAAAAGCGTTCAACATAAAATGGGGCAAGATGTACGAAATTTGGAGAAAAATAGGGGTAGGCTGTAGGGAGAGAAGGGGGTAATATACAATATGTTCAAGAGCCAAGAGGGAATAAGAAGAGTGGACGATCAAGAACGAAGTGCTCGGATTAAAAAGGGTGTACGACAGGGATAGTCTTTCGCCCCTTCTGTTCAATCTAACAAAAGATGATGGAAACAAAAGAAAGGTTCAGAAGTATGATTAAAATTCAAGGTGAAAGAATATCAATAATACGATTCGCTGATGACATTGTTAACTTCAGTGAAAGTGAAGAAAAATTACATGATCTGCTGAATAGAATAAACAGTTATGAGTACCGGATTGAGAGTAAACAGAAGAAAGACGAAAGTAATGAGAAGTAGCAGAAATGAGAACAGCGAGAAACTTAACATCAGGATTGATGGTCGCGAAGCAGATGAAGTTAAAGAATTCTACTGCCTAGGGAGCAAAATAGCCAATGACGAATGGAGCAAGGAGGACATCAAAATCAGACCAGCACTGACAAAAAGGGTATTCCTGGCCAAGAATAGCCTACCAGTCTCAAACATAGGCCTTAATTTGAGGGAAAAAAGGAGGGTATCTTCTGGTTAGCCGGAGTGTATTAGCAGGAAAGAAGAGAGATGCTCCGACAACAGCGCTCAGATATAAATATCACTGCGAGTCTTATCACCAAAGTACCCCAGCGCCTTCCAATCTCGCCGCACTCGTCTCATTGCAACCCGAGTGAATGAAGTAGAGCGGCTGTTTACCTTGTTGGATGCTGCACGTCTTCATGAAAGGTTCTTGAATTTTTTGCAGGTATACTAGATTCGATGCGATATTTGGCATCAAAACCAATATCTAAAATTCTGTAGATACCGTCTGTATCCCAGCTATCGATTACTCCTGTATGCACTACTAAGATTTTATCTACCAGAAAAGTATTTTACGTATTCAAACTATGTTTATAGTTCATTTTCTTCGGGGTGGGCATACGTTTATAACATTTGTACTTCAAGAGAAAACTTTGGACAATGTTGACATTCTTCGAAATTCTAAAGACAGCAGGGATAAAGTACAGGTCGCGAAAGGTTATTTACAGCGTGTGCATAAACCAGACCGCTGTTGCGAGAGTAGAACAGGAGAGGGAAGGGAAGCCAGAGTTGAGAAGCAGTAAAGGAAACCAAGGAGAAATTTGGAAAGGGTATCAAAATTTAGAGGAGAAGAAATAAAAACTTCTAGGTTTGCCGAAAACATATTAATTATGAAAGAGAGGGCAAATGACCTGGAAGATCAGTTGAACGAAATGGAAAGAGATTATAGATATAGATTATAGGATGAACAAAAGTAAAGCAAGAGTAATGGTATGTAACCGAATTAAATCAGGCGATGCAGAAGGAATGTGATTAGGAAATAGGAAACTAAAAGTGGTAGCAAGCGATTCAGACAAGAAGAGAATGGAAGGTTTTATATCGGATAACAGATAAGGAGGTACTGAATGGAATTGGGGAAAAAAGAAAGAGTAACAGAAGCGACGGTTGGTAGGACACGTCATGACACAACAAGGGATAGTCATTTTGGTAACAGAAGGAAGAGTGTGTGGGTTGGGGTGGGGGGGGGGGGGGGGAGGAGGTAAAGTATACAGGTTGAAATGTAGAATGAAACAGTTATTCGGAGACGAAAAGGCTTGCACAGGATAGATTAGCATGGAGGGCTACATGAGACCAGCCTTTGGACTGAAGACTGCTACTATATCCGAACTACTGCACAGTGCGTGGCGCAGGGGCTTCCCATTGCTCCCGTGCTGGCGCTATTCGCATGTGGAGCGCGGTAACTATGACTATTTAAAGGCCTGTGTGCAGCAATACGTAGCAGACTCTTGTGCTTTCCAAGTCTCCAATTGTTTTTGAAGCTTCGTACGTAGAGTTTCGCAGAATGGTTGGCGTCTATCTTCAAGCGTATGCCCGTTCAGGTGTTTCAGCAAAGATTCCCCTTGTGTCAGACATATCTGTGCCCATCTTTGATACACAGTCAACAGGTCGCACGAGTGTTTTCTAAGCAATCTCTTTCATAGAGTGCGTTCTCGTAGATACTACTTATGAACCTAGGTTTGTCACCTGCTTTACCTACAATTCAACTCTGACCCATGAAAGCAAACGATATAATTACCATACCGGCTGTTACAAGCAGGTATTCGTGTTATCAGTCTGGTCATGTGATACCATGTTTTTACGTTTTGTGAACTCTACTGTTTCACCTGTCTGGACTTTTGAAGCTTATTGCCAATCTTTACATGAAATATTATCGGCATCTGACAGATTGCATCTACAAAAAGCCTGAGTTTACTAATAATATTGTTCGTCAATCCATCAATACATAACAATGGACGGCAATGGTCGATGTCTCTTCCCCCAGTAACTTATAATCCATAGTGAAAGGCAAAATGTGGAAATTAAGTTGTGTTTGCTAGAAACAATTCGACTATAAAATTAGATACAAACTTAAGCAGCAAAGGACAAATATCTAAATCAAAACGAAAGTATAGGGATTGACTTAAATTTTATGCACACTTACGTGCCGTTTTTAAAAAGCGTTAGTACAAGGTTTCCTATAAGGCAAAAACGCTAGTTTAAAATAAACTTTTTTAAACATAAACTGTCTTATTTAAAATACGATGCAATATATGGGACTTGAGTTATGACTGCATGAACAGAGTACAGAATGAAAAACGGCAGTAAGCAATGGAGGGTAAATATTCCGAACACTCGTCAGCTGTAGTGTACAAGAACGTACTGTATTCACTTTTGCTCCGTCCTATCTGTGTTTCGCGTCCTCGACTTGGCGATAATTTATATGAACTGCCGTGTAATCGCTACAATAACTATAAATAAAAATTTGATCGTCGGATTCTCAGTGATTTATTAATTCAAAAGAGGGAAAGGTTCTTGAAAATGTATTAAGTTATTGACACATTCCTTTATGTGCATGTAACTTAATTACATTTGAAAGGTAGATGCTTATGTAATCTGATATGTTTGTTATATTTCTGAATAGTGTATTTTAGTTCTCATAGCAGTGAATGGTTATTATTTTCCCCTGCGCCATTGACTACTTCCGATGTCAGTACTTCTCGTCAGACTGAGGAATAATGGGATACTTGGTATCGATATTATAGGCGTCGAAACGAAGGTGCCGATACTTGGTCGTATTAGTATTGTCGGACCGTTCCTAGGCCTTTAACGAAATTCACGTCGTTGAAGTATTCAGACTCATAGAATTGTCAGATTGTTACCGCAGCAACGACTGCTGTGTGTACATCATCGCCTTGAGTCCGTTTAACACGAACGAATTTGTGCTCAAAATTGACTACTCGTGGTGAGTGCCCGTCACGTGCTATTGTGTAAATCAGCTACCATCCACGTCTTGAGTGAGTCGCTGGCGTCAGAGATTAATCAATGGTGTCCAGCGTGGCGTTATGAAATCCTGAGTATGCTCACGCCGAGCTGACTCCAATTATAATAATGGATTTTGTGCTTTGGACTGTCCTTAATACTTATTTTGTTATTCGTTTTGTGTTTATGAGACAGAGCAAAGGGTGCACCAGAGCCTAATATTTTTCCTACTAGTATTTACCCATACATAGACGAGACATCTAAAAGCGAAAAGATATTTAGGTTTTACAATACCCTGATAAACAGAGAGCCCGCACCGTGTATAAATAAGAACGTAAATAGATAAACGTTTTTAGTGAAATTGTTTCCAACAGTGAAAAAGTCAGATGTATTGAACGAGAACAATGATTTTTGACGTTATTTGGCACTTAGAAAACATCCTCGTCATCGTCTACATCAGGGATTGGGACTTATGGTCCGTTCCGTCTTCTTCAAAATTGGTCGAGTCATCTCTTCATTGTCTTCGCAAATATCTGTTGTCTGTTGGTTTGTATTGTTTTATGATTTTAGTGATTCTTACATCTGGCATACGGTCTTTATGTTCTTTCCATCTTAACTGATACTGTTAAATGATAATGTCAGTTATATTTCGCATATTTAGTTTTGCTACGATGTAATAATTTCTCTTTTTATCCATCAAAGCATATCCAGCCACATATCTAAGCAATTTCATTACACATGCTTCTTTCTCTTTTCATCTCTCTTCTTCATGCAGTTTTCGCGTCAATAGAGCAGTTCTGCTGTAGGCATGACGTTATATGACTTTAGTAAAGTATCTCTGTGGACTTCTTTCCCAATGTTCCATGCAAAGTTTCAAAGAGACAGTTGAATAGGAATAACTTTTTTGTATTTCATTGTTTGCCTTGTGTATAATACTGCACCGTAAGTATTTAAATGTATTAAGTGACTGTATTACAGTCGTAGCTCGCATGGGGTGATGGTGTAAAATGCCGTTAATTTTGTCTTTGTGATGGAGATGTTCAGATTATATTTTCTGGCTATTTTACATAAATTTAAGATAGCTTCGTTTAAGTCACTTTCGGCGTAAAGAAGTGTAGTAACATCCTAAAATGTTTTATTGTCCGTAATCAAGTTTTGGTTACATTGATGATAGTTATGTTAAAAGGAGTGGGAGGGAGAGGACAGATACCCTTGTCTAACGCCTTGCTTTATTTGAGACGTATTATGTGTTTTGCTCGCTATTTTATACGTATTTTGTTATTGATGTATAAACCCAGTACAGGTCTTTTAAGATGGGATGGGATTCGTCTATTTCTTAAAATTTCCGACAGTTTGTTTCGAATTACTTTATGAAACACCTTTCCGTCGTCAATGAAGGCATGAGATGCTTGTAAATTGAATTCTACTAGTTGTGTCATGGTGAACATACAGTTCGAACATAATGTCTTTTCGAAAACTGTGCTGGGTATCAGATAATACAGTCTATACAAATCAAGTGTGATGCCCACCTTAGAAAACATACAAAATTTAAAGTAAAAATTCACTACTTACTGTATATTGTTTGATGTGTTTGTACGTATAAATTTTCTCCGGCAAATAAATGTTAATGTTCCTTTTAGTCCTCAGCAGTGTGTAGAATTCACCATACGATCTTTATCCATTATAAATTTTGCTCTTGTCATTACAAGTTCCTTAATTCCGTTTTCATATTTCGATTTATTTGTAAAAGTGGCGGTCCCAGACTACCTGACTTCTTACGTGTATCAAACAGCACAGATCACAGATCTCACGAAACGTGCAGTTTTGGTGGCCGCGTGTAAACGAAAACGACCGCTTGTCGCAGGCGAGACTGGGTACAGGAATAAGACGTGACGGGCGCTCGTGTAGAAGGTGCTGTAGCGTGCGTGGAGCGACGCGTGCAGGCGGCGCTGCGTGCCCGCCTCTGCCGCCGTTCCTTGAACCAGTTGCGGCGCGCCACCTTGGCACGCGGCGCTGCTCTTGGCCGCCTTCGGCTTTCTGGCCTGTCGCCGTCCCTCGCGCATTTAGCCTCCACGCAAACTCCAAGGCAGGGCACCTGTCCACAGCTGCCCGCCGCATCCGGCCTATATGCCGCCAGGGAGGGGACACGCTCGAATATTTATTTACTGTCTGTCCTGAGCTCACTGCTCGCTTCAAATTATATCTTGTGCATGGGCAGATCCACCAGGCACTGCGGTGGAAGCGTCTTCATGTTCGATGCCTTATTGCCGAGCTTATTTCAACCTGTCCGCTCATCTGCCCCCAGGTTTTTGGTAATCTAGAAGTTACACGGGTTTTCCACCGTGCCGGCCGCTGGTGGCCGAGCGGTTCTAGGCGCTTCAGTTCGGAACCGCGGAACTGCTACGGTCGCAGGTTCGAATCCTGCCTCGGGCATGGATGTGTGTGATGTCCTTAGGTTAGTTAGGTTTAAGTAGTTCTAAGTTATAGGGGACTGATGACCTCAGATGTTAAGTCCCATAGTGCTCAGAGCCATTTGAACCATTTTTTTTCCACCGTCTGAATTTTTCACGTATCTACTGACTACCAGAAATGTCGGGAGATCCGTCATATTTCTGCTACTTGAGAATATTTGTTTTTCTTAATTGGTCGTTCGACGTGTTGCCGCGAGAGTGACGTTTCAGCCGGATAGTAGTAATAGTAGCAGTAACAGTTTTATTCATCTCTGCATCACTTCTACAAGGACATTAGACAAGTCACGGTATTAGAATTTAATAACAACAAAGTAACATCAGTACATCATATACACAGGTTCAAATGGTTCAAATGGCTCTGAGCACTATGGGACTCAACTGCTGAGGTCATTAGTCCCCTAGAACTTAGAACTAGTTAAACCTAACTAACCTAAGGACATCACAAACATCCATGCCCGAGGCAGGATTCGAACCTGCGACCGTAGCGGTCTTGCGGTTCCAGACTGCAGCGCCTTTAACCGCACGGCCACTTCGGCCGGCCATATACACAGGCATTGACGCTATTACAGGTGTAGTTTGGCGAGGATGGGACAGGTAATCGGACGTGGCCATATAGAAGTAATTTAGGGAAACCGTCGACTAGCTAAATCAGGATGGCCCGACGAAGATTGGAACTTCCATCCTTCTGAATACGAGGACAGTCGGTTGAAAACAGCGCTGCCTCATTCCGTTTATCCCTAATGTACAATCCTGTTTTCTTTACAAAGAATTTGTAATGTGAAAGGCTAGTGCTACACTGGTCATTCATTCCTCGCTAGCAGTCCCTGCACACTCCGATTCTTAACACTAAATGCAATATCGACTGACATCAGGACCGTAGCGACAGTCTGCTTTCCA
Source organism: Schistocerca serialis cubense (assembly GCF_023864345.2). NCBI lineage: Eukaryota > Metazoa > Arthropoda > Insecta > Orthoptera > Acrididae > Schistocerca > Schistocerca serialis. Next base: position 469,098,322 of record NC_064646.1, on the reverse strand, counting down.
TTTTATTTGCCGCACGCGAGGCATTGTGTCTCGTACACGAGACTTTTAACATGACTCCGCGAGAAGGAGTCAAGTGGGGTCAGATCAGGTGACCGATGTGGCAATGTCTTACATGAAATGTGTTCGCAGTTGCGAATATGGGCAACCGTCACCTGTGTAATGGAATGACGAAATGAAAATTTGTGCAGGACCGGGACCGGAACACGAATTCCCCGATTATCACGAGCGCTCGCATTACCATGAGGCAGTCCGAGCACGTATGTCGCCAAGCATGTCTGGGCCAGGCCGTCAATGGTACTGGGATAGCCTAATGGTAAGGCGACCGCTCCTGATAAGCGGGAATTCGCGCTCGAGTCCCGGCCCGGCACAAATTCTCGTCATCCTCAGCCGATGTTTGTCCACATTCGCAACTGCGAATACATTCCGCGGCTTCTAGCGGTTATGGTCCTCAGTTCAAAATAAAATTACATTAAATTTCCTACAAGAACGGTCCTATTCGTTTTTTTCTCTAGGACCAATGATTTCAGTGTCGCAGGGGATGGAAAACACGCTAATTATTAAAAATAATATTTTAATGGTGTAAAATTGTTTTATTTAAAATGAAGTCTGTTAAGAACAATCCATTGCAGTAGAGCCGTATCAAAGGAGTAAATTGTGCTACGGTGGTGTAATAGGTTGAGGAGAGTGGGTTAGAGTGGTCGTGTGATGGAAGGCAGGTCGCCCGGTGGTGGTCCTGCGCTTCCCAACCACGCAGGTCTGCAAACAGGAGAGCGTGCAAGCGACTCCTCACTCTCTGTGCTGACAAGAAGCAACCACAGGATGTTTCACAAACTTATACCGACTCTTCCGCCGCGCGCGTTGTGGGCCACTAGCGAGCCAGTGCACAGACACCCGGGGTGTTTATTTTCCACCGAGTGCGGTAACTGTGATACGAGTATGAGTTACCGATAATCGTAACCCACGTGGTTAAATCTCTGCATGCTGTTCTACACTACTAGTCACCCTGTGTGGCAGTTGTAGCGTTCCTTTGGGAAAGTAATTTCCCGTGCCACAAGCTCAGCTCGCTTGACTGCATAAGTCTCTTCCATTCGGCGATTGCTGGCGCTTGTAGAGCGGAGCTTACTACCTATCCACAGTACGGCTTGTAGGGTGGTTTTGGTTACGGCTGATGGAATCAGTATGGGACCCGTTGCAGAGGGAGCAGATTTAAGGCTCTAGGCCTCTTCGTATGGTGGGAGAGCTGCATTTGGTACCTCTCGTGCTGTGAAAAGTATTCCAGCCATCAGTAGTTGGAAAAGTGAAATTGATATTGTCGAATACATATTTACAGCATATTACACTTAAGGCAGGCTCTTCGAGGGGGTTGACCGTTGACAGCTACAGCTGTTGAGCTTTCGTATATAGTCTTATATAATATCTCACTTAACGAGTGCAAATAACTACTGTCTTAATAAACTGAAAATAACTGCACTATATAAACAAGAGCTCAGTGAAGTTATTTTGTCTACTCACACAACAAAACTGGACAGGAAATGCTGCTGAGGTAAGGGGGAAAGCGACCAGCGTTCGTGGTGGGTGAAGTTTTCTTCCGCAGGAGAGCGCTATAGCTGTCATGTAGCTGTCATACATACAAAATAATTTCCTCACTAACAGTATAGAACAGTGTGTAGAGCTTTATATGGATTCTGCCCACGTACGTTTCTTGCGTTAGTATTATTAGTAGCTCATATTTGCATTCCATCTAGTGTTAACGCATTTTGGAAGTAAACACCTCGGGCGCGTCTGTAAACTACATCACCGTAGATTCGTAGGCGCGCTGCAGAATGGTCGATATAACTTTGTGAAACACCCTGTAGTTACTACTTAAGATGTTGTGGGGTAGAGTGACTTTGCAAGCTTGCTAAGTTGGGAAGCGCGCATTCCCTCTCGCGACCAACCTCCAACCCTCTCCGTCATCCTATTACACCCCCGTAACATAATTTATACATTAGACACGGGTCTACTGCGCTAAGATGTGGCACACACACACACACATATAATATTTGCGCTTAACCGAAATTAAACCGTCCGTATTTCCTCCACAAACAGGTGACACGACTGGCACAGCGGAGACAAGTCACATTTGAAAGACCATTTTACCTGGACCAGAATAGCAAAGTGATTATTATAAATGAAAAGCACCAGTTTGCTTTCGTTCTATTGTAGAACAAAAGCAAACTGGTGCTTTTCATGTATTATAATGTTGTTCTATCAAGAACCGACGGAAGATTCTGTTAAAATGATTATTAGTTGAGTGTAGAAGGGGAGGATGTCGTCGCTTCGGGGGTACCCGCAAGCGCAGTATGTTACCGGTAGCAGCAGCTGTTCATAGTGACTACGATCATAATTATGTTCCCAGTTAGTGCGCAGAACAGAGTTCGTTTGGAGAATCATAGTAGTCGTATCACTTCCCTAAGGAATTTAACTGTTACACTCACGCATTTCGTAAAATAAACATAGTGCGCAGGGATACAAAGCATATAAGAACAAGTTACAACAAGTGTGTGGCAGATCGCAATTGTCGTCCGCTTCGTAACACCGCATAAATCTGGGATTACATTAACCGTCGTGGTATCATGCTTGTGTGAGACGGCTGTTGAACTTCCCTTGCAGTGTCGTTTCACGTTTTCCCCCGGTGTACCTTTCAGTTGGATGTGAAGTGCCGTTCGCAATGTTTGACCTTCCGTATATCCATAGTAGAGTCGCCGGGTCGTCTGGGACATACGATACCAGTCACACGTCTTTATCAGCATTTCGCGTTTGTTGCTTTAATTATGATGTAATACATTATGTGTACTACTGACACTGTATCATAATTTATTTGCATAATATGGAGCCTCTGCCAGGGCCATCTCATCATTCAAAAGACACTGAACAGGCTGGTTACTCTCAATCAGTTCTGAGAGTAAATGAACCAACTTTGAAATGTATTTAGAAGTTCTGGACAGCGGTAATATTTATTCAGGTTACGGAATAGAAAGTGATGGTGATACGAATTCAAAACAGAAGATGATGATGATGGTACCTAGAACATTCAAATGTTGAGCGCGTATGGGGTACGCTTTTCACTCAAGACAATTTAGACGAGATTCTACAAAGATCAAACAATGAAATAGTTAAAAAAAGTACCGTCACATCTTTCGTACGTGATATTTGATGTTCTTGAGCTGAAAGGTTTTATAGGCTTCGCACCAATCTCCTAATCTAACAACGAATCCGTCGATAAACTTTTCTCTGTGGGTGGAAGCGAACGTAACATTTTCCGCGGTACAACAAGAAAGTTTTGTTCATATTGACAGCTCTTCGATTCGAGAAATCACTTGAAAGGGAAGACAGGAAAAAATAAGACTCGACTGTCGCAGTGTCAAATATTTGTAACAGAACGGTCAGCAGCGTTCCTCGCAGGCTGTAATATTTGTGTTGATGAAATGCTTATGCCTTTCGCGGGCGACGCAGATTTCGAACGTTCCTGCAAAGCGAACGAGCGAAGTTTGCATTAAAGTTTCTGCGTATGATAAGATACCAAGAAACATTACATGTATAACGCATGCAGTGTGATCTCTAGGGAACTGAAAGTTAACATCAAAGTGTTAATTTATTCTTGAAATTATCCAGCAATTTTGTTTCTATTTCTGATTATTGGCTGTTTATGGTATAGCATAGGATTAACAGACACCACGATGAAAAGCATGTTACAAAATCGTATGATACAGCTTAGGGTGAAAGAAAGCACTAATCGGGCCAGAGTGCGCGAGCGCGCGGAGTCGAGCGGCGGCGAGGTCAGCCGAGCGCGCAACTTCCGCGTCTGCCCCGCCGCTGCGGTCACGTGCGCACGCCGCTGGCAACGCCGCGCCGCGCCGCCTTGCATGTAGGCGCACGTGCTGGCCGAGCACGTGGCGCGCCGTTGCCACATCACGCGGACCCTCCCCTGCCCTCCCCGACCTGTTGAGCGCTCACCGTGGCCCCCCACCACAGCCGCACGCCCCACTCTTCCGTGACTCACGCTCTCGGCCGTGCCGTCTCCCATATACTTCGGCCAGTCGTGCGTGCCAGCACGGAGGAAAACGCCGACTTAGCGCTCCTGTGGTTAAGCGAAGGCTATGGGAGGACAACGCGAAAAACATTAATAGCGACTTAACTGATTTTACTTACGTGCAGTTTAAATCAAATTAACGCTTTAGTTCATTATCGGAAGTTAGATCTTCGTTGTCGGTTGCCTTTTATTGTCTTTGCGTACACCCTATTACTATTCGCTGGCCAGGCGGAGTTACAGCAGGTATAGTCCGATTCACGGACGGTGGCGGTACGCGCAGGTCGAGGCGTGGACGGGGATTGCGTTGTTGCCGATTCCGAACGACAGATGCGATAGACTCATACACGTGCTTTGCGCTTGAAGAAAGCGCAAATTATATAGCGCATGTAGAATCTGTCGATGACGACCGCCATAAGTGATGACAACTCGCAACAAATGAACCACCCGCGTACATAACTTTGGCCTGAAGACTTTAATGTCACCGTAATAGGAGCTTAACTCAAATAAAATTCCTTGAACCTGCAGCCAATAGTGTCCCATTGTAAGTCCTAGTGTAACTCCAGTTTTCAGGCATTTAAGAGTAGTTATAACCAGATTATACGTCCGGCCCCGGTAGCTGAGTGGTCAGCGTGACGGAATGTCAATCCTAAGGCCCCGGGTTCGATTCTCCGCTCAGGGTCTGGGTGTTGTGTTGTCCTCATCATCATCATTTCATCCCCATCGACGCGCAGGTCGCCGACGTGGCGTCAAATCGAAAGACCTGCACCAGGCGAACGGTCTACCCGACGGGAGGCCTTAGCCACACGACATTTCATTTACCAGATTTGTCTGGAGATCTTGCGAACCAGGAATCTCTAAAGCCACAAACAAATTTCCTTTTCACCATGATATTTCCGCTCAGTGAGTAAAGCAAAAAATTATCATAACTGTATTGAAATAAAAGTACCCTTATAGTTCTATAGTGAACCTCAGCAAGGTCACACTCTCAGTTACAATACTTTTTGATCCATTTCATCACTTCGGATGATATTATTCTATTACAAATACGCGATTATGAAGAGTTGCATTGTTCGAAAAGAATTTGCCACTTTAGAAAGTATTTATTTACTTTGTTGAGAGCTAAGCCTATTATTCTGACATGACGCTAACTTTTGACGTAAATAAAAACGAGCAGATCCACTTGTTGGCAGTTGCTACATCTCGTAGGCGACGGAGAGGGCGAACGACATTGTGCAAGAAAGCAGAACGGCTTTCAACTTTCGTAACTTGAACGCAAGTTGGCACGACCGTGTGGAAGTTGGGTGTTCCCACATTTAAGTAGATTTTGCTACTAGTATTGGGAGGTATGCACGTGCAAGAAATCCGTGCCTGTGGAAAGTCGGCTTTAGGCAGGGGTGGCGGACGTTGTCCTGGCACGAGTGTCGTAGCGCTCAGCGTGGCTGCCCCGTTTCCCCCCACTGTCTGAGCGTGAGGCCGGGAGACTGCGCACGCAGTGCAGTCGCACGCTCTTCCACATAGACAAAAAAGAACAATTTTCAGAATTATTTAATTATTTTTGGGCATTTTTATCTGGTACAAACTGTCGCCATGCGGAGACACACGGACAATTTCACAAATTTTTGCAGTCAAGTTGCCACATAATCGTAACTTAGTTTCATAATCGAAAAAAAAGTCTATCACACAAATATTCGGTGGAAATATAAAAGTACTTTTGCAACCTCGTTATGGAGACGTGGAAACACTGCCTGCTGAAAGCAATGTAGACATCCTGGACAGTTTTAACGCTAAAAGGATTTGTCCTTAAAAAGGGAATTTCCTTACACGTTAATCAGTTACATCTGCACATGCACAGGGCCGTGTTCAGTTGAAACGGCAAACGGTCTCGGAGCTCGAGAACATATGCAAGACTGACATTTAGAAAGGTATCCTTGTTATTCTTTCAAGGCCACAATGAATTCTTCAGACCTCGCGTTTTCTTTAACGGCAGTTAGCGTAGGGAACTGGACTGTGTGTGAGGATATGTCCTTTCAGAAACGCGATTTTCTTTTAAAATGCGTCACCATCAAATCAGAAATCAGTTATTTTTCTCCTTGCAGTTCCTTGCTGTAGGCAGCGTGCAGTCAAGTCCACTTAAAAAGCGAGGAGTGCAATCCACCCCAGATTTTCTGATTTTCATCCCTACATTCCTTTCTTCTTCATAAATTCAACAATAGCGAATTTTAAATAGAAAAGTCGTTCCAGGAATGCCGATTGACTTAACCGACGTACTTTGCAGTAATATGTAAAGTCTCCATACGCTTCGTTCAGTTCCATCGAAAGCTGTCACAACTGACAGCGAAGTTATGCGTGCGATGTCAGAAGTTTGACTATTCGTACCGCCAATTTTGTTCGCGTGCTCCGTGCCTGCAAATTTCGGTCGAAGTGCTCGTTATAATACGGACGACGAATCCCGTCTGTCGATCTTTGTAATTTTTTGCTCTTTCACTGCCAACTAAATCCTTAAATGGTTTCTGCACGGTATAATAATGTCGTTTCACAGCACATCTGCGGTACCTGTCGTTTATATTACTGCGTAATATGTACACAGAATTCTCATCCTCTCTTCTGTCATTCCCACTCATTTTTAGACTTCTGTCGATCGATCGCTAGAGTGCCTCTTTTTGTGCAGATTGCGACCTGCGAACGTCCTCCGTACCACGAACAAATGGCGAATGGTAAACAGCGGTAACACTTCGACTGTGCCGAACGAAAAATGTCACACCGCCGTACTCGGTAATTGTTGCGTCGTACCGGGTACTTAAGAGGAGGGCCGAGCCAAGCCGAGACGGCCCGCGCTGGAAGAGTGGTACGTTGCAGTCTGGCGAGCCGTGTCCAGCCGGCGGCGGCGGCGGGGCAGCGACCGCCCTTGGCTGCGCTGCATTGATTTTGGCGGCGCCAGCCGCGCTGGCCTGGACTGCCAGTAGCGCACCCGGGCACCGCAGCGGCCCGTGGCCGGCCTGCTCCAGCTGTCACCTCGGAAAATTAAAATCACGCGCTAGTTGAGCCGGCTTCCTCCAGTCGGGGCGCTTAACGCCTCGCCCAGATCGTTCGACGTTGCCACAATGCCTCAGCCGTTAGACGTGTTTCACACTTATGCGGTTCCATTCGGTTGCGGTTTGTTTTCGGTTGCAAACTAATGCCTTTCACACATACACGGTTCTCATACGGTTCGTCTTCGGTTTTGTGTTTTCTTCCGTACTCAGGTCAGTAGTGATCATGGAGAGAGGTCAAGTTGTTTCTCTATAGAAGAATAAATAAATAAACGAAGGAGGTTCAAAATGGCTCTGAGCACTATGGGACTCAACTGCTGAGGTCATTAGTCCCCTAGAACTTAGAACTAGTTAAACCTAACTAACCTAAGGACATCACACACATCCATGCCCGAGGCAGGATTCGAACCTGCGACCGTAGCGGTCCTGCGGTTCCAGACTGCAGCGCCTTTAACCGCACGGCCACTTCGGCCGGCACGAAGGAGGGATACTAGAATTCATAGGGAGCACCCTCTCATCACTTTACGGCAGAAATTTGGAGCATTCTACACGATTTCCCTGAAGCTACAAGAGCACGAGCAAAATTTTTTTTAATTACTTCAGGATTTCAACGAAATCATTCGACGAATTACACGTGAAGCTAAAAGGGCCGTCTTCAACGCGAAGATACATTCGTGAAGGAATATAATCAACCGTGTATTGTGTTGTAATTATTTATGTATTTAAATAAATGCTATTGATTATTTTCATAATTTTCACATCATTCCTCTTAAAATTCTCTCAAAATCGCGGCAAGTTTACCAGTTCTCCTAATGTACTGTCTCTCTTAATCGACAAAAATCACTTTTTCAATTCTTACCCAATTCGATTTTTCTTCGTGCGGCCAAATGCATCAAAGTCACTGGTAAAACGTCTTTCCACGCTTCCGTCTTAAATTAATCCTTAAATTTTTCGCAAGTTTTGTCCCACATCAGTGGTTTGGATTGCACTGCAGAAATCATCCGATCCACATCAACATTTGGTAAACTGATCATATTATCAGAAAAACTGCGACAACGACTTTAAAAAAATAATAATAAGAGAGAATTTTTAAAGCGATCCACTCGAAATCAGGTTGAAACAGAAACTGAATCGTCCATGTGTGAAGGTCTTGATTGTATTCTGTTTCCTGCACATGAGTTCGCATCTTATAGAAACCTCATGAAATCTGTTCGTGTCGAGGGAGTTTTCGGTGCTCTACTGTTTCTATTAGGTACGTAGTAGAACCCGAAGCACCGTTTCACCCTTGCCAGTGACCGAAAAAGAACCGAGCCGAATGGAACCGGGTATGTGTGGAAAAGGCCTTAGCCATTCCACTTCCAATTTATTGTCCGGCTTTCTTTCTTGATCCCGGGTCTGGCCCGTTTTTTCGTATTTCATCACACGTGATAACCACACAACACACACACACACACACACACACACACACACACACAGATGCCAATGAAATACACACGTTTCGTAATCAGCACTGAGCAAACACTACTGAGAGTGGCTTATATTAGAAAAGATTCACACTACATTGCGTGAAGTCGAATTTTTGAAGCCTCTGAATGAATCGTTGCAATTAGAACATAGCGTAGCGGTTAGCACATTAATCTGCTGTGTAGGTGTACCTCGACTGCAAACAAACCAACAAATAATTACTCAACTTTCTCTGTGAGACGGCAAAAGAATTGTAAGATCAGTTGCATGGAATTGGTAGGTCTTGAGAAGAGGTTACAGCGTGAACCCCAGAAAAAGTAAAACAAGGGTGATGAAATGTAGTGGAATTAAGCAGGTGGAAAAGAGACGCCAAAAGTTGCTGTTTGAGCTGCAAAATATACTTTCGGACGATAGAAAAGCGGATCTGAAAAATAGGTATATGATAACATTGAATATGCATTTAAGTGTTAGAAAATGTTTCAAAAAAGTATTTGTGTGGAGTGTAGCCGTATACAGAAATGAAACGTGGATGATAACCAATTCCGACAAGAAGAGAAATGAAACTTCTGAAGTGTGGTGCTGCAAAAGAATGCTTAGATTGTTGGTTAGGTAGAACGCCTAACTAATGAAGAGACAGTTGAGTTGGGGGAAAACGAAATGTATGACGTAACTTAAGAAGCGATAGATTGGGTGGATACTTTATGAGGCTTCAAGCAATCATCTATTTGATAATGGAGGGAAATATTGGCGGTGACCCAAGGCTCGAATTCAGTAAGCAGGTTGCACTGTAGTTACGCAGGAGCGGAGAGGTTTGCGTAAGATAGAATAGCGTTGTGAGCTGCAGCTACGGTCAACATTTGATGTGCGCCTTTACGTCGCTTAAATGTTCTCCACAGACGTCAAGATGCAAACCCCGGTACGTAGGCAAAAACCTGGGGGGGGATTTGTAATTTCCTACAATTTCATGTCATTTTCAGGACTCTTGGTTTCATGCATCTTTATTCTCCGAAAGTTCTTCAAGAAGTCTGGAAGTTAACACATGTAAAAAATATAAAGTTTTTTTGGTTAGTGGAGGGGGGTGGGGAGAGCGCCGGTGACTTCATGACACCAACTTCCCCCTCCCTCTGACTCCGCACCCGCGAAGACATTACTGAAAGATTATGCTGGACTTAATTTGACACCTCCCAGGCAATTTTTTAACTTACTGGAAAAAGTCGTCACCGTAGATTTAAAATAGTACACGTGTATCATGTGACAACGTAAATATAATTTGCCGCCGAGACGTACTACAGGAACTTCTGTGTTCAAATGTTTTACTTACTTCTTGTAACGAATATGAAAAATGTCCAAATGTGTGTGAAATCTTATGGGACTTAACTGCTTAGGTCATCAGTCCCTAAGCTTACACACTACTTAGCCTAAATTATCCTAAGGACAAACATACACACCCATACCCGAGGGAGGACTCGAACCTCCGCCGGGACCAGCCGCACAGTCCATGACTGTAGCGCATAGACCGCTCGGCTAATCCCGCGCGGCTGTAACGAATATGAAATTAAATCCATTCATATGTAGTACAACTTTTGAGTAGAAGACAAATGACGTTTAAAGCCTTCAGTAAACATCTAACTCAGTGTGTGACGTCACGACGCGTTTTTTTTTTCCAAACTCTTCGGGAAGCCAGAATTGTACGACACCCCAATAGGCCAGAAATATCTCCACTGTCATTCATGCCAAATGCTAACTTATCCACTAATTAATACTGGGTATAAATTCATCGAGCAGCTACAAAGCTACAGAAAGTTACTGCTGGCAGCGGTTGAACGATGTCCACTGCAGTTGAAAACATGACGTCGTAATCACGAAGACAACTGACTGTGCATCGAACAGAATTCGGAGCAAAGTGACATTGCTACGGAAACCAACGGTAGTAGGCCTACCTGCTGATTATATTAACTCTTGTGGTTGTATTGTTTTGATTGCTTGTTGTAAGTTTTATCACAAGTTTTCAAAAATCGAGACTTGTGCATTATGGCTGGGGAGGGGGTGGGTTGTATCGCTGAAGAGATGCGTCCCGGCACCTAAAATTATGTTAGAAATTGAGCACTGAGATATTGTGATTTGGAGTAGACTTCATTCCACACTCGTCCATAGCTGTACAAAAACCTTGCGCATTCATCAGATACAGATACTGATTAAGAGGAGACAGCAGCGCAGAATCCCGCATTGCTCAAAGTTCGGTGGGAAACAAGAATATTTCGAGTTCCAGCAGACAATGTCTGTTAAAGCACTATGATGTTGAAGACCACTGTATTGTTCAAGACCGTAATTGTTGTAACATTTCCAGATCAGGCAACTGCAGGCTGTGTGATGTTACAGGGTGCAAAGATTTTAAAATTTGGTAGTACATCCTTCCAGGCAAAGGCGGACAGGCTGCTTGCTGCACCAGCGCACCATAGCCATAGAAATTGTGGGTTCACATCTCTATAAGCATAACTAAGTATTAGATAGGCGTGGTGCAAAATACTGTTGTTTTTCGTTTTCTTTAGTCCTTCCAGAGAATACCGTGGGAAGCAGAGAAACTAGCTCTCTTCCCGCTTACTACAAACATCCTGTAAGATGTATGAGTATTGCGTTGCCTACATTTTATGACGATTTGTGCTGCAGTACTCTGAAATAGTGGCGAAATATGTACGAATGGCAGGTAGTGCAAGTAATTCTCATGGGGCTATCAGTATTGCCTGCAAAGACTGAAAAATGTTTAATGTGTACGAACTGTACCGGTATGTTTCTTTGACCGTAAAGACTCATCTCATGACATTTACTTGAAATTATGTGCTGCAATATGTTCTCAAAAGTTGAAGCAACATTCTGTACAAAGAAGAAGTCTACACTAGTTGATTCCTGTACGAACTCACTTAGATGTGAATCCATCAGTGCAAACTTCCATGCACAGCTCTGCTTCTCCTGACTTGCACTACAGTATCCTGATGATCTACAACCCAATATAATGAGGAACAGTCAGATGAACAATGAAGAAAAGTATCCAACACATTGTTACTGAAACAGTCGTTTTAGGAAGACACTATGCTGCAATAATATATACTACCAGTGTTCTAATGTTGATCGAACCTATTGAGCTTTTAGGATAATAAGACAAAATAGTAACGATTTTTTAAAGTTTAATGTCAACATTTGAATCTTATTTAAAACTTAATGAATTCGCATTGTTCTTCCACCATACGTCTGTTTTTATGAGGTGTATAAACGAGAAGTGCACTTCAAAAGATGTACGCCAAATTCCCGTTTCAGTCATGTGTAATAAGAAACAAGTCTGGTTGTAATCGGTTTCAGTGTCTCTCTCGATTTCTTCCATAGCAATTCTTGGGGCATTATCATTTATGTGATACTCGAATAATTTTACGACATTCTGGGAAAGCTCTTGGAAAGTTGGGCACCTAGAATATTTTCGCAAGCAGTTAAAATACAATGCTTTCCAAAGCCCAGTTTCTGTTCTTCTCATTTTTTGTTTTTATCATTTGGATTTTATTAGAATGGGAGCTGCACCAACATGCATTAGTTCTCTTTCGTCCATTTTTGTGGCACTGCTATGTCACGCTCCTGGTCTGGTTCTCAGCTAAGAAGCTGATGGCTAAGAAAGAAGTGAAAAGATATTGGTTCCACTTGGATCTGATTTATGTCCCCTTTTTCTTTTTTTTTTTTTCGCTCCACACAACCACTTTGTAAAGGTTGTGTATTCAAATGTGTCTTAAAAAGAAACACATGTATTGCTTATGACAGTTTTTGGAGACTTTGTCCCAGCATTTTAGTTTGAAATGGAATACTATAGAAATCTGTCACAATTGGTTCAGTAGCTTTGATTTAAAGGTTGCACAGGTAGGCATACTGTTCATTTGTTCCATTACCCATTAGACCCTTTCATGAATTTGTTGCAGGTGTCTTTGTACTACACAGACTGTTTCTACAGTTCTGTCATTATTAAAAAAAAATAGATACGCTTTGACTGTTTCAAGGTGGTACTTTATTTCTCTCGGTCAGGTAATGCGACGGAAGGAACGCGAGTTCGAGCACGAGATGGAGCGACTCGCCAGAGAGAAGATAGCCGCTCAGCAGAGGCTCGCCAACCTGAAGAAAGAGCTGTCGGCACAATGGGACCATATAGACTTCAACGCCTTGCTGCCCGAGACCGTTCCTGTCGACAACGATCCAGTGAGACCACCACGTGATACTGTGTCGCACACTGCTTCCACAGCCTCAGGTCGGTCGAATGTAAAACTTACGTGTTGCCGATAAAATTAAACTTTCCAAAATTGAAACTGGTCTAGTAATCTTTAAGTAGTTAAATCTTACTACTAGGCAACTTTTATTGAGATTTGCAATTTTGTTTGTATTTTAAGTTCACTATTTTTGAAATGTTACTGTTATTAGACAAAGATTCGATATTTTGACCAGTTTTCGAAACAAAATTTAATATCAACATCACTAACATTGTGTACCAAGGAAAATAATAAATTTTTGAAAATATAATTGGATGGATAAAAAAAATGTACGTACCAAGTGGCAGCGAGAGAAAACACACACAAAGGTTACAGAAAGTACAAGCTTTTGCAGCCATTGGCTCCTTCTTTTGGCAGAAGGGTTGAAGAGGAAGGAAGAGAGGTGAGGAAAAGAAATGCCGAGGTCTAGCAAATGGGGGAGGTCAATAAAGTTACAGAGAACCTACAAGTCACGGGAGGTTTACCAGACAGGATCTCGTCTTGTTGCTATAGCACGCATATTACCTGACACTGATGTCGTGCACCTAGGAGTGTAGGCTTCTGTGGCTGATGTCAGTTTTTATGTGTACATCGTCACTGTAGAATATGGACCACTGTTTTGGCTTTCATCATACGACATACTGACAAAGTTACCTTTCGACAGAGCACAAAATTCTGAACGGTACACTGTCTATGAAAAGTATCTGGGCCCCTATCGAAGGACATTAATACGGGGTGTGTCCATCCTTCGCCTTTATCGTGGCCTCAGATCTGCTGGGGACACTTGCAGTGAAGTGTCAGGATGTCTGTGGAGCAATGGCAGCCCATTTTCCCTCAAGAGCAGGTGGAGGTGTTGAACAAAGTTGACACTCTAACTCATTCCAAATGTGTTCCATCTGGTTCAGGCCGGGGGTCGAGCAGGCAGGTCCCTTTCGGCGATGGTACTGTTCACGAACCTTGCCTCACAGGTGCTGCCTTACGGCAGGGTGCATTGTCATTCTGATAGAAGCAATCGGCGTCTCTGAATTGTTCCTCTACTGTACACAGTACACAAAAATGTGTTCGTATCCTGCATTTAGTGTTTTCTTAACACCCTAACAGTGAACAACACCCCTGTACCCTAACACCACGTCTTCCGTGCTTCACTGTCGGCGGCAGGGTAATGTCCTCCAGGGATTCGTCAAATCCGAACCCTTCGATCATATTGCTACAAGAGTATAGTGTGATTCGTCACTCCTAATCACTGGTTTCCAGTTGTTTGTCCAGTGGCCTCTCTCTTTACACTACTTCAAATGTTGCTTTGCACTGACTACAGAAATGTGTGGCCCACGAGGAGCTGCTCAGCCATTATACCCTATTGTTTTTAACTCTGTACACACAGTCATTGCACTAGCTGGATAACTCGAGACTGATTACTGGTCTCGGTTTAGCTAAGTTGCTCCTTTGCATTTCCAGTTCACTGTCACGTCAGCAACGGCTGACTCGGGCAGCTTTGGAAAGGTCGAAATGTCCGTGACGAATCTGTGACTCTAGTGACATCTGGTGACTGGTCCACATTCGAAGTCACCGAGCTCTACCGACTTACCCATTCTACTGTTACTGCTTCTCTACTGACAGTGCAATACTCTCCACCTCTCCTACTGACGAGTTTGCGCCTCGAGACAGCCGGGGGTTACATCCGCACCAAATAGTGCTACCCGGAGACTTGTGGTCAGATAATGTATTATACGTGGAAAATGTTTATTAAAAGTAACATTGTGAATTAACAGTTACAAAGACTGGCACAGTTGATGACAGTTATGAAAATTTGAAGTTTGTACCAATATGCCATTCATCGTCACAACCAACAACCACTGCACGAGAAATGTATCTGATGACATCAGGAACTTTTAAAATATACTGCTGAAGTTGCCATTCAAATAACAGAGACAAAACACACGTGGCACGAAACATTCAGCTGCAATTAGATTGACCTAAAGTTAAAAGCATCAACTTACCTAATGAAATTCATAAATTTCTTTATAATATGAAGTGCTGCAGTGGGCACAAGGGATTTAAAGGAAATTGAATGAACAATTTGTATAAAAAATTCAGCAAATAGGCCTACAGTATTCCATGTACATTTGAAAGGCACAGCACTTAAGAATCTTTAAAATATTTATTACAAGTCTCAGCTTCAAGTAGTTCTTCTTCTTCGGTTATCAACCCACAGGTTGGTTGGCAGCAGCACGCCATTCCGTTCTTTTGTCAACTTTCTTCTTCATATCTGCATAGGTCTGGCACCCGATGTCATTTATTACTTGTTGAATGTAGCTTAATCTAGGTCGTCCTCGGCGAGTTCTTCCTTCAATGATTCCTTCTAATATTCTCTTAATGAAATTGTTATGCCGTAAAATGTGACCTATGAAGGTTATTCTTCTTTTCTGTATATTTCGCCAAAGAGATCTGTTTTCTTTCACTCTTCTGAGGACATCTTCGTTTGTAGCCTTGTCTCGCCAGCTGATTTTTTCCATTCTCCGGTAGCACCACATTTCGAATGCCTCTAATCTTCTCTTTTCTTCTTTTCCACTAGTCCAAGTTTCACATCCGTAAAGGGCTGTACTCCACACATAGGTTTTCATGACTCTCTTTCTTACGTCTAAACTAACATTTCTACTCGTCAGTAAGTTTCTTTTTCCATTGAATGCTATTTTGGCAAGTTGTATTCTGTTTTTAATGTCACTTTTGCTCCTTCCATCTGCTGTTATTTTGCTACCTAAGTAGTTAAATTCTGTAACCTGCCCTAGTTTCTCTCCCTTTATTGTTATTCGTATGGGTTCATTGTAGTTCAGGGCGCCACTCACCATCACTTTAGTCTTTTTCTTATTTATTTTCATTCCATACTGTTCTTTTAAGGTGTTTTCCATTTCATTGAGTGCGGCTTCTAAATCTTCTTTCCTTTCTGTAATTATGGCGATATCATCTGCATATCGCAACATATCTATTTTCATTCCGTTAAGTTTTATTCCTACTTCAATATTCTCTCTTATTTTGTCTATTGCTTCTTGGATATATGCGTTGAAAATTACTGGAGATAGTGGGCATCCCTGTCTCACTCCTTTCCTTATTCTTGCTGTTTCTTCTTTGTTTTCCTTCTTAACTAAGGCTGTTTCATTTTGGTATATTTTAAAGATTATCCTTCTATCATTATATTTCAGACCAGCCTTCTTCAGAATTCTAAACATTTCTGGCCATACAACATTGTCAAATGCCTTTTCGAGGTCTACGAAGGCTATAAATACTTGTTTGTTTTTGGAAATTTGTTTCTCAATTATTAGTCTTAAAGATAAGATTGCTTCCCTCGTCCCTACACCGCTTCTAAAACCGAATTGGTCTTCACTTAGAGTGCTATTCAATTGGTTTTCAACTCTTTTCAAAATTATTCTTATTAGAATTTTTGATGCGTGTGAAAGAAGACTGAGTGTTCGATGGTTTTCACAGTCCATAGTAGATGCTTTCTTAGGTATGGGGAATATGATGCATTTCTGATAGTCTTCAGGAACTTCACCTGTTTTGTATATTTTCTGTATGAGTTGCAGTAATGTAGCTTTCATTTTGTCTCCTGATTTCTTAATTAGTTCAGAAGGTATATCATCAACACCTGCCGCTTTCTTATCTGGTAGTTCTTTTAGTGCTTTTTCAAATTCATCTTTCAGAATTGTGTCCCCTAGTTCTTCTTTCTCTACTTCTTCGCTTAATTCTATCATATTATCTGTTAGAGGGTCTCCTTGATATAGCTCTTCAATGTATTCTTGCCATCTCTTCAGCGTGTCATATCCAAATAGTACCTTGCCCTCTTTGTTCTTTATAGTTCCTGAAGATTTTACTTTCCGTTTAGCAAAGTTTTGTTTTATTGTTCTGTAGGCCAAGTCAGTTTTTCCTTTAACCATGTTTTCCTCCACCTCTTTACAAATGCTGTTGAGGTAATTTTCTTTTGCTTTCCTAGATTCTCTGTTTATTTGGTTTCTAAGCTTTCTATATTTGTTTTCGCTTTGCTCGTCAGAGGCATTTTTGTATAGTCTTCTTTCTTCCATTAGACAAATTATTTCAGGTGTTATCCACTCTTTCCTGTTTACAGGTTTGGCTTTCCCAATAAATTCTTCTGCTGCTTTATGTATGCCTTCTTTGATTTGTTTCCACTCCTCGTTAGTACTCCCGGGAATAATGTTTGATGCCATCTCATCAGTTTTCCGTGCATAAGGGATCACTAGTTCTTCAGACTTTAGGTTATCTCTGTTCCATACTTTGTTCGTTTTCCTCTCTAATCGCTTGAGTTTGAGTAAGCATTTCATCATTACAAGGTTGTGATCACTATTAATATCCGCAGACGGGTAGCTTCTGCAATCCTTGATTTGGTTTTTAAAACGCGATTTTACTAATATATAGTCGATTTGGTGTCTTCTAGTATCTCCTGGGGCTTTCCACGTGTACCTTCTTCTTTTATGGTGGTTGAAAAGGGAGTTCGCTATGACCAACTTGTTTTTGGCACAAAATTCAATTAGCCGGCTTCCTCTTTCGTTTCTATCTCCTAGACCATATTTCCCTACAATTCCGTCAACTTTCTCTTCTCCAACACTAGCATTCCAATCTCCCATTATAATTAAGTTCTCTTCACCTTTAACATAATTTATAACTTTGTTGATGTCTTCATACACTGTTTCTATTACATCGTCTTCTTCTGCCGATGTCGGCATATAGACTTGTACTATTACCGTGTTCTTTGGTTTGGTTCCAATTTTGACTAGTATTATCCTAGAGTTAAATTGCACATATCCTGTGACTAGATTCCCGAGTTTTCCTTTTAGAATTATTCCAACTCCACCGATTCCAGTTGTTCCTTGGTTAGTACCTGTATGAATGATACGATAATTTCCTGATCTGAAGTCTCCTGGTTCAGGCCATCGCATCTCAGATATTCCTATTATGTCTGTTCCCATTCTGTCCATCTCTAGTTTGAGGTTCTCTAATTTCCCGCATTGGAGGAGTGTTCTTACATTCCATGTTGCTATTTTTAGTGTATTCTTCAACTTTGCCTGACCTTCCATTGTCCCCACCCGGAGATCCGATTGGGGGACTATTACTCCGGATTTATGTTTAACAGAAGATTTTGGCATGGTGCGCTACTGATTCTTGGGATATCTTGAGTGATCTTTAATGGAGTGGTTTCCCGTTGCCTTCTCCATCCTATGCCGTTGACTGTGAAGTTCTTCCGCCTTTAGGAGCAATTTCTCACTCCAAGGACAAGAGAGTGCCCTGCCTCTATCCGCTCATCCGCTCTCTTTGAGACCGTTGGCACTTGATAGGGGGCGTTTCCTTATCCCGGGAAACACTCGGTCGTCAGAGCCTCGTTAGCAATAACAGGGTGTACCGTGCAGCAATCCTTAGCTGCAACTCGGGTAGGTGAGGTTGACATTTGTACAGGAGAGGCTTCAAGTAGTCACACTCGATAAATATTTTCAGTCACATTTAAGATCGTACTCAGATATAAAAGTTAAATGAATTAAAACCTTAATAAATAACTATTTATGTAGATAACATACATTGACATTATTTAAACTGCAAAAATACTTAGAATTTAGAACTCTTAAAATTATCCTGATTAACCATGAGTTCTCAGAACAACAACAACAACATAGCCATAGGTTGTAACACAAAAGGAACAGCACTACACCACATTTCTGTGGCATCAAGGATTTAACTAAACCCACATTGCATCTATACAGACACGCATGCATTGTACAGACCCATGCATAATGGATGATAGGCAAGGGAGGAAGGAGAGGGGAAGGGCCAAAGAAGAGAACTAGTGCTGTGCAACTTTGGAATGTAATACAGATATTGTCTAAAAGATACAACACAAGTAATTTAGAACCAAAGAGCAAAGAGCAATTTAGATAATGCAGCTAACATTGATACGTAAAACATGTTGCTAAATTCATAATTGAATTAAAACATTTAGCGCATGCAATTTTCACCCGAGGGATTCGCTTAGGCACCATGTGTTAAAGTTTAAGATGTATGTCTATTGGTCCAACCAGATGTTTAGTGTCATTTAGATGCTTTTCAAATAACATCTTAGGATTTCGCAGTGATAAGTGTTCTTTAAATTGGGTCTCTAAAGTTCTACCAGTTTGACACATATATACCACTCTTGAAAATCACTGTATTTAATCTTATACTCACCGGACACACAAAATTTACAACTTGCTGTCTTTGTATCATGTTTTAGTTGAAATCTGATAGTTTTGCTTCTATCGAAACATCATCTTAACCCAATTTTCTGAAGTTGTTGCCCTTTTGTATCGGGTGCTCTTCACTGTATTCAGTTAGCATGTAAATATGGATGTTTTTGAACTTTTGGAGGAACTTGAAATAAATAGACATTGTGTGAAAGAACCACATAAACTACTCAATCGTCAGTGTGGCTTAGAGAATTCATTTTATTTAAAGAATTTTGACGATGTACTGAGCTCTCCAGCTTTGCTACAGCTCCATTTAACAGAAGACAACTTCAGCAGCTCGCCACATTTATTGGCAGTGTGCCTGAGTCATGGTTTCAGGCAGAGTGAACTCAATGTACACATGCAGTAAACGCACCTCAGACACACACTGCCAAAAACTACATGTGCTAAATACTTTTTTACATTAATAATTTAATTATTAATTTTGACATTTGTCGTGTATCAGTGTTAGCTGAATTACCTAAATTACTCCTTGTATCTTGTAGACAATACCAGTATTACATTAGAATACTGAACAGTATCAGTGCTTTTCTTTGGCCCTTCCACTTCCTTCCCTCCCTTACCTATCATTCACAATGCACTGATTCGTATGACGCAAAGTGGGTATAGTAAAATTCTTGATGCCACAGAGTGTTGTCAAAAATTTGGTGTGGTGCTGTTCCTTTTATGTTAGAGTTATGACCATGCCCTTAATAATTTTGACTTCTCACTACTTGAGATTAATTAGATAGAATTTTAAAAATCTTAAATTTTAAGTACTGTCATTCTATATCATCTGCTTATTCAGGTAAATTTTTAAGAGTCTTTAAAGTTTAAATAATTTCAATGTATGTTATCTGCAGATATAATTATTATTTGATGTTTTATTTCATTTTATTTGTAGATCTCAAGATGGTCATTAAATGTGATTGAAACTAGTTATCCATTGTGACTTGTTGCAGCTGAGACAGTTGTACATATTTTTAAAAAATTGAACAATTTGCAGAATTGTTGGTGACAATGTGTCATCCATTACTTTTAAGAATAATTTCGCAGTGGAACAATTCATCAGCTAGTTTTGTAAATTGATTCAGAGAGAAGTCTACATTTGCAACACAGATATTTCAAAATAGTGCTGATTTATCATAATAGTAGTGATCTAACTCACAATGAAGTAAGCATACCTGGAGCAGAAGTTAATTGATTGAATGTGTATATTAAATTAGTGAATATGTTTGTAGCATTTTTCAATAAGTTTAGTAAATGCAAGCGATACATGTAACAGAGACTTTAGTCATCAATAAAATATTCTCCTTCACTATTTACAACTCGTCAACTAGTGTTCGGAACACGTTATAATCTGTAAAGGAAGTTTGTTGAAGGTTGTTTGATTCAGAGTGGAAAAGGTGAAAATCTGAGGGCACAAGATCACGTGAATAAGGTGGGTACAGAATGACTTCCCAGCCCAAGTCCTGTGTAGTCTTTTCTGTCAGTCTAACAAAATATCGGCTGGCCTTATCGTGGATTAGCGTCACTTTGTGCAGTCTTCCTGCTCACCGTTCTTGGACTATATCTTCAAGATGTCTCAGTCGTTGGTAGTAAATGTCAGCAATGACGGTTACACCACGGAGAAGAATTTGTAGTACACTACACTGTTGCTGTTCCTTCAGATGCAAAACATTATCTTTTGTGGATGCGCGCACTTCTTTGTATAGGGAGCTGCTGCTTTGTTCGGGCTCAACCATTACTTTCTTTTCCTTATGCTAGCATAAAGGCACCATTTCTCATCAGCAGTAACAAGACAGCATAAGGAATGGTGGCCGCGCCGATAGCCGAGTGGTCGGCACGACAAAATGCCGCGCAAAGGGGCCCGGGTTCAATTCGCGGCTGGGTTGGAGATTTTCTCCGCTAAGGGACTGAGTGTTGTGTCGTCTTCATCATTGCCTCATCCCCATCGACATGCAAGTTGCCCAAGTGGCGTCAACTCAAAAGACTTGCACCAGGTGACCGGTCTGCTGCACGACATTTCATTTCGTAAGGAATGGTCGGTGCTATCCACAAGCCAATTGATGATGAGGAAGGAGAGATGCACATATGGCCACGTAATGATTTTAGTGATTTTGGTTTACGGCATGCGATACCCGTACATTTGATTTTGAACGTTCCCCATTGCTTGTAAATGGCACACAATGGTGGAAAGATCACAGTTTATCACATTTGCTATTTATCGAGTATACTGTTGTGGATTGATGCATTTAAACAATCTTCATAAAATCTTGAAACTCTTCCTGAACGTGGAGAGTCGCTAATGACTCCTTAAAATGAGAGTACCATTTTCTTGCTGTGCTCCGTCCAAAGGCATTATCCCCATACATGGTGCATTAAGTTTCTGGCTGCCACCACTGCTGTCACTCCTCTATTTAACTCAAACAGGAGAATATGTGGGAAATGTTCCAAGTTCTCCACTTGGTACTCCATTTTTTAGGCTCCAGAGCTCCACTCACAATCCCCATATGACAAAATCATAATATGTAAACTCAAATAGCAACAGTGAATTACAAATAAAAAAAGAGAATCGATAAATAAACCCGCATCAAACATAATACCAACATACAGAACAAAAATACAGTTAATGTATGTGTGTACGTAATATGTTGCGTCTGCCATAATTTGTGAATATTATTTGACACTGACCCTAGAAACCAGCTACTGCTGGTTAGATCTGACACAAGCAAACTCATATAGCAGGTTTTTTCAATCTGTTGCAGCCGGTGCAGATCTGAGTGACGGGGAGGAGACCCTGCAGAGAACTGGCCCCATGTACAGCAGCACCTCCTCACTCTCGAGCACGGCCACTCCAGGCTCTCCGCAGCAGCACGCTACCGAGGACGCGAGTACCTCGACGCGGCAGCAGAGCCCGCGGCCCACCGCTGCGGTGGCGACTCCTCCGCACCAGCATGCACTGCCACCCCCACCGCCCACGCACCATCTGCAGCTGCCTGTGTCTGCACATGTGAGTACCAGTTTACAGGTGCTGAAATTGTGCTCGAGGTGTAAAAGCTCACTGTCTTAAATGCGACAGAGTTACTCCTGTGCTGTATAATAATAATATTTATTTATTCTTTGTTCGTTTTCTATGGTAACTTGCGAAGTCAGCAATGCATCGCAGTTGCTAAATATGTATGGGACTTACATATACATCCTAAACTACCTCTCCCCTCCCCCACCTCTCTCTCTCTCTCTCTCTCTCTCTCTCTCTCTCTCTCTCTCTCTCTCTCTCTCTCACACACACACACACACACACACACACACACACACACACACATATTTCCTTTCCCCTATTGCCCTCGTGTCCCTTACTCTCTCCGACCTTGTTTTTTTATTGTAATTGCAAATGACATCTCGATTAAGAATTGAAGTTGCTTAAAATGAGTGCGTAAATCGTTTGGGATCATTGGTGTGTGGAGTTTGTGAGAGATCCCTTCAGCTGCTGAATCTGTGAGGATAGTAGCCTTGATGATAGTATTTAGAATAGTTTTAATCTGCAAAGTGGTAGGATTTCAAAGTTCTGAATGATTAAGATTCTGTTGTAGTACTCTAATGATAAGCTGGTAAGCATAAATACAACTTTCCTATTTTCTGTGAAACCAAAGACAAGGAAGAATACAAAACAGAAAATTATTGTGTATATTATTTTTGTCTGAAATTGTATGTAGAGAGAAAAAATATATATGTGCTAAACAATTTGTGTTAATGGTTGACTTGACCTGTTATTGTAGTTGCAACTGACTGTGAGAAAGAAAATGAAACAACACATTTTCACAGCACAGTATTTTCTTTCTTGCAGTTGGATTTAATAGAGAATCTATAAACTGTCATTGAGAAAGATATATATATCCTAGGGCCGTCTGAATGTTTATTAGTGTTTTGTGCAAATATTTTGCGGTTTTTGGTTTCAGCATTTCCCCTTCGATATATTACATATGAATTATTGTATTATATAACTAAAATATGTATAGTTATAACTGTCTGAATGCTCATTAGAGTGTCATGTAAAAATTTGAAGTAAATGAACACAGAACTGTTCAAAAGTTGTGGTAACAACATTAAACAGTGACTTGTCTTTCTCTAGGGGTGTAGATAGACAAGTCACTTCTAAAGAGATATAAAATAGACAGAATTTAGATATAATCATTGGTATAGAAATTTGTTTTATTTATGAACAAAAAATTTAAATAATAAACAATGGAAACTCCAGAATGCAATATCAACAGTATTTGGAAAAGGATAAATTGCTACTCACCATTACGAGTAAAGAAAAAAACACGCATATTCGGACAAGCAGGCAAACCCGATACACACATGACCACTAACCACTGGCAGCTCTGACATTATAGCTTTCAGCCAAACCCTTCTTCAGCAGAGGGAACACAAACACATTCACACAAGCAAGCACACCTCATACACACGTGGCCACTACCACTGGCAACTGTGACAGGAATTGCGGTGGTAGTGGTCATGTGTATATGAGGTACTTGCTTGTGTGACTATGTATGGGTGGTGGACCCCCACCCCCACTCCTACCTGAAGAAGGCTTTGGTACAAAGCTATAAAGCAGGGCCGGCCAGAAATTCTGCACGCGTGCGGTGCTCCTGCACATGTGCAACTTCCGGGTCACAGCGTGCACGCCGAAGCCGTCAGCGTTCATGTAGTACATGTTTCTACGCACAGATGTCACTTTATCCACTTGCTGAGATACTCTGTACCGGCGCATTCTAGTGCTCTTTCCACAGCTTGCATGCCAACCATGGGAAGGTATTTCGCGTATTAAACATTTAAAATACTGTCACAGTCTACTCATTGAGACGTCTACTTTTATGTTAACAGTTTAACCCAGTAAGACAAGTAATACAGTTAACAACCGTGGGTTTTTATTAAGGCAGCTTGACTGACGGCACGTAAATACGCTTAGTGTTTTTGATCTAGTATTTAAGAAAGAGAGCACTTAGCGACTTCCAACGAACCTTAGTCATGATTTCAAATAACATTAAACTAATGCAAGGTTTCCTATAACTAATTCTCGGTGCCCTGAGTTATACCCACATAATTTCTGTCTCACTGACCTCTGAACAGAATGACAACCGCAGATCTCTCAATGATGACTTGTACCATTATTGCTATATCTTTCATCAGTTCCATCTGAAATCTGCACAATAACCGACAATTAGATGAATGTTATGTTTTATCGACTTCAGCTGAGCGTAGCCCTTCACACATTTTTTTTTAAAAAAAAGAACCTAAATGTAAGTATACAACAATCGGTTTAATGACCAATTTTCCTTATAATAATGAAACATGGAGCAGAATGAGGCAATAGTGCACAGTTAGTAAACAATAATTTTTAATTATGAAAGGAATAAATCCAAACACGTTTATCACTGGTCATGAGAAATGATATAGCTAATATCGGGCACAAAAGCATGGCTCATTGACAAACGCAAGCAGTTGCGGGGAGATTTTCATCACTGATGCTTGATCAAAACGACTGAGAACATAGATCTTCCGTTCTTTGCTTTTTCACAGTACCTGCCATTTCTCAGTACTTCTCTGTTAAAGTTACGGTCACCAGGGAAGAGGAGCCGCCGCCGTTCATTTAGGACACATGTCTAATAACAGATGTCGCTGTCGCTCGCTGTCGCACACGTGCGCACATGTGCATCACTTCCGCATGTCTGCACACTGTGCAGCGTTTGGCCGGCCGTGCTATAAAGTGTAACAGTCTTTTGGTTGTGCCTGTCTGCAACTCTAGTGGGTCATCCATGAGTAGCAGCCTGTCCTTTTCCTAAGTTTAAATCTCACATATATCCGTGAGAATAATGTATGTATTCCTCGGTGTTGTAGAAATGTTTTTAAAAATATATATCTAATGGTTTTAATAACCATTATATTTGCAGGCAATGCATTGTGTATTACTTTACATTTACATAGCGTACTTTTCTGATGCAAGGCATTGCCATTTAGTTCTTTACAAAAATTATTCCTACTGCTAGTGAAACTTTCTTTCCAGTACGTCAACATGTTTTGCTCCATCTCAAATAATCATCGGAAATAATAAGATGTATCATTCACATTGCTGTGTTTAGATATGCTCTTTGAATTAAAGCATCATAATTCTTGGCAGTCTCCTCGTTTTCCGAATTGTGCATTTCTCCATTTCACACCCTATTTTCTTTTTAAACTATTTTGTAACAACACATTGTGCTTTAAGTCTGGGAAGCACTCAGGTGGTAACAGTTAGAGATGTCACACAAGTGTGGATAGTGCAGTATATAAAATTCTGTAGCTGCTGATTCACTAGGTATCCTCATTTGGGAACAGTTTTAATTGCACATAGGAGGATACTTGGTTTGGCTGCCTCTTTGATTCTGTACTGCTTGTAGTTGACAACAGCTCTCTTTATGTAGCTTTTGCTGCAGCATCTAAAAGCATTCCTCAGCTTTGAGATATAGTCTTCAATGCCAGTGAAATAGGATTAAATGAAATGACTACTTATTACCCTTTCAAGAGATAGAATTTCGTGGGATCGATGAAATATCTTCTTTCACATGTTTGGTTTGGAAATCACTAATGTATTTGTAATTTATCAGGAGACAAGGAGAGTGGATGGTATAAATAGGTTATTCCTTACATCAGAAGAAGAACTGTCTTTAGAAAACTATAAAATTACAAGAGTACGGAATGGTCAGATCTTACTTACCTTCCAATAGCATTCCAATACTGTCAGTAGACAAATAGAAAGATAGAGAGAACTGTTTGTAGCGTTTGGAAATGTTAGAAAAGAGGGATAGATTTCGGAAGGTTGGGAAGGACGAGTGGATCGTTCAGACCCCAGGCTGAGGGAAACCACCACCCTCCCCTGTTGTGTGGATGAGGGAAGATGAAGACGTCAGCTCTCACCCCTCAGAGGGAAAAATAAAAAACATCCAACACGTGACTGCTGAGTATGTGCAACAAAAATACGTCTTGGTGGTTTTGTAGGTATTATGTTGCTCTCCATATGCCTGAGTATCTCAAACCATAAAGCAATAAGACGAATTATGAGCAAGAATAAATTAGTTATTTATAATATGTTACAAAATAAATAATATGAATGATTGACAAAGTTGGAACTTACGACAGATCAGCCAGTTGCAGCATCCACTGTTAAAAAGCTGTAATTTTCAAAATATTTGCTCAAATCGGCCTTCCAAACCGCAATCCAGATTATTTAAGTCAATTTCAAACGTGGCTGATTTAATTTTTTTATTATATGTGTAGAAAAAGATTCGAATGAAGCACGTTTATGATGAGATTTTTCTGATATACTGTAAGACACGTGACTCTGCAGCAACACGAACGTTTGGGCTGTACAGATGGTGAGTGCAGCACCGGGCCTCGCGGCGGCCCTGGTGAGCCCTGCCATCCAGCTGCTGGCGTCATCAGGCCTGCGTGTGCTGCCAGCCGAGCCGCAGCCGCTGTCGCTCACCGTGCACCACCCGCAATCTTCGTCACACCATCATACAGGCACGTTATACATGTTATACTTCGGGCAGAGCTCGATAAAGTCACATTTGCAGGAATTAATTTCCAAGTATTTGAAGGCCGTGAATCTAGGTGTCCTTCAGAGCACTTATTACAGATAACATACTGTTTTCAAATGAAAGTTGTTGTCATCAGACATTTGATATATTTACTAGCATACGAGGTCTTTTCGGAAAATTTTGGACCATTGTCCACTGAATTTTTCTGTGCTTGCCTTTTACTTATTGTGCATTGTCTTCTTCGAAATAGTCTCTTCCACAATTGATACACTGCTCCCAGTGCCGTTTCCACTTTCAGACGCAGTCTCAGTATGCCTCTTGCTGCATCGCGCAAAGCACTGTCTGTGAATTTTCTTTCATCTCGTCTATCGTTGCAGATCATTGTCCTTCCAGTGGGGCTTTGAACTTTGGAAATAAAAAAAAGTCTGCAGGGGTCAGGTCTGGAGAGTATTGAGGATGAGGCAGCACAATGATTTCGTTTTTTGTGCAACAGTCATGCACCTAAAGGAATGAACGCGCTGGTGCAATATTGAGACGCGAGAGCTGTGAGGTGTCTCACTACATTTCAGGTCGATCCCTTCACACATCCCGATAGTACCATCAGTTAACAGTTTCTCCTTTTGGCACGAATTCGTGATGAACTAATTCTTCAAAGTCAAAGAAAACCGATAGCATGGCTTTGATATTTGACCTGAGCTAATGCACTTTTCTTGGTCTTGGAGAACGTTTTCTGCTCCATTGTGAAGACTGAACCTTGATCTCAATATCATAACCTTAGACGCACGTCTCATCACCAGTTATGATTCTCTTAAGGAGCACCTCGTTCTCATTTGCGTGATCCAAAAGCCCTTCACAGATTGCGAGGCAAGGGTCTTTCTGGTGCCGACCTGTGAGCCGTGGGATGAATTTTGCGGCAATACGATGCATTCCAAGATGCTGTGTCAGGATTTCGTGATGTGTTCTAACTGAAATGTTACATTCTTCTGAAATATCTCTGTCTATCAGTCTCCAATTGGCCTGCACTATTTCATTGACTTTCCTGACGTGGGCATTATTGGTAGATTTCAAAGGGCCTTTCGAAAGAGGGTCATCTTTAACTTCTGTCTGGACATTTTTAAACTGTGCAAACCATTTGTAACACTGAGTATGGGTTACGCACTCATCACCGTAGACTTTCTGCATAATTTTGTGAGTCTCTGTAAAGGTTTCCTTGAATTTCACGCAAAATTTAATGCAGATGCAACACAACGTTCTACTCAATACACCACTGAACAATAACTGACATATGAAACGTTTGGCAATTACACATTAAACAAAGGTGCATGCAAGAATGCCAACTGCATCTCACTCCAACACACCATTGGCGCAAAATTACAAATGTCCTATAATTTTTTGAACAGACCTCATAAAAAATCCTCCTGTGGACTTGTCCATGCATCAAATATGTGCTACTTGGTACTCGTGCATAATTTCTGAGGTTGTCAACCCACTTTCTGTTAAGTATTTACCTCTGTCCTTCCTCATCTCTTGGAATCCCGCAAAGAAGTTTTCTGGCCTGTCCATCACCCCTTCACCCGGCTATATGTCTTGTCTATCGCTATTTTGTTTTCATTACAGTCATAATTACTTTTATCACTCCAGCACCAAACCTTCACCCTTCTCAATACTTTCCATTGTATATCTCAAAAATCAAACAATGGAAACTCCATGCAGGAATATCAGCAATGTAGGAAAAGACAGATTGCTACTTACCATAAAGAAAATGCATTATTTATTTATTTTTATTTATTTATGCATTTATTTTACCTGGCAAGATTAGGGCCTTCAGGCTCTCTCTTACACCTAACCAGGCATACTCAGATTCAACAAATTTCAGTGTCTACAGAAAATTAGGACATATAACATGTTATACAGTATTAATGTTAAAGAAAAAAATAGAGATTATAAAAGTAGTACAATGATAATTATAACAATCAAAAAATAATTATAACAATCAAGAATAATAAT
Organism: Schistocerca serialis cubense; assembly: GCF_023864345.2. Taxonomy (NCBI): domain Eukaryota; kingdom Metazoa; phylum Arthropoda; class Insecta; order Orthoptera; family Acrididae; genus Schistocerca; species Schistocerca serialis. The sequence continues at coordinate 469,069,633 of NC_064646.1, read as the reverse complement.
AATAATAATAATAATAATAATAATAATAATGACTATGTATATGAAAGTAAACATATTTTTCTTATATGAGTGTCAGTCCTATTGCTAGTTGGGAATTTTCTCGTTATATTCTTGCAGCTTGTGAGTTATTCTCATCAAGCAGAGACATAAGATGATGGAATGGGGTGAAAGAGATATAGAAGAGGTAGATAGGTTAGAGGAAGAGAAATAGAATGGTAAAATTCGAAGCTATGATGGAGAGGAGAAAGAAAAAAGATGAGGGGGAGGGGGGGGGGGCACAACAATGGTGGCTATACCGTCCCTAATATGTAAGTCTTAAGTTCCCTCTTGAATGTTGAGTGGTTTTGGATAAGACGCAGATCACAGGGGAGCGCGTTCCATAGTCGTATGGCTGAGATGGAGAATGACACGGAGAAAGATTTTGTGTTATGTAAAGGTACAGCCAAGATGCTAGACGTATCCGATCTGGTATTGCGGTTGTGGAATGATGATAGGTGTTTAATGTGAGAAGATAAGTATTGGGGGCACCAGTGGCTAAGAAATCGATGAAGTAAGCACATCGTGTGGAGATCGCGTGCCTTATGTGGGCGTATCCAACCTAGCTGGGAGTATTAAGTTGCAGACAAGCACTATTAAAAGACACTTACATAAAACTCGGCCACAGCTTTCCTCAGTAAAACAAACACACACACACACACACACACACACACACACACACACACACACACACACTGTTAATACACACAGGCAAGCATACCTCATGGACGCATTACCACCAACTGCAGCATCTGAGGAGGCTGGAATGCAACTATCATATTGGATGCAAGCAGCAGGTGAAGGGGGCGGGGATGGGGAAAGGATAGTAGTGTGTGTGTGGGTGGGGAGAGAGATGAACGCTGTCTGGTAGAGCGTGCAGAGACTAGAATGCCAACAGGGCCAGTGTCAGAAAGTTGTGGGGAAGGGAGGTGGAGAAAAAAGGAGCAAAAAAGGGGAGGAGTGGGGAAAGATGGCTGAATGCATTACATTGGCAGAGGGTGGCAAATAAAACAAGGTGGGAGCTGAGAATTGGGAGGAGATGACAAGATGGACGGGGTGGAAACTAGGTGGAGGGTGTGGGGACAGTAGTTACAGTAGGTCGAGGCTGGGATGATTATGAGAGTGGAGAATGTGTGTGCAGTTCAGAGCAGCTGGTGATGGAGGGAAGGATCCAGATGGTTTAGGTAGCGAAGCACCCACTGAAATCAAGTGTGTTATGTTCAGCTGCTTGTTGTGCCTCAAGGTGGTCTGCTTTGCTCTTGGACACAGTTTGGTGATCTCTGTTCATCCTGATGGACAGCTTGTTGGTAGGCATAGCAATATAAAGAGCTGTGCAGTGATTGCAGCAGAGCTGGTAAATGGCATGGCTGTTTTCACAGATAACCTGGCCTAGGATCAACCAGTGACAGGACTGGAATAGGAAATGCTGGGTAGGTGGATTGTGTAGGTTTTGCACCTGGCTCTTCCACAGGGATGTGATCCTTGTGGCAAGGGCAAGGGTTTGGGATTGGGAGTGGCATAGGGATGGATTAGGATGTTGTGGAGGTTGGGTGGGCGATGGAACATCACTTCAGGAGGGGTGGGAAGTATCTCGGTTAGAATTTCCCTCATTTCGTGGCATGATGATAGGTAATCAAAGCCCTGGCGAAAGGTGTGGTTCAGTTATTCCAGTCCTGTGTGGTACTGAGCCACTCCTTTGCAGCCAGTTCTTGGAGAGGGAGAGGATTGGGGGTGTGAGGGGAAATGGCATGAGAGATCTGTTTTTGCCTGTCTCTGAAGGGCTTGGTGCGAAATTCAGCACACTGAGCAAGAGAGTTTTTGTCATTGCAGATACCCCATCCCTGGTTTTCCAGGCTGTACGGGAGGGATGTTTTGGTGTGAAGGGGATGACAGCTGTCAAAATTCAGGTGGTGGTTGTTGGCGGTGGTGGCTGTTAGTGGTTGTTGAGTTTAATATGGACAGAGATGCAGATGGAGCCATCAAAGAGGAGGAGATCAATAGCTAGGAAGGTGGCATGTTGGGTTGAGGAGGACCACGTGAAACAAATGGGAGAGAAGGCAATGAGGTTATGAAGGGACGAAGATAGGGTGTTTTGGCCCTGAGTCCAGATCATGATGATATCATCAGTGAATCTGAACCCCTCTAGGGGTTTAGTGGTTTGAGAGGCTATGTGATCTCCTCTAGATGGCCCATAAACAGGTTGGCATAGGAGGGTGCCATGCATGTGCCAATGACTGTTCTGCAGATTTGTTTATATACCTTCCCTTCAAAGGAGAAGTAGTTTTGGGTTAGAATAAAGTTATTAAGATGTATGAGGAATGAGATAGTGGGTAGGGATGTTTGTGATTAGGGAGGTGGTGTCAACTGTGATGAGTAGGGATCCAGGAGGTAAAGGGGTGGGGATGGTGGAGAGACGGTGCAGGAAGTGGTAGGTTTCTTTGATGTGGGAGGCTAGATTCAGGCAATTGGTTGGAGGTGTTGGTCAATGAGGGCTGAAATCTTTCAGTGATTGAACAGTAACCAGCCACAATGGGGTGTCCAAGATTGTTGGGTTTGTGGATTTTGGGGAGCATGTAGAAGGTTGGTGTGTGTGGGGTGCTATAAGGGTGATGAGAGAAATGGATTCAGAGGAGATGTTGTGGGAAGGGCCTAGGGCTTTAAGCAGGAATTGGAGGTCCTGCTGAACTTTTGGGATGGAATCACTCTGGCAGAGTTTATATATGGAGTAGTCAGATAATTGGCAGAATCCTTCTGCCATGTAGTTACTGTGATCCATAACAACAGTGGTGGAACCTTTGTCTGCAGGTAGGATGATTAGGTCAGAATTTGTTTTGACATTGAAAGGTTGGTGTTCGAGGAAGGGATTTGGGGAGGGATGGTGAGGCTAAGTTGGAGGTGTGGGCATGTGGGGGAGGGGGGGGGGGGGGTCATGGTTGTATGGTGGTATGACCTGGAAGAGGTTGGATGCAGTCTCAGAATTAGGGTGGTTTTTGTTGGAGGGATTAGTGACAAAGAAGTGCTTTGATTGTAGGGATTGGCAGAATGAGAGTTGGTCTTTGTCAAGTCCGCATGCTTAAATTGGATGTGGGGATAAAGGTAATGCCTTTGGATAGAACTGAAATTTCTGTGGAGCTGATGGTTTTGGTGGAAAGGTGAACAACAGTGTACGGGAATGTTTTCGCTGATGGAGAGTTGGTAGGGAGTGCAAAGACAGATCTCTCATGCTATTTCCCCCTCACACCCCCAATCCACCCCTCCACAAGAACCGGCCACAAAGGAGTGTCCCCTTCAATTCTCAATACCACATGGGACTGAAACAACTGAACCACATCTTTCGCCAGGGCTTTGATTACCTAACATCATGCTGTGAAATGAAGGACATCCTACCTGAGATACTTCCCACCCCTCCTAAAGTGACATTCAGTCAAATCTCCACAACATCCTGGTCCATCCCTATACCACTCCCAATTCCAAGCCTGTGCCACAACAATCATATCCCTGTGGAAGAGCCAGGTGCAAAACCTGGTCAATCCACCCATCCAGCACTTTCTGTTCCAGTCCTGTCACAGGATTGTCCTGTCCCATCAGAAGCTGGGCCACCAGTGAAACCAGCCGTGTCATTTACCAGCTCTGCTGCAATCATTGCACAGCTCTTTATATTGGTACGACTACGAACCAGCTGTTCACCAGGATGAACGGCCACACCCGAACTGTGGCCAAGAGCAAAGTAGACCTTGTGGCACAACATGCAGCTGAACATAACACACTTGATTTCAATGGGTGCTTCACTACCCGAGCCATCTGGATCCTTCTCTCCACCACCAGCTTCTCTGAATGGCACAGGTGGGAGTTATCCGTACAACACATTCTCTGCTCCCATAATTATCCCAGCCTCAGCCTACTGTAACTACTGTCCCCACACCCTCCACTTAACAGTTTCCATCCCCTCCGTCCCGTCATCTCCTCCCCATTCTCACCTTACACCCTGGTTATTTGCTACCCTCTGCCAATACACCTGTCTTTCCCCACTCATCTCCCTTTTTTGCTCCTTTTTTCTCCACTTCCCCTTCCCCACAACTTTCTGACGCTGCACGTATTGGCATTCTAGTACCTGCACACTCCATCAGGTGTTCGTCTCTCTCCCCACTCACACACTACTATCCTTTTCCCTTCCCCAGCCCCTCCAGACTGTCGCTTGCATCCAGCAAGACAGTTGCATTCTGGCCAGAGTTATATGTCTTTTAGTTGCGTCTGTCTGCAAGTTAACTGGTTTTCTTTACGATAATTAATAATCTGTCTTTTCGTATGTTGTATACCTACCCATTACACCATCTGGTTTTGAATGGTTCTTGCATTAAAAATTCGTGTCTTACTGCTACGAGCCAAGATTGGTAATATATATTTATTGTAAACTTCCTATTCCAGACACACCATTAGCTCAATTTTGAAAACTCTATTCAGTTTATTAAAAGTGCTCGTGCCTTTTTTACTTACTTTTTTATTCCTTGAGCTGACCACCCAGTTGTCATCAGCTGCCCAAATTACAAGCTCCTCAACTAGTTTTGTGACACCCTTGTTAACTTTACTAGTTTTTATTTAAAGATACATTCTGTAAATAATTATGTAAGCTTCATTTCTATTGTTTTCCAGCTTTAAACACTTTTGTTGGAACACCATCTTCTCTGGGCATCTTAATGGTTTGTACACTGAGAGACTTTTCTCAATTTAGGTGTCAGTACGGAGCGGCTGCGTGAGTCCCCTACTAGTGCGGCGATCTCACTGCCGACGTTACACCTCACTAACAAGATGGTGGCCTTGCCTGGAGGTGCAGAACTGAACCTACTGCCAGCCAACGGCACTCGCAAGCACCCACCACTGGCCACAATTACTGGAGGTAAGACACAGGATTCTAACTTCAGGAATTACTGGAATGAGTTGTTACTTTCAAATGAAGATGATATTGCTTTTATTAATGTTGAATGTGATTTTGCGTGGAGTAGATGATAGTTAATGACTGATGTGGTAGTTACAAAGTTTTCCTTTTGTCAGACATGTAGCCCCAAGTACATTTCCTCTGATGAAATTTTACAAACACCATGTTATTTTTTTTTAACGTAGTCCAACATGAACATAATACTGCATAAAAAGTTCTCGGTTTACTTGCCCTGTCAAATTTGGATAAAATCCCAAGCTTTTGATGACTACCTCCGTCATCTTCGTCGGGGTAAAACTGACTGTCGCAGACCAGTGAGGCTTCCGCTTTTATAAGTAGTGGATGGCTTTGGCTGGATGACGTCACGGTGAAACCGGCGGCCTCACCGGTCCGCGACAGTCAGTTTTACCCCTGACGAAGATGCCGGGGTAGTCATCGAAAGCTTGGGATTTTATCCAAATTTGACGTGGCAAGTAAACCGAGAACTTTTTATGCAAGGACTCTGTCGCGAAAGACTTCGTAATCATGAACATAATACTGCTTGTAACATAATTTTGTCATATTAATTAGCAATAATAAAATACAAAAATTACCACAAAATGGAAGTTCAAATCACTTTAAAGTCGGTGAGATGGCTGTGGTTACCAGAACAAACAAATGGATGTATAGAAAATAATTACTATACCAAGAATTTGGAAGAATTTAAACTTCAGCAAAGATATGTTTCTTTTTGTGAAGGCTAATTAGAAAAAGTAAGAAAGGAGATGATGTTGAGAGCTAGACGATGTGAGTCCGAGAGTATGTTTTCGTAATTAGCTTTTTGAAGAGAACAGACAGGAAATCAGAGAACATGTGCTGGTAACATAGGGGTAGGGTATGAATAGTCAGGGAATACCAGAAGTGCAAAAATAAATTGATGTTATTGTAAGGAGAAGTAACACTGAAAAAAGAGGAGGCTGCCCAAAACTAACAGGTATTACTTCACAGTTTTTCTTTATCCATTTCATTAATTCTGCTTTGTGGTATGGAACTAAACTGGAAAAATCTTGTTTCCCACTGAGAAAACAAAACTGAAATTATTACTTGCTGTTACTAAATAATATGCATTATGTGGAACAGATTTCACATCTGACAATTACTGAAGTGATAACAATGACATTTGGGCTGGCAGGTACATTGTAAATAAGTGATGTTCAAATTCTAACTTTTGTTTAGAACTTTAGAATAAAGTTCTAACTTTTAGAACATTTAAAACTGTATCTCATTCAGGACAAAGAGTGTGATCAGGAGTAGTTTCAGATGGAGGGATGGTGAAAAACTGCTCTGAATCCAGTATCAAGAGAGATACCAGATACAACCTGTTGTATCTGTAATTGGAGAAACAACAAATAACGATTGGTGTGAGTTCCAAAATTCTGTTTATTGCCAACAGTTCCACAATAACAACACAACATGGTGCTTGATCATGAGCAGCATCTGGACTGCAGATAGTCTAAGTCCGGTATAGTAAACAGTGGTAGTGTAGAGTTGTTCCAGGGTGCAATGTCAAAGTAGCACGTAGGTAGCCCAACATGAGGCTGACAGGCGTGGCAGTGTTGGCGGCTATATAGGGCGAGTGGCAGAGCAATATGCCCGCCATACTCGAGTGCTTATCGAATCTTGTTATGATTGGCAGTGTGGCCTCATGTAACTATCTCTCGGGAGGACGCCGGCCGAGGTTGCCTTGACAGTGCGGAGGCAGTGTGTGAGGCCCGCGCCTGAGCTGTACAGCTGTGCAGAGCTGTGCAAAAGCGGGGTGTGCCGGCCGTTGGCTGTATGACGTAAAGACCACAGCCACGCAGCTGCAGGCACTACGGTGCGGGCATTGACTATACCACACAACCAGTGATCCAAGTGTACTAATGAACCACAACATTTCCAACATTTGAAATTTAGTTGGCGTAATATATACTGGAAGGAAACAATGGAAACAGTTAATAGAAAAGAGGAGAGGAGGGGGGAGTGGGGGATGGAAAAGAGGAGAGGAGGAGGGGGGAACTTAAAACAGTATGAAATTATAAACAGAGGCCAGACACTGAGTGGAAGATGTGTATAGAATGTAAGTGGAACACAATGGAGTAGAAACAGGTGAGAGGTGGCAGAGTGAAACAGGTTTATATTAACACCAGTTTAAAAGTAACTTTGAGCCATAGGTTTTATCTCTAAAATTTTAAGAGTCCTGATTCTCAAGACCCAATGAATTAAATAAATACTGGAGTATATGCCATATTTTCTAATATCTGTGGTTCCTTCACCTGAGGATTGATTGATTGTGTGTGTGTGTGTGAGAAGAGAGAGAGAGAGAGGTGGGGTGGGGGGGGGGGGAAATCCGAACGTTCTTGGTTCTTGTGATAGTGCGTGCGCCCCTTCATTTGTTCTCATTTCTTTGTTCAAAATTGTTTTGCCTTTTTATTGTATTACATTTAATTAAATAAGAAGTATGTATGAGCCTTGTAAATTTGCCTTATGCTTTATTTACTTTATTGCATAGGCATCAGCTTACCAAATGGTGTGCTGGGTCCCCATCACCCAGTGCAACACGCTGCCGCAGCCACGCAGCACACTACGCACCATCATGCCGGTGTCACGCTGGCGACCAAGTCGGTGCCTGCAGGCATCACCCACGTGGTGGCCCCTCTCGGCAGCCACCCTGCGCACACGGGGCTGACGCCACTCGTCACGCCTGTCACTGTAGTGTCTCAGGGATCGCAGCAAGTAGCCCACATACTTGCAACTCCACAGCCGATTGGTGCGGCTGGGAAGGTATGTGAAATGTACATTTCACAAAACGTTTCATTGTTGCCCATTAATCTTTTTCCATCGTGTGGATGATCTGATTTGACTTTGGTGTACACGGTGTGATAATAAATCTCTGGACACCCTTCTGAACACCCTCTATCAGAACTTGATCTGCAGATTTGGGGTACATAAATGTGAGTAGAGTGTGTGTGTTGTTGACATATTTCTGTCAGAATGGGTCAGTGAGGATATCGGATTTGCGTTTAAACAGGTCACATCTGTATCAGTCTAAAACAAGTTACAGTGGTACATTCAAAGCATTCTTTAATTTGTGGGACAGTGAAAATTTTTTTGGAGTGATGTCGTGGTACATGATGGGCCACTCTGGTGATAACCTGGTGATCATATTTGGAGTTCAGCAAAGAAGTGTTGAGCATACAACATAATTTGCTGAAGATGGTGATGTGATGGTGGTTGGCTTTTTATGGTTGAGCTTTGAGCACAAAGCTTTTTAACCAATACCAAAAGGAATGCAGTTGCAATAGGACGTGTGTGGTAGTGTGGAAGGAAAATGTTCAAGGGGATATGAGGTTCAGTGTCTCGTAATTTTTGAGGTGATTAGAAACATCTACATCTACATCTACATCTATACTCCGCGAGCCACCTTACGGTGTGTGGCGGAGGGTACTTATTGTACCACTATCTGATCCCCCCTTCCCTGTTCCATTCACGAATTGTGCGTGGGAAGAACGACTGCTTGTAAGTCTCCGTATTTGCTCTAATTTCTCGGATCTTTTCGTTGTGATCATTACGCGAGATATATGTGGGCGGTAGTAATATGTTGCCCATCTTTTCCCAGAATGTGCTCTCTCGTAATTTCGATAATAAACCTCTCCGTATTGCGTAACGCCTTTCTTGAAGTGTCCGCCACTGGAGCTTGTTCAGCATCTCCGTAACGCTCTCGCGCTGACTAAATGTCCCCATGACGAATCGCGCTGCTTTTCGCTGGATCATGTCTATCTCTTCTATTAATCCAACCTGGTAAGGGTCCCATACTGATGAGCAATACTCAAGAATCGGACGAACAAGCGTTTTGTAAGCTACTTCTTTCGTCGATGAGTCACATTTTCTTAGAATTCTTCCTATGAATCTCAACCTGGCGCGTGCTTTTCCCACTATTTGTTTTATGTGATCATTCCACTTCAGATCGCTCCGGATAGTAACTCCTAAGTATTTTACGGTCGTTACCGCTTCCAATGATTTACCACCTATGGCATAATCGTACTGGAATGGATTTCTGCCCCTATGTATGCGCATTATATTACATTTATCTACGTTTAGGGAAAGCTGCCAGCTGTCGCACCATGCATTAATCCTCTGCAGGTCCTCCTGGAGTACGTACGAGTCTTCTGATGTTGCTACTTTCTTGTAGACAACCGTGTCATCTGCAAATAGCCTCACGGAGCTACCGATGTTGTCAACTAAGTCATTTATGTATATTGTAAACAATAAAGGTCCTATCACGCTTCCCTGCGGTACTCCCGAAATTACCTCTACATCTGCAGATTTTGAACCGTTAAGAATGACATGTTGTGTTCTTTCTTCTAGGAAATCCTGAATACAATCACAAACCTGGTCCGATATTCCGTAAGCTCGTATTTTTTTCACTAAACGTGAGTGCGGAACCGTATCAAATGCCTTACTGAAGTCCAGGAATACGGCATCAATCTGCTCGCCAGTGTCTACGGCACTGTGAATTTCTTGGGCAAATAGGGCGAGCTGAGTTTCACATGATCTCTGTTTGCGGAATCCATGTTGGTTATGATGAAGGAGATTTGTATTATCTAAGAACGTCATAATACGAGAACACAAAACATGTTCCATTATTCTACAACAGATTGACGTAAGCGAAATAGGCCTATAATTATTCGCATCTGATTTATGACCCTTCTTGAAAATGGGAACGACCTGCGCTTTCTTCCAGTCGCTAGGTACTTTACGTTCTTCCAGCGATCTACGATAAATTGCTGATAGAAAGGGGGCAAGTTCTTTAGCATAATCACTGTAGAATCTTAAGGGTATCTCGTCTGGTCCGGATGCTTTTCCGCTACTAAGTGATAGCAGTTGTTTTTCAATTCCGATATCGTTTATTTCAGTATTTTCCATTTTGGCGTCCGTGCGACGGCTGAAGTCAGGGACCGTGTTACGATTTTCCGCAGTGAAACAGTTTCGGAACACTGAATTCAGTATTTCTGCCTTTCTTCGGTCGTCCTCTGTTTCGGTGCCATCGTGGTCAACGAGTGACTGAATAGGGGATTTAGATCTGCTTACCGATTTTACATATGACCAAAACTTTTAAGGGTTCTTGTTTAGATTGTTTGCCAATGTTTTATGTTCGAATTCGTTGAATGCTTCTCTCATTGCTCTCTTTACGCTCTTTTTCGCTTCGTTCAGCTTTTCCTTATCAGCTATGATTCGACTACTCTTAAACCTATGATGAAGCTTTCTTTGTTTCCGTAGTACCTTTCGTACATGATTGTTATACCACGGTGGATCTTTCCCCTCGCTTTGGACCTTAGTCGGTACGAACTTATCTAAGGCGTACTGGACGATGTTTCTGAATTTTTTCCATTTTTGTTCCACATCCTCTTCCTCAGAAATGAACGTTTGATGGTGGTCACTCAGATATTCTGCGATTTGTGCCCTATCACTCTTGTTAAGCAAATATATTTTCCTTCCTTTCTTGGCATTTCTTATTACACTTGTAGTCATTGATGCAACCACTGACTTATGATCACTGATACCCTCTTCTACATTCACGGAGTTGAAAAGTTCCGGTCTATTTGTTGCTATGAGGTCTAAAACGTTAGCTTCACGAGTTGGTTCTCTAACTATCTGCTCGAAGTAATTCTCGGACAAGGCAGTCAGGATAATGTCACAAGAGTCTCTGTCCCTGGCTCCAGTTCTGATTGTGTGACTATCCCATTCTATACCTGGTAGATTGAAGTCTCCCCCTATTACAATAGTATGATCACGAAACTTCTTCACGACGTTCTGCAGGTTCTCTCTGAGGCGCTCAACTACTACGGTTGCTGATGCAGGTGGTCTATAGAAGCATCCGACTATCATATCTGACCCACTGTTGATACTTAACTTAACCCAGATTATTTCACATTCGCATTTGCTAATTTTCACATTCGCATTCGCTAACGAAGCACTTTCTCTTGTTGGGCAAAGATGCAGAAAATTGGACTATTACTTTTTTAATGAATGCATGCACATTAGTATATTTTCCACACATCGACAGTAGTTTCTTTTTTATGTATCTGACTGAATGCTCTTTCCCGCCAAGGATATTTGATTTTTTTGTGCTTAAAGGGAAAGTGGGGGAGATTTCCTTCACACCCCGATCTGACATCTGTGTTGTATATCTTTGGAATGATGAAGAGAGTAGATTGTGTGCCAGATAAATTGTTCCAAAAGTTCAACAGCATCTCTTCATAAAGAATGAAGACAAATTTTACCTTCTTTGTGTCATAACATAATGGAAACCCTTCCTTCAACATTAAAAACTGTAACAGCTGCAAAAGGATGTCCTAGTTTAGTTAACATGGTGGTGTTTTTGAAATGAACAGCAATATGCGCTTAGAGACTTTTTCCCACATAGCATTGTTTGCACACAAAAAAGACTGAATTTCTCTTATTTTTTCCAATTATTGTGTTTTGGAAATTAGATTTTAAATTACAATCTAATTGAGTTACTTACTGAGAGTCTGCAGGATCTATTTGAAACTGAATTGGGGAAAAAAGTCACCCTCCTTGCAGACAAAAGTATTACGTTTTACAGACGTAGATATCAAGCTCTTTAAGACTTAATTCTTTGTACCTCAGATGTACTATACCCCTAAAATGTATCAATACACAACAAAGACATTTTTCTTTGGAATTTATTAAAATTCTTTGTCCACATTTACGTTCATTAGTTGCTTTGCAACACGTTTCCCTTTCCTGTTTTCACAATTGAGTTATTGCTCTTCCTGTTATTGTAGATTCTATTAGTTTCTTAACGTCATTTTGCCTTTTCATTTGTAGGTTATGACGACTGCTCCCTTGTTGAAGTCAGTGGGTCCTATGCCTCTCGTTAATGCGCAGTACCTGTCGGCTGCTGCACTCGTGAAGCCAGTGGTCGTGGTGAGCTCACCGTCCCAGGCGAGTGCTCTGCCGCCCCCTCATACAACTTCGTGAGCTCCACTGGCCGCGATGCAACACACTGGTGGCTACTTCACATTACATCCAATCTAAGGAGGAAGTCTACCAGAGGCATGGGGATTGCAGTGCAGATATACTATACAAAACTTTGGTTCCCTGCAGAGACTCGTATTTTGTGTGTTGGAAGAGGGTGGTGGACTTTATGCAGGGAGCTTTGTGCTGTAGTGGAATCTTCCCAAGTCTTGTTGCATGTGGCCATAAGAAGCAGATGTTGATTTGAGTGGGGTAACATTGGAGGTTACAGAGAAGTGAGACTGAGTGTGCCCATGTTAATGATGTGACTCTTCACAGAAATGATGGTTACTGCTTTGAGAAACTATAAGGAGGTGGGCCATTCTGGCTACAGGTGCTGGACATAATGAATATACGTGTGTGTGTGTGTGTGTGTGTGTGTGTGTGTGTGTGTGTGTGTGTGTGAGTGCGTGCGTGCGTGCGTGCGTGCGTGTGTGTGTGTGTACGCGCGCGCCCACGTGTTGGGGGGGGTGGGGCCACGGGCACGCATGTGCGTCCAAATATAGTGTGTGTGCTGGAACAGGGCTTCTACAATCTTCAGTATGCAATCATATCATGAGAAACGTCATTAGCACCGAGGAAGAAAATTAAACAGTGCTGAATGTTTGCAAGGAGTTAAGTATACACAATGAACAGTGGCACAACTTTTGCACAGTTTTTGTGTTCATTCTGTTAAGACAATTTTGGCTCAGAAAGAGCTGAAAGAACTGGAGCACGGTTGACTGAGAACTGTCAGATTGCTTGTGAGCGTTATAAATGGTTATGCAAGGTGTCGGGGCATTAAAGATTGTTGTAGTAAGCATTCATGCTCGTGATTGTTGATCACTTAGAACCACTGTGTCTCTTGACATAATAAGCTGACCTCTGTACACTTGTGTAGGGTAACATTTTCATTGTCATTTGTTTTGAAACACTTGTTCTGTAGTTAACATCAAAGTATTCCCCTTTGTTGGAGAGATTTGTATTTGCTGCCATTTTGATTGGATGGTTTTCTTTTATGCAGCAGTTGTCATGTTAGGAGTAATGTCTGTGTTTTTTATTTGAGAAAAAATATTTGTAGTTCTTGCATTTGAGAATATAGAAATACTTTCACTTAGGATGTTGTTATATGTCGTAATTATGTAGAACTTCACAGAACGTTTGTCCCAAGTTGAAGTTAGCAAGACTTTGGTATGTTCCTGATTTATTTTAAGCTGTCAGACAATTCAGTTTCAATGTCTGTAGAGGATCTATTTAAAAGAAAAATGTTCTGGGATATTAAATTAGTCATGCAACAACTCTGGATCAACTGTTGCCTTTTATTTTTCATTGGATTACTGTCAGTTCATAACAACAGAAAATCATGACCACAGCTGCTACTAGTTATTGATTATTCATGCAAGCAAGAGAAAAACTAAAATGTGTTTCTCTGTTGTTTATGTATGGGTGATTGTAGTTTACAAATTTGTCATGTGACATTTCCATGTGGCACATGGCATTTGAAACATTGTCAGCTGCTTCGTAGAGTAAGATTGGAGCCCAGATCTATGAACAGTTATGTGTAGCTACACATGTGTCTACACTGAAAGCTAAATTTGGTTGAATCTTATACTCTGAATGTATCTTATCTGTAAAACAGTCACAGAACATATGGAGGAAAAGAACTTCTAGAAATGATAAGTGACAACCACACTACTCCCTCACCTTTATCAGATTTGCAATCATGTGAGGAAGTTGACAAGTATGTGCCCATTCAAATGCTAATAAGATAGCAGATATGTGTATATATTTAGCATGAATATTGTAAACCGATTATCACACTGGTAAGTACAAAGTTTTTTTGGCGTGACATTAATTTAATTTGAATGTGCATTTATCATAGGACAGTCTCATTAAAAAAAGTATTAGTAGCCATTTGACAAGTATATGATTTATTTTGTAAAAAAGTACTTGCCGTATTACAAAATGTAAGCTATCTTTCCATGTCACTATGAATCTATTTCATCAGATTGAGCTGTATAATCATTGCAGTTATGTATCATTTTTATTAATTAATGTTTACTGCCAAAAAATTAATTATGAAGATTTGCTATTAAACATGTGGTTTAAAATTTTGTCATGTATTTATTAAATTTCCTTTTGTACTGCAGAAGACAGAATTTGAGCAGGTATTGTTTGCAATGTCACATTTGTGTGGTGCTTGTGTTGTTGTTATTTATTGTTTCATTTGGGTGTGTTGGACTTAACACTGAAACTTAAATATGTGGAAAGTGACTATGAAATATAAAGTTCCCGAATTATGCCCTGAGCATTTTTGAGAATAAATGTGTTACTGATGTAATGAAGCAATATTAATGTACTGAAAAATGTTTGTTGTTGAGGTACAAAACTAGTGACCCTCGTAAGAGTTCTAAGTGAAGATCAACATATTCTTGATGTTGCAATCATCTGTCTAGTGTCTTATTGATTGATGATCCAAAAATTGATGTTTAGTATATATCTAATATTTTTAAATAGTTTTGTAGGCTGCATGCTATTTCTAAGATGAGAAGCACGTGTTCCATGAGTGCGATATGCTCTTTAAATACATTCCGGTGGCTGAAATTTATTGTTTGTATAGTATATATTGTTACAGTTAGCAGCATATTGTTTACATGGAAGAGAGAGAAGTACCCATTTGTCTGGTCCAAATTAGCTTGTTGGCTGTCTCATCTTAACTGTTGTATGGTAATTTAGGAAGCATCAAAATTAGATCACTGGAAAACAAATGTACATTCCATGAAATGTTTAAATTTTTTGTTGTAACTGTTTGGATAGACTTTGTGGGAAAGAGTTTGGTGCTTCTCTACCCTACTAAGCATCCACTGCTTCAACCTCATAATATTATCTGCAGTCTTGGTTCGTTTTAGTTGATGTGTTGATTTCTGTGGTTCGCAAATGTCTCCAAAACATAAAATATCAGATACTTGTTTTAAAGTAAGATATACTGCCACTTTTTATCACTGCCATTATTTTCTGGCTGTATGGTTCCAGGAAACTCCAATGAATGATGTTTAATTTTGTGAAACATTAGTAAAGAGTTAATTGGTGTTATGCTGAGAGGAGTGAAGCAAATAAAACTGTAGCCTCATTTGGAAAAATGGAAAGATGGTACAGTGTTTACACTGGCTACTTATGATTGAATTGTTGATTTTTGGCAGTGGGTAGAAGTTATAGTGCCTGAAGAAAAATTGCACAATTACTGAACAGGGTGAATGTTTAATGTTTTGACTTTTATGTACAGAGTAAGCGTATTCTGTTAGATTTCACTATTCGGCTTGTTAACATAAATGAGCTGATGAAGTTTCAGTATTTGTGAACTGATAGTATGACAGATTAACATTATAGTATGTAAGCAGGAACATGATCACAGATTATAAACTATTTCCTTCTTCCATGGTTATTAAACTTGACTGGTGGTGCTTTGTGTTAATTACAATACTGCATGTGACTGAAATGAGTAATAAATATTGTGTGAGAGGCAGTATCTCATAGAACATATTTAAAGTATGTAGAAAGGCATATTGCCTATGTATGTTTTCTGTAAATAGAGAGAATATCAGTTTTTGTTGATCAGCTGTTATGTGTATTTACGTGTAAATAGAAGAACTGAAAAAAGATGGTGTTGTTTTAATGCTGCAATAAAGTGAATAACAAAAAAAAAAAAAAAAAAAAAAAAAAAAATAATAATAATAATTTTTGGCCTTTAATGCATTTGTTACCAGTATTACATAAATCATTCCAATTACCTAACCAGTATTTCCAGTCATGTTTCCAAGATCTTTTATTATAAAAATTATAAAATTATATTTGTGAAAATAAGACATCATATTTCCAATACCCCATGTACCTGTTCTGTCTTATTTGCACGGAAAATGTAGTCACTTTGATAGGCTTGCAGCACAGGATGCAAATGAAACTCTCAGTGGGGCTAAATGAAACAACAAAAGCAATCTTGTTGGTATAACTGTGATTTTTTCAACATCTTTGTTTGTGAAGATGTTAATACTCTTCATGTCGCAACAAAAATAATCAGTTTCTGATAGATAAAGAGTCTACTCATCAAGTGATGGCATGAGAAAAATATATAACAAAATTAAGCTTTTAGAGCCAGTGGCTCCTTCTTGTGCAGAACGGTTGAAGGGGAAGGAAGAAGGATGAAGGAAAAGGACTAACAAGGTTTAGGAAAAGGGGCAAACTGTTCACTCAGAACTCTGGGTCAGGGCAGACTTATGGAACGTGATGAGGAGGGAAGACTATTGGGAATTGCACCAGACAGGATTTGAAAACCTTAGGGCTCAAAGGAGTATGGTAGGGTAAGAAGCAGCACAGAGATTGAAACTTCGTGACAGATTAAGACTGTGTGTCAGACTGAGACTCGAACTCGGGACCTTTCCTTTCCAGTGGCCAAGTGCACTACCATCCGAGCTATCCAAGCATGACTCACAACCCGTGCTCACAGCTTTACTTCTGCCAATACCTCCTCTTCTACCTTTCAAACTTCACGGAAGCTCTCCTGCGAAACTTGCAGAACTAGCACTCCTGGAAGAAGATATTGTGGAGCCATGGCTTTGCCACAGCCTGGGGGATGTTTCCAGAATGAAATTTTCACTCTGCGGCGGAGTGTGCACTGATATGAAACTTCTTGGCAGATTAAAACTGTGTGCCGGACTGAGACTCGAACTTGGGACCTTTGCAAAGGTTCGAGTCTTGGTCCGGCACACAGTTTTAATCTGCCAAGATGTTTCATATCAGCGCACACTCCGCCGCAGAGTGAAAATCTCATTCTGAAGTCAGAGATTACTTACAAAGTATTGTGCAAGTTTAAATAAGAGCAGAAAGCTAAATGCGTTAAATGTGCTAGAGGTTGAGATTGGGGAAAAATAGACAAGTTAGAAAAAAAAATTGGAAGTCAAAAAGGAGTGAAGAAAGGACATTACTGAGAAGAAATGCTAAGACCAAAGGAACTAACGTAAATTAAGACTACGGGGGTGCAAGAACCGAGGACATGTTGTAATCCGAGTTCCCACCTGTGGAGCCCCAAGAAACAGCTGTTAGGGGAAAGGGTCTATTTACATTTTTAAGTTTTTTTTCATAGGTAAATAGTGGAAATGTGTAACTATACAGGGTGTTTCGCAATTTGTATCACAGGCTTATAGGTGTTGTAGAGGGGAGTTAGCAGATGAAGTTCTGGTAAGAGGAACTGGTACATTCATAACTCGGAAGGGTGACTGGTGTTTCATGGATGCACATCAAGGTTTGTGGACCATGTGTACAAAAGCATGCATTGCAGATACAGCTTGTGCAATTTGCAGGTGGTCGCAGTGTGGAGCAGCTCCTGTAGAGCTGACACAGGTCAGGACTCATTGTCTTTGCTGTGTGTGTGTCGTAAAATGGGAAATTTCAAAGTGATCTTATCTTCAAACTTATTTTACATCCAAATGATACATTGTCACACATGGATTCCTTATCAAAACTTTATCCACTAAGTTTTCTATACAGCCACTATACTAAGTTCCCTCTTCATTCCCTAGAAGTGTGTAGCAAGAATTGTGAAACACCCAGTGGTTGTATTCTAGCAAGAGGTATTTTTTATGTGTTGAAAAACATTGAGAGGCAGTGTAATAGGGAATTCAATACAGTAGGGCTAATTTATGTGGCTGTGTGGTCATGAATTTATGGGACAGATTCTGTAAATTCTGTTGTGCAAGTCAATCTGTAGACTATACATAATTTGAGCAGTTTTTGTCTGAAACAAATAAGATGCAAGATGGCAATCCAATTCACTACCTCTGGTTATACAGATGTCCAAACTATTGTGCTTGTTTTAAAGTAGTCACATTAAAAAATTTAAAATATTAGTAGGACATACTCATTTTCCATCTCATCAGCACTAGTTCTAGTTTCCGTGAAGATGAATGAAGCTTAAACCTGTGACACCACAAAATAAAAATTGAAGAATTTCTTCCCTAAAAAAACTGTGATAAACTGTTAATTTTCTGCATGCTATAGCTCCAAAAATGATGTTTTTCAGGACCTGTACAAAATATGTGGCACTCTCAAATGGGATTTCTACATACTGGCAATGTAATGACATTCAAAATCTGCAGAGTTCTTATAGGTGAGCCTTATGCCATCCACAATCGTGTGACATTAGAGGCAATGTAAACTGCCAACAAAAATTCTGTTCTGCATATCTGAATGCTGGCTCCATAGACAGTCCTATTCTATGCATTAATGGCATGACTAGTGCATAGATGGAGACTTACTTGTGTAAACATATTCCATAGATTGACACTTACCGACTATGCCACAGGAATAAAATAAAACTTAGAGCATCAAAGCATAAACATGGAGATTTACTAGGAATATTACTGTATCCACTCGTATTCTTCATGTACGTAAATTAACTTAGAAAATGTTTGCTGTAAACCTGATCTAGGCCAGTTCAGCTATTGTCTGAGTTGTGTCCAATATAGTTGTGTTTCATCCGGTCTTTGATTAGTATGCTTGTGTCATCAGCAAACATTACAGGTTTTGGACGCTTCATAATTGTTAATCTGACAAGGCTCATAACTTTTCAAGTGTATGTAACAATGAAAACAATCAATATTTGACAAAATAATTTAATTGGATAGATACAAAAACTACTAACCAAGCGGCAGCAGGAAACACACACACACACACACACACACACACACACACACACACACACACACACACACACCAATGAAAGTTAATAATCAGGCAAGCTTTCGGAGCCAGTGGCTCCTTTTCCAGGCAGAAGGGTTGAGGAGGAAGAGTGGTGAATGAAAAGGGCTGGAGAGGTCTAGGAAAGGGGTAGATTTTGGAAAAGTCATCCAGAACTGAGATCTTGTCCGATGCAATCCCCAATAATCAGTGTCTCCTCATCCACGATTCTGGGTGACTTTCCCAACCTCTCAGTGCTTTTTTTTCGCCCCTCTTCCTCCCCTTTCAACCCTTCTGCCTGAAGAAGGAGCCACTTACTCTGAAAGCTTGCCAATTATTTCTCGTGTGTGTGTGTGTGTGTGTGTGTGTTCTGCCACCACTTGTTGAGTAGATTTCAAACAAATATATGATGACAGTGGATTGACTGCCAGTGAGTCATTATCCTAGGCTCATGCCCACCATCTAAAATCAGTCATGAACTTAGCACAGTGGAAACACAAGCAACAGAGCAACTAATTCAGGCCCCTCATTTGTAAAATCAAAGGCACATCTTAATTATTTAGATTCTGGAGAACCAGGACAAGGAAGAACTGGAACTTCTAAAACCACAGAAAACAAAATTTGGTGGCAGCCTCAACATACAGATGTTAAACAAGAAAGGAAAACTCAAGATACTGCAGATACTTGTGGCAGTTTTGGAATTCTCATACAGCACAGAAACATATTTTCATGATTCCAATCACTTTGATTCAAGTGGATATCATACACAAAGCAAAATTCGCTATTAAAGTCATAAATTGTGATTTATGTATGTTGGGTGGTGCATTCCTGATACGTTACAAGCGTCCGATGCTCAGTGATAGATTTAACATTACCTTCAAAATGCCTCTCTCTTCTCGCAGTTAACTGCATAGACAAGGCCTTTATGCTGGCGAATGCACATCCCTAGTGAACACTAGACCTAACAAACCTAGGAAGTTCTGTCCACAACTTGAACAAAAACTCTTGAAGTTCCTCTAGCACCACATTAAGACCCAACTTAAAGATTTCAGTGCAGAAACCGGCAGACAATGTGAATAGAAACACATCACCAGGAATTTATGAGCACACAACAAGGCAAATACTGATGGACAATGTCTAGCAAATACATGTAGACTGGTGAGCTTCATCTGATGTCCACACAGTTTAAGAACCCTGAACAGATGATGACCACATGGAAAACACTAATAAATTGCATAGTTGGAGCACCCATGTAGCAGTCACTAGAAAATTCTCTCTGGAAATCACAAATGCACTTTTATACAAGGACCGCAAAGAGCCTGATTATCATCTCTCACAAATGAAAATCTGCTTCAGATCTAACTGGAAAAAAAATCTGATGCTTAAAATAAGTTGCACTGATCCTGAGTACTTGAAAATAATATACATTGATACTGAGTACTTGCAAGAATGAGCATAGAAATTTATAGTCATTGCAGACAAACATACAAATACAGGATGCATTTCTTTAGTCTATTCCAAGAATCAACTACGAAACTCTCGTATGAGGAATTGGTCAGTACTTTGCTTTCTCCGCCTTTCCATTTGCAAGTTGGTTCTTGCACTGTTGGTATTAGGAACTGGATTATGTATGAATTTCGTGAAAAAGAACTCTTCTGCTTCCTGCAACCAAGTAACTCATTTTCCCAACATGAAATTACCTGGTCCTTTTCCAAATCCCCTTCACTGAACATCCAAACCTCAGTCCATATACAACCAACCAATAAACATCAATATCTACACTCTGACAGAAGCCACACTTTCCACACCAAATGCTCCCTTCTCTACAGCCTAACAACCGCTGCGAACATATGTACTCCACCACCAAATCACCGAACGCCTACACCGACAATCTCTCCAAGGCTTTCTTCAGCCACAACTACTTGCAGATTTTATTCATAAACAAATCTGAGAAGTATCCTCCTCTCATCCTCTGACTAATACAGTTCCAGCCTTCAAAAAAATCAGAATCACCCTCATTGTCACCTAGCACTACACAAACCTGAAATTACTAAAAATTTTACTCCATCAAGGCTATGATTTTCATAAGACAAGCACTGAAACTAGGTCCTCTCTCTTTGGTAGCCTCCACAGACTGACCACTGTCACTTTTCTAGCCTCTATAACATTTGACTCAAACTAGATGACATTTTCAAATTATTATCCCTATCCAAGGTTTATGTTCATGCAATAATCCCCTCTGTTAACCCTGCTCAAGCGCCCAATCATTACCACCTGCTCTAGCCCCACTACTCGCAAAACATACTATATCAAAGGCAGAGCAACTATAAAAACTGCGAATTATGTGTGTTGACTAACTTGAGTCCACTGAACAGCGTTTTACAAAGGTATGATTGCCACTAAACTGTCTGAGCATGTTAATGGGCGTAGAATAACTGCCTATCTTGGTGACACCCAGTACCCAGTTGCTGAACCTACTCAAGGGACATGAATGCTTGCTACACCATCTGATACTACTTTTCCTGACCTCCAGAGACAGCCACTTGCCCTCGAAAACATCCTTGCATCCCGACACACTCCTGGACTTAATATTTGTTATCAGATTCCTTCCTCTTTCTTTTATTATACTTTTCATTAAATATATATTATGATTATATTTTTCTGTACTTTATTGTAGCATTCATTTTTCTTGTCCATAATCTATCTTTATTTCTCAACTGTTTTTATCATCTCTGGTTAAAAGCTGGCACAATGCTTACCAATATACCATCTTTGACATGCTCTTTCTGATGCAACCCCCTCCATCCATGTCTTATGAAGCCTGTATTGGTGCCAGTGGTGGTCACACCCTGTACTGAGCACATTAACCAGTTGTCAGAATGTGTGTGCAAATCCGTTAAGTTGGAAAAAAATTGAAGAATATTTTTGTTAACCATTACGCATGTTGCAGTTGATTATGTTCTTTATTCTTTGCATTGTTTCTACCTTACTATCACCTGTTTATACTGTTTCATGGCAAAATAAATCCAACATAGAAAAATTTCCATTTGTTACTTTAATTTTGGACACCAGTGTATGTGTATCTATCAGCAGTACTACACGTTCGACTCTCACACTGGTGAGAAGATCTGACTCATTATTTAGTATTTTTCTTGATTGAATTTTTTTTTGATACAGTTCACAAAATTTACCACATTTATCTCATCATCTGTTAAAACAGGGAACAGATAAGCCTGTAAACCAGACTCTGTCCTCTTATATGAATATAAAATACACTCCTGGAAATGGAAAAAAGAACACATTGACACCGGTGTGTCAGACCCACCATACTTGCTCCGGACACTGCGAGAGGGCTGTACAAGCAATGATCACACGCACGGCACAGCGGACACACCAGGAACCGCGGTGTTGGCCGTCGAATGGCGCTAGCTGCGCAGCATTTGTGCACCGCCGCCGTCAGTGTCAGCCAGTTTGCCGTTGCATACGGAGCTCCATCGCAGTCTTTAACACTGGTAGCATGCCGCGACAGCGTGGACGTGAACCGTATGTGCAGTTGACGGACTTTGAGCGAGGGCGTATAGTGGGCATGCGGGAGGCCTGGTGGACATACCGCCGAATTGCTCAACACATGGGGCGTGAGGTCTCCACAGTACATCGATGTTGTCGCCAGTGGTCGGCGGAAGGTGCACGTGCCCGTCGACCTGGGACCGGACCGCAGCGACGCACGGATGCATGCCAAGACCGTAGGAACCTACGCAGTGCCGTAGGGGACCACACCGCCACTTCCCAGCAAATTAGGGACACTGTTGCTCCTGGGGTATCGGCGAGGACTATTTGCAAGCGTCTCCATGAAGCTGGGCTACGGTCCCGCACACCATTAGGCCGTCTTCCGCTCACGCCCCAACATCGTGCAGCCCGCCTCCAGTGGTGTCGCGACAGGCGTGAATGGAGGGACGAATGGAGACGTGTCGTCTTCAGCGATGAGAGTCGCTTCTGCCTTGGTGCCAATGATGGTCGTATGCGTGTTTGGCGCCGTGCAGGTGAGCGCCACAATCAGGACTGCATACGACCGAGGCACACAGGGCCAACACCCGGCATCATGGTGTGGGGAGCGATCTCCTACACTGGCCGTACACCACTGGTGATCGTCGAGGGGACACTGAATAGTGCACGGTACATCCAAACCGCCATCGAACCCATCGTTCTACCATTCCTAGACCGGCAAGGGAACTTGCTGTTCCAACAGGACAATGCACGTCCGCATGTATCCCGTGCCACCCAACGTGCTCTAGAAGGTGTAAGTCAACTACCCTGGCCAGCAAGATCTCCGGATCTGTCCCCCATTGAGCATGTTTGGGACTGGATGAAGCGTCGTCTCACGCGGTCTGCACGTCCAGCACGAACGCTGGTCCAACTGAGGCGCCAGGTGGAAATGGCATGGCAAGCCGTTCCACAGGACTACATCCAGCATCTCTACGATCGTCTCCATGGGAGAATAGCAGCCTGCATTGCTGCGAAAGGTGGATATACACTGTACTAGTGCCGACATTGTGCATGCTCTGTTGCCTGTGTCTATGTGCCTGTGGTTCTGTCAGTGTGATCATGTGATGTATCTGACCCCAGGAATGTGTCAATAAAGTTTCCCCTTCCTGGGACAATGAATTCACGGTGTTCTTATTTCAATTTCCAGGAGTGTATATTCATTTAAAATATGACATACTGAAATTTGTATGGCCCAAGCCCCACACACTGGAGAGTCCTCTTATCAGAACAGGAACCTGTGTGTCATTGAACTGACCTGTAGCAGCAGCAGCAATAGTGACCTGTGATAATTACGATGTCCAGATGTTGGTAACACTGATAGACAAATTTTACATAACGTTGGACAGTACACATAAAGCAAATGTGCCAATGGTCTAGGGACCAATGACCTTGGCAGTTTGGTCCCATAGAAATTCACGAACATTTGACAAAGGTCACAGCACAGCAAAAGTACACTGCAATACAGGAGGATCAGTTGTGGATATTACTGAACAACCACACATGCTCACAGAGCAATCTAATGCACCACAGAGGCAAGTTTCAGTGCTGTTGCAAAATAGAGGAACAAGTAACAACAACAGATCTTCTGGAAACAGCCAACAGGAACAGATTCATTGGTATCACCAACAGTTAGGCAACAGAGCAACAAGATGCACAAAACCGTACACGCACCCAAACAGTGACAGTGGCCGGCAATAGGCACGGAAACCGACAGGAATGCCTTCAGCAGGGAGGGGAGCACAGTGAGGAAACCGGCACGGTGAGTAACTTGTCAAGCTTGCTTATTCTGTCACACATGGTACATGTTAAAGAGCAGAGATCAGGACACTACTACCTCACTGATTTAGGGGGTGCACTGCCTGTCAGAGATGGTAGAATTGCAGCCACAATCTCACAAATGTACCTCGTGGCACTGAATATGTCGCCAATAGCAACGTACAGAAAGTGTGAAATGGTGGCACTGAATATGTCGCCAATAGTGACGTACAGAAAGTGTGAAATGGAGGTAGATTTATGATTCTTGCAGAGTTATTGATGGAGCTTTGCACTAGTGGAAGTAGCAGAAGCCGTACTGGGGCCAGTTTCTTGTATTGGATAGGAATAAAGGTACATATCGATGCTGCACAAATTAGAAAAAATGGAAAAGCAATCACTGGTATGCTAAGATGAAAAAAAAATCAGACTATGAGCTATACATACAGTTTGGTGATAACTGGTGAAAGCGGCAGCAACAAGATGCGTGTGCACAACACAGTGTACCACATTAGGATGACTTCGGATAAATCAGTCTCACAGCAGTGACAGACATTGTCTCGTAGCAGCGAAAGCAGATTTTTAGAGTTTGTTGAAGACCTGTCCTCAAGACAAGAAGACTCAAAACCACATCGGGTAAAGTTTGTGAACTCCATTTGAGGAGAGACCATGTGGGGAACATCTGCATCGACCCAGCTGCAAAGGTTGCTGACATGTGAGGCATTCCTTGTGCATCAATGCCTGCAACGGAAGGCTTCCCAACACTATGTCTACATGGAAGTCCTGCCAGAGGGTATGATAAAGATGTTGACGATAACAATAGTGTCGACACCACATCTGCAGTAGCAGCAGACGTCTATGCAGCTTCAGTGTCATCTGCATAGCCTCTCTTATTTCCGTTTGAAGTGGAGTGTGGTGACTGTGATAATACTGAGTGCAAAACCACAAAACGTGAAGTGCAGTGAAAAGCAGGTTCTTCTATCAAACACAAAAAATGTTTCTAGCATTTTGAACCCTACCAAAAATGATTTTCAATTGCACACAGGCAAAATCTGTAATAATTTAGAAGTTAATGTCCAGTTAAGTCATTTGAAGGTCCCCGTGTACTGCAGGTTGCTCTCAGATACATTATCAGAGTTGGGTTCATAAAAGAAAATCTGTTATGTATTCTACACTGGGGCATTAGACAGGATTCTTTTTAGAGTAAATAATATGGCAACAGAGTATAAACCATTGTGTGACCTCCTTTGGCAGTTTTTCATGAGACACTGAGCATTTATATGTGGATTTTGTAAAAGTGCATGGATGCCGTTTCTTTGACCTGGCACCCCCTCTCCAAAGTCATTTGATCACACTTGAAACATGTAAAAGGATAAAGACACCACAGATAAAAGCTGTTCGAAGTAAATTGGCAGTGACTGAAATATGAAAACTAATTTAAGAGCTGAGTGTAGGTATAGTCTGTTTGCAAGCACCATATTGTAGAAACAATAAGTTTCCACATTTTTTTGTGAATGTGGTAATAGTTACTGGCCACGATAAGAGAATGTCTTCCACTTACATTACAAGTACGAAATTCACCATGGCAAAGAAAACACTGGGAGAATTTTCTATGAAGGGAATGACTATTGGACATATGGGGGAGAATATATAAATTTGACTGTAAAGGTGAAGGGACCTACTGTCATGTCCACAGTTCATCAAGAGGATGGCTCAGTAACCATTGGATGGAGGGAGCAAGCAGAATATCTGCTAAGCACCCTACTTCCTGATGACAACACACACACATATACTGAAATACGTGCACAACTTAGTAGTGAATTAGATAACGAATATGACAATCAGATATCGGTGACTCCATTTGCTCAAGAAGAAGTTGCTGTCGCTGTTTCCAAGCTCAAAACTGGAAAGGCACCTGGTTTGGATGGCGTCCACCCTGAGGTCATGTGAATGGTAGGTCCACCGAAAGTGCCATATTTGATAGCATTATTAAATGAGGTGAGGCATTGTGAATAGACAGGATCCCTGTGATGTGGAAAACAACTAGAGCAGTAATGATTAAAAGGGAAAGGATAAACGCCCGGCATTACTGAAAAGCTATAGACCTATTCATTTATTAAGAGTCTTGGCCAAAGTTAAGGAACATCTGCTCTCCAGGTGCACAGGGGGCTCTCAGGTCTACACCAGTGTCAATACAAATTCAGAAAAGGGAAGTCTACAGATGATGCGGTTAATTCAGATTGTAGAAAATTCGACAAATGTGCAGTCGCACTCACGATTGACATCGCAGGTGCATTCGACAATCTTTGGTGACCGGCAGTGTTCGCACGCCTTGGAGATCTCAGGCTCCACAAATTTCTGTATAATAATTTTGTAGATTATTGTAATGGACATAGCATCCAGTGGCTTGTGGGATGGAGCAAGGTAATCAAAAATGTTACCAAGTGCTGTCCTCAGAGCTCCATAAGTGGTCCACTGTTCTGGAATCTTAGTACTGTGCCTCTATTACATCTGTTATATGGGACAGATGATACTGAAGGAGTTGTTGCATATGCAGATGACATCGTAGTAGTTGTGTCTGCAGACTCCAGTGCAAGAGTTGAGGAAAAGGCAAATGATATGCATGCTCATATGCAGCACTGGTGCAAGGGCAACAAATTGACTATGGGTGTTCATAAAACCACATATATACTTCTGAAGGGAAGACTTTCTCTTGCCATAAATCTGTACACAAAGCTTGCCAAATTACCTATGACACCCCACACTGTTTGCAGATATGTAGGTATTCTTCTAGAAGAGAAAAGAAACTTTCTAGAACATGTAAAATCTCTTACTCAGAAAGTGGCCAAAATTATGCATAATATTGCCCGAACTGACACTGCTGACTATAAATTACAACAGTAATTTATAGTCATACCACGAAGCTATCTTCAATGCTATTGTGGGCTTCACTGCCAGCATCTGGGTGCATCACCTTTGACTAGGCCACTACAAGACTACTGTGACGAATTCAGTGGAGCATACTTCTGGAGCTAACTGGTGCCTTTCACTCTAAACCTGTAGATGGTTTACTGGTGATCCTCTGGATATGTCCAACGGATATCGTGATATGTCATAGGTCAGCACTGTATTGGTTAGGGTGTGAGCAATATTATCATATGCATGATATTACAGGAATGCATATTTACTGATAAAAGACATTTATGAGCCTGGAAGTTAGATGAGTGGCAGTCTGACTGGGGCACTAGGCGCACTGCAAGGTGCATTTACAGCATATTCCTAAGCATCAGGAACAGGTTCAAACTTTGGAATATTGCCCCTACTTGAGGTATGGTGCACATATTAACATACTCCATATCCCAAACATCTGCATTGAGAGGTGTTACACACCAGTCTGTGAGTGTGGAGAGGAAGGTTCTGATGATTATGTCATTCTCAGATGCCCGTGACCCCTTTTTTTTCAAACAGAGAGATACTCTAGACAATTACACTGTTATCTGCAAACAGTTGAAAGTGACCAAAACTTGTGGACTGAAGTCAGTATCATAGCACATCAGGTATCTAAAAGGCAACTGCTTATCTTTCAGTCTATGAGATCAAGTGGGCACTCTGAATATTAAAATAATAACAGGTCACGAGAAACATTTCCACAGTTATAGATTATGATAGGCACATATAAATTTAATTAAGAGAAACTTTGAATCTGTGTATGTATATATAAAAAATAAAAAAATGAAAAAAAAATAAAAATAAAAGAAAGAATGCTATGGCCACGCACACGGGTATGCACAGTCTCAAGAATTGCCGAGGCACACAAATACCGCTGTGTGTGATGTAGAATAAAATAGCAACGATAGGTTCAGAAACAGGTATAGTTGAGCCAACCGGCAAACCTCAAGATCTTCTGAGACTGCCAGTAGCATATCTAGTAATGTAGGATGGAAATTACTTACTTGGAACTTGAGTTAATCGTTTTATTTATTTTTTGAATTGATTCTTATTTTTGAAATGTTCTATTTTGTTCCTGCATTAATATTAGCAATGGTTGCTGTTAATGTGATTTACTACTACATACATAATATAAAACATCGTAAGTCACCACGATTAAAGAATATTTATGACCTGTCTAGTGTTTTCAGATAACAGTCTAAAATTCATAGCAACGAAATGAAGTGAATTGAGAAAAAGAAACAAAATACTCACTTGTATAATTAGCTCTAAAATCCTTTCATCGCCAGCTTTTCACATACACTGGCCAGGATAATGTCTTTGAACTCTGAGGTGTTTATTCCATTACCTTTGTTGTGTAAGTGTGTGTGGGTGGGCGGGTGTGTCAGAGAGAGAGAGAGAGAGAGAGAGAGAGAGAGAGAAAGAGAGAGAGAGAGAAAGCTCTTTGCTTTTATTGTAGAAAATTAATTTACTTTGTTGCTGTTGCAAACATGTCTTATTTCATATATTCTTGTTTATCCTATAAGCTTGTTAGAAGCACTTTAATGCTGCATGTTTTATCACAAACTATGAACACAGCAGCAGGTGTGGTTCTGTGTAAGCTGAGAGAGTTGTTTTGTGGTTACAAGAAAAAAAATTGATAAACCATTTCCTCTCTGTAGCACTCTTGGTGTGTTTGATAGTGTGTCTGAAATGCTTGATGATTTTCTACAATTGGTTAATCATAAGGTTCTATGGTCAGGAGAAATTGTGTCATCAAGAACTGGAATGGGTGGAAGTTCAGAGTTTGCAATTTACTGCTTAGTTCGGAAGGAGATTACAAAATTTATGAGAATAGTGCCATAAAACCAAAGCCACTGGAAAATGGTACAATGAGTTACAATTAGTATGGATCAACTGATACAACTCTCTGGGTGTAACAAATGTTTAGGGATATGAAATGGAATGATTTCATAGGCTCGGTTGTAGGTAAAGCAGGTGCTGACTTCAGTCCACTGCTAGGATACTAGGAAAATGCAACCACTCTAAGTTATTGCTTACAAAACACTCATGCAATACATCCTAGAATATTGCTCAACTGTACTGTCAAATGTGTACTGGCAGATGCTTGAAAATAGATGTCAGATATCCTGTGAAAGCCTACTTACACTGTTTCAGGAAACAGTATTAAGAGTGGCATCTATGAATGTACTGCAGCCCTGACATACGAGGTCTGTTCAAAAAAATTCTGAAACATTCGTACATTCACACCAATATGGTTGGCATCGCTGCACACACTTGTGTTTAATGTGTAACTGCCATAAGTTTCATTGTTGTATGTCTGTTAGTTATTATTGATTGTAGTATTGAGTAGAACATTGTGTCAAACAGTTTGTGACTTTTGAGATGTCAAAGTTTAAGGAGCAATGAGTCTGCATTAAATTTTGTATGAAATTCAAGAAAACCTTCACAGAGACACACCAAACGATGTAGGAAGCCTATGGTGACGAATGCTGAAGCTGTACTTGGTGTTCATATGGTTTAAAAATGACTGGACGGAAGTTAAGGATGACCCTCATTCATGACACTCTATGATGTCAACTAACCTTATTCATGTCAGGAATGACAATGAAATTGTGCATGCCAATTGAAGACTGACTATCTGAGAGATTGCAGAAGAATGTAACATTTCAGTTGGATCATATCATGAAATCCTGACACAGCATCTTGGGATGTATCATGTTGTTGCTAATTTTGTCCCACGGCTTGTGAGTCAAGACCAGAAAGACCTTTGCCTCACAATCTGTGAAGAGCTTTTGGATCACACAAATGAGAACGAGACATTTCTTAAGATGATGATGATGATGTTTGGTTTGTGGGGCACTCACTGTGTGGTTATCAGTGCCCATACAAATTCCCAACCTTTGCTCAGTCCAATCTTGCCACTTTCATGAATGGTGATGAAATGATGAGGACAACACAAACACCCAGTCATCTCAAGGCAGGTGAAAATCCCTGACCCCACAAGGAATCGAACCCAGGACCCTGTGCTCAGGAAGCGAGAATGTGACTGCGAGACCACAGGCTGCGGATGTTCCTTAATTGTGATGAGTCATGGGTCTGTGGTTGTGGTGTTGAGACCAAAGGCCAATCTTCAGAATGGATCGGGAAAGGTTCTCTAAGACCAGAAAAGCTTGTCAGGTCAGGTCAAATGTCAAAGTTGTAATAATAGTTTTCTTTGATTTTGAAGGATTAGTTCATCATGAATTCACAACACAGGGACAAACTGTTAATTGATGCATTGCCTGCCTGTGAGGAAATGTGGGAAGAAAATGGCCTGAAATGTGTTTAGACAAACATGAGTCTTGCATCACGCTAACACACCTGCTCATTCTTCCCTGTTGGTGCATGACTATTGCACAAAAAATGAAATCTCTGTACTGCCTCATCTTCTGTAACTTCCAGACCTGGCCCCTGTGGACTTTTTTTTTATTTCCAAAGTTTAAAACCCTGCTGAAAGGACAAAGATTTGTGCTGATAGATGAGATAAAGAAAATTCACAGACAGTGCTTTGCATGATGCAGCAAAGGGCATATCAAGACTACTTGCAGAAGTGGAAACAGCATTGGGACTGGAGTGTTAATTGTGGAGGAGAGTATTTCGGAGGAAACCATGCTCAATAAGTAAAAGATAACTGTAGAGTGGACAAAGTTCCAGAATTTTCTGAAAAGGCCTCGTATTGTACCCACAGGGGACGCCGACACTAAATTGGACTAACTGCAGTGTGCCCAGAGGGTTTTAATGAATCACTCTTCATGTACTCTGCAAGTAAATGTAATGTGAAAAAGCGCTGTGAAGATAAGAGGTTAACATCAAATAAGAAAGCTTCTATGGCAGATGCCTTTATCAGAGATGAGTTAGGAAATGGAAGTGAACCAACAATTTCTTTAGTGGAAGATACATCTGAACTGAAAGGCTGTGGATGAGCACAGGATGAGCTTCAAAACAGGGAAGAAATTTGTAAACATTAGTGTGTGATTGAATGTATGTTAGCAGAAGTAAATGACTCAAGCAACTATTCTAAAGTAATCAAGTCACCAGAATGCATTAGTTGTGAATCAACAGTGAGAGGTGAAATTGCATTGTTGGAAAAAATTTTCCATGTACTTTGACAGAATTACCAACATGGCACAAGACAATTTTTAAACACTGCTTTTTTTGTGTCAAACAAGATGTAAATGGTGAAATTTACCATTGCCCAGCCCGATATGTCATTTTGCATTATAGTCAATGCGACGACACTGACCAGCGTGAAACATTTGGTTCAGTTCCTCAGTATGACACAGTTAGGGAAGTGTTCAGTGCTGCTGATAAAGAATGATTGATGTGAAATTGGCATTTCTAAATGGTATGATGAAAAAGGAAATGTACATGTAACAACCTGAATGTTGTTATGACTTTATCTGCGGCATATGTGAACTTTTTAAAGCCTTTATGGTTTAAAACAATCTTCAAGGTGTTGAAATGATTGATTCAAAAGTGTGCTACTCAATTTTGGATTATCTGAAAGTATTACAGTTCCATGCTGATGTTATCATATTTCTAATGATAATAAAGTTATAACTATTTTGTATGTCTATGATGAACTCATTACTGGAATCAAGAAGAGTTTCATCACTGATTTTCTGAGCATGCTGCAGATGGAATTTAAGATTACAGTGGAAGCTGTTGTACATTTCTTGAGTACAGGGTAATTTTAATTAATGGGGACAAACAGCAGGGAATGATCCTTGAGATGATACAGAGCAAAAAAGGTCATATGGCGTATGCATGAGATGTGTTCCAAGGGATATACATCAACTTGAAGTTGTAAATAAAATATCTTTGATAGGGTATGTTTCAGTGATACACATGAGGAATGTTCTGTCTGTATTAGTATATTAATGGTATGGGGGCAGAAGACCATCACCACTGGTTCATATTAGAGAGAGTTTAACTTTCAATTGATAGAAAGCTGTTGGTGACATGGTACCTCTGACTGATAGGGCTTTGATTTTGTGTGAATGAGCAGTCATTTTTGATAAATGTTAAAAGAAATAATTAGAGATATTTTGTTTTTTATACACACATTATCGGCTTGTTCAGCTGTGTAATTGAAAATTTCTTTTTCTAACTTGTAACTGTCAAAATATCATTTAAATTTTGTGTTACCCTTACACAGCTCCAACCTAAATTTTTAGACCTAAATTTTTACTGGCCAGAGATTGATATACTTCCATATAATTGTGCTTTATTTCTCCTGTGGCTTGATTAATATACTAACAATGTGTATTGTATAACTTACCTGAATAACTGTAATGTTAACACTTTACTTCAATTAGTTGGCCAAGGTTCAGTTTTGTCTGTAAACAACAGGAACACAAGGTGTTTGAGTTGTCATAGGAAAATTAGTTCCGGGGTGCAGTGCAGCTGTTGTGGCATATGATTTTATTGGGCGGAATGTTATTGTATTGAGTAGTAGAAAAAGTAGGAAGTCCTGCTGTTAGGTAGTAGTTGTGGAAATTCAGAGGCTGGCTGTTCCAGGAAGAACTGGGAAAGAAGTAGTAGGTCTCAATTTTTTTCAATCCATAAGAATGTGCTAGCTCAGTTGTTCAGGGTATCTGTTCCTCGTGCAAGGATTTTGGAAAGGAGGATCACGTTGTAATAGTGGATACAGTATAATACGCCCGCTAAACCCACTGGGCAGAACAGGTAATAAGATTGTGGAAAGGGTCAAGGGTTGAGGTTAGTTTCTGCTTCTAATTGTCATTTATTGTAATTTAATAACCTTTACAACCAAAGCGGCACATAGCCGAATCTTTACTGAATGCAACTCTTTCACAGCTGAAGGCCTCCAACAAGAAATATTAAGAACATAAAAATCCAATTAAGATAGCAATAAAATAGTTCAAAAACAACATATGCAAAGTGCAATACAAATGGCTGAGGGGCACAATTAAATTCCAAAATTTTAGAATATATTACCATAGACCCTTAAAGGCAGAAGGCCAGCATGTTTAACAACAAGAAATCTTAAAAATCAGGAAGATAAAAATCCAATTA
Source organism: Schistocerca serialis cubense (assembly GCF_023864345.2). NCBI lineage: Eukaryota > Metazoa > Arthropoda > Insecta > Orthoptera > Acrididae > Schistocerca > Schistocerca serialis. The sequence goes on along the minus strand of NC_064646.1, from coordinate 469,036,572 downwards.
AGATAGCTATAAAATAATTTAAAGAAGCAGCAAATGCAAGGTGCAATACCAATGGCTGAGGGCCACAAATAAATTTCAAAACTTCAATACCATAATCTTTAAGAAGGCCACAGTGTTTAAGCTTGAAAAATAAATTTAAAAATTAATTTTGCAAAATTTTAAGAAACAAATAACCATAAGCCTAAAATTTAAAATAGCTGACAACAGATAATAAAACACCGGTGGCACTCAGAAGGCCTCCAGGGAGGTCGGTCTGCCCTCGTTCACTTAGGTGAGACAGGTGGTGAGCCCAACTATACTTGATCTGCCAGAACCCAACTAGGGGACAGCCATGGACTGACCGACACAACGACTTGCTTCCTGTCAATCAGTACATGAGAACTCAAACCAGCAGTGTTACAAACATGATAATTCACAATGGAATATGTATTAGCTGTCAAAATTACACACCATGTTGGACAGCGGCAACAGGTGAGGAAAGGACGCTGGCTGAAATTATGTTAGTGGCCAGGGCAGGTAACTGGAACACTAATGGCCACTAGGCAGAAAATTCCGCTGGTACACTTGAATTTGAAACATGGTAATAGTTAACTTTGCTCAAAGAGCACTGCCTGAATTTACGTCAGTGCCCAGGGAAAGTAACCAGAACACTATCGGCCACAAGACAAAAATTCCACTGGTGCACTCAAATTGTAGTCGACCAAAATAGTTAATTGCACCGCATGCCGGCTAAATCTCAACAGTAGAACCTCCCCAACAGCAAACCACTGAAGCGAACCACCACAACATGAATAGATGTGGCTTGGGTGGTTGAAACCAATACTCAACTTTGACATCCTGGGTCAGTGAACCATGAAGCTCATAGCGATTGGACAGGTCCACACATGCTCTGACCCTGCACAGGGGCTGCCAGCGGCCCCAGCCAACTGCACTGCACACAGTGACTCCAGACCCCCTTGCCGGAAACTGTATGTACCAAACCAAAGATGCTACACGGTGCATATATCGATACACATCACTGCTGCCACACGTAGAAGGAAGAAGAACCACAATGTAACCACGACAAGGGCGGGAAACCAAACACAGATGGACAGCAAAGTTCACGAAAACGCATAGCTGTGAGAGAGCTCGGCTCACAGCAGGTAACAGTATTGACTGGGACCATAGCTACACTGTTTAGAGTGACCTGGTAAGGAGAGCTTCAGCAAAGGGCCACACAAATTTGGAGTTTGTTCCTATTTTGAGACATATGATTGGTCCCACTTGAACAGCTCTGCGAATCAGGTCAACATGGAGTTAGATCAACTGCTTCTGTCAGGCACTTAGTCAAACTTAGGTTTGTTTTCTGTTTATGTGTTTGACAGATGGGATTTTACAAAGCATTACCCACATTAAAATGGGAAGCATATGGAAATTTGATGGCTTGCTAGCTGTATACTGGAGAAAGGCACTGACACTTGGAGACAGATCCCTGTAGTCATTGGTGTGAGGGCATTGTCTCTCCAGTCGCCTACCATCCCCCATTTACCCTGAAATGAAAAATATCCTCTTCACCCGTCCTGCAATGGTATTCTGCCATCCACAGAACCTTTGCAATATCTGTCCATCCCGCTCTATCCCTGCTCCTTATCCCTTGCCTCATGGCCCATATCACTGTAATAAGACGTAAATGCAAGACCTGTCCCATACATCCTCGTACCACCACCTACTCTTTGTCACATTCACCCCCTACCACATTAAATCTAGCCACATTAAATTCTTTCCACATTGTTATTAAAACTAAGGGAAGTCTCGTACTAGCAATTGACAGACACAAATGATGATAGCATTCAATTATGTTACAAATTGTACAATAAAATTCTAAGCAATGTCATGAGGGCCTCAAATTGTATACACTTTCAAGAAGAAATCATCTTAGCCAGCAAAAAAATAAATAGTATTTGGAAGATAGTAAAAAATGAGGCAAGAAAAAAGAAGAGCTACTTTATAGCCTATAGTGCCTATGAAAAGACATCCAAAACAAGTCTAACAAAATTTGACTTCTTCCATCATATCCAAAGGAGGTTTTCAATGTTATTGACACTCTTAAACATAAATGTTCAAGTGGTTATGACAAAAGAAATGTTAACTTAGTAATATATAGAGTTAATTGTGTAACAAATCTTTTTGTACTGTTATTTTCCATGAACCATGGACCTTGCCGTTGGTGGGGAGGCTTGCTTGCCTCAGCGGTACAGATGGCCGTACCGTAGGTGCAACCACAATGGAGAGGTATCTGTTGAGAGGCCAGACAAACGTGTGGTTCCTGAAGAGGGGCAGCAGCCTTTTCAGTAGTTGCAAGGGCAACAGTCTGGATGATTGACTGATCTGGCCTTGCAACAATAACCAAAACGGCCTTGCTGTGCTGGTACTGCGAATGGCTGAAAGCAAGGGGAAACTACAGCCGTAATTTTTCCCGAGGGCATGCAGCTTTACTGTATGATTAAATGATGATGGCGTCCTCTTGGGTAAAATATTCCGGAGGTAAAATAGTCCCCCATTTGGATCTCCGGGCGGGGACTACTCAAGAGGATGTCGTTATCAGGAGAAAGAAAACTGGTGTTCTACGGATCGGAGCATGGAATGTCAGATCTCTTAATCGGGCAGGTAGGTTAGAAAATTTAAAAAGGGAAATGGATAGGTTAAAGTTAGATATAGTGGGAATTAGTGAAGTTCAGTGGCAGGAGGAACAAGACTTCTGGTCAGGTGACTACAGGGTTATAAACACAAAATCAAGTAGGGGTAAAGCAGGAGTAGGTTTAATAATGAATAGGAAAATAGGAATGCAGGTAAGCTACTACAAACAGCATAGTGAACACATTATTGTGGCCAAGATAGATACGAAACCCACACCTACTACAGTAGTACAAGTTTATATGCCAACTAGCTCTGCAGATGACGAAGAAATTGAAGAAATGCATGATGAAATAAAAGAAATTATTCAGATAGTGAAGGGTGACGAAAATTTAATAGTCATGGGTGACTGGAATTCGAGTGTAGGAAAAGGGAGAGAAGGAAACGTAGTAGGTGAATATGGATTGGGGCTAAGAAATGAAAGAGGAAGCCGCCTGGTAGAATCTTGCACAGAGCACAACATAATCATAGCTAACACTTGGTTTAAGAATCATGAAAGAAGGTTGTACACATGGAAGAACCCTGGAGATGCTAAAAGGTATCAGATAGATTATATAATGGTAATACAGAGATTTAGGAACCAGGTTTTAAAGTGTAAGACATTTCCAGGGGCAGATGTGGACTCTGACCACAATCTATTGGCTATGACCTGTAGATTAAAACTGAAGAAACTGCAAAAAGGTGGGAATTTAAGGAGATGGGACCTGGATAAACTGACTAGACCAGAGGTTGTACAGAGTTTCAGGGAGAGCATAAGGGAACAATTGACAGAAATGGGGGAAAGAAATACACTAGAAGAAGAATGGGTAGCTTTGAGGGATGAAGTAGTGAAGGCAGCAGAGGATCAAGTAGGTAAAAAGACGAGGGCTAGTAGAAATCCTTGGGTAACAGAAGAAATATTGAATTTAATTGATGAAAGGAGAAAATATAAAAATGCAGTAAATGAAGCAGGCAAAAAGGAATACAAACATCTCAAAAAATGAGATCGACAGGAAGTGCAAAATGGCTAAGCAGGGATGGCTAGAGGACAAATGTAAGGATGTAGAGGCTTATCTCACTAGGGGTAAGATAGATACTGCCTACAGGAAAATCAAAGAGACCTTTGGAGATAAGAGAACGACTTGTATGAATATCAAGAGCTCAGATGGAAACCCAGTTCTAAGCAAAGAAGGGAAAGCAGAAAGGTGGAAGGAGTATATAGAGGGTCTATACAAGGGCGATGTACTTGAGGACAATATTATGGAAATGGAAGAGGATGTAGATGAAAATGAAGTGGGAGATACGATACTGCATGAAGAGTTTGACAGAGTACTAAAAGACCTGAGTCGAAACAAGGCCCCCGGAGTAGACAACATTCCACTAGAACTACTGATAACCTTGGGAGAGCCAGTCCTGACAAAACTCTACCATCTGGTGAGCAAGATGTATGAAACAGGCGAAATACCCTCAGACTTCAAGAAGAATATAATAATTCCAATCCCAAAGAAAGCAGGTGTTGACAGATGTGAAAATTACCGAACTATCAGTTTAATAAGTCACAGCTGCAAAACACTAACACGAATTCTTTACAGACGAATGGAAAAACTAGTAGAAGCCAACATCGGGGAAGATCTGTCTGGATTCTGTAGAAACACTGGAACACGTGACGCAATACTGACCTTACGACTTATCTTAGAAGAAAAATTAAGGAAAGGCAAACCTACATTTCTAGCATTTGTAGACTTAGAGAAAGCTTTTGACAATGTTGACTGGAATACTCTCTTTCAAATTCTAAAGGTGGCAGGGGTAAAATACAGGGAGCGAAAGGCTATTTACAATTTGTACAGAAACCAGATGGCAGTTATAAGAGTCGAGGGACATGAAAGGGAAGCAGTGGTTGGGAAGGGAGTAAGACAGGGTTGTAGCCTCTCCCCGATGTTATTCAATCTGTATATTGAGCAAGCAGTAAAGGAAACAAAAGAAAAATTAGGAGTAGGTATTAAAATCCATGGAGAAGAAATAAAAACTTTGAGGTTCGTCGATGACATTGTAATTCTGTCAGAAACAGCAAAGGACTTGGAAGAGCAGTTGAATGGAATGGACAGTGTCTTGAAAGGAGGATATAAGATGAACATCAACAAAAGCAAAGTGAAGATAATGGAATGCAGTCGAATTAAGTCAGGTGATGCTGAGGGAATTAGATTAGGAAATGAGACACTTAAAGTAGTAAAGGAGTTTTGCTATTTGGGGAGCAAAATAACTGATGGTGGTCGAAGTAGAGAGGATATAAAATGTAGACTGGCAATGGCAAGGAAAGTGTTTCTGAAGGTGAGAAATTTGTTAACATCGAGTATAGATTTAAGTGTCAGGAAGTCATTTCTGAAAGTATTTGTATGGAGTGTAGCCATGTATGGAAGTGAAACATGGACAATAAATAGTTTGGACAAGAAGAGAATAGAAGCTTTCAAAATGTGGTGCTACAGAAGAATGCTGAAGATTAGATGGGTAGATCACATAACTAATGAGGAAGTATTGAATAGGATTGGGGAGAAGAGAAGTTTGTGGCACAACTTGACCAGAAGAAGGGATCGTTTGGTAGGACATGTTCTGAGGCATCAAGGGATCACCAATTTAGTATTGGAGGGCAGCGTGGAGGGTAAAAATCGTGGAGGGAGACCAAGAGATGAATACACTAAGCAGATTCAGAAGGATGTAGGTTGCAGTAAGTACTGGGAGATGAAGAAGCTTGCACAGGATAGAGTAGCATGGAGAGCTGCATCAAACCAGTCTCAGGACTGAAGACCACAACAACAACAACACATTTTCCAAATGAGACTTAAACATACTGCTGTCAAGCCATTTCACAGAAAAGGAGACAAAACATTAGCAGAGAATTTCAAATCCATCTCTTTGCTGCCAATATTTTCAAAAATTTTCAAGAAGAAAATGTGCACTAAACTCTATACACATTTATTACAGGAAAACGTATTCGGTAGCAAACAGTTTATATTTCAAAAAGTGGTGACAACTGAACAGGCTATAGCTACCTTGAGGGATGATACACTAGAATCAATAAAGCAGAAATTGCTGCCTTGGTGAATATTTTGTGACTTGCTACATTTTTGATTGTGTGAACCAAGATGGTCCAGTGTGAAAGTTAGAATGTTACAGAATGGTAGGCACGGAGGTTCACAGTTTTTATCAAACCGGTACCTATATGAGAGAAAACAATTTGTATCAGCTCCATGCCAAATACACAATGATGGGCACTCATAATTTGAAGCAAACAAATCCATGACTAATTTTGATTTTGGATTCTCAGCTATTTCTGTTATACATAAATGACCCACTTGCAGTTTCAGAAGATGAAAATTTTGTACATTTTGCAATTTAGATGAATACAGAGATAAGAAGTAGTATCAGTCCTATTACTAATAAGGCAGCTAATGAAAAATTCTCAAGCATTGGCAGATGTGCCAAATGGATTAGTGTTTAATTAATGAAGCAATGGAGTGCCTTTATTCAGCTATGTTTGGAAAATAGATTATTGATGTACTGCTACAAATGACTTAAAAAATGGAGAAAAAATATTTTATTCTACGTATTTCCAGTCACTAATAACTTGTGGAATTATTTTCTTGGGAAATTCAAGTTACATGGATAATATTTTTAGAGTACTAAAGTGTAGGCCTGTTATAAAGCCTATATCCAGTGTTAATTCAACAACATCCTATAGAGACCTCTTTAAAAAAATGGACATTTTGAAAATTACCTCAAAATACACAAATTCATTAATGTCTTTTTGTTGTGCTGATCTCTTTTTGCAAAAACTTTTGGTACTTAAGAGACTTATTATAACAGTAACAGTTTAGGAAAATCATCTTAGCTGTATTATTACATATTTATTGTATTACAACAGGTTGTGTTTGTCGAACATATTCAGGTTGCCAAGATGGTCCTGTTGTTGTACGGTATGTAATGTTAAAGATCAAATCCAAAAACACTGATTATAAACATTGTGCCAACCACCTGGCAAAAGTATGGCAAGCAGATACAGCATGCTGTGTATGGTACACTTTTAATGTATGCAGTGCGTGCTTACCATACTTCTGCCATGCAGCCAGCAGAATGTTTATAATCAGTGTCTTTAGATTTGGTCTTTCACATTACATTCGACAACCAGACCATTTGTGACATAACTTTAGCACTAGTTAGTAACCAGAAGATGTTCAACAAATGATGACAGTCATAACCTAATAAGTGTGTAATAGACAGCTGAGGTGGTTTTCATTAATTATTGACATTAGTGTCGGCTGTGGAGCTCAACATGATCAAGATTATTTACTGGTTATAACACTAGCACCACAAACAATTAGAGTATGTACATTAAATTCCATATAGATAACTTGGCCATAGACAACTCTTTCTACTCCGTTGAAGACTATTGTAACAGAAACACTTAAATATACTGTTTTACATTAATTTAGTCAGAATTAGCATTGTAAAACAGTAATGTAGTGTTACTTCCCATTTCTGAAATAAAATAAAATAAATGTACATCTTTGAGTTCTTCACTCACCCAAGAGACTACTTTCCTTGGAATATAACTTATGTGATGTCCCAGAGACTACATTCTGTGGCATATGTGAGTAGCTTAGCTCCAGTCATTATAGAGATCAGCATACCCTAAAAAGTATTGAGGGAATTTCTGGCAAATAATGTGGAACCAGACTCATTCCACATGTTCCTCCTTCATGAACTAAGACCAAAAAGGTTGAATAGATAAAAAAAAAAATTGTGTCGTCACAAAGCTATACCAATCATCACCAGTGCACCTTATGAATTGCTGTTCATGTAAATCTCTGCATACTGTTTCACACGGCAAGAGGGGAAACTGATTCTTGGTCATCCTTTACGGCAGGTATAGTATTCTACTGGCGAAAGAAACTTCCTCCACCATGAATACTACTTGCTTTCCTATTTGCAGAAAGGCTATTCCTACCCAGTATCTCCTGTCTAGTTACCTTATGTAAGCAGATACATAACTTCATTCAGCTCATGTTTATATAGTGGAGCTATTTTCAGTTTTTTAAATGAATAGTTACTTGCAGTTCTTAAGTGGGCTATTACGTAAAAAAGTTCAACAGCTGGAACTGTCAGCTGTCTTCCACACTGAAGAGCCTGCCCCAAGTTTAACATGCTGTCAGAATGTATTCAATAATGTCAGTTTCATTGTCTCCATAATCACTGACTGGGATACTTTTCACTGAATGAGGGGTGTCAAATGCATCACCCCAATCTCATCTCTCATATAACATGCTGTCAGAACGTATTAAATCATGTCAGTTTCATTGTCTCCATTATCACTGGCTGGAATACTTTTCACAGAATGAGGGATATCAAACGCAGTACCCCAGTCTCAGCTCTCCCAACATCTGAAGAGACCCAAAGGCTTAATTGTCTCCCTCTGCAACAGAGTTGTTCTAGAATTGAATGTGATCGGTTCAATTCCACCTGACATATAAACACCTACCTTGGAAGATACACTGTTGATCAATCGGTGCAGCCACTTCTCAAGTGTCAGCAGTTCCTGAACAGAAGAGATTTATGCAGTCTACTAGTAACCCAATTAACGTTTTGGTCATTAGCAAATTCACCAGCAAGTGACTCCAAAACAATTCATAACTTCACAATATGCCGTCAGACATAGACAGTTTCAAGTTACCATATTTAACAGTCCAATTGATTTCCCCCAACACAGCAAAGGTCACTGAGAACGTCACATTTACAAATTATACACTTCTCAACCATTATTTATAGTATTTAATTTACATGAAAGCTACTCTTTACAACTGCAAATAACTTGTCATTTAATAAACAGAAAATAACTCAACTATGTATACATGATCTCAATTTCCCATTTGTCTGGACAGCTAGCCCCTAGTTTTGGTGTTTTTCTTGTTGTGGGTTGATTTTAAGTGGTCGGTATATTGCAAGATGCCAAGCCATCATTCCTTATAATAACAATTGCCTCCTTTCCATATTTTGCACTTGCCCTAGTGTTTTCTCTCGATATTGTGGTTCTGCTATGCAGTGCTATGTACACTCCTGGAAATTGAAATAAGAACACCGTGAATTCATTGTCCCAGGAAGGGGAAATTTTATTAACACATTCCTGGGTTCAGATACATCACATGATCACACTGACAGAACCACAGGCACATAGACACAGGCAACAGAGCATGCACAATGTCGGCACTAGTACAGTGTATATCCACCTTTCGCAGCAATGCAGGCTGCTATTCTCCCATGGAGACGATCGTAGAGATGCTGGATGTAGTCCTGTGGAACAGCTTGCCATGCCATTTCCACCTGGCGCCTCAGTTGGACCAGCGTTCGTGCTGGAAGTGCAGACCGCATGAGACGACGCTTCATCCAGTCCCAATCACGCTCAATGGGGGACAGATCCGGAGATCTTGCTGGCCAGGGTAGTTGACTTACACCTTCTAGAGCACGTTGGGTGGCACGGGATACATGCGGACGTGCATTGTCCTGTTGGAGCAGCAAGTTCCCTTGCCGGTCTAGGAATGGTAGAACGATGGGTTCGATGACGGTTTGGATGTACCGTGCACTATTCAGTGTCCCCTCGACGATCACCAGTGGTGTACGGCCAGTGTAGGAGATCGCTCCCCACACCATGATGCCGGGTGTTGGCCCTGTGTGCCTCGGTCGTATGCAGTCCTGATTGTGGCGCTCACCTGCACGGCGCCAAACACGCATACGACCATCATTGGCACCAAGGCAGAAGCGACTCTCATCGCTGAAGACGACACGTCTCCATTCGTCCCTCCATTCACGCCTGTCGCGACACCACTGGAGGCGGGTTGCACGATGTTGGGGCGTGAGCGGAAGACGGCCTAACGGTGTGCGGGACCGTAGCCCAGCTACATGGAGATGGTTGCGAATGGTCCTCGCCGATACCCCAGGAGCAACAGTGTCCCTAATTTGCTGGGAAGTGGCGATGCGGTCCCCTACGGCACTGCATAGGATCCTACGGTCTTGGCGTGCATCCGTGCGTCGCTGCGGTCCGGTCCCAGGTCGACGGGCACGTGCACCTTCCGCCGACCACTGGCGACAACATCGCTGTACTGTGGAGACCTCATGCCCCACGTGTTGAGCAATTCGGCGGTACGTCCACCCGGCCTCCCGCATGCCCACTATACGCCCTCGCTCAAAGTCCGTCAACTGCACATACGGTTCACGTCCACGCTGTCGCGGCATGCTACCAGTGTTAAAGACTGCGATGGAGCTCCGTATGCCACGGCAAACTGTCTGACACTGACGGCGGCGGTGCACAAATGCTGCGCAGCTAGCGCCATTCGACGGCCAACACCGCGGTTCCTGGTGTGTCCGCTGTGCCGTGCGTGTGATCATTGCTTGTACAGCCCTCTCGCAGTGTCCGGAGCAAGTATGGTGGGTCTGACACACCGGTGTCAATGTGTTTTTTTTTCCATTTCCAGGAGTGTATTTGACCACTGACTTCTTTTCTGATAGCCGAGAGGCGAGGGCTGTCAGAGAGCTTCTACATTCAAACAACTCACCAAATTCTCAACTCGCAACATATAATAATTAATAGAGCTTTTCAGACAATGTGGTCATACATGACGCTTCAGTTATTGACCAAAACCATAAGTTTGTACTTAACCTGAGATAGTGTAGCTTAGAGTCTATGTAATAACATTCATTTTTCTTTGATGCTCGACCATTGTCATCAGGCCCCTTTCTTCTTCAGAGTCTACGGCACCCCCCTGAAGTGTGACTGCAAAGTGCAAGTGACCTCTCACTGGCTGGTCCCAATTACACACCTGTTATCACTTTCTGTGCTGTGTCCACATTTTTCTTTCTCATATCTGCATGTATGTCTCATCAAATCTGGGCAAAGTAGATGCTCTTTACACTTCTACTAATTAAAGCCATCTTTTTCACACTCATGTCTTTCATTGGTCTAGAAAAAGGAAAGTGAGATGTGCTGGCATACTTTATAGCAACAGTTACCACTACAGATTCTCCCACTAAGGTGAAAAATGTCCTGTGGAATAGCTTACTCAACTAAAGACAGTTTGGCGTATTTTATAAGCAATTAATAAATTAATTTCATTTTTAAATTGAGGTCTCATGTGACCTACATTCAGTGTACTCCTTTCAACATCAAACTAATACATACAGTGGTCAACAATTTCCTTACATTAGTCACCATGGCTTAAGACCCAGTTGCTTCCTCATCATGTCAAGATTTCAGTCTTTGTATTTCAGAAAGATAGTTAGTATTGTAAAATTAAAGTTAACAAAACAAGAGGCAGTTTCTCTTTCTCCAAATTTCACATTATACTTGTTTATGATCATTATTTTAATGACATGCTTTTAAAAAGATGGTTCAAGTCTTTCCTTGGATCCACCTGATCTTAAGTATAGGTTTCCTTTTTCCTAGGTAAACTTACCCTCTCATCCTCCTACCTCTCTACAAATCTGGATACACCCCACCTTCATGTTTACAATCATATGCCTAGTCTATGACCTAGTCTATGACCATTTCTAATATTGAAGATTTCTCTTCAGCATGGTGATCTTACCCAAAATCCATATAAAATATCAGTTTCTTACTTCCTTCTTTTCTCTTATCACTCCTAGTTCTCAACTTGTTATTATTTATGTGTTATATAAGTGCTCTGAATAACTTAACTGATATTAGTATGTGACTTTGTAATTTATTAACTTGTACTTCATTCTGTCCTATCCTCCCTCCTGCTTCCCCCCCTCCTCCCCTGTTCAGATGAAATTACTAATATAAGCTACAACCATTCAGCCTGCTGGAGAAAACTGAATGTCCTATGTTTCTTAGAGTGTCCATGGTTGCGTTCTTTATAGGATATAATTTTACATATTTTGGCCAACATTCCATTAAGGCAAAAATATATGTTACTTCTCCTCTTCCTATCAATAGTTGTCCAAAAAAATCTTCTGCCATATGATCATGTAGATCTTTCAGTATTATAGGATACATTGTACGATATATCGTTACTATGGTCTTTAACTAATTGGCATCTCTCACAAGTTCTAATTATTTTTCTTATTTTTTGACTTAAGTCCTTAAAATAATAAAATTTGCTCAGTAAATATGAGCATTCCACAATGTCTGTATCCTTTATATGTGAATTGTATTAATTCATTCTCTATGGTTTTTGGAATACATAGCTTCCACTGTGCATTATTATTATGTAACTTTCAAAATAATGTCCCCCCTCTCATTTTCCAAATACATTTATTTTCTACCAACATTGGTGTTTATTCACATTTTTGTAACTTTTCCTTAAAATATACACCTGTTCTTATATTCTGTGCTGTTCTTAATGCTAACTTTCTTACCTAATCATTTGTATAAGTTACTGTCAAGAAGTTAATACTGATATTACTCCTGGTCCTTCAGTTCTTGTTATGTTATTCACACCTAGAGGTATCTGTATCTGGTACTATATTTTCTGCACTCTGTAAAGGGACACCCTTCTCTAACACTACCCTTCTTCAACAGAAGTTATCAAGACCATAAATACTTTTATGACATTATTTCAGTCGTTTAACTAAACGAATTTCATATAATTTTGTATATGATGTATTATATTTCAGGCTAAAAAGAAATTACTTTATTTTCTTTGTTACAGTCAATATGTACTGACTCTGTATGTACAGCTAAAATTACAAAATTGCCTTTTTTTCAGAAACATTCAAAATTACGAAATATTCAATACATTTAAAATTCCTAGTATTAATTGCACAATCTTTTCTGGATTCGCTTATAAAATAATAATAGAAATTAATAGAAAGTCATTTGTCAACAAAATTTGTAGAATCTTTGTAATATTGTTGGTGCCACGGAGTGAAGTAGTAGTGGGCATGCTTCTGTTGTGATCGGATGTATTTCTATTTTTGGCAATAACAATGGAAATTTTGATAATGAAGTGGAAATTGTGAAGACAGTATGATATAGAAAAATTTGATTGAATAAAAATATTACAGAAACAGAAGTTATGGAGCAGGCTTACTTTAGCATTATCATGCCATTTGGAACCTACAATGTCAAAAATTTCAGCCTCAAGAATCAACCCCTAGACATGAAGAACTGGAGCCAACTATGAGAAAAGAAGATAAGTAAAAAAGGTTATTGTAAATCTTACACCTCTCGAAGCTTATTGAAAGAGTTAATTTTGAAGTGAGTGAAAATCAACAAATGATGTGAGGGAGAGGAAGATTACAAGTGTGGGCATCATCCAGGATCAATTGACTGATAATGAAGTTTTGTCTGTTGCAGAAGAAGGGACAGTGATTTGAGTCATTTGCAGTTTATATATAAATGAATTTCTGATCATGTGAAGATAGAAGACCGAGGACTGCCCAACAAAGCCGTATCAACAGTGACGAGGTACTACCAACAATGACAGATTGGATCAAATAAAAGAGGACTTTACAGCTATGATGAGCGACATCAAAAAGAAAAGATACGTACAAACTACTTGTGAAATTAATTTGCTTGTGGACTCATGTGCTTCTTAATAAAATGAATAGAGACGATGGCAGGTGTGATGTAGAAGTGCAAGCTGCAGAACCTAGCCAGTACTTGTTTGAACCGAGTGAAAGCATAGTCAGCAAAGAAACACTAAAAACTGATATTTTGCAATTGATTTTGGCAAAAGTAGAGGAAATGAAGACAGATATCAATAGAAAATTTAGTGCACTTAATGATCAGTTAACTAAAAAATTTACTTCATCATAAGGTCAATTAAATGACCTGAAAACTGAAAAAATAATAAAATGGATACGGTACAACATCAAATATACTAACTTAGTAATCAGATTTCAGAGCTAAAAAGTGGGTTGTTAGGAGGGTTAAAAAGTATGAATGAAAAAGTTGATGTCTTAGAAAATAAATTTATTGTTTTGGAAAATGAGTTCATTGTCAAATCTGCCAGACAGTCAAAGAGTATTAATGATGTCAGAGTTGAACGGAAGGCCATGGTGGAAAACAATGGAACAAAACTTCAGTAGTTTAGATCAAAAAATTTTAATTGTTGAAAATAATATGCAAACTAATGTAAATGTTTTAGATAAAAAAATTTCAGCAATTCAGGAAAATTGCATTCACAAAAATCTGTATTCAAACAATGGTATTGCTTGGTCCAACATTTGTATCAAAAGTTTTCCATCAGACTATTTACATCCAGTGGATTTTCTGCACCATTGTAAAGATAGGTTTGTGTAAGGTATGACTGACAATCAAAAAATTAAATTTGTTAAAAGATGTCTTGAAGGCAAAGCTCTATCTTGGGTAAATTTAAATTTTAGTCAGTGGGAAACATATCAAAGTTTCAAAAAAAGTTTTTTAAATAAATTTTGTTTGGAAGAAAAACAGGGAAGAATTAAAAGTGAATTTCTGAATGGTTCTGATTATAGGAATAGAGTTTTGTAAGAACCAACTTAAGAAATTAACACATCTTGATAAACCATTTGATGAAATGACATTTATTGATGCACTTAAAAGGAGATTACCAGAACAATTGCAGTGGGATTTAGTACTTGGACCTGACAATTGTCTTGAACAATTTTTATGACATCTTGACAGGCTGGATAGGGCAGTAGAAAGAAGTATGTACCATAATAATAAAAATGATAGAAATCAAAATGGGAATAACTTCAGAAACAGAGATAATGGTAACTTCTATCATGATCAAAACGTTAATAGAGACAGAAATTTTGAACATCAGCAGAAAAGGAGTAACATAAAAATCAAAATGATAGAAACCACAATGGGAATAACTACAGAAACAGAGATAACGGTAACTTCAATCACGATCAAAATGTTGATAGAGACGGAAATTTTGAACATCAACAGAAAAGGAGTAATGGGGATAACCATGGGCAATTAAATAAGAGAAGCAATCATAGAGGTAACTACTCATAAAATGGCAGTCCACCTCAATGAAGATCTACAGTTTTGGGATGAGGAAACACAACAAGCACAGGACCCCCAATTTACACTTCCAATTTGACAATAATAACAGTGGTAATAGTATGGCACAGGGATATGAAATTGAACAGGAGTATCAGATTTCTCATTTATGTATTGATCAAAAGTTTTGAGATACTATGTTTAAGTATAATGAGTTAGGTGCTAATTGTAAACCAGAATGTGAGAGTAATGAGAATTTTGAGGTAGTATGTACTAATGATTTCATCTCTTAGTCAGAAAACAGTGCTATTGATGTATGTAAATCAGGTGATGACTGTAATGGATCTGAATTAGGTGATATTTTTGATGTAGATGTGAGTAAGAGCTGTGAAATAACTGAGGTTGGTAAGTCTGAGGCTGGTAACTTATTGCAGATGTATGTAGGTGAGGTAAATGACTTTGATGGAGACTTGTGTTGTTAATGATGTTGTTGATGAAGTAATTCTGGAATAATATGATGATGATGAGTATCAGGTATTTGTGGAATTTAATAATAATGAAGTTTCAGAGTTATTTGCGAATGATATTGACAATACATGTAAGGAATGATATTGACAATACACATAAGGTAAGTGATGTATGAGATGATTAAGTGAGAGTCATGGAATAGCAGTCCAGCCAAAGCAGTTTTTCATTAATGTCATGCAGAGTAATGATCCAACAGTAGAGGTGAGTTATCTGTAAGCCTAGGGGAAAACATTAAAACTTTTCAAAACTTGTTTGGGACCATATTGATGATGACATAGATAAATGTGCATTCTGTAATAAGTTAGTTGTGGTTAGTCAAAATTTGTATCCAAATTGGTGGAATGAAGTGGAAGAAGATCTAAGTAGGAAGTGTAATTTTGAAGGTAATATATTTTGGGTTCCTTCTGTAATAAGTGATGTCAGTTGTGCTATGGATTCCATTCATTTTGTTCAATCTTTACCTTACAACAAGAGTAACCAAAGTAGTGCTATAACACCAGTAAAGTTGATAAAACCCTGTAAAGAAACTGTGGATGTAGCATTTGATGAAATGGAAAGTGATCTTTTACATGAAGTGTCTAATAACAGAGATGATGTTTCAGATTCTGGGTGTTCTTACATTAAGATAAAGACTGATCAGTGGGATGGGAACTGTTTGATTGATACAGACAGTCCAGTTTGTGGTATATCTGAACAATTTAGAGACAAGATTAAGAACAGTAAGAATTTTGTGGAAATGCCCATTGCAGGTGTAAAGATAAGAGGAGCTACAGGTAAGCAAAGCAAATTAGTAAAATCTCAGGTACTTTTAACATTTTGCATAGAAGACAAAACCTTTGAACATGGATGCTTAGTGAGCCCTAGTCTGGAAGAAAATATAATTCTCGGTATGGATTGGACAGTGAAAGTTGAGGCTTGTTTTGGATGGAGTGCTAAATAATTAAAACTTCCTGGCAGATTAAAACTGTGTGCCCGACCGAGACTCGAACTCGGGACCCGAGTTCGAGTCTCGGTCGGGCACACAGTTTTAATCTGCCAGGAAGTTTCATATCAGCGCACACTCCGCTGCAGAGTGAAAATCTCATTCTGCTAAATAATTGTTTATTTTGGAACCTAAAAGTAATACTTATGTGAAAACTAATTTCTGTATTTTAAACTGTGGGAAAAGTTGTAAGTATTTGCAAAACATAGTGAACCAAAGTGAGTACCAGGCGTTTGATAATGATATAGATTTGGATGAGACTGAGGATCAAGATTCTGAAAGTGTAGTAGATTCTAAAGTAAGGGAAGCTACAACTCTTAATGACCTACAAAAGGAACAACTTAGGAATTTGTTATTGGATTTTGGAAATGTGTTTAGAGAAAAACCAGGGAAAGTGAAAGGCTATCAGTGCTTGCTTTATTTTAGAGATCATCAACCTTTTTTCTCAAGCCATATAATATACTATTTTCAAAAAGGAAAGATCTATAGAAAGAAATTCAGAAAATGGAAACATGGGGTGTTATTGAGAGAAGCAGGAGTGCTTACAATAATCCTTTTGTTGTGGTAAGTAAGAGAAATGGTGGAATGAGAAATGTTCTGGACTCTAGACATCTTAATAAATATCTTATCAGAGAAAATGACCATCCTGAGAACATGGATGAGCTGTTACACAAATTCAGTTATGTAAAATACATGACTAGTTTGGACTTGACCTCTGGATTTCACCAGATCCAACTTGAAATTAATTCTAGAAAGTATACAGCATTTTTGTATGGAGGTAAGTGTGGTGCCATTTGGGCTAAATGTATCTGTAGCTGAATTCATAAGAGTTCTGGATTCTGTCTTGGGAAGTGAAGGGAGTCTAAAATAAATAGTGTATGTTGATGGCATTCTGGTCACTGAAAAGACTTGTAAACAACATTTGGATCTGTTAAGAGATGTGTTTTCAAAGTTAGGATCAAGATGTATGACTTTGAAAATAGGTAAGTGTAAATTTGGTGTGGAAGAAGTTAAAGTTTTAGGACACATTATATCAAAGAAAGGAATTGCACCTGATATAGAGAAACTTGATGCTATTTCTAATTTTCCTACTTCTCACAACAATCAAAGGACAGTTGTGTCAAATTCAGATGTTGTTCAGACCAGATTTGTCTCTTCCTTTTTGTATTATGACAGACAGCAGTGACGTTGGTTTGGATGCTCATTTATTTCAGGAGGTTGAAGTTGATGGCATTATTGAACACAGATCTCTTGCATTTGCTAGAAAAGTATTGCAGAAATGTGAAAAGACATACAGTGTAACTGAGAAAGAACTTTTGGGTCTACACTGGGCATTCAATAAGTTTAAAAATTATCTACTAGATCACAAAGTCATCATCTATACTGATCACAAAGCATTATGTTATCTTCAGGTGTGTAAGCTGTACCATAACAGAATTACAAGTTGGGCCTTATTTTTACAGCAGTTCAATTATGAAATCAGATACATTAAGGGCATAGATAATGTTGTTGCTATGCTTTGTCTAGGCTACCTTTAGGGAGCGAATCATCTAACAGCTTTGGAGAAGGAGAGAAAGAGCTTAAAATAATGTACATGAGGGGTGTGAAAGAGGAAAAAGAGATGTTGAAAATTTGCAAAGACCTCCACAGGTATCAAAATCATGATAAGAATTGGATATTGGTTGAAAGCATGCTGGATAAGCAAGGAGGAGAAGAGACAGAACAGTATTATAAAGTACACAAGGGTATTTTATTCAGGAGACATAAGACTGACTCAGGGGATTGGAAACTATGTTTGTCAGAACATAAGACTGACTCAGGGGATTGGAAACTATGTTTGTCAGAACAATGTGTTGATACTTTAATTACTTACACACATGAAAATTTTGGTCATTGTGGATCAACCAAATGCACACAAAAGATTCAGGAAGACATCTATTTTTATAACATAGGAAGGAGAGTCAAGAAGAAGAGTGTCAGCTGTGACAGATGTCAAAGAGTGAAGGTAAGTAACCAAACAAGTAGAGGCCACACGCAAAACATACTGCCTAATAGTAACCTAGATCTCATGTCTGTGGATGTTTATGGACTTTTGCCTAAGTCTAAGAATTGATTTTGTTTCGTTTTTGTGGTGGTTGATGTATTTTTGAAGTTCATAAAGCAGTTTCCTCTTAAGAAAGCTTGCAGTAAGCAAATCATCTCTAAGTTCAAAAAAAAACATATTTTCATTTTCCTAAAACAATTTTACATGATAATGGTTTTCAATTTACATCACAAGCTTGGAAAGATTTTGTTGATCATGCAAAAATAAGGCATATTCTAACCTCATTGTACCATTCTTCGAGTAACCCTGCAGGGAGATGTATGAGAGAGATTGGAAGACTCTTTAGAACATATTGTAGTAAGAATCATACCGGTTGGATAAATTATGTCAGTGACTTTGAGGATATTATGAGCAGCTTACAACATTCTTCAACAGGTTTTTCACCATTTGAAATTATGTTTAATTGCAAACTAGCTAACCCTATTTCTGAGAATGTTGAGCTTCCACCACGTAAAATTCTATCACCACAAGAGAGGGAAGAGTGTGTTAGGGAGATGATGTAAAAACACAGGGATAGGAGAAAGCAGAGACATGATGGTAAAGGCAGATTTTCTAAGTTTTCAGTAGTAGATCTTGTGTTGGATTAAATTAGATTAGATTAATACTTGTTCCATAGATCATGAATATGACACTTTGTAATGATGTGGAACGTGTCAGGTTAATAAAAGATGTCTGTACACGATATTACATTACACAAAATATTGAATGACACTAATGTTTAAGTTGTTTTTTTTTCCCCTCCCTTAATTTATATCTAAAAATTCAGCCAATTAGTAGAAGGAGTTGCCATCTAGAAATTCTTTTAATTTATTTTTAATTGTTGGTTGGCTATCTGTTAGTCTTTTGATGCTGTTTGGTAGGTGACCAAAGACTTTTGTGGCAGCATAATTTACCAATGGTTAAAGCAAAAAATAAATCTAAAGTGTTGACATCTGAATAAAGAAATTTTGCGATATTTATATTGGACCATTCAAAATTCTCAAAAATCCACACCCAAATTCGTACAGGCTTGCGTATCCTAACTCTAAGAAGTTGTTTGGATTATGCAAAATGACTGAACTGGAAGAGTATAGACATGATCCATAAATATCTAAAATTATTATTATTATTGTTATTATTTTTTTCCATTGTCATGACTGCAGTATGTAAGATGATATGATTCCCAAAGTTCTGTCTTATCTATTGACTGAGTTAAAATCTATGATACACTATATAATTATGTTTTGTAATAGATTTGTGCTTTAGAATTTGATACATGTAAGCCATGAGACTAAATGAGTAGATCCTTTTGCAATTTTCAAATGGGACAATGTTCATTATTTGTACTATAAAAATTAGGAATAGTATCTTAGGATATCTGTGTGTACCATCTTGTTAGTTCATTTTTTTCGTTGCACACTTATTAATCTTATCTGACATAAATCCTACATAATTGTTTTTGCAATATAAATAGGGAGAGCATATACCATGTGATGTGAAGGAGGTATTTGTCAGTATATTTAGTGCACAAAACAATGTTTCAGGATTTGGTGTGAATGCTTCACAGGAAGTTACTTGTACATTGGACTGTGTGATGAAACTGAGAGATGTGGGTGGATCCATTTCCCACTGTATGGTTGTACTCTGCTGGATCAGTCAACTTACAAGAGATCATAGATGCTGGGTAATGTACTCAAGTATCTGTAAACTATATCAGTGTTATGACTGAGATTTGTAAATTGTCAGCCAAGACTGCCAAAGACAGTTATTTCATATAAATATATGATTTTTCAAGAAGGGGGATTGGTTTCCCAATACATTATGTAACTTTAAATCAGTATGTATTTTTTTCGTCAATTGTAAATGAATCTTCTAGGTCTTAATGTATGCGGGTTATTTATGGATTCTTCCATCCCTTCTTGGTAGAACATTTCCATATTAAAATATAAATGTCATGTGACCAGGGCCTCCCGTCGGGTTGACCATTCGCCGGGTGCAAGTCTTTCAATTTGATGCCACTTCGGCGACTTGCTCATCAATGGGTATAAAATGATGATGATTAGGACAGCTGAGGGTTGAATAACACTTAGGCAGTTTTTTGTTCTGCTGATTTTTATTTATATGAAATAGTTTTCGGGTTATTAGGCCACATTCAGATAACAACTGGCTATTGTTTACAAGGAGCTTGTGTTATTATGAACCAAACATTCTGTAACAAGATACATCACACTTACATACAATCATTAATTGTGGTATTGTATTTGGAATTGTCAAATGGGTCTTTTGACTTTCTGTTCTGTAAAACTGTTCTTCAACATAATAAATCACATTTTTTGGTTTGTCAGTACCATGTATGACAACAATTAGAATTATTTAGAATACACATTATCACAAAATTACAATTTTTGGTATTTTTTGTGAACAGTTGCACTGGACACTAATTGTTGGTTGTACAACAGCAATGTTTTCTCTGGGGGTTAAATTTTGTTATTAGAAAAATTATGTGTTAATAAATACCAAATATTACATTGTTACAGTTAGGAATTTAAACACATAAGGAATATTACATTATATTGGGTTGTGAATTTGTTTACTATTGGGACACTTTGTGGTTAGTAGCAGGTTTACTGTATTGTGTAAAGTTTAAGAGTGGTGATGTGCTCAGTTGCAATTGGTCATTTAGAACCAGCTGGGGATTTAGGGCTAAGTGTTTGTTAATTTCAAGTGATTCTAGAAGGCTGAGTTTTCTGCCTTTGTTGGCTGTATGCAGCACTTCTGTGAGTGTTAGATATTTGTGGCCTTCTTTGAGCACATGTTCAGCAAAGGTGGAGTCTGATTTATTTAATCTCCAGCTGCGTTCATGTTCAGTCAGCCTTGTTGATATGACACGGCACGTTTGACCAATGTACAGTTTATTGCAGTCAGTGCAGGTTATTTTGTAGACCCCACTGTTGCTTAGTTGATCTGTTTTGTCCTTGAATAGGAGACTAGCTGTAGTGCCTCTTACATAAAATTATGTTTTATAGTTTTGGGATTTCAGTGTTTTGGCTAGTTTGTATGATAGCTTACCTAAATATGGAATAGTACACCAGATGGTTTTTGGTGTGGTTGTTATTGCAGAGGGGGCATAAATGTAGGGCAAGATTATCCTTCTTTGTTTCTTGTGCAGGATTTTGTTAACTAATTCAGGGTTATAGCCATTGTTATATGCAATACATTTAATGGTGTCTACTTCTGTTAGGAAATTTTGTTTTGACATTGGTATGGATGTGAGACAATGCACCATGGAATGGAAGGCTTCATGTTTGTGTGTTATTGGGTGTTGTGAACATGAGGGTATTACTGTGCCAGTTGTTGTGGGTTTTCTGTAAATTTTGAAGGTATGTGCATTTTTGGTGATATCTATGTTAAGGTCTAAAAAGTTAATGGATTTTTCACCAGAATTGTATGTTTTTGTGTTGTGAATTTAGATTTTCTAGGAATGTGTTCAGCTGTTTGTTGGTAGCTGTCCACATACACAGTACATCATCTACATATCTGTACTAGTATTTAATGTTATTACTGAGGGGTTCATTTTCAAGGAACTGTTTTTTGATATTATCCATGAATATTTCAGCTAAGAGGGGACTGAGAGGGGACCCCATTGGCAATACTTCTAGCTGTTTGTAAAGGGTACCTTCAAATTGGAAATAATTTTGTTTCAGACATGTTTGGGTGGCAAAATTTATGTCTTCTACTTGTACTGGGTTGACACCTGCTCTGTATAATAGTTCTGTCAGAATATCAAGGCATTATTGTGTGGGAATGTTTGTAAATAAGCTGCTTACATCAAAGGATACTAGTTTTGCACTACTTGGTATTGGAAGGTCTTTAATTTTGTTGACAAGGTCCACTGAGTTTACAATTCCAGATTTGAATTTTGTTTTGGTTTTGATACAGGAATGTAATTCTTTGGCAATTTTGTAGTTTGGTGAAGTGTAGGTTGGGACAAGTGGTCTTAGAGGATGGTCTTTTTGTGTAGTTTAGGGAGTCCACACAGTTTAGGAGCTGTTGGATACCTGTTGATCAAATATTTAGCTTCATAATTGTGTATTATACTTTTGCAGGACTTGCTTAAGTTTTTAACTTCATTATTAAAGGTTTTTGTGGGGTCTTTGTTAAGTACAATTGCAACTGAGCACATCACCACTCTTAAGCTTTTCACAGTACAGTAAACCTGCTACTAACCACAAAGTGTACCAGTGGTAAACAAATTCACACCCCAAAATAATGTAATATATTATATGTGTTTACATTCCTAACTGTAACTCAACTGTAACAATGTAATATTTGGTATTTATTAATGCACAATTTTTCTAATAACAAAATGTAACCCCGAGAGAAAACATCGCTCTTGTATGACCGACAATTAGTGTCCAGTGCAACTGTTCACAAAAAATACCAAAAATTGTAATTTTGTAATAATGTGTGTTCTAAATAATTCTAACTGTTGTCATACATGGTACTGACAAACCATAAAATTTTATTTATTATGTTAAAGAACAGTCTTACAGTACAAAAAGTAAAAAGACCCAATTGACAATTCCAAAGACAATACCACAACTAAAGATCATATGTAAGTGCATTGTATCTTAGTCCAGGATATTTGGTTCATAATAACACAAGCTCCTTGTAAACAATAACCAGTAGTTATCTGAAGATGGTCTAATAAGCCGAAAACTAGTTCATACAAATAAAAATCAGTAGAACAAAAAACCGCCTAAGTGTTATTCAACCCTAAGTATGCAGGTTAGTTTGTATGGACAGTTAGCAAATAGTGTGGAAGACATTCACTAGTATAGACAATATAACTAGATGTATACATGTCTGCTTTCATACACTGATTTAGATCCTCAAGCTACTTGATATGCCATCATTCAAAGCTATTTATGACTCTTTATCTGTATTTATCCTGAATACTGCAATATTGTATCTGACTGGGACTTGAGTTGTGGGCAAACTCATGTTCAACTCTGTTTTGGGTACCCCTGTTCATCACGACTGTATGTGTACTCAGGGAGAGCGTACGACTATTGATTGAGGCTAGATGCTTCTTACAATTACTCTTTGCATATAATTGAACTTATTGATATGATTATGAACTTTATTCATTCTGTTGTGTCAAAACATTTTTTGTTGGTTTGTACCAGGTGTGGTTTGGATTCACATCCTAAGTTTAGGCCCTGATATTTTTTCATTATTTTTTCATGAGCCAACATATCCTTAAATATTCTTATTTATGTGGATGATTGATTTTGTGCTATATTCCTGCTCCTGGGTGAACATATTCTTCTGGTCTACCCATCGTGAGTTTTTCGAGTCGGTTCACTTGTTGTACACTTAGGCTCTGAACTTTTTCTCTACTCTTTCAAAGATTTTGAAGGTGTGATTGTATGGATGTAAACTTACAATTTGTAATTATAGTAATTTATATTGTCTCTCTGTCTGTTTCTATAGTTTAGTATTGCAATAGTGTAATTTTGACTTTGTATTATTGGTCTTGTGACAGTATGTTCCACAGATCTGAAAATCTGAATACCATACCCTGATATATGTATAGCTTATATCTCATAGAGTATTTTTCTTTTGTTTTCTGTAATATATATCAGATACTTCTGTACATTTGTATTCTATTTTTTGGCATCATTTTGTACACCATTTGGTAAACCTTATTGTCTGTCACAAAATATTGTAAACATATTGTTTCCAAATTTTGTGAGGGGGATATCGTAAAGGGACACTCCTCTAACATTATCTTTCTTCAACAGAAGTTATTTATACCATAAATACTTTCTACCTTTTAAACAAGTTAATATTATCTCAGCTGTTTAACTAAAAGATTTTTGCATGTTTTTATGTACAATGTATTATATTTCAGTCTGAAAAGAAATTACTTTATTTTCTTTGTTACAATCAATATGTACTAACTCTGCATGTACAGTTAAAATTACAAAATTATCTTTTTTTAGAAACATTTGAAATTACGAAATATACGGCACACTTAAAATTCCTATTATTAATTGCACAATCTGACACTAGTTATTAAATTTATTTCTGAATTCATATATAAAATAATCATACAAATTAATAGAAAGTCATTTGTCAACAAAATTTTTAGACTCTTTGGAATATTGTTGGTGCCATGGAGTGAAGTAGTTTATTTATTAATTATTTATTTTGCAGCTTATGACGTACACCTACGGAGTAAGTCCAAGTACATATTTGCTTTCAAAGAGATAGAGGGGCTGGCCAGTACTTACCTCAGCTCAGTACAGCCGATAGATACACAAAAAACAGAACCGAAAATTTACGTTCCTAGCTTTCAGAACAAATGTTCCTTCATCAGGGAGGAGAGAGGGGAAAGAAAGGGAAGAAGGGAAAGTGGATTCAGTTACTCGCAGCCCAGGTTATGAAGCAACAGGGAAAGGAAAACAGGGAGGGTAGCAAGGGTGGAGGCATGGTTGTCAGAGGGAAGCCAAAGATATTCTACTGTAAGTACTGTGCCAGCTTCAAACCAAAGAGGATGCATACAGAAGTAAAGAGGTATATAGTATAAAGATAAACACAACTATGTAGGATGAAAAGATGCGTGAATGGCTAAAGAGGAAAGGGAAAGAGGAGAAGACTGAAGAGTAAATGGGAGTGAGGTTGTTTAACGTAGGTTCAGTCCAGGGGGATGGCGGGATGAAAGGATGTGTTGGAGTGCAAGTTCCCATCTCCGCAGTTCAGAAGGACTAGTGTTGGGTGGGAGAAGCCAAATGGCACATACGGTGTAGCAGGTTCCTAGGTCCCTAGAATTATGCTGGAGGGCATGCTCCGCTACTGGGTATTGGACATCCCCTAGGCGGACAGTTCGTCTGTGTCCGTTCATGCGCTCAGCCAGTTTAGTTGTTGTCATACCGATGTAAAAGGCTGTGCAGCCGATGTAAAAGGCTGTGCAGTGCAGGCATGTCAGCTGATAAATGATGTATGTAGTTTCATACGTGGCCCTGCCTTGAATTGTGTATGTTTTACCAGTAACGGGCTGGAGTAGGTGGTTGTGGGGGGGATGCATGGGGCAGGTTTTGCAGCGGGGTCGGTTACAGGGGTAGGAACCGCTGGGTAGAGAAGGTAGTCTGGGAATACTGTAGGGTTTAACAGGGATGTTATGGAGGTTAGGGGGGCGACGAAAGGCACCTCTGGGAGGTGTGGGGAGAATTTTGTCAAGGGATGATCTCATTGCAGGTGTTGACTTGAGAAAGTCATATCCCTGGCGGAGTAATTTGTTGATGTATTCGAGACCAGGATAATATTGGGTGACAAGGGGGATGCTTCTGTGTGGTCTCGGGGTAGGAACATTGTTGTTGGACGGGGAGGAATGTATTGCTCGGGAGATCTGTTTGTGGACAAGGTCTGCAGGATAGTTGCGGGAGAGGAAAGCACTGGTCAGGTTATTGGTGTAATTGTTGAGGGATTCGTCACTGGAGCAGATATGTTTGCCACGAATACCTAGGCTGTAGGGAAGGGAGCGTTTGATGTGGAATGGATGGCAGCTATCAAAGTGCTTTCCTCTCCCACAACTATTTTGCAGACCTTGTCCACAAACAGATCTCCCGAGCAATACATTCCTCCCCGTCCAACAACAATGTTCCTACCCCCAGACCACACAGAAGCATCCCCCTTGTCACCCAATATTATCCTGGCCTTGAATACATCAACAAATTACTCCACCAGGGATATGACTTTCTCAAGTCAACCCCTGAAATTAGATCATCCCTTGACAAAATTCTCCCCACACCTCGCAGAGGTGCCCTTCGTCGCCCCCCTAACCTCCGTAACATCCTTGTTAAACCCTACAATATTCCCAGACTACCTTCTCTACCCAGCAGTTCCTACCCCTGTAACTGACCCCACTGCAAAACCTGCGCCATGCATCCCCCCACAACCACCTACTCCAGCACCGCTACTGGTAAAACATACACAATTCAAGGCAGGGCCACGTATGAAACTACACACGTCATTTATCAGCTGACATGCCTGCACTGCACAGCCTTTTACGTCGGTATGACAACAACTAAACTGGCTGAGCGCATGAACGGACACAGACGAACTGTCCATCTAGGAGATGCCCAATACCCAGTAGTGGAGCATGCCCTCCAGCATAATTCTAGGGACCTAGGAACCTGCTACACCATATGTGCCATTTGGCTTCTCCCATCCAACACCAGTCCTTCTGAACTGCGGAGATGGGAACTTGCACTCCAACACATCCTTTCATCCCGCCATCCCCCTGGACTGAACCTACGTTAAACAACCTCACTCCCATTTACTCTTCAGTCTTCTCCTCTTTCCCTTTCCTCTTTAGCCATTCACACATCTTTTCATCCTACATAGTTGTGTTTATCTTTATACTATATACCTCTTTACTTCTGTATGCATCCTCTTTGGTTTGAAGCTGGCACAGTACTTACAGTAGAATATCTTTGGCTTCCCTCTGACAACCATGCCTCCATCCTTGCTACCCTCCCTGTTTTCCTTTCCCTGTTGCTTCATAACCTGGGTTGTGAGTAACTGAATCCACTTTCCCTTCTTCCCTTTCTTTCCCCTCTCTCCTGCCTGATGAAGGAACATTTGTTCCGAAAGCTAGGAACGTAAATTTTCAGTTCTGTTTTTTGTGTATCTATTGGCTGTACTGAGCTGAGGTAAGTACTGGCCAGCCCCTCTATCTCTTTGTTAGTATTTGTTTCACATCTTTATATGAGAAAATTTCCATTAATCATTTACATATTTGCTTTGTCAGTTTTCCAATAAAATATATTACTTTTACTGATTCTAACTACAGTTTTGCTAAGATGCCTAATAAATTTTAGCCCCAACATTTCTGGAAATTTACATCATAGTTACAAAATTTTAGATACTGTAAACTGAACAGATTTTGTGAGGCATACACAATAAATTACAGAATATTTCATTGCAATAATTCTATACTATGTGTCAAATAATTCTATACTATGGGTCCATCATTTTATATATACATCATATAATACAGTCATATAGCACATACATATTCTAGATCCCGTTTTGTTTACATTTATAAAAAAATTAATAGCAATAATACTGTACCAAACAAAATATTTATAAAACAATGCTGTTAAGAAGTTAACACATTTTACTTTTTCTTTTTGTTTATACCTTTGTACATTTTTTTAGTGTACTATGCCTGTTTGCTTCAATTATTTTCGTTTGAAAGAAATTCTCTGACTGAATATAAAGGGGTTTCTAATAGCAGTTGTTTGATTGAGTGTTTAAACTTATCCTTCGATTTGGCATTAGCGATGTGTGTTGTACAACTCTACTGCCATGTAACCACTGCTTCTCTCATACTGAGTTGTGTTATGCTGCAGAATTCTTAACTTCTTGGTGTTTCTGGTATGGTGGTGGTGTACATCCTCATTTTTGTTGAATTTATCTTTATGATCCCAAGCAAGGAGCAGAATTTTGTATATGTACAAGCTGTAGAAGGTTAGAATCTCATATTTTTTGAAAAGAGGCTTGCAACTATCTCTTGTCCTTTTGTTTCCTATTATTCTAATGGCTCTCTTTTGTAATTTGAATATTTTAGATGCCTAGTAGAGTAGCCCCAGATTTCTATACCATAGCTCGTTATAGCACTGAAGTACGAAAAATACACTATGCACACATCATCTACTGTTATTAGTGGCTTAGCATATTAGAAATATGATCTTTCCATCCTAAACAACTGTTCTCAGCGATCTCTAAAAATTTAGCACTTTCAACTACTCTTACATCTAGCTCTTGCCAATTTGTCAGTTCACTTGTTTTTCTTTTGTTGTTTCTAAATAAGATTGCATTAGTTTTCTCATAATTGAGAATTAACCTATTCACTTCAAGCCAGTGGGTGATCATTTCAACTGTTTGATTACTTTTACTTATGGCCCCCTGTAAGCTCAGTTTCACAGTTATGCTTGTTGTGTCATTTGCGAAGAGTATCAATTCACGTATATAAGGAAAAGGAGGGGGTCCTAGAATACTACCCTGTGGCACCTCATGTTTTATATCTTGTAGTTCTGATAGCTGTTTCCCTTGATTGTGCGACACTTCCACTGCTTGTTTTCTGTTCTGCAGAAATGACTTTATGCTATCAAGAGCAGTTCCTCTAATTCCATATTGGTGTAGCTTCATTATTATTATGTGGTGATTGACAAGATCAAAAGCTTTAGATAAGTCACAAAAACACCAGCTGGGATTTGGCCTTGATCTTGGCCTCCAGAGGTTATATTGATAAGTTCTAATGTAGCTGACACTGTAGATTTCTCCTTCTGGAACCCAAACTGTCTACCATTTATGATACAGTTTTTATCAAAAATTGCCATTAACCTAACAAATATTAATCTTTCTAGGATCTTTGACAAAATGGGAAGGAGGCTAACTGGTCTGTAATTATCTGGGCACATGTGAACACCTTTTTTGAATAGTGGTAGTACTCTGGCAATATTCATTCTATCTGGGAAGATTCCTTTTTCAAGACATGAGTTGACTAACTGACAGAGGGGGTTAGCAATTTCCCTAGTAGTTAGCTTCAAAAGTTTATTTGACAGGCCATTTATGTCTGTGGATGCTTTATTTTTTAGTTTCTCTATTATTTTTCTTATCTCTTGTTCAGTTGCCGGATACAGGTAATATGAGTTACTGGGTGACTTTTGTTCATTTTCAATAAGTTTTTGGGCTTGCAGAGCATCACTTTTGTTATCCTGTGTAAGTTGTTGGCAGATGCTGGTAAAATATTGGTTGAAAGT
This sequence comes from Schistocerca serialis cubense, assembly GCF_023864345.2. Lineage (NCBI taxonomy): Eukaryota > Metazoa > Arthropoda > Insecta > Orthoptera > Acrididae > Schistocerca > Schistocerca serialis. The sequence continues at coordinate 469,007,494 of NC_064646.1, read as the reverse complement.
GTTGCTAATGCAAGATCTTCTGTTACAACATTATTGATTTTTAGTCTTAAGATTTTATTGTTATGGGAGCTTGTGTAATAACATTTCCATGATACAGTTTTTTGCAACTGTTAAAGTTTTATTGTAAATCTTTATATAGGCTCTATAATATTCAACAAAATGAATAGGCCTATCTGGAGCTTTCCAAATTGCATGAAGAAGTTTCAACTTTTTACAGGAAACTAATAGACCTTTTCTTAGCCATGGCAGATTTCCTCACTTGTTCTTTATTGGTTTAGTTTTGGTTGGCAAACACTCTTCAATGATTTTTAAATAGATATCTAGGAAACTGTTATATTCATCATTAACACTATTAGATAAGTACAATTCTTGCTACTTTTCATTTTGTAATTTTATCTTTAGGTCTGTTATGTTAGAACTTCTCGTATCTCTGTAAGGGATAAAGCTGAGTGAATCTAATGTCCCTACTTCTTTTATTATTACTGTCTGTGAGTTGTGATTTGATAAATTCATGTCTTCTTTAAGGCAATGATATCTGCCAGACTGACTATTTGTAATCATGTAATCAATGGCAGTTTGAGTGTTCATACCTATTCTTGTATAGTTTTGAATTGTGTTATGTAAACCATACATTATAAGTAAGCTCTCTAGTTCTGTTTTATATTTTGATTCAGATAGGGAGTCTATATTCAAGTCTCCGCATAAAATTAACTTGTTCTTCCAAAATTGTGATATCAGTCTATCAAGGTTTTTTTTATGAACACACTGAAATCACCACTGGGAGCTCTGTATAAAGACATTATTATATAGGTTACATTTTTCAGTTAAAATTCTTATACCACTACTAGTGGACATGCTTCTGTTGTGATTAGACATGTTTTTATTTTTGCCAATAAGAATGTAAATTTTGTTAATGAAGTGGAAATTGTAAAGACACTGTGATATAGAAAAATTGGTTGAAATAAAAAAATTACAGAAACAGAAATTATGGAGCAGACTTACACCAGCATTATCGTACATTTTGAGCCTACAATGTAAAAAATTTCAGCCTCAAGAATCAGCCCCTAGACGTGAAGAACTGGAGGCAACTATGAGAAAAGAAGATAAGTAAAAAAGTTTATTGTAAATCTTACTCCTCTCAAAGCTTATTGAAAGAGTTAATTTTGAAGTGAGTGAAAAATCAACAAATGATGTAAGAGAGGGGAAAATTACAACCCTTGGTGTATTTAATTTCTGTTTGGTATCCCTGTAGGAATAATCCCTATGTCATAAATCTGTTGTACTGATGGTCCGAATATATTATCTTAGACCTCCAAATGAATGTATACTCCATACAATAGCTGATATTTCTTTTTCTGTTCTTGTATGATTTAGTTCATGTGTATCAAAGACTTCTGCTAACAAACATTACTCCTAATTCAGGACATCATTCACCATGGAATAGTTCACATGTGATACCAAATTCAGAAGCATCAGTTGCTTCCTTCAAGGCTTCAGGCATTACCAGGTGTTGCAAACTTGTTGCATTTACTAATGCCTGCCTAATATTACGGAATGCTTTGGATGCTCCTTCCTCCCATACCCATTTTGTTCTTTGTTTCAGTAATGACAATAATCTGTGATAGTTCATGGGTTGGCCTTGTATGTAGTGATGATAGAATCCAGCTAATCCCAGAAATGAGTACAATTGTTTTACATTTCTTGTTCTGTACAGTCTTTGATGGCATCTATTCTTTCAGTAGGTCATCTTATTCCCTACATCTATATCAAATGTCCTAGAAATTTCAGTTCTTCTCTTCTGAAATGTGATTTTGCTAACTTAATTATGATACCCTTTTCTGAAACTTCTCTAGCATTTTAGACAGTAATACACAGTGTTCTTCCCATGTTATAAACACTGTTAATATATTGTCTATGTAAATAATTAATTCTTGTAGCAATACTTTACCTAGTGCCTCATCCTGTGCTCATATGAACACTGATACTGAAATATGTAACCCAAAGGGTAACACTTTAAACTGAAAAAACTTTTCATTAAAAAGGAATGCAGTATAGTTTCATGAACTTTCATGTAATTTCATTTGCCAATACCCAGCAGTCAAATCAACTAAGCTAAAATACTTTCCTTGCTTGAATTTCATTAACAAATCACCAAGTGATACAGGTCTGTCACTTTCTGTTTGTTTAAAGTCCGTGCATCTAACACTAATCACACGCCTCCCACTGTTTTTTCTTTTTACTACAGGTAAAGGGTTGTTATATGCACCTACTCTTGTTTTTATCACTTTATTTTCTATCATTTTCTATATTTCCTCATATACTGATGATTTTAAACATGTAGCTCACCTGACGATGGCGACATGTCTGATTGCCGAAATATTGTGCCCGTTGGACACTATGAACCGGCAGTATACCTGTGGACTGTTTGAGCAAAAGATTCCTTATTTTTTATCTTAAACAGTCGCTCCAGGTTTTCCAGAAATTAGATTGCATACAAATTGTGTTGTTGCTCTTTGGTTAGTAGAACAACGAAAACTATCAATTATTGACGAAATTATTTGATGAAATTATTTATGAAATAATATAGAATTTATGAAAGCTTAATTTCCTTCTCATCCCATATGGTAAGTGTCCCCTGACCCGCTGTTCTGGGTGACTTTCCCAAAAATCTACCCCTTTTCTAGACCTCTCCAGTCCTTTACCTTCACCCTTCATCCTTCCTCCTCAATGTTTCTGTCTGAAGAAGGAGCCACTGGCTCCGACAGCTTGCCAATCACAACAGCTTTTTATGTGCATGTTCTGCCGCTGATTTGTGAGTGTATTTTTATCTATCCAATTAAATAATTTCTTCAGTTAATAAGTTTGATTTATGAGATTTAATGTTTATTTTTCCTGACACCCTTCCAAATTTCCTCTTTCTTCTTCATCATTCATTAATTTAGCAGTGGCAAATAGTTATAAATCCCTATTAGTTAACAACTCATTTATTTTAAATGGTGTAATGTGATTAAGAGCTTTCCTCAGTCCTGTGAAACACTTTACTCTGATTATTGGCTTTAACTGCTCTTCCTCTTTTATATTATCTTCTTATAATAATCATTCTCTTGTAGGTACCATATGAGTGAATGCAATCATCAAAGTCAAGTTTTATTTTTAATAGCCAATCTAGGCTTAACAGTATCTGTAGGTTCAAATTGCATACTTCTTATAGAATCTGCATAAATTCAACATCACATATCTCTAATGGGAACCTAGTTTCCTATTTAATTGCTCTCCTTTACTGTTGCTATGATATGTACTCCTGTCACCAGTAATATGGGACATTTATTATTATTTCTAAGAGTGTGCAGGAATTCTAGTGCAATTAATGAAATTTCGCTTCCTGAGTCTATATAAATATTTGTAATGTCTTTCCCTGGCATGACAGAAGCGTCCGATTCCACCCAGCTGCTTCGATCCATGATGTCATCAATATGACAGAAATTGCTACTTCCAGCATATTACATGGACATGCCAACAAACAAGAACAAAAATAAAAATGATGCAATAAGTTCTCACTCCAAAAACAAAACAAAACCAATGGGACAACTGTGGAAAACTGGGGGTTTAGGGCAGGGACAAGCTAAATATACAACTACAAAAGAACAATACACCATCCCAAAACAAATAATTTAAAAAATTATTTACAGTACTCAGCTATACCAACCAAACCACAGGAATTGCTCAACTGCAACTAGCGTTAACAAAGAAACCAACATCTAGAACCCTGAAAAGTGGAACTGAAGATTTCCCTTGACCTCTAAAGCACAACTGCAGCTATTGATACCAAAAAACCAACACCTACAACTCTGAAAAGTGGAACCAAAACCTCAACAGCTCAGAAACCCAAACACCCCATATTCATTTCACCAATTAAAACACATCTAATATACCATAAATATACAAAAAACATAAAACATCACAATTACTATAGAATAAAACCTAAACAAAGATTACCTACCAAAAAATGTCTCTTGCAACAAGACAACATCTACAACCACAACCAACTAAAAAACTCCGCGCCATAGTGACATCACATGTCGTAGCACCGTTACGTCACGGGTCAAAGCAGATGGGTAGAATCGGACACTTCCATTGAACCCTTTACTCTGATTATTGGCTTTAACTGCTCTTCCTCTTTTATATTATCTTCTTATAATAATCATTCTCTTGTAGGTACCATATGAGTGAATGCAATTAATTTTTCAGTGTATGGGCCTACGATAGTTTAGTTACATCCTGGATCTTTGCCCATGTGCCAGAATTTCGCCCATATTCTGATACTATTTTTGGGTAATTATTTGTACCTATACTTTGTTTGACATAGGTGCATTGTTTTACTGCAATGTCAATGGTGCTTGAGTCACTGGTTACAAAAATCTGTGAGTTATTCCTTTTACTATATTTTCTCTCTCTCTTTTGCAGTCATTATTTGGTCTCCTATCTATACAACAAAAATCACACACTTTTTTTCATGGAAAATTTAGATGCATAGTGTTCCCCCTCATTTCCTGTATTTTAATTTTCTGCCTAGTTAAAATCAACGCTTTCTTTATTCATGGTATCCAAACTTACAAATGTCAATAATTGTTCCACGATAGTCCACTCACTATATAATATTTCATTATGTGCCAAATAAAGCAATCTGGTTACCAGCACTTAAGCCAAATGTTTTTCATTTAGTGGATGATTTAAAAATTTAGACCTAGTCAGATGCCACTCAATATACTTCTTATATGTACCCCATGAATTATTATAGCACTTAGGGTCTTATAACTCTGAAGCCAATTTTTCTGGTGAACTTATGGACCAATATATTGTCTTCAGTTTTCCTGAAAATCTTCTCACGATTTAACTTCCTCTGAATAAGGTGTTTCCCATTCCACTGCATCAGTTAGTAAATGTCCTAGTGCGAATTTTATTTTTTTGGTATCATCCCATTTCTTAGGCATAAATTGAGAAAATACTCTTAGGAAATATGTTGGATGCACTTCCTCTGGCTTAAACCTTGGAAACTATTTAGTACCACTAACTTCATTTTGTAATTTTTCTAGTAATTCTGGTACTAATTGTATGTTAGATGTAGCTATTTTGCTTCTAAGTTCCTATTTAGTCTTTTCATAATTTCTGTAACTTACTCTTTTAATTAATATTATCATCCACAGAATCAGAGATACTGCTGTTGGTATCTACTTTTTATGTCATTTTTGCTCTGCTGTTTCTTCTAGGTGCTTCTAAAATCACTTAAACATTTTTACTTACTTACTTGCTTAGTTCCTGTTGTCCTCTCTGGAACATAGGGCCATGATTAAATTCTTCCACCTGGTAAGATTTCTAGCAAGTCTCTTCACTCACTCACTCCAGATTTTCCTATCCTCCACAGCTTCTCTCTTGGTCGTCCTTCTCCAGGTCTGTCTGGGACGACCACGTTTTCTAATTCCTTGAGGGTTCCAATCCAGTGCCACCCTTTCAACAGATCTGTCTGGATTCCTCAATGTATGCCCAATCCAGTTCCATTTTCTTTCCTTGATTTGTATATTGATTGATTGCTGATTTGTCTCCATCCAAAGATCTCCATTTGTCATTAAATATGGCCATTTCACATTTAAAAACTTGGAGCTGGTTTTTGATGTGGTTGGTCACCTTCCAAGTTTCACAACCATACGACAGAACAGCCTTCACATTGCTACTGAAAAGCCGGAGTTTGGTCTTCTTTGAGATGTTCCTATTTCTCCAAACAGGGTACCGTTGTATAAATGCACCATTTGTTTTGTGGATGCGACCATGGACATCCACCTCAGCACCTCCTACAATCATGACTATACGTCCGAGATAGAGGAAAGATTGGACCTGTTCTACATCCTCTACATTAATGGCCAGCCTATTTGTGATGGTCGAATTTATCTGCATTTCTTTGGTTTTGCGAACTTTTGTCTTGAGGCCTGCAACTTCCTCCTCTCTCTGTCATCTGGCCAGTTTCTCTTCGATGTCTCGATATCATTGCGCCATTAAGCAGATGTCATCTGTGAAATCTAGATCTTTGAGCCTATCCCACATCCCTCAAAGTATACTTCTCTTCCATCCCCCCATCACTCTCTTCATCACTTGGTTCAATGCCGAAAGAAATAGTGTTGGCAAAAGAATACACACTTGTTGTACTCCCTAATTAACTTGGAAGGGCTCTGTTAGTTCTCCATTATGTAGTACTTGGCATTCATAGTCTTCATACATTTCCTTGATGATGTTAATAATCTTTGTTGGAATGCCATGTGTTGCAAATGTATCCTACGTGACTCTTTGAATGACAGAGTCAAAAGCCTTTTCAAAGTCAATGAAGGTAAGTAGAGGGTGTGTTTCCACTCTGCTCTTTGTTCCAGAATAATTCTGAGAGTACTGATAAGGTCCACACAGCTTCAATGTTTTCTAAAACCCACCTGCTCTCTCCTCAGTTGTACTTCCAAGGAATTCATAATGCAGTTTAAAATGATCCTCGAAAGGATGTTACTCGGTACTGACAATAGGGTAATGCCCCGCCAGTTGTTGCAGTTAGTAACATCTCCTTTTTTAGGTATTTTCATGATAATACCTTGTTTCCAATCTTTGGCAGCTTCTCCTCTCTCCATATCTTCTGTAAGAGGATGTACAATAACTTGACATTGGTGTCCAAGTCTGTTTTTAGCATCTCAGATGTTATATTATCTGGTCCTGGTGCCTTCCCATTCTTGATCTGCTTCAGTGCTATCCGAATTTCTGCTTTCGTTGGCGCATTTACACCAGTGCTGGGACTAGGATCATTGTATTCTGTTTGTTCTTGTTCTTCTATCTCACTGGCAAGGTCTCTATATAGAACTTCATTAAAGTGTGCCTTCTACCTATGTGATTGTTCTTCATGTGTAGTTAGAATCTCCCCTTTCTTATTCCTTACTGGTAAGTTCCTCTGGAAGCTTTTGTTTGAGAGCATCTTAGTGATATTATATAGTTCTTTCACAACCCACCTCCATGCTGCCTGTTCTGCTCTATCAGCCTGTTCATCTGTCCATCTTCTGTGGTCTCTTCTCACACTCCTTTTCACCTCCTTATCTGCTGCTCTATAATCAGCTTGTTCCTGTGCTTTTTGTTGCCTAGTCCTGTTCTGATTTACTCTTCCCTTGTCCTCCTTTCTATGAGTGATCTTCCTCCAGGTATGTTCAGACATCTAACCTTTCTGCAGGCGATTTTTAAAGCCAAGTTGTCTCTCACTCACTTGCACAAAAGTATTCTTAACTTCTGTCCACATTTCCTACATGTCCTTATCCTTAGCCATCTTCAGTTCCAGCGCCTGGAATCTATTCCGGAGTTCCAGCTGGAGTCCCTCAGCTATATGTGGATCTTTCAGTTTACCTACATCAATTCTTCTATTCCTTGGCTCGAATTTCTTTCTGGAAGCCACAATCTTCATTCAGAAACTGGCAGTAACAAGATGGTGGTCGCTACTTACATCTGCTCCTCATCTATTCCGCACATCTTCCAGGCTCCTCCTGAACTTCCTGGATACTGCGATGTGGTCAATTTGATTTTCTGTAATATGATCTGGGGATACCCATGTTATCTTGTGACATCTACAATGAGGAAACAAGGTCCCTCCTATTACAAGGTCATGGCTTGTGCATAAGTCACTAAATTTTTCTCCATTATCATTCATTTCACCCAAGCCATATACCCCCATTATCTGTTCCAAACCCTCATTGTTATCTCCCACCTTGGCATTTATGTCTCCCATAACAATGAGGGTCCACAGCTCGTGGTCTTGCGGTAGCAATCTCGCTTCCTGCGCACGGCGTCCTGGGTTTGATTCCCAGTGCAGTCAGGGATTTTTCCTGTCTCATGATGGCTGGGTGTTGTTGTGTGATATTCATCATCATCATTCATCCCCATTACAGTCGGAGGAAGGCAATGGCAAACCACCTCTGCTAGGATCTTATCTAGTACAGCAGTGCAGGTCTCTCGGATCATCCCCTACGCTCCTTGGAGTACGGGACCTCATCATCATCATCATCATCATAAGAATGAGGATATCTTTCTTGCTCACTTTCTTTACAGTCTCTCATAGCAGGTAATAAAACTCCTCCTTCTTCTCAATCTCTGATGTCTCTGTGCGGACATAGCATTGGATGAGCGTCACATTTCGGACCTTTGTCTTAAATCTGGCAGTCATGATCCTGCTAGAAATTTCAATAAGTTTTTTTATTTATTTGTAATGTATCTACCCTATCTTGACTCTCTGATTTGATTGTGCATAGTTTTGTAATTGCTCAAAGATGATTTATCTAGCTGTGTCATGTTACCATTTATATTTTGAAACTGTATTTTTACTTTTTCTCTAATTATATTACAATACTTGACTATTTTTGTTTTGAACTGCTTAAGTAAATTAGCTAAGGTTTCCTCTAATTTGGAAATTTTATTTATTTTGTGGCTAAATCATATAATTCCTTATTATTATGAGATAGTTCATCTAACTGCTCCATTTTATTAGACATCTCATCTAGTTTATTTGCTTGTTCATCTAGTTTTTCTAATCCTTTACGTTTATCTAGAATTTCCATTAAGACCACACTATCCATACTTCTGATTGTGATAGACATGTAATCTAAATTGCACACAACTTAAAGTTTGTATCATACTAAAAACTTTCATTGTTTATCAACACATTCACATGATCACCCAATATTATTCAACGCCTTTCACAGTCAGCTATTTCAGATTAAATAACGAGACACAAAATCTGGAAGCAGTACACTGTACAGCTTGCCTAATTTGCCACACCAGCTTGCTATAGCACCCTGCCGATGCCGTCATGTGCGTAGAGCATTCTTGGACAGTCATTGTGTAGCTGCACTGCTGCTGACTACAAAGTGATGGAGTGTCGCTGTCGAAGCCCATCACAGTACACATCATCATCGAAAACATTCGCCTAATATCTTCTCTGTAGTCGGCTTATGTTCACATGATTTACATGCTGAGAATGTACACCAAAATGTGAATAATATTCATTTTTGACCTGTCTGCTTTGGCCAACTGGTATTTCTTTTATTAAAGCTCATGACCGTCTAAAATGTTTGGATGCAATAAAAGACACGATCCCTTCAGTTTGAATAATGTAGCTATTGTTTCTATTGTTACAGTATATATGCTTACGATACAGGTTCTTGATAGCTTTTTTACTTCCTAATAGGCAATGACATACACTTCCCATTTTTCATAAAACTTTAGTTTTAACTTTTCGTAATAGCTCTCTTATTTTATTTTCTATCATCCGTTTCCTTCACTTAGGACAGCACATGAGGTGTTTTTGTTGTTGTGGGTTGATCTTATGTGATTGATATGTAGCGAGATGCCAAGTCTCTACTCGTTCCCTGCAATCACAGCTACCTTCTTTTCCGAATTTCCCAGTCACCGTCTTGTTTTGACTTGATGTTGTAATACTGCTATGCAGTGCCACAAATTTGGCTGCTGACTTCTTTTCTGATTGCAGAGGGATGAGGGCTAAAAGAGAGCTTCTACATTTAAACAACTTGCTATGAAATCACAAAACACAGTTTCCATAATTCTTCCATATACAGCCAAATTCTCAGGTGCAAATTCAAGTGATCCCTCACTGGTCAGTCCAAATTACACAACCATCATCATTTTCTGCACTGTGCCTGCATTTTTCTTTATCATATCTCTTTGTGCTACAACTAATTAAGTTATGTTTTTCACAAGCACATCTTTCATTGGTCTAGTAAAAGGAAAGTGAGGTGTGTTGCTAAGCTTTATAGCAACATGTATCACTGAAAGGTAAACCTCAGGATTCACAGGGGCTGTGTCATCCAAGGTGCAGAGATGGCCATTAGGGTCTCAGGAAATCCTTCCTGGCCCTCTCTGAGGCTCGTCTCCCCACTGCTGCTGGGAGGCTGTTGCAGGTGGATGTTCTGCCATGATGAGCCTCATTGTCATCACATATGGTCTCTTCTTGTTTGTCTCTCAGCCATATAGGCTTTCAGAACGTAATCTGATATTTTAGCTGTCAGTGATTTCAGCTTATGCCATTGTTCCTCATTCCTTATTATGTTATATTTTGTGTATTACCAAAGAGACTTCTGTCTTGATCTGCAACATCTCATCTAATGACACACTCTCAGACAATCTAGTTTGGGGTGCTGATTGCTCTACATTCACAAATGTCTGTGGTGTGTTGTTGTACAATCAGTAAATAGCTGGGATATGAACGATGTCCCAGCAGCTAGTTAACAGATCCCTTGGCCATAAAAAAGTGCGACATTCGTGATCTTTCATTTGTGTTATGAAGAAATTGGCAAGTTCTCCTCCCTGTTTCTGCCCTGTTCTCTATCAATGCAAGTCTCTATTTATATTAAAAAACAAAGATGCTGTGACTTACCAAATGAGAAGGTGCTGGTAGACAGACACAATAAAAAAACACACAAGAATTTCAAGCTTTCGCAACCCACGGTTGCTTCATCAGGAAAGAGGGAAGGAAAGGGAAAGACGAAAGGATCTGGGTTTTAAGGGAGAGGGTAAGGAGTCATTCCAATCCCGGGAGCGGAAAGACTTACCTTAGGGGGAAAAAGGGATAGGTATACACTCGCACACACACACATATCCATCTGCACATATACAGACACAAGCAGACATATGTAAAGGCAAAGAGTTTGGGCAGAGATGTCAGTCGAGGCTGAAGTACAGAGGCAAAGACGTTGTTGAGTGACAAGTGATGTATGAGGTGTGACAACTTGAAATTAGTGGAGGTTGGGGCCTGGTGGGTAATGGGAAGAGAGGATATATTGAAGGGCAAGTTCCCATCTCCAGAGTTCTGATAGGTTGGTGTCAGTGGGAAGCATCCAGATAACCCGGATGGTGTAACACTATGCCAAGATGTGCTGGCTGTGCACCAAGGCACAGGGTGATCCTCATTACCAACAAACACTGTCTGCCTGTGTCCATTCATGTGAATGGACAGTTTGTTGCTGGTCATTCCCACATAGAAGGCTTCACAGTGTAGGCAGGTCAGTTGGTAAATCACGTGGGTGCTTTCACACGTGGCTATGCCTTTGATCGTGTACACCTTCCGGGTTACAGGCCTGGAGTAGGTGGTGGTGGGAGGGTGCATGGGACAGGTTTTACACCGGGGGCGGTTACAAGGTTAGGGGCCAGAGGGTCGAGAAGGTGGTTTGGGGATTTCATAGGGATGAACTAAGAGGTTACACAGGTTAGTTGGACAGTGGAAAGACACTCTTGGTGGAGTGGGGAGGATTTCATGAAGGATGGGTCTCATTTCAGGGTAGGACTTGAGGAAGTCATATCCCTGCTGGACAGCCACATTCAGAGTCTGATCCAGTCCCGGGAAGTATCCTGTCACAAGTGGGACACTTTTGGGGTTCTTCTGTGGGAGGTTCTGGGTTTGAGGGGATGAGGAAGTGGCTCTGGTTATTTGCTTCTGTACCAGGTTGGGAGGGTAGTTGCGGGATGCAAAAGCTGTTTTCAGGTTGTTGGTGTAATGGTTCAGGGATTCAGGCCTGGAGCAGATTTGTTTGCCATTAATTTGAACTCAAGTCTCTATTTACTTATTCAATGTGCATCTTATGCTCATTATCTCCTTTACCTTACCGTATTTACCCTTTTTTGAGCCAATACTGTGCACCTCTCTTTCTTACTGCTACATCTAGAGGTAGCAGTCGTAGTACCATCAGGAGCATCTCAGGTGGAGTTGTTCTGTGTGCTCCTGTCAGGTGCAGGAGTACACTTCCCTGTGCTCATCATACGGCCTGTGCTCTCCTTACTCTTCTACCTCTGTGAGCCCAGACAACAAATCTGCAGTCCACAGTAGTGGGTTGTAGTCTGCATTTAATGGCAGCTGAAAACTTGTTTGGCCAACTGTTGCTTTAGTCTTCAGGATTTTAATGCCTTTCTGGCAGACAATTTCTACATGTGCATCCAAGTTTTGCTTTTTGAAGAGTTTCCTTCCCACTGGCTGGTCATTTATTCTGGTTGTGGAGCTATTTGTTATTGATAATGTATATTTTAGCGACGAATAAACTGTACTTCTGTGCTGCTATCATCGTTTATTTCCTTTGCATCAGTGACTTCGGCTTTCACAAACTGTCCTACTATTTTCCTGTAATTTGGTCCTCAAGTTGCCAGACACTGTAATTAGCAGATCACCTGCATAGGTGATTCAGCCTCAAATGTTTGTCATACTCTGATGCTGGTTTAGTAACAGCTCTGTGCCAACATCCCAGAACTATGGACCACAAACAGAACCCTGTCGCAGCCTTTGGTGATGTTTTTCACAATTTTTTTTCCATGACGTTTGAATGGCAGTTGCCTGTCCGTGGGATAACCTTGTAGTCTGTTGTTGAGACCACCACAAATTATCAAATGCCCAGCTATATCAATCACTATGCCAATAACACACTTCTCATCTGAGGTGTTCAGCGTCCATTGCATGATTTCACATTCTCTGTGGATTTTCCTTCCCTGAAACCATACTACAGGGGGCTCATGCCTGCTACCTATCTGTCATCCCTTATGTGGTGGCACAGAAGCTTGCTTCTCTTCTACTTTGGCTAGAGCATTTACCAAACAAACTGACCTGTAAGATTTTGGTTCTTTTGTATGTTCGCCTTTCACCCCCTTTTTTTAGTGTAGTGGTATTAGACATTCTCTGTTTCTTTGCCTCTGTCCTGCAAAAGACATTAATTTAATAACACTGTTATGTATGATACAATTTGGTCCACTAGCTGATGCAACACTTCTGCCATAATTCGATCAGGTCCTGGAACTTTCTTCTTCTCTTGATGTCCCAGATCTGGGGGAGGCAGGGCTGATGCCTATCCACGGCCACCACCAAGTGTTTAACTAATTGATACAGATAGCAGATGAAATGCTGGCCAACCTTGGCAGGTACCTGGCATTGATCAATAGATTGGTTTTATCCCCAAATAATACTGTCTCATAATACTGTCTCATAATCCCAGATGATAATGAAAAATCATTTATGTATTGAAAAAAAAAAAAAAAAAAAAAAAAAAAAAAAAAAAAAAAAAAAAAAAAAAAGAAAGCTGACGTAAAACTGAGCCCTATGGAATACAACTTTGTGCACTTGATTCTGAAAGGTGAGCTGGAGTGCATTTTTTTGCTTGTAATCAGTGTCACTTGACAACGATATTCCACATACGATATAATTGAGTCATTTGACAGGTCTCTCAGCACCGTATTGTTCAATCTGTCTTGAAGGAACAAAATTATCAGTTACATCAAATGTTTTTGTTAGGTCTACAAATTACAGAGATTTTTTTTGTGATTGACCATTGCATTTCAGGTATTGTTTATTAGATTTAAACTATCTGTTTCAGTTGAGTGATCGGCCTGAAGCCATGCCAACATCCATTAGTGAAATATAAAAATGTAAACAACTCCCACAGACTGGGTGACTGCTGTCTAAAAAACAATACCAGGACTGGTCTATGATTGTGGGATGTGTAGTCAGCATGTTGCCAATCCCTCCAGCTGTTGCTGCCAGTAGATCAGTCTGATGATGCTGCTGCTTCTCTATTTGAGCAGCTCTTCATTTGGCATGTGGGCTTACTTGACCCCATCCCAGACCTCCCTGCCTCAGAAAAAGTCTGAGTATGCACTGGAAATTGAACCTGAGTATCTTCGGATACATAGATCTAAATTCTTCTAATGTTGTATGCATTTTTCCACAGTATTATAAACTGCTGTTTTGCTACCCATAACCACTTGTGTTTTTGTATCCTAATTCCTTACGTTATATAAATTCAGTAAATAACATTTAGTGTCAACCCTTTTTATTAATTTTGCAGTGCCCTCACTACACCAACTCAACTCTGATAACCTAAATCTCTCTCAAAATCATTTTGTCAGCTGCAAAATTACAAAGAGTATGGGCAGCCCCTGCTACCTTCATTTTATGTGACTCTTACTGCATGCGTAATCTCATTTTATTGCAAGCCTGCTTTTTCTTGTAAGTTAGCAAGGCTACTCAAATATTCCCATTTAATGATCTGACAGTCACAGTCTATGAATATCTTCTTTTTGTACAATATCTTTATCAGCAGCTGCATCAAATAAACAAAATACTACTTTTTCTATATTTGACAGGATGGGGAAACTAACAATGGAAATTTGGTGCATGTATTTTAACATCCATTGTGTTCATTTCTGACCTGCTTCTTGTAGCACTATCACACACTACAGCAACCGTGCATGTTCCAGTCTCCTCCAGTTTACACAAGTGCTTTGAACACCCATTTATGATGGCTGCCCATTTGTTCTCAGATTTGTCAAAAAGATGGTCAGAATATAGCCAGTCACTTGACTTGAATCGGAAAATAAAAGAAATGTTGCTGGTAAAAAATGAAAGAAAAGTCCATATTCTGTGACGCAGATGTTATTTGAATTTGCAACCTGTTAAAATTGGTGCAATCATATCTTGAAAGAGATATAAAACACAGTTTCTAGTTAAGTGGATTTTTACATGAAGGTTTTTAAATGTCCACTAAACAGCCCTCCACATGTTAATGACACAGTATGGGTTATGTGTATGATGGTTTTGTTTTCAAATAAATCTGCAGATTACAGAAAACATGTAAAGCAAGGATACATCCACCAAGCATCCACCTTACCATGACACAGTATTTTGACCACTACTTCCACAAGCTATATTTGAAGATGCCTAATTCTATTTCTTCTATAAGCACATGATTGTCTTTGCTGTTAGTGGTAAAAGCTACACTGCTCATTGTAAGAGAAAATTATTGCATCCACTGTAGTACAACGTGATGCTGTGATGTCAACAGCCTGGAAAAAACATCATGCTAAACCTCGCATCAAACTCTTGCTAGTGTTCTGAACAGCCCACAGATGGGATATTTTGCAGCACTTCTGCTAGAAAGAACTGTGTATGCAGTTATCACCCCCATCACAAATGAAAAATTTTAATTGTGCAAAATACTAAGACCACCACTGTGACATGAAATTAACAAATAATGATTTTTCCAGTTATGTAGATACAAAAAACTGTATTTCACTTTTACTGCCTTTAAGACTGTATTACAAGGAGTATGTTACCAAAAATGCACAAACTCCTCAAAACAATTAATTAAATTCTTTCCACTACAACAGTTTCTTATTAATGTTTTTGTTAATGTTGATTGTAAGCTACTCTTATATGTCAGTTAAAATTAATCTTTCCTATAACAGGACATATAATATCAGACATATAAAAGGTGGGCAATTTTGATGTCACTCATTCCTGAATGCATTTCATCAAATACATTGCTCTTAAAGATATTAATTTTTTGCACAATACTTCCAGCTGCATGTCATTTTAAATCTAAAACTAAAATCATCTGAGACCTCTGTCCTTAGCTCTCAAGCAGTCATTAGTAGAGGGACAGAGCATAATTTGCATAATATAGTCTCAAACTCTGGAAAAATGGTGTTTCTTTTGTGGATATTTTTACTGAATGTTTGAAACTTCTTGCATTTATTGCATGTAAAAGTTGTCAATATATCTTTTACTGCACTGCAAGTTACACACCTCCCATGTTTCTTGTTTGCTGATCATTGAGAAATAGACATCTTTCTTTTCTAAGGGTTTTTGCTTTCTAATCAAGACTGCCAAAACATCACCAGGTAGACACATTATTTTGGATCTTACGGTTTGATGTGGTTTCATCAGTGGCATTGCTCAGTTCTTCAAAAAAATTCTTCTTTTTTTGGATTTGACAACTATAAAATCTATGCACTAATTCCTGCTACAATCATGAAAGACTAAAAGACACAAGTTGACTGTCACCTCATTATGCAGTGCACAAATTACACAATTGATCCATGGCATCAACAGCATGTTTTGTCATTTTGTAGTCATTATTACTCCAGGCTTGTTTGTTTTATCATCAAGTTTTGGTAGTTCATGCATTCTGGATAGCAATATCACAGATTTGTTTTTCTCAAATGCGATGTGAGAGTGATGTCTTTCTGGAATGCAGAACTTGGAGATCCACCTTTTCAATTTTTTCTTTCCTGAAATTCAGCAGGTATTTCTCTTTCGTCCTTCTTCAGTGTCACAATGTGAGTGAGCTACTTCTTTAGCAGAGATGTCGTCAGAGGGTAATTGGTGGGCCATTTATCAACTGTGTTCCTTTTGCTACCTTCATTGTCAGGGGTCATGTGCATCACTATATCACTTGGCTTCGTTGAGGTCTGATATAGTCCATCCTCTTGTTTTCCACAGTACACTTCCATGTTACTTGTAAGAAATGTTTCTAAGTCACACCTAGCAAAGATCTATATATTGCAGGCTTATTGTAAATATATTGTGTGAAACTGTAGTACTCTTGGGAGGTGCCAAATTTGCCATCAGTAGTCACTCAGGTCCCAAAGTTGTATGAATTTCTGTAATTGGGAACAAATGGCTACAGAAAAGTATGAATGGCAGCTAGTTTGTCTATTTATCTTCTTTCAGCTCATGTGTTGTCATCAGTTCACATAAAATGGAGTGAAAACAAAAAATCCTGTTCCATCAGAGTTCCATTGCTCTTTGTAATAGAGGAAGGATATATAGCTAACAGCTTACTAGCACAACTTACCACAACAATTATGGTGTTGCTGCTTGTGTAGAGAGCTAACAGTCATCATGCATATCTAATCTCAGAATATGCAGCTCATAAAATTCATAATGTTTCATTAAAGTTTGAAGACATGAATGTCTGTATCTACAAACCACCAAATGTAGAGAGGCTGCCAAATGTTCTACCAATTACTGTCCATCCATCAATATATGCTGATGATTTAACAGCCACTGTGAGCAGTGGAAGTATGCACAGAACAACGACTGTGGTCACTCTCTTGTTAATTGGACTGAAAATAACAACCTTTACCTAGTGATATCAATATAATAGAAGGAAACATTCCACGTGGGAAAAATTATATATAAAAACAAAGATGAGATGACTTACCGAACGAAAGCACTGGCAGGTCGATAGACACACAAACAAACACAAACATACACACAAAATTCAAGCTTTCGCAACAAACTGTTGCCTCATCAGGAAAGAGGGAAGGAGAGGGGAAGACGAAAGGAATTGGGTTTTAAGGGAGAGGGTAAGGAGTCATTCCAATCCCGGGAGCGGAAAGACTTACCTTAGGGGGAAAAAAGGACAGGTATACACTCGCACACACGCACATATCCATCCACACATACAGACGCAAGCAGACATATTTAAAGACCAATATATATGTCTGCTTGTGTCTGTATGTGTGGATGGATATGTGGGTGTGTGCGAGTGTATACCTGTCCTTTTTTCCCCCTAAGGTAAGTCTTTCCGCTCCCGGGATTGGAATGACTCCTTACCCTCTCCTTTAAAACCCACTTCCTTTCGTCTTCCCCTCTCCTTCCCTCTTTCCTGATGAGGCAACAGTTTGTTGCGAAAGCTTGAATTTTGTGTGTATGTTTGTGTTTGTTTGTGTGTCTATCGACCTGCCAGCGCTTTTGTTCGGTAAGTCACCTCATCTTTGTTTTTATATATAACCTTTACCTAGTTTTTGACATCAAGGATTTGAATACATTTACATCAGCTCCATGGCAGAGAATCCATAACCCAGACCTCTGTTTTTTCTCCCATGATCATAAAGACCAACCAATCCCTATATCAAGAAAAGTCTTGTCAGACTTCCCACATAGCCAACACAGACCTGTTATTCTAAATTTTGTCTTCCATATCCCACTGGTTAGGTCATGTCATAACATAGATGGAATTTTTGAGAGGCAAATTGGCAGGGTCTCTTGGACCACTGGGAAAACTATATTCATTTCATTCCACCAGAACACCAGAGCTAGAGCCATTTTGTTAGAACTATTCTTACATCTGCTAAGCAATATATTCCTAGTGGATATAGGAGAGAACATATCCAAGGCGGGATGAGAGAGCTGAACACCTAAATGAACAGTTTAACAGAAATAGCGACAGTGGTATTGCAGAACAATTTCTTCATAGTCTTGTTAATGCAAAGAAAGTGTGCTTCTCTGAGATGGTAGGAAATTTGAATTTCAAACATTCGAGTAAGAAGGCTTGGTTCTTGCCCCATAGATTTGGTTGCTCCTTTAATAAATATGATTAGAAACCTGGAATTTTAGCCAGTCATATTGCTAACCATATAGTAAAAAAGTCCAGATCGTCGAGGGATAAATGCATACCTCCAGAATTAAAAAAGAGCTAACAAATCTAAAAGCTTAGTCTCCAAGCGATTAAAAATTCTCTTCCCCATTCATCCTAGACGAAATAGAGGTAGCCTTAGTGAAGATTAAATGTGGTAAGTCTCCGGAGTCAGGTAATATACATCCAGAATTTTTATCGCATGGAATGATTTTATGGATGCCAATACTAAAGCAGTGGAATGGATTAGAAACCTATGTATCAATATCTAGTCAATTTAATTTTGTTTTACACAATGACTTTCATTATGTACTATAAATGTACTGCATGTGTGTTTGATACAAATAATGATGATGGTCCACAGCTTGAGTGCATTGTTGTAATATCCTTTGATAATTACAATCAGATATAAACATCTCAGTAAATCAGGTATTCCAGTTTGTGATATCTCCTTTGCATTTGTATCACAAGATTAGTGTGCTGATTCATTTTTCTTCTGTATATGCAAATTTTTATGATTGACAATATTATCTATCATACCATTGTCCATAATTATATGAAAAGCAGAAATTTCATTACAGAGGTCACCTGCACTGCTTATGGGACCAGGAAACACTTATTTATTTATTTATCTATTTATTTATCAATCTGTAGAAATCAGGATTGTATGGATGTTGTCAACATAAGTATATACAATAGGTACATAAATTTATAATTATCACAATCAGAATTCATGAATATTGGAATATAAAGATACATTGTTAAACTATTAATAACACAGTTGATAATTTTTACATATTACTATATATTTACATTATTCCAAGTTATCCTTGACAGTATAAAAACACTTTTCCAAGCAATATTTTTTTTAGCAATTTCCTGAAGTTATCTATTTCCCTTATGTCTTTGATCTCTTGTGGAAGATTGTTCTACAATTTAATTCCATTGTATAACATGCTACTTTGACTTTTTGATTTGTTTTTCCTATAGAGGTGTAAGTGTTGTCTATGTCTGGTTTCATGTGCATGTACGGAACTGTTTATTGGGAACTGGTCAATGTGTTTTTTTATGTATATTACTGTCTGCAAAATGTATTCACATGGAACTGTCAATATACCCAAAGATTTGGATAACTCGGTACAATGTGATATATTGCTACTTTCTGTTATGATTCGTATGGCCCTTTATTGCAACTTAAGTATTGTTCGTCTGTTCTGCTCTGTCGATCCCCAGAAGGATATGCCATAACTAATTATAGAGTGGACATACACAAAATATGCAGTTCTAGTACACAAGGTACTACACACTGAATTTATTATCCTAACTGCATAGCAGGCTGAAGCTATTCATTTACCAAGTACTGCAGTGTGCTCGGTCCAATTTAGTTAAGAGATGACATGCATGCTTAAAAAATTTGTTGATGGTACACATTCTATGTGCTCATCATTACTTTTAGCTAGGTACTGTTTGGTTTTCTGTTTAAGTGGAAACTAATACTGTTGGTTTTTTTAATGTTTAGGGTTAATTTATTAGCCTCTATCCATTGGCATACATGCTTAAATCTTTCCTCAGTTTTTGCTCTTATTTCTAACTTTACTCTGACTGAAGTATTCAGTTTTTCTCCACTTTACAACATTATCTCTGCCAATAAAATACTCCACATTTCCATTTTCACTTGAATCACTGCCTTCACTATCAGTAACAGACAGATTGTCTTGATGGTAATCACCATGCTCACTTTCTTGAATTACTTCCATCTCCCTGATTCACCACTGCCCCTGCTGCACAAGCTGTGATCTGACCCATCTGATGACTCCTGCAGAAATTTGGCTATTTCTTCAGTGTTTTTTTCCTGAATATGTAACAAACTAATCACTTTTTTTCAGACTACTGGTCTGCTATACATAACTATGTACATTTGCATGTATGTATCAAATATGTAATTACTTACAGAACCAGGTGCACAGGTCATGTTATAGACCAAAAGTGTTTTGCCAACAGATAGTCAGAAATACAAGCATGCAGAAAGTGACACACTAAAACTAACTACAAAAATCAGTATCAGCCGGCCGCTGTGGCCGAGTGGTTCTAGGTGCTTCAGTCCGGAACCACGCTGCTGCTACAGTCACAGGTTTGAATCGTGCCTCGGGCATGGATGTGTGTGCTGTCCTTAGGTTACTTAGGTTTAAGTAGTTCTAAGTCTAGGGGACTGATGATCTCTGATGTTAAGTCCCATAGTGCTTAGAGCCATTTGACCCACTTAGTAGCAGAGAGAACAATAGAAGAATAGCTAGCATGCCAGTAATCTCAGAGAGACAGCAGTACTGCCACTAGCAAAAAACTAAATCGGTAGTACACTGTTCCCCAGAATGCCTGCTCAAGGGTTAAGCAGTTCCACTGACCACAGATGTGTGGCAGTCTCGTCACTTTGCCGCTAACACGTGGCCATTATGATCTGGCCTGCATACCTTTTCTTCATACTACTTGAAGGTCAGAGTCGAAACATAAATCCCGTATTTCAGAGTGACACACTTCTCAAACATACTTGAATAATCACCTTTGAAGGTTTTGAGTACTATTAAGTGCAGAACACTTACTTTTTTCTTAGCAGATGCCCAACATTAGCAAAATGTGTAGTGTAGAAGTCTTATAACTGCAGCAGAGTTGCCAGTTTGATTCTTATTAATAGGAATATTTTGTATTAACTTTCATTTGATTTGCATATTTTCAAATGGGAATGTTAACTATCAAATAGTCAATCTAATTTTTAATAAAAATAACATTTTTATTCAGTTACTAATAGTATACGAAGTCAATTATTGATAATGAATTAAAATTTGGTACAAAAATCAAACAGAAAATAAAATACTTTGCATCTACAGAAATTGAACAGTATTCTTTATGTACAGTTTTTCATTTAACAAGAAGACGGTTCACATCACTGTATAAAATTGTAACTTATTTCCATTAGATTGATGATTAAAATTAAAAAGTTGTTAATTTTTATTAAAAAATCATGAACATTGTTTTCATCAACATTTTGATTTGAATATATAGAACTGAAATAAAAGTAAAACAAAAATGTTGCTATTACCAAGACTTGAACCATCAAGTTCATACAGTGCTTCTGTGCTACACACTCAGTGAATGATGTCTCTCTTAAAATGTTTGAAGTGTTTTGTACTTAATTGTGCTAAAAAATCTGCAAAGCCATTCTTTTAACTTTTTATAAGAACTGTTATAGGGCAATATGAAACTGATGCCTGTGCACTGGTCTTCAAATCCTACAAGTATAAATAAATGTAAGGTGCTGCATCCTTTGGTTTTCCTTTCCATCCCTCTCAGCAATATTCAACTTAAAATGAAAAAAAAATGTGCAGTTACTTCCCTTCTGTTAATTCCTACTTAATTTATTAATGAAGGATACCGGCACTTAAATTTTATTAACACTCCTCACATATGAGAAGAGACAAAAGTCAGAATTTCTGCAGTAAAAAAAGTCCTTGTGGTACAGAAAATCTCAAACAAAGTGATTCCTCACAAGTGCTGCAGTGATAGGTTAAATTTAACACTTCCAAACATTCTGCAACTCATGTTAAGCACAGTTACTGTAGACAGTAGTCTTTCTCTTATTACCTGACTGTCACTGCTTGCCTCACATCTTTGTCTCAAATCAACATAACCTCAAAAATTACTCTCATTCCATATCGAACCTACTTCATAGCTACCTCATGAACCACAAGTGTTGCAAGGATAGGATCTGAACTATTCTGTATCTCACTTGGTTATACCTTAAATATTTCTTCAGCAACATCAAGACTGACATCCACTGAGCCTGTCCACTGAGGATGGAGCAGTTTTACAAACTTCTTCAAATTATTATATGTTAGTCAAAACAAAACTTAAGTGCAAGGATGAACTGTCTTACTTCTCTGAGATATTCAGTATTGGAATATTTTCCCTGCACTGAACAAGTTCTCTCAAACTAGTGCAATGTTTCTCACAACTCAATACTCAGAATGCAGTCTCCTGTATAAACCAATGTTTCATGATTACCGTTTTATTCTTCTTTGTTGAGACACATGGTTTGGCATACTTCACTTTTTTTCTTAAGTTTCTCACATCTTTCTTGCATTGGTTTATAATAGCTTTATTTTCTGTGGTGTAGGCGAACACCGGGAGTGGTTCATATGGCCATCATCTCTCTCCCTCCCTCCCTTTCTCTTTCTCTCTCAACTATAAAAGAAATTATTATTATTGGGCTACAATTAGCTTTAAAAATACGTCCATTAACAGTAAAATTGGCATAAAAATTCATATTGCCAATACAATAACCATACACTACTTTACCTATTTAATTTAGTGACAAACTAAGCTGATTTTTTGATGACTCAATGTTTTCTTGGAGCTCCCCTTTCTGTGATTTTTGCACTGTGTACATGGTCCATAGGAATTTCCCATAATGTAAATATTATGTACAATCTGTCTTCTGTACAAATTTTGTGCAGTAATGCGATCATTGTAAATAAGTGTTGTAAAATGTTTTTTATTTATTTTTTTTTTTTTTTTTAAACTGATTACACATGGCTACAATAGCCAACTAATTATCATATGCACCTAAATGTATTGAACATTTAATAAAAATGTAAACTTAACATCATGTATCAAACAATCCAACAATGGAAACTCCAGGTAGGAATATCAACAATGTAAGAAAAGACAGATTGCTACTTATTGTATGTCAACTTGCAGACATGCACAGTTAAAAGACACTTACATTAAGTTTTTGGCCAAAGCCTTCATCAGTAAAACACACACACACACACACACACACACACACACACATATATATATATATATATATATATATATATATATATATATATATAAAAAAAACAAAGATGATTTGACTTATCAAATGAAAGTGCTGGCAGGTCGACAGACACACAAACAACCACAAACATACACACAAAATTCAAGCTTTCGCAACAAACTGTTGCCTCATCAGGAAAGAGGGAAGGAGAGGGAAAGACGAAAGGAAGTGGGTTTTAAGGGAGGTAAGTCTTTCCACTCCCGGGATTGGAATGACTCCTTACCCTCTCCCTTAAAACCCACATCCTTTCGTCTTTCCCTCTCCTTCCCTCTTTCCTGATGAGGCAACAGTTTGTTGCGAAAGCTTGAATTTTGTGTGTATGTTTGTGTTTGTTTGTGTGTCTATCGACCTGCCAGCGCTTTCGTTTGGTAAGTCCCATCATCTTTGTTTTTAGATATATTTTTCCCACGTGGAATGTTTCCCTCTATTTTATATATATATATTTAAAAACAAAGATGATGTGACTTACCATATGAAAGCGCTGGCAGGTCGATAGAAACACAAACAGACACACACATACACACAAAATTCAAGCTTTATCAACAAACTGTTGCCTCATCAGGAAAGATGAGGCACAAGGCACAAGGAAGCTACATCTCATGCACACACAACTGCCAACTCCAACATCTCGGGCCGGAGTACAGCTATAACATTGGACACAAGCAGCAATCTGGAGGGGGCGGGGAAGGGGAAATGATAGTAGTGTGTGGGTGGGGAGAGAGAGACGAACGTTCTATGGTGGCGTCTGCAGGGACTAGACTGCCAACAGGTGCAGTGTCAGGAGGTTGGGGGGGGGGGGGGGGGGCAGGGGAGGGAGGTGAGGAAAAAAAGGACCAGAGCGGGGAAAGATGGGCAGATGCGTTGGGAGATGCATTGGCAGAGGGCAGCAAATCAACAGTGTGGGAAAGAAGAATGGGGAGGAGATGATAGGACAGAGGGGGTGGAAACTATTGGCTGGAGGGTGTGTGGCAGTATGTTACCATAGGATGAGGCCGGGATAATTATAAGAACAGAGAATGTGTTGTAAACATAATTCCTGTCTGCACAATTCAGAAAAGCTGGTGGTGGAGGGAAGGATCCATATGGTTCAGGTAGTGAAGCAGCCATTGAAATCAAGTGTGTTATGTTCCACTGGAGGTGTGCCACAGGGTGATCTACTTTGCTCTTGGCCACAGTTTGGTGGTGGCCATTCATCCTGGAGGACAGCTGGCTGGTAGCCATACCAATATAAAAAGCAGCACAATGATTGCAGCAGATCTGGTAAATGAGATGTATGCCTTCACAGGTGGCCTGGCCTCTGATGGGATAGGATAAACCTGTGAGGGAACTGGAATAGGAAGTGTTGGATGGGTGGGTTTTTGTCACTGCAGATATGCTGTCCCCCGATGGCCAGGCTGTGTGGGAGAGATTTTTTGGTGTGGAAGGGGCGAGAGCTGTGAAAATGCAGGTACTGTTGGTGGGTTTAATGTGGACAAAGGTGCAGATGGAGCAATCAGAAAGGAGGAGGTCAACATCGTGGCACGCTGGGTTGAGGAGGACCACACGTAGAGGCCCTGAGCCAATATCGAGAAGATTATCGCCAATGAACCTGAACCAGATGAGAGGTTTGGTGTTTTTGGAGGCTAGGAAAGTCTCCTCTAGATGGCCCATAAAAAGGCTGACACAGGAGGGTACCATGCGCGTGCTTATGGCTGTGCCATGTTTTTTTTATGTACCTTTCCTTGAAATAAGAAGTGGTTCTGGGTTAGGATAAAGTTACTAAGGGTATTGGGTTTGGAGTGTGATGGATGTTGATAAAAGTAGTGTTCAATAGTCATAAGATGGTGGGCTTAGGGGATGTTGATATATAGGAAGGTGGCATTAACAGTGATGAGTAGGTATGCGGGAGGTAATGGGGTCAGAATGGTGGAGAGTCAGTGAATGAATGGTTGGCGTCTTTGACATGGGGGGCGAGATTATGGGTAATTGCTTGGAGGTGATAGTCAATGAGGGCTGTAATTCTTTTGATGGAGATACAATAACCAGCCATTGTGAATTGTGATTTATTCTTCTCATAACATACATAAGAATACAGGAGACACATCAAAATATGGTTTATACAATTTTGTTGATATGAAACTATGGTTAATTAGGTGATTTTAATATTAATGTAACTTTTTTGTGGAAAGGTACCTTCACATATTTACATAATAAGACAATTGATAAACTACATCCTGCTCAAATATTCAGTTCAGTGTTCATGAGTTCTTCAACTGAGTAGTAGCATTGCTGAAGTAGAGTACCATGCAGCTTTCTTTTCAGTGAATCTAGGTTCATATTCAGAATGTTCTTGGCTTTTAGTTTGTTGTAAATTTTGATTCCCATGTATTGGAGGGTTTGAGCATATAAATTTAAATGATGAGCAAGCTGCATAAAATTTTCTTTATTTCTTGTATTGTAAGTGTGACTGAAGCAGTTCTCCTGGCATAATTCTAAATTACTACATAAAAAGTTGTGGTATCATAGATATATAGGGAGACTACTGTTAATAATTTCAGATTTTTAAATAATGGGTGTCATGATTTTCTTGGATGTACAGAGCACATGTTTATAACAATACTTTTCTGCAGTTTCAGTACGCACATTAAGCTGCTCGAATATCCCCAAAAAACAACACCATACCTTATAACTGACTCAAAGTAACTATACAATTTTCCTAGTGTTCATGTCAGCGGCATTAGGTAATATTTGCATTGTAAATGCAAAACTACATAGTTTGTTTAATAGATACTCAACATGTTTATTCCAATTTAAATTCCTGTATAGGTTTAATCCTAAAAATTTCACAGAATCCACTTCTTCTAGATTTTGATTTTTGTGATTTATTTTATTTTCCTGGGATGTTGACTGTTTTGTTCTGAACTGGACCACATGGGTTTTTGGAATGTTTAGGGTTAATCCATTGAGATGAAATCAAGTTTATAAATGATCTATTGTACTGTTGATGCTGATAGGAATAGTTTCTAGCTCCTGTTCTTCAACTAATACAGTCGCGTCATCTGCGAATAAGATTGATGGGGCATTTATATTTATTGATAGGTCATTAATATAGAATAGAAACAAAATAGGTCCTCCGATAGAACCTTGAGGCAAATCTTGTGTTATTGTCTTCCATTTGGAAAAGTATACTACTGGCCATTAAAATTGCTACACCAAGAAGAAATGCAGATGATAAACGGGTATTCATTGGAAAATATATTATACTAGAACTGACATGTGATTACATTTTCCGACAATTTGGGTGCATAAATCCTGAGAAATCAGTACCCAGAACAACCACCTCTGGCCATAATAACGGCTTTGGTACACCTGGGCATTGAGTCAAACAGAGCTTGGATGGTGTGTACAGGTACAACTGCCCATGCAGCTTCAACACTATACCATAGTTCATCAAGAGTAGTGACTGGCGTATTGTGACGAGCCAGACGTTTTCAATTGGTGAGAGGTCTGGAGAATGTGCTGGCCAGGGCAGCAGTTGAACATTTTCTGTATCCTGAAAGGCCCGTACAGGACCTGCAACATGCAGTCATGCATTATCCTGCTGAAATGTAGGGTTTCGCAGGGATTGAATGAAGGGTAGAGCCATGGGTCATAACACATCTGAAATGTAACATCCACTGTTCAAAGTGCTGTCAAAGCAAACAATAGGTGACCGAGACATGTAACCAATGGCACCCCATACCACCATGCCGGGGGCCGCGCCAGTATGGTGATGATGAATACATGCTTCCAATGTGTGTTCACTGCGACATCACCAAACATAGATGCGACCATCATGATGCTGTAAACAGAACCAGGATTCATCTGAAAAAAAGACGTTTTGCCATTCATGCATCCAGGTTCGTCGTTGAGTACACCATCACAGGCGCTCCTGTCTGTGATGCAGCGTTGAGGGTAACTGCAGCCGTGTTCTCCGAGCTGATAGTCCATGCTGCTGCAAATGTTGTCGAACTATTTGTACAGATGGTTGTTGTCTTGCAAATGTCCCCATCTGTCGACTCAGGGATTGAGAGGTGGCTGCAAAGTCCGTTACAGCTATGCAGATAAGATTCCTGACATCTTGACTCCTAGTGATAAGAGGCCGTTGGGATCCAGCACGGCGTTCCGTATTACCCTCCTGAACCCTCCGATTCCATATTCTGCTAACAGTCATTGGGTCTCGACCAAAATGAGCGACAATGTCGGGATACGATAAACCACAATCGCGATAGGCTACAATCCGACCTTTATCAAAGTCAGAAACATGATGCTACGCTTTCTCCTCCTTACACGAGGCATCACAACAGCGTTTCACCAGGCAATGCTGGTCAACTGCTGTTTGTGTATGAGAAATCGGTTGGAAACTTTCCTGATGTCAGCACGTTGTAGGTGTCGCCACCGGTGCCAACCTTGTGTGAATGCTCTGAAAAGCTAATCATTTGCATATCACAGCATCTACTTCCTGTCGGTTAAATTTTGCATCAGTAGCACGTCATCTTTGTGGTGTAGCAATTTTAATGGCCAGAAGTGTATTTTAATTAGCTGGATAGGACAGAAGTAAATGGTGAGGTAGAAGTCACAGAGACAGAAGGTGTGGGTGGTGCATCCTAAAATTAGTGGCTGGGTTTTGGAGGAGCTTATCTTAAGGAGCCATTGGTTATAATAGGAGGTAAACTGATTAAGGTGGATTTGGAGGGATTGTTGTCATTTCTGTAGTGTAGTACCAACGGTGATGAAACCAGTGTCATCTGCATACTGAAAAAGTGTTTGGAAGGAGATGATATGGGCATATCAACATTGTATAAGAGGTAAAGGAGAGTGAAGAGAACAGAGCCTTGGTCACTCCAGCAGTAGGGTAGAAAGTCTGGGAATTGGTGTTGTTAACACTGACATAGGAGTGGCGATTTGAGATGAAGAATGCAATAAGCTGGACTTAGGTAATTAGAAGTGCATGAGTCTGGAGTTTCAAAAGGAGACTGGAATGCCATATGTAGTGATAAAATTTCATTTGGTTAAGGGAGACAATTACAGTGGAATTACAGCTGTTGAGCTCTTAGGATAGGAGATGGGTGAGCTTCACGAGTCGATCATCTGCAGAGAAGGAGGGAGAAAATCCACTCTGGTTAAGAGGAAACAGATGGCACTGGTGCAGATGGCAATAGAAGCATCAAGAGAGGATGAATTGAGATACCTTGTTGTACACTGAGGTGAGGCATATGGGACAATATGAGGAGGTATCAGTAAGGGGTTTGTTTAGTTTGAAGAAAATTTGGATTTTGGAAGGTTTTCACAGGTTGGAATAGGAGCCTATGGAGAGGGATGAGGTATACAATGTTGCAAGGGTGATGAGAAAAGAGATAGGGCATTCTTTGAGATGGCAACAGGTAATATGGTCATGATCACATGATGGA
Source organism: Schistocerca serialis cubense (assembly GCF_023864345.2). NCBI lineage: Eukaryota > Metazoa > Arthropoda > Insecta > Orthoptera > Acrididae > Schistocerca > Schistocerca serialis. Next base: position 468,978,932 of record NC_064646.1, on the reverse strand, counting down.
TTGTGGTTTCTGTGAAGTACTTGTTTTATGTCCAGTGCTGTGACTGAGGTGTTTAATTCTACGCATCCATGTACAGAAGGGAATTGGGACTAGACAAAGTGTGTTCATCAGGGATGGAGAAGACATATGAGAGATATGACGCAAAGTGCTTGTCTTTGCTCAGGTCACCAAGTAAGGGATGGGTGTTGTGAAGAATAGTGAGGGATGGGGTGGGTGTCAATAAGTCAGTGGAATGCTTTCTGGTACTAGGAAGAGTTAACTGAAAGTGAAGCATTGATTCTGATGCATGTCTGGCACCACTCCAGACATTCTTTGGCAGTGAGTAAATTTATAATGTGTTGCTGTATTTGCTGATGGTGCATGTATGTATAATCAGTCACAAGTCCTTAGGAACAAGTGATATAAGTGTCTGGATTCATGGAGGAGTATGGCTTGTGGTAGGAGAGTGGGGTGATGAGCTTATATGGCTTTAGTAGGGATGTGGTTGAAGATAGCATCTGACAGTCTGTGGCATGGGGGATATCATCAAGTCGATGGGAGGTCAGGGGTGGCCTCCTGTCTGGGTATCCACCGATTCCTGGTAGGGATTCCAGTTGGATGAGAGTAATCATGGACAAGTTTTGGAAAGAGATTCAGATGGGGTGCATGGGAACAGGATAGGGTGTAGGATAAGGTGATGAGGACAAGTATGTGGGCACTTCCAATTGGATTGAGGACTTTTGCATTGTGGCATCCAAGGAGGTTTGGGGACGCTAGAATGACATATGAGGAGGTGTTGCTTTCAGGACAGGTGTGCTGGGAAATGGGAACAATGTCACCTCAAATGGGGCCTGTAAACTGATACCACTGCCAGAGTTCTGCAGGGGATCTGCTCTGGACATTGAGATTGATAGCAATAATATAGTTAGGGTTTCAAAGGAGAGGCTGAAGATGAGGTGGTCAGTGGGATTATTGAGTAAGGTTTCTGGCCAAATGGGGATATTCCCATGATGTCCAATTGCTACTCCACCTGTGACCAACGGGAGAGGGTTATCAGTGCGATGGAGGATACAGCGAGTGGTACAGATGATGTGGTGTGGTTGGAGGAATATTTCACTGCGGATGAAGGTACTGATGTTGTGTTGGAACAGGGTATGCCTAGAAAGGGGCTTGTTGGTGAGTAGGGAGTTGCTCTATAGGAAGCTGTTGTGCTGTCATGCCTTTATGAGGGGCTAGAAGAGGGCTGTAGGAGTGGAGAGGTTTATATGAGGGTGTCGAGATGGCTGAAGACAAGCTGGACGTGGTTTTGGGAGTATGTGGCTTGGGTGTTGATGTGGCATACTGAGCGGGCAGCAAGGAATATTTTATGAAGAGTGTGTGGTCATTGGAAGGGGTGGATATTTTGGAGGACAATGATAAGGAAGTGGATGATGTACTTGGCAGTGGGGGACACGCAAAGGAAGTTGTTGGGATGGATGGGTTGGTTCATAGGACAGACAGGCAGAGTTAATTTATGTTTGATGGGTGGTGATTTGGCCCTAAATCTGATGGAGTAAGTAGGATGAGTGTCATTGTTGGTGTTACAGGGAGGGGAAACTAGTTTGGGACATTGCTTAAGGAAGTGAATTGCTTACATTAGGTACTGGTGGGAGGATTCTTACAGTCAGTAGTAAGGTTGTCGTTATATAGGAGGCACAAGGAAGTGAATTGCTTACATTAGGTACTGGTGGGAGGATTCTTACAGTCAGTAGTAAGGTTGTCATTATATAGGAGGCACTTTTGGCATCTGCAGGACTGGGGGTGGGGGGGGGGGGGGTGGGAATTTGGAGGGATCAATTTTGTGATAGTACCTGGCTTCCTCCATGCTGAGGCAATCGATTATGGGAGTATGCTCTGTGAATACTCACATGAGGAAGGTGGGACTAGAGTCATCGAAGGTACAGCAGACATTGCGGATTTCAGGGGAAGGATTGGAAATTAGTTCAGCAACCACGTCCTCTGCCATGATCTTGGGGACCAAACCCTGTAATCATGGCAATGAGTGTGGGAGATAGTATTGGGACTGGGGTTGTTTGGAAAGGGGGGTTTTGAAGTGAGTGAGAGAGGCATGAGGACCAAAGACAACATGGATAAGTCTGAGGAGAAGGTCTTTGTGGAAGTATGCATTGGCTGATTTGATGAGAACAGAGACTTTGCAGGGGGAGATTTGAATGACAGGGATGTGGGTGACATACTGTCTGATTTTGATGGTGAGGGATTTAACGTTGAGGAACTGAGGATGAGGGCAGGATAGGAGGAAGGTGGGAACAGCTGGGGCAGAGGGTGTGGGGGAGGAGCAGTGTCCATGTGTTTAAGAGTATTCGGGATGGATTGAGGTTCTTTGGTGCTAGTACTGGCAGTGATGCCTGTTTTGGGTCACATCTGGGGTTTTTGGTAACTACGGTATAGGACAGGGGTTAAGGAATTGGAGAAGATGCGATATGGTACTGGGCAGATCCTCGCAATGGGCTGGAGTACAGCTGCCGGTGGATGTTGTTGTGGCATCTGGTGTAGCAATGATGTCACAGTGAGATGGAACTGGTGCTGGTGCTGTAGCAGCAGTGGTGAGTGTGGGAAATGCTAGGGGTGGAGGATAGGCAAATGAAAAAGTGAAGGATAGGTAAGGTGTCGCATGGTGTGGAGACTAGGTGGCTTATGTAACTGTGGATGGGAAAAAACTTGGGGGAGGGGTGTGGACATGAGGTGTTGGCTCAGAGGAAGTGCTCCAAGTAGTGATGGTGGAAGTGGGGGAGGGGATGGTGTATATGATGGAAATGGCTGGAATGTCCATTGTTGGTTGATGAGTCAGGTATACAGATGATACATGCTGATGACAGAGCATCGCCGAGGTGATGTAGGATGGCTTCTAGTATGTCCAAGATGATGTGAAGATGGCAGATGAGGAGTGACAGTGGTGGGGACAAAAAAGAGTAGATAGAGGCAGCAAGAAGACTGCAGTGGCAGTGATTACAATTGTGGGGTCCTGCCCATTGTCTCTTGTAGGGCACCTGTGTGATCTTGGAACACTATACAATTCATGCAAATAACATTAATAGTAGATATATTTTGTATGTTCTGGACCACTAAGACAATTTTAAATTAAATTCTGTATTTTATAAATAATACAACTTATTTTTTAAAAATTCAGTATATTTAATTAACTAAACCGATTTTATAATGTTAACTAAATATGTAATTTTTACAATAACACAACAAATTACAATAAGCAACTGAATTTTAATTTCATTATTTCATTTACAATGTGATTGTAACACAATAACATGTATTAGTTAACAAATGTAAGTTATTTTTTAAAAATGTACACTGTGAATGTAAGGACATTAATGAAACTGTATTAGTTAACAAATAAATTATTTTTAAAAATCACATTGTGAAGGTAAGTAAATAAATAAATAAATTAGTTAATAAACATAAATTATATTAAAATTTTCAGTTTTTATTTTTTCTTTTTTTCTTAAAATGTTTCACAAACGTATATAATCATGAAGTTAACAGTTTTATAAATTTTTTAAGTTTTTAATTCATTTACATAGAAGCAAATATTAATAATTAAAAATTTTCATTAAGTAATTTATCTTGTGCATCATATGTAAGATTCTTTTTACCATACATAATTATATAAGCAAGTGTATCATTTGGAATTTTATCATTAAAATTTGCACAAAGTTTCATATTTTCTTTTTTGTGTAGTTATAACATTCTTCATCGATTACATAAATTAGATAATTAGTTATAAAGCTAAATGGATTAATATCAATATCTGATTTTATTAAAGTAATTCTTTTAAACTCAACAAATGTATCGTATGCATTTAGAAAATTATTTTGTGGATTAATATTCCACATTTCTTGAGGAAAAACTTCATTTTTACTGTTTTTTAAATATATATTCTGTAGTATAACATGATCAAATAATGAGGAATCAATTAATTGATTATTTTTACGATTTGTTTGAAATACAACAAAAACAAAATATGGCATATCAAATTCTGTAGAGGTATAGTAATTTGTTGTATCTAGTTCAAAATTGTTTTTAAGAGATAATACAGCAACTTCTTCTATTTGATGTTCATAAAACGAAATAGGAATTTTAGGATTTTTAAAAATATTTTCACATTGTTCAAGTTCGTAATTTGGTTCATATTTAACAATAGGTACACGAATTTCTATATATTCTATAACTATTTTACCTTCTTTAGGAAGTGTATCTTTTATTTCAACACCAGCTTCATTTTTAACAAACCAACGTTGAATTGAATCTCCAGAATATGAACTCTGTGTAAAAACTATAGTTAAGTTTCCTTCAAAAATAATTTCTTTATAATCTTTAAAAAATCCGCCAAGCATTGACAATGGATAAAGTACTTCATTTTTGCTTACTATTTGTTTTTTCTGTATTAAGAATATGTCCTTCTAAACTTATTTTGCAAGTAACAGATGTAGTAAAACTGTTGATGAAATAAAAAAGGATGTTCAATTCTAGATCATATGTTATTCCCCTTTTTTATTGTTATAAAGTCAAACAATCTCTTTATATTATTATCAATTAATTTTTGGTTAATTTTCCATCATAAGTTGGATAATGTATACCATCATTTCCAATAATACTAAAATTCATGGGTAATTGTGCATAATTTGGATGTAGCCAACCATCACCAATATTTATATCAATCTCTGTATCTTTGGTAGGAACATTTAATTATTTTTAGTTTTTTCATTAGCAGGAAATGAACAAAACTGATAACTTTCCATTTTATTCATGACTGTTTTTGCAATAACTTATTTATTAAGGAAAAAATTGATAAAGATATTTCCAAAATAACTGTTACAATAGCACCATTAAAGTCAATTAAATTATCATTTTCATCAGTTATGGTAACTTCTAAATCTTGCATTGTATTAAAAATAGGAACATTTACAGGATAATTTGGTCCACCAAACTCTGCACTATGCTTAAATGAAGCAATAATATTAGTTTCTTTATGAAAATTACAATTTTGTTTTACATACATTCCATCAGCAATTTAAAATTTATATTAATTAATTCAAAACGAATTATTTTAGGAACATCTTTAGTTACAACTTTTTCATTAGCTTGAACAACTTGATTATTAAAACCAAGTAAACTTCCAGTATTATCTGCTATATCCATATACAATTTTACATCATTTTCAATAGCAATTCTGTTTAAAATTACATCTGCTTTAATGTGTACATTGGGTATTTCAAATGTACAATTTTTAAAAAAATCTTCAAACTATATCGACCTACAGGAATTAATATTGTTTCTCCATCACAATAAAGTTAATTATTATTTGTTGTAATATTTGATGTTAAAAATGTTGAATAAGAAACAACTAGTGAAACATTGGTATAATTATCGTGTATTGGAACAGTTAATCATTTTCTAAGTACAGATGATTTATCACTAAGTTGAAACAATCTACTCATTTACTACTGAAAAAATTATTAATAAATGAAAAATTGTTAATAAATGAAAAATATTAATAAATGAAAATTTATTAATAAATGCAAAAATTATTAATAAATGAAAAAAATTAATAAGTGAACAATACAGATTGGAAACCAAAAGTAAGAGTACCAGAAATTGAGTTAAAAACTAAAGATAGTAAGATTCTACCAAATGCTATAAGATGTGCAATAATTCGACCAAGTGGTAGTGGTCAAACAACATTAATGATTGATAAATATATTTTAGCAACAGGATGGTTGATTTGGAATAAAATTAAACATTTTTAAGTTTATTACAAAGTTTAGAAAAACCAAAATATCAAGAATTTATAGTACAAAGAAAAAAATTGAAGATAAGGTAAATAAACAAAATGCTAGTTTTATTGAAAATAACGAAGAAATTATTCCTATTAGATGAATGTGAAGAAAATTCAATACTTGTATTTGATAACTATATTGGAAAAATAAAGATATTGTAAGAGAATATTTTACTAGAGGTAGACAAAAAGGTACAAATTGCTTTTACTTAGCTCAGTCTTATTCAAATATACCAAAACACTTAGTTACAGACAATATAAATTTTTTAAATATTTTTAGACTAGATGATACAAATTTAAATAATATTTACCATGAGTTTCTTGATGGATATTTAAAGTTTGGTAATTTTAATGAATTATGTAGTTAATGTTGGAATGATGAATTTGGTTATTTTTAACAATAGATATGTCTAGAAAACCAAATGAAGGAATGTTTACAAATAAAATACAACATTTTTTAACAACATATACATTAAACAAAAACATTAAACATTAACTTTACCGTTAACATTATCTTCAACGTTAATATTAAAATTAAACACTAAACATTAACTTTAACATAAACATAAATATGAACATAAACATAATTAATGTCTTTTCTTTATTAAGAAATGTTTGCAAACTATAATGGAAAATTTGTTAAACAAGCTAAACAAAATAAAAAGAAAGCTGATGAACTAAAAGAAAAATTTAAACTTTGGAAACATCAACCAATCTTATTGGTGAAGATTTGTGAAATTATGCAGATATATTATTAAATTCAGGAGCATTATATTCTGATAGTAATCCAAATAAAATAAGATAAGGAAATGTAATAAATATAAATTTTTAATAAAACCAATTGTTGATGATTATTTTCCAAACTTAAGGAGAAAAGATATACATGATTCAGATATTAGTTCTCCTCAAAAACAAAAAATGTGTGAATGTTTAGTTAAATAATATACAGAAAAATCAATTGAATATATTTGGATGAATGATGTTAGACAATTAATTGATAGATTAGCAATAGTTGATGGTGGAGAACGAGCTGGAAATAAAAATTAACGTAATGAAAAAGTTAGTAATACACAAATGTTAACAAATAAATTTAGTTATTTTGTAATTGATAATCCAAAAGGAACTCGATATTTAATTAGATTTTTAAATAATCTTCCACATACAATTTGGAAAAGTGATATATATGGGGAAGGATTAGTAAATACTTTAATTAGCAAAATAACCATTTGAAATGCATCTCCAAGGTTGTAAATTTTGTTGTCCAGGTACGTAATTAGAAGAAGGAATAGCTAAAGGTGATACAGGTATAAATCCATTAGCTGAAGCTTGTAAAAAATCATGTTGCTTACAGGGATAACAAAAATTTAGAAAAAGACATGTAAGTGATAAAGAACTCCAAAAGAAAGAATGTATGCAAATGATGCTTCATTTAGTGAAAAAGTTGCAGGAACAACTGTTTGAGGAATAATGTATGGAAAAAGAAAATTAGGTATGGGAATTAATGTTGATGAAAATGGTTGGTGATTATAATAAAATCTTTATAAATTTCTAAAATATATAAAATATCTTTATACATTTTAACTACATAAAAATCTCTATAACATTTTAATATATATAAAAAATCTTAATAAAATTTTTGTTGTATATAAAAATCATTATAAATTTTAATATATAAAAAGTCTCTATTAAATTTTTAACTATTGATATGAATAACTTTACAATTGACTATACTTAGCTACCTAGTGGTAAAACTAAACCAAAGTCAATAAAATTAAATTTAAATAATGAACAATTAAATCCAATTGAACCATTTTTAACAGATGTTCAAAAATGCAAAAATAGAAAAGTTGGTGGAAATATACTTGTCACATTAGCTATTCCTGTCGTAAAAAAATCTAAATATTTAACAAAAAATATCGATGGTAAACGATTCACACAACATGAAGGTGGATTTTTTATCATTATTGTTTGCTGCATTGCAATATTAGCAACAATTAGTTCATTAGCTGGAGGATCTGCAGCAATTGTAAATGCAGTATTAAACAAAAAGAAAAATGATAAATATCTGAGAACAAAATAGACGTAACTTAGAAATGGAAAGAAATTGGTAACGGAATGAAGAAAACAAAGAATGTCACAAAGTAATTGATAAATATCCTAATGCATTAAGTAATTTTGATATAGAAAAACTTACTCAACAATTTAAATCCAAACAATTTCATGGTGTATACATGACTGATGAATTAGTAAAGAAACCATTAGAAATTGAATTTGGTGTAGTAAAATTTAGATACATGTGATAATACTGGTACTCATTGGATTCGTTATAAAATAACGATAAAAACACGTTTTTTATTCATTTTGTTGTAATGTACCAAAACAATTAGTTAACTATTTCGGAAAAATTGAACTATATTACAATACAAAAAGAATAAAAATTTTGATGAAGTAGTATGTGGTCATTTATGTTTATTTGTTTTCAAATTGTTACGTGAGAATTATAATTTTAATGATGTTTTAGATTTAAAAAATGGACATCTATGGAGGGTAGATGCATCTAAATAAACAAACTGAACAAGTAGTTAATACACCTACAGTCAATTAAAAAAAAATTGGAAAAGTAGATAAAATTGAAGATATTATAAAACAACTTCCATCATTAATATATTTAAAGATGAGTAATACAATTAAGCAATTTCGAAAAGAGTTTAATGCTTTTTTAATACAACGAAATGTTATATTGGTTTTAAAAATAGAAGACTAGTTTATAAATGATCCAACTGATGGAAAAGATGTAGTTAACAAACAATACTTATAAAAAATTTATGTTACAAAACCAGATTATACAAGCATTTGAACAAAATTTAAGAATTACATTAATAAAGAAGTTTATAACAAGATTCTTTTACATTTAAAGCAAAGAAATGGTATTATCAATAGTATCTTTGAAGAACAGAACAATAAAATAATCTATATGCAATGAAATGTCCTTAATACATTTGCTATAATGAATTCACTAGAAAGTAAATTTAAAACGTTAGAATCACAAATTAATAAAGGCTTACATAAGAAAGAAGGTGAAGATATAGAAGAAGTAAGATTGTTAGATTAATTTTAATTTAATTAAATTCATAATCTATATAAGGTATTTGTACAATTTGTTAATGTAAAAAGAGCAAATTCATTAAAAAATATATGTAGATGGTGAAGGTTTAAATAATAGTCGTGAAAATATAATTAATCTATTACATAATCCAATTACAACGAATTTTAAAACAAGAAATGTTGTTTCTTTTGGTATGGATGACAAGCTGATCTAGTTGAAATGGATTCAGGGAATTTAAGAGGAATTTCAAAAATAAATATAGGTTATAAATATTTATTAACAGTAATTGATGATTTTTCAAATATGCATTTGCTATTGCTATTCAAGATAAAACATCTAATTGTAGTTGTTGCTTTTCAAAAAATTTTTATAGTTAGAAAGCCAAATAATGTACAAACAAATAATGGTAAAGGATTATATAACAAAGAATTTAAAAGGATTAATGAAGAAATATAGCAGTAATCATTATTAAACTTTTTCAGAATTAAAAGTATTTGTTGTTCAACGATTTAACAGAATAGTTAAAGAATAAATGTGGAAGAGAATTGCTTTCCCAGGAAATTATAAATGGTTTTCTTTAGTTAAAAATCTAATTGATGAATACAATTACACAATACATTTAACGATAAAAATGAATCCAATAGGATTGAAACATAGCTAAATTTTAAAAAAAAGGTGATAGAGTTAGAATTAGTAAATGTAAAGGTCTGTTTGAAAAAGGAAAGACAGCAAATTGGTCGACTGAAATTTCTGAAATTGAAAATGTTACTTAGTCTAATCTAATTACATATAAGTTAAAAGATACAAAAGGAAATTTTTATGTACAAGAACTACAGGAAACAGAATATCCAGATATATACTTAGTTTAAAAAGATTTAAGAAAGAAAGGTAATAAATTTTATGTTAAATGGTTATGTTTTGATAATTCACAAAACAGTCACATCAATAAAGAAAAACTAATTATATAAAAAATTTGTTTATAATTTAGTTAAACAGTGAATTAGTTTTTAAACAATTAGTTTTTTAAAAAAATTAGTTTACTATTTAGCTTAACAAACAAATAGTTTTAAAAAGAAGTATTTTACCATTTAGTTTAACAATCAAATTGTTTTTTATCAATCACTTTTCTAAGAAAATAGTATACTTTCTTGTTTAACAATCAATTATTTTGCAAATAAGTATCAAATATTTAAATACATTTTTAATTTGAATATCTTTTGATTTAATTATTTCATCTTTTACTTTAATTCTTTCATCCTTAACTTTGATACTTTCATCTTTCATTTTAATTCTGTCATCATTTATTATTTATTTCATTGTTTATTTTATTTAATGTTTGTAGTTCTTGTATACAAAAATCTTAGGTGTAATTGATCTTTGTAAAACATTTCCATTTATCTAGAAAAATTTTATAATAAAAAATGTTATTAATTTTAAATAAGAGTAATTTTATTACATTTTATATATAAAAATTTTATTACATTTTTAATTAGCTATAATGTCCATATGGGATAATAATTTTATTTTCCAATACATATCTTTTAATTAACATTAACTTAGTGCATTTTTTTGTTTAATTGTATTGTATATAATTCATGTTCTTCACTCTTGATTAAATTACTTTTTCTGTATTGTTTTATAGTGTTGAAAAAACAATCTTTTTAATCTTCTACACTTATTTTCCTTTTAACAACACATTTGTTAGTTCCTTTGGATTTTTTCCTTATTGTTACCAACTTTATAAGCATTCATTTTTGCTCTTAAACCACAAAAGTCTTCAATTATTTTTCCATTTTTCATGTTTCATTTTACCAACTAATATTTTCTTTATTTGTAGAATATATGTATATATTATTTGTTAGATAGTGGCATCTATCGAAGTAATTAATAATTGATTTTGTATCTTCATAAAAGTCTTAAGTTTTAATATTATAAATTAAACTGTCTGTTTATTGATAACAGAATTCAATATTTTCTCAATGTTTAGGTCTCATATCTCTATAGTGAAAGTCATGCATTATTTCTTTAGATATAACAAGTACACTTAATGCAACATAAACAGGTTTATCAAACGTAATTTTAGGTTTATACACAAGAATAGCAGCAAGATTTTTATTAAATATAGTTCTACATATAAAGTTTTGTTTAGCTACAGGTTTATCACATACTATACTATTGGAACTAATTTTTATCTTACCTGTTACTTATATTTTCCATTGTTTTACCAAATGTTGAATTATTCTATAATTTGTGAAAATATTTTTCAAAATATAATGCGCATTATTTCTTAACTGTGTGTATAGATCTATATATTTCTTTAACGAATTAGTTCGTTTAATTTTATGTATTTTTGTAAGTTGCATTCCAAAAAGATAAATATTGATTAAGATTAAATAATGTACTACATAATTATGTTTTTTATCTAAAGTAGTTATTAATTTACTTTAGTTTTTACCTGGAACATATTTTGTTTCATGAGCTAATGGTAAATCTTTATGTAAGACATGTAATTCTTTTAGATATTCTAATTCTACTTCAAATATATAACCATTTTCAAAATTATTAGAAATTCATTTATTTTGGTACAATTAAAATTATTTGGTTCATCACACTGAAATCTATTGTATGGTAAATATTGGTTCATAGCATAAAAATATAAGTTACATTAGATATATTTCATAATTTTATATTTTTTATTATTATAATCTTTTAAAAGTATTTGTTATGTGCTTTTATAAATGTTTTACAACATTGTGAAATTTCTCCACTTATTCCTTTTTCAACCATTAAAAGCATGTCATAATCATATAATGATTCAAGGTATTGTTCAGTAATTTTAACATTGCATCCCAAGATAAACCTGGTGATGTAAAATACCAAGAAGCATCTAGATTATGTTTTTATATATGTTTTTCTAAACTTTTCAAATACATCACAATCAGTGTTAAGATAAAAATCCTGGTATTCACCAAAATATTTTTGTATAAAATTTTTCACAACCTAATTTTTCATGTTTATATTCTTATTAGTTATATTACAATCATTTAATTTATTGTAAATTTAATCTTTTGTTGATAATTTTGTTTCTCCAAATTTTTTCCAAGAATCCATATAATCATATGGATAATCACCTTTTTTAATCACTAAACTAAAGAATTCTAGGAAAAAGTACGTTTTTGTATTTTTAATTGATTTTTAATTAAATTTGTTGAAAGTTTATCAAGTGAAGAAGCCATAAATTTAGATGTATCAACAAATCTCAGTTTAAATTTTTTGTATGTTTTCCCAAACCTAAAGTATTTATTTTCATTGTTTGGTTTTAGCTCTATTTCTTTATTATCTTACCCAAGTTCTTTTACAGAAAGATGTGAATCATAAAAAGGTAAATACGTAAATAAATAGCTACAGAATCAGGTTGTTGTAGTTTTAAATTTCAATTATTGCAGAAAGGAGCAATATATTTTCTAGTTAGATGATCATGATGACAAATTTTGGTATTATTTTTTGTATAATGATACTTACACAATGTACAAACTTAGAATTATTATGTATTTTGTCTTCTTCAATTGTAATTTCCATCCTTCAATTTCAGAATAAATTTTTCAAATTTCTTCAACCTGTTGTTGTAGAAACAATTTGGTATATGATTATCAATTTTTTCTTTACTATTGAGATGTAGTAAACATATATCACAAATAAATTTTGTGTGTTTGGTCATTTGACTTGATACAAGTCTATATAAATTTTTTATTTAACAATAGTGTCAATTACTATCTTTCTTGACATAAAGCAGTTGTACATGTTTTTTCCTTTTTACATTTTGTAATTTTTAGTTGATACACTTGATATTTTTTTTATCATCAAATGAATGAACATTAATTATATTATCTATTTTTGGAATATGATCAACTAATACAGGAAATTTAATATTTTCAAATTTTTTATCAGGATCAAGACCAACATCTTTATGTTTTGTTATTCATTCAGAATGTTCATGTACAGAAGACAAAGCTGCTGTTATAGACCATAGAAAACAATTTTCATCATTATTTTTTACATTAGTATGAGCATTTTCGTTTTTTATTACTCTAGGTAAATTAATGTAAGATGATCCTTTTAGTGGATTATATTTATTAATTGCTAGTTGAAACCAATAATTTTATTTAATGACCGTTCTGATCCCTGTGCTTGAAAATTAGAGATTTTTTCAAAAATAACTCTCTTACCTTGTCTAATTTTTTTACTAAAGTCTTTTCCCTTCAGAATAGTATAGTTTGATGTTTGTGTCCAAATTCTTGAACTTTCTCATTTATTTGTAGTTTATATTCACAATAAAAATTAATATTTATCCTTACACCATTATGTACTTCAAATTATCTTTAACAATTTTAAAAATTTTTGTTTTTACTGGAGTTAAGAAATTATTAGGGGCAAGTATATCTATACTATTTTCAAAATTTATCGTATGTAATCTGCTTCGAATTCTTTTTCAACTAAGTAATCTTTAATTGTGTTTCTATCTCTTGGTTTTGGTTCACAAATATATCAGTAGAAAATTGAAATATTTTTTAAAATGTTTTATCTTCTTTAGCTAGAGAAACATCAATATTATGATATGGTAACTTTTTCCAAAGATTTTCACTTACTTCAGGTGTATAATGTCTAACAATATTTGTATGGTTTTTACTTACTTCAGGTGTATAATTTCTAACAATATTTCGTAACTGTTTCCAAAAATTATCACTTACTTCAGATGTAAAATTTCTAACAATATTTATATGATTTTCAGTTACATCAGGTGTATAATTTCTTAGAATATTTGGTAACTGTCCCAAAAATTATCACTAACTTCAGATGCATAATTTCTAACAATATTTGGGCGATTTTCACTTACAGCAGGTGGTTAATTTCTAAAAAGAACTGGATCATTTCTAATAATAATTGGACCATTTCTAATAACAAATGTAATTAAATCAGCTCCATGGTATTTTGAATATCCTTGATTATTATTTATTTTCAAAATTTATGAAGAGTAGCAACTATAAATGATTGTAGTTCATAAGCAATGTGTGTTTCCATTTTCCTCATTTATTTGTTAAAAAACTTCATTGGCTTTGTAAAAAGGATTTTTTAACAAATGATAATTATTTAATAAATGGATAAGGACTATTATTTAATAGATAATTAATCGAAAAGAGAATTAGTTTATTAATTTTGTTTAACAATCATTTAGTTTTTAAAGAATTAGTATTAATGATTTATTTAATTAATCAAAAATTATTATTATTTAATAAACAATAAATCATAAAGTAAAGCTTTCTTATTGTAAATATATTCTAAAACACACTTCTTACATTTTTTATTATGTTTATCTTTATGTGAAGGATTTATGTAAAAACAATTTAAGTCTTTAATCTCTTGACAACTTTTACATTTCTTTGTAGATGTGTCTTCAGTTACATCTTCTTCATTATTCATTGTAGATGAAGATTGTTCTCCATTATTCATTGTTAATAACAGTTTTGAATGTTCTTCACTTGAAATCCGTCATCAATGTTCCTTAAAATAATATTTAGCAACACTTTTCGATATAAACAATGAATTCAATTTTTATTGTAATTTTTAACATGATATTTATGTATACATGGACTCTATATAGTTCTGTATAAATCTTTTGTATATTTCTATAAAGTCAAATCATTAATTGATTTTTCTGTACTACATATTTACAAAATTTAGATATCACAGAAGACTTTCGTTGAACTTTTTCCATTTATATACAAAAAATTTATTAGATTTGTGAAAAGTAAATTTTTACAATTTAAATATATAATTAATCAGCCGAATAATATTCTGCTACGCCATAATATGCTGCTTCATCTTGAGCATCAAACAATTCAAAAATATTTATTATTTTATCTGTTTCTGGTATTTTATTTTTAATAATAGTTCTACAAAGTGAACAATTTTCATTTTTCCTTAACCATTTCTCAATACATTCCTTATGAAAAATATAATTTCAGCTTTTTGTGACTAATTGAATATTATTTTCATTACTTAAACAAATAGGACAATCAATATCTTTTCAGATTGCTCACTTAGTTCATAAGTTTCTTTTAGGTTGGTTTGCATTCCTTTTAGGCTTTCTATTCATAAGAAATAATTTTTATTAGATATATAAAAAATAGAAGAGAATGATTTTCAATGAACCATTTAGCTATATGTTCAAAATTACATTTTTTAAAAATATGTTGAATAGAAATTACAAGTTTATTTTTGTAAAACTAATAAAAATTTTTTCCAAATAAACGGAAACTACTTTAACCAAGAAGATCAACAATGTAAATATTTCTAAAGAATTTAAAAAAGTAAGTTGGATAGAGATAAATGTTTTATATATTATTACAAACTGTGAATATTTAAATACTAGATATGGAGAGCAACTTTGTCTAGAACTCAATAATGATGTTAAGATTACTTTACCAAATAGATTTTGTAAATTAATTGATTATTTTGGTTTTGAAATAATTAAAAAAACTACAAATGAAATTTAAATGTTAAGGAATGGAGAAACTTAAATATAGAAATGATGACTTCCATGATATAGAGTTCACAATGTAATTCTTAAAATAATGTACTTTTGTTTTAACTAATAAATTTTATTATCTTACAATCACATTTAAAATTTTTATAATCTACCTTTGGTAACTAATACATTTTAATTAATTTACTTATATTGACAGAGTAAAATTTTTTAAAATCACACTTTTTTTTAACTAGTACATGTTAATATGTTACAATCACATTGTAAATGAAATAATAAAGTTAGAAATCAGTTGTTAATTGTAATTAGTTTTATTATTGTGAAATATAGGTATTAAGGAAACATTAAAAATCGATTTAGTCAATTATATATAGAAAATTTTTAAAAAAATCAGTTATGCAAAATGGCGAACTTCCAGTATCCGTTGGGCTTTCAAACTGAATATGAAACACAGAAATTGCATTGGGATTGAGTACAGAAGGGAAAGTGCTGACTTCTGTCCAGGGGGAGCAATGTCTGAAAGAGTCTGCAGTTGGAACCTTCTCTTTGTGACCAGTAGTACATAAAGATGGACCATTGGAACTTTACTGTAAACTTTGTAACATCACATTGACAATGAAACACAGAAATTGCATTGGGATTGAAAACAATAGGCACAATCCCAACTTCTGTCCAGGGTGAGTAACACTTCAAAAAGTCTACTTTACGACTCTTTTCATGGAGTTCAGTATTAGATTCTGATGCACCACAGCAGGTTTACTGTAACCCTTGGAATTTCACACCGACGATGAAACCAGAAATTGCATTGGGAATGAATACAAAAGGTAAAATACCCGCTTCTCTAAGGGGGGCGGGATTAACACTTCAAACAACCTCTGTTGTAACCTTTTTTAGGAGGCCAGTATTAGGTTCCAATGCACCACTGCAGGTTTACGGTAACCCTTGGACATTCATATTGACGGTGAAACACAGAAATGGCATCAGGATTGAAGAAAAATGGCATAATGGCGACTACGGTCAGGGCTAGTTATGCAGTAAACAGTCTGTGCTTTGGACCTTTCCTGGGAGACCAGTATTAGATTAAGATGCACCACGGCATGTTTACTGTAAGAATTTCACCTTCACATTGACGAAGAAATACAAAAAGCTGAATAGGGAAAGAATACAAAAGGCACATTGCCGACTTCTTCCGAGGGGGAATAATGCGTCGCACAGTCTGTACTTTGAACCTTTCCTGGGAGACCAATATTTGATTCCGACGCACCACGGCAGGTTTACTGTAACCCTTGGACCTTCACATTGACAGTGGAACACAGAAAATGCATTGAGATTGAATGCAAAAGACAATGCCGATTTCTGGCCGGGGGAGTAACGCTTCGTACAGTCGGTGCTTAGAACCTTTCCTGGGAATCCTGTAGTAGATTTCGATGCACCACGGCAGGTTTGTTGTAACACTTGGACCTCCACATCGACGAAGAAACACAGAAACTGCATCTCGATGAATACAAAAGGCACAATGCCAACTTTTGTACAGGGGGATTAAGGCTTCATACTGTCTGTGCTTTGATCCTCTCCTGGGAGTCCGGTAGTATTTTCGGATGCACCACTGCAGGTTTACTGTAACCCTGGGAGCTTCACAATGACGATGAAACACAATAATTGCATCGCGAGAGAATACAAAAGGCACAATGCCGACTTCTGTCCAGTGGAGCAAAGCTTCAAACAGTCTGTGCTTGGAACTTTTCTCGGAAGGCCAGTACTAGACTCCGATGCTCCACTGCAGGTTTACCATAACTGTTGGACCCTGACGTTGTCGATGAAACACAGAAATTTCGTCGGTATGAATACAAAAGCACAATGCCGACATCTCTCCAGGCAGACAAACGTTTCAAAGAGTCGGTCCTTCGAACCTTTCCTGGGAGTGCAGTAGTAGATTCCGATGCCGCACTGGAGGTTTACTGTATCCCTTGTAATTTCACAGTGTTGACGAAACATAGAAACTGCATCGGTAGTAAATACAAAAGGCACGATGCCGACTTCTGTCCAGTACGAGTAATGCTTCGAACATTCTGTGCTTCGAACCTTTCCTGGGAGACCAGTATTAGATTCCGATACACCACGGCAGGTTTACTGTAATCCTTTAACCTTAATGTTAACGATGAAACACAGAAATTGCATCGGGATTGAATACAAAATGCACAATGCCGACTTCTGTACAGGGGGAGAAACACTACAATCAGTGTGAACCATTTCTGGGTGTCCAGTAGTAGATTCCGATGCACCACTGCAGGTTTACTGTACCCCTTGGTTCTACACAGTGACGATGAAACACAGAAATTGCTCCGCAATTGAATACAAAAGGCACAACGCCGACATATGTCCTGGAGGAGTTTCGATTCAAGCAGTCTGTGCTTTGAACCTTTCCTGTGAGACCAGTAGTAAATTCCGATGCCCCACTGCAAGTTTACTGTAACCCTTTGACCTTCACGTTAACGATGAAACACAGAAGTTGCATCAGGATTGAATACAAAATGCACAATGCCGACTTCTGCCGAGGGGGAGTAATGCTTCATACAGTCTGTGCTTTGAACCATTACTGGGAGTCCAGAAATACTATCCGATGCACAACTGCAGGCTTACTGTATCTCTTGGACCTTCACATTGGCGCTGAAACACAGAAACTGCATTGGGATGATTACAAAAGACTAAATTCTGACTTCTGTCCAGGTTGAGTAACCCCTCAAACAGTCTGTGTTTGATTTCCTGGGAGACCAGTATTAAATTCCGATGCACCACTGCAGGGTTACTGTAACTTTTGGACCTTCACATAGACGATGAAACACAGAAATAGCCTCGGTATTGAAACAAAAATCACAGTGCAGACTTCTGTTCAGGGTGAGTAACACTTCAAACAGTCTGTGATTTCAACCCTTCCTGGGAGACCAGTATTAGATTCCGATGCCCCACTGGAGGTTTACTGTATCCCTTGTACCTTCACATTGATGATGAAACACAGAAACTGCATCGGACACTTCTGTAATCATTCCTGTATCAAAAGTTGTATGTAAGTATTATGTAACTTCATGCAGGGGCTGTCTGAACTATTCATTGCTAGCATTGTAGTTTTCATACTTATTATTATAAACCAGTGAGCTATTCTCCCTATCTTATATAATGTGGCTTTATCTTTAAATCGTAATGGTATTGTGTCTGTATCCCTTGAGATGTTCATGCTGGTGTTGTGTCTTGCTCATGTCATTAACAATACGTCTGTTCTCCCGTACTTCATAACCAGTTGGCGGAACCACTTCGCCAATAAATACCTCCTTAATAATGGGCCGACTCACATGTCGCCTTGTACCTCCACTTCCTCATACTTCATAAATAATGGGCAGACGTACCGTCGCCGAATAACTGTCATCTCCTCACTTCTTCATTTACAATTGCCCGACTTACCTGTCGCCTAATAATATTTCTCCACAACATAAACCTCTTTGGCAGGACCATCCCTTGCCTATAAATGCATACTCTCTTGTCTCAGCGGAAATTGCGTCGCTGGCAATTCGTACATAAGAATATAATATATTTATTTCCACAAAACATAGCACAACTTTGCACTAATAATCTCCTACATCGTTTTCTGCCACCAAATCTCATTCTTTTGTCATGTGCACTTACCTGGTTTAGCGTCGTCCTCTTCTTCAGCAACTGCTAGCTTAGGTCTGTAATAGGAGCCCATATTTCACTTATTTGCTACTTTTTCCAGATTTTTCAAACATAATGCGTGATGTGCAGTACTTACTAGTTCTTAAAATTCAAAAATAAATCGTTCCACTGTATACTTTGTGATAGATGTAATGTTATTAAAAGCTCATACTGATGTTTCTTAAGGCAACGTAATACTGTGTTCTCTAGCTTGTGTCTCTGTGATGCTACACTTTGGTGTTGTAAAACTCGCTGTTCACATATTTTCCGTCAATATCTGTTTTTCACCCGTGCAATTCAGATGTTTATACTGCTGGGTTATTACGCTGTCACTAATTATGTGCCGGCCGCGGTGGTCTAGCGGTTCTAGGCGCGCAGTCCGGAACCGCGCGACTGCTACGGTCGCAGGTTCGAATCCTGCCTTCAGCATGGATGTGTGTGATGTCCTTACGTTAGTTAGGTTTAAGTAGTTCTAAGTTCTAGGGGACTGATGACCACAGATGTTAAGTCCCATAGTGCTCTGAGCCATTTGAACTATTTATGTTTGTTGTCACAAATCGAGTAAAAATTTGTCATAGCCGTGGATAGAGAAGAATGTAAAGAAGACAGAATATAGCTCAGAATGAAAGAAGAGGAAGAACGAACAGCATGAAAGAAAATGAAGTAATGCTGTCAGTTAACTCGGGTGCCTGGTAGTCGTCATCTACCTAGCAATGCAAAGAACGCTATTGCCCTCTGAGGGTTACTAATGTTATGATTATTTCTATGAGGTCTGATTCTCTTAAAGGTTCACTTAAGTGTTGATTCTTTTCCCAATAGTGTTGAAAAAACTCTTTGTAACTGTTACCACCACTACTAGCGAAACTCATTCCCTCAAAAATTTCACTCCTGACGCTATTTTGTGTGCTAGTAGACCAGTATTGATTTAAAAATACTTGTACAAATTCCTTGTATGTGTTACATGTGCTACTGACCCTGGTTCCCCATGATATTACGTCTCCCTAAAATCTACTTGCCACAGCTTTTATTTTTTGTTGTTCTGTTAGATTTTCAGGAAGTGAACCCTTGAACTGTTTAATAAAATCAACTGGATGTACGTTACCTCTACTAGAGAAAGGATGGTAAACAATAGTGGGATTTGTTACATCACTAGCATGTACAGACACTCTGTCCTTACTTTTGTCAGGAAATTGCTTAATTGCTTGCTCAAATTCCTTCAATTTATCTTGAATCGCATCTGTGGTACCTTTTCAATGAGCACCTATTTGTGAAACCTTACGACTAAGTACCTGCTGCTCATCTTTGATGTTTTCTAACTCACTTAACTGCTGTTCATGTTTATCATTACATTCTTTAGCAGCCTTGCTTTCTCGTTTATTACTTGGCTAACATTACTACTTATTGTTGATATTACACTATCCTGAGCCCCCATATCATCATTCAGCTTTTTAATTTTACAATCAAACTTCTGATTAATCTCAAGCTTACATAATTCTAATTTCTTACCCCATTCTTTTGTTTCTCGATCTATTTTACTGGAACAAGCCTCAGTTTTGGCTTCAAGTTTTGATACCTTTTGTTCTAAAGCCTTCAAATTGCTATTGATTTGAGTCACTACTGCATATGCTTTCCTGACATCACCTTTTGTTTCTCTTCACTCGGCTTTTATCTCTTCTTTAGCGTCATTTTGCCCTTTATCTATTTTATCTATTTTTTCGTTAGTTTCTTTTAAAAGTAATAATAACATAGATAACGTATTTTGCTCCTTGCTGATTTCTATCTCCCCATTATCTACTGTTGGCAATGTCTCAGCTGAAGCAGTGCCATGACTTAATCTGTGTGACTCCACTGTTGGCTCATTTGCAATGTTGACGTCAGATTCAGTGTGTCTGACGTCATCATCCAAATCTACTACGTCGTTGTGGTCAGGAGCGACAGTGTCTATGTTGTGTTGGCAGAAGAGCCAACACTGTGTTACTAGAGGAGGCCGAAATGCAAGTGTTTTAGCTCACGCAGGCTGGCGTGAGGAGGGAAGGACTATACTGACGTGAAGTCTGGAACATGACAAGGAATTAGAATTCAGAAAGCGGACGTAATTAGTTTGATACTTAACTTTAATCCATTAATGATGAACGTCGCTCTTGACGGTACATGATTCACAATATTATATGTTCAGAATAGTAACTGAATATGGCGCCTTGCTAGGTCGTAGCAAATGACGTAGCTGAAGGCTATGCTAAACTGTCGTCTCGGCAGATGAGAACGTACGAGGGCAGTTCAATAAGTAATGCAACACATTTTTTTTCTGAAACAGGGGTTGTTTTATTCAGCATTGAAATACACCAGGTTATTCCCCAATCTTTTAGCTACACAACACTATTTTTCAACGTAATCTCCATTCAATGCTACGGCCTTACGCCACCTTGAAATGAGGGCCTGTATGCCTGCACGGTACCATTCCACTGGTCGATGTCGGAGCCAACGTCGTACTGCATCAATAACTTCATCATCATCCGCGTAGTGCCTCCCACGGATTGCGTCCTTCATTGGGCCAAACATATGGAAATCCGACGGTGCGAGATCGGGGCTGTAGGGTGCATGAGGAAGAACTGTCCACTGAAGTTTTGTGAGCTCCTCTCGGGTGCGAAGACTTGTGTGAGGTCTTGCGTTGTCATGAAGAAGGAGAAGTTCGTTCAGATTTTTGTGCCTACGAACACGCTGAAGTCGTTTCTTCAATTTCTGAAGAGTAGCCCAATACACTTCAGAGTTGATCGTTTGACCATGGGCAACGACATCGAACAGAATAACCCCTTCAGCTTCCCAGAAGACTGTAACCATGACTTTACCGGCTGAGGGTATGGCTTTAAACTTTTTCTCGGTAGGGGAGTGGGTGTGGCGCCACTCCATTGATTGCCGTTTTGTTTCAGGTTCTAAGTGATGAACCCATGTTTCATCGCCTGTAAGAATCTTTGACAAGAAATTGTCACCCTCAGCCACATGACGAGCAAGCAATTCCGCACAGATGGTTCTCCTTTGCTCTTTATGGTGTTAGACAACGAGGGACCCAGCGGGAACAAACCTTTGAATATCCCAACTGGCGAACAATTGTGACAGCACTACCAACAGAGATGTCAAGTTGAGCACTGAGTTGTTTGATGGTGATCCGTCGATCATCTCGAACGAGTGTGTTCGCACGCTCCGCCATTGCAGGAGTCACAGCTGTGCATGGCCGGCCCACACACAGGAGATCAGACAGTCTTGCTTGACCTTGCGGCGATGATGACACACGCTTTGCCCAACGACTCACCGTGCTTTTGTCCACTGCCAGATCACCGTAGACATTCTGCAAGCGCCTATGAATATCTGAGATGCCCTGGTTTTCCGCCAAAAGAAACTCGATCACTGCCCGTTGTTTGCAACGCACATCCGTTACAGACGCCATTTTAACAGCTCCGTACAGTGCTGCCACCTGTCGGAAGTCAATGAAACTATACGAGACGAAGCGGGAATGTTTGAAAATATTCCACAAGAAATTTCCGGTTTTTTCAACCAAAATTGGCCGAGAAAAAAAAAGTGTTGCATTACTTATTGAACTGCCCTCGTATATAGACAGTGAACCATCGCTAGCAAAGTCGGCTGTACAACTGGGGTGAGTGCTAGGGAGTGTCTCTAGACGTGCCGTGTGGCGGCGCTCGGTCTGCAATCACTGATAGTGGCGGCACGCGGGTCCGACGTATACTAACGGACCGCGGCCGATTTAAATGCTACCACCTAGCAAGTGTGGAGTCTGACAGTGACACCACATTCCTCCCCCGCAAATCGGCGGACGATTGTGATATAAGGCCTCCGCCCGCCGTGGGGAGGATCCCATGTTGATGTATGCGACGAGGTGGGGAGCCTAACAACAGGCGAGGCTGTGCCACCCGCACCCTGCCATTCGGACCACGGGGAGCTAGGGAACGCCTGGAAACCTACTCCAGGGTGCACACCAACATGCGGTGTATGCACCCGTAGAGAGACAGGAGGGGCCGAAGGGTCGACCTCCATCGGGCCGGGGCACCCGACGGGCGAAGACGACAAATGGTCCGGAGCGGGCAAGAGTTCCATGTCGGAGGGCAACTGGTCACGGGAAGCGATCGGCGGCGCGTGACCCAGGGAGGCGCCCGACGGCTGCAGCGACGCGTCCACTGTAGGCGTCGCCGGCGGGAGAACAGGCGGCGGCGGCGGCGGCGTCGGCGGCGCGTCGGCATGGGGCAAATGGAAGGCAGCGTCAGTAACACCTGGGGCTGAGGCGAGCCTGTAGATGGGTCCCCGGGGCGTTGACCGGACGGCACCGTCGCGAAAGCAGACGGCGAGCGGCAGAACCCGTGCGACGACAGAGGCGCAGCTGATTGAGATGCCGGCGCACCTCACCAGAGGCCCCCAAAAACAGATACATAGCGCGTCCAACGCAGCGAAGAATGCGCCCTTCGAGCCAACGCTGTGAACCTCGATAGTGGCGGTAGTAGACAACGTTGCCTGGGGCAAAAGCAGGTGTCTGACGCGGCACAGGAACCCGATGCGGCGGATGTAGCAAAGACATCAATGCTCGATGATGGCGACCGTGGAGCAACTCAGCCGGCGAGTGACCTTCTCGGGGCTGAGAGCGATACGAGGATAAAAAGAGCAACAACGCGTCCTCCCGAGAATGCGACTCTTTCAACTTCAACATCTGTGACTTGAAAGTCCTGACCAATCGTTCAGCGGCACTTTTTGACTGTGGCGAAAACGGAACGGACGTCAGATGTTGAATACCACTGGCCTTGCAGAATGACTGAAATCCTGCGGACATGAATTGTGGGCCATTGTCAGAAACAATTGTCGGTGGAAGACCTTCAATGCAAAAGATAGCAGATAACGCTTGAATGGTGGCAGATGTTGTCATGGAAGACATCCAGACAACAAAAGGAAAATTACTGAATGAATGTATCACAACCAATTGCTAAGGGAAAGTGGCTTTTGGCCATGCAAAAAATTTCCGCGGTGGTGCTGATTGTTGGTTGGCACACACGATGCAGGAAGAGCGCATATTCGTAATCGCGGCATCAATTCCGAACCAAGTACAGTGCTGACGAGCAAGTTGTTTCGTTCGCACTATACCCCAATGTCCTTGGTGGAGAAGCTTTAAGACAGTGGACTGTAACGAACGTGGGTCCACGGCCCTGGACTGATCATTATCAGCACGCAACAGCAAAACACCACGTCGAACAAGAAGTCTCTCCTTGTGAGCAAAAAATCGGCGAACCAACGGGTCCCCGATCAGTGATCTTGACAAGGGCCATTGCGTAGCAACAAAACGTAGAACGGTAGCAAGCACAGGGTCGGCAGTTGTGGCTGTAGCTACACGACGAAAATCAATCGGAAACGATTCGACCACGTCATCGGTTTCCGAATCAATGAACATGCAAGCAAGTTCGGAGGAATCGAATGCCCTATCCTCAGCAACAGGCAAATGGGGCAACGCATCGGCGTTTCCGTGCTTAGCAGTGGACCGATACAAGATATCGTAGCGGTACTGCGAGAGGAAAATAGACCAGCGAATGAATTTCTGCGCTGTACGTGGAGGTACAGGCTTATTCGGATGAAAAAGCGATGTCAAAGGTTTGTGGTCTGTGATTATGGTAAAGTGACGACCATAAAAGAAGTCATGAAACTTTGTAACACCAAATACGAGAGCCAATGCTTCTTTCTCGATCTGTGAATAGTTTCTTCGTGCAGACGAGAGCAATTTGGACGCAAAGGCAATAGGGCGATCGTGTGAGCCATCTTTGTGCGCAAGCACAGCACCGATCCCGAAATCCGATGCATCCACCATCAACAAAAGGGGCTTCTGGGGAACGAATGGCGTAAGGCAAGTATCGGAAAGCAACGCCGGTTTCAACTGGCGAAAGGCGCGTTCGCATTCCGTCGTCCAGACGAACCGAACACGTTTACGGTGTAAGTGATGAAGTGGAACTGAAATGGAAGAGGCATGCAGCACATATCTGTGATAATAGTTTCC
The DNA here is from genome assembly GCF_023864345.2 of Schistocerca serialis cubense. NCBI lineage: Eukaryota > Metazoa > Arthropoda > Insecta > Orthoptera > Acrididae > Schistocerca > Schistocerca serialis. The sequence goes on along the minus strand of NC_064646.1, from coordinate 468,953,710 downwards.
AGAATGAGATTTTCACTCTGCAGCGGAGTGTGCGTTGATATGAAACTTCCTGGCAGATTAAAACTGTGTGCCTGACCGGGACTCGAACTCGGAACCTTTGCCTTTTGCGGGCAAGTGCTCTACCATCTGAGCTACCGAAGCACGACTCACGCTCGGTCCTCACAGCCTTACTTCTGCCAGTATAGTAATAGTTGATTTTTCCCAGCACACTCTGTAGCTGCTTCAAATTCTGCGGCGACTTGTATGGCACGGAGGTGCGTGGGATTGGGATGTATGCCTTGGGCATTGAGTACATGGCCCAGGTATCACAAGTCACAAGCAAAAAACACACATTTGTCCTTCCATAAGCAAAGACCATCGTCCAGATAGTTTGCTGCAGTAGGGACTGACGCACAAACAGTTTGTAGATATTGCTGAAACAATGCAGGGGCGGATGCACACCCAAATGGCAGTCATTTGAATTGATGCGAACCAAGATGCGCGTTAACCACCAAAACACGCTGGGATTCTTCGTCCACCGGTATTTGCAAGTACGCACCTGCTAGGTCCAACTTCGAAAAATATTTGCCCGGGCACAGTTTGTCAAAAAGATCTTCCAGGCAGAGTAAAGGAAAAGTTGCAATCACTAGTTGTGGATTTGCTGTTGCCTTGAAGTCCACACAAAGTCTCAATTTTCCTGAAGGTTTTGGCAAAATTACTAAGGGTGATGCCCAGAGAGAAGCCTGCACACGTTCAATTACGCCTTGTGAATCCAAATCGTGTAATGCTTTTGTGACCTCATCGCACAATGTGTGGGGAACATTGCGCACTCTGAAAAATTTCGGTTGCGCGTTTACTTTCAGTTCCAAATGTGCTTTATAGTTCTTAGCACAACCGAGGAACACTGTCTGAAGGCACAGTCTGGTTCACTGATAGGGCCTGATGTACTATAGACAAGTTAAACAGTTGAAATGAATTGAAACCAAATAAGTTCACTGCAGAAGAAGAACAAAGGACGTAAAATGACACAAGTTTTGTTTGTCCTTTGTATGTTGAAGGAAGGCTGCACTGTCCTAACACAGGGATCTCTTGACCTGAATAGCTAGTTAACTTAACATTTGCGGCACACAACGGAGGTCTTTGTAAGTATCTTGATTGATCAGTGATACTGAAGGTCCGGTATCGAGCTGCAATGGTATCACTTTGCAGTTAATGTCCAAGTCTACAAAAAGTTTATTGTCCTGCTGACGACAAGATCGACTGTCTCTGGCAACGTGAACTGACACTGGTACAAAATCACTTGCGACTTGACGGGAGTTCCAGCGATGTCGACGCACACTATTTGTAGGACAAATACAGTCACTGTTAGAGAGAGTGGCACTGGGCGGAGTGGAATGAACGACATGACTTTCCATGGGCGAAGTTTCACGAGCCGGGGTATCCTTGGTTCGATTCCGATTCCGGCGCAAAGCAAACGGCCTGGAATGGTTTCGAGTTTCTGATCTGAGCTTTTTCTGGCAAACACTCTGAACATGTCCTTTTTTATTACAGTAAAAGCAAATAGCTTGGCGTGACGGGCAATTCTCACGCGAAAGTTTAGTAGCGCACCGCAGGCATGATTTGAGCACTGCATTTGCTTGCCAGCGCGGCACACGTGGCTGAGATCCTGGCGGCAGCGGCGCGGCCGCGCGAGGGCTGTTTACTGCTCCGTGCAGCTCGCCCGGTGGGCCAGTTAACCTGACACACGGCTGGCGAAGTTTCAAATGATTCCTGAGCAAAGTCAAGTGTGTCCTGGCCATCCAATATGTCCATCACTTGTTGGAGGGAGGGACTGACTAGTTTCAAAATCTGTTCCCTTATACAAACATCAGAAACGTTCTGTGCAATTGCATCACGTACCATAGTATTGGAATATGGGAGTCCACATTGACACTCAAAAGCACAATCCCTAGTAAGGCTTTGCAAGGTTGCAACCCACTCCCGATTAGTCTGACCTGCCGTACGTTTTGTACGAAAGAAGGTATACCGTTTCGCTACTACATTGACTGATTGTTTGAAATATGCATCTAACGCCGACAAAATTTCTTTGTAGGACAGAGTTGCTACGTCGCGTCGGGGAAATAATTTGACTATCACATGGTAGGTTTGCACTCTGATGGACGACAAAAGAAAATGCTGCCGCTCGTTACCTTGAATTCTGTAGGCGGCAAAATGGAATCCAAATTGGCGTGACAACTCCGTCCAGCTTTCCAGTGCACCATCAAAAGGTCTGAATGTCGGTGCAACTCCATTTTGTGGCTGCGTTATCAGTGGACCGGCGGCTGTCGCATCGTTTTGCATTGCACGTTGACCCTGGACGAGCTGTGCAAGGGCATCCAGTAATGCCTGCGTCTGCTGATTCTGTAAGCGATAAAATTCGGACAGTACATCTGGAGATTGTGGCAAAGCCATTACACAATTAAATCAGGGCAGTATAGATAAGAACACTGTGTTTACACTTGTCGCCAATGTTGTGTTGGCAGAAGAGCCAACACCGTGTTACTAGAGGAGGCCGAAATGCACGCGTTTCAGCTCACGCAGGCTGGCGTGAGGAGGGAAGGACTATACTGACTTGAGGTCTGGAACATGACAAGGAATTAGAATTCAGAAAGCGGACGTAATTAGTTTGATACTTAACTTTAATCCATTAATGATGAACGTCGCTCTTGACGGTACATGATTCACAACATTATCTGTTCAGAATACATTCTTGAAGAATATGGCGCCTTGCTAGGTCGTAGAAAATGACGTAGCTGAAGGCTATGCTAAACTGTCGTCTCGGCAAATGAGAACGTATGTAGTCAGTGAACCATCGCTAGCAAAGTCGGCTGTACAACTGGGGCGAGTGTTACGAAGTGTCTCTAGACCTGCCGTGTGGCGGCGCTCGGTCTGCAATCACTGATAGCGGCGACACGCGGGTCCGACGTATACTAACGGACCGCGGCCGATTTAAAGGCTACCACCTAGCAAGTGTGGTGTCTGGCAGTCACACCACAGTCTACATTTTCAGTACGATCATTTAACACAGAATCAGCATTCTCCGAAACATTTCGAGTTTCATTATCTAAACTTTGCAAATTATCTTATAGATCATCAACAATGCTATCTATTTGCAAGTTTTGTGACTGATCTGAAGGATCATTACAGTCAGTATCTACTTCATCCCTTTCCCTACTTTTAAGAGGATATCATTTTTTCCAATTTTGTCAGACATTTTACACTTAATGTAATTTACAAATTTTGGCCAAATATATTTAAAGGGATTAATTTTTTGACTTTGAAGTTACAATATTACTCTCTTGTCCGTTACATAGATTAGCTATTTGCGCAAGAATAACACTTACTCTCCCATGCTATTCTACGTGCTGCCGTCAAGAAGCTCCTTGTTGGCTCTGGATGCTGTCCGGACTGCTGGAACACCCTGTTCAGCGGCTGGCACTGACCTCGCCCGCCGCTGGCTGCCGATCCTCGCACCTGACGCGGAGGTCTGCGGCCGCTGGCTCTGCCTCCCCGCGCTGCGTTGCGTCGCCACGTAGCACGTCAAATCTCGATGAAAATTATACGTAATCCCATGGACCGCGCACACGTATTTGATTTTCTGTCACTTGCACTTTAACACTTTCAGCATCTACTGTGCACGGACGTTATGTTCTCGTGAATAAAAAAAACTTGTCTGTGGCATCAAAAATCGAAGTTCAACTAAAGTTTAAAAGAGTTCAAACACAGTTCAAAAATCACATGAAACAGTTCCTACACATTTCTATTGTCATGTAGTAGCAGAACAGTCACTTTAGGTGTTATGAATTTTTCCAAGAATTTTTCACAGTTCACACACAGTCCTCGCTAATAATCAAGCCTCATATCTCCAAAGCACTCAAACATCGAAGATTTCCCCGCAAGGGATGCCATGTACGGCAAGAAAAAAAGGAGTAAAAGTGAGATGGTGTTTTACTTTCATCCTTCTTTACCGCCTCTGCATTACTGCAGATGACGTGTCACTGAGCACATTTGTACTGTGCATGCAGTACACGTGAGCTGCCTAGTTGTTTCCACTGCCCTGTGTGGCATACATAAGTTCTTGTACACTTCACTAACCTGCTGTCTTCATGATGATGATGTTCCCAGCGCAGAAAACAGCACGCAGGTCGTGGATTCTTTTTCTTGAGGCTAAAATTAACTTCGCAAGGAACCGCTGCCACCAATAAACTATAATTCATTTGGGATGCCACTCGCGTTTTTATTGATATAGACAAGAGAAACTATTCTTGATCACAACGTATTGAACATATCTTTTCGCAGTTCTTATATCTGGCTAAAATAACATGAAATACATCCTGCCGCAAACAACATGTCTGTATACTGGAACCGTCAGAACTGGAGAATAAAATTACATGAATCAAATACTAGTATTACAGACAACATGTCTGTACCCAGCGACCGTCGGAACCGTAGTAAATAAAATTGCATGAAACAAATACTGCTGTAACAGGCAACATGTCTGTCTGCTGGAATGGTCAGAACTGCAGAGCCGGACTGCCCGAGACACTACGAGCGAAAAGCCAGCAAGGCGCGACCCGAACGCCACCGGGGTGCATCGGCAGTAATATCGTCAGGCTTTTGTTTTAGTAACGCTTTGATTTTAATAATTTTGTAATGACTGATCGATAGCTGGCTGTTGAGAGATGTTTATTCAAAAAAATGAAGTTATTTGGATGACAGGCAACTAAAGTTTAACGTTTTGGCGTCCTACCGCCGAACATAGCAGCAAATCACAGAACAGCAACATCATTCAGGCGGTCTTTCTCACGAGAATGGTACTGAATCTAACATCTGTCACCGGTACCTCATTCCACATTGCGTCATCTCTATGCTTCTTGCATCTCCACTGGCCTGTGAACAGCTTCCTGGAGCCTAATATGATGGCTAAATAAGCCTGAAATATTGCAACCTTTCTTGGGAGTCCAGTTGTAGATTCCAATGCACCACGACAGGTTTACTGATGTAACACAAAAAACGCATTGGGATTAAATATAAAAGGCACAATGCAGACTTCTGTCCAGGGTGATTAATGCTTCAAACGGTCTGTGATTTTAACCATTCCTGGGAGTCCAGTAGCAGATTCCGATGCATCATCGTAGGTTCACTGTAACCCTTGGTCCTTCACATTGCCGATGAAACACAGAAATTGCATCGTTATTGAATACAATAGGCACAATGCCATCTTCTGTGCCGGGGGAGTAATGCTTCAAACAGTCGGTGACCAGTATGAGATTGCGATGCACCACGGCAGGTTTACTGTAATCAGTGGACCATGACATTGACGATGAAACACGAAAATCGCATCGGGATTGAATACGAAAGGCACAATGCCGACTTATGTCCAGGGGGATTAACGCTTCAAACGGTCTGTGATTTAAACCTTTCCTGGGAGTCCAGTAGTAGATTCTGATGCACCACTGCAGGTTTTTACTGTAACCCATGGATCTTCACAATGACGTTGAAACACAGAAATTACATTGGGATTGAATTCAGAAGGCACAATGCCATATTGTGAAATTGCATCGGGATTGAATACAAAAGGCACAATGCTCACTTCTGTTCAGTGAGAGTACTGCTGTAAACAGTTTGTGTTGGAAACTCTCATGGCAAACAAGTATTAGATGCCGATGCACCACTACGGGATTACTGTAACACGTGGACCTTCACATTGACGATCAAACAGAAAAATTGCATCGCGACTGAATACTAAAGGCACGAGTCCGACCTCTGTCCAGGCGGAGCTACGCTTCAAACAGTTTGTGATTTGAACATTTCCTGGGAATCCAGTAGTACATTCCGATGCACCACTGCACGATCGAGAATGTTGCTGATGATCTGTCCAAACAGATTGAGTCTCTTAAAGTAAAGGATCAAATGAAGAATACTGTTAGGGCACATGCTGAAGCATTGTCCGACCACTACCAAGAGTGGATTAAAAACAAAGACGGATTCATAGAAAACAAGGTCAAGAACGAACTCAGGGAAACTGTCAAAAACGCGACCTTTGAAATATTGGCAGCCCCTGGAAAAACAGGAGACATGGTCATGTCAGAATTGGGCCAGATAAGGCGAACGTTAGCTCAAGATTTACCTGAATGGCGTCAACAGATAATTGATGAAGTTCGTACAATAAAATGTCAAGTTGAAAATTCCCCACCTCCCGTGTCAGGAGAGTGGAATAATTCACCACGATGTAATGAACAACAGCAGGTACATAATCGTTCACCATTTGATAACGCTCAAACTCATAGTTCTATAGAAGCACTATTTAACCACAGTACCAGCCCACCCACTTTTGTCAGTTTGATGCTGGAGGAAAGCGTGATCAAACATCGTGTTTTTCCGACCTTTCAACCACAGAAAAGAGAAATTCATCCTATAGTGTTCCTCCGAAATTTTTCAGGAATTTTCCCGAATAGCTGGAGTGACCGCCAGCGAATTCAATTCGTTGCTGGATTTATCGTAGGCGATGCTGCCTTATGGGGAACCGAAATGGTCGACTCTTGTAAAAGTTACAAAGAGTTTGAACAGACGTTTCTAGCTAAATTCTGGAGTTCTGGTGTGCAGCAGCGCCTGAGAAAAAAGGTTTACAACGCCGAAGTGTTTAACAGTAAGCGCGGTAGTTTGAGAAGATATTTTGAAAAGTATTTAGCGAAAATAAAGTTCTGGGATTCGCCGATCACAGCCAAAGACGTTATTATGATTCTAAAAACTAAGCTACCGATTGCGATCAGAGAAAAGTTAGTAAACGTGTCTGAGGACGATACCCCAGATCACGTAAGAAACAGATTGACCGTCCTTACGGCGGGACAGGCAACCGTAAAAGTAGTTTTCCCGTCGGTCAACAGATGTCACAGGCGACGCTACAATGCTAACTGACCTGTCCATGTCGCGGAATTGGCAACGCTGTATCTTCCGTGACGTGAATGACGCTGATTTGCGTTCGGCTAGAGCGCTGCGCGCCAAATGCATTCGCCACACTGCTGACTGTAGCTCATGATCGGCTGTGGTTTTTCCCGAGTTTTCAATCTAAGAATGTAGATTAGCTCCTGTAATTCTACAAACCAAGTTTATTTCTCACAACCACATGCGAAGTGAAAGAAACGAAAAGTAACACACAAACATTTCTCGCGAGTTACTGTTTAAATGCAGACTGTATTGCAGTCGCAAGGGTTTTACACTCGCCTTCCATGCCGTCTATTTCCTCTTTGCCATACAGCTCTTCTGATACGGATTATGGTGGTAAAAAAGATCTCCACGTGCAGGTTAACACTAGAAAGTTTTCAAAATGCGCACTCGGTTATGATGCGAATTAAGGCTGGACATATTTCAGTGACAGTCATTTCAAACTTAAATTCTTTTACTTTGCATGTAACTTATCGTAAATGATATAGGAGTGGCACAAAACGATGAATATTGGATTGTTGTTGAAAGGGGGCTGCAAACGCGGCAATATACAAGTGAAAGCGTGTTTTTCGAGCATATTTTGGCGGTGTCAACTTTGAAGAGCCACAGACGGCAAACCATAATCATGTTTAAAGTTTACTTTGTACAGTTTAAAGATAACCCGCAAATATTCGCAACAGACATACGCTTTTATCTGCAACACAGTTATTACTTGGGATATCCGCACTCGCGCAGACCTGTTACTGTAAGTAGTGTTGTTTTCAAGTGAAAGCTGTGTGAGGATTATTAGCGCACAGATAAAAAAAATTAAAATAGGCAGCGTCTATAGTTTGCATGTTATGCTCGTTCTCTTCTATTCTCCTCCCTTCATTCCAGTATAAACGCTTGTTCACAAGTATAAACGAATGGCAGTGAACATTGGCGAATTACCTATGAATAGGCTACTCGTTTGCAGCAGTGTAAACGAGGTTTTACACTCGTTCACTTCGTTCGCTCTAGTATATACCAGGATTTAGAGGGACCGATGATCTAGCAGTTAGATGACGACTATTATTCATTTATTTCACTGTTGCGATTTCAGCTCTAGAGTCATTTTCATGTGCCAAGGGAAAGGTCTTGTAAGGTAATGCTTCTTAAATTGTTTACCAAATGTTACCACACTATGCTTTGCATTTTGTTATCCATATGTTATATTGGTTTCAGTTTTTACATTGCACACAAAAATGCCTCTACACCCAAAATTACGATAGTGAAGTGAATAAACAGTTTTAAAAAATCCAAATCGCAGCAAAGATTTCATTTAAAAATTATATGATATGATTCTTGTACAGGAAGGGCTGCCACGTTATATCGAATACGACATCGACAAAATTTAGATAGGATCTAATGCTTATGGATCTTTATTAATTCTTACTCGTAACTAATTTATTGATTTACCTGAATTTAAAATCCACTCGCCTAACCTTTCTTTATCTTTGACGGGAAATCTGAACATTTTTAGTTCAGTATTTGTTCGTCTACTCCTTCCACAGTTGATATACTCGTAGGTCCTCGGTATGACGACTCGATCCTCTACCACCGGTATGTCAGAAACAGCTGTACTTCACAAACGCCAAATAGTGGAAAGCTGCACGTGTTCGGCCGATGTTGCCACATATTTCACAGAACGGAGTGTCATCTAGTGGTTGATTCCAGAAGTAAGGGTGTGACGCTGTTGCCGCCTGGTGATAAGTGTTGCCTGCTAGACCAAGCGATCGGTCAATCTGTTTCTTACGTGATCCGGGACGATACGGACACCTTCCTATCTGTGTTAGACTCGTTAGATCTGATTTACGAAGACGCTAGGGCTGATGTTGGCAACGCCCACTTCAGTGCAGGCGGCCAGCACAATACCGAATACGCAAGCAACAATGGTGGCCGAGCGAAAGCGCGTCACAGCGACGGCCAGTACCAACCCCACAACGGTTTCAAAAATAAACACACTACATACTCCAACAGTAAATACAAAATTAAGTACAATAACGGCCAGAGATACAATCCAATATATAATTCGTCACCACCTCAATACGGAAATGCACATTATAATACACAGCCCCAGCAATATGGAAACACGCAACCAATCAACGGTAATTATCAAAACGATCAGTCTTACGATTCAAATCGTCAGTGGAAAGGAAATAAATGGCATAATCAAGGTGGAGACCAACGTACAGCTTTCAGTAACGGTTACAATCAAGACAAGCCACAGCAAAATATTTTTCAGCCACAAAATATACACTTCTCGCAACAAGCGAACGGACCTTCGGGAAGTCTGAAGCCTAAACGCCCGCATAATACGCAAATTTATTATGCGCAAGCGAATACGCCAGAACAACAAGACCCATTTCCCGAGTTCGTACCACAAAACCAACACCAGTTCGAGACGGAGGAAACTTTAAGAAATATAAATCAGCAGGAAAGTAAGCGTCGAGCGGAAACTTAAAAGCAACACCTTTGAGCCTCCTAGAGGATGCTGCAGGTTTGAATGGGGCACCCTGTCCCTTAGTCCAGACGAAATTAAAGCAATTAGGTATGACAAAGAGACAAACTTACGGGATGATCTAGTAGCAGACACTGAGACGAATGACAATGATGACGTATGGGACGAACAAGTTCAAACTTCCATAAGAGTATCAATTGCCAACATACCAGTAAAGCCATTGTAGATACAGGAGATAATATAAATGTCTTATCTTTATGTTTATTTAAGCAAATATCCTCTGTATGCAAAATTTTATCACTTCCAATTCAAGGTTGCACCGTTTCGCGAGCAATTGGTCCATTAACACAATGTGTAAATCTTCAGACTCAGCTTCAAATCCAGATAGAGTCTATTTCAGTAATTTTCTTATTGTTAAAAACCTATCAGTGCCATGAATCCTAAGTATGGAATTCTTGAGGCAGACGAAAGCTAAAATTGACATCGAGTGTGGAATCTGTACTCTAGTAGCGAGTCAGCAACAAGGAACTGTAAATTTGTTATGAAGTAAGGTGAAGGCAACCTTTGGGGGTTCTTCAAATAGCAGTACGGCCACGGACTAAAAGACAACAGTACAGTCAGACAGAAAACATGACAGATCTTGAAAGTGTTAATGATGATGAGTATAAAGACCTAATTCCCGGTCAGAATGAATTATACGGTAAAGCTAGTGAGTCCACTGAATTATCCAAACAACAGAAGAATGAGCTTTACAATTTGTTAACAGATCACGTTCAAGTATTTTCTACGAAACCTAGACTAATAAAAGGCTTTGAATATCGAATGGATGTCCTGCCCCATTCAACCTACTGTAGAACAAGCTATTCCATTCCATATGCGAGACGCGAAGCTGTCAAGTGCGAGATCAGGAAAATGTTACGCTGGAATGTGATAGAAGTATCTCATTCACCTTATTCGAGTCCTTTATTGTCTGTACTAAAATCAGATGGCTAGACCTAGATGCAAGATTAATCAATAAAATTATAGTACCCATAAGAATGAGACCAGAGGCTCTTGAAGAGCATCTGCAGAAGTTTCATGGAGTTAAGTATTTGAGCACCCTTGATTTGAAAAGCAGTTACTGGCAAGTAAAACTTGCGCAGGAGTCTAGGAAGTACACTGCGTTTATATTTGCCGATAGATCTTACCATTTCAAAGTTGTACCGTTTGGACTAAATGTGAGTTCCAGAATTTTTATTTCTGCCCTTGACTATGTACTAGGTCCTGAACTTTTAGATGAGGTAACAGTCTATGTGGATGACGTTCTTGTAGCATCGAAAAATTGGGAAGAAAATTCACAACTTTTTTTGCAATTTTTTATTTATATATTCAAAAATATACAGTTTTTTTTGGAAAAAAGGCTGTGTTAAATTATGCAGAAGGTACTGTGTAACATTTACTGAAAGTTTGAAACAAATATGTTTGGAAGATCCTTAGAAAATATGTAATTAGTATGAGAAAATAAAAGTTTTGGGAATCGAGCGACAAAGATTGGATTAACTTTTTAGTGCATTCCAGGTCCATAGGATGGATTATCTTCATCCTCTGCAAACTCCTCCTCCAGCTTCCTCTTGTTCCTCCTCCTGTTTACTCTTGCTTGTATTTCTAGACTCTTTACAGCCATGTCTGCAGCCCGAAGGCGTTCCTTGTCTAAAGCAAGCATCGCTCGTTGTTGTGTTCGTAGATTTTGCTACCATTTTCTTCAGTTGCAGTTACTGCAACACTGTTCCAAAAGGTGGTCATGTATGAACACTTATCACATTTCAGTTGTATTTCACTAGCAAGTCCTACGTGCTTTATTATGGAGAGTTCCAGACCAACTTCACTACAATGAATACATCTTACACAGTTTGAAAAAATTCCTTTGAGAACCGACATATCAAATATTTCATTCACATCCGATTCGCCCATAAAACATTCATAGTTTTCACTCATTGAACCAAGCTTCTTCTGTGAAGTATTTTCTTTCCCACTTTGACTGCTATGGGCAGGTGTACTTGAGAGGTTAGGTTCACTCACTTGGTTATCGTCTTTATTGTTTGCAGTAATAACACATACCTTTGGCTTTCCAACGTTTCTCCTTTTCTTAAAAGCCTTCAGAGGATTTCTAATAACTTTACTTTTACTCATTATTATACTTCAACAAAACAGAGACTCAAGAAACAGAATTAATTACGAATATTTTCGAGATAACGACAGAGTAAATAAACATGAAACAATCGACAATCACACCAGCGATATATATTGAACCATCACAGGTTAGCCACAACACATACTTTATCTCACATCACTAAAATGTACCTGATGAACACGGACGTTAATAATAACACCATTTGACAGCAGTTTAACAGCGCCACAGTGGGTCACGCCCATGTAGAACACATTTCAAAAAAAATTTAAAAATAGTTGTAGTCTTCGGAATTGAATAAATTATATATCTATTAAAAGGTAATAGTCTGCAGATTCAGAAAACGCAAAAAAGTAAAAATTGAACTTTTCATGATTTTGAGCCTTTCCGGAGCCCCTTAAAGACAAGCACATACGAGAGAAACTTTGACATAAATGAAGCTCCCCGTCACAAGTCACTAAATAAGATGAGCATTAAAAAAATGTATTGGGCCTACAAAATGAATAAGCAAGCGTGATAAAGATTACTATGAATTAAATTAATTTTTAAATTAGATTGGAATGAATTTGGGCAAGAAAAATGAATTATAATATCTTACCTGTGACCGTAGGCATAAATAGTAAAAAAAAACTAATTAAGAAACAATTGTTCTGATTCAAAGTGGTCAATTAGATTATTTCTCGATTTAAATGAACTCTTGTAAATATTAGTATGTAAATCAACTTGTAAACACCGTGTGATGTTATGAAGCGAGAATGTCTTTTAATACACCGTTCACGCAGACGCTCACCACAGTGCAAGTGAAGTTTTTAAAGTTCGACGATTTTCAGTGGCAGTATTCTACTGCACCATATGTGTGAAAAATTCATTGATGTGTGCAGTGTGTAATAATGTGTCATTCCACACATGCAGTTGCAGCGGTAGCTACCACTTACCTGTGAATCCGTAATTGGATAGTGGACAGGAAGTGATGTGAGGCAGTTTCGGTGGCAGAAGCTCCCTCCAGCAATTTAAAAAGCACAAAGCCACGATCCGCCGAACAAAAGCGACGCACAGCACCTCAGACGCGAAATCAACGCTCTGCAAGTAAGCTCCGGTCACGTGCGCAGACTGAATTTCAAGATTGCTGGCAACAGTGGAGGCGGACAGCCACCATGTGACGAAATAATGTGAACGTTCAACCGCCAACAGCAGTGGTGTGCGCTACATTCTGTAACAAAAACATTCACACCCACTACTGAAAACATTTTTGTATGTATCATAAACCTTCTGAGAGACTCTAAGATAGAGAAGTTTGCGTAATTAGTATAATGACACAGAGATAAGTCACAAGGTCCCTCTGAAGACTGTTGAAATGTAAACTTTAACGAGAGGTCACGATACGAATGAAAATAAAAACAAGAAAATACGTCAAAGGATCCGATCCTTCCTATATCCCATCCCACATGTATATAAAATTAGTTTTGTAAGCTATTCTAATATAAGATATTTTATCTGTTTCATATGTGAAATAAGAGCAACGCTACACAGGCTAGTATCAGATTCCGATGCACACTAAAGGTTTACTGTAAACCTTGGACCTTCATATTAACGATGAAACACAGAAATTGCATCGGGATTGAATACAGTAGGCACAATGCCGACTTGTCATGGGCGAACAATGCTTCAAACAGTCTGTATTCGTACCGTTCCTGGGAGGCCAGTATTCGATTCCGACGATACATTGGGGGTTTTCTGTAACCCTTGGACCTTCATATTGACGATGAAACACAGAAATTGCATCGGGATTGAATACAGTAGGCACAATGCCGACTTATGTCCGGGGGAGCAATGGTTCAAACAGTCTGGATTCGTACCATTCCTGTGAGGCCACTATTAGATTCCGATGCACCAATGGGGTTTACTGTAACCCTTGGACCTTCACATTGACGATGAAAAACAGAAATTGCATCGGGTTTGAATACAGTAGGCACAATGCCGACTTATATAAAGGGGGCGAAATGCTTCAAACAGTCTGTGTTCGTACCGTTCCTGGGAGGCCAGTATTAGATTCCGACGCACCACAGGACGTTTACTCTCACCCCATGGACTTCCACATTGACGATGAAACACAGAAATTGCATTGGGATACAATACAGTAGGCACAATGCCGACTTATGTCCAGGGGGAGCAATGCCTCAAACGGACCGTGTTCGAACTTTTCAGGATGGCCAGTTTTTTATTCCAATGCACCACTGAATGTTTACTGTAGCCCTTGGACCTTCATATTCACTATGAAACACAGAAATTGAATAGGGATTGAATACTGTAGGCACAATGATGACATATGTCCAGGGGGAGCAATGCTTCAAACAATCTGTGTTCGTACCTTTCCTCGGAGGCAGTATTAGATTACGATGCACGACTGGAGGCTTCCTGTAACCCTTGGACCTTCCGATTGACAATGGAACGCAGAAATTTCATCGGGATTGAGTACAGTAGGCAGAATGCCGACTTATGTCCAGTGGGAGCAATTCTTTATACAGTCTGTGTTGGTACCTTTTTCTGGAAGGCCAGCATTAGATTCCGACGCACCAGTGGAGGTTTACTGTAACACTTGGACATTCAAATTGACGATGAAACACAGAAATTGCACCGGGTTTGTATACAGTAGGCACAATGCCGACTTATGTAATCCGGGAGAAATGCTTCAAACAGTCTGTGTTCGTACCATTCGTGGGAGGCCTCTATTAGATTCCCATCCACCACTGGAGGTTTACTGTATACCTTGGACATCCACATTGACGATGAAATACAGAAATAGCATCGGGATTGAATAGAGTATACACAGTGCCGACTTATGTCCTGGGGGAGCAATGCTCCAAAAAGTCTATGTTCGTACCGTTCCTGGGATGCCAGTAGTAGATTCCGACGCACCACTGGAGGTTTACTGTAACCCTAGGACCTTCAGATTGACAATGGAACACAGAAATTGTATCGGGATTGTATACAGAAAGCACAATGAGGACTTATGTAAAAGGGGAGTAATGCTTCAAACAGTCTGTGTTCGTACCATTTGTCGGAGGCCGGTATTAGATTCTGACGCACAACTGGAGGTTTACTGTAACCCTTGGACCTTCAGATTGTCAATGGAAGACAGAAATTCCATCGGGATTGGATACAGTAGGCACAATTCCGACGTATGTACAGGTTGAGCAATGCTTCAAACAGTCTGTGTTCGTAACGTTCGTGGGAGGCCAGTATTAGATTCCGACGCGCCACTGGAGGTTTACTGTAACCCTTGGACATTCACATTGACAATGGAACACAGAAAGTGCATCGGGATTGAATACAGTAGGCACAATGCCGACTTATGTCCAGGGGGAGCAATGCTTCAAACGTCTGTGTTCGCACCTTTCCTGGGAGGCCAGTATTAGATTCCTATGCACCACTGGAGGTTTACTGTAACCCTTGGACATTCACATTGACGATGAAACACAGACATTGCATCGGGATTGAATACAGTAGGCACAGCGCCGAGGTATGTCCAGGGGGAGCTGTGCTCAAAAGTCTGCGTTCGTACCTTTATTGGGAGGCCAAGATTAGATTCCGATGATCCACAGGAGTATTACTGTAATAGTTGGACCTTCAGGGTGACAATGGGCACAGAAATTGCATCGAGATTGAATACAGTAGGCACAACGCCGACTTACGTCCAGGGGGAGCAATGCTTCAAAAGTCTGTGTTCGTACCTTTCCTGGGAGGCCAGTATGGGATTCCGAATGACCACTGGAGGTTTACTGTAACCCATGGACCTTCGGATTGACAATGGAACACTGAAATTGCTTTGGGATTGTATTCAATAGGTACAATGCCGTTTTATGTCCAGGGGGAACAATGCTTCAAAAGTCTGTGTTCGTACCTTTCCTGGGAGGTCTAATATGATAAAAAAAATTATTGGGTTAAATATATTTCAGTTCTTTCAATTTAAATCTGTTTTCATACTAGAATGTCGTGTTCCCAGTTTGGCACAGTTTTGCCACAGGAGACACGAAAGCGGTCGAAGACGTCCGTCTTCCGGTCGGCTCCTGATCGTTGTCAGAAGGAGGCTAGTTTTTGATTACGCAAAGACTTCTATTATTTGGAAAAGAACAACCCGGATTTCTTTACGTAATCAAGTTGAATTTTATGATTACCTAAGGGACCTTTAACAATGAACAGTAAAAAAAAATTGCATTTGCAAATGAAATCACTAATAAATGGGGCAGCTATGAGTTGTATAGAAGACAAGGAGCGACATTCTGTCTACGACCAGGATGCCGCAGTATTCTCTGCTGTAGTAAAGGCTGTTTGACATTTATAAAAATAATATATCATGGAGGTTAAAAAAGTATAAAGGAAAAGAACAGAATAAGAAATCTGGTAAACACTAAATATATTCAAATAATTCTCAATTGCAAATTAGGGCTTATTTACAAACAATATAACTTACATAAGTACTTTGCTAACTGTATGGTGCGATCAGATTTCAGCCTGCCCTGTGCTGTCTCCTTTGTATACGTTTTTGTCACAAATTACAGTCATTACTTTTCTCCTTCGTTAAAGACAATTATTGCACCGTTCAACACCTTCATAACAATAACTTGCCGTTTTACAGTTGCGAACATAAATACTTCAATTTTATTAATTAGTAATGTTGTCTGCACGCTGGCGAGACCGCTCACTAATATAGCTTAAAGTCGAACTTCTTTACGTTTTCACAATACAATCAGAAGTAGTACATTAAAATCTGAAGATCTACAAAAGTTTTTTCTTTAGTGTCATCTTTTGTAAGTAGGCTGTTTATGTTTTCTTATTGGCAACGTTACGTAGCGCTCTGTATGAAAAATCACTGGCTATGCTGTGTGCAGTCTGTGGCTAGTTTGCATTATTGTCTGCCATTGTAGTGTTGGGCAGCTGGATGTGAACAGCGCGTAGCGTTGCGCAGTTGGAGGTGAGCCGCCAGCAGTGGTGGATGTGGGGAGAGAGATGGCGGAGTTTTGAAATTTGTAAGACTGGATGTCATGAACTGCTACATATATTATGACTATTAAGGTAAATACATCATTTGTTCTCTATCAAAATCTTTCATTTGCTAACTATGCCTATCAGTAGTTAGTGCCTTCAGTAGTTAGAATCTTTTATTTAGCTGGCAGTAGTGGAGCTCGCTATATTGCAGTAGTTCGAGTAACGAAGGTTTTTGTGAGGTAAGTGATTTGTGAAAGGTATAGGTTAATGTTAGTCAGGGCCATTCTTTTGTAGAGATTATTGAAAGTCAGATTGCGTTGCGCTAAAAATATTGTGTGTCAGTTTAAGCACAGTCATGTATAATTTTTCAAAAGGGGACGTTTCACATGTCGACCCTTAGCCGAGGATACCTCACTGGAATCTTCTGATTTTTTCTTGTAGTTTGTGTAATTAGTGTAGCTATTGTTTATTGCTAGCGCATAATTATAGAGAGAGAATTTCCTTTGTAGTTGTAGTTTTTCATTGTTGTACAGTAAAACAGTTGTGGCATGCATGTAGATTTGCAGCAAGTATTTCGCAGCTGCGCTTGCAATTAACGAGATATTATTTTCAGTGCTACGTTAATGTGTTCTCTTATTTTTGCTCTTCAAATTGTGCTTTTCTGTGTTATCGTGTGAGCCGGCCGAAGTGGCCGTGCGGTTGAAGGCGCTGCAGTCTGGAACCGCAAGACTGCTACGGTCGCAGGTTCGAATCCTGCCTCGGGCATGGATGTTTGTGATGTCCTTAGGTTAGTTAGGTTTAACTAGTTCTAAGTTCTAGGGGACTAATGACCTCAGCAGTTGAGTCCCATAGTGCTCAGAGCCATTTGAACCATTTTGTTATCGTGTGAAATATTGTGACAATAATGGCGTGTGAAAAACGTAATACTACGCTCCAAAGTAAACTGAGAAATGACAGTGAAGACGAAAGCAGTGTGTTAGCGCCACCGAGTAATGAATTAACTAATGTTCAAAGTAGTAATTTGGTAATTGTGCATAGGGAAATGGAGCGGGCTGCAAACAATGGCGTAGGCAGTGAAACAATTAGTGAACAGGGAAGCATTATCGATCGATCGCTCGGCAACAGCTCGCCTCAGGAATCCGAAATGACAGGACACAATTTTGCAAATACTGTAGATTCAGTTTTTGCGTCCTCACCGTTTTCTCAAATAAGTCAAGACACGTTTTCTGCTTGTCAAAATGTGAATGTTGCCGGTGCAAATGCACTGCCGAAAAGCGTAGAGGAACAGATTCCAGACACTAATGCATTGTTATTACAGCTAATGCAACAAATGGAACAAAATCAGAGACAAACACAGCAAAAGCTTCAAAAGTTAGACACAATGGGACAACACCAGAGACAAACACAGCAACAGTTAGACACAATGGAACAAAATCTTCAAAAGTTAGACACAATGGAACAACACCAGAGACAAACACAGCAACAGTTAGATACAATGGAACAAAATCTTCAAAAGTTAGACACAATGGAACATCACCAGAGACAAACACAGCAACAGTTAGACACAATGGAACAAAATCAGAGACAAACACAGCAAAAGCTTCAAAACTTAGACACCACACTTGAACAAACACGTGAAGATTTAGCTACTAAGTTACATAACATTGAATCGAAATGTCAAAAAGTCTGTAATGAAGTAAAAACACAAATTTATGAGCATTTTCAACCTATTTTTTCACGGCATGAAAATGCGTTACAGAATCACGAAGCAGCCATAAAAGAACTACAAACCATTGTTCATGAAAATCACGACACCTTGCAAGCTAAAATTGACTCAGTTGCATCTACCGATTCGGTTACGCAACTTGCAAAAACTCAGGAAAACTTAAAGGACACAGTAGATACTCTGAAACTTGGTTCAGAAAAACACACTGAGGAAAAAAGTAAAATATCGGAGAAAGTAGCCGAACTTTCGGATCAGTTCAACAACTTATCTACAAAGGTAGATGATGATCTGAATGACACAAGACCTGTAGCTTTCACTGACACTGAAGAGTATGAACAAATTAGAAAATTCAAACAAAATCAAAATCAAATCAATACACAGTACAAAAGTGAAATCTGGGAAGTACAAGATCAGTTGGCACAAGTAATACAAGAATTACATATTTCAGAGGACACTCGCGCTCCAGTATGGGAAGAGGGACTTAGAAATACGGAACGACCACAAAATAATAACACAGGACACTTCGTAAATTATGAAAGAAATTGGCAAGGCACACCGAATTTTGAGATGGAACCGCCGAAACGACGTAACGATGACCAACATGCGACTCGCCGACATGATGATTTTGACTATAAGCTGTTCATTACTACACGTAAATTCAAAACATTTAAGAATTCTGGCAACGACATTCATCCACAAGCATGGCTCCATCAATACTCTCATTGTTTTCATCCCAACTGGTCGTTAGAACACAGATTAGAATTTATGTGTGGCTACTTAGAGAATGAACCAGCTGTAAGAATGCGATCGGTCATTCACGATTGTCGATGTGAAGGAGAATTTTATCATGCCTTCCTCTCAGCATATTGGTCTCAAGCTACACAAGACCGAGTATAACATAGCATCATAATGATGAAACATTTCGAACAATCTGAATTCTCCAGTCTTGTGAAATATTTTGAAGACATGTTGCACAAGAATCAGTACCTGTCAAACCCACACAGCCCCTCAGAACTCTTCCACATTTGCTTAATCAAATTACCTGAACATTTACGACATATTATTTTGGCAGGACGTTGCAAAGACGACATTGAAGCTTTTCAGGGACTCTTACAAGAATTAGAAATTGACACTGACAATCACGGAATGCGAAAACAAGAGCACAACAATTGCAGGTCACATCCGTCACGATTCCGCGATGAAAGAAATAATAACTGGACACGACAAGGCTATTCTCACAACACAAATCGTGACCAAAACAGACACCACGCTTATGACAACCGTTGGCAGAATAATAGTTACAGAGAAAGATCGCACTTCCGCAGTAATGAATATAACAGAGAGAATCATAGAAACAGACAATATGGGAACCAAAATAAATATTATCAAGGGAGACAGAATAACTTTAGACACAACGGTCCAGCGCCCAGTTACGATTCAGGGAGAAATTCTCCACCACGTGACCGACAAGAAAGAAACTATGGAATCTACCGACATGACGACAGACAATATGATCGTAACGACAGACCTGAATTGCATCAGAACTGGCGGGATTTAAACAGGGCAGGGCCCTCTCGACAAGGTGAATTTGTAGAAGTTAGGTCTCCAAACCCCAATAACGACGCGCCAACAAAGAGACAATAGGCAATGACTCATACCGCTGGCGGCCACAAAACGTACGTATGAAACTAACGACGCAGCTGCCGTAGCTAGTAATTACGTAAAAATGGAAGACATTAGGGACATCTTACTCCAAGAACACGACGTAAAACATAACAACATTGCATATCCTGTGATTCACATTACAGTAAATGACGTAAAATTTACGGCAGTACTTGACTCTGGCAGTCCCATTTCAGTAATTAGTGAAACAGCCTTTAGCAAATGCAACAAATCGAACGATTGCCCCACATTTCCGTTACGTAAGATTAAATTACAAGGTGCAATCTTTGGAAAAAGTGTAGATGTACGCCAACAAACCAACTTAGAATTCTTTTGTCAAAGCCACAGCTTCTCTATGAACTTTCTTATTGTTCCATTATTGTCGACGGAAATTATACTGGGAGTAGACTTTTTGAATGAATACAAAGCAATCTTAAACTTTCACGATGCTGAAATAAGTTTAGGAAAAGGAGGTAAGTCAGTAGCTTTGAAATTTGAAGATTGGCTCTCAAACCATGACGAGGAAATTAATCGGCTTTACCTTCTGTTAGACAACAGTTCGGAATTTTCTACGGAACTAGACACTAACAATCACTGTGCAAGTACTGACAGGGATGATATCGACGGCATATTTGAAACTAATGAGTTAATTCAGAATAAAATTCAAACAATTGACAATTGTAGTGACAGTGATAGGCAGGACCTTTTTGAGATTTTAAAAGCACATTCCACAGTTTTTACTCACAAAACAGGAACAATCAACGGATTTCAATACCAATTTCTTGTTCGTGAGCATACTAAATTTTGTGTTAGACCATACGTAATTCCGGCACATGATAGGGACCATGTTAGAACAGAAATACAATCTATGCTTGACGAGGGGATTATTGAGCCTGCAGTAAGCTCATACAACAATCCATTACATGTTGTTGAGAAGAAAAACGGATCGATCAGGCTTGTCTTAGATTCAAGACAAATCAATACTATCATCATTCCTGAAACAGACAGGCTGCAAACGTTGGAAGAACTTCTTCAAAATTTTAATGGTGTAAAAGTGTTGTCTTCCATTGATCTCAGATCCAGCTTTTATCAGATCGAACTTCATCCAGAATGTAGAAAATACACAGCTTTCCTTTGTTTTGGCGTTTGTTATCAGTTTCGGAAACTTCCTTTTGGTTTGAACATTTCTTCGGCAGCATTCATTCGCAGGCTAAATTCCATATTACCTGAGTTCTTAAAACGTCACATCACCTTATATGTGGACGATATTCTGATAGCAGAAGCCTCATGGGAACAACACAATCGTACCCTCAACAGCGTGTTACATATTTTTTCAGAATCTGGAATTACAGTTAACTTGGAAAAGTCTGAATACGGTAGGTCAAAGGTGAGGTTTTTGGGACATATTATTTCTTCTGAAGGCATTCGGCTGGATCCTGAAAAGTTAGAAGCAATCAGAGCCATTCCAGCTCCATCCACAAAAAGACAAGTCCGCAGTTTTCTAGGTCTCGTAAATTTTTACCGTCGTTTTCTGAATATGCAAATTCTAGTTACACCAAAACTTTGTTCTCTTACTGGAAAAAATATTATTTGGAACTGGGACGAACAAGCACAGTTGGAATTCAATTCTTTGAAAGAATCGCTACTTAACGCGCCAATACTAGCTCATCCAGATATGACACAAGATTTCTGCCTTAGCACGGATTCTTCTAAAGTCGGTCTTGGTGCCCATTTATTTCAAGAAGCCACAGAAAATGACACTACTGTTCAGAAAACCATTGCTTTTGCTAGCCGAGTGCTAACAAAATCTGAAAAAAATTATTGCGTTACTGAATTAGAAGCTTTAGCTGTCATTTGGGCATTTAACAAATTCCGTTTCTTTCTTTCTGGTAAGCGCGTAAAAGTATACATCGTGCATTACAATTTCTTATGTCTTCAAAATTAAATCATGACAGGTTAAAACGTTGGGCATTGTTTCTGCAAGAATTCCACTTCACAATAGTCTACATTCCCGGCAAGGAGAACATTGTTGCGGACGCACTGTCACGCGCACCGGCTGGGCTTGAGAAAAGTAACACAGAAGGCAATCTCGAGAAAAATTTCAGCATTCTTTACATTCAGAAAGTCGCCTTTGAAAACTTCATCACCACATCTTTAAAGGACATTGCTCATGAACAAGATAAAGATCCGATTTGGAAAGACATCAAAAGTAAATGGCATGAAAAGCCGCACACTCAGATTCGGCATTATTATCTGGTTAGAAACAAAATACTCTTCAAACGCTGCACTGTTGATGACAAGCTATGGGTACTTTGCATTCCTGACGATTTTGTTAATAAGCTCATTTGGTACATTCATTTCAGCTAAGCAAATTTTGGTCCACGAAAATGTTATCATATTCTTCGGACGACTTGTTATTTTAACAATATGGAAAAGAGAATGCGAAGAGTCTTGTCTATTTGTGAACTTTGTCAAAAGGCGAAACCATCTACTACCTCACATCGTGCTCCGTTGTTTCCTATTATTCCTTCTAAATTAAAAGAATTTGTTGCTGTTGATCTCTTGGGACCCCTTGTCAGAACATCGAATGGATTTTCGTACATTCTAGTCGCTGTTGAACTTACTTCAAAATTTGTTTATTTCACTCCGTTACGTAAAGCCACTGGACGGTCTGTATCCAACGCCTTTATTAAAAATTTCTTACGTGAAGTTGGCCACGTTGCTAAAGTCATTTCAGATAATGGACCGCAATTCAGATCTGCTGTTTGGTCACGCATGCTTCGGAATCATAAAATCAAACCTGTTTTTATTTCATTGTACTCACCACATTGTAACCCGTCTGAAAGGATTATGAAAGAAATCAATAAGCTCTGCAGACTTTATTGTCACAGAAAGCATCAGCATTGGGACAGATATTTACACCTATTTCAAAATGTGCTGAATTAAATGCCTCATGATTCCACTGCTTTACCACCTACTCTTGTACTGAAGAATGAAGAACCACCGAACAGAATCAGAGAGCTTGTACCTTTCCCAAATACACGTAAACTTCGACACAAGGACATAATTGATTTGGCTATTAAAAATATAAAATCTGCAGCAGACAAAAGGAGAAAACTTCACGGTAAAGCAAAAGCAAAGAAATTATACATTGGTCAGAAAGTTCTCATTAAAGCTCATTCATTATCACTTAAGAAGAAACACTTGAGTCACAAATTCTTTCTAGTTTACAATGGACCTTACAGAATCCGACGTATACCACATGATAATTGCGTTGAAGTTGAAACTCTGCATACTAGGAAGAGTCAAGGATTGCACCACATTTCACATGTAAAACCGCTTATTGAAAGATAATCTGCTTTTTAGCTTTGTCTTTGCCATATAACTTTTCATGTTACATTACTAGTATGCTTGTTGGACTTAGAAACTGTTAACATGCAACAATGTTTGAAGTTAAATATCCAGTCAAGAACCAAGAGAACTTATTGAAACAGAAATTACGAATGCATTGTTATAGTGAACAGACGTCACAGTGTTATTGTGTGTGTACATTCTTGCTTGTTAGTTGCACAATTACATAACGACTATAAGGCTTACATACTTACAACATATATTGATACTGCTAATGAGATTTTAATGCAACATTTTGGTTTACTTGAAAATACATTCTGGATTTAAAGTACTTTCTGTAAGATACCAGACGACACAGTGGTTAGTTTATGTGACAACTACACGGTTTTATCACGATGCTACTAATGAGTGACAATTTACAATGTTGCTTTTGCGGTGTTTCTGTTTTATATCTGCACAGTTTTTCTGCTTTATTCTGGAAAGTAAAACATGTTTTAGTAGTAACTTTTGTGGTATAGCAACTATGAGACCGCCTTTTTCATGGCACAACGATACGTTAGTGTACAGTACTTTCTTCATCACGCCAATAAGCATAATAACTACGGTATCTATACGCAAAGCATTTCACTTTTGTTTATCATGAGGTAAGTACATTGACTTCTGCAGAACTTAGCTTTCGGAGGACGATAACTACGACACTTCCACAGAGATTATGTTGCAACAAGGCGCACAGTTTAGCGCTACAGTACACGTATTTGAGTGATTAATTTTATACTTAAAACATTTATTTTTAAAGATTTTTGAATTACAAAGAAAGTTTTCCGTGATACATTTCATTCCATTGCTGTAATCTGTAACACCTGAGGGTATAATTACGTTAATCCTCAGGGGGTACATGCCTACTTTGTCTACCATGTGTTTGGCGAGCACAAGGTGCCCTTGCTTATACAACTTTACACATCGGTAGCATATTTCTCTAACACACAAATTACACAGCTATTTGATCATTTAACTGAGAGAGACAAATATTTATTTTACTACATCAGTGACAGATGTTTACGTAATTACATAATTGGATAACTTCACACTTATGAAATTGTATTTTGTCTGTACTTTGTGAAATGTTCTTATTTTTTTGGAACCATTGTGATATTACAAGAGCTTTGAATGATGTATTTGGTATGGGATCATGATTTTAAAGTACGTTTGAGGTAGATGACACTATTGAAATGAGCAGAGAATTTTTTTTAGGTTTTGAAATTATTGGAGGAAGCTACGACGATTTTGAGAGTTGGCTGAGGTGTTATGATGTTATTATTACGATGACTATGTGTATTATGCTGTTGCGGTATGTTTATGATCAATAAGCTGATGCTACATGAGTTATTTGAGTATGCTACGTATCTGTTATGATCAAATATTGAAGAAGTGTCGACGAATAAGGTAAGGAATAATGAGTAGTGGTTAGGGACTCTGGTCTGTGAAAAAGGTTGTTGGAAACCAAGAATCGTACTTTAAGAGTTATGAAATGTATGTAAATGCGTGAATGTATTACAATGCTGACGAAAATTTTTTGGACTCTGTTATATCAATAGGATTTTGTTTCCACAGATTTGTAATGCAAATTCTTGACCTGTGAAATATTTTTATATGAGACTGTCACTGTAGCGGAAACTGCTGTCGTAAATATTTCCGTAAGAAAGTTAAGTGACCACCTGCACGTAATGCATCGTGGGCAGCTGCGTGACAGTCACCTGGAAAAAAGCCATTAGTGTGTGCCTTTCAGAGGCACAGGTGGAAAAAGAAAGAGGCCATTATCCTCGCTATTGTCATTCCTTTGTAGAAAGCATCGCAAATACGACACGCTCAAACTTGAAAACATATGATAACACTATGAAGCTCTTAATTTATGATATTTACTAAAATGCCTAATGAAATGATGAGAAACATCTTACATATATTGTGTTTCTAGTTGAGAGATTACTCATTTTGTTTGATATCTAGTTTCTAACTGCACTGCAGCATTGGTTAAAATAAAATTTAATAGATGTACTAATATAGATATTTTATGCCTACAGATCCAGTAAATAACCATTTTATAATCTACTTAAAAAAAAACGAGGGAGCACAAAAAGACATTTCCCTTCACAGGAATTGCATACATAATTTTTGTCAATGACTGGGTAACTTATTTAGTAGTGTAAGTTAAGGTGATGCATCACCCTAGTGTTAAGATGTGACATAGGTATTAAACATGGCCATTTTTACTGTAATATTTTTTCTGCTTGAGCTTTGTTATGTTTAGATATAAGTTATTGCATTTGCTGCTGCTGTTTGCCAGGCATAATGTTACTGAATTTGACTTTGTATTACGCTGTTAAGCCAGTTTTACTACGGATTTATTTTTCTTGTTTGCTGCACAGTGCCTTATATTAGTTGTAATATTGCAATTGCTTTGCCAATTTGAATTTTTTGTCATTGATGTTTGTGTTAATTGTTTTGTGCTGCTGCATTGCCTCGTTCCTTAGTTTAGCAACTGAGCTCAGTATATTTAAGTTAGCTTAAGATGGGGTAGGCTATATAAAAGAATGAGTTGCGATGTATTGGAAGAAATGCATTGAGAAGTTATACGAAAAAAGTACAGAAAGCAGGTATAGATAGGAGTTTTTGGGACTAATGATGAACGAAGCGAGATCTTCAAGAAAAAAAAAGTTTTGTTTGCAAAATACTGCAGTACCAAATGTTACACTGAAAACAAACCCTGTCCTTTCACCCTGTGTTATTCTGCTATGTGTTTGTGTACTCTTGTATATTTGTGTTTTTCCTGTCTTTATGTGTTTAGCTAATAAAATTTATGTTGTAGAATTTTTCAAATACTATGTTATTTTCTTCGTAAAGATGTTTAGACATTATTTGTTCTGTTCTGTTTTAATGCTCATGTGTGACATTAATGTTTCGAAAACTATTCTCATTATTTTGTATGTTCACTTATGTCATAATTCCTGTAACACTGATGTATCTGTTTATTTCTATTCTTTTGTTAAGCCTGTTTTACTAAAAATGTTATCTGTATTATTATGTTTTTAATGATGTATTTTGTATTCTTATGTTATAAAATTGTAATTGATACCAGTTCATCATATTATTAACTTGTAAGTTACATTTCACTGCACACATTTCTGTTGGTCATAGTATATGGACAATATGTGAGAAGTAGGGACTGTTAGTGTTTGCACGTGTGTTAATAATTCAGCAAGGGACTGGATAACAGCATTGCTGGTTCGAAGGACAATTCCAGAAACTTTGTGAGTTCACAAGTGGTGGTTATGGACTTGCTATATTATCCGCAAGACTCTTCAATGGTGATTGTGCACCTGCACAGTCACAACAGATGGCTGCTGGCCATCTCTACAAGGACTACAGTGGGTCTGCATCTTTGATGACCCACCAATACCATTATTTCTACAAGGACTGCAGTGGGTCTGCACCTCTGGTGGTCCACCAATACCGTAATCTCTACCAGGACTACAGTGGGTCTGCTCTGTGATGACCTAACTACCAATATTCTTCAAAACGTCGAATGACTCTGCTGTGGGTTTGCTCTGTTGTGGCCCATTACCTGTCAGCATGTCAAGAGTCAGCACTGACTTTCCGTTGGAAGGACAACTTCAAGACTGCATGGAAATCCACTACTTCTGTGTGCATTGTCTTTTACTGCTCAGACTTTGAGAAAAGAAACGGCAGTTTTACTGTGATGAATGATCAGGACTGTCTTTATGGACTGTGAGAAAATTTTAGCATTTGACCAACATTGTATCAATAAGTGTGTGCATTTGATTTCTTTGTTATTGTAATTATGAAAATTTTTTTTCAAATTTGTATTGGCCGCTGCCCAAAACAATTTGTAAAATTTTTTGTGGGGAGCATGGGAGCTATGTATGTAGGCTGTTTATGTTTTCTTATTGGCAACGTTACGTAGCGCTCTGAATGAAAAATCACTGGCTGTGCTGTGTGCAGTCTGTGGCTAGTTTGCATTGTTGTCTGCCATTGTAGTGTTGGGCAGCGGCAGCTGGATGTGAACAGCGCGTAGCGTTGCGCAGTTGGAGGTGAGCCGCCAGCAGTGGTGGATGTGGGGAGAGAGATGGCGGAGTTTTGAAATTTGTAAGACTGGATGTCATGAACTGCTATATATATTATGACTATTAAGGTAAATACATCATTTGTTCTCTATCAAAATCTTTCATTTGCTAACTATGCCTATCAGTAGTTAGTGCCTTCAGTAGTTAGAATCTTTTATTTAGCTGGCAGTAGTGGCGCTCTCTATATTTTTTTTTGTGAGGTAAGTGATTTGTGAAAGGTATAGGTTAATGTTAGTCAGGGCCATTCTTTTGTAGGGATTATTGAAAGTCAGATTGCGTTGTGCTAAAAATATTGTGTCAGTTTAAGCACAGTCATGTATAATTTTTCTAAGGGGACGTTTCACTTTTATTTAGATCGAAGCGGAACGTCAGTTCAGCTTCTGTTAAAATGTTTCTTTGACTGCGCAATCGATGTATTAGCGTCCGCGCTAGATGCGCATCTTTACAGTTATGTAAATTATATAAAACAAATTACTTTCTAAGAATATGTCTCATCTCATAAGTTGATCATTTAATATACAGATAGATGAATGCCTTTCCAAGGGTACTCACTGCTTTCATACTACGGAAATCCCAATATTATTACATCGCTTCCCGCGTGAGGAGTAATGATTCTGAAAGATCATTACGACTCACGCGCAATCGTAATATTATTGGATTCACTTACTTAGAGAATGAAGTATTTAAAGATATTTCCTTGTAGGGAGCAAAAGAAACATAACATAAGGCATATAGAGGTATATACGTTTCACATTAAGTAGTCAAAACTGATCACAGTTACTTGATCATTAACAAACTTGGTAGTGGCTTGATGCCATCATAGCTGTTCAAGGATTTAACATAGGTTCCTTCTTGGGTATTCTCAGGAATTACTCTCATTCAATCAACAGAAACATTGAAATACGAACGTAGATACAAATACAAATCAAATACACATACACATATACATAAATATTGACAAGAAGAAAAGAAATTCGATTAGAGGAATTCGTTTGAAGTATTGGTGCATTTCCGCCAATTTTGAACAGAACATAAAACAAATCAGTCTTTCTCGTAGCGACGCCACTCTTCAATTTTCTAGTTGGGAGTATTTCTCATGAACTTGGGTGATTTTCACAAGGGAATTCTTTCATCACCTTTCACTTTTCACTGCACTAAAACTGGGGATCGCCTTTTCACATTCTGGTGGAAAACACTAGGAATTTCACTATGTGAAGGGGGAAGTGATATTTCTTGACTTGACGATCCATCGGGTCATGCCGGGAAACAGGAAAGTTGATGACTGGTTCAGTGACGAATGAGTCAGTTTGGTGGCTGTCTTAATCTCATTCCAATTCATGTTTCAGCACATGAAAATACAGAAAAAAATTCTGTATTAGGACTTGCTCATTAACTAGCATCTTAATCTAAGGGAATATAGAGTAAGAATTTAAGACAATAAAAATTTCTACATAGACTATGTACATATACATTATATATTATTCATGTTTTTTGTCTAGGTTTTATATTCTTTCGTTAGTAAATATTAGCAAAACATTTTTCGTCTTGTACAGGTCTTTCTTAAGCAATGTATTTAGCAATATTGCTGTAGCAATTTTCATAGTTAAGGAAAACTCATCATTAGTGTCCTTTTCATGTAGATATAGTAAAATCGTGCGTAGTTTATAAACGTTTTATTATTTTTATGTCCATTTTCATCTGAAATCTGGAGCATGCTCGCACCCGTTATGGAGAGGAGTGCTTATTGTTGAGTACGGGCCAGCGAGCAGTCATTGAATGTTGCAACAGTGCTTCACAGTCACGTGGTAACGAACTGGTGGTTTAACAGCGTTGGCAGTCCGCGTCCTGCACGAGGCAGATAGTTCAGTGGCTACCAACCTTTTTTTTTTTTTTAAACTTGTGCATTTGGTGAATCGTGGGTACTGGAGCAGCTCGTCAAGTCGACGTGGTCAACCTGGATGGTAAATTGACTGCACCAGCGACGAAGAACAGTCATCGATGAAAATGACTACTGTCACCTTGCATGGGGGCTTAATCAAATATGATTGAAAATACTTTTTATTTTTCGTAGCTGTATGTCCGATTACGCTGTTTCGTAATCGGTTGGCCCTGACTAGTATTATTACGCTATCTGACTGCAAAGAACAAAAACAAAGAATGAAATGAAATTTTTCGTAAACACAGTTAATTAATTAAGTCCCCAGCAACTATAAAACCTACAAAACCAAAGCACAAATGTAATTGTTCTGTGTGTGGGAGTGTGACTCAACGTATACATCTGGCACGGTTCTTCTTCAACAAGACAAGAAATTTCAAATACCATTTACACTGACGTGATAAATGAAAATTACAAATACTATAATTGCGTAAGGAAAGCAGAATTAAACTCTAATACAAGAACACACGCCAGATGCTTTGTTGACTGAACCTGTAATAACGCGTTATTTAGGACATTGAAATAAAAAAGAAACGGAGTTAGTTACCTCATTTATATTGATGAAAATCACTCTAATCCTTACATTATATCTCACACCGACTCTCTACTATCACATCTCAACCAGAACTCTCCAATATCACATCTCAGCAAGCACTGCCTACTAGCACATCTCAACAAACACTCTCTGCTACAAGTTCTTAACAGGCACTCACTACTCCGAGCTCTGGACAAGCACTGACTACTACGAGCTCTCGACAAGCACTGTGGAGGCGGCTTAATAATACTCTTTGGCGCAGTGGCTCAGTGTAGCCACCTTTCAACCTATTGCAGTGAGTACAATAGCTTGTCTATCCTTTGACTGATAGTCACTGTATCGTCGTTGCAACGTGAGAATACTTGTAATGCTACTTCACACGCGGAACATCACACGTGTCCATAAGTTTATTACAGTTTTCATTCATGCAAGAGATAACTAGTTTTTCGTGTCCATACATGTGACAGATTACAATTTCACACGCACCAATATATACATATACATATATACGTGTCCATCATTTTGTCACTAAGTGAGTCACACGGAGCAATCCGTACGTGTCCATATAGGTGTCTTTATACTACAGAGTAGCACAGGTAATGCTGAAATTACTTGCCATAAAAGGATCATTTACAAAATATATATAGTTTTTTTTATTATTACTGTCCAAGACGTAACGAAAAACGTGTTTGCTATTCTCAATGGTGCTTCCGAAGCACGTTATATTTTATATGTATTTTAAATCTAACTTTTCCTTTTCTTATTGTTCTTTAACAGCCTCTTTTTTTAGTTTCTTTGTTCATTTACTCGGTTACATCAATAATCAGTAAAATATACCCTCATGGCGTGCCGAACAGCTCACGTTCAAAACTTCATCTAACAGAAATCGGGAAAATTATTCCTGTTTCCTAGGATGCTTTTGCTCACAGCAAATCACGTTTCGGTAAGTAGCTGCAGATACGCATTAAGCATCGACCCACGATCGTCAATACACACAATATACACACGTCAAGTATTTTGAACAAATTTCCAAATATCTATCCCTACCGGGTAGGGCAAAAAGGTAAGAATGCTAAAGAAGAAAACTACAATAGGATAGTGCAAGGAAATGAAAGATACGAAAATAGATAATAGGTGAAATAATCAGCTGAGCAAATTCATTCTTCGGTTCCACCGTTTTTAGTGTCATCCACGTGGCATAACTTGACTTCAGTATTAAGATGTCACACAAATCCGCTTCCAAAGTATCTTCAAATATATCTCAAAACCACGCCATGCTGACATAGCAGAAGAACATAAGCAGATTATCTCAGTCCTCAACTAGGTATCTTAGTGGTTTCGGTATGATACTCGAGTCATAGGAATAGTCTCTATAAGTTTCTCCAATACAGGACCTAATTATCATTATAAATGCATATTTCTTGACTGGTTGACTCATGTTGTTGTTGTGGTCTTCAGTCCTGAGACTGGTTTGATGCAGCTCTCCATGCTACTCTATCCTGTGCAAGCTTCTTGATCTCCCAGTACCTACTGCAACCTACATCCTTCTGAATCTGCTTAGTGTATTCATCTCTTGGTCCCCCTCTACGATTTTTACCCTCCACGCTGCCCTCCAATACTAAATTTGTGATTCCTTGATGCCTCAAAACGTGTCCTGGCAACCGATCCCTTCTTCTAGTCAAGTTGTGCCACAAACTTCTCTTCTCCCCAATCCTATTCAATACCTCCTCATCAGTTACGTGATCTACCCACCTTATCTTCAGCATTCTTCTGTAGCACCACATTTCGAAAGCTTCTACTCTCTTCTTGTCCAAACTAGTTATCGTCCATGTTGCACGTCCATACATGGCTACACTCCATACAAATACTTTCAGGAACGACTTCCTGACACTTAAATCTATACTCGATGTTAACAAATTTCTCACCTTCAGAAACGCTTTCCTTGCCATTGCCAGTCTACATTTTATATCCTCTCTACTTCGACCATCATCAGTTATTTTACTCCCTAAATAGCAAAACTCCTTTACTACTTTAAGTGTCTCATCTCCTAATATAATTCCCTCAGCATCGCCAGATTTAATTTGACTACATTCCATTATCCTCGTTTTGCTTTTGTTGATGTTCATCTTATATCCTCCTTTCAAGACACTGTCCATTCCATTCAACTGCTCTTCCAAGTCCTTTGCTGTCTCTGACAGAATTACAATGTCATCGGCGAACCTCAAAGTTTTCTTCTCCATGAATTTTCATACCTACGCCGAATTTTTCTTTTGTTTCCTTTACTGCTTGCTCAATATACAGATTGAATAACATCGGGGAGAGGCTACAACCCTGTCTCACTCCTTTCCCAACCACTGCTTCCGTTTCATGCCCCTCGACTCTTATAACTGCCATCTGGTTTCTGTACAAATTGTAAATAGCCTTTCGCTCCCTGTATTTTACCCCTGCCACCTTCAGAATGTGAAAGAGAGTATTCCAGTTAACATTGTCAAAAGCTTTATCTAAGTCTACAAATGCTAGAAACGTAGGTTTGCCTTTTCTTAATCTTTCTTCTAAGATAAGTCGTAAGGTTAGTATTGCCTCACGTGTTCCAACATTTCTACGGAATCCAAACTGATCTTCCCCGAGGTCCACTCCTACCAGTTTTTCCATTCGTCTGTAAAGAATTCGCGTTAGTATTTTGCAGCTGTGACTTATTAAACTGATAGTTCGGTAATTTTCACAACTGTCAACACCTGCTTTCTTTGGGATTGGAATTATTATATTCTTCTTGAAGTCTGAGGGTATTTCGCCTGTCTCATACATCTTGCTCACCAGATGGTAGAGTTTTGTCATGACTGGCTCTCCCAAGGCCATCAGTAGTTCTAATGGAATGTTGTCTACTCCCGGGGCCTTGTTTCAACTCAAGTCTTTCAGTGCTCCATCAAACTCTTCACGCAGTATCTTATCTCCCATTTCGTCTTCATGGGGGAAAGAAATACAGTTGAAGAAGAATGGGTAGCTTTGAGGGATGAAGTAGCGAAGGCAGCAGAGGATCAAGTAGGTAAAAAGACTAGGGCTAGTAGAAATCCTTGGGTAACAGAAGAAATATTGAATTTAATTGATGAAAGGAGAAAATATAAAAATGCAGTAAATGAAGCAGGCAAAAAGGAATACAAACGTCTCAAAAATGAGATCGACAGGAAGTGCAAAATGGCTAAGCAGGGATGGCTGGAGGACAAATGTAAGGATGTAGAGGCCTATCTCACTAGGGGCAAGATAGATACTGCCTACAGGAAAATTAAAGAGACCTTTGGAGAAAAGAGGGTCACTTGTATGAATATCAAGAGCTCAGATGGAAACCCAGTTCTAAGCAAAGAAGGGAAAGCAGAATGGTGGAAGGAGTATATAGAGGGTTTATACAAGGGCGATGTACTTGAGGACAATATTATCGAAACGGAAGAGGATGTAGATGAAGATGAAATGGGAAATATGATACTGCGTGAAGAGTTTGACAGAGCACTGAAAGACCTGAGTCGAAACAAGGCCCCCGGAGTAGACAACATTCCATTAGAACTACTGACGGCCTTGGGAGAGCCAGTCCTGACAAAACTCTACCATCTGGTGAGCAAGATGTATGAGACCGGCGAAATACCCTCAGACTTCAAGAAGAATATAATAATTCCAATCCCAAGGAAAGCAGGTGTTGACAGATGTGAAAATTACCGAACTATCAGTTTAATAAGTCACAGCTGCAAAATACTAACTCGAATTCTTTACAGACGAATGGAAAAACTAGTAGAAGCCAACCTCGGGGAAGATCAGTTTGGATTCCGTAGAAACACTGGAACACGTGAGGCAATACTGACCTTGCGACTTATCTTAGAAGAAAGATTAAGAAAAGCAAACCTACGTTTCTAGCATTTGTAGACTTAGAGAAAGCTTTTGACAATGTTGACTTGAATACTCTCTTTCAAATTCTAAAGGTGGCAGGGGTAAAATAGAGGGAACGAAAGGCTATTTACAATTTGTACAGAAACCAGATGGCAGTTATAAGAGTCGAGGGACGTGAAAGGGAAGCAGTGGTTGGGAAGGGAGTAAGACAGGGTTGTAGCCTCTCCCCGATGTTGTTCAATCTGTATATTGAGCAAGCAGTAAAGGAAACAAAAGAAAAATTCGGAGTAGGTATTAAAATTCATGGAGAAGAAATAAAAACTTTGAGGTTCGCCGATGACATTGTAATTCTGTCATAGGTAGCAAAGGACTTGGAAGAGCAGTTGAATGGAATGGACAGTGTCTTGAAAGGAGGATATAAGATGAACATCAACAAAAGCAAAACAAGGATAATGGAATGTAGTCTAATTAAGTCGGGTGATGCTGAGAGAATTAGATTAGGAAAGGAGACACTTAAAGTAGTAAAGGAGTTTTGCTATTTGGGGAGCAAAATAACTGATGATGGTCGAAGTAGAGAGGATATAAAATGTAGACTGGCAATGGCAAGGAAAGCGTTTCTGAAGGTGAGAAATTTGTTAACATCGAGTATAGATTTAAGTGTCAGGAAGTCATTTCTGAAAGTATTTGTATGGAAGTGAAACATGGACGATAACTAGTTTGGACAAGAAGAGAATAGAAGCTTTCGAAACGTGGTGCTACAGAAGAATGCTGAAGATTAGATGGGTAGATCACATAACTAATGATGAAGTATTGAATAGGATTGGGGAGAAGAGAAGTTTGTGGCACAACTTGACCAGAAGAAGGGATCGGTTGGTAGGACATGTTCTGAGGCATCAAGGGATCACCAATTTAGTATTGGAGGGCAGCGTGGAGGGTAAAAATCGTAGAGGGAGACCAAGAGATGAATACATTAAGCAGATTCAGAAGGATGTAGGTTGCAGTAGGTACTGGGAGATGAAAAATGTTGCACAGGATAGAGTAGCATGGAGAGCTGCATCAAACCAGTCTCAAGACTGAAGACCACAACAACAACAACCCTGTAGTCACCTAACCAAAAGTCTTGTTCCTCCTGCCACCGAACTTCACTAATTCCCACTATATCTAACTTTAACCTATCCATTTCCCTTTTTAAATTTTCTAACCTACCTGCCCGATAAGTGATCTGACATTCCACGTTCCGATCCGTAGAACGCCAGTTTTCTTTCTCCTGATAACGACGTCCTCTTGAGTAGTCCCCGCCCGGAGATCCGAATGGGGGACTATTTTACCTCCGGAATATTTTACCCAAGGGGACGCCATCATCATTTAATCATACAGTAAAGCTGCATGTCCTCGGGTAAAATTATGGCTGTAGTTTCCCCTTGCTTTCAGCCGTTCGCAGTACCAGCACAGCAAGGCCGTTTTGGTTAATGTTACAAGGCCAGATCAGTCAATCATCCAGACTGTTGCCCCTGCAACTACTGAGAAGGCTGCTGCCCCTGTTCAGGAACCACATGTTTGTCTGGCCTCTCAACAGATACCCATCCGTTGTGGTTGCACCTACGGTACGCCTATCTGTATCGCTGAGGCATGCAAGCCTCCCCACCAACGGCAAGGTCCATGGTTCATGGGGGGGGGGGGGGGTTGACTCATAGTAATAAATAAATTAAAGTTGCTCTCCAGTTGCGAGTACCATTATTCATTTCTTTGTACATTAACTACAGATTACAATGTATCAGTTTTGCATCGTACATGGTTCTAGCGACTTAAAATATCAATCCTTTGAAAGCTTAACTTAGGTTATTACTTCACATATACGGACATTCTGGTCTGAATGAGGGCTTTAAAGAAAACCTTTAGTACTTGGTAAAAAAGGAGATTTGCCGTAACTTAAAACTAAAGCAGCAGGTGACACTTTGGCACATCCCTTACTCAATTCAACGACTGCGGCCCTCTATTGCTCAAGAAACTTAAAACTACCTTAAAACTACGGCAAATCGTATTTTCCAAATACGTAGAGTACATTCTTCTATCACTTAATATCCTTCAAGCTCCGTCATTACTTTGTGTCCACCTCACTCAAATGATTACGTCACCTGCAGAATACATGTACATGCTGTTGACTCACATACTTTCTAAACAGATCACACTCTTGTTTCAAGTTGCAGCTTAACATAATAAATGATATTTTTTTAAATTTTTTTCATGGTACTTCTTTAGGTCTACATGGTGGTAAAGTCCTTTTATTCATCCACTAACTGGACCTGCCAACACGTAACAACCAATATGTGGCTTCCTGACTATAACAAACGGTCCTTCGTATAAGTGTTGCCACTTACGATTTTTACGTAAGATGAGAGATGGTTTGAAGTGTGTCCTCAGAAGAACACGCTCGTTCAGGCGATACGACAGAACTTTATTGACATGCTTGTCAAATGCCTTTTTTCTTAAATTGACATGAGTTGTGAGAGAGATTAGGGCTTGTCTTAACTTATTATCTAGGTTGACTTCTGGATCTTGTATCTTGGGGATAGGATCAGTCCATTCATTGCTTTCCTTTTGCCTGAAGATTAGTTCTGAAGGCGTGAAACCGGTCGAAGCGTGCGGAAGTTTATTTACAATCTTTTCAAGTGGAGTAACGAAATCGACCCACTGTGTTTGCTGGTTCGGTACATAGGTGCGAATAAAATGATTAAATTCTCTGAAGACTCGTTCTGTCGGGTTACTTTGCGGTCTAAATCTTGAGATTAGAATCTGTCTAATACCATTATTGGCAAGAAACTGTCTCCACGCTTGTCCAACGAAGTTTGAAGCATTATCAGACAACATGGTTTCCGGCTTACCAAAACGAGGAAAATAATCCTTTTCTATTCGTCTTATTAAAGATTTTGCACTGGAAGACTTCATCGCGTATAAACGCACGTGCTTAGTGAAGAGGTCTAGCAAAACAACAAGGTACTTAGCACCTCCTCTTCCTCTCGGAAGTGGACCTGCATAGTCGAGACTGACTATTTGGTTAGGACGCTGAGTGTAGATAGGATTCAAAGGTATGACATTCGAAAGATTGAAGGGATTTGCCTTCTGACAGATTAAACAAGTGCTTAGCAGTTTATGAATTCTCTTATGTAGATTGTGTACATAGCAATAGGCAGAAATCTTTCTTTTACACTTCTCGGGGCCATAATGTCCCCAGGATAGGTGAGTGTACCATATGAGGTATTCAACGTACTCCTCAGGAATACAAACATGCCACTGCTCCGTCAACATAGATGTACGATGAAATAAAACACCATTGTGTGATTTATAAAATTTCGACAAACGATGATTGGGGTTGTCTTGTAGATGCTGTTTGACTCTCTTCCATTTACGGTCACTTTCTTGCAGAGCACCCATCTGTCGGCAAAGACGTAGAAAATAACTACGATTCAAGGGATCTTTCATAAGGAGTATCTTGTGATTGGAAATCTGTTCTACAAGTTCCGTAGGCTCCGGCATACCTTCCGGCATGCGTGACAGTGCATCTGCAACGATGTTGTTCTTGCCTCTCATGTAAACAATTTCGAAATTGTACTCCTGTAGAAATAGGCACCAGCGAGTAAGCCTCGGATGACAGAGCTCACACGAAAGGAGAAAGCTAAGAGCTTGATGGTCGGAATACACTTTGATCGGATGGCCATAAATGTAATAATTAAAACGGCGGAACGCCCATACAACTGTCAATCCT
Source organism: Schistocerca serialis cubense (assembly GCF_023864345.2). Lineage (NCBI taxonomy): Eukaryota > Metazoa > Arthropoda > Insecta > Orthoptera > Acrididae > Schistocerca > Schistocerca serialis. Next base: position 468,916,130 of record NC_064646.1, on the reverse strand, counting down.
TCTAACTCTGTAACAGAGTACGATCTCTCGCACTCCGCCAGCCCACGACTGGCGAAACTAACTATCCTAATCTCATCTTTATCTCCAGTTTTCTTTAGCTGGAACAAACAAGCGCCCAAGCCTTGAAATGAGGCGTCACAAGAAATGCAGAATTCTGAGTTCATATCCGGATGACTGAGGATATTTCTGTTCAGAAGAGCTTGTTTGATTTTATCAAAGGCTTGCTGACATTCAGAGGTCCATACCCAATGAACTTTTTTCTTTGATAGATTGTGCAACTCTGGACTGTTCATGGATTGATTTGGTATAAAGCGACGAAAGAAAGACGTCTAGAAACCCTTTTAATTGTCTTTTGGTGCAGGGCACAGGGAAGTTCCTTATAGCAGACAGTTTGTTAGGATCGGGAGAGATTCCCTCAGAAGAGATAAAATGACCAAGGAATTTTACTTCTTTTTTTACAAACTTTGATTTCTGTAAATTGGTAGTAACGCCAAAGTTCGCAAACCTCACGAAGATTTTCCGAATGAAGTCAAGATGTTCCTCCCATGAAGTCGAGGCTACTAAGATATCATCGACATAGACAGTTATTTTGTCCAGTAAATCATGACCTAAGACAGGGTCAAGTGCGGCAATAAAGACACCTGAACTAATATTCAAGCCAAAGGGTACGACACGAAATTGATATGACCGACCCGCAAAGATAAAGGCCGTGTACTTCCTTGAAGAGGGCGACAGCTTCACCTGCCAATAGCTACTTCGAAGGTCGACGGAGGTTAGAAATTTGATACCATAAAACCTTTGCATTTGCTCCTCCATTGCTTCCAGTCGGGTACACACAGGAACAATAATTTTGTTGATGTTCCTAGCGTCTAGAACAAGCCTAACACTTACGTCCTGTTTAAATATAGACAATAATGGGCTCGAATATGGAGAGTCAGAGGGCTCAATTATTTTCCAGTTTAACGTTTTGCGGATTTCCTGTCGTACTGTTTCCTTGCGGGATTGCGGAACTGCATAGGTGGCTTTACAATAGGTGCTGTGGGGCTTAACCTTCATGTCGCATACGTAGTTGGCTATGATTCCCGGTTTCTTAGAAAACACATTGATAAATTGTGTCAATAGGTGGTATAGTTCCTTTCTTTGCCGGTCACCTAATCCGTCAGATTCATTAGCCTTCGTCAGTAATTCTTCATGTGTCGGTAATAAGTCAAAGTCTTCGTCCGCATCTCCTGACTCGTCTAAATAATTGAAATATTGTTGCCGAGATGTGAGCTTGCGGAGCTTTACTTTATGTTCTTGGCTGGACAACTTAACTTTGGTCCTCATAAGTCGAATTACTACACTCTTATCACTGCATCTGAGAGTACACGTACCTTCATACAAATCTATGATGACACGATTCTTACGTAGAAACTCCATTCCTAGGAGGCAAGGTACTGACAGATTTTTAACAACTAGAAAAGTACATGGTACGGTGTCTGATGCAAATATCACTGGTACATGAATCTGTAGCGTCACTTTTGAACTAGAGAGCGTACAGCTTCGGATACGGTACACCCTTCTACTGGCAATGACAGAACTTTTGCTACAGAACACACTTTCTTATATACACATAAAGACAAAACATTGATATTGGCACCAGTATCTATTATAGCGACAAGTGGTGCATCATGAATATGAGTTATAGTGGATGCTTGAACCTGGTTTTCCCATAAATCCTGACCATTCAAAACGTCATTCTCTTTCAGCAAGTGATCTCGTAAGTCACAGTCATTGTCATATCGTATAAGGTTGATTTGCCCTCTAATGTTCCGCAGCTTTCCCAAGGAGGCAATAAAAAGAAGCTGCTTTTAGTTTTCCGCATGTTCATTAGATTGAATTTCGCTCACAATTACTTTTGAAGTACCCGGCGGTACGCTCGGTACGAAGTTTGCTTCCGTATTCCACCTAAGTTGCGAGCTATTTGCCGGAATTTCAGTCGAGATGGTGTGTGTTGGCGGGTTTGCTCGGGCATAATAGATGCGAGAATTTTGAGGTTCATGATTTTGACTTTGATAGTTAGTAAAAGGTGGAGGACTATTCCTAAAGTTTGGAGCATACCGTTGTTTGTATTGCTTGGAAGGATCTGGAGCATTTCTCCCTTGAGAACAGTGCTGGAATCTAGGCTGGTTACCATACTGCTGTCGACTGTTGGTGTTAATCCAACGTCCTTTTCCACTGAAATTATTATTATTTTGGCGATCGTTATTGTAGTGATAGCGATCATTGTAATTAACTGGTGAATTACCGTATTGCTGTTGTGTTGTCTGGTATATGGGGTGGTACCTGTTTTGATTCTGGAATTTATGTTTCTGCTTCCCGTTATGGCGATAGTAGTTGTTATTATCACACGGAACGTCGTGTTCTTTACTGTTGTTGGGTTGGTATGACATACCTGAGTCTGCGCCTACGCCCTGCGGCTGTGTAGTGTGCGGGCCAAGATTACAATTACTCCGCGCACTTGCACGCACGTCTTCTTGAATCATGTCAAGGTTGTCAAGTACTGACAGAAAACCCTCTGTGTCGTCGTCACTGACATTTACTAACTTCTCCCTGATTGATACCGGTAGCTTTGACTTAAGGATCATAATTACGTCCTTCGTGGAAATGGACGTGTCCCAATATTGTATTTTTCGCAGGTATTTCTCGAAGTACCTACGGAGACCAGCACTTCTCGTGTTAAACGGTTCAGCATTATATACTTCCTTTCTAAGGCGTTGTTGTATACCGAACTCCAGAATTTGTTCAGAAATTGCTTTTCGAAGTCAGCGTAATTACTACATCTGTCAATTACTTCTGTTCCCCAGACAGAACCCTCTCCTTGAATGTAACCTACTATAAAGCGCATACGTTGCTTGTCATCCCAGCTCTCAGGAAAAACACCATTAAATGACTTCAGAAAAACCATTGGTTGGATGTTGCGTTTCTCTGGCAGAAAAGGCTGAATACCCTGCGCTTGAGAACGCTTTCTTCTTTCATGAGCTCGACAAGAGTAACTTGATCATTCTGGTTGCGTACTAACGGATTCTTACTGCTGTGACCATGTACAAGTGGAGAGAATTTTACACGAGACACGGGATTATTATTGTATACATGTTCTGAAGAAAGCAAGTGTGAATACTCACTTCCATTGTCATTAGGAAAATCATTGACTTGTTGTTTCAACTGCTCGATTTCCTCAGTGAGGTGTCGTTTCCACTCGGGAAGATCTCGGTGAAAAACTCTACGAATCTCTCCTAATTCAGTGAGAATCGTATCTCCTGATGTACCTGGAGCAGCTAAAACTTCAACTGTGGCTGACTTAACGGCTTCTTTCAAGTCGTGTTGAACCATGTTTTCTATGTACTGCTCCTTAGTCTCGACCCATTCTACAAATTCTTTTCCTATCGTGTAACGTACTTTTGCTGCAGCATCATTCACCCTCTCTTCAATGTTAATGTCGGATAGCGCCTGTGTTAGGTCATTGACCTGGCCTTGCAGAGTGACGACATGGTCTGCAAGCTTGTTTACTTTAGCTCCGACCTCAGCGGACTTTTTTGAAACTTCCGTTGTAACTGCCTGGCAACTTTCGACTTGTACTTTGATGTCTTTGTGCACGTTACCTACTGTGCTCTCACATGCATCTACCTTCTGCAGAATACCTTCTATCCTTTCATTAACTGTAGTACTTAATTCCGAGATATATTCCACCGTGACTGTCCTTATTCTTGCCTCTAAGTTGGCATCAATATTATCTAACCTATTTCTCATTGTACCAATCATGGTATTTAGGTCAAACCATTTTCGCTCTGTCTCCCGTTCCTTTTCCCTTTCTTTTTGTTCTCTTTCTTGTCTATCTCGTTGTTTTTGTAATTTATAAGCTTCCCTTTCCCGTTTGTCCCGTTCTCTATCACGTTGTTCTTGTAGTTTATAAGCTTCCCTTTCCAGTTTCTCCTGTTCTCTTTCTTGAAAAAAAATTCTCATCATTTCAACCACCGCATTTTCTCCCGCTTGCTGTGACGATGATTGCTGTGACGGTACGTCACGCACACCATCATCGTCTGCCGTCGTCTCCATTCGCGAATCGGGTCTGCCTGTTCCCGTTCGCGGACGTAGTGGGTATGACTTGACAACTGTGTCATCACCGTCATCCACACTGTTTGTCGGCTTTCCTTTGTCATCTGCCATGTTTATTTTCAAGTTTGTGACGTAACTGCTCAAAGAAATATTTCGCGGCACGCCGATCGTCAACTCTCAGATGCGCGCGCTGATAGTCAAATAGGTGACAATTGCAGAGCTATACCGGGTAGAAGACAAGTTGGCACCTAACTTTGAAAATAAGTGACGAACACCTAAAGACACTGAATCCAGCTATTATGCCATCCATCTTGTGTTCTTAACCGTAGCAACAATTAAGGTGCTGATAATACTAACAAATAAACTTTGCATGAAGAGATGATCAGAAATGAATTCTAACTACGTAAATAAGCAACTCTGCAAGGAAATAACGGCGATAGGATAAAATGAAGCAGTAAGGAAAGAAATACCGGAAATCAGGAAATCAGTTTTTTTATACAAGACGAGAGATTTTATGCGTGATGAAAACCGTACTTACACCAGTCGTTTTGCGCACAGCTGTTTTTTTTTTTTTTTTTTTTTTTTTTTTTACTTCCACGGTTTTGTTCAGTACTTCCTTTACTGCTTCCCGATGTCAACCGGATGATCTCATGAAACAATAACAGAACAGAAAAAAAAATTTTTTTAATCAGGTCCCTGTTCGGGCGCCACATCTAGTATGATAAAAAAATTATTAGGTTAAATATATTTCAATTCTTTCAATTTAAATCTGTGTTTCATACTAGAATGTCGTGTTCCCAGATTGGCACAGCTTTGCCACAGGAGACAAGAACGCGGTCGAAGACGTCCGTCTTCTGGTCGGCTCCTGATCGTTGTCAGAAGGAGGCTAGTTTTTGATTACGCAAAGACTTCTATTATTTGGAAAAGAACAACCCGGATTTCTTTACATAATCAGCATGAATTTTATGATTACCTGAGGGACCTTTAACAATGAACAGTAAAAAAAAATTGCATTTGCAAATGAAATCACTAATAAATGGGGCAGCTATGAGTTGTATAGAAGACAAGGAGCGGCCTTCTGTCTACGACCAGGATGTCGCAGTATTCTCTGCAGTAGTAAAGGCTGTTTGACATTTATAAAAATAATATGGCATGGAGGTTAAAAAAGTATAAAGGAAAAGAACAGAATAAGAAATCTGGTAAACACTAAATATATTCAAACAATTCTCAATAGCAAATTAGGGCTTATTTATAAACAATATAACTTACATAAGTACTTTGCTAACTGTATGGTGCGATCAGATTTCAGCCTGCCCTGTGCTGTCTCCTTTGTATACGTTTTTGTCACAAATTACAGTCATTACTTTTCTCCTTCGTTAAAGACAATTACTGCACCGTTCAACACCTTCATAACAATAACTTGAAGACTTACAGTTTCGAACATAAATTACTCCAATTTTAATAATTAATAATGTTGCCTGCACGCTGGCGAGACCGCTCACTAATATAGCTTAAAGTCGAACTTCTTTTACGTTTTCACACTACAAGCAGAAGTAGTACATTAAAATCTGAAGATTTACAAAAGATTTTTTTTTACTGTCATCTTTTATTTAGATCGAAGCGGAACGGCAGTTCAGCTTCTGTTAACATGTTTCTTTGACTGCACAAACGATGTATTAGCCTCCGCGCTAGATGCGCATCTTTACAGTTACGTAAATTATATAAAACAATTGTCTTTCAAAGAATGGGTCTCACCTCATAGGTTGATCATTGTATTCAATCCCGATGCAATTTCTGAAGCTCCAAGGGTTACAGTAAACTTCCAGTGGTGCTTCGCAATGTAATACTGGCCTCTCGGGAACGCCACGAATACAGACTGTTTGAAGCATTGCTCCCCCTGGACATAAGTCGGCATTGCGATTACTATATTCAATCCCGATGCAATTTCTGTGCTCCATTGTCAATATGAAGCTCCAAGGGTTACAGTAAACCTCCAGTGGTGCGTCGCAATCAAATACCGTCATCTCAGGAACAGCACGAATACAGACTGTCTGAAGCATAGCTCCCCCTGGACATAAGTCGGCATTGTGCCTACTATATTCAATCCCGAGGCAATTTCTGTGTTTCATCGTCAATATGAAGGTGGAAGGGTTTGCATTGGGATTGAATATAATAGGCACAAAGCCGATTTATGTCCAGGAGGAGGAATGCTTCAAATAGTCTGTATACGTGCCGTTCCTGAGAGGCCAGTATTAGATTGCGACGCACCACTGCAGGTTTACTGTAACCCTTGGAGCTTCATATTGACGATGAAACACAGAAATTGCATCGGGATTGAAAACAGTAGGCACAATGCCGACTTACGTCCAGGGGGAGCAGTGCTTCAAACAATCTGTATACGAGTTGTTCCTGAGAGGCCAGTATTAGATTGCGACACACCGCTGGATGTTTACTGTAACCTTTGGAGCTTCATAGTGATGATGAAACAGGGAAATTGCACCAGCATTGAATATAGTAGGCACAATGCCGACTTACGTCCAGGGGGAGCAGTGCTTCAAACAATCTGTATACGAGTCGTTCCTGAGAGGCCAGTATTAGATTGCGACACACCGCTGGATGTTTACTGTAACCCTTGGAGCATCATATTGACGATGAAACACAGAAATTGCATCAGTATTGAATATAGTAGGCACAATGCCGACTTACGTCCAGGGGCGCAATGCTTGAAATACTCAGTATTCGTGCCGTTCCTGAGAGGCCAGTATTAGATTGCAACGCACCACTGGAGGTTTACTGTGACCCTTGGAGCTTCATATTTACGATGAAACTGAGATATTGCATCGGCATTGAATATAGTAGGCACAATGCCGACTTACGTCCAGGGGGAGCGATGCTTCAAACAGTCTCAATACGTGCCGTTCCTGAGAGGCCAGTAATAGATTAAGACGCACTACTGGACGTTTACTGAATCCCTTGGAGTTTCATATTGATGAGTAAACACAGAAATTGCATCGGGTTTGAATACAGTACGCACAATGAGGAGTTATGTCGAGGCTGAGCAAAGCTTCAAACAGTCTGTATTCGTGCCGTTCCTGAGAGACCAGTATTAGATTGCGATGCACCACTGGAGGTTTACTGTAATCCTTGGAGCTTCAAATTGACGATGAAACACAGAAATTGCATAGGGATTGAATACAGTAGGCACAATGCCGACTTACGTCCAGGGGGAGTAATGCTGCAAACTGTCTGTATACGTGTCACTCCTGAGAGGTCAGTATTAGATTGCGACGCACCACTAGAGGTTTACTAAAACCAGTAGAGCTTCATATTGACGATGAAACACAGAAATTGCATAGGGATTGAATATAGTAAGCACAATGCCGACTTACGTCAAGGGGGAGTAATGCTTAAAACAGTTTTTATACGTGCCGCTCCTGAGAGGCCAGTATTAGATTCCGACGCACCACTGGAGGTTTACTGTAACCCTTGGAGCTTCATACTGACGATGAAAGACAGAAATTGCAGCGGGATTGATTATAGTAGGCACAATGCCGACTTACGTCAAGGGGGAGCAATGCTCCAGACATACTGTATACATGCCGTTCCTGAGAGACCAGTATTAGATTGCGACGCACCACTGGATGTTTACTGTGATTCTTGGAGCTTCATATTGATAATGAAACACAGAAAGTACATCCGGATTGAATATAGTGGGCACAATGCCGGCTTACGTCCAGGGGGAGCAATGCTCCAAACAGTCTGTATACGTACCGTTCATGAGAGGATAGTATAGGATTGCGACGCATCACTGGAGGTTTATTGTAACCCGTGGAGCTTCATATTGACGATGAAACACAGAAATTGCATCGGGATTTAAACTACTAGGCACAATTTTGAATTACGTCCAACAGGTAGAATGTTTTAAACAGTCTGCTTACGTGCCGTTCCTGAGCGGCCAGTATTAGATTAAGACGCAGTACTGGAGGTTTACTGTAACCCGTTGTGCTTCTAACTGACGTTGAAACACCGAAATTGTCTTGGGGATTGAATACAATAGGCACAATGCCGACTTATGTCAAGGTTGAGCAATGTTTCAAACAATCTGTATTCGTGCCGTTCCTGAGTGGCCAGTATTAGATTGCAACTCACCACTGGAGGTTTACTGTAACCCTTGGACCTTCATATTGACGATGAAACACAGAAATTCCATCTGGATTGAATACTGTAGGCACAATAACGACTTACGTCCAGGGGGAGCAATGCTTCAAACAGTTTGTATGCGTGCCGTTGCTGAGAGGCCAGTATTAGATTGCGACGCACCACTGGAGGTTTACTGTAACCCTCGGTGCTACATAGTGACGATGAAACACAGAAATTGCATCGGGATTGAATATAGTAGGCACAATGCCGACTTACGTCCAGGGGGAGCAATGCTGCAAACAGTCTGCATACGTGGTGTTCCTGACAGACCAGTATTAGAATGCGACGCACCACTGGAGGTCTACTGTAACCCTTGGGGCTACATATTGACGATGAAACAGAAATTGCATCGGGATTGAATATAGTAGGCGCAATGCCAACTTACGTCCAGTGGGAGCAATGCTTCAAACAATCTGTTTACGTGACGTAACTGAGATGTGGGTATTAGATTGCGACGCACCACTGGAGGTTCACTGTATCCCTTGGAGCATCATATAAACGATGAAACACAGTAATTGCATCGGGATTGAATATAGTAGCCACAATGCCGACTTACGTCCAGGGGGAGCAATACTTCAAACATTCTGTATTCGTGGCATTCTTGAGAGGCCAGTTTCGGATTGCGGGGCACCACTGGATGTTTACTGTAACTCTTGGAGCTTCATATTGACGATGAAACACAGAAATTGCATCGGGATGGGATACAGTGGGCTAAATGCCGACTTATGTCGGGGTTGAGCAATTCTTCAAACAGTCTGTATACCTGCAATTCCTGAGGGGTCAGTATTAGATTGCGACGCACCGCTAGAGGTTTACTGTAACCCATGGAGCTTCATATTGACGATGAAACATAAATTGCATCGGGATTGAATGTAGTATGCACAATGCCGACTTACGTCCAGGGGTAGCAATGCTTCAAACAGTCTGTATATGTGCCGTTACAGAGAGGCCAGTATTAGATTGCGACACACCACTGGAAGTTTACTGTACTCCTTGGAGCTTCATATTGACGATGAAATACAGAAATTGCATCGGGATTGAATATACTAGGCGCAATGCCAATTTACGTCCAGGGGGAGCAATGCTTCAAACAGTCTGTATTCGTGCCGTTCTTGAGAGGCCAGCATTAGATTGGGACCCACCACTGGATGTTTACTGTAACTTGGAGCTTCATATTGACGATGAAACACAGAAATTGCATCGGGGCGGAATACAGTACGCTAAATGCCGGCTTATGTCGAGGTTGAGCAATGCTTCAAACAGTTTGTATACCTGCCGTTCCTGAGAGGTCAGTATTAGAATGCGACGCACCACTAGAGGTATACTGTAACCCACTGAGCTTCATATTGGCGATGAAACACAGAAATTTCATCGGGATTGAATACAGTAGTCACAATGCCGACTTACGTCAAGGGGAGACAATGCTCCGAACAGTCTGTATACGTGCCGTTCATGAGAGGCAAATATAGGATTACGACGTATCACTGGAAGTTTACTGTAACCCTTGGAGCTTCATATTGACGATGAAACACAGAAATTGCATCGGGATTGAATATAGTAGGCACAATGCCGATTTACGTCCAGGGGGAGGAATGCTTTAAACAGACTGAATACGTACCCATCCTGAGAGTCCAGTATTAGATTAAGACGCACTATTGGCGAATTACTGTAACCCTTGAAGATTCGTATTGACGATGAAACACAGAAATTGCATCGGGATGGGATACAGCGGGCTAAATGCCGACTTATGTCGGGGTTGAGCAATGCTTTAAACAGTCTGTATACCTGTAATTCCTTAAGAGTCAGTATTAGATTGCGACGCACCACTAGAGGTTTACTGTAACCCACGGAGCTTCATATTGGCGAAGGAACACAGAAATTGCATCGGGGTTGAATGTAGTATGCACAATGCCGACTTACGTCCAGGGGTAGCAATGATTCAAACAGTCTGTATATGTGCCGTTACAGAGAGGCCAGTATTAGATTGCGACGCACCACTGGAGGTTTACTGTAACCGTTGGAGCTTCATATTGACGATTAAACACAGAAATCGCATAGGGATTGAATAGAGTAGGCTAAATGGCGACTTACGTCGAGGTTGAGCAATGCTTCAAACAGTCTGTATTCGTGCCGTTCTTGAGAGGCTAGTTTTGGATTGCGACGCACCACTGGCTGTTTACTGTAACTCTTGGAGCTTTATATTGACGATGAAACACAGAAATTGCATCTGGATTGAATATAGTAGGGACAATGCCAACTTACGTCCAGGGGGAGCAATGCTGCAAAGAGTCTGCATACGTGCCGTTCATGAGAGGCCAGTATTGGATTGCGACGCATCACTGGAGGTTTACTGTAACCCTTGGAGCTTCATATTGACGATGAAACACAGAAATCGCATAGGGATTGAATAGAGTAGGCTAAATGGCGACTTAAGTCGAGGTTGAGCAATGCTTCAAACAGTTCGTATTCGTGCCGTTCCAGAGAGGCCAGTATTAGATTGCGACGCACCACTGGAGGTTTACTGTAACCCTAGGTGCTTCATATTGACGTCGAAACACAGAAGTTGCATCGGGATTGAGTATAGTAGGCACAATGCCGAAATACGCCCAGGGAGAGAAATGATTCAAACAGTCCGTATGCGTGCCGTTGCTGAGAGGCGAGTATTAGATTGCGACGGACCACTGGAGGTTTACTGTAACCCTTGGAGCTTCATATTGACGATGAAACACAGAAATGGGGTCAGGATCGAATATAGTAGCCACAATGCCGAATTACGTCCAGGGTTAGTAATGCTTCAAACAGACTGTATACGTGCCGTTCCTGAGAGGCAAGTGTTAGATTAAGACGCACTACTGGAGATTTACTGTAACCCTTGGAGATTCATATTGACGATGAAACACAGAAATTGCATCGGGATTGAATACACTATGCACAATGCCGACTTACGTCCAGGGGGATCAATGCTGCAAACAGTCTGTATATCTGGCGTTCCTGAGAGGTCAGTATTAGATTTCGAAGCACCTCTGGAGGTTTACTTTAACCGTTGAAGCTTCATATTGACGATAAAACACAGAAATCGTGTAGGGATTGAATAGAGTAGGCTAAATGGCGACTTACGTCGAGGTTGAGCCATGCTTCAAACAGTTCGTATTCGTGCCGTTCCAATGAGGCCAGTATTAGATTGCGACGCACCACTGGAGGTTTACTGTAACCCTAGGAGCTTCATATTGACTTCGAAACACAGAAATTGCATCGGGATTGATTATAGTAGGCACAATGCCGAATTACGTCCAGGGGAGGAATGCTTCAAACAGCCTGTATACGTGCCGTTCCTGAGAGGCCACTATTAGATGGCGACGCACCACTGCATGTTCTCTGTCACCCTTGGAGCTTCTTATTGACGGTGAAACATAAAAATTGAATCGGGATTGAATACAGTAGGCACAATGCTGATTTATGTCGAGGTTGAGCAATGCTTCAAACAATCTGTATTCGTGCCGTTCCTGAGAGGCGAGTATTAGATTGCGACACACCACTGGAGGCTTACTGTAACTCTTGGAGCTTCATATTGACGATGAAACACAGAAATTGCATAGGGATTGAATATAGTAGGCACAATGCCGCCTTACGTCCAGTGGGAGCAATGCTTCAAACAGTCTTTATACGTGCCGTTCCTGAGAGGCCATTATTAAATTGCGACGGATCACTGGATTTCTACTGTAAGCCTTGGAGCTTCATATAGACGATGAATTACAGAAATTGCATCCGGATGGAATTCTGTAGGCTAATTGCCGACTTATATCCGTATACGTACAGTACCTGAGAGGCCAGTATGAGATTGCAACGAACCACAGGAGGTTTACTGTAACCCTAGGAGCTTCATATTGACGATGATATACAGAAATTGCATCGGGATTGAATATAGTAGACATATTGACGACTCATGTCCAGGGGGAGCAATGCTTCAAACAGTCGATATGCGTGCCGTTCCAGAGAGGCCAGTATTGAATTGCGACGCACCACTGTAGGTTTACTGTAACTCTTGGAGCTTCACATTGACGAGGAAACATTTGAAATTGCATCGGATTGAATATAGTAGGCACAATGCCGACTTACGTCCAGCTATAGCAGTGCTTCATACAGTGTGTATATGTGCCGTTCCTGAGAGGCCAGTATTAAATTGCTATCCACCACGGCATTTTTACTGTAACCCTTGGAGCTTCAAATTGACGTTGAAACACAGATATTGCGTGTTATTTGAATATAGTAGGCACAATTCCGACATACGTCCATGGGGCGCAATGCTTCAAATAGACTGTATAAGTGCCGTTCCTGAGAGGTCAGTATTTGATTGCGACGCACCACTAGCGGTATACTGTAACCCTTGGAGCTTCATATCGGCAATGAAACACAGAAATTGCATCGGGATTCAATTTAGTAGGCACAATGGCGACTTACGTCCAGGTGGAGCAATGCTTCAAATAGTCTGCATACGTGCTGTTCCTGACAGACCAGTGTTAGATTGCGACGCAGCACTGGAGGTTTACTGTAACTTTTGGATCTTCATATTGACGATGAAACACAGAAATTGCATCGGGATTGATTACAGTAGGCTAAATGCCGACTTATGTCTTGGTTGAGCAATGCTTCAAGCCAACCGTTTACGTGACGTAACTGAGATACGAGTATTAGGTTGCGACGCACCACTGGAGGTTTACTGTAACCCTTGGAGCTTCATATCGGCAATGAAACACAGAAATTGCATCGGGATTCAATTTAGTAGGCACAATGGCGACTTACGTCCAGGTGGAGCAATGCTTCAAATAGTCTGCATACGTGCTGTTCCTGACAGACCAGTGTTAGATTGCGACGCAGCACTGGAGGTTTACTGTAACTTTTGGATCTTCATATTGACGATGAAACACAGAAATTGCATCGGGATTGATTACAGTAGGCTAAATGCCGACTTATGTCTTGGTTGAGCAATGCTTCAAGCCAACCGTTTACGTGACGTAACTGAGATACGAGTATTAGGTTGCGACGCACCACTGGAGGTTTACTGTATCCCTTGGAAATTCATATAGACGATGAAACACCGAAATTGCATCGGGATTGAATATAGTGGGCACAATGCCGAATTACGTCCAGGGGGAGCAATGCTTCAAACAGTCTGTATACATGCCGTTCCTGAGGGGCCTGTATTAGATTACGAAGCACCACTGGGGATTTAATGTAACACTTAGAGCTTCATATTGACGTCGAAAGACAGAAATTGCATTTGGATTGAATATAGTAAGCACAATGCTGTTTTATGTCGAGGTTGAGCAATGCTTCAAACAGTCTGTAATCGTGGCTTAGCTGAGAGGCCAGTTTTAGTTTGCGATGCACCACTGGATGTTTAATGTAACCCTTGGAATTTCATATTGACAATCAAACACAGATATTGCAACGGGATGGAATGCAGTAGGCTAAATGCCAGCTGATGTCGAGGTTGAGCAATGCTTTGAAGAGTCCGTATTCGTGCCGTTTCTGAGAGGCCAGTATGAGATTGCGACCCACCACTGGATGTTTGCTGTAACTCTTGGACCTTCTTACTGACGATGAAGCACAGATATTGGAACGGGATTGAATGTAGTAGGCACAATGCCGACTTACGTCGAGGGGGAGCAATGCTGCAGTCTGTATACGTGCCGTTTCTGAGAGGACAGAACTAGATTGCGTCGCACCACTGGTAGTTTACAGTACTCCTTGGAGCTTCATAATTGCCATGTATGACAGAAATTGCAACGGGATAGAATATACACTCCTGGAAATTGAAATAAGAACACCGTGAATTCGTTGTCCCAGGAAGGGGAAACTTTATTGACACATTCCTGGGGTCAGATACATCACATGATCACACTCACAGAACCACAGGCACATAGACACAGGCAACAGAGCATGCACAATGTCGGCACTAGTACAGTGTATATCCACCTTTCGCAGCAATGCAGGCTGCTATTCTCCCATGGAGACGATCGTAGAGATGCTGGATGTAGTCCTGTGGAACGGCTTGCCATGCCATTTCCACCTGGCGCCTCAGTTGGACCAGCGTTCGTGCTGGACGTGCAGACCGCGTGAGACGACGCTTCATCCAGTCCCAAACATGCTCAATGGGGGACAGATCCGGAGATCTCGCTGGCCAGGGTAGTTGACTTACACCTTCTAGAGCACGTTGGGTGGCACGGGATACATGCGGACGTGCATTGTCCTGTTGGAACAGCAAGTTCCCTTGCCGGTCTAGGAATGGTAGAACGATGGGTTCGATGACGGTTTGGATGTACCGTGCACTATTCAGTATCCCCTCGACGATCACCAGTGGTGTATGGCCAGTGTAGGAGATCGCTCCCCACACCATGATGCCGGGTGTTGGCCCTGTGTGCCTCGGTCGTATGCAGTCCTGATTGTGGCGCTCACCTGCACGGCGCCAAACATGCATACGACCATCATTGGCACCAAGGCAGAAGCGACTCTCATCGCTGAAGACGACACGTCTCCATTCGTCCCTCCATTCACGCCTGTCGCGACACCACTGGAGGCGGGCTGCACGATGTTGGGGCGTGAGCGGAAGACGGCCTAACGGTGTGCGGGACCGTAGCCCAGCTTCATGGAGACGGTTGCGAATGGTCCTCGCCGATACCCCAGGAGCAACAGTGTCCCTAATTTGCTGGGAAGTGGCGGTGCTGTCGCCTACGGCACTGCGTAGGATCCTACGGTCTTGGCGTGCACCCGTGCGTCGCTGCGGTCCGGTCCCAGGTCGACGGGCACGTGCACCTTCCGCCGACCACTGGCGACAACATCGATGTACTGTGGAGGCCTCACGCCCCACGTGTTGAGCAATTCGGCGGTACGTCCACCCGGCCTCCCGCATGCCCACTATACGCCCTCGCTCAAAGTCCGTCAACTGCACATACGGTTCATGTCCACGCTGTCGCGGCATGCTACCAGTGTTAAAGACTGCGATGGAGCTCCGTATGCCACGGCAAACTGGCTGACACTGACGGCGGCGGTGCACAAATGCTGCGCAGCTAGCGCCATTCGACGGCCAACACCGCGGTTCCTGGTGTGTCCGCTGTGCCGTGCGTGTGATCATTGCTTGTACAGCCCTCTCGCAGTCTCCGGAGCAAGTATGGTGGGTCTGACACACCGGTGTCAATGTGTTCTTTTTTCCATTTCCAGGAGTGTAGTAGGCGCAATTCCAACTTACGTCCAGGGGGAGCATGCTTCAAACAGTCTGTTTACGTGACGTAACTGAGATACGAGGATTGGATTGCGACGCACCACTGGAGGTGTAGTGTATCCCTTTGAGCTTCATACTGACAATGAAACAGAGAAATTGCATCGGGATTGAATATAGTAGGCAGAATGCCGACTTACGTCCAGGGGGAGCAATGATTCAAACTATCTGTATACGTGCCGTTCCTGAGAGGCAAGTATTAGATTGCGACACACCACTGGAGGTTTACTGTAACCCATGGAGCTTCATATTGACGATGAAACAGAGTAATTGCATCGGGATTAAATATAGTAGGCACAATGCCGATTTACACCCAGGGGGAGCAATGCTTCAAACAGTCTGTATACGTGCCATTCCTGAGAGGCCAGTATTAGATTGCGACGCACCACTGGAGGCTTACTGTAAACCTTGGAGGTTCATATTGACGATGAAACACAGAAATTTCATCGGTATTGAATATAGTAGGCACAATGCCGACTTAAGTCCAGTGGGAGCAATGCTTTAAACCGTCTTTATACGTGCCGTTCCTGGGAGGTCAGTTTTAGATTGGGACGCACCACTGCATGTTCACTGTAACCCTTCGGGCTTCATATTGACGACAAAACACAGAAATTGCATCGGGATAGAATACACTAGGCTAAACGCCGACTAATGTCGAGGTTGAGCATTGCTTCAAAAAGTCTGTATTCCTGCCGTTTCTGAGAGGCCAGTATTAGTTTGCGACGCATCGCTGGATGTTTACTGTAACTCTTGGGCCTTCATATAGACGACGAAACACAGATATCGCTAAGGGATTGAATATAGTAGGCACAGTGCCTACATACGTCGAGGGGGAGCAATGCTGCAGTCTGTATACGTGCCGTTCCTGAAAGACCAGTATTAGATTGCGACGCACCAGTGAATGTTTACTGTTGCCCATGGAGCTTCAAATTGACGATGAAAAACAAAAATTGCATCGGGATTGAATATAGAAGATACAATGCCGACTTACTTCCAGGAGGAGCATTGTTTCAAGTAGTCTGTATACCTGCCGTATCTTTAAGGCAAGTATTAGATTGTGACACACCACTGGACTTTTACTGTAACTCTTGGAGCTTCATAGTGACGATGAAACACAGAAATTGCATCGCGATAAAATACAGTAGGCTAAATACCGACTTATGTCGAGGTTGGGCAATACTTCAAACAGTCTGTATACGTGCCGTTCCAGAGAGGCAAAATATTAGATTGCGACACACCGCTGGATGTTTACTTTAACCTTTGGACCTTCATATAGACGATGAAACACAGATATTGCAACGGGATTGAATTTAGTAGGCACAATGCCGATTTACGTCCAGGGGGAGCAATGCTGCAAACAGTCTGTATACGTGAGGTTACTGAGAGGCCAGTATTAGATTGCAACGCACCACTGGAGGTTTACTGCAACCCATGGAGCTTCATATTGACAATGAAACACTGAAATAGCATCAGGATTGAATATAGTAGGCACAATGCCCACTTACGCCGAGAGGGAGCAATGCTTCAAGCAGTCTGTATACGTGCCGTTCCTGAGAGGCCAGTATTAGATTGCGAAGCACCACTGGATGTTTACTGTAACTCTTGGAGCTCTATATTGACAATGAAACACCGAAATTGCATCGGGATTGAATACAGTAGGCTAAATGCCGACTTATGTCGAGGTTGAGCAATGCATCATTAAGTCTGTATTCGTGCCGTTCCTGAGAGGACAAAATTACATTGCGAGGCACCATTGGATGATTACTGTAACCATTGGGGCTTCATATTGACGATGAAACACATAAATTGCATCGGGGCTAAGTATAGCAGGCACAATGCCGACTTATGGCCAGGGGGAGCAATGCTTCATACAGTCTTTATACGTGCCGTTACTGCGAGGCCAGTATTAGATTGCGACGCACCACTGGAGGTTTACTGAAACCCTTGGAGCTTCATATTGACGATGAAACACAGAAATTGCATCGGGATATAATATAGTAGGCTGAATGCCGATTTCCGTCCGGGGGGAGCAATGCATCAAACAGTCTGTAGACGTGCCGTTCCTGAGAGGCCAATATTCGGATTGCAACGCACCACTGTATGTTTACTATAATCCTTGGAGCTTCATATTGACGATGAAACACAGAGGTTACATCGGGATTGAATACAGTAGGCTAAAAGCCGACTTATGTCGAGGTTGAGTAATGCTTCAAACAGTCTAAATTCGTGCTGTACCTGAGAGGCCGGTGTTAGATTGCGACGCACCACTGGAGGTTTACTGTAACTCTTGGAGCTTCATATTGACGATGAAACACAGAAATTGCGTCGAGATTAAATATAGTAATCGCAATTCCGACATACGTCCAGGGTGAGCAATGTTTCAAACAGACTGTATACGTGCAGTTCCTGAGAGGCTAGTATTAGATTGCTACGCACCATTGGATGATTACTGTAACCCTTGGAGCTTCATTCTGACGATGAAACACAGTTATTTCATCGGGATAGGATATAGTAGGCACAATACCGACTTATGTCCAGGGGAAGCAATGTTTAAAACAGTCTGTATACCTGCAGTTCCTGAGAGGCCAGTATTTTATTGCGACGCACCACTGGTGGTTTACTATAACCCTCGGAGCTTTATATTGACGATGAAACATACAAATTGCATTGGGATTGAGTATAGCAGGAACAATGCCGACTTCCGTCCAGGGGGAGCTATGCTTCAAACAGTCTGTACACGTGCCGTTCCTGAGAGGCCAGTAATAGATTGCGACGTACCACTGGCCGTTTACTGTAACCCCTGGAGTTTCATATTAACGATGATACACAGAAATTAATCGGGATTGAATATAGTAAGCAGAATGCAGTCTTAGGTCCCGGGCAAGCAATGCTTGAAACAGTCTGTATACGTGCCGTATTTGAGAGGCCAGTATTTGATTGCGACGCACCACTGGAGGTTTACTGTAACCCTTGGAGCTTCATATTGACGACGAAACACAGAAATATTATCGGGGTTGAAATAGTAGCCACAATGCCGACATACGTTAAGGGGGAGCATTGCTTCAAACAGACTGTAAACGTGCCGTTCCTAAGGGGCCAGTATTAGATTGCGACGCACTACTGGAGGTTTACTGTAACCCTTCGAGCTTCATATTGACGATGAAACACAGAAATTGCATCGGGATTTAATATAGTAAGCACAATGCAGACTTAGGTCCCGGGGAAACAATGCTTGAAACAGTCTGTATACGTGCCGTATCTGTGAGGCCACTACTTGATTGCGATGCACCACTGGAGGTTTACTGTAACCCTTGGAGCTTCATATTGACGATGAAACACAGATATTGCATCGGGATGGAATATAGTAGAAACAATGGCGACTTAGGTCCGCGGGCTGCAAAGCTTCAAACAGTCAGTATACGTACCGTTCCTGAGAGACCAGTATTAGATTTCGGCGCACCACTGGAGGTTTTCTGTAACCCTTGGAGTTTCATATTAACGATGATACACAGAAATTAATCGGGATTGAATATAGTAAGCAGAATGCAGACTTAGGTCCCGGGCAAGCAATGCTTGAAACAGTCTGTATACGTGCCGTATCTGAGAGGCCAGTATTTGATTGTGATGCACCACTGGAGGTTTACTGTAACCCTTGGAGCGTCATATTGACGATGAAACACAGATATTGAATTGGGATAGGATATAGTAGGCACAATACCGACTTATGTTCAGGGGAAGCAATGCTTCAAACAGTCTGTATATGTCCCGTTCCTGAGAGGCCAGTATTAGATTGCGACGCACCACTGGAGGTTTACTGTATCCCTTGGGGCTTCATATTGACGACGAAACACAGAGATTGCATCGGGATTGAATATAGTATGCAGAATGACGACTTATGTCCAGGGTGAGCAATGCTTCAAACAGTCTGTGTACCTGCCGTTCCTGAGAGGCCACTATTAGATTACGACACACCACTGGAGGTTTACTGTAACCGTTGGACCTTCAAATTGATGATGAAACACAGAAATTTCATCGGGATTGAATATTGTAGGCACAATGCCGACCTATGAAAAGTGGGGGCAATGCTTCAAACAGTCTGTATAAGTGCCGTTACTGCGAGGCCAGTATTAGATTGCGACGTACCACAGGAGGTTACTGTAACTATTGGAGCTTCATATTGACGATGAAACACAGAAAATGCATCGGGATTGAATGTTCTAGGCACAATGCCGACTTAGCTCCGGGGGGAGCAATGCTTGAAACAGTCAGTATACGTGCCGTTTCTGGAGTCCAGTATTAGATAGCGACGCACCACTGGAGGTTTACTGTAACCCTTCAAGCTTCATATTGACGATGGAACACAGAAATTGCATCGGGATTGAATATATTAGGCACAATGCTGACTTACTTCCAGGGGGAACAATGCTTCAAATAGTGTGCATACGTGCAGTTCCTGAGAGGCCAGTATTAGATTGCGACGCACCACTGGAGGTTTACTGTAACCCTTGGAGCTTCATATTGACGATGAAACACAGAAATTTTATCGGGATTGAATATAGTAGGCGCAATGCAGTCTTAGGTCTGGGGGGAGCAATGCTTCAAACAGTCTGTGTACGTGCCGTTGCTGAGAGGCCAGTATTAGATTGCGACGCACCACTGGAGGTTTACTGTAACGCTTGGAGCTTCTTATTGACAATGAGACACAGATATTGCATCGGGATAGGATATGTTGTTTGTTGTTGTGGTCTTCAGTCCTGAGACTGGTTTGATGCAGCTCTCCATGCTACTCTATCCTGTGCAAGCTTCTTCATCTCCCAGTACCTACTGCAACCTACATCCTTCTGAATCTGCTTAGTGTATTCATCTCTGGGTCTCCCTCTACGATTTTTACCCTCCATGCTGCTCTCCAATGCTAAATTTGTGATCCCTTGATGCCTCAAAACATGCCCTACCAACCGAACTCTTCTTCTAGTCAAGTTGTGCCACAAACTTCTCTTCTCCCCAATCCTATTCAATACCTCCTCATTAGTTACGTGATCTACCCACCTTATCTTCAGCATTCTTTTGTAGCACCACATTTCGAAAGCTTCTATTCTCTTCTTGTCCAAACTAGTTATCGTCCATGTTTCACTTCCATACATGGCTATACTCCATACAAACACTTTCAGAAACGACTTCCTGACACTTAAATCTATACTCGATGTTAACAAATTTCTCTTCTTCAGAAACGCTTTCCTTGCCATTGCCAGTCTACATTTTATATCCTCTCTACTTCGACCATCATCAGTTATTTTACTCCCTAAACAGCAAAACTCCTTTACTACTTTAAGTGTCTCATTTCCTAATCTAATTCCCTCAGCATCACCCAATTTAATTTGACTACATTCCATTATCCTCGTTTTGCTTTTGTTGATGTTCATCTTATATCCTCCTTTCAAGACACTGTCCATTCCGTTCAACTGCTCTTCCCAGTCCTTTGCTGTATCCGACAGAATTACAATGTCATCGGCGAACCTCAAAGTTTTTACTTCTTCTCAATGAATTTTAATACCTACTCCGAATTTTTCTTTTGTTTCCTTTACTGCTTGCTCAATATACAGATTGAATAACATCGGGGAGAGGCTACAACCCTGTCTCACTCCTTTCCCAACCACTGCTTCCCTTTCATGCCCCTCGACTCTTATAACTGCCATCTGGTTTCTGTACAAATTGTAAATAGCCTTTCGCTCCCTGTATTTTATACCTGCCACCTTCAGAATTTGAAAGAGAGTATTCCAGTTAACATTGTCAAAAGCTTTCTCTAAGTCTACAAATGCTAGAAACGTAGGTTTGCCTTTTCTTAATCTTTCTTCTAAGATAAGTCATAAGGTTAGTATTGCCTCACGTGTTCCAACATTTCTACGGAATCCAAACTGATCTTCCCCGAGGTCCGCTTCTATCAGTTTTTCCATTCGTCTGTAAAGAATTCGCGTTAGTATTTTGCAGCTGTGACTTATTAAACTGATAGTTCGGTAATTTTCACATCTGTCAACACCTGCTTTCTTTGGGATTGGAATTATTATATTCTTCTTGAAGTCTGAGGGTATTTCGCCTGTCTCATACATCTTGCTCACCAGATGGTAGTGTTTTGTCAGGACTGGCTCTCCCAAGGCCATCAGCAGTTCTTATGGAATGTTGTCTACTCCCGGGGCCTTGTTTCGACTCAGGTCTTTGAGTGCTCTGTCAAACTCTTCACGCAGTATCTTATCTCCCATTTCGTCTTCAGCTACATCCTCTTCCATTTCCATAATATTGTTCTCAAGTACATCGCCCTTGTATGAAGCCTCTATATACTCCTTCCACCGTTCTGTCTTCCCTTCTTTGCTTAGAACTGGTTTTCCATCTGAGCTCTTGATATTCATACAAGTGGTTCTCTTCTCTCCAAAGGTCTCTTTAATTTTCCTGTAGGCAGTATCTATCTTACCCTTAGCGAGACAAGCCTCTACATCCTTACATTTGTCCTCCAGCCATCCCTGCTTAGCCATTTTGCACTTCCTGTCGATCTCATTTTTGAGACATTAGTATTCCTTTTTCCCTGCTTCATTTACTGCATTTTTATATTTTCTCCTTTCATCAATTAAATTCAATATTTCTTCTGTCACCTAAGGATTTCTACTAGCCCTCGTCTTTTTTCCTATTTGATCCTCTGCTGCCTTTACTACTTCATCCCTCAAAGCTACCCATTCTTCTTCTACTGTATCTCTTTCCCCCATTCCTGTCAATTGTTCCCTTATGCTCTCCCTGAAACTCTGTACAGCCTCTGGTTCTTTCAGTTTATCCAGGTCCCATCTCCTTAAATTCCCGCCTTTTGGCAGTTTCTTCAGTTTCAATCTGCAGTTCATAACCAATAGATTGTGGTCAGAATCCACATCTGCCCCTGGAAATGTCTTACAATTTAAAACCTGTTTCCTAAATCTCTGTCTTACCATTATATAATCTATCTGATACCTTTTAGTATCGCCAGGATTCTTCCAGGTATACAACCTTCTTTTATGATTCTTGAACCAAGTGTTAGCTATGATTAAGTTATGCTCTGTGCAAAATTCTACAAGGCGGCCTCCTCTTTCATTTCTTCCCCCCAATCCATATTCACCTACTATGTTTCCTTCTCTCCCTTTTCCTACTGACGAATTCCAGTCACCCATGATTATTAAATTTTCGTCTCCCTTCACTACCTGAATAATTTCTTTTATCTCGTCATACATTTCATCTATTTCTTCATCATCTGCAGAGCTAGTTGGCATATAACCTTGTAGTACTGTAGTAGGCATGGGCTTTGTGTCTGTCTTGGCCACAATAATGCGTTCACTATGCTGTTTGTAGTAGCTAACCCGCACTCCTATTTATTTATTCATTATTAAACCTACTCCTGCATTACCCCTATTTGATTTTGTATTTATAACCCTGTAATCAGCTGACCAAAAGTCTTGTTCCTCCTGCCACCGAACTTCAGTAATTCCCACTATATCTAACTCTAACTTATCCATTCCCCTTCTTAAATTTTCTAATCTACCTGCCCGATTAAGGGATCTGACATTCCACACTCCAATCTGTAGAACGCCCGTTTTCTTTCTCCTGATAACGGCGTCCTCTTGAGTAGTCCCCGCCCGGAGATCCGAATGGGGGACTATTTTACCTCCGGAATATTTTACCCAAGAGGATGCCATCATCATTTAATCATACAGTAAAGCTGCATGTCCTCGGGAAAAGTTACGGCTGTAGTGTCCCATTGCTTTCAGCCGTTCACAGTACCAGCACAGCAAGGCCGTTTTGGTTAATGTTACAAGGCCAGATCAGTCAATTATCCAGACTGTTGCCCATGCAACTACTGAGAAGGCTGCTGCCCCTCTTCAGGAACCACATGTTTGTCTGGCCTCTCAACAGATTCCCCTCCGTTGTGGTTGCACCTACGGTACGGCCATCTGTATCGCTGAGGCACGCAAGCCTCCCCACCAACGGCAAGGTCCATGGTTCATGGGGGGAGGGGGATAGGATATAGTAGGCACAATACCGACTTATATCCAGGGGAAGCAATGCTTCAAACAGTCTGTATAAGTGCCGTTACTGAGAGGCCAGTATTAGATTGTGACACACTACTGGAGGTTTACTGTAACCCTTGGAGCTTCATATTGCCGATGAAACACAGAAATTGCATCGAGATTGAATATAGTAGCCACAATGCCGACATACGTCCAGGGGGAGCATTGCTTCAAACAGTATGTACACGTGCGATCCTGAGAGGCCAGTATTAGATTGCGACGCACTACTGGAGGTTTACTGTAACCCTTGGAGCTTCATATTGACGATGAAACCCAGAAATTGCAACAAGATTGAATATAGAAGGCAGAATGACGACTTACGTCCAGGGGGAGCAATGCTTCAAACAGTCTGTAAACGTGCCGTTCCTGAGAGGCCGGTATTAGATTACGATGCACCACTGGAGGTTTACTGTAACCGTTGGAGCTTCAAATTGACGATGAAACACAGAAATTGCATCGGGATTTAATATAGTAGGCACAATACCGACTTATGTCCAGGGGAAGCAATGCTTCAAACAGTCTGTATACGTGCCGTTCCTGAGAGGCCAGTATTAGACTGCGACGCACCACTGGAGGTTAACTGTAACTCTTCGAGGTTCATATTGACGATGAAACACAGAAATTGCATCAGGATTGAATATAGTTGCCACAATGCCGACATACGTCCAGGGGGAGCATTGCTTCAAACAGTCTGTACACGTGCCGTTCCTAAGAGGCCAGTACCAGATTGCGACGCACCACTGGAGGTTTACTGTAACCCTTGGAGCTTCATATTGACGATGAAACGCAGAAATTGCAACGGGATTGAATAAAGTAGGCACAACACCGACTTATGTCCACGGGAAGCAATGCTTCAAACAGTCTGAATACGTGCCGTTCCTGAGAGACCAGTATAGGATTCCGACGCACCACTGGAGGTTTATTGTAACCCTTGGAGCCTCATATTGACGATGAAACAGAGATATTGCATTGGGATTGAGTATAGTAGGAACAATGCCGACTTAAGTCCAGGGGGAGCAATGCTTCAAACAGATTGTACACGTGCCGTTCCTGAGAGGCCAATATTAGACTGCGACGTACCACTGGAGGTTTACTGTTAGCCTTGAAGCTATATATTGACGATGAAACACAGAAATTGCATCGGGATTTAATATAGTAGGCACAATACCAACTTATATCCAGGGGAAGCAATGCTTCAAACAGTCTGTATATGTGCCGTTCCTGAGGGGCCAGTATTAGATTGCGACGCACCACTGGAGGTTTACTGTTACCCTTGGAGCTTCATATTGACGATGAAACGCAGAAATTGCATCGGGATTGGATATAGTAGGCACAATACCGATTTATGTCCAGGGGAAACAATGCTTCAAACAGTCTGTATACGTGCCGTTCCTGAGAGGCCAGTATTAGACTGCGACGCACCACTGGAGGTTAACTGTAACTCCTCGAGGTTCATATTGACGATGAAACACAGAAATTGCATCAGGATTGAATATAGTTGCCACAATGCCGACATACGTCCAGGGGGAGCATTGCTTCAAACAGTCTACACGTGCCGTTCCTAAGAGGCCAGTAACAGATTGCGACGCACCACTGGAGGTTTACTGTTACCCTTGGAGCTTCATATTGACGATGAAACGCAGAAATTGCATCGGGATTGGATATAGTAGGCACAATACCGATTTATGTCCAGGGGAAACAATGCTTCAAACAGTCTGTATACGTGACGTTCCTGAGAGGCCAGTATTAAATTGCGACGCACCACTGGAGGTTTACTGTAACCCTTGGAGCTTCATATTGACGATGAAACGCAGAAATTGCATCGGGATTGGATATAGTAGGCACAACACCGATTTATGTCCAGGGGAAACAATGCTTCAAACAGTCTGTATACGTGCCGATCCTGAGAGGCCAGTATTAGACTGCGACGCACCACTGGAGGTTAACTGTAACTCCTCGACGTTCATATTGACGATGAAACACAGAAATCGCATCAGGATTGAATATAGTTGCCACAATGCCGACATACGTCCAGGGGGAGCATTGCTTCAAACAGTCTACACGTGCCGTTCCTAAGAGGCCAGTAACAGATTGCGACGCACCACTGGAGGTTTACTGTAACCCTTGGAGCTTCATATTGACGATGAAACGCAGAAATTGCATTGGGATTGGATATAGTAGGCACAATACAGATTTATGTCCAGGGGAAACAATGCTTCAAACAGTCTGTATACGTGCCGATCCTGAGAGGCCAGTATTAGACTGCGACGCACCACTGGAGGTTAACTGTAACTCCTCGACGTTCATATTGACGATGAAACACAGAAATCGCATCAGGATTGAATATAGTTGCCACAATGCCGACATACGTCCAGGGGGAGCATTGCTTCAAACAGTCTACACGTGCCGTTCCTAAGAGGCCAGTAACAGATTGCGACGCACCACTGGAGGTTTACTGTAACCCTTGGAGCTTCATATTGACGATGAAACGCAGAAATTGCATCGGGATTGGATATAGTAGGCACAACACCGATTTATGTCCAGGGGAAACAATGCTTCAAACAGTCTGTATACGTGCCGATCCTGAGAGGCCAGTATTAGACTGCGACGCACCACTGGAGGTTAACTGTAACTCCTCGAGGTTCATATTGACGATGAAACACAGAAATTGCATCAGGATTGAATATAGTTGCCACAATGCCGACATACGTCCAGGGGGAGCATTGCTTCAAACAGTCTGTACAGGTGCCGTTCCTAAGAGGCCAGTACCAGATTGCGACGCACCACCGGAGGTTTACTGTAACCCTTGGAGCTTCATATTGACGATGAAACGCAGAAATTGCATCGGGATTGGATATAGTAGGCACAATACCGATTTATGTCCAGGGGAAACAATGCTTCAAACAGTCTGTATACGTGCCGTTCCTGAGAGGCCAGTATTAGACTGCGACGCACCACTGGAGGTTCACTGTAACTGCTCGAGGTTCATATTGAAGATGAAACACAGAAATTGCATCAGGATTGAATATAGTTGCCACAATGCCGACATACGTCCAGGGGGAGCATTGCTTCAAACAGTCTACACGTGCCGTTCCTAAGAGGCCAGTAACAGATTGCGACGCACCACTGGAGGTTTACTGTAACCCTTGGAGCTTCATATTGACGATGAAACGCAGAAATTGCATTGGGATTGGATATAGTAGGCACAATACAGATTTATGTCCAGGGGAAACAATGCTTCAAACAGTCTGTATACGTGCCGTTCCTGAGAGGCCAGTATTAGACTGCGACGTACCACTGGAGGTTTACTGTAACCCTTGGAGCTATATATTGACCATGAAACACAGAAATTGCATCCGGGTACGATATAGTAAGCACAATACCGACTTAACTCCAGGGGGGGCAATGCTTCAAACAGTCTGTGTACGTGCCGTTCCTGAGAGGTCGGTACTAGATTGCGGCGCACCCCTCGAGGTTTACTGGTAACATTTCGAGCTACATATTGACGATGAAACACAGAAATTGCATCGGATTGAATATAGTACGCACAATGCCGACATACGTCCAGGAGGGGAAATACCTCAAACAGTCTGGACACGTGCCGTTCCTAAGAGGCCAGTACCAAATTGCGACGCACCACTGGAGGTTTACTGTAACCCTTGGAGCTTCATATTGACGATGAAACGCAGAAATTGCATCGGGATTGGATATAGTAGGCACAATACCGATTTATGTCCAGGGGAAACAATGCTTCAAACAGTCTGTATACGTGCCGTTCCTGAGAGGCCAGTATTAGACTGCGACGCACCACTGGAGGTTCACTGTAACTCCTCGAGGTTCATATTGAAGATGAAACACAGAAATTGCATCAGGATTGAATATAGTTGCCACAATGCCGACATACGTCCAGGGGGAGCATTGCTTCAAACAGTCTGTACAGGTGCCGTTCCTAAGAGGCCAGTACCAGATTGCGACGCACCACCGGAGGTTTACTGTAACCCTTGGAGCTTCATATTGACGATGAAACGCAGAAATTGCATCGGGATTGGATATAGTAGGCACAATACCGATTTATGTCCAGGGGAAACAATGCTTCAAACAGTCTGTATACGTGCCGTTCCTGAGAGGAAAGTATTAGACTGCGACGCACCACTGGAGGTTCACTGTAACTCCTCGAGGTTCATATTGAAGATGAAACACAGAAATTGCATCAGGATTGAATATAGTTGCCACAATGCCGACATACGTCCAGGGGGAGCATTGCTTCAAACAGTCTGTACAGGTGCCGTTCCTAAGAGGCCAGTACCAGATTGCGACGCACCACCGGAGGTTTACTGTAACCCTTGGAGCTTCATATTGACGATGAAACGCAGAAATTGCATCGGGATTGGATATAGTAGGCACAATACCGATTTATGTCCAGGGGAAACAATGCTTCAAACAGTCTGTATACGTGCCGTTCCTGAGAGGCCAGTATTAGACTGCGACGCACCACTGGAGGTTCACTGTAACTGCTCGAGGTTCATATTGAAGATGAAACACAGAAATTGCATCAGGATTGAATATAGTTGCCACAATGCCGACATACGTCCAGGGGGAGCATTGCTTCAAACAGTCTACACGTGCCGTTCCTAAGAGGCCAGTAACAGATTGCGACGCACCACTGGAGGTTTACTGTAACCCTTGGAGCTTCATATTGACGATGAAACGCAGAAATTGCATTGGGATTGGATATAGTAGGCACAATACAGATTTATGTCCAGGGGAAACAATGCTTCAAACAGTCTGTATACGTGCCGTTCCTGAGAGGCCAGTATTAGACTGCGACGTACCACTGGAGGTTTACTGTAACCCTTGGAGCTATATATTGACCATGAAACACAGAAATTGCATCCGGGTACGATATAGTAAGCACAATACCGACTTAACTCCAGGGGGGGCAATGCTTCAAACAGTCTGTGTACGTGCCGTTCCTGAGAGGTCGGTACTAGATTGCGGCGCACCCCTCGAGGTTTACTGGTAACATTTCGAGCTACATATTGACGATGAAACACAGAAATTGCATCGGATTGAATATAGTACGCACAATGCCGACATACGTCCAGGAGGGGAAATACCTCAAACAGTCTGGACACGTGCCGTTCCTAAGAGGCCAGTACCAAATTGCGACGCACCACTGGAGGTTTACTGTAACCCTTGGAGCTTCATATTGACGATGAAACGCAGAAATTGCATCGGGATTGGATATAGTAGGCACAATACCGATTTATGTGCAGGGGAAACAATGCTTCAAACAGTCTGTATACGTGCCGTTCCTGAGAGGCCAGTATTAGACTGCGACGCACCACTGGAGGTTAACTGTAACTCCTCGAGGTTCATATTGACGATGAAACACAGAAATTGCATCAGGATTGAATATAGTTGCCACAATGCCGACATACGTCCTGGGGGAGCATTGCTTCAAACAGTCTGTACACGTGCCGTTCCTAAGAGGCCAGTACCAGATTGCGACGCACCACTGGAGGTTTACTGTAACCCTTGGAGCTTCATATTGACGATGAAACGCAGAAATTGCATCGGGATTGGATATAGTAGGCACAATACCGATTTATGTGCAGGGGAAACAATGCTTCAAACAGTCTGTATACGTGCCGTTCCTGAGAGGCCAGTATTAGACTGCGACGCACCACTGGAGGTTAACTGTAACTCCTCGAGGTTCATATTGACGATGAAACACAGAAATTGCATCAGGATTGAATATAGTTGCCACAATGCCGACATACGTCCTGGGGGAGCATTGCTTCAAACAGTCTGTACACGTGCCGTTCCTAAGAGGCCAGTACCAGATTGCGACGCACCACTGGAGGTTTACTGTAACCCTTGGAGCTTCATATTGACGATGAAACGCAGAAATTGCATCGGGATTGGATATAGTAGGCACAATACCGATTTATGTGCAGGGGAAACAATGCTTCAAACAGTCTGTATACGTGCCGTTCCTGAGAGGCCAGTATTAGACTGCGACGCACCACTGGAGGTTAACTGTAACTCCTCGAGGTTCATATTGAAGATGAAACACAGAAATTGCATCAGGATTGAATATAGTTGCCACAATGCCGACATACGTCCAGGGGGAGCATTGCTTCAAACAGTCTGTACACGTGCCGTTCCTAAGAGGCCAGTACCAGATTGCGACGCACCACTGGAGGTTTACTGTAACCCTTGGAGCTTCATATTGACGATGAAACGCAGAAATTGCATCGGGATTGGATATAGTAGGCACAATACCGATTTATGTGCAGGGGAAACAATGCTTCAAACAGTCTGTATACGTGCCGTTCCTGAGAGGCCAGTATTAGACTGCGACGCACCACTGGAGGTTAACTGTAACTCCTCGAGGTTCATATTGAAGATGAAACACAGAAATTGCATCAGGATTGAATATAGTTGCCACAATGCCGACATACGTCCAGGGGGAGCATTGCTTCAAACAGTCTGTACACGTGCCGTTCCTAAGAGGCCAGTACCAGATTGCGACGCACCACTGGAGGTTTACTGTAACCCTTGGAGCTTCATATTGACGATGAAACGCAGAAATTGCATCGGGATTGGATATAGTAGGCACAATACCGATTTATGTCCAGGGGAAACAATGCTTCAAACAGTCTGTATACGTGCCGTTCCTGCGAGGCCAGTATTAGACTGCGACGCACCACTGGAGGTTCACTGTAACTCTTCGAGGTTCATATTGACGATGAAACACAGAAATTGCATCAGGATTGAATATAGTTGCCACAATGCCGACATACGTCCAGGGGGAGCATTGCTTCAAACAGTCTGTACACGTGCCGTTCCTAAGAGGCCAGTACCAGATTGCGACGCACCACTGGAGGTTTACTGTAACCCTTGGAGCTTCATATTGACGATGAAACGCAGAAATTGCATCGGGATTGGATATAGTAGGCACAATACCGATTTATGTGCAGGGGAAACAATGCTTCAAACAGTCTGTATACGTGCCGTTCCTGAGAGGCCAGTATTAGACTGCGACGCACCACTGGAGGTTAACTGTAACTCCTCGAGGTTCATATTGAAGATGAAACACAGAAATTGCATCAGGATTGAATATAGTTGCCACAATGCCGACATACGTCCAGGGGGAGCATTGCTTCAAACAGTCTGTACACGTGCCGTTCCTAAGAGGCCAGTACCAGATTGCGACGCACCACTGGAGGTTTACTGTAACCCTTGGAGCTTCATATTGACGATGAAACGCAGAAATTGCATCGGGATTGGATATAGTAGGCACAATACCGATTTATGTGCAGGGGAAACAATGCTTCAAACAGTCTGTATACGTGCCGTTCCAGAGAGGCCAGTATTAGACTGCGACGCACCACTGGAGGTTAACTGTAACTCCTCGAGGTTCATATTGACGATGAAACACAGAAATTGCATCAGGATTGAATATAGTTGCCACAATGCCGACATACGTCCAGGGGGAGCATTGCTTCAAACAGTCTGTACACGTGCCGTTCCTAAGAGGCCAGTACCAGATTGCGACGCACCACTGGAGGTTTACTGTAACCCTTGGAGCTTCATATTGACGATGAAACGCAGAAATTGCATCGGGATTGGATATAGTAGTCACAATACCGATTTATGTCCAGGGGAAACAATGCTTCAAACAGACTGTATACGTGCCGTTCCTGCGAGGCCAGTATTAGACTGCGACGCACCACTGGAGGTTAACTGTAACTCCTCGAGGTTCATATTGACGATGAAACACAGAAATTGCATCAGGATTGAATATAGTTGCCACAATGCCGACATACGTCCAGGGGGAGCATTGCTTCAAACAGTCTACACGTGCCGTTCCTAAGAGGCCAGTACCAGATTGCGACGCACCACTGGAGGTTTACTGTAACCCTTGGAGCTTCATATTGACGATGAAACGCAGAAATTGCATCGGGATTGGATATAGTAGGCACAATACCGATTTATGTGCAGGGGAAACAATGCTTCAAACAGTCTGTATACGTGCCATTCCTGAGAGGCCAGTATTAGACTGCGACGCACCACTGGAGGTTAACTGTAACTCCTCGAGGTTCATATTGACGATGAAACACAGAAATTGCATCAGGATTGAATATAGTTGCCACAATGCCGACATACGTCCAGGGGGAGCATTGCTTCAAACAGTCTACACGTGCCGTTCCTAAGAGGCCAGTACCAGATTGCGACGCACCACTGGAGGTTTACTGTAACCCTTGGAGCTTCATATTGACGATGAAACGCAGAAATTGCATCGGGATTGGATATAGTAGGCACAATACCGATTTATGTCCAGGGGAAACAATGCTTCAAACAGACTGTATACGTGCCGTTCCTGCGATGCCAGTATTAGACTGCGACGCACCACTGGAGGTTCACTGTAACTCCTCGAGGTTCATATTGAAGATGAAACACAGAAATTGCATCAGGATTGAATATAGTTGCCACAATGCCGACATACGTCCAGGGGGAGCATTGCTTCAAACAGTCTGTACACGTGCCGTTCCTAAGAGGCCAGTACCAGATTGCGACGCACCACTGGAGGTTTACTGTAACCCTTGGAGCTTCATATTGACGATGAAACGCAGAAATTGCATCGGGATTGGATATAGTAGGCACAATACCGATTTATGTGCAGGGGAAACAATGCTTCAAACAGTCTGTATACGTGCCATTCCTGAGAGGCCAGTATTAGACTGCGACGCACCACTGGAGGTTAACTGTAACTCCTCGAGGTTCATATTGACGATGAAACACAGAAATTGCATCAGGATTGAATATAGTTGCCACAATGCCGACATACGTCCAGGGGGAGCATTGCTTCAAACAGTCTGTACACGTGCCGTTCCTAAGAGGCCAGTACCAGATTGCGACGCACCACTGGAGGTTTACTGTAACCCTTGGAGCTTCATACTGACGATGAAACGCAGAAATTGCATCGGGATTGGATATAGTAGGCACAATACCGATTTATGTGCAGGGGAAACAATGCTTCAAACAGTCTGTATACGTGCCGTTCCTGAGAGGCCAGTATTAGACTGCGACGCACCACTGGAGGTTAACTGTAACTCCTCGAGGTTCATATTGACGATGAAACACAGAAATTGCATCAGGATTGAATATAGTTGCCACAATGCCGACATACGTCCAGGGGGAGCATTGCTTCAAACAGTCTACACGTGCCGTTCCTAAGAGGCCAGTACCAGATTGCGACGCACCACTGGAGGTTTACTGTAACCCTTGGAGCTTCATATTGACGATGAAACGCAGAAATTGCATCGGGATTGGATATAGTAGGCACAATACCGATTTATGTCCAGGGGAAACAATGCTTCAAACAGTCTGTATACGTGCCGTTCCTGAGAGGCCAGTATTAGACTGCGACGCACCACTGGAGGTTAACTGTAACTCCTCGAGGTTCATATTGACGATGAAACACAGAAATTGCATCAGGATTCAATATAGTTGAAACAATGCCGACATACGTCCAGGGGGAGCATTGCTTCAAACAGTCTACACGTGCCGTTCCTAAGAGGCCAGTACCAAATTGCGACGCACCACTGGAGGTTTACTGTAACCCTTGGAGCTTCATATTGACGATGAAACGCAGAAATTGCATCGGGATTGGATATAGTAGGCACAATACCGATTTATGTCCAGGGGAAACAATGCTTCAAACAGTCTGTATACGTGCCGTTCCTGCGAGGCCAGTATTAGACTGCGACGCACCACTGGAGGTTCACTGTAACTCTTCGAGGTTCATATTGACGATGAAACACAGAAATTGCATCAGGATTGAATATAGTTGCCACAATGCCGACATACGTCCAGGGGGAGCATTGCTTCAAACAGTCTGTACAGGTGCCGTTCCTAAGAGGCCAGTACCAGATTGCGACGCACCACTGGAGGTTTACTGTAACCCTTGGAGCTTCATATTGACGATGAAACGCAGAAATTGCATCGGGATTGGATATAGTAGGCACAATACCGATTTATGTGCAGGGGAAACAATGCTTCAAACAGTCTGTATACGTGCCGTTCCTGAGAGGCCAGTATTAGACTGCGACGCACCACTGGAGGTTAACTGTAACTCCTCGAGGTTCATATTGAAGATGAAACACAGAAATTGCATCAGGATTGAATATAGTTGCCACAATGCCGACATACGTCCAGGGGGAGCATTGCTTCAAACAGTCTGTACACGTGCCGTTCCTAAGAGGCCAGTACCAGATTGCGACGCACCACTGGAGGTTTACTGTAACCCTTGGAGCTTCATATTGACGATGAAACGCAGAAATTGCATCGGGATTGGATATAGTAGGCACAATACCGATTTATGTGCAGGGGAAACAATGCTTCAAACAGTCTGTATACGTGCCGTTCCTGAGAGGCCAGTATTAGACTGCGACGCACCACTGGAGGTTAACTGTAACTCCTCGAGGTTCATATTGAAGATGAAACACAGAAATTGCATCAGGATTGAATATAGTTGCCACAATGCCGACATACGTCCAGGGGGAGCATTGCTTCAAACAGTCTGTACACGTGCCGTTCCTAAGAGGCCAGTACCAGATTGCGACGCACCACTGGAGGTTTACTGTAACCCTTGGAGCTTCATATTGACGATGAAACGCAGAAATTGCATCGGGATTGGATATAGTAGGCACAATACCGATTTATGTGCAGGGGAAACAATGCTTCAAACAGTCTGTATACGTGCCGTTCCTGAGAGGCCAGTATTAGACTGCGACGCACCACTGGAGGTTAACTGTAACTCCTCGAGGTTCATATTGAAGATGAAACACAGAAATTGCATCAGGATTGAATATAGTTGCCACAATGCCGACATACGTCCAGGGGGAGCATTGCTTCAAACAGTCTGTACACGTGCCGTTCCTAAGAGGCCAGTACCAGATTGCGACGCACCACTGGAGGTTTACTGTAACCCTTGGAGCTTCATATTGACGATGAAACGCAGAAATTGCATCGGGATTGGATATAGTAGGCACAATACCGATTTATGTGCAGGGGAAACAATGCTTCAAACAGTCTGTATACGTGCCGTTCCTGAGAGGCCAGTATTAGACTGCGACGCACCACTGGAGGTTAACTGTAACTCCTCGAGGTTCATATTGAAGATGAAACACAGAAATTGCATCAGGATTGAATATAGTTGCCACAATGCCGACATACGTCCAGGGGGAGCATTGCTTCAAACAGTCTGTACACGTGCCGTTCCTAAGAGGCCAGTACCAGATTGCGACGCACCACTGGAGGTTTACTGTAACCCTTGGAGCTTCATATTGACGATGAAACGCAGAAATTGCATCGGGATTGGATATAGTAGGCACAATACCGATTTATGTGCAGGGGAAACAATGCTTCAAACAGTCTGTATACGTGCCGTTCCTGAGAGGCCAGTATTAGACTGCGACGCACCACTGGAGGTTAACTGTAACTCCTCGAGGTTCATATTGAAGATGAAACACAGAAATTGCATCAGGATTGAATATAGTTGCCACAATGCCGACATACGTCCAGGGGGAGCATTGCTTCAAACAGTCTGTACACGTGCCGTTCCTAAGAGGCCAGTACCAGATTGCGACGCACCACTGGAGGTTTACTGTAACCCTTGGAGCTTCATATTGACGATGAAACGCAGAAATTGCATCGGGATTGGATATAGTAGGCACAATACCGATTTATGTGCAGGGGAAACAATGCTTCAAACAGTCTGTATACGTGCCGTTCCTGAGAGGCCAGTATTAGACTGCGACGCACCACTGGAGGTTAACTGTAACTCCTCGAGGTTCATATTGAAGATGAAACACAGAAATTGCATCAGGATTGAATATAGTTGCCACAATGCCGACATACGTCCAGGGGGAGCATTGCTTCAAACAGTCTGTACACGTGCCGTTCCTAAGAGGCCAGTACCAGATTGCGACGCACCACTGGAGGTTTACTGTAACCCTTGGAGCTTCATATTGACGATGAAACGCAGAAATTGCATCGGGATTGGATATAGTAGGCACAATACCGATTTATGTGCAGGGGAAACAATGCTTCAAACAGTCTGTATACGTGCCGTTCCTGAGAGGCCAGTATTAGACTGCGACGCACCACTGGAGGTTAACTGTAACTCCTCGAGGTTCATATTGAAGATGAAACACAGAAATTGCATCAGGATTGAATATAGTTGCCACAATGCCGACATACGTCCAGGGGGAGCATTGCTTCAAACAGTCTGTACACGTGCCGTTCCTAAGAGGCCAGTACCAGATTGCGACGCACCACTGGAGGTTTACTGTAACCCTTGGAGCTCCATATTGACGATGAAACGCAGAAATTGCATCGGGATTGGATATAGTAGGCACAATACCGATTTATGTCCAGGGGAAACAATGCTTCAAACAGTCTGTATACGTGCCGTTCCTGAGAGGCCAGTATTAGACTGCGACGCACCACTGGAGGTTAACTGTAACTCCTCGAGGTTCATATTGACGATGAAACACAGAAATTGCATCAGGATTGAATATAGTTGCCACAATGCCGACATACGTCCAGGGGGAGCATTGCTTCAAACAGTCTACACGTGCCGTTCCTAAGAGGCCAGTACCAAATTGCGACGCACCACTGGAGGTTTACTGTAACCCTTGGAGCTTCATATTGACGATGAAACGCAGAAATTGCATCGGGATTGGATATAGTAGGCACAATACCGATTTATGTCCAGGGGAAACAATGCTTCAAACAGTCTGTATACGTGCCGTTCCTGAGAGGCCAGTATTAGACTGCGTCGCACCACTGGAGGTTAACTGTAACTCCTCGAGGTTCATATTGACAATGAAACACAGAAATTGCATCAGGATTGAATATAGTTGCCACAATGCCGACATACGTCCAGGGGGAGCATTGCTTCAAACAGTCTGTACACGTGCCGTTCCTAAGAGGCCAGTACCAGATTGCGACGCACCACTGGAGGTTTACTGTAACCCTTGGAGCTTCATATTGACGATGAAACGCAGAAATTGCATCGGGATTGGATATAGTAGGCACAATACCGATTTATGTGCAGGGGAAACAATGCTTCAAACAGTCTGTATACGTGCCGTTCCTGAGAGGCCAGTATTAGACTGCGACGCACCACTGGAGGTTAACTGTAACTCCTCGAGGTTCATATTGACGATGAAACACAGAAATTGCATCAGGATTGAATATAGTTGCCACAATGCCGACATACGTCCAGGGGGAGCATTGCTTCAAACAGTCTACACGTGCCGTTCCTAAGAGGCCAGTACCAAATTGCGACGCACCACTGGAGGTTTACTGTAACCCTTGGAGCTTCATATTGACGATGAAACGCAGAAATTGCATCGGGATTGGATATAGTAGGCACAATACCGATTTATGTCCAGGGGAAACAATGCTTCAAACAGTCTGTATACGTGCCGTTCCTGCGAGGCCAGTATTAGACTGCGACGCACCACTGGAGGTTCACTGTAACTCTTCGAGGTTCATATTGACGATGAAACACAGAAATTGCATCAGGATTGAATATAGTTGCCACAATGCCGACATACGTCCAGGGGGAGCATTGCTTCAAACAGTCTGTACACGTGCCGTTCCTAAGAGGCCAGTACCAGATTGCGACGCACCACTGGAGGTTTACTGTAACCCTTGGAGCTTCATATTGACGATGAAACGCAGAAATTGCATCGGGATTGGATATAGTAGGCACAATACCGATTTATGTCCAGGGGAAACAATGCTTCAAACAGTCTGTATACGTGCCGTTCCTGAGAGGCCAGTATTAGACTGCGACGCACCACTGGAGGTTAACTGTAACTCCTCGAGGTTCATATTGAAGATGAAACACAGAAATTGCATCAGGATTGAATATAGTTGCCACAATGCCGACATACGTCCAGGGGGAGCATTGCTTCAAACAGTCTGTACACGTGCCGTTCCTAAGAGGCCAGTACCAGATTGCGACGCACCACTGGAGGTTTACTGTAACCCTTGGAGCTTCATATTGACGATGAAACGCAGAAATTGCATCGGGATTGGATATAGTAGGCACAATACCGATTTATGTGCAGGGGAAACAATGCTTCAAACAGTCTGTATACGTGCCGTTCCTGAGAGGCCAGTATTAGACTGCGACGCACCACTGGAGGTTAACTGTAACTCCTCGAGGTTCATATTGACGATGAAACACAGAAATTGCATCAGGATTGAATATAGTTGCCACAATGCCGACATACGTCCAGGGGGAGCATTGCTTCAAACAGTCTGTACACGTGCCGTTCCTAAGAGGCCAGTACCAGATTGCGACGCACCACTGGAGGTTTACTGTAACCCTTGGAGCTTCATATAAACGATGAAACGCAGAAATTGCATCGGGATTGGATATAGTAGTCACAATACCGATTTATGTCCAGGGGAAACAATGCTTCAAACAGACTGTATACGTGCCGTTCCTGAGAGGCCAGTATTAGACTGCGACGCACCACTGGAGGTTAACTGTAACTCCTCGAGGTTCATATTGACGATGAAACACAGAAATTGCATCAGGATTGAATATAGTTGCCACAATGCCGACATACGTCCAGGGGGAGCATTGCTTCAAACAGTCTACACGTGCCGTTCCTAAGAGGCCAGTACCAAATTGCGACGCACCACTGGAGGTTTACTGTAACCCTTGGAGCTTCATATTGACGATGAAACGCAGAAATTGCATCGGGATTGGATATAGTAGGCACAATACCGATTTATGTGCAGGGGAAACAATGCTTCAAACAGTCTGTATACGTGCCGTTCCTGAGAGGCCAGTATTAGACTGCGTCGCACCACTGGAGGTTAACTGTAACTCCTCGAGGTTCATATTGACGATGAAACACAGAAATTGCATCAGGATTGAATATAGTTGCCACAATGCCGACATACGTCCAGGGGGAGCATTGCTTCAAACAGTCTGTACACGTGCCGTTCCTAAGAGGCCAGTACCAGATTGCGACGCACCACTGGAGGTTTACTGTAACCCTTGGAGCTTCATATTGACGATGAAACGCAGAAATTGCATCGGGATTGGATATAGTAGGCACAATACCGATTTATGTCCAGGGGAAACAATGCTTCAAACAGTCTGTATACGTGCCGTTCCTGAGAGGCCAGTATTTGACTGCGTCGCACCACTGGAGGTTAACTGTAACTCCTCGAGGTTCATATTGACGATGAAACACAGAAATTGCATCAGGATTGAATATAGTTGCCACAATGCCGACATACGTCCAGGGGGAGCATTGCTTCAAACAGTCTGTACACGTGCCGTTCCTAAGAGGCCAGTACCAGATTGCGACGCACCACTGGAGGTTTACTGTAACCCTTGGAGCTTCATATTGACGATGAAACGCAGAAATTGCATCGGGATTGGATATAGTAGGCACAATACCGATTTATGTCCAGGGGAAACAATGCTTCAAACAGTCTGTATACGTGCCGTTCCTGAGAGGCCAGTATTAGACTGCGTCGCACCACTGGAGGTTAACTGTAACTCCTCGAGGTTCATATTGACGATGAAACACAGAAATTGCATCAGAATTGAATATAGTTGCCACAATGCCGACATACGTCCAGGGGGAGCATTGCTTCAAACAGTCTGTACACGTGCCGTTCCTAAGAGGCCAGTACCAGATTGCGACGCACCACTGGAGGTTTACTGTAACCCTTGGAGCTTCATATTGACGATGAAACGCAGAAATTGCATCGGGATTGGATATAGTAGGCACAATACCGATTTATGTCCAGGGGAAACAATGCTTCAAACAGTCTGTATACGTGCCGTTCCTGAGAGGCCAGTATTAGACTGCGTCGCACCACTGGAGGTTAACTGTAACTCCTCGAGGTTCATATTGACGATGAAACACAGAAATTGCATCAGGATTGAATATAGTTGCCACAATGCCGACATACGTCCAGGGGGAGCATTGCTTCAAACAGTCTGTACACGTGCCGTTCCTAAGAGGCCAGTACCAGATTGCGACGCACCACTGGAGGTTTACTGTAACCCTTGGAGCTTCATATTGACGATGAAACGCAGAAATTGCATCGGGATTGGATATAGTAGGCACAATACCGATTTATGTCCAGGGGAAACAATGCTTCAAACAGTCTGTATACGTGCCGTTCCTGAGAGGCCAGTATTAGACTGCGTCGCACCACTGGAGGTTAACTGTAACTCCTCGAGGTTCATATTGACGATGAAACACAGAAATTGCATCAGGATTGAATATACGAGGGTTATTCCAAAAGTAAGGTCCGATCGGTCGCGAAATGGAAACGACTATGAAAATCCGATAAAGCTTTGCACAGATGTGTTGGGTAGTGTCTCTAGTATAACCCCAGTTAGCATCACGTCGCTCTTCTCATTTCTGAGCTCGCAGTGAGTGCGTAAAGATGTCTAGAAAATAGTGTCTGCCGCCAAGTACGAGGGCCTGGTGAGAAATATCGCCTGAAGCTATGCAGCCAACATTACATAACTGTCGTGCTGTTTCGTCTTCACGACAATTCTCAGCCGCATGGAAATGTGAGATTACCCACAATACAGTCCACAATTGTCTCCCCCTGAGTTTCATCTCTGGTCACATGAACCGCTGTCTTTGAAGACAACATTTTGACACAGACAACGAGGTGTAGGCCAGTGTGGAGAATTGGCGGAAAGCACTGGCGGCTGCCTTCTATGATGAGGCTATTGAAAAGTTGGTACAACGCTATGACAAAAGTCTAAGTCAGAACGGCGACTACGTAGAGAAGTAGCTGAAAGGTGTAGCTAATTGTTAGAAGTAAAACATTTCTGATGTTCACTGTGGTTTCAATTTGGCAATCAATCGGACCTTACTTTTGGAATAACCCTCGTAGTTGCCACAATGCCGACATACGTCCAGGGGGAGCATTGCTTCAAACAGTCTGTACACGTGCCGTTCCTAAGAGGCCAGTACCAGATTGCGACGCACCACTGGAGGTTTACTGTAACCCTTGGAGCTTCATATTGACGATGAAACGCAGAAATTGCATCGGGATTGGATATAGTAGGCACAATACCGATTTATGTCCAGGGGAAACAATGCTTCAAACAGTCTGTATACGTGCCGTTCCTGAGAGGCCAGTATTAGACTGCGTCGCACCACTGGAGGTTAACTGTAACTCCTCGAGGTTCATATTGACGATGAAACACAGAAATTGCATCAGGATTGAATATAGTTGCCACAATGCCGACATACGTCCAGGGGGAGCATTGCTTCAAACAGTCTGTACACGTGCCGTTCCTAAGAGGCCAGTACCAGATTGCGACGCACCACTGGAGGTTTACTGTAACCCTTGGAGCTTCATATTGACGATGAAACGCAGAAATTGCATCGGGATTGGATATAGTAGGCACAATACCGATTTATGTCCAGGGGAAACAATGCTTCAAACAGTCTGTATACGTGCCGTTCCTGAGAGGCCAGTATTAGACTGCGTCGCACCACTGGAGGTTAACTGTAACTCCTCGAGGTTCATATTGACGATGAAACACAGAAATTGCATCAGGATTGAATATAGTTGCCACAATGCCGACATACGTCCAGGGGGAGCATTGCTTCAAACAGTCTGTACACGTGCCGTTCCTAAGAGGCCAGTACCAGATTGCGACGCACCACTGGAGGTTTACTGTAACCCTTGGAGCTTCATATTGACGATGAAACGCAGAAATTGCATCGGGATTGGATATAGTAGGCACAATACCGATTTATGTCCAGGGGAAACAATGCTTCAAACAGTCTGTATACGTGCCGTTCCTGAGAGGCCAGTATTAGACTGCGTCGCACCACTGGAGGTTAACTGTAACTCCTCGAGGTTCATATTGACGATGAAACACAGAAATTGCATCAGGATTGAATATAGTTGCCACAATGCCGACATACGTCCAGGGGGAGCATTGCTTCAAACAGTCTGTACACGTGCCGTTCCTAAGAGGCCAGTACCAGATTGCGACGCACCACTGGAGGTTTACTGTAACCCTTGGAGCTTCATATTGACGATGAAACGCAGAAATTGCATCGGGATTGGATATAGTAGGCACAATACCGATTTATGTGCAGGGGAAACAATGCTTCAAACAGTCTGTATACGTGCCGTTCCTGAGAGGCCAGTATTAGACTGCGACGCACCACTGGAGGTTAACTGTAACTCCTCGAGGTTCATATTGACGATGAAACACAGAAATTGCATCAGGATTGAATATAGTTGCCACAATGCCGACATACGTCCAGGGGGAGCATTGCTTCAAACAGTCTACACGTGCCGTTCCTAAGAGGCCAGTACCAGATTGCGACGCACCACTGGAGGTTTACTGTAACCCTTGGAGCTTAATATTGACGATGAAACGCAGAAATTGCATCGGGATTGGATATAGTAGGCACAATACCGATTTATGTCCAGGGGAAACAATGCTTCAAACAGACTGTATACGTGCCGTTCCTGCGATGCCAGTATTAGACTGCGACGCACCACTGGAGGTTCACTGTAACTCTTCGAGGTTCATATTGACGATGAAACACAGAAATTGCATCAGGATTGAATATAGTTGCCACAATGCCGACATACGTCCAGGGGGAGCATTGCTTCAAACAGTCTACACGTGCCGTTCCTAAGAGGCCAGTACCAAATTGCGACGCACCACTGGAGGTTTACTGTAACCCTTGGAGCTTAATATTGACGATGAAACGCAGAAATTGCATCGGGATTGGATATAGTAGGCACAATACCGATTTATGTCCAGGGGAAACAATGCTTCAAACAGACTGTATACGTGCCGTTCCTGCGATGCCAGTATTAGACTGCGACGCACCACTGGAGCTTCACTGTAACTCTTCGAGGTTCATATTGACGATGAAACACAGAAATTGCATCAGGATTGAATATAGTTGCCACAATGCCGACATACGTCCAGGGGGAGCATTGCTTCAAACAGTCTACACGTGCCGTTCCTAAGAGGCCAGTACCAAATTGCGACGCACCACTGGAGGTTTACTGTAACCCTTGGAGCTTAATATTGACGATGAAACGCAGAAATTGCATCGGGATTGGATATAGTAGGCACAATACCGATTTATGTCCAGGGGAAACAATGCTTCAAACAGACTGTATACGTGCCGTTCCTGCGATGCCAGTATTAGACTGCGACGCACCACTGGAGGTTCACTGTAACTCTTCGAGGTTCATATTGACGATGAAACACAGAAATTGCATCAGGATTGAATATAGTTGCCACAATGCCGACATACGTCCAGGGGGAGCATTGCTTCAAACAGTCTGTACACGTGCCGTTCCTAAGAGGCCAGTACCAGATTGCGACGCACCACTGGAGGTTTACTGTAACCCTTGGAGCTTCATATTGACGATGAAACGCAGAAATTGCATCGGGATTGGATATAGTAGGCACAATACCGATTTATGTGCAGGGGAAACAATGCTTCAAACAGTCTGTATACGTGCCGTTCCTGAGAGGCCAGTATTAGACTGCGACGCACCACTGGAGGTTAACTGTAACTCCTCGAGGTTCATATTGAAGATGAAACACAGAAATTGCATCAGGATTGAATATAGTTGCCACAATGCCGACATACGTCCAGGGGGAGCATTGCTTCAAACAGTCTGTACACGTGCCGTTCCTAAGAGGCCAGTACCAGATTGCGACGCACCACTGGAGGTTTACTGTAACCCTTGGAGCTTCATATTGACGATGAAACGCAGAAATTGCATCGGGATTGGATATAGTAGGCACAATACCGATTTATGTGCAGGGGAAACAATGCTTCAAACAGTCTGTATACGTGCCGTTCCTGAGAGGCCAGTATTAGACTGCGACGCACCACTGGAGGTTAACTGTAACTCCTCGAGGTTCATATTGAAGATGAAACACAGAAATTGCATCAGGATTGAATATAGTTGCCACAATGCCGACATACGTCCAGGGGGAGCATTGCTTCAAACAGTCTACACGTGCCGTTCCTAAGAGGCCAGTACCAAATTGCGACGCACCACTGGAGGTTTACTGTAACCCTTGGAGCTTCATATTGACGATGAAACGCAGAAATTGCATCGGGATTGGATATAGTAGGCACAATACCGATTTATGTGCAGGGGAAACAATGCTTCAAACAGTCTGTATACGTGCCGTTCCTGAGAGGCCAGTATTAGACTGCGACGCACCACTGGAGGTTAACTGTAACTCCTCGAGGTTCATATTGACGATGAAACACAGAAATTGCATCAGGATTGAATATAGTTGCCACAATGCCGACATACGTCCAGGGGGAGCGTTGCTTCAAACAGTCTACACGTGCCGTTCCTAAGAGGCCAGTACCAAATTGCGACGCACCACTGGAGGTTTACTGTAACCCTTGGAGCTTCATATTGACGATGAAACGCAGAAATTGCATCGGGATTGGATATAGTAGGCACAATACCGATTTATGTCCAGGGGAAACAATGCT
The DNA here is from genome assembly GCF_023864345.2 of Schistocerca serialis cubense. Taxonomy (NCBI): domain Eukaryota; kingdom Metazoa; phylum Arthropoda; class Insecta; order Orthoptera; family Acrididae; genus Schistocerca; species Schistocerca serialis. The sequence continues at coordinate 468,871,887 of NC_064646.1, read as the reverse complement.
TCAAACAGACTGTATACGTGCCGTTCCTGCGATGCCAGTATTAGACTGCGACGCACCACTGGAGGTTCACTGTAACTCTTCGAGGTTCATATTGACGATGAAACACAGAAATTGCATCAGGATTGAATATAGTTGCCACAATGCCGACATACGTCCAGGGGGAGCATTGCTTCAAACAGTCTGTACACGTGCCGTTCCTAAGAGGCCAGTACCAGATTGCGACGCACCACTGGTGGTTTACTGTAACCCTTGGAGCTTCATATTGACGATGAAACGCAGAAATTGCATCGGGATTGGATATAGTAGGCACAATACCGATTTATGTGCAGGGGAAACAATGCTTCAAACAGTCTGTATACGTGCCGTTCCTGAGAGGCCAGTATTAGACTGCGACGCACCACTGGAGGTTAACTGTAACTCCTCGAGGTTCATATTGACGATGAAACACAGAAATTGCATCAGGATTGAATATAGTTGCCACAATGCCGACATACGTCCAGGGGGAGCATTGCTTCAAACAGTCTACACGTGCCGTTCCTAAGAGGCCAGTACCAAATTGCGACGCACCACTGGAGATTTACTGTAACCCTTGGAGCTTCATATTGACGATGAAACGCAGAAATTGCATCGGGATTGGATATAGTAGGCACAATACCGATTTATGTCCAGGGGAAACAATGCTTCAAACAGACTGTATACGTGCCGTTCCTGCGATGCCAGTATTAGACTGCGACGCACCACTGGAGGTTCACTGTAACTCCTCGAGGTTCATATTGACGATGAAACACAGAAATTGCATCAGGATTGAATATAGTTGCCACAATGCCGACATACGTCCAGGGGGAGCATTGCTTCAAACAGTCTGTACACGTGCCGTTCCTAAGAGGCCAGTACCAAATTGCGACGCACCACTGGAGGTTTACTGTAACCCTTGGAGCTTCATATTGACGATGAAACGCAGAAATTGCATCGGGATTGGATATAGTAGGCACAATACCGATTTATGTCCAGGGGAAACAATGCTTCAAACAGACTGTATACGTGCCGTTCCTGCGATGCCAGTATTAGACTGCGACGCACCACTGGAGGTTCACTGTAACTCTTCGAGGTTCATATTGACGATGAAACACAGAAATTGCATCAGGATTGAATATAGTTGCCACAATGCTGACATACGTCCAGGGGGAGCATTGCTTCAAACAGTCTGTACACGTGCCGTTCCTAAGAGGCCAGTACCAGATTGCGACGCACCACTGGTGGTTTACTGTAACCCTTGGAGCTTCATATTGACGATGAAACGCAGAAATTGCATCGGGATTGGATATAGTAGGCACAATACCGATTTATGTGCAGGGGAAACAATGCTTCAAACAGTCTGTATACGTGCCGTTCCTGAGAGGCCAGTATTAGACTGCGACGCACCACTGGAGGTTCACTGTAACTCCTCGAGGTTCATATTGACGATGAAACACAGAAATTGCATCAGGATTGAATATAGTTGCCACAATGCCGACATACGTCCAGGGGGAGCATTGCTTCAAACAGTCTACACGTGCCGTTCCTAAGAGGCCAGTACCAAATTGCGACGCACCACTGGAGGTTTACTGTAACCCTTGGAGCTTCATATTGACGATGAAACGCAGAAATTGCATCGGGATTGGATATAGTAGGCACAATACCGATTTATGTCCAGGGGAAACAATGCTTCAAACAGACTGTATACGTGCCGTTCCTGCGATGCCAGTATTAGACTGCGACGCACCACTGGAGGTTCACTGTAACTCCTCGAGGTTCATATTGACGATGAAACACAGAAATTGCATCAGGATTGAATATAGTTGCCACAATGCCGACATACGTCCAGGGGGAGCATTGCTTCAAACAGTCTGTACACGTGAGGTTCCTAAGAGGCCAGTACCAGATTGCGACGCACCACTGGTGGTTTACTGTAGCCCTTGGAGCTTCATATTGACGATGAAACGCAGAAATTGCATCGGGATTGGATATAGTAGGCACAATACCGATTTATGTGCAGGGGAAACAATGCTTCAAACAGTCTGTATACGTGCCGTTCCTGAGAGGCCAGTATTAGACTGCGACGCACCACTGGAGGTTAACTGTAACTCCTCGAGGTTCATATTGACGATGAAACACAGAAATTGCATCAGGATTGAATATAGTTGCCACAATGCCGACATACGTCCAGGGGGAGCATTGCTTCAAACAGTCTGTACACGTGCCGTTCCTAAGAGGCCAGTACCAAATTGCGACGCACCACTGGAGGTTTACTGTAACCCTTGGAGCTTCATATTGACGATGAAACGCAGAAATTGCATCGGGATTGGATATAGTAGGCACAATACCGATTTATGTCCAGGGGAAACAATGCTTCAAACAGACTGTATACGTGCCGTTCCTGCGATGCCAGTATTAGACTGCGACGCACCACTGGAGGTTCACTGTAACTCTTCGAGGTTCATATTGACGATGAAACACAGAAATTGCATCAGGATTGAATATAGTTGCCACAATGCTGACATACGTCCAGGGGGAGCATTGCTTCAAACAGTCTGTACACGTGCCGTTCCTAAGAGGCCAGTACCAGATTGCGACGCACCACTGGTGGTTTACTGTAACCCTTGGAGCTTCATATTGACGATGAAACGCAGAAATTGCATCGGGATTGGATATAGTAGGCACAATACCGATTTATGTGCAGGGGAAACAATGCTTCAAACAGTCTGTATACGTGCCGTTCCTGAGAGGCCAGTATTAGACTGCGACGCACCACTGGAGGTTAACTGTAACTCCTCGAGGTTCATATTGACGATGAAACACAGAAATTGCATCAGGATTGAATATAGTTGCCACAATGCCGACATACGTCCAGGGGGAGCATTGCTTCAAACAGTCTACACGTGCCGTTCCTAAGAGGCCAGTACCAAATTGCGACGCACCACTGGAGGTTTACTGTAACCCTTGGAGCTTCATATTGACGATGAAACGCAGAAATTGCATCGGGATTGGATATAGTAGGCACAATACCGATTTATGTCCAGGGGAAACAATGCTTCAAACAGTCTGTATACGTGCCGTTCCTGAGAGGCCAGTATTAGACTGCGACGCACCACTGGAGGTTAACTGTAACTCCTCGAGGTTCATATTGACGATGAAACACAGAAATTGCATCAGGATTGAATATAGTTGCCACAATGCCGACATACGTCCAGGGGGAGCATTGCTTCAAACAGTCTGTACACGTGCCGTTCCTAAGAGGCCAGTACCAGATTGCGACGCACCACTGGAGGTTTACTGTAACCCTTGGAGCTTCATATTGACGATGAAACGCAGAAATTGCATCGGGATTGGATATAGTAGGCACAATACCGATTTATGTCCAGGGGAAACAATGCTTCAAACAGTCTGTATACGTGCCGTTCCTGAGAGGCCAGTATTAGACTGCGACGCACCACTGGAGGTTAACTGTAACTCCTCGAGGTTCATATTGACGATGAAACACAGAAATTGCATCAGGATTGAATATAGTTGCCACAATGCCGACATACGTCCAGGGGGAGCATTGCTTCAAACAGTCTGTACACGTGCCGTTCCTAAGAGGCCAGTACCAGATTGCGACGCACCACTGGAGGTTTACTGTAACCCTTGGAGCTTCATATTGACGATGAAACGCAGAAATTGCATCGGGATTGGATATAGTAGGCACAATACCGATTTATGTCCAGGGGAAACAATGCTTCAAACAGTCTGTATACGTGCCGTTCCTGAGAGGCCAGTATTAGACTGCGACGCACCACTGGAGGTTAACTGTAACTCCTCGAGGTTCATATTGACGATGAAACACAGATATTGCATCAGGATTGAATATAGTTGCCACAATGCCGACATACGTCCAGGGGGAGCATTGCTTCAAACAGTCTGTACACGTGCCGTTCCTAAGAGGCCAGTACCAGATTGCGACGCACCACTGGAGGTTTACTGTAACCCTTGGAGCTTCATATTGACGATGAAACGCAGAAATTGCATCGGGATTGGATATAGTAGGCACAATACCGATTTATGTCCAGGGGAAACAATGCTTCAAACAGTCTGTATACGTGCCGTTCCTGAGAGGCCAGTATTAGACTGCGACGCACCACTGGAGGTTAACTGTAACTCCTCGAGGTTCATATTGACGATGAAACACAGAAATTGCATCAGGATTGAATATAGTTGCCACAATGCCGACATACGTCCAGGGGGAGCATTGCTTCAAACAGTCTGTACACGTGCCGTTCCTAAGAGGCCAGTACCAGATTGCGACGCACCACTGGAGGTTTACTGTAACCCTTGGAGCTTCATATTGACGATGAAACGCAGAAATTGCATCGGGATTGGATATAGTAGGCACAATACCGATTTATGTCCAGGGGAAACAATGCTTCAAACAGTCTGTATACGTGCCGTTCCTGAGAGGCCAGTGTTAGACTGCGACGCACCACTGGAGGTTAACTGTAACTCCTCGAGGTTCATATTGAAGATGAAACACAGAAATTGCATCAGGATTGAATATAGTTGCCACAATGCCGACATACGTCCAGGGGGAGCATTGCTTCAAACAGTCTGTACACGTGCCGTTCCTAAGAGGCCAGTACCAGATTGCGACGCACCACTGGAGGTTTACTGTAACCCTTGGAGCTTCATATTGACGATGAAACGCAGAAATTGCATCGGGATTGGATATAGTAGGCACAATACCGATTTATGTCCAGGGGAAACAATGCTTCAAACAGTCTGTATACGTGCCGTTCCTGAGAGGCCAGTATTAGACTGCGACGCACCACTGGAGGTTAACTGTAACTCCTCGAGGTTCATATTGACGATGAAACACAGAAATTGCATCAGGATTGAATATAGTTGCCACAATGCCGACATACGTCCAGGGGGAGCATTGCTTCAAACAGTCTACACGTGCCGTTCCTAAGAGGCCAGTAACAGATTGCGACGCACCACTGGAGGTTTACTGTAACCCTTGGATCTTCATATTGACGATGAAACGCAGAAATTGCATTGGGATTGGATATAGTAGGCACAATACAGATTTATGTCCAGGGGAAACAATGCTACAAACAGTCTGTATACGTGCCGTTCCTGAGAGGCCAGTATTAGACTGCGACGCACCACTGGAGGTTAACTGTAACTCCTCGAGGTTCATATTGACGATGAAACACAGAAATTGCATCAGGATTGAATATAGTTGCCACAATGCCGACATACGTCCAGGGGGAGCATTGCTTCAAACAGTCTGTACACGTGCCGTTCCTAAGAGGCCAGTACCAGATTGCGACGCACCACTGGAGGTTTACTGTAACCCTTGGAGCTTCATATTGACGATGAAACGCAGAAATTGCATCGGGATTGGATATAGTAGGCACAATACCGATTTATGTCCAGGGGAAACAATGCTTCAAACAGTCTGTATACGTGCCGTTCCTGAGAGGCCAGTATTAGACTGCGACGCACCACTGGAGGTTAACTGTAACTCCTCGAGGTTCATATTGACGATGAAACACAGAAATTGCATCAGGATTGAATATAGTTGCCACAATGCCGACATACGTCCAGGGGGAGCATTGCTTCAAACAGTCTACACGTGCCGTTCCTAAGAGGCCAGTAACAGATTGCGACGCACCACTGGAGGTTTACTGTAACCCTTGGATCTACATATTGACGATGAAACGCAGAAATTGCATTGGGAGTGGATATAGTAGGCACAATACAGATTTATGTCCAGGGGAAACAATGCTACAAACAGTCTGTATACGTGCCGTTCCTGAGAGGCCAGTATTAGACTGCGACGCACCACTGGAGGTTAACTGTAACTCCTCGAGGTTCATATTGACGATGAAACACAGAAATTGCATCAGGATTGAATATAGTTGCCACAATGCCGACATACGTCCAGGGGGAGCATTGCTTCAAACAGTCTGTACACGTGCCGTTCCTAAGAGGCCAGTACCAGATTGCGACGCACCACTGGAGGTTTACTGTAACCCTTGGAGCTTCATATTGACGATGAAACGCAGAAATTGCATCGGGATTGGATATAGTAGGCACAATACCGATTTATGTCCAGGGGAAACAATGCTTCAAACAGTCTGTATACGTGCCGTTCCTGAGAGGCCAGTATTAGACTGCGACGCACCACTGGAGGTTAACTGTAACTCCTCGAGGTTCATATTGAAGATGAAACACAGAAATTGCATCAGGATTGAATATAGTTGCCACAATGCCGACATACGTCCAGGGGGAGCATTGCTTCAAACAGTCTGTACACGTGCCGTTCCTAAGAGGCCAGTACCAGATTGCGACGCACCACTGGAGGTTTACTGTAACCCTTGGAGCTTCATATTGACGATGAAACGCAAGAAATTGCATCGGGATTGGATATAGTAGGCAAAATACCGATTTATGTCCAGGGGAAACAATGCTTCAAACAGTCTGTATACGTGCCGTTCCTGAGAGGCCAGTATTAGACTGCGACGCACCACTGGAGGTTAACTGTAACTCCTCGAGGTTCATATTGAAGATGAAACACAGAAATTGCATCAGGATTGAATATAGTTGCCACAATGCCGACATACGTCCAGGGAGAGCATTGCTTCAAACAGTCTGTACACGTGCCGTTCCTAAGAGGCCAGTACCAGATTGCGACGCACCACTGGAGGTTTACCGTAACCCTTGGAGCTTCATATTGACGATGAAACGCAAGAAATTGCATCGGGATTGGATATAGTAGGCACAATACCGATTTATGTCCAGGGGAAACAATGCTTCAAACAGTCTGTATACGTGCCGTTCCTGAGAGGCCAGTATTAGACTGCGACGCACCACTGGAGGTTAACTGTAACTCCTCGAGGTTCATATTGACGATGAAACACAGAAATTGCATCAGGATTGAATATAGTTGCCACAATGCCGACATACGTCCAGGGGGAGCATTGCTTCAAACAGTCTACACGTGCCGTTCCTAAGAGGCCAGTAACAGATTGCGACGCACCACTGGAGGTTTACTGTAACCCTTGGATCTTCATATTGACGATGAAACGCAGAAATTGCATTGGGATTGGATATAGTAGGCACAATACAGATTTATGTCCAGGGGAAACAATGCTACAAACAGTCTGTATACGTGCCTTTCCTGAGAGGCCAGTATTAGACTGCGACGCACCACTGGAGGTTAACTGTAACTCCTCGAGGTTCATATTGACGATGAAACACAGAAATTGCATCAGGATTGAATATAGTTGCCACAATGCCGACATACGTCCAGGGGGAGCATTGCTTCAAACAGTCTGTACACGTGCCGTTCCTAAGAGGCCAGTACCAGATTGCGACGCACCACTGGAGGTTTACTGTAACCCTTGGAGCTTCATATTGACGATGAAACGCAGAAATTGCAACGGGATTGGATATAGTAGGCACAATACCGATTTATGTCCAGGGGAAACAATGCTTCAAACAGTCTGTATACGTGCCGTTCCTGAGAGGCCAGTATTAGACTGCGACGCACCACTGGAGGTTAACTGTAACTCCTCGAGGTTCATATTGAAGATGAAACACAGAAATTGCATCAGGATTGAATATAGTTGCCACAATGCCGACATACGTCCAGGGGGAGCATTGCTTCAAACAGTCTGTACACGTGCCGTTCCTAAGAGGCCAGTACCAGATTGCGACGCACCACTGGAGGTTTACTGTAACCCTTGGAGCTTCATATTGACGATGAAACGCAGAAATTGCATCGGGATTGGATATAGTAGGCACAATACCGATTTATGTCCAGGGGAAACAATGCTTCAAACAGTCTGTATACGTGCCGTTCCTGAGAGGCCAGTATTAGACTGCGACGCACCACTGGAGGTTAACTGTAACTCCTCGAGGTTCATATTGACGATGAAACACAGAAATTGCATCAGGATTGAATATAGTTGCCACAATGCCGACATACGTCCAGGGGGAGCATTGCTTCAAACAGTCTGTACACGTGCCGTTCCTAAGAGGCCAGTACCAGATTGCGACGCACCACTGGAGGTTTACTGTAACCCTTGGAGCTTCATATTGACGATGAAACGCAGAAATTGCATCGGGATTGGATATAGTAGGCACAATACCGATTTATGTCCAGGGGAAACAATGCTTCAAACAGTCTGTATACGTGCCGTTCCTGAGAGGCCAGTATTAGACTGCGACGCACCACTGGAGGTTAACTGTAACTCCTCGAGGTTCATATTGACGATGAAACACAGAAATTGCATCAGGATTGAATATAGTTGCCACAATGCCGACATACGTCCAGGGGGAGCATTGCTTCAAACAGTCTGTACACGTGCCGTTCCTAAGAGGCCAGTACCAGATTGCGACGCACCACTGGAGGTTTACTGTAACCCTTGGAGCTTCATATTGACGATGAAACGCAGAAATTGCATCGGGATTGGATATAGTAGGCACAATACCGATTTATGTCCAGGGGAAACAATGCTTCAAACAGTCTGTATACGTGCCGTTCCTGAGAGGCCAGTATTAGACTGCGACGCACCACTGGAGGTTAACTGTAACTCCTCGAGGTTCATATTGAAGATGAAACACAGAAATTGCATCAGGATTGAATATAGCTGCCACAATGCCGTCATACGTCCAGGGGGAGCATTGCTTCAAACAGTCTGTACACGTGCCGTTCCTAAGAGGCCAGTACCAGATTGCGACGCACCACTGGAGGTTTACTGTAACCCTTGGAGCTTCATATTGACGATGAAACGCAGAAATTGCATCGGGATTGGATATAGTAGGCACAATACCGATTTATGTCCAGGGGAAACAATGCTTCAAACAGTCTGTATACGTGCCATTCCTGAGAGGCCAGTATTAGACTGCGACGCACCACTGGAGGTTAACTGTAACTCCTCGAGGTTCATATTGACGATGAAACACAGAAATTGCATCAGGATTGAATATAGTTGCCACAATGCCGACATACGTCCAGGGGGAGCATTGCTTCAAACAGTCTGTACACGTGCCGTTCCTAAGAGGCCAGTACCAGATTGCGACGCACCACTGGAGGTTTACTGTAACCCTTGGAGCTTCATATTGACGATGAAACGCAGAAATTGCATCGGGATTGGATATAGTAGGCACAATACCGATTTATGTCCAGGGGAAACAATGCTTCAAACAGTCTGTATACGTGCCGTTCCTGAGAGGCCAGTATTAGACTGCGACGCACCACTGGAGGTTAACTGTAACTCCTCGAGGTTCATATTGACGATGAAACACAGAAATTGCATCTGGATTGAATATAGTTGCCACAATGCCGACATACGTCCAGGGGGAGCATTGCTTCAAACAGTCTGTACACGTGCCGTTCCTAAGAGGCCAGTACCAGATTGCGACGCACCAATGGAGGTTTACTGTAACCCTTGGAGCTTCATATTGACGATGAAACGCAGAAATTGCATCGGGATTGGATATAGTAGGCACAATACCGATTTATGTCCAGGGGAAACAATGCTTCAAACAGTCTGTATACGTGCCGTTCCTGAGAGGCCAGTATTAGACTGCGACGCACCACTGGAGGTTAACTGTAACTCCTCGAGGTTCATATTGAAGATGAAACACAGAAATTGCATCAGGATTGAATATAGCTGCCACAATGCCGACATACGTCCAGGGGGAGCATTGCTTCAAACAGTCTGTACACGTGCCGTTCCTAAGAGGCCAGTACCAGATTGCGACGCACCACTGGAGGTTTACTGTAACCCTTGGAGCTTCATATTGACGATGAAACGCAGAAATTGCATCGGGATTGGATATAGTAGGCACAATACCGATTTATGTGCAGGGGAAACAATGCTTCAAACAGTCTGTATACGTGCCGTTCCTGAGAGGCCAGTATTAGACTGCGACGCACCACTGGAGGTTAACTGTAACTCCTCGAGGTTCATATTGACGATGAAACACAGAAATTGCATCAGGATTGAATATAGTTGCCACAATGCCGACATACGTCCAGGGGGAGCATTGCTTCAAACAGTCTACACGTGCCGTTCCTAAGCGGCCAGTAACAGATTGCGACGCACCACTGGAGGTTTACTGTAACCCTTGGATCTTCATATTGACGATGAAACGCAGAAATTGCATTGGGATTGGATATAGTAGGCACAATACAGATTTATGTCCAGGGGAAACAATGCTACAAACAGTCTGTATACGTGCCGTTCCTGAGAGGCCAGTATTAGACTGCGACGTACCACTGGAGGTTTACTGTAACCCTTGGAGCTATATATTGACCATGAAACACAGAAATTGCATCCGGGTACGATATAGTAAGCACAATACCGACTTAACTCCAGGGGGGGCAATGCTTCAAACAGTCTGTGTACGTGCCGTTCCTGAGAGGTCGGTACTAGATTGCGGCGCACCACTCGAGGTTTACTGTAACATTTCGAGCTACATATTGACGATGAAACACAGAAATTGCATCGGATTGAATATAGTACGCACAATGCCGACATACGTCCAGGAGGGGAAATACCTCAAACAGTCTGGACACGTGCCGTTCCTAAGAGGCCAGTACCAAATTGCGACGCACCACTGGAGGTTTACTGTAACCCTTGGAGCTTCATATTGACGATGAAACGCAGAAATTGCATCGGTATTGGATATAGTAGGCACAATACCGATTTATGTCCAGGGGAAACAATGCTTCAAACAGTCTGTATACGTGCCGTTCCTGAGAGGCCAGTATTAGACTGCGTCGCACCACTGGAGGTTAACTGTAACTCCTCGAGGTTCATATTGACGATGAAACACAGAAATTGCATCAGGATTGAATATAGTTGCCACAATGCCGACATACGTCCAGGGGGAGCATTGCTTCAAACAGTCTGTACACGTGCCGTTCCTAAGAGGCCAGTACCAGATTGCGACGCACCACTGGTGGTTTACTGTAACCCTTGGAGCTTCATATTGACGATGAAACGCAGAAATTGCATCGGGATTGGATATAGTAGGCACAATACCGATTTATGTCCAGGGGAAACAATGCTTCAAACAGTCTGTATACGTGCCGTTCCTGAGAGGCCAGTATTAGACTGCGTCGCACCACTGGAGGTTAACTGTAACTCCTCGAGGTTCATATTGACGATGAAACACAGAAATTGCATCAGGATTGAATATAGTTGCCACAATGCCGACATACGTCCAGGGGGAGCATTGCTTCAAACAGTCTGTACACGTGCCGTTCCTAAGAGGCCAGTACCAGATTGCGACGCACCACTGGTGATTTACTGTAACCCTTGGAGCTTCATATTGACGATGAAACGCAGAAATTGCATCGGGATTGGATATAGTAGGCACAATACCGATTTATGTCCAGGGGAAACAATGCTTCAAACAGTCTGTATACGTGCCGTTCCTGAGAGGCCAGTATTAGATTGCGACGAACCACCGGAGGTTTACTGTAACCCTTCGAGCTTCATATTGACGATGAAACACACGAATTGCATCGGGATTGAATACAGTGGTCTAATTGCCGACTTATGTGGAGGTTAAGCAATACCTAGACTGTCTGTATACGTGCCGCTCCTGAGAGGCTTGTATTAGATATCGACGCACCACTGGAGGGTTACTGTACCCCTTGGAGCTTCATTTTGGCGATGAAACACAGAAATTGCATTGGAGTTTGTTTATGCCGACATACGTCCAGGGGGAGCATTGCTTCAAACAGTCTGTATACGTGCCGTTCCTAAGAGGCCAGTACCAGATTGCGACGCACCACTGGAGGTTTACTGTAACCCTTGGAGCTTCATATTGACGATGAAACGCAGAAATTGCATCGGTATTGGATATAGTAGGAACAATACCGATTTATGTCCAGGGGAAACAATGCTTCAAACAGTCTGTATACGTGCCGTTCCTGAGAGGCCAGTATTAGACTGCGTCGCACCACTGGAGGTTAACTGTAACTCCTCGAGGTTCATATTGACGATGAAACACAGAAATTGCATCAGGATTGAATATAGTTGCCACAATGCCGACATACGTCCAGGGGGAGCATTGCTTCAAACAGTCTGTACACGTGCCGTTCCTAAGAGGCCAGTACCAGATTGCGACGCACCACTGGAGGTTTACTGTAACCCTTGGATCTTCATATTGACGATGAAACGCAAATTGCATCGGGATTGGATATAGTAGGCACAATACCGATTTATGTCCAGGGGAAACAATGCTTCAAACAGTCTGTATACGTGCCGCTCCTGAGAGGCCAGTATTAGACTGCGACGCACCACTGGAGGTTAACTGTAACTCCTCGAGGTTCATATTGAAGATGAAACACAGAAATTGCATCAGGATTGAATATAGTTGCCACAATGCCGACATACGTCCAGGGGGAGCATTGCTTCAAACAGTCTACACGTGCCGTTCCTAAGAGGCCAGTACCAGATTGCGACGCACCACTGGAGGTTTACTGTAACCCTTGGAGCTTCATATTGACGATGAAACGCAGAAATTGCATCGGTATTGGATATAGTAGGCACAATACCGATTTATGTCCAGGGGAAACAATGCTTCAAACAGTCTGTATACGTGCCGTTCCTGAGAGGCCAGTATTAGACTGCGTCGCACCACTGGAGGTTAACTGTAACTCCTCGAGGTTCATATTGACGATGAAACACAGAAATTGCATCAGGATTGAATATAGTTGCCACAATGCCGACATACGTCCAGGGGAGCATTGCTTCAAACAGTCTGTACACGTGCCGTTCCTAAGAGGCCAGTACCAGATTGCGACGCACCACTGGAGGTTTACTGTAACCCTTGGAGCTTCATATTGACGATGAAACGCAGAAATTGCATCGGGATTGGATATAGTAGGCACAATACCGATTTATGTCCAGGGGAAACAATGCTTCAAACAGTCTGTATACGTGCCGTTCCTGAGAGGCCAGTATTAGACTGCGACGCACCACTGGAGGTTAACTGTAACTCCTCGAGGTTCATATTGAAGATGAAACACAGAAATTGCATCAGGATTGAATATAGTTGCCACAATGCCGACATACGTCCAGGGGGAGCATTGCTTCAAACAGTCTGTACACGTGCCGTTCCTAAGAGGCCAGTAACAGATTGCGACGCACCACCGGAGGTTTACTGTAACCCTTGGAGCTTCATATTGACGATGAAACGCAGAAATTGCATCGGGATTGGATATAGTAGGCACAATACCGATTTATGTCCAGGGGAAACAATGCTTCAAACAGTCTGTATACGTGCCGTTCCTGAGAGGCCAGTATTAGACTGCGTCGCACCACTGGAGGTTAACTGTAACTCCTCGAGGTTCATATTGACGATGAAACACAGAAATTGCATCAGGATTGAATATAGTTGCCACAATGCCGACATACGTCCAGGGGGAGCATTGCTTCAAACAGTCTACACGTGCCGTTCCTAAGAGGCCAGTACCAGATTGCGACGCACCACTGGAGGTTTACTGTAACCCTTGGAGCTTCATATTGACGATGAAACGCAGAAATTGCATCGGGATTGGATATAGTAGGCACAATACCGATTTATGTCCAGGGGAAACAATGCTTCAAACAGTCTGTATACGTGCCGTTCCTGAGAGGCCAGTATTAGACTGCGTCGCACCACTGGAGGTTAACTGTAACTCCTCGAGGTTCATATTGACGATGAAACACAGAAATTGCATCAGGATTGAATATAGTTGCCACAATGCCGACATACGTCCAGGGGAGCATTGCTTCAAACAGTCTGTACACGTGCCGTTCCTAAGAGGCCAGTACCAGATTGCGACGCACCACTGGAGGTTTACTGTAACCCTTGGAGCTTCATATTGACGATGAAACGCAGAAATTGCATCGGGATTGGATATAGTAGGCACAATACCGATTTATGTCCAGGGGAAACAATGCTTCAAACAGTCTGTATACGTGCCGTTCCTGAGAGGCCAGTATTAGACTGCGACGCACCACTGGAGGTTAACTGTAACTCCTCGAGGTTCATATTGAAGATGAAACACAGAAATTGCATCAGGATTGAATATAGTTGCCACAATGCCGACATACGTCCAGGGGGAGCATTGCTTCAAACAGTCTGTACACGTGCCGTTCCTAAGAGGCCAGTACCAGATTGCGACGCACCACTGGTGGTTTACTGTAACCCTTGGAGCTTCATATTGACGATGAAACGCAGAAATTGCATCGGGATTGGATATAGTAGGCACAATACCGATTTATGTCCAGGGGAAACAATGCTTCAAACAGTCTGTATACGTGCCGTTCCTGAGAGGCCAGTATTAGACTGCGTCGCACCACTGGAGGTTAACTGTAACTCCTCGAGGTTCATATTGACGATGAAACACAGAAATTGCATCAGGATTGAATATAGTTGCCACAATGCCGACATACGTCCAGGGGGAGCATTGCTTCAAACAGTCTACACGTGCCGTTCCTAAGAGGCCAGTACCAGATTGCGACGCACCACTGGAGGTTTACTGTAACCCTTGGAGCTTCATATTGACGATGAAACGCAGAAATTGCATCGGGATTGGATATAGTAGGCACAATACCGATTTATGTCCAGGGGAAACAATGCTTCAAACAGTCTGTATACGTGCCGTTCCTGAGAGGCCAGTATTAGACTGCGTCGCACCACTGGAGGTTAACTGTAACTCCTCGAGGTTCATATTGACGATGAAACACAGAAATTGCATCAGGATTGAATATAGTTGCCACAATGCCGACATACGTCCAGGGGGAGCATTGCTTCAAACAGTCTGTACAGGTGCCGTTCCTAAGAGGCCAGTACCAGATTGCGACGCACCACCGGAGGTTTACTGTAACCCTTGGAGCTTCATATTGACGATGAAACGCAGAAATTGCATCGGGATTGGATATAGTAGGCACAATACCGATTTATGTCCAGGGGAAACAATGCTTCAAACAGTCTGTATACGTGCCGTTCCTGAGAGGCCAGTATTAGACTGCGTCGCACCACTGGAGGTTAACTGTAACTCCTCGAGGTTCATATTGACGATGAAACACAGAAATTGCATCAGGATTGAATATAGTTGCCACAATGCCGACATACGTCCAGGGGGAGCATTGCTTCAAACAGTGTGTACAGGTGCCGTTCCTAAGAGGCCAGTACCAGATTGCGACGCACCACCGGAGGTTTACTGTAACCCTTGGAGCTTCATATTGACGATGAAACGCAGAAATTGCATCGGGATTGGATATAGTAGGCACAATACCGATTTATGTCCAGGGGAAACAATGCTTCAAACAGTCTGTATACGTGCCGTTCCTGAGAGGCCAGTATTAGACTGCGTCGCACCACTGGAGGTTAACTGTAACTCCTCGAGGTTCATATTGACGATGAAACACAGAAATTGCATCAGGATTGAATATAGTTGCCACAATGCCGACATACGTCCAGGGGGAGCATTGCTTCAAACAGTGTGTACAGGTGCCGTTCCTAAGAGGCCAGTACCAGATTGCGACGCACCACTGGAGGTTTACTGTAACCCTTGGAGCTTCATATTGACGATGAAACGCAGAAATTGCATCGGGATTGGATATAGTAGGCACAATACCGATTTATGTCCAGGGGAAACAATGCTTCAAACAGTCTGTATACGTGCCGTTCCTGAGAGGCCAGTATTAGACTGCGTCGCACCACTGGAGGTTAACTGTAACTCCTCGAGGTTCATATTGACGATGAAACACAGAAATTGCATCAGGATTGAATATAGTTGCCACAATGCCGACATACGTCCAGGGGGAGCATTGCTTCAAACAGTGTGTACAGGTGCCGTTCCTAAGAGGCCAGTACCAGATTGCGACGCACCACCGGAGGTTTACTGTAACCCTTGGAGCTTCATATTGACGATGAAACGCAGAAATTGCATCGGGATTGGATATAGTAGGCACAATACCGATTTATGTCCAGGGGAAACAATGCTTCAAACAGTCTGTATACGTGCCGTTCCTGAGAGGCCAGTATTAGACTGCGTCGCACCACTGGAGGTTAACTGTAACTCCTCGAGGTTCATATTGACGATGAAACACAGAAATTGCATCAGGATTGAATATAGTTGCCACAATGCCGACATACGTCCAGGGGGAGCATTGCTTCAAACAGTGTGTACAGGTGCCGTTCCTAAGAGGCCAGTACCAGATTGCGACGCACCACCGGAGGTTTACTGTAACCCTTGGAGCTTCATATTGACGATGAAACGCAGAAATTGCATCGGGATTGGATATAGTAGGCACAATACCGATTTATGTCCAGGGGAAACAATGCTTCAAACAGTCTGTATACGTGCCGTTCCTGAGAGGCCAGTATTAGACTGCGTCGCACCACTGGAGGTTAACTGTAACTCCTCGAGGTTCATATTGACGATGAAACACAGAAATTGCATCAGGATTGAATATAGTTGCCACAATGCCGACATACGTCCAGGGGGAGCATTGCTTCAAACAGTGTGTACAGGTGCCGTTCCTAAGAGGCCAGTACCAGATTGCGACGCACCACTGGAGGTTTACTGTAACCCTTGGAGCTTCATATTGACGATGAAACGCAGAAATTGCATCGGGATTGGATATAGTAGGCACAATACCGATTTATGTCCAGGGGAAACAATGCTTCAAACAGTCTGTATACGTGCCGTTCCTGAGAGGCCAGTATTAGACTGCGTCGCACCACTGGAGGTTAACTGTAACTCCTCGAGGTTCATATTGACGATGAAACACAGAAATTGCATCAGGATTGAATATAGTTGCCACAATGCCGACATACGTCCAGGGGGAGCATTGCTTCAAACAGTGTGTACAGGTGCCGTTCCTAAGAGGCCAGTACCAGATTGCGACGCACCACCGGAGGTTTACTGTAACCCTTGGAGCTTCATATTGACGATGAAACGCAGAAATTGCATCGGGATTGGATATAGTAGGCACAATACCGATTTATGTCCAGGGGAAACAATGCTTCAAACAGTCTGTATACGTGCCGTTCCTGAGAGGCCAGTATTAGACTGCGTCGCACCACTGGAGGTTAACTGTAACTCCTCGAGGTTCATATTGACGATGAAACACAGAAATTGCATCAGGATTGAATATAGTTGCCACAATGCCGACATACGTCCAGGGGGAGCATTGCTTCAAACAGTCTGTACAGGTGCCGTTCCTAAGAGGCCAGTACCAGATTGCGACGCACCACTGGAGGTTTACTGTAACCCTTGGAGCTTCATATTGACGTTGAAACGCAGAAATTGCATCGGGATTGGATATAGTAGGCACAATACCGATTTATGTCCAGGGGAAACAATGCTTCAAACAGTCTGTATACGTGCCGTTCCTGAGAGGCCAGTATTAGTCTGCGTCGCACCACTGGAGGTTAACTGTAACTCCTCGAGGTTCATATTGACGATGAAACACAGAAATTGCATCAGGATTGAATATAGTTGCCACAATGCCGACATACGTCCAGGGGGAGCATTGCTTCAAACAGTGTGTACAGGTGCCGTTCCTAAGAGGCCAGTACCAGATTGCGACGCACCACCGGAGGTTTACTGTAACCCTTGGAGCTTCATATTGACGATGAAACGCAGAAATTGCATCGGGATTGGATATAGTAGGCACAATACCGATTTATGTCCAGGGGAAACAATGCTTCAAACAGTCTGTATACGTGCCGTTCCTGAGAGGCCAGTATTAGACTGCGTCGCACCACTGGAGGTTAACTGTAACTCCTCGAGGTTCATATTGACGATGAAACACAGAAATTGCATCAGGATTGAATATAGTTGCCACAATGCCGACATACGTCCAGGGGGAGCATTGCTTCAAACAGACTGTACACGTGCCGTTCCTAAGAGGCCAGTACCAGATTGCGACGCACCACTGGAGGTTTACTGTAACCCTTGGAGCTTCATATTGACGATGAAACGCAGAAATTGCATCGGGATTGGATATAGTAGGCACAATACCGATTTATGTCCAGGGGAAACAATGCTTCAAACAGTCTGTATACGTGCCGTTCCTGAGAGGCCAGTATTAGACTGCGTCGCACCACTGGAGGTTAACTGTAACTCCTCGAGGTTCATATTGACGATGAAACACAGAAATTGCATCAGGATTGAATATAGTTGCCACAATGCCGACATACGTCCAGGGGGAGCATTGCTTCAAACAGTCTGTACACGTGCCGTTCCTAAGAGGCCAGTACCAGATTGCGACGCACCACCGGAGGTTTACTGTAACCCTTGGAGCTTCATATTGACGATGAAACGCAGAAATTGCATCGGGATTGGATATAGTAGGCACAATACCGATTTATGTCCAGAGAAACAATGCTTCAAACAGTCTGTATACGTGCCGTTCCTGAGAGGCCAGTATTAGACTGCGTCGCACCACTGGAGGTTAACTGTAACTCCTCGAGGTTCATATTGACGATGAAACACAGAAATTGCATCAGGATTGAATATAGTTGCCACAATGCCGACATACGTCCAGGGGGAGCATTGCTTGAAACAGTCTGTACACGTGCCGTTCCTAAGAGGCCAGTACCAGATTGCGACGCACCACCGGAGGTTTACTGTAACCCTTGGAGCTTCATATTGACGATGAAACGCAGAAATTGCATCGGGATTGGATATAGTAGGCACAATACCGATTTATGTCCAGGGGAAACAATGCTTCAAACAGTCTGTATACGTGCCGTTCCTGAGAGGCCAGTATTAGACTGCGTCGCACCACTGGAGGTTAACTGTAACTCCTCGAGGTTCATATTGACGATGAAACACAGAAATTGCATCAGGATTGAATATAGTTGCCACAATGCCGACATACGTCCAGGGGGAGCATTGCTTCAAACAGTCTGTACACGTGCCGTTCCTAAGAGGCCAGTACCAGATTGCGACGCACCACCGGAGGTTTACTGTAACCCTTGGAGCTTCATATTGACGATGAAACGCAGAAATTGCATCGGGATTGGATATAGTAGGCACAATACCGATTTATGTCCAGGGGAAACAATGCTTCAAACAGTCTGTATACGTGCCGTTCCTGAGAGGCCAGTATTAGACTGCGTCGCACCACTGGAGGTTAACTGTAACTCCTCGAGGTTCATATTGACGATGAAACACAGAAATTGCATCAGGATTGAATATAGTTGCCACAATGCCGACATACGTCCAGGGGGAGCATTGCTTCAAACAGTCTGTACACGTGCCGTTCCTAAGAGGCCAGTACCAGATTGCGACGCACCACCGGAGGTTTACTGTAACCCTTGGAGCTTCATATTGACGATGAAACGCAGAAATTGCATCGGGATTGGATATAGTAGGCACAATACCGATTTATGTCCAGGGGAAACAATGCTTCAAACAGTCTGTATACGTGCCGTTCCTGAGAGGCCAGTATTAGACTGCGTCGCACCACTGGAGGTTAACTGTAACTCCTCGAGGTTCATATTGACGATGAAACACAGAAATTGCATCAGGATTGAATATAGTTGCCACAATGCCGACATACGTCCAGGGGGAGCATTGCTTCAAACAGACTGTACACGTGCCGTTCCTAAGAGGCCAGTACCAGATTGCGACGCACCACTGGAGGTTTACTGTAACCCTTGGAGCTTCATATTGACGATGAAACGCAGAAATTGCATCGGGATTGGATATAGTAGGCACAATACCGATTTATGTCCAGGGGAAACAATGCTTCAAACAGTCTGTATACGTGCCGTTCCTGAGAGGCCAGTATTAGACTGCGTCGCACCACTGGAGGTTAACTGTAACTCCTCGAGGTTCATATTGACGATGAAACACAGAAATTGCATCAGGATTGAATATAGTTGCCACAATGCCGACATACGTCCAGGGGGAGCATTGCTTCAAACAGTCTGTACACGTGCCGTTCCTAAGAGGCCAGTACCAGATTGCGACGCACCACCGGAGGTTTACTGTAACCCTTGGAGCTTCATATTGACGATGAAACGCAGAAATTGCATCGGGATTGGATATAGTAGGCACAATACCGATTTATGTCCAGGGGAAACAATGCTTCAAACAGTCTGTATACGTGCCGTTCCTGAGAGGCCAGTATTAGACTGCGTCGCACCACTGGAGGTTAACTGTAACTCCTCGAGGTTCATATTGACGATGAAACACAGAAATTGCATCAGGATTGAATATAGTTGCCACAATGCCGACATACGTCCAGGGGGAGCATTGCTTGAAACAGTCTGTACACGTGCCGTTCCTAAGAGGCCAGTACCAGATTGCGACGCACCACCGGAGGTTTACTGTAACCCTTGGAGCTTCATATTGACGATGAAACGCAGAAATTGCATCGGGATTGGATATAGTAGGCACAATACCGATTTATGTCCAGGGGAAACAATGCTTCAAACAGTCTGTATACGTGCCGTTCCTGAGAGGCCAGTATTAGACTGCGTCGCACCACTGGAGGTTAACTGTAACTCCTCGAGGTTCATATTGACGATGAAACACAGAAATTGCATCAGGATTGAATATAGTTGCCACAATGCCGACATACGTCCAGGGGGAGCATTGCTTCAAACAGTCTGTACACGTGCCGTTCCTAAGAGGCCAGTACCAGATTGCGACGCACCACCGGAGGTTTACTGTAACCCTTGGAGCTTCATATTGACGATGAAACGCAGAAATTGCATCGGGATTGGATATAGTAGGCACAATACCGATTTATGTCCAGGGGAAACAATGCTTCAAACAGTCTGTATACGTGCCGTTCCTGAGAGGCCAGTATTAGACTGCGTCGCACCACTGGAGGTTAACTGTAACTCCTCGAGGTTCATATTGACGATGAAACACAGAAATTGCATCAGGATTGAATATAGTTGCCACAATGCCGACATACGTCCAGGGGGAGCATTGCTTCAAACAGTCTGTACACGTGCCGTTCCTAAGAGGCCAGTACCAGATTGCGACGCACCACCGGAGGTTTACTGTAACCCTTGGAGCTTCATATTGACGATGAAACGCAGAAATTGCATCGGGATTGGATATAGTAGGCACAATACCGATTTATGTCCAGGGGAAACAATGCTTCAAACAGTCTGTATACGTGCCGTTCCTGAGAGGCCAGTATTAGACTGCGTCGCACCACTGGAGGTTAACTGTAACTCCTCGAGGTTCATATTGACGATGAAACACAGAAATTGCATCAGGATTGAATATAGTTGCCACAATGCCGACATACGTCCAGGGGGAGCATTGCTTCAAACAGTCTGTACACGTGCCGTTCCTAAGAGGCCAGTACCAGATTGCGACGCACCACCGGAGGTTTACTGTAACCCTTGGAGCTTCATATTGACGATGAAACGCAGAAATTGCATCGGGATTGGATATAGTAGGCACAATACCGATTTATGTCCAGGGGAAACAATGCTTCAAACAGTCTGTATACGTGCCGTTCCTGAGAGGCCAGTATTAGACTGCGTCGCACCACTGGAGGTTAACTGTAACTCCTCGAGGTTCATATTGACGATGAAACACAGAAATTGCATCAGGATTGAATATAGTTGCCACAATGCCGACATACGTCCAGGGGGAGCATTGCTTCAAACAGTCTGTACACGTGCCGTTCCTAAGAGGCCAGTACCAGATTGCGACGCACCACCGGAGGTTTACTGTAACCCTTGGAGCTTCATATTGACGATGAAACGCAGAAATTGCATCGGGATTGGATATAGTAGGCACAATACCGATTTATGTCCAGGGGAAACAATGCTTCAAACAGTCTGTATACGTGCCGTTCCTGAGAGGCCAGTATTAGACTGCGCCGCACCACTGGAGGTTAACTGTAACTCCTCGAGGTTCATATTGACGATGAAACACAGAAATTGCATCAGGATTGAATATAGTTGCCACAATGCCGACATACGTCCAGGGGGAGCATTGCTTGAAACAGTCTGTACACGTGCCGTTCCTAAGAGGCCAGTACCAGATTGCGACGCACCACCGGAGGTTTACTGTAACCCTTGGAGCTTCATATTGACGATGAAACGCAGAAATTGCATCGGGATTGGATATAGTAGGCACAATACCGATTTATGTCCAGGGGAAACAATGCTTCAAACAGTCTGTATACGTGCCGTTCCTGAGAGGCCAGTATTAGACTGCGTCGCACCACTGGAGGTTAACTGTAACTCCTCGAGGTTCATATTGACGATGAAACACAGAAATTGCATCAGGATTGAATATAGTTGCCACAATGCCGACATACGTCCAGGGGGAGCATTGCTTCAAACAGACTGTACACGTGCCGTTCCTAAGAGGCCAGTACCAGATTGCGACGCACCACTGGAGGTTTACTGTAACCCTTGGAGCTTCATATTGACGATGAAACGCAGAAATTGCATCGGGATTGGATATAGTAGGCACAATACCGATTTATGTCCAGGGGAAACAATGCTTCAAACAGTCTGTATACGTGCCGTTCCTGAGAGGCCAGTATTAGACTGCGTCGCACCACTGGAGGTTAACTGTAACTCCTCGAGGTTCATATTGACGATGAAACACAGAAATTGCATCAGGATTGAATATAGTTGCCACAATGCCGACATACGTCCAGGGGGAGCATTGCTTCAAACAGTCTGTACACGTGCCGTTCCTAAGAGGCCAGTACCAGATTGCGACGCACCACCGGAGGTTTACTGTAACCCTTGGAGCTTCATATTGACGATGAAACGCAGAAATTGCATCGGGATTGGATATAGTAGGCACAATACCGATTTATGTCCAGGGGAAACAATGCTTCAAACAGTCTGTATACGTGCCGTTCCTGAGAGGCCAGTATTAGACTGCGTCGCACCACTGGAGGTTAACTGTAACTCCTCGAGGTTCATATTGACGATGAAACACAGAAATTGCATCAGGATTGAATATAGTTGCCACAATGCCGACATACGTCCAGGGGGAGCATTGCTTGAAACAGTCTGTACACGTGCCGTTCCTAAGAGGCCAGTACCAGATTGCGACGCACCACCGGAGGTTTACTGTAACCCTTGGAGCTTCATATTGACGATGAAACGCAGAAATTGCATCGGGATTGGATATAGTAGGCACAATACCGATTTATGTCCAGGGGAAACAATGCTTCAAACAGTCTGTATACGTGCCGTTCCTGAGAGGCCAGTATTAGACTGCGTCGCACCACTGGAGGTTAACTGTAACTCCTCGAGGTTCATATTGACGATGAAACACAGAAATTGCATCAGGATTGAATATAGTTGCCACAATGCCGACATACGTCCAGGGGGAGCATTGCTTCAAACAGTCTGTACACGTGCCGTTCCTAAGAGGCCAGTACCAGATTGCGACGCACCACCGGAGGTTTACTGTAACCCTTGGAGCTTCATATTGACGATGAAACGCAGAAATTGCATCGGGATTGGATATAGTAGGCACAATACCGATTTATGTCCAGGGGAAACAATGCTTCAAACAGTCTGTATACGTGCCGTTCCTGAGAGGCCAGTATTAGACTGCGTCGCACCACTGGAGGTTAACTGTAACTCCTCGAGGTTCATATTGACGATGAAACACAGAAATTGCATCAGGATTGAATATAGTTGCCACAATGCCGACATACGTCCAGGGGGAGCATTGCTTCAAACAGTCTGTACACGTGCCGTTCCTAAGAGGCCAGTACCAGATTGCGACGCACCACCGGAGGTTTACTGTAACCCTTGGAGCTTCATATTGACGATGAAACGCAGAAATTGCATCGGGATTGGATATAGTAGGCACAATACCGATTTATGTCCAGGGGAAACAATGCTTCAAACAGTCTGTATACGTGCCGTTCCTGAGAGGCCAGTATTAGACTGCGTCGCACCACTGGAGGTTAACTGTAACTCCTCGAGGTTCATATTGACGATGAAACACAGAAATTGCATCAGGATTGAATATAGTTGCCACAATGCCGACATACGTCCAGGGGGAGCATTGCTTCAAACAGTCTGTACACGTGCCGTTCCTAAGAGGCCAGTACCAGATTGCGACGCACCACCGGAGGTTTACTGTAACCCTTGGAGCTTCATATTGACGATGAAACGCAGAAATTGCATCGGGATTGGATATAGTAGGCACAATACCGATTTATGTCCAGGGGAAACAATGCTTCAAACAGTCTGTATACGTGCCGTTCCTGAGAGGCCAGTATTAGACTGCGTCGCACCACTGGAGGTTAACTGTAACTCCTCGAGGTTCATATTGACGATGAAACACAGAAATTGCATCAGGATTGAATATAGTTGCCACAATGCCGACATACGTCCAGGGGGAGCATTGCTTCAAACAGTCTGTACACGTGCCGTTCCTAAGAGGCCAGTACCAGATTGCGACGCACCACCGGAGGTTTACTGTAACCCTTGGAGCTTCATATTGACGATGAAACGCAGAAATTGCATCGGGATTGGATATAGTAGGCACAATACCGATTTATGTCCAGGGGAAACAATGCTTCAAACAGTCTGTATACGTGCCGTTCCTGAGAGGCCAGTATTAGACTGCGCCGCACCACTGGAGGTTAACTGTAACTCCTCGAGGTTCATATTGACGATGAAACACAGAAATTGCATCAGGATTGAATATAGTTGCCACAATGCCGACATACGTCCAGGGGGAGCATTGCTTGAAACAGTCTGTACACGTGCCGTTCCTAAGAGGCCAGTACCAGATTGCGACGCACCACCGGAGGTTTACTGTAACCCTTGGAGCTTCATATTGACGATGAAACGCAGAAATTGCATCGGGATTGGATATAGTAGGCACAATACCGATTTATGTCCAGGGGAAACAATGCTTCAAACAGTCTGTATACGTGCCGTTCCTGAGAGGCCAGTATTAGACTGCGTCGCACCACTGGAGGTTAACTGTAACTCCTCGAGGTTCATATTGACGATGAAACACAGAAATTGCATCAGGATTGAATATAGTTGCCACAATGCCGACATACGTCCAGGGGGAGCATTGCTTCAAACAGACTGTACACGTGCCGTTCCTAAGAGGCCAGTACCAGATTGCGACGCACCACTGGAGGTTTACTGTAACCCTTGGAGCTTCATATTGACGATGAAACGCAGAAATTGCATCGGGATTGGATATAGTAGGCACAATACCGATTTATGTCCAGGGGAAACAATGCTTCAAACAGTCTGTATACGTGCCGTTCCTGAGAGGCCAGTATTAGACTGCGTCGCACCACTGGAGGTTAACTGTAACTCCTCGAGGTTCATATTGACGATGAAACACAGAAATTGCATCAGGATTGAATATAGTTGCCACAATGCCGACATACGTCCAGGGGGAGCATTGCTTCAAACAGTCTGTACAGGTGCCGTTCCTAAGAGGCCAGTACCAGATTGCAACGCACCACCGGAGGTTTACTGTAACCCTTGGAGCTTCATATTGACGATGAAACGCAGAAATTGCATCGGGATTGGATATAGTAGGCACAATACCGATTTATGTCCAGGGGAAACAATGCTTCAAACAGTCTGTATACGTGCCGTTCCTGAGAGGCCAGTATTAGACTGCGTCGCACCACTGGAGGTTAACTGTAACTCCTCGAGGTTCATATTGACGATGAAACACAGAAATTGCATCAGGATTGAATATAGTTGCCACAATGCCGACATACGTCCAGGGGGAGCATTGCTTGAAACAGTCTGTACACGTGCCGTTCCTAAGAGGCCAGTACCAGATTGCGACGCACCACCGGAGGTTTACTGTAACCCTTGGAGCTTCATATTGACGATGAAACGCAGAAATTGCATCGGGATTGGATATAGTAGGCACAATACCGATTTATGTCCAGGGGAAACAATGCTTCAAACAGTCTGTATACGTGCCGTTCCTGAGAGGCCAGTATTAGACTGCGTCGCACCACTGGAGGTTAACTGTAACTCCTCGAGGTTCATATTGACGATGAAACACAGAAATTGCATCAGGATTGAATATAGTTGCCACAATGCCGACATACGTCCAGGGGGAGCATTGCTTCAAACAGTCTGTACACGTGCCGTTCCTAAGAGGCCAGTACCAGATTGCGACGCACCACTGGAGGTTTACTGTAACCCTTGGAGCTTCATATTGACGATGAAACGCAGAAATTGCGTCAGGATTGGATATAGTAGGCACAATACCGATTTATGTCCAGGGGAAACAATGCTTCAAACAGTCTGTATACGTGCCGTTCCTGAGAGGCCAGTATTAGACTGCGTCGCACCACTGGAGGTTAACTGTAACTCCTCGAGGTTCATATTGACGATGAAACACAGAAATTGCATCAGGATTGAATATAGTTGCCACAATGCCGACATACGTCCAGGGGGAGCATTGCTTCAAACAGTCTGTACACGTGCCGTTCCTAAGAGGCCAGTACCAGATTGCGACGCACCACCGGAGGTTTACTGTAACCCTTGGAGCTTCATATTGACGATGAAACGCAGAAATTGCATCGGGATTGGATATAGTAGGCACAATACCGATTTATGTCCAGGGGAAACAATGCTTCAAACAGTCTGTATACGTGCCGTTCCTGAGAGGCCAGTATTAGACTGCGTCGCACCACTGGAGGTTAACTGTAACTCCTCGAGGTTCATATTGACGATGAAACACAGAAATTGCATCAGGATTGAATATAGTTGCCACAATGCCGACATACGTCCAGGGGGAGCATTGCTTCAAACAGTCTGTACAGGTGCCGTTCCTAAGAGGCCAGTACCAGATTGCGACGCACCACCGGAGGTTTACTGTAACCCTTGGAGCTTCATATTGACGATGAAACGCAGAAATTGCATCGGGATTGGATATAGTAGGCACAATACCGATTTATGTCCAGGGGAAACAATGCTTCAAACAGTCTGTATACGTGCCGTTCCTGAGAGGCCAGTATTAGACTGCGTCGCACCACTGGAGGTTAACTGTAACTCCTCGAGGTTCATATTGACGATGAAACACAGAAATTGCATCAGGATTGAATATAGTTGCCACAATGCCGACATACGTCCAGGGGGAGCATTGCTTCAAACAGTCTGTACAGGTGCCGTTCCTAAGAGGCCAGTACCAGATTGCGACGCACCACCGGAGGTTTACTGTAACCCTTGGAGCTTCATATTGACGATGAAACGCAGAAATTGCATCGGGATTGGATATAGTAGGCACAATACCGATTTATGTCCAGGGGAAACAATGCTTCAAACAGTCTGTATACGTGCCGTTCCTGAGAGGCCAGTATTAGACTGCGACGCACCACTGGAGGTTAACTGTAACTCCTCGAGGTTCATATTGACGATGAAACACAGAAATTGCATCAGGATTGAATATAGTTGCCACAATGCCGACATACGTCCAGGGGGAGCATTGCTTCAAACAGTCTGTACACGTGCCGTTCCTAAGAGGCCAGTAACAGATTGCGACGCACCACCGGAGGTTTACTGTAACCCTTGGAGCTTCATATTGACGATGAAACGCAGAAATTGCATCGGGATTGGATATAGTAGGCACAATACCGATTTATGTCCAGGGGAAACAATGCTTCAAACAGTCTGTATACGTGCCGTTCCTGAGAGGCCAGTATTAGACTGCGACGCACCACTGGAGGTTAACTGTAACTCCTCGAGGTTCATATTGACGATGAAACACAGAAATAGCATCAGGATTGAATATAGTTGCCACAATGCCGACATACGTCCAGGGGGAGCATTGCTTCAAACAGTCTGTACACGTGCCGTTCCTAAGAGGCCAGTACCAGATTGCGACGCACCACCGGAGGTTTACTGTAACCCTTGGAGCTTCATATTGACGATGAAACGCAGAAATTGCATCGGGATTGAATATAGTAGGCACAATACCGATTTATGTCCAGGGGAAACAATGCTTCAAACAGTCTGTATACGTGCCGTTCCTGAGAGGCCAGTATAAGACTGCGACGCACCACTGGAGGTTAACTGTAACTCCTCGAGGTTCATATTGACGATGAAACACAGAAATTGCATCAGGATTGAATATAGTTGCCACAATGCCGACATACGTCCAGGGGGAGCATTGCTTCAAACAGTCTGTACACGTGCCGTTCCTAAGAGGCCAGTACCAGATTGCGACGCACCACCGGAGGTTTACTGTAACCCTTGGAGCTTCATATTGACGATGAAACGCAGAAATTGCATCGGGATTGAATATAGTAGGCACAATACCGATTTATGTCCAGGGGAAACAATGCTTCAAACAGTCTGTATACGTGCCGTTCCTGAGAGGCCAGTATTAGACTGCGTCGCACCACTGGAGGTTAACTGTAACTCCTCGAGGTTCATATTGACGATGAAACACAGAAATTGCATCAGGATTGAATATAGTTGCCACAATGCCGACATACGTCCAGGGGGAGCATTGCTTCAAACAGTCTGTACACGTGCCGTTCCTAAGAGGCCAGTACCAGATTGCGACGCACCACCGGAGGTTTACTGTAACCCTTGGAGCTTCATATTGACGATGAAACGCAGAAATTGCATCGGGATTGAATATAGTAGGCACAATACCGATTTATGTCCAGGGGAAACAATGCTTCAAACAGTCTGTATACGTGCCGTTCCTGAGAGGCCAGTATAAGACTGCGACGCACCACTGGAGGTTAACTGTAACTCCTCGAGGTTCATATTGACGATGAAACACAGAAATTGCATCAGGATTGAATATAGTTGCCACAATGCCGACATACGTCCAGGGGGAGCATTGCTTCAAACAGTCTGTACACGTGCCGTTCCTAAGAGGCCAGTACCAGATTGCGACGCACCACCGGAGGTTTACTGTAACCCTTGGAGCTTCATATTGACGATGAAACGCAGAAATTGCATCGGGATTGAATATAGTAGGCACAATACCGATTTATGTCCAGGGGAAACAATGCTTCAAACAGTCTGTATACGTGCCGTTCCTGAGAGGCCAGTATTAGACTGCGTCGCACCACTGGAGGTTAACTGTAACTCCTCGAGGTTCATATTGACGATGAAACACAGAAATTGCATCAGGATTGAATATAGTTGCCACAATGCCGACATACGTCCAGGGGGAGCATTGCTTCAAACAGTCTGTACACGTGCCGTTCCTAAGAGGCCAGTACCAGATTGCGACGCACCACCGGAGGTTTACTGTAACCCTTGGAGCTTCATATTGACGATGAAACGCAGAAATTGCATCGGGATTGAATATAGTAGGCACAATACCGATTTATGTCCAGGGGAAACAATGCTTCAAACAGTCTGTATACGTGCCGTTCCTGAGAGGCCAGTATAAGACTGCGACGCACCACTGGAAGTTAACTGTAACTCCTCGAGGTTCATATTGACGATGAAACACAGAAATTGCATCAGGATTGAATATAGTTGCCACAATGCCGACATACGTCCAGGGGGAGCATTGCTTCAAACAGTCTGTACACGTGCCGTTCCTAAGAGGCCAGTACCAGATTGCGACGCACCACCGGAGGTTTACTGTAACCCTTGGAGCTTCATATTGACGATGAAACGCAGAAATTGCATCGGGATTGAATATAGTAGGCACAATACCGATTTATGTCCAGGGGAAACAATGCTTCAAACAGTCTGTATACGTGCCGTTCCTGAGAGGCCAGTATAAGACTGCGACGCACCACTGGAGGTTAACTGTAACTCCTCGAGGTTCATATTGACGATGAAACACAGAAATTGCATCAGGATTGAATATAGTTGCCACAATGCCGACATACGTCCAGGGGGAGCATTGCTTCAAACAGTCTGTACACGTGCCGTTCCTAAGAGGCCAGTACCAGATTGCGACGCACCACCGGAGGTTTACTGTAACCCTTGGAGCTTCATATTGACGATGAAACGCAGAAATTGCATCGGGATTGAATATAGTAGGCACAATACCGATTTATGTCCAGGGGAAACAATGCTTCAAACAGTCTGTATACGTGCCGTTCCTGAGAGGCCAGTATAAGACTGCGACGCACCACTGGAGGTTAACTGTAACTCCTCGAGGTTCATATTGACGATGAAACACAGAAATTGCATCAGGATTGAATATAGTTGCCACAATGCCGACATACGTCCAGGGGGAGCATTGCTTCAAACAGTCTGTACAGGTGCCGTTCCTAAGAGGCCAGTACCAGATTGCGACGCACCACCGGAGGTTTACTGTAACCCTTGGAGCTTCATATTGACGATGAAACGCAGAAATTGCATCGGGATTGAATATAGTAGGCACAATACCGATTTATGTCCAGGGGAAACAATGCTTCAAACAGTCTGTATACGTGCCGTTCCTGAGAGGCCAGTATTAGACTGCGTCGCACCACTGGAGGTTAACTGTAACTCCTCGAGGTTCATATTGACGATGAAACACAGAAATTGCATCAGGATTGAATATAGTTGCCACAATGCCGACATACGTCCAGGGGGAGCATTGCTTCAAACAGTCTGTACACGTGCCGTTCCTAAGAGGCCAGTAACAGATTGCGACGCACCACCGGAGGTTTACTGTAACCCTTGGAGCTTCATATTGACGATGAAACGCAGAAATTGCATCGGGATTGGATATAGTAGGCACAATACCGATTTATGTCCAGGGGAAACAATGCTTCAAACAGTCTGTATACGTGCCGTTCCTGAGAGGCCAGTATTAGACTGCGTCGCACCACTGGAGGTTAACTGTAACTCCTCGAGGTTCATATTGACGATGAAACACAGAAATTGCATCAGGATTGAATATAGTTGCCACAATGCCGACATACGTCCAGGGGGAGCATTGCTTCAAACAGTCTGTACAGGTGCCGTTCCTAAGAGGCCAGTACCAGATTGCGACGCACCACCGGAGGTTTACTGTAACCCTTGGAGCTTCATATTGACGATGAAACGCAGAAATTGCATCGGGATTGGATATAGTAGGCACAATACCGATTTATGTCCAGGGGAAACAATGCTTCAAACAGTCTGTATACGTGCCGTTCCTGAGAGGCCAGTATTAGACTGCGTCGCACCACTGGAGGTTAACTGTAACTCCTCGAGGTTCATATTGACGATGAAACACAGAAATTGCATCAGGATTGAATATAGTTGCCACAATGCCGACATACGTCCAGGGGGAGCATTGCTTCAAACAGTCTGTACACGTGCCGTTCCTAAGAGGCCAGTACCAGATTGCGACGCACCACTGGAGGTTTACTGTAACCCTTGGAGCTTCATATTGACGATGAAACGCAGAAATTGCATCGGGATTGGATATAGTAGGCACAATACCGATTTATGTCCAGGGGAAACAATGCTTCAAACAGTCTGTATACGTGCCGTTCCTGAGAGGCCAGTATTAGACTGCGTCGCACCACTGGAGGTTAACTGTAACTCCTCGAGGTTCATATTGACGATGAAACACAGAAATTGCATCAGGATTGAATATAGTTGCCACAATGCCGACATACGTCCAGGGGGAGCATTGCTTCAAACAGTCTGTACACGTGCCGTTCCTAAGAGGCCAGTACCAGATTGCGACGCACCACTGGAGGTTTACTGTAACCCTTGGAGCTTCATATTGACGATGAAACGCAGAAATTGCATCGGGATTGGATATAGTAGGCACAATACCGATTTATGTCCAGGGGAAACAATGCTTCAAACAGTCTGTATACGTGCCGTTCCTGAGAGGCCAGTATTAGACTGCGTCGCACCACTGGAGGTTAACTGTAACTCCTCGAGGTTCATATTGACGATGAAACACAGAAATTGCATCAGGATTGAATATAGTTGCCACAATGCCGACATACGTCCAGGGGGAGCATTGCTTCAAACAGTCTGTACACGTGCCGTTCCTAAGAGGCCAGTACCAGATTGCGACGGACCACTGGAGGTTTACTGTAACCCTTGGAGCTTCATATTGACGATGAAACGCAGAAATTGCATCGGGATTGGATATAGTAGGCACAATACCGATTTATGTCCAGGGGAAACAATGCTTCAAACAGTCTGTATACGTGCCGTTCCTGAGAGGCCAGTATTAGACTGCGACGCACCACTGGAGGTTAACTGTAACTCCTCGAGGTTCATATTGACGATGAAACACAGAAATTGCATCAGGATTGAATATAGTTGCCACAATGCCGACATACGTCCAGGGGGAGCATTGCTTCAAACAGTCTGTACACGTGCCGTTCCTAAGAGGCCAGTAACAGATTGCGACGCACCACTGGAGGTTTACTGTAACCCTTGGAGCTTCATATTGACGATGAAACGCAGAAATTGCATCGGGATTGGATATAGTAGGAACAATACCGATTTATGTCCAGGGGAAACAATGCTTCAAACAGTCTGTATACGTGCCGTTCCTGAGAGGCCAGTATTAGACTGCGTCGCACCACTGGAGGTTAACTGTAACTCCTCGAGGTTCATATTGACGATGAAACACAGAAATTGCATCAGGATTGAATATAGTTGCCACAATGCCGACATACGTCCAGGGGGAGCATTGCTTCAAACAGTCTGTACACGTGCCGTTCCTAAGAGGCCAGTACCAGATTGCGACGCACCACTGGAGGTTTACTGTAACCCTTGGAGCTTCATATTGACGATGAAACGCAGAAATTGCATCGGGATTGGATATAGTAGGCACAATACCGATTTATGTCCAGGGGAAACAATGCTTCAAACAGTCTGTATACGTGCCGTTCCTGAGAGGCCAGTATTAGACTGCGTCGCACCACTGGAGGTTAACTGTAACTCCTCGAGGTTCATATTGACGATGAAACACAGAAATTGCATCAGGATTGAATATAGTTGCCACAATGCCGACATACGTCCAGGGGGAGCATTGCTTCAAACAGTCTGTACACGTGCCGTTCCTAAGAGGCCAGTACCAGATTGCGACGCACCACTGGAGGTTTACTGTAACCCTTGGAGCTTCATATTGACGATGAAACGCAGAAATTGCATCGGGATTGGATATAGTAGGCACAATACCGATTTATGTCCAGGGGAAACAATGCTTCAAACAGTCTGTATACGTGCCGTTCCTGAGAGGCCAGTATTAGACTGCGACGCACCACTGGAGGTTAACTGTAACTCCTCGAGGTTCATATTGACGATGAAACACAGAAATTGCATCAGGATTGAATATAGTTGCCACAATGCCGACATACGTCCAGGGGGAGCATTGCTTCAAACAGTCTGTACACGTGCCGTTCCTAAGAGGCCAGTAACAGATTGCGACGCACCACCGGAGGTTTACTGTAACCCTTGGAGCTTCATATTGACGATGAAACGCAGAAATTGCATCGGGATTGGATATAGTAGGCACAATACCGATTTATGTCCAGGGGAAACAATGCTTCAAACAGTCTGTATACGTGCCGTTCCTGAGAGGCCAGTATTAGACTGCGACGCAACACTGGAGGTTAACTGTAACTCCTCGAGGTTCATATTGACGATGAAACACAGAAATTGCATCAGGATTGAATATAGTTGCCACAATGCCGACATACGTCCAGGGGGAGCATTGCTTCAAACAGTCTGTACAGGTGCCGTTCCTAAGAGGCCAGTACCAGATTGCGACGCACCACCGGAGGTTTACTGTAACCCTTGGAGCTTCATATTGACGATGAAACGCAGAAATTGCATCGGGATTGGATATAGTAGGCACAATACCGATTTATGTCCAGGGGAAACAATGCTTCAAACAGTCTGTATACGTGCCGTTCCTGAGAGGCCAGTATTAGACTGCGACGCACCACTGGAGGTTAACTGTAACTCCTCGAGGTTCATATTGACGATGAAACACAGAAATTGCATCAGGATTGAATATAGTTGCCACAATGCCGACATACGTCCAGGGGGAGCATTGCTTCAAACAGTCTGTACACGTGCCGTTCCTAAGAGGCCAGTAACAGATTGCGACGCACCACCGGAGGTTTACTGTAACCCTTGGAGCTTCATATTGACGATGAAACGCAGAAATTGCATCGGGATTGGATATAGTAGGCACAATACCGATTTATGTCCAGGGGAAACAATGCTTCAAACAGTCTGTATACGTGCCGTTCCTGAGAGGCCAGTATTAGACTGCGACGCACCACTGGAGGTTAACTGTAACTCCTCGAGGTTCATATTGACGATGAAACACAGAAATTGCATCAGGATTGAATATAGTTGCCACAATGCCGACATACGTCCAGGGGGAGCATTGCTTCAAACAGTCTGTACACGTGCCGTTCCTAAGAGGCCAGTAACAGATTGCGACGCACCACCGGAGGTTTACTGTAACCCTTGGAGCTTCATATTGACGATGAAACGCAGAAATTGCATCGGGATTGGATATAGTAGGCACAATACCGATTTATGTCCAGGGGAAACAATGCTTCAAACAGTCTGTATACGTGCCGTTCCTGAGAGGCCAGTATTAGACTGCGACGCACCACTGGAGGTTAACTGT
This sequence comes from Schistocerca serialis cubense, assembly GCF_023864345.2. Lineage (NCBI taxonomy): Eukaryota > Metazoa > Arthropoda > Insecta > Orthoptera > Acrididae > Schistocerca > Schistocerca serialis. The sequence continues at coordinate 468,837,308 of NC_064646.1, read as the reverse complement.
AACTCCTCGAGGTTCATATTGACGATGAAACACAGAAATTGCATCAGGATTGAATATAGTTGCCACAATGCCGACATACGTCCAGGGGGAGCATTGCTTCAAACAGTCTGTACACGTGCCGTTCCTAAGAGGCCAGTACCAGATTGCGACGCACCACTGGAGGTTTACTGTAACCCTTGGAGCTTCATATTGACGATGAAACGCAGAAATTGCATCGGGATTGGATATAGTAGGCACAATACCGATTTATGTCCAGGGGAAACAATGCTTCAAACAGTCTGTATACGTGCCGTTCCTGAGAGGCCAGTATTAGACTGCGTCGCACCACTGGAGGTTAACTGTAACTCCTCGAGGTTCATATTGACGATGAAACACAGAAATTGCATCAGGATTGAATATAGTTGCCACAATGCCGACATACGTCCAGGGGGAGCATTGCTTCAAACAGTCTGTACACGTGCCGTTCCTAAGAGGCCAGTACCAGATTGCGACGCACCACTGGAGGTTTACTGTAACCCTTGGAGCTTCATATTGACGATGAAACGCAGAAATTGCATCGGGATTGGATATAGTAGGCACAATACCGATTTATGTCCAGGGGAAACAATGCTTCAAACAGTCTGTATACGTGCCGTTCCTAAGAGGCCAGTACCAGATTGCGACGCACCACTGGAGGTTTACTGTAACCCTTGGAGCTTCATATTGACGATGAAACGCAGAAATTGCATCGGGATTGGATATAGTAGGCACAATACCGATTTATGTCCAGGGGAAACAATGCTTCAAACAGTCTGTATACGTGCCGTTCCTGAGAGGCCAGTATTAGACTGCGTCGCACCACTGGAGGTTAACTGTAACTCCTCGAGGTTCATATTGACGATGAAACACAGAAATTGCATCAGGATTGAATATAGTTGCCACAATGCCGACATACGTCCAGGGGGAGCATTGCTTCAAACAGTCTGTACACGTGCCGTTCCTAAGAGGCCAGTACCAGATTGCGACGCACCACTGGAGGTTTACTGTAACCCTTGGAGCTTCATATTGACGATGAAACGCAGAAATTGCATCGGGATTGAATATAGTAGGCACAATACCGATTTATGTCCAGGGGAAACAATGCTTCAAACAGTCTGTATACGTGCCGTTCCTGAGAGGCCAGTATAAGACTGCGACGCACCACTGGAAGTTAACTGTAACTCCTCGAGGTTCATATTGACGATGAAACACAGAAATTGCATCAGGATTGAATATAGTTGCCACAATGCCGACATACGTCCAGGGGGAGCATTGCTTCAAACAGTCTGTACACGTGCCGTTCCTAAGAGGCCAGTACCAGATTGCGACGCACCACCGGAGGTTTACTGTAACCCTTGGAGCTTCATATTGACGATGAAACGCAGAAATTGCATCGGGATTGAATATAGTAGGCACAATACCGATTTATGTCCAGGGGAAACAATGCTTCAAACAGTCTGTATACGTGCCGTTCCTGAGAGGCCAGTATAAGACTGCGACGCACCACTGGAGGTTAACTGTAACTCCTCGAGGTTCATATTGACGATGAAACACAGAAATAGCATCAGGATTGAATATAGTTGCCACAATGCCGACATACGTCCAGGGGGAGCATTGCTTCAAACAGTCTGTACACGTGCCGTTCCTAAGAGGCCAGTACCAGATTGCGACGCACCACCGGAGGTTTACTGTAACCCTTGGAGCTTCATATTGACGATGAAACGCAGAAATTGCATCGGGATTGAATATAGTAGGCACAATACCGATTTATGTCCAGGGGAAACAATGCTTCAAACAGTCTGTATACGTGCCGTTCCTGAGAGGCCAGTATAAGACTGCGACGCACCACTGGAGGTTAACTGTAACTCCTCGAGGTTCATATTGACGATGAAACACAGAAATTGCATCAGGATTGAATATAGTTGCCACAATGCCGACATACGTCCAGGGGGAGCATTGCTTCAAACAGTCTGTACAGGTGCCGTTCCTAAGAGGCCAGTAACAGATTGCGACGCACCACCGGAGGTTTACTGTAACCCTTGGAGCTTCATATTGACGATGAAACGCAGAAATTGCATCGGGATTGGATATAGTAGGCACAATACCGATTTATGTCCAGGGGAAACAATGCTTCAAACAGTCTGTATACGTGCCGTTCCTGAGAGGCCAGTATTAGACTGCGTCGCACCACTGGAGGTTAACTGTAACTCCTCGAGGTTCATATTGACGATGAAACACAGAAATTGCATCAGGATTGAATATAGTTGCCACAATGCCGACATACGTCCAGGGGGAGCATTGCTTCAAACAGTCTGTACACGTGCCGTTCCTAAGAGGCCAGTAACAGATTGCGACGCACCACCGGAGGTTTACTGTAACCCTTGGAGCTTCATATTGACGATGAAACGCAGAAATTGCATCGGGATTGGATATAGTAGGCACAATACCGATTTATGTCCAGGGGAAACAATGCTTCAAACAGTCTGTATACGTGCCGTTCCTGAGAGGCCAGTATTAGACTGCGACGCACCACTGGAGGTTAACTGTAACTCCTCGAGGTTCATATTGACGATGAAACACAGAAATTGCATCAGGATTGAATATAGTTGCCACAATGCCGACATACGTCCAGGGGGAGCATTGCTTCAAACAGTCTGTACACGTGCCGTTCCTAAGAGGCCAGTAACAGATTGCGACGCACCACCGGAGGTTTACTGTAACCCTTGGAGCTTCATATTGACGATGAAACGCAGAAATTGCATCGGGATTGGATATAGTAGGCACAATACCGATTTATGTCCAGGGGAAACAATGCTTCAAACAGTCTGTATACGTGCCGTTCCTGAGAGGCCAGTATTAGACTGCGACGCACCACTGGAGGTTAACTGTAACTCCTCGAGGTTCATATTGACGATGAAACACAGAAATTGCATCAGGATTGAATATAGTTGCCACAATGCCGACATACGTCCAGGGGGAGCATTGCTTCCAACAGTCTGTACAGGTGCCGTTCCTAAGAGGCCAGTACCAGATTGCGACGCACCACCGGAGGTTTACTGTAACCCTTGGAGCTTCATATTGACGATGAAACGCAGAAATTGCATCGGGATTGGATATAGTAGGCACAATACCGATTTATGTCCAGGGGAAACAATGCTTCAAACAGTCTGTATACGTGCCGTTCCTGAGAGGCCAGTATTAGACTGCGACGCACCACTGGAGGTTAACTGTAACTCCTCGAGGTTCATATTGAAGATGAAACACAGAAATTGCATCAGGATTGAATATAGTTGCCACAATGCCGACATACGTCCAGGGGGAGCATTGCTTCAAACAGTCTGTACACGTGCCGTTCCTAAGAGGCCAGTAACAGATTGCGACGCGCCACCGGAGGTTTACTGTAACCCTTGGAGCTTCATATTGACGATGAAACGCAGAAATTGCATCGGGATTGGATATAGTAGGAACAATACCGATTTATGTCCAGGGGAAACAATGCTTCAAACAGTCTGTATACGTGCCGTTCCTGCGAGGCCAGTATTAGACTGCGACGCACCACTGGAGGTTAACTGTAACTCTTCGAGGTTCATATTGACGATGAAACACAGAAATTGCATCAGGATTGAATATAGTTGCCACAATGCCGACATACGTCCAGGGGGAGCATTGCTTCAAACAGTCTGTACACGTGCCGTTCCTAAGAGGCCAGTACCAGATTGCGACGCAGCACTGGAGGTTTACTGTAACCCTTGGAGCTTCATATTGACGATGAAACGCAGAAATTGCATCGGGATTGGATATAGTAGGCACAATACCGATTTATGTCCAGGGGAAACAATGCTTCAAACAGTCTGTACACGTGCCGTTCCTGAGAGGCCAGTATTAGATTGCGACGGACCACTGGAGGTTTACTGTAACTCTTGGGGCTACATATTGACGATGAAACACAGAAATTGCATCGGGATTGAATATAGTAGGCACAATGCAGACATACGTCCAGGGGGAGCATTGCTTCAAACAGTCTGTATACGTGCCGTTGCTGACAGACCAGTATTAGAATGCGACGGACCACTGGAGGTTTACTGTAACTCTTGGGGCTACATATTGACGATGAAACACAGAAATTGCATCGGGATTGAATATAGTAGGCACAATGCAGACATACGTCCAGGGGGAGCATTGCTTCAAACAGTCTGTATACGTGCCGTCCCTGACAGACCAGTATTAGAATGCGACGGACCACTGGAGGTTTACTGTAACCCTTCGGGCTACATATTGACGATGAAACACAGAAATTGCATCGGGATTGAATATAGTAGGCACAATGCAGACATACGTCCAGGGGGAGCATTGCTTCAAACAGTCTGTATACGTGCCGTTCCTGACAGAACAGTATTAGAATGCGGCGGACCACTGGAGGTATACTGTAACCCTTGGGGCTACATATTGACGATGAAACACAGAAATTGCATCGGGATTGAATATAGTAGGCACAATGCAGACATACGTCCAGGGGGAGCATTGCTTCAAACAGTCTGTATACGTGCCGTTCGTGACAGACCAGTACTAGAATGCGACGGACCACTGGAGGTTTACTGTAACCCTTCGGGCTACATATTGACGATGAAACACAGAAATTGCATCGGGATTGAATATAGTAGGCACAATGCAGACATACGTCCAGGGGGAGCATTGCTTCAAACAGTCTGTATACGTGCCGTTGCTGACAGACCAGTATTAGAATGCGACGGACCACTGGAGATTTACTGTAACCCTTCGGGCTACATATTGACGATGAAACACAGAAATTGCATCGGGATTGAATATAGTAGGCACAATGCAGACATACGTCCAGGGGAAGCATTGCTTCAAACAGTCTGTATACCTGCCGTTTCTGACAGACCAGTATTAGAATGCGACGGACCACTGGAGGTTTACTGTAACCCTTGGGGCTACATATTGACGATGAAACACAGAAATTGCATCGGGATTGAATATAGTAGGCACAATGCAGACATACGTCCAGGGGGAGCATTGCTTCAAACAGTCTGTATACGTACCGTTCGTGACAGACCAGTATTAGAATACGACGGACCACTGGAGGTTTACTGTAACCCTTCGGGCTACATATTGACGATGAAACACAGAAATTGCATCGGGATTAAATATAGTAGGCACAATGCAGACATACGTCCAGGGGGAGCATTGCTTCAAACAGTCTGTATACGTGCCGTTCCTGACAGACCAGTATTATAACGCGACGGACCACCGGAGGTTTACTGTAACCCTTGGGGCTACATATTGACGATAAAACACAGAAATTGCATCGGGATTGAATATAGTAGGCACAATGCAGACATACGTCCAGGGGGAGAATTGCTTCAAACAGTCTGTATACGTGCCGTTCCTGACAGACCAGTATTAGAATGCGACGGACCACTGGAGGTTTACTGTAACCCTTGGGGCTACATATTGACGATGAAACACAGAAATTGCATCGGGATTGAATATAGTAGGTACAATGCAGACATACGTCCAGGTTGAGCATTGCTTCAAACAGTCTGTATACATGCCGTTCCTGACAAACCAATATTAGAATGCGACGGACCACTGGAGGTTTACTGTAACCCTTGGGGCTACATATTGACGATGAAACACAGAAATTGCATCGGGATTGAATATAGTAGGCACAATGCTGACATACGTCCATGGGGAGAATTGCTTCAAACAGTCTGTATACGTGCCGTTCCTGACAGACCAGTATTAGAATGCGACGGACCACTGGAGGTTTACTGTAACCCTTGGGGCTACATATTGACGATGAAACACAGAAATTGCATCGGGATTGAATATAGTAGGCACAATGCAGACATACGTCCAGGGGAAGCATTGCTTCTAACAGTCTGTATACGTGCCGTTCCTGACAGACCAGTATTAGAATGCGACGTACCACTGGAGGTTTACTGTAACCCTTGGGGCTACATATAGACGATGAAACACAGAAATTGCATCGGGATTGAATATAGTAGGCACAATGCAGACATACGTCCAGGGGAAGCATTGCTTCAAACAGTCTATATACGTGCCGTTCCTGACAGACCAGTATTAGAATGCGACGGACCACTGGAGATTTACTGTAACCCTTCGGGCTACATATTGACGATGAAACACAGAAATTGCATCGGGATTGAATATAGTAGGCACAATGCAGACATACGTCCAGGGGAAGCATTGCTTCAAACAGTCTGTATACGTGCCGTTTCTGACAGACCAGTATTAGAATGCGACGGACCACTGGAGGTTTACTGTAACCCTTGGGGCTACATATTGACGATGAAACACAGAAATTGCATCGGGATTGAATATAGTAGGCACAATGCAGACATACGTCCAGGGGGAGAATTGCTTCAAACAGTCTGTATACGTGCCGTTCGTGACAGACCAGTATTAGAATGCGACGGACCACTGGAGGTTTACTGTAACCCTTCGGGCTACATATTGACGATGAAACACAGAAATTGCATCGGGATTGAATATAGTAGGCACAATGCAGACATACGTCCAGGGGGAGCATTGCTTCAAACAGTCTGTATACGTGCCGTTGCTGACAGACCAGTATTAGAATGCGACGGACCACTGGAGGTTTACTGTAACTCTTGGGGCTACATATTGACGATGAAACACAGAAATTGCATCGGGATTGAATATAGTAGGCACAATGCAGACATACGTCCAGGGGGAGCATTGCTTCAAACAGTCTGTATACGTGCCGTCCCTGACAGACCAGTATTAGAATGCGACGGACCACTGGAGGTTTACTGTAACCCTTCGAGCTACATATTGACGATGAAACACAGAAATTGCATCGGGATTGAATATAGTAGGCACAATGCAGACATACGTCCAGGGGGAGCATTGCTTCAAACAGTCTGTATACGTGCCGTTCCTGACAGAACAGTATTAGAATGCGGCGGACCACTGGAGGTATACTGTAACCCTTCGGGCTGCATATTGACGATGAAACACAGAAATTGCATCGGGATTGAATACATTAGGCACAATGCAGGCATACGTCCAGGGGGAGCGTTGCTTCAAACAGTCTGTATACGTGCCGTTCCTGACAGACCAGTATTAGAATGCGACGGACCACTGGAGGTTTACTGTAACCCTTGGGGCTACATATTGACGATGAAACACAGAAATTGCATCGGGATTGAATATAGTAGGTACAATGCAGACATACGTCCAGGGGGAGCATTGCTTCAAACAGTCTGTATACGTGCCGTTGCTGACAGACCAGTATTAGAATGCGACGGACCACTGGAGGTTTACTGTAACCCTTGGGGCTACATATTGACGATGAAACACAGAAATTGCATCGGGATTGAATATAGTAGGCACAATGCAGACATACGTCCAGGGGGAGCATTGCTTCAAACAGTCTGTATACGTGCCGTTGCTGACAGACCAGTATTAGAATGCGACGGACCACTGGAGGTTTACTGTAACTCTTGGGGCTACATATTGACGATGAAACACAGAAATTGCATCGGGATTGAATATAGTAGGCACAATGCAGACATACGTCCAGGGGGAGCATTGCTTCAAACAGTCTGTATACGTGCCGTCCCTGACAGACCAGTATTAGAATGCGACGGACCACTGGAGGTTTACTGTAACCCTTGGGGCTACATATTGACGATGAAACACAGAAATTGCATCGGGATTGAATATAGTAGGCACAATGCAGACATACGTCCAGGGGGAGCATTGCTTCAAACAGTCTGTATACGTGCCGTTGCTGACAGACCAGTATTAGAATGCGATGGACCACTGGAGGTTTACTGTAACCCTTGGGGCTACATATTGACGATGAAACACAGAAATTGCATCGGGATTGAATATAGTAGGCACAATGCAGACATACGTCCAGGGGGAGCATTGCTTCAAACAGTCTGTATACGTGCCGTTGCTGACAGACCAGTATTAGAATGCGACGGACCACTGGAGGTTTACTGTAACTCTTGGGGCTACATATTGACGATGAAACACAGAAATTGCATCGGGATTGAATATAGTAGGCACAATGCAGACATACGTCCAGGGGGAGCATTGCTTCAAACAGTCTGTATACGTGCCGTCCCTGACAGACCAGTATTAGAATGCGACGCACCACTGGAGGTTTACTGTAACCCTTGGGGCTACATATTGACGATGAAACACAGAAATTGCATCGGGATTGAATATAGTAGGCACAATGCAGACATACGTCCAGGGGGAGCATTGCTTCAAACAGTCTGTATACGTGCCGTTCCTGACAGAACAGTATTAGAATGCGGCGGACCACTGGAGGTATACTGTAACCCTTCGGGCTGCATATTGACGATGAAACACAGAAATTGCATCGGGATTGAATACATTAGGCACAATGCAGGCATACGTCCAGGGGGAGCGTTGCTTCAAACAGTCTGTATACGTGCCGTTCCTGACAGACCAGTATTAGAATGCGACGGACCACTGGAGGTTTACTGTAACCCTTGGGGCTACATATTGACGATGAAACACAGAAATTGCATCGGGATTGAATATTGTAGGCACAATGCAGACATGCGTCCAGGGGAAGCATTGCTTCAAACAGTCTGTATACGTGCCGTTCGTGACAGACCAGTATTAGAATGCGATGGACCACTGGAGGTTTACTGTAACCCTTCGGGCTACATATTGACGATGAAACACAGAAATTGCATCGGGATTGAATATAGTAGGCACAATGCAGACATACGTCCAGGGGGAGCATTGCTTCAAACAGTCTGTATACGTGCCGTTGCTGACAGACCAGTATTAGAATGCGACGGATCACTGGAGGTTTACTGTAACCCTTGGGGCTACATATTGACGATGAAACACAGAAATTGCATCGGGAATGAATATAGTAGGCACAATGCAGACATACGTCCAGGGGGAGCATTGCTTCAAACAGTGTGTATACATCCCGTTCCTGACAGACCAGTATTAGAATGCGACGGACCACTGGAGGTTTACTGTAACCCTTGGGGCTATATATTGACGATGAAACACAGAAATTGCATCGGGATTGAATATAGTAGGCACAATGCAGACGTACGTCCAGGGGGAGCATTGCTTCAAACAGTCTGTATACGTGCCGTTCCTGACAGACCAGTATTAGAATGCGACGGACCACTGGAGGTTTACTGTAACCCTTGGGGCTACATATTGACGATGAAACACAGAAATTGCATCGGGATTGAATATAGTAGGCACAATGCAGACATACGTCCAGGGGGAGCATTGCTTCAAACAGTCTGTATACATGCCGTTCCTGACAGACCAGTATTAGAATGCGACGGACCACTGGAGGTTTACTGTAACCCTTGTGGCTACATATTGACGATGAAACACAGAAATTGCATCGGGATTGAATATAGTAGGCACAATGCAGACATACGTCCAGGGGAAGCATTGCTTCAAACAGTCTGTATACCTGCCGTCCCTGACAGACCAGTACTAGAATATGACGGACCACTGGAGGTTTACTGTAACCCTTCGGGCTACATATTGACGATGAAACACTGAAATTGCATCGGGATTGAATATAGTAGGCACAATGCAGACATACGTCCAGGGGGAGCATTGCTTCAAACAGTCTGTATACGTGCCGTTCCTGACAGAACAGTATTAGAATGCGGCGGACCACTGGAGGTATACTGTAACCCTTCGGGCTGCATATTGACGATGAAACACAGAAATTGCATCGGGATTGAATACATTAGGCACAATGCAGGCATACGTCCAGGGGGGCGTTGCTTCAAACAGTCTGTATACGTGCCGTTCCTGACAGACCAGTATTAGAATGCGACGGACCACTGGAGGTTTACTGTAACCCTTGGGGCTACATATTGACGATGAAACACAGAAATTGCATCGGGATTGAATATAGTAGGCACAATGCAGACATACGTCCAGGGGAAACATTGCTTCAAACAGTCTGTATACGTGCCGTTCCTGACAGACCAGTATTAGAATGTGACGGACCACTGGAGATTTACTGTAACCCTTCGGGCTACATATTGACGATGAAACACAGAAATTGCATCGGGATTGAATATAGTAGGCACAATGCAGACATACACCAGGGGAAGCATTGCTTCAAACAGTCTGTATACGTGCCGTTTCTGACAGACCAGTATTAGAATGCGACGGACCACTGGAGGTTTACTGTAACCCTTGGGGCTACATATTGACGATGAAACACAGAAATTGCATCGGGATTGAATATAGTAGGCACAATGCAGACATACGTCCAGGGGGAGCATTTCTTCAAACAGTCTGTATACGTGCCGTTCGTGACAGACCAGTATTAGAATGCGACGGACCACTGGAGGTTTACTGTAACCCTTCGGGCTACATATTGACGATGAAACACAGAAATTGCATCGGGATTGAATATAGTAGGCACAATGTAGACATACGTCCAGGGGGAGCATTGCTTCAAACAGTCCGTATACGTGCCGTTGCTGACAGACCAGTATTAGAATGCGACGGACCACTGGAGATTTACTGTAACCCTTCGGGCTACATATTGACGATGAAACACAGAAATTGCATCGGGATTGAATATAGTAGGCACAATGCAGACATACGTCCAGGGGAAGCATTGCTTCAAACAGTCTGTATACGTGCCGTTTCTGACAGACCAGTATTAGAATGCGACGGACCACTGGAGGTTTACTGTAACCCTTGGGGCTACATATTGACGATGAAACACAGAAATTGCATCGGGATTGAATATAGTAGGCACAATGCAGACATACGTCCAGGGGGAGCATTGCTTCAAACAGTCTGTATACGTGCCGTTCGTGACAGACCAGTATTAGAATACGACGGACCACTGGAGGTTTACTGTAACATTCGGGCTACATATTGACTATGAAACACAGAAATTGCATCGGGATTGAATATAATAGGCACAATGCAGACATACGTCCAGGGGGAGCATTGCTTCAAACAGTCTGTATACGTGCCGTTGCTGACAGACCAGTATTAGAATGCGACGGATCACTGGAGGTTCACTGTAACCCTTGGGGCTACATATTGACGATGAAACACAGAAATTGCATCGGGAATGAATATAGTAGGCACAATGCAGACATACGTCCAGGGGGAGCATTGCTTCAAACAGTCTGTATACATCCCGTTCCTGACAGACCAGTATTAGAATACGACGGACCACTGGAGGTTTACTGTAACCCTTCGGGCTACATATTGACGATGAAACACAGAAATTGCATCGGGATTAAATATAGTAGGCACAATGCAGACATACGTCCAGGGGGAGCATTGCTTCAAACAGTCTGTATACGTGCCGTTCCTGACAGACCAGTATTAGAACGCGACGGACCACCGGAGGTTTACTGTAACCCTTGGGGCTACATATTGACGATGAAACACAGAAATTGCATCGGGATTGAATATAGTAGGCACAATGCAGACATACGTCCAGGGGGAGAATTGCTTCAAACAGTCTGTATACGTGCCGTTCCTGACAGACCAGTATTAGAATGCGACGGACCACTGGAGGTTTACTGTAACCCTTGGGGCTACATATTGACGATGAAACACAGAAATTGCATCGGGATTGAATATAGTAGGTACAATGCAGACATACGTCCAGGGGGAGAATTGCTTCAAACAGTCTGTATACGTGCCGTTCCTGACAGACCAGTATTAGAATGCGACGGACCACTGGAGGTTTACTGTAACCCTTGGGGCTACATATTGACGATGAAACACAGAAATTGCATCGGGATTGAATATAGTAGGTACAATGCAGACATACGTCCAGGTTGAGCATTGCTTCAAACAGTCTGTATACATGCCGTTCCTGACAAACCAATATTAGAATGCGACGGACCACTGGAGGTTTACTGTAACCCTTGGGGCTACATATTGACGATGAAACACAGAAATTGCATCGGGATTGAATATAGTAGGCACAATGCAGACATACGTCCAGGGGAAGCATTGCTTCAAACAGTCTGTATACGTGCCGTTCCTGACAGACCAGTATTAGAATGCGACGGACCACTGGAGATTTACTGTAACCCTTCGGGCTACATATTGACGATGAAACACAGAAATTGCATCGGGATTGAATATAGTAGGCACAATGCAGACATACGTCCAGGGGAAGCATTGCTTCAAACAGTCTGTATACGTGCCGTTTCTGACAGACCAGTATTAGAATGCGACGGACCACTGGAGGTTTACTGTAACCCTTGGGGCTACATATTGACGATGAAACACAGAAATTGCATCGGGATTGAATATAGTAGGCACAATGCAGACATACGTCCAGGGGGAGCATTGCTTCAAACAGTCTGTATACGTGCCGTTCGTGACAGACCAGTATTAGAATGCGACGGACCACTGGAGGTTTACTGTAACCCTTCGGGCTACATATTGACGATGAAACACAGAAATTGCATCGGGATTGAATATAGTAGGCACAATGCAGACATACGTCCAGGGGGAGCATTGCTTCAAACAGTCTGTATACGTGCCGTTGCTGACAGACCAGTATTAGAATGCGACGGACCACTGGAGGTTTACTGTAACTCTTGGGGCTACATATTGACGATGAAACACAGAAATTGCATCGGGATTGAATATAGTAGGCACAATGCAGACATACGTCCAGGGGGAGCATTGCTTCAAACAGTCTGTATACGTGCCGTCCCTGACAGACCAGTATTAGAATGCGACGGACCACTGGAGGTTTACTGTAACCCTTCGAGCTACATATTGACGATGAAACACAGAAATTGCATCGGGATTGAATATAGTAGGCACAATGCAGACATACGTCCAGGGGGAGCATTGCTTCAAACAGTCTGTATACGTGCCGTTCCTGACAGAACAGTATTAGAATGCGGCGGACCACTGGAGGTATACTGTAACCCTTCGGGCTGCATATTGACGATGAAACACAGAAATTGCATCGGGATTGAATACATTAGGCACAATGCAGGCATACGTCCAGGGGGAGCGTTGCTTCAAACAGTCTGTATACGTGCCGTTCCTGACAGACCAGTATTAGAATGCGACGGACCACTGGAGGTTTACTGTAACCCTTGGGGCTACATATTGACGATGAAACACAGAAATTGCATCGGGATTGAATATAGTAGGCACAATGCAGACATACATCCAGGGGGAGCATTGCTTCAAACAGTCTGTATACGTGCTGTTGCTGACAGACCAGTATTAGAATGCGACGGACCACTGGAGGTTTACTGTAACCCTTGGGGCTACATATTGACGATGAAACACAGAAATTGCATCGGGATATAATATAGTAGGCACAATGCAGACATACGTCCAGGGGGAGCATTGCTTCAAACAGTCTGTATACGTGCCGTTGCTGACAGACCAGTATTAGAATGCGACGGACCACTGGAGGTTTACTGTAACTCTTGGGGCTACATATTGACGATGAAACACAGAAATTGCATCGGGATTGAAAATAGTAGGCACAATGCAGACATACGTCCAGGGGGAGCATTGCTTCAAACAGTCTGTATACGTGCCGTCCCTGACAGACCAGTATTAGAATGCGACGGACCACTGGAGGTTTACTGTAACCCTTGGGGCTACATATTGACGATGAAACACAGAAATTGCATCGGGATTGAATATAGTAGGCACAATGCAGACATACGTCCAGGGGGAGCATTGCTTCAAACAGTCTGTATACGTGCCGTTGCTGACAGACCAGTATTAGAATGCGATGGACCACTGGAGGTTTACTGTAACCCTTGGGGCTACATATTGACGATGAAACACAGAAATTGCATCGGGATTGAATATAGTAGGCACAATGCAGACATACGTCCAGGGGGAGCATTGCTTCAAACAGTCTGTATACGTGCCGTTGCTGACAGACCAGTATTAGAATGCGACGGACCACTGGAGGTTTACTGTAACTCTTGGGGCTACATATTGACGATGAAACACAGAAATTGCATCGGGATTGAATATAGTAGGCACAATGCAGACATACGTCCAGGGGGAGCATTGCTTCAAACAGTCTGTATACGTGCCGTCCCTGACAGACCAGTATTAGAATGCGACGGACCACTGGAGGTTTACTGTAACCCTTCGGGCTACATATTGACGATGAAACACAGAAATTGCATCGGGATTGAATATAGTAGGCACAATGCAGACATACGTCCAGGGGGAGCATTGCTTCAAACAGTCTGTATACTTGCCGTTCCTGACAGAACAGTATTAGAATGCGGCGGACCACTGGAGGTATACTGTAACCCTTCGGGCTGCATATTGACGATGAAACACAGAAATTGCATCGGGATTGAATACATTAGGCACAATGCAGGCATACGTCCAGGGGGAGCGTTGCTTCAAACAGTCTGTATACGTGCCGTTCCTGACAGACCAGTATTAGAATGCGACGGACCACTGGAGGTTTACTGTAACCCTTGGGGCTACATATTGACGATGAAACACAGAAATTGCATCGGGATTGAATATTGTAGGCACAATGCAGACATGCGTCCAGGGGAAGCATTGCTTCAAACAGTCTGTATACGTGCCGTTTCTGACAGACCAGTATTAGAATGCGACGGACCACTGGAGGTTTACTGTAACCCTTGGGGCTACATATTGACGATGAAACACAGAAATTGCATCGGGATTGAATATAGTAGGCACAATGCAGACATACGTCCGGGGGGAGCATTGCTTCAAACAGTCTGTATACGTGCCGTTCGTGACAGACCAGTATTAGAATGCGATGGACCACTGGAGGTTTACTGTAACCCTTCGGGCTACATATTGACGATGAAACACAGAAATTGCATCGGGATTGAATATAGTAGGCACAATGCAGACATACGTCCAGGGGGAGCATTGCTTCAAACAGTCTGTATACGTGCCGTTCCTGACAGACCAGTATTAGAATGCGACGGACCACTGGAGGTTTACTGTAACCCTTGGGGCTACATATTGACGATGAAACACAGAAATTGCATCGGGATTGAATATAGTAGGCACAATGCAGACATACGTCCAGGGGGAGCATTGCTTCAAACAGTCTGTATACATGCCGTTCCTGACAGACCAGTATTAGAATGCGACGGACCACTGGAGGTTTACTGTAACCCTTGGGGCTACATATTGACGATGAAACACAGAAATTGCATCGGGATTGAATATAGTAGGCACAATGCAGACATACGTCCAGGGGAAGCATTGCTTCAAACAGTCTGTATACGTGCCGTCCCTGACAGACCAGTATTAGAATGCGACGGACCACTGGAGGTTTACTGTAACCCTTCGGGCTACATATTGACGATGAAACACTGAAATTGCATCGGGATTGAATATAGTAGGCACAATGCAGACATACGTCCAGGGGGAGCATTGCTTCAAACAGTCTGTATACGTGCCGTTCCTGACAGAACAGTATTAGAATGCGGCGGACCACTGGAGGTATACTGTAACCCTTCGGGCTGCATATTGACGATGAAACACAGAAATTGCATCGGGATTGAATATAGTAGGCACAATGTAGACATACGTCCAGGGGGAGCATTGCTTCAAACAGTCCGTATACGTGCCGTTGCTGACAGACCAGTATTAGAATGCGACGGACCACTGGAGATTTACTGTAACCCTTCGGGCTACATATTGACGATGAAACACAGAAATTGCATCGGGATTGAATATAGTAGGCACAATGCAGACATACGTCCAGGGGAAGCATTGCTTCAAACAGTCTGTATACGTGCCGTTTCTGACAGACCAGTATTAGAATGCGACGGACCACTGGAGGTTTACTGTAACCCTTGGGGCTACATATTGACGATGAAACACAGAAATTGCATCGGGATTGAATATAGTAGGCACAATGCAGACATACGTCCAGGGGGAGCATTGCTTCAAACAGTCTGTATACGTGCCGTTCGTGACAGACCAGTATTAGAATACGACGGACCACTGGAGGTTTACTGTAACATTCGGGCTACATATTGACGATGAAACACAGAAATTGCATCGGGATTGAATATAGTAGGCACAATGCAGACATACGTCCAGGGGGAGCATTGCTTCAAACAGTCTGTATACGTGCCGTTGCTGACAGACCAGTATTAGAATGCGACGGATCACTGGAGGTTCACTGTAACCCTTGGGGCTACATATTGACGATGAAACACAGAAATTGCATCGGGAATGAATATAGTAGGCACAATGCAGACATACGTCCAGGGGGAGCATTGCTTCAAACAGTCTGTATACATCCCGTTCCTGACAGACCAGTATTAGAATGCGACGGACCACTGGAGGTTTACTGTAACCCTTGGGGCTACATATTGACGATGAAACACAGAAATTGCATCGGGATTGAATATAGTAGGCACAATGCAGACATACGTCCAGGGGGAGCATTGCTTCAAACAGTCTGTATACGTGCCGTTCCTGACAGACCAGTATTAGAATGCGACGTACTACTGGAGGTTTACTGTAACCCTTGGGGCTACATATTGACGATGAAACACAGAAATTGCATCGGGATTGAATATAGTAGGCACAATGCAGACATACGTCCAGGGGGAGCATTGCTTCAAACAGTCTGTATACGTGCCGTTCGTGACAGATCAGTATTAGAATGCGACGGACCACTGGAGGTTGACTGTAACCCTTCGGGCTACATATTGACGATGAAACACAGAAATTGCATTGGGATTGAATATAGTAGGCACAATGCAGACATACGTCCAGGGGGAGCATTGCTTCAAACAGTCTGTATACGTGCCATTGCTGACAGACCAGTATTAGAATGCGACGGATCACTGGAGGTTTACTGTAACCCTTGGGGCTACATATTGACGATGAAACACAGAAATTGCATCGGGAATGAATATAGTAGGCACAATGCAGACATACGTCCAGGGGGGGCATTGCTTCAAACAGTCTGTATACACCCCGTTCCTGGCAGACCAGTATTAGAATGCGACGGACCACTGGAGGTTTACTGTAACCCTTGGGGCTACATATTGACGATGAAACACAGAAATTGCATCGGGATTGAATATAGTAGGCACAATGCAGACATACGTCCAGGGGGAGCATTGCTTCAAACAGTCTGTATACGTGCCGTTCCTGACAGACCAGTATTAGAATGCGACGGACCACTGGAGGTTTACTGTAACCCTTGGGGCTACATATTGACGATGAAACAAAGAAATTGCATCGGGATTGAATATAGTAGGCAAAATGCAGACAAACGTCCAGGGGGAGCATTGCTTCAAACAGTCTGTATACATGCCATTCCTGACAGACCAGTATTAGAATGCGACGGACCACTGGAGGTTTACTGTAACCCTTGGGGCTACATATTGACGATGAAACACAGAAATTGCATCGGGATTGAATATAGTAGGCACAATGCAGACATACGTCCAGGGGAAGCATTGCTTCAAACAGTCTGTATACGTGCCGTCCCTGACAGACCAGTATTAGAATGCGACGGACCACTGGAGGTTTACTGTAACCCTTCGGGCTACATATTGACGATGAAACACAGAAATTGCATCGGGATTGAATATAGTAGGCACAATGCAGACATACGTCCAGGGGGAGCATTGCTTCAAACAGTCTGTATACGTGCCGTTCCTGACAGAACAGTATTAGAATGCGACGGACCACTGGAGGTATACTGTAACCCTTCGGGCTACATATTGACGATGAAACACAGAAATTGCATCGGGATTGAATACATTAGGCACAATGCAGGCATACGTCCAGGGGGAGCGTTGCTTCAAACAGTCTGTATACGTGCCGTTCCTGACAGACCAGTATTAGAATGCGACGGACCACTGGAGGTTTTTCTGTAACCCTTGGGGCTACATATTGACGATGAAACACAGAAATTGCGTCGGGATTGATTATAGTAGGCACAATGCAGACATACGTCCAGGGGGAGCATTGCTTCAAACAGTCTGTATACGTGCCGTTCCTGACAGACCAGTATCAGAATGCGACGGACCACTGGAGGTTTACTGTAACCCTTGGGGCTACATATTGACGATGAAACACAGAAATTGCATTGGGATTGAATATAGTAGGCACAATGCAGACATACGTCCAGGGGGAGCATTGCTTCAAACAGTCTGTATACGTGCCGTTCCTGACAGACCAGTATTAGAATGCGACGGACCACCGGAGGTTTACTGTAACCCTTGCGGCTACATATTGACGATGAAACACAGAAATTGCATAGGGATTGAATATAGTAGGCACAATGCATACATACGTCCAGGGGGAGCATTGCTTCAAACAGTCTGTATACGTGCCGTTCGTGGCAGACCAGTACTAGAATGCGACGGACCACTGGAGGTTTACTGTAACCCTTGGGGCTACATATTGACGATGAAACACAGAAATTGCATCGGGATTGAATATAGTAGGCACAATGCAGACATACGTCCAGGGGGAGCATTGCTTCAAACAGTCTGTATACATGCCGTTCCTGACAGACCAGTATTAGAATGCGACGGACCACTGGAGGTTTACTGTAACCCTTGGGGCTACATATTGACGATGAAACACAGAAATTGCATCGGGATTGAATATAGTAGGCACAATGCAGACAATCGTCCAGGGGGAGCATTGCTTCAAACAGTCTGTATACATGCCGTTCCTGACAGACCAGTATTAGAATGCGACGGACCACTGGAGGTTTACTGTAACCCTTGGGGCTACATATTGACGATGAAACACAGAAATTGCATCGGGATTGAATATAGTAGGCACAATGCAGACATACGTCCACTGGGAGAATTGCTTCAAACAGTCTGTATACGTGCCGTTCCTGACAGACCAGTATTAGAATGCGACGGACCACTGGAAGTTTACTGTAACCCTTGGGGCTACATATTGACGATGAAACACAGAAATTGCATCGGGATTGAATATAGTAGGCACAATGCAGACATACGTCCAGGGGGAGCATTGCTTCAAACAGTCTGTATACATGCCGTTCCTGACAGACCAATATTAGAATGCGACGGACCACTGGAGGTTTACTGTAACCCTTGGGGCTACATATTGACGATGAAACACAGAAATTGCATCGGGATTGAATATAGTAGGCACAATGCAGACATACGTCCAGGGGAAGCATTGCTTCAAACAGTCTGTATACGTGCCGTTCCTGACAGACCAGCATTGGAATGCGACGGACCACTGGAGGTTTACTGTAACACTTGTGGCTACATATTGACGATGAAACACAGAAATTGCATCGGGATTGAATATAGTAGGCACAATGCAGACATACGTCCAGGGGGAGCATTGCTTCAAACAGTCTGTATACGTGCCGTTCCTGACAGGCCAGTATTAGAATGCGACGGACCACTGGAGGTTTACTGTAACCCTTGGGGCTACATATTGACGATGAAACACAGAAATTGCATCGGGATAGAATATAGTAGGCACAATGCAGACATGCGTCCAGGGGGTGCATTGCTTCAAACAGTCTGTATACGTGCCGTTCCTGACAGACCAGTATTAGAATGCGACGGACCACTGGAGGTCTACTGTAACCCTTGAGGCTACATATTGACGATGAAACACTGAAATTGCATCGGGATTGAATATAGTAGGCACAATGCAGACATACGTCCAGGGGGAGCTTTGCTTCAAACAGTCTGTATACGTGCCGTTCGTGACAGACCAGTATTAGAATGCGACGGACCACTGGAGGTTTACTGTAACCATTGGGGCTACATATAGACGATGAAATACAGAAATTGCATCGAGATTGAATATAGTAGGCACAATGCAGACATACGTCCAGGGGGAGCATTGCTTCAAACAGTCTGTATACGTGCCGTTCCTGACAGACCAGTATTAGAATGCGACGGACCACTGGAGGTTTACTGTAACCCTTGGGGCTACATATTGACGATGAAACACAGAAATTGCATCGGGATTGAATATAGTAGGCACAATGCAGACATACGTCCAGGGGGAGCATTGCTTCAAACAGTCTGTATACGTGCCGTTCGTGACAGACCAGTATTAGAATGCGACGGACCACTGGAGGTTTACTGTAACCCTTGGGGCTACATATTGACGATGAAACACAGAAATTGCATCGGGATTGAATATAGTACGCACAATGCAGACATATGTCCAGGGGGAGCATTGCTTCAAACAGTCTGTATACGTGCCGTTCGTGACAGACCAGTATTAGAATGCGACGGACCACTCGAGGTTTACTGTAACCCTTGGGGCTACATATTGACGATGAAACACAGAAATTGCATCGGGATTGAATGTAGTAGGCACACTGCAGACATACGTCCAGGGGGAGAATTGCTTCAAACAGTCTATATACGTGCCGTTCCTGACAGACCAGTATTAGAATGCGACGGACCACTGGAGGTTTACTGTAACCCTTGGGGCTACATATTGACGATGAAACACAGAAATTGCATCGGGATGAATATAGTAGGCACAATGCAGACATACGTCCAGGGGGAGCATTGCTTCAAACAGTCTGTATACGTGCCGTTCCTGACAGACCAGTATTAGAATGCAACGGACCACTGGAGGTTTACTGTAACCCTTCGGGCTACATATTGACGATGAAACACAGAAATTGCATCGGGATTGAATATAGTAGGCACAATGCAGACATACGTCCAGGGGGAGCATTGCTTCAAACAATCTGTATACATGCCGTTCCTGACAGACCAGTATTAGAATGCGACGGACCACTGGAGGTTTACTGTAACCCTTGGGGCTACATATTGACGATGAAACACAGAAATTGCATCGTGATTGAATATAGTAGGCACAATGCAGACATACGTCCAGGGGGAGAATTGCTTCAAACAGACTGTATACGTGCCGTTCCTGACAGACCAGTATTAGAATGCGACGGACCACTGGAGGTTTACTGTAACCCTTGGGGCTACATATTGACGATGAAACACAGAAATTGCATCGGGATTGAATATAGTAGCCACAATGCAGACATACGTGCAGGGGAACATTGCTTCAAACTGTCTGTATACGTGTCGTTCCTGACAGACCAGTATTAGAATGCGACTGACCACTGGAGGTTTACTGTAACCCTTGGGGCTACATATTGACGATGAAACACAGAAATTGCATCGGGATTGAATATAGTAGGCACAATGCAGACATACGTCCAGGGGGAGCATTGCTTCAAACAGTCTGTATACGTGCCGTTCCTGACAGACCAGTATTAGAATGCGACGGACCACTGGAGGTTTACTGTAACCCTTGGGGCTACATATTGACGATGAAACACAGAAATTGCATCGGGATTGAATATAGTAGGCACAATGCAGACATACGTCCAGGGGGAGCATTGCTTCAAACAGTCTGTATACGTGCCGTTCCTGACAGACCAGTATTAGAATGCGACGGACCACTGGAGGTTTACTGTAACCCTTGGGGCTACATATTGACGATGAAACACAGAAATTGCATCGGGATTGAATGTAGTAGGCACAATGCAGACATACGTCCAGGGGAAGCATTGCTTCAAACAGTCTGTATACGTGCCGTTCCTGACAGACCAGTATTAGAATGCGACGGACCACTGGAGGTTTACTGTAACCCTTGGGGCTACATATTGACGATGAAACACAGAAATTGCATCGGGATTGAATATAGTAGGCACAATGCAGACATACGTCCAGGGGGAGCATTGCTTCAAACAGTCTGTATTTGTGCCGTTCCTGACAGACCGGTGTTAGAATGCGACGGACCACTGGAGGTTTACTGTAACCCTTGGGGCTACATATTGACGATGAAACACAGAAATTGCATCGATATTGAATATAGTAGGCACAATGCAGACATACGTCCAGGGGGAGCATTGCTTCAAACAGTCTGTATACGTGCCGTTCCTGACAGACCAGTATTTGAATGCGACCGACCACTGGAGGTTTACTGTAACCCTTGGGGCTACATATAGACGATGAAACACAGAAATTGCATCGGGATTGAATATAGAAGGCACAATGCAGAAATACGTCCAGGGGGAGCATTGCTTCAAACAGTCTGTATACGTGCCGTTCGTGACAGACCAGTATTAGAATGCGACGGGCCACTGGAGGTTTACTGTAACCCTTGGGGCTACATATTGACGATGAAACACAGAAATTGCATCGGGATTGAATATAGTAGGCACAATGCATACATACGTCCAGGGGGAGCATTGCTTCAAACAGTCTGTATATGTGCCGTTCCTGACAGACCAGTATTAGAATGCGACGGACCACTGGAGGTTTTCTGTAACCCTTGGGGCTACATATTGACGATGAAACACAGAAATTGCATCGGGATTGAATATAGTAGGCACAATGCAGACATACGTCTAGGGGGAGAATTGCTTCAAACAGTCTGTATACGTGCCGTTCGTGACAGACCAGTATTAGAATGCGACGGACCACTGGAGGTTTACTGTAACCCTTGGGGCTACATATTGACGATGAAACACAGAAATTGCATCGGGATTGAATATAGTAGGCACAATGCAGACATACGTCCAGGGGGAGCATTGCTTCAAACAGTCTGTATACGTGCCGTTCCTGACAGACCAGTATTAGAATGCGACGGACCACTGGAGGTTTACTGTAACCCTTGGGGCTACATATTGACGATGAAACACAGAAATTGCATCGGGATTGAATATAGTAGGCACAATGCAGACATACGTCCAGGGGGAGCATTGCTTTAAACAGTCTGTATACGTGCCGTTCCTGACAGACCAGTATTAGAATGCGACGGACCACTGGAGGTTTACTGTAACCCTTGGGGCTACATATTGCCGATGAAACACAGAAATTGCATCGGGATTGAATATAGTAGGCACAATGCAGATATATGTCCAGGGGGAGCATTGCTTCAAACGGTCTGTATACGTGCCGTTCGTGACAGACCAGTATTAGAATGCGACGGACCACTCGAGGTTTACTGTAACCCTTGGGGCTAGATATTGACGATGAAACACAGAAATTGCATCGGGATTGAATATAGAAGGCACAATGCAGACATACGTCCTGGGGGAACATAGCTTCAAACAGTCTGTATACGTGCCGTTCCTGACAGACCAGTATTAGAATGCGACGGGCCACTGGAGGTTTACTGTAACCCTTGGGGCTACATATTGACGATGAAACACAGAATTTGCATCGGGATTGAAACTAGTAGGCACAATGCAGACATACGTCCAGGGGGAGCATTGCTTCAAACAGTCTGTATACGTGCCGTTCCTGACAGACCAGTATTAGAATGGGACGGACCACTGGAGGTTTACTGTAACCCTTGGGGCTACATATTGACGATGAAACACAGAAATTGCATCGGGATTGAATATAGTAGGCACAATGCAGACATACGTCCAGGGGGAGCATTGCTTTAAACAGTCTGTATACGTGCCGTTCCTGACAGACCAGTATTAGAATGCGACGGACCACTGGAGGTTTACTGTAACCCTTGGGGCTACATATTGACGATGAAACACAGAAATTGCATCGGGATTGAATATAGTAGGCACAATGCAGACATACGTCCAGGGGGAGCATTGCTTCAAACAGTCTGTATACGTGCCGTTCGTGACAGACCAGTATTAGGATGCGACGGACCACTGGAGGTTTACTGTAACCCTTGTGGCTACATATTGACGATGAAACACAGAAATTGCATCGGGATTGAATATAGTAGGCACAATGCAGACATACGTCCAGGGGGAGCATTGCTTCAAACAATCTGTATACGTGCCGTTCCTGACAGACCAGTATTAGAATGCGACGGACCACTGGAGGTTTACTGTAACCCTTGGGGCTACATATTGACGATGAAACACAGAAATTGCATCGGGATTGAATATAGTAGGCACAATGCAGACATACGTCCTGGGGGAACATAGCTTCAAACAGTCTGTATACGTGCCGTTCCTGACAGACCAGTATTAGAATGCGACGGACCACTGGAGGTTTACTGTAACCCTTGGGGCTACATATTGACGATGAAACACAGAAATTGCATCGGGATTGAATATAGTAGGCACAATGCAGACATACGTCCAGGGGGAGCATTGCTACAAACAGTCTGTATAAGTGCCGTTCGTGACAGACCAGTATTAGAATGCCACGGACCACTGGAGGTTTACTGTAACCCTTGGGGCTACATATTGACGATGAAACACAGAAATTGCATCGGGATTGAATATAGTAGGCACAATGCAGACATACGTCCAGGGGGAGCATTGCTTCAAACAGTCTGTATACGTGCCGTTCCTGACAGACCAGTATTAGAATGCGGCGGACCACTGGAGGTTTACTGTAACCCTTGGGGCTACATATTGACGATGAAACACAGAAATTGCATCGGGATTGAATATAGTAGGTACAATGCAGACATACGTCCAGGGGGAGCATTGCTTCAAACAGTCTGTATACATGCCGTTCCTGACAGACCAGTATTAGAATGCGACGGACCACTGGAGGTTTACTGTAACCCTTGGGGCTACATATTGACGATGAAACACAGAAATTGCATCGGGATTGAATATAGTAGGCACAATGCAGACATACGTCCAGGGGGAGCATTGCTTCAAACAGTCTGTATACGTGCCGTTCGTGACAGACCAGTATTAGAATGCGACGGACCACTGGAGGTTTACTGTAACCCTTGGGGCTACATATTGACGATGAAACACAGATATTGAATCGGGATTGAATATAGTAGGCACAATGTAGACATACGTCCTGGGGGAACATAGCTTCAAACAGTCTGTATACGTGCCGTTCCTGACAGACCAGTATTAGAATGCGACGGACCACTGGAGGTTTACTGTAACCCTCTGGGCTACATATTGACGATGAAACACAGAAATTGCATCGGGATTGAATATAGTAGGCACAATGCAGACATACGTCCAGCGGGAGCATTGCTTCAAACAGTCTGTATACGTGCCGTTCCTGACAGACCAGTATTAGAATGCGACGGACCACTGGAGGTTTACTGTAACCCTTGGGGCTACGAAACACAGAAATTGCATCGGGATTGAATATAGTAGGCACAATGCAGACATACGTCCAGGGGGAGCATTGCTTCAAACAGTCTGCATACGTGCCGTTCCTGACAGACCAGTATTAGAATGCGACGGACCACTGGAGGTTTACTGTAACCCTTGGGGCTACATATTGACGATGAAACACAGAAATTGCATCGGGATTGAATATAGTAGGCACAATGCAGACATACGTCCAGGGGGAGCATTGCTTCAAACAGTCTGTATACGTGCCGTTCGTGACAGACCAGTATTAGAATGCGACGGACCACTGGAGGTTTACTGTAACCCTTGGGGCTACATATTGACGATGAAACACAAAATTGCATCGGGATTGAATATAGTAGGCACAATGCAGACATACGTCCAGGGGGAGCATTGCTTCAAACAGTCTGTATACGTGCCGTTCCTGACAGACCAGTATTAGAATGCGACGGACCAGTGGAGGTTTACTGTAACCCTTGGGGCTACATATTGACGATGAAACACAGAAATTGCATCGGGATTGAATATAGTAGGCACAATGCAGACATACGTCCAGGGGGAGCATTGCTTCAAACAGTCTGTATACGTGCCGTTACTGACAGACCAGTATTAGAATGCGACGGACCACTGGAGGTTTACTGTAACACTTGGGGCTACATATTGACGATGAAACACAGAAATTGCATCGGGATTGAATATAGTAGGCACGATGCAGACATACGTCCAGGGGGAGCATTGCTTCAAACAGTCTGTATACGTGCCGTTCCTGACAGGCCAGTATTAGAATGCGACGGACCTCTGGAGGTTTACTGTAACCCTTGGGGCTACATATTGACGATGAAACACAGAAATTGCATCGGGATTGAATATTGTAGGCACAATGCAGACATACGTCCAGGGGAAGCATTGCTTCAAACAGTCTGTATACGTGCCGTTCCTGACAGACCAGTATTAGGATGCGACGGACCACTGGAGGTTTACTGTAACCCTTGGGGCTACATATTGACGATGAAACACAGAAATTGCATCGGGATAGAATATAGTAGGCACAATGCAGACATACGTCCAGGGGGAGCATTGCTTCAAACAGTCTGTATACGTGCCGTTCCTGACAGACCAGTATTAGAATGCGACGGACCACTGGAGGTTTACTGTAACCCTTGATGCTACTTTTGACGATGAAACACAGAAATTGCATCGGGATTGAAT
Source organism: Schistocerca serialis cubense (assembly GCF_023864345.2). NCBI lineage: Eukaryota > Metazoa > Arthropoda > Insecta > Orthoptera > Acrididae > Schistocerca > Schistocerca serialis. The sequence continues at coordinate 468,810,937 of NC_064646.1, read as the reverse complement.
ATAGTAGGCACAATGCAGACATATGTCCAGGGGGAGCATTGCTTCAAACAGTCTGTATACGTGCCGTTCGTGACAGACCAGTATTAGAATGCGACGGACCACTTTAGGTTTACTGTAACCCTTGGGGCTACATATTGACGATGAAACACAGAAATAGCATCGGGATTGAATGTAGTAGGCACACTGCAGACATACGTCCAGGGGGAGAATTGCTTCAAACAGTCCGTATACGTGCCGTTCCTGACAGACCAGTATTAGAATGCGACGGACCACTGGAGGTTTACTGTAACCCTTGTGGCTACATATTGACGATGAAACACAGAAATTGCATCGGGATTGAATATAGTAGGCACAATGCAGACATACGTCCAGGGGGAGCATTGCTTCAAACAGTCTGTATACGTGCCGTTCCTGACAGACCAGTATTAGAATGCGACGGACCACTGGAGGTTTACTGTAACCCTTGGGGCTACATATTGACGATGAAACACAGAAATTGCATCGGGATTGAATATAGTAGGCACAATGCAGACATACGTCCAGGGGAAGCATTGCTTCAAACAGTCTGTATACGTGCCGTTCCTGACAGACCAGTATTAGAATGCGACGGACCACTGGAGGTTTACTGTAACCCTTCGGGCAACATATTGACGATGAAACACAGAAATTGCATCGGGATTGAATATAGTAGGCACAATGCAGACATACGTCCAGGGGGAGCATTGCTTCAAACAATCTGTATACATGCCGTTCCTGACAGACCAGTATTAGAATGCGACGGACCACTGGAGGTTTACTGTAACCCTTGGGGCTACATATTGACGATGAAACACAGAAATTGCATCGGGATTGAATATAGTAGGCACAATGCAGACATACGTCCAGGGGGAGAATTGCTTCAAACAGACTGTATACGTGCCGTTCGTGACAGACCAGTATTAGAATGCGACGGACCACTGGAGGTTTACTGTAACCCTTCGGGCTACATATTAACGATGTAACACAGAAATTGCATCGGGATTGAATATAGTAGGCACAATGCACACATACGTCCAGGGGAAGCATTGCTTCAAACAGTCTCTATACGTGCCGTTCCTGACAGACCAGTATTAGAAAGACGGAGCACTGGAGGTTTACTGTAACCCTTGGGGCTACATATTGACGATGAAACACAGAAATTGCATCGGGATTGAATATAGTAGGCACAATGCAGACATACGTCCAGGGGGAGCATTGCTTCAAACAGTCTGTATACGTGCCGTTCCTGACAGACCAGTATTAGAATGCGACGGACCACTTTAGGTTTACTGTAACCCTTGGGGCTACATATTGACGATGAAACACAGAAATTGCATCGGGATTGAATATAGTAGGCACAATGCTGACATACGTCCAGGGGGAGCATTGCTTCAAACAGTCTGTATACGTGCCGTTCCTGACAGACCAGTATTAGAATGCGACGGACCACTGGAGGTTTACTGTAACCCTTGGGGCTACATATTGACGATGAAACACAGAAATTGCATCGGGATTGAATATAGTAGGCACAATGCAGACATACGTCCAGGGGAAGCATTGCTTCAAACAGTCTGTATACGTGCCGTTCCTGACAGACCAGTATTAGAATGCGACGGACCACTGGAGGTTTACTGTAACCCTTGGGGCTACATATTGACGATGAAACACAGAAATTGCATCGGGACTGAATATAGTAGGCACAATGCAGATATATGTCCAGGGGGAGCATTGCTTCAAACAGTCTGTATACGTGCCGTTCGTGACAGACCAGTATTAGTATGCGACGGACCACTGGAGGTTTACTGTAACCCTTGGGGCTACATATTGACGATGAAACACAGAGATTGCATCGGGATAGAATATAGTAGGCACAATGCAGACATACGTCCTGGGGGAACATAGCTTCAAACAGTCTGTATACGTGGCGTTCGTGACAGACCACTATTAGAATGCGACGGACCACTGGAGTTTTACTGTAACCCTTGGGGCAACATATTGACGATGAAACACAGAAATTGCATCGGGATTGAATATAGTAGGCACAATGCAGACATACGTCCAGGGGGAGAATTGCTTCAAACAGTCTGTATACGTGCCGTTCCTGACAGACCAGTATTAGAATGCGACGGACCACTGGAGGTTTACTGTAACCCTTGGGGCTACATATTGACGATGAAACACAGAAATTGCATCGGGATTGAATATAGTAGGCACAATGCAGATATATGTCCAGGGGGAGCATTGCTTCAAACAGTCTGTATACGTGCCGTTCGTGACACACCAGTATTAGAATGCGACGGACCACTCGAGGTTTACTGTAACCCTTGGGGCTACATATTGACGATGAAACACAGAAATTGCATCGGGATTGAATATAGTAGGCACAATGCAGACATACGTCCTGGGGGAACAAAGCTTCAAACAGTCTGTATACGTGCCGTTCCTGACAGACCAGTATTAGAATGCGACGGACCACTGGAGGTTTACTGTAACCCTTGGGGCTACATATTGACGATGAAACACAGAAATTGCATCGGGATTGAATATAGTAGGCACAATGCAGACATACGTCCAGGGGGAGCATTGCTTCAAACAGTCTGTATACGTGCCGTTCCTGACAGACCAGTATTAGAATGCGACGGACCACTGGAAGTTTACTGTAACCCTCGGGGCTACATATTGACGATGAAACACAGAGATTGCATCGGGATTGAATATAGTAGGCACAATGCAGACATACGTCCTGGGGGAACATAGCTTCAAACAGTCTGTATACGTGCCGTTCGTGACAGACCACTATTAGAATGCGACGGACCACTGGAGGTTTACTGTAACCCTTGTGGCTACATATTGACGATGAAACACAGAAATTGCATCGGGATTGAATATAGTAGGCACAATGCAGACATGCGTCTAGGGGGAGCATTGCTTCAAACAGTCTGTATACGTGCCGTTCCTGACAGACCAGTATTAGAATGCGACGGACCACTGGAGGTTTACTGTAACCCTTGGGGCTACATATTGACGATGAAACACAGAAATTGCATCGGGATTGAATATAGTAGGCACAATGCAGACATACGTCCAGGGGGAGCATTGCTTCAAACAGTCTGTATACGTGCCGTTCCTGACAGACCAGTATTAGAATGCGACGGACCACTGGAGGTTTACTGTAACCCTTGGGGCTACATATTGACGATGAAACACAGAAATTGCATCGGGATTGAATATAGTAGGTACAATGCTGACATACGTCCAGGGGGAGCATTGCTTCAAACAGTCTGTATACGTGCCGTTCCTGACAGACCAGTATTAGAATGCGACGGACCACTGGAGGTTTACTGTAACCCTTGGGGCTACATATTGACGATGAAACACAGAAATTGCATCGGGATTGAATATAGTAGGCACAATGCAGACATACGTCCAGGGGGAGCATTGCTTCAAACAGTCTGTATACGTGCCGATCGTGACAGACCAGTATTAGAATGCGACGGACCACTGGAGGTTTACTGTAACCCTTGGGGCTACATATTGACGATGAAACACAGAAATTGCATCGGGATTGAATATAGTAGGCACAATGCAGACATACGTCCAGGGGGAACATAGCTTCAAACAGTCTGTATCCGTGCCGTTCCTGACAGACCAGTATTAGAATGCGACGGACCACTGGAGGTTTACTGTAACCCTTGGGGCTACATATTGACGATGAAACACAGAAATTGCATCGGGATTGAATATAGTAGGCACAATGCAGACATACGTCCAGGGGGAGCATTGCTTCAAACAGTCTGTATACGTTCCGTTCCTGACAGACCAGTATTAGAATGCGACGGACCACCGGAGGTTTACTGTAACCCTTGGGGCTACATATTGACGATGAAACACAGAAATTGCATCGGGATTGAATATAGTAGGCACAATGCAGACATACGTCCTGGGGGAACATGGCTTCAAACTGTATGTATACGTGCCGTTCCTGACAGACCAGTATTAGAATGCGACGGACCACTGGAGGTTTACTGTAACCCTTGGGGCTACATATTGACGATGAAACACAGAAATTGCATCGGGATTGAATATAGTAGGCACAATGCAGACATACATCCAGGGGGAGCATTGCTTCAAACAGTCTGTATACGAGCCGTTCCTGACAGACCAGTATTAGAATGCGACGGACCACTGGAGGTTTACTGTAACCTTTGGGGCTACATATTGACGATGAAACACAGAAATTGCATCGGGATTGAATATAGTAGGCACAATGCAGACATACGTCCAGGGGGAGCATTGCTTCAAACAGTCTGTATACGTGCCATTCGTGACACACCAGTATTAGAATGCGACGGGCCACTGGAGGTTTACTGTAACCCTCGGGGCTACATATTGACGATGAAACACAGAAATTGCATCGGAATTGAATATAGTAGGCACAATGCAGACATACGTCCAGGGGGAGCATTGCTTCAAACAGTCTGTATACGTGCCGTTCCTGACAGACCAGTATTAGAATGCGACGGACCACTGGAGGTTTTCTGTAACCCTTGGGGCTACATATTGACGATGAAACACAGAAATTGCATCGGGATTGAATATAGTAGGCACAATGCAGACATACGTCCAGGGGGAGCATTGCTTCAAACAGTCTGTATACGTGCCGTTCGTGACAGACCAGTATTAGAATGCGACGGACCACTTTAGGTTTACTGTAACCCTTGGGGCTACATATTGACGATGAAACACAGAAATTGCATCGGGATTGAATGTAGTTGGCACACTGCAGACATACGTCCAGGGGGAGAATTGCTTCAAACAGTCTGTATACGTGCCGTTCCTGACAGACCAGTATTAGAATGCGACGGACCACTGGAGGTTTACTGTAACCCTTGTGGCTACATATTGACGATGAAACACAGAAATTGCATCGGGATTGAATATAGTAGGCACAATGCAGACATACGTCCAGGGGGAGCATTGCTTCAAACAGTCTGTATACGTGCCGTTCCTGACAGACCAGTATTAGAATGCGACGGACCACTGGAGGTTTACTGTAACCCTTCGGGCTACATATTGACGATGAAACACAGATATTGCATCGGGATTGAATATAGTAGGCACAATGCAGACATACGTCCAGGGGAAGCATTGCTTCAAACAGTCTGTATACGTGCCGTTCCTGACAGACCAGTATTAGAATGCGACGGACCACTGGAGGTTTACTGTAACCCTTCGGGCAACATATTGACGATGAAACACAGAAATTGCATCGGGATTGAATATAGTACGCACAATGCAGACATACGTCCAGGGGGAGCATTGCTTCAAACAATCTGTATACATGCCGTTCCTGACAGACCAGTATTAGAATGCGACGGACCACTGGAGGTTTACTGTAACCCTTGGGGCTACATATTGACGATGAAACACAGAAATTGCATCGGGATTGAATATAGTAGGCACAATGCAGACATACGTCCAGGGGGAGAATTGCTTCAAACAGACTGTATACGTGCCGTTCGTGACAGACCAGTATTAGAATGCGACGGACCACTGGAGGTTTACTGTAACCCTTCGGGCTACATATTGACGATGTAACACAGAAATTGCATCGGGATTGAATATAGTAGGCACAATGCATACATACGTCCAGGGGAAGCATTGCTTCAAACAGTCTGTATACGTGCCGTTCCTGACAGACCAGTATTAGAAAGACGGAGCACTGGAGGTTTACTGTAACCCTTGGGGCTACATATTGACGATGAAACACAGAAATTGCATCGGGATTGAATATAGTAGGCACAATGCAGACATACGTCCAGGGGGAGCATTGCTTCAAACAGTCTGTATACGTGCCGTTCCTGACAGACCAGTATTAGAATGCGACGGACCACTTTAGGTTTACTGTAACCCTTGGGGCTACATATTGACGATGAAACACAGAAATTGCATCGGGATTGAATATAGTAGGCACAATGCTGACATACGTCCAGGGGGAGCATTGCTTCAAACAGTCTGTATACGTGCCGTTCCTGACAGACCAGTATTAGAATGCGACGGACCACTGGAGGTTTACTGTAACCCTTGGGGCTACATATTGACGATGAAACACAGAAATTGCATCGGGATTGAATATAGTAGGCACAATGCAGACATACGTCCAGGGGAAGCATTGCTTCAAACAGTCTGTATACGTGCCGTTCCTGACAGACCAGTATTAGAATGCGACGGACCACTGGAGGTTTACTGTAACCTTTGGGGCTACATATTGACGATGAAACACAGAAATTGCATCGGGATTGAATATAGTAGGCACAATGCAGATATATGTCCATGGGGAGCATTGCTTCAAACAGTCTGTATACGTGCCGTTCGTGACAGACCAGTATTAGAATGCGACGGACCACTGGAGGTTTACTGTAACCCTTGGGGCTACATATTGACGATGAAACACAGAAATTGCATCGGGATTGAATATAGTAGGCACAATGCAGACATACGTCCTGGGGGAACATAGCTTCAAACAGACTGTATACGTGCCGTTCCTGACAGACCAGTATTAGAATGCGACGGACCACTGGAGGTTTACTGTAACCCTTGGGGCTACATATTGACGATGAAACACAGAAATTGCATTGGGATTGAATATAGTAGGCACAATGCAGACATACGTCCAGGGGGAGCATTGCTTCAAACAGTCTGTATACGTGCCGTTCCTGACAGACCAGTATTAGAATGCGACGGACCACTGGAGGTTTACTGTAACCCTTGGGGCTACATATTGACGATGAAACACAGAGATTGCATCGGGATTGAATATAGTAGGCACAATGCAGATATATGTCCAGGGGGAGCATTGCTTCAAACAGTCTGTATACGTGCCGTTCGTGACAGACCAGTATTAGAATGCGACGGACCACTCGAGGTTTACTGTAACCCTTGGGGCTACATATTGACGATGAAACACAGAAATTGCATCGGGATTGAATATAGTAGGCACAATGCAGACATACGTCCTGGGGGAACAAAGCTTCAAACAGTCTGTATACGTGCCGTTCCTGACAGACCAGTATTAGAATGCGACGGACCACTGGAGGTTTACTGTAACAATTGGGGCTACATATTGACGATGAAACACAGAAATTGCATCGGGATTGAATATAGTAGGCACAATGCAGACATACGTCCAGGGGGAGCATTGCTTCAAACAGTCTGTATACGTGCCGTTCCTGACAGACCAGTATTAGAATGCGACGGACCACTGGAAGTTTACTGTAACCCTCGGGGCTACATATTGACGATGAAACACAGAAATTGCATCGGGATTGAATATAGTAGGCACAATGCAGACATACGTCCAGGGGGAGCATTGCTTCAAACAGTCTGTATACGTGCCATTCGTGACACACCAGTATTAGAATGCGACGGGCCACTGGAGGTTTACTGTAACCCTCGGGGCTACATATTGACGATGAAACACAGAAATTGCATCGGAATTGAATATAGTAGGCACAATGCAGACATACGTCCAGGGGGAGCATTGCTTCAAACAGTCTGTATACGTGCCGTTCCTGACAGACCAGTATTAGAATGCGACGGACCACTGGAGGTTTTCTGTAACCCTTGGGGCTACATATTGACGATGAAACACAGAAATTGCATCGGGATTGAATATAGTAGGCACAATGCAGACATACGTCCAGGGGGAGCATTGCTTCAAACAGTCTGTATACGTGCCGTTCGTGACAGACCAGTATTAGAATGCGACGGACCACTTTAGGTTTACTGTAACCCTTGGGGCTACATATTGACGATGAAACACAGAAATTGCATCGGGATTGAATGTAGTTGGCACACTGCAGACATACGTCCAGGGGGAGAATTGCTTCAAACAGTCTGTATACGTGCCGTTCCTGACAGACCAGTATTAGAATGCGACGGACCACTGGAGGTTTACTGTAACCCTTGTGGCTACATATTGACGATGAAACACAGAAATTGCATCGGGATTGAATATAGTAGGCACAATGCAGACATACGTCCAGGGGGAGCATTGCTTCAAACAGTCTGTATACGTGCCGTTCCTGACAGACCAGTATTAGAATGCGACGGACCACTGGAGGTTTACTGTAACCCTTCGGGCTACATATTGACGATGAAACACAGAAATTGCATCGGGATTGAATATAGTAGGCACAATGCAGACATACGTCCAGGGGAAGCATTGCTTCAAACAGTCTGTATACGTGCCGTTCCTGACAGACCAGTATTAGAATGCGACGGACCACTGGAGGTTTACTGTAACCCTTCGGGCAACATATTGACGATGAAACACAGAAATTGCATCGGGATTGAATATAGTACGCACAATGCAGACATACGTCCAGGGGGAGCATTGCTTCAAACAATCTGTATACATGCCGTTCCTGACAGACCAGTATTAGAATGCGACGGACCACTGGAGGTTTACTGTAACCCTTGGGGCTACATATTGACGATGAAACACAGAAATTGCATCGGGATTGAATATAGTAGGCACAATGCAGACATACGTCCAGGGGGAGAATTGCTTCAAACAGACTGTATACGTGCCGATCGTGACAGACCAGTATTAGAATGCGACGGACCACTGGAGGTTTACTGTAACCCTTCGGGCTACATATTGACGATGTAACACAGAAATTGCATCGGGATTGAATATAGTAGGCACAATGCATACATACGTCCAGGGGAAGCATTGCTTCAAACAGTCTGTATACGTGCCGTTCCTGACAGACCAGTATTAGAAAGACGGAGCACTGGAGGTTTACTGTAACCCTTGGGGCTACATATTGACGATGAAACACAGAAATTGCATCGGGATTGAATATAGTAGGCACAATGCAGACATACGTCCAGGGGGAGCATTGCTTCAAACAGTCTGTATACGTGCCGTTCCTGACAGACCAGTATTAGAATGCGACGGACCACTTTAGGTTTACTGTAACCCTTGGGGCTACATATTGACGATGAAACACAGAAATTGCATCGGGATTGAATATAGTAGGCACAATGCTGACATACGTCCAGGGGGAGCATTGCTTCAAACAGTCTGTATACGTGCCGTTCCTGACAGACCAGTATTAGAATGCGACGGACCACTGGAGGTTTACTGTAACCCTTGGGGCTACATATTGACGATGAAACACAGAAATTGCATCGGGATTGAATATAGTAGGCACAATGCAGACATACGTCCAGGGGAAGCATTGCTTCAAACAGTCTGTATACGTGCCGTTCCTGACAGACCAGTATTAGAATGCGACGGACCACTGGAGGTTTACTGTAACCTTTGGGGCTACATATTGACGATGAAACACAGAAATTGCATCGGGATTGAATATAGTAGGCACAATGCAGATATATGTCCAGGGGGAGCATTGCTTCAAACAGTCTGTATACGTGCCGTTCGTGACAGACCAGTATTAGAATGCGACGGACCACTGGAGGTTTACTGTAACCCTTGGGGCTACATATTGACGATGAAACACAGAAATTGCATCGGGATTGAATATAGTAGGCACAATGCAGACATACGTCCTGGGGGAACATAGCTTCAAACAGACTGTATACGTGCCGTTCCTGACAGACCAGTATTAGAATGCGACGGACCACTGGAGGTTTACTGTAACCCTTGGGGCTACATATTGACGATGAAACACAGAAATTGCATTGGGATTGAATATAGTAGGCACAATGCAGACATACGTCCAGGGGGAGCATTGCTTCAAACAGTCTGTATACGTGCCGTTCCTGACAGACCAGTATTAGAATGCGACGGACCACTGGAGGTTTACTGTAACCCTTGGGGCTACATATTGACGATGAAACACAGAGATTGCATCGGGATTGAATATAGTAGGCACAATGCAGATATATGTCCAGGGGGAGCATTGCTTCAAACAGTCTGTATACGTGCCGTTCGTGACAGACCAGTATTAGAATGCGACGGACCACTCGAGGTTTACTGTAACCCTTGGGGCTACATATTGACGATGAAACACAGAAATTGCATCAGGATTGAATATAGTAGGCACAATGCAGACATACGTCCTGGGGGAACAAAGCTTCAAACAGTCTGTATACGTGCCGTTCCTGACAGACCAGTATTAGAATGCGACGGACCACTGGAGGTTTACTGTAACCCTTGGGGCTACATATTGACGATGAAACACAGAAATTGCATCGGGATTGAATATAGTAGGCACAATGCAGACATACGTCCAGGGGGAGCATTGCTTCAAACAGTCTGTATACGTGCCGTTCCTGACAGACCAGTATTAGAATGCGACGGACCACTGGAAGTTTACTGTAACCCTCGGGGCTACATATTGACGATGAAACACAGAGATTGCATCGGGATTGAATATAGTAGGCACAATGCAGACATACGTCCTGGGGGAACATAGCTTCAAACAGTCTGTATACGTGCCGTTCGTGACAGACCACTATTAGAATGCGACAGACCACTGGAGGTTTACTGTAACCCTTGTGGCTACATATTGACGATGAAACACAGAAATTGCATCGGGATTGAATATAGTAGGCACAAAGCAGACATGCGTCTAGGGGGAGCATTGCTTCAAACAGTCTGTATACGTGCCGTTCCTGACAGACCAGTATTAGAATGCGACGGACCACTGGAGGTTTACTGTAACCCTTGGGGCTACATATTGACGATGAAACACAGAAATTGCATCGGGATTGAATATAGTAGGCACAATGCAGACATACGTCCAGGGGGAGCATTGCTTCAAACAGTCTGTATACGTGCCGTTCCTGACAGACCAGTATTAGAATGCGACGGACCACTGGAGGTTTACTGTAACCCTTGGGGCTACATATTGACGATGAAACACAGAAATTGCATCGGGATTGAATATAGTAGGTACAATGCTGACATACGTCCAGGGGGAGCATTGCTTCAAAAAGTCTGTATACGTGCCGTTCCTGACAGACCAGTATTAGAATGCGACGGACCACTGGAGGTTTACTGTAACCCTTGGGACTACATATTGACGATGAAACACAGAAATTGCATCGGGATTGAATATAGTAGGCACAATGCAGACATACGTCCAGGGGGAGCATTGCTTCAAACAGTCTGTATACGTGCCGATCGTGACAGACCAGTATTAGAATGCGACGGACCACTGGAGGTTTACTGTTACCCTTGGGGCTACATATTGACGATGAAACACAGAAATTGCATCGGGATTGAATATAGTAGGCACAATGCAGACATACGTCCTGGGGGAACATAGCTTCAAACAGTCTGTATCCGTGCCGTTCCTGACAGACCAGTATTAGAATGCGACGGACCACTGGAGGTTTACTGTAACCCTTGGGGCTACATATTGACGATGAAACACAGAAATTGCATCGGGATTGAATATAGTAGGCACAATGCAGACATACGTCCAGGGGGAGCATTGCTTCAAACAGTCTGTATACGTGCCGTTCCTGACAGACCAGTATTAGAATGCGACGGACCACCGGAGGTTTACTGTAACCCTTGGGGCTACATATTGACGATGAAACACAGAAATTGCATCGGGATTGAATATAGTAGGCACAATGCAGACATACGTCCTGGGGGAAGATAGCTTCAAACTGTATGTATACGTGCCGTTCCTGACAGACCAGTATTAGAATGCGACGGACCACTGGAGGTTTACTGTAACCCTTGGGGCTACATATTGACGATGAAACACAGAAATTGCATCGGGATTGAATATAGTAGGCACAATGATGACATACGTCCAGGGGGAGCATTGCTTCAAACAGTCTGTATACGAGCCGTTCCTGACAGACCAGTATTAGAATGCGACGGACCACTGGAGGTTTACTGTAACCCTTGGGGCTACATATTGACGATGAAACACAGAAATTGCATCGGAATTGAATATAGTAGGCACAATGCAGACATACGTCCAGGGGGAGCATTGCTTCAAACAGTCTGTATACGTGCCGTTCCTGACAGACCAGTATTAGAATGCGACGGACCACTGGAGGTTTTCTGTAACCCTTGGGGCTACATATTGACGATGAAACACAGAAATTGCATCGGGATTGAATATAGTAGGCACAATGCAGACATACGTCCAGGGGGAGCATTGCTTCAAACAGTCTGTATACGTGCCGTTCGTGACAGACCAGTATTAGAATGCGACGGACCACTGGAGGTTTACTGTAACCCTTGGGGCTACATATTGACGATGAAACACAGAAATTGCATCGGGATTGATTATAGTAGGCACAATGCAGACATTCGTCCAGGGGGAGAATTGCTTCAAATAGTCTGTATACGTGCCGTTCCTGACAGACCAGTATTAGAATGCGACGGACCACTGGAGGTTTACTGTAACCCTTGGGGCTACATATTGACGATGAAACACAGAAATTGCATCGGGATTGATATAGTAGGCTCAATGCAGACATACGTCCAGGGGGAGCATTGCTTCAAACAGTCTGTATACGTGCCGTTCCTGACAGACCAGTATTAGAATGCGACGGACCACTGGAAGTTTACTGTAACCCTTGGGGCTACATATTGACGATGAAACACAGAAATTGCATCGGGATTGAATATAGTAGGCACAATGCAGATATATGTCCAGGGGGAGCATTGCTTCAAACAGTCTGTATACGTGCCGTTCGTGACAGACCAGTATTAGAATGCGACGGACCACTGGAGGTTTACTGTAACCCTTGGGGCTACATATTGACGATGAAACACAGAAATTGCATCGGGATTGAATATAGTAGGCACAATGCAGACATACGTCCTGGGGGAACATAGCTTCAAACAGTCTGTATACGTGCCGTTCCTGACAGACCAGTATTAGAATGCGACGGACCACTGGAGGTTTACTGTAACCCTTGGGGCTACATATTGACGATGAAATACAGAAATTGCATCGGGATTGAATATAGTAGGCACAATGCAGACATACGTCCAGGGGGAGCATTGCTTCAAACAGTCTGTATACGTGCCGTTCGTGACAGACCAGTATTAGAATGCGACGGACCACTGGAGGTTTACTGTAACCCTTGGGGTACATATTGACGATGAAACACAGAATTTGCATCGGGATTGAAAATAGTAGGCACAATGCAGACATACGTCCTGGGGGAACATAGCTTCAAACAGTCTGTATACGTGCCGTTCGTGACAGACCAGTATTAGGATGCGACGGACCACTGGAGGTTTACTGTAACCCTTGTGGCTACATATTGACGATGAAACACAGAAATTGCATCGGGATTGAATATAGTAGGCACAATGCAGACATGCGTCCAGGGGGAGCATTGCTTCAAACAGTCTGTATACGTGCCGTTCCTGACAGACCAGTATTAGAATGCGACGGACCACTGGAGGTTTACTGTAACCCTTGGGGCTACATATTGACGATGAAACACAGAAATTGCATCGGGATTGAATATAGTAGGCACAATGCAGACATACGTCCAGGGGGAGCATTGCTTCAAACAGTCTGTATACGTGCCGTTCGTGACCGACCAGTATTAGAATGCGACGGACCACCGGAGGTTAACTGTAACCCTTGGGGCTACATATTGACGATGAAACACAGAAATTGCATCGGGATTGAATATAGTAGGCACAATGCACTTATACGTCCAGGGGGAGCATTGCGTCAAACAATCTGTATACGTGCCGTTCCTGACAGACCAGTATTAGAATGCGACGGACCACTGGAGGTTTACTGTAACCCTTGGGGCTACATATTGACGATGAAACACAGAAATTGCATCGGGATTGAATATAGTAGGCGCAATTCAGACATACGTCCTGGGGGAGCATAGCTTCAAACAGTCTGTATACGTGCCGTTCGTGACAGACCAGTATTAGAATGCGACGGACCACTGGATGTTTACTGTAACCCTTGGGGCTACATATTGACGATGAAACACAGAAATTGCATCGGGATTGAATATAGTAGGCACAATGCAGATATATGTCCAGGGGGAGCATTGCTTCAAACAGTCTGTATACGTGCCGTTCGTGACAGACCAGTATTAGAATGCGACGGACCACTGGAGGTTTACTGTAACCCTTGGGGCTACATATTGACGATGAAACACAGAAATTGCATCGGGATTCAATATAGTAGGCACAATGCAGACATACGTCCAGGGGGAGCATTGCTTCAAATAGTCTGTATACGTGCCGTTCCTGACAGACCAGTATTAGAATGCGACGGACCTCTGGAGGTTTACTGTAACCCTTGGGGCTACATATTGACGATGTAACACAGTTATTGCATCGGGATTGAATATAGTAGGCACAATGCAGACATACGTCCAGGGGGAGCATTGCTTCAAACAGTCTGTATACGTGCCGTTCGTGACAGACCAGTATTAGAATGCGACGGACCACTGGAGGTTTACTGTAACCCTTGGGGCTACATATTGACGATGAAACACAGAAATTGCATTGGGATTGAATATAGTAGGCACAATGCAGACATACGTCCTGGGGGAACATAGCTTCAAACAGTCTGTATACGTGCCGTTCCTGACAGACCAGTATTAGAATGCGACGGACCACTGGAGGTTTACTGTAACCCTTGGGGCTACATATTGACGATGAAACACAGAAATTACAATGGGATTGAATATAGTAGGCACAATGCAGGCATACGTCCAGGGGGAATATTGCTTCAAACAGTCTGTATACGTGCCGTTCGTGACAGACCAGTATTAGAATGCGACGGACCACTGGAGGTTTACTGTAACCCTTGGGGCTACATATTGACGATGAAACACAGAAATTGCATCGGGATTGAATATAGTAGGCACAATGCAGATATATGTCCAGGGGGAGCATTGCTTCAAACAGTCTGTATACGTGCCGTTCGTGACAGACCAGTATTAGAATGCGACGGACCACTGGAGGTTTACTGTAACCCTTGGGGCTACATATTGACGATGAAACACAGAAATTGCATCGGGATTGAATATAGTAGGCACAATGCAGACATACGTCCTGGGGGAACATAGCTTCAAACAGTCTGTATACGTGCCGTTCCTGACAGACCAGTATTAGAATGCGACGGACCACTGGAGGTTTACTGTAACCCTTGTGGCTACATATTGACGATGAAACACAGAAATTGCATCGGGATTGAATATAGTAGGCACAATGCAGACATGCGTCCAGGGGGAGCATTGCTTCAAACAGTCTGTATACGTGCCGTTCCTGACAGACCAGTATTAGAATGCGACGGACCACTGGAGGTTTACTGTAACCCTTGGGGCTACATATTGACGATGAAACACAGAAATTGCATCGGGAATGAATATAGTACGCATAATGCAGACATGCGTCCAGGGGGAGCATTGCTTCAAACAGTCTGTATACGTGCCGTTCCTGACAGACCAGTATTAGAATGCGACGGACCACTGGAGGTTTACTGTAACCCTTGGGGCTACATATTGACGATGAAACACAGAAATTGCATCGGGATTGAATATAGTAGGCACAATGCAGACATACGTCCAGGGGGAGCATTGCTTCAAACAGTCTGTATACGTGCCGTTCGTGACCGACCAGTATTAGAATGCGACGGACCACCGGAGGTTTACTGTAACCCTTGGGGCTACATATTGACGATGAAACACAGAAATTGCATCGGGATTGAATATAGTAGGCACAATGCAGACATACGTCCAGGGGGAGCATTGCTTCAAACAATCTGTATACGTGCCGTTCCTGACAGACCAGTATTAGAATGCGACGGACCACTGGAGGTTTACTGTAACCCTTGGGGCTACATATTGACGATGAAACACAGAAATTGCATCGGGATTGAATATAGTAGGCGCAATTCAGACATACGTCCTGGGGGAGCATAGCTTCAAACAGTCTGTATACGTGCCGTTCCTGACAGACCAGTATTAGAATGCGACGGACCACTGGATGTTTACTGTAACCCTTGGGGCTACATATTGACGATGAAACACAGAAATTGCATCGGGATTGAATATAGTAGGCACAATGCAGATATATGTCCAGGGGGAGCATTGCTTCAAACAGTCTGTATACGTGCCGTTCGTGACAGACCAGTGTTAGAATGCGACGGACCACTGGAGGTTTACTGTAACCCTTGGGGCTACATATTGACGATGAAACACAGAAATTGCAATGGGATTGAATATAGTAGGCACAATGCAGACATACGTCCAGGGGGAATATTGCTTCAAACAGTCTGTATACGTGCCGTTCGCGACAGACCAGTATTAGAATGCGACGGACCACTGGAGGTTTACTGTAACCCTTGGGGCTACATATTGACGATGAAACACAGAAATTGCATCGGGATTGAATATAGTAGGCACAAT
This sequence comes from Schistocerca serialis cubense, assembly GCF_023864345.2. Taxonomy (NCBI): domain Eukaryota; kingdom Metazoa; phylum Arthropoda; class Insecta; order Orthoptera; family Acrididae; genus Schistocerca; species Schistocerca serialis. The sequence continues at coordinate 468,794,515 of NC_064646.1, read as the reverse complement.
GCAGACATACGTCCAGGGGGAGAATTGCTTCAAACAGTCTGTATACGTGCCGTTCGTGACAGACCAGTATTAGAATGCGACGGACCACTGGAGGTTTACTGTAACCCTTGGGGCTACATATTGACGATCAAACACAGAAATTGCATCGGGATTGAATATAGTAGGCCCAATGCAGACATACGTCCAGGGGGAGCATTGCTTCAAACAGTCTGTATACGTGCCGTTCCTGACAGACCAGTATTAGAATGCGACGGACCACTGGAGGTTTACTGTAACCCTTGGGGCTACATATTGACGATGAAACACAGAAATTGCATCGGGATTGAATATAGTAGGCACAATGTAGATATATGTCCAGGGGGAGCATTGCTTCAAACAGTCTGTGTACGTGCCGTTCCTGACAGACCAGTATTAGAATGCGACGGACCACTGGAGGTTTACTGTAACCCTTGGGGCTACATATTGATGATGAAACACAGAAATTGCATCGGGATTGAATATAGTAGGCACAATGCAGACATACGTCCTGGGGGAACATAGCTTCAAACAGTCTGTATACGTGCCGTTCCTGACAGACCAGTATTAGAATGCGACGGACCACTGGAGGTTTACTGTAACCCTTGGGGCTACATATTGACGATGAAACACAGAAATTGTAATGGGATTGAATATAGTAGGCACAATGCAGACATACGTCCAGGGGGAATATTGCTTCAAACAGTCTGTATACGTGCCGTTCGTGACAGACCAGTACTAGAATGCGACGGACCACTGGAGGTTTACTGTAACCATTGAGTTTACATATTGACGATGAAACACAGAAATTGCATCGGGATTGAATATAGTAGGCACAATGCAGACATACGTCCAGGGGGAGAATTGCTTCAAACAGTCCGTATACGTGCCGTTCGTGACAGACCAGTATTAGAATGCGACGGACCACTGGAGGTTTACTGTAACCCTTGGGGCTATATATTGACGATGAACACAGAAATTGCATCGGGATTGAATATAGTAGGCACAATGCAGACATACGTCCTGGGGGAACATAGCTTCAAACAGTCTGTATACGTGCCGTTCGTGACAGACCAGTATTAGAATGCGACGGACCACTGGAGGTTTACTGTAACCCTTGTGGCTACATATTGACGATGAAACACAGAAATTGCATCGGGATTGAATATAGTAGGCACAATGCAGACATGCGTCTTGGGGGAGCATTGCTTCAAACAGTCTGTATACGTGCCGTTCCTGACAGACCAGTATTAGAATGCGACGGACCACTGGAGGTTTACTGTAACCCTTGGGGCTACATATTGACGATGAAACACAGAAATTGCATCGGGATTGAATATAGTAGGCACAATGCAGACATACGTCCAGGGGGAGCATTGCTTCAAACAGTCTGTATACGTGCCGTTCGTGACAGACCAGTATTAGAATGCGACGGACCACTGGAGGTTTACTGTAACCCTTGGGGCTACATATTGACGATCAAACACAGAAATTGCATCGGGATTGAATATAGTAGGCACAATGCAGACATACGTCCAGGGGGAGCATTGCTTCAAACAATCTGTATACGTGCCGTTCCTGACAGACCAGTATTAGAATGCGACGGACCACTGGAGGTTTACTGTAACCCTTGTTGCTACATATTGACGATGAAACACAGAAATTGCATCGGGATTGAATATAGTAAGCACAATGCAGACATACGTCCTGGGGGAACATAGCTTCAAACAGTCTGTATACGTGCCGTTCCTGACAGACCAGTATTAGAATGCGACGGACCACTGGAGGTTTACTGTAACCCTTGGGGCTACATATTGACGATGAAACACAGAATTTGCATCGGGATTGAATATAGTAGGCACAATGCAGATATATGCCCAGGGGGAGCATTGCTTCAAACAGTCTGTATACGTGCCGTTCGTGACAGACCAGTATTAGAATGCGACGGACCACTGGAGGTTTACTGTAACCCTTGGGGCTACATATTGACGATGAAACACAGAAATTGCATCAAGATTCAATATAGTAGGCACAATGCAGACATACGTCCTGGGGGAACATAGCTTCAAACAGTCTGTATACGTGCCGTTCCTGACAGACCATAATTAGAATGCGACGGACCACTGGGGGTTTACTGTAACCCTTGGGGCTACATATTGACGATGAAACACAGAAATTGCATCGGGATTGAATATAGTAGGCACAATGCAGACATACGTCCTGGGGGAACAAAGCTTCAAACAGTCTGTATACGTGCCGTTCCTGACAGACCAGTATTAGAATGCGACGGACCACTGGAGGTTTACTGTAACCCTTGGGGCTACATATTGACGATGAAACACAGAAATTGCATCGGGATTGAATATAGTAGGCACAATGCAGACATACGTCCTGGTTGAACATAGCTTCAAACAGTCTGTATACGTGCCATTCGTGACAGACCAGTATTAGAATGCGACGGACCACTGGAGGTTTACTGTAACCCTTGTTGCTATATATTGACGATGAAACACAGAAATAGCATCGGGATTGAATATAGTAGGCACAATGCAGACATACGTCCAGGGGGAGAATTGCTTCAAACAGTCTGTATACGTGCCGTTCGTGACAGACCAGTATTAGAATGCGAAGGACCACTGGAGGTTTACTGTAACCCTTGGGGCTACATATTGACGATCAAACACAGAAATTGCATCGGGATTGAATATAGTAGGCACAATGCAGACATACGTCCAGGGGGAGCATTGCTTCAAACAGTCTGTATACGTGCCGTTCCTGACAGACCAGTATTAGAATGCGACGGACCACTGGAGGTTTACTGTAACCCTTGGGGCTACATATTGACGATGAAACACAGAAATTGCATCGGGATTGAATATAGTAGGCACAATGTAGATATATGTCCAGGGGGAGCATTGCTTCAAACAGTCTGTGTACGTGCCGTTCCTGACAGACCAGTATTAGAATGCGACGGACCACTGGAGGTTTACTGTAACCCTTGGGGCTACATATTGATGATGAAACACAGAAATTGCATCGGGATTGAATATAGTAGGCACAATGCAGACATACGTCCTGGGGGAACATAGCTTCAAACAGTCTGTATACGTGCCGTTCCTGACAGACCAGTATTAGAATGCGACGGACCACTGGAGGTTTACTGTAACCCTTGGGGCTACATATTGACGATGAAACACAGAAATTGTAATGGGATTGAATATAGTAGGCACAATGCAGACATACGTCCAGGGGGAATATTGCTTCAAACAGTCTGTATACGTGCCGTTCGTGACAGACCAGTACTAGAATGCGACGGACCACTGGAGGTTTACTGTAACCCTTGAGGCTACATATTGACGATGAAACACAGAAATTGCATCGGGATTGAATATAGTAGGCACAATGCAGACATACGTCCAGGGGGAGAATTGCTTCAAACAGTCCGTATACGTGCCGTTCGTGACAGACCAGTATTAGAATGCGACGGACCACTGGAGGTTTACTGTAACCCTTGGGGCTATATATTGACGATGAACACAGAAATTGCATCGGGATTGAATATAGTAGGCACAATGCAGACATAGGTCCTGGGGGAACATAGCTTCAAACAGTCTGTATACGTGCCGTTCGTGACAGACCAGTATTAGAATGCGACGGACCACTGGAGGTTTACTGTAACCCTTGTGGCTACATATTGACGATGAAACACAGAAATTGCATCGGGATTGAATATAGTAGGCACAATGCAGACATGCGTCTTGGGGGAGCATTGCTTCAAACAGTCTGTATACGTGCCGTTCCTGACAGACCAGTATTAGAATGCGACGGACCACTGGAGGTTTACTGTAACCCTTGGGGCTACATATTGACGATGAAACACAGAAATTGCATCGGGATTGAATATAGTAGGCACAATGCAGACATACGTCCAGGGGGAGCATTGCTTCAAACAGTCTGTATACGTGCCGTTCGTGACAGACCAGTATTAGAATGCGACGGACCACTGGAGGTTTACTGTAACCCTTGGGGCTACATATTGACGATCAAACACAGAAATTGCATCGGGATTGAATATAGTAGGCACAATGCAGACATACGTCCAGGGGGAGCATTGCTTCAAACAATCTGTATACGTGCCGTTCCTGACAGACCAGTATTAGAATGCGACGGACCACTGGAGGTTTACTGTAACCCTTGTTGCTACATATTGACGATGAAACACAGAAATTGCATCGGGATTGAATATAGTAAGCACAATGCAGACATACGTCCTGGGGGAACATAGCTTCAAACAGTCTGTATACGTGCCGTTCCTGACAGACCAGTATTAGAATGCGACGGACCACTGGAGGTTTACTGTAACCCTTGGGGCTACATATTGACGATGAAACACAGAATTTGCATCGGGATTGAATATAGTAGGCACAATGCAGATATATGCCCAGGGGGAGCATTGCTTCAAACAGTCTGTATACGTGCCGTTCGTGACAGACCAGTATTAGAATGCGACGGACCACTGGAGGTTTACTGTAACCCTTGGGGCTACATATTGACGATGAAACACAGAAATTGCATCAAGATTCAATATAGTAGGCACAATGCAGACATACGTCCTGGGGGAACATAGCTTCAAACAGTCTGTATACGTGCCGTTCCTGACAGACCATAATTAGAATGCGACGGACCACTGGAGGTTTACTGTAACCCTTGGGGCTACATATTGACGATGAAACACAGAAATTGCATCGGGATTGAATATAGTAGGCACAATGCAGACATACGTCCTGGGGGAAGAAAGCTTCAAACAGTCTGTATACGTGCCGTTCCTGACAGACCAGTATTAGAATGCGACGGACCACTGGAGGTTTACTGTAACCCTTGGGGCTACATATTGACGATGAAACACAGAAATTGCATCGGGATTGAATATAGTAGGCACAATGCAGACATACGTCCTGGTTGAACATAGCTTCAAACAGTCTGTATACGTGCCATTCGTGACAGACCAGTATTAGAATGCGACGGACCACTGGAGGTTTACTGTAACCCTTGTTGCTATATATTGACGATGAAACACAGAAATAGCATCGGGATTGAATATAGTAGGCACAATGCAGACATGCGTCCAGGGGGAGCATTGCTTCAAACAGTCTGTATACGTGCCGTTCCTGACAGAGCAGTATTAGAATGCGACGGACCACTGGAGGTTTACTGTAACCCTTGGGGCTACATATTGACGATGAAACACAGAAATTGCATCGGGATTGAATATAGTAGGCACAATGAAGACATACGTCCAGGGGGAGCATTGCTTCAAACAATCTGTATACGTGGCGTTCTTGACAGACCAGTATTAGAATGCGACGGACCACTGGAGGTTTACTGTAACCCTTGGGGCTACATATTGACGATTAAGCACAGAAATTGCATCGGGATTGAATATAGTAGGCACAATGCAGACATACGTCCTGGGGGAACATAGCTTCAAACAGTCTGTATACGTGCCGTTCCTGACAGACCAGTATTAGAATGCGACTGACCACTGGAGGTTTACTGTAACCCTTAGGGCTACATATTGACGATGAAACACAGAAATTGCATCGGGATTGAATATAGTAGGCACAATGCAGACATACGTCCAGGGGGAGCATTGCTTCAAACAGTCTGTATACGTGCCGTTCGTGACAGACCACTATTAGAATGCGACGGACCACTGGAGGATTACTGTAACCCTTGGGGCTACATATTGACGATGAAACACAGAAATTGCATCGGGATTGAATATAGTAGGCACAATGCAGACATACGTCCAGGGGGAGCATTGCTTCAAACAGTCTGTATACGTGCCGTTCCTGACAGACCAGTATTAGAATGCGACAGGCCATTGGAGGTTTACTGTAACCCTTGTTGCTACATATTGACGATGAAACACAGAAATTGCATCGGGATTGAATATAGTAGGCACAATGCAGACATACGTAATGGGGTAACATAGCTTCAAACAGTCTGTATACGTGCCGTTCGTGACAGACCAGTATCAGAATGCGATGGACCACTGGAGGTTTACTGTTACCCTTGGGGCTACATATTGACGATGAAATACAGAAATTGCATCGGGATTGAATATAGTAGGCACAATGCAGACATACGTCCAGGGGGAGCATTGCTTCAAACAGTCTGTATACGTGCCGTTCCTGACAGACCAGTATTAGAATGCGACGGACCACTGGAGGTTTACTGTAACCCTTGGGGCTACATATTGACGATGAAACACAGAAATTGCATCGGGATTGAATATAGTAGGCACAATGCAGACATACGTCCTGGGGGAACATAGCTTCAAACAGTCTGTATACGTGCCGTTCCTGACAGACCAGTATTAGAATGCGACGGACCACTGGGGTTTACTGTAACCCTTGGGGCTACATATTGACGATGAAACACAGAAATTGCATCGGGATTGAATATAGTAGGCACAATGCAGACATACGTCCAGGGGGAGCATTGCTTCAAACAGTCTGTATACGTGCCGTTCGTGACAGACCAGTATTAGAATGCGACGGACCACTGGAGGTTTACTGTAACCCTTGTGGCTACATATTGACGATGAAACACAGAAATTGCATCGGGATTGAATATAGTAGGCACAATGCAGACATGCGTCCAGGGGGAGCATTGCTTCAAACAGTCTGTAAATGTGCCGTTCCTGACAGACCAGTGTTAGAATGCGACGGACCACTGGAGGTTTACTGTAACCCTTGGGGCTACATATTGACGATGAAACACAGAAATTGCATCGGGATTAAATATAGTAGGCACAATGCAGACATACGTCCAGGGGGAACATTGCTTCAAACAGTCTGTATACGTGCCGTTCGTGACAGACCAGTATTAGAATGCGACGGACCACTGGAGGTTTACTGTAACCCTTGGGGCTACATATTGACGATGAAACACAGAAATTGCATCGGGATTGAATATAGTAGGCACAATGCAGACATACGTCCAGGGGGAGCATTGCTTCAAACAGTCTGTATACGTGCCGTTCCTGACAGACCAGTATTAGAATGCGACGGACCACTGGAGGTTTACTGTAACCCTTGGGGCTACATATTGACGATGAAACACAGAAATTGCATCGAGATTGAATATAGTAGGCACAATGCAGACATACGTCCAGGGGGAGCATTGCTTCAAACAGTCTGTATACATGCCGTTCCTGACAGACCAGTATTAGAATGCGACGGACCACTGGAGGTTTACTGTAACCCTTGGGGCTACATATTGACGATGAAACACAGAAATTGCATCGGGATTGAATATAGTAGGCACAATGCAGACATACGTCCAGGGGGAGCATTGCTTCAAACAGTCTGTATACGTGCCGTTCGTGAAAGACCAGTATTAGAATGCGACGGACCACTGGAGGTTTACTGTAACCCTTGGGGCTACATATTGACGATGAAACACAGAAATTGCATCGGGATTGAATATAGTAGGCACAATGCAGACATACGTCCTGGGGGAACATAGCTTCAAACAGTCTGTATACGTGCCGTTCGTGACAGACCAGTATTAGAATGCGAGGGACCACTGGAGGTTTACTGTAACCCTTAGGGCTACATATTGACGATGAAACACAGAAAATGCATCGGGATTGAATATAGTAGGCACAATGCAGACATACGTCCAGGGGGAGCATTGCTTCAAACAGTCTGTATACTTGCCGTTCGTGACAGACCAGTATTAGAAAGCGACGGACCACTGGAGGTTTACTGTAACCCTTGGGGCTACATATTGACGATGAAACACAGAAATTGCATCGGGATTGAATATAGTAGGCACAATGCAGACATACGTCCAGGGGGAGCATTGCTTCAAACAGTCTGCATACGTGCCGTTCCTGACAGACCAGTATTAGAATGCGACGGACCACCGGAGGTTTACTGTAACCCTTGGGGCTAAATATTGACGATGAAACACAGAAATTGCATCGGGATTGAATATAGTAGGCACAATGCAGACATGTGTCCAGGGGGAGCATTGCTTCAAACAGTCTGTCTACGTGCCGTTCGTGACAGACCAGTATTAGAATGCGACGGACCACTGGAGGTTTACTGCAACCCTTGGGGCTACACATTGACGATGAAGCACAGAAATTGCATCGGGATTGAATATAGTAGGCACAATGCAGACATACGTCCTGGGGGAACATAGCTTCAAACAGTCTGTATACGTGCCGTTCCTGACATACCACTATTAGAATGCGACGGACCACTGGAGGTTTACTGTAACCCTTGGGGCTACATATTGACGATGAAACACAGAAATTGCATCGGGATTGAATATAGTAGGCACAATGCAGGCATACGTCCAGGGGGAGCATTGCTTCAAACAGTCTGTATACGTGCCGTTCGTGACAGACCAGTATTAGAATGCGACGGACCACTGGAGGTTTACTGTAACCCTTGGGGCTACATATTGACGATGAAACACAGAAATTGCATCGGGATTGAATATAGTAGGCACAATGCAGACATACGTCCAGGGGGAGCATTGCTTCAAACAGTCTGTATACGTGCCGTTCCTGACAGACCAGTATTAGAATGCGACGGACCACTGGAGGTTTACTGTAACCCTTGGGGCTACATATTGACGATGAAACACAGAAATTGCATCGGGATTGAATATAGTAGGCACAATGCAGACATACGTCCTGGGGGAGCATTGCTTCAAACAGTCTGTAAAACGTGCCGTTCCTGACAGACCAGTATTAGAATGCGACGGACCACTGGAGGTTTACTGTAACCCTTGGGGCTACATATTGACGATGAAACACAGAAATTGCATCGGGATTGAATATAGTAGGCACAATGCAGACATACGTCCTGGGGGAACATAGCTTCAAACAGTCTGTATACGTGCCGTTCGTGACAGACCAGTATTAGAATGCGACGGACCACTGGAGGTTTACTGTAACCCTTGTGGCTACATATTGACGATGAAACACAGAAATTGCATCGGGATTGAATATAGTAGGCACAATGCAGACATGCGTCCAGGGGGAGCATTGCTTCAAACAGTCTGTATATGTGCCGTTCGTGACAGACCAGTATTAGAATGCGAGGGACCACTGGAGGTTTACTGTAACCCTTGGGGCTACATATTGACGATGAAACACAGAAATTGCATCGGGATTGAATATAGTAGGCACAATGCAGACATACGTCCTGGGGGAACATAGCTTCAAACAGTCTGTATACGTGCCGTTCCTGACATACCACTATTAGAATGCGACGGACCACTGGAGGTTTACTGTAACCCTTGGGGCTACATATTGACGATGAAACACAGAAATTGCATCGGGATTGAATATAGTAGGCACAATGCAGGCATACGTCCAGGGGGAGCATTGCTTCAAACAGTCTGTATCCGTGCCGTTCGTGACAGACCAGTATTAGAATGCGACGGACCACTGGAGGTTTACTGTAACCCTTGGGGCTACATATTGACGATGAAACACAGAAATTGCATCGGGATTGAATATAGTAGGCACAATGCAGACATACGTCCAGGGGGAGCATTGCTTCAAACAGTCTGTATACGTGCCGTTCCTGACAGACCAGTATTAGAATGCGACGGACCACTGGAGGGTTACTGTAACCCTTGGGGCTACATATTGACGATGAAACACAGAAATTGCATCGGGATTGAATATAGTAGGCACAATGCAGACATACTTCCAGGGGGAGCATTGCTTCAAACAGTTTGTATACGTGCCGTTCCTGACAGACCAGTATTAGAATGCGACGGACCACTGGAGGTTTACTGTAACCCTTGGGGCTACATATTGACGATGAAACACAGAAATTGCATCGGGATTGAATATAGTAGGCACAATGCTGACATACGTCCAGGGGGAGCAATCCTACAAACAGTCTGTATACGTGCCGTTCGTGACAGACCAGTAATACAATGCGACGGACCACTGGAGGTTTACTGTAACCCTTGGGGCTACATATTGACGATGAAACACAGAAATAGCATCGGGATTGAATATAGTAGGCACAATGCAGACATACGTCCTGGGGGAACATAGCTTCAAACAGTCTGTATACGTGCCGTTCGTGACAGACCAGTATTAGAATGCGAGGGACCACTGGAGGTTTACTGTAACCCTTAGGGCTACATATTGACGATGAAACACAGAAAATGCATCGGGATTGAATATAGTAGGCACAATGCAGACATACGTCCAGGGGGAGCATTGCTTCAAACAGTCTGTATACTTGCCGTTCGTGACAGACCAGTATTAGAAAGCGACGGACCACTGGAGGTTTACTGTAACCCTTGGGGCTACATATTGACGATGAAACACAGAAATTGCATCGGGATTGAATATAGTAGGCACAATGCAGACATACGTCCAGGGGGAGCATTGCTTCAAACAGTCTGTATACGTGCCGTTCCTGACAGACCAGTATTAGAATGCGACGGACCACCGGAGGTTTACTGTAACCCTTGGGGCTAAATATTGACGATGAAACACAGAAATTGCATCGGGATTGAATATAGTAGGCACAATGCAGACATGTGTCCAGGGGGAGCATTGCTTCAAACAGTCTGTCTACGTGCCGTTCGTGACAGACCAGTATTAGAATGCGACGGACCACTGGAGGTTTACTGCAACCCTTGGGGCTACACATTGACGATGAAGCACAGAAATTGCATCGGGATTGAATATAGTAGGCACAATGCAGACATACGTCCTGGGGGAACATAGCTTCAAACAGTCTGTATACGTGCCGTTCCTGACATACCACTATTAGAATGAGACGGACCACTGGAGGTTTAGTGTAACCCTTGGGGCTACATATTGACGATGAAACACAGAAATTGCATCGGGATTGAATATAGTAGGCACAATGCAGGCATACGTCCAGGGGGAGCATTGCCTCAAACAGTCTGTATACGTGCCGTTCGTGACAGACCAGTATTAGAATGCGACGGACCACTGGAGGTTTACTGTAACCCTTGGGGCTACATATTGACGATGAAACACAGAAATTGCATCGGGATTGAATATAGTAGGCACAATGCAGACATACGTCCAGGGGGAGCATTGCTTCAAACAGTCTGTATACGTGCCGTTCCTGACAGACCAGTATTAGAATGCGACGGACCACTGGAGGTTTACTGTAACCCTTGGGGCTACATATTGACGATGAAACACAGAAATTGCGTCGGGATTGAATATAGTAGGCACAATGCAGACATACGTCCTGGGGGAGCATTGCTTCAAACAGTCTGTAAAACGTGCCGTTCCTGACAGACCAGTATTAGAATGCGACGGACCACTGGAGGTTTACTGTAACCCTTGGGGCTACATATTGACGATGAAACACAGAAATTGCATCGGGATTGAATATAGTAGGCACAATGCAGACATACGTCCTGGGGGGACATAGCTTCAAACAGTCTGTATACGTGCCGTTCGTGACAGACCAGTATTAGAATGCGACGGACCACTGGAGGTTTACTGTAACCCTTGTGGCTACATATTGACGATGAAACACAGAAATTGCATCGGGATTGAATATAGTAGGCACAATGCAGACATGCGTCCAGGGGGAGCATTGCTTCAAACAGTCTGTATATGTGCCATTCCTGACAGACCAGTATTAGAATGCGACGGACCACTGGAGGTTTACTGTAACCCTTGGGGCTACATATTGACGATGAAACACAGAAATTGCATCGGGATTGAATATAGTAGGCACAATGCAGACATACGTCCAGGGGGAGCATTGCTTCAAACAGTCTGTATACGTGCCGTTCGTGACACACCAGTATTAGAATGCGACGGACCACTGGAGGTTTACTGTAACCCTTGGGGCTACATATTGACGATGAAACACAGAAATTGCATCGGGATTGAATATAGTAGGCACAATGCAGACATACGTCCAGGGGGATAATTGCTTCAAACAATCTGTATACGTGCCGTTCCTGACAGACCAGTATTAGAATGCGACGGACCACTGGAGGTTTACTGTAACCCTTGGGGCTACATATTGACGATGAAACACAGAAATTGCATCGGGATTGAATATAGTAGGCACAATGCAGACATACGTACTGGGGGAACATAGCTTCAAACAGTCTGTATACGCGCCGTTCCTGACAGACCAGTATTAGAATGCGACGGACCACTGGAGGTTTACTGTAACCCTTGGGGCTACATATTGACGATGAAACACAGAAATTGCATCGGGATTGAATATAGTAGGCACAATGCAGACATACGTCCAGGGGGAGCATTGCTTCAAACAGTCTGTATACGTGCCGTTCGTGACAGACCAGTATTAGAATGCGACGGACCACTGGAGGTTTACTGTAACCCTTGGGGCTACATATTGACGATGAAACACAGAAATTGCATCGGGATTGAATATAGTAGGCACAATGCAGACATAAGTCCAGGGGGAGCATTGCTTCAAACAGTCTGTATATGTGCCGTTCCTGACAGACCAGTATTAGAATGCGACGGACCACTGGAGGTTTACTGTAACCCTTGGGGCTACATATTGACGATGAAACACAGAAATTGCATCGGGATTGAATATAGTAGGCACAATGCAGACATACGTCCAGGGGGAGCATTGCTTCAAACAGTCTGTATACGTGCCGTTCGTGACAGACCAGTATTAGAATGCGAGGGACCACTGGAGGTTTACTGTAACCCTTGGGGCTACATATTGACGATGAAACACAGAAATTGCATCGGGATTGAATATAGTAGGCACAATGCAGACATACGTCCAGGGGGAGCATTGCTTCAAACAGTCTGTATACGTGCCGTTCCTGACAGACCAGTATTAGAATGCGACGGACCACTGGAGGTTTACTGTAACCCTTGGGGCTACATATTGACGATGAAACACAGAAATTGCATCGGGATTGAATATAGTAGGCACAATGCAGACATACGTCCTGGGGGAACATAGCTTCAAACAGTCTGTATACGTGCCGTTCGTGACAGTTCAGTATTAGAATGCGACGGACCACTGGAGGTTTACTGTAACCCTTGGGGCTACATATTGACGATGAAACACAGAAATTGCATCGGGATTGAATATAGTAGGCACAATGCTGACATACGTCCAGGGGGAGCAATCCTACAAACAGTCTGTATACGTGCCGTTCGTGAAAGACCAGTATTAGAATGCGACGGACCACTGGAGGTTTACTGTAACCCTTGGGGCTACATATTGACGATGAAACACAGAAATTGCATCGGGATTGAATATAGTAGGCACAATGCAGACATACGTCCTGGGGGAACACAGCTTCAAACAGTCTGTATACGTGCCGTTCGTGACAGACCAGTATTAGAATGCGAGGGACCACTGGAGGTTTACTGTAACCCTTAGGGCTACATATTGACGATGAAACACAGAAAATGCATCGGGATTGAATATAGTAGGCACAATGCAGACATACGTCCAGGGGGAGCATTGCTTCAAACAGTCTGTATACTTGCCGTTCGTGACAGACCAGTATTAGAAAGCGACGGACCACTGGAGGTTTACTGTAACCCTTGGGGCTACATATTGACGATGAAACACAGAAATTGCATCGGGATTGAATATAGTAGGCACAATGCAGACATACGTCCAGGGGGAGCATTGCTTCAAACAGTCTGTATACGTGCCGTTCCTGACAGACCAGTATTAGAATGCGACGGACCACCGGAGGTTTACTGTAACCCTTGGGGCTAAATATTGACGATGAAACACAGAAATTGCATCGGGATTGAATATAGTAGGCACAATGCAGACATGTGTCCAGGGGGAGCATTGCTTCAAACAGGCTGTCTACGTGCCGTTCGTGACAGACCAGTATTAGAATGCGACGGACCACTGGAGGTTTACTGCAACCCTTGGGGCTACACATTGACGATGAAGCACAGAAATTGCATCGGGATTGAATATAGTAGGCACAATGCAGACATACGTCCTGGGGGAACATAGCTTCAAACAGTCTGTATACGTGCCGTTCCTGACATACCACTATTAGAATGCGACGGACCACTGGAGGTTTACTGTAACCCTTGGGGCTACATATTGACGATGAAACACAGAAATTGCATCGGGATTGAATATAGTAGGCACAATGCAGGCATACGTCCAGGGGGAGCATTGCTTCAAACAGTCTGTATACGTGCCGTTCGTGACAGACCAGTATTAGAATGCGACGGACCACTGGAGGTTTACTGTAACCCTTGGGGCTACATATTGACGATGAAACACAGAAATTGCATCGGGATTGAATATAGTAGGCACAATGCAGACATACGTCCAGGGGGAGCATTGCTTCAAACAGTCTGTATACGTGCCGTTCCTGACAGACCAGTATTAGAATGCGACGGACCACTGGAGGTTTACTGTAACCCTTGGGGCTACATATTGACGATGAAACACAGAAATTGCATCGGGATTGAATATAGTAGGCACAATGCAGACATACGTCCTGGGGGAGCATTGCTTCAAACAGTCTGTAAAACGTGCCGTTCCTGACAGACCAGTATTAGAATGCGACGGACCACTGGAGGTTTACTGTAACCCTTGGGGCTACATATTGACGATGAAACACAGAAATTGCATCGGGATTGAATATAGTAGGCACAATGCAGACATACGTCCTGGGGGAACATAGCTTCAAACAGTCTGTATACGTGCCGTTCGTGACAGACCAGTATTAGAATGCGACGGACCACTGGAGGTTTACTGTAACCCTTGTGGCTACATATTGACGATGAAACACAGAAATTGCATCGGGATTGAATATAGTAGGCACAATGCAGACATGCGTCCAGGGGGAGCATTGCTTCAAACAGTCTGTATATGTGCCGTTCGTGACAGACCAGTATTAGAATGCGAGGGACCACTGGAGGTTTACTGTAACCCTTGGGGCTACATATTGACGATGAAACACAGAAATTGCATCGGGATTGAATATAGTAGGCACAATGCAGACATACGTCCTGGGGGAACATAGCTTCAAACAGTCTGTATACGTGCCGTTCCTGACATACCACTATTAGAATGCGACGGACCACTGGAGGTTTACTGTAACCCTTGGGGCTACATATTGACGATGAAACACAGAAATTGCATCGGGATTGAATATAGTAGGCACAATGCAGGCATACGTCCAGGGGGAGCATTGCTTCAAACAGTCTGTATCCGTGCCGTTCGTGACAGACCAGTATTAGAATGCGACGGACCACTGGAGGTTTACTGTAACCCTTGGGGCTACATATTGACGATGAAACACAGAAATTGCATCGGGATTGAATATAGTAGGCACAATGCAGACATACGTCCAGGGGGAGCATTGCTTCAAACAGTCTGTATACGTGCCGTTCCTGACAGACCAGTATTAGAATGCGACGGACCACTGGAGGGTTACTGTAACCCTTGGGGCTACATATTGACGATGAAACACAGAAATTGCATCGGGATTGAATATAGTAGGCACAATGCAGACATACTTCCAGGGGGAGCATTGCTTCAAACAGTTTGTATACGTGCCGTTCCTGACAGACCAGTATTAGAATGCGACGGACCACTGGAGGTTTACTGTAACCCTTGGGGCTACATATTGACGATGAAACACAGAAATTGCATCGGGATTGAATATAGTAGGCACAATGCTGACATACGTCCAGGGGGAGCAATCCTACAAACAGTCTGTATACGTGCCGTTCGTGACAGACCAGTAATACAATGCGACGGACCACTGGAGGTTTACTGTAACCCTTGGGGCTACATATTGACGATGAAACACAGAAATTGCATCGGGATTGAATATAGTAGGCACAATGCAGACATACGTCCTGGGGGAACATAGCTTCAAACAGTCTGTATACGTGCCGTTCGTGACAGACCAGTATTAGAATGCGAGGGACCACTGGAGGTTTACTGTAACCCTTAGGGCTACATATTGACGATGAAACACAGAAAATGCATCGGGATTGAATATAGTAGGCACAATGCAGACATACGTCCAGGGGGAGCATTGCTTCAAACAGTCTGTATACTTGCCGTTCGTGACAGACCAGTATTAGAAAGCGACGGACCACTGGAGGTTTACTGTAACCCTTGGGGCTACATATTGACGATGAAACACAGAAATTGCATCGGGATTGAATATAGTAGGCACAATGCAGACATACGTCCAGGGGGAGCATTGCTTCAAACAGTCTGTATACGTGCCGTTCCTGACAGACCAGTATTAGAATGCGACGGACCACCGGAGGTTTACTGTAACCCTTGGGGCTAAATATTGACGATGAAACACAGAAATTGCATCGGGATTGAATATAGTAGGCACAATGCAGACATGTGTCCAGGGGGAGCATTGCTTCAAACAGTCTGTCTACGTGCCGTTCGTGACAGACCAGTATTAGAATGCGACGGACCACTGGAGGTTTACTGCAACCCTTGGGGCTACACATTGACGATGAAGCACAGAAATTGCATCGGGATTGAATATAGTAGGCACAATGCAGACATACGTCCTGGGGGAACATAGCTTCAAACAGTCTGTATACGTGCCGTTCCTGACATACCACTATTAGAATGAGACGGACCACTGGAGGTTTACTGTAACCCTTGGGGCTACATATTGACGATGAAACACAGAAATTGCATCGGGATTGAATATAGTAGGCACAATGCAGGCATACGTCCAGGGGGAGCATTGCTTCAAACAGTCTGTATACGTGCCGTTCGTGACAGACCAGTATTAGAATGCGACGGACCACTGGAGGTTTACTGTAACCCTTGGGGCTACATATTGACGATGAAACACAGAAATTGCATCGGGATTGAATATAGTAGGCACAATGCAGACATACGTCCAGGGGGAGCATTGCTTCAAACAGTCTGTATACGTGCCGTTCCTGACAGACCAGTATTAGAATGCGACGGACCACTGGAGGTTTACTGTAACCCTTGGGGCTACATATTGACGATGAAACACAGAAATTGCGTCGGGATTGAATATAGTAGGCACAATGCAGACATACGTCCTGGGGGAGCATTGCTTCAAACAGTCTGTAAAACGTGCCGTTCCTGACAGACCAGTATTAGAATGCGACGGACCACTGGAGGTTTACTGTAACCCTTGGGGCTACATATTGACGATGAAACACAGAAATTGCATCGGGATTGAATATAGTAGGCACAATGCAGACATACGTCCTGGGGGGACATAGCTTCAAACAGTCTGTATACGTGCCGTTCGTGACAGACCAGTATTAGAATGCGACGGACCACTGGAGGTTTACTGTAACCCTTGTGGCTACATATTGACGATGAAACACAGAAATTGCATCGGGATTGAATATAGTAGGCACAATGCAGACATGCGTCCAGGGGGAGCATTGCTTCAAACAGTCTGTATATGTGCCATTCCTGACAGACCAGTATTAGAATGCGACGGACCACTGGAGGTTTACTGTAACCCTTGGGGCTACATATTGACGATGAAACACAGAAATTGCATCGGGATTGAATATAGTAGGCACAATGCAGACATACGTCCAGGGGGAGCATTGCTTCAAACAGTCTGTATACGTGCCGTTCGTGACAGACCAGTATTAGAATGCGACGGACCACTGGAGGTTTACTGTAACCCTTGGGGCTACATATTGACGATGAAACACAGAAATTGCATCGGGATTGAATATAGTAGGCACAATGCAGACATACGTCCAGGGGGATAATTGCTTCAAACAATCTGTATACGTGCCGTTCCTGACAGACCAGTATTAGAATGCGACGGACCACTGGAGGTTTACTGTAACCCTTGGGGCTACATATTGACGATGAAACACAGAAATTGCATCGGGATTGAATATAGTAGGCACAATGCAGACATACGTACTGGGGGAACATAGCTTCAAACAGTCTGTATACGCGCCGTTCCTGACAGACCAGTATTAGAATGCGACGGACCACTGGAGGTTTACTGTAACCCTTGGGGCTACATATTGACGATGAAACACAGAAATTGCATCGGGATTGAATATAGTAGGCACAATGCAGACATACGTCCAGGGGGAGCATTGCTTCAAACAGTCTGTATACGTGCCGTTCGTGACAGACCAGTATTAGAATGCGACGGACCACTGGAGGTTTACTGTAACCCTTGGGGCTACATATTGACGATGAAACACAGAAATTGCATCGGGATTGAATATAGTAGGCACAATGCAGACATAAGTCCAGGGGGAGCATTGCTTCAAACAGTCTGTATATGTGCCGTTCCTGACAGACCAGTATTAGAATGCGACGGACCACTGGAGGTTTACTGTAACCCTTCGGGCTACATATTGACGATGAAACACAGAAATTGCATCGGGATTGAATATAGTAGGCACAATGCAGACATACGTCCAGGGGGAGCATTGCTTCAAACAGTCTGTATACGTGCCGTTCGTGACAGACCAGTATTAGAATGCGAGGGACCACTGGAGGTTTACTGTAACCCTTGGGGCTACATATTGACGATGAAACACAGAAATTGCATCGGGATTGAATATAGTAGGCACAATGCAGACATACGTCCAGGGGGAGCATTGCTTCAAACAGTCTGTATACGTGCCGTTCCTGACAGACCAGTATTAGAATGCGACGGACCACTGGAGGTTTACTGTAACCCTTGGGGCTACATATTGACGATGAAACACAGAAATTGCATCGGGATTGAATATAGTAGGCACAATGCAGACATACGTCCTGGGGGAACATAGCTTCAAACAGTCTGTATACGTGCCGTTCGTGACAGTTCAGTATTAGAATGCGACGGACCACTGGAGGTTTACTGTAACCCTTAGGGCTACATATTGACGATGAAACACAGAAAATGCATCGGGATTGAATATAGTAGGCACAATGCAGACATACGTCCAGGGGGAGCATTGCTTCAAACAGTCTGTATACTTGCCGTTCGTGACAGACCAGTATTAGAAAGCGACGGACCACTGGAGGTTTACTGTAACCCTTGGGGCTACATATTGACGATGAAACACAGAAATTGCATCGGGATTGAATATAGTAGGCACAATGCAGACATACGTCCAGGGGGAGCATTGCTTCAAACAGTCTGTATACGTGCCGTTCGTGACAGACCAGTATTAGAATGCGACGGACCACCGGAGGTTTACTGTAACCCTTGGGGCTACATATTGACGATGAAACACAGAAATTGCATCGGGATTGAATATAGTAGGCACAATGCAGACATGCGTCCAGGGGGAGCATTGCTTCAAACAGTCCGTATACGTGCCGTTCGTGACAGACCAGTATTAGAATGCGACGGACCACTGGAGGTTTACTGCAACCCTTGGGGCTACATATTGACGATGAAACACAGAAATTGCATCGGGATTGAATATAGTAGGCACAATGCAGACATACGTCCTGGGGGAACATAGCTTCAAACAGTCTGTATACGTGCCGTTCCTGACATACCACTATTAGAATGCGACGGACCACTGGAGGTTTACTGTAACCCTTGGGGCTACATATTGACTATGAATCACAGAAATTGCATCGGGATTGAATATAGTAGGCACAATGCAGACATACGTCCAGGGGGAGCATTGCTTCAAACAGTCTGTATACGTGCCGTTCGTGACAGACCAGTATTAGAATGCGACGGACCACTGGAGGTTTACTGTAACCCTTGGGGCTACATATTGACGATGAAACACAGAAATTGCATTGGGATTGAATATAGTAGACACAATGGAGACATACGTCCAGGGGGAGCATTGCTTCAAACAGTCTGTATACGTGCCGTTCCTGACAGACCAGTATTAGAATGCGACGGACCACTGGAGGTTTACTGTAACCCTTGGGGCTACATATTGACGATGAAACACAGAAATTGCATCGGGATTGAATATAGTAGGCACAATGCAGACATACGTCCAGGGGGAGCATTGCTTCAAACAGTCTGTATACGTGCCGTTCGTGACAGACCAGTATTAGAACGCGACGGACCACTGGAGGTTTACTGTAACCCTTGGGGCTACATATTGACGATGAAGCACAGAAATTGCATCGGGATTGAATATAGTAGGCACAATGCAGACATCCGCCCTGAAGGAACATAGCTTCAAACAGTCTGTATACGTGCCGTTCGTGACAGACCAGTATTAGAATGCGACGGACCACTGGAGGTTTACTGTATCCCTTAGGGCTACATATTGACGATGAAACACAGAAAATACATCGGGATTGAATATAGTAGGCACAATGCAGACATACGTCCAGGGGGAGCATTGCTTCAAACAGTCTGTACACTTGCCGTTCGTGACAGACCAGTATTAGAATGCGACGGACCACTGGAGGTTTACTGTAACCCTTGGGGCTACATATTGACGATGAAACACCGAAATTTCATCGGGATTGAATATAGTAGGCACAATGCAGACATACGTCCAGGGGGAGCATTGCTTCAAACAGTCTGTATACGTGCCGTTCGTGACAGGCCAGTATTAGAATGCGACGAACCACCGGAGGTTTACTGTAACCCTTGGGACTACATATTGACGATGAAACACAGAAATTGCATCGGGATTGAATATAGTAGTCAAAATGCAGACATACGTGCAGGGGGAGCATTGCTTCAAACAGTCTGTATACGTGCCGTTCGTGACAGACCAGTATTAGAATGCGACGGACCACTGGAGGTTTACTGTAACCCTTGGGGCTTCATATTGACGATGAAACACAGAAATTGCATCGGGATTGAATATAGTAGGCACAATGCAGACATACGTCCAGGGGGAGCATTGCTTCAAACAGTCTGTATACGTGCCGTTCGTGACAGACCAGTATTAGAATGCGACGGACCACTGGAGGTTTACTGTAACCCTTGGGGCTATATATTGACGATGAAACACAGAAATTGCATCGGGATTGAATATAGTAGGCACAATGCAGACATACGTCCAGGGGGAGCATTGCTTCAAACAGTCTGTATACGTGCCAATCGTGACAGACCAGTATTAGAATGCGACGGACCACTGGAGGTTTACTGTAACCCCTGGGGCTACATATTGGCGATGAAACACAGAAATTGCATCGGGATTGAATATAGTAGGCACAATGCAGACATACGTCCTGGGGGAACATAGCTTCAAACAGTCTGTATACGTGCCGTTCGTGACAGACCAGTATTAGAATGCGACGGACCACTGGAGGTTTACTGTAACCCTTGGGGCTACATATTGACGATGAAACACAGAAATTGCATCGGGATTGAATATAGTAGGCACAATGCAGACATACGTCCTGGGGAACATAGCTTCAAACAGTCTGTATACGTGCTGTTCCTGACAGACCAGTATTAGAATGCGACGGACCACTGGAGGTTAACTGTAACCCTTGGGGCTACATATTGACGATGAAACACAGAAATTGCATCGGGATTGAATATAGTAGGCGCAATGCAGACATACGTCCAGGGGGAGCATTGCTTCAAACAGTCTGTATACGTGCCGTTCGTGACAGACCAGTATTAGAATGCGACGGACCACTGGAGGTTTACTTTAACCCTTGCGGCTACATATTGACGATGAAACACAGAAATTGCATCGGGATTGAATATAGTAGGCACAATGCAGACATACGTCCAGGGGGAGCATTGCTTCAAACAGTCTGTATACGTGCCGTTCGTGATAGACCAGTATTAGAATGAGACAGACCACTGGAGATTTACTGTAACCCTTCGGGCTACATATTGACGATGAAACACAGAAATTGCATCGGGATTGAATATAGTAGGCACAATGCAGACATACGTCCAGGGGAAGCATTGCTTCAAACAGTCTGTATACGTGCCGTTCCTGACAGACCAGTATTAGAATGCGACGGACCACTGGAGGTTTACTGTAACCCTTGGGGCTACATATTGACGATGAAACACAGAAATTGCATCGGGATAGAATATTGTAGGCACAATGCAGACATACGTCCTGGGGGAACATAGCTTCAAACAGTCTGTATACGTGCCGTTCCTGACAGACCAGTATTAGAATGCGACGGACCACTGGAGGTTTACTGTAACCCTTGGGGCTACACATTGACGATGAAACACAGAAATTGCATCGGGATTGAATATAGTAGGCACAATGCAGACATACGTCATGCGGGGAACATAGCTTCAAACAGTCTGTATACGTGCCGTTCCTGACAGACCAGTATTAGAATGCGACGGACCACTGGAGGTTTACTGTAACCCTTGGGGCTACATATTGACGATGAAACACAGAAATTGCATCGGGATTGAATATAGTAGGCACAATGCAGACATACGTCCAGGGGGAGCATTGCTTCAAACAGTCTGTATACGTGCTGTTCGTGACAGACCAGTATTAGAATGCGACGGACCACTGGAGGTTTACTGTAACCCTTGGGGCTACATATTGACGATGAAACACAGAAATTGCATGGGGATTGAATATAGTAGGCACAATGCAGACATACGTCCAGGGGGAGCATTGCTTCAAACAGTCTGTATACGTGCCGTTGTTGACAGACCGGTATTAGAATGCGACGGACCACTGGAGGTTTACTGTGACCCTTGGGGCTACATATTGACGATGAAACACAGAAATTGCATCGGGATTGAATATAGTATTCACAATGCAGACATACGTCCAGGGGGAGCATTGCTTCAAACAGTCTGTATACGTGCCGTTCGTGACAGACCAGTATTAGAATGCGACGGATCACTGGAGGTTTACTGTAAAACTTGGGGCTACATATTGACGATGAAACACAGAAATTGCATCGGGATTGAATATAGTAGGCACAATGCAGACATACGTCCTGGGGGAACATACCTTCAAACAGTCTGTATACGTGCCGTTCGTGACAGACCAGTACTAGAATGCGACGGACCACTGGAGGTTTACTGTAACCGTTGGGGCTACATATTGACGATGAAACACGGAAATTGCATCGGGATTGAATATAGTAGGCACAATGCAGACATACGTCCAGGGGGAGCATTGCTTCAAACAGTCTGTATACGTGCCGTTCGTGACAGACCAGTATTAGAATGCGACGGACCACTGGAGGTTTACTGTAACCCTAGGGGCTTCACATTGACGATGAAACACTGAAATTGCATCGGGATTGAATATAGTAGGCACAATGCAGACATACGTCCAGGGGAAGCATTGCTTCAAACAGTCTGTATACGTGCCGTTCCTGACAGACCAGTATTAGAATGCGACGGACCACTGGAGGTTTACTGTAACCCTTGGGGCTACATATTGACGATGAAACACAGAAATTGCATCGGGATTGAATATTGTAGGCACAATGCAGACATCAGTCCTGGGGGAACATAGCTTCAAACAGTCTGTATACGTGCCGTTCCTGACAGACCAGTATTAGAATGCGACGGACCACTGGAGGTTTACTGTAACCCTTGGGGCTACATATTGACGATGAAACACAGAAATTGCATCGGGATTGAATATAGTAGGCACAATGCAGACATACGTCCAGGGGGAACATTGCTTCAAACAGTCTGTATACGTGCCGTTCCTGACAGACCAGTATTAGAATGCGACGGACCACTGGAGGTTTACTGTAACCCTTGGGGCTACATATTGACGATGAAACACAGAATTTGCATCGGGATTGAAACTAGTAGGCACAATGCAGACATACGTCCAGGGGGAGCATTGCTTCAAGCATTCTGTATACGTGCCGTTCCTGACAGACCAGTATTAGAATGCGACGGACCACTGGTTGTTTACTGTAACCCTTGGGGCTACATATTGACGATGAAACACAGAAATTGCATCGGGATTGAATATAGTAGGCACAATGCAGACATACGTCCTGGGGGACATAGCTTCAAACAGTCTGTATACGTGCCGTTGTTGACAGACCAGTATTAGAATGCGACGGACCACTGGAGGTTCACTGTAACCCTTGGGGCTACATATTGACGATGAAACACAGAATTTGCATCGGGATTGAAACTAGTAGGCACAATGCAGACATACGTCCAGGGGGAGCATTGCTTCAAGCATTCTGTATACGCGCCGTTCCTGACAGACCAGTATTAGAATGCGACGGACCACTGGAGGTTTACTGTAACCCTTGGGGCTACATATTGACGATGAAACACAGAAATTGCATCGGGATTGAATATAGTAGGCACAATGCAGACATACGTCCTGGGGGACATAGCTTCAAACAGTCTGTATACGTGCCGTTGTTGACAGACCAGTATTAGAATGCGACGGACCACTGGAGGTTTACTGTAACCCTTGGGGCTACATATTGACGATGAAACACAGAAATGGCATCGGGATTGAATATAGTAGGCACAATGCAGACATACGTCCAGGGGGAGCATTGCTTCAAACAGTGTGTATACGTGCCGTTCGTGACAGACCAGTATTAGAATGCGACGGACCACTGGAGGTTTACTGTAAACCTTGGGGCTACATATCGACGATGAAACACAGAAATTGCATCGGGATTGAATATAGTAGGCACAATGCAGACATACGTCCTGGGGGAACATAGCTTCAAACAGTCTGTATACGTGCCGTTCGTGACTGACCAGTATTAGAATGCGACGGACCACTGGAGGTTTACTGTAACCCTTGGGGCTACATATCGACGATAAAACACAGAAATTGCATCGGGATTGAATATAGTAGGCACAATGCAGACATACGTCCAGGGGGAGCATTGCTTCAAACAGTCTGTATACGTGCCTTTCGTGACAGACCAGTATTAGAATGCGACGGACCACTGGAGGTTTACTGTAACCCTTGGGGCTACATATTGACGATGAAACACAGAAAATGCATCGGGATTGAATATAGTAGGCACAATGCAGACATACGTCCTGCGGGGAACATAGCTTCAAACAGTCTGTATACGTGCCGTTCCTGACAGACCAGTATTAGAATGCGACGGACCACTGGAGGTTTACTGTGACCCTTGGGGCTACATATTGACGATGAAACACAGAAATTGCAACGGGATGGAATATAGTAGGCACAATGCAGACATACGTCAAGGGGGAGCATTGCTTCAAACAGTCTGTATACGTGCCGTTGTTGACAGACCAGTATTAGAATGCGACGGACCACTGGAGGTTTACTGTAACCCTTGGGGTTACATATTGACGATGAAACACAGAAATTGCATCGGGATTGAATATAGTAGGCACAATGCAGACATACGTCCAGGGGGAGCATTGCTTCAAACAGTCTGTATACGTGTCTTTCCTGACAGACCAGTATTAGAATGCGACGGACCACTGGAGTTTTACTGTAACCCTTGGGGCTACATATTGACGATGAAACACAGAAATTGCATCGGGATTGAATATAGTAGGCACAATGGAGACATACGTCCTGGGGGAACATAGCTTCAAAAAGTCTGTATACGTGCCGTTCCTGACAGACCAGTATTAGAATGCGACGGACCACTGGAGGTTTACTGTAACCCTTGGGGCTACATATTGACGATGAAACACAGAAATTGCATCGGGATTGAATATAGTAGGCACAATGCAGACATACGTCCAGGGGGAGCATTGCTTCAAACAGTCTGTATATGTGCCGTTCCTGACAGACCAGTATTAGAATGCGACGGACCACTGGAGGTTTACTGTAACCCTTGGGGCTACATATTGACGATGAAACACAGAAATTGCATCGGGATTGAATATAGTAGGCACAATGCAATCATACGTCCAGGGGGAGCATTGCTTCAAACAGTCTGTATACGTGCCGTTCGTGACAGACCAGTATTAGAATGCGACGGTTCACTGGAGGTTTACTGTAACCCTAGGGGTTTCATATTGACGATGAAACACAGAAATTGCATCGGGATTGAATATAGTAGGCACAATGCAGACATACGTCCAGGGGAAGCATTGCTTCAAACAGTCTGTATACGTGCCGTTCCTGACAGACCAGTATTAGAATGCGACGGACCACTGGAGGTTTACTGTAACCCTTGGGGCTACATATTGACGATGAAACACAGATATTGCATCGGGATTGAATATTGTAGGCACAATGCAGACATACGTCCTGGGGGAACATAGGTTCAAACAGTCTGTATACGTGCCGTTCGTGACAGACCAGTATTAGAATGCGACGGACCACTGGAGGTTTACTGTAACCCTTGGGGCTACATATTGACGATGAAACACAGAAATTGCATTGGGATTGAATATAGCAGGCACAATGCAGACATACGTCCAGGGGGAACATTGCTTCAAACAGTCTGTATACGTGCCGTTCCTGACAGACCAGCATTAGAATGCGACGGACCAGTGGAGGTTTACTGTAACCCTTGGGGCTACATATTGACGATGAAACACAGAATTTGCATCGGGATTGAAGCTAGTAGGCACAATGCAGACATACGTCCAGGGGGAGCATTGCTTCAAGCATTCTGTATACGTGCCGTTCCTGACAGACCAGTATTAGAATGCGACGGACCACTGGAGGTTTACTGTAACCCTTGGGGCTACATATTGACGATGAAACACAGAAATTGCATCGGGATTGAATATAGTAGGCACAATGCAGACATACGTCCAGGGTGAGAATTGCTTCAAACAGTCTGCATACATGCCGTTGTTGACAGACTAGTATTAGAATGCGACGGACCACTGGAGGTTTACTGTAACCCTTGGGGCTACATATTGGCGATCAAACACAGAAATTGCATCGGGATTGAATATAGTAGGCACAATGCAGACATACGTCCAGGGGGAGCATTGCTTCAAACAGTCTGTATACGTGCCGTTCCTGACAGACCAGTATTAGAATGCGACGGACCACTGGAGGTTAACTGTAACCCTTGGGGCTACATATTGACGATGAAACACAGAAATTGCATCGGGATTGAATATAGTAGGCGCAATGCAGACATACGTCCAGGTGGAGCATTGCTTCAAACAGTCTGTATACGTGCCGTTCGTGACAGACCAGTATTAGAATGCGACGGACCACTGGAGGTTTGCTTTAACCCTTGGGGCTACATATTGACGATGAAACACAGAAATTGCATCGGGATTGAATATAGTAGGCACAATGCAGACATACGTCCAGGGGGAGCATTGCTTCAAACAGTCTGTATACGTGCCGTTCCTGACAGACCAGTATTAGAATGCGACGGACCACTGGAGGTTTACTGTAAACCTTGGGGCTACATATCGACGATGAAACACAGAAATTGCATCGGGATTGAATATAGTAGGCACAATGCAGACATACGTCCAGGGGGAGCATTGCTTCAAACAGTCTGTATACGTGCTGTTCGTGACAGACCAGTATTAGAATGCGACGGCCCACTGGAGGTTTACTGTTACCCTTGGGGCTACATATTGACGATGAAACACAGAAATTGCATCAGGATTGAATATAGTAGGCACAATGCAGACATACGTCCAGGGGGAGCATTGCTTCAAACAGTCTGTATACGTGCCGTTCGGGACAGATCAGTATTAGAATGCGACGGACCACTGGAGGTTTACTGTGACCCTTGGGGCTACATATTGACGATGAAACACAGAAATTGCAACGGGATTGAATATAGTAGGCACAATGCAGTCATACGTCCAGGGGGAGCATTGCTTCAAACAGTCTGTATACGTGCCGTTGTTGACAGACCAGTATTAGAATGCGACGGACCACTGGAGGTTTACTGTAACCCTTGGGGCTACATATTGACGATGAAACACAGAAATTGCATCGGGATTGAATATAGTAGGCACATTGCAGACATACGTCCAGGGGGAGCATTGCTTCAAACAGTCTGTATACGTGCCGTTCGTGACAGACCAGTATTAGAATGCGACGGATCACTGGAGGTTTACTGTAAAACTTGGGGCTACATATTGACGATGAAACACAGAAATTGCATCGGGATTGAATATAGTAGACACAATGCTGACATACGTCCAGGGGGAGCATTGCTTCAAACAGTCAGTATACGTGCCGTTCCTGACAGTCCAGTATTAGAATGCGACGGACAACTGGAGGTTTACTGTAACCCTTGGGGCTACATATTGACGATGAAACACAGAAATTGCATCGGGATTGAATATAGTAGGCACAATGCAGACATACGTTCTGGGGGAACATAGCTTCAAAAAGTCTGTATACGTGCCATTCCTGACAGACCAGTATTAGAATGCGACGGACCACTGGAGGTTTACTGTAACCCTTGGGGCTACATATTGACGATGAAACACAGAAACTGCAACGGGATTGAATATAGTAGGCACAATGCAGACATACGTCCAGGGGGAGCATTGCTTCAAACAGTCTGTATATGTGCCGTTCCTGACAGACCAGTATTAGAATGCGACGGACCACTGGAGGTTTACTGTAACCCTTGGGGCTACATATTGACGATGAAACACAGAAATTGCATCGGGATTGAATATAGTAGGCACAATGCAGACATACGTCCAGGGGGAGCATTGCTTCAAACAGTCTGTATACGTGCCGTTCGTGACAGACCAGTATTAGAATGCGACGGACCACTGGAGGTTTACTGTAACCCTAGGGGCTACATAATGACGATGAAACACAGAAATTGCATCGGGATTGAATATAGTAGGCACAATGCAGACATACGTCCAGGGGAAGCATTGCTTCAAACAGTCTGTATACGTGCCGTTCCTGACAGACCAGTATTAGAATGCGACGGACCACTGGAGGTTTACTGTAACCCTTGGGGCTACATATTGACGATGAAACACAGAAATTGCATCGGGATAGAATATTGTAGGCACAATGCAGACATACGTCCTGGGGGAACATAGCTTCAAACAGTCTGTATACGTGCCGTTCCTGACAGACCAGTATTAGAATGCGACGGACCACTGGAGGTTTACTGTAACCCTTGGGGCTACATATTGGCGATGAAACACAGAAATTGCATCGGGATTGAATATAGTAGGCACAATGCAGACATACGTCCAGGGGGAACATTGCTTCAAACAGTCTGTATACGTGCCGTTCCTGACAGACCAGTATTAGAATGCGACGGACCACTGGAGGTTTACTGTAACCCTTGGGGCTACATATTGACGATAAAACACCGAATTTGCATCGGGATTGAAAGTAGTAGGCACAATGCAGACATACGTCCAGGGGGAGCATTGCTTCAAGCATTCTGTATACGTGCCGTTCCTGACAGACCAGTATTAGAATGCGACGGACCACTGGAGGTTTACTGTAACCCTTGGGGCTACATATTGGCGATGAAACACAGAAATTGCATCGGGATTGAATATAGTAGGCACAATGCAGACATACGTCCAGGGGGGAATTGCTTCAAACAGTCTGTATACGTGCCGTTCCTGACAGACCAGTATTAGAATGCGACGGACCACTGGAGGTTTACTGTAACCCTTGGGGCTACATATTGGCGATGAAACACAGAAATTGCATCGGGATTGAATATAGTAGGCACAATGCAGACATACGTCCAGAGGGAGAATTGCTTCAAACAGTCTGTATACGTGCCGTTCCTGACAGACCAGTATTAGAATGCGACGGACCACTGGAGGTTTACTGTAACCCTTGGGGCTACATATTGACGATGAAACACAGAAATTGCATCGGGATTGAATATAGTAGGCACAATGCAGAAATACGTCCAGGGGGAGCATTGCTTCAAACAGTCTGTATACGTGCCGTTCCTGACAGACCAGTATTAGAATGCGACGGACCACTGGAGGTTTACTGTAACCCTTGGGGCTACATATTGACGATGAAACACAGAAATTGCATCGGGATTGAATATAGTAGGCACAATGCAGACATACGTCCAGGGGGAGCATTGCTTCAAACAGTCTGTATACGTGCCGTTCCTGACACACCAGTATTAGAATGCGACGGACCACTGGAGGTTTACTGTAACCCTTGGGGCTACATATTGACGATGAAACACAGAAATTGCATCGGGATTGAATATAGTAGGCACAATGCAGACATACGTCCAGGGGGAGCATTGTTTCAAACAGTCTGTATACGTGCCGTTCGTGACAGACCAGTATTAGAATGCGACGGGCCACTGGAGCTTTACTGTGACCCTAGGGGCTACATATTGACGATGATACACAGAAATTGCATCGGGATTGAATATAGTAGGCACAATGCAGACATACGTCCAGGGGAAGCATTGCTTCAAACAGTCTGTATACGTGCCGTTCCTGACAGACCAGTATTAGAATGCGACGGACCACTGGAGGTTTACTGTAACCCTTGGGGCTACATATTGACGATGAAACACAGAAATTGCATCGGGATTGAATATAGTAGGCACAATGCAGACATACGTCCAGGGGGAGCATTGCTTCAAACAGTCTGTATACGTGCCGTTCCTGACAGACCAGTATTAGAATGCGACGGACCACTGGAGGCTTACTGTAACCCTTGGGGCTACATATTGACGATGAAACACAGAATTTGCATCGGGATTGAAACTAGTACTCACAATGCAGACATACGTCCAGGGGGAGCATTGCTTCAAGCAGTCTGTATACGTGCCGTTCGTGACAGACCAGTATTAGAATGCGACGGACCACTGGAGGTTTACTGTAACCCTTGGGGCTACATATTGACGATGAAACACAGAAATTGCATCGGGATTGAATATAGTAGGCACAATGCAGACATACGTCCAGGGGGAGAATTGCTTCAAACAGTCTGTATACGTGCCGTTCGTGACAGACCAGTATTAGAATGCGACGGACCACTGGAGGTTTACTGTAACCCTTGGGGCTACATATTGACGACGAAACACAGAAATTGCATCGGGATTGAATATAGTGGCCAAAATGCAGACATACGTCCTGGGGGAACATAGCTTCAAACAGTCTGTATACGTGCCGTTCCTGACAGACCAGTATTAGAATGCGACGGACCACTGGAGGTTTACTGTAACCCTTGGGGCTACATATTGACGATGAAACACAGAAATTGCATCGGGATTGAATATAGTAGGCACAATGCAGACATACGTCCAGGGGGAGCATTGCTTCAAACAGTCTGTATACGTGCCGTTCCTGACAGACCAGTATTAGAATGCGACGGACCACTGGAGTTTTTATGTAACCCTTGGGGCTACATATTGACGATGAAACACAGAAATTGCATCGGGATTGAATATAGTAGGCACAATGCAGACATACGTCCTGGGGGAAATAGCTTCAAAAAGTCTGCATACGTGCCGTTCCTAACAGACCAGTATTAGAATGCGACGGACCACTGGAGGTTTACTGTAACCCTTGGGGCTACATATTGACGATGAAACACAGAAATTGCATCCTGATTGAATATAGTAGGCACAATGCAGACATACGTCCAGGGGGAGCATTGCTTCAAACAGTCTGTATACGTGCCGTTCGTGACAGACCAGTATTAGAATGCGACGGACCACTGGAGGTTTACTGTAACCCTAGGGGCTACATATTGACGATGAAACACAGAAATTGCATCGGGATTGAATATAGTAGGCACAATGCAGACATACGTCCAGGGGAAGCACTGCTTCAAACAGTCTGTATACGTGCCGTTCCTGACACACCAGTATTAGAATGCGACGGATCACTGGAGGTTTACTGTAACCCTTGGGGCTAACTAGTGACGATGAAACACAGAAATTGCATCGGGATTGAATATAGTAGGCACAATGCAGACATACGTCCTGGGGGAACATAGCTTCAAACAGTCTGTATACGTGCCGTTCCTGACAGACCAGTATTAGAATGCGACGGACCACTGGAGGTTTACTGTAACCCTTGAGGCTACATATTAACGATGAAACACAGAAATTGCATCGGGATTGAATATAGTAGGCACAATGTAGACATACGTCCAGGGGGAGCATTGCTTCAAACAGTCTGTATACGTGCCGTTCCTGACAGACCAGTATTAGAATGCGACGGACCACTGGAGGTTTACTGTACCCCTTGGGGCTACATATTGACGATGAAACACCGAAATTGCATCGGGATTGAATATAGTAGGCACAATGCAGACATACGTCCAGGGGGAGAATTGCTTCAAACAGTCTGTATACGTGCCGTTCCTGACAGACCAGTATTAGAATGCGACGGACCACTGGAGGTATGCTGTAACCCTTGGGGCTACATATTGACGATGAAACACAGAAATTGCATCGGGATTGAATACAGTAGGCACAATGCAGACATACGTCCAGGGGGAGCATTGCTTCAAACAGTCTGTATACGTGCCGTTCCTGACAGACCAGTATTAGAATGCGACGGACCACTGGAGTTTTGATGTAACCCTTGGGGCTACATATTGACGATGAAACACAGAAATTGCAGCGGGATTGAATATAGTAGGCACAATGCAGACATACGTCCTGGGGGAACATAGCTTCAAAAAGTCTGTATACGTGCCGTTCCTGACAGACCAGTATTAGAATGCGACGGACCACTGGAGGTTTACTGTAACCCTTGGGGCTACATATTGACGATGAAACACAGAAATTGCATCGGGATTGAATATAGTAGGCACAATGCAGACATACGTCCAGGGGGAGCATTGCTTCAAACAGTCTGTATACGTGCCGTTCGTGACAGACCAGTATTAGAATACGACGGACCACAGGAGGTTTACTGTAACCCTAGGGGCTACATATTGACGATGAAACACAGAAATTGCATCGGGATTGAATATAGTAGGCACAATGCAGACATACGTCCAGGGGAAGCACTGCTTCAAACAGTCTGTATACGTGCCGTTCCTGACACACCAGTATTAGAATGCGACGGATCACTGGACGTTTACTGTAACCCTTGGGGCTACATATTGACGATGAAACACAGAAATTGCATCGGGATTGAATATAGTAGGCACAATGCAGACATACGTCCTGGGGGAACATAGCTTCAAACAGTCTGTATACGTGCCGTTCCTGACAGACCAGTATTAGAATGCGACGGACCACAGGAGGTTTACTGTAACCCTTGGGGCTACATATTGACGATGAAACACAGAAATTGCATCGGGATTGAATATAGTAGGCACAATGTAGACATACGTCCAGGGGGAGCATTGCTTCAAACAGTCTGTATATGTGCCGTTCCTGACAGACCAGTATTAGAATGCGACGGACCACTGGAGGTTTACTGTAACCCTTGGGGCTACATATTGACGATGAAACACAGAAATTGCATCGGGATTGAAACTAGTAGGCACAATGCAGACATACGTCCAGGGGGAGCATTGCTTCAAACAGTCTGTATACGTGCCGTTCCTGACAGACCAGTATTAGAATGCGACGGACCACTGGAGGTTTACTGTGACCCTTGGGGCTACATATTGACGATGAAACACAGAAATTGCATCGGGATTGAATATAGTAGAAACAATGCAGACATACGTCCAGGGGGAGCATTGCTTCAAACAGACTGTATACGTGCCGTTCCTGACAGACCAGTATTAGAATGCGACGGACCACTGGAGGTTTACTGTAACCCTTGTGGCTACATGTTGACGATGAAACACAGAAATTGCATCGGGATTGAATATAGTAGGCACAATGCAGACATACGTCCAGGGGGAGCATTGCTTCAAACAGTCTGTATACGTGCCGTTCCTGACAGACCAGTATTAGAATGCGACGGACCACTGGAGGTTTACTGTGACCCTTGGGGCTACATATTGACGATGAAACACAGAAATTGCATCGGGATTGAATATAGTAGGCACAATGCAGACATACGTCGAGGGGGAGCATTGCTTCAGACAGTCTGTATACGTGCCGTTCGTGACAGACCAGTATTAGAATGCGACGGATCACTGGAGGTTTACTGTAAAACTTGGGGCTACATATTGACGATGAAACACAGAAATTGCATCGGGATTGAATATAGTAGGCACAATGCAGACATACGTCCTGGGGGAACATCCCTTCAAACAGTCTGTATACGTGCCGTTCGTGACAGACCAGTACTAGAATGCGACGGACCACTGGAGGTTTACTGTAACCGTTGGGGCTACATATTGACGATGAAACACAGAAATTGCATCGGGATTGAATATAGTAGGCACAATGCAGACATACGTCCAGTGGGAGCATTGCTTCAAACAGTCTGTATACGTGCCGTTCCTGACAGACCAGTATTAGAATGCGCCGGACCACTGGAGGTTTACTGTAACCCTAGGGGCTTCATATTGACGATGAAACACAGAAATTGCATCGGGATTGAATATAGTAGGCACAATGCAGACATACGTCCAGGGGAAGCATTGCTTCAAACAGTCTGTATACGTGCCGTTCCTGACAGACCAGTATTAGAATGCGACGGACCACTGGAGGTTTACTGTAACCCTTGGGGCTACATATTGACGATTAAACACCGAAATTGCATCGGGATTGAATATAGTAGGCACAACGCAGACATACGTCCAGGGGGAGAATTGCTTCAAACAGTCTGTATACGTGCCGTTCCTGACAGACCAGTATTAGAATGCGACGGACCACTGGAGGTTTACTGTAACCCTTGGGGCTACATATTGACGATGAAACACAGAAATTGCATCGGGATTGAATATAGTAGGCACAATGCAGACATACGTCCAGGGGGAGCATTGCTTCAAACAGTCTGTATACGTGCCGTTCCTGACAGACCAGTATTAGAATGCGACGGACCACGGGAGGTTTACTGTAACCCTTGGGGCTACATATTGATGATGAAACACAGAAATTGCATCGGGATTGAATATAGTAGGCACAATGCAGACATACGTCGAGGGGGAGCATTGCTTCAAACAGTCTGTATACGTGCCGTTCCTGACAGACCAGTATTAGAATGCGACGGACCACTGGAGGTTTACTGTAACCCTTGGGGCTACATATTGGCGATGAAACACAGAAATTGCATCGGGATTGAATATAGTAGGCACAATGCAGACATACGTCCAGGGGGAGCATTGCTTCAAACAGTCTGTATACGTGCCGTTCCTGACAGACCAGTATTACAATGCGACGGACCACTGGAGGTTTACTGTAACCCTTGGGGCTACATTTTGACGATGAATTACAGATATTGCATCGGGATTGAATATAGTAGGCACAATGCAGACACACGTCCAGGGGGAGAAATTCTTCAAACAGTCTGTATACGTGCCGTTCCTGACAGACCAGTATTAGAATGCGACGGACCACTGGAGGTTTACTGTAACCCTTGGGGCTACATATTGGCGATGAAACACAGAAATTGCATCGGGATTTAAAATAGTAGGCACAATGCAGACATACGTCCAGGGGGAGCATTGCTTCAAACAGTCTGTATACGTGCCGTTCCTGACAGACCAGTATTAGAATGCGACGGACCACTGGAGGTTTAATGTAACCCTTGGGGCTTCATATTGACGATGAAACACAGAAATTGCATCGGGATTGAATATAGTAGAAACAATGCAGACATACGTCCAGGGGGAGCATTGCTTCAAACAGTCTGTATACGTGCCGTTCCTGACAGACCAGTATTAGAATGCGACGGACCACTGGAGGTTTACTGTAACCCTTGGGGCTACATATTGACGATGAAACACAGAAATTGCATCGGGATTGAATATAGTAGGCACAATGCAGACATACGTCCAGGGGGAGCATTGCTTCAAACAGTCTGTATACGTGCCGTTCGTGACAGACCA
Organism: Schistocerca serialis cubense; assembly: GCF_023864345.2. Lineage (NCBI taxonomy): Eukaryota > Metazoa > Arthropoda > Insecta > Orthoptera > Acrididae > Schistocerca > Schistocerca serialis. Next base: position 468,758,712 of record NC_064646.1, on the reverse strand, counting down.
GTATTAGAATACGACGGACCACAGGAGGTTTACTGTAACCCTAGGGGCTACATATTGACGATGAAACACAGAAATTGCATCGGGATTGAATATAGTAGGCACAATGCAGACATACGTCCAGGGGAAGCACTGCTTCAAACAGTCTGTATACGTGCCGTTCCTGACACACCAGTATTAGAATGCGACGGATCACTGGACGTTTACTGTAACCCTTGGGGCTACATATTGACGATGAAACACAGAAATTGCGTCGGGATTGAATATAGTAGGCGCAATGCAGACATACGTCCTGGGGGAACATAGCTTCAAACAGTCTGTATACGTGCCGTTCCTGACAGACCAGTATTAGAATGCGACGGACCACAGGAGGTTTACTGTAACCCTTGGGGCTACATATTGACGATGAAACACAGAAATTGCATCGGGATTGAATATAGTAGGCACAATGTAGACATACGTCCAGGGGGAGCATTGCTTCAAACAGTCTGTATACGTGCCGTTCCTGACAGACCAGTATTAGAATGCGACGGACCACTGGAGGTTTACTGTAACCCTTGGGGCTACATATTGACGATGAAACACAGAAATTTCATCGGGATTGAAACTAGTAGGCACAATGCAGACATACGTCCAGGGGGAGCATTGCTTCAAACAGTCTGTATACGTGCCGTTCCTGACAGACCAGTATTAGAATGCGACGGACCACTGGAGGTTTACTGTGACCCTTGGGGCTACATATTGACGATGAAACACAGAAATTGCATCGGGATTGAATATAGTAGAAACAATGCAGACATACGTCCAGGGGGAGCATTGCTTCAAACAGTCTGTATACGTGCCGTTCCTGACAGACCAGTATTAGAATGCGACGGACCACTGGAGGTTTACTGTAACCCTTGTGGCTACATATTGACGATGAAACACAGAAATTGCATCGGGATTGAATATAGTAGGCACAATGCAGACATACGTCCAGGGGGAGCATTGCTTCAAACAGTCTGTATACGTGCCGTTCCTGACAGACCAGTATTAGAATGCGACGGACCACTGGAGGTTTACTGTGACCCTTGGGGCTACATATTGACGATGAAACACAGAAATTGCATCGGGATTGAATATAGTAGGCACAATGCAGACATACGTCGAGGGGGAGCATTGCTTCAGACAGTCTGTATACGTGCCGTTCGTGACAGACCAGTATTAGAATGCGACGGATCACTGGAGGTTTACTGTAAAACTTGGGGCTACATATTGACGATGAAACACAGAAATTGCATCGGGATTGAATATAGTAGGCACAATGCAGACATACGTCCTGGGGGAACATACCTTCAAACAGTCTGTATACGTGCCGTTCGTGGCAGACCAGTACTAGAATGCGACGGACCACTGGAGGTTTACTGTAACCGTTGGGGCTACATATTGACGATGAAACACAGAAATTGCATCGGGATTGAATATAGTAGGCACAATGCAGACATACGTCCAGTGGAAGCATTGCTTCAAACAGTCTGTATACGTGCCGTTCCTGACAGGCCAGTATTAGAATGCGTCGGACCACTGGAGGTTTACTGTAACCCTAGGGGCTTCATATTGACGATGAAACACAGAAATTGCATCGGGATTGAATATAGTAGGCACAATGCAGACATACGTCCAGGGGAAGCATTGCTTCAAACAGTCTGTATACGTGCCGTTCCTGACAGACCAGTATTAGAATGCGACGGACCACTGGAGGTTTACTGTAACCCTTGGGGCAACATATTGACGATTAAACACCGAAATTGCATCGGGATTGAATATAGTAGGCACAACGCAGGCATACGTCCAGGGGGAGAATTGCTTCAAACAGTCTGTATACGTGCCGTTCCTGACAGACCAGTATTAGAATGCGACGGACCACTGGAGGTTTACTGTAACCCTTGGGGCTACATATTGACGATGAAACACAGAAATTGCATCGGGATTGAATATAGTAGGCACAATGCAGACATACGTCCAGGGGGAGCATTGCTTCAAACAGTCTGTATACGTGCCGTTCCTGACAGACCAGTATTAGAATGCGACGGACCACGGGAGGTTTACTGTAACCCTTGGGGCTACATATTGATGATGAAACACAGAAATTGCATCGGGATTGAATATAGTAGGCACAATGCAGACATACGTCGAGGGGGAGCATTGCTTCAAACAGTCTGTATACGTGCCGTTCCTGAAAGACCAGTATTAGAATGCGACGGACCACTGGAGGTTTACTGTAACCCTTGGGGCTACATATTGGCGATGAAACACAGAAATTGCATCGGGATTGAATATAGTAGGCACAATGAAGACATACGTCCAGGGGGAGCATTGCTTCAAACAGTCTGTATACGTGCCGTTCCTGACAGACCAGTATTACAATGCGACGGACCACTGGAGGTTTACTGTAACCCTTGGGGCTACATATTGACGATTAATTACAGAAATTGCATCGGGATTGAATATAGTAGGCACAATGCAGACACACGTCCAGGGGGAGAAATTCTTCAAACAGTCTGTATACGTGCCGTTCCTGACAGACCAGTATTAGAATGCGACGGACCACTGGAGGTTTACTGTAACCCTTGGGGCTACATATTGGCGATGAAACACAGAAATTGCATCGGGATTTAATATAGTAGGCACAATGCAGACATACGTCCAGGGGGAGCATTGCTTCAAACAGTCTGTATACGTGCCGTTCCTGACAGACCAGTATTAGAATGCGACGGACCACTGGAGGTTTACTGTAACCCTTGGGGCTTCATATTGACGATGAAACACAGAAATTGCATCGGGATTGAATATAGTAGAAACAATGCAGACATACGTCCAGGGGGAGCAATGCTTCAAACAGTCTGTATACGTGCCGTTCCTGACAGACCAGTATTAGAATGCGACGGACCACTGGAGGTTTACTGTAACCCTTGGGGCTACATATTGACGATGAAACACAGAAATTGCATCGGGATTGAATATAGTAGGCACAATGCAGACATACGTCCAGGGGGAGCATTGCTTCAAACAGTCTGTATACGTGCCGTTCCTGACAGACCAGTATTAGAATGCGATGGACCACTGGAGGTTTACTGTAACCCTTGGGGCTACATATTGACGATGAAACACAGAAATTGCATCGGGATTGAATATAGTAGGCACAATGCAGACATACGTCCAGGGGGAGAATTGCTTCAAACTGACTGTATACGTGCCGTTCCTGACAGACCAGTATTAGAACACGACGGACCACTGGAGGTTTACTGTAACCCTTGGGGCTACATATTGGCGATGAAATACAGAAATTGCATCGGGATTGAATATAGTAGGCACAATGCAGACACACGTCCAGGGGGAGCATTGCTTCAAACAGTCTGTATACGTGCCATTCCTGACTGACCAGTATTAGAATGCGACGGACCACTGGAGGTTTACTGTAACCCTTGGGGCTACATATTGGCGATGAAACACAGAAAATGCATCGGGATTGAATATAGTAGGCACAATGCAGACATACGTCCTGGGGGAGCATTGCTTCAAACAGTCTGTATACGTGCCGTTCCTGACAGACCAGTATTAGAATGCGACGGACCACTGGAGGTTTACTGTAACCCTTGGGGCTACATATTGACGATGAAACACAGAAATTGCATCGGTATTGAATATAGTAGGCACAATGCAGACATACGTGCAGGAGGAGCATTGCTTCAAACAGTCTGTATACGTGCCGTTCCTGACAGACCAGTATTAGAATGCGACGGACCACTGGAGGTTTACTGTAACCCTTGGGGCTACATATTGACGATGAAACACAGAAATTGCATCGGGATTGAATATAGTAGGCACAATGCAGACATACGTCCAGGGGGAGCATTGCTTCAAACAGTCTGTATACGTGCCGTTCCTGACAGACCAGTATTAGAATGCGACGGACCACTGGAAGTTTACTGTAACCCTTGGGGCTACATATTGACGATGAAACACAGAAATTGCATCGGGATTGAATATAGTAGGCACCATGCAGACATACGTCCAGGGGGAGAATTGCTTGAAACAGTCTGTATACGTGCCGTTCCTGACAGACCAGTATTAGAACGCGACGGACCACTGGAGGTTTACTGTAACCCTTGGGGCTACATATTGGCGATGAAATACAGAAATTGCATCGGGATTGAATATAGTAGGCACAATGCAGACACACGTCCAGGGGGAGCATTGCTTCAAACAGTCTGTATACGTGCCATTCCTGACTGAACAGTATTAGAATGCGACGGACCACTGGAGGTTTACTGTAACCCTTGGGGCTACATATTGGCGATGAAACACAGAAATTGCATCGGGATTGAATATAGTAGGCACAATGCAGACATACGTCCAGGGGGAGCATTGCTTCAAACAGTCTGTATACGTGCCGTTCCTGACAGACATGTATTAGAAAGCGACGGACCACTGGAGGTTTACTGTAACCCTTGGGGCTACATATTGACGATGAAACACAGAAATTGCATCGGTATTGAATGTAGTGGGCACAATGCAGACATACGTGCAGGAGGAGCATTGCTTCAAACAGTCTGTATACGTGCCGTTCGTGACAGACCAGTATTAGAATGCGACGGACCACTGGAGGTTTACTGTAACCCTTGGGGCTACATATTGACAATGAAACACAGAAATCGCATCGGGATTGAATATAGTAGGCACAATGCAGACATACGTCCAGGGGGAGCATTGCTTCAAACAGTCTGTATACGTGCCGTTCCTTACAGACCAGTATTAGAATGCGACGGACCACTGGAGGTTTACTGTAACCTTTGGGGCTACATATTGACGATTAAACACAGAAATTGCATCGGGATTGAATATATTAGGCACAATGCAGACATACGTCCAGGGGGAGCATTGCTTCAAACAGTGTGTATACGTGCCGTTCCTGACAGACCAGTATTAGAATGCGACGGGCCACTGGAGGTTTACTGTAACCCTTGGGGCTACATATTGACGATGAAACACAGAAATTGCATCGGGATTGAATATAGTAGGCACAATGCAGACATACGTCCAGGGGGAGCATTGCTTCAAACAGTCTGTATACGTGCCGTTCCTGACAGACCAGTATTAGAATGCGACGGACCACTGGAGGTTTACTGTAACCCTTGGGGCTACATATTGACGATGAAACACAGAAATTGCATCGGGATTGAATATAGTAGGCACAATGCAGACATACGTCCATGGGGAGCATTGCTTCAAACAGTCTGTATACGTGCCGTTCCTGACAGACCAGTATTAGAATGCGACGGACCACTGGTGGTTTACTGTAACCCTTGGGGCTACATATTGAAGATGAAACACAGAAATTGCATCGGGATTGAATATAGTAGGCACAATGCAGACATACGTGCAGGGGGAGCATTGCTTCAAACAGTCTGTATACGTGCCGTTCCTGACAGACCAGTGTTAGAATGCGACGGACCACTGGAGGTTTACTGTAACCCTTGGGGCTACATATTGACGATGAAACACAGAAATTGCATCGGGATTGAATATAGTAGGTACAACGCAGACATACGTCCAGGGGGAGCATTGCTTCAAACAGTCTGTATACGTGCTGTTCCTGACAGACCAGTATTAGAATGCGACGGACCACTGGAGGTTTACTGTAACCCTTGGGGCTACATATTGACGATGAAACACAGAAATTGCATCGGGATTGAATATAGTAGGCACAATGCAGACATACGTCCTGGGGGAGCATTGCTTCAAACAGTCTGTATACGTGCCGTTCCTGACAGACCAGTATTAGAATGCGACGGACCACTGGAGGTTTACTGTAACCCTTGGGGCTACATATTGACGATGAAACACAGAAATTGCATCGGGATTGAATATAGTAGGCACAATGCAGACATACGTCCAGGGCGAGCATTGCTTCAAACAGTCTGAATACGTGCCGTTCCTGACAGACCAGTATTAGAATGCGACGGACCACTGGAGGTTTACTGTAACCCTTGGGGCTACATATTGACGATGAAACACAGAAATTGCATCGGGATTGAATATAGTAGGCACAATGCAGACATACGTCCAGGGGGAGCATTGCTTCAAACAGTCTGAATATGTGCCGTTCCTGACAGATCAGTATTAGAATGCGATGGACCACTGGAGGTTTACTGTAACCCTTGGGGCTACATATTGACGATGAAACACAGAAATTGCATCGGGATTGAATATAGTAGGCACAATGCAGACATACGTCCAGGGGGAGCATTGCTTCAAACAGTTTGAATACGTGCCGTTCCTGACAGACCAGTATTAGAATGCGACGGACCACTGGAGGATTACTGTAACTCTTGGGGCTACATATTGACGATGAAACACAGAAATTGCATCGGGATTGAATATAGTAGGCACAATGCAGACATACGTCCAGGGGGAGCATTGCTTCAAGCAGTCTGTATACGTGCCGTTCCTAACAGACCAGTATTAGAATGCGACGGACCACTGGAGGTTTACTGTAACCCTTGGGGCTATATATTGACGATGAAACACAGAAATTGCATCGGGATTGAATATAGTAGGCACAATGCAGACATACGTCCAGGGAGAGCATTGCTTCAAACAGTCTGTATACGTGCCGTTCCTGACAGACCAGTATTAGAATGCGACGGACCACTGGAGGATTACTGTAACTCTTGGGGCTACATATTGACGATGAAACACAGAAATTGCATCGGGATTGACTATAGTAGGCACAATGCAGACATACGTCCAGGGGGAGCATTGCTTCAAACAGTCTGAATACGTGCCGCTCCTGACAGACCAGTATTAGAATGCGACGGACCACTGGAGGATTACTGTAACCCTTGGGGCTACATATTGGCGATGAAACACAGAAATTGCATCGGGATTGAATATAGTAGGCACAATGCAGACATACGTCCAGGGGGAGCATTGCTTCAAACAGTCTGTATACGTGCCGTTCCTGACAGACCAGTATTAGAATGCGACGGACCACTGGAGGTTTACTGTAACCCTTGGGGCTACATATTGACGATGAAACACAGATATTGCATCGGGATTGAATATAGTACAAACAAAGCATCATACGTCCAGGGGGAGCACTGCTTCAAGCAGTCTGAATACGTGCCGTTCCTGACAGACCAGTATTAGAATGCGACGGACCACTGGAGGTTTACTGTAACCCTTGGGGCTACATATTGACGATGAAACACAGAAATTGCATCGGGATTGAATATAGTAGGCACAATGCAGACACACGTCCAGGGGGAGCATTGCTTCAAACAGTCTGAATACGTGCCGTTCCTGACAGACCAGTATTAGAATGCGACGGACCACTGGATGATTACTGTAACCCTTGGGGCTACATATTGACGATGAAACACAGAAATTGCATCGGGATTGAATATAGTAGGCACAATGCAGACATACGTCCAGGGGGAGCATTGCTTCAAACAGTCTGAATACGTGCCGTTCCTGACAGACCAGTATTAGAATGCGGCGGACCACTGGAGGTTTACTGTAACCCTTGGGGCTACATATTGACGATGAAACACAGAAATTGCATCGGGATTGAATATAGTAGGCACAATGCAGACATACGTCCAGGGGGAGCATTGCTTCAAACAGTCTGTATACGTGCCGTTCCTGACAGACCAGTATTAGAATGCGACGGACCACTGGAGGTTGACTGTTAGCCTTGGGGCTACATATTGACGACGAAACACAGAAATTGCATCGGGATTGAATATAGTAGGCACAATGCAGACATACGTCCAGGGGGAGCATTGCTTCAAACAGTCTGTATACGTGCCGTTCCTGACAGACCAGTATTAGAATGCGACGGACCACTGGAGGTTTACTGTAACCCTTGGGGCTACATATTGACGATGAAACACAGGAATTGCATCGGGATTTAATATAGTAGGCACAATGCAGACATACGTCCAGGGGGAGCATTGCTTCAAACAGTCTGAATACGTGCCGTTCCTGACAGACCAGTATTAGAATGCGACGGACCACTGGAGGTATACTGCAACCCTTGGAGCTACATATTGACGATGAAACACAGATATTGCATCGGGATTGAATATATTAGAAACAATGCAGACATACGTCCAGGGGAGCATTGCTTCAAACAGTCTGAATACGTGCCGTTCCTGACAGACCAGTATTAGAATGCGGCGGACCACTGGAGGTTTACTGTAACCCTTTGGGCTACATATTGACGATGAAACACAGAAATTGCATCGGGATTGAATATAGTGGGCACAATGCAGACATACGTCCAGGGGGAGCATTGCTTCAAACAGTCTGTATACGTGCCGTTCCTGACAGACCAGTATTAGAATGCGACGGACCACTGGAGGTTGACTGTTAGCCTTGGGGCTACATATTGACGACGAAACACAGAAATTGCATCGGGATTGAATATAGTAGGCACAATGCAGACATACGTCCAGGGGGAGCATTGCTTCAAACAGTCTGTATACGTGCCGTTCCTGACAGACCAGTATTAGAATGCGACGGACCACTGGAGGTTTACTGTAACCCTTGGGGCTACATATTGACGATGAAACACAGAAATTGCATCGGGATTTAATATAGTAGGCACAATGCAGACATACGTCCAGGGGGAGCATTGCTTCAAACAGTCTGAATACGTGCCGTTCCTGACAGACCAGTATTAGAATGCGACGGACCACTGGAGGTATACTGTAACCCTTGGGGCTACATATTGACGATGAAACACAGATATTGCATCGGGATTGAATATAGTAGAAACAATGCAGACATACGTCCACGGGAGCATTGCTTCAAACAGTCTGAATACGTGCCGTTCCTGACAGACCAGTATTAGAATGCGGCGGACCACTGGAGGTTTACTGTAACCCTTGGGGCTACATATTGACGATGAAACACAGAAATTGCATCGGGATTGAATATAGTAGGCACAATGCAGACATACGTCCAGGGGGAGCATTGCTTCAAACAGTCTGTATACGTGCCGTTCCTGACAGACCAGTATTAGAATGCGACGGACCACTGGAGGTTGACTGTTAGCCTTGGGGATACATATTGACGACGAAACACAGAAATTGCATCGGGATTGAATATAGTAGGCACAATGCAGACATACGTCCAGGGGGAGCATTGCTTCAACCAGTCTGTATACGTGCCGTTCCTGACAGACCAGTATTAGAATGCGACGGACCACTGGAGGTTTACTGTAGCCCTTGGGGCTACATATTGACGATGAAACACAGAAATTGCATCGGGATTTAATATAGTAGGCACAATGCAGACATACGTCCAGGGGGAGCATTGCTTCAAACAGTCTGAATACGTGCCGTTCCTGACAGACCAGTATTAGAATGCGACGGACCACTGGAGGTATACTGTAACCCTTGGGGCTACATATTGACGATGAAACACAGATATTGCATCGGGATTGAATATAGTAGAAACAATGCAGACATACGTCCAGGGGAGCATTGCTTCAAACAGTCTGAATACGTGCCGTTCCTGACAGACCAGTATTAGAATGCGACGGACCAATGGAGGTTTACTGTAACCCTTGGGGCTACATATTGACGATGAAACTCAGAAATTGCATCGGGATTGAATATAGTAGGCACAATGCAGACATACGTCCAGGGGGAGCATTGCTTCAAACAGTCTGAATACGTGCCGTTCCTGACAGACCAGAATTAGAATGCGACGGACCACTGGAGGATTACTGTAAACCTTGGGGCTACATATTGACGATGAAACTCAGAAATTGCATCGGGATTGAATATAGTAGGCACAATGCAGACATACGTCCAGGGGGAGCATTGCTTCAAACAGTCTGTATACGTGCCGTTCCTGACAGACCAGTATTAGAATGCGACGGACCACTGGAGGTTTACTGTAACCCTTGGGGCTACATATTGACGATGAAACACAGAAATTGCATCGGGATTGAATATAGTAGGCACAATGCAGACATACGTCCAGGGAAAGCATTGCTTCAAACAGTCTGTATACGTGCCGTTCCTGACAGACCAGTATTAGAATGCGACGGACCACTGGAGGTTTACTGTTAGCCTTGGGGCTACATATTGACGACGAAACACAGAAATTGCATCGGGATTGAATATAGTAGGCACAATGCAGACATACGTCCAGGGGGAGCATTGCTCCAAACAGTCTGTATACTTGCCTTTCCTGACAGACCAGTATTAGAATGCGACGGACCACTGGAGGTTTACTGTAACCCTTGGGGCTACATATTGACGATGAAACACAGAAATTGCATCGGGATTGAATATAGTAGGCACAATGCAGACATACGTCCAGGGGGAGCATTGCTTCAAACAGTCTGAATACGTGCCGTTCCTGACAGATCAGTATTAGAATGCGACGGACCACTGGAGGTTTACTGTAACCCTTGGGGCTACATATTGACGATGAAACACAGAAATTGCATCGGGATTGAATATAGTAGGCACAATGCAGACATACGTCCAGGGGGAGCATTGCTTCAAACAGTCTGAATACGTGCCGTTCCTGACAGATCAGTATTAGAATGCGACGGACCACTGGAGGATTACTGTAACCCTTGGGGCTACATATTGACGATGAAACACAGAAATTGCATCGGGATTGAATATAGTAGGCACAATGCAGACATACGTCCAGGGGGAGCATTGCTTCAAACAGTCTGAATACGCGCCGTTCCTGACAGACCAGTATTAGAATGCGACGGACCACTGGAGGATTACTGTAACTCTTGGGGCTACATATTGACGATGAAACACAGAAATTGCATCGGGATTGAATATAGTAGGCACAATCCAGACATACGTCCAGGGGGAGCATTGCTTCAAACAGTCTGTATACGCGCCGTTCCTGACAGACCAGTATTAGAATGCGACGGACCACTGGAGGTTTTCTCTAACCCTTGGGGCAACATATTGACGATGGAACACAGAAATTGCATCGGGATTGAATATAGTAGGCACAATGCAGACATACGTCCAGGGAGAGCATTGCTTCAAACAGTCTGTATACGTGCCGTTCCTGACAGACCAGTATTAGAATGCGACGGACCACTGGAGGATTACTTTACCTCTTGGGGCTACATATTGACGATGAAACACAGATATTGCATCGGGATTGAATATAGTAGGCACAATGCAGACATACGTCCAGGAGGAGCATTGCTTCAAACAGTCTGAATACGTGCCGCTCCTGACAGACCAGTATTAGAATGCGATGGACCACTGGAGGTTTACTGTAACCCTTGGGGCTACATATTGGCGATGAAACACAGAAATTGCATCGGGATTGAATATAGTAGGCACAATGCAGACATACGTCCAGGGGAAGCATTGCTTCAAACAGTCTGTATTCGTGCCGTTCCTGACAGACCAGTATTAGAATGCGACGGACCACTGGAGGTTTACTGTAACCCTTGGGGCTACATATTGACGATGAAACACAGATATTGCATCGGGATTGAATATAGTAGAAACAATGCAGACATACGTCCAGGGGGAGCATTGCTTCAAACAGTCTGAATACGTGCCGTTCCTGACAGACCAGTATTAGAATGCGACGGACCACTGGAGGTTTACTGTAACCCTTTGGGCTACATATTGACGATGAAACACAGAAATTGCATCGGGATTGAATATAGTAGGCACAATGCAGACATACGTCCAGGGGGAGCATTGCTTCAAACAGTCTGAATACGTGCCGTTCCTGACAGACCAGTATTAGAATGCGACGGACCACTGGAGGATTACTGTAACCCTTGGGGCTACATATTGACGATGAAACACAGAAATTGCATCGGGATTGAATATAGTAGGCACAATGCAGACATACGTCCAGGGGGAGCATTGCTTCAAACAGTCTGTATACGTGCCATTCCTGACAGACCAGTATTAGAATGCGACGGACCACTGGAGGTTTACTTTAACCCTTGGGGCTACATATTGACGATGAAACACAGAAATTGCATCGGGATTGAATATAGTAGTCACAATGCAGACATACGTCCAGGGGGAGCATTGCTTCAAACAGTCTGTATACGTGCCGTGCCTGACAGACCAGTATTAGAATGCGACGGACCACTGGAGGTTTACAGTAACCCTTGGGGCTACATATTGACGACGAAACACAGAAATTGCATCGGGATTGAATATAGTAGGCACAATGCAGACATACGTCCAGGGGGAGCATTGCTTCAAACAGTCTGTATACGTGCCGTTCCTGACAGACCAGTATTAGAATGCGACGGACCACTGGAGGTTTACTGTAACCCTTGGGGCTACATATTGACGATGAAACACAGAAATTGCATCGGGATTGAATATAGTAGGCACAATGCAGACATACGTCCAGGGGGAGCATTGCTTCAAACAGTCTGTATACGTGCCGTTCCTGACAGACCAGTATTAGAATGCGACGGACCACTGGAGGTTTACTGTAACCCTTGGGGCTACATATTGACGATGAAACACAGAAATTGCATCGGGATTGAATATAGTAGGCACAATGCAGACATACGTCCAGGGGGAGCATTGCTTCAAACAGTCTGTACACGTGCCGTTCGTGACAGACCAGTATTAGAATGCGACGGACCACTGGAGGTTTACTGTAACCCTTGGGGCTACATATTGACGATGAAACACAGAAATTGCATCGGGATTGAATATAGTAGGCACAATGCAGACATACGTCCAGGGGGAGCATTGCTTCAAACAGTTTGTATACGTGCCGTTCGTGACAGACCAGTATTAGAATGCGACGGACCACTGGAGGTTTACTGTAACCCTTGGGGCTACATATTGACGATGAAACACAGAAATTGCAATGGGATTGAATATAGTAGGCACAATGCAGACATACGTCCAGCGGGAGCATTGCTTCAAACAGTCTGTATACGTGCCGTTCCTGACACACCAGTATTAGAATGCGACGGACCACTGGTGGTTTACTGTAACCCTTGGGGCTACATATTGACGATGAAACACAGAAATTGCATCGGGATTGAATATAGTAGGCACAATGCAGACATACGTCCAGGGGGAGTATTGCTTCAAACAGTCTGTATACGTGCCGTTCCTGACAGACCAGTATTAGAATGCGACGGACCACTGGAGGTTTACTGTTAGCCTTGGGGCTACATATTGACGACGAAACACAGAAATTGCATCGGGATTGAATATAGTAGGCACAATGCAGACATACGTCCAGGGGGAGCATTGCTTCAAACATTCTGAATACGTGCCGTTCCTGACAGACCAGTATTAGAATGCGACGGACCACTGGAGGATTACTGTAACCCTTGGGGCTACATATTGACGATGCAACACAGAAATTGCATCGGGATTGAATATAGTAGGCACAATGCAGACATACGTCCAGGGGGAGCATTGCTTCAAACAGTCTGTATACGTGCCGTTCCTTACAGACCAGTATTAGAATGCGACGGACCACTGGAGGTTTACTGTAACCTTTGGGGCTACATATTGACGATTAAACACAGAAATTGCATCGGGATTGAATATAGTAGGCACAATGCAGACATACGTCCAGAGGGAGCATTGCTTCAAACAGTGTGTATACGTGCCGTTCCTGACAGACCAGTATTACAATGCGACGGGCCACTGGAGGTTTACTGTAACCCTTGGGGCTACATATTGACGATGAAACACAGAAATTGCATCGGGATTGAATATAGTAGGCACAATGCAGACATACGTCCAGGGGGAGCATTGCTTCAAACAGTCTGTATACGTGCCGTTCCTGACAGACCAGTATTAGAATGCGACGGACCACTGGAGGTTTACTGTAACCCTTGGGGCTACATATTGACGATGAAACACAGAAATTGCATCGGGATTGAATATAGTAGGCACAATGCAGACATACGTCCATGGGGAGCATTGCTTCAAACAGTCTGTATACGTGCCGTTCCTGACAGACCAGTATTAGAATGCGACGGACCACTGGTGGTTTACTGTAACCCTTGGGGCTACATATTGAAGATGAAACACAGAAATTGCATCGGGATTGAATATAGTAGGCACAATGCAGACATACGTGCAGGGGGAGCATTGCTTCAAACAGTCTGAATACGTGCCGTTCCTGACAGACCAGTATTAGAATGCGACGGACCACTGGAGGTTTACTGTAACCCTTGGGGCTACATATTGACGATGAAACACAGAAATTGCATCGGGATTGAATATAGTAGGTACAATGCAGACATACGTCCAGGGGGAGCATTGCTTCAAACAGTCTGTATACGTGCTGTTCCTGACAGACCAGTATTAGAATGCGACGGACCACTGGAGGTTTACTGTAACCCTTGGGGCTACATATTGACGATGAAACACAGAAATTGCATCGGGATTGAATATAGTAGGCACAATGCAGACATACGTCCAGGGGGAGCATTGCTTCAAACAGTCTGTATACGTGCCGTTCCTGACAGACCAGTATTAGAATGCAACGGACCACTGGAGGTTTACTGTAACCCTTGGGGCTACATATTGACGATGCAACACAGAAATTGCATCGGGATTGAATATAGTAGAAACAATGCAGACATACGTCCAGGGGGAGCATTGCTTCAAACAGTCTGTATACGTGCCGTTCCTGACAGACCAGTATTAGAATGCGAAGGACCACTGGAGGTTTACTGTAACCCTTGGGGCTACATATTGACGATGAAACAAAGAAATTGCATCGGGATTGAATATAGTAGGCACAATGCAGACATACGTCCAGGGGGAGCATTGCTTCAAACATTCTGAATACGTGCCGTTCCTGACAGACCAGTATTAGAATGCGACGGACCACTGGAGGATTACTGTAACCCTTGGGGCTACATATTGACGATGCAACACAGAAATTGCATCGGGATTGAATATAGTAGAAACAATGCAGACATACGTCCAGGGGGAGCATTGCTTCAAACAGTCTGTATACGTGCTGTTCCTGACAGACCAGTATTAGAATGCGACGGACCACTGGAGGTTTACTGTAACCCTTGGGGCTACATATTGACGATGAAACACAGAAATTGCATCGGGATTGAATATAGTAGACACAATCCAGACATACGTCCAGGGGGAGCATTGCTTCAAACAGTCTGTATACGTGCCGTTCCTGACAGACCAGTATTAGAATGCAACGGACCACTGGAGGTTTACTGTAACCCTTGGGGCTACATATTGACGATGCAACACAGAAATTGCATCGGGATTGAATATAGTAGAAACAATGCAGACATACGTCCAGGGGGAGCATTGCTTCAAACAGTCTGTATACGTGCCGTTCCTGACAGACCAGTATTAGAATGCGAAGGACCACTGGAGGTTTACTTTAACCCTTGGGGCTACATATTGACGATGAAACACAGAAATTGCATCGGGATTGAATATAGTAGGCACAATGCAGACATACGTCCAGGGGGAGCATTGCTTCAAACATTCTGAATACGTGCCGTTCCTGACAGACCAGTATTAGAATGCGACGGACCACTGGAGGATTACTGTAACCCTTGGGGCTACATATTGACGATGAAACACAGAAATTGCATCGGGATTGAATATAGTAGGCACAATGCAGACATACGTCCAGGGGGAGCATTGCTTCAAACAGTCTGAATACGCGCCGTTCCTGACAGACCAGTATTAGAATGCGACGGACCACTGGAGGATTACTGTAACTCTTGGGGCTACATATTGACGATGAAACACAGAAATTGCATCGGGATTGAATATAGTAGGCACAATACAGACATACGTCCAGGGGGAGCATTGCTTCAAACAGTCTGTATACGTGCCGTTCCTGACAGACCAGTATTAGAATGCGACGGACCACTGGAGGTTTACTGTAACCCTTGGGGCAACATATTGACGATGGAACACAGAAATTGCATCGGGATTGAATATAGTAGGCACAATGCAGACATACGTCCAGGGAGAGCATTGCTTCAAACAGTCTGTATACGTGCCGTTCCTGACAGACCAGTATTAGAATGCGACGGACCACTGGAGGATTACTGTAACTCTTGGGGCAACATATTGACGATGAAACACAGAAATTGCATCGGGATTGAATATAGTAGGCACAATGCAGACATACGTCCAGGAGGAGCATTGCTTCAAACAGTCTGAATACGTGCCGCTCCTGACAGACCAGTATTAGAATGCGACGGACCACTGGAGGTTTACTGTAACCCTTGGGGCTTCATATTGGCGATGAAACACAGAAATTGCATCGGGATTGTATATAGTAGGCACAATGCAGACATACGTCCAGGGGGAGCATTGCTTCAAACAGTCTGTATACGTGCCGTTCCTGACAGACCAGTATTAGAATGCGACGGACCACTGGAGGTTTACTGTAACCCTTGGGGCTACATATTGACGATGAAACACAGATATTGCATCGGGATTGAATATAGTAGCAACAATGCAGACATACGTCCAGGGGGAGCATTGCTTCAAACAGTCTGAATACGTGCCGTTCCTGACAGACCAGTATTAGAATGCAACGGACCACTGGAGGTTTACTGTAACCCTTTGGGCTACATATTGACGATGAAACACAGAAATTGCATCGGGATTGAATATAGTAGGCACAATGCAGACATACGTCCAGGGGGAGCATTGCTTCAAACAGTCTGAATACGTGCCGTTCCTGACAGACCAGTATTAGAATGCGACGGACCACTGGAGGATTACCGTAACCCTTGGGGCTACATATTGACGATGAAACACAGAAATTGCATCGGGATTGAATATAGTAGGCACAATGCAGACATACGTCCAGGGGGAGCATTGCTTCAAACAGTCTGTATACGTGCCATTACTGACAGACCAGTATTAGAATGCGACGGACCACTGGAGGTTTACTGTAACCCTTGGGGCTACATATTGACGATGAAACACCGAAATTGCATCGGGATTGAATATAGTAGGCACAATGCAGACATACGTCCAGGGGGAGCATTGCTTCAAACAGTCTGTATACGTGCCGTTCCTGACAGACCAGTATTAGAATGCGACGGACCACTGGAGGTTTACTGTAACCCTTGGGGCTACATATTGACGACGAAACACAGAAATTGCATCGGTATTGGATATAGTAGGCACAATGCAGATATACGTCCAGGGGGAGCATTGCTTCAAACAGTCTGTATACGTGCCGTTCCTGACAGACCAGTATTAGAATGCGACGGACCACTGGAGGTTTACTGTAACCCCTGGGGCTACATATTGACGATGAAACACAGAAATTGCATCGGGATTGAATATAGTAGGCACAATGCAGACATACGTCCAGGGGGAGCATTGCTTCAAACAGTCTGTATACGTGCCGTTCCTGACAGACCAGTATTAGAATGCGACGGACCACTGGAGGTTTCCTGTAACCCTTGGGGCTACATATTGACGATGAAACACAGAAATTGCATCGGGATTGAATATAGTAGGCACAATGCAGACATACGTCCAGGGGGAGCATTGCTTCAAACAGTCTGTGTACGTGCCGTTCGTGACAGACCAGTATTAGAATGCGACGGACCACTGGAGGTTTACTGTAACCCTTGGGGCTACATATTGACGATGAAACACAGAAATTGCATCGGGATTGAATATAGTAGGCACAATGCAGACATACGTCCAGGGGGAGCATTGCTTCAAACAGTCTGTATACGTGCCGTTCGTGACAGACCAGTTTTAGAATGCGACGGACCACTGGAGGTTTACTGTAACCCTTGGGGCTACATATTGACGATGAAACACAGAAATTGCAATGGGATTGAATATAGTAGGCACAATGCAGACATACGTGCAGCGGGAGCATTGCTTCAAACGGTCTGTATACGTGCCGTTCCTGACACACCAGTATTAGAATGCGACGGACCACTGGTGGTTTACTGTCACCCTTGGGGCTACATATTGACGATTAAACACAGAAATTGCATCGGGATTGGATATAGTAGGCACAATGCAGACATACGTCCAGGGGGAGCATTGCTTCAAACAGTCTGTATACGTGCCGTTCCTGACAGAGCAGTATTAGAATGCAACGGACCACTGGAGGTTTACTGTAACCCTTGGGGCTACATATTGACGATGCAACACAGAAATTGCATTGGGATTGAATATAGTAGAAACAATGCAGACATACGTCCAGGGGGAGCATTGCTTCAAACAGTCTGTATACGTGCCGTTCCTGACAGACCAGTATTAGAATGCGAAGGACCACTGGAGGTTTACTGTAACCCTTGGGGCTACATATTGACGATGAAACACAGAAATTGCATCGGGATTGAATATAGTAGGCACAATCCAGACATACGTCCAGGGGGAGCATTGCTTCAAACAGTCTGTATACGTTCCGTTCCTGACAGACCAGTATTAGAATGCGACGGAACACTGGAGGTTTACTGTAACCCTTGGGGCTACATATTGACGATGAAACACAGAAATTGCATCAGGATTGAATATAGTAGGCACAATGCAGACATACGTCCAGGGGGAGCATTGCTTCAAACAGTCTGTATACGTGCCGTTCCTGACAGACCAGTATTAGAATGCGACGGACCACTGGAGGTTTACTGTAACCCTTGGGGCTACATATTGACGATGAAACACAGACATTGCATCGGGATTGAATATAGTAGGCACAATGCAGACATACGTCCAGGGGGAGCATTGCTTCGAACAGTCTGTATACGTGTCGTTCCTGACAGACCAGTATTAGAATGCGACGGACCACTGGAGGTTTACTGTAACCCTTGGGGCTACATATTGACGATGAAACACAGAAATTGCATCGGGATTGAATATAGTAGGCACAATGCAGACATACGTCCAGGGGGAGCATTGCTACAAACAGTCTGTATACGTGCCGTTCCTGACAGACCAGTATTAGAATGCGACGGACCACTGGAGGTTTACTGTAACCCTTGGGGCTACATATTGGCGATGAAACACAGAAATTGCATCGGGATTGAATATAGTAGGCACAATGCAGACATACGTCCAGGGGGAGCATTGCTTCAAACAGTCTGTATACGTGCCGTTCCTGACAGACCAGTATTAGAATGCGACGGACCACTGGAGGTTTACTGTAACCCTTGGGGCTACATATTGACGATGAAACACAGAAATTGCATCGGGATTCAATATAGTAGGCACAATGCAGACATACGTCCAGTGGGAGCGTTGCTTCAAACAGTCTGTATACGTGCCGTTCCAGACAGACCAGTATTAGAATGCGAAGGACCACTGGAGGTTTACTGTAACCCTTGGGGCTACATATTGACGATGAAACACAGAAATTGCATCGGGATTGAATATAGTAGGCACAATGCAGACATACGTCCAGGGGGAGCATTGCTTCAAACAGTCTGTATACGTGCCGTTCCTGACAGACCAGTATTAGAATGCGACGGACCACTGGAGGTTTACTGTAACCCTTGGGGCTACATATTGACGATGAAACACAGAAATTGCATCGGGATTGAATATAGTAGGCACAATGCAGACATACGTCCAGGGGGAGCATTGCTTCAAACAGTCTGTATACATGCCGTTCCTGACAGACCAGTATTAGAATGCGACGGACCACTGGAGGTTTACTGTAACCCTTGGGGCTACATATTGACGATGCAACACAGATATTGCATCGGGATTGAATATAGTAGAAACAATGCAGACATACGTCCAGGGGGAGCATTGCTTCAAACAGTCTGTATACGTACCGTTCCTGACAGACCAGTATTAGAATGCGACGGACCACTGGAGGTTTACTGTAACCCTTGGGGCTACATATTGACGATGAAACACAGAAATTGCATCGGGATTGAATATAGTAGGCACAATGCAGACATATGTCCAGGGGGAGCATTGCTTCAAACAGTCTGTATACGAGCCGTTCCTGACAGACCAGTATTAGAATGCGACGGACCACTGGAGGTTTACTGTAACCCTTGGGGCTACATATTGACGATGAAACACAGAAATTGCATCGGGATTGAATATAGTAGGCACAATGCAGACATACGTCCAGGGGGAGCATTGCTTCAAACAGTCTGTATACGTGCCGTTCCTGACAGACCAGTATTAGAATGCGACGGACCACTGGAGGTTTACTGTAACCCTTGGGGCTACATATTGACGATGAAACACAGAAATTGCATCGGGATTGAATATAGTAGGCACAATGCAGACATACGTCCAGGGGGAGCATTGCTTCAAACAGTCTGTATACGTGCCGTTCCTGACAGACCAGTATTAGAATGCGATGGACCACTGGATGTTTACTGTAACCCTTGGGGCTACATATTGACGATGAAACACAGAAATTGCATCGGGATTGAATATAGTAGGCACAATGCAGACATACGTACAGGGGGAGTATTGCTTCAAACAGTCTGTATACGTGCCGTTCCTGACAGACCAGTATTAGAATGCGACGGACCACTGGAGGTTTACTGTAACCCTTGGGGCTACATATTGACGATGAAACACAGAAATTGCATCGGGATTGAATATAGTAGGCACAATGCTGACATACGTCCAGGGGGAGCATTGCTTCAAACAGTCTGTATACGTGCCGTTCCTGACAGACCAGTATTAGAATGCGACGGACCACTGGAGGTTTACTGTAACCCTTGGGGCTACATATTGACGATGAAACACAGAAATTGCATCGGGATTGAATATAGTAGGCACAATGCAGACATACGTCCAGGGGGAGCATTGCTTCAAACAGTCTGTATACATGCCGTTCCTGACAGACCAGTATTAGAATGCGACGGACCACTGGAGGTTTACTGTAACCCTTGGGGCTACATATTGACGATGCAACACAGATATTGCATCGGGATTGAATATAGTAGAAACAATGCAGACATACGTCCAGGGGGAGCATTGCTTCAAACAGTCTGTATACGTACCGTTCCTGACAGACCAGTATTAGAATGCGACGGACCACTGGAGGTTTACTGTAACCCTTGGGGCTACATATTGACGATGAAACACAGAAATTGCATCGGGATTGAATATAGTAGGCACAATGCAGACATATGTCCAGGGGGAGCATTGCTTCAAACAGTCTGTATACGAGCCGTTCCTGACAGACCAGTATTAGAATGCGACGGACCACTGGAGGTTTACTGTAACCCTTGGGGCTACATATTGACGATGAAACACAGAAATTGCATCGGGATTGAATATAGTAGGCACAATGCAGACATACGTCCAGGGGGAGCATTGCTTCAAACAGTCTGTATACGTGCCGTTCCTGACAGACCAGTATTAGAATGCGACGGACCACTGGAGGTTTACTGTAACCCTTGGGGCTACATATTGACGATGAAACACAGAAATTGCATCGGGATTGAATATAGTAGGCACAATGCAGACATACGTCCAGGGGGAGCATTGCTTCAAACAGTCTGTATACGTGCCGTTCCTGACAGACCAGTATTAGAATGCGATGGACCACTGGATGTTTACTGTAACCCTTGGGGCTACATATTGACGATGAAACACAGAAATTGCATCGGGATTGAATATAGTAGGCACAATGCAGACATACGTACAGGGGGAGTATTGCTTCAAACAGTCTGTATACGTGCCGTTCCTGACAGACCAGTATTAGAATGCGACGGACCACTGGAGGTTTACTGTAACCCTTGGGGCTACATATTGACGATGAAACACAGAAATTGCATCGGGATTGAATATAGTAGGCACAATGCTGACATACGTCCAGGGGGAGCATTGCTTCAAACAGTCTGTATACGTGCCGTTCCTGACAGACCAGTATTAGAATGCGACGGACCACTGGAGGTTTACTGTAACCCTTGGGGCTACATATTGACGATGAAACACAGAAATTGCATCGGGATTGAATATAGTAGGCACAATGCAGACATACGTCCAGGGGGAGCATTGCTTCAAACAGTCTGTATACGTGCCGTTCCTGACAGACCAGTATTAGAATGCGACGGACCACTGGAGGTTTACTGTAACCCTTGGGGCTACATATTGACGATGAAACACAGAAATTGCATCGGGATTGAATATAGTAGGCACAATGCAGACATACGTCCAGGGGGAGCATTGCTTCAAACAGTCTGTATACGTGCCGTTCGTGACAGACCAGTATTAGAATGCGACGGACCACTGGAGGTTTACTGTAACCCTTGGGGCTACATATTGACGATGAAACACAGAAATTGCATCGGGATTGAATATAGTAGGCACAATGCAGACATACGTCCAGGGGGAGCATTGCTTCAAACAGTCTGTATACGTGCCGTTCGTGACAGACCAGTATTAGAATGCGACGGACCACTGGAGGTTTACTGTAACCCTTGGGGCTACATATGGACGATGAAACATAGAAATTGCATCGGGATTGAATATAGTAGGCACAATGCAGACATACGTCCAGGGGGAGCATTGCTTCAAACAGTCTGTATACGTGCCGTTCCTGACAGACCAGTATTAGAATGCGACGGACCACTGGAGGTTTACTGTAACCCTTGGGGCTACATATTGACGATGCAACACAGAAATTGCATCGGGATTGAATATAGTAGAAACAATGCAGACATACGTCCAGGGGGATATAAAATAAATAAAATAAAATAAAATAAAATATAATATTAATTATTTTTATCTGTATGATTGGCTCTCCTATGAGTCGTCAGGTTTTGATTATTCGGTATCAGACGCTTGACAATGGCTTTTTCGTAAAGGCAATGTTACTCGTACTTGACCGTGAAATAAAACTGAAATAATCGGACTTCGTAATTAAATCGATTCCAAAGACTGCTGCGGTAGGTGCGGACTCATAAACTAAATCTCAATATTACAATAATTTGCCAGCCATGCCAAAACGTCGTGCAGAGGTGATTGTCTACTAAACAAAAAATTACACAGTTAGTTAAATCAGATATATTCAATGAATAAGCCTACAGTTCATAATCCTACTTACTTTTATAAATATAAATTCTTTACAGAATCGAGTGCCTAGTATGGTTGCAACTCGCAGTAATTTTCTATATCATGAAATATGGCGGTGTGCCAGACAATAAACTAAAATACGTGCTTCTCGCACCACTTCAACCAGAGCTCTCCCTTTTTTTTAATCAAACATACGAGTAACGTAAATGTACTTTTGTTTTATCAGCGACACAGCGCTGCAGTTGTGTGCCATAGGCTTTATTTATTTGTCACTGATTATTTATTTAATTAATATCTCGCGTTTCCGAGGAAACTCACGCTCGGCATGCAAATGTGCCTTTATATTGCCCCCTGAATTGCGAGGCGAAAGGACACACCTGCAGGCGAGCAATTCACCTAAAGGCACAAGAAAATCTAAGTTATCTACAACTATTTACATGACTTACATTATACTGTATATTATATACAAAATTTGAATGACGCGCGTGCGCCGAAAAAGTTCTTATGTTGGCAAAACAGAGTGCGCGCATGCGCAGAAGCGTCTGTGTAACTACGGCACTGCCGTTATTTCGTAAATTTAGATCACGCGGCACAGTATTGCAGTTCATATTGTTCGTGTGCGCGCGCATTTCTTAGTCGTTGCACAAAGAAAATATTCCACCAAGATTACATATGAAGACTACATTCTATAACAGGTAACTTAGTTTTAAAATTACAATATTTGTTATAATACAATACAACTTTAGATTGTTGAATGTTCTTAGTTACATAGCATTGCAATGAAATGCTTCAACGAAAAATGTTCTGTTGTTTCAGGTGCGTTGACCTATACACATGGTGTCGTTATCACAGTTCATATTCATCTGCTGCACAATAATTTTTTACAGGTTAGTATCGTCGTGGTAAAGTTTTTTGATCACAGTAACATCGTTGTATAACAATGTGATTAATACATAAGCGTGTCCATTTCCTATTTCCATTATAGTCGTTGTGATGCAGTTCGTTGTGACAAAAAGCATTGTTTATTACAGATCAGACGTGACCCGTCGAGTAATTGGTCCACGTGCAGTTCGTTTTTTTTTTTTTACATTCCGTGGAAGCTTGGTTGCAGAACCTCGGACGGCACATAGCTGGCGTCGATCCTTGGACAGTCCAGGTAAGAGTGTCCGTCACATTTCGAGAACATTTCATTCCCTGAAGTTCCAACCAAAACTCTTCCACCCGTCGTGTTGTTTTCTGGACAGGCACTTTGTGTCCATTTAATCCAGTTAACATCTTGAAGTTGGGTACTGTAGTAATGTCACTAGACGATGCACGAATTATTCACTTCACATTTTCAGTTTTTTGCTGAATATAGCTCACCTAAATGTTCGTTAATGTCCGTGAACAGAGGTTCACTATGCAATGTCTTTTTGGCACTCGTTTTGTTCAAATTTTTACATGATACATCAGTTAAAAAAATAAGTAATTATACATACACACGTCACATATTTTCTTAGCATAAACATAATACAGTTGCACATAAACATGTTTACATCATCATTACATAGCTATAGGTTATTACATTGTGTCACATTTGATTACATGAATTGCATCCTCTTTAGCGGTTTTGCTGGGATATTATCGATGTTTTTTGTGATGTCATCTGAAATTAAGATAGGTTAGACACAACATTCATTACATCAGTAGGCAAGACCAGGCGTTTTCACTACTCAATAAATATTCAAAATAGTAAGAGAGAGAAAATGTTCGATTCCTCGCGTTTTGTGCGTGTGTGTAGAGTGTCTGTGTGGCCTTGACTACTGATAGATGCTTTTCGTGTTGAGAGATGTGCGTCTAATCTATTTCTCAAAGTAAAAGATCGCTTCACAGATGACGTCTGTCAGTTCGTCAGGTGTCATATCAAGTCAGTGGTACCTACAATAACAAATGTTCCGTGAAAAATTATCATGTCATTCACTGCTACGTAATCATAAATTTTACTTTAATATTCAGTCTTCTCGGTGGTGCCGCGGCGTTGAAAGAAAAGTTCTTCTGTCTTCAACTGCGACTCTGGAACGCTGAAATGAAAATTTCTATACTACTTATTATCTGTGTTGTAGCAACAGAGTTTTTCGAGTTGCTTAGCAATATTTTGATGGGTATGACTTTTACATTATTCAGCATGAAATGCTCTAAGATCTCGGTGTGCGTATAGCCCAATAATTTTGTTAGTTCTACGATGTTGTAACAGATACGCACCTGGATGCGGTATGTTAACAATTATATAAGGTCCTTCATATAGCAGACGCCACTTAGCGTTGCGTCGTTTGAGTGCAACAGATTTATGATGAGTACGAAGTAGTACAAGCATTCCTACCTCGAATTTTTGTTTTCTTTTTATTATGTTTCTGTGATGTTTGTTTCGTATTTGTGCGTGATGTGTCAATGTAGTCAATACTTCTTTTATTTTCTGTTCAGGTGTGATTTCCTTGTCTGGCAACTTAGGTAATGGTTCTATCCACTGATCGTTCTGTTTGCAATTGAACATGATCTCGTTAGGTGTGTAATTCGTATCGTAAATATTTAAGTTATTGTGTACGTCTTCGAAAAGACTAAGGTAGGACACCCAATTAGTATGTTTTGATGAAATATAGGTCCTCATGAATCGATTTAATTCTCGGAAAAGTCTCTCAGTCGCGTTACATTGTGGACTAAACCTCGAAATAAATATACTTTTAATGTTATTGTCCTTCAAGAAATTTCTCCATTTGTACCCAGAGTAGTATGCTGCATTATCTGACAGAATTGCTTTAGGTTTTCCCACGTGCGTCAGGTAATCACTTGAGAATCTTCGTATTATAGCATTTGCAGTGGCGGATTTTAAAGCATAAAGTTTTACATGTTTAGAAAATATATCGTAAAAAGCTAAGATATATTTGACGCCTCCAGAGCTTGCTGGATGCGGTCCACTAATGTCAGTACACAGAATTTCCAGGGGTTTACTAGGTAAAATAGAATATAAATCTGTTTTTGTGGATAAATTCTGAGGTTTTGATTTTTGACATATGACACATGTTTTTAGTTCCCTGTAAATTTTTCTTCTCATATTGCTAAAATAACAGTATGTACTGAGCTTTGCCAAACACTTTTTCGTCCCATAATGACCCCAAACTAAGTGTGTGTGCCAAATTAAATTACGTTCAGACTCTTTGGGAATGCATACACACCAGTTAGTAGCATTTGGATGTCGGCGGTAAAATAGCACATCATTGTGTAACTTGTAATACTTAGTCAAAGGATGATTGTGTTTTTCTACCAGTAATGTTATTATCTTATACCAGTGAGGATCAGATTTTTGTAATTCAGCCATGTTTCTGCACATATCAATATAATATTGGTGATACTGCTTGTCTTGCATTAAGAGAATCCTGTAGTCATTTATATTTTCTAAGTCACTGTTGGTATCATTCATA
The DNA here is from genome assembly GCF_023864345.2 of Schistocerca serialis cubense. NCBI lineage: Eukaryota > Metazoa > Arthropoda > Insecta > Orthoptera > Acrididae > Schistocerca > Schistocerca serialis. Next base: position 468,732,224 of record NC_064646.1, on the reverse strand, counting down.
CCTTGTGGAAGTCTAGACAAAGTGTCTGCAATGGTGTTGTCCTTACCTCTTATGTACTTAATTTCAAAAGAGTAGTTCTGAAGTGTAACTGCCCATCGTGATAGTCTAGGATGTACAAGTTTACAAGTTAACAAAAATGTCAGGGCCTGGTGATCGGTGTAAATTACCGTATGTTTTCCAAATAAATAATAATTGAATTTCTTGAATGCCCATACTATGGAAAGTGTTTCTAACTCAGTAGTGGAGTATGTACGCTCACATTCAGTTAGAGTGCGACTCGCAAACCCAATAATTCTTATCTGTTCCTCCTCTTTATTCTTTACAACTTGAAATAAGCAACAGCCCAAGCCAGTACGTGAAGCGTCACAAGTCATACAAAAATCTAAATTGAAATCTGGATGGCTCAAAATGTTAGCATTCACTAAAGCATGTTTAATTGTATTAAAGTCATTCTGGCACTGTTCCGACCAGATCCAAACTTGATTCCTTCTGAGTAGATTTAGCAGATGTTTACTGTTCAAAAGTGGTTGTGGCAAAAAACGTCTGAAAAATGAACATAGCCCAAGGAATGATTTTAACTGCTTTTTAGTTCGAGAGCTAGGAAAGTTTCTGATAGCATCTAATTTACTGGGATCCGGACGTATGCCCTGTGAATTAATGATATGTCCTAAATACTTTATCTCACTGCAACCAAATTTTGATTTTCTTAGGTTGGCTGTGACTCCAGCTTGTGCAAATTTTTCTAAAATTCTTTGAAGTGTGTGAACGTGTTCATTCCAGGATTGTGTAGCTATCAGTATATCATCTACATAGTGTGTGACTGTCTCAACTAAATCGTCGCCAAGCACGGTATCCAGGGCTGTAATGAATACCCCAGAGCTGACATTCAGTCCGAAGGGTAGAACACAAAACTGATAGGTTCGCCCCCCGAACATAAATGCAGTATATTTCCGAGAATCAGGAGTGATACCCACCTGCCAAAACGAATTAGCGAGATCTATTGTGGAAAAATATTTTGCATCTAGAAATTTCTGTAATTGCTCTTCTAAATTTTCAGGTTTTGTGTGAACCGGTAAAATTATTTCATTAATAGCTCGTGCGTCTAACACTAACCTAATGCCTCCATTTGATTTTTTGACAACAAGTAGAGGACTACAATAAGGTGAGGTGGATGGTTCAATGACCTTCCAGTCTAACATTTGTTTTAATTCTTGCCACACAGCAGGTCGTTGAGATAACGGTACGTTATATGTCTTATGGTAGAAGATCTTGTGAGGCTTAACTTCAATCTTGTACACATACGTGTTGATAACACCTAATCGTTTGGTAAAAACTTGTAAATATTTGGATAACACTTCCTGTAGTTTTATACGTTCATGTACACTGAGAGCTGTAGCTTCACTTATCTTATGATCAAGCAATGTTTTCAAGTCCATTAGCTCTGTGTCAGATGAGTGTGTTTGCATGTCTTGAATGTCTTTGTCAAGTACTAACTGAACCTTGTACCCTGTACAGTGTTTGTCATGCTTTAGAGTTCTCCTGTCCAAATCAATAATAATTACCCTGCTTTCATCATTTAAAATACATTTACCTTTGGAGAAGTCTATAATGCAGTCCTTCTCGCTCATAATATCTATTCCTAATATGCAATTAGTCACAAGGTTTTGTACAACCAGGAATGGCCATTGTACGGTTCCATTACCTATTTTAACGTTTACAAAAACTTGCTTCGTAACCCTACATGACTTATTACCTAGTGCAGTAGTTATTTTACAGTTTTGGGCAGGAAACTCAGGCACAGGTTCCAATTCACACATCTTTTTATAAAAATTAAAAGATAAAACGCTCACAGCTGCACCTGTATCTAGGATAATAGTAGCTGGAATCCCACCTACTACACCAGTAGTGGATGCTAAAACAATTTCATTTGTGTTTAAACGACATTGTGTACTGTCTTGTAAAAGTTCATCTGATATATTGTTATTGTGGTTGTATCTTATAAATAAAACAGGTAGTTTTTGTTTAGAATTACTCGGGATATCATTATTCTGTTGTTCAAGTGTGGTGTCAAATAACTGATTAACATTGAAGCCGCCCCCCAAGGATTCTTCAGCCACGACCTGGGGCAAAGTAGTGACTGTTTCTAGTTTGTTGGATTAGCATTTGTACTAGGTACTGACACAGATTGAGGTTGTGCATCAGGTGTCATTTCTATTATATTCACATTCGGATATTGCCTATTATGATCTCCAAACTTTTGCGGTTGTTGTTGCTGTTGCGCATTATAACTTACCTGTCGGTCGTAAGGTATGCTCCAATTTTGACCTGGTGGCTGCTGTGGTAAAGCAGAGTTTGAATGAAAGTACTGATCGTTACGAGTCCAACCTTGATGCTGTCTTGGCTCGTAGTTATTATTATTTCTATTTCTGTTTGTGTTTTTGTTATTACCTTTGTATCCGTTGTTACCGTTGTAGTTATTACCGCGGTGCCTTTTGTATGGATTGCCGCATGAAATGTTATTACTGTTGTAACTATTGTTCGTATTGGAATACGCGTGTTGATTTTGATTTCCGTACTGAGACGGCATGTGAGTTTGCTGTTTTTGTTGTACCGCGTATCCAACTGTGGGCGCGCCAGAATTGTGTTGGCAAGCCTGCATGTTTTGCATACCACTAGTGTAAACATTGTGGCTGCTGTTTTGCCGCGCGAAGCGCTGATCTTCAAGTAACATGTCAACCGAATCTAAAGCTGTTAAAAAATAATCTGAATCGTCATCCGGGATATGTAGAAGTTTTTCCTTAATGTTGAAAGGCAATTTGGCCTTCAACGCTCGGAGTATATCACGTGTTGCGACTGGTTCGTCTAAAAAATGTCCCATGTTCAAGTATTTTTCAAAATATCTACGTAAGTTACCATTTTTACTGTTAAAAGTTTCAGGTTCTAAAATTTGTCTTCTGAGTCGCTCCTGGACGGATTGCGACCAGAATTTGTTCAGAAAAGCACGCTCAAACTCACTGTACGTGGTACATACGTCAGCTTGACTGTATGCCCAGACAGCTGCATCGCCTTGGATGTAACCGACAATATATGAAATCTTTTTCCGGTCACTCCAAGTGCGTGGAAATGCGTTACTAAAAGATTTGAGAAAAATCACCGGATGAATGGTTCGTTTTTCTGGGATAAAAATCTGAAATTGCCTGTGTTTCATTAAGCTTTCTTCTTCCTTTGCATTATGATATGGATTTGTACCACTGTAATTACTGCAATGCTCAGCTGGCGAGTAATTACGATAATGTTGCAGTGGTTTACCATGATAATACCTTGTGTTTGTGTTTGCACGTTGTGGTATGTGTTGTTGTCGTGGTGTGTTTTGTTCTTGTGTGTATGTTGTGTGCGGTATGTGTGCGTCATACTCGAATGTATATTGATTTCTGAACTGTACATTTTGACTGATATTTTCGTTACATTCAGACTGTGGTTGATCGGTGAATTGTCTCATGGGTGCAGTGACGGATTGTACTGCGTCACTAATCAGCTGTTTGTTATTAGTGATGTATTCCGCTACGGAGTCGTGCACAATTGTTGGTAAATTTTCACGTATGCATCTATCAAAATGTTTGTCTTTGTTCTCTACCCAATCATGAAATTCTTTATTAATATTTTGAAAATGAGCTGTGGCATCAGATTGTAAGATGTCAGTCAGGTGTTGATCAACATCGTCAAATTTATTCTGCACGTCAGTAATTCGTTTTTCAAGGTTGTCGTGTACTGAAGGATATGTTTGAATTTGTTCAGTAAGAGCTTCACACGTGACATTAAGGTTTTTTAATTGTGTCTGTAAAAGTGCTACGTCATTTGTAGTCTTTTCTTGTCTCGTATTAAGCTTGGAAAATTTCGTACTGAGTTCAGTCATCTGTTTGGTCAGTGTGGCGTCTATAAGTTCCACACGCTTACATAAAGTGTCATTAGCTGTCTTGAGTGCTATGAGATCAGATTTGATTCCGTCATTTTGTGTCTTTAACTGTTCATTTTGCATCTGTAAGGTTGCCATGTTTTCGGCGTTTTGCTTCATTAGCATTTGTAACATGTCGGCAATGTTTACCGTTTGCAAGGTCTCTGCCCCCGCCGCGTCATTAGACGTGACGTCATGCATTAACATGGGCTCTGATTGAGACTTTGAAATTTTTGTGGTGGAAGGCCTATTGTCAAAATTTTCGTCAACACTCGCGTCAATGTTTGATGAATCGTCACTACCGGTTGCTGTCGTAAAGTCATTTTCTAACATTTGTCTCTCGTCCGAGTCGGATTGCGTCTGAATAGTACGTCTTTGCTGTTCCATTTTTGCGTATTGTTTTCTAGTTATTACCATGCCACACGTGATATATGTTTCAAGAAAATATTTGACACTGATTTTAAAATAAAATACAGTTGAGTATGAATCGGTCGTAGCAACAATGGCTGTCTGTTAATTTAAAAATATAAACTGAATTTGAGATTATTGGTAATGGCTGCTGGCCATGTTACATGATATCGTACAGAAGTCGGCCATATTGTACACTCGTGTATTGGTATTGTTGCATACGTTATTGTTTAAGGAAAAATACTGAGAATGGAATTCATCACTGAAACTGTTATGCGGAAAAGAAACACTACAGAATTTTACTGAAAAGCTAATACACTGAATTATACGTCTGGTCAAGCCTGCTAATGCAAAGATGCTGCGTCTTACCTTATTTTGCTGGAAGCTTCTTTGCGTCTTCCCGCAAAATTTTATAATTGGCAAATATCTTCTGATTTTTTTATTTCTCATATAGTCAAGTCCAGGACCAGAAGGTTGATTTTTCACATGAAACAAAGAGAGCAATGTAACAAATGACAAAATAATAAGTCCGACACGCAGTCGCCAATATAAAATAAATAAAATAAAATAAAATAAAGTATAATATTAATTATTTTTATCTGTATGATTGGCTCTCCTATGAGTCGTCAGGTTTTGATTATTCGGTATCAGACGCTTGACAATGGCTTTTTCGTAAAGGCAATGTTACTCGTACTTGACCGTGAAATAAAACTGAAATAATCGGACTTCGTAATTAAATCGATTCCAAAGACTGCTGCGGTAGGTGCGGACTCATAAACTAAATCTCAATATTACAATAATTTGCCAGCCATGCCAAAACGTCGTACAGAGGTGATTGTCTACTAAACAAAAAATTACACAGTTAGTTAAATCAGATATATTCAATGAATAAGCCTACAGTTCATAATCCTACTTACTTTTATAAATATAAATTCTTTACAGAATCGAGTGCCTAGTATGGTTGCAACTCGCAGTAATTTTCTATATCATGAAATATGGCGGTGTGCCAGACAATAAACTAAAATACGTGCTTCTCGCACCACTTCAACCAGAGCTCTCCCTTTTTTTTAATCAAACATACGAGTAACGTAAATGTACTTTTGTTTTATCAGCGACACAGCGCTGCAGTTGTGTGCCATAGGCTTTATTTATTTGTCACTGATTATTTATTTAATTAATATCTCGCGTTTCCGAGGAAACTCACGCTCGGCATGCAAATGTGCCTTTATAGGGAGCATTGCTTCAAACAGTCTGTATACGTGCCGTTCCTGACAGACCAGTATTAGAATGCGACGGACCACTGGAGGTTTACTGTAACCCTTGGGGCTACATATTGACGATGAAACACAGAAATTGCATCGGGATTGAATATAGTAGGCACAATGCAGACATACGTCCAGGGGGAGCATTGCTTCAAACAGTCTGTATACGTGCCGTTCCTGACAGACCAGTATTAGAATGCGACGGACCACTGGAGGATTACTGTAACCCTTGGGGCTACATATTGACGATGAAACACAGAAATTGCATCGGGATTGAATATAGTAGGCACAATGCAGACATACGTCCAGGGGGAGCATTGCTTCAAACAGTCTGTATACGTGCCGTTCCTGACAGACCAGTATTAGAATGCGACGGACCACTGGAGGATTACTGTAACCCTTGGGGCTACATATTGACGATGAAACACAGAAATTGCATCGGGATTGAATATAGTAGGCACAATGCAGACATACGTCCAGGGGGGAGCATTGCTTCAAACTGTCTGTATACGTGCCGTTCCTGACAGACCAGTATTAGAATGCGACGGACCACTGGAGGTTTACTGTAACCCTTGGGGCTACATATTGACGATGAAACACAGAAATTGCATCGGGATTCAATATAGTAGAAACAATGCAGACATACGTCCAGGGGGAGCATTGCTTCAAACAGTCTGTATACGTGCCGTTCCTGACAGACCAGTATTAGAATGCGACGGACCACTGGAGGTTTACTGTAACCCTTGGGGCTACATATTGACGATGAAACACAGAAATTGCATCGGGATTGAATATAGTAGGCACAATGCAGACACACGTCCAGGGGGAGCATTGCTTCAAACAGTCTGAATACGTGCCGTTCCTGACAGACCAGTATTAGAATGCGACGGACCACTGGAGGTTTACTGTAACCCTTGGGGCTACATATTGACGATGAACCACAGAAATTGCATCGGGATTGAATATAGTAGAAACAATGCAGACATACGTCCAGGGGGAGCATTGCTTCAAACAGTCTGTATACGTGCCGTTCCTGACAGACCAGTATTAGAATGCGACGGACCACTGGAGGTTTACTGTAACCCTTGAGGCTACATATTGACGATGAAAGACAGAAATTGCATCGGGATTGAATATAGTAGAAACAATGCAGACATACGTCCAGGGGGAGCATTGCTTCAAACAGTCTGTATATGTGCCGTTCCAGACAGACCAGTATTAGAATGCGACGGACCACTGGAGGTTTACTGTAACCCTTGGGGCTACATATTGACGATGAAATACAGAAATTGCATCGGGATTGAATATAGTAGGCACAATGCAGACATACGTCCAGGGGGAGCATTGCTTCAAACATTCTGTATACGTGCCGTTCCTGACAGACCAGTATTAGAATGCGACGGACCACTGGAGGTTTACTGTAACCCTTGGGGCTACATATTGACGATGAAACACAGAAATTGCATCGGGATTGAATATAGTAGGCACAATGCAGACATACGTCCAGGGGGAGCATTGCTTCAAACAGTCTGTATACGTGCCGTTCCTGACAGACCAGTATTAGAATGCGACGGACCACTGGAGGTTTACTGTAACCCTTGGGGCTACATATTGACGATGAAACACAGAAATTGCATCGGGATTGAATATAGTAGGCACAATGCAGACATACGTCCAGGGGGAGCATTGCTTCAAACAGTCTGTATACGTGCCGTTCCTGACAGACCAGTATTAGAATGCGACGGACCACTGGAGGTTTACTGTAACCCTTGGGGCTACATATTGACGATGAAACACAGAAATTGCATCGGGATTGAATATAGTAGGCACAATTCAGACATACGTCCAGGGGGAGCATTGCTTCAAACAGTCTGTATACGTGCCGTTCCTGACAGACCAGTATTAGAATGCGACGGACCACTGGAGGTTTACTGCAACCTTTGGGGCTACATATTGACGATGAAACACAGAAATTGCATCGGGATTGAATATAGTAGGCACAATGCAGACATACGTCCAGGGAAAGCATTGCTTCAAACAGTCTGTATACGTGCCGTTCCTGACAGACCAGTATTAGAATGCGACGGCCAACTGGAGGTTTACTGTAACCCTTGGGGCTACATATTGACGATGAAACACAGAAATTGCATCGGGATTGAATATAGTAGGCACAATGCAGACATACGTCCAGGGGGAGCATTGCTTCAAACAGTCTGTATACGTGCCGTTCCTGACAGACCAGTATTAGAATGCGACGGACCACTGGAGGTTTACTGTAACCCTTGGGGCTACATATTGACGATGAAACACAGAAATTGCATCGGGATTGAATATAGTAGGCACAATGCAGACATACGTCCAGGGGGAGCATTGCTTCAAACAGTCTGTATACGTGCCGTTCCCGACAGACCAGTATTAGAATGCGACGGACCACTGGAGGTTTACTGTAACCCTTGGGGCTACATATTGACGATGAAACACAGAAATTGCATCGGGATTGAATATACTAGGCACAATGCAGACATACGTCCAGGGGCAGCATTGCTTCAAACAGTCTGTATACGTGCCGTTCCTGACAGACCAGTATTAGAATGCGACGGACCACTGGAGGTTTACTGTAACCCTTGGGGCTACATATTGACGATGAAACACAGAAATTGCATCGGGATTGAATATAGTAGGCACAATGCAGACATACGTCCAGGGGGAGCATTGCTTCAAACAGTCTGTATACGTGCCGTTCCTGACAGACCAGTATTAGAATGCGACGGACCACTGGAGGTTTACTGTAACCCTTGGGGCTACATATTGACGATGAAACACAGAAATTGCATCGGGATTGAATATAGTAGGCACAATGCAGACATACGTCCAGGGGGAGCATTGCTTCAAACAGTCTGTAAACGTGCCGTTCCTGACAGACCAGTATTAGAATGCGACGGACCACTGGAGGTTTACTGTAACCCTTGGGGCTACATACTGACGATGAAACACAGAAATTGCATCGGGATTGAATATAGTAGGCACAATGCAGACATACGTCCAGGGGGAGCATTCCTTCAAACAGTCTGTATACGTGCCGTTCCTGACAGACCAGTATTAGAATGCGACGGACCACTGGAGGTTTACTGTAACCCTTGGGGCTACATATTGACGATGAAACACAGAAATTGCATCGGGATTGAATATAGTAGGCACAATGCAGACATACGTCCAGGGGGAGCATTGCTTCAAACAGTCTGTATACGTGCCGTTCCTGACAGACCAGTATTAGAATGCGACGGACCACTGGAGGTTTACTGTAACCCTTGGGGCTACATATTGACGATGAAACACAGAAATTGCATCGGGATTGAATATAGTAGGCACAATGCAGACATACGTCCAGGGGGAGCATTGCTTCAAACAGTCTGTATACGTGCCGTTCCTGACAGACCAGTATTAGAATGCGACGGACCACTGGAGCGATTTACTGCAACCCTTGGGGCTACATATTGACGATGAAACACAGAAATTGCATCGGGATTGAATATAGTAGGCACAATGCAGACATACGTCCAGGGGGAGCATTGCTTCAAACAGTCTGTATACGTGCCGTTCCTGACAGACCAGTATTAGAATGCGACGGACCACTGGAGGTTTACTGTAACCCTTGGGGCTACATATTGACGATGAAACACAGAAATTGCATCGGGATTGAATATAGTAGGCACAATGCAGACATACGTCCAGGGGGAGTATTGCTTCAAACAGTCTGTATACGTGCCGATCCTGACAGACCAGTATTAGAATGCGACGGACCACTGGACGTTTACTGTAACCCTTGGGGCTACATATTGACGATGAAACACAGAAATTGCATCGGGATTGAATATAGTAGGTACAATGCAGACATACGTCAAGGGGAGCATTGCTTCAAACAGTCTGTATACGTGCCGTTCCTGACAGACCAGTATTAGAATGCGACGGACCACTGGAGGTTTACTGTAACCCTTGGGGCTACATATTGACGATGAAACACAGAAATTGCATCGGGATTGAATATAGTAGGCACAATGCAGACATACGTCCAGGGGGAGCATTGCTTCAAACAATCTGTATACGTGCCGTTCCTGACAGACCAGTATTAGAATGCGACGGACCACTGGAGGTTTACTGTAACCCTTGGGGCTACATATTGACGATGAAACACAGAAATTGCATCGGGATTAAATATAGTAGGCACAATGCAGACATACGTCCAGAGGGAGCATTGCTTCAAACAGTCTGTATACGTGCCGTTCCTGACAGACCAGTATTAGAATGCGACGGACCTCTGGAAGTTTACTGTAACCCTTGGGGCTACATATTGACGATGAAACACAGAAATTGCATCGGGATTGAATATAGTAGGCACAATGCAGACATACGTCCAGGGGGAGTATTGCTTCAAACAGTATGTATACGTGCCGTTCCTGACAGACCAGTATTAGAATGCGACGGACCACTGGAGGTTTACTGTAACCTTTGGGGCTACATATTGCCGATGAAACACAGAAATTGCATCGGGATTGAATATAGTAGGCACAATGCAGACATACGTCCAGGGGGAGCATTGCTTCAAACAGTCTGTATACGTGCCGTTCCTGACAGACCAGTATGAGAATGCGACGGACCGCTGGAGGTTTACTGTAACCCTTGGGGCTACATATTGACGATGAAACACAGAAATTGCATCGGGATTGAATATAGTAGGCACACTGCAGACATACGTCCAGGGGGAGCATTGCTTCAAACAGTCTGTATACGTGCCGTTCCTGACAGACCAGTATTAGAATGCGACGGACCACTGGAGGTTTACTGTAACCCTTGGGGCTACATATTGACGATGAAACACAGAAATTGCATCGGGATTGAATATAGTAGGCACAATGCAGACATACGTCCGGGGGGAGCATTGCTTCAAACAGTCTGTATACGTGCCGTTCCTGACAGACCAGTATTAGAATGCGACGGACCACTGGAGGATTACTGTAACCCTTGGAGCTACATATTGACGATGAAACACAGAAATTGCATCGGGATTGAATATAGTAGGCACAATGTAGACATACGTCCAGGGGGAGTATTGCTTCAAACAGTCTGTATTCGTGCCATTCCTGACAGACCAGTATTAGAATGCGACGGACCACTGGAAGTTTACTGTAACCCTTGGGGCTACATATTGACGATGAAACACAGAAATTGCATCGGGATTGAATATAGTAGGCACAATGCAGACATACGTCCAGGGGGAGCATTGCTTCAAACAGTCTGTATACGTGCCGTTCGTGACAGACCAGTATTAGAATCCGACGGACCACTGGAGGTTTACTGTAACCCTTGGGGCTACATATTGACGATGAAACACAGAAATTGCATCGGGATTGAATATAGTAGGTACAATGCAGACATACGTCAAGGGGAGCATTGCTTCAAACAGTCTGTATACGTGCCGTTCCTGACAGACCAGTATTAGAATGCGACGGACCACTGGAGGTTTACTGTAACCCTTGGGGCTACATACTGACGATGAAACACAGAAATTGCATCGGGATTGAATATAGTAGGCACAATGCAGACATACGTCCGGGGGGAGCATTGCTTCAAACAGTCTGTATACGTGCCGTTCCTGACAGACCAGTATTAGAATGCGACGGACCACTGGAGGATTACTGTAACCCTTGGGGCTACATATTGACGATGAAACACAGAAATTGCATCGGGATTGAATATAGTAGGCACAATGTAGACATACGTCCAGGGGGAGTATTGCTTCAAACAGTCTGTATTCGTGCCGTTCCTGACAGACCAGTATTAGAATGCGACGGACCACTGGAAGTTTACTGTAACCCTTGGGGCTACATATTGACGATGAAACACAGAAATTGCATCGGGATTGAATATAGTAGGCACAATGCAGACATACGTCCAGGGGGAGCATTGCTTCAAACAGTCTGTATACGTGCCGTTCGTGACAGACCAGTATTAGAATGCGACGGACCGCTGGAGGTTTACTGTAACCCTTGGGGCTACATATTGACGATGAAACACAGAAATTGCATCGGGATTGAATATAGTAGGCACAATGCAGACATACGTCCAGGGGGAGCATTGCTTCAAACAGTCTGTATACGTGCCGTTCCTGACAGACCAGTATTAGAATGCGACGGACCACTGGAGGTTTACTGTAACCCTTGGGGCTACATATTGACTATGAAACACAGAAATTGCATCGGGATTGAATACAGTAGGCACAATGCAGACATACGTCCGGGGGGAGCATTGCTTCAAACAGTCTGTATACGTGCCGTTCCTGACAGACCAGTATTAGAATGCGACGGACCACTGGAGGATTACTGTAACCCTTGGGGCTACATATTGACGATGAAACACAGAAATTGCATCGGGATTGAATATAGTAGGCACAATGTAGACATACGTCCAGGGGGAGTATTGCTTCAAACAGTCTGTATTCGTGCCGTTCCTGACAGACCAGTATTAGAATGCGACGGACCACTGGAAGTTTACTGTAACCCTTGGGGCTAAATATTGACGATGAAACACAGAAATTGCATCGGGATTGAATATAGTAGGCACAATGCAGACATACGTCCAGGGGGAGCATTGCTTCAAACAGTCTGTATACGTGCCGTTCGTGACAGACCAGTATTAGAATGCGAAGGACCACTGGAGGTTTACTGTAACCCTTGGGGCTACATATTGACGATGAAACACAGAAATTGCATCGGGATTGAATATAGTAGGCACAATGCAGACATACGTCCAGGGGGAGCATTGCTTCAAACAGTCTGTATACGTGCCGTTCCCGAAAGACCAGTATTAGAATGCGACGGACCACTGGAGGTATACTGTAACCCTTGGGGCTACATAATGACGATGAAACACAGAAATTGCATCGGGATTGAATATAGTAGGCACAATGCAGACTAACGTCCAGGGGGAGCATTGCTTCAAAATGTCTGTATACGTGCCGTTCCTGACAGACCAGTATTAGAATGCGACGGACCACTGGAGGTTTACTGTAACCCTTGGGGCTACATATTGACGATGAAACACAGAAATTGCATCGGGATTAAATATAGTAGGCACAATGCAGACATACGTCCAGAGGGAGTATTGCTTCAAACAGTCTGTATACGTGCCGTTCCTGACAGACCAGTAATAGAATGCGACGGGCCACTGGAGGTTTACTGTAACCCTTGGGGCTACGTATTGACGATGAAACACAGAAATTGCATCGGGATTGAATATAGTAGGCACAATGCAGACATACGTCCAGGGGGAGCATTGCTTCAAACAGTCTGTATACGTGCCGTTCCTGACAGACCAGTATTAGAATGCGACGGACCACTGGAGGTTTACTGTAACCCTTGGGGCTACATATTGACGATGAAACACAGAAATTGCATCGGGATTGAATATAGTAGGCACAATGCAGACATACGTCCAGGGGGAGTATTGCTTCAAACAGTCTGTATACGTGCCGTTCCTGACAGACCAGTATTAGAATGCGACGGACCACTGGAGGTTTACTGTAACCCTTGGGGCTACATATTGACGATGAAACACAGAAATTGCATCGGGATTGAATATAGTAGGCACAATGCAGACATACGTCCAGGGGGAGCATTGCTTCAAACAGTCTGTATACGTGCCGTTCCTGACAGACCACTATTAGAATGTGACGGACCGCTGGAGGTTTACTGTAACCCTTGGGGCTACATATTGACGATGAAACACAGAAATTGCATCGGGATTGAAGGCACAATGCAGACATACGTCCTGGGGGAGCATTGCTTCAAACAGTCTGTATACGTGCCGTTCCTGACAGAGCAGTATTAGAATGCGACGGACCACTGGAGGTTTACTGTAACCCTTGGGGCTACATATTGACGATGAAACACAGAAATTGCATCGGGATTGAATATAGTAGGCACAATGCAGACATACGTCCGGGGGGAGCATTGCTTCAAACAGTCTGTATACGTGCCGTTCCTGACAGACCAGTATTAGAATGCGACGGACCACTGGAGGATTACTGTAACCCTTGGGGCTACATATTGACGATGAAACACAGAAATTGCATCGGGATTCAATACAGTAGGCACAATGTAGACATACGTCCAGGGGGAGTATTGCTTCAAACAGTCTGTATTCGTGCCGTTCCTGACAGACCAGTATTAGAATGCGACGGACCACTGGAAGTTTACTGTAACCCTTGGGGCTACATATTGACGATGAAACACAGAAATTGCATCGGGATTGAATATAGTAGGCACAATGCAGACATACGTCCAGGGGGAGCATTGCTTCAAACAGTCTGTATACGTGCCGTTCCTGACAGACCAGTATTAGAATGCGACGGACCACTGGAGGTTTACTGAACCCTTGGGGCTACATATTGACGATGAAACACAGAAATTGCATCGGGATTGAATATAGTAGGCACAATGCAGACATACGTCCAGAGGGAGCATTCCTTCAAACAGTCTGTATACGTGCCGTTCCTGACAGACCAGTATTAGAATGCGACGGACCACTGGAGGTTTACTGTAACCCTTGGGGCTACATATTGACGATGAAACACAGAAATTGCATCGGGATTGAATATAGTAGGCACAATGCAGACATACGTCCAGGGGGAGTATTGCTTCAAACAGTCTGTATACGTGCCGTTCCTGACAGACCAGTATTAGAATGCGACGGACCACTGGAGGTTTACTGTAACCCTTGGGGCTACATATTGACGATGAAACACAGAAATTGCATCGGGATTGAATATAGTAGGCACAATGCAGACATACGTCCAGGGGGAGCATTGCTTCAAACAGTCTGTATACGTGCCGTTCCTGACAGACCAGTATTAGAATGCGACGGACCACTGGAGGTTTACTGTAACCCTTGGGGCTACATATTGACGATGAAACACAGAAATTGCATCGGGATTGAATATAGTAGGCACAATGCAGACATACGTCCAGGGGGAGCATTGCTTCAAACAGTCTGTATACGTGCCGTTCCTGACAGACCAGTATTAGAATGCGACGGACCACTGGAGGTTTACTGTAACCCTTGGGGCTACATATTGATGATGAAACACAGAAATTGCATCGGGATTGAATATAGTAGGCACAATGCAGACTAACGTCCAGGGGGAGCATTGCTTCAAACAGTCTGTATACGTGCCGTTCCTGACAGACCAGTATTAGAATGCGACGGACCACTGGAGGTTTACTGTAACCCTTGTGGCTACATATTGACGATGAACCACAGAAATTGCATCGGGATTGAATATAGTAGGCACAATGCAGACATACGTCCAGGGGGAGCATTGCTTCAAACAGTCTGTATACGTGCCGTTCCTGACAGACCAGTATTAGAATGCGACGTACCACTGGAGGTTTACTGTAACCCTTGGGGCTACATATTGACGATGAAACACAGAAATTGCATCGGGATTGAATATAATAGGCACAATGCAGACATACGTCCAGGGGGAGCATTGCTTCAAACAGTCTGTATACGTGCCGTTCCTGACAGACCAGTATTAGAATGCGACGGACCACTGGAGGTTTACTGTAACCCTTGGGGCTACATATTGACGATGAAACACAGAAATTGCATCGGGATTGAATATAGTAGGCACAATGCAGACATACGTCCAGGGGGAGTATTGCTTCAAACAGTCTGTATACGTGCCGATCCTGACAGACCAGTATTAGAATGCGACGGACCACTGGACGTTTACTGTAACCCTTGGGGCTACATATTGACGATGAAACACAGAAATTGCATCGGGATTGAATATAGTAGGTACAATGCAGACATACGTCAAGGGGAGCATTGCTTCAAACAGTCTGTATACGTGCCGTTCCTGACAGACCAGTATTAGAATGCGACGGACCACTGGAGGTTTACTGTAACCCTTGGGGCTACATATTGACGATGAAACACAGAAATTGCATCGGGATTGAATATAGTAGGCACAATGCAGACATACGTCCAGGGGGAGCATTGCTTCAAACAGTCTGTATACGTGCCGTTCCTGACAGACCAGTATTAGAATGCGACGGACCACTGGAGGTTTACTGTAACCCTTGGGGCTACATATTGACGATGAAACACAGAAATTGCATCGGGATTAAATATAGTAGGCACAATGCAGACATACGTCCAGAGGGAGCATTGCTTCAAACAGTCTGTATACGTGCCGTTCCTGACAGACCAGTATTAGAATGCGACGGACCTCTGGAAGTTTACTGTAACCCTTGGGGCTACGTATTGACGATGAAACACAGAAATTGCATCGGGATTGAATATAGTAGGCACAATGCAGACATACGTCCAGGGGGAGTATTGCTTCAAACAGTCTGTATACGTGCCGTTCCTGACAGACCAGTATTAGAATGCGACGGACCACTGGAGGTTTACTGTAACCTTTGGGGCTACATATTGCCGATGAAACACAGAAATTGCATCGGGATTGAATATAGTAGGCACAATGCAGACATACGTCCAGGGGGAGCATTGCTTCAACAGTCTGTATACGTGCCGTTCCTGACAGACCAGTATGAGAATGCGACGGACCGCTGGAGGTTTACTGTAACCCTTGGGGCTACATATTGACGATGAAACACAGAAATTGCATCGGGATTGAGTATAGTAGGCACACTGCAGACATACGTCCAGGGGGAGCATTGCTTCAAACAGTCTGTATACGTGCCGTTCCTGACAGACCAGTATTAGAATGCGACGGACCACTGGAGGTTTACTGTAACCCTTGGGGCTATATATTGACGATGAAACACAGAAATTGCATCGGGATTGAATATAGTAGGCACAATGCAGACATACGTCCGGGGGGAGCATTGCTTCAAACAGTCTGTATACGTGCCGTTCCTGACAGACCAGTATTAGAATGCGACGGACCACTGGAGGATTACTGTAACCCTTGGGGCTACATATTGACGATGAAACACAGAAATTGCATCGGGATTGAATATAGTAGGCACAATGTAGACATACGTCCAGGGGGAGTATTGCTTCAAACAGTCTGTATTCGTGCCATTCCTGACAGACCAGTATTAGAATGCGACGGACCACTGGAAGTTTACTGTAACCCTTGGGGCTACATATTGACGATGAAACACAGAAATTGCATCGGGATTGAATATAGTAGGCACAATGCAGACATACGTCCAGGGGGAGCATTGCTTCAAACAGTCTGTATACGTGCCGTTCGTGACAGACCAGTATTAGAATGCGACGGACCACTGGAGGTTTACTGTAACCCTTGGGGCTACATATTGACGATGAAACACAGAAATTGCATCGGGATTGAATATAGTAGGTACAATGCAGACATACGTCAAGGGGAGCATTGCTTCAAACAGTCTGTATACGTGCCGTTCCTGACAGACCAGTATTAGAATGCGACGGACCACTGGAGGCTTACTGTAACCCTTGGGGCTACATACTGACGATGAAACACAGAAATTGCATCGGGATTGAATATAGTAGGCACAATGCAGACATACGTCCAGGGGGAGCATTGCTTCAAACAGTCTGTATACGTGCCGTTCCTGACAGACCAGTATTAGAATGCGACGGACCACTGGAGGATTACTGTAACCCTTGGGGCTACATATTGACGATGAAACACAGAAATTGCATCGGGATTGAATATAGTAGGCACAATGTAGACATACGTCCAGGGGGAGTATTGCTTCAAACAGTCTGTATTCGTGCCGTTCCTGACAGACCAGTATTAGAATGCGACGGACCACTGGAAGTTTACTGTAACCCTTGGGGCTACATATTGACGATGAAACACAGAAATTGCATCGGGATTGAATATAGTAGGCACAATGCAGACATACGTCCAGGGGGAGCATTGCTTCAAACAGTCTGTATACGTGCCGTTCGTGACAGACCAGTATTAGAATGCGACGGACCGCTGGAGGTTTACTGTAACCCTTGGGGCTACATATTGACGATGAAACACAGAAATTGCATCGGGATTGAATATAGTAGGCACAATGCAGACATACGTCCAGGGGGAGCATTGCTTCAAACAGTCTGTATACGTGCCGTTCCTGACAGACCAGTATTAGAATGCGACGGACCTCTGGAAGTTTACTGTAACCCTTGGGGCTACATATTGACGATGAAACACAGAATATGCATCGGGATTGAATATAGTAGGCACAATGCAGACATACGTCAAGGGGAGCATTGCTTCAAACAGTCTGTATACGTGCCGTTCCTGACAGACCAGTATTAGAATGCGACGGACCACTGGAGGTTTACTGTAACCTTTGGGGCTACATATTGCCGATGAAACACAGAAATTGCATCAGGATTGAATATAGTAGGCACAATGCAGACATACGTCCAGGGGGAGCATTGCTTCAAACAGTCTGTATACGTGCCGTTCCTGACAGACCAGTATGAGAATGCGACGGACCGCTGGAGGTTTACTGTAACCCTTGGGGCTACATATTGACGATGAAACACAGAAATTGCATCGGGATTGAATATAGTAGGCACACTGCAGACATACGTCCAGGGGGAGCATTGCTTCAAACAGTCTGTATACGTGCCGTTCCTGACAGACCAGTATTAGAATGCGACGGACCACTGGAGGTTTACTGTAACCCTTGGGGCTACATATTGACGATGAAACACAGAAATTGCATCGGGATTGAATATAGTAGGCACAATGCAGACATACGTCCGGGGGGAGCATTGCTTCAAACAGTCTGTATACGTGCCGTTCCTGACAGACCAGTATTAGAATGCGACGGACCACTGGAGGATTACTGTAACCCTTGGGGCTACATATTGACGATGAAACACAGAAATTGCATCGGGATTGAATATAGTAGGCACAATGTAGACATACGTCCAGGGGGAGTATTGCTTCAAACAGTCTGTATTCGTGCCATTCCTGACAGACCAGTATTAGAATGCGACGGACCACTGGAAGTTTACTGTAACCCTTGGGGCTACATATTGACGATGAAACACAGAAATTGCATCGGGATTGAATATAGTAGGCACAATGCAGACATACGTCCAGGGGGAGCATTGCTTCAAACAGTCTGTATACGTGCCGTTCGTGACAGACCAGTATTAGAATGCGACGGACCACTGGAGGTTTACTGTAACCCTTGGGGCTACATATTGACGATGAAACACAGAAATTGCATCGGGATTGAATATAGTAGGTACAATGCAGACATACGTCAAGGGGAGCATTGCTTCAAACAGTCTGTATACGTGCCGTTCCTGACAGACCAGTATTAGAATGCGACGGACCACTGGAGGTTTACTGTAACCCTTGGGGCTACATACTGACGATGAAACACAGAAATTGCATCGGGATTGAATATAGTAGGCACAATGCAGACATACGTCCGGGGGGAGCATTGCTTCAAACAGTCTGTATACGTGCCGTTCCTGACAGACCAGTATTAGAATGCGACGGACCACTGGAGGATTACTGTAACCCTTGGGGCTACATATTGACGATGAAACACAGAAATTGCATCGGGATTGAATATAGTAGGCACAATGTAGACATACGTCCAGGGGGAGTATTGCTTCAAACAGTCTGTATTCGTGCCGTTCCTGACAGACCAGTATTTGAATGCGACGGACCACTGGAAGTTTACTGTAACCCTTGGGGCTACATATTGACGATGAAACACAGAAATTGCATCGGGATTGAATATAGTAGGCACAATGCAGACATACGTCCAGGGGGAGCATTGCTTCAAACAGTCTGTATACGTGCCGTTCGTGACAGACCAGTATTAGAATGCGACGGACCGCTGGAGGTTTACTGTAACCCTTGGGGCTACATATTGACGATGAAACACAGAAATTGCATCGGGATTGAATATAGTAGGCACAATGCAGACATACGTCCAGGGGGAGCATTGCTTCAAACAGTCTGTATACGTGCCGTTCCTGACAGACCAGTATTACAATGCGACGGACCACTGGAGGTTTACTGTAACCCTTGGGGCTACATATTGACGATGAAACACAGAAATTGCATCGGGATTGAATACAGTAGGCACAATGCAGACATACGTCCGGGGGGAGCATTGCTTCAAACAGTCTGTATACGTGCCGTTCCTGACAGACCAGTATTAGAATGCGACGGACCACTGGAGGATTACTGTAACCCTTGGGGCTACATATTGACGATGAAACACAGAAATTGCATCGGGATTGAATATAGTAGGCACAATGTAGACATACGTCCAGGGGGAGTATTGCTTCAAACAGTCTGTATTCGTGCCGTTCCTGACAGACCAGTATTAGAATGCGACGGACCACTGGAAGTTTACTGTAACCCTTGGGGCTACATATTGACGATGAAACACAGAAATTGCATCGGGATTGAATATAGTAGGCACAATGCAGACATACGTCCAGGGGGAGCATTGCTTCAAACAGTCTGTATACGTGCCGTTCGTGACAGACCAGTATTAGAATGCGAAGGACCACTGGAGGTTTACTGTAACCCTTGGGGCTACATATTGACGATGAAACACAGAAATTGCATCGGGATTGAATATAGTAGGCACAATGCAGACATACGTCCAGGGGGAGCATTGCTTCAAACAGTCTGTATACGTGCCGTTCCCGACAGACCAGTATTAGAATGCGACGGACCACTGGAGGTTTACTGTAACCCTTGGGGCTACATAATGACGATGAAACACAGAAATTGCATCGGGATTGAATATAGTAGGCACAATGCAGACTAACGTCCAGGGGGAGCATTGCTTCAAAATGTCTGTATACGTGCCGTTCCTGACAGACCAGTATTAGAATGCGACGGACCACTGGAGGATTACTGTAACCCTTGGGGCTACATATTGACGATGAAACACAGAAATTGCATCGGGATTGAATATAGTAGGCACAATGCAGACATACGTCCGGGGGGAGCATTGCTTCAAACAGTCTGTATACGTGCCGTTCCTGACAGACCAGTATTAGAATGCGACGGACCACTGGAGGATTACTGTAACCCTTGGGGCTACATATTGACGATGAAACACAGAAATTGCATCGGGATTGAATATAGTAGGCACAATGTAGACATACGTCCAGGGGGAGTATTGCTTCAAACAGTCTGTATTCGTGCCGTTCCTGACAGACCAGTATTAGAATGCGACGGACCACTGGAAGTTTACTGTAACCCTTGGGGCTACATATTGACGATGAAACACAGAAATTGCATCGGGATTGAATATAGTAGGCACAATGCAGACATACGTCCAGGGGGAGCATTGCTTCAAACAGTCTGTATACGTGCCGTTCGTGACAGACCAGTATTAGAATGCGACGGACCACTGGAGGTTTACTGTAACCCTTGGGGCTACATATTGACGATGAAACACAGAAATTGCATCGGGATTGAATATAGTAGGTACAATGCAGACATACGTCAAGGGGAGCATTGCTTCAAACAGTCTGTATACGTGCCGTTCCTGACAGACCAGTATTAGAATGCGACGGACCACTGGAGGTTTACTGTAACCCTTGGGGCTACATACTGACGATGAAACACAGAAATTGCATCGGGATTGAATATAGTAGGCACAATGCAGACATACGTCCGGGGGGAGCATTGCTTCAAACAGTCTGTATACGTGCCGTTCCTGACAGACCAGTATTAGAATGCGACGGACCACTGGAGGATTACTGTAACCCTTGGGGCTACATATTGACGATGAAACACAGAAATTGCATCGGGATTGAATATAGTAGGCACAATGTAGACATACGTCCAGGGGGAGTATTGCTTCAAACAGTCTGTATTCGTGCCGTTCCTGACAGACCAGTATTTGAATGCGACGGACCACTGGAAGTTTACTGTAACCCTTGGGGCTACATATTGACGATGAAACACAGAAATTGCATCGGGATTGAATATAGTAGGCACAATGCAGACATACGTCCAGGGGGAGCATTGCTTCAAACAGTCTGTATACGTGCCGTTCGTGACAGACCAGTATTAGAATGCGACGGACCGCTGGAGGTTTACTGTAACCCTTGGGGCTACATATTGACGATGAAACACAGAAATTGCATCGGGATTGAATATAGTAGGCACAATGCAGACATACGTCCAGGGGGAGCATTGCTTCAAACAGTCTGTATACGTGCCGTTCCTGACAGACGAGTATTACAATGCGACGGACCACTGGAGGTTTACTGTAACCCTTGGGGCTACATATTGACGATGAAACACAGAAATTGCATCGGGATTGAATACAGTAGGCACAATGCAGACATACGTCCGGGGGGAGCATTGCTTCAAACAGTCTGTATACGTGCCGTTCCTGACAGACCAGTATTAGAATGCGACGGACCACTGGAGGATTACTGTAACCCTTGGGGCTACATATTGACGATGAAACACAGAAATTGCATCGGGATTGAATATAGTAGGCACAATGTAGACATACGTCCAGGGGGAGTATTGCTTCAAACAGTCTGTATTCGTGCCGTTCCTGACAGACCAGTATTAGAATGCGACGGACCACTGGAAGTTTACTGTAACCCTTGGGGCTACATATTGACGATGAAACACAGAAATTGCATCGGGATTGAATATAGTAGGCACAATGCAGACATACGTCCAGGGGGAGCATTGCTTCAAACAGTCTGTATACGTGCCGTTCGTGACAGACCAGTATTAGAATGCGAAGGACCACTGGAGGTTTACTGTAACCCTTGGGGCTACATATTGACGATGAAACACAGAAATTGCATCGGGATTGAATATAGTAGGCACAATGCAGACATACGTCCAGGGGGAGCATTGCTTCAAACAGTCTGTATACGTGCCGTTCCCGACAGACCAGTATTAGAATGCGACGGACCACTGGAGGTTTACTGTAACCCTTGGGGCTACATAATGACGATGAAACACAGAAATTGCATCGGGATTGAATATAGTAGGCACAATGCAGACTAACGTCCAGGGGGAGCATTGCTTCAAAATGTCTGTATACGTGCCGTTCCTGACAGACCAGTATTAGAATGCGACGGACCACTGGAGGTTTACTGTAACCCTTGGGGCTACATATTGACGATGAAACACAGAAATTGCATCGGGATTAAATATAGTAGGCACAATGCAGACATACGTCCAGAGGGAGTATTGCTTCAAACAGTCTGTATACGTGCCGTTCCTGACAGACCAGTAATAGAATGCGACGGGCCACTGGAGGTTTACTGTAACCCTTGGGGCTACATATTGACGATGAAACACAGAAATTGCATCGGGATTGAATATAGTAGGCACAATGCAGACATACGTCCAGGGGGAGCATTGCTTCAAACAGTCTGTATACGTGCCGTTCCTGACAGACCAGTATTAGAATGCGACGGACCACTGGAGGTTTACTGTAACCCTTGGGGCTACATATTGACGATGAAACACAGAAATTGCATCGGGATTGAATATAGTAGGCACAATGCAGACATACGTCCAGGGGGAGTATTGCTTCAAACAGTCTTTATACGTGCCGTTCCTGACAGACCAGTATTAGAATGCGACGGACCACTGGAGGTTTACTGTAACCCTTGGGGCTACATATTGACGATGAAACACAGAAATTGCATCGGGATTGAATATAGTAGGCACAATGCAGACATACGTCCAGGGGGAGCATTGCTTCAAACAGTCTGTATACGTGCCGTTCCTGACAGACCAGTATTAGAATGTGACGGACCGCTGGAGGTTTACTGTAACCTTTGGGGCTACATATTGACGATGAAACACAGAAATTGCATCGGGATTGAAGGCACAATGCAGACATACGTCCAGGGGGAGCATTGCTTCAAACAGTCTGTATACGTGCCGTTCCTGACAGAGCAGTATTAGAATGCGACGGACCACTGGAGGTTTACTGTAACCCTTGGGGCTACATATTGACGATGAAACACAGAAATTGCATCGGGATTGAATATAGTAGGCACAATGCAGACATACGTCCGGGGGGAGCATTGCTTCAAACAGTCTGTATACGTGCCGTTCCTGACAGACCAGTATTAGAATGCGACGGACCACTGGAGGATTACTGTAACCCTTGGGGCTACATATTGACGATGAAACACAGAAATTGCATCGGGATTGAATACAGTAGGCACAATGTAGACATACGTCCAGGGGGAGTATTGCTTCAAACAGTCTGTATTCGTGCCGTTCCTGACAGACCAGTATTAGAATGCGACGGACCACTGGAAGTTTACTGTAACCCTTGGGGCTACATATTGACGATGAAACACAGAAATTGCATCGGGATTGAATATAGTAGGCACAATGCAGACATACGTCCAGGGGGAGCATTGCTTCAAACAGTCTGTATACGTGCCGTTCCTGACAGACCAGTATTAGAATGCGACGGACCACTGGAGGTTTACTGAACCCTTGGGGCTACATATTGACGATGAAACACAGAAATTGCATCGGGATTGAATATAGTAGGCACAATGCAGACATACGTCCAGAGGGAGCATTCCTTCAAACAGTCTGTATACGTGCCGTTCCTGACAGACCAGTATTAGAATGCGACGGACCACTGGAGGTTTACTGTAACCCTTGGGGCTACATATTGACGATGAAACACAGAAATTGCATCGGGATTGAATATAGTAGGCACAATGCAGACATACGTCCAGGGGGAGTATTGCTTCAAACAGTCTGTATACGTGCCGTTCCTGACAGACCAGTATTAGAATGCGACGGACCACTGGAGGTTTACTGTAACCCTTGGGGCTACATATTGACGATGAAACACAGAAATTGCATCGGGATTGAATATAGTAGGCACAATGCAGACATACGTCCAGGGGGAGCATTGCTTCAAACAGTCTGTATACGTGCCGTTCCTGACAGACCAGTATTAGAATGCGACGGACCACTGGAGGTTTACTGTAACCCTTGGGGCTACATATTGACGATGAAACACAGAAATTGCATCGGGATTGAATATAGTAGGCACAATGCAGACATACGTCCAGGGGGAGCATTGCTTCAAACAGTCTGTATACGTGCCGTTCCTGACAGACCAGTATTAGAATGCGACGGACCACTGGAGGTTTACTGTAACCCTTGGGGCTACATATTGATGATGAAACACAGAAATTGCATCGGGATTGAATATAGTAGGCACAATGCAGACTAACGTCCAGGGGGAGCATTGCTTCAAACAGTCTGTATACGTGCCGTTCCTGACAGACCAGTATGAGAATGCGACGGACCGCTGGAGGTTTACTGTAACCCTTGGGGCTACATATTGACGATGAAACACAGAAATTGCATCGGGATTGAATATAGTAGGCACACTGCAGACATACGTCCAGGGGGAGCATTGCTTCAAACAGTCTGTATACGTGCCGTTCCTGACAGACCAGTATTAGAATGCGACGGACCACTGGAGGTTTACTGTAACCCTTGGGGCTACATATTGACGATGAAACACAGAAATTGCATCGGGATTGAATATAGTAGGCACAATGCAGACATACGTCCGGGGGGAGCATTGCTTCAAACAGTCTGTATACGTGCCGTTCCTGACAGACCAGTATTAGAATGCGACGGACCACTGGAGGATTACTGTAACCCTTGGGGCTACATATTGACGATGAAACACAGAAATTGCATCGGGATTGAATATAGTAGGCACAATGTAGACATACGTCCAGGGGGAGTATTGCTTCAAACAGTCTGTATTCGTGCCATTCCTGACAGACCAGTATTAGAATGCGACGGACCACTGGAAGTTTACTGTAACCCTTGGGGCTACATATTGACGATGAAACACAGAAATTGCATCGGGATTGAATATAGTAGGCACAATGCAGACATACGTCCAGGGGGAGCATTGCTTCAAACAGTCTGTATACGTGCCGTTCGTGACAGACCAGTATTAGAATGCGACGGACCACTGGAGGTTTACTGTAACCCTTGGGGCTACATATTGACGATGAAACACAGAAATTGCATCGGGATTGAATATAGTAGGTACAATGCAGACATACGTCAAGGGGAGCATTGCTTCAAACAGTCTGTATACGTGCCGTTCCTGACAGACCAGTATTAGAATGCGACGGACCACTGGAGGTTTACTGTAACCCTTGGGGCTACATACTGACGATGAAACACAGAAATTGCATCGGGATTGAATATAGTAGGCACAATGCAGACATACGTCCGGGGGGAGCATTGCTTCAAACAGTCTGTATACGTGCCGTTCCTGACAGACCAGTATTAGAATGCGACGGACCACTGGAGGATTACTGTAACCCTTGGGGCTACATATTGACGATGAAACACAGAAATTGCATCGGGATTGAATATAGTAGGCACAATGTAGACATACGTCCAGGGGGAGTATTGCTTCAAACAGTCTGTATTCGTGCCGTTCCTGACAGACCAGTATTAGAATGCGACGGACCACTGGAAGTTTACTGTAACCCTTGGGGCTACATATTGACGATGAAACACAGAAATTGCATCGGGATTGAATATAGTAGGCACAATGCAGACATACGTCCAGGGGGAGCATTGCTTCAAACAGTCTGTATACGTGCCGTTCGTGACAGACCAGTATTAGAATGCGACGGACCGCTGGAGGTTTACTGTAACCCTTGGGGCTACATATTGACGATGAAACACAGAAATTGCATCGGGATTGAATATAGTAGGCACAATGCAGACATACGTCCAGGGGGAGCATTGCTTCAAACAGTCTGTATACGTGCCGTTCCTGACAGACCAGTATTACAATGCGACGGACCACTGGAGGTTTACTGTAACCCTTGGGGCTACATATTGACGATGAAACACAGAAATTGCATCGGGATTGAATACAGTAGGCACAATGCAGACATACGTCCGGGGGGAGCATTGCTTCAAACAGTCTGTATACGTGCCGTTCCTGACAGACCAGTATTAGAATGCGACGGACCACTGGAGGATTACTGTAACCCTTGGGGCTACATATTGACGATGAAACACAGAAATTGCATCGGGATTGAATATAGTAGGCACAATGTAGACATACGTCCAGGGGGAGTATTGCTTCAAACAGTCTGTATTCGTGCCGTTCCTGACAGACCAGTATTAGAATGCGACGGACCACTGGAAGTTTACTGTAACCCTTGGGGCTACATATTGATGATGAAACACAGAAATTGCATCGGGATTGAATATACTAGGCACAATGCAGACATACGTCCAGGGGGAGCATTGCTTCAAACAGTCTGTATACGTGCCGTTCGTGACAGACCAGTATTAGAATGCGAAGGACCACTGGAGGTTTACTGTAACCCTTGGGGCTACATATTGACGATGAAACACAGAAATTGCATCGGGATTGAATATAGTAGGCACAATGCAGACATACGTCCAGGGGGAGCATTGCTTCAAACAGTCTGTATACGTGCCGTTCCCGACAGACCAGTATTAGAATGCGACGGACCACTGGAGGTTTACTGTAACCCTTGGGGCTACATAATGACGATGAAACACAGAAATTGCATCGGGATTGAATATAGTAGGCACAATGCAGACTAACGTCCAGGGGGAGCATTGCTTCAAAATGTCTGTATACGTGCCGTTCCTGACAGACCAGTATTAGAATGCGACGGACCACTGGAGGTTTACTGTAACCCTTGGGGCTACATATTGACGATGAAACACAGAAATTGAATCGGGATTAAATATAGTAGGCACAATGCAGACATACGTCCAGAGGGAGTATTGCTTCAAACACTCTGTATACGTGCCGTTCCTGACAGACCAGTAATAGAATGCGACGGGCCACTGGAGGTTTACTGTAACCCTTGGGGCTACATATTGACGATGAAACACAGAAATTGCATCGGGATTGAATATAGTAGGCACAATGCAGACATACGTCCAGGGGGAGCATTGCTTCAAACAGTCTGTATACGTGCCGTTCGTGACAGACCAGTATTAGAATGCGACGGACCACTGGAGGTTTACTGTAACCCTTGGGGCTACATATTGACGATGAAACACAGAAATTGCATCGGGATTGAATATAGTAGGCACAATGCAGACATACGTCCAGGGGTGTATTGCTTCAAACAGTCTGTATACGTGCCGTTCCTGACAGACCAGTATTAGAATGCGACGGACCACTGGAGGTTTACTGTAACCCTTGGGGCTACATATTGACGATGAAACACAGAAATTGCATCGGGATTGAATATAGTAGGCACAATGCAGACATACGTCCAGGGGGAGCATTGCTTCAAACAGTCTGTATACGTGCCGTTCCTGACAGACCAGTATTAGAATGTGACGGACCGCTGGAGGTTTACTGTAACCTTTGGGGCTACATATTGACGATGAAACACAGAAATTGCATCGGGATTGAAGGCACAATGCAGACATACGTCCAGGGGGAGCATTGCTTCAAACAGTCTGTATACGTGCCGTTCCTGACAGAGCAGTATTAGAATGCGACGGACCACTGGAGGTTTACTGTAACCCTTGGGGCTACATATTGACGATGAAACACAGAAATTGCATCGGGATTGAATATAGTAGGCACAATGCAGACATACGTCCGGGGGGAGCATTGCTTCAAACAGTCTGTATACGTGCCGTTCCTGACAGACCAGTATTAGAATGCGACGGACCACTGGAGGATTACTGTAACCCTTGGGGCTACATATTGACGATGAAACACAGAAATTGCATCGGGATTGAATACAGTACGCACAATGTAGACATACGTCCAGGGGGAGTATTGCTTCAAACAGTCTGTATTCGTGCCGTTCCTGACAGACCAGTATTAGAATGCGACGGACCACTGGAAGTTTACTGTAACCCTTGGGGCTACATATTGACGATGAAACACAGAAATTGCATCGGGATTGAATATAGTAGGCACAATGCAGACATACGTCCAGGGGGAGCATTGCTTCAAACAGTCTGTATACGTGCCGTTCCTGACAGACCAGTATTAGAATGCGACGGACCACTGGAGGTTTACTGAACCCTTGGGGCTACATATTGACGATGAAACACAGAAATTGCATCGGGATTGAATATAGTAGGCACAATGCAGACATACGTCCAGAGGGAGCATTCCTTCAAACAGTCTGTATACGTGCCGTTCCTGACAGACCAGTATTAGAATGCGACGGACCACTGGAGGTTTACTGTAACCCTTGGGGCTACATATTGACGATGAAACACAGAAATTGCATCGGGATTGAATATAGTAGGCACAATGCAGACATACGTCCAGGGGGAGTATTGCTTCAAACAGTCTGTATACGTGCCGTTCCTGACAGACCAGTATTAGAATGCGACGGACCACTGGAGGTTTACTGTAACCCTTGGGGCTACATATTGACGATGAAACACAGAAATTGCATCGGGATTGAATATAGTAGGCACAATGCAGACATACGTCCAGGGGGAGCATTGCTTCAAACAGTCTGTATACGTGCCGTTCCTGACAGACCAGTATTAGAATGCGACGGACCACTGGAGGTTTACTGTAACCCTTGGGGCTACATATTGACGATGAAACACAGAAATTGCATCGGGATTGAATATAGTAGGCACAATGCAGACATACGTCCAGGGGGAGCATTGCTTCAAACAGTCTGTATACGTGCCGTTCCTGACAGACCAGTATTAGAATGCGACGGACCACTGGAGGTTTACTGTAACCCTTGGGGCTACATATTGATGATGAAACACAGAAATTGCATCGGGATTGAATATAGTAGGCACAATGCAGACTAACGTCCAGGGGGAGCATTCCTTCAAACAGTCTGTATACGTGCCGTTCCTGACAGACCAGTATTAGAATGCGACGGACCACTGGAGGTTTACTGTAACCCTTGGGGCTACATATTGACGATGAACCACAGAAATTGCATCGGGATTGAATATAGTAGGCACAATGCAGACATACGTCCAGGGGGAGCATTGCTTCAAACAGTCTGTATACGTGCCGTTCCTGACAGACCAGTATTAGAATGCGACGTACCACTGGAGGTTTACTGTAACCCTTGGGGCTACATATTGACGATGAAACACAGAAATTGCATCGGGATTGAATATAATAGGCACAATGCAGACATACGTCCAGGGGGAGCATTGCTTCAAACAGTCTGTATACGTGCCGTTCCTGACAGACCAGTATTAGAATGCGACGGACCACTGGAGGTTTACTGTAACCCTTGGGGCTACATATTGACGATGAAACACAGAAATTGCATCGGGATTGAATATAGTAGGCACAATGCAGACATACGTCCAGGGGGAGTATTGCTTCAAACAGTCTGTATACGTGCCGTACCTGACAGACCAGTATTAGAATGCGACGGACCACTGGAGGTTTACTGTAACCCTTGGGGCTACATATTGACGATGAAACACAGAAATTGCATCGGGATTGAATATAGTAGGTACAATGCAGACATACGTCAAGGGGAGCATTGCTTCAAACAGTCTGTATACGTGCCGTTCCAGACAGACCAGTATTAGAATGCGACGGACCACTGGAGGTTTACTGTAACCCTTGGGGCTACATATTGACGATGAAACACAGAAATTGCATCGGGATTGAATATAGTAGGCACAATGCAGACATACGTCCAGGGGGAGCATTGCTTCAAACAGTCTGTATACGTGCCGTTCCTGACAGACCAGTATTAGAATGCGACGGACCACTGGAGGTTTACTGAACCCTTGGGGCTACATATTGACGATGAAACACAGAAATTGCATCGGGATTGAATATAGTAGGCACAATGCAGACATACGTCCAGAGGGAGCATTCCTTCAAACAGTCTGTATACGTGCCGTTCCTGACAGACCAGTATTAGAATGCGACGGACAACTGGAGGTTTACTGTAACCCTTGGGGCTACATATTGACGATGAAACACAGAAATTGCATCGGGATTGAATATAGTAGGCACAATGCAGACATACGTCCAGGGGGAGTATTGCTTCAAACAGTCTGTATACGTGCCGTTCCTGACAGACCAGTATTAGAATGCGACGGACCACTGGAGGTTTACTGTAACCCTTGGGGCTACATATTGACGATGAAACACAGAAATTGCATCGGGATTGAATATAGTAGGCACAATGCAGACATACGTCCAGGGGGAGCATTGCTTCAAACAGTCTGTATACGTGCCGTTCCTGACAGACCAGTATTAGAATGCGACGGACCACTGGAGGTTTACTGTAACCCTTGGGGCTACATATTGACGATGAAACACTGAAATTGCATCGGGATTGAATATAGTAGGCACAATGCAGACATACGTCCAGGGGGAGCATTGCTTCAAACAGTCTGTATACGTGCCGTTCCTGACAGACCAGTATTAGAATGCGACGGACCACTGGAGGTTTACTGTAACCCTTGGGGCTACATATTGACGATGAAACACAGAAATTGCATCGGGATTGAATATAGTAGGCACAATGCAGACATACGTCCGGGGGGAGCATTGCTTCAAACAGTCTGTATCCGTGCCGTTCCTGACAGACCAGTATTAGAATGCGACGGACCACTGGAAGTTTACTGTAACCCTTGGGGCTACATATTGACGATGAAACACAGAAATTGCATCGGGATTGAATATAGTAGGCACAATGCAGACATACGTCCAGGGGGAGCATTGCTTCAAACAGTCTGTATACGTGCCGTTCCTGACAGACCAGTATTAGAATGCGACGGACCACTGGAGGTTTACTGTAACCCTTGGGGCTACATATTGACGATGAAACACAGAAATTGCATCGGGATTGAATATAGTAGGCACAATGCAGACATACGTCCAAAGGGAGCATTGCTTCAAACAGTCTGTATACGTGCCGTTCCTGACAGACCAGTATTAGAATGCGACGGAACACTGGAGGTTTACTGTAACCCTTGGGGCTACATATTGACGATGAAACACAGAAATTGCATCGGGATTGAATATAGTAGAAACAATGCAGACATACGTCCAGGGGGAGCATTGCTTCAAACAGTCTGTATACGTGCCGTACCTGGCAGACCAGTATTAGAATGTGACGGACCACTGGAGGTTTACTGTAACCCTTGGGGCTACATATTGACGATGAAACACAGAAATTGCATCGGGATTGAATATAGTAGGCACAATGCAGACATACGTCCAGGGGGAGCCTTGCTTCAAACAGTCTGTATACGTGCCGTTCCTGACAGACCAGTATTAGAATGCGACGGACCACTGGAGGTTTACTGTAACCCTTGGGGCTACATATTGACGATGAAACACAGAAATTGCATCGGGATTGAATATAGTAGGCACAATGCAGACATACGTCCAGAGGGAGTATTGCTTCAAACAGTCTGTATACGTGCCGTTCCTGACAGACCAGTATTAGAAAGCGACAGACCACTGGAGGTTTACTGTAGCCCTTGGGGCTACATATTGACGATGAAACACAGAAATTGCATCGGGATTGAATATGGTAGCTACAATGCAGACATACGTCCAGGGGGAGCATTGCTTCAAACAGTCTGTATACGTGCCGTTCCTGACAGACCAGTATTAGAATGCGACGGACCACTGGAGGTTTACTGTAACTCTTGGGGCTACATATTGACGATGAAACACAGAAATTGCATCGGGATTGAATATAGTAGGCACAATGCAGACATACGTCCAGGGGGAGCATTGCTTCAAACAGTCTGTATACGTGCCGTTCCTGACAGACCAGTATTAGAATGCGACGGACCACTGGAGGTTTACTGTAACCCTTGGGGCTACATATTGACGATGAAACACAGAAATTGCATCGGGATTGAATATAGTAGGCACAATGCAGACATACGTCCAGGGGGAGCATTGCTTCAAACAGTCTGTATACGTGCCGTTCCTGACAGACCAGTATTAGAATGCGACGGACCACTGGAGCGATTTACTGCAACCCTTGGGGCTACATATTGACGATGAAACACAGAAATTGCATCGGGATTGAATATAGTAGGCACAATGCAGACATACGTCCAGGGGGAGCATTGCTTCAAACAGTCTGTATACGTGCCGTTCCTGACAGACCAGTGTTAGAATGCGACGGACCACTGGAGGTTTACTGTAACCCTTGGGGCTACATATTGACGATGAAACACAGAAATTGCATCGGGATTGAATATAGTAGGCACAATGCAGACATACGTCCAGGGGGAGCATTGCTTCAAACAGTCTGTATACGTGCCGTTCCTGACAGACCAGTGTTAGAATGCGACGGACCACTGGAGGTTTACTGTAACCCTTGGGGCTACATATTGACGATGAAACACAGAAATTGCATCGGGATTGAATATAGTAGGCACAATGCAGACATACGTCCAGGGGGAGCATTGCTTCAAACAGTCTGTATACGTGCCGTTCCTGACAGACCAGTATTAGAATGCGACGGACCACTGGAGGTTTACTGTAACCCTTGGGGCTACATATTGACGATGAAACACAGAAATTGCATCGGGATTGAATATAGTAGGCACAATGCAGACATACGCCCAGGGGGAGCATTGCTTCAAACAGTCTGTATACGTGCCGTACCTGACAGACCAGTATTAGAATGCGACGGACCACTGGAGGTTTACTGTAACCCTTGGGGCTACATATTGACGATGAAACACAGAAATTGCATCGGGATTGAATATAGTAGGCACAATGCAGACATACGTCCAGGGGGAGCATTGCTTCAAACAGTCTGTATACGTGCCGTTCCTGACAGACCAGTATTAGAATGCGACGGACCACTGGAGGTTTACTGTAACCCTTGGGGCTACATATTGACGATGAAACACAGAAATTGCATCGGGATTGAATATAGTAGGCACAATGCAGACATACGTCCAGAGGGAGTATTGCTTCAAACAGTCTGTATACGTGCCGTTCCTGACAGACCAGTATTAGAATGCGACAGACCACTGGAGGTTTACTGTAGCCCTTGGGGCTACATATTGACGATGAAACACAGAAATTGCATCGGGATTGAATATAGTAGGCACAATGCAGACATACGTCCAGGGGGAGCATTGCTTCAAACAGTCTGTGTACGTGCCGCTCCTGACAGACCAGTATTAGAAATCGACGGACCACTGGAGGTTTACTGTAACCCTTGGGGCTACATATTGACGATGAAACACAGAAATTGCATCGGGATTGAATATAGTAGGCACAATGCAGACATACGTCCAGAGGGAGTATTGCTTCAAACAGTCTGTATACGTGCCGTTCCTGACAGACCAGTATTAGAATGCGACAGACCACTGGAGGTTTACTGTAGCCCTTGGGGCTACATATTGACGATGAAACACAGAAATTGCATCGGGATTGAATATGGTAGCTACAATGCAGACATACGTCCAGGGGGAGCATTGCTTCAAACAGTCTGTATACGTGCCGTTCCTGACAGACTAGTATCAGAATGCGACGGACCAGTAGAGGTTTACTGTAACCCTTGGGGCTACATATTGACGATGAAACACAGAAATTGCATCGGGATTGAATATAGTAGGCACAATGCAGACATACGTCCAGGGGGAGCATTGCTTCAAACAGTCTGTATACGTGCCGTTCCTGACAGACCAGTATTAGAATGCGACGGACCACTGGAGGTTTACTGTAACCCTTGGGGCTACATATTGACGATGAAACACAGAAATTGCATCGGGATTGAATATAGTAGGCACAATGCAGACATACGTCCAGGGGCAGCATTGCTTCAAACAGTCTGTATACGTGCCGTTCCAGACAGACCAGTATTAGAATGCGACGGACCACTGGAGGTTTACTGTAACCCTTGGGGCTACATATTGACGATGAAACACAGAAATTGCATCGGGATTGAATATAGTAGGCACAATGCAGACATACGTCCAGGGGAAGCATTCCTTCAAACAGTCTGTATACGTGCCGTTCCAGACAGACCAGTATTAGAATGCGACGGACCACTGGAGGTTTACTGTAACCCTTGGAGCTACATATTGACGATGAAACACAGAAATTGCATCGGGATTGAATATAGTAGAAACAATGCAGACATACGTCCAGGGGGAGCATTGCTTCAAACAGTCTGTATACGTGCCGTTCCTGACAGACCAGTATTAGAATGCGACGGACCACTGGAGGTTTACTGTAACCCTTGGGGCTACATATTGACGATGAAACACAGAAATTGCATCGGGATTGAATATAGTAGAAACAATGCAGACATACGTCCAGGGGGAGCATTGCTTCAAACAGTCTGTATACGTGCCGTTCCTGACAGACCAGTATTAGAATGCGACGGACCACTGGAGGTTTACTGTAACCCTTGGTGCTACATATTGACGATGAAACACAGAAATTGCATCGGAATTGAATATAGTAGGCACAATGCAGACATACGTCCAGGGGGAGCATTGCTTCAGTCTGTATACGTGCTGTTCCTGACAGACCAGTGTTAGAATGCGACGGACCACTGGAGGTTTACTGTAACCCTTGTGGCTACATATTGACGATGAAACACAGAAATTGCATCGGGATTGAATATAGTAGGCACAATGCAGACATAGGTCCAGGGGGAGCATTGCTTCAAGCAGTATGTATACGTGCCGTTCCTGACAGACCAGTATTAGAATGCGACGGACCACTGGAGGTTTACTGTAACCTTTGGGGCTACATATTGACGATGAAACACAGAAATTGCATCGGGATTGAATATAGTAGGCACAATGCAGACATACGTCCAGGGGGCGCATTGCTTCAAACAGTCTGTATACGTGCCGTTCCTGACAGACCAGTATTAGAATGCGACGGACCACTGGAGGTTTACTGTAACCCTTGGGGCTGCATATTGACGATAAAACACAGAAATTTCATCGGGATTGAATATAGTAGGCACAATGCAGACATACGTCCAGGGGGAGCATTGCTTCAAACAGTCTGTATACGTGCCGTTCCTGACAGACCAGTATTAGAATGCGACGGACCACTGGAGGTTTACTGTAACCCTTGGGGCTACATATTGACGATGAAACACAGAAATTGCATCGGGATTGAATATAGTAGGCACAATGCAGACATACGTCCAGGGGGAGCATTGCTTCAAACAGTCTGTATACGTGCCGTTCCTGACAGACCAGTATTAGAATGCGACGGACCGCTGGAGGTTTACTGTAACCCTTGGAGCTACATATTGACGATGAAACACAGAAATTGCATCGGGATTGAATATAGTAGGCACAATGCAGACATACGTCCAGGGGGAGCATTGCTTCAAACAGTCTGTATACGTGCCGTTCCTGACAGACCAGTATTAGAATGTGACGGACCACTGGAGGTTTACTGTAACCCTTGGGGCTACATATTGACGATGAAACACAGAAATTGCATCGGGATTGAATATAGTAGGCATGATGCAGACATACGTCCAGGGGGAGCATTGCTTCAAATAGTCTGTATACGTGCCGTTCCTGACAGACCAGTAATAGAATGCGACGGACCACTGGAGGTTTACTGTAACTCTTGGGCTACATATTGACGATGAAACACAGAAATTGCATCGGGATTGAATATAGTAGGCACAATGCAGACATACGTCCAGGGGGAGCATTGCTTCAAACAGTCTGTATACGTGCCGTTCCTGACAGACCAGTAATAGAATGCGACGGACCACTGGAGGTTTACTGTAACCATTGGGGCTACATATTGACGATGAAACACAGAAATTGCATCGGGATTGAATATAGTAGGCACAATGCAGACATACGTCCAGGGGGAGCATTGCTTCAAACAGTCTGTATACGTGCCGTTCCTGACAGACCAGTAATAGAATGCGACGGACCACTGGAGGTTTACTGTAACCCTTGGGGCTACATATTGACGATGAAACACAGAAATTGCATCGGGATTGAATATAGTAGGCACAATGCAGACATACGTCCAGGGGGAGCATTGGTTCAAACAGTCTGTATACGTGCCGTTCCTGACAGACCAGTAATAGAATGCGACGGACCACTGGAGGTTTACTGTAACCCTTGGGGCTACATATTGACGATGAAACACAGAAATTGCATCGGGATTGAATATAGTAGGCACAATGCAGACATACGTCCAGGGGGAGCATTGCTTCAAACAGTCTGTATACGTGCCGTTCCTGACAGACCAGTATTAGAATGTGACGGACCACTGGAGGTTTACTGTAACCCTTGGGGCTACATATTGACGATGAAACACAGAAATTGCATCGGGATTGAATATAGTAGGCACAATGCAGACATACGTCCAGGGGGAGCATTGCTTCAAACAGTCTGTATACGTGCCGTTCCTGACTGACCAGTAATAGAATGCGACGGACCACTGGAGGTTTACTGTAACCCTTGGGGCTACATATTGACGATGAAACACAGAAATTGCATCGGGATGAATATAGTAGGCACAATGCAGACATACGTCCAGGGGGAGCATTGCTTCAAACAGTCTGTATACGTGCCGTTCCTGACAGACCAGTATTAGAATGCGACGGACCACTGGAGGTTTACTGTAACCCTTGGGGCTACATATTGACGATGAAACACAGAAATTGCATCGGGATTGAATATAGTAGGCACAATGCAGACATACGTCCAGGGGGAGCATTGCTTCAAACAGTCTGAATACGTGCCGTTCCTGACAGACCAGTAATAGAATGCGACGGACCACTGGAGGTTTACTGTAACCCTTGGGGCTACATATTGACGATGAAACACAGAAATTGCATCGGGATTGAATATAGTAGGCACAATGCAGACATACGTCCAGGGGGAGCATTGCTTCAAACAGTCTGTATACGTGCCGTTCCTGACAGACCAGTAATAGAATGCGACGGACCACTGGAGGTTTACTGTAACCCTTGGGGCTACATATTGACGATGAAACACAGAAATTGCATCAGGATTGAATATAGTAGGCACAATGCAGACATACGTCCAGGGAAGCATTGCTTCAAACAGTCTGTATACGTGCCGTTCCTGACAGACCAGTATTAGAATGCGACGGACCACTGGAGGTTTACTGTAACCCTTGGAGCTACATATTGACGATGAAACACAGAAATTGCATCGGGATTGAATATAGTAGGCACAATGCAGACATACGTCCAGGGGGAGCATTGCTTCAAACAGTCTGCATACGTGCCGTTCCTGACAGACCAGTATTAGAATGTGACGGAGCACTGGAGGTTTACTGTAACCCTTGGGGCTACATATTGACGATGAAACACAGAAATTGCATCGGGATTGAATATAGTAGGCACAATGCAGACATACGTCCAGGGGGAGCATTGCTTCAAACAGTCTGTATACGTGCCGTTCCTGACAGACCAGTAATAGAATGCGACGGACCACTGGAGGTTTACTGTAACCCTTGGGGCTACATATTGACGATGAAACACAGAAATTGCATCGGGATTGAATATAGTAGGCACAATGCAGACATACGTCCAGGGGGAGCATTGCTTCAAACAGTCTGTATACGTGCCGTTCCTGACAGACCAGTATTAGAATGCGACGGACCACTGGAGGTTTACTGTAACCCTTGGGGCTACATATTGACGATGAAACACAGAAATTGCATCGGGATTGAATATAGTAGGCACAATGCAGACATACGTCCAGGGGGAGCATTGCTTCAAACAGTCTGTATACGTGCCGTACCTGACAGACCAGTATTAGAATGCGACGGACCACTAGAGGTTTACTGTAACCCTTGGGGCTACATATTGACGATGAAACACAGAAATTGCATCGGGATTGAATATAGTAGGCACAATGCAGACATACGTCCAGGGGGAGCATTGCTTCAAACAGTCTGTATACGTGCCGTTCCTGACAGACCAGTATTAGAAATCGACGGACCACTGGAGGTTTACTGTAACCATTGGGGCTACATATTGACGATGAAACACAGAAATTGCATCGGGATTGAATATAGTAGGCACAATGCAGACATACGTCCAGAGGGAGTATTGCTTCAAACAGTCTGTATACGTGCCGTTCCTGACAGACCAGTATTAGAATGCGACAGACCACTGGAGGTTTACTGTAGCCCTTGGGGCTACATATTGACGATGAAACACAGAAATTGCATCGGGATTGAATATGGTAGCTACAATGCAGACATACGTCCAGGGGGAGCATTGCTTCAAACAGTCTGTATACGTGCCGTTCCTGACAGACCAGTATTAGAATGCGACGGACCAGTGGAGGTTTACTGTAACCCTTGGGGCTACATATTGACGATGAAACACAGAAATTCCATCGGGATTGAATATAGCAGGCACAATGCAGACATACGTCCAGGGGGAGCATTGCTTCAAACAGTCTGTATACGTGCCGTTCCTGACAGACCAGTATTAGAATGCGACGGACCACTGGAGGTTTACTGTAACCCTTGGGGCTACATATTGACGATGAAACACAGAAATTGCATCGGGATTGAATATAGTAGGCACAGTGCAGACATACGTCCAGGGGGAGCATTGCTTCAAGCAGTATGTATACGTGCCGTTCCTGACAGACCACTATTAGAATGCGACGGACCACTGGAGGTTTACTGTAACCCTTGGGGCTACATATTGACGATGAAACACAGAAATTGCATCGGGATTGAATATAGTAGGCACAATGCAGACATACGTCCAGGGGGCGCATTGCTTCAAACAGTCTGTATACGTGCCGTTCCTGACAGACCAGTATTAGAATGCGATGGACCACTGGAGGTTTACTGTAACCCTTGGGGCTACATATTGACGATGAAACACAGAAATTTCATCGGGATTGAATATAGTAGGCACAATGCAGACATACGTCCAGGGGGAGCATTGCTTCAAACAGTCTGTATACGTGCCGTTCCTGACAGACCAGTATTAGAATGCGACGGACCACTGGAGGTTTACTGTAACCCTTGGGGCTACATATTGACGATGAAACACAGAAATTGCATCGGGATTGAATATAGTAGGCACAATGCAGACATACGTCCAGGGGGAGCATTGCTTCAAACAGTCTGTATACGTGCCGTTCCTGACAGACCAGTATTAGAATGCGACGGACCACTGGAGGTTTACTGTAACCCTTGGAGCTACATATTGACGATGAAACACAGAAATTGCATCGGGATTGAATATAGTAGGCACAATGCAGACATACGTCCAGGGGGAGCATTGCTTCAAACAGTCTGTATACGTGCCGTTCCTGACAGACCAGTATTAGAATGTGACGGACCACTGGAGGTTTACTGTAACCCTTGGGGCTACATATTGACGATGAAACAGAGAAATTGCATCGGGATTGAATATAGTAGGCACAATGCAGACATACGTCCAGGGGGAGCATTGCTTCAAATAGTCTGTATACGTGCCGTTCCTGACAGACCAGTAATAGAATGCGACGGACCACTGGAGGTTTACTGTAACTCTTGGGGCTACATATTGACGATGAAACACAGAAATTGCATCGGGTTTGAATATAGTAGGCACAATGCAGACATACGTCCAGGGGGAGCATTGCTTCAAACAGTCTGTATACGTGCCGTTCCTGACAGACCAGTAATAGAATGCGACGGACCACTGGAGGTTTACTGTAACCCTTGGGGCTACATATTGACGATGAAACACAGAAATTGCATCGGGATTGAATATAGTAGGCACAATGCAGACATACGTCCAGGGGGAGCATTGCTTCAAACAGTCTGTATACGTGCCGTTCCTGACAGACCAGTAATAGAATGCGACGGACCACTGGAGGTTTACTGTAACCCTTGGGGCTACATATTGACGATGAAACACAGAAATTGCATCGGGATTGAATATAGTAGGCACAATGCAGACATACGTCCAGGGGGAGCATTGCTTCAAACAGTCTGTATACGTGCCGTTCCTGACAGACCAGTAATAGAATGCGACGGACCACTGGAGGTTTACTGTAACCCTTGGGGCTACATATTGACGATGAAACACAGAAATTGCATCGGGATTGAATATAGTAGGCACAATGCAGACATACGTCCAGGGGGAGCATTGCTTCAAACAGTCTGTATACGTGCCGTTCCTGACAGACCAGTATTAGAATGTGACGGACCACTGGAGGTTTACTGTAACCCTTGGGGCCACATATTGACGATGAAACACAGAAATTGCATCGGGATTGAATATAGTAGGCACAATGCAGACATACGTCCAGGGGGAGCATTGCTTCAAACAGTCTGTATACGTGCCGTTCCTGACAGACTAGTAATAGAATGCGACGGACCACTGGAGGTTTACTGTAACCCTTGGGGCTACAAATTGACGATCAAACACAGAAATTGCATCGGGATTGAATATAGTAGGCACAATGCAGACATACGTCCAGGGGGAGCATTGCTTCAAACAGTCTGTATACGTGCCGTTCCTGACAGACCAGTAATAGAATGCGACGGACCACTGGAGGTTTACTGTAACCCTTGGGGCTACATATTGACGATGAAACACAGAAATTGAATCGGGATTGAATATAGTAGGCACAATGAAGACATACGTCCAGGGGGAGCATTGCTTCAAACAGTCTGTATACGTGCCGTTCCTGACAGACCAGTATTAGAATTCGACAGACCACTGGAGGTTTACTGTAACCCTTGGGGCTACATATTGACGATGAAACACAGAAATTGCATCGGGATTGAATATAGTAGGCACAATGCAGACATACGTCCAGGGGGAGTATTGCTTCAAACAGTCTGTACACGTGCTGTTCCTGACAGACCAGTATTAGAATGCGACGGACCACTGGAGGTTTACTGTAACCCTTGGAGCTATATATTGACGTGGAAACACAGATATTGCATCTGGATACGATATAGTAGGCACAATACCGACTTATGTCCAGGGGAAGGAATGCTTCAACCAGTATGTATTCGCGCCGTTCCTGAGAGACCAGTATTAGATTGCGACGCACCACTGGAGGTTTACTGTAACCCTTGGAGCTATATATTGACGATAAAACACAGATATTGCATCTGGATACGATATAGTAGGAACAATGCCGGCTTACGTCCAGACGGAGCAATGCTTCAAACATTCTGTAAACGTGCCGATCCTGAGAGGCCAGTATTAGATTGCGACGTACCACTGGAGGTTTACTGTAAACCTTGGAGGCTTATATTGACGATGAAACACAGAAATTGCATCGGGATAATATTTAGTAGCCACTATCCCGGCTTATGTCCAGGGGAAGCAATGCTTCAAACAGTCTGTATATGTGCCGCTCCTGAGAGACCAGTATTAGATTGCGACGTACCACTGCAAGTTTACTGTAACCCTTGGAGCTTCATATAGACGATGAAACACAGAAATTGCATCGATATAGGATATAGTAGGCACTATCCCGGCTTATGTCCAGGGGAAGCAATGTTTGAAACAGTCTGTATATGTGCCGTTGTTGAGACGCCAGTATTAGATTCAGACCCACCACTGCAGGTTTACTGCAATCCTTGGAACTTCATATTGACGATGAAACACAGAAATTGCATCGGGATAGAATATAGTAGGCAGAATGACGACTTATGTCCAGGGGGAGCAATGCTTCAAACAGCCTGTACACGTGCCGTTCCTGAGAGGCCAGTTTTAGATTTCAACGTACCACAGAGGTTGACTGTAACCCTTGGAGCTTCATATTGACGATGAAACACAGAAATTGCATCGGGATAGGAACTAGTGGGCACAATACCGTCTTATGTCCAGGGGAAGCATTGCTTCAAACAGTCTGTACGCGTGCCGTTCCTGAGATGTCAGTATTAGATTGCGACGCACTACTGGAGGTTTACTTTAACTCTTGGAGCTTCATATTGACAATGAAACACAGATATTGCATTGGGATTGAGTATAGTAGGAACAATGCTGACTTACGTCCAGGGGGAGCTATGCTTCAAACAGTCTGTACACGTGCCGTTCCTGAGAGGTCAATATTACACTGCGACGTACCACTGGAGGTTTACTCTAACCCTTGGAGCTTCATATTGACGATGAAGCACAGAAATTGCATCGGGATAGGATATAGTAGGCACAATACCGACTTACGTCCAGGGGGAGCAATGCTTCAAACAGTCTGTACACGTGCCGTTCCTGACAGACCAGTATTAGAATGCGACGGACCACTGGAGGTTTACTGTAACCCTTGGAGCTATATATTGACGATAAAACACAGATATTGCATCTGGATACGATATAGTAGGCACAATACCGATTTATGTCCAGGGGAAGCAATGCTTCAAACAGGCTGTATTCGTGCCGGTCCTGAGAGACCAGTATTGGATTGCGACGCACCACTGGAGGTTTACTGTAACCCTTGGAGCTTCATATTGACTATGAAACACAGAAAATGCATTGGGATTGAGTATAGTAGGAATAATGCCGACTTACGTCCAGGGGGAGCAATGCTTCTAACAGTCTGTACACGTGCCGTTCCTGAGAGGCCAGTGTTAGATTGCGACGCACCACTGGAGGTTTACTGTAACCCTTGGAGCTTTATATTGACGATGAAACACAGGAATTGCATCGGGATAGGATTTAGTAGGCACTGTCCCGGCTTATGTCCAGGGGGAGCAATGCTTCAAACAGTCTGTATACGTGCCATGGCTGAGAGGCCGGTATTAGATTGCGGCGCACCACTGCAGGTTTATTGTAAGCCTTGGAGCTAAATATTGACGATGAAACACAGAAATTGCACCTTGATAGGATATAGTAGGCACAATACCGATTTATGGCCAGGGGAAGCAATGGTTCAAGCAGTCTGTATTCGTGCCGTTCCTGAGAGACCAGTATTAGATTGCGACGCACCACTGGAGGTCTACTGTAACCCTTGGAGCTTCATATTGACGATGAAACACAGAAATTGCATCGGGATTGAATGCATTAGGCACAATGCCGACTTACGTCCACACGGAGCAATGCTTCAAACAGTCCGTATACGTGCCGTACCTGGGAGGCCAGTGTAAGATTGCGACGAACTACTAGAGGTTTACTGTAACCCTTGGGGTTTCATATTGACGATGAAACACAGAAATTGCATC
The DNA here is from genome assembly GCF_023864345.2 of Schistocerca serialis cubense. Lineage (NCBI taxonomy): Eukaryota > Metazoa > Arthropoda > Insecta > Orthoptera > Acrididae > Schistocerca > Schistocerca serialis. The sequence goes on along the minus strand of NC_064646.1, from coordinate 468,688,410 downwards.
GTTATTGAATACAGTACCCACATTGCCGACTTACGTCCAGGGGGAGCAATGCTTCAAACAGACTGTATACCTTCCGTTCCTGAGAGGCCAGTATTAGATTGCTACGCACCAGTGGATATTTACTGTAACCCTAAGCGCTTCATATTGGCGATGAAACACAGAAAATGAATCGGGATTGAATACAGTGGTCTACATGCCGACTTACGTGGAGGTTGAGCAATACCTAGACAGTCTGTATGCGTGCCGTTCCTGAGAGGCCAGTATTAGATTGTGACTACCATAACATGTTTACTGTAGCCCGGGGAGCTTCATATTGACGATGAAACACAGAAATTGCGTCGGGATTGAATATACTAGGCACAACGCCAATTTACGTCCAGGGGGAGCAATGCTTCAAACAGACTGTGTATGTGCCGTTCCTGAGAGGCCAGTATTAGATTCCAACGCACCACTGGATGTTCACTGTAACCCTTGGAGCTTCATATTGTCGATGAAGCACAGAAATTTCACTGGGATTCAATGCAGTAGGCCAAATGCCGACTTATATCGAGGTTGAGCAATGCTTCAAACAGTCTTTATTCGTGCCGTTCCTGAGACGCCAGAATTAGATTGCGACCCACCACCGGAGATTTACTGTAACCCTTGGAGCTTCATATTGACGATGAAGCACAGAAATTGCTTTGGTATTGGGTATAGTAGGCACAATACTTACTTACGTCCAGGGGGAGCAATGCTTCAAACAGTTTGTATTCGTGGCGTTCCTGAGAGGCCAGTATTAGATTGCAACGCACCACTGGATGTTCACTGTAGCCGTTGGAGCTTCAATTTGACGATGAAACACAGATATTGCATTGAGATTGAGTATAGTAGGAACAATTTCGACTTACATCCATGGGGAGCTATGCTTCAAATAGTCTGTATTCAAGCCGCTCCTGAGAGTCCACTATTAGATTGCGACGCACCACTGGATGCTTAATGTAACCCTTGGATCTTTATAGTGACGATGACACACAGAAATTGCATTGCGACTGAATACAGTAGGCTAAATGTCGACTTATGTCGAGTTACAGCAATGCTTCAAACAGTCTGCCTTCGTGCCGATCCTGAGAGGCCAGCATTAGATTACTACGCACCACTGGCTGTTTACTCTAACCCTTGGAGCTTCATATTGACGATGAAACAAAGAAATTGCATCGGGATTCAATTCAGTAGGCTAAATGCTGACTTATGTCGATGTTGAGCAATGCTTCAAACAGTCTGTATTCGTGCCGTTCCTGAAAGAAAGTGTTACACTGCGAAGCACCGCTGGATGTTTACCGTAACCATTGGAGTTTCATACTGACGATGAAACACAGAAAGTGCATCGATATTGAGTTCAGTAGGGTAAATGCCGATTAATGTCGACGTTGTGCAATGCTTCAAACAGTCTGTATTCGTGCCGTTACTGAGAGGCCGGTATTAGATTTCGAAACACCACTGGATGTTCACCATAACCATTGGAGCTTCATACTGACGATAAAAAACAGAAATTGCACCGGGATTAAATATAGCAGGCACAATGCCGACATATGTCCTGGGGGAGAAATGTTTCAAACAGTCTGTATACGTTCAGTAGCTGTGAGGCCAGTATTAGATTTCGAAGCAACAACGGATGTTTACCGTAACCATTGGAGCTTCATACTGACGGTGAAACACAGTAATTGCATCGGGATTAAATGTAGCAGGCACAATGCCGATTTATGTCCAGGGAGCAATGCTTCAAACAGTCTGTATACGTTCCGTTCCTGAGAGGCCAGTATTAGATTGCGACGAACCACTGGAAGTTTACTGTAACCCTTGGCGCTTCATATTGACGATGAAACACAGAAATTGCTTAGGGATTGAATATAGTAGGCACAATGGCGACTAATGTCGCGGTTGAGCAAACTTCAAACAGTCTATATTCGTGCCGTTCCTGAGAGGCCAGTATTAGATTGCGGCGCACAACTGGAAGATAACTGTAACCCTTGGAGCTTCATATTGACGATGAAACACAGAAATTGCATCTGGATTGAATATAGTAGGCACAATGCCGACATAGGTCCGGGGGAGCAATGCTTCAAACATTCTGTATACGTGCCGTTCCTGAGAGGCCAGTATTAGATTGCGACGCACCACTGGAGGTTTACTGTAACCCTTGGAGCTTCATATAGACGACGAAACACAGAAATTGCATCGGGATAGGATATTTTAGGCACAATACCGACTCATGTCCAGGGGAAGCAATGCGTCAAACAGTCTGTATACGTGCCGTTTCTGAGAGGCCATAATTAGACTGCGACGCACCACTGGAGATTTACTGTAAAACTTGGAGCTTTATATTGACGTTGAAACACAGAAATTGCATTGGGATTGAATATAGTAGGCACACTGCCGACATACATCCAGGGGGAGATTTGCTTCAAACAGTGTGTACACGTGCCGCTCCTGAGAGACCAGTATTAGATAGCGACACACCACTGGAGGTTTACTGTAACCCTTGGAGCTATATATTGACGATGAAACACATAAATTGCAACCGGATACGATATGGTAGGCACAATACCGACTTATGTCCAGGGGAGGCAATACGTCAAACAGTCTGTATACATGCCATTCCTGAGAGGACTGTATTAGAAAGCGACGCGCCACTGAAGGTTTACTGTAACCCTTGGAGCTTCGTATTGACGATGCAACACAGAAATTGCATCGGGATTCAATATAGTAGGAAGAATGACGACTTACGTCCAGGAGGAGCAATGCTACAAGCAGTCTGTGTATGTGCCATTCCTGAGAGGCCGGTATTAGATTGCGACACACCACTAAAGGTTTACTGTAATCCTTGGAGCTACATATTGACGAAGAAACACAGAAATTGCATCGGGATAGGATATAGTAGGCACAATACCGACTTATGTCCAGGGGAAGCAATGCTTCAAACAGTCTGTATTAGTGTCGTTCCTGAGAGGCCAGTATTAGATTGCGATGCACCACTGGAGGTTTATTGTAACACTTGGAGCTTCGTATTGAGGATGAACCACAGAAATTGCATTGGGGTTGAGTGTAGTACGAACAATGCCAACTTACGTCCAGGGGGAGCAATGCTTCAAACAGTCTGAATACGTGCCGTTCGTGAGAGGCCGGTATTAGATTACGACGCACCACTGGAGGTTTACTTTACCCTTGCAGCTTCATATTGGCGATGAAACACAGAAATAGCATCGGGATTGAATATAGTAAGCACAATGACAACTTAGGTCCGGGGGGAACAATGCTTCATACAGTCTGTATACGTGCCGTTCCTGAGAGGCCAGCAATAGATTGCTACACACCACTGGATATTTACTGTAACCCTATGAGCTTCATATTGACGATGAAACACAGAAAATGCATCGGGATTGATTACAGTAGTCTAAATGCCGACTTATGTGGAGGTTGAGCAATACCTGGACAGTCTGTATACGTGCCGTTCCTGAGAGGCTAGTATTAGAATGTGACGCACCATTACATGTTTACTCTAACCCTTGGAGCTTCATATTGACGACGAAACACTGAAATTCCACTGGGATTGAATATAGTAGGCACATTACCGACTTACGTCGCGGTTGAGCAAACTTCAAACAGTCTGTATTCGTGCCGTTCCTGAGAGGCCAGTATTAGATTGCGGCGCACCACTGGAGGATAACTGTAACCCTTGGAGCTCCATATTGTCGATGAAACACTGAAATGGCATCGGGATTGAATATATAGGCAGAATGACGACTTACGTCCAGGGGGATCAATGCTTCAAACAGTCTGAATACGTGCCGTTCGTGAGAGGCCGGTATTAGATTACGACGCACCACTGGAGGTTTACTTTACCCTTGCAGCTTCATATTGGCGATGAAACACAGAAATAGCATCGGGATTGAATATAGTAAGCACAATGACAACTTAGGTCCGGGGGGAACAATGCTTCATACAGTCTGTATACGTGCGTTCCTGAGAGGCCAGCAATAGATTGCTACACACCACTGGATATTTACTGTAACCCTATGAGCTTCATATTGACGATGAAACACAGAAAATGCATCGGGATTGATTACAGTAGTCTAAATGCCGACTTATGTGGAGGTTGAGCAATACCTGGACAGTCTGTATACGTGCCGTTCCTGAGAGGCTAGTATTAGAATGTGACGCACCATTACATGTTTACTCTAACCCTTGGAGCTTCATATTGACGACGAAACAGTGAAATTCCACTGGGATTGAATATAGTAGGCACATTACCGACTTACGTCGCGGTTGAGCAAACTTAAAACAGTCTGCATTCGTGCTGTTCCTGAGAGAGAGCATTAGATTGCGCCGCACCACTGGATGTTTACTATAACCGTTGGAGCTTCATACTGACGATAAAACACAGAAATTGCATCGGGTATTAATATAGGAGGCACTATGCCCATTTATGTCCAGGGGGAGCAATGCTTCAAACTGTCTGTATACGTTCCGTTCCTGAGAGGCCAGTATTAGATTGCGACGCACCACTGACGGTTTACTGTAACCCTTGGAGCTTCATATTGACAATGAAACACAGTAATTGCCTCGGGATTGAATATAGTAGGCACAATGTCGACTTACATCCAGGGGGAGCAATGCTTGAAACAGACTGTATACGTGCCGTTCCTGCGAGGCCAGTACCAGATTGCGACGCACCACTGGAGGTTTACTGTAACCCTTGCAGCTTCATATTGACGATGAATCACAGTAATTGCTTCGGGATTGAATATAGTAGGCACAATGTCGACTTACGTCCGGTGGGAGCAATGCTTGAAACAGACTGTATGCGTGCCGTTCCTGAGAGGCCAGTATTACATTACTACACACCACTGGATGTTTGCTGTAACCCTTGGAGCTTCATATTGACGATGAAACACAGTAATTGCTTCGGGATTGAATATAGTAGGCACAATGTCGACTTGCGTCCAGGGGGAGGAATGCTTGAAACAGACTGTATAGGTGCCGTTCCTGAGAGGCCAGTATTAGATTACTACGCACCACTGGAGGTTTACTGTAACCCTTGGTGCTTCATATTGACGATGAAACACAGAAATTGCATCGGGATTGAGTTCAGTAGGCTAAATGCCAACTTATGTCGACGTTGAGCAATGCTTCAAATAGTCTGTATTCGTGACGTTCCTGAGAGGCCAGTATTAGATTGCGAGGCAGCACTGGATATTTACTGTAACCATTGAAGCTTCATACTGACGATGAAACACAGAAATTGCATCGGTATTAAATATAGCAGGAACAATGCCGATTAATGTCCAGGTGGAGCAATGCTTCAAACAGTCTGTATACGTTCCGTTCCTGACAGGCCAGTATTAGATTACTACACACCACTGGATGTTTACTGTAACCCTTGGAGCTTCATATTGACGATGAAACACAGAAATTGCATCGGGACTGAATACAGTGGGCTAAATGCCGACTCTTGTCGAGGTTGAGCAATGCTTCAAACAGTCTGTAATCGTACCGATCCTGAAAGGCCAGTATTAGATTGCGATGCACCACTCGAATTTTTACTGTAACCCTTTCTGGCTTCATATTGACAAAGAAACACGGATATTGCATCGGGAGTGAATATACTAGGCACAATACCAACTTACATCCAGGGGGAGCAATGCTTCAAACAGACTGTATACGTGCCGTTCCTGAGAGGCCAGTATTAGATTACTACGCACCACTAGTTCTTTACTGTAACTCTTGGAGCTACATATTGACGATGAATCACAGTAATTGCTTCGGGATTGAATATAGTAGGCACAATGTCGACTTACGTCCGGTGGGAGCAATGCTTGAAACAGACTGTATACGTGCCGTTCCTGAGAGGCCAGTATTACATTACTACACACCACTGGATGTTTGCTGTAACGCTTGGAGCTTCATATTGACGATGAAACACAGAAATTGCATCGGGACTGAATACAGTAGGCTAAATGCCGGCTTATGTCGAGGTTGAGCAATGCTTAAACTGTCTGAATACGTTCCACTCCTGAGAGACCAGTATTAGATTGCGGCGCACCACTGGATGTTTACTGTAACCATTGGAGCTTCATACTGACGATGAAACACAGAAATTGCTTCGTGATTGAATATAGTAGGCACAATGCCGATTTACGTCCAGGGGGAGAAATGCTTCAAACAGACTGCATAGGTGCCGTTCCTGAGAGCCCAGTATTAGACTACTACGCACTACTGGAGGTTTACTGTAACCCTTGGAGCTTCATACTGACGATGAAACACCGAAATTGCATCGGGATTAAATATAGCAGGCACAATGCCGATTTATGTCCAGGGGGAGCAATGCTTCAAACAGTCTGTATATGTTCCACTCCTGAGAGGCCAGTATTAGATTGCGATGCACCACTGGAGGCTTACTGTAACCTTTGGAGCTTCATATTGTCGATGAAACACAGAAATTGCCTCGGCATTGAGGTCAGTATGCTAAATGCCGACTTATGTCGACCTTGAGCAAATCTTCAAACAGTCTGTATACGTGCCTTTCCTGAGAGGGCAGTATTAGATTGCGCTGCACCACTGGAGGTTAACTGTAACCTTTGGACCTTCGTATTGACGATGAAACACAGAAATTGCATCGGGATTGAGGTCAGTAGGCTAAATGCCGACTTATGTCGACGTTGAGCAATGCTTAAACTGTCTGAATACGTTCCACTCCTGAGAGACCAGTATTAGATTGCGGCGCACCACTGGATGTTTACTGTAACCATTGGAGCTTCATACTGACGATGAAACACAGAAATTGCATCGGGATTAGATATAGCAGGCACAATGCCGATTTATGTCCAGGGGGAGCAATGCTTCAAACATTCTGTATACGTTCCACTCTTGAGAGGCCAGTATTAGATAGCGACGCACCACTGGAGGTTTACTGTAACCCCTGGAGCTTCATATTGACGATGAAGCACAGATATTCCATTGGGATTTAGTATAGTAGTCACAATGCTGACTTATGTCCTGCGGGAGCAAGGTTTCACGCTGTTCTTATTCGTGCCCCTCATGAGAGGCCAGTATTAGATTACGATGCACCACTAGATGTTTACTACTGTGACCCTTGGAGCTTCATATTGAAGATTAAACACAGAAATTTCATTGCGATTGAATACATTAGGCTAAATGCCGACTTATGTCGAGGTTGAACAATGATTCAAACATTCTGTATTCGTGCCGTTCCTGAGACGCCAGTATTAGGTTGCAATGCCCCACTGGATGTTCACTGTAACAGTTGGAGCTTCATTTTGACGATGAAACAAAGAAATTCGATCGGGATTGAGTACAGTAGGCTAAATGCCTCAAATAGTCTGTATTCGTGCAGTTCTTGAGAGGCTAGTATTAGATAGCGACGCACCACTGGATGTTTACTGTAATCCTTGGAAGTCCATCTTGACGATGAAACACAGAAATTGCATTGGGATTGAATATAGTAGGCACAATGCCGTCTTACGTCATGGGGCAGCAAAGCTTCAAACAGTCGGTATACAAGCCGTTCCTGAGAGGCCAGTATTAGATTGCGACGCACCACTGGATGGTTACTGTAACCCTTGGTGCTTCATTTTAACGATGAAACAAAGAATTTGCATAGGGATTGAAAATATTAGGCACAATGCCGACTTACGTCCAGGGGGAGGAATGCTTCAAACAGTCTGTAAACGTGCCGTTTCTGAGAGGCCAGTATTAGATTGCGATGCTCCACTCGCGGTTTACTGTAACCCTTGGAGTTTCATATTGACGATGAAACACAGATATTCCATTGGGATTTAGTGTAGTAGGCACAATGCTGACTTATGTCCAGGGGGAGCAATGCTTGAAACAGACTGTATACGTGCCGTTCCTGCGAGGCCAGTACCAGATTGCGACGCACCACTGGAGGTTTACTGTAACCCTTGCAGCTTCATATTGACGATGAATCACAGTAATTGCTTCGGGATTGAATATAGTAGGCACAATGTCGACTTACGTCCGGTGGGAGCAATGCTTGAAACAGACTGTATGCGTGCCGTTCCTGAGAGGCCAGTATTACATTACTACACACCACTGGATGTTTGCTGTAACCCTTGGAGCTTCATATTGACGATGAAACACAGTAATTGCTTCGGGATTGAATATAGTAGGCACAATGTCGACTTGCGTCCAGGGGGAGGAATGCTTGAAACAGACTGTATAGGTGCCGTTCCTGAGAGGCCAGTATTAGATTACTACGCACCACTGGAGGTTTACTGTAACCCTTGGTGCTTCATATTGACGATGAAACACAGAAATTGCATCGGGATTGAGTTCAGTAGGCTAAATGCCAACTTATGTCGACGTTGAGCAATGCTTCAAATAGTCTGTATTCGTGACGTTCCTGAGAGGCCAGTATTAGATTGCGAGGCAGCACTGGATATTTACTGTAACCATTGAAGCTTCATACTGACGATGAAACACAGAAATTGCATCGGTATTAAATATAGCAGGAACAATGCCGATTAATGTCCAGGTGGAGCAATGCTTCAAACAGTCTGTATACGTTCCGTTCCTGAGAGGCCAGTATTAGATTACTACACACCACTGGATGTTTACTGTAACCCTTGGAGCTTCATATTGACGATGAAACACAGAAATTGCATCGGGACTGAATACAGTGGGCTAAATGCCGACTCTTGTCGAGGTTGAGCAATGCTTCAAACAGTCTGTAATCGTACCGATCCTGAAAGGCCAGTATTAGATTGCGATGCACCACTCGAATTTTTACTGTAACCCTTTCTAGCTTCATATTGACAATGAAACACAGATATTGCATCGGGAGTGAATATACTAGGCACAATACCAACTTACATCCAGGGGGAGCAATGCTTCAAACAGACTGTATACGTGCCGTTCCTGAGAGGCCAGTATTAGATTACTACGCACCACTAGTTCTTTACTGTAACTCTTGGAGCTACATATTGACGATGAATCACAGTAATTGCTTCGGGATTGAATATAGTAGGCACAATGTCGACTTACGTCCGGTGGGAGCAATGCTTGAAACAGACTGTATACGTGCCGTTCCTGAGAGGCCAGTATTACATTACTACACACCACTGGATGTTTGCTGTTACGCTTGGAGCTTCATATTGACGATGAAACACAGAAATTGCATCGGGACTGAATACAGTAGGCTAAATGCCGACTTATGTCGAGGTTGAGCAATGCTTAAACTGTCTGAATACGTTCCAATCCTGAGAGGCCAGTATTAGAATGCGATACACCACAGGAGGTTTACTGTAACCCTTAGAGCTTCATATTGTCGTTGAAACACAGTAATTGCTTCGTGATTGAATATAGTAGGCACAATGCCGATTTACGTCCAGGGGGAGAAATGCTTCAAACAGACTGCATAGGTGCCGTTCCTGAGAGCCCAGTATTAGACTACTACGCACTACTGGAGGTTTACTGTAACCCTTGGAGCTTCATACTGACGATGAAACACCGAAATTGCATCGGGATTAAATATAGCAGGCACAATGCCGATTTATGTCCAGGGGGAGCAATGCTTCAAACCATTGGAGCTTCATACTGACGATGAAACACAGAAATTGCATCGGGATTAGATAGCGACGCACCACTGGAGGTTTACTGTAACCCCTGGAGCTTCATATTGACGATGAAGCACAGATATTCCATTGGGATTTAGTATAGTAGTCACAATGCTGACTTATGTCCTGCGGGAGCAAGGTTTCACGCTGTTCTTATTCGTGCCCCTCATGAGAGGCCAGTATTAGATTACGATGCACCACTAGATGTTTACTACTGTGACCCTTGGAGCTTCATATTGAAGATTAAACACAGAAATTTCATTGCGATTGAATACATTAGGCTAAATGCCGACTTATGTCGAGGTTGAACAATTATTCAAACATTCTGTATTCGTGCCGTTCCTGAGACGCCAGTATTAGGTAGCAATGCCCCACTGGATGTTCACTGTAACAGTTGGAGCTTCATTTTGACGATGAAACAAAGAAATTCGATCGGGATTGAGTACAGTAGGCTAAATGCCTCAAATAGTCTGTATTCGTGCAGTTCTTGAGAGGCTAGTATTAGATAGCGACGCACCACTGGATGTTTACTGTAATCCTTGGAGGTCCATCTTGACGATGAAACACAGAAATTGCATTGGGATTGAATATAGTAGGCACAATGCCGTCTTACGTCATGGGGCAGCAAAGCTTCAAACAGTCGGTATACAAGCCGGTCCTGAGACGCACCACTGGATGGTTACTGTAACCCTTGGTGCTTCATTTTAACGATGAAACAAAGAATTTGCATAGGGATTGAAAATATTAGGCACAATGCCGACTTACGTCCAGGGGGAGGAATGCTTCAAACAGTCTGTAAACGTGCCGTTTCTGAGAGGCCAGTATTAGATTGCGATGCTCCACTCGCGGTTTACTGTAACCCTTGGAGTTTCATATTGACGATGAAACACAGATATTCCATTGGGATTTAGTGTAGTAGGCACAATGCTGACTTATGTCCAGGGGGAGCAATGCTTGAAACAGACTGTATACGTGCCGTTCCTGCGAGGCCAGTACCAGATTGCGACGCACCACTGGAGGTTTACTGTAACCCTTGCAGCTTCATATTGACGATGAATCACAGTAATTGCTTCGGGATTGAATATAGTAGGCACAATGTCGACTTACGTCCGGTGGGAGCAATGCTTGAAACAGACTGTATGCGTGCCGTTCCTGAGAGGCCAGTATTACATTACTACACACCACTGGATGTTTGCTGTAACCCTTGGAGCTTCATATTGACGATGAAACACAGTAATTGCTTCGGGATTGAATATAGTAGGCACAATGTCGACTTGCGTCCAGGGGGAGGAATGCTTGAAACAGACTGTATAGGTGCCGTTCCTGAGAGGCCAGTATTAGATTACTACGCACCACTGGAGGTTTACTGTAACCCTTGGTGCTTCATATTGACGATGAAACACAGAAATTGCATCGGGATTGAGTTCAGTAGGCTAAATGCCAACTTATGTCGACGTTGAGCAATGCTTCAAATAGTCTGTATTCGTGACGTTCCTGAGAGGCCAGTATTAGATTGCGAGGCAGCACTGGATATTTACTGTAACCATTGAAGCTTCATACTGACGATGAAACACAGAAATTGCATCGGTATTAAATATAGCAGGAACAATGCCGATTAATGTCCAGGTGGAGCAATGCTTCAAACAGTCTGTATACGTTCCGTTCCTGAGAGGCCAGTATTAGATTACTACACACCACTGGATGTTTACTGTAACCCTTGGAGCTTCATATTGACGATGAAACACAGAAATTGCATCGGGACTGAATACAGTGGGCTAAATGCCGACTCTTGTCGAGGTTGAGCAATGCTTCAAACAGTCTGTAATCGTACCGATCCTGAAAGGCCAGTATTAGATTGCGATGCACCACTCGAATTTTTACTGTAACCCTTTCTAGCTTCATATTGACAATGAAACACAGATATTGCATCGGGAGTGAATATACTAGGCACAATACCAACTTACATCCAGGGGGAGCAATGCTTCAAACAGACTGTATACGTGCCGTTCCTGAGAGGCCAGTATTAGATTACTACGCACCACTAGTTCTTTACTGTAACTCTTGGAGCTACATATTGACGATGAATCACAGTAATTGCTTCGGGATTGAATATAGTAGGCACAATGTCGACTTACGTCCGGTGGGAGCAATGCTTGAAACAGACTGTATACGTGCCGTTCCTGAGAAGCCAGTATTACATTACTACACACCACTGGATGTTTGCTGTTACGCTTGGAGCTTCATATTGACGATGAAACACAGAAATTGCATCGGGACTGAATACAGTAGGCTAAATGCCGACTTATGTCGAGGTTGAGCAATGCTTAAACTGTCTGAATACGTTCCAATCCTGAGAGGCCAGTATTAGAATGCGATACACCACAGGAGGTTTACTGTAACCCTTAGAGCTTCATATTGTCGTTGAAACACAGTAATTGCTTCGTGATTGAATATAGTAGGCACAATGCCGATTTACGTCCAGGGGGAGAAATGCTTCAAACAGACTGCATAGGTGCCGTTCCTGAGAGCCCAGTATTAGACTACTACGCACTACTGGAGGTTTACTGTAACCCTTGGAGCTTCATACTGACGATGAAACACCGAAATTGCATCGGGATTAAATATAGCAGGCACAATGCCGATTTATGTCCAGGGGGAGCAATGCTTCAAACAGTCTGTATATGTTCCACTCCTGAGAGGCCAGTATTAGATTGCGATGCACCACTGGAGGCTTACTGTAACCTTTGGAGCTTCATATTGTCGATGAAACACAGAAATTGCCTCGGCATTGAGGTCAGTATGCTAAATGCCGACTTATGTCGACCTTGAGCAAATCTTCAAACAGTCTGTATACGTGCCTTTCCTGAGAGGGCAGTATTAGATTGCGCTGCACCACTGGAGGTTAACTGTAACCTTTGGACCTTCGTATTGACGATGAAACACAGAAATTGCATCGGGATTGAGGTCAGTAGGCTAAATGCCGACTTATGTTGACGTTGAGCAATGCTTAAACTGTCTGAATACGTTCCACTCCTGAGAGACCAGTATTAGATTGCGGCGCACCACTGGATGTTTACTGTAACCATTGGAGCTTCATACTGACGATGAAACACAGAAATTGCATCGGGATTAGATATAGCAGGCACAATGCCGATTTATGTCCAGGGGGAGCAATGCTTCAAACATTCTGTATACGTTCCACTCTTGAGAGGCCAGTATTAGATAGCGACGCACCACTGGAGGTTTACTGTAACCCCTGGAGCTTCATATTGACGATGAAGCACAGATATTCCATTGGGATTTAGTATAGTAGTCACAATGCTGACTTATGTCCTGCGGGAGCAAGGTTTCACGCTGTTCTTATTCGTGCCCCTCATGAGAGGCCAGTATTAGATTACGATGCACCACTAGATGTTTACTACTGTGACCCTTGGAGCTTCATATTGAAGATTAAACACAGAAATTTCATTGCGATTGAATACATTAGGCTAAATGCCGACTTATGTCGAGGTTGAACAATGATTCAAACATTCTGTATTCGTGCCGTTCCTGAGACGCCAGTATTAGGTTGCAATGCCCCACTGGATGTTCACTGTAACAGTTGGAGCTTCATTTTGACGATGAAACAAAGAAATTCGATCGGGATTGAGTACAGTAGGCTAAATGCCTCAAATAGTCTGTATTCGTGCAGTTCTTGAGAGGCTAGTATTAGATAGCGACGCACCACTGGATGTTTACTGTAATCCTTGGAGGTCCATCTTGACGATGAAACACAGAAATTGCATTGGGATTGAATATAGTAGGCACAATGCCGTCTTACGTCATGGGGCAGCAAAGCTTCAAACAGTCGGTATACAAGCCGGTCCTGAGAGGCCAGTATTAGATTGCGACGCACCACTGGATGGTTACTGTAACCCTTGGTGCTTCATTTTAACGATGAAACAAAGAATTTGCATAGGGATTGAAAATATTAGGCACAATGCCGACTTACGTCCAGGGGGAGGAATGCTTCAAACAGTCTGTAAACGTGCCGTTTCTGAGAGGCCAGTATTAGATTGCGATGCTCCACTCGCGGTTTACTGTAACCCTTGGAGTTTCATATTGACGATGAAACACAGATATTCCATTGGGATTTAGTGTAGTAGGCACAATGCTGACTTATGTCCAGGGGGAGCAATGCTTCAAACAGTTTGTATTCGTGCCGCTCCTGAGAGGCCAGTATTAGATTGCGACGCACCACTAGATGTTTCCTGTGACCCTTTGAGCTTCATATTGAAGATGAAACACAGAAATTGCATCGCGATTGAATACAGTAGGCTAAATGCCGACTTACGTCGAGGTTGAACAATGCTTCAAACAGTCTGTATACGTGCCGTTACTGAGAGGCCAGTATTAGGTTGCGACGCACCACTGAAGGTTTACTGTAACCCATGGAGCTTCATATTGACGATGGATCACAGAAATTGCATCGGTATTGTATACAGTAAGCACAATGCACACTAATCTCCAGAAATAGCAATGCTTCAAACAGTCTGTATTCGTACCGTTCCTGGCAGGCCAGTATTAGATTCCGCCGCACCACTGGTGGTTTTATGTTACCCTTGGACCTTACTATTGACGACTAAACACAGAAAATGTTTCGGGAATGGATACAGCAGGCAAATGCCGCCTAGTCTCCAGGAAGAGCAATGCTTCAAACAGTCTGTTTTCGCACCGTTCCTTGGAGGCCAGTATTAGATTCCGTCGCACCACTGGAGTTTTTCTGATACCTTTGGGCCTTACTATTGACGATTATATACAGAAATTGCATCGGAATTGATTACAGTAGGCACAATGGCTACTTATGTCCAGGGGGAGGAATGCTTCAATCAGTCTGTATTATTACCGTTCCTGGGAGGTCAGTATTAGATTCCGCCGCACCTCTGGAGGTTTTCTGTTACCCTTGGACATTACTATTGACGATTAGACACAGAAATTGCATCTGGATTGAATACAGTAGGCGCAATGGCTACTTATGTCCAGGGGGAGCAATGCTTCAAACAGTCTATAATCGTACCGTTCCTGGGAGGCCGGTATTAGATTCCGCCCCATCACTGGAGGTTTTCTGGTACCGTTCCCGGGACGCCAGTATTACATTCCAATGCACGACTGGAGGGTTACTGTAACCCTTGGACCTTCATGTTGACGATAAAACACAGAAATTCTATCGGGATTGAATACAGTATCCACAATGCCGACATCTGTTCAGGAGGAGCTATGCTTCAAATAATCCCTACCGTTCCTGGGTGGCCAGTATTAGAATCCAATGCACCACTGGAGGTTTACTGTAGCACTTGGCCCTTAATATTGACCATGAAGCACAGAAATTGCAATGGGATTGATAGAGTAGGCACGATGCTAACCTATGTCCTGGTAGAGCAATGCTTCCCAGTGTCTGTATTCGTAACGTTCTTGGGAGGCCAGTATTAGATTCCGATGCACCACTGGAGGTTTACTGTAACCCTTGGACATTATTATTGACGATGAAATACAGAAATTGCATCGGGATTGAATACAGTACGCACAATGCCGACGTATGTCTAGGGGGAGCAATGCTTCCTAGTGTCTGTTTTCGTACAGTTCCTGGGAGGCCAGCATAGATTCTGATGCACCACTGGAGGTCAACTGTAACCCTTGGACATTATTATTGACGATGAAACACAGAAATTACATCGGGATTGATTACAGTAGGCACAATGCCGACTTCTGTCATGGGGGAGCAATGCTTCAAACTCTCTGTATTCGCACCATTCCTGGGAGGCCAATATTAGGCACCGATGCACCACTCTAGGTTTACTGTAACCCTTGGACGTTAATATTGACAATGGAACAAAGAAATTGCATCGGTATTGAATACAGTTGGCACAATGTCGACTTATATCCATGGGGAGCAATGCTTTATACAGTCTGTATCCGTATCGCTCCTCGGAGGACAGTATTAAATTCCGTTGCACCATTGGAGGTTTACTGTAACCCTTGGAAATTCATATTGAGGAAGAAACACAGAAATTGCATCGAGATTGAATAGAGTAATCACAATTCCGACTTTTGTCCAGGGGGGCATTGCTTCAAACAGTACGTATTCGTTCATTTCCTGGGAGGCCAGTATTAAATTCCGATGCACCACTGAAGGTTTACTGTAAGCCTTGGACATTCATATTGACGACGGAACACAGAAATTGCATCGAAATTGTATACAACAGGCACAATGCCGAAGTATGACCAGTGGGTGCAATGCTTCAAACAGTCTGTATTCGTACCGCTCCTGGGAGGGCAGTATTAGATTTCGCCGCACCACAGGAGGTTTTCTGTTACCCTTGGACCTTACTATTGATGATTAAACACAGAAATTGCATCGGGATTGAATGCAGTAGGCACAATGGCGACTTACGTCCATGGGGAGCAATGCTTCAAACAGTCTGTATTCGTACCGTTCCTGGCAAGCCAGTAACAGATTCCGCCGCACCACTGGAGGTTTTCTGTTTCCCTTGGACTTTACTATTGACGACTAAACACAGAAATTGCATCGGGATTGGATACAGTAGGCACAATGCCGACTAATATCCAGGAAGAGCACTGCTTCAAACAGTCTGTATTCGTATCGTTCCTGGAGGCCAGTATTAGATTCCGCCGCGCCACTGGAGCATTTCTGTTACCTTTGGACCTTACTCTTGACGATTAAACACAGAAATTGCATCGGGATTGAATACAGCAGGCACAATGCCGACTTATGACCAGGGGGAGCAATGCTTCAAACAGTCTGTATTCGTACCGTTCCTGGGAGGCTAATATTCGATTCCAATGCACCACTGAAGGTTTACTGTAACCCTTGGATCTTCATATTGACGATAAAACACAGAAATTGCATCGGGATTGAATACAGTAGGCATAATGCCGACTTATCTCCAGGGATAGCAGTGCTTCAACAGTCTGTATTCGTATCGTTCTGGGTGGCCAGTATTAGATTCCGCCGCACCACTGGAGGGTTTCTGTTACCCTTGGACCTTACTCTTGAAGATTAAACACTGAAATTGCATCGGGATTGAATACAGTAGGCACAATGCCGACTTATGTCCAAGGGGAATAATACTTCACACTGTATTCGTGCCGCTCCTGAAAGGCCAGTATTAGATTGCGACGCATCACTGGAGGTTTACTGTTCCCCTTTTAGCTTCATATTGACGATGAAATACAGAAATTGCGTCGGGATTCAATACAGTAGCCACAATGCGCACTTATGTCCAGGGGAAGCAATGCTTCAAACAGTCTGTATTCGTGCCGATCCTGAGAGGCCAGTATTAGATTGCGACGCACCACTGAAGGTTTACTGTAAACCTTGGACCTTCCTATTGACGAGGAAACACAGAAATTGCATCGGGAATGAATATAGTAGGCTAAATGCCTACTTACGCCATCGGGGAGCAATGCTTCAAACAGTCTTTATCCGTGCCGTTCCTGGGAGGCCAGGAGGTTTTTTGTTACCCTTGGACCTTGCTATTGTCGATTAAACACAGAAATTACGTCGGGATTGGATAGAGTAGACACAATGCCGACCAATCTCCAGGAAGAGCAATGCTTCAAACAGTCTGTATTCTTACCGTTCCTGGGAGGCCAGTATTAGATTCGGCCGCACCACTGGAGGTTTTCTGTTACCCTTGGACCTTACTATTGACGAGGAACTACAGAAATTGCATGAGGATTGAATACAGTAGGCACAATGCCGACTTCTGTTCAGGAGGAGCTATGCTTCAAACAGTCCGTACCGTTCCTGGGAGGCTAGTACTAGATTCGAATGCACCCCTGGAGGTTTACTGTACCCACTGGACCTTCATATTGACGATAGATCACAGAAATTGCAACGGGATTGAATAGACTAGGCACAATGCCGTCCTATGTCCAGGTAGAGCAATGCTTACCACTGTCTGTACTCGTAACATTCCTGGGAGAGCAGTATTAGATTCCGATGCACCACTGGAGGTTTACTGTAGACCTTGGACGTTCATGTTGACGATGAAACACAGAAATTGCATCGGGATTGATTACAGTAGCCACAATGCCGACTTATGTCCAGGGGCAGCATTGCTTCAAACAGTATGTATTCCTACATTTCCTGAGAGGCGAGTATTATATTAAGATGCACCACTGGAGGTTTACTGTAACCCTTGGACATTCATATTGACGACGAAACACAGAAATTGCATCGAAATTGTATCCAACAAGCACAATGTCGACTTATGACCAGTGGGTGCAATCATTCAAACAGTCTGTATTCGTAGCGTTCCTGGGAACCCAGTATTTGTTTCCGATGTACCACTGGAGGTTTACTGTAACCCTTGGACCTTCATATTGACCATTAAGCACAGAAATTGCAATG
Source organism: Schistocerca serialis cubense (assembly GCF_023864345.2). Taxonomy (NCBI): domain Eukaryota; kingdom Metazoa; phylum Arthropoda; class Insecta; order Orthoptera; family Acrididae; genus Schistocerca; species Schistocerca serialis. Next base: position 468,670,365 of record NC_064646.1, on the reverse strand, counting down.
GGATTGAATAGAGTGGGCACGATGCCGACCTATGTCCAGGTAGAGCAATGTTTCCCAGTGTCTGTATTCGTAACGTTCCTGGGAGGCCAGTATTAGACTCCGATGCACCACTGGAGGTTTACTGTAACCCTTGGACGTTATTATTGACGATGAAATACAGAAATTGCATCGGGATTGATTACAGTAGCCACAATGCCGACTTATGTACAGGGGGAGCAATGCATCAAACAGTCTGTAGTCGTACATCTCCTATGAGGGCAGAATTAAATTCCGATGCATCACTGCAGGTTTACTGTAACCCTTTGACCTTCATATACACAATGGAACACGAAATTGCATCGGGATTTAATACAGTACGCAAAATGTCGACGTATTTCTAGGGGGAGCAATGCTTCCCAGTGTTTGTATTCGTACAGTTCCTGGGAGGCCAGCATTAGATTCCGATGCACCACTGGAGGTTTACTGTAGCCCTTGGACCCTATTATTGACGATGAAACACAGAAATTGCATCGGAACCAAATACAGTAGGCACAATGCCGACTTATGTCCAGGGAGAGGAAAGCATCAAACATTCTGCCTTCGTACTGTGCCTGGGTGGTCAGTATTAGATTCCGACGCACAAATGGAGGTATACTGTAACCCCTTGGGCATTATTATTGACGATGAAACACAGAAATTACATCGGGTTGAATACAGTAGGCACAATGCCGACTTATGTCCTGGGGGAGCAATGCTTCAAACTCTCTGTATTCGCACCATTCCTGGGAGGCCATTATTAGACACCGATGCATCACTGGAGGTTTACTGTAACCCTTGGACCTTCATATTGACAATGGAACAAAGAAATTGCATCGGTATTGAATACAGTAGGCACAATGTCGACTTATGTCCATGGGGAGCAATGCTTCATACAGTCTGTATTCGTGCCGCTCCTGGGAGGACACTATTAGATTCCGACGCACCATTGGAGGTTTACTGTAGCCCTTGGAAATTCATATTCAGGAAGAAACACAGAAATTGCATCGAGATTGAATACAGTAGGCACAATGCCGACTTATGTCCAGGGGGAACAATCCTTCAAACAGTCTGTATACTTACCGTTCCTGGGAGGCCAGTATTAGATTCCGCCGCACCACTAGAAGTTTTCTGTTACCCTTGGACCTTACTATTGACGATGAAACACAGAAATTGAATCGGGATTCAATACAGTAGGCACAATGCCGAGTTATGGCCAGCGGGCGCAATGCTTTAAACAGTCTGTATTTGTACCATTCCTGGGAGGCCAGTAGTAGGTTCTGCCGCACCACTGGAGATTTTGTGTAACACTTGGACCTTCATATTGACATTGGAACACAGAAATTCCATCGGTGTTGAATACAGTAAGCCCAATGCCGACATATGTCCAGGGGGAGCAATCCTCCAGACAGTCTGTATTTGTGCCATTCCTGGGAGGCCACAATTAGATTGCGATGCACCACACTAGGTTTACTGTAACCCTTCGACCTTATTCTTGACGATGAAACACAGGACTTGCATCGGGATTGATTACAGTAGGCACAATGCCGACTAATCTCCAGGAAGAGCAATTCTTCAAACAGTCTCTATTCGTACCGCTCCTGGGAGGCCAGTATTAGATTCCGACGCACCACTTTACGTTTGCTTGCAATGCTACAAACATTCTGTGTTGGAACTTTTCCTGGGAGGCCAGTATTAGAATACGATGCACCACTAGAGGCTTACTGTAACCCTTGGACCTTCACAGAGACGATGAAACACAGAAATGTCTTCGGGAGTGAATACAAAAACACAATGCCGACTTCTAACAAGGGGGAGAAATGCTTTAAACGTACTGTGCTTGGAACCTCTCCTGGGACTGCAGTAATAGTTACCGATACACAACTATAGACTTACTGTAGCCCTTGGATGATGAAACAAAGAATCGCATCGGGAATGAATTCAAAAGACTCAAGGCTGACTTTTGTTTAGTGGGCGTAACGCTTCAAACATTTCGTGTTCCAAAATTTCCTGGGAGACCGGTAGTAGATTCCGAAGCACCACTACTGGTTTACTGCAACACTTGGACCTTTACATTGACGATCAAACACAAAAATTGAATACAAAAGGCACAATGCACACTTCGTTGCAGGGAGATTAACGCTTGAAACAGTCTCTGCCTGGAATTCCTGCGAGTCCAGTAATGGATTCTGATGCAACATGCAGGGTTACTCTGACACTTGGAACTTCACATCGACGATGAAATGCAGAAATTTTATCGGGATTGAATACAAAAGGCACAATGTCGATTTCTTTCCAGGGGACATAGCGCCTCAAACACTCTGTGTTGGAACTTTTACTGGGAGACCTGGATTAGATTCCGATGCACAACTGCAGTATTACTGTAACCCTTGGACCATCACATGGACGATGAATCAAAGAAATTTCATCGGAATTGAATACAAAAGGCACAATGCCCACCTCTGTCCAGGGGGAGTAACGATTCAAACAGTATCTGTTTTGAACCCTTCCTTGCCGGCCGCGGTGGACGTGCGGTTCTACGCGCTGCAGTCCGGGGCCGCGCTGCTGCTACGGTCGCAGGTTCGAATCCTGCCTCGGGCATGGGTGTGTGATGTCCTTAGGTTAGTTAGGTTTAAGTAGTTCTAAGTTCTAGGGGACTGATGACCACAGCAGTTGAGTCCCATAGTGCTCAGAGCCATTTGAACCCTTCGTTGGGGTCCTGTAGTAGATTTTCATACAGCACTGCCGGTTTACTGTAACACTTCGACCTTTACATTGACCATGAAACACAGAATTTGCATCGGGATTGAATATAAAAGGCCCAACAACCTGTCTTGGAACCTTTCCTGTGAGTCCAGTAGTAGGTGTCGATGCACCCTGCAGGGTTGCTGTGACCCTTGCTACTTCACATTGACGATAAAACACAGAAATTACATCGGGATTGAACAAAAAACGAACAATGCTGACTTCTCTCCATATGGAGTTACACTTCATACAGTTTGTGTTGGAACCTTTCCTGGGAGACCAGTATTAGATTCCGTTGCACCACTGCAGGTTTACTGCAACCCTTGGATCTTCACATTGACGATGAAACACACGAATTGCATCGGGATTGAATACAAAAGGCAAGACGTCCACCTCTGTCCAGGGGGCGTAACGGTTTAATCTGTCTGTGCTTTGAACCATTCCTCAGACTCCCATAGTAGATTCCGATGCACCACCGCATGTGTACTGTAACCCTTCGATCTTCACATCGACGATAAAGCTCAGTAATTGCGTCGTGATTGAAATCAAAAGACACAATACCGACTTCTGTCAAAGGAAATAAGGCTTCAAACGGCCTGTGTCGGAAGTTTTCCTGGGACACCAGTATTAGATTCAGACACACCACTGCAGGTGTCCTGAAACACTTGTACCTTCACACTGACGATGAAACACAGAAATTGCATCGGGATTGAATACAATAGGCACAATGCCGACTTCTGTCCAGGAGGATGAACGTTTCAAAGAGCCTATGCTTTCAACCATTCCTTGGAGACCAGTATTAGATTCCGATGAACCACTGCAGGTTTATTGTAACCGGTGAACTTCCACAATGACAATGAAACACAGAAATTACATCGGGATTGAATACAAATGGCACAATGCCCACCTCTGTCCATGGGTGTAACGATACAATCTGTCTGTGCTTTGAACCATTCCTGAGACTCCAGTAGTAGATTCCGATGCACCCCTTCAGGTTTACTGTAACCTTTGGCTCGTCACATTGACGATGAAACACAGATATTGCATCAGGATTGAATAGAAAACGCACCATGGCGACTTCTGTCCTGGAGGATGATCGCTTCAAACAGCCTGTGCTTTGAACCTTTCCTGGGAGACGAATATTAGATTACCATTCACCACAGCAGGCTTACTGTAACCCTTGGACCTTCACATTGACGATGAAACACAGAAATTGCATTGGGATTGAATACAAATGGCACAATGCCGCCTTTGTCCATGGCCTTAACGCTTCAAACAGTCTGTGGTTTGAACCTTTCCTGGGAGTCCATTAGTTGATTCCAATGCACCACTGAAGGTTTACTGTAACCTTTGGACCTTCACATTGATGATGAAACATAAATTGCATCGGGATTTAATACAAAAGTCACAATGCTGACTTCTGTCCAGGGGAGTAACGCCTCAAACGGGCTGTGTTTGAACATTAGTTAGATTTTGTAGGTTCTGGATCACTAGACCAATCTTATAAAAAACAAAAAATTTCTCGTTAACACTCTCGATTTTTTATTTTCCATAAGATTGATCTAATGATCCAGAACCTACAAAATCTAACTACTATCCCTTTTACCTAATAATAATGTAAAATCATTTAATAATATAATAATAACCATAATAAAATATCATTCATCTTGCCTACATTTCCCATAGGTGAATGAAATTAAATAAATAAATTAGGTAATTAACTATTATTTTTTAAAAAAGCATTTTATAACATTTTCTTAGCCCCAAAAAATGTCCTATTTTCCGCTGTTGTGAAAAACGTTTTTTAAATTTATTTTCGACACAAATTTAAAAAAGCATTCTTTATAACTTTTTCTTAGCCCCAAAGAATGTTCTATTTTTTACTTTTGTGAAAAACATGTTTTTTAAAATTATAGTAAAGAATAAGTATATATAATTATTTACTTTCCACTTTAGCAGCCATAAGATTATTGTGAGCTGTTGTTTGTAAATGTTTTTGAATGGAGACTTATTTACAGTTCACCTTAATTTTATTATGTTCCTTACAGCATTCTTTACATACATATTTATATCCACCTGTTCGATATTTATCTTTATAAAATTCGTCAATACTTTTTTTAATCATACATTCACTACACTGTCTTAATTGTGGCTTGGCACAGCCTAAAGACCGGTTTAGCTGTGGCTTAGTGTTGTCAATTTAAATTAAATAAAATTAATGAGAAAAATAATTTTTTTTAAATTTCACATCGTGAAATATCATGAAATTCATTACTTCTATTTTTAAGTTTCTTCATTCCTTTATATTTCAGTTTCATTTGTCCTTTTTTAATTATTTCAAGTAACCAAGGATCAATTAATTTGTAATATCTATGTGGTAAAATAACTTTAAAATCATTATTAAGTTCCATACATATTTTTTCTGCATATCTAGTATTTAAATATTCACAGTCAGTAACATTATATAAAACATTAATCTCTAGTTCTGTTATTTTTTTAATCTCTTTTGAAATGCTAACAACATTAAGCTTCTTTATTGTAGTCTCCATTTATATAGAATAAATTTTATCAGATTCATATATAATATTTATTAGATTTTCAATAATGAGTAATGACCATTTGGCAATGTATATATTCTCTTTTCTAAAACATATCTTTTATTATCATGAGGCCTTTATATATTTCAATTAATTAAATTAAATTTTCTATATTGTTCTGTATTGTTAAACAATCAATCTTTATAAACTTCTGAACTTATTTTGTTTTTAACAACACATTTTTTAATTCCTTTAAATTTCTTTTCTATTTATAAGCATACATCTTTGCTCTTAAACCACAAAATTCTTCCATTATTTTTCCATTACATTCATCTTTCCTATTACCAACAATTATCTTGTTTACTTGTGGAATATTATATGTATTATCTCTTGGATAATCACTTGTATCAAAACAATCAATCATTGATTTCATATCTTCATAGAAATCTTCGGTTTTAATATTGTAAATATAACTATCTGTGTCTTGATAACATAACTGAATATTTCCTCCATATTTAGCTTTCATAACTCTATAGTGAAAATCGTACATCAGTCCTTTAGATAAATTAAGTATACTTAATCCAACATAAATAGGTCTATTAAAATATTATTTTAGTTTTATTCATACGAATAGCAGATAGATTTTCAGTAAATATAGTTCTATGTTTAAAGTTTGGCTTAGATATAAGTTTATCACATACTTTACTATCTGAAACTAATTTAATATATTGTGTATTTCTTATATTTTCCATTGTTTTACCAAATACAGAATTATTCATTAATTTATAGAAATCTTTTTCAAAAGCATTTGTGGCTTTTGTTCTTAACTGTGTGTTTATATCTATATACTTCATTCACCAATTAGATTATATAATTTTAAAACTTATGGATTTTTGTAAGTTTCATTCCTAAAGATAAATATTGTTTAAGATTTCTATAATGTACTACATAGTTATGTTTTTTTTATCTAAAGTACTTATTAATTTACTTTCATTTGTACCTGGAATAAGTTTTGATTCAGGAGCTAGTGGTAAATCTTTATGTAAATCATGTAATTCTTTTGGATATTCTAGATCTTCTTAAAATATATATCCATCTTGACTATTGTTTGACATTTCATTTATTTTTGTAGAATTAAAATTATTCAGTTCATCCTACTTAAATCCGCCATATGGTAAATATTGGTTCATAGCATAACCATATAAATTATTTGCATGTAGATACATTATATAATTTGATATTTCTTTATTATTATAATCTTTTAAATATTTATTATTTGCTTTTACATATCTTTTACAACATCGTGAAATTCCACCTCTTATTCCTGTTTTAACCATTAGAAACATCTCATAGTCATATTGTAAACCAAGTATTTGATTAGTAGTTTTTAACATTGCATTCCAAGATAAACCTGGTTCTGTAAAATACCAAGATGGATCTAAATTATCATTTATAAAATTTAGTTTTTGGAGAAAAATCTTGTTGAACTTGAAGTGCTCCATTTATATTGAAAAAAATTTATTAGAATTGTAAAAAAGTATTTTTTTCAATTTTAAATTACTCATATAAATTATTTTAAAACTAATCATCATCCGGTTCATAGTCCTGATTTCTAAACTGTCGATTTCTATCAAATAAAGGATCAAAAGAGCTTGTAGTTATTGGTAAAGAATCAAGTGCAGTTAATATACCTTTTAATATTGGCACTTTATTTTTAATAATAGTTCTACAAAGTGGAAAATTTTCTTTTTCCTTTAACCATTCATCAATACATTCTTTATGAAAAATATACTTGCAGCTTGTGTGAACAAATTGATTATTATTTTCATCACTCAAACAAATAGGACAATCAATATCTTTTTCACATACCTCAATTATTTCATAAGTTTCTTTTAGTTTAGTTTGCATTTCTTTTGGTTCTCCATTTATAAGAAAATACTTTTTATTAGATTTATAAAAACTTGTATTCTCTAATTTAATTTAATCATAAATACAAACTACGAATTTCAAATATTATTTATTTTTTGCAAAACTAATAAAAAATATTTCTCTGAAATGGAATCGATTTTAGATATCATCAACAATAAGATTACTTACAACAATAAACAAGTTTTAATAACTATTGATGAAGAAAATAATCCATTGTTTTATGCAAATCTAGTTGCTGATCTGTTAGGATATGTTAGACCAAGGAATGGTATTAAACAGAACATTAAACAAGAATTCTGTAAAACATTTGAGAATTTTGGTAGCACTATTTCAGTGCTACCTAAATATATATAAAATTCATCAAAATTTATCAATAAACCTGGTCTCTATTCTCTAGTTATGAAATCGAAAATGCCTTTTGCAGAAGATTTTCAAGATTGGGTTTATGAAGACATTTTACCATCAATTAGAAAACATGGTGAAAATATGATTAGAAAAGAGATGATTGATGCTTGTCAATAACAAATAGAATTTTTACATGGAACACGTAATTTGGACAAAAAACAAATCGAAAATTTAAGAGAAACAGTTAATATAGCTCCAGAAATAACAGGTAAAAGAAATGAAGAAATAAATAATTTATTACTATATGTAGTTCCTAAAACAACTAATGAAAACTTAAGACCAACATTTATTCTTTTAAAATTATTTGATGATGCATATGAATGTGATTATTATGTCATTAGAACACAACAAAAACATTTACAGAAACAACTATATGAAATCGAAAATAGACATCCAAATTGTGAAGAAATGTTAAGATTGAAGTATAATCCTAATTCAGTAAATCTGTATCAAAGAATGAAAGAAAACTTAAGGACTGACTGTCATACAAACTATTTCAACATTTTGAATAACTATACACAAGAACAATTGATTCATGATATAATTAGTTTTAATCAAACTGAACTACTATAAAATAACTTTATCTTTATTTACCAACTGTTGTGTGAATTATCAAAACCTAACCATTTAACATAAACATTATTATCTTTCTTTTTTAAGACTTTTTCAACTATACTATATAGATATTACAAATTACTATAATTCTACAGAATTTGATATGCCATACTTCGTATTTGCTACATTTCAAACAAATCGTAAAAATAATCAGGTAGTTGATTCGTCATTATTTGATCATGTTAAACTACAGAATATTTATTTAAAAAGTGGTAAAAATGAAGTTTTTCCTCACGAAATGTGGAATATTAATCCGCCAAATAATTTTCTGAAAGCATATGATGCATTTCTTGATTTTAAAAGAATTACTTTACTAAAATCAGATATTGACATTAGTTCATTTAGTTTTATAAATAATTATCCAATTTATGTAATCAATATGACACGCAGAAAGAATGTTCTAACTACACAGAAAACGCTATGAAACTTTGTGCAACTTTTAATGATAAGATTCCAAATGATACACTTGTTTAAGTAATTATGTATGGCAAAAAGAATCTTACACACGATGCACAACACTGATTACTTCCTGAAAATTATTAATTATTAACATTTGCTTCTATATAAATTTATGAGAAACTTAAAAAATTTATAAAAGTGTTAACTTCTTGCTTATATACATTTCTGAAACATTTTAAGAAAGATAGAAAAAATAAAAACTGAAAATTTTAGTGTCTTACTTATTAAATGATTTCCGATTTATTTTATTATATTTTTTTCTAGATATCTCTTTTTATGTAGATTATGTTAACACTTTGAATTTTTAAAATCGGTTAATATTTGACTGAGAAATCGACACTTAATGTAAAGTCAAAAAGTGCTGAGTCAAGAAAATCAACTTTTTTGTTTATTAAGTTATTTTGATGAAATACGGCATATGGCCTACTGTGAGTATGGGACGAACGTATTTGAAGAAAAAATTTAGTTTGTTGCATTTTAAATCAAAAAGTTAGGTTTGTTACATTTTATATCTTTCAAATTATCCACTTGTTGCATTTTATATGTTTCAAGCTGTACTTTAAGACCTGTAGAGACATCTGTGAAAAGTAGTTTGAACTAACTAGATTCCAATTTTTGTCAACAGATGGCACTGGTGTATGTTCAATTGAAAATAGCTTGGGAACATACTTCACTTTAGATGTAATTTTTTCTATTTTTTGTTTGTAATTTTGTTGTTCAAATCACATTAATCAATTGTTCAGGGTTGTTCTCCAATTTTAAAATGGAATAATGTTAAGAAAATAATGAATTTGAGCCTTAAATAAATTAATTTTTCGAAGATACTTTGTTAGTAGAACTCCAACTATATATACATTCTTCAAGCTCCTTTACTTCAGCCATACTTCACACAATCGTTGACCAATGAGACTGCACATATCAAAGGTCACTATAATGTAATTGTGTGGAAAGTGCTAGCCATTTGGCTAAAATATCCAACACTCGCCTATGTACTTACAAACAGCCCCAATAAAAGAGGCAGTTCTGTTAATTCAGAACTTAGTCTTCATGTAGCACTGTGTACATAGGGTCAGAGAAGTCTGAAACACAGAAAATGTGTTGGATGTTTTGCAATTTTTAGACAGTGAAAAAAAAATTATATTCTTTAAATGAACTACAATTAAGACAGTGTAGTGAATGTATGATAAAAAAAAGTATTGACGAATTTTATAAAGATAAATATCGAACTGGTGGACATTCTTATGTATGTAAAGAACGCTGGAACGAACGTCGGAAAATTAAAGTTACCCATAAATGTGGCAAAACTGTGAATCAGTGTTATCTCAAAAATCGTTTACAAAAACGCCTCATAATGATCTTATGGCTGCTAAAGCAGAATGTAAATAAGTACATATACTTATTCTTCATAATTTTTAAATAACACGTTTTTCGCAGAAGTCAAACACAGAACATTTTTTAGGGCTAAGAAAATGTTACAAAAAATGGTTTTTTAGAATTTGTTTTGAAAATAATTTTAAAAAACAAGTTTTTCACAAAAGCCGAAAAATGACCTTTTTGGGGCTAATAAAATGTTATAAAAATGCTTTTTTAAAAAATAATAGTTAATTCCCTAACTTAATTACTTACATTACATTCACCTATGGGAAATATATGCAAGATAAATGATTTTTATTATAGTTATTATTATATTATTATTAGGTAAAAGGAATAGTAGTTAAATTTTGTAGGTTCCGGATCATTACATCAATCTTATGGAAAATAAAAAATTGCGAGTGTTAACGAGTAATTTTTAATTTTCTATAACATGGGTTTAGTGGTCCAGAACCTACAAAATCTAACTACTTCTGTGTTTGAACCATTCCTGGGAGTCCAGTATAAGATGCCGATGCACCACGACAGGTTTACTGTAACCCTTGGATCTTCACGATCACGATGAAACACAGAAATTGCGTCAAATTGATATACGAAAGGAACAATGAAGACTTCTGTGCAGGGGGAGTAACGCTTCAAAGAGTCTGTGTTTTTAACCTTTCCTTGAAGTCCAGTAGTAGATTCCGATGCAACATGGCAGGCTTACTGTAAACCTTGGACTTTCACATTGGCGATGAAACACAGAAATTGCATCAAGATTGAATTCAAAAGCTACAAACTGGACTTCTGTCCATGTGGACTAACGCTTCAAACAGACTGTGGTTTCAACCTTTCCTGGGAGACGAGTATTACATTCCAATGCACAACGGCAGGTTTACTGTAAGCCTTGGACATTCACATTGAGGATGAAACACAGCAATTGCATCAGGATTGAAAACAAAAGGCACAATGTTGACGTCTGTCCAAGGGGAGTAACACTTCAAACAGGCTGTGCTTTGATCTTTTCCTGGGAGATCAGTATTAGATTACCAATTCACCACTGCTGGTTTACTGTAACCTTTGGACCTTCATGTTGACAATGTAACACAGAATTTGGCATCGGGATTGAATACAAAAGGCACAGTGCTGGCTTCTGTCCATGAGGAGAAACGCCCCAATTAGTCTGTGTTGGAACCTTTCCTGAGAGCCCAACACTAGATTCCAGTACAACAGTGCAGGTTTACTGTAACCCTTGGACATTCACATTGATGATGAGACACAGAAATTGTATAGGGATTGAATACACAAGGCACAATGCCACTTGTGTCCAGGGGGAGTAAATGTTCAAACAGTCTGTCGTTTAAACCTTTCCTGGAAGACCAGTAGTAGATTTCCATCCACCACTGCAGGTTTACTGAACCCCTTGGATCTTCACATTGACGGTGAAACACAGAAATTACATCGGGATTGAATACAACAGTCACAATACCGTTTTCTGTCTAGGGGGAGTAACGCTTCACACAGTCTGTGCTTTGAACCTTTCCTGGGAGACCAGTATTAGATTCCAATGCACCACTGCAGGTTGACTGTAACACTTGCGCTTTCACATAGACAATGAAACACAGATATTGCACTGGGATTGAATACAAAAGGCACAATGCCGACTTCAGTGCAGAGGGAGTAACACTTCCAAAACTCTGTGTTATGAACCTTTCCTGGGAGACTAGTATTGGATACCATTGCACCGCTGCTAACTTAGTGTAATCCTTAGAACTTCACACTGACGATGGAACATAGAAATTCCATCGGGATTTAATACAAAAGGAACAATGCGGACTTCTGCCCAGGACGAGTAGTGCTTCAAACTGATGTGCTTCGAACGATTCTTGCGAGACCAGTATTAGATTCTGATGCAACCCGGGTGGTTTACTGTAAGCCTTTGACCTTCACGTTGACGTTGCAACACAGAAAGTTGCATCGGGATTGAATACAAAAGGCACAATGCGGACTTCTGTCCAGGGCGAGTATCGCTTCAAGAAGTCTGTGCTTTGAACCTTTCCTGGGAGTCCAGTAGTAGATTCCAATGCACCACGACAGGTTTACAGGAACCCCTGGACCTTCACATTGACGATCCAGAAACACAAAAATTGCATCTGGATTGAATACACAAGCCACAATGCTGGCTTCTGTCCAGGGGGCGTAAAGCTTCATGCAGTCTATGTATTGAACCTTTCCTGGGAGTCCAGTAGGTGATACTCATGCGCCACTGCAGGCTTCTGTGTAACTCTTCTACCTTCACATTCACGATGAATAAAAGAAATTACATCGTTATTCAATACAAAAGACACAATGTGGACTTCCGACCAGGGGGAGTAACGCTTCAAAAAGTCTGTGCTCTGATACTTTCCTGGGAGACCAGTAGTGGATTCCGAAGCACCACTGCAGGTTTACTGTAACTCTTGGACCTTCACGTTGACGATGAACCACAGAAATTTGCATTGGAATTGAATAAAAAAGGCACAGTGTCGAATTCTGCCCAGGGGAAGTAACACCTCAAAAAGTCTTTTTTGGAACCTTTCCAGAGAGACCAGTATTAGATTCCAATACAATAATGCAGGTTTACGGTAACCCTTGGACCTCACATTGACGATGAAACATAGAAATTGCATCAGGCTTGAATACACAAGTCACAATGTCGTCTTCTGTCAAGGTGGAGTAACACTTCAGTCTGTGCTTTTAACCTTTCCTGGGAGTCCAGTAGTAGATTCCGATGCACGGCTGCAGGTTTACTGTAACCCTTAAACCTTAGAATTGACAGTGAAACGCAGAAATTGTAACGGGATTGAATACAAAACGCACAATGAGTACATCTGTCCATTGGGAGTACTGCCTCTAACTGTCAGTGCTTTGAACCGTTCCTGGCAGTCCAGTAGTAGGTTCCGATGCACCACTGCTGGTTTTCCATAACCCTTGTAACTTCACATTGACGAATAAACACAGAAATTGCATCGGGATTGAATACAAAATGCACAATCCGGACTTATGTCCAGGGCGAGTAACGTTTCACCAATCTGTGCTTTTAACCTTTCCTCAGAGACTACTCTTAGATTCCGATGCACCAAGGCAGGTTTACTGTAACCCTTGGACTTTCACATTGGCGATGAAATACAGAAATTGCATCAAGATTGAATTCAAAAGCTACAAATTGGATTTCTGACCAGTCGGAGTAACGATTCAAACAATGATTACTTCTGTCAAGGGGGAGTAACGCCTCAAACAGTCTTTAATTTGAACCTTTCCTGGGAGACCAGTATTAGATTCCGATGCACCACAGCAGGTTTACTGTAACCCTTGTACCTTCACATTGACGAAGAAACACAGAAATTGCATCGCGATTGAATACAAAATCACAATGTCGACTTCTGTCCAGGGCGAGTGACGCTTCAAACAATCTGTGCTTTGAACCTTTCCTGGGGGACCGGTAATAGATTCTGGAACAAAGAAATTGCCATTGAGACTTATGTATTTAATCCCGATGCAATTTCTGTGTTTCATCGTCTATGTGAAGGTCCAAGGCTTACCGTAAACCTGCAGTGGTGCATCGGAGTCTAATACTGGTCTTTCAGGAAAGTTTCCAACACAGACTGATTGATGCGTTATTCCCCTCGACAGGGTCGGCACTGTGCATTTGTATTCAATTCCCATGCAAATTTCTGTGTTTCATCGTGAACGTTGTAACGCCCCAACGACCACCTTAAAGTGAATTAAGAAACGACATGAAGTAGGGAAAGTTATCTTGGCAGTTACGACATCTTTGCCGCTGAGTTAACACGAAAGAGTTTTGTCAACAACTACATTGTACACCACTGAGCATATTTGTTAGCGAAAGAGAAAGAAGAAACATCGTATTTCAGCAATGGACAAATATCCATGTGACAAATATGAAATTAATGTCTCAAACGTTAAGTCCAAAGTAATGTCATCAGAGATAACTTTTATGTGGAAGAGAGTTGTAAGCGCAACGAAGAAATTCAATGAGACTACAATGCTCTTCCACAGAAGAAGTCGCTTGCTAAAACTCATCCAGTGCAGACGTACGAGAGCAGTTCTGATCTGAATTATTTAGATTGCGAATCGTGACGAGATTGTTTTCGAGTTTAGAAGTGTTTGTTGCATGACGGGATTCACGGCGTAAGAAACTGACTTTATGAACTGAGACAGGAGCAGATAGACTCACTTAACTGTGCACTACGGGTTAGTTGAAATCTAATAACAGAATTAGTGAACATTGGACTTGACTTTAAATTAGTTGGACCTCAAGGAGAAGTCAACATTCTATGAAAGAATATATGCAATTAGTCTTGAATAAGACCCAAGTACACGACATCATGAAGATAAAACAATTACGCTAAAGTGTTGAGTTGTAGTAATTGCCAAGAAACTATAACTCAATCGCACTGACTTAACTAAGATATTCCATGTGCGTGTGGAGTGGGAGTTATAAGTATTTAGTGACAAAATAACAATAAACTGTACGTTACCAGTTAAATAACCGGTGTGGACTACATCATTAAATAGTTTGATAAATGACTAAATCAAAGACTACTCATGAAAGACTATTTCACTGAAGTGCAAATATTAACGTCATTCGTTGAGAAGTGAACTTTAAGATATTTTCGTATTAAGATGCAATCTTACAAAGACCAGAGTATCTCTGGATCTCGCTAGATACCAGCACAACAATTCCATAGCAACGAGACAACAGTGTAAGAAAAAACTGTTAACTATAATATTTCCTCGCAATCAGTGGTGTGTGCTGTGCGAACGAGAGAAGAATTAATAACTACTGCAAATCAGGGCAATCAACAATACAATATCAATAATAACAAGCATCAATTATACGAGTTTGCATAAGTGGAAATGCTGCGGACTTGTAATTGAGATACAACGACTACGCGAGGAACGCCTTTTCGGAAGTTTTTCAGGTCTTTTTCTCCCGTTAATCTACGGGGACTGACGTTATATCGCATCGTGTCTCTACTCTGCCGCGAGAGCTGTGGCAGTAGCAGCTCTACGGCGTCGACTACATCAGCACGCGGTTGGAGTCCGGGGGCCCGCGCCAGAACGTGAAGGTCCAAGGGTTACAGTAAACCTGCAGTGGTGCATTGGAATCTGATACTGGTGTCCCAGGAAAGGTTCCAACACAGACTGTTTGATGCGTTACTCCCACTGGACTGAAGTCGGCAATGTGCATTTGTAATCAATACGGACGCAATTTCTGTGTTTCATCGTCAATGTGAAGGTCCAAGGGTTACAAGAAACCTACCATGGTGCATCGTAATCTACTACTGGACTCCGAGGAAAGGAACAAAGCACAGCCTGTTTGAAGCGTTACTCCCCCTGTACAGAAGTCGGAATTGTGCATTCTGTATTCATCCCGAAGCGATGCCTGTGTTTCATCGTCAATGTGAAGATACAAGGGTTACAGTAAACCTGCAGTGCTGCATCGGAATCTAATACTGGTCCCCCAGGAAAGGTTCCAACACAGACTGTTTGAGGCGTTATTGCCCCTGGACAGAAGCCGAAACTGTGCATTTGTATTCAATCCAGATGCAAATGTCTGTGTTTCATCGTCAACGTGAGGGTCCAAGGGTTACAGTACACCTGCAGTGCTGCATCGGAATCTAATGCTGGTCACCCAAGAAAAGTTCAAAGCACGGATTGTTTTTCCATTACTCCCCCTGGGCAGAAGTCGGCATTGTGCCCTTTGTATTCAATCCCTATGCAATTTTCTGTGGTTCATCGTTAACGTGAATGTACAAGGGTTATAGTAAACCTGCAGTGGTGCATCGGAATCCACTACTGGACTCCCAGGATAGGTTCAAAGAACAGACTGAAGCGTTACGCCCCATGGACAGAAGACGGCTTTGTGCCTTGTGTATTGAATCCCGACGCAAATTCTGTGATTCATCGTCAATCTGAAGATACAATTGTTACAGTAAACCTGCTGTGGTGCATCGCAATCTAATACAGGTCTCCAAGGAAGGGATCAAAGCTCAGACTGTGTTAAGCGTTATTCCTCCTGGACGGTTGCACACATTGTGCCTTTTGAATTGAATCCCGATGCAATTTCTGTGATTCTTTGTCAATGTGAAGGTACAAGGGTTACAGTAAGCCAACCGTGGTGAATCAGAATCTACTACTGGACTTCCAGGAAAGGTTCAAATTACAGACTGCTTGAAGCGATACTCGCCCTGGACATAAATCCGCATTGTGCCTTTTGTATTCAATCCCGATGCAATTTCTGTAGTTCATCGTCAATTTCAAGGTCGAAGGGTTACAGTAAACCTGCAGTGCTGCATCGGGATCTACTACTGGACTCAGAAGAAAGGTTCAAAACTCAGACTTTATGAGACGTTACTACCCCTGCACCCAGGACGTCATTGTGCCTTTGGTATTCATCGCGATGCAATATCTGGGTTTCATCGTCAATGTGACAGTCAAAGGGTATTACTAAACCTGCTGTGGTGCATCGGAATCTACTACTGACCACCCAGGAAAGGTTGAACGAACATTCTGTTTGAGGCGTTTATCGCACTTGAGACAAGGCAGCACTGTGATTTTTGTATTCAATCTCGATACAATTTCTGTGCATCATCGTGTACATGAAAGTACAAGGTTTACAGTAAACCCACAGTGGTGCATCGGAATCTAATACAGGTCTCCCAGGAAACGATCAAAGCACTGACTGTTTGAAGCGTTACTCCCCCTGGACCGTAGTCCACATTGCGCCTTGTGTATTCAATCGCGCAGCAATTTCTGTGTTTGATCGTCAATGTGAAGGGTAACAGTAAACCTACAGTGGTGCATCGGAATCGACTACTGGACTCCCAGTAAATGTTTAAAGCACAGACTGTTTGAAGCGTTACTCCCCCTGGGAAGAAGTCGCCATTGTGCCCTTGGTATTTAATCCCGAAGCATTTTCTGTGTATCATTGTCAATTTGAAGGTCCAAGGGTTACAGTAAACCGGCAGTTGTGCATCGGAATCTAATACTGGTCTCCGAGGAGAGCTTCAAAACACAGACTGTTTGAAGCGTTACTCCCCCTGGACAGAAAACGGCATTGTGACTTTTGTATTCAATCTCGATGTAATTTCTGTGTTTCACCGTCAATGTTAAGATCCAAGGGGTTCAGTAAACCTGCAGTGGTGGATGGAAATCTACTACTGGTCTTCCAGGAAAGGCTTAAACGACAGACTGTTTGAACAGTTACTCCCCTGGACACAAGTAGCATTGTGCCTTGTGTATTCAATTCCTATACAATTTCTGTGTTTCATCGTCAATGTGAATGTCCAAGAGTTACAGTAAACCTGCAGTGTTGTACTGGAATATAATGTTGGGCTCTCAGGAAAGGTTCCAACACAGACTAATTGGGCGTTACTCCTCATGGACAGAAGTCAACATTGTGCCTTTTGATTTCAATCCCTATGCTACTTCTGTGTTTCATCCTCAATGTGAATGTCCAAGGGTTACAGTAAACCTGTCGTTGTGCATAGGAATCTATTACTCGTCTCCCAGAAAAGGTTGAAACCACAGCCTGTTTGAAGCGTTACTCCACCTGGACAGAAGTCGGCATTGTACAATTTGTATTCTCTCCCGATGCAATTTCTGTGTTTCATCGTCAATGTGCTGGTCCAAGGGCTACAGTAAACATGCAGTAGTGCATCGGAATGTAGAACAGGATTCACATGAAATGTTCAAACACAGATTGTCTGAAACATTACTCCCATTGGGCAGAAGTCGGCATTGTGCCTCTTGTATTCAATCCCGATGCAATTTCTGTGTTTCATCGTCAATGTGAATACAGTAAACGTGTAGTGTTGTATTGGAATCTAATACTGGGCTTTCAGGAAAGGTCACAACACAGACTGTTTGAGGCGTTTCTCCCCCTGGACAGAATTCAGCACTGTGCTTTTTGTATTCAATCCCGATGCCAAAATCTGTGTTACATCGTCAACATGAGGGTCCAAAGGTTTAAGTAAAGCTGCAGTGGTGCATCGGAATCTAATACAGGTCTCCCTGGAAAGGATCAAAGCACAGATTGTTTGAAGCCTTAGTCCCCCTGGACAGAAGTAATGATTGTGCGTTTTGTATTCAATCCTGATGATATTTCTGTGTTTTACGCTCAATGTGAAAGTTTAAGGGTTACAGTAAACCTGCAGTGGTGCATCGGACTCTACTACTGGACTCCCAGGAACAGTTAAAAGCACAGACTGTTTGAAGTGTTATGGTGCAGTTGTAGTATAACATCACAACCCAAGACTTGGAATACTGGTACATTCTTGCAATGGTGTCAGAAAAAATATGGTCAACCTGAAATTCTAGTGTAGTTTTAGTACGATGTCACAATCCAAGACTTGAAATACTGGCACAGTCTTGCTATGACATCGGAACAGTAGATGGCGATGCAGGATGGCCAACCTGGAACACTCGAGGAGGAAATTCAAGACTGAATACTGTCACCATCCTAACTATGACATCAGAATTGATATTCCAGAATACTGGCAATTCAAGACAAGACAAAGGATGTCCAAGACAAAGGATGTTTGTGCAGGTCCAGCCCTTCTTGCTAACGTACTTGATATATTTTCCTTTTCTACTATTCAGTCCGAGATGTATGGTTATTGCTTCACCAAACTCTTAAGTTTGTTTCTTTCCACTTTATATCCTTAACATCACTCCAGGAGTGGAAGGCCTCACACAGAGCTGTATGGTTGCTTATATAATTCCTGCATACTGCTTCTCCTATTTCCATTTCCTCCAGCTAGCTCTGGAATTGCACCAGTGCCATTGTCGGTAGCCATGGCAGCTGGGTTCTGCATATTGCATAAGCAAAGGGGGTCCCGAGATAAAATGACGGGAAAAATGAAAACTCTTGTGTTTTGTCCCAAGTGACAAGTGAGGGTAACAGCAGTAGGAGAGGGGACTGCTGGGGTTGAGAAGTACTGGAGAGCCAAACCTACTCAACAGGAAATGCGTCAGGCTGGTTACTACTGAGATGCATGTGAGAGCTGCTCCAGAAAAGTCTACTCAAAAAGAAAGTGAGACAGGTATGCTACAACAGCTAGTGAGTAGCGTCAATAATCTATAACACACACATACAGGCATACAGTCTAGAAGGAAACTGAAAATCAAGAGATGCAAATTCCTCTTCCTGATAGTGGACACTTGTGTGCAGATTCTGAAGCTGGGAAAAAATTGTCACGTATGAGAACTTATGGTGAAATCAATGAATGTTGTATTGGAAGTTACATTGTCCAAGGTCATGAAACCCCACCTTTAAGAACAACATGGTGTTTGGTAGGAAGTTATCAGTTCATTCATAATTCCTGCGTAAGTATTCCATATTTTGCTCATGTTGGAACATCTCAGAACTCAACACTTAATTTCACTGTATTGGTTCACATCTTTTCAGTGTGGGCTTCTGTGTTACATGGATTAAACAAGCTCTTATAAGTTGAAAGGGTAGGTGCACTTTTGTCTCCAGAAAGGGCATAAGATGTTGTCTGCAACTAAACAGGGATATAGACCTCGATGATATTTAGCACAGTAAATTTTACATTTCTTCTGTAACTTCAAACTCACAGAATATGTAGGTATTGTTCTCACATATAGTAGTACTGTCTATTGAATTATTGAAGTATTCTTATATCTGCAGAAGCCCCAAAACCACCACAAGTTGGAAGCTGAACATTCCATACACATCTCTGATCGACAGTGCAGTTTTTGAACTGTATAGACCACTTTTTTGCCTTTCATTAGTATCAGATGTATGTACACAAGGTGAGAGTTCAAAACACACAATGCGAAAATACAAGTCGTGATTTAACACCATCCAGCAGCCCATAAACATACATCCAGCTAGCAAATTCCACACACTTTGATCACAAACTTTAACAGTGTGAAATTACTACCTTGGACACCCAGTACAATAGTGATTCTGTTGACGTA
The DNA here is from genome assembly GCF_023864345.2 of Schistocerca serialis cubense. Classification (NCBI taxonomy): domain Eukaryota; kingdom Metazoa; phylum Arthropoda; class Insecta; order Orthoptera; family Acrididae; genus Schistocerca; species Schistocerca serialis. The sequence continues at coordinate 468,650,299 of NC_064646.1, read as the reverse complement.
ACCCATTTATAGATTCCTGAGGTGTTAATAGTATCTTTTTATGAAATTCATATCTGATTACAGTTTGAAAATTGCAGTATGTTTACCTCAGCCTCTATGACATTATCATCAGTGATGGTAAATACATATGACAAAACAGTGATGTTTTATAAGAGAAATAGTCTGTAGCCTTCTCATTCATGCCATTTCAGCTTGAAAAACAGTTACCAGACAACAGCACACCACTTGTTTAACAACAACCAGAAGTCAGTGAGAATCTGGGCATTGGAATACTGGCACTGGCTCTGTGATGTCACAATCCAGATCAGACTATCAGGCTATTTAGCATAGAATTCTGGCGCACTGGCCGAGACTTGGTTTCTGAGTTGAAGAGCCTGTTCCAGTATCTCAAGTTCTGGAATACTAGCATTTTACAGGAACATGTGCTATAATAGTTCATATGATAACATAATAAACACCATATATAGTTTTTCCATAGTGATCCCTATTGCAGAGTACAAGTCCTGTGACAATTGAACACTCAAAGTTATTTGTCAGAGTCATCCATTCCATCTCCCACTCCTCCATACACAATTGGAATAGAAAAAAGAACTGACTAACATTGATACAAGATATTCTCCACAAGGTGTAGTAAACAACCTTAACACCTGTCAAGAATACAATGGAGCAGGACAGCATCAAAGTCTTTAACACCCCACACAAAACACACCAAAAACCACATATCACACCTCTCATTTCTGATGAATTGTAAGGGTGTTTGTACAGGGAAATATGGTATAGTAGTTCATTCAAATCTGTGGCTCGCTATAGCTTAGCTAGTTTAGTACTATACCAGCATTTGTAGTAGTAGAGTCAACAGATGCAAACAGAGGCTCCATGATGAGTTCAGATTGCAGTAGGTTCCCAACTACCTGTAGAATTCTCAGCCAGCTGTACAATAGTGACAACATATACTCTTTTGATGGATGATAGTATAATTTTAAACTAACACCGATTTTCACTGTAGACATGCCTTGGGATTGATGGAGACAGAACATTAGACTCCAACCATTCTTCCTAAAATGAATGTGATCTAATGTCTGGACTGGCACTGCATTCTTAAGTGATTCCTCATGTAGATTATAAGTGTTTTACATTGTACACAGAACATCTAAGATTTCCAAGCAAATTCCTATCCCTTACTCATCTGTATTGTCCGGGCCTACTACCCATCAAAAACAGTCTCTGTTATGAATTTCTGACATGTTGTTCTCATCTGTCTTTCCAACATAGTAAACCACTGAGTAATATATCAGTATTTCCATGATGTCACCCTGAGGTACTAATCTCTATGGTTCTAAGTTTAGAATCCATGATGTCTTTGATGACATCGGAATCCAAAATGGCTGACCCAGAGATATGATGCAGTCCAACATGGTTGTTCCAATTCCTGTGGCGTTTTGATTGTCTACCCCATCCCTACCACACATCCTCAATGCATGCTTACTAACTGTCAAGTGAACCCACCACTTGTGTTCTCTAATCTATAGTGGAAGGTTGATCACAATCATCATGAAGTGTTATCAGAGATCTACCACATCTGGGCAGAGGAAACTGACACACACACTCAGTTGTAAGTATTAAACCATTCATTTCTCTCAATGATTATTATTCACTATGTGAGTACATATAGAAAGAGGTCTCTGCCCAACTTCTCACAGATATTGAAAAATCATACAATTACAACAAATTTCACAAAAAGTAATCAAGAAGCTAACAAAAGACATAAAAAACATGATTCTATAGAAAAGTCAATTTTTAATAACAAAAATTGGCTATCTCATGCACATGAATAAAATTACCCATTATTTAACCAACTTTCATCAAGTTTCCATCATTTTTTCAAATTTTTTCATCTTTTTTATTTTCACTATTTTTCAAGTTTTTCAAAACATTTTTTTTAAACTGTTCCTCAGTGGTCAATTATTCCCCTATCATTTTCTAAATGCTTAAACGAAAATTTGTGAAATTTCAAGAATAAAAAAATGTATAAAATTAAAAAATTTAAACGGAAAATTCTCTATCATCAGATTCATTATAATCTCCTTATTTTTGCTTCCTTTGTATCTCAATTTAATATTTCTGTTTTAGAAAATTTGAAACAATAATTTATAACAAAGTTATATAGATTTATATCAACATCATCTTTTAATAGTGTAACTCATTTAAAAATCATGAAATTAATCATACACTTTAGAAAAATTATCTAGTGGCTCTGTGAAAGTATTTCATTTCTTCCAGTTTTTTTCAAATATAATGGATGTAATTAACATGATCAATTAATTATTAATGAAGGAACGGATTATTTTTAGTATTAGTTTGAAAAGCAACAAAAATTAAATCAGGCTTACCAAATTCCTTTGAATTATAATAATATGTTACATGTATCTCAAACTTTTTCTTACTGCTAAATCTAGCTACCTGGTTAGTCTATAATTAATAAAAATAAATCGACATCTTAGGATTTTTCACTATTTTCTCGTTGTTCAGGCCCATAATTTGGTTCATATTTTACAACTGGCACTTGAATTTCCATAATCTCAACAATAATTTTTCCTCCTTTTGGTTAATTATCTATTATTTCGAATCCAGCATCATTGAAATTGGTCCAATGAAAAATAGCATCATTTGAAATCAAGCTCCAAGTAAACATTACAGTTAAATCTCCTTCCCACACAACTTTTTCATAATCTTTAAAAGATCCTCAGTGGATATAGTACTTCATTTTTACTACATATTCTACCATTGTTAAGTATACGTCATTCAACACAAATTTTATAAGCATTGAACACAATTAAAGGTAATAAAGCTAATGAAGAAGCAAAAGGATACTCAATTTAGTAAAAAAAACGTTTCCTTTCTTTATGCCTACAAAATCACATCATTTTGCTTCATAGTTATCAATTAATTTTTTATTAGATTAGCCACCATATGTTGAATAATGTGTTCCATCAACTGTAACCATTTTAAAATTAATGTACTCTACGTTTATTAACCCCCATATGAACTATATTTTTATTAACCACACTTGGAAGAGAACCAGCCTTCCAGCCAGTCCCAAGCCTGGATAAAGTGGGAGGGTTAATTATTGGGCTAACCATCCAACATTGTAAAAAACTGATGGATTTCTATACACTACCACACCTTGGATTGGAATGGATCTAACGGAGAATGACCCAAGCTTATGAGTAAAGGACTACAAATAGGTACAGGGAACGTAAAAACATTGTATGATGGAGGACAGAATGATACTTGGTGAAGAACTAACAGAGTACAAGATGGATATTATAGCCTTGCAGGACAAGATGGCCTGGACAAGGTATGCACAGAGAGAAAAACAACACAACTGTATACAGTGGAAACAAGCATGGTCACCACATATTTGGGACAGTATTTGCTGTTAAAAATAAAATAATGGCCCATGTGAAGACACTAGAAAATGCCAGTGAAAGAATATGCTACATCACAATCAAAGGCAAATGTAGAACTATCTCATTAGTAAGTATCCATGCGCCAAGGACGAAGACATAAAAGACTACTTCTATTACACCTTAGACCAGATGTACTCCAGATTACCACAGTATGACATAAAAATTGTGCTGGGAGACTTAAATGCCAAAATAGGACAAGAACAGCAGTGGCAACCGTATATAGGTATCTTCAGGCTTCATACTGAATTGAATGATAACAGTATAAGGCTTGTCAACGTCGCCACAGCTAGAAACATGAAAATAGCAAGTATATCATTCCCCCATAAAGACATGCATAAAGCAACAGGGACCTCGTGAGATGGATTAACTAGGAACCAAATCGACCATGTTTTGATATAGAAAAACATAAGAAGGCAATAAGAGATGTTAGGACAATGAGAGCGGTTGAGATAGGATCAGACCATTCTCTTGTGCTAATGAAGATGAAACAATCGTTACCAAAACCACCAAGTAAGAACAGCAGTGGTAAAAGAAACCAAAGAGTAGATGCAAGTAGGCTAATTCGCTGAATTAGAGAATGATAACACTAGAGAAGAAGATGAAGAATCAACACAAAATGGAAGAAGATAACAACAATTATGAGGTAGACAGTGCATGAACTACAAGGAGATGATAATAATAGCAATATAAAGAACAAATTATGGTTCAATGAAACATGTAGAAAAGCAGTACAGGACATTAAGAAAGAGCTAGACAGGCAATGATGAACAATAACAACCATACAGGAAAGCCACGAGAGAAATGAAGAGTATAATAAGATGAGAGAAAAGAGCATTCATATATAAACAGATAGAGAAGGCTGAGGAGGACTATGACCAGAACAATAGTATACAGTTTTACAGGACAATGAATAAGTATAGAAAGGAGTACAAAGCTAAGGCCATGATATAAAAGGATGAGGATGGAAAATTGATCACTACGAATGAAGGAAATTTACAGAACAGGAGGAAATACTTCAAAGAACTGCTGAACAACCCAGTAGATACCTAGAACAATGAAAACAAGGCAGAAAACAATCGGAATGTACAAGCATCAGTCGAAGAACTAACTCTGATGGAGGTGAAGGAGGCAATAAAAAGACCAAAAAATGGGAAGGCCCCTGAAATAGCCATGATATCAGGGGAGCTCAACAAAGAAGGGGGGGAGAAGATACATGAATTGTTAGCCGAACTGATAAAAGAGGTATGGAGAAAAGAAATAATGCCACAGGAATGGAAAACTGCTGCTGTATGTCCCATATACAAGAAAGGAGACAAAATGCTGACACAGAACTACAGAGGGATATCTCACCCAAGCACATGCTATAAAGAAATATCACGAATTATGCTGAACAGGCTCAGCCCATACATTGAGGAAATATTAGACACAGCACAAGCAGGATTCAGAAAAGGTAAATCAACAACTGACCAAATATTCACACTAAGACAAATATTAGATAACAACTGTGAGCACAAAGATGATACCTTTTGCCTGTTTATAGATTTCAACAATGCATATGACAGCATAGTAAGAGAGGAAATGTGGAGGATAATGGCAGAGTATTGGACACCTGACAAGGTGATAAAGCTAACTAAAATGTGTGTGATGGAATCAAAGTGAAGAGTGAAAGTACAGTGGGAGTTCTCAGAAGCATTTGAGGTGAAAACAGGAGTGAGACAGGGAGATATTATATCACCAGCCCTGTTCAATTTGGCCCTCAACAACACCCTAAGGAGAGTAACATAGTAAAGTGCAGGAGTCACCATAGGAAAAAAGATAAATGTCCTGGCTTTTGTGGATGATATTGTGCTGACAGGGAAGAACATGGAAGAACTGGAGAAAATGGGGACTGTGCTAAGGGAAGAATCTGAGAAAGTAGGTCTAACTATAAGTGAAAGTAAAACAAAGTTCATGGTAGTAGGAAGAAGAGCTCATTTAGGACCAAATCATCTAAAAATCGGAAATCTAACAATACAGAAGACAGACACATTCAAGTACCTTGGTGTCAATATCAACCAACAAAACCTTATAGAATAACAGTAACAAGAATTCAAGCTGAGAGAAGATATCTAGGAGCTACATACAACATCATAAGATCGAAGTTACTATCTAGGCAGGCAAAAATAGGAATATATCAGACCATCGTGAAGCCAATAGTGTGCTATGCAAGTGAGACATGGACCCTGACAAAGAAAACAGAGAAAAAACTCATCACTTTTGAAAATAAATTCCCGAGAAAAATATATGGACTAATAAAAGGAAATGAACAGTGAAGAATAAGGAAAAACAGAGAACTCCTCAATTACACATACTGCCTGATGTCGCAGTGAGTGTGAAAATTAACAGTCTAAGATGGTACAGACATGTGAGGAGGAGAGGGAAGAACACGGTAATAAAGGCTGTAATTAATGGAGAAGCTGCAGGAAAGAAACCACTGGGATGGCTGAGAATGAGACTGAAAGATAATACCATGGGAGACATGCAGATACTGGGTCTGAGAGATGAAGATTCAGATGACAGGAAAGTGTGGAAGGCTGGACTGAGTGAGGACAGGCTGCAGTTGTGTGACCAGTATAAGTAAGTATATCTTTATTAGGAATATTTAGAGTCTGTTTATTTTTCTTATTTACAGGAAAAGAGTGAAACTGATATCTTGGAAGAGGTCTGGTCATTTTAAAAATAATATATGCATATCAGATGTGCTATTAAACAAAGTGGCCCCTTAAAATGATCCACGCAACGTAGGTGGCTCAAGAGTGTTACCTTCAAATACTGAACAGTGCAATGTTCAGTCTTGCTAATGCCCCATCCCCCTCCCCGCCTGCTGTGGACAGTGCTGTGTCTCACTTGTCATATACATGAATTAGTTGCACTTCCTTGCTCATCAGAGCGCAACATATGATCAGACTGACACCGAACAAAAACTCACTGGTGTTTTTGTGCAAAGCAACACATCCAGTGTTTAGCCTGAACAGAGACTGACTGTGCATTTCCACAGTTATACAGATATTAAAAACAATATCTATAAGAGGTTCTTCAAAATAAAATGACAAGGAATTCCTGATATAAAAACATTAACTACTGGTATCACAAGATGGTGTATTACAGTAAAATATCACAACCTCTATCAAAATTGAGCTTTGACAAAAATATAAGACAATGGAAAACGCTTAGATACTTTTTCAAAAAACTAACAGGTCCTATTTGCCAGTTCGAGAAAGGGAAAATGGATTATTATTGCTCTCCAAGGAAATTATTACTGATAACACCAATAAATCTGATTTAAATCACACAGGATTAATATTTCATGAGATGAACCTACAGATCACACAGAATTAACTGTTTTATTGAAATGCCTCTAACTTTACGTCTGTTCTGCCGATCACAATCCACCAGTGATCTTACCTATGCTCCACAGGGACTGCATCAGATGACAGCTCTCATAGTGCTGCAGGTGCACCCAGAATTAATGAGTTCCACACCCACAACCCGCACCGACAACGTGAATGCAAATGTATCTCCACAAAGGCTAAAGCCTGAGTTCCATCCTTGCCCCTAGCTGGCTGCAGCTAGTAATGCCATTCTTACCAGCTTACAAAATGTATTTCTAGTGCACTGCCACAAGATTCACACCGCAACCAAAAACTATCCTATCATAGAACTGTGTGTAAAGACTGCTGCAATGGCAGAATTATGGTATTCTGTTTCTGGAAAATTCTGACTTGCTTCCTATACACAGTACTCAGTCAATGGGAACCGCTTCTGCAACTTTGGCAGCATGAGTTTCAGTGCAGTACTCCTGACATCGTAACTTATCTGACCAATCAACAGTGAATCCTTTTGTCGCTGCATGAATACAGCCAGTTGGCAAAAGAAAACACAAAACACCACCCACAGGCACCAGCAAGTTGCTTCCACTTTCGTTTGCAATAGAGCTCGAGACTTTGCTGCCACAGTTGCTGCACTGCAGCACCATCCACGACGGGTCATCAAAATGCACCATGTCCAATTCTCTTCCTTTGAAGCCTGCCACAGCTCTGCTATGTGCTGGCACCAGGGTATCACTGGCCAGGGGGAAAGCACTGTATCATCAGGTGAAGCATCCCTGCGTTTTGCAAACCGGCCTAAGCTATCCTCTACACCAGGTCTGAAAGCGGACTGCCTTCCCATCAGCAGCGATAGTGGCAAGCATAACTGAACTTAACTCACAGAAAATACAGACTAAAGAGCGTTATGATCATTGTACCCACTAACCATGCTCATAATGATTAACCCTGTCTGATTTGATTATCAATTTAGCTATTATAAAGCCGTACTGTGTGCTACCAACGCACATATCCTGTGATAACTGGTAGTGTCTTCTACATCTACATCTACATCTATACTCCGCGAGCCACCTTACGGTGTGTGGCGGAGGGTACTTATTGTACCACTATCTGATCCCCCCTTCCCTGTTCCATTCACGAATTGTGCGTGGGAAGAACGACTGCTTGTAAGTCTCCGTATTTGCTCTAATTTCTCGGATCTTTTCGTTGTGATCATTACGCGAGATATATGTGGGCGGTAGTAATATGTTGCCCATCTCTTCCCGGAATGTGCTCTCTCGTAATTTCGATAATAAACCTCTCCGTATTGCGTAACGCCTTTCTTGAAGTGTCCGCCACTGGAGCTTGTTCAGCATCTCCGTAACGCTCTCGCGCTGACTAAATGTCCCCATGACGAATCGCGCTGCTTTTCGCTGGATCATGTCTATCTCTTCTATTAATCCAACCTGGTAAGGGTCCCATACTGATGAGCAATACTCAAGAATCGGACGAACAAGCGTTTTGTAAGCTACTTCTTTCGTCGATGAGTCACATTTTCTTAGAATTCTTCCTATGAATCTCAACCTGGCGCCTGCTTTTCCCACTATTTGTTTTATGTGATCATTCCACTTCAGATCGCTCCGGATAGTAACTCCTAAGTATTTTACGGCCGTTACCGCTTCCAATGATTTACCACCTATGGCATAATCGTACTGGAATGGATTTCTGCCCCTATGTATGCGCATTATATTACATTTATCTACGTTTAGGGAAAGCTGCCAGCTGTCGCACCATGCATTAATCCTCTGCAGGTCCTCCTGGAGTACGTACGAGTCTTCTGATGTTGCTACTTTCTTGTAGACAACCGTGTCATCTGCAAATAGCCTCACGGAGCTACCGATGTTGTCAACTAAGTCATTTATGTATATTGTAAACAATAAAGGTCCTATCACGCTTCCCTGCGGTACTCCCGAAATTACCTCTACATCTGCAGATTTTGAACCGTTAAGAATGACATGTTGTGTTCTTTCTTCTAGGAAATCCTGAATCCAATCACAAACCTGGTCCGATATTCCGTAAGCTCGTATTTTTTTCACTAAACGTAAGTGCGGAACCGTATCAAATGCCTTCCTGAAGTCCAGGAATACGGCATCAATCTGCTCGCCAGTGTCTACGGCACTGTGAATTTCTTGGGCAAATAGGGCGAGCTGAGTTTCACATGATCTCTGTTTGCGGAATCCATGTTGGTTATGATGAAGGAGATTTGTATTATCTAAGAACGTCATAATACGAGAACACAAAACATGTTCCATTATTCTACAACAGATTGACGTAAGCGAAATAGGCCTATAATTATTCGCATCTGATTTATGACCCTTCTTGAAAATGGGAACGACCTGCGCTTTCTTCCAGTCGCTAGGTACTTTACGTTCTTCCAGCGATCTACGATAAATTGCTGATAGAAAGGGGGCAAGTTCTTTAGCATAATCACTGTAGGATCTTAAGGGTATCTCGTCTGGTCCGGATGCTTTTCCGCTACTAAGTGATAGCAGTTGTTTTTCAATTCCGATATCGTTTATTTCAATATTTTCCATTTTGGCGTCCGTGCGACGGCTGAAGTCAGGGACCGTGTTACGATTTTCCGCAGTGAAACAGTTTCGGAACACTGAATTCAGTATTTCTGCCTTTCTTCGGTCGTCCTCTGTTTCGGTGCCATCGTGGTCAACGAGTGACTGAATAGGGGATTTAGATCCGCTTACCGATTTTACATATGACCAAAACTTTTTAGGGTTCTTGTTTAGATTGTTTGCCAATGTTTTATGTTCGAATTCGTTGAATGCTTCTCTCATTGCTCTCTTTACGCTCTTTTTCGCTTCGTTCAGCTTTTCCTTATCAGCTATGATTCGACTACTCTTAAACCTATGATGAAGCTTTCTTTGTTTCCGTAGTACCTTTCGTACATGATTGTTATACCACGGTGGATCTTTCCCCTCGCTTTGGACCTTAGTCGGTACGAACTTATCTAAGGCGTACTGGACGATGTTTCTGAATTTTTTCCATTTTTGTTCCACATCCTCTTCCTCAGAAATGAACGTTTGATGGTGGTCACTCAGATATTCTGCGATTTGTGCCCTATCACTCTTGTTAAGCAAATATATTTTCCTTCCTTTCTTGGCATTTCTTATTACACTTGTAGTCATTGATGCAACCACTGACTTATGATCACTGATACCCTCTTCTACATTCACGGAGTCGAAAAGTTCCGGTCTATTTGTTGCTATGAGGTCTAAAACGTTAGCTTCACGAGTTGGTTCTCTAACTATCTGCTCGAAGTAATTCTCGGACAAGGCAGTCAGGATAATGTCACAAGAGTCTCTGTCCCTGGCTCCAGTTCTGATTGTGTGACTATCCCATTCTACACCTGGTAGATTGAAGTCTCCCCCTATTACAATAGTATGATCACGAAACTTCTTCACGACGTTCTGCAGGTTCTCTCTGAGGCGCTCAACTACTACGGTTGCTGATGCAGGTGGTCTATAGAAGCATCCGACTATCATATCTGACCCACCTTTGATACTTAACTTAACCCAGATTATTTCACATTCGCATTCGCTAATAACTTCACTGGATATTATTGAATTCTTTACTGCTATAAATACTCCTCCACCATTGGCGTTTATCCTATCCTTGCGGTATATATTCCATTCTGTGTCTAGGATTTCGTTACTGTTCACTTCCGGTTTTAACCAACTTTCCGTTCCTAATACTATATGCGCACTATTTCCTTCAATAAGAGATACTAATTCAGGAACCTTGCCCTGGATACTCCTGCAGTTTACCAATATTACGTTAACTTTTCCTGTTTTTGGTCTCTGAGGACGGACGTTCTTTATCAACGATGATAATGTCCTCTCTGGTAAGCCGTCAGGTATTTTATCGTTTCGCCCACGGGGGGGTCCCTCTAACCTAAAAAACCCCCGTGTGCACGCCACACGTACTCTGCTACCCTAGTAGCTGCTTCCGGTGTGTAGTGCACGCCTGACCTGTCTAGGGGGGCCCTACAGTTCTCCACCCAATAACGGAGGTCGATGAATTTGCAACCATTATAGTCGCAGAGTCGTCTGAGCCTCTGGTTTAGACCCTCCACACGGCTCCAAGCCAGAGGACCGCGATCGACTCTGGGCACTATGCTGCAGATATTAAGCTCAGCTCGCACTCCGCGTGCGATGCTGGTTGTCTTCACCAAATCAGCCAGACGCCGGAAGGAACCAAGGATGGCCTCAGAACCCAAGCGGCAGGCATCATTCGTTCCGACATGTGCTACTATCTGCAGCCGGTCACACCCAGTGCGTTCAATAGCTGCCGGAAGGGCCTCCTCCACATTACGGACGAGACCCCCCGGCAAGCACACCGAGTGCACACTGGCATTCTTCCCCGACCTACCCGCTATTTTCCTGAGGGGCTCCATAACCCGCCTAACGTTGGAGCTCCCTATAACTAATAGGCCCGCCCTCTGTGACTGTCGGGACCTTGCCGGAGAATCGGCCACTGGCCCAACAGGTGAGGCATCCTGTGGTGGCTCGGAAACGATGTCATCACCACTAGGAAGCACCCCGTACCTGTTGGAAAGGGGTAAGGCAGCTGCCACGCGGCCAGATCCCACCTTCGCCTTTCGGCCAGGCACGCGCGAGCCCACCACTGTCCGCCATTCACCCTGGAGTGATGGCTGACCGGTAAGATGCTCACTGCCGGAAGACGCAGCGACATCAGGGGTTCCATGTGATTCCAAGGCCACCGAAGTAGGCATAGGTCTCACCACAGTTGCCCCAACGCCACTACGAGCCGACGCCTGCGCCTCGAGCTCGATGAGCCTAACAGACAAAGCCTCCACCTGCCCCCGAAGAGTGGCCAATTCTCCTTGCGTCCGCTCACAACAGCCACAGTCCCTACACATGACTATGTTTACCCTACTCTATACGGTGACAAATTCCCAAGATAATCTTCTGATGAGCTACTCTGATAATCAAGAAACACTCACTGAAATACGAGACGCGAAAACTACGCTAGGTTTTCCCAGAAAAACTATTTAAAAGCTAAGCGCAGCAAATAAGTACAAAAACGCTTTATACAAACAGTACTCGCTGCTGCTGGTGCTCTCGCTCTGGCTGTCACAAGACAACTGCTGATTCAAGTGACTAGTGGCTAACCGCCGCGAAACAAACAAAAGACGGTTTTAGGGCGCTTTCTGTTCTAAACGATCAAGAAAACACTAAGAAATCTAACACGAAAACTGCGTAAATTTTTATCAAGAACTGTTAGTTACTATGCAGAGCAGATAAACACAAATAGAATCCCTTCCTTAGTGGAAGGTCGTCAACAAAATGCAAAATAAACGCTTTATACAAACAGTACTCGCTGCTGCTGGTGCTCTCGCTCTGGCTGTCACAAGACAACTGCTGATTCAAGTGACTAGTGGCTAACGGCCGCGAAACAAACAAAAGACGGTTTTAGGGCGCTTTCTGTTCTAAACGATCAAGAAAACACTAAGAAATCTAACACGAAAACTACGTAAAGTTTTATCAAGAACTGTTAGTTACTATGCAGAGCAGATAAACACAAATAGAATCCCTTCCTTAGTGGAAGGTCGTAAACAAAATGCAAAATAAACGCTTTATACAAACAGTACTCGCTGCTGCTGGTGCTCTCGCTCTGGCTGTCACAAGACAACTCTTATCTCAATGTTAATCAGTGTGACATGGACAAGTCTCAATTAAAAATTTTGGAAACCCTCCAGAATAATGGAAAAGGAAGTAGTATAGATAGAATGGATTGCCAATCAAGAGTATACCATAACTGATCCACATTCATCATTTTCACATATTGAGATGGGCAGTCACCTAGATTCATACTTTGCTGCTGGTTATGGCTAAAGGAGAGGACAGCATGTCATATTGTCTGAGACACGATGGTATTCATGAATGTGCCAGTCGTCCACCAAACAATATCAAATGATTTGTCAATAACCAGTGTACAACATTCATAGGTACTTTATGCAAAAAGGGCCTACATCTCCCTGCATTCAAACTTAAAGAAATGATAACTATCCAAAAACAGCCATCCCAAAAACTCTGACAATATTTTCATGAATCCCATACAATCGAGACCCCCACAACATTCTGCCAAAAATAAATATGCTATACAATGAACTATTTGTCTGGATAACTTCTGATGAAATCAGCTCACTTTCAAAATTCTGAAGAATAAGGGAAAGGGAGGTAAAGTCATAGGAGAGGAAAGAATGAAAATGAAACTGAAAAAAGGCGTCAGCTGCAGGGAGCTATACAAAAGATACGCTGATGGTACCCCACCCATAGCTGTGTTCAATAGTCCAATGATAACTCTGCTTACACAAAACAAGGCATTGTTTGGCATTTACCAGCGTGATGTGTGGCTTATCAGCAGCCGCTCGACTGTGAAATCCAAGTTTTCTCGCCTCCTGCCTAACTCTCATAGTACTTGCAGTGGATCCTGATGCAGTTTGGAATTCCTGTGTGATGGTCTGGATAGATATCTGCCTATTACACATTACGACCCTCTTCAACCGCCAGCAGTCTCTGTTAGTCAACAGACAAGGCCGGCCTATATGCATTTGTGCTGTATGTGTCCCTTCACGTTTCCACTTCACTATCACATCAGAAACAGTGGACCTAGGGATGTTTAAGAGTGTGGAAATATCACATAGAGATATATGCCACAAGTGACACCCAATCACTTGAGCACTTTTGATGTCCATGAGTTCTGTGGAGTGCCCCATTCTGCTCTCTCACAATGTCTAGTGACTACTGAGGTCGCTAATATGGATTACCTGGCAGTAGGTGCCAGTACAATGCACATCATATGTAAAACGTATGTTTTTGGGGGTGTCTGGATACTTTTGATCACACAGTGCTGCCAGTGGGCAGCTACACCAGTCGCGAATTCCAGAGCATGCCAAAAAGACTTTGAATGGTTCGCAATTTCCCAGAACATTCAACAGCATTCTAGAGTGCTCTGTAGTGTTTCAGAATGATCTTGGATGTTCCAGGATGTTCCCAAATATTTTGGAATCATCTTGAATGTCCTAGACTATTCCTGAACTTTCCAGAACATCCCATATCATTGTGTAACATTACGGAACGTTGTGTAATGGTCTCAAATACTTTCAAATGTTCTGAAACGTTCTCAAATGCTCTCAGATGTTCTGTAATGTTCTTGAAGTTGCCAAAGAGCTAAACTTCCCAGCCCTTATATCTTCAAAAGTATGCCCTTCAGGTAGAACTGTCAACCTTTTTCATGGGTGGGGGATACAGAGCTACTATAGCATTAAACTCCTTTGACCGTACCATCACTTGTTTCTGAGTTTTAGTGGCATGTCATTGTACACTTACTTTTATTATGTATATTGATTAATATGAAGAATATGCTGCTAATTTTGGCAAAGAAACTACAGCTACTTCTTTTATAAAATTATTATATTTAATTCATTTCATTTATTTTACTTTATTTGGATTATTTTCAAAATATAATGCTCCTGAATCAAAAAATATATTGTTATTATTTCATAAATCGATAGAATCAAATTTTGTTATTTATATCATCCATAGTAATATGTTCTTTTAGTTAAAAGATTCATTAATACATCTGTACCTTCTGAGTCCCCCCATGAACCATGGACCTTGCCATTGGTGGGGAGGCTTGCGTGCCTCAGCGATACAGATGGCCGTACCGTAGGTGCAACCACAACGGAGGGGTATCTGTTGAGAGGCCAGACAAACATGTGATACCTGAAGAGGTGCAGCAGCCTTTTCAGTAGTTGCAGGGGCAACAGTCTGGATGATTGACTGATCTAGTGGCCTTGTAACATTAACCAAAACGGCCTTGCTGTGCTGGTACTGCGAACGGCTGAAAGCAAGGGGAAACTACAGCCGTAATTTTTCCCGAGGACATGCAGCTTTACTGTATGATTAAATGATGATGGCGTCATCTTGGGTAAAATATTCCGGAGGTAAAATAGTCCCCCATTCAGATCTCCGGGCGGGGACTACTCAAGAGGACGTCGTTATCAGGAGAAAGAAAACTGGCATTCTACGGATCGGAGCATGGAATGTCAGATCCCTTAATCGGGCAGGTAGGTTACAAAATTTAAAAAGGGAAATGGATAGGTTAAAGTTACATATAGTGGGAATTAGTGAAGTTCACTGGCAGGAGGAACAAGACTTCTGGTCAGGAGAATACAGGGTTATAAATACAAAATCAAATAGGGGTAATGCAGGAGTAGGTTTAATAATGAATAAAAAAATAGGAGTGCAGGTTAGCTACAACAAACAGCATAGTGAACGCATTATTGTGGCCAAGATAGACACAAAGCCCATGCCTACTACAGTAGTACAAGTTTACATGATAAATAGCTCTGCAAATCATGAAGAAATTGATGAAATGTATGACGAGATAAAAGAAATTATTCAGGTAGTGAAGGGAGACGAAAATTTAATAGTCATGGGTGACTGGAATTCGTCAGTAGGAAAAGGGAGAGAAGGAAACATAGTAGGTGAATATGGATTGGGGGGAAGAAATGAAAGAGGAAGCCGCCTTGTAGAATTTTGCAAAGAGCATAACTTAATCATAGCTAACACTTGGTTCAAGAATCATAAAAGAAGGTTATATACCTGGAAGAATCCTGGAGATACTAAAAGGTATCAGATAGATTATATAATGGTAAGACAGAGATTTAGGAACCAGGTTTTAAATTGTAAGACATTTCCAGGAGCAGATGTGGATTCTGACCACAATCTATTGGTTATGAACTGCAGATTGAAACTGAAGAAACTGCAAAAAGGTGGGAATTTAAGGAGATGGGACCTAGATAAACTGAAAGAACCAGAGGTTGTACAGAGTTTTAGGGAGAGCATAAGGGAACAATTAACAGGAATGGAGGAAAGAAATACAGTAGAAGAAGAATGGGTAGCTCTGAGGGATGAAGTAGTGAAGGCAGCAGACGATCAAGTAGGTAAAAAGACGAAGGCTAATTGAAATCCTTGGGTAACAGAAGAAATATTGAATTTAATTGATGAAAGGAGAAAATATAAGAATGCAGTAAGTGAAGCAGGGAAAAAGGAATACAAACGTCTCAAAAATGAGATCGACAGGAAGTGCAAAATGGCTAAGCAGGGATGGCTGGAGGACAAATGTAAGGATGTAGAGGCTTGTCTCACTAGGGGTAAGATAGATACTGCCTACAGGAAAATTAAAGAGACCTTTGGAGACAAGAGAACCACTTGTATGAATATCAAGCGCTCAGATGGAAACCCAGTTCTAAGCAAAGAAGGGAAGGCAGAAAGGTGGAAGGAGTATATAGAGGGTTTATACAAGGGCGATGTACTTGAGGACAATATTATGGAAATGGAAGAGGGTGTAGATGAAGATGAAATGGGAGATAAGATACGGCGTGAAGAGTTTGACAGAGCACTGAAAGACCTGAGTCAAAACAAGGCCCCGGGAGTAGACAACATTCCATTAGAACTACTGATGGCTTTGGGAGAGCCAGTCATGACAAAACTCTACCATCTGGTGAGCAAGATGTATGAGACAGGCGAAATACCCACAGACTTCAAGAAGAATATAATAATTCCAATCCCAAAGAAAGCAGGTGTTGACAGATGTGAAAATTACCGAACTATCAGTTTAATGAGTCACAGCTGCAAAATATTAACGCGAATTCTTTGCAGACGTATGGAAAAACTGGTAGAAGCGGACCCCGGGGAAGATCAGTTTGGATTCTGTAGAAATGTTGGAACACGTGAGGCAATACTAACCTTACGACTTATCTTAGAAGAAAGATTAAGAAAAGGCAAACCTACGTTTCTAGCATTTGTAGACTTAGAGAAAGCTTTTGACAACGTTAACTGGAATACCCTCTTTCAAATTCTGAAGGTGGCAGGGGTAAAATACAGGGAGCGAAAGGCTATTTACAATTTGTACAGAAACCAGATGGCAGTTATAAGAGTCGAGGGGCATGAAAGGGAAGCAGTGGTTGGGAAAGGAGTGAGACAGGGTTGTAGCGTCTCCCCGATGTTATTCAATCTGTATATTGAGCAAGCAGTAAAGGAAACAAAAGAAAAATTCTGAGTAGGTATTAAAATTAATGGAGAAGAAGTAAAAACTTTGAGGTTCGCCGATGACATTGTAATTCTGTCAGAGACAGCAAAGGACGTGGAAGAGCAGTTGGACGGAATGGACTGTGTCTTGAAAGGAGGATATAAGATGAACATCAACAAAAGCAAAAAGAGGATAATGGAATGTAGTCAAATTAAATCGGGTGATGCTGAGGGGATTAGATTAGAAAATGAGACACTTAAAGTAGTAAAGGAGTTTTGCTATTTAGGGAGCAAAATAACTGAGGATGGTCGAAGTAGAGAGGATATAAAATGTAGACTGGCAATGGCAAGGAAAGCGGTTCTGAAGAAGAGAAATTTGTTAACATCGAGTATAGATTTAAGTGTCAGGAAGCCGTTTCTGAAAGTATTTGTATGGAGTGTAGCCATGTATGGAAGTGAAACACGGACGATAACCAGTTTGGACAAGAAGAGAATAGAAGCTTTCGAAATGTGGTGCTACAGAAGAATGCTGAAGATAAGGTGGGTAGATCACGTAACTAATGAGGAGGTATTGAATAGGATTGGGGAGAAGAGAAGTTTGTGGCACAACTTGACTAGAAGAAGGGATCGGTTGGTAGGACATGTTTTGAGGCATCAAGGGATCACAAATTTAGTACTGGAGGGCAGTGTGGAGGGTAAAAATCGTAGAGTGAGACCAAGAGATCAATACACTAAGCAGATTCAGAAGGATGTAGGTTGCAGTAAGTACTGGGAGATGAAGAAGCTTGCACAGTATAGAGTAGCATGGAGAGCTGCATCAAACCAGTCTCAGGACTGAAGACCACAACAACAACAACCATCTGAGTAACTAATTCATCTCCGTAAAATTTTACTGTCAGTTTACCAATATATTTAAACTTTGCAACAAGCTTTAATCCCAAGACTTTATCTTCACTGTTGTTAATGTATTTCCACAGTCTTTCACTTATATGCATTTTTTTAACATTTGACACAATCAAGACTGCTTTCCAAGTTGCTTGTTCTTCATCATTTAACTTTTCTCTTTTTCATATTTATTTAATACACCTTGTATTTCTGATTGCCTGAATGTACAATCAGCTGGCGGTATATCTTCAAATTTTTCTAAATACTGATGATAAGGAACAAATTGTTTTTCATCTTTTCTATTGTATTCAATTGCTTTTAACATATTTTTACTGTGACCTTCTATTTCTTCTTTTACTTTTTCAGTTGCATCAATAACAGTTTTTTTTAATTTCTCATATTCTGTTCTCAGTTGGTTTTTCCACTTTCTTAAATTCTTCTAATTTTTCAAGTTTTTTCTGTTTCTTTTGTCATGTTTAACAATTTCATATTATATTTTTCACCCATTAATTTGGACAAATAACATTAATCATATATTTTTAACATTTTTGTTGATGTTTTGATGTTTAAGAGTTTATATATATATATATATATACATTTATGCTAATATATTGCAAATGAAATAATTTAACTGATAATTGTAAATAAAAACAATTAAATCATTTTATAATTAAAAACCATAATAGGAAGATAAGTATTTAGAAACAATTACTTTTTGAAATTGAAAATGATGTGGAAATTCTTAATAATAATTAAATTTAACGATTAAAAGAAATGTTTCCATAATCCAATAACGTATTTGGGAATATGAACAAAGTCAAACAGTTAATTAATATTTAGCTAACAAAGCATTTAAAAATAGATAAAAGGCAATAAATTTGAGTGCATCAAAACAAACGTTTTTGGGTAGTTAAATAAAATTTAACATTATATAGTGGATTTAAGTAAATTTTGCACTTTACCATGCTTATAATATATCATCTGCTTCTAAAAAACAAGAAATTGAATTTAATTTTCAAACAACATAACTGTAGAATCATGACTGAAACATATCGAATTAGATCTTAATAAAAACTATTACATGAATGTCAGGATTTGAAACTTGAGTATCTGGTTGGAGTCTGCATTGAACTACTGGATTAATTCCGCCCTGATAGCTGAGTGCTCAGCGTGATGGATTGCCGTCCTACAGGCCCGGGTTCAATTCCCGGCTGGGTTGGAGATTTCCTCTGTTCAGGGACTGGTGTTGTGTTGTCTTCGTCATCATTTCATCCCCATCCAGTACGCAGGTCACCGAATCTGGAGTCATATGAAATAATACATGCACCAAGGCAGACGGACCTGCCCCCCCCCCCAGGGCCTCCCGGCAAATGACACCAAACGCTCATTTCCATTTATTGCATTATAATTAGCATTTTACATATACAGTCCCTTAAAAGGGTCATTTAGATCAGTTTACCAGAAAAATTAAAAATAAGGAAGCTTACGCTCATGCCTATAATATGATCAAAAATATTTTTCATGGTGTATAGTTTCAGCATTATATCCAGTAGATCAAGAATAATCCAGACTGAGTATTTATTAAAAAAATTTGTTATAGAGCTTAAAGGAAAAAATTCCCTATATCTCATTTGCAGTTGTAACTGAGGGTATTTCAAAAAATGAGAATAACATTAGTGTATCTCTCAATGTTCATTCATTTGATGAGAAATAACGAGTACAACCATATGAGTAAACACTTATTACATTTTATAGATGAAAGTATGTTGCATTGTTTTGGGATTAAAGAATTAACTTAACTTATTTCAACTCAAGTGACAAAAAATTAAGAATCAAATTTATTTAAGATACATGTTTATTACTTTTAGTAATCAAGAAAATTAAATATTCACATTCCAAATTGTTTAATTAACAAACCAATAAAAGTTGAATTGCAAGTTACAAATTCGTGTATAAGTTATTAATATTAATAACATACAATGACAAATCCTTTCGTTAATTATGTTGATTCTGAAAATTTACTTTTAGAAGGTAATACTTATCAGTCTGCCACAGAAATATCATAGACAATGAAATATCAAAAATGTCAACAAGTTGGTTTTTGTTATTTTATTAAGCAAATAACTGGACTATATAAAATTACAGTTGTATATAGAGGACCAAACTATCATAAACAGTTTACTGAATGTATGAAAAAAGAAGCTGAAGAAATTGGTAAAACATATTCTGAAATTGAAAAAATGAAACAATTAACGTATCAAGGACAATCAATACAAAATAAATCGAAAACATGTTTATTATGAAGATCTTTAATATGAAGTTCATTATTCAACAATAAAACCAAAATGTATATCATCATGATCAATTAACTACAAACAAAGCTATAATATTTATCGATTGCAATTTATAACCAGAACATCCAAGCTTTTTACCATTTAAATGGATCACTTCTCTGGTTATTATTTTCATTTGTGCATAAAAGAATTTAGTTATGCTGAAAAAGAAATAGATTTTATAGAAAATTATGGTGATGTACATGTCAGTTTCTGTAGTAAAACAGAAAATTTTACAATGATATTAACCGACACATTCTAATTTATAGCTTCAAGTCTCGATAAATTATCATAAAATTTGAATAGAAATCAAATAATAAATTTTAGAACTTTTTCAGAAAATTAGTAAATTTAGTTATTAAAAAT
This sequence comes from Schistocerca serialis cubense, assembly GCF_023864345.2. Classification (NCBI taxonomy): domain Eukaryota; kingdom Metazoa; phylum Arthropoda; class Insecta; order Orthoptera; family Acrididae; genus Schistocerca; species Schistocerca serialis. The sequence goes on along the minus strand of NC_064646.1, from coordinate 468,629,768 downwards.
GTGTATGTCCTTATGATTATAAGGGTAATTGGATAAATTTAAGGGAACAAGTCTTACATCCAAACACATCTTTTAGAATACATTAATCGCAAGTGATACTTGCAATCAAGTTTATAAAACCCAAAATTTATTTAGAAAATTCTATTGTAATAAATGATGACAAATATCATGATTTATTTCTTAAAAATGGGGTTTTATCTCAAACCGATGTTTCTGAAAATTTCTGTAGAACTTGTATAGAGGAATATGGCTTAGATTCATCTTTTAATGGTCCAGTGCATGGTTTAGCTTTAATTCGATATTTAAAATGAAAAATTAAAAATTATTAATTACAATAATTATGCATTTCCAATTATTTAAAAAGGACTTAAAGGTTGGAATATGTTAATGTTGCAGGATATATGTAAAGGCAAATATAAAATATTTGAAAAATGATTATCCAAATAAGAAATCAAGTCATTTAATGTACTGAGATGCAAATAATTTATATGGCTCCACTATGAGTCAATATTTACCATTTAACAATTTTGAATGGTCTAATCCACATAATTTAGATTCTAAAAAAAGTGATACTTCATATAATATTTGAAATAGCTTTAAAACGTCCAGAAAACCTACATGACTAACAAAAAGATTTATCATTAGCCCCTGAAAATAAAATTTTACTTGACACTAAAAAAAATTATTTACTACTTTGAATGACAACATGATTATGTTGTTCACTACAGAAATCTTAAACAGTATTTGATTCTTCAAATGGGAAAAACAAAAGTTTTAAAATTTAAACAATCTGATTGCTTGAAGAAATACATAGATTTCAATACAGAAATGAGGACGAAGTAAAATATGATTTTGAAAATAATTCCTACAAGTAAATGAAAAATTCAGTATTTGGAAAACACTGGAAAATGTAAGAAAGAGGGTGGACATAAAATTAGTTACATATGCAAAAAAGTGTGAAAAACATAGCAAAACCAAATTTCGAATGAAGAACAATATTTAATGAAAGTCTTGCTGCAATTTACTTGAATAAAACTGAACCAATATTTAATAAACCAATTTATATAGGGCTGGGCATACTCGATTTATCTATGGACTGATGTATGATTCCCTCTATAAAGTTATGAAATCAAATTATAGGGAAAACTGAACTTTGTTATCAAGATACTGACACTTACATTTATAACATAGAAACAGAAGATTTTTATGAAGATATGAAGGGAATTCGTAATAAATTTTATTCAAGTGATTATAATAAAGCTAATTCATACAACATTCCACAAATAAAAAAAAAGTATTAAGGGTCAGAATTCGCATTAGTATTTTGCAGTTGTGACTTAATAAACTGATAGTTCGGTGATTTTAACATCTGTCAACACCTGCTGTCTCATACATCTTGCTCAACAGATGGTAGAGTTTTGTCAGGACTGGCCCTCCCAAGGCCGTCAGAAGTTCTAATGGAATGTTGTCTACTCCCAGGGCCTTATTTCGACTCAGGTCTTTCAGTGCTCTGTCAAACTCTTCCCACAGTATCGTATCTCCCAATTCATCTTCATCTACATCCTCTTCCATTTCCATAATATTGTCCTCAAGTACATCGCCCTTGTGTAGACCATTTATATCCTCCTTCCACATTTCTGCTTTCCCTTCTTTGCTTAGAACTGGGTTTCCATCTGAGCTCTTGACATTCATACAAGTGGTTCTCTTTTCTCCAAAGGTCTCTTTAATCTTCCTGTAGGCAGTATCTATCTTGCCCTAGTGAGATAAGCCTCTACAGCCTTACATTTGTCCTCTACACATCCATGCTTAGGCATTTTGCACTTCCTGTCGATCTCATTTTTGAGACATTTGTATTCCCTTTTGCCTGCTTCATTTATTGCATTTTTATATTTCCTCCATTCATCAATTAAATTCAATATTTCATCTGTTACTCAGTGATTTCCACGAGCCCTCGTCTGTTTACCTACTTAATCCTCTGCTGCCTTCACTACTTCATCCTTCAGAGCTACCCATTCTTCTTCTACTGTAGAAACATTGGAACACGTAAGCCAATACTGACTCTACAACTTATCTTAGAAGAAAGATTAAGGAAAGTTAAACCTACGTTTCTAACATTTGTAGACTTAGAGAAAGCTTTTGACAATATTGGCTGGAATACTCTCTTTCAAATTCTAAAGGTGCCAGGGGTAAAATTCAGGGAGCGAAAGGCTATTTACAATTTGTACAGAAACCAGATGGCAGTTATAAGAGTCGAGGGGCATGAAAGGGAAGCAGTGATTGGGAAGGGAGTGAGACAGGGTTGTAGCCTCTCCCTGATGTTATTCAATCCGTACATTGTGCAAGCAGTAAAGGAAACAAAAGAAAAATTCAGAGTACGAATTAAAGTCCATGGAGAAGAAATAAAAATTATGAGGTTCGCCGATGAGATTGTAATTCTGTCAGAGGCAGAAAAAAGGACTTAGAAGAGCAGTTGAACGGAATGGACAGTGTCTTGAAAAGAAGGTATAAGACGAACAGCAACAAAAGCAAAACGAGGATGATGGAATGTAGTCGAATAAAGTCAGGTGATGCTGAGGGAATTAGATTAGGAAATGAGTCACTTAAAGTAGTAGAGGAGTTTTGCTATTTGGGGAACAAAATAACTGATGATGGTCGAAGTAGAGAAGATATAAAATATAGACTGGTAATGGGACGGAAAGCGTTTCTGAAGATGAGAAATATATTAACATCAAGTATAGATTTAAGTGTCAGGAAGTCGTTTCTGAAAGTGTATGGAGTGTAGCCATGTATGGAATGAAACATGGAATATAAACAGTTTGGACGAGAAGAGAATAGAAGCTTTTGAAATGTGATGCTACAGAAGAATGCTGAAGATTAGATGGGTAGATCACATAACCAATGAGGAGGTTTTGAATAGAATTGGTGAGAAGAGGAGTTTGTGGCACAACTTGACGAGAAGAAGGGACCAGATGGTAGGACATGTTTCTGAGGCTTCAAGGGATCACAAATTTTGCATTGGAAGGCAGCGTGGAGGGTAAAAATCGTAGAGGGAGACCAAGAGATAAATACACTAAGCAGATTCAGGAGGATGTCGGTTGCAGTAAGTACTGGGAGAGCAAGTAGCTTGCACAGGGTAGAGTAGCATGGAGAGCTGCATCAAACCAGTCTCAGGACTGAATACGACAACAACAACAACATTAAAGGTCAAAAGGGTATGCTTATAAAACTGATGATAACAAAAAACATAAGGAATCAATAAACTTGTTGTAAAAAATAATACAACTTTGAAGATTATAAAGATGATCTGTTGAAAATGCAACAATATAGAAAAATGAATTGGCTATGAAGTAATAAACTTGTAATTTATTCTGGCAACATTTATAAAAATACCTTAAGACCACAAGACGATAAAGTATATGTTTTGGAAAACAAGATAGATACATTAACTAATTAAATGATTCATATATAACTTTTAGAATTAATAAATTTTTAAGTTTTGTGAATTCACATTTGATTAATTCATTTTCTCCATTAAAAGTAGCTCAATTATACATTATTTGATTCCTAAGCTATATTCTCAACCATCAAAATCATCTTTCAAGCTCTTAATGTCACTTAATTTTGAAAAAAATTGTCTCATCGCAGTTCTTAATATAGAATGCATATGTTATAATCAAAATTTTCGCTAATCTTTCCATATCTCTTTTAAATTACATTTAACTTAATAATTTTCCACGTCTTTCAAAATACTGAAGTGACTCATTAGCAGTGAAAAATATAACAATTTTTGAAGGAAGCAAATGAGTGAGAGATGTGGATAAATTATTACATTATTTCTCAGGTTTTTCATTTTCTTATTCCTATTTTCAAGAGAAAGAGAGGTGGAAATATGGAGATGATTTGAAACTGTTATATCTTGATTTTATGCTTGAAATGTTTATAGATGTTTTAGTATTAAATATTTATTTAGATTTTATGTAGTTTGTATGTTCTCCTAAATTTGACAAGAAATTTCATGTAAATATCTTGTAAAATATAACAAAATGCTTGGAATTGTTTGGAAAACGATAGAGCAATGACTGACCATTACAAAACATTGGAAAATAGTGAATGTATATGAAATATAATGCAAATTAAGGAAAAAAAGCGTAATTTTATTTGCGCATGTGTGATAACTATTTATTTGTTACTAAAATGGACTTTTTTGTAAAACCATATTTTTTATGTCTTTTGTTAGTTTTGTTACTAGTGTTTTGTGAAATTTAGTGTAATATTACGATTTTTAAAAATTTCTGAGAAGTGAGGCAAAGACCTCATTTTATATCTACTCATGTGATATGTATGTACGAATCTTACACAGTTTCCTTTTATTTCTTCCTCATTCAACAGATTCATGAAGACCATGCAGTGCCTGGTACATTTGTGCAACAGCAGCAGATATCAAGCCAGATTTCAGACGCACTCACTTGTGCAGCTCCTGACATTCTGGTGTAGAAATCAAGTCAGCATGGAGAACTTTTTCCAGATTTTGGGTTTCCACTCTGTCCACCACCAGCATACAGACAAGCTCCTGGATGCAATACCCAATATATTGGAGCAGAACATGGAATTACTTTCCGGTCTTCAACTTTCCACTACATCCCCCCCCCCCCCCCCCCCATCTGTACCCCTCGTGAAGCTTCAGTTGAGTCGTTTACAGAGTGCTGTTGTTCGACACTACTTATCAACAGACCAAAAATGGATTGAAGCATGTTAATGATGGTTTAGCCTCTGATATAGACTTTAAACTTATTGTGGAAATAGGGAATGTTCAGTGGTGTACAAAGATGCAGTTCAGTAATATAGAGTGGATCATCTGTGCAGCAATCTGAAATACGCTGAGGATTTTATAACCATCAAGAACGATCCATTCCCCTGAGACATCTCTATCTTCGACATCATCAGTGTATCCATCATCGACATGTTCGATAGCGATACAATGAATTTAACTTCTCAAGACTTGCTTGTAGCGTCTCCTGGCCAGTCGTCATAAAAAGCGTGTGATTAATTTAGCGGAAGCCGCTGTACTAATCTGCGAGGGCAATGGCTGCAGACACGGCACATTTAAAAAATATTTATTTCAGGCACCGCGGTCACCTCGCCGGTAAAACTAGGTAACATAATAATATTTAACATTTTCTTACAGCTTCCAGCAGTGCCGTCAGACTATATTATATTATTCAGTGCATTTTTCAGTTTGATTTGGAAGATGCTGTGCAACATGTTCCATGAGGCCGCAAAAAATATAACGAATAACTGTGTTATGACTTTATCATTTTCACATTTTGTGGCAAGGTCTGCTCTATGAAACTAAAGCAATATTTTACGTTTTTTCCCTGAGATTAAGAGAACGTGGGCTAGCCGTGCGCTTGTTCTAATTAACAGTATTCAAAAATCCAATGCATAATGTAACCAACATTCAGTGCTGTAACGATCATTTGAATTTCATTACTGACTTTTCTGAATACGATACGAAGTAGTAAGTTCAGATACTGTAGTCTTTCTTTCTTGATTACGTTACAGTAGCAAGTGAATGTTCCACACATGATTATCCAGAGCAGATGTGGAAAAGCAATAATTTCATCCACAGTGTGTCACATTTATGATAAAAGTGTTTATTCCCTTTCCAGAACCACGAGCTGAATAAAATTAGCTCCAGTAGTAAAAAAGTGAGAGGTGGAGCAAGGGAGACAGAATATACTGCAGTGTGTATATTTAAAGTATCACAGTGTCATAAACCTGTGTGGTCTGTACAGTGCAATAGAGATTGCCATGGAAAGACTCAGTCATCGATCAAGATATGTTAAACCACCCTTCAATGAATATTCTCAGGTGTCTACTGGAACACGAAGTTCATGATGAGTACAAGGAGTTAAATTTGTGTATGGGTGTGTATATGTGTGCTACACCTAAGTCTGTATATTTAAAGTATCACAGTGTCATAAACCTGTGTGGTCTGTACAGTGCAATAGAGATTGCCATGGAAAGACTCAGTCATCGATCAAGATATGTTAAACCACCCTTCAATGAATATTCTCAGGTGTCTACTGGAACACGAAGTTCATGATGAGTACAAGGAGTTAAATTTGTGTATTGGTGTGTATATGTGTGCTACACCTAAGTCTGTATATTTAAAGTATCACAGTGTCATAAACCTGTGTGGTCTGTACAGTGCAATAGAGATTGCCATGGAAAGACTCAGTCATCGATCAAGATATGTTAAACCACCCTTCAATGAATATTCTCAGGTGTCTACTGGAACACGAAGTTCATGATGAGTACAAGGAGTTAAATTTGTGTATGGGTGTGTATATGTGTGCTACACCTAAGTCTGTATATTTAAAGTATCACAGTGTCATAAACCTCTGTGGTCTGTACAGTGCAATAGAGATTGCCATGGAAAGACTCAGTCATCGATCAAGATATGTTAAACCACCCTTCAATGAATATTCTCAGGTGTCTACTGGAACACGAAGTTCATGATGAGTACAAGGAGTTAAATTTGTGTATTGGTGTGTATATGTGTGCTACACCTAAGTCTGCTAATATTAAACATATAAACAGAAATTCCATGCAAGTGGAGTCTACACAAGGCATTCCTAAGTCTATTAGTGCTCCAGTTGCATTGCGAGAAATACAGGCTGAAACAGTGAAAACAGTTATTTGGAAACTATAGCAAAGTGATGAGTAGGGTTGATGAAGAAAAAAAGGACAATGATTTTTATGATATTTCTGATTTGCTTTCACATTTTAAAAAGTACCAAATATATATTTACAGTGTATAGAAGTTGTGTCAAAAATATACCTAATAAAATAAATAATATTTGTGATATATTTATTTTATCACACACATGTAGCCCGAGACTGTTAACCAATCCTTTTTTCTATTCGATTTGCACATGGAGCAATGGGACAAGGACTTGCATATGGGGTAATGTGACAGGTAACTTTAACTGTTCAATTGTGGTGAACCTATAGGACTTACACACTGCAATATGAATCGTTCTGAAGAGACTATCAATGGTGGACATAACTGCTCTTCCATTCTATTGTCATATGAACTACTATAGCACATTTTCCTGTATAGAGCTAGCATTCCAGAACTTGGATTCTGATGTCATAGAACCAGTACAAGTATCTCAAGTCTGGACCAGTATGCTAGTATTCTACACTGTTATAAATAGCATGACACATCTGAGCTGGATTGTGACATCATAGAGCCAGTATCCAAGCATTGGATTCTCACAGTTATTACCCCCCTTTGCTATTCCACATGCATATGTAGCAACTGGGAAATGAATATACATGCCATCAGCAAGTAAATTTAAGCTTTCACTTGCGGTGGACCTGAGCAACTTGTACTCTGCAATATGGATTGCTAGGAAAGACACAATCTATGGTTGACATATCTTAAAACTACTCTTCGATTATACTGTCAAGTATTTCTTGGCACCAAACTTAGCATTGCTGACTCTTGGTCAAAGTTAAAGATGTGGTGCAGGCGGTGGGGGGGATCAAGCATGCAGACAGTGTAAAGGGTGCGGATATGTTGGAAGAAAAGGAGGAGGTGGTGGAAGGTGATGAGTTCCTACAGGATTCGTGTGGGGGATGGAAGGCAGATACAGAAGGCAAGGCGGAGTGCATGGTATTCAAGGATTTGGATGGCCTTATAAAAGCGCAGGGAGGGGGAGGGAGGTGTAGATTCAGGCAATTATTAGGTCAGATTGCTTGCATAATGAAGGATAGGTCGGATTAGAAATTTGCAGGTGGTGAGAATGGTGGAAGGATGCGATCCCCATGTCCGTCTGAACAGGAGTTTTGGAGGTGGAGGCGTGTACAGGCTTTTTGCTGGATGCTCAGAACCTGAGGGTTTCAGGTGAGGCCAAAGTATCTCAGAGTAGGGGTGACCTGGATGGGATGACTATAAATGGTGAGGTAGAAATCATGGATATTGAAGGAGCAGGTGGTGCAGCCTATGATGATTGCCTGGGTCTTGGAGGGGTTGATACAAAGGAACAACTGATTGCACGAAGTGATGAACTGGTCATGGTGGGTTTGGAGGGTTCGTTGGGACCGTTGAATGGTAGGATAGAGAGCCAGGAAGGGGGTGTCATCAGCGTATTGGAGGTGTACAGGTGGGGGTGGCTTGGGCATATCGGCAGTGTACGGGAGATAGAGGAGAGGGGAGAACAACAATGTGTGGTGGACAAAGCTTGCACACATCATTCCTGTTAACTTCTGCTCGCATTCTCGAGGCGCCACGTTCATACTCTTCTACCAGAGCTGGTCATCGCCAGCCCATATCATTACCTGTGTTGTGTCACTGGGCAATGCAACACTCATCTAATACCAGTTGGCGCTGCACTCTGTTGATGATGGCAGTTCTGTTTTTCGTTTTTAAATGTGATGTACAAGTATGTAGAAGACCATTACTCTCAAATAAAATATCATACTTTCCTATCAGATGTATAGTCACGTTTTAATGGGTGCAATTCAACTTGTAAACATATACAAGTGAGTTTCATTCTCAAATGTCGATGCTACATGGCTTCTGCATATATGTTCCTGTGTTTAACAGCACTGTGGATAGTTGCCAGTTGTCTCAATCGTCACGTTCACTGCCAGTCCTCGCTATGTGTCGTCTCGTTTGCTGCCAGTACACGCTACTCATCATAGCATTCACAGCCTATCATCATCTTTGCATCGAGATTTCCCTCTCTCCACTGGTCATCGCCAGCCCATATCATCCCCGCTGTCCTCCTACCCGCACTGCAGTGATCACAGAAGTCGTCATTGAGATCACAGACGAGGAAGTGGCATATGAATTGAACAACCATTCCGATTTAGAAGTCTGAAAAGTCCTTTAGATCAATAATGACCTTCACCCTACTCGCCTTGTTCATGTCTTCTCTGAATCAACCTCCTCCTTCTTAAATCCCATCCTCAGTCCTACTGTTGCCAAAAAATGTCTTTGTTACAATGAGCATCTTACTGCAGATTCCAAAGACCCATCTACATGTCCACACTATTTACATCTGACCTAATCACCCCATTCCCTATGTCTTCCTCACCCACATAGATCATACCTTTTCCATCTACATTATTGATGCAGACCTCAACATCTGTAGTACATCGTCTGCAAAACTCTAATGGTGGCATCAGTTTACAGACTCCCTCCAGGATGACATTGGTCCCATCCTACATCCACGGATGTAGCCAGGCTTTTGTCAAAGGGAAATGGGGTTGTCCAATTTGTTAAAGAGGACCTTAAAAAGGCTCATGCTTTTCGTTTATTCTGAAAACAAAAATTTTTTTAGTTTTAATTTTATTCTCATAATTTTCTTTGGGAGGCCTTCATCAATTAGTATTTGGTCAGCAAAATTAAGCAAGAAAAGTGTTTCTTACAGAGGTATAACATATTCTCAACTGCATATGTACACTGAGGTGGCAAATGTCATGGGATAGCGATATGCACATACACAGATGGCGGTAGTATCGCATGCACAAAGCATAAAAGGGCAGTGCATTGTTAGAGCTGTCTTTTCCACATGAGTGATTCATGTGAGAAGATTTTTGACGTGATTATGGTCGCACAACTGGAATTAAAAGACTTTGAACATGAAGTGGTAGTTGGAGCTAGATGTGTGGGACATTCCATTTCCCAAATCTTTTGGGAATTCAATATCCTGGGACCCACCGTGTCAAGAGTGTGCCGAAAATAAATTTCAGGCATTACTTCTGACCACAAACAACGCAGTGGTCAATGGCCTTCACTTAACGATGGGATAACATTGTCGTTTGCATAGACTTGTCAGTACTAACAGATAAGTAATACTCCATGAAATAACCACAGAAATCAATGTGTGACGTATGATGAATGCATCCGTTAGGACAGTGCAGGGAAATATGGCGTTATGGACTATGGTGGCAGACGACCGACGTGAGTGTCTTTGCTAACAGCACGAGATCGCCTGTAGTACCTCTCCTGAGCTCGTGACCATATTGGTTGGATCCTAGGCTACTGCATAACCAAGACCTGATCGTTAGTCCCGGTTTCCATTAGTAAGAGCTGATGACGTGGTTCAACCATGGCGCAGACACCACAAACCCATGGAGTCAGGTTGTCAACAAGGCGCTGTGCAAGTTGGTGGTCGCTCCATAATAATGTGCGTTGTGTTTACTTGGAAAGGGTTGCGTCATTGGTCCAATTGAACCGATCATTGACTGGAAACAGTTATGTTCAGCTACCAGGAGACCTTTCACAGCCATTCATGGATTGCATGTTTCAAAACGATGATGTCATGTCACTGGGCCACAATTGTTCGTGATTGATTTGAACATTCAGGACAATTGGAGTGAATGATTTGGCCACCCAGATTACCCGACATCAGTCCCATCAAACATTTACAGGACATAATCAAGAGGTCTGTTCATGCACAAAATCCTGCACCAGCAACACTTTCGCAATTACGTGCAGCTATAGAGGCAGCATGGCTCAGGTGACTTCCACAGCTCGTACAGTCCATGCCACGTCGAGTTGCTGCACTACACTGGACAAAAGAAGGTCCAACGATATATTAGGAGGTATCCCATGACTTTTATCACCTCACAATATCTATATGAGAAATATCCTAATGCATAATTAAATATTTCTTTATTTGGCAATACGGTAACTTCACTTTACTGCCAAATGAATAAAAATTATCATATAATCTATTGCCTCTTTGCTAACAAAGACACCTTGTTCGTCTAATACATGGTTCTCTATCGTAGAGCAGAAGAATCATTATATTCAGTTGAATAACCATTAAAATTAAATGGGTCTTTTGAAATTAGGCGTCTTTCTGCTGCTACAACCTTTTATTGTCTGAAACCAAGTCAAAATTCCTTCAACACATCAGAGTATATCAAGCTCCTCAATTCAGTCTCATATCTCGTTAAAGTACTTTTCATTTCATTAAAATTCTTCAATTTAGTTACACGATCAAGAAATTCTTTTTAAATCATTGTTTCAACAGTCAGCTTGAAACTACAACAACCAAATTCCAAATTGGGATATACAAATATTATGAGCTACAGTTTTGGGATCTTAAAATTGGTTCACACATTGATTTCAACTAGGCTTCTAACGTATAAGACTTCATAAATAAGTTAGGATTTATCCATGATAACACAGTTGCAAAGTCTTTGACGTCAATAAACGCAACTATGATGTACAAAGTACCTTATCATTTATGTGATATTTATTTACAAATATATTAGAGTTGTGACAGCTGACTCACTGTTACAAGGACTTTACAAATAACACATTTCACAGTACATCATTCTATTAGTAAACCCACAGTCTAACGTACTGTTATAACATATGAACCAGACTGCAGTAAAACCACCACATACCAAACTGTGGTTAAACTCGCAGACATGATATATCGTTATTCCACAAATAAGTCATCTATGTGCACAGTACAAAATGATGATCGCGAGCCACCTGCCAATGTAAATATCGCTGAACTATGTATGTTATCAAAATCTTATGTAAACCAACATTAAAATGCCCAAGAAATAAAAAAAAGATCCCAAATTAAAATAAGTAAAAGTACGGCTCCAAAAGTAACGAAAAAATTGGTTTTTATATAAGTGTTCCTACTATTTAAAAATCTTACAGCTTGAAGATAGTCCCAAAACATCTGAAAGAGCTTCAGTTTTTATAGTAACACAAGAGCATGAGCAGATACAGGACAAAAGGGGGACAGAGGGGAGCATTCAGGGCATAGCTGCCTCAGACAAATTCAATTACCTTTGTAAAAATTATTTTGGAAACGAACGAACTATAGAATGTGCTGTCATCAGGGCTATTAATTACAGAATATTGAGCAATTTTTGCAAGAAATGCAACCATTGCCGTTTGGGCGATATTTTTGGTGATCAACGCGATTTTAGGGTGACACAGGCAAAACCAACGGTATATTTATGCATTGATCTAATTTGGTGTTATTTTTAATGATGATTACCACTCCGTTGCCTTGTGAAATGCAGAAATATTGGAACCCCAAAATTCTACCAGTGTCCAAAACTGCTATATGTAGGTAATTACGCTATTATAGTAGCTTGTAAACATTTTTAACCTAACATAACGTTACTGGACAAGTAAGAATGGGTTTTTCTCTTCTTTCTTGTTACAAACTTATCCATAATTAGAAACTATCTCCATAGCACTATGTTGAAATGTTATAAACGGCAGCACTTACATTAAATTCAGCTGCAGGTAAAAACTGATTAACAAAATCAAACAATGCTCAAATAAGGCCAACAATGTACAGTAGTTGGTCTTATCTAATGTGTGAATGGGTGATAATAGCCGATAGTGCTATCGATATATCGATAGTTTGAATCTATATTTGGTCTTGTTGGCTATCGATAGGGCATATCAGTTTTTCGTCTCGAGAATGAAAATGAAAATATCTTTCAATTCCACTACATGACAGTTTGGCGGTGTGTAATTTCATTTAGGTGATAGGAGGGTCCAGAAGCCCCAGTCCCTCCCCACCCTCTTTGGCTCCACCACATACATCCTGTTAGCAACACCATCCTCAGTGTCAGGCTAGCATCTCTCATTCTCCTTGAATGTCTCACTTCAGAAGTCCTGACAGTTGAAGAAGGTCATAAAGTGTAATAGGCAGAGATCTGTCCACACCATCACGGTACACAATGTGGTGATCTGATGGCATGGTGTGGGTATGGCGAATGCCCGGTGAACATCATCTGCCAGTGTGTGTAGTGCCAACAGTAAAATTCGGAGGCAGTGTTGTTATTGTGTGGACTTGTTTTCTATGGAGGGGTCTTCCACCTCTTGTTGTTTTGCGTAGCACTATCACAGCACAGGCCTACACTGATGTTTTGAGCACTGTCTTGCTTCCCACTGTTGAAGAACAATTTTTGGATGACAATTACTTCTTTCAACACGATCGACCACTTGCTCATAATGCACGGCCTGTGGTGGAGTGGTTACAAGACAATAACATCCCTGTAATGGACTGGACTGCACAGAGCCCTGACCTGAATCTTACAGAATACCTTTGGGATGTTTTGGAACGCCAACTTCATACCAGGCCTCACCAACCAATATCGATACCTCTCCTCAGTGCAGCACGCCATGAAGAATGGCCTGCCATTCCCCAAGAAAGCTTCCAGCACCTGGTTGAACGTATGCTTGAGAGAGTGCAAGCTGTCATCAAGACTAATGGTGGGTCAACACCGAGCACGCCATGAGCTTGTAAGTCATTTTCAGGCAGGTGTCTGGATACTGTTTATCACATAGTGTAACTGGTCACTTGCAACTGGATTGAGAACTTCTGCAGTGAGGAGTTCAAGGAGATTGGGAGATGCTAGGACGACATCTGGAGTGGTGCTGTTTTCAGGATGAGTGTACTGTGCGATGAAGACAATGTCACCTTGGAGGGAATCTGTAAAGTGACGTCACAGCAGGAGATCTGGAGGGGATTTGCTATGGATGTTGAGGTCAACAGCAAGAATACAGATGAAAAGATGTGGTTAACATGGGTGAGGAATTCGTAAAGGATGGGGTTGTTAGGTTAGATAGAAGCATAGGTAACAGTGTTTTGAAGAAGACACTAAGGATAACGTGAGGAGGCAATTGATGGAGGGACCAGTCACTGTGAAGACTTACCCTAGGAAGATGAGACCTTAGTCATTTTAGATACAGTGAGCTGTACAAATATCTAAGGCAACATTGGAATTTAGTTTGGAAACTACTTCCACTGCAGTGAATTTGGGGCCTACCTTTGTTACCATGGCGGTGAGTATGGGGGGGGTGGCTAGGTGACTGGAGCTGTTAGGTTGTGGAGGTGATGTTTAAATGAGTGAGGGAGGTGCCGAAGGTAAATGAGGTCTCTTTGAGGAGGACGTCTGAGTGGAAGTCGGGATCATAGATTTGATCAGCACCAAACCTGCTAGGGTATGACTTGGGCGATTGGAGTGTGACGTACATACTTCCTGATTTCAATAGTGAGGGATTTGGCATTTAGGAATCTGGAGTCAGGACAGGAGATGATGAAGGTGTGAACAGCCAGAGAAGAAGATGTATGTCATAGAGCAGTGCCCCTATGTTCAGTAGGATTGCATTTGTATGGTTTTTTTTTTATACAGCACTGGGAGTGGCTTCTGCATTAGGGCGCTTCTCAAGTTTCCTTGGAGGTAGTGGGTTGGAGTGGGGGTTGGAAAATTGGAGAAAGTGGGATAAGGCAAGGTACATATCCATTTGGCTGGAGTTGGTTCACCTGCTTGGTGACTGTAGTTGGGTGCCTGGTGTTCCCACGAGCACTGTGTATTTTTGCTGGTTTTGCAAGAGATGTGGTTGTTCTGGGGTAAGTTGGATGTGGGGGATATGAAACAGAATGTGTCAATGAGGTCGCGGGAAAGGGCAGGATACGCAAAGGAACACACTGTTGATGAGGACAATACTGTGAGAAGGGAAGGGGTCGACATATGGTGATGGGCCAGAGCAATTGCTCCGTGCAGTGCCAGTGGGAGAAAAGGAAGTGGTGCTATAAACGATGAATTTGTTGGGAGTGTCCACTATGGGACAAGCAGAAAGGGAACAAGTAGTTGTTGATACTTACCGGGGACAGAGCGCTGCCAAGATGGTGGGAGCTGATGGCAGCAACGTCCAGAGTGATGTGATGACAGCTAGTGAGGGTGGCGGCTTTGTCAACTGCAGTGGTGGTGCCGACGATAACAGAGACAACTGTAGCAGTGGTAGCTACTGTGATAGCTTCGAGATAGCAGCAGTTGATGGGATGATGCACAAAATATATTGATGATGAGCACGCACACGCACAGAAAAAGTCTCGAAGATATAATAAACTACATAAAGGAACAAGTATGGATGCAAAGCATTTGGGAGTGCTCCTATCAGTGTATGCGATAAGGAAAGCAGCAGTAGGAGAACTACACTGAAGAGCCAAATAAACTGGTACACCTGCCTAATATCATGTAGCCCCCCTCCCCCAAGCATGCAGAAGTGCTGCAACACGACGTGGCACGCACTCGACTAATGTCTGAAGTAGTGCTGGAGGGAATTGGTACCATGAATATGAAACCTGCAGGGCTGTCCATAAATCTGTAAGGATTTGAGGGGGTGGACATCTCCTCTGAACACCATGTCGCAAGGCGTCCCAGACATGCTCAATAACGATCATGTCTGGGGAGGTTGGTGACCAGCGGAAGTATTTAAACTCAGAAGAGTGTTCCTGGAGCCACTCTGTAGCAATTCTGGACGTGTGGGGTGTTGCATTGTTCTGTTGGAATTACCCAAGTCCGTCGGAATGCACAATGGACATGAATGGATGCAGGTGATCAGACAGGATGCTCACGACGTGTCACCTGTCAGAGTTGTATCTAGACGTATCAGGGGTCCCATATCACTCCAACTGCATATGCCTCACGCCATTACAGAGCCTCCACCAACTTGAACAGTCCCCTGCTGACATGCAGGATGTATGAATACATGAGGTTATCTCCATACGCATACACGTCCATCTGCTAGATACAATTTGAATCGAGACTTGTTCAAATGGTTCAAATGGCTCTGAGCACTATGGGACTTAACATCTCAGGTCATCAGTCCCCTAGAACTTAGAACTACCTAAACCTACCTAACCTAAAGACATCACACACATCCATGCCCGAGGCAGGATTCGAACCTGCGACCGTAGCGGTCGCGCGGTTCCAGACTGAAGCGCCTAGAACTGCTCGGCCACCAGCGGCCAGCGAGACTTGTTCGACCAGGAAACATGTTTCCAGTCATCAGCAGTCCACTGTCGGTATTGACTGGCACAGGTGAGGCATAAAGCTTTGTGTCATGCAGCCCGAGTGGGCCTGTGGCTCCAAAAGCCCATAACGATGATGTTTCGTTGAATGGTTCGCACACTGACACTTGTTGATGCCCCGGCATTGAAATCCGCAGTAATTTGCGGATGTGCTGCACTTCCGTCATGCTGAACGACTCTCTTCAGGTGTCGTTGGTCCCATTCTTGCAGGATCTTTTTCCAGCTGCAGTGATGTCAGATATTTTATGTTTTACCAGGTTCCTAGCATTCGCGGTACACTCGTGAAATGGTCTAACGGTAAAATCCCCACTTCATCGCTACCTCAGAGATTCTGTGTCCCATCGCTCGTGCGCCGGCTATAGCACCACGTTCAAACTGACTTAAATCTTGATAACCCGCCACTGAGCAGCAGTAACCGATCTACCAACTTCGTCAGACACTTGCTGTCTTATATATGCATTCGATTAAAGCCATTGCACTGGAAATAATGACTAGGGAAAATTCTCCTGTGCAATATTTACTGACATGTAAGTTTTCCCAAGATCATATTGAACTCTTCTTCTCATGTGTGAGATCTAGAGGGGGTTTGCATAACAACCCAAATTCATATCAGTTGAAGTGTGCTATGCGCAAGTTGCTTTTAGGCGCTAATGTTAGCACTGTTGGGGGAAACTGTACAAATTTTAACATGTGCTTCAATGGTACCTGTAGGATTGTATGATTTCTGATTTCAAAAGTGTCCTCTTGTAGATGATTCTTGTATGTTTGTAGATGAAGTAGAAAAATGGTGCTCTCTTATTGAAGAGGGTACTCTGTTTTCCACATACAAGCAGAACATTTTGTACTACATTGCAGGGTATGTTGCCCTCACAATTTCAAAACAAGTTACATGTAAGGAATGCCTCTACATTCTTAGGCCACCCATTGTTTGTAATGACACAACATATGCACTTCTTAGTATTGCAGAAAAGAGCTCATTCACAAAATTTCTAAGCCGAGGCAAGCTTATTGAAACAAGTAATGTTGTATACTCTGTGGTGGAGCACTCAGAAAAATTGTTTCAAATGTTTGTTTGAGGCAAAAGCACTTAATTACTAAGATTGTCATGTGTGTTCTTAAAAAAATTGTGAACTATTCATTCCCTAAACTTGACCATGACTCTCATAATGAATACAGACTTGAAGATTTGCATGCGACACAGCTTGTACGTGAGATTGCATCCAGGTACATTCAGGTGCGGTTGAAAACAAATGGGAAAAGGTTTTCACTTGAGAAAATACATCACAATACAACTAGTGTAAGACAAAAACTCAGTCAGATTATTTTATTCAGTAATGTGTAGTGTCGTGCATGTAACATTGCAGCAGTGGTTAAAAATGTATGGAAATGACAAAAATAAATTTCGTGTTTCAAATGTTTGTGTTCTCATTTCAATACCCATACTCATGCTTAATGTTTACAGTATTCATCATTTTACAAACGATAAAAAAGTACAGATGTATGAAGGTGTTCCTTGGAACATTACAATCAGGGTAACTTTTAACTAAACATAGTATCTTTGTACCAATTGCTAATCTTGTTTCAAATGGCTGGTGTTCCACCTGTTTGTGTTATTTTGTACCAAATGTAACGTTTTTAGTACCTCTGTGATTCATTCAAATGTCTTTCCACCTACCTAAAAGCTCTTAGGCTTGTGATTTTTCTTTAATTGCTTTGACTGTGAAGTGAGCTTGTGACAGTGATGTAAGATGAACACAGCCAGGTTGATACAAATATCTTGATATTTCAAAGTAAATCTGGAAACTGAATCAACGCTGTTTTTACTTCTTATTAACTCCAGATTTCCTGTTGTTGGGGTGTAAATTTATTCAGAACATTAGATATGGGAAAAATACTATGTTTTTTAAGACTAGTTACCCAGAATGACTGAGTAATTTTGTACCAGTGTTAAAATTGAAATTTTACTCCAAGAGAACGTCTCTAGTACATATTTCCTCATTGCCAAACACACCTTTGCAATATGGGCGAAATTTTGCTGTCTGTTGTGATGTACATTGTGTGTGCAGTACTTTCAAAAAGACGGAAAAAGTGGTGCAAAGTTACCCAGATTGACAGAACTGTTTATATACGTTAGTTCTCAGTTAAATATGCACTTATAAATAACTGATTTCATCGCAATTTCCATGTCGGTACATGTGAATTAGTTCAGTAAAAGAAAAGAGCAATTTTCTTGTCAGTGTCACACGTAATTTTGGTTGTTTCGTACGGTGCCTGACAATAATTAGCATATTGTTGTGGATATCACCACAGAACACCAGTATAGTAGAAGTGCAAAGACCATGTTATTATACGGAAACACAGAACGACACCAGCGCTACTTGTGGCCTGACTGTGAACTTCAATACGAAAAAATATGGCGCGAAAATCTCTTATGTTTATTTGTAAATACGCGAATTAGATGACAATATTTTTCATTTAAACTTTGAATGTGGGCTGCATAATGCAGTAATAAAGGTTTTTGAGATCTTGCAAAGTAATATATAAAAGAAATCTCAATCAAAAACACACATTAACTACTCGTAGCTGCAGTTTACATTGTGAAAATTTTCGTAAATTATGACGTCACCTTTTGACTGTGAAATTTTTTTGTAAAACTCAATATTGCGATTTTGGCCGAGTGGCCGTTAACATGTGGAAATAAACGAGCTTTAGCACATATCAGACTAAACAATCATCTGACATTGCATGCATATATAAATGATTTTTACGTTTCCACATATCCTAAAGCACATTATGTCAACTCGCATGATCGAAAGTGGAATAGTAGGTTACACAAATAAATAACTACACAGCTAATGGATAACCAAGAGGTCATTTACAAAAAAAATCTGTGCTACAAGCCAAGGATGTACTGTAAAGTCTACAAAATCCGATTTATTATTTTTTCTGTTGATTGTTATTTATGGATATTCAGTCATCTGAAATTGAACTTCTGTGCAGTTCAAATAAATTTATGAAACACACAAAATGCTACTTTACATCAACTGAAAAACAAATTGGGAGCAGAGCAGGTAGACACTCCATGAATGTAGCCAAAATGTTTTTGCCAATGAGACATACAAAGAAAATTAACTGCAACACACAATTTTTTTTTTCTTTTTTCCCCAACTTGGCTGTTATTTTGGCAACACCCATCATGTTTAAACAATGAAAGAAGACACTGGTACAACATTTATTTTTAACATTTTTATTTATTTACTTCCTCTTTGAAAACACTGTTTGGTACACTACTGAAAATTAACACAAATTCCCCTTTACAACACTTTCTTCATTATACTTTTAGGATCCAATCATCACATCTAGGAAGTGTTAAGTTATGTGCCTGCTGAATTACCAGATTTTGTCATAACAAGTCAAAGGCATGATTTTGATACAAGAACATTTGCATATGTATAGGGAGCTTACTCTCATTGTACACATAATAAACAAAATACAAAGTCTTTTAACATGATTTGAACTTCTTTTTAAGTTGTTGCATACACAATTTCCTTTTGTTTGTAAATTTCTTTTCTTTCACATGCTTGTATATTATGAATGGAATACTTGTCTTCAGAAGTCTCTCTTCAATGTCATGTTTATTACAAATTGTTTCAGACAGAACAAATGTTTTTTTTTAAATTATCATGTAGTTTTGTTGTGTGACCATGACTATTTAGATACTCATACAGCTGATCATGGAGTGCCCTTAGGAAAATCATGACTCTTTCACTTGCATATTTCAAATGAGAATGCTCCTCACTATTCTCTTTAAATGAGATAAACAAATGATTTTCAGTCACAACAGAGGAGTAGTGACTGGTATTACATGTTTCACAATCATCTGGTACATCTATGGCTTTTAGTACATAGCCTGCTACATAGGCTAAGGATAGTTGATCTTCTACAGACTCGATGATACCATCTGAGTAAGAATAAATTTGCTCAGCCGTATCAGTGTCTTTCATCTCACACTCACTTAAATGTTCACTCCTACCACTAGCTGCCAAAAAGTGACACAAACTGCTCAAGGAAGTGTAATCATCATTTTCATGGCTTTGAAAGGCAAAGTCATATGATTGACAACACAAGTATTCAGAGCTTGTACAAACTGAAAACAAGTTGGGTTTGTATTAGCAATACCATGTTGTCTTATACAACAAAAGAAATTTTCTAAAGCATCTTGATTGAACGCCTTTAAATTTAAGTACTTAAAGCCAACCACTTTCAAGGTCTTCCACAAGAAAATAATAGACTGTAATGTAATCTGCCAACCTTTTATGAAGCTAAACATATTAGTCTTGTTTCTTCCCGTTTTTAAATCTATTATTTGCCAGCTGCCTATTTCCCTCAATATGCTATACCACATTTCTAAATGTGGCGAATTTTCTGATAAAGCACACCTAAATTGTTTTCCATCCCTGGGATATTGCTCATTACTGTTGAGTGAATCAAAGAGATTATCTACCTTTTCCACAAACTCAGCTGTGTGTATAGCTTCAGATGGCAATGTGTGAGTAGAAACATATGTTTCAATTGCAGCTGCAACAGTATGGCTCATTTGTGCAGCAGTAACTTTTACCTTCATTTTGACATGGGAATCAGAAAATTTAAAGTGTTGTGCTTTCAATTTGGGCAGAGTTTTGAACCTTTTTTTTTTATCCAAAAAGAACACTGTACTGATGTACTCAAACTTTGCTGCTTTGTGAGGTTCAAATTGAATTTTATTATCTATCAAAGCATTTCTAGTGTTTTTGAGCAGATGTGGTACATCATAAATGGTAACAATTGGTTGATTATTGACGACAAAATGAAATATACTGGGCTTCAACAAATTTGCTTCACACAGTTGCTTAAGGGCCTTTTGGTTTGTTGCATTCTGGTCACATACAGTACAAACCACTTTGAACCCAGTATTCTGTAGTTCACTTATGATGTGAACAATGAGTGATTTCAAATGGGTGTAGTGGAAAGTGGTTGGAGTAAAGTAATATGCTAGAACTTGTTTCCAAGTTCTGTGAATGCCTTTCAGCATAAAAACCAATGCTTGCCTAGCAGCTACAGGTGAACATCCTATATGACCCAAGTCCTGATACCCATAGATTAGCTGTTTGTGTGCATCATAGTACATACCATCATCCAGAGACATTTCATCAAAAAGTAGAGCACAATACTTGTCATTTTCATGCATATTACTTACTTCCCTTGCTAAAAAGTTTAATAAAGCTGGATTAAGTCCTGTATCAAATGGTATGTGGGAAAGCACTCCCTTGAGCAGCCTGACAGATGGAAGGGAGAAGTATGTGACCAAATATCTGTACAACCGGGGACTACGCTTATAAATAGATAAAGCAAATGCCTTATCTTGTATAGACCACCGTGCTGCTGTGGGCTGCATATTGGCATTTCTTAACTGACTATTAATAAAAGTTTTAGTCACATCATTCAACTCTTCTTCAATTAACTGAAATTTCCTGTCATTATACAACTCTCTTAGAATTTTCAATTTATTCCTCTCATTCTGTAGCTGTTTTTTCAATTTACACACTCTGGAAACTGTAATTCTATGCTATTTATATATTTTGTGTTTTCTTGGAGTTAAATCACGTTTAGAAACGCCAGATCCCATTACACCTGCACTACTTTCAACATCATAAACAGGTGAGGATAAAAAGCTGTACTCACCATCATCTGTGCTCTGTAAAGGGGGACTGCTTTGTTGTATTACTGTAGATTTTGCATTGTGACATGTCTCGTGCACACTTATACACTCCTGGAAATGGAAAAAAGAACACATTGACGCCGGTGTGTCAGACCCACCATACTTGCTCCGGACACTGCGAGAGGGCTGTACAAGCAATGATCACACGCACGGCACAGCGGACACACCAGGAACCGCGGTGTTGGCCGTCGAATGGCGCTAGCTGCGCAGCATTTGTGCACCGCCGCCGTCAGTGTCAGCCAGTTTGCCGTGGCATACGGAGCTCCATCGCAGTCTTTAACACTGGTAGCATGCTGCGACAGCGTGGACGTGAACCGTATGTGCAGTTGACGGACTTTGAGCGAGGGCGTATAGTGGGCATGCGGGAGGCCGGGTGGACGTACCGCCGAATTGCTCAACACGTGGGGCGTGAGGTCTCCACAGTACATCGATGTTGTCGCCAGTGGTCGGCGGAAGGTGCACGTGCCCGTCGACCTGGGACCGGACCGCAGCGACGCACGGATGCACGCCAAGACCGTAGGATCCTGCGCAGTGCCGTAGGGGACCGCACCGCCACTTCCCAGCAAATTAGGGACACTGTTGCTCCTGGGGTATCGGCGAGGACCATTCGCAACCGTCTCCATGAAGCTGGGCTACGGTCCCGCACACCGTTAGGCCGTCTTCCGCTCACGCCCCAACATCGTGCAACCCGCCTCCAGTGGTGTCGCGACAGGCGTGAATGGAGGGACGAGTGGAGACGTGTCGTCTTCAGCGATGAGAGTCGCTTCTGCCTTGGTGCCAATGATGGTCGTATGCGTGTTTGGCACCGTGCAGGTGAGCGCCACAATCAGGACTGCATACGACCGAGGCACACAGGGCCAACACCCGGCATCATGGTGTGGGGAGTGATCTCCTACACTGGGCGTACACCACTGGTGATCGTCGAGGGGACACTGAATAGTGCACGGTACATCCAAACCGTCATCGAACCCATCGTTCTACCATTCCTAGACCGGCAAGGGAACTTGGTGTTCCAACAGGACAATGCACGTCCGCATGTATCCCGTGCCACCCAACGTGCTCTAGAAGGTGTAAGTCAACTACCCTGGCCAGCAAGATCTCCGGATCTGTCCCCCATTGAGCATGTTTGGGACTGGATGAAGCGTCGTCTCACGCGGTCTGCACGTCCAGCACGAACGCTGGTCCAACTGAGGCGCCAGGTGGAAATGGCATGGCAAGCCGTTCCACAGTACTACATCCAGCATCTCTACGATCGTCTCCATGGGAGAATAGCAGCCTGCATTGCTGCGAAAGGTGGATATACACTGTACTAGTGCCGACATTGTGCATGCTCTGTTGCCTGTGTCTATGTGCCTGTGGTTCTCTCAGTGTGATCGTGTGATGTATCTGACCCCAGGAATGTGTCAATAAAGTTTCCCCTTCCTGGGACAATGAATTGACGGTGTTCTTATTTCAATTTCCAGGAGTGTATTTGCACCCGATGTGGTGAAACCGCCGCCACCACCACCACCAGTGTAACACAGATGGGTGGGGGGAGGATGATACAACACCAATTCCATGTGCTTTGGTATAACACCAGGATTTAGCCCGTGTCTAGTAAAGTTCACAAAATCTGCTTCATAAAAATGATCCTCACACACATAATAATAACTACAGTTGACACCTTCATCTATATTACAGATCAATTTCCACTTCTTTAAAGTCTCACTTTTTGATGCAGCTGGAAATTTATAGAAATGTTTATTCTTGTGTTTGGAATTTATTTTTACATAATAACTACTCCTGCATCCAGGAAACTTGCACGAGTATTTCAATTTCAATCTCAAACTGGATTCTTCTCTTCCTGTATGATCCATCCTCATGTGTCTGAAATGTTATTTGAACCAAAAATTAGGAACGAGAAAAAAGATCAGGTATGGTTTACATTGATTAATGTTGAAGAAAACTCAATGTGAAATTAATGTCACTATCAAAAATCATATTGGCTTATGTCTAAATGCAGCTATCCTGTACTGAAGTATTGATAACTGCTATCATGGTTTGTAATCTGATGTGTTATTGCTACAAATAGTGAAAAAACGAAACAAATTCTCATTTCTACTACGGATATGCACATCACTCTATATATAACTGTGTGAGCGTAGTTGCACTATATTCTATATTCAACACTACTTAGTTAAACAGTGCTAAACAATGCTATCAGGCGGTAGAAACACTGCTTATTGTACCATTTCAGTATATTTCAGCATCTAGATACCATGGTAGATACCAAATTCAACTGTACATACACTGCTTATTGTACCATTTCAGTATATTTCAGCATCTAGATACCATGGTAGATACCAAATTCAACTGTACATTATCAGTAACAGTTACAGCTGTAAATCTGTATTACATTGTGTTGAGCATTAAAGTGCGAGAAGATTTCTACTGCATTGGATATTGCCACAATAATACGTGTAAATGTTCAACTGCTTGAAGGGCCTGCTTTGTGTGACTTCAAAACAAATGTCGGGTCTAGTGCAGCAGGGGATACAACCTGTCAGCTTTGAACAATGACGTCATTCCTTAGTCATAGATCGTAATGTCTTCACTTCGAGGCATAGATAATAAAGCAGTTCTGTGTTCTAATAAGCACTATCATTAAAATAATTGAATGTAAATCTAAAAGTGATCGCTTGATATTGGGTGCATCATTAAACGTGCGACTTAATTAACTTAATTATTTGTTTTTTATTCGGCCGGTACTTAATATTTTTCGTAATGATATTAAGGTTTTTTGCTGTTATGTTTCAGTTTCGTTTCTTTACTGATTGCTTAATGAAGTAGGATCAGTTTATTCTATCTCGTGAGATTTTTTTTAAAAAAAAAAGCCAAAAAACTCTTATTACGTACTGAAGGGAGCTAGAACACTAAGAAGAATCGCTTCTCGGCTTTTGACAAGATATTGCTTAATAAAGTAGGATTTATTGTTTAATAAAGTAGGATCAGTTTATTCTATCTCGTGAGATTTTTTTTTAAGTCAAAAAACACTTATTACGTACTGAAGGGAGCTAGAACACTAAGAAGAATCGCTTCTCGGCTTTTGACAAGATATTGCTTAATAAAGTAGGATCAGTTTATTCTATCTCGTGAGATTTTTTTTTAAAAAAAGCCAACAAACTCCTATTACGTACTGAAGGGAGCTAGAACACTAAGAAGAATCGCTTCTCGGCTTTTGACAAGATATTGCTTAATAAAGTAGGATCAGTTTATTCTATCTCGTGAGATTTTTTTTTTTTAAAGCCAAAAAACACTTATTAGGTACTGAAGGGAGCTGCTTAATAAAGTAGGATCAGTTTATTCTATCTCGTGAGATTTTTTTTTTAAAGTGAAAAAAACACTTATGCTTTTGACAAGATCAATGTTTATCTCTCTCGCATTCCTTTGTTTCTCAACATTCTCCTCACCTCTTTCATCTCTGTAATACATGCTCTCTGGCGACTTGTGACGTCATTGTTCAAAGCCGACGGGTTGTATCCCCTGCTGCACTAGTCCCCAAATGTCTTATTATGTGAGAACACAACCTTTGTCGATACAACAGCAACAAATACTTTTTACCTGGATAGAGTGTTATGTGCTGTACAGAATATTTACTGTCGAAAACGGGAAATAGAACACACTCAAGGCATTATGAATCAATTGTAACACGTCCAATATTTGGTATGTAGTAAACGGCACAATAAATAATACTTATTATGTCACTAAGAGTATGTTGTTGTTGTGGTCTTCAGTCCTGAGACTGGTTTGATGCAGCTCTCCATGCTACTCTATCCTGTGCAAGCTTTTTCATCTCCCAGTACCTATTGCAACCTACATCCTTCTGAATCTGCTTAGTGTATTCATCTCTTGGTCTCCCTCTACGATTTTTACCCTCCACGCTGCCCTCCAATACTAAATTGGTGATCCCTTGATGCCTCAGAACATGTCCTACCAACCGATCCCTTCTTCTGGTCAAGTTGTGCCACAAACTTCTCTTCTCCCCAATCCTATTCAATACTTCCTCATTAGTTATGTGATCTACCCATCTAATCTTCAGCATTCTTCTGTAGCACCACATTTCGAAAGCTTCTATTCTCTTCTTGTCCAAACTATTTATCGTCCATGTTTCACTTCCATACATGGCTACACTCCATACAAATACTTTCAGAAATGACTTCCTGACACTTAAATCAATACTGGATGTTAACAAATTTCTCTTCTTCAGAAACGCTTTCCTTGCCATTGCCAGCCTACATTTTATATCCTCTCTACTTCGACCATCATCAGTTATTTTGCTCCCCAAATAGCAAAACTCCTTTACTACTTTAAGTGCCTCATTTCCTAATCTAATTCCCTCAGCATCACCCGACTTAATTAGACTACATTCCATTATTCTTGTTTTGCTTTTGTTGATGTTCATCTTATATCCTCCTTTCAAGACACTGTCCATTCCATTCAACTGCTCTTCCAAGTCCTTTGCTGTCTCTGACAGAATTACAATGTCATCGGCGAACCTCAAAGTTTTTGTTTCTTCTCCATGAATTTTAATACCTACCCCGAATTTTTCTTTTGTTTCCTTTACTGCTTGCTCAATATACAGATTGAACAACATCGGGGAGAGGCTACAACCCTGTCTTACTCCCTTCCCAACCACTGCTTCCCTTTCATGTCCCTCGACTCTTATAACTGCCATCTGGTTTCTGTACAAATTGTAAATAGCCTTTCGCTCCCTGTATTTTACCCCTGCCACCTTCAGAATTTGAAAGAGAGTATTCCAGTCAACATTGTCAAAAGCTTTCTCTAAGTCTACAAATGCTAGAAACGTAGGTTTGCCTTTCCTTAATCTTTCTTCTAAGATAAGTCGTAAGGTCAGTATTGCCTCACGTGTTCCAGTGTTTCTACGGAATCCAAACTGATCTTCCCCGAGGTTGGCTTCTACTAGTTTTTCCATTCGTCTGTAAAGAATTCGTGTTAGTATTTTGCAGCTGTGGCTTATTAAACTGATTGTTCGGTAATTTTCATATCTGTCAACACCTGCTTTCTTTGGGATTGGAATTATTATATTCTTCTTGAAGTCTGAGGGTATTTCGCCTGTTTCATACATCTTGCTCACCAGATGGTAGAGTTTTGTCAGGACTGGCTCTCCCACGGCCGTCAGTAGTTCCAATGGAATATTGTCTACTCCGGGGGCCTTGTTTCGACTCAGGTCTTTCAGTGCTCTGTCAAACTCTTCACGCAGTATCGTATCTCCCATTTCATCTTCATCTACATCCTCTTCCATTTCCATAATATTGTCCTCAAGTACATCGCCCTTGTATAAACCCTCTATATACTCCTTCCACCTTTCTGCTTTCCCTTCTTTGCTTAGAACTGGGTTTCCATCTGAGCTCTTGATATTCATACAAGTCGTTCTCTTATCTCCAAAGGTCTCTTTAATTTTCCTGTAGGCGGTATCTATCTTACCCCTAGTGAGATATGCCTCTACATCCTTACATTTGTCCTCTAGCCATCCCTGTTTAGCCATTTTGCACTTCCTGTCGATCTCGTTTCTGAGACGTTTGTATTCCTTTTTGCCTGTTTCACTTACCGCATTTTTATATTTTCTCCTTTCATCAATTAAATTCAATATTTCTTCTGTTACCCAAGGATTTCTACTAGCCCTCGTCTTTTTACCTACTTGATCCTCTGCTGCCTTCACTACTTCATCCCTCAAAGCTACCCATTCTTCTTCTACTGTATTTATTTCCCCTATTCCTGTCACTTGCTCCCTTATGCTCTCCCTGAATCTCTGTACAACCTCTGGTTCTTTCAGTTTATCCAGGTCCCATCTCCTTAAATTCCCACCTTTTTGCAGTTTCTTCAGTTTTAATCTACAGGTCATAACCAATAGATTGTGGTCAGAGTCCACATCTGCCCCTGGAAATGTCTTACAATTTAAAACCTGGTTCCTAAATCTCTGTCTTACCATTATATAATCTATCTGATACCTTTTAGTATCTCCAGGGTTCTTCCATGTATACAACCTTCTTTCATGATTCTTAAACCAAGTGTTAGTTATGATTATGTTGTGCTCTGTGCAAAATTCTACCAGGCGGCTTCCTCTTTCATTTCTGTCCCCCAATCCATATTCACCTACTATGTTTCCTTCTCTCCCTTTTCCTACACTCGAATTCCAGTCACCCATGACTATTAAATTTTCGTCTCCCTTCACAATCTGAATAATTTCTTTTATTTCATCATACATTTCTTCAATTTCTTCGTCATCTGCAGAGCTAGTTGGCATATAAACTTGTACTACTGTAGTAGGTGTGGGCTTCGTATCTATCTTGGCCACAATAATGCGTTCACTATGCTGTTTGTAGTAGCTTACCCGCATTCCTATTTTCCTATTCATTATTAAACCTACTCCTGCATTACCCCTATTTGATTTTGTGTTTATAACCCTGTAGTCACCTGACCAGAAGTCTTGTTCCTCCTGCCACCGAACTTCACTAATTCCCACTATATCTAACTTCAACCTATCCATTTCCCTTTTTAAATTTTCTAACCTACCTGCCCGATTAAGGGATCTGACATTCCACACTCCGATCCGTAGAACGCCAGTTTTCTTTCTCCTGATAACGACATCCTCTTGAGTAGTCCCCGCCCGGAGATCCGAATGGGGGACTATTTTACCTCCGGAATATTTTACCCAAGAGGACGCCATCATCATGTAATCATACAGTAAAGCTGCATGCCCTCGGGAAAAATTACGGCTGTAGTTTCCCCTTGCTTTCAGCCGTTCGCAGTACCAGCACAGCAAGGCCGTTTTGGTTATTGTTACAAGGCCAGATCAGTCAATCATCCAGACTGTTGCCCTTGCAACTACTGAAAAGGCTGCTGCCCCTCTTCAGGAACCACACGTTTGTCTGGCCTCTCAACAGATACCCCTCCGTTGTGGTTGCACCTACGGTACGGCTATCTGTATCGCTGAGGCACGCAAGCCTCCCCACCATCGGCAAGGTCCATGGTTCATGGGGGGGCACTAAGAGTACTTCGTGGCAAAAAGGAAGACGAATCAAAGCCAGAATTATATTCCATTACAGGATTCGGAAAGTTGAATACAAACTATGTCAAAAGCTGCTAGCATGGGATTCTCTATGAAATACAAGGAAATATTAACAGAAATAAGAAATATACTTACCCTGTAAGTAAACTGAGCAACGGAAATTGCATTTATTTGCAGGAACAAATATACAAGAGTCCACAGAACGTAATGTGATGATACAACCTCGTGTTTATATGAAACAAAAGTAAAAAAGTAAATACTGAATCATCACACCATCAAATATTACGAATGCATCCAGAAATTAAGCAGAATAATAGCAACATACTTACGCTGCAATTTAAACGAAAAATCACGATCACGTTGCTACGATACCAAAACAATTATGGAAGACTATAAATTGCTAAACTTGCAGCGCTCCAAGTGGCCTGGGACCAAACCAACGTCGTGTTACCAGAAATCCCTGTATGAGTTTCACCCCCCTGGGATATCACGTTTAAATAAACCCCATTACGTTTTTTGTCGACGCCAAAGATGATGTCGCCACTGTTAAGTGCATTACATATGTAAATAAAACTGTTCCTTACGCCTGGGAAAAATATTGTTTCGCTTTTAGGTACTTTATATTTACGATATTAAAGTAGACTTTAGTATTCATGAGCGTGAAACGAAATTGGTAGTTCATTGCTTTAATGTTAATCTAGTTACTTTTATTACCGTCAAGAATGTAAATACTTTCGAACGAAAACAAGTGCCGCCTTTCTAACTAAAATATCACATACAGTTTCTTGCCTAACTGCAATATGGCGGCGCTAGCACACGACGGCACGCGGTGACAGTCGAAGTTCGCCATCCAGTTATAGAGATCACTGTTGAATACGCATGCCTATACCAGTTTCTCTTACGCTTCAGCGTAGTATTAGAGAGTACCCTAGCCAGTTGCTGCTGAGGTAGGATGTAGGATCTTGTTTACAAGTGCGTACAGGTACTTAGTTTAACAAAAAAGCACCCTGTTGATGAGAGAACATACGGTACCTCAAACGAGCACCCCATTGGTAAGGAGATACGCCTCACACAAGCTTTTTACACACTTACTGGCCACCTCTGGTTTTCTTTTTTTTTATCTAATATATTTTGCTCAAGATAATAGCATTTTGGAACTTAATTGTAATTTGTGGATCACAGCGCCATTCATCGTGTAACGACAAAAGTGATACATACTGAAGCCACGCAACTTCTCCCCGCAAATCCGAATTGACGGTAACAATAGGATGTTTCCATTAAGATTTCAAAGTTGCTCCCACCCCGGGGGTGGGGTTGGGAGTGAGGGGGTCAACGTAGATATGGCCGAATAGCACTTCTAAAAATATTCAGCACGTATTTTTCCAGTTTTTAATCCGATGCGTAGTTTAAGAGATATTTCGTTGTCTCAAAATAAAAAAAACTCGCTCTGTGTGCATATATTATTTACGTAATGTATCTGATATGTCCCATACTGTTGTACTGAATGGTTTATGGACGAATAAATAAATGAATTATTGACTTAGAACAGACGTAAGTCATGAAGGTTACCAGTACGGCGATGTCATGAACATTAGCCGATCAGGGAACACAATTCCTTGGCAGCCTCGGGATGGAATATCGCGTGGGTCGCAGACATGAACAAAGCTCTCAATTCATGCTTGTGAAAATCTTCACGTTTCTCCGAACAGTTACACCATTAGTAGCGTATTTAGTGAAAAACATACAGCAACTGTTTACAGCTTATACCTCTGCCCAATTACACTGCACTGAAATTCTGTAGATGATGAAATACAACTTCGTTGGGCTACCAAAAAGCCGGACATTTTCTGAAAAGCAAAAATGCCAGCTGGACATTAAAAACAGCGTCGAAAAGCAAGACGGTTCGTAATCCTAAAGGCCCGTCCACACGCAACGATCGGTCTGCGCACATCACATCTGCGCAGACAGATCGTTGCGTGTGGACAGGAGATTTGCACCAACCTGAGGTGTGTGCAAACCTGGAAGTTGGAGTCGGAGGTTTGAGCGAAACCTCTCAAATCTGTGGGTTCAAACCACATCTGCGCAGACAAGTTGGAGCGTGTGAACATGAGATCGCCGCAAATCTGGCGCGAAACAGCTGTTTGCTCAGTCTAGTGTTTGTATTTGTGCGCACAGGACATTAAAATGGTTGATACTCGTCAGTGTTCTCGAAATTTTGTAAGTGAATTCATTGAAATATGTAGAAACCACCCATGTTTGTGGAAGATTAAAGTAAAGAATATAGTGACCGAAACAAAAAGACAGCAGCGTACAATGCTCTAATTGAAAAATTGCGGGTATTATTTCACTCAACTCTTGTTTCGATATTGCAGTTGAAAATTCCAAATCCTTGTAGCTCCTTCCTGTTGCTAGGAATCTTAATCTTACCACCAGCCGTTCATGAGGAGAAATTGCCCTGCTCTATACAAGTATTTTTTCTCATGATATGAGCGGTTACAAGTTTTAAGAGATAATTATAAGTTTCGACACCCATCCGCAAATAATTTCGTCAGTCGTTAGGTTCGCCCTGCAACTCTCGCAGTAAATTTACGTGAGAAAACTGCTTTCGCTTTAGCAGCCACTGTCTACAACATTTTGACCGCTTTCTCTGTTTCCTGCGGTTGGTCTGAATGTTTTTTGCCACACAAGTTGCGAACACAGACCACAACAGAACTTCCTCCATTTCTATATTTCAAAATAACTGAATTAAATTTTTGACGTTTACGTGGAGTATAGTCGCTTGCCATTGATATTTCTTTTCTACACCGACAGATGACGGGCGGGTAGTAGATCGGGGTTTGTGTGGTGTGAACACACCACATTTGCAGCGATCTTTTGCATGTACAGACATCTGCCCCGATGTCTGCGCAGACAGA
Source organism: Schistocerca serialis cubense (assembly GCF_023864345.2). Lineage (NCBI taxonomy): Eukaryota > Metazoa > Arthropoda > Insecta > Orthoptera > Acrididae > Schistocerca > Schistocerca serialis. Next base: position 468,598,139 of record NC_064646.1, on the reverse strand, counting down.
TCGTTGCGTGTGGACCGGGTTTAAGTGGAAATCGGCCTCCTACGCAACGCTCCCGTAGGTTATACAAAGACAAGATTCGAATAATTACAACAAGCACGGAAACATGTAAGGGTTACTCTTCCTCATTGCATACTTAAATGGAACGTGCGGAAACGCTGCTCACGTTACACAATTGGAAGTTACCTCTGGCGTTCAAATTACATGTTGCAGAGTAGATGTTTACCAACGAGATAATCGACATATCGCAACCGCGGAACTTGTACTCCAGTGATCTCCATAGTATAGAGATCACTCGTGTAGTCCAAACGAACCAAAACTTCACCACGAAAGATATTTCATTGCAATCTGAAGTCTGGCGGGTTGCTGAAACCAGTTGCAGCAGCTAAGTTATTTGTGTAGTCGTTTTTGTGTGGATTTTTGCCGTGTTATTTATGTTTAGTTTAGTTCCAAACCTCTCATGGAGGTTTGCAGTGCTCAGTAGGAGGCATGTCACTGTACTGGGGTATGCTTTCATTATTACGTGAAATGTAGCGTATAAATCACTGTGTTTACCGGTTATTGGGTTATGGATATAAAACTGTAGGAGCGATTACTTCAGTTTTCGTGAACGGGACTTACTTTCTGTTGTTAGGAGAAACTACTTCCGGACTCCTCCTTCGTTGCACAGCTATGATCCAGATGGCAAGACAACTGTGCAAATTCTCAATAGAGAATTTGACCTAGGCTTAATGATTAATTCTTACAGCCAGGTAAATGCTCACTAACTTTGCACTCAGATTCGAGAGACCAGAGACTGAATATACAGTTATACACAATGTAGTCAATGCTGAATACTCCTAACATCTGAAAAATGTGTTACATGAACCCAACCGAGAGTAGGGCTAATACTTTTCCCAAAGAACTATGAGCGGATTCCATATTAAATTCCAGTCGTTTTTTGGCTCCTATGAAAGGGGCACCCTTAAGAATACAGAAATGTAGTTTAATAAGTTGTCATCTCGTTGACTGTTGTCGTTGTGGTCCTCAGCCCCAAGACTTGTTTCGTGCTGCTCTCCATACAGGTCAATCTTCTGCAAGCCTCTAATCTCTACATAACCGTGCAGCCTCCAACCATCTGAATCTGCTCAGTGTAGTAAATCCATGGCCTCCTTCTGTAGATTTTGCCTCCCCCACCTACATACGTCACCACATTCACAATTCCTTGATGTCTCAGGACTTGGCCTATCAGTCGATGCTTCCCTACTACCTGGAATTCAGGCAATGTTAAGTAAAGTTTCATTTTACCACAGCTCATTTTCCCAATTGTAAATGTCAAATGAAAAGTGGGAACAGTTTAGCCACACAATTTAATGCTTCAAGCATTTTAAACAGGACATTTGGCACTGTCAATTTAAATTTACAATTTCAGTGTGACATATTTGAAAGAATGGAAAAGCTTCTGCTGCTGGGCAGTGGTGTTAAGAGCACTGGTAATTTATTCATGCAAATGTGCTCCAGGTGTACTTTACACTATAGTAATCACTGCCTTACTTGTATGAAAGGTTTATTGCACATTTGAAATGTGGGAAAAAGACTAGGTCATTAGCGTGTGTTAACTCTTTGAGTAGTGGTACATGCAACATTTTAAGTGAGTTAGAGTGCAGTATTACACCCATGTATCCCTCCCCTTGAAATCTTGGTTGTTGTGACGTTGATCTGTATCACAGCCCAACTTATAGTTTGGTTGAAAAATGGTCTTTGATTGTGAGTTGGTGAAGCGAATGAATGCCAAACAGACTAACATGTTGCGTAGTCTAATATTTATATTCGTGCAATATTTAAATGCACTTTGCCACAAATTTTCATCGTAAAAAGTAAAATTGCAATTAAATTCTGAAAATGTGCAGTAGATAATGAATAAGTCTCTAATGGATATTTTGATGCATATTATGTGCATAATCACACATAAACTACAAAAAATGTTGCGAGGCTGGGGGAGGGGGGGGGATGTTGTCCACTGCGCAACTTTTACCAACTACTGTGGTTGTGGTGCATTGCTTTTCTCAAAGTTCATCGATAAAGTCTCAGACCATTTTTTATTTAATTGTCCTGGAAATCTAGTGTTGTAATGCGTACAGTAACATTGACTAGTTCTTAAGAAATAAAAAATTTCTTACAGTAAATGACAATTATGTTTCATGTAGTAATAATAATACAACTACTGAGAACACTTTACAAGTATTGCAGCAACAAGTTACACAATTTTGTTTGGTAGATAACTTACTTCCTCGCAGAGTGGAAGCAGTGCTCAACCAGCTATCTTTTACTGATGGCTTGGATTTATCTGTAAATGCCTATTATTATTTTTATTAAACTTGGTAATGCATTATACAGTTTGTTGTTAGGGTGGAGTATGTCTTTCTTGGAATAGTGGCGTATTTGTCTGCTGTGTCTATGACATTTACTTGTCTTTGCACAGATTCAGTATGGGTGATACACTGATTACTACTATTCATTTTTTCTTTTATAGTACATAATTTTTGATTAGGTACATTCAGAGAATCATAGAATTTTGTTTTCTTTAAATAGTTCTCTGCATGATGTTTCCTGAACTACTTCTACTGCTGAAACTTCCTGACAGATTAAGACTGTGTGCTGGACTGAGACTCGAACTCGAGCCCTTTGCCTGTCACGGGCACGTGCTCTACCAACTGATCTACCCATTCATGACTCACAACCTGTCCCTGCAGCTTCAATTCCGCCAATACTTCACTTCTTACTTTCCAGGCTTCACAGAAGCTCTTCTGTGAACCTTGAAGAACTAGCACTTCTGGAACAAAGGATATTATGGAGACACAGCTTAGACACAGCCTGGCGGATGTTTCCAGAATGAACTTTTCACTCTGCAGTGCTAGTGCTAATCTAATGACCTTTTTCGGAAGTCTGGAGGATTTGTGGCTTGCTCCACAATTTCGTCAAAATACTATCCCATATTCAGTACTGAATAGTCGTGTGCAAAATGTTTGCAGTCCTTAAATTATTGTATTAGGTGTTGTCCTTTGTTGTTGTTGTGGCTGTCAGCTCAAAGACTGGTTTGATGCAGCTCTCCACACTATTCTATTTTGTATAAGCCTCCTTATATCTACACAGCTACTGCAACCTACAGCCAACTGAACCTGCTTACTGTACTCTAGTTGTGGTCTCTCTCTACAACAGCCCCCCCCCCTCCCCCCCCCGCCCCCCCCCCCCCCCACACACACACACCCCTCGTCCATTACCATAGTCACCGTTCCGTGATGCATATGGGTGTGTCTCATTATTTCGTGTAGTAAACGTGTGCCACAAATTTCTGTTTTAGCCTAATTCCAGTCAGTATCCTAGGATTTTTATCCATCTCTTATTACTTCTTTCACCTGTGGCAGTGTTTGTTGATATGAAAAATGCAGAGTTGCACCATGGTTTGGTATCCACATTAAACTGTACGTCACTGCTATAACTGGCTGGTTGAGTCAGTTCAAAGAATGGAGGAAGGCAACAGCATACCATCTCCAATAGGACCATGCCTAGTAAAGCTCTGTGGTGTTCAAAAGAATTTGTATTGACGACTGCTTTATTTTCATCCTCTCCTCTGATCTGCAGCATTCTTCTGTAGCAACGTACTCCTGTCTGAACTGTTTATTATCCACATTTCACTTCCTTTCAGTGCTACACTCCACACACATACCCTCAGAAAAGACTACTTTACACTTAAATCTACATTTGGTGTTAACAGGTCTCTAAATCTACAGATATTAAAACCATAAGTTTGCCTTGCATTATCTTATCTGTTAAGATAAGTTGCAGGATCAGTATTGCTTTCACATTTGTCTGAAGCCCAAACTGACGATCTCCAAGGTCGGCTGCTACCTGTTTTTCTATTCTGTAAATTTGTTTCACTATGTTACAGGCATGATTTATTAAACTGAGAGTTCTGTAATATTTAAACCTGTCTGCAAGTTCTGCCTTCTTCAAAACTGGAATTATTACATTCTTCGTTAAGTCTGTGTTTCACATGTCTCATATATACAGCACATCAGGTGGAACATTTTTATCATCACTGGGTATCCCAACGACCTCTATAATTCTGAGGGAATAGTGTCCATTCCAGGAGCTTTGTTTTGACTTAGGCCTGCCAGTGGCCTGCCAAATTCTTTTCACAGTATCATATCTCCCAATTCATCTTCAGCTAGGCCTACTATCTCTTCCCTTTCTACAATATTGCCTTAAAGTTCATTTCCCTTATATATCCTATCTGTACATTCCCTCCACCTTTCAGCTTTCCCTTCTTTGGTTAGTATGGTGTTGCTACCCAAGCTCTTAATATTCAGACAGGTGTGTCCTTTCTGTTCAAATTTCATTAACTTTTCTTGTTGGCAGCATATATCTTTTCCCTAGTCGTGCATGCTTCTACAGCCCTGTCTAGCATTTCCTGCTTTGCTGTTTTGCAATTTTCAACCTAATTTTTTTCTTTATTCCCCATTTGCCTGTGTTTTTATGTTGTATCCTGTCATCAATTACATCCAATATCTCTTGTGTTAGTCAAGAACATATGCTTTTGTCTTTTCTAATCTGCAGGCATTTTCTTATACCAGGAGTGGTCCAGCTGTTTCTGTTGCTTATTTTTAAATTGCTAGTGTGAAGTAGAAAAGTTATATCAAAATATTGTTTAAATGTATCTATGAATATATTAAATATGGATATAACAGAGGGAAACATTCCACGTGGGTAAAATATATCTAAAAAGAAAGATGATGTGACTTACCAAACGAAAGCGCTGGCAGGTCGTTAGACACACAAAATTCAAGCTTTCGCAACCCACGGTTGCTTCGTCAGGAAAGAGGGAAGGAGAGGGAAAGATGGAAGGATGTGGGTTTTAAGGGAGAGGGTAAGGAGTCATTCCAATCCCGGGAGCGGAAATACTTACCTTAGGGGGAAAAAATGACAGGTATACACTCGCACACACACCCATATACAACCGCACATACACAGACACAAGCAGACATTTGTAAATATACCAGATATACTTCCTGGACTATAAATTTGAACCCAGACTCTTGATTTAAGTGCACCTAAATGCTTCATGTTACTAATTACTATAAGATCTAATTTTGTACATTGTTTATTATTCTGCGAGGTATTGCTTTCCAAGTAGAAACTTATGATCTGGCCATAGTGGCTTGTTATTCCTGTTCTAAATATTTTTAATTTGTGTTGCTTCTGATTGTCATTGACTATTATTTGATTGACAGTGGGCTGTGTACAGGAAGTTTCTCATGTAGGGGAATATATTGTAATTTCTAGGTTACATGAAAGTAACTGGATTTATTATTTCAGTTCTTCTATTATCTGATTTGCAAAGTTTATACTGAAATCAGCAAAAACTGAGTAAAGTTTGCATATTTTTTGCAGTTATTGTATTTTCTAGGTCTTGGAGAATTTTTTATTTACATCTTCATCGGATCTGTATAGGTATACTACAGTTATTGTGAATGCTGATGTTTTCAAATCTTTTTTCTGTAGTTAGTAGCTTAAGTTGCTTATAGACTTGGATCCTGTTCCTATCTTAACAAAGATGCAGTTTCCACCACAACAAAAGTGCTTTCTGCAATGTAGTCTGCCAATTCATTGTCACCTATATCTACTATTACTGTATCTCTGTCAACCAGTGTTAATTTAGTCACATGACAGGAGCAGCACTCATTAACTCATATGGACGTATTAATAAAATCAAACAATGGAAAAGCCAGGATGGAATGTAACAATATTGAGAAGGAAAGCTGCTACTCTCCATATAGCAGAGGTACTGAGTCGCAGATAGGCACAACAAAAAGACTTCTGTAATTAAAGCTTTTGGCCACTAGCCATCATCAACAATACACACACATGCAAACGCAACTCACCCACATGACTGCAGTCTCAGGCAACTGAACTACACTGCCGATTGGTAATGTCGTGGGTGTGGAGAATGAAGGTTTGCAAGGCAACAAGAGAAACACAGGAAATAAGAGAAAGAAGGATGGACATTGAGTATAGTGATGCAAAAGAAAATAATAATGAAGGAAAACAGCACTGGGTTAGGATCAAAGAAAAGCTGTCAGGCAGATATCAAACAGTGGAAAATCCAGGATGGAATGTAACAAAATAATGAGAAGGAAAGTTGCTACTCACCATATAGCAGAGATGGCAGTGTGGTTTCAGTTGCCTGAGACTGCAGTCGTGTGTGTGTGTGTGTGTGTGTGTGTGTGTGTGTGTGTGTGTGTGTGTGTGTGTGTGTGGTGTTGTTGGTGGTGGTGGTGGTGGTGGTGGTGGTGGTGGTGGTGAAGGCCAATGGCTGAAAGCTTTAATTGTTAAAGTCTTTTTGGTGTGCCTATCTGCAACTCAGTATCTCCGCTATATGATGAGTAGTAACTTTCCTCCTGAACATATTAATAAATAAGGGAAAGGCAACCACACACCTATAGTGGGCTTATGTGTGGCACATAGACGAACATAATAGGTAGCAATATTCTTCAGCTTTCAAGCTCTGGCCTTTTTTTTAAAAAAAGTACAGATGCCTAGCCACACGCTCCTGCAGCTATGGCGAGACTAATGACTAATTGTAGATTATTGAGAGCAGTTGCCTGAGATGATGGAAATGGGGAGGGGACAGGGAGGATGCAGGAAGCAAGGAGGAGGTAGTGGAATAAAGTGAGGCAGGTCTTTTGACGCACGACTTAGTGGCTTGATGACGAGGTGCGTGGAGATTAGATGGTAGACCATACAAGAGGGAGATAGGGAGGTGGGGAAGGAAAGAAGAGGGAGACAGAAAGACAGAGGGATCACAAAGGGAGCAGAGAGAGATTGCCCATGTGGGTGGGGACAAGGAGATGAAGAGCAGTGCAAGAAGGCAGTAGTATATGATCTGGACAGGGTAGGAATGATTTGGGCAGTAACAGACGAGAGAGGGAAGAAGATACATTGAGCTAGTGGGAAACAGGTTAGCAGAGGTTTAGGCCAGAGGAATTGTGAGAGTGCAAGATATGCTATGTAGACAATTCCCATCAGCATGGTTCACAGAAACTTGAGCTGGCAGGGTGTATCCAAATGGTTCGCATAGTGAAGCAGCTGTTGAGGTCATTTGTGTCATGGTGTGCATTATGATTGGCAACTGGATGGTCAATTATGCAGTTTCTGACCAGGCACTCATGTGAGAAGACAGTTAGTTACAAGTCAGGCTCATGTAGAATGCTGTACAAGAAGCCTGTGACTGGAATGTGGAAAGGGGGGGGGGGGGGGGTGGAGGTTGTATGTGATAGGTCTTGCACCCCCATCAACCATGAGGGAATGACCCATGGGGTTGCAGGATTGGAATAGAGACGGACAGGGATATTCTGTAGGTTGAACACTACTTTGGGTGACATGAATAGGATTTTGGGTATGTACACCTCATCTCAGAGCTCGACGAGAGGCAGCTGAAGCCCTGAGAAAGGGGTTGACATTTTTGAGGCCAGGGTGATACTGGGTGGCGAGAGGAGTGCTGGTCAGTGGCTGATTAACTTATTTATCAGCATCAGAGAAGGAGATTACAAGGGAGTACTTTCTATGGATGAGGCGGATAGGATTATTGTCTGTCAGTAACTGCTCTGGCAAGGTTGTCAGTGTTTTAACAACTCCTGCTTTCCACTGCAGATGTGGAATCCATGGTTGGCAGTGCTATAAGGAAGAGAGTTTTTGACGTGGAAGACATGACCGCTGTCGAGCTGGAGGTACTGTTAGTAGTGACGTGGGACAATCTGAGAGGTGAAGATTGATATCCAAGGAGGTCTGCTGTTGAGTTGAGAAGGTCGAGGTGAAGAGAATGTGAGAGTAGATGATGAGGTTATGGAAGAAAGAACATACATTGTTGCAATGCCTGGACTCACAGCAAAGACAACATTTTCTCTTTTCTTTTTATCAGTTGTGTTGTGCCAGAAGTGTTAGGAACATTTAGGAAGTTAGTACTAATTTAACCTACAACACCTGTGTTAATATCCATGTCTCCACATTTTATTATGTTAGTTTTGGGGTTTGAACTTTCCAAGACTTCGGTTAATGTGTTGAAAGTGTCCACTTTTCCACAAGGTTAGTGGCACACTCATAGAATGACTATCTATTTAGAGATGTGTAGCTTTATTAGTTTGAGAGGTGCCAATTCAAATTATCTTCACGAAATGTTATAAGGTCTTCTGTAGCTTTAAAATGTGTGCCATCTCTTACATAAATACACGATCCCCAACCCATTATGGTCAGTGCTAACTTGCACAGTCATGTGACAAAAGGACTACCAGCATATGCCATAGTTCAATACCTACATGCCAATGTTCTGTAATGCATACCGCTGTGCTGTTCAAAGACTGTAATTCAACTTGAAGCTAGTGTTTGTTTTGAAGAACAATAGATGAACACCGTTCATTGTAATGCACATGTAGTGTTTTAATATCCTTGAGACATTTTAATTCATAGGTTAATGAAACTTGTAAAGGTGATGAAATATGTGTAACATTGGCTGTGTGGTTTTCAAATATAATGTGTAAGTGATATGAATTGTGATTAGGGTGTATTATGTTGAAAATATGTATCACTTACTAAGTGTTTAGGCAGTAATGTGGTTTTGTAGCTGCTGATTCTGATGAATTTTCCTGTTTCACAGAATTTAATTTTTGATATTTATCAGTGTTCAGGCAGGAAATCAATTTTACATCATTATCATATCATCACACAAGTCACTAATACAGTTTCCACATAGTGGTGGTAGAATCGCCGCAAATATTTTATGGAACTTTGGCTTTTGTGAAATTTTTGCAGTTTGCACATGTCTGTCTTCCTCCATTTCAAGATGAATAATTATATTTAAAAAATATGTTTCAGATGGGATTTAGACTCAATAACGGGTTGTTCATAGTGGGACCTATGGCAATCTTTCCAAAATCTGTTCTCAGCTGGAATGTGTCAGGCCCAGATGAAATAAATGAAGATTCCCTTTGCTTGTTTTTCCTTCTTGAACCAAAAATAGGTGAGCTTTCGTTTTCTTATGATTTTGCTGTTGTTGTAATGACTAGGGACATGACAATGGTAACATCTCTTTTGGATGAAATTAGCTTCAAAGTTTACATAAATTAACTAATTTGATTTGACCTATAGATTTAAACACACATGAATTCTTAATATTTACAAGGTATTTTACATATTGTACTTGGCAATTACTTCATTGATTGCTACTGTTTCATCAGTTTTTTTTAGAAGAAAACAGAACTGATATTTTATGAGTGAAATGGTATCAAATGTGAAAAAAATGGTGCTAATATAATTTGTAAGTGAATTGTGTGCAAGGTGTGAGTGTCTGCGTAAGAGGATATACAAAATTCTGTTAGTCCAGTTAATTTCACTTTTTGACATACCAGTAGGACAAGAGGCATGATAAAATTTTCATGTAGTTGTATTACAACAGTCACCACAATGATGCAACTCTTCAAACACAGCAAGTATCCCACTTAGGATGTTATAGTGCTACAAGAAAATGAACTTGAGTATGGGACTTACTTTACCAAATGTCTTGTGTATAAAGTAAATTGGGAAAAAATTGTGACTGGCATCAGGAAATGAAACCACCTTGTTTTTTATGGTACGTGTTCCGTATGCCATTTGCAGTTCTAGAGTACTCATTTTATGTTCTCTGTAACAGTGCATCAGAACTTCACAGAGCTTAATGGAAAATTTGACAAATTGCATTGCACTGTATGACTTGTATGAGACAAAAGTTGTGAAAAGGTTCATACTAGTAGGAAACGTGGACTACTTACGTTCTATGCAACTCATTTCTAGAATTCTCCTTTTGTGGATGCTGATGTAAAAAAGCTCAGGGCTCTGACATGTTTCTGAAAAATAATGTGGTATTCTTGTGCACAAGAAATGCATTTTAATTGTAGACTTATCCCTCAGATAATGCCTCCTTCAAAATTCGAGAATGACCACAAACAACAGTGAACAGAAGAACTGAGTTGCAGTTCACTTCACAACTTGAGGGCTACAAATAGTGTGATATTCATGTTGTTTTTAAGAAACACACATTCTGCACATAAGAGTGTGCGTACTAGGTCACAGGGCTGTTTCTCCCATTATTTGTAATATACACCCTAACCTCCAGTCTGACTGATATTTCTTGCACAAAGTCCTCTTGTGTGGTAAATCTTTATTCAAGAATCCACCAATATATGCCGTAGGCATGATTTCCAAGCTATTCGAGTAGAACATTTGCCTTTGCCAAAACTTTGACAGTACTTTTTCTGAAACTATCTTTGTCTCATTTTCTTCTTTTAGCATTGTTGTGCTTTCAACAACTGATATTTGTTTGTGTTGAGAAGTAGCAACAGTTTTCATAGGTGTGTTACCCATACTGGACAACACTGTAAATAAACAGAACTAAACCGGGCACAAGATACCAGGTCCAAATAATGTGATTTTTTTTCTCTAGGCACAATTTATCCTTTTTAGCTACATGTTGACATCAAATACAAAATGCCATTTGCAACACAGATTCTCGGACACATTGCTATAAAAAAATTTGGCATTAATAGTAACATCAAAAAGCTGTATCAAAGTAAAAAATATTGTCATATAACAATAATGGAAATTCCTGGATGAAAAAGTATGAAATATAGGAGAGAGGCAGCCACTTACCTATATAAGACTGGTGCATTGTGCACAGAAACATTTAACAGGAAACAGTTAACATTAGCTTTTGAGCTCTTGCTCTTTTTCTAGTAAGAATACGCACTTGCAGACACCCAAATGCGAATGTCCACATTTGTAATGTTGTATATGTTTGGGTGTCTGTGTAGTTGGGTGTGAGAATGTGTGTTCTCTAGCTAGAAAAGAAGCAAGAGCTCGAAAGCTAGTGTTAATGTGTGCCACACACCAGTCCTCTGTAGGTAAGTAGTTACCTTTCCCATACTTTATTTAAATATTGCATATATTAGTTTTGGCACTTAATGTTGCTGTAACACTACAGCTCTGAGGATGCTAGGTGTGTTATTAAATATTTTTACTTCTTATATTATCTGTTTTAATGATGATAATCAGTGTTTGAAAATATAATGTAGTATGTATAGATAAAAAAATCTACTCGCCAAGTGGTGGCAGGAGAGAACACATATAAAAGATATGGGAACACCCAAGCTTTTGAAGCCAGTAGCTGCTCATCCTGGCAAAAGGACTGAAGGGAAAGGAAGAGGGATGAAGGAGGATTGATATGGTTCAGGAAATGGTGAGACTTCAGAAAAGTCGCCAACAATCCTGGGTCAGGGGAGACATACTGGACAGATTGAGAGGGAAAGATTGATTGTTGGTGCCTGTGCCAGAAGAGATTTGAATACCTGAGAACTTAAAGCAGGGAGAGAGGCTAATAACTAAGCCATAGATTACTGAAACAACGTGGTGCAAAAGCCAATAAGATTCGAAAGCTAAGTGTATTACACACGGAAGACAGGTGAGGGGGTGGGAAAAAATAGGCAGTTTGTAAAATAAAAGGTTTAGAAAAATAACGAGAGTGGAGAAAAGTTATAATTACTGAAAAGAAATGTTGATATCACAGAAATTAACATAAATTTGGGGCAGATGGGTGACGAGAACCAAGCACATGTTGTAACGCCACTTCCCGCCTGTAGAGTTCTGAGAAACTGGTGTCCAGAGAGAGAATCTAAACACCAACAGGATATTGTGTGTTACCCGTATACAGGGTGTTACAAAAAGGTACGGCCAAACTTTCAGGAAACATTCCTCACACACAAATAAAGAAAAGATGTTATGTGGACATGTGTCCAGAAACGCTTAATTTCCATGTTAGAGCTCATTTTAGTTTCGTCGGTATGTGCTGTACTTCCTCAATTCACCGCCAGTTGGCTCAATTGAAGGAAGGTAACGTTGACTTCGGTGCTTGTGTTGACATGCAACACATTGCTCTACAATACTAGCATCAAGCACATCAGTACGTAGCATCAAAGGGTTAGTGTTCATCACGAACGTGGTTTTGCAGTCAGTGCAATGTTTACAAATGCGGAGTTGGCAGATGCCCATTTGATGTATGTAGTACGGGGCAATAACCGTGGCGCGGTACGTTTCTATCGAGACAGATTTCCAGAACGAAGGTGTCCCGACAGGAAGACGTTCGAAGCAATTAATCGGCGTCTTAGGGAGCACGGAACATTCCAGCCTATGACTCGCAAACGGGGGAAGACCTAGAATGACGACGACACCTGCAATGGACGAGGCAATTCTTCGTGCAGTTGACGATAACCCTAATGTCAGCGTCAGAGAAGTTGCTGCTGTACAAGGTAACGTTGACCACGTCACTGTATGGAGAGTGCTACGGGAGAACCAGTTGTTTCCGTACCATGTATGGCGTGTGCAGGCACTATCAGCAGCTGATTGGCCTCTGTGGGTACACTTCTGCGAAAGGTTCATCCAGCAATGTGTCAGTCCTCATTTCAGTGCAAATGTTCTCTTTACGGATGAGGCTTCATTCCAATGTGATCAAATTGTAAATTTTCACAATCAACACGTGTGGGCTGACGAGAATCCACATGCAATTGTGCAATCACGTCATCAACACAGATTTTCTGTGAACGTTTGGGCAGGCATAGTTGGTGATATCTTGATTGGGCCTCATGTTCTTCCACCTACACTCAATGGAGCACGTTATCATGATTTCGTACGAGATACTGTACCTGTGCTGCTAAAACATGTGCCTTTACAAGTACGACACAACATGTGGTTCATGCACGATGGAGCTGCTGCACATTTCAGTCGAAGTGTTCGTACGCTTCTCAACAACAGATTCGGTGACCGATGGATTGGTAGAGGCGGACCAATTCCATGCCCTCCATGCTCTCCTGACCTCAACCCTCTTGACTTTCATTTATGGGGGCATTTGAAAGCTCTTGTCTACGCAACCCCGGTACCAAATGTAGAGACTCTTCATGCTCGTATTGTGGACAGCTGTGATAAAATACGCCATTCTCCAGGGCTGCATCAGTGCATCAGGGATTCCATGCGACGGAGGGTGGATGCACGTATCCTCGCTAATGGAGGACATTTTGAACATTTCCTATAACAAAGTGTTTGAAGTCATGCTGGTATGTTCTGTTGCTGTGTGTTTCCATTCCATTATTAATGTGATTTGAAGAAAAGTAATAAAATGAGCTCTAACATGGAAAGTAAGCATTTCTGGACACATGTCCTCATAACATATTTTCTTTCTTTGTGTGTGAGGAATGTTTCCTGAAAGTTTGGCCGTACCTTTTTGTAACACCCTGTATATCCTCTAAGCCCATTCATCCTAACTAAGTGGATGGTAGTCATACCAATGTAGAAGGTCAAACAGTGTTTGTATAACAGCTATTACACAACATGTTGATGTTGTTTCACAGGCTGCTCCTCATTTGGTAGTATACATTTTGTGTGTTATAAGGCTGGTACAGATGGTAGCAAGAGGATGTATGAGGCAAATCTTACAACAGGGACAATTGCAGAGGTAGGAGCCATAGAGTAGGGAAATGGGTGCAGAAGGAACATAGGATTTGAGCAGGATATTGCAGAGATTGGTGGCAGGAGGGGAGGGGGGGGGGGGACAAAAAGCTGTTCTAGCTGTGGTGGGCAGAATGTCAGACAGAATGGATGTCATTTCAGCATATGATTTTAGGAAGTCATAGTCTTGTCAAAGGAGCTGATTACTACATTCATTACTAGCACTGTGTGCTCATAAGTTTTTTTGGAGAGGTCAGCAGTACTAGGACTGGATATGATAGTCCAAAAAATCTGCTTTTGAACTAGGCCAGTGGAATAATATGTGCAGTGAAGGCTTAGGTGAGAAGAGTGAAGCATGACAACTGTCAAACTGTTACTACTGTTGTTTGTGTCTAGCTTTAGTGTGAACAGAAGTGTGTAGCAACATCAAGGAAAGTGAGAGAGATTTGAAATGGGGCAATGTGAAATTTAATTGGGAGACTATATTTTGAGATTTCACATACTTCAGCTGGTCAGCCTCACCATGACTCCATATGGGAAAGGTGACATCACTGTATCTAAAACCAAACCAGAGGCTGATGGCTTGCAGATCCCAGGGAAGCCTTCTCCAGACAGCCTATTGAAAGGTTGGCATAAGAAGGATCCATCTTGGTTCCCATGGCTATACCCCTGATCTATTTGTAAGTCTGCTGCTCAAAGGTGAAGTAATTGTTCGCAAGTATAAAGTTTACTAAGGCGAGTAGGAAAGATGTCATAGGTTAGGAATCAGGGGGGGGGGGGGGGGGAGGGGGGGGGTGCTGGATAAAGCAGTGTTCAGCAGTAGACAGATCATGCACATGGGGAAATGTTGGTGTAGGGGGAGATGGCATCAATGGTAACTAGTGTGGTGAAATTGGGAAAGGCACAAATTTCAGGTGATTTAGGAAATGGTTGGTGTCTTTAACATAGGAGGGGAGTCTTTGTACTGTAAGTTGCAGGTGTTGATCAACTAAGATAGGGATATATCAGTGGGTGCTTTGAAGTCACCAAGTATGGGATGGCCAGGGGGATTCAGTGTGTGGATCTTAGGAAGAAGGTAAAAGGTGAGTGTGTGTTTTGGGTGGGATAAGAAGTTCTATGGATCGACGTGCTAATCCTCGTAAGGGGCCTGTGGTTTTAATGAGGGACTGCAGGTCAGTTTGTACCACAGGGACAGGATCATGATGGCACGGTAGATCCCTTGTCCGCTCGGAGGATAATGATGGAATCATCAGTTTTTAGGGAATGAAGCACATGGAAATCTACAGAGGACGGGTTAGGGTAATGATGTAGGTACCTGAGAAAGGGAGGTCGACCAGTTTGAGATTTTATGAATTCTTGGAAATCCTTTAAGGGGTGATTTTGAGGTAGCGGTGGGGGATCAAGTTGGATTCTTGGTCAAAGCTGTTCAAGCCAGGGCTCAATGTCAGGTTTGCTTTTGCAGAGGTTCTGAGATTGGATTGCAAAGTGATACTTTTTGTATTAAGGACAGTAGGTCCTTAATCAAAGCAGCACGATTAACGGCAGATTTAGGGCTAAAAGTGAGACCCTTGGATAATTTGGGGGGAGGGGGTGGCTTAGGTTGGAGGTTGAGAACACTATACAGTTGAATCTACTTGTGCTCCTGAGTTTCCATTGCTCTGGGTAGCAGTGGTGAAGGTGGGGGATGTTAAGAAGGTTGGACACAGTCGGTGTGTAGGACAGGAGTGGTGGCTGATAGTGTGGTATTTAGAGAGCTGGAGTGGGACAGGATTTCCTGGAATCCATAAGCCTTCAGCCTCTGGTTTGGTCTTAATACACTGATGATATATTTGCCATAAGGACTCATGGTAAGGCTGACCTGCTGAAGCTTTTGGAATCTTTAAATACACTCTCACAATTAAATTTCACATAATCCTATTCTGAATCTCAAGCTGTTGACAACATCCTCACTGAAGGTCAGCTACACATTTCTGTCCACGTTAAAACTACAAACAAACAACTGTACTGACACTGTAACAGTTACCATTCTTTTTGTGTCAAACATTGCCTCCCTACAACCTTGGGATTAGAGGCAAACGTATTTGCTCACATGCAAACTCTTTACAGCAATACGCCATGATTCTCACTTTAGCGTTCATTGTACGTCATATTATTCCACAGGCTAGTTCAATAGCAGATTTTTCAGGCCATTATGTCCAGTCCTAATACTGCTGATCCCTACAAACAAAACTTCAGAGTACATCTCTTGTTGCCTAGTATTGTGCCGGCCTTGAAAGTATTAATCAGCTACTTTGACAAGGCTGTGACTTTCTAAAATCATGCCCTGGTATGAGGTCCAATGTGTCTGATATTTTGCCTGCTAAACCTAGAGTAGCAAACCTACACCCCCGCCCCCCCCCTCCCCTTCCCACAAATCTCCAAACTATCCTTCTCAGACCGTATGCTCCTGCACCCATTCCCCTACCCTATGGCTCCTACTCCCGCAATTGTCCCACTGTAAGACTTGCCCGATACATCCTCCTACTACCAGCCATGTAACTCGCAAAACGTGTAGTACCAAATGAAGAGCCACTTATGAAATGACCAGTTGTGTACTAGCCGCTACGTAAACACTGTTTGGCCTTCTACATTGGTATGATTACCACCAAGGTATCAGTTAGGATGAATGCGCATGGAGGGTGCATACTGATAACACACTACATCTTGATTCAGAGTGCACTTTAAAACCCTCCCCATAGGGTTACCACTCTTTGGTGAGTTTGTGCTTGGCTACCATGGTACCCCAAACGTAAGCAGCTCTCCCCGTTCCATGCTGCATATCTATCCTCTATGTGTTCCTTCTCCCCTGCCTTCATCTTATACCATTTCTCCGCTTCAGCATTTGGGGTTTCTCTTTATTTCTTCTTCTTCCTTGTGCACTTGTGAAGGCCAGCGGGGACAGGCAGGTAGGGTTCGCACATACCGCTGGTACAGGCCAGGCCCAGGGAGGGGTGATAGCATGAGCTGTGACCTTCCCAAATTGCCAGTAGGTCCCTCTGTCAGGAGTTTGGTGGGAGGTGTAAGACCAGAAGTGTGAACAGTCGCCTGAGGTAGGTGAGCCCCCTCTGAGGAGACCCTGAGTTGGCAGGAGTGCTCCATTGGAGATACTGGGAACCATGGGGAATTTTTTTGCAGTGAACCAATCACTTTCTCACTCTGCATCCACTAAACATAAATGGAATGAGGCTAATGATTCAAAGACACTCCCAGCTGCGCCTCGGTACCTCAGCCTATCACACCTCGGTACCTCAGCCTATCACATACTGAAGAAGATCAGACCTTTGCTACAGTTAAACTGCTTATTATTCAAAAAGGTGTTCATGCAATTGCAGGCACTGTGAAATCCTGTTCTTGTTTATGTAATGGAACTTTGCTTCCGGAGGCAAATTGTGATTTTCATTCCCAACAGCTGCACACATTTTCACTCCCCCACAGCTATCCTGTTTGTGTCGAGGCCTGTCGCTGAATTCTTCATGTAATGTTATTTACACTCGGCTGCTTGATGGTCTGACTGAGGGAGAAATCCAAGCCGTCACTGCAGTCCATCTGGTAATGAATATGTTTGATGCAACGTTAGTGCCAACATGTACTCTTTTTCTCATGTTTGATCAAGTAGTGCTTCCATCGAAGACCAAAGCAGGCTACGAAGTCATCACAGTCTGATTGTACATTCCAAACCTTATGTGTTGCTACCAGTGTCAACGTTACAAACACACTCCCGTGTCCTATGAAAACGTGGCCAAATGTGTTACTCCTGGCAGTTGTACTCACGAGGGCAATTGCCTGCCTCCTCCCCACTGTATCAATTGTAATGATGACCATGCCACCTCATCCCAAGAATGTCCTGTGTATCTCAATGAGAGGGCATTCCAGGGGATCCGGGTGAAGGGAAAAGTACCTTACCTTGACCCTTGCAAGTTGTTGGCTAGTTGAAAGCTTTCCCATTGTACTATCTGGCTCTTATAGTGCCGTTCTTGCTACATCTCGCTCCATGTAGCATATGGCCATGCAGACTTGCGACTGCCAATTCAGCACTGCAGTTCTAAAATTACTTAGTATCATGCTAGCATCCCCGTCTCCTTCACCTCCAGCTGTGCAACAAGCCACCAGATCTTCGCCCCTGGTGACGAAATCACCTGCTACACAGCCGGCAGGCCATAAATGACAAAAGGAATGTTCCTACGTAGACTTCTTACGTCCCTCCAGTCAACACACATCTGAGACTATATCTGCCAACCGCAAAGGCCCTAAGAAATTAAACAAAGGCAAATGGTCTTCTCCTTCCCCATGTTGAGATCATCTTCAACAGTGTCGCCATGTGATACACTCACTCAGCTAGACTCCCATTTCACCAGTGCACACCACCTATTGTTTTTCTGCACTGGAATGCACAGGCAAACCCAGGGAGAATGCTGATGCCTCTGTAGATCTCATGTAACAGGATCTCCAGCATCTGCATCCTGTGGCAGAGAGTTTTCGAAGGCTGGCATTCGGCAGCCACCAGGGGTGACTACCCTTCATTTGTTTCCTCCTCTCCATTCCCCATTATGTCTCTTCTCCAATGGAATGTTCATAGCATTGGATCCAACAAGGAGGAATTATGGCTGCCCTTGGAATTGCAGCATCCACATGCTTCCTGCCTCCAAGAAACAATTTTGCATTCTCACGACTGCTTTGACCTCTCACATTTCCTTTTGGTAATCTTTGACCTTCCCTTCATCCCATCTGGGATGAAGTTCATAGCCAAACTGTCTCACTGAACACTCAGCTGCAAGCTGTTGCAGTCTGCATTATCCTTAGTTGCTTCACCTTTTCTCTTTGCAACGTCTACATCCCTCCATCATTCGGTGTCACCAGGGTAGGCTTCCTTCAGCTTACCTGTCATCTCTCTCAACCTGTTTTGTTGCTCAGTCTCTTTCATGCACACCTTCTTGGTTGGGGTTCTTCCAGAACCTGCCCGAGAAGTGTCCTCTTGGCTGACCTTTTCAATCAACTCAATCTTGTCTGTATTAACACTGAAGCACCCATGTTCCTTTCAGACTGTCCGCAAACCAATTCCCATTTGGATCTGTCGTTCTGCACTGCCCAGCTTGCCTGTCATCTCGAATGGTCTGTTTGTCTGACACACACTTAAGCGACCATTTCCCATGTGCTATCCATTTTCTGACTCCTATCCCACCTACGCGTAAACCCAATTGGCAGCTTTCTAAGGCGAACTGGAGGCTTTACTCCTCTCTGGCAGCCTTCGACGAACAACATTTCCTCAGTCGTGATGATCAGGAAGAGTACCTTATAAAGATTATCCTTACTGGCACAGAACGTTCTGTACCTTGCACTTCATCTTTACCGCGCTGCCCCCCCCCCCCCCCCCCCCCCCCCCCCCCCCCCCCCCCCCCCGGTGGACTGTAGTGTATTGCGATGTGATTCGCACACAAAGATGTGCTCTTTACCTTTTTACCTGTCATCCTATGATGGCAAACTGTATTCATTATAAACAGTTGTGTGTGCAGTGTCATCACATTCTTCACAGTATTAAATAGGCTAGCCAGATTTCACTTACTCATTCTTTTTACTCCCACTTCCATTGTGTGGGGGCAGCCTCCGTCGACTCTCTGGGACCAAGGTCTACTCCATGATTTCTGGCCTGTCCGTAGCAGATAATGTCATTGTGGACCCTCTAGCTATCTCCAACACCTTAGGCCACCATTTGTGGAGATTTTGAGTGCCACACTCACTCCATCTTCCTCCCTCAGAAACGAGCAGAGGAGGCTCAGGCAATTCCCTTCCCCTCTCAGAATCGTGCATGCTTCAGTGCCGCATTTACTATGAGGGAGTCAGATTGTGCTCTCAGTTTATCCTGATCTTCCGCCAGACGATGTTCACACTCGCATTTGGGAAGATTGCATGTTTCCCAGATGCTGATACATACCTATACCTAATGCTGGTAAGGACAAACACCTTCCTTCTAGCTACTTCCCCATTTCTCTCTCCAGTTGTGTTTGCAAGGTGATGGAATGTGTGATTCATGGCCAGCTGGTATGGTGGCTCATGTCTCACAATCTGCTAAGCACTGCACACTGTGGATTTCGAGTGTGCTGTTCTGCAGTTGACCATCTTGTCACTTTGTTAACTCATGTCGTGAATCGTGTTCTGAAGAAATACCAGATTGTGGTCGTGTTTTTTTATTTGGAAAAAGCCTATGACATCTGCTGGAAGACTCCTACCCTCTGTACTCTAACCCATGGAGCTTCTGAGGCTGTCTGCCCCATTTCCTTCAGGAATTTTTAAAAGCCCAAGTTTTCAAGGTACATGTGTGTTTGGCCTTGTTGGACCCCTTTTTTGCATGAGAATGGGGTGCCTCAAGGCTCTGTCATGAGCATCATCCTCTTTGCTGTATCCATTAACCCTGTTATGCACTGTCTCCCACCAGACATCTGTGGCTCCCTTTTCATCGATGACTTTGTGATCTACTGCAGTTCTCCATGGACTTGTCTCCTTGAGCGGTGTCTTCAGCGATATTTCGATTGGTGTTACTCGTGGAGCATCAAAAACGGCTTTCACTTTTCTACTGACAAAACCATTTGTAAGAATTTCTGGCAGCACAGTGGGTTTCTTCCACCATCTTTACATCTTGGGCCTGTGACTCTTCTGTTCACTGAAACTATGAAATTCCTGGGGTTCATGCTTGATAGAAAACTTTCTTGGTCCTCCCACATGTTTTACCTGGCCACATGCTGTACCCGATCCCTAAGTGTTTTGCGTGCCCTAAGTGGTATTTCCTGGGGAACGGATCGGACCACCTTCTCCATTTGTACCAATCCCTTGTGCGTTTGAAACTAGACTATGGGTGTTTCGTTTATTCATCTGCCCGTCCATCCACCCGTCTTATTCTGTCTTAATACAATCTACCATTGTAGAATCCATTTGGGGCCTGGGGCCTTTTACACTAACCCAGTTGTGCATTTCTATGCAGAAGCTGTTGAATTACCACTGTCGTACCGGCATGATGTTTTCCTGTGTAGATACGCATGGTGTTTGTCTGCCTTGCCCAGCCGCCTGTTGGACACCCCTTTTTCGATGACTCCCTTGACTACCAGTGTGGGGCACATCCTTTTTGTCTGTTACCTCGCAGAATTCGTTTTCGACTCCTGCTTTGGCACTTCGCACTGTCTGCCATGTTCCTGATGGGTGTGAACCATTCACCACCTTGGATTTTTGCGGCAGCCTAAATTCATCTTGGATTTCATTCGCTTCCTAAGGGAACTACTCCAGATTTGATCTAGTGTGGTAAGTTTCTTGACCTTCACATGCAACTTAGTGATAGCACCTCCATGTACACTGACGACTCTAGGACTGACTGTGGTGTTTGTTGTGCCTTCATCTTTGGCACAAACCATTTTTGGCATCGGCTTCCAGGACATTGCTCAATATTTACAGCAGAGCTCTTTGCACTCTATTAGGCCACCCAGTATATCCAGTGGCACAGGGTTTCTAATTGTTTCATATGCTCTGATTCTCTCGGTGCCTGTCAGAGCCTCTGTGTGCTGTACACAGTCCGTCACTTACTACAACTGGTCCAAGAAAGCTTCCACTTGGCCACTGTTGAGGGAGCTGCTGTGATGTTCATGTGGGTTCTGGTCACGACAGCTCTTCCAATCCTTCAGATGATATCTATGTTGCTGTCCGTTTGCAGCTGGTGTCACTTTGGCATCACCACTGTTTTTTTCTTCATGGGAAAAAAGCGCCAGGGAATTAAACCTCTACCACCAGCGTAGCCGACCTCCTCTCGGCCCTCTCACTGTGAGGAATTCATTTTAGCTATTTTGCGTATTGGGTGCTTGTATTTTAGCCCTCATCATTTGTTAAGTGTTGATACCCCATCACTTTGTGCTCATTGTCGTCAGCCTCTGACAGTTGGTCATTTCCTGAGAGAATGCCCTTTTTTTTTTTTTTTTTTTCCCCCACTTACGTTCTAGTGTATGTTTGCCGTCTGAGTTATCAGCCGTTTTAGCAAATGATTTGTGGGCTGTCAAATGCATTTTACTTTTTATCCTTTGTAGCAATATGGTGAATGACATTTAATCTTTGGTTTGGGACCACTCCTGTCTCTACGGCGTATTTTGTGGACTGTTCTCCAAGGGGAAGCCCATGTTCTTCTCTTTCCTTCTGTTGATTGGGCTTAACATGTTGCTGCTTTTAACTCATTTTTGGATTAGTGTTGTTATGACGTGCATTTATGACCTCAGTTGTTTTTGCTCCCTCAGAAAAAAAAATCACTCTATAGCACGATAGGCGTAACATCGGTGCTTTTTTCACCACATGTACCATCTGGATTCACCCCTGGACACAAGCTCCCTAAAACTCTGCAAGTGGGAAAAGGCATTACACCATGTGCTTAGTTCTTGCCACTCACTTGGAATAAATTTATGTTAATTTTTGTGGACTCAGTATTTCTTTTCAGTAACTATTGTGGTGTCACCACCAGACACCACACTTGCTAGGTGGTAGCCTTTAAATTGGCCGCGGTCCGTTAGTATACGTCAGACCCGCGTGTCACCACTATCAGTGATTGCGGACTGAGCGCCGCCACACGGCAGGTCTAGTCTAGAGAGACTCCCAAGTACTCGCCCCAGTTGGACAGCCGACTTTGCTAGCGATGGTTCACTGACTACTTACGCTCTCATTTGCCGAGACGACAGTTTAGCGTAGCCTTCAGCTACGTCATTTGCTACAATCTAGCAAGGCGCCATATTCAGTTACTATGTCTTCTGAACAGATAATATTGTGAGTCATGTACCGTCAAGAGCGACGTTCATCATTAATGGATTAAAGTTAAGTACCAAACTAATTTCGTCCACTTTCTGAATTCTAATTCCTTGTCATGTTCCATACCTCACATCAGTATAGTTCTTCCCTCCTCACGCTAGCCTGCGTGAGGTAAAATGCGTGCATTTCGGCCTCCTCTAGTAACACGGTGTTGGCTCTTCAGCCAACACAACTACTATAACTTTTCTTTGCTCCCATTTATGTTCCTACATCTTTTATTTTCCAATCTATCTATTTTTTTCCTCACCATCTCACGTATTTACCACATATAATACACTGTTATTGACGCTTGCATCATGTTGGGTTCTGTACCTAAGTGGGAACACTTATAGGATTTCTTCTTTGTTTGCCTGCCTGACTGTTGAGGCCCCTTTTTCTCAGCAATGACAAGGTGTATCAACTTCAAAATTATGTCACATTCTGAGTTCTGTGGTCCTTTGGCATTCTAAAACATTTAAGCTTCTAATTCAAAATAATTAATACATCTGCCATTATGTCACATATTTTGACACTCCCAAAGTTGCCCATCAAAATGTATAGGTCCTGTTGACCTATACTCATGAAATTCAACAAGAAGCAGGGTTTCACAGTACCAGTAAAGGAAAAAAAATCAAAAATTGTTAAATTGTAATATTGGTTAAAAATATCTGTTTGCCATTAGAACAGCATATCAGAAAAATATTACTACACACAAATATAAAATGTTAGTTGCAGTCATGTTTATGTAAGTAAATAAAAAGTATTTTATTTAATCTTCTTTCTCTACATATATAAACTAAAGTCCCCTGCTTGCTTCCTTTCGTATGTCTGGGCTAGTCTCAGGAACTACTGTAGGCCGACTGATTTTGATTTTGTCTTGGAATTTCCAGGACTTACATCTTGCCAGTGTCAATATTAATAACAATCAAAAATCTTTTGAGATTTTCGATTCCTGGAATGGTGAACTGTCTACATACATGATTAAGTTTGTACAGAATCCTCAGTATGCTAGTTCTTCTTGCTCTTGGTTACTTTATTTTTGTCCCATTAATATCAGTCTTGCTTATTACTCTACCTTCCACCTTTAAGTTCTCAGGTATTAAAGTCTCATTTGGTGTAGGCACCAACAATCATTTTCCCTTTCATCCTATCCAGTAAGTACCCCCTGACCCAGGATTCTGCAGGACTGTCCTATAACTCTCCCCATTTCCTAAACCTTGCCAGTCCTTTCCCTTCATCCTTCTTCCTTTCTCTCCAGCCTTTCTGCGAGAAAGAGAAGCTACTGGCTCTGAAAGCTTGCACATTCCCATATTTTTTATTTGTGTTTTGCCCTGCTGCTGCTGCTTTGTGAGTAGATTTCTTTAAAATCCACCCATACTACATAATATCTTCTGTGTTGACATACTGGACCCATAAAAAGTTTGAATTAACATATTTAAACACTGTGTTCTGCTACATTCAGGTCACACACATAGTTTGTCACATATTTCTTTAGTGTTACTGCGAGCTAACACACATTCAGCAGCTGGTTTACTTAGAGCAGCTACTATCATATTTTTCATGCCAATACACGTTCACACTTATCATTAATAGTGTCTTCCAGTTCATATGAATGAAGGAAGCACCATAGAGATGTGCCATTTCCATTTTGCCCAATCATTATGTCCTGCAGGTTTTTCAATATTTACTTTACAACTGACATTGGTAGCTATTTTCTTATAGAAGGTTCCTATTACTGTATGACTTATTACGCCAAGTTTTGAGATTGCAGCCAGATGACATCAACTTCTTCCCACGATATTTCAGCTGACAACCATTCAGCCATCTTCTGGTGTGTCTTTCGTCTTGGAGGTTGCTAGTTTTCATCGCTATCTTTATACCGAAAATTGAGGCCGAGATGCGTTTGCGAAGGCAGCCATTACAGAGCAATCCCTGCCTTTGAATATTGCTCCATTTGTGGTGCACAGGCGCATGTGTAATGGTGATACTACACGCGCGCTCTCTGTCAGAATGCATGCTCATTGAGTTAAAATTCAGATGTCAAATTAAGAAAATTAACTGTCGCTAGATGTGTCATCAGTCATAAAGCGTTTTATTTCTGAAGATATCACTGGCTCCCGCATCTTATCCAGGTGAAAGCTGCCATCACCATGAATAAGATCTCCTTAGTAACTGAATCCCAGAAGGATCTCATTGAGGCCAAGATTTCCATGGTAGTATAAGAAAGAGGGCATTAAACATCACAGAGGTTGCTCATGTATTGGCTGGCTTTGTGTGTACATCATGGCCCCAATTTTTTGGTACAAAGCTAACAATGTAAACTAGCAATCTCCAGTGCAAAACACTCACCTGAAGATGGCAAAACGGTTATCAGCCAAAATATCATGGCAAGAAGTCAGTGCCATCTGGCTACAATCCCAAAACATCATGGAATACTCTATACCAGAAAAATTGCACAGAACACCATATGACTTGTTTCAACAAAAAAATTTCAACTACCGGCTTGTGCAGGATTCCTAAAACCATGTTAAGTTCATTTTTATGTGGCCCCAGGAAATATTAAGTTTGACCTACACTGTTTCATTTATGAATTAATTATTCATGGGATATGAAACTATTCAGTAACAAAAATATTACAAATGTACCATAGGATGACAGTTTACATTGAACCCTTAAATATCTTTCCTTTCATTACAAAAAAAATCTAACTTTGGGCGTTAGGAATGCTGTTTTGAAAGTCTTTGGTTGCAATTAACCTAATATGAAAGTGAAACATGGGTGACAAACAACAGATAATAAGAAAATTGAAACTTCAAATGTGGTGCTACACAAAAAAGGGTAGATCGAATAACTAAATATTACTGGTGAAAAAATAGCTTTATGGTACACCTTGACAATGAGAAGGGTAGGTTGACAGGGTACATCCTGAGGTGTCGAGGTATAGTTCAGTTAGTAATATGGGGGAGTCTGTGGGAAGGAGTGGAAGGGGAGAGGGGGATAAAATTGCAGAGCGAGATCAAGGCTTGAAACAATAAGTAACGTCAAATGGATTTTGTTTGTCGTAGTTACTGAGATACAAAATGGCTTGTACGAGGTAGATAAGTGTGTAGATTGTGTCAAGCCAGTTTTTTGGGCAGATGATACTAATGCAACATACAGTTTGTCATAACTGTCCTGATTAGCATTTTTTTACACACACACACACAGTTACAACTACATGTAGACTCCTCATGATCTCCAATACCTCACAAGGGAAAATTTTGTCTATGGGTCCATGAAGAATTTTCTCTGGAAATTGCAGTGCCTTAGGTGTACTTTCTTATTTCATTGTTCACTACTTGTTTTGTGGTTACAGCGTGACAGCTTGGATGATTTTGACAAGAATGTGTGTTTGAGATAGCACTGCAATCCTGAAACTAGCAGCAGACAAAGGAATTTAAAAAAATGAAAAAGCTATAGCCTTGGAACTCTTATGACCAGCCAAAAAAACTATGTATTGTATGTAACTTTTTAATGCTCCGTTGTATCTTTTGCATCATTTGTTTTGTTTGTATATAAAATCAGTTTGTATCAAATAACATACAAAGCCTGACTTCTCCTTTTACTGCCATGTTGACCCCAGTTGTCCTATGTATCCATATCATAAATCCATAAGTCCACTGCCGTGTCTTCCTGTTTGTATGTGAAGGTTTATCTGAGGAACTGCTGTATGGACAGACTCATTCATGAAGCAGGTTAGCATATGTAATTCATTACCGTTACACCAATTTCAGTAGTAGCCCCTTTCCTTGGTGATATGTGAGAATTGTGTCTTATCTTATGAGTATGGATAAGAGTAATGAATGTGTGTATAGTGTAGTATTGCATTTTTGTTGTATATTACTGAGGGAAGGGGGAGAATGAAACCTGGTGCCGCCATGTAGCCTGCTCCTGTAGAATAGAACCAAGGGGCCCATTGAGCTTAATGTCCCCATCCAACGGCAGATCTACACCAACAATGTCACATCTGCTGACTTCATGAGACGCTTTGGAGAGACATGAAATTTAATCACAGGAGTTAGTACAAAGACTGGCGACTAGGGACTTTACACTACCCCCACTCCACCACCTTGCCAACCAAATACTGGCAGTGACAATTTCATCCACCGTAAAGGTGTGAACTGGTGTACTTCAGAGTCAAACACCACTGCACAGGTCTGTATTACTGACCTCATCTGCAGAGCCGGGTATGACTTGGTTGTGTGCACATCACATCCAGACATGATAGTTCCTTTCTGACATTGTGTCCCATCTACACATTGACCATCGTACTGCAGTGATTCCATACAACTGACTGGCTTATACACATCACTTCATTGCCATGACTTAGTCAGTGGTGGATGGCCTCACAATCATCCGGTGCCAGTTCTTGTACACTGCCTACAGTGTTGAAAACTAACCAGTGTCCTCTTTTAGTGTAGTGACTAAAATTTTGTCTAGTTAGCTTGTAAGGAAAATCATTTCTTATGTTAGTCCCCATAGTAAAATAGTGAGAATGCTTGACCAAAAAATGAAGCATCCATCTTTGCTTCTGGCATTACCAAGGATTTTTTCCTGTGTGTTTGGTCTGAAACATGGCACACATAGCATTTTGGGGGTAGTTGGAAAGCTACTTGAAGGAGAAGATAACACCTACAGCTTTGAAATACTGATATGAATGGACAGAAAAGTGGTGTGATATCAATATGCCCTTGAATACCTATGTCTATTGATGCCACAGACAGATGATAAAAGTAGTCAGCCACCACTGCGTGGCCCTGTGCATCATCATGGTGTTGCGCATTTCTTGTTCTTGTAGACACCACTATTCCCAGTGTTCTCCATAACTATCTCGCCCTATATTCTGGCTCAAAATAACACTCCACATTTATGTTGTGTTTGCTAGACTAAATTTACACATCCTGTTTCTTTATTTACATATAATGTCTTTTTTTTTTTAACTTCTAAGTTGGACAAAACATACTGCCTCTAGAGGTGGCCCTCCTGTTTTATTTATGCTGTGCTCATTATATTCCATTTTAGCTGAGTTTCATTATGTGGATAATGCATGATCAGTTAGAGACATATTATAAATCACTCAAAATAGTATTAAATAAAACAATTTATTTACCTGTAACTGGGTATGACTCATTTTCAGGAAGCGAACAGATTTCTTGCGAAAATTATATAAAAACAAATAATGGTGCTTAATAGCACATAACCATTAAACTTTATGACAAGATTATCACACTAATGAAAAGAAAGTGTTTTTATTAAAATAATACAGAACACCACCTGCAAACAAAACTGAGTATAGCCTAAGGACAACACGTTGGTTACAGTAGTTTGCATCTTTTTTGGCTGCAACCTTCCCTGGTTTCACAACAGGTACCACTGAGTGTCTATGGTTGGCCTAATCGTCGATTTCTCATGATGATATCCATTATTTTATGACATAATTTTTTGTGTGTGGATGAAAAAGTATTTTTCTGGAAATAACTGTTACACAAGTACACTTTTTTATTTCTTTATTCGCTACTTGGTTTGGTTGCACATTGAGAAAGAATACCCCTTCCACTAGGTGGTTGAACTACCTGTGGGATATTGTAGCGAATAGTGCCGTGTGGCTTTTATATTTTTTACCGCATTCTGAATAATGTTGCCTGATTTCTCAGTGGATCAGTGTGGACTGTTCAACATTTTTACAAAAATGGTAAACCACTAAGTCATGTAACACTGCACAAGAAATGTGGTTGTAAAAATATTCTAACCATCGGGCACCAGAGACGAATGTCCTCCCTTACCTGTGACAACTGCTTTTTGATTTTACAGGAATTACTACTGTCAGTGAATGCCGGTTCATCTTGGCCAGTTTCCAAGCAAACAATGCAAAGGGAACTGCATGCAATGGACATACAGTATAGGGTAGTTTGTAAACGGCTATTACTCACACTGAATGTGAAGTTGCATGTCTTCAGTGGCCAAACAGCCCAACAGAGCAACTTTATCACTAATCATCACTTCCTATCCAAAATGCTAATGGCATTTTCTTCTGAAATCCACACAACGTCCAGATGGAGTGATGATCGGCAGAGGGGTGTGTGAACATGCCGAGTATTGTGGCATCATGAGGAGGGCACTGTTGGTGTCTTGTCTGATTAGTAGTTACCAGCATTGTAGATGCAGAAAACTGGTTTAAGACTATCAATGGAAATCATAGTAAAAGTGTCACTGACATCGCTCTTAAATGTCTTCTCTTTTGGCTAAGAACTGCGACGGGAATTAGGGAATATGTGAACATCATTGTGGAAAGAGGTCTTATGGCTCAATAAAACCATTTGGTGTATTGGTGAAGAATTTGCCAGGTAACTGGACTGTGTGTCTGTAGACCAGTTATACTGTGTAACATGAAGATCTTCCCTGGTGGTGTTGCACAGACCTGATAGGAGAAGGGATAAACTGTCTGTCCAACACTGTTTCTCAGACACACTGTTAATTGGTGGTATAAGTGCTCGACTGAGGCATTTGCTGTTAGATGATAAACTGCAGTCTGAATATGCTTCTTGCTCAGCAAAACAGCAAAGATGTGTCCTACAGATGAAGACAGTGGGCCAGCAATGTCAGTTTGGACAAATTCAAATCATTGGATAGCTGGGATGAAAATGCCAAGAGGTTGGACACTGATCACAGAAGCTTTACAGTCTGTATCGAATATATTGCTTCACCCTACTTATACCTCCCGAGGAGATCACGAATGTAAAATTAGAGAGAATCGAGCGCGCGCGGAGGCTTTCCGACAGTCGTTCTTCCCGCGAACCATACGCGACTGGAACAGGAAAGGGAGGTAATGACAGTGGCACGTAAAGTGCCCTCCGCCATACACCGTTGGGTGGCTTGCGGAGTATGAATGTAGATGTTTGCTATTTGGCAAGTTTTAGTTCACTAGAATGCATCTGAGGCTGTGCAATCCTGCGCAGACCTTCCAGTACTTAATGGATGAAATTACACGTGACCCTCACTTCTGCTATGGGACCCATCTATATTGATGTCTGAAACAAAGCATGCAGCCTTCACATCTCTCCCATCAATAATTGTAGTCTTGGAGAGGATAACCTCTCATTGCTCTCTGCCACTTTTCTGAAGGAAAACAGAAGGGAAGGAATGGAGTACACAATTGGTATAATCTGATATGTGTGTGCACTGATAGAGATAAATGCGCACTGATAGAGAGTAAACCGGCAAATGCTAAATGTTTTTTGGACAGTAGAGGAAATGCACGGGTTCCATGTTGCTGTGTATTTCGAGCTTTGTTGTTGTACTGCATAGTGGTTTTAATTCAAATCATTTGTTAAGTTTATGCATTACTTGTACTATTAGACAAGCGGAATCAGCTTTTAGTTTGTTAGGTTTTTATTTATTTATTATTTATGTTAAAATCTTGTTATTTATATCTCCTGGTTTAGTCTATTAAAGGCTTACTTCTCAGTGTGAATTATTCATTGTTTCATTTTTTGTATTCCAGATTTGCTTGTGCTGGGAATTGGGGATGCAACATACGATATAAATCTTAGAAAAAGAGTGGCAGACATTGTAAAGCAGCACCGCATAAATCTGGAAGTTCTTCCAACTGAACGTGCATGCTCTACATTTAATTTTCTAAATGCTGAGGGACGTTATGTAGCAGGAGCTCTCATTCCTCCAGTTCATATTCGCCCAACTGATGATGATGTAAGAATAACAAAGTTAAGAAGAAAAAAGCTTTTAAGTGATGAAGATTAACTAAGCTGTTTTCTCTGTGTAGAACGGCTTGTATTTAGCTTACATTGTGTCATCCAGCTATTTGTCATTAATGTTTGTTTTTCTGTAAAGAAATATGTATTTATGAAATACCGAGGATGAGATTCTTTTAAATTTGACTCTCTAATGTGCAGCTTTAATTTCATGCTCTTGTGCTAATCTGTTGTATTAATATGTACATGATAGTTCAATCACAAACCACAAGACATAAAGATGATTCAACTACAACAGTATGCGTATTATCATTTACCTACAACATGATCCTTTTCCATAATTGTTTATCAAGTTTGCTATAGAGAGCCCTATTTCTGCTGCTGCTACTGCTGCTGTTGCCGCCACCATGCCCACCACCATGACAATTACTACTACTGCTGCTGCTGCTGCTGCTGCTGCTTGTCGAACATAAAACATGAACTGAAACATAAAATTATCAACCCAAAATGTCAGTATCATGAAAATGATGAGGAGATGTTGAGGCACAGACAGGCACACAAAAAGATTGCTATACATGTGAGTTTTTGGCTTCTGGCTAGAGGACCACCTCCTAATGTACAAAACACACACATTGCCACAAGCACAACACACACACACACGATCACTATGTGTGGCCACTAAAGCCAGAGCCAGTGGTCGTGTGTGTGTGTGTGTGTGTGTGTGTGTGTGTGTGTGTGTGTGTGTTTTTTCTATGTTAGAAAAAGGCCTTTTGGCCAAAAGCTCACATGTATAGCAGTCCTTTTGCATGCCTGACTGACTTGACATCTCCTCTGTATGATGATTAGCATTCTATACTTTTCATAATATTGTCGTTATTCCGTCCTAGATTTTCAACCCAAAAAGTGTTTCTCTGCGGCTTTTATTTCCCTTAATTGTCTCTCAAATTATTATACACAAGATGGCCGCCAAGTGAGATCACAGGTATTTTCTTCGTTCGCTACATGAACTTATTTAAGAGGAAATAGTGTCAAATTTAAATTTTCTTTGTTTTGTATACTTGCTGTAGTGTCCGTTCTTGTCACACAACTGAATATTAGCATCCCAGCAGAGCTTTTTCCTGAAAAAACTTGTTCTTTAGCTTGTTGTTGTAGTGGTCTTCAGTCCTGAGACTGGTTTGATGCTACTCTATCCTGTGCAAGCTTCTTCATCTCCCAGTACCTACTGCAACCTACATCCTTCTGAATCTGTTTAGTGTATTCATCTCTTGGTCTCCCTCTACAATTTTTACCCTCCACACTGCCCTCCAATACTAAATTGGTGATCCCTTGATGCCTCAGAATATGTCCTACCAACCGATCCCTTCTTCTAGTCAAGTTGTGCCACAAATTTCTCTTCTCCCCAATCCTATTCAATATCTCCTCATTAGTTATGTGATCTACCCATCTAATCTTCAGCATTCTTCTGTAGCACCACATTTCGAAAGCTTCTATTCTCTTCTTGTCTAAACTATTTATCGTCCATGTTTCACTTCCATACATGGCTACACTCCATACAAATACCTTCAGAAACGACTTCCTGACACTTAAATCTATACTCGATCTTAACAAATTTCTCTTCTTCAGAAACGCTTTCCTTGCCACTGCCAGTCTACATTTTATATCCTCTCTACTTCGACCATCATCAGTTATTTTGCTCCCCAAATAGCAAAACTCCTTTACTACTTTAAGTGTCTCATTTTCTAATCTAATTCCCTCAGCATCACCTGACTTAATTCGACTACATTCCATTATACTTGTTTTGCTTTTGTTGATGTTCATCTTATACCCTCCTTTCATGACACTGACCATTCCGTTCAACTGCTCTTCCAAGTCCTTTGCTGTCTCTGACAGAATTACAATGTCATCGGCGAACCTCAAAGTTTTTATTTCTTCTCCATGGATTTTAATACCTACTCCTAATTTTTCTTTTGTTTCCTTCACTGCTTGCTCAATATACAGATTGAATAACATCGGGGACAGGCTACAACCCTGTCTCACTCCCTTCCCAACCACTGCTTCCCTTTAGTGCCCCTCAACTCTTACAACTGCCATCTGGTTTCTGTACAAATTGTAAATAGCTTTTCGCTCCCTGTATTTTACCCCTGCCACCTTCAGAATTTGAAAGAGAGTATTCCAGTCAATATTGTCAAAAGCTTTTTCTAAGTCTACATATGCTACAAACGTAGGTTTGCCTTTCCTTAATCTTTCTTCTAAGATAAGTCGTAGGGTCAGTATTGCCTCACGTGTTCCAACATTTCTACGGAATCCAAACTGATCTTCCCCGAGGTCAGCTTCTACCAGTTTTTCCATTCGTCTGCAGAGAATACGCGTTAGTATTTTGCATCCGTGACTTATTAAACTGATTGTTCGGTAATTTTCACATCTGTCGGCACCTGCTTTCTTTGGGATCGGAATTATTATATTCTTCGTGAAGTCTGAGGGTGTTTCACGTTTCTCATACATCTTGCTCACCAGATGGTAGAGTTTTGTCAGGACTGGCTCTCCCAAGGCCGTCAGTAGTTCTAATGGAATGTTGTCTACTCCCGGGGCCTTGTTTCGACTCAGCTCTTTCAGTGCTCCGTCAAACTCTTCACGCAGTATCATATCTTCCATTTCATCTTCATCTACATCCTCTTCCATTTCCATAATATTGTCCTCAAGTACATTCAACTTGTATAGGCCCTCTATATACTCCCTCCACCTTTCTGCTTTCCCTTCTTTGCTTAGAACTGGGTTTCCATTTGAGCTCTTGATATTCATACTCTTCTCCAAAGGTCTCTCTTAATTTTCCTGTAGGCAGTATCTATCTTACCCCTAGTGAGATAAGCCTCTACATCCTTACATTTGTCCTCTAGCCATCCCTGCTTAGCCATTTTGCACTTCCTGTCAATCTTGTTTTTGAGACGTTTGTATTCCTTTTTGCCTGCTTCATTTACTGCCTTTTTATATTTTCTCCTTTCATCAATTAAATACAGTATTTCTTCTGTTACTCAAGGATTTCTACTAGTCCTCGTCTTTTTATCTACTAGGTCCTCTGCTGCCTTCACGCCTTCATCTCTCAAAGCTAGCCATTCTTCTTCTACTGTATTTCTTTCCTCCATTCCTGTCAATTGTTCCCTAATGCTCTCCCTGAAACTCTGTACAACCTCTGGTTTAGTCAGTTTATCCATGTCCCATCTCCTTAAATTCCCACCTTTTTGCAGTTTCTTCAGTTTTAATCTACAGTTCATAACCAATAGATTGTAATCAGAGTCCGCATCTGCCCCTGGAAATGTCTTACAATTTAAAACCTGGTTCCTAAATCTCTGTCTTACCATTATATAATCTATCTGATACCTTTTAGTATCTCCAGGATTCTTCCATGTATACAACCTTCTTTTATGATTCTTGAACCAAATGTTAGCTATGATTAAGTTGTGCTCTGTGCAAAATTCTATCAGGCGGCTTCCTCTTTCATTTCTTAGCTCCAATCCATATTCACCTACTATGTTTCCTTCTCTTCCTTTTCCTACTACTGAATTCCAGTCACCCATGACTATTAAATTTTTGTCTCCCTTCACTATCTGAATAATTTCTTTTATTTCATCATACATTTCTTCAATTACTTCGTCATCTGCAGAGCTAGTTGGCATATAAACTTGTACTACTGTAGTAGGTGTGGGCTTCGTGCCTATCTTGGCCACAATAATGCATTCACTATGCTGTTTGTAGTAGCTTACCCGCACTCCTATTTTTTTTTATCCATTATTAAACCGACTCCTGCATTACCCCTATTTGATTTTGTATTTATAACCCTGTATTCACCTGACCAGAAGTCGTGTTCCTGCTGCCACCGAACTTCACTAATTCCCACTATATCTAACTTTAACCTATCCATTTCCCTTTTTAAATTTTGTAACCTACCTGCCCGATTAAGGGATCTGACACTCCATGCTCCGATCCGTAGAACACCAGTTTTCATTCTCCTGATAACGACGTCCTCTTGAGTAGTCCCTACCCGGAGATCCGAATGGGGGACTATTTTACCTCTGGAATATTTTACCCAAGAGGACGCCATCATCATTTAATCATACAGTAAAGCTGTATGCCCTCGGGAAAAATTACGGCCGTAGTTTCCCCTTGCTTACAGCTGTTCACAGTACCAGCACAGCAAGGCTGATTTGGTTATTGTTACAAGGCCAGATCAGTCAATCATCCAGACTGTTGCCCTTGCAACTACTGAAAAGGCTGCTGCCCCTCTTCAGGAACCACACGTTTGTCTGGCCTCTCAACAGATACCCATCCGTTGTGGTTGCACGGCTATCTGTATCGCTGAGGCATGCAAGCCTCCCCACCAATGGCATGGTCCATGGTTCTTGGGGGGGTTCTTTAGCTTAAGTCCCAATAATTGTGACGTAACCTGAAATTTTGCATAACATAAAAACAAAAAATTCTATTCAAGTTTTCTTGATAGTGAAAATTCTTTTAAAAAAGACAGGTACTAGTTTCATCAGTGTCTGTTGTTACAATAAAAGTGTAAATAAACATTTCTAAATAGTATTTAACTAATACATTTTGTATTGTTTACTAGTTAGACAGACGCGATCTAGGCCTATATTTTCCAAGTTATGAAGGTCAAAAACCTGACCAAACACGCCTGATAACATAAATTCTCTAAAAGCAAAGTAATTACAAATTCATTCTTCTGTCATTGTATCTCTAATTCAGTATAAAAATAACAACCACTGCACACAAGACCTTTCTGTCATTTTTTGTTTACACACTGCCAATCTCTCATCCTTGACAAATTTAAAACATTCCTTAAACTTAATTATTCTTTCGAAACTGACCGTGAGTGAGAAATGTGAGAGCTGTTATAGGGTAGTGAGTAGAAGGATTTGTTGCCAATCTGATAGGAAATATTTTCACTGTGGGGGGGTTGGGGGGGGGGATGAGGATGGAGTGGAGAGAATATTGGGAGAACAGAAGAGGCTCTCTCCTGGAACTGCTGAGTATGCAGTAGGAACATTTTGAGTAGGGAACAGGGGGAAAATCAGTGCCCTTCAGGCACAGTTGGAGGAAGCAAGGAAGGAACTCATAAGGATAGAGGGAGATAGGGGGGAGGAGGGTGATTGGGAACTGGCAGCTGGTAGGAGGATAGGAAGAAAGAGAACACAATCTGATAGTTTTATGATTAACACCAAAAACAGCTGGTATCTACCATTGCCAGAAGTGGAGAAGAGCCTCAGGTAGAATGAGGAGCAGGAATTGTGCAGCGCACTTCAACTGAGGCCAAGAAGTCTAGGAATGTACAAAGTCTTAGGAAGAAGAGTGCTGCTGCCAGGTAGAAGCCATGGGTGAGGTGAAGGTTACAGGAAAGTTTAGGGGCAGTGTACCAGGCCACCAGTATCTTCAAGCCAAATGCAGGGCTAAGTCATGTGATAGAGGACCTAGGGTCTTTATGTCTTTACAAAAGAGGACCATGTTGCGATAGCTGGTGGAGTGGGAAACAGTTTGGACAGGGATGGGGCATATGACATAGGTGGTAACCTGGACAAGATAGCTTCCCTGGCTCATGGCACCAAAGTACACTTTGTTGAGCTGTTCCGGCGTCATGATCGACCACACCTTGATGGAACTGTGAGGTGAATCAATGTGGTGTTAAGGATGGCTCTGAGGACAACCAACTTTGCTCATGTTTCTCGGGACAATCAACAGATGGGGTTTCACTAGGCATGGCCTACACTTAAACAGGACTGGGAAGGGAAGATTGGTACAGCTGATTCATGAGAGTATAGGGGGTGGATCTCGGGCCACACATGGTCATAGGTAGGAAAAGCAGGTCTCTTTTAGGATAAATCCAGACAACAGGTTCCCCTGCCTAAAGAGTATCTCCATCAGTTTAAAAAATACTCAAACAATCTCTCACAAGACAGATTTTAACACTTCAAATATCACATATAACTGATGTCACAGACTTAACAATCCTCTGTCAAAACATGCAATCAATAAAAAATAAAATACAACTATTTGAAGTTGAGCTCCAATCACTGAACTGCTGCACAGTAGTTTGTGTTACTGAGCACTGGCGTAGAGACACAGAAATCCAACATGTAGTATTATCATTGTATGAAAAGGCAAACTCTTACTGCAGAACTACTTCTACTTCAAGGGGTGGAGGATCATGCATTTATATCAAAAAAGGAACACAGTTCAAATCAAGACATGACCTCAGTACAGTAAGTGAAGACAAACACTTTGAAATATCAGCTATTGAATTAACAGGGCTTGATATCACCAAGAAATTAATCATTTTGTGTGTGTGTATAGATCTCCCAGTGGTAGTGTGGATACTTTTTTCAATAAATTAACAGAAGTTCTAGATAAAGTCTCAAGGACAAAGGTCAACGTAATTCTGTGTGGGGCATTAACATCAACACTAATATCATAATTGAATCCAGCAGCACCTTCATAAACATCCTTCAAAATTTTGGTATGTCCCTATTGGTCAATAGTGCAACAAGGGTTACTAAAACGACTGCATCAGTAATTGACCATGTGGCCACAAATATGGACAGGGGAAAATGTGATGCAGCTGTAAAATATCTCGGATTATCAGACCATCTCTGTCAAATAACGACAGCAAAATCAGGCATCGAATCATTCCCTAAACAACAAGCCTACAAATGACATCTATCAGAAATCAAAATAAAAGATTTTTCAAAAGAGCTAGAAAAACAAATCTGGGATGAAGTGTAAAAGGAAACCAATGTGAATATGAAATTCTCCACATTGTTTAAATTGAACTTTGAAAAGGCATTCCCAAAAGTATGCATGTCTGTACCAACGTCTCACAAAAACAGATGGATAACAGCAGGTATTAAGAAGTCCCCCCAACACTTAAACACCTTAGTTCCATGAAAAGGATTCACAATGATCCAGAATTCTTAAATTTCTATCATAGATACAAGAAGATCTATAGGAAGTTGCTGATTGCTGCAAAAAAGTCATTTAATGTCAAAATAATAAATAATGCAGAGAATAAAAGCAAAGCAGTCTGGGATGTTATAAAAAAGGAAACGGGAAGAGGCAAACAAATGCAGAATAACATACTGCTAAGGGAACAGGATAAGTAATAAATGATCCTCAACACGCAGCAAACCATGTATGAGCATTTTTCAAGTATTGCAGAGAAGTTACAGCAAAAATTCTTCAAAACAAATATAACACCTGTAAATAATGTTTCACTAAATACAATGATGTTACTTCCAACCACAGAGAATGAAGTCAATAAAACTGTTCAAAAACTAAAAAATAAAGTCACTAGGCTTAGATGAAGTACGAATGTATGTACTGAAACAATGCATAGGGATTATACAAGGCCCCTTAACAAATATAATAAATGAATCATTCACATCAGGGACAGTTTCAGATCAGTTTAAACAGGCAGGAGTTGTACATTTGCTTAAAAAAGATAATGCAGAAGACATAGAAAATTACCGGCCCATTTCCCTGCTGTCAGCCTTCTCAAAAACAATAGAAGCAATTATGAAAGACAGAGTAATGAATCACTTGAATAAATACAATCTTTTAAGTGAATCACAGTTGGTTTTCGAAGTGGCAAAAATACGGAGTCAGCCATAGTAGAATTCACAAAAGTTGTACTTGATGCTCTTGATAAAAATGAGTGTGTCACAGGCACAGTTTTGGATCTTTCTAAGGGGTTTGATACAGTCAACCACAAGATTCTATTAAATAAATTAGAGGCATTAGGAATAAGAGGGGTAGCTAATGACTGGTTTTGATCATACCTAACAGACAGGGTACAAAAAGAAGAAATAACACATACTTCAAATAGATCTAAACATTTAGCAAAACACTTATCAGAATCTAAATACATTAATATAGGGGTTCTGCAAGGTAGCATATTAGGACCAATACTGTTCCTGATATACACCAATGACTTTCCCAGTAGTGTTACTCACGGTGAAAAAATTCTCTTCGCTGATGACAGCAATATTATAGTCACTGAGAAAACAAGAGAACTCCTTGCCGAGGAAGCAAATGAAACTCTCAAGGAAATTTATGATTGTTCAATAAGCAATAAAGTGACATTGAACATAAAGAAAACTAATGCCATGATTTTCAATTTGAAGAGGATGAATGACCGTGTTAAATTAAATGTAGATGGCACCTCTATAGACTGTGTAACAAATGCAAAATTTCTAGGTATGAATATCGATTCTCAGTTGAAGTGGTGTGAACACACAAAGGTCCTTGCAGACAGAATGTCATCAGCATGTTATGCCCTTAGAATCCTATCATCAGTGTGTAACATGCAGTGCCTTTTAGTTACATATTGTTCATATGTACACTCAATTCTTAGCTATGGCATTCTTTTTTGGGCAACAAAAGCACAAAATATGAACACAATTTTCAAACTGCAGAAAAGAGCCATAAGAACAATTACCAAAAATACTAGTTGAGCTCTTTGTAAAGATCTGTTCAAAACACTAAGGATTTTAACTGCTCAATGTGAATACATTTACCAGTCGTGTACACATCAAAAATAAGATTGGTAATTACTGCACAAACAGCTCTGTCCATGACCATGCAACAAGAGATAGACTCAACTTACATTTACCAAGAAAAAATAAACATAAAACTCAACACAGCATTTTCTACCAATGAATAAAACTGTACAATAAGTTACCAAAAGAGATTAAAGAAATTGCAAAAATACACTTATTTAAAGAGGCAGCTAAAAATACCTGTTATGCAATACATTTTATACATTGCAGGATTCCTTAGATAAAACAGAGTAGGGGTTTGATAAAAAAAATGTTATACAAATAAATAATAATAATAATAATGACTATAAAGCATCCAAAATTCTACATAACACCTTCACTTTATGTTTTTTCCCCTTTTATTTCCTTTCTAGAAATACTTACCCCCAAGCTATGCATAGCACAATACTAACACCTCTTCCTCTTTCTGAGCTCAACATCTCACTCAGAATGGAGGGATGCTGACTCAGTTTTTCAGGATAGCAAATGGGAAGTTGCGGTACAGAAGATGGCCCAGAGATCACCTGTGTGTGTGTGTGTGTGTGTGTGTGTGTGTGTGTGATGGCCCAGAGATCACCTGTGTGTGTGTGTGTGTGTGTGTGCAGTGACTGATAGTGAGATATGAGTGAACAGTGTGGCATTACATTAGTTAATAAGCTATTTGTAAGAAATAGAATTCTGTAAATATATGTGTATATGAGTTAGCTTATTTTAAATTGATCTAAACTTGTAAATACTATGACATGTCCTATATCCTTGTAAAAAGAGACCTACAGATGAATAAAGCTACTACTACCACTACATATTTTCCCCATGTGTAATGTTGTTTATTAAGGGTACCAAAACAGTGTGTCAAAACAGTGAAAGCTTCTTAAAATTAAAAACGTCTGAGAAAGTAGTCTTCAAGTACCATGTCTGTAGTGGTGCAAAAACTGGTATCAGAAGGGCAGCCTCTGATCTGACATACTTTGCAGCCTGTTCGTCGAACTCTGCTAGTGGCATAGAGGTTTCAGCCAGATAAACCAGTTGGGAAGTGGCCTTGGAATAAAAATCTGAGAAAATTGTGCGCCATTTAGCACGTTGTATTGGTGTGTAAGTAGCATCTGCCCACAGATCTTTTCACAAGCTCAAACTGAAACCACACAAAGAAACAATAATGCATATACTGATGAGTTCAGATACTGT
Organism: Schistocerca serialis cubense; assembly: GCF_023864345.2. Lineage (NCBI taxonomy): Eukaryota > Metazoa > Arthropoda > Insecta > Orthoptera > Acrididae > Schistocerca > Schistocerca serialis. Next base: position 468,558,217 of record NC_064646.1, on the reverse strand, counting down.
TGCTTCATATCAGCAATGCTCTCTGCAGTTGGGCTTCCACACCCTGTGATATGAGTGACCTGTCCCTCCTCTTTGTCTTTACATTGTACCTGCCTGCAACTCAACATGACATGTTTTGGTGAGTAGCAATCTATCCTTTTCATCATACACTGAAAATTATAAAGCGTAGTTCAAACAGCCTTGGCTACATGCGGCTCACACACATTGCCAAGGTTTTCGAGTACACTGCAGAAGTTTCACTGGAAAGACTTTACACATCCTCCATACAATCCCGATCCTTCCCATGCGATTTCTGTATTTTTGGAGTCCTGAAGAAAGACGTGTGGCCATCGATTCACTTCGAACAAAGAGGTGCATGCCTGGGTATAATAATGGTTACAGAGACAACCGCAAACATTTTTCCATGAATGCAATGACCGTCACATCTTACAGTTATGGAAATTACTTTTGAAATAATAAAGAGTTTACTTAGTTTATTTCCATCTGTCTCGTTTTCATTTGACTGCCCTGTATATACGAGGGTTGACTGAAAAATAATGCCTCCACCTTCGTAACTCTTCAACAGTTATCAGCATTGGTATCTGGCAGGTACTGGCTTGTTCTGTAGCCTCTTCTCTACAGCTCAGGTTGGCGGGAAGCCTTATCATTGAAAGGTTGTGCTGTTACAGTGTAAAGTATGGAACCCGTGCAGATGGTCGGTCAATGCGATTTAAGCAACATGCAGTCATTGAATTCTTGACGGCAGAAGGTGTCGCCCCAAAGGAGATTCACCAGAGAATGAAAGCAGTTTATGGCGATCATGTTGATGTGAGTACTGTGTATCGCTGGGCAAGTAAGTTTGATGATGTTGAGGCGGGAACATCTGACCTGCGTGACAAACAAAGAGTTGGACGTCCTGTGACGGCAACCACTGAGTTTCACAAGTAAAATGTTGACAGATTGATTTAGGACAATCGTCGTATCACTCAGAGAGAAATTGCAAGTACAATCGGCATTTCACAAGAACATGTGGGTCACATTATTGTTTTGCTTGGCTGTCAGAAGATCTGTGCACGATGGGTATCCCAGATGCTGACTCCTGAAATGAAAGTGCACAGACTTGAAATTTGCCAGGAACTCCTCTCTCGTTACGAGAATGAAGGTGATGCCTTTCTCCATTCAATTGTGGCAGGAGACAAAATGTGGGTACACCATTACGACCCAGAGATGAAACAACAATCTGTGGAATATCAACACAAAGACTTGCCCCAGAAAAAGAAATTCAAGACCCAGCCTTCAGCTGGAAAAATCATGGCCACAGTGTTCTGGGACATGGATGGTGTTATCCATGTTGATTTTCTTGATCGTGGAACAACAATAAATTCAGAGCGTTACATCACAATGCTGCGAACTCTGAAACAATGGCTAACAAGGGTCCCAAAGGAAAAGGGGAATGCTTTCCTGCAGCATGACAATGCGAAACCACACACTTCATGTGTGCACCGTCTGACTTCCATCTGTTCCCGATAATGAAAGACAATTTGTGGGGACCTCATTATGCTTCTGATGAAGATGTTGAGAGAACTGTGAGACTGTAGTTGTGGAAACAGTGTCTACTACTTCTGTGACAGCTTCAGAAAACTTGTTCATTGTAGGCAGAAGTGTATCGAATTGGCTGGTGATTATGTGGAAAATTGAATATTGGTAATTAAATATCACATTCTAAGGATTATTTCTGAATTTAATTTATTAAAATATTCCGATCCTAACCCAATTAACAAAGATGGAGGCATTACTTTTCATTCAACCCTCGTATAAATAATCTGACGGACAGGGTGCGCAGCAGTCAGCTACTGTGTGCTGATGATTCTATAGTATACAGGAAAGTATTGCTGTTGAGTGACTGTAGAGGGTATATGATGACTCAGATGGAATTTATGTTTGGTGTGATGAATGGCAGCGCATTCTAAATGCAGAAAAATGTATGTTAATGCAGATGAGTAGAAAAAATAATCCTGTAATGTTCGAATACACCAACAGTAGGGTTCTGCTTGACACAGTCTTTTTGATTAAATATGTAAGCATAAAGTTGTGAAGTGACATGAAGTGGAATGAGCATGTAAGGAAAATAGTAGGGAATGCTTTGGTTCATTGGGAGCATTTAAGGAAAGTGTAGCTCACCCTCAAAAGAGTCCACATATAGAGTACCCATCCTTGGATTGGATTGGATTAAAACAAGACTTCGAAGCAATTCAGAAGCATGCTGCTAGATTTGTTACCAGTAAGTTCAGTCAACAAGCAAATGTTACAGAGATGCTTCATGAACTGAAATGGGAATCTCTGAAGAGAAGATGATGATGTTTTGTGAAACACTGTTGAGGAAGTTTAGAGACTAGGCATTTGTAGCTGATTGAAAAACGGTTCTTCTGTTGCCCACACACATTTAGGACCACGAAGACAAAATAAGAGAAACTAGGACTTGTACAGAGGCATATTGACAGTTGTTTTTTTCCTCGCTACATTTGCTAGTGGAATAGGAAAGGAAATTGCTAGTGATAAATGGTACCCTCCGCATACACCATACAGTGGCTTGCAGAGTACATATGTAGATGCAGTGTCACTTGTCTCTATGATACGACTCTTGTGAATAGGTCTGGTGAAAGTGTCCAGTTTTTCAGACCAAGTGAGGTGGCGCAGTTGTTTGCGCACTGGACTCGCATTCAGGAGAACAAAGGTTCAAACCCACATACGGCCATTCTGATTTAGGTTTTCCATGATTTCTCTAAATCGTTTGAGGAAAATGCCGGGATGGTTCCTTTGAAAGGGCACGGCTGATTTCCTTCTCTAACCTGAGCTTGTGTTATGTCTCTAATGACTTTGTTGTTTATGGAACATTAAACATTAATCTCCTCCTCCTCCTCCCAGTTTTCAGCTGCAAGATATCAATATGAGTGAACCATACTGTGTGAAATACTTTGAGAAATTGTTGTTTCCCAACTTCCAGAAACAGCCTGATAATAGTATACAATATTTTGTGCGATCCTAGAGCAGTACTTTATCCCATGACAATGCTCTGTGGAGATCCTTTTCACAGAATGGTTCATAGATGATGTGGTTTCAGTAGCCTAAGAATTATCATATGCACCTAAGTGTGGTGAACATTTAATACTTCGTGACAAGTCTTATAACCTTTTAAATGTAAATATGCTTAAGATTTTTTTTTATCGATTCCAAATCCACAAGGGCCATTTCATTTGGGATCTGTGGAAGGGACATTAGCATATCTGTCCTTATTTTGTAAATACTTGTTGTATTTCTCACATGTTCCATGTACCAAAGGATCTCATGACTGTGGATCAACTGGAATAAAAAGTACATCTACTGTAATCCAGTCAAGTCAGTCCCAGGGCTGAACATTTTCCATATCGTGTTTCACTGAAATCGGCCTGATGGAATGTAACACTGTAGTCAGACTGTGTAGCAAGTGTGTGAAGAATGTATCAGAGCTACTGGACATTCATTGGATATGATTTGTCATGTTCCAGATAGAAGTCATTGTAGTGGCTTTGCTAAGACTATCACAAAGTATTTTCCAGCCAGCTGTTGTCTCTCATTTGATTACGTGTTTCATCGTCGCCCATATGGGATTGAATAATGTATAATGCTCAGCTGCAGGTTTTAGCCTATGTGCTTTCAGTGCCTCCCATCTTTCTACAATAGCAATGTTACAATCTTCATCGCACCAAACTGATGAACTTGTGTTGCTCAGATGGAACATGATACAGCATGGGACTGCAGTATTGGCTGAATGTTCTATTATTTGAAGGATATTGGCATAATCTTCATAAGAATGGTGGTATTCAATGTAATTGTTCAGTTTGTCTTTGTTTTATGTGCTTCCCAGTCAGTTCTTCTGGTGTTCCTTTTGTAGATAGGAGAGAGGTTTTTTATTGTCATGTGTATTATTGGAATGAGCCAAGGGTTCTTGCTGCACCTCCCTTGTGGCAGCTACTGCAACTGAGGAGAAGCAAATGTCTACTGCATTGGGACATTGTCCTGGTCTGCTAGGCCAAGTAGGTGTTCCACTGTTCATGAGTGGAAGATTGTTCCCATTCATCACCTCCACAAATGTTCTTCCTACTCTGCCAGTAGGTGTTGCATCTCTAGCTGGGTTATGTACATTGAGATAACTTATTATAATATAAAAATGTTCCCATTCTATTGTGGCCGGCTGTTACAGCAACCAGTTTAAAAGTTTTTCCTAACAAAAACAGTCTTGGTTGCAAAATTATTTTTTAATGTCAATGACACATTTCACACTTTTGGGGAATCATCAGATTGCATAAAAGTAGCTGGATACATGAAGCATGAGTCATAAAACCTCTTATAATGTAAAATAAACACCAAGGTAACCAGATACATAATCCATCTGTCATGAAACATCTAAACCACAAAGTGGACCTGGAGCCCATCACCCGGCTTCATTGTGGCAGTGCAAGATAGGGGCTTGCTTACAAATTAGTGTGCAGACATTACATAGTAATGTTTCTGTGCATGCCAATACAGAGATGGAGCCGTGTGCGGTTTGTACATAGTAATATTTGTGTGTCAATACAGACAATGTGCCATGTTCATTTTGTACTGTAGTTTTGTAAGCATGGGCATATCTTGTACTGGCACAGCAAAGCTGGCTGGTGTGCTCAAGGTCAACTTCATGGTTTAGATGCTTCATGATGGATGGATTATGTCTTCAGTTATGTTGGTGTTTATTTTACATTGTATGTGGTTTTATGACTGATGGGTCACATACCCAGGTACTTTTACACAATCTGTTGATGCCCCAAAAGGTTAAAATATGTCACTGACATTAAAAAATAATTTTGCAACAAAGACTGTTTCTGTTTTGAAAAACTTATTATTATCTGTAGGTGATCAATAGTGCTGATCAAATCGTGCAGTTGTTCATGAGTTTTATTCCTGTCTTGGGCTCGATATATTGATAAGAGGTTTATATTATGTGTGGAGGCTTTTAAATTCACTCCTCATGTGTTAGCAGTCCTTGCACATGTAGTTAAATACAAGGGCATATAGCCAGTTCCATTTTAAAAGAGATCGTAATGCCCCCAAGACATCTTCGCAATACTTGAGTGCTGTGAATTGAAATTTGTAGAGTCAGCTGTAACAAAGTCTGCAAGTATGCAGATTGAAATGTCTTGTGCTCTGAAGCACAATTATGATTTTTTTTCTTAATTGTTATATGTGTTAGTGAGAGAGGTGCCATAAGATAAAACTGTCATTCTTTAATTCTCAGTACGAGACCTGGCCCAACTTGGCTAAATTACATTAATCAGTATAATATCTTAATTAATTTTAACCATTTAAAGTAACTAGTTTCACTAAAGGTCAATTCAGGTAACTAACAATAATTATTTCCTCTTCCAGTCATGTTGTTGACATGTAAACAGATGTATTTACTGTGTGATTGATAAAGTTTGGAAAATAATCCATAGAAATCCTTAAAGTAGCCATGCAGCTAATTTCAAAAATATTGTAGGAACATCAGCACTTAATTAATTTCCAGGTATGCTGCAGTTTTTGCAGTTTCGTCGAGAAGGCTTATTTCAGTCGAAATTCTTAGTGTAACATAAAGTTCAGACAAAAACCAATTTTTCTGCACTATTCAATTAATCTGAGATGTAAAATACTAATTGTAAATCATCAAAATTATGTATTTAATGGAGTGAAACTTTAGTAGTCATTTTTGAAAACATATATAAGCACTGTGTTTGAAGATATTTTTAAGTCAGTCTGTTCGAGATTTACAGTGTGAAACCCATGTCAGTCGAAACAGTGATAATATAATAGTGCAGTGATGTAGTGGTGTGAATAAGATGGCAGACACTGAAGTAGGACAATAAACAGCAACTACTGATTAATATAAAAGTGCCACACGCATCGTTCATCTGAGTGAGACTGTTGTAGATTAGTTAAGTTATACTGCACAGTGACTATTGTCATATAATTAGAAGGTAAATGAGACTTAGCTATGTAATTAAGACACAGACTGGCAATGACTAAGTCAGTAATGAGGGAGTATGATGTTTATGGAAGCAAAACCTGTGAAACCAAATGTCTGTGCGTCAGCAACATTATTGGATGTAGATAGTGCTGTACCGACCCATGTTGACAGCTGATTTTTCACTGCAGTTGCTGCCACCGAGGAACTGGAAGCTGAAATATGATCAGATATGTCACAGAGCGATTGTTTAAAGTGAGACCGTAGGGAGTATGGGCATGGTAAGTGGAATGTGCTGGTGGTTGTTATGGACATATTACAGAGCAAAATATTTTATTATAAAGACAACCAAAAGATTATACTTGGCTATGCTATGTAGTTCAATAATTACCAACATACAAGAGAGCTTAATTGAGAAAATGTCAGAGCTCAATAAATTAATCTTTACTTAAAATGCTCATTAAGGTTATTTACATGTCACAGCAAGCTATAATAATGTTAACAACAAATGTTTCACAAAAGATCTCTTGGTAAACGATTCAATAAAATTTCCTTTAACAGTTTTAGCAACCAATGCTTCACAAACATATAAATTTTAAAAATGCTGCACCGTAAATGGTGATAGATTTAGTGTCCAATCTTTTACTAGACTTAACAACTAGACTAAAGACACAGTAAACTGTAAAAGCTTTTGCACTCAATCTTGCAAGAAACACAAACCTTAAAAATCAATTAAAAGTGATCCCATAAATTACAAAATTCTTAGTAATCACAACCTTAATGACCAAACTGAAGACACAGGAGAGTCAATTAATTACACAGTTTCCTTTTTTGCAAAATCTGGCTTTTACTTAGAAATAAACGCTAAGAGGCTGTCACTTGTCAGACCAATGACCCGCCAACAAACAAGCAATTGACAAGCCAGGAAAAGACAAAGGTTTAACAATGTTGACCAGAACCATAAACAGCTCCAGTTCAACATACCAAATAAATCCACGTGATGACTACAACTGTGCTCCAGTGTTGAGAAAACACCACGAGAGCCTCAACTGCTGACAACTGCAGCCTCGCAGCTGCTCCCTCAGCACTGGGTGACAGAGAGAGAGAGAGAGAGAGAGAGAGAGAGAGAGAGAGAGAGAGAGAGAGTGGGGAGGGGGGGAGGAGGGGGGCAGCACTCATGCACCCCAACTTGCCAAATGCCCAGTGCTGGTAGCACTGGGCATTTGGCAAGTATGATGTACTTGCAGCACCACTCTGTAGTCTGAAAACCACTCATTGACTCAATGGCTCAGAAAGAATGAGTTCTTTGATACACAGATTGAATCTGGAGTGCTTAATCTATAGAGCAATGCTAACTTCCCAGAGTATCAGTACAATGATGTCATAAATATAATTGACCATTTTATCTGTTATGGGTACACTGTCCAAAAAACTACAGTATGTGGCAGGAAGGGATTACTGGAAATGGGTGTGACATCATACTAATTTGGTATCCGATGGTTTTGGTATTCTGGAGGGTGCTATGACAGCGCCACTGGCATTTGTGGTGCACTGCATGATGGAATGTATGGATGGGGCCCAACTGCTCACTGCTGCAGGTGTCTGCTTGGGCTGTGGTCAGGGCAGGTGTCATGAACCTGAGCTGAAATGTCAGTAGCATTCCATGTGGTACAAAGATTCTCTGTCAACATATGGGGCAGCTAATACTATATGTGGAAAATGGTCCTGATTTCTCATACTAGTCACGGTATTGAATGATATGGGAGTAGTTTCAGCCCAGTACTTTCCACAATAATTATAAATGGTCATGGTACAGTACCAGAAAACATAGTGCACTGAAATCTCCTAAACAGAGAATAAGTTGGAAAAGTTTGTTGAGAAACTCTCAGAAAGCCTCTCTACTGAATGTTTCATGATGTGGTAAATATTTAGGTTGTGGCAGTTTTAGCTGGTTTGGTGGTCTACCATTCAGAGGTGTGTATGATTCAGCTATCCACACTTTCACCATTACCAAATTGATGATTCCTCAATACCTCAGAATTTATATATCAACTGATCCCCCCTTTAATTAAGTTGTGCCATAAATTTCTTTCTCCCCCGATTCTATTCAGAACCTCCTCACTAATACTATGATCCAAGCATCTGATCTTCAGTATTTCAAAAGCTTCTATTCTGTTCTTGTCTGAACTGTTAATCATCCACACTTCACTTCCATACAAGGTTATACACCATACAAATACCTTCAGAAAAGAACTGTTAACACTTAAATTTGTGTTTGAAGTTAACAGGTTTCTTTTTTTACAGAAATACTTTTCTTGTTATTGCCAGTGTGCATTTTATGTCCTCTCTACTTCAACTATCATTAGTTCTTTTGCTGGTCAAATAGCAAAACCCATCTACTACTTTTAAGTGTGCCATTTTCTAATCTAATTCCCTCAGCATTGAACTACGCCCCATTACCCTTGTTTTACTTTTGTCAGTATTCATCTTAAAACCTCTTTTTGGTAAACTATTCGCTCCAAACAACTGATCTTTAAAGTCTCTATGCCTGACAGAACCACAAACCTCAGCTTTCATTTCTTCCCCATTTGCAAATTTCTCCTTGGTGTCCTTTACTGCTCACTTAGTGTGGATATTGAATAACATTGGGAATATGCTACTACCCAGCATTCTCAACAACTGCCTTCCTTCCATGTCCTTTGATTATTGTAACTGCAGTCTGTATTGTGTAAATGCTGTAGATAAGCTTTCATTCCTTGTATTATACACCTATTACATTTAGAGTGTATTCCAGTAAATATTGTCAGGTTCCTTCTCTAAATCTACAAATGTGAGTTTGTCTTTCTTCAGTCTATCTTCTAAAATAAGTCATAGGGTTAGTGGCAAATATGCTAAATGTATTGTCACATTGAAACCACAATCAAGCCCAAATCCAAAGGCAGGGCCATCATTGAAGTAGAACACTTAGAACTGAAAGCACAGTTATTACTGAAGCCAATGTACAACCAGAACAGTGCTGACTTCGTGTATGGAATATTCCATAATACAACCATCGATTATTCCAGATACACAAACACAAGGTATTTCAAGAACAATCCCCAAATGATAGATATGAAATAACAAATAATTGATGAGTTGTTGGATTAGAACCAGCAAGCTGCAGCACACCAGCTGGCACCAGTGCTCCACACTGCTTACACCAGACGTTGTGGCAGCCTTGTTAGATATACTTTGATTTAAATAACTTTGCCATCGACATTTCAGCACGTAGAACAGTAGGGGCCAGCCGCCAGCCTCTCAGACAGTCCTTTTTCGAGTGCCACGTGTTTGCTGTGTTGCTTGTTTTGTAGGTAAAGGCGAGGCCTTCCCAAGTTTAGTCGGCAGAACATCAGTGATACTGCCCCCACCACTGCAATCTGTCAGTCACATAGCTATACCTCATAAAAGATGATGATTCATAAATGATAGCTGCAATCGCTTTAAGCCCTGATATTAAAAAGACACCTAATAAATGGTATATGCAGCTTCAAAAACACATCAGTTTCCCCCATTTGGCTATTTGCCACTTATGTCATCATCATGTAAGTTGAAGCTGTAATCCCGAAGCATAGATGCCTAAGTAAATTTACGATGTACCTCTTCGAGATATGTAGACATAATATTCCTTTTCACTGGGAGTTTTAGTTCTTTAGATGCATCTGGAACCCAATTATATTTCCTTAGAGTTGGGAGTCACTTAACTGTGAAGCTGTTCTTTCTCACTATCTTGCATTATCTACTTTGACAGGGAGCCAGTGACAGGTAATTAAATAACAGAGGGACACTCATCAGCATGTTGAACTCAAATGCAGAACTGACTTTATTAAAAGTGACTAGTTTATTGTTGGAATTCAACTTAAAATACTCTGCTTTTATTGTCGATGTTTGTAGATGTGGCATATCCAGTTTGCTTCACCTGAAAATTAGATCCTGGATTTTCCATATGGTCAGGCAATTAATTTCATAGTTTATGTTCTATAAAATGATGGAGCTAAAACATATAAATCTGTTATACAACACCTTTATTGCCTCAACAAGATTACATCACATACACCTGAACCACAGAAAATCTATAATAATATTTCAAAACCTGTTATAAAACGACGTGCCTCCAGCAGTTGGCACCAACATTTATATAGATTCTAACAATCAAAACATAGCTGTTTACATTGCTTAACATAGCAATTTTGATGATTTCAATTAAAAATTGAATAGTTTTAGAGGACGAGTTACAGAGTTTAGATTAATAAATTTGTTATGTTGCCAAAACGTAGAAAATGTAGTTGTACAATAATATATAATTTACAAAACAAAATAACTCTTTAATTACAGAATAGATTTCATTAATAACATGTTTCCTGGGTCTTTACATTAAACTGAATGATAATAGCAAATAGATTTTGCTATACAATTTGTTTTACTATTTGTTCACATTCATTGTGTACAGCCCAAATAAAAACTATATTTCCTAAGAATTTCATAATAAATCATCATAACTGTGTTCAATGTACCACAATTTCATCAATGCAGCCAATTAACAACATTACAACACGTACTCATTACGATTTGCTACATCGCAAAGTGGTATCGAATGGCTCAGTTGACCAGAAATTGCTGTTTTAATTAGGAGTTAGCATATTGTGTTGCTTTATAGCCTTCATGTCTTAAGTTCTAGGTACTCTTTTTTTTTGTTTTTAATAATTTATTTTTGCCATCTCAGCTGCACATAAAATAAGGTGTGAAACTGAGACAGCTCCTGCTTTCCGCTGCAGATGTTGCAACCACAGGAAGCACTGCTGTAAGGAAGAGACTTTTTGACACATAGCAGGTGACAGTTGTCAAAGTGGAGGTACTGTTGGTGGTTGATGCACTTGATAGGAACAGATGTATTTATGGAGCCACCTGAGAGGTGGAGATCTACATCTAGAAAGTTGGCTCACTGAGTTGAGAAGTACCAGGTGAAGTGGATTTGGGAGTTTTAGCATCGTGTTCTAGCACCCGTATGGTGTAAATTCGCATAGTCGTCAGTCATCTGTTTGTTTTGAATGGCTTGTGAGATAAAAGAGAGGGGAAAAAATTATTAGAGATAGAAAGGGCCTGTGACTGTTACGTATGGATTCAGGGGGAATTCGCCACAGTCCGTAAACAGCTGAAAGCTGTGGTTGACAGGCTACAGGCTGTTGCCCTGGGCCATGGTGACATTGCGACACCCAAGGTGAGTGCTTTGGTGCCTCTGGAACCTGTAGCATCACCTGGGATCTCTGATGCCACTGTGCCCTTGGATTTGGATGGCCCTGCCAGTCGTCACTTGCCTGATAGTGATTGGCGAACCGTGGCAGGGTCGTGAATCCCTGAGTGGAAGGCAAAAGTTGGTGCTGGCCACAAGGCTGTACCCTTACGCCTCTGTAACAGGTTTGAGGTACTGCCCACTGCTGAAAGTACTTCTGAGCCAGCAAGGGCAGCCCCTCCTGTTGCGGCAGTGGCTGGTCTTCCTGAGAGGTCTGGACAAGTGCAGAGGGTGGGATTGCTTGTCATTGGGAGCACCAATGTTAGGCGGGTGATGGAGCCCCTTAGGGTTATGGCAGCTAAGGATGGGAAGAAAGCCAATGTGCACTTCGTGTGCATACCAGCTGGAGTCATCCAAGATGTGAAAAGGGTCCTTCTGGATGCCATGAAGCGTACAGGTTGCAGCCAACTGCATGGATCGGAAGAGATTCTCTCTGGTTTCCAGCGGCTATCTGAGCTGGTGAAGACTACCAGTCTTGCTAGTGAAATGAAGGCAGAGCTCACCATCTGTAGCAATGTCGACAGGACCAATTGCAGACCTTTGGTACAGAGCCAAGTGGAGAGTCTGAATCAGAGGCTCAGACAGTTCTGCAACTGTGTAGGCTGCAGATTCCTTGACCTGCACCATAGGGTGGTAGGGTTTTGGGTTCTGCTAAATAGGTCAGGTGTCCACTACACACAGGAGGCAGCTACATGGTAAGCAGGCACTGCGTGGCATGGACTGGGCGGCTTTTTAGGTTAAACAGTCTCGGGAAGGATCAAAAAGGGCTCCAGTCTCAAAGGGTACAGGGCAAAGAAACGACAAGAATCGACCAAGCAACAGTCAGTATTGTAGTTGTAAATTGTCTTAGCTGTGTTGGAAAAGCACCAGAGCTTCAAGCACTGATAGAAAGCATTGAAGCTGAAATCGTTCTAGGAACAGAAAGCTGGCTAAAGCTGGAGATAAATTCTGCCGAAATTTTTACAGAGGTGCAAACTGTGTTCAGAAAGGATAGATTAAATAAAGTAGGTGGTGGTGTGCTTGTGTCTGTTGGTAGTAGTTTACCTTGTAGTGAAGTTGAAATAGATAGTTCCTGCGAATTACTATGGGTAGAGGTTATACTCAACAGCCATACCAAATAATAATTGGCTCCTTCTGCCGACCCCCCCCCCCCCTCCAAGTCAGATGATATAATACCTGAACAGTTCAAAGAAAACTTGAATCTTGTTACAAATAAGAAGTACCCCACTCATACATTTATAATTGGTGGAGACTTCAATCTACCCTCGATTTGTTGGCGAAAATACATGTTCAAAGATGGTGGAAGACAGAAAACATCTTCCAAAATTGTACTAAATGCTTTCTCTGAGAATTACTTTGAACAATTAGTTCATGAGCCCACACGAATTGTAAATGGTTACAAAAACACACTTCACCCCTTAGCCACAAATAATTCTGATCTAATAGAGAGCGCTATGCCAGATACAGGGACTAGTGAACACAAGGTCATTGTAGCAAGGCTTAAAACCATATCAACCAAAACCATTAAAAATAAAAGCAAAATATATCTATTTAAAACATCAGATAAAAATTTGCTTGATGCCTTCCTAAGAGCGAGTCTCCATTCCTTCCAAGCTAATTATGTAAGTGTAGATCAGATATGGCTCAAATTCAAAGATACAGTATCGACAGCAATATATAGATTCATACCGCATAAGTTAATAAGAGACAGGACTGATCCACCATGGTACACAAAACACGTCAGAACACTGTTGCAGAAGCAATGAAAAAAGCGTGCCAAATTCAGAAGAACACAAAATCCCCAAAACTGGCTATGTTTCACGGAAGCTTGAAATTTAGTATGGATATCAATGAGAGATGCTTTTAATAGTTTCCACAATGTAACATTGTCTCAAAATATAGTACAAAACCCAAAAAGATTCTGGCCATATGTAAAGTACACCAGTGGCAAAAAACAGTCAATAGCGTCACTGCGCGATAGCGATGGAAATGTTACCAATGATGGTGTCACTAAAGAGGAGTTACTAAATACAGTTTTCCGTAGTTCCTTCATGAAAGAAGACGAAGTAAATATTCCAGAATCTGAAACCAGAACAGCTGTTAGCATGAGTGACATAAAAGTAGATATCTTAGGTGTTGCAAAACAACTCGTATCACTTAAGAAAGGCAAGTCTTCCGATCCAGATGGTATACCAATCAGGTTCCTTTCAGAGTGTGCAGACACAATAGTGCCTTTCTTAGCAATCATATACAACCACTCATTTGACAAAAGGTCTTTTCCTAAAGACTGGAAAGTAGCACAGGTCACACCAATATTCAAGAAAGGAAATAAGAGTAACCCATTGAATTACAGACCCATATCACGACCTAAATTTGCAGTAGGATTTTGGAGCATACACTGTACTTGAACATTATGAATCACCTTGAAAAAAATGATTCATTGATACATAACCAACACGGATTCAGAAAATATCGTTCTTGTGCAACACAGCTAGCTAGCTCTTTATTCCCATGAAGTAATGAGTGCTGTCAACAAGGGATCTCAGATCAATTCCATATTCCTAGATTTCGAGAAGGCTTTTGCTACCATTTCTCACAAGTGAATACTAATCAAATTGCATGCATACGGAGTATTGTCTCAGTTGTGTGACTGGATTCATGATTTCCTCTTAGAGAGGTCACAGTTTGTAGTGCTAGAAGGTAAATCATCGAGTAGAACGGAAGTGATATCTGGTATTACGCAAGGTAGTGTCATAGGCCCTATGCTGTTTCTGATTTACATAAATGATCTAGGTGGTAATCTGAGCAGTCCTCTAAGATTGTTTGCAGATGACACTGTAATTTACCATCTAGTAAAATCATCAGACAATCAGTTCCAATTATCAAATGATCTAAAGAGAATTTCTGTATGGTGTGAAAAGTGGCAATTGGCAATAAACAAAGAAAGTGTGAGGTCATCCACATGGGTACTAAAAGAAATCCGATAAATTTTGGGTATATGCTAAATCACACAAATCTAAGGGCTGTCAAATTGACTAAATACCTAGGAATTACAATTATGAGCAACTTAAATTAGAAAGACCACATAGATAATATTGTGGGGAAAACAAAACAAAGACTGCACTTTGATGGAAGAACTCTTAGAAGATGCGACAAACCGACTAAAGAGACAGCCTACATTACACTTGTCCATCCTCTGCTTGAATATTGCTGCTCAGTATGGGATCCTTACCAGGTAGGACTGACAGAGGACATCAAAAAAGTGCACAGAAGGACAGCTCATTTCATGTTATCACACAATAGGGGTGAGAGTGTCACTGATATGATACGTGAGTTGGGGAGGCAGTCACTGAAACAAAGGTGGTTTTCTTTGTGGCGAGATCTATTTATGATTTCTCTTCCAAATACAAAAATATTTTGTTGACACCCACCAATGGTAAGGAAAGCGTTTCTGAAGAAGAGAAATTTGTTAACATCGAGTATTGATTTAAGTGTCAGGAAGTCGTTTCTGAAAGTATTTACATGGAGTGTAGCCATGTATGGAAGTGAAACATGGACGATAAATAGTTTAGACAAGAAGAGAATAGAAGCTTTTGAAATATGGTGCTACAGAAGAATGCTGAAGATTAGATGGGTAGATCACATAACTAATGAGGAGGTATTGAATAGAATTGGGGAGAAGAGGAGTTTGTGGCACAACTTTACCAGAACAAGGGATCGGTTAGTAGGACATGTTCTGAGGCATCAAGGGATCACCAATTTAGTACTGGAGGGCAGCGTGGAGGGTAAAAATCGTAGAGGGAGATCAACAGATGAATACACTAAGCAGATTCAGAAGGATGTAGGCTGCAGTAGGTACTGGAAGATGAAGAAGCTTGCACAGGATAGAGTAGCATGGAGAGCTGCATCAAACGAGTCTCAGGACTGAAGACCACAACAACAACAACCCACCTACTTAGAGAGAAATGATCATCATAATAAAATAAGAGAAATCAGAGCTTGAACGGAAAGATTCTTTTTCACACACGCTGTTCGAGAGTGGAATGGTAGAGAACTAGTATGAAAATGGTTCGATGAACCCTCTGCCAGACACTTAAGTGTGAATTGTAGAGTAACCATGTAGAGGTAGAGCTGAGATTTGGAGAAGAGAGCAAAGGTTGTCCCTGCCATTAATCCTGATCATGAAAATGTCATCAATTAATCTAAAGAGACAAGGGGTTTTAAATGTTGACAAGATCAGAAGAACTAATTGTGGGTCAGGATGTGGCTGACTAGGAGGATTAGGAAAAAGGTGATTGGACTGGTGTTAGGAGGACATTGGGAAAGCTAGTGTTCCATAGTTGCAACACCATCAGCATGGCATATGTTTGTGTATAAGGATGTCATATCCACAGCCAACAACGAATCTGGAGGTAATGGAATGGGAAGTGTGGAAAGATGGTCAAGGAAGGGAATGATGTATTTAATGGTGGATGGGAGATTATCGACAATAGTTTAGAGGTGTTGGTCAACAAAAGCAGAGGTTAATTATGTGCAAACATTGTACCCAGCCACAATGGGACAAACCGTAGGGAGACCTGTGGGTAGGGTTTGTGGAGCAGGTAAAAGGTAGGTAGATGTCAGGTTTTGGGATGGACCCAAGGCCTTAAAGAGCAGCTGGAGGCCCTGTTGGGCATCTGGGATCGGATCACAACTGTAAAGTTTGTATGCAGATTTGTCGGAAACTTGGTTGAGACCCCTCAGCCACAGACTCACCTTGGTTCAGCCTTTGTCTGCAGGATGTATAATGTCTGGATTGCTTTACAGGTTACAAATAGCTGTATGTCCCATAGCAATGATGTTGGACTTACTGGGAATGGACTTAGAAAAGGAAGGTGCGGCCAGGTTAGAAGTGAGGAATTCCTGAAAGGATACCAGGGGATGACTAAGTGGCAGGAGAGGAGGATTATGACTGGAGGGAGGTTGAACTAGTTTTTGAGCTATTTTAAAGAAGGTTCTTTGTGGGATTTTGGTGGACTGTTGTGAGTGGGGTGTGGGGTGAAGAAATGTTTCCACTGGATAGAATTAGTAAAGGAAAGCAGATCCTTTACAAATCCAGCATAACTAAACATAGATTTTGGGTTACAGGTGAGGCCTTTAGAAAGTAATGGGACTTTTGCGGGGATCAGAGTTTTGGCAGAAATTTGAAAACAGTGTTATGGGATGGGTGTTGGATCCACAAGTCTACATGGGGGCTATATTTTTTCATTTCTTGGCTTGCAGGTGTGTTCAGGAATGTGTTTTGATTGTGATGACTATTAGATTATTTCTGTGAAGCCAATCACAACTCGCCTGTCCGTTTAGTTATGGCCTCTTTAAGTTCACAGTCATTGCTGCTACTAAGGATGATACTAATATAATCAACAAAGAGGTTACTGATAGTGGCACTGATGTTCAATGGGAAGTTGATTATGTAACACTGGAACAGAGTGCTCTAAGTACTGAATCCCGGGGCATGCCTTGTGCAGTATCTCCATAATCAGAGTGGTAAGTAGTATTGATACTTTCTGTTTCTTGTTTGTAAGACAGGAGCTGAACCAGTTCAGAAGGATGCCTCTGATGCCAAGAATTGTTGTTGTCTAGCGGAACTTTGCAGTCTGTAACATCTACTGTCTTTACCAAACCTATGCAGATCTCAACTGATTTCAGTTTTTTGTCTAGAACATATAGGGTGGAGCATATAGCAGTCTCTGTGGATTTATTCTTCCTCAGGCCATGCTGACAATCAGAGAGGATTTGGTTTCTTACCAGAAAATAAGTTACTCTTTGATAAATTAATATCTTCACTGCTGCTGCTAAGGAGGATCCTGGTATCAATAAAGAGGGTACAGTGGCACTGATGCTCAATGGGAAGTTGTTTACGTAAAATCGGAACAGAATTGCTCTCAGTACTGAACCCTGGTGCACACCTTGTGCTGTGTCTCCATAATCAGAACAGTAAGTAGCATTGTTACTTTCTGTTATGGATCAATAATTTTACACATTATTTTTCTCACTTTTCTTACGGATTGGGATAACTTTTGTCACTTTCATAGAATTAGGGAATATACCTGTCATCAAAGGTGAATTGTATGCATTAAAGAGTGGGGCCATTATTTTATTTATGTAGTTTACCTGTGGTCTAGGAGGCCAGCACTGTAGCTCAGCGTGTTTGGTCAGAGGGTTGGCTGCCCTCTGTAATAAAAAAACTGAGTTAATTGATCAACGGCGAACTTAAATGGGTGTCTTATGACGTCTGCCAAAAGCAGATGCAACGAACGAAAGTGAAAAAAAAGGGATTTTTTTTTGGGGGGGGGGGGGGGGGGGGGGTTTAGAGCCATTGATCCATATTCAAAATGTCTTCAGTCCCGGGTTCAAATCCAGACACTGCTTAAATTTTGATTAATACTCAACATTGATGGCCAAAGACTTCCGGCATAAGAAGTCACCTATTGCTCTACCAATGGCCTTGTCAAAGAGGGTGGAGGAGCAGACAGAGGTTCAGGGCACTCTCTTGTCCTTGGAGTGGGAAACTGCCCCTAAGGGTGGAAGAATCAGCAATGATGATGAGGATCGAGAACGCAATGGAAACTACTGCATTAAAGCCACGTAACATGTATCCACAGGACATGTGGCCTGTAATTGAAGAAGTGTCATGATAATCTCTCCACTGGCAAAAGATTCTGGAATAGTCCCCCATTCGGATTTCCAGGAGGGGACAGCCAAGGGGGAGGTTACCATGAGAAAAAAATGAATAATCAATGGAAGGATAACATTCTATGAGTTGAGGCATGGCATGTCAGAAGCTTGAACATGGTAGGGAAAATAGAAAATCTGAAAAGAGAAATGCAAAGTCTCAATCTAGATGCAGTAAGGGTCAGTGAAGTGAAGTGTAAAGAAGACAAGGATTTGTGGTCAGATGAGTATAGGGTAATATCAACAGCAGCAGAAAATGATATAACGGAAGTAGGATTCATTATGAATAGGAAGGTAGGGCAGAGAGTGTATTACTGTGAACAGTTCAGCGACAGGTTTGTTCTTATTAGAATTGACAGCAAACCAAAACTGACAATGATAGTTCAGGTATACATGCCGATGTCACAAGCTGAAGAGATAGAGAAATAATGATAATTGAAACCTTCAGCTTCCGACAGGTGGTGTTGATATACCTCGATGGGGACAGCTAAAAATGTGTGCCCCGACCGGGACTCGAACCTGGGATCTCCTGCTTACATGGCAGACGCTCTATCCATCTGAGCCACCAAGGACAGAGATGAATAGCGCGACTGCAGGGACTTACCCCTTGCATGCTTCCCGTGAGACCTACATTCCCAACTGTCCACTTTTATGTTTATTTAGGAAATCAGACAATCTCATATAAAAGATTTTTTCTAAAATTTTTGAAAACACTATCAGTAGGGCTATTGGCCCATAATTTGAAACATCTTCTGGACTTCCTTTCTTGAGCAGTGGTTTCAGTTTTGCTATTTTTAAGCATGAAGGCAAGGTTCCCTATGCCAGTGAGGTGTTGCACAAGTGTGTCAAGGGTTCAGCTAAGGCAAGACAGCATTTTTAATAATCACATCTGGTACTTCACCAGTTCCACATGAGTACCCTATTTTTAAGGTTTCTAAAACTGATAAAATTTCTTCTGTATTTATAGGTGAAAGGAACAGTGATGTAGGCACATTTCTTATGCTACTGGATGGTGGAGGTGATATTTTGTTGTGTTCTTCCAGTCCACTCACTAATTGTTCACTTATGTTAGCAAAATAATTGTTGAAGGTTTCTGCAATTTTTGTTGGGCAAGAAATCGTTTGTTCTTGATAACATAAATTTATATTTTTATACTGTTTGGTTTCACTTGCTGTTTGATTTTTGATAACTTCCCATATAACTTTATATTTGGTTTTTGAATTTTCAATGTATTTGTCATTTGCCATTGTTTTAGCTTACCTTATGACATTTTTGAAGATCCTCTTGTAATTCTTCAGGTATGAATGAAATTCGTGGGGTTTGTTCTGTGTCTTTGTTATATTGTGTAATCTTTTCTTCTCTACGCAAGAGATTCAAATACCTGCTGTAATCCATTTGTTCATTTTGAAGTTAAGTTGATATTTTTGTTTTTTAATGGAAATGCAGCCTCAAAGTACGACATGAAGATTTCCTTGAATTTTTCAAACTTTTTGTTTATATTTTCAAAAATGGTTCTAATGGCTCTGAGCACAATGGGACTTAACATCTAACCTAAGGACATCACACACATCCATGCCCGAGGCAGGATTCGAACCTGCGACCTTAGTGGTCGCGCGGTTCCAGACTGAAGCGCCTAGAACCACTCGGCCACACCGGCTGGCCTGATATTTTTGCAAGTATACACTTCATACCAGGTTTCTTCACTTAATCTCTGTATAGAAAAGTTTGTTTGTTTGTTTCTGAACTTTTTGTTTCTTTTTCTCATTTGTTTTGCTTGGGGTGTGAAAAACAATGAACTGAGCATAGTGATCACTGAAGCCAGTATGAAGATTTCCAGCAAAGAATTTATGATGTACACTGGTGTTTATTAATATCTGATCAATTGTTGGGCTTCTTGTTGTAACGCTTGCAGGAGAATCTATGGTGGCTTTTATGTTACATGTTTCCAGAAGGGCAATTAAGCTTTGCTGGCCTTTTTTTAGATTTCCTGAAAATCAATATTAAAATCTCCACATATGATCACTGTTTTGTTGAAGTTTTTTATAGTATTTAAAGCTACTTTCAGTTGATGACAGAAATCATTTAAGTTCCAATCAGGGCTCCTATATAGACAGGTGATTATTAATTTTAATGCAGATAGTTCAACTGCAGACACTTCAAAAACTCTCTCTCCAGCGAACAGTTCAATGGGTTTTATATTACAATAACCAGTACCAGTTTTAACAAATGTACATGACCCTCCATGGCAAGATGTAGTTCTCGAGTATGATGATGAAAGATTGAAGTCTGCAAGTTTGGTGACTGACATTGCATCTTTAGGCAGCCAGTGTTCTGTTATACATGTTACAGAAGCGTTTTTTAACTCATTAGTAAATAAAATTTCAAGTTCACCTAATTTGTTTTGCAATGATTCAACATTTTGATGAACCAACATGAAATAACAAATTTTTTTAGACTTTGGCATATGTAATTGATCATTTACCTTTATCTTGTCAATAAAAAATCATGCAGGTGTATTGGAAGTAGTTTTCCTTTTTCCTACTGCTCTTATTCTTCTGTTATCATCTGCTGCAGAATTTTCTTGTGGGTATGGCTCCCATGTTACTTGTTCAGCTGTTCTAGTTGTTGATTCTGCTGCTGGTGTTAGAACTGGTTTTGCAATTCATAGAGCTGTTATTGTATTCATTGTTGTTGCTGTGACTGAATATTGTGGGCACCTTGTTTCTTCTTTTGTCGTTGTTGATGTTGGTGACAGGTCATGTTGACATTGTTTCCTTTGGATATTTGGGGGGGGGGGGGGGGGGCTGGGACAATTTATTGAGAATTAGTGACTGAAATTGTTGGGAATCAGAACTGTGTTTTCATGTTCAGGAGGCAGTTGACTGGTTTCATTTCTCACTGTATTCCAATATTCCACACTGCCTTTGCTTTCTTTGAGAATGTTGCCACATTGTTCTCATAGCCATTCACTTCACTCTTGCTACAATTTTCTTAAGAATTATGACATATAGCCTAGTGTATGAGAAAACAGGGTTGTGATTTTTAAGTACTTCAACGGATGTCTCTTGTTTTTGCAGGAAAGCTTTATGTCAGTCATTATCAATGGTTTCCTTTTGGATTCTTTTGATTTACTATGTTTCAGTTTGAGAGGAAAAGCAAAGTTAAAATAGTAGAGAAATGTATTTAAGGAGAATTACAATCTTTTGTCTGCACCACCTGCGTCATATACTCCATTCCATTTATCTAATGGTCAGAAATCATTGGATATTTTCATATTTTTGCTGCTGTAGTTTCTCTTTCACTGTATATTTAATGTTGCAGCTTGAAGAGAGGGGATTGGTAAGGTAGAGGACTTTCGACACAGTCTTTATCCACATGTTCTAAAGACTGATACAGACAGTTTGTAAATATCGGGTCTAGATTAGATTAGATTAATACTTGTTCCATAGATCGTGAATACGACACTTCGTAATGCTGTGGAACGTGTCAGGTTAATAAATGATGTCTGTACAAGATATTACATTGCACAAAATATTGCATGACACTAATGTTTAAGTTGGGTTTTTTTCCCTCCCTTGATTTATATCTAAAAATTCAGCCAATGAGTAGGAGGAGTTGTCATCTAGAAATTCTTTTAATTTATTTTTAAATGTTGGTTGACTATCTGTCAGGCTTTTGATGCTGTTTGGTAGGTGACCAAAGACTTTTGTGGCAGCATAATTTACCCCTTTCTGTGCCCAAGTCAGATTTAACCCTGTATAGTGAAGATCATCTTTTCTCCTGCTGTTATAGCTATGCACACTGCTATTACTTTTGAACTGGGTTGGATTATTAACAACAAATTTCATAAGTGAATATATATACTGTGAGGTTACTGTGAGGATCCCTAGATCCTTAAATAGATGTCTGCAGGATGACCGTGGGTGGGCTCCAGCAATTATTCTGATTACACGTTTTTGAGCAATGAATACTTTTCTACTCAACGATGAATTACTCCAGAATATGATGCCATACGAAAGCAGTGAATGAAAGTAGGCATAGTAAGCTAATTTACTGAGATTCTTATCACCAAAATTTGCAATAACCCTAAGAGCATACATAGCTGAACTCAGACGTTTCAGCAGACCATCAATGTGTTGCTTCCAGTTTAACCTCTCATCAATGGACACACCTAAAAATTTTGAAAATTCTACCTTAGCTACAGACTTCTGTTCAAAGTCTGTATTTATTACTGGAGTTGTGCCATTTACTGTACGGAACTGTATATACTGTGTTTTATCAAAACTTAAAGAGACTCCGTTTGCTGAGAACCACTTAATAATTTTGTGAAAAACATCATTTACAATTACATCACTTACATTCTTGGTTTTTGTATCATCAGCAAAAAGAATTAACTTTGCATCTTCATCAATGTGGAATGGTATGTCATTAATGTATATCAAGAACAGTAAAGGACCTAAGACCGAACCCTGTGGGACTCCGTACTTGATAGCCCCCCCAGTTTGAGGAATCAGCTGTTGTTTTAACATTACATGAACCACTTATTTCAACTTTCTGCATTCTTCCAGTTAAGTATGAATTAAACCATTTGTGCACTGCCCCCCCCTCAAACCACAATGATTTAGCTTATCTAAAAGAATTCCATGATTTACACAATCAAAGGCCTTTGAGAGATCACAAAAAATACCAATGGGCGATGTCCGGTTATTCAGAGCATTTAATATTTGATCAGTGAAAGCGTATATAGCATTTTCTGTTGAAAAGCCTTTCTGAAAACCAAACTGACATTTTGTTAGTACTTTATTTTTACAAATATGGGAGGCTACTCTTGAATACATTACTTTCTCAAAAATTTTTGATAGAGCTGTCAGAAGAGAGATTGGGCGATAGTTGTTGACATCCGACATATCCCCCTTTTTATGCAATGGTTTTACAATGGCATATTTCAGTCTATTGGGCAAAACACCCTGTTCCAAAGAGCAAAGAGCTATTACATACGTGGCTGAGAATCCTACTTATCTGTGGGGAACAAGCTTTAAGTATCTTGTTGGAAATGCCATCAATTCCGTAAGAGCTTTTACTTTTCAGTGAGTTTATTATTTTACTGATTTCAGAGGGAGAGGTTGGTGGAAATACAGTTGCTTCAAACTGCACATGTATGGCCTCTTCTATTAGAAGCCTCTTCTAGTGAAGATCTAGATCCTATTTTCTCCACAACATTTAAAAAATGATTATTGAAAATATTTTCAATTTCTGATTGTTTGTTAGTACACTTGTCATTCAGTTTTATGGCACTAAAGTCTTCCAGTGCTCTTGGTTGCCCTGTTTCCCTTTCAATAATATTCCAAATTGCTTTAATTTTATTATCAGAGTTACTGATCTCAGACATGACACACATGCTTCTGGACTTTTTAATAACTTTTCTTAGTACCGCACAATAGTTTTTATAATATTGAACAATTTCGGTGTCAGTACTCCCTCTTGCTGTTAGATACAGTCCTATTTTACGGTTGCAAGATCTTCTTATTCCTTTAGTTAGCCAAGGTTTTTTATGTGTTTTCTTAGAATTATGTTTAAGAAAACATATAAAAAACCTTGGCTAACTAAAGGAATAAGAATATCTCGCAACCATAAAAAAGAACTGTATCTAACAGCAAGAGGGAGTTGTTTTGGTACGGTTTTGCACCTTGTGGGGAAAGTCACAGTAATTTTCAGACTGAATGAGCTTGTGAGATTCAATAGAAGTTCCCTCGCCTGTCCCAGAGTTTGAAAATCAACATTAAAGCTGCCACAGAAAATTATTCCTTTTTTTTGTTTTGGTGAAGTTTGTTTATGAATAGTCCAAGATTTTTGAGAATGATAGTTACATTATGTGTTGGGGAATGATAACAAATAATACAAAATAATTATATTTGATTCTCATATTTCAACTGTAGAGAGCTCAAAAATCTTTATCTTTATTTACATAGCCAAACCGGTCAAAATTTCTATATTTTACCGCCTTTTTTATAATAAATATGGCTGCACCTCCACCTTTCTGAATTTTTCTACAATAATGAGGTGCTAATATATAGCCAGGTATGTTAAATGAGTAAATTTCGTCTGATTTTAGACATTGCTCTGTAATGCATAGGAAATTTACATATTTCTTGTTTGTTGTGAACAGGAAATCAACATCTGCAGGCATTTTAGGGATTGACTGGAACCTAATGCACCCTTCATCATTCTGAATCTGCTTAGTGTATTCACCTCTTAGTCTCCCTTTACAATTTTTACCCTCCACACTGCCCTCCAATACTACATTGATGACCTCGTGATGCCCCAGATCATGTCCTACCAACTGATCCCTTCTTCTAGTCAAGTTGCGATACAAATTCCTCTTCTCCTCAATTCTATTCAGTACCTCCTCATTAGTTACGTGATCAACCCTCTAATCTTCAGCATTCTTATGTAGCACCACATTTCGAAAGCTTCTATTCCCTTCTTGTCTAAACTATTTATCATCCATGCTTCACTTCCATACATGGCTACACACCATACAAATACTTTCAGGAAATCTATACTCGATGTTAACAAATTTCTGTTCTTCATAAATGCTTACCTTGCCATTCTACATTTTATATCCTCTCTACTTTGACCATCATCAGTTATTTTGCTCCTCAAGTAGTAAAACTCATCTACTGCTTTAAGTGTCTCATTTCCTAATCTAATTCCCTCAGCATCACCTGACTTAATTCAACTACATTCCATTATCTTTTTGCTTTCGTTGGTGTTCATTTTATATCCTTCTTTCAAGACACTGTCCATTCTGTTCGCTTGCTCTTCCAGGTCCTTTGCTGTCTTCGACAGAATTACAATGTCATCAGCAAACCTCAAAGTTTTTATTTCTTCTCCGTGGATTTTAATTCCTACTCCATTTTTTTTCTTTTGTTTCCTTTACTGCTTGCTCAATATATAGATTGAATAACATTGGGGATAGGCTACAACCCTGTCTCACTCGCTTCTCAACCACTGCTTCCCTTTCGTGCTCTTCGCCACTTAAAACTGCCATCTGGTTCCTGTACAAACTGTAAATAACCTTTTGCTCCCTGTATTTGACCCCTGCCACCTTCAGAATTTGAAAAAGAGTATTCCAGTCAACATTGTCAAAAGCTTTCTCTAAGTCTACAAATGCTAGAAACGTAGGTTTGCCTTTTCTTAATCTATCTTCTACGATAAGTTGTTGGGTCAGTATTGCCTCACATGTTCCAACATTTCTACTGAATCCAAATTGATCTTCCCTGAGGTCGGTTCCACCAGTTTTTCCATTTGTCTGTAAATAATTCATGTTAGTATTTTGCAGCCATGACTTATTAAACTGATGGTTCAGTAATTTTCACACCTGCTTTTTTTGGGATTGGAATTATCATACATTTGCTCACCAGATGGTAGAGTAGGCTATCAGTAGTTCCAATGGAATTTTGTTTATTCCTAGGGTCTTGTTTCGACTTATATCTTTCAGTGCTCTGTCAGACTCTTCACATAGTATCATATCTTCCATTTCATCTTCATCTACAATCTCTTTCATTTCCATAATATTGCCCTCAAGTACGTCCTACTTGTATAGACCCTCTATATACTCCTTCCACCTTTCTGCCTTCCCTTCTTTGCTTAGAACTGGTTTCCAACTGAGCCCTTGATATTCATACAAGTGGTTCTCTTTTCTCCAACGGTCTCTTTAATTTTCTCGCAGACAGTTTCTATGTTACTCCTAGTGATATATGCATCTATATCCTTACATTTGTCCTGTAGCTGTCCCTGCTTAGCCATTTTGCACTTCCTGTCGATCTCATTTTTGAGACGTTTGTATTCCGTTTTGCGTGTTCCATTTACTGCAATTTTATATTTTTTCCTTTCATTGATTAAATTCAATATATCTTGTGTTACCCATGGATTTCTACTAGCCCTCGACTTTTTACCTACTGGATCCTCTGCTGCATTCACTATTTCATCTCTCAAAACTATCCATTCTTCTTCTACTGTATTTCTTCCCTCGTTCTTGTCAATCACTCCCTAATGCTCTTTCTGGAACACTCTACAATCTCTGATTCTTTTCGTTTATCCAGGTCCCATCTCCTTAAATTCCCAACATTTTACAGTTTCCTCAGTTTTAATCCACATTTCGGAACCAATAGATTGTGGTCAGAGTCCGCATCTGCCCCTGGAAATGTCTTACAATTTAAAACCTGGTTCCTAAATATCTTTCTTACCACTATACAATCTATCTGAAACCTTCCAGTGTCTCCAGGCACCTTTCTCGTATACAACCTTTTTTAACGATTCCTAAACCAAGTGTTAGCTATGATTAAGTTATGCTCTGTGCAAAATTCTACGTGGTGGCTTTCTCTTTCTTTCCTTACCCCTATTGCATATTCACCTACTACTTTTCCTTCTCTTCCTTTTCCTACTAACAAATTCCAGTCCCCCATGACTACTAAATTTTCATCTCCCTTCACTATCTGAATAGTTTCATTTATCTCATCATAGATTTCTTCAGTCTCTTAGTCATCTGCCGGAGACAGTTGGCATATAAAATTATACTACTGTGGCAGGTGTGGACTTTGTGTCTATCTTGGCTACAATAACGTGTTCACTATGCTGTTCATAGTAGCTTACCTGTGCTCCTATTTTTTTTTTTTTTATTCATTATTAAACCTACTCCTGCATTACCATTATTTGATTTTGTATTTATAACCCTATATTCAATATAATAGAAGGAAACATTCCACGTGGGAAAAATTATATATAAAAACAAAGATGAGGTGACTTACCGAACAAAAGCGCTGGCAGGTCGATAGACACACAAACAAACACAAACATACACACAAAATTCAAGCTTTCGCAACACACTGTTGCCTCATCAGGAAAGAGGGAAGGAGAGGGGAAGACGAAAGGAAGTGGGTTTTAAGGGAGAGGGTAAGGAGTCATTCCAATCCCGGGAGCGGAAAGACTTACCTTTGGGGGAAAAAAGGACAGGTACACACTCGCACACACACACATATCCATCCACACATACAGACACAAGCAGACATATTTAAATATGTCTGCTTGTGTCTGTATGTGTGGATGGATATGTGCGTGTGTGCGAGTGTATACCTGTCTTTTTTTCCCCCAAAGGTAAGTCTTTCCGCTCCCGGGATTGGAATGACTCCTTACCCTCTCCCTTAAAACCCACTTCCTTTCGTCTTCCCCTCTCCTTCCCTCTTTCCTGATGAGGCAACAGTGTGTTGCGAAAGCTTGAATTTTGTGTGTATGTTTGTGTTTGTTTGTGTGTCTATCGACCTGCCAGCGCTTTCGTTCGGTAAGTCACCTCATCTTTGTTTTTATATATAACCCTATATTCACCTGACCATAAGTGTTGTTCCTCTTGCCCTGAACTTCACTAATGCCCACTACATCTAATTTTAATCTATCCACATATCTTTTTAAATTTTCTAATTTACCAGCCCGATTAAGGGATCTGACATTCCACACTCCAATCCATAGAACACCAGTTTTGTTTCTCCTGATAACGACATCCTCCTGAGTAGACCCCATCCAAAGATACAAATAGGGGACTATTTGACCTCCAGAATATTTCGCCCAAGAGGACACCATAAACATTTAAACATACAGTAATGCTACATGCCCTCGGGAAAAATTACGGCTGCAGTTTCCCCTGCTTTCAGCTGTTAGCAGTACCAGCACGGCATGGCCATTTTGGTTAATGTTACAAGGCCAGATCATTCAGTAATCCAGACTGCTGCCCCTCTTCATAAACCACACATTTGTCTGGCCTCTCAGCAGATACCCCTCCATTGTGGTTGCACCTACAGTACAGGTATCTGTATCACTGAAACATGCAAGCCTCCCCACCAACGACAAGGTCCATGGCTCACGGGGGTATTCTGGTGGTATACAGAAAAATTAGTGAGAGAAAAAGTGGTACAGAAAAATTTCTCTCACATATTTGGCATGGGTAGCAGACTATATTATTGACTAGGATACCTTAATGGGTTTGGTTGTAAATGTTGAGAGTCTTCATATGTTTCTTTTAAGCTGTTTGTCACTGAATGAGAATATTGGTTGTCATAAATAGTCTCTCTGGCTTTGTGAGACGGCATACGTGTCAATGCATTAAGCAGACCATTATTGTTAAAACAGACTTAGTTCCCATGATTGTTAATTTATAATTCGAGTTGTTCCAAATAAGTTCTTGACAAAATCTACAGAATACAATGAAAAAATGAATGTATATTTCTTCAATTCATGCTCATGCTCTAAGAGAAGCTTCTTTCTCTCAGAATATTTGAGATTATAACACTCTCTAGTATCCTTTGCCACATGGATGCCTGGGTACTGGTCAGAAATTCTGTGCATCACTTATTTTATCTTTCTTATAAACAGGACTGATATGAAGTCTTTTTCAGTAATATGTGGCTATTTATTGCGAGACATGCATGATATACATGGAGCATACTTAACGTCAAATATTATAGGAATATCTTCAAGACTTGGAACCATGTTCGCACTGATTAGTCTCAACTGTATTTTATTACTGGCAGTGATTATTTCATTATCAATTATTTATTACAGTTTAAGGTACTCAAACTTTATTGTGGTAGCATAAACATATATTTTAAATACAGAATTTAATAATTCGGCTTTCAGGTTGATCCATGAGAGACTAGATGGGAAGTTTCAATCCAGTCATTGATTGTATGGTTTATCCACAGCTCAGTTAATGAAATGCCCCATTTGATATTTACAAATATGTTATGGCTAAATATTTTTATATTTTACGTGTAGTCAAATGAAACTACTGTTTTAGCCTACCATTCATGAAATGTGTATAATAAAATGTTCCCATAATTACAGCCAGTGTCCATTAGCAGGCTGTGCAATTTTCTTATAACAAGACTTTGCTATGGATACAGGTAGTTTTGGACTTAACGCTAGCAAAAGTTCTTCCCATACATAAAAAGGGCTATACAGAAAAAATGGAGAATTACAGACCAGTTTCATTACTGTCTTCTTTTAAAAAAATAATAGATACTATAATGAAAAACAGACTTATGGATTATACAAATAAATACAACTTCTAAGCATAGAACAGTTTGCTTTCAGGTCTTGAGAGAAAACAGAAGCTGATAAATTTGAGGTGCCAGCAATAAGGAGGATTGTGAATAAATTATTTAGGTCATATCTAGAAGACAGAGTACAGACTGTAGAGATATCACAAATTTCAAGGAACTCAAATAATATGATGAAACTTATTTCAGATTAAGAATATTTGGAAACTGGAGCCCCTTAAGGAAGTGTGTTAGGCCCCTTACAGTTTTTCATTTACATCAATGACTTCCCACTGTGGGTCACACAAGAAAAAACAGTGTTATTTGCTGACGACAGCAATGTAGTAATTACAGGTAGGGCTCCAGAAATGTTAGAAGTAAAAGCTGAAAAGGCACTTATGGCAGTCCACAACTGGTCAAATAAAAACAACGTAACTCATAATATAAAAGAGACATGAACCTCTACATAAATAAAAGTCCAATATAACAAAACAAAGTATGTAACGAGACCATGGAGTGTGTAATTGGTACTAAAGTTTTAGGTATGTATGTCGATCAACAATTAAAATGGGATGGACATACAAGGAACTCGGAAACAGAATTAACACAGCATGTTATACATTATAAATATTAACCTCGGTGATTAATAGCTCATGCCTAAGAATAACACACTTTCCACACATACATTGTAGCATCAGTAATGCTTAATATTCAGGGGTGCAGGGCTCAGAATGTAAAAAATATGTTCAAACTGCAAAAATGAGCAAACACCTCCACATGTGATCATCAAACCAGATATAGTGATTGCTTGTACCTATACAGAATGAATAAAGCAAAGGTCCAAGCGACTGTTCTACTAAGGAGTCAAGAAACATAATAAACTGCCAAATGAGAGCAAAAACATACAGGAACTCTGAAATTTAAAACATATCTTAAAGAACATTTTTAGTAAATGTTTTTACTCAGGTAAAGAGTTCACGGAGCGTAAAATTATTACAGATACTGGAAGATGGAATATGCTTGTAAGAAACACAATACAATACAGCCTGTAGTTTATTCCATGCAATTGAATACCAATGTGGATTTCAGAGGAGACTTAACATTCATTTCTCTTGTTCTTTCTGCTGACATAATTCTATAATACAGTTTGTGCGTGGAAAACATATCTTAACGTGAATTTCTTATGTATATTCTGTTTTTTTTGTGGGTTATCTTATGTACCTGAATTATAAATAATGCATATATGTATGTGTAATGATGATATCCATACAAAGAAATTTGTCTATAGATGAATGAATAAATAAATAAAAAAATACATATCTTTCAACAATATTAAACGGATGAATTCTGTCCCTTCATAGGTTCTTAAGTAGAGCAACAAGTCTGTAAATGAGTTTCACCAGAATGTCTTGTATGACAGATGCCAATGACATACTGAAACCAAAACTCTTTTTGGAAACTGTAACACAGAAGCCAGGACAACACTGGCAAAAATGTATGAAATAGCAAAATGCCCAAATAAAGCAAGTAGAATATTAAACTAGCACTGATTCATAAAACACATAAGTGCACAAAAGATTCTAAGGAAATCAGATCTTTCATCTTTAACTGATGCAGATATTAAATGATGGAAAGACTGCTATTGGTGCTAGGCTGATTGGTAGTTTCAGAGTTATATTGTCACCCCATTTATGAACTAAAAAAGAGCTGTTTTTTTTTCAGAAAGTTACTGAAAAAGAGTAATCCCGCTGTTGGCATATAGGTGCATCTTGTCGCTAGAACATAGCAAACTTAACACATAGACAAAACAGGATTTAAAAAGGCACAGTTCCTTATACTTATTTTGACCGCTTTCATGGTCACACAAGCGAATCTCATTACCAAGTTGGAAAGTAGCAAGAGGAAAGGAGTTGTGAACTCCCTCTAGAAAAGCTTAAACTGATACGTAATTAACTTTTCCGCAACATACTCTAAGGGTCAAATTTAAAGACGGCAATGGAGTCTATTTTGGTTCTGTCCTTCACTTGCCGTGCTGTACTTCACTTTCAAGTGATTAGAGATTTAGTTAACAAATTTCATTTTAAGGAAAAAAATGTCACTTTTCAATGTACATAAATTCAGTGTTATTTGTGAATTCTTGCTGTATGAACAGACTTCTTTTTTCAGTAGTGTACTGCAAGTCCTGTGAGTACACGCTTTTAACAGAATTTTAACTCTGCAAATCAGAACGTATTCTATATGCTGTTATTACAGTTACACTTCCTATTTTACGTGGTGATACGGGAAGATATTTTATGAATAACGTCATACTGGTCGGTATCATACAACTGATATTTTCCCCGTATCGTTTACTATCTCTATGACTCAACCTCACTGACTGTCATCGACGTTTCACCTTCAGTTACGTAATATCGTGTCGATACGAGCAGTCTGGCCAACTGGCGAGTCTACATATTTGCCGATGTGACGTCATGGTACTTTAAATGGAAACAGGGTGAAGCTTTCCGGGCTCCGGCAATACTGTATATAAATAAAAGTATGTTTCTACGCGCATCGTTAATGTAACTTTAGTGTTAAGTGTATTGTGGTGTCCTTGTGATTCGCGTTGTACAGTATTAATCTCGTGGAATATCCGGCTAAGTTAAATTTGCAAAGAAAAAAAAAAAAAAAGCAAGTGGAGCCATCGCTTAGTGAGTGCTGAATAATTTTCCACAGGTAAGCGATGTCTACACTTAATAGTGACATGAGCGTATAGTAATATATTAGGAAAGTATTGCTAATTATTTCGTATAGTCGCCTGTAAACACTGCCAAAATTTCACAACTCTAAATTACAGAATTGCGCCAACTAACTTTAAACGCCCATCCTTGAAATTCCCGAGACGATAGCTTTTTCACACGTCTTAGTTATTTCCTAATCAATTTTGTTTCAGAGAATCACCTGTCTCCTCCATTGATGCTTTTCTTTGAATCAGAACAGCGCAGAAAAGCAAAACTCTCATGAAGGCTGGTGAGTATCAAATACAGCATCAAAATATGTCTTCCAACTCATTATTAGAGCTTTTGACAGCTGTGTGTAAATGCCTTTGTTATCAGAATAATATCTTCATTTCTTTCTCCCGTTTCGAGTTTTTTTGCAGTGGATCGTAGTTATATATATATATTCTGTACCACCGCGTTCTTATGTATGTCATCGCCAATTGTATCTATTTATTGGATCTTCTCCATTGTCGGCATGAAGACAAGTTCGAAGCGAATTATTTTCAGTTACTACTGTGTATTCGTTTGTTAAAAAATTAGCTGTTTGTTAAAGGAGTAAATGTAATGTCTTTCTTTCGTAGACCCGTCAATTTTTTCCCCCTAGACTCCCAGTCTTGTAATCTTATTTCGCAGCACACTAAACATTTCAGAACGTCGCAGTTATTACAAATTTCTCCTGGATTTTGTTTTTAAATAAGTGTCTGCTTCGAGTATTTGTCTTGACGTGCGTTTTGGACCCATAGAACATAACAGTAGCCAGACACTACGTAAACGAATTTTCATCTACTCTTTCAATGTGTTGCACTCATATAGAATAAATCTAATTACTAATGTAAGGTCGACAATTTCTAGGGTATGTCATAGTTGTGAATTACCAAATCTACTGGCAACTGTTACTATCGTGACAATACCTGAAAATTTAAAAACATTGTGCGCATTATGTTTGTTTATGCGATCTGTGTAGCATACTTTTTATTTTGTTATTATACTCATCTGACTTTTGAGATTACTTCCACGACTTTTGTGAACAGGTACGTCAGATTTCAGACGTTTTTATTCGTAAACGCTTCCTAATTTTAATTTGTACATTTTGATTCCTAAGGTTTTACTGTTGTAGATAAAAATAAAAATTAATTTATGGAACCTCCAATATTCAGCTTGGTGATTATCTTGTGGATTGAGAAGCTGCTTTAGCTATATTTAATCAGATCGCAACCGGTTTCGTGGCACTGGAAACCACATCTCGTCAGGTGACATGTGCATAACAATGAATTATCTAATTTTATTGTTAGTAAATTTTTATGGACATATATCACAACATACAGTAATGGGATTACAATTTGCACTGTTCTAAATGTGTACTACGAGTAAGAAGTATATTTCTTATCTCTCGTACGAGATGTGTAAATACTCTGTGTGTTATAAAAAATCGTGATTCTTTTCTTCCCCGATTCTTTCCTTAGGATGGAACAACTTTTTTAATGTGTTGCAGAAGTTCAGGATTATCGTCATCGATTAGCAAGAAATAGCATGTTGATGTTTATATTTCAAATTCCCCGGTTCTGAAACTTCAGTCGAGATATTTGCCGTTTTCCTGGGGCGTTTTAAATCGCCATCTTAATGTTCCTGTTTCGTTTGCTGTGTGGCTCCTACTCAATTGACGAAGGTTTTCCTTTCTGATTTGCTGTGCGCCATAATTTTACCACCGGGTGTTTGGTGTCACTAATAATCGTTAATCCAGAAAGTGGACCATAAGGTCGCAGGATCTAAGACCAGGTCAGGCACAAGGATTTATCAGTCTGCCTTTAGAGTAGCCTTAATCTCTCGGTGATGTGAAGTGCCAGTAAACAGGTGGATCGGTTCCATTTCCGCGGTAGGACTGCCGGGGTAGGTGAAGTGCGCCAGGACTGCCGAATCGGCGATTAATTTAAACAACTTGCAAAGCAGGCAGCTGAATAACCCTTTTGTGGGACTCCAATCCCACCATGTTATACAATTTTACCTTAATTTCTTGTCACAAAAGGGATCATAATTGTCCGTGGCCGTTAAGTTAGTTTGAAACTTAAGTAGCAGGTGGTAACACGAGGAAAAATTTTATGACTTATGACATCAGTGTTTGTCAGGACAGAGTTAGTGGAGTTTACTAATAGCCATGACATTTACGTGAATGTACACGGGCATTCTTATATTCCAGTGTTTTCTTACTGTAAAGTTAACCGTAACTTCTCTGTTCTACCGGCGAGGCTAGACGTACATCTCAGGAGTAGGACATTTGCTCTTGAAGCCTTGAAATACAACAAAAAGTATTTCATATAATATGTGAGACCTGTGGGTAGCAGAACTTACTACTTATTCCAGATCACTAACCCTTACTGTGCCATTGGAAGATAATTGCCCAAGCATCTCACCTAGAATTCCGTGCTCGACTGTCTCGGATTTCGTTGAAATTTTATGTGAACATTCGCACGTCTCCTCTATGAACATTGTCGAAGTTTAACGTTCGTCAAAGCAATAAAGGTCAAGATGTAGAGATGTAGTTACTTGTTTGACTTTTGCGCGACGTTGCGCAGAGCGAGAGTGAATTTCTGGTGACAGAGCTGTTAATAGCTTAGGCTATATGTTGTGGAAAGAAATGGAATCTGGCCAACTTGTACAACATTATACGTACTCTTAAGATTAATAACGAAAAGATTTTTACAAGCGATATTCAGACGGAACATTTTACGCAAAAGCGCCCTAAAAAAAAATCAGTGTTTAGCTTCATATGTCTCAGGGATTAAAGACATGACGAAAGTGAACCAGCTTGTAAAAACCTAACAACCCAAGGTTCTCAAATTTAAAGTTTCATTTATGCACCACTTTCCAATACTGAATAAATTAAGTCCAAAGTCGAAGATTTTGTAATACAGTATCTTCGAACTCATATGTCGTATGTTAAACTCATGCTGAACGTGAAACTTAATACGAAATTGCTAGGTTGCATAAGGATGATAAGTGTAAAAAGGTGAAAATAGGATATGTTCGACACTTCTTTTATAAATACCGTTTTCTGCTAAAGCTTCAAAACCAGTTTCATTGGAAACAACATGTCTTACCCCCGCCCCTCCCCCTCAACAGCGGGTTTAATTTCCAGTGTGGGGCTAACAATGCTACATGAATTAAGGTAATTAGCCGGAAAATCGCGCTGCGAATAAAGTTATAACTGCGACAGAGGGCATTATAAACGTGAAACTTTGGACACTACAGCTTAGCAGCATAAGGTTTTCCAATGTCAACTATCATCACGTACTGCTTCCCAAATTTCTATAAAATAACTTCAAACCTGATTTTCATAAAAATTACGAAAAAGATCATATTCAATTTGCTTTTAGAAAATCAACTTTCCATTACTGGTTTCAGACAAATCACGGCTGGAAAGAGCCTGTTTCAGGCGTCGAGAAAATCATGTTCGATTTTCCGATGTATGCTAACAATATGTGGAAATGGATAAATGTGAGGGATTGTGCCACGGCAACAGGCGACATTGCAGCAACCTGTTGCCTGTGTTTCGTTGCATGTGGTTTTTATTTTTGAACTGACAAGTAATATCTGACTATGTTCATGGTGACATTGTCACTGGCCATTCAAGAACATGAACTGACAGTCCCATTCCGCAAATTCAGCCACGGATTGGTTTCTTCATCCAGGTTCCCAAGCCCGTGTTTTATTTCTTAATTTCGGTTCCTTATGGTTGTACCTATCTGCTTACAAAGCCATTAAGTAAGTACCTTACCTTCAATTCTTAAATCTGCAGGAATATCTCAAATAGATGGCATGCAAAAAGTAATATCAGTTTTGATTTTATACTTCTAAGCATTGCAGTTAACATTTTTAGAAATTTTTGATCCACTTTCTGTCGTTCTTTTTCTGGAAATTGACACTGTTGGCCAGATGACGGTATCGAAGGAAAACAGAGCGTTGAAATGGAGGTGTTGTTACGGTACCAAAGAAGCATCTTGTCTTCGGGCCAACAAAATAAATTAGCCGGACCTGGAGGATGCATAAATTTTATCAGAGCATCATTTTGTTCCATTGATATGTCAATAATGTTGCCGATCCACCATTCATTATCGTACGTACAGGCAGTGTAACGGCCAGGTAATAACTCCGTCACTTTCAAACTTAGCATGATAGTGCTAGATACTCTGCGAAGAAAAATTTGTGTTATTAGTACATTAACCGAGCTCGAGTCAAGTGTTACAAATTAATGATGGGTTCAAATTGCTGATGATCTCTCATACCGGCAACAATGCTGCTTTCTCACCATCTTATTTCTTGAAACTTTTTGCTCTCTTAGGTTTCTTGTTTTGGAACTTGCTGTATATATATTTGATGTCTTGTACATTTCGGTCGTAAAAGTTGAACAGATTTTGGCGTCAATATTTAATTTGTTGATTACCTTTGTAGCCTTGTGCGAGTGGACAATCGCATGATTGTACCACCAGTCTCATCGGCTGTGCCACCAATCTCATCATACGGAGATGGCTAGTGCCAAAAAGTTCCATTCCGTTTCAGTATTGACATTGTTTTTGTGGCTACACAAATTCTGATAATTTTTATATTATGCAACTGAAATAATATACTTCGGTGCTCTTGGTTTGAGTCGGCAGTCGACAAAAAAGTAACATGTTGCAAGTGATTTGAAATAATGCAATTGTTGTGACTTGGCAAGACAGCCAAGCCACTATGAGATAGCCGAAAGGCACGCGTTTAAGCTCACGCAGGCTGGCGTGAGGTCTGGAACAGTTAAAGGAGTTGAGTCTAGTAAAAAAAGTACGTAGCTTCTGGAATACTTAACTTTAATCCATAATTGGTGAACATCGGTCTGACGGTACATACATCACAAGATAAATAGCAAATGATAATGGCGCCTTGCTAGGTCGTAGCAAATGACGTAGCTGAAGGCTATGCTAACTATCGTCTCGGCAAATGAGAACGTAATTTGTCAGTGAACCATCGCTAGCAAAGTCGGCTGTACAACTGGGGCGATCGACGCGCAGGTCGCCGAAGTGGCGTCAAATCGAAAGACCTGCACCAGGCGAACGGTCTACCCGACGGGAGGCCCTAGCCACACGACATTTCCAACTGGGGCGAGTGCTAGGAAGTCTCTCTAGACCTGCCGTGATGCGGCGCTCGGTCTGCAATCACTGATAGTGGCGACACGCGGGTCCGACGTATACTAACGGACCGCGGCCGATTTAAAGGCTACCACCTAGCAAGTGTGGTGTCTGGCGGTGACACCACAGCAACAACTAACAGTTTGCAACATCCCTTCGTCGACATAATAAGCCACAAAAGAATGTAATGTAACTTGCGAATTTTCCCCACGAAACCCTTGAGCAGCGTCTTGAACAACAAACTAATAATTTTCAGCAAAATCTTCGGGACCTAAATTAAGAAACGAAATTATAGGCTTGGGAACCTGAACGAAGAAACTAACCCGTGGCTGATATTGCGAGACCCCTATGGTGACGGGGCTACCAGTTCATGCTCTTGAACGGACGGATCCAGCACAATATAATCAGATATTACTTATCAATTTAAAAATAAAATCCACATGCAAGGAAACACAGACAACAGGTTGCTACAGTGTAGCCTGTACCTTGGTTCAGTCCTTCATATTTCGCCATCATTTTCAAGTACTGTTAGTACACATTCGAAAATCGAACGTGATTTTCTGGATACTTGAAAAGATGCCCTTTCCAGATGTGATTAGTTTGAAATTAGTAACGTGAAACAGATTTTCTAGAAGCAAATTGAATGTGATCTATTTTTATAATTTTTACAGAAATCAATTTTGAACTGATTTTTCAGAAATTTGGAAAGCAGTACGTGATGAGTTTATATCAGAAAACCTTATGTTGCTAAGTTGTAGTGTCCAAAGTTTCATGTCTATAACACCTTCAATCAAAATTATAACTTTATATTCGCAGCGCGATTCTCTGTCTTAATTGCTTCAATTTATGTAGCATTGTTAGCCCAAATTCGAAATTAAACCCGCTGCTGTCGGGGAGGAAGGGGAATGTGGGAAATTAAGACATGTTTCGAATGAAACTGGTTTTGAAGCTTTGACAGAAAACGGTATTTGTAAAACAAGTGTCGATATCTTCTATTTTCACCTTTTCACAAAAATCATACCCTTTTCGGCGAATTTTATATTATTGGTAAATAGTAGGCGCATCACATTTTGTATTCCGCATCCTTGTGCGATCTAACAGTTGCGCATTAAGTTACCTGTTCAACATAAGTTTACTCTACGAGATACAAGAATCCAAAATTTAAATTTTTTTCGTGCCGTGATTTTCGCGAGCAACATTTATCCCAATTATCGAGGATTGGTAGCTTGCGTTGGATAATCAAATACACATTGTTTTGATGTTCAAATCATGGTATTTGTAATGAGTACAGTTTGAAGAGTTTTGTTGAACAGTTTCTTTGCAAAATCAGTTCGAAAATACTGCATTTTTTACTGTTTTACAAAATCTTCAATTTTGCACTTAATTTATTTGGCATTGGAGCGTGTAGCATTAAAAAACTTTACATTTGAGAACCTTGTGTTGTTAGGTTTTTGTAAGCCAAGTTTCACGTTCGTCACACCTTTAATCCCTAAGGTACATGAAGCTAAACGCTGAATTTTTTTTTTTTTCGTGCGATTTTGCGTAAAATATTCGGTCTGAATATCGCCTCTCCATTATTATTCCACAGGACATACCATTTCATTGCTTTAACGAAAGTTAAGCTTCACCGATGTTGGTTTTGGGACATGTGCGAATGTTCAGAGAAAATTTCATCGAAATTCCTGATGGTTGAGCAGGAAAATGTCCCAAAATTAGGCGATTTGACATAGAATGATCGAGCTACTACTGTAACTGAATGGGAATATTGAGAAACGCCACATGCCCATTTTTGGCAAAATCGAGTTACCTATGGTTTTTTACTACAAACATATAGGCCGATCATGATATAGAGAAACGCCATATGTCCTCGCATTTTCTGTGTTGTTATGCAGCCATTGTATCATTCAAACTGAAAGAAACCTACCACATATACAAAGAATATCGGCTCTCAAAAATTTATGTTGTTTTAAACGGAGAGAATAATTGATATGTGCGTATAAATGACAAGAAAATGCACGATTTAAGGCGTTTTCTACCATTTCTACCAAAAGAGGAAATCATTCAGAACTTCTACACTGACATATACAGCTGCCAACATGTGTCATAGAATAAACCAGGTCTGGAATAAGATTCCAAAAAGAATGCAAAATAGGCATGATTTGTTTGATTTTTGTCCATATTTGCAATAAAGTATGAGTGGTGTTTATGCTTATTTATTATAAAATGTTGAGGAAACCCACATGTCCACTAAATCAAGTTTAACTTACGCCAAGAAAACGTATTCTGACTGTTTACAGTCCATTGTCATTCTTCCCTCTACATTCATTTTAACTGAAAATGAGAAGAAAACCGAAATTTCAGCATAATTTTAAGACGTGGAATGTTTTTCATATCTCCTGAAAAGTTTCGTTTTTTTGGTGATGTAGAGTTTCTTTATGTTCACATTCAGTTATAATTAGTATCGCGTGGTTTTCTCAACTACTTACAACATACGAGTCGGTTCTACCGCTAGATAGTTAGTTAATTACATGTTCCATAGGTCTTATGAACGATTCTTTTATTGAAATTATGTGGAACAACTGAAATTCGTCTGTAGAACAGAAGGAGTTGTCCAGAAAAAATGATTTTAGGTTTATATTGAAAATGTTTTCTGACACCTGCCAAACATTTTGTGTTATTGGGCAAATGATTTTTGTTGCTGTGTATGGAAGTCTGTTCTGAGCCACTGACAGCGTTGATACGGAGTATTGAAGGTCTTTTTTCGCATGCATACTCTGAAAACTGCTGTAAAGCACATGACAAAGCGTACTTACCACGGCAGCATGTGTTAAGAGCTTCATTCCGTTCCATTCGCGTGCGGAACGCGGGAAGGATAGTACTTAAATTGCTCGGAGAGCGTATCTAGCCTACGCGGCCCGGACTCGACTGATACGAAGGGATGGCGGTTGTCGCTGAGACACCTGCTGGTTTTTTTCGTGCCCAGTTTCACTGGACCGTTTTCTGAAATAATTGATTTTCAGCTTTTTAATTGCTGTTATTTCCAGCGATGAATGTAGACATCGAACAAATTTTGAAAAATCTTAAGAGTCCATCAAACTTTTGAATTATACGTTTGAAGTTACATCGACTCAAAGGATCACATAAAACGGATAATTAAATAAAAAAACTTAATCTGTCCATCGCTCGCTGCTTCTCTCGAAAAGTAGTGAGGAGTTGAATACTGCTAAAAATTCACGGCTACTCTCCTGTTGGTTCTGATTTTCTCTGTTAAAAAAAGTACGTTGTTGTAGAGGATCATGCCACTAATAGGACATTACCAAAAGTCATTGCTAAAGGGTAACAACTGAGGCTGGATAACTATGTTTCGTGCTAAGATGTCAATTACCGAGGGCTGCAAGCAGATAAAGGCATATTATGTAGACATAGGTAGCAGATCAGCTATCTGTTTTTATAAACACTGTGAATGAATTGTTAACTTTTTAATCCATTGCTGTCGCCATAACTTCCTTCCTTTTATTATTTCATAGAAATAGGAGGCAAATAATAAACGTAAGTGTAAAATTTGTAGCGTTCTGTTTCTCTAATTATTTAGAATGGAAAACCCATTTTAGTCAAATTTATATGTTTACTTTTTAACAGGAATTTGAATACAATTGATATTTTGCTGACAAAATCAAAAATTTTCTTTCAGAAAACTCGAATCAACAATTTAGAGAGTAATCGAAATATAACATTTACCAGAAAGAGTTACATGAAAATGGTTAAGATTTCAGGGATGAATTAATCTGTTGACCAACGTTTATCGTCCAGTCCGTTCATAAACATACGTTCTATAATGTGGTGCTCTTTAAGTTGACTCCATCAGAAACAATGCCATTCGATAGTAATTTTGGAGGGGGCACAGAACGTCATACTGATTTTTTTTTTTTTTTTTTAAGTTTTATTTACAAAAAGTCAGCATCTCTGCTATGGAAAATTTGGTAAATCGGTTTTATATCCAGCTGTCGGCGAAAAATAAACATATTGTTATACAGACCAGTTGCAGGTTATTCAGAACCAAAATACTTGGATCGGTTTTAACCATCTCTGACCATAGGGAGCTCCGTTACGTTCCTAGATTCACACTTAATACTGGTTCTTGAAACTCTGAAAGCAGTCTTTCGCAGGATAATTGGCGTCTGCCAGTGAAGGTTTCTTACAATATCCGAGACACTCTTCCACATGACAAACGCAACTGTGACTACACAGGTTCCTCGCTCTTGAGCACTATTGTGGGATGGGTCGCACAAGTATTTTGTAAGCAGTCACCTTTGCAGGCTGACTGCATTTTCCCAGTATCCTACTAATAAACCGAAGTCTTGTAAATGCTTTACCTACGACTGATCAGATGTGATCATTCCATTTCATACCCTGACCAACTGGATTTGTATGAATTAGCCAATTCCAATTAAGACTTACATGATAGTGTGGTTTTTGTGAGGTGCACAGTTTTAGCTTTTAAAGAAGTTGCCTATCTTTGTGCCACTTTGAAAACTTGAGTTCTGGCTGAATATTTGTGCAGGTAGTACTTCATTACAGATAAGTGCGTCATCTGTAAAAAGGCTAAAGTTCTCTTGATATTATGTGCAAGGTCTTTAATACACAACAAGAGCCCCAACATACTTCGCTGAAGGACACCTGAAATTAGTTCCACTTCTGCCGGCGATTCTCGATCGATGATACTATGCTGCCTC
Source organism: Schistocerca serialis cubense (assembly GCF_023864345.2). Taxonomy (NCBI): domain Eukaryota; kingdom Metazoa; phylum Arthropoda; class Insecta; order Orthoptera; family Acrididae; genus Schistocerca; species Schistocerca serialis. Next base: position 468,516,444 of record NC_064646.1, on the reverse strand, counting down.
CTTCCTACCAAAAACTCTTGCAAGAAACGTAAGAGCAAAGTCTATTTGAATGTCTGCATCACTTGGTAAAAATTGATGAGCAGTAGCCACGGCAACAGTAACTTCTTCAATAATTTGTGGCGCAATTAGGTTTCGGCCTCTGTCTGGAGCATTTCCCAAATGGGCAGTTAATTCAGAATCATGTTCTTCGTCCCCTATGCGGTAAGAGGAACTCTGCGCATACCTTTAATGCGTCGATATTCGCGAAGAGCAGCGGCACTATTGCTGTTGTTTTGATAAAACAGCTTTACGAGTAAGCCCTGCTTGCCTTATCCAGACCCGTGTTGGCTGTCTGCAGTTGTAACGTACACTGGTGCTTGTGTTTCATCCCTATGTTGCCGAACCAGTACTGGCGTCTAGCGGTAAGTCATGAGGCTAACTCTGCTAACAAAGCAAATCCTGCAGAGCACAGTCAGAACATCATTCCTATGAAGCTGAGCTGGCTAAAGTCATGGGATAGCGATATGCACATATACAGATTGGGGGGGGGGGGGGATATCGTGTACACAAGGAATAAAAGAGCAATGCATTGGCGGAGCTATCGATTGTGCTCAGATGTTTCATGCGAAAAGGTTTACGACGTGATTATGGCCGCACGGCGAGAATTAACAGACTTTGAATGCGGAATGGCTGTTGGAGCTGGATGCACAGGGCCATTTCATTTCGTATATCATTAGTATTTTCTATATTCCGAGATCTACAATGTCAAGAGTGTTCCTAGAATATCAAATTTCAAGCATTACCTCTCACCACAGACATCGCAGTGGTCCACAGCCTTCACAGCAGCGGCATTGGCGTAGAGTTGTCAGTGATAACAGACAAGCAGCACTACGTGAAATAACCACAGAAATCAATGTGGAACGTACGACGAACGTATTTGTTAGGACAGTGCGGCGAGTGCCTTTGCTAGCTACACGACATCACCTGTAGTGCCTCTCCTGGTCGCCTGATCGTATCGGTTGGACCCTAGACGATTGCAAAACCGTGACTTGGTTAGATGAGTTCCGATTGCGGCGGGTAAGAGCTGATGATAGAGTTCGAATGTGGTGAAGACCCCACAAAGCCACGCACCCAAGTAGTGGCTCTGAGCACTATGGGACTTAACTTCTGAGGTCATCAGTCCCCTAGAATTTAGGTTGTTGTTGTTGTGGTCTTCAGTCCTGAGACTGGTTTGATGCAGCTCCCCATGCTACTCTATCCTGTGCAAGCTACTTCATCTCCCAGTACCTACTGCAGCCTACATCCTTCTGAATCTGCTTAGTGTATTCATCTGTTGATCTCCCACTACGATTTTTTCCCTCCACGCTGCCCTGCAGTACTAAATTGGTGATCCCTCGATGTCTCAGAACATGTCCTACCAACCGATCCCTTCTTCTAGTCAAGTTGTTCCACAATCTCCTCTTCTCCCCAATTCTATTCAATACCTCCTCATTAGTTATGTGATCTACCCACCTAATCTGCAGCACTCTTCTGTAGCACCACATTTCGAAAGCTTCTATTCTCTTCTTGTCTGAACTATTTATCGTCCACGTTTCACTTCCATACATGGCTACACTCCATACAAATACTTTCAGAAATGACTTCCTGACACTTAAATCTATACTCGATGTTAACAAAGTTTTCTTCTTCAGAAACGCTTTCCTTGCCATTGCCAGTCTACGTTTTATATCCTCTCTACTTCGACCATCATCAGTTATTTTGCTCAACAAATAGCAAAACTCTTTTACTGCTTTAAGTGTCTCATTTCCTAATCTAATTCTCTCAGCATCACCTGACTTAATTCGACTACATTCCATTATTCTCGTTTTGCTTTTGTTGAAGTTCATCTTATACCCTCCTTTCAAGACACTGTCCATTTCGTTCAACTGCTCTTCCCAGTCCTTTGCTGCCTCTGACAGAATTACAATGTCATCGGCAAAGCTCAAAGTTTTTATTTCTTCTCCATGGATTTTAATACCTACTCCGAACTTTTCTTTTGTTTCCTTTATTGCTTGCTCAATGTACAGATTGAATAGCATCGGGGATAGGCTACAGCCCTGTCTCACTCCCTTCCCAACCACTGCTTCCCTTTCATGTCCCTCGACTCTTATAACTGCCATCTGTTTTCTGTACAAATTGTAAATAGCCTTTCACTCCCTGTATTTTACCCCTGCCACCTTCAGAATTTGAAAGAGAGTATTCCAATCAACATTGTCAAAAACTTTCTCTAAGTCTACAAATGCTAGAAACGTAGGTTTGCCTTTCCTTAATCTTTCTTCTAAGATAAGTCGAAGGGTCAGTATTGACTCACGTGTTCCAACATTTCTACGGAATCCATACTGCTTCCCTGAGGTCGGCTTCTATCAGTTTTTCCATTCGTCTGTAAAGAATTCGCGTTAGTATTTTGCAGTTGTGACATATTAAACTGATAGTTCGGTAATTTTCACATCTGTCAACACCTGCTTTCTTTGGGATTAGAATATTATATTCTTCTTGAAGTCTGAGGGTATTTCGCTTTTCTCATACATTTTGCTCACCAGATGGTAGAGTTTTGTCAGAACTGGCTCTCCCAAGGCTGTAAGTAGTTCTAATGGAATGTTGTCTACTCCGGGGGCATTGGTTCGACTCAGGTCTTTCAGTGCTCTGTCAAACTTTTCACGCAATATCATATCTCCCATTTCATCTGGGAACTACTTAAACCTAACTAACCTAAGGACATCACACACATCCATGCCCGAGGCAGGATTCGAAGCTGCGACCGTAGCGCTCGCGCGGCTCCTGACTGTAGCGCCTAGAACCTCTCGGCCATCCCGGCCGTCGCTCCCAAGTAGTCAAAAAGGCACTGTGCAAGCTGGTGGTGGCTCCATAATGGTGCGAGCTCTGTTTACATCGACTGAACTGGATCCTCTGGTCCAATTTCAAACTTATTCTTTGGAATGGGAGGGAACTACAAGCTTTCGGAAACGTGATCTTTTAATTTTGTTGCAGTATAGTTTTCTGTCTACAGTGGTTTAGTTATAATCACCCTATAAGTATGTGACGCATGTATTTTTCAAATTTTTGGGCGAGTGCTTTCCAAACGCCATATTTCTCTGAAATGTAAATCCTTAAACGGTGTGCTGAAATGATGTAATAGATGGCATGCCAAAGTGATGTATTAAATACTAATGTAAATAAATTATTGTTATTCCGTTAAGATATTTTACGCATTTTATCGTAACTAAACTATTTATCGTCTGTTATATATACTGGGTGCAACAGGTATAAGTGTGTACCTTAATATGTACACACATCAGTGTGTTTGTTGTTTCTTCCCTTTGAGGAACAGCTTTCTACAGACACATCACAAACTCTATGACTCGACGTTTTCTGTTCAGTCGTAACGGCACTGCTAAGTGGACTACACCTGTCACTGTAGACAAACCATTTTGCTCCATAAATCCACACTTCAATACCTGATCTGCTGCCCATGGAGGAAAATAATCATTAATGGATACATTCAGTTAGAGGTACTACCCAACCTACAATAATTATAATGCAATAGCTATAATTATTAGTCTACAAATGATGTAAATACTGATGTAAGTTGCTCAGTATACTGCCCTCAATCACCAATAGGAATATCTGCACCTGTAGCTGTTATACCCTGTATAAACCAATGTGTATGTCCAGGATCTACTCCCAAACCACTGGATCGGTTTTAACCAAATCTGGCACAGAACAGCAGACCTCACAAGGATCAGCACGGGGGGGAGTGTTTATAACCTCCATGTTTTTTTTAGCCAGTGGAATATAGGGTGCCCTGCACAACAGGCATTGTGTGTTGGAACAGTATTGGCCTGCTAAATCGACCTGCTTTGTAGGGAGGCCTACATGTCAGGGGCAAAAAATAGTTTTCCAGATCCTGATATGTAGGCTACCCTGCATGACAGGTTTGTTGTGGAAGTAGTATCAACCTGCTTTATTAAACTGTATTGCACGGGCAGCAGATGCCAATGAGTGTGGGTGGGAACAGGTTTAGATGGGTAGAGGAACGGATGGACAAAGTGAGGGGGAGGAGGAAATGGATAGAAAGAGAAGAGGAGGGGGAGATGCAATGAGACAGGTGGAAGGTGTAGATGGTTGATGGGCAGGTGGAAAAGGAAGAGGTAGAGACAGATGATGATGTTCAGATGTGTGTGAAGTCTTATGGGACTTAACTGCTAAGGTCATCAGTCCCTAAGCTTACACACTATTTAACCTAAATTACCCTAAGGACAAACACACACACCCACGCCCGAGGGAGGACTCGAACGTCCGCCGGGATCAGCCGCACAGTCCACGACTGCAGCGCCTCAGACCGCTCGGCTAATCCCGCGCGGCAGTAGAGACAGAGATGGAATGGGGGGAGGAGGAGGATATGATGAGAGGTAGAGTGGAGGAAGGTATGGTCAGAGAGAGGAGGTGGAAGTAATGGACAGAAAGAGCAAGAGGGGGAGATGAAGAGACAGAAAGAGTGGGAAGGAGGAGACAGGCAGAGGTGGGAGGATGATGTGGATGGACAGAGGGAGGAAGAGGTTAACGTAGGAGAAGTAGGTGTGTTCAGATATTTGCTGATCGCATTCATGGGCATGCCGTGGGAAAAAGCTAGTTATTGTACAAAACACATTATATATTTTATTGTTATTATTATTACAGTCATACATCTCTGTCACCTGTTAAAAGTGGGGATGGTGGCATGTTATATTTCGATGAGGGGATTGCGGGGTGAGACAGAGACAGAAATAGTAACACTCTGTGGTATTGCTCTTTTCCCTTTGAACCTTGCTGTGGAGCCTCACCTTACACTCAGATTGCTAGATTTGCATTTCTTTCGCAGACCGAGCGATAATCCTGTCTGCTTATGTCATAGCGCCATCTCATAAGGAGCATGAAAGATAGCACAGTTGCGTACATGATGGCCAGAGAGCAAAAAGGCTACGCGAACCTGCTATAACCCTGGCGCTATTTAATGAAATAAAGCCCAGAGGAGCAAATATGAAGGCACGTGAGTGCTTCAGGGGACGAAATCTTACACAAACATTTTATTGCTGTAGGCCAGGTCGTCGTAGCAGAAGACGAGGATGATGCTGAGTATATGTTTTGGAAATTAAAAGAGGTATGAAAAATAGGATCTTCCAGTTAGCTTGACAAAAACGAATATCTGAAGGTTGGCGACATTATCGTAGGGAGTCGGAGGCTGGAACCAGTAAAATAAGGGGATATAAGTCTCTTTAAGTATGGAAGGCTATAGAACTAAACTCTGCCCGAACAGGCCATGAAGGCCCAACGGTACCTACCGGCCGCCGTGTCATCTTAAGCCCACAGGCATCACTGGTTGCGTATATGGAGGCGCATGTGGTGAGCACGCTACTCTTCCGGCCGTATGCCAGTTTGCGAGATTAGAGCTGTTACTTCTCAATCGAGTAGCTCCTCAGTTTGCCTTACAAGCGCTAGGTGCAATTGGGGGGGGGGGGGGGTATGATATTATCAAATGGAAAAAGTGAAGATGACATAAATAATAAAACAGGATAGGACAACACAGGTGTAGGACAACTGAACACAGCCCTTTGGAATAAAAACATAATAAAAATTACCATGCAGATGATATATAATTCAGTTGTTGAAAGCTTCACTGCGAACAATGCAGAAACATTGGTAGTAAATAAGCGTCAGCGAAACAAGTTGCTTGCGTTAGAGATGGACTTTTGGAGGTGAAGTCGTGGCATCTCCAAGCTGGACTGTATACCAAATGCTGATATAAGAGATGCTGTGGGTGTCGCTAAATAAATAATAGTCACCACAGAAACGGAATGTTTAAAATGATATAGACACCTAGAAAGGATGTGCGATACCCAATGGCTGAAGAAGAAGTGGACAAGAAAGAAGAAACCGTGGGTGGCCAAAGAGGAGCTGGGATCGTGACGTCCAGAATGTGGTGGATGCCAGAAGACTACAAGAAGGAAACTGTTATGACCGGAGGAAGTGAAATATGGGAAATGGGAAGCAGTGCCACCCATAGAATACTCGCATTATGATAATTAAGGAACATATGTGGATAGTATGAAGCTGTAGCAGACGATACGTAAGATATGTAAATTCGAAAGACAGACATACAAAGAAAGACAGACATACTTAAAGTATCCTTTTCCTGAGAAGTGATTGAAGACACTTTAAAACAATATTTACTAAATGAAACTCAATTACTTCGTTGGATGAATATCCACACAACTATATACAAAGGAAATGTCTCTGTGATGTGCTTATACGATAAAATGTAGTCATAGTAGGTGGCGGTGTGGTGAACTGTTACGTCGCTGGCCCGGTACTGTTGGCGTGTGATGGCCGACGTGCTGCTGGTGAAGACCAGGACAAACTGGGCTGGGTCTGCTGGCGTGGAGCACTGAGACGAAGCACCTGGCACTGCCAACTTGTAGTGCTGCAACTGAACTGCTGATGCAGCTGGGCAGAACTGCCGCTACTGCCAACTTGGGATGTAGCGCGTACCTGACATTGCACAGTCTGGCAGTGGCGTGAGTTGTTGGGAGTCGATGGATATCTGCACCTGGCGTAGTAAAACAGTGCCCTGCCGACAGCGCACTGTCTGCGATAGGCACGCTGCCTGTCGGGGAGGTTGGCAGCTCCAGACGTTGTGGAGGCGACGTGTAACTCCTTGGTGAACAGGCCAGGCCATATAAGGAAAAAACACTAAAGCGCCAAAGAAACTGGTGTAGGCATGCGTATTAAAATACAGAGATACGTAAACGAGCTGAATACGGCGCCTAAAACAGCAAGTGTCTGGCGCAGTTGTTTGATTGGCTACTGCTGCTACAATGGCAGTTTACCAAGATTTAAGTGAGTTTGGTGTTATAGTTGGCGCAAGAGCGATGGGACACAGCATCTCCGAGGTAGCTATGAGGTGGCGATATTCCCGTACGACCATTTCACGAGTTTATCGTGAATATCGGGAATCCGGTAAAACATAAATCTCCGACATCGCTGCGGCCGGAAAAAAATCCTGCAAGAACGGGAGTAATGACGACTGAAGAGAATCGTTCAGCGTGACAGAAGTGCAACCATTCCGCAAACTGCTGCAGATTTCAATGCTGGACCATCAACAAGTGTAAGCGTGCGAACCATTCAACGAAACATCATCGATATGGGCTTGTGGAGCCGAAGCTCCACTCTTGTACCCTCAATGACTGCACGAGACCGTCACCGACATTGGACTGTTGATGACTGGAAATGTGTTGCCTGGTCGGACGAGCAGATGAACGTGTACTGGTATGGAACAGCATCATCACTCCATGGGCCGTGCATGTCAGGAGGTAACTGTTCAAGCTGGTGGAGGCTCTGTAATGGTGTGGGACATGCGCAGTTGGAGTGATATGGGACTCCTGATACGTCTAGATACGACTCTGACAGGTGACACATATGTAAGCATGTTATCTGATCACCTGCGTCCATTCTTGTCCAGTGTGCATTCCGACAGACTTGGGCGATTCCAGCAGTACAGTGCCACACTCCTCACGTCCAGAATTGCTGCGGAGTGGCTCCAGGAAAACTCTTCTGACTTTAAACTCTTCTTCTGGCCACCAAACCCCCCGGACATGAACGTTATTAACATATCTGGCATGCCTTGCAACGTGCTGTTCAGAAGATACCTGTACTCTCGTACTCTTACGGATTTATGGGCAGCGCTGCAGGATTCAAGGTGTCAGTTCCCTCCAGGTTCCTGGTGGGGCGGCTGCCCGCACGGCCTGCCAAATGTGCAGAGGCGACGTGTAACTCCGTGATGAACAGTCCAGGCCATACAAGGAAAAAAAAAAAAAACACTAAAGCGCCAAAGAAACTGGTGTAGGCATGCGTATTCAAATACAGAGATACGTAAACAGGCAGAAGAAATGACTACCAGGCGGATACAACAGTACCAACAACAGGGCACATAGAAATCATCAGAGCTCTGTAAGAGATATTATGGAAATTAATTGTATATCTTTCTTTGATGGTGGAATCCACTTTTCTGGGATCGGCTTTCTGATTTAGCGTTATTCTCTTTCTTTTGATGAAGGCCATTGCTGTCGACACTGCGTCACACTAAAGAGAGAGGCAAGCTCGTGGTCGATATCTGTCTGATAACCATTTTTTGTCAGTGTTCAAGGCTTGCACTCATTAGCCGAGTCTGTGGATTCGATCCGCACCTGTTTCGCCATCCCCTTTCTCAAGCTACTTTTCATGGTGAAAATGAAATGATCGTATGGCATTGATGGCTACGATTTCCTTCCTGGAGAGGTTCGGTCGCCGAGTTGCAAGTGTTTTCAGTTGACGCCACACTAGGCGACTTGCGTGTCGATAGTAACGATAATGATATAATGATGAGGACAACACAACACGCTGTACCTGGGCAGAGAAAATCTCCGATCTAGCGGATAGTGGAACCCGGACTCACTGCGTGGCAGCCAGAGGCTTTTCGTGGCGATACGCCATATGTGGAAGCCGTATTCTGTCCGCAGGTAATAGGGATTAAGTGTTAAAAAGAACAGATATAAAAAGGAGAAGCTTCCGCACCGTCATCATCGTAATGCTGAACGCGAAAATTACTGCGATCGCTCCAGTCGCAAGTAATTCTTAGTCGTCATTGACTGTGCTAGAGAAAACATTGTAACAGTAGTGTGTAAACTGGTGGCCGGCGCTGTGTGTCCTCGCCCTAACAAGGTGCTAAAGAGAGCGGAGATTAGCACTTTACGTCTGCGCCGTCGGTGCCTGGAACAAGCCGTTGACCCTTCAAATGTGTGCCCCATACACTAAAATACATAGTGGATTACTTGAATGGCACTGTTTGTTTCTTCACTACTTCCGTGATAACACTTGATAATGACTGTCTCTGCCAGTTCCTTAGTGCAGCCAGAGAAACAAATGATGTTGAAATACCCACTGTATGTTCCAGCATCGTCTCATTTGATGGAAAACTGTTAAATTTCTATAATAGGATAAATTACACAAATCTAAAGGCATTACAATTAGGAAACACGTAAACTGCAACGATCACATAAATAATGTTGCGGGGAAGGCAAACCAAAGACTACGATTTATTGGCAGGACACGTAGAAAATGCAACAGGTATACAAAAGAGACTGCCTACACTGCGCTTGTTCGTCATCTAGAGTAGTGCTGTGCTGTATGAGATCGTTACCAGATAGCATTCACGCAGGAAATCGATAAAGTTCAAAGAAGGGCAGCTCTTTTTCTGTTATCGCGAAATAGTGTCACTGGTGTGATAAGCTAGTTGGGATGGCAATCATTAAAACAAAGGCGTTTTTCGTTGCGGTGAGATCTCTTTACGAAATTTCAATCATCCTCTGAATGCGAAAATATTTTATTGTCACCAACTTGCATAGAGAGGAATAATCATAATAAAATAAGAGAAATCAAAGCTGTGACTGAAAGATTGAAGTGTCCATTTGTTCCACGCGCCGTTAGACAGTGGAACGGTAGAGTAATATTCTGAAGGAGACTCGAAGAACCCTCTGCCAGGCGTAAAGTGTGAATTGCAGAATAATCATGTAGATGCAGAGGAGATGTAGATATACACAAATTTCAGAGAACTTTTGATGCTTTCATTGCAGCTAACGGTAAATAACATGGCTAACAATACTAAGCCGATGAGTACTCTGATTTATTGACGAACTCAAACACAGTCAAGGCACAATGAATGAAACAGTTCGTAACCTGTCCGTGCCTAGTGAAAGCCCACTAAAGCCCAAAACAGAACAAGATATTTTAACCAGCAATTCCGGGAATGAAAAGCCAAGCCGTCGTAAGCAATAACGAAGTCCGCCAAAGTGACAGTCCGGTAAGAATCCAACTCCACTGCCCTCAGCAGGTTCTCACAATGTCAGCTATTTGAAACGGTCCCTCGGGCGCTGGCTACGTGCCGTAACTGAAGGAGACGCTACAGTGGCGCCTTGTGGTGGACGTGATGTGCGAGGGTTGCCCAGAAAACAATGCAACGAATGCGAAACGGTGCGTGTGTATTATTTGAAGTCTCTTGAGTGAGCGCGCCAAGTTTCCGTCACTTCCGACAGATAGCGTAGCAGCAACTGTGGGGAATATTCCCAAGCGCTTGTGCAAAGTCTGTGGAGCATCTGATGTCGACATAAGTACTGTTAGTCGCTGGGTACGGAGTGTAAATGTAAATATCGTGTGACTAGGGCCTCCCGTCGGGTAGACCGTTCGCCGGGTGCAAGTCCTTCGGTTTGACGCCACTTCGGCGACTTGCGCGTGAGGTCATCGGAAGGCGGTTTTGGCGGAGCTCCACGATTTGTAGCGGTCGGGGAGGCCATCCACGGCTGTCACACCTGACCAAACCCCCGGACTTGTATGGGCCATTAAAGGATGCAATTCGTGGAAGACGTTTTGGGGGAGATTAAGAAGGTACTTCACACAATGAAGCACTGGCTCCGCCACCAGGATAAGAATTGGTACCGAGAGGGCATACACGCGGATGTTGCCTAATGAATTAAGTACATTCTCACTGTAAGTGTAAACAGCTTTAACACCGACTGATTTCAAGTATATCCATCTCCACAGACATGTAATATTGGGATAACCTACTGCTTGGTGCATGGTTGTGTTAGCCATACTGCAGTGCTGGCAGTACAGACAACCTATCAGTCTTTTATTTTGTGGTAATTTGAGTCTGCCGCGATTAAATCAGATGCATCGTAGCACGCATCTGTAATGTGATGGGTTTGTCCACACTGCCTTCCAGTGTACATCTTTGTGTTTAATGAGGCATGGAATTCCGAATATTTCCGATTACTGGATTGTCATTTGTTTCCTTTCTAAGATATGTGTAAATATGATGTTGAGTAATTACTGCAGCTCATTATTTTAACAAAATATGTCAGTATCGTGTATTAAACAACTCCTGCAATGCGTAAGTCAACAACAAATGCACTGCTGCTTGTACTCATTCTTTCCCTCCACTACAATGAAATCATCAGGTTTAAAGTGCTGGACGTCAATATTTACCTTGAATTCTCCTTTCTTGCTTCTCACGTGTCGTTTTTGTACCATTAGAACAGTAGGATCTACAACAATGTCTCGTAAGACCTGTGGAATAACAATATGCACGTTTGAATATAATGTAACTATCTTGTTTGAGCACAGCCAAATGGTGTTTCATAATATTATCGACAGAAGAAACTTTACCTGTGTATGCTCCGCTCCGTTTAACGATTGCCAAATTGTTATGTAACAGTTACTCCATATGACAAAGTGTCAGATCGTGATTGCTTCCATAAGATGTCCTTGTAATTACAGTTTTGTACACCATTCGGTAGCAGTAAATCTGTTGTTGCTTCCGGAAGTCTGAAATGTTGTCATTCCTTAGGTACTGATGGCCGACTTTATCGAAGGATTTACCCAAATCAGTGTTCAATAGCCCTAATGTGAATGCCTAATGCGACATAGAGGAGAAATATGCAAATAGGATATTACTTAAACAACTCGTGTACATCTTTTTTCGTTCTAAGGTGGGTAACGCTTAATCTCTCATCTGGCAGGCAGACATTGTTGTTGTTGTTGTTTTTGGGGAAGGAGACCAGACAGCGTGGTCATCGGTCTCATCGGATTAGGGAAGGATGGGGAAGGAAGTCGGCCGTGCCCTTTCAGAGGAACCATCCCGGCATTTGCCTGGAGTGATTTAGGGAAATCACGGAAAACCTAAATCAGGATGGCCGGACGCGGCAGGCAGGCATTCCTAATCCTTGCATGTGATGATATCCCCTTATAGTTTGCTTTCCGATAGCTCTAATTTTTTTTTAATCTCTTGCTCGTTATTACCCAGTATTTGCTTTTTCTTGCAGTTCGCGAGTCGATCTTTTTTCTCCTGTTGTCAATAACTTGAAGGCTACATTTTTAATATTACCGTTTGCGCGGTAGCCTTACTCTCGCATACAGAATTTGTAGTTTGATGTTAGAGACACGTGATTATGTATTACTCCCAATAGCAGCAGCACGGACAGCTGTGCTAGGCTATGGATTGGTAGGTGCCGGTTTCGATCCCGCATCAGTCAGTTTTAGCATTTGTATCTGTCGCTTCTCTCATCTCTATTAATGTTTCCTTTATGTATAGGGCCAGACACTAGTTATACAATAAATCAATGATTCTCTTCACTATTTGCCAATTTATCTCACCATACTCGGAATGCCTTTCAAATAGCATCATGATCAGAATTCCTTCCACCAGCAAATACTTTTTGTTATGACGATTGTCTACATCAGTAACAAAACCTCTGTAAAACGGAGCTGAAAGTAGTGCATCACAGCAAATGAAAAACATGTTACGCACAGTGTTGAGTCGATCGGTGATTTAGCAAGGGTCCGAGCTCAGTAACTTCACTGCTAAAACCCAAACAGTTTACTAGTTGTTAAATAATGCACCACAGATATTGTTTAACTCAGATTTCGATGTAGTTTGTTAAAATATTGAGCTGTGGTAGTTGTTTAACATCATCGTTACATATATTTTAGAATGGAAGCGCTGGTATTTTGAGTAAAGTTGGTCAGAAAATGTGGTACATATATGTTTGCACTGTGGTAGTTGCTGTGTCATACTTACTGTGAGTATATATCGATAAATCAGCCAAAACTGTAAACAGCAATGGAAAGAGGAGTTCTTACAGAATATATGCGGAACTATGCTGACCACTATGTCAATTAAGACACAAAACTTGTATGTGGTCATTTTGGACCATTCATTATGCTAATATTAGTTACCATTTTAAGTAGGACAACACCTTGTCACACAATTTTCCTATCAGGGCGGCATTATCCGCCATTTTTACAGGATATGCCATGGTGTGATTAAATTATACTGATTCAGCCATGTACTGTAATTTGAAAGTGTTTTACCTCGTAAATTATGGTAATATTTGCTGCTATTTGTTAAGTAGGGTAACTCTGCTGCTGGTGACCATCTCACTGTAGTGCGAGGACCTCGATTGACTAGCCCCACACAATTGCGCTAGTGATAAAAGGAAGAGGGATAGGATTCCTATTGGTCGAAAGAGAAAGAGGGGAGGGGAGGACGGGGAGGGAAGGGACCTCGAATGTACACAGTTGCCCCAGGTATGTGGGTGAGGGGGTCCCAGGTGTAAGGGGCTAGTTTGGAGATAACAGTGACTACTGCCTCAGATGTAATGTGATCCATCTTATCACTGGATGTCTTAAAAAGTGAGAGTCCTCTGGAACTGGTGCTACTCCTCTGTTTATATCGTCAGACACGCTGTGCCAAAAGGTCGCAGATAAACCAGTGTTTCCACCACACCCTTCTGGGAAAAATGGTGACGGCCACAAAGACTACGCTGTAACAAGTTCACAAACAAAGTTCTGAAGGAGTAACTGTCACACGCTATTTTAACATTGACAGTGACTGACTAAATACAGTCCCCGACAAAAGACGAATGTGAAGCGCCCAGAAGACATTGTCAGTTGCCTGTGTAACTTCACACATGTACATACCATCAGCAGGTATGTAAATGATTAGAATTGCAATTCTCTGTGACTGGTAGAACGGCCATGAGATTGCACTAGTGATGTTTGTGAATAATGGTGTTACCAGGCATCATAGGATATGTAAGGGACGTGAAAGCGTCAGATGTTGAGTAACCGCCGTGAAGGTCATGGAGATGCCGTGTACCCATGTTGGACAGCGTTATCAGCACTTGGGAGAGTTTGAAAGGAGCCTCATTGTGCGAGTCAGCCGGGACATCTGGTCGAGTCATGCAATATCCAGATTTGTGGGTCATTTGGATACGACTGTTGGACTGCATAGGAATGCCAGGGCAGGCATACTCGTCGACCACGAACAGGGAGGTCGCCGCATTGTACGCTAAGCACATCGTACTCCCCTCCGTATAGGGACCGGCCGTCGGAGAACAAGTAATGGGCTCTCTGCAGTACCTTCGTCGTTGGCTAGCACCAACCAGACTAGCGAAATACCGTCCAATGCGAACGTCGCCGTTAACACTACATCACAGATGAGTGTGTTTAAAGTGATACCGTGATGGGAAAGCGTGTACTGCGAATGAACTGCATCCCATTGCATTCAACGATGAACTGTGCTTCTGTACCATCCCTTATGACCTTCAGCGAGTATAGTGGCGCCCTGGGAAGAGGTGTCAATCTTCCAGTGTTGTGGAGAGGCACAGCGGTGTAACTCTTGGTTTCACGGCGGGGACAGTCAGCAGCTGTGACTTCAGGTCACTACTGGTAGTTGACTGCAGCGGCACAACGGTACGTCCTGCGTCCTCACGTATTTCCTCCCATGCGAGTGTGTCATGCTCGTCCACAAATGACGCGTGCCTCTATTTACTGTCCTCGTGGTGTTGAGGCACCCGTATGGCTAGCGAGACCCCCATGATGTGTCCCTGACAGAACATGTGTGGGACCGACCTGGACATCAGCTGTGTGCGGGTTCCGGTATCGAGGATACCGAGGGCCAGTTACAGCAGCCGTGGGACAGCTTGCCTCAGGAGACGTGACAACGGCCTTATCACACCTGTCTCAACTGAATCAGTGCATGTTTCCAGGTCAGAGTGGGCACAACGTCATACTGCCCAATTCTTCGTAAATTTGACTCTATTTTGTAATCAGTGAAATAATATCCTCTCATCCCGATTGCTTCGATGTTTTATGTTTATAATTCTGGCAGTCACAAATATTGGTCTAAATAGTTTATTTTAATGAAAAAGTTACCGCTTTCGGATTTATTACAAATCTGTCTTCAGATGGCACTTACAGCTTCGCCTTCTTTCCTGCCGGGGCCTCATTCTGTATTCGTTACTGGTGTGATGCACTAAGATAAACAGAAGGTTTATTGTTCATAGTTCGATAAAATTACGGGAGATATTTTTCGTTTTGACCTTCACAGAAATATTTATGAAACGATTTTTAAGTTAATAGAATATGAAATGTGGCGAAGACTTACGTGTTGCATGTTTGTGTGTGACGAATCCGTACTGTATTTGTGTTTTGCATTACGAGAGTGGCTTGAAAAGTTCTCGGAACAGAATAGAAAAAAAGTACATACTGGCAGAAGTAAAGCTGTGACGCCAGGGCGTGAGTCGTGCTTGGGTAGCTCAGTTGGTAGAGCACTTGCCCGCGAAACGCAAGGCCGAGTTCGAGTCTCGGTCCGGCACACAGTTTTAATCTGCCAGGAAGTTTCATATCAGCGGACACTCCGCTGCAGAGTGAAAATCTCATTCTGGAAACATCCC
Source organism: Schistocerca serialis cubense (assembly GCF_023864345.2). Classification (NCBI taxonomy): domain Eukaryota; kingdom Metazoa; phylum Arthropoda; class Insecta; order Orthoptera; family Acrididae; genus Schistocerca; species Schistocerca serialis. The sequence continues at coordinate 468,501,124 of NC_064646.1, read as the reverse complement.
CCAGGCTGTGGCTAAGCCATGTCTCCGAAATATCCTTGCTTTCAGGAGTGCTAGTTCTGCAAGGTTCGCAGGAGAGCTTCTGTAAAGTTTGGAAGGTAGGAAACGAGATACTGGCAGAAGTAAAGCTGTGAGGACGGGGCGTGAGTCGTGCTTGGGTAGCTCAATTGGTAGAGCACTTGCCCACCAAAGGCAAAGGTCCCGAGTTCGAGTCTCGGTCCGGCACACAGTTTTAATCTGCCAGGAAGTTTCATATCAGCGGACACTCCGCTGCAGAGTGAAAATCTCATTCTGGAAACATCCCCCAGGCTGTGGCTAAGCCATGTCTCCGAAATATCCTTGCTTTCAGGAGTGCTAGTTCTGCAAGGTTCGCAGGAGAGCTTCTGTAAAGTTTGGAAGGTAGGAAACGAGATACTGGCAGAAGTAAAGCTGTGAGGACGGGGCGTGAGTCGTGCTTGGGTAGCTCAATTGGTAGAGCACTTGCCCACCAAAGGCAAAGGTCCCGAGTTCGAGTCTCGGTCCGGCACACAGTTTTAATCTGCCAGGAAGTTTCATATCAGCGGACACTCCGCTGCAGAGTGAAAATCTCATTCTGGAAACATCCCCCAGGCTGTGGCTAAGCCATGTCTCCGAAATATCCTTGCTTTCAGGAGTGCTAGTTCTGCAAGGTTCGCAGGAGAGCTTCTGTAAAGTTTGGAAGGTAGGAAACGAGATACTGGCAGAAGTAAAGCTGTGAGGACGGGGCGTGAGTCGTGCTTGGGTAGCTCAATTGGTAGAGCACTTGCCCACCAAAGGCAAAGGTCCCGAGTTCGAGTCTCGGTCCGGCACACAGTTTTAATCTGCCAGGAAGTTTCATATCAGCGGACACTCCGCTGCAGAGTGAAAATCTCATTCTGGAAACATCCCCCAGGCTGTGGCTAAGCCATGTCTCCGAAATATCCTTGCTTTCAGGAGTGCTAGTTCTGCAAGGTTCGCAGGAGAGCTTCTGTAAAGTTTGGAAGGTAGGAAACGAGATACTGGCAGAAGTAAAGCTGTGAGGACGGGGCGTGAGTCGTGCTTGGGTAGCTCAATTGGTAGAGCACTTGCCCACCAAAGGCAAAGGTCCCGAGTTCGAGTCTCGGTCCGGCACACAGTTTTAATCTGCCAGGAAGTTTCATATCAGCGGACACTCCGCTGCAGAGTGAAAATCTCATTCTGGAAACATCCCCCAGGCTGTGGCTAAGCCATGTCTCCGAAATATCCTTGCTTTCAGGAGTGCTAGTTCTGCAAGGTTCGCAGGAGAGCTTCTGTAAAGTTTGGAAGGTAGGAAACGAGATACTGGCAGAAGTAAAGCTGTGAGGACGGGGCGTGAGTCGTGCTTGGGTAGCTCAATTGGTAGAGCACTTGCCCACCAAAGGCAAAGGTCCCGAGTTCGAGTCTCGGTCCGGCACACAGTTTTAATCTGCCAGGAAGTTTCATATCAGCGGACACTCCGCTGCAGAGTGAAAATCTCATTCTGGAAACATCCCCCAGGCTGTGGCTAAGCCATGTCTCCGAAATATCCTTGCTTTCAGGAGTGCTAGTTCTGCAAGGTTCGCAGGAGAGCTTCTGTAAAGTTTGGAAGGTAGGAAACGAGATACTGACAGAAGTAAAGCTGTGAGGACGGGGCGTGAGTCGTGCTTGGGTAGCTCAATTGGTAGAGCACTTGCCCACCAAAGGCAAAGGTCCCGAGTTCGAGTCTCGGTCCGGCACACAGTTTTAATCTGCCAGGAAGTTTCATATCAGCGGACACTCCGCTGCAGAGTGAAAATCTCATTCTGGAAACATCCCCCAGGCTGTGGCTAAGCCATGTCTCCGAAATATCCTTGCTTTCAGGAGTGCTAGTTCTGCAAGGTTCGCAGGAGAGCTTCTGTAAAGTTTGGAAGGTAGGAAACGAGATACTGGCAGAAGTAAAGCTGTGAGGACGGGGCGTGAGTCGTGCTTGGGTAGCTCAATTGGTAGAGCACTTGCCCACCAAAGGCAAAGGTCCCGAGTTCGAGTCTCGGTCCGGCACACAGTTTTAATCTGCCAGGAAGTTTCATATCAGCGGACACTCCGCTGCAGAGTGAAAATCTCATTCTGGAAACATCCCCCAGGCTGTGGCTAAGCCATGTCTCCGAAATATCCTTGCTTTCAGGAGTGCTAGTTCTGCAAGGTTCGCAGGAGAGCTTCTGTAAAGTTTGGAAGGTAGGAAACGAGATACTGGCAGAAGTAAAGCTGTGAGGACGGGGCGTGAGTCGTGCTTGGGTAGCTCAATTGGTAGAGCACTTGCCCACCAAAGGCAAAGGTCCCGAGTTCGAGTCTCGGTCCGGCACACAGTTTTAATCTGCCAGGAAGTTTCATATCAGCGGACACTCCGCTGCAGAGTGAAAATCTCATTCTGGAAACATCCCCCAGGCTGTGGCTAAGCCATGTCTCCGAAATATCCTTGCTTTCAGGAGTGCTAGTTCTGCAAGGTTCGCAGGAGAGCTTCTGTAAAGTTTGGAAGGTAGGAAACGAGATACTGGCAGAAGTAAAGCTGTGAGGACGGGGCGTGAGTCGTGCTTGGGTAGCTCAATTGGTAGAGCACTTGCCCACCAAAGGCAAAGGTCCCGAGTTCGAGTCTCGGTCCGGCACACAGTTTTAATCTGCCAGGAAGTTTCATATCAGCGGACACTCCGCTGCAGAGTGAAAATCTCATTCTGGAAACATCCCCCAGGCTGTGGCTAAGCCATGTCTCCGAAATATCCTTGCTTTCAGGAGTGCTAGTTCTGCAAGGTTCGCAGGAGAGCTTCTGTAAAGTTTGGAAGGTAGGAAACGAGATACTGACAGAAGTAAAGCTGTGAGGACGGGGCGTGAGTCGTGCTTGGGTAGCTCAATTGGTAGAGCACTTGCCCACCAAAGGCAAAGGTCCCGAGTTCGAGTCTCGGTCCGGCACACAGTTTTAATCTGCCAGGAAGTTTCATATCAGCGGACACTCCGCTGCAGAGTGAAAATCTCATTCTGGAAACATCCCCCAGGCTGTGGCTAAGCCATGTCTCCGAAATATCCTTGCTTTCAGGAGTGCTAGTTCTGCAAGGTTCGCAGGAGAGCTTCTGTAAAGTTTGGAAGGTAGGAAACGAGATACTGGCAGAAGTAAAGCTGTGAGGACGGGGCGTGAGTCGTGCTTGGGTAGCTCAATTGGTAGAGCACTTGCCCACCAAAGGCAAAGGTCCCGAGTTCGAGTCTCGGTCCGGCACACAGTTTTAATCTGCCAGGAAGTTTCATATCAGCGGACACTCCGCTGCAGAGTGAAAATCTCATTCTGGAAACATCCCCCAGGCTGTGGCTAAGCCATGTCTCCGAAATATCCTTGCTTTCAGGAGTGCTAGTTCTGCAAGGTTCGCAGGAGAGCTTCTGTAAAGTTTGGAAGGTAGGAAACGAGATACTGGCAGAAGTAAAGCTGTGAGGACGGGGCGTGAGTCGTGCTTGGGTAGCTCAATTGGTAGAGCACTTGCCCACCAAAGGCAAAGGTCCCGAGTTCGAGTCTCGGTCCGGCACACAGTTTTAATCTGCCAGGAAGTTTCATATCAGCGGACACTCCGCTGCAGAGTGAAAATCTCATTCTGGAAACATCCCCCAGGCTGTGGCTAAGCCATGTCTCCGAAATATCCTTGCTTTCAGGAGTGCTAGTTCTGCAAGGTTCGCAGGAGAGCTTCTGTAAAGTTTGGAAGGTAGGAAACGAGATACTGGCAGAAGTAAAGCTGTGAGGACGGGGCGTGAGTCGTGCTTGGGTAGCTCAATTGGTAGAGCACTTGCCCACCAAAGGCAAAGGTCCCGAGTTCGAGTCTCGGTCCGGCACACAGTTTTAATCTGCCAGGAAGTTTCATATCAGCGGACACTCCGCTGCAGAGTGAAAATCTCATTCTGGAAACATCCCCCAGGCTGTGGCTAAGCCATGTCTCCGAAATATCCTTGCTTTCAGGAGTGCTAGTTCTGCAAGGTTCGCAGGAGAGCTTCTGTAAAGTTTGGAAGGTAGGAAACGAGATACTGGCAGAAGTAAAGCTGTGAGGACGGGGCGTGAGTCGTGCTTGGGTAGCTCAATTGGTAGAGCACTTGCCCACCAAAGGCAAAGGTCCCGAGTTCGAGTCTCGGTCCGGCACACAGTTTTAATCTGCCAGGAAGTTTCATATCAGCGGACACTCCGCTGCAGAGTGAAAATCTCATTCTGGAAACATCCCCCAGGCTGTGGCTAAGCCATGTCTCCGAAATATCCTTGCTTTCAGGAGTGCTAGTTCTGCAAGGTTCGCAGGAGAGCTTCTGTAAAGTTTGGAAGGTAGGAAACGAGATACTGGCAGAAGTAAAGCTGTGAGGACGGGGAGTGAGTCGTGCTTGGGTAGCTCAATTGGTAGAGCACTTGCCCACCAAAGGCAAAGGTCCCGAGTTCGAGTCTCGGTCCGGCACACAGTTTTAATCTGCCAGGAAGTTTCATATCAGCGGACACTCCGCTGCAGAGTGAAAATCTCATTCTGGAAACATCCCCCAGGCTGTGGCTAAGCCATGTCTCCGAAATATCCTTGCTTTCAGGAGTGCTAGTTCTGCAAGGTTCGCAGGAGAGCTTCTGTAAAGTTTGGAAGGTAGGAAACGAGATACTGGCAGAAGTAAAGCTGTGAGGACGGGGCGTGAGTCGTGCTTGGGTAGCTCAATTGGTAGAGCACTTGCCCACCAAAGGCAAAGGTCCCGAGTTCGAGTCTCGGTCCGGCACACAGTTTTAATCTGCCAGGAAGTTTCATATCAGCGGACACTCCGCTGCAGAGTGAAAATCTCATTCTGGAAACATCCCCCAGGCTGTGGCTAAGCCATGTCTCCGAAATATCCTTGCTTTCAGGAGTGCTAGTTCTGCAAGGTTCGCAGGAGAGCTTCTGTAAAGTTTGGAAGGTAGGAAACGAGATACTGGCAGAAGTAAAGCTGTGAGGACGGGGCGTGAGTCGTGCTTGGGTAGCTCAATTGGTAGAGCACTTGCCCACCAAAGGCAAAGGCCCCGAGTTCGAGTCTCGGTCCGGCACACAGTTTTAATCTGCCAGGAAGTTTCATATCAGCGGACACTCCGCTGCAGAGTGAAAATCTCATTCTGGAAACATCCCCCAGGCTGTGGCTAAGCCATGTCTCCGAAATATCCTTGCTTTCAGGAGTGCTAGTTCTGCAAGGTTCGCAGGAGAGCTTCTGTAAAGTTTGGAAGGTAGGAAACGAGATACTGGCAGAAGTAAAGCTGTGAGGACGGGGCGTGAGTCGTGCTTGGGTAGCTCAATTGGTAGAGCACTTGCCCACCAAAGGCAAAGGTCCCGAGTTCGAGTCTCGGTCCGGCACACAGTTTTAATCTGCCAGGAAGTTTCATATCAGCGGACACTCCGCTGCAGAGTGAAAATCTCATTCTGGAAACATCCCCCAGGCTGTGGCTAAGCCATGTCTCCGAAATATCCTTGCTTTCAGGAGTGCTAGTTCTGCAAGGTTCGCAGGAGAGCTTCTGTAAAGTTTGGAAGGTAGGAAACGAGATACTGGCAGAAGTAAAGCTGTGAGGACGGGGCGTGAGTCGTGCTTGGGTAGCTCAATTGGTAGAGCACTTGCCCACCAAAGGCAAAGGCCCCGAGTTCGAGTCTCGGTCCGGCACACAGTTTTAATCTGCCAGGAAGTTTCATATCAGCGGACACTCCGCTGCAGAGTGAAAATCTCATTCTGGAAACATCCCCCAGGCTGTGGCTAAGCCATGTCTCCGAAATATCCTTGCTTTCAGGAGTGCTAGTTCTGCAAGGTTCGCAGGAGAGCTTCTGTAAAGTTTGGAAGGTAGGAAACGAGATACTGGCAGAAGTAAAGCTGTGAGGACGGGGCGTGAGTCGTGCTTGGGTAGCTCAATTGGTAGAGCACTTGCCCACCAAAGGCAAAGGTCCCGAGTTCGAGTCTCGGTCCGGCACACAGTTTTAATCTGCCAGGAAGTTTCATATCAGCGGACACTCCGCTGCAGAGTGAAAATCTCATTCTGGAAACATCCCCCAGGCTGTGGCTAAGCCATGTCTCCGAAATATCCTTGCTTTCAGGAGTGCTAGTTCTGCAAGGTTCGCAGGAGAGCTTCTGTAAAGTTTGGAAGGTAGGAAACGAGATACTGGCAGAAGTAAAGCTGTGAGGACGGGGCGTGAGTCGTGCTTGGGTAGCTCAATTGGTAGAGCACTTGCCCACCAAAGGCAAAGGTCCCGAGTTCGAGTCTCGGTCCGGCACACAGTTTTAATCTGCCAGGAAGTTTCATATCAGCGGACACTCCGCTGCAGAGTGAAAATCTCATTCTGGAAACATCCCCCAGGCTGTGGCTAAGCCATGTCTCCGAAATATCCTTGCTTTCAGGAGTGCTAGTTCTGCAAGGTTCGCAGGAGAGCTTCTGTAAAGTTTGGAAGGTAGGAAACGAGATACTGGCAGAAGTAAAGCTGTGAGGACGGGGAGTGAGTCGTGCTTGGGTAGCTCAATTGGTAGAGCACTTCCCCACCAAAGGCAAAGGTCCCGAGTTCGAGTCTCGGTCCGGCACACAGTTTTAATCTGCCAGGAAGTTTCATATCAGCGGACACTCCGCTGCAGAGTGAAAATCTCATTCTGGAAACATCCCCCAGGCTGTGGCTAAGCCATGTCTCCGAAATATCCTTGCTTTCAGGAGTGCTAGTTCTGCAAGGTTCGCAGGAGAGCTTCTGTAAAGTTTGGAAGGTAGGAAACGAGATACTGGCAGAAGTAAAGCTGTGAGGACGGGGAGTGAGTCGTGCTTGGGTAGCTCAATTGGTAGAGCACTTGCCCACCAAAGGCAAAGGTCCCGAGTTCGAGTCTCGGTCCGGCACACAGTTTTAATCTGCCAGGAAGTTTCATATCAGCGGACACTCCGCTGCAGAGTGAAAATCTCATTCTGGAAACATCCCCCAGGCTGTGGCTAAGCCATGTCTCCGAAATATCCTTGCTTTCAGGAGTGCTAGTTCTGCAAGGTTCGCAGGAGAGCTTCTGTAAAGTTTGGAAGGTAGGAAACGAGATACTGGCAGAAGTAAAGCTGTGAGGACGGGGAGTGAGTCGTGCTTGGGTAGCTCAATTGGTAGAGCACTTGCCCACCAAAGGCAAAGGTCCCGAGTTCGAGTCTCGGTCCGGCACACAGTTTTAATCTGCCAGGAAGTTTCATATCAGCGGACACTCCGCTGCAGAGTGAAAATCTCATTCTGGAAACATCCCCCAGGCTGTGGCTAAGCCATGTCTCCGAAATATCCTTGCTTTCAGGAGTGCTAGTTCTGCAAGGTTCGCAGGAGAGCTTCTGTAAAGTTTGGAAGGTAGGAAACGAGATACTGGCAGAAGTAAAGCTGTGAGGACGGGGCGTGAGTCGTGCTTGGGTAGCTCAATTGGTAGAGCACTTGCCCACCAAAGGCAAAGGTCCCGAGTTCGAGTCTCGGTCCGGCACACAGTTTTAATCTGCCAGGAAGTTTCATATCAGCGGACACTCCGCTGCAGAGTGAAAATCTCATTCTGGAAACATCCCCCAGGCTGTGGCTAAGCCATGTCTCCGAAATATCCTTGCTTTCAGGAGTGCTAGTTCTGCAAGGTTCGCAGGAGAGCTTCTGTAAAGTTTGGAAGGTAGGAAACGAGATACTGGCAGAAGTAAAGCTGTGAGGACGGGGCGTGAGTCGTGCTTGGGTAGCTCAATTGGTAGAGCACTTGCCCACCAAAGGCAAAGGTCCCGAGTTCGAGTCTCGGTCCGGCACACAGTTTTAATCTGCCAGGAAGTTTCATATCAGCGGACACTCCGCTGCAGAGTGAAAATCTCATTCTGGAAACATCCCCCAGGCTGTGGCTAAGCCATGTCTCCGAAATATCCTTGCTTTCAGGAGTGCTAGTTCTGCAAGGTTCGCAGGAGAGCTTCTGTAAAGTTTGGAAGGTAGGAAACGAGATACTGGCAGAAGTAAAGCTGTGAGGACGGGGAGTGAGTCGTGCTTGGGTAGCTCAATTGGTAGAGCACTTGCCCACCAAAGGCAAAGGTCCCGAGTTCGAGTCTCGGTCCGGCACACAGTTTTAATCTGCCAGGAAGTTTCATATCAGCGGACACTCCGCTGCAGAGTGAAAATCTCATTCTGGAAACATCCCCCAGGCTGTGGCTAAGCCATGTCTCCGAAATATCCTTGCTTTCAGGAGTGCTAGTTCTGCAAGGTTCGCAGGAGAGCTTCTGTAAAGTTTGGAAGGTAGGAAACGAGATACTGGCAGAAGTAAAGCTGTGAGGACGGGGCGTGAGTCGTGCTTGGGTAGCTCAATTGGTAGAGCACTTGCCCACCAAAGGCAAAGGTCCCGAGTTCGAGTCTCGGTCCGGCACACAGTTTTAATCTGCCAGGAAGTTTCATATCAGTGCACACTCCGCTACAGAGTGAAAATCTCATTCAAGTATTTACATCACTGAAACTTTTTTTTGTTTTTCAATGTAGTCTCCTTGTAGATTAATGCACTTGGTCCAATGATGTTCCAGTGCCTTGATCCAATCTCGAAAATGAGTTTCCCCCAGGCCTGCAAAATAATTGTCAGCTCCGGCTATTATCTTCTTCGTGTGAAGTGAATCTTCGTCCACCAAGAAAAATTTTCAGTTTTGGGAAGAAATGGAAGTCTGACGGAGCCATATCAGGTGAATAAGGCCGGTGTGGCAATAATTCATACCTTAGTTCGTGTAATTTTGCCATCACGACTCTCATGCGATTTTGATCCAGCGCCAAGAGGCGCGACGCCCATCTTGCAGTTAAGTTTTTCATTTCTATTTCTTCAGTTAAAATGTGGGATACCCTTTCACATGAAATCAAGCAAGCGTGAGCAATTTCACACGCTTTCAATCAGCGATCCTCCGTGACCATTTTGTGCACTTTTACAATGATTTATGGAGTAGTGACACACACTTCATATCTTGAGTAGTCATCTCGGTTTTTGAGAAATGGAGCACACTTTCCTGCACCTATTAAGTCTTACTGCGAACAGTGACAGAACTACCAACTTCTTTCTCTCTCGACTGAGCGCTTACAGCTAGGTCAGCAACATCGTGTGCTACCAACGATAATGTCCCAAGCAACTGCAGGCAGAAGTCGCGTATTGCCCCTTCGACAGGTGAGTGAACCAAAAAAGTCACGAAATTTATTTACCTTACCATCTTTTGCGACTACAATGAAAATTGTATGGAGGTGTTGTTGTACAGCTTTAATTAATGTTAAGAACTACATTATGCAATACGCAGCTGTAACGGTATATTTTATTGGAGACAATGATGGTCGTATCCTAGGTCTAAATCGATTGTCTCTAATAAGATATACCATTACAGCTGTGTATTGCATAATCCAGTTTTAACATATAATGAAAGTCTTATTCAGACCATGCACATTTCAGTTTATTTGAAATCATCTTCAGTGGTCAGATATTTTTGTTCCTACTTAATTCCTAACGTTATTCTACATTGTGGTGTTCGATTGTAGTAAAAAGAAAAAATAATATCTGGCCACTGAAGATTCTTTAAAATACTCGTAAAGTGAACCACGTATCTTCCACATAAGACTTTCTTTACAGTCGCAAAAGACGACACATAACTGTTGTTACTTACGTAACTTCTACTGCGAAAACGAGGCCTTAAAACAAACAAAAAAAGAAAAAGAAAAAAATGTGTCTAGGGAACTAGGAAAGTGTAGCTCATGTTTAAAGAAGACCGCGCACAAATCATTTGTGCGCCCCATTGCTGAATACGGGTCCAGTGTTTGGGACCTCACGAGGTAGGATTAGAGAAAGGCATCGCTAGGGCAGTTCAGAGGCGTGTTACTAGATTTTTTACCTGTGGATTTGATCAAGACGCGTATTACGGAAATGCCCCATTAACTCCATTTGCAAGTGGAACACAGCCGGCCGGGGTGGCCGAGCGGTTCTAGGCTCTACAGTATGGAACCGCGGGACCGCTACGGTCGCAGGATCGAATCCTGCTTCGGGCATGGATGTGTGTGATGTCCTTAGGTTAGTTAGGTTTAAGTAGTTCTAAGTTCTAGGGGACTGATGACCCCAGAAGTTAAGTCCCATAGAGCTCAGAGCCATTTTTTTGCAAGTGGAACAGGAAAGGGAACGAGTAGCAGTTGTATAACGTACTCACTGCCATGCACCACATGTTAGCTTGCGAAGTATGTATGTCGATGTACGAGGGCGTGCTGAAAGAGAATTCTTTCTTAAAACTTTTTAAATAAAATACACGTTATTAATGCAATATTATACATTTTTATTCTGTAAATCTACAGATTTATTTGTCAGCATACTCACCCTACCAACGAAGACATTTTTCCCAACGAGAGACCTGTTCGTTGATACCGTCAATGTAGAATGTTTGACGTTGTTGACGGAGGCACCTCAGCTCTTCTTGCACCGCTTCATCATTGTCAAAATGAATTTTTCGAAAGTGTTAGGGCCAAGTCGCCGTTTCTCACGCACCGACATACACTCAGGTGACAAAAAGTCAAGTGATACCTCCTAATATTGTCTACCACCTCGTTTCGCTCAGCGTAATGCAGCAGATAGACGTGCATGGATTCAACAAGTCGTTGGAAGTCCCTTGTACAGATATTGAACCATGCTGCCTTTATAGCCGTCCGGAATTGCGAAAGTGTGTCGGTGCTGGATTTTGTGCACGAATTGACCTCTACGTCCCATAAATGTTCGATGAGATTCATGTCGGGCAACCTGGGTGACCAAATCATTCGTTCGAACTGTCCAGAATATTCTTGAAACAAATCGCGAACAGCTGTGGCCCGGTGCCAAGAATGGCGGCAAATGTCTCCAAGTAGCCGAACGTATCCATTTCCGACCAATGATTGGTCCAATTAGACCAGAGGACCCAGTCCGTACCATGTAATTACCGCCCACACCATTGTGAAGCCACCACCAGCTTGCACAGTGTCTTGGTGACGACTTGGGTCCATGGCTCCGTGGGCTTTGCGCCACACTCGAACTCGACCATCGGCTCTTACCAACTGAAATCAGGAGTCATCTGACTAGGTCACTGTGTTCCAGTCGTCTATGGTCCAACCGCTATGGTCACGAGCCCAGGAAAGGCGCTGCAGGCGATGTCTTGCTGTTCGCAGAGACATTCGTGTCGGTCTTGTGCTACCCTAGTCCATTAACGCCAAATTTCGCCACAGTGTTCAAACGGATACGTTCGTCGTACGTCCCACATTGATTTCTGCGGTTATTTCACGCAGTGTTGCTTGTACCAGGTGATCAAAAAGTCAGTTGTTGTTCAATTCACTAATTCCTACTATACCTAACTTTAAACTATCCATTTCCCTTTTTAAATTTTCTAACCTACCTGCCCGATTAAGTGATCTGACATTCCACGCTCCGATCCATAGAACGCCAGTTTTCTTTCTCCTGATAACGACATCCTCTTGAGTAGTCCCCGCCCGGAGATCCGAATTGGGGACTATTTTACCTCCGGAATATTTTACGCAAGAGGACGCCATCATCATTTAATCATACAGTAAAGCTGCATGCCCTCGGGAAAAATTACGGCTTAGTTTCCTCTTGCTTTCAGCCGTTCGCAGTACCAGCACAGCAAGGCCGTTTTGGTTATTGTTACAAGGCCAGATCAGTCAATCGTCCAGACTGTTGTCCCTGCAACTACTGAAAATCTGCTGCCCGTCTTCAGGAACCACACGTTTGTCTGGCCTCTCAACAGATACCCCTCCGTTGTGGTTGCACCTACGGTACAGCTATCTGTATCGCTGAGGCACACAAGCCTCCCCACCAACGGCGTGGTCCATGGTTCATGGGGGGAGGATAATGTAGATAGAGAGGTACAAATTGACACGCATGCTTGGAATGACATGGGGTTTTATTAGAACCAAAAAAATACAAAAGTTCAAAAAATGTCCGACAGATGGCGCTTCATCTGATCAGAATAGCAATAATTAGCATAACAAAGTAAGACAAAGCAAATATGATGTTCTTCACAAGAAATGCTCAATATATCCACCACCATTCCTGAACAATAGCTGTAGTCGAGGAATAATGTTGTGAACAGCACTGTAAACAATGTCCGGAGTTATGGTGAGGCACTGGCGTCGGATGTTGTCTTTCAGCACCCCTAGAGATGTCGGTCGATCACGATACACTTGCGACTTCAGGTAACCCCAAAGCCAATATTCGCACGGACAGTCTGAGTACCTGGGAGGCCAAGCATGACGAAAGTGGCGGCTGAGCACACGATCATCACCAAACGACGCGCGCAAGAGCTCTTTCACGCGTCTAGCAATATGGGGTGGCGCGCCATCCTGCATAAACATCGTACGTTCCAGCAGGTGTTTATCAGCCAGGCTGGGGATGATGCGATTCTGTAACATATCAGCGAGCGTACCTCTCACCCGTCACGGTAGCTGTTACAAAACCAGAATTACGCATTTCCTCGAAGAAAAAAGGCCCGATAACGGTAGATGTGGTAACTCCAACCCATACCGCGACTTTCTCGTCGTGCAATGGAGTTTCCACGACAGTTGTAGGATTCTGGGTAGCCCAAATTCTGCAGTTGTGGGCGTTGACAGACCCTCGGAGCGTGAAATTGAGCTTCGTCAGTCCACAACACGTTACTCAACCAATCGTCATCTTCCGCCATCTCTTGAAACGCCCAACCGCAAATGGCCTCCGCGTCACTAAATTGCCAGGTAACAGTTCATGATGCCGATGGATTTTGTACGGATAGCATCGGAGGGTACGCCTCAGTGCCAACCAAACAGTAGTGTATGGAATGCCGGTGCGACGTGTGACTGCACGAGCGCTGACTTCCCCGTGCACAAACGAACCCGCTACAGTCTCCATTTCTTCCTGAACTGTCTCAGCAGCATTACACCTTGTGCTCGGTCGGCCACTACGGGGTCTATCGTCTAAACAACCCGCGGCTTCGAACTACGAAATCATTCTCGCCACAGCTGCATTTGTCAACGGATCTTTACCCGTTCGAATCCTCTTCCTATGGCGAAAGGATCGTAGCGCTGAACTAGCACATTCCCCATTCTGGTAATACAGCTTCACTAAAAGCGCCTTTTCAGGTAACGTCAACATGCTGCCACTGCTGGCGCATCTGATTCTCTCTCTTTTTTTTTTTTGTTACTTTATTGTTATTTTAACACCTGAACAATCAGGTAGGCTGGCAGCGGCATGCGACGCCGCTCTTCAGCCATAGAGTTGACAATCACAGTACAAGAATGGAGAATGAAAATGAACATAGTGACGGGCAAAAAATAGTGGTCACAGTCACACAAAAAACACGGAGCCGTTCACACTCGACGAGAAAGACACTGAAAACACGTTGACACGGCGCACATAACACTGATGAATCCGATGGCACAAGTGAACGGAGAAGCGTGACGGCGGACATGAAAAACACTAAACGACGTCACACACACGAGACACAGATGGCGATGATCTCCGGCGCGCGAAAGTCCACGTAGCGTGTGCGAGTCCGGGGACCTGCCAAGAGGGGAAGAAGGGGGAGGGCGGGTGGAGAGGGTGGAGAGGAGAGAACAGAGATGCCAATGGCTGAGGAGAGGGGAGGAGGAGTAGAAGGACAGGGGAGGGGAGGCCCGGGGGAGAAGTGGGGAGAAGGGGGGGAGGGTTGGAGGGTGCCCAAAGGAACAGATACAGGAAGAGGGAGGGAGGATCAAAGTTGGTAGGAGGGGTAGATGGAGGGGAGGGGGACATCATCAGGGAGGGGGAGCTGGCGGAAGCCACCTTGGGAGAGGGTAAGGAGGGTGGAGAGATGGAGACCGGATGGGACGTCGGAATACAGGCGCGGCAGCGGGCGGGGGTGGGAGAGGATCGGGGAGACGAGCGGGTGAGGAGGATCAAGTTTGCGGGAGGTGTACAGGATCCGTATCCTTTCAAGGAAAAGGAGGAGGTGGGGGAAGCGGATTAGATCGTACAGGATCTGTGTGGGGGAGGGGAGACGGATGTGATAGGCGAGGCGGAGAGAATGACGTTCAAGGATTTGGAGGGATGTATAAAAGGTAGGTGGGGCGGAGATCCAAGCCGGATGGGCATAACAAAGGATAGGGTGGATGAGGGACTTATAGGTGTGGAGGATGGTGGAGGGGTCCAGACCCCACGTACGGCCAGAGATGAGCTTGAGGAGACTGAGTCGGGAGCGTGCCTTGGCTTGGATTGTCCGGAGGTGGGGAGTCCAGGAGAGATGACGGTCGAGGGAGACGCCAAGGTACTTAAGGGTGGGAGTGAGGGTGATAGGACGGCCATAGATGGTGAGATAGAAATCAAGGAGGCGGAAGGAAGGGGTGGTTTTGCCTACAATGATCGCCTGGGTTTTGGAGGGATTGACCTTGAGCAACCACTGGTTGCACCAAGCGGTGAACCGGTCAAGATGGGATTGGAGAAGGTGTTGTGAGCGCTGTAGGGTGGGGGCAAGGGCAAGGAAGGCGGTGTCATCGGCAAACTGGAGAAGGTGGACGGGGGCTGACGGCGGCGGCATGTCCGCCGTGTGCAAAAGGTACAGAAGGGGGAGAGGACGGAGCCTTGGGGCACACCGGCAGAGGAGAAAAAGGTGTAGGAATCTGTGTTATGGATGGTGACATAGGAAGGACGGCGGGAGAGAAAGGAGCCGATCAGACGGACGTAGTTAATGAAAATGCGAAGGTTTGGAGCTTGAAGAGGAGACCGGAATGCCATACGCGGTCATAGGCACGTTCGAGGTCCAGGGAGAGGAAGATTGCGGAGCGACGGGAATTAAGCTGTTCGGAAAGGAGATGAGTGAGGTGAAGGAGAAGGTCGTCGGAAGAGAAGGACGGCCGAAAGCCACACTGGGTAACGGGAAGGAGGCGGTGCTGGCAGAGATGCTGGTGGATGCGTCGGGTGAGGATAGATTCCAGGACGTTGCTGAAGACCGAGGTAAGGCTGATGTGTCGGTAGGAGGAGACGGCGGACGGCAGTTTGCCAGGTTTAAGGAACATGAGGATACGGGAGGTTTTCCACAGGTCGGGGTAGTAACCGGTGGACAGGACTACATTGTAGAGCCTGGCAAGGGTGGAGAGAAAAGAGACAGGAGCTTCACGAAGGTGACGGTAGGTGACACGATCATGACCAGGAGTGGTGTTGCGTTTTGTGGGGAGTGTAGCAATGAGATCCTGTGTAGTGATAGGGGTATTGAGTTCCGTGTGTGCAATGTGGTCCAAGTACTGGAAACCAGGAGCGAGGGGAGGGACAGAGGTGTCAGTTCGATTGTGGATATCCGGGAAGAGGGAGTTATCAAACTGGGGATCATCGGGGATGGAAAACGCATCGGACAGGTAGGAGACAAAGTGATTGGCCTTACTAAGGGCGTCAGGGAAGGGATGATCATCATGGAGAAGAGGATAATAGGGGGAGGGCTTAGTTCCGGTAAGGCAATGGAAGGCTGACCAGAACTTGGACGAGTTGATAGGTAGAGTAGTATTTAAACGGGTGCATGTCTGTCGCCAGTCCCGGCGTTTCTTAGCCGCGAGCAAATTACGAATGTGTCGCTGGAGTTGCCGGTGGCGTCGTAGTGTGTCCGGGTCACGCGTGTGGAGGAAGGCACGGTAGAGACGGCGGGATTCACGGAGGAGGAGGACGGCCTGTGGGGGTAAGGTAGGACAGTGGGGGTGGATGGCGACAGTAGGGACGTGGGCCTCCACGGCCTCAGACAAGGTCTGCTGGAGAAAGGAGGCAGCATGGGTGATATCATCGGGGTAGTGGTAGGTGAAAGGGTGGCTATCAACCTGGGCAGAGAGGGTATCCCGGTAGGCATTCCAGTCGGCACGGGAATAGTCATGGACGTACTTAAGGGGAGGGTCATTACGAGGGTCGGGTCGGGGGCGACGTCCGTCTGAAACGGTGAGGAGGACAGGGAGATGGTCACTACCAATAGGCTCCAGGACATCCACCGTTATGCGACCAAGGAGGTTGGGGGAGGAGAGAATAACATCGGGAGTGGAGTTGGATTCGGGACGGGTGTGCTGGGGGATGGGGATGAGGTCGCCGTGAAGGGTGGAGGGGAACCGATGCCACCGCCATAACTGGGCAGCGGAACAACTATGGATGTTGAGGTCGGCGGCGATCACGTAGGAGGAGAAAGTACGGTCGACGTGGGAGAGGAAGTCGAAGGGAATAGGAGCATTGGGGCGGACATAGATGGTGGCGCAGGTAATGGTAAGGCCGGGGAAGAAGAGACTAAGGAGCAGGTGTTCGGTGGGGTCGGGAAGGAGAGGCTGGAGCCGAACGGGGATCTGGCGGTGGTGACCAATGGCAACTCCGCCACGCGCAATTGGGAGAGGATTATCGGAGCGGTGGAGGAGATAGGGCGAAGTGTGGATGGTGTGGTGGGGTTGGAGGAAGGTTTCATTAAGGAGGAAGGCATCCACGCGGTCGGTGGCAAGGGTGTGCAGGAAGAGGTTCTTGTTGGCGAGTAGGGAGCGGATGTTGTTGAAAAGGATACGTTGCTGTCGCGCCATGACAGGGATTTAGACGAGGGTGTCAAGGCGGGAGAAGGTGAAATGGGCCTGGTTGTTGGAGTAGGTGGCATACATTTTGAGATGGAAAATGGAACGGGCGGCGAGGGATACCTGTTGGAGGGTGTGGGGGCGCTGAAAGGGATGGACATTCTGGAGGACGATGGTGAGGAACCGGATGATGTCCTCAGCGGTAGGGGGGATGAAGGGAATTTCCAGGAGGGGTGGGGGCGTCCAGAGGACGGACAGGGACGGTGAGTTCAGGAGTGGTCGGAGGGGGTCGGGCTTTACACTTTTGGGAGTAAGTGGGATGGGGAAGATTGCAGGTATTACAGGAAGGAGGGGATTGGAGGTTAGGGCACTGCCTGAGGAAGTGCGCTTGCCTACAATGCGGGCAGGTGGGGGCCTCGCGGCACTCAGCTGTGGGGTGCGCGTTATAGCGCAGACACCTCTGGCAGCGCAGGGATTGAGGAGGGGAACGGGAGGGGTCGACCCTGTAATGCTGGTTGAAGAGGAGGTCACCCTCCTTCAGAAGACGGTCAATGGAGGGGGCGTCCTCGGAGAAAACCCGCATAAGGCAGGTGGGGCCGGCCGAGTTGAAAATGCGGCGGACCGCCCGCACCTCCAGCATGGGATGCGCCTTGATCTCCGCCAACACCTCCTCCTCCGTGATCGACGGACTGAGCCGAGTGATCACGGCGGTGAGGGTCGGTGGGTGACGCGGGGGTTGGGGTTGGCTGGTAGGAGATGGGGAAGGAGCAGGGGTGAGGGAGGCGTTGGGGCCAAAACGGGTGATGGGGAGGCGAGAGAGGATGTCAGTATGGAGGGTGAGGCTGGGGGAGGAGATGAGAACAGAATCCCGTCTGGGAGTGAGGAGAGAGATGGGTGCACCAGGGAAGTGTTGGCGGAGGAGGAGGGAGAGATTCCGGGCCTCAAGAAGGGAAGGATCGGGACGGGAGAGGAGGTATTTGTAGAAAGAGGGGGGGGGGAGGAGGAGGAGGAGGAAGAAGAGGCAGAGGGAGCAGGTCCAGGTGGGGAGACATCCATGACACCCTGGGGGGGGGGGGAAGGAGGACGGGGCGGGGCCTTTTTGGGGGCGGAGGAGGTGGTGGTGCGGGGCGGGGCGGCGGCTGCCGCTGCTGCTGCTGCTGGCTGGACCGCTGCTGCTGGCTGGACCGCTGCTGCTGCTGCTGCTGCCGCAGGAGGACTGGCGGGCTGCTGCCGGCTGGACCGCTGCTGCAGACCGGGACCGGGACCGGGACCGCTGCTGCTGCTGGCTGGACTGCTGGCTGGCACCTGCAATACCTAACGCTTCGATTAAACCGAATGGTCAATCGAAGGGCGGTATCCTACCGGATTACCGCCGAAGATGCTGATTCTCTCTCTCATTACAGCTCCTTTTATACACGATTGTCATGCGCAGTCACTGACGTTTTGCTGTCCAGCGCCATCTGTCGGACATTTTGTGAACATTGCTTTTTTTTTAGTTCTAATAAAACCCCATGTCATCCCAAGCATGTGTGTCAATTTTTACCTCTCTATCTACATTATTCCGTGGTTTATTAAGTTTTCAAATTTGTACTGACTTTTTGATCACCCGGTATATTAGCACTGATAATTCTAAGCCAACGTCATTAAGTGAAGGCCGTCGGCCACCGCGTTGTCCGTGGTGAGAATTAATGCCTGAAATTTGGTATTCTCGGCACACTCTTGACACTGGGAATACTGATTTCCCTAAAGATTTCCGAAATGGGATGTCCCATGTGTGTACCTCCGTACCATTCCGCGTTCAAAGTCTTTTAATTCCCTTTGTGCGACCATAATCAAGTCGGAAACCCTTTCACATAAATCACTTGAGTGCAAATGATAGCTTCCGCCAGTTCACTGCCCTTTTATACCCTGTGTACTCGGTACTACCGTCATCTGTATATGTGCGTGTCGCTACCCCATTACTTCTGTCTGCGCAGTGTAGTTACGTTACACACTGCTGTGTTACACGCTACATTTCGCAGCCCTCTAGCGACAGAGGGCTGCAAATACGTAGACATAAAGAGTAGAAATGTAGAATGTTAATAACGTTTGTATTACTTAAAAAGCTTTTACGTAAAAAATTTGGGAACATTACTTTTCAGCACGCCGTAGTAGATGTACCTGAGAGCAGAAGTGCATAGGCATATTTACATCTACATTAATACGAATATGAGATGCTGTTAGGTTAACTGAATTACGGGCTCAGGTTGGTCAACGCGATACTGGCAAATGGCAGGCTGTCTACAAAAGAGGTTGGGTGCAATGTACTTGTGGGGCCCATGGTGGAGTACTGCTCCGGTGTGTGACAGGATAGAGGAGTATGTTCTGTCAGGCTTCCTCGATGTCATTGATTTCACTATGCAGAAAATTTAAACAGCGACTCGAATAAACACCGAGAAGCTCACTATTGAGAGAATATCGGTTTGTGCCCATACGAATGAGTGGACCAACAATTCTGACAAGCTCGCGGGAGAGTGTAACGTAAATGCTGGAAAAGTTTAATTGGCGAACACTAGAAAAGAAGACGGTCTCGCGTGATTTGCAAAGTTCAGGCGTTGATCCTAGTCCACGGTATGTCCAGTTACAGGCGGTTAAAACTTACTGTAGTTAGGAAGAAAATTTTAATCCGCCACTAACTTTCGAAATAAGGTAAACTCTACTGCAGAATGAAGTATCCGTTCCGAAAACAGCGTGTAGTCTGCGGCCGAGACACTTCCCCGCGGCCGCCTCTGCCTCTAGCAGTGCTGGTCCAGTAAGTTTGGCCCATCACTTCGCTGTCAGCCTTCAGACTAGGACTGATGATATTTTTAAAAATAACGGGAATCCTGTATATCGATATTTAAATATATATCGTTAGCCTTAGGTACATTGACAAAATGTATCGATATATCGACGGAAAAATATCGACATACCGACCTATAAAAATATTGGTTGCACATCGTAAATATACTGCCGGTTTTAAAGCTGTATATTTAAGTATTGATTTAGTAATAGATATTCTGTACATAAACTACCTAGCAGCCTGCTTATCCCACTCAGAGCAAGAATTGAAAGAAAAATGATACACGTTCACGCTTTGCGATAACCACTTCGCTAACAGTGGTAACTGCAGGTAAGTGGCACAATAAAAAGTGTCCTACGCGGGTCCGTCGTTCGCTTTCGTCACATATCGGATTTGTCTGCAACACTTATTGTCGACTTCCCTGTCTTTTTTTTTTCCACTTCTGCCAATGTCAGCGACCTAGCAGTTGTAGTGTCAAAACTGCGTGGTGAAATTAAACGTTGCAGTTGCTGTTGATACTCCCGAGTGCGAGTGCCAGTTACGTCAGTATTTCCCCTCACACGTCTCCGGCCACGGCAAAGACGAATCTTGTCATTTAGATTAGTATTCATCAGTTTAAACAACTATTTTTGAAGAATGCCGATGTGAGGAAATAGCATACTAGTTGCGATTTTTTTTTTTTTGTTTTTTTTTTTTGTTTTCTTTTGCAACTGGTTTGTTATTTCTTCACCATCGGAAATCTTGTTATTCCATTCACACAGCCCACCCCAGTGCAATCGAACTACTTCTTTGTGCCATCTGTACTTGCTTCACACAGTCAAAGAGAAAGGCTGGACGTGATGGGAGCTCAAAAAGTAGTAAGACTCCGTCACACATGGAAAGTAAAATAATGTTATACTACAATTTTAAAAGAACAGTTTCGAATATTTATCGAAAATTGCTGGAAAAAATATTATATAAAATAAAAAGGTCGGGACACCATATTGCCATACCGGTATCGATATATCGCATGTAGTAGTGACTACAGCATATGTATCGACATGCCCTGCGAATATATCGATATATCTATATTTTACCGACAAAACTACTGCAGACCTGCTCGCCGCAGTGGAGCACGCTCGCCGCCTGCGTTTACACGTGTGGTGCAGTGGGCGGGCGTGCGGGTCCCCGCTGTGCTCGCAACACTCGTCGACAACGAATTCTGTTTTGTCACACAGCTGTGACGGCGAAGGGCGGCGTCCTATCAAAGTTATCGGTGCATTCCAGCAGGCACGCTGCCCGCCACCTGAGCCGGGAGGTTAGTGTGGCCGACTGCCTTGTAGCGGGTCCGGATGTGGTTCCCGGCGAGGTCGGAGATTTTCTGCGGTCGAGGATTCCGTGCCCTGCTGCCTTCCATCGTCATGTCATCATCACCGATACGCAATTCGCCTATTATGGCGTTAACTGAAAAGACCTGCAACTCGGCCGCCGAAATTGCCCAAGTGGGACTCCCCGCTGTCAGTCCCATACGATAATTTTATTTCATTTCTAGTGGACACACACGGGGAATAAGTCGGAGTAGTTCCAACTGGGATTATTTGAAACTACGAATTGTCGAATTTTATTTGGAATTTGCTTCATGTGAACGACGTATCCCAGCCAGTGCTATCGGATTTTCATAAAAATTTTCCTTGTTTATACTTACAACCATTTGCAGTGAGATTACCGAAGTGTATTTTTACACCTCTAATAGTTTCTGCACAGTGGAGTACAACAGTTATAAAAAGTGACTATATCTTTCGCTCGTCGCCGTGTTTGTCTTATCTCGATCCCACGTAAACTAAAATGTTCAATTACGAACAAAGGTTTGGGAATATCGCGAGGTGTCGCTTTGAAACGAAAAGCAAAATGTAACATAAATTGTAGTAATAGATTTAGAAAACCTTTACTTTGATTTCGTCGAAAAATTTTAATATTATTTCTTATTTACCATAGTATCTATCCACCAACTTTCACCTTCGTACCATTATGGGAATAACCAATATAATATTGTTGCCCTTGCGCTTTTCTTACCGTATAGCTTCAAAAACAGAACGAGCGAACGGCCTTGCCGCAGTGGTAACACCTGTTCCCGTGAGATCACCGAAGTTAAGCACTGCCTGGTTGGGCTAGCACGTGGATGCGTGACCATCCGGTCTGCCGAGCGCTGTTGGCAAGCGGCATGTCTCAGCCCTTGTGAGGCAAACTGAGGAGCTACTTGAATCAGGAATAGCGACTTTACTCTCGTAAACTGGCATACGGCCGGGAGAGCGGTGTGCTGACCACGTGCGCCTCCATATCCGCATCCAGTCACTGCTGTGGGCAGAGGACGACGCGGCGGCCGGTCAGTACCGTTGGGCTTCCATGGCCTGTTCGGGTGGAGTTTGTTTTTTTAGGTAACAGGACTAGACGTGGAACTGTATTGTAAGAACACATGTTTATTAATACCGTTTTGAATTTCAGACACTAGCTGCACCAATACTACTAATCATAAGGGATTAAAAATGTCACATTTTAGAGAATATTATTTCTTACACTGAACAGTCACTAAATACATTCATAAATTATACCTGACAAGAATTTTGCATATAGACACATGCTCAACGAACGTGCTAGATGTTTGTAAGCAAAAGGGGGAGAAAATGCAAAGATGAAAATGTTACGATCATGAATTAATGTATTCAGCAGACATGCGTGCACTGCAGATTATTGAGTGGCCCATTTCCCTTCCGCCACGAGTGCGCTCGATTCGCGTCTCTCGTACACTCTTGTTCTAGAACCACGAGTTTCTCGCTAACCCCACTACCGAGCAACAGCCGAGCGAAATCGACGCGACCTTCGCTACTGACCTGCGCCCACCTTGGTGACGTCAAGCACTGGTGACCGAATACGTATGTATCTGAACTGAGCTCTGGCGCACCCAGCAGCTGCGTAACTTTCATTTAAGAATTCAGAGTTTAAAAAAGCCGCGGTTTTTGCGGGATTTCTTCTCCTACATAGTCTTGTAAATAAAAAAATTTATACCACGAGCGGCGCTCAATAAGTAAAGCAACGCATTTTTTTTCCTCGGCCAGTTTCGGTTCCAAATTTGCGGAATTTGTTGTGGGACGTCGTCGAATATTCCCTCTGCAGCCACTTTAGTTTCTTGGAGTTCCGATAGCTGGCGGTGATATACGTAGCTTTCGAAATATCTGTAACGGAGCTGCGTTCCAAGCAGAGAGCTGTCTTTCTTTTTTAACGTGAGCATCGCAGATATTCATAGGCATTTCCAGAACGTCTATGGAGACCTGGCAGTGAACAAAATCTGGGTGAGTCGTTGGGCGAGGCGTCTGTCATCACCGCAACGAAGTCGCGCAGACCTGTCCGATCTTCTGCGTGCCGGCCGGCAGTGTTGGAACGTGCGGACATTCTCATTCGAGATTATCGATGGATCGCTGTCAAACACGTCACTGCACAACTGGACGTGTCTGTTGTTAGTGCTGTCACGCCGCTCTGGTCCTCACCGCCTAACACGAGACCAGAAAGAGCAACGCAGGACTTTCTGTTTAGAATTTCTTGCGCGTTACGAGACCGTTATAATTTTTTATCGAATATTATCACAGGAGAGGACATCTGAAGAAAAAGTTCAAAGTCGCACCCTCAGCCTCTAATGTCATGGCGACGGTCTTCTGAAGGTGTTACTCTGCTTAATGCCCCCCCCCCCCCCCCGCCCCCCTCTTATGGTGCAACGATCAACTCCGAAGTGTACCGTGCTATCCTCAGGAAAATGAAGAAACGACTTCAGCGTGGTCGTCTCCTTCTCTATAACAAAGCAAGGCTTCAAAGAAGTCTGCGCACCCGAGAGGAACTCACAGAACATCACTGGACTGTTCTTGCTCCTCGCACCTTCCAACTTCCATCTGTTTGCCCCAGTTCAAATGGCTCTGAGCACTGTGGGACTTAACATCTACGGTCATCAGTCCCCTAAAACTTAGAACTACTTAAACCTAACTAACCTAAGGACATCACACAACACCCAGTCATCACGAGACAGAGAAAAGTTTGCCCCAGTAAAGGATGTAGTCGGCAGCAAGCAGTATGCGGATGACGGCCCTCCCAGTAAGGTGGCGTAAGGCCGTCGCATTGAACGGAGATTATGTTGAAAAATAGGGCCGGCCGGGGTGGCCGAGAGGTTGTAGGCGCTACAGTCTGGAACCGCGCGACCGCTACGGTCGCAGGTTCGAATCCTGCCTCGGGCATGGATGTGTGTGTGTCCTTAGGTTAGTTAGGTTTCAGTAGTTCTAAGTTCTAGGGGACTGATGACCTCTGAAGTTAAGTCCCATAGTGCTGAGAGCCATTTGAAAATAGGGTTTTGCAGCCAAAAGAGTGGGCAATAATGTACTGGAATCCTGAATAAAACTAACCTGCTTTCAGGAAAAAAAAATGTTGCATTACGTATTGAACGCCGTTTGTATTACGTAAAGTAACTGAGATCGGCGTTTTCTGAGCATGTGCGAGTAAAATGGTTTTGACGAGCCACTGTAAATGCACATCTGTAGACATCAAGACAAACACAAATTTTAAATTCGTTCTTTCTCTCTCCGCTCGGAGATTTATCAGTAAAAAATCAAAGAAACTAGGAATTTATTTTCATGGTTATTTTAGAAAATTTTCCTCTCCACGTACCATTCAAAATGTGCTGAATGCTGACGGAACTCAATATACTCGCGTAGCCCATATTACTGGACGTAATGGAGCACTTCTCGAGATAATGTTCATTAAATCAAAGAACAGGACAAAGATATTTCGTTTATATGGTGTTCGAGGCCAGTAGGAAAATTAAAAGCGGCAGATTTTGGTATCTTTTACATTCTTGACTGAAAATACTGTCAGAGCATGGTGTTGATTTCACGATTAGGCACTTAACTTTGAAGTCATTCTGCTTTGTATATTGCGTAATCTATAAAACACTGAATTCATTAAAACGGGTTTCGATTAAAATATCGAATAGGGAACACTTCCTAATGTTGTGCAAAATTATATTTATTTCCCCCTGAACCAGCTTTCGGTTTCCTAGACCTTCTACAGGTGTTGCAAACACTCATAAATTTTCTGAATTAATTCATTCGAGTTCAAGATTATTTCGTAAGTAGCTTTCAGCATTACTAAAAGGCATACCCAGTTGCAGGTTGCATGCAGAACAGCTTACAGAGGCAACAAAAATTTTATCTTCAGTATTTCATTCAGTTATTGCCCGAATTTGAAATATTAAAATGCGGTAATAATCTACTCATTAAAAGCTGTAATCTGATGGAGTAAGTAAAGTATTACAGTCAGAAACTGTGTGTATGTCTTGAAGCAGCAGAGCGCAAATTATGTACACTATGTTCATCCAGTATTTGAGAATGAAAGCACTTAGAATTTCAAACCTATTCGAAACACGCTGGCACCACCTCCGGAATGATGAAAGAAAAAAAATGTACCACTTACTACATTTTTGCTGTTCATACAGTGAAACTGCAGTTCCTGGCACGACGTTTTAATTTATTATTTCTTTGCTGCTAGTTCTTCACCAACAGATTTCTGAGACCGTATCCACATATACCACTGAATGTACCTGCAAAATTAAATCATTGTACAACAGGTAGGTAGGGAGATATGACGTTTCATACATGAGAATTCGGTTCCTTAAATAATCGTGGTGTTTACTTGTATTTGTATCATTCACCAAATTGGTACTGTACCTGTCTGAAGTAAAAATTCAAAAATCTGGTAGAAATTATGAGGAGTACTAAAGTTTCGAGCCACACAGTGAGTGAATGTATCGATAAAGCCCTGACCTGGTAAGGGTGCTGAACGTGGCGTGGGCCACATGCTCAAGGATACTTCAACTCAATAAAGGCAAGGCAATAACTAACAATCAAACGCAAACTGTGGCTTGTAATTTCCAACATACATTATTTAGCAATTGCATGACAACAGCAAGCTGCTGTTACCCCCGAATAATATACAAACTTGCCCTAGAATTTGAAACATTACTAAACAGACAAAATGTCTACGGGCGTCAATGCTCACCCCAAACAACAAATAATTTTAAACCCTCTTTACATAAATCTTAAGAGGCATACAAACAATAAATGGTTCACTGAGAAAATCTCCCACAGAAGCAGGACACCTTTTAAGATATAAATGCATAAACAACTCACAAAATTTCTTGCTGAATAAGATATTAAAAACCCAGTACTGTGGAAGGCGTCTTTCAGGTACTACAAAATTTCAGTGACAAGTAATGGCACATGAGAGGTGCACGGAAACTACAACTCAGATCGAGCCTGAATGAAAGCTGAAAGGAACGGTGGAGAAGGAAAGACGGACGTCTCGGCGTCACCAGGAACAAATAATAAAATATTCAAATTCGGCGAAGAACTGGAGTCTACTGATAAACACAGCCACCGCGCTATCGGTTACACTCCAATCTGGCCGCCGCCAAGGCGTCGTCTCCCAGCTACAACGGACGACGCGCACCGCTGGTTATACCACTGAAACAACAACAGAGAACCACATAGCAACTGGGCATTATGCAGAGTAACATAATCCTTAAAGCATTAGAAAAATTTCAAAACAGGAATAGAATTACTCTTTGCAGCCACATTAAATCTCTTGCAATCACTGTCTACAACAACAGTTCACACTCCCTTTGCACAGGAACCACGATACATAAAAATTCACCATGAGAACACTGCTGAATGTGTAGAAACCAGGACGCATACTCTGTCTTATAATCCTAAATAATAATTACATACAAGAAGAATACAAAGTCATAAATCTCTTAATTATACAAAGAATTCCACTATAGGTGGATTACACTTAATAGCAAAAGGTAGAAAGAAGTGCCAGAAAATCGAATCTGTAGTTATTTTGGAGTGCACAGACACGCCAATATCTCAAGTGCGTCCGAAACAGGCAAACCTCATTCAAACAGGTAACCACTGTTCAATAAGTGTGCATCAGTGGCCAATACGAAACAGATAACATGGGCGTCCAAACAATGGGAGAGCTTCCAGAATGAGATTTTCACTCTGAAGCGGAGTGTGCTCTACCAAGCACTTGCCCGCGAAAGGCAAAGGTCCCGAGTTCGAGTCTCGGTCCGGCACACAGTTTTAATCTTCCAGGAAGTTTCAGTGGGAGAGCTGTTAACATCAAACAGCACGAAATTAAATATACGTACATGTATACAGCAGGGCTTTAAGAACCTGAATAATGCCCACCGTTTGATTATGTAGGATATGCGATTGCAGGTTGATACATTCTAAAGCCACTTTGACACGTTTAGCAGCACAGACGAGGTCATCGCCCTCGCACTGGACGCAGTACACACTCGCCGACCGGACCCACATCTCCGTCCACAGCTCCACTGCTCACGGTACAGAAGGAGGCAGAGCGCGCGCAAAGAGCGACCGCCGACGACCAGACTGCTCACCGGATCGCCAACCAACCGACCAGAACCAGCCCTCCACCCACAGCGTCGCGCGCTTAAATAGCCGAAAAGCGACCAAAGAGGAAAACCGCGGCCACGCGATACAGAGTCGATCGCAGAGATCTTAAATGATTACAGACAAGCGACTTGCGCCGACGCCCATATGTATCACTGACTGTGTACCAGGAAGGTATGTACACTACTGGCCATTAAAATTGCTACACCACGAAGATGACGTGGTACAGACGCGAAATTTAACCGACAGGAAGAAGATGTGATATGCAAATGATTAGCTTTTCAGAGCATTCACACAAGGTTGCCGCCGGTGGCGACACCTACAACGTGCTGACATGAGGAAAGTTTCCAACCGATTTCTCATACACAAACAGCAGTTGACCAGCGTTGCCTGGTGAAACGTTGTTGTGATGCCTCGTGTAAGGAGGTGAAATGCGTACCATCACGTTTCCGACTTTGATAAACGTCGGATTGTAGCCTATCGCGATTGCGGCTTATCGTATCGCGACATTGCTGTTCGCGTCGGTCGAGATGCAATGACTGTTAGCAGAATATGGAATCAGTGGGTTCAGGAGGGTAATACGGAACGCCGTGGTGGATCCCAACGGCCTCGTATCACTAGCAGTCGAGATGACAGGCATCTTATCCGCATGGTTGTAACGGATCGTGCGGCCACGTCTCGACCCCTGAGTCAACAGATGGGGACGTTTCCAAGACAACAACCATCTGCACGAACAGTTCGACGATGTTTGCAGCAGCACGGACTATCAGCTCGGAGGCCGTGGCTGCGGTTACCCTTCACGCTGTATCACAGACAGGAGCGCCTGCGATGGTGTACTCGACGACGAACCTGGGTCCACGAATGGCAAAACGTCAGGTTCTGTTTACAGCATAATGATGGTCGCATCTGTGTTCGGCAACATCGCGGTGAACGCACATTGGAAGCGTGTATTCGTCATCGCCATACTGGCCTATCACCCGGCGTGATGGTATGGGGTGCCATTGGTTACACGTCTCGGTCACCTCTTGTTCGCATTGACGGCACTTTGAACAGTGGACGTTAAATTTCAGATGTGTTACGACCCGTGGCTCTGCCCTTCATTCGATCCCTGCGAAACCCTACATTTCAACAGGATAATGCACGACCGCATGTTGCAGGTCCTGTACGGGCCTTTCTGGATACAGAAAATGTTCGACTGCTGCCCTGGCCAGCACATTCTCCAGCTCTCTCACCAACTGAAAACGTCTGGTCAATGGTGGCCGAACAACTGGCTCGTCACAATACGCCAGTCACTACTCTTGATGAACTGTGGTATCGTGTTGAAGCTGCATGGGCAGCTGTACCTGTACACGCCATCCAAGCTGTGTTTGACTCAATGCCCAGGCGTATCAAGGCCGTTATTACGGCCAGAGGTGGTCGTTCTGGGTACTGATTTCTCAGGATCTATGCACCCAAATTGCGTGAAAATGTAATCACATGTCAGTTCTAGTATAATATATTTGTCCAATGAATACCGTTTATCATCTGCATTTCTTCTTGGTGTAGCAATTTTAATGGCCAGTAGTTTAGAAAAGCTGCTGCGAATTTTGGAAAGTGAGAGAGTACGTTCCTGGCAGTAGTCGCGAGAACGCCGTTAAGCGTGCCTGGGTACCCCCTACCGGTTGGAGGGGTCAAGGGTCCGTGTTGGGGAGTCCAAGTGCGGTCGACATTTTAATCCGCCCCGCAAGTTTTGGATGGATATTGAGAGTGCGCTGCGTGGGTGTGGACGGGCGCCCTCCCTCCAGGCCGCCCCCGCACACGGCCGACGCCTCGGCGCAGGGCAGTTCGCCAGTTGCCAGTCGCCAGTAGGTAGCTGGCTCGCGGCTGGCGCTGTCGCGTCGCGGCCGCTGCGGCACCCGCTCACCATGGACCGGCGCTCCCCGTAGCCTGCTGCCGCAAGTAACGCGTGCGCCATCTGCCCCAGCGTACCCGACAGTGAGTGGTCAAAGAGAATTCCGTCTTATTGGCATGCAAGTTCATTGATGAAATGTTGTCGGGATATCGGCCGAGTGGCGTCGTCGTATTGTAGCTACGTTTCGTCGAGTTCCTTGCACGTCACCTTCAGGCAGACTGTCGCGGTCGTGTGGTGTGCAGTCTTCTGCAGCCGAGAGACGTGCTCAGGAGTTACCAGTCGGAGACATGAACGACGGCGGTCTGCGCGTCTGTAACGTTGTCAGCTGTTATCGAGAGTGTGAGGGCATTTAAACGCGCAGCTACAAAGTATTAAACTGGTGTAAGATACGATAATTACGGTAACCGAAGAAATGAATTCAAATTTGCCAGGTCCAGGACTTGAATCCGGGTGCCCTTGCTTACTAGGCAGGAAAGCTAGCCAATACACCACCACAGCACTACAAGGTGCAGGGACTACCCTAGTCTAATTCCCTCCCTAAAGCAAACTTCAATTCACATCTTCAGCTTATTTTCCCTTCGCTCAAGATGTGAACTGAAGTGGTAAGGGATATGCTCCGCCACACGCCGTAATGTGGATAGCGGAGTACATACGTAGATGTAAATGCAGATACGTATAAAACCTATTCTTGATTATCATTTCGACCGCTACGGTCGCAGGTTCGAATCCTGCCTCGGGCATGGCTGTTTGTGATGTCCTTAGGTTAGTTAGGTTTAACTAGTTCTAAGTTCTAGGGGACTAATGACCTCAGCAGTTGAGTCCCATAGTGCTCAGAGCCATTTGAACCATTTGATTATCATTTCGATTTTGCTCTCGTGATATTCTACACCGCTTTTTATTATATAGAGAGAATATAAAATTTCTGCGTTTAGAGAATATAAAAAGCAACACTTACTTTACGTAACTCGCAGCTGCACCGCTTCCCCGCTAGGGGTGCAAGCGGTCGGGGGAACGTAGTGGCCAGGCCACCCCTCCCAATCTAACAGTTGGGGAAAACATTGTGTCTTCTGCGCTAGCAGCGCGGCCACCACGTTTTCGCCACCTGAGTCTTATGGATTTATAAATTATAGAGTGCAGCAATCAGTCGTCCTGTTTGGATTTTATTATGCAAATCCAGATTTCTGCTAGTAGCTGGCCATTCTCAGTGCGCTATTTTATTTATTCTCAATGCGTGTAAGTCTCTGTTGTTCGAGCGTCAGTCACAGTTCTTTGAATACTACTGTCTACTGCACTCTATAATTTATAAGTCACACACAGTCGCTGAGTGCATTCGCTTTCCAAATGGACGGTAACCTGATCTTATGGATTTGTTTTTGTGGCAGGGGTGAAGCGTTTGGTATACGGGATACCGGCAGACAATCCAGAAAAAGCTTTCTTCCCATTCAGCTCAGGCTGAAACCAGAATTCGTGAAACATCTGCTTGTTTTGAGCGTGTTCGGCAGTCCCAAAGCAAGTTGTTTTTAAACCTATACTTACGTAAAGCAAAGGCAGGGAAGTCGTACAGATACATGAAAGGGAAAGTGATTGATGTTCAGAGAGGATTCCTAAGGAAAAGTAAAAAAGGAATTAACAGCATCTGGGCTACAAGCCCATGGGAACGTTTTTAATTAATAGTTAAAACATCTGCATATGCATTTTCAGACTATGTAAACAATATTTGCTGTACTGAAGAGCTAACAAATTATTGTCAGCTCATTTCGTTAGAGTAACTAAAAATTACAATGAAGCAAAAGACTGTGGTGTGCAACCATAGCCACAAATGGAACGGCGAAATCAGTGTGCGGTAAAAGTAATTGCATTTTCAGTTTTCCAGTAGTGGTTGGCTGCGTGAGTGTGGGTGGATCTGTGAAACCTGACTTGGGAAGGTTAGTTGATCTCCCGGTACAGTTGCCCCAGTTTAGGTTTTGCAAGGTCGGTGAGAAACTCACAAGGCTACTTCCAGGATTATTTCTTTGTCAAGACCAATAGATTTCTCTGGCACGCGTATCTAATGTGGCGTGGACTCCCATCTCGAATAAACTTGCTGTCGAGGATAACGTTGGATATTTTAGAGGAACGTAACATTCGAAACGTTAGTTTCCTTCTAGGAATATTTCAGATTCCTGGGATTCCTCTTAAATTTTCGTGTAACAGCAGACAATTACTGATTCTTTTAAATGTGTGGATACAGGTGCGGCAAAAATACCTCCCCTATTTCAAAAGATAGTTACAAAGAAGGAAAGAAAGATACAGATAAATTTTGTGAGCAACAAATACTATGCTGCTTTAAATTAGTTGGTTTTAAAAAAATATGTCCGGTAATTGGCGTCATCCGCTGTTGACACATTGACGAAGTCTTTCCTGGAAGTTGTTCGTAATTTTTAGTGACATTTCCGGTAGAATGGCAGCCACCCTCTCGGTTATTGCTTGCTTAAATGCTTGCGAGGTTGTGGGGTGACGTTTGTACAGTTCAGCACGTAAGTGTCCCCACAGAAAAAAATCACAAGGTGATAAATCTGGTGGCCTTGAGGGCCAGGTGGTGTTTCCTCACGAAGCGAGAACACGTCCAGGAAGCAACTTTGAGAAGTTCCTAGAGAACGCCGAGAAGTGTGAGTAGTGGCTCCATCTTGTTGGAACCAGACTTCTCCGTCCTCGTGACCCACAACAAACTGTTTTAAGTTATTTTTAAGTGAACACACCGCCATTAGGCTGTATTGTTGTTTATTTAATTACGACCCAGGTTTCGGCCTTTTATGCCATTTTCAGGTGATTGAGTTTATGTCATTAACATATATTGCAGGACATCAAGCCCAAAATTGGCCAGGAATTTTTAAAAAAATATTCGTTCCCTACGAAATGCCAGATGTAAAATCTTCATCTGTTACATCTGACATTTCGTGTAAAATCATCATCTTTTACATCTGGCATTTCGTGGGGAACGAATATTTTTCTTAATTTATGGCCAATCTTGAGCTTGATGTCGTGCAATATATGTTAATGACATAAACTCAATCACTTGAAAATAGCATTAAAAGCCGAAACCTTAGTCGTAATTAAATAGACAACAATACCGTTCAAATGGGGGTGTGTTCATTTAAAAATTATTGTATGACTGTTGCTCAGCAACATAAAAAACTATTTGGTCAGTTTAAAACTTTTATGTATAATAGTTTTCGATAAGGAACATATGGTATCTGAAGGTAATCTTTTAATTTTATGGAAGATTTTGCTAGTTGTGCTGACGTTAACTGCTGTGTCGGTGTTGGTGACTAGGAGTATGTACCGACATTCAAAACTGCTCTTTATACGAATGGATTGTCAATGATCCCACAAAGTATTGCGCGCATACAGGCCAGTGGCTGCACATTCGAGTAGTTTCCGTAAACGCCATTTCTGCAATTAGCATTCTAAACTACCTTCTATGTAAATCGTTCCCAGCATCAGAAATTTACCATCAGGAATCATATGCGCCATAACTAAATATATCTGTTTTGATGTTGTCTACCTCCTATATTAATGTGAAGCAGTGGTTGTATAAACGATTTTTGAGGCAACATCAGGAGCGCTATAAGACTGTTCGCTGACGGTGTTAATGTGTAGAGGAAAGTATCGTCCTTGGACGTTCTGAAGGAACTGGAGAAAGACCTGGCGAAAATTATCCCTCGGACTACTGAACTTCAGTTCACTTTACATGTGTGTAGAGGTAAGATAATGCATACAACAAAGAGAAACAGCGGTACAGTATATGATTAGCCCGCCCGGCTAGCCGCGCGGGCTAATGCGCTGCTTCCCGATGGGGGAAGGCGTGCCGGACCCCGGCACGAATCCGCCTGGCGGGTTAGTGTCGAGGTCCTGTGTGCCGGCCAGTCTGTAGATGGCTTTTAAGGCGGTTTTCCATCTGCCTCGGCGAATGCCGGCTGGTTCCTCCTATTCCTCCTCAGTCACACTATGTCGGCGATTGCTGCGCAAACAATGTCTGCACATACGCGTACACCATAATTACTCTACCACGCAATCATTTGGGGTTACACTCATCTGGTATGAGACGTTCCTTGGGAGGGGGAGGGGGCGGGGGGGGGGGGGGGGGGGTCCACTGGAGGCCGAACTCTGGGTTCGGTGTGGGGCGGCGGTGGGGTGGGTGGACTGTTGTAGCCTGTGTGGGGTTGTGAACCATTGAGGGCTACGGCGGGGACGACGCCTCCCCGTCGTTTCTAGGTCCCCAGTTCCATACACAATACACACGGTGTCTGATTACAAGATTAGTCGCCAACATGTTGAGCACGCTACATCGTATAATTATTTAGGACTAATATTAATAAGGATGTGAAATGTGTCGACCACGTAAAATCAGTATTAGTGAAGGAAAATGAAAGACAGGTTTATTGGGATTGCTGGAAAGGTTCTGGGAGAGTGCGGTGCATATGTAAAGGAAACGGCACACAAGACGAAAGCGCGACAAATTCTAGAATATTGTTCCAGTAGGCGTGACAGACGACGGCGGACGAATTCTGAGATGCCCTGCTAGTTTCGTAAGACGTCGGTACAAATCATTGGGAAGCGTAAGAGTGATGCTCGCAAAAGTTGACTGGGATTCCTCGAAGAAAGGCAACATAGTTGTCATCAAGCCCTGTTGGATATGTTTAGAGAGCCTGTATTTGAAGGTGACTGTTCATCGTGTTGCCAGCAACGAATATCTCGCGTAGGGAGCGTGAGAAGCAGATGAAATGAAATTATGGCGCCTACAGAGGCAAACACACTGCCGTTTTTCCCTCGCTTTATACGCGAATGAATAGAACGGAAAATCGACTATATTTGTTCGATGTACTCTCTGCCACGCACTGTACTGTGGCTTGCGAAGTGTGTATAGGATGTTCGGAAATTTCCGTTACAAAGTTCTAGGACATATAGTGTAAGTGAGTACATAATATTTGGAATAGAAACCTATCTCTGGAAACGTACTGCTTCCTTTCTGCGACGGTTTCAGTTCAGTTGTGTAACGCTTCCGCATCTGATGAGAGGAAAAAGAAAAGTCTCCGAGATGCTTGTGCTGGTATGCAATAGGGTAGACGGCATGATGAGTACTACGTCAGAACGTCCCCTGATGTTTTTTAACGCCTGCTCTACTGCGACACAGAGGAAGACCTGCTGGCACGAGTTCTGGCCGCTGCACTAAAAATTGGAGAGACACCAGATGGGATGGGGAGAGTGTACCAGAATATGCTTCGTAGGTACAACGTCCGTAACAAGG
This sequence comes from Schistocerca serialis cubense, assembly GCF_023864345.2. NCBI lineage: Eukaryota > Metazoa > Arthropoda > Insecta > Orthoptera > Acrididae > Schistocerca > Schistocerca serialis. Next base: position 468,467,133 of record NC_064646.1, on the reverse strand, counting down.
TTGGTAGTCGCCACATCGAGTAAGTGCAATGTCTGCCACATCGAGCCAGTGTTATAATGCATCAGTTCTGTTCTGTACGTACAGTGTGCTGGGTTCTTTTCTGTTTTCGAATAATGAAAACATGTAATGTTTAAGTGTTGATACCAACAAATGTTCTTAAGTGATAAATGGATGTTTCGTTATGTTTCCTTTCGAGTTGTTGTCTAATAATCGTACTGCGTCACAGCTAATTCAGTTCGTGAGGCCGAAATGGATGAGTTATACATCTGCATTGAAACCGTCATAGAAGGGAAACGGTACGTTTCCGGACATGGCACCCTATTCACAATACTATGTACTCACTGTCCTCTACATGTCCTAGAAGTTTGTAACGGGAATTTCGGAACACACTGTACGTAGATGTAGACGTAGAAAAACGCTAAGATGCACTTTGGTTCGTAGTCGACGTTAAGTTGTAGGTCTCCTTACAACTAAATGACAGCGCAAGTCAATTGAAAGGTGGGAGAAAGGTCAGGTGATAGCACCTGTAGGAGGAACCTGCCTCATAAACACCTACCCTGTTCAGATAAACCTTCTGAATCAGACATCTTCTAACATGGCGAGGCACAGCGAGGGCCTGAAGGCTGGCGTCACCAGATGCACATTTAAAGCCCGTGCGCTACTGCGCCATCTCAACTACTTCAGCACCGATTCCAGTGGGAGATGGCACTTGTGCCTCCGAGTGGCTTCCGGAAGACGTTGTGTGGACGACGCATCAGCAGACTATTGCGAAGGCTCGGCTCGATAGCCTGATCCTCTGTATAGGGGTGACGGAATTTGGTACAACGTTACAGTACACGTCTCAGTGGCCGTGGCGATTGTGGCCGAAATGAATCTGTAGCATCTGTACATAACCCTACTTAATATTTACACTTTTTTTACAGGATGAACGAAAACAGGTGGATAAAAAGAAATTTAAAGTCAAATAGTGTGAGAGGCTACGTCAACAATATGGCGGCTGTTTTGAAAGCCGCCGTCTTGGATGCAACTCGTAATTTTCCAATTAAAAGCTGCTCATGTGACATGTCGAACAGGTATTATAACACGCGAGAGAAACAATGGCGTATTTCTTTCGAGCATAGCTTTGTTCATTCTCGAGTCATGTGACATGTTGTGCAGAACAAAGTAAATACTGGCGATACCATCTACATCTACGTGATTACTCCGCTATTCACAATAAAGTGCCTGTTAGAGGGTTAAATGAACCACCTTCAAGCTGTCTCTCTACCGTTCCACTCTCGAACGGCACGGTGCCGGCCGGTGTGGCCGTGCGGTTCTAGGCGCTTCAATCTGGAACTGCGTGACCGCTACGGTCGCAGGTTCGAATACTGCCTCGGGCATGGATGTGTGTGATGTCCTTAGGTTGGTTAGCTTTAAGTAGTTCTAAGTTCTAGGGGACTGATGACCTCAGAAGTTAAGTCCCATAGTGCTCAGAGCCATTTGAACCATTTTTTTCGAACGGCACGCGGGAAAAAAGAGCACTTAAAATTTTCTGTGTTTGCCCAGATTTCTCTTATTTTATCGTGATGATCATTTCTCCCTATGTAGGTGGGTGCCAACAGAATGTTTTCGCAGTCGGAGGGGAAAACTGGTGATTGAAATTTCATGAGAAGATCCCATCGCAACCAAAAACGCCTTTGTTTTAATGATTGCCACTCCAGTTCACGTATCATGTCTATGACACTATCTCCTCTATTTCGCGATAATACAAAACGAGCTGCCCTTCTTTGTACTTTTTCGATGTCATCCGTCAGTCCCACCAGATGCAGATCCCACACCGCACAGCAGTACTCCAGAATGGGGCGGACAATCGTGGTGTAAGCAGTCTCTTTAGTAGACCTGTTGCACCTTCTAAGTGTTCTGCCAGTGAATCGCAGTCTTTGGTTTGCTCTACCCACAATATTATCTATGTGATCATTCCAATTTAAGTTATTTGTAATTGTAACCCCTAAGTATTTAGCTGAATTTACAACCTTCAGATTTGTGTGACTTATCGCGTAATCGAAATTTAGCTGATTTCTTTTAGTACTCATGTGAATAACTTCACACTTTTCTTTATTCAGGATCAGATGCCACTTTTCGCATCATCTGATGACTTTACAAGACGGTAAATGACAGCATCACCTGCAAACAATCCAAGACGGCTACTCAGATTGTCTCCTATGTCGTTAATATAGATTAGAAACGATAGAGGACCTATAACACTTCTTTGGGAAACGCTGGATACTATTTCTGTTTTACTCGGTGACTTTCCGTCTATTACTGCGAACTTTCTGACAGGAAATCACGAATCCATTCGCACAACTGAGGCGATACTCCGTAGGCACGCAGCTTGGTTAGACGAAGCTTGTGAGGAACGGTGTCGAAAGCCTTCTGGAAATCAAAAAATATGGAATCAATTTGACATCCCCTGTCGATAGCACTTATTACTTCATGAGTATAAAGGGCTAGTTGTGTTTCACAAGAACGATATTTTCTGAATCCGTGTTAGTTTTCTTCGAGGTACTTCATAATGTTCGAATACAGTATATGTTCCAAAACCCTATTGCAAATCGACGTCCTACTTCCCTACTTAACCCATAAAGAGTACAAAATGTGCTGTCCAGCACGTTATAAGGTTGTTGTTACGTCCTCCGCACGTTACTCATGGAGTTTAACCAAAAAAAAGTGCCATATGCGAGCACAAGAGTCAGTAATCCGCTTCCTGGTGTGTACATGGTTTCTCATCTTCACCACATACAGGATTGCCTTCACGTGTCCCTACAGATGGGTATCTAAGGGACTTAAATACGGGGAAAGTGGCAGCCACTTCATCTGTGCCATGTGATCGATACATTTCCGGGCAAGCTCGCTATCCCAGCTGTCTGAGCAGCAAACCCACAGTGAGGGGGATCAGCAACTTCCAGAAACAAAGCCGGAAACGTCCGTCTCGAGACAGCAGCGATTGCTGCACATCTCCGTCCAACAACTGCAGGTACCGGGCTGCTGTTATTGGATCCTGAAGCTGGGCAGCAACACGAGAAATCCATATTCCACACCAGACCATCACTTCAGTAGCGCCAATTACCCTTGATTGAGTTTCACCACCGCACTATCAGTAACGGATAATCTGTCGGGGTGGCGCTGGTTGAAATCCTCGGCGATATCCGGGTCCTCCGCTCACCTCGTATCAGGTCGATCTGAGTGCTTGTATTAACGCCGTCAGCTTTCACCTCGCCTGTAAGTACGTTAGCCATAACTTGAGAATGAATGAAGCTGCGAAAGACAGGATTGTATTTCTCGTGCGATTCTCTCTCTGTTTGATATGACGCATGACCCCCTTTTCATTCGAAAGTTTCGGGATTCTCGGCACACTTTTGGCACAGTGGATCTCGGAATATTGAATTCTCACCGGCCGGCGTGGCCGAGCGGTTCTAGGCGCTTCAGTCTGGAACCGCGCTACCACTACGGTCGCAGGTTCGAATCCTGTTCTAAGTTCTAGGGGACTGATGACCTCAGATGTTAAGTCCCATAGTGCTCAGAGCCATTTGAACCATTTTTATTGAATTCTCTAACAATTTGCGAAATGGAATGTCCCAACGTCTAGCAGCAACTGCCATCCGCGTTCAAAATCTGTTAACTCGCGTCGTGCTACTATAATCACGTCGGAAACCTTTTCACATGAATCGCCTTAGTAAAAATGACTGCTTCGCCAATAGACTGTCCTTTTACACCCTGTATGCGCTATACTCCCGCCATCTATATTATATATGTGCATATCGCTATCCCATGACTTTTTCTCACCTCATTGTACACCTACATCACTGCTCTGCACTTCATAATTAAATGCTTGGCAGAGATTTCACAGTATTTCCCGACCGTTCTACTCCCACACAGCACGTAGGAGAAATGAACAAGTAAATCTTTCCGTGGTCACTCTAATTTCTTGTATCTTATTACGTGTTTCGTATCTCCTTTTGCAGATGGGACTCAACAAAATATTTTCGCATTCACAGGACAAAGTTGGTGATCGAAATTTTGTGATAAGATCTCGCCACAAGCAGAAAAGCATATTTTTAATGATTGCCACCCTAGATCGGGTAAAATACTGCGAATGGCAGCTTAGGATAAGACATTGAACCGCACGGGATTAGATACTGCTGTTGAACATTATGAAAGTTGTTACTGTTGGAAAAGCCTCGCTTATCCCAGTTAAAAATAAGGCCCGCATGCCCATTCTTTCACCACTATGATTCTGCTTACATTTTGGTCGTCATGCGGGCCGACTGAAATGTATGACGACCCAGCGACGACGATTGGAGTTCACCGACGCTCTGGTGTGTTAGGAATAGCGGACTCTAGAAACAGAAAATAAACGTCAGAGGAAAAGTCGAGATCATTCAGACTTAACCGACCATTTTCATTCATGTTTTCCGTGGTATTTTTAAATCGACTCAGGCCGTTTCGTATCCTTACACCTCCCTCCGGTTCACCTCCAGTTGCGCTATTGCTTTGTGTGTTTTAACGAGGTATATTAAATTATAACCTATTTTTCCTCGAATCTTGGAAATTTAAGAAGACAAGGCATACCTTTCCTTCAATAAAGTTAGCTGGGATGTTCTGAGAAGACTCATATCTCTTGTCTGATGTGTTGAAGCTGCCTTCGAAGCAGACCACATATCCCAGTCTGTCTTCTGGTTTGAGAAGTCGTCGGTTCAAAACGTGTGAGATGAGGTCACTTGCCAATACGACCACCACTGTTCTCTGGAACACATTTTCAGTTACACTCAGACACCAATAATGATAGACACTGGACTCGCATTCGGGAGGACGACGGTTCAATCCCGCGTCCGGCCATCCTGATTTAGGTTTTCCGTGATTTCCCTAAATCACTCCAGGCAAATGCCGGGATGGTTCCTCTGAAAGGGCACGACCGACTTCCTTCCCCATCCTTCCCTAATCCGATGAGACCGATGACCACGCTGTCTGGTCTCCTTCCCCAAACCAACCAACCAACCAATAATGATGCAGCTTTTGAAACACGACTTTGCAGTAAAATCAATTACGAAGCTGTAAAGGAGAAATGTCGACGGTCGACAACGTGTGGAATAAAGTCACTTAACTACTTAATTATCCCTGTTCCCCACAAATCTTTTCCAGTGAACCTCAGACACGGGTAATGATGGAGTTTTTGCAACAACGTGGACAGTAAAAGAAACTACAAAAGTACAACAGTAGCAGAGATATATGCGACAGGAGCCACTCTTCGAACATCTACATCACATTACCGTAACATAAATATAATCATCGTAAGATTTTTTTCAAACGCATGATACACACATAGAACAACTTGAAGTTCCTGCGCAGAAAGCATACTATAGAGCTCAAAACAAGGCAGAGTAGTTCCATAGTTGCTACGCTTAGTCCAGTCGCAGTAGAGCGGTTCTTGGAGCGTTTAGACTGTCATTCAACCATCTAGATTAGTGTTTCCATGAACACACAAAATTACTTAAGACAAACGCCGGGATAGATCTGTTGGGTACTCCAGTTATAGCTTTTGTTTTGTCTTCGGAAACCTCGTTCTCGACTAGACTATATGGACCTTACACTATTACTCCCATTCGAAGCGTTGACATTTGTTTTGGCGCCAACATTCTCTCCTACATTTTATAATTCTGCTTTCAAGGATTCTTGAATGAAATACATATTCGATTTCCAAAAACACAGTTGCTTTAATACATCGGCAGATAAAAAGGTACTGTCACTGAACATTTAGAAAAATATTCAATTTTTTGCGTAATATGACTCGCCGCAAAACTTGTTTCGTGATCATCACGGTTCCAGAAATATCTAACGAACGTTTATAGATTTGTAGATTTAGAATAATCTGTGGACAGTTTCGACTGGAATACAATCTTTAAAGTTCTGATGTTATCACGAATAAAATAAAGGACTCAGAAGTATATGTACCACTTGTACAGAAATCAAACTGCAGTTACAAGAGGCCGGTGACATAGACACGACGTAGTAACTGGGAAACGAGTGTGCAGAGTTGTAGCCAAATCCCCACGTTATTCGATCTGTACCAGGCGAAAGCTAATGAAGGAAATCAAAATGAAATGTGGACTAGAAATTAAATTTCGGGAAGAAGGAACGTTAATGTTTGCCAATGATATTGTAATTATGTCATAGACGGTAGAGTAATTGGAAGATCATTTGAACGTAATGAATAAAGTCCTGAAACGAAGTTATAAGATATAAATTAATAAATGTAAAAGAAGAGTAGTGAGAGGTATTCAGATTAAACCAGGCGATAGTGAGGGAATTGGGTTCTGATATGAGACTGAGTATATACGAATAAAATACAGGAATTAGAAGTATATGTACCACTTTTACAGAAAGCAAACTGCAGTTACAAGAGGCCGGTGACATAAAAAAGAGGTAGTAAGTGGGAAACGAGTGTGCATAATTGTAGCCAAAGCCCCACGTTATTCGATCAGTGACGAAATAAAATGCAGATCGGAAATAGCAAGAAAAGCTTTCCTTAAAAAGAGAGATACTTAACAGCTAATATACATTTACATGTTGAGAAGTCGGAACAAATTGTTCGAAATTTAATATCGAAAAGTGGGGAAACGTGGGCGGTAAACAGTTCAGACAATAAGAGGATATAAACTTCTGAAATATCGTGCTACAGAAGATTGCTGTGTGTTAGACGTGCTTGTCGAGTAACTAATGAGGGACGCCCTGGCAACGAGTTGTGGAGAAAGAATTTTACAGGTTAGCCTGAGTGAAAAAGGTGAACAGTTGGTATGATCCATTCCGAACCATGATGAAGTATTTAATTTAGTTTTCGATAAAGATAGAAGCTGAAGTAATGAACTAAAATTTGCGCCACAGCCGAGAATTGAACCCAGCTCTCTTGGCTGTTAAGACAGGTGTGCTAACCACAGCAACACCGTAGCACTGTGGCGACCACAGCTGCACGGATTACACCAGTCCAATGCCATCCCTAACAGAAACTTCAATTCGCGCCTTCATCGCATGTTTTCCGTCCTTCAATCGTTAAGTACTGCCGAGGCTCTTCCATATTGGAAAAGCACCCAAGTTTTGTACGTAGTGGCGAAATTCTTCTGTAATCCCATCAGATCACCTACACCTCAGGTACAGGCGGGATTTCCACATTGCGTTCAAGACCTGTGGTGCTATTCCGATACCGGAGAGCGTCGGCAATACTTACGATTTAAGAAGGGGAAAATGGGCTGAAGGCGTGAATTGAAGTTTATGTTACGGAGGCCATTGGACTAGCATAATCCGTGCAGCTGTCGTAACCACAATCCTACGGTGTTGCTGTGGGTAGCACGTTCAAGTCAGTTTTAGTTCATTATTTCTGCTTCTATCCTTATCAAAGATTCGTATGTCCTGTAAAAATGTAACTCCATCAGATTTAATTTAGTACTAGGGAGACTATGTGGGGAAGGTAGTGTAACAGTTGTTGACGGATATCGACACCCGGAGCGCAGCGAGCAGCTTCAGGTGGCTGTAAGCTGTGGCAGCTACGCAGGAATACATGCGATCTTCATGTCGTCATTGATGTTGCGAAAATTTGAGTATTTTTAATGTATTCGGTAAAGCAACTCGTAAATTAAACGTGTATGTCACGTATTTTGCTTTGGTATGTCTGTAGTTAGCAACCGAAGGTCCTCAGACAACATCGGCCCTTGCTGTCCGCGACCAGCGAAAGAGCACGCCCGCCGTCGTATCGAGCTATTGATTTCACGCTGCTCGCCGAATGCTGGGACAGCCCAGAATTATTGAAGTCGGTTTGGCGGACGTCCCCTATTACCTGCGGGAATGCCGTTAGGGCAGAAATAGACCGGCCCCGGTAGCAGCAAGGCTTCGAAGGAGAAGTAGTTTTACGTGCAGTCCTAAGGCAACTGCCTGAAGAGCATAACGCTCGTATTAATGGGTTCAGTCGTTGGAGCTTAGCAGAACCATTTAATTATTAAAAATTAGTAAATAAATACAGCTGGCGTGAGCCGAAAGACTGGTTCGAAAACTCCCCTGATTTAGTAGGCTGGCTGTTAAATTAGTGTACATTTGCCGCGTCCAACTTCAGAAACTGTAAACACAACAATTATTAAAATGTAACATGATGAATGAAGAAAACAGTTGTATAGTGATTGTAGAATATTAAGCAGTCTTTGATCGCGATTTTTAGAATCTCTCACAATCTCTTGTTTCGCTCGAATGTGGAATGTTACATTATCACAATGAAGAACTCATTGTAGTGTGTAATACTTGTAAAATTCTTGGAATTGTGGGTCGCTTACTGCAACTAAATGGTTCAAATGGCTCTGAGCACTATGGGACTTAACTTCTAGGTCATCAATCCCCTAGAACTTAGAACTACTTAAACCTAACTATCCGTAAGGACATCACACAAATCCAAGCCCGAGGCAGGATTCGAACCTGCGACCGTAGCGGTCTCGCGGTTCCAGACTGTAGCCCCTAGAACCGCATGGCCACCCCGGCCGGCTATGCTACTAAATGAGAGGCTGTTTGTATTGTACTATACCCGTTGCGATTGTTTTTGTTTTTGAAGCATTTTCAGTGGCCTGTAATATATATTCGTTTTTGCATATTAGCTGGAAAACAAGTTTTTGTAGCACAAGTTTCGCGAGGTTAAATTGCCACGTTTTTCTACTTACAGTCTGTGATCCTGTTAGTGCATATGTGCCGCCCTGGAGTTGCTCGGTGCTTAGGTGGTTTGCATACCGTCGATGTCCGTTTCTTGGCGTTTTTCGAACATCTTTCTACTTAACAACTTGCATGTGCAAACAGACGTGAACAATATAGGACCCTCAGTTTGGTAACACGTCTCGTAGACGTTGACCTCTTATCATTCTGTGGCGGATAATAGGTAGGATAGATGGAATGACCGCGGACGACAAGTTTGTCTTTAGAAGAGGTGTAGGCACACGATAAGCGCTACTCGGTTTAACGATTAATTCTCGAGAAAAGACTAAACAAGGGTCAAGACATACATTGCGTTCATCGACTCAGAGAAAGCATTTGACAAGGTAGACTGGCGACAGCTATTAAGATGCTGAGAGAGACTGTCATAACGTAGGACAAAGATTACTTCAGAGACTGTACGCAGAAAAGTGCTTGTGATAAGGTACGGAAAACATCAAAAAGAAGGTACAATGAAGCAGGATGTGCAGCAGGGCTGTTCACTCTTCCTGTCTTGTTCAATGGATGCATTCAGAGGGAAATAAATGAAGCTAGGGAGAAATTAGGATCTATAGGAGGAATTAAAATTCATGGTAAGAAGATAAGACATTCTGAGATTAGATGATGATATTGTGATGTCAAGTGAAGGTGGAGAAAAGTTAGAAGCGGTATTGGCCCAGATGGAAACCACCCTCACCTCTTTGTATAATTTTGTTTGTTTGTTTAGGGCGCAAGAACAATTGAGACTATAAGCGTCCATGTCATAACCTTAGAACACTAACGCAAAAAAATTGAAAGCGACTACACATTAAATCCAAACGACGGATGGAAAGAGAGCTAAGAACAAGGACGTCCTCTTGGAAAAAGGTCCTCAAAATACGCCGATGAGACAGCGGAGGTCCCGAACTAAGGATTAAATATCCTTCGCCTCATTGGTACGACGTATAAAAAGTAAAACGCGGTCGACATCCCGCGCGTCGTTCGCTCTCTAGAATGGCCGATAACTCAGACGGCCTACACAAGTGAAAATGTAAGTGGATGAAACAAGGTCATACGGTTAGGAAACGGCGAACCGTCAAAGATTTATGACAGTGACCACATAGTGGTGGAGGATCACCACCTAACAAATGGTGATGGCTGAAACAACAGTGCCCAATACACAGCCTACCTGAAATGGTCTCCTCGCGGCGAGAGGGCCGCTGGGAGGGCCTTAATATCTCGGGACTTGTTCCCATGAACAGAAGACCAGTGGTGATGCCAAAGTGACACCATCTGCTGACAGACGGCAACACGAAGATCATCCGAAGGAATGGAAGATCTAGCTGGCCGAGATAGGAGGACTGCAGCCTCTTTTTCTGTCAGACCGATGTGGCCAGGAACTCACATAAACAGCGGCTCGCTCCAGAGTGAGCAAGTGGAAGTATTCTTGGACCCATTCCACTAAGGGATAGGCTGTGCACAGCACACAGTGGCTCTGAAGGGCGGTGAGAGGATCGGAGCGTATGACGCAATTAGAAAGCCTGTGTCGCCGGATGTACTGGGTGGACTGATTGGAGGGGGGGGGGGGGCAAAGAGCTGCGTTGTAAATATTGAGCTGTGTTCCGGAAGCCGTTACTGATAATGACTGGTGCCAATGACTAAGGCACACCCGACGCCGCAGTCAGTCTTAGAGTCATCAGCATACACGGTGCTATCGCTATGTTGCGTACGAAGGTGGAGAAACTTACAGCGATGGATCGAATCAGGAGTAGTTTCCTTAGGAAGCGAGTGAAATCCAAGATGAACGCGGGCCGCTGCACGAAGCCAGGGTGGTGATGGGTTCACACCCGTCGCGAACGAGGCTGCAGGAGGAATAGCCGGAAGCGAACTCCGGGAGGTAACAGAGAAGAAGAAGGCGCGCCGTACTGGCGGTCAAGGGAGTCATCGAAAAAGGAGGCATAGGATTAGTGTCCGAGCATGGCAGACAAACGGCATGCGTACCTACTGCGGAGAACATCACGCTGGTATCACAATGGTAGTTCAGCAGCTTCTGCATAGGGACACTCAACCGGGCTAGTGTAAAAGACGCCAGTGGCAAAACGAATTCCACGATGGTGGATTGTACTAAGACGGCTTAAGATGGACGGACGCGCAAGCGAAAAAACGAAACACCCATGGTCCAGTTTCGAAGGCACAAGGGATCGGTACAAACAGCGGGAGGTGGTCCGAACTGCTTCACAGGAAGTACCGCTGAGGACACGTACGACACCGAGGGACCGGGTACAGCCGGCGGCCAGGTAAGACACGTGGGAGGACCAAGATCGTTTTCTGCCGAGCACGAGCCCCAGGAATTTCGTAGCTTTAGCGAACGGAACAGATGTAAAGACGGTGGAAGAAACCCGTTGCACCGCCAGAAATTCATATAATCTGTTTTTTAATTGAAAAAGCGGAAGCCATTGTCGATGCTCCGCGAGTAAAGACGATCGAGACATCGCTGAAGACGTCGCTGAAGGAGACAAGCCCATGGAGAACTGCGGTAGATCACAAAATCGCCGACGAAGAGGGAGCCAGAAATATCCGTCAGTTCATAATAGGATTAATGGCTGTAGCAAAGAAGACTACGCTCAGGACGGAGCCTTCAGGCATCCCACTTTCCTAGATAAAGCTGTCCGACAAGGCTGTACCCATAAGTACCTTGAAAACTCTGTCTTTTAATAATTCCTGATGGAAATGGGGCAGACGGCCTTGAAAGCCCCCAGTGTACAGAGTACGGAGGATACCAGTCCTCCAGCACGTGTCGCGGGCTTTCTTTAAATAGAAAAACACAGCCGCAGTCTGGTATTCCCGCAGCTTGACAAAGTGGCGAGATGGTCAACTGCTGAACGGCGCGCTCGAAATCCACATTGTGCAGTGGCTAGTTGATTGCGAGATTCGAGGCACCATACCAGTCGGCCATGAATACATTCATCACCTTGCAAACACAGATGGTGAGAGAAATCGGGCGGTAGCTACAAGGAAGGTGTTTTTTCTGTGATATGGAGTTATCTTAAGTCCTTCTCCGTTTCGTTGTACCAATTTGGCTCCTTTTTTGTGGAAGTAGATTTTTTCTTGTTAATCTATTTGGGTTCATTTTGAGGATGTGTCCATAAAAATCAATTCTTCTTTTCCTCATTGTGTCTTTCAAGAGTTTGGTAAAGAACTTCATGTTTGATGTGAATTAATTTGTTTCTGTAGAATCTGCGGCCGAAGGTTTTTCATAGTTTCTTCCTTTTTTTGATCTCTACCCTCTCAACTGTGCCATGGTTGGTGATGCGCAGTTTTTCGGCTGCATACAGGACTTCCGGTTTGATTACTGTATTGTAATGTCTTATTTTTGCATTACATGACAGGGGGGACGTTTTGTTATATGCATCAGTTCAACCTTACTTCGAGATTCCTTGCATTTTTCTCGAGGGTATTATAGCTGATTCATTTTCCAAGATATTTGAATTTTTGTACGATCTATATTATTTATTCTCCCACTTAAAAATTTTTTGGCGTTTTTCTATATTTGTCGTTATTTTGGTCTTCACAGAGGAGGTTATGAGACCTATTTTTTCAGCTTGTTTTTGTAATCGAGGGTCTGTTCTTTGGCTTCTTTTCAGGTCTCGGCTAGCGGGCCATATCATCTACAAAGACTAGTCAATTGACTTCGACGTCTTTGTTCATTGTTCCTAATCGGATTCCTCTACGGATCTTGGTGTTACACTCTCTGACTACTTTTTATAGGGCACAATTAAATAGCAGTGGGGAGAGTAAATCTCCTTACAAGTTTTTGTCCCAATAGGATCGAAGAGTTTTCCCATGAATTTGACTGGTGTGTGTGTTCGTAAGGGTTTCTCTTATTAGGCATGTGGTTTTGTTGTCTAGGTTTAATTCTTTTACAATAAACGTGAGGAATCCCGGTCTGTTCAATCGTATGCTTTCTGAAAGTCAAAGAAACAAGATTTTCCTCTTGATTTTTGATAGGCTTGTGGTTTTCGAGGTTTAGTATTTGTTCTGGGCAGCATCTTTCTTCCCTGAAACCCACTTGATGTTCCCCAAGTTGATGGTGTAATTCGGGTTCTACACTCTTCAGTAGGACTTTAGAGAATATCTTGCATGTTACGTCTAGGACTGAGATCCCTCTGTAGTTGGACCCTTTCTTGTGGAGTGAGTGGATGAGAGTCGGCCGGCCGCTGTGGCAGAGCGGTTCTAGGCACTTCAGTCCGAAACCGCGCTGCTGCTACGGTCGCAGGTTCGAATTCTGCCTCGGGCATGGATGTGTGTGATGTCGTTAGTTAGGTTTAAGTAGTGCTAAGTCTGTGGAACGGATGACCTCAGATGTTAAGTCCCATAGTGCTTAGAGCCATTTGAACCATTTGATGAGAGTCGTTTTCCATTCATCTGGGATTCTTCCATTTATCCAGTTTTCTTCAGACTTGTTTTGGAGATAAAAAAATGGTTCAAATGGCTCTGAGCACTATGGGACTCAACATCTTGGGTCATAAGTCCCCTAGATCTTAGAACTACTTAAACCTAACTAACCTAAGGACATCACACACACCCATGCCCGAGGCAGGATTCGAACCTGCGACCGTAGCAGTCCCGCGGTTCCGGACTGCAGCGCCAGAACCGCTAGACCACCGCGGACGGCTGTTTTGGAGATACTCAATGGCATTTTTCTGAACGCTTTTCCAAAGCTCAGCTTTAATTTGGTTTTCTCGCGAGGCTTTTTAGTTCTTGAGATCTGAAATGACTGTCTGTAGTTCCTCGGTGGGGGGCTGGTTCAGAATTAGGGCTGTTTGTTGCTGAGGCCTTGACGTCCATTTTTTCTGTGGGTTCCTAACAGTCGAGAAGGTGCCTTTGGCTTTTGATTTCTGTGTTGGTCCGCGGGTGGTATTCTTATTTCGCACCGGCCCTGCGTATCTGCAGAGTCTTTCCCAGCCCGCCACCTGGTGACGCGCCCGGTAGGGGAACAGAAACTCCCCGGGGTTGTTAGTTATTGTTATTACCATTATTATTTATTTTACGGCCTTCGTTGGATCAGTCTAGTCAGTTACCCAAAAGTTGTTGTCATTGAATAATACAATTCAGTTCAGTAATAATACAAGAAGAAAATTCAACAATACAGTGGTTATACAGGATTATTATGATTTCTTATTATCTAAAGGGTAGTTTGGTCATCTGTCTTTCCCAATATTTCTTCATTCTTTCAGATGTTTTCTTTCTGTCTTCGTCTGAGATCAGTCTTCCTGTAGTCCTTTCACAGATCTTCGTTTGTCGTCTGGTTTATGTCTCATGTGGTATTTCTGGATTTCTCTGTTTTCTTCTTTAGGTAATCTACTGTAATTTGGAGTTCTCTTATGTCTTCCTTAATTTGTGTGACCCACTTAGTTGCTCTTACTATCACACAGTTCTTCAATTAGGATCTTACTAATTCTATTTTCTGGTGTTCTCATCAGATGTCCAGAGGACGAGATGTTTTTCTTTCCTGATTGTGCACGTTACTAGTAGTACTTTCTTGTATACTGTTTCTTTGTATTCTGTGCTAGATATTGTTTATTTATGCGAGTCCTAGTTATTCCTCTTTCTTTAGTATTTTGTCAATTTCTGCAACATTAATTATTCTGGAGAAGGTTTCAATTGCTTGTGTTATTTGTGGCTGTGTAACTGTTTTACAGTGTATTAATTTTGCAGCTATAGATAGGCCTTTTTTGCTATATGTGTTTTTGGTAATGTAATTTGCTTTGTTCAGTCGTTCTGTTCCATTTTACCAAGTTGATCTTCGTTTAGATTTTCTGTTATGACTTCACCTAAATATCTAATTTTTCAACAATTTTGATTTCGTGTTCTTCTATTGTAATTTCGTTTCTGCGATGTGGATCAGTTAGCGTATTCCCTGTTTTTTTCATACAATATTCAGGGGCCAATTTTCTTTGCGTTTTCTTGTAGTGATGTAACTTGTGTGGTTTCTTGAACATTGTTGGCTAGGAGAGCAAGATCATCAGCAAATCCCAAGCAGTCATTTTTTGCACTTCCAATTCTTATATTCTGTGTGGCCACCACCAGCGGCAAGAACAACATGTAGACATTAGCTACATTCGTCATAAACCTTACGCAATATTTCTGCTTTTACAGAAGTTATGGCGGGTGTTATTCCGTTCTTCACTTGTATATCACGAGGTAAAGGTGAGATGAACACACTTTCCTTCACCTGCCCCAACAAGAAAAAATCGCATGGGGTCACGTCTGGCGACCTTGGAGGGCAGTGTCTCGGGATCCCGTGTGCCCTGTCCAGCGTTGAGGGAGAGTGCTTTGAGAAACTGCCGTACGCTGTTGTGACGGTGTGGTGGAGCCGCGTACTTTTGGAAAAAGAAGTCATCGGGGTTCTTCTGAAGTTGTGGAAAAAGCAAATTCGTTAGCTCATTCCAGTCACTGTGTATGCCTCGAAAAAGAAGGGACTACGACAGTGTAGTAGGTTCATGAGAGTTGTTTCTTATATGGATTTGGTCATTGATTACTTTTCACTGCAAGGCCTCAAGGCCTCTTTTTATATGAAAGCATTCCTGCAATGTTAGGAGTCTTCTGTTGTGATTGTGGGTTCTAACAATTTCCCATTTTCATATCCTGCTCTCTGTTTTATGGTTGTAGAATATTTAGCAGACGGAAATCGTATTTTTTTTTTTTAATTTTGTGGTCAGCGACTGTTGAACATTCTACGAGTACTGAGCAGTTGCAGCACATTTCCTAGCCGCGTCCGTGTGGCTGTCCTGTTCGCTATTGTTGTCGCCAGGGTCAATTTCATGCTGCAGGGAAAGGCGGTCCTGCCTTAATGTAGTGGGACTAGTATCTCTGCAGATGCCCTAAGTGGGTGGCGGTCGGAGCCAACTGGGCTGATTTTCCCATGACGGCCGGTGTTGCAAAGAAACACTCTTCCGTAAGCGCTGTACAATATTTTAATCTCCAACTCTTTAACATGTCACGAAAATATGTATGGATATTTTATTGACATACAGTGGTGTGACACAAGTCGTAGCGTACCTGCTAATATGGTGTCGTACCTTCTTGTGCCCGACTCAGTGCAGCAACTTCAGCAACTTGACGTGGCACGGACACAACAGTTCATTGAAGGTCCCCTGAAGAAATATTGAGCCATGCTTCATCTGCAGCGGTCCACAATTGCGAAACTGTTGCCGGTGCAGGATTTTGTTCACGAACTGACCTCGCGATTATGTCCCATAAATGTTCGTTGGGATTCGTGTCGGGCGACCTCGGTTCGAATTGTCCAGAATGTTCTTGAAACCAGTCGCAAACAATTGTAGCACAGTGACATGGCGGATTCTCATGCATAAAAATTCCATCATTGTTTGGGAACATGAAGTCGATCAGTGGCTGCAAATGGTCTCCAAGTAGCGGAACATAATCGTTTCAAGAATGATCGGTTCAATTGGACTAGAGGACCCTGTCTGTTCCATGTAAAAGCAGCCGAAACCATTATGGAGCTAGTACCAGCTTTGCACAGAATGTTGTTGATAACTTGGTCCACGGCTTCGTGCTGTATGCGGCATACTCGAACCATCAGCTCTTACGTACTGAAATCGGGACTCATCTGATCAGACCACGGTTTTTCAGTCGTCTAAGGTCCGACCAATATGGTCACGAGCCTAGGACAGGAGCTGCAGGCGATGTCGTGCTGTAAGCAAAAGCCCTAGCGTCAGTCCTCTGCTTGCTTAGCCCATTAATGCCAGAATTCGCCGCACTGTCCTAACGGACAGTCGACATCCCACATTGAATTCTGCGGTTGTTGCTTGTCTGTTAGCACTGACAACTCTGTCCAAACGCTGCTGCTCTCGGTCGTTAAGTGAAGGCTGTCGGCCGCCGCGTTGTCCATAGTGAGAGGTAATGCGTGAAATTTGGTATTCTTGGCACACTCTTGACACTTTGGTTATGGAAATATTGAATTCCTTGACGATTTCCGAAATGGAATGTCCCATGTGTCCAGCTCCAATTACAGTTCCACATACAAAGTCTGTTAATTCCCGTCGTGCGGCCGTAATCACTTCGGAAACCTTTTCAAATGAAACACCTGAGTACAAATGACAGCTCTGCGAATGCAGTGTCGTTTTATATCTTGTGTGCGGGATACTACCGCCTTGTGTATATGTGCATATAGCTACCCCACGTCTTTTTGTCACCTCAGGGTATTTTACACCATTTTCTGGATTGTGGTCATATCTGAAGATGACAGTTCATGTGGTGTAACCGGTAATGTGAATGTTTACAGTAATTGGTGGTGATATTGAACTAATAAATTATTGTATAATCAGTGACGTCACTGATGCACTGGCGACGTGGTGTCGACGGCTGATTTATACATAGGCACGTGACGCGCACCCAGCAAGAGTTGTCGATCTTTGCCAAATAGCCACTCGCGTAGAACGGGCTTGTTAAGACTTGGCGGCCGTGGGGCTATTCCCAAGTAGCAGGCGCTGCCCGTGCGCCTGTAGCCTGGTATTTGCCGTGCGACTGACCTACAAAAGCCGCCGCGGCCGTCTGGTGGGGGTTGAGCGGTCGAGGGTGGGGGTAGAGTTGGTAGGTGTGGGGGGGGGGGGGGGGGACACTGCCGCGGCACCAGCGCTGCCTGCTGGAAATAGCTGTTTACTCACAGAGCGCCAGTGGCGTGCGACACACTCACTGCTGCAGAGCTCGCGACATCGAGTGCCATGTGCGCGCTGTGATCGTTTGTGCGACGAGTGATATACTTCTGCCGTAGAGGTAAGCCTGGCCCGCCCGCCTGCTTGCTGCGTCACGCTGGAGCGTCGCTGTGATGACGTGAGCTGCCCGCAGCCGTCCGCCTTCTGTTGCTCAGCGTCCTGCCGCCACTCGTTCCAGACCCGTTCCGTTTTACTTTCGGTGCGCTGAGGGCTGCTGTCGGGTGACGTCTAACTGCAGTAATGACTCGAGGCTGTGTGTGTGTGTGTGTGTCAGAATATTTATTTACCTGCTCCTCCACTGTCTGAAAAGACGTTGACGAGGAAATACCTGAAGTATTACGTACTAAGTAGTCTTCGTATCGCTTTAGAAACGTCTGAAAACTAGACTAAAATTGTACTGGTAATGTATGAACGACGCATTGCAAAAATCCGTGGTAAAACAAGCAGGATCGTTGGTCCAAAACTCAAGACTCGATCGGATTAGGCGATTGACTCTGTTTTATAATAAATGTCTCACCGAAACACGTGTTGCCAACGAATTGTCTCAGTCATTGCGGTTTTTATTTTATAAAGTATGAAAAATACAGGTGTGGAGTGAAAATAGGCGTATAATTGTTTCCTTGACCATAATTTTCTCGTAAGAACTCACAATTCGTAAAATACTGCATTCACTATAAATCAGCATTTTCATATTTTTCGGAAAGAAAAACAGAGAACTCTGTTACGATGGCGAAATAAGTTTGAGCGGGGTGTGGTTTGCTTGAGATCGAACCCGCAAATACTGCACTGTTTTCTCCAGACACGGATCAATTTAGAATAGGTATGAAATGTATAATGGCACAACCATTAGTACATTAATTATGACAGGGCTACTGTCATCGTGCACTACCCAGAGGGTAAGCGCCGCGGTATGCGCATAACCTCCGTCACACTTGCAACTCTGTCGGAATGAGAGCAGCACGACCTCGGAGTAATGGCATAGTCTGAAACTCTGTTGCGCCGTTTTATGCATTGTATGTAATACCAGCCCTTAGGAATAACGTGGTTGGAATTCAGAAACTGGTAAGCTGTAGCTGCTAACAGTCTGCTTCGCGCGTTATTCGTCAGGATCCAGGGAGCTCTTGTGATGGTGCATGAAGTAGCCGGTTCGCTTCTCAGAAGTGTTAGGTCACCGCCGCCACCTACGGCAGAGGAAGGAGTAGCCGTCATCCAGCTGCTAAGATTCACGAGCGTGCA
Organism: Schistocerca serialis cubense; assembly: GCF_023864345.2. NCBI lineage: Eukaryota > Metazoa > Arthropoda > Insecta > Orthoptera > Acrididae > Schistocerca > Schistocerca serialis. The sequence continues at coordinate 468,448,429 of NC_064646.1, read as the reverse complement.
AGTTTGGCTAAAGGCCACGCCTCGCGTGATCAAAGCGGCGAGGCGATTAACGCGCTGCACCAATACCGCCGTGGAGCGGGATTCGAACAACTCGTTGGCAAATTTAATTCAAGCGTACTTCAAATCGCTACTGACGAACAACGGGCAAAGCTACAGTTCAATTCTTCTTTTTATTTTTTTATTTTTCTCGTGCTGTTGCCCAAGACCAGGTTTTGTCCTGTCTCTAATGATCTAAATATGGACGGACAATGAACTTCCTTCTTCAATTATCGGTTGCATTACCATGACAAGTGAGTGCCTATAATTTTTTTATATATGCCTAATTAGTTTTTGTACTCTACGACCTACTGTTGTTGCTACAAATGCTTCCAGCCTCGATAATTCGATATGAGAGACCTCTCCGTACGGTCAGCATGTTCTGCCGGCTACTTTGTTGTCAGTAGAAGGGTGTAAACTTTGTAGAAGCCCACACGAGTTTGTACTAGCTGTAACCTGAAGCATGGAATTTAGTATTGGAACCTCCGATCGGCTTGTAATACTACCAAATGCGTCGGTTGCTCCTGTCGTACGTATCATGCACGTAGAAAAATCATGCACAGTTAACTACAGTGTGCAGCGTTGTCAGACGGCCGTGTACACGCTGGATTTACACTGGCTAGCTCCGGTTGTAAGGGTGTTTACCTTGTAAATACCGATGAGAGGACACAGTGTTGAGGCACTGACCTCGCCTGGTAGGTGAAAGTTCTGTGCCTTCGAATTCGCAGCTCTGACGTCAGAGAGAGGGGGGAGGGGGGGCGCCAGGGCTGTAGTATTGAAGCGTATTTCTCTCAGCGTGATGGGTGGTGGGCTCCCATGTACGTACCTTATCTGCTTGGTCTGTTACGTCTTCAGTGAGTGTTGTTCGCTCCGAGGACAGGGATTAGCCAGAAGTGTGGAACATCAGCGTGTTTTCTTCTTGAAGAGTTTTCTTTTGTTTTCGACTTTCCTGTCTTAAGCGAAACTTAAAATTTTACTATGAAATTGTTTGTAAAAGATAGGAATGCGAGCTCTATTCCAGCTCCAGTGCAACTGGAAGATGAGTACTAGATTATGGCTCCACATTTGCAGCGGTTTCGCTTTACAGATAAACCGATGACAATTTATTTGTTCGCAAAATATTACCAAATGCAGCCGAAGAAGTGCACTGCTGCTTAGTGGAATCGACATCTGTTCAAAGACTCCGGCAGAGTGTGTTCGCCTCCCGCCCCCTCCTCCTCCAGAGCGGCTCTTCATACAATCTCTCTCTCTTCCTCTCTGCCTCTAGCCACCCATTATGGGTACAGCATCGGCTTTTATTGTGTCGAAGACACCAGGGAGGTGTTGCTTCTCAGTCCGGACCACCCAGATATTAGTCAGCTGAGACAACAAATGAAACACTCGCAGACGTCAGTGAAATGGTCTTAGTGCCATCCTTCGTGGTTTCAGTATATTGATGTCTCCCATGCCTTGTCTGTAAAGCTTGCGCCGGCCGGTGTGGCCGAGTGGTTGTAGGCGTTTCAGTCCGGAACCGCGCTGCTGCTACGGTCGCAGGTTCGAATCCTGCCTCGGGCATGGATGTGTATGATGTCCTTAGGTTAATTAGGTTTAAGTAGCTCGAAGTTCTAGGGGACTGATGACCACAGCTGTTAAGTCCCATAGTGCTCAGAGCCATGTGAACCATTTTTTGTACAGCTTGCTAAATTATATTATCGTGTTCCTAAATAATATTTAGATACGAAAGACGAGCGAGGATGAACTGGAAGAGCCGGCCCCGACTCCTCACTAGACTAAGCCGACGGTCAGGGTTCCTTGCGGTCGGCAGAATGTGGCCAAGTAGTGCCGAAGACAGCGTAGTAATGTCGTGTTGGGGGCCGCCAGATACCAGGCTGTCCAGTACCCCTCCGCCTAACGAACAAAACTGGCATCCTTTTTACCGGCGTAGGCTTCCGAGGCAGATCTTTCGCCCTTATTTCGCAATGTTCTGTCCACGTCGCATTTTATGCGTAGGAGGTTGAAGTGGGGGACAGTTTATTGGTGAGACTATCTGCTCTGGAAGTTTACAATTAATATGTTTCATTGGCTTATTATTTCGATATTTAAACAATAACTTTCCAATACCGGACGGCAACTGTTCTTTGGCACCCATCTTAGAAACGAAGGGCTACACACTTAGCGATTTCGAACAGTTTACACGTAATTTCAAACCTTGCCGAAACTCTCTTCTCGATGACACCGTCCATAAAATACTGAAAGGAGGACAAGTTTAACTCATACTACATTTTTGCTCTTCATGCAGTGCAATTTCAGCTTGAGGCACAATGTTTTAATTTATTGCTTACTAGCCTTTTCCCATGTCTCCGCCCGCGTACGTATCCGAAACGTATATTGCACACGTCTCTTGTTCTGCTCTCTCTCCTGGACCATTTCCCCTTCTCCGCCCATCTACTCCCCTCATCCCATCTCCACCCATCTCCTCCTCCCTCTCCCTGTTTGCCCACCTCCTCATTCCCCCCTCTCTCCCTGTCCATATCTTCCTTCCTGTCCATGTTCTCCTCCCTCTATCGCCTGCTTGGCTCTTCTCTGTCCATTCTCTCTGTCCCCCCCCCCCCCCCTCTGTCCATCTCAGTCATTTAACCCACATGTGGAGCCTCTGTAAAAGCGATGAATAAAGTAGGCCGATACTACTTCCACAACACCCCTTCACACATGGCTGCCTACACAGCAGGGTCTGAAGGAACATGTATTTGCCTGGATCTCCATTCTCATTGGAGCTAGGAGGTTCTAAACCTCACAGTGCTGATACTCATGAAGTTCGCTGTTTGTGCGCCAGATTTCATTGAAATTGATGCAGGGGTTTGGAAAGAGATCTCTGACATACATACATACACTGATACGCCAAAACATTATGAACACTGCCCACTGAGATATTGCATGCCACCTGATGGTGTTGTGGACACTTGATGCTGTAGCAAAAGTATGTAAGAAGAGCAGACACTGACAGGGTATCATCCTAGCGAAGATATTGGCTACATGTGGGGAAATCCAGTGAGATGTGTGACTTTGACAAAGGACAGATTATTATTAAGCAGAAACAATGAACGAGTATTTCCAGAATGGCGACGTTGGTCGAATTTTCACGTGCTACTGTTATGAGCATCTACAGAAATAAGTGGGACTACCACTAGGCGCTAAGCTGTTGGACATCCGCAGTTCTTCCCACAACGTGGTGTTCGTTGGCTAGTCTGCTCTGTAAAGTAGGACAGATGGTGATCTGTGTCCAAAGTGCACAATGCTGGTGCACGCACAAGTGTTTTGAAGTACACCGTTTATTGTACATTGTTGAATATGGTACTCCACAGAACCCCTACGTGTTCATATGTTGACCCAACGACATCGACGACTGCGTTTGCAGTGGGCACGAGACCATCGGGATTCGCCCGTCGATCAGAGGAAAAGTGTCGGCTCTTTCTGTGAATCACATTTTTGTAACACTAGGTCGATGGTCGTCTCCACAAAGGCCGTCATCGACGTGAACGGCGGCTCGAAACGTGCAGCGCGCCACGGACGCTGGCTGGTTGGAACAGTATTATTCTATGCGCTTGCACGGAGGAAATCGAAACACGGTGACAGCATCCTTTAATCCTTTAAGTCTTCCTCGACGGTGATGTCATCATTCAGCAGTATAATTAATTGCCCGTATCTCGGAACCAGAACCGTTCTACAGTGGTCTGAGGAGCATTATAGTAAATTCACTTTAATGTCTCGTCGACCATATTCGCCTGATGTAAAATGGAAACCATGTGTGTCGCTGTCGGGCGCCAACAACGCGTACTCAAATCAACGGCCCATTATTGACGCGAATTACACGACCTACGCGTCGACATCGAATGCCACGTACCTGCACAAACGTACCAACACAGTCGGATCCCTGATGCGTAGAGTCATTGATGTATTTAGTTCCAAAGACGGACAAGCAAGCTATTAAGCAGGTGGTCGTGATGTGGCTCATCAGTGTACAGGGTTATTACAAATGATTGAAGCGATTTCACAGCTCTACAATAACTTTATTATTTGAGATATTTTCACAATGCTTTGCACACACATACAAAAACTCAAAAAGTTTTTTTAGGCATTCACAAATGTTCGATATGCGCCCCTTTAGTGATTCGGCAGACATCAAGCCGATAATCAAGTTCCTCCCACACTCGGCGCAGCATGTCCCCATCAATGAGTTCGAAAGCATCGTTGATGCGAGCTCGCAGTTCTGGCACGTTTCTTGGTAGAGGAGGTTTAAACACTGAATCTTTCACATAACCCCACAGAAAGAAATCGCATGGCGTTAAGTCGGGAGAGCGTGCAGGCCATGACATGAATTGCTGATCATGATCTCCACCACGACCGATCCATCGGTTTTCCAATCTCCTCTTTAAGAAATGCCGAACATCATGATGGAAGTGCGGTGTAGCACCATCCTGTTGAAAGATGAAGTCGGCGCTGTCGGTCTCCAGTTGTGGCATGCGCCAATTTTCCAGCATGTCCAAATACACGTGTCCTGTAACGTTTTTTTCGCAGAAGAAAAAGAAAGGGGTCGTAAACTTTAAACCGTGAGGCATGCAGAAGCTTTAAACTGCGCATACCATCGCCGAATGGAGTTAGCAGTTGGTGGATCTTTGTTGAACTTCGTCCTGAAGTGTCGTTGCACTGTTATGACTGACTGATGTGAGTGCATTTCAAGCACGACATACGCTTTCTCTGCTCCTGTCGCCATTTGTCTCACTGCGCTCTCGAGCGCTCTGGCGGCAGAAACCTGAAGTGCGGCTTCAGAGTTTTTCCACGTATCTGTAGTGTGTCGTGACCATATGTCAATGAATGGAGCTACAGTGAATTTATGAAATCGCTTCAATCATTTGTAATAGCCCTGTACATACTTACAGCGTGCTTTATAGATGTCTATAATATGTATATAGAAGTACCGGTAATTCTGTTCGCAACACATTTTGCAGACAGTATCACTGTGTACCACGGAATGTACCTGCAAAAATATTTGATTGTCTGATATATAGTTCAGGAGATATGACGTCAACAGCAACTAGGTGCGTGAAAAACTAGCTGCAATACGGAAAGAAGTTCGACTCGTTGAAGAGTAGGGGTATGGTTGAGAGGGGGTGTACTGGTGCAGTACGTGCAGTGTGATGGCGGTGTTCTGTGTCAGCTACTGTGCGTTGACCTTTGTTGTTGTCTTTTTGACCTAATTTACGGAAAGCGCACGTGCAGAGTGCGAGCTGCACACTGAGAGCAGTGTGCGCGGGATACGGACTTTGGAGGCAGCCGCGTCGCCGCGTCCTCGCCCACGCGGGCGACCTTGCGGCGCGCGGCCGCCAGCCGAGGCCGGCGCGCATCTAGGCCAGCCCGCGCCTCACCTCGCACAGAGGCCGGGACCGACCCGCGGCTCAGGTTCACTTCAGCAGCGTCGTCTCCACCAAATATTCTCGTCGTCCAACATCGGTGTACAGGGGACATAACCCCGTACCGCAGAAGGTAGTTGCTTTTGTTGACGTGATTCGCTAGCACGCAGCAAGTAAGCAGGAACGTCACAGGGCCAACTAGGTTTCGGCAGAAATTGGCAATACATATTAACAGTACTTACCAATAACAAATAGTTTATTAAAGGAAATAGCTGAGTGTCCAGCATTCCCCAGGTACGTATTTATTTCAGTCTTCTCCTTCCTCTTTTCTGTGTCCATCTCCTCCTGTAGCCCCCTCACCATCTTCCCCTCCCCCATCTGCTCCACTCCTTCTCTCTGTTCATTTGCTCCACTCCTTCTCTCTGTTCATTTGCTCCACTCCCTCTCTCTGTCCATCAACTCTTCCTGTGCCTCTCTGTGCATTCCCTCCCTCCCCCTCTCTCCTCTTGCCCCATTTACTTCCATCCCCTCCTCCCCATCTGTCTTCCCTTGCCCCCTCCGTATTTTAATTCCCCTCATTTTCCCTACCTCTGTCTATCTCCTCTCCCCCCTGCATCCATCCCCTCCTCCCCCTGTCTCTGTAACTCCCCCTCTATCTTCTCCTCCCTCTTTCTCAATCCATCTGCTCCTCTCGCCTCCCCTCTCTCTGTCTATCACTCATTCGCCCCACCTCTCTCTGACCCATCTACATCTTCTTCCTTCTCTCTGTCAGTTTCCTCCTCCCCTCTCTCTCTCTCTGTCCGTCTCCTGCGCCCCTATCTGTGTCCACCTCCTGCTTTCTCCTCCCTGTCTCTCCATCCCACCCTGATTCCTTTCTCTCTCCATCACCCCATTATCTTCGCCATCCCTATAGGAAGTAGATCGCTACCCCTATAGGAAGTAGATGGTCCTCACCCCTACATATTTCTTTTCCCGACAGTAAGTAACATGTGTACCAAATTTGGTTGAAATCAATGCACCTCTTTGCCCAAGTTCGCACATGTCACATACAATATGCAATCACATTAATGTTACCGTCTGTGAAAAGCCTGAATTTGGTTCCCTAGAGGAAATGCATAATTGTGCTGATTCATAGTGCTTTCCATAATGACGATATCACCAAAGGAATGCCACGGAAACATTCTCCAGACCATAAATCTCCCTCCTCAGGCCTCGACATTCCGACGATTGTTGCAGAGTGTTATTTATTTTTAGATGCTTCACACCGTACACGGCAAGGGGAAATATCCGATGGAGTATAAAACGATTCATCTGAAAGGTCCACTCGCGGTACGTCCAGTTCGGCTATTGGCGTGCAACGTGTGTTGACCGTTCGTGGAGGAGACACTAGTGGTAGCCGCTCGGTTCATTTGCGCGACCACTTGCACGTCTGCGCTCACATCATTTGCGCGGCTGGTTGCTCAACACTTGCACGTCTGTTCGCCAGTAAACATCTGCGCAGACATCGTTCACCCCTGTGGTCTATGGTCCGGGGTGCACCTCAGTTGCCTCGGCGCCGGGTGTGGATGGGGCCATTTTCCCATGCACGGTATACTTTAACCACGAAGGCAGGCTAACAGTTTACAAACTTGACTGTTCCGGAATTGCTTCCACGCTTGGCCCGAAACCCAGTAATCATGCCCTTCTGGACGTCAGATAAATCGCTCCGTTTCCGCATTACGACAAGTACTGCAATGTTTTACACGCCCCCCCCCCTTTCTCCAACGGCCCCTGCCCTCCCCCGGCAAGCTTCCTACACCCTCCACTGATAATGCTGCCACCTTCCGTCTGTGAGTGCTTACTGTACATTGAAATCTAACATAGACTGTGTACGTAGTAAGGGTGCAGGTTTCGTTCCTGTACTTGATGGATCAAATCTACCCTTAAACGCTTTTTTGCTACAGCAGCAGCGTCGGTGTTAGAAGTGACAAGTTGGCGCTTGGAAATCGTTTGGCTCGAACGAGTGAGTCAGTTGCACCTGAGCCATCACGCGAGCGGGACGCATATGTAAGTGGGTAAAGCGATCGTGGTTAATGTAATAACCTCGAAGCACAGGATTAATTTCTTATCAAGGGAGTTTTTGTATAATAAAAAGGCCACTGTACTCAAAGGAATCGGCATGCAATCTCGTCCCTGTAATTGTAGTGAGAGTGCGATCTGAACAAGTAGGAACGTGATACTTGACATTAAAGTAAAGTTAAGTATATCGTACAAAAATGTTCACTTATTGCAACCTCTGCATTATTATTAAATATATTGGCAGATTATGAGAACTGGGTAGGCACCAATCTGCGACTAGTTCCTGACGACGTTGCAGTATGCGGGAAACTGTCGTCGTCGATTATATGTGGGAGAATACAGGGTGACTTGGACACAATTTCTGTTTGGTGTGATGAATGACAGTTTGCTCTACATATGGAAAAATGTAAGTTAACGAGGATTTGTAGGAAAATCAATCCTGTAATGTTCAAATGCAGTATTAGTAGTATGCTCCTCGACACAGCCACGTCGATTAAAAATCTACACGTAACACTGGAAAGCAACATCAATGGCAACGAGCACATAGGGTTCGTTGCAGAGAAGTTGAATGATCGACTTCTGTTTTTTTTGGGAGAATTATATGAAAGTATAATTCATCTATAAATCAGACCACATACAAAACACCGAGCGAGGTGGCGCAGTGGTTAGCCACTGGACTCGCATTCGGGAGGAGGACGGTTCAATCCCGCGTCCGGCCATCCTGATTTAGGTTTTCCGTGATTTCCCTAAATCGCTCCAGGCAAATACCGGGATGGTTCCTTTCAAAGGGTACGGCCGACTTCCTTCCCCATCCTTCCCTAATCCGATGAGACCGATGACCTCGCTGTCTGGTCTCCTTCTCCAAACAGCCCAGCATACAAAACACTTCTGCGGTCCAGTTGTGAGTTCTGCTCGAGTGATTGGGATCCCCTCCTCTCCCCCCCCCCCCCCCCCCCCTCCTCGGGTCGGAGGAAAACACAGAAGCAATTCAGGGGCGTGGTCTAGATTTGCCACCAATAGGCTCACTCAGCGCTCGAATATTATGGCAGGGCTCCACAAGATCAAATGTTGGTTCGTGGAGGAAAGAAGACATTGTATTGTATGGAACTGGGGACCTAGAAACGATGGAGAGGCTTCGTCCCCGCCATAGCCTCAGTGGTACACAACAGGCTACAGCAGTCGACTCACCCCACCGCCGCCCCACACCGAACCCAGGGTTATTGTGCGGTTGGGCTCCCAGTGGACCACCTCCCCATCCCCCCGCCCCTTGGATACCAGACGAGTGTAACCCCAAATGATTGCGCGGCAGAGTAATTATGGTATACGTGTAGGTGGAGACAGTGTATGCGCAGCAATCGCCGACATAGTGTAACTGGGACGGGATAAGGGCAACCAGCCCACATTCGCCGAGGCAGATGGAAAATTGCCTTGTAAAACATTCGCAGACTGGCGGCACACAGGACCTCGACACTAATTCGCCGGGCGGATTCGTGCCGGGGACCGGCACGACTTCCCGCTCGGAAAGTAGTGCGTTTGATCGCACGGCTATTAAGAAAATTAAGAGGACCAGTGTTTGATATGTATTGGAGATTGACGCCACTGCCTCCGACGTATGTCTGGGGTAAAGATTACGAAGACAAGATATCAGGAACTGACCTTCGTACGGAAGCATATACGCTGTCGGTTTTCCTCCGCTCCTTTTGTGAGTGATAAAGGAAGGGGAACTAGTTGTACAGCTTCGTACACAATGATAAGGAGTGTTGAGCTACAAAGTGCTGTGGTAGCTGTCGTTGTGGGAAAGCTGGAAAGGAGCAGAAATTATCAGTGAACTAGTTAGTGCAACAAACAGAAGATTTACTTGTATTTCTCCAAGCGAAACTGGACTGATTGCAAACAACAAAGAAACCGAGTCTGTGGCATACAATAGCAACTACGATGGAGTCGGAGCAGCGGCTAGGCAGCTTCTGTGTAGCTTCCCATAGAGAAGTGTCTCCAACTGCGAGTGGGTTGAGTCGCTGCCACTGGCCATCCTATGTCGCGGTGGCAGATAACAATCGCAGTACGGAGCCCCTAGAGCAGGGCTGGCCAGAAATTCTGCACGCGTGCGGTGCCCCTGCACATGTGCAACTTCCGGGTCATAGCGTGCACGCCGCAGCCGTCAGCGTTCATGTAGTGCATGTTTCTACGCACGGATGTCGCTTTATCCACTTGCTGGGATACTCTGTACCGGCGCATTCCAGTGCTCTTTCCACAGCTTGCAAGCCAACCATGGGAAGGTATTTCGCGTATTAAACATTTAAAATACTGTCACAGTCTACTCATTGAGACGTCTACTTTTATGTTAACAATTTAACCCAGTAAGACAAGTAATACAGTTAACAGCCGTGGGTTTTTATTAAGGCAGCCTGACTGACGGCACGTAAATTTCTGTCTCGCTGACCTCTGAACAGAATGACAACCGCAGACCTCTCGATGATCGCCTGTTATTTCAATACCATTATTGCTACATCTTTCATCAGTTCAGTCTGAAATCTGGATAATAACCGACAATTAGATGAATGTTACGTTTTATCGACCTCAGCTGAGCGTACCCCTTCACACATTAAAAAAAAGAAAAAAACCCTAAAGGTAAGTATACATTGGAACAATCCGCTTAATGACCAACTTTCCTGATAATAATGTAACATGGAGCAGAATGAGGCAATAATGCACAGTTAGTAAACAATAATTTTTAATTATGAAAGGAATAAATCCAAACACGTTTATCACTGGTCATGAGAAATGATAATCGAGTTGATGTGTCTCACCCATTTTCTTAAGGACCTTTAATTTTGCTTGCCGTTCTTCACTGTTGAGTACACTACACTCGTCTTTGTGATATGTATTGTAGTGTCTTTCAATTGAAAACTTACGCTGGCTGCCTATTATTCGGCGGAATAGTAAACACTGTGAGTTTTCAGCAACGACTACAAAAAAGAATTGCAGTTCCGAGTCATTTTTAAACGACTGAGAACATGATCTCCCGTCCTTTGCTTTTTCACAGTACCTGCCATTTCTCAGTACTTCTCTGTTAAGGTTACGGTTACCAGGGGTAAACGAGACTGGGTATGTTGCGCTCTTGCTTGTACCATATAAACATGGAAGTGGAGCCGCCGCCGTTCATTTAGGACACATGTCTAATAACAGATGTCGCTGTCGCACATGTGCAGCACTTCCGCACGTCTGCACACTGTGCAGCGTTTGGCCGGCCCTGCCCTAGAGGCATGGCGCAGCGAGCCTGCTCCATTGGGTCCGACACGCACGATAACTTGCAATTCCGTTTCTATGACGCCTGTGAGGTGGTACGGATATGCGGTACCGAAGGAACGACTAGCAGCGGTACGAGGTACTCCCAGCCGTGCACTGTACGATGGCTCGTGGAAAGCGCACACATACGTAGAAGAGCAGCAGGAATGGTCACCGTTTTGACATGCATAAGAGGTACAGAGAGATGCTGAAAGAACTGAAGTGGCGGAAGCTGGAAGACATACGCGGGTTATTCTGTGAAAGCTTACTTACAAAGTTTCAAGAGGACTCTAGCAGTATACTAGTCGTATTCCTTCCTGCTTACCCTTGCCCTCAAGTACATCGCCCGTTTATAAACCCTCTGTATACTGCTTCGCCCTTCCTGCTTACCCTTCTTTGCTTAGGACAGGTTTTCTCTTGATATTCACACAGGTTGCTCTCTTTCTGCAAAAGTCTCTTTAATTGCCCTGTAGGCAGTATCTATCTTACCCTTAGTGATATATGACTCTGCATCCATACATTTTAGCCATGCCTGCCTAAGCATTTTGCACTTCCTGTCGATTTTCTTTTTGAGACTTTTGTATTCCTTTTCGCCTGCTTCGTTTACTGGATTTTTATATTTTCTCCTTTCATCCTTTCTCCTTTCATCAGTTAAATTCTGTTACCCCAGTATTTGTACTAGCACTCCTCTCTTTAGCCGGCCGAAGTGGCCGTGCGGTTCTGGCGCTGCAGTCTGGAACCGCGAGACCGCTACGGTCGCAGGTTCGAATCCTGCCTCGGGCATGGATGTTTGTGACGTCCTTAGGTTAGTTAGGTTTAACTAGTTCTAAGTTCTAGGGGACTAATGACCTCAGAAGTTGAGTCCCATAGTGCTCAGAGGCATTTGAACCATTTTTTGAACTCCTCTCTTTACCTACTGGATCCTCCGCTGCCTTCACTATTTCCTCTCTCAAAGCTACCCATTCTTCAGGTGAATTTTTTTCCCCCATTCTTGTGAATCGTTCCCTAATGCTCTCTCTGAAAGTCTCTACAACCTCTGGTTCTTTCAGTTTATGCAGTCCCCATCTCCTTAAAATCCTATCTTTTTGCAGTTTCTTCAGTTTTAATCTAGTTCATTCTACGTTAGCTGTATTAAAACACACATTTCGTCTCTTGTCCATATGCTAGTCATGTTGTTCTGTCTGTGGTGTACATAAATAAAAGCTTCAGTTTCCATGAACATGTAATAAGACAAAAAGAAAAGGTACACGTCCGGGTCAGTAGGGACATCAGCTGCAAACATTTCACCAAACCGGACAGACTTACTCCTGACAGAGCGCACTTATATTTACATAACATTAAGCATTACAGAAATTATATCCATTAATTTCATAAGAAAGTTCCATAACCTTTAGGAGAACGCGAAGGTGAAGGAAAAAACAGATACAACAGGACTCGAACCCAACAACAACCCAATCTCTGCAGCGTAACCTGGTGCTTCTACACACTATGCTAGGCTGTAGCTTCTTTATAAGAGACCTTTGTTTTTATGTTATTCGTCTATAGGCTTTAATGATAGATACGTTATTAATTTACACTTAATTATAACAAATCCTAACAAGAACTACACGTTTTTCATGAATTTTTAATGCGCCGTTGGCATAACACGACTTACTGTAATAATGCGAGTTATATCGCGATAATAACTAAACAAGAAAATTCTGTAACGGCGGGTATGACGTTTCCCGTAGTTTTATTACTACAAATCGTGCAAGTAACGATTCGTTTTCGAGACATTCAGTCTACTAGAGCTTAGAAACAGCATATACTCATGGTGTGTAAGGTATGACATAAAACCCCCCGAATATGGGTTTCTGTTGAACAGGACAAGTACAATATGGCGTCTTGCTTTCTCCAGGGTGCAACCTTTCTACTTGTGACGTATGGAGGCTTCTTGCTTCCTACTGGTTTTACTATACGTCACACGTCGCCGAAATATCGCAGAATGTATTTTGTGTTTCACGCGACGAAGTGGCTGCTCAACGTGAAACAGGAGGAAGTAATGTCGCAAAACTCGTTGATCGGCGGTTATGTGACTCGTCCCGCGTGCCGATGGCTTAAGCGCCTCTGCCGTACGGAAGTGCGGATTTCGATCCCCGATACCACGGCGGTGCAGGTAGCTGTCTCAGCGTCGTGAGGACTGTTGAAGAGATTGTGACATTTTCATTGTCCGCTCCATATTGACGGTGCCGTTTTTGTGCAGGTAATACGAGCAATTATTTTTCTTAGACACAACACCATCACGGGCGGAGAGAGATACACTGCAGTCGGTGAGAGAAGGTCCTTGACAGCTCCCAGATACCAGCTCACATGTGAGATGCGAAGTGCAGAAGGTTGTCGCCACCTCTGGCTGGTTGCCTAACGCTGCGCCACTGACGGAGCGTTGCCGTAAAAGGCAGAATCGTAATACGCGGTCGGTTGCGAGAGACGTCCACTCTAGCTGTCACGGATTTTCGCTGACTGGCTCAGTCGTTCGAGTATTGTCCACGAAAACCGAGTCGTAACACGAAAGGCTAACCGATTCCGCCTTTGAAAATTAGAAGGTTGTCGAACACAACACTGTGAAGTACAATATATTTCCATCATTTTGCAATATTCGCGCGTAGCTGAGTGTTGCGTAGCGTAATGTTCGATTCTGTCTAAAAACAACTATTTTCCTTCAGCTGGACTCTATCTTTACCATAGAATCGAAGTGTTGATTAACAAATATTGAATCAAGTTTTTAACGAAATATTTTTAATTACTGATCGCTCGGAAATGGATTAGAATTTTATACAAACATGCGCAATTTGTTTTATTTTCTATTTGATGTTTGATGTTTTGTACCAAATTTTAATTGAATTTGAATACTCTCGTTTTCACATGGCCGTGGTAGCCTGGTTGGTAGAGCATAAGCCTGTGACGCTGGATGTCTCGGGGCTCAGTGCCTCAGCCCAGTCCCTCCAAAGACAACCCCGGGTCCACTCGCCTGCTGCCAAGCTGAGAAGCGGCGAGCTTTCGCGGAGCGATGCACTAACCCCCCGTCCCCTCCTTTCTCCCTGCCCTCTACTGCCGCGGCGAAGAGTCAAGTCAATAAACAGGCCGGTCACTGGCTTGCGTCTCACGTTTTACTTCTTACTCGCATTTACTTGCTACTTGTAATAAAAAAAAAAAAAAAATTGAAATAGTACAGACAATCTGGTCACGGGGCGATCTGCAGATTCTAATATTTAAAGAAACATTTCAGAGCCAAGATCTTATTTAAATATTTATTTTGAATTGATGACCGGTTTCAACAGTACTTTACTGTCACCTTCGGACCGTCCGCGGCTCGTGGCATTGCGGTAGCGTTCTTGCTTCCCGCGCACGGGGTCCCGGGTTCGATTCCCGGCGGGGTCAGGGATTTTCTCTGCTTAGAGGTGACTGGGTGTTGTGTGTCTTTCATTATCATTTCATCCTCATTCATTCGCGAGTCGCGTTAAAGAAATTGTGGAGCGGGCGGCCGAACCGCCCCGCATGGGGTCTCCCGGCCACCAATGCCATGCGCTCATTATTTATCTTCGGATCTGCAGTACGCATTGCATTTTTAAACATATTTTCTGTGCCAGTAGTAAAGAAATACATAAGTATAATACATAACTAAATAACATTTTACATGCAGGTAACGTGTACCTCTTCTTTTTCAAAATTATGCCATATATTTTGACTGTGTTGAAAATTCAAACGGTTTGGAAGTACAAGCTCTACCAACAGCTAGATCACAACCAACTAGCATGTCATTAATAAAAATATTTCCTGAATGAGATTTTCACTCTGCAGCGGAGTGTGCGCTGATATGAAACTTTCTGGCAGATTAAAACTGTGTGCCGGCACACAGTTTTAATCTGCCAGAAAGTTTCAATAAAAATACTGTTTACAGTCATGTTTCCATGGAACTTTCGTGGCCACACACACACATGCTCGTCTGGAGCTCTACTGAGTTGGGCGCTGTGACAGGAAAGCTACCTCTTATCTCCGCTAGACGGCAGCGTGGTAAGAGATTTTACTGTTTGTATTTTCATTAGATAAATTATACAATTTGTATATTAGAAATTTGTATAGTTACGATCTACCTGCCGGTAGAGCTCGTGTTTCCAGACTCTCTAAGTTTATGAAAAAGATGAGAGGTGTTACTTGTGGCATCACCACTGGTCTTCCCTTCATGCCAACAAGCTCCGGGTTATCAAACGTCTCCCAGCGGCTCCGACGACCTCCTCTCGGTCCTTTCGCCGCGATGAGGTCATTTTAACTAGGTTGCTTACTGGGCACTGTCTTTCTAGCCATCGCCATTGTTGAGTAGTGCTCCCCCAGCACTTTCTGCAAACTGCCCTCAACTTTTGACGGTCCGCCATTTCCCGACGGAATGCCTTTTTTTTTTTAAACCGGTTACATTCTCGTTTCTGTTCACCGTCTTAGTTATCAGCCGTTTTAGCGAACGACGCGCGGGCTGTCGACCGCGTTTTACTTTTTATCCGCCGTAGCAATATGGGGAAAGCCATTTAATTTTTAGTTCTGGACCACCGTTTCATACACCTTTCTCCAAGTCCCTGTTTTTAGCTGTCTTCTCTTCCGCCGATCGGGATGGACGTGTAGTTGTTCTCTCTTTGTCTTCGTGTTGTACAGTTTTGACATGGGCGCTTATGACTCTTGTTGATTTTGCGCCCTAGAACGAAACAAAACAATTACTACTGGCATAGAAATCTGGTTACAGATGCATTGTCTGTCAATGACGTATTCTAGATCTGAAGATGAAACTGGTCATCAATTCAAAATAAATATTGAAGTGCCATCATTGTTATGAAGAGTTTCTTCAAAAACACAAAGTTTTTTCGTTAAAACTATAATTTGGTATTTGCTAATAAATATTACTGTTCAGTGACAAATATAGAGTTTAAATTAAAATGTCACTACTACGCGAATCGAGTCGGTGATCATGCATTGACAAGACTGACATGCTTTGCACTTTTTTTAACTAAAATTTTTTATTGTACCTACATTCTATGATTTACTGTGTTGTACTAAATTTGCTGCAAAGCCTAAGCACCAAACATATCGTTCAAAATACTGCATAAAGCAAGGAATAATTGAAAAATAAACAAACAAGAGAAAGTGGGCAATAGCAGTGTACTTTTGTATCCACAAGCATACGCCCCTTTTAACAACTCACATTTATTTTAAACATTTGTTGCAGAACATTTCTCCGTGGTACAGGTACCGACGATTCTCTGTTAAAATGGTAGAAATGTATTGTACTTACTAGCGCTCGAAAATCTTTTAATCTTGAAAAGCGCATTATTTCTTTTTTTTTCTAAAAAAAATTGCATCGTACTACTTTAGGAAACTGATGGTCAGGCACTGACCTTTACATTCAGTAAGTATGAAAAAAAATCGAAGAGGGCCAGTCGGTAAAGTCGGCTTATTAAATCGCTACAGAACGATTGCCGGTGCTAGTTCAGGTAGCGATTCCTGTACTCTGCATCTGTTATGTAAGAGGGACTTTCAATAAGTAATGCAACACATTTTTTCTGAAAGCGGGCTGGTTTTATTCAGGATTCCAATACAGCATATTATTCCCCACTCTTTTGGCTTCAAAACCGTATTTCTCTACATAATTTCCGTTCAGTGCGACGACCTTATGTCACTTTGCAGAGATGATCAGTATGGCCACGTAGTACCGCCCTATTGGTCCACGTCTCATCAAAAACCTCCCCATCAAACACGTACTCCTTCCCGCGGAGCGCATCCTTAGTTGGGCCAAACAGGTGGGAGTCGGAAAGTGCGAGATCCGGGCTGTACGGTGCATGAGAAAGAACAGTCCAGTGAAGTTTTGTGAGCATCTCTCGGGTGCGCAGACTTGTGTCAAGCCTTGCGTTGACATGGGGAAGGAGAAGTTAGTTTGCATTTTTGTGGCCCTTCTGGCAGGTGGAATGAGAGTGTACGCACGTTCCGGTATTACAGCAGTCACACCTGTGTGCGGCAGGCTAGCACGCCGCAGGTCGGACAGGCTTGCGCGACCTTGTTGAATTGAGGCAGACGCCTTACACAACTGTGCACCGTGCTTTTGTTCACTGCCAGCTTTCCGTTGACATTGTGCAAGCAGCCGTGAATATTTGCGATGGTCGGGTTTTCCGTCAGAAGAAACTCAATTACAGCTCTCTGCTTGGAACACACGTCTATTATAGGCGCCATTTTGAAGGCTACGTATAGCGCGGCCACCTATTGGAACTTTACGAAACTATGAGGCTGAAGCGGGAATATTACACGATGTCCCCCAACAAGTTTCGCATATTTTCAATTGAAACTGACGAGATAAAATGTATTACATTACTTATGGAACGCCCCTCGTGTTAATGGTTGCCAGATCCATGTGCTGACCACATGTCTCTCGAGTAGTGTACTTTGTGGCAGCTGTTCGGTATTTCGAGACGTGTTTGTTATTTCTCGTTATTGTCCTTGAACCGGGCTGATGACAAATAGTTCGAACAGAAAAGACTCTGCCAGCATTTTCTCAGGAACTACGCGGCTGACAATTGTTTAATTTTTTAAACGATGTCATGTTGGCTTTTAGCTGTAACTTTTTTATGTTAATATTACGATTTGAAAATTTGTTCCATTTTCGAGCATAAAATTTGATATTATATCATGTCAGAACATGGTTTGAAAATGATGTTCTGGAAGGACTGTGTTGCTCTTCTACATGTCATCTCGTTGTCCCTGTAGAGCTGTACCGTGGGAAGCTAGGAGAGGATGTTGCTTAGTGGCCGGTATCCTCTTTCCATAACACAAACTGCACGCGTATATTAACTGGGTTCTTTATTCATAAGAATACAAAGTTACTTAACTAAAGATAGTCGTTGTGGTACAAGCTGTGTGTAGTATTCCACGTTAGCCTGACTGCTGGTGAAGTAGACAGTCCCACTGTGTCCGCTGTTATGGTCGCTATGTGCTGCCTGCCTCAGAGCTAGCGGCGGAGCTAACTGCAGCTGCGACTCGCAGTCGGTGGCTCCTGCGTGACAGACTGGAACTCTCTCGCCGTAGCAGACTGCGACAGACTGGCCCTCCTGTTTTTTTTTTTCCTTTATTGTAATTTTAAACACCTATACAGGCGGGCTGTCAGCAGCATAGTACGCTGCTCTTCAGCCTTAAGTGGAACAATAAACATGACAGAGAGGTGATATATACAATACAAAAAACGGCAGGCAAAAAATGGAGATACAAAAAAACAAACAAGAAGCCGTTCACGTTGGACGAAAAGAAACACTAACACTTGGAGACACGGCGCACAAAACACGGAGAACGGCGACGGCACATGTGAACAGTTGAGTTGTAACTGCACGAAACACAAAACGATGCACACACACTAAACACTGATGGCGATGATCTCCGGCGCGCGAATGTTCACTGAGTGTGTACGAGTCCGGGGACCTGCCAAGAGAGGAGGTGGAGGAGGAGGAAGGGGAAATGGGAGAGGGGAGAGCAGAGATGCCATGGGCAAAGGTGGGAGGGGGAGGGAGGAAGGGGGAGGGGAAGCCCGGGGGAGAGGGCAGGAGGGAGGGGGAAAGGAAAGAGAAGGGAAGGGAAAGGGGGGGAGGGAGGGTGCCTAAAGGAAAGGACACAGGAGGTGGGGGGGAGGATCAAAGTTGATAGGAGGGGTAGATGCAGGGGAGGAGGACATCATCAGGGAGGGGGAGCTGGCGGAAGCCACCTTGGGAGAGGGTAAGGAGGGTGGAGAGACGGAGACCGGGTGGGACATGGGAATACAAGCGCGGCAGCGGGCGGGGATGGGTGAGGATCGGGGAGACGAGCGGGTGAGGAGGATCGAGTTTGCGGGAGGTGTACAGGATCCGTATCCTTTCAAGGAAAAGGAGGAGGTGGGGGAAGGGGATGAGATTGTACAGGATCCGCGTGGGGGAGGGGAGACGGATGCGATAGGCGAGGCGGAGAGCATGGCTTTCAAGGATTTGGAGGGATTTATAAAAGGGAGGGGGGGCGGAGATCCAAGCCGGATGGGCATAACAAAGGATAGGGCGGATGAGGGATTTATAGGTGTGGAGGATGGTGGAGGGGTCCAGACCCCACGTACGGCCGGAGGCGAGCTTGAGGAGACTGAGTCGGGAGCGTGCCTTGGCTTGGATTGTCCGGAGGTGGGGAGTCCAGGAGAGGCGACGGTCGAGGGTGACGCGAAGGTACTTAAGGGTGGGAGTGAAGGCGATAGGACGGCCATAGATGGTGATGTAGAAATCAAGGAGGCGGAAGGAAGGGGTGGTTTTGCCTACAATGATCGCCTGGGTTTTGGAGGGATTGACCTTGAGCAACCACTGGTTACACCAAGTGGTGAACCGGTCAAGATGGGATTGGAGAAGGTGTTGGGAGCGCTGTAGGGTGGGGGCAAGGGCAAGGAAGGCGGTGTCATCGGCAAACTGGAGAAGGTGGACGGGGGCTGACGGCGGCGGCATGTCCGCCGTGTACAAAAGGTACAGAAGGGGGGAGAGGACGGAGCCTTGGGGCACACCGGCAGAGGAGAAAAAGGTGTAGGAATCTGTGTTATGGATGGTGACATAGGAAGGACGGCGGGAGAGAAAGGAGCCGATCAGACGGATGTAGTTAATGGGAAGGGCGAAGGTTTGGAGCTTGAAGAGGAGACCGGAATGTCATACGCGGTCATATGCACGTTCGAGGTCCAGGGAGAGGAAGATTGCGGAGCGACGGGAATTAAGCTGTTCGGAAAGGAGATGAGTGAGGTGAAGGAGAAGGTCGTCGGAAGAGAAGAACGGCCGAAAGCCACACTGGGTAACGGGAAGGAGGCGGTGCTGGCGGAGATGCTGGTGGATGCGGCGGGTGAGGAGAGATTCCAGGACCTTGCTGAAGACCGAGGTAAGGCTGATGGGACGGTAGGAGGAGACGGCGGATGGCGGTTTGCCAGGTTTAAGGAACATGAGGATACGGGAGGTTTTCCACAGGTCGGGGTAGTAACCGGTAGACAGGACTACATTGTAGAGCCTGGCCAGGGTGGAGAGAAAAGAGACAGGAGCTTCATGAAGGTGACGGTAGGTGACACGATCGTGACCAGGAGCGGTGTTGCGTTTTGTGGGGAGTGTAGCAATGAGATCCTGTGTAGTGATAGGGGTATTGAGTTCTGTGTGTGCAATGTGGTCCAAGTACTGGAAACCAGGAGCGAGGGGAGGGACAGAGGTGTCAGTTCGATTGTCGATATCCGGGAAGAGGGAGTAATTAAACTGGGGATCATCGGGGATGGAAAACACATCGGACAGGTAGGAGGCAAAGTGATTGGCCTTACTAAGGGCGTCAGGGAAGGGATGATCATCATGGAAAAGAGGATAATAGGGGGAGGGCTTAGTTCCGGTAAGGCGACGGAAGGCTGACCAGAACTTGGACGAGTTGATAGGTAGAGTAGTATTTAAACGGGTGCATGACTGTCGCCAGTCCCGGCGTTTCTTAGCCGCGAGCAAATTACGAATGTGTCGCTGGAGTTGCCGGTGACGTCGTAGTGTGTCCGGGTCACGCGTGTGGAGGAAGGCACGGTAGAGACGGCGGGATTCACGGAGGAGGAGGACGGCCTGTGGGGGTAAGGTAGGACGGTGGGGGTGGATGGCGACAGTAGGGACGTGGGCCTCCACGGCCTCAGACAAGGTCTGCTGGAGAAAGGAGGCAGCATGGGTGATATCATCGGGGTAGTGGTAGGTGAAAGGGTGGCTATCAACCTGGGCGGAGAGGGTATCCTGGTAGGCATTCCAGTCGGCACGGGAATAGTCATGGACGTACTTAAGGGGAGGGTCATTACGAGGGTTGGGTCGGGGGCGACGTCCGTCTGAAACGGTGATGAGGACAGGGAGATGGTCACTACCAATAGGCTCCAGGACATCCACCGTTATGCGACCAAGGAGGTTGGGGGAGGAGAGAATAACATCGGGAGTAGAGTTGGATTCGGGACGGGTGTGCTGGGGGGTGGGGATGAGATCGCCTTGAAGGGTGGAGGGGAACCGATGCCACCGCCGTAACTGGGCAGCGGAACGACTATGGATGTTGAGGTCGGCGGCGATCACGTAGGAGGAGAAGGTACGGTCGACGTGGGAGAGGAAGTCGAAGGGAAGAGGAGCGTTGGGGCGGACATCGATGGTGGCGCAGGTAACAGTAAGGCCGGGGAAGAAGAGTGGCCCTCCTGTCCGCGGCGGCCATCTAAATACTGCTGGCCGAGAGGGCGTTGGCGGCACGTTTCCTGCGAGTCTGTCGTTGGCCCCTATCGATCTTCTCACGCAGGTGACATGATGTACGCTGAGAAAAACGGCAACAGAAAAAACACAGAAAATATGCCGCAAATGGCGAGAATAGTTCTTAAAAACATGCCATAGCCTACAATAAAAATAAGTATCCGTAGAAAACTATATTTCAAAAAACGAACAGTAAAAATGTAATAAATGTGTTACTGTGTCTCTATAACTATGTTTTTTTGCTGCATGTTTTACATTTTGAAAAACGCACTGATAATGATAATATTTTTCGCCGAAACTAGTTTGGGAAATAAATAATTAAACAAAAAACAAGGTGTTTTGCATCAAGGCGGACTCAATTTCTGATACTGTTGTCTTTCTCACAACCTCTTTGCCACCTGGTGTGCTGGCGCCAGCTTACACCAGCACGCTCTTGACGATAGTCTAACAATTGGTTGTTTTTTGTATTTGACAACATAAGCAGATCTGTTGTTATCGTGCGTGTTGAAGTCAGTCAGCGTAGGGCAGACTTTTGCCTGCATGTCATTAATAACAACAACCGATGGCTGTGTTGCCACCCAGAGTAACAGACTTACAAGAAGATTTTTTTAACTTATTCCTGTGACATAATATAACATAAAGTCTTACGTGTAAGCTCATACAAATGCCGAAGTTGGAATAGCGAAGTGAAAGAGTACAGCTAAGATAAAAGCCAACATGATGACATCAAAAAAATTGTGGAAGCTGTGGACCCACATTGCAAGAAAATTGATTTTCCCACACATCGCCAGCACGAGCGGCTCGCGATGTGGAAGGTTCACCTCGCATCATTGCTGGTGGACTGTGTTCTACGGTTAGTAATCTCCGAAAAGAATATCCCAAGCCAGCACAACTAGCTGGGGTCTTCACGGTCCAAACGATTCCGAAATAGGTTCAGGCGAGCCTTATTTTCCTGACTTCTGCTTCTCGAGACCATCAGTCGTTTACCTACGCCGAAAAGTATTGTGCTTGTGCTGCGTTTGCTCAGTGTTATTTCTCTCTGTGTCAGCAACCGACGGAAGCGAGTGTGAATAGGGAATCCGGCGGCCTGTGGCGGCGGCCTGCTGGCCCGTGCGTGGCTGAGCAGCGGCCGCCAGACAGCGGGTAGCCCAGCCCAGCCCAGCCCAGCCCATCGTCGCACTCTTACCGCTTGTTTCAGAGCTCCATAACGTGCGGCGACTTCCCGTTTCAAGCGGAAACGGCGTTACATTCCCGCGCCCCGAAGCGAGATGACGACGCCGCTTCGCTAACCCGAAAAGAGTGCACCGGGGCCGCAGCAGACCGAGGTACCACCAGCATGCCCGTAGACTGACTGTGTAGCATGTGCTAGCCTCGCCTCTCTCTCTCTCTCTCTCTCTCTCTCTCTCTCTCTCTCTGTCTTGCTACAGCTGCCTCCCGCCTTAGCTGCAGCCTTCCTTGTCGCCGGGTGCTCTCCTCCTACAAAACACCTCTACCCATTACCGAATAGAAATTGTTCCGATTATTAGGTTGGTGCATTTTTGTTTTGCATGCCGGTATTCCGGTTGCTATGGGTTTATTTATCGATTGCCATTTTTTATTTGTAGTTCACTGTTGCTATTTGAGTTTTAAAAATGGTTCAAATGGCTCTGAGCACTATGGGGCTTAACATCTATGGTCATCAGTCCCCTAGAACCTAGAACTACTTAAACCTAACTAACCTAAGGACAGCACACAACACCCAGTCATCACGAGGCAAAGAAAATCCCTGACCCCGCTGGGAATCGAACCCGGGAACCCGGGCGTGGGAAGCGAGAACGCTACCGCACGACCACGAGCTGCGGACTATTTGAGTTTACATGGCGTCATTTTGCCGTTTGGAGATAGTGAGTGGAGCTGTAGACGATAGAAAATAGAGTACCACGTGGAGAAATCCGAACTGTTCCGACATATTCTTCTTTTCAGTTCAGTAGAGGGGTGGCAGCGGCGGAGGCGCCCAGAAACATTTGGATGGGGTTAAGGCCATTCAACAGAGCACGGCAAGGAATTCGTTGTACTCGAGAACTGGCAAATGTGATGAACTGTGATCATTCCACCATCGTGCGACATTTGCACGCAGTGGGGATAGTTCAGAAATCGGGAGTATGGGTACCGCATGCTATAAGCTAGAATCACAATAATCAGCGTTGGCCATGATAAGTGGATCTCTGCTTTCTCATCATCAATTGGCTAGTGAACAATACCAACCATTCCTATCCTGTAACGTTACTAGTGACGAGAAATGGTGTCTTTATACTATCATAAGAAAAAGAAAGGAATGGTTTAGTCCAAACAAAGCAGCAACTCCCCGTGCAAACACCTGCGCGCATTCACAAAAGATACTGTCATGCATCTGGTGAGACAGCGACGGTGTGGTTTACTGCGAATTGCTTCCCCGAGGCCACTGCTGACATTTAGTGTCAACAACTGAGATGTCTTGCAGACGGCATCCGAGAACAACGACCAAGCAAAGTGCGTGAACTGATGCTACTCCACGAAAACGGCTCTCTGCATTCTGCTAGACTGACAAAACAGCACTAAATAGGAGTTGGGCTGGGAAGTCATTATGCACTCACCTTATTCACCCGATCGTGCGCCATCAGATCTTCACCTTTTCCGCCCTCCGGGAACTTCCTTTTCGGATGGAAATCCGCTCCTAAAATGTCTCGATGAGTTCTTCGCCTCAGGACCACCTGATTTCCACAGTCACGGAATCGAAAAGTTACCCCAGCGTGGGCAGACTGCCAGCGTGGGCAGACTGTTGCAGTAGTGAAGGAGAATATATTATTGATCACTAAAGTCCTATGTGTATCTGCTGTGTTTATTAAACTTAGGGGAAAACGCTACGAACTTACCCACCAACTCAGTTAATGCACTGATGAGCCAAAACATTACCGCTGCCTTCTTAGTAGCGAGCTGGTCCACCTTTCGAATGCTGTACTGCAGCCATTCTGCGTGCCGTGCATTCGACAAGTCGTCGGTTCGTTTCGGGAGGTACGTGGCACTACTGCAGGTCTCGCAATTCCTGTAAATTCGAAGCCGGTTCGACGCGGACCTGGCACTCCATAACACCTCAGATTGTCTGTCGGGATCACATCAGGGGAATTTGGTGGCCAAAGCATTTCACTATCATCCTCCTCAAACCACTGTAGTATGACTATAGCTTTATGGCAGGGGCAGTTATGCTGCTGGAAGATTCCATTGCCATCGGGGAAGTCATCAAGACAGAGGTGGTCCGCAATAATGCTCATGTAGTGCGCAGATATCATGGTGCCGTCGGTTACTACCACAAGTGCCCAGGTGAATAGCCCCCGTAGCACAATGTTGCCACTGCCAGCCTGCGTCTTTGGCGCGGTGCGTGTCACAAGCAGCCCTTCGCCTCCAAGACACCATATACGGACACGATCATCGACCTCGTGTAACAGTAAATGTCGCTCATCCAACCAGGCGATACATTTTGATTGATCCACGGGCCAGTTCAAAATGGTTCAAATGGCTCTGAGCACTATGGGACTTAACTTCTGAGGTCATCAGTCCCCTAGAACTTAGAGCTACTTAAACCTAACTAACCGAAGGACATCACACACATCCATGCCCGAGGCAGGATTGGAACCTGCGATCGTAGAGGTCGCGCATTTCCGGACTGTAGCGCCTAGAACCTCTCGGCCACTTCGGCCGGCCACGGGCCAGTCTTGATGAGCCTGTACCCACTGCGACCGCAACGACGGAGACGTTGGGTAAACATGGAAAAACGCAGGCGTTGTTTGCTACGAAACCATATGCTCAGCAGAATGCTGTAAGTAGTGTGCTCCGAAACACTTCATCCTGCACCAGCGCCATGTCCTGTCGTCACATTTTCGACAGATAGCTGCCTGTCCTGATCTACAGACCGGGCAAGCGTGCGCCCTCCACGATCTCACAAGAGGCGTGGACTTCCAGCAGTCAGTCGCTTCGCCGTCCTTCAAACACTTGCCGGAGATGATCACGACAGTAGCACGCCAACAACCAACGAGGTTCTTTGTACAGGGTCTGAGACGGTAGAAAATATAAACTTCACACATTCAAGTAGAAGGACATGGAGCCTTCTGCGTAAGCTTGGCAGAGCCTCCAATAAACCCGGTCAGAAGCCTGTAGTTTCAGGTAACCAAATCGCTAATCATATAGTTGAAACGTCGAGATCATCCCGTGACAAACAACGTACTTTCAAAACAACACAAGGACTTACATCTCTAAAAGCTCAGTGCCCAAACGAATCCAATTTCCCATCACCATTTACATTGACTGAATTGGATGGGACCTTGAAACAAACTAAACATGGTAAAGCAGCTGATCTGTATAACACACATTCGCATTTTTGTATAATGATAGAAGGGAATGCCACGAACAAGATATTAAAAAAAAACCTGACTGGTGAGCGATAGGCGGCCGCGGTGGTCTAGCGGTTCTAGGCGCTCAGTCCGGAACCGCGCGACTGCTACGGTCGCAGGTTCGAATCCTGCCTCGGGTATGGATGTGTGTGATGTCCTTAGGTTAGTTAGGTTTAAGTAGTTCTAAGTTCTAGGGGACTGATGACCACAGAAGTTAAGTCCCATAGTGCTCAGAGCCATTTGAACCATTTTTGGTGAGCGATATGCGTGGAGTGAAGGTGCGTTTGAGGGTGACTTTTGTTCTTGAATAACTGGAAAACTACTGTCTCCCGCAAAAACTCTTCCCAGTACAAAATTTAACAACAGGTACTCTTCATTTTTTGTGCAGGACAGATAGTTCGCGTGTAGCAAGCGAGAGACTATGAAAATCTCGCTCAGGATTTTTCAAGGCTAGATGTGACATCGCGGGTTGCATAAAAAAACGTATGGATCACTTTGTTCGTAGGCGCGAGGCGATAACTATCGGCACTTTGTCAGAGTCGCTTCTGGTAGTGTATTTCCCCACTTGCGGCGTGTCTCGTCGCTAGAACGATTGCCCATTCCTCCGTTTATGTACTGTCCTTACCGTGTGACGTGTCCGCAAAGCCAGCAGGTGGCTTTGTCTCGCTGTGGGCAGTGATGGTAATTTATTGGCTCATCCGTGTGCTTTCACAGCTATTAGCGTCATCGTTCGTCACTATTCACTTTTAGTCGTAGGGATTTGATGCTAATTCTGTTCAATAATAACACCAGTTTCTGTTTAGTGTACATTTATGAACATCACAGTAAATTACCGTGGTGCATGGTTGTATATGAACAGTGTATCATGGTAGAATCAGTAATGGTGTAAGTAAAGGTGTCTCCGACTTGCTCGGGGACCGGTACTCAAAAAAAATGTTCAAATCTGTGTGTGAAATCTTATGCGACTTAACTGCTAAGGTCATCAGCCACCTAAATTATCCTAAGGATAAACACACACACCCATGCCCGAGGGAGGACTCGAACCTCCGCCGGGAGGGACCGGTACTCCCATAGGCAGTAGGCATAGGAGGTTGGTACACCACAAGACACTGCGGTTCGTTGTTCGGTCATTGTAGGAGGCGCCGTATCGTTTCTACCTAGGGGAAAGAAAGAAAGAAAGAAAAAGGCCCTGGCAAGAAGTCCATGAAAATCTTTGACCTGCTCACACAGCTGTGCACAAACGCAAAGTGAAGCCTTACACAGTAACGTAAGCCCATCGAGTGACCAGTTCAGATACTTTTGCTCAAAGCCAACACTGCAGCTAGCTGCTGCAGTCTGCTCGCGATGGAGAGTTTGCTACTGAAATAATTTCTTCTTGTTTTCCTGTCAGCAGCAACAGCACGCAATACCGCTATAGAGGTTCTGGCGGTGTGTGCCCTTGATTTTCCTGGGTGAAATAACCGATGGTATTTTCGTTACTCGTTAACTTTTCGAGAAAACGTTGCAGTGTAATGTTAATAAGCCTATGGGATGTTTAGTTTGGTGGAAAAAGTTATTTTTATGGCGCTGGTTACACGCAACCATCCTGTTTCGCATCACGGAGAGAACCTTGATGTATGTGATCGCGATTCTGAGAACTACAGCGCCGAATGTTCTGGGAGGTCATCTAAGCTGATAAATGCAGGCGTGCTTCATCAGAGAAACTGGGCATTCTGGGGCAAGCCCCTGTATCGCGCTCAGACTGCAGTAGCCAGTCGCAGCACCGGCATCTGAGCTGGTGAGTCGGTGCGCTGCCGTCACTCTGCTTGGATTCAGTTTCACTTCGCGCACAGCTGTGTCAGCCAGCAGCCGCTGCTGGCGCACTAGTCTGGACTACAGAGTAGCGCGACGAATCTCTCCGACTTCCTTCCGAGGCCATTGCTAACTCACGTCGGCTAAACCGAAACGCCACCTGCTACAGTGTCCGAACAATTACACGGTGACGGCTGCCTGCGCAACGCCGGAACCAGCGCTTGCGAAACGCCCTGCAGTTTACTGACGTTACGCTGATAGGGAAACGATTCGAGATGTGAACGAACTAGGATAAGAGAGAGATCAGAAGAGCAGGATTTTTTTCTGGGTTTTCGAAGTTTCTCAAATTACAATTCATTCATTGTGAAGAGGAGGAGGAGGAGATTAGTGTTTAACGTCCCGTCGACAACGAGGTCATTAGAGACGGAGCGCAAGCTCGGGTGAGGGAAGGATGGGGAAGGAAATCGGCCGTGCCCTTTCAAAGGAACCATCCCGGCATTTGCCTGAAGTGATTTAGGGAAATCACGGAAAACCTAAATCAGGATGGCCGGAGACGGGATTGAACCGTCGTCCTCCCGAATGCGAGTCCAGTGTGCTAACCACTGCGCCACCACGCTCGGTTTCATTGTGGAGAGTCATAATCACATCTCGTAGGATGGATTACCTACACGCAGTGGTACGGTGTGTGGCATAATTTAAGAGCATCAGGGTATTTCGGCTAAGATGGTTTTCTTTTAACTTCCAAAGTAATAAGTGGGAGAAGTATTTAATTAGTGAGGAAAACGTAAGAAACGTTTCAATTTCTGATGGGTTATGAACATTGTTCATTAGCTATTTTCCAGAGAGTTACAACAACGAGTTACAATTTTTGAAATAGAATATTATTTTCTTCTGTCATGTAACTGATGTATTTAAAAGAATTGGGTACAAATTAGTTTAAATCAAATAGGGAACTAGAAAGGTTCAAATTTTCGCAGCCGGATGCTATATGCTGTACATAATTGGCTGTGTTCAGATGAGTGTTCTGGTGCCAGAATGTGATCTACGTGAAGTGTTCAGAGAAGTGTGAAAGCACAACTTAATGCGCCTGTGTACGGCTTGCAGACGAGATATAAAGTTGCTGGTCTCACCGTGCGATAAGTTCCCTCGATGCGCAGTTGGAAGTCATGTTTGGTTACATTGTAAAATCTGTACACTTCGGAGTGATTTTCCACTCTGCAGCGGAGTGTGTGTGCTCTGATTTGAAACTTTCTGCCAGATTAAAACTGTATAGCGGACTGGAAATCGAGCCAAGGACGTTTGCCTTGGTCTTCAAGTGCTCAACCGAGTGAGCTATCAAAGCACGACCCACGCCCCCTTTCTCCACCTCACAGCTTTTACTTCCACCAGTACCTAATTTCCTACCTTGGAAACTAAGCAAAGCTTTGAGCAAGGATCGTGAGTCGTGCTTGAATAGCGCAGTCGGCAGAGCACATGCCCACGAAGACTAAAGTCCTAGGTCCGACTCCCGATCCGGAACACAGTTTCAATCAGCCAGCAAGTTTCATT
Source organism: Schistocerca serialis cubense (assembly GCF_023864345.2). Lineage (NCBI taxonomy): Eukaryota > Metazoa > Arthropoda > Insecta > Orthoptera > Acrididae > Schistocerca > Schistocerca serialis. The sequence goes on along the minus strand of NC_064646.1, from coordinate 468,419,635 downwards.
ATCGTTAGAGTGCCGTATACAAGGTAGGCCCGAATGCACAGACAAATGAGGTTTAGTCTGCTACGGATATTGACGTGGAATAACGATGCCATACACGACCAGTGATTACGTTGACATGTTCATGCTGTTCAAGGAGCTAATGAAGTAGCAATGGCGTATGCCGTGAGATATCATGTTCGAAGACCTCCATCAGCGATTTTGTTGTGCATTCAGAAATGTGGGCACTCCTTTCAATACCTCGCTTACATGAACATTTCGCCATCAGAACATGCTTCGGAACTTAGCCATTATAAGCAGCAAGTTGTTTGACTCCTAAAACTTTGAACTTTTATAGCTGTCTAACTAAAATCATTAGAAATTTGCACGCAGTTGGTGTAAATAAATCAGGTACATGACAAAAAAAGTTATAACTTGTTGCCCTAGCTCTGTGGAAAGTAACTATATAAACTATGTTCATAACTCCTCCGACTGATAACTTTTTTTACGTTTATCTTTCTAAATGATTGTTCCTTTTACATATTGTGTTGCAATTTACAGAGAAAAACGCCTTATCTTATATATGTACAATGCAGTTTACATCATCAGTCTCCATAAGAATAGTAGTTCAGTCCGTTATACAATTACTAGCACTAACTGCGAAGTTGTCACTTGTCTAAAGCACCACGACGATTTTACGGAATAGCCCAGAACATAAAGAGAGAACAATCACAACCGTACATTAAACGGTGTCAGTTTTCTTTTCTAAAAGGCACGTGACGATTGACAGTAAATCTTCACAAACCTGTAGCCTGAATGAAAGGCATTGTGGCAGAGGCGAACTTTATTGGTTCAAAATGGCTCTGAGCACTATGGGACTTAACATTTGAGGTCATCAGTCCCCTAGAACTTAGAACTACTTAAACCTAAGTAACCTAAGAAGATCACACACATCCATGCCCGAGGCAGGATTCGAACCTGCGAACGTAGCAATCGCGCGGTTCCGGACTGAAGCTCCTAGAACCGCTCGACCACCGCGGCCCGCGGCGAATTTTATTGACTGCAACTACACTACTGTGCGAAACTGAAGTACAGAAGTAGCTTTCGCACAGTGTGTCGCAGTTAAGCAGGAGAAGTCGATGAAACTTGGACCATAACAGAAAGACTGCTACAGTATGTACAAAACGTAATTGAAAGAACAGTTTATGAAAGGCAATAATTACACCGAGATCATCGCGGTTTGTGATGATGCCCTGATGTGTGGTAACCGAGGACGGCAATTCGTTCTCAGCAACGAGCTCCCATGCTGGCACAGGGCAGGTAGAGAGTTGTCGAGGCAGGCCGCCCCACTGCTCCACCTAGGCGGTTCACAACAGGTGGATGGCTGTTGCCGCATGTCGACGTGCTGAATACGTCTGCCCAAAGCATCCGTTGTTTCAAGACCTCCTCCATCTGCGGTCGCGCCTTGATATCCATAAGAACAAAGTCAGGCTGAATGCACTCCTGAAGAGACTGGACTGCAGTGTCACAGTAACGTTGATTTAGTCAGGCCGAATGCACTTTCTCGCGGTATGAGGATGCGTACAGCATTGTCGAATATTATCATTTTGGTGGACCAATTGTTATGGTACTGGCGAAGCATTAATTTTCATGGGCGTACTGAGCTCCACATCTTTGAACACCGTACACTCAACGGTCAGAGTTATTGAGACATGGGACTCCTTCCTCATGTACGTCTTTCCAGAGGTGCCTTCAGCGCTGACTTCGTTTTTATGAATAACAGTGCACAGCTCTCGGAATGAGAGGGCAAACGGACTGGCCTGCCGGTTTCCCTCAACCTAAATCCCATCGAGCACGTGTGGGATGCGTTAGAGACAGTCGTTTTGCAGCACGCCCACATGCATGAACGGCCGTACAGCAGTTGTCAGTCTCGCTGGAGGAGGAATGGGACGCCCTACGACAAGAATTCCTTGCCAGCATTGTGGTCGAAACGGGAGCGCGTTGCGGGCCATGGACTGCCGTCCGTGGTGATCTGACACGCTAAGAAGAACCGTGCAACGCTGTTCGTAATGTCCAGGGGAGCATCATAAGTGACTTCAGTGTAATTATTGTCTTTGAGCAGAAGTTTCATTTCTGTTCCTCTCATTGCGTATTTCTTTCGGTTATCATCTGCACCATACTGTAGCAGTTGTTTGTAAGTAGGCTACGGTCCAAGTTTCATCGAGCTATGCTACGAGACAGTGACAAATCATGCAGAACTTACTTTCGTTCTTAAATTTTGCACATCCCCCCTTCCCTTCCCCCTTAAAAGATTTCTGCGAGCGCCGATGGATCTGTGCCTAGAAATTTGGTGCTACATACCTTACCAAGCATATGGCAAATCATATCACGTGGAATCGATGCTGTATTGTGTTCCAAAGGTTGGCCAACATGCTATTAAGCAGCTGGTCGCAATGTTTTGGCACGTCGATGCAATAGCAGTGACTCGAAAAGGAAACATAATCAGTGTAGGCTGTCGCAAACAACGACACGAAAAATATTCAAGTTTTCCGTTTTATTCGAAGAGTTTGGTATCCTTAAAGTGTAAGGAGTTTTTCTTAGACGTGCTGTTATACATTTGTTTTGTGCTATCCTTTGCTGACGCGCGCTTATAGTGGTAACTCTTGAACTCTTGCCGTGCATGTACTTACGTCGACGTGTGACAGAGGCGATAGAACAGACACGGAAGTAGACTCTTTCTTGCGTACGTACCGTGCGTGGAGCGTACCGGTGGCTGCGTGATCAGAAAACAACTGTTTCTTTACTCATTAGTCACAGCAAGCGTCGGAGCACACGAATCTGTATCTGTTGCGCAAACTGGTAAAAAATTCTGCCACTTTAGTTATGTATATTCAGACATATTTTACTTCATACAATTAATTGTACCCTCGTAGGGCTCTTCATTTACGAGTATCTAATTTTTGTACTAAAACGAATGAAAGCCCTCTTATTCCCCCACCTAAGTTTATTTGTTATTCAACAGCCTGTAAAAAACAGTACTCAATATATTTCCGAAAATAAACTATACTTAACTAACTATTAAGTTTCACAAATTTTAATATCCTGCGTTCCTTTCTTGATTTCAACACTACGTGCTGAAAGAAGTTGACACAAATCACACCTCATAAACACGACTTTTTAACAGAAAATATTTTACAAGTAGTATGATTCTTGCTATTAAAAAAGGGAAAAATGATGAGGATTCAGCGTCCGGTCGACGACGGCGCGGAGGAAATTCTCGCATAGGACAAGAATGGCCTTAAGTGATTTACGGAAACAACGAGTAGAGGCAATCCAGGAATAATTTGCTATCTGAGCTTGCCAGAGGCTGTGCTTCACGTTTTTATTTTTGAAGAATACTGTGCCAGTTGTGTTGCGTGAATTTGTTTCTATCTTTTATACTAGTTCAGAATACCTCTTTGAAATTAGCGTATTTATTTAAGCCTTATTTATGCTGTTTTTTCGTATAATATAAATGTTACTACTGTGGCAAATCTGGATTCATGCCATTATCTCCTGCATGCATCTAATGAAGAGATTCTCTAGCAATGTTTCTTACGGCGACGTGCACGTATTTACGTGTTGCTGTTTCTCTTTGATCGTTTAGTATTTACGCATCTATTCGGAGGACTTACTAATTTTTGTACTTGTTTTCTGCATGTGGCATGCAGGACAGCCATGTCATGTTAATTTACAAATCATATCTCATACGTTCTGTTAATGATGTATTTGTTGTGTTGTTGTGTCTCGCTTGTTTTAATCAGGATTGTTTTGAGGTAAAAAGATTAAAAGTCATTATTTTTTAAGACCTACTTGCGGCAAAAGATCACAGCTATAATATTGGCAGAGGAGGATTTTGTATTCGTACTCGTAAGGAGAAAGCTATACTCGTAGTACCTTTCTGGTTGGTGAATGTCAACAAACATGTCAACTTTCCGTTCATTTGTGCTTCTCATGTTTCAAGCGATTTTCATAGACTGTCTCTTTTTATTTACAGTTTTTACACGGAATGTTTGATAGTCTGTGGTAGCTGCTAAATCTTTTTCTTCATAATATAATGATGTCTGATTTTCATCATGTAGATGGCACCGTCCCGTGTTTATAATTAGAGGTTTGAATGCTGCCAAAAACTGGCTATAACAATGTAATTAAGTTTTGAAGTGCATTGGTGTTATTTCGTTGTAATGTCGAGGTAAAATGAAACTGCTGAGTGTACTTTTTCAAACACAATTGTGCATTGGTAGTATCAAAAGCATCTGAAACGCCTTGTCGACTTATTGGTGGCATCAAATAGTAACGAAATATTCTTGGTGCATTTGAAAGAGTGTATTAATTTATTTTAAAATCGTTGGTTTCGTTGGAAAACATATTTTTATTTGGCATTGTGCAGCTCGTGTCGATATCAAGTCGAGGCCACTGTAAAGCCTTGCGTTACATGAAAACTAGATGACTGGGGGTAGCTGTGTCGCCTCCAGCATTTTAATGATTTTTTTATGACTCCAAGGTAAGATCCACTTTTAAGAAAATTACGTCGTAGATAATTCTTTCTCCCATAAGTCCAACCCCTCGTCCAAGTCGTGGGAGATGGGCAACGGCACAAAGTAGGGGACTGCCTATAGGGGCGATGCACAGCGGGGACTTCGTGTGCCCCAGGACCGCTACGGTAGCTGGGAAGGCCCTATGGGAACCCTGAAACGTGACGGCTAACGGGGCTCTGGTGAAGCTGCGATAGGCCTAGCAAGCCAGTAGTGGATAAATCAACTGCTTTCAAAAAGGGAACATGCCTCGGATCACGGAACGGATTTACAGGAAACCGACCAAGCAATGGAAAAGGATTACGAGATGGTTTACGACTGGGCACCTTAAACGTAAGGACTCTAGCTGGGAAGTTAGAAGAAATTGTAGAAATGATGGAAAGGAGGAAATTGGACATCTTGGGACTTGCTGAGACTAGGTGGAGAGGAGTTGGTGAAAAACCACTAAGTAAAGGATGTAAACTGTACTGGATAGGGAATGAGAGGGGAAGAAATGGAGTGGCAATAGTGGTCAGAGAGGGTCTGCAGGAGGAGGTGGAAGGTATCAATGATCGAATGATAAAAGCCAGAGTACGAGTGAAAGGAAAAAGCATTGAAATCATCCAAGCATATGCCCCACTGGTGGGGTGTACAAAAGAGGAGGAGGAATTTGAAGATGACATGCAAAAGCAGCTAAATGGAGGTAATCAGATTATAATAGGGGACCTCAATGCACATGTTGGCACAGACAGGAAAGGATTCGAGGAGATAATGGGACCAGAGGGCTGGGGGAACCGAAATAGAGAAGGAAAATTGTTGCTGGAATTCTGCAAGAGGAATGGGCTGGCGATCGCAAATTCCTGGTACAAGAAGATAAGTAGCCACAAAATAACTTGGTACAGTGGAGACTGGTCCCAAACTTCAGTAGTAGACTATGTACTAGTGGATAGGCAGATGATGAGCAGCCTCACAGATGTTAAGGTCATTCCATCTTAGGCTGTAGACAGTGACCATCGGCTGTTGGTAGCCACCCTGAGAGAGAAAAAAGATAGGAGGGCAACAGACATACAGGAGAAAAGGTTGAAGACATGGATGCTGAAAGAGGATGAACGGAGGACCCAGTACCAGACACTGATCAGGAAGAAGCTGCCAAAGGAAGATCAGAGAACAGTGGAAGAAGAATGGGGAGATTTAAAGAGGGCTCTAGTTGAGGCAGCTGAGACTGTGTGCGGAAGAACTAGCACAAAGAGGAGAAGTAAGGAAACCCCATGGTGGAACAACATATGTAAAGAGGCAGTACTTCGAAAGAACAAAGCCTTCAGAGAATGGTTCCAGACCCGAACAGAGGAAGCTAGGGTAAAATATAAGGGAAGCAAGAAAGCGGCACAGACCATAGTAAGGGCGGAGAAGAAGAAGTGGATGGAAAAATGGACAAGAATGTTAGAAGAGGACAGTGAAGGGAACAAAAAAGTACTTTACACCATGGTAAGAAATAAGAGGAACGACAGAAGTGAATGCCTGAGGATCATGGATAATAATGGAAGAGTTGTGGAGGAAATGCATGAGCTCAAAAAGATTTGGAAGGAGTACTTTGAAGATCTGTTGAATGCCGTCAAGCGGGTAACTAACAGCGATGGAGAGCCTAAGGCAGCAGACGATTATAATAGTGGGGAAATTGATGATCTAACTTGGAATGAAGTGGAAGAAGCCATAAAGCGGATGAAAGGGGGCAAGGCACCAGGTTGGGACGAAGTAACAGTGGATATGATACGAGCAGCAGGAGAAGTAGGAACCCAGTGGCTATACAGAGTGCTGAGGGTGGTGTGGAAGGAGAACAGAATTCCTGAGGATTGGAAGAAAGGAATTATAGTCCCGATCTTCAAGAAAGGGGATAAAAGGAGATGTGAGAACTACAGAGGAATCACCCTGCTATGCCACTGTGGAAAAATCTATGAAAAGATCCTGGAGAAGAGAATAAGAAGCAGTATTGAAAGTAGACTGCAAGAGGAGCAGTATGGTTTCAGACCGGGAAGATCAACAACGGACCTCATATTTGCGGTAAGGCAACTGCATGAAAGGCACTATGAGTACGGGAAGGACTTAATCATGGCCTTTTTAGATATTGAGAAGGCGTATGACAGTATCTATAGGGACAAGCTCTGGGATGTGCTGAACGCAAAAGGGATAGATGAAGAGATAACACGAAAAGTCAGAAAAATGTATGAGGGAAGTGAGAGTTGTGTGAAAGTGGGGAGGGAACGTACTGCATGGTTCAAGCTGGAAAATGGGCTGCGACAGGGAAGTGCACTTTCGCCTTTATTGTTTATTATTGTTATGAATGAAATCCTACAGCAAGTATCAGATGCAATTGGAGATCATAAAATGAAAGCAGTGCTTTTTGCTGATGACCTCATGTTATGGGGAAATTGCGAGAAGGAGGTGCAAGAGCAGTTGGATGTATGGGAGGCAACGACAGCACAATATGGAATGCATTCCTCTGCAAAGAAAAGTGAAATAATTGTCACAACAAGGAAGAAGAATAGGCCAAATGTGGATATAACTTGTTGAGGGGAAAAACTACAAGTGGTAGAGAACTTCAAGTACCTGTGAAGCATGATTGAAAGTAAGGGGGGAAACGCAATTGAAATAAATGAAAGGTGCAGAAAAGCAGGGCAGTTCTTCAAATGCATTAGGGGGCTTATTTGGAGCAAGGAGGTGCCACAGAAATCCAAGGGAATTATATACCGAACCTACTTTGTCCCCATATTGGCATACGGACGTGAGACATGGGTAATGCACAAAAGCGACAAAAGTAGAGTACAAGCTAGTGAAATGAAGTTCCAGAGTAGCAGGTTGAGTGTAACAAGACGAGACAGATTGCGAAATGTGTATGTGAGGGAAAGACTAAAGGAGGAACCAGAGGAGAGAACTGGACGAAGGTGGAAGAGGGGGAATGACACGATGGAGAGGCTTGTGTTCCCGACAGACCCAACCAGTGGCTGGAAACTGTCCAACATGATGATGATGATAATTCTTTATATGATCTCGGCGGGATACTTATAGCAGCAATTAGTGGCAATGAAATATCAAAATCTAGTAAATTTTTTAATATTTGCGCTCATGTCGATGCGCAGTAGTTGAGCGGAATGTGGTACAGTAAAACAGCGTAATAGTGGAGAAACATAATGTGATGTATTCTTTAAATTTGGTTTGACGCAGGTGTCAACGTTAGTCTGCGCTGCTACAGCATATCTGCCGCGACCTGTATCCAGTTTAAGCTGGTTACTGTGATGAAGTCTTGCTCTGCGCCTTTACAGTTTCTGCCTCGCACTCTTCCCTCCATTACGAAACTGACGATGCCTTAAGATACGCCCTACCCCCTTTTTTCAGTCAGTTTATAAGTTCATTATGGCCACAATTTGTTTCAGTGCCACCTGTTTATCTATCCATTTAATCTTTAGCATTCTTCTATAAGAACACATTTCGAAAGATTCCATTCTCCTCTTGTCCGAACTGCCGTTCATCCAAGTTTCACTTCCGTAAAAGGCTATGCTTCGGAAACGACATCTTGACACTTAGATTTATATTCGATGTTAGCACATTTTTCCTTTTTTCGTTGCCATTGCGTTTAATATACTCTGTACTTCGGCCATCATCAGCTATTTTCCTACCCAAACAGCGAAAATCATCTGCTTCCTTTCGCATCTCATTTCCTAACCTAATTCCCTCAGCATCGTCTGATGTCATTCGAATACATTCCAGTACCCTGATGTACATCTAATAATCTATTTTTTAGGATAGTATTGATTCCGTTCACCAAATGTTTAATTTCTTTTGCCATCTCTGACAGCTTGAACATCATGGGCAAACCTCAAAATTTTTTATAATCTACGGCGTCTTGATTGCCTAATTTTGTAGCTTTGATGCTCTTTGTACTCGTCTACGCACTACAATTTTCTTTTTTACCTTTACCATGTTCCATGCTCAAAGTGTGATTTTTTTTGGAAGTGGCAATTAGAAGTTAATGAATACCCCGCGTAACGTGTATAGCTGTCTTGAATTAATGTTCGGACTGAAGCACACCGCTACTGAGCAGTAATACGTGCCTACCGTTTTTAATATTTGGGTGCCAGAATGTGGTGGAGGATATTGTCCGGTGAGATTTTCTCCAAGTGTGTTGGGTTTTGGGTTTCTCTCATTTGGATTTGTCATGGTTTTTGATCTGAAGGACAAATACAGTGTACTTGAAGCATACTTGGTACAACGCGTATATTTCCTGTGTAATGAATAATTAGGGTCTGGTCTCTTATGACTAAACTATCTGTGTTGACGTCGCCCTAATCCACTGATCAATTCGTTTGGGTAACGGCTTTCGTGCACGTTCAACGATTTAGCAGTCATTTGAAATTCTTTGTCCAGTTTTACGATGTCCGCGATAGATTATAGGTCGCCTGTAGTGAACCTCTTATCTACAAGTAGTGCCTTGTGCACAGCCCTGCTCGGCACTGTTCGCAGCCTTTTTATGTGGGATTTTGCGGCGTATTCACACACGAGGCTGTAGATCGGTATGCGTGCTACAGCGTGGAGGCACCATTAGTTCATGTGCGATTCCTCGGAAAAAACTCCAAAAAGATTTTTTTTACTATATTTGCACAGTCACCAGCGGACCAAAACCTAGATGAGAATTCCAAGACAGATACGCACAGCAAATGGCTGAAATTTTTCCGATAGACTCCTAAGATACCGGTCTGGAATAAACTTGAAAATTTTCTTGATATTCTTGTCTCCTTCCACGACACAGAGGTTCAAGGTTACCCTACTTCTACTCTAAAATCCTTTATGACGCGCAAGTTAAATAATGAATAACAGCAGCACACTGCTCAATTTGTAATGGTATATTCGCTAGGCAGTACAGTTGAAGAGGAATGGACATCTCTAAAAAGGGCCATCACAGAAGTTGGGAAGGAAAACATAGGTACAAAGAAGGTAGCTGCGAAGAAACCATGGGTAACAGAAGAAATACTTCAGTTGATTGATGAAAGGAGGAAGTACAAACACGTTCCGGGAAAATCAGGAATACAGAAATACAAGTCGCTGAGGAATGAAATAAATAGGAAGTGCAGGGAAGCTAAGACGAAATGGCTGCAGGAAAAATGTGAAGACATCGAAAAAGATATGATTGTCGGAAGGACAGACTCAGCATACAGGAAAGTCAAAACAACCTTTGGTGACATTAAAAGCAACGGTGGTAACATTAAGAGTGCAACGGGAATTCCACTGTTAAATGCAGAGCAGAGAGCAGATAGGTGGAAAGAATACATTGAAAGCCTCTATGAGGGTGAAGATTTGTCTGATGTGATGGAAGAAGAAACAGGAGTCGATTTAGAAGAGATAGGGGATCCAGTATTTAGAATCGGAATTTAAAAGAGCTTTGGACGACTTACGGTCAAATAAGGCAGAAGGGATAGATAACATTCCATCAGAATTTCTAAAATCATTGGGGGAAGTGGCAACAAAACGACTATTCACGTTGGTGTGTAGAATATATGAGTCTGGCGATATACCATCTGACTTTCGGAAAAGCATCATCCACACAATTCCGAAGACGGCAAGAGCTGACAAGTGCGAGAATTATCGCACAATCAGCTTAACAGCTCATGCATCGAAGCTGCTTACAAGCATAATATACAGAAGAATGGAAAATAAAATTGAGAATGCGCTAGGTGACGATCAGTTTGGCTTTAGGAAAAGTAAAGGGACGAGAGAGGCAATTCTGACGTTATAGCTAATAATGGAAGCAAGGCTAAAGAAAAATCAAGACACTTTCATAGGATTTGTCGACCTGGAAAAAGCGTTCGACAATATAAAATGGTGCAAGCTGTTCGATCTTTTGAAAAAGGTAGGGGTAAGCTATAGGGAGAGAAGGGTCATATACAATATGTACAACAACCAAGAAGGAATAATAAGAGTGGACGATCAAGAACCAAGTGCTCGTATTAAGAAGGGTGTAAGACAAGGCTGCAGCCTTTCGCCCCTACTCTTCAATCTGTACATCGAGGAAGCAATGATGGAAATAAAAGAAAGGTTCAGGAGTGGAATTAAAATACAAGGTGAAAGGATATCGATGATACGATTCGCTGATGACATTGCTATCCTGAGTGAAAGTGAAGAAGAATTAAATGATCTGCTGAACGGAATGAACAGTCTAATGAGTACACAGTATGGTTTGAGAGTAAATCGGAGAAAGACGAAGGTAATGAGAAGTAGTAGAAATGAGAACAGCGAGAAACTTAACATCAGGATTGACGGTCACGAAGTCAATGAAGTTAAGGAATTCTGCTACCTAGGCAGTAAAATAACCAATGACGGACGGAGCAAGGAGGACATCAAAAGCAGACTCGCTATGGCAAAAAAGGCATTTCTGGCCAAGAGACGTCTACTAATATCAAATACCGGCCTTAATTTGAGGAAGAAATTTCTGACGATGTACGTCTGGAGTACAGCATTGTATGGTAGTGAAACATGGACTGTGGGAAAACCGGAGCAGAAGAGAATCGAAGCATTTGAGATGTGGTGCTATAAACGAATGTGGAAAATTAGGTGGACTGATAAGGTAAGGAATGTTGAGGTTCTACGCAGAATCGGAGAGGAAAGGAATATGTGGAAAACACTGATAAGGAGAAGGGACAGCATGATAGGACATGTGCTAAAACATGAGGGAATGACTTCCATGGTACTAGAGGGAGCTGTAGAGGGCAAAAACTGTAGAGGAAGACAGAGATTGGAATACGTCAAGCAAATAATTGAGGACGTAGGTTGCAAGTGCTACTCTGAGATGAAGAGGTTAGCACAGGAAAGGAATTCGTGGCGGGCCGCATCAAACCAGTCAGTAGACTGATGACAAAAAAAAAAATTCGCTAGGCGCTTATCTAAAAAAGCCATCTCCCCCGGTATCAAAAGTCCTTAGCCGTTATCTAGAATCACCCCAAAAACCTGTTTTTTTTTTTTTGTTACCAAAACCCTACCGTGGACTCCGAGACGTCTGTGCACGGTAAATGGCTGTTTTTAAGATCCCGATCCCGGGAAACCTGGAAAATGTTCTTTATATCTTTACCCGTTTCCGAGATATGGAGGTTTAAACTTATTCTGCTTGTACACGTAAAATACGCATGTAAATCCCGGCGAGGCCATAGTTTATAAAGTGAGGTAGCACGGAGAAGTATGCTGTAAAATGTCTCCATTATCGTATGGGAACCCCATGTTATACTGAAGCACATGCAAAATTATTTCGCACGTAAAATCGGGTCTGAGGTATAAAATTAGTTTTGCGTTGTTTTAGTATCACATAAGCAAACTGTCTAAATTTTGCTGACTAATACATTTCTTTTCATATGAGCTACATGCCGTGCTGCAGCAGAGAAAAGAAGGGAACCAGTGGGGAAGATGCACCTATCAGCGCATAAAAATTGCGAATATGTTCCTGTTTATTTAAAAGACTCTGGCTCAAACGAGGAGTACCAGCTGCTTTATTCTATCTTCGTCACAACCTTAAAGATTTGATCAAAAATTTTGGCTTTTGAATATAATCGCGCTTTTTCACGCTGAGAGAGGAGACAGTGTCAGAGGGAAAAGTAATAAATACTGTAAGACAGTGTTTGTGTTATACCCTGAAACTGGTATAGGCACGCCTATTCAAATACAGAGTTATGTAAACCGGCGCTGTGGTCGGCAACTTCCATATAACACAAGTGGCTGGCTCTGAGCACTATGGGACTTAATATCTGAGGTCATCAGCCCCCGAGACGTAAAACTACTTAAACCTAGCTAACCTAAGGACATCACACACACCGATACCCGAGGCAGGATTCGAACCTGCGACAGTAGCAGCAGCGCGGTTCCTATAACACAAGTGTCTGGCGCAGTTGTTAGATCGGTTACTGCTGCTACAATGGCAGGTTATTAAGATTTAAGAGAGTTTGAACGTTCTGTTATAGACGGCGCACGTGCGACGGGACACAGCATCTCCGAGGTAGCGATGAAGTAGGGATTGTTAATTGTGGTAATTCCTATGGGACCAAACTGCTGAGGTCATCGGTCCCTAGGCTCACACACTACTTAATCTGACTTAAACTAACTTACGCTAAGGACAACACACACACCCATGCCCGAGGGAGGACTCGAACCTCCGACGGGGGGAGCCGCGCGAACCGCAGCAAGGCGCCTCCAGACCGCACGGCTACCCCACGCGGGTCAGGGATTATTCCGTACGACCATTTCACGGATGTACCGTAAGTATGAGGAATCCGGTGAAACATCAAATCTCCGACATCGCTGTGGCCGGAAAAAGATCCTGCAAGAACGACCAACGACGACTGAAGAGAGTAGTTCAACGTGACAGAAGTGCAACCTTTCCGCAAATTGCTGCAGATTTCAATGCTGGGCCATCAACAAGTGTCAGCGTGCGAACCATTCAACGAAACATCATCGATATGAGCTTTCGGAGCCGAAGGCCTACCCGTGTACCCTTGGTGACTGCACGACACAAAGCTTTACGCCTCGCCTGGGCTCGCCAACACCATTGGACTCTCGATGACTGGAATCATGTTGCCTGGTCGGACGGGTCTCGTTTCACATTGTATCTGGCGGATGGACGTGTATGGGCGTGGAGACAACCTCATGAATCCATGGACTCTGCATGTCAGCGGGGGACTGTTGAAGCTGGTAGAGGCTCTGTAATGGTGGGGGCATGTGCAGTTGGAGTGATATGGGACCCCTGATACATGTAGATACGATTCTCACAGGTGACACGTACTTAGGCGTCCTGTTTGATCACCTGCATCCATTCGTGTCCATTGTGCATTCCGACGGGCTTGGTCAATTCCAGCACGAGAATGCGACACCCCACACGTCGAAAATTGCTACAGCGTGGCACCAAGAACATTCTTCTAAGCTTAAACACTTCCGCTGGCCACAAAACTCCCCAGGCATGAACATTATTGAGCATATCTCGGATGCCTTGCGACGTGCTGTTCAGAAGAGACGTCCACCCGATTTACGGACAGCCCTGCAGCCCACCAGCACTACTTCAGACATTGGTCGAGTTCATGCAACGTCGTGTTGTGCAACTTCCGCGTTCTCTCGGGGGCCGTACACGATATTAGATAGTTTCTTTGGCTTTTCAGTATAAAAAGAGCGAAGGAGACAATGGCGGTCTCAGAGAAATAGAGGGACAAGGTGGGAGTGGAACATAGGTGACAGTGACAGAACAGCGCTAGAAAAAGAGTGGAGGAGACAGTGCCGGGGGAGGGGGGAGGTGAAATGGGTGACAGTCAGTATACTGAGAGTCCGCCCCCGGTAGCTCAGTGGTCAGCACGACAGAATGTCAATCCTAAGGGTCCGGGTTCGATTCCCGGCTGGGTCGGAGATTTTCACCGCTCAGGGACTGGGTGTTGTGTTGTCCTAATGATCATCATTTCATCCCCATCGACGAGCAAGTCGCCGAAGTGGCGTCAAATCGAAAGACCTGCACCAGGCGAGCGGTCTACCCGATGGGAGGCCCTAGTGGACATTTTCAGTATACTGAGAGACAGAGTAGTTGACAATGAGAAGGAGGAAGAGAGTGATAGTGAGAGTGAGAAGAGACAGCAGCAGTAGGAAGGAAGGAATGAGATATTAGCACCAAGAGAGAGCAAGGGTGGGACAATCACAGTGAGAGGAAGCTGTAATAGTAGGACAGAACGAAAGGGATTGTTGTTGTTGAATGAGTGAGTCAGAAAGAGCAATTGGGAGTGGATGGTTGTAAGCGACTCACAGCAGTGGACTAGGGGGTGTGAGTGCGTTACAGGTAGGGGTGTTTGTGGGAGTTTGATGTGAGTCTCTTGTTTCAAAAAAGCGGGATTATTTCTGCATGCCAAAATTTTTGGGAAAATTTATAAAGGTGGTGAGGAAGATTGTATGAGACAGCTGGTACCCCACTCTTCAATCATAGTCTTTTAACTAAACATGAAGAGATTCACATTTTTGATGGATGAAATATGGAGCAAGTTTTTTAAATAAACAGGAACACATTCCCATTTTGGCTCGATGAAACATGGGACAAGTGTAGCTGCAATGAACGCTCACTCCGACACTTGCTGCCAACACGCTGTTCGTGTTTATTATGGGGTAGAGTACGTTCAGCATCCAGGTGGCTTTCCTTCAGAGCTTTTCTCTCTGCGTCTGACGTTTTTGACGGCGGTGCATTGTGACCTCAAGGTAGTTGACTAGGTGTCCCATATAGGTTCCGGCCCTGGAAGAATTGTGGGGGGCGGTGCTCGAGTGGTCGTTGCCGAGTTTTCGGCTGTTTAGCGTTGCGCTCCACTCCTCCTCTACGTTGAGAGTGCCTCAGAGTCGCCTAACGCCGCGAGTCGGCTGTCGCACGCGCGGGGTCGCGGGCGCTCGAGTAATGACTGTCCCGGGCGGGTCGCCGCCTGACGTCACGCGGGCGGCCGCACTTGCGTGGGCGGCGCAGCGGCCTGCCGTGCGCCGTGCCGGCAGCCGGCGGCCGCGAGTCTGCTGCGCTTCTGCGGCCACTGCGGAAAGCGCCGTAGCGACTTGGCCGTGTAGCGTGTGCCGCACGTGGGAAGAGTAGGCCGGTGACGGGGCGCTCTGCCTCTCCCTCAGGTGAGTCTCGCCAGGTGTCGGGCACTCGTGTGTAACATTCAGAAGTGATGCAGTGTAAGCTCTCGGTACCAACATCTTTTGCGTATAGCAGTGCTGCTTCATTTCTTCGCTTTCGACGAATAATTGAAAAATAGTTCCGCATTTTGCAAAACTTTCTATTTCTTTTACTAGCACATATTTCAGTACTTTAACCTAACGTCAGCGCTATATTCACATTATCGTGCGACAAAACGTGTTGTACGTGATAAAAAATTGTGCACGTTGTAGTAAACTCGAAGCTCTATAAAGCAGCCACGGATCGATCTCGATTCACCTACGATACATATGCATTGTGTTTCAAGGCTCCTAGCGGCTGTAGAAGGGATTATTAGGTAAGATCCTCATAAATATATTGTTTCTTTTGTGGCGGCGTTCGTAGCGACAAGCAATTCGCTGTAGAAACGGCTTACGAAGTCACCGCCACACTTTTAATAGCGGGCCGACCGGTCCGCTGGAACAGTGAACAGAAAGATGAAAACCCAAACACTCTGATTAAATAAAAGTCGGTACTTATCTTTGTTAACGAAGATACAGAAACACAGTAGTGAACTCCGTGTCTACAGAAATCTGTCTAGTTCGAGTCGGAGCGGCTAGGTCAGCGTCGGCTGACGACAAACAACAACTCTGCTGCGATGAACACACAACTGACTAGCAAGTACACAATTCGGTGGCGAGTATACAACTGAGCGGCGAATACAGAACTGTCCTAGCGCTCGCGACTCCAGCGCTTACGAACCCAGAAGCCAGCGGTGGCGCGCGCAGACTTGCGGCGATTTCCTGTCTCGCTGGCGCTGCTTATGCGGACGGCGTCCGGACTTTGATGCTGCCAACCTTTTGGCAGCGGGCTCGGGTGGCATTACTGGCTAGGATATAACAGTTTCCATATAAAGTAAGTCCGAAGATCGGATCACTTTAAAATCCCCTCTTCACGGCACGCACACAAACTGGAAAGAGGCCGCTGTCGTCAGTGCGTATTGTAATCACGACAGAACATACCATTTTGGTCCGACTGCATAAGGAACTGGTACGTACCCGACCCGGAGGGTTGATTGTGGGGCCCCGCACTGCCGTATTGAAGATGACGCCTTTCGTCACGTAGACAACCCCACGAGGAGTACTCGCAACATCGCCCGTGCCGTGAGCTCCTCTGGACCGCACTAGCCAGAGCTCGTTGTATCCACCGTGTGCGTTTCGTGAAACGGGACATGTGAAAGCGAACCCATCTTCAGACTTATTTTATATCCAGACGGTACGTTTCCGGACATGGCATTCCTATTAAAACTGTGTCTACTAAGTCGCCTCTACAACCCCTAGTTTATCTGTATAGATAAAAGTGCGAACGCGTTACATAGCATAGGTCTCTCTCTTATTTATGTTCTACTTTAAGTATCGAACTTTGAAAATAGTATCGTAAGCCAATTTACACCCGGCGTGACATGTACGGATGGAAAAAGAGAGAGAAAAAAAGAATTAGATGTAAATACACCTCTGACAGAGAGAGGAAAAAAAGAATTTATTATAAATACACCTCTCTGTCGCTTTTGAAATATTACGAACGTGACAGTTCCTGGTTATCTCGATCTGTTGTCAAATATCTTTAATGGGTAAGCTTACGGCGGAAAGCTTCCCCAATCTTTCTGAGCTGCTACTGGCTTCTTTCATGATATACACTGACCATCCAAAACACTACGTCCTCCTACATGCTGGTCCACTTTCCTGCACGGCACGGGTCCGATAATTCTTTGGCAGGTTTCTGGTGATATCTTTGCGGGCACCCGGGTCCGAGACGATTCTCAGACGTGTGCGTCTACTTCAGATCAGTCGAGATTTGTGACCCGAGACATAAACACGAGTTCTCTGTCATGCTCCTGATTGAAATACTGCCCCCACCGGCCTGCCCGTCCCTGGTGCGGTGCATACTTCCTGTTCCACTGGATGACGGCGTATGTGGAGACGACCGTCGACCTTTGTGCAACGGGGAACGACATTCGTCAGGCCACGCGACGTTCCCATTGATCCACGGCCCAGTCTCGAATGTCGTGTGCCCACAGCGACGTGGGCTGCTGCGGTGCGCTCTGAAACATTTGTGCCTGATGCAAGACTACACTCTGCCGTCACAACTGCCACAGATCGCCATCATTCTTGCTTTACAGGCCCCTACCTCGACTTTCAGTGACGAGGCGTGGACACGCAACACCTTGTCTGTGGCCCACTCGTGGTTTCAGCGCGCTTCAAGGACTCCCCATAGACACCAGCGACAGCAGCATGCCGACAGACGACCAGCTTCGTCATTTCCAAGGCAATCTTCCCTTCGTCAGACTGGCTTATGTCAGTGGATATCCCCATTTTCGGTTCGTATCGTCGCTAGAATGGTTCCCCATTCGTCTCTACCTTCTTTGTACATCCTCCTTAGTGCGTCACGTGTCCGCAAAGTCTCCAGGCGGTATTCGCCGTTCACGACGGTGACGGTATTTTGAGTCATCATTGTATGATTATTCGGAACCCAGGCCGTCGTTATAGGCAAAACCGATTTCCTAACATTTACTCTCATGTTGTGACAGATGTCGTCAAAGACTGTGGATATCGGTGTTATAATAGCTACATGTTTACGGATTCGGTACACTTGGTCGAACCGTTCACTCGTATTGATTGGAGAACTGAAATCTGTATCTCCAGTGACCTCCTATGAAGTTTCCTGCAGCGGAAGACGAACTTTTAGTCGGAAAATTATGTCCTAGACCACTGCCGAAAACTCAGCGTGGACAAGTCCTAAATTATTCTCGTTGAGTATTTCTTACTGTAGTGCCCGTATATTGGTTCACTAACGAGCCCATACTAACTTGCCAACGACTCTGACCGTGTGCCGAGCTATGAAGTCAGCTACAGTCAGCGAGAAGTGGACCTCACGGCATTCACGTGTTTATGGCCATCCGAACATCCCTTCAAAAAATGTAAGAAAAATCTGCTGTAAGCTACATTTGAGTTTTTAGGCACCTGCGGTGCGGAGTAATCCATAAAGTGCACTCATATCTGCGTTACCCTTAGGATTACGAACGCGCGAAAGCAACACAACTCTTGTGTCCGGGCTGTTAAATAGCCACGAAGCGGCCATCCTCAGTGTTCTGCAAGAGGGAGCCAGCCGTCTGCGCATGACGTCACGTATTAAACAGAGTTTCGTAATGTGTGTATCGCGCGAAACGAGATGGTAGCTGCTGGAATAGCTTCCAAACAACAGACTGTTGTTTTCGTCTGGAAATTTAATGTGTTTGTCAATGCCATTGGAATGCTGGCATTGTTTGGTAGGTCGGACGCAGCAGATAAAAGCACTATCACGGGCACCTGCAAACAGAATGAAGCTGGTACAAACACTTGCGCAATCCTTCGATGTCGGCGTCGAATAAAGAGACGTGTATCATTCGTTTTATGTTGCAATTAACACCTGACGCAACTTTCGAAGTCGCAGACAAATAGCAGTTTAAAAAACGTCCCTGGGAAGCATCTGAAGCCGTAAATGGTTCAAATCTCATTGCGACGCATCATCGCTATACATGGAACAGGTGTAATCTTCCTCTTTTACGTTTGAAACATGTAGGCTCTACAGTCCGTTAGGATACTTGGGTATGTAATCTTCCTTTTAGGCAATCACTATTTTGCTAAAAATGTTCGCCTTGTTTATTTTTGTGTGTGTTTCGATACGTAGTGAAACCAAGAATATAAGAACTTGCTATAGATAGCTTTATATTAGAGGCGGAGTACAAGCTCGGATTGGGGAAAGTAGGAAAGAAAAGCGATCTTGTCCATTCGAAGGAACCGTCCCGGCATTCACATAAAGCGATGTAGGAAACGCATGGAGAATATGAATCTAGATGGCCGTAGGGAACTAGAGCTTCGTCCTCCAGAATATGAATCCAAAGACTTGCCACTGCATTACGTAGTTTGGTGAGGACGAAAGAGCTAACTGGCGAGCAGAACTTATAAGACGAAACTCCCTTTCGCGTGATGTGTGTCTGCCAAGTAACCTAGCTCTATGAAACTTGGAGCATACATAGAAACAACTGCTACCGTATAGTACAGCAGATAACTGAAGGAGCCACGCGGGATTAGTCAAGCGGTCTAAGGCGATTGGATTAAGTCTTGGGAGTGGGCAGGTCAGTCCAACCGTCGCCTCGTTCCAAGAGCTGCGTTGTTCGGTACAGTCGCGCATTGTTGTCTTTAAAAAATTGAGACAGAGGCTAATGCGTCCGTGGAAAAATATACATGGGGAAGGTGCCTCCCCACGCCATAAGACATGGAAGACCAAAACTGTCATGTTCAACATATTCCTGGGTCCATTTTGTGTTCCGACCTGTCGTCACAAGAGGACGCGTCCAGGATCACTACTCAGACTGAATCCGCTCTCATCCGAGAAGGGCACACTACCCCACTGCTCGCCGGGGCAGTTGGTATCTCGTGACACCATCGTAAACGATGTGCGGGTGTCACCGGAACACAACGTACACTGCTACGGTCGCAGGTTCGAATCCTGCCTCGGGCATGTATGTGTGTGATGTCCTTAGGTTAGTTAGGTTTAAGTAGTTCTAAGTTCTAGGGGACTGATGACCACAGATGTTAAGTCCCATAGTGCTCAGAGCCATTTGAACCATTTTTGAACCACAACGTACAGGTCGTCTGGAAAGGAGACCATCCCTCATGCAGTCGCTTGCCACTGTGGCGAGTGAGACTGCAGGTCTAGCAGCCCTGTGAAATGTGGTTGCTATGGCACCCGCCGATTTCTCTTCATGCGTGTTGCGTAATATAGCCGTCTTCCGCTGCTGTAGTTGACCGCGGATGGGCAACTCCTGTTTGTGCAGCAGTGTCGTTGGGAACTTTCCTTATCCACACGAAACAGCGCTATGAGCAGCACCAAACTCCCAGACTACATCGTCAGACTTAATCCTTCTTTCAGTCTGCCAATGATTCTCTCCCATTTAGTCACCCATGTGTTGTCTCCGGGCCATGTTGTGATGAAGAATAACACCACAGTGTACCGTAACCGCTCGCTGATGGGCTCACACAGTCTTTTCCAGTTCCTTCAGCTGGTTGCGCTGTAGCCACGCTGACCTCACGCCCTGTGACGTCCACTTTCCTGTGCACGACTGGGAGACCTTTGACAACGTGCTCCCGCACTTCTATTCATTTCCACTGAGATGTTAATGTGTTGTGGTACCGTACCTATATCGCCATCAGCTTCTGGAGAGCAGTGTACACTGAGGTGACAAAAGTCGTGCGGTACCTCCTAATATCGTGTCGGAGCTCCTTTTGCCCGGAGTAGTGCAGAAACTCGACATGGCATCCACTCGAATCGTTGGAAGTCCCCTGCAGGAATATTGAGCCATGCTGCCTCTATAGTCGCCCGTAATTGCGAAAGTATTGCCGGTGTAGGAACTGTGCACTAACTGGCTTTTGGATTGTCTCCAATAAATATTGGATGCGATTGATGTCAGACTATCTGGGTGGTCAAACCATTCTCTTGACTTGCCCAGAAAGTTCTTCAAACCACTCGCAAACACTTGCGGCCAGGTGACGTGGCGCATTGTCATACATAAAAGTGTTTGGAAGAATGGAGTCCAGGAATGGCTGCAGATGGTTTCCATCTAGCCGAACATAACCATTTACAGTCAATGATCGGTTCAGTCTGACCATAGGACCAAGTCCATTGCATGTAAACATAGCCCATTGTGGAGCCACCACCAGCTTGCACGGTGGCTTGTTGACAATTTGGGCCCATGGCTTCGTGCGATCTGCGGCACGCTCGAACCCTACCACCAGCTCTTACCAACTAATATCGGGACTCATCTGACCAGGCTACGGTTTTCCAGTCGCCTAGCGGCCAACCGATATGGTCAGGCGCTGCAGGCGAAATCATGCTGTTAGGAAAGCCACTGTCTACGTTACCGCCGCTGCCATCGCTCGTTAAGTGAATGCTGTCGGCCACTGCGTTGTCGGTCATGAGAGGTAATGCCCGAAATGTCATATTCTCGGTACGTTCTTGACACTGCTGATCTCAGAATATTGAATTCACTAACGATTTCTGAAATGGAAAGTTCCACGCATGTAGCTCCAACTACCATTTCGTGTTCGAAGTCTGTTAGTTCCCGTCGTTCGGCCATAATCACGTCGGGCACCTTTTCACACGAATCGCCTGAGTAATCGCCTGCCGATGCACTGCCCTTTTATAACTTACGTGCGCGGTACTAGCGCCATCTGTATAGGTGCATATCGCTGTTCCATGGTCACCTCAGTGAATATTGCGTAGCTGGGGGCGGTCCCACTTTGGGCGCTATTAACGTAGTGGTGACTGAATTTCTAGATTTGTTGACAATTACTCAATATCATTTTATTTTACGAGTAGTTACGGGTGAGTTCGGTATTTGCATAGTAAATAAAGGGAATGGGAGCGCTATCCGAGAGAACGTAGTTAGATTGTAACAAACGTTTATTTTGACATGCAAAGCTACACGTATTTTGGAATACAGCTAAAAATGTTTAAAAAATTTCTTTTATAAATAAGTGATCTCTTTCTGTTACAAAAAGTGAAATAAAATACTAAAATACTCATTGTCAGTGAAAAAATTTCAAGGTCGTTACCATCGTTTTAAATCTTGGTTGTCAAGAGACCAACGGAACTAGTAGGAGGAGTTACGTGGGAGCGCTGTGAGGTGTTCAACTCATTCACTTACCAGTAGATGGTTGCGCTACTAGATACGCAGTGTAGCCTGCGGCGTGGACGAGGCGGCGTGTGAGTGTCTCGTATTTCGGCTCTGGGCAGAGCTGGACGCCCGTCGTTAGTAGTCGTGGCGCTGAGGCGTCAAGCCGCATCAAGAGCGCCGTCGATGTCTCTATTCTGGATTCCAAGTCAAGCTTCCACCGTCGAGTCTCGCTGGGAATTGTTTGCCTTACAGTCCCAAGTCCGTCCAGACCGAGACAATCTTTCTCCTAACGATCTGCAGAACTCTCTCTCTCTCTCTCTCTCTCTCTCTCTCTCTCTCTCTCATGCACCCGACTGGCGAGCACGTGCTCTTCTCCTGGCCAAAGAAATCAGTTTTGCTGCGACGTCCTCGTTAACAGTTGTTTACCGCCCACAGTTCTCTCGGCAGGACGACCCCACGCAACTGCCAAGGAAGTTATTGCTAGCAGGTATTTCCGTCGTTTGGCAGGTTGCGTGTCGTCCGATATGTGTTGCCCTATATCATGTCGAGGCAAAGGCCTTGCTGCAGTGGATACGTCGGTTCCCGTCAGACCACCGAAGTTAAGCGCTATGGGGCTTGGCCGGCACTTAGGTGGGTGACCATCCGGGCCGTCATGCTCTGTTGCCATTTTTCGGGGCGCACTCAACCTCGTGATGCCAATTGAGGAGCTACTCGACCGAATAGTAGCGGCTCCGGTCACAGAAAACCATCATAACGATTGGGAGAGCGGTGTGCTGACCCCACGCCCCTCCTATCCGCATCCTCAGCTGAGGATGACACGGCGGTGGGATGGTCCAGGCAGGCCACTTGTGGCCTGAAGACGGAGTGCTTTATGTCATGTCGACGTGTGCACGTGTTTACCTCCAAACACTTCCTTTTGCACCGGCTTCACAATAGGAGTTCAGGACCGTGTCCACTCCGATACTTCTGCGGACATCCAGCAGAGGCTGGGTGGAATGCCTTGTGGCGTCCCCGGGGCTGGGACACCAACCTCCACAGCTGGTTGCTGACCTCTTGAGTCTTGGTTAATAGTGGCTGCAAGATCCAAATGGTGTCTGTTCTTTTAGGCATGTCCAAAATAACAGCCACCACATATATAACAATGTTATCTACTTCTTCTCCCTGGATTTTAATTGGGTTACTAAACTTCTTTTTGGCTCCCTTTATTGCTTGCTCAGAATAGAAGGTGGAGGATAGGCTAGGACGCTGTCTCCCCGAGTTCTCAGTTACTGCGTCCCGTCCGCGTCCTTCGCCCCCTCGTCAACCTGTGCCCGTGCCGTGTCACTGCTGCTGACCCCGCTGCCCACAGGACGCTACGCCGCAGCCCTCGCCCCTCCCGTGTGTTCCACACACGGCCGGCGCTGCCGCTCGCCGCCTTCTGCCGGCTGGCCCGCCTCTCCCCGGCCTTGCTGGCTGGAGCGGCAGAGCGGCCAAGGCCGCTTCCGCTTGTCGCACAGCTGCCCGCCCTGTCCCTGCCCGCCGCTTGCGCAAGGAGTATCAGCTACGCCGCCGTTCACTGGCGCTTCCACCTCTGCCGAGTCTACTGACAACATTTACCCCTCTGCATCGGCGACATTTACGCAGACAGCGGTGCAGGAAAACTAAGTTGTGTGGCCTGTCTTCAGACATACTTGCAGTATTTATACACTAACGTGACGCCGGCCGGTGTGGCCGTGCGGTTCTAGGCGCTACGGTCGCAGGCTCGAATCCTGCCTCGGGCATGGAAGTGGTTCAAATGGCTCTGAGCACTATGGGACTTAACATCTATGGTCATCAGTCCCCTAGAACTTAGAACTACTTAAACCTAACTAACCTAAGGACATCACACAACACCCAGCCATCACGAGGCAGAGAAAACCCCTGACCCCCCGGGAATCGAACCCGGGAACCCGGGCGTGGGAAGCGAGAACGCTACCGCACGACCACGAGATGCGGGCGCATGGAAGTGTGTGCTGCCCTTAGGTTAGTTAGGTTTAATTAGTTCTTAGGGGACCGATGACCTCAGATGTTAAGTCCCATAGTGCTCAGAGCCATTTGAACCATTTTTGAGCCATAACTAAGGTGACAAAAGTCATGGGATAGCGATATGGACATATGCAGATGGCGGTAGTATCGCCTGCACGAGATATGAAAGGGCAGCGCGTTGGCGGAGCTGTCATTTGTTCTCAGATGATTCATATGAAAAGATTTCCAAAGTGATTGTGGCAGCACGACAGGAATTAAGAGACTTTGAACGCGGAATAGTAGTTGGAGCTAGACGCATGGGATATTCCATTCCGACAATCGTTAGGGAATTCAATATGCCGAGATCCACTGTGTCAAGACTGTACCGACAGTTCCAAATTTCAGGCATTATCACTTACAGCGGACAAGGCAGTGGGCGACGGCCTTCGCGTAACGACAGAGAGCAGTGGCGTTTGCGTATGGTTCTTAGTGCTAACAGACAAACAACACTGCATTAAATAACAACAGAAATCAATGTGGGACGTTCGACGAACCTACCCGTTGAGACAGTCCGGAGAAATGTGGTGTTAATGGGCTTTCGCAGCAGACGACCGATGCGAGTGTGTTTGCCAACAGCACGACATCGCCTACAGCGCCGCTCCTGGTCTGGTATCCATATCGCTGTGACCCACATGACTGGAAAACCTTGGCCTCCTCATATTAGTCCCCATTTCATCTGGTAAGAGCTGATGGTAGGGTTCGAGTGTGGCTCAGACCCCACGAAACCAAGCACCCAATTGGCCGACAAGGCGCTCTGCACGTTGTTGGTTGCTCTGTAATGGTATGGGTTGTGTTTACATGGCATCGACTGGGTCCTCTTGTCCACCTTAACCAACTGAGACCATTTACAGCCATTCACGGTCTTTATGTTCCCAAACAACAACGGAATTTTTATGATGACAAAGCGCTATATCGCCAGGCCACAATTGTTTGAAGAACATTCTGGACAATCCGAACCAATGAGCTGGCCACAGATACAGGGCGGTCGGAAATTCCCATTACAAACGTCTAGAACATGTAGAGGGTAGTGAGTACATACAATAGGAACCCATGTCCGGAAACGTATGGTTTCCGTTCTACGATAGTTTCAATGCAGATTATCTCATCCACACCCACGTGAGGAATTTACTTAGGTGTGACCCAGTACAATTGTTGCAATCCATTTGAAAAGAATACTGACTCCTTCCGTTGTTACTTACGCGTTTGCATTACAACTTATACCTTATGGTTTACATTAGTCGACAACAACAACAACCCAGGATCTACGGCACCAGCCGCAACGTACCGATGCATTACAACAGAAGCTCGATGTGGCGACCACCAACGTTGTTACACTCATTGTACCTCCGAGGCATGTTCTGGTACACTCTCTCCATCCCACCTGGTGTCTCTTCAGTGTCTTGTGCAGCGGCCAGAACTCGTGTCAGCAGATCTTCCTCTGTCTCTACAGGTGTCTCATAAATTAGGCTCTTCATACGACCCTACAAGAAGTAGTCCATAGGGGTTAAATCGGGCGATCGTGGCGGTCACGCGGTTGGTCCACCACGGCCTATCCGTCTTTCACCATACCGACTGCTGAGGTGTCTCCGGACAGCCAGTGAAAAGTGAGGTGGTGCTCCATCATGGTGAGACCACATTCCCTGACGGACATTCAATGGCACAGCTTCCAAGAATGGGTCCATTGCGTGTCGTAGGAAGACTAAGTACACGGGACCCGTGAGCTTGGATTTGAAGGAGGTATGGTCCAATCACGTGACCGGCCAGAATACCTGCCCACACGTTAATTCCAAACTGTCTTGAAATCCCTGAGCGTGCGTGGCACGAGGGTTTTCGTCCGCCCAGACATGGCTATTTGGAGCATTCAGAATGACTACAGGGTGCGACGCGCAGAGTGGCCGCTAGGTTAGAGGCGGCATCTCGCGACTCGGGCGGCCACTCCCGCCGAAGGTTCGAGTCCTCCCTCCGGCGTGGGTGAGAGTGTTGTCTTTACCGTAAGTTAGTTTAAGTAGTGTGTAAGTCTAGGGCCGATGACCTCAGCAGTTTGGTCCCACAGGAATTCACACACATTTGAACATTTTTGACTACAGGGTGCCACACCACCGTGGTGTCCTCCAGTCGTGAACGCGCTTATGGGATCGCGTGTGCCAAACAAGTTACACAATTAACTAGCTATTCGCACGTTCCGTGCATCAGAATTGCGACCTCTCACTGTGACATGGACTGAGTCGCTCTTCCAGTTATAGTGTATCTTCTCAGCGGAAAATAGTGAATGTGCTCACCATTTACATCATTCTTTGACAACTTTTTGGCATGAAGATTACTTTGTTATCCACCAAATTCTTCACATGACTGGTAGACGGTCAAAGATATTTAGGACTGAAAGCGTCACACCTTTCTGTCACACTACGACTGTGTGATGGCTAGTCTAAATCATTTCTCGTCCTAGTATTATATTTAGGAATGTTACTGTTGTTTTCAGCCAGCGATTAGTCGTTGACAACAAACTACACAAGAGACTAAAATAATCTACTATGTACTGTACAGCTGTTGACAGTATGCCCAACTGTTTAAACAGTTGCCTGCATGACGTTCCAGAGTGGACACCACAATTTATTCTTATTACACTGTTCTGTGCAACAAACACTTTTTTCCTCAACGATGACTTACCCAGAAAATGATGACGCAAGGCATCAGTTAATGAAATACGAGAAATAAATCTACATTTTTTTTTTTTTTTTTTTTTTTTTTTTACATCTGCAAGTTCTGATATTACCCACAGTGAAAAAATTGCAGAACTTAGGCACTTAAGATGACGTGCAACACGTGACTTCCCGTTCAAGTTCTGACGTGAGAGCGTTCAATAGATAATGCAACACAGGTTTTTCTCGGAAAATTTCAGTTAAAAAAACGCGGAATTCGTTGTGGGACATCGGGGAATATTCCCGCATCAGTTCCTAAAGTTTCGTGGAGTCCCGATAGATGGCAGCGCTATACGTAGCCTTCAAAATGGCGTCTGTACCGGAGGTGTGCTCCGAGCAGAGACCTGTCAAGTTTCTTTTGGCGGGAAACCGGAACATTTCAGATGCCCACAGGCGCTTGCACAATGTCTACGGAGAACTGGCAGGAAATTAAAGGACGGTTACCAAAATAATAACCATTTTGAAACACAACGTACCCCCCACGGGAACCACGACTCGACACCTTAGTCCCACCAGGGCTCCTGGCCGACTCCCCAATTTAGTGAGCACCAAACAGCGCCTCAAAATTGTTTAATCTGCTGGCCTTCCAGCCAATTAGAATGTAGGCATTTTCATTTGGCATTTCCTGCTACCTATTATCATTTATGTAAGGTACAGATTCTTCTCAGGACTTGCTCACTTTTACCTGGCCATTGTAGGAAAATTACTTGCTCTTGAAATCAGAATTGTTGGTTCTGACCACCACCCATTTGGGAGGTCCAGGACAAGACTGAGTCATCTGACCTGGGCCAAACAAAGATTCACTTACTCTGGCATCCAGAAAGAGTTCTATGCAGCTGCGATAGGAAACAGGACTGGCACACAGGTGCGACCAGGTAATGATACGTTTCACAAGATGAGACTGTCCCGTTTGATGCACCTCCCTGACGGCGTCGTCCTCAAATGTACTTCCTTGCTGTATCTCGCTCGTGCTGTGCGTGACTGTCATGCTTACGGCCAGCAGAGTGCGCACAAAATAACGCGGCTAGTACCTGGGCGCACAGCGCGCTAGGGGAGGAGCGTAGAGCGTACAAAAGGCAGTGGTGGTGGTGGTGGTGGTGGGGTCGGGGGGGGGGGGGGGAGAGGGGGCCTCTGTTGCGAATGGCCACATCACGGTAGCGGTGGCGCAGCTCGACAGCTGAAGCCATCAGAGAATTGTATATCTTGCATGAGTTGCAAGCAACCAGGTTATCTCAGTACGACCAATAAGTTGACAAATACAGGCGTAGAAAGTCAACAGTCCCTCAGTACAATACCGAAATAGAAATAATCGCATGAACAAAGGATCAGCCGGAGCAAAGGAAGATCAGCCACGCGTGCCAGGAGGAAATTTCATAAAAGAAAAAAGGGGTAAAAATGTTTCGTGCGGCACAGTGTCGCTTACTACGATACTGACAGTGTAAAATAAAGTACGCGTGTCACCTCGAAATTATGTATCAGTCCTCAGATGATCCTTTTGTCAGTATTACTTAAATATAAAATTTTCCTCTCCTCAGATAGTGAAGCCATGGGAAGTACTTAGAACTGTGTGTTCCCCATCCTTTTTCATTTTCATTATTGTGTGACTGGAACAGCTAAGGATTCCTGTAGTCCTGTGAAGCTCATTTTTTAATTTTTCCTTCCTCGTTTGCACTTCAGACACCTGTTAGTGACAAAGACATTCTACTTCCGACAAAATTACATGTAACCACACACGCCTAATTGATAATTTTCTGTGCGCTTTGGTATGCAGAGTCTACAGTCCCATGATGTGTAGTTTGAGACAGCAAGGAGAACACACAAAGTGTGCAGGTCGGCAGGCGAAAAGTAAAAGCAAATGAGGCAGTCGCCTCTTCACAGCAGCAGGGTGGACTCCAACGAGAATGTGTGTGTGTGTGTGTGTGTGTGTGGCGGTGCGGGTTTACTGCGCGTGAGCTCTACAAGGTCTGGCCTTCAGCGAGACGCCGACCTATTCTCTAGTGACGGGCCGTCACGAATGAATTGCGTTCTGCACAGGCCATAAATGATACGATCACTACACGCGTGAAATGTAAGAAGTGTGGTATATTTACAGCCACAGTGAACACTTATGTTTTGTTATACAACTTGTTCTCCACTGTGACAGTGGGTGGGAGCGGAAGTACGTTGATATACATAGACAGAACCAATCTAACACTTGTGATGAAACAGACTGTCGCCGGTAATACAACTCGAAGCACTGTTCAGTAGTAGCTCTTTCTCGTAGCGCTGTTCAAAGACAAAGTTTACAAACATATGCAAGGACTTGCAGATTTGAGAGCGTAATTGGTTGTTTCTAACTCTGCAGTTGCCGTTGCTGTGGACTCGACGGTGGAAGGTGGAAGGTAACCTAGCGTAGAACTCTGCTCGTGTTCGTGCGTAGGTCTATTTCAAGAGAGGCCGAAGGTGTCGCGGAGAACTGCTGTGGGCGTGTCTTACCGCTTCCGCCCCACTGATGTCGAACGCAGTGCTCCGATAGCACGGGGCATCTTCGCGGGGTCGATTGAAGCCGCCAGCTCTACGCTTATCAACTAATCACATACCCCATTTGCCATAAGGTCAGTAGTGCTCTTCCTCCTACATGCTGAACACTACCACCAATATGGCAAAGACAGACCAGTCCTCTTCTCCTGTTCCAGTCCTATGTTGTCCTTTCCCAGTTCATTGGTCATAAGTCTCATTTGTTTTTGCTGGACAGATTCTATTAGTTTCAGCAGTACTATGAGAGTTTTACTGAGGGTCTTGATGACGATAATGCGCACAGTAAAGTACGTAAAACGGAATGGTGGGTCACAGATACTTGACTTTGTGCGTATTACGTCGTCTGCTACACAAAAAAATACATCTTATACAGTGTGAAGCAGACGACATGCTGTCAACCGAAATATCTATGTAACGAAAAATATTAGCCATCTGAAGAAGGCAGTAAAATAAAACATTCAAAAAGTATTTGTGACTGGTGCGTCATTCACCAACTATCATCAACGGCCGCGTCGTTCGTAACATACAAGATGAATAAAATAACATTTAAATACCTTACGAATGAAATATGGTGTAAGCCATCAGTTTCGAGAAATACTTGCACTGGAACTTCAAGTTAACCTAGACTTGCGTTTAGGCACAGATGACTACTTTCAACAAGGCACTGGCTGTAAGCATACAGCGGAAATTGTTCATCTTTGGTTGTTATACCAAACTCTGCATATTTTCGCGTTTCCAGCACATAGCGCAGTCCTTAATACTCTTGAACATCTTTGCAGAACGCTTGAAAGAGTGGTCATAAAAAATGAAATACTAAGTAAGATTGCTCTGAAGCGACGTCCACACCATGAATGGCAAAATACTACCGCAGGAATGACCAACACAGGTTCACTCTATGCCAAAGAGGTTAACAGAATTGATAATAGAAGGGAAATGCTTACAATCTACTAATATTGTCATTATATTTCTGTACTTTCTAATTTTCTTCGTACGAGTGTGTATGAATACTTTTTTCCCCAGGTGTGACGCCAACGTGTACAGAATGTTTAATTACTTTTTGGCGGGAGACTAACGTAGTTAATTCTTTTATATGTACTGTTGCGAAGGAAATACCATTCTGTTTACTTCATAACGTTTCCGATTGGTCTGTTTAGTTTACTAAATACAGTTGTTTTACATGAACAGTGGTGTACGAATAATGTTTCCCACGACTGTAGTTGGCTCTTCAGGACGGCAGCTGCCTCTAGCTCACCGTCTTCCGTCTCTCGTTTTTCGTGCGCCAGCCGCTCACCTTTCTTGCTTCAATGCTCACACGCAGACGAGAAGTGTGGCGGCGATAATATCTCCCCGTGAGCTTGTTTACGAACTTGTTTACGTTCTGTTTTCTGGAGATATTCCAGTCAGGAAACGTCTGAATGGTGGCGTGCCGCACCTGTTAGTGACAAAGACATTCTACTTCCGGTAGCCCACAGTCGAGGTAAAGCGTCATCCCGGAAGCATGTGCGATTCATATTCTCTGGAGGCTATAACTGGGTGGTAGCGTGGTGGGGAGGAAGAGGAGGGGGGGAGAAGACGGTTTGATAACGCCGATCTCGGTCTGCTGTCAACAGCCAAGGATGCGACACGTGGTAGCAAGCAGCACGGAGGTGTCGCCAAGGCCGGCAAGGGCGGAAGCAGTCGCACTGGAACACAGTGACCAATAGCCTCATCGCGGGCGTACCGCACTACGCGAATCATCTGCCGAACATCCCTAAACAGATGTAGCTCTTTTTGCTCACAATGCAAGTATTCTAAATAAGCCTAATGCACTAACTCAAAACTATTTTCTTAAGAAGTAGTAACTGCTTTACTCCGGATGGACAGTCACTGAACAGACATAGAACAAAACACACGCAGTTCAGTATTGCACAATGCCTCGCCAAATCAGTAGACATAACCCATGAGGGTCAATCATTAAGTGAAACAGAATATTCTAAACTCTCAGGCGTTTTTATTGATACGAGAGGTGCTCAGTAAGTAATGCAGCACTTTTTTTCTGAAGCAGGTTGATTTGTATTCAGGATTCCTATACACCGTGTTATTCCCCACTCTGTTGGCTACAAAACACAATTTTCAACATAATCTCCGTCCAGTACGACGGCGTTTGCCGCGTTACTGGAAGGGCCAGTACGCCCGCGTGGAACCCACTGCTGTCGACGTCAGAACCAACGTCTTGCTGCATCAATAACATCCCCATAATACAGGTAACGCTTCCCGCCGAGTCAATCTTTCATTCGGCCAAAGAGAAGCTGCTGTAGGGTGTGGATGACGAGGAATAGTCCAATCATGTTTCCGGGTTCCCGGGTTCGATTCCCGGCGGGGTCAGGGATTTTCTCTGCCTCGTGATGGCTGGGTGTTGTGTGCTGTCCTTAGGTTAGTTAGGTTTAAGTAGTTCTAAGTTCTAGGGGACTGATGACCATAGATGTTAAGTCCCATAGTGCTCAGAGCCCTCCTCCAATCATGTTTTGTGAGCTCCTCTCGGGTGCGCAGACTTCTGTGAGGCCTTTCGTTGTCATGGAGAGCGACAAGTTCGTTTGCATTTTTGTGGGGACGAATACCGTGAAATCGTTTCTTCAACTCCCTAAAGGAAGCATGCGGGAGATCGGACAGGTTTGCGCGATCTTGTTGTGATGATTACAGACATCTCGCCCGACGACTAACCGTCCTTTAATTTCCTGCCAGTTCTCCGTAGACATTGTGCAAGCGCCTGTGGGCATCTGAAATGTTCCGGTTTCCCGCCAAAAGAAACTTGACAGGTCTCTGCTCGGAGCACACCTCCGGTACAGACGCCATTTTGAAGGCTACGTATAGCGCTGCCATCTATCGGGACTCCACGAAACTTTAGGAACTGATGCGGGAATATTCCCCGATGTCCCACAACGAATTCCGCTCTCACGTCAGAACTTGAACGGGAAGTCACGTGTTGCACGTCATCTTAAGTGCCTAAGTTCTGCAATTTTTTCACTGTGGGTAATATCAGAACTTGCAGATGTAAAAAAAAAAAAAAAAAAAAAAAAAATGTAGATTTATTTCTCGTATTTCATTAACTGATGCCTTGCGTCATCATTTTCTGGGTAAGTCATCGTTGAGGAAAAAAGTGTTTGTTGCACAGAACAGTGTAATAAGAATAAATTGTGGTGTCCACTCTGGAACGTCATGCAGGCAACTGTTTAAACAGTTGGGCATACTGTCAACAGCTGTACAGTACATAGTAGATTATTTTAGTCTCTTGTGTAGTTTGTTGTCAACGACTAATCGCTGGCTGAAAACAACAGTAACATTCCTAAATATAATACTAGGACGAGAAATGATTTAGACTAGCCATCACACAGTCGTAGTGTGACAGAAAGGTGTGACGCTTTCAGTCCTAAATATCTTTGACCGTCTACCAGTCATGTGAAGAATTTGGTGGATAACAAAGTAATCTTCATGCCAAAAAGTTGTCAAAGAATGATGTAAATGGTGAGCACATTCACTATTTTCCGCTGAGAAGATACACTATAACTGGAAGAGCGACTCAGTCCATGTCACAGTGAGAGGTCGCAATTCTGATGCACGGAACGTGCGAATAGCTAGTTAATTGTGTAACTTGTTTGGCACACGCGATCCCATAAGCGCGTTCACGACTGGAGGACACCACGGTGGTGTGGCACCCTGTAGTCAAAAATGTTCAAATGTGTGTGAATTCCTGTGGGACCAAACTGCTGAGGTCATCGGCCCTAGACTTACACACTACTTAAACTAACTTACGGTAAAGACAACACTCTCACCCACGCCGGAGGGAGGACTCGAACCTTCGGCGGGAGTGGCCGCCCGAGTCGCGACATGCCGCCTCTAACCTAGCGGCCACTCTGCGCGTCGCACCCTGTAGTCATTCACCGTCGTCC
Source organism: Schistocerca serialis cubense (assembly GCF_023864345.2). Taxonomy (NCBI): domain Eukaryota; kingdom Metazoa; phylum Arthropoda; class Insecta; order Orthoptera; family Acrididae; genus Schistocerca; species Schistocerca serialis. The sequence goes on along the minus strand of NC_064646.1, from coordinate 468,386,531 downwards.
GTCCTCTCTCGCGTGCAACTGGCGGAAAAGATTTCAGATATTTTTGTGATCCACTAAAGCCCTCAAAATAGCGCTGGTGTCAAAACAGCGGTATTGCGTGGTGATTGAGATATTTGCATGGTTTGCTGAAGGTAATCGATTCGAGTCTTATGCCATTTTCCTTTTTTTACATGGTTATCGAAACGTCTGTAATCGTTATGCTTATTCAGAAAAGTAGATTAATTTTTTGAATTTCAAAATCTTTACTACATCATTTTACTCTCTGTATTAATTCTTTTATTTGCTGTCGCTTTTTACTTCCTTTATAGTTTTTTTTTAATTTGGAATCTTAGTCCATGTAATACGAATAACGATTACAATAACATGGACAGAAATCGAAGTAAATGCATAAACTAATTAAATGACGTGAGCAAAGATACCAAATGAAAAAGAATAAAAAGAAGAAAAATTTTAGCAGTTAAGAAAGTTAAAACGATGATTAAAATGACGCCGGAAAGGATTAGAAAAAAAATTGTATTTAACCCATTTACTCGAATAAAAATAATGATCGCAGGAGTTTGCATAAAAATCTAAAAAAAAAGTATGTTGCAGGCGACTGCATTCGAACCCCCAACTTTCAGCACATCTCGCAATCAACTTAACGGCAAGGCGACGACTACGCTTTATTACTGATGTTATTTCGTGACTTTATTTGATCACAAAAAATTAAGAAATTCTTTTTTCTTGATTAATAACAAACTACGGCCCATCAGGGTGAATAGCTGAAGTGTTATACTGTCAGCCTAACCTATATCACCAACGGACAATATTTTCAGCAACATCTCTAACAAACAATATTCATCCACGGTAGTACTAATGACATCGTTTGACTTGTTATTTTTATGTCATCATTTTGTCTATTTTTCCTCTGCGTGGCCGAGCGGTTCTAGGTGCTACAGTCTGGAACCACGCGACCGCTACGGTCGGAGGTTCGAATCCTACCTCGGGCATGGATGTGTATGATGTCCTTAGGTTAGTTAGGTTTAAGTAGTTCTAAGTTCTAGGGGACTGATGACCTCAGCAGTTAAGTCCCGTAGTGCTCAGAGCCATTTTTTTCCTCTGCTTTATATACGGGTACGTTGATCTACTTATGGTGCATTGGTTTGCATATATGTATTTTAATTTTGGTTGTACGCAGTTTTTGTATTTCGCCGGTGACGTGCGCCACCTGGGCACCTCTTGCCGCGCTACACGCGGATTTTGATCTGTCGCAGCAATACTTGGGTGCACGCGAAACGGACACTGTGCTGTGTGCGGCTCACACTGCGTTTACTTTGTAACCGTGGCTCTATACTGCGGAACCAGCTGCTGTGGTCAGAGTAACATGCTGTAGTAGATGAAATATTTTTCCACCACCTTCTTGTACATTCTTGATGATATATTGGCGGATTTCTTTTCTTTTAACTAGGTCCATCTTGCATCTGACATGATTTTGTGACAGATGGATTATCTATCCAGTTGCTATTGCGTCCATTTTGCATTTTATATGGCTTTATGCCGGATGGGTTTCATATCTATCTACTTTAGCAGCGTAGTCGTGCCATGTCCCTTCCCCTATTTGTTTCGAACTGACTGGTTTCTTGTCTTTGTAGACAATCTGATGGTGTCCCAAAAGGGTGAAACGCGTCGCTGATATTGAATAACTTCGCAAGGAAGACTGTTTTTATTCTGAAATAATTCGAAACTGCTTGCTGTAACACCCTGCCACAATGGAATGAAAAAAAATGTTTTTTACATCCGCAGCAATTTGAACACTGTCTGTAAACATCACTTCCATCAAAAGCTTCACGCATCATAAAAGTTCACCTCGGGTATTTTTGTCAGATAAATGTTGTTTCTTTGTGTCGTGACTGAATAGTCTAAAATTTTGTATACGGAGCATTTTCACACAGTCCGTGTAAAAGTAGTGGCTCGGCAACACAGCAGAGTGCGCCTAAGTGGGGTAGAGTGACGTGCAGAGGGTTTGTTCCTTGTGGTGGCAGATGTTGTGGTATGAGGCGGAGTTGGCCAGGTGTGGCGGTAGGTAGCTGGCTGGCACAGCTGTCCTCTGTGGCGCGGCTCTGCTGTGGCGCAAACCGCGGTTTCCCAACAGCTGCCGGCTGCCGAGGCGGTGACGCAGCCCGCCTCTGCCTGCTGCGCGCTGGCTCAGTGGCGGCGGCGAGTAAACCCTCGTGCCTACACAGTCATCTCGCTGGGCGTGAAGCCTCCTGTTGTTCCCGCTTTGTGGAATTTAATTTGACGTGTTGAACTCCGTCTTCTCCAAGACACAATGTACACTGACGAAAATAAATTGCAACACCAAATAATAATTAGTGTAGAGTAATGAAATTCGGCGATATATGTGTCTAGGGAACGTGTGTAAGTAATTAACATTGCAAGCCACACCTTAACGTAGGCGTGAGATAAGCCATGCAAATGTGAAATGGTGGTACATTAATAACTGGTGATAACTCCCAGATAGTTGAGTGCAACCATGGAGACGTGCATGAATTGTGTTGTACAGGCGCCGGATGTCAGTTTGTGGGATGGAGATCCATGTCTGTTGCACATGGTCGGTCAGTACAGGGGCAGTTAATGCTGTTTGTGGATGACGCTGGAGTTCTCGCCTGATAATGTCTCATATGTGATCGAATGGAGAACCCGTCATGGTAGCCGAGAGCCCTAATGCGCTGCTTCCTGGATGTGGTTTTTAGGCGGTTTTCCACATCCCGCTATTTGAATACCGGCTGGTCCCCAAGTCCCGCATCAGTTACACGACTCGCTGACATTTGAAACACTTTCGCACTATTCCATGGCTTACACTAGACTCAGACAGCTGGGGTACACTAATTCCGTCCCCGGGGGGGCAGGTGGTTCAGGCAGGCAGCAGGAAGGCCATCCCGCCCACCCTCTGCAACTAAAACTGCCAAATCAATAGTAACATGGCCGACCCCGCCCACATTGCAATGGGAATAGTCAATGATGATGATGTGATTGATTGGAGACAAATCTGGTGATCGAACATGCCAAAGCAACATGTCGACACTCTGTAAAGCGTATTGGGTTGCAACAGAGGTACGATGTGGGCGAGCGTTATCCTTCTGGAAAACACCTTGTGCAATGCTGAATTGCAGCACAACAGGTCGAATCACAAGACTGACGTACAAATTTGCAGTCAGGGTGCCGTGGGATAACGACGAGAGTACTCCTGCTATCACACGAAATCGCACCCCAGACCTTGTCTCCAGGTATAGGCTCATTGAGTCTAGGATTCAAAAAGGTTGGCTGCAGACCTTCGATTAGCCATTACTGGCACTGAGGCACAACCAGAAAACAAGGCAGACGTCCACCGTACCCTTTAGTCACATCTCGCATGACACCACTCAAGTCACAAATAGTGGTTGTATGGAATCAGTGGAATGCACGCTACAGAACATCTGGTTCGAAGATGCCCTTGACATAAGCGGTTTGTAACTCGTTGTTTCACTGACGTGACAATTGCTGCTCAAACTGCTGCTGCAGATGCAGTACGATGGCCACAGCCATCCAGTTAATACGATCGCCTTCCCTCCCGGTAGGACCACGCCGCCGCCCAGAGCCCCGTCTTTCTGCGGCTTTACATTCCCGAGACCACACTTCCTGGCAGTCATGTACAGTGGCTACGGTTACTAGATGCCGAGTCTTTCAGCAGTATCTCAGAAGGAACTTGCAGCTTCTCCTACCCCTATTACCGACCTCCAAATCAGTGAGGCGTTGATGATGACGTTTTTGTCGCCTTAAAGCATTGTTGACGAACATCAACTTACAACGTCCAATTTCAAAGGTAACTAACGCTCACGACCCTTACACCGTGTATTTAAAGCAAAGCTGATTTGCATCCTCATAGTGGCCCTACTAGCGCCACTCTTATGCGAATTGCGCGAAATTTGTATAGACAGCATGTTGGAGGTGTGCAAACACGCCTGCCAACCTTCGTTTATGTCGCACAACCCCTTCTCGGAATTTTTTTCCGTCGTGTCATCTTGAGGGGTCTCAATTTATTACTGTAGGAATACTATACAACGTTCATTTTCTATTTTAGGCCTAAAATAAGCTATTGGTAGATCTAGACAATGTCTTGATCACAATGGTATGAGAATAAACAAGCGAAAGACAAAAGTGATGGTCTGCAGTAATGCTGACGAATATGAACCTTTAAGGTTAAGAATTGGAAAAGAGGAGTTAGATAGAAGTTCAATGGAATTTACCTATCTGAGAAGCAGAATCACAAGGGATGGCGGAAGCTGGAAACAAATTGTGAGCGGAATAGAACAGGCTAAAATTTGAATTAATTTCAAAAAGAAGGAAACGGATCATGAAAGCGTTTGTTTGGAATAGGCCTTTATATGGGTGTGGGACAATAGGAGAACAAGGGAGAATACTGCTAGAAGCCCTAGAGGTTAGATGCTGTAGAAGGATGACGACGATAACCTGGGGGAGGTAGAGCTAACAATCAAGAGGTGCTGAGAAGAGTGTCGAAAAGCCCAGCTTTCTAGAGACACATGCCGGCTGGTAAGAAGAGACACACTCGAGGGACGCACTTTAAGGCACAACAACATCGTCGGAGCAAGTACAAAAGGTGCTATTGAGGGCTGGAATCGCACAGGGACGACCAAAAGCGAAGTATGTCTTACATGCAGCAGATTATAAATTAGGGGGGATGCACTATATATCCGGAAAAGAGGGAAGACGTTCAGAAGAGGGAACGGCGCACTGCTACATACCAATGTCGAGAGGTTAAACGTTAGAGAAGGAAAGGCCTAAAAACTATAACATTTAGTTTCGGTTGCTCGCCTGAAACTACAGTAAGTATGAAACATAATTTGTGTAGGTTGGCTTAGTTTTATAACTTTTCGTGATTTCACCCCTGTCATCTGCTAAGTAGTCGGAAGAATTTCGTTAAGGATTTATTATTTTCTAAATACTTTTTCTCAGAGCGACGATAATATAAGGGCTATTTTTTCCGGAAACAGCAGTAAAAATCGAAAAAAGTTTTATTTGCAACAATAGCTACATCCTCCAGCTATTTTTGTACATAGTCGCCGCTCTGATGTAGACATTTGTAGTAGCGTGTTACCTTCTTTGCAGTATCTGTGTTTTCGGATAATTCTCTACGCTGGTCTGCAGTTCGTCGGCTGTGCCAAAATGCTGTCCACATAGCCAGAGATTCGTGTGCGCAAAGAGATGCAAATCAGGGGGTGCCAAGTCAGGGCTGTGTGGTGGGTGATCAAACGCTTCCCATGGAAAACGCAAACGCTGCAGTCTGCGGCTAAGCAATGCCATGAAGAAGTGCACTGCGTGACGACAACATTCCTCTTCGCTTTCTCTGAATTATTCTTCCTTGACGATTTTTCGAAATGGCTTGATCACCTCTCTGAACAAGACCCATTACACGTCACTCACTTTCTTCCCTAGCCGCGTGCATCGCTGACGTCCGTACGTTCTGCATCCAAGCTCCTGCACTTCGTTGTCACGCGTGACAGCATGAAATCAGGTGGAACCCATCAGGATAGAGAAATCGAATGAAAGCAGGCACTTCACACTTTGTTGTGGGAAACTATATTGTAAAGTGAAAAGTGCGACGTGATGCAATCGACAGACGTACTACAGTCACTCTGCAACCACCTGCGCGGATTGTCGGGAAGGATCTCTCCTTAGGGACCATATCATGTTCTGATTAGTACGGCGACATACATTTTCTACCAAATATCGTTCTTGTGTACGAATGCGTGTGATACCGGGTGAGAATGGTGTGTAAAAAATAGTGTATGTAATCACGAAGCGAAAAAGAAAACACACCGAGATGTTCAAGAGAACAGAAAACGTAAGTGAGGAGGATACACCTAGCACTGCTCTCGCAAAAAGTATTTCAGAATTTATAACTCTTTAAGCAAATTCTTCCATATTTATTTATTCTCGTATCAGAAAAATACGCATTACACACACAGCTATGACTATATTACTTTTCGCCAAAACTTGGCCACTTCCAATTCATTTTCTGCTCCTTGATCCAAGTTCAGCTTCTGTGTAGAAGGATGGACACAGTCGGCATTGAAGCATGTGATTAACAGGCTGGTCTTCTCCACAGTCACACTGGATACCCTCTTGATCAGTGTTGCCCCACCTTGCCAAATTAACCTCTGATCTGCCAACTCCAGATCTCAGTCTGTCCAGGGACTTGCAAGTCGTCCATTTCTCATCATAGCCAGGAGGTAGAGTTTCTGAAAATATTCCAGCCTAGGGGAAGGTAGGTCCTAGAGCTCCGTAGTTGCAACCTAGCAATAGTTCCAAACTTCGTCGGCGTTCTTAGGAAACTGCTCCTAGACTTCAGTCGTTGCTGGTGCGGTTCGTGTCCACACAGGGATGCGTTCTCCCCTGTTCTGCTATTTTTCTCTCTTCATTCTTCTTTTATTCAACTAATAAGGAAGACATGAGCATACACAGGATGCTGACAGACTTGAAATTGACTGTTTGAATTACGATCGCAACAGGTTGGTATAGCCCATATGAAAGTATAACAGAGGTGCTCGGGTAAGGGAAGTTATAAAAATTCTTGGAAGGAAAGTGACATTGATTTTACGGAACACTGTTGGGTAAATTTACAGAATCGGTGCTCAAGAACGACTGCGTGATAATTACGCTGGCGACATTGTATACGTGTATGCGCTTACAGAGCTGTATACAATAGATGGTAATTTCTGCCTCGCTCAGTACACTAAGTTAACAGGATAAAGAGTCCCTAATATCGACAGGAATTACTCTCCCACAAACATTTTACAATAGGTTCCGGAGCGGACAGGTGAATGTAGGCTTTCCAGCTGGACAAAATGAAGCGTCATTATCAGCATATCCCAGTAAAGGTCCAACAAGGAGTCCTTAGTGAAATAGAAGAAATGACAAACAATTTTACGGTTGCCTCAGGCGAATAGACTGCAGTAATTTAGTTAAAAAGCTACGTTGTGTTTTTCAATACGCAATCCAAAATTACCATGTGCCGATTACTGCGATATACACCGGGTTATTGAGTTTTTGTAGTCGCTGCAATTTTATGAACCAGCAGGGAAGTACTTTCATGCTCTTATTTTCAACTCTTCACAGGTCTTTGTCCGGCAAAACCACACGGCATCTATAGGGATCTGAAGAACTTGCTCAGTACGCGTCGGATTTTTAGGAAGGTGTCCTTCCCGTGTTAAGGTACTGTTGGACTGGAGCATTGTTTTTGGAGAAGGCTGCGTGCGCTGTGTCCCATTCACAGTCCTCGTGAACATCACGTGGTGTAAAGCACGCCCCCCCCCTCCCCTCAACCTATATACATGCGTGGAGGCTCAGTGTGTTTAGCGGAACCATATGTGTGTTGTGATACCGAGCTTGAAGGACTTTGGACGCACTGGAAACCACGTAATGTTCATGAGGAGTATGTATGGGCCCGTGCGCACGTAGCTTACTCGGAAAACAACGCTCCAGACCAACAGGCGCTTTGACACGAGGTGTACAGCCTGCCAAAAACTCGACACATGCAAAGAGGGTTCTTAAGATTGCATAACGACCACCGCATACACCACTCTCCAATGCAGAGGAAATGAAGATTCACTGCGGCACTATTTATTTTGTGATTCGTTTCTAAATGCAAAGATGCCTTTGGCAACCAGACCTTAAGTACCATGCATTACGTTAGTCCGTAAAAACCAAGAGGTGTTTTCGACATCTTACCTTATGTTCCGAGCAAATAGTCCTAATACTGCGTGCGTTTGTTGTTACGCCACTTGTTGGATTGAACGCACCTGGGAACATTGTACTTGCACTGAACGGCGGTTCACAACTTTCTACCATCTGAGTGACAAGAAGAGAAGTTGACACCTCGTGGCGTGCGTTTGTTACTTGACATCTGCACCGTTGAAATTTGCATACTCTCCGTAAATCACTTGGGGCGATTGACGGGATACTTCATTCGAAAACACCCATCATCAAACACCACCATGCCAGAATCCTAAAAGCATGGCAGAGACGTCAAATTCTAACCTTAGCCGCTTTTTTTCTAGTCTGCAAAATAATGTTCTGCTGTTTGATTCAGGTGACTTCTGTATAGAAACGTAAGGGTTACGGTCGCTAGTATGAAAAAGAAGTTCTTGTTCTTGAACCAGTATCTCTCCCATTATCTGTCAACAGCCTTACATTTTGAACTATTTGCTCAGAGGGTATAAAAGTAAGATGTAAAAACTAAACTATCTGATTTCCACAGAACAGCGTAATGCATGGATTTGTTGCTATGGTTGCCATTGTCATTTTCGCCTTTGCCTACGAAACAAAGAATGCCGGAGTCAAGATTAGCTTCATTTCCTCTGCTTTTGTAATCTGTTACACCACAAGGAGAGTGGTGTATCAGCTTTGGAAGTAATAATCGAAATCTACTTTGTATTCAAAGAAGTTTGTATGATCAATAGTATCAGTCGATGGGATTGAAAGCGTCCACGGATTTTCGGACTAGGTCATAATTTTTGCCTGTGACCTGTCTCGTGGTAAGTTTTCGGTATTCTGAATTGCAACAGAACTCTTCATCGCAGCATTCCGCGTACGTCTAGCTGGATAGATTAATAAGAAAATATATAACATATTGGACGAAAGTTGTATATAAACATTGAAGTTTAGTCCAAAATTGTTTGCAGCAGAGATAATATCTTTACCAAAAAAAAATCTTCCTCTCAAGGTTTTCTTCTTTTTTTGCACTTTCAGAAAAAAGTTGTTTCGCGCAAAATCTGGTGAATGGAGTGTACGGGAAACTGCTTCGAAGCGCAGTTAGTCTTCATTCATTATAGCACCGCATTTACAAACTCATGTTTGAAGTGTCCTTTTTGGAAGCCTTTTTGTCTGCAGTCAACGAAGGGGTGAGATCTGTAAGTCTCTCACGTTCGTCGTATCTGTATCATCGGTCAGAATATTATACATACCTTCACATTAGCCTTACCATAAAAAAAATACCGAATTCGTAATACGACGGCCTTCTGTCGCAACGTCACGGATTTCGACCATTTCCATGGAAGAGTCTCTAATCGCGCATTTGGTACACGGAAGTTGTGTGGTGCTCGTAAGGCTGCGTTCGAACTCACTAATCCTGTGATTACCGGCCCTGAGCGATGCTGATAAATCCCACGAGCTACGAGTCTGTAGTACCTGTGTTGCACTGCTCTCTTTTTACATGTAGATGCCTGACCACTACGGGATGCTCGTCTTATAAATTCCTCCGAAGTGCGGGACACTGGTAAGTTAATACACCTATAAACCATACAATTGTGACTACTGCCCGCCGCGACGTTCGATGCCACCTGGTGGCGTTGGGGGCATCTGACCCTGTAACAAGAGTATGTAAGCGGAGCAGACACGAACGGGGGATCACCTTAGCGGTGATACTGGCTGCAGATGCATTGAGATAAGCGACTGTGACAAAGGGCAGATAATTATTACGCAGAGTCTGTGAAGGAGTGTCTCGAAAATGGCGAAGCTGGTTGAATGTTCCCGTGCTACTGTCGTGATCATCTACGGAAAGAGGCAGAAGGACAGTTAAATAGCACTCGGCGCGAAATGGGTGGACATCCACGACTCTTCATACAACGTGGTGTTCATAGGCTAGTCTGCTCTGTAAAGCAGGATAGATGGTGATCTGTGGCATCTATGTCGAAAGTGCACAGTGCTGGTGCACGCACAAGTGTTACGGAGCACACCGTTCATAGTACCGGGTGATCAAAAAGTCAGTATAAATTTGAAAACTTAACAAACCACGGAATAATATAGATAGAGAGGTAAAAATTGACACACATGCTTGAAATGACATGGGGTTTTATTAGAACAAAAAAAAAACAAACAAAGTTCACAAAATGTCCGACAGATGGCGCTGGACAGCAAAACGTCAGTGATTGCGCATGACAATCGTGTATAAAAGGAGCTGTAATGAGAGAGAGAGAATCAGATGCGCCAGCAGTCGCAGCATGTTGACGTTACCTGAAAAGGCGCTTTTAGTGAAGCTCTATTATCAGAATGGGAAATGTGCTAGTTCAGCGCTACGATCCTATCGCCGTAGGAAGGGGATTCGAACGGGTAAAGGGTCGTTGACAAATGCAGCTGTGGCGAGAATAATTTCGAACTTCGAAGCCAGGGGTTGTTTAGACGATAGACCCCGTAGTGGCCGACCGAGCACAAGGCGTAATGCTGCTGAGACAGTTCAGGAAGAAATGGAGGCTATAGCGGGTTCGTCTGTGCACGGGGAAGTCAGCGCTCGTGCAGTCGCACGTCGCACCGGCATTCCATACACTACTGTTTGGTTGGCACTGAGGCGTACCCTCCGATGCTATCCGTACATAATCCATCGGCATCGTGAACTGATTTAGTGAAGTGGAGGGCATTTGCGGTATGGGCGTTTCAAAAGATGGCGGAAGATGACAATTGGTTGAGTAACGTGTTGTGGACCGACGAAGCTCATTTCACGCTCCGAGGATCTGTCAACGCACGCAACTGCAGAATTTGGGCTACCGAAAATCCTAGAACTGTCGTGGAAACTCCATTGCACAACGAGAAAGTCACGGTATGGGTTGGATTTACCACATCTACCGTTATCGGGCCTTTTTTCTTCGAGGAAATGCGTGATTCTGGTTTTGTAACTGCTACCCTGACGGGTGAGTGGTACGCCGATATGTTACAGAATCGCAGCCTGGTTGATAAACACCTGCTGGAACGTACGATGTTTATGCAGGATGGCGCTCCACTCCATATTGCTAGACGCGTGAAAGATCTCTTAAGCGTCGTTTGGTGATGATCGTGTGCTCAGCCGCCACTTTCGTCATGCTTGATCTCCCAGGTCCCCAGACCTCAGTCCGTGCGATTATTGGCTTTCGGGCTACCTGAAGTCGCAAGTGTATCATGATCGACCGACGTCTCTAGGGATGCTGAAAGACAACATCCGACGCCAATGGCTCACCATAACTCCGGACATGCTTTACAGTGCTGTTCTCAACATTATTTCTCGACAACAGCTATTGTTGAGCAATGATGGTGGACATATTGAGCATTTCCTGTAAAGAACATCATCTTTGCTTTGTCTTACTTTGTTACGCTAATTATTGCTATTCTGATGAGATGAAGCGCCATCTGTCGGAAATTTTTTGAACTTTTGTATTTTTTTGGTTCTAACAAAACCCCATGTCATTCCAAGCATGCGTGTCAATTTGTACCTCTCTATCTACATTATTCCGTGATTTATTCAGTTTTCAAATTTATACTGACTTTTTGATCACCCGGTGCATTGTCGAACATGGAGCTCCGCAGCAGACCATCTCTACATGTTCACATGTTGACTCGACGACATCGTAAATTACGATTGCAGTGGGCACGGGACCATCGGGATTCGACCGTCGATCAATGGAAACCTGTCGGCTCTTCGAGTGAATCACGTTTCTGCTACACCAGGTCGATGATCGTCTGCTCAACGACACGAAGAAACATCTCGATCGTCTCAGTGTTTCAAGTCTCTTCCACATAATCGCGTTAAAGTAATCACACTGTACCTCGTCGCTTCTCTTCTCTAGACTGTATGCTGATGGTCGCGTGCTGTTGGTGCGCTAATAAAGATAACGCAGACCTGTCGCCTCGCAGTGTTTGCTTACGTTAAGTGAAGTGGGCGGCATTCCCTGATGTTTGTGTGTCGGCTGATAAACATAAGAGCAAATATTAACACGGCTACTCCTTCGTACGACAGTCATGAGGTAACCACGGCAAGTTTACGCCATCGTGTTCTGAGCTTCCATTCTTTCCCCAGTGTCTGGAAAAGAAGAGAATCTGTTATTTAAGAACTTGTCGACATTACGTTATGCTGCGCAGCCGCAAGTAACTTAGTAACAGATAGATGCCGTGTGGACTTAGATGAGCAGTTAAAAGGAGTGGATAGGCTGCTAAAAAGAGGTTATAAGGTGAATATCAACAAAAGGAAAATAAGAGTAATGGAATGTAGTAGAACTGTATCAGACATGGTGATATAATTAGATAAGGAAATGAGACACTAAAAGTAGAAGATGAATTTTGCTATTTGATCAGCGAGATAACTGACCATGACCAAAGTAGAGAGGATATAAAATATAGACTGACAATATCGAATATAAGTTTAAGGGGTAGTAGTATGTAATGTAGCATCGTACGGGATTCGAGGGCGACAAACAGTTAAGACAAGAAGAGAATAGAAGCTTCTAAAATGTTGTGCTACGAGGGCAGTTCAATAAGTAATGCAACACATTTTTTTTCTCGGCCAATTTTGGTTGAAAAAACCGGAAATTTCTTGTGGAATATTTTCAAACATTCCCGCTTCGTCTCGTATAGTTTCATTGACTTCCGATAGGTGGCAGCCCTGTACGGAGCTGTTAAAATGGCGTCTGTAACGGATGTGCGTTGCAAACAACGGGCAGTAATCGAGTTTCTTTTGGCGGAAAACCAGGGCATCTCAGATATTCATAGGCGCTTGCAGAATGTCTACGGTGATCTGGCAGTGGACAAAAGCACGGTGAGTCGTTGGGCAAAGCGTGTGTCATCATCGCCGCAAGGTCAAGCAGACTGTCTGATCTCCCGCGTGCGGGCCGGCCGTGCACAGCTGTGACTCCTGCAATGGCGGAGCGTGCGAACACACTCGTTCGAAATGATCGACGGATCACCATCAAACAACTCAGTGCTCAACTTGACATCTCTGTTGGTAGTGCTGTCACAATTGTTCGCCAGTTGGGATATTCAAAGGTTTGTTCCCGCTGGGTCCCTCGTTGTCTAACCGAACACCATAAAGAGCAAAGGAGAACCATCTGTGCGGAATTGCTTGCTCGTCATGTGGCTGAGGGTGACAATTTCTTGTCAAAGATTGTTACAGGCGATGAAACATGGGTTCATCACTTCGAACCTGAAACAAAACGGCAATCAATGGAGTGGCGCCACACCCACTCCCCTACCAAGAAAAAGTTTAAAGCCATACCCTCAGCCGGTAAAGTCATGGTTACAGTCTTCTGGGACGCTGAAGGGGTTATTCTGTTCGATGTCCTTCCCCATGGCCAAACGATCAAGTGTATTGTGCTACTCTTCAGAAATTGAAGAAACAACTTCAGCGTGTTCGTAGGCACAAAAATCTGAACGAACTTCTCCTTCTTCATGACAACGCAAGACCTCACACAAGTCTTCGCACCCGAGAGGAGCTCACAAAACTTCAGTGGACTGTTCTTCGTCATACACCCTACAGCCCCGATCTCGCACCGTCGGATTTCCATATGTTTGGCCCATTGAAGGACGCAATCCGTGGGAGGCACTACGCGGATGATCAAGAAGTTATTGATGCAGTACGGCGTTGGCTCCGACATCGACCAGTGGAATGGTACCGTGCAGGCATACAGGCCCTCATTTCAAGGTGGCGTAAGGCCGTAGCATTGAATGGAGATTACGTTGAAAAATAGTGTTGTGTAACTAAAAGATTGGGAAATAACCTGGTGTATTTCAATGCTGAAGAGAACAACCCCTGTTTTAGAAAAAAAATGTGTTGCATTACTTATTGAACTGCCCTCGTACAAAAGAATTCTGAAGATTAGATGAGTAGGTCTATCGAATGACAAATGAAACGGTACTTAATCGAATTGGGGAAAAAGAAATATGTGCCACAACTCGGCTAAACTAAGGGATCGTTTGAGAGGACAAATTCTGAGACATCAAGGGATCACTAATTTAGTACTAGAAGTGTGTGTATGGGGGGGGGGGGGGTTAAAATTGTAGGGGGATACAAAGGTTTCATCACAGCAAGCATGTTCAGATGGATGTATACTGCAGTAGTTATGCAGAGATGGAGAGACTTACACAGAATAGGCTGGCGCGGAGAGCTGCGCCAGACCAGTCTTGTATCTGAAGACCTCAGCAGCAACATTATTTGACGTTGCACAGACCGCCAACATGACTGGGGCTCGCAGGACAGACAAGTCGCCCAGTGTAATAACAGAATGGATTCCGAAAACATCGCTCAAGCGATGTCGTGCTCGCGATTTTATCACCTGACATCCTGAAAGACCGGCTCATGCCTGTCAGGAGGATGCAGTACTTCTTGACTCGCAAGCAGACCACCCGGCAGCGGCAGGGATTTTTGTATTTTTTTATATTTATGGTACATGGAGTTCAGAACCCAAATACCAATATCGCAAAGCAGTTGGATGCAACTTCCAGAAATTCTCGAGGAAATCGACTTCGAAGTTTTCCAAGGTACTTGAGGTACCTTAAAATACCAATCAGTCTTGATCGCAAAGGTTTATTAAAAACTAAAAATCACACGTCAGATGGTAGCCGGTTTCGATTTTCTCAAAGATCATCTTCAGGACATGTCTCATCAGTTGGTGAGCGGACACGAAGGCGGAACATTAGCAAATGCCTGAGGACGCCGCTGGTAACCAACCGATCCCTGCCGCCCGTCACTTAGCAACGCTCCATCATCGTCTCTGATCATCACTTGAGTTGACATGCGCTGATGATTTTTGAGAAAATCGAAACCGGCTACCATCTGACGTGTAATTTTTAGTTTTTAATAAATCATTGCGATCAAAAGTGGTTATTATTTTAATTATCTAGCAGATCGCCGTCAGTTTCCAACAATGTTTTCAAAGTTTAATCTTTTGTTGAGTTACTTTAATTCTTTAGAATTGAAGCGATTTTCACGAAGCTATTTATTCGATAGCGTTGGAGAATTGTATTCAGGTAATCAAAGGATCGCTCATCACATATTTAATCATTGTTTTTATGAAATTGCACGACTTCTTGTTTCTAATTACTATCGCGTGCAAAGTATCAGTTTTTACTGCAAATATAAGATCTTAATTATCGATATTTTATAAAAGATTGTTAATCTATAATTTTTTAATTTAAACAATCTTTATAAACAATATTTCATATAATATCGATAACTAAGATTTTATATTTGCAATGAAAACTGAACTTTTGCATGCGTTTTCTAATTAGAAACAAGAAGTCGCGCACTTTTCATAACAATAGCAATTAGATACGCGTTAATTAGCATATATTTGATGAATTTTACATTGAGTTATGTAGGTATTCGAATTGAACGAAAAAGTAGAATGAAAAAAAGGACCGGCGAAGGTTGTTTGTCCACTTACCATTCTCCGACGCTACCGACCAAGTCGCACTGCCTCTCGTGAAAAACTCGTACATTGTAAGGAATTAAAGTTCCTGAAGTTCCTCGGAAAGCTTGAGAGTCTTATTTTCTCGAGAATTTTTGAGGGGTGTATCAAACGGCTTAGGGGTGATTGATATGTGAGTTCTGAACTTCACGTACCGCAAATATAAAAAATTACAAAAATGGGATTGCTGGGTGGTCTCTTTGTGGGTACCACAGCAACGCCTATTAACGATAGCACGATCATTTGGGGTAACCAACGAAGTTTGTGGCTGGACTGAGGTATTTTTGCTAGGGAAGACGCAGTGCAGTATGTGGGATGGCTACACATCAACAGAGTTGGAAATAAACTCAAGATTGCTCATGCTCTTCAGCTTTTACATGAATTACTCGGATATTGACAATATTTCTAAGTAGTGCAAGATTGGCAACTTAGATTTAAATGTTCAGAAATGTGAAGTGTTCAGCGTGGGATGAAATGGCAGCAGTGAACAGTCTCGCATCGTGTCCCGCCAGCAAACGACGCAGCAACCTACCGCCCAATCACAAACGTTCGTTTTTCGGCCACAGCGTCCCTCAGCCGACGTGAACTCGTCAGCCGACACCCCACCGCCGCTGGCCTGTGTCAGGAATACCACTCGGTCACTAGGCGTGCCGTATCCCTCCTTGCGGGCCTCTCAACCTCATTCCCTGTCAGTGGATCACGGCATCAGCGATCGAGGCATTCGCACGTTTGGACGCTGCTCGTACCGGCCTTTCTGGGCTGTTCCGCTAATTGAGCTGGAGCCCAACAAAACGGTTACCCACCACCAGCTAAAGGACGCCTACCTAATGTCTCCCAGAGGCAACAAAAATTTGATTTTCAGTATTTCCTATAATTATGCCGAATGTAAAATTTTAAAAACGCTGTCATAAGCTACTCATTTATAGATGTAGTCTTATTTTACAGATGTAAAGTACGTCAGGTATTAAAAAAAGAAACTTTGTCCGGACTATATCCATCTAGCTTTTGAGAATGAGGACAGTTACTTACTTCCAACAAACTTTGCACGTAATTTCAAACCTTTCCGAACCTTTTTCTCGCCTCCAGCTCCACAAAGTTTAAACATTTAACGAATTCACTCATTTGTAAACCAGTGAGGCGTTTGCAGCTCTTTTATACATGGCAGCTCGATTCTATTAAGAACAGAGGGTGGGAGTTACTTGTCTCTCCATCCTTTTCGTTGACTAGTGGACTCCACCTGGCGACACGTCGCCGTCCCACTAGGGCTGCTCTGTGGACGCCGCTTGTTCAGCTTCTTCTTGCAGCACTAACGATGAGCTCCACGCTCCAGATCTGGCGGACCGCTCGCTGTTGACCGTCCGCCGCCTCATCCTCTGCTGGAAGCGTTATTGCATGCAGTATGGAGTGCCGACCGTCATAGACTTCTCAGACCTTGGAGCCGCTACTTGCCATTCAGATATAACGAGTGCTGAAAAAGATTCCGTATGAGGGCGTAGCTGCAGCGTATATGTAACCCAGCGCGGCTGCGATGTGGTACACAAACACTGAGGTTAGGCAGGAGGTTACTGTGTGGCCTTCGTGCAGAAACTTTTTGATCCTCACTTCACTCCGTTCCATACCCCCGCCTAAGGAAAAATCCCTGGCTGTACCGCCGGGAATCGAACCCGGTTTCTCCACGTGGCGTCAGACACGATGACCACTCTGTTACAGAGGCAGGGTGATAACGTTAACAGTTGCAGTTATGTTCGATTAAGTACTGCAAAAAAGGGCTGCTTTTGTGTCAGATTTCCCTATACTAGTATAGCCACTGAATTCTTTCGTCAGTCGCAATAAAACACCTAAGGTGAAGGTGTTATTCGGAACACGACGTTTCCGATATGTAATTATCGTAAATCATTACTGTACGTAAGACAACACAAAACTGTGCATTCTGGAGTTGTAGCATGGTCATAATTTTCCTCTTTATTTAAGTAACATGCCAAAAAAGATCATGGAAGGGAAATCGTAAATGAGAACGGGGTGAGACAGGATTCTGGCGAACTATCCACGTTATTTAATTAGTATTTTGAACGATCAGGAAAAGAGACTAACGGCAGATTCAGGCAAAGACGCCAACGGATATAGAGGATTACGTGAACGAAATGGATAATGTCTTGGAGAGGAGATGGAACGTGATCATTAACGAGAGTAAAACTAAAGGATCTGATATAATCGAATTAATTTAGGTGAAACTGAGGAAGCTAGAATAGATAAAGTAGTAGGAATGGGTAAACTAGTACAAGAGTTTCGATATTTGGTCACCAAAATGCAACGACGATGACTGAAGTAAAGAGGGTATAAAATGCAGACTGGAAATGGCAAAAGAGGCGTTTCTGAAGAAGAGATATTTTTCTGAAAGTATTTGGCTCGAGTGGAAGTGAAACGTCGTCGACAAGCAATCAAAAGAAGAATATAAGCTTTTGAAATGTGGTTCTACAGAAGAATGCTGAAAGTTAGGTGAGTAGATCGATTAACTAAGGACGTGCTGAATCGAACTGTGAAAAAAAGAAATTAATTTATGGTACAATTTGAGTAAAAGTAGGTAGGTTGACAGGACATATTCTGAGGGTTTAAGAAATGTTTAAGGCCCGATCGGTCGCGAAATGATAACGACAGTGTAAATCCGATGAAGTTTTCCACAAACATGTTGGGTAGTGTCTCTAGTACGCCCGTCTATCGCGTCACGTCGCATTTTTCAGTTCTGAGCGCACAGTGAGGTCGTAAAGATGCCCAGAAAATATTGTCTCTCGCCAATTATGACGGCCTGGTGAGAGAGATTTCGCCTGCTGTCATGCAGCCCCCATATCATAATTGTCATGCGCTTCCTTCTTCATGACAGGCGCGCTGCAGGGGCGATGAAGATGCTCCTGCAGCGTTTTCGATTGGAAGTGTTTCATCATCCACAATATAGCCTGTAATTGCCTCCCCCTGTGTTTTATTGCAGCCTACATGAACCCGCTGGCTATGAAGACAACATTTTGACACAAGCAACGAACTGTAGACCAGCGTAAGGAATTGGCGGAAAGGACAGGCGGCCGCGTTCTATGACGAGGATATTGGGAGGTTGGTAGAACACTACGTCATATTTTGTAGCGGAGACTGTGTACAGAAGTAGAGCTGAAAGATGAAGGTAATTGTTACAAATAAAACATTTTCACAGTGGTTTCCATTTCGTGACCAGTCGTGACCTCACTTTCCGAATAGCCCTCGTTGTAATGGAGGGAAGTATTTGTGTGTTGGTGGGGGCGGAAGTGAGGCAGGGGAGGAGGAATATACATTGTAGGGAGGGAGCAAGACTTGAATGGAAGGAACAGGTTCAAGCTGATGTAGCCTGCAGCTCTTACGTTGAGTAGAACAGACTTGCGCCGGATTCACTAGCGTGCAGAACTGCACTGAACCAGTCTTATAAACCAAGACCACAGCATCAAAATCGTCATTTAACACCTTCTTCTTCCACCAAACGTATTGCGATCATCTGAGATTTTCAGCCCTTTAGAGTTACGGTGGTATTGCTTGGTTTGTAGTGTGCTTGTGCTACCGGCTGCCAGATGAATCGTGACTCTTGCAAGCAGATTGTGTTCGAAAACTGCTTAAATTATCTTGGACAGTTTCGCATGTTGCTTGCAGAGGTTTCCACGAGGACTCCCCTCTCGCAATGGCCGCTGAGCACGCAGGCTGTTGTTGATCACCTTTCGTGTTTGGCGGAGCACTCAGTAAGGCGGTCCGGTCGCTCGCTCGCTCTTCAGCACTCGGTGGCTTTGTGGCGTGCTGTTGCCGCAGCGACACTGACGGAGCGGTAATCTCGCAAACAACGGCAGCTGACGGCAAGGCAGATTGTTTGTGCAGCCCAAGGTGTGTTAATGACTATGTTGTATTCACAGAAATTGATGTCGGCCACGGTATATAATGCACGCGATAAACTGTCCCATATTGTTAGAAGAGATCAAAACGAGGAAGAAAGATCCTGCAAACGTACACCTCGAAATAAACACTTGGTAAGAGATGATCCTTTCTGCTTAGTTGTTAAAGATGTGCGTAATCTTCTTTCACATCATCATTATCAGCGTCATCAGTAATGAACAGAGGCTCGTGAAAGAAAAGCCAGTGCGTTTTGCGCAACTACATTAACCACCAGTACACAGGGTTGAACTTTTTTTTAATGGAGCTATGAGCTATTATATAGTTTTGTGCAATAGAGCAGCAGATATGCATGAGACAAATTGATTATGTATCCAAGAAAAGCCCCCATGAACCATGGACCTCTTGCCATTGGCGGGGAGGCTTGTGCCTCAGCGATACAGATAGCCGTACCGTAGGTGCAACCACAATGGAGGGGTATCTGTTGAGAGATCAGACAAACGTGTGGTTCCTGAAGAGGGGCAGCAGCCTTTTCAGTAGTTACAGGGGCAACAGTCTGAATTATTGTCTTATCTGGCCTTGCAACATTAATCAAAACGGCCTTGCTGTGTTGCTACTGTTAACGGCTGAAAGCAACGGGGAAACTACAGCCGTAATTTTTCCTGAGGGCACGCAGCTTTACTGTGTGGTTAAATGATGATGGCGTCCTCTTGGGTAAAATATTCCGGAGGTAAAGTAATCCCCCATGCGGATCTCCGGGCGGGGACTACTCAGTAGGAGGTGGCTGTCAGGAGAATGAAAACTGGCGTTCTACGGATCGGAGCGTGGAATGTCAGATTCCTCAATCGAGCAGGTAGCTTACAAAATTTAAAAAGGATAGGTTAAAGTTAGATATAGTGGAAATTAGTCAAGTTCGGTGACAGGAAGAACAAGATTTTCGGTCGGGTGAATACAGTGTTATAAATACAAAATCAAATAGGGGTAATGCAGGAGTAGGTTTAATGATGTAATAATGAATTAAAAAATAGGAGCGCGGGTAAGCTACTACGAACAGCATAATGAACGCATTATTGTATCCAAGATAGACACGAAGCCCACGGCTACCACAGTAGTACATGTCTATATACCAACTAGCTCTCAGACGATGAAGAGATGGAAGTGAAACTTGAACGATAGACAGAGTAGACACGAAGAGAGCAGAAGCTTTCGAAATGTGGTGCTACAGAAGAATGCTAAAGGTCAGATGGGTTAGCTCACGTAACTAATGAGGAGGTACTGAATAGAATTAAGGAGAAGAGAAATTTGCGCTACAACCTGACCAAAAGAAGGGATCGGTTGGTAGGACATGTTCTAAGGCATCAAGGGATCACCAATTTAGTACTGGAGGGAAGTGTGGAATGTAAAAATCGTAGAGGGAGACCAAGAGATGAATACACTAAGCAGATTCAGAAGTATGGAGGTTGCAGTAGTTACACGGAGATGAAGAAGCTTGTGCAGGATAGAGTAGCATGGGGAGCTGCATCAAACCAGTCTCTGGACTGAAGACCAAACAACAGCAGCGAAGAAAAAGTTGCAACCTTCGACAGTGTGGTTAGAAGTAAGTATATGGCTTACATAAATGATTCATTCGTTTTTAAAGCTGTGTATTTTCCAAAGTATTACATGTATAAATATGATTGATGCGCGAATAGAACCGTAAACTCACCAAGTTTGCATTTTGCACTCTACAAATGTTCCACGAGTACCCCACTCATCACACGATACACGTCCAAGCGGTAGTCAAGTTCGTTGCAAACCTTGACTAGCAACATCCTGTCAGTGCAGCAGTGATGTGTTCCCTTGGCTGTTGAATGCTGTTGGCAGTGATGGTACATAAACATGGTCCTTAATATATCACCAAATGAAAAAGAGAAAAGGCATTAGCTAAGGCGAACTTGGGGACGAGGGAGCAAAGCCACATCATCTTCACCGCTACGTCCAATCCGATGATACGGAAGTTCGTCATTCAGATTGCGACGAACTTCGATGCTCCATTTAGGGGGTGCCCTGTATCATTGGAACATGAAATTCTCGGAATCAGAAGTTAGTTGTGGAAACAACCACAACTACAGCATGTCAAGGTATTAGGTACCGGTCACAGTCTTCTCACTGAGAAAAATGGCTGATACAGCTTTGTCTGTGAGATTCCATTAATCTTAGGCGAATCTCGTTCATGCGCCACAATTTCACGAGGATTTTCGGTGCCCCCACTCTCACATTGTGGCGATTACCCTTTCTAGATAAATGGAAGGTCTCGCATATTCCAGTACACAAAAGCTCTTTTCTTGCCCGGTCGTCATTTGTCAAGGCACTGCGTTCGTAACGACAACTGGTGGTCACAATGAAAACTCGGCGAGATTACGATTCTGTTCATTTGTCAATCATGTGTGTATATGCAATACTGTGGAAAATATAGAACTTTGGAAACGAACGAATCGTTTCGTAGTAGCCCTGCATTGTAGGCGATAGAAAGTGGCTATGAATAAAACTGTGCACTCGTCTGTAACATTTTTTGCCTCGCGATGCGGAGCGCGGTCAAGAAGTAGTGATAGCTGCACTAATTACAGAAGACCACGCACCGGCCCTGAACAGCGCGCTCCGTTTCGGCCGGGCTGAGCCAGGTCGCGCAATTACTGCAGAGCCAGCCAGCCTTAGCACTGAGCTGGAGTTGTGACCCGGTTGCCAAAGACCCCTGACGCCGCTGGCCGCGAGTCAACGAACTGTCCGGCGGGCTGTCGGAGGGGAAGCCGCTCTCTACTCTAGCCTACTGCCCACTCTCACTGCGTCCGCCGGCCACTGGTCAAGTCCCAGGCGCAGCGGGCTGTGTCCTCGTCGTTATGGTCGACAGTCTGAAGACCGGTTTGATGCAGCTCTCGACGCTCGTCTACCCTGAGCGGGCTTCTTCATCTCTGAATAACTACAGCAGTCTACATCCATTTGAAGGTGTTCTCTGTATTCGAGCATCGCTATTTTTCTGCAGTTTTTATTCCCTCAACTTCCACGCCCACATTCTCCAGACACACTTATTGTTGTCATCAGTCCGGTAGAACTTAGAACTACTTAAACCTAACTAACCGAAGGACATCACACACATCCATGCCCGAGGGAAGATTCGAACCTGCGACCTTAGCGGTCGCGCGGTTCCGTACTGTAGCGCCTAGAACCGCTCGGCCACTCCGGCTGGCTGGGACACAGCATCTCCGAGGTAGCGATGAAGTGGGAATTTCCCCGTACGTCCATTTCACGAGTGTACCGTAAATATCCGGAATCTCGTAAAACATCAGATCTCTGACATCGCTGCGAACGCAAAAAGATCCTGCAAGAACGGCACCAAGATAATCGTTCAACGTGATACAAGTGCAACCCTTCCGCAAATTGCTGCAGATTTCAGTCCTGGGCCATCAAGTGTCATCGTGCGAACCATTCAACGAAACATCATCGATATTGGTTTCGGAGCCGGAGGCCCACTCGTGTACGCTTGATGACTGCATGACACAAAGCTTTTTGCCTCACCTGGGCCCATCAACACCGACATTGAACTGTTGATGATTGCAAACATGTTGCCTGGTTGGACCAATCTCGCTTCAAATTGTTTCGAGCGGATGGACGTGTACGGGTATGGAGACAACCTCACGCATCCAAGGATCCCGCATGTCAACAAGGCACGTCATCTTGCGGCACTTCTGCGTGCTCGCGGGGGCCCTACACGATATCAGGCAGGTGTACCCGTTTCTTTGGCTCCTCAGTGTATAACATCACATTTCAATAGCTTCTCTTCTTGTTCTGAACTGTTTTGTCATCCACGTATCACTTCCGCACAAAGCTACACAGTAGGCAGATACCTTCAGAAAAGATTTCGTAATATTTAATTAAGTTGGGTACTACAAATTCCTCTTCCTCAGAAACGCTTCACTTCCCATGACCTGTCTGCATCTTCTGCGATCGTGTTAATTTGCTGTCCAAATAGCAGAGCTCATCTCTACTACTTCTAGTGTGTCATTTAGTTATCTAATTTACCCAATACGGGCTGTTTTAATTCGACTATATTCCATTTCTCGTGTTTTACTTTTGTCGATATCCATCGCGTAACTTTTCGTCAAGACACTATCAATTTTGTCCAAATTCTCCTCCAAGTTATTTTGCCGTCTATGAGGGGATTACAATATTATTGGCCAAACTCAATTTTTTTCTTTTCCCTGAACTTTAATTCCCTTTCCACATTTCTCCTTGCTTTTCTTCACAGTTTGCTCAATGTACAGATTCAATAACATCAGCGGTACGCTACAATCATGTGTCACTCGCTTCTCAGGTACTGCTTCCTTTTCATATATTTCTACTTTTATAACTTAAGTCCGGTTTCTGTACAAGTTGTGATAATCTTTCACTCCCTTTATTTTAACCCCCTACGTTCCTGATCTCACAGACTGCAATCTAGTCAAGACAGTAAAACCGTTCTTGTAGATTTGCCTTTATGCAACGTATCTCACAAGATAAGTCGTATCATGAATATTCCCTTGCGTGTTCTTACATTTATGTTAATTCCGTGTTAGTATTTTGCAGCATGTCGCCTGGAAACGTAACGGCTGTAGCTTCGCGTTTTTTTCAGCCGATGGCAGCACCAACATAGCAAGGCCATTACTTCAGAAAGATTGAATTTCTTAGCCAAGATCGCTTGTAACCGATCTTTATTGTCGATTACCGGTTTCGGTAAGCACCGGCACCATCTTCCGATCTCGATAAAAGGTTATTGCATATCTGCTATACCAGCTGTACAAGTACTGTCTAATGCATTGCCAGTTACCTGTACATGAGGGACGAGATGAACGAAGCATCGGAAAGTTAAGGTTCAAACCACAATATACAGAGTAGTGTATAGTATAGGACAGGAGCATTTGGCGAATCACTCTGCCTATTGTGGTTTTAACCTTGTCTTGCCGATGCTCCGTTCATCTCGTCCGTCACATACCTGGCAGTGCTTTAAAAAGAGTACTTGCGCGGCTGGTATAGCAGACATGCAGTAACCTTTTATCGAAATCTGAAGATGGTAACCATGCTTACCGAAATCGGTAATCGACAATAAAGGTAGTTTACAAGCACTCTTGGCTGAGAAGGTCACCTTTTCCCAGGTAATTGTGGCCGGTCGCCCCGTGCAACTCAAGATGAGTAACCTAATAGCAAGGCGTTGTTTGTCGGACACTAGGCCTAGTAACTGCTGAATGGGTTGCTGCCCTTCTGAGGAGCCACATATTTGTGAGCTCTCTTCACAGATGCCCCCACCCCCTCCCGTTGTGGTACGTCCAATTGTATCGATGAGTTGCGGAAGCCACTCCACAATACGAATGTCCGTGGGCGAGGCTGTAGAGACCTCTTTTCCGGAGCTTCTTTCCTGCCTCATCTCTTGATACTTGTGGAATGTCAGCTCCGAAAGTGTCCTGAGCCGCCACTACATCTGCGATCGTCGTGAAGCAGGGAAGGGAGGTTACGGTTCAGCGTCTCGTCGACAACGGCGTCGTTAGAGGCGTGGTAAGGAAATGCGCCGTGCCCTTTTGAAAGCAACCATCTCGACATTTGCCTTAAGAGATTTAAGGAATTGGCAGAATACCTCAAAGTGGATGACCGAACAGGGATTTGAACAACCATCTTCCGGAATGTGAGACTGGTGTCTTGCGTTGGTCGTTGTGCGGTGTTAATCTACCCTCATTTCGGACTTAATAGGGTTTCAGCGGAAGCAAATATACCGTCTCCACTTGGATCGGTCAGACACATATTAATCTGTCTTCTGGCTCCCCAGTTTTCATTTTGACATTACTATAGTTTTGCTTCTTAATTATGTCACAGTCTTTCCTTTGGCCTCACAAGGCGAACATAGGCCCGCTCTAGAACTTTTCACCACAGAAAAATCTGAAATGGTCGCAGGGAATCGAATCAAGGATTACGGTATTTATAACCTGTAGACCGCGGACGCGTAGAGAGAAATCAGTCCAACACTAGCATAGATAACTGCTGTGCCCTCCAAAAGATACGGGACGCAGCCTAGCTATAAGCGTTCCGGGTTGCATACGACTCAGGCGCAACGTAGTTTTAGGCTGTACTTGCGGCGTATGGAAGTACAAATACCGAAGTTTCTAGACGCCCGCTATGCACTTTGTCATGCGAAGACCGAGTAAGTGTCACTACAGATAGAAGGAATTTATGGTTAAAAACGTACTGTATCCGTGAGGACAAATGCAGGGGTAATTATTTATTCCATTCTTTCGCTTCTGTGGGTTGAATGAACGACGGTATTTCGATAGCAACTTTGATTATTATTTATTATATTCGTCACCAACAAATCTGATGCAAATGGTCAATTATGAAGATCAAACAAAAATTTCAGAATTCGCATCCTAAAGTGTCCCCCCGCCCTCCGCTGCCACTGCGAGTCTCTTGCACTGATGTCAGCTTTTTTGTTGTACTATTTAGAGCAGCGTTTAGCGTTGGGAATTTTAACTTCATTGGTTGGTTGCAAATGCAACAGCTGTTAGTATTTGCGGAGCAGACGAGGGATAGTGAAATAGATTAAATTACTTGTTTCCTCCTGTAGCACGGACACGATACCTATCCAGCAGTTTTCTTAGAAGGTCGACGGCATTTAGAACCACTTGTGGGAAAGCTAGGTTGCAACTGTACGACCTAGCTTCCCAGCGGTTGGAAAAGAGTTCCAGGTGTCTTCTGCTTATGATGAGAAATGGATGACTTGGAAGCCCCTACACAGACATCTGGAGTTCGCAAATCAAAGGTTAATTTGGGAAGGTGGGGATACACTGATCAAGATGATATTCTGTGTGGCTGTCGAGAAGACCAGACTGTTTATCATATGTTTCAATGCCGACTTTGTCCAGCCTGCTACACAGAAGTTGAACTTCCATTAAGGAGCAGAAAATGAATTGGAAGTGGCCAGGTTTTGGGCACAGTAATATAGTCATACCTGTGTACAATGTGTATGTTTCTGATATGAGAATTGAAAGAATAGCAGAATTGACCCTGGACGCCACATCAACCTTGCCGTTCGCAGCGTCAGTTCCCAGACGAGTTAGGCGAACTAGTGGAGCGTGTGAGGCATTGTCTGTCTGTAACCACTTAATTACGTTGGGAACTTTTCTTCGTTTGTGAGTTGCACACATTATGTTGATTCGTAACGGCAACGGGAGAAACAGTAATTCCATCTAGTAAAATTCAAACACGAGAAAAGTAAACTTATGTCTTTCAGACAATGAATGGTTCAGATTATACCGACACGGATGACGTACAGCGACACGACACTTGGCACATGTGATGAGGAGAGAAACATCAGGTGATCCTTCCTGCAGATGGGCGATATTCCGGATGCGACCGCGTGCGCCGGTATCTCTTATCTCGCTAGTTGACTGCGCGACCCATACCGGGAGGATCAAAGTCTGACGCATCAGCCTCACGTGCCACGCCGAACAATTCCATTCTTTGGGATAAAAGAGTTAACTGGCGTGATGGAGACAGAGTGCAGCCAATTCTGTCGCTCTTGACAGCACATAAGCTTCTAGATTCCTTTTTAAGCAGATTTATAGGTCTCGTCGTGATAGCTCCCTCGTCTCGATTCACTATTAACTAATGCAGGCGTAAGACAAAATAAAGTGAATGCGCACACAAGATTATCTGATTCTACTTTTGGAATACAAAACAGGCCATCATCACCTGAGACCTGTTTGTAAATTGGGGTTTTATACTACTCCGTGCAATGACTCTTGTTTAATGCAAATCATAGTTTACCAGAATCAACTGTTGTGTGAAGCCAGTATTACTGTTTTCATGATTGCTATCAGATGAAAGTATGCCAGTGTGGTAGATACCTCCATGTACATCTGTACTCTGCAAATCACTGCGAAGTGCGTGGCATAGGGTACTTCCCACTGTACGAGTTGTTAGGGCTTCTTCACGTTGCATTCACTTTCTGAGCGCGGAAAGAGTGACTGGTCAGGCGCCTGTGTGCTCGCCGTAATTAGTCTAATCTCATCTTCGCGGCCTCTCCGAGAGCGGTACGTAGTGTACTGCTACATTCTCACTAAACTCTGTTTGTCGAAACTTTGTAAATAGGCTTTAGGAGGATAGTTGTGACCTGTCTCCAGCCGTGCGCCAGTTCAGTTCTCTCATCATGTTCGTGACGTCTCCCGTGAGTCAAACGAACCTGTGTCTGTTCGTGCTGCCCTCCTTTGTATTTAATCAACACGACGAGTTTGTCCTGTTGCACCTATTTGGCATGGTTTTCAGAAAGTTGATCAGTGTTCTAGAAAAGGTCGCACAAGTATTTTGCAAGTAATCTCGCTTGTTCAATGACCTTTTTGCCGCATTCGTCCAGTGAACCAGTGTGTCAGCTGCTTCAAAAATGGTTCAAATGGCTCTGAGCACTATGGGACTTAACGTCTGAGGTCATCAGTCCCCTAGAACTGCTTAAACCTAACTAACCTAAGCACAACACACACATCCATGCCCGAGGCAGGATTCGAACCTGCGACCGTAGCGGTCTCGTGGTTCCAGACTGTAGCGCCTAGAACCGCTCGGCCACCCGGCCGGCGTCACCTGCTTAACGGGACCTGTGTGGCAATTCCATTATACAGCATGTTATAGGTTCAAACGAAAGGGGGGGGGGGGCACAGAGGTCAGCGAATGAAGGAAATGATGTTGATAAACATTTGTGCAGAAACCGATGGTTTGCCCGATACGACGCGCGCAAAAGTACAGCCATGCCAGCGTCACAGTACTGTTGCTGTCTGTATAGGTGATGTCCTTGATGGTGTACTGGCACACTTTGATGTGGCTGTTCTGGAATGCGTAGCACGAATCTTGGACAACGTGTAGCGGCTCGTCAGTACCGTGGCCGCACAGCTCCCCGACCTAAATCTCTTGTATTTTTTTGTGTGGCGATATTTAAATGCTTTGGTGTATTCCAGCCCTGTCGATATCTGTCGATGAAGTTCGGGGACGCTTTGCGGGTGCTCGTCAGTACATTCGCAACACGCCTGGGATTTTTGAACGTGTACGGACGTCGGTGGGAGGACGTGACGAAGCGTGCCTTCACATTAACGAAGAAAACTTGTTGTAACGTGTTTGTCCTTATGTGCTTATCTGCAGTTTTCATCCTCGGGGATTCAGTTATAAGATGTTCGTGTACTTTGTCGTGATACGTCGTGTCGGGGAAACCGGTGGTTGCTGCAAGTATATGTATCAGCGTTGTATTTCTGCAACGAAGTGTGCTGTTAGCGGTGCTTTTTAATGTAGTTATGGGCAACGTAATAAGGAAAGTTAGCGATGTGTCAGTGGCAAACGATAGGAAAATCATGGCATATGCAAATAATTTGATTATTTGGGAAGAAAATGAGCAGAACCTAGAGAACAACTAAATACCTGACAAAGTAATTGAAGAAGCAGGCATGGGAATAAATTAACAAAAAGTGAAGTAATGGAAATCATCAAATGGTTCAAATGACTGTAAGCACTATAGTACTTAAGATATGAGGTCATCAGTCCCCTAGATTTAGAACTACTTAAACCTAACTAACCTAAGGACATCACACACATCCATGCCCGAGGCAGGATTCGAACCTGCAACCGTAGCAGCAGCGCGGTTCCGGACTGAAGCGTCTAGAACCGCTCGGCCACAGCAACCGGCATGAAATCAGCAGGAAAAATGAAAAAAATAATAATTTGGAATGCAAAAATTGTTAAAGAAGTAGATGCTTTGAAGTACCTCGGAAGTCAATTAACCAAGAAAGGAAACGTCAAGGATGAAATTTCCGGAAGAATACAAAATTGTAAATTTTATTATTGCGCATCTGACATAATCAGAAATTGGAAAATATGTGCCTAAGCAAAAATCATACCGTGATGTGCGAGTCATATTGTGTGCCAATTTTGACACATGGATCACAATGTTCGAGTATACAAGCAACAGGGATGCGCTAACTGGGACGGAGTGCTGGGCAAGACGGGAAGGGACAGGATAAGGAATGAAACAATACGGAACACCCCTGCAGATCGAACCCGTAAAGCAAGCTATGGAGACCAGAAAGACTTCCTAGAAGAGCCCTAGAATGGACAGAATCTGGACGAAGGCCAGGTGGAAGGCCGCGAACAAGATGGAGAGACCAGGTGAAGGACGATGTGAAACGAGGAGAACTGCAATGGAAGGAGATGCTAAACGATACACTCTGGGAGAAAAGAGAAACTTGGCATAACCCTCCGAACAACCTGCGTAAGCAGCAGCGTTTCAAGGAGAAGAAAAATATATGGTTGTTTTATGGTTCTATACTTATCCCTTTCGTTTGTACCTATAATAATGAAACACCTTGTTTATAGGTTAATCATTAATAAAACTGACAAACTGCAGGGACGGATTCCTAACTGGAAAGGCCGGCTGGAGTGGCCGAGCGGTTAAAGGCGCTACGGTCTGGAACCGCACGACCGCTACGGTCGCAGATTCGAATCCTGCCTCGGGCATGGATGTGTGTGATGTCCTTAGGTTAGTTAGGTTTAAGTAGTTCTAAGTTATAGGGGACTTATGACCACAGCAGTTGAGTCCCATAGTGCTCAGAGCCATTTGAACCATTTGAACCTAACTGGAAATGCAAGAAAAAAGTTCCTCTGAACATGTGTCCGGAAATGCATCGATGTCGTGGTAGATGGCACTGACGAGTGAGAGTTACTCAGACCATGTGCCGTGTGTTCCTTGTGTGTTACGTGCTGTGTGATTGACGCAGCGTGCTGTAAGCAGCAGAATGGTCCGGTATTCATACCGGGAACACGCAGAGATGGTGTTTTTGTACAGCCAAGCAGAAGAAAACGGTCGAGAGGCAACCCGGCTGCACCGAAACAAGTACCCTCGCAGACACCAACCTTATTACACGACATTTAAAGCCCTTGACGACGTTGTACAGGATACTGGGAAGTGGCCCGCCAACATGGTGTAAGTCAACCGCGTGCAACATCTGTTATGTGGATGTGGTGCAACTCTGTACTGTGTTCGGGAACGATTTTTTGTCGTTGCACACACACAGTCTATTTCCGGACATATGTTCATAGGACATTTTTTTCTACATTTCCAGTCAGGAATTCATCCCTGCAGTTTCGGTTTTATTCTTGCTCGCGCTGTGTATCTACAAAGTGTTGTAGAAGTTGATTCATCCCAGCTGTGTCACAGTCCCTAGCCGTAACAGGTTCCTTTTGTCGTGTTACATCATATGCATGGGTTGGATGTGGCAACATTGTTATAATTCGTACCAGACAGTTCCAGAATGAAATTTTCACTCTGCAGCGGAGTGTGCGCTGATATGAAACTTCCTGGCAGATTAAAACTGTGTGCTGGACCTAGACTCGAATAGCACGCTGGACTCGCATTCGGGAGGACGACGGTTCAATCCCGTCTCCAGCCATCCTGATTTTGGTTTTCCGTGATTTCCCTAAATCGTTTCAGGCAAATGCCGGGATGGTTCCTTTGAAAGGGCACGGCCGATTTCCTTCCCAATCCTTCCCTAACCCGAGCGTGCACTCCGTCTCTAATGACCTCGTTGTCGACGGGACGTTAAAACTAACCACCACCACCACCACCGAGACTCGAACTCGGGACCTTTGCCTTTCGCGGGCAAGTACTCAGTTGGTAGAGCACACAGTTTTAATCTGCCAGGAAGTTTCATACCAGCGCACACTCCGCTGCAGAGTGAAAATCTCGTTCTGGAAACATCCCCCAGGCTGTGGCTAAGCCTTGTCTCTGCAATATCCTTTCTTTCAGGAGTGCTAGTTCTGCAAGGTTCGCAGGAGAGCTTCTGTAAAGTTTGGAAGGTAGGAGATGAGGTACTGGCAGAAGTAAAGCTGTGGGGACGGGGCGTGAGTCGTGCTTGGGTAGCTCAGTTGGTAGAGCACTTGCCCGCGAAAGGCAAAGGTCCCGAGTTCGAGTCTCGGTGCGGCACACAGTTTTAATCTGCCAGGAAGTTTCGTACCAGACATTATTGACAGACGTTCACCGTGTTACATGCCCTGAATCGTCCCGTATATCGGTCAGCTTCGCTCACAGAGGTAGAAGACGTCGTACATCGTCAGCGCGTCTATGTCTCTAGTCTCTCAAGGATCGCCCTATGCCACGGACGACGTCTCCTCTTGTGTTATAGCACGTGCCACGAAGACGTTCAATTTGGCGAATAGGTCGTAATCGGTCAGAGTCATATCGGATGAATAAGGTGGGTGTTCCAGTATCAGCCACCCCCACGTATGCAGGAGCTCCTGCACGGGGTTCGCCATGTGCTACGTGCACTGTCGTGAAAGATGGTTTGATTCAGTGCCAGGAGGGGACACTGTTGTCTGCTGTGACAACGTGCCAATGCAGTCTTGACCCACGGACGTTGTTCGTGTTTGCTAAACGAACAGTTAGGGCGCTCGAACTGGCTTCTCGGACTTTCAGAGTGTACGCACTGCAGCTGACTCAGCCATCGCCGCTCACTGCACTACTGCAGCTGACCTTGCATCAGCTACAGACAGCGGGAATGCCATGAGACGCACATTCTTCACGTGCGGCGCTGTTGCCACTAGTTTTTATCCAACCCGTGTACAGTGTGACATTGACTTTATAAATGCAAGCTGCATGTGATGTTGTATGTAGTGTAAGATGATCAATATGGGACGAGTGCAGACTGTGTCAAAGGTTACTCCAAAGTCGTACACACATTGGCGGCTGCTTTGTAAGAGCACGTGAACACCCTAACTTTTGACACCTTGCGGATCTACTGGTAATTTTTCTTTGAATGCTGTTAAACGTAATGTAGATGTCGTAATCTGAAATAGACCCCACCAAATTTTCCGCGCTGTGGTAGATACTGCTCCGATAGACGGCGAAACTCGGTATCAGGATCGTGAGCACACCTTCACTTGTGCACGTTTTAAGAAGCTCCCGCGCATGCGCAACTAGAGTGACGTTATTGCATCACGGGCCAAATACTTAGGGATTTCATTACCAATGTGCACGGTTCACGGCGAGCACTGCTAGCGCTTACCAATAAACTACTACTTTACGTCGGTGCCACCAGATGGTTGCACGCCGGAGCAGACTTTAATCTACGTTCGCCGTAAATCCTGCTAGGTGGTAGAACACTCCACAGATATGCGAATTCTCACACTATATACTAAAATTAGATCGTACATCAGTATATCATAGTTATACGAGAGAAAAACGTATTTTGTGGGATTCTGAATGAGATATGATACATAAAGTTTTGGATTTTGTCGTAGACTAAGCTGAGAACCATAAAGCACATCATCGTCGATTGTAGCATTTCTTTGTGCTTTAGACACCTGTTGATCTTATGATTTTCTGTACTCTAGGCCCACATTGCACACATATTTGAACATTCACGAAAAGCTGGTTTTTCTGGTTTTTCTTTTCAGCTTTTCAGCTGAAAAGCTGGTTTTGAATAGGGGGGGGGGTTGAAGACGAAGACGATATGCTTTCGGCCCTTATGGCTCTCAACGCCTCATTTGTATTCCAGTCAAGTGACCTTGTTGGTGGATAGCACTACTTGAATTTAATAATTTCCGGAAACGGCAGTTTGTGTTTGGAGTTGGTTGTCTGCTGTGCAGGAATCGGCTTTCCTTTAGAGTGTGAATATGTAAGCACTAACAGCAAAGAAAATTGCCAGGAAAAGTTAACTCCAGAGGAATTAGGACATTCCAGACCAGATCCGTCTTGCGAGAAAGTGACTAAATCAAATCAGGGAGACTAAAAGCGAACATTTAGTTTTTTTGTGGGTGCAACGTAAGAATGCCTGATTTTCAGCGCAGAAGTTAATTCGTTAACTGATTTATGAATTAGAGATCTCGTACGTTTGTCCGAAAAAAAAAAGAAGTACGAAAACTACCACTTACACAAAATGCGAAACGGAGAGTAGCGAAAGCTTAAACATTATTACGTTCTTTCCATAAACGGCACTATATTATCCACAGAAACAATTCTTCCTTTTTCAGACAAGTTATGCAGATTATTATTATTATTATTGTTATTATTATAATTATTATTATTGACATTTGAGAAAACCGACTTTATAACGAACATACATTCGCCACCAAGGGAGCTTGTAGTGGGTCAAGGCAAAATTAAGCGAGTTGAAAAGTTTAAATATCTCGGAGAATAGATAACAGTCACCGTATCAGAGAAAGAAGCCTTCAAATCACGCATGAACAAAATGGAAATGGCATTCCATTGAACCAAAAACATCTACAACAAAAGATCAGTATCGTTCAATGCAAAGTTAAGGCATTACGTCGGTGTTATCCGTCCGGAAGTCTTGTACGCTTCTGAATGCCTAGTAATGAACAAAAAAGGCATAATCGAAAAACTGGAGGCGAAGGAAAGAAGATTTTGAGACAGATCATAGGTCCCATCAAAGAGAATGGGGAATTTAGAAGACATATTCATGAACTGTGTTCCCACATAGAGAACATAACCGATACCATCCGGAAAAGAAGGATTATGGTTCAAAATGGTTCTGAGCACTCTGGGACTTAACTTCAGAGGTCATCAGTCCCCTAGAACTTCGAACTACTGAAAGCTAACTAACCTAAGGACATCTCACACATCCATGCCCGAGGCAGGATTCGAACCTGCGACCGTAGCGGTCGCGCGGTTCCAGACTGTAGCGCCTAGACCCGCTCGGCCACTCCGGCCGGCTAAGAAGGATTATGTTTTATGGACATACGGCCCGAATGAGCCCTGGAAGACTCACCAATCGTATGGTCACCTACTTTCAGAAGAAGAAAACAAAATGGGCCTGGTTCACAGAGGTGGAGAGAGATCTTAAAGAAGTGGGGATCAGCCATGATGACATCTTGGAGCGTGTCCCACTCGAGGAGAAACTTATGGCGTGGCAAGGTTCCCAAGAAAAGCCAAAACTAAAAACAGGGAAGGCTTGGACCCAGGAAAGGAAGGAGCAAATGTCTCTGAGCACTATGGGGCTCAACTTTTGAGGTCATCAGTCCCCTAGAACTTAGAACCACTTGAACCTAACTAACCTAAGGACAACACACACGTCCATGCCCGAGGCAGGATTCGAACCTGCGACCGTAGCGGTTGCGCTGTTTCAGACTGAAGCGCCTAGAACCGCTCGGTCACTTAGGCCGGCGGAAGGAGCAACACCGAGAACGAATGCGAGAGCAATGGGCAAACATCAGAACACCTAAAGCAAGACAGTTGAAATAACGTGGTCCAAAGATGGTCCACACGAAATGAATGACTGAATGAAATGAATAATTGACAGCGGCTGAAGTTGTATGAATATGTTGATGAGCAAAACTGTTATAGAGCAGATGCTATTAATTTAGCACTGTCGTATTTACCTGAATTCAAAAGTTTGTGAATACCCAGAATGGATATCTACGAGCCGCCACTGCACACAATTAATTCACGTAAATCCATCGGAGGATGCAGGTTTATACATTACAGTAAACTTGTTATTTCTGTCGATATTCACTGGGCCCGGTGGAGCCTAATCTAAAGCGTCGGCATTTGACAGATACTGTGACAGATGCGGTGTAATAAGCGGACGGTAGCGATTTAGCGATCTGCGGTAATCCCGCCGTCTCGGCGCCGCGGTTGCGTGGGAACAGGGTAGCTGCGCCGGCAGGTGTCCGCGGTTGGGCCGGGGCTGTAGCAGAGCGGCCGGCGCTCACGTAACGCGGTTTTGCAACGCGCGCCGCGACCTGCGAATTGTCTCGCGCCTGCCGCCTGGCCTTGGCTCCGCGGCTGTGGCTGCGGCTGCTGCCGCTGACGTCACCGCTCTTCGCAGTAGCACCCGGCATGCCCCAACCGTGACGTAAAAGGCTGCGCGACCGGCTGGAGCGTCGGGTGAGGGGGAGGGCAGGCGTCGGGCGCGCAGTGTGCGAGGACGGCGTGCGCGTGCGGGATGTGCCTGCTGGCCGGCCTGTTCGGAGGGGACGCGCACCACGACGGCGACGGCGGCGGCGGCGGCGGCGACTCGGCGCGGCCCGCCTGGAAGCCGTCCTGCGGGAACCTGGGGCTGCTGCTGCAGCGCTTCATGTACGTGCGGCGTTTTCCGATAATGGCTGCGTTCAGCGAGTTGCTTCTGTTGTGTTGGTCCGCGTCTCCGATTTTTTCGTTGCTTCGTTGTCCGAAAAGTGTTCGTGTACTGGATATGACTCCTTCACCTAACCTAATTTAGCTTACAATCGGTTTCGGTCTTGCATTGCACCTGTTCCGACTCCTGTACGCAGTAGACATATCTTTTGTCATACCTGTTCAAAATGCGATGTCAAACTATCCGCAGATGTGAAACTTCCTGGCAGATTAAAACTGTGTGCCGGACCGACACTCGGCTGGCGGAAGTAAAGCTGTGAGGACGGGCCGCGAGTCGTGCTTGGGCAGCTCAGTCGGTAGAGCACTTGCCCGCGAAAGGCAAAGGTCCCGAGTTCGAGTCTCGGTCCGCCACACAGTTTTAATCTGCCAGGAAGTTTCATAGTAGCGCGCACTCCGCTGCAGAGTGAAAATCTCATTCTGGATATCCGCAGATACGTTAAAAATTTGTGTCCCTATCACACTCCGTTCTTAAGGTTCATGTAGCCCAACATGGTTCTGCACGCTTTTAAATAATCCCATGTGCGTCTGATCAGTTTGTGTGACTTCGCTGCTCTAACCTCTAACGGGCGTTCCAAAAGTATCGCAACACTTTTTTTCTGAAAGCAGGTTCGTTTTATTCAGGATTCCAGTACACCATATTATTGCACACTCTTTTGGTTACAAAACCCTATTTTTCAACATGATCTCCGTTGAATGCAATGGCCCTACGACTCCTTACTGGGAGGCCCGTATGCCGTCATCGCACCGCTCTATAGGTCGACGCTGCTTCAGTAACCACCTTGCCATCATGCACGTACTGCTTCCCGCGTAGTGCATCCTTCATTGCGGCGAACAGATGGAAGTGAGAAGGTACGCGAGCAATGCTGCAGGGTGGACGAGGAAGAACAGTCCGGGGAAGCTCTGCGAACGCCTATCGCTTGTGTGAGACCTTGCGTCGTCACGGAGAAGAAGTTCGTTTGCATTTCTGTGGCAACGAACACGCTGAAATTGTTTGTTAAGTTTCGCTACGGTTAGCACGCGGGAGATCGTAGAGGTTTGCGCTACTTTGTTGCTATGATGACAGACGCCTCGCTCAACTAGCCACCGTGCTTTGTTCAGTGCCAAGTCTCCGTAGACATTCTGCAAGTGTCTGCGAATATCTGCAGTGCTCTGGGTTTCGGCCAAAAGAAACTCAATGACAGCTCTCGGCACCTCCGTTACAAACGCCATTTTTTAAGGTTACGTGTAGCACCGATAGCTGTCAGAAACTTTAGGCGTCGAAGAGGGAATATTCCACGGTGTCCCACAACAAATTCCGCATTTTTCCAAACGAAATTGGCCGAGAAAAAAAAATGTTGCATTACTTCTTGCACCTCCTCTTCCATGTATATCGTACGCTGTCTAATTTTAATCCAAATGTTTATAAATATGACTGTTTCAGACATCATTCATAGCCCTTACCTTTTGTTAAAGTTTGAACACTTCTCTCGTCATATGTATATAAAAGCACTCCGTCTTCAGGCCATGAGTGGCCTACCGGGACCATCCGACCGCCGTGTCATCCTCGGTGGAGGATGCGGATAGGAGGGGCGTGGGGTCAGCACACAACACTCCCCGTCGTTATGATGGTATTCTTGACCGAAGCCGCTACTATTCGGTCGAGTAGCTCCACAATTGGCATCACGAGGCTGAGTGCACCCCGAAAAATGGCAACAGCGCATGGCGGCCTGGATGGTCACCCATCCAAGTGCCGACCACGCACGACAGCGCTTAACTTCGGTCATCTTACGGGAACCGGTGTAGCCACTGCGTCAAAGCCGTTGCCTCATATGTATATAAGGGCCAGTCAAACGAAAACGAGAAACATGCAGAAAATTAAGTCAACTTATTATTATTTCAAAAGTAGTCACCGCAACTGTTGATATATTTATCGCACAGTGAGACAACACGGTCACTGCCTCCATAAAAAATGGTTGCTGATGCTCGCGGAACGATGATTGTACCCAACCTCGCACCTCTTCGTCCGAAGCAAATCGAGCGGTCCGACATGTTGTTGACGTTGTTTCGAATACGTTGCAGAAGTTTCGCTGGGAAACCCTTTCACATCGTCCATACAGTCCCGATATCTCTCTGTGTGATATCCATATTTTTGGAACCATGAAGAAAGACATTCGTGGCCGTAGATTTGTTTCAGACGAACAAGTACACGCCTGGCTACAATCATGGTTCCGTAGCTAATTGCAAACATTTGTCCATGAAGGCATTGACCATTTTGTCTCACAGTGGAGTAATGTATTTACAGTTATGGCGATTACTTTTGAAACAATAAACAGTATTTACTTATTATCAGTTGCCTCGTTTCCGTTCGATTGCCCCTTATACACATGAAAACTGGAATTCTCTTAGCTTAATGGCTTTAAAACTAACCGTAGTTTCTTTGATACTGCATTTTGTGCAGTTATGACAAAACGTATGTTTCCTGAATTCAACGGGCCTAAAGGTGGTGTAATGTTAACCCCGAAACAAACTGCAAATAAAAGGAGACTTGAATA
This sequence comes from Schistocerca serialis cubense, assembly GCF_023864345.2. Lineage (NCBI taxonomy): Eukaryota > Metazoa > Arthropoda > Insecta > Orthoptera > Acrididae > Schistocerca > Schistocerca serialis. The sequence continues at coordinate 468,348,678 of NC_064646.1, read as the reverse complement.
AAAGGAGCTTCTCTGAAAATTTTCTGTGCAGTTTTAGACTTGCTGGATATTTACTCTATTATCTGCTGTCAAAAAGGCTACACGTGTTTTGGTAGTATCGTCTATTATTCATTTAATATAAAAGTGGATTACAGAATTTTCATTGAATTTTGCAGCAAAAGCAGAATGAAATGCAGCGGAGTTTTAGAGCTGTTAAATATTCCGTTTGGTGCGTCTGTTGTGGTTCAAATCTTTCCAGGAATGCCGTGAATACGTCAAACACGACGAGCGCCTCGGACGCCCCAGCATATCGTTAACCGATGACATTGCGAAAAAAGTGAAATAAATTATTACGAACGATCGGGGAAACACAACCGGAGAAGCCGCTGATTGTCTTGGCGCATTAGTTGGTTCATGCCATGAAATTGTTTCCGGTGTTTTATGTACGAAACGTGTCACAGCGAAATTTGCCCACAACATTGCTGACTTTCGAACAAAAACAGCAGTGGTTGCATGTTGCTAAGGAGTCTGTAGATGAAATCCACAACAATTCAGAACGTACTGAAACTTGTAAAATGCGGCGAAACACTTGTTTACGAATGTGACATCGAAAGTAAGGCTCAGTCGTCCTTATGGAACTGTTCTGGATCGTATAGACTCAAAAAAGTGCGATGAAATGTGAAAGTTACGATCACGGAGTTTTTCGATTTTAACGGCGTAACGGGGCAAGAGTTCTTGCTCAAGATTGAACGATCAGTGATGAGTCCAAATTCAACGCCATTTTCGTGAAGCGATACTGTAAGGAAACTCCTATCTTTGTGTCGAAACAATTAATGCCTTTTGCAGCATGATAATGCACCTGCTCACTCATTTTTGACCAGAAACTATACTAAAATGATGGTCTAGACCACATATTCGCTAGATAGAGAACCGTGGTTTTACAAGCAGGTATGAGATTAAAAACACATCGCTGAGAGACGTAAAAGCTATCCCAAGGATACAGGTTCAAATGGCTCTGAGCACTATGGGACTTAACTACTGTGGTCAACGGTCCCCTAGAACTTAGAACTACTTAAACCTAACTAACCTAAGGACGTCACACACATCCATGCCCGAGGCTGGATTCGAACCTGCGACTGTAGCAGTCGCGCGGTTCCGGACTGCACGCCTAGAACCGCTAAACCACCGCGGCCGGCCCAAGGATACAGTTCCAGATGTGTTTCAGGGACAGGAAAAAGCTCTGGCATAACAGTATAATATGTAACTGGTATTTTTTCGAAGGGAATAATACTGATGTAGACGAATAAATAGAATTCTTTAAAAACTGCAATTTTTTTGGCACATCTGTTATTGACATGCGGGTTAAAATGCAATTGCAAGTGAAAAGCACAAGTTTAGGCCCAGTGTTATTTGTTTCAATGGTAACAGCTGATCCATACATCGCTATCCAGTTGGACGTGGCCTTACATGAGTACGTTATCTATAACTTATGTCTGTGCTGTGACATGACATCGAACATCCATGCTTGACAGTGGCATAACGCTGAAACGGCAATAACATCAGAAAAACTTCTCCAGCCATAAGCGGAAAATGTCGTCCTTCAAGCGATTCATACAGCCTGAGGATCCGTATCGCAGGAATTTAACCATGCCACGCTCAAGGACGACCACATTTTTAAATGATTTCTGTCTTGCGGGAAACTGCTCAACGGAACTACGAGGGCTATCCACAAAGTACATTACGTTTTGGAATTAAAAATAAGTAAAGTATTGGAAATTTTTTTAACTATATACAGATGAAAACCACACTTAAATACTACTTTATACATAGTTGCCATTTAAATTAAGGCACCTATCGTAGCGATGGCCGAGCTTGGAAATTCATTCGTCGTAAAATTCGGCCGCCTGCGTCTTCAACCACGTGGTTGATCAGTAACCCGGTAGAAATACGATTTTTGTGGATTTCCTGGAAAGAGGCACTACAATAAACTCTCAAAGGTATTGCCAAACTCTGCACAACCTCAGAACAGCAATACAAAGCAAGCGCAGGGGAAAGTTGGGCTCAAAGATCTTGCTGATTCTCGACAACGCCCGGGCCCACACGGCAAATGCCACTCGTGAAGTTCTCGAATCTTTTAAGTGGGAGTTGTTTCCTCATCCGCCGTACAGTCCCGACCTGGCATCGAGCGACTTCCACTTATTCCCAGCAATGAAGAAGTGATTGGCTGTGCAGCGTTTTGATGACGACGCACAGCTTCAAGAAGAGGTAACCACGTGGTTGAAGGCGCAGGCGGCCGAATTTTACGACGAAGGAATTTCCAAGCTCGTCCATCGTTACGATAAGTGCCTTAATTTAAATGGCAACTATGTAGGAAAGTAGTATTGAAGTGTGGCTTTCATCTGTATATAATGAAAAAAATTTCCAATACTTTATTTATTTTTAATTCCAAAACGTAATGTACTTTTTTGGATAGCCCTCGTATATAATGCTACATGCAGGAGATATCAAACTTGTGTATACTCAGTTTGCGTTAAAGTCTACAACGCAGTATGACGCTCAGTCGTGCAACAGGTGTGCCGTTCTCGTTACGCCATTCATTCAGTTTACCAGTGTCCAGTTACGGTGCCAATCCCCATTATAACAGCGTCGCAACTTTGATTTATACATTGCTGGCTCGGACCAAGAGATATTAAATCACAGTAATATTTTAATTATTACTATCACTCAATTTCGAATGGTAGGCTCATGGCGTTATGTGTTTATTGTTTGAAAGGACAAATTGGCAAGCTGTCAATAAGACGTTTTCAGTTTCTAGGGACAATATGTGACTAAATTATCCGGAATTACGTGATCCAGAAGCGAATTTCGCAGGTGATTTGCGTGGACACATTTGATTAACGAAATCCCTTAAGGCCTTTCACTCCCAAAAATAGAAGACATGTCGGAGAAAGAGGGAAGGAGGAAAATATGTTTTGTCATTAGTAAAAATGGTACTCACAAAAATTTCTTGTGATATTAACACCTGTGCCGCGGAGAGTTGCAAGCTGTTTACTGACGCACTCGTATTGCATCCCTAACAATGTGTTCTATTCTGTTCCGTGAACTAACCGAATTTTTTCTTTCAGAGAACGGCCGTTTGTCTACACTACCGTATCCCTATTGGAAATTCTTTGAGCGCAATAAATAAGATATACAGGTGACCGAAGGCCGATTTATTAACGCATGATCGAATTTGTTGCCGTCTGATGGTGGCGAAATGAAGTATTATCGTTTGCGTTCTGTAATTCCATGTTTACAATCAGTGACGGGTAGCGAGATGCGATAACCCTATTAGTAAGCCCATAAAGTGATTGTATTGCTCGGTATTCTCATTAATCGCCATTGCTTTCCATGTAGTTGGCACACGGGATTTTTGTAGGATGCATCATTTAATTACTTCGAAGGCTCACAATAATGTGGTATATTAGTGTGTCGTGTGTAACCGCAGATTGGCCACGGATGCATTCTTTGCGTTTCAGATGCGTGACCCTGTACTCCATACACGACGTAAGGTTATTTTTCGTGTATTTAATCTGTGAGAAGGTAAAATGTTTGATTATGTCGTGATATGTGGTACCAAAGCATTTAATTCGTTGGTATTCGATAACCTTCTCGAATTAGATTGTGCACCCCTGCGGATATTATTTCGATCTAACGGAGAAACGTGGCGTCGCCCAGGTGTTTGTTCACAGCTGGGTGTACACGCCCGTACCACGCAGCTTGTGGCCTTGAGATTTATCTCCTGAACTGTGTGTCGTACAGCCACATAATGTAGCACCTAACATTCAGTGGTATATGTGAATACTGCCCGCGAAGCGTATCGCGAATACAGTCAGAAGTAAGGAAGTAATAAATTATAACGTCATGCCGCATGCGGTACTTTTACTGTTTGAACAGCGGAAAAGTAGTAAACGATAAACTTTTTTCCTTTCATCGTTTTGCTGAGGTTGTCAGCAAGCAAAAATTCGGAAAGGTTTGTAATTATGTGTAAAGTTTGTTGCAAGTCGCTAAGTGGTCTCATTCTCAAATACTGGATGAAGGAAGTCTGAGAATTCACGCGTCGCGTGCTATGCTTTTTTTTTTTTTTTTTTTTTTTTTTTTTCACCTCCACCCTCACCCCATTCACACGTGGGTGGTCCTTACGCCCACAGCGATTGTTGCCTGACAGTAACCTATATGTGTACCACTTGACAGATAGGTGGATCTTACCTTCGCAGCTATTGTTGCCTGAGAGTAAGCTTGGTTTAGAAGGAGATGTTGAACATACACACACACACACATACATACATACAGTACAGTACATCCATTACTGTAACATGTAAGGATTTTGAGATCGTTACATTCGTTGAGGCCAGTTCCTGTTTGAAAGTCGTGCTCCATAGACGACAGTCACTTAAGAAGTCATTCATGTTAAGTGTGACTGTGCTTCGTTGTACGTGTGTTAACAAGAGGACAGCTGTATATCTTAGATCCTGCTGGTTCTTCGGAGGCAGGGCTCTGAAGCTGTAGCCTTATTTGTAATTTAAGTGTGACAGACGAAGAATATGCTTAAATTGTTCTGATTATAGTTTGAGGCATACCATTTGCCTGTTCTAGTGCTAATATTATTACTACTACTACTACTAATACTAATAATAAAAGTAAAATAGTAGACTGATACATGCTACTTGTAGTGTTTCAAAAGTATGACGACGTCTGTGATGGGTGGAAAGTTTTGCTGTATTATAAGCAGCAGTGTGCTGACGAGCATATTCGTGGCGAAGCATTTTATATGTGATGATGGTGCGATCGCTACATTCCAGTGATGATGTCACTGTTTCATTCGTGTGGATGCTTTCAGCAAATTTTGTTTTGGAAGATGCCATAATAAACCGACAGTAGCCTCTGCAACACAGTTGTTCAGTTGTCAGGTATAATATGCTTGTAATTTTGATGATGTACAAATTACGCTACCGCTAAGTATTGTACGTCTGGTGTATATCGGAGTTGTTGTTTTCATTTTTACGAGGGTAGTCCCAAAAGTAAGGTCTCATTTTTGCTTATAAGTACAGAACTCTGTTCGCGTGGCAGTTGGTCACACTGTTATGAAGAGTGCTTCACGCGCTGTGTGTAAACATGCGCACGGCGCGCTGAGGCTCTCGGTCTTGGCTTGGTAGCCGTTGAGAATGGAGCTCCCGTTGGGTGTTACCGCCAAGTGCGAATTGCGCGCAGTTATTCGGTTTTTTAACGCAAAGGGCATTGCGCCGATTGAAATCCATCGCCAGTTGAGGGAAATGTATGGTGAGTCGTGCATGAATGTCAAAAATGTTTGTAAGTGGTGTAGAGAGTTTGCAGCTGGTCAGACCGAAATTCACGACGAACAGAGGAGCGGGAGACCGTCAATTTCTGAGACAGTGTTGAAGGTTGAGCAAAGCATGCGTGAAGATCGGCGGACCACCCTGGATGATCTCTGCACGTTGGTTCCTGAGGTTTCGCGAAGCACCGCTCACAGAATTTTAACGGAAACATTGAACTACCGGAAGGTGTGCGCAAGATGGGTGCCACGCATGCTTACTGAGGACCACATGCGGCAACAAGTTGATGCTTCCCGCGCATTTCTTCACCGCCTTGCAGACGAACAGGACAACTTTTGGACTCAATTGTCTCGGGTGACGAAACCTGGGCATACCATTCACACCTGAGACCAAGCAACAGTCACGCAAGTGGCGGCATCTTTCTTCGCCAAAGCCGCGGAAATTCAAACAAACACAGTCTGCCGGTAAAGTTACGACAGCCGTTTTTGTGATCGGAAAGGGGTATTGTTGGTCAGCTTTATGCCCACTGGGACCACAGTTAACGCTGACAGGTACTGTGAGACTCTGAAAAAACTCAAACGGGCAATTCAGAACCGGAGAAGCGGAATGTTGAACAAGGGCGTAAACATTCTCCATGACAACGCTCGCCCACACATCGCTCGGCAAACCGTTGCTCTCCTGCAACAGTTTCAGTGGAACATAATCACCCACCCACACTATAGTCCTGACTTGGCCCCCAGTGACAATCACCTGTTCCGTAGGTTAAAAGAACATTTGGCCGGAAAGCGATTCAGCTCCGACGACGAGGTGAAAGAAGAGGTTCATAACTTTCTGAACAGCATGGCTGCGAGCTGGTATGAGATGGGCATACAAAAACTGCCGCAGCGTCTACAAAAATGCATCGACAGAAATGGTGATTATTTCGAAAAATAGCTAAATGTTCAAGCTGTAAACTGATGTAAACCATTGTAGAAATGGTCTATGTACTTATAAAAAAAATAGGAGACCTTACTTTTTGGATTACCCTCGTTCATAATATTTGGACGACCGGCCCAGTAACCTTACTCAGGTGCTGCGGGCTGAGCTGTCATATGCGTACTCGCTCAGCATCACGGTGTGGGTGACAAAATTACGTGAGCTGGTTAGATTCCACGCAGCGAGTACACGCATAACAGCACAACTCGCAGCACCTGAAGAACACGGCTCAATCGGTCACCGAGATATTATGAAAAAGAACGATGCTGAAGCAACAACTAGGCAGTATCAGCGGAAATAAGCAATTAATCAGTCACGCAGAGAAAGCCTGAGAGATGACGCTATCGCCGCTGATAATCGTCGTTCTTACTGCTGCTAGCTACAGGTCGAGAGCTGCGAAGCTCGAGCGCGGTCTTCCGCTCCCGTCGCGTGCGCTCGATAAGTTAAGTAATTCTGAGTTGATAGCGGCCGGAGGCAAGGCCACGACGTCCGCGGTCGTGCGCCTGGAGGCGGCTGAAGCCACGAGAGACGCCGTTGTATGCCGTACAAGACTTTGAATACTGTGTCTCGTTAAAGGTCGTACAGTCCACAACCGCTATGCCACTCGTGCAAAATCGCCGTGAGCACTGAGGCAATCGTCACTCCGACACACCAGGTTGAGGACACCAGTCTGGTAAAACACCGTGTCCTGCTGCGTGGCCGCGCGGGGTAACCGCGCGGTCTTAGGCGCCTTGCCGCGGTTCGCGCGGATTTCCCCGTCGGAGGCTCGAGTCCATTGGGCGTGGGTGTGTTTGTGTGTCCTTAAGCGTAAGTTGTGTATAAGCCCATGGACCGATGACCTCAGCCGTTCGGTCTCATATGAACTTACCACAAATTCCCAAAAATTTCCTGTTGCGTGAAGAAGTCCTTCACTGCGTGCTGCACATCGTCGTCCAGCAGGGATCGCCGACCCTCCGAGGCCTGTTTGAAGGGACGGAAGTCGTGATAAACGCATGCGGAGAGGTCAGGACTATAGGGCGGATGCTCGAGTGCCTCCCACTTGAATTGGGTTAACGTCTGCGTTATGACACCTGCGGTATGGGAGCGTGCGTTGTCACGAAGCAGCAGCACCCCTTGTCGCAGTTTTATCGGATGTTACGCCTTAACTGCACGCCGTAATTTCTCCAGCGTTGCGCAGTGCCGTTCGCCGGAGATGGAGACACCAGGTTCCTTATTGTTCGTAGTGGATGGGGCTGGCCTCCCAGATCGACTGGCGTCTTGATTCAAATCGTGACCAGCACTGAGCCTGTCGCACCAATTCACGACGGTGGTTTTCGACAGACATACTCCGATGGATGTCTACCGCTGTTTGTCCTTCGGCACGTTGCTCCTGTTTAGATACATTTGACGATAACGTTCCCATACTTCACGTTTCCGCATTTACCGCACGCGCGTTGAAGGACGAGAATGCCACACTAATCTGTTGCGTAGATGTCGGTACCTATGCAGGGCGAACATTAATAAAACCAACATACTGCAGGGGACGGAATCTTGACTGGAAATGGAGGACAAAAGGTCCTATGCACATGTCCCCGGAAATGGACAGTGTGCGTGCAACGACAACAAAACGTCCCGGAGCACAGTAAAGAGCTGCATCACATCAACGTCACAAAAATGGTTCAAATGGCTCTGAGCACTATGGGACTTAACAGCTGTGGTCATCAGTCCCCTAGAACTTAGAACTACTTAAACCTAACTAACCTAAGGACATCACACACATCCAAGCCCGAGGCAGGATTCGAACCTGCGACCGCAGCAGTCGCACGGTTCCGGACTGCGCGCCTAGAACCGCGAGACCACCGCGGCCGGCTCAACGTCACAACAGATCAAAGTGGCCTCCGTGGGATTGAGTTAGCAGCGGTTGTCAAGCAGGAAACGCATAATCGTGTTTTGGCTAGCACCAAGTTGGCGGTCCACTTGTCCGGAACTCGTACTAGGCTTCGTCCCAATATCCTGTAGAATCAGGTGAACGCACAGTCCGCCGCCTCCCCCCAAAAAGGGCTTTAAATGTCGTGTGATATGGTTGGTGACTGTGAGGATTCCGTCGTTTCGGTACAGCTTGGCTGCCTGTCGACTGTTTCCATGTGCGTGGCCGGCTTTTTCCCGACGTCAGTATTGGACCATTCTGCAGCTTACACTGCGCTGCGTCAGTCACGCAGCCTGCGACACGCGAGAAACACGCGGCACGTGGTCAGAGGAACTATCATTCGTCAGCGCCATCTACCGTGACAACGCTGTATTTCCGGACACATGTTCATAGGACCTTTTTTCCTGCATTTCCATTCATGAATCCGAACCTACAGTTCGTCGATTTTATTAATGGTCACCTTTCATACCCACATTGGAATCGTGCTACGTTGCATATACGCAGCAGCAACTCCCGTCAATCTGAAACTTTCTGATCTTCCATTGCACATAATACCAAAAGCAATGTACTGTCATATATGATAAGTCACTTACTTAGTTTATCTGCAGTTTTGTAGAAAGTTTGTACAGTTTGTAATTTTAATTCTCGGTGCGCTCTGTTTTTCGACACTGTACATCGACATGACTACTTCGCAATTCACATCCAGGTGCTTGGCATAAGGTTCACTGAACCAGTTTCGGGCTATTTGTCGTACGTTCCACTCTCGACCAGCGCGCGAAATAATCGAACACTTACGTTTTTCCGTCCGAGCTTCGATATCTCTTATTTTGTTACGCTGGTCATTTCTACCTATGTAGTTAGCACTCAGCAAAATATTTCGTATTCGAATTGCAAAGATCTTTTTTAATTTATGTCGTTATTCTGTCTTCTGTATAATTCTACATTTGATCTCAAATATATGTGCCCATAAATCAATCTGTTGCCTAAAATATTCCTTGCTATCCTGCGCTCTCTTTTGATTAACATATCGACTAGTCCCCGTCTATTCGCAGCCAAAGTCTCCGAAGCATATAATCCTTCCGGTTTGACAACCGTTCCGCAATGTTTTAATTTTGTTCCAGTGCTCAGCGTCTTCTTATTACAGAAGTTTTGGTCAGGTAATATGATAGGTGCAATTTTGTAAACTTAATATTGTTAGTTTCTTGATCTAGGTTATTCTGTTCGATTACCTTAACCTAGGTATCTAAATTTCCCTTAGTTGAAATTCTGTCACCAACTCTTACCCACTACAAGCTTCATACCACGTGTCGACGCAATTAAGTTGATGACATTGCGTGTATACGTGTAAACAGTTCGGCTTGCTGGGGCCGCTAAAAACTGAAACTGCCATCCGATTCTAAGTAGACTGACGATATCTCCAGCTTTGGAGGAGAAACGTTAGGCGGAGAAACATGCGGCTTAATACCCATAAAACAAGAATCTCTTGGGTTAAATAAGAAACTGTGGAAGAAATCATACTGCGTCTAATTAGACAACCTGTATTCCAATAAGATTTGACGACCATTATGCTGCCACCATCCTGCAACTCGTGTAGGGGACATGAGAGGCAGAAGAGTAATATACAGGTGCAGAGGCAAAGTCAATCGTTTTTCCTTCGCTCGCTGAATACCAGAAAATAGTCACCATTGTTACGAAATATACTCCGGCACGCAGTATGGAGTGGCTTGCAGAGTTATGTATTTGTAGGTCCCGACCTATTGAGAGACGTAGCAAAGTCACGGGAAACGTACTGTGTATTTGGACTGCCGGATACTGATTTGAGATCCGAATGCAAGTCCACTGCGCCACCTCACTTCGCAATGGATACGACGATATCTCTGTGCAGTTCACGTATCATGTACTCTGAGAAATAAATGAGAAAAATACAGTAATTTTTTCCGTGTGTCGACGTTTTCGAGTGTGCGCACTGCTAGGTTTTACAAGAAAGCGATAATGTCCGTACAACTCCGAGAGCAGTGTAAGACGGTACAAACTGACCAGCGGACAGATCACATTTGAGCGCGCATTCTGGCGCTGGACAGTTCGAGAGCTTTGTGTGCAGAAGGAAGCCAGTCGGTATTGATTGTCTGACGGATCTTCCCTGCCAGGAGCGGGACGCCGCTCTTCGTGACTCATCCGAGGCTGCTTTATTCCGCTTTTACAACTCATAACATTCCGAGGCTCCGGAGGGCAGTCAGAGCGCTCGGTAACCCCACTGCACTCGCCGGAAGGTCCATTTCGGTGGCTCTGACCTCTATGTTTGCGCATATACTCAGCAAACCAGCGTCCAGTTCTTGGCATAGAGTAGTTCGCATTCTATTTCATATACATACAGTATAAGAAGTGATCAACACTTGCTGCAGTGTATGTGCAACATACCGCGAGTCCGATGCCAGTATTTAAGCACCGATATACCCTGGGGTGACAAAACTCGTGGGATAGCGAGATGAATGTATACAGGTAGCGGTAGTATCGTGTACACAATGTATAAAAGTCAGTGGATTGGCGGGGCTGTCATTTGTACTCAGGTGATGTATGTGAATTGGTTTCCGACGCGATTATGGTCGCACGCCGGCAATTAACAAACTATGAACACGGAATGGGAATTGGAGCTATACGCATGGGACATTCCAGTTCGGAAATCGTTGGGGAATAACGACACAGAGCAGCGGGGTTTGCGTAGAGTCGTACGTTCTAACACACGGGAAATAACCGCAGAAATCTATGTGAGGCGAACGACGAACGTATCCATTAGGACAGTGCAGCGAAATTTGGCATTAATAGGCTGTGGCAGCAGACGGCCGATGAGAGTGCTCATCCTAATAGCTCGACATCGCCTGCAGCATCTCTCCTGGGCACATGGCCGTATCGGTTGGACCACAGACCACTGGAAAATCGTGGCCTGGTCAGATCAGTTCCGATTTCTGGTCGCACTAGCTGTTGATAGGGTTAGAGTGCCACGAAGCCGTGGGCCCGAGTTGTCAGCAAAGCACTATGCAACCTGTAGCCGGCTCCGTAATGGCGTGGACTGTGTTTACATGAAGTGGAATGTACTGTGTCCTCTTGCCCAATACAACCGATCCTTGACTGGAGATGGTTATGTTCCGCTACTTGGAGACCATTTGCAGCCATGCATGGACTTCATGTTCCCAAACAACGATGGATTTTTTTATGGATGACGACGCGCAATGTCTCCGTGCCAAAATTGTCCGCGATTGTTTGAAGAACATTCTGGACAATTCGAGCAAATGATTTGGCCACCCAGACAGCCCGACATAAATCCTATCGAATATTAATGGGACATGCACAAAATGATGTACCGGCACCACTTTCGCAATTATGGACGGCTGCAGAGGCAGCATAGCCCAGTATTTCTGCTGGGGCTTTCAACGGGTAAGCCGAGCAGGAGGAGTCCGTGACGGTTTTAGGAGGGATTCCGTGAAGTTTGTCACCTCAGTGTGTAGGCAAGGGTTTAGTGAGACCTTTGTGTCTTTCCGACGTGCATGCGGTAAACGTTGAGAAGTGAACTATTGCGAGATTATTAGCAAATGCGTCCAGACAGGAATAACGTGCTGTTGTCCTTTTCCTGGCTACAGAAGGATAAACAGCGGTAGACATCCCACGCAGAATGAAGAATGTATATGGGGCAGCATATCTGTCGAAAACCGTCGTGCTGGTCGCGATTCGAGACAAGACGCCGATCGATCTGGGATGCTGGCGTCTTGCATTAAGGACAAATTGAAGTGAGAGACATTGGAGCACCCGCCCTGTAGTCATGATCTCTTACCGTTCGATTATGACGCCTTTTGTCCCTTAAAAAAGGCCTTCAAGCGTCGACGACTCCCGTCGGACGAGGATGTACAGCAGGCAGTTACCTACTTTCTCACGCAGCAGGACACGGTGTATTACCAGACGGGTATCTTCAAACTGGTACGCCGGTGCAATGGTTGTCTCAGTGCTCAAGGCCATTTTAAGATACTGGCGTTGCTATTCTGGACTGTACGGCCTTCGAACTGAAACTTTTTGATCGCCGCTTATATAATTTTGAAGTGCATGACTTCACATAACACCACGTATTAGGGTTTCTTGGCGTTCTGATCGCTTGTCGAGCGTGGGAAGAAGACTGCTTAAACACCCTGGTGCGCGCCGTAAAGCCTGATCTTGTTTCTGAGGCCCCTACGGGAGCGATCCGGAGGGGGATGTAGAATATTCTTCATTCGTCACTTAATTCTCGTTCTTGAAAGTTTGTCAGAAGATTTTCACTGCATATTTTGTGGCTATCTTCGAGTTTTTGGCAATTCAGATGTGTCAACATTACCGCGATGCCCTCCCTTAAGTCACACAAACCTACGAACGTACGTACGGCTCTTCCCTGTACACGTTCTTCAATATCCTCCTGTTACTACTATTTGGTACGGGTCACACAATCTTGAGCAGTATTCTGAGACGGAACACACACGTGATTTCTAAGTAGTCTCACTGCATTTTCCCAGTGAATAAACTGACGCGTGTCGCCTGATTTGCCTGCTACTTAGCCTATGCGACCATTTAATTTAATAATCAAATAGTACGATTTTACTCATTCTACTTTTGAATCGTATATATTGTAAGATACTACGTTTCTACGTTTTGTGAAGTGCAGAATTCTACATTTCTGTTATTTTAATAAGTTAATAATTTTTGCACCGATTGGAGATCTTATCAAGATTCAACTGAACATTTTCGAGACAGTATTTCATTGCAGATAACCATATGGTCTGCAGAGGACACTATTAATATTATCTCCCAGGTCATAAATATACAGTGTGGACAGCAAACATCTCCACACACCCGTGTACCGATGGACTGAGGCGGATGTGCATTGCAAACGGTGGTTGTAAAATACCGCACGGAGTCAGCGGAAGGAACCACTCGCGAGTTGCAAAGCGCTAGCAGCGTTCCAACTCGCGCAGTTGTTATGAGTAAGGCGTTAAAAGGAACGGCGTACAGTGGTCGAGCAGCTCCTCGTGTGCCACACATTTCTGTAGTCTGTACTGAGCGATGCTCGAGCAGGTGTGGAGAGTGACGCCACGGGACAGTGGATCACTGGAAACGAGAGTTCGCGGCAGTCCGGGGGAAGGGTTTGGGTTTGGCGACTGCCCGAGGAGCGTCACCTGCCATCGTTTGTAGTCCAACAATAAAGTACGGAGGAGATGGTATTAAGGTGTAGTTTTTTCTGTGTCAGGACGTGGTCATTGTGTAGCCCTTAAGAAGTATATAAACACATTTTACAGCGTAGTGTACTGCCACCAGTAGAGGAACTGTTCGGAGGCGATGATTGATTGTACCAACATGACTGTCCATCCTGCAGCTTTCGGGAGCCAGTAGTTTCTGGACCATAACATTCCTGACATGGAGTGGCTTGCCCAGAGTTCAGACCTGAACACAACGGAACACCTCTGACAATAGAACGTTGACTTCGTTCCAGAGCCTGACGCCCAACATCACTACCTTCTCCAATTTCTGCTCTGGATGAAGAATGGGCCGCCATTGCTCCACCGGCATCCAGACACTTCACTGTAAGTGTCCCCAGCAGAGTCCAAGCCGTCATAAAGGCCAGGGGTGGACACAGCCCATACTAATGTCCGCTAATGGCTGCCCGGAACCTTTTATCAGATATTCTATGGGGATGTAGCTTCAGGTTCGTGTTTAATGTTCTGTTCATTTTAAAGAACACTTGTGAAGTACGCAGACGCTCTTCTGGCACTGGTAATACGAATGTAACACTCCGGACCATATGACGTCGTAGGCTTTCCCGGCGTTATAAGTCTTGAAATTCTCTTCAGGTTTGCTGCCGGATCCTAAAACCAACTCGATTCAGTATTTCGGCTATTTAACTGTTCGCCATCTTCAGGACAACGCAGCTGCTGCAGAGTCCCGCTGAGAACACATCGATTACACACACACACACACACACACACACACACACAGAGCAGCATCTCCCGAATCTCAGCGCCTATTCCTCCCCTCCAGCTTCTCTGCATTGACGCAGGCTGTTTCTCAGAGCCGCGTGGTTTGAGGCGCCATGTAACGGATTGCGCGGCCCCTCCCGGCGGAGGTTCGAGCTCTTCCTCCGGAGGTTCGAGCTCTCCCTCGGGCGTGTGTGTGTGTGAGGTTCGAGCTCTTCCTCCGGAGGTTCGAGCTCCCTCGGGCGTGTGTGTGTGTGTGTGTGTGTGTGTGTGTGTGTGTGTGTGTGTGTGTGTGCGTGTGTGTATTTTGTTCTTGGCATAAGTTAGTTTAAATGGTGTGTAAGTCTAGTGACCGATGACCTCAGCAGTTTGGTCCCTAAGGAATTCACATAAATTTGAAAATTTGTTTCTCAGACTGTAGCGCGGTCCAAAATAGTCTTACAGCGAATTTACTTGGGTGAGACTTCCAGTAATTACAGTCACTGATACTATCAAGAACAGCACAAATTTGACACTGTCGCAAGTACGCAGAACAGACAATAACTGCAACGAGTGCACACGTCGAGTTTAAATTTGTGTCACATGTTAAGGTCTGCGATCGCTTTGCGATGTAAAAGGAGAAGTTTCTACGTCAGTACAACCAAAAGATTCGGCTATTTATGCCACATATTTTCAAACTCGGAAATTGACTCATCAAAACCTAATGGGAAGAAAAAAGGTTTCACAGTACAAATAAAGAAAAAGAATCAGAAAATTGGCAATGTGTAATTATATAACACGAAAAAAATATTTGTCATTTGTTAACCAAGTTCGTACTACAAATTAAGACACCCAGTATCAGTGTCGATAACAAGCAAAACTCTTCGAGATGTCGATCACCGGAATGGATGAACTGTCTATACACGTAGTTAAGTTTGTATGGAACGCTCAATGCGCGAGTCCTATTCGCACCTGGCCGGTTTTTTATGTGTAAATGTCTAGGTCACTAGTCAGTGTTAATAAAGGTACATCGAATGTTCGTAAAGGTACGTCTGCAGAACGTTCAGCGTAAGCATGTCTGGACGGTACAAGTAGGCGAAAGATGCGTAACAGTGTAACAAAAACTGACGGTCAAATGTTCAGGACGAACTCCAAACAAACATAAGAAGAAACTAAACTGTATAGATATGAGCTTAGTAATCCTTTATATCAACTTTATAACTAACATTTCTGGTACATCGATCACGGGAAACACACAGAAACAGAATACTAGCATACCACAAGAAACTCATTCTTACAAGATAAGTTAACAATGCCCTCCACTGCATTGAATACCAGATGCGCTGGTAGTGCTGTGGAGGCCGAGTTGCCACTGTTGTTACGGCAGACCGAGTTTGTGAGTTCGAGAAACGGCTTCTGGTGCAGTACACCGCTAAGACAGTTTCTTCCTGCCACCATTACACAGCTACGCCCGAGGGTCAGGTAACAGGATAGGAGAAAGAAGGTTCTACAACACTCCAACAAATTAGTAACAAAGTCACACAGATAATTTAAAGGTTGACTTATCTTTGGAATAGTGGAATCATTAAATCTGCAACTCCGCTTGTAACATAACACAAAAAGGCCCTCAATGACGAAATGCAAATAAACGTAGGTAAGCTTGACAGTACATAGCAAATGCAATTTAGAATAACTGTCTGCTCACTAAACGACGTCCCCTGTCTAAGTCAGCCCTGGAAGATCATCTATAACCAAGTGGGCGAGAGCTACTCTTCTCTCTTCCAAGTAGGCACCTGTCCGTTGTCGTCCGGGTATTGGCCGATTGTACTCGGCAGGCAATTGGCCGAGACGAAGTCGATATCTTCATCCACAGCCCTGCCCGTTGCGCTGGTGGAACTCGCGCTAGTAGGGTGTCTCTATGGCACTAGCACCAGCTGGCCTCTTTGCGCCGGTGGTGCTTTTGCCCTGGCTGCATCTTGTTCGGGCGACACAGCAGAAACATCCCTATATATGCAGTCGCAGCGGAAGACGAAATGCTGAATCGTGGGCATTCGCTACTCTTCACGCACCTGCTGTACATAATTTTGTGACGAAACGCTCGTTGTGCGAAATGCCGGCAACCTCGGATTCCGTAATCAAGCCTGGGTACACTGCCGCCAAGGTGAGCTGCCTGCCTTATCTCCGAGTCAAGGGCACGCGCCAGAGTCGTAACGCGGTGGTTTCCTTCGAGTTGCGAAACTGTGTCCGATCACTGAAAGCGGCTTGGAAACGGGGTCTGGGAGCTTTATTCGGCTCTAGCAGTCATCCGCACCGACTTTGGGCCAAGGCTCTGAAGCACTTCCAGCTCTCGACTCTGGCCGAGTGCCACTTCGGGTGAAAATTACACGGCCTACCGCGGAAAGTGGAAATAACGTGTGGCAAAATTAGAACCGCTCTGTTTTTCAGCGGCGTTTTCTGCTTCTTCTTTGAGGTTAGCGTTTAGCCTGTAAAAGGTCTTTCCTTTTACGAGTAAAACATTCCACTGCTGCTTCTTTTAACGCCCTCTGCCTTTTTGATCTAAAATGTTGTGGCCGGTAACACAGCATAGCGCGTAACTTTTTAGAAAGTTGTGTTCCTGTATTGTAGTGATCTCTGACGAACTTCACGCTCATATTACACAACGCAGTCGTTAGCTGATCATCAAACTAAGGCTCTACTCTTTTTTTTTATAGATATTTCGTTGCTTAGTCGACGTCATGACAGACGGCGCGCTGATTATGACAGTTTAAGTGTTGTTAACGCCCTCTGGGAGGTAGTTTTGAGAGCTGTGCAACAACTTGAAACATGCCTCAGATCAAGAATGACGCAGTCGCGACTCTCCAATCTACTCCTTCTTCGTGTTCATCCCGACGGGGCTATGAAAATCAATCTCATGTACCTCATGAAAGAATTTGTTTTACGAACTGAGGAATCGAAAATTACGTTCAGAAATTGACTGTAAATTGTGAAACAAGAGAAAAACATTCTTGTGCTTCAAAGATTATGTTTTCTTATTTTTCGTTAAGATGCGGCGCAATGTGCTTGTAAAATAGTGACAGTAATAAACGTAATAATAATAATAGTGATAATAGCAAGAATTGAGAAAGCAGTAAAAGGTCCAAGGTGCAGACTTTGTAAAGAATCTGACGAAACAGTCGACCATATCTTGAGCTATTGCAAAAAGATCGCTCAACCTGATTACAGGCAGAGGCACAGTGATGTGGCACGAATGAACCACTGGAACGTATGCAAAAATTACCGTCTTCCGGAGGGAAGAAAATGTTGTGGTCACAAACTACAAAAAGTTGTAAAGCGATCATGCCACGTTGCTGTGGGACTTCGGACAGATCGAATGCTGTCATCATAACCGTGGAGAAGAAATTTTGGATCACTGACGTCGCCTTCCCAGGTAATAGCAGAATCGATAAGAAACAACTGGAAAAACTCACCAGATACGAGGACTTGAAAATCGAACTAGAACGTCTGTGGCGTAAACCAGTCGATCTTATTGGTTCTCTTCACACTCGGAGCAAAGTATCTTAATGGCACTTCAAAACATTTCGCATTGATAAAATATCCGCCTGATAAATAGAAAAAGCGACTTTAATCAGTTCTGCACAAGTTATCCGCTGATACAAAATGGCTCTGAGCACTATGGGACTTAACAGCTGTGGTCATCAGTCCCCTAGAACTTAGAACTACTTAAACCTAAGGACATCACACACATCCATGCCCGAGGCAGGATTCGAACCTGCGACCGTAGCAGTCGCACGGTTCCGGACTGCGCGCCTAGAACCGCGAGACCACCGCGGCCGGGCCGCTGATACATCTCGCAGTCCCAGACTCTTGGGAAGTGTCCAACTAATTGCAAAATACGAAATCCAGCACAGAGAGCTTATTTTCTGTGTTCGCTGTTATAATACCAATAATAATAATAATAATAGCAAACTATTTCAAGAAGCTGTTAAACAGTGAGGAACCAAGAGCGAAGTTTCTAAAACTAAATCCAGGATGCACCAACTCAGAATGTTCCAGCATGGCTGGAATCTAAAGTATCATTAAACTTTTGAGGAATGACAAGGTCCGCGGGTAAGATTCGATCACTGCTGAAATGTGGAAATTAGCAGGAGCTGGAAAGCTACAGGGAGTCTTTCAAAAAGTCTGGGAAACAGACGCTATGCCATTAGATGGGAAAACGGCATTAATACGCCCAATCCACAAAAAATTGTTTTGCTGAAAGGTGTGTGTGTGTGTGTGTGTGTGTGTGTGTGTGTGTGTGTGTGTGTGTGTGTCTAATTCACGTTAGACGAATTCAGTAAATAGATTTGCTTGCGCCCAAACGCCGCCCGCTCCCTTTCCCCCCTCCCGCACGCGCGCACGGACACACACACAAAATAAATATCGGATGCAGATTCGCGAAGCGTTTCTCGTATCCTGCGCGTGCTCGCTGTTCCAGCGAGCCCTGCCGCTACCGGCTGCCACTGGTTGCCACTGGTGGAGCGGCGCAGTGGCTCGCTGACTGGTAGAGACTGTAGGGACATTGGCGTGAAGGAGGCGACCTTGGCTCTCGCCTCGCCGAGTCCCGCTTTCGTTCCACCGTCGCTAAGGGGACGTGGTCCTCCGCTTTGTCGCCAGCTGCCTGTTTTGTTTGCGTCCGGTTGCAGCAAACGTCATTTCATGTACCCGAAAGTGCTCGTGTGCTCGAGATATGCGTTTACCTTTTCTGCGTACCGTATGTCACCTGCCCCCAGGAAGCGATAGGATGAGAAGATGGAAGACCATTGGGAGGGATGTGAAAGGAAATTGGCCGCGTGCTTTTTGAAGTATGCTTCTCGGTAAGATA
This sequence comes from Schistocerca serialis cubense, assembly GCF_023864345.2. Lineage (NCBI taxonomy): Eukaryota > Metazoa > Arthropoda > Insecta > Orthoptera > Acrididae > Schistocerca > Schistocerca serialis. The sequence continues at coordinate 468,329,658 of NC_064646.1, read as the reverse complement.
GGTCTGATGAGAAAGAACGCAGCGGAGTGAACGTAGGTATCCTAGACAGTGGACTTGCATTGGTTCGAACCGGGATTCAAATCTCCCTTCAGATTTGGATTGTACGAGGGTGAGTCAAATGAAAACTTTAAATTTGTAATAACAAATCGAAATTTCGCGCCGTTATCCTGTAAGTTGGTAAGCGTGCTACAAACAGCGTGCAGAATGTCCTGTAGATGGCAGCATAGTGCAGATACACACATACCGGACCAGTATCAGTATAAAGATGGCCGCCCCACTTGCGGCTTGCACCAGGGAAGAACAGCGTTTTTGCCTGGTGAAGGTGTGAAACCTATTGAAATTCATCGACGAATGAAGGTTCAGTACGGTGATGCATGTTTGTCACAGCAGCAAGTCTACGAATGGAGTAGGAAGTTCGTAAATGGTGTGACTTCAGTGGAAGATGCTCCTCGTCCAGGTCAGGCACAACGAGTTGTGACTCCACAGAACATTGCAGCATCAACTGCCATAGTGAAGGAAAACCGCCGAGTGACACTGAATGACATTGCAGCATGTTTACAGATTAGTCGTAGGTCAGCACACCACATTGTGTATGATGTGCTCCAGTTTCACAAAGTGTCTGCAAGATGGGTGCCATGGCAGCTGACTCCTGAAGTGAATGACGTGTTGATGCTTATGAAGAATTTCTTCGGCGCTTTGAACGAGAAGGTGATGGCTTCGTTGCAAGAATCATTACCGGAGATGAAACCTGGGTTCACTTTCACCAACCGGAAACGAAGAGAGCGAGCAAGGACTGGCGCCATTCCTCATCACCAAAACCAAAGAAGTTTCGAACAGAACCATCAGCAGGGAAGGTTATGTTGACTCTCTTTTGGGACCGTAACCGCGTCGTTTTGGAACATAACATGCCTAGAGGGACCACTGTCACCAGTGCATCATACACAGATCTCCTAAAAAATCATCTGCGGTCTGCAATCAACTCAAAGCGACGTGGATTGCTGTCAGCAGGTGTCCTTTTGCGACATGACAATGCAAGGCCCCACACTGCCCGTACAACAGTTGCAAGAATCACAGACCTGCATTTTGAGTGTCTTCCTCATCCACCATACTCACCAGACCTTGCCCCAAGTGATTTCCGTATGTTTGGACCACTCAAAGACGCAATGGGAGGAAAGAAGTTCCGTTCTGATGAAGAGGTACGCCACGCGGTGCGTGAGTGGTTGCGCGGACTACCAAAAGAATTTTTTTCTAAAGGAATTTATGCACTTTGTAAGCGCTGGAGGACTTGCATTGAGCGTGGGGGAGATTATGTTGAAAAGTGATACAGCTTTGTACCACTTTTGCACAATAAATAATATTTAAAAAAATATTTAAGGTTTTCATTTGACTTACCCTCGTATGTAGATTCCCTAAATCACTGCAGATGAAGGCCAGCATGATTTATTTAACAGGCTCATGGCCTATTTCGTACTCGCGATAGCCTGTCTCCCTGTGACTCCGTCTCTAATGACCTCGAAATGAGCGTGGCCTTTGACTGGTAACTGCACTGGCTTCCTACGAAGAATCGCCTCCTGCAGTCTGTCCTGTCACACTACAGGATTACCGGCCTTCGTAGCCGAGGTCGATAGAGCACCGTTGTGCTATCCCGGCCACATCGCAGTTGACCATAGTTGGGGGGGGGGGGGGGTGGGGGGGGGGGCGTCTGCGGGCCGTTTACTGGACCGAGCTAAGGAACGACGCTACCTTGGAAGCAAAATAACCCATTGGCTTGTGCGCACCACAAGTGCTTGGCAGAGGGTTAACAGAACCACTTTCAGACTAGTTTTCTACCGCCCCACACTGCAATAGCACGTGGGAAAAATATAACACCTAAATCTTGCCGCGCAGATTTGATTTCTCTTGTTATTTGATGGTGCCCATTTCCCACTGTGGAGGTGCGAGCCAATAAAACGATCTGGCATTCGGAGGCAGAAGTTAATGATTGTACTTCCGCGAAAAGATCTCGTGGCAACGGAAACCGGCTTTGTTTCAATGATTGTCACCCCCAACTCGTTTCTCACATGCGTATCACTCTTTCGCCTACTTCGTGGTAATGCAGACCGAGATACCTAAGTTTGTTTGAAGATCTGTACAGCTTGAGAAGTGTGCGATCTGTGAAGTAGTAAAAGGACTACCACTATCGTAGGGAGAAGAAAGCAGGGGTCCGCCGTTCGGACCTCCGACGGCCCAGTCGGGACCCACCGAGCGCCGTGTCATCCTCGTTATTTGAAGGCGGTACGGTGGGGCGTCGGGTGAGCACAGTGCTCTACCGGCAGTCGTCGGGTTCGCAGATCACGGAGTATGATATCCGCCGGTATCGTTTCGCCACGCCAAAGTCGGCACCGCAAATTGATATCACAGGCATTAGCGAGGACGCGCTTCTGTTCACAAGGACGTATGAGAGACGCTCCTGAAGACAACGCCTCCCCTTTCGGCAACAGCAGCGTCCTCGCGCCGAAGTCAATATAGTATCGAGCCAGCAAGACCTCTGCCCCTGTTTGTGACGTCCTCTGAAAGGGTCAGCATCATAGTATAGGACCAACTTGGTTCTTAAAGTTTCCGATGGACTTCTTTATTTGACTGTTCAGCATTACACCTCAAGAGAATAGTCGTTAATTAGTGCAAGTCCATGGCATTTCTAAACTATTCAGTACTCCTATGGCAAAGAACGGTGTCAAACTTAACTAAATCTTTTATTCATTTATGTAAGTGACCTATAGTAGAACCTTCCTAATCCGTCCTCTAAGACCGGGAGCATTCGTGGAACGCAAAACAGGTAGGATTATCAGAGGAACACCTTTATTGAGACTTAACATCACAACACAGTACTTTAATTTTCAACTGGAAGTACTGTCTGAGATTTTGTTAACAGTAAAAAGCCGGCCGGAGTGGCCGAGCGGTTCTAGGCGCTTCAGTCTGGAACCGCGCGGTCGCTACGGTCGCAGGTTCGAATCCTGCCTCGGACATGGATGTGTGTGATGTCCTTAGGTTGGTTACGTTTAAGTAGTTCTAAGTTCTAGGGGACTGATGACCTCAGCAGTTAAGTCCCATAGTGCTCAGAGCTATTTGAACCATTTCTTTGAACAGTAAAAAAACGAGAAGAAAATGTTCACACATTAAAAAATCTTTCAAGAAAGTGTAATGTACAGTGTGCCTGTGCAGTAAAATACGACAGTATATTCCGCAATTTCGTTGTCCACAAAATGTCTGTTGGGGTAGACGTAGGGCTTTGCTCCATGTATGGCCTATATCAAATGCATTTCTAGCATTTATATGTGATACCCGGGCCACACACGTTCATTGTCTTTGTTCCCGTCATCATCTTTCTCGTTGTTCGAACTACAGCGTCAGTCAGTTGGTCGCATGGTAATTCTGTATCCGTTGTCCAGTCATCGTCAGCTGTACTGATCCACTGACTCACGTCGCAGAGTTCAACGCCCGGTTGTAGAGACAGCGTCACATGTTTACGTTTATTTGGTTCCAATATTTAGTTTTACACACTTTAATATTCAAGAAGAACACTCTCGCTAATTTATAAAACAAATGCGTGCCAAATAACACTTATGCATTATGCATTTTTTGTTTTATTATAGTTTTTTTTGAGTCCTCAGTCTTCTGACTGGTTTGATGCGGCCCACCACGAGTTCCTCTTATGTGCTAACCTCTTCATCTCAGAGTAGCACTTGCAACCTACGTCCTCAATTATTTGTTTGACGTATTCCCATCTCTGTCTTCCTCTACAGTTTTTGCCCGCTGCAGCTACCCCTAGTACCATGGAAATATTCCTTCATGTCTTAACAGATATCCTATCATCGTGTCCCTTCTCCTTATCACTGTTTTTCACATATTCCATTCCTCTACGATTCCGCGCAGAACTTCCTCACTCCTTACCTTCTCAGTCCACCTGCTTTACAAGATTCGTCTGTGGCACCACATATCAAATGTTTCGATTCTCTTCTCTTCCGGTTTTCCTACAATCCGTGTTTCACCATCATACAATGCTTAGCTCCAACCGTACATTCTCTGAAATTTCTTCCTCAAATTATGGCCTATGTTTGATACTAGTGGACTTCTCTTGGTCAGGAATGCTATTTTTGCCAGTGCTAATTTGCTTTTGATATCCTCCTTGCTCCGTCCATCACTGGTTATTTTGCTCCCTAGGCTGAATAATTCCTTAAATTCTTCTTTCGCGACCTTCAATCGTGATGTCACATTTCTCGCTGTTCTCGTTTCTGCTACTTCTCATTACTTTTGCCTTTCTTCGATTTACTCTCAGTCCATATTCTGTACTCATTACCCGTTCATTCCATTCAGCAGCTCATTAATTCTTCTTCACTTTCATTCAGGATAGCGAAGTCATCAGCGAATCCTATCATTGATATCCTTTCATCTCAAATTTTAATTCAATTCCTGAAGCTTTCATTGCTTCTTCGATGGACAGATTGAACAGTAGGGGCAAAAGACTACAGCCCTGTCTTACATCCTTTATAATCTGAGCTCTTTGTTCCTGGCCGTCTACTCTTATTATTATTCCCTCTTATCTTTTTGGAACATCTTGCACCATTTTACGCTTTTTTCCACGTCGACAAATCGTGTTAACGTGTCTTAATTTTTTTAGCCTTGCTTCCATTATCGACCGCAAAATCAGAATTGCCTTTCTGGGCCCTTTTACCTTTGTTTAAGCCAAACTGGTCGTCATCTAACATATCCTCAATTTTCTTTTTCATTCTTCTGTATATTATTCCTGTAAGCAATTTAGATACACGAGCCGTTAAGCTGATTACCAATTATCTGACTGAATAGCGTGTCTAGCATGTCCTAATGCACAGTGCCATACGGCTTTCCTTTCTACGGGATGGGCGCTCGTACAAAATGGCGTAGTGATAGTTCTAAAAAGGACGAATTTGTTTTGGTTCTCTTGCGGCCGCTTGTTTATACCGTCGAACACGTGCCCTACGGCAGCATCGTCTGGCTGCAGGAAGACACTATCCCAAGATACAAGTTGGCGATTCACTCTTGTCTACCAATCACCTGCCAGAGCAGAACTTTCACCTGCTCAGTGGGGCGATAGAATGTGACGTCGGTAGTGACTTGACAACCGAAATATGACGTTAGAATTGGACTAAAAACAGTCTCGACTGCAAAACATTCATTTCTATGGTAATTAGTTTCGGTCAGTATTTGACCATCGTCAGACCATGACTCCACGAGCGTCAACTTTTCTCCTCTCGTGGAGTCACAACACCCGATTCGTTAACCAACAATGCCTAGAATCACGGTATGAGCGTCTGAGGATGGTCAAATATTGACCGAAACTGGTTAGCATCGAAATAAGTGTTTTAACGGCCGAGACAGTTTTTAATCCATTTTTAAAATACTTTTACTCAGACCACTGTTCCTTTACGAGAAATGTTCTTAAAATTTATGAAATAAGATGGTAAGTAGGAAAGACCATCCCGCAGAATCTAGCTCTTAGTCGCCCTGAAGAGGACCGTTGCAGAGACCGCCGGAACGTCCGTGGTACAGTAGTTTTAGTTAGGCGCGGTGTAAGACACTAAGTGTTTCCATACAGACGAGTTGAGTGCGCCTGCGTGTCCTTGACCGCCTGGTTGCGGTGAGTAACCGGACACCTCTGCCTGGTGATGGCAGCGCTGTCTGTCTATTTTGGAGGCGCCGACCAGCGGCCGCCATTGAGTCTTGAGAGCGCCGGCCGATGTAGGCCGACAGGCGCGATGCCCCACGTCTCGCTGCTGCAGCGCGGAATGCTCTGCCTGCTTGCTCGTTTATACACTGAAGCGCCAAAGAAACTTGTATGGGCATGCGTATTCAAATATAGAGATACGTAGACAAGCAGAATACGTCGCTGGCGGTCGTCAACGCCTATATACGACAAGTGTCTGGAGCAGTTGTTATATCGGTTATTGCTGCAACGGTGGCAGGTTACCAAGATTTAAGTGAGTCTGAACGTGCTGTTATAGTCGGCGCACGACCGATGGCACACAGCATCTCCGAGGTAGCGATGAAGTGGGAATTTTCCAGTACGACCATTTCACGAGTGTGCCGTGAATATGAGGAATACGGTTAAACATTATCCCACATCGCTGTGGCCAGAAAAAGATCGTGCAAGAACGGAACCAACGACGACTGAAGAGAATTGTTCAACGTGACAGAACTGTAACCCTCCCGCAAATTGCTGCAGTTTTCATTGCTGGGCCATCAACAACTGTCAGCGTGCGAATCATTCAACGGAACGCCATCGATTTGGGCTTTCGGAGCCGAAGGCCCACTCGTGTACCCTTGATGACTGCGCGACACAAAGCTTTACGCCTCGCATAGGTCTGTCAGCACCGACACTGGGCTGATGGTGAGTGGAAACGTACTGCCTGGTCGGACGAATCTAGTTGCAAATTGTATCGAGCGGATGGACGTGTACGGGTATGGAGACCACCTCATGAATCCGACCCTACATGTCAGCACGGTACTGTTCAACCTGCTGGAGGCTCTGCAATGGTATGTGGGCGTGCGCAGTTTGAGTGATGTGAGACCCCTGATACGTCCAGTTATGACTCTGATGGGTGACACTTACCTAAGCATCCTGTCTGATTACTCGCATCCATTCATATCCATTGTGCATTGCGGCGGACTTGGGCAATTGCAGCGGGATAACGCGACACCCACACATCTACAATTACTACAGAGTGACTCCAGAAACACTCTTCTGAGTTTGATGGCCACCAAACTCGCGAGACACGAACGTTATTGAGCATATGTGGGATGCTTCGCAACGTATTGTTCAGAGAAGATCTCCAACCTCTCGCACTCATACGGATTTATGGACAGCCCTGCAGGACTGATGGAGTCAGTTCCCTCCAGCACTACTTCAGACATTTGTCGGGTCCATGCCACGTCGTGTTGCGGGACTTCTGGGTGCTCGCGGGGGCCGTAAATGGTATTAGGTAGGTGTACCAGTTTCTTCGGCTCTTCAGTATAATACAGAGCCAGCAGCAAGCACGCTACCGAGCTACGTGGCGCATTGAGTAAAGCACTCTGTTCGCATTTCAGAAGAACAGATCTGACTAAAGTCAAGCGCAACCATCCATCCAAGGTGTGATCAAAAACTAACGGGATTTTTTTAAAATTTTGCGATGTTTATACATCTTATTTTTAATTCTTGTTTCTTGTTGATACGCATGTTTTGATGCACGTTTGCGTTTGCAACTGTTTTCATTTTTTAATGTTGACGGTCAAAAAGGTCATACGTGCCTTCGAGTGCTCGGAGAATTTTGACTTTCAGAAAAGATGGCTCAAAGAGTTTGCGTTAAACTTTGCTTGAAAAGTGGAATAAAGTATTCTACCGCATTTCGAAATGTTGACTATGAGTAAGACAAAGGTGGTCGAGGAGACGTTGTAGACGCTCTAGCACAAGTGCTGACGACGATATGGAAGAAGTACAGAAAATAGTTCATGCAAAATAACCAAATCGCCATCAGAAGATTGCTGATGATGTCGGCATATCCTTCGGCTCATACCAAGCATTTGTTTTTGGTGGATATGAAACGTGGAGCAGCAAAGTTTGTTCCGAAATTGTTGAATTACGGCCAAAAGTGACGTCGCGTGGACATCGCTTAGAAATCTCTGAGTGAAGTTGACACTGGCCCACAACTTCTAAAGAATACGCTATTGCAGTGCCCGTGTTATTCTGATTACGATGCAAATGCATGCATGTCCAAGGGAACTTTGCATCGTAATCAGAATAACACAAGCACCGCAATATCGTATTTCTCTGCCGATACCGGGCAAGCGACTTTCAAGTACAACGTCTGACCTGAACGGGAATATACATAATGGATGTTCGAGTCCAGGTCGTAGACGCATGGTTGACCACATACGGAGGTTTGGGTTTGGCGTGAGTCGTGCACCGATAGCCAAATGGTAAGGCGAGCGCTCGCGGTAAGCGAGAAATTCTCATTGTCGTCATTCCATCGTACAGCTGATGGATGTCATTATTCGCAATTGCGAATACATGTAATGTACCTCTGAAGAAGATTACAACAGATGACGAAACATGGGTATGTAGTCGAAACCGAGCCAAGACCGAAAAAATTTCGATAAATTCCATCACATCTGAAGGATTTTCTCACAGTTTTCTTTGATTACAGTGGAATAGTGCATCATAGCTTGTTGCCTTATCGTCGCACGGTCAATAAAGAATACTACGTAGAAGTTACGTGTCCTTTGCGTGAAGCAACCCAAAGAAAAGGACCAGAATTGTGGCAAAACCACTCGTGCAAATTGCATCACGATAATGTGCCCGCTCACACCTCAGTGCTTGTTCGTGAATTTTTGGCAAAAAACAAAACCGTTACGTTGCCTCATCAACCGTATTCTCCACGAAAGGTCACTCTCACTTCTTTCTATTACCAAGGCTGAAGAGAACCATGAAAGGACGTCGTTTTGCTACCACTGATGCAATAAAGACAGAATCGCTGAAGGAGATCAGCATCATTACGAAAAGTGAGTTCCAGAAGTGCTTCCAAGATTGGGGAAAGCGCCGGCACAAGTGTATTATATCTGAGGGGGATTACTTTGAAAGAGACAAAGTTGATCTTAATGAATAAATAAAGATTCTTTAAGAAAAACCAGAATTACCGTTACTTTTTGGTCACACTTCGTATATGATACTTGGTGATCTGTGTTACACGGGAATTACACCGTGGTCAGAGACATGTTTATGTGCTTAACGTTTCGTCCCCTAATGCTGGAGACATAGTCAAAAACTATAAATAACCAGTTAAACAGCCTCAGAAAAACGAGCCGTTAAAACGTAACCACGCAACACGCGGGTCGTGACGTCAACGGACCGGTGCCTGTTATCGCGAATTCGCGCCAACGTGTGTTGCGGTGTTTCTGCTGCGGTAGGTTTGGCGCTGTGTGCTTTATTTAGCACCGAGGCCCACAACGCGTCTAATTTTAATTATATGCATTTCTTGTAGATATGAGTGGTGTCTGCTCTGTGGGACGTGACGGCTGTTCGATGAAAAAGTTTCAGTGCGGATACACAACCAACGTCCGACCTGCGACGGAAATCAGAAATCTGCGAGTAGGAGGTCGCTGCGGTGCGTTGCGGCGAGCGGGAAGTTGCGAATTTTGGTCTGACGGAAAGTGTGTCCGGATGGCCGAGGCGCTTAAGGAGACAGCGCTGGAGGAGTGGGGCATCCAGATTCGTGTCCCGACCGGCACAAATTTTCAACTCTTGCCGTTGCATTACCGTAGTGCCCCGTGCGACTGGAAGTCATTGTTCCCATGTGTTTCCCATCGCCTTTCCTTTCCGTTTCTTTCGCCGCAAATATTCATGTTACTCTTTGTGTTAGTTTCTTTCGCTCTCTCTGTACATCGTAGCTAGTATTTTTTGGAACTTGGTAAAACTATAGTATCGGAGTAACGGTAAAACTATAGTATCGTAGAAACGAATTTGATAATCACGTAGTCCCAACGCATGATCTGGTTCTGTAAATTTATTCTTGTTGCCCAGGCGGCAGTCACTATTGTGTCCTTTAACCTGTTGCAGTAATTCCGTGTCGCCCGACGGCCTTGTGCAATTCTTTCAATTGAAGGCCATTTCGGCGACTTGCGTGTGCCTGACCTACCTCAATTAATCTTACCGGGAAACGGGACGTCCAGTTTAACGTGGCGTGTTCAGGTATTGAGAGGTGAAGGCTGGGTCAAGAGCAGACTGAAATATTTAGCGTCCTACCGATCAGATCACGTGACCTTTGGGTTTCCAGACATGCACTTTACCACTACACCCGACGTTATACCGTTAAGCAGAGTGTCGGTGCTTCTCTTGGTACTACTTTCTATGTCTACTAGACAGCTCGTGCAACAAATTTTCTGGTTGGCAGTTGATGGTTGGAGTGCTGACACATTATCTGCGTATCCAGTAATGCTGGCAGGAGATGTGGTATGCATGGGAATCATATCAACCTGCATCGCATCAAAAACAGCCTAAAGATGACGCACGGAAGCGTTGAAACTGGTAGCGACAAAATAAAATAAAATCATAAGGACGGCTGTAGGTGTTTGTATTTACTTGTCACGATATGAATATGGACGTCGTATCTCTGGTCGTTCAAGGTTTTTTTTTTACATGAGTGTACGCGCGGTCCATAAAACAGTCAGGTTTTGACAATACGGTGCCGACCTCTGATCTGAGTCGTCGACTGCTGCAGCTACGCAGAGATGAAAGATTGTTTATAGGGTAGGAAGAAATGGAGTACGATTACAGATTAATCGGAAACCTGTATATATATATGAAAAAAGAAGCAAGATTTCTTGTAGCAGCTCCGACTTTTGTGTCTTGCCAGTGCACTCGTACGTCGTCGCGTTCGTTTGTATGTCGGCGTAGTTCGGCACACTTCGTATCGTTTAGAGGACGCGGGCGCCGTGGTGTATTGTGAGAAGCCTTCAGGGAATAAACAAAAGCGATTGGAGCGCCCGAGAAGCGCGCAGCGGCCGTGTGAAAGGTGATTTGCGTGTTACGCAACAGCACTCTCGCAGATTGTTGGCGAGGTTGACGGTCGGCCGGCTGGCACAGTTCCGCACGCAAGTCGCTGCTTCGTGTACGGCGCAGAATCTGCGGAGACCTGCGAAACGTGTAAAAGGGGACGAGGTGACTCAGCAGCGGACAGGTCTGCAAACATTACACAGACAAATGCGGGATCACACGGGATGGAGCATTTGCAAAGATACGTGTGTGGCTGGCCGACTAAGTCTCTGTGAGGTCACAGGATTTACACTCAGCTGACGAAAGTCATGGGATAGCGATACGCACCTATACAGATGGCTGTAATATCGCGTACACGAGGTATGAAATGGCAGTGCATTTTCGGAAATATCATTTGCACCTAGCTGATTTTTGTGCAGACGTTTGCGGCTTCGTTACGGCCACACGAGAATACTAGATTTCAGACATTACCTCTCACCACAGACAACGCAGTGGCCGACGGCCTTAACGACCGAGAACAGCTGCGATTGCGCACAGTTGTTACTGCTAACTGATGAGCAGCACTGCGTGAAACAATCACAGAAATCAGTGTGGGACGGTCGACGAACGTATCCGTTAGGGCAGTGCGGCGAAATTTGGCTTTAACGGCTGTGGCAGCAGACGACCGACGCGAGTTCCTTTGCTAGCAGCACGACGTCGCCTGGGTTCGCGATCATACTGGTTGGATTCTAGACGACTGAAAAACAGAGGCCTTTTCATATGGGTCCCGATTTCAGTTGGTAAGCGCTGATGATAGTGTTCGAGTGTGGCGCAGACCCCACGAAGTCATTGACCCAGGTTGTCAACAAGGCTCTGTGCAATCTGTTGGTGGCTGCACAATAGTTTGGGCTGTGTTTACATGGAATGGGCAGGGCACTCTTGTCCAACTGAACCGATCATTGACTGGAAGTTGTTATATTCGGCTACTTGTACACCATTTGTAGCCACTCATGTACGTCATGTATCCAAACAACGATGGAATTTTTATGGATGGCAACGAGCCATGTCACCGGGCCAATGTTGTTTGCGACAGGTTTGAAGAACATTCTGAACAATTCGAGCGAATGATTTGCTCACCCAGATCCCATGACGTTTGTCACCTAATCGTAAGCCGGCCGTGGTCGTCTAGCGGTTCTAGGCGCTCAGTCCGGAACCGCGCGACTGCTACGGTCGCAGGTTCGAATCCTGCCTCGGGCATGGATGTGTGTGATGTCCTTAGGTTAGTTAGGTTTAAGTAGTTCTACGTTCTAGGGGACTGATGACCACAGATTTTAAGTCCCATAGTGCTCAGAGCCATTTGAACCATTTGAACGTAATCGTATTTTGTCACTCATTGCTTCCTTCTTCTCAGGCAGCGGTTTGAATTACTGAGACCTTCCCCAAGTTGCACGTGAAACATCCCCTTAGAAAAATTTATGAATTACTGTGCTTGGATACCCCTTACGTTATCTGATTTTTCAAACCGCTGAGCAGAACTGAACGTACTCAGATATTTCGCTCTTTACTTATCCTGATCAACACTAATCTGACATACAATATTTTCAGCGCAACGCAATCTTTCAATAATCTCTACAAAAGAGTGGCCCTGACTAACAATAACCTATACCTTTCATGAATGACGTACCTCACAAAAGTCTTCGTTACTCGAACTATTGCAATACAGCGAGCGCCAATACTGCCAGCTAAATAAAAGATTCTAACTACTGAAGGCACTAACTAGCAAGACACAGTTAGCAAATTAAAGATTCTGATGGAGAACAAACAATGTATTTACCTTGATAGTGTTCAAAAGTCATAATATATATCAGTTCATGACATCCAGTCTTACAGATTTACTCTTTCTGACGGACACACGTCCAGATCGTCTGCTCTCAAAATTCTGCTGTCCCCACATCCACCACTGCTGGCGACTCAGCTCCAACTGCACAACGCTAAGAGCTGTTCACATCCAACTGCCCAACACTACAATAGCAAATATTCCAACACTGCAAATCAGCCACAGAGTGCACACAGCACAGTCAGTGATTTTCATACAGAGCGCTACGTGGCGTTACCAACATAAAAACCTTAACAGCCTACTTACACACGTAACTAAGAGTTCAGTTTAAACTGCAAGAATCCGATACTGCTGAGCTAAAACATTATGACCAATGCCCACCACGAGGTTCAGTTCCGCCTGGTGACGTTTCGGGCGGGCGACGGACTAATGGAAGAATATAAGCGGTGCACAGACGAATTGCGGAATCTTTCTAGCGACGATACGGGTCTCAAATGGGTGAAGCCACTGATATAAGGGACTCTTGACAAAGGGCAGATTGTCACGGCGTGGCGGATGGGAAAAATGTCTCAGACGCCCCATGACAGATCATGGAGGTCAGAGGCTTGTTCGGTCTGTAAAGGCTCTGTAATAGGCGGCGATCTGTGGCAGATCTGACGACACAGTACTGTGCTGGTTCAGGCACAAGTGTTGCGAAGCACATCGTCCAGCACACGTTGTTGAACACGGGGATACGCAGCGGAGGAAAAGTACGTGTTGCCATGTTGGCCCAACAACATCGTCCATTAAGATACCAGTGCCCTCGGGATCATGAGGACTGGAGGCGCCGTCTGGTCGGATCAATCACGTTTCTTGTTAACATCAGGTCAGTGATCATGAGCGGATAGACCGATATAGAGGCCAGCGGACGCACGGAACATGCACCGTACCACGGACAGGGCCGGCCGAAGTGGCCGAGCGGTTCTAGGCGCTACAGTCTGGAACCGCGCGACCGCTACGGTCGCAGGTTCGAATCCTGCCTCGGGCATGGATGTGTGTGATGTCCTTAGGTTAGTTAGATTTAATTAGTTCTAAGCTCTAGGCGACTGATGACCTCAGAACTTGTCGCATAGTGCTCAGAACCATTCGAACCATTTGTTTCAGAATGCGAAGGCATATCTCATTGTTGGGACCACAGTAACCGTTTCACTGGAGGGAGACTGAAGCGGTACTTGCTACAGTACAAATAGAAGTGCAGTTTTTTGCTGGAATTCTGATTAGAAACTCTGAGGATGTGTTCAGAATGTTGGATAGATACCAGTGTTACTGGAAAACTGGAAACACATGCCCGGAGACCTAGCGCGTCGGTGCTCCAGCAACAGCCGTATAGAACAGCACTTCTCAGTCTGCCATTTCTACTGGCTGAAAGAGCGGTAGGAACTCGAGGTGATTCTGCGAAGTCTTACGTTAGTATTCCAGTATCTCAGGTGCTAGCATTGCCCGCTTTTGTCGTGGAAAAGGAGTGGCACGATTATTAGGAGACGAGAGATGTATGTTTTTTAATGTGACATATGATGGCAATGTACGTTTCGTTTCTCCCGTAGCACTAAGCGTTTTTACGACATTAGGCAGTCACAGCTGTGTTAATTGCCTGAGACGCCTGATTATGATTCAAATAATTCCGAAGACATAGCTCGAAGTAAAAGTATTAAAAAGTGAAAACAGCGTGATTTTTTTTTTTATCTGGTTTAATGGTCCGGTTGCGCCAGATGTATTAGCCATTGTAACCGTGCGAGGAAAAAACACCTCCTCTGATCTTTCGTTGCTACGTAGGTTTGAACCCACGATGTCCTACAGATGAATATGGATGAAGTTCTTTTTGTTTTATGTCGATGGAGCGACCAGGGCCGGGGTGGCCGAGCGGTCCTAGGCGCTTCAGTCTGGAACCGAGTGACCGCTACGGTCGCAGGTTCGAATCCTGCATCGGGCATGGATGTGTGTGATGTCCTTAAGTTAGTTCTAAGTTCTAGGGGACTGATGACCTCAGAAGTTAAGTCCCATAGTGCTCTGAGCCATTTGAACCAAATCAGTGTGGTGTCGGTGTTGCTGGAGCAGTGCTGGCGCGTGTCTTAGGTCGTCAGCCGGGATCTCTGCCAGCGGTGCCCCAGGTATTCGCTAGACTTTCTCCGGTTCACAGAAGTTCCAGTTTCACCGTCGGAACGCCGTGTCAAGAACACACAGATTCCAACAGCCTACGTCAAAACTGCGATGCTTTCTCTACTCGCGAGTAAGGCAATTCGTTCCAGTAGAAGACTTGACTTTATGCCAGAGGTTCCCAAACTTTTGTTTGTCACGCCCCCCTTCTGCCGAAAAGAAAACTTCCGAGCCCCCCCCCCTAAAAAAGTATAGACATTTTTATTAATTATCAAGAAACTATTGAAAAATTTGTGATGGTGACGTCATGTAACATGGTGGGCTGTTAATGTATCGAGTCGCAGTTATTACGTCATCAGTCTAGTCTTGTGATTATATAAGCCACTCCGAAAGTAAAGAAAGTCCTTGGTAAACAAGGAAAAATATTTGCGACCTTTGCAGATTAGTGGATGGGGGCTATTATTTTAAGTTGAGTGTAGCTTATTACTTTCACTCATTATCAAAAATAGTCACTCAGCCACGGTGTTAACGAACATCACTGATTTGTACGCCTATAGCGCTCCCCATTGTCATTGCGCATAGGTTGACATTTATGTCAACGACGACAGTTACCGAACGGCGACAAAGGCCCAGTTCCCAGAGCCAGACAAAAAATAAAAAATTAGTTTTACGCAATAATCGTGCAGACTACACAGAACTTTAAAAAATATGAATAAAACAACTTCCTTACCTTGATTACATTCCCTTGCTGCACACCATTTCTTCACCCGTATACGATTTTAGGACTACTCTTCGCTTGCCATATCTAGGATAAACTTTCGCTGTGTCTTCATCCAGAAGAAATACTATTATTAGTTGAAATAACATACCACACGTAACATCAGAATCCATAAGGATCACACGCAGTATTTATATTTAAATCAGATTCATACTTCGCTGCAGAATCATTTTTAATTTCTAAGACTTCCTCTTGTAGTCTGTCTGGCAACACATCCGCGTCAACGTGAAATGGATCCGTCGCTAACCTATAATGAATTTTATCATCACAACTGTTAGGGAAGTGTCGTTCGAATTCATCAGTGAGGTGCTGCAAATGGTTTGATATTTTACTCTTAGTATCAGTATCCTTAAAATCGTTTTGAAATCGGGCTTCTTCCACGATTCCAAACAATCTGGGAAAGCAGGAATAATTGCAGGCTAAAATTTTACGTTTCCATAGTTGCAACTTATCAGTAAACGCTTTGATGGCATCCCGATGAAAAATTATGTTTCTCTCCACTTTGTAATTTCAAATTCAATGTGTTTAAAGATTCTAAAATATCTGACAGATAAGCCAATGCAACATTAATACCGGGCTTTCTAAATTCCACATACAATTCAGTTTGTTTGTTATTTTCCAAAAACTGCATCACTTCGTCTCGAAGTTCAAATAACCTTCCTAGTATATTTCCTTTTGAGAGCCAGCGTACTTCTGTATGAAGTACTCTGCTCAGAACGAACACTTGTGCTAGTTTCGCATTCACGTCGTGCACATTTTTTTGGTGGCAAAGGGCATAACCCTGGCGTCCAAATTATGAACCCGCCAGTTCATTTGAAGCGTATACAGTCTATTAAAGTCACTGTAATCGCATCACATGGGGGTCCGCGGGTTGACAGGGTAATAAAACGGCATTTTTGCAGTTACGCAGTATACGTGATTATTACTCCGATGAACATAGCCTACTACGGCTAAAAATTATAACATGATTACGTTCAGTTCATGTGTACAAATGTACGGAATAGTTAATACCTGACTTTTCTGTTTTCCAATTGTCAGAAGTAAGTTGTTTACAAATCTGATATATTAGAATTAACGCATATCGCCTTCGTAATTTTGAGAGTTCTGTGTGTGACATTCTAAACGTGGTCTTCAAAAGCTGTATGTTCTAGGATAGGTTATTGAGATAGGATTGCGGGAAGTGGGACGTCAAACGATTGCATTTAGCACCATAATCTATCATTAATACCTGCATATTCATTTTTATTAAAATATCGATATTAAAAAGAAATATTAGGCTTATACCACTAACTCCATCTGGCCCCCCTTGCAACATCATCAGGCCCCCCCCCCCCCTCCAGGGGGGCGCCCCCCCCCCCCCCCCCCCCCCAGTTTGGGAACCTCTGCTTTATACACTGAGGCGACAAAAATCATGGAATACTTGCAAATATCGTGTAGGTCCTCCTTTTGCCTGGCGTAGTGCATCAGCTCGATGTGACGTGGACAACAAGTCGTTGGAAGTCCGCTGCAGAAATATAGAGCCATGCTGCATTTGTAGCCGTCGATAAGTGCGAAAACGTTGCCGGTGCAGGATTTTGTGCACGAACTGAGCTTACGATTATATCCCGCAAATATTCTGTGGTATTTATGTCGGCAGATCTGGGTGGCCAAGTCATTCGCTCGAATTTTCCAGAATGTTCTTCAAGCCAATAGCAAATGATTGTGGCTTCGTGGTTATGGTCCGGTGACATGGCGCATTGCCCTCCATAAAAACGCCATTGTTGAATGGCTGCAAATGGTCTCCGAGTAGCCGAACATAACTATGTCCACTCAATAATCCGCTCAGTTGGACGAGAGGACCTAGTGTATTCCATGTAAACACAGCCCTCACCGTTATAGAGTCACCACCAACTTGCAAAGTCCATTTTTGGCGACGTGAGTCTGCACCACACTCGAATCCTCCCATGAGCTCTTACCTACTGAAATCGGGCCACTCATTTCCATTCGTCTAGGGCGCAGCCGATGTGGTCTCGAGCCCGGCAGAGGCGCTACAGGCGATCGTCGTCCTGTTAGCAAATACACTCCCATCGCTCGTCTGCTGTCATAGCGCATTAACGCCAAATTTCGCCGCACTGCGCTAACGGATACCTTCGTCTCACTTCTCACACTGATTTCTGATGTTATTTCACGCAGTGGTGCTTGCTGTTAGTACTGACAGTTCTACGCAAACGTCGCTGCTCATAGTCGTTATGTGAAGGCCGTCGGCCATGCTCCATTGTCCGTGGTGTCAGCTAATGCCTGAAATTTGGTATTCGCCGCGCACTCTCGACACTGTGGCTTTCGGTACTAAATTTCTTAACGATTTATCAGATGGAACGTCCCGTGCGTGTAGCTCCAACCACCATTCCCTGTTTAAATACTGTTAACTTTCGTCGTGCGACCAAAATCATATCGGAAACCTTGTCACACGAATCACCTGAGTACAAATGACGGCTCCGCCGAAGCACTGCCCTTTTGTCCCTTTTACACCGCCATCTGTATAGCGATGAGTGGCAGTGGAAACGTCGTAACTCTATTTTGTTAAATTGTACAGGAGAACCAAGAAAGGTCTAGAGGCCTAGATGTTGACAGAGTATCGAATTCCATGCACATTCAAATCTCTCTTTGGTAATGGAATTTCTGGTTATTGGAATTATGGGGTTTTCACGGACAGATGAAGTTACGAGATTTTCATTGTGTGCTATCGATATGTGCATATCACTATCCCATGACTTTTGTCACATCAGGATATACCAAATGGTCTGCTTAATGCCAAATTTTAAACGGTATTACGAATTTCAAAATAGTAAAGAAACATAGCTAAATACCGTAAGGAACGTAGCTAAATTCCATTTTCTGTCGTGAACGATGTTAAAACGAGATGAGATAAGTTTAGGAACAAATTAATTAGATAAGCTTACCGTAACGCTCTTGTCTGAACAATATGACACAAACACAAGCTGCCATCAGAGCAAAATCCTTTCTGCCCCACTCCATCGTTTAACCACTTTGATGTGACAGGAACCCGACTGTGGAATAACCTCACGCTGTATGTTATAGAACTGAATAACATCTCCAGCTTCAGAAGACTGTTAGTGAAGCAACAATGTCGTTGTACGCACTCGTTACCTCTGTACATCCTGCTTTCGAACTTTTTATTCCTAATTTGTCAGTATTCTTATCTAATACTGTCTTCTTAAATTTCCTTTCGCTAGAACTCGCTGTATCAGAACACATCTACTTTGTACACCTATAAAGTCTTTTTACATCTGGCACTATCATTATTGTTATTATTATTATTATTATTATTATTATTATTATTCTGAAGGTGTCATGGGTAAAATACAGGGAGCGAAAGGCTATTTACAATTTGCACAGAAACCAGATGGCAGTTATAAGAGTGGAGGGGCAATTTTCACACTGCTCTCATTTCACTGTGGGTTACGAATCTATCAATTATTTGATCATCTTGTACTGCACAGTGAATTTTTGAAAAGGTATCGTTTGAATGAGAACACATATAGTGTGCGAAACTGTTGTTAACAATGTGCTGTCGGATGTTCCAGGGTTTGCCCGTGCTGTACGATACTGGTAGCAGGAGTTTGGATTTCTTCGCCCAGTAGGTCTCACTCTGCGTCAGATTTTGTGATCGTGGTGATTTCCGTCGTGACGGATGATTGATAGAGAATCAGGCCGTGGGCAGTTTCCAGTGCGCGGAGACTGCAGGTGCGGTGGCAACTTCCCGCCGCGACACGCTAGTGTGCCGCAGCCGCAGTTGTCCGTCAGCGGGCCGCTTTACGGCCGGACCATTCGTCGGCTGACGGCAGGCTTTAGTGCGCGGCCCGTGCCGCTCATTGTGCACCGTGCAGGCAGCGGCCGCGCCGCGACCGACATAATAGGCCTGTGGCACTTTGTACTGCGTACCAGCAGTTGTTACTGCGGGTCCGCCTTATCGGCTTATTTGTTTATTCTGCGTAGTTAACGGCCCGTATCGCCTCTGACTCCGTTACAACTGCTTCTTATGAGGTACTGCGATGTTTTAAGGCTTCATACGAAATTTTAAAAAAGAAAGGTCTGCTTTCTCTCGACACAGCTATCGTATCTCATATTGACAGAACAAAGTGCATGCTCTCTCTTCAAAAGGGCCACAAAGGCAAAGATCAAAAGATCTCCAACAGAAAAACAGTATCCACACTGACATCTCGAGAGTGTCTCGAATGCTACAGCAGCCGGACTGTTTCCTGCGCGCGAGGATTCACTCAGTGATCTTGGATTAGCAGGCACGCTGTCCGCTACCTGTTTGGTGGCGGTCACAAATCGGCCCTCGATTTCTGACAGTACCTTAACGACCGACGCTGTGTAGTTGTCAAAAACCCTAAGCACCGACAGTATTTCTCCAACTGTCTACGGGGTGTTTTCCGCAGCCCCGTCGCAGCTGGATCACCCGCGCTAGGAGCAGCTGACTCATGTCCCTTCTTCCATTTTGCAGATTCGGTCCCTTCAAGGGATGGTTAGTCATGCACACTTGCGAGAAGAAGTGTATCGACGATCTACTGATGTGTCGCGGGTTTCTCCTGCTGATATCAAAGGTGAAAAAAAAAATCCCTGTATCCTCCTTTCATTTTTTTGGTAGACGCTGCTGGCATCTTTATGAGCAAGGGACAAAGCCTGACTTGGTAGAGCTTTTTAGGGGGACACTTCTTCGTAGGTACAACTGGCGGTGGCATTAGCTTCTCCTATTTTTTACAGACTTACGTACATTCAGCAATGTGACCGACTTAGTTACAAAGTAGTGGCACACTATATAGAGTCGCGGCCTCTCACTTTTTCTGTACTCTGACGGAACCCGATTATTGGTTTTATTTTATTTAAAATTAAAAATCGGTTTCACAGTGTCATACATTTATTATATATGTTTTATGGCATTTTCAGCGATTACCGTTTTTTTAAATTCTCATATTCTTGTATTTCATTGGTACATCAGTTCTTAAATCTTATGTTTTGCTCTTATGTTTATCTTTTACGGAGATTTGGTGCATACGCTTATATGATATCGATCGCACAAACATTCGTAACACAGAAGTTCCCGCGAAGGTAGGCTTGCCACAGCGCCATTTTTTCGTAAAAATCTCACTCGGCAAAGAAACGATGGTAACATTATCGAACATTTCAACCGTTGGTAACAGTTTCGCGGCAAAACACGCATAACGAATGACTTTTCCGGATACCGGCGCATGCAGTTGATTGTGAATCAAGAGGCACCACAGGAATTTCACCGGAAACAATTTCAAATACTGCTTCCAATTTTTTTATCTTTTTTCTTTTTAATTCATTTACCATTCAATCAGTAGACGAATAAGGACAACGTTATTTCAGTATACATTGGAAAATATTCGTGTAGTACTGTTGTATGCGCATGTGTAGATAAATGAAAAAAGAAAATTAAAAAAATAGTAATTAGGTTTCGAATTTGGGGCAGAAAAGTGTGAAGCCGCGTCGTTAACCATGTACCACTGCTTCGGTTGAACTACTTACCCGAAAAAGGCACATAAAATACCTCAAAATCTTTGACGGCCGGTTTCTCAGAAACGAGATAGCACCTACGGATAAGCCGAGAACAGTGTTCGCTTGTTTTCACCCCTCTACCACTGAACGAAGTTCCTGGGAAATCGGATTATGTACTTGCCGTGTTCTCCTCGTGAGTGAACACGTTTATTAACGACTTTGAGCCCAGAAGTGTCTAGAAAAGAGCAATCCGACATAGGTCTACATAAAAGGAACACCTCAGTCTACATCCTTTACTCGTAAGTAATGAGAATATGAAGTTAACCTAAAAGTGCTGTTATGAAGTACCATGTATCTCAAAACGAAATATTCGTAGTCAAGCGGAATTATCGTTTCTTGTATTTCCTCTGCAGACCTCTGAAGATGCCGCTAATGATTTGATGAAATACGTTCAGTTAAAAACAAAAATAAAAATTCTGTTGCACAAGACGATTAGAAGTTGTTGTTCTCTGTACAACATAGGCAGCACTGAGAGAGCTGGCATTGCTGTCGAATTACTCGTCGCGGCCTTTGGTCACCCAGACCCTGTGTCGACCCTGGACAGCGTCCTCGCGCTGTGACAAGTTCCTTCAGAGTCGACCAGTCCAACGGCAGCTTGCTATGTAGGACACGCGTGACGTGTTGGAGCACTCCCAAAGGAGGCGGGAACGACCACGTAACGCAGCACTCCAGCGTAAAACGAGTTTAGTCTAGCTTCGTTGATCATTTGGACGATTAAGCGTAGCGATGTGTGACGAGTCATTTTATATTCGTCTTACACATTCGCATATAAATATGCCTACATGTTGGCCGTTTAGAATTCTTTACTATTATTACAGAAGTTAATTAATAAGGTCTGCCCATCACCCTTAGCAAGTACATGTACATGAGTACTCTGCAATTCGAAATTAAGTGCTTGGCAGAGGGTTCATTGAACCACTTTCACTATTTCTCTGCCGTTGCACTCTCGGACAGTGCGCCGGAAAAACGACTTTCACTGCTAGCTCTGATTTCTTGTATTGTGTTAAATTTTGTGAAAATACCTCGCCGCGGCGAAAAATGGCTTTGTCTTAATGATTACTATCGTAACTCACTTATTATGTCCCAGATACTCTCCCCTATTTCTCGATACTACAAAACGATCTGCCCTTCCTTGAACTTATTCGATGTCCTCCGTCAATCCTATCTGATGTGGATCCCACATCGCGCAGCAGTAGTTCAAAAGAGGATCGACAAGCGTAGTGTGGGCAGTCTCTTTAGTAATCTGTTGCATCTTCTAAGTGTTCTGCCAATAAAACACAGTCTTTGATTTACCTTCCCCTCAACATGATCTATTTCATCGTTCCAATTTAAGTTGTTCGTTATTGTAATTCCTAGGTATTTTATTGGATTGACAGCACAATACAGATATCTTTTCTAAATCATTTTACAATTTGCATTGATGTCGGTAAATGACAGCATCACGTTACATAAGTATGAATTTCTCTGCGGAATAGCCACTGTCAAGGAGAAACGTTTTCAGTTTGTTCTTAGATTTGACTTTAGTGTCTGTCAGCCAGTGTACTGTGACGTTTGGTATACACTGACGCTTTCGTAAATTCGCCGTAATTGTCCCACGTACCAGTGCACAATTTTATACATGGGGTACAAGCAAGCGATCTTCATCTATAGCCACGCCTACTGATCTGCCACACTATCTGATTTTAACGCCTCTCTGGACATGTATTAAAACTGACTTATCTGCAGTCTACTTAGTTGCGCCTTTTATAGGCTGACACAGAAAACTTAAATAAATACGCGTAAGGGTGACATGTCTAATTCTGACAATGTGAAAAAAATAATGTTCAGATGTGTGTGAAATCTTTGGGACTTAACTGCTAAGGCTTGGAGGCTTGTAACTTACGCTTTACCACATGGCTGTAATTGTCCACGATTTGGAACCGCGCGGCCGTTACGGTCGAAGGTTCGAATCCTGCCTCGGGCATGGATGTGTGTGATATCCTTAGGTTATTTAGGTTTAAGTAGTTCTAAGTTCTATGGGACTGATGACCTTAGAAGTTAAGTCCCATAGTGCTCAGAGCCATTTGAACCATTTTGTCCACGATAAAAGACTGAAGACAGAGGATGGATCCCCTGAAAATGTTTATAAATGAAGGAAAATATAAAAGAGGTGCAATTTTATTTACTGCTTGCGATTATTGGTATTGTGAAACATGTGTACTCAGCAGTTGCAAGCTGAACCTAAAGATCTAGACTGCGCAAGCGGAAGGTACTTTGTGTTCCACAGTCGCTTTCCCCCTTTCCTGTTTCGGTCACGAATGGTCGGCGGAAAGAACGATTGTTCTTAAGCCGCTGCGTGAACTCGAATCTCTCTGTTTTTACCTTGACGGTCATTTCGCGAGATACGTGTAGGAGGGAGCATTATATTGGTGGCTCTTCTAGGAACGTCCGCTCTCTAAACTTTACGGTAAACAACTCCGTTGGTCACTCGCAGCGTCTGCCAGAGGAGTTGGTTGGGAGTTCCTATGACACTTTCGCGCTTATTAAACGAACGTGTAACGAAACGTGCTGCTCTTCTTTGGATCTTGTCTGTTTTCTGTATCAGTCATACCGGATACGGATCCCAGACCGACAAGCAATATTCAGGCATTAGTCAAATAAGGATTTTGTAAGCTACCTCCTTTTTGGGTGTGTCAGCGTCAGCGTTTTCTGCTATTAGTTTTATGTGGTCGTTCCACTTCATATCGCTCCCTACACGTATTCCTAAATATTTAACGGATGTGATTGCTTGCAGTGATTGTTCTGTTACAGTGTAAACATGCAATGAAGGCTCTTTCCGTCTGTTTATGCTCAGTACGTTACGTTCGAATGTGATGAGTATCAGCTGACGGTCACCGGCCAAAGCTTCGATCCTCTGCGTTTCTTCCTGCATTTCGGTGCAGTTTTCTAACTTAACCATTTCTGTCTGATACTTTGCAACGCTCGTAGTTTGTTCTTTGAGACACGGTCCTGAGCCCTATTTTTGTTTCCCCTGGCGGTTTAGCAGCACGAGACTATTTTGTGTTTTGCTAGTTGTACGATACGTGGGTCAACGGCACGGTTTCATTTTTGCACGGTATATGTACTTTATTTTACTATAACAGGAGTCCGTTATTTGACCACCTCAAAGGTTTCGATCCGCCTGTCACCCGGAGCACTGCATGCAAACAGGATATGCCGTCAACAGATGGGCACCAATTGCCGAATAAAAGGCGAAAGTCTGTGAGTTACTGACCCTACACGCGAGGAAGCAGTATGTGTGCGTCTAGCTGTTTGTAGTTACAGAATGTGGCCCCGTGCTGCTGCAGTCCGCATACGGCGAGCGCTGTGGCTGGCGCAGGTCGAGCAGCGCTTATCTGATACGAGATAACCCTTGTGAGTCACCGCTGAACAGAATCTCCCCATCAGGTTTCGCGAGCCACGTTTCGAGTGGCGAAGCTCGGCTCTTACATGCCAGGAATTATTCACTTGTTAAAGGTCGTCGGTGCATTTCCATCGGTCTAAACGTGGATCACAGCTCTATTAGACAAGCAGCATACGTATCCAGCACAGCTTCCTGTGCAATGTTTGTAGAGTGGTCGAGCTGACTGATGTCCCGTTCTTCGTACAGGCCGTCGACGTTGTCTTTCCACCTACTCGTTCTCTCCTCTGCGTCCAGTAGAGCGATCCCTATTACACTCTTAATGTCAAGACTTTACTTCAAAATTCCGTGCAATTTATTTCAACTTTTTATATAGTGTATCTCTTTTCCTGATGATGATGTGGGTGGGATAAGTTCTGCGAACCACACAGCCTCCAAGACACAAGGGACACACGGTATGCGGTCAGAGGAACTTTCATTCGTCAGCGCCATCTGCCGTGGCAACGCTGCATTTCCGGACACATGTTCGCAGCATCTTTTTTTTCCTCCATTTGCAGTCAGGATCTGTCCATGTAGTTTGTCGGTTTTATTAGTGTTCGCCCTGTATACCATCCACTAGTAGTGTTGCTACCTGCCGGCTGTGAGTTGTTATTGTATGTTGGCGTCGAACGCAAGCGGTGGTCACAGTAATGCGACTGAACCGTGAAACTACACCACTCGAAAGTATTTATTGTTACTAAGCAGTACTGAAATATAATCCGCAGTAGTTATAGGGTGCAAAGCACAGGATAGATTAGAAATCTATGGGGGAAGGGGACGTTGCAGTGTGCGGGCCGTTGCTGTGGAGCTCGTACATGTGAGCCACCCCACTCCCTTACTTTTACGGCTATCGCAGTACTGCGGAGAAATTCCTGAGGCTGCGGCGGCCGGGCCTCCGAGACCTTGGGGGCGGTCGGCCCCGCGCGTGGCGGCGGTCACGCGACCGCCCCACGTCACGGCCCCCTCTGCTGCGCCTGACACCGACGGTTACTGCAACAGCCGCTGTCTCGGCGAGGTCTGCGCACACGGTATATCACGAGTATGCAGCCCAGACCCAGCGACCTGTCGTGATGCCGCTGTTCGCGGTGTGGCGTTTCCCTCATCTGACAACGAGCCTGTGCTTGCTCGTATTACATCTGAGTGATTAAGACGGCATTCACTGCTTATTAATTCTTAACTCGTGACATTCTGACAGCTGCAGGATGGAGTTGTTTAAAAATGACTTATTGCTCCCGGTATCAGAGTTCCTACATATTCTCATAAAGAAAGTCTTAACTTGTTCGTATATTGTCGACTGTACTTAACTGACTTCCAGCTCTCTCCACCCTCACCCCCTCACCCCACCACTCGTCTCCCTCGCACTCCCTCCCTCCCCCCCCTCTCTCTCTCTCTCACTCACACACACAAAAAAAATGAAGAGTGAAGAAATTTCGGGAATACATTTATCTACGTGACATATTTAAGTGATTAACATTGCAAGATCACAGGTGAATGCAAATTTGAAATGTTGCTACAATAACCGGTGCAAAGCCGGCTTTACACACACAGCAAAGGTGCCGCCACAGCTAGTGGTATATTGTAGTTGCAATGCAGTTGCACGTGTGAACTTCCAAATTTTAGTGGCGCAACATAAGAGACGCAACTTTTCTCGTGCCACAAAAAGTTCAACTTGGTTGTATTTTGTTGCCCTACTTCCACCACTGCTCCCTGGTGGCAGTATTTAGAAAAATGAAATGAAATGTCTGTGTGGCTAGGGCCTCCCGTCGGGTAGGCCGTTCGCCGGGTGCAAGTTTTTTGAGTTGACGCCACTTCGGCGACTTGTGTGTCGATGGGGATGAGATGATGAGGACAACACAACACCCAGCCCCTGAGAGGAGTAAATCTCCAACCCAGCCAGGAATCGAACCCGGGTCCCTTGGCTTGACATTCCGTCGCGCCGACCAATCAGCTAGCGGGGAGGGCGGCAGTATTTAGAAACACGAGCATTCTGTCGCAGTTATCGTGGAGTAATTGGTGACGCACTCCATTCGATTTCAGTGTGTTTTCATTTCACTACTGAAGAAAGTGTAAACAGCTGTCGGCAAGTACCCTTTCGCAGCTTCTGGAACTACAAGAACAGCAGTGTGTGTGTGTGTGTGTGTGTGTGTGTGTGTGTGTTCTCGTAGTCCTCTTACACGGCCTCGTTCAAGGTCAGTGAGGTGCTGATAATGACGTCATTGTCGTCTTAAAGGCGTTCTTGACTAACATAAGCTCATCATGTCGAATTTCAAAGGTACATAACGTTAACGACCGTACAGCGTGTATTTAAAGGAAACCTGATTTGCTACTAGCGCCACTCTTAAGCGACTGGCGGGAACTGTAACATACATCTTTCAGATCTATCAACACACCTACCAACCTTCAACTCCTTCTTGGTGTTGCGTTTTGTTGTGATAACATCTTGATTTCTGTGATGTGTGTTCTCTTCCAGCTTCGCGATTCATCATCATAATATGGGGCATAGATTTTCCTGTAAACTGCGTTTTCAAATACCTGTAAATGATATTCTTCGCTTTTAGTTGAACTCCACGTTTCTGTTGCATAGGTTGGGACTGATCTAATGATTGTTTCATATAGTTTATTTTTAGTTTCCTTGTCAGTAGTTTAGACCATGGAAGTTTTTGTGTGGAATAGTAGGTTCTATTAGCATTTTGCAATTTCATTTTCACTTGTCTCTGATTTTGTTCGTCTGTCATTGTACCGGAAATTTTTTGAGTTGTTCAGCGCGTTAGAATTTATAGAATGATTATTAGATGCGGCTAGTTGTGTTGTTCATCTCTACATCTGTGAACTGTCATGTACACATATCAAAAAAAGTTTTGCATCGCCCTCGTTCCCAGAACTCCTGAAGATAGACGTTGACTGTGAATATTGTGTCACAGACACAGTCCCTTTGATTGTTCAGAGATATCACCGAACCCTCCCAAAGATGTAAACAACCATGCATGAGCAGTCTATTAGACGGAGGAGGTCCGACAGACGATCAGTTGCAGTCATTTCACCAGAAAGGCGGTACACGGCTCCTGTGTCTGTAGTTCAGCCATGCCTAGGCGGTCAATACCGCGGCTCGATCGCGTCCATATTGTTACTTTGTGCCAGGAAGGGCTCTTAACAAGGGAAGTGTCCGGGCGTCGCGGAGTGAACCAAAGCGATGTTTTTCGGAATTGGAGGAGATACAGAGAGACAGCAACTGTCGATGACATGCCTCGCTCAGTCCGGCTACTACAGCAGTGGATGACTGCTACCTACGGATTATGGCCCGGAGGAACCCTGACAGCAACGCCACCATGTTGAATAATGCTTTTCGTACAGCCACAGGACGTCGTGTTACGACTCAAACTGTGCGCAATAGGCTGCATGATGCGCAACTTCACTGCCGACATCCATGGCGAGGACCATCTTTCAAACCACAAAACCATGCAGCGCGGTATAGATGGGCTCAACAACATGCCGAATGGACCACACAGGATTGGCATCACGTTCTCTTCACCGATGAGTGTCGCATATGCCTTCAATCAGATAATCGGTCGGAGAAATGTTTGAGGGCAACCCGGTCAGGCTGAACGCCTTGGAACACACTGTCCAGCGAATGCAGCAAGGTGGGAGGTTCCATGCTGTTTTGGGGTGCATTATGTGGGGCCGACGTACGCCGCTGGTGGTCAGGGAAGGTGCTGTAACTGCTGTATGATACGTGAATGCCATCCTCCGACCAATAGCGCAACCATTTAGGCAGCATATTGGCGAGCATTCGTCTTCACGGACGACCATTAGCGCCCCCATCGTGCGCACGTCTTCTGAATGACTTCTTCAGGATAACGACATCGCTCGGATAGAGTGGCCAGCATGTTCTCCAGTCGTGAAACCTGTCGAACATGCCTGGGATTGATTGAAAAGGGCTGTTTATGGACGACGTGACCCACCAACCACAATGAGGGATCTACGCCGAATCGCTGTTGAGGAGTGGGACAATCTGGACCAACAGTCTCTTGATGAACTTGTGGATAGTATACCACGACGAATACATGCATGCTGCATCAATGCAAGAGGACGTGCTACTGGGTATTAGAGGTACCGGTGTGTACCGCAGTCTGGACCTCCACCCCCGAAAGTCTCGCTGTAAGGTGGTACAACATGCACTGTGTGGTTTTCATGAGCAATAAAAAGGGCGGAAATGATGTTTATGTTGATCTCTATTCCAATTTTCTGTACAGATTCCCGAACTCTCGGAACCGAGGCGATGCAAAACTTCTTTTGATATGTGTATTTTGTTTTCAGGTACTTTACTTTTAGGCCAAGCTTGGATACATTTTTTACGAACTCCACAAATAACGGTCTAATCTCTACTTCTTACGATCAGTACTCTATCATCTGCATATGCTAATACGTTTATTTGGAGGATGCCAGCAGGTACGAGTTGAGTTTCCTCTCAACTCTCTGCAAGGCTACATTGAAAAGAAGAGGAGGCAGAGGATCTCCCTGTCGTAGTCCAGTTTTATTCTTAAAGTGGTCATACGTTATTCCATTTAGCAAAACTCTTCGTATATAATCATCCATGGACATTTTATAAAGATTTATAAGTTTAATTGGGAATCCCATGTCCTTCATTTCATTTCACAGGCTTTGCCTGTGTATGAAGTCGGTAGCTTTCATAAAGTCGACTTGCTTTATACAACAAACGACAATTGCGTTTTTATAATAAAAGATTTTTTATAGATTTTCCACTGCAGTGAGGACAATTAAACAACGAGAACTTGTATCACTCTGCATATGGTAGAGAGCTGACGTTAGAGGCCTAGTCACTCTTTAGCGTGGCATGATTCGATCTATACTGGATTATGGATGAGCCGTGTATGGCAATGCCTCGTCATATCTGCTAACCATGATCGATACTGTGCAGTACTGCGCCATACGAATCTGTCATGGGACAATGAGTTCTACGCCCGTGAAGGCGCTTTTGGTGCAGGCAAGGGAGATGCCCCTTCAGTTCCGGCGGACTTCCTTGCCTCGGAAATTCCTCCTTAGCAGAGCAGCGCAAACAGTTCTTCCTCTTCTTCAAAATCTTAAGTGCTTCATCGAGGACGACGTATACGTCGAAGGTATTCGAAGGAGGAGGGCACCTCTAATGGTTCAGAGTTTCAGACAGCAGAGATATGCGATACCCCCTCGTCCTAAAAGGTGTTTTGCCTCCTGTTTTTAGCTTGGAGTACGGAGCACTGAACCACCGGCCCACAATCTTTTGTCAGCCGAAAGGGTCGGGTCGAGCTTTCGCTACGTATTTTGACGTTTCCCAACTGACTGCAAGAACGGTACCCTCATCGGTCAAAATATTCACCGATGACTCCAAAATGAGAGAGGGCACCGGCTTTGGTTACTTTAAATATCGGATATCTTGGGCTGTGTTTAAGATACCCACGGAAGACAGCATCTTTACTGCCAAAGTTTTTGCAATTAAGTGCTGCAATATTCCGATAATCAGTCGACGACATATTGTCACAGGTTCGAGGAGTGCACTTGGAAAACAGCAGTGGGACTCCAGCCCTAACCACCGTGTGCTCCATGTAATTAAGTTAATCCATTAGTGTGAAAGTCAACATACACTTGTCCAGTTATTATGGATCAAGGGACACTCTGATGTATTGAGGTTGCAGACCACCTGGCGAAACAAAGTGTGGTTGACGGCCAACCTTACCTCACTTGTCTTCCACATACAGATTATGCTGTTGCCGTAAATAAAAAGATCCATTAAGAATAGTCGCAGGCGTGGGGGATCTCACGACAGTCCAAAGGAAGACATTATGTCGCAATAGAGCCAAGTATTCCGCGAAAAAACTGGTTCTCTCAAATAAAGTATCTAGACGTCATATCTCTACCATAACGCGCATCCGGCTGGGTCACGGCTGTCACCCTTCGCATCTTTATAGGACGAAAATTCAGCCGTTTCTACGCTGCGAAGAACACCCAGCTGAGATTGCATACCTCAAGTATGTGATACTAGGGTGTTCACGCTATGACAAACAACGGTGCAAGTTTCTTAAAGCCTTGATCTGAGCAAGAATTCGCCAACCTACATCTTTGAAGGACTTGTTTCGATAGCTGTCCACAACCAACTATGCCAGTATTGCCCAGTTTCTGCAAGAAGTGGATATCCAGTTATAAGTCAGATACGAAGGAACAAACGTGGGAATATACAAAGTGTACCAAGAAGTTTACGTGGCATTAATGTAATTTCCAATGTCTGTGCCGTATAAATGACATTGTATACCATATCTGCAGTTATTACCTCCTGTGGCTAACTGTTTAATGCCAAAGGTCAATAAATGAAAAAGAAATCTCGCATAGCTGTAGGGAGAGGAGGGGAGCGGGAGAGTAAGTCCCGAGTCACCCGTCTCTCGGGGGGCCTGTAGCGTAGTCCGTTTGCTGTGCTGCTGGGAAAGGAGATTGTGAGAGTCATAAGCGAACCCCGCAGTCGATTTCGAAACAGGAAAACAACGCACAACACAGACACTAGTGCAGTATCTGGTAATAGCTATAGCGCGATTACTTGCTGTGGTAGACGCTGTAGTAAAAGAAGCAGGTGAGGCATTATCTTACGGAAACGCTCCTCACATAAAACTGCCTCCTTAAAGCGTGCACACTATCCAGCGTTCCGTTGACGCTGTGCCCGTATTAGGCTGGGCAGGCGCTTTCATGGGCGTGACCTTTTCGTTTAAAGGTAGCCATCCCTTCTACTGTTCTCCAGTATCTACTTCAAATTCCACTTCCACCATTCTTTTTATGCACGGAGTTCTCCACTAAAAGTGTGTTTGCTGCCGCATCGCTAGGCATATTGGGACAGTGCTCACAGATGCACCGCTTAAACCTACTTAATTCTTAGCAATAGTAAATAAATCGAATAAATTAATTTTACGTACATAAATTGAACTGTTTAAACATATTTAAATTTTATAATTTTTCGTTTGAAATTGCGGGGAATAAAATAAAATAAAATGATAATAAAAATGATGATACCAGCAGGAATCGAACCCAGTCCGTCGAATTGCCAGGCGTTGCACTTCACCACTTTGCTATCGTGCCGTTACAAGAACCTTCGCTCGGAAATCTCTTATATTCTACTCGTTAAGCTTTAGAGAGCGTTTTACTTTTTCGTACGGCCCACTCAGGCAAAGTATTCTAGGAACGTGAAAGGGGCATCTACTTGCTTCTAATCACATAGTTTGAGCCAAATCGTGAGCGCCGTCCCACGCCCTCTTGTTCGTAGATGTACGTGTGAAGTGGGTTGGTTCAAATGGCTCTGAGCACTATGGGACTTAGCATCTGAGGTCATCAGTCCCCTAGAACTTATAACTACTTAAATCTAACTAACCTAAGGACATCACACAACACCCAGCCATCACGAGGCAGAAAAAATCCCTGACCCCGCCGGGAATCGAACCCGGGAACGCTACCGCACGACCACGAGCTGCGGACCAGAGAAATGCTGACCTGGTGCTGTCAGTAGCATAGCACTCGTAGCGCCGGAAGGGGTGACGACACATCAGAGCACATACAGTCGAAAACAGGCAGCTACGTCGCCGCTTCTCTAAGTTGATCGTATCGTGGTTGACCATCGTTTCAGCTCTCGACACAGGTTTCTAGTTATTTTGGACAGAGCGCTACAAAACATGTTTTCCTCCATTTTACTTGCATAACATCACGCATTCGAAGAGAAACGGCATAATTTTAGTGCGATTTCCGGCTCACATTCGGAGAGAAATGGCGTGATTTTTTAGCGCATTCGAAGATAAATGGCACAATTTTAGTGTAATATTTACAGTGCTGTGTAGCACTGGTTGCTACTGGTATGGAGCGTCTTGGTCTCCATGCAGATTGGCGTACGAAATTCTTGAAGACTTTTAACTTTGTGATACAGTGCTGTCTGATGTACATTTAATAGTGGGAGGCAAAGGCAGCGTACTCAGACCTAAATAGCGTTGTGATTGGCCTTTCAGCGAGTCGAGTGCCGTTGGCCAGGTGCCAGTCAGTCGCAGTTCTTTCTCAGGTGCCACGTGCTTGCTGTGTTGGCTGTTTGAGTGCTGTAGCCTTATCAGATGTTGCACGCCGCAAGCGGTTCTCCCCGGTACCAGAGTTATTCTGTCTGCATTGGAAACGCACCACTGCTTCGCGAGGATGGCCAGCAGATAGGGCTACACGTCGTTTTGAAACGTTACTGACACTGGGGGAACAGCAGCGTGCATATCGTATTTACAAAAACGTGTTACTTAGCTTTAATGCGTCTCATTGAGTAGTGTATTCAGTAGTAAATCTTAGGTCACTAAATGGTACTTTCATGAGACGTATAAGTAGGTTGTCGCCGTATCAGCTGCAGGTCTTGTGAGATTCGCTGCACGTGACAGGTTATAGGTTCAGTTTCGCTCCATTAAAGCGTCTTTATACTTCATTTTCCTGCCCCTTCGTCCGTATCTTCAACGCGTCGGCATGTTATTCTGGATTTGATAGCGTTAGTGATAGAGGGTTGGCTAGATACACTCCCTGTTGCCATCCGTTCCCCTCCGCCCCCTACCCCATCCCCACCATCCTCTCCCCTTCTAGGACAGAATGTTTGTATCCAATCGGTTTGCGCCTAGTGTTATCCCATAGAAAAGTGTGAGAACGCTTTCGAGATATTTGCGACTCGTGTATGTAAGGCGGGACGTGATTACTATCCAGGTATTCGCCTCGTCGGATGTGGAAAACCGTCGAAAACCACACACGTACACGGTGGTCGGCACAACGGCCCTCGTCGTCAGTTCTGAGCCGCCACGCCTCGCTAAACACCGGAAGCGGCACGTTAACGCGCGTGGCTACCCAGCCGGCTGTCCCATTCAAGTATCGCCACGCAGTGGACACTCCTTGCAAATATTTTTAACATACCCGTACACTTGCAGCCACTCTTACCGAGTTGCTTCTCTTATACCCTCGGCATTAGCCTCTACAAATTTTTCGAACCAGATGTAAAAGTATTGCTGATATTTATTGTTTGATTGTGTTGCGTATCAGTTCGATTGAATTTAGGTACCAGTGTTAGGCAGGTAACTGCAGAGAAGAAACCGCTTGTCGATGGCATCAAAATACTCAGGAAATATCCTTGAACAGCTTGTGACCTTCCATCGGCAGAGTTCGGGTTCAGACTGTGTGAGAAGTAAACGTATAGCTTCATTTTGTCACGTCAGAAAGAATCGAAATGTGACAATGAAACTTGGTGATAATGTTAACCATTTTTTTTACCTACATATTCACCCTTCAGTGCGAAACATATTTTCGCAACAGTGGATGAGTTCGCGGAGACATTCGTTGTAAAAGTCTGCATTTCCGTTGTTTCGTAAATATTCTACGTCGAAAGTCACCTCGACGACATCCTGCAAACGCCTGCTATTAACGGTTTCTTCCTGAGAAGAACGACTCACTAGATGTTTTTGATGGGAACACTTGAGGTGCGGCAAAGTTTTATAGTGCAATGAAGCAACACGCGTTGCCATGTCGTGTGCGGGATGAGTTGGGTGATATCGTGGAACAAAACCGCCCTCACGAAGAGCTTCCAGGGACGCGCCGTCGCTTGTGACCTCCTCAGATTTCTGTAGCATGGTCCTGTGGAGGTTTGCCTCCTGGTGAGCATAATCTGCTAGTGTCATACTGTGACACTACCAAAAAACGTTCACCATCTTTTTGCCCGATGCTGGTGAGTCGACGTGTTTCCACAGTTCACTTTGCTCTTTCCTCTCTTGGTCACGGTGATACATTGTTCCGTCGATCCGGAGGTCTTACTGAATGGGTGTGAGTAGTTACGGAACCCAGTGTATGAGATGTTGGTTACGGATTCACGATTCGTATATGCTTTTTCCACTGTCGCCTCGATTGCGATAGCGCCAGTCATAGAGCACCAGGGCTTCCTCTTGCGAGTCCAGATTCTCCACGGGGAACGTTCAGACTTGTTTGACCACAGTGCGAGTGTCTGTGGCAGCTGACGACTGTTCCGTACGGTGGTGCACAGCCGCCGTACACTTCCACCAGCCCGCCATCCAGTTTTCAGCGCTGTTTACCTCCAAATACGGAAAACGCGTTACCGCACGATTCCACACTTATTCGACCTTCTCCACCTTGTTTTGTCTCCTCTAGCGGGGAAACGAGGGTTTCCAGGTGTTCCGTGACTCTATGACCGTCTGATGTGACTTTAGCTGCTCACGGCGACTGACTAACGCAGCCTCTGTTGGTGGCGTGTTGCAGGGAGCTCGCAGTGATGCCGTACAGCAGCGGGGCCGTGGCCACGGTCTCAGCGATGCCGGTGCCCTCGGCCAGCCGCTTCTCGGCGGGCTCCTACCGCCTCAGCTCGTCGCTCAGCAGCCCCAGCTACTACACGTCCGAGTACCGCTCCAAGTACAGCACCCCCTCCAGGTCAGTACAAACGTGACACACCGGCTACTGCCGTTGCGGTTGTCAATCTGAAGACTGGTCTGATCCGGCTCTCCGTGTTACTCGCAACCTACATCCTTCTCAATCTGCTTACTGTATTCATCTCTTGATCTCCTTCTACGGTCCCCCCCCCCCCTCCGCCCCATCCTCCCCCCCTCACACAAACACACACACCAATACTAAATTGATGATCCTTTGATATCTCAGAATGTGTCCTGTCAACAGATCCCTCTTTTGGTCAATTTGTGCCACAGATTTCTTTTCTCCCCAGTTCAGTATCTCGTAATCAGTTACGTGGTCTATCCATCTAATCCTCGGTATTCTTCTGTAGCACCACATTTTAAAAGCTTTCTTCACTAAACTGTTAATCGCTTAAGTTTCACTTCCGTACTTGGCTAAACTCCTGACGAATACCTTCAGAAAAATATTCCTAGCACTTAACGACATGCCAAAGAAAATGGTATAGGCATGCGTATTCACATACAGAGATAGGTAAACAGGCAGAATACGCCGCAGCGGTCGGCAACGCCTATATAAGACTACTAGTGTCTGGCGCAGTTGTTAGCTCGTTTACTGCTGCTACAAAGGCAGGTTATCAAGACTTAACTGAGTTTCAACATTGTTATGGTCGACGCCCGAGCGATGGGACACAGCATCTCCGAGGTAGATGAAGTGGGGATTTTCCCCGTACGACCATTTCACAAGCGTACCACGAATATCAGGAATCCCGTAAAACATTACATCTCCGACACCGCTGCGCCCGGAAATAGATCCTGCAAGAGCGGGACCAATGACGACTGAAGAGAATCGTTCAACGTGACAGAAGTGCAACCCTTCCGCAAATTGCTGCAGATATCAATTCTGGGCCGTCAACAAGTGTGAGCGTTCGAACGATTCAGCGAAACATCATCCATATCTCATTTCAAATGGACCCGTACTGGTGTGTAGACAACATCATGAATCCATAGACCCTGCTTGTCAGTAGGGGACTGTTCAAGCTGGTGGAGGCTATGTAATGTTGTGGAGCGTCTGCAGTTGGAGTGATATGGGATCCTTGATACGTCTAGATACGACTTTGATATGTGACACGTACGTAAGCATCCTGTCTGATCACCTGCATACATTCATGTCAATTGTGCATTCATATGGACAATTTCAGCAGGTTAATACGACATCCCACACGCTCAGAATTGCTACAGAGTTGCTTCAGGAACACTCTCCTGAGTTTAAACACATCCGCATGAACATGCCTTGTAACGTGCTGTTCAGAAGAGAACTCCATCCCCTCTTACGGATTTATGGACAACCTACAGGATTCATGGTGTCAGTTGCCTCCGGCACTACTTCAGACATTAGTCGAGTCCATGTCACGTCGTGTTGCGTCACTTCTGCGTGCTCGCGGGGGCCCTACAAGATATAAGCAGGTATAACAATTTCTTTGGCTCTTCAGTATATATTTCTTGTAAACAAATTTCTCTTCTTCAGAAAAGCTCTCCTTGCTATCACTGTTCTACATTTTATATCCTCTCTACGTCATCTGTTATCTTGTATTTTGCTGCCCAAATGGCAAAACCCATCTACTACTTTAAGCGTACCGTTTCCCAGTATATTTTTCTCAGTATCACCTGATTTAATTTAACTACATTCCGTTATCCTTGTTTTGCTTTTCTTGGTGTTCATCTTATATTCTTCTTTCAGCACATTGTTCATTCCGTTCAACTGCTCTTTCAAGTCCTTTTCTGTCTGACAGAATTACAAAGTCATCGGAAAAACTCAAAGTTTTTATTTTTATTCTATGGACTTTACTTCCCAATCCATTTTTTTATTTCCATTAGTGATTGCTCGATGTAAAGATTGAATAACATCGAGGATAGGCTACAACCCTGTCTCACTCCCTTTCATGCACATCAACTCTTCTGACTGCCGTCTGGTTGCTGTCCAAGTTGTAAATAGCCTTTCGCTCCCTGTATTTTACACCTGCTACTTCCAGAATTTCAGAGGGAGTATTCAGTCGACATTGTTAAATGCTTTCTCTAAGTCTTCAAATGTTATAAACGTATGTTTGCCTTTCCTTAACCTATTTTCTAAGATTAATCGTAGCGTCAGCATTGCCTCGTGTGTTCCTACACTTTTCCGAAATTCTAATTGATCTTCCCTGGTTACGAAGAAAAATCTGTATGTCTATTGAGTTTGTTGGTAGGGAGGACGTGGAAACTACAGCATATTGGATCGAGAGTCAGCGATACATGCATAAGTAACTTCAACAAATAATTTAAAGTGTTAAATACTTGACGTTAACCATTTAAAATCATTATGGTTTAAAGACGCAAAGCTCTAATTGAACGCATCAGCTGTAACAATGGTAAGGGACAAATTGGTCTTTTTGAGAAACTGCGCTACTAAAAAGTTTCCATAAAATCTCATAATTGTTTCAAGGCCAGCAATTATGTTCAGATTAAGCTTCGTTTTGAAATATTTCTAATTTTCTTAAATCGTAAATTCTGTCCAAAATTTTGTTCTTAAAAGCACGTCTGTGCGTACTTAACATTCTTTACTTGCAAAGTTAGTGTGCCGAGCAAGGTTAGCACTGACTTACCACTGTTTACTTGCCGGATGATTTAATGCAACACCACTGCGAAATCTGTCAAAAACATTAAGTCGAAGATTCCGAAATGTTTCTGTGTATGATACTAAGGTTTACACTACCAGTTTTCGTAGTAATAATCTATAATAGAGTAAAAATTAAGAAGGGATCATCAAAATATAATGATTCACACATCACTTCACTCTACTTTCTAATGCACGAGAAGTTACGTAAACTTTTTTGCTCCAAGAGCGAAGTGTTGAAAATTCTTGCCGTTTGTGGCTCAGATGTAGCAACGATGCAGGAATTGATTTCTTCTATGTTGGGCAACAGTTCTGTTGCTTTTGGTTTTTTATTATCACATCCTTCAATTATAGCTGTGGTGACTTAGTGGATACGTTACATGATGTAGATATTGCATTGCATACAAATTTCCTGCGCTTCACACTCACTTACTCGACTAGAAATGTAGTGAACAAAACTTCGCCTTGTTGTGTAGATATATGATGTCTTTCTGCAAAAAGTCAGGTCTTCTGCTGTTTATTAACCATTTTTTGTTCTTAAAAGAAACCGACAGTCTTCATTAAATATCTGTATGTCACAACAGAATCGTATATAAATTGTTTAATGTACGGTTTCATGGTTTACAAGATACTTAGGAAGCTAGAAAAAGACAAATGAGTTGTCATTTTGTAGTTTTTGTCGAATGTTACGCTACTGCATACACTCTCCGTTGTAAAAACTATGTTACAAATCGCTATGAACGATACTATTCGCATTCATCCGATATCGTATTCAGAACTGTTGCTCGCTGGCCGCTCGCAACGCTGCTGTCGCAGAGTATACCACATATTAGCGGGAGTGTCGCGACTGTATGTGTTTTCCTGCTACCGGCAGCAGTATTTTTGGCACTTATTCTGTTTTCACGCGCACATCTCGACAAAGTTTCCATTAGTTCAAATGGGTTCAAATGGCTCTGAGCACTATGGGACTTAGCATCTGAGGTCATCAGTCCCCTAGAACTACTTAAACCTAACTAACCTAAGGACATCACACACATCCATGCCCGAGGCAGGATTCGAACCTGCGACCGTAGCAGTCGCGCGGTTCCGGACTACAGCGCCTAGAACCGCATGGCCACCGCTGTCGGCTTTCCATTAGTGACAGACTTAAATTTGAGATAGAACTGTCATTTCTCGTGGAACTATCGACTAATGGAATAAAGCACGTCACGCACGATATTTTACGTGCAGTGACTGTCTTTCTCAGCCACTGTTTACAGTCGAGGTCTTCAATTGTGTTCTGATGTTCGTTGGAATTCGCTAACAGTTCTCATTATCAAATACTGGATGAGAACGGTCTGCAAGCAATTTGCTCTTCTTTTTAAGAAAAGCTAGAATTTCACGCCTCCTAATGTTTATGACGTCATATCTCTTAAACTATGTGTCATACAATGATATAATTTTACAGGTACATTTAGTAGTATATTGACGTCAGTATTGCCTGCAAAATGTGTTGCGAGTAGAGTTAATAGCAAAAGAGCAGTAAATTATAAAGAAATGCCTGATGCTCAAGTTTGCAAAGTGTAGTAAGCGGTAAAACTTCATTATTTTGTAGTGATCTCAGCGACAAAACATTTCGTAAAGGCATGACATTACGTATTCGTACGCTGTGAGTTGTGCTGGCTCTAGACAAGTACAATTTTCGTACTTGACTAATTGTATTAAACCTTTAACGTAGATTATTCCTCTTA
The DNA here is from genome assembly GCF_023864345.2 of Schistocerca serialis cubense. Classification (NCBI taxonomy): domain Eukaryota; kingdom Metazoa; phylum Arthropoda; class Insecta; order Orthoptera; family Acrididae; genus Schistocerca; species Schistocerca serialis. Next base: position 468,290,565 of record NC_064646.1, on the reverse strand, counting down.
ATGAGTAGATTATGACAGCATTTTAACTATCTAAATTCGATCAACAATTATATGAAGTATTTAAAACCAATTTTTTTGGCCCTGGAATGAACTGGGAACGGATTCTACTCCTTAGTAACCTAGATGATTTCAGAGCTTTCGCGTGTGATGAATTTATCTGTAATGGAATACTTTCTGAAAAAAGCTGCACATATACCTACTTGAATCTTTATAAGATTGCAAAGTGATGCAAAGATACGCAACATGCTCTGAATATTCAGAAATGTAGGGTTATGCACTTCACAAAGCGAGAAAATCGTGTTATTCAATGGTTTCAATAGAATCAGTCAACACATGCAACCATCTGTGTGTTATAATGTGTGAGAATATGAAATGTATAGTTATTGAGGCTCAGTGGTGGATATAGGAGATGGCTGCCTTCGGTTCGTTGAAAAGATACTGGGAAAATGCCATCCGTCTAGAAAGAGTATTGCTTGAAAACGCTCATGCGACCCATCCTAGAATATTGCATTAATAGTCGCAAGTCTGTCATACAGATGCTGAAGAAACTGAACTGACAGGCAATTGACGACAGAGAACAACGATGTCGCTTACTTACAAAGCTCTGCTACGGCCTCCTATGAACGCATAATTAGCCTTACTAGCCGGCCGGAGTGGCCGTGCGGTTCTCGGCGCTACAGTCTGGAACCGCGTGACCGCTACGGTCGCAGGTTCGAATCCTGCCTCGGGCATGGATGTGTGTGCTGACCTTAGGTTAGTTAGGTTTAAGTAGTTCTAAGTTCTAGGGGACTGATGACCGCAGCAGTTAAGTCCCATAGTGCTCAGAGCCATTCAATTAGCCTTACTACAGCACGCACGGAGGCACACATAAACATTCTGCGCGCGCTCCGTACGAGAATGCAACGGGAAGAACGCTGGTCTTGCTGCAGCATACACGGAGGCGACAAAAGTCGTGGGGTGCCTCCTAATAACTCGACGGACCTTCTTATATCCAGCGTAGTACAGCATCTAGGCGTGGCATGGATTCAGCAAGTCTCGAGCAGAAATATTGTGCCGTGCTGCCTCTATAGTCGTTCATAATTTCGAAAGTATTGCCGATGCACGATTTTGTTCACGAACTGACCTCTAGATTATGCTCCGCAGATGTTCGATGAGATTCGTATCGGGCGATATGGGTGGGCACATCATTCGCTCGAAATGTCCAGAATGTTCTTCAAACCAGTTGCCAACAACTGTGGTCCGGTGACATGCAGCATTGACATCCATAAAAATTCCATTGTTGTTTGGGAACATACAGAGTCCATGAATAGCTGCAAATGGTCCCCAGGTAGTCGGACATAATCCAGAATGATCGGTTCAGTTGGACCGGAGGACCCAGGTCATTCCATGTAAACGCAGCCAACACCATTATGGAGCCACCCCCAGGTTGCACAGTGTCTTGTTGACATCTTGGATCTATGGCTTCGTGGGGTCTACGCCACACTCGAACCCTACCGTCAGCTCTTACCAGCTGAAATCAGGATTCACCCGACCGGGGCACGGTTTTACAGTCGTTTAGGGCGCAACCGATATGGTCACGAGTCCAGCAGAGGCGCTGCACGTGGTGTCGCGCTGTTAGCAGAGGCACTCGAGTCGGTCTTCTGTTTCCATAGCCCGTTAATGCCAAATGTCGCTACATTGTCCTAAAGGATACGTCCGTCGTACGTACCACGTTTATTCCTGCTGTTATTTCACGTAGCGTTGCTTGTCTGTTAACACTGACACCGCTACGAAAACACCGCTGCATTTGGTCGGAAATATTGAACTCGGTGACGATTTCCGAAATGGAATGACCCGCTCGACTAGCTCCAACTACCATTCCGCGTTCAAAGTCTGTTAATTTCCGTCGTGCGGCCATAATCACATCGTAAACGTTCCCACATGAATCACCTGAGTACATACAGCAGCTACACCAGTCATTGTCCATTTGTACGTTCGTTGTATGTGCATATCGCTATCCCATGACGTTGGTCATCTCAGTGAATGTAAACACTCACTCATTGCGCGGTTCGTACGAGAATGGAGGGGGAAGTATGCCGGTTTTGCCGCAGTAGACATTAAATGTAGTTCAGCAGATTCCTGTATGGGGCCGCAAACGTAATAAAATTCACCGTGGGCACGTACCAGACGGTTGAGTAATTTTGTTTTCGAGATAGTACCGCCAGCGTCGACGCGGCAGCCACCTGTTTGTTGTGAAACACAAGCAGCTTGCAAACACGTGTGATATCTCACTCAGCACCTCGCGATTCCTCAAGTATTCATGTGGGAGCAGGGGTTCTTCGCATCGAAATGCAGCAGTTTCTACCGTCTGTGTAATTTTGGCGCTAACCGCAGGGGACGCCTTGTTTCTCGCAGATTGACATGCAAGGGGTGACAGTATGCACCACTGACTGTGGAATACCACACCGTACATCTCTCTCTCTCTCTCTCTCTCTCTCTCTCTCTCTCGCTTCAACAGATTATTGTATGAGGGCATGGAGGCTAGCTGAATGGACACAAAGCAAGAGAGAGCTAATTGTATTAACAAGGATGCATTTTATCACATTCCTGTTTTACCTCATTTTCAAGAGCAATCATAATACAGAAACGTGACTTTGATTTACTGCGGTTGGACAAAAATATGGAAACAGCGCGAGAAATACGCCCTTGAACAAAAATGCAGATTCTAGCCAAACCTGAAAGTTGCGCTGCTGTATCTGATCACGAACGGTACCTTTGCTACGTCCTCAATACTTTACGAGTGTCAGTCGTGGTCAGAACAGTAATCTGTGAAGTGATGAGTCGGACCTCGGTGCATACGAAAGTGGGCAAGTTGTCGGCGCTCGTGTGGTGATCGCTTCCGTAACCGAGATAGCCGAAGTGACTGGTGTCTGAGGAGACACCATATCGAAGATTTATACCGTATACAAGGAAAGCGAAAAGACATTATACGTATAAACGTGGATGGTAGTTTGTGGTGAGTGATCGTGACAGACGGTCGGTGAAGAAGATTGTGACGAAAAGTAAAGAGGACGACAGCTGCAAAAGTCACTGTAGAAGTGGATGTCGCACTCGCTAACCCTCTCACCACCAAAAAAACCCAATGGGAGTTCCGTAAGCAGGCAATCGCAGGGAGAGCTGCAATTCCAAAACCAATCATCACTGATGCAAGTGGTTGTGACAGAAAAACGTGGTGCCGAAGACAGAAAACCTTGACTACAGAGCAATCAAAGAATGTCAATTGGTCGGATGACTCTTGTTTCACACTGTTTCCAATTTCTGGCCAAATTTATGTCTGTCGCACTCCGCCTCAGGCCTACGATGTGGATTGCTTGCTTGCAATAGTGAAAGATGACGGGGGTTCAGTGATGATTCGGGCAGCCGCATCGTGGTATTCCATGGGCCCCCTGGTAACTCTACAAGGTCTGATTACTGCCAAAGGGTTATGTGACAGTTTTGACTGATCAGGTCCGTTCCACGGCACAGTGTTTTTCCCCACGGGTGGTTCTGTTTTCCAAGACGACAGGGACCCTGTTGACACCGCTCACATTGTTCAGAAATGTCTCGTGAGCAGGAGGATGCATTCCCGCATCTTCTATGGCTACCAGAGTGATCTGATCTAAATAGTGTTGAGCCTTTATGGTCTACTTTGGAGAGAAGGTTGCGACCTCCATCATCGTTACCTAAGACTTGCCACTTTTTTTCCCGGAATGATGGTATAAGAAAATCGTAGAGATCCTGTATTTATTAATTCCAAGACGACTTGAAGCTGTTTGGAATGCCAACTGTTTTCGTACACCGTATTAAGTTTGTTAGTGTGGCGTGTTTTTGAGTGTCCATATTTTTGTCTACCTCAGATATGTTACATTCTAAGTAAAGTGAATGTAAACTGAAACGTAAAAATCGAAGATAACTGAGGCCTTACAGCTGCATTTTCAGTTCGTAAGTAATATTCCAAATGATGAACGAGCTGAATTAAAAGCAGTTCGGAATTGCTACAATAAGGATTACCGAACACCATCCGTCATGTTTATGTCATTTCCTATCGTGTCACAGGCATGCTATAGTCCCCACCAGAGCAAAATCGTGAGTGAAATCTCTTATTCTCAAATTATCGCTGTCAGATGGGCTCATAATACGAAATCAAGTAGATTAAGATAGGGCAATCAAGCTGATTACAGGACGGGGCCTAATCTGTTTTGAACGAAAGGAATTAACCACGTGTCTTCGCGCAGTGTTGCAACAGTGCGCGGTAACTCCATCATTCACGTGCTGCGTGCTTACAACATGAAACAGACTTAGCGCCCTGTGTATCGTAGCACTGCATATTGTACGACGCATTTAGCAAGTAGAATATCACGTCAGTGTATATCCCACTTGATAATGATCACATACAGTGTCCGGGCTAGGGGAAGAAAATTGTTCAAATGTGTGTGAATTCCTAAGGGACCAAACTGCTGAGGTCATCGGTTCCTAGACTTACACACTACTTAAACTAACTTATGCCAAGAACAACACACACACACACACACACACACCCGTGCCTCCGGCGGGAGGGGCTGCGCAGTCAGTGACATAGCGCCTCAAACCGCGCGGTCACTCCCCGCGGCGATGACGGAAGAACTCGACGTTTTACGTTGTTGGGTAGATACGCAATCGATGGAGGTACTCTCCAAGAAGTGGTGTTTACCATTTCATGAACAGCGCTGAGTGGCATGGCGCACGCGCGCCAGTGACACGCTACACGTAAGCCGACTTGTTGGCGAACTGTGCAGTTCCACAGATGCCTGTCAACGTCAAATGGTTGAAATGGCTCTGAGCACTATGGGACTTAACTACTGAGGTCATCAGTCCCCTAGAACTTAGAACTACTTAAACCTAACTAACCTAAGGACATCACACACATCCATGCCCTAGGCAGGATTCGAACCTGCGAGCGTAGCGGTCGCGCGGTTCCAGACTGTAGCGCTTAGAACCGTTCGGCCACTGTCAACGTCATTTTCCACAGTATGGTGCCTTCCCGCTCCCCTCCCACCCCCCACCCCCCTCCCACATTTAATACCATGGGGATGTTACCACATTCTCCACGAGACGTTTTCTGAGAGTTGGATTGGAAGGAGGGTCCCCTTGCGTGGCCCCCTCGGTGTCCGGATCTGCTTCCGCTGGATTTCAGTGCATGACACTTTGCAGAACAGGGTTTCGAGATCTGGTAGATTTCAGCCAACGAATCTACGCCGCAGTAGAGGCCTTAACACATGTCCTGCCTATGAACATGCTTCGTTATCTACGGATATACAAACGGTACCCGCGTTGAACCGTACCAACATGCATAAAATGTTCCAGGTCCTGTGTACTATGTTGGACAAGTAAACGTATGAAGCTTATTACGTACTTAAATACAACCAAAATATTTTTGGATCCCTCTATCTCGGACACCCGGTATAAATCAAACTTCAATGCCCGCATCTCGTGGTCGTGCGGTAGCGTTCTCGCTTCCCACGCCCGGGTTCCCGGGTTCGATTCCCGGCGGGGTCAGGGATTTTCTCTGCCTCGTGATGGCTGGGTGTTGTGTACTGTCCTTAGGTTAGTTAGGTTTAAGTAGTTCTAAGTTCTAGGGGACTGATGACCGTAGCAGTTAAGTCCCATAGTGCTCAGAGCCATTTTTGAAACTTCAATGTAATCAAAAAACGAAGCCTATCTGTGGTACGAAAAACGTATTCCAGAGTTCAGATTCAACGTCGCGAAAGAAACTTAATGGTTATGTACTGATTTAATAATTCAATCAGATAGAATTATAATGCGCCAAAGACTGGGATCGACTAAGATCACTACATAACTTTTTCTGGGTTACTGCAAATCACTAATTAATTATTGATGTCCGATTTTAAGGACTGGGTTAGTTGAAATCCTAAACGCTAAGACTATTAAGTTCATCTAAACGTGGCCGTGCGGGGTAGCCGTGTGGTCTGAGGCGCCTTGCCATTGTTCGCTCGGCTCCCCCGTCGGAGATTCGAGTCCTCCCTCGGGCATTGGTGTGTGTGTGTTGTCCTTAGCGTAAGTTAAAGTTAGAATAAGCAGTTTGTAAGCCTAGAGACCGGTGACCCCAGCAGTTTGGTCCCATAGGAACTTACCACAAATGTCCAAAATTTCATCCAAACGTCATTTATTCATAAGTAAACAGTACAGTCATCGTGCCTTTTGGTATGGAGTTCCCTGCTTGAACAATGAAGGGAGAGTTGGCTTTAGATATCTGAATACTATTTCATTTAATTCATTGCTCTAGTGAGTCGGAAAGAACAGCGCGTGGAACCCTAAATTCCTATGCGTATCGTGTCTCTTGATGTCTTCTCGCAAAGTAAGAGAGATAAAGTCAACGCAGAGCGCGCTCGTAACTTGGTTCATTATAACTGCGTGTAACTGAGAAATGTGTGGTCATCTGAGTTTTATTCGTACTTGGGGCAGCTCTTATTCTTCGGTGTTGCTGTTGTTGTGAGGTTTGTCATTTGTAAGGGAAAACGGGAGGCAGGTCGACAGAGAGAGTTTAAGTGTCCCGTCGACGATTTGGCTAACACAGTCAGAGTAAGTGCTCAGTTGAACAAAGAGAACAAGTCAATCGTCTGTGGCGTATAGAAAATAAATAGTCCTGCATCTACACCTGTACTCCGTTAACTTTTTTACGATGTATGGAGGAGGAACTTGGTGCACCAATGTCTCGTCATTCTGGTTGCAGTCGCGAATGGTCCGCCGCAGGAACCACTGTTGAAGCCACAATGGGAGCTCGGATCTCCCTAATCGAGCCCTCCCGGGCTTTTCCTGAGATGTATCGAAGAAGAAGCAGTATGTCGGTTGACTCTTAAAGGCTTGTACACTGTTGGAATTTCAGTAATAGGCCTAAAATCACGCCGTGATGCGGAACACTTCTCTCGCAGCGCCTGGCATCATAGTTGGATGAGCTAGTTCGCGGCACTTTGGCCCTTATAGGACGATTTCATTACGAAGAGCGCTCTTCTTGTTTGTATGTCTCCATTTCCTCTTTCAGTCTTAACTGAAATGAGTCGCTGACCGAGGAGTAAGACGGAGCGATCGTTAGGGCTATTCCAATAGCTCTCAGTATGGCATCTGCTTTTCCTTCGCCTTCTTCTTAGGTCTTCAACCATCAGGTAGGTTAGCCACAGTTAGCCATGCTTTTCTGTGTTCGGCCTCCCTCTTGAGAGCCGTGTAGGTGGTGCAGTTGATATTTTCCATGATCTGGTTAATGGGTTCTAATTCCAGTCTGCCTCTTGTGTGTTTCCCTTCTACTGTCCCGGTACCAGCATGTCTCAGCAGACGGCCGGCCCGTGTGTCCCTTCTGTGTTCGATCAACTTCAGGACACAAGGCTTCTTTCTCATCCTCCACTCTGTGGAGCACTTCTTCATTTGATATCTTGTCTGCCCAGGAAATCTTGAGCATTCTACGGTAGCACCACATCTCGAAGGCTGTTATTTCACGTTCTTCTGCTTCTCCGAGGGTCCATGTTTCATTTTTGTACAGCAGCACAGTCCAAACAAATGTCTCTAGTAGGTTAATCCTGAGGCATTTGTCTGTGAAAAGGTTTCTTCTCTTGTTAAAGGTAGCTTTTGCCTGGTGGATTCGGTTTGCAATATCCTTGCTTGACGTTCCATCCGATGCAGCTTTAGCCGTTAGGTAGGCAAAGTTGCTCGGTATTAAGTGAGCAGCGATTGGTTGAGCTAGTCTTTTGTCTGCTCACCGCTAAGATTCTTTTTTTACCTTTATTAATTTTCATATTATAGGAAGAACAGAGGATGGTTTCTATCTGGGCCAGCATCACTTCTAATTGTTCTACATCTTCACTTAACGCTGCGGCATCATCAGCAAATCTCAGCAAGTCTATTTTCATACCACGAATTTTAATTCCTCTTGTAGCTCCTAGTTTCTCCCTCGCTTTACCTATCGCCATCAGAATGTATCCATTGAACAAGAGAGCAGAGAGTGAGTAGCCCTGTCGTACACCATGCTCAATAGTAGCATCTTCTTGACGCTCTACACACCTTATCATTCCCACCTATTCCCTATACTGTCTTCTATCTTTATACTTTATGCCAACTCTCTCAGCGTCTTAAAAATCTGTCTCTATTCTATCCTGTCAAACGCTTTTTCTAAGACGATGACGGCAAAATACGTGTTATGACCCATTTGTAGTCTTAAGAGTAGTGCTTCTCGTGTCCCTACACCACTGGTCGTTCGTGGTCATCGCATCTACCTGCCTTCTATCCGCCTTAGAATGATAGAAGTCAAGATCTTCGAAGCGTGTGCTACCAAAGTGAGCATTCTATATTGTTTCTACGTGTTTGCAGCTGCTTTCTTTTGGTATTGCCCACGTGGTACATTTTTTAAAGTCTGTTGGGATCTCCCAGGTTTCGTATGTAGCTTGTATGAGATGGAACAGTTCTTCATGAAGCTGTTCTTCAACAGCTTGGTGATTTCTGCTGATATATCGTCAACTTCAGTGACTTTCCCGGGTTTTAGCTGCCTGAATGCAAGGTCGAACTCATTGCGCAAGATATAGTCTCCCTCTTCTTCCGGATAGATTTTCTCAGCATCCTCCAGTTACATATCTTCATATTTTCCTGCATACAGTTTTTCAAGGTATTCTTTCCACCTTTGTACTATGTCTTTCTGCTTATACAGTTACAGTCCATCTTCAGTTTGGACTCTGCTGCATTTTATTTGTCTGTTTCCCCCAAAGAACTGGTTAATTATTTCTTGGCAAATTCCAGGTTTCCTCCTTTAATCATTTCATTCACATCTTTGCACTGGTCCTCCAAGAATTGTTGTTCAGCGTTTTTTGACTCTCGATCGATTTCATTCCTCAATGCGTCATATTGTCTTTGTCCTTCCGCAGTGTTATCTTGTTTCAGCTTACGTCTTAAATTTATTTTTGTTATTATGCTTTGTCTGAGATAGGGCAGCTTCCAGTCTCTTATTTGACGCCGTGGATGGTGTTTAAACCATATGTTACATATTAATAGTTGATTTTCTGGTTCTGTGCAGAATTCTACTGATCTATCTCTCCGTTCATTTCGTTCTCGACGCCCAAGAGGTTCCACTATAGTGCCATCTCTTCCTTCTCTCATCGATGCATTCCAGTCTCCCACGATGATAAGGTTGTCTTGTCCTTTGACCGTCTTCACAGCACCTTTTATCTCACTCTACAATCTTTCCACTTCTTCATCGTAGGTAGATCTGGATATGTACACTTAAATTATCACTGTCTTGTTCGGTTTTGTGTTCAATTGTACAGGTAGTATTCTTTCGACTATTTCTCGGTAACCATTCACCAAGCCCCAGCGCTTTCCAGAGGACCACTTCTATCCCCCTTTCTGCCGGTCTCTCCTCTATGCAGCCCGCTGAAGTCTCCATCATCTCGCTCACTCCTAGTACGCCAGTTCTCACTCTTGTCCATTTCCAGTTTGCAGTTCTCTAGCTTGCCGCATGTCAGAAGTGTTCGGACATTCGATGTTTGAATTCGTTGTCTTGTATTCTTCATTACCTTTATTTTATTGAAAGCGCAGGCTTCTGGAAAGCCTCCCAGAGATCCGAATGGAGAACTATTCCGGACTCTTTTCCAAAAGTACGTTTGATATTCATTTCTCACGTGAAACGAAACTTTTTTTTTCCTACGCTGCGGAAGTTTAAAGTGGCGGTTTCCCCTTGCCTACGCATCCTGTGCTGTTGACTCGTGAAGAGTGCTTCCGTCTTCCATCTGCTTTTCCTATGACGAGTTTTATGTTATCGTTGCACTTTAAAACTTGGACTTTAAAACTCTGCGTGAACATACTCCTAGTTATCTAAGAGATGTGTCTGTTTCCACTGATCACTCAGCCGTCGTCTAATCACGCGATAACGAGTGTTTCCGTTTACTTAAGTGCAGTACGCTACATTTGTTTCATGTTGACGGCCAGTTTACAACTACTGCACTAAATCACGATCGTTTGTAGGTCGTCCTGCGTTTCGCTACAACGTTCTAGCGTAGAGATTTTTCTGCTTACGACTGCATCATACCCGAACACCCTCATGGACCTTTCTACTAAATGTAGTAATCATTCGTTTATTTTATGAACTACAATGCCCCTTTAACACTTCTACGTCTTACGAAAAGCACAGAGAACTTACATCTAGAGGTCCAGATACGGACATGAGTTGCGCTCTACTTGAGTGTCTCCATTGCCGTAACCCCTCTGCCACCACAGTCATTGTCTTTGCTTATTATTACGCTCGTTATTACTTACGACAGCAGTAAAAGGAAAGAAAGGTCTCCTGTTGACTACGAGGCCAATTGAGTTGGAACACAAGTTCGGATAATTTAAAGGGGAATGAGGAAATCGGTCGCTTCTTCTCCAGCCGAGCCATCTTGAGGTATAACAATTACGGAAAAGCAAAATCTGGTTGGCCACGCAGTGATTTGATATCCGCTCGATTAGAATGCAAATGCCAGCTGACCTCTAGGCCACCCCGCTCGACTACGACGGCAGTCGTACACAGGAGAAAATATTTACTTCGGAGGTAATCAGTCAGTCAACAGCGGCAGAATAATGAAAGTTCGAGTCCCTTGTTCTTACTCTTTGACGCGGCAGTTAGCGGCGGATACTTTGCAGCGGCTTAATCTTCTCCAGACAATCAGCGTTGAAACGGAACAGTGGAACTAGTGCAGTAGCTCAAGGATGACTCCCAGAAGTGGGGCACGTGGAGTGGCAGCCCGAGAAATACGCAGAAGCCCTGTTCTTAAGTATCTGCGTTACGCCCTCATATACTTGGCTGTCTTACGAGTGCCGTGAAGCGTTGTTCTATAACGACATCGACCCATTCCGGTAGCGTGACGGCTGTACGAGAACAGGCTCTGCCAGAGCACCGAGCAAGAAAACGATTACCGTCGGGAACTGGGCAAACTAAAAGCTCTGTCTTCACGAGATATGCCGTGAATGTGGTAACCGCTGACAAAGTTTAGCGGTAAGATTAGGGAATTTTTCTCTCACGCTTGTCCGTAATTTCTCGGTTTTTCTCGCCACCTGTAAGGACAATGGTATACAGGAATTTATCGACTTTTTGTCATTGTAACATTGGTACCGCAACTATCATCTAAGGAACCACGTACACTGATCAGCCAGAACATTATCACCGCCCACCTATTAGGGATCCGGTATCTTCACTTTTGGCACTGATAGCAGCAGCGACGCGTCGTGGCGTGGAAGCAATGAGGCCTCGGTAGGTCGTTGGAGGGAGTTGGCACCACATCTGACGAAACAGGTCACCCGATTCCCGTAAACTCCGAGGAGGGGGGCGAGAGCTCTGACGCTACGGTCTTTCACATCCCAGATGTGTTCGATCGGGTTCAGATTTGGCGAGTTGGAGGCCCATCACATCACTTGGAACTCGCCACTGTGTTGCTCCAACCACTGCATCACACTCCTGGTCTAGTGACATGACGCATTGTCTTAGTGAAAAATGGTACTGCCGCTGGGGTAACGCGATCGTCATGAAGGGGTGTGTCAGGTGTGTAACCAGTACACAATACTCCTTGGCCATCATGGAGCCTTGCTCGAGCTCCACTGGACCCACGGATGACCACGTGAATGTTCTCCAGAGTGAAATGGACTCACCGCCAGCTTGTCTCCGTCCCGCTGTACGGGTGTCAAGGAGCGGTTCTCCTGGATTCGCGCCCTCCCATCGCCATAATGGAGGTATCGGGATTCATCGGACCACGCACCGCTCTGCCCCTGCGCCAACGTCTAGTCCCGACGGTCACGTACCCATTTCAGTCGTAGTTGCCGTTGTCGTGGTGTTAACATTGCCACATGCGTGGGTCGTCGGCTGCGGAAGGCCCATCGTGAGGAGTGTTCGGTGCACTGTGCGTTCAGATACACTTGTCTGATGTTAGTTCCACGACAGTTCGCGCCTATCCTGCTTTACCATTGTGTCCAGCCTACGACGTCGGACATCTCTAATGAGAGGTGGTCGCTAACCCCCGATCTCTGGACGTGGTTTCACCTTGGTTTGGCCAAAGCACTCCTCGAACACCCGATAAGTCGCGCAGTTTCCGAAATGTTCGTGACGAGTCTTTGGGCCATCACAGTCTGTCAAACTCAGATAGGTCGCGCGCCTTCCCCCCCCCCCCCATTCTACACTCAAACAGCACGCTCTCTGAAGCTGCACGCGCCGTGCGTGTGCCTGAGTAGCAGTCTTTCCTCATCTGGCGACGCTGCTTTCTATTGGACGGGTTTATATCAACAGTAAGTAGCTCTGTGGTCACAATGTTCTGGCTGATCAGTGTACGGGCCGTCAGGGCACAATTATCTGTGTGACATACTCAGTGCAGGTTAAGAAGTGGAAATGATGATGAAGAACCTGCATTCAAGTCGCCGGCCGCTTTGGCCGACTTGTTCTAGGCGCTTCAGCCTGGAACCGCGCGACCGCCACGGTCGCAGGTTCGAATCCTGCCTCGGGCATGGATGTGTGTTATGTCCTTAGGTTAGTTAGGTTTAAGTAGTTCTAAGTTCTAGGGGACTGATGACCTCAGATGTTAAGTCCCATAGTGCTCAGAGCCATTTGAACCTGCATTCAAGTCAGTATCCTAACCACCTATTGGATCAAGACAACTGGGAAAATCGTGTAAAATTACAAAGAAAATATATTTAAAATGTAGATCGTTTTTAGGTTGCGTAAGAAAATGCAACAGAGACCAGTATCGTTCAAATAACTTACAGGTATGGAGCCGGATGACGTCTTCTACAACTGCCGATATTTCGATAGGTGCACATCCTGTCTTTTCAAGGCAGAAATGCAACAAGTAAGCGCTGTGCAAGTAAATTTAGAACCTAGGCTTGCATAGCAGTTCCGCAAAGATAACACACACACACACACACACACACACACACACACACACACACACACACACACAGCCCGCATCTCGTGGTCGTGCGGTAGCGTTCTCGCTTCCCACGCCCGGGTTCCCGGGTTCGATTCCCGGCGGGGTCAGGGATTTTCTCTGCCTCGTGATGGCTGGGTGTTGTGTGCTGTCCTTAGGTTAGTTAGGTTTAAGTAGTTCTAAGTTCTAGGGGACTGATGACCATAGATGTTAAGTCCCATAGTGCTCAGAGCCATTTGAGCCACACACACACACACACTAGCGCCTCTACACAACCAAAGATGACCATCGTCAGAAGTTACTGATAGTGAATATTAATAACTAAAGTGTGAATAGCATTAACTCTGTCTCTTTAGTGTTTGATCGGGGCCGCGCGGGGGAACCGCGAGCTATAGGGCGTCTTACCACGGTTCGCGGGACTCTCCCCGTCGGAGGTTCGAGTCCTCCCTCGGACATGGGTGTGTGTGTTGTCCTTAGCATAAGTTAGTTTAAGCTACATTGAGTAGTGTGGAAGCCGAGGGATCGATGACGTCAACAGTTTGGTCCCGTAGGAACTTATCACAAATTTCGAAATCTGTTTGGCCAGGGAGACAACAGGATTCCACGCAGAATTGAAGCAAAAAGCTCCATCTCTACGTATAAGATCATTTGCTAATTTAATTTCAGCTGCTTGCTTAATAACGCTATCTCAATATCTGAAGAAGTGGTAGCCAGAATCTTCATATTGTTATATTTCATAGGATGACCTGTGCCAACGCAATGTTCCGCAGATTTTCTCGACTGTTGTGAGCGTGTGTGACGGTTATGTTCGGTACACGGGTCATCCACGGTCGTAATAGTCTGACCAATACATGACATGCCTCTGCTGAAAGAAATATGAAACACCCGCCTTAGCAAACCAAGATCATCCTTTACGGATCCTAAAAGGAACCTGGTGTTAAATGGTAGTCGTGAAACACGTATCACGTTATATTCTCACAGAATAAAACGATCCCTGTTGGAAATACTCCCTGCCTAAGGCAAAAAGTGGTAGACTTAGACACGGGCTCCTTAATTTCTTGAGGGCAGCTTTCCAGTTCTTTGGCACCTAAGAAAAATTAGTGATTTGATTCCAAATACTTAACAATTTATTGAATAAATATAAAATCAGTACCCGTTAAGAAACACACAAATGTTGAGTGAAGAAATGAAGGTGAGATAGAATCTTGTATGCATAGTTATCTTCACGTAGGTCAGGGAACTCTGAGTAATCCTCCGCTTGTAATTCAGTTTCTGCAAGGGGTGTGTTATTATAGCTGTTCTCGCGGTTCAGGCACATATTGGAACAGTTGCCTTCGTTTGTGCGTCCACAGTTGGTCTGACAGATCTCCATTCATTTGCAGGAAATAAGTTTTAAAACTGCGTCCGATGCTGGTGGCTGTAGCGTTGGTAATGGCTGCAGACGGCCACATCGCTCAGAATATTTTTCGATCCTAAGTTGTTGTTGTCCTTCAAAGTATACTCTCAACGAATGCTGCTTTGTTGCTGCATCTGTGGTCGGATGAATCTCGTTTCTTGTTACACAAAGTCGTGTGCGAATACGCTGTTATCCAGGCGAACGGCTCCTCGAAATACGCACCGCGTCACGGACAGAAGACGGTGGGGGCGGTATTATTCTCTTAGGGACTTCACCTGGTCTTCAATGGGAGTTGCACTTGTAATCGAAGACTATTACGTTTTGGACTACGTGAACATGGTTGATGTCTTCCCCGAGTAAGATGGTATCTTCTATCAGGATTAGTGCCCGTGTCCCATGCCAGAATCAAGTTCTAGTGGTTTGAGGAGCATCCTGGTCAGCTGACGATGATGTCTTGCTCAACAAAATCGTGTGAGTCGAAACCGACGGAACACGTCTGTGACGGTATCTGGCGCCAGCTCCGTATCCACACACCACCGGCCGGTAGTGTACATGAACTGCGTCTCCGGAAGCCTATCAGAAACTTGTGGAACGTATGCCACGTAGAATAGCTGGGGTTTTGCGTTCAGTAGTTGTGGCCCATCAGTGTTATGTGGGGCGATACATAAATTCCAGTGGTGGCGTATGTGAAACTGAGACCTTCAGTGCTACAAAAAAGGACGTCGATATTCTAGCGTAAAATCTTGCAGCAGATCTTTAGTCCATTGTGAGATACTGATTGGTGGAGAAGAAGGAAGAGCTACGTACTGCAGGAAGTGATGCGACGACCTAACAATGTCCAGAGAAAGAATCGAGAAGACGTGAAGGGGAAGGATATGGGATCGCATGCCTGCCTCAGTGCTTTAGAGCCAAAGCTGTGTTGGGGTCACGTTCGTTTTGCGGACGCTGGAAAATCGTAAAAGAATTGTATTAGCACAAATAAAAAATGATGATGATTGGTTTGTGGGACACTCAACTGCGGGGTCATCGGCACCCGTAGAAAGTTCCAATTTTTACACAGCCCAGTTCTTGTATACAGTCCAGTCTCACCACTGTCGCGAATTATGATGATGATGAGTAATGACGAGGACAACACAAACACCCAGTACCCGGGCAAAGAAAATTTCCAACCACGCAGGGAATCGAACCCGGGACCCCGTGATCCAGAGGCAGCAACGCTAGCCACTAGACCGCGGGCTGCGGACAGCACAGATAAAAGATATCTGGTGGAAGAACGACACGGTTACTGGAAACAGTTTATGATGTCGGCACGCAATCTCCAAGATCAGTATAAACGCTGTCAACAAGCACCGACAATTCTAGAGAAATGCTCCTTCTTTACTCGTGTCAACAGAACACTGATTTACACTTTTTGCAGCCATCTGCTGTGTTGTCTCTAAATAGCAACAGCCTCCTGTTTACAACCTGCCTGTCTGACCAAATATTATCTCGTGAATGTTATCAATCGGAGAATTCCTCCGCTTATCGTAGAGTCGTGTTGCGCTGAAACGCACTGGAGAAACGTTAGTGTGGGAGCGTGTCTTTCAGCATGCGGCAGTGCCAATTTTGCGCGCCGCTGGAAGCCCTCCTGCGGCGCCTCTCAGAAGTCGCGCAGTTGTTCGTTCCTCGTGATGCGCTGGTTCGCGTGTTCCCGTCGCCGCTGGACAAGCTGACCGCGTCTCACCTTCTCGTGCTCAAGTCAGTGAGTTAACGTGTGCCGCACGCGCTCGTACTCGCCGCACACGTAAATAATGTGCAACCAGAGTCCCATATGATTCTTATATATATATGCCTGTGGGCTTACCATTTACATGCAGGGTGTTCCAGATAAGGTATTTTTCTCTGTAGCTTACCAAGTAATAAGAGAAAGGACGTTATTTAGAGAAGTAGACGTAAGAAACGTTACTCTATTTTCCAGAGAGTTACAGCAACGAGTTATAATTTTTTTTAGCGGGAATATTATTTTTTCTGTCTTGTATATGATTTAAATTTAAGCCAAATGCGTATAAAAAAATTCAAATCAAAACTCTATCAATTTTAGTTTGGGATGTAGAAGCGTCCAAAGTTTTAGGGGTTGGTGCAACAAGGTGTACATAATTGGCTGTGTTCCGATGGATGTGGAATGTCCGTTTTAGTGAAGTAGTCAAATGAGTTCCCATTTTCCTGAATGAACAACTCTGTGCACCTTCTGAACGACCTTCGGGTGACATATAAAGTTGCTGCTGTCACGGGTGTGCTGTTGAAAGTCATGGGTTCGGTGGTATAAACACAGAATGGGTGATGGTGCTCTTCGACTAGGATATCTCACTGCATAATCCATTTCTGTTTCATTGGAATCGTCTGAGCATTCGCCGAGCATCAGCAACATATCAGCGTACTCGTTGGAGGTACCCACCATGTTAGTTCCACGTCAGTATTCGTGGCAGACCGAACCTCGTTTGTTTGTAAATTCCGACTCGTCTTGTATACGGCAGTGCATAGCTACAACCTAATCGAACATGACTTGGTAGAGCGCTTCTAGGAAGTTTTTAGTGCCGTGACGCCAGCAATTTTACATCTTGTCCGCAGGTTGTACAGAAGACGCACTGAGCACTAGTTCACCTGTCTCAATAAATAATCCTTTCACGTATTATATGGTAAGTTACGAAGATAAACATTTCCCGTTAAACACCATTTGTACACTATGTGATCAAAAGTATCCGAACACACCCAAAAATATACGTTTTTCATATTAGGCGCATTATGCTGCCACCTGCTGTCAGGTACTCCATATCAGCGACCTCAGTAGTCATTAGACATCGTGAGAGAGCAGAATGGTGCGCTCCGCGGAACTCACGGACTTTGAACGTTGTCAGGTGATGGGTGTCACTTGTGTCATACGTCTCTGCGCGAGATTTCCACACTCCTAAACAACCCTAGGTCCACTGTTTCCGATTTGATAGTGAAGTGGAAACGCGAAGCGACACGTACAGCACAAAAGCATACAGGCCGACCTCGTTTGTTGACGGACAGAGACCGCCGACAATTGAAGAGGGTCGTAATGTGTAATAGGCAGACTTCTATCCAGACCATCACACGGGAATTCGAAACTGCATCAGAATCCACTGCAAGTGCTACGACAATTTGGCGGGAGGTGAGAAAAGTTGGATTTCATGGTCGAGCGGGTGGCTACTCATAAGCCACACATCACGCCGGTAAATGCCAAATGACGCCTCGCTTGGTGTAAGGAGCGTAAACATTGGTCGATTGAACAGTGCAAAACGTTGTGTGGAGTGATGAATCACGGTACACAATGTGGCGACCCGATGGCAGGGTGTGCGTAAGGCGAATGCACGGTGAACGTCATCTGGCAGCGTGTGTAGCGCCAACAGTAAAATTCGGAGGCGGTGGTGTTATGGTGTGGCCGTGTTTACCATGGAGGGGGCTTGCACCCCTTGTTGTTTTGCGTGACACTATCACAGCACATGCCTACATTGATGTTTTAAGCACTTTCTTGCTTCCCACTGTTGAAGAGCAATTCGGGGATGGCGATTGCATCTTTCAACACGATCGAACACCTGTCCATAATGCACGGCCTGTGTCGGGGTGGTTACACGACAATAACATTCCTGTAGTGGACTGGACTGCACAGAGTCCTGACCTGAATTATGTAGAACACCTTTGGGATGTTTTGGAATGCCGACTTCGTGCGACGCGTCACCGACCGACATCGATACCTCTCCTCAGTGCAGCACTCCGTGGAGAATCGGCTGCCATTCCCCAAGAAAACTTCCAGCACCTGATTGAACGTATGCCTGCGAGAGTGGAAGCTGTCATCAAGGCTAAGGATGGGCCAACACCTTACTGATTTACAACATTACCGATGGAGGGCGCCACGAGCTTGTAAGTCATTTTCACCCAGGTGTCCGCATACTTTTGATCACATAGTGTATACAGTAGATGTCTCCCTTCTACTGCTCAGTAATTGATCTATTATATATAGAAATTTTTCAGCGACAAACAACTGAAATATGCACTTGAAACAAAACTATTGCCTCTTGTAACATTCAGTATCTATGACAGATTCTAGAAAAAAAATCATTATAGCTGTGTGTTTTACTGTTTTTGCTTTCGCCGAAGTTATATTCACTAGAGTGAAAAACAGATGTTTTTCCGTGTAGTATCGTTTTTGTGATTGTAACTGCGATTCCAAAACTGGAATGGATTGTTGACAGCCAGTGTCGTTAAGTGTCTGCATGTGCTGCGATTCCATAGTTACTGTTCTGCTGCTGGGAATCATGGGACAAGACACCATACCAGAAAGGATAGCACAGTGACTCACACATCCAGTGGCGCATTCTGGGCATGAAAAGGGGGCCATTAAAAGGGATGTACATGTTAGACAGAACACGCAAAGGATGTTATCTGTGTGTGTTGGTGTTATTTTGAAGGGACTGACAGTTTATCATCAAATGAGTCCGTGCATTTGTAGAAGCAGTACGAGTATACTTACACGTTGTCTAGAAGCTGGTATTGTGGACAAGTATTGTCGACACGGCCTATTTCTTGTTGTATGCAGTTTCCCTCTACATTCTTCATTTTTGTTAAGAGCCTGTCTGAAAAGGTCACTAAAAGGTAAAGCACTAGTTTTTCGCAGAATTGTTAAATAATTTATAGGATCTCCAGAATTGTGTTAAACAACAATCGTTACACAAGTCGAATTATGAATTTAATGTGGTTCCCACATCGACGCCGGCGTTTCGATTTGACACTACTACTACTACTGCGCCTTACGCGTCGAATTAGCCGCCACTTACTAAGAGCCGACACACTGCTCTCTGCTGACTTATTTTTTGTTGAAAATAACGTATGTGGTTGGAATAGTTATACAAAGATATAATTCCACTGGTCAACGTGGACAGAAACTGATATGTTAGGTTTCATCTGTTGTTTTTTTTCCATTGGAACGTTGTAACATTTGATTTTCAAACTGACTCATACTATGGATGGTGGTGGTGGTGGTGGTGGCGGTGGTTTGTGTGTGTGTGTGTGTGTGTGTGTGTGTGTGTTTTCTCGTTGCCAGCAGCGTTGTACCTGACCATAACTAGTCTCTTCAGTTCGACGCAGTTGTGTTGTCCTCATTGCCCGCTTTTATCATTTCTTTTTTAACTCAAATGTATTCCCAGGTGCATCTCGTGCATAAATGGTGAGTTTCTTGACTTGTCACCTGCAGTCTGTTTGTCTGGTGTTTAAATTGCAAATATTATGCAGCCACAAACGAAATTATAAATACGTACCTCGACCATTGTACGACCGAGGTTCCTCAGGATTTGTATATGAAAATAAGAGAAAAAGAAATAATAAACGTTTCTCCCTTTCCACACTTTCCTTGCTATTTAGAATATGACATTATTTGTGGGAGAGAACATAAAGGTTTTGTAATGTTACATATTTTCTCAATAGTCGGACACCATTAGCTGTTTCTGTGATCACTAGCTCCTTCCTTCACATCTATTGAAAGAAAGAAATCATTGTACAATTTAGATACAACTAACAGTAAAAACGTTATATATATAGGCACGATTAATCACTATCACAGGCTAGGTCGACATGATTTTCTTCTCAGGTTTAATATGTGCAGTATTATCCAACTTACTTTCTATTTTGTTTAGAACCGCACGCTGCACTGACGCGTGTTGAATTCGGTAGTCTGTACCCCTGAAATACAAACCACTGAAGAACAGGAAACTGACAAAATAAACCACGAAAATGAGATTATGTAGCTGAGTAACCTGCAAGAGAAATTGACGCTTATGACAGTTATGGCACTAGATAAACATTGAAGTTTGACGTACTACTGGCGTCAGAAATATGACCGTGTGAAGCAATTTATTCCAAAGCATATCAACGGTATGTAAAATTTCACTCCATTTTGGGAGCTATGTTAAAAACTGCCATGTCGCTGCTGACGTCTCAGGAGATTTGATACCGGCGTTCTATCATCTGTCCGCAGCTCATAATTGTTACTATGTTTCAAGTAGCATGGTTCTTTGTAAATATGAAGCAACAACATTGAAGACGAATGCCGCAGTTTTGCCATACTTTCGACACGTGCAAACTCATTGCTTTTTAAGTAATCTCGGATTCTCATGCAGTCGGAGAAAGAATGCCGGAGCACCTCTCTTGTCAGTATTATGTTACGACGGAAAAAGATATACCCAACACATTAACTACCAAGGCACCGCTTTTCTTAATGAATAGTGTTTTTAAAAACGTTAATTCGTCGTTGACAAAACTGCATACTGTTGCAGAAAGTACTGTGTTACATAATTATGTTAATTTATGGTATTTAAAATGTCATGTAAATCCTTCCCATGGGAGTCGATGATACTAAAATGTCGAAAGATATTACATGCCGCGTGTATGAATATATAATAGTATCTTTGGTTGCTTAGAAAAGTAAGTCGCTGACAAATACCACAACTATCAAAATGCAGGAATACAACCATGGATAATACCTCTATGAGTACAACTTGAACAGGATAAAAATATCTCTGTTTTCGTATGAAGTGTGTGGCGATTTTGAAGAATAATAGCCGGAATATGTCAAGTAATTTCGATTCTATCTGCGAAATATCTTTGTGAACTGATATTGGCGTAGAGTTTGAAAATTCGTCGTATGGTATTAGAAATGTTGTCTACTGATGGCAAGATCTCCGAAAGAAGTCACTGCTTCGTAGAACTTCCAGTACTTCGTGGTGTCATCTACGTAAAGGAATCAGTTTTTTCACGTAATGACAGCAAGCGGCCGTATGCATCCACGGTTTAATGGAACACAAAAGTATGGCCATAAAGAGCCGGGAGCTAGGAAGGAGGTAAAACGTCCACAGCTGTATTTCGAGTAAGTACGGCGTGTTCTGGGTTCAACCGTACTCACATTTGTATCGTACATTGTACATACGTCTGTTAACAAGCAAAACTTTTGTTGCTGTACTTTACCTTATGGGCAATCTCTCACAACTGTGTTAATGTTACTGAGTGTGAGCACTGCTTGTAAACGATAATATTCGTAATGCCAGCTTACAATAGCATTTAACTGCCGATGCAACTTCTTATTACAATCGCATGGTAAATGAAGGACGTAATAATGTATAAATGATTTTACAACAGCTGTTGTGATAGAGAAAGATTTAGGCCCCCAATACCGTTTCGCGCGCTTTCCTGGTCGTTGTGCTCTTCGATTATCATATTCTGAAATTAATCTCATTTCCTATTTCAGAAATATTGTTAGCCATAGGTATGAATAACCCTTCAGTTTGAATGTGCATGCGCTTCAGTTCACATTTGTACTTATTTAATTTTGTGAGTCCACTTTGTCACTCTTCAGCAGAGAGCTCACGAACGGAAAGGAGGTGATCGCTTAGCCATCAGTAGTATTTCTGAAGAATAAATAGTAAAGTAACACATTTATTCTATTGCTGTAAGCGTGTCGCTTCTTTTATACTGGAGCCGAGAAGTTACCACAGTTTTCCTATTTTATGCGTTTCTCCTTCCTTTTTGTTTTTTATCCAATATTCCGCATTTTGTCATTTAGGCACTTTTTTCGTTTACTTCGTCACCTTTCTTCGATTGTAGGCTATATTTGGTCAAGAGCAGCCTCTGTTATCTGTCACTTTCCTGACCACCCCTTACAAGTTATTGGCGAATTCAATAGTATATGCTGATTCGTCTTATTCCTTATTACTTCTTTGATTTCTGTATCTCTTCTTTTATTCAAAAGTTGTAGCCAGCGTACTGTGTGGTTTATTAGTGCTCTGTCAATGACTTAATAGTTTCACGAATATGTCATTGGTTGTTTTCTTTTCTGTCAATATCATTATGTTCTGGGGTGATGAAAAAATTGAGCATAAGCTACAAGTCCAGTCAGCGAACTTTTCTCCCTAGCGCTTCAAGTTCTCTGAGAAGAAATTTAGACGTTATTCAGCGTGTTTTGACGCTTCTGAGTAGCTGTTCTAAATTACTGTGATGATTGTTCTTGTGGGATGAATACATTTGAAAGTGTGATGGATTCATCCTTCCAACTGGTAAACGAAGTGAGTTCTTCATTCGCTGTTGTACACCAGTCGCTGAAGTACGCGCAATAGATGTTTTGCTATGTTTTTGATGTGTCGAGAATATTTTTCCTGGGTACGGGACAATTTGGTAGTTTTTTTCCACATGCTGAGATTTTACTCTCTGTGTAGTATGTAAGATCAATAGATTGTAGAACACAGAAACCAAGACAAATCGTTCTAAGTTTTACAAGAAAAATATTTATAGACTACCTGCATTACTCTTTCAAACCAACTTAATCGTAATAAACTAATACGTTTGCGTAATTTCTATCCATTTTAATTTTATCTAATACACCTGTTCAAATATTTGGTATCAGTCAATAGAGGAGCATAAAACTGGAACAGTTCAGCTCATTGTAGTTTACCCAGAGCCTTACTTTTCACTTTAGATGTATTCAGCCGCGATCGTGGTTGTGTAGCACTTATATAAACATATATCGTCTGTTCTCTGTATCAAAATAATAGTTGTGAAATTGCAAATATTGTAGAGCATTTCATTCTTACCTTTCTGACCGTTACAGGAACCGAGACAACATTTTAGACACTGGACAGTTTGTCAGGACGCAACGAACAAATATCTTTCGCTCATCCTGCTTCTGATTTTCGTTATTTTCCTTAATCTGTTGAGAACGATTCCCAGATATTTCCTTCAGGAGATCAGGCTGACTATCTGTCCCAACCTTTCCAAATGAACTGGTTTTCGTATCTCGTGACGTTCGTGCTGACTAAATGTTGAACGGTTATGCAATTTATACTATGCTTCGCCAAATATTAGAAATCTTAATTAACGAAGTTTTACAGGTTCATATTTCTTCTGATGTTCTGAAAGCATTTGATTTTGTAGATCATGATACATTCGTAGACAATCTAAAATCTTATGTAATTGATGATTTTAGTGTAGATCAACTAGTCTGAAGCAGGAAAAAAATTGAGTGGCTTGAGTAAACAAACAAGTAATGAAGTCCCACAGGGTTCAGTTTTGGGTATACTCCTATTACTTACACACGTGAATATGCTCCCATTTAACAACCATCAACCACATTTGGCATTTCTTACATATGACATATCTGTTGTGATTAACCTTGTTAAGGAAACAGCAGATGAAGAAGGGGCGCGCATGCACACTCTCCTCCTCCCCTCCCCTCCCCTAATCACTCGCACCCCCGCCCCCCATGGAATCTGAAGTACAAAGTCTTTATTTCTATATTGATTGAGTAACTCAAATCGCCGGGGTTTAATAAGATTTTTTTGTTACCTTTAAAATTTAGTGGTTTTGGTATGACACATTTCGAAACTGACCAACTCATGTACGTCAAAAGCGTCAATTTTAGTCTTTGCGTCCGCCTTCCCCCAGCCCACCCTTGTCCTCTTGGACACATTCTTGCGGGCACCCATGAGAGAGGGCTGGGAAGGCGTGGAAATGATGCCTTTCGATCTCGTGAGGCCAGTTCAGAAGCTATTTGAGTAAATACGCTGCGACATGGAGACGCAAAATTAACATATAACTTTAGCAATATTGGCCGAAACGTCGGAATTTTATAGTTGACAATGCGGTCCCAAACCCAGAAGAATTTTATTGAGTGTAATTTTATCTCTTTATTAATGATATGAAACATATATTACGCCAACCGAATTTTGAGTACTATGAAGTCTTCGTCATCTTTATCTTAAATGTGTGACGTCGCACTGCGACAGAGATTCTCGTAAAACTTCCTGCTTAAGTTCGTGTGTACGGTTGTGATACCACGAGATGTAGCTCCGTAGAGCCGGAAAACTAACATGGATTGGGCGAGAATCTTGCTGCAGGAAACCTGGCTAAGCTGATTTAAGGAAACCAGTTAATTCGTAAATCAGAATCTCTGGATCTGAGTTTGAACCACGCTCGTTCCAAATTGAGTCTTATGATTATTCATTGTTGCATGTATTCTTTATAGGCATTTAATGTACAGAGTGTCCCAAAATTGTGTTAACATATGAAAATTCAACAATTCACATAAGAATGTAGGTAGAGAGGTAAATATTGACATACACGCTTGTAATGACATGGAATTTTATTGAAACTAAAAAAGTGCACAAAAATAACACTAGTTAACAAATTTAAACATTTTTCTGCATCCGGTTTGTAAATGGGTGGATTTGCCTAACTTTGAAGTGCTGAATACAATGGTAAAATCAGTTTTTCTCTACGGCGTCACATTTCATAGGTACACAGCAGACTAAAAAGTGGTAATAGCGAAAATTGACACAATAAAGTCAAATAAAAATACACATTCAGTACCTTTTAAATCAATACTATTTTGTATGGATATATAGGCATGATGCCAATAAAAGGTCCAAACTAGTTCAGAAGATATTTTCACCTTTAATCGTCTTTGGTTTTTGAAAAATGCGACGACGGAGCTCTTCTTTTGTTTGCCGTTTCATAACTCTCCCTAACAAGACCCCAGCAGTAGTCACCCATCATCGAAGGGTTCCAACGGCCTTGGTAACGGTGTTCCATGGTAAGAATGTCTTGGTGAAAGCGTTCACCATGCTCATCGCTTACGGCTCCCAAATTTTCCGGGAAGAAATAAAGGTGAGAATGTAAAAGGTGAATTTTAAGCGACATTGTACACCCCATGTTCTTATAGTTGTCCAACAGATCACTCACAATAGTAACATTGTTTTTGTCTTTTGTGTTACCTAAAAGGCCCTTCACAATTGCTTTAAAAGATGACCAAGCAGCTAATTAAATATCTGTGAGTTTAGTATCAAAGGTTGGATCTTTCAGAAATTTTCTTGTTTGTGGTCCAACAAACATACCTTCTTTCAGCTTTGCCTCACTTAGTTCTTTTAAGTGATTGAAGGCCTCACCTTCTTTATCCAGAGCTTTTACAAAGTTCTTGATAAGGCCCAACTTGATATGAAGAGGAGGCAAAATGATTTTATCGGGCTCAACCAGTGGGGTAATGTTCACATTTATGTTTCCAGGAACATATGCCTTCCTCATAGGCCATTCCTTGACTGTATAGTGGTTCTTGGTGTCATGGCTGTCCCAAAGGCACAAGAAGCAGCAGTATTTCGTGAATCCAGCCTATAAACCTGTAAGGAGTGCAACAATTTTTAATTCATGACGCTTATATTTGATTGCCTCTGGCAGCAAAGCCATGTTTTCTTAAGTTTTTTTCATGTGTACTGCGTAAGCCAAAGGTACCGATGTAAATCCATTGCCATTATGCAGTAGTACTGCTTTCAAGCTGGTTTTACTGGAGTCAATAAATTGTCGCCACTGCTGTGGATTATGTTTTACACCTCGCTGCATCATCAGACCATTGACATCTCTACATACACACACTGAATTCTGCATATCAAAATATTGAGCGAAGGAAGCACCTCTTGATCTGAAACAGGAGATTTTTGTGCCTGGAGCTAGAAGGTTCCCGTTGTTGCAGTCTCGACCCCAAGAGTTCAGCTTGCTGTTTCGAAAGTTTTAGATCGTGAACTAGATCGTTCAATTCCTTTTGACTAAACAGCTGTGTTGAAGTGTCATGGTATTGAGGGCAGTACTCTTCTATATGTTCAATACTTTCTGATACTTGACATGGTGTCTGGTTCCGTGGCTTTCAAGTTACAGACAGGAACCGGCAACCACTCATCATGGGGCACAGGCAAATGCACTTAGGATACATTTGGATACTTTATTTTAAGTCTAGTTTTGCTTGAATTTCCCGAAATATTTGTAAGACAGGAGAAACAGTCTGAATAATGGTCATTAGGCTCTCACCACACCATTGGAACAGCGAATGGCATGGCTCGGCGTTTTCCTTTCAACCAATCATTAAGGTTGTAGTACACGTTATGCAGGCAATATGAGATGCAAAATTTTTATCTTGATCATCAACAGGACAATCAAAATGCAATTTATATACCTTCTTAACCAAATCAGTGACTGGTTTTCTTTGGGCTTTTGGAGTGAATTTCCCACACACATAGTAAAAGTTGTCGGGGTGGTTTAGACAGCAACGAGATTTACTAGTTGCCATTTTTCTTAGTGTAAGTTTTAAACACAAAAAGTTTTCACTATCTTCCACAGGAAACACTCATTGAGGATCTCTTTCACACCACTGGATTACCACACCAACCGTTTATTGACGATTTGTAGATCTTCTAGCTATACTCTGCAAATCAAAAATAAACAATTAAACATCAAAACAGGAGAACACCAAAAAGCGAAATACTGAATACGAAAAATAAAAAAACCTTTAAAAACTCAAAAATTGTACGTGCTAGAACATTTTGAAAGGTATATTCGGATTCTACATACCAAAATACATGCTAATTGATGTATCACATTCCAGATGCAAAATGGCTGTTGACTAGTGTAATCAACGTAACAACTGATTTATTTTAGCAAGGACGATGTTCTTTATAACAAGCGTGTCGGCTGTCACTCATTAACAATACCCGTACACTGTGCGGCGTGTCAGCAGGAATGGTGAGAAACTGCCGTCTTACGTTGTCTTTTAGCATCTCTAAATGAGATCAGTCGATCTCGGTAGACTTGCGACTTCAGTTAACGCCGTAACTAATAACTACACGGATTGAGGTCTGGGGACCTGGGAGGGGAAGCCGCTTTGTGGTAGGTCCACATTGACAACACCAAGTCTCTGCACCCGTGACGATTTGTTCCAGGAAAGAACTTCCCGCATTTTTCATTTCAATCACGTCGAGGCAGGTATCGCTGTTTCGTTTTTGTTCAGGAGTCTAGATGAGCGGTACGGACTTTGAACACACTATTTCTCTTAAAGCAAAAAGTAAAGTGAAGTCCTACGGATGAATGTCTGGGAGACACCAAAGGCAGATTCAGCTGCCTAATTAGAAACGTTTTCCTATCCTCCGCTTCCACAGGCAACTTTGCTCCGCAAAGTATGAAAGTTGGGTACAGAAGTGTATGTGCCAAGTGTAGAGGACTGTAACGGTGTGCGTGTAGTATAGTGTCGTGTTCGTGTTGGAGATGATGAGAGGAGGGAGAGGGTGAAACCGGGTACAAACACACAGCCTCCTGCTTTCCGAAAGCACCGAGGGGGCCGGAAGGATCACCATCAATATTGAGGCATGCCCTCACTTCATCAGACACTGAGGAGAGGTTTGGAATTTAATTCAGGACCCTGGCAGAAAGCCTGATGATCGTGAACTTTACGCCACCACCCTTCCTGTCCCCTCTGCAGTAAAGCCAAGGGAAAATTGTCAGCAGCGCACGGTGTACCTACCCGAGTACTGGCTGCGCCCGATGGTGGTTAACATTGCTGATCTGAGGGGAACTGGTGTATCCACATCGGCACGGCGATTGACACGTTTCTCTTCTGTAAAATATTCTGCAAAATGTCTTGAACACTTTCGTCAGAGATGCAGCTCCGTTTCGATTTGTGACACGACAATGTTGACACACTACGGCCGCACGTCCACGTCCACTACTGAACGCTGCCTGCTCACTATTGGCCGAATGCACGTCTGTTGTTTACAGTTGTTACTTGAAGCTGCCAGCGTATTTACTGCACCTACTTTGCTGATACGCCACGAATAAAATCATTCTGGGGACTTTTTGGACGGACGGTGTATGTTGTAGGAGTGTACAACAGACGGACGTCAGTGAGCTGGGAGGTGAAATGGACTGCTGTCAGGTTCACCCCGTCACACACCGCGGAGTGAAAGTGCGAATATACGCTGGGGTAACAAAAGTCGTGGTATAGCGATGTGCACGTATGATGGCGGTAGCATCGCGTGCACAAAATAGAAAAGGCCAGTGAATTGGCAAAGTTGTCATTTTTTTCTCAGGTGATTCATGTAAAAAGGTTTTCGACGTGACTATGGTGGCACGACGCGAATTAACAGACTTTGAAAGCGGAAGGGTAGTTGCAGTTAGGCGCATCCGACGTTCCATTTCGTAAATTTCTAAATTCGATATGCCGAGATCCACAGTGTCAAGAACACGAAATTTCAGGCATTGCCACGGACAACACAGTGACCGACGGCCTTCACTCAACGACCGAGAACAGCTGCGTTTGCGTAGAGTTGTCAGTGCTAACAGAATATCAACACTTGGTTAAATAACGCAGAAATCAATGTAGGACGTACGGCGAACATATCCGTTAGGACAGTGCGGCAAAATTTGGTGGTCATGGGTTATGGCAGCAGACGACTGACGCGAGTGCCTTGTTTAACAGCACGACACCGCCTGTAGTGCCTCTGCTGGACTCGTGACGATATCGGCTGGCACCAAAACTACTGGAAAACCGTGGCCTGATCTAATGATTCGCAATTTCAAGAGCTGATGGTAGGGTTCGAGTGCGGCGCTAACTTCACGCAGCCACGGACCGAGGTTGTCAACAAAGCACTGCGACACGTCACTGGGTGACAGTTGTTCCCGACTCATTTGAAGGGCATTCTGAATACTTTGGTCACCCACATCGCCCGACACCGAACCCATCGAACATAGGCGATAGGTGCGTTCGTGCAGAAAATCCTAGATCGGCAACACTATCGCTATTATCGAGGGCTCTAGAGGCAGCGTGGATCAGTATTTCTGCAGGGGACTTCCAGCGGCTTGCTGAGTGCATGCGACGCCGGGCTGCTGCACTACGTCGGGAAAAAGGAGGTCCAGCACGGTATTAGGGGGTATCCCGCTACTTTTATCAGCTCAGTATACACGGCGCAAGTGCATAGCACTGTGCTGCGGTGTCAGCAGCGCCGCGTAATGCAATAAGCGGGGGCCCGGCTAATGCTGTTAGAGGCGCGCGCGAGCCGGGGCGAGCCAAGCCCTTGCAGTGCCGGCCAGCGGTTACCGCATGCCACAACATGTCAAACCGCGCCCGCACGTGGCTCTCCTCCCCCCGCGTCTTCGCCGGATTTGCTGGCGCACCACTCACTTGCTAATACGTGCTAAGGAGGCAGCCGTACCGTGTGTACGCCCTCCACGCTTTCCTTGGCCTCCCAAAAGTAACTCGCCCTTTTCCTTTCGTCGTTACAAAACCAGTTTAATTGCGGCATCTTCACACGGACAGGCACCATAAATTATATATTAAAAACACCATTACATGTGTGGTTACTATTTATGTCCCCAAAATTAATCATAACGTCACTGAGAAAGAAGAGGGATAAATGGGAGAGAGAGAGAGAGAGAGACAGAGAGAGAGAGCGGAGAAGTGAGAGATGAACTCGCCATCTCATCTTTCTGTACACAAACTTATTCATGAATACAGGTTGTTTCAAAATGACGTTTTCAAAACTCGTGGATAGGTTCCTTACACGAAACTAAGAAAAAAAAAAATCCAGTGAACATGGGCTCTAAAATGCAAACTTTAGCAGATGTGAGCACTTGTTCACCCTCGACACTGTGAACCACACCTCTTCCGCTGGAAGCTCTTTGCTTTCCATGTTTTCGCAGGAGGCAGTAGGGCCCAAAACAAGAAAAAAATGTGTAGTAAACGTGGCCTCTAAAATGCATACCTTAAGAGCTACGAGTAGTTGTTCAGTAGAAGAGGTGTGTTTCACTGCAGCGAAAATGAAAAGTCCTCGTAACTCCTAAGGCGTGCATTTTCCTGTCTATATTTACTATTTCCTGTTTTGTCCCATACTCCCAAAATGTGGAAAGTAAAGAGTTTGCAATAGTAGAGGCGTGGTTCACAGTAACGAGGCTGAAAAAGTCCTGACGAATCGGAAGGCAAAGAGCTTGCAGCAGTAGGGCTGTGATTCACAGCGTCGAGGATGAACAAGTGCTCATGGCTCTTAAGGTATGCATTTCAGAGCCCATCATCGCTGGACTTCTTTTCTTGTTTTTGTGGAAGGAACCTGTTCCAAAGTTTTTAAAACGTAATTCTGAAACGCCCTCTACAGATAGACCATTTTTCTACAGGTTTTGACGAATAAGTTTGCGAATATCAAAACATGTAACATAAATGGCCGTATGTTTTGATCGCATCTACTTAGAAGCTTAAATTTGCACACCGCCGTAAGACCGTAGATCTTAGTATTTGATACCTCTATACGTTCCTGAGAGAAAACGGCCTTAACAAACGAACGAAACGACAGACAGTCAACAAACTGATGCTGTAAGGGTTCTGTTTTTACCGGAACGCTAAAAGACCCACTCAAATGGCCAGAGATCTGTGTGACTTGTGGGAAAGCATCAAAGAAATGTCGAAAAGATTGAAATGGCATATGTTGGAAGACAGACGATTGACAGACACTGGAAGATAGACGATAATCATCCCGGGAAAACTTCAGAAGTTTCGAAGACCAGTATTGAGCAAAGAATCTAAAGATGTGCTTTACCTCACTACGTATCGCTCCCTTAGGGACCGTGCAGACTAGGTGAGGCTAAGTACAGTCGGCAAAGAAGCGCGTAAGCAGTCATCCGTCCAGCGCTGCACACGCGATTGGAAAGGACAGAAGCCGTGTAATATGATACCATGCTAAGCACCCTCTGCCATGCACTCCGCAGTGGTTTACTTTGTATGTATATGTGTGTGTGTGTGTGTGTGTGTGTGTGTGTGTGTGTGTGTGTGTGTGTGTCTTTGATTACACGCATATCTCCAAGCTGCTGTTACGAGTTACATTCTCGACAGCCACTCGTGAAATGTTGACAGTGCAGGTCCCTCCCGTCGACACATCGCAGACTGTTCTGTCCAGCACGGATAGTTTACAAACAGGTACCTCATATGCACTGCTCAT
The DNA here is from genome assembly GCF_023864345.2 of Schistocerca serialis cubense. NCBI lineage: Eukaryota > Metazoa > Arthropoda > Insecta > Orthoptera > Acrididae > Schistocerca > Schistocerca serialis. The sequence goes on along the minus strand of NC_064646.1, from coordinate 468,259,387 downwards.
CCAAGACTTCGTGCTGCCCGAAATATTCCTTTCCGACCATTCGTTCGTACTCAAAAAAATTCATTCTAAGGTTCTGTACCGTCTGTACAATGCCTACCGTAAACGTTAGGCACAACCAGTGTATGTTTCAAAACGCTCCACTGTTTTGGGGACACGCTGCTTATGGAGAAACCTAACGGTGTTTAATGTTGCGTTTATTCCGCAGTCTCACATTTCTTTCTTAAAATTAATGAACTCTGGGTCCCTTTTTAAAGTTTTTGGTTACAGAGTCTTTACATTTATCTGCCGTTTGTTGCTGTCTTCATCCCTACATATTAAAGCGGTGTGCTGCTTTTGTCATTATGTTTCAGCTTTGCAGTTCGAACACTGATTTGATACGACTCTTCACTGTAGTCTGTCCTGTGAAAGGCTCTACATCTCTGCATGACTATCGCAAAGTACATGCATTTCAAACTGCTTAATGTAATCGAGTCTTGGTCTCGCTTTACAAGCTTTACTCCCACACTTTCTTCCAGTGCGAAACTGACAATTCCTTGATGTCTAAAGACTGTCCTATCAACTCAGCGCCGGTTCGAAAACGTTTTCCCACACAAGTGACCTACGATTTGGCGATTCCCTTCCCTCTTTTCCCTCGTAGACTTTGACTCGTGCCAGTTTTCGCTACTAACTGTGATGCACAATGTTACAAATGTTGCACTTGGGCGTCTCTCTTAGCTTGGCACCCCAAGCAGCTGCTACTAATTGTGGCACGTCCTTTAGAGAAATCTTACAGTTGTACCTCTGGCGTCCCTGTCATCTTGGTACCTCGCACGACCGCTTGTGTGGCGTGGGCCATGAACCGGTCCTGTACCAACTGATACCACCTGTCAGACAAATTGATCCACAAATTTCTATTCTCCGCAATTCGGTGCAGCACCTCGCCATTAGTTATTCCGATTTACCCTTTGATCTTTTCGATTATTTTATGCCGCCACATTCTAAAAGTTTCTGTGCTTTTCTTCTCTCAGCTGTCAATCGTCCACGTTCCTCTTGCGAACCAAGCTACACTCCCTACGAATACCTAAAAAAAATTATATTAGACTTACATTAGATGCTAACAAATTCATATGCTTTTATTGCTACCGCCATTGTGCATTTTATATCGTCTCTACTTCGGCCATCATCAGTTATTTTGCTTCTCAAATAGCAAAACTCATCTACTGCTTTTAGCGTCCTGTATCCTAATGTAATTCCCTCAGCACCGCCTGATCTAATTCAAATATATTCTGTGCCGTTGTTTTACTTTTTTTAATGTTCACCTTACAACTCTTTTCAAGACACTATCTATAACGGAAACTACTCTGCAAGTTCTTCACTGTCTTAGAATTGCAAGGTCGTCGAGAAACCCTAAAAGCTTTAATTTTTTTCTACTTGCACTTTAATTCCCTTTACAAATTTCTCATCCGTTGCCATCACAAGTTGCACAGCGTGCAGATTGAATAACGTAGGGAATAGATTGCAACACCGCGTCCCTCCTTTCTCGCTCACTGCTTTCCTTTTACGTCCTTTGACTCTTATAACTGCCGTCTGGCTCCTGTACAAGTTTTGAATAACTTTTCGCTCTCTGGACTATGTACTTGATACCTTCAGAATTTCAACGAATGTATTCTAGTCAACATTACCAAAAGCTTTCTGTAAATCGACAAATGCTGCAAATGTAGATTTGCCTTTCTTCAACCTATCGTCTAAAATAAGTGGTACGGTTAGTATTTGGTGTGTGTATTTACATTCCTACTAAACCCAAACGGATCTTTAACGGGTTTGGCTTTTGACACGTTTTCAGTATTCTCTAAATAGTTTGTGCTAGTATTTTGGAGACATGCCTTATTAAACGGGTAGTTCGGAAATACACCTCTAAGCACGTACATTTTTCCTGACGTCTTTCTTCTGTCTCACATAATTATCTAGCACAGCAGGTGGCTCTCCCAAAATCTCAGTAATTCTGAAAAATGTTGTCTACTCCAGGGACCTTGTTTCGATTTAGATCTTTCAGTGCCTTGTCAAATTCTTGTAGTATGATGTCTCCCATCGCATCTTCATTTACTTCCGCTTCCGTTTCTGTACTATTTTCTTCAGGTTCATTTCACTAATACAGCCTATTTGTATATTTTTTACCCTCCTTGGTACTAGCTTGCACCTTAACTCATAGGCTATTAATAAAGCAATACCACATATTCTGAACTTTGTGTTGTCCTAATGTCCTTGACCGCTTATCTTACAGCCACTCTGTGGTTAACAATTTTTCAGTGCTTAAACATATACTCCAGTCAGCTATCTCTTCTTCAAGTAAAACAGAAAGAAAAAGGAAGGGTTTCGTCGTCCGTGGGGCATTAAGTGATCTGAACTAGGCGAATGGAGGGAATCATTAAATCTGTGCATATGATGCATTAGTTGCTTCTACACAAGATTTTTTCTATCTCAGCAAGCCTTATTAGAGTAGGTGGTGTAGCTGCTGTGGTATTGCTTTTAGTATTGTAGCTGTGGCATCGTCTGTGACAAACCGCGGCGACTACTTACTCAGTGGTCATCCAGCCCTGATGAGCGGGAGCGCGTTCACGAAGGAGGTTGCTTTCTGGCTGAGCAAACAGTTAACACTGCAGCATCGATTTTGTAGACAAAAGGTGTGCGTCCTAGTGGCCTACGGTACGGTCCTTCCGATTCGACCGCGTGCGCCAATAAAGATGAATACATCGACCACCTGTTTACTCGCGGAGGCGGGCGCCGGCCATAGCCGATGCCCCCTGCTCCTCCGCAGCCGTCCGCAGTCCGATAACAACAAGCGGCTTACCGCGAGGCTCGGAATGACAGGCTCCCACCCTTTCTCCTCGATGACGTGTGTCGCTTTGGATCTGAGGAAATTCTCTCTGGATTCCAGCGGCTATCTGATTTGGTGAAGGCTGCCGGTCTTGCTTACGAGATGAAGGCAGAGCTCACCATCTGCAGCATCGTTGACAGAACCGACTGCGGACCTTTGGTGCAGAGCCGGGTGGAGGGTCTGAATCAGAGGGTCAGACGGTTTTGCGACCGTGTAGGCTGCAGATTCCTTGACTTGCGCCATAGGGTGGTGGGGTTTCGGGTTCGGCTGAATAGGTCAGGAGTTCACTACAATCAGCTGGCGGCTACACGGGTAGCGGAGGCTGTGTGGCGTGGACTGGGCGGTTTTTTAGGTTAGAAGGCCTCGGGAAAGTACGGGGTGGGCTGCAATCTCAAAGGGTGCATGGCAAATACAGGACGTGCTTGGATCAAGGAACAGTCGGAATTGTAGTTGTAAATTGTTGTAGTTGTGCTGGGAAAGTCCCTGAGTTACAAGCGCTAATAGAAAGCACAGAAGCTGAAATCGTTATAGGTACAGAAAGCTGGCTAAAGCCTGAAATAAGTTCTGCAGAATTTTTTACGAAGTCTCAGACGGTGTTCAGGAAAGATAGATTAGGCAGAATTGGTGGTGGAGTGTTTGTGTCTGTCAGTAGTGGTTTATCTTGTAGTGAAGTCGAAGTAGATACTCTGTGCGAATTGGAGATTATACTTAACAGCCGAACTAAGTTAATAATTGGCTCCTTCTACCGACCCCCAGACTCCGATGATATACACTCCTGGAAATGGAAAAAAGAACACATTGACACCGGTGTGTCAGACCCACCATACTTGCTCCGGACACTGCGAGAGGGCTGTACAAGCAATGATCACACGCACGGCACAGCGGACACACCAGGAACCGCGGTGTTGGCCGTCGAATGGCGCTAGCTGCGCAGCATTTGTGCACCGCCGTCGTCAGTGTCAGCCAGTTTGCCATGGCATACGGAGCTCCAACGCAGTCTTTAACACTGGTAGCATGCCGCGACAGCGTGGACGTGAACCGTATGTGCAGTTGACGGACTTTGAGCGAGGGCGTATAGTGGGCATGCGGGAGGCCGGGTGGACGTACCGCCGAATTGCTCAACACGTGGGGCGTGAGGTCTCCACAGTACATCGATGTTGTCGCCAGTGGTCGGCGGAAGGTGCACGTGCCCGTCGACCTGGGACCGGACCGCAGCCACGCACGGATACACGCCAAGACCGTAGGATCCTACACAGTGCCGTAGGGGACCGCACCGCCACTTCCCAGCAAATTAGGGACACTGTTGCTCCTGGGGTATCGGCGAGGACCATTCGCAACCGTCTCCATGAAGCTGGGCTACGGTCCCGCACACCGTTAGGCCGTCTTCCGCTCACGCCCCAACATCGTGCAGCCCGCCTCCAGTGGTGTCGCGACAGGCGTGAATGGAGGGACGAATGGAGACGTGTCGTCTTCAGCGATGAGAGTCGCTTCTGCCTTGGTGCCAATGATGGTCGTATGCGTGTTTGGCGCCGTGCAGATGAGCGCCACAATCAGGACTGCGTACGACCGAGGCACACAGGGCCAACACCCGGCATCATGGTGTGGGGAGCGATCTCCTACACTGGCCGTACACAACTGGTGATCGTCGAGGGGACACTGAATAGTGCACGGTACATCCAAACCGTCATCGAACCCATCGTTCTACCATTCCTAGACCGGCAAGGGAACGTGCTGTTCCAACAGGACAATGCACGTCCGCATGTATCCCGTGCCACCCAACGTGCTCTAGAAGGTGTAAGTCAACTACCCTGGCCAGCAAGATCTCCGGATCTGTCCCCCATTGAGCATGTTTGGGACTGGATGAAGCGTCGTCTCACGCGGTCTGCACGTCCAGCACGAACGCTGGTCCAACTGAGGCGCCAGGTGGAAATGGCATGGCAAGCCGTTCCACAGGACTACATCCAGCATCTCTACGATCGTCTCCATGGGAGAATAGCAGCCTGCATTGCTGCGAAAGGTGGATATACACTGTACTAGTGCCGACATTGTGCATGCTCTGTTGCCTGTGTCTATGTGCCTGTGGTTCTGTCAGTGTGATCATGTGATGTATCTGACCCCAGGAATGTGTCAATAAAGTTTCCCCTTCCTGGGACAATGAATTCACGGTGTTCTTATTTCAATTTCCAGGAGTGTAGTTGCTGAACAGTTCAGAGAAAATTTGAGTCTCGTAACAAATAAATACCACACTCATACGGTTATAGTTGGTGGGGACTTCAACCTTCCCTCGATATGTTGGCAAAAATACTTGTTCAAAACCGGTGCTAGGCAGAAAACATCTTCCGAGATTGTCCTAAATGCTTTCTCCGAAAATTATTTCGAGCAGTTAGTCCACGAACTCACGCAAATTGTAAATGGTTGCGAAAACACACTTGACCTCTTAGCCACAAACAATCCAGATCTGATAGAGAGCATCGTGACTCATACAGGGATGAGTGATCACAAGGTCGTTGTAGCTAGGCTCAATACCGTTTCTTCCAAATCCACCAGAAACAAACGCAAAATAATTTTATTTAAAAAAGCGGATAAAGTGTCACTAGAAGCCTTCCTAAGAGACAATCTCCATTCCTTCCGAACTGACTATGCAAATGTAGACGAGATGTGGCTCAAATTCAAAGATATAGTAGCAACAGCAATTGACAGATTCATACCTCATAAATTGGTAAGAGATGGAACTGATCCCCCATGGTACACAAAACAGGTCCCAATGCTGTTGCAGAGGCAACGGAAAAAGCATGCGAAGTTCAGAAGAACGCGAAACCCCGAAGATTGGCTAAAATTTACAGACGCGCGAAATTTGGCAAGGGCTTCAATGCGAGATGCCTTTAATAGGTTCCACAACGAAACATTGTCTCGAAATTTGGTAGAAAATCCGAAGAAATTCTGGTCGTATGTAAAGTACACAAGCGGCAAGACGCAGTCAATACCTTCGCTGCGCAGTGCCGATGGTACTGTTACCGACGACTGTGTCGCTAAAGCGGAGTTATTGAACGCAGTTTTCCGAAATTCCTTCACCAGGAAAGATGAATGGAATATTCCAGAATTTGAAACACGAACAGCTGCTAGCATGAGTTTCTTAGAAGTAGATACCTTAGGGGTTGCGAAGCAACTCAAATCGCTTGATACGGGCAAGTCTTCAGGTCCAGATTGTATACCGATTAGGTTCCTTTCAGATTACGCTGACACAATAGCTCCCTACTTAGCAATCATATACAACCGCTCGCTCACCGATAGATCTGTACCTACAGATTGGAAAATTGCGCAGGTCGCACCAGGGTTTAAGAAGAGTAGTAGGAGTAATCCATCGAACTACAGACGTCGGTTTGCAGTAGGGTTTTGGAGCATATACTGTATTCAAACATTATGAATCACCTCGAAGGGAACGATCTATTGATACATAATCAGCATGGTTTCAGAAAACATCGTTCTTGTGCAACGCAGCTAGCTCTTTATTCGCACGAAGTAATGTCCGCTATCGACAGGGGATCTCAAGTTGATTCCGCATTTCTAGATTTCCGGAAAGCTTTTGACACCGTTCCTCACAAGCGACTTGTAATCAAGCTGCGGGCCTATGGGGTGTCGTCTGTTGTGCGACTGGATTCGTGATTTCCTGTCAGGAAGGTCGCAGTTCGTAGTAATAGACGGCAAATCACCGAGTAAAACTGAAGTGATATCAGGTGTTCCACAGGGAAGCGTCCTAGGACCTCTGCTGTTCCTGATCTATATAAATGACCTGGGTGACAATCTGAGCAGTTCTCTTCGGCTGTTCGCAGATGATGCTGTAATTTACCGTCTAGTAAGGTCATCCGAGGACCAGTATCAGTTCCAAAGCGATTTAGAAAAGATTGCTGTATGGTGTGGCAGGTGGCAGTTGACGCTAAATAACGAAAAGTGTGAGGTGATCCACGTGAGTTCGAAAAGAAATCCGTTGGAATTCGATTACTCGATAAATAGTACAATTCTCAAGGCTGTCAATTCAACTAAGTACCTGGGTGTTAAAATTACGAACAGCTTCAGTTGGAAAGACCACATATATAATATTGTGGGGAAGGCGAGCCAAAGGTTGAGTTTCATTGGCAGGACACTTAGAAGATGCAACAAGTCCACTGAAGAGACAGCTTACACTACATTCGTTCGTCCTCTGTTAGAATATTGCTGTGCGGTGTTTGATCCTTACCAGGTGGGATTGACGGAGGACATCGAAAGGGTGCAAAAAAGGGCAGCTCGTTTTGTATTATCACGTAATAGGGGAGAGAGTGTGGCAGATATGATACGCGAGTTGGGATGGAAGTCATTACACCAAAGACGTTTTCCGTCGCGGCGTGATACGCGAGTTGGGATGGAAGTCATTACACCAAAGACGTTTTCCGTCGCGGCGAGATCTATTTACGAAATTTCAGTCACCAACTTTCTCTTTCGAATGCGAAAATATTTTGTTGAGCCCAACCTACATAGGTAGGAATGATCATCAAAATAAAGTAAGAGAAATCAGAGCTCGAACAGAAAGGTTTAGGTGTTCGTTTTTCCCGCGCGCTGTCCGGGAGTGGAATGGTAGAGAGATAGTATGATTGTGGTTCGATGAACCCTCTGCCAAGCATTTAAATGTGAATTGCAGAGTAGTCATGTAGATATAAATGCCTCCTAGGAAACTATTTTCATAACTTGTTCAAAATGATGGGTATCATTCCGGAGGGTCGTAAGATGTCTTTTTTCTGGTGTTCTGGAAGAGATTTTCAATGCAGTCCTGTTATCGTGTTGGAAACAGAGTTGCAAAAACAGTAGGGGACCTTGTTGCACAAGAAATGAATTAATTCTACTTCCTTGGTAGCATAATAACCCACAACGGACTAAATAAGGAGGATTTAGAAACCGGACTAGCTGTGCCAAAGAGAGCATACGTATCAAAAATCTACGAGTCTCAGGCAGAAGCGTTAACTTGAGAACGAAATTTCTGAGAACTTATGTCTGGAGTATTCCATTATATGACAGTGAAAGACGTACTGTGAGCAAACTAAAAAGAAGAGATTCGACGCTTTTGAGATGCGGTCTAACGGAAGAATGCTGGAAAATTTAAGTGGCCTCATAAGATAAGGAACGAGGAGATCCTGTGCAGAATAGGAATATAGGAGACACTAACTAGAAGAAAGGATGGGACGATAAGACATCAGATCTGGTACTAGAAGGGGTTGTAGAGGGCAGAAACTGTGAGGGAAGACAGCGATTAGACTACATACAACAAATAATAATTCAGGACGTTGTTGTGAAGAGATTGGCAAGAGAGAGGACACCAGGGCAATCAGAAGACTAATGAGAAAAAAAAAAGTGTAGGTGGAGTTCGCGAAAGGAAATACATGGCTATTCAAAATGAATATAGCGATTAAAGACAGCTAAAATTACGTGATAAATAGCAATGCATGGAGAAGAATTAAAGAGAATGTAAAAGAAATTTGAGGTTCTTTTTTTCCGAAGATAGGTTGGTTTTAGTTAGAATTCGATACACCGTATATTTCAACATAATCTCCGTTCAGAGCGACGGCCTTACGCCACTTTACTGGGAGGGCGTGTGTGCCTGCAGGGTACCACTCTACTGGTCGACGTCAGGGCCAACGTCCACTGCGCAAATAACCTCCCCATCATCCACGTACTGCTTCCCGCAGAGTGCAGCCTTCAGTGGGCCAGACAGTTGAAAGACCGGGAGGTGCGAGGTCCAGGCTGTAAGGTGGACGAGGAGGAACAGTCCAGTGAAGTTTTGCGAGTGGGCAGACTTATGTGAGGCCTTGTGTTGTCATGGAGAAGGAGAGGTTCGTTTTCATTTTTGTAGCGATGAACACGCTGAACTCATTTCTTCAGTTTCCTGAGGGAAGCTCAATACACTTTAGACTTGATCGTTACACCTTGAGGGTGGACGTCAAACAGAATGACCCCTTCAGAGTCTCAGAAGACCGTCGCCGCCGTCACTTTACTGGCTGAGAGTGCCGCTTCGAACGTCTCTTTCGGAGGAGAGATGGTGTGGCGCCACTCCATCGATTGCCATTGTGTTTCCGGCTCGACGTGATGAACTCATGTTTCATGTCACGATCAGCGTCGTAACGCGAAAGCAGTTCCGCACAGATGGTCCTTCGTCGCGCCTTACCGTCTTTTGTCAGACGACGAGGAACCTAGCTGGCACTCACCTTTTAGTACCCCAACTGGTGGACAAGTGCATCAGCACCACCAACACAATGTCCAGTTGCTGTGCGCGGCCGGCTGGCACGCTGGATATCGGAGACAAACGACCTTGTTGCGGTGATGACAGATGTCTCGCCCTACGACTCACTATGCTTTTGTTCTCTGTCAGGTGTCCGTAGCCATTCTGTAAGCGTTTGTGAATATCCACGTAGAGACAGCTCTCTATTGCAACGCGCCTACATTATCAGATGCCATTTTCAAGGCTATGTATAGCGCCGCCACTTATAGAAACTTCATGAAACGATGGAGGCTGAACGGGAGTATTACACGATGTCCCACGACAAATTCCGCATTTCCTCAACCGGAATTGGCCGAGTTGCATTACTTATTGAACGCCCGTCGTACTTTACAGGTGTCCATATGACTCCCCTTGGTCACACCAACAACATAATCGATTTCTGGCCATGCATTCGTCGATGCGACCGCAATAGTTATGCCCGCAGTTTGTGTTCTGGAATACTGTTTTCGGCAAATGAGAATCGTCCGGAGACATAGGTGGCTAGCCCGCATCTCGTGGTCGTGCGGTTGCGTTCTCGCTTCCCACGCCCGGGTTCCCGGGTTCGATTCCCGGCGGGGTCAGGGATTTTCTCTGCCTCGTGATGGCTGGGTGTTGTGTGCTGTCCTTAGGTTAGTTAGGTTTAAGTAGTTCTAAGTTCTAGGGGACTGATGACCATAGATGTTAAGTCCCATAGTGCTCAGAGCCATTTGAACCATAGGTCGCTAGAACACAGCGCCAACCTGTCCAGTACGGCCGATCTGGTGGTTCGCAAAATTTTATTAGCGATCTGCAAGTATTGTTGGTATTTGGAGGTGCTTGATCACATTGCTGACGAAATCATTTCTGCACTGAGATGACTGTACGACGGTTGTTAAGTTCTGAGATGCAAAGTATCCTCTTTGCGGGATCCGGCATTTTCACTCATCACACGGAATTTTCACTTACGCATCATCGCCCGCGTGCTCACTTCCGACTCACGGCGCTTGTACAGCGGTAGAAATTTTGAACTTTTGCATTCTCTGCAGCTCTTAACGATGTCGCTCTATGCATTTCGTGTAAACTGGAACCGTTGCTTCGATTACACGTTATAAAAAGCCAATTTAAATGTCTTCCGAATAACTGGCAAAAGGCACCTTAAACACCCTTGAAAGAGCAAACAGCTATGTAAGCAGACTTGTTACTTTGCCGATTACTGCATTTTAGGATCAAGTGACAACCTGACAGTTCTCCGACAGTTTAAAACTTTACGCTTTCTCCTAGTTTAGAAAATCATTATTAAAAATCACTTACTCAAGTGAACCAAATTTTTGTGTAATTTTTATTTCCTTTTTTCTTCCTCATTTGTCTATCGAGAATTAGACATCTGACTGTCGCGATACGCATGTTTCCCCGGTGTTATTGCAATATTTCTCTCTCTCTCTCTTCCCCCCCCCCCCCCCCCCCCTCAGGTTTATATCTTAAGATTTTGAAGGCAGTCCTCGACTACTCAGTCTGTTAATTTCTTCACTTTATTTTAGCTGTTATTTTCTTGTGGATTTCATTCCTAAACTGTACATGTTGAATTGTTCGTGATGCTGTCATTCTATATTATTTTCTAGGTGACTTCACCAATCCAAAAAATCTCATTCCTGCTGCATGTGATGGTTGACGTATGAGCCATGACTCTTTTCGGTGCTCTTTTAAAATTTCAATTTACTCTCACGTATTGTTCTTTTATATACTTATTGTATCAATATGACTGAGAAATTTGCTATTTTTTTTTTCTAAAAATCCATAACATTCATGTATCCTCTCACAACGAAGGTGATTAAAATATTTTTTTTTCTAAATTTTATCATCAAGAATCACATTGATTTTTATTTAGCCTTTTTTCCTTATAAGAAATAGTTTGTTTTTCTTGTTGGCGTCTGTATGCATATCCTGTAAATATTCATCCCAAACAATAAATTCCTCTTTATTCGCTGAAAAGTGTCATGGTCTAAATATAAAACACATGTTAAAACAGCATGCCTAGATTAGGGATCAAGCTGGCCTCTCTTATTGATTGTGTGAATTTTTGAAGAGTAATATGTTCTCGGGCGTATGTGCTGTGTTGAATATTATAGTAGTAAGTTTGCGAACATTTCCAAGCCGATTTAATTGAAGAGATAGGCTAGCGCTGATCCATATAAGAGTCAAGGCTTTCGTAGCATATGCAATTAGTGAAAGTATGGAGTTGCCCCTCGAACACAGTGGAAGATGCTACAGGAGATACATTGTATGTCCATGTCCCTGAGGTTTCCCGTTAAAATTCCGATAGTGTAGAATAAAACGATACATCGCGTTCAGGTATACATTGGAGAATGATCACAGATAATTCGAGGTCGTTTAGAGCTTAACTAAATGGCTGTTCTCTCAGGGGAAGAACAGTAAAGGCGGGTGGGGGGAGGGGAGGGGGGAGGAGGATTGTGTTGCGTTGCGTGGAGTACGCTTTGCTACTCGTCGTAATTGTCGTCTGGGCAGGAGATGGAGATGTAGAGCTTGGAAGACACTCCATCTTGGAAGTAAAATCTGTTAGTGACAGTTCGTGCAGCCCTCGCTTGGGAAGCGCTTTTGAACTCTGCGTAGGCGGCGTGCGCTGGTGCACAGCAGCCACAGCGGATCGCCTGCCAAGTCGGTGACGTCACCTGCAGGAGGCCCCTGCCAGAACCGTCCCCTGCCACTGGGTGAAAGCTTACTGCGACCTTCCTGGAAGCGAAACAGCGGGCGAGCTGACGTACGAGAGTACCAGCCGCGGGCGTACTGAGCCTCCACAAATCAGTGGTCGGTGGGAAGAGGAGAGCAGAATGGCAGCAGTCAGTCAAGCACAGAGGAAGGCATTGTGCCGAAATGATGTGTTGGCATATCAATGCTCCAGAAGGTCAAAGGCACTACTATACGTCTCACCAAGGCTGCTGCTGGGAACACCGGCGTCGTAATGGATTGCTGGCAGCCCAATTATGCAACTGCAATAACGAAAAGGATGCCAGCCACATCTCCTTTAGCTGTCCGAACAGATAATAGTACTAAAAGACAACTGCTACAGCGTCTGTTCAACACTGCATGCCGTTTGTCGACTTCGGTAAAAGACTTCAAAATGTTGTTGCTGTGGTCTTCAGTGCAGGGAGTTGTTCGATGCAGCTCTCCATGCTGCTCTATCTTGTGCAAGTCTCTTCATCTCCGAATAACTACTGCAGCTTCCATCCTTCAGAATGTACTTATAGTATTCATTTCTGCCCCCCCCCCCTCCCCTACGACTGTCGTCCCCCACACTTTCCTCCAATATTAAATTCGTGATCCCTTGATGTCTCAGGAAGTGTCCTACCCACCAATCCCCCTTTTAGTCAAGTTTGCCACAGATTTATTTTCTCTCCAATTTTGTTCACTACCTTCTCATTAGTTACGCGATCTGCTCATCTAATCTTCAGTATTTAAAGATCCACTATTCTCTTCGTGTCTAAGGTGTTTATCGTCAATGTTTCACTTCCGTACATGGCTACACCCCAGGCAAATACCTTCAGAAGAGGCTTCGTAACAAATCTGTATTATATGTTTTCACATTTCTCTTCCTCAGGCACAATTTTGTTACCATTGCCAGTCTAGTTTTTATACCCTCTCTACTTTGGCCATCATCAGTTATTTTGCTGCCGAGATCGCAAAACTCATAAACTACCTTTAGTGTCTAGTTTCCTAATCTGATTCCTTCACCATTACTTGATTTAATTCGACTACATTCCATTATCCGTGTTTTGCTCTTGTTGATGATCATCCTATATCCTCCTTTCAAGACAATGTCAATTCTGTTCACCTGCTGTTCCAAGTCTTTGCTGTGATAGAATTACAAAGTCATCTGGAAAGCTCAAACTTTTTATTTCTTCTCCCTCAACTTTAATTCCTACTCCAAATTTTTCTTTGGTTCCCTTTGCTGCTTGCTCAATATACAGATTGAATAACATCGCGGATAGGCTACAACCCTGTCTCACTCCCTTCTCAACCATTGCTCCCCTTCCGTGGCCCTCGACTCTTATAACTGCCGTCTGGTTTCTGCACAGGTTGTAAATAGCCTTTCGCTCCTTTTATTTTACCCTGTTAGCTTCAGAATTTCAAAGACACTGTTACCGTCAACACTGTCAAATCTTTCTATAAGTCTACAAATACCGTAAGCGTAGGATCGCCTCGCGTGTTCCTACATTTCTCCGGATCCAAAATGGTCATCCTCGAGGTCGTTTTCTACCCGTTTATCCATTCTTCTATCAGTAATTCGTGTTAATATTTTGCAACCATGACTTACTAAACTGAATGTTCAGTAACATTCCTATCTGTCAGCACCTGCTTTCTTTGCTTTGGAACTGGAATTACTACTCTCTTCTTGAAGTATGAGGGTATTTCTTGTCTCGTGTATCTTGCACACCAGATGGAATGTTTCAGTCATGGCTGACTCTCCCAAGGCTATCAGCAGATCTGACAGAATGTCGCATACTACAGGAGCTTTGTTTCGACTCGGCGTTGTGCTTGCACCTACGGTACGACTATCTATACTATTGAGGCACGCAACCTACTACACCAAAGTCCCAAGTCCTTGGTTCGGGGGCAGGGGGCGGGGGGGGGGGGGGGGGACGACTTCAGAATGTCAGAATGTACCGCTTGTTATGTTCCTTGTAACTGAAGTGGAAGTCACCTGTTAATATGATGCAACTATTTTTTTTACATTTTAAGTCGACGTGCATGGTACTACTCAGGTGTCAAATAAATAATGATAAAATCAATTTCTCCGCCCTTTGCGGCACTTCTTGTTCTGGAATGACGCAGTAGCGATCGACTTGACGCATCTTTCCTCTGGCATTGATACTTGGCAAATCGTCAAAGGCGACGTTCTCTTTCCCAACGCGGTTTCTCACTGTAATATTCCTAAGCTGACTAAAAATAGGCCAACATGTGTGACCACTGGGCAGAAGCAAGCACCCGATACAGGAGAGGAGACCATTTAGACCACGAGAGACGTAGACTTCGTTCCTTTAATGCTAGATAGAATACCGGGCAACAAGTCTCCTTCAGCAAATTCGATCAGCTGCCAGTTTTTCAGTATCTTCCCAGTTCCTGTCCACGCATTGAAGACGTTTACAAAAGTTAATTTCCAGGTGCTACGACGTGTTCTTACTTTTGTATCCATCCGTTGGTTTCCACAACAGTGCTGATTTGCGGATTCTTCAATTTTTCGTGCGTAGAACATGCCCGCAAGCTTCAGTCTTCATTCACTTATTTTTGCTTATAGCGCAGAAAAAGAAGTGTCTTGGAAACAGTCATGAATCTCTGTACCCTCAGTTCGTCTGATGAAAACATGTATGATTAAAATGATCAGGGCACCATCATTGTAACGCAGGGACTCCACTTATGACAGCCGGCCGCGGTGGTCTCGCGGTTCTAGGCGCGCAGTCCGGAACCGTGCGACTGCTACGGTCGCAGGTTCGAATCCTGCCTCGGGCATGGATGTGTGTGATGTCCTTAGGTTAGTTAGGTTTAAGTAGTTCTAAGTTCTAGGGGACTGATGACCACAGCTGTTAAGTCCCGTAGTGCTCAGAGCCATTTGAACCATTTGAACCACTTATGATAAGGGATGTGTGCACGCAAAACGGCTCTGAGCACTATGGGACTTAAAATCTGTATTCATCAGTCCCCTAGAACTTAGAACTACTTAAACCTAACTAACCTAAGGACATCACACACATCCATGCCCGAGGCAGGATTCGAACCTGCGACCGTAGCGGTCACGCGGTTCCAGACTGAAGCGCCTAGAACCGCACGGCCACACCGGCCGGCTGTCTTTACTGCAAGCTACAACTCGTCACTTAAGACGAGTCTGCCAGATTGCGGATCTGTGCGATATGTGCTGTTTTCAAGCTGTAGTCTAGAACTTTCGAGAATATTCTAGAACAGCCGAAAACACTCCTTAATATTCTTGAATAGTGACCAAAGCTCGAGAAGATTATCGAAAAATCTCGAATTCTTTTCCGTTGAAAGATACATTGATATTGATGCGAAAGAGACATATGCTTTCCTTGTGACCATCACGATGTGGCGACGACCACTCATAGACGCACGCACACACACACACACAGAGAGAGAGAGAGAGAGGGAGAGAGAGAGAGAGAGAACCAACCAAAACAGCTACCACCGCACAAGCAGTATACGGTATACTACGCAACCCGTGAACTAAGCGTAGCAGCAGAAACGAGTAGTGACCAACACACACACACACACACACACACACACACACACACACACTTGTGGAATACAGTCCACCAGTACAGTTTAAACACCACAGTTTCGTTTGACAGAGTGATTGCGTCAGTAGCGACTGTTACTGACGGCAGCTGAGGGTAATTCGATTTAAGGACTGTCCACATTTCGGTTTTTACTGGGGGCACTTATCCTACCTTCCTGAGTTGGTTTCCTGTGATTTGCGCAAATCATTTCAGAGAATGACGTATTTAAAATTCAGTATTCGTTTAATTCATTCTTTTACCCGTTCGCTAAAGACCTTGGCGTTAACGGGACGTCAAGTCCTAGCCTTCGACGCGTCTGAATATGATTAATCCTAACGAATTAAAAGATTATTGTCCCGAATGATCATCCTCTAGCTTCGTGGTTAGTTCCAAAGAATATGCATGAACTGATGTCAACACCAAACGATTTTTGAGAAGGCATCTGTACGAAAGAAATTACGCGTCAGGAGTAAATTATAAGTAAGTGACATTTCCTTAACGTAGCTGGCAGACGTTAAATAATATGTCTATGTGTAGGTGAAGGTTGCCAGTACATGTTTGTCGCAGTCGTTTGTAGTTGCGACTTTGGATTAGATTTAATTTTAGAACTACAGCTGCAGTGGCACATCTGTATCTGTACTTTGCGAATCACTGTAGAAGTGTAAAGCAGATGGTATGCGCTATTACACCATGCTTGAACGTTTCTTTCCGTCCCATTCATCATTGGAGCATGCAAAGACGATGGGGTGGAGATTGCTAATCTCTACCACTGGAATGGTGCTGCGGCACGTAACAGCTGAGTGGGTTAGATTTGCTGTAGTCCTCTAGGTCACGATTGATAAAAAGTTGGTCGCAGCACTCGAAGCCTCTTCTAAACGAAACTTTGAAAGTGTCTATAATAGAAGTAAGTGATTGGTAGATATATGGTATTCAGTAGTCTTTCTTTAGTTGGTCGTATATTTATACAACTTGATTTGTTTTTGTTTTATGTTATCCTGCCACAAACAACCTTATGATCGTGAGTTGTACAACGACGGACTTTTGACATAATGTCAACGTATCAAACTGGTGTCACTAGGATAAGTCTTGATGAAACAGGAATAAATAAATAGAAGATGTATTGAATAGGTGTGTATTCCCCCATTAAAAAAACCTGCATTAATATTTCCCTGAGTATTTTCTTTGTATATGCGAACACGCCACAAATTAACCGGAAGACAAAAGTTATGTTGAATAAGGTACGTCGGTAAGGGATTGCCGGAAGTGCGGCATTTGTGATGTACATGTCGCTTAGCAGCGTCCTACCGTTTGTTCGTTGCGGTGGTTCGTTTCTCCGCGCGTCAGCAGTCGCAGGTACCCGCATTTCGTGTCGTATCGCAAGCCTCGCACTTACGAAAGCGTGCAGACACCTGTGTTACGCTCGCTGGTGTCGACACGCACACAATTCGGTTCAGCAGCTCTCTCCCGACGCACGTCTTGCTGTGACGTACAGGGGGTGAAGAAAGTATGGAAACGGCAAAACCACGACACATTACCGTGCTCAAAGCGGTGTAGGGAATCAGAACAGCTTCCAATCGACTCGGAACGGATAAATACGGATCCTGTATTGTTCTGCATTCTTCCAGCAAATTAGTGGAAAGTTCCGGTAACGATGATGGAGATGGACACCGACCACGCACCCTTCTCTCGACAACAGACCACAAAGGCTCAATAATTTTGAGATCTGGTGCTGACAAAACCAATCCTGGACGACACGAGCTGTATCGTCTTGGGACACAGCATCACCACGGGGGAACAAACACTGTACCCTGAAATTGACCTGACCTGCCCAAACGTCACAAAATCCTTGCCAGTAATGCGCTGGGTAACCGTGGGGCCCATGGAATATCACGACCTGGCTGCGCAAATCGTCACCGAACCCTCGCCATGTTTCACACTCGGAACGTAAACTTCGTCAGAAGCTGAAAATACGAGGGTCACTCTAAAATAAATGCACGCCATTTTTGTAAAAATACAGTTTTCATTCTGCATGTGTGAAAGTTTTACAGTGTGTAGATACATCCTTCCCGCTTGTTTTCAAACTTAATTCGACCTGTTCCCGTGAGTGGCGCCGTCACAGCATGTCTTCAAGGTGGCTGCTACAACTTGACGTTCGTCAGAAGCAACGTGCTGTCATAGAATTCCTGTGCTGTGAAAACGAGACAGTGGGAAACATCCACAAGAGGCTGA
This sequence comes from Schistocerca serialis cubense, assembly GCF_023864345.2. Classification (NCBI taxonomy): domain Eukaryota; kingdom Metazoa; phylum Arthropoda; class Insecta; order Orthoptera; family Acrididae; genus Schistocerca; species Schistocerca serialis. Next base: position 468,241,740 of record NC_064646.1, on the reverse strand, counting down.
AAAAGGTATATGGAGATGCTGCTCTCGATCGCAATAGAGTTAGTCGGTGGCCAAGCAGGTTACGTGATGAAAGCGGGCGCGGCAATATTGAGAATTGTCTTCGCAGCGGCAGGCCTCGTACTGCACACACTCCAGACAATGTGCAGAGAGTTAATGAATTGGTGACTGCTGACAGACGCATCACAGTGAACGAATTGTCACGCTACGTTGGGATACAGGGAAGGAAGTGTTTGCAGAATACTGAAAGTGTTGGCGTTAAAAGAGGTTCGTGCCAGATGGGTTCTCAGGATGTTGACAGTGGCTCACAAAGAAACAAGAAAAACGATATGCAGCGAACTTTTGGAACAGTACGACAATGGTGGAGATGAATTTCTTGGAAGAATCGTGACAGGTGATGAGAGACGATGAGGCAATCAATGGAGTGGCATCATGCAAATTCACCCAAGAAAAAAAAAAAATTCAAAATCACACCTTTTGCTGGAAAAGTTATGACTACGGTGTTTTTCTATTCCGAAGGACTATTGCTTGTGGACATCGTGCCAAATGGAACCACCATAAATTCAGATACATATCTGACGACACTGAAGAAACTTGAAGCTCGACTAAGTCGTGTTCGACCACATCGGCAAAAGCAGCATGTTTTGCTGTTGCACGACAATGCACGGTCACATGTCAGTCAAAAAACCATGGAAGCGGTCACAAAACTCGGATGGACAACACTGAAAACACCCGCCTTACAGTCCTGACCTGGCTCCATATGACTATCATCTCTTTGGCAAACTGAAAGACACTCTTCGTGGAACAAGGTTTGAAGATGATGACTCCCTTGAGCATGCTGCCAAACAGTGTCTCCAACAGGTTGGTCCAGAATTTTACCGTGCGGGTATACAGGCGCTGGTTCCAAGATGGCGTAAGGCAATTGAGAGGGATGGAAATTGCGTGGAGAAATGAAAATATTGTTCCTAAAGGATGTATCTACACACTGTAAAACATTCAGACATGTAGAATAAAAGATGGATTTTTTTAAAAATAGTGTGCATTTCTTTTGGAGTGACCCCCGTAGTTTGAAATAAGACTTATCCGACCATACTATTTTCTTCCCTTGTTCCATAATCAAGGTTTTATGGCTTCGGCGCCGCATTTTCCTGTTACGGGTATTTGCATCACTGGTGTGTGGTTTGGAATTCCAACTGGCCCTACAGTTCTCAGCTTATGGAGCTATTCGTGTTCTTTTGGTGCTGACAGGATCCGCTAGTGCGAGACTCAGTTCTGCAGTGACTTTTGCAGATGTCGTCTCCTCATTTTTCACCAGTCATCTTCAGTGCCCATCCGCCTTCGTCGCCGGTCATGGTGGACGAGCGGTTCTAGGCGCTACAGTCTGGAACCGCGCAACCGCTACGGTCGCAGGTTCGAATCCTGCCTCGGGCATGGATGTGTGTGATGTTCTTAGTTAGGTTTAAGTAGTTCTAAGTTCTAGGGTACTGATGACCTTAGAAGTTAAGTCCCATAGTGCTCAGAGCCATTTGAGCCGCCTTCGCCCACATTGTTACTTAGCTAGCGGACGGTGTTTTTCCGCTTTAGTTGTATGCAGTATGCGTTACGGCGGCTCTTGAGACACCAAACACATCGGCGACCTGTTTACGGAAGCTGCTATCATATGAACAGCGACAATTTACCCACGTTGGAATTTAGTCTGGCATCTGCATTTATGTCCCAGCATGCATTTCTCGTGGTGTTGACGTACCTTTGTCCAACCTCTGTGTATGAAGTGTGTTTCGAAATTCCATTTACTACCTTCTAGAATATGCTGGTCTCGCTAGTTTGATCACCAGTATTAGATCCGCAATGGAAGCGTAGTTTTGGCGTAAAGTTCGTGATCATCAAACTTTACGTCTATGTCCAGGCCAAATTTGAAACTTTTCTACTGTGTCTAATGCAGTGAGATTAACTGTCCGGTTGTGGATGGTTTCCTGAACTGGTTTACCCGTCCTCTTATGTCACCGCGTCCATGACTACGACGACCACCACCACAGTATGTTTGTACACGAACAATAGAACTCCATGTGGACCCGCCAGTCACCTACACTTTCGACACAACAGCTGTAGTGACGAGCCAAAGCACTGCGGCCACTGCCCATCGCAAGGCTGAATGCCGTCTGGCGGCGTTCCGGGCTAGTGACGCGCTAAGGAAAATACATAAGCCAAGTAGAGACTAAAGGGGAATCATTCTAGCGACGATACGGGCCAAAAGTAGGGAAACCCACTGACACGAGTGACGTTGATAAAAGATAGATTGTTTTGGCCCGGCGCCTGTGAGGGAGCAACTCAATAACAGCCATTATTGTGAACAAGTACAGAATGTGGTTGAATGACGCGGTAACGGCCATTATTGTGAACAAATATAGAATGTGGCTGGAGCCACGCATAGGCTTCCACACCTCATCGCACAGCGTAGAAAAAAAAATGGTTCAAATGGCTCTGAGCACTATGGGACTTAACTACTGAGGTCATCAGTCGCCTAGAACTTTGAACTACTTAAACCTAACTAACCTAAGGACATCACACACATCCATGCCCGAGGCAGGATTCGAACCTGGGACCGTAGCGGTCACGCACAGTGTAGAGGTCGGAGGCTTTCCCGCTCTGTGTATCAGACTGACGACACAGTACAGTGCTGGAGAAGACAGCCGTAAGCGTTTCGGAGCACACCGATGAGAGAATATCGTTTAACATCGGGCTTCCCGGCAGCCCCACTCATATACTTTCCCACGTTGCTCCAGCGACACCGTCAGTTACGAATTTAGTGGGCACAGGATCATCGACATTGGACCGCGGATCAAAAGAAACGTGTTCCCTAGTCGGATGAATCACATCTCTCGTCACACAAGGTCGATGGTCATGTTCGGACACGCCGTCATCGAGACGAAACATGCGTACCACCACAGACGCACGCTGGTGTGCTCAGTATTATCCTAAGGGAGAGATTCACCTGCGGTTCTGTGGAACATGTGGTAGGCACATTAACAGCTGTGGACTACGTGAACATTATCGCGCAGCACTTAATCCCTTCATGCTTGATGCCTTCCCTGACGGCAATAGCACCTTCCAGCCGGATAAACGCCGTGTCACAAGGTCCGCCTCGATAGACGTAGGGTCAGCGCGACAGATTGATAACCGAAAGGTCCCGGGTTCGATTCCTGGCCGGGTTGGAGATTTTCTTCTGTCGGGACTGTGTGTCGTGTTGTCCTCACGTTCGTATCGTCATAAACGTCACAAAAATCACCTGCATGGCGTCATATGGCATGTCTAAGCTTATGTAACTTCGTATCAGGGTATGTCTTGGCACTTCTTGAATGTTATGAGTTGTTGCAACACACTGTCGTATCTGCCACTGCTGAGATGGCTGTATGGGGACGTCCCGAAAGCCAATTAATGAAAAGAGAAAGAAAACCTTGTGTCAGAAGACCAGAATAGCGAAGAGCATGATAGTCAACTCACGTTTATGTGTTGGTCAACGAATTCGACTGATCTGACCCGATAGAACACACGGTCGATGCTATCCAACGCCAGCTCCGCGCTCGTTAAACGGTGAACAATAATTAACCGGAATTGTGCGTAGTCATGTGGTGCCTCATACCTGTGGAAACATACCGAGGATTTGGCGAATCCAAGCCATGCAACATTACGTTGCAAAAGCAGACAAACGCATTATTAAGCAGGCGTTCGTAATGCTTCGTGTCATCGCTGTATCATTAGCGAAGGAAGGGTGTCAACCTGAGCGAAGCAGGAAAGACTTTGCAGTTAGGCAGTTCAGCGTATCCCTCGGGGTCTCCCACCCACCAGTGTCGTGCGACCTTACGTGATTCACTCTCTTGGGCATAAGGGATGCCGACTTCTTCTTCTTTTTTTTTCGTTAACTTTCGTGGGCTTTGTAAAAGTAATTGAGGAACAGCAAACACTCCAGCACGACCAATGGTGCTTATGTTTCACAGAGCGGTCAACTCGTATAAACAGGATCTGGATGCAGTTGGTGTACGAGTGCACTAGCTTGTACTTTCCTGGAGAGTATAACCGTTTAAGGGGGGCTGTGGTGATAATACTATGGCATAGTACAGTTTCGCTACAAAGGATATTTTTAATTTAGAAAATCGTGCCATAAGTGGTCTCAGTTTACGACCGTCGTTTGATAAGCAGACCAGTCGTTCTCTGATGTCGCAGGAACCTGCTATCTCTTTGTCTTTAACAAGACGCCCTTATCGAAAATGTTGAGCGTGTTATTATTTCGTGTTAGAGCAGTGAATACTACAAACTTTTTAATGCCCTCAGGCTCACATTGTGTGCTCCAGCTTTTTCCGAGGCACTCCGTATGAACACTTTTGCGTTGCCTTCCGGGAGCCAACACGTTCACAGAGCGACCAACGTTTGTTTTCTCGAAGAGGACATGATGTCGCTGTATGTCGGAGTATAAACTTTTGCTCTAACAGCCTTTGGCGAACATCGATCTGCACTTCCACGGCTTCCTCCGCTAGCACATTCTGTGGTAGTGGAATTCGTGGCTTCTAGACGTATCAGAAAGGCCTTCTGCTGCACGATGAGGCAGAGGCGGGCAAATAACGGCCTGCGAGTCACGTGCGACTCGCAAAGGGTTCTTGTGAGCCCCGCCAAGACAGTAAGAAAAATCCGCCTCGAACCGAGATTTCCTTCCTGTGCGCTAGGGCGGCCATGTTAACACGCATGCGCAGTGTAGTTACAATTCGCGCCAAACAAGTTCACACTCGAAGCTTTCAGTGATGGCAGCGACTGTAAAGGCGTTTCTAATTTACGGTCGCCCTCATCGGCCTCCACGCCCAGTGTCTGTGTGGCTTGCGCAAACTGTACGATGCGCAGTGATTTTTCGCTTGACATGGTTCATTTCCATTCTCTCTGTGCAACGGGAAATGTATAAATTTGCAACTTTCGTGAAATAAGGAACCCTTCGGAAAAACTTAGAATAAGCGATGAATGTTGTGTGCTTAGTGAAGGATAGACTTTTTCTGAAGTGCAGAGTTAAGCAGTGAATCCCGTTATTTTAAAAGGTCCTCCGCTATCACAAAGTGCTTCTCGAGCTGGAATAGTTGCCCACCCCTGTGTTAAGTGCGTGTTAGAGCTTTGCGGTGCGCAGTGCCTTGTTCTTATTCCTCGTGTCATCAGATTTCTCACTGGTTTGATGTATCCCAAAACTATTTCCTTACTTGTGCCGACCTCTTCATCTCAGAGTAACTCTTGCACGTAATTTCATCAATTATTCGTTGGATATATTCCAGTTGCTGTCTTTCCCGATATGTTTTTTAGGCCTGACAGCTCCCGCATACGTCCATTGACCCAAAAAAGAACCTCGTCAGTTCTTGTTTTGTAAGTACACATAATTTTCAGCATCTTTCTTCAAAGCCACATCTCGTTTTACAGTCACTTCCATTCAATTCTGTGCTCCAACCGCACATTCTGGAACTATCTTCCTTAAATTAAGAATGATATTTGTTTTTGGTAGTCAGTCTTCTACAATACGTTCCCCTTGCTTCGAACATAACGTGTTATTTTGTTTCCGGGGTTGCAGAATTCCTTCTCTTCGTAGTCCCCAATTTTGATGTTAAGTTTATCGCTAATCTCATTCCCGTTACTCACTGCTTTCGGCTTCAAATTGCAACCATAGTGTCAGTAGCGCTGCACTTACGAACGAAATCTTTTCTAGACTTGAATGTTCTGAATGGACTTTAGTGTCATCACATCACATTCGACTTGCGGGCGGGCGGGCGGAGGGGGGGGGGGGGGGGGGAGCGGTGCGGTTTAGTGTCACTGGGACGTACCATTTTCCTTTAGTATATTGTAGCTACAGTTTGTCGAATGTTCGGAAGTGTGATTTTGATCAGGATGTTGAGTGTTGTTGGATTGTAGATGTTAGGAGAATAGCACAAGCCCATTTGCGAAAAAAAGGGAACACCTACTTGACTTGTGCATAGGACGTGTGCTGAGGGGTCAAGACTCAGTTCATTTCTTAAATGGGAATTTCTTGGGGTTGAGGATTTACGAGAGAAGCCACGGTTTGAGTACAGTAACCAGTATGGCAAACAGTAAAGAACAAAAATGGTGCCGCGCGGTCTTGGGCGTCTTCTCACGGTCCGCGCGGCTGTCCCGGCGGAGGTTCGAGTCCTCCCTCGGGCATGGGTGTGTGTGTTGTCCTTAGTGTAAGTAAGATTAAGAAGTGCGTAAGCTTAGGGACCGACGACCTCAGCATGTTTGTCCCATAAGACCTTACCACAAATTTCCAATAAAAATGGTGAAATTTCCTGACTGTTAATAACTTACCTTCAAACTCGTATCTTTTGCAGTCAATGCTGTTAGCAATTGAGCTATCGGTGGTCAACTCCCGACCCGCCCTCGCAACATCACTTCTACCGTTGCCCTTCTCCTAGTTTCCAAACTAGACACAAGTCGAACAAAAGCGTTGGAGTTCAGAGTTAGAGTCCTGGTGAGTCTGAGGCATTCAGTTTTAACTTCCCAAACAACCGCCTGCATTCCGCTGCGGACACATATAGCGTTTTATTCGAGACATCCTCAAAGTTTACGAGGTGTCATCGAAAAGTTCTCGACAACTATCAATTAAAAATTAGCAAGATGTTATTCTGTACCACCACCTTTAAATCAGTCTCCTTACTCACTTTTAACGGTTTCTCCACTCTTAGGTAACTGCTCTGTATTCCCATTCCCCAGCTTCACGATCGTGGCACCCCTTCCTCTTTCAGATCTCTCTTCCCCATTATTCCAATTACTCCCGCTCTCGATGTTAATTTCGGTCGTCTGCGCTTCGTCCTTCCTGGCGGCGATCATTCCAAGATTGCTTTTGTCTATCGCCCTTTGCTCCATTCGTCGTGCATGGACGTACCATTGAAGATGTGTGTTCTCTAATCTTTGCACAACTGGTTGTTCCACATCCATTATCTCCCTAATTTCCTCATTTCTTTCTTTTCCGCACTGTTCTGAATATCCGGTTTGCCTCTATTGTTCCATCCATCTCTACTGCCTATAGCCTGCTTCTCATCCGCCGCCGTAGCCTCACCCCCCCCCCCCCCCCGATCCATCCTTCTGCATTGTATGCTATTATACTTTTCACTACTGTTTGCAAAATACTCTTCTTCGTTTCGTTTGATATTTTCAGGCGACACAGAACCCTATTTAGCATTTTAATTGCCCATTTTGTCTGCTGGATGCTGCATTCCACATCTGCCTCACAGCTTCCATAGGAATCGTAAATCGAACTAAAGTATTTAAACTGCTTTATAGCTTTAATAGATCCTTACGGCAGTACTATAACACTTCCATATCCTCCCACTACTAGATATTCTGTTTTGCTCATATTTATTGTTAGCCCGCCTTGTTCAAATGGTACCATTAACTTCTTTATCATAAACTTGGCATCCTCTCTACTTTGTCCTATCAGTACCTGATCTTCGTCATATAGTATTGAGTAGATAGTACCTTACTGGAAAGGAAATCCCATGCTTCTGCATGACTGATTCCACCATTCCATTATATACTATATATATTTTTTAAACATGGTCGGGGACATACTGAAGTCCTGTGTAAGTCCTGTCGAATGTTTCACTCAACTTTCTCCCTAATTTAACTGCTGCGTGCGGTTGGTATAGTCTTTGAATTAGGGATATCACCTATATACACCATCACTTCCAATAGTCCGTTGATGGGGCAGATTTATACGCTTTTTATAAATCCACAAATAGTAGGTTTATTTCCCGACTCTCAGAATACACCTTCTTACTTATTTGTCCAAGGCTAAAAATATGATCCATACAAGATCGTCCAACTGCAAAACGTGCCTGTTCCTCTCGCATCTTTTCCTCTACTTCATTCTCCAACCTGTTTTTCAGTACATCGCTACAACATCTGCTGACAGTAGCTATACCACTAATTCCCCTATAGTTGTTTGGGTGCCTCTTGTTTCCTTTTTTGTAGATATCACATATGTATGATACCAGTCCTTTGGTATTTTGACTCCCTCCACAATCCAGCTGAATAATTTACATGTAAGTGTCACCATTTCAAGGGCCCATATTTCCACAACTCAATCACACCGTATCTCGGCCCATTTGTCTTTCCATTTCTTGCATTTTTCAGCATCTCTTTTACCTCTTCGTTTAGTATAGATTGTATATTACCTAACGTGCAACATTTGTTGTAGACTCCTATCACGTTGTTTCTTCTTTTTTCTATGAGAGGTTCTCCAAAGTACTTTTTCCACTGCCCGGTAGTTATAGGCTGCATTGGGTGCGGGATTCCTAGCCATTTTCATCTTCCTTATCATTCTCCATGCCTATGCCGATCTTCTATATCCAAGTGAATGTTCTGTTTCCCCACATAGTCTTTCCCATTCCTGTTCCTTACACTTTGTTATTAATGTCTTAGCCTCATTTTAGATATCGTGTACATATTCCAGTCCTGTTCACTCCCAGAGCTTAATCGTATATAGTTTCTTCTTTTCCTCGTTCACCTCCAACAACTCCATGATCGTCCATTGAATTCTTTCTCTTCTCTGCCTTTCACTTCCTAACGCCTCCTCCGCGCTTCCGTAATTGGCTGTTTCAGGAAACTGTATAACTCATTGCACTACAGTCCTCCTCCACTACATCCAGTCTTAGATTTAATCTTTCTGACACAAACTTTTCACACTCCCTTTGTTATCGTATACACGATAACAAGGTTCCTATCACTTTTTGAATGAATCCTGAAAGTGTTTCTTTGCTAGGCTGTTTAGTACACGCTGTTAATCCGCTCGAATCTCCCTCTTTGTATCAAATCTTTCTCCCTTCATCTTGATTTAATCTTGTGAAAGATGAAGAGCCGGCTGGTGTGGCCGAGCGGTTCTAGGTACTTCAGTCTGGAACCGCGCGACCGCTACGGTCGCAGGTTCGAATGCTGCCTCGGGCAGGGATGTGTGTGATGTCCTTAGGTCAGTCAGGTTTAAGTAGTTCTAAGTTCTAGGGGACTGATGACCTCAGCAGTTAAGTCCCATAGTGCTCACAGCCATTTGACCCAAAGATGAAGAAGTGAGACGGGGATAAGTCCGGGGTGAGTACAACGTTGTCAGCACGTGACAGATTTTCAAAGGGACTTATCGTGGTCTACATTTGGCTGACTGGTTAAATGGCGTAATATCCAGATCTGTGGTGATTCAGACGGGACAGTGACCTTAAATATTTAAGTGATTAACTCATTTCTAAAGTACTCAGACGTCTGAAGCTGTTTTATCCACAGGGGTTGGATTTTTTAAAGAATCGGGGGTTTGCTGATACGCAATGCTTGATTTGTGGCGGTGTGCGCCAGTACTCCGTATCCATAATTGTGAAGGAAAAAAATCAGAACCCCAGATTTTGAGATGTGGTACGGTAGAATATTAGAGAAAAACGATGATGAGTATTTGCACTTCGCTTTCAGTTGAACAGACATGATTAAAGAACTTCGTGAGTATGTTTTTGGCAATTATGAGAACTTTGGCGTAAATTGTGAAAACAGAACAAAGTATCCCACAAATTAGCTTCCGTTGAAAACTACCGTTAAGAAAGTTCCAACGTCAACTAGTGAATGTGAATCTGTTCATTATTGACGGTAGAGCCAATCTGTTAACAGAAACTGTTTCTGTACTACTTTTTCTGAAACTGAATGGCTCACCGCTGATTCGGTTTTAGTATGTCACTTTTTCTAATTTTTTTTCTCTGCAGCATTTGACAAAGAATAACGCTTTTTTAAAACAACGATAATTTGAAGTTGATATACAAATAAAATTTTGTAGTTTTAAGAAGATTGTGAAAAGTGATAGGATACAAGATTGTTACTGGCGGTGAATACCTCGGAATGGTTTCTTCGAGCTGTTGACTGCTAGTCACAACGAAAAAGTTTAATTAATAGTAGAGAAATGATATTGCTAATCCTATGCATTAACTTTAGGTACTCATCCGTTTCCAATATTAGGTGCTTTCTTATCTCGATTGCCAGCACCTTACACTGCATTTACTCCAGTATTCGCTATCCTTAACTATTATTTGACTGATATGTAAAATTTGCCAGTGCATTTTGGCATGCTATGTCTGATTCCTAATTGTAGGTGTCTTATTTGCTGCTGCAGGTCGTCTTGCTCCTTCTCCTGTTCACTGTTTTCGCTGTTACTGTAGGTGTCGCTATCCAGCTTCTGGAGAATTGTTGTTACGTTGCATATAGGCATGTCTGTTATGTCGTGTCCGCAGGTACTCTTCAGGTGTAGTTTTCGAAATACTGTTTGTTAGTGCATTTAGTTGTGTCCATTGTTCCTCGTCTTTTGTTGTTGTGTATGTCCGTGTGTGTGTAGTCTAAGTAGCGTATTTCTGTTCTTCGCGTATTGCTCGCAGAAGAAGAAAGTGTGTTCTGGGGAACCTTCTTCCCAACATGTGCACGTAGGTCTCTGTCTCAGACTCGCGCAGTTTAGTGCGTGGGATAAGGCCCGCGCCCAGTTAAGAAATGTGCCATATTGTGGCTATAATCGATACGTTTCTCCCTCAATCGCTCCCTTATGTGAGGGAGTAAGTCGTACAGTCTCCTTTGCCTCTCACATGCTACTCACCTTACCACGTATCCAAACTCCATCTTTTAAGGTGACATCGTGTGTACTCGTACTCCAGTTATTGTGTGTACCTTATCCAGTGTCCCCATATTTAACCTTACAGCTTTGTATTTTATCGTGACATCCATGAGGCATATTCCGAGTGCCACACACAGTGCCTCCACAGAGGTGGTGCCGAAGGCTCCAGATAGCCTCGGTAGGACACTTCTCTGCCCTCGTCTGAACTGTTGCTGTGTCGATGACCAGGTTCAGCCTGTATGCCTACGTGCTAGTTGCAAAGCTGAGTACTGATTGGAAGAGCGCACAGTGGTAGGTCCGTATGGCTGGTAGAAGTAGCCTGTACTGTTTCAGATTTAGCCTCAGCAGGTTATGTAGTATTTTTCTGCTTTGTCTGTAGTTAGCATTACGTGGAAATTCAATTTCTCATCCATGTGTACCCCAAGATGGCACGTAGCATGTGCTCTTTTGATGTTTCTGTCCCCTATTTTAACCGAAGGATTTCTATGCGGTGATCATTTTGGTATTGTGTATGTCGTTTTGTTTCTGACTATCCTACGTCAGTTGTTGTGGCACCACTCTGTAATAGTTTGTAGTATTCCACTGGTTTTCTCTTCTGGCTGAATTCTGTCGCTTACACTGACTGCAAGTAATGGGTCATGTGTGTAGGCGACAATTCCGTCCGACCTGTCATTTCCATCTAGAAACTGCAGGAGCGGTTCGATTGTTATATCCTAGAAGGTGGGGTCGCAGCTGGACCCTCGAGGACAGCCTTCGGTAATTCTTTTGATTAGTTTCCGGCTGCCTGTTTGCGATAAGACTTCCCGGTCTATAGTTATCTAGGAAACTGCTGTACGGTGATTCCGGTACCTCCAGAAGCCTTAACATTTGAAACGTTCCAGAGGTTATCGAATGCCCTGGCAACGTCGATCATTATTACCGTGGCGTCTTTTTTTTTTTTTTTTTCTTCTTCTTCAGGTTCTTATGGGACCAAACTGCTGAGGTCATCGGTCCCTAGGCTTTCACACTACTTAAACTAACTTACGGCGCGCGTGCACTCAAACCTCCGGGGGGGGGGGGGGGGGGAAACCGTGGCAAGGCGCTATAGACCACGCGGCTATCCCGTGCGGTCGTATTTTTGCGTTGTAGTATCAACTAGGTGTAAGGGCACGATCGGCGCCACGCCACTGTGGAGCTGGTGTCAGTAGCGCGTCGCGTGTGGCTGTTGCAGCTCGACGTCGTCGGTGGCGGCGTACGGCCGGCGGCACCTGAGCCTGTCGGAGGCGGACTCCGGGCTAGGCGCCTCGTCGCGCTACAGCTCCGCCTCTGGCTCCAGCTTCAGCCTCTCGTCGTCGTCGTCGCGCGAGCGCAGCGAGGCGCGCGAGCCCGCCTACTCGCGGGCGTCCAGCCGGTCGCGCGCCGACTCCGGCGCCACCTCGGCGTCGGCGTCGGCCTCTGCCGGCTCGTCGGCCGGCGTCTCGGGCGGGCGCGCCCCGCGCAGCTCGACGGCGGCCGCGCTCGACGCCGTCCAGGACCTGTACAACAAGTACTCGCCGTCCGCCTACCTCGCCGAGCGGCCGCCGCGCGCCACCGCCGCCTCGACCACCGCGCAGCGCTACGCGCCGGCCGTCGCGGCCACGCGGACAGAGGTAATTGGCCGCGAGCAGTCCCCGGCCTCTTCCTCGTCCGCGTCCTCTTCCTCGGCGTCGTCGGACGACGAGGCGGCGGCCGCGGCCGGCGCGGGCCCCGCGCCCCTGGGGGCGGCGGCGGCGGCGGGGGCGGCGAGCGGCGGCGGTGACGAGCCCGCCCCCGTGTCGGAGGTGCGGCGCCGCCTGGACTCGGTGTCGGCGTCGCCGTCGCCGCCCCCGCAGGGCGCACCGCCGGCCGCGGCCGCGCCCGCCCCCACGGTGAGCGTGATCCAGCAGAACGGTACTAGAGTCCGCAGGCGCATTCTCGTCACGCCGGGGCCCGACGACGGCGACGAAGGCGACGGGGATCAGCCGGCGGCGGCGGTGGCGGCTGCGGCAGCGGCCGACGGCAGCGGCGCGTCCCCGTCGCGGGTCGCAAAGGCAAAGAGCAGGGCGGACTCGAGCGATGAGGAGAGCTCCGACGAGGAGGCGCGGGACCGCGTGGTCGCGGGGGCGGCCCGCCTGGGCACGGTGCGCCGCCGGCCCCCGTCCCAGGCGGCCTCCGCCTCCTCCGCGGGTTCCGCCACCCGCTTCGACGGCCAGCCGGTAAGTGCGGCCGGGACCTGCCCGGGCCACCGGCGCTCCTCTCTGTCCGCCCCGACCTCGCCCTGCTCCCCTCCCCTCTCCTCTCACTACTTCCAGTCACCGGCGAGAGCTTCCCTTACTGTATAGCGGAACACTGCGACAGATTGCTAATGTAACTGCGTAGGCTTCCGCGGCCACAGTCAGGCGATATAAATGTTTCCCGAGTATCGCACCACGTCATAATGTCTGATGAGATTTAACTGTGAACAGTCGCTTGTATTTTGTCATCGCCTCTCACTGAGCGTGACGTTACGTCGTAGTTCTAAATGGTCTTTGTTGTGACTGGTCACTCGATGTGCAAGGAGCGGCAACGTTACTACAGTAGGTTGCAATAGTGCACGGAGTGGGAACCAGCTGTTGTCTACCGCTTCTTGCATTGTTTGCTATGGGTGGTGCTCGTCGGCGGATGAGGTGTGGACCTGCTACTGGACGCAGGCGGCTACTCCCCGTTAGCGCCCGAGGATAGAGGTGGAGCCCCTCCACGCCCACACCGGCATGATGCCCAACACAGTAGGTCTACTGCCATCTCTGCATAAGGGTTAGTATTCACTAAAGTGAGGTGTCGCAGGATGTGGGTACTCCGATGTTTGCGTACGTCTGGTTAAGGTTAACCATTAATACGCGCTCATCTGGAGATAGATTGGGTCGATATCGAATGAAGGGTAGCGGTTTAAAGGGCAGAGGAAAAAAAAGTGCCAAGGGAAGAGCCAATGAAAAAAACCTCTGCGATAGTTAGGTCGGGTGGTAAGAGCAGTAGCGGTTGATTGCTGCCTGCGATAGGTTGTGTAAGGATAGGCTTTGTTAGTAGTGGGTATCATGCATGTCGATACCTTGACGTTGTGCAGTTGTGTTGCTCGGAGGCTGGCGCTGGGTGCCGGTGTAGGGTCCTCGTTCGGCGTCAGCAACCTGCAACAGTTAGGTTTGTTATCGATCTTGTGTCCGATAGGTCATATACCGGAGGCACAGTGTGAGGGAATGTTGGGAGATTGTTTGTGCGTCTGTGGGCGAGCTCGTCGGTGTCCCTGGTGTGGCCTGTTGGTCGGCTCTAATAGCAGCTGCTGGTTGCCAGTCAGTGTTGCTGATATGCAGGGGCTTGCCGACGTTCTTCGCTTGTTTGCGTATGTTAGTTTACCATAGATGGCTATGCTCTAGCTAGCAGTGTCTTTGGCCGCTTGTGCTTCCACCTATGGTTGTGATCGTACTTTCCCTGAGTGAGGATGAAAGGATTGTTCGAGTGTCTCGAGTTCCTGTATAGTCGTGTTGCGTGTTTCTTGAATGCTTCCTTGAGGGTATCGAGGCGGTATTTATGGTGAAGATCCACGGTGCGTGTGTACCGTGGAGCGTTGCTAATGATTCGTAGCACTTTGTTCTGTATGATCTGCAGGCGGCGCAGTCGTGTAGGAGCTGCATATCCCCAGACGGGAGCTGCGTACGTCATCAGAGGTCTAATCAGTGTCGTGTATATGGACCTCGACACCCTGCTATTCAGTGTGCTTTCCCTGTTGAGCATTGGGTAGAGCTGTTTGAGCCTCGCGTGCTCTCGGTTGGCAACGTACTCAATGTGGTCCCCCCATGTAAGTTTCCGGTCCAGCCAAACATCTAGGTATCTGACTTTCTCTCGGAAACGTATTGGGCGTGTATGTAGTGTTATCAGTCTACAGTGTCTATGTTTGCGCAGTAGTTTCGGTCTGCGTGTGAACTGAACTGCTTCGCACTTGTCGACGTTTACTTTAATACGCCATCGCTCCAACCAAGGCTCAGCTGTTCTGAGTGCTGTCTGTATTCGTGAATTGATGTTCGACGGTTTCCAATCTTGTACAAGGATGGCGGTGTCATCCGCGTAGATGGCTAACGTCGTGTTTTGTGTTGCTGGGAAGTCATTAATGTACAGGTTAAACAAGATGGGCCCTAGGATGCTTCCTTGGGGTACTCCAGCTTGGATACCATGTTGTGTTGATTGTTTATGCTGCACGTTAGTGTTGAAACACCTGTTCGTGAGATATGAGTGCATGAGACGTACGAGTCCGTCCGGGAAACCAGCTTCGCTTAGTTTGCGTACGAGTCCGTTGTGCCAGAGACGGTCGAAAGCCTTTTCGATGTCCAGGAGCACGGCCCCTGTGGCTTTGTTCATGTTGTAGCCGTGTGTTATATGTTCGACTATGTGGAGGAGTTGTTGTGTTGACGAGTGGTGATTCCTAAAGCCGAATTGCTCCGGTCTTGGGGTGTCATTGGCGATGCAGTGCCTAGTGATACGTTTTAATATTACCTTCTCAACAATCTTCCTGAGCGAACACAGCAGACTGATGGGTCGGTAATTTTGTGGGAGGCAGTGGTCTTTCCCTGGCTTCCTGAATATCAGGACCTTGGCCGCCTTCCAAAAGTCAGTGAAGTGTTGGTGTTTCAGGATGGCATTCGTTGAGTGTGTAAGGTATTCTCCCCCGGGTCACGTGTCGCTGGTGCGGCCTCTCGGTCTCTGTGCCTTGGCAGCCACGAGGGGGCAACTGCGTATCCCTCCTCTCTGTCCGCGTCGCTAGCGTGTTTCATTATTGCTACGGCTTCTCTCGCGTTTCGACAAGACCGGCTGCTCGACGAGTACGCGGGCTTCTTTAAATTAGGTATCCTCGTCGGCGTTCGGCCACTGCAGACTCGGTGTGCTGCCCCAGACGAATGTAGCGCCGGCGTCCTCGTATGCGTGTTGCTGTCCGCCTGCCGGTCTCGCCGATGTTCTTCTCCACACTGACATTCCACCTCGTACACAACTGCAGTGCAGCCTAGCAAATACTGAATCTTTGGGCTGCTGTGGTAGACAGGATGGATACCGGCCGGGCGAAGTAGTTTATCGGTGCGGTCAGTTGACAGTATTAACGAAAGGTGAGCGCGCTGGTTACCTATCTCGCTCCCCTACGTTTCTTGCCACGGTTGTTTGGACTCATTTACTGCTGTAGCCATTGGCCGCGAACATTTTACGCAGCGATATGAGTTTAAATGTTATGTTTTGAGCATCGCTTTGGCGCTGCTCTCGGATAGCCAGTCGACGTATAACTGAGTTGTTCTGCATTGCCTGGTGATTGGACTGGACGTGCAGATGGCTGTCCGTGTGTATAACTTCCACCTTTACAAGTATGATCTTACGTCATGCTCAGTGATTGGCAGTGACGAAATATAAGCGACTCCTCACACTAAAGCACGTCAGGAGACCACCGAGGTGGTCACGGTAACCGTGGCCGGAATGCTAGTTTGCCCACTGCAGTCTTTTAGCTCGTGACGCGGTGCGATATTCAGAAAACGTTTATGTCAATACGACAGGGATTGCTCGTGTGGTGTGGGCGCTAACTGTCTGATTAACCTTTGCAGTCAGATGCAAACGAGACTCAGTGTTCGGGGCTACTAGACATCCAGCGTTCTCAAACTCCCTCCTCTGTACTGCTGCAGATTACGAACGCCTGTTCATATTTGCTTTGCGAATACAGACCGTCCGAGGAGCTGTAGCTGTGCTCTGCCGCATCGAGGCAGACGACAAACGTTGTGATTGTCAACACACTTGCTACCTTGTTCTGGTGTCACTGCGCAGAAGCAGCACGATTAGTATGTGATATTTGCAAGTGAGTGCTTTGACTCCCAGAGCCAGAAAAGCTACAGCTGTCTACGAGGGGTGCGGTGTCTACAAACGAGAGCGAGCGGGCGAGTCTGCACTTTCTCTACACCACGTGTGGCTGTGCACTGTGCAGAGCGAATTGTGCCATCATCACGGAGCGAAAATGCCCCCTTTTACAGATTCCCGCGACGCCTCGTTGTCACAGACTCCCGTAACCTCGTCAGGAGATGTGGGCAGTGCCGTGCTATTGGTGCAGTCCGAGCTGACAGCAGCCGTGGCGTCTGAAATGGTTGTCACATTGGACTGCGCAGGTGGTAGGAGCCCGATATAACGCGATTGCTTTACCCACCAAGTTACGTCCTAAACGCGGCATATGGATAACAGCTTATAGCGACAAACGACGCGTGGGAAATTCGGAAAAGCACATAATGCGATGTTGTACTATATAATTATATTCCCTGATTTGGTCCTCGACGTACACCACATCCACATTCTAAAAAAAAAGTTGCTTTTGTATGTCCATTCTTCACGCCGTCAATAATTCTTTACATTATCACACAGAATAAGCTTTCCGTTTCTGCAATATCAGAATAGTTAGACAGAAATCGAGACTAAAAAGGGGCACTGCGTTGTGCGAATTTGGTTGTGCTCATTTCTGCACTGTCCAACACAATTACAGAATCACTACTTTGAACCCTCGTAATTGCCTCGCATTGCGACTAGAAGTTTGAAATTTGGGTCAGTGGTGCTTCCAACCGTCCTCTGCAATGATGCAAAAGCGTAGCGCCCTGCTCGGCGACGTTTCGTACGCCGGGGTGTCGTCACGTGCAAATTAAAGTTCACGTGAGCTGTAAAGTGGGTTAGTGGTGTCAAATTGGGACCGCATTCTGTCCAACGTCACTGTTGACGTGTC
Source organism: Schistocerca serialis cubense (assembly GCF_023864345.2). Classification (NCBI taxonomy): domain Eukaryota; kingdom Metazoa; phylum Arthropoda; class Insecta; order Orthoptera; family Acrididae; genus Schistocerca; species Schistocerca serialis. The sequence continues at coordinate 468,224,317 of NC_064646.1, read as the reverse complement.
ACGTCATGGGAAGGTCGTCACACCCCGAATTACCCATACGGCTGCAGCAGCTCTCAGTTCGCATCATCGGTGCTACCTGCACAGCTTTATGTCTCTGTACACAGACATCCATCTACTGATGTTCACATGACGGCGAGATAGGCAACCCTTCAGACACCTCTCTGATGCCGTATGCGACGGGCAGGCGCTAGTGTAACGCAGGTTGATTGTCCCTCCCGCAGGTAGGAATCGGTGAACGAAAATTTCTGTGAAGTGACATTTTTAAAGTGCCCCGTAAAGGCGCTCAGATGGCACTGAGGGCGTTGCTACACTGGGATTATCAGAGGGACCCTTTGCTGTTCATTCACGTGCTTGTCAGTTTCGCACGCGTCTGTACAGGCGCCACGAGAGGGCGCGAGAAGGTGGGGACAAAAGCACAAACACCTTCTGCTGTTTCGGACGCGCGTTCATATTTTGTCCAATGGTTTGGGCGGTCCCTAGTGGGTCTACCCTGTACTCCAAAACAAACTTGCTGTCACGCTTGTATCTCGAGTGGTCACAACAGTAGTTCGTAGGTTAGGAAGCAGGGGGTGGATCGTGGTAGCTGGGTACACTGCAGAATATCAATAGACACTGCTATAATTGAATAATCGAACACATTTACTTATCTTTTGAGAAGCAGTCGTGTAGAACGTAACAAACACTTCCAATCTCTGAATAAAGTCTTTTGTCGACTCAACAGTAAAGTGTATTTTCTAGCTGTACTGGTTCTTGCATACCTAGCTAACTATGTCATAGTCAGCCGCTGTCCCGAGGAGATGAGGAAACGGTCTGCGCTAACGAACTGTGCCCCGAGCGCTGTCGTCGGCGTCCTTTATGTCGGCGCCGGTGAGGGCGCAGGTATCTCGCAGTCTTCCCGGAGAGTGGAGCTGCAGAGTCCCATTTGCGTACACTGCCACTCTGGCGCCATCCCTCGGGGCCTGCAGATACTGATGTTCGCGATGGTGGACTGACGGCCAGAGCACGAGTGTTGTATTACGATGGCGCCACAGTGCTATAGCCGAAAGGGTTGGGGTCACATCGAATGGGGTTGCAGGCCCATCGTGTCCTTAGAAAAGGATTGACTCGTCGGGAGGGGGGGGGGGGGCACGGGACGGGGGGACAGGTTTCAGAGGTCAACAGGGGCAAAATTTGTCAAAAACGTCGTCCTTCGATACATCGCGCTGCAAATTGTCGTTTTCTAGGACGAAATGTTTGAAAATGAACGCACCTAGGGAAGAAGTTGTTCCATTGATGTGCTTTATGCCACCGCCTGAGGCCTGAGCGGCGGTGTGTCTCAAGTGTTTCCCTCGGCAACCCGCAATAAAATCGCGTGATTTCAATATTGGACGTCGCGGTTCTGACGTCGATCAGAGGCGTCAAAAAAGGAGTGAAATGTGGGTGAGACGGGGTGTGGCCACCTTCCCGTCGCGTGGCACGTCCACAATGGTGTTGGGCAGAACTGTGGTGAAATCTGTGCCAATGTGATCCATTTTGCACCTCACATGAACTTGCGAACTCCGGCCTATTGTTTGTACGTGTGAGCGTCGCCGAGCCTGAGGCCGACAGGCTTTTGCACCGTTACAGGGGAAGCTTAGGGGCACCTTTGAGCCATATTTCAAATGGCTGCCTCGCAATGGGAGACAATTACGGCGTTTCAAAAAGGTGATCCTTTGGTGATGTTGAGCAGTGTGTTATTGTCAAACATTGTTATACAGTCATTTGTCGACTGCGTTACGTCTGCATCCACGCAATGTTAACAGTGAGACATGTATTTAGGCTTTTATTTAGCGACGGCCCTGGTATAATGACAGTTGGGCAGATCCGACGTTGAGTGTAGTCTTTAGTTACTCGCATCTAACTCAGGTTATTGTTTACAGGGCTTCAAGGGTCTAGTGGTTAATGTTGCTAAATGAACACCACATGAAGACTGTAATAAGAATTATACACCGCATTGTATCCGAATCCGCTGTGTGTCGCGCTTTTATTGTAAGCTCCTATGATGGATTGCCCCTTACGAAAATAAAGTCAGCACCGTACCATGGCCGCGCCAAAAATCATTCAACGTCACCTTTCCCGCTGGTGGTCGGGTGTTCGCCTTTCTCGCCGGTGGTGAACCCACGGGTTTCCAATGTTTGCTTTGCTCGTTCCTCTTGCAGGCAGAGCGATAAGCCCAGCACTCGTCTACGGTGGTTAGGCAGTCGAAGTCGTCTGGATTGGGCTGACACGGCTGCAACATTCCCGCTGCTGCCGAAATGCCCCACATCACTGATGGGACGCGCCATTTTATTGCGGTCCGTCTAGCGGCGAGGAGCGGTACTGTGGCGTGAGGATTGCCGTGGTACTAGGACTGCAGGCATGTGCCTGACAACGGGGGAACGTTAGTTAGGTCTGTGTTTTTTCAAGGAGATATTTAAAACTTTATAACCCCTCGCAAAACTGCACATCGACACACCTATCCGCCTTACACTGCGTGGGTGTGGCGGAACGTGCTTCCATTCTCAGATGCCGCGGGAACAACGATAGTTGCACCCTTTCGTGCAAGGCGGAATTGCTCTAGTTTTATATAGTGAACCGCCGGACAGTTACTTGTTTACGCCACTGGACTTTCACGCTATTGTAGTAACGGCGCGTCCGGGAAAAGACGTCCACGCGTATTTTTCCTGCAGCTCGGAATTATCAAGCAGCAGGTGTGTTTCCAGACTGATACAGGTGTAGCCGTTTCCCTCGCAAATCTTGAGGCGTATAATCGGTTACGGACCTCACCACGTGCTTTTTCGTTGCTCAGAACCAACTGGGCAGTCTTGTGGGCGTCGCGATCACCGCACGTTTCCGGCGCTTTCTGGACTTCACCCTGTCGAGACCCCAGGAGTTGCAAGTCGAATATATTTACCTTTTAACTCTTTGGTTTTTACTCATCGACCCTATCAGCTGGGTGTCTGACAACATTTCGTATAAAAATCTTCTGGGTGATTGCCGAAAATGTGGCTCCTGCCGTTTTTAATCTTGCAAAGCAAATGGAAGACTGTACTGCACTGATACCGCAGTCCGTAAAATATTTCCAGACTAAGGGTGGCGCCGTTCTGTAATGCAACTGATGTCTGACGACGACACTGAGAAACTACCATGTAGACCAGATGGGACGACTCTTGCACACTGCGTGTACACGCGTGCCGTCTAATAGTCCACGCCACACGGTAACAGGTACATTATCGTCTCAGCAGCGCTGTAGTAAAAATGGTTCAAATGGCTCTGAGCACTATGGGACTTAACTTCTGAGGTCATCAGTCCCCTAGAACTCAGAACTACTTAAACCTAAGGACATCACACACATCCATGCCCGAGGCAGGTTTCGAACCTGCGACCGGTAGTGGTCGCGCGATTCCAGACTGTAGCGCCTGGAACCGCTCGGCCACTCCGGCCGGCGCGCTGTAGTAATTATTATGCCATTTGTTGGTCGCTCGTTCGCGATATTTTAGAGCAATGGAAATTTTACGAATATAAGTTACATCTTTTTACAAAACAGGTTTATTTAAAAACGGGAAATGTAAACACTGCTATGGCTAAACGACATTTCGGTTTTTTACGCTATTACTCGGAATTTTTTAAAAAATCTTTCATAACCGAGGAAAACAAATACCTAAAAATGTCGGTTATTTCAAAGTTTTTCCGCCTCCCTACACCGGGCGGACGTTGATAAAACCGAAAAACTGGCGGACGGATCCCTGACTGGAAATGGAGGAAAATAGGTACCATGAACAGGTGTCCGGAAATACATCGTTATCACGGTAGATGCCGCTGGCGAATGAAATTTCCTCTGACCACGTGACGCGTGTTCCTTGTCTGTTGCAAGCTGTGTAATTGACAAAGCATACTGTAAGCAGCAGAATGGTCCGGTATTCGTGTCGGGAACAAGCCAAGATGGTGTTTGTGTTCGGTGAAGCAGATGGAAACGGTCGAGAGGCAGCACGGCTATACCATTGCAATACCCTCAAAGGCGCGAACGACATCACACAACATCTCAAACCCGTTTTGAGCATTTGTGTGAACATGGCTCCTTTCAGACAGGCGAACGTGCAGGGAGGCGGCAGACTGTATGCACACCCCGTCTGGAGGACATGGTTGTACAGGATATTAAGACGAACCCCTAGTACAAGCTCCAGGCAAGTGCCCCACCGACAGGGTGAGAGCCAAAGTACGATTATGTGTATCTTGCATGACAACTGCTACTATCCCCATCACCAGCGATCCCGTGGAGGCGACTTTGAACACCTGCTGTGATGTGGATGCAGTGCAGCTGTGTTCCGGGACGACTTGTCGTAGCAAGCGCACCGTCCATCTGCGGACACCAGTTCATAGGACCTTTTCTCCCCCATTTCCAGTCGTTAATCCGTCCCTGCAGTTTATCGGTTTTATTAATGTTCACCCTGTGTAGCGTACACCCATTGTCTTGAGGAGTTTGGAGCATCCTGCACGACTTTGCTCTGTCGAGCACTTTTTCTAAGCCTACAGATCCTGTGAACGTGTGTCTCGCTTTTATTATCGAGCGCAGCGTCAGAGCTGCCCCTCTTGACGCAGCCGGCCGTTGTGGACGAGCCGTTCTAGGCGCTCAGTCCGGGACCGCGCGACTGCTACGGTCGCAGGTTCGAATCCTGCCTCGGGCATGGATGTGTGTGATGTCCTTAGGTTAGTTAGGTTTAAGTAGTTCTAAGTTCTAGGGGACTGTTGACCACAGATGTTAAGTCCCATTGTGCTCAGAGCCATTTGAACCATTCCTCTTGACGCCTTTGGCTTTTCTGAACCCAGACAGACTGTGATCAGTCAAAAATGGTTCAAATGGCTCTGAGCACTATGGGACTTAACATCTGAGGTCATCAGTCCCCTAGAACTTGAACTACTTAAACCTAACTAACCTAAGGACATCACACACATCCATGTCCGAGGCAGGATTCGAACCTGTGACCGTAGCAGTCGTGCGGTTTCGGACTGAAGCGCCTACAACCACTCGGCCACAACGGCCGGCTTGTGATCAGTCACATCCACAGTTTGATAGTGGGCGTTAAATATTGCGCGCCGCTGGTTTGTGTGAGGTTGCGCGGGCCGCGCGTGGTCCGGACCGCGTCTGCGACTCGCACCGCCGCCTCGCCACTCCTCCGCAGGTTAATCGATAGCGTAGGCTTCCGCATCAGCTGGTGGCAGCCGCGCCGCCCTCACCTGTCCAGCACCTGCTGGTTCTCCTCGCCAGTGTTTACCACCTCGGAGTATGATTCACTTGTAGCTCCGTGAAAGTTTTTTAGGTAGTTGTCTGTATCTATGTCTACGTTTGGGCACACGGTTTTCTATATATACGATACTACGGAAAGTGCCCAGCTTTTTAAATGTGTTCTTCGTGCCTGTCTTGGGTGACAAATACGGACAGAAACTGCCTGTAAAATTCAGAATTCTGCGTCAGGCCAGACACGAACCCGGAACCTCGACTTTCGCTGGTAATGTTCGTATCGACTGAGCTGCCCAGGCGCGACTCACAACCCACGGTGTCATTTCTTCCACGAGTGCTAGTCCAATAAGGTAAGCAGGAAGGTTTCCGTGAGGTTTTGGAAAGTGGGAGCGTGGAACAGGACGATCGAAGCTCTGAGACTGGGAAGAGGGGAAGATTAAGATTTAACGTCCCATGGATGTCGAGGTCGTTAGCGGCAGATCACAAGCTCTGTTGAGGGAAGAATAGTTGTACTGACGGTTACATCATGGAGGACCAATCTAACGTTGACCTAACTTTGAGGAGATGTTCATCATATAATTTCATCCCATTCAGAGTAGATGTCCATTATCCAGATCAGCATGGCGTGTGATCCCCACGGATACGAATACTCTTCTGTATTCGTTGTAGCAGGACAGAAACAACCGGCGAATGCCATCTTGAGAAATTTATTACCGTGTCTCCAACAGGAGCTACATCATTTTATTATGTTACTATGCAATGTCTGTGTTGAGACTTCATGTTATACAATGTTGCTTTAGAGACAATTGCATGAGTATTGCTTGCCTCGACGGATTAGAACGACGATCACATCGAATGTCCCTCTCACAAAATGTGTGGGTGTGAGTTATTATCAGGTACGGACGTGTGCGAGATATGGAGGTTTGGGTCGGCCGTGGAGGCGTGCTGGAATAGCCGAAGCATTAGGCCGACCACTCGCATTAAGCGGGGAAGCAGGTTTTAGCACAAATTTTCGTATGTCAGTGATAAATAGTGCTGCTGGAGTCAATTTGGATTCGCTATTTTTGAGTCAAATTTCATCGTACGTGCTGTACCAGTTCATCAGTATTGTTGGCTGGAGGCTCGTGTGGAAGTACATGTCTTCGCGCACAAACTAGTACACCGGGCAGGCCAGTCAAGGGTCCGCACAGTCCCCAAGGCGTTTCTCGGGTCAGCTGCAGTGCGGGATGTTGCGTTATCCTGCTGCAATATGCCATTTCGTACTGTGATAAATGAGGGGTGTGGCAACAAGATGTACCATTCTGCTGGTAAGAATTCACCCTCCCTTCAACAATTACCGAAACAGTCTTGTTGGCATATCCATTAATCTCCCACACCACAATTCTGGAATTACAGAGGTTTGGGTCTCGAAATTCGCTAATCTCTCTGAACTCTCGCCAAGTCGCTACGAACACGTTGATTTCGATTTGTCCTCCATAAACGGAAGCACCACAGAAGGCCACTGAATTGACTATGACTCTACACGGTGCTAGTCCGTCCTGACTCTGGTATGGTGCCAGCAGTAATAGACGCTCTAGAACTCGAGATACCAGCTTTCAGTAAACCGATTCCTGTCGGTTCGTCGTGACGCTCTGCTGCCACCTCCGGCCAGACTTCAGCTGTTGCCATCCGTGTGTTCGTCAGAGCCAGACCGACTGGAAGGATCCTTGCCTGCTCTTCTTCCCACTCTGCTGTCCCACCTTGCCACCATTTCTCCTGCAGTCTTTGTGCAACAGCCAACTGCCTAGTGATCTTTCCATACGATGCTTCATTCTCCCTTATGTCAATGATTCGACGTTTGTCAAAATCCGAAAGACAGCGACAAGCCGCACGAGCACGCCATCTGTGTGTGGATGCTGCGACGCGATGTCCACGTGCCGTCTTCCAGCAACGTGCGACACACCCAGTAGCCGTCCCGTACTGACACCATTCCTCATCTGTAGCAATGTCACTTTCTTGTACTCTACATAAGCTCACAATAACCAATTATGAAACGTCCACTGGAAAATGTGTATTTACATCACCACATATGTTTCGTTTTATTGATGTAATACATTGTCAGTGGTCTGCAGTATGCAACGATAACGTAACTTCGAACACGGTGGTCACGCAAAAGCCGAGTCGTATTAGTCGACGTACACGGGATGGACAAACATATAGAAACAACGCGAGAAGTCCATAATTCAACATATATTCGTATGCTTGCCAAGCTTGCCCTCGAAGGACACCTCTGCAATGTCCTCAATACGTTGCAACCGTCAGTCGTGGTCAGAACAGTATTCTGTGTACTTGTGAGTGCGCTATATCGGAGCTAACTGAATTCGAACGTGGGCAGGTTGTTGGTGTTCTTAACGAGTGTTCGTCGTCAACTGAGGTAGATGAAGTATTTGGTGTTTCAACAGACACCGAATCTAAAGTTTATACCGCATACAGAGAAAGCGATAGAACGTCATCCGCTACTTCACAACGTCAGTCTCCGTTGTGTAATGTTGACAGACGGACACTGAAGAGGTTTGTGACGAAAAATAAGAGTACGGCAGCTGCAAATGTCACTGCATAACCGAATGTCGCCCTCGCGAATCCTGTCGGCGCCAAAACAACACGTAGAGAGCTCCATAAGTAGGAAATTGCAGGGCGAGCCGTTCATCAGTGATATGCCTGTAACAGCAAACCGTCATGCCGAAGATATAAAACCTGGACTGGAGAGGAATGGAAGACTCTTACTTGGTCGGATGAGTCTTACACACTGTTTTCAACTTCTGGCCGAATTTGCGTCCAGAGAGTGAAACATGTCGGGCTTTCGCAAATGATTTCGACAGCCATATCGTGATATTCCGTGGACCAATGATTACTGTGCGCGGTCGCAATATTGCCAAGGATTATGTGACGATTTTGACTGATCAGGTCTATCCCGCGGTACAGTATTTGTTCCCGTTCCCAGAGGATGAGCTGCAGTATCTAATCAACAAGTTACCACATGCACGTGGAAATGAAGACTAAGATCATGGCGCAGGGCACCACCAAACTTCCATCCATCAGCATTGACGGCCATGCCCTCCAGGTAGTTGATGATCTCACCTACTTGGGATCTACGATTTGTAGCAACTTGTCTGTGGACACTCAGATTACCAACAGAATTGCAAAAGCATCGGCTGTAATGGGTAGATTGAAAAACAGAGTATGGAAGAATGGACTAAAAACTAAATTGCAAGTATACAACGCTTGTGTTATCAGCGCCCATTTGTACAGCTGTGAGTCATGGACAACTCTTGCTAAACACGAATCCCGACTGAACAGCTTCCATCTCCGGAGGATCCTTCAGATATCTTGGAAGGATAGAGTACCCAACACAGAAGTATTACGGCTCGCAAGAACAACCAGCATTCGTGCACTCCTGAGTCACCGACGTCTAAGGTTGCTGGGATATGTCAGGCGCACGGATCCTGAGCGAATACCGAAAAAAGTGCTGTACGGAGAACTTCGGGAGGTTGTGAGGACAGTAGGAAGACCGCACCTTCGCTTCAAGGATGTCCGCAAGAGAGATCTGACCGAGACCGGGACCAGCAAGTCAGTGGGAAAATAAAAGCTGGTGACCCTGTCAAGTGGCGACAAGCTGTGCGCAGCGGGGTTGAGCTCGCAGAGATCGAACGCGTGCAAGAAGACATCAGGAAGAGGGCAAGACGGAAGGACAGAGTAGCCTCTGGTGGAATTCCTTCACATTTCAAGTGCCCAAACTGCAGTAGAGACTGCCACTCTCGAGTGGGACTTGACAGCCATAGTCTGAACCAACTGTGCTTCACCATCATCCTTCGAGGATGGACGGATGCCATATATGGTGGCGCTGTGTTGCGAGACGACAGAGTCCCCGTTCGCACAACTCGAATCGTCAAGGACTCGATAGTGTAAGATTCTCTCGAAAACTATGCAGGACCTGCATTTATCGATTCCGAGACACCTGGAAACAGTTTTGAATGCTAACGGTTTTCCTGCATCGTATTACGTTGTAATGTGTTGTATTTTTCAGTCTTTCGAAATTTTGTCCGGTCCCTGTGTCTCGCAGGTGTGGAATACTGGAGTATCAGTTTGCCAGCGCTGGTGTCTCAACGCTGTCCGGGGTGTCTCCAGACGTGTCTTCGGCCTTCAGTCGTATTAACTGGAGTAGAACTGTCTTCAGTCATGAGTCTCGCTTCGAACGGAGCCTCGATGACCAGCGAAACGAGATTCATTGCTGAACGCCACAGAATGCCATTGGATCTTCCAGTTGGGTATGGCTCTACACTATTCTAGTCTCTGCTATCTGTAGTTGAAACCCTTCCCAGTTTGTCAGTGCGATACTTTATAATCACTGACGACAATAGTGTATATCATCGTGCCTGTTTTGCAGTTGTTGTAAAATGTTGTCCTCACGGTCATCTGGCAATTTAACTACCGACGGCAGTTAACGCGTGGCTGTCGGTCGAAGTAGGACGACGAAGAAGAGCTCTGAGCTGATAATATCAGCGCCGTACTTTGATGCGTGAACGGCATGTGCACGCACGTGCGTAACTGCTAAACACGCAACCGTATATCGTATACTCGATCTCCTGTCTTGCAAACTGTCTATTGGGGTAATCGAGTTTGTAATATCTCTTAAGGGGGGTGGGAGGGGCTGCAGTGAGCGAAGAGTGGTGGAAAGGCAATCGGGACATGTGGAGTTGCCAGTGAGACGATGGGGGCAGAGAATCGCTTTGCGAGAGACTATTGCACGGGAAGATCTGGAAATTACGTACCACTGTGATGTACACTCACTCCGTGAGATTCCACGACAAAGTTGAAGGAACTCTTGAAATGTCACACGTATTTTGGTATCCGGAAGTTCCGTTCCAAACGAGCAAACGGCGCCGAGTCACGAATTTGCGCAGACGTTAACTAGCGGCACGCGCGGAACGAGCTTTAAGCGAAATCGTCACGGAACGCTCCACTCGCAGCCATTGCGCCATTTGCCGGGTTCGCGGCAGCAGAAAGCTGTCTCTCTCTCTCTCTCTCTCTCTCTCTCTCTCTCTCTCTCTCTCTCTCTCTCTGCTACCCGAGGAGCGCAGGCTTCCGTCGCTGGTGCGCCTGAGAACGGATATTCCGTCCTTTTCCCGCCTTCTTTTCTGGTTTTGTCATCACGTCTGTTGCAGTTTTTACTGTGTTTTCCAACCGCCCAGCTATCTCCGTTAGATTACACGTGGGCCGCGACCCTTACAGGATTCTTATGTGGGAACATATCGCTCCCACATAAGATGGCATCCTTCCCCGTTTGTACAAAAACACTGCAACAAAGTAGTTATACATACAAATCGTATTATAGATTCTCAAAATATTCGCCTTCAAAATTTATAAATACTTTTGCACAAGTTAGGATGAACTTTGGGATCCCCCCCCCCCCCCCCCCCCCACCACCACTCTGATGTTAGTACCTCACAAACATTGCTCTGGAAAGAACTTCTTGACTCGAGGTAATGAAAATGGTGGTCGACACACGTTTTGTTTGACAAAATAAAACAAGTCGTTAGGCGGCCAATGAGACATCAGTTCGTTGTTTCTCCACGCCAAATGATCGGTTGTTTGGTGTACCGTGCTACACCTAGAGCTGTCAGGACGAAGAATGATTGCACGTTTTCGTTTGTTTCTCCTGATTTCATTGATGACGTGTTGCAACAGACTGATGTAAACCGCTAAGCATTAACTGTTCTTCAATGGGCTAAAGCAGTGATCACGACGCATCCAGTGTAGTAAACAAAGAGACAAGCGATCATCGTATTGGAAGTGCTTCACGAAAGAACTAAGTACTTCTCTTCGTTTCATTTCCTCTTGCAACAGCCAGATAGTTGATTGTTACTCGCTTCACGGTTCTGCAAATACACTATCTGCTTAAAAGTGTCCAGACTCCTATTAGTAGACATTAATGTGCTCTGTGTCGACCTTTCGCCTTTCTACATCTACATGGGTACTCTGCAAATCACATTTAAGTGCCTGGAACATGGTTCATCGAACCACCTTCACAGTTCTCTATTATTCCGATCTACACCACGAAGATGACGTGCTACAGACGCGAAATTTAAACGACAGGAAGAAGATGCTGTGATATGCAAATGATTAGCTTTTCCGATCATTCACACAAGGTTGGCGCCGGTGGCGACAACTACAACTCGCTGACATGAGGAAAGTTTCCAACCGATTTCTCATACACAAACAGCAGTTGACCGGCGTTGCCTGGTGAAACGTTGTTGTGATGCCTCGTGTAAGGAGGAGAAATGCGTACCATCACGTTTCCGACTTGGATAAAAGTCGGACTGTAGCCTATCGCGATTACGGTTTATGGTATCCCGACATTGCTGCTTGCGTTGGTCGAGGTACAATGACTGTTAGCAGAGTATGGAATCGGTGGGTTCAGGAGGGTAATACGGAACGCCGTGCTGGATCCCAACGACTTGGTATGACTAGAGTCGAGATGACAGGCATCTTATCCGCATGGCTGTAACGGATCGTGCAGCCACGTCTCGATCCCTGAGTCAACAGATGGGGACGTTTGCAAGACAACAACCATCTGCACGAACAGTTCGATGACGCTTGCAGCAGCATGGACTATCAGCTCGGAGACCATGGCTGCGGTTACCCTTGACGCTGCATCAGAGACAGGAGCGCCTGCGATGGTGCACTCAATGACGAACCTGGGTGCACGAACGGCAGAACGTCATTTTTTCGGATGAATCCAGGTTCTGTTTACAACATCATGATGGTCGCATCCGTGTTTGGCGACATCGCGGTAAACGCGCATTGGAAGCGTGTATTCGTCATCGCCATACTGGCGTATCACCTGGCGTGATGATATGGGGTACCATTGGTTACACGTCTCGGTCACCTCTTGTTCGCATTGACGGCACTTTGAACAGTGGTCGTTACAATTCAGATGTGTTACGACCCGTGGCTCTACCCTTCATTCGATCCCTGCGAAACCCTACATTTCAGCAGGATAATGCAGGACAGCATGTTGCAGGTTCTGTACGGGCCTTTCTGGATACAGAAAATGTTCGATTGCTGCCCTGGCCAGCACATTCTCCAGATCTATCACCAATTGAAAACGTCTGGTAAATGGTGGCCGAGCAACTGGCTCGTCACAATACGTCAGTCACTACTCTTGATGAACTGTGGTAACGTGTTGAAGCTGCATGGGCAGCTGTACCTGTACATGCCACCCACGCTCTGTTAGACTCAATGCCAGGCGTATCAAGGCCGTTATTACGGCCAGAGGTGGTTGTTCTGGGTACTGATTTCTCAGGATCTATACACCCAAATTGCGTGATAATGTAATCACATGTCAGTTCTAGTATAATATATTTGTTCAATGAATACCCGTTTACCATCTGCATTTCTTCTTGGTGTAGCAATTTTAATGGCCAGTAGTGTGTATCTTTCCGTGCGAGGTCTGATTCCCTTATTTTATCATGGTGATTGTTTCTTCCTGTGCAGGTCGACATCAGCAAAATATTTTCGAATTTGGAGGACAAAGTTGGTGATAGGAATTTCGTGAGAAGATTCCGCCGCAACAAAAACAGTTTTTTTTAAATATTGACCGAGCGAGGTGGCACAGTGGCTAGCACACTGGACTCTCATTCGGGAGGACGACGGTTGAATCCCGCGTCCTACTATCCTGATTTAGGTTTTCCGTGATTTCCCAAAGTCGCTGCAGGGAAATGCCGGGATGGTTCCTTTGAAAGGGCACGTCCGACTTCCTTCCTCGTCCTTCCTTAATCCGATGAGACCGATGACCTCGCTGTCTCGTCTCCTCCCCCAAACAATCCAATTCCCCCCCCCCCCCCCCCCCCCCAAATGGAGGGCGCTGCCGATAATGCTCCAAATGCTCTCAGTTGGAGAGGTGCGGCAACCTTGCTAGCCAAGGTAGGGGTTGGCAAACACGAAGACAAGCCGTAGAAACTCTCGCAGTTCGCGGGTAGGTTTTATCTTTCTAAAATATAAGCCCACGATAGTTTTCTATGAAGGGCCATGAAATGTCGTTGATGTACCGCTGTACTGTAAGTGTGCCGCGGATAGCCAACCAGTGGGGTACTGCTTTGAAAGGAAAGGCACCCCAGACGATAATTCCTGCTTGTTGGGGAGTAAGGCGGGCGATAGCTTGGAATCCCACCATGATCCAGGGCGTCTCCAGATACGTCTTTGGCCTCGAATCTCTTTGACTGTAGTAGAACTGTTTTCAGTGATTGGTCTCGCTTCGAATTAAGCCCCGAGACCAGCGAAAATGATTCTGGAGACGGCCCGGACAGTGTGGGTTACTAACGTATTACACACCAACAGGGCCAAGAGCCAGGAGTGATGGCCTGGGACGCCGTTTCATTTCATAACAGCACCCTTACAGCACAGCGGTACGTCGACGATATTCTACGGTCCGTATTGTTGCCCGTCATGGCAAGCGATCCTGGGCTTATGTTTCAGCAAGGTAACGCCCAATTGACAACGTTTGGAGCGTTATGGGCTCGGCCCTCCAAGCAACTCAGGTTGACCTAACGCGTCAGTCGGGAAAAATTTGGCACGATATTCCTCAGGACGACATCCAACAACTCTGTCAATTAATGCCAAGACGAATCACTACTTGCTTAAGGGCCAGAGGTAGCCGAATGCGTTATTGACTCGCTCAATTTGTGACGCTCTTTTTCTTGAACAAATCGTGAAATTTTTCTGAAATGGTAACCATTTGTTTGGCTGTACATGTACATTGCATATACCACATTCCGTCCTATTCGGATAATGCCTTCGCGGTGCGTCGCGATTTTTGTCTTAGGGTGTATATAAAAAGTAGTAGACCTGTAGCGTTCCACTGAGGTACGCTAGAAGTAACTTCTACGTACGTAGATTTCTCTACTTTAAGAATGACGTGCTGGAACTACCTTACTCTTCCGGCGTTTCGAGCCTACCAGAAAACTTCTGTGTCGAACACTTGAACTGTGGTTCGTTTCCTTTCGTTATGTGTGTCTCGCAGACCTGAAGTAACAGTGGGCGGCCATGTGTGTGTGTGTGTGTGTGTCGTACCTGCAGGGACGACCTTGGAGCGCCGGCGCCAGCCCTGAATGGCGCGGGGCGGTCCCTGGAACTGCCGCCGGAACTGCATGACTCACTGGGCGAAGCGCGGCGCCCGCTGAATCAGCTTTCCGTAGCCGCGGCGATCTTGCGTAATTTCCCGGCGAGGCCGCTGTCGCCGGGCGGCCTCGGTACTACGCTGTTTTCAGTTCTGCCGTTGTCCAATCCGCGATACGTGTCTTCGATGACGATAGAAACTGAAGGAAAGAATTAAAATCTGTGCTACAGCCAGGACTCGAACCCAGATCTGTTGCATACTAGGGAGGTGTGCTAACCACTACGCTACCATAGCATTGCGGCTACCGCAGCTGCACGAAGTACCCTAGTCCAATGCCCCCCTAACACGAACTTCAATAACTCATACCTTCAACCAATCGTGCCCTTCTCAAATCGTCAATATTGCCGAGGCTCTCCGGTATCGAAGAAAGTTCAGACTCGTTCATCTCCAGGAAAATGTAAGTCCGTCAGATCGATAGATCACCTACACCTGAGGTGTACGGCTGCGTGACCCCAATAGATACAAAGTTATTCCAGTATCGGGGAGCCTATGGAAAAGAGGAATATGGGATGAAGGTGTGAATTGAAGTCTATGTTGGGGATGGCACTGGAGTAGTGTAATCCGTGCAGCTGTGGCAGCCACAGTGCTACGCTGTTGCTATGGTTACCACACCTGTCTAGTAAGCAACAGATCTGAGTTCGAGTCCTGGCCGTGACACATATTTTAATTCATTGCGTCGGCTTCTGTCCTTGTCGAAGATAAAGTTAAGAATTTTTATATCTCCAGGGAAATGTAATTTCATCTGATCAATAAATACGTATACCATTTTCTGATAATAGGGAAGTATCGCGTTTATTTTAACCCTTTGACTACCATCGTGACATATGTGCCCCACTAACCAACTGGAATTTGTGGCATCTTATTGCCGTGTATCAGTGTCCCACTGGTGAAGGGAAGCCTAGTGAAGGTTAGCAGAATTCTTACGATCAGAGACTGCACCTGCAGCGTACGTCCTCTAGTTTTTGCGCAGTCGTTTCAGAAACCTTGGAGGTACTCATGAATAATCCTCTACGGCCTACCCCTAACCCTCTTCGAAAACGAAACAGTGGGAAATATTTCGTATTGGTACTTCTGAGTAAGACATTAATTAAAACAACCCTACATTAATGTTTTTCAATTAAAGTGTTGCAAATTAAAAAAAAAAAAGAAGGCAGTACTGCTTACGGTAAGAGAACACGTAAACACATTTATACCGCTTATATAAGAAGGAAGTAAATACATACTAAACAGAAGCGGATTAGTTAGGTTAGTTTCGGTCATAGACGGACGATGTCAACTGTGTTAGCGCTTGCCAATTTGAGGCTCAGGACGCTGTAGAGGTTGTGGCAGTCGGGTCGCTGATGTAGAGGCTCTTGAAGAGAGAACAGGGTAGGTTTCAGAAGCTGGATCGACGTTTGCAGCATCTGCGTGGCTCGGAAAGAGCGCCCACTACCCTCCTGACCGCGACCGTGCTTATAGCATCCAGTCCATCTCCTCCTGCAGGTGTGGTTCGACCTGCGCGATCACAGTAGATATGCGGAAGTGGATCGCTACAACTCTACTTAAATAAGAGTCGACTAGAGACTGAGCTAAATATGTATGTTTCGGTGAAAACTACAGACTTATCAACAAGTACACACACTGCACTACTGTTCCTCGGAATAATGTTTGAGAAGCTTCAGAATTATATTATCTTCCGTCAGCCGTTCCCATTTTGCTACTCTGTGCGCTGTTTCGTTCACCGCTTTCACAGGACTGGAAGCCGACACATCAGTTTGGGACGAAACATCTAGTCTTCAGCAAATTCCTCAAAATACGCTTTATTTTATTTTTATTTATTTTTAAATTTTTTATGTTACAAGAAATGACATCCGATTTTATCATCAAGTCATATCGATAAAAGCACGAATATGTGCATCTTAAACTTTTCGGAGGCACATGACGCTTTTTGCGTATTTCTATAAATTGTTGATATCCTGAGTTCTAATTATTTTGATGCATGATGCGAAGTAAAACTTTAAAAAAATTGTTGATGGCAAACAATATTGCTGCGGTTTCTTTCCGATACTAAAAATTTAAAGTGGTAAAACGCTTCGGGCGAGAAGTGGTTGTTGCCTGTCTTTGTATGGTCGTTTCCCTTAAAATTTTTCCATTTCGTAGCACGGGTCGCAGCTTTATCGGTGGAAAAACTGTTAGGGCCTGAGATTATGTGAAAAGAAATTGCCAAGTTTGTATCATGTGCAAAGAAAAAAAAAGTGAAATTAATGTTTCTTTTACTTCCACGCATTTTTACGAGACAGATATATAGTAACCGTTATCATTAAATTCATAATATTTGTACACCAAATAAATACCCTCAAACACAAGAGCATGCGCATCTCTTCAACCTTACCTGTGCAACGAAACATTACTTTCTTCGAGATACGTTGATGTCTATTCAAATTTCGCGCCAGTTGCATAAGAGAGGCACTAGTAGCTGTACTATGAGGACGCAAATCAGGCGTGTTTTAAATAAAGGCTGTAAAGCTCGTGAGCGTTGGTTACCTTTGAGACTGGACGTTCTGAGTCGATGTTAGTCTAGAATCCCAATAAGGCGACAAAGACGCCATTATTAACACCTTAATGAATTTCAACGAGGTCGTGTGATAGAGGTAAAGAAGCTGGATGTTCCTTCTGCGATAGTGCAGGAAGACTTGGCAGCAATATAGCCGCTGTACACGATTGCTGGCAGCGGTGATCACGAGAATGTACGAGCGCAAGAAGACTGTCTCCGTGGCACTACCGAGAGGAAAGACAGTAGTGTTCGGCATCGTACTGCACCAGCAGTAGCTATCTGAGGAGCTGTTGGCACCACAGAGATACAACGAACTGTTACAAATTAGTTACTTCAAGACAGCTCCGAGCCAGACGTCCTGTAGCGCGCATTTCACAGACCTCAAACCACCGCCATTTGAGAGCATAGTGGAGGACTGTTGTGTTTTCTGGTGAAAGCCCATTCTATCTCGGTGGCAGTGATGGTCGTGTGTTAGATGGAGGCCAGTTGAGGACCTGTATCCAATCTGTCTCCGTGCTGGGCGCACCGGACCTAATGTATCAGCATTTCACATTTGCAGTAGCTTGTGTCGCACTTACGTTAACCCGTGATCTGGCTATGCTAGTCATTTAAATACGTTATAATACACTACTGGCCTTTAAAATTGCTACACCACGAAGATGACGTGCTACAGACGCGAAATTAAACCGACAGGAAGAAGATGCTGTGATATGCAAATGATTAGCTTTTCAGAGCATTCACACAAGGTTGCCGCCGGTGGCGACACCTACAACGTGCTGACGTGACGAAAGTTTCCAACCGATTTCTCATACACAAACAGCAGTTGACCGGCGTTGCCTGGTGAAACGCTGCTATGATGCCTCGTGTAAGGAGGAGAAATGCGCACCATCACGTTTCCGACTTTTATAAAGGTCGGATTGTAGCATATCGCGATTGCGGTTTTCGTATCGCAACACTGCGGCTCGCGTTGGTCGTGATCCAATGACTGTTACCAGAATATGGAATCGGTGGGTTCAGGAGGGTAATACGGAACGCCGTGCTGGATCCCAACGGCCTCGTATCACTAGCAGTCGAGATGACAGGCATCTTATCCGCATGGCTGTAACGGATCGTGCAGCCACGTCTCGATCCCTGAGTCAACAGATGGGGTCGTGTGCAAGACAACAACCATCTGCACGAACAATCGACGACGCTTGCAGCAGCATGATCAGCTCGGAGACCATGGCTGCGGTTACCCTTGACGCTGCATCTCAGACAGGAGCGCGTGCGATGCTGTACTCAACGATGAACCTGGGTGCACGAATGACAGAACGTCATTTTTCCGGATGAATCCAAGTTCTGTTTACAGCATCATGATGGTCGCATCCGTGTTTGGCGACATCGCAGTGAACGCACATTGGAAGCTTGTATTCGCCATCGCCATACTGGCGTATCACCCGGCGTGATGGTATGGGGTGCCATTGGTTACACGTCTCGGTCACTTCTTGTTCTCATTGACGGCACTTTGAACAGTTGACGTTACATTTCAGATGTGTTACGACCCGTGGCTCCACCGTTCATTCGATCCCTGCGAAACCCTACATTTCAGTAGGATAATGCACGACCGCATATTGCAGGTCCTGCAGGTCTGGATACAGACAACGTTCGACTGCTGCCCTGGCCAGCACATTCTCCAGATCTCCCACCAATTGAAAACGTCTGGTCAATGGTAGCCGAGCAACTGGCTCGTCACAACACGCCAGTCACTGCTCTCGATGAAGTGTGGTATCGCGTTGAAGCTGCATGGGCAGCTGTACCTGTACACGCCATCCAAGCTCTGCTTGACTCAATGCCCAGGCGTATCAAGGCCGTTGTTACGGCCAGAGGTGGTTGTTCTGGGTACTGATTTCTCAGGATCTATACACCCAAATTGAGTAAAAATGTAATCACATGTCAATTCTAGTATAATATATTTGTCCAATGAATACCCGTTTATCATCTGCATTTCTTGTTGGTGTTTAATGGCCTGTAGTGTAATTTGATTATTCTACATTAATTACTTTTTGGTGTTGAGATTTTTTCCGTCATTGTATTTTCCGGTGCAAGCAAACCCTGCCGAAGACGTCACCGTTACATTTTAAAAATTCGTTTACCAAAAATTATAGACTAAAGCAAAATGGATCCTTGTGGAAGAGGAAGGAAGGAAGATTAGGGTTAATGTCCCGCCGGCAACGGCGTCATTAGAGATGAGCGGAAGCTCAGATTGTTTCACCATTTGCCTGTAGTGATTTAGGGAAATCACGGAAAACGCGTCACGATAGCCGGAAACAGATCCGAACCGCCGTCCTCTCGAATGCGACTGCGCCACATCGCCCCGTGCACTTACTCAGCATAGGAGTGCCCGCTGTCAGCTGGTGCAGATGCGACGCCCGGTCAGCCCCTGCGCCGCGCGCCCCGGCGGCTCCCGCTGACCCGGCCGAGTCAAGGCCGGCGCGGCTCTGCGCTGCGCGGCGGCGGGTCGATGCGGTGACGTCACGCGGCCGCCTCGGCTCCTGGCGCCGGCCGGCACGCGTCCCGTACCTGCCCCCAGCCCACGTCTTCCGTCCGCTCCACGTAAGACCCCCTTGCTAGCCGAGATGTCGACGTCACCTCGCGATCTCGCTCCTCAGACGACTGCCGATTCTTACCTTGTGACGCAACAGCTGTCCTGCTGAAAGATGCCATCGCCACCGGGGAAAATATCAACCGTGAGAGCATGTAGGCGTTTCCTAACAATGTTCACGTAATCCAGAGCTGTCATGGTGCGTTCCGATTACTACCGCAGGTCCCACGGAGGCCCACATGCTGCCCACACTGGCCTCTATCCGTGGGTCTGTGCATGTTTTCAGGAGTCGTTCGTCCGGATCGAGGCATATCTGGACACTGTGCAATAAGCAACGTGATTCGTCCCATCAGGCCACACGTTTACACTTAGGTGACAAAAGGTATGGGATACCTCCTAATATCGTGTCGGACCTTTCCCTGTCGTACAGCAGGAGCTCGACGTGCCATCGACTCAACAAGTCATTGAAAGCCCTTGCAGAAATACCGAGCCGTACTGCCTCCGTGGCCGTTCGTAGTTGCGAAAGTGTTGCCAGTGCAGGATTTTATGTGCGAACTGACCTCTCGATTGTGTCCCATAAATGTTCGATGGGATTCACGTCTAGCGATATGGGTGACCAAATCATTCGTTCGAATTGTCCGGAATGTTCTTCAAACCAATTGCCAACAACTGTCGCCTGGTGACAGGGAGCATTGCCATCCATAAAAATTACCTGAGTTAACTTCCATTTTGTATCCCGCCTGGATAGGCGGCGCGTGGGTCTGCTCCTGAAAACTGAAGGGTAGGCCGAATGTAGGAAGCTAGGAGGAGCAGGTGAGGTAGAACACTTGGAACTGCAATTAAAAGTGGTTTTACTATGTACTTAACTTTGACTGAGATGAGCAGGTATGTGCGAAGGCGTACAGGTATCAACGCTAACAGCTACTAGTAGTTGGACAAACTATCATTGAAGTAACAAAGTCTGTAATGGCTAGCCCTGTATGAAGTAGAAGCTAAGTTGCTTGGTCGGCGGCTCGGAATCAAATGGGCTGAATCTTCAGCGGCGCTCGTAGAGCTGCACAGCGCCGGCTAGAGGGCGCTGTCGTCGGTGTCGGTGTAGTGCCAACCTACGAACTTGCATCTACGCCGTGCCATCGTAGCTATCGATACCACGTCCCATATAAAAACAGCCCACACCATTCTGGGGCCACCAACAGTGCGCACAGTGCCCTGTTGACAATTTGGGACCACCGCTTCGTGGAGTCTGCGCTACGCTCAAACCCTTCTCATCTAACTAGGCTACCGTTTCCGAGTCGTCCAGGGGCAAACCGATACGGTCACGAGCTCAGTGGGGGCGCTGCAGGCGATGTCGTGTTGTTAGCGGAGGCTCTCGCATCGATCGTTTGCTGCCACAGCCCATTAACGCGTAATTTCGCCTCACTGCCCTAAAGGATACATGACATTGATTTCTGCGGTTTCTTCACGCAGTTTTGCATGTCTGGTAGCACTGATATCTCTGCGCAAACGCCATTGCTATCGGTCGTTAAGTGAAGGCCGTCGATCACTGCGTTATCAGTGGTGACAGGTAATGTCTGAAATTTGGTGTTCCCGGCACTCTCTTGACAATTTGGATCTCGGATTGCTCAACGATTTCGGAAATCGAGGGTATCATCCGACTAGCTGCAACTACCATTCCGCATTTAAAGTCTGTTAATCTCCGCCGTGCGGCCATGATCACGTCAGAAACAGTTTCACATGAATCATTTGAATACACATGACAGCTCCTTGTGTACTACCGCCATCTGTAAATGTGGATACCCCATCTCTTGACTGTTGTTGCCACCTGAAACACTTGTGCCTGCAGCAACACTCTAATCTGTCGTCGGATATGGCACAGATGCGGCTGTGTAGAGCGGCTAAGCATCCGGTCTACACTTTGTGTGATGAGGCGCGGACGTCGCCAGCTGCTGGTTTCACCGTCTTTCAAAGACTTTTCATACACTGTCACGACAATAACAGACTACCAGCTTCGCCGTATTCGAGACGCTCGTTCCCAGGCGTCGAGCTGCAACAGTCTACCCTTTTCATGCCCCTCGTGTCAGTGGACGTCCCAATTTGCTGCTCGTATCGTCGCTGAAATGGTTCCCAATTGTCTGCGCTTGCCTTGCGTACTTTCGTTACCGCATCACGTGCTCCGAATGGCCCCAGACAGCGTTTAGTCTTTTTGTTTATATTATTCATACACTGAAGCGCGAAAGAAACTGGTATAGGCATGGGTATTCAAATACAGAGATACGTAAACAGGCAGAACACGGCGCTGCGGTCAGCGACGCCTATTAAGATAGCAAATGTCTGGTGCTGTTGTTAGATCGGTCACTGCTGCAACGGTGGTAAGTTGTCAAGATTTAAGTGTGTTTGAACGTGGTGTTATAGTCGGCGCACGAGCGGGAGGACACAGCATCTCCGAGGTAGCAACGAAGTGGGGATTTTCCCGTACGACCATTTCACGAGTGTACCGTGAATACCAGGAATCCGCTTAAACATCAAATCTTCGGCTTCGCTGCGGCCGGGAAAAGATCCTGCAAGAACGGTACCAACGACGACTGAAGGGAATCGTTCAACGTGACAGAAGTGCTACCCGTCCGCAAATTGCTGCAGATTTCAGTGCTGGGCCATCAACAAGTGTCAGCGTGCGAACCATTCAACGAAACATTATCTATATGGGCTTTCGGAGCCGAAAGCGACTTGTGTACGCTTGGTGACTGCACGACACAGAGCGTTACGCCTCACATGGGTCCCCGGCCTTTCTGGCCGAGCGGTTCTAGGCGCTTCAGTCCGGAACCGCGCGACCGTTACAGTTGCAGGTTCGAATCCTGCCTCGGGCATGGATGTGTGTCATGTCCTTAGCTTGGTTAGGTTTAAGTAGTTCTAAGTTCTAGGGGACTGATGACCTCCGATGTTAAGTCCCATAGTGCTCAGAACTATTTGAACTCACATGGGTCCGTCAACACCAACATTGGTCTGTTGATCATTGGAAACATGTTGCCTGGTCAGACGATTCTCGTTTCAAATTGTATCGAAAGAGTGAACATGTAGGGCTATAGAGACGATCTCATGAATTCATGGACACTGCATATCAGCAGCGGACTGTTCAAGCTGGTGGAAGCTCTGTTATGGCGTGGGCGTGTGCATTTGGAGTGATATGGGACCCCTGATACGTCTAGATAGGACGCTGACGGTGACACGTATGTAAGCATCCTTTCATTTCCATTGTGCATTCTGACGGACTTGGGTAACTCCAGCAGGACAATTGCTGCAGAGTGGCTGCAGGAACACTCTTCTGAGTTTAAACACTTCCGCTGGCTACGAAAGTCCCCAGACATGAATATTATGGAGCAACGTATGGGCAGCCCAGCAGGATTCATGGTGTCAGTTCCCTCCAGCACTGCTTCAGACATTAGTCGAGTCCATGCCACATCGTGTTGTGCCACTTCTGCGTGCTCTCGGGGGTCTTACACGATATTAGGCAGCTGTACCAGTTTCTTTGGCTCTTCAGTGTAATATTTAGCGTCATTGTTGTCGGTATCACGGCAGTAGTCGTCGTTGGAAGATAAATGCTTGCCTGGCTAGTGCGCAGTGCAAGCAGATCGCAGGCAAAATATTGAACGTTAAAGATAGTGTCGTTGGTTTGACGTCCCGCTTAGCAGACGATATTTGTCTATTACGTACACGCCCATTAAAGGCACAATATTCGTTCTAATTTTCGCGGCGTCTGGAAACACATCGTTCGCTGTCATGTATTTGCGTCAGAAATATTCAGTCGTAAACGTTTTAAATAGATTGTGGAGCTAGGTGGTGGTCAGCTAGGTGAGTGGTCGGCGCAGATGGCTGTCACGCGAAGCAATCTGGTTCGATTCTCGGTGCTGGAAGTAGTAGCGGCTACACGGCTTTGGGAAGTCTGCAAGATGGCCGGGAGAGCGGTGTGCTGGCTACATTCCCCCACCATATCGCATCCGCGTGATGCGGAAAGACAGAGGATGAGACGGCGGGCGATATACATCCCTGAGGCCTTCCCGGCGTGGCGCGGAGTTCGTAACTGCGTCCTAGGAAGTCCTTTTGTGATCCTTCGTAATTCCTTCGATCGACGTTTAAAATCTACTTCACATCAAGGTTGTTACAAAGAAATAGTTGAAAAAGAATATCCGTTCACTCACCGGAAGCGATTGAGAGAGCAAAAAAAGGAACTCTGAAATCAGGAAGCAAGATCTTCCGCTAAACCAGTCTGTGTCTCTACCCTGTTCATTCAATACTAATGTACCCGAGAGACTGTCTTAAGTTTGGTGGAAAATCTGTTAAAGTGTATGAAGCCGCCTTGTTTGGCATAACTTTCGCTGCAAGTTATAAAATAATTTATTAGAGGTAAATATAGATAATATGGAAAACATTAATAAATTCATCACCACTTCACCTCATCAAAGCGAGATATAGACAGAGATACACACCATATACACAGTACATCGCATTAACAGTATGGACAATTTTGTTTTTAGTGACCAATGTCGGCGATGTTATGAACAATACAAGGAACGCGAGTGAAGGCTTTCTCAGCGAATTTCATATATGAAGTCTTCACGGATTGTCAGCCGAGTAGCATCGTCGTCTCGTAGGAACATTTCGATGGAATGCGTCTCCATTCTTCGCCTGAAGATGATGGAGACGCATTCCATCGAAACGTTGCTACGAGACGACG
This sequence comes from Schistocerca serialis cubense, assembly GCF_023864345.2. NCBI lineage: Eukaryota > Metazoa > Arthropoda > Insecta > Orthoptera > Acrididae > Schistocerca > Schistocerca serialis. Next base: position 468,200,024 of record NC_064646.1, on the reverse strand, counting down.
AGGCTAGTCGGCTGACAACCCGTGAAGATTTCATATATAATACAAGGAACCTTTGCGAAAACGTCATAGCTTTTATCGCTCAGAAATGGACTGGATGAGTCGAAAGAAAACTACAAGAAAACCTTTCAGTCTATGGGCTTTAGTTTTAAAAGATGTCCGAATAAATGAGTCATGTGCGAACGAATGGACTTACTTACAAAAAAGGGGTTCTACATTGTACTGTTACGAAAACATTACGTGAGCAGCGGTTTCTCGAAACGCAAGAGTAATCGTTGTCAGAGCGTCAGTGTGCCAGGAGAGTTCTCAGGTGAAGTGCCGGTAGGCGCTCAGTTTTGTGCTACCCAGGGCAATGGCGAACAGACGTGGAGCGAGTGGCAGTGCTGCACTTGGAACATTAGCAGACTGTACGCTGCTGCTGCCCACTGCCCCCTGCTGTTTATCGAGGATAAGCAAATCGCATTGCCCAGTAATGTGAATCGATTTGCGACACGTGAGCACAGGGCCGTACTTATCACTCCTTTGCGTCCAACCCGTAAGCCTCGTGCCGCTTGCGCCTTTTTGTTTCTTTGCATTGTCTGAAAAGACACCATTCGCAGTAAAGCAGGAAGAAATATTACCTGTTTTGACGTCCTTTCTCTAAGGTTGCGCGTACTCTATCTACAGCCTGATAGCGGCGAAACGTCGCGGCATTTTTGTACTAACTAACTTGCCTTGTCTTATTGATTAGTGGAAATCTTTCACACTGAGGGCGGGCAGCGACGCGGGGGACGTCAGCCCAACCCTTGGCGCTCGGAGATGGCGTGTTGGGCCCTCGGGAATTTCCCCAGGTGGCCGCGCAGAAATGAGACGGCGTTTCGGCGGCACGCCTCTATGCGCTGCCATCACGTGCTGCGGGCACGTGACTGCGATACCCCGAGCCGACGTGACAGCACCGACAAAGCGAGGGCGGCGAGGCCGGGCAGCGGGAGCCTCTGGTGGGACACTGCGCATCTCCGTAATACTTTCGCTGTTACTGTACGAACCCATCCTCACAAAGGCGCGGCTCTTCTTTGGATCTTCTGTCGCTCTTCTAGTAAGCCGACCTGGTGACGGTCCCAAACTGACGAGCAGTACTCGAGACTCGGTCGAACGTGTGTTTCGTAAGCTAAGTCTTTCGTGGATCGACACGTACACGTACATACGAGCACATGTACGGGCGCGCCGCAACTGTCGCTCGGAACCGGCAACAATGCAATCCCCGTCTTTGTGTCGACCTGTGCGACCGCCATCGTTCGTGGGTCGGACTATAGTCATTTCCTTTCCTGTTTCACTCGCAAATTGAGTGGAGAAAAGAAACTCCATTGGCTCTGTATGAGCCCTCGTTATCGTATCTTCGTGGTCCTTTCCGAAATGTATCTTAACGGATCAACTACATTACTTGATAATATAAAAATTGTACTGCGCCAAAAGCTGTTGTCACATGACCGTGTCCAGTCGACCGATACAGACAATATAGGTATATAAAGTTTTAAAGTTATATATTTGTATAAGTTAATACATACTGCAGGCAGTAACTGTCTTATACAGCTGTCCGTTGCGGCAAGCCTGAAAGCAGTTTCATGCGTGAAGATTTATCTTAGTTAAGAATGACATGCTGTGTCATATTTGGCAGGAACTCTCGAGTCCAGTCACAAAGCTGGTCCGGTAGTCCCTACGCTCGTATTTCGTTCATCAGGCGACAGTATGGAACGCCTTCCGAAAGTGAAGGAGCGCGACAGCAACTTGGTGGGCGCCCGTGGCTTCTGCCACCCTGCTGTTGTGGACGAACAGAGCCAACTGTGTTTCACATTGCTGGACTAATTACTTTTTCTCTACACAAGTCATTGAACGATAATGTACCACTGATTCGCTATTGGGCGCAAATGACCGCATCGCGTACGTCACGCACTACGACAAGCACCATGGCAGCAGGAGCAACAAGAACAACAGTGATAATCACCAGCTACTTCAGGGGGTAGACGTAATGTTTTTGCTGATCAGAATGTGTGTGTGTGGACTGGGGGAAATGGAAGGGGTGACGTGAAGAGCTAGCCGTTGGCAGACCGCTAACGCTAGCGTTGGCGCCGCCCTACAAGGTCACTCGCTGCCCGCACGCCAGGAAGACGACGGCAGGTCCCGCCCGCTACGGGTGGCGCAGAGGCGTCGATATCCGCAGGGCGCCGTCTTTTCCTCCCCCTCGTAGTGTCGTCAGTGCACTGCCCACGAACCACGCACGTTTCGAGACTCGGCTGCTCGGTACCCTCCTGCGTACGCGAGGCCCGATCAGAAGACAGCTTGCAGCATTCGCGGAGAGTGTGCTGCTGTGTGTAAGGCAGGACGACGTTACCAGCGCACATTCGTACGCAGTCGGAACGGGACAGCCCGTGACAGGGGGCTGCGAGGAGATTGTAGAGCGCGGCGCGGACCCGTGCGGTGTTTCCGCGTCGGGCCAGCGGTACCGGACACCTCGCACTGCTCGCGTATAAATTTAGTGCCAGAGACGTGGGATCTACAGTCACCCGGCAGGCGCGCCGACGCAGTCTCTGTGAAACCAGCGCTGCGAGAAAGTCTGCTCCTACCGACGAGAGAGGGAAGGCTGGGTTTTAACGTCCCGTCGACATCGAGGTCATTAGAGACGGAGCACCAGCCCGAATTGTGTCAAGGATGGGGAAGGAAATCGGTCGTGCCCGCAAAGCAACCGTCCCCTCATTTACCTGGAGCGATTTAGGGAAATAACAGAAAACTTGAATGTGGATGAGCGGACTTAGGGTTTGAAGCGTCGTCCTCCCGAATGGGCATCCGGTGTGCTAACCACGCTAACCGGAGCGTGCGGAAGTTTAAACGCTGTACATTCGGAAGGTCATAACTGTCTACTATCACAATTATGTTGCAAGTTTTCTCGCGGGAACTATTGTCAGGACTGATACCTTGTGCGTTTTTCTTCTTAAAATACGAGGTAAAGTTGGTGGTGTTTCGTTATCAGTGTTTACGTTACGGTGGATGGCCATCCCTCGACTAAACGGGCTGAGCTACCGTGCCGGCGACTGGGAAATGAGACATTAAAGCAATTGACTGTTTTTCTCATTTGGGCAGCAAAATAACCTATGATGGCCGAAGTAGAAAAGATATAAAATGCAGACTGGCAATAGCAGGAAATTTTTTTTTTGTAAAATATGCATCTGTTAACGTCGAATATAAATTTAAGTGCCGGGAAATGTTTTCTGGGAGGGAAATGTGGACGGTAAAGCGTTCAGGCGAGAAGGAAGTAGAAACTCGTGAAAGCCGCGCGGAGTGGCCGCGCGGCTTAAGGCACCATTCACGGTTCGCGCGGCTCCCCCCGTCGCAGGTCCGAGTCCTTCTTCGGCCGTGGGTGAATCTGTTGTCCTTAGCGTAAGTTAGTTTAAGTAGTGTGTAAGTCTAGGGACCAATGACCTCCGTAGTTTGGTCCTCCAGGAATTCACACACATTTTTGAAACTCTTGAAATGTTGTGCTACAGAACAATACCACAGATCAGGTCGGTTGACGGGAGGTAACTGAGGAAGACGTACTCAACAGCGTCGGAGAGGAAAGAAATTTATGGCACACCTCGACCAATAGGAGTGGTCGGTCGATAAGGACACATAGTGACGCATCGGTGAATCGTTAATTCGTTACTGGAGGAAAGTGCTTGTGTGACGAAGTCGAAGAGGAGGGGGTGGGTGGGGTGGGAATGTATAGGAAGATCGTGGCTTCGACGCAATAGTAAGGTTCGAGACGGATGTAGGTTGCGGCAGATACGAATACATTAGCAGAGAATAGAGTAGCGTGGAGAGCTGCGTCAGACTAAAAAACAGAACAGCAACCAGCCGTAAATCGCTTAAGCTACATGCCGCGGAGATTCCTTTGCAATGGACGTGGCCGAGTTCCTTCCGCAGTCCAAGTTTGCGTTCCATGTCTAGAGACCCCGTAACGTGCAGGCAGATTAAAACCGTGTGCCGGATCGGGCCTCGAACGCGGACGAGTGCTCTGCCGACTGAGCTGCCCGAGCACCGCTCACGGCCCGTCCTCACAGCTTTACTTCCGCCAGTACCTCGTCTCCTGCCTTCCAGACTCCACGGAAGTTCTCCTGTGACTCTCGCAGAGTAGCACTCCGGGAAGAAACGATACTGCGGAGATATGGCATACCCGCAGCCTCAGTGGTGGTACGTTCCTATGTCTATGTGACCAAACTGCTGAGGTCATCGACCCCTAGGCTAACATAGTGATTAATCTAATTTCAACTACCTTACGCTCAGGAGCACACACACACACACCCATGGCCGAGGGATTGTTTCCAGAATGGTTCGCTACAGAGTGAGATCCGTTCCGGACCCCAACGACTTCGGCATCGACGGGACGTTAAATCCTAACTTCCCATTTTTTATGACGTATACCGCTGTACACAGGGTTTGCGAGAACTTCGGCACAGTGCGGGAGGCGGTGCTCGGCGCGTGCGCGATTTGCTCTGTGGGCCAGCTGGAAGCGTGGAGTGTCCGCTTATTTTGAGAAGACGCTGCCACCTGGCGCCTCAGCGGACACAAGCGCTGGCCGGCCGTAGCTTATTTGCTAAACTAACTCGACGCGTGCACACTCTGCCCTGGCGACCTGCCTTAAAGTGATCAGTCTGAAGGAGCCTTATGACGCAGCTGGACAGAGGCATATGGGTCTGAACTCGGAGTGCTCCTCAGCGTAGACTCGTACTCAGCTGTTGTGAGAATGCCTGCGTAGAGGTCGGAGCAAACTGTTGTACAGACTGATTCTGGGAAAAACAAATTCTTGGGAGGTGTAGTTCTCTCCACGTAGTTCTGAAGTTAACAAGAATAAAATGCAGTGACCGAAAGGTTATCTGCAACGTTCCAGGTGTAGAAGTATGAAACCGTAATTTCGCTGTTTGATAAACAACATTTTATTCAAAATAATTACCATTGCTATTTATATATTTCGCCCACCTCGCCGGCAGGCTATGAATGCCACGCCAAAAAAACAGTTCTTCTTTTGAAGCGAACCAGTTAGCGAGCCATTTTCGTACATTTTCATACGAAGACTTGTGCAGCGAGAGCGTGCCCCAGTGATGCAAATAGATGATAATCGGACGGAGCCATGTCTGGAGAATAAGCCGCAGGCTCTGGTATTCCCCAACTCAACGCCTCGATCGTTTCCCTGACCCATTTTGCTGTATGTGATGGGGCGTTATCATGACTTTGTGTTGCCTTTTTCCATACTCTGATCGTTTTTCACGTAGTGCTCGATTTAAATCGATCATTTGCTGTTGGTAGCAATGAGTGTTAACGGTTTCACCAGCTCATGATAGATGACACCCTTCTTATGCCACCAAACACAGAGCACTGCCTTCTTTCCAAAGCGCTTTGGTCTTGCAGTGGGTGTCGATGGTTTGCCTGACTTCATCCATGATTTACGACGCTTAGGATATCCACTTTTCGTCACCTGTCACTATTCGATGGAGAAACAACTTACTTTTGTATCTCACGAGCAGCATTTCACAAATGGTCTTTCGAGTTGCTTGCTGTCTTTCATTCAGTTCTTGCGGAACCCATTTTCCCACCTTCTGCACCTTTCACACAGCTTTCAACCGAAGAGAAACGGCTTTCTGCGTCACATTCAATTGTTCCGCGAGCTCCTGTTGAGTATGAGTTTCAGCTTCATCCAATAAGGCTTGCAGTTCGTTGTCTTGGAACTTTTTCGGTGGTTTCCCGCGCTCGTCGTTTCTCGCTTCAAAATCATCACTTTTGAACTTTTTGAGCCATTCGAAACACTGTGTTTTCCCAAGAGCATGTTCACCGAAAGCTTCGACAAGCATTCGATGCGATTCGTCAGAAGTTTTCTTCAAATGATAACAGAAAACCAATGCTGTCCGCAAATCGTAGTTCGCAGGCACAAAACTCGACATGTTTACGGGTTTGAAACAGATATCGACGTATAGAACTTGGGTTACTGTGTATAGATATTCGTTGTCAGCCGCTACAGGAAGCAGATGGCGCTGCAGACGCGGTCTCACGGGTCCTACACCGACGGGTAGCACCAACTACAGGGAAATTCTGGTTTCATGCTTGTACGCTGGTATTCAGAAATCACACTGCAATTGTAAGTGACCAGGGTCACGAAAGGGAGGCGGCAGTTACGGGGCCGAGACGAGGCTGTAGCCTGCCTCCATGCTATTCAGTGTGTACCATAACGAGCAATAGTACTGTAGTGTGCGAGTTCATTCCGTAACGGCAAGGAGAGGTGGGCTGCCGGGTGATGGAGAAACTGCCGTCGTAGGAAAGCCGGACGAACGAGATAACACTGCAAACACCAGATTTACGTAACTTGTATTCCTCTAGGTGCAAGACGGGTCATTACAAATAAGGCGGCAAGAAACAGAGCCCAGCTATCACAGTGTCAACAAGGATGAAGTACGAAGGGAAGTGTCGTAGCGTAGTGATTTCGAGCGCACGTGGGTTATGTGGCAGCCACAGCTGTCGGAGGTGTGGCGCAGTGGACACGCACCATTGGGTCCGCCAGACCCCACACGACCACTACCGGCGTCGGACGGAAACTTGCCATTCTCTTACCAACTGTGGAACGCCCTTGGGTCGTATGGATACGTGATACCAAAAATAGATATAAGGATAAATTTGGAAAGGGAATTAAAGATCAGCGGGGAAGAATAAACACTCGGAGGTTTGCCGATGGCTTTGTAATTCTGTCAGAGGCAGCGAAGAACTTGAAGGATAAGTTCAGCAGAAAGGATAGTGTCTTGAAAAGAGATTAGAAGATGAACATAAAAGTGCAACTAGGGCACCTGAGTGTAGTGGGTGGTGGTGGGAATATTAGGTTACGAAACGAGACGCTCAAAGTATTAGACGAGAGTTGATATTTTGGTACCGAAATAAATGACGGCGGCTGAAGTAAAGACTGCATAGAATGCAGAATTGCAATAGCAAGAAACGGTCTCAGTGAGATAGATAAATAACTTGAGATCTAATATAAATTTAAGTGTTAGGAAGTACTTTGAGAAAGTATTTGTTTGTATGAAAGTGAAACGTGGACGGTAAACAGAACAGACAACAATACAATATAAACCTTTGAATTGTGCTGTAACGGAAAAATATTGCAGATTTGATGACTTTTTATTAAATGATTGCATCGAGAAGTTAAGTGTGTTGTGTCACCTATTTTCTTGTTGGGGGTGCACAGTTCTTATCGCCTCTCGATATATATTTGTTCGGATTATAGAGAAGTTTTGAAGCCCTACCTCTATTCCATACTGTAACATTTTTTAACTTCCTCATAAATAAATGATATCGTCCATTGTAGGTGCGTGGAAATGCTCAGTTATTCTCGGAAAAAAGAAATGGATTAATATTTTTAATTTAGCTGAGACGTCTTTTTTCAGCTTCATCAGTTTTCATTTGTTTCATCAGTATCAAATGCTTCGTAACTGCTTCCCCCGGCGACAGAGAAAGACGTCTCCTACATTAGGATCTTTATCGTTCGTTTCGTCAAGAAAGCCAGCTACAACAATTACTCTGGATAAACATTACGCAGATCACTAACTGGCAGTACCCAGCTGTTAACGATAACCAGATAAATTCCGGCAAAACGATAGTAATAAAATAATAAGCGATCGATTTCTGTCGTAGAGGGGTAGAGCTGAGTGAGATATTACAATACCGCAATGTCTTTAGTTGTTACTGTCGTGCACGAGAAACATTGCAAATGCGTTTCCGATACTTTCGTAGGACCTTCGAACACCTTACCTTCACCATTCTGTAGACACGACACACAGTCTTGTCCATTCTTGTAGGTCCACCCGCGTGAAACGTCTGGATGCTTGCCGGCTGCTAGTTCCGATGAGGCTGAGAAAGGAATTTTATGGTTCCTACGCACCACACCGACGGAGGCCAATAGACGGCGGCCGAGAGATTCGGCCGAAAGTTGGTCGCCAGCGCATTGGCGTTCGGACTCTTACCCTAACCGAACCAGGTTCAAATGGTTCAAATGACTCTGAGCACTATGAGACTTAACATCTATGGTCATCAGTCCCCTTAGAACTACTTAAACCTAACTAACCTAAGGACATCACACAACACCCAGTCATCACGAGGCAGAGAAAATCTCTGACCCCGCCGGGAATCGAACCCAGGCGCGGGAAGCGAGAACGCTACCGCACGACCACGAGCTGCGGGCAACCGAACCAGGAGTTTGGGGCAAGCGATTCAGCCATGTGGGATCACAGTTGGCTCTGGCAACTTGCCGATGTTCCTCCCATTCTGTTATAGTTACAATGTAGCGTTTTAACTGCAATGCCACTGGCCGATGATGTAAGGGAGGAAGAGGATTTAGCCGGCCGGTGTGGCCGAGCTGTTCTAGGCGCTTCAGTCTGGAACCGCGCGACCGCTACGGTCGCAGGTTCGAATCCTGCCTCGGGCATGGATGTGTGTGATGTCCTTAGGTTGGGTAGGTTTAAGTAGTTCTAAGTCTAGTGGACTGATGACCTCAGATGTTAAGTCCCATAGTGCTCAGAGCCATTTTGAAGAGGATTTAGCATTCGTCTCATGTGCATCACTTTCTTTGCTGTAAGAAGCGGGTGGACAACCTCTTTTAAGTAGTAGGGAACAGCGTGGTGGGACCAAATTAATAAAAATGGTTCAAATGGCTCTGAGCACTATGAGACCTAACTGCTGTGGTCATCAGTCCCCTAGAACTTAGGACTACTTAAACCTAACTAACCTAAGGACATCACACACATGCATGCCCGCGGCAGGATTCGAAACTGCGATCGTAGCGGTCACGCGGCTCCAGACTGTAGCTCCTAGAACCGCACGGCCACTCCGGCGGGCCCAAATTAATATCTGATCTTAAAGGTGAATCGGAGTGAGGAATATATGATAATTTTTGCGAACGAATTCTACAGATATCGATACAGACTTCATTCTCTTTTCGACATCGTGCAAATTACTTACTAACTGCTGACGTATTTCTCTCCAACCGTCTAATCTTTTCAATTTGCTTTCATAATCGCAGTTCGTTGAGTCACATAAAGACACAGTTTCACGATACAAATGTATCAGCTTGAATGTTGTCTCCGTATTCGAGTTTATAGTCCAGTATTTTTAACACAATAAATACACACCCGTTCAACAGACACAGCAAATCGCTACTCAACCGACAAACATTGGACCCGGCGTGCACACTAGGAGAGGGTTCCCAAGACCAGCCCACCGCCAAGGTTTGATGTTACCGCTGGCAGTACGAAAGCCAACCGCGCCTTTACAAGCAGCTGTTCGCATGAATTACGCCATATGGGGACACGGCCATCGACATTGTGTAACAAGACACGTGGTTCATTCGACATTCAACCGTAGTAGCACGAGATTAGCCGACCAACTTCGGCGTCTGCGAGATGTTCTTTCCTATTCCATGACAGTCTGCCATTGGCTCATGTGATTGGATTTCCACATAATCGGCTCGCGTCCTCGCTATAATGGTCCCCCATTTGACTCTGTTCCGCTTATACATTCCTTTGCGAGTAATGTGCCCGCATCGTCACCAGCTTGAATTCAGCCCCGCGGTGGCCATAATTGTTTCCCCCATGTCAGTAGAGCGCTCAGAATGAACAGTACGAGGAAGTGCTGCATAGCAACGCCAACGAAATTCTTATGTGAAAACTCTTAAAGCTTTTTAAATAAAACAAACGTTATTATCATTCTACATCTTTATCCCTCAGGTCTACATATTTATTTATGAAAGTAGTCAGCGAACACGTTTCTCCCAACGAGACATTAGTTTGTCTATACTTCACTGTGGAATATTTGGCTTTCTAGCGAAGCCGCAGCTTCACCTCTGCTTGCACCGCATCATCACTGACAATGTGAAGTTCTCAAAAGTGTTATTTTACGTTTTGGAAAGAGCTCAAAATCGGATGGGGCCATGTGGGACTGTGTGGAGGATGATCGATGACAGTGAACCCGATGTCGCAGCGCTCGTGTGTGGTCCCGCACTGTCACACTGAAGGAGAAGGTACTGTACTCTCTGTATGAAGGAACTCTTCGAATGCGAAACTCGATTTCAGCAGATCGTACTCAGACACCGACATACACTAAAGGAAAAAAAATCGCTATGCCAAAAAAATAGTTGATGCGAAGTAATTTAATTTTCGGAACACATTTGCTAGGTAACATATTTAAGTGATTAACGCTGCAAGATCACAGGTTCACTTAAGCGCGAGATAATCCATTGAAAAAGTGAAATTCTGGTACGTTAATGACAGGTGTAACCGCCAGAATGTTGAGTAAAAGCATGCAAATGTGCATGCAACGTGTTCTACAGGTGCCGGGTGTCAGTCTGGAATTCCATGCGTGTTGCAGTTGTTTTGTCAATACAGAGACAGGTAATGCTGTTTATGAATGAATGACACTGGCCAAGGCAATATGTCGGTACTCTTGCGTTACAACAGCAATGTGTGGAGAAGCGGTGTCCTGATGGAAAACTCCCCCTGCATCAGCGCATCAGGGATTCCATGCGACGGAGGGTGGATGCTAACGGAGGACATTTTGAACATTTCCTGTAACAAAGTGTTTGAAGTCACCCTGGTACGTTCTGTTGCTGTGTGTTACCATTCCATGATTAATGTGATTTGAAGAGAAGTAATAAAATGAGCTCTAACATGGAAAGTAAGCGTTTCCGGACACATGTCCACATAACATATTTTCTTTCTTCGTGTGTGAGGAATGTTTCCTGAAAGTTTGGCCGTACCTTTTTGTAACACCCTGTATAGGCGGGACATGTGATACTTGAGAACATTCGGCACGCCCTCGCAGTTACGCGGAGCGGACGGTCAGTAATGCGAGTGTTTGTGCGCGGCGGCTGTCGCCCCTTTCTATTGATAGCGCCTGCTGGAAGCTGGCCACGGCCGCAGTGGAGCAATCGCCGCGCCTGGACTCTGCGAAGTCCGGACCCCGGCCAGCAGACTGCCTGGGCTTTGAAGATTCCCGAGTCGTGAAGCGGTCTGAGACCGGTTCCCAGTGAGGATTCCTTGCCCTCGATACTAGCGGATGACGAAAGGATAGATGAGCAGGTTTCTACGTCCGAGAGAGTGCGTTCTGTTCCCTCCTCTGAACACTTTGACTGTACGTATGTGATCAGGGGCGGGGTGACTCGGGAACGGACGCCTTCCGCCGCACGGCGAGCCCTGTGCGACGGCCCCCTGCTGCAGCTTCTACATCTACACCTTGTTCTGCTGTCATCAGTCTTCTCGTGTCCATTCTGCTTTCCCCTTTTCACTTTTGTGAGTCTCCGCTCCATCCGGCGTGAAGGAATTGTTTTCCCGTTATTGTTTTACACAGGTATCGGATCGACGGGAAGTTGGGGGAGGGGGGGGGGGGGAGCTACCTCATCACTGGCAGCAATACTAGTATCAATGCTTCGATTATACACCTACTACACACTGTCACGAGCTTAGAGAGAACAGAATTTTTTCAGACGGGATGTCACAGAAGAATGCTGAAAATTAGATTTTGTTATCGAGTAACAGGTACTGAGTCGAACTGGAGAGAAAATAAATCTGTGTCACAACTTCCACTGAAAGAAGTGTACACTGTACAAGGTGTTACAAAAAGGTACGGCCAAACTTTCAGGAAACATTCCTCACACACAAATAAAGAAAAGATGTTATGTGGACATGTGTCCGGAAACGCTTAATTTCCATGTTAGAGCTCATTTTAGTTTCGTCAGTATGTACTGTACTTCCTCGATTCACCGCCAGTTGGCCCAATTGAAGGAAGGTAATGTTGACTTAGGTGCTTGTGTTGACATGCGACTCATTGCTCTACAGTACTAGCATCGAGTACATCAGTACGTAGCGTCAACAGGTTAGGGTTCATCACGAACGTGGTTTTGCAGTCAGTGCAATGTTTACAAATGCGGAGTTGGCAGATGCCCATTTGATGTATGGATTAGCACGGGGCAATAGCCGTGGCGCGGTACGTTTGTATCGAGACAGATTTCCAGAACGAAGGTGTCCCGACAGAAAGACGTTCGAAGCAATTAATCGGCGTCTTAGGGAGCACGCAACGTTCCAGCCTATGACTCGCGACTGTGGAAGACCTAGAACGACGAGGACACCTGCAATGGACGAGGCAATTCTTCGTACAGTTGACGATAACCCTAATGTCAGCGTCAGAGAAGTTGCTGCTGTACAAGGTAACGTTGACCACGTCACTGTATGGAGAGTGCTACGGGAGAACCAGTTCTTTCCGTACCATGTACAGCGTGTGCAGGCACTATCAGCAGCTGATCGGCCTCCATGGCTACACTTCTGCGAATGGTTCATCCAACAACGTGTCAATCCTCATTTCAGTGCAAATGTTCTCTTTACGGATGAGGCTTCATTCCAATGTGATAAAATTGTACATTTTCACAATCGACATGTGTGGGCTGACGAGAATCCGCACGCAATTGTGCAATCACGTCATCAACATAGATTTTCTGTGAACGTTTGGGCAGGCATTGTTGGTGATGTCTTGATTGGGCCCCATGTTCTTCCACCTACGCTCAATGGAGCACGTTATCATGATTTCATACGGGATACTCTACCTGTGCTGCTAAAACATGTGCCTTTACAAGTACGACACAACATGTGGTTCATGCACGATAGAGCTCCTGCACATTTCAGTCGAAGTGTTCGTACGCTTCTCAACAACAGATTCGGTGACCGATGGATTGGTGGAGGCGGACCAATTCCATGGCCTCCACGCTCTGCTGACCTCAACTCTCTTGACTTTCATTTACGGGGACATTTGAAAGCTCTTGTCTACGCAACCCCGGTACCAGATGTAGAGACTCTTTGTGCTCGTATTGTGGACGGCTGTGATACAACACGCCATTCTCCAGGGCTGCATCAGCGCATCAGGGATTCCATGCGACGGAGGGTGGATGCATGTATCCTCGCTAACGGATGACATTTTGAACATTTCCTGTAACAAAGTGTTTGAAGTCACGCTGGTACGTTCTGTTGCTGTGTGTTTCCATTACATGATTAATGTGATTTGAAGAGAAGTAATAAAATGAGCTCTAACATGGAAAGTGAGCGTTTCCGGACACATGTCCACATAACATATTTACTTTGTTAGTGTATGAGGAATGTTTCCTGAAAGTTTGGCCGTCCCTTTTTGTAACACCCTGTATAGGACACATCCTGAGCCATCAAAGTTTAGTCAGTGGCGTAAAAAATGGTTCAAATGGCTCTGAGCACTATGGGACTTAACTTCTAAGGTCATCAGTCCCCTAGAACTTAGAACTACTTAAACCTAACTAACCCAAGGACATCACACACATCCATGCCCGAGGCAGGATTCGAACCTGCGTCCGTAGCGGCCGCGCGGTTCCAGACTGTAGCGCCTTTAACCGCTTGGCCACCACGGCCGGCGTGGCGTAAAAATTGTAGACTGGAGACCAATGCTCGAACAGTCAACAGATCAAAATGCATGTCGGTTGCAGTAGTTATGCAGAGTTTATAAAATACTTGCACATGATAGAGTGGCGTGGAGAGATGCTTCTAACCAGTCTGGGGCTGAAGAGAGCAGCAGCAACCACAACAAAAGCAAAAGCACCGTAATATCACGAATTGATGAAATTTCTTGCTAACTTCACTGATTTCAGAGGGCTATCTCAAGGGCCTATAACCTCAACGTTTAGTCCCTTATCCCCCATCCAACCGACCGACCATTTCCGAATCTGGGGGACTATCCATTCTTTCGCTCCCGTTCTCGTGAGAAATTCCTCATCTTGGTGCTAACGGTGTGAAACTACTTAACTGGCATTGGTGACAACTGCGTTTCGCTATGACACGGCCTGCACAAAGTTCAGTTAGTCGGAGACATTCACTCTTTAACCATTCCTATCGCAAGGACTCGGGAAATATTGAACATGTGGAGACCCGTCATCAACATGGCGGCCATAAATCACTTGTTGAAATCCACTACGCGTGAAGTACGTTAACGATATTCTTTTGACATGACATTCGTTAACTTTGCAAACTTGCAAACTTACAGCCTGCACGGGGGAGGGGGGGGGGGGGGGGCTTATACCGATCAGTCTGTCAACTCAGCTTACACTCCAGAAAATAAGACAGAACAGAAATAAATATTGTCAGTGTGACGTGCTACCTCTTTTTCCGCACGGATGTCAGAGGCTATTATTGCGTCACGGTTAAAAAAAAATGTTCAAATGTGTGTGAAATCTTATGGGACTTTACTGCTAAGGTCATCAGTCCCTAAGCTTACACACTACTTAACCTAAATTATCCTAAGGACAAACACACACACACACACACACACACACACACACACACACACACCCATGCCCGAGGGAGGTCTCGAACCTCCGCCGGGACCAGCCGCACCGTCACGGTTCCAAGCCGACGGCCGGTATCGGTTTTTTTTTTCCCCCTCCATCAGTCTACTGACTGGTTTGATGCGGCTCGCCACGAATTCCTTTTCTGTGCTAACCTCTTCATCTCAGAGTAGCACTTGCAACCTACGTCCTCAATTATTTGCTTGACGTATTCCAATCTCTGTCTTCCTCTACGGTTTTTGCCCTCTACAGCTCCCTCTAGTACCATGGAAGTCATTCCCTCATGTCTTAGCAGATGTCCTATCATCCTGTCCCTTCTCCTTATCAGTGTTTTCCACATATTCCTCTCCGATTCTGCGTAGAACCTCCTCATTCCTTACCTTATCAGTCCACCTAATTTTCAACATTCGTCTATAGCACCACATCTCAAATGCTTCGATTCTCTTCTGTTCCGGTTTTCCCACAGTCCATGTTTCACTACCATACAATGCTGTACTCCAGACGTACATCCTCAGAAATTTCTTCCTCAAATTAAGGCCGGTATTTGATATTAGTAGACTTCTCTTGGCCAGAAATGCCTTTTTTGCCATAGCGAGTCTGCTTTTGATGTCCTCTTTGCTCCGTCAGTCATAGGTTATTTTACTGCCTAGGTAGCAGAATTCCTTAACTTCATTGACTTCGTGACCATCAATCCTGGTGTTAAGTTTCTCGCTGTTCTCATTTCTACTACTTCTCATTACCTTCGTCTTTCTCCGATTTACTCTCAAACCATACTGTGTACTCATTAGACTGTTCATTCCGTTCAGCAGATCATTTAATTCTTCTTCACTTTCACTCAGAATAGCAATGTCATCAGCGAATCGTATCATTGATATCCTTTCACCTTGTATTTTAATTCCACTCCTGAACCTTTCTTTTATTTCCGTCATTGCTTCCTCGATGTACAGATTGAAGAGTAGGGGCGAAAGGCTACAGCCTTGTCTTACACCCTTTTTAATACGAGCACTTCGTTCTTGATCGTCCACTCTTATTATTCCCTCTTGGTTGTTGTACATATTGTATATGACCCGTCTCTCCCTATAGCTTACCCCTACTTTTTTCAGAATCTCGAACAGCTTGCACCATTTTATATTGTCGAACGCTTTTTCCAGGTCGACAAATCCTATGAAAGTGTCTTGATTTTTCTTTAGCCTTGCTTCCATTATTAGCCGTAACGTCAGAATTACCTCTCTCGTCCCTTTACTTTTTCTAAAGCCAAACTGATCGTCACCTACCGCATTCTCAATTTTCTTTTCCATTCTTCTGTATATTATTCTTGTAAGCAGCTTCGATGCATGAGCTGTTAAGCTGATTGTGCGATAGTTCTCGCACTTGTCAGCTCTTGCCGTCTTCGGAATTGTGTGGATGATGCTTTTCCGAAAGTCAGATGGTATGTCGCCAGACTCATATATTCTATACACCAACGTGAATAGTCGTTTTGTTGCCACTTCCCCCAATGATTTTAGAAATCGGTAGATTCGCCAAATCCTCCTGCGGCGTACTACGAACACAATGTCGCAGGTGGTTCCTATACGTGCACGGTCACGATACTTCGGACCGAATAATGCGGTTTTAGTCGTTCAAATTGGGGTCTCCTGGCTCACTTTAATCGGGCAAATTTGTGGACGCTAGGGGCAAAGGTCTCTTGCGTATAATACTGTTCCAGTATCGATGCGATATAATCACCTCCGCTATTAGTTCGGGAAGAACAGTGCCGTCGTCTTGTAGCGATTCTTACTGACAAGTAAAGAGACGCTATGATCGGCGGCGATTGCTTATTGACCACGAAGGGTGCCGCAGCCGATAAACTTGTAGAACAGCTGTCGGCTCTGCGCCCGAGGAATGAGCCGCTTATCTTACAGTGCGACACTTCGTCAGGGACCAAGACATGTGAAGTACGAGTCCTAGTTCGGCCGTCTGCGCTTTTCTGTTCCTCGGTTTCCCCAAATCGATTATAGCAAAGTGCTGGAAGGTTCCTAGAGAAAAGTTCTAAGCCGTTCCCCCGCCCCCCCCTCGCAGTTGGTGTTCGGGACGAGGTTGCTCTCTCTCTCGCTAATATCCTCGTCGTTAAAGGGATTTTAAACTATATGCCTTCTCTCCGTGTCAGATGAAAGTTGAGAGACGCGTGTGCGGTAGCAGTTGCACTTTAATAATGACTGCAATTACGTTCTATGTAAATCGGGGCCAGTCTTCACACATTATCTTGGCGTACCAGCAGATTACTATGTGATCTCACCAATCTTAGAGAGACACGCACCTTTACAGTAATGTGTTTTTGTGAGAGCTGCGTAGCACGGCTGCTAGCGAATATTTTGAGAGCGATTTTATAAACAGGTTAGACGCTACCACCCTCTTCATGTACGAGACTCAGGAGGCAATAGATACGGGCATCCAGTTTGACGCCGCGTTCCTTGACTTTCAGGCGTCAGATACAGTTGCGCTCTGCCGCCTAATGAGCAAAATACCAGCGTACGGAGTATCAGATTAGTTTTGCTGCTAGCAAACAGGATGCTGTATCGCAATCTCGACGGAGAATAATATTTAGAAGTAAAAGTAACTTGGGATGTAGTTAAGGGAATGTTATAGGACTATTACTTTTCATATTATACAGGGTGGGGCAAATAAAAGTGGCCTGGCGAACAGCGTTGCTGGATACAAAGAACCACAGCAGAAGAATGGAAATACAGCGCCGACTCTGACTGTGGCAGATGTTGAAAGTGACCACCATTCGTGTCTCGGCACTTTTGGGCGCTGGTCAGTAAGCTGCTGAAGGCGGATCGAAGCTGGACTGCTGGAATTGCTGGAGTCTCATCCGAAATGTCCTGCTGCAGTTCTCGAAGACTAAGGGCGTTTTTGCGATACACCTTAGAGTTGAGAGCCCCCTACACGAGGTAACCGCGCACTGACAGGTCAGGTGACCTGGGTGGCCACTTTAGCGCCGCGATCAGTCTCACCTCTGCTTGCTCCGAGGTTCGGCTGGCTGTGTGCGTACTTGCTCTACCCTGTTGGAAGTAACTGTAGGGGTGTGGTTATGCGCATAAATTCACGTCCAGTCGTATCCGATCGTCGGGGCCACTCTTGTATGCCCCACCGTGTACATAAATGAGCTAGTGGATAACGTCGGAAGTTCCACGAAGCAATTCGCGGATGATGCTGTTGTGTACGAATAAGTCGTAACGCGAGCGAAATGCAGGAAGAACCGTAGAGAAGTGACACAGCGACTGGCAGTTGACCTTCAACATAAACAAATTTGTGTCTAGTGTTTAAATACTTGTAAACTCACTCACCGAAATCTACTGACTCATCAAAACCTGTAGGGTACTTCCCGTTAGCCTAGATTCGCAAAATCGCCAAAAAGGAGGGTTCCACAGTACAACAAAGGAAAAATTCGAAAACTGTAAATTTGAAATTATATTCTTTGCCCTTTCTTACCTGACTTTGTCTGTTCGTCAGTCTGTTAAAATCCTTTTTTGTTGGGAAACGGCTAGACATATCGCGCTGAAATATACGTTATATACTAAGACCTGCGGTCTCTCAGCGGTGTGAAAAATTGAAGCTTGTAAGACAGTCCAGTCATAAGATACGGCCATATATGTCACATATTTTTATACTCGCAAACTCACTCATCAAAACCTATAGCACTCTACCTGTTGGCCTAGAATCATTAAATGCGGCAAGAAGGAAGGTTACTGCACATAGACGTGGCGTTTCAAGCTGTATGTATGACAAACATTCGCAGACTAGCATGACTGATGTACGAGTTTTCCATTGCGACCCAGTCAGTTTGAATGGAGAACTGCTGATTATTATAATAATGGTTGTCTGCCTCCTGCACGATTTTACGTCACATTTATATTATAGAAATTAGAACATTCTCGAAAATTTGAGAATCTCTGGGGCAGATATCTTGCCAGTATCAATGTCGATAACAGGCAAAAATGGTAGAACTGCCTATATAGGTAATTAAGTTTGTACGGAACTCTCAGTATGAAACACCTAATCGCGCCTGGCCAGTTTTTGTTTATCTAGTGCCGTAACACCTAAATTTTTCTGTCAAGTTGGACGGGTTTCGCTTGTAATCGATACAGTTAGGTCTGAGGGCGGTTCGTTTTGAACGGTACAGTTTATTTAACAAAAATAAAAGCAATCGGGAATAAATAAAGGAATTCTTTTACAACCAGTGATTGCGGATTTTCTCCGAGGACATTATGTTAGTTTTTACAAAACAGGACTCAGCTGTCCTCCAGATCTCCGGTTTCAGAGTTTCTGTGATTTAGAGAAGTCCACTGCCCGCCGATGTTGAACGGCCGCCAAAACCTCGTCGCTCGTAGGAGAGATGCCCCGCCTACGTGGAGCTCGTTTTAGGTGGGACATTAAACTTGTGTAGCACGCTAGAAAGCCGGCCGCTCTTTCGAGAGCACAACGGCCAAAAAAGTAGGCCAACTTATGGACGGGTGCGCTGGTGCACGGTTAGAACGGAGGCTGCGCAAGGGCGTGAGTTCTTAGGGGTTTAGATTCCCACAGTAAACAAAAGGAGAGAGTAGAGAAGGGAAGAAAAAAGGGAGACAGAAGTAAATAGGCGAAAACAGAGCAACACGGCAAATAGTAACCCTCAGAAGAAGTTGATGAAACCGTTACCCTCAATACTCGAAACAAACTGTTGTTAGGTCAAGAAAAACTATGTACAGGAAACGTGAGTGTACGTTGTCCTATCGTTGTTCTAGTTATTGCGCCTCTTCTTGCTTAGTCCCGTTACTCTTTCTTAGACCCGTTACTGAACCGACTGAGTAGTTACGCACAAGATAGATTAACGCGAACAGCTGCATCAAATCAGCCTTCGATCACATCATCGTCATGATCATCATCATCATCATCATCAACAACAACAACAACAACAACCACCACCACTGTGTCACCTGTATCTGTAGAACGTAAATTTGAATCGCTTTCTTTCCCGCAGACGTGAACTGATGTGAAGTTCTCGGGCTTACAGGCAGGTGAGCTCGCGAAAATGGCGCTGTTTTTTCCATTTTCACTTCGGTACAAGGTGATTCAGTCCGCTGGAAGATTATGGGAGTGACATTTGTCCTAACGTCGCGTCGTATCGACGAACTAATCCGGCAGGTAACCGGAGAACTGTACATCAAATTTTAATACTTTCCTGGGTACATAGCATGCCCGGAAAGAGCTGAAAATGACGGCTCTGCCCTCCTCAAAGAAGCAGTCGTTTGTTTAAGTCACTCGAGAAACGAAGGGTAGGAAGCGATGGAACGAAAGTCGTAGGACCGATACCCGTACTTGCAGGCCCATATCGCTGATCGCTGTTGTCAGTCTTCCGTCGCACTAGTGCGGGACGTGTTTATGTTCGCCTGTTATGACGTTTTTGGAGAACGAAAATCTCTTCGACCAAAATTAACACGGATTTCGCGAACAGAGATCATGCGAAACCCAGCTCGCGCTGTTCATCGACGAGAACGCCGTAGTTGAAAGTGACGAGGTCGATGCCTTGTTCGCTCGTGGTCGTGCGGTAGCGTTCTCGCTTCCCACGCCCGGGTTCGATTCCCGGCGGAGTCAGGGATTTTCTGTGCCTCGTGATGACTGGGTGTTGTGTGATGTCCTTAGGTTAGTCAGGTTTAAGTAGTTCTAAGTTCTAGGGGACTGATGACCATAGATGTTAAGTCCCATAGTGCTCAGAGCCATTTGAACCATTTGATGCCTCGTTCCATAAGGAATTGGGTACAGTTTCGCACTGTCGTGTAGTGATTAAAACACGAGCTTATCGAGCACGTTACTGGGTTCGAGACTCTTGCAGAGATATGTCAGCTCGTAGATCTGAACGGAACGAAATCGACAGACAAAAGGTAATGTCAGGAGCCCGCAGGGAAGTAGTGTTACAGAGTAGTTACTGATTATATATAGTAGATACCGACAATTGATCCTGAAAATAAATATACGTAACACATTGCGCGTAAATAGGCGAAGATATCCTCTACTGTCCGATTCCACCATTGGTGAGAAGTCGCTGTTAACAGGAATTATCGTAAAATACCTGGAGCGACCTAAAGTGGAAATTGCCATATAAAACGAACATTAGGAAAAGCAAGTGCCAACCTCAGGTGTATTGGGAGAACCTTAACGAGGCGTAATTCGTGCACGAGAGAAGTGGCTTACAAATCGCTCGTTCGACCAGTTCTTGAGGACTGTTCATTAGTCTGGGATACTTACTAGGTTGGATTAACGGAAGAGATGCTGAAGGCTCGACGAAGAGCGGCGCGTTTCGTCACGGGATCGTATACACTGCGCGAGACCGTCACGGAGATGCCGAAAAAACTCCAGTGGCAGACGAGTTGTGTATCACAAAGAGGTTTACTGTCGAAATTCCGAGAGAGCACATTCAGGGAGGAGCTTGACAACATATTAGTACGTCTCACGTTTGTCTCCCGAAACGACTGGAGCGAGAAAATCAGGGAAATTAGTGCTCATACTGAGGTTTGCCGACAGTTTCTTCCGACGCGCCGATAGCGAATTGAACGGGTAAAGACAGTGGTCCCTCTACATGTACGCGATTCCTCTGTAATATACACATAAGTGTTTGGCAATAGGTTCGTACAATAACTTGGAGGCTATTTCTCCGGTTCCGCTCTCGAATACCACGTGCTAAAAATGAACACCTAAGTCTTTTCCGTGCGAGCTTATTTTTTCACGACGGTAATTTTTTCGTAGGTAGGTAGGAATCGACAAAATTTTTACCCTCTCGGAGGAGAAAGTTTATGATTGACGTCGCGTGGAGGGACCTCGCTGCAGCGAGAAACACCCTCATTTTAACGCTACCACCTCCAACTCGTTTATCACACCTCTGACACTTTGTCCAATTTCACGGTAATACAAACCAAGCTGCCCTTCCTCGATCTTTTTTCGTGCCCTCCGTTAGTACTATCTAGTAACGATTCGAATACCGCGCAGCAGTGGTCCAGAAGAGGGTAGCTTAGTGTAGACAGTCTCTTTAGAAGACTTCACCTTCTAAGTGTTCTGCCAATAAAACACAGTCTTTGGGTCGCCTCCCATACATTTTTTGTGACGGTTACAATTAAAGTTGCAAAAAATGGTTCAAATGGCTCTGAGCACTATGGGACTTAACATCTGAGGTCATCAGTCCCCTAGAACTTAGAACTACTTAAACCTAACTAACCTAAGAACATCATACACATTCATGCCCGAGGCAGGATTCGAACCTGCGACCGCAGCGGTCGCTCGGTTCCAGATTGAAGCGCCTAGAATCGCTCGCCCACACCGGCCGGCTTAAAGTTACATCTAACTATAATTCCTAGCGATTAGTTGAGTCGTTAGCTTTTAAATTTGTATTACGTATAATGTAACCGAAATTTAACGTGTAATATATATTCGCGACGCTCCCTTAGGGAAACTTCTGCTTCACTAGATGACTTCCGGAACGTTACTATGACCGACGTGACTTTTCTGACAAGGAAATCACGAATGTAGTTGCACAGGTGACACGATACTCCGTAGGCACGCAGTTCGGCTAGCAGGAGCGTGTGAGGAGCTGTGTCAAAAGCCTTATGATGATTTAGAAGTATGAAATCAACTTGAGATCACCTAAAATGATGTCGTTTGACTAGGGCCTCCCGTCGGGTAGACCGTTCACCGGGTGCAAGTCTTTCGATTTGACGCCACTTCGGCGACTTGCGCGTCGATGGGGATGAAATGATAAAATCTCCGGCCCAGCTGGGAATCGAACCCGGGCCCTTAGGATTGACATTCAGCTACCGGGGGCGGACAGGTCCCCTGTAATTAGCACTCGTTACTTCGTAAGACTATCTACAACATGTGTACTCTGCAAACCACTGCGAAGTGCGTGGCAGAAAGTACTTCCCATTATACTAGTTATGAAGGCTTCTTCCCGTACCATTCACGTAAGGACCGCGGGAAGAAAGATTGCACGATTGCCTCTGTGTGCGCTGTAATTAGCGTAACCTTGTCCTCACGATCTCTGTGAGAGCGATTCGCAGGAGATGCTAATACATTGCTAGATTCGTGACTTAAAGTTGGTTCTCCAAACTTGTAAGTTGGCTTTGTCGGGATGGTCGAACGTGAATCTTCGAGCGTCTCTCAGTACAGTTTCTTTATAATACCCATGACACTGTCTTGTGGGTGAAACAAGCCTGTTACCAGTCGTAGTGCAGTCTTTGTTTCCCCAGCTAGGGTACGGATCCCACACACGTGGCGAATGCGGGCTGTCCGTAAAAAAATTTCCCCATTCCACTGGTATGTAATAACAGTGAGACTAAGGCTCTTTACATAAAATTGAAACAGATCTATTTTTTCTTGCAACGTTCGATATGTGCACCTCGAATTGGACGGCACACATTCATTCTGAAATCTAGTTTTTCCCACACTTTGGTTCACAAGTCAGGAATAGCAGAAGGAGCAGCCTCTTCAGCTCTTTGTGTCAGCTCTGGCTGAGTACTAGGTGGTGTTTTCTTAAAACCTCCCACACTGTCGTCTTTGGCAACTGAATTTCAGGACTTGCTTTGCGATCAGACTTCTCGGGACTACGAAGGTAAGGTGTCCTGACACGGTCTACGTCCTTTTCGGACACTTTTGTCCGTTCCATGCTTTTCCCTTTACACACACACACACACACACACACACACACACACACACACACACACAATCATTTCAATTTGACAGTAGCCTCAGCGAATGTTTTTGTCACGGGGGGAGGGGGGAGGGGGACAGAAGTAACCGAAACGCACATTGAACTGAAATTACAGATTCACTCTTGACAAACTGCAGGACACAAAACGTTTTACGTTCAGAAATGTCCGCAGCTCGTGGTCAAGTGGCTAACGTTGCTACCTCTGGATCAAGGGCTTGCGGGTTCGATCCCCGGCCGGGTTGGGGATTTTTTTATGGCCGGGACTGGATGTTTGTGATGACCTCATCACTTCGTCATCATCATTCGAGACAGTGGCTAGATTGGACTGTGCAAAAAAATTGGACTGTGTAAAAATTGGGACTTTGTACGGGCGCTGATGACCGCGCAGTTAAGCGCCCCACAAACCAGTCATCATCATCATCACGTTCAGAAGCCGCTACTTCGCGTGTGTGGCGTAAGGCGGGAAAACAGCAAAGCAGTACTCGCGCGTGTGCTGTATCTAGAACTCTTAGCGTCACTCTTTAATTAGGATCTCGAACAAACTGCTACGCTTACAGTTGGTACTATTGGAAGTTATAACTGTGGCGTTCTATTATGGACATTTTGTCCATTGTGGAATGGGTCGGGGGGGGGGGGGGGGGTTGTATGCCAGTATCCCTCTGTAGACTGACTACATGTCCCTGTGGGCTGCCAATGAACCATTGTGCAGCCTTCTTTACTTGCGATTGTGCCTATGTGATGGTTCCGGTTCATATTCTTACAAACTGTTACATCCACATGTTCGTATGAGTTGACAGAATCCTACTGTGAGTGACTGCTATTGTATTTTGTGAAATGCTCAGTTATACATTCGTGCAGATTTAAGCTAAATCGTGTTGACAAACTTTGCACCGCGTTGAAATTTATGGAGATCTGACCGAATATTTGTACAGCTTCTTTCACACAGTATTTCACTATACATTGACGGAAAAAAGTCGCAACACCGAGAAAGTGATTGTGCGACATAGACGAAAGTTAGTAGTCGTGTATCCACATTAGAAAGACGACGTTTATTCTGATTTACGCCAGTCGCATAGCAGTGGGCGGTGGTAGCGCCACTGTCAGGACGCAGATCACGTTTACTTTAAGTACACGCCGTAACGGCCGTGAGCGCTAGTTACCTTTGAGATTCGACGTGCTGAGTTGGTGTTACTAAGAATACCTCTAATGTGACAAAGACGCCATTGTCAGCACCTCACTGAGTGTGAACGTGTTCGTGTAACAGGGCTACTGGATGTTTCGTCTGCGATGTTGCAGAAAGACTTGACAGGGATGTAACCACTGCAAGATTGTCACTAGCATGTACGATCTCAAGAAGACCGGGCTCCGGCACTGCCACGACGGAAGACCATGGTGTTTGGTGTATAGCTCTGGCGCATCAAACTGCATCTGCAGTACCAATCTGAGCATCAGTCTGCACCACAGTGACACAACGAACTGTTACAAATCGGTTACTTCAAAGACAGCTCCGATCCAGACGCCCTGTAGCGTGCATTCCACTGACCCTAAAACACCACCATTTGCGACTTCAGTGGTGTCGAGGGCAGGGCAGGGTGGAGGTCTGTTGTGTTTTCTTATGAAAGGTGGTTCTTTGAGGGAGTGCAACTAACCTATCTGCGCGCTACATACAGTGGACCTGGAGTTATAGTCTGGGGTGCGATGCCGTATGACAGCAGGACTTCCATGCTTATCCGTCGCACCCTGACTGCAACTTTGCACGCCAATGTGGCGATTCGACTTATTGTGCTGCCATTCGTGAACAGCATTCCAGGAGGTGTTTTCCAACAGGATAACACTCGCCCATATACCACTGTTGTAACCCAATATACTCCAATCGAGCACATACGGGACATCACCGAATGACAACTCCAGTGCGGGCCGCAACCGGCATAACCGTCCCTGTACTGACCGATCGAGTGCAACTGGCGTGGACCTCCGTCGTACAAACTGACATCCGGCAGCTGTACAACACGATGAAAGCGCGTTTCGTGTTTTCATTCGACATTCTGGCGGTTACACCGATTATTGATGTACCGGAATTTCACATTTGCAGTGGCTTATCCCGCGCTTACACTAACCTGCGATCTCTCAGTAAGTATTGCCGAAGTTTCATTACTCTACATTAATTGTTTTTTTTATTTGCGATTTTTCCCGTTATCGTAGCTCACTGCATCATCTGTGAAGGGACTGAGGTTATTATCAATATTGTAAGTAAGGTAATTGACGTAGAAGTGTCGTGTGTGGGGAGCGTCGTAGGACCGTTGCTATTCACAATATACATAAATGACCTTGTGGATGACATCGGAAGTTCACTGAGGCCTTTTGCGGATGATTCTGTGGTATATCTAGAGGTTGTAACAATGGAAAATTGTACTGAAATGCAGGAGGATCTGCAGCGAATTGACGCATGGTGCAGGGAATGGCAATTGAATCTCAATGTAGACAAGTGTAATGTGCTGCAAATACATAGAAAGAAAGATCCCTTATCATTTAGCTACAAAATAGCAGGTCAGCAACTGGAAGCAGTTAATTCAATAAATTATCTGGGAGTACGCATTAGGAGTGATTTAAAATGGAATGATCATAAAAAGTTGATCGTCGGTAAAGCAGATGCCAGACTGAGATTCATTGGAAGAATCCTAAGGAAATGCAATCCGAAAACAAAGGAAGTGGGTTACAGTACGCTTGTTCGCCCACTGCTTGAACATTGCTTACCAGTGTGGGATCCGTACCAGATAGGGTTGATAGAAGAGATAGAGAAGATCCAACGGAGAGCAGCGCGTTTCGTTACAGGATCATTTAGTAATCGCGAAAGCGTTACGGAGATGATAGATAAACTCCAGTGGAAGACTCTGCAAGAAAGACGCTCAGCAGCTCGGTATGGACATTTGTTGAAGTTTCGAGAACATACCTTCACCGAGGAGTAAAGCAGTATATTGTTTCCTCCTACGTATATCTCGCGAAGAGACCATGAGGATAAAATCAGAGAGATTAGAGTCCACACGGAGGCATACCGACAATCCTTCTTTTCACGAACAATACGAGACTGGAATAGACGGGAGAACCGATACAGGTACTCAAGGTACCCTCCGCCTCACACTGTCAGGTGGCTTGCGGAGTATGGATGTAGCTGTAGATGTAGAGAACACGAACAGGACACTTCCCTGGGTCAAGTCTGAAAGTACTCCTAGATCCGCCGACGAGTCTCCAAAGAACCGGAAATACCCTCCGCCACACTCCGTAGCGTGGCCTGTGCAGTGTAGGCGAACCCGTTTCGCAGCGTACAGTACGGTCGGCTGCGTTGGCGAGGCAGGAGCGGTGCCAGCGAGGGGATGCGCCAGATTTAAAATGGCGCGGCCGGCCAGCGTCTATTTGCGTCCGGGAAGGCGAGGCCGGCGCGGCGCGGCGGCGTCGCCCCGCGGCGGCCAGTGAGTCGCCGCTCGCCGCGGTCCGTGCTGCGCGCTTCGCCCTGCGCCCTGCCGCGCGGTCCCGCGCGTCGAGCTTCCGCGACCTCGGCCGAACCGCGCGCCTGCCTTCTCGGGTTGCCGCGGGCCGCGCGCCCCCTCCCCGCCGCTCAGGTCCGGCCGTCACCGCGGTCGCGACTCGCGCCTCCTCGCGGCCGTCAGCCGGCATTCCCTCACCACGTGTCCGGACCGGTGTGACGTCAGATCGGGGAAGGATCGCCGACTACCCTCTGACGGAGCTGACATTCGCCGGATTCTACAAATGCCGCTACCGCGAGTTGCCAATATAGCTGTCAGATGTAGTTTTCAGTAACTGCAGACCACCGAGAACCGAGTGGTCGTTATCGGACATTTAGGCAGTAAGGTGGAACTGTCTGTACATTATCCTGGTAGAAAGTGAGTGATTGTACGGCCTCCCTTTAGCGATTTTTCTCTGGCAGTACACACAGGTACGCGATTTAGAGCCACAGACACTCGGCTACGAGAATGCCGACACGCGCTGTCGGGTCCTCTCCACTTCTTCCGACCCGCCCCGTTGCGACGCGTATCGGACTGTCGAAAATGTCGCGTTCCCGTTACGCGGGCAGGTGACTGCTCTGCGAGACCTGCGATACTCGTGGAAAGCCGACTCCCGTTTCTCCACGTGCTCCGCCCCTCTGACACTTGCGAATAGTCCCGTTTGGAGACAAAAGGTCTCACTGTCAAAATATCTCCTACGATACGGCACACGTAACGGAAACGCCGCCCCACTCGTCTAGAGTACGACAACTGAGACGAGAGTTTAAGAAGTGACCGGACCTAAGATTTTGTCATTTTACCTGCACCGTTTACTTGTTTACTGAAAAAAACTGCAGACACTGTAAGTGTGCCGGAGACTGCCTCTCTCTGAGGGAGGTTTTCGACTGAATGTGGAGTCGTGAGACTGTTGCACGTGAACACTGAAAGGTAGTGATCCGAAGGTAGCAGATGTCCGTCTTCTGGCTGCCGGAGCTGGAGTGTTGACACTGTGTGGAGAAATGTCTGCCCTCGACCGGTTACTGCCGTTTCGTGATAAGAGTCGTTACGCAAACTTTGTGCCGGTAGAGTACCGGTCGGTACAGTGTGCCGAATGGATAGTGAGACCGGTACTTTGTGGACTGTGGCGTACGGGATCGTAGGGGCCGTGTGGGGGCTGTTGCTGATCGCGTCACTGATTTCTCTGCTCCTCGGCGCACTCGAGCCCTTCACCCGCTCGTGTACTCGTCGTTCTCTCGCCGGCGTCCGCTCCTACTGCCGCGTCGGCTATGTCTCGAAATGTCGCGGCATCTCAGTGTCTCCGGTAGCGTCGTGTTTCGTCGCTTCGGAGGTACGGTCGTGGCTTTTTTAACTGAGTTTGTTGTGTGGGCTGAGAATGTAGACTTTACCCTTTTGTCCTTTCCAGAATCCTCTACAGTCCCGAACGAGAGGAGTGATCCACTCGGTGCACAATATTCATCGGACTGCTTTGTGGGGGAATTAACCACTTCGGAATAGATCGTCTGTGTGTAACACACGTGTGGCAGTACACTTGCTTACTGTAATTTACCGCTGTCATCCTCAGTTAATATCTCACACATTGTCTCGATGAATATTGCCGATGTTTGTTGCTAAATTAATTGTATTAGTGTAGTGACATCCTTACTGAATTTCAGTTTTTACAAATTCTTCATTTTCTCTGTCTGCTTTTAGCAATTCCCACTTCTGCTGTTGTTAGTGACTGTCCTCCATTTTAAGTTGATATTGCTTTAACACACATTTGAAATTGGTTCATACTTTTGAATTTTTAGGAGTTGTGAGAGTGAAACTGGGATATGTTCATTCTGAGAAGTGGAAAGTGGCAAAACCACCAACTCTGCTTAAAAGTTGAGCATGACCCATCACCACTCTTACATATTTTTGTTCACTATATAATATGTTTTATAATTTTAATTTCAGTTTTTAAAGCTTGATTAGTAATTAGTAATAGCTGTTCTATTTTTACTTTTTTATTTTTTACTTTGTTTTCAAAATCTTGTACTTGCAATGTCTCTACAGTGTTAACAGCTTTTTCACTATTTTTGAGTTTTTTTCTTTGTTTACATACAATGCTTGTGTACATGTGGCATTAACCAGCATTATTCCATTGTGAGTGTACTGTCAGCAGCTATTGAAATTTAAATCATCTCTCATGTCTGTAGTGTGTTCCTGTGCTTCTTAACACCTGTTTGTCAGACTATACATTTTTTTAATTTTTTTTTTAGAACTGACTGACAAAAATATTATTGAATTCAATTCATGTGCTCAGCTACACAGCACCAAGAGAGCTGCTATGGGGCAGCTTTGTTTCAATGTGCAGAAATGCTGAGGTTTCTTTGTTTCACTTTGGATCTATTGATTTCCACTCTTAATTGATCTCTATTACAAATTTGCTAATTTTATTCACTAATCAACAATTTAGGTGTAGAATATTTTTCCCTTGTGCACTTTGTTGAACCTTAGAATTGAACATCAATTCTAAGCCATTTTTATGTTGAATTAAAACATATATATTATTCCAGGTTTAGAAACAAGTATGCTTATTGAAGGGAAGGGATAATTCTTTTATATTTTAACACTCACCATTATATATGGTATTGTTTTATAATCATTCCAGTTGTTAACAACAACTGAGGCACTGAGAACCATAAGGGCCAAAAGCACTGATAGAAAGCTTCAAGGAAAAATAAATGTTTGCAAAAATCAAATTTGTACACAAACCACCAGTCTCATAGGTCTGAGTTTTTCAACCAAGTCTCAGCATCCTGTATTTCCTATGAAAAAATAATACACATACTTAATGTTACAAAATATTAATTAATATTTAGGATTATACATTGGTTGGTTGGTTGATTTGGGAGAGGAGACCAAACAGCATGGTCATCAGTCCCATAGGATTAGGGAAAGATGGGGAAGGAAGTCGGCTATGCCCTTTCATAGGAACCATTCTGGCATTTGCCTGAAGTGATTTAGGGAAATTACAGAAAACGTAATTCAGGATGGCCGGATGCAGATTTGAACTGTCGTCCTCCCATATGTGAGTCCAGTGTGATAACCACCATGCCACCTCACTCATTAGGATTATATTTGTTATTAACGTTAAATCTCAAAATTTCCATATGGATTAGTGACATATTGTCTGTTCACAGTTGTGAAGTTTATAATTAATGTGAAACGAGAATCACAACATAAAGAACAAATACTAAATGCACCACATCCACAATTATAACCTATTCCAACAATTAAAATGGTCCTCATTACCATCATTTTCAATAAGGACATTCTGTGGCTTGAGGTACAGATAAAACTGCCGATATACCTCCGATTATCAAACACTACTTACACATATGTGATGTAGACACTAAATTCAGAACAAAACAAATTATAATCTGTGTTTCTGTCCCACATGGAAATGAATATCTGAGACATTGGTGAGACAGTTTTTCATAAATGTTCATATGTACCATGAGGGCCTACAAATATACATGTAGATAAAGATGGTTCAACTGATGGGAGCATGCACACATGCTAAAATTTCGTAATTGATGACAGAAGGTTTTGCTTGAAAATCTTACAAAATGTCTAGCATCTAAATGTTTGTATTGGAATGATGATTGGATGAAAGAGAGAAGAAACAATCCAAATTCAGAACTGTAGCTGAAGTAGCAGAATTAAGAAACATTGCTACATTTAACTGTCATTTCACAAATATTTTTCTTTGTCCTGCTGTGCTATTAATTTGCTTTTGACAATGATGTTGTAGAATCTATTATTTTGACACATGTGCTCACAGGATTTTGTAGATTAAAAATATTTTTGTCAGTCAGGAAAAGCTCTCTTCATGCAAGTAGGTTGTGGCTCGTAGTTCAGTGTGGTCACTCTGTAACCATGATGGATTCAGCCAATACAGCAGTAACTTTCAGGTAAGCATAATACAAAGTTATTTGTCATCAGAATCTAATTACCTATAGCAGATGCAGAGGATCATAAGAAGACGTACATCAACAACTAACAAAAAAGGTAATGTTTCAGAAGAATTCTTTTTTTTATAATTTTAGATAATCCAGAGGTAAAGTATATGCTGAATTGTAATGGTGCTCTTATTGTTATTATTTTACTATTTAATTTAACTTACTTGTTATGGCAATAATTATCTGATACGATTTTATGTTGGAGCTATAACTCCAAATAAATAAGTTGTTGTATGTAAGTTTGCGTGTGTGTGTGTGTGTGTGTGTGTGTGTGTGTGTGTGTGTGTGTGTGTGTGTGTGTGTGTGTGCGTGTGTGCGCGTGCTCGTGTGTGTGCATACACACCTGTTTGAGAGAGAGACTTAGAGAGCATGGATTTCCTTCGTTCTCCATAAATCCTGTGTACTGAATTGAAAGCTTTTAAATAGTGCAGTCCCCCACATATTTGCAGTTTCCTCCCCCTGATATTTCAGCTGAAATGTGACCTATAAATGAGTTGATAGTACAAAGTATGTCATCATCAGTTCTGTTTATAGTAAATGAACTGACCAAGTAAAAGGAAAGCAACTGTGAACAGTTTTCCAAAAACTTATGGAGAAATTACTGAGAAAATCTTGTAAGCTTAAAGTAAGTGATGATAGTTTGAAATAGTAGTATAGTTATTATAAACTAAACGGATTTTATAATCACTCTGTTTAAAAATTCAGAAGTTAGGAATTATATAAGGTGTAAAAGGCTATTTTAGAATGTTCAGAGGAGGTAAAGAGATTTTTTTTTTTATGTGACAAAAATGTCACAGGTGAACTGTTTACCGAATTGGGGTATGTAGAGGTTTTGATACTAGTAATGTTTAGAGATGTTACTGAAATTGTTGTCCATTTACATTAATGTCCAAGTGTTATCTGCTTGTACTGGTACTATTTATGACCCTCTGATTGGAATGTATCATCTGGCTAAATGGTTAGTGGAGAAAATTATCAAGTTTTTCTTTATGCAGCACTACCGGAAATGTTGGAGAATGTGCCTCTACCAGGAAGGCAATGAATATTGCTCCAGCATGACAGGGCCCCATCATGCTTCACTGTTGATTTTAGAGTACGTTTGGACAAAGTTTTCCCCAGTTATTGGAGTGGGAGGAGTGGGTCAGTACCATGCTTATCACTTGCCCCCAACCTCACTCCAGTGGATTTCTTTTCGTGGGCATAACATGAAGCGTTTGGTGCACAAGGCACCAATAGACACACTAGTAGAGCTGAATGCACATTCGACCGAAGCTGCAGTTATTATTTGTGAAACTACTGGTTGTTTTGAACATGTTACACAAGTATCATCTTACAGTCCATGTAGATTTTCACATCAGCTGTGAAATACATGAAACTACTACTCATTCTCTCTCTCTCTCTCTCTCTCTCTCTCTCTCTCTCTCTCTCTCTCTCTCTCTCTGTCTGTACATGTGTGTGTGTGTGTGTGTGTGTCTTGACATCTGTGTGATAAGGTTCAGTTGTGGAACTGTGCTTAATTGTGTAGTAATCAGTTTACTGGTACATTACACCATATAACAGAGAAGTTGAATAATAGATTTCTTGCTTTTGCTATTGAATTGTGTAAGTTTTGCTTTTTTAAGTTTTGCTTCTTAAAAATGTCTAAATCAGAATCTTATTTTTCAGGCTCAAAAATAGGTTTAAGTTAGATATTTGTAATTTGAGTTTACTGCTTTATACATAAGGTTTTAGTACCTTATTGCCTGTGCTTAGATGTAATGAGATTCAATCCACTCATGTCAGGCTGTTTTCAGAATCATTTCTTCAAGCAGAATTACTGTTTGGCAGGGCTTTGTAAATACATTATTTCTTATATAAGTCTTTGTTCTATAATAATAACCTAAAAATATTTTTTTACGAAAATTTTCTGCCCTAATTTTCCTCATCTTAGGCTTCTTTTTTGTTAAATTAGGTAACATACTTCCTTTTTACGCTATAGCTAGGGCTTTTCAGTGAAGGTTGAAAAATTTTGCGTAGTTGAATTGTTTCTGTCTATAATGAGTAGAACATTGAAATGAACAGAAGGTTTCTCTATAACTTTCTAGCTGCAGTTTGATGTATTAGGGCCAACCTGGTTAATGCCACGTTTATACATGATTGTTGTATTTTGTATTCCTTATCTTTATGCATTATATTCTTTACCCTTGTAACTGTAACAAGGAACATTTGCAGGAAATCAGTGCTTCTCCACGTCTCTTGCGTGGCTATTCACGAACTCCAGGAAATGAACGCGGTGGTCTTGCTGGCTTGCGTAACATTGGAAATACAGTGAGTACTGTTCAAAAACTGTAGTTTTATTAAAGCTCACTTTAATTATAGAATCAAAACAATATGAAGGAAAATGAGTGATAATGATCTTCTTCTTGAAATAGTTACGGTCCTCCAGGCTTTGTATGGATGAGCAGACTAGTATAAAGGGATGCAAAGGAATTACAAACATTGGCTGCAAGTGGTCATTGATTTAAATCAATGGTGAAAGTTGAAGATTTGTGCTGGACTGGGGTTCAAACCTGGGTCTCTTGCTTAGTGGGCAGATGCTATGACCACTAAGCCATCCAGACACAGTGATCATCGCAACTGTCTGGACTACCCTAGCACGCCTCCCATCAGATCCAAATTCTCAACTTATCCACACACTACTAATGTAGTGCCCCTTCCCCATTATCCTCATCACTCACGGTCTTTCACCGATTCCTGTAAGAGTTCGAACCTGATGTTCATCTGCACTGAAGAGATCACTGGCCTTCCGCACCTTAATTGTGTTTATGTCGTGTCTGTTCTTTCATACGTGACCCAAAGTTCACACTGTGTATGAGGGACAAGGGATCCCACAACAAAACTAAAATTAAAATAATTTCTAAACTATATATGCATCTTTGGGTTTTACAGCAAGCATTCCTTCATCTGGTAACAGGGAGGAAAGTGTTGAAAGAAGCAAAACTCTTTAGTGATTGAAAAAGCTACATAGGATCCCAACCTAAGAACTCCACAGAACAGTACTTGCAGTAAAAGATGAAATTTTAAAACCTGACAAACTGAAATTTGAAGAGAATGTTGTGCATGTGATCACAGGTAAGAGATGAAAAGAGTGATAAAGGAATTTAGAGATGAAGTTTAAATGTGGCCCTGTGAAAGAAAGAACATAAATCAACTAGTGGAGAAAAAGAAAAAAAGGAAAAGTGAATGCATGCACACTTGTGTGCACGTGCTCGTGCATGTGTGCCCCCCCCCCCCCCCCCCCACCTCCCCGCACACGCACACACACACGCGCACACACACACACACACACATACACACACACACACACACACACACACACACACACGTGGTTTCATCTGGTTTCTGGTCACTCAGTGTTATGTGATTTTAAAAACACACCATTGTGGCACCAAATCTCAGCAGTAAGTGCTGTTTTGTGATCTCCCTACTCTCTTGGCAGTGGCATTTATTGACTTTTCTTTTCTTTTGCATGATCCTTCTATTATGCAGCCTCTTTAGTGTGGCTGTTTTAAATTACGGGTGTTTTGAACCATGGTTGTGTAAGACACCAGCAGAAGTCATGCTTGAACTACCACATTTACAACTCTACCATCATCAACAAATTATTGCACTGTAGTTTTGTGTACTCTCTTTTGCTTTTTGTTGTGTGAAGCACATTGTTTTCTATTCTTAATTTGAAATTAGTGAAGAGACTAATCCTGGTCCATTATTGCACTCAAGAACCAGTCTCACAATGCCACAGGGATTGGCAGTCCCTATGATCTTTAATGTCACTTCTGCCCTTTCACAGAAGCACCAAACAAGGATATAGGCCGCCTGCCCTGCGAGACAGAGGTGCTACTTGTTCCGCCATACTGCTACTCTCCCCTCGGGTGATGTAGTTTCTCGATTGTTTATACTCACCACTGAATGCTGCGTTTTAATGTCACCACTTTACTTATTTTCATTTTTATCTTTAATATCCTATAATTTACTTCACTGATGCACACTACATAGCAAACAAGGAGCTGACACTGCCAAAGTCAGCTACTCGATTGTGCATCTTTAGTTACAAACATCATCCTTTCTTTTGGTATTGTGTTCTTTCCACACTGCTTTCCTTACTTTATAAACAGTCTGAATCTGCTATTTATTTATTACTTGTGTATTAATGAAGAGCTACAAAAACTCAAATTGCTAAATATTAATGAAATCAGAAGGCAATTGGAATTGAGAAATTGAGAAAGAGAATACAATGATGAAATTCTGGCAGGAACGACATTTGGAAAAGAGAGTGAGGAGGTAAAATTGAGGCAGGCACAATTTTGCTTGGGGAAAATAGTTAGCAGAAATAACAGCATAGTGTAGAATTCCCATGTATGAAGTTCTGAGACATTAATTATGGGAGAAATAGCCAAACTGGTGGTGAAGGATGCGTCAAGGTCCAGCTGCAGTGCAGGGCATTTTGTATGTTGGGGTATTGTGTGTTAGCAGTATAGACACATCACAGTGTAGACTCCATCATTAAGGACAACTTAGTTGTCATTACACTATCAAAGAAGTGTAACATTATTTGCATTCACCTAATATGTTAGATGTTTACTTTCCCTTTCAGGTCATACCAGTAATAGGCTTCAATACAGGTAATAGTGGGGATGAGCGAAGTAATTTGAGCTATAAGATATTATGATGCTCCAGAATCTGAATAACTAGTTTATTGTTACCTAATAAGTGCATATTTGTTACAGTGCTTCATGAATTCTGTGATCCAGTGCCTCAGTAATACAAAACCTCTGCTGGAATACTTGCTCAATGATGGCCACCTGACTGACATAAATACAACTGTTTCTGGTATGAAAGGGGCCCTCATTAAAGGTGAGTGAATTCCAAATTGTGCCTCACATTATGATAATAGTCAACCAAAATCAAAATAAGTTCACAACTCCAACAGGATGTTTGAAGATAGCAAAATAGTCTCGACTTAAAACTGACTGAGTCTAATGTAACTTCATAGAAACTAAAATTAAAAATCTAATAAGTATGGTAAGGGGGTCATTGTAGGAGTTGTCTCTTCTCAAAGCAACAGCCTGTCAGGCCTCTGCTTTCAGATTTTTCCAGTTTTTATTACATAACTAGCCGTGCCCAGCATGTATTGCACTGTCTCTTATTTCTAAGTAGGTCCACATATATAAAGCAGACACAATTACATGTACAAAATTAATGAAACCCAATTATTTTTGTGTATTGAATTAAATTTGAAAAATTTTGTACAAATGCTTAGTGATGTACAATATTTTCAGTATTTCCATCTTATACAAAAACATCTCAGCATGTCCCACTTGTGGACATGCAACATATAACTGACCATTTGGAACACTAATATTTTGCATATGTAATCCACACACTTGAAGCTATTGGCACGTGACTTCACCCAATGTATGCGTATGACACATATATTTCACATATTCATGAATATTTCACATACATTTCATATATTTCACACATATTTGTACATATATTTTATCCATATCTCTAGTGAATTTTGACTTGCAGTTTCATCTCAATTCTGAGGAAACTTTTTTGGCCAGTAGCTGATTGTTGTTTCATGATAAAAGACAGTCATTGGCAACTGTCAGATTCTGTGATGATTTACACGAGACTCTATAAATGATGTTAAATGTATCTGTGGCATGATCTCTGGCTCCGAAACATGCTAGACAAATTATTGGTTCAATGCAGTGCTCATTCTCAGAGTGCAGTTCATGCTCTGAACAATGCAAATAAGAGACAGGTAGTACTTTAAAGTGTACTTTTCAAAGTATAATTTTAAAATATTCCCACTCAACTAATTGCAGAAAAGAAATATCAACAAGTCATTTTTGATTGTTTCTACATTGGCAGGGTTTCAGAAAATAGTAGAAATGTGAATGGAGGAAGTACACTTTCAAATTCCTGAAACAACATTTTTTTTTTAATTTTTACCAACATATTTCACAGTGCTCACTTGGGGCTGAAGTCCTTGAAGTCTCATAAATCTGTGCCTCTTTTGTGACTATTTCAATTTTCATTGCAGGTACTTCATCACTAAAATGTTTCTTAATATCTGAACTAACAAAACCACCTTCTTTCAGTTTTTCTGACAACACAAGAGCTTAACACACATGTGTTTAAAATGTTCACTGTCCTTTGAAAAGTCTCAATAAATTGTTTCGTTCATGTCAATATAAAGTGAAGACAGAGGAACAGGTCAACCAAACTATTGTGGGCTATAAATGAGGATGCTTGCTTACTGTAAAATCATTGTTAGAGATCAGCTGCAAAAACAGAATACACTTTATGTTTTGTTCCAAAATATGTTTAATACACTTTCTTCATTAACTCAGCAACCTTTCTTTGCTGTTTCTTGAGTGTGAAGCTACCACAGATGCAACAAAATTTTTCAGGTGAATTAAGGAAACTTCTTGAAGTCGTAGTTGTACACACAACTAAATGGAGCAGTTGTAACAATATTAAAATCTTCATAACACAGTGAGTGTACACATCTATGTCAAAAATCTATAACTGAATCCAACTAAGTACAAAAATGAAGCAGTTTATGAAATAAATTTTTTATACTGTGTCAATGTACACCGAAGTGACAAAAGTCATGGGATACTACCTAATATCATGTGAGACCTCATTTTGCATTGCGTAGTGCAGCAACTCAACATGGCATGAACTCAAAACAATTTGCTGGAATTCCCCTGCCAAAATATTGAGCCCTGTTGCCTCTATAGTAAAAATGTCACCTGTTCAGGATGATGTGCATGATCTGACCACTCGATTATGTCCAACAAATGTTTGATGGGATTCATGTTGAGTGATCTAGGTGGTCAAATCATTCTCTGGAATTGTCTGGAATGTTCTTCAAACCAGTTGTAAACAATTGTGGCTCAATGACACGACATTGTTGTTTGGGAACATGAAGTACATGTATGACTGCAAATAGTCACCAAGTAGCCGAACATCACTGTTTCCAGTCAATGATTGGTTCAGTTGGACCAGAGGACCCCGTCCATTCCATGTAAACACAGCCCACATGATAATGGAGACACCATCAGCTTGCACAGTTCCTTCTCGACAAATTGGGCCTGTAGTTTCATGGAGTCTGTGCCACGGGCATTGTCATCGGTGAGAGGAAATAGCTGAAGTTTCATATTCCCTAATGATTTTTGAAAAGGAACGTCCCGTGCGTCCAGCTCCAACTACCATTCTGCATTCAAAGTCAGTTAATTCCCATCGTGCAGCTATGATCGTGTCAGACACCATTTCACATGAACCACTCCAGTACAATAGACAGCTACAGTAGCTCTGCCAATGCACTGCCCTTTTATACCTTGTGTATTCGATACCGCCACCATCTGTAAATCTGCATATCACTATCCCGTGACTTGTTTCACCTCGGTGTACATTACTGCACTCTCCATTTGTTGGCAAGAGGTATAAATGATTACATTTTAAAGCCTCATTAGTGTTGTATGCTTTCTAAGACACTAAAAGAAAAAGTGATAATGTAAGAAATAGGTGAATGATGGAATTTTTCTGCAATTTTTACTGAAATTACCATAGAAAAATTATATAGTAACTAACATTCAGTTACATGCCACCAACAGGATAAACCTTATATTTTTAAATGATATTTGCAAACTATGCTCCATGACTTAACATAATCAAACAGATAAGGTAATTTTCAAACAGTGGAAGCTCGAGGAAAAATACCAACAATGTAGTTGCTACTTACTGTAAAGAAGACAGGTTAAGTTGCAGACAAGCACAATTAAAAGACACTTACATACAGCTTTTGGCTGCAGCCTTTAACAGCAAAAGAGAGACATACACCATCTGTACACACAAGCAAAAACACCTCATCCACACATGACCACTAATTCCGGCACCTCGGACATTTCACCCCGTATCTAACTTAATGTGTCTTTTTTATAGTAAGTGAATGAATTAATTTTGTTATTTGTAAAAATTTGTCTTCAACGGGCACTATTTCTTCTACAAGTCTAGGGAAAACTTGCAGAAATCATTTCATTCGATATTAATGTCTGTTAGTGCACACTAGGGAAAGAAAGCGAAATTATTATGAAAATG
Source organism: Schistocerca serialis cubense (assembly GCF_023864345.2). Classification (NCBI taxonomy): domain Eukaryota; kingdom Metazoa; phylum Arthropoda; class Insecta; order Orthoptera; family Acrididae; genus Schistocerca; species Schistocerca serialis. The sequence goes on along the minus strand of NC_064646.1, from coordinate 468,161,255 downwards.
ATCAGAAATTTATTTCTCATGTATTTATCAATATTTATTCCAGACTGCTGACTAATAAAGATGCAACACCAGGAAGAATGGCAAACAACAAAGTTTCACTTATTACATGTACACAGTACAGCAGAAACAATAAATAATTAAATTTGTGGATGAATTAGAGGTGCACATGGTGTGAAATTCAGTATACAGAGCTGTCATCTCCAGCCAGACATCAATGACTAGTGACACAAAAAAGTCGTTTTATTTTACGGCCAAACTCGTGTCTTTTTTGCCAAATTTGATGTCATTTTTAATCAAATATGATGTTTCTTTCCAGATTTGTCATTATTTTTGCAAAATTTATTGTTGTTCTTGTTGTTGTGGTATTCAGTCCTGAGACTGGTTTGATGCAGCTGTCCATGCTACTCTATCCTGTGCAAGCTTCATCATCTCCCACTACTCACTGCAACCTACATAATTCTGAATCTGCTTAGTGTATTCATCTCTTGGTCTCCCTCTACAATTTTTACCCTCCACACTGCCCTCCAATACTAAATTGGTGATCCGTTGAGGCCTCACAACATGTCCTACCAACTGATCCCTTCACTAGTTATAAGTTGTGCCACAAGTTTCTCTTCTCTCCAATTCTATTCAATCCCTCCTCATTAGTTATGTGATCTACCCATCTAATCTTCAGCATTCTTCTGTAGCACCACATTTCGAAAGCTTCTATTCTCTTCTTGCCCAAACTATTTATCGTACAGGTTTCACTTCCATACATGGCTGCACTCCATACAAATACTTTCAGAAACGACTTCTGACACTTAAATCTATACTCGATGTTAACAAATTTCTCTTCTTCAGAAACGCTTTCCTTGCCATTGCCAGTCTACATTTTATATCCTCTCTACTTTGACCATCATAAGTTATTTTGCTCCCTAAATAGCAAAACTACTGTACTACTTTAAGTGTCTCATTTCCTAATCTAATTCCCTGAGCATCACCCGACTTAATTCGACTACATTCCATTATCCTCGTTTTGCTATTGTTGATGTTCATCTTATACCCTCCATTCAATACACTGTCCATTTCGTTCAACTGATCTTCCAAATCCTGTGCTGCTTCTGACAGAGCTACAATGTCACCGGCGAACCTCAAAGTTTTTATTTCTTCTCCACGGATTTTAATACCTACTTCAAATTTTTCTTTTGTTTCCTTTACTGCTTGCTCAATATACAGATTGTATAACATTGGGGAGAGGCTACAACTCTGTCTCACTCCCTTCCCAACCACTGCTTCCCTTTCATGTCGCCGGCTGGAGTGGCCAAGCGGTTAAAGGCGCTACAGTCTGGAACCGCACAACCGCTACGGTCGCAGGTTCGAATCCTGCCTCGGGCATGGATGTGAGTGATGTCCTTAGGTTAGTTAGGTTTAAGTAGTCCTAAGTTCTAGGGGACTTACGACCACAGCAGTTGAGTCCCATAGTGCTCAGAGCCCTTTCATGTCCCTCAACTCTTATAACTGCCGTCTGGTTTCTGTACAAATTGTAAATATTCTATCGTTCCCTGTATTTTACCCCTGCCACCTTCAGAATTTGAAACAGAGTATTCAAGTCATCATTGTCAAAAGCTTTCTCTAAGTCTACAAATGCTAGAAACGTAGGTTTGTCTTTCCTTAATCTAACTTGTAAGATAAGTTGTAGGGTCAGTATTGCCTCATGTGTTCCAATATTTCTGTGGAATCCAAACTGATCTTCCCCGAGGTCGGCTTCTACCAGTTTTTCCATTCGTCTGTAAAGAATTCGCATTAGTATTTTGCTTCTGTGCCTTATTATACTGATAGTTTGGTAATTTTCACATCTATCAACACCTGATTTCTGTGGGATTGGGATTATTATATTCTTCTTGAAGTCTGAGGGTATTTCGCCTGTCTCATACATCTTGCTCACCAGATGGTAGAGTTTTGTCAGGACTGGCTCTCCCAATGCTGTCAGTCATTCTAATGGAATGTTGTCTACTCCCGGGGCCTTGTTTCGACTTAGGTCTTTCAGTGCTCTGTCAAACTCTTCACACAGTATTATATCTCTCATTTCATCTTCATCTATCTCCTCTTCCATTTCCATAATATTGTCCTCAAGTACATCGCCCTTGTATAGACCTTCTATATACTCGTTCCACCTTTCTGCTTTCCCTTCTTTGCTTAGAACTGGGTTTCCATCTGAGCTCTTGACATACATACCAGTTGTTCTCTTTTCTCCAAAGGTCTCTTTAATTTTCCTGTAGGCAGTATCTATCTTACCCCTAGTGAGATAAGCCTCTACATCCTTACATTTGTCCTCTAGCCATCCCTGCTTAGCCATTTTGCACTTCCTGTCGATCTCATTTTTGAGATGTTTCTATTCCTTTTTGACTGCTTCATTTACTGCATTTTTGTATTTTCTCCTTTCATCAATTAAATTCAATATTTCTTCTATTACCCAAGAATTTCTACTAGCCCTCGTCTTTTTACCTACTTGATCCTCCGCTGCCTTCACTGCTTCATCCCTCAAAGCTACCCATTCTTCTTCTACTGTATTTCTTTCCCCCATTCTTGTCAATTGTTCCCTTATGCTCTCCCTGAAACTCTGTACAACCTCTGGTTTAGTCAGTTTATCCAGGTCCCATCTCCTTAAATTCCCACCTTTTTGCAGTTAATTCCGTTTTAATCTACAGTTCATAACTAATAGGTTGTGGTCAGAGTTCACATCTGCCCCTGGAAATGTCTTACAATTTAAATCCTGGTTCCTAAATATCTGTCTTACCATTATATAATCTATCTGATACCTTCTAGTATTTCCAGGCTTCTTCCATGCATACAACCTTCTTTCATGATTCTTAAACCAAGTGTTAGCCATGATTAAGTTATGCTCTGTGCAAAATTCTACCAGGCGGCTTCCTCTTTCATTTCTTAGTCCCAATCCATATTCACCTACTATGTTTCCTTCTCTCCCTTTTCGTAGACTTGAATTCCAGTCATCCATGACTATTAAATTTTTGTCTCCCTCCACTACCTGAATAATTTATTTTGTCTCATCATACATTTCATCAATTTCTTCGTCATCTGCAGAGCTAGTTGGAATATAGACTTGTACTATTGTAGTAGGCATAGGCTTCGTGTCTATCTTGGCCACAATAATGCGTTCACTATGCTGTTTGTAGTATCTTACCTGTACTTCTATTTTTTTATTCATTATTAAACCTACTCCTACACTACCCCTATTTGATTCTATAGTTATAACCAAAATTCTTGTTCCTCCTGCCACCGAACTTCACTAATTGCCACTATATCTAACTTCAACCTATGCATTTCCCTTTTTAAATTTTCTAACCTACCTGCCCGATTAAGGGATCTGTCATTCTACGGTCCGATCCGTAGAACACCAGTTCTCTTTCTCCTGGAAACGACGTCCTCTTGAGTAGCCCCCGCCCAGAGATCCGAATGGGGGACTATTTTACCTCCGTAATATTTTACCCAAGAGGACGCCATCATCTTTTAACCATACAGTAAAGCTGCATGTGTTGTTGTTGTTGTGGTCTTCAGTCCTGAGACTGGTTTGATGCAGCTCTCCATGCTACTCTATCCTGTGCAAGCTTTTTCATCTCCCAGTACCTACTGCAACCTACATCCTTCTGAATCTGCTTAGTGTATTCATCTCTTGGTCTCCCTCTACGATTTTTACCCTCCACGCTGCCCTCCAATACTAAATTGGTGATCCCTTGATGCCTCAGAACATGTCCTACCAACCGATCCCTTCTTCTGGTCAAGTTGTGCCACAAACTTCTCTTCTCCCCAATCCTATTCAATACTTCCTCATTAGTTATGTGATCTACCCATCTAATCTTCAGCATTCTTCTGTAGCACCACATTTCGAAAGCTTCTATTCTCTTCTTGTCCAAACTATTTATCGTCCATGTTTCACTTCCATACATGGCTACACTCCATACGAATACTTTCAGAAATGACTTCCTGACACTTAAATCAATACTGGATGTTAACAAATTTCTCTTCTTCAGAAACGCTTTCCTTGCCATTGCCAGCCTACATTTTATATCCTCTCTACTTCGACCATCATCAGTTATTTTGCTCCCCAAATAGCAAAACTCCTTTACTACTTTAAGTGCCTCATTTCCTAATCTAATTCCCTCAGCATCACCCGACTTAATTAGACTACATTCCATTACCCCTGTTTTGCTTTTGTTGATGTTCATCTTATATCCTCCTTTCAAGACACTGTCCATTCCATTCAACTGCTCTTCCAAGTCCTTTGCTGTCTCTGACAGAATTACAATGTCATCGGCGAACCTCAAAGTTTTTATTTCTTCTCCATGAATTTTAATACCTACTCCGAATTTTTCTTTTGTTTCCTTTACTGCTTGCTCAATATACACATTGAACAACATCGGGGAGAGGCTACAACCCTGTCTTACTCCCTTCCCAACCACTGCTTCCCTTTCATGTCCCTCGACCCTTATAACTGCCATCTGGTTTCTGTACAAATTGTAAATAGCCTTTCGCTCCCTGTATTTTACCCCTGCCACCTTTAGAATTTGAAAGAGAGTATTCCAGTCAACATTGTCAAAAGCTTTCTCTAAGTCTACAAATGCTAGAAACGTAGGTTTGCCTTTCCTTAATCTTTCTTCTAAGATAAGTCGTAAGGTCAGTATTGCTTCACGTGTTCCAGTGTTTCTACGGAATCCAAACTGATCTTCCCCGAGGTTGGCTTCTACTAGTTTTTCCATTCGTCTGTAAAGAATTCGTGTTAGTATTTTGCAGCTGTAGCTTATTAAACTGATTGTTCGGTAATTTTCACATCTGTCAACACCTGCTTTCTTTGGGATTGGAATTATTATATTCTTCTTGAAGTCTGAGGGTATTTCGCCTGTTTCATACATCTTGCTCACCAGATGGTAGAGTTTTGTCAGGACTGGCTCTCCCACGGCCGTCAGTAGTTCCAATGGAATATTGTCTACTCCGGGGGCCTTGTTTCGACTCAGGTCTTTCAGTGCTCTGTCAAACTCTTCACGCAGTATCATATCTCCCATTTCATCTTCATCTACATCCTCTTCCATTTCCGTAATATTGTCCTCAAGTACATTGCCCTTGTATAGACCCTCTATATACTCCTTCCACCTTTCTGCTTTCCCTTCTTTGCTTAGAACTGGGTTTCCATCTGAACTCTTGATATTCATACAAGTCGTTCTCTGATCTCCAAAGGTCTCTTTAATTTTCCTGTAGGCGGTGTCTATCTTACCCCTAGTGAGATAGGCCTCTACATCCTTACATTTGTCCTCTAGCCATCCCTGCTTAGCCATTTTGCACTTCCTGTCGATCTCATTTTTGAGACGTTTGTATTCCTTTTTGCCTGTTTCACTTACTGCATTTTTATGTTTTCTCCTTTCATCAATTAAATTCAATATTTCTTCTGTTACCCAAGGATTTCTACTAGCCCTCGTCTTTTTACCTACTTGATCCTCTGCTGCCTTCACTACTTCATCCCTCAAAGCTACCCATTCTTCTTCTACTGTATTTATTTCCCCCATTCCTGTCAATTGCTCCCTTATGCTCTCCCTGAATCTCTGTACAACCTCTGGTTCTTTTAGTTTATCCAGGTCCCATCTCCTTAAATTCCCACCTTTTTGCAGTTTCTTCAGTTTTAATCTACAGGTCATAACCAATAGATTGTGGTCAGAGTCCACATCTGCCCCTGGAAATGTCTTACAATTTAAAACCTGGTTCCTAAATCTCTGTCTTACCATTATATAATCTATCTGATACCTTTTAGTATCTCCAGGGTTCTTCCATGTATACAACCTTCTTTCATGATTCTTAAACCAAGTGTTAGTTATGATTATGTTGTGCTCTGTGCAAAATTCTACCAGGCGGCTTCCTCTTTCATTTCTGTCCCCCAATCCATATTCACCTACTACGTTTCCTTCTCTCCCTTTTCCTACACTCGAATTCCAGTCACCCATGACTATTAAATTTTCGTCTCCCTTCACAATCTGAATAATTTCTTTTATTTCATCATACATTTCTTCAATTTCTTCGTCATCTGCAGAGCTAGTTGGCATATAAACTTGTACTACTGTAGTAGGTGTGGGCTTCGTATCTATCTTGGCCACAATAATGCGTTCACTATGCTGTTTGTAGTAGCTTACCCGCATTCCTATTTTCCTATTCATTATTAAACCTACTCCTGCATTACCCCTATTTGATTTTGTGTTTATAACCCTGTAGTCACCTGACCAGAAGTCTTGTTCCTCCTGCCACCGAACTTCACTAATTCCCACTATATCTAACTTCACCTATCCATTTCCCTTTTTAAATTTTCTAACCTACCTGCCCGATTAAGGGATCTGACATTCCACGCTCCGATCCGTAGAACGCCAGTTTTCTTTCTCCTGATAACGACATCCTCTTGAGTAGTCCCCGCCCGGAGATCCGAATGGGGGACTATTTTACCTCCGGAATATTTTACCCAAGAGGACGCCATCATCATGTAATCATACAGTAAAGCTGCATGCCCTCGGGAAAAATTACGGCTGTAGTTTCCCCTTGCTTTCAGCCGTTCGCAGTACCAGCACAGCAAGGCCGTTTTGGTTATTGTTACAAGGCCAGATCAGTCAATCATCCAGACTGTTGCCCTTGCAACTTCTGAAAAGGCTGCTGCCCCTCTTCAGGAACCACACGTTTGTCTGGCCTCTCAACAGATACCCCTCCGTTGTGGTTGCACCTACGGTACGGCTATCTGTATCGCTGAGGCACGCAAGCCTCCCCACCAACGGCAAGGTCCATGGTTCATGCATGTGCTCGGGAAAAATTACGCCTGTAGTTTCTCTTCCTTTCAGCTGTTTGCAGTACCAGCACAGCAAGGCCGTTTTGGTTAGTGTTACAAGGCCAGATCAGTCAATCATCGAGACTGTTGCCCCTCTTCAGGAACCACACGTTTGTCTGGCCTCTCAACAGATACCCCTCCGATGTGGTTGCACCTACTTTACGGCTATCTGTATCGCTGAGGCACGCAAGCCTCTCCCCAACAGCAAGGTCCATGGTTCATGGGGGGAATTTGTTGTGAAAATACATGTTATTCTTACAGATTTAATTTCACACTGTCAAATTTGGTTGTTTTTTGCCAAATTTTGTGTTTTTGTCATATTTGGAGATAGTTTTGTAGAATTTGGTGCTATTTTTACCAAATTGCTTGTTATTTTTTGCCAAAATCGATGTTTTTTGCCACATTCGGTGTTAATTTTTTCGCCATATTTGATGTCCTTTTTTGCCAAATTCTGTTTTCATTTTTGTCAAATTAAGTTTTGATTATGCCAAATTTAGTTCTATTTGTGCCAAATCCTGTGATTTTCCCCCTAAGTTTGTTGCAATTTTCATCATCGCATCAAAATTTGCTAAGTGTGAAATGAATTGTCATTTTAACATTATGCACAAACCTCTGCCATGAGGAGATTAGAAACCAAAATTCAATTTTATCATTCAATGACTATCTGTTATGAATATTAGTAAACTGTTGTCCTCAGATTTATAAAAGTTTTGTACAACAAAGCACAGATTTTGAGATATCTGGTAAAAAGTTACTGACTGCACTTTGTTTCACTAAAAACCATTAATTTTGCATTATTTTTTGTGTTATCATTGTCACAAAATTTTCCTGTCCCTGTCGTTGACAGATATGGTTGCTTCCTTCCATGTTGCTTTGGCTCTGTGCGGAGCTCATCATTGTAGTGATGGTGTGTCAGTCTTTCAGCAATGCATGACCGGATATTTTCAGTGGGTAGGACACCTGGGGAAAACACCAGGCAACATTCAAACACCCTCTGTGTCAAGGTAGATTGGCTCGGACAGCACGTGATCTCGAATTATCTTACTGAAAAAGAGTCCCGAGGAGGCACTTGTGGTAACACATCTGAATTGTAGCACCTGCAGTCCAAATTACTAACTATGCAAATGAGCGGTACGTACACAGTGGCAGCAAATACCGTAACACCAGGCGTAGGGCCGGTAAAGTGACGACAAATGCGATCTGACAATTTTCATTCTCCTCGGAATCTCGACATACAGAACTGTTTTGTGACACTGTACTAAGGCATGGGACTCATCTCAGAATATGACAAGACACCTCTCCTGTGTCTTGTGTCCCGTGTTGTTGTCAGGTGCACCACTGTCTCTGTAGAGTAGTGTCGAGGGAAACTTTGCCAGTGGTCACATAGCTGACGGCCTGTGGTGTGGTGCTCCAGGCGTCATCTTACTCCTGTGGATATTTGTCTTTCTGCAAAGAAACCCATTTCCTGATGACAGGTACGTGATGTGGCTCTACGATCCTGTACAGCCGAGTGAACATTATGTCTGCCCTCTCGGGCACTAGTCATGTGTTGCCACTGATATCCTGCACCGTGTCAAGTATGGCACTCCTGAACCAACAGATTTTGTATTTTCACGATAGTCACAGAATCCCCGCTGATGGGGACATAGATAGAGACAGAGACATTCTGAATGAAACACTTTTTCCTGTCAGGACAGCAGTACGTGATGTCATCAATGACTACCATAGCAGAGTATTCTCAAATCATATTTCGCAGAACCCAAAGAAATTCTGGTTGTATGTAAAGGCTGTAGTGGCACCAAAGTTTGGGTCCAGTCCCTAGTGAATGAAATGGAAACGGAAACTGAGGGTAGCAAATCAAAGGCTGAAATGCTTAACTCCATTTTCAAATGTTCCTTTACAAAGGAAAATGTCTGTGGACTGCCACTCTTTGAATCCTCATACCACTGAAAAGACGAATCAAAAAAGTATTGGTATCAGTGGAGTTGAGAAACAGCTGAGATTGTTAAAACTGAACAAAGTTCCATGGCCTGATAGAATTCCTATGAGATTCTGTACTGAAAAAAGCACAGGTCACAACATCTACAAGAAGGGTAGTAGAAGTGATCCACAAAACTACTGTCCAATATCTTTGACATCAATTTGCTGGAGAATCTTTGAAGATGTTCTGAGCTCAAACATAATGAGGTATCTGGAACAGAATGACCTCCTCAATGCCTGCCAGCTTGGATTCTGAAAACATCGATCATGTGAATCTCAACTTGCACTTTTCTCACGTGAAATACTGAAAACTTTGGATCAAGGCAGTCAGAAACAATACTTCTCAATTTCTGAGAAGCATTTGATTCAGTACTACACCTACATTTATTGTCACAAGTACAGTCATATGTGGTATCAAGTCAAATTTGCGACTGGATTGAGGACTTTTTGGTAGGGAGCATGCAGTATGTTGTCTTGCATTGAGAGTCATTGTAAGATGTAAAAGTAACTTCAGGTGTTCCCCAGGGAAATGTGTTGGGACCCTTCCTATTTATGTTGTACATTAATGACTGTGCAGACAATATTAATAGTAACCTGAGACTTTTTGCAGATTATGCAGTTATCTATAATGAAGTAGCATCTGAAATAAGCTGCATAAATATTCGGTCAGATCTCGATAAGATTTCAAAGTGGTGCAACTTCCTTTAAATGTACATAAATGTAAAATTGTGCACTTCACAATATATATATATATATATATATATATATATATATATATATAATGAATATAATAGAGGGAAACATTCCACGTGGGAAAAACATATCTAAAAACAAAGATGATGTAACTTGCCAAACAAAAGCGTTGGTATGTTGATAGTGACACTAACAAACACAAACACACACACAAAATTCAAGCTTTCGCAACCCATGGTTGCTTCATCAGGAAAGAGGGAAGGAGAGGGAAAGACGAAAGGGTGTGGGTTTTAAGGGAGAGGATAAGGAGTCATTCCAATCCCGGGAGCGGAAAGACTACCTTAGGGGGAAAAGGGACAGGTATACACTCGCACACACACACATATCCATCCGCACATATACAGACACAAGCAGACAGCTGGTATAAGTGGTGGTAGGAAGGTACATAGGGAATAGGAGCCATAGAGTGGGGAGTTGGGTGCAGAAAGAGCATAGGGTGTGATAAGAAATATCACTTTGCAGCCCAATCCCAAAACCTTTCCAACAGTGAACAGTTCCACCCACGATCCCAACTTGATTCACCTCCACCACCACCACCGCAAAATCATCCATTATAAGCCTTCCAAGAATTCCTCACATCCAGCATTGCTTCACAACACTTCCTCTTGTCACTAAAACATGACCCTAATCTGTCCTCTGTAGAACTCCAGGCTTTACGTTCCCTAAAAGCTGATGACTTCATTATTATCCTCCCAGCACAGAAAGTATCTACCACTATAGTACTTGACTGAAAGGAGTATGTTAATGAAGGTCTACACCAGCTGTCTGACACCTCTACATGCAATGTATGCCATTGAGATCCCATCCTAATGATTCAAACTGACTGGCAGTCCCTCCTTAAAACCTCAGGCTCCTCACAAGGACTAACACCTCAGTCCATAGAACTTCTCACCCCACCCAAACCATGCATCCCCACCTTTTACAATTTTCCTAAGATACACAAACCCAGTCATCCAAGCTGTCGTATATTTGCTATTCATCAAAGCACCCACAGAACATATATGTGCCTTAGTTGATCAGCACCTGCATCCCATAGTACAAAGACTTCCATCCAGTATCAGATATACCAACCATTTCCTTGTTTGTCTGAAGTCCATGCCCGTCCCACTCCCTCCACACACCTTGCCTATCACTATTGATGCCATCTTCCTCTATACCAACATCCCCCTGTGCATGGTCTGTCTGCTGATGAACATTTCTTCAGTCACTGCCCACCTGATTCCAGATGTATGACAACCTTCCTACTCACCTTAATCAACTTTATACTTACGAACAACTACTTCAGTGTTGAGGGGCAGACATAAAAACAGATCAGGGATACGGCCACGGGAACTAGGATGGCTTCTTACTATGCCAACCTTTTCATGGGTTGCTTGGAGTATGTTTTCCATCCATAAGCCTTGAGCCCCTGGTTTTGTTTAGATACATTGATGACATCTTTACCACATGGACTCAAGGTGGGGCTGACCTGTTAAAATTCCTGGAATCTCTGAATACCTTCTCCCAATTAAATTTCAGATGGTCCTATTCAGAAACCAGTGCCACTTTCGTTGATGTTGATCTCGTCCTCACTAAAGGCCAGCTACACACTTCTGTCCACATTAAACCTACCAACAAACAACAGTACTTACTTGCTTTCCATGTCAAATGTTCCCTGTCATACAGCCTTGGCATTCGAGGCAAACATGTTTGTTGGGAAGCAGACTCTTTAGAACAATACACCACCATTCTCAACTCAGCTTTTTTTGGATGTAATTACCCCAACAGCCTAGTACAAAAGTAGATTTCCCAGACCATCACATCCAAGCCTGGTACTGTTGATCCCTCCAAAAAACAACTTTGGAGCACGCCACTGGTCACTCAGTATTATCATGGTCAAGAATGTATTAATCAGTGACTTCGACAAGGCCATGACTTGCAGAAATTGTACCCTGAAATGAGATCCATTCTGTCTGAGGTTTTGCCCACCATGCCTAGAATAGTTTTTTGTTGCCCTTCCAGTCTCTGCAATGTTCTTGTCAAACCCTATGCCCCTTCTGCACACATCTCCCTACCCTACTGCTCCTACCATACAGCTCCTACCCTTGTGACTGTACCCGATGCAAGACTTGCTCTATGCACCCTCGTACCACCACTTATAGCAGCCCTGTGACTGGTAAAACATATCCCATCAAAGAGAGAGCCACCTGTGAAACGTCATGTTATATACCAGCTGTTATGTAAACACTTTTTGACCTTTTAATCCGAATGACTACCGCCAAATTATGAATTAGGCAGAGGGTGTATACTGGCAACACACAATATCTTGTTGCAGAGCATACTATACAACATGACAATCATTGCATACTATACAACATGACAATCGTGACCTCGATGCCTGTTTCACCGCATGCACCACCTGGATTCTTACCCCATACACCAATTTCTCAGAACTAGTGCTACAACACATCCTCGCTTCTTGCCATCCACTTGGCAATAGTTTACATTAATTTTGTCTTTCTCAGAATTTCTTCACAGTAACTACTCCTTTCTTCACTCTGTTTTAGTTTCCTACATCTTTCATTGTGTTACCTATCTATTTTTCACTGCCCCCTCTCACCTCTGTTATGTACAGTGTACTTAGCTTTTACTTCTTATTAACTCGTGCACAATGTTTAAGCAGTAATCTCTCTTGCATATTATCTTTAAGCTCTCGGGTTTTCAAGTATCATCAGATGCAGTCCCCAACAATCAGTCTTTCCTTCTCATCCCATCCGGTAAGCCTCTCCTGACCCATGGTTGTGGGTAACTTTCCTGAATTCTACCCCTTTTTGTAGACCTGTCCAATCCTTTCCCTTCACCCCTCTTCCTTCCCCTTCAATCCTTCTGCCTGCAGAAGGACCCACTGCTCCGAAAGCTGTTCGAATTATAACCTTCTTTTATGTGTGTGTTCTGCTGCCATTTGGTGAGTAGATTTTTATCTGTACAGTTAAATTATTTTATCGAAAATTTATTGTTCTGGTTCTTATAACGGAGGATGTTGAATGTATACAGAGAAAGGCAGCATGAATTGTCACAGGTTACTTTAATCCATAGAAAAGTGTTCAGAGGTACTGAGGAAACTGAACTGTAATACTCTTGAAGTTACACAAACTATCCTGAGAAAGTCTATTAACAATGTTTCAAAAATTGACTTCAAGTGATGACTCTTGGAATATACTGCAATCCTTTACATGTTACTTACATAGGAACTGTGACGATAAGATTGGAATAATTACTACACGCAGAGATGCATTCAGACAATCAATTCTTCGCATGTTCCATATGTAAATGGAACAGGAAGAAATCCTAATAACTGATATAGTTGTGCACCTCACAGTGGTTTGCAGAGTATAGAGGCAGATGCGAGCAACAGTATTGCAGGACTATAAATTGCAGTCTCAGTAGGCCACAAACCTGATATGCTGCTAGGTGTTTCTCCTTCTCGGAATCAAATGATAGCACCACCTTCAATTTTATTTTTGATCACTGTGACTATGTTTGGTCACCGAGGACATTTTTGGGTGGTTTTAAGTTTACCATTGTGGCAGTAAACAGATAGTCTCCACCATTGTGTTCCATGAGATGTAATAGAACCTACTCACAAGCAACCAACATTGAAATGTGATCTCTGAATGGGAAATGTTGTGTGTAATCTTTTCTTATACACAGAATGTTAATGCATTACTTCTTCTCACTTTGTTTTGTTGCATGGAAATGCTAATCATTTATTTGTACAGGCATATATCCTTCATGGCAATTTGACATTTGCTGTATTCTGACCTCATAGTGTTGTTTTCTTAAATACCAGCAATGTATCTTCCAACTACTGCCCTCATGTAGCATAGCCTTATTCCTTCATGGCCAGATGTGATAATTCCTTTAACAATTTTAACAAACAGTTGCTTAAAATACTTTTAATTCTTTGTTTTCAGCATTCACTACAGTAATTCAAGAACTATGGCACAGTGACAGTAATGGCACAGTCGTAAATACTACAGCACTGAAATCACAAATCCAACGATTTGCACCACGTTTTATGGGCTACAGTCAACAAGACGCTCAGGAATTTCTGCGATATTTATTGGAGGGGCTACACGAAGATGTGAATCGTGTTACTGTCAAACCTAAACCGATTCTTACAGAAATTGATGAGACATTAAGGTAAAGTTAAGTAGGTTTATGTTGTGCAATAAATTGTATTGAAGTGTTTGTATGTTTCAGTATTCAACATAAGGTGCAATATTTAAGTAAGCTTTTAATTTTTGTCATTATTAAAAACAAGAGAACAGTAGAGACAAAAAAGAGAAAAAAAAGTGCATTCTGTGCTTGTAGCTTGCCAGTACTGATCATGTTTTTGAGAGCCTCTTGATGTAATCAGTACTGATAATGGCACTTTAGTTTGAAGTATTTTTTCCCACTGGTAGGTCAGCATTTCAGATCTCAGTTTAGTTCTGCATCAGAAGGAATCTCATAATTTGATGAAATAATTCATCCTTTTTCTTATTTCCTGTTCTTTTCGTTATGAGAATTAAACTTCTCTTATGACTGAGTGTATTGTGCAGAAATTCATTTTTTCAGTGTCATCTTGAAACTTCCCTTTTGGTGTATGCCACTGAGTTCTTGTTGAGTCACAAAAAAATGCACTTGTAACCACAGCCAGAAACTGCATACTCTCTGCTAAGTGCAGTATGTGATACAAAATACACGACATACTGCTCAGCAGATTTAGTCAGAAATGTTTATTAATGGAGTTAAATTGATGCTCATCTCTGCTGCACTACCAGTCACTTTAAATAAGAGCCACCAACTCATTTTGACTCATGGGACAGGAGTAAACTGTTCACAACTCTGAAGTCAATAATTAAAAACTCTGTAGTGATGTAACTACTTTCAGAGAAGATTCTGAAATCCGACTAACACACTCGGATATGTGCATCACTAACAGTTCATCACACCACCTCCACCTGGCTGCCAGCAGCTCCCACTCACAATTACAAAATAGAAATACAGTTAAAATTCAATAGGGGAAGAGTCACTCAAAAACACCACTCTCATATTTGAATGGAAATAACTATTAGTTATCAGCTTCTATTATACCTCACCAAGTCTATCTCCTTTACTGAAACACCACTGTCCAGTTAATTACTGGCTTTGCGATCTGATATAAGGGGTCTGAGTACAGAGTGCGCCTGCGCGCGCTCACACACACACACACACACACACACACACACACACACACACACACCAACTGAAAGGCAACGCTAGACTAGGAAAGAGGAAAGTGCCCGAGTAAAGTTCTGTGGTGGTTCACAGGAACCCATTTTTGAATGTCTCAATTCTTTCTTTGCTAGGAAAACAGCTGTGTCGGTCTTGTGGTGTCACCAGCTACTGCCTGCAGAAACACACTTTAGAACACTGTCCCTACCCCAGAGGGCACATGATACCAACTACACCTACAAGGACTGCCAGCTGACTCCTCTGTTTTGCCGGCTCCTGAATGCTCTGTAAAATTATTTAACATAGGGGTCTTCCAGCCAGTTGGAATGTAGATGTTGGCTATTTTGTGCTCCCACTAATAACACTTTTTGAGGTGTTGCTTCCCGAAGGACCTTTAGAAGTTTCTCTGCAAAGGGTGTTGGCAAACACCCACCATCACGGGGAAATCATTTGATCTTGAGCTGACATCATAAGCACAGACCACTACCTGTTAAAGGGATTAGGGAAAAATCAGCCAATTATCTCCAGGGAATACACATGATGGAGATGATATGTTACAATCTTGCAGTCTGTAAGGTAGACTGTTTGTGCTAACTACTTGAAGGAATGTTGTAAAATACTAATGCCTGAGGATAAAACAGACTACTAGCTACGTTTACAGGAAAGAAGTTTTGCATATATGTCCTATTTGTTTATTTATTTGAAATTAATGCACAAAAATAATTTAATCAATATATTTGTTTACAAGTTTGGTGCAGAGAAGTCTTACAACCAGCTAATGTTTATTATACCTTATAGTTTCTTTTGGATGTCTAGTGACAATTATAGACTCCAAATTCTGGTTTTCAGGGTGAGTCATACCTTTCTTTAATTGGAACACACATATGTAGTCAGTCACTGTAAGCAATAGTTTGATGCATGGAAATGGAAGATATTCGGAGGCTTTCTACTATGCCACCCTTTATTAATTTGTGAATTCATGTAGTGCTGTGCTGTCTGTTAAGAAAATGATAGTTCGAACTTTATTTTAGTGTTTTGATATAGTTTATTCAAGAGAAACATATCAAATGAAGCATGACTGACATCACAATACCTTTCACTGAGGTTTCTCCCCATACTCACAAGAAGTGGATCACTCCCATCCTGGGCTCTCAGTGACGTGCCGTTCCTTTTCAAACTTCCCAAGCTGATCCCTCTTTCCTCCCTAAGAACCAAACTAACCGTTTCAAATGGTAGGATAAGTGTTTTCACTTTCATGTGTGTGTTTTGGAGGTACTGGAATTTTGTCTCCCAAAGGTTTGTATGGGTCAGTCATTCTGTTAAGAAATTCTCAGTTGACTTTTCTTTTTGGTATACTTTTTCATTTTGATAGCAGTGAAGTATATACAGTATAACAACGCCAACTTAATGATTTTGCAGTGACCAGCAGAAATCAGCCGAAGCTTGGAAACGGTACCTTCGTGCCGACGACAGCAAGATAGTGGACATCTTCGTGGGCCAACTCAAATCGACACTGCGATGTACGGTGTGTGGTCACTGCTCTGTGACATTTGATCCCTTTTGGGATCTCTCTCTGCCTATCCCCGTGCGTACGGGGCAAGTGCGTCTCCAGCAGTGTCTCGACAGTTTCACACGGGAGGAAGTCCTCGATGGTGATGAGAAACCTGTAAGTTTCCTCTGATATGTTGTGATGTTGTATTTTTATGCCCCTTTTTTGGTGGGTTGTAAGTAGCCAGATATAATACAAAAACATTTTATTAATTTGAAATAGAGTAAAATGTCTTTCAAATGCGATTTAGGTAGTTACAAATATTCTTTCATTTTAACTCATTAAGTACTCCAGATGATAGAAAGAAAAGAAGTGACTGATACACTGTAAGCCATCTTAAGTAAGTGGAGAATACTATAGATATTGAGAAAGGGGCAGTAACACAAAATTTTTCTTATTCAAGAGTAATACTTATTCACAGAGATCCAAATCAAAATTACTGTAATGGATGCATGGCATTCTTTTGTAGAATTACCCTTCTTGAATGTAAACTGAGACTGACTCAGAATCTTATTTTTGCAGACCTTCTCAGCTGTTATTAAATTTATTACCACTTTTATATATTTGAAAAATATGTTAATAGTGAAACAGATCGATTATGATAGATGTGTTACAATGGGGTTTAACAACAGTGTACTTTATTTTGTTTGTTTGAGAAAATAGTATGTGAGAGTGGTATGTTATGTGAATGACTGGGTCCAGCAAATGTACTTAGACCAATACTTAATTACTTAAAAATGTGGTCAACTCGTTGAGTCTCATACTTTTCTGGAAGTTGATGTGTCTGCAATTTCGGAATATGCCAACTCCTCGTGCCTCCATGTTGCATCCATACCTAATTTTATAACCATTTCATTGCAACATCAGTTTTCTTCTCTTTCAGTAGTGTTTAGTCACCTACATCACATTGTACCTTGATCTTAATTTTCTGGTTGATTCTGAAGGACATACACTTTCTTTAATACCTCTAATAGTGTGATGCGTATTCTCATTGTGTTTACTGTTTCAGAAATTTTAGTTATCATAATCTCTCTCAGGATTGCATATTTAAATTAAGAAAACAACCTGAAAATGAACCACCTGACAACCAGTTGTAATAGGAATTTTGTCTGTGGCCATACTATCTTCACAGTTAACAAACTTAATATTCACACCCTTATTGATGCAGAGGTCATCTTTTTTGTAGCTCGGTCTCCTCTTAACACTAGAATGTACATAAATGTGAACCTTTTCAGAAATAAATTGCCAGCTTCTTAATTCTCAAAAATCTTATTACAAATCTTCATAATGCCACTTTAGCGATATTCACATTTATGTGCACAGTTGCTGTGTATCAGATGTATGTTTTACTCCTTACTGATAAGACAGACATCAGCACCAGCAGCAACAGACATCAACTTGTATCATTTGGTATTTATTTACGACAATGTAGCTTACTAATTGTTCGATACATAATAAATACCTTCCTAATTCTTCCAAATATGGAATCAGATGTTGTGAACTGAAGTTGGTTCTAGTGAACAATATCCTTCAGTTTTTTTTATTTTATTTTTTTTATCCCACACATATTAGACTCAGGAAAGTTGGACACTCCTGGCTTGTTCTTTGGCTCTAGCTGTGCAGGAACTTGTTCATGAATACACAATATTGTTTGCTTTACATAAAAGTTCTCTGAGCATGGTACCACATCATGACTCTGGAGGAGGCCACGGTTACCATGACCAAAATATTGGTTTCATCAGTGATAATTACTTAGAACAAGACATGGTATCATACCAAGATAACTTTTATGTTAACTGTCTCTGGCTGTGGAAACTTATGAAATTATATTGTTTGGTTTGTTTGTGTGTTTATTTTAGATGGTCAACACAAAGATATTTTGATAGTTTTAAAAAATAATTTCCTAATTTGACATGTTATAGGACATAATTAAAAATTGGTGCATATGTATTCAAAATTAATATAAGTTGTCAAGTTATTTTTACTTGTTGCAGACATGTTCAAAGTGCCAGATGCGTCGAAAATGTACAAAAAGTTTCACTATCCAGAAGTTTCCGAAGATTTTGGTGCTTCGTATCCTTTCAGTCAAAAAGAAATTCTTCCATTGAGTAACAAATAAAACATTATTTCTAATGTAACAATTACATCTATTGCTACAACAGAAAAATTAGAACTGATTTTTGTATCAAGAATTAATTGAAAGTGGCAGCTGTTCTGGTAGAACTAGAAAAAATATTTTTCTTTTCATCTTGCAGCTGGCAAAGAATTATTTACCCCATTTGTGACCTAGATATATGGATTTCTTAAAGTAACTGAACTAATCAAATACTGTTGGGGTGACATTAATAAAATTTTTTAAAACATAAAGTGTTTCAACCACACCCCAGCCTGAACATGAGTAATAAGCAATTCACCAAAACAGTGCAGCTTAGGATTACTTTCATTAGATTGTCTTCTGAAGCAGATTTGACTGATTCTTTGCATACAGTCATTGTGTGCTTCACAGTATAGCTTGCACTGTGTTTACCTTGTCTATTCATCAACCATGAACTCTGCTTGTTCAAAACTTCCCATATCTTCTAACTGCCTGTACTCACAGTATCAGCCATCTATGTACTTGTTGAGCCTCCTGTTAATCCTCATCTCATTTTTTAGCTTATCTTCTTGTTATCTTCTTTGATACTAAACAGTGCTTTATGCTTCTCTTTTAATTAGCCTTTTCAATCTTTGTCCACTGATCTGCTCTTGTAAAAATTATATATTCTGGCAGTCTTTATCAAATAGTGCAGAACTGGTATAACCAGTGCTTTGGTGTGATGAAACAATTTGATTTGTAAGCCAAGTTAATATCCATTATTTCAAGAAGTTGCTTACTACCAGCATTTATGCAGTATGTAGAAGTAAGATGCCAAACTTTTGTTAAAATTGTAAAGTTCCGTTAACCTTACTATCAATGGCACATCAGTGCTTAAAAATGGATAGATCTTGAATATTAATGAACTTACTTTTCAGTTTTTACTTCTTCATGGAATTGTTCCCCATATTGTCCAAATCTTCCAAGTTGCTGTATTTATTCCTGCTCACATGAACGAGCAAGTAAGATGCATGATAGATATTGTTACAAATGGCATAGACACCAAAAATTTATCCACATTTATTTTGCATTGAAAAAAAAATGGAAACTACATTTGATGATTCCATATTTATTTGAACTCATATGTGCAAGAAATTCAGATACAGAATAGAAACAGTGTTCAAGCTGCAAAGTTTCCAGATTTGTGCTAAAGAAAGATGTGTGCCCAGTTTTCCTTGTATCTGTTAACAAGTTATTCTGACATTTCAATTCTGTGATATAAAGGTTTCATTTTCTGTTTGAACTGTGAATATGAATTTTCAAATTTTTACTTAATTCATTTATATTATTTTTGATGATTTTAGACACTTACAATATGTAGACACTGCCATGACATAAATCAGTTAAATTTTGGAAGAGAGATCTGCATGCATCTTTTGGCTCTGGAATGTGCATTGCTCCATATCTCTCTCCTGAGTGAGAGGAATGAGTGATCTAGGTAGAAATGTTCCTCAAATTGTGTTACCATATTTCATTATTGCATGCAATTTAGCACAATATGCAGTATATGCAATCCTGGCTTGTGCCGTGTCAAGCTTGTGTAGGGCATAGCATACTTTATGCAGCTTGCAAATGTTTATGTGCCACAAGTGTAGAAATTATAATTTCTGATGTAAAAATATTTTCAAGTCTCAGTGTTTCATATCAGTTCTTTTATGAAAGTTTAGGAAGACAGCTTTTTATATCGGTTATGACATTATTTTGTACCACCAGTCGTCCCATTTTCTGTTATTTCATTTATGGTTTCTTGTAGCTCATAATTTTTTTTATTCTACTGAGAATATCACCTGCAAAGAGTGTACTGGTTGTGGCACTGATGTTTTACAATGTGTCATTTATTTACAAAAGGAATAAGACTAGATTAAGTATTGAACTTTGAGATACGCATTGTAGCATCTCTCTCTATAACCAGAGTGGCCGTAGGAGAACACAGATGAAAGTTAAGAAAATCTGCTATCTATAGGAGCCAGTGACTCTAAGAGGTTGCAAATTTCCTCAGTTTTCACATATGTTCTCCTGCCACTTGTAATCTTCCACTTCCTTCCTTTTTCCAGCTATTGTCTACAGTAGGCAATGTCTTCTATGAAAAATTTGAGAGGAGCGAAGATTACAATACACTTTCTAGTTTACTCCACTTTTCGTGTAGTGTTAGCTCCAGTTATTTTTGTCTAAGGGTCTCATTCTTGGAACTGAAATTCTCACATTTTAGGTCCTCATGATTAAATTGATCTAAATAAATTTGAAGATTGTTGTTGCAGAATTTTTGTTGTTGTTGTTGTTGTTGTCTTCAGTCCAGAGACTGAATGCAGCTGTCCATGCTTCTCTATCCTGTGCAAACTTCATCTCCCAGTACCTACTGCAACCTACATCCTTCTGCATCTGCTTAGTGTATTCATCTCTTGGTTTCCCTCTACGATTTTTACCCACCACGCTGCCCTCCAATACTAAATTGGTGATCCCTTGATGCCTCAGAACATGCCCTACTAACCGATCCCTTCTTCTGGTCAAGTTGTTCCACAAATTTCTCTTCTGCCCAATTCTGTTCAATACCTCCTCATTGGTTATGTGATCTACCCATCTAATCTTCGGCATTCTTCTGAAGCATCACATTTTGAAAGCTTCTATTCTCTTCTTGTCTAAACTATTTATCGTCCATGTTTCACTTCCATACATGGCTATACTCCATACAAATACTTTCAGAAATGTTAATATATTTTGTCACATTTTAATATTTCATACAGTCTTTTGAATTATCACATTAACTAAGCCGAAATTAGATTGTTCACACAAAATACAAAAATATGTACAATCACATCAAAGGCATGCTCACTACTGCTTCACTCTGCAGTAATAACCTTATTCCAAAGGGCTTACAATTTTTCTTGGGGAATGACTTTCTGTTAATTTCATTCTGTTAATTTTAATTATTATTTCATAAATGAATCCAGAAAAAAAAACGTAGTAAACAGTACTAGATTGCATAATTCATAATTTCAAATGCTTCGTTCAGAGCTAGTACTTATGGATTGTAACATCAAAAATAAAATAATTCATTTTCATAAATTTTATCTTGAAATATAACGTATTGTATATAAAATAATCTGAAAGTTTTCAGAAAAACAGCTGAGATAATATTGAACCATCCAAAATTTGAAAAATAATACTGGTATCGACAACTATTGTTGAGGAAAAGTAATGCTAGAGGAGGATGTCCTGTTACACACACTATGTAATGGGTAGATTTTTGTCCAATTATATTACACTTTCAAAAATTGATTGTTCTTATTAATTTATAACAAGAGTGTAATTTTGCATTTCAGCCTTGATCATTGTGTGTTGTTGGCACTTAGTGTTTCCTTTTTGTAGTATATAAATTGTATCCGTTCAATAGGATGTTTTTAGTGTAGTCTGTCTTCTAAAATTTTGTGATGTCACAAACGTTTATAGTTGTTTATTTATTACTTCTGAACACATTCAAAATTTATTTAATGCGGGCACAATGATATAAGCTTGTAATTATGTACAATTTTTCCTTGCCTTTCTTAAAATGCAGAACTACTAGTTCAGCCATAGGAGCAGAACCATCCATCTCAAGCAATGACAGAAAATTAAAGTCAAGATGTCTGTCTTGGATGGAGCTTGTAATTTTCAAGTGGAAAAGGGGTCTTGTGACATATTGGACAGATAGAGAACTATGCAAGAAAAACAGTGATGTGGTTTATTCAATTTGATATTTGGAGAAAAGAACATCTATACATGCTATTAAATTGGATTTCAAACCAATGCCACTCAAGCAGACCACCCATTACCCACAGAGTGATGGTGAAACCTGTCATAAAATTCTGTGAAACTAGCTCTGTCACAGACAAATTGAAAGCTGGATGACCAAAAGTGGCAGTGAATGAAGCAACATCAACCACTGTTCATCATTCACTAAAAGTTCAGAGTATATTACGTGCCATATCTCGCAAGAAAGTGGGGTCAACCATACATCAAAAATGAGAATTTTGGCAACAAATAATGGCACCATTACAAAAATTACAGAGTATCACTGAGGGTGATACAGATCATTGGGGTCAGTTTGTGGAATGGGTGACATGCAAATTCTACGAAAACCTTCACTTCCCCTATGACACACTGTTTATGGATGAAGCTAATTTTTGTGTGGACAGAAGTAAGTAAACAGAATCACACTTACTGGTTGGATGAGAACCCTCACTGGATGGATCCATTGAAGGTAGTTGGCACATTGAAAGTGATCATTTGGTGTGAAATATGGAGTTCTCGTATTGTTGAGCAGTTTTTCAGTCAGGATACAGTAACAGCAGCCTGTTATCTGTAGTTGTTAGATGAAGGTATGTTGCCATCAATGCTTTCTAACGACGGGATATTTCCACCTTTTTTATTTTATTTATTTATTTATTTTTTTAGCATGATAGCGCTACACCTCTGTTATAAGCTAGCTGTCCATGTATACCTGGATATCCAGCTGCTTGGATGTGGATATCCAGGCATATCTGGATATCCAACTTCCCTGGGGGTTGATAGATCTGGTAGAATGGCCTCATCGTCCCCCAAATTTAAGTCAGTCAGATCCGTGGGGAGGGGGGTGGGGGGCGGGGGCTGTGAATGCAGTTGTGTATGTGGTGAAGATTGGGAGTGAACTGTTGATCTTGTGCTTGAATTCTGGTTTGAATTGTACCCAGGTCCCATAATATTCTTATTGAAATGATTTGTCAATGAAGGCATTGCATTGTGTGCAATTAAAAAAAAAAAAAATAGAGTTCCATGTGTTACTGTAAAATATAATTCATGTTAACTATTTTACTTATTTTTCTTTTACCCATTTTTGTTGAACTGAAACATAAAAGTACCAGGATAACTTGCTTTTCAGAGTTTCCATGTATTTGTGTTCTGAGCATACAAAATGCCCCAAACAGCATCAAGAATGATAGAAAAAAGTAATAGAAGGAAAGTGTTAGATCTACAACTTTGCTTCTACCATTTTTTCTCAAAGTTCAAGGCTTCATTGTGAAAAACTTACAAAAATTCAAAGTTTTGGCCATCACTGGCATCTACTTTCTCCCATCTTTTGGTCAGTGTATGGATCCTGCGACAGAACTGCAGTTGTTCGTATGACTGGAAGTGCTAATAAGCCAGGCCATGTGCCATTGATTGAAAAACATGGTGTTGAGAGGGACCAATGTCTGGAAAATATGGCAAATGGGGTAGGACTTTCCAGCCCAATATTTCCAAGTATATTTCTATGGGATTTGCGATGTGGGATAAGCATTGTCATGCTACAAAATCACCTCTTTGTATCTATCGCTGTATTGTGGCTGTGTGTCTTTCAGTGCTCAACTCAGATGCATCAATTGCTTTTGATAATGATCTCCATTGATTGTTTTCATTGATTTGAGTAGCTTAGAAAACCTTCTGTCTTCAACCACCATGGTGGTCTGTGACATCAAGATCACCATTCTTGAAGCACTGAAACCATTCTCTGCACTTTCTTTCATTAGTAGGTGCCTCATCACTCAATATTTTATGAGAGACAGCCATGTTAAAAACTTCCCTCAAATGGCGAGAACTGGGCTTGTAAGTTGATATATTTAATTGAGAATAACTTTATGATGCACAAATTGAATAATACTTTGATGGTGTTATGTTTACAAATTCATAATTTTATTTTATGACATTATTTACCACCTGTAACACAGCTTGCTATTGTGAAACAGCAGGAGCAAAGTTGTAAACTAAATCATTAATAAACAGAAAAGTACATTAAAGAGACTGAACATCATGTGAATACAAGCAAAAATTATATTGGAAACATTAGTAGAGAAAGCTGGCATCAATAAGTTCAGTTTGTATGAGAGAGTATCAACCTCAGATCGTTACGTGTTCATCTGTTGGTTAAGTGCCACAAGGAATGGGTGAAGCAGATAACAACTAACCTACAATGCACTAGACTACATTTTGAGCAGATTTTGTAGCCTTTATGTGTTATCACCAGCATTTGTCATGTTTTGTACAAAGTGTGACATAAACTGAGAATGAATAAAGCTAAATGGAAGACACTATCGTTTTTTTAATGCCATTCTCTGTCATTTTGACACATCACCTGTGTCTGTCTGATATGTCTCATGGCCTCCTTTTCCATTTAAAAATTACAAGTTGCATCCCACGAGGTAGCTCTCAAAGTGGCTTCCTCACAGCAGCATAGCCTTACAGGTTTTTCCCATCTCCCATCTCATATTACTCGACTTTAAATTTCTGTTTATCCAGCAGTTTTTGTTTTGAAAAGTTGTTCCAGGTCTATGGATCTGCCTGTGTTTTGCTGTTATGAGATAATTAGAAGTAAACATATCATCAAAGAGTCTTTGTCAGGTTCTGTGAAAAATGACTTTAATGCATACACGAAAACACCCACTGGACTTAAAAAGTTTATGTTGTCAGGTGCTGCTAGTCTGGTTTGAATCCAGGCTGTCTGTAAATGAACCAGACCATCTTGCACAGTGTATGATACATACAACTGTGTTGTTGTTGTTGTTGTTGTTGTTGTCTTCACTCCTGAGACTGGTTTGATGCAGCTCTCCCTACTACTCTATCCTGTGCAAGCTTTTTCATCTCCCAGTACGTACTGCAGCCTACATACTTCTGAATCTGCTTAGTGTATTCATCTCTTGGTCTCCCTCTACGATTTTTACCCTCCACACTGCCCTCCAATACTAAATTGGCGATCCCTTGATCCCTCAGAACATGTCCTACCAACTGATCCCTTCTTCTAGTCAAGTTGTGCGACAAACTCCTCTTCTCCCCAATCCTATTCAGTATCTCCTCATTAGTTATATGATCTACCCATCTAATCTTCGCCGGCCGGTGTGGCCGTGCGGTTCTAGGTGCTTCAGTCTGGAACCGCGTGACCGCTACGGTCGCAGGTTCGAATCCTGCCTCGGGCATGGATGTGTGTGACGTCCTTAGGTTAGTTAGGTTTAAGTAGTTCTAGGGGACTGATGACCTCAGGTGTTAAGTCCCATAGTGCTCAGAGCCATTTGAACCATTTTGAACCATCTAATCTTCGGCATTCTTCTGTAGCACCACATTTCGAAAGCTTCTATTCTCTTCTTGTCCAAACTATTTATCATCCATGTTTCACTTCCATACATGGCTACACTCCATACAAATACTTTCAGAAACGACTTCCTGACACTTAAATCTATACTCGATATTAACAAATTTCTCTTCTTCAGAAACGCTTTCCTTGCCACTGCCAGTCTACATTTTATATCCTCTTTACTTCGACAATCATCAGTTATTTTTCTCCCCAAGTAGCAAAACTCCTTTACTACTTTAAGTGTCTCATTTCCTAATCTAATTCCCTCAGCATCACCAGACTTAAATCGACTACATTCCATTATCCTCATTTTGCTTTTGTTGATGTTAATCTCAATTCCTCCTTTCAAGACACTGTCCATTCCGTTCAACTGCTCTTCCAAGTCCTTTGCTGTCTCTGACAGAATTACAATGTCATCGGCTAACCTTAAAGTTTTTATTTCTTCTCCATGGATTTTAATACCTACTCTGAATTTTTCTTTTGTTTCTTTTACTGCTTGCTCAATATACAGATTGAATAACATTGGGGAGAGCCTAGAACCCTGTCTCACTCCCTTCCGAACCACTGCTTCCCTTTCATGCCCCTTGACTCTTATAATTGCCATCTGGTTTCTGTACAAATTGTAAATAGTCTTTCGCTCCCTGTGTTTTACCCCTGCCACCTTGGAATTTGAAAGAGAGTATTCTAGTCGACATTGTCAAAAGCTTTCTCTTAAGTCTACAAATGCTAGAAATGCAGGTGTGACTTTTCTTATCTAGCTTCTAAAATAAGTCGTAGGGTCAGTATTGCCTCACGTGTTCCCATATTTCTACGGAATCCAAACTGATCTTCCCCGAGGTCGGCTTCTACCAGTTTTTCCATTCGTCTGTAAACAATTCGTGTTAGTATTTTGCAGCCGTGGCTTATTAAACTGATAGTTCAGTAATTTTCACATATGTCAGTGCCTGCTTTCTTTGGGTGTGGAATAATTATATTCTTCTTGAAGTCTGAGGGTATTTCGCCTGTCTCATACATTTTGCTCACCAGATAGTAGAGTTTTGTCAGGACTGGCTCTCCCAAGGCCGTCAGTAGTTCTAATGGAATGTTATCTACTCCCAGGGCCTTGTTTCGATTTGGGTCTTTCAGTGCTCTATCAAACTCTTCATGCAGTATCATATCTCCTATTTCATCTTCATCTACATCCTTTTCCATTTCTATAACATTGCCCTCAAGTATGTCGCCCTTGTATAGACCTTCTATATACTCCTTCCACCTTTCTGCTTTCCCTTCTTTGCTTAGAACTGGGTTTCCATCTGAGCTTTTGATATTCATACAAGTGGTTCTCTTTTCTCCAAAGGTCTCTTTAATTTTCCTGTAGGCAGTATCTATCTTACCCCTAGTGAGATAAGCCTCTACATCCTTACATGTGTGCTCTAGCCATCCCCGCTTAGCCCTTTTGCACTTCCTGTCGATCTCATTTTTAGACGTTTGTATTCCTTTTTGCCTGATTCATTTACTGCATAGGTTCGCAGGAGAGCTTCTGTAAAGTTTGGAAGGTAGGAGACGAGGTACTGGCAGAAGTAAAGCTGTGAGTACCGGGCGTGAGTCGTGCTTCGGTAGCTCAGTTGGTAGAGCACTTGCCCGCGAAAGGCAAAGGTCCCGAGTTCGAGTCTCGGTCGGGCACACAGTTTTAATCTGCCAGGAAGTTTCATATCAGCGCACACTCCGCTGCAGAGTGAAAATCTCATTCTGCATTTTTATATTTTCTCCTTTCGTCAATTAAATTCAATATTTCTTCTGTCACCCTAGGATTTCTACTAGCCCTCGTCTTTTTACCTACTTGATCCTCCACTGCCTTCACTACCTCATCCCTCAAAGCTACCCATTCTTCTTCTACTGTATTTCTTTCCCCCATTCTTGTCAATTATTCCCTTATGTTCTCCCTGAAACTCTGTACAAATTCTAGTTTAGTCAGTTTATCCAGGTCCCATCTCCTGAAATTTCCATTATTCAAGATATTGTGTGCAGAAATGGGAATGCTGATCCAGCTGTACACTTGAAAAGAAATCCATCCTTGATTCTCTTTGAGTAAACTTAAATAATGAAATATTATGGTACATTTAGATTGTAAGTATTTCAATATGTGAATGTGCAAATGATTATTTCTAATTAGTGGATTTGCATGTAAGCATCTGTGATTATTATTATTTATGATAAATGGTAAGATTAGCACTGTCGTACTGTGTTATCCTTAATGAAGAATTTAAGATTTGAAACGGTTTTCACCTACTGAAAGGTTCCGTGGTAAATTGAATGTGACTGTTGACTTTCCACTAACTGGCCTAGACCTGAGTGCGTATGCTGCTAACAGGGGTCAGGGTTGCACATACAACTTGTATGGAGTTGCAAACCACTCTGGAACAACTTACTCGGGACACTACACTGCGTACTGCAAGCATCCTTATACGGGAGAATGGCACGAGTACAATGACTCGAGGTGAGTCTTACATAATTTATTTCACTTTTGATCAAGAATGAAAAATAGAAATATTGTAGTCCACGAGTTAGCGAAATTTTTGTTGTGGAAGATGGTAAGAGATGGGAAACCCCACACTAATGCCATACCCTGTAAACTAGTTTTTGGGTGTGGCAGAGGGTACTTTGTGTACAACTGTCACTTCCCTCATTCTTGTTTTTACTAATGGTCCACACAAAAAACAATTGTCAGTAAGCCTCCGTGTGAGGTCTTTTTGCGACCTGTGCATTGGAGGAAGCAAAATGCTCGTTGACTGTACTAGGAACACATGCTCTTGGAATTGTAACAATAAACCATACAGTGATGTATAATATGCCTCTTGTAGCATCTGCCACTGGACTCGAGCGAGCATCTCTGTGTTGTTTTCACTCTTACTAAATGAACTACTTTTCTTTGGATCTTTTACCCCACTCAATGCTATATGGTACAGGTCCCAGACTTGGCGAGCAGTATTCAAGTATTGGTCAAATGACAGTTTTGTAAGCCATCTGCTTTGTGGGTGAACTACATCTCATCCTTCTCATGACTCTGTCTGTCTCTGCCATGCCCGCAATCAGTTTATGTGGCTATTCCACTTTAAATCATTCTGAATACATACTCCAACCCATGTGGGAGGCACAAACCACATTCCACTGAACCCACGATACCTGTAGCCACAGCAAAGCCACAAAGATGCCAGACCTTCACTCCACCATCACATTTCCAGCCCCATGCTGCACTTGAGTTTCAGGCAGCTGCTGTCCTGGGCGTTCATTGCACCCTGTAGTTTTGTTCATTGTTTTTGCTGTTGGAGGAGTTATTACTTCGTTTGCTGTTACTGTTATTTATTTTGTGGTACTGAACTATGCCAGAAAGGAGTTCATCAAAAGCTACAAGTGGAAATGTTCCTCGTCATTCTCTCGTCTGGGGAGAGGCATACAAGGTCAGTCAAGAGAAATGGTTTGATGCATTATGTGCCTATTCTGAGAGTGAAAGACAAAATGGTGGCCTACTGCTCTCTGTTAATGGTGTTAACCGATAGAACTGCTGCAGCTCTGTACATAAACAAAAAGACTTTTGTGAAGATCATCAAGGATATGTTTGAGAAATAAAAAGATCCTGGAAAAACATAGAAACTTGAAACTCTGGGGGAGGGGGGAAGCTGTATGGATAATCAGATTACCAACACAGACTGATCTGCCCGTAGCATTGCACGATCTACAATTTTACTGTGGGCATTTTTGTGGCCATAAGCTGTTGATGGAGTGGGAGAATGTAAGTCCATGGTGATGCCGATTTTTTTAAGACAGATCCGTAGCACAAATATTGATGAAGTAGTGTGGATTGATGAGATGTGGTCTGTTCTGGTCACATTGTCAAGCAGAACTGTAAAGATGACACAAGTAAATGAGCACTGGAAATGTCTTCCAGCAAGGGGAACAGACTTCTGTTTTATGATGCAGGCACCCCTGTAGCTAAGTGGTCAGTGTGGCTGATTCCTGGGGTGGGGGCCCAGGTTCAATTTGTGACAGGGTCAGAGATTTTATCTACTCACAGACTATGTGTTTCATTGTCCTCATAGTCATTTCGTCATCATTGATGTGCAAGTCACTGAAGTGGTGTCATATAAAAAGACTTGCACTAGGCAGCTGAATAACACCAGATGGTGTCTCCCGGCCAGTAATTTCATTTCAGTGGTGATCTGTTCAGTACAGATATAGATGTGTGAAGAAATTTATTCTGAAGATTTGATGGGAGTATTTAATATTTAATTTTTTTTATTACCATGTAGTACATGGATCCATTTATATTATTTATTTAATCATTCTGATCCTACATGTATAGAATATATACAAGGATATTCAACATGGTTAAGTCTTTACAAGATAAAATACAGTTTGTATTGGATTCTGGAGGACTAGATATTTAAGTAATTTAGCAAAGAACCACATATATACAACAAACGTTAGAGACAACATACAAAGTAGAATATTTGTAATGCATCTTTATTTTTGTTGTTTGGTTTCTAGGTACTTTGTCAGACTGTAAAAGCAATGACCAATGAAATATGCCTTTAGTTCAGCCTTAAAACTACTGTGTTTACTTACTGACTAAGTATGGTTTTGCAGATTATTGTAAATTTTTATCCCAATATGTAGAGTGCTTTTTTGGCACAATGATGTTCTCACCTGTTTCATATGAAAATCAGATTTTTTTTCTTGTCTCGTATGCATGTATATCTTCATTTTTTAATAAGATATCTGGGTGTCTATCAATATATTGTTTTATGAAAACTGACATTTTGTAGATAAAAATCCAATTAAGAGGAAGAACTGACAAGTTTTTGAATATGAGTCTTCATGATTTCCTATTATTTACTCATTCAATAATTCTTAATATTCTCTTTTGCATTTTGGGAAGTTTAATATTTATTGTTGTATTGCCCCAGAAGATTGTGCTATATTTAATTACAGAATACACATAGGAGTAGTATACATTTAACAGGCTGGCTTTGCTGCAACAAGTTTTTAAGATCCTTATCATGTAGTAGGTTTTGCTTAGTTTTCTTTGCAAATATTCAATGTGTACCTCCATTTTGTGTTGTTCTGGAGCCAGAGTCCCAGAAATTTTGTGTTGTCAACACTTTCAAGAACTCTGTCCCTTAGTTCTATTTGTATGTTTAGGTGGTGCCTTTCTTTTAGATTATAGAAGTTCAGTGCTACTCTCTTTTCTTTGTTTATAATTAGCTTGTTATAGTTGAGCCACAGTTCTACACTGTTCATTGTTTGGATGGCAGAGTCTTTCACTTTTTCTTCTGTTTTCCCACTAGTAAGGAAGCTTGTATCATCTGCAAATTGGAGAGTAGTTTGGCAATACTTGTTGTACGTAAGATCATTGACATAGAGGAGAAACAGAATGGGTCCTAATACACTGATCGTTGAGGAACACCATATTTCACATTTTCACATCCTGAATAGTAGTAGCTGATTTTGTTGTGGTCAGTATATTGCACTTCAACAAACTGTTTGTGACCACATAGGTATGTCCTGAGCCACTCATTGGATATACCTCTAATTCCTAGTTGGTCAAGCTTCTGCAGTAGGGCATTATGGTCAATGGCATTGAAAACTTTGGATAAATCAAGACAATGCCCGTCACAAACCCACTCGCATCCAGTTTAGCACAGATTTCATTAAGAAATTCAAATATTGCTCTCTCAGTTGAATAGCCTTTCCTGAAATCATGCTGTGAGGGAGAGCGAATTTTATGTTTATTCCGGAAATCAGACAATCTCTTATAAAAAAATTTTTCTAAAATTTTTCAAAATACAGGCAATAGGGCTATTAATCTATAATTTGTAACACCTCCTGGATTTCCTTTTTTGAGCAATGGTTTCAGTTTTGCTGTTTTTAAGCAAGAAGGGTAGGTTCCTGATGCCAGTGAGCTGTTGCACGAGTGTGTCAAGGGTTCAGCTAAGGCAAGACAGCATTTTTTAATTATTGCATCTGGTATTCCATCAATTCCACATGTGTACCCTGTTTTCAAGGTTTTTATAACTGATAAAATTTCTTCAGTGTATGTGGGTGAAAGTAACAATGATTTAGACACATTTCTCATGCTATTCGATGATGGAGGTGATATTTTGTTGTGTTCTTCCAGTCCACTCACCAACTGTTCACTTATGTTTGCAAAATATTTGTTGAAGGTCTCTGTAGTTTGGTTGGGCAAGAATCAAACATTTATATATTGTTTGGTTTCACTTGTTGTTTGATTTTTTTTATAACTTCTCATATAGCTTTAAATTTGTTTTTTGAGCTTTCAATGTGTTTGTCATTTGCCATTAACAGATTTCATATTTGATAGGATACTAGCTGACAGACTGATATTCATTTTGCCAGTTTGATCTCTGACCAAGATGAACATCTTCCTTTCGTTCATTATTACACAGTATGTACTCTTGCAGTAGACTCGGTGTGAGATGATCGTGGATAGTTTCTGTATGCGCGACACAGCTTCTTTGCATGTCTACAATACAATTTTGTCAATGTTTCTACAGCAACAGTTCTTCACATATCTATAGATGGCTATTGTTTTCTCCTACAGCCATCTTTACTTCACAGTTGAAAGCTGTCAAAAGCACTATCAGATCTCACAGATTTCCTTAAGTTGACTTGATTGTAGGTGTGAGTTAGTAAGAAAGAATATGTGTATTAAAACAGTATGCATGATGCAGCATTTTTTCACACATCTCAGTGTTTGACATCACATCTCTTGAACTGTGTGTTGGTACATTCAGCAGCACATGTGGATACTGTCTGCAAAATGTGTTGCAAATAGAGTTACTAACAAAGAAGTAATAAATTTAAACAACATGCATGATTGTGCATGATGCGGAAGTTTGTCATGTATTTCATTATTTATGACATTATATATCCTAAACTATAATAGGTATGTGGTTCTTATACCAATAGCAATTGTTGCCTGACAGAAAGGGATATGTGTACCAAGTTTGATTGAAACTGGTTCAGTGGTTTTTTAGGAGATGTGGAACATACACGTGTGCACTCTCTCTCTCTCTCTCTCTCTCTCTCTCTCTCTCTCTCTCACACACACACACACACACACACACACACACACACACATGCATGCACGTACATTTTTATAGTGGATTCAATTGCATCATCCATTTTGAATGGCTACTGTATGGACAAATGAGAAGCAATGTGGGTTTCTTGCTAGTCCGACTCCTATTATACACGCCTGCTGCAAGAGTCAATGAAGCGACTGCTCTGTTCCTTCTTCTACTTTCCATGCCTCCTTAAAATTAGTCTTACTTCCTCGTAAATCTCAAACCTACCCACCAGTCTTACTCTACAGGATTAGCTCTTCAATCACACTGAAAATTTCCTTGAATTTATCTCCTACCATTGTTTTAGTTTGTCATTGTATTATATTTACATCATTTGTATTGCACACTCTGACATGCCCAAAATCAGTTTGAGCAGTCCAGACTGTGTTAGTATCAATAAAATTTTCTTTGCATATTAAATGAATATTATGTCAGTGTTCTATAGGATTTTTTGTTACCAGAATAGTACCACAAAATGTAGAGAAAATGGGGGCACATTTAATGCAACACTTTCCTTTGAGTGCAGTGTGAAGCAGTGGTCAGTATGCCATGCACTCATCACATACAAGAATATACAACATTGTTGTTGTTGTGGTCTTCAGTCCTGAGACTGGTTTGATGCAGCTCTCCATGCTACTCTATCCTGTGCAAGCTTCTTCATCTCCCAGTACCTACTGCAACCTACATCCTTCTGAATCTGCTTAGTGTATTCATCTCTTGGTCTCCCCCTATGATTTTTACCCTCCACGCTGCCCTCCAATACTAAATTGGTGATCCCTTGATGCCTCAGAATATGTCCTACCAACCGATCCCTTCTTCTGGTCAAGTTTTGCCACAAACTTCTCTTCTCCCCAATCCTATTCAATACTTCCTCATTAGTTATGGCAACATATCCACTGTGAAAGACATTGCCATTATATTAAGTTACGAGAATGCCATGTAGAGGATGCGCAACAGCATCTGTCAACAACGAGATGCAGTCTTGAGGCACAAGTTGTTCTCAGTTTCAGTTTATGCATTCAGTTGAGGTGGATTTCTTCTTGACAGCATTATAAAATTATTTAAATATACTTTTCAGGAATGGGGCTGTTAGTCACTTGCATGTTCCATGGATCATAATTTTGACCTCTCACTGTGATACAGAATGGATTAGTTTTAAATTTCAGTTCATTTCTCAGTGGAAAATATGGCAACATGCTGACTATTTACAAGGTTTTTTAAGAGCTGTAATTTTTTTATATGCGGACAGTGATTTACATTAATGTTTAATGTCTCTATCCCCCCTCCCCCAACTCACACACACACACACACACACACACACACACTACTACTACTACTACTACTACTACTACCACTATTACTACTACTACTACTACTACTACTACTACTACACATTCAGAAATTCTTCTGTGGAATTGTCAAGCAGATGTGATTTCAATTTGTATTTGAACTTAATTTTATTATCCACTAAGTTCGTTACATCGCTGAATGTGTAGTCAAAGATTTTTGTGGCTTATTATGCCACTCCTTGTGCCACACACAGGTTAAATGATGGATTGTGTAAATAATTTATTCTTTTAGTATTGTATTTATGGATGTTACCATTGTTGTCAAACTGTGTATGATGGTTCATAACAAACTTCATAACAGAGTAAATGCTATGTGTGACTGTTGTCATTATGCCAGACTGTATAAACAGCTGTCTACAAAAAGTTCTACAGTCTGTACTAAACATTATCCTTATCAAACATTTTCATGCAATGCACTCCCTTTTTCCTTAGTGATGAGCTACACAGAATACAGTGACATAAGACATTAATGACTGAAAGCAGGAAAAGAAAGTCAACTTTTTGACATTTTTATCTCCTTAATCTGATATTATCCATAATGCAAAAGTTGCGTAGCCTTGATATTGAAGATGCACTGTAACATGTGGCCTCCAGTTCAGACTCTTATCAGTAGAAGCACCTAAGAACCCAGAACATCTTTCATCTTTTTTGATTTAACCTCATTTATAATTTCTAATGGTGTGGTGAGGCCTTGGGCAATACTGAATAACATTTACGGAGTTTTATCTAAATTTAATGACATTCTATTTCCAGAGAATCAATTATTAATTTTCAAAACAATACATTTTCAGCTTTGGAAGTTACTCTGCTAGACTTGATTATAATACTTGCTTTATCAGCAAACAGAACTGCTGCTGGGTATGCAATGGAAGATTGTTAATATATAATGAGAGCACAAGCGGAGCCAACAACGATCACTGTGGTTCACCTCAACTTAACTGTATTATATTCTGAAAGCATTGTCTCACTAGGAGGCCTCTTGTCCAGTGTTAAGTATGTTGTATGTGAGACAGTGTGATCAGAGGTGCAGTGGTGGAGAAATTATGACACTGTGCTACAACTGACATGCTCCCGTATATTTTCCATGTTAAGAAAGGTTGCCAAATCTACTCTGTTTCTCCTAAAATTTCATAGTTAGGATCTGTAGTTTTCTGCATTGTCTCAGTTGATAAGTTAGTCCTTTACAAACTTCTGTATGGCTGTTTGGCTTCAGTTGTTCACAAATTGTTCCAAGAAATTTCCGGGATTATGGACATGCCTCAAATGTTTCCTAATTAAACTGGAATTGATGAACAGATTATTCAGACAAAAAGGTAAAGTAATAAAAATATGTAATCTGAAAGCAGGAACAGGAATTATAGCACAATGGCATTCAGGAATTTTACTTGTGAAGTTGCAGTTACCACATTGTTCAGTGAGATGCGTTATTCTTATTTATAGATTCTTCCATCACTTCTTGTTAGGACAATTCTACTGATCAGTAGAATAAAAACAGTTTACTTCTTATTCAACCTCAATAAAAAATGTTTTACTTCTTATGGGTTCCGAGGGTTCTTTAGCAAATGGCTTGTTTTACCTGGATCATTGGGAAGGCGTACAGACCACAATATTTTAAGCACATAATTGAGATCATGTCATATGATGATTTGATAGTAATGTTTTGTTGAACTTTGATGTGTTCATTTGTCTACACGTTTTTTTGCACCTCTGTGTATACTGTGAATGACATGTGCCTTCCCACAATGACAGGAACGTGACTTGTAACTGGTTTATATTGCTTCTGCCATACCTTTATTCATTCCACAACTTTTGGGGCTCTCCTTTATGATGGATGATGTGTGAATGAACAGACAGAATTTTGGCTCCTGTGACGACATTCTGTGTGACCTCATATTAGCTACCAGCTGGCACTAATTTTTTTTCTTCAAGAAAGACCTCTCTCTGTTTTCTTCTGAGTGTTGTTCCCTTCATGGGCATCCCTGCTGGCTATTTTTCTATTCTGCACAGTGTAGTGACATTGACATTTTGTGTCTATGGGAACGTCTTTCATTGTTTTTTGTATTTGTTTCATCTTCTCTTATGCCCCCTTACTTCTTTGAGCTGAAGGGAAAAATGTAATTTTTAAATTAGATTGTGCTTGGATTCTCTTATTAATACATTTGATATGCAACCTCATTACAAGTGCTGACAACATTTGTAGGCTCATTCTAATAGATTTAAGGGAGTGCAGTGAATGCCCTCTACCATTGATAAATGTTGAATGGGATGTTGAAGACCGGGAAATTGTCCTTGTTTTTCAATTCTGTCATTAACGTATCTGGATATTGAGTGTTTAAAATATATAAGATACATTTAAAGGGTGGCACAATAAAATCGTGACAATAGGTTTCATCACTGCAAGTTTAGGTACTTTTCTTTAAATCTCTTCCTGAATTTGAGCCTGCTGGGGGCGTAAGACTCAATAACTGTTGGAGATTTTTGGTGAAATGTTTGAGCTGAGTGAAAACAAAGATTCCCTGTAAATTACATAATAAATTTTTGCCTGGATATTACTAGTCAAAATGTTGTTGTTGTGGTCTTCAGTCCTGAGACTGGTTTGATGCAGCTCTCCATGCTACTCTATCCTGTGCAAGCTTTTTCATCTCCCAGTACCTACTGCAACCTACATCCTTCTGAATCTGCTTAGTGTATTCATCTCTTGGTCTCCCTCTACGATTTTTACCCTCCACGCTCCCCTCCAATACTAAATTGGTGATCCCTTGATGCCTCAGAACATGTCCTACCAACCGATCCCTTCTTCTGGTCAAGTTGCGCCACAAACTTCTCTTCTCCCCAATCCTATTCAATACTTCCTCATTAGTTATGTGATCTACCCATCTAATCTTCAGCATTCTTCTGTAGCACCACATTTCGAAAGCTTCTATTCTCTTCTTGTCCAAACTATTTATCGTCCATGTTTCACTTCCATACATGGCTACACTCCATACAAATACTTTCAGAAATGACTTCCTGACACTTAAATCAATACTGGATGTTAACAAATTTCTCTTCTTCAGAAACGCTTTCCTTGCCATTGCCAGCCTACATTTTATATCCTCTCTACTTCGACCATCATCAGTTATTTTGCTCCCCAAATAGCAAAACTCCTTTACTACTTTAAGTGCCTCATTTCCTAATCTAATTCCCTGAGCATCACCCGACTTAATTCGACTACATTCCATTATCCTTGTTTTGCTTTTGTTGATGTTCATCTTATATCCTCCTTTCAAGACACTGTCCATTCCAATCAACTGCTCTTCCAAGTCCTTTGCTGTCTCTGACAGAATTACAATGTCATCGGCGAACCTCAAAGTTTTTATTTCTTCTCCATGAATTTTAATACCTACTCTGAATTTTTCTTTTGTTTCCTTTACTGCTTGCTCAATATACAGATTGAACAACATCGGGGAGAGGCTACAACCCTGTCTTACTCCCTTCCCAACCACTGCTTCCCTTTCATGTCCCTCGACTCTTATAACTGCCATCTGGTTTCTGTACAAATTGTAAATAGCCTTTCGTTCCCTGTATTTTACCCCTGCCACCTTCAGAATTTGAAAGAGAGTATTCCAGTCAACATTGTCAAAAGCTTTCTCTAAGTCTACAAATGCTAGAAACGTGGGTTTGCCTTTCCTTAATCTTTCTTCTAAGATAAGTCGTAAGGTCAGTATTGCCTCACGTGTTCCAGTGTTTCTACGGAATCCAAACTGATCTTCCCCGAGGTTGGTTTCTACTAGTTTTTCCATTCGTCTGTAAAGAATTCGTGTTAGTATTTTGCAGCTGTGACTTATTAAGCTGATAGTTCGGTAATTTTCACATCTGTCAACACCTGCTTTCTTTGGGATTGGAATTATTATATTCTTCTTGAAGTCTGAGGGTATTTCGCCTGTCTCATACATCTTCCTCACCAGATGGTAGAGTTTTGTCAGGACTGGCTCTCCCACGGCCGTCAGTAGTTCCAATGGAATATTGTCTACTCCGGGGGCTTTGTTTCGACTCAGGTCTTTCAGTGCTCTGTCAAACTCTTCACGCAGTATCATATCTCCCATTTCATCTTCATCTACATCCTCTTCCATTTCATAATATTGTCCTCAAGTACATCGCCCTTGTATAGACCCTCTATATACTCCTTCCACCTTTCTGCCTTCCCTTCTTTGCTTAGAACTGGGTTTCCATCTGAGCTCTTGATATTCATACAAGTGGTTCTCTTATCTCCAAAGGTCTCTTTAATTTTCCTGTAGGCGGTATCTATCTTACCCCTAGTGAGATAGGCCTCTACATCCTTACATTTGTCCTCTAGCCATCCCTGCTTAGCCATTTTGCACTTCCTGTCAATCTCATTTTTGAGACGTTTGTATTCCACTAGTCAAATGTAGAGTGGAAAATCAACAAATGGGCTATCAAATTGACCAGCATGAACTCCAGCTTTGCAAAAGACTTTTTTATTGAAACTCATGCTGGTAAATTTGATACTCAAACCCCCCCCCCCTCCCACACACACACCAGCATTCTTTTTCTCCCTCTCCTCTCCCAACTTTTCAACCACTCTCCCCTCTCTTCTCTTTCCCCTCCCTTTCTCCCTTTGTCCCACTCTTTTTTTTTTTTTGCTATGAAAAGTTGAACAATAGTCCATTGTGTAATTTATTGGTAGTCTTTGTTTTCAATCCAATCAAACATTTGACCAAAAATTTCGAGTCTACGAGCAGCATTTGACTAAAGTTTGCTTTTTGGTTTCCACTGTGAGAGAACTGTTGCTTCTCACAGTTTATTACAAAAATGGTTTGATTTTAGTTGGTATCTGATGACAAGATTCCCACTTAGTGGGAAAATTTAAATCTAGCCACATTATGTGACTAAACTATTAATGTTTGAAAAAAAAAGTTTCTCTACACTAATAGTTAAGAGTTAAAACAATATATTTAGAAAATAAAACCATTTCAATTACTGATTGAAGTCAACAGCACACTCGTCCATGTTGCATAATGATTGCATTCACAACCTCAAGCATTACCAGTAGCATAATGTGGACACTAGCAGCCACATGATGACCTGTTACACGTCACATGATACATTCGGTCTTGATTTGTCCTCTGCCTTGTTAATTGTCTATGTCACACCTATGCCACAGTTTTTAGAAGGGGAAAGGCCTTAGCAGTGTAGAAAAAGTTGTTGCATGATACAGTTTCCTGTCCTTGCATCGTGTGTTAAAACCCCCAACACCTCACCATTTGTGGAGTAACCATGCAATACATTATTGATAATGTTTCTCCCCTGAATGGCAGACAAGAAATGTGGCATTCAGTTTATACATTAGCAGAATAATTGGCTGGTTTCCAGTTTCAGTTGTAGTATTCTCTGTTTTTACCCATGTCAACACAGTGACATCATCGTTTTACACTTCATTAATGTAAGCATGTTGATATTTATTTCAAGAAGTATAAGTTGATTTCTCCTTTAATAAAACCAGATGTTGGTGTTGTTGTCATAGTCTCCAATCCAAAGACTGATGTGATGCAGCACTCTAAGCTAGCTGTGCAAACCTCTTCATCTCTGTATAACTATTGTAACCTGCTTACCGTAGTCAAGTCTTGGTCTGCCTCTACATTTTTACCATGCACACTTTCCTCCATTATCAAACTGATTATTCCTTGATGCCTAAGGGTCTGTCCTACCAACTGATCCCTTCCTTTAGTCAAGTTTTACCATAAGT
The DNA here is from genome assembly GCF_023864345.2 of Schistocerca serialis cubense. Classification (NCBI taxonomy): domain Eukaryota; kingdom Metazoa; phylum Arthropoda; class Insecta; order Orthoptera; family Acrididae; genus Schistocerca; species Schistocerca serialis. The sequence goes on along the minus strand of NC_064646.1, from coordinate 468,121,412 downwards.
TTCTTGTCTCCCAAAGTTGATTCAATAGCTCTTCATTAATTTTCCAATTTACCCATCTAATAAACAGCAGTTTTTTGTAATGCCACATTTCAAAAGCTCATATTTATTCTTACACACTGTTACTGTGCAATACCACTATTCAAATAAATATGTTCAGAAAAGATTTCAAACACTTAAATTTATGTTATATGTCAAAAATTCTCTTTTTTTCAGAAAAGCTTTTGTTGTTACTGCCAGTCTGAATTTTATCTTCTCTTCGTCTGCCATCATCCCTTATTTTAGTACTCTTGTTTTACTTTTGTTGATGTGCACCATGGAACTCTTTCCACAGGACTATTTGCTCCAGTCATCTGCTCTTCCAAGTTCTCTACTGTCTCTGACAGAAGTGTAAAATCATTGACCTCCATCACATCCTGTGCTCACAATCCCCCCTGGCCTAAACTTCCACTATCATGTTCCCACTGCCTCATCTTGCCTTTTCCCTTCTCTCTTCTGTCTCCACTGCTCCTTCTCCATCCAAATCATGCACCGCCCTTTCCCACTTTCCTCTCCAAACCCCCCCCCCCCCCCCCCCTGCTCCCCCTCCACACACACACACACACACACACACACACACCAGCATTCTTCTTCTCCCTCTCCTCTCCCACCTTTTCAACCACTCTCCCTTCTCTTTCCCCTCCCTTTCTCCTTCTTATCTTCATCTTTCTCTCCTTTTCCCCCCCTTTTCCCTCTTCTTACACCTCCATTTGTTGTGCCCTCTGTATTCTTTTCATGTAATTGTTCAGATGCAAAGCCATTCGTCCAGAGATCTGCCTCTTTTCTGCTATTCCCTCCTTGCGTCCTTCCCTGCCAGCTCTCCACCTCCATGAGCTCAGGAAATAGCTATCAGTAGTGAAGAAGTATCAGTAATTAGTTTTGTCATGGCCACAAGAGTGAATGTTTGGGTGCCTGTGAATGTGTGTACTGTTGCTAGAAAAACAAGTAGTGCTCGAAAACTAGTGTGTATGCTGTCACCTGTTTCTGTGCTATGTGCATTGATCCACAGTGAGTGACTGCCTTTCCCTTATTTTACAAATTTAGTATATTGTATGTTATTCAGTGATTTTTACTGGGCCTTGGTTTTTGCCTACTTGATACTCTACTGGCTTCACTATTTCTTCTCTCAAAACTACTCTTTTATTTTCTGTTGTTTTGATTTCCCCTATTTCTGTCTGTTGTTGTATAATGCTGCATTTGAAACTACTAGCAGCATCAGGTTCCATTTCCTACGTTCGTCCAACTTATTCAGCTTTACTCTGTAGTTTAGCCAATAAATTATGTTCACATCTGCCACTGGAAATGTTCTATAATTTAAAGTTTTGTTTCAGAATCTCTGTCTTACCATTATATAATGAATCTAAAATCTTGCAGTGTCTATGCAGATCTTCATTGTATACAATGTTGTTTCATGATTTCTAAACCAAGTGTTAGCAGTGATTAAATTGTGTTCTGTGCAAAATTCTACAAAGGGTCCCCTGTTTTTCATTTCCCGCATACCTGTTTCACTATGGGTTTTCCTTCATTTCCTTTCCCTACTATCAAATCCCAGTCTCTGCCCCCCCCCCCCCCCCCCAAAAAAAAAAAAAAAAAAAAAAAAAAAAAAAAAAAAAAAAAAAAAAAAAAAAGGTTAAAAAAATTCCACAATTACAGCTTCATCTCTCCTATCTGAATACTTTCTTTTATCACATCATAGATTATATTTTTGTCATTTGCAAAGATAGTAAGATATAAACTTAAACTATTATAGTGGGCAGTGGCCTTTATTTATCCTAACTATGATAATCCAGTCACTTTGTTGTTAATAATAGATTACATTCATTCTTATTTTCTTATTCTATATCAGACCTACTCCTGCATTACTGCTATTTGATTTTGTAGTGATAGCTCTGTCTCTCCTGCCACCACACTTCAGTAATTGCCAATATATCTAAGTTCAGTCTATCTGTATCTCTTTGTAAATTCTCTAAATTACCTACTCAATTAAGGGATCTAACATTGTACCATCTGACCCACGTAATACCAGTTTTGTTTTTCCTAATTACCAGATCCTCCTGAGAAGTCTTGCCTGGAAGTCCAAATAGGGGAATATTTTATCTCTGGAGTAATTTACTCAATCATCATTAAGCTATGTAGTGAGCAGCAGGAAATGCAACAGTTGTAATTGACCCTTACTTTCAGCTGCTGATAGTTACAGCACAGCAAGGTTAAGGCAACTGACGTTACAAGGCTGAATCAGTCAACCGTCATTACTTTTGCCCCTGAAACTACTGAAAGGGCTGCTACTCCTCTTCAGGAACCATAGTTAGTCTAATATCTCCAAAGGCACCCTTCCAACATGATTGCACCTATGATACTGCTATCTGTATTGTTCAGGCATGCAAGCCACCTCACTATGGCACAGTCTATGATTCATTGGGGGAGGGGAGGGGGGGGGGGGGAAGAAATGAGATGTTACATCAGTAACTAAATATTGAAATTAGATGTGTCATTTATTTATATTCTGAATTTCATTCATTTATTTCAATGAGAACAACATGCTTCAAAGAAATTATTTTCTTGAGCTTCTGATACTTGGTTGAAAGTTTAAATAGAGTCAAAACAAGAGAACAAAGAAAGACAGTTTCAGGAAAGAAAACTATTAAAGTTGTTGCAAAAGCAAACTTTTCAGCCAGAAAACTCACCAATCACCACTTTTTTTTAACAGGTAATTTTAAATCACTAAGGCTTTATCTTCAGGCACATAACATGACAACATTTTAAGTTTGTATGTCTAATCATTTATAAACAAAAACATTTGAATGCTAATTTTGCCAAAAACAGATGTGAGTTCTGCCAAGAATAGATGTAAATTTTACCAAAAATAGATGCTAAATTTTAAATTTCCCAGTCAAAATGGGACTTAGCCTCCTTATTTGTATGACTAAATCCTTAAACCTGAGGCACACTGCCCTGCATCTTAGAAAATGTTATGAACTATATTTTACATTTGTGAGTGCTTTAAATTATTTTCTTCTCAGTTTTGTTGTCTCAGTGCTCAACATAAATTAATTTATTTCTTGTTGAGACAAAAAACTGCTTTAGCTGTAAAATAATTTTATTCTTTATTTTCATGTGAGCACTTCTAATTTGAATGACACTGAAATATGTAAAATAATTAAACTCTTAAGTTTACCTTTGGTTTTTTCCCTTCTGTTTTGCTGTTTTAGAGGTGGTTTGCTGAATATTTGTAACATGTTATCTATAGAACTGTCATATAAATGTTGAACTCCAGTGAAACAATGTTGATTGTCTACTAATCTCCGATCGTTGATGATATTTGTTACAGGGTATCAACCATTTCATCTAGAAGTATCATGTCAAGTGAAGCCTATGTCCTATTTTATGAACTTTTTGGACACACGTCACATTTATAATCTTAGTGTGCCTCCATTATATTGTGCTTCACCAGTTGAAAAGTGAAAGAACACTTAAAATCTCAGATTTTATACAAAATTTGACATTGGTCATTGTATTATTTATTTAATTTTGAAATTAACTGAGGAGGTGTTGCCTGTTTTTTATTGCTGGAAAGTTTTTTAAATTATATGTTTGTTTTAAAGCAATGTAACAAGCAAATTGTGTGAAAGAGAAAGTGAGAAAGACACGTCAGAAATTTTAAGAAAATTGTATATTATTAAAATAAAAGAGAAACTATCAAACTTCTCATAATATTATGAGCAAGAGTAATGAAATAATTTCATTATTTGTCATAAAATAACCTGCATGATGCACTAGTACAAGCAAAATGTCCCTGTTATTGTCATTGTGCATCAGAGCTAACTATGTTTAACAACTGAGTGGATTTTTTTTTTTTTTTTTTTAATATATGTAAGAATCATTATGCCTGTGAGTATTTTTTCAATTTTAAAAATATTTTATAAGGGTATAGAAATGTTACCATAAGCAATGTATTGCAAATGTTCTCTTTTGACTTATATATCATGAGTTCATCTTTGGTACTTACGGTTAGTATTACTTGACCAAGGATCTAACAGTTTATCTTTAATTTATTTTACAAATGAATCATTATTTTTACTATTTCATGAGTAATGTTAAGCTGTTTAGTTTCTTTCAGCATGATACACTGTACATAATTTACAGGCTGAATCATAGATGATCAACTTCTTCCCTCTTAATAAATGGTGCCAGGTATATGGAATTCAGTTTTTAACTGTGTTATAGGTCCAGTATTTGTGTGGAAAAAAACCCTATTTATTCTCAACATAAATATTTCTGTTCATGAATTTATATCATCTAAGATGTCAAGGATAGGTATATGTGTAATACATCTGGAAGGTACACAAATAATAATTTCATAAGAAGCTAAGTGGAAGTGATGAGAGAGTAAAATTAGGCGGGGGAGGGGGGGGGGGGGGGGGTGACACATCCTGAAAATCAATAAGAAAATATAAAAAAATAAAAAAGATTTCAGCTATAAACTTAAACTTGAACCATTCACTCTTCCTGTACATGTATTGCTTCTCTGTAGAAGAAGATCATTATCATAATTTAAGAAATATTTATTGTTGTTGCTTGCCATGTGGTGTCTTTTGTAAATATACCAGTGTCCATAAGAAATACTCTACTTTTGGCCATAACTATCAATGATAAATGTTGATGGTTTCCTTAAATGGCATGTATCTTTTTATTGCACCTCTATGAAGGTGGGTTGTGAATACAGAGCTCGATTGTGATTGGTGTTGATATTTCAAGTAATTTTTGTGATTATAATTGTGATAAGTAGCACTGTGATGAAACTTTATAAGCTTACGTCAGCAGACAACAATGAACAATTCATGGACTAATATAGATTACAGAAGATGGCATTGTGTCATATAGTAAACATTGTTTTAGGGTATATTGCGTTGTACACTGGCAAATAATAGTGGAAAGCATTGTTGGTTTCTAAATGACAGTCATGTTGGAAAGTAATTTAGTCTTAGATTCACTGTCAAATATCATTTTTCTATTCATTCCAACATATTATTTATTAATATAAATGTTTTGTTGTACTCTTATTGTCTAGAAGAATTTGTTTTACTAGACATAACCAGCAGTAGTTGAAGCATTGCAAACACAGTGTACATACATTTAAACAGCTTATCATTTGTGGAATTTCTCTGATGCTTATGTAATTTGTGACCATGACTGATGCAGGGAGCACAGTCCTAATAATCTGTGATGCAGATTAATATTGTAGAAAAAAGCTGAAGAATCTCAACATGGCCCAAATAAGTCATATTTTATACCTAAAATGGGAATTTTGTGCTTTATTAGACCCGATGTCTCCCTGGATCAATCCTTCTTCACCTCACTTTGCAAGGGAAAAGGAGAATTCAGTGGTCCTGATGACTGTCATAGGAATATTGCTGGCTCTGCCCATTTTCGGTGTTGTAGTGTATGATGTTTAACCTCATTCAGTAGCCAAAGAAATTTTACTTGTTTACTGCAAATACCCGAATTTGTTGCCCACTTCCACATAACTACACACAGCCATAGAACATACATTTAAAACCTAAAATGAGATTAAAAGAATGAACAAAGCAAGAAAATTTGACATTTGTGTTAGATGTTGCTGTTACTCTTGTTTCTTATAAAATCATATTTTAGTGCTGTTGTTGCAGTAAATCTGTGGTCACCAAGGTACTGTACTTTGGGATGTAGTTTAGGTTCAAGCCTCAGAAGTAATATTGAGATATGAGTTACTGTTGCGTAAGGCTGTGCACAAAATTATGCTAACAGAATTCATTTTCATAAGTAACGTTTTGGTATGTAGCATAGTAGTTATTGTAAAAATACAAAATCTGTTAAATTTACAAACACTGTACATAGACCACAGAAGGATAACATTGTGAGTTAACAGTATGCATAACAACCAACCAATGAAAGATCAGCTACACGTTTTTGAATTCTGTGAGCCACCTGCAGTGTCCTTTGTTGTTTTATATAAGTAAGCTATATAACTTAAATATTTATTTATTTATAAATTGCCTGAACATAAATTAAAATCAGTTGTACATAAAATGGCTCAGTATTTGAATAATTCAAACAGCCTCAACTTGAGAATGAAAAATTACATATGTAGCTATTTGTGTACATATGTTCTCTAACATGGAGAGACATGTATCAAAAATATTTTTCTGCAATACAGCTACCATGTAGCAATAGTTCTGGAATATCTAATATGTATAGCTTTCTGAAATTTCACACAGATTACAAAATGCTTTATGCTTTAGTATTGCATTTTTATTGTTTCACTGTCTCAGATGTGTGCCAAAGAAAGTTTCACAAAAGTTGCTGACTAAATGATATTCCTTCCACAGGCCTGATTCTACAGTGTGGAATAAATATGCATGATGAGTTAGGAAATTATTGTATGGGAATTTGGACTATGGAAATTTTATAAGAAGTAATTTCAAAATTGACATTGTCTTTAAAAAAAATGGTGCTAAATGTTACAGGGAAGTGTGGCATGAACTGGGGTTTGTTAGAGCAATAGTTGAAGTCATTGAGAGAGACTGAATGCTAATTTGAAACCTAATGTGTATTGTTACCTTGCAGCACTCAATTTATTCCATAGACGAGTGTGGAGCCATTCAGTATGGTACATTATTTATTTGTGAATACTGTTGCAATTTCTTTTATTTTTTTATTTTTTATTTATTTATTTATTTTTAATGTTATCAGTATTCTGTCAATAATGCAATGACTTATTCCACAACCACTAACTTTGAGTCACATAGTCACACTGAATTCTGGAATATGGGTGAACATCTGAGGGGCAATGAGAAATGAAGAAAAACTGGAATATAAAGGAATACACATAAGAAAATATCAGTAAAATGAAAAATCTTGGTAGGGAGAACTTTAAGAGGAATAAAAATGGGTGGTAACAGAACTATGCCATCTTTTATGACTTTGCTATTGATGGAGTGTTGTATCTAGCAACAAAAGTAAATTATAAACAAGGAGTTGGTAAAACGCTATGATCGACATATTTTTCATTATTTTCCTTTTCATGTTATTTTTCATGCACATCCTCTCACTTAAAACTGAAAAATCTTTCTGTCCTTTATCACACAGCTGGTGCTCAGTTAGCTGTACAAAATCCGTGGTGTACCTGTCTCCATCAATAAATAAGCCTGAATTTAAACTCGGAAGTCAGTTACTGACTCACCTTGGCAATGGATCTAAAGCTCTCGCTCAACATACCCTGAAAAGAATTTATGTGATGTACTTGCATGCCAGCAAATTAATTGTCTCATACCATGTAAGTTTAACACAAACACAGCGCTGATCCTCATAACACGTTGCAGTGGAATACGACTTAGACGATTGAGCATTACTTAAGTTATCTGTGCTGCAGCTGAAACGTGTATAAACTGTAGTAGTTTATCCTTACTCACCTGCAAATAAAGAGTTGTGGTTACTATTTTCTCCAGGTATTTGGTATTTTAATGTGCTGTGGGGTACTGGGATAATATCTTTTTATAGAAATGAAAGTTTTTAAATGTATCTTACATTAATGTGGAAGTTAATAATCTAAGGCAAAAGTATGTGGGTACCGGATACTGTATTGCTGACAAGGGAACATTCCCCAAGAATCAATAAACAATCTCCATGACACTTGACAGATGTGTAGAGGGGCAAAATAGTGCAATATGTAATTTTTTATTTGTGTGTCTTCAAAACACTCATATATAAAAAGTATTTTTCATATAGAAGTTGATATGTAATTAATGTTCTTGAAAACTGTATAATCAACATTAGTAATAATTTGAAATTTTGCAAAATACCCGACCACCATTAATTAATTCTGAAATATGAAAACTTTTGTTACAATGTAAAGAAGCTTTCAAGCCACATACATCCATGTGTAATAAAGCTGGTTTCTGAAATATCATTTTTGGAAAATATGGTGTGCACTGTGTGCTATAGGGGTATTTTCAACATGCCTAATTAAAATATCTAAACATTAATTACTATTCTAATTATTTATTTTAATTATATTTGTTTCACATTTTAAATTGTTATTTTTAAGTGACTTGTTATTTTAGAAAATAATTATAATAGTGATATGTGTTAGGAAATGATTAAAACATTACATTTTTTACACCATGCTCATAAAATGAACAAATTTTCTTCGTGTGATATACATGATGGAGAAGACAATACAAAATGAAATGCAACAAGACTTCAAATTGTCATGGGTGATCCTCCAAACATCTTGATTTGTATCAGGCATATTTCGGTACATCGGTAAGCCTTGGTGATGAGAATCAATTCTACACTTGTGACTGCAACTTGAGCATATTGTTTCTCAAGTAGAGATTGACTTTGTAATCACTTGACAGAACTAGATCTGAAAATCTTCTCCCAAAGTTCTTCTAACATCGAAAGCTGTATATGTTACACAGTTGTGCGTGTACTGTCCAGCCCTTAGGGACCACCAGATGTTTCTTGTTCTCAGGTTTGATGCTCGAAACAGTTTCTTCACACTCACCTCCCTTGTTTTCATAGTTTTAAAAGAAAATAATTGGGGGTTTGGTCTGAGAATTTGTGAATCTCTTTCTGAAGCCCCAAATAGCCTTGTGACAGCATCTAAATTCTGGTAAACAAATGATGAAGGTCAAAAGGTACTTTAAAACTTGTTATCTTTTACATTGAGGGAGAAATATCTGTGTTATTATTGGATTCTTGTGATGGTCAATGTGGAAGAACTATTTAGAACATTATACATGAACACAAGGAACTTGTCCATCTGGTGATCCCAAAGGGCTCAATAGCATACATACAGCCATCGGACACATACAGCTTTCAATATTTGAAGAACTTAGTGAGAAGACTTTCAGATTTAGTTCTGTTGAATCATCATGCTGTCAGTCTCCTCCTGAGAAACAATATAATCAAGCTGCAGTCATTAGCAAATGAACAATTCTCTATTCTGCGGCTTACAAATGCACTGAAATATGCCTGATACAAATTAGGATATTGAGAGGATCACCCATGACAATTTGAAATTCTACTGAAATTTGTATTATATTGGCTTCTCTGTTGTGTATATCCATGGTGTAAATAACATTATGTTTTAAGCTTTTGCTTACAGATTATCATTACTGTCATTATTTTCTATCATAATATTGAGTTACTTAAAAATAATTTAAAACATAAAACAAAGTTTGCCTCTTAAGGGCTGAATGCACCCCGCTTGCTAACAGCGCTCAGTCGGCAGACCGGATGATCATCCATCCAAGTGCTAGCCCAGCCTGACAGCGCTTAACTTTGGTGATATGACATTAACTGGTGTAGCCACTGCAGCAAGGCCATTCACTGTTCAATTTGAGGAACATATAATTATGTGTAAACTTTCATACTGAAAACATTTTTTACTCAGCATCATTTCGAACATATTCCGCCTAAACCTAAAATGTCAAATTACCTTTTAGGGTGTGTTTTACCCCTTAAAAGTGAAATTAGGCACAAGGAAGAAAAAAAAATGTATTACCATACTTTGACCCCTTTGCACACCCACAAAGTTTCATCAAGATCGTTTATTGACAGTTAGGAATGTTCGTTTGTAAGTGGTATGTAAGTGAAGGATTAATATTTGAAAACAGGAGTGCCTGGATAGACCAATGTGGAGAGCTGCGTTGAACCAATCTTTGGACAGAAGACCACAACCATGTCATCATATCAGGCAACTTAGGTGTACTTTCGAGTGATTTTGTGGCAATTTCTTGACACAAATTCTTGTTTTCTCCATTTATTTTTAGCAACAAAATAATTACAAGAACTGTTACTGTATTTAATAGGGGCACAAATATGTCATCCTGCCCTCTCTTCTCCCTCCACAGCTCTGCTGAAACACTTGTAGAGCTATAAAACACAAAACACCTATATATAAAAACAAAGATGAGGTGACTTACCGAACAAAAGCGCTGGCAGGTCGATAGACACACAAACAAACACAAACATACACACAAAATTCAAGCTTTCGCAACAAACTGTTGCCTCATCAGGACAGAGGGAAGGAGAGGGGAAGACGAAAGGAAGTAGGTTTTAAGGGAGAGGGTAAGGAGTCATTCCAATCCCGGGAGCGGAAAGACTTACCTTAGGGGGAAAAAAGGACAGGTATACACTCGTACACACGCACATATCCATCCACACATACAGACACAAGCAGACATATTTAAAGACCTGGTCTTTAAATATGTCTGCTTGTGTCTGTATGTGTGGATGGATATGTGCGTGTGTACGAGTGTATACCTGTCCATTTTTCCCCCTAAGGTAAGTCTTTCCGCTCCCGGGATTGGAATGACTCCTTACCCTCTCCCTTAAAACCTACTTCCTTTCGTCTTCCCCTCTCCTTCCCTCTGTCCTGATGAGGCAACAGTTTGTTGCGAAAGCTTGAATTTTGTGTGTATGTTTGTGTTTGTTTGTGTGTCTATCGACCTGCCAGCGCTTTTGTTCGGTAAGTCACCTCATCTTTGTTTTTATATATAAATTTTTCCCACGTGGAATGTTTCCTTCCATTATATTGATATCATTAATTTGAACAAAACACCTATAGTTAGGGATAAAAATATATTTATCAGTTCTGTACAAAAACGTAACTCAATCTAAGACTTTCTGGCTTGGTTGGTGTAAAATGGCTCACTATCATCTTAGACTCAACTTGTCTGTGGGACAAGCAAAGAAGCTGGGGCCATGAAGAAAGGGAAAAGTCTCAGTAAATACAACATGTGTGACTAAAGATTATGACATATAGTGGACATACTAAAATTTTTGTGTATGGAAAAAAGTGAGGGATAACAACAATTATTGTACAAAAGTATATATATGTGTTCTGTGAGTTCTCAGCTGGTCATGATTACAGCTTCCAAACATTGGGGCAAGAATATAAAAATATGCCTATCAGAATACTATTCCAAGGCTGGCAATAGAATATAAATTTACACAGAACAAAATCCTGACACTTGAAATATTACTTAATAATGTCTGTTCATATAGCTCAGCAGTATTTCAATTTGTTATTCAGTTTTAAAGAGGTGAATAGCTACCAAGGAGGCTGGTTAGGCGGTGGGCTGTAGCAAGATTTAGTTTAGGTTTAATTAGTTTCATGTTCCATGGATCATTTGCATGAGAAATCATAATGATCTGCAATGAGTCATTTTACACTCCATCACAAATGTAATTTGTAAAAATTGCTATGATCTGAACAATTAAATTTTTTAAAAAATACTCTTTGTTAGTGCACTTATGGTGGATTGGTTTGCTACTGTAGTGTTCATTAAGGTTTACATAGAGGAAATACAATAAATGTTACATGAATAATCAAGAACAATACTGTTCAACATAAATCAGTGTACCAAAAAAGAATCAGAAGCAAAAACAATGCCTCCCGGTGTAGCAGTGCCTCGTTTTGCCAGTTGATGGAACTGCTGGAGTGTGAGTTCCGTGGGGCACAGACAGATCGCGAACAGCTGCCATCACAAAGTATTCTCTTTTTTACTTCTGTGTAGGATACATCATGCTTCAAGGCTTGTTAATGTGTATGACTGTAGGGGATATTCATTATAACGTGCTAAAAATTTTTGGACTCACAGTCTGTGGATTTTTCCTACTTTAGTCGAATTGGATGTATTTTTATGCAAAAATTTTTGCTTATTTGTTTCCATACATGAAGTATTGCTTAGTTATGTGTTGATCATTTATAGCCTTCTAATTGCACCTCAAAATTTCTCTTCCACAAGGTGCCTCAACACAGAAATGATTACCATCTCCAAACAATACTGTTGGGAGATGTATGTTAGGAACAGTATTGTAAAGAATACAGTTCCTTGAGCAACATCTATGTTTACACTTTCTTGTTTATCAGGTGAGGCGGCACAGTGGTTAGCATACTGGACTCGCATTTGGGAGGATGACGCTTCAAACCCGCGTCTGGCCATCCTGATTTAGGTTCTCCATGATCTCGATAAATTGCCAAGGAACTACTGGAACGGTTGTTTTGAAAGGGCACGGTTGACTTCCTTCCCTGCCCTTCCCTAACCTGGTGGGACTGATGTCCTCACTGTTTGGTCCCCTCCCCCAAATTAACCAACCAACGAACATTCTTGTTCTGAATAATGGTACTTTAATGTGTCAAATGCTTTGGCCACATGAAACAATATGAGTGTTACACATCCTCCTCTATCTAGTGTTTCTGGAACTACACTTGTGAACTAGACTACTGAAGGTCTTGATCTTTTCTCACCCTGAATGCGACAGTTCTAGGGAAGGAAGGGCATATTTACTTAAGTGCCTCCAACATTGTTTTTCATAATAGTTTCTAATGTTTTTAACTTGTCCACCCAATTATGTCTTGTGTAGATGAAGAACTTTGCCATTACACAGAAACAATAGGATGCAAATTACCATTCTAACGTTTTTGGAGACTAAGAGTGTGTGAAGTGTATGTGCAAACTTCCCACTTCTCTTACACGAGTCGACTTACATGGGTGTACACAGCCGATCTTCTTCTCTGGATAACCGGCTTCTGTAATCTCTATAAACTTCTTCTCCGAAGAATGATGCTAATTACAGGAACCTTAAAGACCCTCTACTTGCGAAATAATTAGGTACTCGAAAAATACTTTTCAACAACTATTTGTATATTTGAGGTTCACAAAGAACAAAATTCATACTTTGCACATAAACATTAGACTTTTCTTGTAAGTCACTCATATCGTCTCACATTAGAAACAGATTTAAGTACAATTAGCAAAGAGCTGGCCTAACAACCATAAACCTATTACAAACAAATCGTAAACTACGTCTTGCCGCCAGCAAGCCCAAGATAAGAGGTTTCTTTTTTTTTTTTAGGCTTCAGGATCTCAATTGTTCTTGTTATTTATAACAATGGTCACTGATACAATTAGCACAGAATAACCTAGAAGTTCCACAGTTCTTCCATATACTTTCACTAGAACTTCCATGGATCACCCGACAAGTACGTGTCGGTGTCGTTTGTCCGCCCTGTCTACCTTCTGCTCACAACTGATTTCATGCCTGCACACACAAACATGTGATGCACAGTAGGTAGGATTCTGGCATCGCACTCTCACGTCTAAAATATGGTGTGTTCAAGATGGTAGAAGGCCGAGTGGTTCTAGAATTTACGCAGAAATTCTTGAAACATTACATATCCCCCCCCTCAGATCAAACACGCAATATTTTTTAAATAATCATTATGTAAATAACATCATCCATATCATAATCACATACTTTTCTTCTACATGATTATATACATATTTTTTTCAACTACAATTCGTTTTACTCTCTTAACCAGGCTTCTGCTTACATTCTTTCGACTGTTTTCTTACTCTACTTTGTTTAGATATGAGCATATGTGCAAGGTTTTACTCAACTTTTCTAATATTTAGGAATTATGAGGGCCCCAATTGTAAACTCCAGGTATTTGTGACACATGGGTAATCTACTTTCTGTTCTCATCTATTGTACTACCTTTCCTTAGTATGTACTATTTTACTATTCTTTATAGTTTGGAGGAACTCCGGTCAAAATGAAATTGTTCTCTAGACACTCGTAAACTTCCATGAAACACATTAATGCTCGTTGTGAATAGAATTCAAACTTTCTAGAATAATCCCTACAAAATTTTGTGAATTTTGTCACGATACTGTCCCTTTCCCCTAGGATCAGTATCTATACCTTGCTTGTGGTTAGACCTTATGAGAGTACTTCCTCTTTCCGTTCTGGTAGGTATGCCCCTTTATAAAACATTCCTATTTTTTAGGGCACACGTCATCCTACCTCTACGTTGATACGCCTGTCCTTTACAGTTAGTAAATGCCAGGTACGTCCCCCTTTACCCTTTCTGAGTAGGCCTCACAGTTCATTACCCTAGTACACATTTCTATGTATACTACAATTAAGTATTTTCTGGTAAAGCTACAAATCTACTCTACACTTCGGATTCAGTTCTTAATATATCATTTAATCCCTAGAGTCCTCCTCAACTTCTATACTCATAGTAGATACTATGTCTACCTATAATTCAAGTCCTGCTATCCTACTATTCATCAATTTTCAGAGTATTTATTATAATGACTTTTCTTAAAAGACTATCACAATCAATTCCACTCTTGTTTGCATTCTTTTTCTTTGCTCATGCTTCCTCCTTATGTATACTCGATGTAGAATTGCCCTAGTTTTTATATACTTATGTATAAGTATGATGTAGAATCGTCATAGTCTTTATATATACAGATGTATGTGCATGTGTGCATATTTTCTTATATACCCACAACTTTTCCCTACAACACCTGGCAGTTCTCACATTGCATCAGGTTTCTAGTCTGTAATTTCAATGTTTGTGTATAAGGGTATTCTTGTGTGTATGTGGATGTGTCTTCATGTAGTCTGATTCTTCGGCCTTCGTATCTAAAGATAAGATGTAGGTTATTAGAAACCACGGAAACGAGGAAGGACTTCAGCGATAGAAGTTTGTGAATATGGAAAGAGGGAAAAAATAGATAGGTCCTCAAATGAGAAGTGAGAAAGGAAAAAAATAGATATGGTTGCTAAGACCTAAGAATAGAAAGTAGATAGCCCCAAAGACAGGAAGCCCTTACCACTCCCCTTCCCCAGGATCCCTACGCCTCAAGTACTTGAGTGAGACGACGGAGGAGGTTTGGTGTTCAGTCGTCTCCAACAGAGGGGGCATTCCCATCTTCAGCCTTGTGGTCCCCGAAGGAAATCTTAGTAGCCCTATGGAAACAGCAAATGGTGAAGAATCAGGCACACTTGTTTGCAAGGGTTGTCTGAAAAGTGTGATGCGTGTTTTGTGTTAGCCATAGTTTACTTGCTCTTGTAAACCATGCTTTTATCTACAGCACCCACCCCTTTCAAACTTAATACAAACCCTCCCATTTATATCACATCTCACAAAAGGTATAAAATATTCTATACAAAATAGAAAAATCTATATACTACGGTATATTAGTTGTTCAACTAATCACACAATATTATATTTTCAACAAACATAATATTCCATTCAGTTCACTTTATCTAAATATCACTTTTTACCTGTGATTTTGTAGGACTGTTTTTTATTTGTCTGTCATATCCGGTTTTCTAAGATATAAGATTACAGGATAGTTTAAGATTTTAGGAACAGATGACAGAATAGTTTAAGATTTTAAAGGAATTTGGTGCAGGGGAGCTATTTTGGAAGAAACACTGAAAACAACTTGGGATCCAATGGTCGTCACTCCGTCCATTAACTCAGAATGTTAACGTCCCTGAGGATAAACAGCTTTACTTCTTTTACATTGTACTTCCCTTTCTCTGATCCAGTTGAAGGAGCTACTAAAAATAAGGTCTTAGAGTGGATCACTGTTTGTACCTGATATGGTCATTCATATTCTGGAAAATTTTAAGGAGTCTCCTTCTTTAGCATCGAGCTATGAAGATGTTGTTTTATGAGAACCAGGTCATCGACTTGGTATTGCGATTCTATAGCCTTTTCATTATGCTTACTTAATCTTTGTTGTGCTTTTTCAATTAAATTTTTAAAAACTATTTCCTGATTCATTTCATAATTGACACTCGGTTGTTCGGGCCAATTAAAATATTTAATTAGAGGTTCTCCTATGAAAGGTGTATCTATAACTTTTAAAGGTGTTAACCTGGTCGATAAATGTGGTAATTCATTTAGAATAGGTTCAAAGCCTTTAATTTTCATTGCCCATAAAGTATGTTTTTCATGGCAGTAGGTACGGCATAGTTTTCCAATTTCTTTCCTTACTCATTCACACGGGTTTGATGACAGGTTATAGTTGGATATTAACACTTGAAAAATACCTTCCCACACTAGAAATTCTTTAAATTTGTTACAAATTGCGTGTCATCATCCGTTAGAAACCGTTTTGGTTTACCTACTTCCAGAAAGCATTGTTGTAAACAGTGTATAACTTTCTGCGTATTGGCTCTTTTGATTGGATATAGTTTAACATATTTCAACCAGCACTCTATGATGACTAAAATGTATGATACTCCTCCTTTTCCTTGTGGAATTGGTCCCAAAAAAATCTGCTGCTGTGAGGTTGTGTAATGACTTGGGAATAGGGTACATTTTGCACTTCACATGAGTATTATTCTCTTTCACCTTCTGACAGATTTCACAAGTTCTAATCGAAGGTGCTATCTAATACCCTAACTTCTTAAAATAAAATAGGGGTCATACACTTTTTGATTCCGAAGTATCCATATTCTGTATGAACATACCACACAAGTATGTCTTCCATTACCTTCGGAATGCATAAGTGCCAACATTGCAATATTACGCTATCTCTCCAAAACAAATTATGACCTATAATTTTCCATTTTCCTACTTGATTAGGAGGTAAGAAATTCGGGATACGTATAGCAAACATTTCTGTAAAGTAAGGATCATGATGGATATTTTCAGTTATTCTTTGCACCATTTTCTTTACTCGGATATTCTGCTAATATGAAATTAATGACAAAAATAATGCTGGGTCCTTCCGTGCGTTTCAATCCTTCCATTCCTACGGGTAACCAGGAGCGTGGTCAAGGGGGGGGGGGGGGAGGCGGAGGAGGAGGAGGTGGGTCTATGGGCTCTATGCCCCCCCCCCCCCCTCCTACCCATGGAGTATCATATTACTCTGGATAAAATGACTTCATAAATCAGTGAATATATTACTCCAACAAATTCAATCATTTTTTTATATAATTACATAGCAATATTGGTTACAATGTATTCCAAACACATTTTAACAAAAGAATAAAAGTGGCAAATAGCTTACTACCTGAACCAAAAAATATCATTTAACTTAAAATGGGCATTATTAATACACATTTTTTACCCTGAATTCCAAAACAGTTACCAAAAACTACTTTAAGCAACACTGAATTTTACCAATTTGTTGGTAGAGGACCCAAACTCTCCTTTTGTTAAGCCATATTCCATTCCCCCAAACCCTCCCCTCCCGCAACCCCCCTTGACTGACTTCTAGAATCGCCCCTGTGGGTAACCTTGACAAAGCATCAGACGCAATATTCTCGGAACCTTTTTCGTACTGTACCTTAAATATCGTATTCTTGTAGGAAAAGCATCCATCACATTAACCTACTATGCAGTAAATGACTGCTCATTAGAAAGGATAAAGCTTGATGGTCTGTATAAATGTCGATTTCTGATCCCCATACTAGTGCTTGAAATTTTTGAATACTGCACACAATCACTAATAGTTCTTTTTCGGTAGCCATGTTATTTAATTCATGCTTATTTAGACTACGACTAGCAAAAGCAATGGTTCAGTGTTCTACATTATTCAGATCCCACTCTCCTTGGAAAAGCTCTGCAGCAATACTGTAATCTGATGCATATGTCAAAATTTCAAATGGTTCGCCCATAACTGGATGATGTAAAATCGGTGATTCAACAAGCCCACTTTTGACATTTTCAAACTCATCATTGGCACCTTGATCCCAAGCCCATGGCACTCTCTTCCTTAATAAATGTAAAATTCTCGGGTCATCTAGTTCTTGCCCTCATATGTACCGACAATAGTATCCGGCCATCTCTATAAATCCTTTTAACTGTCTTACATTTCTGGGCTGTGGACATTCTTTGATAGCTTTGAGGCATTCAGGGTCCAGTCTAATTCCTTGTACCCCTATAATATGACCTAAGTTCTTGGCGTGCAAAATACGATTTAGACAGTTTCACCATAATACATTTTTCTTTAAATTTTATCAAAGTTTTGCACGAAGTTGAACAATGTTTTTCCCAAGAAGCTGATATTATCAGGATATCATCTACATATATTATCAAAACCTTCAATAACTCTCTCCCTAGTGCCTCATTTAACGCACGTATGAATATGGACATAGAGATATTAAGTCCGAATGGCATCACATTGAAATGATATGATTTACTATCAAACAAAAATACTGTACACTTTTTGGGTTCTGGGTGTAATTTTATTTGCCAATATCGCGTGGTCGGGTCCACAGTTCTAAAGAATCTTGCCTTTCAAATTTGTATAACAATTCGTCAATATTAATTGGTTGGTCTCGCTCTGTCTCTATATACCAATTCAGTGTACGAGCGTCTGATACTAATCCTACTCCATCTGTAGC
This sequence comes from Schistocerca serialis cubense, assembly GCF_023864345.2. Lineage (NCBI taxonomy): Eukaryota > Metazoa > Arthropoda > Insecta > Orthoptera > Acrididae > Schistocerca > Schistocerca serialis. Next base: position 468,103,163 of record NC_064646.1, on the reverse strand, counting down.
TTTCTTTACCACAACCAACGATGCTAGAACTTCGTTCTATAATATTATTATCAATCATTTTATTGATTTCATCCTTAATTTCTTCCTTCAAACTAACCGGTATTGGGTACGGCTTACAGAAGAATGGAGTGTCATCTGTGATTTTAAATTTACAAATGTAGTTGCTGATATTACCTGGACGATCAGAAAATACTACTTCATACTCCATTAAAATTTTATATAAATCTCGCTTTTATTGATTGGTTAATATTAGGGACTCGTTAACTTTGTCTTGTATGTCAGTTCGATGTGTTACTTGATTTACATTATCAATCTTTGGTGACTATTTTGCTGTTAATCGCAGACACTTACACTCAGTTGTTTGTTTCCCACTGCAGTTACCTGTCACAAACGGTGTCCAATATTTACTGTCCCTTTTACCAGAACAAAGAAGACTCTCGTTAGAGTTTAAGATGACTTTAAGTTCTAATAACCAAGCTAAACCAAATAATACATCTCTATTAATATTTTCTACTATTAATAGTGTTTGCTGAAATAATATACCTCCAATATGACAGTTTATTTGAGTTTCGTATTTTACGATTTTACTCTTCGTACCTATTATCCCGACTATACTACTTCCTGGTCTATGCCCTTACTGGCAATAGTGGTAAGTGCTGTTGAGTCTGTAATGAATTTAAGAATGCATTGGAGATGAGTGATACCTCACTCTCTGAACCTATAAATATGTTAACCAATGCAGTTTCCACTGTCCCTGCTATTATAGGTTGTGGGTTATTGGTATCTAAACTCGGTTCTTCAATTAGTAACCATTCCTTTGTGGGTAAAGTTAAAATACTTATATGGAACAAGGCCTCCTAATGTATCTCCATGACGTGGGCCCCGGCCATGGATCCAGATCACATCGCGTTATCCTCATTACTAATTACAAGCTGGTTATCGAAACCTGCTTTCCAGAATTAAATTTAATGATACACACACATTTTTGGAAGATCCTAATTTTTCATTGATTTCTGATTCTACATTATTGCATCTGTCCTCAATCTCACATTCTAACTTTTTTGATAACTCCTCGTAATTATCATTCTGTTTACTACTAAGGTCAGTGAACATTTTATTTACATGAATGTGGAGGGACCTAGTCAATTCATGCTTTAAATCTATCTTAAAATTCTGTACTTTAGTGTTTAAAGTGTCGAATTCAGTCTTCAAATCTCCCATGCCTTCACATAGATTACTAAATTCTTTACTTTGTGAATCTACCTTGGCACTTAACAATCCTAAAGTTTCATTCTGAACATCCAATTTAGCTTTTAAAGTTCCACTCTGAGCATCTAATTTGGCATTTAAAGTTGTACTCTGGTCATCTAATTTAGCATTTAAAGTTATACTCTGTGCCTCTAATTTAGCATTTAACTGCAGACTCTGAGCATTTAAGGCTTTATTTAACAGAGTTTTGATCACATTTACCTACTCAGACCAGTCTGGCCCTTCTTTACTAATTTTCATAGCCATGACTGGTTCTGAAGTTTCCCCAACTTGCTGTTCGTTATCCATATTTTTGCAAGCTTTAGACCTTGTGAGCATTTAAAAATTATCTTTAAGTATAATAACTATACTAATAAAGTTCACTCAATAGTTTGTATCACTTCTTGGTAAGGTACTAAAGTTTTGTTTTGTGCTCACCCAGCGTAGACTTCTCACAATGTAGGTGAGCGCATGTGACAGCATGTCAGCACCAGTGAATAGCAGCTGGTGCTGGCGATGTCGGATCTAGGCTGGTTTCCATGTCTGCATCCCCGCGATGCGTGCGAGAGCTGTATACTTCCTGCCCCAGATCTTCTTAGTCGTATCATTCTAGGTGTATCTCTTCTTAGTCTAATATGTCGAGATCTTCTCTCCGGTTTTTAACGTTTTGACTTTCTAATGTCTTCTCCTTTTTTACATTCACAAATTTTCTCCATCTGATACTTCGGGCTTGATTCAATTTCTTGGAATGATTCTTTTGTCTCATTATGCTCTGTTGCTACGGCAACACATGATATCTTCTTATCTCATTTTTATCTCAAAATTCCTGTTTTCTTCTGTCCTTTCACACCAGTCACTGTGTTCTAACATTTTTGATGACTAAGAGTGTGTGAAGTGTATGTGCAAACTTCCCACTTCTCTTACACAACTCGACTTACTTGGTGTACACAGCCGATCTTCTTCTCTGGACAGCCGGCTTCTGGAATCTCTATAAACTTCTTCTCCGAAGAATGATGCTACTTACAGGAACCTTAAAGACTCTCTACTTGCGAAATAATTAGGTATTCGAAAAATACTTTTCAACAACTATTGTCATATTTGAGCTTCATGAAGAACAAAATTCACACTTTGCACATAAACATTAGACTTCTTGTAAGTCACTTGTATCGTCTCACATTAGAAACAGATTAAGTACATTTAGCAAAGAGTTGGCTTAGCAACCATAAATCTATTACAAACAAATCGTAAAATATGTCTTGCCTCCAGCAAGCCCAAGATAAGAGTTTTTTTTTTAGGCTTCAGAATCTCAATTGTTCTTGTAATTTATAGCAATGGTCACTGATACAATTAGGACAGAATAACCCAGAAGTTCCACGGTTCTTCCATATACTTTCATTAGAACTTCTATGGATCACCCGACAAGTACTTGTTGCTGCCATTTGTGTGCCCCGTCTACCTTCTGCTCACGACAGATTTCACACCTGCACACACAAACATGTGATGCACAGTAGGTAGGATTCTAGCATCCCACTCTCACACCTAAAATATCGTGCGTTTGAGATGGTAGAAGGCCGAGCGGTTCTAGTATTTACGCAGAAATCTCGAAACACTACACCGTACATCCATCTTCTGGCAGATTTTGGAACAACAGCTGTTATATCTTATAGATAATAATAATAATAATAATAATAATATAATCTGTATTTAGTGATTGTATTTGCATGCCAGCAGTTTTGGTGTGACAATCCATCATGATTCTGCGACTCTTGGTGATCACATTGAGAACATCATCACCATACTTTTTTTAGAAGGTCCAAAAAACAGTGGCAGCCACTAAATGTTTTTTCAACTGTGATGCATACAGTGGCAGTACATGAAGATGTAATCGAAAGTGGTAGTCGAGTTATGCTATTTGAGTAGGAAAATAACTGATAATGGTCAAAATGTGGAGTATGCTAAATACAGACTGCAATACCAAGAAAAGCATTTCTGAAGAAGATGAGTTTTGACATCTAATGTGTATTAAAATTTTATGAAGTCTTTTTATGAAGGTATTTGCTTGAAATATGGCCTTGTGCGGTAGTGACACATTTGACAATAGACAGAGTAAAAGTTTTCTTTCAATGTGATGCCAAATAAGAATTTTGGGAATGAGATAGAACAAAGGAAAGTCCAGGACGGAACAACAACAGTATTATGAAAAGCATAGACTGATACTCACCACACAGAGTAGACACTGAGTCACTACAGGCACAGTGAAAAGACGGCTAAACATTTAAGCTTTTGGCCACTGTGGCTAGACAGTGTGGCCACAAGTGTGTTTTTTTTTCTATTTCTGAACAGCCCATTTGGCTGAAAGCTTAAATGTTTAACAGTCCTTTAATTGTGCCTGTCTGTAACTCAACACCTCCTCTATGTCATTAGTAGGAATCTATCCTTCTCATAACATCCTGGAAAATTAGATAGGTTACATCAAGTAACAGTTGATGGGGTACTGAATCAAATTCGGGAGAAAATAAATCTGTAGCATAACTTGACGAAAATAAGGTACTGTTTGACAGGAAAAACTCTAAAGCATCAAGGAATTGTCAATTTGGCAATGGAGAGAAGCTTGGGAGGTAAAAATTGTAGAGGGAGACCAAGGCATGAATACAATAAGCAGGTTCAAATAGATATATGTTGCAGTACTTATGCAGAGCTGAAGAAGTGTGCACAGGATAGCCTATCATGGAGAACTGCGTCAAACCAGTCCTGTTATTCAAGTCCATGATGACACTAACGATGTTATGACCTTTCTTCACAGTTTTAGTCTGCAACTACCTCCGTGTTAGTTTCTGTATGTCATGGAGGCTTCCTCACATCAGTTATTAGACCAGCATTCTGGTTAGAAATGCCATTCTAGCCAAATGGCTTACCCACTGCTTTGGATTTGATTTCTGATAAATCTCTTACTATGCAACAAAGTGTGCACTGTTTTGAAACTGGCAAAGAAAAGGGTGTGCTGAAATGGGATTCAAACCCAGAAGCTTTTGATATTCTCTTTGATATTCTTTATTCAAGGAATGCTAGTCAAACAAGGTATGCAGGAGTGGCCAGAGTTTCCCAGTAGAAAAGTTTTCATTTACTCTCAAAAAACTAAACTGCACCTGAACGGATCTCTGAAGACTCTACAGACTGACTGCCACATCATCCTCAGCCAAGAAGCATCACTGAATGTGAATATGGAGGGTCATGGAGGCAGCACACTGCTCTCCTGGCCGTTGTCAGTTTTCGTAACCAGAGCTGCTACTTCTCATGCCAGTAGCTCCACATTTTGCTTCACAAGGGCTGAGTGCACCCCACTTGCCAACAGCACAGGTCAGATGGTCACACACCAAAGTGCTAGCTGAGCCTGACAGCACTTAACTTTGATGATTCTATGAGGCCCTATGTTTTCACTGTGGCAAGGCCATTGGCGCTGCCAAAAAACTATCAAATAAGTTCTGATTAGCTGCTGAATACATTTGTATATCTGTCTCGTTTTTGTGCTTATTTTTACCCTAGAGGTTGTTTTTGGTCCTAGTGCCAATAGCCATCCTTTGTCATATTTTTTGAGAAAAAGGTATTGATAGCAAAAAGGGATAATAATGAATATATGTACAGTGAAACATTTTGTCAAAATACCTTTTTTTAGAATTTTAGTTTCATTTATTTTATTTTATTTTTTTTGGTAGTGTTGTTCTACAACAAACAGCATAGAGAATTCTTACAACGTATGAGGGTTGGAACTTAAATAGTGACAACTATTTATTCACAACCAGTACAAAAGAGTTACATGTTTACAACTGTTACTGTCCTTCAAAGTAGTCACCAGCATTGTGTAGAACCCATTGCCAGCGGTGTGGAAGGCATAGTATACTGTTAGCAGAACCTGTTCTGTTGATGGTGCGAATGGAGTGGTCTACTGTCTATCAAATCTCCGGAACAGTTCTGAAGTAAATGGCACAAAGTGGTTCCTTCATCTTTGAAATCAAATCAAAGCCACAAGGGCTTAAGTCTGGTGAGTATTGTGGATGGTACAGTACTTCCCAGTCCCATCAACTGAACAGAGCAGCCACAGCTTGCACTGTATGCGCCCATGCATTCTCGTGCAAAATGATGGGTGGGTTGCGCAGAAAGTGTCGCCACTTCCTTCACAAAGCTGGTCACATGTGACGCTCCAAAAAATGAACAGTAATACTGTGCATTGACGGTCTGCCATGGAGGAACGTAATGCGTTAGGATAACACCATCGCAGTCGTACACAAGAATAACCATAACTTTCACCGTACAGGGGCTCTGACGCACTTTTGACTTTCACAGCGACCCATAATGACGCCATTCATTGGATTGGCATTTCAGTTTTGGCTCTTATGATGTGTCCCATGTCTCCTTCAGTGTTACGATACAGCATAAGAAAGCCTCTCCTTCATGCTCATAGTGCTCCAAGTGCATCTGAGCAGCGTCATAATGCATCCATTTCTGCATTTCCATCAAGTCATGCGGAACCCATTGTGATGCAATTTTTCGCATGCCCAGGTGTTCCTTCAGGATGTGAAGCACAGCAGTATACACTAATATGGTTTCTTGGGCGAGCTCACGAACCATATGGCATCGATCACTGTCCACTAATGTGTCAACAGAATGTACTTCTTCTTCAGAGATGCTAGGACAACCTGCCTGATGCCACAGTTTGCCGGCCGTCGTTGAAGGCTTTTCCCCAACATGCCACTGTTCTGTGCAGCAATGCCGATTCCTTGCATGCCTCTTGAAGACCTTGATGACACTGTCGTGCTGTACGACCCCTGGCACATTCAATCTTGATCCAACTCCATTGTTCCTGTTTAAAAAATATAGTGACACCGTTACGTTAGACCGCTCGCTCACAAGTGACTGTGTTTCCCTCGATTGTGTGCACGCCAGTGACATGGGACAGGCGAGTCCATTTGCTCAGAGGTAAGGTAGGTATGTCAACAACGTGTGCTATCAGTGACAATAGTAGATTCCATTGCATAGTGTCCCCACAGCAGTGTTGCCACTATTAAAGTTCCAACCTACATACTTCCTTATTCTGAAAAATGTATGCCTGTAAATTTCTAAAAAATTATCTTATAACTCACTAATGAATGCAATCTGCAAAACAAATTAATTTATTCATTTTTAAATTGTGTATAACTGTAATAATGCTTACTACAAATGTATCTGAATTGTAATGCTTCATTAATTCTAGTATGTGGGTTTTCCAATTCAGGAGCCAATCTAGCTAAAGCCCCAAAAACTGAAGACTATGTATTGCTTCAGTTGTTTCAATAGATTATAGCCATAGGTTCTGTAACAAATATTGTAGTGTAAGTACTGAATTGTGATGGCATCTCGGGAAGGTCACAGTTCATAGTAATTAATTGGAAGTCATCAAGTAAAACAGAGGTGACAACTGGCATTCCTCTGGTATTGTCTGCAAATGATGCTGTCGTTTACCATCTGGTAAAGTCATCAAAAGATCAAAATCAAGTGATTTAGATGAAATACCTCTATGGTTTGAAAAGCAATAAAAACTGTGATGTCATCCAGGTGAGTACTAAAAGGAATTCATTAAATTTTGATTACACAATCACACAAATTGAAAGACTGTGAATTCAGTTAAATACCTAGGGATTACATTTATGAACTACTTATACTGGAGTGATCACACAGATAATATTGTGGGGAACAGAACACTTAGAAGATGCAACAGATCCACTAAGGAGACTACCTACAATACACTTGTCCATCCCCTTCTGGAGTATTGCTGCGCAGTATGGGATTCTTACCTGATAGGATTAACAGAGGACACAGAAAAAGTTCAGAGAAGGGCAGCTCATTTTGTATTATCCTGAAATAGGGGAGTGGGTGTCACAGATGTGATACATGATTTGGAGTGGCAAGCATTAAAATGAAGGTGTTTTTGTTGAAGTGGTACCTTTTCACAAATATTCAGTCATCAACTTTCTCATTCAAATGCGAAAGTATGTTGTTGACACCCACCTACAAAGGGAGAAATGATCATCATGATAAAATAAGAGAAACCTGAGCTCTCACAGAAAGATTTAAGTGTTAGTTTCTCTCGCATGCCATTCGAAAGTGGAACGGTAGAGAAATAGTTTTAACATGGATGATGAACCTTCTGCCAAAATTCAAATGTGAGTTGCAGAGTAGTCATGTAGACATTGACTTAGATGTGTCCCAATTTAACAGAATCCTTTTGTCTTGGACAAACTGTTGATATTTTCAAATATATACTTAGGTGCCTTTTCAACAAAAAGTCTGGAGCTGTTTTATATTACCATACTTGTGTAATCTTTGAAAAGCACAATGTAACTTCTTACACTGCAACCGTAAAATCATTTGTTACAATTTATGATTTATCAATTCTGTTATACCATTTGTTAACATAGATATAGCTTATTCATCATTTGAGAGTCCTTTTTGAAATACAGATTGCTTGGCATGAGTATGTTGTTTTGCTACAGATCCACATGATTTTTTTTTTTCAAAATTATTGAATATTCTACCAATAACAAGATAAGTCAATGCCTCTTTCTTATCATCTCCATCTTCGAAAAGCATCAAGACATCAGCATACTTTAAGCCTGTCAGGGAAAAATGTCAATATGAAAATATGTTTGAATAGATGCATCATTATATAAATATGTTAGAAACATCAGATGAACAATATTTAATTATATTACTGCCAATTTCCCATCACCGAGAGTAGCATAGCATGTCCTATTAGCTAGGAAGTCCTCATTTCAGTCAGAAGGTTGGTCTGATATTCCACAACCTTTAATTACATTCACTAAGCAACAGGGCAGAGTTGTAATGAAAACCTTCTAAAATCCTGGAACATGGCATCAAGCACATACAGCTTCTGTGTCTCATGGATGAGAAACTCAGCCTTCTTGGAGATATAAAGAAAGATTATGTGTCGTTCTTCTCACAACACTAAATCACCAGGGAAAAAGTGTACTGACAGTTAATTTTAGCTGAGCAACAATGAAACCAAATGTACACACTGAGAAGAAATATTTATGTCTTGTAGAACAGATAATTTTTTATTTCAGTGATTATGAAGACTAAAGCATTAATTATTGTGGCTTGACAAACAATTTCAAATTTAAGATCATCTTTAAACAAGGAACTGTTGTTGGTGCCTTATTCACATGAAAAATAGATGGGTAAATCACTTAAATCATGCATTGGGGCTTGTCAGATCTTGCTATCACTATACATGACCTTCATATGATCTAGAGTGCACATCTGTCTACACAAAAAAAATAAGATTCTGACTTAATTTAAAAATCAAGAACGTTGGAGTATGACTATAAGAAGGTTTTATACAGGGTGTATCAAAAAGGATGGCACAAATTTACACAGCTGAAAGTACACGATAATAGAAGCACAAATGTCAAGTAAACATGGACTCTAAAACACACACCTTAAGAACTATGAGATATTCTTGATTTTCAATATCTCTTCTACTGAAAGCTCTTTGCTTTCCATATTTTGGGAAGTGGTAGTATGGACCAAAACTAGAAAAAAATGTCCAGTAGACATGTGCTCTAAAATGCATACCTTAACAGCTATGAGCAGCTGTACTTTGGAACACAACTCTTCTAATGAACAAGTGCTCATAACCTTTAAGGTATGCATTTTAGAGCACATGTTTTTGAACATTTTTTTCTTGATTTGATCCATACTACCACTTCCCAAAATATGGAAACCAAAGAGACTGCAGTAGGAGAGATTTGTTTCTCAATATTGAAAATCAAGAATATCTCATAGCTCTTAAGTTATGCATCTTAGAGCCCATGTTTACTTGACATTTGTGCTTCTATTATCGTGTACTTTCAGCCATTTAAGTTTGTGCCATCCTTTTTGATACACCCTGTAGAGATAAAAAACATTTCCTACTTGGTAGTAAAAGATTTTCAATACTTAAAGAAATAGAAAAAAATTCATAAGTACTGATGGTATTCTGAAATTTGAACTATGTTTAGAAAATCATTAACCAGCTGATTTCGTCTATATTCCCACATGGACAAAACCAGTAAGGAATACAGATTGTAGTAGACAATGAGAATGATATGTGCAACTTCAGTTTTATCATGAGAATGTAAACTAAAATTTTAAGTATTTTATTCTAATAGAAGTAACATATTATTACATAACACCCTTGCACAATTATTCATAGAGCATGTTTAGTTCTACCTTGACATCAAATATGTAGAGCAGCAGTTCTTCTTGTAACACAGTAGTTTTATGATCTGGAACTGGCTTCAACGAAGCTTTGATTATATTAATAAATATGAAGTTTAAATCATAACTAGAGAAACAGATGTGAATAGCTATTTTTATGGATATATTGGTCTGAACACTACTATGAGAACAAGTTGCATGTACCACAGTGTTTGTTGTGACCTTAAACTATGGTTGCTATGGAGACTTGTATTGATCACTGTGAGAAGGAGAGTGTCAAATACCAGAGGCACAACATGTGGGAGATATACGTAGGTGAAAATGATCAGTATTTTCATTTCTGTTTTCTTTACAATTCTCCTCTTGAAAACAAAGTATGTCTGGAGTAAATATGAAGAAGGAATCCTCATCACATCAGAGGTTTGTTGTGGGATGTATGTGTGTTAATTCTGTCTTGCCTAGTGTTGTATCAAAATACTGCACATTTCTTTACAGAAATGGGCTTTTGTCTCAAGATTTTGCTTCCTTTCTGACAAAGGGGTTTTTCAGTATACCATAGAATATGATAAGGTAAGGTCTAGTATTTATTTATGAACATCTTATATAAATTTACAGAAAATCATTGAAAGAAACTTTCATAATCATTCCTATGTATACTATAAACAACTGGTATTTCATCACCATATACGCTCTCTGAGCAATGCTACTGTGTTGGAATAAACTGTCTTAACAGACATATAGAAAGCTGACATCCATTTTTTGCAGGAATATGCAGTGCAAAATCTTTTACTCTATTATGATACACCTGACCAGTGGCCGTCAGTATACAGGCAAGACAAGGTAATATTAATTTTACTACTGTGGACTTTAATACCAGAAAAAACAGATGTCTTTATTTTGCCCTTAGTGATCAATATTTTTCACATTTGTTATGATTAATATGGTTCAAATTCACCAAATATTTGTACAAAAATAGAGATTTTATTTCCTTCTCCTAAAAATGTACTGCATATATACTAAGTTAACCAATAAAAAAAAAGCTCTACTAATGGAAATGTTTTGGAACCTGGTCATAAGGATGTAAGTAAATAAAACAAAATGTTGATATTAATTGGAAATTTACCCAATTCATATGGTTATTCCACTTCAAATTTTGCACTGTTTAAATGAAATAAATGTGTGTCATTTGAATTTAACAGCACATATTGTATTTAACACTTCATTGACTTAGATTGTTCATGCACTGAAAAACTGAATACCTATTGTAAGACATGTTCTTTAATTGCTATACTGAATATTTGCAAACATATTGTACACAAAGTAAAAACGATGCACTTTCAATAGAAGCAATTTATTACATGGCTAAGCCACAGAATTATGATTTATTTTCAGGTCAATTTGAAATCTTTTTGCTATTAACAACTTATTCAATTTGGAATTTTTAACAATGTGTTAACCATTTTTCATGTTGAGGAGCAGACATGTGAGGAGCGGGAGTCTTATCTGAATGTGAGCCTCAATCAAGTGGTGAATCTAACAGAAAAATATACCAACTCAGGATGCAGGCTGCGCACTCTTTCTGACCGAAAGAAAATCTATGTATGTCAGAAGAAAAATCTTTTTATCAGTTCGCGACCACGGTGGTGGTTCCTGGCCATCAGTAACTGCAAATCAGTGAAGGTAACACAGCTTTCAGCATAGTGTTTGAAAGAGTAGACATGATGTGATTGTAATTGTTATACAGGAATACTAGAAGTAAATTGTTTTGTTTAAATTTATCTTAAGTCACTTGCTGGAAGTGAGAATTAGATATATTCCACACTGGGAAAGAGATTACTTACATTTGTTGCCAGTGGAATGTACTATTATCACAGCAGTATTAATTCTCTGGTTTTCATAAATAGTCAACAAGAAAGTCATTTATAAATAATAATCCTACTTACATTACCATACAGAAACACCAATCAGTTTGACTCATGTTATATGAAGAACTGTTACCTCCCACTTGCCTGATGGAATTCTGCTGAGGCAGGCAATTGTGCTACAAGCAGTTGAACTGGAACTGAAATGAAGTTGTTAATGATTAAGCAGACTGGCCTTAAACGTCAATTACCATTTATAATTTTTATTTAGCACTACTCTGAACTGTATTTGCCAAGACAAAAAATAACATTAAAACTGAAACTTAACACTTATAAAGAAGAATGTTGACTCTTCTGACTTCTTAAGCAATAGAACCCAGCGTGTTGTCCCTGATGGCGAGCATTCATCAGAGACAAGGATATCACAAGGAGTGCCCCAAGTAAGTGTGACAGGGCTGCTCTTATTCTCTACGTATGTAAAAGACCTTACAGACATGGTAGGCAGCAATTTGTGGATGTTTGCTGATGAAGCTGTGGTGTGTGGAAAGGTGTTGTTATTAACTGACTGTAATAGGATATAAGACGACTTAGAGAAAATTTTGAGTGGGTGTGATAAATGGTAGCTTGCTCTAAATGGAAAAAGTGTAAGTTAATGCAGATGAGTAGGAAAAACAATACCATAATGTTCGAATACAGCATTAGTAGTTTGCTGCTTGACAGTCACATTGATTACATATCTAGGTGTAACGTTGTAAAGCAATATGAAATGGTACAAGCATGTAATAGGGAACATGGCTATACCATGTAATAGGGAACCTCCTCAGGGGACACTGCCTTAACGTAGCACTGTCCGTGCGGGCGAGGAGGTTTGCGTGCTCCGGATCCGGAGGGCTATGCCGGCGGTAGTGTAGCTACCAGCAGGGTCACCCATGCCGGACAGGCCAAAGGGGAGGAGCCAGACAAAGTGTGTCCCACAACGATCTATCGCTCCCCTTTCCTATCCTAAACCTGTCCTCACCATTTCCTTTTCCTGTCATTCCCTGGCAGAAAGACCTCTATAGGCGTGGAGAAGCCAATCTTTCTACGGGAGAAAACCCCGAATGAAAAATCCTGGTCCTCCAGGTTGGGGGTTGGCGACGTGCTACCAACCCATCCTGGAAAAAATAATCACCGGTACTAGCATCACAGAAGAGCCTCGGATAGGACTGATCTCTGTAAAACGACCTAAGTAAGAACAAGGACTACGGAAGGAAATACAACTAGGGACCTGGAATGTCAGAAGCCTATACCAACCTGGGGCAGCAAAATGTGTAGTAAGGGAGGCAGATAAGTATCAAATTGATCTATTGGCCCTGCAAGAAACAAGGTGGACAGAAACCGGAGCTACAGAAATGGAAAACTATGTCATATTCCATGGAGCCTCAGAAACAAACCACTCAATAGGAACTGGTTTTGCAGTGAAGAAATCACTCTGTACCACTCTCATAGATTTTAAATCAATCAAACCCAGAATCTCAATCCTAACCATAGACACGGGAAAACACAAACTCACATATATAAATTGTCATGCCCCAACCGAAGAAAGCGATGTCATCAAAAAAGATATTTTCTACGAGGACTTAGAAATGGTTTTAGACAATGTACCAAGTGAACATTACAAAATTATCCTTGGAGATTTTAATGCGAAAATAGGGAAAGAAGCAGCCTTCATGGGGACCATCGGAAATCACAGTTTACATGATGTGAGCAGTGATAACGGCACTAGGCTGGTTAGCTTTGCGACTGCAAAAGGCTTGTTTATAAGTAGTACTGATTTCGACAGGAAGAGAATATATAAAGGAACCTGGGTGTCTCCAGATGGGAAAACAGTGAACCAAATTGACCACCTAATTGTAGAGAAGAGAATAAAGAAGTGGATACAAAATGTTAGAACGGCAAGAGGTGCGGAATGTGGATCAGACCACTTCCTTGTCAGAGGAAGGATGAAAACAATATGGAGAACCAGGAAGCACAAAAGAATGCAAAGAGTCACTCGATATGACCATGAGAGTCAGACTGAAGATAATATAAGAAGAACTTTCAAGATAGCATTAACAAACCGTTTTGAGGCTTTGAATGAAGAGGAAGGAGATACTGTGGTAGATCAGAACTGGAAGGCGATTGCAGAGACCATTAAAGAAACAGCCCAAGAAGTAATCCCAAAGTGAACTAGGGGAAAAAGAGTGTGGTTCAATGAGGAGTGTGAGGGAGCTATCAGGGAGAGACAACGGGCCAAACTACTGTGGATACAAAGCAATATGCAAGAAGAAGAAAAATCGAAGTTTGAAGAAACATGATGGCAGACCCAAGCCACATTGAGGAAAGCAAAGAGAAAATATGTTAAAAGTATCATGGAGGAAGCTGAACAAGACTTTTATGGAAATAGGTATAAAGAACTTTATAGAAAAGTGAAAAGTTTTAAAGGAGGGACATACCATCAACACAGATTTATAAAAGATGCCAATGGAAGAATGTTAACAGAAGATCAAAAAATTGGAAGAAGATGGATGGAATACTTCAGAGAATTACTAAACTCTGATGAACCAACCGAACTGCTTGAGTTTGATGAACCAGTAACAGTAGACCCAGAATATCCTCCACCCACCATTGAAGAGATAAGGAACCGGATTGAAAACCTTAAGAATGGTAAAAGTCCAGGTGAGGATGGTATTCCTGCTGAACTTCTCAAGGCTGGAGACGAAATCCTCTGTTTCAAAATCCACAAGCTAATCGAGCAAATTTGGGTAAAACATGAAATACCAGAGGAATGGAAGGTAGCTGTGATATGCCCCATATATAAAAAGAAAGACAAATCCGTATGTGACAACTACAGGGGCATAGCGCTACTCAACACCTGTTATAAGATCTTCTCCAACTGCCTATTAGAACGAATAAAACCTATAGCAACAGACATAATTGGAGAATACCAAGGAGGTTTCCAGGCAGGGTGATCAACCACAGACCAGATTTTTGTCCTAAAACAGGTCTGTGAAAAAATGTATGAATACAGACGAGAGATACATCTCCTGTTTGTAGACTTCAAGAAGGCTTACGACAGTATACATAGACCTAGCCTGATTAGAACTATGACAGAGTTTGGTATACCAAAGAAGTTTGTCAAACTGGTAGAGGTATGCCTAAATGACACAAAACTTAAGGTTAAGGTAGGCAGTCAAATGACAGAAAGCTTCCTAGTTGTAACAGGATTACGCCAAGGAGATGGGCTATCACCTGTCCTCTTCAACCTGGCACTCGAGAAGGTAATGTGGGATTTCAACAAAGAAAACATCGAGGGCATTCAAATTGGTAATGAACACATTACATATCTGGCCTATGCAGACGACATTGCACTATTAGCACGCACACAAGAAGATCTGAAGAGAAGTATCCAGATCTCAGAGTTATTGGCAGCTAGGATCGGTCTATAAATTAGCTCTGAAAAGACAGAATATATGAGCATAGGAAGAAAGATCCAGAACTCTCAAGATTTAATTGTGAACAACACCAGGTATAAACATGTGAAAGAGTTCAAATACCTCGTATCATTTTTTACAGAAGTAACATCAACTGAAGCAGAGATAAAAGCACGACTGCAGGCGGGAAACAGATACTGTCACTCTCTAGACCCTATATTAAAATGTAGAAGTGTCTCGCAACAACTAAAGCTACGGTTGTATAAGACATTAATAATGCCAGTAGTACTTTACGGTTCTCAAACCTGGAGCACTCGAAAACAAGACCTTAAGCGACTGCTGACATTTGAAAGGAAAGTCCTCAGGAAAATATTTGGACCAGTCAGGAGAGCAGACTACTGGAGAATGGAGAAGACGCCATAACACTGAATTAGAAGAGCTGTACAAGGAGCCTAACATCGTGGGAGTGATGAGAAGCAAAAGACTGCAATGGGCTGGACATGTAGTTAAAATGGAGCCAACAAGATGGCCCAAAATCACAATGGACTGGATCCCGTCAGGCAGCAGACCAGTGGGAAGACCAAGAAAGAGGTGGATCGATGGAGTGAGAGAAGACCTGTTGCAGCTGGGAGTCACGGAAAACTGGAGACAGATAGCAGAAGACAGAGATGGATGGAGAGCTCTAACTGTGGTGGCACGCGGTCCTCTGGGCCTGATCGCATGAAAGAAGAAGAAAAATGTAATAGGGAACACAAATTTTCAACTTTGATGTATTGGGAGAATTTTAGGAAAGTGTAGTTCATCTGTAAAGGAGATTATGTATAAAACACTAGTGCAAACCATTCTTGATTAGTGCCCAAGTGTTTGGGATCCCCACAGGTTGGATTAAAGGAAGACATTGAAATAGTTTAGAGGCTGGCTGCTAGGTTTGTTACTGGTAGGTTCGAACAGCACGTGAGTATTATGGAGATGCTTTGCTGTCTCCAGTGGGAATCCGTGGATGGAGGATGACATTATTTCGATGATTCACTACTGAGAAAATTTAGATAACTTGCATTTGAAGTTTACTGCAGAACAGCCAACTGCCCCAATGTATATTTTGCACAAGGACCACAAAGATAAGAGAAATTAAGGCTCCTATGGAGGCATATAGAAAATCATTTTTCCCTTGCATTATTTGTGAGTGGAACAGTAACCAAAATAACTAGTAATGGTAGAAGGTACAATATCATGACTTTTTCATTTAAATCTGAATAAATTAATTTAGGAAGGAAAACAATTAATGCAGCATTCACAAATGTGACAAGGAAGCAATTTTTTGGTCTTGTCTAACCCTTCTATAACTCCTTACATCACTGTTATGTGGCCAAGTAATGCTGTTAGTGCACTATTGGTGATTCAGCAAGGTGGACACAATTTCAATTGAGTGTATTTCCTGCGTGCTATATTGTACTAGAAATGTGTCAAGTATATTTCAAAGTGGATATTGTAAAGTTTTGAATACTACCACTAGAGTGCTCCAACACCACACTGCCTGTAACATACACCGTGACATTTCTAAAAAAGATAGCTACTATGCGACATGAAATTTTTTCATATGTTCATATGTTTATTTATTAGCTGTTCAGCATGTTTACCATGCAATTGGCTTCGTCAAAATACATTTTACATTATACATTATGCATACATATACATACATCTTTTTAGTAGTTAGTAATTTGTACATTTTACTCACATCATCATTTTACATATACATAAATACATATAAATACATTAACTTCTTACTAATCAGACAATTTCAGCAATAATCATTATACAATTTATGTTCAAGAATTAATTATACGGTTTTACACATTTAGTTACTGATAGTTACATTATTTCATTGCTTATACATTCCTTTCAAATTACTTCCAAGGTATTCTTCAATTGAGTAATATGCTTTATTTTTGAGCAATGTGTCTAATACCTCCATAAATTTAAAGTGGGTGAGAGTTTTGACGGATTGTGGCAGTTTATTATATAACTTTAGACTTAGGTGTTTGTGACTGTTGTGTGTCAGTGACAGCCTAGAATACTGTATATCAAGCATACAGTTGATCCGAGTGCTGTGCAAAAGTAAATTCTTTCTCTGTGTAAATTGTTGTATATTTTCTTTTATGTATATTAAGCAGTTATACATATAGAGACTTGGGAGTGCCATTATGTTTAATATACTGATGTGCTCCTTACAGCTTTCTCTTGGACCCAATCCTTGTAAACATCTAATTGCTTTTTTTGCCATTTGAATACACAGTTTGTGCCTGGTGAATTACCCCATAACAGAATCCCATATTGTAGCTGTGACTAAAAGAATACATAGTAGCAAAGCATCAATAAACTTTTACTGACAGAATATCTTACTTTATACAGCAGGAATATTATGCGTGCAAGTTTGCCTGTCAGATAGTTCATATGGGCATCCCATGAGAGCCTTTGGTCTATTTTTAGTCCCAATAGTTTGACACTGTGATTCTCTGCTTTTCGTACCTTCAGATTAAAATAAATTTCCTCTGTTTTTGTGTTGTTTACACATAACTCATTAGCAATACACCACACCCTACATTTTTAAAAAAGTTCATTGTTCTTGTTTACCAGCTCTTGCATACTCTCACCTGTGGAGATCATAGTCATGTCACCAGCATATAAAACATTTTTGCGGGCTGTATAGTTTGAGAAGTCATTAACATAGATAATAAAGAGGAAGGGTCCAAGAACAGAGCCCTGTAGAATTCCTCTCTTAATTTTCATTAGATCTGACCTTTCATTGTTCACATACACTGACTGTTGCCTGTTATTTAGGTATGACTTAATCAGATTAAGTGGTCTGTCTGCAATACCATACTGATGAATTCAGTGAAAGTGAGTCTGCAACTGTGGTGCAGAGCACATTTTGGCATAATTTAACAGTGAAACTCCAATGAGGAAGACCCTCATTGGAATAAACAATTTGATGAAACTGGTTCTCTCTGTAAATGAAAAGTCCAGGCTGACTGTGTATAATGGGGGAGCATGTGGGGCACATTTTACTGAGCTTTGAACACAGCCCAATGAAATCAACCTGCAGAGTGAGTAGAGAACTTGGACTTCCCCAAACAACTGTGTGGCATGTATTGAGGCATTAATTAGTATAAAAGCCATACCATATACAACTGATACGGGCTGTTCGCCGAGGGGAAGATCAGTTTGGATTCCGTAGAAATGATGGAACATGTGAGGCAATACTGACCCTATTACTTAGCTTAGAAGTTAGATTAAGGAAAGGCATACCTACATTTCTAGCATTTTTCAACTTTGAGAAAGCTTTTGACAACATTGACTGGAATACGCTCTTTGAAATTCTAAAGGTGGCAGTGGTAAGATACAGGGAGCTAAAGGCTGTTTACAATTTGTACAAAAACCAGATGGCAGTTATAAGAGTTCAGGGGAATGAAAGGAAGCAGTGGTTGGGAAGGAAGTGAGACAGGGTTGTAGTCTATCCCTGATGTCATTCAATCTGTATATTGAGCAAGCAGTGAAGGAATCAAAACAAACATTTGGAGTAGGAATTAAAATCCATGGAGAAGAAATAAAAACTTTGAGGTTTGCCAATGACATTGTAATTCTATCAGATACAGCAAATGACCTGGAAGAGTAGCTGAACGGAATGGACAGAGTCCTGAAAGGAGACTATCAGATGAACATCAACAAAAGCAAAACGAAGATAATAGCATGTAGTCGAAGAAAATTGGGTGATGCTGAGGGAATTAGATTAGGAAATGAGACACTTAAAGTAGTACATGAGTTTTGCTATTTGAGGAGCAAAATAAATGATGATGGTCTAAGTAGAGAGGATATAAAATGTAGACTGGCAATGGCAAGGAAAGTGTTTCTGAAGAAGAGAAATTTGTTAACATCGAGTATAGATTTAAGTGTCAGGAAGTCGTTTCTGAAAGTATTTGTATGGAGTGTAGCCACATATGGAAGTGAAACATGGATGTTAAAAAGTTTAGTCAAGAAGAGAATAGAAGCTTTCAAAATGTGGTGCTACAGAAGAATGCTGAAGATTAGATGGGTAGATCACATAACTAATGAGGACGTACTGAATGGAACTGAGGAGAAGAGAATTTTGGGGCACAACTTGAATAGAAGAAGGTATTGGTTTGTAGAATATGTTCTGAGGCATCAAGGGATCACCAATTTAGTATTGGAGGGCAGCATGGAGGGTAAAAACTGCAGAGGGAGACCAAGAAATGACTACGCTAAGCAGATTCAGAAGGATGGAGGTTGCAGTTCGTACTGGGAAATGAAGAAGTTTGCACAGGATAGAGTAGCATGGAGAGCTGCATCAAACCAGTCTCTGGACTGAAGAGCACAACAACTGCAACATCCTCCTCCCCATAACTCTTCCTTCCCCCTCTCTCTGTCCATCTCCTGCTCTTTCACTTCTCCATCTGTCTCCTCCTCCTGCTCTCTCTGTCCATCCCCACCTCTTCCCTTCTTTGTCCATTCCCCCTTCCCTTTGTCTGCCCATCAGCTCCTCCCTCACATTCCTTCCATCTCACACTCCACCCCCCCCCCCCCCCCCCCCCCCGCGCGCCCTCCCACCCCTCTCCAGGATGCTGGTTCTTACCCACACAGTATTTCTTTACAATAATAATAAGTAACATGTGTACCATGTATGACTGAAATCAATCCAGGGATATAGAAATAACTTTTTACCAATGGTGTGCTCACATGTGCTCATATCACACATGTTTCACACCTGTTTGTACACATATTTTACCTGCAACTCTAGCAAATTTTGCGTTGCCATTCTGTTCTCATGCAGATCAAAATTTATAACATCATATTACCTGAACTATGCATAAGAAAATGATATACTTTTGCATGTACTTCCAGTGGTATATTTGGACACTGTCTGCAAAATATGTTGTGAAATGAGTGAGAAGTAAAGAAGTAATAAATTAAAATGTCATCCATGAAGCAGCAGTTTTCCTCGCTTTCAGTGTTTATGACATCATACCTCCTGAACTGTGTGTTATACAATAATTTGTTGTTGCATGTGCATTCAGTAGTATATGTGAATACTGTCTGCAAAATATGTTGCAAATAGCATGATTATTAAAGAATTAATAAACTTAAAGCTCATGGATCCTATATTTGAATGTTTATTAGAGCCTTTTGTATGATTTTGAAGTAAACTGGTCAAGAACTTTAATATTTTTGCTAACAAGTGTTACACACACACACACACACACACACACACACACACACACACGCATGCACACACACACACACACACACACACACACTGAAACACCAAAGAAACCAGTATAGGCATGTATATTCAAATACAGAAATATGTAAACAGGTAGAATACAGCACTGTGGTCGGCAGCGCCTGTATAAGACAACAAGGATGTGGTGCAGTTGTTAGATTGGTTACTGCTGCTACAGTGGGAGGTTATCAAGATTTAAGTGAGTGTGAATGTAGTTTTATAGTCAGCGCATGAGGGATGGAGCACAGCAACACTGAGGTAGTGATGAAGTGGGGATTTTCCTGTACGACCTTTCACAAATGTTCTGTATGTATCAGAAATCTAGTAAAACATCAAATCTCTAACACTGCAGCACTCAGAAAAATATCCTGCAAGAATGGGACCAATGATGACTGAAGAGTGACAGAACTGCAACCTTTCTGCAAATTGCTGCAGATTTCAATGCTGGGCCATCGATAAGTATCAGCATGTGAACCATTCAATAGAACATCATTGATATGGACTTTCAGAGCAGAAAGTCCACTGGTGTACTCTTGATGACTGGAAACATGTTGCTTGGTCAGACGAGTCTCGTTTCAAATTGTAATGAGTGGATGGAAGTGTATGGGTATGGAGACAACCTCATGAATCCATGGACCCTGCATGTCAGCAGGGGACTGTTCAAGCTAGTGGAGGCTCTGTAATGGTGTGGGGTGTATGCAGTCAGAGTGATATGGGACCCCTGATATGTCTAGATACAATTCTGACAGGTGACATGTCCATAAGCATCCTGTCTGATCACCTGCATCCATTAATGTCCATTTTGCATTCTGATGGACTTGGGAAATTGCAGCCGGACAATGTGGCACCCCACACATCCAGAATTGCTACAGAGTGGCTCCAGGAACACTCTTCTGAGTTTAAACTCTTCCGCTGTCCACCAGAATCCCCAGACATGAACATTATTAGGCATATCTGGAATGCCTTGCAATGTGCTGTTCAGAAGAGATCTCCACCCCCTTGTACTCTTACAGATTTATAGACAGCCCTGCAAGATTCATGGTGTCAGTTCCCTCCAGCACTACTTCAGACATTAGTTGAGTCCATGCCACATTGTGTTGCGGAACTTATACGTGCCCATGTAGGCCCTACACAATATTAGGCAGGTGTACCAATTTCTTTGGCTCTTCAGTGTGTGTCTGTATGTATATGTATATAAACAATGGAGAATCCAGAATGGAGTGTAACAACATTATGGAAAGTATTGTTGCTACTCACCAGGTAGCGGAGATGCTGAGTCGCAGATAGGCACAAAAAGAAGAGACTATTGGAAAGTGAGCTTTCAGCCAATAAGGTCTTTGTTGAAAATAGACAACATACATACACACACTCATGAAAACACAACTCACACACAAATGACTACAGTCTCCAGCAGCTGAGGCCACACCATGAGCAGCAACACATGATGAGAGAAGCAACCAGGTAGGAAAATGGAGGAGGCTGGGGGGAGGAATATTGGGGAAATGGTGGGGGATGGTAAAGTTCTGCTAGTGGGAACACGCAGGGATAAGGTGGAGAGAGGGTAGGACATCTAGGTGCAGTCGAGATGTTAGATGGAAGGCGAGGGAGAGAGGGGGTCGTGGAATGGGAGAGAAGTAAAAAGACTGGGTGCATTGGTGGAATAGAGGGCTGTGTAGTGCTGGAATGGGAACAGGGAAGGGACTAGATGGGTGAGGACAATGGCTGACAAAGGTTGACACCAGAAGGGATACGGGAATGTATGGTATATTGCAGGGAGAGTTCTCACCTGTGCACTTCAGAAGAGCTAGTGTTGATGGAAAGGGAGGATCCATATGGCAGTGGCTGTGAAACTGACATTGAAATGAAGAACATTGAGTAGAACAGCACGCTCAGAAACAGGGTGGTCCTGTTGTTCCTTGGCCACAGTTTGTTGGTGACCATTCTTACGGACAGACAGCTTGTATTGGTTGTCAAGCCCACACAGAATGCAGCACAGTGGTTGCAGCTTAGCTTATAGATCACATGACTGCTTTCACAAGTAGCCCTGCCTTTGATGGGATAGGTGACGCTTGTGACCTGACTGGAGTAAGTCATGGAGGAGGATGTTTGGGACAGGTCTTGCGTCTAGGTCTATTACGGGGATATGGGCCATGAGGTAAGGGGTGTGTAAGGGGTGTGTAGAGATGGATAAGCAGACTGTGTAGGTTTGGTGGACAGTGGAATATCATTGTGGGATGGGTGGGAAGGATAGTGGGAAAGATAGTGGGCAGGACATTTCTTATTTCAGGGTACGATAAGAGATAGTCGAAACCCTGGTGGAGAATGTAATTCAGTTGCTCCAGTCCTGTGTGGTACTGATTCACAAGGGGAGTGCTCCTCTGTGGCTGGACAGTGGGACTTTGGGAGGTGATGGGTGACTGTAGCAATAAGGCATGGGACATCTGTTTTTGTACATCTGTTTATGGTCTATAAAGGCCTCAATGAGATACTTGGTATATTTCAAGAGGGACTTCTCATCACTACAGATGCAGTGGCCATTGGTGACTAGGCTGTATGGATGGGACTTCATGGTGTGGAATGAATGGCAGCTGTCAAAGTGGAGGTATTTCTGGTGGATGGTAAGTATGATATGGACAGAGGTACTAACACAGCCAGCTTTGAGATGGAGATCAACATCAAGTAAGGTGCTTGTTGGATTGAGTAGAATCAGGTGAAGCGTGTGGGGGAGAAGGTGTTGAGGTTCTGATGGAATGTGGCTACGGTGTCCTCACCATTGATCCAGATCACAGAGATGTCATCGATGAATCTGAACCAGGTGAGGGGTTTGGGATTCTGGTTGTTTAGGAAGGATTCCTCTAGATGGTCCATGAATAGGTTGCATAGCGTGGTGCCTTGTGGATGCTCATAGCTGCACCACAGATTTGTTTGTGGGTAATGCCTTCAAAGGAGAAGTAATTGTGGGTGAGGATATGATTGGTCATGGCAACTAGGAAGGAAGTTGTGGGTTTGGAATCCATTGGGCATTGGGAAAGGTAGTGTTCAATAGCTGTAAGGCCTTCGACATTAGGGATGTTAGTGTAAAAGGAGGTGGCCTCAATAGTGACAAGCAGGGCACCACATGGTAGAGGAACAATGTGTAACCTATGTTTGTCCAAAAAATTATTAGAGTGTTTTTAACAAATTTAAGTAATTTGGTCAAGAATGCTTTGAGATATTTGGTAACAACAATAAACAACATCTTGTCCTTCTACAGCAGTATAGAATATGTATGTTCCAATTCAGCAAAGCAGCTCAGTTTATTTTTACATGCATGATTGTTTCAAATTTATATAGTACAGAAACAGTACAAATATATTTAGTTCTTCGAATGTTTTTTTTTTTTTTTTCCAGGGTTATCTGGTAGGCAAATTAGCTATGCTTCTAATTTATTTCTTCCTTAGTTTCTACCAAATCCTCATATTAGGATACAATACGATAAGTGTTGGTTGATTAGTCTGCAGATGAGTACCTTGTCTGTGGTGTATCTACATTGACATGATGCTATTTGTGTGACCTGAAATATATAATTAAAGAAGTGTGGTGTACGTACAGTATGAACAGGAATGGTCCCATGACTGATCCCTGTGGTAGAACGCACTTTACTAGTTTAAAAACTGAGTACACACTTTTAGCAGTATTGTCAGAATACTGTATCTTCACATACCCTTTCTCTATTTTTCAAGTATGATTTTATAATGTTGCACATTTATCCCTTATGCCATAACTCCTATGGAGCAATGAACTGGTTAATACCCTGATCAGCTAGTACATTATGACCATCTACACAGAAGCCAGTATGTCCACCTTTGGCATGGATAACAGCAGTGACATGTCATGGCATGGGAGCAGTGAGGCCTTAGTAGGTCACTGGAGGCAGTTGGCACCACATCTATACACACAGCTCACCTAATTCCTATAAATTCTGGGAGAGGGTGAAGAGATCGGTCTGACGGAGGAGATAGAGAAGATCCAAAGAAGAGCGGCGCGTTTCGTCACAGGGTTATTTGGTAACCGGGATAGCGTTACGGAGATGTTTAATAAACTCAAGTGGCAGACTCTGCAAGAGAGGCGCTCTGCATCGCGGTGTAGCTTGCTCGCCAGGTTCCAAGAGGGTGCGTTTCTGGATGAGGTATCGAATATATTGCTTCCCCCTACTTATACCTCCCGAGGAGATCACGAATGTAAAATTAGAGAGATTCGAGCACGCACGGAGGCTTTCAGACAGTCGTTCTTCCCGCGAACCATACGCGACTGGAACAGGAAAGGGATGTAATGACAGTGGCACGTAAAGTGCCCTCTGCCACACACCGTTGGGTGGCTTGCGGAGTATAAATGTAGATGTAGATGTAGATGTAGCTCTGGTGCAATGTTCAATCACATCCCAGATCTAGTGAGTTGGGGGATGCCAGGTTAGCCGAGAGCACTAATGCGCTGCTTCCTGGACCCGGGTAGGTGCGCCAGCCCCGGATTGAATCCGCCCACAGGATTAACTACAAGGGCCAGTGTGCCAGCCAGCTGGGATGTGATTTTTAGGTGGTTTTCCACATCCCTCTATGTGAATAACAGGCTGGTCCCCACATCCCGCCGCAGTTACACGACTCACATCTGCACTTTTCCATGATTTACACTGGGCGCAGATGGATGGGGTACTCTGATTCTGTCCCAGGGGGTACGAAGTGGCGGTAGGAAGGGCATCTGGCCACACCTTCAGATTAACCTGCCATATCCGATTTAACCACGCCAACCCCGCGCACAATGTGGGACAAAGATGCAAGTGATAGGATCTAGTGAGTTGGGGACCAGCACATCAATTGGAACCCATCACTGTGTTCCTCAAACCACTCCATCACACTCCTGGCCTCGTGACATGAGCATTGTCTTGTTGAAAAATGCCAATGCCATTGGGAAATGTGATCATCATGAAGGGATGTATGTGGTCTGCAACCAGTGCATGATAGTCCTTGGCTGTCAAGGTGCCTTGCACAAGTTCCACTGTATCCATGGATGCCCACGTCAGTGTCCCCCAGAGCATAATGGAGCCACCACCAGCTTCTCTCCATCCCACAGTACAGGTGCCAAGAAGCTGTTCCCCTGGAAGGTGTCTGATTCACTCTCGCTTTTGTCAGACCTTGCAATGCTCTGCCACTGTGCCTACATCCAGTGCTGATCGGGACCTGCCCATTTCAGTCATAGATGCCAAAGTCATTGTGTTAACATTTGCACATGTTCAGGGCTCATCTTTAGGAGTGTTCAGTCCACTCTGCATTCTGGCCCGTGTACTCTGCCCAGCATTAAAGTCTGATGTTAATTCTTCCACAGTTTGCCACCTGTCCTGTTTTACCAATCTGCCCAGCCTATGATGTCTTACATCTGTAATGAGGTGTGACTGCCCAACTCCACAATGTCTGTACATGATTTCACCATTGTTTCACCACATGTTGAAGACACTCACCACGTGCTGAAGACACTCACCACAATACACACTGAACACTTGAAAGGTGTGCAGTTTATTAAATACTCGTGCCGAGCCTCCAAATCATCACAATCTGCCCTCTGTCAAATTCAGATAGACTGCACACCTTCCCCATTCTACACACAGGCAGCATGCTCACTGATACTACATGCACTGTGTGTTATCTGACACGCAGTCATTCCTCATTAGGTAACACTGCTATCATCTGGATGGGTTTGTATTGATAGTAGGATAATGTTCTGGCTGATTAGTGTATGTATGTTATACATTGCTTAATTTAAAAGGACGGAGTTCTACACATTATCAAACATAAGTCAGTTACATTCGTAAAATTTAATAAAATATTTTTGCTCTAACACTTTACTTCTGTCAGTCCAGCAACAACTTAGTTAACATTATTTAATTCTAGGGCCTAAACCTGAAGTACAAATTTTTGATGACAAATGGGCCTGATGGAGATTTCTGGCATATGCATTTTTCCGCAGATGAATTTTGTAAGTAGTACATCAACTTGCAGAAATGACAATGACTGGAAATATAAATAAAACAGTAATATTTAACTAACTTTTATAATCTGAAAAACGTAGTTTGTAGTTCTTTTAACTGGTGCGATACAGCTTGCCACAAACACCTTGTTTTTGTTGACCTCTTCATCTCAGAGTAGAACCTACAGCCAACTTAAGTTATATTCCAATATCTGTCTTCTGTTGCAGTTTTTGCCCTCTGTGGCTTCCCCAACTACCACAAAGTTATTATCTGATGTGTTAATTCATATCCACTCATCCTGTCCCTACTTGTATTCAGAGTATTCAACACATTCCTCTCCTTGACATTCTCCTCATTTTCTATCTTATCAGATCACTTAATTTTCAGTATCCTTCTGTAACACATCTCAATTCTATTATTTTCCAGATTTCTCACCATCTGTGATTCACCCCCATACAATGCTTTCTCAGAAATTTCTTCCCCAAGTTAATTTCTAGTTTTGATACTAGTGGTCTTCTTTTAGCAATAAGTACCATTTCTTCCTGTGCTAGTTTGCTTCTCATAGGCTCTTTCCTTTTTCCATCGTGCATTACTTTGCTTCTGAAGTAGCAGGATTCCTTGACTTCATCTACTATGTGTCCCCAACTTTGATGTTAAGTTGATCACTAATGTCATTTTGGCTTTTCTTATTACTTTCATTTGTTCTCAGTCCGTATTCCATGCTCATTAGACTGTTCATTCCATTCAACAGGTCCTGCAATTCTTCCTCACTTACACAGAATGTAATCAGTGAATCTTATCACTAATGTCCTTACAACCTGAATTTTAATCACACTCCTGAAATATTCTTTCATTTTCAGTTTTCATCATTGCTTCTTTTATGGGTCAAAATATCCTAAAAAGATGTTGATTTTTCTTATGTGTTGCTTCCATTATTAAACCCATTATAACTACCTTTAAGGTACCTTTACCTCTTCTAATGCCAGACTGGCTGTCATCTAACATATCCTCAATTTTTTCCCCAGTCTTCTGTGTATTATTCATGTCAGTGACTTTGAACCATGAGCTATGAAGACGAAGGTGGTTCTATGGACCTCCGCCAAACATTAAGGTGTGAATTGCAGAGTTATCAAGTAGATACATGTGCAGACTGGGAAATAGTTCACACATTTATCTGACTTTGTGATTTTCAGGATTGTGGGAATGATTTTCTTCCCAAAGTCTTACGGTATGACTCCACTCCCATATTTTCTACACATTAATTAGAATAATCATATAGTTGCTACTTACTCCATTGATTTTAGAAGTCCTAAGCAATGTAATCTTTCTCTTCTGCCTGGTTTGTTCACAAGTCTTCCAAAGCTTTGTCAGACTCTGAATATATTACTGAATTCCCTGTCTTGCAAAGTGACATCAATTTCTTCTGCTGTCATATCAGTGGACAGTTCCCCCTCTTAGTAGGGGCTCTTAATGTAGTACTCTTTCCACCTATACCACTCTCTCCTCTGTAGTTAACAGTGTAATTCCTTTTGTGCTGTTAATGTTGATACCCTTACTTTTAATTCCACCCAAAGTTATTTTGGATTTTTTATATGCTGCATGTCCTTGAAATGACTATTCCCTGTTTGGCAACTTCATATTTTCCTTGAGACATTTCCCTCTAGATTCCCTGTTTTTCCTATTGATTTTATTCCTACGTGACTTATGTTCCTGCATTCTTTTAATTTCATTCACATTTTGTTCTTTCTTTCTTTCATCAATAAATTGAAGTCCTGATATTTCCACTGTAACCTGAGGTTTCTGTGCAGTTAGCATTTTTTGGTTATATTTATCGATTCAGTTCTATGACTGTTTTTTTAGGGATGTGAATTTCACCTTAGAGAACTTCTAATGCACATAATTATTTCTTAGCACTTTAGTATTACACTTCCTTACACACTGATTGTTCTTGACAACTTCCTTAAAATACAGTCTCCTCTTCATTCTTACTAAATTGTGATCCGAGTATATATCTAGAGCTGCATACAACTTATACTGCAATATCAGATTTCAAAATCTTTGTCTTACTGTGATGTAATCGAACTGTTTTCTTCCCATATTTCCAGGGTTTTCCAAAGTATATTTCCTTCTTTTGTAATTCTTGAAAGTGCATTTGCCATTACTAACTGAAATTTGTTGCAGAACTCTAAGTTTTACTAAGTTTGTGTACTCTTGTAAATCTATTGTCTATAACTTCCAGTTCCATGACATTTCAAACCCCTATAACTGTTAAATTTTCATATCTCCTCACATACAGAATTACCCATTCAGTGCCCTCACGCACTCACTCTATTCATCTTGTGCTGGTGATGTCAGCATCTATCTATATATGAACTATTACTGTTGTCACTGAGTTGCTGTTGATTCTCATGAGAATAATCTTATAATTGAACTGTCCATAATAATTAACTCTGTTCTCTACCTTCCAGTTCATCCAACTTCCTTTATATTGTTTTATGGTGTTGTTGATACTACCCTGTATTCAGTGGGCCAGAAATCCTTATCTTGTTTCCATTTCACTTCTGTGAAAGATGTTATGCTGATGCAGGAATCAATACAAAAGATGGGTACTTTCTTTCAGATTTCATTAGTTGTATTCATCCTGCACTTCGGTTGTATATCTACACCAAAACACAGTGTTCCATGATTTTTCTTTATTGTCACCTAGGTGTGTATCTCTAGTCACATTTTGGCTTCCATAGTGTATTATGTCTTTATTCTTGCACATTTTACATCTTTCATGACAAGATCTACAAATTGAAATTCAATAATTTTAAAGCAGTATGTTAAATGTTGTTATTGGACCTTTCAATACTTAAAGAGATAAGTTCTATTTCAGATGTAATGCCCCAGCTCATTGGATACTTCTGCATCTATATCATGCTTGTGGTTGCCGTAACTGTATGTTCAGGTGGGTATTACTTTTACATAAACAATTCATTATTTTGGTAATTTAAATTCCAGGATGGACACAATAAACAGAAATGAGGAGCAGCATCCATTCACCTTCTGATAACTGCAGGATGGCCAATAGAAACAAACAACCACAATAGCTTTACAGTTATGACCCTCTTCATGTGTTGAGTACACCATTACCCCCTGTCCCTTTCTCACCCACCCATCCACCCAGCCACCCTCCCACTCTCTCACCACCCACCCTGTTAGTCCTACTTAATATGGTTCCCAAATACTTCAGCGACATCCCACAGTCTTTTTGTATGTGGCCTCCTTTGTAAATTGATTGCATTACCCTAGCATTCTACTAAAGAACCACAATTTGCCTCCAGTTTTATCTATGACTGAGACTAAACGAGCATTCCATTTCATTTCCTTACAAACAAATTGTTACTCCCAAATGCTTATATGTGCTGACTGATCCCAACTGTAACTCAGTGATATTATAATTATAGGATACTATGTTTTTTCATTTTTTTAAAGTGCACAGTTTTACACTTCTGAACATTTAAAGCAAGTTGCTAAACTTTTTCACCACTTTCAAATCTTATCAGGATTGGCCTGAATATTTGTGCAGCTTCTTTCAGGCAGCATTTCATAACAGATAACTGCATCATCTGCAAAAAGTCTGAGGTTACTATTAATATTGTCTGCCAGGTCATGAATATACAACATGAACAGCAAGTGTCACAACACATCGCCCTGGGGCACACTCAAAATCGGTTCTACATCTGACAAGGATTCTCTGTGCATGATAACTTGCTGCATTCTCCCTACCAAAAAATCCTGAGTCCAGTCACAAGTTTTGCTCAATATACTATTTGATCATACTTTTGATACAAAGTAAGTGGGCCAGAGTCAAGTGCTTCATGGTAATCGAAAAATATTGTCTGACTTCCTTGATCCATGGCTTTAAGGATGTCATGTGAGAAATGTGCAAGTCAGGTTTCACACGATTCATGTTTTTGAAATTCATACTGGCTGACATCAAGGAGGTCATTCTTTTGAAATACCACATTATGTTTGAGCTCAGAATATGTTGTAAGATTCTACAACAAACTGATCTCAAGATATTACATGGTAGTTGTGCGGATCACTTTTGCTATCCTTCTTGTAGACGGGTGTGGCCTGTGCTTTCTTCCAGCTACTGGGCAGTCTTTTGTCAGAGGGATCTGCAGTAGATTATAGTTAAACGAAGGGCTAACTCCACTGCAAGCTAAGTAAAGTATCTGTCAGGGATTCCATCAGGCAATGGAGTTGCATTCTGTTTTATTAATTTTAGCTGTTTCTCAATGCCACTGACAATAATATCTATTTCACTCATCTTTTGAGTCATACAAGAATTAAATTTGCTCAATTCTCCCATGTTTTCATTTGTAATGGTACATTTGAAAATGGAGTTACACATTTCTACTTTTTCTTTGCTACCCACAATTTTAGTTCCTGTTTCATCTGTGAGTGAGTGGATGCTATCTTGGAATGCCACTAACAGCCTTTACACATGACCACATTGTTTTTGGGTTTTGTCAAAGATCTATCAACAATATTCTGCTGTAGTAGTCACTGTAGGTTTCACTCATTGCTCTCTCAACAATCAAACATGTTTCCTTCAACATCTCTCTGTCTATAACCCTATGCTTTGTTTTACACCTATTATGCAGTAGTCCCTCTTTCTTTAAAAGTTTCTTTACAATGAATAACAACATGGACTATTTTACTGTTCAGTGCATGGTCAACTATTCTTTTAAACAAAAGCCGTAGTTCTTCTAAATGCTCCTCTCCTGAGCTGAAAGTTTCAGGTTGTTCCTTGAGATATAGTACTACTCCTTCTCTATCTAGTTTACAAAACACATAAATCTTTCTGCTTGTTTTAGTTGTTTGGTAATCATTATTGTAGCAACTGGCTCATAGTCACTGATACCAATTTCAATATGGACTTCCTCAAAAAGGTGAAGTCTGTTTATTGAATATTTTTCCATCATGAATGGAATTCTGAACAATCCGTTCTAGATTATTTTCAAAGAAGGCATTTAGTAATGTTTCACTGGATGTCTTTTTACACCCATCACAAACAAAACTGTAATTATCCTGATTGACAGTTGCATGCTTAAAATCTCCTTCAGCGATTACAGTATGATTGGGGAACTTATGTACGAGCAGATGCTTTCTCTGGAGGTGATTCAGTTAAATTCAATTCAATGTCTTTATTCAGTTCCCCCCTCCCCTCCCATGAACCATGGACCTTGCTGTTGGTGGGGAGGCTTGCATGCTTCAGCAATACAGATAGCCGTATGGTAGGTGCAACTGCAATGGAGGGTTATCTGTTGAGAGGCCAGGCAAATGTGTGGTTCCTGAAGAGAGGCAGCAGCTTTTTCAGTAGTTGCAGGGGAAACAGTATGGATGATTGACTGATCTGGCCTTGTAACACTAACCAAAATGGCCTTGCTGTGCTGGTACTGTGAACAGCTGAAAGCAAGGGGAAACTTCAGCCGTAATTTTTCCCAATGGCATGCAGCTTTATTGCATTGAGAGCTGCGTCAGACCAGCCTCTGAACTGAAGACCACAACAATAACAATATTTAAGTTTTTTACATTCTTACATAGAAATAAAATCATGTTACATCAGTATATGTAAATAATTTTACCTTTTTGTATTCAGATATTCTTCAATGTTATAAAAACTATCCATATAAAAATTGTTTTTGCTCTACTTTGAATTTACGAAATTCTTCAATTTTCTTCATTGTAGCAGGCAATGTACTGAAAAGTATTTTTGGTCAATAATGTACAGTTTTTTGGCAAAGGGCTTTTTTGTCAGTGTCTCTGTGAATGTCATCTCTGCTTTCTGTTTTGTAGCCATGAACCTGATTGTTCAGTGTTAAAATTCATGGTGAATTTTCAGAAAGCACATGGACACATACACTCATAAATGTCATAAATGTATAAGCTAGGAAGTGACAGTATTTTAAGTTCCTTAGATGTTTCCCTGCATTGCTCTCTGTAATGAACTACTTTAATTATTCTGACAACCTTTTTCCACAGTTTGAAAGTTTGTTTTGCCATACCTGTATTTCCCCATAAAATCACACCATATCTAAGCAAGTTGTGTAAATAAACATAATAGGCACACAACAGTGATTCAGTGCTGCAGTATTTACAAAGCATGCATAGCGTATAACAGTATTTACTAAGTTTTTTATTCAAAAATTCTAGATGTTTCTCCCATCCACCCATGTGCCTAGATATTCAGTGGATAGAGCTTGTGCAATAACTTTGTTACCTAACTCAGGTTTTATGCTGCTTCTAGCATTACTCCCAATATTACTGAAATCCATCTGTACCATTTTTTCCTTATTTATGACCAACACAATATCCTTAAATCATTTTCCTGCCTCATTTATTGTCTTAAGAGACATACTGCTGTAGGTCGTCATCTGTGAATCCTTTTATAAAAATGCTCATGTTGTTGGCAAATATCACCATGTTTGCAGGACATAGAAAAATCTGTCAGTAATGAGAATGGTCTATAATTATTTATGTCAGCTATACTGTACTTTTTGTAGAGTGTTGTTATTATGGATAACTGTAGTTTTAATGGAAATAACCCTGTCCTGAAAGAAGTGTAAACATCAGCTAACTGAGAATCTATACTGGTTGACCTATGTTTGATTATCTTGTCCCAAATTCTATCAACACCAATAGACATTTTATTTTTTAATTTATTAATAACATTTCTAACCTCAGATTCTATTACTGGGTACAGAAACATTCTTTCCACAAGTAGGTACTTTTATATTCTTAGCATTTGAACTGCATGTACTTTTAATTAGATCTAGTGCTATCTTTACAAAATGTTTATTGAATATATTGGCAATTTGTTCAGCATCTTCTATCACTTTACCCTCACTTTTGATTTTGAAGTAATTGGTTTTAGTTTTCCATTTTTATGTTATTGTTTATAGCCTTCCAAATCAATTTTGATTTATTGCTTCCTCTTTTGATATATGAATCATTGCTTAGCCTTTTTACTGCTTGTAAAATTTTTCTACAGACCCATTGGTATTTTCTGTAGTATGTTTTTGCTGTTGTGTTCATTTTGGCATGTGTGCTTAAGTTTCTAACAATGATCACTGACACAAGGGATTAAAATCCTTGTGTTACCCATGTGTTTGACTTCTATTTGACTTGAATTAATCTGAATGAGAATGCCATATCATATCAATAATTATAATCAGTGAAAAATGTTTCATACTTCTTGTCTGCATCATCAGTTTGTTCTCTGTCCCAGTGCACCCTTTTTGGCACACTATTAAAAGCTCTTATGTTGTTATCATTAGTAAGTATTGTCTGTAGATATTTTTCAGTGACTGTATAGTCCTTATTGTTCCCACTCTGTATCATCATTTTTAAAGCCATGTTGTCAGAAAAGTGAATATCTGTTACATCATTATTATACTCACAGTCTTGTTGTTGGTAAATATTTGTTCAAATGTTGTTGCAGACTCATCTCCATATCTGGCAATTTCCTGCACCATTGGCTACATGCTATATGAGCTAAACAGATTTAATAATTTCAGCTTTTTCCCCGTTACTTTTGTTAAAATTAATGGTAAAGTCACCAAGCACTATTATGCATTCTGATCTACTTGTCAATTCATTTGAAAGATAATCTATATGATCTAAGAATAAGGTAAAGTCACCTGATGGGGACCTGCAGATGCAAGCAATAATAGTTTGACAGTTTGTCAATTCACATATGCAATATTCATTTTTAATGCACACTGCACCTTGCTAAGTTTTACCTCTTTAGATTTAACATGTAGGTACATACACCTCCACATTTATAAGTTTCTCTGCAAAAGCTGCTTATCAGGTCAAAGTAGAGTATTTTTTCTGCACAAATCTGTGTGTCTCATATCGAGTTCTCATTAATACCCAACACAGAAATCTCCTCAACATTACAGTTTCACATTTGGCTGCCTAATCCTTGCACATTTTGGTACAGCAAAGTTAAGGGATTGACATCTAGATTTGGTGAGTTGCTCACTTTGGTGACTCCTTCAGACTGCTTGGCAGAAAAAAATCCTTCAAGTGTGATGGTCATGTCACTCTTCTTCTGGTTGAGGCTCGTCTAATTGCTTTTCCTGGACTAGATGCTGTTGCTGCAGCTGATGACAGATCTACTGATGGTGGTGATTCTGGTGCTGCTGCTTGTTATTGTTGTTGTTTTGCTGCTGTTTCTGGTAATGACAGCCACTGATAATGGTGATTCTACTGTTGCAGATGACTCTTGTTTTGGTAGAACTGGGATTGGAATCCCCTTGCCCTACAAATGACTTGTTAAAGAATTTAAATATTTTGGCAGTCATAATTTTTTTCTTGCGTTTATGTGGGGACAGCATTCTGTAAAGTATAGTTTCTAAGACTTTCATGGTGATTTGTTGTCATCTCATTGAATCGGGTGTACTGCCGGTGGTCTGCGTCTTCCCAACACGATATTTCAACGTCGTAACTCGGAGTCTTCATCACGTGTTCCCTGAGACTGCCCTCTGAACCCAGTATGCGCCTGTGAGGTGCGCTTCCTGTGGCATCCGGCTGCATATTATGATGGCTATCCTCCAAGGAGCTTGCTGCTGCTTGGTATCGTGTATGCCATTCTGTTCTGTTACTTATGCACTTGGACGTCTGTAGTTCATTCCGGGAGGAGATGGACCCAATAGGGAATGCCTTGGGATGTCTGCTACTTCAGAAGAGACCTGCAACAGGCACAGACTGAAGATGGAGCATCTAGAGACTGATACCACCACCAGAAATGGCCACAGTGGGTGCGGACAGCATAGGGAGCGCCACACACCGCCCAGGCATAAATATGGGACTAGGTCAGCTCGTCAACCAGTCTCAGGGAACTCCTGATAAAGACGCCAAGTTATGATGTCAAAATATCGTGTTGGAAGACATGGACCACCGGCAGTACACCTGATTCTCTGAGATGACATCCTGTAAAGTGCTCCTGGTTCTCAATGTTTATCTCTATAAATGTCACATTCAGGCAACCTCAACAGATTTTCTTAAGTATCCTGTTTGCCATCACTATTCCAATGTTTACCATGAGTTTTCTATCAGGTAATGCCTCCATGGAATACTGACAATGTAGAAATGCATTTGAGGCATTCTTTTGATTGTTTCCTTCAGGAGTCTCATTGCATATGAAATTTTGCTGCAATAAACATCGTTTGTGCCTCCAATAGCAATGCAACTGTTATCATTTGTCAGTAAGTTATTGAAGCTTTTCAAAACTTTGTGTAGTGGCATGCCTGGCTTGATAATGCCTGTTACATTAAGGTCTGGGTGATTATTTTTCATAATTACTGTAACTCCTCTTCCATGCCTGTCAGTAGAGATATATGTCTGTTGCTTGTACCCTTGTTTGAAGATCTCATGGCTATTTTGCTTTCTTTGTCTGAAAATATTCACTTTGTCTTTTTCTGCATTTAATTCACTTGTATCTTTTTGTGTGACTAGATATGAATTATGGATAGCAGCAGTTCACCACCATGACACTCAATCTCTGATGATTGATAAAAGGATACAGTTATAAGTTTATGCCTATCCCTGATACTGAGTCTCGCCCAAACACTCGCACATGCAGCTTCAATTTCTATCTCTGTGGACTTGAGTATCTTCTCTACTGCAACAAATATACCATCTCTATTTCTCATTAGCCTGTCCTTTCAATAATGCTTAAATTTTCCCAAAAGATCTCACTGCTGATGACTTTGGGGTTAAACCAGCTTGCTGTACACAGTATTAGGTGAGCTTCACAGCTTTCTAGGAACTCTTCAAACTCTGGCACTTTGTTGTGAATGCTTCCATAGTTGACTACTAGAATTTTAATACTCTCACCTGCGGGGGTATTTCTTTGGATCTTGCACTGATATTTCTGGGTCTCCTACAGATCTTGTTATGTGTACTTGATGGAGAGTCACATAGTCTACCTGGGTAGCTGACTGTACATCTGACCCATTTGGGAGGATCTTATAGTTCTCAACTCCACTTAAACTGCTGATGATTAGTAGGTGCTCACTCTTTTGTGTTCATCTCCCCTTTATACAGGACACAACAGGTATGCAAGAGGTGAAGTGAGTCTCAGAAGACAGCATGTCAAATGTGTTGGTTGAAATATGATGAGTTCTCTGTGGTCTCTGACTCCCCTTTACATGTCAACTAGACCTGCCATTAATACGACAATCACTGTCACTTCCTACAGATAATCCATTGAAAGCAGTCAATGTGACTTCAAGCTGATTATGGACAGCAGCTAGCTTGTCCTACTCCTAAGAACAGCATGCAAATTGGAGCTGGATGGTGTTTTGTGCATTAATTTGGAGAACAGAAAATAAATAAATTTAGACCAAGCATGCTTATTCTCTTTTAATTTGTGGGTCTGGTGCACTTCAAATATTTCCAGTAGCCATTTCGAACTGAAGTGATTTACAGTCAAAACGGCATATCTGTAATGACAACAGAGAAACTTGGAACAAGTCATACTGTTTCTGTGAAACATGCTTCAGGCTATGGTCATTAACAAATTTGAAAAAAGATGTAATAAATACTGACAATACAGTCTATGCTCCTGTTAAAATAGAAAACTAATGTGACACATTATGTTATTTATTTATAGTAACAGTATATCAAAAACACTAATTTTCTATTAAATAGATTTTTGCATAACACTCATAACTTATGAAAGTTCTCATAATTATATGCATGCGAGCATCCATAAATTCTCAGAAACATACATCTTTTCCTGTAAATATGTAATTAAATTAGAGAACAACTGGTTTTGAATGAGTATACTACGGTCAAAAATTTCTAAATAGTGCAAGTTTACAATTGACAGTATAGCAACACATTATCATGGCACTCACAAATCTTGAGAAACATGCAATATATGATGATACTCATGAGTACTGAAATAAGCAATTAAAATAATGTGCAAATGATGTGAATTGTAGAATGGTGGACTCTAACATTTTGAATCAGATATATCTTGCACACACAAACTCACACAAAGAGAAATTTGAAAGTCAGCTTATACAGGATGAACATTAATAAAACTGATAAATTGCAGGGACATATTCATGACTGGAAATGGAGGGAAAAGGTCCTGTGAACATGTGTCTGGAACTGCATCATTGCCATGGTAGATGGCGCTGACAAATGAAGGTTCCTCTGACCGTGTGCTTGTGTTCCTTGTGTGTTGTAGGCTGTGTGATTGTGCAGCATGCCGTAAGTAGCAGAATGGTTCAGTTTTCACATTGGGAAAAGTGCTGAAATGGTGTTTGTGTATGGCCAAGTAGGTGGGAAATGGTTGAGAGGCAGAACCTGATCCTCCAGATCAGGTGTGCACACAGGCTGCCACCTTCCTGCAAACGTGTCTGTCTGAAAGCACCCATGACCATGCAAACACCAAAAAAGTGCTTGAAATGTTGTGTGATGTAATTGGTGTCTGTGAGCATACTTTTTTTTAGTATAGCTGTGCTTTTCCTCAACCATTTCCATCTGTTTGGCTGAACACTGTGTCAGTCACACAAAGAACACACGGCATGTGGTTAGAGGAACTTTCAATCATCAGCACCACCTACTGTGGCAATGATGAATTTCTGGACACATATTCATAAGACCTTTCCTCTTCCATTTCCAGTCAGGAATCCGTTCTTGCAGTTTGTTAGTTTTATTAATCTTCACTCTTTATATGTAAATGAACATATAAATTGCAATGATTTTTTACTTAGATGAATTTGTGACATCTTCTACACTGGCATGTTGAAGATGAAGATTAGATTAGATTAGTACTTGTTCCATAGATCATGAATACAACACTTCGTAATGATGTGGAACGTGTCAGGTTAATAAAAGGTGTCTATACAAGATGTTACATTAGACAAAATATTACATGACACTCAATTCTCTCTCTCTCTCTCTTTTTTTTTTTTTTTTTTTTTGGAAATTACCCACTTACTATATCCAAAAATTCATCTAATGAGTAGAAGGAGTTGCCATTAAGAAATTCCTGTGATTTCCTTTTAAATGCTATATGGCTATCTGTCAGACTTTTGATGCTATTAGGTAAGAGACCAAAGACTTTTGTGGCAGCATAATTTACCCCCTTCCGAGCCAAAGTTAGATTTAACCTTGAATAGTGAAGATCATCCTTTCTCCTAGTGTTGTAGCCATGTACACTGCTATTACTTTTGAATTCGTTCGGTTTGTTAATAACAAATTTCATAAGAGAATATATATATTGTGAGGCTACAGTGAAGATTTCTAGCTCTTTACATAAGTGTCTGCAGGATGATCTTGAATGAGCTCCAGCAATTATTCTGATTACACACTTTTTTGCAATGAACACTCTTTTACTCAATGATGAGTTACCCCAGAATATGATGCCATACGAAAGCAGAGAATGAAAATAGCCGTGGTAAGCTAATTTACTCAGATGTATACTGCCAAAATTTGCAATGACCCTAATAGCATAACTAGTTGAACTCAAACTTTTCAGCAGATCCTCAGTGTGTTTTTTCCAGTTCAACCCTTCATCAATGCATACACCTAGAAATTTTGAATATTCTACCTTAGCTACCGATTTCTGATCGAAGTCTACATTTATTAATGGGGTCATTCCATTTACTGTGTGGAACTGTATATACCGTGTTTTGTCAAAGTTTAATGAGAGCCCATTTGCAGAGAACCACTTAATGATTTTCTGAAAAACATCGTTTACAATTTCACCAGTTAATTCTTGTCTGTCGGGTGTGATAGCTATACTTGTATCATCAGCAAAAAGTACCAGCTTTGCATCTTCATGAATATAGAATGGCAAGACATTAATATATATTAAGAACAGCAAAGGACCCAAGACCGAACCTTGCAGCACGCCATTCTTGATTGTTCCCCAGTTGTTGAACTCTGCAGAATCAATTTATCACAGTTAAAATTGCAAAAAAATTGCATTTGTTTCTTAGAAATGGTGTGGGAAATAGTTTCTTGAAAACTACTGGGTCAATATATTGTCTATCTGCAGATTGTCTAACAAAGTTACCAGCATATTTGCCAAATTCCAGTTTCCCACAGCAGACATGGTGCTCACAAGTGCCAAGGAGGGGGAGCTTTTCATATAAAATAAGTGATTATCAAAATGGAAGTGTTATTGATAACTGGTATGTTTTATGTGGATGGAGGTTCTTATGCAGTCATCAGAGAGAAAGTTAGCTTGTTTTATTGAGAAGAAGCAACTAATGTAAAGTAGGTGTTGAGGTTCTGGAGGAGAGAGGGTAAAGGCTATCCTTGCCATTGATCCAGGTCATGAGGATGCCATCAATTAATCTGATCCATTGATTCCTCTGTGGGCCCCACTAAGTCACTGTCATAGGTCAATACCATTTTCTTCTTCTTCTTCTTCTGTTACACCCTCTGTATGACCATGTAATCTTACAACAACATTGCAACACTAAACTGTAGAAATAAATACAGAGACAAGGTATATTACTAGAATTACAAATTGCAAGTTTACATCTACAGAATCACACCCTCAAAATCTTCAATAGCGAAGAGAAAAAATTTCAGAGCCTAACTGTACAACAAGTGAGGCAGCTCGAAAAACTCACAACGATGGGCACAGACCAGAAGAATATACTCAATTATGAGTAGGAATATAGCACAAAGTCAGTTAGCCACATAACCAGAGTATTTAAGGAGATGTTGACTCAGGAAAGGACAAAATAATGAAAAAATATTAGGGTCTAAGCTTACAATGTGTGGACCAGCCCCTTGATCCAAATGACACCTGGTGCAAACCAGCAAAAAATG
This sequence comes from Schistocerca serialis cubense, assembly GCF_023864345.2. NCBI lineage: Eukaryota > Metazoa > Arthropoda > Insecta > Orthoptera > Acrididae > Schistocerca > Schistocerca serialis. The sequence goes on along the minus strand of NC_064646.1, from coordinate 468,063,191 downwards.
TTTCGACACAACAAAATGAATAAAGTTCATAATCATATCAATAAGTTCAATCATATGTAAAGAGTAATTATAAGAAGCATATAGCCTCAGTCAATAGTTGTACACTCTCCTTGAACACACACACACACACACACACACACACACACACACACACACACAGAGTCATAATGACCAAGGGTACCCAAAACAGAGTTAAGCATGAGTTTGCCCACAACCCAAGTTCTAATCAGATACAATATTGCAGTACTCAGGATAAATACAAGTAAACAGAGTCATAATTACCTTTGAATGATGACATAATCCAGTAGCCTGAGGACCAAAATCAGTGTATGAAAGCAGACATGTTTACATCTTGTTATATTGTCTGCACTACTAAATGTCTTCCGCACTATTTGCTATGTGCCCATACAAACTAACCTACATACATATTAGACCTAGAACATTCATTTACAGTTGATAAAAAAAATACATACTATTTTCAAGTTACATAATCTATTGAGATGTCAATCCCCCTACTTGAAAACACATACATTTATGTGAAATAACACTGTCTTTGGCAGTCTTGACTAACAATTTAGAGATTTCAGTCACAGCACTGGTGTAGTTAACAGATGCTTGAGTACGTTAACCAGCACCTATGATCTCTTGTAAGTTGACTGGTCCAGCAGGGTACAGCCCTACAACAGTGTGGGAGTGGATCTTCCCACATTTTTCAATTTCTTCCTTAGAGTTCTGATCACACACTCCAATGGATGGGTAACTTCCTGTCTAGCATTCACATCAACTGCTGAAACCTTGTTTTGTGTACTAAATATGCTGTTCAATACCTTCTTCACATGACACAGCATATGCTCTCCCTGTTTATATTATGAAAGCAGTTATGTATGATTTATGGCAGTTGAGATTAAAAAGTGTTCACATATGAAACTTTAATGAACTGAGTGAAATGCAATGAGAAAAACCTAATAAGGTGATATATGCAGATATACTAAGATACTATTCCTATTGTCCCATTGAAAATGGTAAAAGGATTTACTCATTTAGTCTCATGGCATGTATGTATCAAATTATAAGCACAAATCTATTACAAAACATAATTATATAGTGTATCATAGATTTTAACCCAGTCAATAGATAACACAAAACTTTAGAAATCACATCATCTTACATACTGCATTCCTGATACACAAAACACAATTGTATGATCTTATGAATCTGCAAATACATTTAACTTGAGTCAATAGATAATGCAGAACTCTAGAAATCACATCACCTTACATACTAAATTCATGACAATCAAAACACAATTATATACTCTTATGAATCTACGTACATTGTGTATATTTTCTTCTAGACTGGGTGGCATTATGCATCCATGTTCAACTGTCTTGTCCTCTATAATAAATGTTAACAGTACTTGACATTTTACATACTTGTTTTGATTACCAGTAGCTCCTCTTATCTTTACACCTACAATGGACATTTCCACACAATTCTTACTATACTGGATATTGTCTCTAAATTTTTCTGATACACCACAAATCAGGCTACCTCTGTCAATCGGTTACTTTCCCATTGTTCAATCAAAATCTTAATATAAGGACACCCAAGATCTGGATCAACATGTCTGTTATTAGACAATTGATGTAAAATATCACTTTCAATTTCATCAAATGCTACATTCACACTACTTTTAGGGATTTTTATCAACTTTACTGGTATCACAGCACTACTTTGGTTACTCAAGTTGTCAGGTACAGATTGAACACAATGAATGGAAGCCATAGCACAACTAACATCACTTATTACAGAAGGAACACAAAATATATTACTGTCAAAGTTACTCTTCCTACTTAGACCTTCCTTCACTTTATTCCACCAATCTGGATACAAATTTTGACTAACCACACCTAACTTATTCTAGAATGCATATTTATCTATGTTATCATCAATCTAGTCTCAAACAGACTTCAAAAAATGTTCACCTTTATTCTCTAGGCTTACAGATAACTCACCTTTACAGTCTGGATCATTATTCTGCATGACATTAATCAAAAACTGCTTTGACTGGACTGGTATACTTTAACTCTCACTTACACCATCACATAAATCACTCACCTTATCTGTATTGTCAACATCATTCACAAATAACTCTGAAACTTCATTATTCTTACACTTCACAAATACTTGATGCTCATCATCATCATCATCATCATCATTACTATTCTCATCATATTCTTCCAAACTTACTTCATCAATGACATCATTAGCAACACAAGTCTCATCTTCATCAAAGTCACTTACCTCACCTACATTCATTCGCAATAAGTTACTAGTCTCAGACTTACCAGTCTCCATTATTTCACAGCTCTCATTCACATCTACATAAAAAAATACCACCTAATTCAGACCCATTATAGTCATCACCTGATTTACATACATCAATAGCATTTTTTTTCTGACCAAGATAAGAAATCATTAGTACATACTACATCAAAAGTCTCATTACTTTCACATTCTGGTTTGTGATTAGTTCCTACATCACCATAATTAAACGTAGTATCCCAAAACTTTTGATAAAACATAAATGAGAAATTTGATATTCATGCTGTTCAATTTCAGATACCTGTGCCACTTTATTAACACTGTTATTATTAATCAAAATATCCACGGGTATGCTGCCGGTCTATAGTGTCCAACGGGCACAATATTTCGGCGATCATACATGTCGCCATCATCAGGTGAACTGACGGACTGAGCTCCTGTGAACGTACCGGCACGGAGATCCGTACGCTATGGCTGCTCAGAGGGAACTGGGTTCGGTCGCGGCGGCGGCCGATTTAAATACCCGCCGCCCGCGGCGCGCTCCCTCCGCCGTCCGCGCCCCACGCCACGGTCGCGCGGTGGAACAGATTGCGACGGCGTCTGAGATGACGTCGGTGTGATGGCTCTGTCCGCCATGGTCGTCACAACTATACATTTGCTCGATTTACTCTCGATTAACCCAATCGCTGGTTCCCAAGCCTTGCTAAGATTATAGCCACAGTCACGGTTTATGAGGTCGTCATTGGTGCAAATTTCGATGGCCTCTCTAACAACGCTGTCCCAGTATCTCGACGTCTGTACCAGAATCCTCGTGTGGTCATACTCCACGGCGTGATTTTCCGACAAACAATGTTCAGCGACCGCCGACTTGCTCAGATACATCAGTCGAGTGTGCCTCTGGTGTTCACGGCATTGATCCTTGGCGGTACGCATCGTCTGACCAATATACGACTTGCCACATTGACACAGAATCTGGTACTCGCCGGCCTTCCTCAAACCGAGGTCATCTTTGGCGCTCCCCACCAGTGCTCGAGTTTTATTTGGAGGACAAAACACAGTTCCGACCCGGTGTTTCTTCAGAGTGCGGGCGATTTTCCCCGAGAGTGCGCCTGTGTATGGAATAAATGCAGTGCCTACCTCCAATTGCCCAAGTCAGTCAGAATGCACAATGGACATGAATGGTGCAAGTGATCAGACAGGATGCTTATGTGCATGTCACCTGTCAGAGTCGTATCTAGACATACCAGGGGTCCCATAGCACTCCAACTGCACCCACCCCAGACCATTACAGAGCATCCACCAGCTGAACAGTCCCCTGCTGACATCCAGGGTCCATGGATTCATGAGGTTTTCTCCATACCTGTGCATGTCCATCCACTCAATACAATTTGAAACGAGACTCATCCGATCAGGCAACATGTTTCCAGTCATCAACAGTCCAATGTTGATGTTGACAGGCCAAGGTGAGGTGTAAAGCTTAGTGTCCTGCAGTCATCAAGTGTGGGCCTTCAACTCTGAAAGCCCATATTGATGATGTTTCATTGAATGGTTTGAACACTGACACTTGTTGATGGTCCAGCATCCAAATCTGCAGCAATTTGTGGAAGGGTTTGTACTTCTGCCACATTGGATGATTCTCTTCAGTCATCATTGGTCCTGTTCTTGCAGGATCTTTTTCTGGCAGCAGGAATGTCCTGGATCTGATGTTTTACTAGATTACTGATATTCATGGTACACTCGTGAAATGGTCGTACGGGAAAATCCCCAATTCATCGCTATGTCAGAGATGCTGTGTCCAATTACTCATATGGTGACCATAATATCACATTTAAACTCGCTTAAATCTTGATAACCTGCCATTAGAGCAGCAGTAACCAATCTATCAACTACGCCAGACACTTGTTGTCTTATATAGGCATTGCTGACTGCAGTGCCGTATTCTGCCTGTTTACAGATCTATGCATTTGAATATACATGGCTATACCAGTTTCTTTGGTGCTTTAGTGTACTTCAGATGGTCTTTTCCTCATCTGCAAATGTATGTTATTATGGTGGAAATAATGTACATACTGAATGAAATTTCCATCCTTCCATTACATAGATAATTGTTTACCATAGATAAGTATCAAGTAATTACATAACAACAAAAATAATCAATTTTTGACAATGGGATGGATAAAAGCTTACATTAGTAAAACCTTTATTTTATATGTGTGTTCTCCTGCTGCCCCTTGGTGACTAGATTTTTTAACCTATCCAGTTACATTATACTGTCAAGTAAGTACATAGGTGTGAAGAAATAGTGACAACTACTTCGCAGAAAAAATTTCTAATCAGGTGGCTGAGCCCAACCTTCAGGACTTCTCAGACAACATTATCATACTATTTGACAGTAAGGATAAATTTTTTTGTGTTAAACAGTTTCAAAGGAATACTTTTCTTTGCTATGGCATGTATTTCTTCACTTCACAACTGGACGCACTCCATATTTTGAAGAGATTGTATATCAAGATATTTACTAGCACAAAAATGCTCCTGTCACATTCTTTAAAAAATGTCACAAAAATGTTGGGAACCAGCTTCTGCTTTCCTCACCAAAAATTTTGGCATGCAAATATATTCACACTGAAACTTCCTGGCACCTTAAAACTATATACTAGACTAAGACTTGAACTGAGGTTCTTTACCTTCACAGGAAAGTGCTCTGCTGACTGAACTACCAAAGTATGAATCACGACCCATCCTCACAGCTTTACTTCCACTAGTACCTCATCTCCTACTTTCCAAACTTAATTCTGGATATTCACTCTCTTTCAACACAGGGCATTCTAAATCCCTTTACCCAGGCCCTCTTTATAGTTAAACATTCATGCTCAGCATCTCCCTCTCACTACCTCAGCCTGTACATGTATGTCTCACTTCCACTGTCTCCTGTTTCTCCCACTGAGTTACAGTACATCCCACTGCCACGCTCTCCTCGCTTATAATGTCTCCTTTTGTCCTCCTTTCCTTCTTACTGTCTCCACCATACTGCAGCAACTCAAAAACTTTGCAGGTCCAACTTATTTTTCTGCTGTACCCACGTGTTCCTTCGCCATGAACTGTGGACCTTGCCAATAGTGGGGAGGCTTGCGTACCTCAGCATTACAGATAGCCACACCGTATGTATAACCACAACGGAGGCCAGGTTGAGAGGCCAGACAAACGTGTGGTTGCTGAAGAGGGGCAGCAGCCTTTTCAGTAGTTGCAAGGGCAACAGTCTGGATGATTGACTGATCTGGCCTTGTAACACTAACCAAAACGCCTTTCTGTGCTGGTACTGCAAATGGCTGAAAGCGAGGGGAAACTACGGCCGTAATTTATCCCGAGGGCATGCAGCTTTACTGTATGGTTAAATGATGATGGTCTCCTCTTGGGTAAAATATTATGGAGGTAAAATAGTCCCCCATTCGGATCTCCAGGCGGGGACTACTCAGGAGGAGGTTGTTATCAGAAGAAAGAAAACTGGCCTTCTACGAGTCGGAACGTGGAATGTCAGATCCCTTAATCCGGCATGTAGGTTAAAAAATTTAAAAAGGGAAATGGATAGGTTAAAGTTAGGTATAGAAGGAAATAGAGAAGTTCGGTGGCAGGAGGAACAAGACTTTTGGTCAGGTGAATACAGGGTTATAAATACAAAATCAAATAAGGGTAATGCAGGAGTAGGTTTAATAATGAATAGTAAAATAGGAATGCGGGTAAGCTACTACAAACAGCATAGTGAATGCATTATTGTGGCCAAGATAGACTCGAAGCGCACATCTACCACAGTAGTACAAGTTTGTATGCCAACTAGCTCAGCAGTTGATGAAGAGATTGATGAAATGTATTATGAGATAAAAGAAATTATTCAGACAGTGAAGGGAGACAAAAATTTAATAGTCATGCGTGACTGGAACTCGATAGTAGGAAAAGGAACAGAAGGAAATGTAATAGGTGAATACGGAATGGAAGTAAGAAATTAAATAAGAAGCTGCCTGGTAGAATTCTGCACAGAGCATAACTTGATCATAGCTAACACTTGGTTCAAGAATCATAAAAGAAGGTTGTCTACATGAAATAAGCCTGGAGATACTGGAAGGTCTCAGATAGATTATATAGTGGTAAGACAGCGAATCAGGAACCAGGTTTTAAATTGTAAGACATTTCCAGGGGCAGATGTGGACTCTGACCACAATCTATTGGTTATGAACTGTAGATTAAAACTGAAGAAACTGCAAAAAGGTGGGAATTTTAGGAGATGGGATCTGGATAAACTGAAACAACCAGAAGTTGTAGAGAGCTTCAGGGAGAGCATTAGGGAACGATTGACAAGAATGGGGGAAAGAAATATAGTAGAGGAAGAGTGGCTAGCTTTGAGAGATGAAATAGTAAAGGTAGCAGAGAATCAAGTAGGTAAAAAGACAAGGGCTAATAGAAATCCTTTTGTGACAGAAGAGATATTGAATTTAATTGATGAAAGGAGAAAATATAAAAATGCAGTAAATGAAGCAAGCAAAAAGGAATACAAATGTCTCAAAAATGAGATCGACAGGAAGTGCAAAATGGCTTAGCAGGGTTGGCTAGAGGACAAATGTAAGGATGTAGAGGTGCCTATCACTAGAGGTAAGATAGATACTGCCTATAGGACAGTTAAGGAGACCTTTGGAGAAAAGAGAGCCACTTGCATGAATATCAGGGGCTCAGATGGAAACCCAGTTCTAAGCACAGAAGGGAAAGCAGAAAGGTGGAAGGAGTATATAGAGGGTCTATACAAGGGCAATGTGCTTGAGGACAATATTATAGAAATGGAAGAGTATGTAGATGAAGATGAAATAGGAGATATGATACTGCATGAAGAGTTTGACAGATCACTGAAAGACCTAAGTTGAAACAAGGCTCCAGGAGTAGACAATATTCCATTAGAACTACTGACAGCCTTGGGAGAGCCAGGCCTAACAAAACTCCACCATCTAGTAAGCAAAATGTATGAGACAGGCGAAATACCCTTAGACTTCGAGAAGAATATAATAATTCCAATCCCAAAGAAAGCAGGTGTTGACAGATGTGAAAATTACCAAACTATCAATTTAATAAGCCACGGCTGCAAAATACTAACACGAATTCTTTACAGAAGAATGGAAAAACTGGTAGAAGCCAACCTTGGGGAAGATCAGTTTGGATTCCGTAGAAATGTTGGGACACGTGAGGCAATACCGACCTTATGACTTATCTTAGAAAATAGATTAAGGAAAGGCAAACCTATGTTTCTAGCACTTGTAGATTTACAGAAAGCTTTTGACAATGTTGACTGGAATACTCTCTTTCAAGTTCTGAAGGTGGCATGGGTAAGGTAGAGGGAGCGAAAGGCTGTTTACAATTTGTACAGAAACCAGATGGCAGTTATAAGAGTTGAGGGGAATGAAAGGAGGCAGTGGTTGGGAAGGGATTGAGACAGGGTTGTAGTCTATCCATGATGTCATTCAATCTGTATATTGAGCAAGCAGTGAAGGAAACAAAAGAAAAATTTGGAGTAGGAATTAAAATCCATGGAGAAGAAATAAAAACTTTGAGGTTCGCCGATGACATTGTAATTCTGTCAGAGACAGCAAAAGGCCTGGAAGAGCAGCTGAACAGAATGGATAGTGTCTTGAAAGGAGGATATAAGATGAACATCAACAAAAGCAAAACGAGGATAATGGAATGTAGTTGAATGAAATTGGGTGATGCTGTGGGAATTAGATTAGGAAATGAGACACTTAAAGTAGTAAATGAGTTTCGCTATTTGGGGAGAAAATAACTGATGATGGTCGAAGTAGAGAGGATATAAAATGTAGACTGGCAATGGCAAGGAAAGTTTCTGAAGAAGATAAAATTGTTGACATTGAGTATAGATTTAAGTGTCAGGAAGTCATTTCTGAAAGTATTTGTATGGAGTATAGCTATGTATGGAAGTGAAACGTTGACGATAAATAGTTTAGACAAGAAGAGAATAGAAGCTTATGAAATGTGGTGCGACAGAAGAATGCTGAAGATTAGATGGGTAGATCACATAACCAATGAGAAGGTATGGAATAGAATTGGAGAGAAGAGAAATTTGTGGCACAACTTGACTAGAAGAAGGGATCGGTTGGTAGGACATATTCTGAGGCATCAACAGATCACCAATTTAGTATTGGAGGGCAGCATGGAGGGTAAAAATAGTAGAGGGAGACCAACAGATGAATACACTAAACAGATTCAGACGGATGTAGGTTGCAGTAGGTACTGGGAGATGAAGAAGCTTGCACAGGATAGAGTAGCATGGAGAGCTGCATCAAACCAGTCTCTGGACTGAAGAACACAACAACAACAACCCATGTGTTTAAAAGTTTGGTCCAGAAGCCCCCCCCCCCCCACTGTCCCCTCCCCCCTCCCCACTCCTCCAACCCCCCCCCCCCCCTCCACCCCCTGCCCCCCAACTACACGTTAAAGTTAACTGGTCTGCGAGGAGTGGTCCATGTAGTAACACTGTTCACGTATACGTCGCACTTCACTTAACATAGACCGGGACTGTGTCCTAGACATGCCCGATGTTAACTGACTGGGCATGGCCTGTGATGCCTGAGTTGTTGTTGTTGTTACGCTGGCAGAGGTCACGTCTGAATTCTCATGTGCCCTCTGGTGGATGGGACTCTACTTGCGGCAACTACCGTCTGTGACGCGCCGTGCCGATGTGTGCCTCCCGCGATCTTTCCAGTGGCTACTGCACTCCTCCTCCTTGGGGGGGTGAAGCCACTGTGATCCACTGCGTCGGAAAGTGGAGTGTCGGGCAGGAGCTATGACCTCCACACCCATGGGAAGGCCAGAGTCGAGGGGATCTGCCAACCCTCGAGCCGGAACCTTCGAATACAGCTGGAAGTGACCAACACGAAGAGGCGCCCGTCGACCCACCACCAGAGCCCGGGACAGAACGGGCGACAAGCTGTCGAACTCCGGATCCTGTTCCACCTCGTGAGGGGCAAGACCCAGTGGTGGGGACGATGGGGAAGGGACAACCACAGGTGAACCAGCCTCCTGAGAAACTGGGCCTGCGAGGGAGGCCGGCTCTCGCCGGGGCATCTCGAACGATGGCGATGCCGGTGCTGGAGCTACTGGAGGCTGCCAAGGCTGAGAACCATCGCAGTGCGGCGGGGTCACAGCGGGAAGAGGCGGTAACGTCCCCTGGGAAACCAACACGGGTGCCGGCAATGGGGAAGCCGGTGTCCGAGAGGTCGGAGGGTGGGTGCCGAAACGTGGACGTAGCTGATTTTGGTGACAACGTACCACGCGGTCCCCTGCCTGCAAGGTATAGAGCCGGCAGCCATTTCGGCGTAGGACCACCGCCGGTATCCAACGTGGATTGCGACCAAACCCACGTGCCCAGACTGACATACCCAGTGGAAAGCCAGGTACTCCGTTTTGCGGAGACTGGCGAGGACCAGGCTGGAGGAGGTGCAGCAGAGTCCTAGGTTAGCGCCCATGGAGGAGCTCTGCAGGGCTGCGGTCTCCCATTGGTGTGGTCCGGTATGCCTTCAGGAAAAACATCAATGCCTCCTCCGCAGGAAATTCGTGCACATACTTTTTCATCTGCATCTTAAATGTGCGCACCATGCACTCAGCTTCCCCATTCGATTGTGGATGGGAGGGGGGAACAGCAAACGTGCCGAATACCAAAGCGCCTACAAAAATCCTGGAAGGTCTGCGAAATAAACTGCGGTCCATTGTCTGAGACCAGGGTGATTGGCAGACCTTCCACAGAAAAGATTTTTGCTAGTGCCTGGATTGCAACTTCTGAAGTGGTTGAGGAGCAGCGAACCACATATGGGAATTGGGAATAAGCGTCAATGACAATGAGCCAGAAGCTATTGAGAAACGGGCCCGCAAAATCGATGTGAACACATTCCCATGCGTGGGTTGCCGGTGGCCATGAAGAGAATGCTGCCCTGGGAGATGCCTGTTGGCTCGCACACTGGGAACAAGCGGCCATCAAGTGCTGAATTTCTCTGTCAATACCGGGCCAGTACACATGTCTGCAAGCCAAGGTTTTAGTATGGGAAAAACCCGTGCCCCGCATGTAATAACGTGAGGACCTCCCTTCGTAAACTTGCAGGAACAACCACGCGAGGAGCTGTATCATCGGTAGCCAGAAGGAGAACTCCGTCCAAGACCGAGAGGTGGTCTTGTAGAATAAAATAATTACGAAGAGGGTCCTAGGCCTGGCCTGAAGGGCGGGATGATCACCCCTGCTGAATGAGCCGAACTACTTGTCGAAGAACCGGGTCAGCTGCTGTTTCCTTGGCGACTCAAGAACTAGTGATCGGGAAGCCATCAACCGCTTGGCGGGACGCCACATCCAATTGAAAACACATAATCTCCTCTCCATCGAACGTAGGATCCGGGCCGACCGGAAGACGGGAAAGAGCGTTGGCATTGGCATGCTGCCCGGTAGGGTGAAAATGAATGTCATAATGGTACTGAGAGAGGAACAAGGCCCAGCGCTGTAGTCTATGGGCCGCCCTATCCGGAATCTGAGAGGCGGGGCCAAATAACGATATTAACGGCTTATGGTCAATGATTAACTGAAACTTCGTGCCATACAAGAAAGGGTGAAACTTGGTAACAGCGTAGACAATGGCCAAAGCCTCTTTTTCCACCTGGGAGTAATGGGACTGCGCGGGACTAAGAGTTTTAGATGCAAACGCCAGTGGTTGCTTGGAACCATCTGCATTGCGATGGGCCAGGACCGCCCCCACCCCATACTGTGAAGCATCAGTAGCCAGGACCAACGTCTTATGGGGGTCAAAAGTAGCCAAACAAGGCGCTGACGTGAGGAGGCCCTTCAACGAGGTGAATGCTCGCTCGCATGCAGGCGACCAATCAAAAGGAACACCCTTGTGCAGAAGGCAGTACAGGGGGTGGGCTATGGTGGAAGCCCTGGGAATGAACTGGTGGTAATAGGCTATCTTGCCTAAAAAAGCTTGTAACTCTTTCAGCGAAGCGGGCCGAGGAAGGTCGACGATACCTTGGACCAAACTTCCTAGTGGCTGGACGCCGTGCCGAGAGATGGTGTAGCCCACATACTCAATGGACGGTTGGAAGAAGTTTGACGTATGCAGGTTGCAACGCAAGCCCACAGACGTGAATTTGAGAAAGAGGGTGCGAAGGTGGTGCAAGTGTTCCTTTGTGCTGCGGGCCTGTGACAATTATGTCATCCAGGTAATTAATACAATGAGGGATTGTCGACGTGACGTGCTCAAGATAACGCTGGAATATCGCCGGGGCACTGGATATTCTGAAGGCCAACTGCTGGTATTGGTAAAGGCCAAATGGGGTGTTGACGACCAAAAGCCGTTTGGAGTCCTCATCAAGTGGTATCTGATGATAAGCCTCTGAAAGATCGATTTTCGAAAAATATTGGCCTCCCGCCATGGCAGAGAACAATTCATCAGCACGAGGCAAAGGATAGGTGTCCACCACCAACTGGGAATTAATGGTAGCCTTGGAATCGCCACAAAGACGTAATTTTCCCGAGGGCTTCCTTACAATAACGAGGGGCGAAGCCCACTCACTAGAAGAAATGGGAAGAACGACCCCCAGGGCTGTCAGCCGGTCTAGCTCTTCCTTTACCTGAGGGCGGAGAGCCAAGGGGATATGCCTCGTGTGTAGAAAACGCGGGCGAGCTGATGCCTACAACGTTAAGTGAGCTTCAAAATCTGAAACACGCCCCAGGCCCTCCTCAAAGATATCAGGAAAGTCTGAGATCAAAGATTCCAATGATTGATAGGGAACGTCTTCGGAGACCAACTGTATGGTGTCAGCGATAGAAAAACCGAAAGCTTGAAAGGCATCCGGGCCAAAAAGGTTAGCGGAGCTCGCATCACTGACAACAATAAAAGTAATAGGCTGAGTGACTGATTTGTAAGTCACGTCAGTAGTGAATTGACCCAGTAGGGAAATGAACTGTTTACCATAACCGCGTAGACACCGGTAAACTGGCGCCAATGGGGGCGATCCAAGGTTGGAATAAGTTTGTGCATTCAACAATGAAACTTCCGTGCCCGTATCTACTTGCAGTTGTAACCGGCACGACAGAACCGACACCTCGATAAAGAGTTTGTGTGCCGATGTATCAGGAGCTTGGCCCGATGAAACTTCCTGAATGTCAACGTCCATGTCCTCTGTACCTGTTTCCTTCGATTCTTGTGAGGCTGGGTGGCAAACTTTAGCAATGTGACCTTTTTTATTACATTTGCGACAAACGGCCCAACGCTGGGGGCACTCTCACTGATCATGATGTATATAGCACGACGCACAGGACAGCAATGGGGGCCGACGGCCGGAATTTTGTTTATGTGCCGTGCGGGAGCGGCCGTAACGGCCGGATTGTACCGCTCGCACATCGTCCACCCCGGACACAGTGGACGCGGACGTGTTGCCCTGAACCGCCGCGATGTCGCACCACGCTTCCAGCTGTTGACCTGCGGCGTGAGAGACTTCATACGATTGAGCAATGGACAGGACTTCCTCGAGGGAAGGGTCTTCTAACTGCAGGGCCCATTGCCAGACCTCCCTATCAGGGGCCGAACGAACAATGACGTCGCATACCATAACGTGGGCATACGACTCTCGCGACTGCTCTGTGACAAAATGACACTTGCGACTAAGACCGTGCAGGGTAGCGGCCCACGCCCGGTAAGACTGATGGGGCTGTTTCTTGCATTGATAGAACTCAACCCTAGCCGCCACAACATGCATGCAGCAGCGATAATATGAAGACAGCAATGAACACAATGCGTCAAAAGACAAGGATGAGGGTTCCTGCAACGGCGCTAGCTGCCGCAAAACTTGATACAGCGAGGGAGATATCCAAGACAAGAAGAGAGCACGACATACCTCCGCATTGACAACATGAAACGCCTGGAAATGCTGCCGAAGGCGATGTTCATATGCGTCCCCATCCTCCGCCGTCTCGCCATACGGGGGAAAGGGAGGAGGGAACGGCGCTGGAGCAGACGGCGTGGAGAGCAACGCCGGAGCACTTGTTTCATGGTGGCCATCAGCTCCGTCTGCTGCTCAACCAAAACCCGTACTAAATCCTCCATGCCGTGGAGAAGCTGCGAAACCAGAACAATGACGCAACACGCGAAAGAACGACCCTACTCGTTGCCAATTGTATAGTAACACTGTTCATGTTTACGTCGCACTTCACTTAGCGTAGACCGGGACTGTGTCCTAGGCATGCCCGATGTTAACTGACTGGGCACGGCCCGTGCTGCCTGAGTTGTTGTTGTTGTTACGCTGGCAGAGGTCATGTCCGAATTCTCGTGTGCCCTCTGGTGGATGGGACTCTACTTGCGGCAACTACCGTCCGTGACACGCCGTGCTGATGTGCGCCTCCCGCGATCTTTCCGGTGGCTACTGCAGTCCAAATGCCACAAGCCAGTGTACAATTTCCACTCACCTCTCTTTTGCACTTCCTATGTCCCTGCAGACTTTTGCTTCCACTACCACTGCTTCTATCTTCACCCACCTCTCTTTCTCTTTTACTGCCATTGTCTCTCACCGACCATCAATATCTCAGCTGTCTTCAGTTCCCACTACTTTTTTCACCCATCTCTCTTTCTCTTTCACTGCCACTTTCTCTCTCCTACCATCTCTGTCTTCTGTCTCTTCTTTTTTGTTCCACTGGCACTGTCTCCTCCCTCTCCCACTATCAGTGTCTCTATGCTACTCTCTTTCAACGCAAAAAAGTGCAAATGTGTTCAAATGCCAAAATTATTGTTAAGTAGTGGAATGAGGATTGAGGCAGCTGGTGCCGCATTTTTTCTGACACATTCTTTTAGAGAGGAATATATTCCCACTCTCCTTCAACACTACAAAGTGCAAATCTGTTCATAAGCCAAAATTTTTAGTGAGGAATGGAATGAGGGTTGAAGCAACTGATTCCTCACTTTTCTGTCACATTCTTCTAAAGAGGAACATATTCGTGTTTACTGTTCCATGAACATTTTTCAGTTGTTTCCCTTCTTTTTACTGCTACATCAGTGTGTGCTGCTTATATAGGATTGATTATATGGGTCATTAAAGTTTTGAAAGTTTATTTGTATACTTCAACCCATTTATATACTTTAAATTAATTGTGTGAAGTCATGGGATTGTGTGAAGTCATAGGATACCTCCTAATATTGTGTCAGACTTCCTTTTGCCTTTTGCAGGGCAGCAACTTGATGAGGCTTGGCCTAAACAAGTTGTTGGAAGAAATACTGCAGAAATACTGAACTGTGCTGGCTCTGTAGCCATCCATAATAACAAAAGTATTGCTGGTACAGAATTTTGTGCATGTGACCTCTTGATTACGGATCATAAATGTTCATTGGGATTCATGTCTGCCAATCTGGGTGGCCAAATCATTTACTCAAATTGTCCAGAATGTTCTTCAAACCAGTCACAAATAGAATGAGATTTTCACTCTGCAACAGAGTGTGCGCTGATATGAAACTTCCTGGCAGATTAAAACTGTGTGCCGGACTGAGACTCGAACTCGGGACCTTTGCCTTTCGCGGGCAAGTGCTCTACCACTGAGCTACTCGAGCATGACTCATGCCCTGTCCTCACAGCTTTACTTCCACCAGTACCTCATCTCCTACTTTCCAAATTTCACAGAAGCTCTCCTGTGAACCTTGCAAAACCAGCCTGGAGGCTGTGGCTAAGCCATGTCTCTGCAATATCCTTTCTTCCAGGTGTGCTAGTTCTGTAAGGTTTACTGGAGGGCTTCTGTGAAGTTTGGAAAGTAGGAGACGAGGTACTGGCAGAAGTAAAGCTGTGAGGATGGGGTGTGAGTCATGCTTGGGTAGCTCAGTGGTAGAACACTTGCCCATGAAAGGCAAATGTCCTGATTCGAGTCTCAGTCCGGCACACAGTTTTAATCTGCCAGGAAGTTTCAGTCACAAATAGTTGTAACCTGGTGACATGATGCATTGTCATTCATAAATATTCCATCATTGTTTTGGAACATGAAGCCCATGAATGGCTTCAAACTGTCTCCAACAAGCTGAACATAGCCATTTCCACTCAATGATTAGCTCAGATGGACCAGAGGAACCAGTCCATCCCAGGTAAACACAGCCCATACCATTATGGAGCCACCACCAGCTTCCATAGTGCTTTCTTGACAAGTTGGGTCCATGGCTTCATGGGGCCTGTACCACACTCGAACAATACCATCAGCTCTTACCAACTAAAATAGGGACTCATCTGACCAGGCCATGATTTTCTAGTTGTCTAGGGTCCAACCGATATGGTCTCAAGCCCAAGAGAGACACTTCAGGCAATGTTGTGCTGTTAGCAAAGGCGCTCACATTGGTCGTCTCCTGCCATTGCTCATTAACACCAAATTTCACAACACTATCCTAACAGATACATTCATTATACATCCCACATAGTTTTCTGCAGTTATTTCATGTAGTTGCTTGTCTGTAGCCCCTGACAACTCTACTCAAATGCAGCTGTTCTCAGCTATTAAGTGAAGGCCATTGGCCACTGCATTGTCTACAGTAAGAGGTAATGTGTGAAATTTGGTATTCTTGGAACACTCTTGACACTGTGGATCCTGGAGTATTGAAATTCCTAATGATTTCTATAATGGAGTGTTGCATGTGCCTACCTCCAGCTACCATTCCACATTCAAAGTCTGTCAATACACATCTTGCAGGCAGTGCACTGCCCTTTTATACCTTGTGTATGTGATACTACTGCTATCTGTGTATGCAGGTATCACTGTCCCAAGACTTGTTTCACCTCAGTTTAAAGTTTTATTGGTGAAGAAATTGAACCTCTGG
This sequence comes from Schistocerca serialis cubense, assembly GCF_023864345.2. Taxonomy (NCBI): domain Eukaryota; kingdom Metazoa; phylum Arthropoda; class Insecta; order Orthoptera; family Acrididae; genus Schistocerca; species Schistocerca serialis. The sequence continues at coordinate 468,046,989 of NC_064646.1, read as the reverse complement.
ATCTCGGCTATAGACAGTGACAGTGAAAAAATTTCAAGATTCCATGAGAACGTCATTTTCAAAACAAATGGTAAAAATGCCAATGGTTTGCCATGAATGGAAATTATAGGAGTGGTCATACCCCCAATTGGACGTTTGGTACTCAAAAATCAGATTTATCTTGATAGTGAATACTTATTTTCAGAAATGTGAAAATGGTTTTTCTAAATAAACTTTTAAAAACCATATAATTAAAATTTCATCCAATTGCTGTGGTGAGTTGCTTAGATAATTGCAGCTCATGGTGCAAAAATGGCTACAAACTGGATTTTGTGGTTTTCTGCATGAGTGCAGTAATTTTGAACATGTGGATCTCTGTAATATATATTGCTGTAAAAAGCTTATGTTACTGGAGAACATCATCTTAAGAATACAGAGTAAAAAGCTTGATTCTCTGCCATTAATGGGAATTATGGAAGTAGCCATCGTCAGTATTAGTACATTCTGTATTCAAAAATCGTGGTTTTTTGGGCTTTTCTCAGGAACTTTCCATGAACAAATAATGCTTTTATAAGCTTCCTAAGGTCCATTCTAGACCATATCTAGTGCAAAAGAACCAGCCAGTTTACTCAATTTGCCTCGGCTGGAAGAAGTGTGTAATGTTTAAGTTATGACCAGGTGCTGTAGGGTTGCTACAGGATACCCGTTCTTCTGATAGCTATGTTAAAGGTCACTAGGGAAAGGGCTATCCAAAACTATTGATTCCTTATCTCTGTAATCAATAGCACTCCAGTAATGACCCCCAAAGAATTCCGTTTACGCGCGTGACTTTTTGGAATATATTAGTACCGTCAACTGTCGTCGGCAGACTCATATAAGATGTAAAAATAAAATGCACAATCTAGAATTAATTCATATGATAATGTAATAATTATTTATAGAATGAGTAGATGGTTTAATTGATGTGGGCAGAGCTTACTCACATTTCTACTCATTTGTTTACAGTGCGACTGAAATCCCGAAAATTGTACCATTCTACGTACAAACTGTTTTATGCATCAGTGGTCCTCCAATTGTTTGGGATAACATTCCTAATGTGTGCATATGCGCAATATGGTTTACATGGTATAAACTGTCCAGGAATGAAAACCATAGGTAATGTATGCTATTTAATATCTTCATAAATTATATGTTCTCATAACTTTTACTAGTGTTATTTACTTTTATTACTACGCTCAGTTAAGTCCATGTTTTCAGTTGTACAGTCCAATAATTTATTTTTCTGTCTAATATCCTAGATCTCTATTTAAGCCAACTGACAATTTTTGGTAGCAAAAAGAATGAAGGATAACAGTAATGATGAAAGGAGCACAAAATAATAAAGCAGATTTTAGTTAACACTAAGCATTGTCACAAATAAGAAACTTCCAAATAGTATGCATTCCATAGAGTACAAATTGCCACAGCTTGGCACAGATAATTAGTATTTTCAATTAGTTGACCCCCCCCCCCCTCCCCCCCGCTGAAGATGTACCATCTCAGATGCAGGGTTCCTGAGGACAAAATTATAAAAATCTCCAAATTGTAGTTGTGAAAATGGATATACATAATATCACCTACAGAGGGTGCTGCAGATGCAGAAAAAAGTAGAGAATCAGCATTCGAGATGACAGCTTACTTGCCTCACAGTCCACTAGAATATGCAGAGTACTGAGGAAACACCAGGCTAAAGTGATCCTTCATCGTCCGGTTAAAACTTTGTTGCCTTTTGGATTGATAAAATGTGAATTAGCTCTACACGAGGCAGAACTTTACAGTGTCCTGTATGAATGTGGGAAGTCTTATACAGGGTACACAGCATGCACCATTTATGAACGTATTCTGGAGTGCCATCAGCATACCTGCCTGTTTTAAGTCAGCAAATCTGCTGTTGTAGAACAGTGCATTTCTTCAGGTCATTTGTGAATTATAATAAGGCAGTAAATCTGTTGCACGTATCCTATTTCCAATACTTCATCACTAAAGCATCAGGATGTACCCTCTTATATCAAATACAAACAATATTAAACAATGGAAAATCCAGGATGAAATGTAACAATATTATGAGAAGGAAAGTTGCTACGCAGCATATAGTGGAGATGCTGAGTCGCAGATAGGCACAACAAAGAGATTTTCATACTTTCAGCCAATGGCTTTTGTCACTAACAGACAGATTTATGTGCACATACACACTCACGCAACACAACTCAAACACACGACAGTAGTCTCAGGCAACTGAAAACACACTGTGAGCAGCAGCACCAGTGCATGATGAGAGTGGTGACTGGGTGGGGGAAAGGAGGAGGCTGGGGTATGGAGGGAGAGGGATAGTATGGTGGGGATGACAGACAGTGAAGTGCTGCAGGTTGAGCGGCGGGCAGGAGAGAGGTGCAGAGGGGGGGAGGGAAGTAGTGGAAACAGAGACACATAGGGAGAAATAGAGAGAAATAAATAAAATAAATAAAAAAATAGCAAAACAGACTGGGTGTGGTGGTGGAATGATGGCTGCATAGTGCTGGAATGGGAGCAGGGAAGGGGCTGGATGGGTGAGGACAGCGACTAACGGAGGTTGGTGCTCCCAATCCCTTACCTCGTGGCTCATACCCCTCTAATAGACCCAGATGCAAGACGTGCCCCATACATCTTCCCACCACCACATACTCCAGTCAAGTCACTAACATCACCTATCCCATCAAAGGCAGGGCTACCTGTGAAACCAGTCATGTGGTGTACAAGCTAAGCTGCAACCACTTTGCTGGATTCTATGTAGGCATGACAACCAACAAGCTGTCTGTCCGCATGAATGGCCACCAGCAGACTGTGGCCCAGAAACAGGTGGACCTCCCTGTTGCTGAACTTGCTGCCAATTATGGTATCCTTCATTTCAGTGACTGCTTCACAGCCTGTGCCATATGGATCCTTCCCACCAACACCAGCTTTTCTGAGTTGTGCCTCAATCTTCGTTAGTTGCTGTCCTCACCCATCCAGCCCCTTCTCTGCTCCCATTCCAGCACTACACAGCCATCATTCCACCACCACACGTGGTTTTTTTTAAATTTATTTAATTTTTTAAATTTATTTCTCTCTATGTGCCTCCTTTTCCACTACTTCCCCGACCCCCCTCCCCACCTTTCCCCTGCCCGCCGCCCAACCTGCAGCACTTCCGGTCCACCATCCCCACCATACTATTTCTTGTATCCCGCCTAGAAGGCGGTGCATGGGTCTGTTCCTGAAAACTGACAAAGAGGCCGAATGAAAGGAAGTGAGTCGGAGCAGGTGAGGTAAAGCACATCGGTACTGCAAGTTAAGTAAAAAGAGGTTTTGACTGGTGCATGAATATATATAAATGTATATGTAACTTTATACAGATGAGCACATAGATGTGCAGCCAAAGTCCAGATAAGAAAGGCTCAATAGCAAGCTAAGCTAAAGTGATGGTTCTCGGCTGTCTGGTCTTCATGAACTGGGCGAAAGTGGAGTGGCACTCATAGAGCTGCACAGCGTTGGCTAGAGGGTGCTGTGGTCAGTGAAGATCTTCCACTCTCGCAGTGCCAACCTAAACTGTGGCATCAGAACTATCGATACCACATCCCTCCCCCCTGAAATGGTGCACCGTCATTGAGTAGGGCTTCTGACGGTGGGTGGAAGGACCCAGGGGTGGCGCAACTGAAGGGGGGAACAGCGGAACTGCCACCCCCCAATTGCTCGTGAGGGGGTGAGGAAAACGCCCCGTTGAAAACCTGCCCAGGACACGCACCTCCACTGGGTCTGCTCGGATGAGGAGGCGGAGGAACAACCTCCATGGGCGCCAGCAGCAGCGGCGGCAGCATGACGGCAACCTCAGTGTCAATCAGTTCTGGCATCGCGGAGGAACACAGCAGCTGCGGCAGCCGTGGGTGGGGCTGTGGTGGTGGCAGGAGGCACCCGACCAGAGCAGGAGACTGGACCGGTGGCGGTGGCAGGAGCGCCCGTGGTGGAGGCGCTGTCGGTGGAGCCATGGACTGAGGCGGCAGAATCTGCGAGGCCCCCAATTCTGCCAGAAAAGAGCCAGTGGCAGAAAACTGAGTGCGGCACAAATGGATCTGATTCCAGTGTCTCTTGACAGTGCTGGAGGGACCAGAAATTAAAAATAAGGTACAGCCAAGCCGGCAAAGAATGCACCCCTGCTCCCAGTGATGCCTACCAGAGAAAACATGATAGAACACCAAAGCATGGTGCACCAAGCCAGAACGAGGTGAAGCAGTGGGAGAGCACAGCAGCCAGTGCAATAGCTGCAAGAGTGACCAATGGGCGTGGCCATGTAGCAGTTCAATTGAGGAACAGGTGCCGCACAGCTGAGAGCAATAGGAAGCAAGAAAAGTCCCTAGCGCATGCTCGCCATTTGAGTGGGGGGTGGAACGGGGCTGAGATGAGATGGCGAATGCCATTACAGCACAGAACACTTCAAACTTGGAGGATACAAATTCAGTGTCATTGTCGGAGACAATAACTTCAGAAAGGCTGTCAATGCAAAAAATAGATGACAAAGCCCTTATAGTACTGGCAGATGTAGTAGAAGACAGAAGCACAACAAAAGGAAAGTTGCTGTATGCATCAATAACTATCAACCAGCAGGTGTCCCAGAAAGGACCTGCAAAATCAATATGAATGCGCTGCCAAGGCGCAGTAGGAGTCGGTCATGCAAAGAAGCGCTGGTGTGGAGCAGATTGGTGCTCCACACAAGACAGACAATTAGCAAGCTCCAAGTGCAGTAACGACGCGCTAATTGCTTCGTCCACACTATACCCCAATGACCAGCATGCAGTAATCAGAGGATTTCTGACTGCAATGAGCAATGTACAACCACATGAGACTGATCATTGTCAATTCGTAAGAAAATAACACCATGGTGTACAGACAATCTGTGATGTTGCGCAAAGGAATGTCGAACAAGGGGATCACGAATCTGTGTAGCAGACAAAGGCCATTGAATACAGATATATTGCAAAAGAATCTGCAAAGAAGCATCAGCAGCTGTTGTGGAAGCAATACGACAAAACTCCACTTTAAAACCATCAGATAATTCCTTATCTTGCGAATCAACAAACATGCATGACAATTCGGAAGAATCAAACACTTAGTCAGGACCGATAGTCAGATGAGACAGAGCATCGGCATTGCCATGCTGGGCCATAGGCTGAAACAAAATTTCGTAATTGTAGTTAGACAAAAACAAAGACCAATGTTGCAACTTGTGTGCAGTACGGGCTGGAACTGGCTTTGACGGGTGAAACATCGATGTCAAAGGCTTATGCTTGGTGACCAAATAGAACTTGTGACCATACAAAAAGTCATGAAATTTTGTCACTTCATATATAATAGCTAAAGCTTCTTTCTCGATTTGAGAATAGTTTTGTTGGGCAGAACTGAGAAACTTAGACACAAAAGCGATCGGGCGATCGACAGAATTAATGTGGTACAAGAAAACCACTCCCATGCCTTGAGAAGATGCCATGACAGCCAACACCTGGTTATAGAGGGATCGAAAGGAATCGAACAGCAATCACTCAACAAAGCAGATTTGACCTTGTGGAAAGCAGAATCACATTTCTAAGACCAAATGAAAGGAAAGTTTTTATGTCTAATGCGATCCAAAGTCACTGCAATCTGTGCTGCATTTGGTATAATCTGATCATAATATGTAATTTTTCCCAACACAGACTGAAGTTCTTTCAAGTTCCTGGGTGCTGGCAAGTCTCTAATCGCATGGAGACATGACGGTGAGGGGTAGATACCCTGTCTGTTAATCACATGTCCTAAATACGGAATCTCAGTTTGAAAAAAATTGCACTTGTCTCTGTTACACTTGAGTCCTGCCTGCAAAAGTACAGTAAATAAGGCACTCAAATTCTGCAAATGTTCATCAGGGGTGCGCCCTGATATGATATGACAATATTGTCCAGATAATTGGAACAACAAGTGAAAGTGGCACACAACTGCTGCAAGTAAGACTGAAAAGTAGCAGGAGCTGAAGCACAACCGAACAGAAGGTGGCAAAATCTGAACATTCCAAGGTGGGTCTTGATCACAAAATAGTGCTGTGACTGTTCGTCAAGTGGACTTTGAAAGTATGCGTCCTGCAAGTCAGTCGTGGAAAATAATTTTCCCACACCAAGCTTATCAAAAATGTCTTCAGGATGCGGTGAGGGAAACATAGCGACCACAGTGTGGGATTTACTGTAGATTTAAAGTCAGCACAAATATGGAGATGACCATTTGGCTTTTTCACACACACTATAGGTGAAGCCCATTGCAAAGCAGAAACAGGTTCAATGACCTCACTGTCTTGCAAATGCGTAAGTTCAGCAGCTACGGCGTCGCACAGTGTGTGCATGCTGGAAAATAGGCATGGCATTGTCTTTAACTATATGTGCTGCAAAGTCCATGGCACAAGCAAGACCATCAGAAAAGAGTTCAGCAAAATCATCGTGTAGTGCAGCAACACTGTCTGCATGGTCACTAGCGCTGATGCACAGTACATTGTCCTGAATTCCGAGGCCAGAAAGTTCAAATGCGTCCATGCCAGAAATATTTGTAGCATGACTACAGTGGAACACATGAAAAGACACTGTATGTGTCATTGCACTATACATGACTTGCAAACCACACACGCTGAGCACTGAGATTTCCTGTCCAGTAAATGCAGTCAGTGTGGAATGTGAACGATGAAGCAGGGGGCGAACCAAGCAAGTCACATGTTTATCTGTTCAGTAAAGAAACTGATGCACCAGTGTCCAGCTGCATGTAAACAGAATGTCCACAAGTGTCCAAAGTCACAAAAAATTTCCTCACATCATGCTGAATGTGAGAGGAAGTGTCTGGCAAAACTTGTTTATTCACATGACGAGCTGTAGAAGCACGGGAAGCAGAAGGCTGTGAATAAATGGCATTAATGTCCATAGGCTGATGTGAATCGTGATTATGGCGGTTCCATCGTGGTGAAATCCACATGAGTCACGCAAATGGGAGACAGGTTATGAATTAGAGTTTCTCTTATTACACAGAGCTTGCACATGTCCTTTCTTATTACAAAAATAACACTGTGGGGATGGGAAACTGTCCTGTGGGTGGGCACAAAAACAGTTTGGACATGATTTCAGTTTCTTAGTGGATGCCTGGCTTGAAACTTGTTTACTTGTGCATGAGTGGTTTGGCGTGGCTAGCTGTGCCGGGGCAGGTGGGGAGGGCACATGTTGTGCCACGCTAACAGTACACTCACCTGTGGTTACGTCGAATGCAGAAGTCGCCATATCTAATGTATCTTGTCTGTCTAGCAAGTCCACTACTTCCTGCAAAGACAGGTTTTTAAATCTCAAGATTTGCTCACGGATGCGGTGGTCTGCCACATTCTGGACAATAGTGTCTCTAATCATGATACCCACTTATGAGCATCCACATGAGCAATTAAAGTCAGAATCAGATGTTAGTTCCTGAAGGTCCGTTGACCATGATTTATTTGACTGAGTAAGACCACTCTGGAGACGAAGAATTTGTAGCATGCAGCTACCACATTTACAGTCATGGAAGTGGGAGTTCACTGCAGCAATCACTTTGTTGTAAGTTTTAGTTTCTGGGCAGGTGGTGGGAAACAATTTTATGAGCACACAGTATAACACAATACCCACATTTGCAATGAAAAAGGCAAGCTGCTCTGTACCTGGTATGTTGTATACTGTGAAGTGTGCCTTGAGCTGGGTGATGTATTCTGGCCGGCATTCAACGTCCAGATTGAAGGCACAAAATGACGGCGCTGGAGGTGTCATCGGTGGTACAGGCGGTGGCGTCGGAGGTGTCACAGTAGCTGCAGTTTGTAGTGTGACCAGTCCATTTACAGATGCAAGCAGCTGCGTCATTTGCTGGGCCTGAAACCATACAAGTAGCCTGTTCCTGTGGCAAAGCCATCATTCACACAAAATGTCTTATAGCCAAAGGGGGGAAGAACTAAAACATGCAGTCACACTGGGCTATCACAAAAAAATAAACCAGTACCAAGCAAAAAAAAAAAACCATAGAGGATAAAAAAATTTATTCCGATTTTCGCCGTTTCTCATTGCCAATAATTTTGTATCCTGCCTGCAAGGCAGCACATGGGTCTGCTCCTGAAAACTGACAAAGAGGCCGAATGAAAGGAAGTGAGTAGGAGCAGATGAGGTAAAGCATGTTGGTACTGCACGTTGAGTAAAAGAGGTTTTGACTGGTGCATAAATATATACAAATGTATATGTAACTTTATACAGATGAGCACGTAGGTGTGCAGCCAAAGTCCAGATAAGAAAGTCTCAATAGCAAGCTAAGCTAAAGTGATGGTTCTCGGCTCTCTGCTCTTCATGAATTGGGCAAAAGTGGAGCGGTGCTCGTAGAGCTGCATAGCGTTGGCTAGAGGGCGCCGTGGTTGGCAAAGATCTTCTGCTCTCGTAGTGACAACCTACACTTTGGCATCGGAACTATTGATACCACACTATCCCTCCCCCTCCCCACCCCAACCTCCTCCTTTCCCCCACCCAGTCACCACTGCCATCATGCACTGGTGCTGCTGCTCACAGCGTGGTTTCAGCTGTCTGAGGCTGCAGTTTTGTGTGAGTGAGTTGTGTTTGCATGTGTGTGTGTGTGTGTGTGTGTGTGTGTGTGTGTGTGTGTGTGTGTGTGTCTATTGTTGACTAAGGTCATTGGCTGAAAGCATTAAGTGTGAAAATATTTTTGTTGTGCCTATCTGCGACTCAGTATCTCCACTATATGGTGAGTAGCAGCCTTCGTTCTCATAATATTGTTACAAACAGCATTAAGAGTGAAGAACTTAGTAGGGAAGAAGGGAAAGCAGAAAGATGGAAGGAGTATATAGAGGGTCTATACAAGGGCGATGTACTTGAGGGCAATATTATGGAAATGGAAGAGGATGTAGATGAAGATAAAATGGGAGATATGATACTGCGTGAAGAGCTTCACAGAGCACTGAAAGACCTGAGTCGAAACAAGGCCCTGGGAGTAGGCAACATTACATTAGAACTACTGACGGCCTTGGGAGAGCCAGTCCTGACAAAACTCTACCATCTGGTGAGCAAGATGTATGAGACAGGCGAAATACCCTCAGACTTCAAGAAGAATATAATAATTCTAAACCCAAAGAAAGCAGGTGTTGACAGATGTGAAAATAACTGAACTATCAGTTTAATAAGTCACAGCTGCAAAATACTAATGCGGATTCCTTACAGTCGAATGGAAAAACTGGTAGAAGCCGACCTTCGGGAAGATCAGTTTGGATTCTGTAGAAATATTGGAACATGTGAGGCAATACTGACCCTACGACTTATCTTAGAAGCTGGATTAAGGAAAGGCAAACCTACGTTTCTAGCATTTGTAGACTTGGAGAAGGCTTTTGACAACGTTGACTGGAATACTCTCTTTCAAATTCTGAAGGTGGCAGGGGTAAAATATAGGGAGCGAATGGCTATTTACAATTTGTACCGAATGGCAGTTATAAGAGTTGAGGGGCATGAAAGGGAAGCAGCGGTTGGGAAGGGAGTGAGACAGGGTTGTAGCCTCTCCCCGATGTTATTCAATCTGTATATTGAGCAAGCATTGAAAGAAACAAAAGCAAAATTCGGAGCAGGTATTAAAATTCATGGAGAAGAAATAAAAACTTTGAGGTTCGCCGATGACATTGTAGTTCTGTCAGAGACAGCAAAGGACTTGGAAGAGCAGTTGAATGGAATGGATAGTGTCTTGAAAGGAGGATATAAGATGAACATCAACAAAAGCAAAACGAGGATAATGGAATGTAGTCGAATTAAGTCGGATGATGCTGAGGGTATTAGATTAGGAAATGAGACACTTAAAGTAGTAAAGGAGTTTTGCTATTTGGGGAGCAAAATAACTGATGATGGTCGAAGTAGAGAGAATAGACTGGCAATGGGAAGGAAAGTGTTTCTGAACAAGAGAAATTTGTTAACATCGAGTATAGATTTAAGTGTCAGGAAGTCGTTTCTGAAAGTATTTGTATGGATTGTAGCCATGTATGGAAGTGAAACATGGACAATAAATAGTTTAGACAAGAAGAGAATAGAAGCTTTCGAAATGTGGTGCTACAGAAGATTGCTGAAGATTAGATGGCTGGATCACATAATTAATGAGGAGGTATTGAATAGGATTGGGGAGAAGAGGAGTTTGTGGCACAACTTGACTAGAAGAAGGGATCGGTTGGTAGGACATGTTCTGAGGCATCAGGGGATCACCAGTTTAGTATTGGAGGGCAGTGTGGAGGGTAAAAATCATAGAGGGAGACCAAGAGATGAATACACCAAGCAGATTCAGAAGGATATAGGTTGTAGTAGGTACTGGGAGATGAAGAAGCTTGCACAGGATAGAGTAGTATGGAGAGCTGCATCAAACCAGTCTCAGGACTGAAGACCACAACAACAACAACTTAGTATGTACTGTCTAACTGAAAGAAAGCAAAGATGCATATAATGGACACAACATATCAAAAGAATGGGGAAGACAGATTAATTAAACAAGTAATACATTATAAACCAATAGGAAACAGAGCTATAGGTTGACTAAGGAACAGATGGCTTCAGTGAAGACAGGACAGTTTGTCAGCCTATTCTAGACAGTAAAGAAGAAAAAGAGGAAGAAGGTGGAAAAGAGATCAGTAGAAATTTGACTGTCAGAAGACCTTATGGCTTAGGATGGTGGTTATCTCTTGGATTCCACATGGTATCATGCCAATAAGCAACTCTTTTTCTCTATACAAATGGTGTTTTTTTACTAGTTCAATGGACAAGCGTAAACAATCTGACACCAAAAGCTGAACTTAGCAAGGAGGGCACATGAAATAACCTACCATTTTACAGTAAATGCATGCGTACTCGTGTAACACCTGCTCAGAAACTTGAGAGTACACTATACATGATCTGATGCAAGTTTAAATGCAAAGGCTCAGTGTACTGTTCTTGTATGAATATGACTAGAAGAGTCTCAGCAGAAGAAATATGGCAGCGGCTGTGAACATCTGGCAATTTTATGCAATACATCACATCCATTTCAGTTCTCCTCCCACTGTGACACATATCAGTTACTTTGATGGTAAACAGTTGCTAAATATGCAAGCAAACTGAAAATGAATGCTGATACCAAGAACTTATATCTTAAATTACCCCTGGCCACTTCCCTATTCTCTTTTAAATACTACAGCAATGGAGCAACAGTGAACAAACCCATCTGAACTACAAGAGTTCTCACAATCTCCCTGGATGAAACTACAACTACTCCGCCTGTGAGCACCCTTTCTGTAAGTCGGATAACGCTTCCCTGCACTGCTCTTCCCTTTAATAAATTTTCCATGCCAACCCTCCCTCATCTGGGCATTGGACTTTGATCTCTCCCTTGTCTCTTTCTCACATTCTACCATGTGAGGTTTGTGACTGTTTACTGCTTGAATTCACGTTTTGACACTGACACTAACAGCCATGTGTGTCTCCATCTCATTCCTGCTGCTATAATCCTTTCCACTGGCCCCCCCTCCCCTTTTTGAACTGTTTCTCCAGACCTTCATTCAAAAACAGTCTGAACGATCCTGTTATCCACCTGTAATTCATCATGTTACATTTTAATACTCATCTGTATCTACATGTCTACATTTGCTGTCATGCTCAAATTTAAGTAATTGATTTCTATAACCCTCCAGAAATAAAAATATTAATTCCTATAACCTTTCCAAGCTTAAAAAATAGCTCCAGAAATTCTTTATTTTTTTTTCTTTTTGCATAAAATGGCAAAATGAGTGGAACTGCTAAGAAATAGCTAGGTTATGTGCCAACATGCACTTATATAATATCTACTTCAAAGTGATTACAAAACTGAAAATTAATAAATCTTAAAGTCTAATATTGTATTTTTTTCTTTTCCATAAAAACAGGTCAGATGCTGGAGATAGCTAGTGAAGTGGTGTTCCTCCTCCTCCTTCTACTCATTGCGAAAGGGTTCACAATCACTCGTGCAAGACTGAGACTCCCTGGAGCTGTAAAACTGACAATCTTCATGAGTGTTTATGTTGTTGCCTCAATTGTGCTTTTTGTTTACAAATTACTGGTAAATATTTAACACACTTTATTTATATTAGTCTGTCTTAATTTTTTCTTTTTATGTATGAGTATTAAGTACTTATTTTTGTGCCTCCATGTGTTGGGTATACTTCACTCCCCCAATTCAATATGCAACCGAGGTTACAGTAATTGACAGCACTGCTATTCATAACATTCTTATACGCACATCAACAACACAAAATGAAGTCTTCAGATCACTATGTCCAAATGCTGATGCTTAACACCACAGCCTGTAACATTGATAATCATAATAAGTTGGAAACACTGAAGATCACAAATGAAAACATAAATTTATGAATTATTTTTGAAACACAAACTGGAAAAACATACACAATATTTTGAATAAAGGAAAGAGTATAATGTATTCTGAAAGATAATCTTACAGATCTTATTACAATTGTAGTACCTGTAGGTTAAATGCTTGTAAGCCCTGGGTTGAAAAGAACATCATAATATCATGCAAAGTCCCAAGCAGACTACATTTGACGTTAAGAAACCATGATGATTACAGAATTAAATGACACAATAACTTTACGTCACCAGAATCAAAATACGAGCATGCTAAAAACATTCAACAACCAACATCACATAAATATTTCTTTAATTAAAACAACTAGTTTAACAGACTTTTCTGTGATCTCTGAGCCTTAAAAAATCTTTTTGTTATGAAATGTGTTCATTTTATGCTGGACATTATGCCAAGTTGCCAAACAGATAAAAATCATCACATTATAAAAGATTTGTCATAACTAAAATATTTGGAAATATAAAGCACCTTGTGCAAATGGCCAACAGGGATGAATGTGCGAGTGGATTATCATGATGCAAGAGCCATGAATTTTTCGCCATATTTCAGGCCATTTCCTTCTTACATTTTCTTGCAGGCATTGCAACATATCCTGACAGTACCATCAATTAACTACTTGCACCTGTGGCTTGAATTCATGATCAACTAATCCTTCAAAGTCAAAGAAAACAATCAACATGGCTTTGACATTTCATCTGACCTGATGAGTTTTTTTTTGTCTTGGAGAAATTTTCCTGACCGATTGTGAAGATTTAACCTTGCTCTCAACATCATAACTATAGACCCACATCTCCTCACCAGTTATGATTCTCTTAAGGACCATCTCCTTCTCATTTGCATAATCCAAAAGCTCTTCACAGATTTTGCAAGGTGAAGGTCTTTCTGGTCTTGACTCATGCGATGAAAGTGGCAGCAACGTGATGTATTCCAAGATGCTGTTTCAGGATTTCAGGACTTGATCCAATTGAAATGTTACACATTCTTTTGCAATCTCTCAGACAATCAGTCTTTGATTGGCACACACAATTTCACTGACATCCCTGGCATAAGCATCATCAATAGATGACAAAGGGCATCCTGTACAAGGGTCATCTTTAACTTCTCTCCAGCCATTTTTAAACCAGGTAAACCATTTGTAGCACCAAGTATGTCTTAAACATTCATCACTGTAGGCTTCATGGATCATTTTACATGTCTCTGTAAAGATTTTCTTGAGTATCACACAAAATTTAGTGTAGACACATTGCTGCCATCTTGAAATTACCAAACTTTGCAACACATTGCTCTGCCCAATACAGCACTGAACAATTTCTAACAGACATATGACAATGAAACTTCTGTCAGTTACACATTAACACAGATGTGTACAGGGATGCCAACTGTATTTCACTCCAACACACCATTGACATGAAACTGACATGAAATATTTTAGTTATGACAAACCCTTTATAATGTACTGACTTTTATCCACATGACAACTTGGCCTGGCCTGGGGGGGGGGGGGGGGGGGGGGGGGGGGGGGGGGGGGGGGAGATTTACTGTACTCCCTCTCACACTTTTGGTGTTACATAATTTGTGACATCACAAGGCAAGCAGCGTACTATTGTACTTTGTTACTGAAGCACATTAAGTATTGCTCAGCATAACAAAAATAACTAAAAATAAATAATGGCATATCCAGGGTGCTACAGGTCAGAAGACCTGTACCTGAAATCGGTGAGCTGCCTCTGTTAAAGAAATTCCAAGTGAAGAAAAATGGTAAAATGATGTCTCCCAGAAGGGTATACTGATGTGACAACAACAAGGATTAGGATATATTGCTACCCAACACACAGAGAGGTACTGAACAGTAATAGACTCATATTCTGATCTGAAAAGATGCTTCTCAATAATTTCTGGGCATTATCTGAAAATACATAAGGTTCTGGGTTTGACGGGATGAGGAAGTGGCTCTGGTAATTTGCTTCTGTACCAGGTCGGGAGGGTAGTTGCGGGATGCGAAACCTCCCACAGTAGAACACCAAAAGTGCCCCACTTGTGACAGGATACTTTCCGGGACTGGATCAGACTCTGAATGTGGCTCTCCAGCAGGGATACGACTTCCTCAAATCCTGCCCTGAAATGAGATCGATCCTTCATGAAATCCTCCCCACTCCACCAAGAGTGTCTTTCTGCCGTCCACCTAACCTTCGTAACCTCTTGGTTCATCCCTATGAAATCCCCAAACCACCTTCCCTACCCTCTGACTCCTACCGTTGCAACTGCCCCCAGTCTAAAACCTGTCCCATGCACCCTCCCACCACCACCTACTCCAGTCCTGTAACCCGGAAGGTGCATACGATCAAAGGCAGAGCCATGTGTGAAAGCACCCACGTGATTTACCAACTGACCTGCCTACACTGTGAAGCTTTCTATGTGGGAATGACCAACAACAAACTGTCCATTCACATGAATGGACAAAGGCAGACAGTGTTTGTTGGTAATGAGGATCACCCTGTGGCTAAACATGCCTTGGTGCACGGCCAGCACATCTTGGCACAGTGTTACACCATCCGGGTTATCTGGATACTTCCCACTAACACCAACCTGTCAGAATTCTGGAGATGGGAACTTTCCCTTCAGTATATCCTCTCTTTCCGTTAACCACCTGGCCTCAACCTCCACTAATTTCAAGTTGCCGCCGCTCATACCTCACCTGTCATTCTACAACATCTTTGCCTCTGTACTTCCGCCTCGACTGCCATCTCTGCCCAAACTCTTTGCCTTTACAAATGTCTGCTTGTGTCTGTATATGTGCGGATGGATGTGTGTGTGTGTGTGTGTGTGTGTGTGTGTGTGTGTGTGTGTGTGTGTGTGTGTGTGTGTGTGTGCGAGTGGATACCTGTCCTTTTTTCCCCCTAAGGTAAGTCTTTCCGCTCCCGGGATTGGAATGACTCCTTACTCTCTCCCTTAAAACCCACATCCTTTCGTCTTTCCCTCTCCTTCTCTCTTTCCTGATGAAGCAACCGTTGATTGCAAAAGCTTGAATTTTGTATGTGTGTTTGTGTTTGTCTGTGTGTCTATCAACTTGCAAACACTTTCGTTTGGTAAGTTACATCATCTTTGTTTTTAGATATATGTTTCCCACGTGGAATGTTTCCCTCTATTATATTCATACATAAGTTGAGTAGATTACTATAGATATCACTTACATACAGTAATGGTTCATACATTTGTCTTAGTATTCTAATTATACTACATGTTTGAAGAGAGGACGAGCAGATTAGAATTCACTGAGTGAATATAAACATTTATTTACTTAGAAGGCTTTTAACTTCCTTTGGAACAGTTTTGGTTCACAAGTTTTCAAAGCTTGTGGCAGCTTGTTGAACCATATCTACCCATTAATATAAAGACTAATGTCAGCTATGTTTAATTTTGTCCTCTGCCTAAAGTAGTTTTCTTATTTCTAGTATCATAATTATGTATATCACTGCACTTATTTAGTTTGTTTTGACTATTCAGAATTAATGTAACAAGTTTATACAAATACAAGGAATATACTGTTAGATATTTATAAAAGATTCACGACTGGAGTCTGTGGACTTTAGTCAATGCATTAACCTAATGGCTCTTTTCTGTAACAGTAATATTCCATTCTGGTGTATGTCTGTTGCACAACCCCACAGTTCAATACCAGAATCCAGAAATGGATAAACTGTTCCATTTTTTTTGGGTCATCAGTCTACTGACTGGTTTGATGCGGCCCGCCACGAATTCCGTTCCTGTGCTAACCTCTTCATCTCAGAGTAGCACTTGCAACCTACGTCCTCAATTATTTGCTTGACGTATTCCAATCTCTGTCTTCCTCTACAGTTTTTGCCCTCCACAGCTCCCTCTAGTACCATGGAAGTCATTCCCTCATGTCTTAGCAGATGTCCTATCATCCTGTCCCTTCTCGTTATCAGTGTTTTCCACATATTCCTTTCCTCTCCGACTCTGCGTAGAACCTCCTCATTCCTCACCTTATCAGTCCACCTAATTTTCAACATTCGTCTATAGCACCACATCTCAAATGCTTCGATTCTCTTCTGTTCTGGTTTTCTCACAGTCCATGTTTCACTACCATACAATGCTGTACTCCAGACGTACATCCTCAGAAATTTCTTCCTCAAATTAAGGCCGGTATTTGATATTAGTAGACTTCTCTTGGCCATAGCGAGTCTGCTTTTAAGTTTCTCGCTGTTCTCATTTCTACTACTTCTCATTACCTTCGTCTTTCTCCGATTTACTCTCAAACCATACTGTGTACTCATTAGACTGTTCATTCCATTCAGCAGATCATTTAATTCTTCTTCACTTTCACTCAGGATAGCAATGTCATCAGCAAATCGTATCATTGATATCCTTTCACCTTGTGTTTTAATTCCACTCCTGAACCTTTCTTTTATTTCCATCATTGCTTCCTCGATGTACAGATCGAAGAGTAGGGACGAAAGGCTACAGCCTTGTCTTACACCCTTCTTAATACGAGCACTTTGTCTTACACCCTTCTTAATACGAGCACTTCGTTCTTGATCATCCACTCTTATTATTCCCTCTTGGTTGTTGTACATATTGTATATGACCCGTCTCTCCCTATAGCTTACCCCTACTTTTTCAGAATCTCAAACAGCTTGCACCATTTTATATTGTCAAACACTTTTTCCAGGTCGACAAATCCTATGAAAGTGTCTTGATTTTTCTTTAGCCTTGCTTCCATTATTAGCCGTAATGTCAGAATTGCCTCTCTCGTCCCTTTACTTTTCCTAAAGCCAAACTGATCATCACCTAGCGCATTCTCAATTTTCTTTTCCATTCTTCTGTATATTATTCTTGTAAGCAGCTTCGATGCATGAGCTGTTAAGCTGATTGTGCGATAATTCTCGCACTTGTAAGCTCTTGCCATCTTTGGAATTGTGTGGATGATGCTTTTCTGAAAGTCAGATGGTATGTCGCCAGACCCATATATTCTACACACCAACGTGAATAGTCGTTTTGTTGCCACTTCCCCCAATGATTTTAGAAATTCTGATGGAATGTTATCTATCCCTTCTGCCTTATTTGACCGTAAATGCTCCAAAGCTCTTTTAAATTCCAATTCTAATACTGGATCCCCTTTCTCTTCTAAATCGACTGCTGTTTCTTCTTATATTACATCAGACAAATCTTCACCCTCATAGAGGCTTTCAATGTATTCTTTCCACCTATCTGCTGTCTCCTCTGCATTTAACAGTGGAATTCCCATTGCACTCTTAATGTTACCACCATTGCTTTTAATGTCACCAAAGGTTGTTTTGACTTTCCTGTATGCTGAGTCTGTCCTTCCGACAATCATATCTTTTTCGATGTCTTCACATTTTTCCTGCAGCCTTTTCAACTTAGCTTCTCTGCACTTCCTATTTATTTCATTCCTCAGCGACTTGTATTTCTGTATTCCTGATTTTCCCGGAACGTGTTTGAACTTCCTCCTTTCATCAATCAACTGAAGTATTTCTTCTGTTACCCATGGTTTCTTCGCAGCTGTCCGCCCCCGGTAGCTGAGTGGTCAGTGCGACAGACTGTCAATCCAAAGGGCCCGGGTTCGATTCCCGTTGGGGCGGAGATTTTCTCCGCTCAGGGACTGGGTGTTGTGTTGTCCTAATCATCATCATTTCATCCCCATCAACGTGCAAGTCGCCGAAGTGGTGTCAAATCGAAAGACTTGCACCAGGCGAACGGTCAATCCAACGGGAGGCCCTCGTCGCACGACATTTCATTTCATTTTTCTTCGCAGCTACCTTCTTTGTACCTATGTTTTCCTTCCCAACTTCTGTGATGGGCCTTTTTAGAGATGTCCATTCCTCTTCAACTGTACTGCCTACTGCGCTATTCCTTATTGCTGTATCTATAGCGTTAGAGAACTTCAAACGTATCTCGTCATTCCTTAGTCCTTCCGTATTCCACTTCTTTGCGTATTGATTCTTCCTGACTAATGTCTTGAACTTCAGCCTACTCTTCATCACTACTATATTGTGATCTGAGTCTATATCTGCTCCTGGGTACACCTTACAATCCAGTATCTGATTTCGGAATCTCTGTCTGACCATGATGTAATCTAATTGAAATCTTCCCGTATCTCCCGGCCTTTTCCAAGTATACGTCCTCCTCTTGTGATTCTTGAACATGGTATTCGCTATTACTAGCTGAAACTTGTTACAGAACTCAATTAGTCTTTCTCCTCTTTCATTCCTCGTCCCAAGCCCATATTCTCCTGTAACCTTTTCTTCTGCTCCTTCCCCTACAACTGCATTCCAGTCGCCCATGACTATTAGATTTTCGTCCCCCTTTACATACTGCATTACCCTTTCAATATCCTCATACACTTTCTCTATCTGTTCATCTTCAGCTTGCGACGTCGGCATGTATACCTGAACTATCATTGTCGGTGTTGGTCTGCTGTCGATTCTGATTAGAACAACTCGGTCACTGAACTGTTCACAGTAACACACCCTCTGCCCTACCTTCCTATTCATAACGAATCCTACACCAGTTATACCATTTTCTGCTGCTGTTGATATTACCCGATACTCATCTGACCAGAAATCCTTGTCTTCCTTCCATTTCACTTCACTGACCCCTACTATATCTAGATTGAGCCTTTGCATTTCCATTTTCAGATTTTCTAGTTACCCTACCACGTTCAAGCTTCTGACATTCCACGCCCTGACTCATAGAACGTTATCCTTTCGTTGATTATTCAATCTTTTTCTCATGGTAATCTCCCCCTTGGCAGTCCCCTCCCAGAGATCTGAATGGGGGACTATTCCGGAATCTTTTCCCAATGGAGAGATCATCATGACACTTCTTCAATTACAGGCCACATGTCCTGTGGATACACGTTACGTGTCTTTAATGCAGTGGTTTCCATTGCCTTCTGCATCCTCATGTCATTGATCATTGCTGATTCTTCCGCCTTTAGGGGCAATTTCCCACCCCTAGGACAAGAGAGTGCCCTGAAACTCTATCCGCTCCTCTGCCCTCTTTGACAAGGCCGTTTGCAGAATGAGGCTGACTTCTTATGCCGGAAGTCTTCGGCCACCAATGCTAATTAAACTGTTCCATAGAGAACAATTTGGATTGGCACTATTTTTGCCAACTGGCTCATAAGATACAGGCTACTGCTGATTTTCTCTCACACAGAAGTAATGTGGTTTACCTAACAGAGATTTTTGTCCAAGTGGACACCAAGAAATTTAATGTTATCTGTTTCTGCTGATGTAATACCACAAATATTGTTTATTTCAGCTTAATGAGAACAAGTTGTTTTAAATGTTAGTAGCTGACTTTTACTGATGTTGGTGTTCAGACCCTGATCTAGAAAATAGGTGGTTACTTCCATCAAACTGTTAGCTGCAACTGAGTGTAATGTCTACAACTCTTTTTCATAAAATAAGAGGGAGCTGTCATCAGCATAGGTTACAAGATGTGAGTTGAAAGGTTGTATCAAGTCACTGACATAAACGAAGAAGAGAAAGAGACCAAGGATCAATCCCTTTGGTGCCCCCTGGATTACTGTATCTCCAGAAGATTGGAAATCTATTACCTTGTTACCTATTTTACATGGAAGTTTAGTACACTGTTTGCTATTTGTCAAGTATGTGGTCAGTAATTGTGTAGATGAGTCCTCGATGTTGTAAGCCTTCAATTTCTTAATGAGCAACCCATGGTTGACTGAGTTGAAAGCTTTGGAAAGATCTAAGAATATGGCAGCTTTCTTCATACCTTGGTCTAGGAGAGTGTACACTTTATGGAGAAATTCAGCAGCTGCAGTCAAGAATGAGATTTTCACTCTGCAGCAGAGTGTGCACTGATATGAAACTTCCTGGCAGATTAAAACTGTGTGCTGGACTGGGACTTGAACTCGGGACCATCACCTTTCGTGGGCAAATGCTCTACCATGTGAGCTACCCAAGTACGACTCACGCCCCGTCCTCACAGCTTTGCTTCTGCCAACGTTCCAAACTTTACAGAAGCTCTCCTGCGAACCTTGCAGAACTAGCACTCCTGAAAGAAATGATATTCCGGAGACATGGTTTAGCCACAGCCTGGGGGATGTTTCCAGAATGAGATTTTCACTCTGCAGGGGAGTGTGCACTGATATGAAACTTCCTGGCAGATTAAAACAGCGTGGGAGGAATAGGGTACGAATTCTGGTTGAGGCTGGTAGTGACTGAGGAAACTCAGATGGCCCGAAAACATGCCAGGAACATCCTGCACCCCCAAGTGTTACCTCTCATGTAACAGTATTGTGGTGCAATTTTTCACAGAACACCGCTCATCCACACGTGGCACATGTCCCTGTAAACTACCTGCAAGATCCAGAATGAGATTTTCATTCTGCAGCGGAGTGTGTGCTGATATGAAACTTCCTGGCAGATTAAAACTGTGTGCCCGACCGAGACTCGGGCACACAGTTTTAATCTGCCAGGAAGTTTCATACCTGCATGATGCTGAGGTATTCCTGTGACTGCTGAGATCCCCCGATCTCTCCCTGATAGGAGACATGTGGCACCACCTCAGAGGTTAACTCTGTCCGAGTGCCAGTATGCGGGATATTGAGAAGTTGTGGACCGGTTTGCCTTGGGCCTTATGATACCCTTCCCAGCTGAGTCGATGCATGCATCTGGGCTAGAGGAGGTGCAGCATCGTACTGATCGGTGGGCCTGTATTGCCAAATTCTTCACAAACTCGACTTGAATACACACTCATTTGAATAACGTGAAGTACCCTCTCGAGTCATGAAGTTTCATTCTGTTTCCTACTCCCTTTCCATGTTTATCACTTTCTTTGATATTCAGAATTCTTCTGTGGAGCAGAAGGGGTTACCAGTTATCGAGCATATATGATTTCGATCTGTGTTTATTTCATTATCTCTTAGATTCTGCACATTAATGGGCAAGTGATCAAAGATTTTTATGGACAAATTCCTCATCAACTATAACTAGCACTATAGCACCCATTGAAATATGAACCTAATACACACAATGGAATATAAGGAACTGAAGTAATTGGCATGTAGACATGGCCCCTTGTCTAGGATTCTGAGTAGAGTTCTGTATTTTGGCGTAATGTTCTTATAAAAGCAAATAGAAGATGCAAAGAAAGAAACTGACAATGTTTAAAAATTCAAAAGTGTATCTTTTTAGTCTCTCCTTTTTCAAATATATGATTTTATCTATACTGAAGAACTTGTAAACACTTGTTGGCTTTATGAAAAGTTGGAAATGTCCAATGTGAAGAGGCTTCTATGCTCACAGTATGTAGGTAGCTGTTATGCTCTGCTAATTGTCACTTTAATCATATACAAGGTGTGTTCAAAAAATTCTGCAACTTTGTCCACAAAATTTTTCTGCATTTATCTTTTACTTGTTGTGCATGGTCTACTTTGAAACACTCTCCTCCACAGTTGATACACCACTCCCAGTGCCGTTTCCACTTTCAGAAGCAGTCTCAGTACGCCTCTTGCCAGGTCATGTGAAGCACCATCTGCAAATTTTCTTTTATCTTGTCTGTTGTTACAAATCTTCATCCTGTCAATGAGGTTTCCAACTTCAGAAGTAAAAAAAAAAAGTCCACAGAGGATGAGGCAGCACAGTGATTTTGTTTTTTTGTGCAATAGTCACTCACCAACAGGGATGAATGTGCATCTGCATTATCATGATGCGAGAGCCACAAAATTGTCTCGCCACTTTTCCAGCTGTTTCCTTCTCACATTTTCTCCAGGCATCTCAATATGTCCTGATAGTGCCACTGATTAACTGTTTGCCCCTGTGACGTGAATTTGTGATCAACTAATCCTTCGAAGTCAAAGAAAACTATCAGCATAGCTTTGACATTTGAATTGAATGAAGTGCATAAAGTAAACACATCATTGCTAATTGATCCCTCAAGTGCGAAAATTGTAAAACGCGAGAAGATCTGTGTTTTAGGGGATAGTCATGCCTGGGGATTTTCCACAGTGTTAATGGAAAAATACTTCATGGCATCTGGATTCGTGAGCCTGGGGCCCCATTATGAGAACTAACAAACCTAACAAAATCTAATGAAGTAACCAACTTGACTAAGGATGCCTTTGTTGTTTTGCTCAGAGGAGCTAATGAAGTTTATAGAAACAAATCATACAAGGCTATCACAGGACTGAGAAATTGTCTAAATAATTTAACTCATACAAATGTTCTCTTTGTGAATGTCCCACAGCGTCATGACTTACTGAGTTGATCATGTGTAAACCGCAAAATTAGTGTCGCTAACAAGAGTTTCATTGAAATATGTACTCATTTCCAGAATGTTGATGTTGTAGACACAAACATTTTAGAGCGAAAGTTATATACAGCTCATGGCCTTCATTTAAATGCATCAGGAAAAGAGGTTCTTGCTGATAAAATATTTACTAGTATCTTGCCTGACAATGAAGAAACCAGGGCAATTAGCAATCTAAGGCATATTATAAACCTTTTTGGAGAGCAGCAAACAGTAAAGCCCCCAATCAGTTGCAAATTATGAAGTGGTTTAAACCCAGTAGGCCAGAAATGAACAATCAAATTGTAAAACAGCCTCAAATTATGAAATGGTTCAAACCCATAAGGACGGTGGTGAATGAAGCAAAAATTTTGCAAACTCCAAAAATAACTTCAGCACTTGATCGTCACCAAGAAGCCATACTCAACAAACACACCAAGAATTTTTTAGGCATAATGTCACCTGCAGAAGAAAAAGAAGCAAAAGAAATTCCACCAACAGAAGAAAACACAACAGCCAAGCAGACTGCAGATGGAACAGCAAGCAGACGGAAAGTAGTACACCCACTACATCTGAAAGATTTTTTAACAATGCCAGAGAAGGAAAGTTGCTACTCAGCTTATAGCGGAGATGCTGAGTCATGATAGGCACAACAAAAAGATTCACAGAATTATAGCTTTCAGCCATTAAGGCCTTTGTCAGCAGTAGACACACACACACACACACACACACACACACACACACACACACACACACACACACACACACACGCAAATGCAACTTGCACAAATGTCTTCACTCTCAGAGAACTGAAACCACACTGTGAGCAGCAGCACCAGCGCATGATGGGAGTGACGACTGGGTGGTGATAAGGAGGAGGCTGGGGCGGGGAGGGGGAGGGATAGTATGGTGGGAGTGGTGGACATTGAAGTGTTGCAGCTTAGACGGAGGGCAGGAGAGAAGGTGTGGAGGGGGGAGGGGGTAAGTAGCAGAAAGGAGAGAAATAAAAAGAAATTAAAAGACTGGGTATGGCAGTGAAATGATGGTTGTGTAGTACTGGAATGGGAACAGAGAGGGGGCTGGATGCGTGAGGACAGTGACTAACGAAGGTGTTCCCGTGACCCTCCTGGCCTCAACCTCAAAGATAGGAAGCAGAAATTAGTATTAGATAGTAACGATGAGAACCATAGTGACCTGGTTTCATCTGAATGGAGAACCATTGAATGTGGAGTGTTCCAAGGATCCCTTCTTGGTCCTCTACTATTCCTCTTATTTATAAATGACCTACCTGAATGTGCAATGTTACAGTGCTTTTATACCAATTTTGCAGAAGACACCAACATTGTGATTAATGGTCATACATGTGAAGATCTTCAAGGATCCATTAAGAATATTCTTACTGATTTAGTGAAATGGTTTAGCTTCAATTGACTCTCGTTGAACTTTAATAAGACTAATTATATTCATATGCAAGTGCAGGCTTTCTCAGAGAATTTCATATATGAAGTCTTCATGGGTTGTCAGCCGAGTAGCATCGTCGTCTCGTAGCAACCTCATTTGTGGGCTTATATCTCTGCTGGACCGCTCTCTGCTTCCCGCAGCTGACCAATCACATGCCCACGGAATCGCCTGATGTGCCTGGATTGACTGGTGGTGGGGGCGACGCGTGTGCGGGGTTCGAGTTCCGGCGTCCGTCTCTGTCTGCTCTGTCCATGGCCCATGGTGGAACGTAACCTTCTTCTCTGATGTTCCTGATTGCAGGCTCCCAGGCTGTGGTGAGATGGTAGCCACTGTTGCAGTTCATTAGGTTGTCTTGTAACCATATTTCTATGGACTCTTTCATTACTGAGTCCCAAAATCCATTTGTACTGCATATCTTCTTTGTGTCCTCAAAATTAAAGGTGTGCTTCTCGTCAATACTATGTTCCACCACAGCAGATTTGTTGGTCTGACCCAAGCATACATGCCTAATGTGTTCACTGCGGCACTGTGAGATGCAAAGCTGCATCTGTCCTATATATTGCATCCCACATTCGTATCTGATCTTGTACACACCTGGTGCAGTCAGACCTAGTGTATCCTTGGTTGAATCGAGAAGTTCTTTGATTTTTCCTGCTGCACAGAAAACGGTCTTCACTTTATGTTTCTTGAGAATTCTCGTGATCTTGGACGTCAGAGGACCCGCGTATGGCAAGAATGCACAGCCCATTGCTTCGTCTTCATCTTCAAGAAAAAATGGATACAGTGAGACACAAATAAGGAGAGCTCTGAAGACTGACCACAAGAAGAGAGAAGAGAGAATGGATGAAGATGTGTACAAGATCGGATGCGAATGTGGGGTGCAATATATAGGACAGATGCAGCTTTACATCTCACAGCACCGCAATGAACACATTAGACATGTACGCTTGGGTCAGACCAACAAATCTGCTGTGGCGGAACATAGTATTGATGAGAAGCACACCTTTGATTTCAAAGACACAAAGAAAATATGCAGTACAAACAGATTTTGGGACTCAGTAATCAAAGAGTCCATAGAAATATGGTTACACGACAACCTAATCCACTGCGACAGTGGCTACCATCTCAGCACAGCCTGGGAACCTGCAATCAGGAAAATCAGAGAAGAACGTTCCGTTCCACCAAGGACCGCGGACAGAGCAGACAGAGACGGACGCCGGCACTCGAAACCTGCGCACGCGTCCCCCCCTACCACTGGCCGATCCAGGCGCGTTGGGCAATTCTTTGGGTGCGTGATTGGCCAGCCATGGGAAGCAGAGAGCAGTCCAGCAGAGATATAAGCCCGCGACCGACGATATCCCGACACTTCGCCTGAAGATGATGGAGACGCATTCTATTGAAACGTTGCTATGAGACGATGATGCTACTTGGCTGACAACCTTTGAAGACTTCTTATATAATTATATTCAGTTCACTGCAACTACTAAAACAGAGGAGGAATTAGCTGTGAAATGTGGTACAGAGTCAATAGAAAGAGTTGAATCAACAAAGATTTTAGGCTTTTTAATTGACTCCAGAGTAAACTGGTCTCATCATATAATAAATCTTCAGAAGAGACTCAGCTCATTGATTTTTGCCCTACGCATTCTCTCCGAAAGCAGAAACATACACACAATGAAAGTAGCATACTATGGATATTTCCATTCTCTTATAACATATGGTATATTTTGGGGAAACCAAACACTAACAAAGAAAATACTCTTGGCTCAGAAATGTGTTATAAGAATAATGAGTGGTGTAGACTCCAGATGCAGTTGTAGAAACGTTTTCTGGAAACTAAAAATTGTTACTGTCACTTCCCAGTATGTATTTTGTCTTATGGGGTTCATCAGCAAAAATACTGAGTTTCATAAAAGAAATAGTGAATACCATGGATATGACACCAGGAGAAAGCATGATTTCCACAATGAATGTAAAAACCTGACCATGGTGTAAATGGGTGTCGGGTCTCTGGTGCAGAAGTTTTTAATGCTCTCCCTCCAGATATTAAAAGCAAATTTGATAACCATTCCTCCTCTAAGGAGCATCTGAAGCAATTTCTACTGGAAAGGTCATTTTACCATTTAGAAGAGTATTTTAGCCATAATGATAAAACCACCTAGGTCTGTGGACCAGATATTTTGAGTGTGATACACCATAGCTTAAAAGTTTGAGCGATGATGTAGGTACCATACCCATGTAACACTTATAGTCATTTTCACCGGTGTTTAATTTGTTTTCATTTTCTATGTGTAATGTTTGGTGTAATCTGTCACTCTTACCACATATGTGTATAGCAAACATGAAGTATTACTTTTGTCTGATTGAGTGCTTTACTACTACCTTTGTATTCATTGTTTACTGACACACTCTATATCCTTTTGACTTTGTCACAGCTGGATCAACGCAGTAAGAAATAAATAAATTAAATAAATAAATAAATAAATGACCTGACTGGATGAACTTTTTTTAGTCTTGGAGAACCTTTCTCAACTCATTCTGAAGATTGAACCATAGTATCAACATAATAATCATAGACCCATGTCTCATAACCAGTAATGATTCTCTTAAAGAACACCTTGTTCTCATTTGCATGATACTACAGATCTTCACAGATTGTGAGGAAAAGATCTTTCTGGTCTTTACTCATGAGCTGTGGGATGAACTTGGGGACAACACGATGCATTCCAAGATGCTGTGTCAAGATTTCATAACATGATCTAAATGAAATGTTACACTCTTCTTCAGTCTCTCGGAAGTCAGTCTTCAATTGGCATGCACAATTTCATTGATGTTCCTGACACGAGTGGTGTCAGTAGACGTCGAAGTGCATTCTGAATGAGGGTCTTCTGTCCGTCCGTTTTTAAACAGTGCAAACCATTCATAACACTGACTATGGTTTAAGTATTCATCACCATAGGCTTCCTACACCATGTGTCTCTGTGAAGCTTTCCTTGAGTTTCATGCAAAATTTAATGCGGGCACTCTGCTCCTCTAACTCTATCATCTCAAAATTCACAAACTATGTGTCACAACGCTCTACTCAATACAGCACTGAACAATAACTAACAGACATACAACAATCAAATAACAGAAGACAACAGAAAATCCAGGATGGAATGTAACAATATTGAGAAGGAAAGTTGCTACTCACCATGTAGGAGAGATGCTGAGTTGCGATACACAACTCAGCATCTCTGCTATATGGATATAATAATTGCTTGTTTCAATTCTTTGACCAAGGAAAAGTCTTGTACTTGTATGAATCCCCTGCAGGGTATGGACTCATCATGTTATGCATTTATGCCTGAGGAATGTTTGTCTACTCCATTGTTTTCACTGTAAAATATAATCCTGCAAAAGGTGCTTTCTGTTATCCACTTAATATGTACAACAATGAAACTTCCAGCATTACAGCACAGGGATGCCAACTGCATTTCACTCTGACACATAGGCCGCATGGAGGAGGCTTTCCTGACGACCCAACAGCTACTTCCCTTGGCCTGGTGTAGGTTTATAGATGACATCTTTGTGTTCTGGACTCATGGTGAAGAAACACTCCTTAATTTCCTCCATAACCTCAACTCGTTTTCGAATCTGAATTTCACCTGGTGCTTCTCCAAAACCCAAGCCACCTTCCTGGATGTTGACCTTCATCTTGTTGAAGCTCACATCCACACCTCTGTCCACATCAAACCCACAAACAAACAACAGTACCTTCGCTTTGATAGCTGCCATCCATTCCACATCAAATGCTCCCTTCCCTACAGCCTAGGTATTCATGGCAAATGTATCTGCTCCAGTGACGAATCCCTCAACAATTACACCAATTACGTGACCAGTGCTTTCCTCTCCTGCAACTATCCTGCAGACCTTGTCCACAAACAGATCTCCTGAGCAATACATTCCTCCCCATCCAACAACAATGTTCCTACCCCCAGACCACATAGAAGCATCCCCCTTGTCACCCAATATTATCCTGGCCTCGAATACATCAACAAATTACTCCGCCAGGGATATGACTTTCTAAAGTCAAGCCCTGAAATGAGATCATCCCTTGACAATATTCTCCCCACACCACCCAGAGTTGCCTTTCGTTGCCCCCCTAACCTCCATAACATCCTTGTCAAACTCTACAATATTCCCAGACCACCTTCTGTACCCAGCGGTTCCTACCCCTGTAACCGACCCTGCTGCAAAACCTGCCCCATGCATCCCCCCACAACCACCTACTCCAGTCCTGCTACTAGTAAAACATACACAATTCAAGGCAGGACCACATGTGAAACAACACATGTCATTTATCAGCTGACATGCCTGCACTGCACAGCCTTGTACATCGGTATGACGACAACTAAACTAGCTGAGCACATGAACAGGCACAGACGAACTGTCCGCCTAGGAGATGTCCAATACCCAGTAGCAGAGCATGCCGTCCAGCATAATTCTAGGGACCTAGGAACCTGCTACAACATACGTGCCATTTAGCTTCTCCCACCCAACACCAGTCCCTCGGAACTGCGGAGATGGGAACTTGCACTTCAACACATCCTTTCATCCCGCCATCTCCCTGGACTGAACCTACGTTAACCAACCTCATTCCCATTTACTCTTCAGTCTTCTCCTTTTTCCCTCTCATTCACACATCTTTTCATCCTACATAGTTGTGTTTATCTTTATACTATATAACTCTTTACTTCTGTATGCATCCTCTTTGGTTTGAAGCTGGCACAGTACTTAACATTAGAATATCTTTGGCTTCCCTCTGACAACCATGCCTCCATCCTTGCTACCCTCCCTGTTTACCTTTCCCTGTTGCTTCATAACCTGGATTGTGAGTAACTGAATCCACTTTCCCTTCTTCCCTTTTTTCCCCTCTCTCCTCCCTGATGAAGGAACAAAGTTCCAAAAGCTAGGAATGTAAATTTTCTGTTCTGTTTTGTGAATCTATCAGCTGTACTGAGCTGAGGTAAGTACTGGCCAGCCCCTCTATCTCTTTGTAAGAATTATTAAAGGTGTAACATAAAATGTAAACACAACTGATACAGAATTTGTTTCTCACAACCACATCTTCCTTTTTGTATTAGCCTTATTTCATTCTTCATTCTCAAAGGTTCTTCTTTACAATGTGATCAACAAAACATGATAAACATATCAATCAAAATAATTTCTTCAATATTTTCAGTGCTTGAGACAAAAAGCACAACCTTGAACTTTCATGAAGACTTTTGCTTTTTATAAAATCAATTTTCTCAGATGAAAGGTCAAGGAAGTAATTTAATTAAGTACCCACCAATCTTACACTATATTTCACAGTTTGTAATTGCTTGTTTCAGTTCTTCGATCCAGGAAAAGTCTTGTACTTGTACGAATCCCCTGCAGGGTATGGACTCATCATGTTACGCATTTGTGCTTGGGGAATGTTTGTCTACTCCATTGTTTTCACAGTCAAATATAATCCTGCAAAAGTTACATTCTATTATCCACTTAATATGATTGGAACTTTGTGGTAAGTAGAAAATTAAAGACAGATAGATAATGTTTTTACAGTAAATTGCAATACAATGATTACGTGTTTCATGTTAATTCTTGTATGAAGCTAATCAGTTCAGATTCTTCTTTTTATAATATCAGATCTGTATTTAATTAGTGATGTTGGAACACTATAGTTGGTGTTTTTAGGCTTATTTGACCAAAAATAAGCCAGTTAAATTACTACATTTTGGTAGCTAAAAAATATGTTATAGATTGACATTACCAGCTCTTACTGCAAATTTTATGCCAATAGGTTTGTCTCTGGCCCTGTATTCATTCTGGCAGCAAACAGTCTCATCGATAAATGGGTACGAGAGAGTATTGTCTGCGGTGTTCTACACTTTGTTGCCCTCTTAGGACACGTTCTCTTCTTGGTCAGTGTTTCATTTTTATCAAATTACTGCTACATTCTCAAATTTTATTAAACATGCAATAAGTTTTATGAACAGTCTCAGAAGCAACAATTTAAAAAATAGTAAACTCATATCCCCACTTTCTGCTATCATTTTGTGAGTGATTCTGAATTTCCTAATGAAATATTGTGTGGTTTTCATGTAAATAGTAGACTGTACATAATTTATTTATAATTGGGTACATGAAATTGCCTGTAACATACCTGATATCATAATGCAACTAAAATATTCATGGCATGCAACTTCAGGAGTTTCTGTTCTTTTGTGCAGATAGAGCATTATGCCCACATTTACTGCACAACAACAAAAACTATAGGTGAGATAGGAAGGTCATGTTGTTCACAATCCAAAATATATATATTTCCTATATGTATGCATGTATCGACAAATAATCAGTGAAAGTACAGATGCTTACAAGTTAATCTTTGTACAGGTCACATTAAACAACTGCCACTCTAGTTTCATTTACACTGAGGTGAAAAAATAATGGGATACCTCCTAATATAGTGTCGGACCTCTTTTTGCCCAGCATAGTGGAGGAACACAACATGACAGGGACTCATTCATCGTATGTCACACAATGATTTCTGCAGTTATTTCATGCAGTGTCACTTGTCTGTTAGGACAGGCGACTCTACACAAATGCCGCTGCTCTCAGTCTCTGTTGTCAGTAGTGAGAGTTAATGCCTGCAATCTGGAATTCTCAGCACGCTCTTGACACTTTGAATACTGCATTTCCTAACAATTCCCGAAATGGAATATCAAGTGCATTTGGCTCCAGCTACCACTGAAGTCTGTTAATTCCTGTCATGCAGTCATAATCACTTCAGAAACCTTTTCAAATGAATCACCTGAATACTAATGACAGTGATACAATTGCCATCTGTATATGTGCATATCATTATCCCGTGACTTCTGTCTCCTCAGTGTATAACTACTACAAATTGATTTAAATGTTTTAGAAATTTTCCCTCATATTCTTCTGATCTGAATGTTTTACATAATACTTAAGTTACTGAAATAACAAAATTTTGTTTTCAGATTACTACCCTACCATCACACGCCAACAAGATGTTCCCATACCATGTGCGGACAACTCAAGTTGGAGTAATGTCAGTGATGCGAGCGGAGGATCTGCCATTTGTACCACATGCTTATGCACCTTCAGCTCCTCCACTGGCTCCTCCACTGCCAGCACCACAGCCACCACTGCCACAACATAACAGGCCCCCTGGGCAAGTGGGCGAGTGGAGAGCTTCCAATGTTCCTGTTGAGCTGTTCTGTGTCAGCAGAAATGTAGAGGTATGTCACTGCAGCCATAATGCACAAATAGAGGGTTCTGGGTGGCAGGGAATCCTATTAGATTACCACACTGTGGAATACAAGTTCACAGAGCAGCTCACAATAAGTGCCCTGCTTCTGAACATATTGACTTATATGTTAAAGAAAGATGAGAAATAAAACCATATTATTTATAATCAATAGGGCAAATACAAATGCTTTTGAAGTCCTTAGTATTGTCTCACAACAAACATTAGTATATTGATGTATGGTGATACTATGAGCATTTGTTACTTAGTAATTAATAGAAGGAGCCAAAGTTAGCAAGTATTCTCAAAATGACTTCTGCAGATTGTATATGAGAGAGAGAGAGAGAGAGAGAGAGAGACAGACCGACAAACAGACAGAAAGAAAGAGGGAGGGTGATGGAGAGGGAAGGAGGGAGAGAGGGAGAGGGAGAGAGGGAGAGGGAGGGAGGGAGAGAGTCACTCTTTTAAAATTTAAAATTATAGCTATAGCTATATGCATGACTTTTTGTTGTTAAACTAAAGCTTCACAGCATAATTCAGTGTACACACATGCCAATATTATCATAAATACAAGAAACACTGTCTTTCTACATCAATTAAATTAGTTACATAATTCCCAAAATGTATATGTTACAGTACCCACGTTTTCAGTAATCAATATCTTCTGTATCAAAAGCAGAATTCACTCAAGAAAACTATAACATTGTGTAACAGAGCTGCTGCCCAGTTTTCATCCCTATTCTATGTGGATCATATTTGTCACCTCTTCTTATGATATGGAATGAATCAGTTTTACAGTAATTACAGTACATCTTCTCTGTGGAAAATATGGCAATTATGAGGCCTGTGAGAAAACTTATGAGATTGGCAACACTGCGAGCAATGTAGCAATGCTGTGCTGTTCTACTTGTGTAGACCAGTGTGTTCAACCCTTCCAGATTCTCAGTCCAAGTTTCAGCTCCATACAGCCATCATGTGATTTTTGAGTGTGCCATCAGTGAAGTTGTGGTATTAGAGCAACTTGGTTAATCCATGAGTGTGATCTTTGAAAAGCAAAACAGGCCTGTGGGGAACATCCCTTATCAAGAGCACAAGTTTTTCACTTTCACAAATAATTTTTTGAAGACCAAGAACCTGTTGAAGATGAATCTCAGTGAGGGACACCTGCAGTTTCAAAAACTGTTGAAAACATTGAATGTGTTTGCGCTCCTGTGAAATTGTTTCTCCAAGACAAACTATCAACCAAGTGTTTTACACAGATGTTCTTGGAAGGCTCAGGAAAAGGGTGAATTGAGTTACAATGTAGACAAGTGGATGCTGTCCCATGACAATGACCCATGTCACATGGCCACCTCCATCACGAAATGTTTTACCTCAAAAGGCATTCCTGTTACTCTGTAGCTCCCCTACTCACTTGATCCAAATCCTTGCAACTTTTCTCTTTGCGTGAAATTGAGAAACGTCTTAGGAGAATGTCATTTGGGATCTCTTTGGGACCAGTTGAAGCCTTTCAGCTCTGCTACGAAGATTGGGAACAAATGACTCCAATGATGTATAGCTACCAAAGTAAACTACTTTGAAGGTTATGACATTTTTGTTTGAAAAAATAAAAACTCTGGTGGCTAAAAGTCAGTCGCATTACCTTTCTGACACATATTGATGTGATTTCTCACATGTGTGTGTGTGTGTGTGTGTGTGTGTGTGTGTGTGTGTACATGTATGCAATGATTTGCACTTAACTGTGTTTAATCTCTCTCTCTCTCTCTCTCTCTCTCTCTCTCTCTCTCTCTCTCTCTCTCTCCTAAAAACCCACACATGAAATCACGCTGATTCACATTCAGAAATTATTCTACACAGTAGGAGTTGTCAAGCAGCACAATATCAATACTGTTGATACACTCACATAAAAACACACACCACTATCCTAGCTTTTGGAACTAATAGAGAAGGAGAAGGATAGGTTGGGTAATGTAACCTATCCCTCTCTCCTCCATGTGGAAAGAACTATTAGTTCCAAAAGGTAGGTAGTGCCATGAATTTTATAGGCCCTTTGGCAGTGCTATGTATTTTTCCCCCTGAAGATTAAAGAACCTGTAACCTAAAAAAACCACCCAGTCCTTGCCACACAGTCGCTGCAACTCATGTAGCCAACCCCTCTATGTAACGGACTCCTGACCTGTTTAGCAGAACTCAAAACCTTACCAAACTATGTCGAGGAATCTGCAGCCTATACAGTCACAGAACCATCAGATCCCCTGATTTGGACACTCCACTTGGCTTTAAACCAGAGGTCTATGATTGGTCCCATTGACTATGCTGCAAATGGTGAGTTCTGCTTTCATCTTGCAAGCAAGACTTGCAGCCTTTACCGCTTCTGATAGCTGCTTGAAACTAGAGAGAATCTCTTCCAGTCCAGAGTGACAAACATCATTGTTACCAATGTGAGCCATCACCTGCAGTTTTTTGCACCCTGACTCCACCTGGTATGCCATCCTCAGCAGCCGTGCCCCTAAGGGGCCCTGTAGTGAGCCTAACATTGAAGCTCTCAGCTGCCAATACTCCCATCCTCTGTGATTGCCTGGATCTTACAGGCTCCACAACAAGTGACTGCATTTGGCTGAGGGACAGTTTCTGCCATAGACAGCACCTGGAACCTCTTTGTCAGACTAACTGGGAAGAACTTATGTTTGGTCCCCTGGGAAGCCTTTTGCTGCCTGCCATACCCTGAGGCAACCTCACACTCAATCACAAGTGAGAGGTCAACCTCAATGGGAGCTGTAACTGGGTTGGCCACCAGTGCAGACTCATCAGCAGACTCAGATATGCTGGACATCCGTCAGATCCCCACGGCCGGCCCATAACAGTGATGCCTATCCACTGCAGCTTCAAGCTGTGTAACCAAAGCCATCACAGCCTGGAGTTGAGAGAAAAGTGTCACCAACTTGGCTGTCATCTATACACAGCAATCACAGCCCCATCCATGCTCTACATAGACAAACAAAGGACTATTGGCATGCACTATGGAACTCTACTGTAGACACTAATGAAAACATAAGAACTGTTTCTAATAAATTAAATTAACACATAGAGTTTCAGAAACTGAACTAACAATGCACTCAGGTGAAACTAAACAATTCACTCCTGATTAGGAATTTGTAATATTTTACTTTCTGACACAGACAAAATTGTGAAAACTATGTATATTAAATATTAAATTAACATGTAGAAATTCAAGAAACTTAACTACCAAAGCAAAGGGATGAAACCGTACAATTCAGTCCTGGTTAGGAATTCGTAAAAGTAACAAAATTGGTTACTTCCTTGTTGGTGCTTGTGTCTCAGCTGGCTGCTACTGTCTGACCCCCATGTATGGATGTTGAGACTCATATGTTGGGATGCACCATAGTGCTGGAAGATGATGGACAGCTGCAGCTCTTCAATCCATGCTAGCAGAAACAGCTTGAGTATACCCATGTAAACATTTCCAGTTATGGTTTCCTCTGTGAAGGAAATGGGCCTGTCAGCCTACCGTGCATTAGGACACATCAAATATTGAGCTTTGGGCTACTTTGGATATGCTCATGTGTGTTATGTGGGATTTTGGACACCCAAGTCCAATTCACACATACAGAAATGTGGAACATAGCTTCATCTGAAACAAGCACTTTCTCAAGTAGTCAGCATCTATGGAGACAACAGGGAACTTGAAAGCACATACTGCAGAGGATAATCACCTTGCAGCAATGCTTAGGCCATTTTCACTTTGTAAGCAAAAAGGTTGAACCACTTGTGTAACATTTTATGGACAGTTGATATTGCTTCCTGCAATTTGCATGATATATGATGAATTAACTTCTGGGGGCTATGAAGAAATGCAGCTTGTGCTCTGTCAACAAGTTCTTGAGATATGGGAGGATGTCCACTTTGAGGAAGG
Source organism: Schistocerca serialis cubense (assembly GCF_023864345.2). NCBI lineage: Eukaryota > Metazoa > Arthropoda > Insecta > Orthoptera > Acrididae > Schistocerca > Schistocerca serialis. Next base: position 468,011,533 of record NC_064646.1, on the reverse strand, counting down.
TCTTTGACACTGCCTGTCTCTGAAGTTTTTGAACCACCTCAGTGTACTTTTTTTTCCAGTGGTGCCCCCCTATGCTGTATTGATTATTCTGCAGTACTGTTATTACAGATTTTAATTCTGCATACCTGATGATACGTTGCACCTCCCCATGGTCTGTCATCATTCTGATACACACCAAGTCAAATCCACAAAAAAGAACAAAGGAAAAAGTCTTGAGAGCAGCTAAATGATTTACAATATAACAATATACTCTGTTTCTGATAGTTTCCAAGTTATAATGTAAAAGGATGGATAAATAAAAATTGTACTCAGAAAGTGGCAGAGGTAGAAAACACGTAAGTTAAGAAAATGGTTAAGCTTTCTAAGTCAGAGGCTCCTTCTTCCTAACAGAAGGACTGAAGGGAAAGGAATGGGGATGAAGGAAAAGGACTGGTGAGTTTAGAAAATGGGGAGGAAAGGCTAATTTCCTTTCTTATTGGCCTGTCCAGTAGGTCTCCCCTGACCTGAGGTGCTGGATGACTTTTTCATATTCTCCCCATTTCCTAACATCACCGGTCTTTTCCCTTTATCTTTCTTCCTTCCCTGTCAACCCTTCTGCCTAGGGAAGGAGCCACTGATTCTGAAAGCTTCAACATTCCTTAACTTCTACATGTATTTTCTTTTACTACAACATGGTGAGTAGATTTTTTATTCATGTATCCAACTGTATTATATTATATAAAATTGTAACAAAGAGATAGAGGGGCTGGCCGGTACTTACCTCAGCTCAGTACAGCTGATAGATTCACAAAACAGAACAGAAAATTTACATTCCTAGCTTTCAGAACTTTGTTCCTTCATCAGGGAGGAGAGAGGGGGAAAAAAGGGAAGAAGGGAAAGTGGATTCAGTTACTCACAACCCAGGTTATGAAGCAACAGGGGAAGGTAAACAGGGAGGGTAGCAGGGATGAAGGCATAGTTGTCAGAGGGAAGCCAAAGATATTCTAATGTTAAGTACTGTGCCAACTTCAAACCAAAGAGGATGCATACATGAGTAAGTAGGTATGTAGTATAAAGATAAACACAACTATGTAGGATGAAAAGAAGCGTGAATGGCTAAAGAGGAGAGGGAAAAAGGAGAAGACTGAAGAGTAAATGGGAGGTTCCCATGTACCCCTACATTCTACCTATTACCCAAAATCCACAAAGAGAACCATCCTGGCTGTCCAATTGTGGCAGGCTTCAAAGCCCCAACAGAATGTATCTCAGCTCTGGTGGACCAACACCTCCAGCCTATCACCTGTAGACTCACATCCTACATCAAAGACACAAACCACTTCCTAGAACACCTCAAATGCATTCCCACTCCCCTCCTACCTGAAACCTATCTTGTCACCATAGATGCTACATTCCTTTACACAAACATCCCACATACCCATGGTCTCTCTGCCCTTGAACACTACCTCTTCCAACACCCACCTGAAGATCTTCCGAAACCCTCGTTCCTTATCACACTCACCAACTTCATCCTCACCCATAATTACTTCACTTTTGGAAGCCAAACCTACAAACAAATCAGGGGAATGGCCATGGGAACCAGGATGGCTCCGTCCTATGCCAACCTCCTAAGGGGCCGTGTGGAGGAGGCTTTCCTGAAGACCCAACAGTTGCTTCCCCTGGCCTGGTATAGGTTTGTAGATGACATCTTTGTGGTCTGGACTCATGGTGAAGAAACACTGATTAATTTCCTCCATAAACTCAACTCCTTTTCGAATCTGAATTTCATCTGGTGCTTCTCCAAAACCCAAGCCACCTTCCTGGATGTTGACCTTCATCTTGTTGAAGCTCACATACACACCTCTGTCTGCATCAAACCCACAAACAAACAACAGTACCTTCGCTTTGATAGCTACCATCCATTCCACATCAAACAATCCCTTCCCTACAGCCAAGGTATTCATGACAAACATATCTGCTCCAGTGACGAATCCCTCAACAATTACACCAATAACGTGACCAGTGCTTTCCTCTCCCACAACTATCCTACAGACCTACTCCACAAACAGATCTCTTGAGCAATACATTCCTCCCCATCCAACAACTATGTTCCTACCCCCAGACCACACAGAAGCATCCCCCTTGTCACCCAATATTATCCTGGCCTCGAATACATCAACAAATTCCTCCACCAGGGATATGACTTTCTCAAGTCAAGCCCTGAAATGAGATCATCTCTTGACAATATTCTCCCACATCACCCAGAGTTGCCTTCATCGCCCCTCTAACCTCCGTAACATCCTTGTCAAATCCTACAATATTCCCAGACCACCTTCTGTACCCAGCGGTTCCTACCCCTGTAACCGACCCCGCTGCAAAACCTGCCCCATGCATCCCCCCACAACCACCTACTCCAGTCGTGCTACTAGTAAAACATACACAATTCAAGGCAGAGCCACATGTGAAATAACAATAACAACTATCAACACAATCATACACGACAAAATAAATGAAAATACAACTATGGAAGTGTTACAACTACTGGTTTGTATAGGAGCACTCACTACACTAAATATACGCATTAGGCAGAGATCAGAACCAACCAACATGCAGAAGAAACCCACAAAACAAGCATGGCAACACAGGCTACAGATCAGAATAGAAAAACTGAGAAAAGACATTGGACAACTAACACAATTTATAAGAAATGAAATATCAGACAAAAAACGAAAAAGGTTAGGTAAAATCTCACAACAAGAAGCGATAGAGCAATTAGATGAAAAGAAGCAGAAATTACAAGCATAGGCCAAATGACTTAGAAGATACAAAAAAGTGAAAATAGAAGGAAACAAAACCAAACATTCACTACAAACCAAAAGAAATTTTACCAGACAATAGATAACACAAACATTAAAATAGACAATCCACCAAACACAACAGACATGCAACACTTCTGGAGCAACATATGGTCAAACCCGGTACAACATAACAGACATGCATGGTGGATACAAGCAGAAACAGACACATATAAGATGATACCACAAATGCATGAAGTGATAATATTGCAACATGAAGTCACCTGCGCAATTAATTCTACGCACAAGTGGAAAGCCCCTGGAAAAGATAAAATAGCAAATTTCTGGCTAAAGAAGTTCACCTCAACACATTCACATCTAACTAAATTATTTAACATATATCTAAAAACACAGATGATGTGACTTACCGAACGAAAGTGCTGGCAGGTCGATAGACACACAAACAAACACAAACATACACACAAAATTCAAGCTTTCACAACAAACTGTTGCCTCATCAGGAAAGAGGGAAGGAGAGGGAAAGACAAAAGGATGTGGGTTTTAAGGGAGAGGGTAAGGAGTCATTCCAATCCCGGGAGCGGAAAGACTTACCTTAGGGGGAAAAAAGGACAGGTATACCTCTACCCAAACTCTTTGCCTTTACAAATGTCTGCTTGTGTCTGTGTATGTGCGGATGGATATGTGTGTGTGTGTGCGAGTGTATACCTGTCCTTTTTTCCCCCTAAGGTAAGTCTTTCCGCTCCCGGGATTGGAATGACTCCTTACCCTCTCCCTTAAAACCCACATCCTTTCGTCTTTCCCTCTCCTTCCCTCTTTCCTGATGAGGCAACAGTTTGTTGCGAAAGCTTGAATTTTGCGTGTATGTTTGTATTTGTTTGTGTGTCTATCGACCTGCCAGCACTTTCGTTCGGTAAGTCACATCATCTGTGTTTTTAGATATATTTTCCCCATGTGGAATGTTTCCCTCTATTATATTCAATCATTAAATTATTTAACAGTTACATTGCAGACCCATACACAGTCCCTGATCACTTACACAAGGAATAACTTATCTGAAACCTAAAGATCAAGCAGACACAGGAAACCCAGCAAAATATCGCCCCATAACATGCCTACCAACAATATACAAAATATTAACTTCAGTCATTACACAGAAATTAATGACACATACAACACAGAACAAAATTATAAATGAAGAACAAAAAGGCTGCAGCAAAGGAGCATGAGGATGTAAAGAGCAACTGATAATAGATGCAGAGGTGACATATCAAGCTAAAACTAAACAAAGGTCACTACACTAAGCATACATTGATTACCAAAAAGCTTTTGATAGTGTATCCCACTCATGGTTACTACAAATATTGGAAATATACAAAGGAGATCCTAAATTGATACAGTTCCTAAACAGTAGTAATGACAAATTACTTAATATTCAAACAAATTCAAATAATATCACATCACAGCCAATACAGATTAAGCATGGAATATACCAAGGAGACTCATTAAGTCCTTTCTGGTTCTGCCTTGTTCTGAACCCTCTATTCAACATGCTAAATAATACAAATTATGGATGTACATAATAGAGGGAAACATTCCACGTGGGAAAAATACATCTAAAAATAAAGATGCTGTAACTTACCAAACGAAAGTGTTGGTATGTTGATAGGAGACAATAACCAACATACCAACACTTTCGTTTGGTAAGTTACAGCATCTTTATTTTTAGATAAATTATGGATGTAATATTACTGGAACATACCAACACAAAATCACACATTTGCTATACATGGATGATCTAAAACTACTGGCAGCAACAAATCAACAACTCAACCAATTACTAAAGATAACAGAAGTATTCAGCAATGATATAATTATGGCTTTTGGAACAGACAAATGTAAGAAAAATAGCATAGTCAAGGGTGTTGTGGACTGGCAAGACAGCCAATCCACTGTGACGGGTAGCCGAAAGGCACGCGTTTAAGCTCACGCAGGCTGGCGTGAGGTCTGGAACAGTTAAAGGAGTTGAGTCTATTACAAAAAGTATGTTGCTTCTGAAATCCTTAACTTTAATCCATAATTGGTGAACATCGGTCTGACAGTACATGCATCACAAGATAAATAGCAATTGATAATGGCGCCTTGCTAGGTCGTAGCAAATGACGTAGCTGAAGGCTATGCTAACTATCGTCTCGGCAAATGAGAGCGTAATTTGTCAGTGAACCATCGCTAGCAAAGTCGGCTGTACAACTGGGGCGAGTGCTAGGAAGTCTCTCTAGACCTGCCGTGTGGCGGCGCTCGGTCTGCAATCACTGATAGTGGCGACACGCGGGTCCGACGTATACTACCGGACCGCAGCCGATTTAAAGGCTACCACCTAGCAAATGTGGTGTCTGGCGGTGACACCACAAAGGGAAAACACACTAAACAAGAAGATTACATATTGGATAACCACAGCGACTACATAGAAGTGATGGAAAAAAACAGATGCCTATAAATATCTAGGATACAGACAAAAAATAGGAATAGATAATACAAATATCAAAGAAGAACTAAAAGAAAAATATAGACAAAGACTAGCAAAAATACTGAAAACAGAATTGACAGCAAGAAACAAGACAAAAGCTATAAATACTTATGCTATACCAATATTGACCTACTCATTTGGAGTAGTGAAATGGAGTAACACAGACCTAGAAGCACTCAATACACTTACACGATCACAATGCCACAAATATAGAATACATCACATACATTCAGCAACAGAAAGATTCACATTAAGCAGGAAGGAAGGAGGAAGGGGATTCATCGACATAAAAAACCTACATTATGGACAGGTAGGCAATTTAAGAAAATTCTTTATAGAACGAGCAGAAACTAGCAAAATACACAAAGCAATCACTCATATAAATACATTGGCTACACCACTGCAACTTCATAACCACTTCTACAGACTTTTAGATCACATAACATCAACAGATACGAAGAAAGTAAATTGGAAAAAGAAAACACTACATGGCAAGCACCTGTATCATCTAACACAGCCACACATCGATCAAGACACATCCAACACATGGCTAAGAAAAGGCAATATACACAGTGAGATGGAAGGATTCATGATTGCAATACAGGATCAAAGAATAAACACCAGATATTACTGGAAGCATATTATTAAAGATCCCAATTCCACAACAGATAAATCCAAACTTTGCAAACAACAAATAGAAACAGTAGATCAGATCACAAGCGGATGTACAATACTAGCAAGTACAGAATACACCAGAAGACATGACAATGTAGCAAAAATAATACATCAACAACTTGCCATACAACATAAACTAATAAACACGTTCCCCCATACAAGTATGCACCACAAAATGTACTGGAGAATGATGAATACAAATTGTACTGGAACAGAACCATTATAACAGATAAAACAACACCACATAACAGATCTGACATCATACTTACCAATAAAAAGAAGAAATTAACACAACTAATCAAAATATCCATACCTAATACAACAAATATTCAGAAGATAGCAGGAGAAAAAATTGAAAAATACATCCAACTGGCTGAGGAAGTCAAGGACATGTGACTTCAGGATAAAGTTGACATTATACCAATTATACCATCAACTACAGGAGTCATACCACACAATATCCACCAGTACATCAATGCAATACAGCTACATCCAAACGTATAATACAACTACAGAAATCTGTAATTATTGATACATGTTCAATTACAAGAAAGTTCCTAAATGCAATGTAACATATACCGTACAGTTAAAAGGAAGTCACACATGATCAAGGTCCATGTCACTTTCCATTTTTAACCAGACTTAACATCTGAGAAAGGAAAGAAATAATAATAATACCATCTTAACAATTAAAAAGTCCTTAAATGAGTCACTGACCCCAACACATCACTTAACTTTTTTTATCTCTCTCTGTCTATTGCTGACTGAGCACTTGATGCAAGCTTCAATACTATCAGCCTGCATGAACTAAAATAATTAAAAAGGTTTATATGGACTATGATATGGTAGTACACTGTTTAGAAAGTGCATTAAAATCATCAACTTTGTAAATGATGAACAAACTGTACAGGTGGACAGAACATATGTACTTGGTTCCCCCAAACCATTGTCAAACATTTAAGGAAATACTCGGTGCCAACTAGGATTAATTGGCTGGTGTTATTGTTATAACTTCAAGTTGAACAAATATATTTCAAGGAAGACGCAATACATGAAAGTCACAGATCAAGCAAACAGAGTAAACTGTGTGTACACCTGAACAGTCAAATCATAACTGAGTCTGAGTCTAACGGCCGCTGGCTGGCTGGCTGCTTAGGTGGCACTGCTGCTGCATGGCTGGCAGACAGCACCACATGTAGAGGACACGTGTAACTGCATGGCGGCACTTTGAAAGATTGTCAAGTCACAACACTTTTCCCCACTTTGAAGTTTTTGCACAGGTCTTGATGGAGGTGGCCTGTAGATTGCTAACGTCCATAGGTGTTGTTTGACTGGCCGTAAAGTCTCAAGGAGGACGCTTCCCGTACAGATGGAAGTATCCCCGATGATAATGGGTTGAGATGACAGGAGACGTGGAGGTCGAATTTGCTGCAGCGCCGTGCGCCAATCTGCCCGTTGCGGCAAGTCTGGTTGTTATAACAGGAGACATGGGCGATGTGTCCATGTCCGTAGGAGAAGGAGGCGAGTAGAGTTGCTCCGACAGATGATGGTCATCTGGTTCCTGCATGGGCACCTCTCCTGGTGGAGTCAGTTCTTGTGCTGGCACCAATGTGATGGTGAGAGGACTGCATTGTGAGAAATGAGAGAGTCCAGTATCCCGAGTGTCAGGTAGAGCTAAAGGTGGTGTAGTGGCGTCCAGAACAGGCATTGCCGGTACACGAGGCCGAAGCTGGTCCAAATGACGTACCGCAACGCCCGTGTCCCTCTGGATTTCATACAGGCATTGTCCACAGTGCCGTAAGATGTGGCCAGGACTCCATTTTGGCCACCTGCCGTATCCCTGTACCCATACAAGATCATCGGCGGTGAACCAGCCAAGCGAAGGTGCCCGCGGCCATGAGATGGAAGGCTGCAGAAGATGAAGTAGCGTGCGGGGCTGTCGGCCATGTACCGTATTTACTTGAATCTAAGCCGCACCCGAAAACTGAGACTCGAAATCGAGGAAAAAAAATTTCCCAAATCTAAGCCGCACCTGAAATTTGAGACTCGAAATTCAAGGGGAGAGAAAATTTCTAGGCCACACCTCCAAATCGAAACACAGTTGGTCCATTACAATATGAGACACAATTTAGGTCGAATGAATGACGATACAGCTACAGTAGTTTGGTTCGAGTCGTAAGCTTAGAATTAGAAGTTAAGCTTTACCAGGTAGCCATTGCTATGCGTCAGGTGCTCTGTCTGTATTTATATGGGTACACTTCCTTTTTCACGTGCTTCGTCTAGTTTGAATTCATTGCTTATTTTTCTTTGATCAGATAAGTGCCATTCTCTTTGTTATAGGTGTTTACGTCACACTTAACTGAAAATGCATTATTGTACTGTGTCATGCATTGTTTGTCGCATTCTGATAATGAGTGTTTATGGCCTGTCGCCGCTCGTGGAATGGCGTGCTTTTGTGCGCGGCGCCGCCGCTTACAATTTTAATAAAAAAAAAGAGAGAGGAATTGTCTCATTAGCAAAACAATGGCAAGAGACTGACAAGAACCAAATAATAGACTGCATATGATAGATGATGTTCTGAAAGAGAGTTTAGCGAAAATTTTTCTCCGTTTGAAAATCTTTGCAAACGCCTCTTTAGTACATTACATTCTGCACAGAAATTCAGAGTCATCTTAGATTTAAAAATGTAGTCAATTGCCGTGCTTCATTTCTGACTGTATCACTATTAGGCATACGAATAATACGAATATAAACATTGCATGATATGTATATTTTTCCACGTTTGCTGTTGTCTCACTCTAGTTTCGTAGTTTATTTGGCAGACAGGATTTAAATGAGATAGCAACAAACACGATACAAATACATGGCAAAATGTTTATATTCGAATTATTCTTATGGTGAAGAGAATACTGCATGTGATTCACAATTTATAAAAGTTCCTATTAGCAACCATCTCTTCTCACAGGTAGGAAAAAATTCAGACCGTAGAGTTAGCCATATTAACAAACATCCCAAACAGTCTTGCCAGTCGGACTTTCATAGTACATTGAAATGCTGCAACACTCAAAGATGAACAATACGGAATTTGTATTTACTTCATTGGATAATGTATGAAAATGCAGTGGTTGAAACTGGGGGGCACCAGTATTTATCTTTGTGCCTGCAAGTTAGTTGTGGCGGCACCTACCAAATTTTTCAGAACTTCCGCTTACTTTGCACTCGATTCTAAGCCGCAGGCTGTTTTTTGGATTACAAAAACTGAAAAAAAGTACCGCTTAGATTCGAGTAAATACGGTAAGAGCTCAGCCGGGCTGTGGTCGCCCATGGGGGTGAAGCAGTAAGAAGTCAGAAATTGGAGAAGCACATCATCAGCAGCAGAAGAAGTCAGGAGTTTCCTCATCTGAGCCTTAAATGTGCGGACCAGTCGTTCAGCCTCACCGTTTGACTGTGGATGGAACGGAGGGGCCCTGATATGCATGACGCCATGATGGGCACAAAAATCCGCAAAATTAGAAGAGGCAAATTGCGGACCATTATCAGTAACAAGAGTAGAGGGAAGGCCTTCCAAAGAGAAAATGCGAGCTAGAGCATTGGTGGTTGCCACAGTGGTAGGCGACATGCAACGGACAATGAAAGAAAAGTTAGAGTAGGCTTCAATAATGAGGAGCCAATAAGTACCTAAAAAAGGTCCCACAAAGTCAGCATGAATACGCTCCCAGGGTTTCTCAGGCGAAGGCCACTGTGACAAAGATGACTTCGGGGCGGCGGCCTGTGATGCGCAAGGGCCGCAGGCAGCGACCATGTTTGCGATTTCAGAGTCGATGCCAGGCCAGTACACATGATGACACGCCAGAGATTTTGTGTGAGAGACACCCTAGTGCCCTTGGTGAAGGAGGCGCAAGACTGAAACACGCAAAGACGCAGGTACCACAACACGTGGTGAAGCATTTTTGGTGGAAAGGAGAGTAACACCATCCCTAGCCGTGAGGCGGTAACGCAAAGTGTAGTAGTTCCACAACGGATCAGAAGTTTTAGTGGACGGATGATCAGGCCAACCCTTCTGAATACAGCTTAAAACCTGGGAGAGGGTAGGGTCAGAACGTGTAGCAGTCGCCAGCCGGTCCCCAGTGATGGGGAACCTGTCCACAACCCGCTGCTTGGCAACATTCCGGTGGACACACAAAAGTTCGTCCCTATTGAATGCCAGATCAGGACCCATGGGAAGGTGACACGGTGCATCAGCATTCGCATGTTGAGCCGTCGGCCAGAAATGGATCTCATAATTGAAACGAGACAAGTAAAGAGCCCAACACTGGAGGCGGTGTGCAGCCTTGTCAAGAAGTGACATTGATGGATGAAACAAGGAAACAAGTGGTTTTTGATCCGTGACAAGATGAAATTTGGATCCATAGAGAAAAACACCAAACTTATGAAGAGCATAAGTAATGGGCAAAGCTTCTTTTTTGAATTGAGAATACCTTTGTTGGGCATCCATGAGCATTTTGTAGGCATAAGCAATGGGTTGTTCAGAACCGTCAGAAAAATGGTGTGCAAGGACTGCACTGACCCCATTTTGAGAGGCGTCCGTGGCAAGAACAAGATGTTGGCCAGGTTGATAAGTAGCCAGGCACAGGGCCTGTTTCAGCATAGTCTTCAATTTCTGGAAAGCTGCATCGCATGATGCGGACCAGTGAAAAGGCACCGTTTTATGCAACAGGCGATGCAATGGCTGAGCCACTGAAGCAGCAGACGGTAAAAACTTGTGATAGTATGCTATTTTCCCCAAGAAGGCCTGCAGTTCCTTAACAGATGTAGGGCGAGGAAGGGCATCGATCGCAGCAACAGTTTGCTGAAGCTGACGAATACCATTCCGAGAGAGTTGAAACCCCAAGTACGTGATAGACGCCTGAAAAAATTTTGATTTCTTAAGATTACACTTAAGACTAGCAGTCTGTAAGACATGAAAAAGTGTGTGGAAATTTTGAAGATGTTCGTCAGTGGTGGAGCCAGTGACAACAATGTCATCCTGGTAATTTATACACCCAGGGACAGTGAGCAATAATTGTTCCAAGAATTGCTGAAAGAGAGCAGGGGTGCTGGCAACCCCAAATGGCAATCATTGGTATTGATAGAGGCCGAAAGGCGTGTTAAGGACCAGAAACTGCCGGGAAGCAGCGTCAAGAGGAAGTTGATAATAAGCTTCTGACAGGTCAAGTTTAGAAAAATGCTGGCCTCCAGCAAGTTCAGTGAACAATTCTTCAGGTCAAGGCATAGGGTAAGTGTCGATAAGGCATTGAGCATTTACAGTGGCTTTGAAATCGCCACAGAGATGAATATCACCATTTGGCTTAGCAACGACAACGACAGGAGAAGACCACTCACTGGAAGTGACAGGAAGCAAGACCCCTAAAGCAGTGAGATGATCCAGCTCCCGTTTGACCTGATCACGAAGGGCCACAGGAATGGACCGAGCCCGAAAAAACTTAGGCCGAGAGTGGGTTTGAGCGTGATATGAGCTTCAAAGTCGTTTGCACGGCCTAACCCAGGAGAAAAAAGGGATGAAAATGTTGTCAACAAGGAATCCAATTGAGCATAATGAATAGCATCAGAGACGATATTGACAGAGTCATCTACGGAGAACCCAAAAACGTGAAAGGCAGCGAAACCAAAAAGATTCTCCGCATTACTGTGGTTGACCACAAATATGGGAACAGTGCGAATGACAGATTTGTAAGATACCTCAGCATCAAATTGTCTCAAGAGAGAAATCTTCTGTTTATTGTAAGTCCGTAATTCCCTAGTGACAGGTGACAGGATTGAAGAACCCAACTGAAGGTACGTCTGAGAATTGATAGTAGTGGCAGCAGAACCAGTATCCACCTGCATGCGAACATCTTGACTGAGTATTTGGACAGTGAGGAATAACTTCCCTGAAAGGGAAGAATTACAATCGCCAGACAACACAGAATCAGAATCAGTGTCATGTTCATGAACATCATGTATGTGGTCGGATTTGCAAACGGATGACACATGGGCCTTTTCTTTTGTATTTGTGACACACGGCCCAACATTGTGGACAATCTTCTCGTGAATGTTTCTTAAAACACCGTGGACATGAAGGAAGTTGCCGTGGGTTTCGCTGCAGTTTCTTAGAGGTTTGTTTACGGTTAGGCCGAGGCTGCGCTTGGGAGTGTACTGCGGCCATGTTGGCCAGTGGGGACATGCCACATGCTTCGTCAACATCGCACAGAGGTTGTATTTCCCTGACGTCGCCCCATGCCTCTATTTGTGCTCCAGTGGCGCGAGAACTTTGAAAAGACTGAGCAGTGGATAGGACTTCATCCAGAGTCGGATTTGCCAACTGAAGGGCACATTGCCAAACTTCTCTGTTGGGTGCCGATCAGATAATAGCATCCCGTACCATGGAAACAGCGTAGGATTCTTTGTGAAAAATGACATTTTCTACTGAAGCCATGAAGTTCAGCAGTCCAAGCATGATAGGATTGATTCAGTTGTTTTTGACAATGATAAAAGGCAACACAAGAGGCTACCATATGTGTTTGCTTTTGAAAATAGATGTACAGAAGTGAGCACATTTCAGCAAAGGACAAAGATGCAGGATCTTTCAAAGGAGCCAATTGTGACAACAACTGATACATTTGAGGTGAAATCCATGAAAGGAACAGAGACTTACGTGTTTGTTCGTCCATGACATGAAATGCCAAGAAGCGCTGCCGAAGACGTTTTTCGTAATCAGACCAGTCTTCCGCCATCTCGTCGTAAGGAGGAAAAGGAGGTAGAGACAACGATTTGATGCCGTGACGAAATCATGAATCACATTTGTGAGAAGCGTTTGCTGTTCTATGAGACCTTGCAATAGTTGCTTTAAAAAAGCCATGGAAACATGTGGGTCAACGATGGAAAGGAAAGATCACTACCTCGTCGCCAATTGTTATAACTTCAAGTTGAACAAATATATTTCAAGGAAGACGCAATACATGGAAGTCACAGATCAAGTAAACAGAGTAAGACGTGTGTACACTTAAACAGTCAAATCACAACTGAGTCCGAGTCTAGCGGCCGCTGGCTGGCTGGCCGCTTAGGTGGCGCTGCTGCTGCATGGCTGGCAGACAGCGCCGCATGTAGAGGATGCACGTAATTGCGCGGTGGCACTTTGAAAGATCGGCAAGTCGCAACAGTTATTTGATTAGGTGTCTGTCACTTCAGAATAACTGTTAAATAGCATTTGCAATTTTGGTGAGCACCCCTACAGGAAAACCCACAACATCTAGTTTTACAGGTGCAGTCATGTAGCTGAGAAATAGGATCATCTAAATGACAACGGAACTCATGATTTATGTATTACAAAAAGTACTATTTATTATGTTGCATTTAGTGACACTGATCAATATGTCTCTATCAGTGGCACTGCTGACTGTGTGTTTCTTTAGACCTACTGGTAGACAAGTTCACATGCCAATCTCTATAACTGCACTTCATCATGCCCACATTAGTCACAGTGGAAATATACTGATCAGATGTTCTGAGTGCTTCAAACATTGTTTTACCTAAGGGGATGCAGAGGTTTCTCACATACCACAAAGCAAAAACATTATTCTCTCTTATATGGAATGAAGGGGCAATGGCCTTGCCGCAGTGGATACACCGGTTCCCGTGAGATCATCAAAGTTAAGCAATGTCGGGCGTGGTTGGCACTTGGATGACTGACCATCTGGGCCGCCATGCACTGTTGCCAATTTTCAGGGTGCACTCAGCCTCGTGATGCCAATTGAGGAGCTACTCGACCGAATAGTAGCAGCTTCGGTCAAGAATACCATCATAACGACCGGGAGAGCAGTGTGCTGACCCCACGCCCCTCCTATTCGCATCCTCCACCGAGGATGACACAGTGGTCAGATGGTCACAGTAGGCCACTCGTGGCCTGATGACAGAGTGCTTTTTGTATGGAATGAAGCTCTTCCATGCACAATAATTACATTTCAACTGGGACCATACCTGTTGGCCTTCTTTTCTCACTATCTCTGGCATAATGCACAACATGATGTTTTCATGGTAATAAGGAGTCCTTCTCATTGGTTAAAGTTTGAAGTCAGATGAGAATGCTGATGCTATTCATGTGACAGTCGCATTCCGGTTGGAGCTGCTGGTGGTAGCAGTGATGTCTGCATGAGCTGTGCTTGCTTGTGTGAATGTCTATATGTGTTTCCTTTCCTGAAGAAAACTTTGGTCAAAAGCTATAGTTTATAACAGTCTTTTTTGTGCCTGTCTGCAACTCAGAGGGTCACCTTTATGGTGAGTATCAATCTATTCTTTTCCTAGTATGAAACAATACTTCTGGTATAGTATGTGTCTCATAACTAGGAAAACTAATCAAGCAACACCACAACAATTATCGCATATTTAGAGGTGTTAGCATAAAATTCTTTACACAATTATTCTTTGTGCTCATTTCACAACAGTAGAAGGGTGTAGCAAAACTCATAACATTATCCTGAATAATAGTTATGGATATAGGAATGGTCTATTAACAAACTGATCACTGAAATAAGTAAATACCTTGATAAAAAGCTGTGCATGCCCAGTATGTCTGTGACTATATCTAAGCATCTGAATGGTAAACCATAACTCTTTCACTTAATGGCTGCTTACGGTTTCCATGGAAAAAGTTTCTAAGCTGGTTCTCATTCTATATCAAACATAGAAAATGGAAGGTAGTTATACAACAAACAGGTGAAAGTGTATATTCCAACTGGAAGGAGACGCTAGCAGGTGTACTCCTAGGAATTCATACTACACCCTTTACTGTTCCTGTATCATACAGGGTGTTAAAAAAAAGGTGTTGAATACTTTGAGAGGTGGTAATACTCATCAAAACAAGAAAAATAAGTCCAGTAAATATGAGTCCATGAATTCAAACTTTGTGATATAAGTGCAATGAACCTGTGTCTGGGAATGCACACTTTCTGCGAAAAACATGTTTACAGGAGATGTTCAACGTGGCGTATGTTCATGACAGTGCACCCCTCTGCCATCTGGCATAAGGAATGACGTACCCTTTGAAGTATATCTGGTTGATGTTGTACCTGCTGGCATACATTGAAGTGTCAGCCCATTGTTGATTGATGAGGCATAGTTAGTTCCTTGAAGTGTCCCCATAATGAAATGTCTTGGGGGTTGAGGTCTGGGGAATGAGCAGACCAAGATGTGGGTGCACACCCCCCCCCCCCCTTCCTCCCCAAACAATCCAGTGGTCCTGAAATGTCTATGTCAGAAGATTGTGCACATTGTGGTGAAAGTGTGCTGGTGTGTCATCATGCATGAAGAACATTTGTATTTATTGCCACAATGGTATACCATCCAGTAAGATAGGCAATAGATTAATGAGAAAGTCCAGTTGATGCACCCCAGTTAACCTTTGTGGTAGCACATATGGCCCTATTAATCTATTGCCAAGTACGCCTGTCCCTATGTTGATTGAGAATTGGTGTTGATATCTTCTGTCCTGAACTGCTTGGTGAATTACATCGGCCCATACATGCTGGTTATGGAAATTCACAATGCCATCTCTTGTGAACCCTGCCTCATTGGAAAATAAAATCTTGATTGTTAACAGTGGATCCGCGGCACACTTCTGCAACAGCCATTGACAGAACTGCCTTCTGCCATGATGATACTGTGGCCTTAGGGTCTGAACACACTGTAGATTATATGGATACAGCCACTGTTCATGAAATACCCCCAGATAACAGAGTGAGACATGCCTTCTACTGCTGCTAATCATTGCGCACTGGTCCCAGTGGTTTCTTCTACAAAATGTAGAATGTGCTCACCGATTTTAGCCATGTGGACTGTGTGTGGCCCTCCACTGCCAGTCTTCCGAAGTGCAAAGTACCTGTGTTCCTCAGATGCTGGAAAAGTCTGCTGAACAGCTTATCAGAGGGGACTCTGTGCCATGGATATTTTTCACCATAGAGGACATGGGCTTGTGGGCTACATCTACTTGCTAAACAAAAGTAGAATATCATATTCGCCATTTCACTTGTCAAGTAGTAGGCTTCCATTACTAACAAATGGTGGAAGAGAAAAAATGTAAATGTATTACACCATTTGTACATACAACAGTAAACACATAAGTGAATCCACTTTTGGAAGAAGGTAAAACACTGTGATACATACCCCGGGTTGACAGTACTTTACAATCAGGCACACAAACACGATGGAAACTAACATAGCTTACAACATGACTCAAACCACACAACTGACTACAGACCACTTAACAGTAGGTAGAGTACTGTGAGAAAGATGACATAATACCTTGGTGACACATGTGATGGAGCACCAATGCAGTGACTGTGCTAATATCCATAACCAAGCATCACACAGCTCCTCCTATAAACACCTGTGAAATCCCTGCACTAGCGGGACAGAGCAGATGAGGTTCTATCTGTGGAAAATGGCCAAAATAATTTACTGTCAGTTGTACTCAACACATAAACTTTATTTCTTAAAACACACAATCACAGAAGCAAGAATCAAAAACACTCAAGGTTTTAATGAAAGCCCTCCTTTGATTTAATTTAGATTGGCTGAAGGCCACATCAAAAATCCAAGACACAAGGGCTGAACAAGGAATTGAGTTCTTCTGGAGGTTTCATTTCTTTAGAAAATTCTTTTTTTTATTTTCAATATAAACAGGCTGAAAGCCTTAGCTTAAATTTTTCCCATAGAACTCGGCTGAAGACCTCACATTAATCAAGAACAGTGTTACAGCTTAAGGCCGAGACAAAGATTTTCAGTGTTTAATCTAAATAGGCTGAAAACTAGGCTGAAGGCCGCATATCAACAAACTAATTTAATGGCTTAAGGCCAAGGAGGAAGAGCTTTCAGTTTGAAAAGACTGAAGATATTTTATGTAAAACTCGGCTGAAGGCCTCATACTAAAGAATAACCATCTTATGACTTAAGGGCAAGACGAGGATTTTAAATTTTTAATTGAAGAGAGATTAAAACTCAGCCGAAGGCCACACACCATGCAGAAAACAATTTTACGGCTTAAGGCCTAAAGGGAAAAGCTTCTAAATTTAAACTAAAATAGGCTAAAGGCTTTATCCTAAAATGCTTCACATAACTCTTGGGTGATGGCCACATATGAAAACCAAACAATCTCATGGCTTAAAGCCCAGACAAAGAAATTTCTAATTTTTAACTTAAGCTGGAAAACTCAGCTGAAGGTCACATAAAAACTAGAAAATATTTCTTATGGCTTAAGACCTAGACAAAATTGTTCAACTTTTGATTTGAAAAGGCTGAAAATGCGGCTGAAGGCAACATACCAACTTGAAACCAATTTATGGCTTAAGGCCTAGGCACAAGGAATTTTCAGTTTTAACTTTGAAAGGATGAAACTCGGCTGAAGGCCACACAGAGTACTTAAGACTAAAAGGAAATCACTATGTAAAACACAAGGAGCAGTTCTCAGAATGTTCCAAGGATCGGCCTGGGAAGATAACACTAATGCATGTTTAGGAGAGACAGGCAATCAGACCGACAACCTCTTAATCGGAAGGCAACCTAACCGAAAGCCAGCCGACAAACCAACCAACAAGATCAGTTCCATTCCACCCAACCAGCAAAATTACAACAGGATGTCAATAGCACAACATTCTGGATACTGGTGCCCAATCCAGCCAAGTCAGGATAAATGCCCAATACGACCAACAACACCTCAGCTGTCGAACTACGTGCCGTACTGGACAGCATCAACACGACAAGGAAAATACACTGCCAAAAACTACATCAATGACCAGGGCAGTTCACCAGAATGTCAACGGCCACAAGGCAGAAGATACTGCTGGTACACTTCATTAATGAAAGAATGAATTAAATTAAGTTAAACACCACACAGGAAGACGGCTGCAATTATAGCCGACTTCAATCCACACACGTTGTCGCTCGTGGGAATCTGCCAGAAAGTGACAACCAGGGTCAAACGAAGAGATATGATAGCAGTTGAGGCTTGATGGTAGGTTAAGTGAGCACTCAACTTTAGTGTTCAGGATTGGTGGCCAACGAATTTCGTAACCCTCGCAAGAAGTGCCTCACAACTCCAACTGCCCGTGCACGCCACCAGTGGCTCCGGTCTGACTATGCACCATGGAGACTTCCTTGCTGCTCTGCCCCAACCAACCAACTGCCTCACACATGGAAATGGTCAAAAGACCAAATACACATTAGCCAATGAGACGACCAACCATATGACCAACCAACAGTCGTTCCCACTCCAGTGTCCTTCCATTGGACAGTGCATGTGAGTCCCAAGTGGTTGGCAGGTACTGTCTGTCAGCACCTCACTGCTGATCCATCCCTGATGCTGCTCTGTGCCCGACTGCACTCCTGGTTCATTTCCAATTGAGTTCCAGACACACGACGACCCGGAAATTCTATCGGTCGCTCCAGAGATGGTACAACAGTGCCCTTATTGATAAACGCTGCTCCTGCTACTCACAGGCAAGTAAGGCAGAAGTTAGTGACACCAGTAAATGGAATAAGAAAACAAGGTGGCAGTACCGTAAAAGAAGATGACCAACAATAAATGGCATGAACACGAGCCACACACGGATCAATGTGTTTATCTCAGAAAGTACACATTTATGGACCCTTGTTTATTGGACTTATTTTTATTGTTTCAGTGAGTACTAACACCTCTCAAAGTATTAGAATATTTCTTTCTAAACACCCAGTACAAATGACACGTCATTTAAGAGAGACCTAACCTTAGGAACAATTACGCATGTTGTATGATGCTAGAATTGTACGGTTTATATTATGTGACAGAACAAGCTGGGATAATTTTACTTCCCCTCTTGTTTTGCCATCTGCCCCCTTAAAATTCATTTTTTCATTTTTGAATTAATTACCATTAACATACATGAGTCTAATCTGAATTATCATGAACGAGAAATGTTGGCCCTTCATTTTAAAGAATGTTGTTGTTGTTGTGGTCTTCAGTCCTGAGATTGGTTTGATGCAGCTCTCCATGCTACTCTATCCTGTGCAAGCTTCTTCATCTCCCAGTACCTACTGCAGCCTACATCTTTCTGAATCTGCTTAGTGTATTCATCTCTTGATCTCCCTCTATGATTTTTACCCTCAACGCTGCCCTCCAATACTAAATTGGTGATCCCTCGATGTCTCAGAATGTGTCCTACCAACCAATCACTTCTTCTAGTCAAGTTGTGCCACAAGCTCCTCTTCTCCCCAATTCTATTCAATACCTCCTCATTAGTTAGTTATGTGATCTACCCATCAGCATTCTTCTGTAGCACCACATTTCTAAAGCTTCTGTTCTCTTCTTGTCTAAACCATTTATCGTCCATGTTTCACTTCCATAAAAGGCTACACTCCATTCAAATACTTGATGTTAACAAATTTTTTTTTCTTCAGAAACGCTTTCCTTGCCATTGCCAGTCTACATTTAATATCCTCTCTACTTCAACCATCATCAGTTATTTTGCTCCCCAAATAGCAAAACTCCTTCACTACTTTAAGTGTTTCATTTCCTAATCTAATTCCCTCAGCATCACCAGACTTAATTCAACTACATTCCATTATCCTCATTTTGCTTTTGTTGATGTTCATCTTATACCCTCCTTTCAAGATACTGTCCATTCTGTTCAGCTCCTCTTCTAAGTCCTTTGCTATCTCTGACAGAATTACAATGTCATCGGCGAACCTCAAAGTTTTTATTTCTTCTCCATGGATTTTAATACCTACTCTGAATTTTTCTTTTGTTTCCTTTATTGCTTGCTCAATATACAGATTGAATAACATTGGGGATAGGCTACAACCCTGCCTCACTCCCTTCCCAACCACTGCTTCCCTTTCATACCCCTTGACTCTTATAACTGCCATCTGGTTTCTGTACAAATTGTAAATAGCCTTTCGCTCCCTGTATTTTACCCCTGTCACCTTCAAAATTTGAAAGAGAGTATTCCACATTGTCAAAAGCTTTCTCTAAGTCTACAAATGCTAGAAATATAGGTTTGTCTTTCCTTAATCTTTCTTCTAAGATAAGTCGTAAGATCAGTTTTGCCTCACGTGTTCCAACATTTCTATGGAATCCAAACTGATCTTCCCTGAGGT
This sequence comes from Schistocerca serialis cubense, assembly GCF_023864345.2. Lineage (NCBI taxonomy): Eukaryota > Metazoa > Arthropoda > Insecta > Orthoptera > Acrididae > Schistocerca > Schistocerca serialis. The sequence continues at coordinate 467,991,379 of NC_064646.1, read as the reverse complement.
CGGCTTCTATCAGTTTTTCCATTTATCTGTAAAGAATTTGTGTTAGTATTTTGCAGCCGTGACTTATTAAACTGATAGTTCATTAATTTTCACATCTATCAACACCTGCTTTCATTGGGATTAGAATTATTATATTCTTCGTGAAGTCTGAGGGTATTTTGCATGTCTCATACATCTTGCTCACCAGATGGTAGAGTTTTGTCAGGACTGGCTCTCCCAAGGCTGTCAGTAGTTCTAATGGAATGTTATCTACTCCAGTGGCCTTGTTTCGACTCAGGTCTTTCAGTGCTCTGTCAAACCCTTCACACAGTATCAGATCTCCCATTTCATCTTCATCTACATCCTCTTCCATTTCCATACTATTGTCCTCAAGTACATCACCCTTGTATAGACCCTCTGTATACTCCTTCCACTTTTCTGCTTTTCCTTCTTTGCTTAGAACTGGGTTTCCATCAAAGCTCTTGATATTCATGCAAGTGGTTCTCCTTTCTCCAAAGGTCTCTTTAATTTTCCTGTAGGCACTATCTATCTTACCCCTGGTGAGATAAGCCATTACATTTGTCCTCAAAGCTACCCATTCTTCTTCTACTGTATTTCTTTCCCCCATTCCTGTCAATTGTTCCCTTATGCTCTCTCTGAAACTCTGTACAACCTTTCTTTCTTTCAGTTTATCCAGGTCCCATCTCCTTAAATTCCCACCTTTTTGCAGTTTCTTCAGTTTTAATCTACAGTTCATAACCAATAGATTGTGGTCAGAGTCCACATCTGCCCCCGGAAATGTCTTACAGTTTAAAACCTGGTTCCTAAATCTCTGTCTTACCATTATATAATCTATCTGATACCTTTTAGTATCTCCAGGGTTCGTCCATGTACACAACCTTCTTTCATGATTCTTATACCAAGTGTTAGCTATGATTAAGTTATGCTCTGCGCAAAATTCTACCAGGCAGCTTCCTCTTTCATTTCTTAGCCCCAATCCATATTCACCTACTATGTTTCCTTCTCTCCCTTTTCCTACTCCTGAATTACAGTCACCCATGGCTATTAAATTTTCGTATCCCTTCACTACCTGAATAATTTCTTTTATCTCATCATACATTTCATCAATTTCTTCATCATTTGCAGAGCTAGTTGGCATATAAACTTGTACTACAGTAGTAGGCGTGGGCTTCGTGTCTATCTTGGCCACAATAATGCGTTCACTATGCTGTTTGTAGTAGCTTACCCATACGCCTACTTTTTTATTCATTATTAAACCTAGTCCTGCAGTACCCCTATTTGATTTTGTATTTATAACCCTGTATTCACCTGACCAGAAGTCTTGTTCCTCCTGCCACTGAACTTCACTAATTCCCACTATATCTAACTTTAACCTATCCATTTCCCTTTTTAAATTTTCTAACCTACCTGCCCGATTAAGGGATCTGACATTCCACACTCCGATGCGTAGAACTTTCTCCTGATAATGACATCCTCTTGAGTAGTCCCCGCCCGGAGAACCGAATGGGGGACTATTTTACCTCTGGAATATTTTAACCAAGACGGCTTCATCATTTAATCATACAGTAAAGCTGCATGCCCTTGGGAAAAATTACGGCTGTTGTTTCCCCTTGCTTTCAGCCATTCGCAGTACCAGAATAGCAAGGCCATTTTGGTTAGTGCTACAAGGCCAGATCAGTCAATCATCCAGACTGTTGCCCCTGCAACTACTGAAAAGGCTGCTGCCCCTCTTCAGGAACCACACGTTTGTTTGGCCTCTCAACAGATACCCCTCTGTTGTGGTTGCACCTACGGTACGGCTATCTGTATCATTGAGGCACGCAAGCCTCCCCACCAATGGCAAGATCCATGGTTCATGGGGGGAGGTTTTAAAGAATATAACACCAGATCTAAATTTGTGCTTAGTTTTATGTATGTAACTGATTTTCTAATTTATTTCAAATATTCCTAGTTAGTATCTTTTCATTATAGGGTGAAATCAGTAATTGTTTTGTAACTTAAATTCCCTCTGTACCTGTTATTGCAAGGATTTATAAGGGCCCAATTTTTGATCCCGAGACAGTCACTTCACAGCAGAGTTTCAGACAAGGAACCTGTTTTGGTTAGAATGACAACAATGCATCAACTTAACAGTCAAATAAGTGTTACACAAATAGGCAGTGTGTTAAAACACTGACAGTGTCTGCTCCATACATATCTTTCTATTCTTCAAGAACTATGAACTTTGTGGTTATGTTTTTTACTGCTCGTAGATGTTCAACAGTAATCTATTGTAGCAGTATGTGGATGTTTGCCTGCAAACTATTAATGAGACTTATCAAAAGCAGATGTGCATCTGTCGGATACATCATTTACAGTGTACAGTAGTTGCACTTCCACCCCCAATTTTTTCAGCCAGTACGTCAAAACTGAGGACAATCAACAAAGAGATAAAGCAGGTGATCATCATCACAATTACCAGACTGAGGTGTACAGCATTTGCAGATCAGTGACAATTTTGCTAACAATGATTACAATTTTATGAGAAGGAAAAGAATTCACTTGTGAAAACTAGAAATTTTGTAGAGACTGGATTTCTGTACAGTACTTATCTTTGGGAGCTGAAATATGAGTACTGCTGATAGACATGTGTAAAATACAAAAGGAAAGGTGTGTGTATTTTGAGATAGTGTGTGTATTTTTATATTTATCTGTTTTCAGTACTAATATTTTTCTTCCTGCATGTAATTACTAGCCAAGAATTCTGAATCAAAAATTTTTACTGACTGCATTTCCTCTGTTTGAGAAATTGTTTCTGTGTTTCACAGCTTTAACAAATTTGTGAGCGACCATTTCACCTTTTTCTCCTTTGTGTATCCTTCCCATTTCCCATCAACCACCTGCGTAATCTATCCTAGTAACCATAAGTTTCAAATAATGGAAAATCCAGGTTGGAATATTGACACTGACCTTGGCTGCCAGAGACAGTGTTCATATGTGTGTGATATGTATTTGTGTGTGTGTGTTTATGTTGTCTAATTCAGAAGAAGGTCTTTTGGCTGAAAGCTAACTTGTTTGACAGTCTTTTTGTTGAATCTGTCTGTGACTTAACATTTCTGCTGTATGGTGAGTACCAGTCTACCCTTTTCATAAGCATAAGTTTCCTGACTAATTAGAATTTACTACCACAGTAGGACTCAAAGCTTGGTCTTTGTCTTTCTAGTACACAGTTTTAATGAATAAAGACAGATTATTTCAGTGCTGCTCTTATAAAGAATGAAACTCGCAGTTTAGTTAGAATGAATGTTTGAGTGATGCTAAGTCAGAACAGTTGCTAGAATGAAAAAACTGACTCTACATAATACAGAAGAAATCATGAAGATAGTGCCTTGCAGTATTACTCAGTATTAAAAGGAAAGCCTTCAACTGAGGGAGGATAAGCAGATGAAAAGTGTTGAATCTGCCTTCACATGGTTTATGTAAATGAACCACTTGGAAAAAACCAAAACAGATCTATACAGATGATGATGTTAGTTTACTCAGAATAATAGGATTATGTGTTATGATGTGGGAAACATCAAAAGGAGAACAACATGTGTCACATCCAAAATTGTTTTTAAGTCATCCTACTGCAAAAAACAACAAAACATGGCTTACAAAACCCAGAAGTCAAAAAAGAAATAGAAGAAAAAATACTGATCCCAGAACTTCTGAGGAATTATTTAAGGCAACCACATAAAAAGTTAAATCAGGCTATGAAACTATGATTTGAATTGACTCCATTACTGCATCAGCATCTGTATTCTGCAAACCGTTGTGAAGTGCATGGCAGATGGCATGTCCCATTATACCAATTTTAGGACTTTTCCTATTCCACTCACGTATTGAGCCCAGGCAGAATAATTGTGTAAGTGGCTCTTTGTTCACTGTAATTAGTTGAATCTTTTCTCCATGACCCCTACAGGAGCAATATGTAGGGGGTTGTAGTGTCTTCCTAGATTCATCACTCAAAGGAAACTTCTAAGTGGGTTTCCACAGGTTTGTTTGCATCTGTCTTCAAACACCTGCCAATTGAATTCTTTCAAAATTTTGGTGACAGTCTCCCATGGTTCAAACATACATGGGACAACTTGTACTGCCCTTCTCTGTGTACATTCAGTATCCTTTGTTAGTCCTACCTGGTGTGGGTCCAACATACTTTAGCAATATTCTGGAAGACTTGCATGAGTGTTTTGTATACAATCTCCTTTATGGAATGATCACATTTCCCTAGTATTCTAGCACTGAACATGATTATTATGTCTCATATTCCTACAGATTGTTACACCTTAGTATTTGTAATGACAGTATTATGAAAAGGATAAACTGCTACTCACCATAGAGTGGAAATGTTGAGTTCAAGACAGACAGACAGACAGATGGTGGACAAGGATGGGGAGAAGGCAGCAGAAAAAGACAGAAGTAAAGACTAGTGCTTTGGTGGAATAGAGGGCTGTGTAGTGCTGGAATGGGAACAGGGAAGGGAATAGGTGGGTAAAGAACAATGACTAATGAATATTGAGGAGAGGAGTGTTATGGGAATGTAGGATATATTGCAGGGAGAGTTCCCACTTCTGCAATTCAGAAAAGCTGGTGTTGGTGGGAAGGATCCAGATGGCACAGGCTGTGAAGCAGTCACTGAAATGAAGACTGTCATGTTGGGCAGTGTGCTCAGCAACAGGGTGGTCCCGTTGTTTCTTGGCCACAGGTTGTCAGTGACCATTCACGCAGACAGACAGCTTATTGGTTGTCAAGCCCACTTAGAATGCAGCACAGTGGTTGCAGCTTATCTTGTAGATCACATGACTGCTTTCACAAGTAGCCCTGCCTTTGGTGGGACAGGCAATGCTTGTGACTGGACTGGAGTAGGTGGTGGCTGGAGGATGTATGGGACAGGTCTTGCATCTAGGCCTATCCATGGATATTTATTTATTTATTTATTGCAATATGTATTCCATAGATCCATTTTTGCATGCTAATGTTTGTATGTGGAATGAATCAAAACATTTAATTCATTATTACATTTATTTCCATCAGGACAATAAACAAAGATTAAGAATGCAAACTGAAAATAATAATACAGTAACACAATCAGTAAGTTCTAATTACACTCACAAACAGAGGTTAAGATGTGTTTTTCAGATCCTATTGAAACAAGTTTTACAGAGTAAAAATGACCATCTTCTTGACTTATAGTTCACCAGTTAATCTAACTGAAGCAGCAAGATATGTTGAATCAAGAATACACAATAATACATAGTAAATAATCTTAGCTATCTCAGCTTTAGAATTCTTCTAGACAATAGAAAGGTTTTTCAAACAAGAACTCCTTTACTTTACTTTTAAATAGTACGTTATTACCTCATAGACACTTAATGTTACTTGGAAGTGCATTGAGGATTTTTGTGCTTGTGTATTTTAAACCTTTTTCACTAGAGACTAATTTTTCAGGTCACAGTGTAGTCACATTTCATTCTTGTTTTATGATGATGGTATGTTTCATTTGTTCAATATTGAGAAGATTTGTGAAGCATAAATGTCATGACTGAAAAGAAATATTGTGAAGTAGTGTTGTCCATATGTACGCCCAAGAATTTCAAACAAAATTTATTCTCTGTATCTGCTGACCCTCATGTGCTATGTCTGTCTCCTGTGGGTTTCATAAGTTGGGCTTCACATATCAATGTTTAGGGATCTCTGCTGTTTGGCATGGTCTTTCTGTTGAAGGTACCTCATTAATTTGACCTCAACAAATGGATATCAAGGATACTGGACAGTAATTTTTTGGGTCACTTCTACTACCCTTCTTGTTAATGGGTGTGATCTGTGCTTTCTTCAATCCCTCAGACACAGTTTTTTGTATGAGGTATCTTTGGTATATTATGTTTAAAAGAGGTGCTAACTCAGCCACTAATTCAGGACAGAATATGATAGAGATTCCATCATGCCCTGAAGTTTTGTTCAATTTTAATGACTTCAACTGTTTCTCAATGCCACTGACACTAATATTTATTTCACTCATATTTGCAGTGGTACAAGATGAAACTGAGTCATTACTTCTGAGTTTTTCTTTTTGAAGGAAGATTTGAAATTGGAATTAAACATTTTTGCTTTTTTCTTTGCTATCCTTGGTTTCAGTTCCTGTCATGTCCATGAGTGTCTGGCTTTGGTGCCATTAACAGTCCTTATGTAGAACAAGAATTTCTTTGGGTTTTGTAAAATATCCTTCAATAATATTCTACTAGGGTTGTCACTTGTGACAAAGCAAGCTGAGATATTTTTACTTCCTCTCTTTTTTTTTGCCATCTGCCTCCTTAAAATTAAGTTTTTCTCTTTTAACTAATTACCATTAACATTTGTGAGTATAATCTGCATTTTCAGAAAAGAGAAATGTTGGCCCTCGGTTTTAAAAAGTATAACACCAGGTCTAATTCTGTGCTTAGTTTTATGTATGTAATTGATTTTCTTATTTATTTTGACTATTCCTAGTTACTATCTTTTGTTATAAGGTGAAATCAGTAATTTTTCGTAACTTAAATCTATTGTTGACATATAAACAAATATAAATCCTGTACTAATTATAAACATTTGGAGGAATAACTAATAGTATTCTTAAAGGATCTATTTGGCTCTATTCAAAAACATGTTAGCAAAGGCAGCCCTTACGTAGTTCCAAAGTGATTAACAGTTTTGTCAAAAGTATTGTTTCAATAATGATAGATGTTATTTTTATCATTTAAACAAGTAATTTAGCTTAACTCTTGTAGTAGCAGAAACAGTTAAAAAGATGCAATTTTTCGATGTATTTGGTTAACTGAACGAGTAATGTTTTAATTGTAATTTCTGTAAATTAAACTTTAAACAATGTGTAGTTTCAGTGCCTATTATTGTGAGGATATATAAGTGCCCAATTTTTGGTTCTGAGACAGTCAGTCCACAGCAGAGTTTCAGGCAAGAAACCTGTGTTGGTTGGAACAAAAACAACACATCAACTTTGCACAATTTTGGTAAACATTTTTGGAATACAGTGATCAATTAATTGTTATATTTAGATTAAAGTTCAGTCTTGATCACGTTATGTCTGTTTTAATGAGTAACCGGTTTCAGTTTTTTCTATAAAACCATCATCAGACCCATTGGCTCCCTTGGGTTGGCAGGTGGAGCTCCTGCCAACCCAAGGGAGCCAATGGGTCTGATGATGGTTTTATAGAAAAAACCGAAACCGGTTACTCATTAAAACAGACATAACGTGATCAAGACTGAACTTTAATCTAAATATAACACATCAACTTAACTGTGAAATAAGTGTTACACCAATAAGACATGTGTTAAAACAATGACAGTGTCTGTTCAGTTTATTTGAAAGACTCTGAAATGTGTGGTTAGGCTTTTACTGCTCATAGATGGTCAACAGTAAACTATTGTAGCAGCATGTGGATGTTTGTCTGCAAACTATTAATGAGACTTGTTGAAAGTTAAACAATAGTGCACTGGCCATATAACTGTGTAATATTGGGGTGGGGGGTTGTGAACAGTGAAAGTAAAGAACTGTGAAATGCATCTGTCCAACTGTCAGCTACATCATTTACGTAGTCATTGTCAAACTTCCACTCCCCCCCCCCCCTCCCCTATTTTTCAGCCAGTATAGGAACACAGTACGTCAACACCGAGGACTAACAATGAGAAATGAAGCAGGCGAACATCACACGCTGAAGGCCTCATGCATTGCCTTCTTAGCACCAAATGTATTTCATTCAGCATCTGTCTACTTATAGCCCTGTGCTTTGTTATACACTTAATACAGAGAAGTCTGTGTTTCTTTAGAAGTTCCTTTACAGTAACTGTATACAATAGAGGATACCTCCCAGCATCAACTGATCCACTGGGTACATACCTATCCTGTGGATAGTAAACTATTCTTTTAAATCCGAGCCATAGTTCCTCTACAAGCCCCTCTCCTGAGCTGAAAGTTTCAAGATTATCACTGAGATATGACTCTACTGTCTCTGTATCTAGTTTATTGAATATGTAAGTCTTTCTATTTGTTTTAGATGCCTTTTGTACTTTGGCAATCATTGTTGCTAGAATAACCTCATTGTCACTTTAACCACCCTCAAATAGGTTTAGTCTATTTGTGTCATCAGATCAAATATGTTTCCATCATGAGTGGGGTTCTGAACTATCTGTTATATTTAGTTTTCAGATAAGGTATTTAGTAATGTTTAACAAAACTGTAATAATTCAGTTGACTGTTAATCGATTAAAATTTTCTTCAATGATTACAGTACGTTTGGGGAACTTACATACTATTGATCCGAGGTTCTCTCTTGAAGTTTTTGGGTACATCAGGTGATGAGTCTGGCAGTCAGTAGAAGGATCCAATTATAATTTTATCACCTCTACTGATACTGAGTCTTGCCCAAACAGTCTTGCTTGCAGGTTCAATTTCTACCTTGTTAGATTCAAGTTTCTTGTACACTATGACAAATACAGCACCTCTATTTCCCTTTAACTTATCCTCCCATTAACTGCTCGAATTTTCTGCAAAAATCTCATTGCTGTCAATTTTGGGTTTTAAGGAGATTTATGTACCTAGTATTATGTGCACTTCACTGCTTTTTATGGGTGCTTAAATACTGGCATTTTTCTGCCTATACTTTACCAGTTAAGTGCTAGGACTTTATTATTTTTGCCTGTGATTTTATTACTCTTATCTGTGAGGTGTATTTCTTTGAAACTTGCACCAAATCTTTTGAGTATTCTACAGCTACCATTACCTGGAATGGATGGAGAGCCACTTAATCTAAAAGATCTTTGTGTGTGAACCCCACGCACAGTCTGCTGCCTGGGTAGTGTCCTCTGATGTGTAGTGAGAGACTGGCCCATTTTGGGGGCCAGTACAGTTGTCAATCCTGTGGCTCAATTCTGGGAATTCACAGCCTAGTTTGTCACAGAACCTTCACAACCTTCTTACTTGACTCAGAAACAGAGAGCTATGATCTTTTCTGGGGACAATACAACACATTGTAAGCTTCTGTGGCAGTTGCTGGAATGATGCAAGATGACCTCAAAGCCCAGCTGCAGGCATCATGTGTTACAACATGCACCATAGTCTGCAGCTGTTTGCACAAAGTTCCCTCAATGACTGCCAGAATAGACTCTTCAACAAATTGAATGAGTCTGAGTGCACATAGTTTCCTTCCAAACAGGTAGAGCATACATAGAGAGACTGTGGCTCTTTATTTTGTGCTCCCTGCAGTGCCATGCTGTGCTATTTTCCACCATGTTTTTGGAAGTCACTGTGAAGGAGTGACTGAAATGAGGAAGTACCACAGTGTGTAACTGGCTTTCAGCTGAAATTGGAGATTGTTTGCATGTAGTTTGTCACTCACTATGTACTGAAATCTTTGCCTCAGTGGCCAAATTTATGAAAGTGTTTTAAAGATTCAATTGTAGCTAAATATCTGTCACAAGCAATACTATCAACATATTTGCTGCTCATTTCATTTGCAGGAATTTTAGCTGTACTCATAATTCCTGACTGACCACACCCTCAGAAATTGTGACATATTCAGAAAAAAAAGTTCAAATATTTGTGCAAGAAAGAATATAAATGTCATTTTTGGGTGTTTCACTTGCAGCAATTTTATCTTTAGATTTTTAATCAGACTGAAGTCTCTTATTCCTGACATAGAATGCTCTTATACATAAATATAACTGAATATTGCAGAACATACATCAGAAACATGAATAAGAAAGTCCCAGAATGTGTTACAATTGTGAATGTATTTACTTCCACTTTGTAACTGCATGTGTCTAACTACACAAGCCCAGTGATCACATACAATTTCAAACATTATTTTTTGTGTTCATCTTAAAAGTTCAAAAGCACTTTTACAGTTGATGTGTCTTTAACTGACATTTAATTATAACAGATCATACCTAGCGTGACATGTTTGTGATTAATTTTCAATGTGGTGTTGTCTCAAAATGGCATACTGTCATAATGTGAAAATTATAATACAGAAATAACAAAATGTGATGAATCCTCCCAAAGGGGAATGAGGGACATGATGTAATGGATTTCTGATTTCAGCAGAATGCCAGCAAAAAGCGATTGTGGCTTCTTCATTTTAGTCACTTATCATTCTGGAGTTGTTTCTAAAGTGAGATGGTTATGTGTGCAAATTTGTAAGATAGCAACTGCCAAATTCCTTTTCAAAATCAGGTCTAATGTTAGTATAGAATACAAATTCATGCATAAAATCAATAAAACTATGTGTACATTTATTTCAAGTGTGTATTGTTTAAAAATATCTGTTAATAGTTTTGTACATTTGTGTTATACACCAGCACAGAAAAAACATCATGTGTTTAACTTTACTTGAATATACATATTCATTATTGTACTGTAGGTTTCATAATATCCTTACACACTGTTACATATTGTGCCCCTTTGTTCCTACTTCCGAAAATGTCGTGGAGGGTTGTGCAGTTTTCTTCACTCTGGTTGCAGTGTTGTCTCTCTGTGGTAATCTATCTCTTTGGTTCCTTCCCATCCCTTTCTGCCATCTCTCTAAGGGGTACCATTATTCACTATACTTTTGAACTGCTGGCAGTTAATAGACCCCTACTGTTTTGCATCTGCCACCTTTTGATGCTGGACACAGCACATTACGCAACAGGTGGAGTGAGTCTCACTGGCTCACTTTCAGTTTCAGTGGCAGACAGTACCTCAAACTTGTTAGTGAGGGGGATTGATAGAACAATCTGAGTTTTCCCTGGCCCCTGTCTGCCCTGCACATGATGCCTAGCCCTACCTCTGACATGCCATGCACAGTCAAGTGGATGAGTAGTGACAGAGGAGACAGGATTCACAGAAGAGGATAGTACTAGGGAGTAGCTAGGGAGTATGTTTGGTATCTCTGGTATATGACATTCAGGTGTCCTTCCAACATACCCATTTGCAGCAGCTTCAGCTCACTTGACAGTGATCAGAGCAACTTCCAGCTGCTCACAAACAGCAACTAACTCATCTCGTGCTTGAGAACAGCATACACATGGGGCTGCATTCTGGTGCAGTATTTTACAGAATAGTAAACAAACATCTCTAAACTAAGTTAGCTGATTTTATTTCAGTTTATGGGTTTAATATGCTATAAGTATTACCAGTGGCCTTATAAAACTGATTGATTAACAAACAACTTGAGATGTCTATTACAACAACAAAAACACTTGGTGTAGACTTTTCTTTTTTATTTGAAACACATTTGTGGTTGCAGCTACCAACAATTCAACAAAATCATTAATTTAAAAAAAGACCAAATAGACCCTTGTTAAATGAAACAACAAATGTGACACAATATGTTAGTTATTTATGGTAAGAGTAAATTACAAATTCTGACTGACTATGAAACGTGTTACGCGCAATATACGCAACTTAAGAAATTTCTCAGAAATATACATTTGCAAACTCCTGAAACTTATAAAACATATAGCATTTTTTTACGTAAATATATTATGAAATTAGGGAAATATTGTTTTTGAATGAGGATATCCGTAGTGGTACTGTTGTATGACTTGGTCAGTTTTCTGTTGATATACTGCAGATTCTGAGGAGGCTGCTGTGACGATTCAGCAGTACGAATTAGGTGCTCTTTTATTTGGCTCTTCTGCTTTCTTTATAATCCTGTTTCCTCTCTTAACTTTCCTTCACTTCATAATAAAGGAGACTCAGCCCAAAGGATCTAGATTAATGTTAATTTCAAGCATGCTCATCAGAAGTCTGGCGTATGCAACTATTTTAGCTGGTGTTATTTGTGCTGAAGAATATAAGGTCAATTGAAGTTGCTAGTGTTCTAGTGCTGATTTTACTATTGATAACTCTTTCTCACCACAGGTTCCTCAAAGGCCACTGGAACCTTCCAAAGATGTAACTCACATTCCTCTCCACGATTCCTACGACTCATCACCAGAACACAATTACAGAAGAGTACCTGATGTATTCCAAATAAACACTCAAAGGGACCAGGTAAACACTTAAAAGTTCTGTATGAAAAATGTGTAAAATTCCTGCAATTGAGGAACAAACATCTCAAGAGAAAATTATATGTATACTCCAAGAGCTTTGTTATATTTTATTTGAAATAAATGCATATTCTTGTGTTTATGTTTAGTTTTCTTACCACAGTTGTGTCTTTGGTGAAAAAGTTGGCACACAAAGAAAATACACATTTCTACAAACACTTTTCCACTTAACTCACTGATATATGGAATGTGGGAGAAAATGCATGACTGCCAGTGCAACATCAGTACATTCATTGGAACATTAATTTTACAGATGGAAGATATATCTGTAATACAACTCATGTGCAGGACACTTGTAATGGCTTATCAGCTTTCTGTGCTGGAGTATGTCAGTTAAACCATCATTAAGTAGAGGTGGACTAATGCAGAGATCCTATATCAGAAGTATATAATAGCCTTTCAATGAAGATTCTTCACAGTACGATATTCATGACCTAGAAATAACTCCACCAGTTGTATGACAAGGATTCTTCCTCCTAGTATCAGTACCTCTCAGTTTTCAGCATGAGTACTTCATCAAGAATAAACATTTAGTCACTGTTTAGTGTGTTTAGTTATCTACTTTCACCCCCCATTCCCTACCTCCTTTTCTTCTTTCTGCCCGAGTCACATCCTGTTCACATTTCTTTAGTTTCCTCATCATATCAGTTTCGCATTTTGTTCTATCTGTTTCATCTTTTTTCGTTTTCTTTCAATTTTCTTTCAATATCTCATTTATCCAACTGTTTCCTGCACTTTCTTACCTTATTTCTGAAATACTAATGACCACTCCTATCTTTGAATTTATCCAGTATTTGGTGTTGGTGAAATTTTGTTGCATCTTTATTTCTTGTTCTGTTTTACTAAGAATAAGTTTACTTTGATCTTGGTTATAGGTTATTTTCAGCTTAGTAGCATCATTTTTTCAAACCCTTCCTTCCAATTAGTCACATGAAGGAAATAATGATTCTAAATGATAGAGTTTATTTTTGGCGGTACTTTTACTGGGATTCTTTTAATTCTAGCTCTAATATATGATTTGTATTTTTCATGATGTCAAGGAACAAAAACAGATATTATACTATTGGTTATTATATCAGTTCAACTAGAACAACTAGAAACTACACACACACACACACACACACACACACACACACACACACACACACACACAAACACACACACAGTCAATCAAGCAAGCACCCTCATGTACACATGACCACCAACTCCAGCTTCTTGGGCCAGAATGCAACATTGTGTGGGATGCAAGCAGCAGTCTGGAGAGGGTGGGAAGGGGAAGGGATGGTAGTGTACAGGTGAGGAGAGAGATGAATGCTGTCTGGTGAAGTGTGTAGGGCCTAAACTACTGACAGGCGCAGTGTCAGGAGGTTGTGGGGTAGGGAGGTGGGGAAAAAAGAAACAAAAAAGGAGCAAATGGGCAGATGCATTGGCAGAGGGCTGGAAATAAACAGGGTGGGAGATGAGAATGCGGAAGCCTTGATAGGACAGAGGGGGTGGAAGCTGAGGGGGACAGTATGTTACTGTAGGTTGAGGCCAGGATAATTGCGGGAGCAGAGAATGTGGTAGAGAAAGGATAGCTCCCATCTGTGCTGTTCAGAAAAGCTGGTGGTTGAAGTGAAGCAGCCATTGAAATCAAGTGTGTTGTGTTGAGCAGTGTTCTGTGCCACAGGGTGGTCCACTTTGCTCTTAGCCACAGTTTGCCAGTGACTGTTCATCCTGGTGGACAGGTGGTTGGTAGTCATACCAATATAAAAAGTTGTGCAATGATTGCAGCAGAGCTGGTAAATGACATGGCTGGTTTCACAGGTGGCCCATCTCTGATGGGGTAGGATAAACCTGTGACAGGACTGGAACAGGAAGTGCTGGGTGGGTGGATTGCGTAGGTTTTGCACCTGGGTCTTCCACTGGCATATGATCCTTGTGGCAGGGGGTTGGGATTGGGTGTTCCATGGGGATGGACTAGGATGTTGTGGAGGTAGGGTGGGCGATGGAATTCCACTTTAGGAGGGGGTGGGAAATATCTCAGATAGGATGTCCCTCATTTCAGTTCACAATGATAGGTAACCAAAGCCCTGGTGAAGGATGTGGTTCAGTTGTTCTAGTCCAGGGTGGTACTGGATGACAAAGAGGACACTCCTTTGTGGCTGGTTTTATGGGTGGTGGGAGGATTGAGGTTGTGAGGGGAAATGGCACAGGAGATCTGTTTGTGGACTAGGTCTGGAGGATAGTGTCAGCATACTGAGCAAGGTAGTTTTTGCCACTGGAGATACACTATCCCCAGATTGCCAGGCTATATGGAAGGGATTTTTTTGGTGTGGAAGGGATGACAGCTGTGAAAATGCAGGGGCTGTTGATGGTTGGTGGCTTTAATGTGGTCAGAGATGCAGATGGAGCCATCAGAGATTAGGAGGTCAACATCTAGGAAGGTGGTAAGCTGGGCTGAGGAGCACCATGTGAAGTGGGTGGGAGAGAAGGTGTAGGAACAAAGATAGTTTGTCTTGGGCCTGGGTCTAGATCATGAAGAAATCATCAATTAACCTGGACCAGCATCGTGGGTGGCTACAAAGGTCTTCTCTATATGGATGATAAAAAGGTTGGCATAGGAGGGTGCCATGTGGGTGTCCAGGGCTGTGCTGTGAATTTGTTTATATACCTTACCTTCAAATTAGAAGTAGTTGTGGATTAGGATAAAGTTAGTAAGGTGTATGAGGAATGAGGTAGTAGGTTTGTAGTCTGAAGGACATCGGAAAAGGTAGTGTTCAATAGTGGTAATACCATAGGCATGAGGGATGCTGATGTATATGGAGGGGACATCAACAGTGATGAGTAGGGATCAAGGGGGTCAAAGGGGTGGGGATGGTGGAGAGACAGTGAGGGAACTGGTTGGTGTTTTTGACATGGGAGGCTAGATTATGGGCAATTGGTTGGTGGTGTTGGTCAATGAATGCCAAAATTCTTTCAGTGCGGGCACAATAACAAGCCACAATGAGGCATACAGGATTTTTGGGTTTGTGGATTTTGGGGAGCATGTAGAAGGTGGGTGCATATGGTGTCAGAGGTAAGAAGGGAAATGGATTCAGGGGAAGTGTTCGGGGAAGGGCCTGAGGCTTTTAGCAGGGATTGCAGTTTGTTTTGGACTTCAGAGATGGGATTACTCTGCAGAGTTTATAGGTAGAGGAGTCAGATAATTGGCGTAGGCCTTATGCCAGGTAATCACTGTGATTCATAATAACAGTGGTGGAATCTTTGTCTGCAGGTAGGACGATTAGGTCAGGATTTGTTTTGAGATTGTGTACAGCTGTTCTCTCTTCTACTGAAAGGTTGGCGTTCTGAGGAAGGGACCTGGGGAAGAATAATGAGGCTCAGTTGGAGGTAAGGAATCCCTGGAAAGTGACCAGTGGGTGGTTAGGCGGGAAGGGGGAGGGGTGGTGGAGGATCATCTACATCTACATCTACATATACATCTATATCTACATTTATACTCCGCGAACCACCCAACGGTGTGTGGCGGAGGGCACTTTACGTGCCACTGTCATTACCTCCCTTTCCTGTTCCAGTTGCGTATGGTTCGCGGGAAGAACGACTGTCTGAAAGCCTCCGTGCATGCTCTAATCTCTCTAATTTTACATTCGTGATCTCCTTGGGAGGTATAAGTAGGGGGAAGCAATATATTCGATACCTCATCCAGAAACGCACCCTCTCGAAACCCGGCAAGCAAGCTACACCGCGATGCAGAGCGCCTCTCTTGCAGAGTCTGCCACTTGAGTTTGCTAAACATATCCGTAACGCTATCACAGTTACCAAATAACCCTGTGACGAAACGCGTCACTCTTCTTTGGATCTTCTCTATCTCCTCCGTCAACCCGATCTGGTACGGATCCCACACTGATGAGGAATACTCAAGTATAGGTCGAATGAGTGTTTTGTAAGCCACCTCCTTTGTTGATGGACTACATTTTCTAAGGACTCTCCCAATGAATCTCAACCTGGTACCAGCCTTACCAACAATTAATTTTATATGATTATTCCACTTCAAATCGTTCTGCACGCAAAATCCCAGATATTTTACAGAAGTAACTGCTACCAGTGTTTGTTCCGCTATCATATAATCATACAATAAAGGATCCTTCTTTCTATGTATTCGCAATACATTACATTTGTCTATGTTAAGGGTCAGTTGCCACTCCCTGCACCAAGTGCCTATCCCCTGCAGATCTTCCTGCATTTCGCTACAATTTTCTAATGCTGCAACTTCTCTGTATACTACAGCATCATCAACGAAAAGCCGCATGGAACTTCTGACACTATCTACTAAGTCATTCATATATATTGTGAAAAGCAATGGTCCCATAACACTCCCCTGTGGCATGCCAGACGTTACTTTAACATCGGTAGACGTCATCCTTGGCTAGTGGTACAAACTGGAAGAATGTTGGAATTAAGGTGACTTTTGTTGGAGTGATTGGCGGCAAATAAATGCTTCCATTACAGGGCTCAGGAGAATGGGAGAAGGTCTTTGACAAGTCCAGCATGGTTAAATTTGGGTGTGGGCTAAAGTGAGGCCTTTGGATAGGACTGAAACTTCTGTGGAGCTGAGGGTTTTGGTGGAAAAGTTAACAATAGTGTTATAGGAATGTTTTGGCTTTGAATTTGGTGGAGGATTGCTAGTTAGTTTTGGGGATGTGTCGAGTTGAAAAGTTCAGCTAGGCAGCGTTTAGCTGCTTTGAGGTTTGGATGAAGAGGTACAGTGTGGGTATGGTAGGGGTTGGATAGTGGTGCCCTGAGGTGGCAGTAGGATGTCAGCAGATTGGATAATTTATAGGGGTATTGTCTTGAATGCTACTCCAGGTGCTTGAGAGCAAGGGATTCCATTTCAGAGTTGTGATGTATGGAGTAGGGATTGCAGAATAATAGTATCTTGCGGAGGGAGCAGAGGTGCTTCTGGGATACCTTTGCCACGGAGCTATGTTTTTGCAGTACCAGGTTTTTGAAGGCCAGGAATTGGCGCAAACTGAGAACGTATAGGTCATTGTGAAAGGTGGGGTGGAATCCAGAGAAAGGAATCTTTATAGTTAGGTCGTTTGGAAGGATTCCATGGTTCAGGCAGCATTTGAGAAACAGGATGTGGGACTGTGTTTTAGCCAGGGAAAGGGATACTTTTCTGAGTTGCTGCAGAAAGGTGGAGAAAGGATCCTTTGTAGTGCAAAGGAATTGGGAATGACATAGAAATGGGCAAAATAGGTGTTGATGGTTGTGAGAGGATCTGGATAAGCGAGAAGACGCATAAAGATGTGTAAAAAAATACGCAAAGACACGCAGAAACACGTACAGATACTCAAAAATAGGCACAGATATGTAAAATTACGCACAAATACGTAAAAATACGCAAAAATGCGTGAAACCACGCACAAATACTTTAGAAACATGCAGAAACGTGGGTGAAAAGGAAATACGAAGTATGGAAGTGTGTGTGTGTGGGTCCAACTTGTAATCCGAAAACTAGTGGAGGGGAATGATGCATTGGCCAACTCCGGAGTAGCAGTATGGGAGAGGAGGTGGCATATGAGCGTGCCTTCCCCGAATGCATACTGAGCCATCCGAAGAAATGAAAGCTCCAACACATGATGGGTCGCACTCTTGTGGGAGGGACAAGCTGTGCACTATCTTGACGTTGAGTTCCTCGGTGAGAGTCAGGTCTGTGCTGTCGGTGAGCAGTACAATCACACGATTATCTAACACCATAATCGACATGTTGTTGACAAGGTCAGGTGGTATGTTGCAGCGCAAAACGAAGGATGGGGCGTCCATGTCTCTAGTACCTGAAATGTCTGCAAAACCTGTGAATGGGAATTATGATGACATGCCTGAGGAACCCGCTAACTGTGGTGGTGACTCGTTGGATGGAGAAAATCCAACCATAGGTTGAACGGACTCGTTACTGGGTTCGTCAAAAGAACGTGTGCTTCTGCAGTCCGACTGGGACGGCAGAGGGGTGTCAGAGTCTACGAAGGCAGGCTTGAGCCTGTATAGAAAACAGTTTTCAGGCGATCTTTTATCATAATGTCGAACGTTGTAACGCCCCTCCAGAGTACTTCAAAGGGGCTGAGGTAAGGGGGTTGTAAGGATTGTCTGACAGAGTCGTCCCTGAGCATGACAGGTGAGAAAGTGCTGAATGCGGTCGGCACTTAAGTGTCAGATGGGGAATGGCTGACAGGTGAGTGTAGCCGGGTGTTTCTAAAGTGTGCACGCATCCTTCAGATAAAGTCTGGGAAGGAGGGGGAATCCCCGGGATCTTGGGGGAGAATTAGTTCTCCAGGTAAAATGGGGTTTTCATCGAAAACGAATTCGGAAATCGTCCCATGTAAATCTGGTTTAAATGTAGAAAGTAGGCCCAGCAACACCCAAGGAAGTGCCTCGGACCAGAGACAGTCGTGGCACCTGAGTGCAGTTTTAAGGGTGCGGTGCCATCGTTCCAGCAACCCGTTGCTTTGCGGGTGGTAGGCTGTCAAATGGATCTTTTTAATACTGCAAAGATTACAGAGAATTGTAAAAAGTGCAGATTCGAACTGTCGACCCTGGTCGGTTGTGATGGTGGATGGGCAGTGTAGCACCCCAAGAAACCCGAAAACCCAAATAAGAATGTTATGATAATGTAAAGTAGGGAACAGTATTATCCTGACAGGTACGACAACTTTGACAATAATATAACACCTTAAAGGTTTGATGAATTCCAGTTTCAATTATTACTGAGTATGTCACGATATAAAGCTAGAAAGAAAGAAAGGAAGGTTATTTTTAATTAGCTATCAAATGTCTAGTAATAGCTGCAAATCAGCACGAAGAAAGTTAAGTCCAAAGTAATACGTCGGTCAGAGATAACTTTTATTGTGAAAGAGAGGTGTAAACGCGGCGAAAAGGAAATTCAATGCGTCTGCAATGCTCGATCATGGAAAAGTTAGTCGCTTGCTAGCTTGCTTGCTATCTAGTCGAGAGAGAGCACCGTTTGTTATTGTACTACAAACGGAACGCTACGAGATTGTGATTTTTTTTTTTTTCAAAAGTGTAATATTGTGTGATAGAGATGCGCGGACTTTGTTCTGAGTTATTCTGACTTGAGGACTTGAACTGAAGTGGGATTCTGATAGTGTACGACGAGGTAATGAACTTTAATTATTGAAGATATTATTTCTGGATTCAACCTTCATCAAAGTGAACAGGTACAACGAAGAATGGACATAGTATCGAAGACTGCAATACCTGATTAGCCTGGAGTAGGAAGCACTAATACGAACACACGAAGATAATACAAATACGCCGATTGTAAAAGTTGTCGTAATTGTCACGATCACCGAATTGAAAAGAATCGTAATTGAGCTGATCCATCGGTGTGCGTGTGGTGTGATGATTATAAACTGATTGCTAAGAAGGAACAATAAAATTGTTCGTCAGTAATGGAAATTTCACGTGTTGGCTCCATCACTAATTGAACTGTGTGACAGATGATAATCAAAATTAATTAACTGTGAACATTTTAATTGAAAGAGTGACTTGATGAACATTGAGCATTGAAAGGAGTATTTTGTCAAAATAATATCACGACATACGAAAGCAAGATAGCATTATAGATTATCTATGGATTTGCGTCGTGCCGTAGTGAACAATTCTGCCTAGCTACATAACAACAAGTACTGATACTGAACCGCAAATGAAATTTTCCTCGCTTCAGTGGTGTGAAACGACGCTGGTGATGAATGATTCACTCAATACTGCAATAATTAACTATCCGGGCATAGCAAATCATCATAAAACAATAACAGAGAATTAAAATCAGAAGTTAGCATCGCTGAGAAAACTGTGCGGACTTGCAAACGGACTTTCATACATTACGCGAGGAACAATTTTCTTTAGAGATTTCCAGGTGCTGTTCCACGTTATCTGACGGCGACAACCATCACTGCCCGTCGCGTCTCCATTCCACCGACCGAGCTGTAGCAGTAGCGGCTCAACATCAACAGCGACAACAAAAAGGAGAGAGGGGACATCACATCATCGTGGCGCCCACAGCGAGGGGCTCGGCGACGCCAGCTGCCATCTGATCTAGCAGGCGACACAGAGCCTGACTACGCTAGCCGGCAAATTATCGAGCAGACGACGTAGTATTCGAGGACTACATTTATACAGCGTTTGTCCACAGAACAGGATTCAACGACGCCGGACGACACATTGTCCGACGCTTCACACTGATCACGAGAGCAGAGACAATATGTGGAGCTGTCGCCTCTACAGCTGCAACATGAGGGTTAACTCTTCACGACTTCGAGAGTTCGACAGGGCGACGCAGTGCATCGGAGAGCTGTTCGGGACAACGACAGTAGCTGCCACCAGAGACGAGAACAATGCCCATGACAATCTCAAATAAACGAGAAACCGTAAGCACTCAACAGAATTAAGTGATCATTCAAGTATCGTAGAGTTGAGTATTTCACCATAGTGGTAATATTGAAGGTTCATCGTGCTTGCATTACATAGAAGTAAAGTAATGGTTGAAATATTGTAATAATAGTAGACTGTAGCAAACAGGAGTTACCATCATGTCTAAAAGAAAGATAAGATTATGTAGTGAGACTGATGAAATCATTCCAGAATCGGGGGAGGAGTTAAGTGATTTGTCTAAACAAGAGGGAACTAGTAGGACAATAGTCAATGTAGGAGGAGGAGCCTTTACAGAATCAGATAAAGTATCGGGTGTTGGAATAGGAAGTAAAGTTATGGAGTTAGCAGATAATTTTTTTTTTTTTTTTTTTTTTTTCTTTATTGTATTTCAATTCCCCATCGGGGCGGGCTGGCAGCAGCATATGCGCTGCTCTTCAGCCGAAAGACATAGAACAAAACAATAGAAGACATTTAAAAACAGCAAAGGAGAGAAGAAGGCGAACATAGATATAAAAAGGGAGAACATCATGGAAGGCAATATACAAAAAACGGGGTGACTGTAAAATGGAGATAAAAAAACTGTTTAAAAGTAGCACACACAAAAAGCCACACACTGCGACGATTAAAAGAACACAAGGCACAGTATGACTGGAGCATAAAGGTGTTGACGGATGGCATAGCACACAGCGTAACACTGACGGCGAACCTCAAGGCAGTACACAATTAAAATCACACCTCTTGACGCACACGAGAAACAGCACGAAACACAACACTGACGTGGCACATTGATGATGGGCAATACAGAGGATCTGCCAGGTTCAAGGAGATGAGGGAGACCTGAAGAAGGGAGGGAGGGGAAGAGATGGGGGAGGGGAATGGGGGGCGCTCGGAAGAGGGCCAGGTAGGGAGGGATGTGGGAAGGAGAGAGGCAGGTATGGGGTGCAGGGTCTCAGGGGAGGGGGGGATGGAGGAAAATCCGCTCCGGGAGAAGGAAGAAAGAGGAGAAGGGGGCCCTGGGGAGGGGGGGGGGAACAAGGCCGGGTTATAGTTGGAAGGAAGGGTATATGTCACGGCGAAGTTCGTCATCCGGGAGGGGGAGGCGTTGGAAATTGCCCTGATGAAGGAGATGGAGGGTGTGGAGGTGGAGAGAGGGAGGGATACAGCGATAGAGGCGCGGCAACGGGTGGGGGGTGGAGAGGAAGGAGGAAACCAGAGGGTGGGGGGGATCAAGCCTGCGAACAATGTAAAGGATGCGGAGATGTTGGAGGAACAAGAGGAGGTGGGGGAAGGGGATCAGTTCATACAGGAGCCGTGTGGGGGAAGGAAGGCGGATACGGAAGGCAAGGCGGAGCGCATGGCGTTCAAGGATTTGGAGAGCCTTGTAAAAGCGGGTGGGGGCGGAGATCCAGGCGACGCTGGCATAACAGAGGATAGGACGGATGAGGGATTTGTAGGTGTGGAGGATGGTAGAAGGATGCAATCCCCATGTCCGGCCGGACAGGAGTTTCAGAAGGCGAAGGCGGGAATGGGCTTTCTGCTGGATGGTCAGGAGATGAGGGGTCCAGGTGAGGTGTCGGTCAAGGGTGAGGCCAAGGTATTTCAGGGTGGGGGTGAGTTGGATAGGACGACCATAAAGGGTGAGGTAGAAATCTTGGAGGCGAAAGGAGCGAGTGGTACGGCCTATGATGATTGCCTGGGTTTTGGAGGGGTTGAGACGGAGGAGCCACTGATTACACCAAGTGGTGAACTGGTTAAGGTGGGTTTGGAGGGTACGTTGAGACCGTTGAAGGGTAGGATAGAGAGCCAGGAAGGCGGTGTCATCAGCATATTGGAGAAGGTGAACTGGTGGGGGTGGCTTGGGCATATCAGCTGTATACAAGAGATAAAGGAGAGGGGAGAGGACAGAACCCTGGGGGACGCCAGCCGTGGGATAAAAGATACGGGAGTTGCTGTTGTGGAGGGTGACATAGGAAGGACGGTGCGAGAGGAAGGAAGCGACCAGACGGACAAAATTGATAGGCAGGGCGTAGGTTTGGAGTTTAAAGAGGAGACCGGGATGCCATACACGGTCATAGGCATTTTGGAGGTCAAGGGAAACAAAAATGGCGGAGCAGATAATAATAATTCTGATACTAAGGAGGAAGTAGGTCACGAATATATGACGAGTGTCGCACACACTAGTTTCGGAGGTGTTCAATGTACGCAGTGTCATATTAGCAAAATTAAATATACGGGGTGGTCCATTGATACTGACCGGGCCAAATATCTCACGAAATAAGCATCAAACGAAAAAACTATAAAGAATGAAACTCGTCTACCTTGAAGGGGGAAACCAGATGGCGCTATGCTTGTCCCGCTAGATGGCGCTGCCGTAGGTCAAACGGATATCAACTGCGTTTCTTAAAATAGGAACCCCCATTCTTTATTACATATTAGTGTAGTACGTAAAGAAATATGAATGTTTTAGTTGGACCACTTTTTTCGCTTTGTGTTATATGGCGCTGTAATAGTCACAAACATATGGCTCACAATTTTAGACGAATAGTTGGTAACAGGTAGGTTTTCTAAATTTAAATACAGAACGTAGGTACGTTTGAACATTGTTCCAATGTGATACATATACCTTTGTGAACCTATCATTTCTGAAAACGCATGCTATTACAGTGTGATTTCCTGTTTCCTACACCTCCTTCTTCAATAACAACAACTTCAGCTTCTATCTTCCCCTCAATTGCGCTTATTCTATTCTCTAGCCGATTTTGGTTAAGAGAAATAAGTATCTGAGTGTCCTTTAATTCCCTTACAACCTTACCGAGTCTTCCCTCAAGATTCTTAAATTTCATGTCGGTGTACATGCGAGCATTCTGTCTATGCATACCTAACCTCTCAGACTGAGCGTTCGCCATGTGTGAGAATTTGTCCATGATGTAGTGTCTACTGACGCACTCAGCTATTTTGTACGTTTATATATGGAGAAACTCCTGGAAGTTCCAGCTGTACCTACCGTCATTCAGTTTCCGACTTTTGGGCCGGCCGGTGTGGCCGTGCGGTTCTAGGCGCTTCAGTCTGCAACCGCGTGACCGCTACGGTCGCAGGTTCGAATCCTGCCTGGGGCATGGATGTGTGTGATGTCCTTAGGTTAGTTAGGTTTAAGTAGTTCTAAGTTCTAGGGGACTGATGACCACAGATGTTAAGTCCCATAGTGCTCAGAGCCATTTGAACCATTTGAATTTTCCGGCTTTTATCAATAACAAGAAACTCGTATTGTGAGTGGTTACAACAATCAGCACATATCTTTACAAAGTCATTGTATGATATGTCGGTCCCTACATGAGCCTGGTAAATGTGTTTTAAATTGATATTGCCTTGTTTGAAGGCTACAATGAGGTTGGCCTTATCCCTCACCAACTGTTTTGGGATCCTGGAATATGTCTGACTCAGATAAAATACGTCAACACCCATATGACGACCAAAGCAGAAATATCTACGGATTTGATGCTGCTTTTCAACAGCCACATCGTCAAGTAATAAGACAGTGTTAGGCTTTACCTCTTCAGGTGGGGGGGATGTCGTCACTTTCACTGAATGCTCTGTACGTTACACCATCTTCCCCATCTAATATTTTCTGCAGTATCTGGTACTTGGGTTGCAAGAATGTTTTGGAGAAGACGAAAAGGTACTCGAAGCAGACTCCGTCGACGTGCGTTAACAGAGCCATGGGGACATTTGTCCTACCACAGTTGGAAGGACCTACAATTATCACTCGTATGCTGTCAGGAAGGAGTGCTCCATTCTTCTTCTTCTTCTTATTGGTCATCATCACAGGACCAGTCACCTACAACAAAGTCCTTGCGGCGAGGCTGCTTCACCCAGCCTGCCATGATACCTACTGTGCAATAGGCTTTTATATGATAAATAATATGTGTGTGTAGCCATTATAGCGCCGTCACCTAACCAACTGAGTTACAACGGCTACAAGATAGAATGAACTCCAAGTGGTATATTTAAAGGGAAGAGTGTCATATACATTAACGTACATAAACGTATACTAACATGCATTAATGTATGTGACATTTTGGTCTAGAGAAATAAAAAAGATAAACAGAAATTTAAGATCATCAATATATTAATTTGTTCAAGATATACAATTATGATTGGCATGGAAAACAATAAATTCATTCTTTTTTAAATGGTGCAGCAGAAGTACAGTATTTCGAAAACAGCTGCTTCTTATATCCCTCAAATTCAGCACGTATATCTCGTAATGTTGTAGGCGCATTGCAATAGTCTGGTATTCCATCAGTAAATTTGAGTTCAACGTTTTCAATACCTATTCGAGGAATAGCACAAGACTTCGGCACTGCAGTTATACAGGTACTAAACCAACGACCTATATCTTCTAGGTGAATGCTACATGTGTGAAGCCAGTTAATGATGTCATTGTATACAGCTTGAACATATGGGCGCCATCTATTTAGTCTCTCTATTGTACTAGTTACTGCCTTGTCTAGATTTAATAAGTTATCAATAGTCGAGTGCTGCATGAAAATACTATTGACCGTCAGCACTTTTAATTCTTAGTGTATCATCGTCATACATTGATAGAATACTCACAGTTAGACTGCCGCAGTACATGTCCTGGCAGGAGTGTGATGGAGGGTATTCGGTAGTCATATGCTTCTTGATGTCTGTTTTTACACGACAGAGTTCATCCTACTCGTAGTCAGAAAACTTAACTTTAATATTTTTGGGCACATTTTCGAGCACTAAGTTGACAGGCTAACGTATTGTAAAACTTCAAGTCCTACATGAAGACGCTTTGAACCGCTAACTGTTAACACGTAGCATGAGGTGAACAGTAATCTTCTCAACCACAACATCCACACCAGCGCAGTTAACTGGCTGTTCTTGCACTGATGGTTGTACGTCTGTTGTGCGATGATCAATGGACGGCGTGTACGAAGGAGTCCAGTACTGTGAAGCCGCCTCAGACGCAGCTTCTGGCACTGACATTAGCGCCTCGCTATCCTGCCCCAGCATGCTGAGAAGCTGTACTACAGGATCCTGCGTGGAAGAGTCCAAGGTCACCACGTGTGCGGGCTCCGACAGGCTGGAACCTGCCGATGCTGATGTCACGGATGAAGCCAGCGGACAAAGAAGAATATTCATAAGCATAATATACTGCTGCTACTGAAATAATAATAATAATAGTAATTTTGCGAAATAGATACTTACTTTTCTGCTGCTTCCTCCTCCTATTCTGCTGCTGCTACTGCTGACACTTCAGCTGACACTTCAGCTTGACTGACTGACTGACCCGAACAGAGATCAAGCAGCTGCTGAGTCCTCCTTATATACCATCCACCTACGTCATCATGATGCCATGTTCATATTGGCTGAATCGTGTGATCACATGACCTATCTAAGGGCTCTCTAGCGGTGAACTAGATCAGTTCTTCGGTCTGCTGGATCGGAGGCAGTCATCTCTTGTGGGCTGGGAGCTTATATGGTGCTGTTAGAAAAGGCAGGCAGTTCCAACAATAGCAGAAGTTTCCATGAGATGGGTAATGCACCTTTAAGGCATCATCCTGCAACGCATTTATTTGCAGGATGGTATTCTTCCTCTTCATATGTTCGAGCATTAATGTGCGCTTCCATTCCGCATGTAGGAGGCTATGGGGGCAGTCCTCGACTGTATGTTTACAAACAACATAGTCGTTAAACGCATCCCGCTCAAACATCAATAACTCATCGATAGAACACATTCGGCACGGCCACGAGGATGGTGGGGTGAGCAGCTGATCTTCAGTGGTGTATACGGAGTATATGAATATGCTTATACCGAAGCAAATTGACATCAACTGGACGTCTCTTACGTTTTGCGAGAGTGAATACTTCATGAAGAATATCTCGGCAGTTTTCGCGTGCATATGAGCATGTGCTGGTTATGATATGCATCCTGGTTCCGTCCCTCTGCATTACCGAAATCTGCTGAACAGAAGTCTTGTAGTTAGACCTCCTACACTCCTCCATTATCATACTCTTCCATACGTGTTGTAGTGAACTGTGGCTAGTCCTCCCTCGAATGTCTACATGTAATGCGGCTATTGAAACCTGCTCTATCCATCACCTTCATCTCGATGATCGAACACATGACGATAGTTTCACAACGACAGCTCAGCAAAGACTGAATGTGCACCACCAATTCCGGTCATCTGAGTGGTGAAAAAAAGAATTGTCGCCATCTTGGATAACGGTACTGTCGTCATCAGCTGACGTCAAGACAGCATCGTATGTGTACCAAGATACGTGGTGGCTACACTGGGTGCAGCCATCTTGAATAACGGTACTTGCGTCATGATCTGACGTCACAGGATATGAACGAAGTCAGTTGCAGTGGCGAACACACATGCTTGAAACTGGTTAAATAACAAAGACAAGCCCATTTTTCCCGCCATTTTCCTAGGTGTGATGCATTATCATGTTGCAATTTGAACTTACCGCCATTTCCTGGGGGGGGGGGGGGGGTTAGGTTACTGGAGGTAGCCCAATTGACCTTCTTCCCGCCAAATTCAAACTTCCCGCCAAAATCCGCCATCTTGTATGACATCGTGGTGGCGGTCTCTGGTGGTGACGATATCAACTAAGCCAGTTGGGCTCTAGAGCTCGTGGCGAACACGCATGCTTGGAACTGGTTAAATAATAAAGACATGTCCCTTTTCCCCATCATTTTTCTTGGTGTGACGCATTATCCTGTTGGAATTTGAAATACGCACCATTTTTCTGAGCGAGGGGGGGAGGGGGGGGGGCGTTGCACATTACCTCAAAAATTGAAATTTCCCGCAAAAATCCGCCATCTTGAATGACGTCACAACCGCTATCTTGGATGACGTCATTGCCGCCATCTTTGATAACGGTACTTTGTGCTAGAAACCCTGTTGTCTGAATATTAGTGTGTATGTTTTTACAGTCTTCTGGGCTTCGTGTCATCGTGTTCTTTCTTGTTTTCGTCTTTGTTTAGTGTAATTTCTCACCCTCTCTTGGACACATATACCACAAATAATTCCTTTCATACAAACTTAAATCTTTTGACATCGCTGGTCTTACTGGCCTTACTACAACACCAGGAAGTATAGTAAGAAATGCAAGAGTACTGTTGTTCCTGCCTGTTACTTGAGCACAATTCGAGTGACTAAATTTTAGTCTGTCTTGAATCAGCCAAGGAGTCGTTTATATTTTTCCATGTGATTTACAACAGTAGTACATAGTTATTGAAATATTTTGAAAATTTAAATATTTTACTTTTTGGAAAAAATTAAATCAAAATTTTAATTTGTATTTTGAAATAACTTCTTAATTACAACCTATGTTGTATATCACTGGAAAAGCATAAAAATGGCAAAATGGCAACTTTCTGAGATCTATAGCTCAATTAGGACAGCTCCTAGAGCAATTTGGCTCATTTTTGAAAATTTTATGTAGCCATATTTCAGAAACGCTGTGAGGTTAAAAATTGAAATCTTATATTTTTCTCAGTCTCAGCATCTGCTATGAGTATACCAAATTTTAGCAAAATCGAAAGTGGTGTAGTAAATTGGGTTTGCTGATTTGAGATGGAATGACCCTATGTTTTTTCCTTCTTCTTTCTGTATCTTGTCATAATGGCTGTACCGTGGTTGGAATTGTGTTACGTAATACGCTGGCAACACTCATCTAAATACCAGGCAATGTCTAGCATTAACAACAACGCATGTTTCACCACAAATTGTAACTAACCAAGCCTCAATCCACGATGTTTTTTTATCATTATCTTTTTAGAATATCCACCCAAGCCACAGCACAAATTCTTAATTTTCACCGAGCGAGGTGCCGCAGTGATTAGCACACTGGACTCGCATTCGGGAGGACGACGGTTCAATTCCGTATCCGGCCATCCTGATTTAGGTTTTCCGTGATTTCCCTAAATCGCTTCAGGCAAATGCCGGGATGGTTCCTTTGAAAGGGCACGGCCGACTTCCTTCCCCATCCTTCCCTCATCCGAGCTTGCGCTCCGTCTCTAATGACCTCGTTGTCGACGGGACGTTAAACACTAATCTCCTCCTCCTCCTCCTTAATTTTCCGTATGAGTTAGGAAAAAATTCCAAGGTTTTAATACTTCCACAATACAAAATCACAGCTAGACCTGTATACACAAAGTATTAAGTTCCAAGGCGAATCTTGGCTTTGTTTTTCACTGGTGCACAGTGTTTGCCGTGCCACAAATTTAGTATCCTCAGATTTAATGAATTCCAGATTACAATATTAACAAACACGAAATAGTAAATGTCATAGGCTAAAGGAAGGCAACACACAAAGTTTCACGGTTTGCCTAATGCCCACAAATTGTGGCTTTTGCCGCTCTCAACCCGTTTCGTGGCGAAATTTTCTTTTCTTCTTCCAATCATTTACTGATGCACAAATGTTTTATAAACGTCAGAAGTTGTGGCTTGGGCTTCCTTTCATACCGGAGACAAAGTTGTCCATGTTTTCTGTGCTCACGTTCTCTCAGAGTTCAAAGGCTGGACCGTTTTAATTCAGAGCTGTTCATGCGGTTGAATGTTCTGCTCAAGAAGCAGTGCCACCTGGCTTCCTCCAATTTACACTTACAGTCGTGTACTTGTATACCTCAAAAATTTATTGTTTGTTATTGGAGGAAGACTACACTAGGTTGTGCCAGAACATACACATCCTCTCTTGCCTGTAGCTTCCCTCTGTTGTCCTATTGGTTATGTTGACTAACCATCAACAGAACCCCTGATGGGAGAGAATTAGTTCGGTGCCCGTCACGGTCGGTATAGGAGCCGACAGCCAGGTGATGACAAACGTCGCCGATTGCAGGGAAACAGAGAAATCGTCTGCACAAGTAGTTATATTACTGCATCTCTGCAAATTAACCTTCACTATTATTCACTCCGTCGTCCGCAGCAGTCAACCATGGTTATCAGTAGCGTTTACTGGGTAACAGATTGCAGACAGAAAGGACTTCGGTTCATTTGTCAGACCACTCACAATTTCTTATTTCATTTATCGCTTCTTTTCCGCTTCGGCAATGATTTGTTGACGAGAAAAATACGAAGTTGCATAAGATTAGGAGTCCACAGTGAACCACTTGTCACGACGAAAGAATTCAGTACCAAGCCAAGTAACCTCTTTACGTATTCTAAGCCACCTGCAGCTTCATTAACGCTTTGCTGTAGTTGGTAGCTATTAACGGTGGATTCTGACAAATCCAACGACCGCTATGATTCCAGAATGATTCTCGGTCCGTCACACAGTTTTAATCTGCCAGGAAGTTTCATATCATCGCACACTCTGCTGGAGAGTGAAAATCTCATTCTGGAAACATCCCCCAGGCTGTGGCTAAGTCATGTCTCCGCAATATCCTTTCTTTCAGGAGTGCTATTTCTGCAAGGTTCGCAGGAGAGTTTCTGTAAAGTTTGGAAGGTAGGTAGCAGTAACGCTGTGAGGACGGGACGTGAGTCGTGCTTGGGTAGCTCAGTGGTAGAGCACTTGCCCGCGAAAGGCAAAGGTGCCGAGTTCGAGTCTCGGTCCAGCACACAGTTTAATCTGCCAGGAAGTTTCAGACCACAGTGATGTCTACGGAGCAGTTTCAGATTTTCTGTAGAGCGATTAATGCAGTTCATTCCAGCACTTTTCCTCGAATATGGTTTGCACTGGAAAAGGCTGTTAATTTACGAGGAGGAAATATCTCTACTCCGACACACAGTAGAAGGAGTGATGACAACTTGGTGGCTGCACGTTGGAATAGATAACTTCATTCTTTCTAGAAGTATTTCATATTTACTTCACGGATTAGTGGACTCGTTTGAAATTAACATCAAAAAGCATAAAGCAAAACTGTAAAGCACACTGGCAACGAGAGATCACTCGTGCTTCTCTGTGCACTTTCAGGTGACGATCTCACGTTCCGAACTTAACGGAACTTGTGCCTTTTCCGAGGAAAGTTGAGTTGCCGTCGACAGCAGTCGAATCAGCGCGAGATGTCAAGGTCCCGAGCTGGCCGATTTTCCCGCAGGGACGTCACGAAGTGGCTGCCTTCAGTTGTTGCAGAAGTCTTCAGCTGTTCACGGCATTTAACCGAACACGGGCGGAAGTGAAGCCACATCTATAAGCGGACACTGCACAATGTCGGCAATCACAAAAGGAAATGTTTTCAGTAAACCGGATGATGGGATGTACATTCCAATGAATAATACAGTACATGAGTAAGAAAAAATATATTTCGTCGAGGATCTGGAGAGAAAGGCGATTTGTTGCCTGATCCAATTTCAGTTATTCACATTACCGCCACAGGTGAATCTGTGGGTGAGTGTATCCACCAGATTGCCTTTTCCACCAAGGTGTATCTGGTTTAAACAGATCCCATATAGTCCCTCGTTGGCACTGATGACATTGTTAACTGTTTTGTACCATGCGGAAAT
Organism: Schistocerca serialis cubense; assembly: GCF_023864345.2. Classification (NCBI taxonomy): domain Eukaryota; kingdom Metazoa; phylum Arthropoda; class Insecta; order Orthoptera; family Acrididae; genus Schistocerca; species Schistocerca serialis. The sequence continues at coordinate 467,960,360 of NC_064646.1, read as the reverse complement.
AGCGTCTGTAGATAGCCCGGCATAGTTGATGTTCCGCCATACAGCTTTCCAGTCACAATTAGGGAATTTCTTTTCAATTTTGTTTCTGCCCTCATTTAACTTCCTTTCAAGTATGATGACGCGCGCTGTGACACATGTGTTGCTTCTGATTTCGTCACTAAGATAACTTGCTCCGAGGAAAAAGTCCCTCACATACTGCAGACGGGCATTAATCCTTCGCACATCAATCGGTGTTTGCAGGCTATGGGGTGTCACAGCCTCAAAGAGCTTTGCAGTTATACATTGTGGGAAGTTCTCTGAGTATATGGAAAGTCCGTTTGAGGAACAGAGCAGACGTTTTATTTCGAATATCCACCAAACCGAGGCCCCCGTTTCTGACATCCAGTACAACGGTAGTCGCACCAACCCTGAATATGTCTCCTCTCCATAAATAATTGGTAACAGTGGACATGATCCCTTTCGCTACTAGTTTGAGGATTGGAAATACCTGCGCAGTGAAATACGCTTTAGACAAAATGAAGGAGTTGATGAATCTGACTTTTTGCACCTGGTCCATAGTTCGATGGATGTTCTCCATTACAGCACCATGAACTTTCCTCCTAGTTTCCGTCCAGTTAAAAGCAGCCATCCTCATCGGCCATGACATTAAGGTTATTCCCAAAGTTTTACGTTTGATGTCTTGTTTTGCCCATGCCAGTCGGAGGTGATCTAGGCCCCGCAGATTCAATATTTTAATTTTGTTTTCATTTGTTGTCGCTCCCGATGCTAGACAGTACTTTTGGATTTCTCTTTCCAGTGTAACTGTCTCCTCCTTATTCCTTATTACAACACCCACGTCATCAGCATAAGCTCGTATGACAGTTTTCTCATCACTCAATGTCATGCCTGTTAATCTTGCGAGGACAGTACGGAGAAAGGGCTCTAAAGATACGGAAAATAAAAACATAGATAAGGGACTGCCCTGTGGAACCCCTCGCCTTATCTGTATTGGTTTAGATGTTTGGCCATTGATTGCTATTTTCGCATTTATACCTGTTGCAATATTTCTTAGCATGTTGACAATCTGAGGGTGGAAAGCCATTCTTGTCAGCGTCGCAAAGAGGTATCTATGACTAATGCTGTAAAAAGCTTTGTTGAAATCTATAAAGATTAAAGCACATTTTATACTTGTCACTGAGGTAATTGCAATGACGTCTCTGTATGCAGAGAACAACACTGATGTTGACTCAATATTTTATTGGAAAAGGCTGAGACTCTTTTGTTGATAATACGCGAAATTATTTTTTAACCAGAATTTAATATCGAAAGAGGCCGAAAATTGTTTAAGTTGGTTTTGCCTTTACTCTTGGGAATCAGTACTATTTTACTTTCCTTAAACTCTGCAGGGACCGCTTTTCCGTTCAGGACCTCATTCGGCATGGAAGTGATCTTGTCCCCAATTGTAGACCAGTAGCGGGCATAAAACTCCACAGGGAGGCCATCAAGTCCCGGAGATTTTTTGAGAGGTGTGTTACGCACTGCCTCATGCACTTCATCTTTAGTAATAGGTGACAGGATGTCAGCGTTTTCTGTTCCCGACAATTGTGGACCTAAAATAGTGAGAAAGTCCTCGAGAGCTGCATCGTCCACTGTGGTAGGGGCATATAAGTTGTCATAGTACCTGTGGACATCGTGCAGTATTTTTTTCTGGCATGTGAGCTTTGTGCCAGTATGCGTCTGGACTTCATCAATAAAAGTTTGACGTCTGTTTTCAGCATGCCGCACCAAGTGATATAGAGAAGCTGTTTCATCTGCTACTACTGATGTGGCTTTCGATTTAATTTTTAGTCCCTCCATCTGTTGCCGTTTAATGCTTAATAACTTGGCTTTTATTTTTTTTAATATCATTTAGACGAATTACGTCATCATGTGCCTGTTGATATAAGTCTCTTAAAACTTTATAATAAAACTCCATTGTATTCCTCACCTCCCTGTGCCTCGCTACACTATACTGCATGACAACTTTCCGCAGCCTTAGTTTAGCCCTACTAGTCCACCAGTCAATGACTGTTGGGTGCTTGTCTGCTGTGCGGAGGCACATAGTCCACGCTACTCATATTTCCTGTTCCAGTTCTTCGTCAGTTAAAACAGAGATATTCAATTTCCATTGGCCTCTGAATCGACGGGTTGGCTGTACACTTAAATAAAAGAAAGTTAAAAGTGTACTGTGATCGCTAAAATACACGCGAACAGTTTCAACGTTTAATAAAAAAGTTTTGCAAATTTGGTGACACGTAAATTCTATTTAGTCTGCTGCGGGAGTGGCTGGTTATATACGTGAACTCGACTGACGTCGGGTGCTGAAGTTCCCACACATCCTTAAGTTGTAGATCACTTACTAACTTTTTAACTGTGGCGAGTAGTTGAAATTGGGTTGTTGATCTTTCTGGTTTAAAACTCAGTTAAAATCTCCACCTAGTATAAGAGAACACGCATTGTTCCTCAATAAATAAATTAGTTCATCTTGAAAAACTTCGCACGATCCAATTTATGAGAATTTCCTGATGGGGCGTAAAGGTTGAGCACCATCACATCGAAAAATTTTATGCCTACGGCTCTTCCTGATTCTAGTTCGATTTCAGTCACCGGAATGCCTTCCCTTATAAGAAGGATGTACAGATATTGTCTTCCGTAGAAACATTAACAATTTCAAAAAATCCTGGGATCCGAAATTCCGTTATGGCAACTTCTTGTAGCAACGCGATATCTGTCCCAGGCTGCTACAAGAATTCTTTTAGTGCTGCCAATTTCAAGGGTGACTGTATTTTATTAATGTTAATAGTAGTAATGCTATAAGCTTGCATCACAGACATACCAGAAGAAGCTATTTGGGATGAGGATCGGTATGATTATAGCAGCAATGTGCTTCTCTACAATTCAAGATCTTTACAAGCTGTGTGCCCATTACATGTACTAAACTCCCTAAACACATTTTTACTGCTTTTAAACAAAGTGCTTGAAAAGAAAATTATCCGGAAATCCTGACAATGCATTGCTATAAATCACTGTGGCCTTTCTCTTTCTCCTCGTCAGTGTTGGCCCTGATGACTTCATATTTAATATTCTTTCTCTTGATGTCTTTCTTCTCTGGTGTGGCTTTCGCTTGATGACGCGTGACAGCAAGACCTGGTTTCGGTCTCAGCCTCCGACGGTGGCCGTCTGGCGCAACGGCGGTGGCTTGCGAGTCGTCAATATTTGGCTCCGGCGTGTTGTCTGTTGTGTTGTCTTGCTGGCGAGGCGGTGATGTTTGTTTATTTCCCCTTCGGCGCGGCGTTGCGCTTCGGAGTCAGCAGGTTGTTTACTTGGTACTTCCTCGTACTGTTCGCAGTGTATGGGCTGTGCACTTGATTCGGTTATTGCAGCTGTGACCTCAGGCTCAGGGTCACATTCCTGTGAAAGGTCACTACCAGCTGCGTCACTATTTGTTCGTGGCGGTATAATTTCTTGTGCGGAAGTGGGAGCCACATCGACCTACATTTCATCTCCTTTTTCCTCTTCCAACAGATCTTCAGGACTTGGCTTCGGCTTCCTGGCAACGGGTGTTTCACAGGAAGAGTCCTCATCAACATTTTTTTCAGTGTCCTCTAGAGGACGCTTTTTAGTGGGAATCTCGCTGTCACGGGACGGAATTTCAGCAGTTAATGCAGGTTTTAAAGACGGAAATTCATTAACATTAAGTGCAACATTTTCAGAGGTACTAACGGGATCCACGATTGCCGCCGGCTCTGTTGTATTACTGGCTGGCAACAAATCGTTGAGTGTTAATTTCCGGCGTTGCGTAAGGTTATTTTTTAGCACAAAAACATGGCGAGGGCAGTCCTGGCGGAGGTGACCAGACTCGTTACATACATGACATGTAGGGGTTTGCCCTGAGTACATAACATGCGCCTTGTGCCCGTCAACAAAGATGTGGGAGGGAATGTTTGCCTTCACTTCCATCTCCACGGAGCGAATGCCGTTAAAGCACTGCAGCTTGAAATGCGAAGCCCACCTTTCATTGACTATTTGCCTGACAGCCCCATACTTTGAAGGACATCTTTAATTTTCGAGTTGTCTACTTCTATGGGAATATTCAAAACCCTAACATTTCTAATTACGGACTCGGAATTCCTGAATTTTACAGTACTTTTAGTATCATGACGGTGTATAAATTCCGTTGCATAACCAAATTTTTCCAGAAAGCGGTCTACGCTCACGGGATCGTTAAACTTTACAAAAATGCAGTATTCACCAGAGTCTAGCTGCATGGTATGAACAGATTCAGAATGAAGGCCAATTACCTCGGTAATCCAGTCGTATATTTCAAGTGCAGAGGGCTGTACTCGACGGGTCTACTTGTCGAAGGTGAAAATCACGGTGTTTTTTCTCACGGAGTTTGCCATGGTTTTCTGCAGCGTAGAAATTTCGGACAACGCCGAAATCCCAACGGCACTACGTAGAAAGACGACACGAACGAAGACCAATAGCTCAATTTATAACACTTAATTCACGTGCAAAACGCCAATAAACAATCACGAAACACGAAAACACTGGCGTAAACACTGAACGTTCACGGAGCAAACTTGAGGAGCGTGCAACCGCGGCGACAGCTAAAGCCAGACTGTGAATCCAGACCTTCAGCTGCTGACAGGCGTTGATAAATATCAGCGGGGATAGTTGAAAATGTGTGCCCCGACCGGGATTCGAAACCGGGATTTCCTGTTTACATGGCAGTCGCTCTATCCGTCTGAGCCACCGACAACACAGAGGATAGTGCGACTGCAGGGACTTATCTCTGTCACGCTCCCCGTGAGACCCACACTTCCAACTTACTGTCCACACACTACATTTTCAGTGCCCCTGCCCACTGCACTCATTACTCGCGGCAGTCAATCTTCCGATTCCTGTAAGAGTTCGTGGAATGTGAGTGCATCCGCACTGAAGAAGTTCATTGGCCGGTAAGCCTTACCTATATGAATATCGTATCTGTTCTTTCGGACACGTCCGGAAGAACAAATACCATCTTCATATCATCTCTTTTGCTCTGACAGATAATTAAACGAAAATTGTTTTCATTGAATTTACGAGTACATTAATCTTACTGTAAGAAACTTCCTCGTAGATTAAAACTGTGTGCTGGACAGAGACTTGAACTCGAGACCTTTGTCTTTCGCGGGCAAGTGCTCTACCAACTGATCTACCCAAGCACGACTCACGCCCCGTCCTCACAGCTTTACTTCTGCTAGTACCTCGTCTCCTACCTTCCAAACTTTACAGAAGCTCTCCTGCGAAGTTTGCAGAACTAGCACTCCTGAAAGAATGCATATTGCAGAGACATGGCTTAGCCACAGCCTGAGGGATGTTCCCAGAAAGAGATTTTCACTCTGCAGCAGAGTGTGCGCTGATATGAACTTCCTGGCACGTCCCGAGTTCGAGTCTCGGTCCGCCACATAGTTTTAATCTGCCAGGAAGCTTCATATCAACGCACACTCCGTTTCAGAGTGAAAATCTCATTCTGGAATCTTACTGTAAGCTTTCTATAAGAATTTATCTGTAAATGAAAATTCTGAATATTCTTGTTTCAGAAACTTTCTCTTCATGGACAATGCTTTAGATATCGTATTCAACTGCTGAGCAATGCTGGCAGTTGTTTGGCCCTCTGTTGCACATGTGAACAATGTCATGAAACAAAACCTTAATCGAAATTCTGAATTCCAAATGGTAAAAATAAATCTAATTACATCTTACAAGGAACTAATAGTGCACTCAGTGAAAACTTTCTAACTGTACCTCAGTTCTGATGTACGTTATGAAAGTTGCATTGGATGAAGTGCAAGGTTCGACTTGAAATATCCACAAAGTAAAATACTCAGTTTGATGGAAAATAACTGTTTAATATCACCTACAATGGTCACTGTAAATTACTATGCTTAATAAGCACAATATCTGAAAATTGTGACTGTGTACAATTTGCTCATGTGAATGTAAAGTGAGATATGAACTGAACTAAAAATAACTAACCTCATTCTGAGAGTCCTGTCTGTGACAAACGTACTGACGCTCTCGAAATCAAATTCAAATCCGCATATACAGCAGCCAGAGAAAAATAATATGCTCCCTACAAAATTTGTTTTTGCTTGTCAGAAACAGTCTTTGGCTTCCTGTTGCGTAAGGTGCAATGTACACACGACAGAATATTCAAAACTTCACTCTAAGAAGAATGTAAGAGGAAGTTGACTCATTACCATCCACATTACAGACATTTAAATTAATTTCACTACTTGTGACATAATGGAAACAAAGAGATGAAGTGAACCCTAATCATGAATGTTATTAGTTGTCTGGTAGTCATAGATTTCCTTCCATTAATAGTTTTGACAGTTCATTCTTGTGCATGCTTCGGTTACCCTGAAAAATTTATCCAAAAATATTCTCCATCCATAGCATCAGTAACACATTTTTACAAACATGCTTTCATCTCCATACTAAAGTGTTTCAGATAATTTCTCCCAAATTCGCAAATATCAAATCTCTTTGTCTGTAAATTCAACTGTGTCTCAAATAAGAACGCCACTGCGCATGCGCAACTGACTGGCGAGCGACCGAACCACAAGTAAACTTAAACACAGAGTGAAGGATCTTACTCACCACTCGTGCAACGGGCCCATTCACCGTTGTCCCAGTTCAGTAAATGTGAATTATATACGATGGCAGAAAATATATGAAAACCTTAAATATTTATTACGACGTTTCCAGGTAGTTGTGGAAAGAGACACTCATCTTCCCGTTTCTCTACGTCCAGTGCCAAAATGAAAATTATGGAGCACTACTTGTGTATAAGAGAAGCATGGTGAAATGTTGCAGCTTCGAGTGCTGATAAACTCGCGAGTAGAGAGTAATGTGTTTTCATGTGTGCAAGTGATCTCCGACCTTATAATATAGGCTCATTAGTTCAAGAATTCATAAACACGAGAGCGAAATACATAGCTTGCCGCCCAATAAGTTCTGCCTTCCCCAATGACTGTAGCATGTCACAACAAAGATTTGTCTGACCAGACCAGGAGTGAATGAAAGAGGCAATAGCCGGCCGAGGTGGCCGAGCGGTTCTAGGCGCTACAGTCTCGAACCGCGTGACCGGTACGGTCGCAGGTTCGAATTCTGCCTCGGGCATGGATGTGTGTGATGTCCTTAGGTTAGTTAGGTTTAAGTAGTTCTGAGTTCTAGGGGACTGATGACCTCAGAAGTTAAGTCCCATAGTGCTCAGAGCCATTTGAAAGAGGCAATATCCAAAAAGCAATGTACAGTGACGTGTGACCTCTGGACAGATAGCTATCGTAAGATTAACTACCAAACTGTTACATCCTCCTGCATGATGAGCCGATGGACACATGAAGAATCAAAAATAATATTCTGGTGTCTACGAGGTTCCGCGATGTGCTGAAGACTGGCGAAAACACGGTGTTATGACAGGTATGTACGAACAGGTGGCAGATCTGTATACTACTGTCCCAGAACCGGGACAAGTTACTTTCGTTGTGGATCAGGGTGCTAACGGTAAGAAAGCACTGGAATCACATAAGTGTCTCTCATGCGTGGTACACTATATCAGTACTGCACTGTGACACACTCTGAATGAAATATTTTTAACGAATGAAATTCCTGACGTATAAGAATCCATCCTAGAACGTAAATTTTTAGGTTTTATGATGAGGTCTGGCGTAGTCGCTAGATTAGAGGAAACATTGCACCAGGACGTCGAAAGTAGGTGGAACAGTGTGTATATAATGCTGGAGTCATTTCATATGCAAAAAGTCCAAATAGAAATCGTTGCGCGTGAATCCAACAAATACGAGGCGGTCAAGTCTTATTACACTGCGACTATGGAAAGGGTTGTGGAGTTTCTGCAGTTTTTTAGGGAGGCCACAGACGATTTGTAAGGCGAAAAAGGGCCGGCCGGAGTGGCCGTGCGGTTCTAGGCGCTACAGTCTGGAGCCGAGCGACCGCTACGGTCGCAGGTTCGAATCCTGCCTCGGGCATGGATGTGTGTGGTGTCCTTAGGTTAGTTAGGTTTAATTAGTTCTAAGTTCTAGGCGACTGATGGCCTCAGAAATTGAGTCCCATAGTGCTCAGAGCCATTTGAACCATTTAAGGTGAAAAGGTGCCAAAGCTACCTTTTACAGTGCCGTGGATTTTCGAATTGTTAGGTCATTGTCAAACTGGAATCGACGATGTGAATATGAGGAGGGGCCATCACCGTTTTTGAAAGAGAAGGTTCTAACTGAGCGTCGTGGCCATCACTACGAAGCAACGTTCCTACACCCGTCTTTCCAGGAGCTACCAGTACAACCTGAAGAGGAAAGACAAAAAAATTATCGAGATGTTCGGCAAACGAAGTGGTTGTGACAATAGTGAAGGAAGATTTAACTCCTTCTCCTACAAGAAAATTCGAAAACTGTTGAAAGTCTATCTCAAAATCAAGAGATGAAATAGAGAAATACACCCACGTTCAGACGAAAAGAAACGGAACACCTTGATCGAGATAGGACATTCGCATTTACAGAACACGAACGTTAGTATCTACTCCAGAAATGATTGGCATTTCAGTCACTTCAGTTCAGCATGTGTCCTACTGCCTAGTAGGCATAGGGTCCGTCATGGGCCCCGACAACTTCTTCCATGAGTGGTGGCATCGACTCGTATATGGCACGAGAGGCGTCCTGTGGTGTAGCTATCCATTCTGCATTCATCTGATTCCAAAGTTCATCTGTGGTGGTTGTCATTGGGTCAGAGCGCTCCGCCTGTCGTTTCACCATATCCCACTCACTTTCGATTCGTGTTAAGTCTGGGGATCTGGTGGCCAGGGCAAAAGGCTGACATGCTGTGACACCAAGAAGGCACATGTTTATGGAGCAACATGTGGTCGTGCATTGTCTTGCCGAATAATGGCGTCTGGTGTGTTGTGCAGAAAGCGTACGGCTACGGGTCGCAGGGTGCCGTTCACGTAGGCCACACTGGCCACGCCCCATCTGTGCTTTGTGGTTGTACCCAATTGCGCTGCACACCAAAAGGCCTTGAGATGACGCTGTATGTCTTGTACGAATGCAGTCACTGTGATTCTGCTCCCCGCATCTGCGGCAAACCAGAATACGGCCATCATTTTCAGGCCGCGGTGGTCTAGCGGTTCTAGGCGCTAACTCCGGAACCGCGCGACTGCTACGGTCGCAAGTTCGAATCCTGCCTCGGGCATGGATGTGTGTGATGTCCTTAGGTTAGTTAGGTTTAAGTAGTTCTAAGATCTAGGGGACTGATGACCATAGATGTTAAGTCCCATAGTGCTCAGAGCCATTTGAACCATCATTTTCAAACAAACAGAACCTGGATTCGTCGGAAAATACTGTCCGATGCCGTTCCTGTCCCCAGTGGTATCTTTTCATACCGTTGCCGTCTATCATATTTCTGCAAATTCGGCAAAGGTAGGAAAAGAAGTGGACGACGCGCACGTAACCCCTCAATAAAATAAACAGTGACGGACTCGTGTTCTGCGGCCTTCCGTGGGCCGTTCTGCACACGCTCGTTGCATTGCCGAAACACTTCGTCCCACACGAGCAGCAATTTATTGGATGGATGCATCACATTTTCCCATGCCAATAACGCTCCCTCTTTCAATCTCACTGGTTTGACGGTACGGTTTGCGCGTATGTGTACAACGCACTTGCACGTCTGCTCAGATGACACTGACCCATTACCTTCAGCTGCAGGCACATTTTACCGGTAGCTGTTGTTATCAGCGATATCAGTGTCCATCTTGACCCCGCAGGCCGACATGGTTCAAATGGTAATCATTTCTGCAGGGCAAACTAATGTACGGTCATCCGAACGACTTGAATTGCATTTCGCCTGATTCGCATGCAACCCACATAACTCAGCTGTCTAACAGGTCCTCTAATCGCTCCTTAGTACAGTCGTTTGACTATTGAAAATGGTTCCAACAAGTCACCACTAGAAAACACTGCTCTGTATCGCAGTAACTCAAGATGTAAAGTAACACCACGATACTACAAATATCAGGGAACACCTTATCACGGGTAAGACTGTCCTTAAGGCTTGTAAGCTCACATTTATTACAATAAATGACATACCTGAAATGTTACCACTCTCATTATTACGTCAGATTGGTAATGCACGTAGTAAGTTCGTCGTATTCATGATTTCCTCTTCAAAGTAACATACCGTACTTATTATTTAACACAAAATGACATTAAAAATTTAAGTTATTCACGAGCAGCTAGTTGAGAATATATATGAACTTTAAATGACACGACAAACCGTCTCATTCTGCATATGGATTCAAACCCAGGTCATGCAGACTAAGCAAAAATTTCGTGACTGACGGAAACTAACAGTCATTCCTGATTAGGCATACAGAGAGTGATATACCTCGATTTTAGACACTATCAGTTAGCAAATATCAACTTTAAATTACATAACGCAAACATTTTTAACGGACGCGAATTCCTACCCAGCATCTATTGTCCCTGTTAACGAACTACGAGATATGTTAAATATTGCTTCTTAACAAGTAACTTACTTGAAATGCCGTGAGGTAAAGCTTTTTGTTACACAGGGATTCGAACCCAGAACCTAATAAGATAGATATCACAGCACAATCAACTGTGACATATCGCATTTTCTCGGCAGTAGCTAGATGTTTTAACTGAAATGACGAGACGAAACACTAATTTTTTCCTTCCCAGGACTCCAAACCGGCACCTATCGCTGTTATATTCTAGAGAAACCGAACGTTAAATATGGGTTTGTTGCACCAGCAGCGACATGTGAACACGTTTGAACTAGAAATAATATGACGAAGAGTACAGTGCTGACTGAGAATAGAGCCCCACACATATCGTTGTTGACTGCACGCAAGGAGACGTGAGCTATCGAATTTTTCTCCACCAGCAGCTCGGAATAACATTTTGAAATTACAGTGATCTCGCAAATAGCTCTGTGTCTCACTGGGAGTCAAAAACGTCAAATATAGCTAGTGTTGACAACGAATGAAAATACATTAAAAATCGAAACTATTATCCACTAGCAGACAGGTGTTCTCATGCTACATCTTGATAATACATAATGAAATCTTTAGTGCCGGGCCAGGATTCGAACCCATTCACGCGCAATATGTGGAGATGTTGAGGAATCTGCAGTTTTGAACAAACAACAAATTGTAGCCGAGCTGTATTGTCACGAAGGGAACAAATTCCGCGTTAAGGGCGGTCTGAGTTGCATTCACAGTTCAGAACCAATTTTATCGACATACAGAAGCTCAGATAAAAGATGGAATAAGTGTCCTGTGAGCCTACGTAGCTTTTGTTTCGTCACTAGAAATAAATAAGTAGTATAAGAAAGGTCACTGGTGATAGCGTTTCTACATTGCGCCACTCCAGACTTTATTGTGGCTCAACCTAACGTCTACTTGGTAGAGAAGGAATATCATCTTTAATGTGAATTTTCAGACCACGCTGCCATTATATCTTCTTCATTTGGTGTAGCCAGGAGAGAATGGAATCTGTCTCTCCCTATCTAAAATCACTGACCGAAGTTGGAATCGAACCCAGACCATAGATACATTAACCTCTCATCAGCCCAATAGACCACCAAATCCTCTTCGCAGTGGCTCATTCTTCTATCATAACGCCGTTGTGCCACACTGGCTGAGAATTCTGACACACAGGCTCCCTGTATCAATTTGAAGCATGTTCAGTAAATTCATTTACTTGGTTGACCGAATCACCATGAACTAGCTGCCTCGGCTACCCAGTGCATACATTCAACTTTATTTTGTAATCACCAAAATAAAATCACGTAACTGCCACCAACACAGAACTGCCAACAGTGTAGGATGCAGAAATTTAAATAGGAAGGGTTCCTTTCCACTTGAGCTACTCTATTGCGCTATCTGTTGGTTGAAAACGTCGTGCAGTGCAAAAGAAAAGGTATAACTGTTTGTCTCTCATAAGTATTGACCTGGCCATATGCATTATCGCACAGCGCTGTGGAATGCAGAAGTTCTGGAGGAGTTGTTTTTGACTTCTGGAGCTGTTATAGCTACGTGTCAGCTAGTAGCGTAATGGTAAGTGGCGCCCACGGTAGGTAAGATGCCGCGAGTTCGAGTACATTCACTGCTATATTTTTTAAAACGCAAATCTGCTGTCTGCTAATCAACCTAATGGAACTTGTAACATAATTCCCTTCACTTCTCAACCCAAAATAATCGTATGTGGAAAAAGGGCTAACTTCTGCGACATTTTGTTCATTTCAGGTTTAACAGACAGTAGATGCATCTCGAAACTTTTGTATTATGTATGGGTAGAGCGCATCGTGCCAAAATACGTCGGAAAAGTATTTTCTACATTAGCTATCGTCTGGTAGTGGCATTTTATTCTTCTTCAAAGCTTATTTGAGAGCTTTAACTCAGAACCGATTTTCTACATGCATGTAATCAATAAACTGCATGTGCATTTTCAGACTGATATAGATAACATCAGCGAATTCGCATATATCGTTGATGATTCATTTCTCTCTCATGTTTACTATTGTTTTAACAACATTAAAGGAAACCTTATGAAAACTGTGACCTGTATTATAAAAAATGAAATAAAACTACCCACGATACCCTTACGACGAAAGTCTGTTTTAATAAAACTGAGTATCTGTACACAAGCGTGCCTCTATCGTCACGAATTGGTAAAATACTACTCACTTAGATATTGATTGGTTCTGTGTTTAATTCGTTTGCTGTGTCATACTCAAGATGTGCGGCATTTCATAAATAAAGTTATGTATTCCTAGAAACCCAAAATTTGCTTGTCAGCAGCTGAAAGAGGCATTACCTGTTGTGCAGCATTGTAAGTTTTTCACCATTGCACTATGAGCCGTAAGTATTTTCTTGCGATTTCCTTCTCGATGTTTGATCTGACTCTTTGTAGCTCTTTCACAGAAGGGATGAAAACGCTACACTCAGTGAGACTGGAACTGCGAACCATAACAGATGTTGTGTCATAGATCAGAACGTTGCCACAGAGCTGGCGAGGAAGTGTCTGTCTTAGTCAAACGACTGTACCAAGGAGCGATTAGAGGACCTGCTAGACAGCTGCGTTGTGTGGGTTGCATGCGAATCAGGCGAAATGCAATTCAGATCGTTCGGATACTTTTGAGTATGACTGCACATGTCTTGTGAATATGAACGTCCTACCTCTAGCCGTTCAAAACGTTGTGTTTTTTTCTGAGTGTTAGTGTATTTAAAGATGGAGAGCCTGCACGATGAGTTGACCAAGCCTCTTTTATGGTGGAAGACAAACGGCGGTATGCTTCCTAAACTCAGTCAGCTCAGCAAAGAGGTTTACTGTGTATCTGCAAGTAGCGCACGAAGCGAAAGCAATTTCAGCTAGCCAGGGATTGTAGTGTCCCAGAAAAGAAGCTGTATAGTCTTATAGGGTAATGACACTTTGATGGCTCACAACAACAAGAGATCAAATTGGAGCTAAATTTCAGAAGAAGAAACGAAAACAGCTGACAAAAACTGTATATACAGTACGTTGTATGTTTAATCCAGTCCAGTTACAAGGAGTAAAAAGGCACGCTTACGGACTTATCCATAAGATATTCCATTCTGTAGTACATGTTAAATAAAATAAACTGATAATTAAAATAATATTTGTGAAAAATGTTTGTACGTATTTGCTGTAGATTGTGTAATTTTCTATTTCAATTAAAATGAGTTAATATTGTTCGCTAAAATATTTCATTTTCAGTTTGAAAAATGAGTGTTTTCATTTTGTGTGCATAAGGGTATTTCTTTCTGATCAGCGACGGCCTGCTGTCACTGTCGCTCCAGTAAAATGGACGTCCAAGAGCAAGGCACTGTCATTACGGTAATTAGACAAAAATTTTAAAAAATCCTGTTGAAAGCATTTTCACTTCATCTTCCACGCTCCTTAGTTGCAGGAGTATAGCATCGGTCATTTATTTCCAGTATTGTTGAGCTTCCAATTGCCTGCCATAACAGATTAGCCCATTTACCCTCAGTGTGGATGCCATCGAGGGCAATTAAAATCATATGACTCATAGACAGCCTGAAGACTATTTCCTTTTTTCAGCTGGAGTCAGTGATGCGGACTGCACGGCGCTCTATAAAGTCTGAGGTAAAAATTACTACTGCAGCGCTTCACATGGCTATTTTATCTTCGTATACACATTATGTGAAGCAGAACGGCGCATAGGAACGCTATGGACGCTTTTAAAGTCATTGTTACTGAAATTGTATGTATTCTGATGATGCCCTGTAGTATAACAATCTAAAAAGGAGCATCGGCGACGTGGCTTAGCTTCTCCGCAGGTTCCTTACACCACTACGTAATCTGTGTGTTCCTTATAGCCCTAAACGGTCAGCAGTTGTAACTCGTCTTCTACCAACACTACGTTCATCTCGCTCTCAAGACGTTTACTCCTCAGTCTTCTGGTTGACAGAGACAATGCAGGAATCTACCACTTCAATACCACATACTTTTCAAATCAGCGCACTCTCCGCTGCTCCGTGAAAACCTCATTCTGGAAACATCCCCCGGCTGTGTCTAAGCCATGTTTCCTCAATGTCTTTTCTTCCAGAAGTGCTAGTTCTGCAGCGTTCGCAGAAGAGTTTCTGTGAAGTTTGGAAGATAGGAGACGAGGTACTGGCAGAAGTAAAGCTGTGACGTACAGGGCGTCAGTCGTGCTTGCGTCGCTAAGTCGGTAGAGCACTTGCCCCCGAAAGGCAAAGGTTCCGAGTTCGAGTCTCGGTCCGCACACAGTTTTGGTACGCCAGGAAGTTTCTTATAAGCGCACACTTCACTGCTGAGTGAAAATCTCATTCTGCTTAAAAACCTATTTGAGAAACAGTATGACCCAGGACGACTGATCAGCTCTTACTTGTACCTCAAATGAAAAACCAAAACTGCGAATACTTGAAAGCCGAGACACATTGTATAACGATGTCATAGAAAGATTCCCGAAGAAGAAGGATCGTCGAGTTAATGTTACAAGTAACAATGCTCAAACGGCCTGTCTATGGTTACGTTTATAAATAAAAGTGAGTGTCATTGTTGTTATTATTATTATCGCAATTGTGCAGCCGTCATTATCGTGTGCTAGTGGTGGTGGTCGCTAGGAACGCTGGTTTTGCGTACTTCATAAGGGAAGGGGATTTTCCAATATGTTTCCTGCTCTCCGCAGAATTCAGGTCCATGATTCGCCATTGGTTTCTGGTACATTAAATACATGATAAGCTCCTGAACCTTAAAGCCATGCTCTGAGATTAGATTAGATTAGTTTTTCGTTCCATAGATCTGTGCTGAGGAGATCCTCGTGGATGTGAAACATGTCAAATTTTTTTTTTAAGCTGAAATAACAATACTAATAGTATGAGTATATAAAATACATAATTTTTTAAGCAGAAATAACAATACTAATAGTATGAGTATATACAATACATCATTTGTTTCTATTAAAAAATCGTCATTGGAGTGGAAGGAGTTGGCCACTAGAAAGTCTTCCAGGCTCCTTTTATAGTTTTCTGGCAAATTATTGAAGATTGTTCCTGAATAGTGGACCCCCTTTTGAACTAAAGTAAGTGCTTTTAAGTCCTTGTGCAGATCATTTTTTTCCTGGTATTGTACGTATGAACTGAGCTGTTTGTTAGAAAAAGAGATATATTATTTAGGACAAATTTCATTAAGGAGTAAATATACTGAGGGGCAGTAGTTAGTATACCCAGTTCTTTGAAGAGGTTTCTACAGGACGTCCGTGAATTTACTCCACAAATATTACGTATTACACGCTTTTGGACTCTGAAAATTTTTGTTTGACTTGAAGAGTTACCCGAAAGTATTATACCATATGACATTATGGAATGAAAGTAGGCAAAGTATGCAAGCTTTTTCATTTTTATGTCGCCTATTTCAGCTAACACTCGAATTGCAAATACAGATTTGTTAAGGCGTTTCTGCAGTTCTGTGTTGTGCTCCTCCCAACTGAATTTATTATCAAGTTGTAATCCCAGGAATTTAAGATTGTCAACCTCTTCTATCTGATCTTCTTCATTATTTATGCATATGCTAGGTGGAAACCTCTCACAGGTTCTAAGTTGCATATAGTAAGTCTTTTCGAAGTTTAATGTCAGTGAGTTGGCTTTAAACCATTTATTAATATCCATGAAAATATCATTAGCAGATCTTTCTAGAACTACACTCGACATACTATTTATTGCAATACTTGTGTCATCTGCAAACAAAACGAATTCGGCTTCTGGCAGTGTAACTGATGAGATATCATTAATGTACACAAGAAAAAGCAATGGCCCTAAGATGGATCCTTGTGGGACACCACATGTAATTTCTTCCATTCTGATGATGACCGATGACTTAATTCACTAGTCCCTTGCACTGACATCCTTTGTGTCCTGTTAGTGAGGTATGACTTGAACCGTTTTGCAGCACTACCAGTGGCACCATAGAATTCTAATTTATTTAAAAGGATGTTGTTGTTCACACAATAAACTGCCTTTGACAAATCACAGAAAATACCTGCTGCTTGTAATTTGTTATTTAATGAATTAAGTACATTTTCATTGTAGGTGTTAATAGCCTTCTCGATATCAGAACCCTTCAGAAATTCAAACTGTGTTCTTGATAATATGTTATTTGTGGTCAGATGGTTGAGAAGCTACCTGTGCATTACTTTTTCTAAAATTTTTGAGAATGCTGGCAAAAGTGAAATCGGTCTGTAGTTTGATGGTATCTCCTTACCCGCTTTCTTGAGTAGAGGCTTAACATCTGCATATTTTAGCCAGTCAGGAAATGTCCCAGTTATAATCGACTGGTTACACAGGTAACTTAGAATTGTACTAAACTCACAAGAACATGCCTTAAAAAACTTGTGCATCTACATCTACATCCATACTCCGCAAGCCACCTGACGGTGTGTGGCGGAGGGTACCTTGAGTACCTCTATCGGTTCTCCCTTCTATTCCAGTCTTGTATTGTTTGTGGAAAGAAGGATTGTCGGTATGCCTCTGTGTGGGCTCTAATCTCTCTGATTTTATTTTCATGGTCTCATCGCGAGATATACGTAGGAGGGAGCAAAATACTGGTTGACTCCTCCGTGAAGGTATGTTCACGAAACTTCAACAAATGCCGGTACCGAGCTACTGAGCGTCTCTCTTGCAGTATTCCACTTGAGTTTATCTATGATGTCCGTAAGGCTTTCGCGATTACTAAATGATCCTGTAAAGAAGCGCGCTGCTCTCCTTTGGATCTTCTCTATCTCTTCTATCAACCCTATCTGGTACGGATCCCACACTGGTGAGCAGTATTCAAGCAGTGGGCGAACAAATGTACTGTAACCTACTTCCCTTGTTTTCGGATTGCATTTCCTTAGGATTCTTCCAATGAATCTCAGTCTGGCATCTGCTTTAACGACGATCAGCATTATGTGACATTCCATTTTAAATCACTCCTAATGCGTACTCCCAGATAATTTATGGAATTAACTGCTTCCAGTTGCTGACCTGCTGTATTGTAGCTAAATGATAAGGGATCTTTCGTTCTATCTATTCGCAGCACATTAAACTTGTCTATATCGAGATTCAATTGCCATTCCCTGCACCATGCGTCAATTCGCTGCAGATCCTGCAGATCCTCCTGCATTTCAGTACAATTTTCCATTGTTACAACCTCTCGATATACCACAGCGTCATACGCAAAAAGCCTCAGTAAACTTCCGATGTTATCCACAAAGTCAATTATGTATATTGTGAATAGCGACGGACCTACGACACTCCCCTGCGGCACACCTGAAATCACTCATACTTCGGAAGACTTCTCTCCATTGAGAATGACATGCTGCGTTCTGTTATCTAGGAACTTTTCAATCCAATCACACAATTGGTCTGATAGTCCATATGCCCTTACTTTTTTCGTTAAACGACTGTGGAGAACAGTATCGAACGCCTTGCGGAAGTCAAGTAACACGGCATATACCTGGGAACCCGTGTCTATGGTCCTCTGAGTCTTTTTCTAAACCCATGCTGATTCCTACAGAGTAGATTTCTAGTCTCCAGGAAAGTAATTGTATTCGAACATAATACGTGTTCCAAAATTCTACAACTGATCGACGTTAGAGATATAGGTCTATAGTTCTGCACATCTGTTTGACGTCCCTTCTTGAAAACGGGGATGACCTGTGCCCTTTACCAATCCTTTGGAACGCTACACTCTTCTAGAGACCTACGGTACACCGCTGCAAGAAGGAGGGCAAGTTTCTTCGTGTGCTCTGTGTAAAATCGAATTGGTATCCCATCATGTCCAGCGGCCTTTCCTCTTTTGAGCGATTTTAATTGTTTCTCTATCCCTCTGTCGTCTGTTTCGATATCTACCATTTTGTCATCTGTGCGACAATCTAGAGAAGGAACTATAGTGCGGTCTTCCTCTGTGAAACAGCTTTGGAAAAGGACATTTAGTATTTCGGCCTTTAGTCTGTCATCCTGTTTCAGTACCATTTTGGTTACAGAGTGTCTGGACATTTTGTTTTGATCCACCTACCGCTTTGACATAAGGCCAAAATTTCTTAAGATTTTCTGTCAAGTACACATAGAACTTTACTTTCGAATTCATTGAACGCCTCTCGCATAGCCCTCCTCACCCTACATTTCGCTTCGCGTAATTTTTGTTTGTCTGCAAGGCTTTGGCTATATAGGTCTATAGTTCTGCACATCTGTTTGACGTCCCTTCTTGAAAACGGGGATGACCTGTGCCCCTTACCAACCCTTTGGAACGCTACGCTCTTCTAGAGGCCTACGGTACACCGCTGCAAGAAGGGGGGCTGTGAAGTTCCCTTTGCTTCCGCAGCAGTTTTCTAACTCGGCTGTTGTACCACGGTGGCACTTTTCCATCTCTTACGATCTTGTTTGGCACATACTCATCTAATGCATATTGTACGCTGGTTTTGAACTTTGTCCACTGATCCTCAACACTATCTGTACCTGAGACAAAACTTTTGTGTTGAGCCGTCAAGTACTCTGAAATCTGCTGTTTGTCACTTTTGCTATCTTTTTTAATATTTCTATTTACGGCTGAAATCATCGATGCAGTAATCGCTTTATGATCGCTGATTCCCTGTTCTGCGTTAACTGTTTCAAATAGTTCGGGTCTGTTTGTCACCAGAAGGTCTAATATGTTGTCGCCACGAGTCGGTTCTCTGTTTAACTGGTCAAGGTAGTTTTCAGATATGCACTTAAAAAATTTTCACTGGATTCTTTGTTCCTGCCACCCGTTATAAACGTTTGAGTCTCCCAGTCTATATCCGGCAAATTAAAATCTCCACCCAGAACTATAATATGGTGGGGAAATCTGCTCGAAATATTGTCCAAATTTTCCTTCAGGTGCTCTGCCACAACAGCTGCTGAGCCAGGGCAGCAGCCTGAAGACGGCTGACCGCGGCCATCAACACGCTCAGCTGTTCGCGAACAGTGGCCAGCTCCTCCTGCATCCGTACACAGCAGTCACACATCCTATCCATCCTAAGGAATCAATTTACTGTAGAGAGTTAATCAACTTTTAACTAGACTGCTAATTCACTAAAGGCGGCTGATAGCTGACTAAACTGTGGTTACTAGACACTTCTTGTTGAAAACAATGAAAATAGCACTACCTGTCTCTGAACTGTATTCAAAACAGACACTAGCACTACTGGCACTATGGCTGACTGTATTCAAAACAAACACGAAATCTATGGAACACCATTACTAGCACTCGAAAATTAAAGCTTCCTAAAAGCAAAAACACACGGAAGAAGAAGTGACAAGTAAGAAAAATACAGTTTATACTTAAATTAACGTAGCTCGCTGCACAGCAGACGTGACGCAGACGGCAATTACGACGACACTATCTTGATATTTCATCGTAACCACTAGAATGCTTTGTTTTTAAAGATTTTACTATGGAAGTTATTTCGTTTGGTGAAGAGAGTGACATAATCATGTACCTGAAGCTATTTGTAATGGCTAGTTTCAGATATTCAAGGGCATTATTTACTGATCCTGATAATCCCATTCTGTCAGTAACGGATATAAAGTACTTGTTAAATATGTTTGCCACACTATGCCCATCGGTTACTAACGTGTCATCTACCCTTAATGCTATTTGCTCCTTTTCCTTTCTGGTTCTACCCGTCTCCTCTTTCACTATATCCCATATTGCTTTTATTTTGTTCCCTGACATTGCTATCGTCTTCTCGTAGTGCATTTGTTTAGATGTCTGAATTACTTTTTTTTAATATTTTACAGTATTCCTTGTATTTAGCTAAATCATCAGCACTGGAGCTATTCTTGGTCGACAGATACATATTTTCCTTTTTGTCTTACAGGAAATCTTTATTCCTTGTGTAATCTATGGTTTTATTATAGACTTCTGTTTAATTTGAGTAACTTTTAGAGGAAAACAATTTTCAAACATGGTACTGACATTGTTCGTGAATGTGTAATATTTTTCATTCATGTCATGAGCACTATAAACATCTTTCCAGTTCATATCTTTGAGCAGTTTTCTAAAACACTCAATTTTTGGTTGATTGAATACTCTCCTGTACTCAGATTTAGCAGTCTTGATAATCTGCTTAGAATTTACATCTAAAACAAGGAGCTGCACGTCATGATCTAATAGTCCATTTATTACAGGTTTTATGATATGATTTCTTTCCTTTGATTTGTCTATAAAAATGTTATCAATGGCTGTCCTTGAGGATTTAGTGATCCTAGTTGGAAAGTTTACAGTGTGAGTTAGATTGAAAGACAACATTACTAACTGCAGTAAATGTTTACTGGAACACTGCATTACAAAATCGGTATTAAAGTCACCAGCAATCAAAATTTCTTTGTTTTTTCCTGTTAAATAACCCAAAAGAGCTTCTAGATGATTTAGGAATAGATTATAATTTCCTGCAGGTGCTCGGTAAATAGTTACTATTATATAGGATCTGTTATGGAACTCTAGTTCTGTTGCACATGCTTGTAGATGCTGCTCTAAACACAATTTACTAATTTCAATGTTCTTGAATTTATGACAGTTTTTAATAAATGTGGCAACTCCTCCTCCATCCATATCTACTCAACAAAAGTAGGAAGCTAGCTTAAATCCTGAAATGTCTAACATATCTATACCAGTGGTTACTTGATGTTCAGAGAGGCAGATTATGTCAATTTCGTTAGATGAATTCATTTCATCAATACAAATGAGTACCGAGCGAGGTGACGCAGAGGTTAGCACACTGGACTCGCATTCGGGCGGACGACGGTTCAATCCCGCGTCCGGCCATCCTGATTTAGGTTTTCCGTGATTTCCATTAATCGCTCCAGGCAAATGCCGGGATGGTTCCTTTGAAAGGGCACGGCCGACCTCCTTCCTCGTCCTTCCCTAATCCGATGAGACCGATGACCTCGCAGTTTGGTCTCTTTCCCCAAACAACCCCCAACAAATGAGTAGTTCATCAACTTTATTTCTGAGTCCCGGAATGTTCTAGTATAATAAAGATAACTGATACTGCATACTAATGGGATTATAACTCTAGTCTATCATATAGAGATTCGATATTCCTCTCTGCTCGGTTTCCGATGGGAGAAACACAAAGATAACGGCAGACTTAAAATCCACACACTCACGAAGGAGCCTCCCAAAGGCCACGTAGGTCGGCCGGCTGATGCAGTTGCCTACCGTCGTATAATCGACGTCATTAGACACGGCGATGGCGTAGCGTGCGTTGTAGTATCACACAGCCTCTTTTTCGCGGGCTGTCTGGTGAATCCGACGCTGTTTAAGATTCTGAGGCATCCAAACAGATTAGCAGTCGTGCTGCATCTCGACTATACATGTCGGTCATTTGTGACGACGACGTGTGAGAAACGTACTGTCGGAATCGGTTGCTTATTAGCGGTCACAAGAACATGAAACGTGATGAATACTACAAATTCATATTTAGTGCTTTCTGAAGATTCACACATGTTAATCTAAACCACCATATTCATTTGCCCTTATGTAAAACAGGATTAATACCGTGGAAGGTCGTGAGGGTCAAAACTGATTTTAAAATCGCGTAGGTTAGTCAACTTAACTTTCCTGGTGAAGGGACTGACACGAATCGCCCTGGAACTGCCTGTTATCCACTCTGTTTCAACAGAAGACCTCTTTGGGATTCGCAGTTAGGTTACTACTCCAGAAATTAACTGACATGGCGCGAAGTCACATCCACATATTGTAAAATTATTTCATCCTCCCATTCTCATCGCGCGCTTCAGGGTAGAACATAGATTTCACGTTTCAAGTTGCTGCAACATACTAAGCGTACTGTTGGAAGTTGCCCACCACACTGGCTGTTTACAGAGCAAGCTAACCGCCTTATGAAGGACTAGTAAACACACAGCGAATACATGTAAAAGTTTCTCCACGGATGTACAAAAAAAGCGCTGCATCAGCTTCAGGCAGTCCACAACCGCAGTCTTCTCTAGCGTTTTCCACGCATTGCCGTCTGTATCAATGCGCCTCACGTTGAGGATCATTTACGAACTTCAATTAGGCCTTAGTTTTCGTGTTTACTTGGCTCTTGAAATCAAGGAAATCCTTGGGTCGTCTTCCTACTGTTCGCCTAACCGTCCACCTGCAGTTGCAGTCACAACAGTGTCTGCAAAACGCCACGATCCACCTCCAAGAGCTAATGACAAGCGTTTACTTTTTAGACAAGAATTTCCTGTCCATAGATCATCATTAGCTATCGTAAAATGTTCACAATAGCTTACAAGATGGCATAAAATCAATGACGTCAAAAAATGTAACATGCAGAACTCATTCCTTGACAACAATGGCCAAGAATGAATTTTACATTTTTTAATGCCACTCATTTCATAGTGTCAACTCTAGCAAATATTTTAGGATATCTGACTGTCGTCTGCGAACCGAGAGGTCGTGTAATTAGGAAATGCTTGACAGTATCTCTTGACGGTGGAGCATAACGTTTTTCTAATGTTTACGATCTGTGAGGAACCACTCTCAAAATAACTGTGTCTTTCCACTACAGCGGGTTACCTGGACTTTCTTTTTTTTTCCTTTTTTCGTATCTCTTCCAGAATTATGAGCAGTACTCCTCGAGAATATCTTAGCTTTTGAAATGCCTTGTCAAAATTCAGAATTGATTGCCAGCTTTTACTATTTGACGCGATTCGATTCATATCTATTTCTATCCACACACTCATCACTTCAGCTGTCCTAAATACAAAACACATCTACCGGTTCTATGCCTTTAATGTCAAGTTCTCTTCTTTTCTCTTTGATGTGTGGTTACAGAATGTTTTAGTCGCATAGTAATTCGTTTCCTTGTGTACATTAAAACTTTCAATATAATTTTCTTTCATTAGTCGACTTTTATCCACACTAGAGATAAATTATAGCAGCAAAACTAAGATGGTTCATATATATTCTACTAATTGTATTTCTTCTTCGGTTTCACATTTTAAGTACCTGAAAATTTTCATAGTCCCGCTGAGAGTGTTTTCGTTGATATGAAATCTCTCGCCCTGACTCCTCACTCAACTCTAAATTTCTTTTATCCCGACGAATCTTAATAGGTCGGTACCACTGATCACTGTATTCGTCAATATGTCAACGTAAGTTGAATCAGTACCTTAGCTACCACGTGTTGTTAGTAGGGATTTGGTTGAAACTTGGACAAAATCTTTCTCAGAATAGTAATTCATACTCTTTACTTTGTTGTATAGTTTCTCTCATGACTTGTAAATCGTCTACTGTGCTATACCCTTTCCTACAATCATCAAAATATTAGCACGAAAATAATTTAGTATACTTTATGTGTTGCACTCCACGTAGAGTTTTCTTTCTACTGTCTGTGTAACTGAATCTGTGGGAACTAGGCCATATTGTACACGTTGCTGTCATGAGGAAAGAAGAGAATACCCGTATATGAATGTCTCCATCAGATTATGATAGTGCACACCGAACACACTGTTTCTGCAATACTGCTGACCTGTTTGTTGTTTTCTATCATCACGAACCGGAATAAGTAATGTCCATGCTTTCAAATTAACAACATAATTGTTGGCGTAATAGAAAGATCAAAGGTTGTGTTATATTGCTGACCGCCACGAGATAGTAATAACTGCTATGTAACGACGAAGTCTGAGTATAGCAACATTATTAGGCGTCAGTGGGATATGGTGTAAATCAGATCCTCCACTCATCACAGTCTAAGTGACTTTATTTCATGGTTAGATAACGCCACACAGTCTTTGTCCAACACGATTGCAGCATTCGTCGTAATTATACGACTGCCATAGAAACTGAGCTAATACCGTCCGGCTGACATGCTGCCCGGTGATTTGCAACGGGCGATGTGAGGCGCGTGTGTCTGGATACCTGTGGTGTTCCACGAGGGGCGCACCGTACGGTTTGCGTGTCTCACGGGAATAAACTCAGGACAGTCGGACTTTGGCGGCTGGGACCGGGACACAAACGTATGGTTACTGAAGAGGGGCAGCAGTCTTTTCAGTAGTTGCAAGGGCAACAGTCCGGATGGTTGACTGATATGGCCTTGTAACACTAACCAAATCGACCTTGCTGTGCTGGTACTGCGAACGGCTGAAAGCAAGGAGAAACTACAGCCGTAATCTTTCCCGAGCGCATGCAGCTTTACTGTATGGTTAAATGATGATGGCATCCTCTTGGGTAAAATATTCCGGAGGTAAAATAGTCCCCCATTCGGATCTCCGGGCGGGGACTACTCAAGAGGATGTCGTTATCAGGAGAAAGAAAACTGGCGTTCTACGGATCGGAGCGTGGAATGTCAGATCCCTTAATCGGGCAGGTAGGTTAGAAAATTTAAAAAGGGAAATGGATAGGTTAAAGTTAGATATAGTGGGAATTAGTGAAGTTCGGTGGCAGGAGGAACAAGACTTTCGGTCAGGTGATTACAGGGTTACAAATACAAAATCAAATAGGGGTAATGCAGGAGAAGGTTTAATAACGAGTAAAAAAACTGGAACACGGATAAGCTACTATGAAAATCATAGTGAACGCATTATTGTACCCTAGATAGACATGAAGCTCACACCCACAACAGTAGTTTAAATCGTTAAAATGGCTCTGACGACTGTGGGACTTAACATCTGAGGTCATCAGTCCCCTAGACTTAGAACTACTACTTAAACCTAACTAACCTAAGGACATCACACACATCCATGCCCGAGGCAGGATTCGAATCTGTGACCGTAGCAGCAGCGCGGTTCCGGACTGAAGTGCCTAGCACCGCTCGGTCACAGCGGCCGGCACAACATTTGTGCAAGTCCATATGCCAACTAGCTCTGGAGATGATGAAGAAATTGAGGAAATCTACGATGAGATAAAAGAAATTATTCAGATAATTAAGGGAGCCAAAAATTTAATAGTCACAGGGGACTGGAATTCGGTAGTAGCAAAAGGAAGAGAAGGAAAAGTAGTAGGTGAATATGGACTGGAGGAAAAGAATGAAAGAGGAAGCCGCCTGGTAGAATTTTGCATAGAGCGTAAGTTAATCATAGCGAACACTTGGTTTAAGAATCGTGAGAGAAGGTTGTATACATGGAAGAGAGCTGGAGGCACTGGAAGTTTCAGATTGATTATATAATGGTTAGAAAGAGATTTAGGAACCAGGTTTTAAACTGTAAGACATTTACAGGGGCAGATGTTGACTCTGACCATAATTTATTGGTTATGAACTGCAGACTAAAATTGAGGAAGCTGCAAAAAGGCAGGAATTTAAGGAGATGTTAGCTGAATAAAGTGAAAGAAGCAGAGGTTGTAAAGGGTTTCAGAGGGAGCATTACGGATCGATTGACAAGATCAGGGGAAAGGAATACAATAAAAGAAGAATGGGTAGCTTTGAGGGATGAAATAGTGAAGGCAGCAGAGGATGAAGTAGGTAAAAAGACGAGGGCTAGTGGAAATCCTTGGGTGACACAAAAAATATTGAATTTAATCTACGAAAGGAGAAAATATAAAAATGCAATAAATGAAGCAGGCAAAAGAGAATACTAACGTCTAAAAAACGAGATTGACGGGAAGTTCAAAACAGCTAAGTAGGAATGGCTGGAGGACAAATGCAACTATGTAGAAGCATATATCACTAGGGTTAAGATAGATACTGCTTACAGGAAAACTAGAGAGACCTTTGCCGAAAAGAGAACCACCTGCGTAAACATCAAGAGCTCAGACGGAAAACCAGACCTAAGCGAAGAAGAGAAAGCAGAAAGGTTGAAGGAGTATAGAGAGGGTCTATACAAGGGAGATGCACTTGCGGACAACCTTATGGAAATGGATGTAGAGGAACATGAGAAGTGAGAAGGGAGATACGATATACTGCGGGAAGAATTTGACGAAGCACTGAAAGAGTTAAGCCGAAACAAGGCCCCGGGATCCGACAACTTTCCTTTAGAACTACTGATAGTATTAGGAGAGCCAGCCATGATAAAACTCTTCCATCTGGTGAGCAAAATGTATTAGACAGACGAAATAGCCACATATTTCAAGAAGAATATAATAATTCCAATTCGAAAGTAAGCAGGTGCTGACACTTGTGAAAATTACCGATCTATCAGTTAAATGATGGCTGCAGAATACTAACTCTAAACATTACAGAAGAACGGAAAAACTCGTTGAAGCCGACCTCAGGGAAGATCGGTTTGTGTTCAGGAGAAATGAAGGAACACGTGAGGCAATACTGACCCTACGACTTATCGTAGAAGATAGATTAAGAAAAGGCGAACCTACGTTTATAGCATTTGTCTAGAGAAAGCTTGACTGGAAGTAATCTCTTTCAAATTCTAAATGTGGCATTGGCAAAATACAGGGAGCGAAAGGCTATTTAGAATTTGTACAGAAACATGATGGCAGTTATAAGAGTTGAGGGACAGGAAAGAGAAACAGTGGTTGGGAAGGGAGTGAGACAGGGTTGTAGCCTGACCCCGATGTTATTCAACCTGTATATTGAGAAAGCAGTAAAGGAAACAAAAAACAATGGAGTAGGAATTCATACCCAGCGAAGAGATTGGTTCAGATGGCTCTGAGCACTGTGGGATTTAACATCTGAGGTCATCAATCCCCTAGAACTTAGAACTACTTAAACCTAACTAACCTAAGGACATGACACACATCCATGCCCGAGGCAGGATTCGAACCTGCAACCGTAGCAGTCGCGCGGTTCTAGACTTAAGGCGCCGAACAGCTCGGTCACCACCAGGGAGAAGAAACTTTGAGATTTGCCAATGACATTGCAATTTTGTCAGAAACAAGGATCAGCTGAACGGAATGGACACTATCTTGGAAGGAGGATTTAAAATGAACATTAACAAAAGCAAAACGAAAATAATGAAATATAGTCGAATTAAATCAGGTGAGGCTGAGGGAATTAGATTAGGAAATGAGACACTTAAAGAAGTAAATAAGTTGCTATTTGGGAAGCAAAATAACTGATGATGGTCTAAGTAGGGAAGATATAAAATGTAGATTGGAATGGGACGAAAAGCGATTTTGAAGAGATATTTGTTAACATCGATTATTGATTTAAGTGTCAGAAAGTCCTTCCTGAAGGTATTTGTATGGAGTGTAGCTATGTGTGGAAGTGAAACATGGACGAATAACAGTTTACATAAGAAGAGAATAGAAGCTTTTGAAATGTGGTGCTACAGAAGAATGTTGAAGATTAGATAGGTAGACCACGAAACTAATGAGGAGGTACTGAATAGAATTGGGGAGAAGAGACATTTGTGGTACAATGTGACCAAAAGAAGGGATCGGTTGGTACGACACATTCTGAGACATCAAGGGATCACCAATTTAGTAAAAATCATAGAGGGAGACCAAGAGATGAATACAGAAAGCAGATTCGGCAGATTCGGCAGTCAGCTTCAAATGCCGGTTCTCAAAAGTTTCTCAACTATCTTTCCCGAAAAGAACGTCGCTTTCCCTCCAGGTATTTTCGTTTGAGTTCCCGAAGCATCCCCGTAAGACTTACGTGTTCTTCGAACCTACCGGTAATAAATATAGCCGCCTGCCTCTGAATTGCTCCGATGTCTTCCTTCGATCCGACCTGGTACGGATCCCAAACACTCGAACAGTACTCAAGAATAGATCGCACCAGCGTCCTATACCCGGTCACCCTTACGGGTAAACCACTCTTTCCTAAAATTCTCCCAATAAACCGAAGTCGACCATTCGCCTTCCTACCACAGTTCTTACATGTTTGTTCCACCTCATATCGATTTGCAACGTTACGCCCAGATACTTAAACGACTTGACTATGTCAAGCAGGACACTAGTAATACTGTACCCGAACACTACAACTTTGATCCTCATACTCATCCGCATCACCTTACATTTTTCCACATTTCAAACTTGAAATATTGTCTAAGTCGTCTTGTATCTTCCTACAATCACTCAACTTCGACACCTTACCGTACGCCAAGTCATCATCGGCAAACAACAGCAGATCGCTCTGTCCGCTGAATCATTTATGTATATACAGAACAACAGCGGTCCTATTACACTTCCCTGGGGCACTCCTGACGGTACCCTTGTCCCTGATGAACACTCGTTGTCGAGGACAACATACTGTCTTCTACTATTTAACAAGTCTTCTAACCACTCATATATCTGTGAATCAATGCTATACGCTCGTACCTTCGTTAACGACCTGCAATGGTACACCGTGTCAAATGATTTCTGCAAATCTAGAAATATGGAATCTGCCTGTTGCTCTTCTTCCATTCTTCGCAGTATATCACGTGAGAAAAGAGCAAGCTGAGTTTCGTAAGAGCGATGCTTTCTAAAACGGTGCAAATTCTTGGACATAAGCATCTCAGTCTCAAGAAAGTTTAATGTATTCAAACTGACAATATTTTCAAGGATTCTGCAGCAAGCAAAGGTTAGGGACATTCGTCTGTAATTTCGCGGGTCCACTTTTTACCCTTCTTGTGTACTGGAGTCACCTGCGCTTTTTTCCAGCCGGTTGGGACTTCGTGCTGGGCGAGACACCCACGACATATGTAAGCTGGGTAAGGGGCTAGTGCCGTAGAGTACTCTCTATAAAATCGAAGTGTGATTCCATCCGGACCTGGTGATTCATTTGCTTTCAAATCTTTCAATCGTTTCTCTACGCCAGAGGTGCTTCTTACTACGTTGTCCGTTCGGGAGTCTGTCCAATAGTCAAATGATGGTATGTTTATACGATTCTCCTGTAAGAACGATATCTCGAACATGACATTTAAAACTTCGGCTTTCGTTTTGCTATCTCCGCCGCGCGGGATTAGCCGAGCGGTCTAAGGCGCTGCAGCCATGGACTGTGCCGCTGGTCCCGGCGGAGGTTGGAGTCCTCCCTCGGGCATGGGTGTGTGTGTTCGTCCTTAGGATAGTTTAGGTTAAGTAGTGTGTAAGCTTAAGGACTGATGACCTTAGCAGTTAAGTCCCATAAGATCTCACATACATTTGAACATTTTTTTCTAGCTACAAGGATTATTAAGATATTTCCTTTGCATGTGAGATGCCGAGCTAGCTGCTCAAGACAATTTTCAGAAAAGTGTTCAAAATTATTTTACATGACTGTCTGTCTGTACCCCCCGCAATGAATCGATAGACATTCCAATGTATACGCGGCAGATTAAAATCGCCTGCAACTAGTGTTGCATGATCTGGGTATTTACAGGCTACGGACTATAGACTCCACAACTGTCCACAGCAGAATCGGATGGCCGGTAAAAACATCCAACATCTGGTACAGACGACCAAATTACTCCACTGCCACACTCAACTTCGACCTCAATAGAGACAATATTTTTGTCAATTGCAGTGAACACTCCCCCTCTCCCGGCCAGTAATCCGTCTTTCCGATGTACGTTGCGAGACTCGCTAAATACACTATGTGATCAAAAGTATCCGGACACTTGGCTGAAAATGACTTACAAGTTCGTGGCGCCCTCCATCGGTAATGCTGAAATTCAGTATGGTGTTGCGCCACCCATAGCGTTGATGAGAGCTTCCACTCCACGTTCAATCTGGTGCTGGAAGGTTTCTTGGGGAATGGTAGCCCATTCTTCACTGAGGAGAAGCCTGGCGCGAAGTCGGCGTTCCAAAACATCCCAAAGGTGTGGTATAGGATTTAGGTCAGGGCTCTGTGCAGGCCAGTCCATTAGAGGGATGTTATTGTCGTGTAGACAATCCGCCACAGGCCGTGCATTATGAACAGGTGCTCAATCGTGTTGAAAGATGCAATCGCCATTCCCGAATTGCTCTTCAACAGTGGGAAGCAAGACGGTGTTTAAAACATCAATGTAGGCCTGCACTGTGATAGTGCCACGCAAAACAACAAGTCGTGCAAGGCCCCTCCACGAAACACACGACCGCACCATAACACCACCGGCTCCGAATTTTACTGTTGGCGCTACACACGCTGGCAGATGACGTTCACCAGTCGTTCGCCATACCCACACCAGAACGCCACATTGTGTACCGTGATTTGCCACTCCACGCAACGTTTTTCCACTGTTCAATCGTCCAATGTTTACGCTCCTTACACCAAGCGAGGCGACGTTTGGCATTTACCGGCGTGATGTATGGCTTATGAGCAGCTGCTCGACCATGAAATCTAAGTTTTGTCACCTCCCGCCTATCTGTGATAGCACTTGCAGTGGATCCTGATGCAGTTTGTAATTCCTGTGTGATGGTCTGGATAGATGTCTGCCTATTACAGATTACGACCCCCTCCAACTGTCGGCGGTCTATGTCAGTCAGCAGACGAGGTGGGCCTGTACGATTTTGTGCTGTACGTGTCCCTTCACGTTTCCGCTTCACTGTTACAGCGGAAACAGTGGACCTAGGGACGTTTAGGAATGTCGAAATCCCAGCAGACACAATGAGTGCACATTGGCTTTCTTTCCAGCCCTGAACGTCGTCTGCCTAAGGGGCTCCATAACGCGCTTGACGTTGGAGCTCCCGATAACTAGTAAACCAGGCGCTTCAGTCTAGAACCGAGCGACCGCCATGCTCGCAGGTTCGAATCCTGCCTCAGGCATGGATGTGTGTCATGTCGTTAGGTTAGTTAGGTTTAAGTATGGAAGGGGTTTATTTCAGTAAATGATGATGAGGGATCCTAGGCGCGTCCGCCAAATGTCGAGGGGTTTTAACAACAATGCTCTCACTTGTTCACTTTCCCTACTGGATTGGGTCGTTGGCTCTGGCTGAAGGCCTGTTATGATACCCAACCTGTTAATTAAAACTGCCCCTTTACTAATAGTGCTCAGGGAACTGATCACTACTAAACAAACAAGGATAGCATTGAACACATTTATTGAACAATAATCTTCCTAACATCAAACTGAACAATGACATACATTTATAAGTGATTAAAATCAAGCTGGTAATGGCAATGGCGCTTAAATTCCAAAACTAACTCTTAAAGTCGGATAACGCATCTGTACTTGTTATTTTCTACTCTCTCCTTGTCAGACAGCATAAAATACGCCAGACAAACCTACTTCATTTACCGAGTTCTCAATAAGAGCGTGGCTGGAAAACTGAGCTATGGCAATCGGAGGCGTGGGTAATATCGGATTAAATGCCGAAGCTGAGATTCACGTTACCAAATGCAGCATCGTGGACAGGTCAGCAAGCTTCCGATGGCGTCTGCGTCGTCCAGGAGCCTCAATTGCAACAAAATGAATTTATTTTCGCGAACAGGCTTCCTGTTCGTAAACTCCTATTCAAAAACTAATTCTTCTTTCTTTCCAATCGTCTCGCACTCGTAAAGACAGGACACACCAGCCCAAAGGCGGAATCCAGTAACATCTTTAATAAAGTGAGGCTCAAGGAAATTGCTCTGCTCCTGTCTGCTTTCTGTGAGACAGTATTCCCAACCGTAATTGGCGAAATCAGCGTGTCTCTAACAGTAAAACACGACAGTTCCCCTAACTGAATACTAGTTTCAGTTGCAGCTGGCAGACTTATTCAAAGTCCTGCACAGCACACTGAAAAGAATTTACTCTCCTACAGCAGAGCTGAAAGCACGACGTCCGGTCGCTACAGGAGCTAAGACGCTTCTCCCAGATAACAGCTCCAAAAGCTTCCCTCTGCAAACATCAGCACCCCCACACTTTTTTCGCGCTGGCCAATTCCGTGGCTCTAGACCACCACAGTTCGCTCCCACTATTATTTCCTGGCTTCTTCCAGCCAATCAAAACATTCCGCGCCTTACTGCACCTAGAATGTTCTGGAACAAACTGAAATTCCGTTCAAAATTGAGCCCACCAATCGCGTCTCTCTGTTCGCCCTCGCGCGGGAAAAGGTCATTGCACTAGCTTAACCGCGTTTCTTAGAAAGCCCCAGAAAACGTTAAGACTCGTGGGAAGGCTCCCTTAGACGCCAGCTCGTCTCGACATAGTGGCGTCGGCGTAACGCCCAGCGCCAACGAGGCCCCTCCCTCGAAGCCCTGCCTGTGTTGTCCACGCAATGGGTGCCCACCTGCACCGGCGGCGCGTCCCCCCCAGTGGGACGCTTTCGCATGCCGACTCGTAATGGTTGGTTGTAAACTTCCGCACCCCTCTGCCCTGCCTTTGAGCAATGCCGCTTGTCCGCTCCAGCCAAACTCCGAGAAAATATCACCTGAACACCGACTTCATGCAACACGCGAATTTCGCGTTAATACGCGTCTTATGCCGTCTGATACTCTCTATATTAATTTCAATAGGCTGATTGCATGATAAATAACATAATAACCGACATCTAACTCATCTTTGCAACAATTATTATATTACAGTAAGGTGCAAAATACTGCTACCTTACAAGTAGTTCTAAGTTCTAGGGGACTGATGACCTCAGATGTTAAGTCCCATAGTGCTCAGAGCCATTTGAACTAGTAAACCTCTCCCCCCCCCCCCCCCCCCCCCTCGTGTGCCTGCTCGGACCCTGCTGAAGGAGCGGCCATCTCTCTACTTGCTGAGTGAATTGGCGACGCAGGCGGCCAGTCTTCACTTCGGCCCCCCACCTCGAGCCACACTAACGTGTTACCACCCGCCACTCACCCGGCTGTGTGGGCGGATCTACGTCGTCGGGTGCACCAGGAGGTGCCTCGGAAGCAGAAACAAGCGACACGTGCGGTGTGCCGTGTGACGCCCCAGATTCTCAGCCACCGCTACACCGCTAGACAGCAGCCTGAAGGAGACTAACCGCTGACCGTAGCAAATGCACATTCAGCTGTTTGCAAACTGTGGCCAGCTCTTCCTGCGTCCGCACACGGCATGCAAGCGTCCTAGCCATCCTAGCAAGAGTAACTATTTATGCACCTTGCTACCCACCTTGATGTTCCTCCAATGGACGCTAATGTGTTAATGAGCTACGTAAGTGTCTGTTCAGAGAGCAACTATTGCGCTACAGACTGTATGAATTTACACTTACAAAAACGCGAGATTAAACCTTGTAAACAGAGAAATACGCACGAAATTTAATAAATATACTAGGAGGAAATACCAAAAGATAAACACTTAACTTGCCGCATTGTAGTTGTAACCGTATACCAGCCGAAAGCTGGAGCCTGAGTGATCCTGCTGGCATGATAAAGCATGACCCAGTACATCACTTGTTTTGCAGTTCCACTCGTTAATAGCCAAAGAAAGTGCTCCAGTACTCGTTGACGGGTTCTCTTCAACGTCATGAGGGGGCGGCCTCCTCCAACTCGTGTTTGCGGCGTCTCCTCGGAGCACCTCAGTCGCGTCTGCTGACGTTGAAGACAGCCTTTCTCGAAGCCGTTGCGTAACTATGGCGAAGAGGGAATGCGGTGGGGTGGGACGCTGTGGAGAACGATCTCGATAAAGGCAGCAGATCTTCCACTAACGTGAGCCTCGTCATTCAGAAGGATTATATCGGTAGCTCAGCGTGTTTGGTCAGTGGGTTAGCTGCCCTCTGTAATAAAAAAAACTGAGTCAATCGATCAACAACGAACTTCAACGGATGTCTTACGACGTCCGCCCCGAGCAGATGCAACGAACAAAATGAGAAAAAAAAGAGTCCGCCCCCGGTAGCTGAGTGGTCAGCGCGACAGAGCGTCAGTCCTAAGGGCCCGGGATCGACTCCCGGCTGGGTCGGAGATTTTCTCCGCTCAGAGAATGGGTGTTGTGTTGTCCTAATCATCATTGCCGGCACGGTAGCTCAGCGTGTTCGGTCAGAGGGCTGTGTGCTCTCTGTAACAAAAAAAACTGAGTCAAGGATTCAACGATCAACTTGAACGGATGTCTTGTGACGTCCGCCCAGACCACACGCAACGAACTATATCGAACAAAATAAAAAAAAAGATGGATAGAGCGTCTGCCATGTAAGCAGGAGATCCCAGGTTCGAGTCCCAGTCGGAGCACACATTTTCATCTGTCCCCGTTGACGTATGTCAACGCCTGTAAGCAGCTAAGAGTGTTCATTTCATTGTAACTGTTGTTAGATAACTTTGGAAATTCAAGGCCTACAGTTATCAATTAATAGTTTTAGGGTTACGAACGTAACCATTTAAAACTATTTGTTTTGAAAAAAGAATTGTTATCATTATTATTACAGCCATTCTGGGCGAAGAAACTCAAAACAAAATTTAATTATCTTATTGATGAAAATTTAGCTGTGCAAGATTCTGAGTAATGATTTCTGATTATTACTATTATCACCGTTTTGGAGGAAAGATACAGTCAAAATTTAATTGTTTTTGGGATTAAAATTTATTCATTTAAATCCTGATTCTATTGAGTAGAGATTTCATATGCTTATTATCAACGCTAATTTGAGCAAAGAATATGTATTGTCAAACTTATGCTTGGGGATAAATTTTAACTATTCGAAATAGTTTAAGTACAATTATCTTACCTTATTATTATTACCATTTTGGACAGTAAAATTTGTCTTGGAGATGGAAATATAACTTTTTTTTCATTGTTCTGCGTAAGGTCTTATTATTATTACTGTTAAAGCCACCATGGGCATAAGGTACTCAGAGTCAACATTTAACTGTGTTTGGCAATAAAATTTAACGTTTTAAGATCCTATCGTTTGTAGTGGAAGTTTCTTCGAATTGTTACTGTCACCCTCCTGGGCGAAGGAGACCACATGGTTGTAGTTGTATTCATTTATTTTACTAGTCGTTATAAAGCAGATTTGGAATATCAGTGCCTGTAGCCTGAATTTGAATTAGTTTGAGATAAATATTTTAATTGTTTAAAAATTTCGGGGGGCAAAACTGTTTTCTTTAATAGTAACTTGTCTTTTTTTTTAATAAAATGTTATCGCACCCAAAATAAAATCATTATATGTGAGCCGTGGGAAAAAAAAATTGCTGTTTCGAAGAGCGCGCCGCAGCGCGTTGTGTGAAGCAGTCGCCCTCCGTTTCTGGCGGTGGCGCTGCTGTGGCAATCGCAGCTTTGGTGTCTCCCTCTGGTGGCAAAGCGGAAAGGTTGCCTGTTCACGTGCATTTAAGGGGCGCTATGAGCTCGCCAGTTGCACATTCGAGGGTTGGATTCCCTCACTTCTTCATCGAGGACTCGCACTGCCTGGGCTACTCTCAGGGTGTATCTTCGACGTGGAAGAGCCCCACGTTTTCCTTGCCGTGTTGTCTGCTCGCCGTCACTACTGCTCGCGTCCGGTCCTCCTCGCCGCCGCCTGCTGGTGCTCGTCGCCTCCTACCGGCGCCGCCGCCCTTGTCGCGCGCCGCCACCATGTCCCAGCCCACCACCACTATCATTTTCACCTCTACTTCCGCTGCTCCAACCACTATCACATGGAGCTCATCCTCCCCCCCCCTTCCCGTCCTTCCTTCTCTCCATGTCCACCCAACCCCTGCGCCATTTTCGGCTGTAACTACCCCCAACTCCCCCTCCCCTATCACTGTCGCCCCATCGACAGCTGCTGACTTTCCACTGCTCCCTGCACCGCCTCGACGGGTTCAAGCCAGCACGGATTTCAGCTCGATGTTCCACAGTCTCTGTGACACCCACGCCCCCTCCCTCTGCGTCATCCTCTGCTCAGGGTGGTACTTCCCCACGCCATCTCCCCCTGCAACCCATCCCCCAGCCCACCCTGTCGTGACTACGAAGCCTTCAAAGCGCCCAAATGTTGACCCTTCCCCCGAAATCTCCTCCGAGAAAACCCCCGATCCCCGTGACCCACCCACCCCCGTGGACACGACCCCAACCCCTGCCACTGCCACGCCTGCCACCCACACCTTTGTCCTCTCCAATCCTGACCTCAATTCCTTGATGCTCGCTCCCTCACCCTCGCCATCTGGAAATACTACCCGAATGCCCCCATCTCCCTTCTGATTCCTCGCAAGGACTCGGTCCTCTTTAAATCCCCCAATGCTTCCTTCCACATTGATCTCC
This sequence comes from Schistocerca serialis cubense, assembly GCF_023864345.2. Classification (NCBI taxonomy): domain Eukaryota; kingdom Metazoa; phylum Arthropoda; class Insecta; order Orthoptera; family Acrididae; genus Schistocerca; species Schistocerca serialis. The sequence continues at coordinate 467,923,819 of NC_064646.1, read as the reverse complement.
TCTCCCGCATCCCCCGTATCCAATTTGGCCAACATGCAACCCTCACCCCCTACTACACCCCGTCCTCTCCCCATCAGCCTCAACCTCCCCGACGTCCGCCGACCTTCACTGCTGTGATCACGAAGCTTAGCCCGTCGCATCTACGATGATGCCGGGCGGACTTTTCTCATGCGGATATTCACTGAATATTCCTCCTCCATTGACCGCCTCCTCACCGAGGGAGCCCTCATCTACAATCGCCGTCATAAGGTGGACCCCTCCCGTTCCCCAGTCCAATCCTACCGCTGCCAACGCTGCCTCACATACAACAACCATGTTACCTCTGCCTGCAAGAACCCCCCCTACTTGTCCCCACTGCAAAGCTTCACACTTCCTCAAGAATTGCCCAAACCTCACATCTCCCCCCACCTGCAACACCTGTAACGAACCACATCCTACCTACTCCTCGAAGTGAAAAGCGAAACGTGCTCCAGTCACCCCTGAGCTCACCGTCCCTGTCCATCCTGTTGATGACCCCATCCACCCCAACAACTCGCTCTGCTCTCCACCTACTGCAGAGGGCATCATCCGTTTCATCACCATTGTGCTCCAAAACATCCACCCCTTCCAGCGCTTCCACACCCTATCCCAAATCGCCCTCGCTGCCCGTTCCATCTTCCATCTTACCACCTATGCCACATACTCCCACAACCAGGCCCACTTCACCTTCACCCCCCTCACCACCCTCGTCTAACTCTCCCCTCCCATGGTACAACAACCCTACCATATCCTGTACCACAACATTCGCTCCCTGCCCACCCACAAACTTCTCTTCCTCCACACCCTCTGTCAGTACCGCTTGGATGCCTTCCTCCTAAATGAAACCTTCCTTCAACCCCGTATCTCCATCTCCACAGCTCCTTACACCCTTCACCGCACCGATAGCCCGTATCCTCTGGCGCATGGCGGAGTTGCTATAGGCCACCTCAAGCACCTCCCTGTCTGGCCCCAACCTCTCCTTAACAATCCTGCTGAGCATCTCACCCTTAGCCTCTTCTTCCCCACCCTTACCATCACCCATGCCACCATTTATGTCCGCCCTCGCACCCCCATCCCAACGATTTTCTGGCCCACATTGACTGCACCTTCTCCACCTACGTGATTGCCGTCAATGTCAATATCCATAGCCGTGATCCTGCCGACCTCCAGGGGTGGCATCACTTGCTCACCACCCTCCAGGGTGACCTGGTTCCCCTGCCTCAGCACACCCAACCCGAATCCAACACCACTCCCGATGTGGTCCTTGCCTTTCCCAACCGCCTTAGGCGCATCACCGCAGATGTCCTTGACCTCATTGGCAGTGACCATGCTCCTGTTCTTCTCACCATCTCTAATGGTCGCCATCCCTGCAACGCTCCTCGCCCCGACGTCACTTCTAAACTTGTCCATGATTACTCCCGTGCCAACTGAGATGCCTACCGGGACTCCATTCACAACCAGATTGACGGCCACGACCTTACCCTCCAATCTCCTGATGACATCTCTCGCACTGCTGCCTTCCTGCACCAGACCTTGTCTGACGACTTCGCCACCCATCTCCCCACCAAAGCCATCCACCCTCACTGCCCCGCACTGCCTCCACAGGCCGTCCTTCTCCTTCACGAGTCCCGCCGCCTCTACCGCTCTTTTCTCCGCACTCGTGACCAGGATACACTTACCCACCACCTGCAATTACAACGACACATCCGCAACCTCCTTACTGTGAAGAAACGCCGTGCCTGGCGCCAGGCATGTACACAACTCAACACCACGCTCCCCATAAACTCTTCCAAGTATTGGTCTGCTTTTTACCGCCTTACTGGGAACCGCCCCACCCCCCAGTACCCTCTCCTCCTTGATGACCATCCTTTCCCGACAACCTCAGTAAGGCCAACCACTTTGCCTCTCACCTCTCAGATGTATTTCCATCCCAGATGATCCCCACTTTGATTATTCCCTCTTCCCTGATGTCATGGACCGTACAAATACCTCTGTTCTTCCCCTTGCTCCTAGCTTCCAGTACTTGGGCCACACACCACCATCTGAACTCAACACCCATCACTACACAGGACATCAGCCTCACACTCCGCACTAAATGCAACACTGCTCCCGGCCACAACTGCATTACCTACCGCCACCTCAAACACTGCCATCCCTCCTTCCTTACAGTCCTTGGCACCCTCTACAATGTCATCCTTGCCACTAGCTTCTATCCCGACCTGTGGAAAACCTCTCGTATCCTAATGTTCTCCTCTTCCTATCGTCCTATCTGTCTCACATCGGTGTTCAGCAAGCTCTTGGAATCCATCCTTTCCCAGCGCATCCATCACCACTTCCACCAAAACCACCTCCTCCCCAACACCCAATGTTGCTTTCGACCTTCCTTCTCTGTCGATGACCAACTCCTCCGCCTCACTCATCTCCTGTCCCTCCAGCTTAACTCCCGTCGCTCCGCCATTTTTGGTTCCCGCAACCTCAAAAAGGCCTACGACTGTGTCTGGCATCCTGGTCTCCTGTTTAAACTCCTATGCCCTTTCTATCAACTACATTCGTCTGGTGGCCTCCTTCCTCTTCTGCCGCCCCTCCTATGTTACCATCCAAAATGCCAATTCCCACACCTTCTACCCCTCTGCATGTGTGCCCCAGGGCTCTGTCCTCCTCCTGTACACGGCAGATGTGCCCCAACCCCCTCCCCAGAACACCTCTTGCAATATGCTGATGACACCACATTCCTCGCCCTCGCTCCTACCCTCCAACGGTCCCAACGCCTTCTCCAGACTCACCTTGATCTTTTTGCTGCATGGTGTAACCAGTGTCTCCTGAACATCAATCCTTCCAAGACCCAAGCAATCATCGTAGGTCGTACCACTCACTCCTTCCGGCTCCTGGATTTCTCCCTTACAGTCTGTGTGCCCGTCCTGTTCACCTCACCCCCACCCTCACCTACCTTGGCCTCACCATTGCCGTTACCTCATCTGGATCCCTCATCTCCGCTCCATCCAATCCAAAGCCCACAACCGCCTCTGACTCCTCAAACTCCTCTCTGGCCGGACATGGGGGTTGCACCCCTCTACCATCCTCCACACCTAGAAGTCCTTAATCCATCCCATCCTCTGTTATGCCAGTCCTACCTGGATATCTATAAGTCCCTCCAGATCCTTGATCATCATTCACTCCGCCTCGCCTTCCGTATACGCGTCGCGTCCCCCACGCGGATCCTCTATGACCTCATTCCTTTCCCCCTGCCACGTCTTCACTGTTGTGTCCCCCCTACCCTCCATCTCTACACCCTTCATCTCCTTTCCCAAGGTGGCTTCCTTCAACTCCCCCTCCCAGATGATGCCCTCTCTCCCTCCATTTATCGCTCCTATCAACTCTGATCCTCACTCCCCCTCCTTTCCTCTGTCCTTTCCCGGGCTCCCTCTCCCCCCCTTCCATCCTCTTTTTCCCCCACCTCCCCTCTCTCTGACCCCTTCTCTCTCTCTCGAGTCCTTTTGCATTTCCCTCCTCTGCTTCTTCTCATTCCCTCTCGTGTCTGCCCTGCCGCTCTCCTTCCTTATGAGTCTTCTCCCTCCTTGGTTCCCCCCTTTGGTTTTTTCCTCTCCTCCCTCCTTGTTCCCCCCCCCCCCCCCAATCTGCCTTTGGCTCAGGAGTGTCGTCTTTGTGCCGCCATTTTCGTGCAGTGTTTTACAGTGAGTGTTTTACAGTGAGTGTTCCGTGTTGTGTCTTTTGGAAAGTGTTGCAAACGACCATCATACTGTCGCTGGGTTTGATTATTTTATCTCTTGCGAACAGAAACCAGACTGTCGCCATGTTTTTTAATTGTGTGTCTACTATGTTACTTGTCTGATTCCTGTGTATTTTATTAACATTGCCAACCCCTTTGCTTTCTGTTTTAACTTTCCGCATTTTTCCGCCATTTTACCGTTTTATCGCCTGTTTTTTCTTGTTTCTTTTCTTCTTCCTTTTTTAAAAAGTCTGTAGGCTGTAGAGCAGCGTACTAAGCTGCTGCCAGCCCGCCCCCTTGGGGGGAAATTGAAAATCAAAAAAGAAAAAAAAAACTCGCCAGTTGGTCAGTCGGAGTGAGGCTAGGTCAGTCTCGCGTCACCAGTCGCTGGTCTGTCTCTCGTTCGCATTTGTGCGGCAGTGAGGATTTGTCTGTCGTCGGAGTGCGAGTATGTCTGTCGTTTGGATCAAACTTTAAGCCAGAAAATGAGAGTCTTGCCACTCCGTCAGTAACAGAACTCGGCTAGTGGTCGCCCGGTCGGGGCTGAGTTCCTACATCTGAGTCTGCGTGTTAGGCCGCCAGTCTGCTCGAGTTGCTCGGGCAACGGTCATAGGCGGTTGAATCGGTCAGTTGGTCGGTAGCGCACTGAGACAACAGATGACTTGTCCGCCTTGAGCGTCGCCGCATGTGGGGTCGCCACGTGAGTCCAGTGGGCCGCGTCGTATAAAAAAGGGGTAGTGGCTTCGCGGTTCACACGAGAGCAACAGGAGTGAAACCACGACATCGGCCTGGCCGGGGCGAGCTGCGACGCCGTTAGACGGGAGATCGGCGCGCCTTCCTGCGTCCATTGAAGCGGCTGGCAGCGGACGGTTCGGGAGAGCGTTGGGGGTGCTGCGGCAGGTCTTGGCCAGAAATCGCAGTTTATTAGAAGTTAAGTGATTGGAGTTATGTTGTTTCATTTATTTGCTAAATTGTACTTGTTTTCTTGGTGAGGTCACCAGCCGCTTTGTTTTGGGGTCGTCCCACCATTCTTCTCAGTTCGCCCACCCGCAGGATGGTGGTTATTTGGGAATTGGGTGGTCCGTTTTTCTCTTGTGGAGTTGGGGAGGGTTAGAGCAATCTGCGGTTCGGGTTGTTCAGTAATCCCCCTGTCAATCTGCCATATGTTTGTCGGATTCGGTGTTAACGAATTTATAGAATTAAGTTGTAAAGGCCTAATTCCTGAAATATGTTTTTGTCTTGCCTATCATCTTGCGAGGCGGTATATGTGTAATGAAGAACATGTACATTTTATGTAAGTCTGAATTTCATGGGCTTTATTTAAATGCCGGCCACGGTGGTCTCGCGGTTCTAGGCGCGCAGTCCGGAACCGTGCGACTGCTATGGTCGCAGGTTCGAATCCTGCCTTGGGCATGGATGTGTGTGATGTCCTTAGGTTAGTTAGGTTTAAGTAGTTCTAAGTTCTAGGGGACTGATGACCACAGCTGTTAAGTCTCATAGTGCTCAGAGCCATTTGAACCATTTATTTAAATGGTCATTTTTATAAAGTTGCCTCCCTTCCACCGTAAGAGTCCTTTTAAAAACAAATTGCACTTTCGGTGGCAAATAATTTCTTAGTGTGTGTGTTTGTACGATTTCCATCCCTCTTACGGGGTGCATAGTTAATGTGTTTGTGTGAGCTGTTAAAATTTTTAGTTTAAAGTAATCTGGTGTGTTGCAGATTTGCACCAGTGCAGTCTTTCAGAGGTTGTTGTGAGCGGTCGTGACTACGGCCGTGTTGAAAGGGAGCAGGCAAGCTTCTCAGCCCGAAGGCTCCTACTGTGAATATTGTTCTTTCTGCCTCTAAATAAAATTGTAACTTGATATTTCGAGGGTGCTTTTCTGCTTATAAATTTTAAATCTGTTTTTGAATAGGCTTCTATGAATAAAATTTCCATTTGTTAAAGGTAATTTCATTTTCATCAGTTACACCCTGGCAACTACTTCCACGCTCACCTAGTGTGATTGAATGTGTTAGTGTTCTTGATGCATCGCTAGTAAATAAAGTATATTCTTTAAAAAAAGATTTTGAAGGTAAATTCACGTTTCAGTGTGCTGGTGCCCTTTCATGTTTTCCTGGTCCAGCCCTCCGCTCCACAGCCGTTACTGCTGTCTCCTCTGTCGTTGTTTTTTCTTCACCCAAACTGAAACATCATCCATTAGGTAATACACTTCCGTAATGTGACATCTACTGTATGTGTCCACCTGTGTCTGCTGTTCGCCAAAAAGTTTTGTGTGACGGAAGCGGATGATACTCCAGGAATCCGTGCAGTGGTACACTCTCGCCGGAGACTCTCTTCACATTCTGCCGCAGCGCCACACGCTCCCGCCACGTGCTCCACGAGCGGCGGCGCCTGCTGCACACGCTGTCTCTCGGCTGCTCGGTACCTGGAACTGTCCAAATGGCTCTGCACACTGCCCTGAGATCGGCCCTCACTTCTCCCGAAGGACGCACGATGGGCAATTCCCGGACAGATTTGAAGCTCGTTGACTTCCGATAAAGCAGACCCGCGTATCAGCTTATCGCCAACTTCGAGTGCTGATTGCCAGGTCCGACGTTTGTAGATAAATCCCGCTTAACATTGAGAGAAGAGTTGGTAACACTTGTATAGTATGTTTCCCCTTCTGTATAAACAATCCAAATTTTATAACATTAAGTTCGATACCTTAAAAAATTATAAATATATTGTAGGCTGTGCATCTATCGAAGCCCTAGGACACCTCTTGTTACCCGAAATGTGCAATGTCTGAATGCTTTCATTGCTTGTTTTACACTTCTCACTGCGAAAGTGGACAGTTGAACTGTCTGTGAATACGAACATCAGTCCGTAGGTTATGGCATAGTGTACAGGATTAGACCGTCGTAATCCTGACGTTAACATGAGTTCCGCCTGACGTATCAGAATAGTCCGATATGAAACAGGCAGAAGAGGCACACTCTTCTATAAAAATGTACAGTTGTAACATTAATTTCATAAACCTATAGTCGTTTCTCGGAGAGTTATGGCACGAGAGTTTTATGAAAAAATGCATTTCTTCTGCTTATACTGGTAACAAATTTAAATTATGACCTTGAAATATTCGCGAGACAAAATTTAGAATATCAAGTGGAGACACTGCCGTGCTTCCCCACTTCTGTCAGTTTCGTTACAAAACCAGAGACAGGCTGTGGCGTAGACACGAACCGGGGGCTGCGGGGCGCGCACCGTCCAGACACAAGTGGCGGGGCGGCCAGCGACGAGACGCAGCGAATGCGACAGAACGCGTCGGCTTCGTAAGACACACCACAGCTAGATCTTTTGCAGTTCACAAACGTTCAGCAGTGAAGGAGATATTAGATACATCCGTTATCGTTGTAAAAGACAAGAAATATTCGACGTAATGAAAGAACTGCACATATATCTCGACCGCTTCCATACTTTGTACACAGTGTCGAAAGGTTTGACAAAGTGAAGGATAGCTTTCAGAGAAGAGCGACGAAGAGGATGCATGCTACTCGTCTGGAAGAGAAGCTATGAATATCGTTCACATTGTAAGACGTGAGTATTTCTATTGTTTATTGTCAAATCACAATTTATGAAAGATGTTTATATTTTATTAATAGGATTAAGTAGGAATAATTAATATTTGTCATGTTGGAAATAATTGTGGTAGCTGGGAATGTCTACACCAAAGTATTGTTGGCAAGAGAGACCGAAATTGATATAATTTTAAAAAGGGTGGGAGAGACTGCGTACGGATACATTTTAAGAAAAGAGCGGGAAAGACCGCGCATTGATACATTTTGTAATGGTAGTAGCGATTGTCTGCACCAGAAAGCATTGTTGGTAGGAGAAACGGCACTTTAGCGTTCGTAGGAAGTCAGTAGTAAGCGAGAAGTGAAGCGAGTCGGTAGCAGGTCTGAAGCGAGAGGTTGAGAGGAGCGGTGTGCCTGCCAGCCACTAGCTATGATTTACAAGAGATTATAAACGGATGTACAGAGACATCAGCTAACTATTATAATAAGAGGAACTAATATTATTGAATTAATTTTTTTGAGAAACTCAACACTACTGAAGGTATGTTTGCGCATTGCTAGTTGTAAGACTATTGTAAAAAGTAAGTCTCATTTGAACGTTTGTAAAATCATTTCATTCAGAATATAATTAACTTTTGCCAGCAATATTGCATTTCTAATTATAATCCATCCCAAAAACCATCAACGTAAAACTTTGCAAAATTTTATTGTTGTCAAAAAAAAGTTTAACTATGAATTACGTAATTTCAGTCAAATTAATTATAGAATAACGTCAGCTTTGCTATTAAAGAATAACGTCAGCTTTGGTAATAAATACAGCCACTTATTATGAAGGCCCACCAGCAGCTAATAGAGTATAGTAAAACAGAGTAAGTATATTCATGTCGCAGTTCGATGTAGCAGTCAGATGGCGATCCAGTAACAGTAAAAAAGGCAAGGAACAGTTTTGGGTTATTGCAGATAACGACTGAGGGCCATGACGACGACACATTCTATGTTTCGTCGAAATAATCAGAAAATCACTTTTAATAAGCAGCAATTAAATTTGTACCAGAGGATAGAGAAAGAGAATAAATTTCAAAGGGAAGATTTCATTTGTTATTATTAAGCAAGAGATAGAAATCCTAAGAAAAGGTTACATAGTTTGTTGTAAAAGGGAATGTTATCATTAACAAAAGAGATATAGAGGAGACGAGGGGAAGGTTTCGACACTAGTTGACTAAAAACCAGTCTGTTTGTTAAGCAGGCATTTGTTTAAACCGTTTCGTAAAAGCACGAATACACAATCATTGTATGCTGCTGCAGTTATGGAGTGCAACATTAATACAGCTTTCTTCTTTTACTGGTACTAAACTGTTGGATGTTCATTCAAACTGCTTTCATTCTACTCTCTGAAAGGCCATCCCACAGATCAGTCAACTGCACATAATACGTCACAGGATTTGTAGCAGAACCTTCAACGTGAACAAGTGCCTATTTTCGGTTTTTACTGTTAAATATGGAAAGAAGTCGGATAGCAACGTAAATAATTTTAGTGGTATTTTATTTTGTTATTCCTATGCAAATTCGAAGCTTTTTTACTTGAGACCAAACGTGCTTTCCTCTGTATTTTCCAGTATTGATAATGGCTAGGCACTAACCGAAATCTAGATTTAAAAAAAAATGCTGAATAAAATCTGCAAGAAAAGGACGACTGATTGCTGTGCTCTATCATTTAGAATGCCAAATGGGAGGAAATGACAAACCGATTCTACCCTCTACGGAACCAGCCTAACTGCGTCGGTAGTGTCGATGCTGAACACGTAAGATTAATAAAGGCACCACTATTCTGGGTACTTGCTTTTGTGAACCGCAAATGGTTTTTCAGTTGTATGGTTAGGCATTGTATACGTATATATGCTGTTTGTAACAGTGGTCACAGGTGAATATGGAAGCAACTGCCATGGACGAGCTTTTCAGAACAGTAACAACGGCGTCTTAATCTACCAGACGCAGCTTCATTACCGGCTGAGACGTACAAGGGTCGTTATTATTTCGTGGCAGACGAGGCTTTCTCCCCTTCTCACTAATATACTTAATGAAATCTTTCTTACGGAATCAGCTGATAAACGAGTGCGGAATATATAACAGCAGACTGCGATGGAGGCCGGCCGTTGTGGCCGAGCGGTTCTAGGCGCTTCAGTCTGGAACCGGGCGACCGCTACGGTCGCAGGTTCGAATCCTCCTCGGGCATGGATGTGTGTGATGTCCTTAGGTTAGTTAGGTTTAAGTAATTCTAAGTTCTAGGGGACTGATGACCACCGATGTTAAGTCCCATAGTGCTCAGAGCCATTTTTTTTTTTTTTTTTTTTTTTTTTGAACTGCGATGGAGTCGAAAATTACGATCACATCTGGCAACTTCACAATATACACGGGAATATCTTTGCACTTACTACGTACAACGCCCTCCTATTCCATTTCTAGATAAGGACCGCATTCTCTATACACTCATTTTCAGATTAACAATTAATTGCAATATACACTCCTGGAAATGGAAAAAAGAACACATTGACACCGGTGTGTCAGACCCACCATACTTGCTCCGGACACTGCGAGAGGGCTGTACAAGCAATGATCACACGCACGGCACAGCGGACACACCAGGAACCGCGGTGTTGGCCGTCGAATGGCGCTAGCTGCGCAGCATTTGTGCACCGCCGCCGTCAGTGTCAGCCAGTTTGCCGTGGCATACGGAACTCCATCGCAGTCTTTAACACTGGTAGCATGCCGCAACAGCGTGGACGTGAACCGTATGTGCAGTTGACGGACTTTGAGCGAGGGCGTATAGTGGGCATGCGGGAGGCCGCGTGGACGTACCGCCGAATTGCTGAACACGTGGGGCGTGAGGTCTCCACAGTACATCGATGTTGTCGCCAGTGGTCGGCGGAAGGTGCACGTGCCCGTCGACCTGGGACCGGACCGCAGCGACGCACGGATGCACGCCAAGACCGTAGGATCCTACGCAGTGCCGTAGGGGACCGCACCGCCACTTCCCAGCAAATTAGGGACACTGTTGCTCCTGGGGTATCGGCGAGGACCATTCGCAACCGTCTCCATGAAGCTGGGCTACGGTCCCGCACACCGTTAGGCCGTCTTCCGCTCACGCCCCAACATCGTGCAGTCCGCCTCCAGTGGTGTCGCGACAGGCGTGAATGGAGGGACGAATGGAGACGTGTGTCGTCTTCAGCGATGAGAGTCGCTTCTGCCTTGGTGCCAATGATGGTCGTATGCGTGTTTGGCGCCGTGCAGGTGAGCGCCACAATCAGGACTGCATACGACCGAGGCACACAGGGCCAACACCCGGCATCATGGTGTGGGGAGCGATCTCCTACACAGGCCGTACACCACTGGTGATCGTCGAGGGGACACTGAATAGTGCACGGTACATCCAAACCGTCATCGAACCCATCGTTCTACCATTCCTAGACCGGCAAGGGAACTTGCTGTTCCAACAGGACAATGCACGCCCGCATGTATCCCGTGCCACCCAATGTGCTCTAGAAGGTGTAAGTCAACTACCCTGGCCAGCAAGATCTCCGGATCTGTCCCCCATTGAGCATGTTTGGGACTGGATGAAGCGTCGTCTCACGCGGTCTGCACGTCCAGCACGAACGCTGGTCCAACTGAGGCGCCAGGTGGAAATGGCATGGCAAGCCGTTCCACAGGACTACATCCAGCATCTCTACGATCGTCTCCATGGGAGAATAGCAGCCTGCATTGCTGCGAAAGGTGGATATACACTGTACTAGTGCCGACATTGTGCATGCTCTGTTGCCTGTGTCTATGTGCCTGTGGTTCTGTCAGTGTGATCATGTGATGTATCTGACCCCAGGAATGTGTCAATAAAGTTTCCCCTTCCTGGGACAATGAATTCACGGTGTTCTTATTTCAATTTCCAGGAGTGTATTAAGTTTTATTTTCGCTGTGGCACAAGAAGATGGTTTAGGCACTAGATTTACTGCTAACGGTGGCACAAATTGATTCTGATATGAACTGTTTTGATCATATGAATCTTCTTCATACTTTTAGTCTGGTTTCAGAATGTTACGAGTTCACTCAAGTGATAGCAGTTACAAAATTTACAGTTTTAAACACGGCTGTTTCTCGGCAACCGTATACTAGTTTCAACATAGGATTACACAGCCAACAGGTTGAAAATAACTGTTTGGTACACTGAGCTAGGTTTCGACGCCACTACGAATCTCTTCATCAGAAACTTTGAGGAACCGTAAAACTACATTGCGAGAAGGCAATGGCCATAATTAAGAACAGATATACTCAAGTCAAAAAGTAAAACAAAACACGTCACCAATAATGAGATTTATTGGCTTACTAGGTCCGTTTACTTTCGCCACCGTTTGTCTTGCACAGTACGATTGCAGTAGAATGCACAATTATTATCGTGTCATTGAGGATATTTGTCATTTATTTCACAAAACTTTACTTTAAACTCCACATCATCTCGCATTTCAACACTTCAAAGAGCGACACTTTGAAGTCCAGCATGTCTGATTTGGAATTCCTTGAGAGTAGTCTACGCAAATACTGAAAATGTTTAAAATATTCGAGAAAGTGTGTTCAGTCACATTAGATACAATTACTACTTTACGAACACACGATGTTTAGACATTGTTGGATATGGATAATTTAGAATAATGAAACACGAAAGAAGTGTTACTTCACCATCTCCCACTTCAGCCAACTTGGATACAGTTTTTGACGTTATATGTCGATCATTAAAGAAGAAGAAACTGGCGAAATTACACTACTGGACATTAAAATTGCTACTCCACGAAGATGACGTGCTACAGACGCGAAATATAACCGACAGGAAGAAGATGCTGTGATATACAAATGATTAGTTTTTCAAAGCATTCACACAAGATTGGCGCCGGTGGCGACACCTACAACGTGCTGACATGAGGAAAGTTTCCAACCGATTCCTCATACACAAACAGCAGTTGATCGGCGATGCCTGGTGAAACGTTGTTGTGATGCCTCGTGTAAGGAGGAGAAATGCGTACCATCACGTTTCCGACTGTGATAAAGGTCGGAATGTAGGCTATCGGGATTGCGGTTTATCGTATCGCGACATTGCTGCTCGCGTTGGTCGAGATCCGATGATTGTTAGCAGAATATGGAATCGGTTGGTTCAGGAGGGTAATACGGAACCCCCTGCTGGATCCCAACGGCCTCGTATCACTAGCAGTCGAGATGACAGGCATCTTATCCGCATGGCTGTAACGGATCGTGCAGCCACGTCTCGATCCCTGAGTCAACAGATGGGGACGTTTGCAAGACAACAACCATCTGCACAAAGTTCGACGTCGTTTGCAGCAGTATGGACTATCAATTCGGAGACCGTGGTTGGGGTTACCCTTGACGCTGCATCACAGACAGGTGTGCCTGCGATGGTGTACTCAACGACGAACCTGGGTGCACGAATGGCAAAACGTCATTTTTTCGGATGAATCCAGGTTCTGTTTACAGCATCATGATGGTCGCATCCGTGTTTGGCGACATCGCGGTGAACGCACATTGGAAGCGTGTATTCGTCATCGCCATACTGTCGTATCACCCGGCGTGCCATTGGTTACACGTCTCGGTTACCTCTTGTTCGCATTGACAGCACTTTGAACAGTGGACGTTACATTTCAGATGTGTTACGACCCGTGGCTCTACCCTTCATTCAATCCTTGCGAAACCCTACATTTCAGCAGGATAATGCACGACCGCATGTTCCAGGTCCTGTACGGGCCTTTCTGGATACAGGAAATGTTCGACTGCTGCCATGGCCAGCACATTCTCGAGATCTCTCACCAATTGAAAACATCTGGTTAGTGGTGGCCGAGCAACTGGCTCGTCACAATACGCCAGTCGCTACTCTTGATGAACTGTGGTATCGTGTTGAAGATAGATGGGCAGCTGTACCTGTACACGCCATCCAAGCTCTGTTTGATTCAATGCCCAGGCGTATCGAGGCCGTTATTACGGCCAGAGGTGGTTGTTCTGGGTAATGATTTCTCAGGATGTATGCACCCAAATTGCGTGAAAATGTAATCACATGTCAGTTCTAGTATAATATATTTTTCCAATGAATACCCGTTTATCATCTGCATGTCTTCTTGTTGTAGCAGTTTTAATGGCCAGAAGTGTATTTGTGAAATGACTGTCCTTAATTTAGTGAAACATCTCGGCTTTCTTCATTGTGCACTATCAGTTAACAGGAATCCATTCCTTTTTACTTTACAATGTATTTCCTAATCCTTCACGACGAAACTAATTTTCGTTATTTAAATAAGTAAACTGTTTTACATACTGCTCTTGTTATTCGGAAATGATAATGACGTAAATTCCATTACAGCATGACAACTGTGCAGCCTATACTGATTACAATGAAACCACCTGCTTCAGTTCTTCGCTTCACTGTTTGTGAAATGCAATCGAGTCTCATTGGGGGGGTCTCAAGTTTGAACGCCACTATGTCCTCGTATTCTCGTTTCTTCGAGCTGCTTGTAGGAATCGTATTAACTTGAAACAACAGATATTGAGATTTCAAGCATTTGATTTATTTCATTTAATTTATTTTTCTCTTTTCTTGAAACAAACAGTTCTTCTTTGCGCGCGGTGTGGCCGCGCAGTTAGTGGCTCCATGTCAGTGTTTGCTCGGACCCTCCCGTCGGAGGTTCGAGTCCTCCCTCGGGCATGGGTGTGTGTGTTGTTCTTAGCATAAGTTAGATTAAGTAGTAAGTCTTGGGACCGATGACCTCAGCAGTTTCGTCCCATAGGAATCCACACACATTTGAGTAGTTCTTCTTTCTTGTTTGACTTTTATTTCCTCTGAAGCTGCGCCTGATTCGGATCTTTCTGCCTTATACATTAAGCACAAGAACCTGCAACCACACAGCCTTTCCAAAGCAGTTCACCGCGTGTACTAGGTGCGTTTCATTTCTGCTCGTAATCTTGTCTCTGTGGTGTGAGGAAAGTTCTTAGACGTACTTCAGATACTTGATAGATCGCCTGATAAAGACAAAAGGCACCTCCTCAAGTGTTTTGTTTACCAGGTTCAGCTCACTCAAGCAGAGACGCCTGGAAAACGGCAGATCCATTTGGACTGCCGGCCTTTCGTAATTATGATCATTACAGTGTTTGCTTATCAGTATTGTGGCAAGGCGTGTTTGATCTAACAGCGACTGCGCACTAAAGAGGGTCAGCATTTACTTGCACTGGTTAACTCTTAGCTGCTACGTATGTTGACAGGAGCACAATTACTACAGAGGGGTCTCTCAGATCGCCTTTTTATTTTTTATGTATCAAACTTCAGTTTCGATGTATACAGTTACATGACTTTCTGTTGTTCGTTACACTTCTTAGATACAGGCGTTATGGAAATTTGCATTTTTTAAATGATGCAGAATTTGTAACACTTCGAAAACTAAAACACAGCAAAATTTGTAGTTTATTATTATTTTATGTATTACTAAAATAACAGCACATAGTGACCTCCTACTCATCAGGTAGATAGTATTAGACATCCGCAACATAAGTATACGGAAAAACACATTTCAGCTATGACAAATTGTATTTGGAATTAGCTTTGAGTTTACTACTCATCGTTTCAGCCTTAGAGTGATTATTCCAACCCATAATGCTAAGAAAGGAGAAATTCCGCCCATTTTTTATTTTAAAAATGAAGAAGAAATTAATTACCTATTGTATCGTTCCGAGGCCCTGAATCGAATTTCAGTTGCTTTCAGCCTGCATCCATTCCGCACAAACCCTCCACAATTCTGCAATCAAACTGGAACACCGAACTGTTGTCACGGATACAACAATAGGCTGATGTTTTTCGTTTTTCGAAAAAAGAATGTTTGTGTATCTGAGGCTCTTGTCTCCAAACCACCAAGTTTTCTCTGAGACTTCTCGGAATCTGTAGCAGTCCAGGCAGTTTCAAGAGAACACTGAGTTGTCTTGTTCTTACGTTTGGTAGCGGCTTCTGTTTTCTCCCAAAAAAAAAAAAAAAAAAAAAAAAATTCTGTTCTTATCGAAGAAGTACGATTCTCCATCGTCATATCGCCATCACTGTCAATTTCCTTCTCCGAATTAGTATCGTGATCACTAAATACCCGAAATCAGGATCATTATCACTGTCATCAAAGTTATCAACTGAGAATTCGCTGAGGCGTTGTCGAACGCCCATATCCCTCTCGCATCGAAAACGCTGCATAGAACGCCTAACTTTCCTCACCACGAAGAAACGGTAGCGTTCAACAAAAATACAGTATGCCCACCCTGTGGTACGTATGTGAGACTTGTCGAGGCCTAGCTCGCCAGCCAGTAGGAAGGCACACTGACGAGAATACTTCACCTTAAAATATCACAAGACAAAAAACTGTAGCAGTCTGAGAGACCGTCAACAGTAGTTAAGGGTTAATCAGATCCTCACGTCACTTGACTGTTATCCTCTCGGTCTGTTCCGTTGCTCCTGTATGCAGAGGAAAGCGCGTATCGTGAGATGTTTTCGGAGGGCGACGAAAGCATTCGCAAAAGGCCCGGTCGTCGGCACAGTAGGTGACGGCTGGGGGGCTGCGTCAAAAGCGGACCTCGCTCGAGGAGGGAGAGTCCATATCTCTGGCAAACGGGGCCCGGTAGCTGGTGTGAGCGCCGGCTGGCTGCAGTGTCCGACAGCTTGGCAGCGCCAGGGTGGTAGGCGCCACAGTGGAACGTCCCACGTCCGGTGGCGACTGTTTCGACACCTCCTCGGCATCTGCTGGCTGAACGGACGAACGGCTCTCTTCAGAGATGCATATCTGCAGGCGCTGTCAAAGTTCCGTTTCCAAGTAAAACCTGGACCCGCGCACCGGGGCCGCCGACTGTGTGTCGCCCATGTCGACAGCAAATTTCTCTGGTTCGTTTCTGGTTCTCGCGTCTATTCACTTCCTCCGCGCGCAACAAGCGCCCATTTTGATTGGAAATCAGACGGTGACGTCATGGGAGGTAACGAGACATCTCTTAACATTTTGGCAGAAAGTAATTCTATTGGGAGCCCGCCTGGCTAGCGCGCGGTCTAACGCGCTGTTTCCCGAGCGGGAAGGCGCGCCGGTCTCCGGCACGAATCCGCCCGGTGGATTAGTCGTCCAGTGTGCCGGTCAGCCTGTGGATTGTTTTTAAGGAGGTTTTCCATCTGCCTCGGCGAATACGGTGTGCTTCCCCTTATTCCGCCTCACTTACACTATGTCGCGATTGCTGCGCAAACACTGTCTGCTGCGCGAAGTAGCCGCGCGGTCTGGGGCGCCTTGAGGCGGTTGGCGCGGCTCCTCCCGTCGGAGGTTCGAGTCCTCCCTCGGGAGTGGGTGTGTGTGTGTTGTCCTTAGCGTAAGTTCGTTAGTTTTAGTAGTGTCTAAGCCTACGGACCATTGACCTCAGCAGTTTGGTCCCATAGTGCCTTACCACAAATAAAAAAAAAAAGACACACTCTCTACGTACGCATACACCATAATTACTCTAAGAAGTCCTGTTTCTCCTGCCACCGAACTTCACTACTTCCCACTGTATCTAACTTTAACCCATTCATTTCCCTTTTTAAAGTTTCTAAGCTACCTGACTGATTAAAGGATCTGACATTCCACACACTGATCCGTAGAATGCCAGTTTTGTTTCTCCTGATAATGACGTCCTCCTGAGGAGTCCATGCCCGGAGATGCGAATGGGGGACTATTTTACCTCCAGAATATTTTACCTAAGAGGATGCCATACACTATAGCTGTATGCCCACAGGAAAAATTACGGCTGTACTTTCCGCTTGCTTTCAGCCGTTTGCAGTACCAGCATAGCATGGCCATTTTGGTTGATGTTGCAAGGCCAGATCAGTCAACCACTCCTTGCAACTACTGAAAAGGCTGCTGTCCCTCTTCAGGAACCACACGTTTGTATGTTTGTCTGGCCTCTCAACAGATATCGCTTCATTGTGGTTGCACTTACTGTATAACTATCACGTATCACTGACGCACACAAACCTCCCTACCAACGGAAAGCTCCATGGTTTATTGGGGGGGGGGGAGGGTTCAGATCTGGGGAGATGATAACTTTCATTTCTGTTTCACCAGTTCCCTGCAGCCCACTCGAAAATGCTTAAGGCATAATCAAGTAATTCTTCCCTATTTTTATCAACTTTCTTTTTGCCTTTATCACATGTGAATACCCTTTTTATTTCTCATATCATTTATGTTCTTATGAGAGAAAATAAATTGGGAAATCCGAACATGTTGTAAGTGGGCTGCTTCTATGTTGTCAGCGCTGTGTGGCGCTTCGCATTGGATCTCTGACTGTGCTTTCTTTCTAAGA
Organism: Schistocerca serialis cubense; assembly: GCF_023864345.2. Lineage (NCBI taxonomy): Eukaryota > Metazoa > Arthropoda > Insecta > Orthoptera > Acrididae > Schistocerca > Schistocerca serialis. Next base: position 467,906,135 of record NC_064646.1, on the reverse strand, counting down.
GACTCCTGTGGCTGGTTGGACTCATTGGAAGTTAATCACCAGTAGTGTTGGGCAGTTGGAAGAGTCGCCAGCAGTGATGGAAGTACTGTTGGGCAGTTGGAGGTGAACAACCAGCAGTGATGGGTGTTAAATGTGAGAAGTTAGCATTAACGGACGGCAGAGGTCTAAAGTGTTGGCGTAGGCTAACGATCTAGAAGTATCTGACTTGGAGATTGAAAATTATTCGTGATTATGTATCTTTGTACTGGATGTCAATGACGATTTATATTCATGTTTGAATTGGATGTCGCATTATGAAGGTAAAAAAAAAAAATACATTGTTTGGTTTGCAACAAAATCTTTCCACACAGTTTTAATCTGCCAGGAAGTTTCATATCAGCGCACATTTCGCTGCAGAATGAAAATCTCACTCTGGAAACTTCACCCAGGCTGTGGCTAAGCCATGACTAAGCAATATCCTTTCTTTCAGGAGTGCTAGTTCTGCAAGGTTGGCAGGAGAGCTTCTGTACAGTTTGGAAGGTAGGAGACGAGGTACTGGCAGAAGTGAAGCTGTGAGGACGAGGCGCAAGTCGTGGTTGGGTAGCTCAGTTGGTAGAGCGCTTGCCTGCAAAAGGGAAAGGTCCTGAGTTCGAGTCTCGGTCCGGCACATAGTTTTAATCTGCCAGGAAGTTTCATATCAGCACACATTCCGCTGCAGAACGAAAATCTCACTCTAAAGTCTTTCCTTTGCTAACCACCTAGTAGTTATTGACTTTAGTAGGTAGAATCTTTTATTTAGCTGGCAGTATTGACACTTGCTGTATTGCAGTAGTTCGCGTAATGAAGATTTTTGTGAGATAAGTGTTTGATGAAATGTATAGGTTATTGTTAAGATATATTTTTAGTCAGGGCCATTATTTTGAATTAATTATTTGAAGTCAGGTTGTAAGTTTTCTGAGCAGTCAGATTGCGTTGCACTAGAATATTGTGGGTCAGTGTTGACATGATAAGAAAAAGTAAAGAGAAAATAGGCTCAGTATGTTCAGTTTTACTCAGCTGTTTCAGAATCAAATAACGTAGCAGTTTCATCTTCTCAGTCATTCAGCAATTTAAGTATAGACATACTCATTTAAATAAAGTAGTTTCAATGTTGTACCTATCGCCATTTAATAATTTATGCAAGGCTGGCACGCATGATTCATTTACAAGAGCCTTTCTGCATCGTTCATTGTCCAAATTTTTTACATTACATATCTGAAAAGAAAAAAAGTACAAAACTAGTCAATCTAGGCTCATGACTGAAATTCCATAACATGGTTTGCCCTGTCAGGATTTGCTAAGCTGTAGTTCTCTAATAATGAGTCACATCTCACTATGTTAATGGAGTAGTTATACTGCATGGACATGGGCACACAGAATAAGCAGAATTAACTTTCTTGTATTCTTTACTATAAAGCAATGAGAAGTCGTGTAGTGAAACACTTTTATATCACTCTAGCTCCATCTTAGCATGTCTATCAGCTGACGGTGGTTGTTCTGCCTGGCGGCGTCCAGCGGCGTCTCCCCGTCGCTGGTCCTGGCCCTTCTGTCGGCCCCCGCCTCCAGGAGTGCCGCCGCGGCCTCTACGTGGCCATTGAATGCCACCAAATGCAGCGGGGTCACCCCGTGATTGCTCCTGGCGTTCGGGTCAGCACAGGACGCCGCCAGCTGCCGCACCACAGGTGCGTGGTCGAAGAACGCTGCAAAGTGCAGAGGTGTGCCCTGCGTGTTGTTCCTGGCATCGACCTCTGCACCGGCCTGCAGCAGACACGCGACTGCCTCCTCGTATCCCCCGAGTGCTGCCCAGTGCAGGGCGGTCATCATGTCCCCATCCCTCGCCCCCACGTCCGCCCCGGCCGCCAGCAGTGAACGCAGCTGACTGGCTGCGCCCTCCTGAGCCGCCTGGATCAGCCTCTGGTTCTTCTCCTCTCCAGGGAGACTCCTGCGTGAAACAGAGAAATTCTCACAGCTTTCTCCATACGTACATTTCTGGCGAAAGATATATCATAGAAGCAGAACTATGCTGTGTTCCAAAAACACATCTCTCCAGTAAAAAACGATAAACCTAGAGCATTCTTACTTCTCTGATACACAATAGAGCGAAAATCGCTGTATATTAAGGTACAGGTGCACAGCAGTATCGTACTCTGGAAGTCTTCATCCGCTTACCATCAAAATTTCCTACATTCCGTTCCTCAAGAAATTCAGCTGTTAAATTTTGAAACATCGATGCCTGACAGTGAGTTCCTTTGACCTCACGATGCTACTGTGAAGCTGTGGTTGTCCTCCACTGAAAGAGATGCTTCATGTAGGTAGTACTGATCTTCTGTGTGAAGGAATCCCTTCTCACTCTTGCAAACATGGCACACAAAAATAATTACATCGCAATATATTTATTATGGCAGTAAAAAATTTCAGTTCAGTTATTTGCAAATTTCTTGACACAACTTCGTCAACAGAGAAAGCTAGTACTTACTGGGAAGACATTTGGTTGTGATATTTGAGATATAGCAATGACAATAAGTCGACTCCATTACCCCCTACCCACAAAAACGCTTGTTCACCTATGCACATTTTTACTGCCAGTGTTTGGCCAGCAAGGGGAGGAGAGGTTGTGGTGTAAAGTTCCTGATTACCAGACTTTTCGCCAATGTCCTGGTTTAAATAGCAAACCACTCCACAGTACCTCATGAAGTGAGAGCATGTAACACTGTTGATCATGATCCATCTGTGAGAGGGGACGTCAAGCTTGGCAGCCCCCTTGGTGCTTTTGGTGAGGTGTAAACCATGTACTGGCACAAGGTTTAACTACCTCCTTCCCTCATCATTATCACAATCATAATCGTCAAAATGCAGCACAAACATTACACTGCATTACACACACACACACACACACACACACACACACACACACACACACACACACACACACACACACACAAAGAAACATAGACTTTCACGTAAATTCTTGTGACTTTGATCTCTATGAAAGCAAAACTTAAAGCTTATGAGACTAAAACATTGTTTCATGCAGTTGTACAGATTACCATTCTAAATACTGAAACTTCTTGGCAGATTAAAACTGTGTGCCCGACCGAGACTCCAACTCAGGACCTTTGCCTTTCGCGGGCAAGTGCTCTACCAACTGAGCTACCGAAGCACGACTCACGCCTGGTACTCACAGCTTTACTTCTGCCAGTATCTCGTCTCCTACCTTCCAAACTTTACAGAAGCTCTCCTGCGAACCTTGCAGAACTATGCACTATAATGAGTGTAATAGAAATTCTACACCTCTGCCATGCGAGATATTACAGCTAATAAATTCAATATTCAGTAATCAACCAAATACAAAACTATCTTTTCTACACATAATTTGCACAAAGATATGCAAATTTCAGTGTTGTTGTTGTGGTCTTCAGTCCATAGGCTGGTTTGATGCAGCTCTCCATGCTACTCTATCCTGTGCAAGCTTCATCTCCCAGTACCTTCTGCAACTTACATCCTTCTGAATCCGCTTAGTGTACTCATCTCTTGGTCACCCTCTACGATTTTTACCCTCCAATACTAAATTGGTGATCCCTTGATGCCTCAGAACATGTTCTACCAGCCTATCAGAGCCATTTGAACCATTTTTTTGAAACCCTGCCTGTACCTCATGCTTATGTGAGCTGTTGATCTGACATAATTAAATTTTCCTCGAGATGTTTGAATCTCATCTTTTTCTATGATAATAAGTTGAAGAAATAAATTAAAATTTGTGTCATGGCCTGAGGTACAGGTGGGATTTCCCCATTACATCAGACATGGAGTGTTATTCCAGTACAAGATAGCCTCTCCAACAGTGATGACCTAATAAGGCGAAAATAAGCTGAAGATGAGATTTGAAGATTTTTATGGAAGGCATTGGACAAGTGTAGTCTGTGCAGCGGTGGTAACTACAATGCTGTGGTGGTGTAATGGCTTGCAGACCTATCTTGCAAGGAGACATAGTTTCAACTGTTGGACATGGCACAAATTTTAATTAATTTCTTCAGCTTCCATCACTATCGTAGATAAAGATGAGACTCGAATGTCCCTAGAAAAATTAATTTATATCAGATCTGCAGGAATACGTTTGAGGCGTGTGCTGAAGACAGCCTCCTCCTGACACAATGAGCTGTCATAGGAGTGGCAGATTGGCGAGTTGCACTCCTGATTTTGAGGCCAGTTGATATGATCGCCAATTTGTGGACCTGAAGAATAATAATATGTATGAAAATGAAAACTGTCAGCTCAAAGGTTTCTTGCGTTTACTCTGAAATTTACTTCAGATACCACTCATATAGATGGTCTTTATTAACAAGAATTATTCAGTGTAAAATACTGCAGCATTACCAGTTATCTGATTCTATGCACTACTGGTAGCTCTTTGTTGAGGATGGGATGTGGGAAGGGGCGAGGAGTCCTAGGGGACAGACTGAAAAGTTATACTCAGCTCTCCACAGTTATGTTTGTGGGGATAGGGGAAGCAGCAAATAGACATCTGTAGGGAGGGTAGTGCTGAGGGGGGGGGGCAGTTACAATGGTACTGGGCTCTGAGGTCATGTCATACTTTGGTCATTCCAGCGACTGGCAGAGAAGGTTGAGAAGTACAGTCTTGAGCATTGACTTTTGATGAAGTTCACAATATGCAGCATTGTCCCCAGAACAGATGGTGGCCCTTCGGTTCTGAGTAGAGTGAAGGACTGAACCAGAGACTTCAAAAGTTCTGTGACAAGCTAGAATGTGACTTCCTGGACGTTCGCCATAGGGTTGAGAACTGTAGGGTTTCTCTAATTGAGTCAGGTATGCACTACACATCAAAAGGTGCTACTCGTAGCTGGCTGTGTGCAGGGTGCAAGCAAGTTTTTTTTATTTATTTTAGATTAGGCTATTCTCCATCCGATCCAGATAACGACAGCTGCAGTGAACCCAGAAGTGTCAGCGCAAGATCGAAAGAAATGTCTGTGTAGGTGAGAGTAATGACATCCTAATGGTTAACTGCCGAAGCATTCACAACAAAGTGCGGAGTTTGAAGCGCTCCTGAAAAACACAGAAGCTCTTATAACACTACGTACAGAAAGCTGATTGAAACTTGAAGTTGATACCAGTGAGATTTTTGAGGAAAATTTAATTGTATATCGAAAAGGTAGGCTAATGGGAAGTGGCGTATTTGTTGCAGTGGACAAAAAACGCAGATTCACCGAGATAGAAATTGAATGTGGATGTGAGATTCTTTGGGCAAGACTAAGTACCAGGGGTGAGCGCTAAATGATAATTGGATCCTTCTATTGCGTACCAGATTCATCTGCTCATGAAACACAAAACCTTAGATAAAATCTCAGTTCACTTTGCTAATCATACTGTAATAATTGGTGGAGACTTAAATCATCCAACAATTAATTGGGGAAATTGCAGTTTTGTTAGTAGCGGGAATGATAAGACATCCCGTGAAATATTACCAAATGGCTTCTCTGAAAACTACGTAGAGCAGATAGTTGGGAACACCAGTCATGATGCAAATATATTAGATCTAATGGCAACAAATAGGCCTGACTTCTTTGAGGATGTCCACATCGAAACTGATATCAGTGACCATGATGCAGTTGTGGCAACAATGATTACCATAGTACGAAGGATATCTAAAACAAACAAAGATATAAATGTTCAGTAAACTAGATAAAAAATGAGGAGTGCCATATCCCAGTGAGAAACTTTAAACTTATCACAGGGCAGGAGCATTTAGAAGAACTATAGCACAAGCTCAAGGTAATAGTTGGCCATGCACTTGACAGATACGTACTTAATAGAACAGTTCATAATGGGAGGGACCCGCCATTATATACAATCACTGTAAAGAAATTTCTAAGGAAACAGAGGTTACCGCATAATAGGTGTAAAACAAAGCGTAGGGCTTTAGACAGGGAGATGCTGAATGAAAAACGTTTTTCTGTCAAGAAAGCAATGTGTGATGCTTTCAATGACTACCATAGCAGCATATTGTCAAATGATATTTCATAAAACCCAAAGAAATTCTGGTCGAATATAAAGGTTGTTTGTGGCACCAAAGTTAGTGTCCAGTCCCTAGCGAATGAGACGAATACGAATAATACGCTGAATTACAAACTCATGTCACTAACGTCGATTTGTAGTAGGATTTTAGAACATATACTGTGCTCCAACATTATGAATCGCCTCGAAGAAAATGATTTATTGACAAATAGCCAATACAGATTTAGAAAATATCGTCCTTTGATACACAACTAGCTCTTTATTCTCACGAAGTAATCAGTGCTATTGACACCGGACGTCAAGTTGATCCCATACTTTTAGATTTCCAGAACGCTTTTGACACCGTTTCTCACAAGCGGCTTCTAATTAAATTGTGTGCCTTTGGAGTATCGTTCAGTTGTGTGACTGGATTCGTGACTTTCGGTCAGGTAGATCACAGTTCGTAATACTCGTCGGAAAGTCGTCGAGTAAAACAATTATAACATATGGCGTTCCCCGAGGAGGTGTTATAAAGGGCCTCTGTTGTTCCTGATCTACATGAAGTATTTAGGAGACAATCTGAGTAGCCCTCTTAAACTGTTAGAAGATGATGCTGCCATTTACCGTCATGTAAAGTCATCAGATGATCAAGATGACTTGCAAAATGATTTAGACAAGATATCTGTATGGGGCGGAAAAATATAAATTGACTCTAACTCATGAAAAGTGTGAAGTGATCCACATGAGAATTAAAAGGATCCGCTAAATTTCAGTTACACGATAAATAAGTTTAATGCACAAAAGAAGAAGTTCACTTATCTCACGGTGCATTACAGACTGTCGTAACTGTTTGGTTTTCACCGATCAGTACTTCTTGTAAGAAAACTATACAGGTCACTCGGAAAGTAACGGCTTACTTTTTTTTCTACAACAGTTACTTATTCCACTCAATGAAAATTATGCATGTGAGAGAGTTACGTTTTATGTACACACCACGTAACATCCTTCCATTTTATGACGTTCCTCCATCGAGGCATAAGAGCGTGTAGGCTTCGCTGGCAGCCGTTCTTGCTCCGGTCACAAGCCCAGTTCTTCACAGCGCGAATCACTTACTTGTTCACCTAAACAAGTTTTCGTACTTTTTTTTTGTCATCAGTCTACTGACTGGTTTGATGCAGCCCGCCACGAATTCCTTCCTGTGCCAACCTCTTCATCTCAGAGTAGCACTTGCAACCTACGTCCTCAATTATTTGCTTGACGTATTCCAATCTCTGTCTTCCTCTACAGTTTTTGCCCTCTAATGCTCCCTCTAGTACCATGGAAGTCATTCCCTCATGTCTTAGCAGATGTCCTATCGTCCTGTCCCTTCTCCTTATCAGTGTTTTCCACATATTCCTTTCCTCTCCGATTCTGCGTAGAACCTCCTCATTCCTTACCTTATCAATCCACCTAATTTTCAACATTCGTCTATAGTACCACATCTCAAATGCTTCGATTCTCTTCTGTTCCGGTTTTCCCACAGTCCATGTTTCACTACCATACAATGCTGTACTCCAGATGTACATCCTCAGAATTTCTTCCTCAAATTAAGGCCGGTATTTGATATTAGTAGACTTCTCTTGGCCAGAAATGCCTTTTTTGCCATAGCGAGTCTGCTTTTGATGTCCTCCTTGCTCCGTCCGTCATTGGTTATTTTACTGCCTAGGCAGCAGAATTCCTTAACTTCATTGACTTCGTGACCATCAATCCTGATGTTAAGTTTCTCGCTGTTCTCATTTCTACTACTTCTCATTACCTTCGTCTTTCTCCGATTTACTCTCAAACCATACTGTGTACTCATTAGACTGTTCATTCCGTTCAGCAGATCATTTAATTCTTCTTCACTTTCACTCAGGATAGCAATGTCATCAGCGAATCGTATCACTGATATCCTTTCACCTTGTATTTTAATTCCACTCCTGAACCTTTCTTTTATTTCCATCATTGCTTCCTCGGTGTACAGATTGAGGAGTAGGGGCGAAAGGCTACAGCCGTGTCTTACACCCTTCTTAATACGAGCACTTCGTTCTTGATCGTCCACTCTTATTATTCCCTCTTGGATGTTGTACATATTGTATATGACCCGTCTCTCCCTATAGCTTACCCCTACTTTTTTCAGAATCTCGAACAGCTTGCACTATTTTATATTGTCGAACGCTTTTTCCAGGTCGACAAATCCTATGAAAGTGTCTTGATTTTTCTTTAGCCTTGCTTCCATTATTAGCCGTAACGTCAGAATTTCCTCTCTCGTCCCTTTACTTTTCCTAAAGCCAAACTGATCGTCACCTAGCGCATTCTCAATTTCCTTTTCCATTCTTCTGTATATTATTCTTGTAAGCAGCTTCGATGCATGAGCTGTTAAGCTGGTTGTGCGATAATTCTCGCACTTGTCAGCTCTTGCCGTCTTCGGAATTGTGAGGATGATGATTTTCCGAAAGTCAGATGGTATGTCGCCAGACACATATATTCTACACACCAACGTGAATAGTCGTTTTGTTGCCACTCCCCCCAATGATTTTAGGAATTCTGATGGAATGTTATCTATCCCTTCTGCCTTATTAGACCGTAAGTCCTCCAAAGCTCTTTTAAATTCCGATTCTAATACTGGATCCCCTATCTCTTCTAAATCGACTCCTGTTTCTTCTTCTATCACATCAGACAAATCTTCACCCTCATAGAGGCTTTCAATGTATTCTTTCCACCTATCTGCTCTCTCCTCTGCATTTAACAGTGGAATTCCCGTTGCACTCTTAATGTTACCACCGTTGCTTTTAATGTCACCAAAGGTTGTTTTGACTTTCCTGTATGCTGAGTCTGTCCTTCCGACAATCATATCTTTTTCGATGTCTTCACATTTTTCCAGCAGCCATTTCGTCTTAGCTTCCCTGCACTTCCTATTTATTTTATTCCTCAGCGACTTGTATTTCTGTATTCCTGATCTTCCCGGAACATGTTTGTACTTCCTCCTTTCATCAATCAACTGAAGTATTTCTTCTGTTACCCATGGTTTCTTCGCCGCTACCTTCTTTGTACCTATGTTTTCCTTCCCAACTTCTGTGATGGCCCTTTTTAGAGATGTCCATTCCGCTTCAACTGTACTGCCTACTGCGCTATTCCTTATTGCTGTATCTATAGCGTTAGAGAACTTCAAACGTATCTCGTCATTCCTTAGTACTTCCGTATCCCACTTCTTTGCGTATTGATTCTTCCTGACTAATGTCTTGAACTTCGGCCTACTCTTCATCACTACTATATTGTGATCTGAGTCTATATCTGCTCCTGGGTACGCCTTACAATCCAGTGTCTGATTTTGGAATCTCTGTCTGACCATGATGTAATCTAATTGAAATCTTCCCGTATCTCCCGGCCTTTTCCAAGTATACCTCCTCCTCTTGTGATTCTTGAACAGGGTATTCGCTATTACTAGCTGAAACTTGTTACAGAACTCAATTAGTCTTTCTCCTCTTTCATTCCTTGTCCAAAGCCCATATTCTCCTGTAACCTTTTCTTCTACTCCTTCCCCTACAACTGCATCCCAGTCGCCCATGACTATTAGATTTTCGTCCCCCTTTACATACTGCAATACCCTTTCAATATCCTCATACACTTCCTCTATCTGTTCATCTTCAGCTTGCGACGTCGACATGTATACCTGAACTATCGTTGTCGGTGTTGGTCTGCTGTCAGTTCTGATTAGAACAACCCGGTCACTGAACTGTTCACAGTAACACACCCTCTGCCCTACCTTCCTATTCATAACGAATCCTACACCTGTCATACCATTTTCTGCTGCTGTTGATATTACCCGATACTCATCTGACCAGAAATCCTTGTCTTCCTTCTACTTCACTTCACTGACCTCTACTATATCGAGATTGAGCCTTTGTATTTCCCTTTTCAGATTTTCTAGTTTCCCTACCACGTTCAAGCTTCTGACATTCCACGCCCCGACTCGTAGAACGTTATCCTTTCGTTGATTATTCAATCTTTTTCTCATGGTAACCTCCCCCTTGGCAGTCCCCTCCCGGATATCCGAATGGGGGACTATTCCGGAATCTTTTGCCAATGGAGAGATCATCATGACACTTCTTCAATTACAGGCCACATGTCCTGTGGATACACGTTACGTGTCTTTAATGCAGTGATTTCCATTGCCTTCTGCATCCTCATGTCGTTGATCATTGCTGATTCTTCCGCCTTTAGGGGCAATTTCCCACCCCTAGGACAAGAGAGTGCCGTGAACCTCTATCCGCTACTCCGCCCTCTTTGACAAGGCCGTTGGCAGAATGAGGCTGACTTCTTATGCTGGAAGTCTTCACCCGCCAATGCCGATTATTTATCAAAATTTAGGTAGTGACGGGGATCGAACCCGGGACCGAAGACGCTTCGATTATGAATCAAAGACGCTACCCCTTTACCACCCTCATGGTATCCTTTAAAAGTCGGAACATGTGGTATTCAGAGAAAGCTTAATCACGGCTAGGGTGGATAGGGTAACAGTGTTCAACCCTGTTCAGTGATGTGTTCAGATGTTTTCAAACTAGTGTGAGGCCGTGCGTTGTCATGTTGAATCGAAACTTCCCCTGGGCAGTTGACGGCAGCAGTGCCAACTGCCGAATCGTAATTGCGTCAATCCTCGCGATGATATCTGCACTGTGTAACATTCACGCGGGACGGCCAAGGATGACCTCCCTGCTCGCTGCAAATAATCAAATCATGAAACTCCGTCCAACTGCCTTCTGATGCGTCACTTTCTGTGCCCAGAGACCAATTGTAGTCCTGTCTATTCTAGATGCTCCACAGACTTCACATAAACACTTGCAAATAAACCCCACAGCGCTTTTCTCCGCAGTAAGAAAATTAATAACGGAACGCTTCTTGTAACGTAGACCACTTACAGACGTCATTTTGAAACGTTGCTGCAGTTGAGCTATCTCTTGGAGGAAACGCGCTCACTTAGAAAAAGTAGAGTGGATTCACACCTAACATGGTTGTCGGTTCAGGAAAAAATGTGGCTTGTTTACGTGCGAACCTTGTACATCTAGATCTGCAGTGTAGCTATCTGTTTCACTTTATTCGCCTGCACAATTCTTATTAATACCGTGCCTACATGCTCTTTCTCAATACACATTCTGCTCTCCAGCCAGATTTTCTTTTTGTCTTTGCCAATACATTTTCACTTGATTTTGCAAGCTCTGTCCTAGATAGTTTTATTCTCTTCTCTAACACTTCTACTTCCTCCTCTGATTCTTCCCTTATAGTTTTTTTCGTTTTTTGATTACATGTTGTGCTTCCTTCCCGCGAATTTGTTCATAGTGGTGTTTTCTGTGCTGTATGGTTTTTCCGTTCTCATGTCTTGTTTCTGATAACAGTCCTCCAATTTGTTTTCTAATTTTTTTTCTGTCCCATTATCTAGTGACAATGTACTAACTTCGATTTACTTGTGCTACATTATGAATGATATTGATAACTACGTGACGTTAAACCCAATGTGCTACATAATTTAAAAGTTTTTTCTGGGCACCGTGTGTATTCTGTTTAACATTACTGATCGTGTTTGGGGTATGCATTTTACTGTGTCATCTTACATTGAGAGGTTTCTGTTTTTTCTACATAGTAACCCACATTGTCTTCTGTCTCTTTAATGCTTTTTCCGTAACTTTCTTCTAATTGGTTTTTTGTATGCACCTCTTCTTGTGTTTATTGACCGACGTTATTTGTATGTCCGAAATATGGCAAATCTGTGTCAGGGGCCTGTTCCTTATATAACCTGTCTCTTACTCCTACACAGTTATATATCAGTCACAGTGAGTGAACCAGTGTTATCTACTTATGCTGCATGAGGCACTTACAAGCAAATTGGATTCGCAGATCATGCACGTACATGGCTGAACATCCAATGTTAATCAGTTCTAGAAATACTTGAGTCACTTTTCAACGGGGGATAAGTTTTCTTTAGTCCCCTGAAACCTTTCTTACACAACTATCAAACTTAAAGTATTTGTTTTGCCGCGCAGGATTAGCTGAGCGGTCTAAGGCGCTGCAGTCATGTACTGTGCGGCTGGTCCCGGCGGAGGTTCGAGTTCTCCCTCGGGCATGGGTGTGTGTGTTTGTCCTTAGGATAATTTGGGTTAAGTAGTGTGTAAGCTTAGGGACTGATGACCTTAACAGTCAATTCCCATAAGATTTCACGCACAAAGTACTTTTTTTACTTCCGTGTATTCCCCTGAATAGTTAGAGAGGTTTCAGCATTATGGAGTAATAGCTTACTGTATTCTGCTGAGATCTTAACGTGAGCTACATTGGCAAACAACATATTCCACCTGCAGTTTACAGCCTCGTATTGCTCCCCTGGTCGGCGGCCAGGCCAGCGGCAGTGCTACACGCGGCCTGGGAACGTGCTGGCTACTGACACAGCCCTAGAACTCTCGCTGCGGCGTCCGGCTCACGTGATCTCTGTGAGAAGTCTCCAGCTAGTCTCATCAGTGGTCGCGAGTACAGCAGGCCAGACAGCTACCAGTCTGGAAGCCGTTAGTTATCTTGGCAAAGCGTAGCATTGCGTCACAGGCTTGGCCACGTAGCTGATGTAGTGCAGCCATGACTTGGAGGCCTGAATATTTAATACTACTTGTCTGAGGCAATGACGTGACGCCTGGCCAGCGATGACCGAATGTGGCTTACTTTTCTGGACTCACCAGCGGTCTTCACCACTCTCTATCTCGCAAGGATGGCTTCAGGTGTCGAGCTTGTTGCCTGTCCGCTATATCAGTTGCCTGTCCGTTATATCAGCAAGCTGACAGGAGTTCTAGTGAAACTTTTACTCCCTCTTGCGCAATCGAGCTGTGCTGTCAGTATGAAATGACGTCTCCTCCTCGCTGGAGTCATGTTGCTATGTTACGATTCCGGCCACACACTTGCACGAGGTGAGCCAATACCTTTCGGACTTGTTCTGCTTTCCACAATGTCACCTTTCTGCCTGTTTGTCATTTCGATGGTGACATGGGGCGTTGGCCTGGCTTGCTTGGCTTTGGAGTTTGAGAAAATTTTACATTTGTCCCTAACACATTTCTGGTGTGTGTGAACCTACGGGGTTTACAGTGAGACAGCAAAATTTTTTCATGAAGCCAACTATGGTCGTCAGGTACCAGCGGTCATTGATTTTCAAAAGTAAAAGTGAATTTTGGGACGGATTTTCGCAGAAATTGTACTCAGGATACTTTCAAAACTCTCTCAGCTGCAGACTGTTTACAACATGAGATTTGTGCATAAGTGTTGGTGTCTCCACTCAACCACACCTGCAACACGACTGATCAGACTTCCTGATTATCACGAGCTGCCGCCGTAACCGTTACGCCAGATGAACACGCCGACAGATCTGACTTGTACTGAGGTCGATGTTTCCACGAAAAATTTACAACACTATCATCAGAAGTTCCCTCAGTGACTCTGATCCCCCACTGGTGCTGTTCTCGTACACCCTATAGGAAAACTACTCATTTTAGTGCTTGGAAAACCAAGGTGTAAATGTAAATCACAGTGGAAGTTTGATCTAAGCCTGGACGTTTGGTGAGGTAAACTAACGGTGAAGTAGACGTCTTGTGACGTTTGTTGTTGTGGGTTTCAGTCTGAAAACTGGTTTGATGCAGATCTCCCTGCGAGCAGGTCCTCTGCTAGGCCTTTGTCTCTGCCTATCTGCCATAACTGCTGCAAACTACACCCATTTCTATCTGCCTACTGCATTTAGGTCCCCAGCTGCAATTTTTACACCCACATTTCCTTCAATGGGGAACTGACAATTCCTGGCTGCCTCAGGATGTGCCTTGTCAGTCGCTCGCTTGTTTTAGTCAAGTTGTTTCTTTTTTCCCTATTTTGATTCGACGCCTCCTTATTAGTCACTCATCTAACCATCAGCCTTCTACTGTAGCACAACATTTGACAAGCGTCTATTCTGTCCAATAAATGCATTGAAAAAAACTATCATAACACTTAAATTTATATTCCTCCTTGTGATAAACGTTTTTCATGTTACTAACATTCTCCATTTAATAGTCTCCATACCTAGGCCGTCATCATTTATTTTGCCGCCCAAATTGCAAAACTCGTCTACTACTCTAGGAGTCACATTTCTTAAGCCAAGTCCCTCAAGATTGCCTAATTTAATTCAGCTACATTCCATTAAACTTCTTTTACTTTTGTTAATGTTCATCTTATAACATCTTTTGAAGACATCGTCAATTCCATCCAACAGTTTACCCAAGTTCTTTGCCATCACTAACAGAATTACAAAATTGGCATACCAAAAAATTTTTATTTCATCTTGCTGAACTTTGTTTCCCTTTCCATATTTGTTTGATTTCCTTGACAGCTTGCTCAGTGTACAGATTCAATAACATTCTCGACTAACACTTACATTTCATGGTCTTTGACTTTAAACCTGGTTTCGAAACTGTCTTATAGTTATAATGTGAGCTGTAAATAAAGTACTGGCAACATAGTACACTCGCAGCAGATCGGACATGTTCAAATACACTGATGTACAAAATTAAAGCAACAAACCACCATTCCCCGTGTTGTTTCTAATTCACGGTATAATCATACAAAATGTCAGCAGATGTCCGTACAATCGTGTTCTTCACGAAAGATGGCTTTCCGATCAATAGACAACCTCCACAACGATGACGTCACAACACCAGTCAAATGGGGCAGTGTTTGCCGTGTAGTCCCACACCCACAGTCGCTGTGTACACACTCACAGAGAAGACGCCTGGCACAGAGAAGACGCCTACCAGACTCTCTGCGATTAATGCCACAAGAAGAATCGAAGAAGGAGAGTCGCAAAATCATGTGGCCCAAAGACTTAATGCGAATCGTTCTGTTATTTCTCGCATGTGATGGCAATTTATACAGACCGAAACAATATCAAGAAGATCAGGGCATGGCCGATAAGTGTGACATCAAAAGGAGAAGACCTCTATTTGGCCGTAACGGAATGACAGTACCGCTTTAGTACCGCACAGCAACTGGCATCTCACCTCGCAGCATCCACTGGACATGCTGTATCGAGACAAACTGTGTACAGAAGGCTTCGCCAGAGTAGCCTTTACTGTCGAAGACTTTCTGTACCTGTACTTCTGATGCTTCTCCACAGATGGGAAGGTCTAGAGTGGAACAGTGGACCAGTGTTCTTTTCGTAGATGGGTCCCAATTTCATCTAGAGAGTGATTCTCATCAAATTTACGTCTGGAGGGAACGTGAACACAATTTCTCTACACAAACATTATGGAAAGAAACTAATATCGAGGAGGACACATAAGGTGGATAAGGATTTTTTGATCACTCAAAAACCTCTTCATGAAACTGTGCAGATGACTCAGCAAGGTTGAATTGCTGTTAGGTACCGTGACGAGATCTTGGAACCTCCGCGTGGATGTTGAAGGTCGTGCGGTCCAAGACTTCGTATTGATCGACGATCATGCTCGACCTCATAGAGCACAAGTGGTTGATGTTTTCTAGGAAAGTGGCCTGCTCGCTCTCCCAATTTCGCTTGCTGTGTCTCAGGGACAAACCGATTTTTGATTCCACATTTTCGTTTGCCATGCGGCACAATAGTCAACGTGGCCTATGGAATACAAGTTTTGTTGCTCTTGATGATGACGTCCTCCTGAGTCGTTTCCGTATCGAGACGTTAATGGGAGTTGATTATCTCCAAAATATTTTATCCAAAAGTATGCCAACTTCGTATAACCATACAGCAGATCTGCATGTTGTCGGGAAAAATTACACCTGCAGTTTCCCCTTGCATTCAGCCTATTGCAATACGAGGCTGAATATTACAGGGCCAGTTCAGTCAGTCATACAGACTGTTGCCGCTGCAACGACTGAAATAGCTGCCTGCCCTTTGAGGAACTACAGGTTAGTCTTCGTTGTGCCTGCTTGTACGTTACCGCCGGCGTTGCAAAGTCAATTTTTCTTAAGGAGGGTCATGCTTGTGGTGAGCGAGAAATATGCATTCGATCACAGTATGGGGAAAATTTTTGACTGTCACTACATACGAAAGTGTCCGAAAAAATCGTTTAAATAAAAATATACAAATTCTCGTATTTAAACATACAGATCACAACTTTCCATATCGTCAGTTGGAGGAAACACATTATTTTGTATCTCTTTTGCTGGTAACTATTCCTCTGTCATTACATTTTGAGCGCAGCCACAGACTTACATTTGCAGTTATTTATTGACATGAAGGCAATATTATTGGCGTTGTTGCAATGCACTGATAACCTCTTTTACACAAATTCCTACCTGGATTAATTTAGGAAGATAGAAATCCATCATTCAATCCAGAAACTGCATCCAGCAAAACCAATCCATTCACTATCTTTTGAAAAGAATTTTGTTTCGCGAACTTTTATCTCATATAAGTGCCTCGAGTGAATCATTTGTTTCTTCAGTTGAATATCTCCTGTGATTCCAGAGAAGGAGGTACAAACTCATCTTGATCCATGCCAACTGGAAGGTCCAAATTTATCAGAGGTGTAACTTTTCCTGGCATATAAATCATAACCTCTGATTTACAATAAAGCAGAAATCAATTTTTGACCTAAACTCTGATTTAATAAATCCACAAGTTGTACAATGTGTTTGCAATATGTGCAAGGGTAGTTACAGAACTCACCGCATGGGGGAGACTGCTCCGTCATCAGGCGGGGGAGTGCTGTCGGCGGCCACGTCCAGTGCAGCTGTAGTGGGAGTCCAGCTGTGGTCGCTGTGTGGCTGCGAGAGAGGGCTGGGTGTGCGACTGCTGCCTGCTGCGGCTGCCACACTGCACAGACAGACAGACAGCGTGTAGGAGGGGCCAGAGGCCAGCTGCTGCTGACAGACTCAGAGGCCAGCTGCTGCTGACAGATTCAGAGGCCAGCTGCTGCTGACAGACTCAGAGGCCAGCTGCTGCTGACAGACTCAGAGGCCAGCTGCTGCTGACAGACTGTCCACACACTGGCAACAGGTCACACAGCTGGATGACTTAAAAGCGAGGCTAACACTCAGCTTCTTCTGAGTTGTCCACAGAAGTAGATTAGCATTCAAAACAACAGAATGCACAAGACATAGCGGAGATGAAAGATACCGTGGGCCAACAGTTAGGCTGGCGTCATAAGAAACCTATTGAATAGGACTATGTAAATACATAACAACCATTTTCACACAGAAATTAGAAGTCAATAATCTTTAAATGTACTTACTGTAATACTATGACATTTGTGGATACTTCTAGAATGTACTCGAACCAAACACAGAAATCAAAATCGTACAGTCCAGGTGAGTTTTGAACTCATGACCCACCATGCAATAGTCTAGAATCATAACCACTACACCACAGCTTCTTCTGCAACATTGCTCCCTCTTTAAGAGAACAGCGTCACGGTGTTACGTCCTCCTAGTCCGGGAACGAGTCATTGGTCCTCCATACTCCGACTCCCGATGACTGATGTTCGCCCTGGTGGCGATCTTCTTAGAACTTCCTTTGCCGCAACGCTCTTCGTCACCTTTCTGCTTGTTGCCTGTCGCTGGAGCTTCGAATTTACCCTGGGTTGCAGGATACTTTTACGGCTTCATTCGAAGGACATGGACCGTATCTCTGATCTGTCGTCGTCTTGTGTCGGGGTCGAAATCTTCAACTTCATCAGTAACATCCAAAGTAGGCCTGAGGAGCTTCTCAGAGAAACAAATCTTCCGAATAGGAGTGAAGATCCAGACGAGGTCACCAGGCTGGTAAGGAACAGGGCGGTGGCCCGCGTCATATCTACATCTACATCCATACTCCGAAAGTCACCTGACGATGTGTGGCGGAGGGTACCTTGAGTACCTCTATCAGTTCTCCCTTCTATTCCAGACTCGTTAGTGGAAAGAAAGATTGTCGGCATGCCTCTTCGAGGACTCTAATCTCTCTGATTTTCTCCTCATGGTATCTGCGCGAGATATACGTAGGAGGGAGCAATATACTGCTTGACTCCTCGGTGAGGGTATATTCTCGAAACTTTAACAAAAGCCCGACCCGAGCTTCTGAGCGTCTCTCTTGCAGAGTCTTCCACTGAAGTTTATCTGTAACCCTTTCACGATTAGTAAATGATCCTGTAACGAAGCGCGATGCTCTCCGTTGGATCTTCTCTATCTCTTCTATCAACCCTATCTGGTACGAATCCCACACTGCTGAGCAGTATTCAAGCAGTGAGCGGACAAGCGTAGTGTAACCTACTTCCTTTGTTTTCGGATTGCATTTCCTTAGGATTCTTCCAATGAATCTCAGTCTGGCATCTACTTTACCGACGATTAAATTTATATGGTCATTCCATTTTAAATCACTCCCAATGCCAACTCCCAGATAATTTATGGAATTAACTGCTTCCAGTTGCTGACCTGCTATATTGTAGCTAAATGATCTTTCTTTCTATGTATTCGCAGCACATTACATTTGTTTACATTGAGATTCAATTGCCATTCCCTGCACCATGCGTCAATTCGTTGCCGAACCTCCTACATTTCAGTACAGTTTTCCATTGTTACAACCTCTCGATATACTACAGCACCATCCGCAAAAAGCCTCAGTGAACTTCCGATGTTATCCACAAGGCTATTTATCTATATTGTGAATAGCAACGGCCCTTCGACACTCCCTTGCGGCACACCAGTAAGCCCCTTAGTTTGCGGATGATACGCAATCGTCTTGTGATGAGTAATGTTGCACTGACGGTTTATCTCTGTCACAAGATTCGGTTGAAAAACGTTCCCTCAATCCGTAATTAACGCTCTTGTCGCACCGTGTTTTAATACAATGTCCACGATGAATTTGGCTACCTCGAATGCTTCGGCTGTTTTCACCGCTTTTTTAATGGCATAGCGTGTCAGATAATCAGTACAAACAACAATGCATTTATTGTCACTAGCAGACGTTGGACAGACGTTGGAAACTGTCCGAGGAGGTCTATCCCAACACGGCGGAAAGGCGTTTCGGTTGGTGGAATTGGTATGAGTCGGCCAGGTGGTTTTTCCTCTGGCACTATCGACAGTGCGACACATAGTGACGGACACTCCTAAATAAACCTCTTGCGGATTCTATCTATGTCTTAATAAATCCTAAATGTCTGGCCTCAGGTGTCTCATGGAATTTCTGTAGAACTTCTAAGCGCATGTGTTTAGGAATCACTGGTAGCCACCTCCTTCCAAACGGATAGAAGATTTTCTTGCAAAGTAATCCATTAACTACCTTAATTGTCCTTTCACATCCTCTGACCGATTTAAGGCAAGCATAATTTGAGATATCTTGGCGTCCTTTTTCTGCTCAGCAGAGAGATCCTGGAATGCAGCGAGACAGTCACTATCTTCATCAAAGTCTTGATGATCTTGCACAGGGTTTTATGAGAGATAGTCGGCACCTTGGTGTTTTCTTCCGCTTTTGTACACTATGGTAATTCCATACTCTTGAAGACGTAGTGCCCACCTGGCGAGTCGTCCTGTTGGATCCTTAAGACCTGTCAGCCAACAAAGTGAATGATGGTCTGTAACCACTGTGAATGGCCTTCCATAGAGATACTGTGGAAATTTGCACATGGCCCAGATCACAGCAAGACATTCTGTTTCTGTAGTTGAGTAGTTTCTCTCGGATTTTGTAAGTGTCCTAGAAGCATAGGCTATAACCTTCTCTTTTCCATCCGAAATTTGCACCAGAACAGCACCGATCCCATATCCACTGGCATCTGTGTATAGTTCTGTAGGTGCTCTCTCATCATACAGACCAAGTACAGGGTCAGTCATCAGAGCTTTTCGCAGCACATCGAAAGAATCTTGTTGAGCACCACCCCAGATAAATTTGGCATCAGCATTTAACAACTCTTGGAGTGGCCTGGATTTGATACAAAAGTCTTTGATAAAACGATGGTAATAAGAACATAAGCCGAGGAAGCTTCTCACATCTAATACTTTTAGGAATAGAAAATTCCGTTGTAGACCTCATCTTTTCTGGGTCTGGCCGCACACCTTCGTTTGACACAATGTGTCCAAGTATTTTGATGTCGTTTTCTTCGAAGAGACATTCTTGGATTAAGTTTCAGTCCGGCCTGTTGCAGACACTTAAGAACGGCCCTCAATCTTTTTATATGTTCATCAAAAGTCTCTGAGAACACTATAATGTCATCTAAATAACAAAGACACATCATCCACTTCAGGTGACGTAGAAGATTAACCATCATCCGTTCAAAAGTTGTTGGTGTATTACACAAACCAAACGGCATTACCTTAAACTCATATAAACCCTCAGGGGTGATGAATGCAGTTTTCTCACGATCAGCCTCATCTACTTCGATTTGCCGGTATCCCGAGCGCATGTCCATGGTTGAGAAAAACTTAGCCCCCTTCAGACAATCTAGTGTATCGTGAATTCATGGAAGAGGGTAAACGTCCTTTTCAGTTATCTTTTTAAGCTTCCTGTAATCAACACAAAAGCGCCAACTGCCATCCTTCTTCCTGACGAGGACCACTGGTGACGACCATGGGCTCTGCGAAGATGATCAAAATTACTTGCAAAATTATTTAGATAAAATATCTGTATGGTGCGAAAAGTGGCAATTGACCCGGAATAAAGAAAAGTGCGAAGTTATTCACATGAGTACTAAAAGAAATCAGCTAAATTTCGATTACGCGATAAGTCACACAAATCTGAGGGCTGTAAATTCAACTAAATACTTAGGGATTACAATTACAAATAACCTAAATTGGAACGATGATATAGATAATATTGTGGGTAGAGCAAACCAAAGACTGCGATTCATTGGCAGAACACTTAGAAGGTGCAACAGGTCTACCGAAGAGACAGCTTACACTACACTTGTCCGCCCTATTCTGGAGTACTGCTGTGCAGTGTGGGATCCGCATCAGGTGGGACTGACGGATGACATGGAAAAAGTACAAAGAAGAGCAGCTCGTTTTGTATTATCGCGAAATAGGGGAGATAGTGTCACAGACATGATACGTGGAGTGGCAATCATTAAAACAAAGGCGTTTTTCGTTGCGATGCGACCTTCTCATGAACTTTAATCAGCAGTTTTCTCCACCAATTGCAAAAACATTCTGTTGGCACCCAACTACATAGGGAGAAATGATCATCACGATAAAATAAGATAAATCAGGGTTCGCACGGAAAAATTTAAGTGCTAGTTTTTTCCGCGTGCCGTTCGAGAGTGGAACGGTAGAGAGACAGCATGAAGGTGGTTCATTGAACCCTCTGCCAGGCACTTTATTGTGAATAGCAGAGTAGTCGCGTAGATGTAGATGAATGATGTCATTCTTCAACATTTTCTCTACCTCGACGCGAATTATTCGACGTTCCGTTGCTGATACATAGTATGCTCTCTGGCTTATCGGTTGATGGTCTCCAGTGCTAATCCGGTGCTTCACCGTCGATTTGTCTAATTTGCTCTCCGCTTGTGAATTGAAGCATTCAGAGAACTCTTGAAAAATGGCGAGTAGCTTCTTCTGTTGTTCGTTAGTGAGATCTGGTGACAGTCGAGCTAGACGATCTTGTAGTGGTAGCGCTAATTTCGCCCACAGACTCGGCATGGGAGGTTTCTATGACGCTCAGCTGTTCTTCAATTAAGGGCTGAGCGTTTGCTACGCACATGCGTCTTGGGAGGATCTGCGGTTCTCAGTGACAGTTAACTATCCACAATTCACCGAATCAAAAAAAAAAAAAAGTTCAAATGGCTCTGAGTACTATGGGACTTAACATCTATGGTCATCAGTCCCCTAGAACTTAGAACTACTTAAACCTAACTAACTTGCGGATATCACACAACACCCAGTCACCGAATCCGTTGTTAAACGAGACAACAGAGGCTGGGATGACCAAGTTATTCTTCTGTGGTATGCTTCTCTTACATTCCACTACAAGATCCATGGGTTGACGCATGGCATGACACGTGACAGCTACCTTTCTAGCGCTGACTGCAGGAATGATCACTTCATCCAGCACACATGTCTCCACACACTCGGATGCGCATCTTCCTGTACACAGTACCTCTCATCTCGTCTAGCATAATCTTCGAGCGACCACAATCTATAATTGCCTGAGAAGTTTTCAAAAAGTCCCATCTGAGAATGACGTCATGACTACACTCTTGTAAGACGATGAATTCTAAGGACTATGTATGGCCACTTATACCCACACGAATGATACATCTTCCTGTAGGTTTTACATATTTCCCATTAGCCACCTTGAGCAGAGATGTTTTGCTGTCGACGAATACGGTTTTCTGCTCCGAAATGACTGAATATGATGCTCCAGAGTCCACAAGAACTTGGGCTGGTCGGCTATCCATGAGGATATCGACGTAGTTTCCTATCATTTTTGTAGTGATCGACGGCGGAGGATTTTTCTCTTCACCACCAAGGAAGGTCGCACCCTTTAGTTTTCCAGGTTGCGGCGGCTAGGTGATCGGCTGGAGTTTCTAAACGGCGATGGGGACATCGATCGGCTTGTTGGAGAGCGTCCTCTCCAGCGGCTAACTTGCGGCGATGGTGACCTACGTCGCCCTGCGTCCACATCTTCTAGTTCATCTTCGTCGTCCCGGAGTTGGCCTCGGCTAAGATCGGTCTGCTGTCTTCTGACGCGGGCGTCATCAAATATCCGCCGCCTTTCCCGACAATAGCGTACCACATATCCCGGTCGCCCACAGTGGAAACGAACTGGTTGGTTCTCCTGGGTCCTCATTGGTGCCCAAACAGGTTCCTCAAGCGGCATTGTAGTAACGTAACTTCGCCTGGGTCTCGACTTTTTCACCGTTTTAAAGGGAAATGAAGGACGAAAGATTGTGTTGAGTGTCTGCTCTACTTCTCCCCTTATGACCTCTTGAAGCGTCTCGGTTTTCTGCTCGCCGTGCAATCCAAGTGCCTTCTGAGCTTTCTCTCTTACTTTCTGACGATGAAGGCTTGTGAATTCAGTTGCTTCCTCCATCACAGACATCGATACAACGTTTGGAAGCCGTTCAAACTCCTTGCATGTAATTCTTTTTTGATGGATTGTCTCGATATACTGGCACCATTTTATGAAGGCGTCTGCTGTTGAAACCTCCTAGAGGAGTAGGGCTTGATACGTGTCCTCAGCAACACCCTTCATGAGATGTGCAACCTTATCTTCCTCCTTCATTCTAGGATCCACTATTTTACACAGCTCCAAGACGTCTTGAATGTAGGATGCTGTAGTTTCTCGTGGATGCTGTGCCCTGCACTTTAATTTATCTTCAGCCTTGCACTTCTGTCGTTGTGTGTCGCCGAAATACTTGCGCAGTTCCGCCTGGAATACTTCCCAGCTTGTGAACTTCTCCTCGTTGTTCTCATACCATTGTGTGGCAGTGTCCTCCAAGCAGAAAAATATGTTAGACAAACACACGGTGACATCCCATTTGTTAAATTTGGCTATACGCTCATATACCTTCAGCCACTTCTTTGGATCTTGGCCATCGTCACCAGAGAAACCGGAAGGATGTCTCATGTGGTCGCACACCGTTGGTGTCATCGTATCGTCCTCTTCTTCTTCTGTCACCGGTAGACTGCCATCTGTTGAATATGGCTCGAAATCGGGTTTCTCGCCACGTAAACGGCGGCTCTGTCCTGGCCTGGTGGGAGCCACTGTGTCGTCGATAATGGGGGCTATCACAATTTCCAGTACCCAGCGTCTCCACCAGAATAATGTCACGTAGAAGATGGTGTAATTGGATGAATGACGAACACTAACTTCACTCATCGAAAGTTTATTCAGCACTTGCACGTACAAGAGCGCGGAGCGAACTGCCTTCGGCCAGAACACATACAATATATATACAGCTACTGAACATTCCAGTACAGTGGTGCTTGACATTTGTGGATACTTCTAGAATGTACTCGAACCAAACATAGCAATCAAAATTATACAGTCCAGATGAATTTTGAACCCATGACCCATGACAGTCTAGAATCATAACCACTACACCACAGCTTCTTCTGCGAGAATGTGTTAGACACTGGGCTGTTAGAGGCACACATGGTAAATTGGGGGGGGGGGGGCGACAGAAGGATCTGACCTGAGAGGAAGAAATTCCATATGTGGAAGGAGCACAGAATTTGTGATACATAGAAACAGTTTCAATGAAAAATTTAATTTCCATAAAAATATGACACAGACTGAAACATTGCCCCAATAAATAGATTTAATTCACTTCCGCCAACAAAGCTCTTCTCTGAATATTAAGCATCATCTGACTTTGAAGTTGAATGAGTGTGTGAGGAACATCAGAAAAGCAGACAGAGACAATGTACAATCTACATTTCGCACAGATACAGAATCTGGGCCATACCACTGAGTATTCATCCACCCCCACATTGCATATGAATGTTCATGATATTTGATTTTTCATGGAGATAAAAAAAGGGAGCTGCTGCTGTAGACTTACACTGCACATTGTTTTGAAGCCGGTGGGGGTGGGGTTTGCCACCATCTTGGATAGCCCAAAACATAAACAGACTATAGTTTACGATTGCTTCTTGTTCTTTATTTCTGTCGTGTTTCGCAACAGCTGTCCTAAATATTAAAAGTTACGTATTTACATCAATAAAACAGTATCACGAAGGCAATTTCGATCGCTTTTCTGTTCAGGAAAAAAGCAACGCAAGCTATCGTATCTTGTATACCTCCATGTCGAATAGACTTCTTGTTTTTTTAAATTGTCAGTGCATTAGTCTCACTGTAGTTTACACATCGTCTCTCTTTAAAATCGTACGTATGATGCTTCATTCACTATGTGGCAAATCACAGCATTTTACAGAGTAAAAAAGATATAATTTTTTAAACGTGTTCCAGCTTTGTGCAATGCTATTAATGTGATTGAGGAAATGGTCTCAAACGCTTAGACCCTGTAAAATTGATATTTTATATTAACATGTATGTAAATCATATAATTTAGTATTGATAGCCTAACATCTTTGAATGTAAGTGTACTTTGATCATATGCTTCATCTTACTTTTGAATTTAATTCGAAATTTTCAAAATATATAGGGTGAGTCACCAACGATTGCCACCTAGAATAACTCCGAAAGGATGATACTAGCTGAAAAGTTTGTGGCACTAATGTTGCATGGGGCAACGGGGGCCATAATATGACTTTGGTTATTTTTTGCTAGGTGGGGTTGCGTCAGAGATATGAAGGTCAACTTCAAGTTTGTAAATGGGATGCTGTAGTTTGGTACTTATTTTCTGATAGCAGCTATCAAGAAGAATCCAATGATGTGTAACAGTAAGGTTTTTGAAGGTCAACGAAGATCACAAAGGTGGCATGAACGTCCATTTAAAGGTGTTCGAAGTGATGACCATTGGTATCAATGCAGTGCTGTAATCTTATCATGGTTTGAGTGGTATTCCTTATCAGTTAAGCACTTATCGAAGCACATGCTCTGACAATTCTCTCTCATATATCGTGCAAATAGTAAATATTCGCCGAATACAGCGTCTCCATCTAATGTGCCATTGACATGTAAACAGCTTTCGACGGTTCCGAAATACAACACCAAAAAAGAACGGTAAGACTAGTATCGTCGAATAAAGAGAATGTGAATGATGTATTCCTTCGAAGAAGAAGTCGATATGCTTCACATTTACGAAGAATGGCAACGATATTCAGTGAGATCTAGAGATTTATAGACTGAAAGATATCCTCAACGTACTCACTCTACAAGTCGTACATTTAAATATGTGTATGATAAATTGAGAACAATTACATCTTTAACGCATTGGAAACATATCCGGCAAAGGAAAGTTACTAACAAGGAAATGGAAATGGTACCCTTGCCACTGTGGTTCGAAATCCTTGTGTTAGTTAGTTCACGTCAAACTGCAAGGGAATCTGGCATGAGCCATAGTAGTATTGTTCGTGTTCTGCATCGGCATAAATATCATTCTTACCATATCAGTCTCCACCAAGAATTAAGTGGTACGAATTTTATGCGGCACATTGAATTCTGCCGATGGGCCCAACTTCAGATTCAGAGGGATGACACATTTACGAGGGCAGTTCAATAAGTAATGCAACACATTTTTTTTCTGAAACAGGGGTTGTTTTATTCACCATTGAAATACACCAGGTTATTCCCCAATCTTTTAGCTACACAACACTATTTTTCAACGTAATCTCCACTCAATGCTACGGCCTTACGCCACCTTGAAATGAGGGCCTGTATGCCTGCACGGTACCATTCCACTGGTCGATGTCGGAGCCAACGTCGTACTGCATCAATAACTTCTTCATCATCCACGTAGTGCCTCCCACGGATTGCGTCCTCCATTGGGCCAAACATATGGAAATCCGACGGTGCGAGATCGGGGCTGTAGGGTGCATGAGGAAGAACAGTCCACTGAAGTTTTGTGAGCTCCTCTCGGGTGCGAAGACTTGTGTGAGGTCTTGCGTTGTCATGAAGAAGGAGAAGTTCGTTCAGATTTTTGTGCCTACGAACACGCTGAAGTCGTTTCTTCAATTTCTGAAGAGTAGCACAATACACTTCAGAGTTGATCGTTTGACCATGGGGAAGGACATCGAACAGAATAACCCCTTCAGCGTCCCAGAAGACTGTAACCATGACTTTACCGGCTGAGGGTATGGCTTTAAACTTTTTCTTGGTAGGGGAGTGGGTGTGGCGCCACTCCATTGATTGCCGTTTTGTTTCAGGTTCGAAGTGATGAACCCATGTTTCATCGCCTGTAACAATCTTTGACAAGAAATTGTCACCCTCAGCCACATGACGAGCAAGCAATTCCGCACAGATGGTTCTCCTTTGCTCTTTATGGTGTTCGGTTAGACAACGAGGGACCCAGCGGGAACAAACCTTTCAATATCCCAAGTGGTGAACAATTGTGACAGCACTACCAACAGAGATGTCAAGTTGAGCACTGAGTTCTTTGATGGTGATCCGTCGATCATCTCGAACGAGTGTGTTCGCACGCTCCGCCATTGCAGGAGTCACAGCTGTGCACGGCAGGCCCGCACGCGGGAGATCAGACAGTCTTGCTTGACCTTGCGGCGATGATGACACACGCTTTGTCCAACGACTCACCGTGCTTTTGTCCACTGCCAGATCACCGTAGACATTCTGCAAGCGCCTATGAATATCTGAGATGCCCTGGTTTTCCGCCAAAAAGAAACCCGATCACTGCCCGTTGTTTGCAACACACATCCGTTACAGACGCCATTTTAACAGCTCCGTACAGCCCTGCCACCTGTCGGAAGTCAATGAAACTATACGAGACGAAGCGGGAATGTTTGAAAATATTCCACAAGAAATTTCCGGTTTTTTCAACCAAAATTGGCCGAGAAAAAAAATGTGTTGCATTACTTATTGAACTGCCCTCGTATTAATTTGATTTTATTTACTCGCGAGACTACATTCACGAACCATGCAAATGTTAATTTGCATAACATGCATTATTGAGCAACTGCAAAAGAGTTTCGACTGTGGGCAGTTGCACACCAAAAACCGTGGTCAGTGAATGTATGTTGTGGGATTCTGGAAAACAGTACAATAGGCCCCTATTTTATCGAAGGAAGTCTTAAAGGTAGGAAGTACACCACGTTCCTGCTAGACACATTGGGTCTGTTATTGGAAGAAATACCTTTAGGAACAAGGAACAGAATGTGGTATCAACACGATGGATGTCTTGCACATTTTTTGCTGATGGCTAGAAATGAGTTGTGAGACAATTCCCAAATCGTTGAGTTGGACGCGGAGGAGATTTGTCGTGGCCGGCTCGTTCGCCAGACTTGACGTCTCTGGATTTTTTCTTATGGGGATTCGTAAAAGACATTGTTTATAAAGATATTCCAACTACACCCGAAGATATACGAAAGAGAATTGTCAGATCATGTGCTTCAATAAGAGCCGAAGTGATAAGCAATACCACTCAATCCATGATAAGAAGATTGCAGCACTGCATTGATGCCAATGGTTATCACTTCGAACACCTGTAAATCGACCTTCAAAGACCATACTGTTACATATGATTGGATTCGTCTCGATAGCTGCTATCAGAAGACAAGTACCAAACTATAGCATCCCATTTAAAAAAGAAAGTTGACCTTCATATCTCTGAAGCGACCCCACCTGGCAGCAAAAAACCAACGTCATATTATGGCCCCCGTTGTCCCATGCAACTTTAGTCCCACAATCTTTTTAGCTCCTGTCACATTTTCCGAGTTATTCCGGGTGGCAATACTTAGAGACTCACCCTGTATAAAACTTGAAACTATTCACTACACTTTTCAGATTCTCTCACCTCCCTTCCACATTAAAGGATCCACATTCCAATCGCTGGCCCATAGAATACCACTTTTGTCGCTCCCGATGATAGCATACTCCTGAGTAGTTTGCGCCTGGAAACGTCAATAGGAGACTATTAGCTCCGGAATATTTCAGCCAAAACTGTTCCATTATCGAATAACCATACAGCAGATTTGCATGCTGTTGAGAAAAATTACGGGGGCAGTTCCGTCGGTCATACACACTGTTGCCGGTGTAACTGCTGAAGTGCTTGCTGGGTGTTTGAGGAACTACAGGTTAGTCTTCGTTGTGGCTGCTTGTATGTTCCCGCCGGCGTTGCAAAGTACTTTTTTCTTGGGGAGGGACGCTGCTTGTGATGAGCGAGAGATACGCATTCGATCGCAGTATGGAGAAAATTTTCAACTTTCTCTTCATACGAATGCGACCGCAAAAGGCGTTCAAATAAAAAAATACAAATTCACAACATTACATATCGTTAATTGGGGGACGAACATTATTTTGTATCTCTTTCCCTGGTAACTATTGATCTGTCATTTCTTTTTTAGCACAGCCACAGACTTACATTCGCAATTATTTATGGAATTGAAGTCGAGGTTTTTGGCATTGCAGTGCATTGATAACCTCTATTACATCCATTCCTTCCAGGATTAATTTAGGAATCATTTAAACTAGAAACTGCATCGAGCACACCAATTCACTCACTATCTTCTGAAAAGAATTTTCTTTCGTAACTCTTTTCTCATATAAGTGCCCCAAGTGAATCATTTATTTCTTCAGTAGAATGTTATTTCTCCCATGAACCCAGAAAGGGAGGTAGAACCTCATCTTGATCCACGCTTACTGCAACGTCCATGTAAATCATAACCTCTGATTTATCAAGATGTAAAAAAACAACAGTAAATTTTTGACCATAACACTCGATTAACAACACCATCAATCGTATTCCGCATTTGGAAAACGTGCACATGTAGTGATGGAACTCACCACATGGGGGAGACTGCTGCGTCTCCAGGTGGAGGAGTGCTGCCGGCGGCCACGTCCAGTGCAGCTGTAGTGGGAGTCCGGCTGTGGTCGCTGAGTGGCTGTGAGGGAGGGCTGGGCGTGGGACTGCTGCCTGCTGCGGCTGCCACACTGCACAGACAGACAGACAGACAGCGTGTAGCAGGGGCCGGAGACCAGCTGCTGCTGACAGACTGTCCACACACAGGCAGCAGGTCACACTGTGCCAACGGGAGTAGTGCATCCGCTCAGCTGGATGACTTACCAATGAGGCTAACAGTCAGCTTCCTCTGAGTTCTCCACAAAAGTAGATCAGCATTCAAGACAACAGACTGTTCAAAACAAAGTGCGGATGAAAGATACTGTGGACCAACAGCTAGGCTGGTGTCACAAGAGACCTGTTGGATAGCACAATGTAAATACAAAACAACCACATTCACACATAAATTACAGGGTAATAATCTTTCTATTTACTTAATGTGGAATGGTGTTTGTAGCTCATATGTTAGGGACTGGGCTATTAGAGGCACATATGGTAAACCAGGAGGAAAGAAGCATCTGAACTGCGAACAGGAGAAATTTCATATTGGGAAGGAGCGCACAATTTGGGATAGAATGAAGCAGTTTCAGTGAAAAATTTAATTTCCATAAGAATATGACACAGACTGAAACATTGCCCAACAAATTTCATTGACATCTGTCAACAAACGCCTTCTACGGATATTAACTATTGTCTGTCCTTGAAGTTGAATGATTGTGTGATGAAGATCAGTAAAGAAGGCAGAGACAAATTACGTATACCGTACATTTCACACAGATTCGGAATTTCGGCCGTACCACTGAATTTCTCCACCCGTGCAATGTATACGAACGTTAATGATTTTTAATCATCATTTTAATGGGCTTTCGGAGCCGAGGGCACACTCATGTACCCTTGATGATACATCTACTCACAGATGACACGCATGTAAGCATCGTGTCTGATCACCTGCATCCATTCATGTACATAGTGCGTTCCAACAGACTTTTGCAATTCCAGCAGGACAATGCGACACCCCACACGTCCAGATTTGCTACAGAGTGGCTCCAGGAACACTCTTCTGAGTTTAAGCACTTCCAATAGCCACAGAAGTGCCGAAACGTGAACATTATTGATCGTATATGGGATGCCATGCAACGTGCTGTTCAGAAGAAATCTCCACCCCCCCCCCCCCCCGTCTCTTATGGATTTATGGACAGCCCTGCAGGATTCATGCAGTCAGTTCCTTCCAGCAGTACTTCAGACGTTAGTTGAGTCCATGCCACGTTATGTTGCGGCACTTCTGCGTGCTTGCAGGGGCATA
The DNA here is from genome assembly GCF_023864345.2 of Schistocerca serialis cubense. NCBI lineage: Eukaryota > Metazoa > Arthropoda > Insecta > Orthoptera > Acrididae > Schistocerca > Schistocerca serialis. The sequence continues at coordinate 467,875,379 of NC_064646.1, read as the reverse complement.
CACGGTATTAGGCACGTGTACCAGTTTCTTTGGCTCTTCAATGTTATATGTGTTACGTAATGAATGATATCGATGTCTACGTGACGTTAAACACAGTGTGTTACGTAATTATAAATTTTTCCTGCACACTATGTACATTCTGTTTAACATTACTTATTGTCTTTTGGGATATGCATTTTATTGTGTCATCTTACATTGAGAGGTTACTGGTTTTTTTTTACATCCTGATCCACATTGTGTTATTTCTGGGATGTGTCGAAAATCTATAGAGCCCAAAACGTTATCCCAAAGACCAGGGTCCGCAGCTCGTGGTCGTGCGGTAGCGTTATCGCTTCCCGCGCCCGGGTTCCCGGGTTCGATTCCCGGCGGGGACAGGGATTTTCTCTGCCTCGTGATGACTGGGTGTTGTGTGATGTCCTTAGGTTAGTTAGGTTTAAGAAGTTCTAGGGGACTGATGACCATAGATGATAAGTCCCATAGTGCTCAGAGCCATTTGAACCATTTTGCACCAAAGACCAGGACACGGCCAACCACGTGTGATATCAAAAGCAGAGGACCATTATTTGGCCATAACGACACGACGGTAGCGAGTTACTATTGCATGGCAACTGGCATCTGACCTCACAGCATGCACTGGACGAGCTGTATTGAGGCAAACCGTGTACAGAAGGCTTCGGCAGAACGGCCATTATTATCGGAGACCTCTGATGCGACTTCACAGAAGGGAACATCTAGAGTGGAGTCGTCGACATCCCACCGCCACGATCGAACAATGGACCAGCGTTCTTTTCGCAGATGAGCCCCAATTTCGTCTAGAGAGTGATTCTCAACAAAATTGCGTCTGGAGTGAACGTGGAACACGATTTCTTGACACAAACATTGTGGAAAGAGACCTATATCGAGGAGGATCTCTAATGGCGTGAACAGGGATTTTTTGACCACTCAAAAACTGTTCAGTAAATAGTACAGGTGAATCGTGGCTATATCTTGGACCCTTACATGCGGTTGTTGAGGGGTGGTTTGGACCCAGACTTCGTATTAATGGACGATAATGCTCGACCTCATAGTGCACGGGTGGTTGATGTATTCTTGGAAACGAACGATACTGCAAGGATGGCGTGGCCTGCTCGCTCTTCCGATTTCAGTCCCATAGTGCCACGTCTGGGATGCGCTACGGAGACAGGTTACATCACCTCAGCATCCACCAACCACTCTCAAGGACTTGCAAGCAGGTCTGCAAGAAGAATGGGCGTTATTGTCTCAAATTGAAATTGATGATATCATTAATAGAATGCCGCATCGTTGTCAGGCTTGTACAGCTGCCAGTGGTGCTCACACATTAACCAGTTGCCGGAGTGTGTATGCAAATCGGTTAAATTGGAAAAAACGAATAACATTTTTGCCTACGGTTATGCGTTTTGCAGTTGTTTGCATTCTGTATCCTTTATGTTGTTTCTAATTTACTGTTATTTGTTTACATTGTTTTATGTCAAAATACACTCCTGGAAATGGAAAAAAGAACACATTGACACTGGTGTGTCAGACCCACCATACTTGCTCCGGACACTGCGAGAGGGCTGTACAAGCAATGATCACACGCACGGCACAGCGGACACACCAGGAACCGCGGTGTTGGCCGTCGAATGGCGCTAGCTGCGCAGCATTTGTACACCGCCGCCGTCAGTGTCAGCCAGTTTGCCGTGGCATACGGAGCTCCATCGCAGTCTTTAACACTGGTAGCATGCCGCGACAGCGTGGACGTGAACCGTATGTGCAGTTGACGGACTTTGAGCGAGGGCGTATAGTGGGCATGCGGGAGGCCGGGTGGACGTACCGCCGAATTGCTCAACACGTGGGGCGTGAGGTCTCCACAGTACATCGATGTTGTCGCCAGTGGTCGGCGGAAGGTGCACGTGCCCGTCGACCTGGGACCGGACCGCAGCGACGCACGGATGCACGCCAAGACCGTAGGATCCTACGCAGTGCCGTAGGGGACCGCACCGCCACTTCCCAGCAAATTAGGGACACTGTTGCTCCTGGGGTATCGGCGAGGACCATTCGCAACCGTCTCCATGAAGCTGGGCTACGGTCCCGCACACCGTTAGGCCGTCTTCCGCTCACGCCCCAACATCGTGCAGCCCGCCTCCAGTGGTGTCGCGACAGGCGTGAATGGAGGGACGAATGGAGACGTGTCGTCTTCAGCGATGAGAGTCGCTTCTGCCTTGGTGCCAATGATGGTCGTATGCGTGTTTGGCGCCGTGCAGGTGAGCGCCACAATCAGGACTGCATACGACTGAGGCACACAGGGCCAACACCCGGCATCATGGTGTGGGGAGCGATCTCCAACACTGGCCGTACACCACTGGTGATCGTCGAGGGGACACTGAATAGTGCACGGTACATCCAAACCGTCATTGAACCTATCGTTCTACCATTCCTAGACCGGCAAGGGAACTTGCTGTTCCAACAGGACAATGCACGTCCGAATGTATCCCGTGCCACCCAACGTGCTCTAGAAGGTGTAAGTCAACTACCCTGGCCAGCAAGATCTCCGGATCTGTCCCCCATTGAGCATGTTTGGGACTGGATGAAGAGTCGTCTCACGCGGTCTGCACGTCCAGCACGAACGCTGGTCCAACTGAGGCGCCAGGTGGAAATGGCATGGCAAGCCGTTCCACAGGACTACATCCAGCATCTCTACGATCGTCTCCATGGGAGAATAGCAGCCTGCATTGGTGCGAAAGGTGGATATACACTGTACTAGTGCCGACATTGTGCATGCTCTGTTACCTGTGTCTATGTGCCTGTGGTTCTGTCAGTGTGATCATGTGATGTATCTGACCCCAGGAATGTGTCAATAAAGTTTCCCCTTCCTGGGACGATGAATTCACGGTGTTCTTATTTCAATTTCCAGGAGTGTAAATGCAGCCTTGAAAAAAATTTCCTTTTCTTACTTTAATTTTGAACACCAGTGTAGTATTGGAAGTCGACAGGTGACGGTGATGTCGATGTTTAATGAGTATTCGAGGGGCATCCAGTTGTGAGAGTTGTTGTATGGCACTGAAGTGAAGACTATCGATTTCATCGCTCTAACGCGCGTTTTCGAAAGGTGGTCAGTATTCGTGGAGAAGAAACGAGGTTCCCCGTGCCAAAAGTGCATCAGAATTTTACCCAAGATTACGTGAAGCCATTGGCGAGAGATCATCACCGCACAGGACAGTAGCACGATGAGTCAAGGCGGTTAGTGTGTGTCACATTGAGACTGCGGATCGGCAGCGCACAGGTCGGCTGTCCACTCGCTCCTTGACACCAGATTGCCATCGTGAGTATTCTCATTTCGGTAGACCAGCGGGGGATTCCCTAGGAATTATCTGTAGAGGTTGGTGTCATTCATCAAACTGTGAGGCACATGCAGTAGAAATGTTTTAAGGAAAACCGCGTCCTCCTGGGTTCCAGGTCATCTCACCAACGGATAGAAGTGGCAGAAATGACGGGATGCACTGGCTGGCACCCACCTGAACAGATACCGCAACGAAGGAGGCGCCTTTCTGCATCGCACTGTCGCCATTGACGAGACGTGGGCGCGAGCCTACGAACCTGGATTAAAGTGTCAGTGGAATTAATGACGTCACCCAGGTTCGCCACGTTGAGAAAATTTTGTCCGGGACCCAGCTGGATAAAGAGTGTAGTGATACGGCGTATGACTACCAAGGGTTTATTCTTGGGCTTGCTGTGCCTGAGGGACTAACCGTTAACAGTATCGATTTTTGGATCGACATCTGCGTTCTGCCATGGCGCATAATAGTCAACGTTTATGAGATGGTCGCCCAGTCGTGTTGCATGACAACGTACTTTCTCATGCCGCAGCAAACGCCGACCTCATATTGCATACGTGCTACTGGGAGGTGTTGGAACACTCTCCGTTCTCACCACAAATGAGTGCATGTGACTTCTACGAGTTTCTGAAACTGAAGGAACACCTCCGAAGCCAGCATTTGCTGCGTGGCAACTGTTCCCCGAGCAATGGGGTGATACGCCGCTGTCATCAGCAGGGAATGTCTCGCCAACAGTCCCGATCGGCTTCCCGATATTTGGTAAAAAGTAACAGACTTTTCGGGAGGCTACACTGAAGGAATGTCGAACAACTGTATCTGTTAGTTCATTAAATACTGCGTTTTGTCGAAGTTGCCACTACTTTATATACAGCCCTCGTATAACCAATCTCAAACATTCTAGTGCCATCAAGTCTCCTCGACGTATACACCCTTCCTTCATGATTCTAAAAGCAACTGTTAGCGATAATCACACAATGCAAAATTCTACTAGGTGGCTTGCTCTTTCATTTTCCCCCGGCAGCAAGTTTCCTACCACACACTCCCTTCCTTTTCCTACTATATTCCAGTCTCCCGCCACAATCAAATCTTCTTCTCCCTTAAGTACCTAAATAATTCATCTTATTACATGTTTTTAATCTCTTCTCTATATGAGGAGCTAATTGATAAATAAACCTGTACTGCCTTTGTGGTTGTAGGTTTGGTGTCTGTTTCCGCTATGATAATACATTCACACGTAATTAGCAATATTTCTATTTTCTGATTCATCATTAGCATTTTAGCTACTTGATTTGGTGTTGATGACCCTGTAATGACATGATCAGAGCTCCTGTTCTTGCTGCCACCACACTTCGGTGGTTCCCACTGTATAGAACTTCATCCTATTCATTTCCTTTTTCAGATTCTCTAACCTCCCTTCCAGATTAACGGATCTACATTCCATGAGCTGGCCCATAAAATACCAATTTTTTGCTCCTGATGATGACGTCCTCCTAAGTAATTTGCGCCTCAAGACGTTAATGGGAGACTACTACCTCTGAAATATTTTAGTCATCATCGTATATCCATGCAGAAGATCTGCATGCTTTCAGCCATTTGCAATACAATCACAGCAAGGACATGTTGACTAATATTACAGGGCCGGTACAGTCAGTCATACAGATTGTTGCCGCTGCAACTACTGAAATGGCTGCCGGCCCTTTGAGGAACTACAGGTTAGTCTTCGTTGTGGTTGATTGTATGGTACCACTATTTCTGCAATTGAGGCTCACGAGCCACCACGGCGTCATAAAGTCCAGTTTTCTTGGGGAGGGGCGCTGTCTGTGATGAGCAAGAGATTCGCAACCGATTCAAAAATGGGGAAAATTTTCAACTATCACTATATACGGATGTGGTCAGAAAAAGTCGTTTAAATAAAAATATACAAATTCACGTATTTAAAAATACACATCACAACTTTCCATATCGCCAGTTTGGAGATGCACATTATTTTTTATCGCTGTTCCCGACAGCTATTCCTCTATCGTTTCTTTTTTTGCACAGTCAAAACTTGCATTCGCAATTGCATTAGTTAACAATTTTAAACTTTTTTTCTGCGTCTGCTTTGTAAATGGGTGGATTGACCTACTTTTGGGGTGCTGGCTACACTGGTAAAATCAGTTTTTCTCTATGACGTCACATTTCCTAGATACACAACAGAATAAAAAAAAGTAATAGCGAAAATTGACACGATAAAGTCAAACAAAAATACATATTCAGAACTTTTGAAATCAATACTGTTTTGTACGTATATATGGGCATGATGCCAATAAAAGCTTCAAGTTAGTTCAGAAGATATTTTCACCTTTAATCGCCTTTGGTTTTTGAAAAATGCAACGACGGAGCTCTTCTTTTGTTTGCCGTTTCATCACTCTCCCTAACAAGACCCCAGCAGTAGTCACCCATCATCGAAGGGTTCCAATGGCCTTGGTAGCGGTGTTCCATGGTAAGAATGTCTTGGTGAAAGCGTTCACCATGCTCATCGCTTACGGCTCCCAAATTTTCCGGGAAGAAATAAAGTTGAGAATGAAAAAAGTGAATTTTAAGCGACATTGTACAACCCATGTTCTTATAGTTGTCCAACAGATCATTCACAATGGTAACATAGTTTATGTCTTTTGTGTTACCTAAAAGGACCTTCACAATTGCTTTAAAAGAAGACCAAGCAGCTAATTGAATATCTGTGAGTTTGGTATCAAAGGTTGGATCTTTCAGCAATTTTCTTATTTGTGGTCCAACAAACATACCCTCTTTCAGCTTTGCCTCACTTAGTTTGAGAAACTTTTCTTTTAAGTGATTGAAGGCCTCACCTTCTTTATCCAGAGCTTCTACAAGGTTCTTGATAAGGCCCAACTCGATATGAAGAGGAGGCAAAATGATTTTATCGGGCTCAACCAGTGGGGTTTTGTTCACATTTATGTTTCCAGGAACATATGCCTTCCTTATAGGCCATTCCTTGACTGTATAGTGGTTCTTGGTGTCCCAAATGCACAAGAAGCAGCAGTATTTCGTGAATCCAGCCTATAAACCTGTAAGGAGTGCAACAACTTTTAAATTCATGATGCTTATATTTGATTGCCTTTGGCAGCAAAGCCACGTTTCCTTAAGTTTTTTTTCATGTGTACTGCGTAAGCCAAAGGTACCGATGTAAATCCATTGCCATTATGCAGTAGTACTGCTTTCAAGCTGGTTTTACTGGAGTCAATAAATTGTCGCCACTCCTGTGAATTATGTTTTACACCTAGCTGCATCATCAGACCATTGACATCTCTACATACACACATTGAATTCTGCATATCGAAATATTGAGCGAAGGAAACACCTCTTGATCTGAAACAGGAAATTTTTGTGCCTGGAGCTAGAAGGTTCCCGTTGTTGCTGTCTGGACCCCAAGAGTTCAGCTTGCTGTTTCGAAAGTTTTAGATCGTGAACAAGATCGTTCAATTCCTTTTGACTAAACAGCTGTGTTGAAGTGTCATGATATTGAGGGTAGTACTCTTCTATATGTTCAATACTTTCTGATACTTGATATGGTGTCTGGTTCCGTGGCTTTCAAGTTACAGATAGGAACCGACAACCACTCATCATGGGGCACAGGCAAATGCACTTAGGATACATTTGGATACTTTATTTTAAGTCTAGTTTTGCTTGAATTTCCCGAAATATTTGTAAGACAGGAGAAACAGTCTGAATAATGGTCATTAGGCTCTCACCACACCATTGGAAAAGCGAATGGCATGGCTCCACGTTCTCCTTTCAACCAATCATTAAGGTTGTAGTACACGTTATGCAGCCAATATGAGATGCAAGCTTTTTATCTTGATCACCAACAGGAGAATCAAAATACAATTTATATGTCTTCTCAACCAAATCAGTGATTTGTTTCCTTTGTGCTTTTGTAGTGAATTTCGCATAACATAACGAGATTTACTAGGTGCTAATTTTCTTAGCGTATGTTCTAAACACAAAAAGTTTGCACTATCTTTAACAGGAAACACTCACTGAGGATCTCTTTAACACCACTGCATTTCCACACGAACCATTTACTGACGATTTGTAGATCTTCTGTCTCTCCTCTGCCAATCAAAAACAAACAGCAAAACAGGAGAACAGCAAAAAGCGAAATACTTAATACGAATAATAAAAAACCTTTAAAAACATAGAAATGGTACATGCTAGAAAATTTTGAAAGCTATATTCGGATTCTACACACAAAAATACATACAAGTTGATGTGTCACACCGCAGATGCAAAATGGCTGTCGAGTAGTGTTATTTCTTGACGTGAAATCAATGTCTTTGGCGTTCCCATGCACCTTTTTTAACTTGTTTTACACCCATTCCTTCCACTTTTAATTTAGGAAGATAGATTTCTATCATTTAAACCAGAAAATACATCCAGCACACCAATTCATTCACTATCTTTTAAAAACAATTTTGGTTCGTAACTCTTTTCTCATGTAAGCACCTCGAGTGAATCATTTGTTTCTTCAGTTGAATCTTATTCTATGCATGAACCCAGTGAAGGTGGTACAAATTCATCTTGGTCCATGCCTACTGGAACGTGCAAATTTATTACAATTGTAACTTTTCCAGACATGTAATTCATAACCTCTTATTTAACATAATAAAGCAACAATCAATTTTTGGCTATATCACTTGATTAACGACACCACAAGTCTTATTACGCATTTGGAAAATGTGCACATGTAGTGATGGAACTCACCGCATGGGGGAGACTGCTCCGTCATCAGGTGTGGGAGTGCTGTCGGCGGCCACGTCCAGTGCAGCTGTAGTGGGAGTCCGGCTGTGGTCGCTGAGTGGCTGTGAGGGAGGGCCGGGCGTGGGACTGCTGCCTGCTGCGGCTGCCACACTGCACAGACAGACAGACAGACAGCGTGTAGCAGGGGCCAGAGGCCAGCTGCTGCTGACAGACTGTCCACACACAGGCAGCAGGTCACACTGTGCCAACGAGAGCACTCTATCCGCTCAGATGGATGTGAATTAGTCTCACTTTAAAATTGTACATATGATGAATCATTTAGTGTGTGGTCAATCATAGCAATTGGCACAGTAAAAAGAGATAATTTTTAAAACATGTTCCAGAATTGTGTAATGCTATGAATGTGATTGAGGAAGTGGTCTCAAACGCTTAGACCTTGTGAAATTGATATTTTGCATTAACATGTAAGTAATTTAGTTTTTTGGTAATGAGAGCCTAACCTATAGGCCTTCGTTTCCAACCATAGCCTATTTGATTGTTTTTGGGAAAAATTTCTCGCCAGTTACTCATTCAGATTTTTTAGCAAAAACCAAACACAAATGGAAAGTAAGCCTACTTTGATCATCTGCAAGTGTTATCAATGATGACGTTGTGCATAATTCTACAAGATGACGGCATCTTTCACTTTTCCCCAAGATGCATGGTCTCCTAGTACCCTTCTCTTCCTTTCCGTACTACTTTATTCCAGTCTTCCATCACAATCAAACATTCTTCTTCCTTAAGTTCCTCAATAGTACATATTATTTCATCATATATTTTTTAAAATTCTTCTCCATCTCAGGCGCTAATTGATAAATACACATCTACTGCCTTTGTGGTTATTGGTTTCGTGTTTATCTGCGCCATGATAATGCATTCACACGTACTTAGCAATATTTCTATTTTCTGATTCATCATTAGGCCGACTCCTGAATCTTAACTACTTGATTGGGTTTTGATGACCCTGTAATGAGCTGACCACAAGTCCTGTTCTTGCTGCCACCACACTTCAGTGGTTCCCACTATATAAAACTTCATCCTATTCACTTCCTTTTTCCGAGTATCAAACTTCCCTTCCAGATTAAGGGATCTACATTCCATGCGCTGGCCCACAGAAAACCAGAATACCAGTTTTGTTGCTCCTGATGATGACGTCATCCTAAGTAGTTTCCGCCTGGAGACGTTAATGGGAGATTGTTACCTCTGAAATATTTTAGCCGAAGGTATACCATCATCGTATATCCATGCAGCAGATCTGCGTGCTTTCATCCATCGGAAATACAATTGCAGTAAGGCTGTGTTGACTAACATTACAGGGCCAGTTCAGTCATCCATACAGACTGTTCCTGCTGCAACTACTGAAATGGCTCCTGGTCCTTTGAAGCACTACGGGTTACTCTTCATTGTGGTTGCTTGTGTGGTACCGTTGTTTCAGCAGTTGAGGCCGGCGAGCTACCCCAGCTTCACAAAGTACATTGTTCTTGGGGAGTAGCGCTACTTGTGATAAGCGAGATGTGTGTATTCAATTCAAGTACGGGGAAAATTTTCAACTTGCACTACATACGAAAGTGGTCAGCAAAAGTCGTTTAAATAAAAATATACAAACGTACCTATTTAAACAAACAACATTCCGTATCGTTAATTGGAGGACACACATGATTTTGTATCTCTTTTCCTGGTAACTATTGCTCCATCATTTCTTTTTAAGCAGTCACCGACTCACATTGGCAATTATTTATTGACATGAAATCAATGTTTTTTGCATTGAAATGCACTTTTCTTAACCTCTTCTACGCCTATTCCTCCCACTGTTAATTTAGGAAGGTAGAAATCCATCATTTAAACCAGAAACTGCATCCAACACACCAATTCATTCACTATCTTTTGAAAACAATTTAGTTTCATAACTCTTTTCTCATATACGCATCTTGCATGAATCATTTGTTTCTTCAGTTGAGTATTATTCCACCTGTGAACCCAGGGAAGGTGGTAAAAACTCATCTTGGTCCATATATACTGAAACATGCAAATTTATTACAGGTATAACTTTTCCATACATGTAATTCATAACCCCTTATTTATCAAGATATACTAAAGCAACAATCAATTTTTGGCTATACACTTGATTAACGACACCACAAGTCTTATTATGCATTTGGAAAATGTGCACGTGTAGTGATGGAACTCACCAGATGTGGGAGATTGCGTCGTCATCAGGTGGGGGAGTGCTGTCGGCGGCCATGTTCAGTGCAGCTCTAGTGGGAGTCCGGCTGTGGTCGTTGTGTGGCTGCGAGGGAGGGCTGGGCGTGGGACTGCTGCAAGCTGCGGCTGCCACACTGCACAGACAGACAGACAGACAGCGTGTAGCAGGGGCCAGAGGCCAGCTGCTGCTGGCAGACTGTCCACACACAGGCAGCAGGTCACACTGTGCCAACGGGAGCAGTCTATCTGCTCAGCTGGATGACTTACCACTGAGCCTAACAGTCAGCTTCCTCTGAGTTGTTCACAGAAGTAGACAAGCATTCAAGACAACAGACTGTTCAAAACAAAGCGCAGATGAAAGATACTGTGGACCAACAGCTATACTGGTGTCACAAGAGACCTACTGGATGAGACAGTGTAAATACATAACAACCACATTCAAACAGAAATTAGAAGGTAATAATCTTTACATTTACTTAATGTGATACTATGAATGAGATGGTGTTTGTAGCTCATACGTTAGGAACTGGGCTGTTAGAGGCACAGATGGTAAGTAGGGGGGACAGAAGGATCTGAACATTAGCTGACCAACGTTTACGATTGCTTCTTGTCCTTTATTTCCGTCGTTTGCACGGAACAGATGTTCTAAGTACTAAAAAATATAGTGTTTACATCAATAACATAGTGTTGGGAAGGCAACTTCGATCGCTTTTCTGTCCAGGAAACAAGCAAGGCATGCTATCGTATCTTTTATACCTCCATGCGGAATAGAGTTCTCATTTCCTTACATTGTCGGTGCATTAGTCTCACTGTAGTTTACACATCATCTCACTTTAAAATCGTATGTGTGATGCATCATTCATAGTATTGTAAAGGGTAAAAAAAAAATTTAATTTTCTAATCGTATTCCAGCGTTGTGCAATACTATGAATGTGAATGAGGGAATGGTCTCAATAGCTTAGACCCTGTAAAATCGCTATTTTACATTAACAAGTATGTAACACACATTTTTTTTAGTAATGATAGCCTAACCTGTAAGCCTATGTTTCCAACTACAGTCTATTTGCTTCTTTTTCCGAAAAATTTCTCTCCCTTAACTCGATCAGAAATAACCAAACACAATTAGAATGCAAGTCTACTTTGATCGTGGGTTTCATTTTACTCTTGAATTTCATTTTGAGATTTTCAAAGTATATAAGCCTATACCATCCTTTGTGATAAACTGGCAGTTACGTGGTTAGTTTCATCTTCCATGTATCAGTCATTTCATATTAAGATCAATTTTATTGTAAGTATACGTCCATGTTGATCATTTTCATTAAAGACATACATAGTTTAGTCAATAATTGTTACCCATAACCATTTACACATTAGAATAACATATAATCTTTTTCGAAATAAGAGGAGTAGTCAAGAGAAAAGTTCTCAGTTTGGTCGAAAATTTTACTTTGCTGTCTGTGAGGTACCTTATATAAGTTGGTAAGTCATCAAAAATTTTGGTTAAAGCATTATGAACCCTGTGTGTGCTACAAACAACCTTAACGTGGCGTAATGCATGTCCTATTATTCTTGTGGTATTGCAATCATGTACATCATTGTTCCCGTTGAAGTGCAGTGGATTATTTACAACAAACTTCGTGAGTGAATAACTGAAGCGGAGAGATCGCTACTCACATACCGAGCAGAGGCCATGCACGACTGAAAGAGTGTTCACAAAAGTTTTCAGCAAAAGCCTTCTTCAGAAAGGAAGCAAAGCGCGCACACACACACACGTTCATACAATCGTACAGAAAAAATTCTCGCACGGTTGACCAATGTCTCCGGCTGTTCCAGCCAGATTCTCTTTTAAAGAGGGAGAAAATGCGAGCATTTTCTTCAGAAGACGTACCACTGCGATGTATTCTGTGGTGTTAAACTATGTTAATAACCATTTAATGATTTTCATGAAAAATTGTCACTGATTCTGAATGAAAATTAATCTGGGTGAAGTCAAGCATCAAAGAGCGATCAAAAATGGTAATCAGACGCTTTTATAGACCACCTGGGTGAGGAGTTGTATGGAAGAGCACTTACGAGAGAACTTGCAGAATGTCGTAAGTAGTTTTCCTGATCTGTTGTGATAGGTGTGTGACTTTAGGTTACCAGGTACACTTCTAGAGAATCATGCTATCGAAACTGATGCCATAGTGTGGGATTCACGTGACATTGTTCTGAATGTCTTGTCCGAAAATTACTTCGAGCAGATAGTCAGAGAAACAACTGCTGAATGTAACGTCTTGGACCTCCTACCAACAAACAGACCGGAACTTACCGAATCAATTAACGTAGAGGAAGGTATCGGTGATCGTTTGGCTATGATAGCAATTATGACTACAGGTATTAGAAGAAATGTAAAGAAAGACATGGACCTATTTTTGCTTAGGAAGAGTGACAGCCTACAAACTACAGAGAATCTTAGCAGTCAGCATCAAATATTCAATGATGAGGGCGTAGATTTGGAGCACAAACGGAAAAAAAATCGTTCAATACGCCTTAGACTAGTATGTTTCGAGCAGAATCTTAAGGGGCAGGAAAGACGCACCGTGGTTTAATGGCCATACTGAAAAACTGTTGCCTAAACAAAAAGAGGTTCATCACACATTCAAGAGAAGACAATCTGTACCTGACAACCAGCAGCTGAACGAAGCCGGCCGGAGTGGCTGAGTGGTTCTAGGCGCTACAGTCTGGAACCGCGCGACCGCTGCGGTCGCAGGTTCGAATCCTGCCTCGGGCATGGATGTGTGTGTCCCTAGATTAGTTAGGTTTAAGTAGTTCTGATGACCTCAGATGTTAAGTCCCATGGTGCTCAGAGCCATTTGAAACAGCTGAACGAAGCGGATATGAGCATCAGGAGAGCAATGAGAGAAGCTTTCAGGGCCTTTGAAAGGAAAATTTTGCAATTCGCTCCGAGTAAAAACCCTCAGACATTTTGGTCTTATGTAAAATCAGTAAACTTTTCGGAATCCTGTTCATTTACTCAGTGACCATACTGGCACTGAAACAGTGGATGACAGAGAGAAGACCGAAATACCGAATCGAGACACTGTCCCATGTTTCACCTCATAGTACGAACGTCGAAATGGCAGATACTGAGATAAGCGATAGCGGACTGGTAATCAACTGCAGTCGCTTATGGAGTGAGAACACATCAGGACCAGATGAGATATCCATAAGATTCTGCAAACATTATGCGAAACAACTTGCTTCTCTTCTAGAAGTAATTTATCGTAGACCGCTTGAGCAACGAAGCGTACTTAGTTACCGGAAGAAAGGGCAAGTGATTCAACCATTCAACGAAACATTATCCTAATGGGCTTTCGGAGCCGAAAGCCGATTCATGAACCCTTGATGATACGTCTAGATACGATTCTCACAGGTAACATGTACGTAAGCATCGTATCTGATCACCTGCATCTATTCATGTACATAGTGCGTTCCAACAGACTTCAGCAAACTCCAGCAGGACCATGCGACACCCCACACATCCAGAATTATTACAGAGTGGCTCCATGAACACTCTTCTTAGTTTAAACACTTCCGCTGGCCACCGAACTGCCGAGATATGAACGTTATTGATTATATCTGGTGTGCTGTGCAACGTGCTACACAGAAGAGATCTCCACCCCCCTCGTCTCTTATAGACAGCCCTGTAAGATTCGTGGTGTCAGTCCCCTATAGCACTACTTCAGACGTTAGTCTAGTCCATGCCACATCGTGTTGCTGCACTTCTGTGTGCTCGCGGGGGCTCTACACGATATTAGGCAGGTGCACCAGCTATTTGGCTCTTCACTATACTATGTGATACATAATGAATGATATCGATGTCTACGTGACGTTAAGCCTACTGTTAACATATTTAAACATATTTCCCGAACACCATGTACGTTGTGTTTAACATAACTGATTGTGTTTTTGGATATGCATTTTATTGTGTCATCTTACACTGAGAGGTTTCTGGTTTGTTTTACATAGTGGTCCACATTGTGTTATTTCTGGGATGTGTCGAAAATCTATAGAGACCAAAACAGTATCCTAAAGACCAGGGCATGGCCAACCACGTGTGATACCAGAAGCAGAGGAACATTATTTGGCCATAACGGCACGACGGTACCCTCTTACTGCTGTACGCCAACAGGCATCTGAACACGCAGCAGGCACTGGACGTGTTGTATTCAGGCAAACTGTGAACAGAAGTCTTCGGCAGGGTGGCCTTCACTGTCGCAGACCTGCTGTATGTGTACCTCTGATGCACCTGCACGGAAGAGAACGTCTAGAGTCGTCAACATCCCAACTGGACGAACGAAAATGGACCAATGAGCTCCAACTTGGTCTCGAGAGTGATTATCGACAATGTTGCATTTGGAGGGAACGTGGAACACGATTCCGGGACTCAAACATTATGGAAAGAGACCGATGTCGAGCAGGATACTTAACGGTGTGTGCAAGGATTTCTTTGACCACTCAGAAACCTCTTCATGAAGTTGTACAGGTGAATCGGCAAGGTTTAACTGCTCTTAGGTGTCGTGACGAGATCTTGGAATCTGAAGTCCGGTTGAACTGTTGTTAGGTATTGTGACGAGATTTTGTAGTGTGGACCCAGACTGTATTGATGGACGATAATGCTCGACCTCATAGAGCACCTGAGGTTGATGTTTTCTTAAAGATACTTCACAGACGGCGTTGCGTGCTCTCTATCTCGTTTCAGTCCAATAGCGCATGTCTGGATGCTCTAGGGAGACAGCTTCCATCACCTCAGCATCCACCAACCACTCTCCAAGACTTGCAAGCAGGTCTGCAAGAAGAATGGGCTTTATTGTCTCAACACGCGATTGATGACATCATTAACAGAAAGTCCATCGTCGACAGGCTCCTCCTACCAGAGGTGATCACATCACAAACTGAGCACATTAACCAGTTGTCGGAGTGTGTGCGCAAATCCGTTAAGTTGGGAAAAACGAAGATCATTTTTATCCATCATGGCATTTGTTTACATTCTGTATTCTTTACATCGTTTCTAATTTGCTATCATCTGTTTACAGTATTTTGTGACAAAATAAACGCAGCTTTGTGAAATTTCCGTTTGTTGCTTAAATTTTGGACACCAGTGTAGTATACGGGAGTGGTCAGGAGTCGGCGTTGTCGATGTTTAATGAGTGTTTGAGGGCCATCCAGTTGTGAGAGTTGTTGCTGTATGGTACTGAAGTGAAGACAATCGATTTCATCGCTCTAAAGCGCGTTTTCGAAAGGAGATCAATGTTCGTGGATGATAATCTAGGTTCCCCGTGGTAAAAGTGCATCAGAATTTCATCCAAGATTACGTGAAGCCACTGGTGACAGATCATCACCGTCGGCTGTCCACTCAGTCCTCGAGACAGACAGCCATCGTGGGAGTTCTCGTTTCCAAAGACCACCAGTGGACTCCCTAGGAATTATCTATAGACATTGGTCCCTGTCATCAAACTGTGTGGCAAATGCAGTAGAAATGTTTTAAGGAAAACTGCGTCCCTCTGAGTTCCACTTTGCATCACCGACGGTCAGAAGTGCCAGAAGTGACGGTATGCAATGGCTGGCACCCATCTGAACAGATACCGCAACGAAGGAGGCGCGTTTCTGCATCGCATTGTCGCCATTGATGAGACGTCGGCACGAGCCTAGGAACATGAATTAAAGTGCTAGCGGAATTAATGACGTCACGCAGGTTAGCCATGTTCAGAAAATTTTGACAGGAAGCCAGTTGGGTAAAGGTTGTAGTGACTTGGCTTTTCACTACGAGGATGTCATTCCTCGGCTACTTGTGTCTGAGGGACCCACCGATTTTTGGATCGTCATCTGCGTTCTGCCGAGCGGCACAATAGTCAACGTTTACCGTGATGTGGTCGCCCAGTCGGGTTCTCTTCCTTTTCGTACTTCCTTATTCCCGTCTCCCATCACAACCAAATTTTCTTCTTCCTTAAGTACCTGAATAATTGATCTTATCTCATCATATATTCTTCAAGCTCTTATCCATCTAAGGAGCTAATTGATAAATAAACTTGATCTGCCTTGTTGGTTGTTGGTTTCGTGTCTCTCTTCTCCATGATAACGCATTCACACGTGCTTAGCAATATTTCTAATTTATGATTCATCATTAGCCCAACTTCTGAATTTTGGCTACTTTATTTGGTGTTGATGACCCTGTAAAAACCTGACCAGAGATACAGTTATTGCTACCACCTCACTTCAGTGGTTCGCCCTATATAAAACTTCAACCTATTCATTTCCCTTTAAAGATGCTCTAATCTCCCTTCCAGATTAAGGGATCTACATTTCGTGCACTGCTCCTGCATACACTAGATCTGCATGCTGTTGGGAAAAATTACAGCTGTAGTTTCCCCTTGCTTTCAGACGTTTGCAATACAAACTCAGAAAGGCTGTGTTGACTAATATTACAGGACCAGTACAGTCAGTCATACAGATTGTTGCAGCTCAACTACTGAAATGGTTGCTGGCCCTTTGAGGAACTACAGGTTAGTCTTCGTTGTGGTTGTTTGTATGGTACTGCTGTCTCTGCAATTGAGGTCCACGAGTCACCCAAGGGTCGCAAAGTACATTTTTCTTGGGGAGGGATACTGCTTGTGATGAGTGAGAGATACGCATTCGATTCCAGTATGGGGAAAATATTCAACTGTCACTACATAGGAAATTATCTGCAAAAGGCTTTTAAATAAAAATATACAAACTCACAACATTCCACATCGTTAATTGGGAGACAAATATGATTTTGTATTTCTTGTAACTATTCCTCTGTCGTTTCTATTTGAACACAGCCACAGACTTACATTCGCAATTATTTATGGACATGAAATCAATGTTTCTGGCGTTGCAATGCACTGATAACCTCTATTACACCCATTCCTACCAGGATTAATCTAATCTAGAAACTGCATCCAGCACACCAATTCATTCACTATCTTTTGAAAAGGATTTTCTTTCATAACTCTTTTCTCATATAAGTGCCTCGAGCGAATCATTTGGTTCTTCAGTTGAATATAACGCCTCCCGTGAACCAACAGAAGGAAGCATAAAGTCATCTTGATTCATGCTTACTGGAATACCCAAATTAATCAGCGGTGTAACTTTTCTTGACCCTTAAGTCGTAACCTCTGATTTATCAAGATATAGTTTTTGACCATAATACTTGATTAACAAACCCACAAGCAGTACTATGCATTTGGAAAACATGCATGTGTAGTGATGGAACTCACCGCATGGGGGAGACTGCTGCGTCATCAGGTGTGGGAGAGCTGTCGGCGGCCACGTTATGTGTAGCTGTAGTGGGAGTCCGACTGTGGTCGCTGATTGGCTGCGAGACAGGGCTGGGCGTGGGACTGCTGCCTGCTGCGGCTGCCACACTGCACAGACAGACAGACAGACAGCGTGTAGCAGGGGCCAGAGGCCAGCTGCTGCTGACAGACTCAGAGGCCAGCTGCTGCTGACAGACTCAGAGGCCAGCTGCTGCTGACAGACTCAGAGGCCAGCTGCTGCTGACAGAGGCCAGCTGCTGCTGACAGAGGCCAGCTGCTGCTGACAGACTCAGAGGCCAGCTGCTGCTGACAGACTCAGAGGCCAGCTGCTGCTGACAGAGGCCAGCTGCTGCTGACAGAGGCCAGCTGCTGCTGACAGACTCAGAGGCCAGCTGCTGCTGAGAGCCTCAGAGGCCAGCTGCTGCTGACAGACTCAGAGGCCAGCTGCTGCTGACAGACTCAGAGGCCAGCTGGTGCTGACAGACTCAGAGGCCAGCTGCTGCTGACAGACTCAGAGGCCAGCTGCTGCTGACAGACTCAGAGGCCAGCTGCTGCTGACAGACTCAGAGGCCAGCTGCTGCTGACAGAGGCCAGCTGCTGCTGACAGACTCAGAGGCCAGCTGCTGCTGACAGAGGCCAGCTGCTGCTGACAGAGGCCAGCTGCTGCTGACAGACTCAGAGGCCAGCTGCTGCTGACAGACTCAGAGGCCAGCTGCTGCTGACAGACTCAGAGGCCAGCTGCTGCTGACAGACTCAGAGGCCAGCTGCTGCTGACAGACTCAGAGGCCAGCTGCTGCTGACAGACTCAGAGGCCAGCTGCTGCTGACAGACTCAGAGGCCAGCTGCTGCTGACAGACTGGCCACACACAGGCAACAGGTCACACAGCTGGATGACTTACCACTGAGGCTAACAGTCAGCTTCCTCTGAGTTGTCCACAGAAGTAGACTGGCATTCAAGACAACAGACTGTTCAAAACAAAGGAAGGTGAAAGATACTGTGAACCAACAGCTAGGCTGGTGTCACAAGACACCTGTTGGATAGCACAATGTAAATACATATCAACCACATTCACACAGAAATTAGAAGTCTATAATATTTAAATGTACTTAATATGATACTACAAGCGAGATAATTATGGACTGGGCTGTTAGAGGCACAGATGGTAAACGGGGGGAGGGGGGGGGGGGGACAGAAGGATCTGAACTGAGAGAAGATGAAAATTCATACATGGAAGGAGTACAGTATTTGGGATACAATGAGGCACTTTCAGTGAAAAATTTAACTTTCATTAAAATATGACATCGACTGAAACGTTGGCCAATAAATAGATTTCATTTATATCTGTCAACAAAGGCCTTCTCAGGTTATTGTCATCTGACTTCGAAGTTGAATGAGTATGTGAGGAAGATCAGAAAAGTAGGCAGCGACAATGTACATACATATTTCGTACAGATACGGAATTTGGGCCTTACCACTGTGGATTCTTCCACCCGCACAATGTATATCAATGTTAATGAGTTTCGATTTTTCAAGGAGATAAAAAAAGGGAGCTGAGGATAAAAAAAGGGAGCTGGCGCTGTAGACTTAGTCTGCTCATTGTTTTGAAGCCGGAGTGGGTGGATCCTGCCTCCATCTTATATATCACAAAATATTAACAGACTAATGTTTCCGATTGCTTCTTGTTCTTTGTTTCTCTCGTGTTCACCGAGCAGCTGTTCCAGATACGAAAAATTACAGTGTTTACATCAATAAAATAGTTTACATCAAAATCTTGTATTGTCAGTGCACTAGTCTCACTGCAGTTTACACATCGTCTCACTTTAAAATCGTACAAATGATGCGTCATTCAGTGTGAGGCCAATCATAGCAATTTAGAGGGTAAAAAAGATGTAATTTCTTAAATGTGCTCCAGCATTGTGCAGTACTATGAATGTGGTAAGGGAATGGTCTCAAACGCTTAGACCCCGTAAAATTGAGATTTTGCATTAACAAGCGTGTACTTAATTTTTTGTTTAGTATTGACAGCCTAACCTGTTGAAATGTAAGTCTATTTTGATTATCTGCTTCATTTTACTTTTGAATTTCATTTTGAGATTTTCAAACTATATAAGCCCACACCATCCTTTGTGATACACCAACAGTTAGTTGGTTAGTTTCATCTTCCACGTACCAGTCATTTTATATTATCACCAATTTTTTGTAAATATACGTTCATGCTGGACACTTATTAGTTTTTTTCTTTAATTAAAGACAAAAATGTTAGTAATTCTTACCTGTAACCATTTACACATTAGAATAATAGATAGTCTTCTGTGGAGTAAGAGTAGCAATCAAAGAGAAAAGTTCTCAATTTAGTCGAAAATTTTGCTTTCCGGTCTGTCAGACATCTTATATCAATTGGTAAGCGATCAGAAATTTTGATTACAGCATTGTGAACCTCGTTTGTGCTACAGACAACCTTAACGTGGCGTAATCCATGTCATATTATTCTTGTTGTACTGCAAACTTCCCACTGAAGTAGAGTGGATTCTTTACAACAAACTTCGTGAGCGAATAACTGTACCGTAAAGTGGATAGATCGCTAGTCACATACCGAACAACAGGAGGTGTCCATTTTGAAAGGTGAGTGTATGGGGGGCCTACGGACCACACATCGCTACCAGTGCCGTCATCTTGGCCTTTGAGGGTGATATGTCGCCTGAAAAGATGATGGTATACTGGTGTAATATTAAACCACTATGTCTCCCCCACCCCCCCCCCCCCCCCCCGCCCAGCCAGCGGCGGCGGCCGAACGGTTATAAGCGCTTTAGTCTGGAACCACGAGGCTGCTAAGGTCGCAGGTTCGAATCCTGCCTCGGGCATGGATGTGTGTGATGTCCTTAGGTTAGTTAGGTTTAAGTAATTCTAAGTCTAGGGGACTGATGAACTCAGATGGTAAGCCCCATAGTGCTGAGAGCCATTTGAACCATTTGAACCCCCCACCCCCACTCCCCACCCAACCGGTATTTCAGATGCTAGAAATATGGGCTCATGCTCTGTTTATGAAATGTCAGCCCCACATACTGGGAATGTAGACATCCTTCATACATAACCATTCCTTGCACCCCTCCTCCTATTTGTGTCAACTGCAGAGAACTCCATTCCCCCTGTTCTCCGGACTGCGCCGTTTATCAGAAAGAGAGGAAGATAATGCAATATAAGACCCTGCACAATTTGAACTATATAGAGCCCAAAGAGATGTACGACAGTCTTAACCCTGTACACATGTTGCCATGATATGCTACGGCTACGACGACATCACCCTTTATAAAAACAGCATCGCCATCAGCTATGCCATTTAAAGTAGGCGCTTGATGGTTATGGGCTCTCCTTCTCTCGTTGCTCCCTTCCCACCCACTTCGGAAGTAATAATGTTTGTGGCTGAAGGAGCCACAAGTTGCTCGGTTCGCGAGACCAACTCAGAGAAATCGTCCCAGCCACCAAAACCTAAGGAGAAGAAGGAGGAGAAAAAGAAGAAGCCTACAAAGAAGAAAGAGATCACAGTGGCCCTCACACCTTCACTCCTGGCAGGCTCCATTTCTTGGGATGAGGTGGACATCCTAGTGTCCACCAAGGACCTGCATCTCCCCAGAGCCTCAAAACCAATGGACACATGGCACCAATGGCACTGAGCCATTGGCGGCAGGTGATCTGCCTAATCGGTCCCTTAGTGCCCTTAGAGTACACTGAAAGCTCAATCCTTCAGTGGAGTTGCAGCGGTTTTTTCCACCGCCTGGCTGCATTACGACAGCTCTTAAGCATTTCTCGTGCTTCCAGGAAACTTGGCTGCAGCAATGTCGGCCCCCGCCCTTCACTGCGGTGTTTGGCTTTCTGAACTAGCCCTCTGAGATGCCTACTCATGGAAGCTGGGATTGGGCACCAACAACTGCTTGTTAATTATTGCCAGACACGTCCATAGTGAGCCGTGTAGCTCGATCAGCGATATTCCCGTCGCCGGTATGGGTCACCTTTCCGGTGGTGTGCGCAGAGCGCACCGTGGCGCCACCTACCGTGCCGATCGGGGAGCGGGCTGTGAACTCTAGCAAGTAGCGTGGAATTTGTCTTTGGGACGCCTAGCAGTAACGTCGTTGGCCAAGTCTGGCGGACTGTACAGGTGCCGTGCGCGGCAGCAAGAAGAGCACATCTAAAAAGTGCTGTTTGCCCGGGTGACAGCGCCGTAGGAAATATAGCCGGTGTGGAAGCAGTCACGTTACTGGGAAGCCATTGGTGCATTTCGCTTGGTATATCTCTCCTGGCACCAGGATCTGCGGCGGCTGGCTTCGTCGAACAAGGAAGAGGGTAAGGGCCTTGCTTGTGCTGTAAATTGTGGCCGGAATCGGCCACTGGGTTCGGTGCTGTTGACTTCATTTTCTTGGCCGCCCATTGCTACTCCTACTGACTCTGTCCTCGAATGTATTAATTTCAACTTGCTTAGTACGCAAGGTTCTAGTGAGACCTGTATGTGATGTGATGATTAACATTTACTAGGGCCTGGAGTGCTGATACATTCTGTTTGTAGATTGTTACTGTCAGTGTTAACCCCCACTGAAAACAGTTTGGCTGGTCCTTGTCTAAGTGCCGCCTGGTTATTGTATTTATATCATACAACGGAGTTCAGCTGGCCAATTGCTATAGATATACATGGGTAAAATTTTCCCTGGATATATTTTGCTGTGAACTGCAGTAAAATTATTGTTACGTTTCCATCTGAAGTGATAGTGTGTTTGATAGACACGTGTCTAATTCTAAATGAGTAGTTTCATAAATTCTTACAAGTTACTGAGAGGCCAGTTGTTATTGTGTGTTGAAATAGTTTGAAACTAATACTGTTAATTAAAGTAGAAGAATTCCTTCAATGACAGTATGTGGATATGGTAATTAATTCTGATTTATTGTTCTTCAGGCTGATCATAGTTTTTGAGTAAATAATTTTTAACTCTTTTCACTAAATGTGTAATAGACCATAAGTGCCTTGGTTTATGAATGTTTAAATTTTGAAGTAACTTTCTCTCACCTAATGCTAAATTCTAAAAATATGTTGACGGTTTTATTTGTTATTTGTCTTGTTTAAATGTGCCAAATAAATGTTCAGTGCAACTGTCGATGGTAATTGCCTGATTTCTCACTTGGTCCAGACCTACCACCCCACAGCCTATTGTGCTGAGCTTGTGTCGTCGTGTAAAAGGTGAATTCCATGCTGTGCTGACGCATCACATATTTCACCTGAGCATCCGAATTACCACCTCCTCTTCCCAACCAGGGTAATCCATCTCCCACAATGGTGTCCCAGGTCAGGAAGCATGGCTACAGTGTTTTCACTGCAGAGTTGGTAGCCATTTCTTGCTCTCTTGAACTTATCCACTCTTGCGCAGGTGAGTCCTTCCTCACTTGTAGTGACTCCTAAAGCAGCCTACAAGCTCTCAGCCAGAGCTTTCCTTTGGTAATGTCTCCAGAAGTCCGTTTATGCCCTCAGACACAGTCGACGTTCAGAGACCTTTATCTCGGCCCCATGACATATCGGAATCTCGGAAAACGAACTTGCTGACAGGCTGTCGAAACAGGCTACCGATAAACTGATTCTGGCGGTTGCCACACCGTAAACTGATCTCCGATCGGTCTTACAACATAAAGCTTTCGGGATCTGGAATACCGAATGGCATTCCCTAACAAATCCACCTAGTTGCTGTAGACAACTGTGAAATGATTTCTCGTTATTACTGAGAATTTTAAATAGCAGTTGGTATTCTAGTTTCTGTAATGGGCTGAAATGAAACCAATTGTAAATTTCCGTGCACATGAAATCTAGGTTTGCATTTCAGAAGCCTGTGATGCAGCATTGTCAGCTGAACAGCAAATGCACTGAGTTAGTTGTATTTTATCATTATCTCTTTTGAACAGAGCATAACTTAAGTATTTCATACAAAATCACTACTATTGCTTTCTCAACTTCCTATAACCCAAGAAACTCCACAGTTTCTATCTCTTTTACCTTTCTGTAATATATCAAATACAAAGATACTTTGTGTCCTCCACATCGATGCTCTCGTCAGCAATGTCATACAATAAAGCATCAACATGTTTAATGCGAGCACAGTAATTGGTTCTGTGAATTCATGCAGCGTTTTCTCTAGTCATCAGTCATCTTATTTACAGCATGACAATCATTGAACTATATGAAATAAAATCGTCATAACTTCTGAGCGGTTTGCATTAGGACGTTCAAACTGCACGGTTGCCCGCGGGGCAAGATGGGAAGTAGTATGCGCATGCATGGTTTGGCTTAGCGACGAAGCTCACTTTAATTTGGTTGGGTTCGTCTGTAAGCAAAATTGGCGCATTTGGGGGACTGAAAATCCGCATTTCGCGATCGAGGAGTTTCTTCACCCTCAACGGAAGACTGTGTAGTGTGCAATGTCCAGTCACGGAATAATCGGTCCGATACTCCTTGATGGCGCGGTGGCTACCGAACAGTACGTGAAGGTTTTGGATGATGATATCATCCCCATTATCCAAAGTGACCATGATTTCATCAAGACGTGCTTCGTGCAAGACGGAGCTCGACCCCGTCGAGGCAGGAGACTGCCCTATCTTGGAGGAGCACTTTGAGGACCGCATTCTGGCTCTGGGGTACCCAGAGGCCACTGGTATGTGTCTCAACTCGCCGCCATATTCTCCGGATCTGAACACATGCGGCTCCTTTTTGTGGGGCTATATTAAAGACAAGGTGCACAACAATAAACCCTAAACCTTTGCTGAGCTGAAAACAGCCATTCAGGAGGTCATCGACAGCATCCATGTTCCGACACTTCATCGGGTCGTGCAGAATTCGCTATTCGTCTGCGGCACATCATCGTCAATGGTGACAGGCACATCGAACATGTCATAGCCTAGATCTGACTGTCTGTAGTGACGTTTACATGTTGAATAAAGTGTGTAAACGCCGTAGTTTGTAACTAAATTACGTTTTTTCTTCATATTCTTTAATAATTGTCACGCTGCATTAAGACTTCGAAGTATATGATGAATGATTTCTATTGATGAGAGAATTGTTACATAAACAATTACTAATAGCTGTTTCTCATTGGACTTCGTTGTCAACTTGTAGAAAATTATTTAATCTTTTTGAGGATATCGATTTTTCATTTTTGGGACATCAGATTTCCCGGTTGCATGCTTCATCAGATCCGTCTTGCAGTGGGCGCATAGATTTCCTCGAACCTACTGGCATCTTTTGAACTGTCAGGAAGCCAGTCTATTATACAATAGTATATATTGTAGTCGAAATTAGTGTTTATTACCATAATCGTTTAATTTGACTATAGTTTTGGAAGGCTGCATCACAATTGTAGAATTAATAAAATATATGGGTATTGCATACCTTTCGCCCATTCTGCTTCCCATTCTCGGCTAAATCCTCTAAGGCACATTTTGCATGGACTGGAAAGTACACTAATCGTAACCCACACTCTGTAATTTCTTCTCTACATGTATTCAACAATAATTGGCCACAACAATGATAAGCGAGAACAGGCATTGACTGTTGCTGCACCACGAAATAATGCAAGGCCAATGACAGCAAGAAGAAAGTACCGTTGTTTTACCAGCAGTGTATCAGGTACTTTTGCGTCATGAAAGAATGCATCACCCATCAGAACGACAAGTAAATTATCGTATTTCTATTATCCTTAAAAGTGGTGCCCCAAGAGGAAATGTTTCACATTCGTTTTATTTGCATTCAAGTTATAGGGGCGTTCAATAAGTGATGCAATACTTTTTTTCACGGCCCGTTCCGGTTGAAAAAATACGGAATTTGTTGTGGAACATACAGCCATTCCTTTATTTCGGAGAAAAATAGCAATTACGATCCTGAATAATTCGCATATGTCAAAAGACCAATTTTTATTAGTCTTCATAAAATTAATATTGAAATAATAGGACTCCAAAAACTAAGGTTAACAGTGTCTAGAGAACGTGAAACTGTTAGTAGCGTATCTCCTTTTTTAGTGTATGTACTGATGTAAGGCATTGTTTCAGATCTTCTTGCTTCTTGCTCCTGGTCTCTGGTGTCTTGTGTCTTGTGTTTTGTATCTGGTGGTTTTGGCGGCTCGTCTGTGTTAGAAGAAACGAAAATACAACTGTTCTGAAATCAAGTTACTTTCCTTCAAGTAGTTTGGGGAAACTTTACCGTAGGGCGTGAACGGCAAAGATTCAACAGCTATTTCAAATATAGTAACAAAGTATACCAAAAGAGGAAAAAACTCTTTAATCCACTGATAGTTGAGATAAATCTAGTTAGATAAACGGAGCACATTCGTTTAAATGTGGTTCACTATGAATTGTGTTAACATGAAATGAGAGTGGCATTGTTGACCGGGACGCCGAGTGCGAGTCTTATTTCAGTCGACGCCACATCGGGCGACTTGAGCGCCGGTGATGAGGATGAAATGGTGATGAGGACAACACAACACCCACTCCCCGAGCGGGGAAAATCTCGAACCCGGCAGGGAATCGAACCAGGACCCACTGCATGGTAGGTAAGCACTTACCACTCAGCTAAGCGGGTGGACATGAATTGTTTTAATACTGCGGGACGAAAAGTATTCGAAAGACCTCACAATGAATTATTTTTCAGTTGTCAGACTTAATTGCTTCGGCGAGGAATAATTGATAACTTTGGATTTCGTTTGCGACGTCGGCAATTATCGAGATAAAACTATTGATTACGTAATTTTCATTTAAATGTGAAAAGACACGAAGTGTTCACTTATAGAAAAATTACCATTGAAGGCAAAATATATAACCTACAAGAGACAGCATTCAAAGATAGAATTAGATGTTGGTACGAGTTCTGTCAGCAGAACTGTCCTGCGTGTGTTATATCGTAAAGTCACGCAGATAGTGAGTTTTGTCTTTCATCTATATCTTTATTTGGAGAGAATATTGTTCCTTCTTGTACTAATCTCCTTTTTACCTAATGACTATCGCAAACCAGAAAACAATGAGTCAGAAAGAATCGGCGTCAACAGCGCAGACGAAGCCGAAGAGAAGGAGGCAGTACAAATGGCACTGTCCACCGTGGGGCCCGAAAAGGACAAGCGGTAGTTATTGTGTGCATTTCATTATTTATGAACAGTGAAATAACTAGGGAAGTAATGTAATTAATTGTTGTACATAATTGGACATTGTGAGAATCTTATGTGTGTGAGTAATGGAATTTGTGTTTACTTTCATGTTTCCTGATTAATTAACTAATCTCCACGACCAAGTCCCAAAAAACCTAAAAGAAAACAGTGGGGACTCTAATCGATTTATTAAAATTGTTTATCAACGCTGATGTTGCCACGCGGTATAAAGGAAAGGGCTTTGATATTTACGGCATTTTGCCTTACATGTAAAGAAATAGAATTATTATTCTTTAACGTGAGTGAATCAATCTTTGATGAGGAAAAAAAGGCATGACATTCGAATTTTAGTTTTGTTACTCCATTAGATCAAAATTGATTTTTCTTTTTTGTGTCATAAACTCCACGAATATAGTTTTATCAAGTTTTAGCTGAAATCGATGTCTAATTTTATCGTTTTGGCTAATTGTATTAAGCTTTAGGACTGACATTAATTTTTTGTTTGAGAGAAATGGCTAAAATAACACGGAAAGGCAAAATAGAATCTGAAAACATTATTGGATTAGGGATGACGAGAAAAATTTACATGGGCTACGACTACAGTAGATCAAAACGAAGTAGAATGTGGCTGTAATTTGTCAAATTTTCCAGAGAGTATTGTCGAAAGCGAGTGGAAAATGTTCCGATTCGGAGCAAAGCCATGGGTCCTTTCACAGCATTTTTAATGAAATTAGGGGAAAGGGATTGAGAGTGAGATCGGAAACAAGTGGAATGAGATAAGAAAATCTTCAATGATTTAGAACAGATTCGATCAAAATTGACCAACGTAGGTAACAAACATGAAGGTTTTCCCAAATAAGTCGACCAGATAAAAAAACGAGGTCCACGTCCTTAAAACTGCGCAATCTACGTTTGAAGCGACTATAGATAATCTTGCCACTGGAATTAAAGGCATATAATTAGATAATAAAAATTAGAGAGACGATTATTTAGTCATGCAACTGAAAATATTGGAGGATGATATCTCTAACTGAATTGAAGTTATAGCTACAGACAGTAATGGGCAAGTTAATTCCGAAATTACTTCGGCAATCCAGCGAGAAAACAAGGACTTGGGTTTGGAAGTGGTAAAATGGAGGAAAATTTTAAAGCTAAGTTTCAGTAAATAAAGGACAAGGTAATTTCTGAGATTCCGAAATGGTAATTCGAAGTGAATAATAGGATATGTCAACTTGAAAGTGAATTCCCTGTCAAAGCTAGAACTTTACCAAGGATACTAGAAATAGACAAAAACTACAGCCCCACATCAAAGAAATAAATCAAATATGATTATGAATCAACGCACTTCAATGTGTATTCTGAGTAGACTATGTAAGGGGTGCTATCCTTTCCTTATCATCACTAATACTCAACAGAGCATTAGTAAAAGCCGTCAGATCGAAACCTATTCGTCAGAGAGAGATGTACTACATCCAATGGTACTTTAAAAAAAGTTTTCGGAATGTTTTTCCAAGATCATGGACAGAACAGAATAAAATACAAGTTATTGTCTCTCATATCACTGGACACGCTGATTTACAGGCTGATGAAGCTGCTGAGACATTTAGAACATATGAAGATTTTGAAGAAATGTTTATTTGAAATTTTAGTCTCTCCCCCTCCCCCCCCCCCCCCCCTCCCCGTAAACAAGGACACCTACATACAGAAGCATATAGCCCTGAATATTATAGTTCAAAAATAAGAGCATTTTAGGAAAATACTTTGAACGTTATAGCGATAAGACTAGGTACTGGAAAGAACCAATATCGCATAGAGAAGTATAACGAATTCTTAGTGCGAAACTACCCACATCAGAGAAAAACTAATTTACACACCTAACGCAGATCTGGATCACTTTACGTTAGTTACTGATTTGTTACATGTATCTCAGGAAGACATTAAACAGCTTAGTGGCAATAACACTTCGACATATTATTCAGTGGGAACAAATAATAATAGCTATAGCCGTAAGAAATATAATAATAATGATAACAGAAATAACAGCAGCAATCACGGCTGCAGCAGAAATGGTAATGGAAATTTTGGGCGTTCTCAGGGGTCACATATTCATGTGAAACAAAGCTACAGACCTTATAATAATAATACTAATAATTGTAATAAACAAAATTTAAATAGGAAAGGAAAGTGTAATGAAAATTTCAGTCCTAATAACCCAACAACAGTAGGAGTGTGGGAAGTCAATGATATAATCAAAATCCAGGTCCCTGGCATCAAGCAGCTGGACCAGTCTCTAAGCAGATTTTATTTGTTTATTTATTTTGATCCTCTGAATCACACATAGTACAGAAATGTACATCATGATATAGCACAGGTCATTTGATACATATTAGGCATTTATGTTGTTGTTGTTGTCTTCAGTCCTGAGACTGGTTTGATGCAGCTCTCCATGCTACTCTATCCTATGCAAGCTTCTTCATCTCCCAGTACTTACTGCAACCTACATCCTTCTGAATCTGCTTAGTGTATTCATCTCTTGGTCTCCCTCTACGATTTTTACCCTCCACGCTGCCCTCCAATGCTAAATTTGTGATCCCTTGATGCCTCAGAACATGTCCTACCAACCGATCCCTTCTGTTGTGCCACAAATTTCTCTTCTCCCCAACCCTGTTCAATACTTCCTCATTAGTTGTGTGATCTACCCATCTAATCTTCAGCATTCTTCTGTAACACCACATTTCGAAAGCTTCTATTCACTTCTTGTCCAAACTATTTATCGTCCATGTTTCACTTCCATATATGGCTACACTCCATACAAATACTTTCAGAAACGACTTCCTGACACTTAAATCTATACTCGATGTTAACAAATTTCTCTTCGTCAGAAACGCTTTCCTTGCCATTGCCAGTCTACATTTTATATCCTCTCTACTTCGACCATCATCTGTTATTTTGCTCCCCAAATAGCAAAACTCCTTTACTACTTCAAGTGTCTCATTTCCTAATCTAATTCCCTCAGCATGACACGACTTAATTCGACTACATTCCATTATCCTCGTTTTGCCTTTGTTGATGTTCATCTTATATCCTCCTTTCAAGACGCTATCCATTCCATTCAACTACTCTTCCAAGTCCTTTGCTTTCTCTGACAGAATTACAATGTCATCGGCGAACCTCAAAGATTTTATTTCTTCTCCATGGATTTTAATACCTACTCCGAATTTTTCTTTTGTTTCCTTTACTGCTTGCTCAATATACAGATTGAATAACATCTGGGACAGGCTACAACCCTGTCTCACTCCCTTCCCAACCGCTGCTTCCCTTTCATGCCCCTCAACTCTTATAACTGCCATCTCCCTTCTGTACAAATTATAAATAGCCTTCCGCTCCCTGATTTTACCCCTGCCACCTTTAGAATTTGAAAGAGAGTATTCCAGTCAACATTGTCAAAAGCTTTCTCTAAGTCTACAAATGCTAGAAATGTAGGTTTGCCTTTCCTTAATCTATTTTCTAAGATAAGTCGTAGGGTCAGTATTGCCTCACGTATTCCAACATTTCTGCGGAATCCAAACTGATCTTCCCCGAGGTCGGCTTCTACCAGTTTTTCCATTCGTCTGTAAAGAATTCGCATTAGTATTTTGCAGCTGTGACTTATTAAACTGATAGTTCGGTAATTTTCACATCTGTCAACACCTGCTTTCTTTGGGATTGGAATTATTATATTCTTCTTGACGTCTGAGGGTATTTCGCCTGTCTCATACATCTTGCTCACCAGATGGTAGAGTTTTGTCAGGACTGGCTCTCCCAAGGCCGTCAGTAGTTCCAATGGAATGTTGTCTACTCCTGGGGCCTTGTTTCGACTCAGGTCTTTCAGTGCTCTGTCAAACTCTTCACGCAGTATCGTATCTCCCATTTCATCTTCATCTACATCCTCTTCCATTTCCACAATATTGTCCTCAAGTACATCCCCCTTGTATAGACCCTCTATATACTGCTTCCACCTTTCTGCTTTCCCTCCTATGCTTAGAACTGGGTTTCCATCTGAGCTCTTGATATTCATACAAGCGGCTCTCTTTTCTCCTGTAGGCAGTATCTATTTTACCCTTAGTAAGATAAGCCTCTAAATCCTTACATTTGTCCTCTAGCCATCCCTGCTTAGCCATTTTGCGTTTCCTGTCGATCTCATTTTTGAGACGTTTGTATTCCCTTTTGCCTGCTTCATTTACTGCATTTTTATATTTTCACCTTTCATCAATTAAATTCAATTTTTCTTCTGTTACCCAAGGATTTCTACTAGCCCTCGTCTTTTTACCTATTTGATCCTCTCCTGCGTTCACTGCTTCATCCCACAGAGCTACCCATTCTCCTTCTACTGCATTTCTTTCCTCCATTCGTTTCATTTATAAGAAGTGGTAAATTTCTATGATTACATACACTCCTGGAAATTGAAATAAGAACACCGTGAATTCATTGTCCCAGGAAGGGGAAACTTTATTGACACATTCCTGGGGTCAGATACATCACATGATCACACTGACAGAACCACAGGCACATAGACACAGGCAACAGAGCATGCACAATGTCGGCACTAGTACAGTGTATATCCACCTTTCGCACCAATGCAGGCTGCTATTCTCCCATGGAGACGATCGTAGAGATGCTGGATGTAGTCCTGTGGAACGGTTTGCCATGCCATTTCCACCTGGCGCCTCAGTTGGACCAGCGTTCGTGCTGGACGTGCAGACCGCGTGAGACGACGCTTCATCCAGTCCCAAACATGCTCAATGGGGGACAGATCCGGAGATCTTGCTGGCCAGGGTAGCTGACTTACACCTTCTAGAGCACGTTGGGTGGCACGGGATACATGCGGACGTGCATTGTCCTGTTGGAACAGCAAGTTCCCTTTCCGGTCTAGGAATGGTAGAACGATGGGTTCGATGGCGGTTGGGATGTACCGTGCACTATTCAGTGTCCCCTCGACGATCACCAGTGGTGTACGGCCAGTGTAGGAGATCGCTCCCCACACCATGATGCTGGGTGTTGGCCCTGTGTGCCTCGGTCGTATGCAGTCCTGATTGTGGCTCTCACCTGCACGGCGCCAAACACGCATACGACCATCATTGGCACCAAGGCAGAAGCGACTCTCATCGCTGAAGACGACACGTCTCCATTCGTCCCTCCATTCACGCCTATCGCGACACCACTGGAGGCGGGCTGCACGATGTTGGGGCGTGAGCGGAAGACGGCCTAACGGTGTGCGGGACCGTAGCCCAGCTTCATGGAGACGGTTGCGAATGGTCCTCGCCGATACCCCAGGAGCAACAGTGTCCCTAATTTGCTGGGAAGTGGCGGTGCGGTCCCCTACGGCACTGCGTAGGATCCTACGGTCTTGGCGTGCATCCGTGCGTCGCTGCGGTCTGGTCCCAGGTCGACGGGCACGTGCACCTTCCGCCGACCACTGGCGACAACATCGATGTACTGTGGAGACCTCACGCCCCACGTGTTGAGCAATTCGGCGGTACGTCCACCCGGCCTCCCGCATGCCCACTATACGCCCTCGCTCAAAGTCCGTCAACTGCACATACGGTTCACGTCCACGCTGTCGCGGCATGCTACCAGTGTTAAAGACTGCGATGGAGCTCCGTATGCCACGGCAAACTGGCTGACACTGACGGCGGCGGTGCACAAATGCTGCGCAGCTAGCGCCATTCGACGGCCAACACCGCGATTCCTGGTGTGTCCGCTGTGCCGTGCGTGTGATCATTGCTTGTACAGCCCTCTCGCAGTGTCCGGAGCAAGTATGGTGGGTCTGACACACCGGTGTCAATGTGTTCTTTTTTCCATTTCCAGGAGTGTATTTACATCACATGTGTAATGTACTTAGGTCTTATATTTATTCTGTACCAGAATTTAGCATTTACACCAATAAAACTTACATTCAGTTATGTTACATAAGGTCAATAGTTTGGGATCCATTATCTGATGTTTTTGTTGAGCAGTTCATTATAGCTGTTACTTGTACCAGTTCCTTATAGCAGGTTGTTTCCGAGGAATTCCTGTATGCTGCAGAGGCAGTGTTTAATTAGAAGTGACTGTAGTTTTGCTTTAAAATCCTTCACTTGTGTAATGTTCTTCACTGCTATTGGGAGATGGTTGTAGAGTTTTATTCCCACATATTTGACACCTTGACTGTATAGTTTTGTTGAATGAAGAATTACTCGTAGAGAGTTCTTTGACCTTGTATAGTGTTGGTGGCAGTTTGTGTTGATATCTAAGTTGCTAATATTTTTCTTGGTGAAACATAGTGGGTCCAGTATGGACTGACATGGGAGGGTTAATATGTTCAGATTCTGGAACAGTGGTTTACAGGATTCTTTCTGCTGTCTGAATAATATTATTCTAACTGCCTTTTTTGGGTTTGAACAGCCTCACTGCTTCTACACTTTGGCCCTAAAAGATAATTCTGTACCTTAGTATAGAGTGGAAAAGAGCATTGTACATTGATTTGAGGGTGCTGGTATTAACAATATTCCTCATTTGTCTGATCATGAAACATACTTTACTCAATTTGGTGCAGGTTATATCAATATGACTTTTCCATGTAAGTGTGTCAGCAATGGCAACCCCCAAAAATTTGATTTCCTTTACATAGTTGATTTTATCATCACTCAGTGATATATTTGTTACTGGTGGGTTTTTATTTTGGACTGTGTGGAAAGTAATACCAGCTGTCTTTTTTATATTTAGAAGTAGTCTGTTTGAATTAACCCATGAGTTTAGTTGTGCTGTGCTCCTGATTATTGCATCTTGAAGATGTTCATTTGAGTCAGATATCATAATTGTGGTATCATCAGCAAAGAGGAAGGTTCTGTTATTGTGTAAATTTAAGGAGAGGTCATTTACATAAAGTAAGAATAATAAGGGTCCCAACACTGAGCCTTGGGGAACTCCATGTTCTGTGATTTGGGTAGATAACTGTACAGTATTAGCGATTCCTGGCCATCTTACCCATACGTGATCAGCTGACTGACAATTGCAATAACCCCCAACCCGTTTGTAGTACAACTAGTTTGTAGCCACAACAGAATCAAAGTGTAAGGATAGCTGCTGTAGCAAATGATACAGTTGTGCGAACCTGCTGGGCCTGTACCTGCAGGTTGAAAAACTGAGACTTGACAGGACCATTTTCTTGTAGGGTATTGGTGGGCAGTGAACCCCCCCCCCTCCCTCCCCAGAAAGCGAGTCGCTCAGCTGATAGTATAGCAATCAGGGTAGGAGTAGCTTCAGGCATCTTACCATTGTCAACTCCAAGTACTTTCAATAGCTCATACTTAAAAATAAAAAAAGACCACAGACCTTATTCTAAACATGTCTTAATAATCTTCTGAGGGTAGAAAAACAGAGAAATTCCCATTCAAAACGTTTCTTAAAATCCTTGTGAGGATAGATTCCTTTTATACGCTTAGTTTCCGGATAGACAAGTAAGTATCTTCCTTCATGAGGAATATCTAATATATTGTATAGACTGCAATATACCATTGGCCCTTTTTTGTTTTGCTTCTTTAACAAAGATATTTTCAGGTGAGCTTTCAACAAACCCTCCTTCTCCGATATGATACTGAAGTGTTTTTCCCAAGTTTTTATCTTAATTAACGTTTCGCAGTTCGCATTACACTGAAGAGCCTCTGAAATTTTTTCAGGTGTTTTTCTTCGTCACAAATGATTCCGGTTATTTTCGGGAGTGGGTTATCCCGTCCATTTTACTCAGTTTCCTTCAACATTACTTCGGCTAGCATATTCTTTGTCGAAGACTGAGGCAGATGATTAAACGTGTTTAGAAACTGGTTCATAGTCGATCCATTTAGATTGTTGTTTAAAAGCTTAGGATATAATGAACCGGTTAAAATTGAGGAAAAAATGCATTAGACTGGGCTAGACTCAGGGTGGAACCTGGATATTAGGATTTGTTTTATTTTTGTTCTCTGAGCAATTCTTTCAATTCGTGCCCCATGAAATAGGAGGCATTATTGGATAGAATGACATTCGGTCTTCCTGTTTGTGGAAAGTATTTTTGCACGAGCCTTCTAGTGACGGGAATAAGTATCGTTTTGATCAGATAAAACATGAGGTATTTAGTGAACAAATCATACACAGCTACCAAGCTTCGTACTCCATACCAAGTATCGTACTCCACCCATAGCTATATGGAGGGATCTGGTAGCATCACAGGATAGCAGTTGTAGAGGTTTAGTAGCTATGACAAGGTGTAGATCTGTTCGACTGCACAGGTTCACTGGTTTCACTTTTTAACACAGAATACTCGTTCGTAACCTTGTTGCACTCTTCTTTTGAGGTTAAGAAAGTAGCAGTGTCTCAATATTTTACCAGCTCGTTTTTCGATACCAAAATGTGCCCATGCACAATGGGTGAAGCAAATAAAATTTATCGAACACTGTGATGGAATACACATGTGCAAGTTAGCTAACTTCTGTGAAACAGTACATCAAAATACCCTTTAAACTTTCACGAAAAATGTTCATTGTTATTCTGCTTCAATAACTAGTTTGTAGGATTCCACGCAGGATCTTCATCTTCCAACGAAGACATATTCCCATACATAACAAAATAGTGCGCCTAAATGCTGAGTCTTTTATTAACAATAATTTAAAATTGGATGATTGCTCAAATATTTAATGATGATTTGACAGTCCTTGTGCTATTCACGAAAGAGCATCAGCTACTAAACTTATCGGTTATATGAGCTATTTCAGTGTGCGAGTCTCGCATTTAACGGCTTCCAGGTAAACAGAAAACTAAGTGATTGACGATCACAATTTTTCATAGATAAAATAATTACACTTTTCTAATATTCATTTTACAGCAAGCACATTGAATTTCATGATTATATGTACGCGTAGTGTCTTTTCCTTTGGACATATTCAAAATTACCGACACCATGCGGAAAACGCAGCTGTTTATCACATGTGAATTGAAGCTGTAAGGGGAAGAACGAACTCATGAGGTCATGTGCACTGGGACTGTATGCGCAGTCAGTGGCACTGAGTTAAAATGTCTGCTGGCCCGCTATTCGAATTCATGGTCTCGTGCTTAGCAGGCAGTTGTGTTAGCCAATGATGATGTCGTGTGGCTAGGGCATCCCGTCGGGTAGACCTTTCGCCTGGTGCAAGTCTTTCAATTTGACGCCACTTCGGCGACTTGCGCGTCGATGACGATGAAATGATGATGATTAGGACAACACAACACCCAGTCCCCGAGCGGAGAAAATCTCCGACCCAGGCGTGAATCGAACCCGGGCCCTTAGGAACAACAGTCTGTCGCGCTGACCACTCAGCTATCGGAGGCGGACGTGTTAGCCTCTGCACCACCCGGACACAGTGTTTACAGCAGTTGTCTAGACTATCTCAGTATTCCCCGAGGCTAACCGATGTTCCCACGCCGGCCGAAGTGGCCGCGCGGTTCTAGACGCTTCAGTCTGGAACCGCGTGACCGCTACGGTCGCAGGTTCGAATCTTGCCTCGGGTATGGATGTGTGTGATGTCCTTAGGTTAGTTAGGTTTAAGTAGTTCTAAGTTCTAGGCGACTAATGACCTCAGCAGTTGAGTCCCATAGTGCTCAGAGCCATTTGAACCATTTGATGTTCCCACTCAACGCCACCTTTCCCTTGTCGCTGTCCGTTTGCTCCACGCTCACTAATTTGCAATTTCTGCAGAAGGTCGAGTGTGATTCTGCATTCACACTGAAGGTGACGGACTCATAGCCCATCAAAGCGACTCAATTATTTAAATGCATGGTTTCTGTTCTTTTGGACGCGCCTGAAAGAAGTGATACATATAATGTGCAGAAAGTCCCAATGTTGCTGACACCATGACTTCCTTCCCTTTCTCGCCCTCAGACTTCAATTTAATTCCGTAACAGTATATGCTCTTTCACACTCGGAAAGGGCTCTACTCGCAAAATTGATGGCTTTGACCTCCTGCTAATTATCTAGTGTGTCTATTTGAAATAAACACGCTCCAAGTTCAGTTAAGACGCATTCATCACCAAATAGAATCCTCATTCATATCTAGGTGGTGCACTATATCAGAATTACCAACAAACATTTAAATTCTTGAAATACT
Source organism: Schistocerca serialis cubense (assembly GCF_023864345.2). Lineage (NCBI taxonomy): Eukaryota > Metazoa > Arthropoda > Insecta > Orthoptera > Acrididae > Schistocerca > Schistocerca serialis. The sequence goes on along the minus strand of NC_064646.1, from coordinate 467,838,425 downwards.
TCAGCATACTTTGTTCTTTTGCGGAAAATTTAATAAATGATCATTATTCAATAGGTGGTTGAGAACAAATTCTCTCTGGCCTATAAATGATTTCAACTGTCATTCAGTTGTAGGATAAGGCAAATTTTTTATTGTGTCTAAATTTTCGAATCAGGTTCAGTTCATATCGGTGACATGCTATGCCCAAGAAATTTATTTTGGTTTTTATCCAATTCTGATTTCATTAAATAGGGATTCAGTAAATCAGTAAATTTTTGAAAAACTTTTCCAAGTATCTCAAGATATTACTTCCATGTTTCTGTTGCTTAATAGCAGCAGTTGTATTCCGAAATAACTTACAACGAAGCGTGCAGTACAGATCAATCTATCACCACAGACGCGAATATCGCTGCCACATCTATTGTGTTCACACATAAGAGATAATTCGAATCTGACCTAGAGCCTGGACAAGAAACCAGCCATCTGTTACCGGAGACAAGTCTCTTGCTCCCACAGTCGTTGTTTTCGCCAACTTACATCCAAACATACACGTTCCAACCTAACCTAGACCTTCAGTTACGCTACAGTCCACACTGTCGCCACGACCACGCTATCACATTCTTTGCCTTCAGCTACTCACAACGAAACTAGGGGGGTCAGTGGGGTCAGTGAAGTGAAATGAACAGAAGACAAGGATTTTTCTGGTCAGAGGAGTATAAGGTAATATCAGCATCAGTGGAAAATGGTGTAACGGAAACGATATTCGTCATGAACAGGAAGCCAGGGCAGAGAGTGAGTTACTGTAAACAGTTCAGCGATAGTGTCGTTGTCATCAGAGTCCACAGTAAACCAACAGCAACAATGACAGTTGAGGTGTACATGCCGACGTCGCAAGCGAGGATTGAAGAGATAGAAAAAGTAAATGAGGATACATAAAGGGAGATGATAATACAACAGTCACGGGGAACTGGACTGCGGCTGTAGGGGACGGAGCAGAAGAAAAAGTTGCAGGAGAATTTGGGCTTGATAGTAGGAATGAGAGAGAGGAAAGTCTCACTGATTTCTACAATAAATTTCAGCTAGTAGTAGCGAATACTCTGTTCAAGAATCATGAGAGAAGGAGGCATACTTGGCAAATGCTGGGAGATACGGAAAGATTTCACTTAGATTACATCATGGTCGGGCAGAGATTCCGAAATCAGATACTGAATTGTAAGGCGTACCCAGAAGCAGATCTAGACTCAGATCACAATTTAGAAGCGATGAGAATCAGTTTAAGTTCAAGAGACTAGTCAGGATGTGATGAGGAATAATTGTCTGATAACGTGATAAAGAAGAAACACGAGTCGATGTAGAACATATAGCGGATCAAATATTAGAATCGGAATTTAAGAAAGCTTTGGCAGACTGAAAACCGAATAAGACAGGAGCAACGAGGACATAAAAACCAGACGAGGACAGGCAAAAAGTGTATTTCTGGCCAAGAGAAGTCTACTAGTATCAAACTTAAGCCTTGATCTGAGGAAGGAATTTCTGAGAATGCCCGTTTGGAGCACAGTATTCTATCGTAGTGAAACACGGACTGTGGAAAAACACGCAAGGAAGAGAACAGAAGCATATAAGATGTGATGTAACAGAAGAATATTCAAAATTAGTTGGATTGGTAAGGTAAGGAATGAGGAGGTTTACCAGAGAAAAAAAATATTGTGAGTTGTCGAAGCCAACGACTCTGAGAGCTAAAAACGTGTCTGTGGTGACACTCTGATCTGTAGCTTAGCCTGTGTTCTAGCTTAGTCTGGAATGCGACAGTTTGGTAGTGACTTGGCGAAGCCAACGAATATGACAGCGCCGGCCGCAGTGACCGAGCGGCTCTAGGCGCTTTAGTCTGGAACCGCGCGACCGCTACGGTCGCAGGTTCGAATCCTGCCTCGGGCATGGATGTGTGGGATGTCCATAGGTTAGTTAGGTTTAAGCAGTTCTAAGTTCTAGGGGACTGATGACCTCAGATGTTAAGTCCCATAGTGCTCAGAGCCATTTGAAACATTTGAATGTGACAGCAAAATATGTGGCTGTGGTAGAAAACTGATCTGTGGCATATCCCGAACTCTACGTTAGATTCGAGTGCAATGGTATGGGTGCGAGCTGGCGCAACTAACAGATTTAATAGCCAACAACTTGCGTGTGGTGACGCAGTGCTCAGTAGCGTACCGTAACCAGAGATGTAGGTTACTTTTGAGTGCAAAGGTAAATTAACGAAGCCAGTGGATGTGGTAGAGAAAAACACGTCTTTGGTGACGGACTGATTTGTATCGTGGCATATCCTGTAGGTTAGTTTGTAACATAGCAATTTGGTTGTGAGTTGGCGATTCCAACGTGCCTGAGGGGAAAGACTGAAGTGCAGCTTTGCACGAGGTCTCAGTTTGGTAGCTATGCATTAGTTTGTTTGTTAGTAGGCGAAGCCAACGGATGTAATAATGAAAAACATGGCTGTATGACAGAATGACCTGAAGCGTAACATGAGGTCTAGGTTAGGTTGGAATTCAGCAGTTTGCTTATGAGTTGCCGAAGCCAACGAATGAAACAGCGGATAACGTTACTGTGGCGACGGACTGGTTTGTATCGTAGCCTCTGGCGTGGGTTAGTTTTGGAGGCAAAAGGTGGGTTGTGTGTTGGCCGAGCCAACGAATGTGATAGCGATAAGCGTATTTGTAGTAACGGAATGATCTGAAACGTTGCCTCAGGTCGAGGTTAGGTTGCAATGCAGCAGTTTGGTTGTTGATTTGCCGAAGCCAAAGAATGTGAAAGCAAAAATCATGTGTGTTATGACATGGGGCTGTGGCGTAACACGAGGTCTAGGGTAGCTAGAAATGCAACAGTTTGGTTGAGTTGACGAAGGCCCTTATTGTGGTAGCGACAGATGTGTCTGTGGTGTAATGTACCCCGAGATCTAGGATAGCTCGGACTGCAAGAATATGGTTGTGAGTTGGCAAAGTCAACAAATGTAATAGTGACAAAGTTGTTGCTGGTGGGAGATTGCTCTGTAGGATAGACCGAGGTCCAGCTTGTGTTGGAATAAAATGGTATGTTTGTAAGATAGCGAAATCTACTTGTGTGATTGCGAAAAACGTGTGTGTGGTAACAGCACTGCTTCTAGATACTAGTGGCATTTAGATGTAAAATAGGATTTACCCATATCTCTGTTATATACTTCTCCAATGTGAAAGGTACTATAAGCAATTACATCCCTACTATTAAATGTCTCAAGCGTGGGAACTTCTTTTACCTTATCACCATTATAATGTACTACTGCAATAGTAAACCAACCATTACCACACAGCGCAGCATCAACTTTGGTAACGGTAGAATTCACTACACATCCACAAAACACAGACGGACCCTGGAATATAACTTGGGCACCAACGGCATTAGCTGTAGTAATCTCCAAATCTCCAGTCTTGTAAACAGCTACAGCAACAGCACAGCCTTTGCGGTGGCATATGGGGGGGGGGGGGGCGAATGGGGGGCACCCTTCCCATGGATACTACACATTGATCTTGCCAAACGCCGTGAGGCTTAGTATACTATACTATGATTTTGTAGCGTACCCTGTTGGAATGCAACAGTTTGGTTGGGAATTGGAGAAGCCAACCAACATGGCAGCGAACAACATCCGTGGTGAGAGCCTGTCTGTAGTGTCTCCCAAGCTCTAGGTTAGCTTGGAATGCAACACTTAGGTAGTGTGCTGCCAAAGGCATCGGTTGTTGTACCGAAAAACGGGTCACTGGTGACAGATTGACTTGTCGTGGCCTTTGATGTACGTTACTATGAAATGCGACTGTTTGGTTGTGAGATATCTAAGCCAACGGACGTGACAGCGAAAAATGTGTCTGTAATGACAGATTGGGCTGTAAGGTAAGCCGAAATCTAGGAAAGGTTGAAATCCAGCAGTTTGGTGTTGAGTTGGCGATTCCATTAAATGTCATAACGAAAAACCGTTGCAACAGACTTCTATTGTAGGATATGTAGCGTAGTTCTAGCTATAGGTGAAGTAGGGGAGCTACAGCTTGGCTGTGAGTCTTCGAAGCCGACGAATGTGATCGCGCAAAGCACGTCTGCGGTGAGAGCTTGATCCCTACCGTAGCCGAAGGTCTAGGATAGGTTAAAATGCAACCGCGAAGTTGTGGGTTGGCGAAGTCAACGTATGTGGTAGTGAAAAATACGTCTGTAGCCGTATTGGTCTCTATCGTAGTCTGAGAACGCAACAGTTGCGTTAGGTGTGGGCGAAGCTTACGAATGTGACAGCGCAAAATTTGTCTGTGGCGACAGACTTTCGTCTTGTGTACGCTGAGGCCTAGGTGGGTTTGACCGCAACTAATGTGATAGCGATTAACGTGTCTGTGATGGGAGACTGGTCTGTAAGGTACTGAAAGGCCTAGGTAAGTTTGCAACGGAACAGTCTGATTGTGAACTCGCAAGACAACGAATGTGATAGCGAAAAACGCTTCTCTGGTGACACACTGATCTGTAAAGTAGCCCGAGGTCTACGTTAGTTCGGACGCCAAGAGTATGGTTGTGACTTGGGAAAAAAGCAACGAATGTGACAGCGAAAAACGAGTCTGCGGTGACAGACTCATACATAGCATAACCCGAGGTCTAGGTTAGCTTGGAACGCAACGGCATGATTATGAGTTGGCGAAGCCAACGAATGTCACAGCGAAAAGCGTGTCTAAGGATACAGACTGCCCTGTAGCGTAGCCTGCGCTTTAGATTAGCTCGGAATGCAACAGTTTGGTTGTGAGTTGGCGTAACCAACGAACGTGATGGCAAAAGATGTGAATGTTGTTACACATTGAACTCCACTGTATCTGGACGTCTAGGTTAGTTTAGAATGCAATGGTTATGTTGAGAGATTGTGAAACCAAAATGTATGGTAGAGAAAATCGTGTTTGTGGCTACAGACTGGTCCTTTGGCGTAGCCTGGGGTTTGAGTTGGATTGGAATGAAACAGATTTGTCTGAGTTGGCGAAGCCAACGGATTTGACAGCGGAAAACATGTCTATAGTGACAGCATATTCCAAGGTCAAGCGTACTTTTGAATCCAAACATTTTGTTATGTGTTGACAACTTACACAATGTAGTAGCATAAACGTGTCTGTGGTGACAAACTAATCTGTAATGTATGCTGAGGCTTAAGATAGTTGCGACTGCAACAGTACAGTTGTGAGTTGGAGAAGGTCAAGAAATGTGAAATCGAAAAACGTGTCTCTGCTGATGTCTGATCTGTAGCATAACCCGTGGCCTATGTTTATTTGGAATGCAACTGTATTTTGTCACAATAAGCTTTCGAACCAACGAATGTGATAGCGAAAAATGTATCTGTGGTGACAGACTGATAGCTATCGTCGCTTTTGGTGTAGCTTAGTTCTGAATGATGGTTCAAATGGCTCGGAGCACTATGGGACAACTTCTGAGGTCATCAGTCCCCTACAACTTAGAACTACATAAACCTAACTAACTTAAGGACATCATACACATCCATGCCCGAGGCAGGATTCGAACCTGTGACGTAGCGGTCGCGCGGTTCCAGATTGTAGCACCTAGAACCGCTCGGCCACTCCGGCCGGCTGTTCGGAATGCAATAGTTCGTTTGCGAGGTGGCGATGATAACGTATGTGACAGCGAAAGACGTGTCTGTGGTTACTGACCAATTTGTAGCTATGTCCGAAGTCTAAGGTAGGTTGGAATGCAACAGTATGTTTGTGAGTTGGAAAAAGGCAATGAATGTGATAACTAAGGACGTATTTGTGCCGACAATCTGATACGTAGCATAGCCAGAATTCTATGTTTGCTTGGTATGCACAGGCTGGTTGTGAGTTGGCGAACGTTGTGATAACGAGAAACGTTTCTGTCGTAATAGACTGGTTTGCAATGTAGCCCGTGTTCTAGGTTAGGATGGACTGCAACCGTTTGGCTGTGAATTGGCAAAGCCAACGAATGTTATAGCGAAATACGTGTCTATGGTGACACATTAATTTGTAGCATAGCCTGAGGTCTAGATATGTTTTTTTTGTGACTTGGCGAAGTCAAGGAATGTTGTAGGGAAAAACGTGTCTGTGGTGACGGACATTCGCAGTGTAGCTCGAAGTCTAGATTAGTTTGCAATTCAATGGCATGGTTGTGAGTTGACAAAGGCGACGAATGTGTTGGCGTAAAAGATGTCTTTGGTTAGAGACGGCTGTAGCGCAGCCTGACGTTTAAGTTGGGTTAGAACGCGGTAGTTTGGTCTGAGTTGATGAAGCGAACGAATATGATAGTGAAAAACGTGTTTGTTGTGACAGAGTGGTGTTTAGCGTAGCCCAGTATCTAAGCAAGGATGGAATTCCTTTTTTTTCGTTGAGGCGGCATTCTACTGTTGGTCTATTGAGGTAACAGTGATACACACAAGTTGACGCTGTCGCTGATGCTTTCCTGGAAAAACCATCTGCCTCTAAACTTACTTGCATCTGCGTTAAGGGATGACAAACAGTGGACTGAATGATCGGTTGAGATGGAAATGCAACGAGGTACGATTTAATGGTAGACTGATGATGAATACTAGTGAGAGAGAGAGAGAGATGTTTCTGCAAGTCATTTCACCACTTTTTCCGTTGTTCTGTCAGGATGCATCAGATCTGTGACATAGGCTGCGTTCAACTCGTATACAACCGCGTGTTCTGTGTGTGGCTTACAAAATTGTCTACTAGCGATCGTTAACAGCAGATCTCTTGGTCATCAGAGGACTTCCATTTCATGTGTAATGAAACGTGACCATCCCGTTTCGACACATTCCTCTAAACAAACGAAGATTTATGATACGTACTCCATTCTCCTGTCGCATCTTGGGTATAAAATCGATACTTCAGTTTCATAACTAGGGTGATTCTAAGTTTGTGACAGGTGTTTGTGAGACACTGCAGTCCCCGTGTATACATCTGCTTGATGTCCAGTTTACGCCGGCTGGAGTGGCCGAGCGATTCTAGGCGCTTCAGTCTGGAATCGCGCGACCGCTACGGTCGCAGGTTCGAATCCTGCCTCGGGCGTGGATGTGTGTGGTGTCCTTAGGTTAGTTAGGTTTAATTAGTTCTAAGTTCTAGGGGACTGATGACCTCACCTGTTGAGTCCCACAGTGCTGAGAGCCATTTGAACCATTTTTTGTTCAGTTTACGGAGTTAGTGATGGCATGACGTGTAATTTCACATGTCAAAAGCCGCTGCTATGCTTTTATCTGTTTCCTTGTGAGAGGTATTCTCGACTATTAACGATCATTCTATAGGAGTGATGCAAACATACTATAATTTCCGAACCGTGATCGGATGTGAACAGTGGAAGCTATACACGTCTGGAAAGCTGTATTGTGCATGTATCACACAGAATCGACGTTTTAAGGAAGTAGTTTTTTTTTTTTCATTTTACAGTTTGTCACCATAGTTTATCGTGGAGAAAGAAGGATGTATGTCAAAGGCTGGAAATATATTTATTACATTGGAATATTAACAGCGTTGCATTCCACATGACTCAACGATCTAACATTATAGCCTGTTTTAATTGCAGAACCGTGTAGGCTTAGGAGTGCATGTGTTTATGTTATCTCTTACCAATACCTTCTTGGTACTGATCCCAGATACTAGAATAACACTTCAGAATTTATAGCGTAGTTGATTTACGTAAAACGCTTTGAGCTCTGTCCATCTGAAATCACCCGTTTCTTGTTCTTCTTAACCATCTTCTGTTGCATCACAACACTTTCATATCTACTCCTATTCTCTGATAAGGGGTGCTGACCTCCTCGACATGCGCGCATCTGGAGAAATCTTGTGGACTTGGATGGGTGCAGAACAGCAGACACGGACTCGACACGCTGTGTTCCTTCACGAGACGCAGAAGGTAGTGGTCTACTTCTGGTCAGTTTCAGATGAAATTCGTAACAGTGCTGCAGGGCGGGTTGGTCGAAGACAACGCAAGGAGACCTTTCAGTCTCTAACTTTATCCTAAGAATGCGAAAATGCCCTGTGACTTCCATTCACATAGAGAAAGATCGCAAATTACGAGATCGCTGTCTGGTATACTTTCATGTATATGATCAGGAATTAACAATGAATGGACGTACTGCACAGTCATCTGTCTACATTCGTAGTGGTACTCGCAAAGTACAGGAGGGACGGTTTAGCGATGAAACAGAATCTGGAAGCATACTGCTGTGTCACTGGTCGGTGTTGAAATTACGATAAAATTGCTAAAATTGTTCGCACCATCAACTGTGATGCTTATTATTACAGTATATCGATGGTGTCTTTTGCACCCCATCTGTCCATTGGTACACAGTTGATTACCACATACAGACTGACTGCCATCGCTTGTTTGAGATGGAGAACGAGTCTTGGTGGAGGGGTAACACCTGCAGATGGCTAGCACCGAAAGAATGATCGCGTATATTACTGCAGTATGAGGAATCGATCGAAACGGAACACAGAGCCATCAGCTGTTCCATCACTGTAACAAAAGAGCTTAAATGTAGAGGCCGTCAATCACCTTCAGACAGCAGTTTGGCAACGCTCCACAACGCCGCAAAACTCTTCTAGTTTCCTTATGTTGTGACTGTCTTTTATTTCAGTCATTCAATGTGTGTGTGTGTGTGTGTGTGTGTGTGTGTGTGTGTGTGTGTGTGTGTGTGTGTGCGTTGTGGGGGCAGTAGCAATAACACGATTTACAGAGAGGCAAGGGATCGCAATGTGTTACTGTCAGTTTAGAATCTGACACAGACCTCGAAGACGTGGCGGAAGAAGCAAAGTGCATGGCAATGTTCAAAGCATGTTACAGCACAAAGAAACAATGTTTCAAACAACGTCACAGGGCCACTGAGAGCCTCTCGTGTGACTAATAGTCTGTGATATATGGTCTTCCTCCTCCTACAGTACAGGCGTTGACACTTTGCACTGGTCTGTGTAATGGATCAATACCTGTATATTTAATAGGATCGCAGCATATGCTCGATGCCAGCACACATATGGTATTTATTTTTGATGTATCAAAAGAGAGGGATGCAGCAAAAATCTTATCGTGTACTCTATCGGATGAAGTTAGCGGAGCTTTTATAATTCGTAATTTTTCTCTGTTAGATGTTACAGAATAATAATGACAGAATGTTGGGGTGATAGACGTAAATGGACCCTGAGGGACGTGGATCTGCTTCGGACTGCAGTACCTGTATGACGCTGAGACTTCCTAATTTTCACTATAAGAAACACCACTGCAGCTGCTCATACTGACTTTTATACCACCTCGTGTTGCAGGAGCAGGCTTCATTTGGTGCTGACCTTACACATCGTTCACTGTTGGCAGAGCTGCGACAACACGTTCCCATTTCCACCTAATGGTTAAAACACGGTCCTGCCGCACTAACTCAGCTTAGCCTGTTTCTACTCGGGTTGCAGAATGTGTTAAATATAGCTCTCCCCGACTTCTGCTCAGTTCCGACTTAAATTGGAACGATCATATGCGCAAAGCTGCAGGGATGGCCGGGTGGAGTCTGAGGCGCGGTTACAAGATGTACGGGGTCTATCTAAAACCACGTTGGAATTTTTACAGTAACAGATCGGTTCGGAAAAGGTGACTTGTTTCGAGATATGAGAGTGCCACGAATATGATTCACTAGTGGCTGTAATTATTAAAATACTTCTCCATAGCATCAATGCAGTATGAGGTTGAATAGAAAAACCTTATTCCCTATCGCAGACAGGATTCCTACTGTAGGACCATTTTCGTATATCTGAGATTTACTTTCTTGAATAAACATTATTCAGCAGAGTTCTCTGATGCCTGCATCAGTTACAATGGAATCCTTTTTATTAATTATCCATTTATATTACATTTAATATTTCTGTTTATTTATTAATTCGCAAGTCTAGCCAATGCATAGACTATATGACTGCAGACCACAGCCGCAGCTTATTATTTGTAGCGAGTTAGCTGCCCGACATGAAAGCAGACATGTGCTGCGTGACCCTACGACATTATCGAGCAATGCTTTTAAAGAGCAGCCGTGCATTACCCGATTACCAAAGGTACAAGTAACTGAAGGCAAAGTCTCAGCTGGTGTGCTCCCATGGGCTGCTTTGACAGCAACAACTCAGCGGAATATTCACTATAGTCCGTGAGACGAGTGATTGGTAGTGACAGTTCCGGCGGGCAGACGGCGCTGTTGCCGAACGTGGCTCACAGCACGCGGCGCCCTGTCTGCTACACGCATTCTCTAGCAGCAGAAATAAAAGCGAGACAAAATACAAGTCGTATTGGTACGCGTGAATTAAGTTGATGCTTGAAATATATTAACTCGAAAACTGATAAGAGCTATTTAGTACAAGTATCTAAGATGCTGAAACATAATAAAGTTATTTGTTAAACTTCACAACTGAAATGAAAACTATTTTCGCAAGTTGTTGAACATTAGCAGTTTTGGTTTCCATTGTTAAGTATTAGCATTATTAATTTGTTCTACTACAAGCTACAGAATAATTGGTCAGTGTATTAAGAGTTATAATCTGAAGAAAGTACTCACAATATGATGATCTGGTTGTAGATCGATAGCAAACTCCCTCCTTACATTCCTGAATACGTTGTAGTTACTGTAATGGAAAAATACCACTCACATCGCTGTCAGAATCTGATTTGACATTGTCTTCCTCAGCACTACTCGAACTATCACTGCTCTCTCCCAGATGTATAATTAAATTTTCGATGCATTCTTCCACAACCCCTTCGGTTTTGGCCGCCTCTCTGATGGCACTTGCAGTGCTGTTTACAATTTTAGCCCACGTCTCGCTTGTCACTTTATTGATAGCTGCTGGAAGGAGACTTTCCACTTCAGAGATCGTGAATTTTTTATTGTTTGCAGCAATGTAATTTTTTATCTGCGCCCACACTCCTTCAATTGCATTGAAGTGACAGTGGTATGGAGGAAGCCGAACGATTTCATGCCCGTGTCTTTTAGCAGTCTCGTCAATTACATATGTTGGAAATTGAGGTTTCTTTTGTGCCACAATTTCGAGCAGTTCCGCCTTCCTTAAATCTTCTCTGAAATCTACTTTTCGCCGTTTCAACCACTGAATGATATCGTCTTTTTTTGTTGCCAAGGTTGGTGCCTTATCGTGAACAACGGAATGATAAGGCGCATTGTCCATAACAATCACTGATGGACTTGTCAGATTCGTCATAAGCGATGTCTCGAACCATTCTTGAAATACTACACTGTTAATTTCTTTATGGTAATCTCCCGTCTTTTTTGACCGAAACATTTTCAAGCAGTTTGGCACAAAACATTTCGATGTTCCTGCATGTAAGACAATAATACGCCCTCTTTTGCCAACAGGCACTGCCATTGTCCCCTCGGGCGTTCCATCATTCCAGCCTCTACGTAAAGAATGGCTGGCATTGACCCAAGTTGCATCTAACCACACTATACTTTCGAATTCCACACCCATGATCCTGCGCAGAAATCTGCACCGCCATGTAACCACATCTGTCCTTTCCATTAATAGTTTGCGTCCGTTAAACAGTGAATAGCTGAAGCCTATGTCTTTCAACACTGTACACAATGAAAATTTGCTCCCTTTAAAAAGATCGTCTTTCTCAAGCGACACCAGTAATTTAGATAGAGTGGAATGTTCCCTTCTCTTATAATAGCTGTATATATGACGACGAATAGCGTCTTTCTAAAAATCGTCCAAAGCTGTCACCTGCTTATTTCTCGGTCGCTTCTTTCCTGGTGTGTGCAGCTTTGTTGTGCCACTCTCGTCACAATCTACACTATACTGTTCTTTCCCTATCTTTACAACAGTGTTCTTACTTATTTTCAATGCTGCTGCAGTTATCTTCACAACCTGAACAACAGGAATTAAGGGCCCACCTTTGTCCTTTTCTTTCTCAAAGTAATCCCTCACAGAGCACACGAATTCACGGACCTGGGTGTGTAGCACACTTTTCTTCCTCCGTTTCACTTCTTGTGTTGGGCTGGTACTACCCGCCGCACTAGACATTGTTTACAACGAAACATAAAGAAAGAAACACTAAAAACAACAAAAACGAAATAAACTGCGAATTCAACTTCAGACAAACGACGAACGACCACACCGCCTGCACGCGAGACACTGGTAAGTTTCATAAGCGCGCGCGACCAGGTTTCAGAGCGGCAACGTGGCCCTTGCTACCCGCTCAAAGTCAGGCCGTCATTGGCTGCCTGCCTGCGGTCGCTAGGTAACGGAAAGACGCTACCGAGCTGTCAATACCAAAGACTCGTCTCCCAGACTATAGCCCTTACCACATTGATTCAAGAATGACGAGACATTAAGTGGCATTTCAGTGTACTTGCAAAAATTTGTGCTCAAAATTTAAATTCCATGAACTTTTGGGTGACACGTCGTATATCTACAGACCACACGGTGTGCCTAAGTCTACTTGTGGACATAGCATTATAATGTCCTCACTCAGGGTCTATCGCCAAGTAGTTTGTGGGATGAATGACTTTCAGTAAGGCTCCGTACGAGCTATCATTCCTGTGATGTTCTCGTCTCACGAGACGTATGTCAAAGGAAGTAATATGTTGCTCGGTTTTCTGCAAATTTTAGCAATAACCCTCTGTGTAACCTAGTGCAATTTGCAGAAAATCTCTTTAACGTTTTCGCGCTTACTAAACGAATGCGTCACGAAAAGCACCTCTCTTCGTTGGCTCTTGTCTACGTTTTCTATTAATCCGGCACCAGAAGGTTCACAGGTTGACGAGTAACACGCAACAGTCGATCGAATGGATGTTTTTGAAAGCCAACTCTTTCGGAGATCGAAGTCGTTTCCGTACGATTGTATCACAGAATCTTAGCCTGACACCCGGTTATCCTATATTTATCGCCAATAGTGGAATCGAAAACTAATGGATTTCTTCGACGGTTTAATTGCAATACGTTACCTTCACAGTCTCTTAAGGTACTGCAGAAATCACTTCTACATCTACCGAGTTAAATTTGCTAGGAAGTTAGGCTTCTAGCGATAAATGCGGTCCCGTTCTCGAAAAGCTCTTGATTTGATTACTGTATGGCAGTGCGAGACTGTATCGGATGCCTTCCTGAGGTCAACAAAAACGCAGTCAAACTGGGCGCCCTTGTCTACAGCTCTCTGGACCTCATGAACAAACGGAGCGAATTTAGATACGTACTGAGTGTCTCACGAGCAGTGGTCAACATCCAGGGATATAACAGGAACGATCATTCGAAGCAGAAAGAATCTCATTAATATGAACTATAAAATGCATACCTTAAGATATATGAGTATTTCTTCATCTTGGGTGCTACGAAACAAACTAATTCTTCTGCAAGGGTACTTTGTGCCCACCTTTTGAGAATACTGTAATTTAGTCAGTAACTTTATATTCTAAAATTTTGAAATAAATATTACTGTTTTAATGAATACTTCAACCGCCATTTTTTAAATTTTTTAGTTAAATTGAACCCGAAAAGTTAAGTCTTAATAGTAAACGTCACTTTCCCCAGTTAATGTCATATCCAGCGTTTTCAGGTTCAGTACCTTACTTATGAATCAGTATCTCTTTAAAAAGTATGTCCTTAATATAAGCCAACAGCAATGACGGAATTTCGTTTATTTTTTTTTTTTTTTTCTTTTTAGGGTGGACATCACCTCCCCCATAATGGCATTATGAAAACGCATTGGTATTGCTAGGTACAGTTTTAGGAAGCCATGTTTAATAGACCTTTTTGCTAGTAATGATCAATCCTATTGTAGCTGTTCACCTACTTTGTTTCTCTCTTCGTTGATCTCCCTCGGTGTCGACGTACTGCGTTGCTACACTGGCTGAAAAACGGGGTTTGCTATTTGGACGCTGACTGCTGTAAATAATGTAGCCGACACGTGCACAGTAGCGTTTCACTGTGTTTTACTTTCACTTTGCACAACCCCCCAATAACACACAGTTATGTATGTATGGCCAGTGCTCTGTTGTTTAAATTTTCCACAAGCCTCATTAATAGTTTGCAGGCGAATCTCCACGTACTGCTACAGTAGTTTTCTGTTGAACATCTACAAGCAGTAAAAACATAACCACATAGTTCACAGTCCTTCAAATAAATTGAACAGTGACTGTCATTGCTTTAACACACAGCCAATTGGTGTAACACTTATTTCAATGTTAAGTTGGTACATTGTTGTAGTTCTAAGCAACACAGGTTCCTCGTCTGCAACTCGGCCGTGGACTGACTGTATCGTGACCAAAACTTGGGCCCTTATATATCACACAGTAATAGGTACTGAAACTACACAGTGTTTAAAATTAAATTAACAGAAGTTGCAATTAAAACGTAACTCATTCGATTAACTGAATACATCTAAAAATTGCTTCTTTTTAACAGTTGCTTCTACTGCAATATTTAAGCTGAATTACTTGTTTAAATGATGAAATTAACAAATACAGTTACGCAAAAACTACTTTTGACAAAACTGTTAATTACTTTGGAAAACGACTTTAAGGAGACAGATGGCAAAACAAGAGGGGAATTAAAATTATTCCGTCTTGCTTCGTCACACTGTCACATATCTCTGAATACTGACCATTCCTCCTGGGACTCTCTGCTCATTGGAACTTTGTTCTCGATTTTTTTCCACAAGCTCTATCATAGGGGAATCTTAATTTTACTTTAAAGTCGCACATCTCTGATTTGGCTATGTTAGGAAGAGACAATGATTCGGTGATGGGTGTTTCGATAACTACGGGCTTCACTGGAAGATCCATGGCATCAAGCGCCAAACTCGTATGGGAAGACAGAAATTAGGATTTCAAAACGTTAATAAATAAGATGCAGATTCATCAAATTTATATACTTAAAGCAAAAAATTAGCAAAAATAGCAAAAAAAAGTGTTCCTGTGACAAGCGCTGTGTTATATTACGAGGGTCACTCGAAAAGATATGCACACTATTTTTTTAATCCAACTTTTATTCTACATGTTTGAAAGTTTTACAGTGTGTAGATGGATCCTTTAGGAACAATGTTTTCATTTCTCCACATAATTTCCATTCCTCTCAACTGCCTTACGCCATCTTGGAACCAGCGCCTGTATACCCGCACGGTAAAATTCTGGACAAACCTGTTGGAGCCACTGTTTGGCAGCGTGCACAAGGGAGTCATTATCTTCAAACCTTGTTCCACGAAGAGAGTCTTTAAGTTTCCTAAAGAGATAATAGTCACATGGAGCCAGGTCAGGACTGTAAGGCGGGTGTTTCAGTGTTGTCCATCCGAGTTTTGTGAGCCACTGTCAACATCCTGGGAACCCACGTGGAACAAACCTTTTTTAACGCCAACACTTTCAGTATTCTGTAAACACTTCCTTCCCCTGTCCCAACGAAGCGTGACAATTCGTTCACTGTGATGCGTCTGCCAGCAGTCACCAATTCGTTAACTCTCTGCACATTGTCTGGAGTGTGTGCAGTACGAGGCCTGCCGCTGCGAGGACAATCCTCAATATTGCCGGGCCCGCTTTCATCATGTAATCTGCTTGCCCACCGATTAACTGTACTGCGATCGACAGCAGCATCTCCATACACCTTTTTCAACCTCTTGTGGATGTTTTCCACTGTCTCGTTTTCACAGCACAGGAATTCTATGACAGCACTTTGCTCTGACGAACGTCAAGTGTAGTAGCCATCTTGAAGACATGCTGTGACGGCGCCACTCACGGGAACACTCTGAACTAAGTTTGAAAACAAGCGGGAAGGATGTATCTACCTTCACGCACCCGGTTTCACAAGAGGAATTTGTAGAACGAAACGGACCGTCGTTCCCAATTAAGGTGTACAACAATCGCCCAATGTCTGCAGGCAGTAGTGCAACTGTGTCTGCTCACAACAGAAGAGAAGTAGAATCACTTTCACCACGTGTCGATGAGCAAACATTTATTCTGGCACATTCAGTTTTGTCACTGTCCAACGAAGAGTCACCGGTATTAGATCCACGTGCGACACAACACCAAACACGAACTTCTTACGAACCTTTAAGTCAGCATTTTTCTCAAATATTAGATACACTTCTAAGTACAGAGAATTTCCTCTCCCATAGATTAATTTTCCCAGCTAATCTATAGAGAGTAAATTTGGGCACATACTGAATCGTGCCTTGACTTTTCTCCGCAGTCTCCAGTCGCAGAAACCAACATTAGCACGTCATATTTCTTAACCTGTCAGTAGATGGAGTTATGTGCGTAATCTTTTGAATACTGTGTGTACACTACATCATCAAAAGTATTCGGGCAGCCGTACCTAACGCGGAATTGATCTTTAGATACCACCAGAGGCTGGGTTTTCGCTGTTAGCAGACAAGCAGTAACAGCAGAACAGGTCAGCCGGAAGACCCCAGTGAGTTGGTCATTGGGTGTCATGTGGTTGACAAAGCCAACTGGGGCATTCCAACCACTCTAAAGCTGACCGAGTCGACTGTTGGTGGTATGGCAGTGAAGTGGAAACGCGAAGGAACGACCAGAGCTAAACCGAGAACACGCAGACCTCGTGTACTGACGATCGAGCAGCGCGGAGCGTGGCTGTTATAAAGTCGCACGAAAACAGCGGAACAAATCACTCGTGAGGTAGTAAGTCCCACGTGCAATCCAGCTAGCACAGTGGCTATGCGTACTGTCTTAATAAGAATTGCGAACGATTGTCAAGAAGCTCCTCATACGCCACACATCCCTGTAACCGGTGCTAAGCAACGCTCGACGTGGTGCAAACAGCGGTGCCACTGGACCGTGGACGACTGGAAACAAGTGAACTGGAGTCATGAACTGCGCTGTGCCCCGTGGCAACCCGACGGGAGGGGTCGGGTTCGGTGAATGCCTGGAGAACGTTAGCCGCCACCTTACGTTGTGGAGTACGGAGGAGCTGGTGTTACGCTACGACCGTGCTTTTGTCGGTTAGGGCGCGGTCCCTTTATTGCGGTTAAAAAACGCTCAAATCTACAGCATTATGTATTGCGTACAGCAGAGGAAAAGTTGCGAGCCGATTATTGTGTCAGCGTGACAAAGCACCGTGTCATTAAGCAGTATGTGTGTCGTGAAATGAACTGGCCTGCGCAAAGTCCCGAGCGCCTTGGAGATGGGTCAGAACGTCAACTCCTCTCCAGACCCGGGCGTCCAACCTTCCCACCTTCTCTGGTTTCGGCTCCTGAAGAGGGGGGCTGCCAATCCTACAGTCATTCAGACACCTCACTGGAGTTCAACCCGTCTTGGTTGGGATGCATACGCCCTCTACTAATGACTACTAACAGGTGTCCCGATACTTCTGACCAACCTTAGAGCGAGTCGCAAGATGTAGGAATGCACAGTACAATTAACTGAAACACACCTTGATACTAAATGAAGGCCAATTAACTGAACTACTAAAATTATAGTGAACATAGTCTTCATTGGTCGCCTAGAATGGTAACTTATCTGTATAATTAACAGAATGACAATGCCCATTATTACTCGACAAATTTCCTCCAAACAAGATACCGGCAGCTGACTGTACTGTCAGCAAACATCGAAAACCTCTGTTTGACTGTAGCCGTTAAATCATCAGAAACTGAACAACTGAGATTCAATTTCATTAGCATATCCATCAAATTTACTTTAGCACATTTACTTTTGTCATCGCTCATTATAAAGTGAACGAGATTAGATCTATGTGCAATTAAGATATAAACGAAACAGGACATTGTCGAAACACACATCGTGTCAGCAACGAGAGGAGGCGGAGTTGCCACCTTTCATACCATTGGTTACACTTTTCATTGTACGTTGGATTTTAGTTCTATTATTTCGTATCTCGTGGTGTGTGGAATAAAAATCCAACGATGAAAAACACTCCGAATGAAAGTGGCTTACTCTTCTCGTTTTTACTGTGCTGAATCCTAATATGATAACAAAACGCTGTATCACATTGTTTTTATAATTAACTCTCAATACCTAATTACGAATTTTTGGCGATTTTACTGATTTTTGCACAGAAAGAACACTTGTCATTCTTTGAGAATTAGTTTTATGATCAAGGTAATTCGTGGGCGCCGCATAATGTATGCTACTATGTAAGATCTTAGAAAACGATTTTTAAAAATGACTTTTACATTTGCTATTTCACTGCGATGGAAGGAGCCAAGAGAACATTATAGTAATTGCTACTTTTTGAGTGTTTATGTTATTAGTTAAAATTTTAAAAAATAAATTACAAAAAGTCATAAGATTCGCTAACCTTACGTCTGCCATTCAGTCAGTTTACACAAATCCGGAACTTCTGTTCCTAAAGCAACAGAACCTTTTTGTGGATGTTACAGACCAGTAAAGCCTCGATTGTTTAAAGACTCCAACTCCCCTACATAAATAAGCTTCAAACAGCTGTTTACAAATTACTTAATCTGTTAAATATTTCACGCGACACAATTAACTGAGAAAAGTTTAGAAAAGGTTTGGAATTATGTTTAAAGTTTTTTGGAAGTCGCTAAGTGTTCTGATTCTGAAATACTTTATGAATACAGTCTGGATATTCGCGCTCTCTGAGGTACACTGCCTCAAGGCATATGCAGGGTGATTCACGAAGATATGCAAATATTTTAATATATTATTCTACAAGTAAAACTAAAGAAAAACTTGATATAAACATAGGTCCGCAAATGCTTACTTACGGAGTTACAGGTAATAAAAGATTTTGTCTGAAATTTAGCAACTTCGCTAATATGAAGCCATCGCAAAACCGTACGAGTTTAAAATAAAGCACGATTTCCATTCATTTTGTTATTGGTCTGGTGAATCTAATAAAACATGTCACAGACGTGTATCTGCAGTAGTTTTCCGGAACATCCAAAGAAGCAATGATTATTATACAAGTAAATTTGTTTACTTTCCATTAAGAATGTACAAGTGTTTATGTCATTTTTGGAAATCGTTAGTGAATTGTTTCAGTCGTTTCCTAATCTTGAAACGAGTTATTTTTCTGTACTGTTCTGTGGAAGAACGTAATAACAACAGTGTATTTATGTGAAACCACATAGTAGCTGCTGTAGTTTGTAGATTGTTTAGGAAATAGGGATGCCTTTCAAATTTACGACAGAGGAATACGCCGATATGGTGTTTACTTATGGCAAATGTGATGGTAATGCTACGGCTGCAGTTAACGAATTACGCGTACGTTGTCCAACTCAGAGGATTCTGAATGCACGAACTATTAGCGGAGTATTTCGAATGTTGCGGGAGAGAGGTTCTCTACGTAGCGTTCATAATCGGTACGAGCGCTCGATACATGAAGACGATGTTGAGGATATTATGGATGCTGCTGAACGTAGCCCGACGTGTCTCTCTACGATTAGGCATTTCACAATCCAAGATATGGCGTACACTGAAATACAATAAATTTTATCCTTACCATAAACAAAAAGTGCATCACTTACACCCGGGAGATCCAGCCCGTCGCTTGAAGCTGTGCAACTGGTTAAATACTAATCGGCAGTTACGTGCAACAGTGCAATGCAATTTCCAGCAGCGATTTAGCATAAATGTGTGGTGTGCTATAATCAGCATAGACTCTATTGGACCATTCATTTTCCCAGGTCATCTAACTGGCGAGAAGTACTTACAATTTCTTAAAGAAGAAATGCCCCGCTTGCTCGAAGATGTTCCACTTGCTACGCGATTGCAAATGTATTTTCAACATGACGGCGCGCCGCCACATTTCACCAACGCCGTTAGTACACATTTGGCTCAAATGGCTCTGAGCACTATGGGACTTAACACCTGAGGTCATCAGTCCCCTAGAACTTAGAACTACTTAAACCTGACTAACCTAAGGACGTCACACACATCCATGCCCGAGGCAGGATTCGAACCTGCGACCGTAGCGGTGGCGTGGTTCCAAACTGTAGCGCCTAGAAGCGCTCGACCACGCCTGTCGGCCCATGCACGTGCAGTTAAATGCATTGAAATCGGTGGAGACATTTTTGAACATTTATTGAGAATGTATTCTGAAATTGTATGTATACTGTACACATTCCATAGCACTGAGTTTTGTATTTCTTTTGGTTTAACACGAGTTTACGTGTGCTGTGGTATTAATTAAAGCAGATTATCCAACACATTCATACTTTTCAGTTAACATTATTACGATCATTTTTAGAAAATTAAATTCTCTACAAATGGTTCAAATGGCTCTGAGCACTATGGGACTCAACTGCTGTGGTCATCAGTCCCCTAGAGCTTAGAACTACTTAAACCTAACTAACCTAAGGACATTACAGACACCCATGCCCGAGGCAGGATTCGAACCTGCGACCGTAGATGCAGCGCGGCTCCGGACTGGAGCGCCTAGAACCGCACGGCCACTGCAGCCGGCAAAATTCTCTGCAACTTCTGTCGAAAACAATGTCTGGAATTTAAAAAGAAATAGGGCCAGGTAGTTAATAAATTAAAAATTTTACGAAATTACGTCTTTGCTTCTCTGGGGGTTCTGGAAAATTACTGCAGATACACGTCTGGGACATGTTTTATTAGATTCACCAGATCAATAACAACAACATAAATGGAAATCGTGTTTTACTTTAACCTCATACAGTTTTGCTATGGCTTCATCTAGCGAAATTGTTATATTTTCTGTTAGCGACAACTAAACATTTGCGAACCTATGTTTGTATGAAATTTTTTCTTTAGTTTTACTTTGCAAAATAACAAATTAAAATATTTACATATCTTCGTGAATCACGCTGTACACTGCAAAGCCAGACAGCATACGCACATGCACCACATATAGTCATCGTAGCACTAGATATTTCCAGCGAGCTCGGTAGAGTATCCACCACAGCTCACGGTGACAAGTCATCTGCCCACCCCCTCGCACCCTGGACCCCCCACACTCACGTACACTGGCCCCACGCGTGACTGGAGCTCCCTCAGCAGGCCAAGGTCACTCTCCGAACTGTTGTAAAATGGCCGGATCAGTTCCCCTTGTCACAAACGCATTACTGTTTCTGACCCCGACCTGGTTGCTATCGTGCTTTCTACACCCATCCCCAGAATCTTGGATTACAAGAACATATGTACACTCCTGGAAATTGAAATAAGAACACCGTGAATTCATTGTCCCAGGAAGGGGAAACTTTATTGACACATTCCTGGGGTCAGATACATCACATGATCACACTGACAGAACCACAGGCACATAGACACAGGCAACAGAGCATGCACAATGTCGGCACTAGTACAGTGTATATCCACCTTTCGCAGCAATGCAGGCTGCTATTCTCCCATGGAGACGATCGTAGAGATGCTGGATGTAGTCCTGTGGAACGGCTTGCCATGCCATTTCCACCTGGCGCCTCAGTTGGACCAGCGTTCGTGCTGGACGTGCAGACCACGTGAGACGACGCTTCATCCAGTCCCAAACATGCTCAATGGGGGACAGATCCGGAGATCTTGCTGGCCAGGGTAGTTGACTTACACCTTCTAGAGCACGTTGGGTGGCACGGGATACATGCGGACGTGCATTGTCCTGTTGGAACAGCAAGTTCCCTTGCCGGTCTAGGAATGGTAGAACGATGGGTTCGATGACGGTTTGGATGTACCGTGCACTATTCAGTGTCCCCTCGACGATCACCAGTGGTGTACGGCCAGTGTAGGAGATCGCTCCCCACACCATGATGCCGGGTGTTGGCCCTGTGTGCCTCAGTCGTATGCAGTCCTGATTGTGGCGCACACCTGCACGGCGCCAAACACGCATACGACCATCATTGGCACCAAGGCAGAAGCGACTCTCATCGCTGAAGACGACACATCTCCATTCGTCCCTCCATTCACGCCTGTCGCGACACCACTGGAGGCGGGCTGCACGATGTTGGGGCGTGAGCGGAAGACGGCCTAACGGTGTGCGGGACCGTAGCCCAGCTTCATGGAGACGGTTGCGAATGGTCCTCGCCGATACCCCAGGAGCAACAGTGTCCCTAATTTGCTGGGAAGTGGCGGTGCGGTCCCCTACGGCACTGCGTATGATCCTACGGTCTTGGCGTGCATCCGTACGTCGCTGCGGTCCGGTCCCAGGTCGACGGGCACGTGCACCTTCCGCCGACCACTGGCGACAACATCGATGTACTGTGGAGACCTCACGCCCAACGTGTTGAGCAATTCGGCGGTACGTCCACCCGGCCTCCCGCATGCCCACTATACGCCCTCGCTCAAAGTCCGTCAACTGCACATACGGTTCACGTCCACGCTGTCGCGGCATGCTACCAGTGTTAAAGACTGCGATGGAGCTCCGTATGCCACGGCAAACTGGCTGACACTGACGGCGGCGGTGCACAAATGCTGCGCAGCTAGCGCCATTCGACGGCCAACACCGCGGTTCCTGGTGTGTCCGCTGTGCCGTGCATGTGATCATTGCTTGTACAGCCCTCTCGCAGTGTCCGGAGAAAGTATGGTGGGTCTGACACACCGGTGTCAATGTGTTCTTTTTTCCATTTCCAGGAGTGTATTTTCACACGGTTTACCAGAATATCATACCATTTCGCGATACTTGTCGATATCAAGCACATAGCAATATCACTTGCATAGCACACAATGATAATACTGCTATATCCAAGAATCAAGTGTTATGGTCCAGCGCCTAGAAACGCAGAAAAAGCAGTAGATAACCTCAAGCAGATGTGCGGTACAATTAAGTTAAATACTGACCAAAAGCATCAATACATCAGTTCAAACAATGAACAGTATTCCTCAGGTCAACATGAATGTCAGTCGTTGATTTGGGGAAAATTTTATCCACAAGTTAAGAATTTTCTTTCTGTACATAATCCTGCTGCATCGAGCGCTATAGAAATAGATAGATACATTACTGAAGAATTACTTGAGAGGTCTCGAGATTCTCTTATGTGGTGGAAACAATTTAAAGATATTTATCGACGTCTCTGTAAAGTGATGGTGAAACGGTTGTGTGTCACTGCCACCTCTGTGCCATGTGAGATGATCCTCTCCACGATGGGCCAAATAATTAATGAGCGACTGAGCAGACTGAAATCTGAAAAACTATCCTAAATAATATTTCTTGCTCACAATTTAAAATAATTGAGTTACATATGCTTGCGGACTTGTTTACGTATATTTACAAGAAACATTTCTTACAAACCTAATACTCGTAATTATTTAAAAATATTGATTCACTAAAAGGTTTTTTTTTTAATAGTAAGAATTTAGTTTTGTATCAGTTGGTGATTTGGGTGACATGGATAGTAATTGATGACAGTAGTTTTATACTGCGATAAAGTTTTTATCATTCTCTGGTAATAAAACATAATTTTATCGCAGCTGGCACCCTCTTATTTAAAACATATCAGTACTATTGTTAATATATGTTACTGGCCGCATGTTTCGTAACTCCTGTGTAACACAACAGCAGTCCTTCTCGGCGAGAGAAGATTCACTCCACAGATACGGTTCGTCCGCCGGCTGTAGAGCCAGACCAATACAGGTCCAGTGGACACGGGTTCACTTTACAGTTGGCGCTCCGTCCTAATGGCTGTAGAGCTGGACATGTACAGATCCACTGGACTCGGAACCCGGAGGCGTGTCCTCTTGAGCTGGATGCAGATCCGAACCGGACTGCTTTAAAATCTTGGGCCTCCCATCTTTAAATCCTACGAAACCTATCTGGGTCACTAACGAGCAGCACCAGCGCGTACACGAATCAGCGGCCCGCTATTTTCGCGAATTGCATGACCCGTGCGTAGACATCTAATGCCACATATGTCCGGAAACCTACCAGCAAACTGTCGGATCCCTGATACACAGTCATGTATTCCGTTCTACAGGACAACGTTCTATTAAGCGTATTGGCTAAAAACAGTCTTGGTTGCAATTTTAGTGTTTTATTTTTCAACGACACGTTTCGCCTTATTTAGGCATCTTCAGGTTATCTATTCAAGATGGACGCGAGAGGCACCAAGATCTGCATAACGCGTTCCTGTGAACGCGATGCGTTATGCAGATCTTGGTTCGCGTTCACAGGAACGCGTTATGCAGGTCTTGGTGTCTCTCGCGTCCATCTTGAATAGATAACCTGAAGATGCCTAAATAAGGCGAAACGCGTCGTTGAAAAATAAAACACTAAAATTGCAACCAAGACTGTTTTTAAGCAATACTGTTAAGCACTGGTTTGCTGTATGCCACATATGAAATGGAATAAGATCTATTAAGCAGTTGGTTTTAGCCCATCAATGTGTGTGTGTGTGTGTGTGTGTGTGTGTGTGTGTGTGCGCGCGGGTGCGTGTAGTGAGGGGACTCACCGTTTGCGAGGCACCGCGTCGCCGTCGGGTGGCGTGGAGCGTCGGGCAGGCGGGGGCGGCGCGGAGGCGGCAGGAGTCCGGCCGCGGTCGCGCCGCAGGCGACGGCGGGCGGCGACGGCGGCGGCGGGTCCACTGCCCGCGGCGGCTGGCTCACTGCACACACACACACACACAGGGCCGCTGCGTGGGAAACAGGTCACATACTGGCAGCAGCAGCAGCAGCTGCTCGTTACGTGGTAACGGTGACCTAGCACTGACTTAAGCAATTTCTCCACGGCTTCTCTCTCAAACAACTTCAGTGTTGAAAATGAGGCACAAACTAAAATTCCATAGAATTGCCGCACAGGGTAGCCGCACGGTCTAGAGCGCCTTGTCACGGTTCACGCGGCTCCTCCCGTCGGATGTTCGAGTCCTCCCTCGGGCATGGGTGTCTGTGTGTTGTCCATAGCGTAAGTTACTTTGCGTTAGATTAAGTAGTGTGTAAGCTTAGGGGACCGATGACCTAAGAAGTTTGGTCCCATAACATCTTACCACAAATGTACAAAATTTTAAATTGTGATCACTAGGTGTTGTGTACATAGTTCCGTGTACTCAGCGCGTACACAACTTTCCCACTAGAGCGCGCCCCGCTAAGCACAACAGCGCAGGCACAGCGCTCGTCCGTCTCCGCTCTACGAGATGGCGCTGCCTTAGAGACGGACCAAATTCTGCTTCCGCCGATCTGCGTATTAATATGTAACGCAGCCAATGAGATTGCTGCTAACGTAGAACCTTTTCTCCTCGCGGATCACACTCGCGCAGTGATATCTGAACGCTCGAGGTATTATAACGAGTGTACAGACCTCAGATTAGTCAGTCTCCATTAGTCTGCATTAGACTGTATTCAAGTTTCAGTCTGTGCCTAATAAGATTACTATATTCCTGTACATAGCCATGAAGATAAATGTATAGACACTTTGTCAAGTGTCAGAGATATGTGAGAATAAGATTAAGGTATCAAGAGCAAAGGATTGTCAATTATAAATAGCATCCAGAATCAAATTACGTAATGTCTATGCTTGTTATTATTTTAATAAATGTGTATGAAAATTAATCGAGTTCTGTTTAAAGTTGGTCACCGTCAATTTGCTACTCTAAGCGTGCAAGTGGCATTTCTATCGTCTGACCTAACGGCAGAAGATAAACACGCCACGATAAGACCGCGAGACATATTGCTGACACTCGCCTACTTCGTTAGAGTGTCACGTCAAATAATCTGATGGTGTGTGTACCAAAGGCCTTACAGTACGCACACCACACTAGATGGACTTTCAGCACATAAACTGTCGGAAAAAATAGCAACACCGAAAACAAACTGTGCGGAATAAATTAGAGTTGTTAAGAGTGTTCCTGCATATGAATAGATTATGTGTACTCAAATTTCCTACCAATCGCATAATATTTGCGCTAGTACCACCACCATGAGGATGTAAATCACGTTGGCTTTCAATACAGGCTGTAACGGTCGTGTTACTCGCCTTTAAGACTGGACGTGGTGAGTCGGTGTTAAAGAATGCCTTTAACGCGACAAGGACGCCATTATCAGCACCTCACTTCTTTTGAACGAGGTCCTGTAACAGGGCTACGCGAAGCTGAAAGTTCCTCCTGCGACACTGACGAAGACCTCGGCAAGAGTCTAACCACATGGCTGCTGGCAGCAGTGGTCGCGTGAATGTACGGTCGTTCAAATGGCTCTGAGCGCTCTGGGACTTAACATCTGAGGTCATCAGTCCCCTAGAACTTAGAACTACTTGAACCTAACTAACCTAAGGACATCACACACATCCATGCCCGAGGCAGGATTCGAACCTGCGACCATAGCAGCAACGCGGTTCCGGACTGAAGCACCTACAACCGCTCGGTCACAACGGCCGGCTGGTACGGTCGTAACAAGCCCGGTCTCCCGTGAGGGGAGACCATCGTACTCGGAGTACGGCTCTGCTGCATCGTACTGCGTCTCCAGGAACAATTTGAGCAGCAGTTCGTACGACGGTCAGACGACGAACTGTTACAAATAGGTTACTTGACGGACAGCTCCGAGCCAGTCGATCTGTAGCGCGCATCCCACTGACCCCAAACCACCACCATTTCCGACTTCAGTGGTGACAAGCGAGAGCTCATTGGAAGGCTGGGTGGACGTCTGTTGTGTTCTTTGACGAAAACTGGTTCTGCCTCGGTGCCAGTGATGACCGCTCTTGGAGGAGGGGGCCAGTCGAGGACCCACAAGCAACGTCGTGCTAGGCACACTCGACATACACCTCAAGTTACGATCTGGGCGCGATGTTCTATAATAGCTGGAGCACTCGCGTTGTAATCCCACGCACCCTGACAGCAAAACTGTACGTCTGTCTCGTGCTTCAACTTCTTGTGCTGCCATTCATGAACAACATTCCAGGGGATGTTTTCTAACAGGATAACGTTCGCCCACAACCTGCTGTTGCAACTCAACATGCTGCAGAGTTTGTCGAAATAATGCCTTGTCCTGCACGATCATCAGATCTGTCTCCAACCGAGCACATATGGGACATCATTGGACGACAACTCCAGTGTCATCCGTAAACGGTATTAACCGTCGCTGTATTCATCGATAAAGGTGCTAGAAGCTTGGAATCTCATTCCACAAACTAACATCCGGCACTTGTGCAGCACAATGCATCCACGTTTCCATGTTACCATTCAGCATTCTGGCAGTTACTCATTTTATTTATGTACCAGCATTTCACGTCTGTTTTGACTTATCTCGCATTTAAATTAACCTGGATCTTGCAATGTTAATCACTTAAATACGTAATTTTTTGGTGTTGCGAGTTTTTCTCCTTCAATGCATGTTAGATGTTAGGGCATAGGCTGTAGCAACGACAGAAGCTAAACAGCCGAACAGCAGTTTTTGAGTTGAACGGGTAATGAAATTCATACAAGCAAGGGGCACAGAACTTCTGATGCAAAAAGCTGTTAGAGTGAGAAATTTAACTACTATGTTAATACGAAACCCAGATAGCTGCATTACTCGTGAAAGCAAGTACTAACCTGGTCACGGTCGTGGCGCCACCGCGTTTAGGCCTCTGAAGCAGGGAGTACGCAGCAGGACTGGCGGACACTGCAGTTTTCTTACAACTGGCGTGCTGTCACACCAGACCACCAGGTCTACGCGCCACACAGTTTGCCGAAGACGAAAATCAAATATCGAAACCCGAATGCCATGTTCGCTGTCGTGGTTACATGTTGGCTTCGAATTTATTTTGCTAACATGGCCAGATATTGGTTTCCGAATGTCTCTTGCCCAACACGAGTGGATCATGTAAATCTGCTCTTCCGGTTTAGTAAATGCTATGAAGTGATTTTATCAGCCTCTTCATTTTTCTTTTTAATAAAAGTAAGAGGTTGTTCAAGAAGAAACGTTTGAAAAAACTTAGCCATGTGAGACTGTTTTATTACTGCTGCCGGACGTTCAGATTATGGAAAAAAATTTGGGAAGGGACCGGTGGTTGAACGTTATTGTAATCAAACATTTTCCATACCTTCTACGGCTAGCAATATTTCGATCGTGTAGACGTTTCGAATGAAGGACTAGAAGAATATTGCACCGTTTCCTAGAACAGCATAGGTGTTATGATACATTCATGGTAAGTGGAACATACTGGGTTCGAATTCCCTCAAGTGTTTTGAAATGTTTATTTAAATCTTTATCAAAATTAGTTAATTGCATTATTTGTAGTTGCATTATTTGTATTCGATTAACTGCATTTACTTTATTTCTAATTCTTTACTGCATAATGTCAATAATTGTACTAACTTTTCTATTCGTCCGTCATCATATTGTTGGTATCAGACCGTTGATTCCACTACCGTGGAGACCTTACGAGCCGGCCGCGGTGGTCTCGCGGTTCTAGGCGCGCAGTCCGGAACCGCACGACTGCTATGGTCGCAGGTTCGAATCCTGCATCGGGCATGGATGTGTGTGATGTCCTTAGGTTAGTTAGGTTTAAGTAGTTCTAAGTTCTAGGGGACTGATGACCACAGATCTTAAGTTCCATAGTGCTCAGAGCCATTTGAACCAAGACCTTACGAGTTACCGATTGTTTTGTCACCAGCAAATGATTGGTGGTGAGAGGGTTTGCAAATAAGAGGTAATGAGTATAAAAGTTAACAAAAGCCTGCTGCGAAAGGAGAAAGGATAGTATGGATGTGCCAATTACTATGCTTTCGTTCATTCAGAAAATATTTCAGCGTTTTTGTATCTCGTTTCGCCAAAGAAAGATAAAATGTAACTGTTCTCAAATAAATAAAAAATAAAATTGGTAGGCGCTCGTCTCACACTTGCCCATACGCACACGTGTCTGACAAATCCGGACGACAGTTTCGCACGGCCGATTTGGCATCGAACCCCTTCCCTTTCCTTGGCGCTGGGAGGGCGGGAACGGGACACTGAGGCCAGGCCTCGGAAGACGACCCCTGTCCTCTTTGCCCCCGACCCTACTCTCAGGCTCTTATGAGAGAAAACCGTATTTTTTTTTTGCCCGACCACCCAGTAAAGGAAATGGAGTTTATGTTGCTAAAATTTGTCAAAATCCTAAAAGAATTTAATCTAAAAATAAATAAGAAGAAAACAAAAAATATGGTAGTAGGGAAAACAAAAGAAAATGGTGAAGTTAATATTAAACTAGAAGATGATGTTCTAGAGCAGGTTGAGAACTTCTGTTATTTGGGGAGCACAATCACTGACGTCAATAAATGTATCACAGATATAAAGAGAAGAATAGCCTTGGCAAAGCAAGCTTTCAAAAATAAAAGGAATTTACTAACAGACAATCTTATAAGCCTAAAAAGTAGGAAAGTTTGCCAAAACTTTTGTCTGGAGTATCTTAACATACGGACGTGAAGCGTGGACTCTGGGAAAGGCAGAAAAAAAGAGACTGGAAGCAATGGAAATGTGGATATGGAGAAGAATGACGAAAACAAGCTGGGTAGACAGAAAAAGTAATGAACAGGTCTTAAGAGAAGTAAATGAGAACGTTCTGCTAAATTATATAGGAAGAAGAAAATCAAAACTGATAGGGCACATAATGAGACTCAACCAGTTGCTAAAGAATGTATTTCAAGGAAAAGTTTTAGGGAAAAAACCAAGAGGCAGGCCAAGGGCAACGTATTTTAACAACATCAAAGAAGATATGGGGATAAAATTGTATGAAGAATTGAAGAGGATGACAATGGAGAGAGGGACGTGGCTAAATCGAGATGGCATAGCCTTTAGTTTATGATGATGATGCTGAAACGCGCCAAGAACTGATGTTGCGAACTCACGATGACGGATCGCTCGTGTGCATCGAGCCTTACGCATGGATACAGCGAACGGGGCGCCGTCCTCGCTGGCAGACAAAGAGGTAAATGGCGCGGGCTAATGGCTTACCACCTGGGCGTGATAGCGCAGGCGACCGACATATGAACTACTAAATACACGAGGAGCTCGGGAAACCCGCTGGAGTGCCAAAGAAAACAACCGCTCACTGTCCATTTACATGCGCATAAGAACTGTGCAGCACACGGGAGATGTAGCCAAGGAAAAAAGGATGAATAAAATGTTAATATATGCTGGAAGAACCATACATAAGTGTGAAAGGACTTAATATTTTAATTAATAAAAATGGACAAATGTACAAAAGTTTAACGAAAAGTGAATAAATGCCATACAAGACAGTAACATAAGAAAGAATAAGGATATATTCAGTATTTCCCACTCCCACTTCCCTCCCCTCCCACAAAAAATTGGGGGGGGGGGGGTTCAAAATGGTTCAAATGGCTCTAAGCACTATGGGACTTAACTACTGTGGTCATCAGTCCCCTAGAACTTAGAACTACTTAAACCTAACTAGCCTAAGGAGATCACACACATCCATGCCCGAGGCAGGATTCGAATCTGCGAACGTAGCAGTCGCGCGGTTCCGGACTGCGCGCCTAGAACCGCTAGACCACCGTGACCGGCAAATTGGGGGGGAAAATCACTCAGACCGTGCAGAAATATTGGTGTGGAGGGTGTAAGTACTACCCCATCCAGCAACGACACGTCCTAATCGTGTAATTACACTGCTGCAGATTGAAGGTGTTATGAAGGCGCTTCAGTCTGGCACCGCGTGACCGCTACGGTCGCAGGTTCGAATCCTGCCTCGGGCATGGATGTGTGTGATGTCCTTAGGTTAGTTAGGTTTAAGTAGTTCTAAGTTCTAGGCGACTGATGACCTCAGAAGTTAAGTCGCATAGTGCTCAGAGCCATTTGAACCATTTGTTATGAAGGTGTTATCTTGTTGGAAAATATTCGTGTGTCTGCTCACCTTCACGTGCAGGGATCGACTGAGCTAGTGCACAGCGCCCCATCCATGACAGGTCGTTCCATCAGCCTACCCCACTCCCCCACCGTCTCCATCCCTCGCAAAAAAAAAAAAAAACCGGTGAGAAAAATTCTTCAGTCTGTGCTGATCTGGTGGACTGGAGAGATTCCACGGTAGGAACTTCGACTACATTGCAGAGGGCATAACATATTGTTATGCCCTCTGCAATACTGTTTACTTTTAAAATTCGATTTACATATCAGTTTGCAGGGAATGGTTTCAGCTGTAATGGATTTCCTGCCAAACGACCTAACTATGCCAGTATCCACCAATAAGACAAAGGAAAATCCAGACAAGGGAAGATAGGGTTTAGAAACCGGTTGCCTGCGGGATTGAATCCCAGACAGCCCCATAATTTCCTGCCAAATGTGCCATCCCAGTATTCACCAACAGGAAGCAAGGAAAAACTGTCCCACTCAGATGGAATCCATTTAATTTATTCGTCAATCAATTTTATTGACCGGGGTAGCGCAAATGGACTATTTCCAAGGCATCCACATCCCAGCAGGGCTGCGGATTTACGAGGTATCTGTTACTTTGTTCAGGACAAAAGAGGTGTTAGTGTCCACCAGAGAGAGGGAGACAGAGAGAGAGCATGTGTTTCGACATGAATTTCCCAGGTATCAACATCAAAGAGTTGCCGCTATCTGGTGCTTTGTCCAACAGGAAGTAACCGGAGGGGTTAGGGAGGAGGGGAGAAGGGAATTGGAGAGAGGAGAGGTGTACAGGTTGCTTCTCCCAGCATCCTCTGCTGATGGTATTGTGAGCTATCTCAGTATCTGCACAACAGGGCGAGCACATAGAGCAGCTGCTTCCACTGACCTGGCGTGGACCCTACACAGTCTGAAAGACTTTCCCACCAGTTTTTTCTAGAAGGGGAGGGAAAATGCGAAGGAGGGGCAGGAGAGGACTGGAGGATTTCCCAGAAAGGAGGAACTGGACTGGCGAAGGGTGACAAAAAGAAGTGTTCCTTTTCCCAGTGGGGTGTGGGATGAGGAGGCTGTATTATTCCCAGGGGTCACAAATGAACCCCCAGAAGGTCACAAATCAATTAGCATAACAATGGGTTGGGAGGCTAATTATCCCCTGAATGTATGTTTTCCCCTTAATGTATGAGTCTCTTTGTATCACTAATGAAACAAATGTAAATGGGAGCTGCATTGCGACTTCACGCATAAAGAGCAGTCTTGTTGGACGACGTCTATTTGGCCGGCGATCGCTTATGGGTTGGCCGACTTTTGATTCGTTCCTGTTATTGTACAGAAACTGCCGTTAACATCGTCTAGTTCTTTGTGACAGTGTTCGTGAAACTGTGTGTAGTTTGTGTGATTTTGATTGACATGTTATTTTAAATGTTGTCAGACTACTGGCTCCGAGAAGTCGGTCGGCTGGCATGGAGCAGTGAGGAATTCTCAAATGGTTCAAATGGCTCTAAGCACTATGGGACTTAACATCTGAGGTCATCAGTCCCCTAGATTTGGAACTACGTAAACCTAACGAATCAAAGGACATCACACACATCCATGCCCGAGGCAGGATTCGAACCTGCGACTGTAGCAGCCCCGTGGTTCCGGACTGAAGCGCCTAGAACCGCTCGGCCACAACGGCCGGCAAGAGGAATTCTTGGCGGGGCATAGTTTGGCCGGGGCCCTCTGGCGGTCTCTACGCGGTGCCGGAGTGTGTGGCGCTGTTCCCATTGTTACGAGGTCCGTGGCTCACCGACCCTGGACACGAAAGTTGGGTTGGTTCAAATGGGTCCGAGCACTATGGGACTTAACATCTGATGTCATCAGTCCCCTAGAACTTACAACTACTTAAACCTAACTGACCTAAGGACAGCACACACATCCATGCCCAAGGCAGGATTCGAACCTGCGACCGTAGCGGTCGCCCGGTTCCAGACTGAAGCGCCTAGAACCGCTCGGCCACTCTGGCCGGCCACGAAAGTTGGGTTTTGATTTAACGTACCAGCACGTCAAGACTGTTCACATTGTGTCGTTTGGAGTTCGCTGTCGGCTGTTGGGATATTCCCGCGAGCAACAACGTGGTTTTCAAGTTTGAAAATTCTAGCCACCCTCCGGTGGAGTTTCACTGTATTTGGTTATTTGAAGTGCAACAGCGGAATCTTCTGCCTCGTGGCTGTTAACGTTCCGGCTACCTGCCCTCGGCGTTGACGTAAATTTCAGGCACCGTAGTTTCCTCATCGTGTTGTTGCTGTCCAGCACGGTGTGTAATTTGACAGCTCCGTGTATGATTGGTTGTGGGCGTCAATATCTTCTACACTGTTCCGTTGCACTCCCTGTTGTGCCCTGGTCAGGTGAAGTGGAAGTTATCTTGTCGGTGGGTCCGCTGACTGTCGGTCGGTTGGGTTGTCGTCGGATCGTGAACGGTTGGCCCGACTGCCTGTCTCATCTAACCGAACGTTAGTGCTTGAATTACAGGCCGACCCTCGAGCATCTGCGTGCCCTTGTGTGGACTGCCTTTTTTTTTAATTTGTTTTTACTGTTGGTACTTGTATGGCATCTAGCCGGTTTTGTGTTTTAAGTTAGAGTTGTTTTACTCTTAAGACCTTCAGCCTAGTTTAAAGTACTGTTTCTAGTAAGCCCTTTAGCATTAAAAAAAAATGAATTTTTAAGTCTTCAGCCGATTTGAATTTAACTTGTTTACTTCAACCTATTCAATTTTTCAGTCTTCGGCCTTCAGCCGGTTTGAGTTTCAGTTGTTTGTTCTTAAGGCCTTCAGCCTAAATTAAAGAACTGTTCTACCTAAAGACTTGGGTATTTTAATAAAAAATAATAATGTTTTGGAGTTTCAAGTGTTCGGCCTTCAGCCGATTTGAATTTAACTGTTTACTTCAGCCTGACTA
Organism: Schistocerca serialis cubense; assembly: GCF_023864345.2. Classification (NCBI taxonomy): domain Eukaryota; kingdom Metazoa; phylum Arthropoda; class Insecta; order Orthoptera; family Acrididae; genus Schistocerca; species Schistocerca serialis. The sequence goes on along the minus strand of NC_064646.1, from coordinate 467,804,783 downwards.
AAGAAGTGTTTTAAGATAAGGCTTGCCTTTTAAATTTCTGATTATGCTTGCGTTTTAAGTTATTGGCCTTCAGCCGTTTTTAAATGAAAGTTGCTTTCAGATGTATGTTTAAAAAAATTTTTTTTGGCTCTTGTAATGTTTGATCAAATAATAAAGTTGTATGTTCGAGTGTAACTGACAGCCCCTTATTTTGGCCCCTTTCCACAGTTTATTCTATCTGTCCCGTCCTGCGGGTTAAGTAGGGCATTTCACCCACGTTAACCGCATATCCTGAAAACAAGATGTAGCTTGAGAACCCAAGCACATATCAAACCCGGTTGCGTTAACAAGGGAGCGAAAATCGACTGCGAAATTGGAAAACCAGCAACTAGAAGTGGATTTCCAGAATCGATTTTGAAATGTTAATATGAGCGATATTGGGAAATCGGTTTACATAATCCGGTTTTGGGAGCCCCGTGCAAATAGCGAGTGATTCTTTCCAGACAGTAAATTATATTTGTACCAAGTGTGGTTTCAATCGTTCTAGTTGCTTAGGAGGAGATGTGGAACATACAATTTGTATGGGTGTTGTATGTTATTCGAGATTCTCATGTTGCTTTGACGTTTGTGTTACAGACCCATGAGTGACACAGACTTGAGTTTAATCGGTTGTAATTGACTGGCTTACTCACAATACATCCATGACTTAATAAATTATGTGAGTAGCACAATTAAATGTGGGTTCAGCTATATTTTGTACTATTCTCTCTCCTTCTTGCTTGCTGTGGGTGGCAAATGATTATGGAACTATAATCTTTCGAAGATACTTCTGCAATTAAACGTATATCATTTCCGACTGAAGCGCATTTATAATTCAGTTAATATGACCCTCTGTCGTGTATGTTCTATATATCAGATTTTGTGTAAGGTTAAAGGAATTTATGATACAACGAAAAACTTTTCCCTCCCGTGACTGAGCTAGATAAATTTGTGTATAAAAGCTACCATCCCGACTGACCGACTTCACTCACTGGCTCACCATCGCGCAGCCCAAGGCACTCAGGACAGAAACTTGAAGTTAGCAGAGGGTGTTGACCTTATACCGTATGCGTCGTTTACGAGGGGATTTTTTGAAATTCCAACGCTAAGGGAGCGAAATAGGGCTTGAAAGGTGTTGTGGAAATTGTCGCCATGAACGCAATTTTAAGGCTGTACCTACGAAAATTCGTATATGGTTTCTCGATCATAAGTAAACAAATAAGTGTTTCAACATTTTTAGAAATTAGAATTTAACTCCTATGGGAATGATATAGTGGGTGAAAGCTGTTTTTGAAAATATATGATTATTGAAGGACTACTAAAGTATTTTTAAAGCTACATATCTGAAAACTGGTATCTGACTTCTGGGTTCCAAATTTAAAAAATCGTATTTCAGTGTTTTTAAAAAGTCAGCACCCAGGGAACTTAAATAAGGAATGAAATTTTTTATGGAAATATTTAATTGTGATAACATTTTTAAATTTTTGTATTTAGCTTCTCGATTAGAAATGAAAAAATACGTGTTTCGCTGTTTTTGGAAATTCAGTCATTAAGGGGGTGAAATAGGGCCATTATCATCCAGCCCAAACTGCAAAGAACAGAAAGTTGAAATTTGGAGATAGTGTTGATTTTATACTGTAGATATCGTTTCAGAAAAGACTGCTCGAAATTTGACTGCTTAAGCAGGAGAAATAGGAGATGTCATTACGAGAGCATTTTCAAAGCTAAATCTATGAAAATTTGTATTTCGCATCTCAGCTAGATAAAAGAAAATATATGTTTCAGTGTTCTGGAAATTCAACCCCAAAGAGGATGAAATAAGGGATGAAAATTTTTTAAGAACATATTTCGCTATATGAAAACTCGTATTTGACTTCTCAGTTAGATATAAATAAATATCTGTTAGGGGATGAAAGTTTCTTTGGAAATGTCACTACGAGGACGCAGAAAGCACCTTTAGGAGAAGTATTGGACCCCAGCTCCCAGAATCGCTTGTTGGTCAGAACCACATTCGCAAAAGGACTTAGCGTGAAAAGTTTAGTTGCTACAATTTGTGAGCAACACAATTAAAGATAAAAAAAGAAAGAAAAAGACCATCTTGGGACTAAACTAGTGTGCAAATAAATGCAGTTCAACTTAGAGATTCGATGGACCTGTTATGCGGCATGTTATGTGGCATCATCACGAGCTGTGTGAAAAAGGCTTATTAGTGACGATGAATTTTACACTACTGGCCATTAAAATTGCTACACCACGAAGATGGCGTGCTACAGACGCGAAGACTGGAAGAAGATCCAGTGATATGCAAATGATAAGCTTTTCATAGCATTCACACAAGGTTGGCACCGGTGACATGAGGAAAGTTTCGAAACGATTTCTCATACACAAACAGCAGTTGACCGGCGTTGCCTGATGAAACGTTGTTGTGATGCCTCGTGTAAGGAGAAGAAATGCGTACCATCACGTTTCCGACTTTGATAAAGGTCGCATTGTAGCCTATCGCGATTGCGGTTTGTCGTATCGCGACATTGCTGTTCGCGTCGGTCGAGATCCAATGACTGTTAGCAGAATATGGAATCGGTGGGTTCAGGAGGGTAATACGGAAAGCCGTGCTGGATCCCAACGGCCTCGTATCACTAGCAGTCGAGATGACAGGCATCATATCCGCACGGCTGTAACGGATCATGCAGCCACGTCTCGATCCCTGAGTCAACAGATGGGGACGTTTGCAAGACAACAACCATCTGCACGAACAGTTCGACGACGTTTGCAGCAGCATGGACTATCAGCTCGGAGACTGTGGCTGCGGTTACCCTTGACGCTGCATCACAGACAGGAGCGCCTGTGATGGTGTACTGAACGACGAACCTGGCTATACGAATGGGAAAACGTCATTTTTTCGGATGAATCCAGGTTCTGTTTACAACATCATGATGGTCGCATTCGTGTTTGGTGACATCGTGGTGAACGCACATTGGAAGCGTGTATTCGTCATCGCCATACTGGTGTATCACCCGGCGTGATAGTATAGGGTGCCTTTGGTTACACGTCTCGGTCACCTCTTGTTCGCATTGACGGCACTTTGAACAGCGGACGTTACATTTCAGATGTGTTACGACCCGTGGCTCTATCCTTCATTCGATCCCTGCGAAACTCAACATTTCAGCAGGGTAATGCACGACCGCATGTTCCAGGTCCTGTACGGGTCTTTCTGGATACAGAAAATGTTCGACCGCTGCCCTGGCCAGTACATTCTCCAGATCTCTGACCAACTGAAAACGTCTGGTCAATGGTGGCCGAGCAACTGGCTCGTCACAATACGCCAGTCACTACTCTTGACGAACTGTGGTATCGTGTTGAAGCTGCACGGGCAGCTGTACCTGTACACGCCATCCGAGCTCTGTTTGACTCAATGCCCAGGCGTATCAAGGCCGTTATTACGGCCAGAGGTGGTTGTTCTGGGTACTGATTTCTCAGGCTCTATGGACCGAAATTGCGTGAAAATCTAATCACATGTCAGTTCTAGTATAATATATTTGTCCAATGAATACCCGTTTTTCATCTGCATTTCTTCTTGGTGTAGCAATGGCCAGTAGTGTACAAGACAGAGACTTCTGTGGAAACAGTGCAGGCTCGTAAATATACACACGACTAGAACTGGGCAAGAGGGACTGGCGGCTCACCTGGGTTCATCCGGCGTGTCGGCCAGCCGCCGGATCACCTCGATGAGGGCGTCGGGCTGTGTGCGCATGGCGTCGGCCCAGCCGCGCGTGCCCACGACGCGCGAGACGTGCGCCCTGAGGAAGGTGACGGCGGCGCGCGCCAGCCCGGCGTAGCGGCGCGTCACGGCCAGCACGGCCGCCGCCGCCGCCGTCTCGACGCGCAGCTGCGCCGCCGCCAGCCGCTCGCAGTCGGCCGCCAGCTGCGTCACGCCGTACCTGTCGGCGGCCTCCAGCAGCTGCAGGGCGGCGCCGGGCCGGCGCGGCGCGCGCAGCGTGTACAGGCCGGCGAGCAGCTGGCGCAGCAGCGGGCCCGCCACGCCGCGCACCTCCACCTCCACCTGGCCGGCGCCGGCGCCGCGGCTCAGCAGGGCGGCGAACACGGGGCTCCTGGCGGCGAGCACTGCGCGGTGCGCCGCCAGCCGCGTGCCGCCCGCCACCAGCGTCACGACGGCGCCGTCGCCCGCGTCCAGCAGCGCCGACAGCTCCGCCGGCTCATCCACACCGGCAGCGGTCGCCATGGCGCACGGTTCGCTCAGCAGCCCTTACAGACCGATCTCTGTATCTGTCCAAGCCGCGGGCAGACCTGAAATACACAACAACTGGTACATGACGTCTATCGTATGAAACAATGTAATGTGAATGCTACATAAAAATGATGCCAGAGTAGCTGCAAATTTCTGTATGCGGGGTGTTCGGAAGCTTCCGTTACAAACTTCGAGGAGGTGTAGAGGAGAGAGAGTACACAATATTTTTAATAGTGTTGTCGATGGGTGCCAGGAGGTGCCGTATTAAAACTCGTCCGAGCTTTTCAAATGAGCTATTCGCTTCCACTACAGAGCTTCGTTCACCTCAGTCCGCATCACAGGCCCCGCATTGCTGAGGCCACCGCCCCAGCGACCCGTGCAATGCAACGCTGTGTCTTGCCGGCCTTGTTCGCCCGCTGTAGAGTTGCGATTACGTCAGGATGGCTGCGCCAGCAGCCGACTCAGCAGCCTCCGTCCCCGTCGACTCCTCGCTGTTCCGCCTGGAGCCGTAGGCCGGTCCTGCTGCTGCTTCGTCCTCGCCTGGTGTAGCTGGGCACGCAGTGGCAACAACCGCCCCCGAACCTGCGGCCCTCGCCTTGTAAGTCTCCGGCGCGTGTCGGGAGACGAGACGACTGCCCTCGGTAGTGAGCCGAAGAGTGGCTGCGGACACCGCGTCGGCCTCAGACTGTCGAACCGACGACCCGCCGTGCACTGGGACGCTGTCGCCTCATCTGTTGCCGTGTCTCACCGTTAATGTGACAATCCCCGCCGTCCAGGAGAGCTGCCACACTTGAATGAATCTGGTTAGAAAACAACACCTATTTATATTGCGCACCTCTGTTCCGCTAACGCATCGCTCCCAATCACGTATGCGAACCACTGCGTTTACGCTTTTCAGCAGTTCGATGGCCCCTGTGGCCTCCATTCCACGTCGCAACCGCTGGTCAGCGTAACTTACTCCAATCCGGCACACATCTGGCTGTAACTTGTGCTCAAAATATCACACAAAACTAACTTTCCCTATCCTAAACGGTGGTGCCGCTACGATAGGAACCCACGTCCAGATATGCGACAGAACGTCAAAGCTGTAAGCGCTGGCGCTTGTAAATCCCTGTGCGTACAGGGTGATTCTGTAATGACGTTACAAACGTTCGAGGACGATGGAGAACGATAGATGTATGTCTGAAGTAGGGGTTCCTCAGCTCGCCCGGCTAACCGCGCAGTCCAACTGGCTGCTTCCCGAGCAGGAAGGCGTGCCAGTCCCCAGCACGAATCCCCCATGCGGATTACTGTCGAGGTCCGGTGTGCCATCCACCCTGCCTCCGCGAATGAGGGCTAGTTCCCCCTATTCCGCCTCAGTTTGCTGCACAAACACTCCCTCCACGTCGCCATAATTATCAAGCAAACCAAACATTTGGGGTTACACTCGTCTGGTACGAGACGTTCCCAGGGCGTCCGAACCGCACAATAACTCCGGGTTTGGTGTGGGCCGGCGGTCGGGTGGGTGGACTGGTGTGGTGGGGTTGTGAACCACTGAGAGCTACGGCGGGACGAAGCCTCTGCATCGTTTCTAGGTCCCCAGTTCAATACTCAATACTCACACAAGGGTTCCGATATCGGGAAACGAAAGAGTCGAAACTTATAAGCGAAAACCGTTCTGATACTTGTAACAATGGAATGCATGTACTGGTTCTCTTCTTGCTAAGATTGCAGGGTAGGCAACTTCACAGACTGTAGTATGGACCAAAACAAGAAAAAATATATAGTGAAAATGAGCTCTAAAATGTACACCCTAAGAGCTATGAGCAGTTGTTCAATAGAGGAGATGTGTTTCACAGCGGCGACAATCAGCAACCGGCCTGGCCACCAAGAGCTGTTGCAGGACGATTGATTCACGGATCCAGTTATATGGCTCCTTCCGTGTATAGCGATTTTACGACTATGACGAGTGGGGCGTGAAGATGGCATCAATGTAATGCCGAAACTGGTAGCGCACAGAAGTTCATAAAATAAAATTAATTTCTACAATACATACAGCTGTTGGTAAATTATTGCATCAAGAATCAACAACTGCTCCGCTGTTATGCATTTTAAAGTCCATGTTTGCCAGACAGTTTTTCTCGGTTTGGTCGATACTGCCACCTCTGAAAGTTGCCTGCATTACAATCTTAGCAACAACGGTACCGGTACAATTATTCCACTGTCAGAGGTTTGTAACTTTCGACTCGTTCATTTCCGAACCAGGGACCCTCATCTCATATTGATACATTTATCCTTCTCCACCATCCTCAAAAGTTTGTAACATCATCATGGAAATACACAGTATATACAAGGTGACAACAAGGTGGCAACACGGAAATCTTACGGAGATGTTTTGGGAGCTCAGATGGAAAGGATTCTACTGCTGCCATCATACATTGCTCGTAAAGACCACAAAAATAAGATACGAGAAATTGTGGCTCATTCGGAGGCATAGAAAGAGTCGTTTCTCCCTCGCGCTTTTTGCGAGTGGAACAGGAAAGGAAATGACCAATAGCGTTACAGGATACCTTCCGCCGCGCACCGTACGGTGCCTTGAGTAGTATCTACGTAGCTGTAGATCTAGCTGTAGGTGTAGATGTAGATCCAAAAATGCAGTACTGAGAAGTTTAATTACGTTACACTTTTTGTTTTCGTTGTGTGCTTCTACAATTGATGTTTCTAAAAATGGTTCAAATGGCTCTGAGCACTATGGGACTCAACATCTTAGGTCATAAGTCCCCTAGAACTTAGAACTACTTAAACCTAAATAACCTAAGGACATCACACACACCATGTCCGAGGCAGAGTTCGAACCTGCGACCGTAGCGGTCCCGCGGTTCCGGACAGCAGCGCCAGAACCGCTAGACCATCGCGGCCGGCAGTTGATGTTTCTACTGATGTACTGGGGTATGTTATAATGTAGGTTATGTTTTTAGTTTTCTGTAGTGTGAGCTGTTCTGCAACCGAGCCCTGTTTTTGAACAGTGTGCGTGGGACACAGTACAGTATGGAACATGATACCCAGTATTTGGTCTCTGCGTAACTGAGAGAGAGTTTTCGGAAGATCGTTCCGTACTTACTTTTCAGGACGAGAATGTGTAAATGAATCTGCATCTCAGGTTAACTAAATTCATTTACTGGAAGACCATTCAAAATATATATCGAAAATCTAGAAGATCTACATCTGAATATCGTCATGTTTCTTCATGTCTGCCCTATACTTATGCTATTTTCCCACGCCCGGGTTCCCGGGTTCGATTCCCGGCGGGGTCCGGGATTTTTCTCTGCCTCGTGATGACTGGGTGTTGTGTGATGTCCTTAGGTTAGTTAGGTTTAAGTAGTTCTAAGTTCTAGGGGACTGATGACCATAGATGTTAAGTCCCATAGTGCTGAGAGCCATTTGAACCACTTATGCTATTATGTTACACCGACACCTTTCATCTTAATGAAAAACATTTTTTTTTTCACCTGTAGAATGTGAGTCAAGTGTTTGAATAGAAAACAAAAGTAATACTATAGCTGAAGGAGAGCGTAGGCCTGCTGCGAAAACGTGAAAACTTTCGCTACCAACTTGTCGCAGGCACCATTCTGGTGACAACCGTTGCACGTACTGTTCCTTTGCTGACCACAGTGCTACCACGTAGAGACTAAACTGAGTCAGAAGTTGGAGCAGGAATTATTGACTGAAAGTGCGGTGAGGCACTTGGTGCACGAAACCAGTGCGAGAGTTAACAGTACAACAAGTCCACCGGAGCCGCTACTCACCCCAGAGTGAGGGAAGAGTGACGTCAGAAAGTGTGAGAGCCCTGTCGCGCTGAGTGCAGGGGCGGCTCGGCCTCGTCTCTGGCTCTGCTGCTCGTGCACCACTGGCTGGCTGCCCGGGCCGCCTCACCTCACCTCGTACTTCACTTCTGCAGGTGTGGCCGCAGTGAGGTGACGCGTCTCAGCTTATCGCTTATCTCGGCTGTTCGCCTCAAAGTGTAAGTGTAAGGGTCCGCTAATCACGAGTGCGCCGTGAGAGTACACTTACGTAATCTGTCTACGAATACCTCTGATATTCGAGATTGCGAAATGTCAAAATATGTTCCCTACCAGATTCAAATATTGTACTATGTCACCGAAAATTTTGTCCCGGTCAGAATTTGAACAGCATCGAACAGCATGTGTTTCATTTTCTGTGGAATATGTTGATATGTTCGTGATACTGTTTCTTGGTCAGTTTTGTTTGACTCAGGTGCATATTACGATGTGAAGTGGTCAGAGCGGGACACATTTCTAGTTAACAATTTATATATATATATATATATATATATATATATATATATATATATATATATATATATACCTTTTTTTTACATAATGCTAAATCTTTTTACACTGCTGACCATCGAGGTGCTTCGAACTCACCGTACTGTATGGTGCGACAGTGAGAGGCAGTTCCACGTTCCTACTAGCAGCGCCTGGGCTGCAGTATGCTCAGTACTATTCTTACTGACCATATTTCTTTAACTTCGACATTCTAACCGTTATCAACACTCATTAAGGGCTTTAAATATCTCCACCCGACAAATATCTTTATTCTCTCTCAGTCTCTCTCCCTGCACGATGCTGTAACACTTAACAGAAGTGCCGCAGAACTTGCTATATCATGTTAGAAATGTTCTATTGCAAACACCTACAGCTATGTACAGGGTGGGATAAAATAGGTGTTAAGAAGTTTTTCTCTACTACGACGTGATAAGAGACATATATCTTTGTTACCGTATTTATGCTATAGCAGACAACTTGAAATTTAATACAAAAGGTTTTCAAAGTAGTTTCTTCCGTAGAGCCTTCAACTGAATTCCGCGACGACTCTCTGAAGAACATCATTTTCGGCTCCACGAATCTCTCTGTAAATCGCAGTATGAAGATCCTATAGTATTGCAGAAACATCTTGATCCCTTAGCTAACGCTATAATAAATAATCACGCAGAGATCGTGGCTATAAGGGCGCCATTCCACACCATGCGCAAAGAATGCTAAGGTGTGCAGGGCGACGATCCGATGTCTGAATGTAGCCTGAAGAAGGTGGACGACGTCTGCAGTACGATGTGGTGCATGAACCATTAGTTTCACAGCGTTCAGCGGCATCGTGCAGCCAGTAGAAATTCATATTCAGACTTGTTTGTATTTGTCTTCTGCGGCAGGTTCCTCAATAGAAATGGCCCCAATAATACTCTGTGCACATATTTCCACCAAACAGTGAGTTTTTGTGGAAGAATTTGAGCAGCAGCTTGAATGTGTGCGTCTACAGTACCGCTGTTCCAATGTTAGTCCTTCCAGCCTGAAATGTAAACTGGGTGAGCTGTAGAATTTTCGGAGAAACCATACAGCTTCACAAGGAGAATCATTTGCGGCACACGATTAAAGCACAGTAGACAAACACTTTGTAACACGTATTTTGCGCCACCCTGTACATACACCCACTGGCGGCCGCTTCGCCCGAAGCTCACGACAGAGACAGCCCGTGGCGCGTGTGTCGTAGCACGTGGAAAGATTTTGGAAACTTGTGGTAAGCTCCTATAGGACCAAACTGCTGAAGTCATCGGTCCCTAGGTAATCTAACTTTCACTAACTTACGCTAAGGACAGCACACACACCCATGCCCGAAGGAGGACTCTAATCTCTGACGGGGAGAGCCCCGCGCACCGTGGCAAGGCGTCCGAGACCACGCGGCTACCCCGCGTGGCCCAGCACTTGACACTGCAGGTCTGGCGAGTGGCGGCAGCCGTCTCCGGCGGGAAGCGAGTAACTACTTCAGAAGAGTTCAATAACACTTGACTGCGCGGTTAAATGCGTGCAAGTTCTCTATAGCACAAGAGAAAATGAAGACCTATAGTGGGTAACTCTCCAATTAGATATTAATTTCCCGTGGGGCATGCACGGAGCCGAGTGTTTGCGATGTGTGGCGGGCAAGGCGACTAGTGTGACGTCACAAGTTCTTTGCAGGGCTCGTATATCTTGTTGGCTTCGGCCACGTGACGTCACTGCATCGCAGCTTTTGCACCTCGCGTAACAGGTTATCGTTCATATTGAGTGTATACCGCCATGTGTGTATATATCTGCTCACGATTGCAAAACGTGAGCAATATCATGTAATCTGTCCGTCGACTCCCACCTGGACATTTGACGTCCCAGAACGCGAAATGCCAGAATGCTTTCTGTATCTGAGTGCATCTTGGCACTGTGAAAATTTTGTACCGATTTCAATTTCAACATCGTCAAACGGTCCGTTTTGGTAGTGTGTAAAGAACGGATGTGATTGTATTTCACGTTTTTGTTGGTCAGCCTTTTTTTTTTTTTTTTTGCTCGAACGAATACCTTGATGTCAAACAGGTACAGAAAGGAGACATTCCATAAATAAATTATAATTCTTTTTGCATAAAATTAAATCTTGTGGCAATTCTGGCAAATAAAATTGCAACACCAGGAAGTACAGGAAATAGCGAAAATTATTGTGCATGTACAGACACGTGACAAGATTTCTGGGTGTACAGTGAGAGAAATGTAGTGCACAGTGCTCTCGTCTGTGCTATCTACAGTGTTTCTCTCCCGGCTGGCTGAGTGTCAGGCTGAGGTGCGCTCAGAGGACAGGTGCGGCAGTTTAACCCGATGCTGCTCCAATACTGTGCCAGGGTCCCTCAGTCGTAGCAACTGGCGAGCAGTAGCAAGCAACGCATGACGAAATGTGTGAGGGATCCGCAGAATGCACTGGCAAGGCCTCTAGTGGAAAACGTAAGATCTGAGGTGCACTATGTGATTAAAAGTATCCGGACACCCCCGAAAACATACGTTTTTCATATTAGGTGCATTGTGCTGCCACCTTCTGCCAGGTACTCCATATTAGCGACCTCAGTAGTTATTAGACATCATGAGAGACCAGAATGGGGCAGAACTCACGGACGCCGAACGTGATCAGGTGATTTCGTGTCACTTGTGTCACACGTCTGTACGCGAATTTCCACTTTCCTAAATGTCCCTAGGTCCACTGATTCCGATGTGATAATGAAAAGGAAACGTGAAGGGGCACGTACAGCACGAAAGCGTACAGGCCGACCTAGTCTGTTGACTGACAGAGACCACCGACAGTTGGTCGTAATGTGTAATAGGCAACTGCATCAGGATCCACAACAAGTACTATGACAGATAGGCGGGAGGTGAGAAAACTTGGATTTCATGGTCGAGCAGCTGCTCATAAGCCACACATCACGCCGGTAAATGCCAAACGACGCCTCGCTTGGTGTAAGGAGGCTAAACATCGGACGATTGAACAGTGGAATAACGTAGTGTGGAGTGGCGAATCACGGCACACAATGAGGCAATCGGGTGTGGGTATGCCTCTGAGCACTATGGGACTTATCATCTGAGGTCATAAGTCCGCTAGAACTTAAACCTACTTAAACCTAACTAACCTAAGGACATCACACACATCCATGCCCGAGGCAGGATTGGAACCTGCGACCGTAGCAGTCGCGCGGTCCCCGACTGAAGCGCCTACAAGCACTCGGCCACCGCGGCCGGCCGGCTGTGGGTATGGCGAATGCCCAGTTGACGTCATCTGCCAGCGTGTGTAGTGCCAACAGTAAATTTCGGAGGCGGTGTTATGGTGTGGTCGTGTGTTTCATGTGGTCCACTCCTTGTTTTGCGTGGCACTATCACAGCAAAGGCCTACATTGATGTTTTTAGCACCTTATTGCTTCCCACTGTTGAAGAGCAATTCGGGGATGGCGACTGCATCTTTCAACACGATCGAGCAGCTATTAATAATGCACTGCCTACTGGCGGAGTCGTTACACGACAATAACATCCCTATAATTGGCTGGCCTGCACAGGAGTCCTGACCTGACTCCTACATAACACCTTTGGGATGTTTTGGAACGCCGACTTCGTGCCAGGCACCGAGCGAGGTGGCGCAGTGGTTAGCACACTGGACTCGCATTCGGGAGGACGACGGTTCAATCCCGTCTCCGGCCATCCTAATTTAGGTTTTCCGTGATTTCCCTAAATCGCTTCAGGCAAATGCCGGGATGGTTCCTTTGAAAGGGCACGTCCGATTTCCTTCCCCATCCTTCCCTCACCCGAGCTTGCGCTCCGTCTCTAATGACCTCGTTGTCGACGGGACGTTAAACACTAATCTCCTCCTCCGTGCCAGGCCTCACCGACCGACATCGATCCCTCTCCTCAGTGCAGCGCTCCGTGAAGAACGGGCTGCCATTCCCCAAGAAACCTTCCAGCACCTGACTGAATGTATGCCTGCGAGAGTGGAAGTTGTCATCATGGCTGAGGGTGGGCCTACACCATATTGAATTCCAGCATTACCGATGGAGGGCACCACGAACTTGTAAATCATTTTCAGCCAGGTGTCCGGCTACTTTTGATCACATAGTGTTGATTGGGAGTGGATGGGCAACATGCAGCGTTGTGTTGTTTTGTTGACAGACAATGTTACGTTGGACATAGCTACTAGCCGTAACATCGGCTACTTTGTTACCGCCTGTGGAAATTAGACTGTGCCGTGTTCCTAATGGGACGCCATACCAACATGCCATGTACTGCGTGTATAGAACGGTGGCCGGCCAGGGTGGCCGAGCGGTTCTAGGCGCTACAGTCTGGAACCGCGTGACCACTACGGTCGCAGGTTCGAATCCTGCCTCGGGCATGGATGTGTGTGGTGTCCTTAGGTTAGTTAGGTTTAAGTAGCTCTAAGTTCTAGGGGACTGATGACCTAAGAAGTTAAGTCCCATAGTGCTCAGAGCCATTATAGAGCGGTGAGAAATGCAGACTGGCCGATTTGTTCTCCTCGGAATCTCCACATGTCGATTCCTCTAACTTGATTTATACAGAACAAGAGTGAAGCGGGAAGATAACGTGGTGCTGCTCCTATAAGCAAAGCCGTTGTTGGCCACATCACTGTCGGATGTCCTCTTCCTGCTGTTGCATGAAAGGAAGCGCCAGTAACTGTTGTTGTGCTGACCGACTGTAGCGCTCCACACATCGACGAACTGTTTGTACCGATACCTGTTGCAACGGCACGGTTGGCAGCTGTTCTTCCTATATAAAATGTCCACACACCCTGCTTTGATCTTCTCGTCTTCTGCATCTCCGACATACGCCTGCTCTATTAGAGAACGAATAATAAATTTCGACTTGGAAATATGTAAGGGAACCAGTCGCATTGTCCGTGTCTAGAGGCTGCAACAGAATGTTTTCTGGTTTCAGGCCGACTGACCTATTAAAGGATAGACAGCCCTTGAGCAGAAACTTCGATATATTGTTACTCATTCCATACAAAACACCGCAAATTCCGTACAATTTCGACAATCACACACAATCACAGTCATTCGTAACAGCCAGCTTGTGGTCTTTATAAAACCGACTGCCTGTTATGGAATGCTCGCTCAGGTGCTCCACAACTCGATCCGTTTGAACGTTCAGTTCTCGATCCCGCCTTGCACACGACACCACCACACGGGTTTCAGTTTATTCAAAGTTTACACAGAGAAATCAGCATTTCGAACATTCTTCACCCACACTCGTATGCATTCACTTTGCGACACTCCTCCGTCGAGTTTAACTCATAATTTCGCAAAATTCCCCCATGTATACAGAACTCATTATATTCGCTTCTGGACACGATAAAGGTTGAGCTCCGAACTTAACTCTAGATTTAACAAAGCAATTCACGGCCCACAAAATACGCGAGAACGCACTGACCCCTGATTGGTTGATACACATAATAGCCAGTCAGAAATCAGTATTAAACGTCTCAAAGCCGCGTCTTTCACACTGTACTGGTCACAACTTATTGGTCCTTATGAATAATTTATTAAAAGAAATTTCTAAAATTCACTATTATCAAAGTAACCTCTTTTTCAAATAACTGAACTATAGCAAAATGTTTCTGATTTTCCCAATACCATAAACTGGCTAGATGCACTTTTCAAATTTCCACTGAGAGTATGATTCATTCTCTCTGTACAGTTTTAGTTCTCACGCTAGTACGGGCTCACTTAATAGACCTAACAGTTTTTATTGATTACATTATTTCGCATTCACACCCCCATTCATCCTAATAGTTCAACAACAATAATTAATAGAAGACGTAATATTCACAGAAGACATAGTTTTGTTTCCAAAGCAAACTGTTTTGACTACGGGATTACAGAACTACGAAAGATGCCGGCACCCTTCGGCCACAGCTGTAACTGCTTGAAACTGCTGCCGGATCTCAGAGTACACGTCTGCCGAGCTACAACCATAGCCCGTAGTCCGTATCTATCTGCTCGCTACTGTTCGAGTGACACAGGAGGTGCGTGAGAAACGTAAAGAGACTCACAACACTGCAGGCTATCCGGCAACGCACCACTCGTACGGTGCGGTGTGTTCGTCCCTTCCAGGTGCCCAGTCCGGGTTTCGCCTCCATACAGTCATCACTCGAGTTTTCAGAACGCCATCAGTGAAGTTGTTCATTCATCATGAGTGAATAATGACTTCTTCTCATTCACGAAATCTACTTGATTACCTCAATATACACTATAGCATACCAAATCAATAATCAATAATCTGTTCCTTATTTTGGATGCTGCTTAAAACAATATTTTGGATTGGAAGTGTTGTTGTCAACGTCAGAAGTGTTTGTTTAACAAAACCAGCAGATAGGCATCTTTCTAGTTCATGGCTTTTAATACATGGAGGTTCATAGTTAGCAAAATATATGTACTGTAATCTTCTTTCACAGCATTTATCACGATGAAGTTCTTTACCAGAACTGCTTTTGTTTCCTTTTTGCATATACTGAATTCACCAAATAATGACAACAGAACGGCGGACATTTCATATTTAACAACATTAACAAATTCATGTTCCTCTGTTGCAAGATAACTAACTTTTCTGAATCATAAATTTCTTTTTTTCCTAATTGTATGCTTTTCTTCATTATAGCCATGGTTGTTACTGCTTTATGAACAGTGTCTTACAAGCCAGTAAGAAATTTGTTTTTGAAAGCAGTGGCCATTCAGTCAACAATGGCTAGAGCGTCGTGAACGTTTGCTCTTTTATCAGCCTTCTGGCCAGTGACTATGTTGACTGTAGTATCTTGTTGGGCTAGCAAAGGATGTGTGTGTTGTGAGAGAGTAAATTGTATTTTCTTGTTATCGTGGGCAACTAACATTTGTCTATGATTTCCCGTCCATTATGAGAAGTAGCTACTGTTCCTCTTGATTTTTCGACCATTAGGTCCATTGACATGAATTCTTCATTACATAGGTGCTGTTAAAGTACCCATCCAGCTATTTGATCAAAAGACAGCGTCATCGCTACAGTACCTGCTTTCACTTCCCATAGCGGATGTAAGTCTGTTCACCAAATTGGTCAAGAGGTACAGAATTAGAAAACTTGAGTTTGTGACAACATACGTGTGCTCCTTTTCTTAGACAATTTTCATATTTTTTGGCAGTGTATATTACATTTCTAGTAGATGAAGCATGAAGTATGAAACCATAGGTTTCAAGCAATGCATTTCTAACAACCAGTCTCCTCCTCTTTGCCATGTTAATGAAGAAATGAATGATTATTACGGTATAAATAAGCATATCTACGCATCACCTACCGGTACGATCGTCTCTAATTTTTTCCAACATTTTCTGAAGTTCATCTATGTTAGAAAGAGCTGTACTGATGGAAGTACGAAGCAGAACTGTGACTACTGTACATAAACGTCCCACTGCATTTGGCTATTCTTTGTCCAACAACATATTGTGAACACACATATGTAAAAAAAAATGTAACATCAAACATTGATCTATTCTATATAATTTTCCCGAGAAATCTGAATCTGCAACAAAAATTAAAGGTGTAATTTAAGATTTTAAAATTTTTCAGCCCCACTCCCTTCTTAACAGAGGAAAGGGCGGGGGCGTAGGGGATATTTTTCGTGTCATTCTCTTTCCAACATTGAGTCTAACACATTTTATGACTCACTTTCCTTCATCTTATGAGTAGTTTTGAGATATTTCAGTATTTTCGGTAAAATTGATCACAATATATTATGAAATAAGACAAAATATTTGTCGTCATAAAAATTTATGCTCAAGGCTGCGAAAGTGGCACGTGCCAGAATATTAACTCTTTCGCGTCTAACTATCAATTAAAAAAAGAAAAAAATACTTTATACCAAATTTTATGGTGTCACTAATTTTTACATTGATCGCTGCCCGACAGTTTACAGATTATAAGCATTTTCGACCATTTTTGTGTTACATTTTAGATGATCTTCACACAGAATCAGCAACATTCCACTCGCAAATGTTGAAGTTTCCTATATTCATTCAAGGTGATTTTTCTGTGGGAAGTATGCTGTGGAAAGTATGGAATTAATGCCTTCAAGTAGGACAGACGTTCGCTCCGACGAAATGGGATAAAATATGCAAATTCCAACTAATTGCCTCTCTTTCTAAGCATGTGAACGTATTGGAGCAGGAGGAATTAATAATATGGCAGCAACAACGCGATGACCTCTGCATAGCGAATGCCGTGCCCCTGGCACACCCTCAACTCGATGCACCCTTCGGTGAGCAACAATTACGTGATGGCGCTTGGAGGTTGCTCGCTTTCTATTCGCACAACCTGCATGATCGACAACTTCTCGCAACCTATGAGGCAATCAGGCACTTCCACACAGAATTAGAAGCCAGAAAGTTCATCACCTTCATATATCACAAGCCGTTCACCTATGCCTTTCAAAACAACAACAGTTGCTTACCATGTCAATACAACCATCTGGGATTTACCGTCAAGCTCACTAGCGATATCAAGCATATTTCGGGCATCGACAGTGTGATAGCTAATTGTCTTTATCACGTCAGCAGTGTGTCAAACATCATTTGCACAACTCACCAAGACACTCCATACATACCAGAAGCTTCAGAATCTCTGTAGTGATACGTCATCGACCTTAGAGTTGCAACTAGTCAACGTTCATAGCACAAATGTTGAGTTATACTGCTACATTTCAAGTGGAAGACATCATCCCCTTTTACCAACTAAATCCCTCATACGCGCCTGCGAAAGCTTGCACTGTGTCGTTCTGGCGGGAGACCATGATCTCACCTGGTCTCGAAACAATTTGTTTGGCCTAAAGTGCAAGAAGACTGTCGTTCATGGAGTGCTGCATGTATCCGGACCGAACGAAGCTCGGTTTCCTACCATGTGCATTTTAACGAAATCGGTCTTAATGAATGGGATTGATTTGAAATTTCGTTAAAGAAGAATAATAAATTTTATCTTTTGCTTTTAAGTTAATTTTCTTTCGTGCGAACTTTGTTGTAGAACCACTCTCTTATTTTCGTGTGGTAATAAAAATTTTTACTTTCTTAAGAATTACGTATATTTAAAAAAAAAATAATATTTATGTGAACTCATATGAAATGGTTAAGAATATTAGGTTGAGAATTGAGTCCTTTAAATCATTCGGCCTTGGCATACACTTTCCTGATGCAGTGGATTTTTTGTTAAATATTTGTACTGAATTTTATCCCGGCACTAGCCATAGGACACAAGATTACCTCTATTAGCAGAAAATGTTTTAATTATTGCCAAGCCGACATTTATCACTGATCAAACCTACTTCATTACACATTTAAGATATTTTGAAAGAACCAAACTGTTTAAATTTCAATGTTAACTAACATTAGCTATCCGCCTACGAATGCACAAACGTATAATTAATTCAAATTTTATCAGCCACAGGATCACTGAAAAAGAAGAACAATTTCTTAATTCACCATTGATTTTTATGCATCTGTTCCCGATTTACGGGTTTGCTATTGTTGGTCGCGGCACAGCCCAGCAACACCGCTAAAAATGCTGAAAAATTCTTAAAGAAATTTTATAGATGACGTGGGCAAGCTAATTTACATAAATAATTCACACTTTTGATAAACTCTAATATATTTAGATCAAACAACAATACAACTCACATTAATTCGTAACGCATCGTCTAATGGCGGCTAAGTCCAGACAGAGACAAAAGAAGTCTACCCATTCGTAAAAACCTCTTTCACAGTGTCCTACCGCAATGACTTCTGAACAGAGAAGACCAAAGAATACATAATGCGTTGTGCTTAAATAGTATTGCTGACTATTAACATTTCTTTGCAAATTGACGATATTATTCTCTTCTGGCAACATATCTCTGCTATCGCAAATACTGACACATTTTACAATCACATAATAAATACAGAAAAATTCCTATCCTAAATACAGACAAATATTACAACAAAAAATATAAGGAGAATAACAAATGTCTTTTACACCACATTCAGTAATATTTTTGTTCAATAATTACGATATATACAACTTGCCCAGAGCGGCGTATATGGTACAAATAAACTCCTGTTTTTTTTTGTTTTTTTTTTTTTAATAACGTGAGTTTGCCAGGGAACGTTACATTGCCCCCTGGCAGCATTTGGCAAAGAGTTTTACACTTTGACACAATGGTGCCAGTAACGTTCTTTACACTTGTATATTTTACGGAATGGCTCTTTTATTTAGTCCCAGGGTTATATAAGTTCATGGCTCCCCCATTTGGGCGTAGGCAAACAGGAAACCTGGGGAAAACTGTGCCGGAGCCCAGCCATCCCAGTTGGTTCATGGTCATTTGAATTAAATGCAGTTATTCATTTGAATTAAATTCAGTTCGTCACAAACGGTTACACAATTACACAAGATCACAGTCACAAACAGTTCGACTGAAGTTTTTTGTGTGTGATACTATTATTCGTGTGATACACTACAAGGTCACTTGTCCTACGTAGTTAATGTTCAATGATTATCGAAATGAAGTCATTGACATGTTATTCAGTTTATGTGAACATAAAAAAAAAATCAATAATGCTGTATTTGGTGAGCGGTTCGGAGTGATTGTTGAGCGGCGGTCGGCGCGGCGCGCTGACTCCGTGTAGGTCACCGCCCCCGGCGTTGACAGCTACGGCGCGGAGGGGCGTGGCTGTCTGTCATGTCTGCTACGGGCTGCTGCGGCCGCTGCATAGCTGATGTAGCCGGATGCGCGTTGGATATCCGCTCGCCCGTGCGACGTCTTCTTGCAGTGCTCCAGGAAACATGCAACAAGTTCAGAAACAGTGTACTATCCTTATAGGCATTTGTCCTGCTGTGGGAAAGAACTCTCACACAGTTAGTGGCAGTTATTACTCAGTAGGCCTTCACTAGTCTGGTTTGCACAATGTTTCGTTGTCACAGTAACACGTTTTATGGGAACAAAATATTTTTCACCATGTCATGACTTGCCATTAGTCACACGCAAGTTTTCACCTTAGGACAAAATGTATCTCTGTAGTCAATGCGCTTTCCTAGCGTCCCTTGACACACAAAGAGTTAAAGTTTGACACTAGCTTGATCCACCGTCCGTTATCGGTTCACTGTTCGTGTCGTGCTAGTTCCTTGTCCATGTGCACACACGGCGATGATACAGTTTTTTATTACTTATACTCAACTACTCCGTGACGTATTGCTGCAGGTTTAACAGTCACTGTCTGTCTCTGCCGCACAATACTGCACTTTTGTTTAAGTTCCTTTATTTTTATTTACAATGTCCGCTGTGCAAATTTTTTTTTTTTAATAGCACATTCGTAACTCTTTACCAAGGTGTGATATTTGCGTACATGGTAACAAAATATTAAAATTTGGTATTAGTTTGCCCAAAAGTCATCTATATTCGTGTTCGAGTAGATTTTATTTGTGCATTCCAGCCGGATTCAGGCATATTGTTCAATAACTCCTTTGAACTCATGTCACACTTTACTATCAACGTCCTACGTAACTACAGTGTAGTCTCTGTAGGCAAAAATTGACTTGGACTGTATCTGGCTAGCTCTTTTTTACTGTTTGAATCTGCACATGCTTCAATTGAAGCTTCTTTGTGCGTAACTTTGCATTACATAAATTTGCAACAAGTTTGCCTCCCGTGGTGCCCTCGGGTCACTACTGGGTGCATTATTTTCTCTAATAACATTGGTTAGATAATTAAGTTCTCAGGGCCTCATATTATTGATATTATTCTGGGTTCGAATCTGTCAATCTGATAGCTACACATATATACATACATACACATAATAGAGAAGATTGTGCCAAGAAATATTTCAAATTTGGGCACATAGAAAATTATGTAGTACACTAACTAATCATTACTAAAATGTTCTTTTTGATTGAACTCTGTCACAGCTTAACACTACAAATAATTGCACTAATCAGATTATCTGTGCAAACATTTAGAGCATGTTCTAGATAACACAAATTAAAAGAGTACATAACACAAATATCCATACACATGAGAAAGTCAATCATATTCTTATAACTAAACACTTCTACAGTAGTACATTATCTCTAAAGATCACACATCATTAATGTTCATTATTTACAAAAGAATGGTGTCCACATAGGACTATTAGTCTTTTACTGTAGGAATGCTTTTACATCCTTACGCGGATACAGTCCCCGTACTCTCCCTGAGTGGGGATCTGCTAAGAGATAGCTACACTCATGTGGCACACTTACTACTCTAAAAGGTCCGTTGTACACCAATTGCCACTTGCTATTCTGTTTCAAGGATGCCGAGGACTTAGGATGATTGCGTAAGAGTACCAAGTCCCCAACACTAAATTTTTGGTTATTCGTCACATGTCGATTATATTTTTCTTTCCTTTTCTGAGCGCACCTGGTAAGGTTGCACCCTGCTTTTCTTATCTTATCTTCCTTAGGCTCAGGAATGACTGGGACCTTAGGCAAAGGTGCCAGCCACTCATTCAAAACTCTATTATTATTCATTATAATCTCGTTTGGTGGATACCCCGTAGAAGCATGCGGGGTTGCGTTGTGAACTTCTACAAACTTAGGTATCAGATCTGGCCATCTTGTGTGTTTATATGCAATGTATAACCTGAAAAATTTATTTAACTCTCCAAATGTTCTCTCTACTAAACTTGCTTGTGGGTGAAAACGGGAAATTAGTATATGCTTTATATCTTGTTCATGTAAATAGTTTTTCCAGGTATGGCCTGTAAAATAGGAAGCATTATCCGATATTATCGCTTCAGGCTTACCCACTTGTGTAAAATATTCCTTCCCTAACCATTTAACTATTCCACGAGCAGTGGCTGATTTAAGGCAGTATATTTTTAAATATTTAGAGAAAAGGTCATACACCGCTAAAATGTACTTCAATCCACCCCTGGCTCGTGGGTAGGGTCCTGCTATGTCTATAGATACTAACTGAAGTGGTCGATGAGGCACTACAGGATGCAGTTCAAACCTTGTGGACTTATTTTGAAACTTAGCTTTTTGGCACAGAGGACAAGTCCTGATAATGGTGCGAGTCTGCTGGCTTATCCCCTTAAAATAACAGAATTTGGACAAAATCCTTATTGTCTTGCCTATCCCAGCGTGACCCCATGCTAAATGCGTGTGCCACACTACAGCTGGGATAGCCTGTTGTGGTATACACACGACTCCATGGTCATTTGACACACCTGTTTTATAATACAGAATATTATCTACTATTTTGAAATTCTGAACACTTTTAAGATTGGTTCCTTCTTTAATTTTACTAATGATATCTCGCCAAATCGGATCAGTTTCCTGCAATATGGACATATTTTTACACATATGTAAAAAGTCCCTCCTATGTACCTTATCTTGTACTAATAGTATTCGATATTCCTCCGATTGTCCCAAAATATTTGACATTGAGGATTGCCCTAGTGGAAGCCTCGACAAGGCGTCTGCTACAACATTATCTTGTCCTTTAAGGTACATGATTTTAATTTTATATTCCTGTAATGCTAACCTCCATCTTAGCAAGCGGGTATGGTATAATTTGCAAGTCATTAAATAGCTCAAAGCCTGGTGGTCACTGAATACTTTGACTTCTTTACCATAGATGTAATAGTTAAATTTCTTTACCGCCCAAACCACTGCAAGAGCCTCTAATTCGGTAGCGGAATATGCTCTCTCGCAGCTGTTTAGTGTGCGGCTGGCAAATCCGATTACATTGATTGTTGTGGGGTCGTTGCTCCCGTCCCACTGAAACAAACACGCGCCCAGACCGTATGAACACGAATCTGTCGCTATACAAAAATCTTTTGTCATGTCTGGGTGTCGCAGTATGTTGGCGTTCACCAAGGCATTTTTGATAGCGTCAAATGCGCGTTGACATTCTTCTGTCCACACCCAGTGCGCATTTTTACGCAACAGGCTCAATAAAGATTCGTTATTCATTAATTGGTTTGGAACAAACCGTCTAAAAAAAGATGCTAGACCTATAAAAGCTTTTAGCTGTTTCTTAGTTCTCGGACTAGGAAACCCACGAATTACATCAAGTTTTTTGCTGTCAGGCTTGATGCCTTGTGGTGTTATTATGTGACCTAGAAATTTAATCTGATTACGTCCAAATTTGGATTTATCAAGATTCGCTGTTACTCCCGCTTGCTTAAACCTTTCTAAGACTTTACTCAGTAGTTCTACGTGCTCCTCCCAGGTGGCAGTGGCAATTACTAGATCGTCTACATACACTGTTACCCTTTGCAGCAAATCCGGACCTAAAACCGCGTCGAGGGCTGTTATAAAAACTCCTGCACTTACATTTAGGCCGAAAGGTAATACCCTAAATTGGTAGCTCCTTCCCCCAAATATAAATGCAGTATATTTCCTCGACTCGGGTGTGAGCAGGATTTGCCAGAAAGAACTTCTCATATCAATAGATGTCAAATATTGCACTCCATGAAATTTTTGAATTTGCTCATCAAGATTTTCCGGATGAGTCCTAACAGGTACAATAATTTCATTTATGTCTCTCGCATCTAGTACTAACCGTACCTGTCCGTCTGCTTTTGCTACCGCCACCAAAGGACTACTATAAGGGGACAAAGACGGTTCTATTATTCCCCACTCGATCAGTTTTCTTATTTCTTTAGCTACTATTTCCTTCTTGGACCAAGGAATGGAGTATGAGGCTCGACAGTAAGTTTTGTGAGGCTTTACCTCGATATTGTACTGATATCCCTTAACAATTCCTGGTCGTTCTGAAAATACATCTGCATAATTAGATAATAACTGTACCAAATCCTGCTGTTGCATAGAGTTCAAATTTTCGGACTGTGATACTTTGTTCACAAGTGCGTCCACATTTGCTTTTAATTGATCAACTTGTACGTCAGGATAATAGAGATTCTGACCTAGACAATGATTGTCTAAATGTAGTATCCACTGATTCCTACACCTTATGTTAATAGCGTTACAATTAGGTACAGATACCTCTTCAGATCTGAGCATGGACAATTCTATTCTCCTACCAGCATTCATCAAGCTTAATTTTCCCCGAGAAAGGTCGATTATTGCGTCCCTTTCTCTTAAAAAATCTAACCCCAAAATGCAGGCTACCTTTAAACCCTTTACTACCAGGAATGAGCACGCTATGGCTTCATCCCCTACATACATCTCTACCCGCACTTGGAGTTTAATTATTTGTCGCTGTGCACTTATGGCTCCAGTGACTTTACAATTATTCACGGGAAAAGTCAGCATACGCCTTTCCTTCCCCAGTACTTTGAATAAGTCCATACTCATAACACTGACAGTAGCACCCGTATCTACGACCGCTAGCACATCAATATTGTTAATTTTGATCTCTATTATCGCTTGTACTTTGTCTTTGTGCTCCTTTATGCACGTGGATGGTTCAGTTATTAATTCATCTCCCATCTGTACCCCGTCATTATACCTAAGGATACAGATTTTGTTCGGTGTTTTGTTCTGTGTCGGGCTGCTCTCACTCCAAACCTCAGCCGACGATGGAGAGCGTATCTCGGCTGCATCTAGTTTGTTGAATTATTGCTAGTGGATGGGCGTGGCTGCTCTGTGTCACTGACCTCCACTATGTGCACGTTGTGTTGCGTCGGCCGCCACGGTTGCGCAATTGGCGCATTTTGTGGTGGCGGTCGGTTATTGTCATATCTATCACTGTTTTGCCGGTCCGGACTGGGCCTCTGGTTCTGCGGCCAAGTTCGGTTTGCATCATTATAAGTATTAGTGTTGCTCGGCCCCCTGGCATTTTTCCATCTATTATTGCTTGGTGGGCCTGTCTCATACCGGTCATCGAACCTCCTTTTCCGGTCATTATTCACCGGCGGACTATTGCCGTTCCGGTCTCTACCTCTATTTCCGTTTTGTGCATACTCCTGTCTCCTATTATTACCTCCGCCGTTTCCATTACTTGGTGGAGGCGTGTTATTTCTACCATTTCTATAACCATTTCCGTTACTTCTAGCCTGTTCAGAGGCTGCCTTAACGTCCTCCTGAATCAGGTCAATTGAGTCCAGAACAGACAAGAAATGTTCCATATCATTTTCAGGCACGTGTATAAGTTTTTCCTTTACATGTATCGGCAAGTGTGATTTCAAAAGCCTGATCAAATCCCGGGATGAAATCTGTTCGTCCCAGTAACGGGTCTTATTAATGTACTTCTCGAAATATTTTCGCAAATTGCCTAGTCGTGGAGAATACGGCTCTGGATTATATACCTCCTTCCGTAATCTCTCCTGGATACATGTTGACCAATATTTGGCCAAGAATGCTTTTTCAAATTGCTCATATGTATCACAACTGTCAGCTGCTTCGGTTGCCCATAATGCAGCATCTCCTTGTATGTAAGACATAACGAACTGTATTTTCTGGGTATGACTCCAAACGCTAGGCAAAATGTTTCTAAATCCCTTGATAAACACTACAGGGTGAACAGATTTCTTCTCCGTTGTAAAGATCTGAAACTGTCGGTTCCTAATCAAGCTTTCTTCAATCACTACTTTGGAATGACATTTATTTGTTTCGCATACATTGGTTGCCTGTTCTGTCTCGCAGTCGCAATTTTTTACTGCAGTATTTATATGCCTATCATTGTTGGACCTGGCTGGCGTGACATACGCCCGTGCCTCGTCATGCCGCAAGCTAAGCTCCATCTCGGCAAGACGACGGTCCACACTCCGCTGCCACAGCGGAATGTCTTTGTGCACTATCCTTTTTAGATCTTGCACATCCGCACTTGAGCCCACATCTCTGGCCTCAATTGCGGCGTGCACTTTCTGATCTATTTCTTTTATGACTTCATTTTCTACTTTGTGCACTTGTTCGATCACTTTGTTCTCAATTACTTGAGTTGTGTCAATTTCTAGTTGTTCGACCCTATTAGTCAGGACACTGATTTCCTCTACTATATTGGCGTTAGCCACTTGAACACTATCTACTCTTTCGCTTAATTCTTGCACCGTTTTGGGTATGGTTTCATATTTTTGTTTCAAACTAACAATCTCACTTTGCATAACTTCTAAAAGTTTGCATCAACTGCAAGTCCCTCTCATGCAGGCGTCGGTCACGATCTGCTTGTTTAGCATCACGTTCTCTATCGCGCTCTGCTTGCACGCGTACAAATTCAGCTTGGAAATTGAGCATGCGCTCGAACATAACTCTTAATGATTGCACTTCTGACACCTCACCACTCTCTGGTCCGTGTCCAGTGCTTGCGGATGGCACAGTATTTCCGCTATCAACTGAATCACTGGGTGGCAATGGCAACATTTCTTGTCCTTCTGCCCCCAGATTCTCACATTGTACTTCCTGAACTACGTCACTAACATTACTTTGTGTCCCACTTTCCAACTCGGTATCACTAGTTACTGACTGTTGCTCATTATCCATGTTGATATCTTTCTGACTACGCAATCTAACCATAGTAAACAAAAGAAATAAAATCTGAACTAAATATCCTAACACTCAGGTTTCACTGACATAATCACACAAGAAATGGACATTAACTAATACACACTTACTATATACTACAATGACTAACTACCTAAATGTCCTGTTATTTTAAAACAATTTACTAACAACAAGCACACCACTAATGATCCGAGAACACTGCACTGAGGCTACTTTACTACCCACAGGACAACTACACTGTAGCTTTACCTTTTGGTGATCTATCTTGGGTGCAGCTGCCCCCTGATATTGTGGTAGGTAATTAATTTTTCGAAATATTGAGCTCTCTTCTTCAGCTTGCCTCTGGGTACATAGTGTTCTCATGCAAAAAATCATACACAGGTATTACCACACAATATTGGTTATGCAATACATACAATACATAGAAAAATTATTAAATGTTCTGCAACAAAGTTCGACTATATTAATTCCCTAGTTATCTCACGGGTATTTAGTGGCCACTGCATATTCTGGCCCCACGTTGGGCGCCAATTTAACGAAATCGGTCTTAATGAATGGGATTGATTTGAAATTTCGTTAAAGAAGAATAATAAATTTTATCTTTTGCTTTTAAGTTAATTTTCTTTCGTGCGAACTTTGTTGTAGAACCACTCTCTTATTTTCGTGTGGTAATAAAAATTTTTACTTTCTTAAGAATTACGTATATTTAAAAAAAAATAATATTTACGTGAACTCATATGAACTGGTTAAGAATATTAGGTTGAGAATTGAGTCCTTTAAATCATTCGGCCGTGGCATACACTTTCCTGATGCAGTGGATTTTTTGTTAAATATTTGTACTGAATTTTATCCCGGCACTAGCCATAGAACACAAGATTACCTCTATTAGCAGAAAATGTTTTAATTATTGCCAAGCCGACATTTATCACTGATCAAACCTACTTCATTACACATTTAAGATATTTTGAAAGAACCAAACTGTTTAAATTTCAATGTTAACTAACATTAGCTATCCGCCTACGAATGCACAAACGTATAATTAATTCAAATTTTATCAGCCACAGGATCACTGAAAAAGAAGAACAATTTCTTAATTCACCATTGATTTTTATGCATCTGTTCCCGATTTACGGGTTTGCTATTGTTGGTCGCGGCACAGCCCAGCAACACCGCTAAAAAATGCTGAAAAATTCTTAAAGAAATTTTATAGATGACGTGGGCAAGCTAATTTACATAAATAATTCACACTTTTGATAAACTCTAATATATTTAGATCAAACAACAATACAACTCACATTAATTCGTAACGCATCGTCTAATGGCGGCTAAGTCCAGACAGAGACAAAAGAAGTCTACCCATTCGTAAAAACCTCTTTCACAGTGTCCTACCGCAATGACTTCTGAACAGAGAAGACCAAAGAATACATAATGCGTTGTGCTTAAATAGTATTGCTGACTATTAACATTTCTTTGCAAATTGACGATATTATTCTCTTCTGGCAACATATCTCTGCTATCGCAAATACTGACACATTTTACAATCACATAATAAATACAGAAAAATTCCTATCCTAAATACAGACAAATATTACAACAAAAAATATAAGGAGAATAACAAATGTCTTTTACACCACATTCAGTAATATTTTTGTTCAATAATTACGATATATACAACTTGCCCAGAGCGGCGTATATGGTACAAATAAACTCCTGTTTTTTTTTTTTTTTAATAACGTGAGTTTGCCAGGGAACGTTACAGCATGTACGAATCATCAGAAGGAGACTTCCCTGACACAGCTACATAGATTGCACGCATACCTATCGACATTGTAGGTCCACTACCTCCATCAAATGGTCAACACTATCTTCTACATCTACATCTACATGACTACTCTGCAATTCACATTTAAGTGCTTGGCAGAGGGTTCATCGAACCACAATCATACTATCTCTCTACCATTCCACTCCCGAACAGCGCGTGGGAAAAACGAACACCTAAACCTTTCTGTTCGAGCTCTGATTTCTCTTATTTTATTTTGATGATCATTCCTACCTATGTAGGTTGGGCTCAACAAAATATTTTCGCATTCGGAAGAGAAAGTTGGTGACTGAAATTTCGCAAATAGATCTCGCCGCGACGAAAAACGTCTTTGCTTTAATGACTTCCGTCCCGACTCGCGTATCATATCTGCCACACTCTCTCCACTATTACGTGATAATGCAAATCGAGCTGCCCTTTTTTGCACCCTTTCGGTGTCCTCCGTCAATCCCACCTGGTAAGGATCCCACACCGCGCAGCAATATTCTAACAGAGGACGAACGAGTGTAGTGTAAGCTGTCTCTTTAGTGGACTTGTAGCATCTTCTAAGTGTCCTGCCAATGAAACGCAGCCTTTAGCTCGCCTTCCCCACAATATTATCTATGTGGTCTTCCCAACTGAAGTTGTTCGTAATTTTAACACCCAGGTACTTAGTTGAATTGACAGCCTTGAGTATTGTACTATTTATCAAGTAATCGAATTCCAACTGATTTCTTTTGGAACTCATGTGGATCACCTCACACTTTTTGTTATTTAGCGTCAACTGCCACCTGCCACACCATACAGCAATCTTTTCTAAATCGCTTTGCAACTGATACTGGTCTTCGGAGGACCTTACTAGACGGTAAATTACAGCATCATCTGCGAACAACCTAAGATAACTGTTCAGATTGTCACCCAGGTCATGTACATAGATCAGGAACAGCAGAGGTCCCAGGACGCTGCCCTGGGGAACACCTGATATCACTTCAGTTATACTCGATAATTTACCGTCTATTACTACGAACTGCGACCTTCATAACAGCAAATCACGAATCCAGTCGCACAACTGAGACGATACCCCATAGGCCCGCAGCTTGATTAGAAGTCGGTTGTAAGGAACGGTGTCAAAAGTTTTCCGGAAATCTATAAATACGGAATCAACTTGAGATCCCCTATCGATAGCGGCCATTACTTCGTGCGAATAAAGAGCTAGCTGCGTTGCACAAGAACGTTGGTTTCTGAAACCATGCTGATTACATATCAATAGATCGTTCCCTTCAGGGTGATTCATAATGTTTGAATACAGTATATGCTCCAAAACTCTACTGCAAACCAACGTCAATGATACCCTTCTTAAACACTGGTGCGACCTAACAATGACTGATAGCTTCACTCACTATCTGGAAGCAGTGTCAGTTAACCTCCACCTTTGTGTCGTTGGATATCTCGTTTTGGTTGCCTGCTACATGTCACAACAGATTACAGCCGTTAATTTGAATCTGATCTATTCACCCAACATACCAATTCTCCAGCACTGTTCACCACAAAACTGCAAATTATCACCTGACGAGAAACAGCATGAATGAACATTGACACCGTTCCCTGAAAGCAGCACTGATGTGTCACAAAACTAACTGAAGGAAGCTCTGCCGATAGTTCTACATTTGATTCGAAACACACGCAAGCTAAACTTAGATTCTTCATCAGAGGACCCAGTCTACAGTGTAAAGTTGTCTACACTGAAGCGCTACGGATTTCTTGTAGAATTTGACGCAAATTCCCCACAGCACTTCTCTTCAAGACCAGCCACACTTCATTTGTCAGTTGAGTCAACATATGAAGGGCTTATTTCAATAGTGGTACAAGCCCTTTCTGCCTATAATGATTCTGCAATTAATGGTCCAAACAAACAGAAAGAAAGGTTCACCTCTAGCAAGAAGCCATATGCTTGGATATTTCTATTATCTCAACTGCAGATTTTTCCTCGCTCATTTAACTTTAGGACTCTGTATCTCGCAGTGAACAAAAATGGACTTGTACCACTACTGAAATAAGCCCTTAATATGGCGTGCATTCGTCCTCGCAAAGCTTGGAGACATGGTGAAGGGTGTGCATCTCAACATGGAAACATGGACGCTTGTAATACTACCTATGGATGCTGTCCATGGTGAAGGGTGTGCATCTCAACATGGAAACATGCACGCTTGTAATACAACCTGTGGATGCTGTCCATGGTGAAGGGTGTGCATCTCAACATGGAAACATGCACGCTTGTAATACAACCTACGGATGCTGTCCATGGTGAAGGGTGTGCATCTCAACATGGATACATGCACGCTTGTAATACAACCTATGGGTGCTGTCCATGGTGAAGGGTGTGCATCTCAACATGGAAACATGCACGCTTGTAATACAACCTATGGATGCTGTTAAGCTCTTGCTTGAGCCACCTTACACAGATCTGCACTGTATCTTGCGAAGAGGAGCACGAACACTGGACGTAACAGTAAGTACCAAACACTCTATAGTTTCCATTGACGGAGTCAAATCTGCATACATGTTCCAAGATGTACATCCAACTGATGCACCACAGAACCAGCCTAATCTACAAGCACCACCAACACAGATCTCCTTCCAGAACGCACAAGATCTGGACACTGAGTACACTTCCCTGTTCATTTTTTGGACAACGCTCTGCTTCCCCCGAGGTGGTTTGCTTTGTGTGTTTGTTTTTACTATACGGCTGTCAAAGGTTTTACGCGACAGCTCCAAGAGGCACTGTGTTTCAAATTGACAATTTCTGTTCGTTATTGGACTTTAGAGTTCAGCCACAGAACTACCACGAAGCTACGCATGTGTAGTAGGGACAATTTGAAAATCGGAAGTACAAGCCCATGTTACGATACGGAAACAGAGAACGACAGCAGTGCTCCAAATGTTCCGCCAGTGAACTCTGAATACGATATATGTGACGTGAAAGTCTGTATTACTGCTTTTCGAAATACAGGTACTGAATGATATTATTTATTCCATTTATACTTTATGGGTGGGCATCATAGCCTAATGGTAATATGCATGCCTGAAATTGTTTTTGTGACCTTCCAAAGCAATGTATTCAACCAATCAGTCAATCAAAAATTAAGATTGACTTCTCATAGATGGCATTTAGTCATGTAAAATTTTCTAATTGACATTGTGGTCGCCTTTTGACAGTATAATTATTTATTTGACAGACCTAATAGTGGCCATTATGAAATGGAAAACACAACTATCCCCTCTTGACTATGGCCACACCATCAAATTTGAGATATCGGGTTTGACAAATACATAATTTTACAATCAAAAGTCTACCAGGTTTCGTTTATAAAAAATGGGAGTAATATTGTATACTGCGAAATAATGATTTACTTTTATGTCAGCTACAACTGATTTATTTTAATTTTTATCAATTAACATTTGTACATATTCATTCATCTGAAGTCGTCCTTCTACCAGTTCCAAACAAAGTAAATTTATGCAACCCGCAAAATACTTATTTCGATTGTCTGAAAAACAAAATTGGGCGCATAGGAAGCACACGCCAAATGAGTGCAGCTACATTAAATTTTTATCATTTGCCCCATACTGCGCCATTTTCTATTTTTTTTCTTTTTTCGTACCCACTCCTTTTTAAATAATGAAATTAGATGTAAGTTCAACACGTGCTTTCAAGGCTTTATTTATTTGTTCTTTGAAAACTTTGTACAGTACACGACTGAAACTGAACGAACACACAAACTCCTGCTAACAGTATTTTATTCATTAAACCCCCCCCCCCCCCCGACACACACACACACACACACACACATTTTTTTTATTAGATGTCTGTCATCAATTTTATGTATTGACAGCCACATCTGGAACACAGAAAATAGAAAGCCAACAGCAGAATTTTTTTTGCATAGCAACACGCTTATCTTCAAGATATAGTCACCACTTCTATGAGCACTTAGAATGTCTGTGAGCCAATGTAACACATACATTGCAGAAAAACTTCTCAAGAAGTTTCTTCTCTTTTTAAATTCTACTCTAGAATCCCTTTCCTCCTCTAATCTTTCGTTTTATAGTGGTGCTATATGACACCCTTGTGGCTAATATATCCAAGTTGTTCTTGCTGGCATATGGAGATGAGACGACACAACTTATCAATCTCATCTGCTAGGTTTTTTGGCCTCCCGAAATTTTCTAATTTTTTTCCTAAATTATGATAATGACAATATGATAGAGCGCCTAGTACCCAGTGAGTGCACAGTAATTTCAGATTCATAAATAAGCTTAGTCCCATTGAATTTCATTGCTCATTACATGCTACTTGCTAATATAGTAGCGGTCATCCAATTACTCAACTCCAGAAACGACATGCAAACAAATCTTATTCACAATCTCAAGTCTACAGTTGCTCCTATACACAATTCAGGAGTGTATAAAATCACTTGTGATAAGTGTCCCATTTATCATGTAGTGTCGGGTACAAAGCACATTTTTTGGGAAAAAGAGGCACTAATGCACATAATTCCACTCTTGTCGATCATCTGTTAATTTATGGTCACAAGCTGCAAAGTGTTGAAGAAATTTCCATTTTACATAGCGAGAAGTCATAGTGTCAGCATACTCGAAGAGCTGGAAATTTTGAAGCATATTTCTAAGAATGAACAGTTACAATTACGTAAGAAAAATTTTTCTGTAGTTTTAATCGATAACTCGCGGAGTTTTGATTCCTTTATTTTTTACTGTATTTCCCTTCCTCTAGTTCCGAAACATCATTTTCTTAGAATCTCATAGATTATAAACTTACCTTCATGCAGATATTTGTAGAAACTTCGTATATTATTCTATCCTTTACGTAATTGCAATTTCTGTAAGGCCTTATAGATGGCCCTAGTTATACTTCATCTGTTTGACTACTGCGTATTCTTAGAAAGACATTAAGCCCTCTTCCTTTGTATTTTGTTTTTATAATTAAATGTCTTTTTTTTCAATTACTTCTGTTATAATGTTTCAAATGGCCAGATGTCACTGTGCACGCCCGATAGGTGGCACAACTTGTATTGTTTTCGTGGCAGCAATCGAAGCCACTGGGCCAGACATGTTATTTTATAGGGTTTCTCAAAATTTCATTGTGATGAAGACACCTAGATCAATTAACCAAACAGCTATTTACTATCAGTTGGCTGTGTGATTCCTATGTTGGAACTCAGAAACTATGTTAGTTATGAAATATTGGTAATTAAAAAGATTTCAGACAGTACGACCTTACACATTTAGTGAGCAGTAAGAAACGTACTTCGGCATATTAACGCCTATCATTTCAAAGTTCATAACTCCAACTTTTCTGTAAGGTGTCTAAAATTGTCTGATACTAACTATCTTCCACATTAGTTAACACTAAGGCTTTATTTCACTGCTAATTTCAATTACAAATTATGTCAAAATTTCTATTAGATTCTGAACTTGGGCGTTATTATTTTGTTGCTATATTTTTTATGTTCCATTTGATGTGCAGCATTTGTTAATTATCTCACTAACTAGAAAGTTTAATATTTTGAGGGTCATAAAATATTTTATTTAAGATGGCTACCATCGGTAATGAGTAGTGTAAACTACACTCCTGGAAATTGAAATAAGAACACCGTGAATTCATTGTCCCAGGAAGGGGAAACTTTATTGACACATTCCTGGGGTCAGATACATCACATGATCACACTGACAGAACCACAGGCACATAGACACAGGCAACAGAGCATGCACAATGTCGGCACTAGTACAGTGTATATCCACCTTTCGCGGCAATGCATGCTGCTATTCTCCCATGGAGACGATCGTAGAGATGCTGGATGTAGTCCTGTGGAACGGCTTGCCATGCCATTTCCACCTGGCGCCTCAGTTGGACCAGCGTTCGTGCTGGACGTGCAGACCGCGTGAGACGACGCTTCATCCAGTCCCAAACATGCTCAATGGGGGACAGATCCGGAGATCTTGCTGGCCAGGGTAGTTGACTTACACCTTCTAGAGCACGTTGGGTGGCACGGGATACATGCGGACGTGCATTGTCCTGTTGGAACAGCAAGTTCCCTTGCCGGTCTAGGAAT
This sequence comes from Schistocerca serialis cubense, assembly GCF_023864345.2. Taxonomy (NCBI): domain Eukaryota; kingdom Metazoa; phylum Arthropoda; class Insecta; order Orthoptera; family Acrididae; genus Schistocerca; species Schistocerca serialis. The sequence goes on along the minus strand of NC_064646.1, from coordinate 467,770,748 downwards.
GGTAGAACGATGGGTTCGATGACGGTTTGGATGTACCGTGCACTATTCAGTGTCCCCTCGACGATCACCAGTGGTGTACGGCCAGTGTAGGAGATCGCTCCCCACACAATGATCCGGGTGTTGGCCCTGTGTGCCTCGGTCGTATGCAGTCCTGATTGTGGCGCTCACCTGCACGGCGCCAAACACGCATACGACCATCATTGGCACCAAGGCAGAAGCGACTCTCATCGCTGAAGACGACACGTCTCCATTCGTCCCTCCATTCACGCCTGTCGCGACACCACTGGAGGCGGGCTGCACGATGTTGGGGCGTGAGCGGAAGACGGCCTAACGGTGTGCGGGACCGTAGCCCAGCTTCATGGAGACGGTTGCGAATGGTCCTCGCCGATACCCCAGGAGCAACAGTGTCCCTAATTTGCTGGGAAGTGGCGGTGCGGTCCCCTACGGCACTGCGTAGGATCCTACGGTCTTGGCGTGCATCCGTGCGTCGCTGCGGTCCGGTCCCAGGTCGACGGGCACGTGCACCTTCCGCCGACCACTGGCGACAACATCGATGTACTGTGGAGACCTCACGCCCCACGTGTTGAGCAATTCGGCGGTACGTCCACCCGGCCTCCCGCATGCCCACTATACGCCCTCGCTCAAAGTCCGTCAACTGCACATACGGTTCACGTCCAAGCTGTCGCGGCATGCTACCAGTGTTAAAGACTGCGATGGAGCTCCGTATTCCACGGCAAACTGGCTGACACTGACGGCGGCGGTGCACAAATGCTGCGCAGCTAGCGCCATTCGACGGCCAACACCGCGGTTCCTGGTGTGTCCGCTGTGCCGTGCGTGTGATCATTGCTTGTACAGCCCTGTCGCAGTGTCCGGAGCAAGTATGGTGGGTCTGACACACCGGTGTCAATGTGTTCTTTTTTCCATTTCCAGGAGTGTATATAACAGGTGGCCCAGGCATGCCGTCCCCCGTTGATGTTAGTTAAATCCGGTACCACAGAAGCTGAAAGGTTTGCCTAAGCAGAAGGGGACTCCACACCGACAAAGAGGAGACCTTGCTAAACGTAAGACTGGCGCTTGACGACAAACACTTTACAGCTGTAATTGGTCCTATAAGTCGCCGCTAGAAAACTTGCTTGCTGTAGGAGGGGTGCTGGGTTCAGTTCTTGGGCTCGAGAAAGGTGTCTGTATTCAAGAATGATTGTCCCTGACCAAAAAAATACGCACAGGGGCCAAAACATATTAATTATCTGTATCAAGGCATATCAACTATGACAGCTACTTTATTAACATCACAAAATACGCCAGTTCGTGCTTCACAATTGGCAGCATTACATAAATACTATCATATCTTTGATTGCAATAAAGAACAATGAATATAATGAATATCAGAAATGATATTTCTTTAAAGCTACGTCATAGACCGACAGATCTTTGTAATTGCATTATTCATAATAGAAATGTTCGAATACATGTCTGTCTCGCTGGATGCATTGATATAAGCGCCTCTTGGTGTTAGTATGGACACCACTTAAGATTACTGCAGATACTGAAGTGGAAGCATGGCGTATTCATTCTTTTAACACATCTGGATTTTTCGGTTCCGTTTCGTAAACCGTGGCTTTGTTACAACCCATAAGACAAAAATGTAAGGGCATTAAATCAGACAATCTCGTTGGCCATCGAACGCCGACCATCACGACCTAGCCTCCGTTTGGGGCATACATTTTAAGATATTCGCAAACTCCACACAATAATGGGATGGTGCACCATCTTGCTGAAACCAGTGCCTCACAGGTAGCTGAAATGGGATGTCTTCTGGGAGATGCCCAAGATTCAGCTCATTCTGTAGGAATTGCAAATACAGCCGACCAGTTACTCTGGAAACCAAATAAACTGGTCCGGTAATGTGGTCTCCTAGAATGCCGCTCCATACGTCAACACCCCAGAGCGCTTCAATGTGACATGGTCGTAGTCAGAGAGGATTTGCAGAAGCCCAGTAATGATAATTGTGTCTATTGACAGTGGTATCATTGGCGAAATAGCACTCATCTCCGCATAAAATCTACTTGATGAAAAGCCGAATTTACGGGTATTTTATTTACAAGACGTCTGCAGAACGGTACCTGATTTTGGAAATCGTTTGCATATACCTGTTGGTGATGCCATTTTCGTTCCTCTAGAATTCTCTTTATCGCAGACGTCGAGATCCTCAGGTGAGCTGCACCTCATCTTTGTACTAACTACGATGAGAAGTAGATATTACTGGGCGATATCTAATGACTTTCATAATAATGTTCATATTATTATTATTATCTTTCCTTTCTCAGACCTTAGGTCTGGTTCGGAATGAAAGTGACGTGGACCTTGATCAAGCGTCACTTCCTTTTAACTGTACGGTATATGTTACATTGCATTTAGGAACTTTCGGGTAATTGAACATGTATCAATAATTACGGATTTCTGAAGTTGTATATATAAGTTTGGATGTAGCTGTATTGCATTGATGTACTGGTGGATATTGTGTGGTATGACTCCTGTAGTTGAAAGTATAATTGGTATAATGTCAACTTTATCCTGATGCCACATGTCCTTGACTTCCTCAGCCAGTTGGATGTATTTTTCAATTTTTTCTCCTGTTTTCTTCTGTATATTTGCTGTATTGGGTATGGATATTTCAATTAGTTGTGTTAATTTCTTCTTTTTATTGGTGAGTATGATGTCAGGTTTGTTATGTGGCGTTGTTTTATCTGTTATAATGGTTCTGTTCCAGTATAATTTGTATTCATCATTCTCCAGTACATTTTGTGGTGTATACTTGTATGTAGGAACGTGTTGTTTTAAAAGTTTATGTTGTAAGGCAAGCTGTTGATGTATTATTTTTGCGACGTTGTCATGTCTTCTGGGGTATTCTGTATTTGCTAGTATTGTACATCCGCTTGTGATGTGATCTACTGTTTCTATTTGTTGTTTGCAAAGTCTGCATTTATCTGTTGTGGTATTGGGATCTTTAATAATATGCTTGCTGTAATATCTGGTGTTTATTGTTTGATCCTGTATTGCAATCATGAATCCTTCTGTCTCACTGTATATATTGCCTCTTCTTAGCCATGTGTTGGATGCGTCTTGATCGATGTGTGGCTGTGTTGGATGATACGGGTGCTTGCCATCTAGTGTTTTCTTTTTCCAATTTACTTTCTTTGTATCTGTTGATGTTATGTGATCTAAAGGGTTGTAGAGGTGGTTATGAAATTGTAGTGGTGTAGCCGATGTATTTATGTGGGTGATTGCTTTGTGTATTTTGCTAGTTTCTGCTCGTTCTAGGAAGAATTTTCGTAAATTGTCTACCTGTCCATAATGTAGGTTTTTTATGTCGATAAATCCCCTTCCTCCTTCCTTTCTGCTTAATGTGAATCTTTCTGTTGCTGAATGTATGTGATGTATTCTATATTTGTGGCATTGTGATCGTGTAAGTGTATTGAGTGCTTCTAGGTCTGTGTTACTCCATTTCACTACTCCAAATGAGTAGGTCAATATTGGTATAGCATAGGTATTTATAGCTTTTGTCTTGCTTCTTGCTGTCAATTCCGTTTTCAGTATTTTTGTTAGTCTTTGTCTATATTTTTCTTTTAGCTCTTCCTTAATATTTCTATCATCTATTCCTATTTTTTGTCTGTATCCTAGATATTTATAGGCATCTGTTTTTTCCATCGCTTCTATGCAGTCGCTGTGGTTATCCAATATGTAATCTTCTTGTTTAGTGTGTTTTCCCTTGACTATGCTATTTTTCTTACATTTGTCTGTTCCAAAAGCCATATTTATATCATTGCTAAATACTTCTGTTATCTTTAGTAATTGGTTGAGTTGTTGATTTGTTGCTGCCAGTAGTTTTAGATCATCCATGTATAGCAAATGTGTGATTTTGTGTGGGTATGTTCCAGTAATATTGTAACCATAATTTGTATTATTTAGCATGTTGGATAGTGGGTTCAGAGCAAGGCAGAACCAGAAAGGACTTAATGAATCTCCTTGGTATATTCCACGCTTAATCTGTATTGGCTGTGATGTGATATTATTTGAATTTGTTTGGATATTAAGTGTGGTTTTCCAGTTTTTCATTACTATGTTTAGGAACTGTATCAATTTAGGATCTACTTTATATATTTCCAATATTTGTAGTAACCATGAGTGGGGTACACTATCAAAAGCTTTTTGGTAATCGATGTATGCGTAGTGTAGCGACCTTTGTTTAGTTTTAGCTTGATATGTCACCTCTGCATCTATTCTCAGTTGCTCTTTACATCCTCGTGCTCCTTTGCAACAGCCTTTTTGTTCTTCATTTATAATTTTGTTCTGTGTTGTATGTGTCACTAGTTTCCGTTTAATGACTGAAGTTAATATTTTGTATATTGTTGGTAGGCATGTTATGGGGCGATATTTAGCTGGGTTCGCTGTGTCTGCTTGATCTTTAGGTTTCAGATAAGTTATTCCATGTGTAAGTGTATCAGGGAATGTGTATGGGTCTGCAATGTAACTGTTAAATAATTTAGTTAGATGTGAATGTGTTGAGGTGAACTTCTTTAACCAGAAATTTGCTATTTTATCATTTCCAGGGGCTTTCCAATTGTGAGTAGAATTAATTGCTTGGGTGACTTCATGTTGCAAAATTGTCACTTCAGGCATTTGTGGTATCATCTTGTATGTGTCTGTTTCTGCTTGTATCCACCGTGCATGCCTGTTATGTTGTACCGGGTTTGACCATATGTTGCTCCAGAAGTGTTCCATGTCTGTTATGTTTGGTGGATTGTTTATTTCAATGTGTGTGTTATCTATTGTCTGGTAAAATTTCTTTTGGTTTATGTTGAATGTTTGGTTTTGTTTCCTTCTATTTTCACTTTTTTTGTATCTTCTGAGTCGTTTGGCGAATGCTTGTAATTTCTGCTTCTTTTCGTCTAATTGCTCTGTCGCTTCTTGTTGTGAGATTTTACCTAACCTTTTTCGTTTTTTTTCCGAGATTTCATTTCTTATAAATTGTGTTAGCTGTCCAATGTCTTTTCTCAGTTTTTCTATTTTGATCTGTAGCCTGTGTTGCCATGCTGGTTTTGTGGGTTTCTTCTGTGTGTTGGTTGGTTCTGATCTCTGCCTAGTGTGTATATTTAGTGTAGTGAGTGCTCCTATATATACCAGTAGTTGTAACTCTTCCATAGTTGTGTTTTCATTTATTTTGTTGTGTATGATTGTGTTGATAGTTTTTATTGTTGTTTCGACTTGTGGGTTATTTGGTGGTCTATGCAAGAATGGTCTAATGTCTGTATTTGTGTCTTTGTATTCTATATATGTTAGCTGAAATTTTTCTTCTATATCTAATATCTGTGTCACTTTGTGTTCTATTTGTGCTTGTTCTGGTGGCTGCCTTAAGATTTCGTTTTCCTCTGATTGTTTAATTGGTGCGTGTTGTTCTTTGTTTGTTTGCTCTGGGATGTTTGAGTCCATTACTGTATTTTCTTCTTCTTCTGATTGCACATTATTTTGTTCCAGTATTTGTTGTACTTGTTGTTTGATGTTTTCTAATTCTGATTGGGGTATCCTGTTATTTTTTATTATTACACGGATCTGCTCAGCTAGTCGTTGTTCTGTTAAAAATTTTAATTCTGGGTATCTGGTAATAAATGTTGTGTATACTTGTGATCTGTATCCAGTTGTGTTGGTTCCTAGGTTTGTTGCTTATTATTATTATTATTGTTGCTTATTATTATTATTATTATTATTATTATTATCATTATTGCTTATTATTATTATTATTATTATTATTATTATTATTATTATTATTATTATTATACCTATAATTATAATAATAATAATACTATTATGGTCATTGATTTTTGCCCACATACATAATGAGGGTGAAATAAACGATTCCATATTTTTGCTTCATGTAAAACAGCTATTTTCGTCGAATATTGTTATGTGGACATTTGTTATGGCCTGCAAATTCCTGTGTGAACTGACATATTTAAATGCATTGTAAGTATATTGTTCGTATTCTACTTTATTTTAGTCTGCGCCGGTTTTTTGTGATTTCTCGCATTTAATGGAGAACTGCATGCTATCAGAATTTTACAGAACTGGTATTCAACTTTATTATATCATGGCATGAGTATGTATTTCTCCCCTGAATAGTGTTGCTTCTTGCTGACGAGTATGATTTGCATTATTCATGACAGAGTACATAGTTACTATGCCCAGTAATACTATGCAGCAAAAATATTATATTTTGAAGTGCCTATTTATGCATATGATAATGTGGTATAGTGTGAATGTACTTCCATTGCACTGTATGTTACTCCATTTAGTTAACTCTAGTTGTACAGAATTTGCCAGTAGATCCAATGATGAAAGTATGAAAGTGTATTATTTGATTTTAAACTTTTATTGAGTGAGAGGATGATTGCAGGAGACTGATTTCTGTTAAAATGTGTTTTTTCTAGTACCTGTTAATAACAAGTGAAGGCGTTTGGGTAACTATTGTCGCCTTTTCAAGCAGGAATGCCTTAGTCATTAAGTGTGGTGTCATTCACAAAAAGCAAAGTTGGAACCTCAAGATGGCGCTACAAATAAAGACAGTTCCAGCAAGACGCAGCAGCGAACCAGAAGCATCGGCATAGACACGCCACAAGTGTTTCCTTATGCTGACGTAGCCAGAAAATTTTTTATGTTCACTGAACATTATCTCACGTTAAAGACAATTAAACTCTGACGTTAAATCATTGTCCTGTAATATGTTATATAGGTGTCAGCAACAGCATCCATTTCATGTCGTACGTGTGAACACTACTTGTTTGCAAAGTTAAGTATTTACCATGTTCAAGTTTTCATAAATTGCTAGTAATCTGTGTGAGTTGTATCTCCTCAAACTCCTCCTGAACTAGACTTGCTACAATACACAACATCATCATTTGTAATTAAGAGCTTAATACTGAGCAGCGAGCAAGCACTGTGACAACTTATGAATGTTACCTGACACTTTCAGTAACATGATGCAGATTACGTTTACCGACGCAGCACGCTGCGTAGAAAGATTAAAAGAAACAAGCAGGAAACTAACAAGAGAGGCTTATCAATGTTCCTGGTGCAATGGTCACTTATTATGTAAATTGAAGCTGGAGGTGAGAAAAAGGATAGGAAAGGGAAGGAACTATTCCTGTCAGCTGCATCGGGACTTCACGTGGAACCAGGAGCAACAAGTGAAAATGAGTGCCGGACGTTGATTCGAACCCGGGATCTCTTGGTTACTAGGCGGTTGCGTCAACTGCTGCACCACCTGGACACAGTGTTTACCGCCACTGCGCCGACTATCTCTGCACGCATCCTGGTGGACCACACCCCCACCTGTCAGCAGCTCCGTCCCATATTCTCTATGCTTGCTGCTTTGAGATTCCTCCATTATCCAGACGTACTTGTACATCCACGCTAAAGATAGCGGATTTATTGCCCATAGAGACGAATGAATTATATGAATCCATATTGCCTCTTCTTTCAAGCATGTATGAAACTACAGACACCACACTTTCATATAACAATGGGCACCTCATCTGCCCCTTCTTTCTTTTTATCCGAAATGTACTTTTGTAACACAACATTGCAGTTTTAAGTTCCTGGAAAACAATGAAACAGATTAAAGTGGCCAAGTTCCTTTCTCAACGCATGAAAGAAACTCAAGTCGTCCTATAGTAGAGTGAATGTGCTATCGAACGGAAAATATCTTAATTAGTACTAGCTGAGTAACACAAAGCTCCAGTGCCAACATCTGATTTACTACACCAGTGTACAGCCCGTAATCGAAGAAAGACAAATTTTATTTTGCAGAACAGATTAAATGGGGTATTATTTGGAGGCAGTTTACCTACATAACAAAGGAGAGTAAAAACTATACTTTTCTCTCACACATAAGTCAATATGAGAATGTTATATGACAGGAAATAGTTGTCAATAAACACTGCATTCTTAAAGTGGGTAACAGGTTTCTTTTTTTTTTCACGAATTTCTTTCAACAGCAGATGTATATAAAGAACTGCTAATTTTTGTTTATTGTGCCACAGATGTAAAGTCAAATATTGTGAATATCTTTTATTTACATATTTGTCCTTTGAAGATTTAATATAATTAAAAAGAATACAGACACTGACATACAGGGTGCGGTGCTCCACGTTTGACGCAATCTCTGTCTCCATCGTGCGCAGCCTGCAGTAGTCAGTTGGAGTACTGGCATCAAGGAGCAGCGTGGGAATTGGTAAATCAGTACATTGTGTTTACTTTCCTAGCGTTCAGGCTAAGTTTGCTAAAACCTTTATAAGCAGATGTTAATGACACGTCAGTCTCAGGTGCTAAATGTTGGATCGATTGTCTCAGACATTTTCCAAGGTCAGTCTTCAACTTATCTAATTTATTCCCAATTAAAACCTACACTCCATCTGCCACACTGTGCAGCCAATGTGCTGGCGCTCATGTGGCGATTAGAGCCAGGTCAATTCTTCCTACCTACAGCAGATCTCGACTTTACCCTGCAATATAACAATGATGTGCTGTACGATGTCATACCTGACCAAACAGAAAGAGAATAGAACACTGACAATGTCTCTTTTGTATTTATGTTAGTGTCTCAAATATGCATTGTGGTGATTGATCTGTAACTTAGCTCGAAGTCTAGGTTACCTTGGGAGGTGATATTATGGTTGTGATTGACCGAGTTAATCATAGAAGTCTGTCTGTGATGTTATCGGTTCCCTTGTAATGCCAGAGACTGTACGTAGAACACCCATGTTTTTACAAATATACACAGAATGCAGTAACTTTGGTTGGACTGGGTAAGAATGGGACGGAAACTCAACCACAGCTTTTTCAATGGACCCATACCGGCATTCACCTTAGCGAATTGGCAAATCATAGCAAACCCAAATCTAGATGGATGGACAGGGTCTGTAACCTAGGCCTCCGAATGAGAGCCTAGTGCCTCGACAATGCACTACCTCGCTAGGTGTTTTCTTTGTGAGAGAGACAGTGAATGATAAATTGTGGGCAGGAATACCAGCCTGAACTTACCTAACTTAGGATGAAATGCCTGGTTAAATCCGCAGGACAGAACAGGTATTGGAATTGTGGAAAGGGGCCAAAAATGAGCGGCTGTTAGTTACACTCGAACACATGTAACTTTATTCAGTTGCCCAAACATTGCAGCGAAAAATTCCGAGCTTAACTATTGACTGAATACGTCACACAATGTTATTGCTTAAGGGTACAACCTCTTTAATTTTTAAAACGGCTGAAGGCCCATGTTATAAACACAACTACATTAAATTTTCAAAAGACAGAAAGCGCAAGGTTTTATCCTTAAATAATATTTCAAATGAGGATGAAGGCCCAAACAATCCAAGACTTAACAAGTAAGGAATTTTAAATAAGGAACTTTCAATTCTAAAACGGCTGAAGGCTCATTATTTAAAAACCAACTAAAGGCATACAAATTCAAACCATCTGCTATGTGCCATTAAAATACACAATCAAACACCAATAAGCAAAGGCAGTACAGCGAGCGGCGCTCAGAAGTTTCCGGGGGTCGGTCTGCACTTCAAATATTAACATTCGCTTAGGATTCGCTGATGTCATTGCTATCCTGAGTGAATGTGAAGAAGAATTAAATGATCTGCTGAACGGAATAAACAGTCTAATGAGTACACAGTACGGTTTGAGAGTAAACCGGAGAAATACGAAGGTAATGAGAAGTAGTAGAAATGAGAACAGCGAGAAACTTAGCATCAGGATTGATGGTCACGAAGTCAATGAAGTTAAGGAATTCTGCTACCTAGGCAGTAAAATAACCAATGACGGACGGAGCAAGGAGGACATCAAAAGCAGACTCGCTATGGCAAAAAAGGCATTTCTGGCCATGAGAAGTCTACTAATATCAAATACCGGCCTTAATTTGAGGAAGAAATTTCTGAGGATGTACGTCTGGAGTACAGCAGTGTATGGTAGTGAAACATGGACTGTGGGAAAACCGGAACAGAAGAGAATCGAAGCATTTGAGATGTGGTACTATAGACGAATGTTGAAAATTAGGTGGATTGATAAGGTAAGGAATGAGGAGGTTCTACGCAGAATCGGAGAGGAAAGGAATATGTGGAAAACACTGATAAGGAGAAGGGACGGGATGATAGGACATCTGCTGAGACATGAGGGAATGACTTCCATGGTACTAGAGGGAGCTGTAGAGGGCAAAAACTGTAGAGGAAGACAGAGATTGGAATGCGTCAAGCAAATAATTGAGGACGTAGGTTGCAAGTGCTACTCTGAGATGAAGAGGTTAGCACAGGAAAGGAATTCCTGGCGGGCCGCATCAAACCAGTCAGTAGACTGATGACCAAATAAAAAAAATGTTAATTTGTGTCTAGATTCCATTCTAAACTAGCAGTACCTAATAACTACTATTCAGGTGCTGTTGTCAGATCGATGTTGGTGACACACCTGCCTCCCTGATCCAGGAACACGGCGGATCACGAGCTTATGAAGATCGGCCATTCTGCGCCCGGCAGCATTGGGCATTGGCATCTCAGTCTTAGTCGGATCTTTTCATTCAGCGTCCATTATGGTCCCTTACAAACTCCCTCACGTTCTTTTTTAAGTGTCTGAAAGATACCGTCGCGTCTGACTAAAGAAAAGGTGTCGCAGTTGGGTAGTTGTTGTAATCCGGTTGCCACATCGTTGTATATTGGGCACTCATAGATCACGTGATCAGTAGTGCCCCCTCAGCGCCACAGTCACACGCGGGTGTAGCCCATTCCCCAAAACGACATAAATATGTCAGATATGGTCCATGCCCTGTTAGGAAGTGCAGCAGACCCCTACTCGGCTTAAAATAACCCATCTTTCCCTAGCGTCAGGCAACAGTTGAAAGACCCTCCGCCCCATTTCCTCATTTTCCCATAACTCTTGCCATAATTCCTCCCCTCTTCTTCTGATTGCAAATTTATCACCTATCTGTACCCCCATAATCTCCCTAGTCTTTACAATTTTCTCTTTGGTTACCCAATACCATGCTGCATGCTCGCGGATTCTAATGTCTAACGGACATAGCCCCATCAACACCGGCAAACTCCCCCCCCCCCCTCCCCCAGGAGTTGTTCTGTACGCCACAACAGAGCGTAACACCATATTCCGCTGTACCCCCCTCACAGCCATGGCTGGAATCACCCTCGTGAGCCTGTGCGCCCAGACTCCCACCCCGTATCCTACTATTGAGGTTAATTTACTGTTGTGGTAAAGTCTGATTAAATCAGGTGGAAATGGAATCTTTTATGTCTAATGTTAATTAGATTATTTAAAACTTCCAAATATCGTTCAGCTATGGCATCTATATGAGCTGTAAAGTTCCATTTTTCGTCTATGATTACTCCGAAGTATCGAGGCTCGCGGCACTGAAGAACTGGTGTTCCCTCTATCCTCACAGTGGGATTCCTAATTAGGCTACCTTTCACCAGTAAATATGTTGACTTATTTGGTGCGATCTTGTGTGTTTCTTTATCTTTATTAATTCAATACAAAACAACGATTATTATACAAATAACCCACCATCTAAACTAATTAGTGGGCCATAATTAATACGATAACAGGTGCAGCTTCTACTAAATTTGTGTCCGGCACTATTTCTGTGGACGAGATTAGTTTAATCTACTACTCTACTCTAATGCTAGTCTATTCTGCAGCGTTGTAGGTGTGCCGAGCTAATCCCAATGGGCATGCCCCTGGCGCTGGGCTTGGTCAATTACTTTGAGTCGCTGCAGACCCCAATCTTGTTAGCATTGTCAGTTTATATCTGCATTCTAACTTATACTTCTAATACCTAGTTTCTAATTGGAAGTGCTATTACTGTTGATGAAATTTGGTACACCTGCCTGCCTGATCCTGGAGCGCGGCGGATCTCGGTCGTAACGGCGAGCGGCCATTCAGTGCCTGGCGGTATTGGGCAGGTGCACCTCAGTCTCTCTCGGTTTTTTGTTTATTGACCATTTTGGTCAATTCCCTCATAATCTTACGTGATACTCCATTTGCCAACCTATTTAGGACATGATAGATGTCAGCACATCGTATTGGGGAATAGGTGACTCTGTTCGGTAGTTGATGTCTTAAATCATTCGCCACGTCGTCATATATTGGACAGTCATAGATGATGTGTTCGGGTATGCCATCCTGAGCGCCACAGTCACACGCTGGTGTAACCCGTTTACCAAATCGACATAAGTATGCCGCATATGGTCCATGCCCTATAAGAAAGTGCAGTAGACCTCTACTTGCCTCAAAGTAACCCATCTCTAATCTTTCCTTAATATTACGCAGCAGTTGAAGAACCCTTCTCCCCGTTTCTCCATTTTCCCATGATTGCTGCCATAGCTCCTCCCCCCTCCTTCTAATAGCAAACATGTCACCCCCACGATTTCCCTGGCCTTTTCAATCTTCCCTTTCATTATCCAGTACCATGCTGCCTGTTCCTGTATCTTGATGCCTAATGGACACAGCCTCATCAAAACCAACAAAGCCCCCCCCCCTCCCAGGAGTACTTCGATATGCCCCAACAGAGCTAAACAGCATATCCCTCTGCACCCTTCTTACAGTCATGGTAGGCATCACCCTCGTGAGCCTGTGTGCCCAGACCCCACACCTGTACACCCGAACCCTGCTACTGACATTAAAATACTATTGTGATAGAGTTTAATGAGGTTGGGTCGCAGATGGAATCTTGACCTATGTTGAGGAGACTGTGTAAAACTTCTAGGGCTCGTTGAGATATGGTGTCTACATGTGATGTATAGCTCCACTTTTCATCAATTATAACCCTGAGATATCTGGCCTCGCGGCGCCAAAGAACTGGTGTTCCTCGATTCTAAAGGTTGGATTTCTAATCAGGATACATTCCAGCAACAGATATGTGGATTTGTGTGGTGCAGCCTTCATTTTCGCTTCGTGGTACCATTCAACAAGTGATGTTATTGTTTGTTCCACTTTGGGTTCTAGGTCCTCACGACTGCGGCCACCAACCACCAGGAGGAGGTCGTCTGCGTAGGCTATCACGTCTAGCACGTCCTGGCTGAGTTGTAGTTTCTCTAGCAGAGGTTCTATATTTATACCCCCAAAGAGTGGGCCCAGGACAGATCCCCGTGGGGCACCCCTTCATAATGGTTTTAGTTATTTTTCCACTAGGCGATGATAACCAAACCTCCCTGTCCTCACAATAGCTCCTCAGATAGCCATGGAGGGGTCCTGAGCATTCCTTGTCACACAAGTGGGAGAAGAGCGAGGTCCACCACAGGTTCTAAAACGCGCCACTGATGTCCACCATGGTTTGTGCGGGGCTGATCTGCAGACCTCAGCCGCTAGGGCATTTGGGTCAGGTGCCGATCGCCCCGGCCGAAAGCCAAACTGCCTGTTGGTCATCCTGCACAGTATCCTGTGTGCCATCAGTCTGTCAGCTAATAGATTCTCCAGTGATTTCCCAAGGATATCGAGGATACATATCGGCCTGTAGGACTTGGCTTCCATGGAGTCCTTGTCTTTCCCTTTCTTTACAACATTTACCATCTTCCAGATTTTCGGAAACTTACCGAACCTTAGGCACTCATTGAAGAACGCTGTGAGAAGTGCTGTTAGCTGAGGGGCGAGGAATTGTACAACCTCCGCTATTATGCCCTCTGACCCTGGAGTCTTCCCCCTTCTGAGAGATATGTACTGCCATTTCTTCTTCCGAGAAGGGGTAGACCACGGTGTCGTTGGTGTATTGGTGATCTTCCCTACGAATCTGGCGTTGGATTTCATTGTCGTCATTCTCCTCATCATCTGGTAACAGAGTCCGAAGAAGGACCTTGGCGGTCTCCTGGCAGGACTGTCATTCGACCGTCATCTCTGATCCTCGAAAGAACTGCGGGAGATCTTATTTTCTCTCTGACCAACTTACAGGTGACTCCCCAAGGGTCAGTTGCCAGTTGGTGTAGCACATACTTTCCCATCTTTTAACCCTAACCTCCTTCAGTTCTTTGTGGAAGACGTCTTTGGCTTTCCAGTATCGCTGCAGCCAGAACTGTTTTTCTTGCCAGACGACGCTTCGCTGGTAATACCTCCTCGCTCCTCACAGACTGGCGCATACGTTCAAGGTCGGCAGTCCATGCTGATGGGGAGGCCGCAACGGCTCTCCTCCTGGTTGATACAGCAGCTTTCACCGCTCTAACTACTGACCCCACCAGTTCTTCAGCGTACCTATCCACTTCTACGTCACGTTCAGGCAACGGAGGAAAGTGACACTCCCGAACTAGGCATTCCCAATCCGTCTTATTGAAGTTGTATTGGATCTGCCACCCCAGATCCCAGCGGCACTCCTCGCCACCAAGGCTGAAAATGATCAGATTATGGTCACTTGATCTGGGACTCTCCTGTTCTTGATGTTGCTGATGACACTGGGTGTTGCCAGGGTGACATCCATGTTTGTTCCAAATCCGCCTCCACCTCTATAGGTGGGGGGATTCCCCACAACTATTTGGGAGGCCATGATTAGCTCTTCAGCCTTCTTCCCATTTGCATCTCTAGTGCCGCTGTACCATAGGGGGGATTTGGCATACATATTGGCGGTTACGATAATCTTCCGCCCTCGCAACGCCGTGGTGACTCGAGTGAGATGATCCGAGAAATCTTCGGAGTTACCTCCATATTGGAAGTACATGTTAATGACGTAAACGAGTCCTACAGGTGATTGTAATTCCACGACGTTGCAGTGGCTATTTGATAATTGTGTTATAGTAGTGACCCGTAAGGCTTTATTTGCTACAATTATAGGTGCTTTTGGCTCCTCTCCAATGTAAATTACCTGCGTAGTGGCAGCGATAAAGAGAATTTGCGCAGCTTGGGAGTATGGCTCCTGTAGGCAGATTACATCCAGACTGCATCCTCCAGTACCCTTCACAGTTCCTGCATAAACAAACGACTATTGTGTGTGTTTATCTCTCCAATCACTATTTCACTTGACATTATCGAAAGTAAGTATGTACATTACAATCACGCCAGGTCTTTTTCCAATCTGATGCAATGCGTCCATTTGTTAGGACAGACCGTATGTAAATTTCCTCCAAATCAAATATTTCATCTCGCCTTTAAAAAATCTTTTTAATAAGGTCAAGTAGGGCTCAGAAGTCAGTGGGGAGATTCATCGACTTTTGTATCCTGTCTATAGCCTCCATTGTCGAAAAGGTGACCTTTCTACCATATTTGTGCCCTACGCGTACGGCGTGTCTGAGCGCATTTGTCAAGACAGCCAGCTGCTCCAAGCGCGACAGCTGCATGACGAGCTCTAAGTTTGGATGCACCCTTCTCGGGTCTGCTCCCGTAGCTCTTTGTGCTCCCTGTAGTTGCACCGTGCTGGTGACTGTACTGTCCTGTAGTATTTGTTGTGAAGGCGCTACTTGTACGGGTATGGCGCCGTTTATTGTACCGGCACGCGAGCTCTTGTCCAATACTAGGCCACCTTGGATTCCGTCTGGTCGGTTCACTGCCACTGGTCGCCCAACATGTCTTTCCGCTTCCTCTGTTTGACTGGACCCCCGGTTGAGGGAGGAGAAGACACCTAGAGGAGCCTGAGCAACAGGCTCAGTCTGAATAGATACATCAACCATCGTTGTTCTTTGTTATCTTGTCTCTAATAAATTTAAAAAGTCTTTAAGTTTTCATGCCCTCTCCGCATCCCTCCTCCTCTTACTAGGGGACTTTCTTTTCTTGGCTATCCTGGTCTAAGAGACAGCATCAGCCATAATCTGTTCGAGATATTAGACGCTGTTCCAACATTTTATATGTTGAGCAATTTCTATCAGTTGCACGGCACATCTTTTTGCCCCTACGCGTGCATGATATACAGACGCCTGGTTTATTACAGTTTTTCCTTAAGCGGTCCGCATTTGGAGCATGCCGGCTTCCTGCTACAGTATTTGTGTATTCGATCTATGTCCCCACAATTGTGGCAACGAGGTACCACACGGTAATCTTCAACGTTTATGGCATGGAACCCCATGTAGACCTTTCCCATAGGTGTAAGTTTCTTCCACAGGGCCCCCAGAGACCCCCGCGACATGATGGACTACATCTCGGTCCCTGGGTCCTGTCCTGAACCTTAACCTGAAATCTTTCATAAAGGTACATATGTCCATGTCATCTAAATTTTGTTGGTGCAGGGTTTCACATAAATCTTCATTCGTTAGTGATGTGGGAACACCGTACAAAATAACGAGTGGGTTCTGTTTCCAGGGTGGCTCGCATTTAGCTGACTTGCACAATTTTTGATGAGCTGATAACTTATTTTTATCATCCTCTGAGGCAACATCAGCTATGACAACTTTTTTAGTTGCCTTAACTCTTATTAATTTTAATTTGTTCTCTGGCCAGGTTTACTGTAATGGCGAATATCTCCTGAACTTTCTTCACATCTTGCCTGCCCATTGGTCTTAAAAAGACCGCCGTGCCCGGACGTTTGAAGACCTTGGCTGTGGCGCCCTTCGTTGCCTGGGCCTTTGTTGCACTTGTGCAGCCACGCCAGCTCATCTTTTGGCAGGTTGTTTTCTTAGCCTTTCATTTTCCTTCTCTAGCTCCTCAATTCTACCTTCTAACTTGCCAATGGCAACTGCCCATGCCGCCAGCTCGCTTTGATGGCCTGGACTGCGGCCTGACTAATTTTCCTGAGTTATCCTCGTACGCCTATCCAAGATCCTATCCTCCGTCGCCTGACCCAGGCTATCTTGTGGCGAGGGATCGGCTAGCATTGAAACCGTTATGGGCGCACCTGACTCGCTTGTCTCTTCAGTAGCCATCATTTATTAACAAGTGGAAAAAGATTGGGAGCCACGTCTCTTGCCCCGGACCGGCTCCTCTGGCATTGGGCGGGGGGGGGGGGGGGGGGGGGGGGGGCGGGGGGGAGTGACTATGCTGCAGCTCGCCCACTGGCTTCACCCCCCGTAGCTGCCGGGTTCAACGCGCCGTTACCAACGCACTGGTTCCCTTCAGTACCTGGTCCGATTTCACTCGTCCCGCATCAGCAGGTGCACCCCGCATGGGTGGTGGTGATGACCCACACGGCACAGGAGTAGCGCTATGTTGATGGTCATCCTGAATCGTAGCTAAGACCTTCTGCATGCGAGTCTTGACGGATCTTGTCCTCATCAGCATTCAATAAGGTAACAGGGTGCATTTTGTTCATTTGTTTGCTGTTACCCTTTTTCTATATCAGTACAGTAATCCTTTCGTTAAATTACCACGGTATATCCCCTGACATAGGAGCTTCGTTTGCAATGGCCTGTAATGTGTCCACAAGCAGCTCCCACTAATGCTTGTAGAACTCTACCGTCAGTCCATCCGGTCCTGGCGTTTTCCCGTGTCGATGCCTAAATGGTTGCGCTTCGTCACGCACAGGGTGAGTCAGTAACTATTGCCACCTAGAATAACTCCGAAGGTATGATAGGAGCTGAAAAGTTTGTGGGAAAAATGCTACATGGGACAACGGGAGCCGCAATATGACGTTGGTTTTTTGTTGCAAGGTGGGGTCGCGTTGGAGATATGAAGGTCAACTTTGTTTTTTTAAATGGGATGCTATAGTTTGCCGGCCGGTGTGGCCGAGCGGTTCTAGGCGCTTCAGTCTGGAGCCGCGCGACCACTACGGTCGCAGGTTCGAATCCTGCCTCGGGCATGGATGTGTGTGATGTCCTTAGGTTAGTTAGGTTTAAGTAGTTCTAAGTTCTATGGGACTGATGACCTCAGATGTTAAGTCCCATACTGCTCAGAGCCATTTGAACCATTTTTTGCTATAGTTTGGTACTTATTTTCTGATAGCGGCTATCGAGACGAATCCAATGATGTGTAACAATAAGGTCTTTGAAGGTCAACGAAGGTCAAAAAGGTGGCATGAACGTCGACTTACAGAAGGTGTTCGAAGTGATGACCATTGGTATCAATGCACAGCTGCAATCTTCTTATCATGGATTGAGTGGTATTCCTTATCACATCGGCGTTTATCGAAGCACATGCTCTGACAATTCTCTCTCGTATATCGTGCAAAATAGTAAACATTCGCCGAATACGGTGTATCCATCTAACGTGCCATTGACATGTAAACACCATTCGACGGTTTCGCAATACAACAGTAGTGGCAGTCAAACAGGTGTAGGAGCAAAATTGAGTTTTATGAGCAATCAGATGGTGTCGCCATGGGGAGTGCTTTTGTCACCTCTGGTGGCCAATCTTTTTATGGAAGATTTTGAGGAGCGAGCACTCGCCTCAGCCACTTTTAAACCAACAGTATTTTGGCGATATGTTGACGATACTTTTCTAGTTTGGCCTCATGGTTTGGATCGTCTGCGAGAGTTCCTACATCATCTGAACTCCATACACGAAAACATAAAATTTACTATGGAGTTGGAGAAAGAGGGTTGCCTGCCGTTTTTAGACGTATTGGCGACGTAAGAGCGATGGAACACTCGGCCATTCAGTGTATAGAAAGCCCACTCATACAGACCTTTACGTCCAAGCCGCTAGTTGCCACCATCCGGCACAAACGATGGGTCTTTTGAAGACATTGATTCACCGAGCCCGCGTTATCTCTGACACCGATAGTTTGCAAACGGAGCTGGAGTACCTGCAGACTGTATTCCTGAAGAATGGTATTCGTCTCAGCGCTGCAGACCTGTAAACGTCGGAATAAAGAAGAGGAAGAGGCCTTTAAAACGACTGCCTATTTACCATATATTGGTAATATTTCAGCGCAAATAGGCAGAATACTAAGAAATTGGAAAGTGAAAGGAATCTTTCGCCCTCCTGCAAAAATTTCGTCGACCTCTAGCTGCGCAAGGCAGGTATTTACAGGATTCCGTGTGAATGCGGCAAATCTTATATAGGGCAAACGACGCGTACTGAGCAGAATCGCATTATAGAACATGAGCGGCATACTCACGTCCTTCAGCCTTGGAAATCTGCCATCGCCGAACACTGTATTTCCACTGTTCACGTCATGAATTACAGTGAGACAAAAATTGTGGCCCATACGTCTAAATTTTTGAGTTCTATTATTAATGAATCCGTGGAAATACGGTTGTCTGACAGTGAGTCTCTTCTTAATCGAGACAGCGATTTTCACTTAAATTCGCCATGGAACCCAGTCGTTGAAAAACTTCGTGTCCTCCGTAACCGGTGTAGTTCTGTAACGGATCCGCGGGAAGGCAATCGAATTGTTATCGATGCGGCGAGTTTTCGCCACGGGGGGCCCGCGGCGCAGCAGAGTCGAACGCGCTCATCTGAAGATGGCCAGAAGACTCTGCCCCGAAATATTGTGGCACGAAGTTACAAATATCCGGCAGTTCTCCCGATATTTTGTGGGACAATATGTAAGCCGGGAAAGTTTTAAATCTCACAATTAGTTTCATGTTTATTTCAGCCTTTTTGATCAAAGTTCATAAAGTACGGGAAATGGCACTGATAGAGAATCCATCTTCGTAAAGCGCAAAATTGCCACCCCTATGAAATTCCTTGAGCTGTGACATTTCCCAAGTAAGGACCTGTTGACGAGGCAGGAGGAAACGAGGTGCGATACAAAGTGGAGAGCACTTCCTTCGCCTCAGAAGTCAAATTCATAACCGATTACACGCTTTGAAAAAATATTTAATGAATTAGTTCCTTGTGAGTACTGTTCAGAGTATCGTATGAATGTATTTTCACTCTGAAGAACGTGCGTAGTAGTAATAATGACACCTTTTCAGAGATTGTAGGTAAAATATTTGGTTCACGTTGTGATGCAAGTCATGTTGCTCCGGCTATCTTATTTTAGTCAACTGTGTTACCTCACACATGCTACACGAGAGAAATCTGTAACGCCGCTTCATACAAATGGGAGTATAATGGAGTATGATAAGCGGTGAGTTTGTAATCTCTTGTTATCGAGTTCGAATTCCACGACTTCTACAAATTTGAATTCTTTGTAAACAAAGAATTGTTAGTTTAGGAGGATAATATCAATTGTAATGTTGAAAGTACTCTTAGTACTGTAAACATTTATGTATATGGCTTACAATATTAGTCGGAGCAAGGCGAGGACCAACATTCTCCCCTGGTTTCCCTGTTATAAGAAAACCTGAGTTTGATGATGAATTCAGCGTTCGATTGTCAATCGTTTTGTATTTTTAGTTGTACCATACACTTAGAGATGTTGAACTCGGTTTCAACAAACGATTTCGACAGCTACACGAACAAAACGTGTGATACTTCTTAGGCAAATTGTAATGCGGTCCTGTCAGACGCAAAGATCGAACTGCCCAGACTTTGTTTTTAATCTTTTCTTTCCAGGACAATAAGCTTTTCTTATTCGATAAATTTGTAAAGGCTGTTGCTTAAGTTGTTTTAAAATTAAACTAAATTTCTGCACCGACGACTACGTTGAAAGAAATCTTCTTAACAGCACTAAATAGCGATTTGTGAAGCTATTACTGGTCGTATTTTGCCGCATTTCGCTGGTTGAAGGGGAAAAGGATTACTGACCAGACAACTAATCTCCCAGAACGAAATGAAACCTGCATCTTGGGAGGTTATGTGACTTTTATTTCAGTGATTACAAAATCGAGTGTAACGAACAATGAAGTTGGGAGTATGGCTCGTTGGTCGATTCGGGGGAAGGGACCAAGCAACGAGGTCGTCGGTCCCATCGGACTCTTTCACGGGAACCATCCCCGTATTTGTCTGAAAGCGATTTAGGGAAATCACGGAAAATCTAAATCAGGATGACCAGACGCGGGTTCGAACCGTCGTCCTCTCACATGCGAGTCCGGTGTGCTAACGACTGTGCCACCTCGCTCGGTTTGGCAGTATGAACACGCTGTACGTGTCAGGATGACGTTGCAGCACCTGGGCCCGAAATGATGCAGAGCCAATTTAGGTCAGGCATGTACAGAACTGGAAGCCACGGCAGTACTAAATTCTACAGTTCGTATGCATTGCTTGTACGCGAAATTACTGTTGCAGTGTAGTTATAGAGCCCAATAAGTCAGTTGCATATTTTCTGGTGAGAACAGTGTTGCCATAGGTCCCGATATATCGGGACCTGCGCTGTCGTGGACCTTCCTGTCCCGATATCAGAATTTTGTCACGATTTTGCGAAATACTATTACGAGCTTGGCTCAGGTACTAATGCAACGCCACCTGTTAGCGCAACGTGTACACGCAGCTTCAATTAGTTTCATTTATGTCAACAAGTATATGCCGACGAGGTTGTCTCACGTATGGCGCTGCGTGTTACGTATCCTGTATGGACTATTGGAGCCGTGCACCGCGCCTCATTTATGTGCGACAAATCGCACAAATCGCCTCCGACCGCGCGCTCCGCTCTGCTACCTCCCCCCCCCCCCTCCCCGGCAGCAAAAGAAAAGGTAAAATTATGTATGTAACACGGCAATGCGTAATACTATAGCGAACACACAACAAGAATTTTTTTTGTTGGTTTATACACTTCACTCGTTCCTTTGCCCGCTTCTTTCTGTAGCCTACACGTTCCTGAGCCTGAGCTCTTTTATAAAACTTGATCTCAAATTTTGTAGCTAAACTTTTATTAAACTTTGATCCACAGTTGGAACATCGTCTAGAAATGTGACTCTTCAAGCTTTCCCGGCAGATATGTTGCAAATAGTCTTCACGGGTTTGCCACCGGATCACGTTGTGCGAACTCCACAATTCCTTTTCTCCGTATTTTGGTGCCATGTCGTCAAAAATCGGAAGAGTCCTCGGAAGATATGGCATTAAGTAAAACTGAGAAACCTATTGGGGTCGGTTAATGATGATCTTGGCCTGAGGAAATGTGTTGTGTACGAGATTCCTCGTCAGTGCAGGGCAGCGTATATAGGCCAGACAGGCCGCACAGTACAAGAACGCTGCGATGAACATCAGCGTCATACGCGCCTTCGTCAACCGGAAAAGTCGGCAATTGCAGAACACTCTGAATACAGGACATCGCATGATTTATGAAAAGACGGAAGTTTTATGATTTGGTTGGCAGGAGAGCCAACACCGTGTTACTAGAGGAGGCCGGAAGGCACGCGTTTTAGCTCACGCAGGCTGGCGTGAGGTCTGGAACAGGACAAGGAAATCAGAATTTAGAAAAACGGACGTAGCTGGTGGAATACTTAACTTTAATCCGTTAATGAAGAACGTCGGTCTTGCCGGTACATGGTTCACGCTATCAATGGTAACTGATAATGGCGCCTTGCTAGGTCGTAGAAAATGACGTAGCTGAAGGCTATGATAAACTATCGTCTCGGCAAATGAAAGTGTATTTTGTCAGTGAACCATCGCTAGCAAAGTCGGTTGTACGACTGGGGCGAGTGCTAGGAAGTCTCTCTAGACCTGCCGTGTGGCGGCGCTCGGTCTGCAATCACTGACAGTGGCGACACGCGGGTCCGACGTATACTACCGGACCGCGGCCGATTTAAAGGCTACCACCTAGCAAGTGTGGTGTCTGGCGGTGACACCACATTTTATCCCCGGCATCATCTTCTGGGAACGCGTCATGAAGGGAGCAATACATATCCGTCAGCCGATAATCTCATCAACAGGGATGCAGGATTTCAGCTGAGCACAGCCTGGAACCTTGCATTGCCTGCAGGTAAATCACAACACGAAAATCAAGATTTTTCGATAACAGACCCGTCATACCACTGGCCTAGTACGGCCGTTGGTGAGTAACGCCTGGCCGTACTGTTGGCAGACGCAGCGTACAGCGCCCGCGCAGGAGAGCCGCTCTGCGATTTTCGGCAGAGGGCGTTTGAGACGTTTTGATTATGAATCAAAGACACTACCACTAGACCACGCGTACAGGTAAATACTATGCAATGTAATAAACTGGTTACACACGGGTCACAGAGATTTCGTTCGGCACTGCAACAGTGATACTGCTGCTTGAGGAGCCTTGTCGCGCGGGCGGGCGAGCGCACTCCTCGGAGTGTGGCGGGCTGCTGTCTCAGCCGCAGTGCACACAAGGAGTGCAAGGTAATAATGTTTGAAGTGATTATTGAAAGCATGGCAACGGCCTTGCCGCAGTGGCTCCGCCGCTTCCCGTCAGATCACCGAAGCTAAGCGCTGTCGGGCGTGGCCGGCACTTGGATGGCTGACCGTCCGGGCCGCCATGCGCTGTTGCCATTTTTCGGGGTGCACTCAGCCTCGTGTTGCCAATTGAGGAGCCACTCGACCGAATAGTAGCGGCTCCAGTCACGAAAAACCGTCATAACGACCAAGAGAGCGGTGTGCTGACTGCAAGCCTCTCCTATCCGCATCCTCATCCGAGGATGACACGGCGGTCGGATGGTCCCGATGGGCCACTTGTGACCTGAAGATGGAGTGTTTATTGAGAGTATATAGGCCGTGAAGTGTGTAATGATGTACACATCGGTGACTAAAGTGTTGGCTCTGAGCGCTATGGGACTTAACATCTGAGGTCATCAGTTCCCTAGAACTTAGGACTACTTAAACCGAACTAACCTATGGACGTCACACACACATCCATGCCCGAGGCAGGATTCGAACCTACGACCGTAGCGGTCGCTCGGTTCCGGACTAAAGCGCCTAGGAATGCTCGGCCACACGGGCCGGCGACTTAAGTGTTATTGTCCAGTGTTTACTGTCTGATAAACTTATCATAGTTTACGAAAATGCCTCAGGATGGAAAGAGAAAGTGTCACTTTTCCGATGATTACACTAAAGAGTCGTCTTTTGTCAAACAAGGACGTACAGATCGGGACACGTGTGAGATTTGTAGCTGTTTCGTCCCAGTAACTTTCGGAGGTCAGGCAGATGTGAGGCATCACATTTCTACGAAGAATCTTACAAGTAGATTCGCGGTAGCATCGGTATCAGAGCCTATTTCTACTTAGCCATGCACTGCTTCCGCTTATCCCATTTACTCTTTGTCATCTCCTATTACGGTACTCCCACCTCGTTTTCTTATTCCATTTACTGGCGTCTCTAGCTTCCAGCCTTTCTTGCCCGTGAGCGGCAGCAGCAGCGCGTATCGATAAGTGCACTGTCGTACCATCTCTGGAGCGACAGATAGTATTTCCGGGTCGTCGTGTGTCTGGCACTCAGTTCGGAACGGGTCAGCAGTGCAGTCGGGGACGGAGCCCCGGTGAGGCGCTGACAGCCAGTGCTCGCCGACCGCTGGCGACACACATGAACTGCCCGACGGAGGGAGGTTGGAGCGAGACGACTGTTGGTTGGTCGTCTCATCTCCCGGCGTATATTTGGTCCTTTCACCGTTTCTGGCTGGCCGGTGTGCGACCAGTCGGTCAGTTGGCGTGGAGCAGCGAGGACTTTTCCTTGGGACGTAGTTTGGCCGGGGCCGTTGGCGGTCTCTGCGCGGTGTCAGAGTGTGTGAGGCTGTTCCCATTGCTACGGAGTCCGTGGTTCACCGACCGTGGACACGAAAGTTGAGTTTTGATTTAATCTACCGGTAAGTCAAGACTGTTCACATTGTGTCGTTTGGAGTTCATTGTCGGCTGTTGGGATATTCCCACGAGCAACAACGTTGTTTTCAAGTTGGAACATTCTAGCCACCCTCCAGTGGAGTTTCACTGTATTTGATTATCTGAACTGAAGCGCACAAGCGGGATCTTCTGCCTTGTGGCCGTTAACGTTCCGGTTACCTGCCCTGGCCGTTGAAGTAAATTTCAGGCAGTATAGTTTCCTAATCGTGTTGTTGCTGTCCAGCATGGTGTGTAGTTTGACAGCTCCATGTATGATTGGTTGTGGGCGCCAATATCTTCTACGTTGTTCCGTTGTACTCCCTGTTGTGCCCTGGTCGGGAGAAGTGGAAGTTATCGTGTCGGTGGGTCCGTTGACTGTCGGTCGGTTGGGTTGTCATCGGATCGTGAATTGTTGGCCCGTTAGCGAGCGTTAGTGTCTGAATTCCAGGCCGACCCTCGAACATCCGAGTGCCCTTTTTTTTTATTTGTTCGTGTTGTTTGTACTTGTATGGCTTTCAGCCGTTTTTTTTTAAATTAAGATTGTTTTACCCTTAAGTCATAAGCTTTTTAGACCTTCAGCCTAATTTAAAGAACTGTTTCACGTAAGAGCTTTGGCATTTTAAAGGTTTTAATGTTGTTGAATTTTAACCTTCACGCGCTCGCGCGGGCGGTGAAGTGACCGCCTTTTTCCAATTTCGCGCCATACTTTCTCCACAAAGGTACCGAGGCGGCGGGAGGCACATGTATTCTCTAGTTGCACCTTTTCCGACAGATGCTGCTCAAAGTTCGTCCAAGTCGCACCTCTCTGCCTCTCAGGACAAGTTCAGATAGGTCCGAACACGTTCGGCGGTCAGTTTACCGCCTTGCGAGCGCTTACGAGACTTTGTTCTACTCGTCTACTTCGGAATGTAAGTATTTCTTTTTGTAATTCCCCTATAATTACTCAATTTTATAGACTCTTCCAATTCTCTAGTGAATGTGCATTACTTTCTATAAATTTTGCCATTCAAAAATTCTGTTTTTCTTTCTACTTTAGCACTTCGTCATTCTAATGAATTTCTGTTGGCAAAAGTAACAATTATTTTTATTTTTTAAAGGGAACGACGAAACCTTACGACTGATGACATACATAGAATCTTGGCTGATTTGAATATAGAGGAAGCAGAGGGGAAAGCCCATGAGGAATCCCTAGAAGATGACGTTTCCGATGACCCAGATTATGAGCAAGAAGGGCTTGTAGATGATATACATCATAGTGAGTCGGAAATTGATTTGGAAAACGGAGGAGAAAATGACATAGATCAACAGGAGCTACCAACAAATGACATCAGATTTTATATAGGTTGTTGTTGTTGTTGTGGTCTTCAGTCCTGAGACTGGTTTGATGCAGCTCTCCATGCTACTCTATCCTGTGCAAGCTTCTTCATCTCCCAGTACCTACTGCAACCTACATCCTTCTGAATCTGCTTAGTGTATTCATCTCTTGTTCTCCCCCTACGATTTTTACCCTCCACGCTGCCCTCCAATACTAAATTGGTGATCCCTTGATGCCTCAGAACATGTCCTACCAACCGATCCCTTCTTCTGGTCAAGTTGTGCCACAAACTCCTCTTCTCCCCAATCCCATTTAGTACCACCTCATTAGTTATGTGATCTACCCATCTAATCTTCAGCATTCTTCTGTAGCACCGCATTTCGAAAGCTTCTATTCTCTTCTTGTCCAAACTATTTACCGTCCATGTTTCACTTCCATACATGGCTACACTCCATACAAATACTTTCAGAAATGACTTCCTGACACTTAAATCTATACTCGATGTTAACAAATTTCTCTTCTTCAGAAACGCTTTCCTTGCCATTGCCAGTCTACATTTCATATCCTCTCTACTTCGACCATCATCAGTTATTTTGCTCCCCACATAGCAAAACTCCTTTACTACTTTAAGTGTCTCATTTCCTAATCTAATTCCCTCACCATCACCCGACTTAATTCGACTACATTCCATTATCCTCGTTTTGCTATTGTTGATGTTCATCTTATATCCTCCCTTCAAGACACCATCCATTCTGTTCAACTGCTCTTCCACGTCCTTTGCTGTCTCTGACAGAATTACAATGTCATCGGCGAACCTCAAAGATTTTATTTCTTCTCCATGGATTTTAATACCTACTCCGAATTTTTCTTTTGTTTCCTTTACTGCTTGCTCAATATACAGATTGAATAACATCGGGGAGAGGTTACAACCTTGTCTCACTCCCTTCCCAACCACTGCTTCCCTTTCATGTCCCTCGACTCTTATAACTGCCATCTGGTTTCTGTACACATTGTAAATAGCCTTTCGCTCCCTGTATTTTAGCCCTGCCACCTTCAGAATTTGAAAGAGAGTATTCCAGTCAACATTGTCAAAAGCTTTCTCTAAGTCTACAAATGCTAGAAACGTAGGTTTGCCTTTCCTTAATCTTTCTTCTAAGATAAGCCATAAGGTCGGTATTGCCTCACGTGTTCCAGTATTTCTACGGAATCCAAACTGATATTCCCCGAGGTCGGCTTCTACACTCCTGGAAATTGAAATAAGAACACCGTGAATTCATTGTCCCAGGAAGGGGAAACTTTATTGACACATTCCTGGGGTCAGATACATCACATGATCACACTGACAGAACCACAGGCACATAGACACAGGCAACAGAGCATGCACAATGTCGGTACTAGTACAGTGTATATCCACCTTTCGCAGCAATGCAGGCTGCTATTCTCCCATGGAGACGATCGTAGAGATGCTGGATGTAGTCCTGTGGAACGGCTTGCCATGCCATTTCCACCTGGCGCCTCAGTTGGACCAGCGTTCGTGCTGGACGTGCAGACCGCGTGAGACGACGCTTCATCCAGTCCCAAACATGCTCAATGGGGGACAGATCCGGAGATCTTGCTGGCCAGGGTAGTTGACTTACACCTTCTAGAGCACGTTGGGTGGCACGGGATACATGCGGACGTGCATTGTCCTGTTGGAACAGCAAGTTCCCTTGCCGGTCTAGGAATGGTAGAACGATGGGTTCGATGACGGTTTGGATGTACCGTGCACTATTCAGTGTCCCCTCGACGATCACCAGTGGTGTACGGCCAGTGTAGGAGATCGCTCCCCACACCATGATGCCGGGTGTTGGCCCTGTGTGCCTCGGTCGTATGCAGTCCTGATTGTGGCGCTCACCTGGACGGCGCCAAACACGCATACGACCATCATTGGCACCAAGGCAGAAGCGACTCTCATCGCTGAAGACGACACGTCTCCATTCGTCCCTCCATTCACGCCTGTCGCGACACCACTGGAGGCGGGCTGCACGATGTTGGGGCGTGAGCGGAAGACGGCCTAACGGTGTGCAGGACCGTAGCCCAGCTTCATGGAGACGGTTGCGAATGGTCCTCGCCGATACCCCAGGAGCAACAGTGTCCCTAATTTGCTGGGAAGTGGCGGTGCGGTCCCCTACGGCACTGCGTAGGATCCTACGGTCTTGGCGTGCATCCGTGCGTCGCTGCGGTCCGGTCCCTGGTCGACGGGCACGTGCACCTTCCGCCGACCACTGGCGACAACATAGATGTACTGTGGAGACCTCACGCCCCACGTGTTGAGCAATTCGGCGGTACGTCCACCCGGCCTCCCGCATGCCCACTATACGCCCTCGCTCAAAGTCCGTCAACTGCACATACGGTTCACGTCCACGCTGTCGCGGCATGCTACCAGTGTTAAAGACTGCGATGGAGCTCCGTATGCCACGGCAAACTGGCTGACACTGACGCCGGCGGTGCACAAATGCTGCGCAGCTAGCGCCATTCGACGGCCAACACCGCGGTTCCTGGTGTGTCCGCTGTGCCGTGCGTGTGATCATTGCTTGTACAGCCCTCTCGCAGTGTCCGGAGCAAGTATGGTGGGTCTGACACACCGATGTCAATGTGTTCTTTTTTCCATTTCCAGGAGTGTACTAGTTTTTCCATTCGTCTGTAAAGAATTCGTGTTAGTATTTTGCAGCTGTGGCTTATTAAACTGATTGTTCGTAATTCTCACATCTATCAACACCTGCTTTCTTTGGTATTGGAATTATTATGTTCTTCTTGAAGTCTGAGGGTATTTCGCCTGTTTCGTACATATTGCTCGCCAGATGGTAGAGTTTTGTCAGGACTGGCTCTCCCAAGGCCGTCAGTAGTTCCAATGGAATGTTGTCTATTCCGGGGGCCTTGTTCCGACTCAGGTCTTTCAGTGCTCTGTCAAACTCTTCACGCAGTATCGTAACTCCCATTTGATCTTCATCTACATCCTCTTCCATTTCCATAATATTGTCCTCAAGTACATCGCCCTTGTATAGACCCTCTATATACTCCTTCCACCTTTCTGCTTTCCCTTCTTTGCTTAGAACTGGGTTTCTATCTGAGCTCTTGATGTTCATACAAGTGGTTCTCTTATCTCCAAAGGTCTCTTTAATTTTCCTGTAGACAGTATCTATCTTACCCCTAGTGAGATAAGCCTCTACATCCTTACATTTGTCCTCTAGCCATACCTGCTTAGCCATTTTGCACTTCCTGTCGATCTCATTTTTGAGACGTTTGTATTCCTTTTTGCCTGCTTCATTTACTGCATTTTTATATTTTCTCCTGTCATCAATTAAATTCAATTTTTCTTATGTTACCCAAGGATTTCTACTAGCCCTCGTCTTTTTACCTACTTGATCCTCTGCTACCTTCACTACTTCATCCCTCAAAGCTACCCATTCTTCTTCTACTGTATTTCTTTCCCCCATTCCTGTCAATTGTTCCTTTATGCTCTCCCTGAAACTCTGTACAACCTCTGGTTCTTTCAGTTTATCCAGGTCCCATCTCCTTAAATTCCCACCTTTTTGCAGTTTCTTCAGTTTTAATCTACAGGTCATAACCAATAGATTGTGGTCAGAGTCCACATCTGCCCCTGGAAATGTCTTACAATTTAAAACCTGGTTCCTAAATCTCTGTCTTACCATTATATAATCTATCTGATACCTTTTAGTATCTCCAGGGTTCTTCCATGAATACAACCTTGTATCATGATTCTTAAACCAAGTGTTAGCTATGATTAAGTTGTGCTCTCTGCAAAATTCTACCAGGCAGCTTCCTCTTTCATTTCTTAGCCCCAATCCATATTCACCTACTATGTTTCCTTCTCTCCCTTTTCCTACACTCGAATTCCAGTCACCCATGACTATTAAGTTTTCGTCTCCCTTCACTATCTGAATAATTTCCTTTATTTCATCATACATTTCTTCAATTTATTCGTCATCTGCAGAGCTAGTTGGCATATAAACTTGTACTACTGTAGTAGGTGTGGGCTTCGTATCTATCTTGGCCCCAATAATGCGTTCACTAAGCTGTTTGTAGTAGCTTACCCGCGTTCCTATTTTCTTATTCATTATTAATCCTACTCCTGCATTACCCCTATTTGACTTTGTGTTTATAACCCTGTAGTCACCTGACCAGAAGGCTTGTTCCTCCTGCCACCGAACTTCACTAATTCCCACTATATCTAACTTTAACCTATCCATTTCCCTTTTCAAATTTTGTAACGTACCTGCCCGATTAAGGGACCTGACATTCCACGCTCCGATCCGTAGAACGCCAGTTTTCTTTCTCCTGATAACGATTTATATAGGTAAGGACATGGAAACTATTTGGGCTAGTAGTGCCAATATTACCAGCACAAAATCAAAGTAAAAAAATATAATCAAAACTCTACCAGGTTCTAGAGGACAAGCCAGAGAATTTGAAACTCGACTGGAAAGTTTCCAATGTATAATAACTGCCGAAATGGTAGAAGGGATCGTAAGGTACACGAATATTTATATTGAAAGGAAAAAAATTGGCATGTCAGGCACTGGCAGACGGAAGCAGTGACTCTGAAGTACGTGAGAGTGGACTGTAAGCCGACAACGACGGCTGAAATGCTAGCATTGTTTGGTGCTCTGTTTTTGATTGCGGTCAAAACAGGAAACCGTGCAAATTTCTCTGAATATTTCAATAGGAATGGAACAGGTCTGACAATTTTGCGAGCCAATTTCAGCCTAAATAGATTTAGACTTTTGCTACGAGCTATAAGATTTGTTGACCTAAACACGAGATTGGAACGTCAAGCAACGGACAAACTTGCTCCTATACGAGAAATTTTGTCTTCTTTCATTGCTAACAGACAAAAATCATTCAGTTGAGGGGAATTTGTCACTGTTGATGAGATGTTGGTTGCGTTTAGAGGACGATGTTCATTCATCTAGTACGTGTCTCAAAAACCAGCCAAATACGGGTTAAAATGTATGCATTGTGTGATGCACGAACTTTTTATACATATAATTTAGAAGTGTACTGTGGAAAACAAGCGCCAGGCCGTAACGTACTCTCCAAGAAACCATACGACTTGGTCGCTAGATTGGTTGAATGCATAGAAGGAACAAATAGAAAGGTAACAACTGATAATTATTTTTCAAGTTACCCGTTGGCTGAACATCTCGTTAGCAAAGGCCTCACTTTTTTAGGTACAATGAGAAAAAATTAAAAATAAATTCCCCCAGAATTTGTGACAGTAAATGGAAATGCAGTGGCAGGAGACTACACGTTCGGTTGTCAAGTTTTTAACATTTTTTAAAATGTTTAAGATAATAAGTTGCCGTCTCTTTATCTAAGAATAGATGATGAATGCAGCTAGCCGCTAACTCTGTGTAATGTCTTGTCTGTATAGACGTGTATCTGTTGCCTTTAAGATCCCTTCACCTTCACACATAAATCTATACAGTAAAGTAAGGGCCTCCCATTTCTTGGCTGATCCGTGATAAGACAGGCGAAAAGTTAGACTAATGGAGGGTTATTAGTATTATCTCTATTTTCATTCGCTCTTTCTCTCCTTTATCTATGTACAGTTTTTAATATAATATTTCATTACATGAAATCAGCCAAATAGAATCTTTGGTGGAGTCCTTCGTCTTGGTAATCAGCGGCTGGCTTGCTGTAAGAGATCTTTACATTTATTATTACTGTTAAACACTGCATTCAGTCGGGAGAATCAATCGTGTGGACAATTTGTTCCTTTTACGAAAGATTGCGAATTCCAGATGTGTACGAAGCCTTTTTGGACGATTTAACACTGACTGTGATTGCAGGCTCTCTTCGACACAGCTGAAACTTCCCCACTAATTACAGGGCCAACGTGATCATCAAATGATTCAGAAAAAAGTCATTCGTTCATTCACTCCAGAACAAAAAAAGTCACAAACCTTATTTATGAAGGAAATTGTGTATTAAATCCATCTCCATTACATGTCCAGATCTCCGGTGATTCCACGTCTTAATTATTTTCCACCGAGCGAGGTAGCGCAGTGGTTAGCACACTGGACTCGCATTCGGGAGGACGACGGTTCAATCCCGTCTCCGGCCATCCTGATTTAGGTTTTCCGTGATTTCCCTAAATCGCTTCAGGCAAATGCCGGGATGGTTCCTTTGAAAGGGCACGGCCGATTTCCTTCCCCATCCTTCCCTCACCTGAGCTTGCGCTCCGTCTCTAATGACCTCGTTGTCGACGGGACGTTAAACACTAATATCCTCCTCCTCCCCTTAATTATTTTCCGTTGACAGTCTCTTTCTCTTCAAACCCACCCGCTAGCGGCACAAATGTTAATTGGCTCGCTTTAGCGAGAAGAAAAGCAAAATATGTATCTCTTAGAAACACGTCAATCCCTCAACCGATACTCCAGAAGCTGTCCTAGTTACCACTCTAACAACCATGGAGAATGCATCTCTGTTATTTCAAAGAATAAACGCACTAGAAAATACTTTGGCGTCGTCGAGCTGTCGCCGCATATGTTACGAGAAAATCAGATCATATACTTTTCCAAAGTGAATGAATGTGGATGGTTTAATTGACAATGATTAATTGGTGCGTGATAGAGGGTATTTTCTGTGGTGACATTACAAGATGACAAAACTTTGATTTGTATGATTACAAAAAAAAAAAAAAAAGGAAAGCTGTAGTAGTGCTCTCCACAATGCATGATACCGACATCATTGATGAAGATACCAAAAAACCTGTACAAATCACAGACTATAATTCAACCAAAGGTGGAGTTGATACTGTAGACCTCATGTGCTCCATAATTTCAACATCAAGAAGAACACAAAGGTGGCCTGCACGTATATTTTTCCGCTTACTTGACTTGGCAGGAATAAATTTGTTACACATTTTTCAATTCAACACAAGTAATATGAAATAAAAAACGAGAAGACAATTCTTACATGCGTTATCTTTTGAACTGATAAGCGAATACCAGAAAGAAAGAGCTAAACTGAAGCATTTACCAAAAGATCTGTTAGTATTTTTGGAAAATTACAGAGAGAGTGACGTCGTTTATCCAGCTGTATCAACCCCTACAAGGAGAGGAATATGTTATTTGTGTGGCTCAAAAAAGAATATAAAACAAAGCGAGAATGCGGTGAATGTAGAAGAAACGTCTGTCTACGACATTCAATTACAACAGTTACGTGGAATAATTGTTGTCAGCCTCAAAACGGAAATGAAATGGATACGGACTGATCAGCATTTATCATTTGACAGAAATGTTTGTGACATTTTCAACAAAAAATTCTTGTTTCAAAGCAAAATTAGCTTTTCTTGTGACGAGTTAAGACAGTGAATAATTCTAGTCTTAAGTATTACATTATATAGTCCCAAAACATTACAATTAAAAAAATGTTCTTATATTTCATTTGGGTATTTGGTTTCCTTTTTGTATTCCATCGTATATTTTATTGTTAAATAAGTAATTTTGATTACAAATGTGTTTGCAATATTGTGTGAGATATCCTATGTCGATATTTTATGGAAATATGACCATTAAAAACGGAAAACGTCAAGAGACTGATGAAAACTCTCGGGCGGTCGGCCGAGCGCCCGCGCCAGCGCTCGCGTGGCTGTCTCTAGCGCGAGCGCGTGAAGGTTAAGTGTTAGGCCTTCAGCCGATTTGAATTTGACTTGTTTGCTCTTGAAGAGTCTGATTCTTTGGGCCTTCAACCCGACTAAAGAACTGTTTTAAGATAAGGCTTTGACTTTTAAATTTCTGTTTTGCTTGAGTTTCCTAATTAAGAACTGTTTTACATAAGGCCTTGTTTTTTTTTTAAAAAAAAGAATTAATGTTGTTTAACCTTAAGTGTTTGGCTTTCAGCCTATTTTGAATTCAAATTGTTTGTTCTGAAAATCTCAGATTCTTTGGGCCCTCACCCTAAATAAAGAAATGTTGTAAGATAAGACTTGCCTTTTAAATTTCTGATTATGCTTGGCCTTCAGCAGTTTTTACATTAAAGTGGCTTTCAGCCGGTAATTAAGTCCCAAAGATTAAGGCTGTGTGTTAAAAAAAAATTTTTTTTGGGCTCTTGTAATGTTTGATCAAATAATGAAGTTGTATGTTCGAGTGTAACTGACAGCCCCTTATTCTGGCCCCTTTCCACAATTTAAACTACCTGTGCCGTCCTGTGGGTTAAGCCAGGCGTTTCATCTACGTTCGCGATTAAAGAAAATACTCAGGAAGAATTGCTCGGTGCTGCTCCAGAACTAACACCAGCTCATAAAGTTGTCGGGCATCGACAGTCCTTCAGTCCTGTCGACTTTACGGTAAAACTGAATTCTGCAATGCAACCTCCAACCGGGACTAAAGCTGCAGCGATTGTCTCAAAATATTCTCGCGCCACACTCTGTGCATAAAACAATTGCAACAAGTTTCATTTCATGGCATAGGCACCGATGTGCAGAGCCACAACGCTGAAAAGATGTTTCCTTTATTTGTTCAATACTTTATTGGAACTGATGGAATACAACAGAGGCTACTGAAGTTTGGTTCTCTGAAACGTCGGACATAACTGAAAAGTTTTGTTTGGACACTTTAAGACAATCGCAAAATCCATTAGATAAGTTAATCGGTTTTTGTGGTGACAGTATCAATACCAACTTTGGAGGGCTTCATCGATGCGGCCAGCGGAATGCGAGTTACCGAATTAAAGAAAAACTAGAAATAATGTAGAAGGAACTGGATGCCACGCCCATACTGTCCATAATACTACAAGCGTTGCTGGACTCTTTACTGTCGACATTGAAATAATCGTCATGAAAATACTTAATTGTTTTTCAATGTGCAAGGAAAGGACAGAGAAGCTGAAAGACTTCTGCTTACGTTGATATCAAGCATCAGACTCTTCTATCTAATCCAAAAACAAGACAGCTGTCGTTAATGCTCGCAGTTGAGAGAATTCTTCAGCTGTGGATTCGATTAAAGCTATTTTTTGACGCGTAAGGCAGGCCACCTGACTTAATTTCAGATTTTTTCAGTTGTCCGATCCATGAAATTTACTTCATGTTTCTGCACTCAAACTTGGCTCTGAAAAAATATAAAAAGCGTGGAGAAGAATAGTCTCGATAATTGAAATAAGAAATACGTTAACCGACACTCAAAGACGTCTCAATGAAAGGAACACTCCAATTTAAAGAATGAGAACCATAACCAAGAAACAATTAATTTGATTTCGAAATTTGAGGAAGAGAGACAATAGCTTTCTATGCCATAGCATTTGGTTACTTAGGGAAATGGACTGTTTCTTTTAGTAACTATCAAGTATTTGATTGGATGACGCTATCTGAAACCCCAGATTTGGTGATGATTGAAAACACTATTATATACCTGACCAGAAAAGGTGTGAAGATTTCAGGCTACAGTTGTTTTCAGGAATATACGAACCTGTAGATCTTTGTAGAAACTAAGTGCTAGTCGAAGAATGGAAGTCTAAACACTAAGTGGAAGAAAAATGGATTTAGTTTCTTAAGAAAACTGAAAATCCTGAAGTCAAATGCCAACTGCTAATCTTATGCTAATATTTGCTTTCTATACCCGCACACGAAGTATTTTCGCCGATGTCGGCCCGGTGGACTGATAAAAGAAATCGACTGCTGCCAAGGACTGCGGAATCAATCTTACAGTGCCAGTTTAACTGCAAGCTGACTTTTATGGAATTTTATAAATACATAAAATGGAAAAAAAGACTTGCTGAAAAAGCTGAAATGTTCCGAAAAAATATGGTGCACCAACTACTTCTGCCGCAACAAGTTCCATGTAATTGTGTTCTAAATAAAAAGTAATTATATTAAACTTTTTTTTTTACTTTCCTTCTACACCCCCATCTCAGTGTCGCGACGAGGTTCCAGCTAGATATGACAGCCCTAGGTGAGAAACTGCAGCGGCAAACACTCTTCGCTACACCAATTTACTGAAAGTGGTGCTCACAGAGTTAGAATTTCGGGTTGGCGCGAAATGTAAGCCGTCTGGGTCGGATGACAGCTATGCAATGTTGAAATATTTTTCTGCACTGTTGAACTGGATACTACAGTTACAATAATTCCGCGAAAATGTGAACTTGGACCACTAGGAGCCTTGTCACGGTCCGTGCGACTCCCCGCCGTCGGAGGTTCGAGTCCTCCCTCGGGCATTCGTGTGTGTGTGTGTGTGTGTGTGTGTGTGTGTGTGTGTGTGTGTTTTGTCCTTAGCGTAAGTTAAAGTTAGATTAAGTAGTGTGTAGGCTTAAGGACCGATGACCTGAGCAGTCTGGTTCCATAAGACCTTAACAAAAAAATGAGTTCATTGCAACGGAAAACAGTTGATCTTCTGCAGTATTGTCCTCCCCGTTCTACTTAAAATAGATGACGTAGACCAAGTCATCTGGAGAGAATGATCGTGACATTTAGCCCTAATAGAAGACATTAACATCCTCTGGCTTTGAAAGTGGTTTTTACCGCCAGTTTTAGCATTTTACAAACGTCGCTGCTAAGCGCAAGTAAATGAAGTAGTGCTACGCAATTTCCGTTGTGAAGCAACGTCTTCATCAGTTAATTTAGTTTTCATATCAATCTACGAAAATTAGAGTCGTCCGATATTAACTTGAAAAGTATTCCCTAGATATGAAAAGAACTAAATAACTACCGGTACTTTTTAAGATCCACTTGCCACAGAACGTCGCAACTATTTGGTTCGAACTAAATATTTACATATTTTTGGGCTACTGCTTCTGAAAATGACGAAGTAGTGTTAAATGCCTCCTTCAAGCACACCTGTACCAGCAACAGAATGAAGTTAAGAGGGATAATGGCAGTTATAATCGAAGTATTTGGTAACTTCGTACTCTGCAATGGTATTTCTCGATCCATGAAATTTCTTGAAACAGTGAAAATTTCAGAATGGCTTCGAATCGAGGCTATGGTGGCTAAAAGCGCTTTGCATGGCGTTGACGTGAGACTAGCGTAATTAACAGCGAGATAAGAGAATCCAGGCAGAGCACAGAAATTATAAAGTTCAGATTTGCTAACTGAAAACGGTCAAAACTTCGATATTTTACAACCCTTTATGCCTAGTCATTAATGACTGACTAAGTTGTTGTGATAGTCTCCGCCAGGCACGAAAGCTTTGCTTAGTTACAACGGCAACAGGTGCTTCGTTTCAATCCAGGCTCAGGACAAAAAGTTCGTCATCTCGTTTAAAGTTCAGCCGTGTGGACAAATGATTGCTTACTCATGAGTAAAGAGAAATTACTGGAGATACGATGTTCATTTTGAGGTTTCCATGGAGCGCATGCCTCTGTTAATCGCGGTGCTTTTAACGGGTTAGTTCAACATCCAGTTTATGACAAACCACTCGCATCAGGGATGACGTTTCACAGGTGTGGGAAAACCTTTTAAACGTCAAAAATACTTCGGATTGTCAGATAACTTTATGAGTCCAGATACTGTCATGAAATTCATCAAAATATATACTTTTGCCTAAAGATTGCTGGAATGACATGTGACGGAGTTAATTAACTCAAATCCGAATGTGTGTGGTAATGATTTTGAAATATCACTTATAGTAATAAAATTGATTTACAAGCGTTCAAAGGCTCTGAGCACTATGGGACTTAACATCTATGGTCATCAGTCTCCTAGAACTTAGAACTACTTAAACCTAACTAACCTAAGGACAGCACACAACACCCAGTCATCACGAGGCAGGGAAAATCCCTGACCCCGCCGGGAATCGAACCCGGGAACCCGGGCGTGGGAAGCGAGAACGCTACCGCACGACCACGAGCTGTGGACGATTTACAAGCGTTAAAGACAGTCTCATCTCTAATCACGTGTTTCCTAGTATTTGAAACATCGTGGTGTTTATTTACATTTGGACTTATTACCTCAAAGAACAATTTTCTCTAGTGATCTTTTGTGGTATTCAGTTTGTGTAGTCATACGCCTGTAGCGCGAAGAGTTTAGAGGACCTGCAAGGCAGCTGCGATATGTCAGCTCAAGCAAATCAGGCGAAATTCAGGTTGTTCAGATACGTTTGAGCATAATAGTAAAAGTATTGATAGGAATAGTGGAAGAACTTGTTAACACGACAGAATGGTGAAAACTGGATATATTAAAGATAGTGGAAAGAATGCAGAGGGGCAAAGGAAGGTGTGATGAACAGAGAAAAAGTTAAGTGTGCCGCATAGGCGCTGAGGAGGGCACTAAAACTGGAGTGGGTATAGTTGTGAGGGAGGGATTAAAAGAGGAACTAACTGAAATAAATGGCAGAGACCAAAATATCATTGAAAAAGAAAACCGTCATAATTTTACAAGGTCATTTCTCTGCTAGGATGAAACGGAAAAGTTGAGTTTGAACAATTATTACTCTTTACTTGTTATGACCAGCGCTAGGTAGCCAATCAACAAAATAGAACCCCATAGTGTAGATGGGCATCTCATCCACTAAACCTGATAGTAATTTGACTTTAGAAAGAAAACCTTAAACCTTTGGCAGGCTGCTACACGGAAGAGAGTTGAGTTTCAGTCCCGGTCTGAGGCAGCTGCCAGATGGAGTGACTGAACAATTTCTGTAATTCGCAATTAGCCCACTGTCTAAGACAGTAGTGTTTGCATGGCCACGTTGTAGCATAAAACTTATTCCTCGTTTCAGGTAGTGGTTTTCCTGTCGACCTAACCCTGGAATCAAAGCTACCCACAGGGCCATACTGGCATTGTCAGCGCACTATTCCATGTCCTGTGTCTTGTCTTCCAAAGCTGAAAAGTTGATCGAGAAGATAAGATTGATGTACCAACATTTTAGGGTGTTTTGTTTTTGACAGTTTTTAACCATTTTGGTGCAAGCTGATGAGATGAATTGTAGGCAGGTAACCATTCAGACATTGAAACATTATCTTTCTGCAAGGACTTCGTTTCCACCTTTTTTACATATTTGATGGTTTTTGAAAGATAAGTTAAGGCTGTTGGTAAGTGGAGTAATAGAGATACAGGCGTTTTGGACTGCTGAAAGCATTCGCTGCTTAATGAACTGTGATTTGTTAAGGCATGATAAAAGCCTTTGTGGTGTTCCCAACTAGAATTCTGTACAAAAAACAACAAGATGTAGCGAAAAGAAAAAGAATTGTTATTTTTATATATTTTGAAAAACGTCGAAAAAGTGAATATTTTGGTGGTCCACTTGGCAACAGTATCAGGGATTGATTACACTATTATAATAACATACGTTGAGCATTAAATACCTGGTTGGATTATTTTGAACAAGAGCAACAGATTGATTTATTTGAGATCGTTCTGAAGAAACAATATCATTTCTGTGCATTTTTATAGTCGTGATGTAGTCATACCCGGAACAACACTAAGAGACCTGAAGATTTATAGACTTTAAAAGAAATGCAACACTACACAATAAAAAAAGAGCTGATTCAGAAATAATAGGAAAGCGATAATGTTCCTTCTGCCTCACGCTGCGTTCGGCCCATCAGCGTGATCGTAATTTCTGGTGATGAACTAACACAAAATAATTAAGTCAAGTAAATGAGGAGATAGAAATCATCAAGGTTAATTTACTAAAATAAGCACACTTATCTTTAACACACATTTTTAAT
Organism: Schistocerca serialis cubense; assembly: GCF_023864345.2. NCBI lineage: Eukaryota > Metazoa > Arthropoda > Insecta > Orthoptera > Acrididae > Schistocerca > Schistocerca serialis. Next base: position 467,731,205 of record NC_064646.1, on the reverse strand, counting down.
GCTACGTACCTTTTCATATTAAATTACAATAGAAGACCATTGTGGTTAAATACTTTATACGTAACAGTCAAAATGTCCTCTTGATGCTGTCTGTTCGTAATCAATTAGAAGAAACTATATGTTTTCTGGTTGGAAAAATAACAATTAGCATATTCACTGAATATTTTCACATAAAATATAAAATACCGATGCGGAACGCAGCAAGTACCCGTCCTCCTTTCATGGAATACAAACAGTAAAAGGTGAGGCGCCCAATGACTCATTTGTCTTGAAACAACAGAATTCTTTTTAATGTCATTAATCGATACATGTACATAGAGATTTACAGGCACCGCTCAAGAACGGCAAAGATAAAGAATAATAGATTCTGTCGCTGCTATGCGATGGTTCATTTCTTTTACTTTACAATTGTTCGATAACTTTAGGCCATCAGGCGTTTACTATTGAGCGTATATTAATGTTTGTGAGGCGAAAATTACTAATATTACACTGCCTCACATGAGGAGGGAAGGAATGCCGAAGGTATTACCTTCATCCTCATGCCCATTGGAATATTTGTAATTTTTGGGTGTAACATACAGGTTATTAAAAGTGTTCATTTCGCATTCATTCTATAATAAAAGAATTAACGTTACAATTTGTAATTACGCACGGTAGATCATTGTGAATTTGTTCTGTGTTTCTAACAGTCTTCGAATGGATTCAGTTTTTCTTGAAGATTCTTAAAATTAAGGCTATAAGTACACATATTTACAAAGTTTATAAGGAAAAAAAGTCACACTTCATTTTTCATCGTTGCAAAAGTTATTTGAGTATCACAACTGGTACACAACTTTCTGTTTTGACTGTATTCATTATATTATCATCGTCTTGTCAGTTGATTGCTTTGACCATTATCGCATTTAATTATACACTTATTTTCGTCGCACATACACTATTTATGATAGACTTGGATTGTAGAGCGGCCATTGGTGAAGGCTTCGACAAGGAAGTCCGTGTCTTTCACTTTCAGGGCTCGGGAGTGGCTCTCCAAATTATTTCACGTATGAAACAGATAAAATATCTTATATTAGAATAGCTTACAAAATTAATTTTATATACATGTGGGATGGGACATAGGAAGGACCGGATCATTTGACTTTTTTTTTTTTTTTTTTTTTTTTTTTTTTTTCGTGTGCTTATTTTCATTCGAATCGTGACCTCTCGTTAAAGTTTACATTTCAACAGTGTTCTGAGGTGACCTTGTGACTTATCTCTGTGTATAATCAGTCATTATACTCTATCTTAGAGTCTCTCAGAAGGTTTATTATACACACAAAAATGATTTCAGTACTGGGTGTCAATGATTTTGCTGCAGGATGTAACGCACAGTCTAACATTCTGCATGGAGCCTGTTTGTTCTATATCGTGTCTCCCAACCACTTTCGCGCAACGACGCTCTGAGCGTGTTTTTTAGGGAATTGACTAGTTTGAACCTGGGACCTGTTGCTGGTAAGGAGACGCCAGACCACACATGACATGTAGAATTCAGAAGAGTTCAGTGAGACTAGCGATGATATAACCAAATACTTAATGATTTCAGCGTCAGCTCCACTGCACTCCCTGTAAAAGAATCTTAATACTAACTAAATTTAGTGGAAGGGGTTCAAGGCTTTCCTATTTTTAGTTAGCTGGTAAAATAACGTCGAAAAAGTAGTTAAGTTTACCACTGGAAATTTTATTCTACTCACAAAACATTGTTTATAAATTGCACTATTGATAAAAGGAAATGTTTTAATACAGGATGATAAAAACCAACTGCGTTCAACAAAATTGTGAACGAATATTCCCTAAATGGATTTCCAAGTTCTACAATGGATCGAAGGATGACCTATGCCATATCACATCTATAATCTAGGTTTAAATTAAGTTTCACAAAAGAGAAAACAATCAAAATGGTCTACAGTGACCCTCAATTATCTTTAATTACTTATCTAACTTGTCGTAAATTACAGTGGCTGATGTGGCTTCTCAATATCTATATAACAGAAAAATCATCGCGTTTCAGATTTTTACTTCAAGTGGCAAATGTGAACACCATGAGCTTTAATTGACGATCGACACTAGTATTACGCAAAATGGGGGTGTAACAGTTCTGAGTGAAGCTTTATGCGCTGTTATGCGGCATCGCGTGCGTTCATTACCTTGTCGGTGTTCGTCAGGGCGACGGCGGGCAGTACAGCTCCGCTCACCTCGCCGTCTCGGAAGCAACTCTCTCTAGCTTCTCCTTACTACAATTTACCGAAGTTGGTTTAAAAAAAACTATCTGGCTGTGTTTTCATCTGACCAATCAGGGTCTCAATGTTAACCTTAAGCTCCGCCTACAAAAATTCTGTCTATCCAATGAGAAACGTTATACTTTTCGTGGTGGGGCAATGTTTTTTAAAGTTTGCAGCGTAACAGAGACGCGAAAAAGTCTCACGCTAAAACATGCGGCTGGGGTGGCCCCTTTTGTGTTATCGTAAGATCTATAATGTTCTTCTGGAGGGCTCTAGCTTTTAACATGGGCTGGGGGGGGGGGGGGGGGTGGTCCTGACGTAACAGAGACGCGAAAAAGTCTCACGCTAAAACATGCGGCTGGGGTGGCCCCTTTTGTGTTATCGTAAGATCTATAATGTTCTTCTGGAGGGCTCTAGCTTTTAACATGGGCTGGGGGGTGGTCCTAACTGTTAGCTGGAGACGTGGGTGTCCGTCCCTTATCGTAGGGCCTTCTAACTTAACACGGTTCTGCTCTCGGCTTCTGTTCTCGTTTCTCCCCTCGGAACTGCGTCTGTCTCACGGTGGGAAGGTATGACGTGCATTTAGGCATTCTTGTGTTAGTCTGTGGTATTCCATTTGCTCACTCGTTACTCGTATTACTTTGGTTAATTTACTGTCACGATTTATTCGGAGCTATGTGACATACTACTGGATTTGCTTATCATGTCAGGGTTTTCATGGAAGGTGTTGGATTTGCCTGACACCTTACAGCAGCAACTGCTGTTGGCGGTTGAACGTCTGCATTATTTCGTCACATGGTGGCTCTCCGGCTCCAGTATTGCGAGTAGTCTTGAAATTCAGTCTGCACCGGAGCTTACTTGCAGAGCGTTGATTTCGCGTTTGAGGTGCCGTGCGTCGCTTTTGCTCGTCGGATCGTAGCTTTGTGCTTTTTAGATTGCTGGAGGCAAAATTCTTTCTGGTGTGTTCTTGACTGTGGTGCTTTGCACAATATGGGGCTGTACAAGTTACATAAGTGCTGGATATATTTAGGAATATGCGAAAAATGCAATCCTGCAACTTCGCAACAAAATCGCGCGGAATTTTCGACGGCAACAACACACCAAAAATACTTCGCCACAGTGGAATAATAAAAATCAAAAACAGACGATAATGTAAAGTGTATCTTGAAAATCATGTGAACAGCCGTCTGATGATGAACTTGCCAGTTCGAAACCGGTAACGGCGCTATTTACCTAATAAATAGCAGTATTAATAGAGGCTGGTTGCTGTTTTCTTCTCTTTAAGAATTAACCTACATTAATTGTACACAGCCACGGTCTCAACATGTCAGTTTTAGACAAAATAACATAACAGTAAGTCGATATTTTCCTTTTACATTTCTCTGGTCCGTAGTGACCCCATGAAATGTGAGTGTACCACAGAAGATGTTCAATGAAATTTCGAGGGATGCAAACACACCACCTCTCAGATGACTCTGACGTCTTATGAAATAGCGCTTGGTTATGTACTTTATAAAACTTTGACAACTTGTGGGCTGGATTTTCGTGAAGAATTTGTTCCACCTTTTTCCACTGTGGATCTGTATTTTGAAGAAGCTGAATCTGCCTACATAACTGAAGAAAATACTTTCTGTGAATTGGATCTTTCATTAACAAAATTTTATAATTAGACATTTGTTCCACCAGTTCGCTGGTTTCTGGTAAGCCCTCAGGTGAGCGACAAAGTGCATCATCTTTACCTTTTATATATACAATGTCAAAGTCATATTCCTGTAGGAATAAGCACCACCGAGTAAGACGGTGATGTTGCAACTTGCGTCTAAGGAGAAATGATAAGGCTTGATGGCCTGAACAGACTAATTTTTCTTCCATAGATATAATAGTTAAGTCGCCTAAAGCCCATACAACGGCGAGTGCCTCCAACTCCGTGACCGAGTAAGACTTTTCAGACTCCGATAACACTCGACTCGCAAAGCTAATCACTTGGATAGATTTGCTCGTGTCCACTACTAATTGAATCTGGAAAAGACAAGCGCCGATACCCACAAAGGAAGCGACTGCAGTAATGCAAAATTCCTTATCCCTCTGAGGACTATGGAGAATGTTACTGTTAACCAAACTGTCTTTAATTTCCTGAAATCCGTCTTGGCATTTCAATGTGAATTCTTTTGTAAAAGGTTGTGAAGAGCGAGATTGTTCAGTACTTGATTGGAAACAAAACGTCTGAAGAATGACGTAAGACCGATAAATCCTCTCAGTTGCCTTTTTGTAACAGGGGTTGGAAAGTTTTTTTATAGCAGACAATTTTTCCAGGTCAGGTTTAATTCCTTCATGGGTGATGATGTGTCCTAAAAATTTAATTTCACGTTTACCAAACTTTGATTTCTTAAGATTTGCTGTAACACCATACTCTCTGAATCGTTGAAATACCTTTTGTAGTAGGGCCACATGGTCTTCCCAATTTTTCGATGTTACAAGAACGTCATCCACATAGACTGTTACCTCATCTCAAAGTTCAGGACCTAGTACATAGTCAAGGGCTGAAATAAAAATTCCGAAACTCACATTTAGTCCAAACGGTACAACATTGAAATGGTAAGATCTACGTGCAAATATAAACGCAGTGTACTTCCTAGATTCCTGCGCAAGTTTTACTTGCCAGTAACTGCTTTTCAAATCGAGGGTGCTCAAATACTTATCTCCATGAAACTTCTGCAGATGCTCTTCAAGAGCCTCAGGTCTCGTTCTTATGGGTACTATAATTTTATTGATTAATCTTGCATCTAAGACTAGCCTTACGCTACCATCTGATTTTAGTACAGACAATAAAAGACTCGAATAAGGTAAATGAGATACTTCTATCACATTCCAGCGTAACATTTTCCTGATCTCGCACTTGACGGCTTCGCGTCTCGCATATGGAATGGAATAGCTTGTTCTACAGTAGGTTGAATGGGGCAGGACATCCATTCGATAATCAAAGCCTTTCATTACTCCAGGTTTCTTAGAAAATTCTTGAACGTAATCTGTTAACAAATTGTACAGCTCATTCTTCTGTTTGGATAATTCAGTGGACTCACTAGCTTTAACGTATAATTCATTCTGACCGGGAATTAGGTCTTTATGCTCATCGTCATTAACACTTTCAAGATCGGTCATATCCCCTGTGTGACTGTACTGTTGTCTTTTAGTCCATGGTCGTACTGATATTTGAAGCACACCAAAGTTTGTCTTCACCTTACTTCTTAACAAATTTACTGTTACTAGTTGCCGACCTGCTACCAGAGTACAAATTCCACACTCGATGTCAATTTTAGCTTTCGTCTGTCTCAAGAATTCCATACTCAGGATACATGGTACTGATAGGTTTTTAACAATAAGAAAAATGCATGTTACTGAAATAGACTCTATCTGGATTTGAAGCTGAGTCAGAAGATTTACACGTTGTGTTAATGGACCAATTGCTCCTGAAATGGTGCAACCTTGAATTGGATATTTGCTAAAATAAAGATAAGACATTTATATTAGCTCCTGTATCTACGATGGCTGTTACTGGTATGTTGGCGATTGATACTCTTATGAAAGCTTGAACTTGTTCGTCCAATGCGTCATCATTGTCTTTCGTCTCAGTGTCTGCTACTAGATCATCCCGTAAGTTTGTCTCTTTGTCATACCTAATTGCTTTAATTTCGTGTGGACTAAGGGACAGGGTGCCCCATTCAAACCTGCAGCATCCTCTAGGAGGCTCAAAGGTGCTGCTTTTAATTTTCCGCTCGACGCTTACTTTCCTGCTGATTTATATTTCTTAAAGTTTCCTCCGTCTCGAACTGGTGTTGGTTTTGTGGTACGAACTCGGGTGGAAATGGATCTTGTTGTCCTGGCGTATTCGCTTGCGCATAATAAATTTGCGTATTATGCGGGCGTTTAGGCTTCAGACTTCCCGAAGGTCCGTTCGCTTGTTGCGTGAAGTGTATATTTCGTGGCTGAAAAATATTTTGCTGTGGCTTGTCTTGATTGTAACCGTTACTGAAAGCTGTACGTTGGTCTCCACCTTGATTATGCCATTTATTTCCTTTCCACTGACGATTTGAATCGTAAGACTGATCGTTTTGATAATTAGCGTTGGTCGGTTGCGTGTTTCCGTATTTCCGTACTGATGTGGTGACGAATTATATATTGGATTGTATCTCTGGCCGTTATTGTACTTATTTTTGTATTTACTGTTGGAGTACGTAGTGTGTTTATTTTTGAAACCGTTGTGGAGTTGGTACTGGCCGTCGCTGTGACGCGCTTTCGCTCGGCCACCATTGTTGCCTGCGTATTCGGTATTGTGCTGGCCGCCTGCATTGAAGTGGGCGTGGCCAACATCAGCCCTAGCGTCCTCGTAAATCAGATCTGACGAGTCTAACACGGATAGAGGTGTCCGTATCGTCCTCAGACACGTTTACTAACTTTTCTCTGATCGCAATCGGTAGCTCAGTTTTTAGAATCATAATGTCTTTGGCGGTGATCGGCGAATCCCAGAACATGATTTTCACTAAATACTTTTCAAAATATCTCCTCAGACTACTGCGCTTACTGTTAAATACTTCGGCGTTGTAAACCTCTTTTCTCCATAATTTAGCTAAAAACATCTGTTCAGACTCCTGTAACTTTTACAAGAGTCGACCATTTCGGTTCCCCATAAGGCAGCATCGCCTACGATAAATCCAGTAACGAACTGAATTCGCTGGCGGTCACTCCAGCTATTTGGAAAAATTCCTGAAAATTTTCGGAGGAATACTATAGGATGAATTTCTCTTTTCTGCGGGTGAAAAGTCTAAAAAACACGGTGTTTGATCACGCTTTCCTCCTGCATCAAACTGACAAAAGTGGGTGGGCTGATACTCTGATTAAATTGTGCTTCTATAGAACTATGAGTTTGAGCGTTATCAAATGGTGAACGGTAATGTACCTGCTGTTGTTCATTACATCGTGGTGAATTATTCCACTCTCCTGACACGGGAGGTGGGGAATTTTCAACTTGACATTTTAGTGTACGAACTTCATCAACTATCTGTTGACGCCATTTAGGTAAATCTTGAGCTAACGTTCGTATTATCTGGCCTAATTCTGACATGACCGTGTCTCCTGTTTTTCCAGGGGCTGCCAATATTTCAAAGGTTACATTTTCGACAGTTTCCCTGAGTTCGTTCTTGATCTTGTTTTCTATGAATTCGTCTTTGTTTTTAATCCACTCTTGGTAGTGGTCGGACAATGCTTCGGCATGTGCCTTAACAGTCTGCTTCATTTGATCCCCTACTTTAAGAGTCTCAATCTGTTTGGAAAGATCATCAACAACATTCTCGATCGTGTCTATTGCGGTTTTAACTCCCTCCACCTCATCAGAGATTGCATTATAATCTTCTTTTAAGGTCGCAGCTTTTTGATGATATTCCATCACTTTTGAATTTCTCTCTCCATTGGCTGCTTCGATTTTTTCATCTAACCGTTTCGAGATACCCTCTATTTTTGAATCTATTTGTGTGTCAATTTCTAACCTCATGGTCGTTATGTGACTACTGATTTGGTTTTGGACATTACCCAACAGCGTATTTAAATCAGCTGTTATGTCTGCCTTTAGTTCCGCCTTTACCGAATTTAACCGTGCATTTAGGTCATTTATCTCCGTTTGCAGATCTGTTCTTACTGAATTTATGTCTGTTTTTACTGAATGTATGCCTGCTTTTACTGAATTGCACAGATTTATAAGGACCTGATCTTTATTATGCCTTCTTTCGGCCTTCTCTTTTTCTTCGCGGGACTTTTCATCTAATCTTTCCTATTTTTGACTTTCGAACTTAAGTTCCATTATTGCCTCGATCATTGCGGCTAAGTCATTTTTTTCAAATGCGGGAATAGTTTTCACACTAGGACCAGCTTCTAACACTTCTGTCGAGGCTGCTTCTGCCTCCGCTCGTGTACCTATCGCGCGTGATCGTAATAGATAGTGAGGTCCATTCGCATCACCACTGTCGTCTGCTTTTGCTTGTATCCGCTGTTTACCGTCAGCCATGTTCATGAATTATTTATCAAACGTCAAAATGCTACAGATATTATTTGTCACTGCAGTCAGTCGTTTGTCGGTAACGTAGTGCTTTGGCTTGCTGGGACCTAATATGAAATTTTAACTCTGAGTAACAACTGATATTCTCGTACGCCACGAGGACAAGATCGTTCCTGCTAATTACAAACAAATGAAATATCACACGTTTTACCAGTTTTGAGCGTAATTATCCACCATATTGTAATTTTTTTTGCTGGACTGGCAACAATGGTACACTTTCACTGAATTAAACTACAGAAGAATGGACTATGGAGAAATTGAAATAAAGCTGTTTCAAGGCGAGGAAAGACAGGTTTACGTTTGTGATCAACTTGAAAGATGCTACGTCACTACAAAAGCTTGGCTACTGCTTATGAAAATTTCACTTACTATGGCTGTCTTGATGGCTGTATTGCTGGATACTCATGAAATTTAGCCTTATCTTAAGTCGTTCTTCTGAATTGATTAAAGGTTTGTCTCACTTCTCTCTCTCGGTTGAATTGCATCCACATGAGTAAATGAAACAATTATTAGAACAAGCACAGAATTAAAAAAAAAACACATTCATAAGATGATTTTTGATCAAGTCCCTGTTCAGGCACCAGGTGTAGCGTCGCTCTTGGGGTGCGAAAAGAAAATTAAAGATTGTTGTTTTTATATGGTTCTGAGCACTATGGGACTTAACATCTGTGGTCATCAGTGCCCTAGAACTTAGAACTACTTAAACCTAACTAACTAACCTAAGGACATCACACACATCCATGCCCGAGGCAGGATTCGAACCTGCGACCGTAGCAGTCGCGCGGTTCCGGACTCAGCGCCTAGAACCGCTAGACCACCGCGGCCGGCTGTTTTTATATATTTCGAAAAATGTCGAAAAAGTGAATATTTTGGTGGGCCACTTGGCAACAGTATCAGGGATTGATTACACTATTATAATAACATACGTTGAGCATTAAATACCTGGTTGGATTATTTTGAAAAAGAGCAACAGATTGATTTATTTGAGATCGTTCTGAAGAAACATTATCATTTCTGTGCATTTTTATAATCGCGATGTAGTCATACCCGAAACAACACTAAGGGACCAGAAGATATATAGACTTTAAAATAAATGCAACACTACACAATTAAAAAAAAGAGCTGATTCAGAAATAATAGGAAAACGATAATGTTCCTTCTGCCGCATGCTGCGTTCTGCCCATCAGCGTGCTCGTAATTTCTGGTGATGAACTAACACAAAATAATTAACATTCAAGTAAATGAGGAGATGGAAATCATCAAGGTTAATTTACTAAAATAAGCACACTTATCTTTAACACACGCTTTTTTAATGCTACGTACCTTTTCTTATTAAATCACAATAGATGACCATTGTGGTTAAATACTTTATACACTCCTGGAAATTGAAATAAGAACACCGTGAATTCATTGTCCCAGGAAGGGGAAACTTTATTGACTCATTCCTGGGGTCAGATACATCACATGATCACACTGACAGAACCACAGGCACATAGACACAGGCAACAGAGCATGCACAATGTCGGCACTAGTACAGTGTATATCCACCTTTCGCAGCAATGCAGGCTGCTATTCTCCCATGGAGACGATCGTAGAGATGCTGGATGTAGTCCTGTGGAACGGCTTGCCATGCCATTTCCACCTGGCGCCTCAGTTGGACCAGCGTTCGTGCTGGACGTGCAGACCGCGTGAGACGACGCTTCATCCAGTCCCAAACATGCTCAATGGGGGACAGATCCGGAGATCTTGCTGGCCAGGGTAGTTGACTTACACCTTCTAGAGCACGTTGGGTGGCACGGGATACATGCGGACGTGCATTGTCCTGTTGGAACAGCAAGTTCCCTTGCCGGTCTAGGAATGGTAGAACGATGGGTTCGATGACGGTTTGGATGTACCGTGCACTATTCAGTGTCCCCTCGACGATCACCAGTGGTGTACGGCCAGTGTAGGAGATCGCTCCCCACACCATGATGCCGGGTGTTGGCCCTGTGTGCCTCGGTCGTATGCAGTCCTGATTGTGGCGCTCACCTGCACGGCGCCAAACACGCATACGACCATCATTGGCACCAAGGCAGAAGCGACTCTCATCGCTGAAGACGACACGTCTCCATTCGTCCCTCCATTCACGCCTGTCGCGACACCACTGGAGGCGGGCTGCACGATGTTGGGGCGTGAGCGGAAGACGGCCTAACGGTGTGCGGGACCGTAGCCCAGCTTCATGGAGACGGTTGCGAATGGTCCTCGCCGATACCCCAGGAGCAACAGTGTCCCTAATTTGCTGGGAAGTGGCGGTGCGATCCCCTACGGCACTGCGTAGGATCCTACGGTCTTGGCGTGCTTCCGTGCGTCGCTGCGGTCCGGTCCCAGGTCGACGGGCACGTGCACCTTCCGCCGACCACTGGCGACAACATCGATGTACTGTGGAGACCTCACTCCCCACGTGTTGAGCAATTCGGCGGTACGTCCACCCGGCCTCCCGCATGCCCACTATACGCCCTCGCTCAAAGTCCGTCAACTGCACATACGGTTCACGTCCACGCTGTCGCGGCATGCTACCAGTGTTAAAGACTGCGATGGAGCTCCGTATGCCACGGCAAACTGGCTGACACTGACGGCGGCGGTGCACAAATGCTGCGCAGCTAGCGCCATTCGACGGCCAACACCGCGGTTCCTGGTGTGTCCGCTGTGCCGTGCGTGTGATCATTGCTTGTACAGCCCTCTCGCAGTGTCCGGAGCAAGTATGGTGGGTCTGACACACCGGTGTCAATGTTTCTTTTTTCCATTTCCAGGAGTGTATATAACTGTCAAAATGTCCTCTTGATGCTGTCTGTTCGTAATCAATTAGAAGAAACTATATGTTTTCTGGTTGGAAAAATAACAATTAGCATATTTACTGAATATTTTCACATAATATATAAAATACCGATGCGGAACGCAGCAAGTCTGCGTCCGCCTTTCATGGAATACAAACAGTAAAAGGTGAGGCGTCCAATGACTTATTTGTCTTGAAACAACAGAATTCTTTTTTATATCATTAATCAAAGACCTTGTAAAAAATAACTAGACTCACTGATGGCGCTGCAGTCGCGGGATAATTTGAACCTTCGGCTGGACTCCATTATAGTGGTTGTAGTCTGATGTGTTGTGTAGTATTGTTGTGTATGAAGACTCAGATTCAACGTTGTATATTTGTTTGGGCGTACATACAGTATTTGTTACTCGTAATTCTACTGTCTGTACGTTCCAATCAAAAGAAGTACAATGGTGAAGAGTTGTGCAGCGATTAATTGTACAAATAAATTCGAGAAAGGAACGAATATTACATTTCACAGATATGTGAATATTTTAAGTTGTTTTGTATGTCAGTGCACTTGCTTAATAAATGTTTTTGTAACACGGTATTAGCATAATGTCTGTGCATCTATTTGCAGGTTTCGTTTCTCAAAACCACAGCTGCTACAAAAATGGTTACACGCTGTCAGGAGGCAAGATTTCCGACCGACAGAATACCATTTTATATGTTCTGATCATTTTGAAGAAAGTTGGCTGATCGTAGTGTTTTCATGGTCCAGATTAGGTTGAAACTTGATAATTTGGTCGTGAGTTGCCAAAGCACAATGCCATATAAAACACACTTTTCGTCATAAAATCTAAAGCAAGGTAGTCAGAAAATATCTATTAATATAGTAGGCAGATCTTCGAGTATTTTGATGCATTCTGCGTACATCTATCGTAAATGAACTACGAAAAATGCTAGGGGTCCAGTACATAACCTTTAGCTGCGGCAGATTCCATGTAGTACGTAAGATAAATTCATAAACAGTGACTAGTTGCTGTTTGTTCATAAATTAAGAAGTATATTGTAGTAAAGTGTTTAAATGAGGCATTGTGTTTGTGACCTAACTCAAGGGAAGGCATTTTATAACCAAAAGCGATGTATAAACATTCGAACTCCGCGCGTCAGTTTACCACTCTAATGGCCGCCGCCCAGCTATTCAGTTTGTCCGCTCTTCGCAGTCGACCACTCGTGCGGTTGTGGGGCCTGTCATTAATCGATACATGTACGTAGAGAATTACAGGCACCGCTAAAGAACGGCAAAGATAAAGAATAATAGATTCTGTCGCTGCTATGCAATGGTTCATTTCTTTTACTTAACAAGTGTTCGGTAACTTTAGGCCATCAGTCGTTTACTATTGAGCTTATATTAATGTTTTGAGGCGAAAATTACTAATATTGCAAAGGCAGCAAACCAGGGCCGGCGTAAGCCACGTGCGAAACGTGCTGCCGCACGGGGCGGCAATTTCCGAAGGGTGGCAAATCTGCCGCCCCCCCCCCCCCCCCGCTTGCTTTATTTTTTTTTTTTTTTTTTTTTTTTTTTTTTTTACAATCTCAACATTGGGGGCATTCGAAACCAAACCTCGGAGGGAGCGGCTTCGGCAACTGTGGCATGGCGCCTCGACTACCTGCCGGCCGCCACTGTTGTACAAGGGGAGGGAGGAAGACTAATTTCTTCCTCACCAAAACCATCAGGTTTACGCCGGAGGAACAGAGACGCAGAAGCAGTTTGGCTAACACGCCAGTATTCTTATGAGTGGAGCGCTGCCACCCTGTTACGCGCCGTGCGTTTACTCACAACTAATTTTGCAGAAGACGAAATCTAATTTGGAAATTCGAATGCAATGGTCGTTACTGCGGTTACATGTTTAGCCTGAAGCAACTTTGCTAGGCCCTTCAATGGCAGTTTCCGAGTGTTTTATTCTTCCTACATTATGCAAAAAAATGGTTGAACATCACTACAGTCAAACATGTCCAACACCTACAATGGCTAGACGTATTCCGAATGGGTAAATACGCTGCGAGTAATTACAAGGGATAAAGACATTGCTAATAAGCCTGGCATAAGTTGGGCTTCGACGTATTTTTGAATATTTTTGCTGTCCGTTTCTGAGTGATAGTCGGACGTTTTGGTTTTAGAGCCATGAGACACCTGTCTCCGCGTACATGAGCAACATTAAACTCTGACCGGCACTTTTGTTTGACAATACTACTCGCACGTTATCACTTTGCCTACATTTATTTACTGTATAATGCGTGTGTATCCATGTTTCATCTTAGTAAACAACTGGTCGCTTTGATTCTGATGAAAACCTGAGAAAGTATGGTCTTTTAGCAACAATGCCCTCTAGTCCGCACACCTTCTAAAACGAAAATCCATAGATAAAACATTGCTTCTAAGGTTTTCCTTGCTAACTTTGAAGCACATTTCTGTTTGACAAAAGTTCTGCAGTTTTTACAAAGTTTGTATTTCTTTCTATTCGTAATGCCATAGAAATTGCTGCCTGATAATACATTTATCCATATCATCGTTCACATACTTATTATGTGCTTCGTGCTTCATCTTCTTGGGCGCTAGTTTAACCGTAGCCTCGCTGTACCTCGTCACATGATCTAGTTCCTCGCACTGCCGCGTCACCACTTCGCCTTTCCAGGCAATAGGTATTGTTGCGTTCTCTGCAACGAAAACTACAGAATTAGTTTCGGTAGTTGGCCGAGGGAGTCAAGATAGGTCAGAAGCACTTTCATTCCGTTTCGTAAGAACAGAAGAATTGGTGCGTCCGAATTTCTTGCAACTTGGGATGTTTTCATATAACGTACAATTAGTATTGCGCATGCACGTTACTCACAAGTTAGAATTTTTCTCCTTCAAGATTGAAGAATAGGAAAATTTATTTTTCTAATGATGTTACTTCAAAAATTAGCAAGTCTGTAAATAAGCACTCGTCGTCCCAATAGCTAGAATGAAAATAAAGCGAAGACAAGTGAAGTGATATGGCGATGACTAATTTGTTACCCCTTATTCCATAATCAGACACGAAAGAAGTGACACATGGAAATTACGACAGATGTCGAGTGTCAGTTCTTTGAAATGAACAACCGCAGTGCAGTGAGTTAATGTATTTCGACTAGCATTAGTACCCATCGATACCCGGGTGTGTATTTGTTGCATTATTATGTTACTCCATCTCATTATTCTTCCTCTCTCCGTTGTCTTCCGCCCCACCCTTTAACCGTTTCACCTGCGTCTGTAGTGAAATTCGGCCTGAAATTCAATTTCACGTGGCTCAATTCTTATGACTTCATCTCCCAAACAGTGTACCCTACAGTAATATAATTTTCCGTTTACGTGCAGTGGAATATCAGGAAACTGTCTGCGAAGTGTGTTGCAAATAGAGTTAGCACACTGACATCAACAGTTAGTTTCACGTAATAGTTCTTTACAGACTGGATCGAAACACGTCCGACGATAGAAAAAGAGTGTCTGGCAGTGAATATAGGAAAAGACGGGCGCTGAAGGAAGATGACGATAAGAAGCCAAAGGATGCACTATAACGATATTTCAAGCCAAAGAAAGAACGACCTAGCAGCGGCGAGGGTGGAAAAATAGATCCTGAAAGTACAGAAACTAGTGGAGCTACTGTAGCTACATCTTTATCTTCAGGACATGACCAGAAAGTTGACGAACACAGTAGTGCGACCACCGCATACAGTAGCAATGCTGACGGTGGGCCTTCCATAACGTGTTCAACAGACCTCGTCTGGACTCAAGACCTGCTTTGTAACGAAAGCTCCGAGTTTGAAACATCAGGCAGAACTGAAATTAGGCGACCCGATTCGAAAAATACCGGAGGAACATCGGCCGAGGTACTCACCACCGGAGAAGGGATAGAAGGCGAGCCTAAACTGGAAGACACAATTGACTCAGATCCCGGAAGATGGCCGGAAATTATTACCGACTGCATTCGAACGACTTCGGTTATGCGAGGTCCTCCCGAGCGCATTAAGGAAGCTGAAGAATGTCCTAAAAATGCGGACAACCGGCGTTTCAGTCCTGTGCACTACAGCTATTCTTTGAATTTAGAAGAAGCAGATAGACATTGGTTGTTGTAATCAAAGAGCAAGGATGCTGTGTTCTGCTTTTGTTCCAAACGTTTTTCGTCATCTACATTAAAAATTGCAAAGAACGGTATAAGTGACTGGAGGCACATTGCTTCGTATCTCTAAAGTCACGGGAAGTCTACCGAGCATTTGAATTCACATAAAAAGTAGATCGTGTTTTCCGAGGGATCTAAAAAGTCACTAACTGTCGACGCCCATCATCAAAGGCTTCTGAATACTGAAAGCGAACATTGGAAAAACGTTCTCTTGAGCGCTTAACAGCAATATCTGCCTTTGGGAGGAAGTGCAGATACACTCTTTCAGCCTGACAACGTAAACTTCTTGAAACTTGTTGAATTATTCGGAAAGTTCGACACTCTGATGATGGAGCACCTGCACAGAACAAAGCAAAGTAAGGTGAGAACAAGGGTCATCATTATCTTGGAAAGAAACACAGAATGAAATAATCCATCTTATTGGATCATCTGTAACCAACAACATTCTATTAATGATGAAATCTGCAAAGTATTACAGTATAATTCTGGGATGCACACCAAATATTTCAAAAGTTGAGCAGATGACAGTTGTGGTACGTTTTGTCCAGGAGACAAGACTCGACGGGGTATACGATGTCCGAATACAGCAGCATTTCTTGGGATTTCTTCCAGTGCCCGATTCTTCAAGCTCCACTTTGACGCAGGTCGTACTCAAGTTCTTGGAAGATAAAAAAGTCATATTGTGTAATATGAGATGGCAAGGATACGACAATGGAGCAAACTTGAAAGGAAAGAAGTCTGGTCGCCAGAAAAGAATTTCAGATATGAACAAGAGAGCATTTTATGTACCATGTAGCAGTCACTCATTGAATCTTGTTGTAAACTATACCGCTATGTCTTATAAATATGCTGTTTCCATGTTTTCGACAGTGAAAAGCTTGTATGACTTCTTCTCGCCCTCCGTTCGATGTTGGGATGTCTTGAAGTATCTGCCTAACCTGTCGCTGAAGCCACTGAACGATACTAGGTGGGAAAGTCGCATCGATGCACTTGCTCCCCTGAGGATTCAAATTGGAGGCGTTTATGATGCACTGGTTCAGATATCAGAAGAATTCGATGGCATGACCGCTCTCGAAGCAAGGTCACTTGCGAATCAAATAAAAAATTACACCTTTCTCATTTCTCTGGTAATCTGGTACGACGTTCTGCTTCACATCAGTGTAGTCAGTAAGACACTCCAGATCATTGACATAAATGTTTCTGAGGCCGTGGAAATGCTTGAAAAAAAACGAAAGCCTATTTCGAGACCTGCAGAACAGAAGAAAAGTTTGGGTCTTTCTTGACGGATTCCAAAGAACTGGCTACAGAATTAGAGCTATAAGATCTAATGTTACCACGGATAAGTTTCCCGGCGATGAAGGAAGAAGCCAATACACTTTACCTATTAAGGAAGACAATAGATGACCCAACAAAACGTTACAAGATTGAATTCTACTATTATCTTTTAGATATAGTAACCACATCTTTGGATGAGAGATTCAATCAAAATAAATCTCATTGTGATTATTTTGATTTTCTCTACAACATCGGCGAGCTGAAGAATGCACCTCCTGACAGCCTGGACACAAAGTGTAGAAACCTCGCAGCGATTTTGCAAGATCATGAGTCAAGCGACAGTGATGCACTGGAGTTGAGGGACGAACTGAAAGTGCTTTCAATATTGTTGAAACCTGGAATAGGTTCAGAAGAGACTCTGGAGTTTATAGGAAGACATAATTTTTGCCCTAGTGTTAACATTGCTCTGAGAATTCTCCTATCACTCCCAGTGACAGTTACAAGTGGAGAGAGGAGTTTCTCAGAACTGAAATTGATAAAGACATATCTCATAGGTTAGAAAATTTAAAAAGGGAAATGGATAGGTTAAAGTTAGATATAGTGGGAATTAGTGAAGTTCGGTGGCAGGAGGAACAAGACCTTTGGTCAGGTGAATACAGGGCTATAAATACAAAACCAAATAGGGGTAATGCAGCAGTAGGGTTAATAATGAATAAAAAAAGAGAGCCACTTGTATGAATATCAAGTGCTCAGATGGAAACCCAGTTCTAAGCAAAGAAGGGAAAGCAGAAAAGTGGAAGGAGTATATATACTACAAACAGCATAGTGAACACATTATTGTGGCCAAGATAGACACAAAGCCCATGCCTACTACAGTAGTACAAGTTTATGTGCCAACTAGCTCTGCAGATGATGAAGAAATTGATGAAATGTATGATGACATTAAAGAAATTATTCATGTAGTGAAGGGAGACCAAAATTTAATAGTCATGGGTGACTGGAATTCGACAGTAGGAAAAAGAAGAGAAGGAAACGTAGGAGGTGAATATGGATTGGGGCTAAGAAATGAAAGAGGAAGCTGCCTGGTAGAATTTGGCACAGAGCATAATTTAATCATAGCTAACACTTGGTTCAAGAGTCATGAAAGAAGGTTGTACACATTGAAGAACCCTGGAGATACTAAAAGGTATCAGATAGATTATATAATGGTAAGACAGACATTTAGAAACCAGGTTTTAAATTGTAAGACATTTACAGGGGAAGATGTGGACTCTGACCACAATCTATTGGTTATGAACTGTAGATTAAAACTGAAGAAACTGCAAAAAGGTGGGAATTTAAGGAGATGAGACCTGGATAAACTGAAAGAACCAGAGGTTGTACAGAGTTTCAAGGAGAGCATAAGGGAACAATTGAAAGGAATGGGGGAAAGAAATACAGTAGAAGAAGAATGGGTAGCTTTGAGGAATGAAACAGTGAAGGCAGCAGAGGATCCAGTAGGTAAAAAGATGAGGGCTAGTAGAAATCCTTGGGTAACAGAAGAGATACTGAATTTAATTGATGAAAGGAGAAAATACAAAAATGCAGTAAGTGAAGCAGGCAAAAAGGAACACAAACATCTCAAAAATGAAATCGGCAGGAAGTGCAAAATGACTACACAGGGATGGCTAGAGGACAAATGTAAGGATGTAGAGGCTTATCTCGCTAGGGGTAAGATAGATACTGCCCACAGGAAAATTAAAGAGACCTTTGGAGAAAAGAGAGCCACTTGTATGAATATCAAGAGCCCAGATGGAAACCCAGTTCTAAGCAAAGAAGGGAAAGCAGAATGGTGGAAGGAGTATATAGAGGGTCTATACAAGGGTGATGTTCTTGAGGACAATATTATGGAAATGGAAGAGGATGTAGATGAAGATGAAATGGGAGATATGATTCTGTGTGAAGAGTCTGACAGAGCACTGAAAGACCTAAGTCGAAACAAGGCCCCGGGAGTAGACAACATTCCATTAGACCTACTGACAGCCTTGGGAGAGCCAATCCTGACAAAACTCTACCATCTGGTGAGCAAGATGTATGAAACAGGCGAAATACCCTCAGACTTCAAGAAGAATATAATAATTCCAATCCCAAAGAAAGCAGGTATTGACAGATGTGAAAATTACTGAACTATCAGTTTAATTAGTCACAGCTGCAAAATACTAACGCGAATTCTTTAGAGATGAATAGAAAAACTGGTAGAAGCCGACCTCGAGGAAGATCAGTTTGGATTCCATAGAAATGTTTGAACACGTGAGTCAATACTGACCTTACGACTTATCTTAGAAGAAAGATTAACGAAAGGCAAACCTACGTTTCTAGCATTTGGAGATTTAGAGAAAGCTTTTGACAATGTTGACTGGAATACTCTCTTTCAAATTCTAAAGGTGGCAGGGGTAAAATACAGGGAGCAAAAGGCTATTTACGATTTGTGCAGAAAGCAAATGGCAGTTATAAGAATCGAGGGACATGAAAGAGAAGCAGTGATTGGGAAGGGAGTGAGACAGGGTTGTAGACTATCCCCAATGCTATTCAATCTGTATATTGAGCAAGCAGTAAAGGAAACAGAAGAAAAGTTTGGAGTAGGTATTAAAATCCACGGAGAAGAAATAAAAATTTTGAGGTTCGGCGATGACATTGTAATTCTGTCAGAGACAGCAAAGGACTTGGAAGAGCAGTTGAACGGAATGGACAGTGTCTTGAAAGGAGGGTATAAGATGAACATCAACAAAAGCAAAACGAGGATAATGGAATGTAGTCGAATTAAGTCGGGTGATGCTGAGGGAATTAGATTAGGAAATGAGACACTTAAGGTAGTGAAGGAGTTGTGCTATTTGGGGAGCAAAATAACTGATGATGGTCGAAGTAGAGAGGATATAAAATGTAGACTGGCAATGGCAAGGAAAGTGTTGTGACTTGGCAAGACAACCAAGCCACTCTGAGGAAGTCGAAAGGCACGCGTTTAAACTCACGCAGGCTTGCGTGAGGTCTGGAACAGTTAAAGGAGTTGAGTCTAGTAAAAAAGGTATGTAGCTTCTGGAATACTTAACTTTAATCCATAATTGGTGAACATCGGTTTGACGGTAGATGCATCACAAGATAAATAGCAAATGATAATGGCATCTTGCTAGGTCGTAGCAAATGACGTAGCTGAAGGCTATGCTAAATATCGTCTCGGCAAATGAGAGCGTAATTTGTCAGTGAACCATTGCTAGCAAAGTCGGCTGTACAACTGGGGCCAGTGCTAGGACGTCTCTCTGCTGTGTGGCGGCGCTCGGTCTGCAATCACTGATAGTGGCGACGCGCGGGTCCGGCGTATACTACCGGACCGCAGCCGATTTAAAGGCTACCACCTAGCAAGTGTGGTGTCTGGCGGTGACACCACAGAAAGCATTTCTGAAGAAGAGAAATTTGTTAACATCGAGTATTGATTTAAGTGTCAGGAAGTCGTTTCTGAAAGTATTTGTATGGAGTGTAGCCATGCATGGAAGTGAAACATGGACGATAATTAGTTTAGACAAGAAGAGAATAGAAGCTTTCGAATTGTGGTTCTACAGAAGAATGCTGAAGATTAGATGGGTAGATCACATAACTAATGAGGAGGTATTGAATAGAATTGGGGAGAAGAGGAATTTGTGGCACAACTTGACTAGAAGAATGGATCGGTTGGTAGGACATGTTCTGAGGCATCAAGGGATCACCAATTTAGTGCTGAAGGGGAGCGCGGAGGGTAAAAATCGTAGAGGGAGACCAAGAGATGAATACACTAAGCAGATTGAGAAGGATGTAGGCTCCAGTAGATACTGGGAGATGAAGAAGCTTGCACAGGATAGAGTAGCATGGAGAGCTGCATCAAACCAGTCTCAGGACTGAAGACCACTACAACAACAACACCTCCGATCAACGATGAGCCAAACTCATTTGAATGACCTTGCAACAATATCCATTGAGCACGAGCTTGCAGAGGACTTAAATTACACAGTTAGTGTGAAAGAGTTTGCACAAGCAAAAGCCAGTAAGGTTCGATTTGTCTAGTATTTTTTTAAATTTTTGTATTATGATCGGTGTCTTGGTTATTTACTGTGTTGTTTCTTATTTTGTTCAACATTAAATGGTTAGTGTAAATATTATTGTTAAACCAAATGATTGTTAAATTGTAAGTATATTTTGTTTCTCGTTGAATACATTATCTGTTCACAACCACTGAAAAATGTTTATTTACATTAACTGTAAGTTCATGTCGCGCGTGATTAGCCGAGCGGTCTTAGGCGCTGCAGTCATGGACTGTGTGGCTGGTCCCGGGGGAGGTTCGAATCCTCCCTTGGGCATGGGTGTGTGTATTTGTCCTTAGGATAATTTAGGTTAAGTAGTGTGTAAGCTTAGGGACTGATGACCTTAGCAGTTAAGTCCCATAAGATTTCACACACATTTGAACACTTTGTAAATTCACAAGGCTTGTTAAAATTAGCTAGATTTCTTCAATCAGGTTTGACTCCAATTTTGACCTGGTGCCCAGTGACTGTTTTGTATAAATCTGTAGAGAATGTCACCAATCAGCTGCAATTTTTGTTTTTATTTTCCAGATCTACATAGATTTCGGGCACAGTGTGGCTATTCTCAGTGCTTTGAGTTATGTTTACATCTATACTGTCATGCTGAACGTAACTGTCAACACGACAGTTTCGATGTAAGCACATATTAAAAGCTTTGAGACTGGCCACTCAGTGGCCGAAACCTAGGTAGATCTGAAAAGTAAAAACAAAAATTGCGATTGATTACTGACATTTCCTACAGATTTGTTTAAATAAAATTCCACAAACATTATGTAAAAAAAAAAAAATTACAGTGGGGGGGGCGCAAGTTAGCAGCTCGCATGGGGCGGCACTTGGGCTTGCGCTGGCCCTGCAGCAAACTAAGATTTGTATATTAACTGCAATGTGTCAAGTTTTAGAGTTTTAGACAATCAACTGATGGGCTTACTCTAATGAATAAATGCCAGGAGAAGGCAAAGTTTGTCAGACACTGACTGTATTCTTTACAAGTACCTGTACCATGAGAAGATTATCGGGAAGAATATGAGACACTCAACATCACAGTGCCAACAGAAAAGGTGAGCAGTGCTTACAATTAGTACAGGTCCCTTCTGTCCACCTCAACAGATGAGTGGTCAGAGAAGTTGACTGCCATGTGAGGGACCTCGGTTCAATTCCCAGTACAGCCAGGGAGTTTTCATAAGTGAGAGGACTTTTACGAGGTGCACTCAGCCTCATGAGGCTGGCTCAAGAGCTAGTCAACCAATTAGTAGAGGTTCTGAGGTCAGGAAACCTGACAACAACCGGGAGAGTTGCGTGCTGACCACGTGGCCTGCGGTATCGCCTCCGATGATGCCATAGGCAGAGGGTGACATGGCGTTGGTGGAGCCTGTTTGGCCTGTACAGGGCTAGAACGTGAAAAACTTTTTATGCGCTAGAATGAGATTTTCACTATGCAGCAGAGTGTGCGCTGATATGAAACTTCCTGGCAGATTAAACCTGTATGCCGGACTGAGACTCGAACTCGGGACCTTTGCCTTTCACAGGCAAGTGCTCTACCAACTGAGCTACCCAAGCACGACTCACACCCCGTCCTCACAGCTTTACTTCTGCCAGTACCTCGTCTCCTACCTTCCTGACTTTATAGAAGCTCTCCTGTGAACCTTGCAGAACTAGCATTCCTGAAAGAAAGGATATTGCAGAGACATGGCTTAGTCACAGCCTGGGGGATGTCTCCAGAATGAGATTTTCACTCTGCAGTGGAGTGTGTGCTGATATGAAACTTCCTGGCAGATTAAAACTGTGTGCTGGACCGAGACTCGAACTCGGGACCTTTGCCTTTTGTGGGCAAACTGCTCTCATAGTAATTTTTTAAATTTTTATTTCTGCAACAATGATTTTATATCAGCTGGTCTGCCTCATGTATCATTATATCCAAATGATTTATGCATGTTAAGCTACATCCAGATCTGATGGTGGCACCTTTAGTGTGTTGAATCCAGGCATCTAGTAAACAGTGTTTAAGCAATCTTGGCTTTTGAATTATTTATACAACAGAGTGATCACCCCACAACACACTGTGTGTTCGCTGCATATACCAGCTTGTTATAACCATTTGCATAGCTTTTTATATTGACGACTAACAACCAGCTGTCCTCTGGGATGAATGGCCACTGCCAAAGTGTGGTCAAGAGCAAAGTAGTCCACCCTGTTGGACAACATGAACATAAGGTGCTTGATTTCAATGGCTGCTTCACAACCGATATCATCTGGCTCCTCCTCTCCACCACCAGTTTTGAACTGTGCAGATGGGAGTTATCCTTATAACATATTCTCAAAAACTATCCCAGCCTCAACCCACAGTAACCTACTGTTCCCACACCCTCCACCCAACAGCTTTCATCCACATCTGTCCTATAATTGCCTCCTTTTTCACATCTCCCAATCTCACGGTGTGCTTCCCGCTGCCAATGCACCTGCTCATTCTTTCCCTCTCCTTGCTCCTCTCCTTTTCCACTTCTCACTTTTTCTCTCGAACCCCACCTCCCGACTCTGCACCAGATAGTCTTATCAGGCCGCCATCTTGTCCCTGCCTGTCAGACACTACCTTTCTGTTGCCCCTTCCCTCCTCCCCCTTCCCCCTTCCTCTCCCTTCCCTTTCCTTGCCCCGCTCCAGATTGCTACTTACGCGACAGTCATATTCCAGTCGTAGCTGCCCGTGACGGTCATGTGTGCATGAGGTGTGCTTTCTTGTGTGAATGTGTGTGTGTTTCCTTTGCTGAAGAAGGCTTTGCCCAAAAGCTATAATGTGTAACCATCTTTTCATTGTGCCTGTCTGCAACTGACTGGGTCATCTTTATGGTGAGCACCAATCAATCCTTTTCCTAATACCACTGATATATCAACCTGGAGTTTACATCGTTTGATTTTACTTTGGGATAAGGAGGAGTTGAGCAGGGGCATATGATCTGATGAGGAAGCTGCAGGTATTCGAAATCTGTTCTGGATGGTGTAGGGGGAATAGTGCATAGGCTAAGGTGACATCGGAAATCTGTTAAAAATGTCTTGAGAGGTGCTGAAATTTAGGAGGTTTGAATGTCTACTTAAACAGTAATGAGATGATAATAATAATGAGATATGCTGTAATTGAAAGTTTGTTAAAGTGAGGCTCCTACACACTTTGAGGGGGGGGGGGGGGGGGGGGGAGAGAGTTGACCAGTACAAAGGGATGACAGTGTCACCATTCTCAGACTTGTCAAGCTACAGTGGGAATGATGGAAGGAGGCACAGCAAGTGGCACGTAGAAATGTAAAGCATGCATCCTGCAACATTTGCCTTGAACTTGCTCTGTATCTCATGTCTACTGCAGGGTAACCCACAACCCAAATGCTTACATATGGGGTACAGCCACAACTGTGAACACTGATGGTTGGAGTACAGTTGTGAATACACTGCCAAAAAGCCAGCAGTGAGCAAGATATTTGCACAATGTATGTATAATTGTCTCTGGCCAGGTAGCTGGCACAATAGCCACTGCTACGCAAATAGGGCATTTGCATAGGGAGCATAGGAACATATCATCTAGGCCAACCATTCATAACTCACAGACTCCTATGTGCTCACCAGAGAAAATCTGTGGATGCCTTTGCAGATAACCATTCCACAACCCCCATTTCTCTCTAGACTTATAAGGACAAAATCCCCCTCCTCCCGCAAACATCATCCTTTTAAAACTTGTGCTTATGCATGGGCAAACCCATTTTCAGCTAGGCAGCCTTGCTAATTGGAATGAAGTGTCATGTAATTATAATTATGATACCTAAAAAAATAAAAGTGCATTATTATTAGTTTGTGGTGATGCTATAAGACTCTTATATACTGTCTGCAAGAACACTGACTGAGGACGAGATATGCCACGGTTCTCCTATAGAATAAAAAGGCATGTAACTCACAAATTATCAGTGATGCAACATCACTTTAAGACAAGTAAAAAGGTATGGATCTAATCTGAAGTATATAAATGCCTACCACACTCAAATGAGACTAACCAATGGCCACAGTACAGCAAATATAAATTATTTTTTATGTGCACAGTCATGGACTCACATAAGTCACTGCACTTCTCCAGCAATACAATAAAATAGGCGACCTTAGTAAGCTGCAAAGATCAAGCACAGTCTGTTGATAAGCATTTTCTCCAAAGGCTCAATTACAGTTAATTAATTTAATAATTAATCACCATTTAGGGAATTTACTTGATCCTCACCTTGTGTTTTCTTGTACTCTTGTCACAGACTTGGTAATGCCTCGAAAGTCTGTGTATATCAGCATAATGTTTACACATTCCCTGAATAGATACTGACCTACCTATCAAAGGAGTGGCAGTGATGCTGAAAAAAGAAGTGCAGCCAATGACACACATATAGTTGGAGTACATCCATCCAATATTTGAGAATGAAAGGACTTAGTGATTCCAACAAACGTTACATATAATTTCAAACTTTTACAGATTTTTCCTCATTTACAAACCCCATAAAATGGTGAAAGGAAAAAAGTGTGTCACTTACTACATTTTTTGTTGTTCACAAATCTGACCAATTAGGCATGATGTTTTAGTTTATTACTTCTTTGCTACTATCCCCATTTGAAACACATTTCTGGGAAAGTATACATATATGTTGCTGAATGTACCTATAAAATTACTTCATTGTACGACCCATAGTTCAGGAGATAGAACACCATAAACATTGAGCTGTGTGAAAATGAGACTGCAGTATGAAATTCGCTAGATATACAGGAGAATTATGTGTACAAATATGTGTTTAATATACATGTGAAATACGTGTGATGTGTGCATATACAGGCAAAGCTATGGGTAAAAAGCTCCTCCAAGCCCCTAGATCAATTTCAACCATACTTGGTACATATGCTACTTACTACGTACTATCTGGAAACAAATACTGTGAGAGTAAGAACCAGGAACACCCTATTAGGGTACAGGGTTATAACACACAGAGAGATGGGGAAGGAGGAGGACGAGGTGGACAGGCAGAGAGTGAAAGGGGGAGAGAACGTAAGATTTGGGGAGAAAAAGATGGACAGAGAAATGGAAGAGGAAGATATGGGCAGGCAGAAGGGGAGGAGGAGATGGACACAGAGAGAGGAGTAAATGGACAGAGAGAGCCCTCTCTCTGAGGGAGCAGGGCTAATAAAAGATTGGAATAAATATGTACCCAGTCCACACTGGGGACTCAACTAATATGCAGGGTGGACCATTTTAATCCATAACAGGGAATAATTCGGGATAGAGATGAGATATAGTAAAGCGTTTTAGATAAAAGTTGATGGTGGCAGATAGGGTCATGCATTGCTACTAATGGCCATGACTTTGAACATAATTTTCAATGTTATTTGGAGGTTAAAGTAATTTTTTCAATGGGAACCCTGATATTTGATTAAAGATTTGAAAAGATCAGCACATTTATGTATAAAGTGATGCTTTCTGAACAAAGAAAACACATTATTGTAGGGCATTCTCAGTTTGAGAAGGCAACGAAAATAGATGAGCTACCAGTGTTATGTTGTAACACAATTTATGTGCATAATAGTCTGGTTTACTTATTGAATTTGAATCAGATAAAGTAACTATTAATTACCACTATGTGGTCGTATCGCAGTAGACCACTGCACAGTCTACTCGAGTGCTCTTGTACAGTGCCACTTGCAGAGCAGATGAGGGGGCAGTCGTCTGGAGCCACAACGCTTTAGCCTTGGGAGCGTACAATGAGAGAGAAGAGTCGGCCATGACCACAACCTGGAACACTGTTCGTGTTTCAGTGCTAATTTGAGTGGTTAATTCATCAAAACTACAACTATTTTGCTTGTTTGGTTGAGTCAGGTAGTTACAATGGCTGACTACACTCCAAATGAAATTGTAGACATGATTATGATTTTAGGAGAGTGCAAGGGTGTTTACGCCTACATGGCTGCACTTTATGCTGGACATTTTCCCAGCAAATGACACTCAAGTAATGTCACTATTGGCAGTCTCACTGACAGAGCCCTGGATGATCAGTTATGCCACGTACGTCTTTGTCACAACTATGGAGAAAATGATAATCACATCTTCGCCATTCACACAATGGTGCAGCTAAACCCTCATATTAGTTCACAGAAAATTCAAAGTTCTCCGAATTCTAAAGGGATGGAGACTACATGCTTACCATATCACATTGACCCAAAACTAATGTTTCAGAAGTTTGAAGAATGTCTTGCTCTTTGCCATTGGGCCATACATCATCAAGAGGTGTTCACATCAGTGCTGTCTTACAAACTGTGGTGAACTAAAAAGGCACAACTGTCATCACTGGTTGGATGTCCATCCACACTTGTACAGATCTGTTGACAACCAACATCATTGAAGCCTTAACATTTGATGCGGAATAGTCAATGGCTATATGAGTGGTCTCGACTTTTTTTAATGGTAATGTAAATCATCATAATTTTTTTAGAAATGTTGAGAGACCATTTACCTGGCCTATTTGAAGATGATACCTGACAAAGAATGTGGGTGCAGTTGGATCTTCACCAAGGATGTAGAGTATATATTATTACCACCAACTTTCAAATCGCACAATGATCACCATTCAAAGATAAGGGAAATAAGAGCTCGTATTGAGGTGTTCAGACAGTCGTTTTTCCCTTGCGCAATCCGCAAGTGGAACAGAGGGGGGTGAAATATGACTTTGGCGTGAATTGTGCCCTCTGCCATACACCGCTTGGTGGCTAGCAGAGTGTAGATGTAGAAGGTGCCCCACCACGTTACTCACTGATTCTTTAAATTAACAATAGCCACACCAATGGATTTGACACAGTGAACCAATTCCATGACTCGCTTATTCATCTTATCTGTCTTCCCCTGATTTTTTACCTTTGGGGATATATGGAAAACAGTTGTTACAAGCAGCAGCTGATGACAAGAGAAGATGTTACCAAATGCATCCCAAGAGCTTGTGTAGCCATTTGACAAGATGTCCTGCTTTCCACTGACAGAGATTTCTTAAGGAGGATTAATTTGTGCATTGAAGCAAATCTTCATTGGTTTGAGCACATGCTCAATGGTTAATTTCCAGGTGCAAAGTGATAAGCTAGGGCCGATTGTATAAAGCATTTAATCTCAGGTTAAGGCAGAAAAGACCTTAAATCAAGCTTAACTTGGAAATTTGCAATGTATGAATGTTGTTAATCCTTGATTACATTTCTGTGAAGTTGAATCGTAGTTGACTGGCGAAAACCTGCAGTTCAAAGTCAGGTTCAGCTCTAATTGTAAGTTTATAGTGTAATGGCAATGCAATTCATTCCTTTTGTTTCTAACAGATACCAACTGAGATAGTAAAAAAAAGTAGTTGTTAACGCAAAAATGGTAAGTGAATATGAGACTACACCATTCTCATGCCACTGATGCTCAAAATACTTTTTCAATCTGGAAGGTTAGGCTAAGGAACTTACCGGCTACCATGAGTACTTAATGATCAATCTAGTAACAGCTCTTGGGAGATGACTCATAATTTATTTGATTAGTTCAGACATTTTATGGGCATTTAGCAGCAGGGTAAGAAAGGAAAATTCAATATGTTTGCAGTGAACAGTATGGCAATTTTGACAGCAGCCAATAACGATTCAAGATTACATATATATGTTCTCTTTTGGCTCAAGTAGCAGTAGCTATGACATTTGTCTTTTTTTTTAACTAACAAACATATCCTTAAACTGCTAAGACAATTCCACATGCATTGATAAATAGAACATAAACAAGTATTTTGAAATAAACTAATTAACCAGATAAACCTATTTCATTCATTCCGGTGACTCAGAGGTTGTATTGTGAACTGCAGTGCAGAAGATCACATGTTTGAACCCACATTGATTTTTGTAATTTTTTTCCGAATTGTTATTACTTTCTCTACTTTATTGGTAATAAAGATAATTGTAATACTATTTCATACCACTGAAACCATACCGTACTCACCATTTTCCTAACATTCTGGTCCACTGCCGGGCAAATTTCTGTGTGCAGTAACAATAAGCAATGTGAATTACATTGTTTCTTTTCATGTACTTTACAAATATCTGAACATTCAAATGTGCCCACAGAGGATGACGATGACGAGCTCCTTGCACATTCCATGAGAGGATGAACCCACTCTTGGAGCTAAATAAGTCATTTAAGCTGATGTTTCATTTGTGAAAAGTACTGTAGAGCAGTTGCAACTAAGACTCAGAGACTATCTGATGAAGCCGATCAAAAGAAATTAACCACTGACTCCGATGTAAATGTTGCTGTTAACCTTAAGATTTTATACCACAAGAACCTTTCAAATAGTGGTTGGTGATCTGTTTAAAGCAGACATAGCAACAGCTTGCAGAGCTGTTCCTAAGGTATCAGCCTTACGAGAGAATTAAAGTCTACAGCAACTTCTCTCTATGCCTTTACCTTATAGGCCACAGTGACTTGATCTTTCCTTTCTTCCAGTTATATTTTTATACTGGCTCAACATAATTTCCAGCAGTAAATCTTTCTTGTACTGAGAGAAATTTGACCATCTCTTCTTTTTCTGTTTAGTTGCTCCCATGGTTATGGCACAACACCTTCAATAATACAGTGTATCTATGATGCATGATAAATATCTGCAGTTGAAATGCAATAATTGTATCGATAGTCAATTTTAGCGATGTTGCCAAGCATGTTATGTGCTGCATAAAATAAAAGCTGATCCTGCTTCAAGAGATCCAAACTTAGTGTTAATATGTTAATTAAAACTTAAAGTTCAGATCTCTCATTGCTCTTTCAAAATCTGACATCACAAATAGAGATTCCATGATACAAAACTCAACCTACGAATGACCTTCAATAATTACCTTTAGGTCATGGTTATTGGTGACGATACGTGACCCCTTAAGCCCCTTCCAGTTTGTATCTGACATTGTATTTTGCTATATTCCTCCTCTATTCCAAGTTAATCCCTACTACAACAAAAAACACGTATTTGCTTGGTTGACCTTCATTGAACCTTGCTATGACCTCGAATACTGTTCCATTTTATGTGTAAAATTTGCTGTTCTTTTCAAATCTTAAAAAAATATGAGGGTTCCCATTAAAGAAAATCACTTAAACCACGAAATCACCTTGAAAATCACATCCAAGGTCACGGCCATTAGTAACAAAGCATACATAACCCTCTTTGACAATTACAACTTCACAATTCTTATGTAAAACATTTTGCTGTATCTCATCTCTATCCTGGGTTGTAATATATAGCACACACATGAACATATACAGGTGAGACATTTTAAACTGTTTTTGGACACATCTGGAAAACAACTAATCAGATTATAGAAAGGTTGTGATGAAAGTTGTTCGCCCGGAAGGCAGACACCCAATGACAACAAACTATCTTCCTACCCCACCCCAGAGTGCAGGGGGGGGCAGGGGGGGGGGGGGAGATTAGTTTTGAAATCTTAAATAATAACATAGATTTTTTTATTGCAGATTCAGGTTCTGCAGGAAAAAATATGTAACTTCTGTATTTAACATTTTTCCGTTGTACAATAAATGGCACTGTAATCGATGAACACAAAAATAGTTCGAAAACATGATACTTTACTTTGGCCATGTTATTGGTGCAAATTTCTTTCCTTCTTCCTGGGTAAAACTGAAAGTAATTTTTAATTAATTGGTAAACAGACCAATGAGTTCTTCGGACTGCTTCCCACTCCATGACATGTGTGAAAAAAAATTACATCAATAAAATGGACAAAGTAATGTATTAAGCTTTGGATAACCAAGTTTTTTGCTGTAAAAACAGGTTTCCCATTAAAGATTTTAGAGTAACTGCTTTTCTAGCTTCCTGGGACCCTAATCTGATGTGTATTTGTTCTGTTATAATCATTTTTCAATGGTTATAATCCAAAAAATGTTAACTGGAAAAGTCATGTATATTTTTCCTACAAAGTCCAAATCTGCAATAAAAAATTGAGGTTGATTTCAAAGTTGATCCACCTCCTCCCCCTGGGAGTGAGGACGATGGGTCGAGGTTAGTGTTATTAGATGTACCCCTTTGAGATGGAACAACTTTTATTACAAACTTTTCTTTAATAAATGTATTTATAAATAGAACAAAATGCTCTGTTAACTGATCAGTCATTGTTCATGTAAGTAGTAATAGACATTGCCAACAGTTCCACATGTGTGAAGTGTTGGGAGTCCACTGTTATACTTGCAAACTTGTGCACTTGCTCTCCTTTCAATGTTGGATGAGTTGACTTGTACTAGACACCAGACTCGAGTAAAGTGTTTTCGGTTATGTGGGCAGTGTCAGAGATGGGGGAGTCGAGTTTCAAAACAGACACAGCGAGTTTGGAAGTGACATCACATGACTCGATGGAAGAATATGGAGCTCATATTTTATTTCTACACTGCAGACGAGATACTTTAGCTGGAGTGGTTGCGTATACTGTGTAGCTCTCTTCCCCCAGGTGAGTATTTTGTAGCACTATGCTTCACACACAGTGTCACTGGTTGGAAGCCTCAGAAATTTTACTAAGATGTCAGATAACCCAGTAACTTAATAGGTGATTTATTAAGTGCTGTGTGGTATTTGGCTGAAAATCAATAACCCTCAGAATTTTTGCTACTATGTGACACAATCCAGTGTTGTAGTGGTGACTTGACAGGGAGTTTGTCTGTCACAGTTTGATATTTCTTATATGTACAGTACCTTTGTTCGCAAATCAGCAATGCTTACAGAATTTGCAATGAGGTCATTATTTCAACAAACATGTATGTTACTTGCATATGCACTAAGTCACATACACTAGTAATGAAGTTGTGGGTTAGCAACAGCAAACATATTGGGCCCATGCTGTGTTGTGACTGGCTGAGAGCATGATGGTTTCAACGCGACATTGAGAGCAGTGGGTCAGAGCTTGCACGGTTTGGTAAGATGTGTAAAATTGAGGAAAATTAGTGAAAAATATGTAAAATTTTGGAGGAATGAGCGTACTTACAATTCTGCCTGTGTTTGACCTCTGCTGATGCTACGACTTATATTATATTAAACTGTTATTAACAAACAGACCTTGGGTGATGTGAATAAATGTGTTTTGTCATTAACATATAGACTGCCTACGGCTTCTCCCTCCATAAGTGTCACAGTTATAAAACAGAAAAAGTGTGAAGAAAATTGAAAATGGTTGGAAAATACATAAAAATGGAGGACATCAAGAAATGTAGAAAAAGTGGAAGAATAAGAGTACTTCCATATATGCCAGAATGTGCTCTCTGCTGATGCCTCAAATGATGAGATATTAACAAATAAAGCTTAAGTGATGCGACTTAATGTAATTCATTATTAACAAGTTGACACAACCTACAATCTCTCCCTATGCCGTCCACCTCCAGAGGGAGGTACACCCATTTAAGTGTCCCAGTTATAGATGAAGAAGATGGGGAGGGGCAGGAGGATGGAGTGCATCTACATCTACATATATAGTCCGCTAGCCACCAACCAGTGTGTGGCGGAGGGCACAATTTGTGCCAAAGTCATATTTCCCCCCAGTGTTCCACTCACAGAGTGCATGAGGGAAAAATGACTGTCTGAATGCCTCAGTACGAGCTCTAATTTCCCTTATCTTTGAATGGTAATCATTGCACGAGTTGAAAGCTGGTGATAATAATATATGCTCTACATCCTCAGCGAAGATCAGATTTCAGAATTTAGTGAGCAGCCCTTTCCATTTAGTGCATCATCTATCTGCAAGTGTATCCCACTTCACACTTTCTATGAGATTTGTAATGCTCTCGCGATGGCTAAATGTACGTCACAAATTTTGCTGCTCTTGTTTGGATCTTTTCAATCTCTTGAATGAGACCCAACTGGTAAGGGTCCCATGTTGTTGTTGTTGTTGTTGTGGTCTTCAGTCCTGAGACTGGTTTGATGCAGCTCTCCATGCTACTCTATCCTGTGCAAGCTTCTTCATCTCCCAGTACCTACTGCAACCTACATCCTTCTGAATCTGCTTAGTGTATTGATCTCTTGGTCTCCCTCTACGATTTTTACCCTCCACGCTGCCCTCCAATGCTAAATTTGTGATCCCTTGATGCCTCAAAACATGTCCTACCAACCGATCCCTTCTTCTAGTCAAGTTGTGCCACAAACTTCTCTTCTCCCCAATCCTATTCAATACCTCCTCATTAGTTACGTGATCTACACACCTTATCTTCAGCATTCTTCTGTAGCACCACATTTCGAAAGCTTCTATTCTCTTCTTGTCCAAACTGGTTATCGTCCTTGTTTCACTTCCATACATGCTACACTCCATACAAATACTTTCAGAAACGACTTCCTGGCACTTAAATCTATACTCGATGTTAACAAATTTCTCGATTTGTTCACAACTTTTGTGTGATACTACTTTCCTGTCTACAGCATCACTGACAAACAGTCTAATGTTGCTGTCAATACCATCAACCAGATCATTTACGTAAATCGTAAAAAGCAGCAGACCTTTTACGCTGCCCTGGAGCACACCTGAAGTTACACTTGTTTCTGTTGAAGTCACCCCATTGAGAACGACATACTGCTCTCTGTCTAATCATAACATGTAAGCTTTCACGGCCGGCGTCTTTATTAATTAAAACTTCTGGGCTGAATTGCCGTGGTCCATATATAAAACTTCTTCTCCTTCCTGACGTTTCGTTGCCTACTGCTGGCAACATCTTCTGAGGTAAGTCGGTGACTGGCTGCTAGGCGCTGGTGGTCCCATTTATATAGAACGCTTAGATGGTGCCACCACTCGTCACATGCTTTCAACTTTAAAACGATCTCTGGCTAGTGCCATTTCTAAAGATTACTAAGGTAATCGATTGTCACTTCGTTGGTATAAAGTCGACCGCCATATCTTGTCTAGTTTTAATCCTCCTCCTTTTCTATTACAATTATTTCCATGCTTGTAGCTCTCTATAGCTTCTCTATACATGCGAGTATTTTAATGTGAGGTCCTAGCTATCACGTTGGTCTCACGAAATTTTATTTCATGATCACTGTCTTTGAAAACATGTTCCGCTACAGCTGATTTGTCAATCTGTCCCAATCTACAGTTCCTTTTGTGTTCCATTAGGCAGGTATTAACACTCCTTTTATTTGTTCCAATATACACCATGCCACAGCTACACGGAATTTTATACACACCTGGGGTAGCTAAGGGGTGTCGTGCGTCTTTCACCGATCTTAAACTTTCACTAATTTTCTTGGTAGGTCGAAAGATTGTCTCCACTTGAAACTTGTCCAAAACTTTACCAATATGGTCCGTGATGTTATGAATAAATGGAAGAAAAACTTTTTCAGCCAACAGTTGTTGTTGTCGTGTGTTTTCGGACACTTTTCTTCTAGGGTGGAGTGCTCGATCTATTTCCTTGTCAGTGTACCCATTTCTCTTGAAAGCTGTTCGCAAATGGCTTAATTCATCATGCAAGTAAATTGGCTCACAGATGTTATTAGATCTGTCCACTAAAGTTTTTATGACTCCTCTCTTCTGCCTAGGATGATGATTCGAATTCTTATGTAGGTAACAATAAGTGTGTGTGTGTGTGTGTCTTTCCTATATACCTTGTGCCCCAAAGTCCCATCTGCCCATTTAATAACCAATACATCCAAAAAATTTTGTTGTCCATTACTCTCTTTCTCCATGGTGAATTGTATCTTT
Organism: Schistocerca serialis cubense; assembly: GCF_023864345.2. NCBI lineage: Eukaryota > Metazoa > Arthropoda > Insecta > Orthoptera > Acrididae > Schistocerca > Schistocerca serialis. The sequence goes on along the minus strand of NC_064646.1, from coordinate 467,696,742 downwards.
GGATTGAAACTGTTTATGTGCACCAAAAAATCACTCAGTTCCTCTTCAGCATGATTCCATATCACAAAGGTGTCATCCACGTATCGATACCATTTCAAAGGGCTTTTTTTGGCTGACTGCAGCACCTGTTGTTCGAAAAATTCTATAAATAGATTAGCAATAGCAGGGCTTAGAGGGCTACCCATGACCACCCCATCAATTTGTTCATAAAACTCGTTGTTATATTGAAAATAAGTCGAGGATAGACAATGTCGAAACAAAGCCATTATATCAGTAGGAAACATATCAGCTATGTAAGAAAGAGCTTCGTCAACAGGGACCATGGTGAACAGGGATACTACATCGAAACTGACAAGGATGTCACTTGGACTAACTGTGATCTCCCTCAGTTTTTCGATAAAATGCATGGAATTTTTAATATGAGTGTCAGTTTTACCTATATACGGTTGCAACAAAGGCGAGAAGAATGTTCCATACAGCGCAAGTGAACCGTATTTATTTACGCATGGAACTGGCAAAGCTTAACTACATTGAACCTACTAACGAGGCATATGAGAAATGTACAAAGTACTAGCTTCCACAACTCTGATACTGCTCACAACATTAAGAACACAGCGAGAATAATGGCAATTCAGAGGACAAAACTGGAAGGTTAAATAGTCTGTACACACCCCAAGAATGGTGCCTCATGAAACTTACTTCCTCTACCGCCTCCTCAGAGCGATCTGTCAATCTTCATTGCGGATGTCATGGATGCAGCAGGACACAAACTCACCAGCACTCGCAACATGCCAAAGACCTTTTAAAGGGACTCCCCCTTCTAGCATTACTTTTCATCAACAGAAGTAGTCGATACCAAAAATAATTACAACTTTTTAAACAAGTTAATATTATCTCTGCTGTTTTTCCAAAAGAATTTTGTATGGTTTTGTACACGATGTGAATTATTTCAGGCGATAATCCATAAAAAGAAATTGCTTTATTTTCATTGTTACAATCGATATCTACTGGCTCTGTATGTACAGTAAAATATTTCCCTTTTCTTTTTTTAGAAATATTTGAAATTACAAAACATGTGGTACATTTAAAATTTCTATAATTAATTGCACAATCCGATGATATTTATTATATTTACTTCTGGATTCATTTACAAAAAAAATGATATAAATTGGTGGAGGTTCAATTGTCAAGAAAATTTGTGAACTCTTTGGAATATTGTTAGTACTGCAGAATAGCGGAGTAGTGGACAGGCTTCTGTTGTGATCAGATGTGTTTTTATTTCTGGCAATAGCTATGTAATTTTTGGTTTTCAAGTGGAAATTGTAAAGACAGTGTGATATAGAAAAATGTGAAAGAATAAAAATTACAGAAACAGAAATATATATTCAGGCAATACTTCAGCATTGCTTATGTCAGTTGTAACCATGAGAACCTACAATGTCAAAAATTTTATCTTCAAGAATCAGCCACTAGATGTGAAGAACTGAAGGCAACTAAGAGAAAAGAAGATAAGTAAAAAGTTTATTGTAAATCTTATTCTTCTCAAAGCTTATTAAATAGTTTATTATGAAGTCAATGACAATCAACAAATGACGTGAGGGAGGTGTAGACTATAAGTGGTGGGGCCGTCTGGGATCAATTGGCTGATAATGAAGTTTTGTCTGTTGCAGAAGAAGGGAGAGCAATTTGCATCATTTGCAGTTCATGTGCAAATGTATTTCTGATCACTCAAAGAAATAAAACTGAGCAATGCCTGACAAAGTTGTATCAACAGTGACAATGTACTACCAACAATGTCGAACTGGATCGAATGAAAGAGGACTATACAACTAAAACCATGGACATCAAAAACAAAATATAAGCACAAAATATTTGTGAAATTAATTTTTTGTGATATTGTGTTCTTGTTATCAAAATGATGATTAGATTAGATTAGATTAATACTTGTTCCATAGATCATGAATCTGACACTTTGTAATGATGTGGAACGTGAGAGAGAAGGGTAGCAGTGATATTGAAGTGAAAGCTGTACGACCCAGCAAAGACATATATGAACCAAGTGGAATCTTAGTCAGCAAAGAAACAGTAAAAACTGATATTTTGAAGTTAATTTTGGTAAACCTAGAGGCCTTTACAAATGTCTGCTTGTGTCTGTGTATGTGCGGATGGATATGTGTGTGTGTGCGCGCGAGTGTATACCTGTCCTTTTTCCCCCTAAGGTAAGTCTTTCCGCTCCCGGGATTGGAATGACTCCATACCCTCTCCCTTAAAACCCACATCCTTTTGTCTTTCCCTCTCTTTCCCTCTTTCCTGACGAAGCAACCGTTTGTTGCGAAAGCTTGAATTTTGTGTGTATGTTTGTGTTTGTTTGTGTGTCTATCAACCTGCCAGCGCTTTTGTTTGGTAAGTCTCATCATCTTTGTTTTTAGATACAATAATTGAAATGATAGAGATGACAATGGTAATAACTGCAAAAACAGAGATAATGGTAACTTCTATCAGGATCAAAATGTTAATAGAGACAAATGAACATCAGCAGGATAGGAATAATGGGGATAATCATGAGCATTTTAATGGAAGAAACAATCATAGAAGTAACTACTCAGGAAACAGCAGTTTGCCTCAATTAAGGTCCAGTTTTGGGGCGAGGAAACACATCAAGCACAGGACCAATTTACACTTGCAAGTAGACAATAATAACAGTATTAATGATATGGTACAGGTATCTGAAGTTGAATGAAGGAATATCAGATTTCTCATTTATGTTTTGATCAAAAGTTTTTGAATACTATGTTTAATTATGGTGGTGTAGGCACTAATCACAAACCAGAATGTGAGAGTAATGAGAAACTTTAATGTAGTACGTACTAATGATTTCTTATCCTGGTCAGAAAATAGTGTTATTGATGTATGTAAATCAGGTGTTGACTGAACTGGATCTGAACTAGATGGTATTTTTGACGTATATGTAAATGAGAGCTTGGAAATAACTGAGGTTGGATGGCCTGAGACTCGTAGCTTATTGCAAATGAATGTAGGTGTTGATGGAGATGAGACTTGTGTTGTTAATGATGTTGTTGGTGCAGAAATTTTGAAAAATTTAATGATGATGATGATTATTAGGTGTTTGTAGAGTTTAAGAATAATGATGTTTCAGAGTTATTTATGAATGATGTTGACGATACAGATAAGGTAAGAGATATAACTGATGATGTAAGTGAGAGTCATGGAATACCAGCCCAGTGAAAGCAGTTTTTCATTAATGTCATGCAGAGTAATGATCCAAACAGTAAAGGTGAGTTATCTATAAGCCTAGAGAATAAATGTGAAAACTTTTTGAAGTTTTTTTGGGGCCAGATTGATGATAACATAAATAAATGTGAATTCTGGAATAACTTAGCTGTGGTTAGACAAAATTTGTACCCAGATTGGTGGAATGAAGTGAAAGAAAGTCTAAGCATGAAGTGTAATTTTGACAGTAATATATATTGTGTTCCTTCTGTAATAAATGATGTTAGTTGTGCTATGGAGTCGACATTGTGTTCAATCTTTAGCTGACAATATGAGTAACCGAAGTAATGCTATGATAACAATAAAGTTGAAAAATTCAGTAGAGACAGTGTGGATATTGCATGTGATGAAATTGAAAGTGACCTTTTACTTGAAGTGTCTAACAACAGTGAAGGCGATTCAGGTTTGGGGTGTCCTTACATTAAGATTAAGATTGATTAGTGGGAAAGTAGCGGTTTGACTGATACAGGTAGCCCAATTTGAGGTATATCTGAACAATTTAGAGACAAGATCCACTGTAGTAAGAATTTTGTGGAAATGTACGTTGCACATGTAAAGATAAGAGGAGCTACTGCTAAGCAAAACCAAATATGTAAAATGTCAAGTACTGTTAACTTTTAGTATGGAAGATAAGACCTTTGAACATGGATGCATAACAACCCCTAGTCTGGAAGAAAATATACACTATGTTTACAGATTCATAAGACTAAATAATTGTGTTTTGTTTGTCATGAATGTAGTATGTAAGATGATGCGATTTTTAGTTCTGTCTTAGCTACTGACTGAGTTTAAATCCATGATACACTACATAATTGTGATCTGTAATAGATTTGTGCTTTAGAATTTGATACATATATGCCATGAGTCTAAATGAGTAGATCCTTTCACAATGTTTATAATTAGTTTATAATTAGTAACCCCCCCCCCAAGAACCATGGACCTTGCCGTTGGTGGGGAGGCTTGCGTGCCTCAGCGATACAGATAGCCGTACCGTAGGTACAACCACAACGGAGGGGTATCTGCTGAGAGGCCGGACAAACATGCGGTTCCTGAAGAGGGGCAGCAGCCTTTCAGTAGTTGCAAGGGCAACAGTCTGGATGATTGAATGATCTGGCCTTGTAACAATAACCAAAACGGCCTTGCTGTGCTGGTACTGCAAATGGCTGAAAGCAAGGGAAAACTACGGCCGTAATTTTTCCCGAGGGCATGCAGCTTTACTGTATGATTAAATGCTGATTGCGTCCTCTTGGGTAAAATATTCTGGAGGTAAAATACTCCCCCATTTGGATCTCCGGGCAGGGGACTACTCAAGAGGATGTCATTATCAGGAGAAAGAAAACTGGCGTTCTAAAGATCGGAGTGTGGAATGTCAGATCCCTTAATTGGGCAGGTAGGTTAGAAAATTTAAAAAGGGAAATGGATAGGTTAAAGTTAGATATTGTGGGAATTAGTGAAGTTCGGTGGCAGGAAGAACAAGACTTCTGGTCAGGTGACTACAGGGTTATAAACACAAAATCAAATAGGGGTAATGCAGGAGTAGGTTTAATAATGAATAGGAAAATAGGAATGCGGGTAAGCTACTACAAACAGCATAGTGAACGCATTATTGTGGCCAAGATAGATACGAAGCCCACACCTACTACAGTAGTACAAGTTTATATGCCAACTAGCTCTGCAGATGACGAAGAAATTGAAGAAATGTATGATGAAATAAAAGAAATTATTCAGATAGTGAAGGGAGATGAAAATTTAATAGTCATGGGTGACTGGAATTCGAGTGTAGGAAAAGGGAGAGAAGGAAACGTAGTAGGTGGATATGGATTGGGGCTAAGAAATGAAAGAGGAAGCTGCCTGGTAGAATTTTGCACAGAGCACAACTTAATCATAGCTAACACTTGGTTTAAGAATCATGAAAGAAGGTTGTATACATGGAAGAACTCTGGAGAAAGTAAAAGGTATCAGATAGATTATATAATGGTAAGACAGAGAATTAGGAACTAGGTTTTAAATTGTAAGACATTTCCAGGGGCAGATGTGCACTCTGACCACAATCTATTGGTTATGACCTGTAGATTAAAACTGAAGAAACTGCAAAAAGGTGGGAATTAAAGGAGATGGGACCTGGATAAACTGAAAGAACAAGAGGTTGTACAGAGTTTCAGGGAGAGCATAAGGGAACAATTGACAGGAATGGGGGAAAGAAATACAGTAGAAGAAGAATGGGTAGCTTTGAGGGATGAAGTAGCGAAGGTAGCAGAGGATCAAGTAGGTAAAAAGATGAGGGCTAGTAGAAATCCTTGGGTAACAGAAGAAATATTGAATTTAATTGATGAAAGGAGAAAATATAAAAATGCAATAAATGAAGCAGGCAAAAAGGAATACAAACGTCTCAAAAATGAGATCAACAGGAAGTGCAAAATGGCTAAGCAGGGACGGCTAGAGGACAAATGTAAGGATGTAGAAGCTTATCTCACTAGGGGTCAGATAGATACTGCCTACAGGAAAATTAAAGAGACCTTTGGAGATAGGAGAACCACTTGTATGAACATCAAGAGCTCAGATGGAAATCCAGTTCTAAGCAAAGAAGGGAAAGCAGAAAGATGGAAGGAGTATATAGAGGGTCTATACAAGGGCGATGTACTTGAGGACAATATTATGGAAACGGAAGAGGATGTAGATGAAGATGATACGATACTGCGTGAAGAGTTTGACAGAGCACTGAAAGACCTGAGTCGAAACAAGGCCCCCGGAGTAGACAACATTCCATTTGAACTACTGGCGGCCTTGGGATAGCCAGTCCTTACAAAACTCTACCAACTGGTGGGCAAGATGTATGAAACAGGCGAAATACCCTCAGACTTCAAGAAGAATATAATAATTCCAATACCAAAGAAAGCAGGTGTTGACAGATGTGAAAATTACCGAACAATCAGATTAATAAGCCACAGCTGCAAAATACTAACACGAATTCTTTATAGACGAATGTAAAAACTAGGGGAAGATCAGTTTGGATTCCGTAGAAATACTGGAACACGTGAGGCAATACTGACTGTACGACTTATCTTAGAAGAAAGATTAAGGAAAGGCAAACCTACGTTTCTACCATTTTTAGACTTAGAGAAAGCTTTTGACAATGTTGACTGGAATACTCTCTTTCAAATTCTAAAGGTGGCAGGGGTAAAATACAGGGAGCAAAAGGCTATTTACAATTTGTACAGGAACCAGATGGCAGTTATAAGAGTCGAGGGACATGAATGGGAAGCAGTGGTTGGGAAGGGAGTAAGACAGGGTTGTAGCCTCTCCCCGATGTTATTCAATCTGTATATTGAGCAAGCAGTAAAGGAAACAAAAGAAAAATTCAGAGTAGGTATTAAAATCCATGGAGAAGAAATAAAAACTTTGAGGTTTGCCGATGACATTGTAATTCTGTCAGAGACAGCAAAAGACTTGGAAGAGCAGTTGAATGGAATGGACAGTGACTTGAGAGGAGTATATAAGATGAACATCAACAAAAGCAAAACGAGGATAATGGAATGTAGTCGAATTAAGTCGGGTGATGCTGAGGGAATTAGATTAGGAAATGAGACACTTAAAGTAGTAAAGGAGTTTTGCTATTTGGGGAGCAAAATAACTGATGATGGTCGAAGTAGAGAGGATATAAAATGTAGACTGGCAATGGCAAGGAAAGCGTTTCTGAAGAAGAGAAATTTGTTAACATTGAGTATAGATTTAAGTGTCAGGAAGTCTTTTCTGAAAGTATTTGTATGGAGTGTAGCCATGTATGGAAGTGAAACATGGGCGATAAATAGTTTAGACAAGAAGAGAATAGAAGCTTTCAAAATGTGGTGCTACAGAAGAATGCTGAAGATTAGATGGGTAGATCACGTAACTAATGAGGAAGTATTGAATAGGATTAGGGAGAAGAAAAGTTTGTGGCACAACTTGACCAGAAGAAGGGATCGGTTGGTAGGACATGTTCTGAGGCATCAAGGGATCACCATTTTGGTATTGGAGGGTAGCGTGGAGGGTAAAAATCATAGAGGGAGACCAAGAGATGAATACACTAAGCAGATTCAGAAGGATGTAGGTTGCAGCAGGTACTGGGAGATGAAGAAGCTTGCACAGGATAGAGTAGCATGGAGAGCTGCATCAAACCAGTCTCAGGACTGAAGACCACAACAATAACAACAACAACAACATAATTAGTACTACAAAAATTAGGAATAGTATCTTAGTAAATATGTGTGTGTCACCTTATTAGTTCATTTTTTCATTGCATTTGGCTCTGTTTATTAAAATTTCATATGTGACCACTTTTTAATCTCATCTGACGTAAATCCTTTATACTTGGTTTTGCAATATAAATAGGGAGAGCATACGCTGTGGGATGTGAGTAATGTACTGAACAGTATATTTAGTACATTAAACAAAGTTTCAGGATTTGATGTGAATGCTAGACAGGAGGTTACCTATCCACTGGAGTGTGTGATGAGAACTCTAGGCAGGAAACAGGGACAGCAGTGGATCCACACTCTCCATTGTCGTACGGCTGTACCCTGATGGACCAGTTGCCTTACAAGATATCATAGGTGCTGGGTAATGTACTAAAGCATCTGTCAACTACATCAGTGTTGTGACAGAGATTTGTAAATTGTTAACGAAGACTGCCAAAGACAGTGTTAGTCCACATAAATGTGTGTTTTTTCAAGCAGGGGGATTGACTTGCCAATACATTATGTAACTTTAAATCAATGTATGTTTTTTTATCAATTGTAAATGAATTTTTCTAGGTATCTATGGACATAGATTGGTTTGTATGAACAATTAGCAAATAGTGTGGAAGACATGTACTAGTATAACCAATATAACAAAATGTATACTTCTGCTTTCGTACACTGATGTGTAAGTGTGGTTTGGATTCATGGGTCGGTCCCCACATCGCATATCCTTTGATTTATGTGGCTGATTGACTTTGTGCTACCATATTTACTCGAATTTAAGCCGTACTCGAATTTAAGCCGCACTCGAATCTAAGCCGCACCTGAAAAATGAGACTCGAAATCGAGGAAAAAAAAAATTTCCTGAATCTAAGCCGCACCTGAAATCTGAGACTCGAAATTCAAGGGGAAAGAAAAGTTTTAGGCCGCACTTCCAAATCGAAACAAAGTTGGTCCATTGTAATACGAGGCACAATTTAGGTTGAATGAACGGCGATACGGCTGTAGTAGTTTGGTTCGAGTCGTAAGCTTAGCAGTTAAGCTTTACCAGGTAGCCGTTGTTATGCGTCAGGCCCTCCGTCCGTATTTATACAGATGCCCTTCCTTTTTCACATGCTTCGTCTGGTTTGAATTGATTGCTTATTTTTCTTTGATCTGACAAGTGCAGTTCTCTTTGTTATAGGTGTTTCCGTCACTCAAAGCTAAAAATGCATTATTTTAATGTGTCATGCATTGTTTGTCGCATTCTGAATATGAGGGTTTACGGCCTGTCGCCGCTTGCGGCATGGCTTGCTTTTGTGCACGCTACCGCCGCTTACAATAAAAAAAAAACAAAGAGAGAAATCGTCTCATTAGCGAAACAATGGCAAGAGACTGCTATTCGTTGCTACTTACACTGCTGCTTTCTTTGATAATGATCAACAAGAACCAAATAATAGACTGCGTATGATAGAAGATGTTCTGAACGAGAATTTAGCGAAAATTTTTTCCGTTTGAAAATCTTTGCAGACGCCTCTTTAGTACATTACATTATGCACAGAAATTAGAGTCATCTTAGATTTAAAAATCTAGTCAATTGCCGTGCTTCATTTCTGACTGTATCACTATTAGGCATAAGAATAATACGAATATAAACATGACATGGTATGTATATTCTTCCGCGTCTGCTGTTGTCTCACTCTAGTTTCGTAGTTTATTAGGCGGACAGGATTTAAATGAGATAGCAGCAAACACGAAAGAATACATGGCAAAATGTTTATATTCGTATTATTCTTATGGTGAAGAGAATACTGCATGTGATTCACAATTCATAAAAGTTCCTATTAGCAACCATTTCTTCTCACAGTTAGGAAAAAATTCAGAAAGCAGAGTTGGCCATATTGACAACTATCCCAAACAGTCTTGCCAGTCGGATTTTCGTTGAACATTGAAATGCTGCTACGTTCGAAGAGGAACAATACGGAATTTGTATTTACTTCGTCGGATAATGTATGAAAATGCAGTGGTCGAAACTCGGGGTGGGAAAAAAAAGCTCGTCTTCCACCTTTTTTTAAATTTATTTACTGACGCACAGATCTTGGTGCCAGTATGTGCCTTTGTGCCTGTGAAGCATGCCTGCGTAGCGCTATTTATATTCGACGACAGAAGTTAGTTGTGGCGGCACCTACCAACATTTTTCAGAACTTCCGCTTATTTTGCACTCGATTCTAAGCCGCAGGCGGTTTTTTGGATTACAAAAACCAGAAAAAAAGTGCGGCTTAGATTCGAGTAAATACGGTATATTCCTACACATGATTAAGTATATTCTTCTGATCTGTACCTGTTACGAGTTTTTCGAGTTGGCTCACTTGTGTACACTTAGGCCTTGAATTTTTTTTCCTCTTCTCTTTTTAACATTTTGAAGGTGCGATTTTATGGATGTAAGCTTGCAATTTGTATTTCTACTAATTTACATTGTCTCTGTGTTTATTTCTATAGTTTAGTTTTGTAATAATGTAGTTTTGAGTTTGTATTATTTGTCTTGTGACAATATGCTCCACAGATCTGAAAATCTGAATGACATGTCCTAATACATGTGTAAACTAGGACTTCTATAGAAGATTCTTTCCTTATGTTTTCTGTAATATGTTATGTATCAGATACTTCTATACATCTGTACTCTACACACATCAAAAAAAGTTTTGCATAACCCTAGTTCCCAGAACTCCTGAAGATAGACATTGTGGATATTGTATCACAGAGACAGTCCCTTTGACTATTCAGAGATGTCACTAAACCCACCCAAAGATGTAAACAACCATGCATGGGCAGCACCTATTACATGGAGCTGATCAGTTCGTCCTTCCACCAGGAAGGAGGTACACGGTTCATGTCTGTAGTTCAACCAGACCTAGGTGGTCAATACTGCAGTTCGATCATGTCCACATTGTTACTTTGTGCCAGAAAGGGCTTTCAACAAGGAATTATCCAGGCATCTTGGAGTGAACCAAAGCGATGTTTTTCAGACATGGAGGAGATGCAGAGAGACAGAAACTGTCAATGACATTCCTCGCTCAGGCTGCCCAAGGGCTACTACTGCAGTGGATGACCGCTACCTACAGATTATGGCTCAGAAGAACCCTGACAGCAATGCCACCATGTTGAATAATGCTTTTCGTGCAGTCACAGGACGTCATGTTACGACTCAAACTGTGCACAATAGGCTGCACAATCCGCAACTTAACTCCCAGCGTTCATGGCAAGGTCCATCTTTGCAAACATGACAACATGCAGTGCAGTATAGATGGGCCCAACAACACGTGGAATGGACCACTCAGGATTGACATCACGTTCTCTTCACCAATGAGTGTCGCATATGCCTTCAACTGTATCAGCAGCATACTGGTGAGGCAACAGTCTTCATGGACGACAATTCACACCCCCATCCTGCACATCTTATGAATGACTTACTTTAGGATAATGACAACGCTCAACTAGAGTGACCAGCATGTTCCCCAGACATGAACCCTATCGGACATGCCTGGGATAGATCGAAAAGGGCTGTTTATGGACGACCTGACCCCACCAACCACTCTGAGGGACCTACACCAAATCGCCATGAAAGAGTGGGACAATCTGGATGAACAATGCCTTGATGAAATTGTGGATAGTATGCCATGACAAATACAGGCATGCACCAATGCAGGAAGGCGTGCTACTGGTTATTAGAGGTACGGGTGTGTACAGCAATCTGGACCACTGCCTCTGAAGGTCTCACTGTATGCCAGTACAACATGCAATATGTGGTTTTCATGAGAAATAAAAAGGGCAGAAATGATGTTTATGTTGATCTCTCTTCCAGTTTTCTGTACTGGTTTCAGAACTCTCGGAACAGATATGATGCAAAATTTTTTTTGATGTGTGTATCTTCTGGCATCATTTTCTGCACCGTTTGGCAAACCTTATAGTCTGTCACAAAATATTGTAAACACATTGTTTCCCAATTTTGTGTGGGGGATAATGTAAACATACATCCTCCTCTAGCATTACTTTTCCTTAACAGAAGTACTCGATACCAAAAATAATTACAACTTTGTAAACAGGTTAAGATTATCTCAATTGTTTTTCTAAAAGACTTTCATATGATTTTGTACACAATGTGTTACATTTCAGGCTATAATGCGCAGTTAAAATCATCTATTTTTTATAAATATTTGAAATTACTAAATATCTGACACATTTGAAATTCCTATTATTAATTGTGCAATCTGATGATACTTGTTATGTTTACTTCTGGATTCATTTTTGAAATAGTGATATAAATTGGTGGAGATTAACTTGTCAAGAAAATTTAACTCTATGGAATACTGTTAGTACCACAGAATGGTGGGGTAGTGGGTATGCTTCTGTTGTGATCAGATGTGTTTTTACAATAACAATGTAATTTTTGGTTTTGAACTGTAAATTGTAAAGACAGTGTGATATAAAAAAATGTGAAAGAATAAAAATTACAGAAACAGAAATATATATTCAAGCAATACTTCAGCATTATTTATGCCTACTGTAACCACGAGAAACTACTATGTCACAAATTTTAGCTTCAAGAATCAGCGCCCAGACATGAAGAACTGGAGCCAACTAAGAGAAAAGAAGGTAAGTAAGAAGTTTATTGTAAATCTTACTCCTCTCAAAGCTAATTAAAAGAGTTTATTTTGGAGTCAGTAACAATCAACAAATGTTGTGAGGGAGCGGTAGATTACAACCTCTATCAGATACAACCAGTAAATGCACAAATCTTTGATGCCCTGATGCATAGGATGTCCTCACATCACACCCTAAAGGATGTGGATACCTTCAGGTCTCCTTTTGACAAAGAAGACATCCATGATACCATTCACAATGCAACAGACAAGAAAATGCCAGGAGCAGATGGGCTGACATCCGAGTTCTACAGGCACTGAAAGTTATTGCAAATGACCTCATAATGGCAGAGGATACACCCTGAGATTTTAAAGAAAGGATTACTGTACTCTTATCAAAGAAGGGCAACAGCAGACAACTGAATAAAATGCACTTTCATTATTGAATGCTGATTTTAAAATTATGAGATGAGCTGTGAACACACTCATACGTGACCATCAACATAGTACTGTTTCTGGGAGGAGCATAACAAATGCCACCTGTTCCCTTTGAAACATCATTACCACCTATGCAGAGTCCAAGCAATCTGCTGCATTCTTCTTCTTGGAATTTGAAAAGCATTCGACCACATCAGTCATGATTATTTATGTACTACCATGGAAGCATTGTAACATCTCGCATTATGATAGGCACTTAAGCCAACTGGTAATATCAAGCATTCTATTGGGCAGGCACCCTTTATTGATGGGATTGTGTGTCATTGCTGTAGAATCTCTCCTAACTACATTAACAGAGGAACCTCAGAGTTGGCGATTGATAGTGTCAGACATTGATGTAAAGCTTATGCAGATGACATATGCATTGGGGTCACATCTCAAAAGTACCTTATATGAGTTGGACATGCCACTCTTGAATTCACATTAGCATGTGTGGCCAAGTTGAATGATACAAACTGTTCTTAGGCAAATCTGAATGAGCACCAGTCATGGACTGGTGCAGCTCCAGCAGTAATCTTAAATTACTGGTTATAAATCGTGGTCCAAAACCAACTAGGATGAACACCAGGAACTAGGCCGACATGCTAAATCAGGTTAGGACAGTCCTTTGAAAGTACAAGGACACACAACTTCATATACTTTTTTTTCACTGCTGCTACTCTTTGTAATAACCCACCATCTTTATACATGAGATGGGTCCTTTCTAGCCTATGGGCTGGTCTCTTAGCCGACACACAGAGCGCTACGACCATACTCTGTGTGTCGTTGCCCGTGCCCCACCAACGTGGAGGTGGACCACTATGCCCTCTTTCTGAGTATTGATTTGCAGCCATAAATACTTATTGAAAAATGAATATACGAAGATTTGACAAAATTATAATTCTAGAGTTTAAAGTTGGTTTAAGTTGAGATATTGTATAAAATTAATTAATGATTAAAGATTTATGTCTTAAACATGCAAGAGTTCATTGATAAAATTTCATTTAAGTTAATTATGCTTACACTCACAGTTCATTTATCAAGAGTGCAGACTTTAAATTGAGACAGACTTATTTCGTGCTCATATTAATTTGCTACTTCTGTAAGACCATTGAAACTTCACCAATAATTAATTATGTGAATATAAAACTTAACATTAATAGGTATCATATGTATATGGTTGTTCAGTTGTTACTTGCATTTAATGCATTAAAACCTTACCTATCTAGGACGTGGTAACATAAAACTTGCCATTGACATAAATATTAACATTGAGAATGTTGTTCAGTCACTAGCTTAAATTTTTCAAACACAAGTTAAAAACAACATATTACTACTGCGTCAATTCATAAAACTTACAATTAGTCAGTCATAGCTGTAATATCTATTTATACCGTCAGAGCATTACAACTTTACAGTTCTTGGTATAACACATCGTGTTAGCTCTCGTCGGTGCTATCTGCCTCTGTTTCCTTGCTGTCACTGTCGTCCTGGAGTGTCTGTCATTGCTGTGGCCGGAACTGCGCAGCTTGGCGTTGCCTCTCTCTCCTGTACTCTTCCCTAAGGACCCTCGAGACTCTGATGTGTCACTGATTAACTTCCATGTATCAGGGTCCTGCAGCGCTTGCTTCACATCGTCTTGTAGCAGTTGTACTGCCTCACTTGGTTCATGTCTATTGCACTGGAGAACAACATGCTCTGGTGTGCCCACATTCCCACATGTGCAATTGGCAGCTCTGTCCTGATGTATACGGTTAAAGTATGTTGGGTACGGTCCGTGACTCGTAAGGAAATGCATGTCTCATTTTTAGATGCTCTTCAATATTAGGAAAAAAACTCATATAGGCACCTGCTCTTTTCACTGGTGTCTCTCTGCCTTTGCCACTCCATCAGTCTCCATCGCTTTAAGTCGTGTCTGGTTGGGATATCCTCGTCATTTATCTCCTGAACTTTGTGATTCTGTCCCCGTCTCAGCCAATAAACTGCCACTCTGTACCTGATCGCTATATCTATAGGATACGTGCCAAGCACTACACATAGGGCTTCAGTAGATGATGTTCCGAAGGCGCCAGATAGCCGCAGGAGTACATCCCTCTGACCACTTCTGGTGGCTGTCACATATGTCGATAGACGTAATGTGTGTGCCCGTGTGCTAGAGGCAAAACTCACTATCGACTCGTATATTGCGTAGTAATACGTCTTGATCATTCCTAGTGGCATCCTATACTCTACAGTATTTATTCTGGCGAGTTTATGTAGAATAGCTACTGCCTTGTCTGTTGTCGGTTTTATATGCTGCATAAATGATAGTTTTTGTCTAGATGGGCTCCAAGATATCTAGTTACCTTCTTCCTGGCAATGTTATTAGTACCTAATCTTATCATTGGATTCCGCTGTAGGTTTCCTTTCATCAACATATATGACGTCTTTGCTAGGGCTATTGTTAACTTCTATTTCTGGCACCAGTTGTTCATTTCAAGCAGGGTGTCATTTGCCTTTGTTTCCAATTCGGCTCTTGAGTTAACTGTTGGATCGTCAGCATAGCCCACGATCCCTTCTGTGTTGAGGCTTTCTTCCATGAGACTGAGAAGTGGCCCAATTGTAAAATTCCAGAATAGGGGCCGTAGGATAGATCCTTGTGGGCATCCTTTTGTTATTTTCTTCACTACTTTTCTGTTGCCTTCTTTTCATTGGACAACCCTATCTCGGCAGTAATCTTTCAAGCTGTGGTACAGGGTTCCCGGGATCTGCAGCTCTCTCAGACGTAAGAATAATCCAGGCCACCACATGTTGTCAAATACTCCTTGTATATCTATCAGTATTGCTACTGCATATTTCCTGTCAGTATCATTAATAATTTGAAGCACTTGATTGATGGCATCATCTATTGACTTATTCTTGTTAAAACCATGCTGATGCTCACTGTCCCTGAAGCTCTCTGTGGGCTTGCAGACGATCGCATAATAGTCTTTCTTGAACTTTCACCAGCGTGTTTAATAGACATATGGGCCTGTATGACCTCGGATTTGTAGGGTCTTTATCGGATGCCTTTTTTTATCATCATTGTGTTTGCTGTTTTCCACGAAGTTGGTATTTTCCCTTCCAATAGCACCTTGTTTAGAACCTTTGTCAAGAAAGGCATTATCTGTACAGCTACTTGGTGTAATGTCTCCGGATGTATACTGTCCGGGCCCGGCGCTTTCCGGCTTTCCATACTGAAAATTGCCCTTTGTACTTCTTCATTCGCGAAAGGGGGAGTTACTGCTTCTGTCAGATAGACATCATTAAAACTTCGTCGCATATTTGCATGTTCTGGGTTATCTGACGTCGGGTCATCGTCTGGTAAAAGTTTAAAAAGCAGATATTGTGCAGTGCTCCTCCATCCTCTCGTCATGTTCCCATTTTCTTGTTTCAGTGTAGACAGTATGGTGGGCGATTTAATCTTCTCTGTAAAAAGCTTATATGGCGTGCCCCAGATATTTTCAGCTAGTTGCGTTTTGACATAATTGTCCCAATGCTGTTTCATTGTGACAATTAATTTTTCTTTATATTTTGCTTTCGCATCACGATAGTCAGCCAATCTGATTTCTTTATCTTGTATGGTTATCACCTTTTGATAAAATTTGCGTTTCTTCCTACTATCTTTTTGGAGTAGGGATAATTCATTGGTCCATGGCGTTTGTGTTTTGGGCCTGCAGTTGTGCTTTGGAATGCTTTCTTCCTGTGCCCTTACTACTAATAGTAGTGTGTGGATATGGATTTTGTAGTCCACACTACCACATTTTGAAGCAAGATCAGCTGATTCTACTATCTGTCTCAGTTTAGGCCAGTTTGCTCTCTTCAGGTTGAACTTCTTTCCTTCTTGAAACTGGTCTCTTAGAGTCCCATGTAACTCTTATCACTGTCCCATTATGGTCACTATGTACCAGCCCTGGCCGCACTTCCCACCTGTAACAGTGTGGTAAAGCTTTGTCGTTTACTATAGTTATACCTATCTCACTCTGACCTGCCATTGTCGAACGTTGGTGGCTCTCCCTCTTCGTTTAGAATGTATAGATTGTGCTCAGCGAGGATTTCATTGATGATTCTTCCTCTATCATCTGTGGTGTTTGCATGCCAAAGGGTTGACTTTGCTTTAATATCAGCTGTGATGAGCAATTTTCCTCCTCTTGCATATTCCGCCACCATCTTAATCCAATCCGCATATGGTTCTACGTCATGGGAGTATTGGGCGTACAAGGATGCTATTATCCACATATCATTTCCTCTTTTCAGTTCTACTTTTGTTGCATGAGTATTACTTAACTGAGTAATTTTAGTAATAGTTATATCTGCTGGTTTTCCTACCAATGCTGCTATTGGTGGTGTATCTCCTGTTATCACTCTACTATTACTTGGGATACATGTCAGTTTGCCGTTTCTTGAATAGGGTTCTGCAAACATGCTATATCAATTCATGTCTCCTCCATTGCCTTAGAAAGCTCATTGCTCACCATGATGCTATTCTTCATATTTAACTGTAGTACCCTCAGTTTATTTACATTTTCTTCTCTATTCATATTGAAGTTTAGCGATCAGCCTGTCGTGCAGCATCTTGTATGTTGGGCAGTCTGAGCTTCCTCCTTTGTTACAAAATTTGTTTCTTCTTTTACATGGGATGCATCCTATTGGTGGTTTCCTTGACAAGCAATGAACTTTTTTATGTCCCTTCTCCCCACACTTGGCGCAGGTTATTTGTTCATCATCACAGTACTTAGTTGTGTGGCCTAACCCACAACATTTAAAACATTTACTTACTGCATCATAGTCCTCAATATACAGTGCCAGGAAATTTATAAAAACTCATTCTTGATTCAAAAGAATTGTTCTTATCTTTGGTGTAACTTCCAACACTATGCTAATTGGGCTCCTCCCCTTCTGCCCTGCTTTGAATTTGATTTTCGCCCCCTCAGAAAATTCTTCTTCGCTAATATTTCCTTCCATATTTAGTCTATAAAGCTGTAAGAGAAATTCACTCTCCGTAACTGTAGTTGGGACCCCCATGAGTTATAAGTAATCATCGACGTTTTTTGGTTTCTTCACACCTAACGTGTTGTATTGTTTCTGCCCTTGCCTGTAACTTTTTACAGTCTTCTTCAGATGCTGTTTCCACTATCATGACTGTTGGTGTGGTTCTTATGGCCATGATCTTCAATTTTTCTTGTTGAGGATCTATTTCTCTTGTCAATGCGTCCCGAACATCTTCAGTGTTTTGATTCATTGTAGGTCTAAAAAATTGTGTTGTTGCCTGCTTTTCCTTGGCTTTTTCCATCTTTGCATCCATTTTACATTGTTTTGGGCTACCTACTGCAATTACAGATGCGAAAGTCTGTATCGTTTTTATTCCAACGCCCTGAAGGTGGCTGTTTTCCTCTCGTGCTTTTCGCAGATCATCTTCTAAATTTTGTATTTTTTGTTTTGCGTCTGGTACAGTTTCACACAGCAGCTCATCCACTTGTTGTCTCAGCCTGTCATTCTCCTCTTTTAACATGTCTATTTGGCCTTTGAGCCTTGCCTTTTGGAGGGCCTCGCTGGACTGCGAGTCCTGTAGTGCTCTGGTTGCAGTGAGCACTTCTACTTGTCGAAGTTGGGTGTTTTCTGTATTCAATATGTCTATCTCTCCTTCTAGTCTCGATTGTGTCAATACTAATGTCCAGGTTCTATTTCTCATGAGCTGGGAAACATTTTTAGAAACCACCTTGCTTTTCAATTCGGCCACAATATCTTCAAGTATTTCTTCTACTGGGGTAATTTTCTCGGCATTTGATGCATGTTCGGTGTATCAAAAGTTGCCATTTTGTTTCCATGTGCTTCTTCACTGTTTTTCGATGTACATGGTGATGTACCTTGCTTTTTTACATCTTGTCCATGCGCCTTCAGTAGAGAGCCACTCCGTTGGTGCCTCTTTACATCCACTGTCCCGTAGATCTGCGCACGTTCAATACGCGCCCCTAGCGCAGTTTCTCCCGTTTAAATTTCCTTGTGTCCAATAACGTCGCATGTTTCAAGTTGTTATCAGCACGTCTTCAAATAAAATACTCCCCCACCATGTCAGTTTGGTCAATCAATAAAATATTTAAGCCAAGATGACGTCGTTATGATTTCAACAAATCGACTTTCACACTAGAAACCAACCAATACAGAATTTCCCGCCGAAATGAAGTGAGTCCTCTTTCAGCGAATAGGATAGCAGAAGGGGAACCACCAATCATGGGACTTCCCTCCATAATGACATAGAAGAGTGCACAGCAAATCACCAACAAGTGGTGAGATGACCTGTCAGAACTGTTACCGTCAAAATGACGTCACTACGTAAGCAACCAATGGCAGACCAGTCTATCCCACCAAAACTAAAATACGTTGGCATATATAGTTTTTAACATCAATTTCTGCTCAATTCAGTCTCATTATCTACACATAAAACACTTTTCCAAGCAGTACAGGAAATAGTAAAACGTGTTTTCCCAATTTAGGTTCAGAAAGACACTAATTGAGAGGGGTATTCATTAACTTATTAGCAGTCAAGACAGATTAGCAGCATACAGTGAGGAAAAATCTTCCTATGCCTTATTTTGCACAGTTACAATCACAATTTTTATGCACAGAACAGTACCTCAGGACAGCAATCACTGATATCACTTTCATTACAAAATTCAAAGAAAATTCCACCAAAACACCATCAAAAGCAAGGAGCACTTCAACAGCACGTCTTCATGGCCACCATGACATAGGGACATATACTACAAAAAGTTTAACATTTCAAACTTACAGTTGCCAGCAAATTTAGTTACCTGGTGCAGATCCTTCCTGTGCCACCCCCTGTAGCTGCCAGCATGCAGAGGGCCTTCTGCTGGTTTGTCATGAGGAATAACATCTTCAAGGTCAGCTTTCAGACCCTAATCTCACCGTAAACACAAGAACAGCCTCAATGTACTTGATGCAAGAATGCAAAGAGTGCTCCTTTTATTCAGTCACTCAGAAAGGCTGTTGATTCCTCTGAACACAACACAGCCTGGATCTTATTGGACAGATGGGATCCAAGTTGACTTGAACCTCCCACTGATGCCAACGATATCTTGAATGTTTCCTTACTTAAGACAGTGCTTTTCCTGATTTTCCGGACATTATCTGTCACATGTGCCTCTGTAGCTCAGCAGTGCAGTAGGTAGTGTCTCAGTCTTAAGGTCACGTGTTCAATCCTCATCTGGTGCATTTCATGTGCTCTCCATGACAGCAAAATACACTGTGTTGTTGCTGCTGGTAAAGGTCTTATTTGCCATGTGCTTTCTTTGCACCAACCTTTCTCTACCTTGAAATCAAGAGAAATGAAAAACGGGGAAAACTGACACAATCTAAGAATATAAGCTATGAAATGGTCAGAAGTATCTGAAAATGATCATCACAAAGGTTTCAGTGATGCCCCTCTTACGTAGCATTGATGAAACATTTCCTTGTAATTTCTTTACTGTAATACTTTGTTTCCCTGAGTAAGTGCCTAATTATTAAAAAAAGTTATTGGCTGCATAATGTTCTTTAATAACTCAAGAATGACATGTTTTGCCTGGCTGGGGCATCATCAAGTTATGTTAAAAAATAAGAAATTTTCTGCCAAAAAGTATCTGTCAGCAAAGGTATGATACTGAATGAAAATGCCTTTTAGTACATCTCGGAGCCAGTTCCTCACATGCAAACCGTAAACACAGCCATACACTAGAATGGCACCGGAGGCCCGTCTGAATTCATATAGTGCATGCATATTTGACGTATGCTTTTTGGCAGATAATTTATTATCTTTTAACATACCCTGATGAAGCTCTATCCAGGTTAAATGCATCATTCTTCAGTAAACACAGAATGTTATGCAACCTACGACTGTTTTTTTAACCAGTAGCAACACAAGGTTGCTGTACCACCACACCAATGTGGAATGGAATAACTTTTATTAGCGCCTAATTCTTAGGTCTCTCTTATAAATAACTCTTAACAACTGGTCATATGATGTAACCGTATTCTGTAACTACTACAAATATAAATAAAAGTAGATCACACTTGAAATTTGCTGCATTTAAAGGCTTCCTGTATGAATCTGGAGCACACATTGCTTTATTGCAAGAAGTACTGACTACTAAGCTTAAGATTTCTGGATATGTAGAATTTCTAAATGTGTTCTGAAGCAAACATAGGAACAGTTTTCTTAATACAAGAGGGGGTATCATTAAAGGAAACTGAATAACTGAATCAGACATGGCAATATCCATAAATATTCTGGATGTAACCTTTATTAATGTTTATGCGCCATCAGGCAACTTCCATAGAACAGACGAAGCCCCACTTTTTAAAGAAAGCTTATTTACTTGTTAAGAAACTAACATCGTAGTTGGTGGTGGTTTTAATTGTATTATAAATCAAAAAGATCAGACATTTAAAACACACACACACACACACACACACACACACACACACACACATTGTATTTTAGTGTCAATTGTAGTGTACTTGCCTGCACTGATCTGACCAAACAGCCAACACATCATTTTAAAAATCAGTGGACCTTAAACATCTCCTTGTTCAATGACAAAGACATGGAAAAAAGAGTAGCAAAAGCATGGAAATTGTGTCTGCAATAGGTGGACACCGAACAGCCTTAAACTGGCAGACTAAATGGGCAAAGCCAAAATTGTAGAGCATTGCAATGCAGTTCAGTGTGCAAACATACAGAGAAGTACAACATGCTGTTGAATTTCATTATAAAATTCTGAGAGACTTAGGTATATTTCCTACACTTGGTTGATAACTCCATACAAATCCATTTTGTTCGTGTATCTGTAAATATGACTAGTTTATAGAAGATTTGCCTGAAATATTGAAAATGCCCTGGGAATGGTATAACACATTTTCTCATTTCTTTTTTGGTCCCACAGTTGGAATTATGCAGTCAATATCTGTTATATGGAGGTAAGAGAACATTAGTTATTATTTTAAAAGTAGCCTTAAAGATTGCAATGTTGCTGTGTAATAGAATTTTGATCTCACCTAAATATAAGCCAATATCTTAATCTGCTTTGTTCTGTCATGTATTTGTATATGGAGAATAATTAACAATTGCACTGATTTATCATGACTGCCTCACAATGTTTTTGATCCCATTCAGCAGACTTACTGTGGCACTTAATGTAAAGGTTGGTGACACAGTATGTCATGTTCTAATTGCAGTGGTAAATACACTGCAAGTTAGTTTGAACACTGATACAACTTTTGCAATAATGGTTCCCTGACCACTATCTTTAATTTTTGCTGACATCCCTAAGTGACCTTACTTTGTCCAACGTATTCAAGGAAAACATATACCATACTTAGACTGAACAAACCAACAAGACAAAAATAGCATTTCCAACATAGTTTCTGGAATGGGATAATGATATATTCCCACAATGTAATTGAAACCCTACAAGAAGGATCACTGATGATATGATAGCATATAAGAGGGACTAGTATTCTACAAGAATGTGTACTGCGATCAGTTGAATCTTTAATACATTCTGATTACACACAATAGCCTGAAAAACAAGCAAATATTTCATGCATGTGAGGACATCTGTACTGTATGAGCTAAATACAATGATGAATGAAAATGTGCCACAATTTTCTTGTAAATATGTATATCAAGTTTCTTTTAAATACACAAAAATGTGATTCATGATAACTTTGAATAAACTCTGGATAGATAAAACATGAAGATGCCCAAAAATTAAATTTTCATATCTTTTAACAGTTGTCATGTTACAATTACACTTTAAACACCAAACCAGCAGTATAAAATACAACTTATTTCTCAGCACACACTAAGGCTTTATGAGAATTACATTTTCCAGGATCTACCAAATGTTTAACTTTACAAAAGTTATTCTAATATTGAACAATTGGAAGTCCAGGTTGTAATATCAACAATATTATGAAAAGAATAGATTGCTACTCAACATTAAGATGATTTGCAGAGAGGCACAGTGAAAAGACTGCTACACATTGAGCCTTCACCCATCATGTTCTTCAGAAAACAAACACACATTCATTCAAACATGCACATATGACCACTGTCTCCAGCCAAACTGTCACAGCACACAAAGATAGCAGTTGGACAAATGTGCATGTGTGTGTGTGCACGCTTATGTGAAGGTGTGCATCTTTTCTGAAGAAGCAATCTATCTTTCTCATAATACTGTAGATAATCCTATTATTGTGTAGGAATATCTATTTTCTTTTTCTCAAACCTCCCAGTTGACAAGAAAACTACAATCTTAAATGGTAAAAAGTAAATATATTTTGCTAATAAAAAACAAGATAAAATGGGAGATTTTCTTAGCTGCTAAGAAGTCTGAATATTAAAAATAAAATTTAACAACAGACCATCACAGTAAAACAGTTAATATTGTACTTTTGCTCCCTAACATTAAGAAGTACTCACTTAAACTTCACACAAGCAAAGGAATTCTGCACTATTTCCTTCAAGATACATGCACACTTACAAATGATATGTACTTAAATATCTTCAACATTGACATCCATATTCCATTTTTATAGTTTAAATTACAACATGTAACCATTAAGCATCCATCAACATAGTGTATTCAAATCTTCCATACACTAATAACCTCTTTTGGCACAATATGGCAGTAACAAAAACACACACATTTTTGCCAGTAATGTAGTTAATGTTTATGTGTATTAAACTGAACACAATACCCTGACTAAGTGTGATCCACAACATGTTGAAAGAACTGAACATATCATCTGCCTTTAAAACGGATTTAGCACACAAGTCTAAAGTGATATATGAAGCAGAGCTACATTACACTAATTACAAGGAGAATGCATATACAGCAGTTTGAAATAACACTAATATCACTGTTGAAATTTAGATCTCCTTTTACCATTTTAGTGTAACAGCACTAAAAGCTTACTGAAATTGATCAACATGCAATAAAGTAAAATATCTGAAATTGCCAAGACAATGTGTATTACTTTAAACAAAGGAACAAAAAGAATTTTGCTGTTATTTGGAATCCTCCAAAATTGAGTACCATAATTACAAATATTGAAAATTTTAAGTGTAATTTGGAACCATCACTGCCATATTCCAGAGACTGCAGCACAGTTCCTTTTACCGTTGTTGCTAAACACTCTCTATAAAAGAGAAGAAGTCAATACTACATAGCAATAAATTACACTGGATAGTACTGAGCAGATTAATAAGAATAAGACACACAGCTACAAAAATATATTCACTGAAAAATCTGTCTAAAAGATCTGGTACAATAAGAAAATAGAATTAGCCCTACCTATCGCAAAGTAAAAGTATTACATTTTGATTTTTAATCACCTACTTTAAACATTTAAGATTCTATCAACAGAACACACGACAAATGATTTGTTATTCTCTTCTTTGCATGCAGCGACTTCTTTGTTCTTCATCTGCTAACATGGTTTACAGCATTGAGTTCTTGAAGCTGTGAAGAGAAACAATACTTACATGAGATACAGTGTTACTTGCCAGAGCACATTAAATGTCATGTTGATAATGTGGTGGAGTTTGAGACTGAATTAAAAAACTTTATGTCAATCAACTCCTCATACTCCATTGACAAGAGTTCTTATAAATTTTTTGGAAGTGTGTGCATACCTCTTGAGAAGAATTTTTGTTTGTGGATGTGTCCACTAGTGCACTACAGTTTTCATCTTTATAGTTTCTGAAATGCTTGTTCTCAGTGCTTTTTTGAGATGTCTGAATATATAAAAATCACTTGGGGTGCAGTCTGGTGAATAAGAAAGTTGTTTAAGATGTTAAAATTTCATACTCTGTATTGTTACTATGGTTGAACAGGCAGTGTGGGAATGAACATTGTCATGTTGCAATGGAACACCTCCAGTCAGAAGTAGTCATCATTTTCTCCTGACTGCAGGTCAAATTTGGTTGCATAGCTGGTGTGAGTATGAATTATGGCCACTGTTAATTCTCTCTCACTGTAATACTTCAAAACTACACATTTTGAACCCTGAAAGAGAGTGTACACTACTGTTCCTGCCATAGTCAAGTGCAGTTCTGTCCCTGAATCCATTACCTTTGACCTGGAAATGATACAAACATACCTAACAAACTTTAAAAACCAAAAACTCAGGGTATTTAGTTTTAAAAATTAGGAGGTACAAATAATCAAAACACTACTGCTCCTTTTCAGTGTAAATTTGAGACAACTGATGCGAATCTTTGCCTACGACATCACAAAGCTCTATAACTTCTATAAAACACAGTGGCTCCTATCAGGTCATGACAGAGCCGCTGTTTACGTGGCGAGAAACCCAGGTTCAAGCCATATTCAACAGATTCGAATCTATCAGAGACAGAAGAAGAAGAGGACGTTACAATGACAGCAACTGTGTGCCACCACATGAGACATCCTCTCTCTGGTGACGATGGCCAAGATACAAACAAGTAGCTGAAGGTATATGAGCGTACAGCCAATTTTAACAAATGGGATGACACCGTATGTTTGGCTAATGTATTTTTCTACTTGGAGGGCACTGCCAAGCAATGGTATGAGAACAACGAGGAGAAGTTGACAAGGTGGGAAGTATTCCAGGCAGAGCTGCAAGTATTTTGGCGACACACGACGACAGATGTACAAGGCTGAAGATAAATTAAAGTGCAGGGCACAGCACCCAGGAAAAACTACAGTATCCTACATTCAAGACGTCTTGGAGCTGTGTAAAATAGTGGACCCTAGAATGAAGGAGGAACATAATGTTGCACATCTCATGAAGTGTGTTGCTGAGGACATGTATCAAGCCCTACTCCTGAAGGAGGTTTCGACAGCAGACGACTTCATAAAATGGTTCCAGTATATCAAGACTTTGTTGGTTGATAGATCTTAAGGATCCAACAGGATGACTCGCCAAGTGGGCACTACATCTTCAAGAGCATGACATTACTATAATGTACAAAAGTGGAAGAAAACATCAAGATGCCAACTGTCTCTCAAGGAACCCTGTGCAAGACCATCAAGACTTTGATGAAGATAGTGACTGTCTCGCTGCACTCCAGGATCTCTCTGCTGAGCAGAAGGAGGACGCCAAAATATCTCAAATTATGCTTGCCTTAAATCAGTCAGAGGATGTGTTAAGATAGATAATGGATTACTTTGCAAGTAAAACTTTGATCCATTTGGAAAGAGGTGGCTACCAGTGATTCCTAAACACATGCACTTAGATGTTCTACAGGAATTCCATGACACACCCGAGGCCAGACATTTAGGATTTATTAAGACATACGATAGCATCTGCAAGAGGTTTCTCTGGCTAGGTTTATTTAGGATTGTCCATCACTATATGTCGCACTGTTGAGAGTGCCAGAGGAGAAAGGCAGTCCCTCAGAAACCACCTGGCTGACTCATTCCAATTCCACCAGCCGAAACACCTTTCCAGCATGTTGGGATTGACCTCCTGCTAATGGCAATAAATGGATTATTGTTTGCACTGATTATCTGACATGCTATGCCATTATAAAAGCCGTGAAAACAGCAAAAGCATTTGAGGTAGCCAAATTCAGTGTGGAAGACATTGTATTAAAACATTGTGCCCTAAGGTCGTTAATTACAGATTGAAGGAAAGTTTTTCAATCTAATCTTGTGATAGAGAAACTGACTGTGCAACATTGCTCATTACATGATGACTGCCTGCCATCTGCAAACTAACGGACTTACTGAATGCTTTAATAAGACCTTGGTTGACATGCTATCAATCTTCTTCAATGTTGAGCAGAGCAACTGGGATGAGATGCAACCTTTCGTAATGTTTGCCTACAACATCGCCAAACTAGACACCACGATTTATGCCATTTTTCCTGGTGCATGGGCGTGAGCCAATGACGAGGATGAACACTGTGTTTCAGTTACATCCTGATGATGTGGATGATGACTACATTGACCAGGTGTTAATGAGAGCTGAGGAGGCTTGGCAGTGAGCTCGACTCCACACGCTGCAGGCTCAAGAAAACGATCACCGAAGGTATGATGCAAGCCACTGCCCCATTGTTTACCAGCCTGGTGACCTCGTCTGGATCTTCACTCCTGTTTGCAAGGTTGGTCTCTCTGAGAAGCTCCTCAGGCACTGTTTTGGACCTTATAAGGTTGTAAAACACTTGTCTGATGATACTTACAAAGTTTAAGATTTCGACCTCGACACAAGACAATGAAAGATCAGAGATACGGTCCACATCTTTCGAATGAAGCCCTATAAGGATCCTGCAGCTCAAGGTAAATTTGAAGCTCCAGCAACAGGCAACAAGTGGAAAGGTGATGAAGAGCGTAGCGGCAAAGGAAGTTCTAAGAAGATCACTGCCAGGGTATAAACATCAGTCATCGGGGGTCAGAGTATGCAGGACCGATGACTCATTCCCAGACTAGGACGACGTAACACCAAGACACTGTTCTCTCTGGGAGGGAGCAATGTCACAGAAGAAGCTGAGTAGCACAGTAACCACGGTGTAGTGATTATGATATTAGACTGTTTCATGGAGGGTCGTGAATTCAAAACTCACCTTAATTGTAAAATATTAATTTCTATATTTGGTTTGAGTACATTCTAGAAGTATCCACAAATGTCAAGAATCATTTTCCTGGAATTTTCTATAACTGTATGTATACCGTACGTGTTCTGGCCAGAAGCAGTTCACTCCGCGCTCTTGTGTGTGCAAGTGCTGAATAAACCTTCGTTAAGCGAAGTGAGTGTTTGTCATTCATCCAATTACACCTTCTTCTACATGACAAACAAACAAACAAACACACACACACACACACACACACACACACACACCCCTTGTCCTATACTTCTCTAATAATAAATTTGCCCACACATCATCTCTGCGTAGATTACATCTGCATTCAACAGGAAAGAAATATCCTTACATCTTTCTTTAATGGATACTCTTGCATTCTAAATAGAAACATTGAGCGTTAAACATGTGTGATGCTCTAAATCACATGAAGAGTATTATGAAGTGTTCCAAGTGATTTATTTACAATGTGTGTGCTGTTTGCATTTCAACACCATACACAGTGCCTTGGATAACCATAAGGACTACTACAAAATTTATCCTCATCCACAGAAACACAAGTAAGTGTGTAAAACTATTTCATCTTTTATCTAAATAAATGCAGGCACATGAGCATTTTTTATTACCGAAGTAACATGTAAAGTGGCTCTAAATATTCAGATGATATGCAGCTAATTAGAACATCAATTTACAGTAGAACCATGTTTTTATGTTGATGCATTTTACATTTTCCAACTTTTTATGTTGTTTTTTGTTGGTCCCAACAGAAGTTCAATTCTCTCAATACAATCCTTCCCCACCATTAACAATTTTGTGTTACATTTCCAACATTTTCAGTTTTCTTTGATACTATCATGAACTTTAAAACTGATTTTCATACAGATTTCAGCAAGACATCCATTATATTCCTGTTCAAAGTCAGCCTTGGAACAAAGCAGAAAACACAGATTATATGCAAAGTTCTTGCTCATGTAATTGTTAGCACAGTAAGCAAGATTTTCATTGTCAACGTGGTGTGTCACGACCACCTGTATTACAGATTCACAGCATTTGAAAGGGTGGACAAGCATGCCAAGTCACTGACTCAATGATAATCGTGATCCGTTGGTAGTGACTGTAATTGCAACCTTCCTTCTGTTCATTTCATTGTATTAGAACAGCTTAATTTCACAGTCATTTATACAAATAAACTCTCTTTTGAAGATGGCCTTCTCTGTAATGGGCTTTCACGAATCACATTCATAACAATGTTGCACCTTTTTTGGTTAAAAATGGGTTTTTACTGTAATTGCAAATGTTAGCCATTTTAAAAGTATTTGTGGCATTTACATGCAATTACTAATGAAAAATTAAAATATTTTATTTTTAATAAAAGTTACAATTCAATATTTGTTAATTACCATTTACATTTGAATTTGTAAACAGAAGTAAAAGAAAAATGCAACTAGTGAAAATAAAACCAAGAACCTCATGAATAGAAAACACACACACACACACACACACACACACACACACACACACACAATGCATTCAGCGTCCAGTCGTGCTTTTTATACGCGGCAAGTGTTTTGTACTTAACAAGTGCTTGGAGATAATCCAATCTTTAAAGGTAGGTCTGCAGGTCTCTCACCTCTCATCACTCACTCCCCTCCCCCCCCCCCCCCCCTCCCCTGCCCTCTCTCTCTCTCTCTCTCTCTCTCTCTCTCTCTCTCTCTCTTTCTCTTTCTCTCTCTCTCTCTCTCTCTCTATCTATCTAATTGCATGATACTGCTTTAAGGAACTGATGTCCCTAGGCACTGACCATTGATCTTATGAGCATGAGGGGGAAATATATGCCAGCCAGGTGAGGATGGCCACTTACAAGTTAAATGTCATGTATGACTGGTTGTTTGCCTTCAGATATGACACTTGCTCCAAATATGTATGTATTTGCAGCAGTCTGAACAGAAGCCACTAAACTGCTGAGGATTTAGAACTAAGATACTGCCACGAAACTCCAAGTCATTTTAGCAGTCCCAGCACCGAGCACTGAGTGATGTGAATTCGTGGGACTCTCGTTGGGAATAGCAACTGCCACTGCTTCTGCCTCTGGAGACAGTATTAGTCAGAGAAAAAGACTAATAAAAACGTTAGCATGTGGACGTAATGTGCTGTTCATGTTGCTTCTGTACCTATGTCACATCACTGTTCTTTTTGTATCCCTAACTAATTTGGTTCTCTCTGATAAACACGATTGAATTGCTGCGGATTTACTCAAGTGTCGACGTTACAAATTCCTCCGGATGTAATTAACATTTTAGAATGTAACAAAAGGCATTAAGTATTTGTTTATATTTTCAGTTGTGCTAAAAATAATAGCAGGCTTACATTATATATATGAAGACAACTATGCCATCCTGGCACAGTGGCTTTGTACAGCTACATGTCTACTCTAGCATACCTCCCTCTTCAATACAAATTCCCAATTTGCACCTCAGGCTACTTGGTATTCCCCACGAACTCTTAACAGCACTGCATAGACACTCAAAATGGGGATCCTGCCTGAAACCCAGGCATTGAGACTAATCAAGTGAAACTACAAGGGTTGGAACTTTAATAGTGGCAACTACTTATTTACAGCTCATACAAAATAGATACGTGTTTCACAGTTTTACTGAACTTCAGAGTAGTCACCAGCATTTTGTATAACTCACTGCCGCTTATGTGGAAGTCGTAGGATACTCTTAGCAGTGCTAGTTGTGTTGACAGAGCGGTGCAGTCTATTGCTTGATGAATTTGTAGCAGTTCTGAAGCAAATGCCATGAAGTGTTTCCTTCAGTTTAGAAATCGAATTGAACTCACAAGGGCTTAAGTCAGGGGAGTGCAGTAGGTGATATAGCACTTAGCAGCTCCATCAGTCAAACAAATCAGTAACAGATTGCACTGTACGTGCTTGAGCATTGTCCTGCAAAATGATGGTCAGGTCCTGCAGAAAACGTCATCACTTCTGTCTCTATGCTGTTCATTTTTGGAACACAACTTATGACCAGCTTAGAGACAGAAGTGATGACACTTTCTGCAGGACGTGACCATCATTTTGCAGGACATCGCACAGCAAACTGTAATTTTTGACCACAAAACATGTGGGGAATCAGTGCCCCCAATTCAAGTGGTGGTTTCACTAATCCATTCATGCTCCTCCTCAGGGCTTTCCATATCAATCCCAAGCAGTAATGTGTTTGATGTGATTTCCTCAGCCACTCATAAGCAAAGCAATTGATTTTAACACTGGGTATCACAGTTCTGACCTCCAGTGCAGAGGTGCCAAAGGATTGAAATGTGGGTAAGTGGGGCTGTGATGACCTACTCATCATGTGACACATCCACAATGATGTTGGATAGAATTGTGGCAAAATTTAGTGCTAATGTGACAACCATTAACCCACCTTCCACCTCACATGAACTACTGAGCCTGGCTCTTTTTCACACATGCAGAAACCTTGCTCTTTGAAGGATCGCTGAGCCCGAGGGTGAAGTTACAGTGCACCACTCTTTTGCACTATTACGGAGGAAAATTGAAGGTACCTTTGAGACAAATTTCAAATTGCTCCATCACAATGGGAGACAGTTACAGGGTTTTGAAAATAAAACACTTTTTTCTTGGTCAGTGTATATGGTGCATCAATCTTTATAATCCTGTATGAAATTCGCTCATACCCCTTTCACACTTTCCTCTTTAATGATGATTCAACAACATTGCTCATTTGCTGTAGATGCATATGGTATGTTTTTCTCTGAACACCAGCTTTAAGGAGTTATGCAGATTTATCTATACCAGTAATATTTTCAATTAACTTGCTGATTGTTGACATGAAATGTTTATTAAATACTTTGCACAGCTCCTGTGTGACAATGGAACTGTTAGTTATTCACCACAGAAGTGTAATCTGTTGAGTAACAACATTCTGCCCTGTTACCTCTTTGACATACAATTTCAATTTTGTTCCAAAACCTTCCGATTCTCTTCATATATTGAACTGTTTTAGCCTGTCTGATGATGTTCCTCAGCTCTTTGCAATATAGTCTGTAGTGAAGTTCTGTTACTGGGCTGTGATTACCCTACATATTACAATACAGGTCCCATTTCCTCCTACATGACATCTGAGTGCTACTACTTATGCAAATCAGTTCCTTATCAGTGCTGCATATCTGCCTGCATTTTTTAATAGTACAGAGCTATCAAAGAAAATGATATATGTTACAAAAAATGTTTTATATTTGTCATTCATGTTGTCCGTATTGTAGGCTTCTTGCAAAGTTTCCCCTCTGATGTAGGTTTAAGTGTCACACAATATGGATGACTACTGATTTATCTGTTGCAAATGGTGGCACATTTTAGGTTAGACAGCCTTTTGTGATCATACATTCTCTGTCATTCAGTTGATACTATCACCACAAATGTCGCACTTGATATGGATGATAACCAGTTTCTTATTTACTTACAGACAAGTTGTCGGGCGAACAATGGTCAAAGAATCACAGACTACACGACTGAAAAGTTCTTCACGTGTGCTTCCTCAGTGACACGTTCCAAGGAGAAAGATGTAATCTGCTACTAAAGTTGTATGCAACTAAATTACTACATACCTCTTTCTCTTCATCAACTTCATCCTCTTCGTCACTACCCGGCAATGACGTCGCAGGTGTCGTCGGTCGCGAACTGGCGGGAGACGGTGGTTCGGAAAGAGGGCGAGGGTATCTGAACTTGCCCAAGGCACCTTCGTCTTCCTCAGATGCCATGTCTGGGAATGTTCTCAGTAGGGCCTTCTGCCGTGCTTGTCTGTAGAACTGATAAAAAAAAAAAAACTTGCTATAATTTAGTGACACCTGTAAAGGTGGAATATGGTAAAGTCTGTGAAAATCTTCTCAAAGTGAATACTACTCACAACAAATTGAAATTAAGTGCATTATGCAGAGCTGGTAATTCACACACAGTAAAAATGATAAATAGCATCAGTTTCATAGAAATGTAACATTACTCAAATACACATCTCACAAGCAGTACTAGTGTGCTTTGTGTTCCATCAATTCCAAGAACTCTCTTCTTATTTCTGACAGCTCTGAGATGACTATCATCAGTAAGATAGGCACAGCAAATATTACAAAGCAGTATGTTCTTATCACAAATCTGTCCATACCAGCTGTTTTAAAAGTTGTAGACAATGACGCTCATTAGGTAATATTTGCAGAAGGCAGATAATCAATAGTTATGATACTGAGAAATACAGTGATATGTCACTGACTGGGAAAAAAACCACTGTAACAGAAAAAAAAGTTGCTAATATACAGGCTATCTGTGCTGCAGCTTGTGGCATTGGTTTAAGAACAATCTTGTGTGTGTGTGTGTGTGTGTGTGTGTGTGTGTGTGTGTGCGTGCACATGTGCGCGCACATGCATCTTGTTGGAAAATCCCCTGACATTCAATTCTGTCAGAAAAAATATTAAACAATACAGTTTTTTAGCTATACAAAATGACTTTTATAAAAGTTATTGTCAGGTGGTCACACTCTGAATTTTATGTCAATGGCATTGCAAAAATTGAGAAAAATGTTAATTCAAAAAATAAATGTTACTGAATCTGCTAAATCTACAAGACATCTACTAAACAATACAGGATTTAAATACAAGAACCTAAATGACAGTGGACAATTTTTTACTTGAATGTGATGACGTACTGGTTCTGGATGAAACTTTTTTACTTAAAACCATTTACTGAAGTACATCTGCCAGAATTCCAGTCTAAGTGGGAGTCTTGAGGTACCTGTTGGCTGTTGGAAAAAGAGCTCAAGGCCAGTTTTTTTCCCCCTTCTTTCTTTCTTTCTTTACTCTATTGGACATAGGTTCCACCACTGTCATAAACATCACTAAGTATCATTCGGTTGTCATGAACTGAGCTGCAACAATGAAAATACAGACGGCTGACACTGCCACTTGGCTAACCATGAAAAATACTGTTTTCTCACCTACAGACACAAGAGTTGAAATGTTGGATAAAATATGTTTAAAGGTAAATGTACTGACAAATGAAAGGGTACACCAAGTAGCCACAAGAAACAACAGGTTTAAAACCACAGATGTTGAACACTCACTGCAAGTGGCCTTGGAAAATAACACAATTGAACAATGACAGGAATGTTGAGAAAGAAATCAAAGACACTGCAATCGAGCCTTAATCATCAACTGCAATGACAACTCGTCAACTGCAGACGACGAGAGCAGTGGAGAAGGCTACACATAATAAAAATGTGATGATGAGGATGATAGCTGGGACATGTGAAACATTTTACACTTTTGTCTAAATTTACTGAGCAGTTATAGTATCAACTTTTGTATTGTAATGAGCAGTTATAATATCAACACTCATATACAACAGCTCGCTCGCCAATAGATCTGTACCTACAGATTGGAAAATTGCGCAGGTCGCACCAGTGTTTAAGAAGGGTAGTAGGAGTAATCCATCTAACTACAGACTTATATCATTGACGTCAGTTTGCAGTAGGGTTTTGGAGCATATACTGTATTCAAACATTATGAATCACCTCGAAGGGAACGATCTATTGATACGTAATCAGCATGGTTTCAGAAAACATCGTTCTTGTGCAACGCAGCTAGCTCTTTATTCGCACGAAGTAATGGCCGTTATCGACAGGGGATCTCAAGTTGATTCCGTGTTTCTAGATTTCCGGAAAGCTTTTGACACCGTTCCTCACAAGCGACTTCTAATCAAGCCTATGGGGTATCGTCTCAGTTGTGCGACTGGATTCGTGATTTCCTGTCAGGAAGGTCGCAGTTCGTAGTAATAGGCGGCAAATCATCGAGTAAAACTGAAGTGATATCAGGTGTTCCTCAGGGAAGCGTCCTGGGACCTCTGCTGTTCCTGATCTATATAAATGACCTGGGTGACAATCTGAGCAGTTCTCTTAGGTTGTTCGCAGATGATGCTCTAATTTACCGTCTAGTAAGGTCATCCGAAGACCAGTATCAGTTGCAAAGCGATTTAGAAAAGATTGCTGTATGGTGTGGCAGGTGGCAGTTGACGCTAAGTAACGAGAAGTGTGAGGTGATCCACATGAGTTCCAAAAGAAATCCGTTGGAATTCGATTACTCGATAAATAGTACAATTCTCAAGGCTGTCAATTCAACTAAGTACCTGGGTGACAAAATTACGAACAACTTCAGTTGTAAAGACCACATAGATAACATTGTGGGGAAGGCGAGCCATACGTTGCGTTTCATTGGCAGGACACTTAGAAGATGCAACAAGTCCACTAAAGAGACAGCTTACACTACACTCGTTCGTCCTCTGTTAGAATATTGCTGCGCGGTGTGGGATCCTTACCAGATGGGATTGACGGAGGACATCGAAAGGGTGAAAAAAGGGCACCTCGCCTTGTATTATCACGTAATAGGGGAGAGAGTGTGGCAGATATGATACGCGAGTTGGGATGGAAGTCATTAAAGCAAAGACATTTTTCGTCGCGGCGAGATCTATTTACGAAATTTCAGTCACCAACTTTCTCTTCCGAATGCGAAAATATTTTGTTGAGCCCAACCTACATAGGTAGGAATGATCATCAAAATAAAATAAGAGAAATCAGAGCTCGAACAGAAAGGTTTAGGTGTTCGTTTTTCCCGCGCGCTGTTCGGGAGTGGAATGATAGAGAGATAGTATGATTGTGGTTCGACGAACCCTCTGCCAAGCACTTAAATGTGAATTGCACAGTAGTCATGTAGATGTAGATGTAGAACTTTTGTATTGTAAACAAATGGTATTGTATCCATTCACAAGCAGAACTGATTTATATCAGATTGGATTTCATAGGAGACTGGTCTGCACAGTGACTGTACAATGACTTGGAAAACAAGGTAGGTATTTACAGCAATGACTCGCATAGTAATCCAGTTTTATTGAAGATCTAGGTTTCACTTATCTTATAGCTAATACCACTGTATTCAGAATATGTTGTATACACCAATTATCAACTTTTGGTGATGAGCTAATTGGCCTGAAATTCCAATAGTTATATTTTTTACCATGATGTGCATTTTTGTCACTGATTTACGTATATTTGCACTTCATATAATACCTAGCATTGTCTGTAACAATTTTACACACTATACCACAAATAAGGAATTTAATGACAATGCTTTTAAAATGATTTGAAATTCAAATAACGTACACATACATTACTTCCGCAACGGTATGACTGACATAGCCCAAATCAAAATTTCATGGTAAAAATGTAATTATATTGATCTGTACCATAACTCATGGTCTGAAGTGTCAGCAGCCACTCGCTAGGACACCCGATCAGAGCTATAATTCGTTGCACTGGCTGTACCGAAAGAAATGCAAAATTGGTCTTAGCTCCCTTACTAAATAACTTATATTGTAACTTCCTGGCAGATTCATATCAGCACACACTCCACTGCAGAATGAAAATTTCATTCTGGAAACTTAAATTGTCCCAGTTGCTGATGTATAGAAGACAAATGATTCACAATACGAGTGTTTCACAATTCTCTTATTTTTTGTTCCTTGAAAGTTGATAATGGATTCCAAGCAGAAGCAGCATAAGCCTCTAGAATGTGCATAGTGATGACACCACTGAAAACAGTATTAAGGGTAAGTAGGCACAGGTATTTTCAGAGAGTAAGCTAACAATGTAGTAGCAGACTTATCCCCATGGATACTTTTGACAACTAAATATAAACACACACACACACACACACACACACACACACACACACACAGAGAGAGAGAGAGAGAGAGAGAGAGAGAGAGAGAGAGAGAGAGAGTTGAAAGTGAGATATTATTCTGGTACTAGAAACAGTGATGAAATCTTTAATTATGCACATTCAGCAAATATTTTGTTTATGATTGCTAAAGACTATTACAAGGATGTGTATAGAAAAAGCCAACATGTAATCATTGGCTGCTGTAATTTACTGTATATAATTGTGCAATAAGATTATGGCACTTTCTTCTGTTCATTTTGCTATCTCTTGCTGTTGTCTGGTCATTTTCCTTTGCTTGTCATTATTAATCTGATATACTCAATGTGAGTAACAGCGAATTGGTGTACTCAGGTCTGTTAGTCTGTTAAATTTGATTTCTTCTGAAATACAGACTTAGCAGTAAATGTGGTTATATGCTTTTATTTATCAAAATGTAATTCCCATTTGCCACATTCTTGAGTTTTTAGCACAAGCTGCTGTAGAGACGAACATATCTAGTCTAGTCTAGTTCTCCGTCTCCAGGCCACAAGGGGCCCATCCGGACCATCTGACCGCCGTGTGTTGTCCACCATTACAGGGAAATTTCAATTTTCAGTAATTATGAAACAGAATGTAAAGTGCACAGACAGCTGCATTACCATTCCCCAGGAATTCTGAGAACTGACTACCACAAATATTGTCCTACAAAAGGCATAGAAGTGATGTAAGTAAAAAGTCCAGAAGCGATAACGGCTTAGCTCAAGGTTTAAGGTAAAATAATCAATTCTCAGTTTATACTGGTGTGAATGTGAAAGATATTGACACTTTTTTGCAGTAATGGAACTGTGATTTTGGTGTCTAATTCATACCTTATGTGCATGTAGGTACAGACACTTAATATTGTGAGACTGTTTTCCTTGAATAGACAGACTAAATTATTTTCACTTGTACCAGAATAATTTAAAATATTAACCTCCAATTACTTTTAATATATAAAGCACAGAGTAAAAAAGTGAACATATTATTTGTAGGCCCTACATGCAATGCAAAAGTGCACAAACAAGAACACACACAATTACTTTCGTGTTTATGGATAAGGTATGAAACTTTCTGATCTTAAAGAGTGTACAGCCTTTAAACGTTTATAACACACACCACTTGCAAAGACATTTTGTGTCCATAACAATAATAATTTCTCGTTCCAAAACACACTAAATAACTAACAAAAAAAGTATTAATATTTTCCATTAAGACATTACAAAAATGGTGCCACATTTAGGAGCATTGTTTTTTCAATTGTTACAGTACACAATTTCATATTGTTCTACAACCAATTATTTCAGTGCAGTAATTGTATTTGTATGTATTTGTTGCATGTTACACCTGACAGAGAGATCATGCCTGATATGAGGAAAAAGTTAGGTGGAAGTCTATGACTGTATACCACAAACAAAAAGTTCAAGGTAAAGGTAAGGTCAGCAGAGTTTAATTTCCCACCGTTGGAAATAAATAACTATGGATGCACAGCAGAACTATGGTAAGAGTAGTGACATTTCAGGCAATAGCATTGAATCATTTATAAGTGTGTTTTTTCTGTGTAGGATTTTATTGCATTTTTTGTGTGTATGTATCGTGAAGACTTGCTGTGACTTGTGTGACTGAAATGGTTAGACAGAGAAAACAAGTATAAGAGCAAGCTAGCAAAGGCTTATCTGACATTGAAACTGTGCCACCAACAGAGCACAAATCTAAGAATTTAGTATAATTTACAGGCGCCAGTAATTGGGCAGAATCCAGAATAAGTGAAATAGATGAACCATCTTTCCCCAGTGGCAGTATGATACAAAGCAAAATTATCATAGGGAAACTGATAGATTACCAGATATGGCTATTGGCTCATGCATAGCTGATCCTTTCACTGAGCTCTTACGTAAATTACAAGCGAGAGACCAAGAATGCAAATGGTTGCAAGCTGAAAGAGAGAAAAAACATGACTGTTGACTGCGAAAATGCAAAAATAAAATCCCAGAGGAAATTAAAGGAATTGGAAGCACATAAAGATTTGCCACAGCTTGTGTAATTTTTGCCTGCAAAAATAACTGCAGTGCAGACTGAGCAATTAAAGGTAAGAGAGAATGTAGCAGAAGTCACCAAAAGGTTTGATAATTTAGCTACTGAAGCTAATAAAAGTGTAGAATGCAAATGTGGGAAAGAAGTTGAGAAATGTGACAATAGCTTTAACCAATAGCTGCAGACTAAAGGTAACTAAATAACTGATCATGTTGAAAACCAAATCGAAAATGTGGTCCAATGCATAACAGGTAAAAATAGACATAATTACAATGCCAATCTCAGATGTGCAATGCCTGTGTCAGATGACACAATGTTAAGAAACAAAATTAACGCAACAGTTTGGCAGTGGACTGCTTCAGAGGGTGCAGGCATAGATGATATGCTGTGAATGGTAATAGGCAGAATGCAAACATTTGTTCAGATGCACAGACGGATATGGTAATACATGCACTTTCCCGAGCAAACTGACAACAAAACGTATGCAACTATCCATGTGGACAAATGCAGTAAAATGCTCCCAACTTTCTGTGTGGGCAGATGCTACAAAATGCCTTTCATTCAAACAATTGTAGTCACCATCCAATGCAACACTTCGTTTGAGAGGGCAGTGCCTCCAACATCAGCATTGGCACTGGAAAAAAGTCTGATAAAGAGGATTAAATTTCATCTATTTATACATGACAAAAAATTTGTACAGCCTGTAGTTTTCATATATAGTTTCAAAAATATCCTGTCCAAAATACGGAGTGAGAGGGAACGAACACATTTCAATCCAGGGAGAACCTGCATTGTGGGAAACACAAATTTCTGAAACTTGTGAAATGTAAGAAAAGTTTGAAAAGGCATTGTTGGCCAAATTTTGGTCAAACAGGATTCAGGTGCACTCACTAGAACAAGCCTATTCACCAAAACTTTAGGATTATAAGCAAGGGGCACTCCGAAATTACTTTCAATGATATATCAATAAGACTCTTTATTGGGGTGAGCCAATCTCCAATAGAGATGTTATTACATTTTTGAAGGCAAGACTGTCTCACAATATAAAGGAGAAATTGATAAACATGTCAAAGTGACACAGACCAGTTTATGTCTGTGCTCAATTCTACAGACTTAACAGAAGAGGATTTAAAGCACAGTAGCAAGCATAATAATGGCAATTTGTCACTATCTAAGCATGACAAAAGGAACCATTCGCCACATAACAATGGGAATGGTAAATGAAAAATGATTACAATAATAATAATAATAATAATAATAATAGATCACGTAATGGATATAGTAATAATGGCAACAACCAGTCATTTAATAGGAAGAGATGACATGAGGATAGGAATCACTAGCTCAAATAAGAATCCAAAATTGAAAAACTCTAAGCAAGGAGGTTATTCTGCTCCATGGAGTACTAATCCACAACCTATCCAGAATAACAGTCAAGCTTCCTAATGGATTAAATCTACAGGCACCTCAGTGGAACAATGGCAATCAAGGCCATACATATTGCACACGAGTAGTACTGCATACTGCAGCATCACTTCCCAACTTTAATAAGACCTCCAGGCATGCTACAGCAAGTTTTGCACAATACGGTCCCCTACATAAAAACCGCACACAGACTGCCTGTGTCCTACCAGGCGAGAAGGTTGTCTCCTAGACACTCCGCCATTGCTAAAGCGGAATTCGACACAATATTGCAAGAAGCCATTATCTGACCTTCCAGCAGCCCACGGGTGTCTGCGCTACATTTATACCCAAAAAGGGAGGAGCCCGTCATGCGAGTGATTACAGAGTGCTCAACTCGTGAACCGTGCCTAGTCTCTACCCACAGTCACTATTAAGAGCCACGTGCTGCATACAGCCACCATATTCAGTATTGCAAAGTGTGCCAAGGCATATACCTAGATTCTCATGCCAACAGAGGACACTCTCAAGACTGTAATTATGATGCTACTTGGGTTTACAACCTTTGGGCTACGTAATGCTGCATAAAATTGGCAGCAGCTCATTGACTGTCTTGTTCAAGCTGACCTTTTGTTTAGCCTCTTTGGACAACATCTTAGCACATTCCTAGCCCAAGGATCAACATCGCCAGCACCTGAGAGAAGTTTTTGAGCATTTTAGAAAGTACAGCATGGCATTGAACACACAGAAATGTGTGTTTAGACAACCTGAATTTTAATTCCTAAGTCACTGAATATCTTGAGCAGGCTCATGACGAGTCACTGAGAAGGTTGAATCCACATTGCAGCTGCCTAAGCTGTCTACAGTAAAAGAGCTACACATGTACTTGGGAATGCTCAACTTCTACCAATGGCATTTAGTAATTTACTACACACTGCAAAACAACTCCATCCATGGGAGGGTTCAAATGGTTCAAATGGCTCTGAGCACTATGGGACTTAACAGCTTCTGGTCATCGGTCCCCTAGAACTTAGAACTACTTAAACCTAACTAACCTAAGGACATTAAACACATCCATGCCCGAGGCAGGATTCGAACCTGGACAGTAGTGGTCGCGCTGTTCCAAACTGAAGTGCCTAGAACCGCTTGGCCACACCGGCTGGCTTATGGGTGGGCAATGCATTTTTTGCACAAGCCATCACCTTCCTAGCAGAGTTGGAGAACATACAATTGGGAACTTTTAGCCATATATTAAGCAAACAGGCAATTCCAACCACAGGTTGAGGCAAAAAATTCACGATATACACCAAGCACAGGCCCTTAACATGCGCTCTCAAGAAAAATGGCAATACTTGCTCCCTGCAGCAGTACAGCAAATTGGAATTCATTAGCCATTTCAGTACAGACATTTGCCAGATATCAGGCATCACTAACGTGGTTGCAGATTCACTCTCAAGTGGTGAGTGTCTCATGGCCTAGGACATGGCACTTGCCAATGCACAAGAAGAAGATCTGAAGCCCACCATACTGAATGATGAGACTGCGACACTTAAGATACAGCTAATCAACATGCCTGGCAAGAACATTAAATTGTATTGTGAGGTGTCACACGGCAGATCACTTCCTTTTGTCCCTATTGCATTTTACAGGCTGACGTTCGTGGCTTTAAACAATCGTCGTCACTCTGGAGTCCGGTCAACATTCGAGGTGGTATCTTAATGGTTCGTGCAACCAGGCTATAGAGAGACTGCCACGAATGGACAAGAACTTGCCAGCATTACCAGCTTGTCACTTTTATCCCTGATTGGAGAGTTCCCAGACACTTCTTCACACTTCACAAACATTTACACTGATGTGGCAGGACCATTTCCTGCCAGCGTTCTATATTCACAATAACTGAGGGATATATGTAATGGCCTGAGTCAGTACCTACAGATATCATCTCTGCAAAAACTCTAGTTACTGCTTTCACGTCGAGCTGACTGGCAATGACCGGCTGTCTGTTCCATATCACTGCTGACAGAGGCAGAAAGTTCGAGTCAGACTTGTTCACACAGTTGGCAAAGCTCTGTGGCTATGTCCATCACATGACAACCAGTTATCATCTGGCCAGCAACAGAATGGTGGCATATCAGTTCTGGATGCTGAAGACTGCACTAATTTGTTTGCACTGCTCACAGTCTTACTGGGCCCAAGAGCCATGTACAAACTAGATATAGAGTCTTCAGCAGCAGAATTTGTTTGTGCCAAGACTTTACACCTGCCAGGGGAGTTAGTCAATGCCAGCCTACTGTCAGAATTGGATGGAGGCATCACCCACCTATTGGTCAAGAGCTGCACACAAGGCAGGCGTGGCATCTCGACTTCTAACCCCGCCACCACATTGAATCACTGCAGGGCCTACATGCACCACCTACTCTGCATGACATGTCTAGTTCCAGTCCCGGTTCAGAGAAGATGCTTTGTGACCCACTTTCACCAAAGGGACTCTGGCAGCAACCACTACACATGTCAGCTGCTGTCACCAAGTTTGTGTCCGTCACTTGAAGCACTATGTTACTGTTTATTACTTATTCCTTGGAGTTTTAACTTACTCAGTTTATGTTTATTCATTTATCTTCTTGCTGTTTATCAACAAGTCACCTATAGCAACTGATTGTTTTCCTTCTGTTTGGATTAATAAAACTATTCAAGTCTATTCACAGTGTGGGACTGAGCACTTATTAATTGTGAGCAGTGCTACACAATGTAATATTCCCATCAGTAGTTATTTATATGGTACAATAAAAAATGCCTACTTCCCAATGAACAGTGTTACTAAGTAGTTATGTGGTCAGAAAAGGAAGAAACAAGAACAGAGACTACATTAGTACAATGTCACACATAATTGATCCTTAAAAAATATCACGAGTTTGTCACACCGATATATTATTTTACCACCACCACAAAACCCCTTCCTCTGTCTGACCACATAAAAGAAGGTTCCTATGATATGCGTGTTTGTTTCTTTACATTTACAAAAGTCATTAAGGATGTTTCATAAACAAAAGGAAGTGAAATGCATATGGCATAGAAACAAACAGTTGTTTTTTATTTAAGTACATAGATGGACGTCATATCCAAAAAGTAGTAATAATTTAAAGATGTGAACTTTACTTAGCATATTATCAGACAAACTGCTTTTGCGTGCATATATTTTTATAAAATCACTGGAGATGGTGAAACAATTTTGTCTAGTTCAATATCCTATGTCAACAAGTATTTCAGCCATACTGCAAATATCAGATTCTTGACTAATTACTTTTGCTATGTTTTTAGCCTCTGGTGATGTGAATGTTAATTCGTATTACATCTGTGAGGTGAGTGTAGTATTTTTAAATTACTCTTCATAAAAAATTACATTTTTTAAGGAAGTGTAAGGTTAATATTTAGTATTTAGGTCTATTAAATATTCCATTCCCAACCTTTACATTCTCTGAATTTGTTCTGAACCAAAATTATTTCTTCTTGTTACAGTGTCCTGTATTTTCAGAATTCCTATTACACAATTCTGATTGAATGAGTAGATTCTATCAGTAACATAGTCCTGCTTTAACCGTTATTAGGTAGCTTATTGCAGTAGTTTTCATTTTCATTACTCTCATATTGTTCTGTAACTATAGTTTCAGATATCGTTGTAATATCAAACAATACAAATCATTTAACTCAAATTTTGGCAGCACATGTTTGACTGTTGTGAGTTCTTTGTCCTGTAAGCAATTTCATTTATGGCAGTCAGTTTACATGTGGTCTAAAAAAACTGGTCTGGCTAAATTTTCAGGACACAGCTTTCAAATACTGAAGAAGACAATATGTTACATGGACATGCATTCGTAAGCACTTTATTTCCATGTTAAAACTAATTTTACAACTCTGCATAGTAAATTAATCATGGGTTTACACAGGAATAGAATGTACCAGCATATCACATTGAACTCTTTCTTTTTTTTTTTTTTTTTTTTTTTTACACAAAATGTTCATAGCGCAGTTTGGCACTGGTACGTACGTCAACTTGTCACATTAAATCATAGAAGAGCTGACAGATCCTCTTAGTATTGTGTACAGTTTTGCAGCATTCCAGAACTATGGCTCTAAGACACACTGGATCTCATACCTAGGTTTGATGCGCATGAGCTTCCAGATGCCCCACAAATCTAAGTCTTGTGTTCTGATCCAGAGAATATGGAAGCCACAAAACTGGGCCATCTTCTGTTCTCCATCCATCACAGAATGTCATTTAGTGCCAATGGACATGTAGATATAAATCTACATTTATATTCTAAGTCACCTCATGCTGTATGTGGTCGAGAGAACTTATAGTACCACTACGATCCTCACCTCTCCCCCCCCCCCCCCCCCATTTCGTTTGCGAATGGCACGATGGAAAGAACAATTGTTGGTGAACCACTGTGTGAGCTCAGATTCCTCTCCGACTGCCTCACTGTATACATATATGGGAGGAGGAAGTAATATGCTCTCCAGCTATTTCCAGAATGTATGCTCTCAGAATTTCAATGCTAATGCACAACAACTGTCTCATTGCGACTGCCACCAGAATTTGTTGAACATCTCCACAACATTTTCACACTGACTTAAAGAATCCAATGACAGAATATGCCACACTTCATTGGATTGTCTGTCTCTTCTATTAACCCTTCCTGGTTATGTCCCTAGGCCTATGAGCTATACTCAAGAATTGTGAAAGAAGTGTCTTTTTCACCACTTCACTGCTACAAAACTCAGCTAGCCTTTTCCTACTGCAAATTATGGATAAAGCGCAACAGGCGGATTCCATACCACTAGATTTCATACAGTATTTGACATTGTGTTGCACTGTCAACTGTCAATGAAGATATGATCATACATAATAGATTCCCAGATGTGTGAGTGGCTCTAAGACTTCTTAAGCAATAGAACCCAGTACATTGCATTTGGTGCTGAGTGTTCATCAGAGACAACAGTATCGTCAAGAGTGCCCCACAGAAGTTAGACAAGAGCTGTTTTTTTCTGTAAACATGAATGATCAGGTAGATGGGATACGTAGCAGTCTCCAACTGTTTGCTCATGATGTTGCTCATGATGATGGGTGGTGGTGGTGGTGGTGATGACAACGATGATGATAGTGACGACGAAGTGTACAGGAAGGAG
The DNA here is from genome assembly GCF_023864345.2 of Schistocerca serialis cubense. Classification (NCBI taxonomy): domain Eukaryota; kingdom Metazoa; phylum Arthropoda; class Insecta; order Orthoptera; family Acrididae; genus Schistocerca; species Schistocerca serialis. The sequence goes on along the minus strand of NC_064646.1, from coordinate 467,652,079 downwards.
TCAAAGTCGGGTCACTGTAGAAGAATACAAGATGATGGACTAAATTTCTAGTTGGTGTGATGAATGGCAGGTAGCTTTAAATGTAGAAAAATGTAAGTTAATGAAGAAGAGTACAAAAAAGCAAACCCACAATGTTTGAATATAGCATTAGTACTGTGCTGCTCGACACGGTCATGTTGATCAAATATCTAGATGTAACATTGCAAAGCGATATGAAATGGAACTACAAAGTCAGGCTGGTAGCAGGGAAGGTGCATGGTTGACCAATTTATAGGGAGAATTTTGGAAAAGTGTAGCTCAACCATAATTGAATGGTCATGTAAGGATTGCTGTAATAAAGGCAAATGGTCGACTGATTGACACTTAACACTCTCAAATGTAATTCTGAGTTAGAAGTATACATACCCAGTTATGCTTTGTTAACCATCTTGCAAAACTAATCACTTTCAAACACAATTAATCTGGGGGGGGGGGGGGAGGGGGGACGCTCAAAATTCTGTGGAGAAATCCACCCCCAGTCTCCCTTACTACATGCAGCATGGAATTAACTCACCACCTTTCCTACTTAATACCTTAATAGTTGTGCCACTTCATTCCATGCTGACACCTACTACCACAAGTGCTTTTTATCTGTATTTGATCATTGTTCCATAGTGGGGAATTTTGTAGTATGAAATTGTCCACTATATCAGTGTTTGATTTAGAATACTCACTATACCGAGATTTCTCCAGTCGAGTAGGTCACTCAGTCGTTCTGTTCGGTTTCGCTGAATGATTCGCTGTCTTCGATTCAGTCGTGCAAAATCATACATGTAGCTTGCCAATTGCTGCACAGAGCCTTCAAGAGATATATAGCGCCTATCTACAACATAAATACCATAGCTCATGGGGTCTGCGATGTGTTCCTGCATGAAGCAGCCAAAACCTGGAATGAAAAATGGAAGCTGTAAAACACCTGTACAGAAAGTTGTGTTTTTTTAACACAAAAATCCCTAGAGAAAAAGATCAAGGAAACAACCATACTCCTCACATTGGAAGGTGGAAAAATCAGCTACAGTCAGTTCCATAACAATAGTGTTTGCAAGTCTGTGAGTGTAAGAACTTCTCAAGGTATTTGATTTACCTCTACAGTTCCTATATTTTACAGCATGATGTGCAACTTTATCAGTAATTCAACAGACAGCACCGATTCTGTTATGTTCGACAATACAAGATATATTGCAGCGATTATCATTCTGCAGTGATTATTATTCTGCAGAGAAACTGTGTGGCAAATGTTCACAATTAATAGATGTTATGAACTGTAGTAACCATTATTTGCCCCAGATGATTCAGTAAGATACAACTGAAAAAGAAAAAGTTTCAGCACTGAATGAAAAGAGAAATTCTGAAACACAAATTACTTAATCCACAGTGGAGGTAAGGTACATGTCAATCAGGTTGAAATTAAATATGTTAGTAAACAAGTCCTTTCACCCAGCTTACTTTATTAAGATATATCATGGTGCATAATTTTTGTAGAACTACTGTCTTAAATATACAGTAATTTATCAGTGAGTCATATTTTTCACACAATTATTTTGAAAATACAGAAAAAGAATGTGGAAATGAAACAGCATTGGAGGAAAAGCAGAGATCATGTAAAAGAAGTGAATAATAGTACTAGAGATTATGTGGGATGTCTACAACAGATAAACTGATTACAAAAAGTAGTTAACTAGACAATTGTGCCCAGAGGACAGCCGATGCTGACTGTCCGTGGGGTAATCCTCTGCTATACAGTGCCATTTGGATGCAGTATGGAGGGATGTGGGGTGAGCACCCCACACTCCTGACTGCCAACAGTTTTTATAGACCTCGGAGCCGCTGCTCCTCACTCAAACAGCTGTTTGATAGCCTCAAGAGACTGAGTTCTCCCCATTCCAGTCCTACCAGTGTAGAAAAATCCCTGATAGAACTGCCCTGCAGTCAGACACAGTGACCACTCAGCTATGGAAGTAGGCATATATTAATTACAAAGCAAAAATTAATTTTACAAACAACGAGTGATTGCAGCTGGAAGAAATTGTTGACAGGTGAACGTAAAGTCTGTGAAAGGGGGGGTGGGGGGGGGAGGGGGGGGGGGGGGGCAGTGCTGAGGGAAGTAGGATTTAGTATCTGCCTCAAAGAAGAAGCAAAACACACACAATAAATATTTAATTGATGATACATATAAACATATTATTAGGCAGCAATTTATGGAATATTATTAACGATACAAGGAAATATCATCTTTGCAAAAACTTCATACCCTTCCTCTCACAGAGCTGCACTTTCAGGTTAGCAACAGAACAGAAAAACTGTTCTGTGTATTGGTTTTGGTTTTAAAAAGTTCCAGAATTACAAAGGCATTATGTGCAGATGAGATAATGTACTCACATAAAAAGCACATCACATTAGATTTTTTTATGAAAAAAAAAATGAAACTTCAGAATTAAAGTGACCAGTTGCTTGTTTAGAAAAACCATGGATTCAAACACGTTATACTATGAATAAATGATAGCTATGTGATGTTTAGAGAAACCATGGATTCATACACATTATACTATGAATAAATGATGTCAAAGGGACTGTGTGTGAAGAGTATTGTCAAACAATAGTTTCCAGTCAATGTTTCACCGTTGTAAATGCAGGCTGTGATGGGAGTTCTGTTCTGTATTCACTACTTCTAAATGACTGCAACAACAGAGCTCTGAAATGGATATAAAAAAAAATTAAAATATTTAGAGACAAGCTTCTAGTATTAATCAAAGAGCAACAACTCCATTCTGTTAGTTCCACTGACAAAATTTTGCAAGAAAATGGTTTCCTCCTACTGATGCTGTTCCACCTAGACCTAAATCATATAAAACTCTACTGGAATCTTAAGAAGAATAAATACATAGTTGTAATCTTACAGCACCTCACTCTCCCACTTGAAAAAATAACAGCCAATACTTTTGTTGTTAATAAATAAACATCTTGTTTAATCCTACCTGGCGGAAGTCCCTCAAAGTGACATCAGTTCTGCAACTTGTGCCACAGTTTCACTGCTTCCATATTCGAGCAGCTTTTCAGTTAACCACAAAAGGCTGACTGGAGCTTCGAAAGACATTTTCACCAGGTAAAAATTACACTGGGAATAAAATCCGGAACCTCCATGTTACTTGCCAAACACACTAACCACAAGACTGTGCAGTCAGCACTTTTGCTATTGTAACATCACACGACAATAAAGGTTGTATGTCATGTCAAACAAATATGTGAAAATCACCGGAGGAGAGATACTTTGACAAGGAAACAAAAAATAATAAAATCAGTTGGGATAGATTTGAAACTAATGCTGTCATCTTCAACTGAAACAGGAGATGACGAATCGACAAACACAGCTAAGGAAGAAGTGACATCACTGCGGGAGTTAGTTTTAGGTATACTGTCACCTCAATGTTGTGAGCAACTGAGATAAGATATCCTATACTGCTTTGTGTTGTTCTTCTGAATAGGTGCTTCATTCAGTGGCACTTACAGTTATGTAGTACTTATGTCACAGTGCTCACTTTTAAAGCTACAGGAGTGTCTGCTGTTGTTACCTCCCCTCCATGCTTCTCAGGTAATAAGAGCACATAAATCTATGATGTGGACAACTGGACAGAAATAGGTTATGGTAGATCTAGGCTAGGTATAAAATAATAGTTTGGTAATGAATTCTTCCATCACATCCCGGTAGAAGCATTACATGTAGGAATGAGAAACAAACCATGTTTTGTTCCACTAGTTGTACTGATATTTCTGAAACAAAATGCATGTGGAAGAGGTTCTTATTCAATTATTTGAAAACTGACATTGTAACTGTCTAATGATCTGAAGTGAAAAACTTCACACCAGATGCGATTCCACTACATAGGTAAGAAAGATGATGATGATCGGTTTTGTTGGGCACTCAAATGCGCGGTCATCAGCGCCCAAACAAAGTCCCAATTTTTCACACCGTCCAATTATTTTACTCAGTCCAATTAAGCCACTGTCATGAATGATGATGACGATGATGATGACACAAACACCCAGTCCCCAGTCAGAGAAAATTCCCAACTCGGCCGGGAATCGAACACGGGACCCCGTGATTCAGAGAAGATAAGAAAGAGAAGCTATGAATTACAATTTGTCACTCAGGCAGTTTAGGGGTAAAGGCAACAGCTCACCAGATAGCAGAGGCTCTGAGTCATTGACAGGCACACAAGCTAGACTGTAAACTTTACTAGCTTTCAGACAGATCCTTTCTTGAGCCAAGGAACACTTATGAAGGGCTTCAGAGGTAAGTTATACATCCTGCCCACACTAACACCATTGTGCAACAAGAGTGGTGCACAGTCAGAAGAGAATACACATTCTGCACTTCCTGTACAGACAGTTCTGCTGTCGCATGGATGAGAGGTGCATCAGTGTGTGGGATGGAAATGGCCATGCAGTGGGAAACACACTACAAAGTTGAAGTACATGGGACAGTACAATTCTTGTGGACAAAAAGTCTAAGCTGCACACAGATTCACAGCGAAATTCTGATGCTACATAGATAAATAATGATGTCACATCCAGCCATAGCAAAATGGTGCTGACAATTTGATCGAGGCTGCTCAGATGCAGATGACTCATCGGGAAGGAAAGACGTCGATATCAATCACAGACAACAATGTGTACGCGATTGAGGAACCCAGTCGCAGCAATCACAGACTTTTCCAATGGTGAGGACATTCACGCGGCAGTTTTCCAATCACTTCGTAATTGAGGACCAGATTTTTATCATTGAGGACCTGAATTATTGGTACAATATTCTGACCACTGTTAACAGAGACTTTCTATGTTGAGAAAGTAGTGTTTCATATCTGTGTCACTTCTGAACTGTAGTGCACAATCCAATAGAAGTCACTTGATGTGCATGCCTTGAATAAGGTTTTTTCTGAAAGCTAGAAAATTTTGCAGTCTGGCTTGTGTCTGTTGACAACTCAACACCTCTACTATCCAGAAAGATGTTATCCATACCCTTAAGGTATTTGCATTCTGCCAGAACTTTTCATACCAAATTTGTCACTTGTGTTGAATGTGGATAGCTATTTTGTTTGAGCTATATATTTAATATTAGAAGAATAGCTGATAACTAGAATGGTGGTGTATATTGCAATATACTTGACACGCCTAAAATATTTGAAGAGCTTAGATCAGCTTTAATACTGTTGAACTGAATAATAGAATATATATTGTCTTGGTAGTGTTAATGATGAAGTCATGGCTTGCATTGCCACTAATGGAGAAATATAACTAAAAGAAGCAGCAGCAACAACAACAACAAAAAAGAGTTCAGAATTACTGGAACCTGATCACAGACAATAATCGTATGTGGTGGGTTGAAACAGGTCATCCCCATCAGAAATGGTGTCCTGGAATGAACACTACACATCATGAGTCATCGCTGGCATATGTTTGAGGATGCAGTACCGTATTTACTCGAATCTAAGCAGCACTTTTTTTCTGGTTTTTGTAATCCAAAAGACCACCTGCGGCTTATAATCGAGTCCAAAGTAAGTGGAAGTTGTGAAAAATGTTGGTAGGTGCCGCCACAATTAACTTCTGCCGTCGAATATATGTAGCACTACACAGGCATGCTTTGCAGGCACAAAGATAAATACTGGCGCCAAAACCTCTGCGTCAGTGAATAAAAAGAAAAAAAGGTGGAAGACGAGCTTTTTTTTCTCTGCCCCGAGTTTCGACCACTGCATTTTCATACATTGTCCAACGAGGTAAATACAAATTCCGTATTGCTCATCCTCGAATGTAGCAGAATTTCAATGTAATACGAAAATCCGACTGGCAAGACTGTTTGGGATGTTTGTCAATATGGCCAACTCTACGTTCTGAATTCTTTCCTACCTGTGAGAAGAGATGGTTCCTAATAGGAACTTTTATGAATTGTGAATCACATGCATTATTCTCTTCACCAGAAGAATAATACGAACATAAACATTTTGCCATGTATTCTTTCGTGTTTGCTGCTATCTCATTTAAATCCTGTCTGCCTAATAAACTACGAAACTAGAGTGAGACAACAGCAAATGCGGAAGAATATACATACCATGTCATGTTTATATTCATATTATTCTTATGCCTAATAGTGATACAGTCAGAAATGAAGTATGGCAATTGACTAGATTTTTAAATCTAAGATGACTAATTTCTGTGCAGAATGTAATGTACTAAAGAGGCGTCTGCAAAGATTTTCAAATGGGGAAAAATTTTCGCTAAACTCTCGTTCAGATCATCATCTCTCATATGCAGTCTATTATTTGGTTCTTGTTTATCATTATCAAAGAAAGCAGAAGTATAAGTAACAACAAATAGCGGTCTCTTGCCATTGTTTCACTAATGATTCCTCCTCCTCCCCCCCCCCCTCCCCTCCCCTCTCTCTCTCTCTCTCTCTCTCTCTCTCTCTCTCTCTCTCTTTTATTGTAAGCGGCGGTAGCGTGCACAAAAGCAAGCCATGCCGCAAGCGGCGACAGGCCGTAAACCCTCATTTTCAGAATGCGACAAACAATGCATGACACATTAAAATAATGCATTTTCAGCTTAGAGTGACGTAAACCCCTATAACAAAGAGAACGGCACTTATCAGGTCAAAGAAAAATAAGCAATCAATTCAAACCAGACGAAGCACGTGAAAAAGGCAGGGTACCCGTATAAATACGGACAGAGTGCCTGACGCATAGCAATGGCTACCTGGTAAAGCTTAACTGCTAAGCTTACGGCTCGAACCAAAGTACTATAGCTGTATCGTCATTCATTCGACCTAAATTGTGTCTCATATTACAATGGACCAACTTTGTTTCGATTTGGAGATGCGGCCTAAAACTTCTCTCTCCCCTGAATTTCGAGTCTCAAATTTCAGGTGCGGCTTAGATTCGAGTAAATACGGTAAATGCTGGGATAACATGGCAATTGAAAGTAAGCTACATAAAGTACTATTAAAGTCATACAAACCAACATGACTGTATTAAAGAAACTAGAAGCAACTTTAAGTCATTATGAAACAAAGAAAATGAGGTAATATGTTGTGAAAATAAAGGTGGTGGTGGTGGTGGTGGTGGTGGTGGTACAGTGATGATGTCAAAACACTGGAAAAAGGGAACAAAAATTAGAGGAAAAGTCTTTACACCAAAATGCATAGCTGATCACTTATTAGGGAGCAACTTTGAAATCAAACAATCTTGAAATCAAACAGTACATAGAGTTCCACAACCGGCATACATCAGTGACATAAAAAACACATTAAAAGTGTCCACAACAAAATTGTGGCTACTATTGATCCAGGAAAGTGAACTTGATGCTTTGTGAGATTAAGTTCTTTGACTAGGATAGTTCTGTTCCACTATTTGCTTGCATGTAGCTTGATAGTGTATGTTCGTATCAATAAAAGTATGTATCAAAATGTTCTGTTGGTTTCATATGTTTATCATCATCAAATCAGGAGCAGAAACCCACAAAATAACTAGATCAAAAAGAAGTATAAGACAAATAGTTTAATTTTGTGAAAGAGGCAACTAAATGGACAAACAGAAACCATCTGAAATTGACAGGCATCACACAAGAAGATGCCCAGAACAAGGAAATTTTTCAATGAAAATTTTAACAATAGCATGATTAGCAGGAGAGAAAACCCAAAATGAAGGCCAGGACAACTTTGAAGTGGGGTAATAACTCACAGCAAAAGAATTAAAGACATGGGCACACAGAAAGGCCACCCAATGTTTCCAAGTGTTCTGTGAAATCCTAAATGGGAAAATACAGTCAAGATTATTCTTTACTTACAAGTATAACACACTTGATAGTAATCTCAAACAATAAAAACTCCAGGTTCACATACCAACAATATAAGAGAAAGGACAGATTGCTATTCAATGTAAAGATGACACACTGATTTGCTGGCAGGCGCAATAAAAAGGGTTATGATTTACATTTGGCCAAAGCCTTCTTCAGAAAAGAAACACACATTCATTCATAAAAGCAAGCACACCTCACGCACATGAATGCAATCTCCAGCAGTTTGGACTCTCCTGTCTAAAAATTAATGTGTCATCTTTATGGTGATTAGCAATTTACCTCTTTCCTTTGCTTTGTTGATAGTAACCACACACAACCACAGAAGATTTAGTGGACAACACTGACAACACTGTGTAGAGCATCGAAATGAATTTTTCCTCCTCCTTTTCTGGATCCTGTCTATTGCATTTCTGTACTTTTTCTTACTACATTCACCAAAATGATTATAGGTGTTACATTGTTACAACATGTTATGAAATTTTTTGAGGGCTGAATCAATTATTTCCTTTATTTGAGCAACAGGCTCTCTAATCAATCACTGCCTGAATAAAATTTGTAAATTACAGTGTTATACATAGCAGTTGGGATTATATTTACTGGTGACAAAAACACCCAAACACCAGTGATGGGACCCGCATAAAGACTTAACAGTGTTCACTGGGCATCAGTAGCAAGAATGGTCACCGCCAAGGCATGGAGAGCTAAATAAACAAACAGGAAAGTTCTGTGTTTCATAACTTAGATGACGTGAATGTACTGCCATTTCTTATAAAGGTGGTATAATCACCTAATAAACAGAGTGAACACACAGAGGAGTTGGCACTCACATTTATGAGAATTTTTCATAAACCCTCGAAAGAAATTTATATGGTGTTGTAATTGTTTAATCCCCTCACTCATTTTGCCCAGAATACTTCATCAGCTATATTCCTCAATTTACTACTTGCTTTCTGCAATCAATCAATGTATAATTTTCAACATACAGTGCATCATCCTCACTTGCCCAGTAATGCTTTAGAATTACATTTCTTCAGAACATATATACTAACTGGATTACAAAGTAACAAGTAACGTGCACAAGGCCACACATTCTTTGTGGTAGTAAAAATATCATCTTTGTGCCACATTTCCCGAAGTCTTCATTAGTCCACACACATGTATACATTGCAAGAAAATTGCGTTAGTCATCATCTGCTACAAAAATCGTGTTAAATTAACTACACATATATAATTATCCAATGTGTCAAATTGTTTACAGTAATGATCCTCATGATCACAACATAAATTTTTCCTAAATCTGGTCTACTTAATTACTCTCTCTTCAAACTAAGAAATACTCACCACTACCATTACAAATTAATAAACTATTAATAACTTAGAAATTGTGAGACTTATTATGATGTCATTACCTGAGAGATTTGTGGTAATAGATGGTATTCCCATAACTGTACACTCTGCTGGTGTGTAACCCCACGGCTCGTAGTAGCTCGGAAACACTCCAAGGTGACAACCACGCACAAACTCTTCATAATCGAGACCGAACAGTGGATTGGTGGAGGACATAAACTCTGGATGAAAAACAATCTGCAAAGAAGCACAATGCTCTTAGTCACACAGTTGCAGCTTCTCTCAATATTTACTTCTGCTTAAATAGGCTTCATATGACAAAATGATGAAATGAAAATAGTGGAATCTTATTCACAACATTGTGCAGATTTTACAAATATTAGATAGTAAGGGATGTATTTGGATCAGGAAATTGAGGAGGCAAGAGAGAATGTTGTCATAACTGAAGACTAGTAACCTTAATATTTTTACACAGAAATGGGGATTACAAGAATAATATAAAACAAAATAAAAATTATCTGTAAAAAGCTATAAAATTCCAAAACATAAGTTTTACACTTTTCCAAACAGTAAACCACACTGACACCCTGTAACATTACTCACTGTCACTCTCCTTGGCAATAATGTTCCTTCATCAAGAGCAGGCATTGCCTGCAGGGGGAGCAACTGTTAAAACTAAGTTTTTGAAAACAGCCAGAAGTCACACTTTGTATTTACAAGGTGTATCCACTACATAAGTTCCATTTGGTTATATAAAACAAACATGTACAGATACAGAAAAAATATTTATTGCACAAAAATCTACAACTTTTAGACTACTTCTCTACATAGCTTCCGAAATTTTGTAGGCACTTGTCATAGTGTGGCACAAGTTTTTGTATGCCTTCTTCATAGAAGGTTGCTGTCTGTGTATTCAACCATGTGGTAACATGTTCTTTCAGCCTGTCTTCATCCTTGAAGTGTTGATCACCAATGATAGATTTTAGGTGTAAGAAGAGATGAAAGTCGCTAGAAACAAGGTCCAGGTTGTACGGAGGATGATTAAACGCATCCCAGTGAAATTCCCATACAAGGAGTTTGGCCACATTCGCCATGTGAGGCCAGGCATTATCATGGGAAAAAAAAAAACCACCTTTTGACAGTAATCCTTGCCGCTTTTTCTGTATTGTGTGGCGTAATTTCTTAATGCTCTTGCAGTAACCACGTGGTAAGAAATCAATCAGCAGAATGCTTTTTCTGTCCCAAAAAAATGGTGCACATGACTTCTCAAGGTGTCAAGATTTGCTTAGGCTTAACCTTCATTGGGGATGAAGTGTGCCTCCATTCCATTGATTGCCATTTTGTTTCAGGGGTGTCGTATGATACCTAAGTTTCATCTCACATGACCATCTGAGAAAGAAAACTGTCGCCTTCTTCACTGTAGCATATCAAAAACTGAAGTGCACTGTCCATCCATTGTTTATTTTTGTGTTGTTCAGTAAGAATTTTGGGTACCCAATGTGAGCAAAGTTTCCAAAATATCAGTTTTTCAGTAACAATTTAATGAATTAGTGATTGTGAGATTTGCATAACTTCCATAGTAAGGGCACTAAGTGTAAACTTACAGTTGTGCTTAGTCTTCTCTTCAACTGTGTGAACCAGTTCATCAGCAACCATAAATGGGCATCCACTTTGTTCTTCATCATGCACTTTATCACATCCATCATTGAACAGTCTGACCCATCTTCTAACCATTGAATCACTCATAGCAATTTGTCTGTAAACCTTGCAGATTTTCCAATGAATTTCCTTTGGTTTAACTTTCTTTGTATTTAGAAAATGAATCATAGATATGATTTCATGAACAGCAGCATTTTCAATTACGGCTGACATTATAAAGAAGCACTACAAAGCACACGTCAGCAGCAGGGATCTAAAAATGGCGTACATGTCTTCTCATTGATTCAGAGTAGCTGCCACACATGCATGGTACTGCGATCATAGCACTGCCACGGATAGAAATAAAAACAGAACTTACTCTGTGGAGGACCCTCGTATTTTTGACCAAGTTTTACTCTTCAAATGAACAAGAGCACCATCAGAATATACAGTTTAAAGTTGACTGACAGCTCTAAAGATTAAACTGTCTGTATTATAGTACTTAAACTTAGGTTTAAAGTACAGCGGTGAATGATGACATTGCCAGTGCCATGTTTCCAGGTGACATACAGTAAATGGTAAAGGAAGTTGCTCTACCTGCTGTCTCAGGACACTAAATGCAGGCTGGTAATTCTCAGACACAGAGGCTCGAACATAATGAAAAGAAAAGTGTCCAGCAGCAGCGTCTGTACCAGTGTAGACATGACTATTCACAGAGATACCATTACAACAGTGGTGCACTGGTGTCCACAGAGGCATTGAATCTTTTCCTGAAACTGTGAAGGAGGGGTACACAGTCCAACAGTAGCACCATACCGCTCCCAGCAGTCTTCTTCGTATCATTTTATGAGGAATGGCAGTGGGCATGGAGCCACTTAAAGGCAGTGAGGTGCTCCATCAATAGTTGTGTCTTATGGCCCACCTGTGATCTCTAATGGCAATTGTAGGAGTCCACCAAGGTGTGATGCCGAGGAATAGGTGATCGCTGAATCAGCTGCCGATAGAATTGCTGCAGCCCTGCTCCGAAGAGCCGCACTGATACCTCCACACTGCTAGGTGCCAGGGGTGATGGCAGTGGTGACAGCATCCCAATCAGCTTTGGAGAGAGCCCATTTGGGTGGACACCCAGGGAAGTGACACCAAGGGAGGGTCAAAATGACTACTGTTGCACAGGTAGTTGTGGATGGATGAGAAAAGACCTAGGCTGCAAACGGCAAGGTCAATAGCCAAATAAGACCTATATGCCACACTGAAGTGTGTGGGAACATCAATACTCAAGAAGCAAAGATAGATGTCTACAAGCATGTTCAGCATGTTCAAACAGAAGCCAGAACATATGGGCAAACACCACCCAATGCTCTTTCATAGTCAGTGTAATTCTTAACATAATCACAATAGCCATGGAGGATGGGGACCACTTGGCTGGGAAACAAGTTTTCTGGAGGGTGAATGCAAAAAAATGGTAAGCGCGCAAAAGATATCAGAGCTCAGCCAAGTGACAAACAGATGCTACAGTTCCACTGTAGGATCACACAGTCAGTATCTTGTGGAGACATAAAGGTACCAAAAAGGCAGGTCATGCTTTACTGCCACCTGCTGCCACTGGTTGTGAAGGTACCCTATCAACACACATTTGTTCCAAAGCAGGGTGTGTGGAAGGTTCAGGGCCACAGGGGCCACCAGGAACGCTGTCTTGCCAGAAGAGGTTGCATGAGGGACATCACAATCTCTCATTTTTTTGGAGGACTCCTTTTTATCTTCTTGTCTTTAGAAGATTTAGACTTCTACAGTGGTCGGTCTGCCCCAGATTCTGGGACACTGGAGGTATGCGAAGACTTTTACAACCTACAACTTGTGGCTCCTTCAGCCACCAGATGGCATCCAGTTTCAGGTCAGCAAATTCCTGGGGAGGGAGTGTTCTGTGCAACTCCTTCCTGATAAGGGGCACCTGAGGAGGGCATTGCTTCTCCAGCTGGGGGTTGGGGACTGACGCCCCAGCTAATAGGGAGTCAACACTCCCAAAAAGGGGTGAGAGGGAGGAAGCAATAGGAGGAGAATCCCCTACCACCAGGGGAGCAGGTGCAGTTGGACAAACCCGACGGCCAGATGTAGAAAGTATAAATTTGAAAACTGAATAAATTACGAAATAATGTAGATAGAGAGGTACAAATTGACACATACGCTTGTAATGACATGGGGTTTTATTAGAACAAAAAAAATATGAAAGTTTAAAAATGTCCGACAGATGGCGCTTAATCTGATCAGAATAGCAATAATTAGCATAACAAAGTAAGACAAAGCAAAGATGATGTTCTTTACAGGAAATACTCAATATGTCCACCATCATTCCTCAACAATAGCTGTAGTCGAGGAATAATGTTGTGAACAGCACTGTAAAGCATGTCCAGAGTTATGGTGAGGCATTGGCGTTGGATGTTGACTTTCAGCATCCCTAGAGATGTCGGTCGATCACGATACACTTGCGACTTCAGGTAACCCAAAAGCCAATAATCGCACGGATTGAGCACACGATCATCACCAAACGACGAGAGCAAGAGATCTTTCACACATCTAGCAATATGGGGTGGAGCGCCATCCTGCATAAACATCGTACTTTCCAGCAGGTGTTTATCAGCCAGGCTAGGGATGATGCGATTCTGTAACTTATTGGCATACCTTTCACCCATCACGGTAGCAGTTACAACACCAGAATCACGCATTTCCTCAAAGAAAAAAGGCCCGGTAATGGTAGATGCAGAAAATCCAACCCATACCGTGACTTTCTCGTCGTGCAATGGCGTTTCCAAGACAGTTCTAGGATTTTCAGTAGCCCAAATTCTGCAGTTGTGGGCGTTGACAGACCCTCGGAGTGTGAAATGAGCTTCGTCGGTCCACAACACGTTACTCAACCAATCGTCATCTTCCGCCACCTTTTGAAACACCCACGCCGCAAATGCCCTCTGCTTCACTAAATCGCCAGGTAACAGTTCATAATGCCGATAGATTTTGTACGGATAGCATCAGAGGGTACGCCAAAGTTCCAACCAAACAGTAGTGTATGGAATGCCGGTGTGACGTGCGACTGCACGAGCGCTGACTTCCCCGTGCATAGACGAACCCGCTACAGTCTCAATTTCTTCCTGAACTGTCTCAGCAGCATTATGCCTTGTGCTCTGTCAGCCACTACGGGGTCTATCGTCTGAACAACCCGTGGCTTCTAACTTCGAAATCATTCTCGCCACAGCTGCATTTGTCAATGGACCTTTACCCGCTCAAATCCCCTTCCTATGGCGATAGGATCGTAACGCTGAACTAGCACATTCTCCATTCTGATAATACAGCTTCACTAAAAGCGCCTTTTCAGATAACGTCAACATGTTGTGACAGCTGGCGCATCCGATTCTCTCTCTCTCATTACAGCTCCTTTTATACACGATTGTCATGCGCAGTCACAGACGTTTTGCTGTCCAGCGCCATATGTAGACATTTTGTGAACTTTTTTTTTGTTCTAATAAAACCCCTTGTCATTCCAAGCATGTGTGTCAATTTTTACCTCTCTGTCTACATTATTCCGTGGTTTATTAAGTTTTCAAATTTACACTGAATTTTTGATCACCCGGTAAATGGTTACAGTTCTGAGTTTTCAGGGTAGTACTATTGCAAGAGAGAATGGTGCAAATGAAGAAAAGCACAAAGTTGAAATATACATCGCACTGGGCAACCTTCCCTGCATGATCTGCACATCTGTAAAATTTAGAAAAGAAATGGCAAGTCAAATTCAACAAGCGGATAACATAAATAATAATGAAAAGCTGTTGAAGGCTGGAAGATAAGTAAATAAATGTCCAAAACCCAAACCAGATCCAAGCATAATTGGCATCAAGAAGGTTGTCCACTGGAAAGGTAGAGAGGAAAAGATAATAGTACAATGATAGACTTGTAGCATGTAAAGGGAAGTAGTTCTGCAAAGACTGAGGGCCCTTGGTCACCAAGTATGTAATCACAAAAGAGATGTGAGTGCCCTCAAGAGTCTATGTGAATAGGTCTACATTAGAAACAACATCTCCTATAGAAACATGTACTACTGATTAGTATTTGTCCACTTGTAAAGTCAGTTCAGTTCTAACTAAATTTAGATTCTGGCAAACTGCAATTTAAACATGGTAGAGGTTATAAAATGCAAGGTATGTGGAATGCACCCCCATGACTGGCACCACAAAGGAATTTGCTGCCCACTCTTGTTCTATCCTGTACACATTTGGTTGATCTGGTGCCATTTCCCTCCCCCCCCCCCCCCCCACCCATAACCCCCCCTCTCCCACGCCCCCACCCTCCACCTTCTTTTCTATACTTATAAAATGGTCAAATCTGCATATGACCACAACAACCAAGGCATCATCTGAAAATGTTAGACAGTCCATTTATTAATGTATTACACAATGTAAAAACACATTGGCCTCAGCAACCAAAACTTTACCTCTGAATGTAACACAAGCTTGTATTTTTCGAATGATAAATTTGGTAAAAATGGAATCATATAGGTGGATAAATACAGTATATTCCATGCTCTTCCACATTTATTACAAATACTATCTAACTGGCATATTTATTTAATAACCTTGTTAAGTGCAGTTACAGACCACAGAGTGGGTCCCATTTTCACACTAATTTGTTACATTCCACTCATGGATTCGACAGTGATTTTTATGAAGTGTCACTAGCTATATTTCTTATTACAATGCTTCCTCCTCAGTTTCTGTCAGTTGGTGCAATAAAATCACTTGAACTATATCATTGCAAAATTGCCCATGATTGGTAGATCTTATAGCTGTCTACCAGACAAAACTGCAAGATCAAACTTTAAATGCTACCTAAACAACACACTAGCATTTAGAAAGGCAATAGTTGAAATCAGTATCACAAATAAATAAATAAATAAATAAATAAATTTCTTGCACTGTGTGTAAAAGCAATAACAGACAAATAATCAAGATATTGAGATGCTACTGGATTGATAGGAACTCTGACAATAAAATATCCCAATACCAGACTTATGTAAGAGTACATAGTACATTTTTTGGGTGGAGTATATAACACTCTGTACTTTTATAATGTTCATCTATAGTTATGACCAGGTTTCATATTGATACACATTTTAACCACTGTTTAGCATCATATATTAGTGACACTACTCTCTCTCTCTCTCTCTCTCTCTCTCTCTCTCTCTCTCTGTCTCTCAACCTCCTCCCCCCCCCCCCCCCCCCCCTCTCCACGTGTGCATGCATGTATGCATGTCCACACTACTGAATTTCACTTTGACTGCAATCTTCACCTGCCTCATTAACAATTTATTTCAATAAACTTCATTTATTCCAAGATTCAATTATTCCCTTAATTTCTAGTAAATACGTTACATTATTACATGTGGTGCATCCAGTAATGTAGAGACAAAAAAGTAAAAATTAAAACTGAGAAAGAGAGAGCAATAAACAAATATTTCAGAGTAATTGGGTCATATGGATAGGTGCACATTAGGGTGTTCCAAAAATTCAATGTAGCTTTTATTTGAGTGCATACCCTCTTAATTTATTTCGCATACCCTCTTAATTTATTTGTATGATGCCAAAACAACAATATGTAAAATTTCAGAACCTTAGGTTCTTGGCAGCCCGTGCTGACTTGCATTGAAACATGTCAGGTTGGCTGTGCTTGGTAAGAAAGGCGAAGGCACGTGCCCTCGTGTTGCTGTGTCTCTAACATTGTTAGTCTAAATTGTCGTCAGCAAGTGAAAATGTCAGTGGAATTACTTAGTAGTTCTAAAACACATATATTTTTAATAGGTCTGATAAAATATCAGATAAAAGGTTCAAAACTGCCATCTAACGGACAAGTTCTAGCAGTAACTCTTCAGGCTTTCCCGGCGATCTAATGACATCTTGGGTTGTCGGGTGTTCTGCCGGATATCAGCGTCATACTTGCACGATATTTTGGTCACGTAGCTAGTAACCTTCATCAGGTGCGACCTGAGACTGCTCCTCGAGTGGACCTCGTCCAGTATTTATGCCTATGGCCTTCCCCCTCCACCAGCAGGTCGCAGGGAATGGGCGCGCACCACAGAGGAAGCGCCTGCAGCCGTTGGTGGAGGGGGAAGGCCATAGGCATAAATACTGGACCAGGTCCACTTGAGGAGCAGTCTCAGGTCGCACCTGATGAAGGTTACAAGCTACGTGACCGAAATATCGTGCAAGTACGACGCTGATATCCGGCAGAACACCCGACAACCCAAGATGTCACGTTGTAGCAGTTTTATTTTATAATATCTGGGAAATGAATTTAACTGTCAGTGAAAGTGCAAATCTCACTATTCGGGAATGTATGATCTTCTGGGAAAAGGTGTGTATACCTACCAAATCTGTACCTAATTGTGTGAAGGAATTAGTGAACCTATATCAAGTTTGGAGGGAGTTGCACACGCCAATGCCCTTCAGTTAATGAAAATAGATGAAGATAAAATCTTTTTACAGTGACAGAGAGAGCCAGATTGGCCTGGCCACTTAGCTGGAGTGGACGAGAAACTGGCTAATAAAGAGGAAAGGTCGTGCATAAGAACTATTGAGGAAGAAAACCGACATGCTAAATATCTTTCCACATCAGATCCTTCAACAGCACCTTATGGAGCATTACAAAATGACTCATCTTCAGACTGTAATGAAAATGAGATGTGTTCGCAAGGAAGTTTCCCAACTGTGATTGAGAACATAAAATCTGAAACCAGTAAAACAACTATGCGGAAAAATTTCAGTACTCCAAAATTAGTAGCAGCACTAGATAGGTGTCAGTTGAGTGTGAGAGATTCAGTGTATATTCTTGAAACTACCATTGAGGCACTTGGATATAATACTGATAAATTTCCTATAAGTAAGTCCTCGATCCAAAGAATTCGTACAAGTGCAGTCTCTTTGTTGTGACACTACAGCTTCAAATACAGGTTATATCAATGGTGTCTGTGTGCTACTTGAGCAAAAACTTAACAGAAGTGTCATTCATTTTCCTTGCTGCCACCACATGTATGAACTAGTGTTAAAAAACGTGTTCCACGTAAAAATCAGTTCAGTGACAATAAGTTCTGATATTCCACTCTTCAAAAAGTTCAGAGATATCTGGAAAAGTGTAGATCGAGATAATATACACTGCTAAAAGGAAAAAGTCACAATGCACCAAACTGTTTCAGAAATTGACAATCTGCTTGAGTTTTACCACACTGATCTGACAAAAGAAATAATCAGAGATGATAACTGAGAGTTGATAGAGCTTTCTGTTATATTTTTAGGTGGAGATATGGACAGAAAATTCGAGATATGGCCTCCAGGTGCCATATACCAAGCTTGATGGATGGCGAGAGCTATAAATTCCCTAAAAATATCATTACTTTGTGGTCAGTTAAAAATTCTGAGCAAGGAGAAGGTAGAACTGTTTGACATTTGCCTGTTCATCATGACATCCTATGTCAAGCCATGGCTTCAGTGTATTTTGGCAGTAAAGGCACCCTACCAAGATTTGTGCTTTTTGAAGTCAATGAAGGCACACAAAAAATTAGATAAAGACGTCTCAAAAGCAGCTCTACAGAAGATAAGCCAGCATATATGGTATTTGACTGATGAAGTTCCTGACTTTTCACTGTTTGATGATGATGTGGATCTAGAAACAAAAGTAAGAATGGTTGAAAATTTAACCAAAGATAACTTATCAGCTCACGCTAACCGTTACATCCCTTCGAAGAAAGAACTTTGTGGTCCATTGTATGGTGAGGTAAATAAAATAATAGAGACACTGTTTCTTTAGTTCTCCGTTTACATCACAATTTTGTTAACTGGTTAGCTCTCTCTTAATTACAGAGAAAAACATCTACGACTTTATTTCAGTCAGAAGCAAGTCATTGTTCTATCGCCTTAAAGCTGATAACAGTTTTCTCCACAAATGTCCTGCCATGTGGTCAAACAATGCTTCTTTTCAAGAAACCAGGAAGAAGGTTTCAGCACTGAGAGCAGTGAATGACACACCTGAAAGAGCGGTAAAGTAGATGCAAGACTTGGTTTAATCTTGATTCAGGAGAAACAAAAACAAATTTTGTTACGTTGCGTACAAGAACACTGAAAGATTTATCCTGACTGCAGAAAACAAACTTTGAAATAAAAATTTAGAGACTAATGTTTTTACATGTTAAATAGTGAATAAACATGATTTGGGCAATTTGGTGTTTTGTTTACCAAACAGTCATTAAGTTCCAGAATCCCTACATTCCGAAACAGGAAAAGTTTTCAATTCTCATGTTTAGCATCAAGTCGGTACATGTTATAATAATTTAATTGTAATAATATGTAGTATTTGAGTTATTAAGGTCAAATAGAAACAAATAGAGGGAATGCATTTTCAATTTCATGAAAAAAAATCCCCATTATATCTTGGGACACCCTAGTGCACATGTGTGCACACGGGGAACAGTTGGGCCTCAGCAATAGCCTCACATTGTCTATTATATGGCTCTGGAAAGCAGCAGGCAGTGGAAAGCTGAACAACTGAATAAGTTAAGAAGCAACATTGCAAACACTAATAATCCAGAGTGTCTGAGAGGAGTATTTTGAATTACATGGCAGCAAACATTTACCTTGACACGATCGTTACTCGTGTTGAACAACTGGCACCTTCTGACAGCATTCAGAACAGGATCGTTCCAGTCGTCAGCTACATTGTGCGTCGTTACAGGTGGCAAACCATTTCTCTGTAGAGAATATATACATCTCTTAATCTTCACCATGTCTTCTTTCAGTAGCAGGTCTGCTGGATTGGGCAGCCGCCCACTGGTAAGCAGGACAACTCAGTTTTAGAACATAGCTCATAGATAGAATAGAACAAGTATATCTAAGAGATACCTCACAAATATTAGTCCAAAGAGTTGTCTGTTACTGGTTTTAGCTTTTCTATATGATGCTTTGTTGTTCTATTGTAATATAATATCCTTATATTTTTCACAGGAGTTTGCGAATTACGTGACATTTTGTATTTTTAGTGTGTTATTGCATACTTACAAGTTTGTTTATTCCTTTCTCATCTTTTAAATTGTTAACTAACACTATACTGAAATCTTGTAAATAACAAAGTTGGTTATACTATTTCACTCACAAAATTACGAACGGGGTAATCTGGAATTTCATGTATATCTATTTTCATTCCATAAAAATAATGATTTCAGATCCAAGAAGATGATAATTTGCTTTCATAATGCCGTTTTTGTAGGAAATACATAAAATCATCAAATAGAAAGATCTAGAAAAATAATGCGTAATGATGTGACCAATTATTCAAATCGTAGATTGTTCAGTAAGAATCTTTAACATGGTTTACTGTATAGTTGGCTATAACAAATAATATAACTTTTACATTGAAACCTTTGTAAGTGTTAGTAATTAAAATAATTAAACACATTAGTAGGTATTTATATTTGTTGAAAGCAATCATTCAAATTCAATATTTTAAAA
Source organism: Schistocerca serialis cubense (assembly GCF_023864345.2). Taxonomy (NCBI): domain Eukaryota; kingdom Metazoa; phylum Arthropoda; class Insecta; order Orthoptera; family Acrididae; genus Schistocerca; species Schistocerca serialis. Next base: position 467,631,674 of record NC_064646.1, on the reverse strand, counting down.
AATATTGTATAGGAAGAAATAGTATAAGAAAGCAAAACTGTCAGATTTTTCTTGATTGTTGTGAAACTTACTGTCAAACATGTTCTGTGAAATAAATTTCTAATTATAACTTTACAAGAGTACTAATACTAATTATGAACTTATCATGTGTTTGTCAGTTCTAAACGTTTGAAACAATAGATATACCAGTTATTTAACCAGTCTGTATAAAGTTTATGAAGATATGTCACAGACTAAGACAACACAACATTACATGAGCTACAAGTCAAATTTTCTGTTTGGAGTTCCAAATTATGACCCATTAACAGCAGACATTTGATGATTTTCTAACGAGGTACCCCTTGAGTGCGAGTTCACAAAAGGCCAGTGACATTTATAGCACTTGATGCCCCACACAACTGTCTACCATACACCCACAACATTGGCTACTAGTGGCAATAACAGGGGGCGGGACTGGAAGTATCCAGTGATGATCACAGCACTACGCTACAGAGTGTAACTGAACTATTTAGTCAATGAATAACTCACAACAGTGCTAGTTGTGTTGATACGAAGCACAGCAATGGCAATGATAAACAAACTTTGTATTATATCTACAGCTATGGTTACTGCAGTTGACATTCACCAGAAAGGAACCCAAGGAATCTCATGGAGTGAGAAAGAAGTGGAAGATGAAATATGAGCATTTCTGCAGGATGAGTCAGTGAAATGTGTGGCATCATATACACTGTACATGAGGAGTGCAATACATGCTTAACAAGTGAAATCGATATTGAAATAGGTGTCGAGCCATGGACAGACAGACAGACAGAGAACAGCTTTTGAATACATCTGCAGCAATACAATCCTGTAGTGCATACAAAAAACTATGGATATTCAAGAGGACAGTATGCACTTACAGGATGTGCATGGTGGTTACCTACTACATTACACACATCAAATTGCATGCAACATACATTACAGTGATTTCAAGAGAACCAGTGGATGGTTACATAACTTCAAACAGTGCTATCGAAATGGAACATTTAAGATAGCAAAATTTCAAACAAAGCATCAACTTAACAATGCACATACAAACTGTGGAACTGGCCTGTAAATTTGTAGAGGAGATAAACTTATCCCATCATTCAGTAAGGAATTTGTATTCAACTACAACCAATCAGGAGTTGAAAAGGAAATGCATATATAAGGAATTCTGGAAATCACAAGTACCAAGAGAGCTGTATCAAAATCAACTAACACATTCGTACACAATTATGCCAATTGTTAATCTGGGTGGTCAATTGGCTGCAAAGTTATTTATCATTCTGTGATAAGTTGGAGGTGCTCTGTCCCTCTGATTCTTCCTCGTGCGCATGGTCATGCTAGGGCAGTAGGGAACATTTATGTCACACCAAACAAGAGTGGGAAAATGAGCGTAAGAGAACTACAACCATCGTAAGAGCACTGCTTTTGGTCAATAGCTGGCCAAAATTACTTGCTTTTGCTTGATTCTTGGTCTGCATATAAAAATCATATTCTTAGAGCAAACTACCTCTCCTGACAAATGTGTGACATTGCAATTCACACCACCTGGAAGCACTGGACAAATTCAGCCTCTGGATGTTTGTTTTTCCATGCCTATAAAACATGTTCTCGCATTATCTGCAGCTATGCCTTAAAGGATAGCCAGTTTCATGATAAGCTCCACAACAGACTGTTTCCCTTTCACTTGAATATCATCACATTCCACCAGTTCTCATCATCCTGTTATACCAATATGATTCTATATGCATTCTTTAAGTGTGGAAACAGTTTAACATCCTGCACTGTTTGTAACTCCCAAGGAGCTTGCCTTTGATCTCGATGGTGTGAACCTTTGTTATCACTGTGGAGTGCCATTTTTCATTTGATATTCATAATGGAAGTTAATGGTTTGTTTTGAACATTTCTTGACTGTCAAAGATGTCCATTTTGTGAAGTGTAATATATACATCCCACAGAACATTGATCTCTGCTCCTCCCGGACACTCATTTTCTGCCGCCCTCCTAATGCACTTGTTGAGTCATTAGCAGCATATATTTTTCATGTCATAACTGGTAACACAACACTTTCAAATGAACCTTACTAAAGACTGAACTTGCAACTTTGCACCCAAGGAGTTCCTCATAAATATTTCTTAAAATTCAATACATTTCCCTAGCCGCAGCTAAGTGCTATACGTGCTTATTTTTAGTTAATCTGCAGCACAGTTCCAATTATTTTAAGAGAATGCAGGCAAGAGGAATTACATTTGACTGAACCGTGGACACTGCCATCACAAGACATGTTTCTAGCAAATTGCAAGTGACACATGGAATATGGTTTTTTTTGTGGTCTGAATCAGGAGAGCAACTTCCATCATAATAAGGGAACAATGTTTCATCATTTCAGATCCAGATACAAACCGTCAGAAAGTTAGAAGCTCTTACGCAGCCATTACATCTTCAATTTTAGTCCACAAGCCATTGTACACCAAGTGTTGCATGGTACACCATGCAGTAGAATAATTTTCCACACCCTCTCCCTACTACAATTACGGGTGGTATGTGCAAAGAATGACTGTTGGTATTTCTCTGTAAAAGAACTTTTTGTTTTGATTTACTAAGGCAATCATTATGCAAAATTTTAACATCTAGATTCTTACTCGAGTTTGGGCGCTAAGAATTTTTAGAATAAGGTTATCCATGACACACACACACACACACACACACACACACACACACACACACACACACCAATTAAGTCAAATCTGCACTGTCATTTTAATTAGTGGTTTGCCGATTTCTGAGGAAGTAACAAATTAGTGATAGCTTTGCTATAATTGAAGTTATTCCAAAACTCCATCTCACGCCACCGAAGATGTTTACAGGTATGAAATATTTTGTTTACTAAGGAAAGCCATTTGGCCACGGCGTAACAGTCTCGGAAATTTTAATAAATTTAGTATCGCTGGCTATGAGTTGCTTGGAGAGCTACTTCAAGGATAGAGCTACAAAACTCAAATCCCCTGAAATGTGTGTCTCAGAGAGGGTGCCTTCGTGGTTCCATGTGTAGGCCAGTATTTTGGGACATTACAATGCAGCCACTGCCAAAAACTTGCAGCAAGAAGTAGCCATCTTGTGACTGTGGCCTATGTGAATGATGTTCTCTTGCCAGTACAGATCAACTCAATAAAACATGTGGAGAGATCCTAGATACTTAAAATGTAGTGCACAAACACAAAATTAATGGTGATGCTTAAGGTCCACATACATCTTCCTGGAAGGAAAACTGAATTATCACCCAGAATATATACAGTATAACCCTGCTTTATGTTCCTGGAGTTAACATTTTCCCGCCGTTTACAACATTTTTCATCATTCCCGTCAAATTTCTCATGTTCACAATGTTAATTTGCACTTGATTTTGCGTTAAATATTTATAACTTTCTCATGATTTACACATTACAAAAAAATGTTTGTGGGGGAAAAAAATGACACTGGCATGTTGTTGGCCGTGCAGTAGTGTTTACAAATATAACACAGTTAAGTTACTTGACACCAGGGCACTCTACTCCACGTATTTGAACCCGCAAATGTGTAAAAGTTGGGACAATTCCTGCCGTATCTCCTGCCGCTGCCAAGCTCTCTACTTGGCATGGTGGCTGATGAGAGTACCTAAGTTCATTTGAATAAAGATATTATGACCAATCGCAACCAGTTCCAAACTGTCTACTGTGCAAATGCAGTTCTGTGATTGTTGTGATCATCGTGACATCATTGTCGAACCACATGTAGCATGTTTCGGTGGTTGACCACTTGTAGCACTAGTTGAAACAGTCATTCACTTTGTATTGCTCAAATGTATTTGGTTTAAACAGTGCCAGTTACATGTTTTTCCATACTAAGCAAAACGTATTAGGAGAATTTATTCTCATTGTTAAGTGCATGTATTTGTTGTGATGTTAGATAAACAAACAATGTGTGTGTGTGTGTGTGTGTGTGGTTTTCCACATAAATGAGGTACCTGATAACATCCAAAAGACGCCTATGGTGCAAGAGAAGCAGAATGACACATATTCAAACACCACACAAAATACTTATGAACATATTTGCACCTGACAATACGAAAAAATTCTCAAAACACATTGTGCTAAGAGTGAAAAAATACATACCTTGTGCAGTATTTCATTATTTAAATAATGAATGACAGCTGCAGGCTTTCAGGAACATTGATTATGAAACATGTTCCTACTTCCCAGACAGTTATCAGTTTCAGTTACAGCAGCAGTTTTCATTAGATAATAAACAAGTCCTTGACAAGTCTTTCGATGCCTGTTATGTACATATATCACACAAAGTGCGAAAATGTAATGGGGTATGGTGTACATATCTTTTACAGCTTAACATGTTATTTCCCAAATTTTACATTGCCCGGCATTTTACACCAATTTTTTGAAGTCCCTTGAAAAGTGTTAAAGGGGGCTTCACTGTGTGTGTGTGTGTGTGTGTGTGTGTGTAATAAAAAAATTGAAGAAAAACAAAATGCCGCCAGTTCCTGGGGTGTCAACCTGATCAACACTTTACCTATGGACCACACATCGAGGAGGTAAGAAGGTGTGCTAGAAGCTGCATAGAAGTATAAAACCCACTCTCACAGATAAAATGTAAAACTAAAGCTGCTGTGGAGGCATTGTCACCCAACACTGAAGGCAGGGTGCTGGGAAAGTTAAACATATGCCGGAGACCGGCTAAAAGTGGGCAGTCCAGCAAGAGGTGGACGACTGTCATTTGGGAGCCACAGCAACACGGTGGTGGGCCCATATGACGGAGTAGGTAACCATGTTTTAGCCACATATGGCCAATGCAGAGCCAGCAGAGAACAACCGATTCCCTGCGAGGGGCCTGCATGGAAGACTTACATACATTCATAGTCTCCTTAATGACACACAATTTGTTGTGCGTGCTGTTATGCCATCCCAAAGCCAGAAAACCCCGCGGTGTAAAACAGAATGCAGGTCAGCTTTGGAGATGCTTATCTCCAGAAGCAGTCTCTGCATCACCTGTTTGGCCAGCCTGTCAGCAAATTTGTTACCGGGGATTCCGACGTGTCCTGGGGTCCACACAAACACCACGGAACGGCAAGAATGTTCCAGGGCACAGATGGACTCCTGAATGGACACCACCAGATGGTGGCAAGGGTAGCACTGGTCGATAGCTTGTAGGCTGCTCAATGAGTCAGTACACAGGGGAAAAGACTCGCCACGGCATGAGCACGAGATACGACCGCCAGCTCTGCAGTGAAAACACTGCAGCCAACTGGCAAGGAGTGCTGCTCAATATGTCCTCCATGAACATATGCAAAGCCTATGTGACCATCAGCCATTGAGCAGTCTCTGTAAACTGCTTCAGAGCCCCAGAACACATCAAGAATCGAAAGGAAATGACAGCGGAGGGCAACGGGGTTAACGGAGTCTGTAGGGCCATGCTAAAGGTCCAGACAAAGCTGCGGCCAAGGTGTACACCACGGAGGCGTACGTGAATGGACCACAAGGAGAGGTGGTAAAGGGAGGACACCAGTTCGGAGAGAAGGGACCGCACGCGTACCGCAATTGTTAGCCCAGATCAGATGAATATGTGCTGTGTAACTGGTGAGCAGGTGTGCACGTCTGATCTGCAGTGGAGGGACACCAGCCTCCACCAGTACACTGGTCACCGGACTTGTCCTAAAAGTACCTGTCACTAATCGAACCCCTCAGTGGTGCACAGGATCGAGTAAATGCAATGCTGAAGGTGCTGCCGAACCATAAACCACATTCCCATAGTCAATTCGGGATTGGACAAGGGCTCTGTAGAGCAGCAGCAGCGTACAGCGATCTGCACCCCAATTGGTGTTGCTCAGGCAATGGAGGGCATTGAGGTGCCACCAGCACTTCTGCTTAAGCTGACTAAGATGAGAGAGCCAAGTCAATCGAGCATCAAAAACCAGTCCTAGGAATTGATATGTCTCCACTACAGTGAGTGGATCAACATTAAGGTAAAGTGCGGGTTCCGGATGAATGGTACAATGCTGATAGAAGCACATGACACACGACTTTGCGGTTGAAAACTGGAAGCCATGGAATAGAGCCCATGACTGCACCTTGTTAATGGCTTCCTGGAGGTACCGCTCAGCAACAACAGTACTGGAGCAGCACTACGAAATGCACAAGCCGTCTGCATACAGAGAAGGTAAGACGGAGGGCCCGACAGCTGCTGCAAGACCGTTAATGGCCACTAAAAATAGAGAGACTCAATGCAGAGCCCTGCGGGACTCCATTCTCCTGGATATGGATGGAACTATGGGAGTCACCAACTTGGACACAAAAGTACAAAGTGACAGGAAGTTTTGGATAAAAATCGGGAGCGGTCCCCAGAGACGCCACTCATACAATGTGGCAAGAATATGATGTCGCCAACTCATGTCATATGCTTTACGTAAGTCAAAAAAGATGGCAATCATGTGTTGCCATCTGGAAAAGGCTGTTCAGATGGCAGACTCGATGGACAGAAGATTATCAGTGGTAGAGGGACCCAGGCGGAAGCTGCCCCGACACGGAGCCAGCAAGCCACATGGCTCCAGGACCCAACCCAACCGCCGACGTACCATGTGTTCCAGCAGCTTACACAGAACGTTGGTGAGGCTGATGGGCTGATAGCTACCCACATCAAGAGAGTTTTTAATGGATTTCAGCACCGGAATGATGGTGCTCTCCCGCCATTCCAATGGAAAGACGCCATCGCACCAGAGCCGGTTGAATATGATGAGAAGATGTCACTTGTAGGCAGATGAGAGATGTTTAATCAACTGGCTGTGGATGCAATCAGGCCCAGGAGCTGTGTCGAGGCAATGTGCAAGGGCACTGAGGAGCTCCCACTCTGTAAATGGGGCATTATAGGATTCACTGCAGTGTGTAGTGAACGAGAGGACGTTCCCTTCCAGCCGTCGTTTGAGTGTGCAAATGGCTGGGGGGTAATTTTCTGACGCAGAGGCTTGGGCAAAGTGCTCAGCAACGAAAGTCATGGGATAGCTCCTAATATCATTTCGGACCACCTTTTGCCCAGCATTGCACAGCAATCTGAAGAGGAAAGTTGTTAGAAGTCCCCTGCAGAAATATTGAACTGTGCTGCCTCTATAGCCAACCATAGTTGTGAAAGTGTTTCCGTTCCAGGATTTTGTGCACCAACTGACCTCTCAATTACATCCCACAAATGTTCTATGGGATTCGTGTTGGGTGATCTGTGTAGCTGAGTCATTCGCTCGAACTGACCGGAATGTTTTTCAAACCGATCGTGAACAATTGTGGCCTGGTGACATGTTTGGAGGCGTGAAGTCCAAGAATGGTTGCAAATGATCTCCAAGTGGCCAAACATCAGCATTTCCAGTCAATGATAGGTTTAGTTGGACCAGAGGACCCAGTCCATTCCACGTAAACACAGCCCACACCATTATGAAGCCACCACAAGCTTTCGCAGTGGCCCATTCACAACTTGGATCCTCGGCATTATGGGGTCTGTGCCACACACTAACTCTACCGTCAGCTCTTACCAACTGAAATTGGACGTCATATGCCCAGCCCGCAGTTTTCTAGTGGTCTACAGTCCAACTGATACAGTCACAAGCCCAGGAGAGGTGCTACTGTCAGCAAAAGCACTCACGTCAGTTGCCTGGTGCCATAGCCCATTAACGCCAAATCCCACCGCACAGTTCTAACAGATACATTTGCCATACATTGCACATTGATTTCTGTGGTTGTTTCACACCGTGTTGCTTGTCTATTAGCACTGACAACTCTATAAAAATGCCAATGCTCTCAGTCGTTACGTGAAGGCCTTAGGCCACTGTGTTGTCCGTGGTGAGAGGTAATGCCTGAAATTTGGTGTTCTCAGAACACTCTTGAGACTGTGGATCTATTAATACTGAATTGTCTAACACTTTCCAAAATGGAATGTTCCATGCATCTAACTGCAACTACCAATCTGCATTCCAAGTCTGTTAATTTCCATTGCGTGACCACAATCAGATCGGAAACCTTTTCATGTTAATCACCTGAGATCCTCCAATTCACTGCCTTTTTATACCTTGTGTACAGACCTTTGTCACCTCAGTGTTTTAGATCCTTTTGAGACTTAGCAGTGCTGCCAAAGGTGAGTGCTGCAGGTATACGAGTGGTTTCAACTGCAGCCACAGTCACTGAATGGTGGCACTACTGGCCATCTCAGTGGTCTGATTCATTGTGAGTGGTGACCACACCGAAAGTGGCTCTGCTCTAAACTGTGCAAGGAACATAATGGTAGTTTTCTGACTGTGCCACAGCACTATTTCAAAAACACGAGGACAGTGCTGCTACAGCGTATATCTCCAGCACAGCAGCTGTTGCAAAGAGGAACTGATTCATTTACACTGTCTTAGACAAAGGCATTGGAAAAAAGATCACATCAATACAGAGATTTTGCCACTGACATTGGAAAATGGTTTGCTAGGTGTGCTCTGAACCATGACAATTACAGCAATGAGACCACAATGAAGAATGCGTGGTAGTCCATCGTAGAGAAATTCAAAACAAATTTCACTTGCATGTCCACAAAAGAGAAAACGTTAATCAGTAAGTAAAGTAATGTTTATTTTCAGTAAATATCAGTAATACAGGAAATACTGCAGTAGCTAAAATACTTCACAAATTCAGTGCATACAAAGTTCTTCAAGCAAGTATTCCAGCTGCACATTAATCATGAATTCAAATTTGATGTACCTGTAAGACATTTCCATGCCCCTTCATTCATGAAGTAAACAGTAAATTCTGTTCAGATGCATTTAGCAGCACTTCCAGGTAGAGAACTGTCTACTGGTGTCCCACCCGCTAGTCTAGTAAAACATAGTGGTCCTCAAATTTATACTCATCTCTTTCCCTGATGAAATTTTGCAGAAGGCAGCAAGTCTCACCTGTAATTTCTGGCAAATCTTGTTGAACATCTAATGAAATATACTCCACTTGTTGCTCAGTACTCTACACAAGTTGAGCAGAGCTTGCAGTGCCACTAACATCATTTGGAGCACCACTCGTGGTAGGCAGCAAAATGCAAGCACTGCTTGCAACCCACTGGGCAGCACTGTAAAGTGCTCTGTGAGGAGCCGGCCTTAGTCAGCTTCCATACAGTGTTATCATGTAGTTCAGTTCAACTTCATGAGGTGTTGGAACAACTACTACAACTACTACTTCTTTTCTTAGCCTGCCTGCCTGTCTGCTTCAGACATTGGCGATCATCATGGCTATTCTGTCTTTATCAGTTGCAATGGAAACAGTTCTTCAGAGCTAATATTAAACCAAGATCTAAGATAGTTCAGCCAGGAAAGTCTTCTCCATCCCAGAGGTATCTTTCCCTCGATTTTTCCTTGCAGGATACATTGAAACAGCTCATATCTTTTTTGATTCCTCATGAAGTGGCCAAGGTATTTTAGTTTGTGACACTTGATGATGTTGAACAACTACATCAAATTTTTCTTGCTGATATTTTAGTTATTTATATAGTGTCTCATTACTATGTATGTAAAACAAAACAACCAGTTTTATGAACTGACTGATGAGACAAGATAGAAATACCTTACATGCAATGGTGGCATATTTTTCTTATGGAAAGCCTGACTGGGGAATATATGCAAATTTCACTTGATATTTTAAAAATTTAGATCAGTATGGTGCCAACTGTAGCCACTATAGCTAAAATTAAGAAATACTAATTTTCAGCGGCAACTGTAAGACAGGGGTGCAAATTTGTGGCTTGCTTTTGACACATGGAAATGAGTATACTGATGAATACAGAATGGTGACAAAGCAGCATTGTCAATTAAATAAGCTGCTAGATCTTTGCTGTGATATTTTCACAGGATCTCGTTAAGTAAGGTCAATTACTGCCAATAGCAAGTGGACTGGCTGCACCAACCCATTCCCTGCTAGTGATTTGAAGGTCCCCCAAACCTGAATTCCGTTACTGAGTAGCAGCTTCCAGAATGATGCTACAAATGTAATATGTATTGCCTGCATTTTAAGATAAAAGTAGATATAGAATATGAAGCAAATGCCTATTAACAATTGAGGTTTGACAGTTTTCAAGGTTTATTAATGTATTTCATTCAACCCCCCCCCCCTTTTCTCTCTCTCTCTCTCTCTCTCTCTCTCTCTCTCTCTCTATCTGAGCTGAAAACCATCTTTTATTATCCTAGTGCTTCCTTTGGGGGACATATTTACTTCAGTTTTGAACCAAGTTCACTTATCCTTGTCCCCAAGCCCTTCATTCTCTTGGGGCATGAATCAAGTGTTTCTTCCGTCCATGGTTATCAGTAGAGTAGTCTTGATATCTTCTAATCATCTTCTGTTCATGACCTCATGTTTAAAAATATTTCTAACTAGTGCAACTTACTTTGTTACTTCTCTCAGCTTTAAATCATGTTTGCGACACCTACCCTTTCACCTCTTAAATCTCTGTCAGACATTTTTATTAGTATGCTTCCAGTCATGCCAAATGTGGCCAAAGGAAGTTAGGTTTTTTTTCCTGGTATTTATAATGAACCACACTGAGTCAGGTGGCTTACTAAAGAATGCCATGCCACAGTGCATCAGGTATAGAACTAGAAAGTGTCAGTGTTCTGACACTTATTGTAGGGATCACATGAGGTAAAAATGTGATCTATACACAATGATTGAGACCTGTACTGCAAATTGGCTTTCGTTTAGTTATAATTTATTTACTGTAAATACAAATTAAATTACCATTTCTTAAGTGAAAGCCTAAAACAGCATTTGAAATATTAGTTTTGTTATCTGACAATGAAAGGAATGGTATAATTGTTTTGTAGAGTAAAATGTTACCAGAGAGATTGTGTAATTATTACATATACTGAAAATCAAAATGAAAAATAGTGATGGAAGCCATTACAATTATGTAGTTAGTCAAAATATAACAACAAAAAAATGAAACTTAGTGTAAGGAACAAAAAAGTAGTTTATAGAGAACATTTTGTTATAAAACAACAGCATTGTGGCACTGAAAATTGATAAATCTTGTTGATCAATTTCAGAGTTAATCTTTTCATTGAATTCATTCACATGCTTTATTGTGGCACCACCAGAGCCAAAACAGGTGTCTGTACAAGGCAGTTCCAACAGGAAGTTCACAGTGAGAAGTTCTGATGAAGAGCTCTTAGTACAAATTTACAAAGAAGAGCTCACCATACCAACTCGTATAAATTGGTAATGTGGAATTTAAATTTTCTGTTGTTTCTATTTTGGGCACATAAATGTTAACACTGGTCCAATTCTGCCTTTTTTTGGCTTAGAGCTTATGTCACTTTAACTTAGTGAACACATGCTAACAAATTACTTTAACATATCAGACTGTTGCAAACAAAAAAGTAAACAACTGCCCAATGTTTTCAATGAACATCAAGGAAATATCTCGATAAAACTAGGTGTTTTGTATTTTTAATAATAAATCCATACCTCAGACAAACCTCATACATCCTCTTTCCAATTTTTTGCTGAATGTCACTGATTGTGTCTCGTAAGCTCTTTGTCACAGCGTGGCCACGTAAGCTCTCTACGTTGAAGTTGTTCGTTTTGGTAGGGAATATCAGGAATGCAACTACTGTGATTTCTGGGTAAGATGTCTAAAAATAAAAACTTTATGATAAACTACAGAAATGTATAACACTTCTATAAATTTAACTGACTTTTAGTTAAATAAAACAATGATTAATGTTACCTTTAAAAAATGATTTAACCGTGCTAATGCCTCAATGAATACATCAGCACCTTTGTTTCCAAATTCATATCTTCCAGCTATGAAGAAATACAATGTTTTATCCAAATCAAAGTCATAGTGTCTGAAACAGAACGAAATATTTTATAGTTGAGACCAATACTGGAAACAACAGAGAAAAAATGCTGTTAGCAATGTAGGAAAAATATTACTTACTAGACAACAACACTCTAGAATATCAATAGATCCAACAAAATGTGAAAGATTTTAAAGTTTTCAATATAATCTGCACTCATGTCCAGTAAAGAGAGTAATACACATTAACAAAAATAGGAGTAATTCTGAAATTTTTTTTGTACAAAGCAACCATGACTTTTACCAGTTACAGGAGTATGGGATTTCATGCCATTGAGTATCAAGCCTTATCTTTCATTGCCACAACGCAGTATCTATAATTTCATTTTATCATTTTCATGACATGGTTCAGTCTGATCATTTTCAACTCCTTTGCTTAAGAAATTTTTATAAAACAATGATTGTGCTTTGTGTTCTGTCACACACCCTTCACCCACAAAATAATTTTTTTAATGTCAATATTACAAAAAGGATAGATTGCTACTGATTAAATGCCACCTCCTGCATTAGACGCAACACACACACACACACACACACACACACACACACACACACACACAAAGCAACTCCCACTTGTGCAACGGTAGACATGAAAATTGTAAAATTTCTGTAAGGTTTGTGACAAATTTGTTTCTTTTTGGATCTAGAGGAAAATATTTTTGAAAGCTGGTGTCTAATAGTTGTATCCAGCATCTGTCAATCATATGTAGTATCCTCAAATTATTCAAACGGGCTGCCGACGATCTATTTGAACATACGACTCTAATCACATGCCAAACAATCAGAGATAATTTTTCTGTGCTAAAGCTATAAATAGTGCCTTCCGGACTGAAACCTTTTATGCTGTAATTTCTATCATCAAGTAAGCCTAACTGAAGAATCAATTCTCATTTAATTATGTTTATTTCTAAAATATGAGGAGTAACAATCTAAGTTTCACTATGTTACACACGTGACTGGCTTGTTCTTACTTCAAAATGTGGTCTTCTTCCAATATTGTGTAAATCCTATGGTCATGTCTCAAACATCTGGGAAAGTAAGACACAAAAGTGGAGAAAGAAGCTAGCAGGTGAAGAAGGAAAACATTATAAAGTCAAGCAGCAAGAGAGGGGTAGAGTATCGCCGAAAGATGAAAAGTAGTCCAACAGTGGCTGAAAAGGAAGACAAATGGAAAAGTTCTGTAAAATAGAAATGCCATCAGAGAGAGTAAGAAAAACTTAAAAATGTGCACAAAATTTTTCCTCAAGCAATAAGAAAAGCTGTCTCCAGAGAGAAGGAAGCACTGCCGAAGTCGTCCAATTGGCAGCAAATCAACAGCAAATTGTCAAAAAAACAGTTTTTGGTGAAACAACACACAAAGAGAGAGCTGACAAGACTGCACACGATATCAGTGATGTGATTAAGGCTTTATATCCACAACAATATTAGCCAAATGTCTCTCAACATGAAGGATATCAAACACATAGAAGTTGGCCTAATGCAGAAAAGGTACCTTAAAATGCATGTCAAAGAAGGGTTACAAATTATTTAAAGAGGAATATCCACATATAAATATAGGTCCTACAAAGTATTCTTATTGGCCACTTCATGTACTTCCTACAACAGAGAAAGATCAAGAAGTCATCATGTGCATATATCATGAGAATGTGTGGTTACTTTTGAATAAACTTTCTCACAATATACCATCATTTCCATCCAGTGCAGATGCAATGGGTTGCTGAAATGGTTTGTATTCCTTACAATATCACCTGTGTAAATTGAGAAGGGCAAAACTGTGGAGTGCATGTAGAGCGCAAATTTATTTCTGAAGTTGACATTACTGAAGACATTACCTTCTTGCAGTGGATCTGTAGAAAGTAAGCACAACAAAGATGACTCAATTCATGACCACTGCAAAAGCATCTGGCCTTAAAGATTTCTCTCTTCACATCCTAAACAGCATTACACGAAGAACTCCGTGTACTGGAGGCAAATTTGAAGGATCATGAAATAATGCTGCATTCTGGTCTCTCAGAGGCTTGTGTCATCAAGTTTCAAAAGGAAATAATGCAAGCCGGCTGGGGTTCTGAAAGTGTCATTGTTCACAGCTGTGATATACAAGGTATGTCCACAAAGTAAGTTCCATTTGGTTATATAAAACAAATGTGTATAGATACAGAAAAATATTTATTGTACAAAAATCTACAACTGTTAAACTACTTTTCTACATAGCTTCCGAAATTTTGTAGGCCCTTGTCACAGTGTGGCACAAGTTTTTGTATGCCTTCTTCATAGAAGCTTGCCACCTGTGTATTCAACCATGTTGTAACACGTTCTTTCTTCGTAGTCATCGTTTAAGTGTTAACCATCAAAGGCAGGTTTTAGGTGTAAGAAGAGATGAAAGCCGCTAGGACTTCTTTTCATTAATCTTCTCTTCAATTTTGTGAAACAGTTCATCAGTAACCACAGAAGGGTGTCCATTCTTCATCGTGCACTTTATCACATCCTTCATTGAACAGTCTGATCCATCTTCTAACCACTGAATCACTCGTAGAATTTTGTCCATAAACCTTGCAGATTTGCTGGTGAATTTCCTTCGGTTTAACTTTCTTTGCATTTAGAAAACGAATCACAGATCTGATTTCACATGTGGTGGCATTTTCCATTACAGCTGACATTATAAAGAAGCACTACAAATCGCACGTTGGCAGCAGATATCTGAAAATGGCATACATGCCTTCTCCTTGAGTCAGAGTAACTGCCGTGCATGCTCAGAACTGCGATTGTAGTGCTGCCGGAGATAGAAATAGAAATGGAACTTACTTCATGGAAGACCCTCGTACTATCACAGTGTTGTTTCTGACTCTACAAACTGAGACAAGTACACTGTTGTTGCCTTTCATATTGCTATTTTACCAGATTTTCAACAACAGGGCCATGAAGTTACTTTCTGTCATTATTGGACGGGTGAAGCAGGACCTCAGTTCATAAATAGATTAATTTTTGATAATATTAAGGAGACTTTGGATTTCCCACTGACTCAAGCTTCTTTGCAACAGCTCACATAATGGGTGCTGTTGATGGAGTTGGAGGTGATGTCAAGAGGATGGTAAGGATTGTATGGCTGCGTGCATTGCACAGGAAGGAACATGCTACTAGTGCACAAACATCTGCAGAGGTTGTATGAAGGGTTGTGAGGAAACCATGCATTTCAGATGTTCCTTCAGAATAAATTGCTTGCCTTACTTTTTGGTCTTGAGGAAAAACGGAAAAAGGTTCAGAAAGTGCAAGGAATGTTATCCTTGCAGTACATGAAGCAAAGTGAAGTACCATAGCACATGTGCATTAGTTCAAATTCACCAGCTACATGAGACAGCACCACATATGTATATCACTGTATGTATGGAAATATCAATTCTGAATTTAATAGAGGTCTACCTAATATATAAGTTGTTATGCCAAATGTGGATGAAAGATATACTAATTTTCTATGAAAACTTGGGTTGTACTCAATTTCTGCACAAAAAATAATATTTGTCAGATCACCAACATCAATGATTTACACACACACAAGAAATTTAAAAGAAAACATAAAATTGAGGTGTCATCTTTGAATGGCCTGATGTCCCAGATGAATGTGTTCTGGCTGGTGATACTGGCCTTGCTGTTGAATTTTTCTGGGTGCAATGTGTGTTAAGTAGTTTGTTTCATATCTAATGTCTGCTTACGAACATAACTGCACAAAATAATTGCAGACATTCTGAGACCTTTTTGTGAAGAATAGCCATTATTAAGGCATTTCATGATGTGTTCATAGACTATAGAAGTCTTTACTCTTGTTTTATAGTGTTCTTGTGGTATATTTCAATCGTTTTTATGCTCTATGGCAATTAACTTTTTATGAACAAAATATCACATGCCTATTGCAAACTAGTGTACACAATAATATATATCAAGTTGTAAAAATATAAAAATAAAGTTTTGTTACCATGCAATAACAATGAAATGTTCTGGGTACCACAAAATATTATGCATTAGCTTTTAACAGAATTTATAGCAGAATATCTTCTCAAATAACCAGAAAGACATTTTTCCCATATCTTTTCTCCCTCACATGACTAGCAGATGTAAATTAATTTATTTTACATGGGAGGTAGTGTGGAGTTAAGCTGCCAGAGCAATAGCCAAAAGCGAACTCTAGGAGGTAATAGGGGACACGCTCCACACTGCCAGTCAAAGGAGTCATCGAAGGAAGCGGCATAGGATGTGTGACCGGGCATAGCAGACAAATGGCACAAGTATCCTCAAGGAGAACATCACAGCAGTATGACAGCAGTTGTTCAGCAGCTTCTGCACAGAGACCCTCGACCATGTTAGTGTAGAAGGTGCCAGTGGCCAAACAGATTCCATGGTGGTGGATCGTATTAACATGGCGTAAGATGAATGGACATGCAGACACATAAACAAAACATTCATTGTGTAGTTTTGAACAGACAAGGGATGGGTTCAAATGGGGGAGGGCTATCCAATTGGCTCCCCAGGAAGTACTGTTTAGGACATATAAGACATTGAGAATCCAAGTACAGCATGTGACCAGATAAGACAGTTTTCTATCAAGCATGAGCCCCAGGAATTTCCTAGTTTCAGCAAATGGAAGAGCAACAGGCCCAAAATGTAAAGACAGTGGAAGAAAGCCATTGCACCATCAGAAATTCAAATGAGTTTGTCAGTGGAAAAGGAAAAGCCACTGTCAATGTTCCACAAGTGAAAATGATCTAGACATCACTGAAGACGCTGCTGAAGGAGATAAGTCTGTGGAGTCTGCAATACATAGCAAAGTCATCGACAAAAAGGGAGCCGGAGATGCCTGGAGCGAGACAGGTCATAATGGGGTTAACGCTTACAGCAAAGAGCACTCAGGACAGAGCCCTGAGGCACCCCGTTTTCCTGGATAAAGGTGTCCAACAAGGCTGAACCAACACATACCCTGAAAACTGTTTTTTTTTTAAATTCCTGAAGGAAAAAGGGCAAGTGGCATCAGAAGCCCCCTGTGTATAGAGTACGGAGGATATCAGTCCTCCAGCAGGTGTCACAGGCTTTCTCCAAATAAGAAAACATGGCCACAGTCTCATATTTCTGCAGAAAACCATTCTTAACATGGATTGACAAAGTGACAAGAAGATGGTCAACTGCAGAATGGCACTCGAAATGCACATTCTGCAGTGGTTAGTAGATTGCAAAATTCAAGCGACCATACCATCCAGCCATGAATCATATGTTCCATCACGTTGCAAACACAGCTGGTGAGAGAAAGGGTGCGTTAGATAGAAGGGAAGTGTTTGTCCTTAGCAAACTTAGGTAGGGGTATGGCAGTAGCTTCATGCGAGTGTCTGAGAAATGTGTCATCTGCCCAAATTTGATTGTATATATCAAGGAGAAAGTGCTTGCCTGCAATAGGAAGGTGCTGCATCATCCGGGTGGGTGGGGGGTATATGTATATTTTTATTTTTAGAGCACAGAAACAACTAGGATCATACGCACCCATGTCAGAACTGTAGAACATGAAGACAAGGAAAGGAGTTAAAAATGACTACACATTAATCCCAATTGATGGAAGAGAAGACAACTAAAAACAGGGATGTGGAGAAAGGTCTAGAAAATATGCCATAGAGAAATGGAGGTCCTGAACCAAAAATTAAATGGTCTTCACCATACTGCTATGACAGATAAAAAGTAAAACATGGTCAACAGTCCACGTGTCTTTCATTAAAACGGCCTATAACTCAGACGGCAAACACAAACGAGAACGTAAGTGGTTAAAAAAAGGGCATTCCGTCAGGAACTGGCAGACTGTCACAGGTTGAGTGCAATAAGCACAAAGTGGTGGGGGAGCACTACTTAAATGGCGATGGCTAAAAAGACAGTGCGTGATATACACCCTAGCTAAAATGATCTCATGGTGAGAGGGCCAAGAGGAGGTTTTCCAACCTACTGGAAGAGGCTTAATAATCTGGAGCTTGTTCTCATGAAGAGAGGGCCAGTGGTGATGCCAAAGTGACACCACCTGCTGACAGACAACACAGAGATCATCGGAGGGAACGTAAGAGATACTGTGCTGAGGTACGAGGACTGCAGTCTTGGCAGCAGTGTCAGCAGCCTCATTTCCTGTCAGACCGACATGACCAGGGACACTCAGAAACATAACAGTGGCTCCATCAAGAGCGAGCAAGTGAGCTTTCCTGGACCCACTGCACTAAGGCATGGACAGTGTACAGCACACAGAGGCTTTAAAGGGCACAGGGAGTCAGAGCAGATGAAGCAATTGGAAAGCCAGTGTTGCCGGATGTACTGCAAGGCCTGATACAGGGTGAAGAGCTCTGCTGTAAATACTGAACAGCGTTCTGGAAGCAATACGGAAAAGTGTTGGTGCCAATGACGAAGGCACACCCAACACAGCTGTCAGTCAGACAGCCACCCATGTACACAAAGGACTATCGCATAGTTTTGCGCAAAGGTCATGAAACTGAAGGCGATAGGGCAAGGCTGGAGTAGCATCCATGGGAAGCGAATGAAGGCCAAGGTGAACACAGGCCACCACACAAAGCCAAGGTGGTGAAAGGTTCACATCCACCGGGAAAGTTTCAGGTAGCGTGAAGTTCAGCTGCCGGAGCAAGAATGGAAGTGAACTCCAGGATGTAACAGGGGGTCAGAAAACGGATAGCACAAGGGAAATGGTCACACGAGTATGTGTCATAGAATCAACCACTTGAGACGATGGCCAAGTTGGACATTGCAGAACAAGAAGTCCAAATGTGAATAGGTGTGAGTGGAGTCTGAAAGCAACTTGGGTGCTGAAGTGTTAAGACAAATGAGGCTGAATTGACTGAGGTCAGCTAAGAGGGAACTGTTCAGACAGGTTCTGGAAGAGCCCCAAAGACGACTGTGTGCATTAAAGACACCAAGCAGCAAAATGGGGTGAGGGAGTTGACCAGTAAGCTGGAGGACGTCTACCCTGGTTACACCAAATGATGGAAGGATGTAGACGTTACAAGGAGAAAAGCTGAAGCAAGGAAGGAAAATATGGACTGCAACAGCTTGCAGCTGGGTGCTTAGCGAGATGGTTTGGCTGTGGATGTCCTCCCAAATGAGCACCATGGCTCCCCTGTGAGACGGAATGTCATCCACAGGGGGAAGGTCAATGTAAAATGCAAGAGATCAAAGCAGTCGTGAGGATGCAATTTTGTTTCTTGGCGGCAGAAAACAAGTGGACACTGTGATTCCACCAGTAGTCTTAATTCTTCCCTGTTGGATCTAATGCCATGAATGTTCCACCAGATGACAGTGTTGACAGGGAAAGCTGACAATGAGGGAACCAATGTTGAAGACTCACTGCTACAAAGCATAGAGGCTGGAGGATCCTGTTTCTTGAGATCTACAGAGGTGTCAGCATTCTCTCTGGGTTGACCTGTGGAGTCCAGGACAAAAAAATGGTAGGTGGTATGCATCAATGAAATGGAGGCCGGCCAGGTGACAGTATCATGCGGCAACAACACTGAAGAACTCTTCGAGTCAGGAAGGAGACGACCGTTTGTTTGATTTCTTAGAATCTTTGCATTTGGCAGATGATGACTCAGATATCTGTTGGCGTGAGGGAGTGTTCTTTCTTCCTTTTCTGGCCTGCCAGTTGTGAAGCAGGTGATTTTGCTGTTGGGGGCAAAGATTTTGTGGCTTGTTGCACAGCTGGAGGAGAAGATGAGAATGCTACTGTGACGCTGGGCAATTTTACGATTGTAGTGCTGAATTTGGGGTTACAAATCCATGTGCCCATGTCCTCCATGGAGTGAGGCATAACAAGAACATTACTGTAAGTGCCAGATGGTAAAATGCAGGTCTTTTGACTAACCAACAATTTGTGAGTGACAGGGTAACGTACTTTTTCCCCCCCACCCAGATCTCCTGGATAGCCTGCTCATCAAGATACATAGGACATTCTAATGATGAGGCTGCATGGTCACCACTGCAATTGAGACAGCAGAGAGGAGGAGGTGACCAATCACCCTTGTGGGCATCTCTACCATAGGTTACACACTTGGCCATGTTTTGCAGAATATGTCAATATAATTGTAACATTGACACTGGTAGGAAAGAATCTGTTTGGAATGTATGGTCAGACTGAGATGACCTCATAGCGTGCTTTGATCTTTGGTGGAAGCACTGCTCTATCAAACTAGAGGAAGAGTGCGTGTAGGCACTGAGGTTGCATCAACCTTTTTCATTACCCGACGGACTACAGTGACACCCTGACCAGAGAGACAAGTTTGGATTTCTCCTCCAGTCAGACCACTGAGGAGCCCAGTGTACATAACACCACACAACAAATTCAGCATTCGATAGCCTCGACATGAACAGCATAACTACAGAGGAGCAAAGTTGCAAGCAATTGTTCGGCCTGAAAATCACAATTGGTCTCCAACAGTAAAGTTCCATTACATAAACAAGAGCAGGATTTCACAAGGATTGCAATTGTATCAACACCTTTGTGAATAATAAGTGGATTAACTGTAGGAAAGGACTGACCCCCTCCAGTATGCGATACCACGAGGAACCGAAGTGCAGTTGGGAGATTGATTGAATCTTTAGCCTCATTCTGTTTATGTTTATTAGACATCGACTGAGATGGTGATTGGCTCATTGTGAGAAAATCCCCAATGTCTGCTAGAGTCTCCGATGGTGTGCTCCTTCCGACTGCGGCCCCACTCCCCCCTCCCCTACATTGAGTCAATGCAGCCTCCTTGTAAACATTATTTCTTTATTATGCCTGTTTTGGACTGCTAATTGGCAGCAGAAATTCACACAACATAACCACTTTAAAAAGTCATAAACAAAACTATTCTGCACAGCTAACATTTAAAGTATAAAACAAACAAACACACACACACACACACACACACACACACACACACACACAAAACTAACCACTGTCTCTGGTTGCTGAGGCCAGATGTGCACAGCAACTGCACCTCTTGGGAGAAGCAATCCATGGGTGGTGTGGGGTAAGAAGAAGATTGTGATAGGGAAGGT
The DNA here is from genome assembly GCF_023864345.2 of Schistocerca serialis cubense. Taxonomy (NCBI): domain Eukaryota; kingdom Metazoa; phylum Arthropoda; class Insecta; order Orthoptera; family Acrididae; genus Schistocerca; species Schistocerca serialis. The sequence continues at coordinate 467,610,683 of NC_064646.1, read as the reverse complement.
GAGGGGAGGGACAGCAGGGCATGGATGAGGGAAAGTGTAAGATTGTGAGTGTGATGGTGGAATAGATGGCTGTGTAGTCCTGGGGCGGGAACATGGAAGGGGATACGTGGGTGAAAGACAGGGACTAATGAAGGTTGAGGCCAGGGTGTTTCAAAAACTTAGGATATATTGCGCAGAGTTCTGCCCCCCCTCCTTCTCTGTGCTATTTGGAAAAGTTGGTATTGGTACATGGTGTTTGTATAAAGGATCCAGATGGAGCAGGTTATGAAACAGTCATTGAAGTTTAGCACACTGTTTGAACATCATGTTCAGCAACTGAATGGACCAGTTGTGTGCCTGCCAAAGTTTGTGATTGATCATTCCTGCAGACAGACAGCTTGTTGGTTGTCATGTCCATGTAGAAAGCAGCACATTGGTTGCAGCTTAATTTTTAGATCGCATGACTGCTTTCACAGGTGGTCTGGCCTTTCATATGGGATAGATAATGCCTTTGACTGGAATGGAGTACGGAGTGGTGGTAGGATGTATTGGACAGGTCTTCCATCTAGGTCTATTACAGTGATATGAGCCATGAGACTAGTGGATGGGAGCAGGGTTGGAGTAGGAATGGACAATGATATTGCATAGGTCTGATGGGCCTAAGAATGCCACTGAGGGAGGGTTTGGAAGGATATTCCTCATTCAGAGCATGACAAGACAGTCAAAACCCTGGCAAAGAATGTGATTCAGATGCTATGGTCCTGGGTTGTACTGAGTCATTAGAAGAGACAAGGCAGAAGATATCTGTTTCTATACAGCGTTAGGAGGGTAATTTCAGTCTGTGGAGGCCTCAATGAGACTCTTGGAATATATGGAGAAGGACTGCTCATCACTACAGATGTGACAGCCACAGGCCTCTAAGCTGTATGGAAGGGACTTCTTGGGATGGAATGGTTGACAGCTGTCAAACTGGAGGTATTGCTGGTGGTTGGTAGGTTTGATACGGATGGAGGTACTTACGTAGCCATCTTTGGAGTGGAGGTCACCACCGAGGAAGGTGGCTTGTTGGGTTAACAAGAACCAGGCAAAGCGAAATGGAGAGGTGGTGTTGAGGGTCTGGAGGAATGTGGATAGGATGTCCTCACCCACTGTCCAGATCACAAAGACGTCATCAATGAATCTAAGATGGGAGAGACGGGTAGAAATGTATGAAAAGAAGAGTAGCTGATGTGAGGTTAGCATGTGCGTGCTGCAACAAGGAAGAAAAAGGGGACGGGGTTGGTAGGTCAAGGTCAACAGATTCATGAGGCACAGGAAGGTACAGAAAGTAACATACAAAAATATGGGAGAGTGAGGCAAGAATAGTGTTCAATTTGAAGGTCTAGGATTAATTATATTGGCAGTAATCATGTGGAACACACAATGCTGGACCAGTAATCAGAGCAGTCACATAACTGTGATGTGCACAGACAAGAAGGTTGATACACAGTGTGGCTTGTAAATCAGAGCATATGTGGTTTGGAATGTGACAAATAAGACACAGGAAAAAAGAGAAAGAAAATCACAGACACTGAGTAAAGTAATGCATTACAGAGTGTAACAAAGGAAAACAGCACTGAGTTGTGGGATGGAAGAAAAGCCACTAGGCAAAATCAAACAATGACAAATTCAGGCTGGAGTAACAACAATATTATGAAAGGGATAGAATGCTACTTACCATACAGAGGAGATGTTGGGAACTCTTCCCGCAATGTATCCTACATTCCCACAGCCCCCTGGCCTCAACCGTTAGTCCCTGCCTTTCATCCACCTGTGACCTTTCCTGCCCCCACTCTATTTCATCACCACACTCTTTAGTATTTTTCCTCTCCTCTACTTCTACCCTTCCTCCCCCCCCCCCCTACCCCCCCCCCCAAAATTACACTCCACAACTGCACCTAGCTGCCTTACCCTGTCTCCACTGCATCCCTACATGCTTGCACAAGCAGCACTACACCTTCCCCCACCCCTACCCTGCTCCCTGCTATCCCTCTCTCTTCCCCTCCCCACCCCAGCCTCCTCCATATCCCCACCATTCATAGACTGCTTCTCCCATGAGGTGCAGCCAGAGACAGAGTGTGAGTGTTTTCTACTTTAGAAAAAGGCTTTATGGCCAAAAGCTTAAATGTGTAGTAGTGTTTTTGTTGTGCCTATCTGCGACTCAACACATCCTCCGTATGGTCAGTAATTTTGTCATCACTCCATCTAGGATTTTTCATTATTTGATGATGCATTTGCATGATTGAAAAACACATACCTATTTAAACCAATTCCTTTGACTTCATTTTCACCTCCCTCTTTAACATGGCAAGAATTTTCACACATACCTCTTAATTATATCACAAATTGCATTCTTCAACGAATAGCTCCTTGAAATGATGTCACACTGCCTCCAGTCCTATCATCTTTAAAATCTCATTAGCAGCACATACTATTATTGTAACTTTTTCTTAAGAATGTCATTGTCCGTTATTTTCTGACATGCTAAACTCATTACAGCAATCTGTACATTGGGACACTTCAAGCAACTGTTACGACGAAGGAATAACCGAGGACCTTGAGGCAACCGTACACCTTTTTGGCAACAGAAGTGAATTAGGCTGGTCTGTGGTTTCCATACAGTGTACCACAACGATCCTCAGGCTTCCACCTCATCCAGTGAAGTACAATCTTTGCGAATAATGAATGGATGACACAGATGGAGTGATTGGCTGTGCAGATGAGAATATATGAGTGCATGCTGGTCTTCATCTGAGGATGTGAGAGTTGTGTTCAATGAGGCCACAAATACATCCTTTCCATGGAGTATGTATTGAAAGGAAGAATCACTCCAACTTCACGTGAAATATGAATAATCTGTATGATCAAAAGACAAGATAATGACTATATTTACATTACACTTTGAACTAATAACCATCAAACAAGAAAAAAGGGCACTTGTTTGGTATGAAATTAGGTCCACCATAGTCATATTGTTTAGTTATAAAAATATTAGGTATGTGACCAAGTAATTAAAAATGAAATACAGCTAACTAACATCTCGAAGCATGATTTTTTAAGAACTAATGAATCATATCGGACTGTGTGCCATTATCAATTTGATTGGATTATTTCACTAAAATGATTTAGGCAGATAAATGGTTAATTTTAGCATAGCATGCTTATGAAAAGTTATAAGAAAACAGCCAGTTTATAAATATGCACAGGGCATTAAGAGAATGTACAGACTGCAAGCTACATGCACAAACATTTTTATCTAGTGTTATGGGTCTGAAGCAAAGCTACTTGAAAAGGAACTATGCAGGATACAAGAAACTATGAATACGGGATATCAGCCTTCATTTCCAAAATGTCATTTTTCACTACAGCAAACCACTGAAATGTGTAGGGAAATACACACAATGAATAAAGAAGGAAATATTCTGGAAAATATATACAATGAATAAATAAGGAATGTCACAACAACAACAACAAAACACACACACACACACACACACACACACACACACACACAAAACGTGTAAGAGAATGAAGAAGTTCAACTCACCCATAAAAGTGTCCTCTTACGAACTCATGTATTTTCTCTTTTGACAGAGCATGCAAGTTCTGGAATTCATGGAGAGCGAGGAACTTTTTGACATTAAGACCATTTGGAGTAATTACATCAGGCTTTCGCTTTAAGAGGTGCTCAGCTTCAAGTCCTGTGATTTCGGACACAGTAGTAAAGACATGCGCAAGGTGAGTAGCTGCTCGTTCCAGACAGTATCGGTGATAAATATTTCGCTTCCCAGCTTCTTCGTCAATGTTGAACTATTCAAAGCAAACAACCTATTATTGTCCGCTACAAGAAACAACAGATACAGTATCTAAGTTCTCTCTCTCTCAGAGTCTAAATCTTTCAATATTAAGCTGCTAAATGGTTTTTCTGTAAAAATTGTTAAGCAAAGATGTGTAAGATAGCATTAAAATTGTGTACAGAGCTTAAATAAAATTCAAAATAAACAATTTGTTGTGTACTTAATGTCAGAAATAAAAAATACTAAAAATTAAAACAAAACATGGAAGAAACACTGATACTTTCAAAGTGATAAATCCCTGTCAAAACTTTGCAAGTGAATTTTGCAGCATCATGGTGGCTACATTGTGTGACAACCCTCCATCCCCCATCCATAAAGGTTTTGTTTTGTAACTTTAGGAATTAGTTATGAAGATGTTGCTGTCTAAAGAGGACATTTGTATATGTCGACATAATAAATGTAAGTGTGCTTTGTCTCTGCATGTCGTCGTAACTCTGCCACACACTTCCGCAGCCATAAGGATGTTACGTGCTACGTCAGCCCTCCACCCCCCTCCCATCCACATGGGTGGTTTGGAACTGGAGGGATTGGGTTCTAAGATATGGGTGTCAAAAGAGGGCATAAACTAATGGACTTCTTATGGGAAGACAGTGAAGTAGCTTGGAATCGGGTGCTGAAGGAGCCAAGACTGACTAAAATGTCCCTTCCAAGATGTTGGAGAATGTTTTAGAATGTTCCAAAGTGTTATAGAATCTTTCAGAAGATTCTAGACTGTTCTAGATCTCCAATGTAATCCCGAATTAATGGGAAGTGCATTGCTTGCAAATTCTGGACACTTTCGGCAAATACTTCCAGTTATTTCACAATCACCAGCGGATTAAATCAATGCATGTTTGAAGAAACCATTTCTTTGGTTTTGAGTAAGGAAAGTACAATTAAGAATAAATACAAAAGCTTAACTTTCCAACGATGAAGCAGCAAACCATTCTGTCTTGGAGAAGGCACTCACTAACTGTGTAACTGGTCAAAATGAATTTCTAAATGACTTATGTAACAACCAAAATGAATTAATAAAGTTTCCTCAAACATTGCCCAAAATTAATTAAGTTAGTTATTTGAAAGAGCAATTTTTGCAGTAAGAAACACAGTAGCTGACAATATTAATTTAAAAATTCAAAACAAGAAATGGTGACTAACAGTTATCAAACAATAAAACTGAAGCAGAGGTTGAAAATACCGCTTCAGTTATAAATTACTTTATTTTCACATGACCGGTTTTGGACTGTTATAAGCCCATCCTCAGGTGTCGTACTGGAAAGAGAAAAGATGGGAGATAATTTTCACACACCACAACACACACAAAAAACATATCACAAATTTGCCTCCTTGTTCGCATCCGCTACTCCCTGTTCTGCACTAATAGGCAGCACACCGCGCCTGGTACACGCGGCACTCGGGGACCACAGCACAATGTAAGTGTCATGATACTTGTATATATTCCCTACCCAGGCAGTCATCCGTAGTACCGTCTGGTGCCACTTTCGCATTGACATAGGTTTTATAGCACCTAGCCCGACCGGCAGTTTCAAAATGTTTTTTAAAAGTTTTTAATCTGAGGATGGGCTTATAACAGTCCAAAACCAGTCGTATGAAAATAAAGCAATTTACAACTGAAGCGGTATTTTCAACCTCTGCTATAATGCTCAGTTGCAGATGGTCTGCCAACAGGATTGTTTGTAATAAAACTGAAGCAAAAACATTAGGAAAATATAAAGTGAAAAAAGGATTTATTCCAAGGATTCCATTTATATCTACCCAACTGCAATTTAAACCTAAAAGACAGCAAATTGTAGTAAGATTAGCACTTAGCATGACCATAAAATTAATGGAGTTGCAGTTATAGCGCAGCAGCATGGCACGACCGGAGCAGCACTGGTGGAACAAACCAGTGCTCCCCAGTGCGTGTGATTACAGTGCTGTTGCGAGCAGAGCAGCGCCGAGTGAATGAAACATGTATGTTTCACAGTGTGGTTACCAGAGCATTCGAGTGACTCCAGCTTCATTTGGGCAATGCTGGCAGCTGTTGCTGCAGGAAGCGGAGTCACTGCTGTTGCCAGTGCTTCTGTTTCAGTTGTGCTGTTCAGAAAATGGCATGAGTGGAAACCTTGATTGCAACTGTTTTACTTTGTGTTTGTTTAAATATTCTTTCCCTAGATACAAAACCCATTGAATGCAAGATAAAACCCCTTAACAATGGATACATCTCACCGCCAATGAATAAAAAGTCAATACAGCTGATGTGTTTGTTAGTTTAGAGTCTGGCAGTACATTAAGCTCCCCTTCTAGCATCAACTGAAATACACTAGAAGAATGAAATCTACCATGCTTCGATTTCCTCCCCGAATCCCCCCCAACAACAATTATAATGAACTTCCATGAGCGTCTGCTGCTGCTGCTGCTGCCTGTAGTATGATTGGTTGAAAATGTTTATAACTAGAAAATACTGTACCAGATTTTCTGGGCATTTTAGATGAATCTCTTTTTCCCTCAACATCACTGACTGCATTTGGAATGTTCTGTATGTTATATAAGTGATTTACAGCATTTACAAAATCATATTCCAAAGGCACACTGAAGCAGATTGGCTGGAGGCAATCCCACAACACACATTGGTAGTCGACTCCAGAACTCTTAAAGTGGTTGTGAATCCCTCTGTTTACGTCAAAAGCCAAATCTTGAAAACTACATCCGGTTTCTAGGATGCTGTAACAATTCTTGTCTCACCAGCTGTTGAATAATCCATAAAAAGCTACATTATTCCATTGAAAAAAACTGTATTTACAAGTATATCATGCTAGATAAGGAAGCTATGCACAGTAACCACGTCACAGCATACTCCTTTGTCTGCTATCAGTTCCCAAAACCTCATTTCAACAACTCAAACCTTTTGCAAGATACAAGAATGTTATGAATATTTCATTCTCAATTTATCGTCTGGGTGGATGGGTGGAACAGAGTGCACTATACACAATCCATTATATCAAGAATGGAGTCAGTTATACAGCCCATCCCAAGTTTACAGAGTAGTTCAATATGTTAGCCAAATTTGGTATGCAGCATGCAAATCATTCAACTTCCTTGCAGTACCTTATTTAATTTTGATATACAACAATAACTATAACAATTATTGAAATAATAACCAGTTTATCATGACGCTGATGAATAAAGCTATAAGGTATTTCTTAATTACATAAACAATTTAATAGAATCTGAGCAGTTGTCTCAGGTTGTTTGCAGATGATGCTATCATTTATTGTCTAATAAAGTCACAAAAGATAAAAATAGATTGCAAAATGATTTAGGAAAGATATATGAATGGTGCGAAATTTGGCAATTGACCCTAAACAAGAGAAAGTGTGAGATCATCTACATGAGTACTAAAAGGAACCAAACTTCAGTTAAACAATATATAAGTCAAATGTAAAGCCAATAAATTCAGCTAATCACCTACAAATTACAATTACAAACAACTTAAGTTGGAAAGAATACATAGAAAACATTGTGAGGCAGGCAAATCAAAGACTGCATTTTATTAGCAGAACACTTAGAAAATTTAACAGGTCTAGTAAAGAGACTGCTTACACTATATTTGTGCATCCTCTTTTGGAGTACTGCTGTGTAATCTGGGATCCTTATCAGGTAGGATTAATGGAGTACATTGAGAAAATTCAAACAGAAGCAGCAGGTTTTGTATTATCAAGAAACAGGGGAGAGGATCACAGGTATTTATGTAAGTGTTCCAAGTCGAATCAACTTTTCAAAAATCAGTTTTGAAAATGCTATTCCACCTACTTTTGGAGGTCTGTAGAGGACACACATTAGGCAAGTTTTCTTTGATATTTATGAACATATATTTGACTTGATTTGTTTTTTTGTTTTAATTACTAATGGATGTGAGTAACACAGTCAGTAATAAGTCAATGTGTTTGTATGTCACTACTATACGTGTTCATCTGTTGCTTCTGTGGTGTCTTAGGACAGTGGAATCTGTATTTAGGGAACTGGAGAGCATGCTTGGCTTGAGCCAGAAGACCTGTATGTCGATATTCTGAAATATATTGCAGAGTTCATTGAAATGAGTTGAAAATGATGGCTAACTATGTTCTATAGTAACAATACAGAAACACTGGAACTATTCACTGCAAGAGTTGACAAGTTCATAGCTCCTAAAGCACAGTCTTCAGAGTTCATTTTTTCCAGCCTTTATCTGCACCATTATTTCTTGTTCAATGCTATGTAGCCCAAATTCAGATGTCACATTATTGAAATTTTTATTTTTCAGCAGTGTAATCTTCACATATTATCTGGCTTGTCTTTGTGAGTTTCTCAATCACTATGATTGTTTCAGATCTTTTCATATATGATACAAATTTCACGCCTGCGGGTTTCAGGTAACTTCTGATTACAGAAAGTGTTGCATATATATTTTTTCCCTCGCTTTAAGCTTTTACAATTTGAAATGGCTATGTTTAGTTGTATATGTTTGAATTTTAGCAGTGTACTTTCCAGTGCTGCACAAAAATATATCCTACACATTGCCTTCACTTAGAAGAATACAAACTGATTCATCAGACAACGTTACTGGACCCCCAACTCAAAAGGCAAGGGTTTTCAGATGACAAACCATTTCGGAACAGCTACACAAAGGCTACTGCAAAAATGAAAGTGTTGATTGTCCATCAAGAAAAAACAGAGCTCATTTCTCACAACCAGTTACTGCTGTGACAAGAGATTTCTTCAGTCTGGGAGAAGTTCAACGAAACTATTAGCTTCAAGCAAGTCACAACCCGTATAGTGTGGTGGTTGTTGAAGTGGACAAATATTTAGTGGAGGGATGTTTGCGCAGAGACAGCTATCTCTTAAACTGGTGGAAAACAAGAAAATTTTTGTGACCAGTGCTGTATCAGTTGGTTCTAAAAGTATTGTGTATCGCAGCAAAATCAGTGGCGTGTGAATGAATATTTTCAAAAGCAGGACAAATGGACACTAAGAAATTAAAGAGATGCGTATCGACTAAATTGTGTCAAGTTTTATTTATAAATGACAAATTTATTAATTTTTCCTTTTTGGGAACATATATGGCAACACCAACTGCAAATACACTTCAATTACAGTGGTTATAATTTTTATATTGCTTTTCCAATGAAAGTATCAAGATATAAAAGAATCTGTCTTCACTCTTAAAATTTACGTAATAAAAATATTTAGGGCTTTGTTTTAATATTTATCATTTTTACAGAAGACTAAATTTAAAGCTTTTGTATATGAAAATTACTAGGGACACAATACACAATTATTTCTCCTTCCTTCAAAACAGGACCGAATCAAATAAAAATACAGGTTTAGTAATCTGAATTAAAAAGGCAATGTACCTTTCTTTTACTTATTTTTGTGAGTGAATGGTGGGTGCTCAGTCACAAAAAAGATCTAGTTCATTCCAGTGAATGATCACTCCTTATCTGATCGATGAAAAGAACAGTTTTGCCCATCTCTAGTAAGCATATAGTAACTATTGTGAACAGTATGCACTGTTTTGCACATATCGCAACTGTTAAATCAAATTACAGATACATTAATGCATATTCTTATTGGGGATTGTGGTATTTTGAAATGTTCGAAGTCACAATCAAATGGGGAACAATAAATTTAGAGCCATATTACAAATGGCTAAGAAATGTTATGACATCAGGATACGTCATTTGTCAATCAAATGAAGTACAATTTACTCATGTCACCACTTGTGGACACACTAATTGAGAGGGTTCTAGAAATATCATGTGTTACCACTATATCCATAAACGGGAGGATATGATCAAGAGGATTAGTGTGAGGCACCAGCTAAATGTAGAGTTTGCAAATGTTAAAAAGGCTCAGCACTCATGAACTATTACTGGAAAATGTTTGGTAATAAAGTTATCATTTTTTCTAAGCTTTATTAATCTCATTGTCACCATCTTCCTAGTAACCGAAGTCCCCATCAAACTGACTGTTTCTGTTTCTAACACCATTACCTTTTAACACCACCGTTATGATTGCAGATTAGCACAGTATGGTCCAGTCACATTAATGTGACCACCACTTATGTTCAACATCAACGTCCCATAACCACTCACATACAGCAGCTGGTAGCACTAGGAGTATAGGATATTCATCAACTGTGTATGAGGAACACAGGAAACAGTACAGTGGTTGTCATAACGCCAAAATGGTGCAATTTATCTGCTGCCAAAAGGCCTTGATCAGTGGTTTTTGGGTCACAGGCAGAATCATTTCCAAAACTGCTAAGTGTGTAAACTGTTTGTGTGCCACCACAGTTAAAGCATACAGTGCGTGGCAAAAATGGCACTATCCAAAATCAGTCATAGATGACAGGACTGAACAACAGCTGGGGAGATGTGTACAATGAGACATGCAACTGTTGAGTAACTAACCACCCAGTTGAAGCACGAGGCTACCAACAGTTTAGCAAATATTGCTACATACGGGTCTCCGCAGCAGGCACCTGGTTCGTGCACCCGTGCCGACTGCCATTCACTGGCGATTAAGGCTGGAATTTGCATGCCAGTACCACAACCAAATATCTACAGGGACAACAGGTGGCCTTTTCAGATTATTCATGTTTTATACTGCACCTGCACGAAATGGCTCGAAGTAAACAGTTTGCAACAATCATCGGAAAGGTCCATTCCAGAGTAGGGAGTGTTATGATGGGGGAAATGTTTTTTCATGGCACTCCCTGGATGATCATGTCATTCTGGAGGGCACAATGGATCAACACAAGTATGCATCTACATCTAGGGACCATGTCCACCCTGCTATGCAGTTTGTTTTTCTTGAGACAATGGCACCTACCAGCAACATAAGGAAAGTGTCACAGCTCACAGTATACGTGCATAGTTCAAAGAGCAAAGGCATGAGTTTACCACACTCCCCTGACCAATAAACTCCTCTGATCTAAACCCAATTGAAAATCTATGGGACCACCTCAATCTGACTGTTCGTGCCATGGAACTTCAACCGAGAAAGCTAGTGCAGCTGGTCATGGCACTTGAGTCGATACTGCTCCACATCCCTGTCTGTACCTTCCAAAATCTCACTGACACCCTTCCTGTGCTGCAAAATGATGTTATTCAGGCTTTTGACAGGTTGTCACATTAATGTGACTGGACAGTGTATTATTTGTCATACAAAAGCCATCATACTTTAGTTTATTCACCTTCATTGCCTATGAATGAATATTTGTGTTGTTTTGTGAGTTATTTTCTGAATTAGTGTGTTGTCTTGTTTTTGTGCCAAATTTCATGTGGATTATTGTCGTATATTGGGAAAATACACATGAAGTGCACGTGCGCGGCCCGCCACTGAACAAGCAAGCAGCAACCGATCACAAACAGCCAGTGTGATCCCAATGGTGAAGTACTTTAATCCTGAGAAATGGTAAATACTCTTGATCTAAAGTACCTCCAAACTGAGACACACGTGGGGTATCTGGGGAGACACATTAGAATTCCTCCACTTTTATTACATGGACGAAGTCATTTTTAGTTAGATTAACATTTGAGAGGGAGTCTTTTTTTTTTGGTCATATACTTCATATCATGTGTAACATTGTGGATTGTAAGGTCTGTCAAAATGCCCACAAATTGTCATACATTATGAATAATGAGCACCATCCATTAACCTATCAAAATATCATGAACTGAATTGTGCTTTTCAGTTTTTGTTTCTAGTGATTTATAATAATAATAATAATAATAATAATAATAATAATAATAATAATAATAATAATTATTATTATTATTATTATTATTATTATTATTATTATTATTATTATTATTATTATTAGCCATTCAGTCTGCTCGATCCTATTCAAGTAGCAGTCTTTAGTAACAGATGTGCTTGCAGATTACTCACTTGGAGTAACTGCATTGGCATCTATATCACATTCATTTGTTTCAAACTAGTAATCTCCATCTCCTGAACTTTGCTATTACAAAGACCATCACCAGTTCACTGAGATCTGAAATAATTTCCTGGCCTGTGAGGAGTATGAAATTTATGAAAGGATGTGAAAATGACATTGGACTTCCTTTGCATACAATAAGCACTTACAAAAACATGTACCTGATCAGGAAAGTGGTAGTGACATTTACAAAAGTCATTCAATACTTAGACAAATAGCTGCATAACAAAACTGGTTTTAAATCAATATAATTTTTTCTTATAATCCACATCAACTTCTATGCACTTATCCCTACAAGTATTCTTACTCCTCAGAAAAGTGTATTTTACTACACCATGAAGAGTTAATATCGTGCCTACTTTGTGTGAATTACAGCATTTCTGGAAACTTCACTGTAAAGCAAACATGCCAAAAGTCATCATCACTGGTGCACCTTAGTCAAAAGAGTGATAGTTTCATTCATACCTCTGAGGATCTGTAGGACAATAAGTGACAGTAGCAACAAATTTACATGTGCCTGTAGAATAATGCAGCAGCTTAACACACCATAGTGTAATTAAAAAAAAAAAATCACTTCGCAGTGGGTATGTGCTCCTGAAATGCGTTCGTGCAAGATTAATTAAAGAAAGATCACAACTCACCATAGCAAACATTCTGATGTCAAAAATGAAGCCATCAGCACATCCTATTATTTATAAAATTGTTGAGCTGTGCAGGTGAGTGTGTTTCATGTCATTATGGCCAGCACACACACAAAAAGAACTTATTATTTAAAACAGAATCCAGACCCTGAGTAACGCTAAAGTTCAGGGGAAAACTTTCAGAAAGCTTTGAGATAAAGACAGGAGTTAGACAAGATGATGGAATTTCATCTCTCCTCTTCAACTGTGCACTGGACAAGGTGATCAGAGAGTGGAGAAAGAAATTAAAGTACAAAATATACCAAGTGGTATTTACCTGGGACACAAACGGAAGGGACTAGTATTAGACGGTTTAGCTTTCGCAGATGATCTGGCACTTATAGCAGGCTCAGTGGAAGAAGCAGTAAAGCAGCTCAATATGCTCAAACTCCAGGCTGCCAAGGTAAGACTTCAACTGTCACTAGAAAAGACAAAATACCTCACCAACATCAGTGATACTACCAGTTAACTACATCTGGAACAAGGTCAAATTGAGAAAGTTGACAGATTCAAGTATCTAGGAGAGTGGTTGGAACCTAATCTATCAGAAGGAACAGCACTAACAACTGGCATTAATAAGTTAAAATTAGTATAGTGATTAACCAAAATATTTATAATAATAAATGCCTATCTCATAATTCTAAACTAAAACACTACCAAACAGTTATCCACCCTGAAGCCCTATATGCCTCAGAATGCTTCTGAACAGGAAAGGCTTGACAGATAAACTAGAGATGCAGGAGAGGAAGATCCTGAGAAAAATTCTGGGAGCTATCAGAACAGATGGTGAACACAGAAGACTATCAAACCAGGAGATATACAATCATACTGAGAAAATCACAGATGTAGACAGGAAGAGATGTCTCACATTCTGTGGACATACCAAACAAGACTGATCAGTTGACTCTCAGCTACTGGAAGAGCAGAAAAACCATGACACCATGGCTGATAGAAGTCAAGGAGGACATCCAGGAACTGGACAAACAGAAAGTGACATTAGAAACCGAGCACTTCCCAGAAGAATAAGAGAAGAGAGGTTTAAAAACAGATCACCCCATAAAAAGACCGGTGCCCTTTGGACAAAGGGGAGAAAGGAGAAACATAGCCAGAGAATGCAGCATTACTGGACAAACATCAAGTCCCTCTCCAGGCTGAAAAGTTGAATATCGTGGTCCTTAGCTGATCCATAGGACAGAAGAAGAAGAATCCAATGATTATTTGTGATGTCTAAGACAATAATAATGTTGGACAGCCTGGCACTGCAGAGAAATAGGATTTGGTGCAGTCTTTTTACATAGTTTTTTTTTTAATATAAGGGGAATTTCCAAATACTGACATAAAAGGTGGATGCATGTTAAAATTTAAAACATATCTCATCATTCAGTGGCTTACTAGTCCTTGGAGCTGTTTTAAGGAAGATGTTTGAAGAATGAGAACATGTGTTTGGACAGAAATGTACTGTGATAGAAGACACAAATGGGACTGAAGATTCAGAACAATGCTTGTTAGCTTATATATGGAAGAAGTGACCCAGCAGAATACTGGGAGAACAATATTGTTCCATAGCTGAGACCAGGACACATGCACAAAAACATTTTTGCTATCTTTTACTGTTTATTTTCCAAACAAAATACTGTGTTAAAAAGGAAAAAAATAAATGAATGAGAGAGAGAGAGAGAGAGAGAGAGAGAGAGAGAGAGAGAGAGAGAGAGAGAGAGAGAGAGAGAAAACATGACGGCATTATTTTGTGTCAAGGCTAATAGAAATGAAAGGTTGCTGCCAACTACAATTTGAAACTTCCAGCCACATATTTTAAGATGATAAAAACACTACCCTACATTTACAACTTCATGTATGGACAGCTGCAGAATTATTTTAAAAGGCTGTTTATATGACAAGTCTGGAACATGGAAAGAAAGATTCATTTTATTATGGGCAGATGTCCTCCACATAAGAAAGTAATCTCATTTCTTGTAACTGACTTTTAAAACAGCACCTGATAATCTGTTTGACAACAGGACTTAAATTGGCTTGTAAATCTAGTGACCTTATACTAGATCGTCGAACAGATATCTGTCTATCATAAATTCAGCTAATAGAAAAACTTAAATATAACAAAGCTCTGAATGTTACAGCACACAAAGGTAACACTGTTGTTGTCATCTATAGAAAAGATTATGTTGCTGTGAAAATTTTTAAGAGATCGTCGTCATCCAGATTAATCATCCTTTAAATGCTGCAGTTCTTATTTCCGTGCTTGCTAATTCCTCCCCAGTTATCCTAGTTGTTCAATAACCCAACTTATGCATACAGTAACAAACTCAGGATGCCTCTTCTTGAGTGTAGCAATATTATTAGTCCTGGAAATTTGTTCAGAATGAAAGTAATGAGCCAAAGAGAGCCAGCACATTGTGGACAAGTTAAGATGCACAAACAGGATTTTTGATCCGCCCGTTTGTCAATGGAATAGGAAATCCACATGAATTGACTGAAGTTTTACTGCAAATAATATGCAAAGCATTTGAATACAGAACAAACTTTTCTGTCTTGAACAGGACAGAAACAATTCAAAAACTGCATGGAAAGGTCTTTACATCAATCTGTTGCCTAGTTTCTCTCAATACAAAGAATTTGTACACTAACATTCCTAGTGACAAAACAATCAGTATTATCCAAGAAAATCTGTCTTCTAGTGATCATTTCAGTACTGATGAAATTAGAGAATTATCTTCACTTCTTAAATTGGTAACTTCCTATCATTACTTTTAAAAAATAATAATAATAATAATAATTGTTGCTAGGAGCGAGCTGATGGACTGGCTATAGGCAACTGTCCTGTTGGCTGCCTGGCAGACACTTCTGTGAACAGTTTAGAATGTAAATGCTTTCTACAAGCAAATTTTATTGCCACATTTCAATGGCATATTCATTGTATTTATGGCCCTTTGGGCGATATATCTTTAGTGTAAGATGTATTTAACGTTTTGTTTTCTAAAATGTTTTCCACTTATGAAGTAATGGGACAAAGGTCTGGATAATGTGGATGTAGAACTTCAGCTTGCCAAAAACAAAATTAATTTTGACATTTTTTGCATACCAGTTACTAGCGACTCAGTAATCCATATATCACATTGCCAGACATACCAATATAAAACAAGTTTTTTCAAACCCATGATAGACCAAGTATGTGAAATTACTTTAACTCCAGCTGCTGTTGACTTTGAACTAGCCAACTTAGAGTTTGCTGCTACTAGTAATGTAAATAACTCTAACGTTGTCAATAAGCTGTACAAACAAAAACTGGAGAAAAGTAGTAGTCTAACAGAAGCTAATCCTGAAATTCCGAAATAGAAGTTTGTTGTCCTACTGTTCTTGGGTAGCATTTCTTATCAGCTTGCTAGGCTGTTTATGAGCTATGATGTCAAAGTAGCTTACACCACTCATTACAAGATCTAGTCTGACTATATACATAATGAGCAGCCTTTTAATGACAATTTCTGTTATTCTGGCATTCAGAAACTAACATGTAGTCGATGTCCTATGCCTCACATTGTGCAAGCCGGCTGTATGTTCGAAACAAGATATCACAAGCTTATGCTGACTAAAGAAGATACAATTAAAAGTAATTCCTCATTTGTTAGGCATTTAATAAAAGTTGGTGGGCACATAGTGCCTTTATAAGATCCTCTCCAAATTTTGCATAGAGGATCCAAGAGAAAAAAAAACTAACTTTGCTTGTGGAATCTGAGATTGTGAAACACTCTCACGTAGCCAAAGATTTAAGACTTAATCAACCAGCTAACTGTTAAGACTCAGATGTTTTATGGTTCAATGATGACAGTTTTTCAAAGTATAGCTGAGCACTGACAGAACTCTCCATTTCAAAATGTTAATTCACATATGCATCTTACATTTTAAACTTGACTTTTTAAAAGTTTTACATAATTTATGCTTGTTTTGTATAAGAATTTTAATGTTTACACATTTCTTGCATACATCTTGTCTTTACTCTCGATGCCGACACATAGCACCATGTACTAGATATTTTATTCCTTTTGTAACCTTTTCATCTATTTCACTTCTATCGCCTATTTTAAATCTAGTTTTAATTTCGATTGCTTTTACTTACCGGTGTACGTTTTACTTTATTATTATTTATTGTACTTCCAAACACAAACACTGAACTTACACCTACTGCATCAGCAGCTTTCTGTCAGTAGCACATGCAAATGTTGTTATGCATTCACAACTACTGTAATTTGTGTTATCATATTTATGTTTCAACATTATAAGTGTGGCTCTATTTAGCATTGATGCCTGTCTTCACCAAAGGTAAGTATCATCATAATTTGTACAGTTCTACGATGACTATTTTTTTTTGGGCAACACTTTTTTAAAATTTTTTACTTTTGCATTTCAGGTGCATGCCAAAATTTTGCCTATTTAGACTACTGCTTTATCCACTGGGGGCAGGGAAGTGGTGCCAGATATAGATAATCTGCAAGAAGAAGAAGAAGAATCAGAGGCCTTACCCGCTTTTTCACACATCAGTGCCCCTTCTTACTGGATTTTTGTACAGCATTTTACCACTTTCTCACACTAGATATGACCACACCTCTAATCTATTTCTATTTATTTTTCCCCATTTAGAAATACTTAAAATGCCTCAAAAAGGCTAAATGCAAAAATAAAGTTTCTGATGTTCTTTGCAACCTAGGCACAATTACCGAAAATATATCACCTACATTGCTGCACCATAGCCATGGAGTGGGAAGATTCATTTCTTGGCAAGAATGTTCTCTCTCCTCCCCCCCCCCCCCCCCCCCCAATCACCCATCCATTAAACATTCACCATCTGCACCTCTGGAACTGCAAAATTTCACTCTGTGAAAGCGAAATGAGGACTGCCCATTATGCAAGAGGTCAATTACATTCCTGGAGAGAAAGAGAGTAAAGAAAATGAATATTTTTACAGGCTAAGCAGATGTAACGAAAATGAGATACTGGAAAACCACAGAAGAAACGGCTAAACTGAGAGCTCAATGGGTGTGATGCCTATTCCTTGAAGTGAAATTGAAGAAGATGATGATGAAAGTATGTAGCTGCCTGGAATGCTTTGGCTCAACAGTGCGCTTTGAGCTGTCTTTCAAATGCACTGTAGGACAGTTATCATTGCAGAAGATGCTTTCTCAAAGAAGACTGGAAAGTCATGGCATCCTCACTATCACAGTGTGAATAGCTGTAAACAAGCTGTTTCATGCTCTTGCGAAGGAACAAGCTAAATTAAATGGTGGTGGTGGTGGTGGTGGTGGTGGTGGTGGTGGCAGTAACAGTGATGGTGAGGATAATGAAGAGTAGTAGTCACCTTCAACAAGGTTTCCTGGAGCTATGCAAGGACTTGGAGCTATATGTCTTCTGTTCAGTCAGTCCTTTCCAGAATCATCCTGCTGGAGAAATGGTTGTCAGTTATTTATGCTAGCAGAAAAATGTGAATTCCTCTATTTCAAAAATAATTTTATCATTCAATACATTCATTATTTCTCTCAGCATTCACTGTTACGAAAGTCACTGAAAATTACTGACACTAGTTTTAGCGAATTCTTTGCAGCACCTCTGAAGTATTTACAATGCTTATTTTGGTAGATAGTATTGGAAGCTCTATAAGGTAGTAGGCAAGGAAGTGGTGTTGTGTTTAGGGAATTCGAAATCATAGAAACTGTAGTGAAATACAGGAAGACCTATCAAGCATTGAAACTTGGTGCACAGACTGGCAGTTGACCCACAAAATGAACAAACTTAGCATATTGTGAGCAAATAAGCAGAGGTATCTCTTACTTTACTGTTAGATAATTAGTGGTCAATATATAGAGCATTCACTTTGCTAATGCAATCACTTATTATTTAAAAGCAATTAACTTTGCTATATACAAGCTTAGTTTTTTTTTTATCTATTGCTTAATTTGGGGGGGGGGGGGGGGGGGGAGGGGGTAATTATTGTACCTGCAGATACTATCAATATACATTCTTTTTAGTGATTTACAACTGAATCCCTTCACTAATTTAGAGTTACATGTCCTGCACACAACTTCATCACTAAAATACACATGAACATAAACAATACATACACGAGAAACCACAGACCAAAATAATTTAATTTTTTTTACACAAAATGGAAATGCGCATGCACACACACACACACACACACACACACACACACACACACCGTTTAGTCCAGTGGTCAGCAACCTAGTCCCTGACTTTCACTAATGCGTGTTCCAGCATTCATGGTGGGTGGTAAGGGTTCTAAAAACTTTTTCGTCAGGTTTTCATAAAATTTTGACAAAGAATTCATCAACTATTATTATATGCTTTAGTTAGCTGTACAACTGCTTTGTGAATTTATTGAAGAAAAGTTACTTCTCTCTTTTATAAAATCATTATTACTGTGGTGTCTGTGATTGGCAAGAATTTTTTTCCAGTAACAGAGATACAAGAGGGGGCAATAGGTACAGAAGGTTGACCACCCCCAGTATAATCAAAAGAATGTAAACAGGGATGTGACATTTAGTTGTGCTTCACGTCAAAAAAGATACAGTGCGACAAACTAGGCCAGAAATAACAGCACCAAATGCAAGAATGCCTGGAAAATATGCATACTAGCATACAACACAAACTGTTTTTTGACCCAGACCCAAAAACAAAATGTAAGCATATTGTATTTCAGACTGTGATGAGTTTTTAAAGTGAATAAAATGATTATTTATATATATATATATATATATATATATATATATAATCCTCATTCATTAATTTATATTTATTTATTTAATTGATTTTTGAAGTCATTAAGATGTTAAACTCCAATGTGTTAAAACACTGATCCAATGGTACTCATCACAATCCCAGTGGTTGGGAGCCTGTCTTGTACTGGAAGAAGTTACACTCTAGTGAACAACAATACAGCAATAAATGCAGACAAGTCATATTTGTACCCGAGACCACGGACGACAATATGCCTCGTTAGATGGTTAATATATTGATAAGTAGCTCAAAAATTGCTATATACACTTCACTTCAATAAATATTTCTGGCCCACTGTGTTTTGTTTCAAGTACTAGTCCTAGGGAAACTTAATTGTGAGATAACCATACTTTTCTGTCAAACTGACTTTTAGTGGACATGAGAAAATACATTTGTCTTCAACAAAATAAAATCAGTACAATATATACAAAATCACTTTACTTGCCAAGAAATAGAGGTCTGGAATCCAAACTCATGAAGTTCCTACTAAAACTTTCAGAGCTGCTTACCTTTTCCAGGTTATTGTAGAAGTCTGTGTTCCCGGCACACAGAAACCGTCCCAACAATGTAGCGTGTGTTGTGAAGACTGTGGCGACGTCCACATGACGAGTTCGCAAAGCTATCAGCCCCACCCCTGCTTGCCACTCGTGAAAGTGTGCCACAATGTGTGGCGGAGTATTCGAACACTCCTCAGCAACTTGCCTGAACTGTGGAGAGAAGACAAGTCATTAGGCATACAGTATTCAGGTTAATATGGTGCTAGAAGATCCTTGGTGATACATGGTGGACTGTGTAGAGGCAGCAACAGAGTTTAAATGCAGCGCAGTGGGTTCGCAAATAAAAGAACTGCAGCATGGAATACCTGCTTATGAACACCTTCTTCACACAGAGTGTGTGTGTGTGTGTGTGTGTGTGTGTGTGTGTGTGTTTTGGGGGGGGGGGGCAGGGAGGGGCAGACACACACTTTCATAAGCTAAGTTCCAGGTTGATTGGCATCAGAAATACATTTGTAGTTACATATGAAGTTGTTCTAAGGGCATCATAAATGAAGAAGGATATCCTCTCAATTTTCCGATTGCATGCAACCCTAAAAAATGCTCTCCCCAAGATGGCATCACTTAACCTATCATTATTTCAAAGACAATATACATACAATTAATTCCTAAACTATACTGTGAAAAGTGGCGCTTGTGTTGCTGTCTTTACTTACTATGTCATAAGCATCCTACTTAAATGTTGTCATAAAATTAGTTAAAATGTTGTCATTAAACAATGATGTTGACTTTAAACAACTATCAGTTTCAGGCAATCCTGGTACCTTGAAGAGTTTCCATGTTTAACGTCTATTGTAGCAATCTTAGAAACTTTTAATCAGCAGTGAGTTACTTTCTGCAGTGTTACAAAACTGTAAACATTTCTCCTCTGATCTTCAACTCTGAAATTTAATCATCATTCATAAGAATTTCTCTAAACAGCAATTTAGTGGCCGAGATGTCAACTGATGTTAAATAGTAACAAAGAGCTAAAAGGAGCACTATTATAAAAGTTAACTACTGGTCATTCTACGAACTAGTCTGAGATATGGGGTTAAAGCTCTATGTGAAGTAGGATCAAACATTCTCAGTAAACTTGTCATGTTCATTTGAGAATTACTGTGGCAACTATGACATGGAATTGTATTACAAGAAGCCACTTGCAAAAGATTTTGTGCTTATACCTAATGCGAAAGTTTGATGTAATTGTTTCTGTTAATTTATTTTCACAAAAATAATTCTGAGTGGACTGAACAAGATAAACTTTGAATATCTATGAAAAATTGTAGCACCGTTTGCCAACTATTGTCATGCTGTCAGCCTGCCTCAGTATCCTAACAACTCCCATTCTTTTAACATGGGCATGCACCCATTCTTTTAACGTGCCCACACAACCTCAATTTTGTCCTTTGTACAATCTCTTGCACAGGCTTCTCTCAAGCAAGCCTTAATCCTAAAGGGTGAGTCCCTAGTGGCGAATCAGAAACACTGAGCAACAGCTCCTGACTGCCGAAGCATAGGAGGGAATTAATACACATCGTGAATCAAAGCGCAGAGAGAAAACTCCAATAACAAATCCAGCTACAATAAAGCCCAGCAAGCCATTACGGATAAAATTACACACTTTTAAACATGGAACAATAAACTGGTACATCTGGGAATGATTGACCTAGTAATTGCATGTAGACTAACTGTGCTTAATCAACCCGCTTCAAACCTCACAGCTGATTACCCCTAAATGTTAGAGAAGCCTAGTGGTCCAGCTGCTAAATCATCACAACATATATTTTCCGTTATCAGTGGGATGCCCTGAAATGGACAGACATCTCAGGATACAAATAGCTATGTGATGGCTTCAAATTAACAACTAAGGCTATGGTAGACTGTTGTCTTTTCTTTGTGGGTCCTTAGGCTCCAGCCTGCAGTCTTATCCATATTGTTACAGCAGTGTCCCCTATGTAGCTACACTAAGGGTGAATAGTGTTGGTCCCCAACATTACATTTCATGTTCAACCTGCATGATGCTGAACCATAGCAATCTATTGCGTGACTGCCAAGGACTTTGATTGTAAGAACTATAAAAATCTACACATATTCCTCTTACTTTTCTCAGTTTAAAGATCTGAAATCCCCCTCTGGTATTCCTGAGACTAAGTTTTACTGAAATTTTCTTGACAAACTCCTCTTTTGATTCTACAATTCATCTCAAACTTGATGGAAGCTGTATCACTGACACATCCCGCTACAGTGCCCAGGGAGCACCGTCTGAAACACGCACGACAACTATGCCACACGGACAATGGACAGCGCTGCTCGTAGACATGGCTGCAACATCGGCAGATGCCCGAGTTGCTGGCAAGTCACTGGGAGAGAGGATCCTCACCAGCTGTAGCCAGGGGCCACTGCAGTACCACCTACTCACGCCCCTGCCAGTCACGTGTGCGGAGGCAGCACATCTCTTCCGGAAGAACAAATATTTAAGAAGATGCAGTGACCACTGCAGGCAGTTCCCATCGGTCAGAGCTGGCACTTCATGTGCTGGCTGCACTGTAGACCTTCTATAGCTCTCATCGGTGTGCCAACAAAGTGGATGACAACCTGTAGTGAAGCTCTGTTTATAGTGCTATCTGTGTAGATTTTTTATTTTCTGTCTGGCTCTTGGGCACTAGCCAGTGTCCCGGTTGTTAATGTACGTGTCATCCTGCAGGAGGAGAGGAATATAGTTTCTGTGTAGTGTTTTTCTTGGTGTATCCCCCTGAAGGAATAAAAAACCACAGTAAACTTCCACCAAGGCTAGTCATTAAAACCCAATCTAGGATCGTATACATACATTCTGCACTATACTAAAAAAGACTGAACCCAGTGCCTTATTTCTGAAGAGCTGTTAGCACAGATTTTGTCAAAATTATTTCAAAAGCTTCTGAAAATCTATGAAATCCAAGTACACTAGAAACTGCCCCTCTTCACATTGTTCTAAAATTCTGCTGAAGAGTTGCCAGGGATTTACTGTTCTATATCTACCACTACAGCAGCTCACTCCATTGCCCGATTCAAAACCAATTACAGTTCATCCTCCCTTATATCATCGACAATTTTAGTTGCACAATTATTTCTTGTCTGTCCCCTTCCTCGTGCTGCAGAATTATTACAGCAGTGTTTCAGTTTTGGGGAACAATTTCCCAACAAATACTTTGACTAAATAGTTTTGTAAGTTACTTTTGCATTACTTTCCCTTCAGCTTTGTCCATTTCTACTGAAAGACCATAATCATCTCCATGGCCTTTTCATTTTTTCATATTCCAAACTGATTTACACATCTCATCTGGCAGGACTTTCAGAATGCCACTATTTTCATGATTACCTGTGTTTCTGATTTATTTAGTTGAGAAGAGAGAGGCAACCAAAATACAAGATAGAAATTAATTTTCTAGTGGACTTTTCTCTTTGTCTAGGGTTCAGAACAGAAAGACAAAGCAAAAAACTGAGTATCCAAGCGACTGAAAGGAATATTAAACACATATTACCTGCTTATATACATTCAAGGAAGGGAGGAAGCAAGAAGCAATGTTCATTGTAAATAGAACTTTGTTGCAAATGTTGATAACCACATAATATTTAGCTGTCTGTTGTTGTTCATGACAACATAAATATAGAGTTAGCAACAGGAGATAAATTCTAGTTGTTAAATGTTACTGAAGAAGCAGAAGAATTATTAGCTTTTGTAGTGATTTTACTATGTTAAGTTTAGCTTGAATAATAGTTTATAGTCTTAACACTTACATATGATGGATGTAATACTGTGCCAATTACAGAAAATCAAAAACTGTGGCAGACGTAGTACCACACTGTGCCACTTATGTTTTTCTGTGATAGCAAAGTTATATTTATGATTTTTGCAAATATCTGTCATGTTTCAGACTACGTACCTTCTACTGTGACTGCCAGCTGTCTGAAGCAGCCAGCATAGATGTAAGAATTTGTTACTACTGAAACATTTGTTACTTTTGCTTCACAGACAATAGCTGGTGTATGACTTCTCTCACACCCTGACATTTTATATGCTTTTGTGTCTCCTCTGCCAGGCCACGGCCTTACTGAAGTACAGTCTGTGAAGGCAGAGATTCGCATGAAGCTGCAGGCTACGCTGGCTGTAGTGCAGCTACTGACAGAGTCTCCCATTCCAGACAAAACTCTGAGGATGAACCAGATGAAGATTGTCCCCATAATGCCACATCTCTCCCATATCTACTCTCATACTCCTTCCAATTCCCCAGATACCCAACCCAAGGTGTGATACAATCAATGCCAAGGGGTGTATGGCACATGGGAAGATGTGTCACTAACAAAGCTTCTGGGATACTGGGCAACCTCCACGAATAATTAACTTCAAGCTGTGTGAAGTTCCAGCGTGTCAAGAAAATAGATTAAAATTCTTGTGGGTCCTAAATGGAAAAAACAGGAACTTGATGAGACCTCAAACCAACCAACCATTGGGACTGGGAATGATGGAAGCTCTTTCTACAATTGACTCTGGCTATAGACCAGTCCAAGAAGTGGAAACTGTTACTGAGAAGTTGGGCCAGATCAAGATGAAATCCTTGTCTGGGGCTCAGAGGAGGAAACTTCCCAGTTAATAAAAAGAAGGTAAAGAATGGCTTCCTTAATATAAATGGAGTGAAATAAAAGGTCTCAAACCTAAGAACTCCAAAAAAATAATGTCACAGAGTGAATGGGCTGCCTCCATGACAAAGAACAACATAACAAGGGAAGAGTATTAATATTCCCACTTATCAGAAAAAGCCGAGGCAGGTAATAGGGAAAGAGACCTATAGTACTGCAGTCTCTGTTTTCAGGATGGTGGTTACCCAACTGGGACACCCACGAGTCAACATCACTTCACAGCAGATGGAACCTCTCCAGATGGCTCTCTGAGAACATTGGAGGGGGACACAAATTCAGGACTGTCTATCTAGACAAAGATGCTCTTTGTCTTCCAGGGGGTGGAAAAAGTGAAGTGGTTTGAAGAGATGGTGCCCAAGACATCTCCGTGGGAAGAGGTGAAGCTGTTGGTCAAGACAGTGACTGAGCTTTTCAAAAACACTGTTCAAGAAACAATGGTGCAGAACCACAAGATCTCACAGAGGATTGGATGGTCATCAATTACAAGATTGTACCAGATGGCCAAACCTTTGCAGTAGAAGTCGGCAATGTGAGAACAGGACATGAAACTGTACTTAGGGTTATTGCAGGTTGCACTGTACAGAACTTCCTTTGTTTTGTTTAAAAGAATAATGCAATTATTTCAGTGACTAACACACCAAATTCAAGGATACACACATCTCTCAGCATACTACTTAACTCTCAAGCTGGGGCACTTAGGTATAAAGAGCATTAATCACAAATAACATTGTCTTGTACCATTCCATAAATTTTTTCCAATTTTGAACCCATGCTTATTCATTCTCCACTGATTTAGCTAACACAGTGATAAGTTTTACTGTTATACATCCATGTGAGAAGCAGTAATATTAAATAAACAGCAAGCTAAAGGAAAAAAATTATGACCTGTGCAAGAAAATTACCCAGATTTTGAGCTAGCAGCACAATCCCACAATGAGACAGTTGTCTAAGAGATGATCAGTTTGTTGGTATCTGATGCAGCTGCACTGTTTTATGCTCCGAGGGTTTCATAACTCTGGGGTAACACTTGTGGCAATGAAAATTTTATTATTGTTTAAACAGTGATTTACTTCAGATAATTTAAGTTTATTTTATTGTTGTTTAAATAACAGACTAAACTGTGATTGTGCTCATATGTGAGTACTTGGTAACAAAGACTGCAGTTCTTTACATGTGTACAAAGTTAACCACGTACCCACTCGAGCTACAAAAATCAATGTGCCACTCGAGGACTAATGACAAAATTTAATTTGTTATAGAAGACAGGAGGTGGACATGGCCTTGATCCAGGAACCCTCTCGATACAAAAGGCAGTGTTTCAGGGCTCTGAGAATGGAATTTCATTTATGCCAATGGCAGACTTCTGTTCCAGGGACTTAGTAACAATCAGGATGAAACAATGTGAAGAAGGAAGCACAATGGAAATTGTTTTGACCTCAGCTTACCTTCCTTATGAGGACAACACACCTTTACAAGAAGCAAGGAGATAAGTACACAGCTCATGATAGCAGAGTGATTAGTGACACAAGCAACAGAGGTGAGTGCCTCCTTGAATTTTTACTAGAACATAATCTGGAAATCTTTAATAGTGGTAGGGAACCTACCTACAGGAATAGAAGAAGGGAAGAAGCAATTGACAAGTTTTGGATCCACTCTAATGGGTAGTTATATTAGTGGCATGTGATGAAGGAACCATCCTTATCTGACAGTTGTATATTATGTTTGAGGTTGAAATGAGTGTTAAACATGCCACGGCCTATAAGGAATCCCTGGGAAACAGATGGGGGTCATGTAGGAAAGACAATCTCTCACTTATCTGAAGACAAAACTTTGATACAGAACCCAGTAGTTTTTGAGAAAATGGGGGGAGGGGGGGAGGAACAGGAAAACCTGCTGTGGATCCCTGATCACTCAGGAATTAGTACCAATGTACAAGCTGATAGTCTGGCCACAGCAAGCACAATGATTCCATTTATTGGACCAGAACCTGTCCAACCATCACTAAGGCAATGGTTAAATCAAAACTACATAGCTGGATCAGCAGGCAGAACATAGAATATTGGACTACAATCCAAAAATAAAAATATGTCAAGCAAATGATGTCAAAGCAATGTTTTGAGAGAGAACTTGAACAGGAGACAGATTAAACTCATGACTCTTAACTAGCCATGAGAACTGTAAGAAACACCGACACACGATGGCTGTAGTGGAAGAATCCCCCAAGTTAATGTGATTTTAGAACCAGAGCCAGATAGTTTTGAGAATGAAGTCAAATGGGCCAACAAAATAATGCTGAAAACAAGGCTAGTGGACAAACAGAATTCCAGCAGGACTGTTCAAAGCCATTAGAAAGAATTCAGTGGAAGCTTTGCATTCAATGTGTCAGAAAATATGGAGAGCCCAACAGTGGTCAAAAGACTGGAAGAGTTCAGTAAACCTGATTCTAAAGAGGGAGATTTCTAGAGTGTTCAAATTAACCACACAATTGCACTTATCTCACATGATATCAAAGTCATGTTAAATTCTTACAAAATGGATTTTGCTTCACAAAGACCAAGAGGTAAAGGAACTGGGACCAGAGATAAGACTGCCACCATTTGATGTATTATAGGAAAGAGAATTCTGAAAAGATGTGTATCTCTGCTTTACTGACTATGTCAAAACCTTCAAGTATGTCCACCACAATAAATTATAGAAGGTACTCAAAAACATAGGAGCACCAGGTCACCTCATTTACATCATATGGAATTTATACTCTGGTCAAGAAGCCACAGTGGGGAATCATGTATGAAGCAACAGTTGTGCCCCAGTTGAAGAGTGAGTGCCTCTTCAGCTAAATGCCTTCAGTGATTATCCCACACGTGCTTCAGACACTACTGCCACTCAGGGAGAGAGCTCTTGTCAACTGTGTAAATTAAGAAGAAGATGTAATACAATTAGCCAGAAATTATACATTTGTAATACATTGTTTGAAAATGTTCTTTATGCCACCTGCTGTGTTCTCAATGACATTTCATGTCTCTGTTACAGCAGTCTATCATGCCACTTTAATGAATGTAAGTCATCTCTGCAAAAGGAAGTCAGGAACAGGCAATTAACTAATACTAAAGCTTATCTCTAAAAGGTACAGAAACAATGGAGTACATAATAAGAAAGTTGACAGTTTTCTTTCACCAACAATACATACACCTACATGTTTCACCTGGAAACTGTAACAACCACAGCTTTGTTCTTTATCACATAGGCCTGTTGTAAATTGCTGAAATTATTTGTGCATAAATTTTGAACTAAAGCAGTAACTATTACTTGTAGCAAATCAGTACACAATAACTACCAAAAATACTGTTCCAGTATGCAGCTGTCATACACAAATTCCATACTAACCTCTTCAATGAACTGTGCAACTTGATAACCGAGTATGATGGCATCGTTGCACTCGACATCGGGGTGTGGTGCACCTAGGTGGCATTTTTCCCACAGCTCCTGCTTGTACTCGTCCATCTTCCAGGCAGCCGACCCGATGTCGAACAAGATCAGCTGTGGGTTTCCGTCTACTAACCATGTTCCCGTGTGTATCTAGAAGCAATAGCAACAATCTGTATCCTTGCTGAAAGACAATGTGATGCATGAGCAAGGCCTGACATTATAGCTCTACATTTCAGATATACAAAAGGAATTCTGTAAATGTATCTAAAAATTATTACAATATACTCACAATAGGTATTACACTGTCAGGATAAAAACAGAAAAAGCAGCTGGAATAGATGAAATAAGGGTGGAGATTATAAAGGTGGCTTAATCTACTGGTCTACAATGGTTATATGGATTGCTAAGAAGCACATAGACTCAGAAATACAAGTCTGAAGAATGAGAAAAGGAATAATGATTCCAAGCACATAATCTAGCAACTACTTTACATAGTAATGTATCGATGCAGCCTCCTCCATTTTTATTTTTACTTACTTCTGATAATAATACCAATAACTAAAGGCTTCAACAAAATTTAAATAGAAGACTTACATGCCACCCATAAGGGGACATGAAAGAATCTATTTACTTTGTATTTCAGTTAACATAAGAGGGAGCACTTGAAAGAACACCAGGCAGGCAGACAACTGAACATTATGTATGGAAGGCGGTAGTTGCTTAGAGCAGGAAGGCGAGAGTGAAGTAGCTGGAATTGTGTGTGTGTGGCGTCTGAACTAGAACACACAATACATCTCA
The DNA here is from genome assembly GCF_023864345.2 of Schistocerca serialis cubense. Taxonomy (NCBI): domain Eukaryota; kingdom Metazoa; phylum Arthropoda; class Insecta; order Orthoptera; family Acrididae; genus Schistocerca; species Schistocerca serialis. The sequence continues at coordinate 467,581,927 of NC_064646.1, read as the reverse complement.
ATTGTTACAGAAGGGCTTATGCATAGGTACACCTTTTTATCAGCTTAAAAGCACACGGAAAAGTTAAGCCAAAGGGGAACTCCCATACTCGTCTGTTACGCAATAGATCGACATGTAGCACAAAGACATAACAAAGTCCCAAGAGCTCTTAGCCCTCCACATTAAGAAATATTTATTTTAACTGTGCCCTAAGGAACATGATAGAGGACAATACCTAATAGGTAAGATTCCTCTGTTTCAGTTCATACGTTTTCATTAACTTTCAAAAGTGGATACATCTACTGCAACTCAACGGCACAGAAGCATATGTTCAGTACAGAGGGCACCAGATAAGGTGTTGGCACAATCTTAAGATGAAGCTGCTATTTGGGCTTCCAGAGAGGCAGGTTGCAAAGATGAACACTCAGCAATAATGTTCATTCCTGCTGTAATACAATACTTTAGGAGTACTATCATTTTTGGATACTGCTCCAAGTGTCTGAAAAAGGATCTAAGTTGCAACAGGTTATTCTACAAATATTATATGCAGTAACATGTATGAGTATGAAGTGACCTTGAATGTGTGTACAAGTATCATTTCCAATTATGTCGATTATTAGAATGATGGCAGGATCACAATTTCCTGTCATGCTGTCTCAACATGATGGGTAAGTGATTTCAGCCCACACCTTGGTGCTTGTGAGATCTCTGATGGTTGTGTCCTCAAAAGTTTAAATACACAGATGGTCAAGTGGCTGCATGGCAGTAGTATTGAATCTTGATACTTTATTGAGACGAGAAAGAGTGAAGTATAGAATCATTATCAACAGACCCACACAGCAGTGTAAAATTGATTAACACAAGTGAAAGTTTCTTTACATATTATTTTTGTGTGTTGTTACTGCATTAACGTACAGTGCTTGAGCCATTTCTGGAGTCCTTAAAATGGGTAACATAAGTACAGCCTTCTTCATAGTGAATTTTTGATTAGAGAGAAGAACCATATTTAACATATGGATGGAAGTATGATATATGGCACAAAGGTTAGATGTTTGTCTGATACTGCTGTCTTTTGTATTTGGCTGTCTTTCATGTGCTCTTGTCTTAATAGGTGCCAAACAGCTGTCAATCCCTTGCTATTGTAACTGCTGTTTACTAGAGGACAAAGTGCTACTCAAACACATTTGAAAGTTATTGCAGCTCTTCTTTTTCTTTGTGGCTAACCAAACTTACTTCCCAGGACCCCACAATATGATTAGGATTTCCATAATTACAGTGTGTACATGTGAGAGCAGATTATCAGTGCTATCCTTTAGCGCCTCTTTCACTAGATGGCAAAATAACGGGGTTTGCGGCACTTGTGGCATTTCACAAACGTGAGATGGCCGTTGGCATGCTGTCCACCCTGGTAAATGGAGAGAGTGGTTCATTTACCCTGAAGTAACTGGTCACTGGCATCCAACCCAATCTGATTAAAATCCATATACACTTAAGTTTTTAAATTTGAATCAACATACTACCAATGACAGAGTGTGTCAGGTGGAGTTGATTAATAACTCTTGCAACACTCCACCATTCCTGATACGTTCAGTGTTCAAGGAAAGAGAAAGAAAAGTACATGACAACTATAGGCTAGTCACACTCTTATCAAAAATAGTGAAAACAATAGAGATGATACTGGAAAGAAGACTGACAGAAAACTGGAATGTCAATTAGAAGATCAGTAGCATAGCTTTCAATACCGTAAATCGATGCTGGACCCAATCTTTAGTGTAGGACAGTTGGTGGAAAGGCACTGGGCTTGTGGGAAAGATCCGATGATGACTGCTGCAGTCACCACAGATGCCTACTGCAGTGGCAACACCGCAGACAGAACAGTGATGTGGGTTGCCGATTCCACTGCAAAGTCTGGCTGACACAAGAATGTTTACAAGCGAGTACCACAGTTGACAACAAACAAGTACGTGCGGCCAATGTCCAACAGAGGGCATCAACCATCAGCAGAGGAAAGCGGCACGACAATCAACGAAGTATTTCCTGGCAATCACTTGTGTGCAAATAGTTGCAGAAATATCCTTCTACCCGGGCCTGCATACACCGGCACCTGGCCATTCAGCAGGTGATTCTCAACTCGCCAAGTGCCAAGATGATCAGCCATTCCAGTGCCATCTCAACCATCCTCTCTTCTGCAATGATTGTGATATGTTGCTTCTGTCATATTAGGCTATCTACCAGCTGCTAACAACTGGCTTCGACATGGAACAGTTGTAGGGGTATAGAGTTGAAGGCAACTCTGATTGTGGGAATTAGTTGTCATTTGTTTGATCCGCAGAAGGAATCCTTATTGTTTTTAGTTTTTGAAGAGTGTGTTACTGTTTGTGATTTATTGTAGTTTCCTTAATAAAAACGAATTGGCAAAATGAATTGGTTCTTGCTCTATAAATTGACTGAGTGGAGGCGTAAGATAGCATCCACAAAGAAATGGTATGGGAAACCACAGAGAGAAATGTATGACAAAAGCTTCAGCTGTGTCCAGACAAAGCGGAAGAACTGATTCATTAAGGGTGTTACAAGGTTGAGACAAGGAAGTGTGGTGTCACCATTATTATTTACAATGGCGATGGATGAAATCTTGGAAGATACAAAAGACAGTCATAGAGGGAGATGAAGTTATTTGCCAATGATATTATGTTGTGGGGAAAGCTTACTATCTATCTGAACACCTAGAAATTTGAACTGTTGAGTTTCACTAATCATATGCCCATTCTCTGAAATTAAAATGTCCGTTTTTGTTGAATTGTGTGTTAGAAACTGTAAAAACTGAGTCTTACTGTGATTTAGCATTAGTTTATTTTCTACAAGCCATGAACTTAGGTCATGTACTGCACTATTTGAAACCGAGCCAATGTTGCACACAACATCCTTTACTACCAAGCTAGTGTCATTAGCAAACAGAAATATTTTAGAGTTACCCATAATACTAGAGGGCATATCATTTATATAAATAAGGAACAGGAGTGGCCCTGGGGCACTCCCCACTTGACAGTACCCCACTCAGACCCCACATCACAGCCGTTATCAACATTCTGAATAATGACCTTTTGCTGCCTGTTGCTAAAGTAAGAGGTGAACCAATTGTGAGCTACTCCCCGTATTCCATAATGGTCCAACTTCTGGAGCAATATTTTGTGATCAACACAATCAAATGGCTTAGTTAAATCAAAAAATATGCCAGGTGTTTGAAACCTTTTGTTTAGCCAATCCAGTACCTCACAGAGAAATGAGAACATAGCATTTTCAGTTGTTAAACGACTTCTGAAGCCAAACTGTATATTTGATAGCAAATCGTGTCATAAAAAATGATCAATTATCCTCACATACACAGCCTTTTTAATAACTTTTGCAAACACTGATGGCACAGGAATAGGTCTAAAATTATCTACATTATCCCTTTCTCCCTTTTTATAAAGTGGCTTTACTACTGAGTACTTTAATCGCTCAGGAAACTGATCATTCCTAAAGGAAAAACTACAAATATGGCTAAATACAGGGCTAACATGTGCAGCACAGTAGTTTAATATTCTGCTAGGCACTTCATCATAACCATGAGAGTCCTTAGTCTTCAGTGATTTAATTATTGGCTCAATCTTCCCCTTGTCTGTATCACAGAGGAGTATTTCAGACATCAATCTCGGAAAGGCATTTGCCAAGAAAGTTATATGATTTCCGGTAGAAACTAAATTTTTATTTAATTCACCAACAATGCTCAGAAAATTATTGTTAAATACTGAACATATGTCTGATTTATCAGTAACAGAAATATTTTTATTGCGAACTGACTTTATATCGTCGACCTTGTGCTGCTGACCAGACACTTCCTTCACAACTGACCATATGGTTTTAATTTTATTCTGTGAATTAGCTAATCTATTTGTATACCACATACTCTTTACCTTCCTAATAAGAATTTTAAGCACCTTACAATACTGTTTGTAATGGGCTACTGTAGCTTGATTGTGACTACTTCTAACATTCTGATATAATTCCCACTTTGTTCTACATGATATCCTTATCCCACTAGTCAGCCACCCGGGCAGCCCATTACTGCTAGTACCTCATTTAGAATGTTCTAATGGAAAGCAACATCGTTGATGTTTCTCCAAAAGTCTAACTGTGTATCACCAGTCTCATACATTCTACACACCAACGTGAGTAATCATTTTCTTGCCACTTCTGCCAATGATTTTAGTAATTCTGGCAGAGTGTTGTCTATCTCTTCTGTATTATTTGATCTTATGTCATCCTAAGTTCTTATTCTAATACTGGATCCCCTACCTCTACTATTTTTTTCATCTATCAAGTCATCAGACAAGTCTCCCCCTCTTAGAGGCCTTCGATGCACTCTTTCCATATATCTGTGGTCTCCTCTGCATTTAATGGTGGAATTCCCATTGCACTCTTAAGGCTATTGTTGTTGCTTTTAATTCCACCAAAGGTTCCTTTGACTTTTCTACATGCTGAGTGAGTCCTCCAATCAATCATTTCTTTTTCAATTTCTTCACATTCATCCTGAACCCATTTTTCCTTAGCTTCTCTGCACTTCCTGTTTGTTTGATTCCTAAATGGCTTGTGTCTTTCCACCCTGAACCGAGGACCTTGGCGTCAGTGGGGAGGCTCACATGCCTCAGTGATACAGATAGTTGAACCATAGATGCAACCACAACAGAGGGGTACCTGTTGTGACACCAGACAAAGGTGTGGTTCCTGAAGAGGGGCAGCAGCCTTTTCAGTAGTTGCAGTGGCAACAGTCTGAATGATTAGCTGAACTGGCCTTGTAACATCAACCAAAACAGCACCGCTGTGCTGGTACTGCAAAAGGCTGAAAGCAAGGGGGAAACTACAGCCGTAATTTTTCCTGAGGATATGCAGCTTTACTGTATGATTAAATAATGATTGCATCCTTTGGGTGAAATATTGAAGAGGTAATATAGTCCCCAATTCAGATCTCCAGGTGGGGACTACTCAGGAGGACATCGTTATCAGGAGAAACAAAACTGACGTTCTACAAATTGGAGTGTGGAATATGAGATGCCTTAATTGGGCAGCTAGGTTAGAAAATTTGAAAAGGGGAATGGATAGGTTAAAGTTAGATACAGTGGGAATTGGTGAAGTTTGGTGGCAGGAGGTACAGGACCTCTGGCCGGGTAAATACAAGATTATGAATACATAATTAATCAAATAGGGGTAATGCAGGTGTAGATTTAATAATGAATAAAAAATAAGAAAGCAGATAAGCTACTACGAACAGCATAGTGAATGCATTATTGTAGCCAAGGTAGACACAAAGCCCATGCCTGCCACAGCAGTCCAAGTATAAATGCCAACTAGCTCTGGAGATGATGATGAGATCGAAGAAATGTATGATGAGATAAAAGAAATTATTCAGATAGTTAAGGGACTGGACTTTGGTAGTAGGAAAAGGAAGAGAAGAAAAAATAGTAGGTGAATGTGGACTGGGGTAAGGAATGGAAGAGGAAGCCACCTGGTAGAATTTTGTACAGAGCATAACTTAATCATAGCTGACACTTGGTTTAAGACTCATGAAAGAAGGTTGTATACGTGGAAAAGACCTGGAGACACCAGAAGGTTTCAGATTGATTATATAATGGTAAGACAAAGACTTTGGAACTGGATTTTAAGTTGCAAGACATTTCCAGGGACCACAATCTATTGGTTATGAACTGTAGATTAAAACTGAAGAAACTGCAGACAGGTGGGAATTTAAAGAGATGGTACCAGATAAACTGAAAGAACCAGAGGTTGTAGAGAGTTTCAGAGAGAGCATTACGGAATGATTGACAAAATGGGGGAAAGAAATACAGTAGAAGAAGAATGGGTAGCTTTGAGGAATGAATTAGTGAAGGCAGCAGAGAATCAAATAGGTAAAAAAAATAAGGTATAGTAGAAATTCTTGGGCAACGGGATATTGAATTTAACTGATGAAAGGAGATAGTATAAAAATGCAGTAAAGGAAGCAGCAGAAAGGAATACAAACGTCTCAAAAATGAGATCGACAGGAAGTGCAAAATGGCTAAGCAGGGCTGGGTAGAGGACAAATGTAAGGATGTAGAGGCTTGTCTCACTAGGGGTAAGATAGATACTGCCTACAGGAAAACTAGAGAGACCTTTAGAGAAAAGAGAACCACTTGCATGAATATCAAGAGCTCAGATGGAAAACGAGTCCTAAGAAAAGAAGGGAAAGCAGACAGGTGGAAGGAGTATATAGTGGGTCTATACAAGGGAGATGTTCTTGAGGGCAATATTATGGAAATGGAAGAGGACGAAGATGAAGATATGATACTGCATGAAGAATTTGACAGAGCACTGAAAGGCCTAAGTCGAAACAAGGCCCCAGGAGTAGACAACATTCCATTAGAACTACTGTCAGCCTTGGGAAAGCCAGCCAAGACAAAACTCTTCTATCTGGTGAGCAGGATGTATCAGACAGGAAAAATACCATCAGACATCAAAAAGAATATAATGATTCAAATTCCAGAGAAAGCAGATGTGGCTAGATGTGAAAATTACTGAACTATCAGTTTAATAAGTCATGAATTCTTTACAGATGAATGGAAAAATGTAGAAGCCAATCTTGGGGAAGATCAGTTTGGATTCTATAGAAATTTAGAACACGCGAGGCAATACTGACCCTATGGCTTACCTTAGAAGGTAGGTTAATGAAAGGCAAACCTATGTTTCTAGCATTTGTAGACTTGGAGAAAGCTTTTGACAATGTTGCCTGGAATACTCTCTTTCAAATCCTGAAGGTGGTCAGGGTAAAATACAGGGAGCGAAAAGTTATTTGCAATTTGTACAGAAACCAGATGGCAGTTGCAGCAGGAGGCAAGGGGATATGAAAGGCAAGCAGTGGTTGAGAAGGGAGTGAGACAGGGTTGTAGCCTATCCCCAATGTTATTCTGTCTGTATGCTGGGCAAGCAGTACAGGAAACAAAAGAAAAATTTGTAGTAGGAATTAAAATCCAGGGGGAAGAAATAAAAACATCGAGGTTTGCTGACGACATTGTAATTCTCTCAGAGACAGAAGAACAATTGAATGGAATGGACAGAGTCTTGAGAGGAACATGTAAGATGAACACAAACAAAAGTAAAACAAGGATAATGGAATGTAGTCTAATTAAATCAGGTGATGCTGAGGGAATTATATTAGGAAATGGGACGCTTAAAGCAGTAAATGAGTTTTGCTATTTGGGCAGCAAAATAACTGATGATGGTCAAAGTAGTGAGGACATAAAAGGTAGCCTGGTGATGGCAATGCAAGCGTTTCTGAAGAAGAGAACTTCGTTAACATCCAGTATAGATTTAAGTATCAGGAAGTCTTTTCTGAAAGTATTTGTATGGAGTGTAGCCTTGTATGAGAGTGAAACATTGACAATAAACAGCTTAAACAAGAGGAGAATAGAAGCTTTGGAAATGTGGTGCTACAGAAGAATGCTGAAGATTAGATGGGTAGGTCACGTAACTAATGACGAGGTACTGAACAGAATTGGGGAGAAGAGGAATTTATGGCACAACTTGACTAGAAGAAGGAATCGGTTGGTAAGACACATTCCGAGGCATCAAGGGATCACCAATTTAGTATTGGAGGGAAGATTGAAGGATAAAAATCAGAGCGAGGCCAAGAGTTGAATACACTAAGCAGATCCAGAAGGCTGTAGGTTGCAGCAGTTACTCAGAGATGAAGAGGCTTGCACAGGGTACAGTAGCATGGAGAGTTGCATCAAACCAGTCATTGGACTGAATAACATAACACAACACAACACAATTGGCTTGCGTCTCTGTATTCCTGAATATCCCTGAATATTTTTGTGCTGCCTTCTTCTATAAAGTAGCTGAAGTATTTCTTCTGCTACCCATGGTTTCTTCAGTTATCTTCCTGGTATCAATGTTTTTCTTTCGAGTTCCTGTGATTACCCTTTTTAGATATGTCCACTCCTCTTCAATTGAACTGCCTACTGAGGTACTCATTATTGCATATCTTCAACCTCAGTACTTCAAGTTTATTTCTTCGTTCTTTAGTACTTCCGCAACCCATTTCTTTTCACATTGACTCTTCCTAAATTATCTCTTAAACTTCAGTCTCCTCTTAATCATTACTGAATTGTGAACTGAGTTTGTATCCTGGGTATGCCTTACAACCTGCTTTCAGAATCACTGCCTGACCATGATGCAATCTAGCAGATCTTTCTGTATCTCCTGGCCTTTCCCAAGTATACCTCCCCTTCCTCCTGCTGTGATTCTTAAACGGAATATTCAGTATTACTAGCAAAAATTTATTGCACAACTCCATTAGTCTTTCTTCCCTCTCATTCCTACTACCCAGCCCATATTCACCCATAATTCTTTCTTCTACTCCTTTCCCCACAACTGAATTCCAGTCCCCCATGACTATTAGGTTTTCATCTCCCTTTACATACTGTAGTACCCATTCAATATCCTCACAAACCTTCTCTACCTTTTCATCTTCTGAGTGTCAGCACCTATACCTATTGTTATTGGTGTTGGTTTGCTGTTGATCCTAAAAATCCTGCTCCCATTACACCATTTTCTGCTGCTGTTGATATTATGTGACACTCGTCTGAGCAGAAACCCTTCTTCATTCTACGTTTCATTGACCCCCACTATACCCAGATTGAGCTTGTACGTTTCTCTTTTCAGATTTTCTAATTTCTGTACCACATTCAAACTTCTGACATTCCATGCCCTGATGCTCAGAACATTACACTTTCATTTGCTATATTTTATTCTCACAGTCACCTCCTCCTTTTCAATCCCCTACTGGAGATCAGGATGAGAAACTAGCCTACAACATCTTCCCAATGGCAAGTTCATCATGACACTTTTTTTTTACAGGCCAAATGTCACAGGCATGCACATTATATATCTTTAATTGCCCTTTGCATCCTCATATCACATGACCACTGCTGATTCTTCCACTTTTTACAGGCAGTTTCTCAACATGAGAGCAAGAGAGTGCCCTAAACCTCTGTCCACTCCTCCATCCTTTTTGACAAGGCTGTCAGCAGAATTTTGGCTTCATTGCTGATGATTTTTTAAATTCAAAATTTAAACAGTGGCAGTGTTCAAACCTGGGGTCCAGGTCAGTTTGATTGCTAGTCAAAGATGCTACCCCCAGACCATGAATCTATACCACTCATAGCTCTTAAGTTACACATTTTAGAGTTCACATTTACTTAGACTTTTCTGCCTGAAATGACCATTCCCGCCATATCCCTGAATTCTGACCATTTCTCCTGGGAAACGCTATATAAAGAAAGATTCCACAGTGGACTTCTCATTCAGATGTCATATCTGAATGCCAGTTGTTTGTAAAAAGATCAACCTATGCCTTGTGTAAGAGGGAAAACCAGCATGTATCAAAATTTGATAGGAGCACTATTGTGGCCTATCAAGACCTTGGTTTATGGTTCGGCTGGGATAGGATGACTGTGTCTCAGAGCATTTCTGCTGTGTAAGGGCAGTGGTCATAGCTAAGTTTAAAGGTCTCTATGACACTCTCTCAGGAAAGTTCGACACCTAGCATGTTTTCCCAACCTCTCACACACTGAACACACAGGGTTGAGCATTTGCCAAGAGACTGATGCACCACTACAATTGATGGATTCTAGCACAGAGGTGAAGTGACATGGGGTGACCCCACCCATATCTGTCATCTGAACTCAGTTCATCTTTGGTAGATGGGCTGGAGTCACTGTTACCACCAGAGGTAGAAGCTCCGTGTACTAAATGTAGCACACCGACTAAAAATTTAGTAACTTATTCTTCCTGCTACTCACTATAAGCATAAGTACAATTTTGTTATTTGCTATCCATTCTGCTGTTACAATTTTAATGGAAAACATGTGTAAATAGCAAAAGACTGCACGTTTTAGAAAATGAGCTGAGGTACAGTTAATAAGACAAGTTACCATATTTACCTGGTGCATACATCAGTCATCATATGCATTGCATGGCACAGCACAAAATAAAAAATGGCTATAAAATTAACAAATGCCCTCCTCAAAGGAGATTTTAACATGAAGGTAACAGCATTACAAGACAAAACGTTGTCAAGTACTTTGAAGCAAAATGATTGAATACATACAACACTATCTAAAATAGCAATGTTAACATAAAAAATTATGAATTATTGTAACAGTTAATGTCTTCAGTTTTTACATTCTGAAGAGGGATAAATTTTATAGAGTTTGTTCATTAACAGCTCATAGATGATCCAACTAGGAAACAATCTTCTAAACTTCTGTGCTTCAGCCCAATGAAATCATACAAGCAACTGAATATGCATCTTCCATTGTCTCCAAACATATTAAATTAACAGATTTTGTGCCTAATTAATATATACAACATTTCAGAAGATGTCCTGTATTCTAAGCAGACTTTTCAATATATTTTGTAAGACCCAATATGAACATCCACAGAGATGATTTAAGATTACTGCAGATTCCATTTTCAATTATTATACCATGATAGTTCCAACATTAGAAGAAAAGACTGAAGTTCAAGCACAAAAAATAATATCTGAAGTTTGGCAATGGCATAGTTTTGACAAACAGCAAAGGACTTGGAAAATGCAACAAATAGTGCCTCAAAAATGTTACACAATGAACCAAGAAAAAATAAAACAAAGGATAATGGAGAATAGTTTAATTAAATCAGTCAATACTGACAATTAGTTTAGGTCATTTGACACTAACACTAGTAGATGACTTGCCAGTTGGCCATCAAAGTAACTGATGGCCAAAAGGAAGATATAAAATGAACACTGACAATAGAAGCAGGAAAAACTTTTCTGGAATGGAGAAACTATTAATACTGAATATAAATTGGTGTGTTAGCCAGTCTTATGAAAGAATTTGTCTTGTGTATAGCCTTCTACAGACATGAACCATGGACAATAAGCAGCAGAGAAAAGAGCAGTTTCTAAAATGTTGTGTTACACAAGCATGTTTGTGATTAGATCATGTGACTAATGAAGATGTACTCAACAGAAGAGAAGAGGGATGAGATTTATGGTACAAGCAGACTACAAGAATGGATATCTTGAGGCCTCTTAGGAGTGGTTCATATGGTAAGAAAGGAAATAGTTGAGGGTAAAAATTGTAGAGGGGCTTGACTACAGTAAACAGGCTCAAACGAATGTAGGCACCAGTTGTTACCCACAGATGATGACACTCTTACAGGATCAACTACTGTGCAGCACTGCATCAAACCAGTACTTGGTCTAAAAACAGCAGCAGCGACAGACTGAAAAGTAACAAACCACAAATCTTTGGAGTCCTGTTACTGTGATCGGGAACCTTGGACTCAGCAGACACAGTCCCAATTTCACATTTCAGACGTAATACCCACTGACTCTCGCCCTGGCAGCAGCAAAATGTGGCAAGAAGCAAAATCAGCATGTGTCATCTTGTCGTTCCCATGTGAGGAACAATTAACTCTGTGAATTCATCGCAAGTGGAATGCACAGTAGTATGTTTAGAGGCTGTGGGTGGAGGTGGTAAAACAACAGCAACTTGTCCAGACAGTGTACATTCTTTACCACAACCCATGTTTGATTTGCCACTGAACAACATTCCAGATGATTGAAGAAACAGTCTTCACACATAGCTTATAATATATTACAAGATCTGAAAATTTAATGAAGATCCCAATACTCTCAAATTTTTTGATCCTGTAACTGTAATAATATACTAGGTGTCCCAGAAGGAATGGTCAATCAAGATAACAGCAGATAGTGCAACATTTATTTATCAATTATTTTCAATTATTATTTATCAATATTTTATCAATTTATCAATTATTATTCATCAATTTACAGGGCACCTGCTGGATATCTGAATGTTCTTTTCTGACACACATTGAATCACTTGTCCTATCTGTCTAGAAAAATTAAACCATTCATTGTAATTGGTGACTTTAACATGGACTTTTTAACACAGAATAAAAAAACAGAACAGATCTTCAGCACCTGATGTCCTCTTAAAAGTTAGTGCCAGTCCAACTAGAGTAACACCCAGTTCTAGTATTACTTTGGTAACATATTTTTAGGGAAGGATGCATGTAACTGTGAAAACAATATAAATTGCCTGTCTGATCATGATGGACAATTCTCCATCTTAAATCAAATGAACATACAAAGAAAATAAATTTCATTTGGAGAAACATTAATGTTATTAACAAACACACCATGGGAAACTTTAAACATCAACTACAGCCTGTGGATTGAACTCCTGTATACGCAACTGCTGATGTCAAATACAAATTTAATATATTTATCAATGAAATTACATACCTGTCTGAAAAAATATTACCTACAGAGTTAGTGAGGGGAAATTGTCATATCAGGTTCAAGGCCTTGGACTAATCGACATCAAAATCTCTTGTAGAACGAAAAGGGAGTGTTGCGTAGCAACCAAGAGATAAAATAATCTGAATACGATTAGGCATTGCAGATTCTTAACAAAATGATACAGGCACCAAAGAACGTGTTCTTTAAGGCAGAAATTAACCACTCAAACAATACAGTAGAAACTGTTTGGAATTCTGCAAATAAGGAAACAGCAAAAAGCCCAGTTTGCAATGCAAATAACCAAATAAAAATGAGGGTTGCACTGTTAGTGATCAAAAAACAGATGCTGATATATTCAACAAACATTTTTTTAACAGAACAAATAGGACCTGAAGGCTCCATAAATCAAGTGATGAATTCCTTCAAGCCAGTGTACCCAGCACAACACAACAGATCTCAGTAATAACAGTCACTACTCTGGAAATTGAAAATCATTAATCCCTGAAAAGTAACAACCTCCTGAAATTGACAATATGTATAGCGAATTATTAAAATAATACTGCTGCCCCCACCGCCGCCAAGTAAGTAAAACCCTTTGTCACATTTCTGATGTATCACTTAAGCAAGGAATAGTTCCTGAAAAGCTGAAGTATGCAGCTATGAAACTCTGTATAAGAAGAGAGAGAGAAGGCAGATATTGCAAACTATCAGCCAGTCTCATGGCTGACAAGTTTTTCCACAGCACCTCAGCCAGCACAATATCTGCAACGGCGAAAGTCAGTTTGGATTTCAAAAGGGGGTTATCAATAGAAGACGCAATATTTGTATTTTCTGCCAATGTCAGAGTCCATCTACAAAGAGATGAAGATGGGTGAAATATTTTGTGATCTATCAAAAGCATTTGACTGCATCAGTCATCAAATACTTTTACACAAAGCTACATATCTAGGTATAAGTGGTGAAGCAGGTAAGTTGCTTAATTGTTATCTTTCAGACAAAAAGCAAAGTTGTACTGGACAGTCAAGAAGGTGTCACAGGATCGTCGGAATGTGTGGAAAAGACAGTTCTGCAATTTATGCTTCACACAATGCCTGCTCTTATAGAAACATGGAGACCATTAAATCAGGTTCTTATGGATTATGTATTTCATAAACTGCGGCCTTCAGTTTTCATCTGTCAAAGCTACCCACTGATCCTCTCCTGTTTTGGCTCTGAGCACTATGGGACTTAACATCTGAGGTCATCAGTCCCTCTCTTGTATTCCTTTCCCTTGTTCTAGTAGATCATTGCATAATGCTTCCTCTGAAACTCTCAACAGCTTGTCCAGGTCCCATCTCCATCATTTACTACCTTTCTGCAATATCTTCAGTTTTAATCTACAGTTCATAACCAGTAAATTGTGGTCAGAGTCCACACCTGCCCCTGGAAACTACTTACAATTTAAAAGCTGGTTTAAACTCTCTCTTATTATCTTGAGATCTCTTTCATGTGAACAGCCTGCTCTCATGATTTTTAAACCAAGTATTAGTGATGACTAAAATTATGTTCTGAGCAGAATTCTACCAGGCGGCTTTCTCCTTTGTTCCCTTCCCCCAGTCCACATTCACCTACTATTTTTCCTTCTCTTCCTTTTCCTGCTATCAATGCCAGTCCCCTACCACAAATGTTCATCTCTTACAGTGGTGGGTGTGGGCTTCATATATATCTTTGCTACAATACTGCAGTTAGTTGGTTGATTTGGGAGGGGGGCAAATAGCGAGGTCATCGGTTCCATCGGATTAGGGAAGGATGGGGAAGGAAGTCAGCCATGCCCCTTGAAAGAAACCATCCCAGCATTTGCCTGAAGTGATTTAGAGAAACTACGGAAAACCTAAATCAGGATGGCTGGACACGGGTTGAACCGCCATCTTCCCGAATGCGAGTCCAGTGTGCCAGTCACTGTGCCACTTCACTCGGTGATAATGCAGTCACTATGTTGTTCATAGTAGCTTACCCGCATTCCTGTCTCATTATTAGGTTTACTTCACAATGTTTCCATTGTTTTCGTCCACAGTACCTCCACCAAAAACATGGAAAGCAAAGAGCTTGCAGCAGAAGGGATTTGTTCCACAGTATCAAAGATGAAGTGTTAATAGCTGTTATGTATGCATTTTAGACATCATGTTTACTAGACTTCTTTGCTTGCAACAGTCACTCCTGTCATATCCCTGAATGTTGACCACTGTTTTTTTTTTTTTTTTTTCATTCTGAAATTAAGTATTATAATTGGTGAAGCTAATAATTTCTGATAAAAACATGCAAGTGCCACATACTTCACTGTTTTAAGCAATGTAAATCCACAATTTCTCATATAGAAATAATTCAAATAATACAAAATGAAGTATGTGTGATTATATTTAAGAATAGTTACTGAATAAAATTAACAAATCTGAAGATACTCAAGAAACTTCATGAAAGAACAGTTATATAGTGATCTAAAAGCTAAGCTGCAACCACTGTGCTGCATTCTACATGGGCATGACAACAAACAAGCTGTCTGTTCTCATGAATGTCCACCGACAAACTGATCACCCTGTTGCTGGATATGCCACCCAACATGACATACTTCATTTCAGTGATTGCTTTGCAGCCTGTGCCATTTGGATCCTTCCCACCAACATCAGCCTTTCTGAACTGCACAGGTGGGAACTCTCCCTACAATATATACTATGTTCTCATAACCCTTCTGGCCTCAACCTTCGTTAGTCATTGTCCTTAACTGTCTAGCTCCTTCCCCCTCCCCATTTCAGCACTACACAACCCTCATTCCACTAATGCACCCAGACCTTTTACTTCTCTCCTTTTCTGCTACCCCCTCTCTCCCCCACCCTCCATCTAACCTCTCAATTGTACTTGCCCTACTCTCCACCACATCCCTGCACATTCCCAGCAGCACTTTACCATCCCCCACTCCTATCCTGCTATCCCTTCCCGTATAATCCCCAGCCTACTCTTACCCCCAACCAGTTGCCTCTTCCACAATTCACTGCAGATCTCATTCGGGCTCCAGCTGCCAGGGACTGTGGTCCTGTACATGTGAGCTGCGTGCATGTGCGTGTGCATTTATTTTTAACACTGGCCTTGTTAACCAAAAGAAAACTTTCCAACAGTCTTTTTGTTGTGGATGTAACTTCAGTGACTTGGGTGTCAATGATGATTAAATAACAATGAGGACAGTGGCAACACCCATGCCCCGTGAGGATAAAATTTCCGAAACAGTGTGGAAACTAACACAGGCCCTCTGCACGGGGGTCAGCTGTGCTGGCCACTTAGCTATGGATGTAGACATGTTTGTCACAAGAAGTCTGTAACGAAAAGGCAACTAATTACATTTTCTGTAAAGTAATAAATTTATTGATTGTTGAAAGATTATAGATGTGATTGTGGCTGTGGCCACTTGGCTCAGTATACCTCAGAGTGATGATGAGCTGTTATGAAATATTCCAGACATAAGAAAATTTTTGAAGTGACACAAAACAAAATTTTATTTGCACCTTTAGTTATTCACCAACTTCTAGAATCCAAAACCATCTCCTAACTGAAGTAAGTCATCTGCAGTACTTGTTTTCTGTTTATCAATGCACCACTCTGCAGATAAATTTAAGCACTACATAGCAGTACTATAATAATATAGCTGAAAGGCTCAGAATTGAAGTTCAATATTCTGAAAAATGTTTTAAGGAAGTAGTCAAGTTCCACTGATAAGCAAAAAGATTCCACTGAATGACGAAATAGGTTGCACTGAATGTGTGCAGGCTTCCTATCAATCACCATCATAGGGAGACTATTTTATGTAGAACAGCATACAGTACTGTGCACCATTAAGTGGTAAAAATAACTTGGTAAAAATCAGTTCCCACAGGGTGTTCTGAGAACCTAATGACTCAGAGTGTCAGAGGAAGGCACTTCTCAACCACTTAAAGCCTTACACAGGCAACAGTGATAGAAAGGGTAGTGATGGTGCATACATGACCAAATCAAAGGAGTTCCGCCTCAAGTTGGGAGCTTCCATGTCCTCTGCCACTGAAGATGTTCGGCGTGGCAACACCCACAAAGGCAATTTGCACTACCCCTCCTCAGAGAGACACATATGGCCTTCTGTTTGAGGAATTTCGCGCAGGAAGAGTGACTATCAATGCTGAAATATGTCAACATTCATCAAATTGTATCGTGCTCTCTGCAGTGAGTGTCAAAACGGGTAACTGCAGACATCAGGCAGGTCCACAGAAATGCACATTTGCCTTTGCGGCTACCATACTGCCAAGATTATACAGTTCTTGAGAGAACTGCTTCAGCATCTGCAAACATGTGATTGATTTGCATATGTCTGTACCTTTGAAAGAGCCTCAGGCTGACAGGACCTTTTTCTTTTTTGTGGTTTTAGGGCGCACAACTTCAATGGTCATTAGCACCCAGACTACGTTAGGAATGCACTGCGAGGCACAAGTTTAAAACAGCAACTAAAAGGGAAAACATGATAAAAGACAGACTGACAGGCATAGGATTAAAAAAAAAACAGCAGAATCAAATGTCCTTAGAGAGGTTTGTCAAGTTAATAAAATGAAGAACGCGAGCAGCTGCTCGTGGGTCATCCACTAAAATGGCATCTAGAGTATATGGCAGGCCAAGATCAAGACGCAGTGTGTTAAAATCCGGACAGGATGTTAAAATGTGGCGGACCGTCAGCAATTGCCCACATGGGCAGAACGGCACCGGCGCAGCAGTCAGCAGATGGCAATGGCTGAACTGGCAGTGTCCAATTCGTAACCGGGCCGAAACGACCTCCTCTCACCGAGAAGGGTGTGAGGAGGACGTCCAAGCTGCGGGAAGAGGTTTCAAGGCCCGAAGCTTGTTGTCTGTAAGGGCAGCCCAATCGGCATGCCACAGCGATAAAATGCGCCGACAAATGACCCTGCTACAATCTGACGAAGGGACACAACAAGAAGCTGTCCGAGGCTGGAGGACCGCAGCCTTGGCCGTGGCATCTGCAGCTTCGTTCCCAGGGATACCGACATGGCCAGGAAGCTGAAAGGACTGACAGCCGTTGTGAGCAGGTGGTTTTACACCGAACCAGTGGAATTCTACAAACAAGAAAATTTTAAACTTGGGCTTCAATGGAAGGAATGTACTAGAAGATGACATGCTGTATTGAAAAATAGATACAGGCATGAAGAATTCATACAGAACTGGAACTGCAATTGACAGCTTATAATGTATTAAATGATCTAAATGTTTAGTGGAGAACATAATAAATTTTAAATTTTAATTCTGTAACATGTGAATTCCTGGTTTTGGCAGTAACCTAATTTTGAATAAAAATTAACATTTTTGTTAATAGTTGAGTATTTTGTTTCATTCTGAAATTAAATATCATAACTTACAGAAGTAATAACATCTGATAATATTCATTGTTAAAAGCCAGTAAATCCACAATTTCCGAAACAAAAATACAAGTGTGTGCAATAATATTTAAGAAATAATAATAAATAATACTGGTCAGAGTCATGTGTGCACGAGGTGCACTTGCGTATGTGAATGCAAGTGTTTTCTTTCCTGAAAAGTATTTGGTCAAAAGCTAAATGTGTAACAGTCTTTTTCCTCTGTCTGTCTGTCTGTCTGTCTGTGTGTGTGTGTGTGTGTGTGTGTGTGTGTGTGTGTGTGTGTGTGTGTGTGTGTGTAAATTAACATGTCATCTCTACACTGAGTAGGAAACTACTCTTTTCCTAATAACTACTACCCTTTTTCTAATATTGTTCACAAATAATTACTACATATATGAAGAAATTTAACAAATCACAAGCAAGAAATTCCATAAAAGTAAAACAATATGTTAATCATGTGAAAAAGTTCATATTTCTCTTAGAGCAGCCGATTTCTAAAAGCATCTAATGTTAATGTATTTAGACAAAAACATTAAATGATTTTTCACGAGAATTTTGTTACGAAATTATTTAAAAAATGAAACTAATTCCAAAAACAATTTTTAATATGGAAGGAAATTTATTAATTGCTGAAACGTCATAAACATAACAGCCGTAACCACATGGCTCAGCATTTGTATGCCTCTGGTTGAGTATCTCTTACTATGCCTCAGCAGTTACTCCTATATTGCGACAATGAATTTTTGAGCAAATTTAATAAAAAATTTTACTTTAACTGAAACAGAATTATTTGCTTTTGTGCACCAAGCTCCTGGGATCTAAGTAACTGAATCAGCTAAGTAAAATATACATTTTATGATGTTAAAAAAAGCTGTCACTTCATAAATAAATTAAAGCACAAAATTAGTATTTCCATTTATACAGCTGACAAGTGCTTAAGTTTGAAATTAATACTATAAAAATGTGTTTATGGTAGTAGTGAACACATTTTACAATACATACTTTTGTTCTGAATAACAAAATGAAAATTCTGTAAAATAATTAAGTGTGTATCTTTAGTTCTACTCTAGTACTTGTGCTGCTTGCAATAATACCATTTAACTGCCAAATATTACATGCATCCAGAATGTCAAGTCTAAACTTTTTACAGTCCAAAACAAAAGAAAAAGTTACTAAATTATGATACTGACATGTCCGAAAACTTCGCATCCAAACAATATAATTGTACTGACACAATGAAGTACAGCTCTTCAGGTTATACAGTAAGAGCTTAAAAAGATAGTTTATCAGAGTATTAGTACCTTGAATCCCATATCACGCATTTTGTTGACAGCAATACTGAGTGGGCTGGTGACTGGGAATTCTGCCTCCTCCACTTCTGTGCGGGCACAGTGCTCTTTATAGGGACCTAACATAACGTACTGGTCACCCATCTCCTCCGTTGAGACATACGCTTTCGATCGCAAAACAGTGTAGATGCCACCCACTGAAAAACAAAACAACAGATGTTTGCTCTTTTAACAAACTCCTCAATGCTGAACACAAAAGCAGTCGATAATTATGTGATGCTTGCTGTGAACTACATAGTTTAAAATATACACACTTATCCAAACTACCTGTCTCCAACATTTCAATACACAATTGAAATACTAGAGGCCTGAAGTTGTAACCAAGAAAATGTCATTTACAAACAATATGTCCTACCATGATTAACTACCAATAAGAGCTGCTTTTTAACTGGAATAAAGCAGACCCATCAGCAATATAAAATACTTAGAAGTATTCTGGCAGCTGTCTGTTTAATAAATATTCTGAAGCATTCTTCCCCTATGAGGCAATGCATGTGCAAATTACTACAAATTACAGCCTGACAATGTATAACATTTCTGATAAGTGGGAAAAATATATCTAAAAATAAAGATGCTGTTACTTACCAAACGTGTGTACGTGTGTGTGTGTGTTATTGTCTCCTATCAAGATACCAACGCTTTCGTTTGGTAAGTAACAGCATCTTTATTTTTAGATATATTTTTCCCATGTGGAATGTTTCCATTATAATCATTTCTGATAAGTGTATAGATAAAAATGTACTTTTCAAGTGGTATCAGAACACACACATAAAAGACTGTTGTAATTGGCGAGCTTTCAGAGCCTGTGGCTCCTTCAGGCAGAAAGGTTAAACGGGAAGAAAGAAGGGTGAAGGAAAAGGACTGGAGAGGTCTAGGAAAAGGGGTAGATTTCGGGAAAGTCTCCCAGAACTACGGATCAGGAGAGACTTACCATATGGGATGAGAAGGAAAGACTGATTGTTGGGGATTGCCTCAACAGTCTTATATGTGCGTTGTGCTGCCACTTTTGTGTTTAGATTTTTTATCCAATTAAATAATTTTGTTAATAATTGATTGTTTTTGTTGGTATTTCTGATAAGTGAACCCATATATAAACACAAAGGTTTCTGTATTTTGACCCTCATCTTTTTGGTCACCAAATTTTAAGTTTCTGTGGCTATTTTGGCAATATTATCAACTTTTTTTGTATTACAGATCTGGTTACAATAGTAAATGAATCCAGTAAAATGATGTATTTACCCAAGGACAAACAAGATATATCTTTACTAGCATTATGTATTTTTTTTCTATTGAAGCTGTAACTATGTATGATGTATGGTTACCACTTTTAGCTTCCACATGCGATTATGTAGGTTGTTTATGTGACAGGTTTCAGACTATTAAATCTACACTGCAACTTGTGGGCTACTCTGGCAGGTACTGACACCAGTTAACTATCAAATGTAAAGAAACTGCTATACATTACAAACAAATAAAAACACTTTAATCACTTTGCACTTGCAGTCCTGTCAGCAAATCAATGCAGTGATAGAGATTTCTAACATTCAAGATAATTTCCAAATAGACTGTGTGGGCCCCCCTCTGCTGTTCATAATGAAATTTTATACTTCAATGCAAATGTCTATATAACTTGCTGCAGGCAAACCCAAGGCAGAAAATCCCAATATTAAAAATTATTAACCACTACTATAATTTATCAGAAAATTTGAGCACAGAAATGCAAATTATAGTTAACACTCTTGTTCTCGTTAAATACGCCTAACCATGTGTAGTGAAGGACTACTCTTAAAATAGTAGATGTATCATGTGCTCAAAGGAAGAGCACACTGTCTCCTCACTGTACCGGTACTGACCTCATTTTGTCTGAAACGCGGGAGTCTCATCACACGGCCCGGCCCCCAGCACCACAAGGAGACCCAACCACTGCATCACAATTGACAGCACTGGGGTCACACAGTAGTATCTGACATGTACATGCCAATCCCTGTACGATTGCTTGACGTGGGAGTCATTGGAAAGCACTTTGTTTCACCCCTCAGGGTGCCGACTGTGATATTTGTGTGGCCTGAAGTGCAGGTAGTCACTTACAGGGGAGGACAGGGTTGAGGGTAACTATGATCCACCAAATGTAAGTATTTTAGTAAATGCATTTACAATTTTACATACGTATGCTGCCAATTACAAATCTGGCACAGTCTACAGGTAGAACCAACAAAGCTCAGCTGAGTAAGGAAAGGCAGAAATGAAGAGATCCTTCACTACGGCACAAAGTCTCCTTGCTGCAATTGATCAGAATTGGGGAACCTGTGCGCCAAGTTATAGTTCTCATACAGTACTTTAACACTGTTGTGAACAAATAGCCAGTATTTTCTATAGCACAGTACAAAACCAATTTTTACGTTGAAACAGTAATTAAATCAAGAGCCTAAGCTGTTGACAGGTGTTGATATACATCAACAGTGACAGTTGAAAATGTGTGCCCCGACCAGGACTCGAACCCGGGATCTCCTGCTTACATGGGAGATGCTCTATCCATCTGAGGAACCGAGGGCACAGAGGATAGTGTGACTGCTGGGATTTATCCCTTGCACGCTCCCCATGAGACCCACATTCCCAATATTCCCCACATTTGTAGTGCCCCTGCACATTACACTCATTACTCGCGGCATACAATCTTACAGAGTCCCATAAGAGTTTGGGCAATTTATGTGCATCCAGCACAGGAGGAGGTCAATGGCTGGTTAGCCTTAACTATATGAAGATGGAATCTGTTCTTTCGGACAGACCTAGAAGGTCCTTCTGTTGGGATGTAGTCACAGAAAGGGGACGTCTGAATTAGTTCAGAGCTCCTTAGGCAGTGAATACCAGGTAACTAATACTTTTAGGTCAAGTGCAGTGGCTCAGTTATGGTACCTGTGGTTTAGGCTCTCTGGGAAAAGATTTGGTAAATAATATAATTTAGTAGTTTTTGGGGATGCCTGGTACAGTTTTGGACTGCAACCTCAACCACACAAAGATGACACTGAGCACATCAGTGGAACTGCTCCTCTCACAAATATGAAGGTTGCTCCACTGTGAGCAATACAATAAGCCTTGGATGAAGGGGGAAAAAATAATTAATTATTCTGTGTAAAGAAAACTTACATTAAAGTGACACATTCCACATCATTACAAAATGTCGTATTCATGATCTACGGAACAAGGATTAATGTAATGTAAACACAAAGATTCACGAGTCAATAGACTGTGGTGATCACACACAGGTATGATTGACATCTCACTCTTCACGTGGCATGGTCTACATCTTAATCAACAAAAAATGTAAAATAAAGTCCCTGGCAATATACCTCAGTGTATATTGCACTGAACATCTGTTTGAATGCTGAATTTCAGTAACAAACTTGGAAACATACGAGATAGCATGTGTGAATACAGACTTTCCTGGTATATACTAGTGATCAAAAGCTAATTGATTTCAAGCCAGGTGACAGTATTCAGATACTGTGATGCCATTGTACCATCACAGTGCCACCAAACTGGAAATCCGAGAGATTTCCATCAAAAGAAAATAGCAGTTCTGATAGTTCATGGCCCCACCACCATGGAAATACTCTCAATTCCACTAACCAGTTAGATCAGGTATTTAGTGAAAAAAGTTCTTTTCCATCACGACAATGCACCAGCACACACCTCAGCAGTTGTGGTCGCAAAATTAATGGAAGTAAGATTCCAACTCATTTCACATCCCCCATATTCTCCAGACTTTGCTCCCTCAGACTACTGTTTGTTCCCAAATTTGAAGAAATGACTGGCAGGACAAAGATTTTATTCAAACAAGGAGGTGATTGCAGCAACTAATAGCTATTTTGCAGACTTGGACAATTCCTATTATTCAGAAGGGATCAACAAATTAGAACAGGACTGGACGAAGTGTATAAGTCTAAAAGGAGACTATGTCGAAAAATAAAAAAGGTTTACCCCAAACACGTAAGTAGTTTCTATTTTTGCACGGACTTTTCAAACGCCCCTCGTAAGTGAATGTGTGTGAAGATTTCAATATAGATGTCATCTCAGATAGCTCTGATCGAGGGCACCTGGAGCTACTGATGCCCATATTTTGGTTCACCCCAACATTAACATTCACAACAAGAATGGAAAAGCATAGCACAATAGTGATTGCTAATTTCTTTCCAGATCCATATGTCTTTAATGAAAAAGATGTCAGCTCCATAATAAGCAGTTTATCTGGTCACAAAGGTCAAATTAGTTGGCTGGTTGGTTGGTTTCAAAGAGGGGGAGATGGGTTGGGTTATTTGGGGGAGGAGACAAGACAACGAGGTCATCCGTCTCATGGGATTAGGGAAGGAAGTCGGCTGTGTCCTTTCAAAGGAACCTTCCCAGCATTTGCCTGGAGCGATTTATGGAAATCATGGAAAACCTAAATCAGGTTGGCCAGATGCAGGTTGAACCCTCATCCTCCCAAATGAGAGTCCAGTGTGCTAACCACTCTCCCACCTCACTTGAAGAGGGGGAGAGACTAAACTGCTATGTCATCAGTCCCTCATTCCAATTAAAATAATTCCATGAGGGTGGGAGTAAAATAACTGAGACATACAAAACACAGCTGGAAGAAAGGAGAGAACCACAAGAATGACAAAGGCAACAAACACTAAAAATGGACAAATTCAGACAAGAAAACCACAGAGAGATCCAAGAAACATGTAGAAGAGATCAAAATAAGAGAGCAGATTGCCATGGCTGACAGACCATGAGAATAGAAAGGAGAAGCCAGCCACTCTGCAACACATTAAAATCTTCAGTAGGGTGGAGGACACAAAGGGATGAAAGAAATGCGCTAAAACTTAGATCAAATGATAAAACCCATCCTCAGGAATAAAACAGAAAACTAAAGCTGCTGTTGAGGCATTGTCGCCCAACACCAAAGGTAGGGTGCTGGGAAAGTGAAAAGTCCACCGCAGAGAGGCTAAAACTGGGCAGTCCAGCAAGAGGTGGACAACCATCATTTGTGAGCTACAGCGACACCGAATTGGGTCCTCGCAACGGAGGAGATAACCATGCATTAGCCACATAGGGCCAATGCAAACCTAGTAGAGGGCAACTAATTCCCTGAGAGAGGACCGCTTGGAAGACTTCCACACATTCGTAGTCTCCGTAATAACATGCAGTTTGTTGTGCATACTGTTATGCCATTCTGTCTCCCAAGGCCGAAAATCCATGTGGCATAAGACAGGACGCAGGTCAGTTTCGGAGATTCCAATCTCCAGAAGTGGTTTCCGTGTAGCCTGTTTGGCCAGCCTGTCAGCCAGTTTGTTGCCTGGGATTCCGACGCGTCCTGGGGTCCACACAAACACCACCAAATGATGGGACCTGTTGTGTACATAGTTCCGCGTAGTCAGCGTGTACATAACTTTCCCACTAGAGCACGCCCCGCTAAGCAAAACAGCGCAGGCGCAGCGCTCGTCCGTCTCTGCACTACGAGATGGCACTGCCTTAGAGACGGACCAAATTCTGCTTCCGCCGATACGCATATTAATGTGTAACGCAGCCAATGAGATTGCTGCTAACATAGAACCTTTTCTCCTCTCGGATCACACTCGCGCAGCGATACCTGAACGCGCGAGGTATTGTAACGAGTATACAGACCTCCGATTAGTCAGTCTGCATTTATCTGCACCTGTCTGTACCAGTCTACATTAGTCTGTACCAGTCTATAGTCAATTTTCAGTCTGCGCCTAATAAGATTACCATATTCCTGTCCATAGCCATGAAGATAAATGTATAGTCACTTTGTCAAGTATCCGAGATATGTAAGAATAAGATTGACATACCAAGAGCAAAGGAACTTCAGATTGTCAATTGTAAATGGCACCCAGAATCAAGTTAAATAAGGTTTATGCTTGTTATTTTAATAAATGTGTGTGAAAATTAATCAAGTTCTGTTTAAAGTTGGTAACCGTCAATCTGCTACTCTAAACATGCAAGTGGCATTTCTATCGTCTGACCTAACGGCAGAAGATAAACACACCACGATAAGACCACAAGACATATTGCTGACACTTGCCTGCTTCGTTAGAGCAACGAGTCAAATAATCTGATGGTGTGTGTACCGAAGGTCTTACAGTACGCACACCACAGGACCACTCCAGGACACAGATGGACTCCTGAATGGACACTATCAAAGGATGGCGAGGGTAGCACTGGCCGATAGCTTGTAGGCTGCTCAAGGAGTCAGTACACAGAAGAAATGACTCGCCATGGCATAAGCGGATGTGCTCAAGACCATGAGATATGGCCACCAGCACTGAAGTGAAAACACTGCAGCCATCTGGCAAGGAGTGCTGTTCAATATGTCCTCCATGAAAACCCACAAAGCCTTCGTGACCATCAGCCATCAACCTGTCAGTGTAAAACACTTCACGGCCCTGGTACATGTCGAGAATCGAGAGAAAGTGATAATGGAGAGCTGCAGGGTTAACGGAGTCCTTAGGGCCACGCTAAAGATCCAGAAGAATCTGCAGCCCATGTGTACACCATGGAGGTGTACGTGAATGTACCTCAAGGAGAGGTGGTAAGGGAAGGACTCCAGCTCAGACAGAAGGGACTGAATGCGAACCACAATCAGAAGCCCTGACCCGGGCTACCGATACGGGAAATGAACTGCCATGTTTGGGAAAAGGAGAGTGTAATTTGGATGTACAGGAGAACTACTAACTTGAGCAACATAACTGGCCAGCAATTGTGCACACCTAACGTTCAATGGCGGGTCTCCGGCCTCCACCATGGCACTGGTACCGGAACCGGTCTAAAGGCTCCCGTCACTACATGAATGCCACAGTGGTGCACTGGGTCAAGGAAACCCAACACTAAGGGCACCGCTGAACCATAAACCAGACTCCCATGATCAAGGCAGGATTGAACAACAGCTCTGTAGAGCTGCAGCAGTGTAGAGCAATCTGCACCCCAGTTGGTATTGCTCAGGCAGCAGAAGACACTGAGATGCTGCCAGCACTTCCGCTTAAGCTGATGAAGGTGAGGTAGCATCGAAAACCAGTCCTAAGAAACAACTTGCCTCCACTACAGTGAGTGGATCATCATTAAGGTAAAGTTCTCGTTCTGGATGAACGGTGCTATGTTCACAGAAATGCGCGACACACGGCTTCACAGCTGAAAACTAGAAGCCGTGCGCTAGAGCCCATGACTGCACCTTGTGAATGGCTCCCTGCAGTTGCCGCTCAGCAACACCAGTACTGGTAGAGCAGTACGAAATGCAGAAGTCATCCGCATTCAGAGAAGGTGAGACTGAAGGCTCTACAGCTGCTGCTAGACCGTTAATAGCCACTAAAAATATAGACACACTCAATATGGAGCCCTGTGGAACACCATTCTCGTGAATACGGGGGGAAGTATGGGAGGCACCAACTTAGACACGGGAAGTATGGAGCGACAAAGTTTTGGATAAAAATAGGGATTGGGCCATGGAGAACTAACTCATATAATGTGGCAATGATATGATGTCACCAGGTGGTGACACATGCCTTACGTAAGTCAAAAAAGATGGCAACCAGATGTTGGCATCTGGAAAAAGCTGTTCAGATGGCAAACTCATGGGACACAAGATTATCAGTGGTAGAGCGACCCTGGCAGAAGCCACCCTGACATGTAGCCAGTAGGCCACATGACTCCAGGACCAAACAACTGCTGACACATCATACATTCCAGCACCTTACAAAGAAAGTAGGTGAGGCTGATGGGTCGATAACTAACCACATCAAGCGGGTTATGACTGGATTTGAGCACCAGAATGATGGTGCTCTCCCGCCATTGCGATGGAAAGACACCATCGCACCAGATCCAGCTGAAGATGAGATGTCACTTGTAGTCAGATGAGAGATGTTTAATCATGTGACTGTGGATCCAATCTGGCCCAGGAGCTGTGACGGGGCAATGTGCAAGGGCGCTGAGGAGCTCCCACTCTGTAAATGGGGCGTTATAGGGTTCTCTGTGCCATGTGGTGAATGAGAGGACTTCCCTTTCCATCTACCATTTGAGGGTGCGAAAGGCTGGTGTGTAGTTCTTGGACACCGAGGCTCGAGCATAGTGCTCGGCAATCGTGTGTGCGTTGGTAGATAATACGCCATTGATGTTAATGCCAGGGACACCTGTTGGGGTCTGGTACCCAAAAACACGTCTGATCTTCATCCAGACTTGGGAAGTTGACGTATGGTACCCAATGGTTGACACATAGCCCTCCCAACATGCCTGTTTCCATCTTTCTACAAGCTGGCCACAGAGCCGCTTAAAGGCTATTAGGTGCTCCACGGAAGGGTGCGACTTATGTCACTGTAGAGCTCACCAACACTCTTTAATTGCCTCAGCAACTCCTGGTGACCACCAAGGGACCGTCTTTTGCCTGGGCACCCTAAAGAACGAGGGATCTGGTTTTCTGACACAGAAACGATCGTTGAAGTGATCTGCTCAACGACAACATCAGTGGCACCATGTGGGGGAGATTCTGAGGCAACAGCAGAGGTGAAGGCTTCCTAGTCTGCCTTGTTTAAAGCCCATCTGGGTAGGCGTCTGTGGGCACGATGCTGGGGGAGTGACAGGAAGATGGGAAAGTGGTCACTACCGCACAGTTCGTCATGTGTTCTCCAGTCGATAGATGGGAGAAGGCCAAGACTGCAAACCAAGAGATCAATGGCCGAACATGTGCCACACTAAAATGTATGGGGGCACCTGTATTTAAGAGGCAGAGGTCGAATTGTGACAGTAAATTTTCGACGTCCCCACCTCAGCCAGTAAGCATGGCACCACCCCACAAGGGGTTATGGGCATTAAAATATAGTCGCTACAGTTCCAGTAATATCACTTATAGCCATGGATGGCAGGGGTCCACACTGCCGAGAACCAGGTTTCCTGGAAGGCAATGTAGAAAGCAAGGTGTAAAGCTTAACAGCTGCTGTAGCTCAGCCGGGTGGTGGAAAAAACCGCCGCAATTCATCTGGAGGATTACATGAGTGTGATACTGGGAAGGCATGAAACAATGAGGCAGTCTACGCCTCAGTGTCACCTGCTGCCACCACATGCCAGAATCTCCACCCCACATCGTTCCAACAAAGCACAGAACCCACAAAGGGTCAGTGAGTGAGTATCAGTAAAATAAGATTCCTAGAGAATGACACAAGCTGTGGAGTGAAAGGAAATAAGGGCTTTCAACTCCAGAAGATGATGGAATTATTCCCTATAATTCCATCGAATAAGCTCAGAATGTGGAACCACATTGGAGGAAAACAGGCCAATGCTGGACACACCACTGGGTAACTACCCATCATCAAGGAGGACAGGGCGATGTCGACAAACGAGAGCTCAGGGTAATGTTGAGAGGGTGAAGTCAGCATCTCCAGGGGGATCAAAGAGAGACTGTCCCAAGAATTATGTTTTTTCTCCTACTCCTCTTACATAGGTTGAGCAGGGTAGGGCTCTGAGAGGGAGCAGTCTTCAGCTATATCAGACTGAAGAGAGTAGGAGACTTTGGGGTACATAGACTATGGATCCTGCTGTGACTCGTGGCAGCAGGTCTCTGGGCTGGGGGACGCCAGGGGGAGGGGACCCAGGACAGCGCACCCATCACCAGCAAGCAGATACTTCCCCAGTCAGGTAGGGGAAGTGGCACCCAGAGGGGAGGGCATGGGAACCACAGCAGGGGGAGATGGGATTGGAATAACAAGCTGGGGAAAACAAAAATGACTTGAGACTTCATTGGTGATAGGACATACAGTCTCATGTCACACTGATAAACCAAAACCTTCACTTCCTTTGGTAGGTCTCACCCCCCCCCCCCCCCCCCCTCTCTCCCCCCAAATGCCAAAATAAAAGTGCCAGTACCGATGTGATTGTGGTTTCTTGTTACATGCCAGACAGAGATCAAATAAGTTACCACTACAGTACATAACTCCAGTCTGTATTGTGAACAAGTCTTCATAAAAATTATTATCTGTGTTTATATTTGTAACATCAATTTTAACAGAAATGAAGTATATTTCTGAAACTGATTTAACAAGAATGTATGGACACTAACAAGGTAGTCCTGTACAACACTAAATAATTATCTGAGAACAAATAATTATCTGAGAACAAATAGTAACTGTCTAAACTGTAATAGCCTTCATCCATTGCTTGATTGAGCACCAGCCCCTCACATGGTTTGAGTAAACCAATGATGTCATTTATCATAACTGCAAAAGGTCACCTCCAATACAAAGAAAACATAATTTACACTAACTTTATATTCTTCTGTAAGTAAAAATGCAAATGTTCAGGCATTGTGTGAAAACTTCATAAGCAATTACTTGTCACAGAGGCAGATGAGCGAGTTTAAAATCTTTCTGCAGTGCAAAATTTTCTAAGATGGGAATAGTTTGGCGGCAGTTCCCTGTACAATTGTGCGACAAGAACCCATGACAAAAGTCATTACGTTTATTGTTAATGAGCCTGTATTCTTAGATCATGTAGGCAACTGTTATTCTTTCATTAGTATTGGAGTGTTTATGTGTGTATTAAAATGACTCAATAACTATTATGAAAAACTGTATTCTAACAGAGGTATGAGGGTAGCATGTAATTGATGGGGTCTGGCAAGCATTGACTTCTGTACTGTATTCTTGAATGTAATTATTTAACTAACTTCCCCTGCAGTAAGTTCCAAGAAACTTATGAAATGACTCTCCAAAATCTATTTCTCCTCTCATAACTAAATGTTTGTACTCTCATTTCTTTTAGGCCTGGGCAGCACTTACTGCATCATCGAGTAATGTAAATTCAATGAATGGCTATTTAAAATTTATTTGGAGTCTTTATTTATTTATTTATTTCTTGAACTTTGTTGCATTCTGCAAGTTGGTTCCTAAACTTTTAAACTAAGAAAATTAAGAATATTCTCTGAGTCCTCCAGTCACTCACTCAGACAAAACTGCTTATTCTTCTGGGAGGTTAAAAAAATAACTTCAGAAGTAGCATTTGGACAGAATACTACAAAAGACACCCATCAATGTAATGGCATTTCAGCTGGGTTAGGGTTACTACTCACACCCCCTCCCCTAGCATGCCAGCAAAAATTATACACATTGAAATCATTCCCAAAGCAGTTATAACGGGGGCAGATGTCATTAAGCTTTAAATTTTCATGCAAAGGAGTCAAGAACAAAAAGTTACATAACCAGCAAAATATGGCCTTGGCATTTAGCCCACTGGTCATGCCATATTAAAACAAGGTCACTGAGACACTGCCAGAGAAAAACAAGACCAACAAAAATAGTTGGTGGTGTTCACCAGTTACACGCAGTGTAATGATGTGTACAGAAAACACCTCCCATTTAACAGTGATGGCAGTTTCTTAACATAAATGTAACAACTAGGACCAGCAATTAGGAATTAAAGATTATGGTTAATGGCAACAGTATGATAAAGTAACAGGAAATGTGTGTGAACAAGACTATGAGTACAACTGATGTGAATCTGGGCTATGGGCAAAACACTAAAGTTTTAACAACAGGCCTACATTTCACAAACTTTTCTACTACATGACCATTTCACATTCTAAGCTCATGTTCTAGTGACAAAATAGATACTAAAGCCACAATTTAAATCATGTACAATAAAAGTTTGAGAGACCCTGTGCAAGTGTGTTCCCTTATAGAGTAACACAGTACATTTTTTGTTAGGGATTTTAATAGAGGAATGATGACAATCGAGGAGGATGAGGGGGCTTACATATTCACTTGTTTGGCATTAGAATTCTATTTCACATGAATAAAAAACATCATAATAGAAACAATACATTTTAGAAATTGAATATGTACCTTTGTTTGCAACTTCCCATGCTGTTTCAAATGTCCACCGATTCTCGAGGGCTGCGGAGTGGCCTCTGTCCAGGAAAGACAGAAGTTGGTTTTGACTTTCTACACGATAAAACCGTCGAGAGGCCCGTTCCTTTGACATGGTGATCTGTTATACCCCGCCTGTGAAGAAAAAAAAGCTGTACCGGTATACCGTTTATGGTGAGGCATGCAATGTCAACCAGTAAACATTCTAGTCACCACATGCTGTTAACACTGTATCCAAAGCTACCCTGCACATTGCTTGCAAACAATTCCAGTTTACCGTACAACTCCCTTCGCCGCCTTCCTCTCCATCATACCTGTTGCAAACAATTGTACACGAAAATCAGAAAACTGTTCGTGAATGGATGTTTCAACTCTCTTCATTCGGCAAATAACAGATTTGTCTGATGCAGAGTAACCATTTGAAATGCATTCTTTCACGATCTCGACATCAACACATAGCCTATATTTAAGCTGTGTAAAAATACCGGCGAGTGCAAGTGAGTAGAACATGGGCAAATTACTGCGCGTACAGATCCTGTAGGTGGGGGGGGGGGGGGGGGGGGCGGCAATACGTATCAGCATACAGCTGACAAAATGTTTTTAATACAACACGTTTAATATGTGTGATCAGTGGTGCACGAATACACTCTCGCCAAACTGTAGTAAAACCAACCGGCTTTGGCCACGAAGCCCAGAGTAATGGGCAGACCTCCCTTAAACAACACGCGCAGATTCGTGAAATACAACAATCTCACAGAAGAAGTAACAACACGTTTTCACTACCACGGCTTTTCTTTTTACCTTACCTGCAAAACAAGTCGTATTTCAGCCCAACTGTACGTCGGCGTGCGCTTGAACAGTCATAAATTACGTGGCTGCTGGGCCGTTACCGAAATGATTCGCAAATGATCACGCAACTTAAATTTCTACGCCGACGCACAGTACCATGAGGTTACCGCACCACAGAGTTCGTCTGAAGGTCACATGGGCCACAACAACAAACCCGCTCCGGACGTCGTATGAGTTAGACAGATCTTGGTTCTCCCATACCCCTGCAGAGGACTCTGTTACTTGCGCATCTCGGGACAGCGGCAAAGAGGTGGCCTCAAATCGCATTTCGGGACGGATCGCTATTCTCAGTGCTACAAAGTGCGTGGTATTGGCTACTTTTCATTGGACCAAATGTTAGGTTTTCCTTTCGTTCAGTTGCTTACTAGCTTCTGTGTGAGTGTCTGAGTATAATCTTATTTTCACTTGATTTGTTACACATAGCGTGACACAAACTTATTTTTTTAGGCTGCTTCCGTGACTTTAAATTATAGATTAATAAACACGGCGTAATCACTAAATATTAACTTACCAATTACAATGCGTTTCGGAGGTTTTGCTCCATCAGCAGATAACGATTTTTTTGCGTCACAGACGAATGGCCCAGACTTGTTATGTCGAAACGTGTTAGTCAACACAGAAAAAAATCTGTATGCAAACCTTTAGCTGTCCGCATGAATTGGAAGTCGCTCAAAACCACGATAAACCGCATGGTACCGCACTTGAAACTGCCTGGTGTACAGCCCTGAATCCTCTCTCGCCGCATTCTCGCATTGCTTCCATCGCTTTTGGGATACGTCCGATGGTTCGCCGACTGAAAGCGGTCGAAAAATATTTTATCTGTCACTTCCGTTCCAAACTGGTAAGAAGTCAAAACAAATCGACTTAGTTCCATAGTTAAAAGAGTAAGTGCAGTGGAGCAGATGCAGTGTGGAGTGATCGTATGGCATTGTTGGCCGGGATGTCCCAGACGGGTTTGGCCGCCAAGTGCAAGTCTTATTTCAGTCGGAGCCACATTGGGCGACTTGCAACCGGTGATGAGGGTGAAATGATGATGAGGACAACACAACAACCAGTCCCCGAGCGGAGCAATGCTGCTGGGAATGCAACCCGGGGCCCGTGCATGGGAGGCAAGCACTTGACAGGCAGCTAAGCAGGTGGACGGCGGATACAGTAATCCTACATCGCCACTCTAGGCAAGTTCCTCGAGGAGATGGGTCTGCCGTTGC
The DNA here is from genome assembly GCF_023864345.2 of Schistocerca serialis cubense. Taxonomy (NCBI): domain Eukaryota; kingdom Metazoa; phylum Arthropoda; class Insecta; order Orthoptera; family Acrididae; genus Schistocerca; species Schistocerca serialis. Next base: position 467,548,831 of record NC_064646.1, on the reverse strand, counting down.
CTTCCTCTGACCTGTTACGAAGTGTGGAGTATGGACCGCAGGTGTGTCGTATGGAGATTGTGGTGAATATTTGTACAGTGTAGTGTTTGGGTGCATGTTGTCATGGATGATGGTAAGGGAGAGGGTGAAGCCTGGAACTGACACAAAGCCTAGTTCTCTCTACTCGTATTAGCAGTGAGAGGGCTGTCGAGCTTAACCTCCCCATCAGACGGAGAGATAGATCACCATCACCAATAGTCATATGACATGACTTCTCGAGACACTATGGAGAGTTTTGGCATATACACTGAGGTGGCAAAGGTCATGACATGCCTCCTAATATCGTGCCAGACCTCCTCTTGCCCGGAATAATGCAGCAGTTCGATGTGGCATGCAGTCAACAAGTCGTTGGAAGCCTCTGCAAGAACACTGAGCCACGCTGCCTTACAGCAGTCAGCAGTTGCGGAAGCCGGCCGGAGTGGCCGTGCGGTTCTAGGCGCTACAGTCTGGAGCCGAGCGACCGCTACGGTCGCAGGTTCGAATCCTGCCTCGGGCATGGATGTGTGTGATGTCCTTAGGTTAGCTAGGTTTAATTAGTTCTAAGTTCTAGGCGACTGATGACCTCAGAAGTTAAGTCGCAGAGTGCTCAGAGCCATTTGAACCATTTTAGCCAGTAGTTGCGGAAGTGCTGTCGGTGCAGGATTTTGTGCACTAACTGACCTGGTCGCGGTGGTCTAGCGGTTCTCAGTTCGGCGCTAGCGGCCGTTCGAAGCGGAGGTCCGATACTTCCGCCTGTGCGGCGTGCGCGAGTGTTTGTTTACTTGTGGACTTCGTCTGCACGCGGGCTAGTAAAAACGATCATGGCGAACAAGTAAAGGAAAACTGCATTACGATTCAATTTCTGCAAAGACTACGAACGACCAAAGGCTTTAGCAGTGGAACGATTCATTCGAGAGGAAGTCAACATTCCGCCAAACGATATTGTCGGAATTCACCTCTCCATCGTCAGTCCCACGGTGTATGTTAAGATTGTAAATGACGGGGCGTGTGAGAGAATTCTACAGGCGACAAAAGCAGGTCTCCGATTCTGCCATAGTGACGGGAATGTCGGCACGGTAACTGTAGAACATGCTGGTCTTGGTGTACGGACAATACGTGTTTTTGAGCTGCCATTTGAGCTCCCGGCTGACGAAGTTATCGCGGCTTTTAAGCCATACGGCACGGTACATGGTCACACGGCAGAACGCTGGACACAATTCACCACGTACCCCGTTCTTAACGGAGTGCGACAGATCACTATTGATCTTCAGAAGCATGTACCGTCCTTTCTGACAACTGGTGATTGTCGGGCGGTGGTGATTTACGATGGTCAACCACGTACATGTTCTGGCTGTGGCCAGGAGGGACACCTCAGGTCGAACTGTATGCAACGGCGGTTTACGCAACTGCCTTCAGATGTGCGGGAGCCGTCGCCGGCGATGACAATACTACCGATCACCTATGCCAAAGCCCTCACTACGCCCGCTGATGACCGAAAGGACACAGCCCCCCGCCCCCCCCCCCCCCCCTCCCCCGGGTAGAAGATCAAGATGGCACTCTCCGAAACCTTGTAGCAGACGTCGGGATGACAGAGGATGCTGCTCCATCGAGCATACAATCTACGGCGACAACATCAGATGAGACCGAACTCCCACCAAGCACACCGACAGTACACGAAGCAATTCCAGCCACTATGGATGCTGTTCCGTCTGGAATGCACTCTGTGACGACAACGTCAGTTTCGACCGAACTCCTGGAAAGTACAACGATGGGACTCGAAACACTTCCAGTTCCTACGGATGCTTTTCTGTCGGGCAGCCGTGATTCCCTACAATCTGAGGACACGGAAGGAAGATCATGCAAACATCGTTCCCCGAAAAGGAGGAAACGGCGGCGTCGCACGACATCTCCTCGGGATGACTCCCCTTGCCGCGACGACGATGTGCCTGTGGACCAAGACGACACAACAGCCTCTACGAAACAGGATGAGGCAATGGAAACTGTTCGATCAGACCCACAGCGGTCTGTCACATTGACGGTACCGGGACTTGGTGATGCTGAAGAGGAATCACAGCCAGCTGGCTCTCCAGACGCAGATGCTGTGGCTATGGACACGGATATGTCACTGCCTGAAAAGATGTGGTATGACGATATTGAGGAGGCGCCAGACGTCATACAGAGGCAGCCGGCACTCACGAATACTGCCTAATAATTGCTGAAGGTGAAGGGAGAGGGGCGAGAGAACGTCTTCTAACTCAGCCCCCAGCGCCGATGCAGGGAGATGTTGTTGCGCCTCGACAGGGTGGGATTCAACGCCATGCGAACCGTATTGCGACATTAAATATAAATGACGTTCGTTCACCGGCCAAAATACACCTACTGAAGGAAACAAACGATTTGGGCATCTGATGTGGATATTGCTTTGCTGCAGGAAGTCCACATAGCTGCATTCCCGTACATCGCAGGCTACCAATCCTATTCGTCACATGGAGATCACAATGGGAGTGGGGTGGCAGTTTACGTGCGAGATGGCTTCTCAGTGGAAAACGTGTGTTATCTTCCGTCGGTCAGGGGAATGGCTTTCACGACGTTTGGGACACGCATCATCAATCTTTATGCACCGTCGGGAAATAATCGGCGGCGGGAAAGGGTGCGATTTTATGCAGAAGACATTGCCCCACTATTCCATGGACGTTATGAATGTGTGATAATTGCTGGAGATTTCAACTGTGTTCTCAGCCAGAAAGACCAATGGACGCAAGCAAACATCAGCCAGGAGTTGCGAATCGTTGTCAACGACCTTGTACTTAGTGACACGTGGGAATTACGACATGGAGATGCACCGGGATACACCTATGTGACAAGTCATTCGGCGAGCAGATTAGATGACATTTATATCTCACGGGCTCATGCAAATGACGTCCAGGACGCAGAGCGCTGGCCATTGGCATTTTCCGATCACAGCGCTTACATCTGTACAGTGCTTCTACCCCGTAGAGAGGTGTGGAACAGTAAGGCCCCGTGGAAACTAAACATTCAATATCTACATGATCCCGAATGCCGTCAACGGATCCTTGAGACATGGACGATGTGCGAGCGAAGGGTTGGAAGGTATATGACGATGCTTGATTGGTGACTGACTTGTGCTAAACCGGCGCTTCGCCGTACGTTCATATGATATAGCAGGGAGATGGCAGAATGGCGCCGCCGTACGACCGACTTTTATTTTGCGGCACTGCGCGACCTGGATGATGGTCCGCCGGGACAGGACATCTGGATCGAACGCAAAAGGATAAAAGCTAAACTAGTGGCTTTAGCTCGGAAACATCTTCAGGGAACCATGGTGCGCGCCAGATGTCACGATACGATAAGGCACGAGATTCCTTGCATGCACCACGTCGTGAATGAACGAAAGCACCGACGACGCGTTTTGGTACGGGAATTAATTACCCGCGAAGACCGAAGAGTGACGCGTCAAGCGGACATTGTCTCTGCATTCGTCGACCATTACCAACACATCTATCGGGAAGAAGCAGCCCCTGTCGATGACCTCGACCGTATAGCCACGTACGTCTCCCGTACACTGACGGTGGAAGCAGCGGGAACCTTACTGGAAGCCATTAGCTGTGAGGACTTACATGACGCGATCGCACAAGGTGCGTTGAATCGGTCCCCAGGCATTGATGGGCTTCCTGCTGAATTTTATCGAGAATTTCGCAACGAAATGGCACCGCGATGGACGGAAATGTACAACGAGATGTTAAATTCCGATGCGCCTATTCCACCGGCTTTTATGGAAGGCCTCTTGGTGCCAGTACATAAACCGAAGCCAGGAATTACGGTCACACATTATCGCCCCATCACCCTGCTTAATGCCGACTATAAGATCTTTGCACGGTTGCTAGCGTCCCGATGTCGTATGTCAATTCGTAGCGTTCTCTCTCCGGAACAGACGAAACCGGGTGGATCGGTGAATGTGCAAACAGCTACTGGCGAATGCCGTGATGTGATAGCGCTGGCGGAGGAGTGCCGGCTTAAAGCAGCGATGGTGGCGGTTGATTTTGACAGTGCTTTTGATAAGGTGAGCCACAACTATCTGTACGCTGTACTGGAACACATGGGATTTCCAGACCATTTTACTGGTCATTAGAAGGATTTATGGGGGCGCACAACCCTTGGTACAGGTTAATGGGCGTATAGTAGGGCCCATTCAAATTCGACGATCTATTCGCCAGGGCTGCCCTCTTTCGATGCTGCTGTTAGCGATAGCGTTGGAACCATTAATTGGGAGGCTAACAAATTCTCTTTCTGGGATGGAACTACGGGGTTACACCTTCAAATGTCGTGCCTATGCAGACGACCTCCTGCTGCTCGTTCGTTCTGAGGAAGAGGTGAAGGCGGTCCTTGAACTGTTGTTGGACCACAGTGTGACGGCGGGTAGTGCAGTGAACATGAACAAATCGGCGGCAATGCCGGTTGGAAGGCGCCTTACGCCGGAAAAAAATCAGTCCGTTTCCTTAAGTGCAACGATTCCGCTATCTCGGCATAGACTTTACCTCATCTGTAAAACATACTGCGTCAGTTAACTACCGACGTATTTTACAGACAACACGTACCATGGTCCGACAACATCTCCTACGGCGCCTTGATCCTTTGCAGCGAGTCGAGTACCTGAACACTTATGTGGTTTCTCGAATGGTGCATATTACGCAGATCCTGCCCGTACCACTCACGCTCGGACGTCGACTTCAATCAGCACTAGGCTATTTCGTGATGATTGGATCGCCCCTCAAGGTGCGATACGCAACGCTCACGCTCCCTACGGACAAGGGGGGACTCGGACTTACGAATGTTCACTGCCGAGCGACGGCGCTCCTTCTAGCCACGATGTACAATGTACATCCCGCCTACTGGATCTCCTGGTTCCAGTGTCCTTCACACCTCCGGTTGCGGTGGGCAACATTACGCCACATTTTGCGCATGTATTAACATTTATCGTGGAACTTAGTTATATCAGAGACAAGCTTCCGCGCACGAGACCGCCATGTGCGAAGGATTTTTATCTTCGGCTGCTACAACGGATAAGTCTTAATGTCATTGAACTCAAACACCCCAGGTTGCATTGACCGAAGATTTGGAGACATGTGCATCAAAAATTCCTTCCTACCTTCGTTAGGGCACTGTGGTTCTCTGTCGCCTGTGGCAAGTTCAATACCAACCAACGGCTCCATGCAATTGGACTAGTGGACACTCCACTATGCCCGAAATGTCGCCAAGTGGATGACGACCATCACCGCTTAACTTGTATCGCGGTGGAGGACGTCTGGCTCCTAGGAAGACAGATGGTGACTTGCTACCTCCGTGTGACCCCGCAACATATTACACCTGCTTCCTTCTTACATCCGGAGAGTGATTACTTTCCGGTGACTAAATCACAGTTGATCATCTGGGTCAAAGGTTGGACGATCGCGTACCTCTGTGGGGATGCTGCCAAGCCGCGACTTGACTTTTGGTATTTCTTGCAGCAAGCCCACAGTGAGGTTCATAGATGGTCACACTATCGGAAAACCTTTGCCAACTATCTTCAGGCAGTCTTCCTCGACCCCTCCACGCAGTTGCGATGTGCCGGGTGCAGTCGGTGTGCATATTTGACAATTGATAATGAACCTCACTCTTCTCTCACCACTCAATATGTAATGCATATACTATACCATGAAATGATCTACATGTTCCTTTTAACAGAGTGATCTTTATTGAAAATAAATAAATAAAAATAAAAAAAGCTGTTCTAGGCGCTCAGTCCGGAACCGCGCGACTGCTACGATCACAGGTTCGAATCCTGCCTCGGGCATGGATATGTGTGATTTATTTATTTACATGTCAAGTTCCGTAGGACTAAATTGAGGAGCAAATCTCCAAGGTTATGGAACGTGTCAGTACATGAACTTACAACATAAAAGTAATAACAAATAAAAATAAATGTTGATGAACCTGAAAGAAAATCAGTCCATAAGTTTAAGCAAACGCTATCAGCAATACAATGAGAATCAGCTTAATTTTTCAAGGAACTCCTCGACAGAATAGAAGGAGTGACCCACGAGGAAACTCTTCAGTTTCGATTTGAAAGCGCGTGGATTTCTGCTAAGATTTTTGAATTCGAGTGCCAGCTTATTGAAAATGGATGCAGCGGTATACTGCACACCTTTTTGCACAAGAGTTAAGGAAGTCCGATACAAATGGAGGTTTGATTTCTGCCGAGTATTAACCGAGTGAAAGGTGCTTATTGTTGGAAATAAACTAATATTGGTAACAAGAAACGACAATAAGGAATATACATATTGAGAGGCCAATGTCAAAATACCCAGACTCGTGAACAGAGGTCGACAAGAGGTTCGTGAACTCTCACCACTTATTGCCCGAACCGCCCGTTTCTGAGCCAAAAATATCCTTCTAGAATAGGAAGAGTTACCCCAAAACATAATACCATACGACATAAGTGAATAAAAATAAGCAAAGTAGACTAATTTACGTGTCGAAGTATCACTCACTTTCGATACCGTTCGAATAGTGAAAATGGCAGTATTAAGTCTTTGGACAAGATCCTGAACGTGGGCTTTCCACGACAGCTTACTATCTATTTGAACACCTAGAGATTTCAGTTTCACTGACCATATGCCCGTTCTGTGAGATTAAAAGTCAGGTTTTGTTGGATTGTGTGTTAGAAACTGTAAAAACTTATTTATATAAATGATATGCCCTCTAGTATTATGGGTAACTCTAAAATATTTCTGTTTGCTGATGACACTAGCTTGGTAGTAAAGGATATTGTGTGAAACATTGACTCGGTTTCAAGTAGTGCAGTACATGATCTCAGTTCACGGCTTGTAGAAAAGTCAAGTCGTTAGGTTAGTTAGGTTTAAGTAGTTCTACGTTCTAGGGGACTGATGACCACAGATGTTAAGTCCCATAGTGCTCAGAGCCATTTGAACCATTTTGAACCTATACATTATGTTCCATGAATGTTCGATGGGTTTCATGTCGGGCGATCTGGGTGGCCAAACCATTTGCTCGAACTGTCTAGAATGTTCTTCAAACCAGTCGCAAACAGCTATGTCTCGATGAGATGATGCATTGTCATCCATAAAAATATGATCGTTGTTGGTCACAAAATAACGGAACATAGCCATTTCTAGTCAATGATTGGTTCAGCTGGACCAGAGGAAGCAGTTCATTCCATGTAAACACGTCCCACACTATTGTGGGGCCACCACCAGCTTGCACAGTGCCTTGTAGACAGGTTGGGTCCAGGGCTCCGTTGGGTCTGCGTCACACTTGGACGCCATCATCAGCCATTACCAACTGAAATCGGGACTCATCTGACAAAGCCACGGTTTTACAGTCGTCTAGGGTCCAACCGAGAGGGTCGCGAGTTCAGGAGAGGAGCCGCAAGCGATGTCGTGCTGTTAGCAAAGGCACTTGGCGTGGCTCGTCTGATGCCGTAGCCCATTAACGCGAAAATTCACCGCCCCGTCCTAACGGATACGTTCATCGTACGTGCCACGTTGATTTCTGAGGTTATTTCATGCAGTGTTGCACTGACAAGTCTACACAAATGCCGCCGCACTAAGGCGTTAAGTGAAGTCAGTCCGCCATCGCGTTGTCCGTAGTGAGAGGTAATGGGTGATCTTTGTTATTCTCGGCACAGTGTGTATCTTAGAATATTGAATTCCGTAACGGTTTCCGAAACGAAATGCCCCACGCTTCCGCCTCAAACACTATTCCGCGTTGAAAGTATGTAAAACCCCGTTGTACGGTCATAATCACGTCGGAACCCTTTCCACATGAATTACCTGTGTACAAATGATTGCTCCGCCAACGCACTCCCCTTTTACACCTTGCGGGCGAGATCTACCACCATCTGTATATGTGCATATCCCTACCCCACGACACTGGCGCAAAAGTCTGGTGATCTGGAACTTTATGCCACTACTTCTCACCCCTTGCCTGCACCAAACACAGGCAGCGAAAATTTTCGACCATAGGCGTCGAAATGCAACTAATAATTTTATGGAAGTTTTGTGACCTTTCCAAGAATTTAGTAATTCATGGGATTTGTTTTCACAAAACGGAAGAAAATCGTGATTAATGAAAATTTTTAAATTTTTCTTTCGCATTTTTACGGACTATTCGTCTTTTCAGACATGGGGTATTGTTTCGGGTTGGTTCTTGAAGACAAACGAACAATATACGTACAGTAACTCCGGAGCATCTAGACTGATCGCGGGCATTAGTGTTACCATGCGGAAGAGCAGTAACAAATACACACATCAAAAAAAGTTTTGCATCGCCTCGGTTCCGAGAGTTCCGGAACCTGTACAGAAAATTGGAATAGAGATCAACATAAACATCATTTCCGCCCTTTTTATTGCTCATGAAAACCGCACATTGCATGTTGTACTACCATAGACACGAGCCGTAACACGACGTCCTGTCACTGCATGAAAAGCATTATTCGACATGGTGGTGTTGCTGTCAGGAGTCCTCCGAACCATAAGCCTTAGGTAGCGGTCATCCACTACAGTGGTAGCCCTTGGGCGGCCTGAGCGAGGCATGTCATCGACAGTTCCTGTCTCTCTGTATCTCCTCCATGTCCGAACAACATCGCTTTCGTTCACTCTGAAACGCCTGAACACTTCCATTGTTGAGAGACCTTCTTGGCACAAAGTAACAATGCGTACGCGATCTAACCCCGGTATTTACCGTTTGGGCATGGTTGAACTACAGACAACACGAGCCGTATACCTCCTTTCTGGTGGAATGACTGGAACTGATCGGCTGTCGGACCCCCTCCGTCTAATAGGCGCTGTTCATGCACGGCTGTTTACATCTCTGAACAGTCAAAGGGGTTGTGTCCGTGATATAATATCCACAGTCAACATCTGTCTTCAGGAGTTCTGGGAATGGGGGTGATGCAAAGCCTTTTTGGATGTGTGTAAATGTCTGATCAGGCTGCCCACAGAATTGGGGTTTTGGGAGCTAGGAATATGGGGTAAAATGTTTTTGGCTTAGCCCGGACCAGGCGTCATTGGTATAGCCATTTGAAAATGTGTCTTACTGTGCATATCCTACAGTGTGTTATGCAAGGTCTGAATGGCGAACCGGAACTGGCGGCCAGGCAAATTGTGCAAATCGGTTAATCCCTCTTGCAAAAAATTTTAATTGGGCTGAAATTAATCCTCAGCGAGTGGCATCGTTTGTATGTGCTCCTTCTAGATTTTACGTGCAGAAACATTCACCCTCGTTCAGATTCTACGTGCAAAAACAGTCGTCTTTAAATATCTCCGGATTGGAGTGAGAGTCCACTGGCATATATGCCTTGGTCTAAGGTATGTTTTAAGCATTTGAAAAAATCTTGTTTCGTTTGGATTTTACCTGCAAGAAACACATTTTTTTCTGGGAGGTTTTGAAGCGCGCTGCTTCTATAATTTTAAACTTGTGCGATTCAGTTCGAACTTTGCACGAAGGTAGATGAATGGATATAGTCGAAACTAATCTCTTTTATCCACTAATCTTTAGTCGTTGTCGTGATACGCTGGTTTAAAGTCGAGCTAAATGTAGCATGTAAAATTAGTTCTTACGTGAACTGAAAACATTCGCTTTCAAAAATCTGGTTTCATTCGGATTTTACGTGCAAAAGACACGTTTTTGTGAGTTTTTTTACTCGTGCCACTTCTGTGTCGCTTCAAAAGGTAAACAAACAAGTGTAATTAATAATGGACTCTTTGTTTGTGAAAGTTTTATCCGTTTCAGTGATATAGCGGTCTTGATGGTTCATATGGCTCTGAGCACTATGGGACTTAACATCTGAGGTCATCAGTCCCCTAGAACTTAGAACTACTTAAACCTAACCAACCTAAGGACATCACACACAACCATACCCGAGGCAGTATTCGAACCTGCGACCGGAGCAGTCGCGCGGTTCCGGACTGAAGCGCCTAGAACCGCCCGGCCACCGATGCCGGCAATATAGCGTTCTAAAGTACCACATAAAATACATGTGATATAGTAGGTCACGGATGATAACAAGAAGTATATCCTGACGGTAATTATAATACGCATTTGCAAAAATCTTTCATCGTTCGGGTTTGCGAAAAATCACGCGTTTGTGCATGAAACTGTGTTTCGTAGAAATGTGTTGGTTTTTAAGCGCTGCATTTGGATAATATTTAGAAAATTAATTATTACAGTTGATCATCGTTTCGTTCTTTATATGTTAAAGATGTTATTCACCAGTACCTTAAAATCATTGAAAAATCTTTGGATGTACAAAACAATGTATGTACTAAACCAGAATTATGCCCACCTTGTACAAAATGATATACCGTTTGATCGAGCATTTAAAGCTTTATCGACGAACACGCAGAAAATTAAACTAACCCTAAAATTGCCGTAAAATAATTGTCAGAGAAAAGGTTACTTTACTTCTAACCAACTGAAAATGTTCTACTACGTTTTCTTCAAAAACTACTGTGCTATCTTATAGCAAACTTATTTTCAGACGAAACAAGTGTCCATTCGTCAATCTTTATACAGGAATGAAAAGTTGATAGTCTTTGGTCGTGCATACTTCTACATTGTTTTGCAGTTCTTTTGCTTATGTTTAGACAGACTACGATGCCCAACTCAAGCAATGTGGGTCGAAAGACAATGAAATGTCGGTTTCGGATCACTCGTCGCTTGAGTTAACAAAAATCTACATCGGCTGCCAATCTACGGAGGTCTAATGCCAAAGTTACGGTAGAGCAGAAGTTGGGAACCAGAATGGATAATGCTCTTATCACAGCACAAAACAGGCGAATATATCCTAGGCAGAGATAGGAATGTAAAAGAAGGGAACTAGCTCTCCGACGTATCTGGCAGCATAAGAATTTAAATCAATACATCTTGACATAGTCGCACCTACTTCCACAGTGCAGTAAACGCTCTTACCTGCAAGGTGTTCGCATACCTGCATCTTGCAATTTATAGACTAAAGTCCCTCATCCAGTGCCCAAAATCCAGCAGATTCTCAAGCCATAGTGAACAATATATAATATTACATGTCTGAAGAGCATACATGTATTAGCTAACAAAGTTTTTCTGAGGAGATAAAATTTTTGAGCGTGGATTTGTTGTGGGGGGACGCTAAAACAATTTTTTGGTTTCTGAGTTGGGCAAGGTGCTAATTTTTTCCTGAGAGTACCATTTGCCCCATACCAACCGCCTGCTACATGTATGGTGAGGGGTGTCAGAATAAATAAATAGACACAAATTTATGTGCTTCTAGAGAGTGGGACGCATGAACAACAGTAAGTATCCGAGGGTGCGGATGATTTTATAATAGGAAATATTCCAGACTGGGACCGCATACATCCTAAACTTTAATGACACATTGTGTTATGTTGCACTACATGACGTAGAACTACTTAAACCTAGCTAACCTAAGGACATCACACACATCCCATGCCCGAGGCAGGATTCGAACCTGCGACCGTAGCGGTTGCGCGGTTCCAGACTGTAGCGCCTAGAACCGCTCGGCCACTCCGGCCGGCAGCCTTTCATTCTGATAGTATATGAAAGTGTAGGTGCAGTGCAGTGCAATCACTTCTCTGTGTTTCTTACCTTTGAATGAAAGCGTTCTTTTATCCTGAAATTCATGACTTCACTTTCAATAGTCCACAGGTGTACAATGCAGACACAATGTTCACTAAAATCAGTGATCTTATTCTTTCCATCTATAACAACTACCATATTTCATCCAATATACCACCGATTTAGGTTCAAATGGCTCTGAGCACTATGGGACTCAACATCTTAGGTCATAAGTCCCCTAGAACTTAGAACTACTTAAACCTAACTAACCTAAGGACATCACACACACCCATGCCCGAGGCAGGATTCGAACCTGCGACCGTAGCAGTCCCGCGGTTCCGGGCTGCAGCGCCAGAACCGCTAGACCACCGCGGCCGGCGATTTAGGTCTAGCGGAGCAATTTTACTTTCTGACTGAACAACTGTTAAACAAATATGGCTACGAAGTGTTTCGCGACGTATTTCTTGAGTAAAAATCTCTCGGTGTGCATGCCGCGTCAATTCAGGATAAAACTCCAAGCTTTCGACCACTACCTCCATGGTCGTCATCAGGGCTAAAACTGACTGTCGTAAACTAGCGATGTTCCCACTTTTATATGCAAAGGACGGCTTCTGATTGGCTGGAATACGTCATAGCAGCAGCGATATGGCGCGTAGTGAAGTGGTGCCCTCTACTTCCATAGATGTAGTTGCTATCCCGCGTTGCTTGCAGCGCCATCCCTTGAATCAGGAGGTAAAGTGCGAGAAGTTTTTCTCTGCGATTTTTCTTTATCCAGTGCACTCTTCCAAGTGTTGCTAAGTGCATAGCCGTTGTCTCTATTAAAGTTATTATCGCTAAATCTAATTTCGACTGCTTCCCGGATCACAGAGTCCCAGTAATTCGATGGTTTCTTCAAATAAAAGCTTATGCTTGTTAAGCAGGCTATGTTCAGCCCCCGCTGATTTTTCCAAATACCTGTATTTCAGGTGGCGCTGGTGCTCGATGCAGCGGTCGGCAACGGTTCTTACAGACTGGCCCACGTAATTCTTGCCGCATTCGCAAGGAATAGTATAAATTCCCGGCACTCTTAAGCCGAGACTATCTTTGACTGGTATCAACATTTCCTTAATTTTCCTAGGTGGTCGGAAAACTGGTTTTATTCCTTGCCTCTTCAGGACTCTGGCTATCTTCCTCGTTGTAGCACCGCAAAAAGGAAGCCGCGCTATGTGTTTGTCCTCTTCTTGTATGTGGCCGGCATCGTGTCTTACTTTCTTGGACAACACTGATTTAATTTCACCGGCAGAATAACCATTCCTCTTGAAAACAGTCGTCAAATGGTTAATCTCGGGGCCGAGGTGGTCCTTGTCGGAAATAGTCCTGGCTCTGTGTACTAAAGTATTCAGCATAGCTCTCTTCTGAGACGGATGACGGAAGCTATGGCTATGCAGATATAAGCCGTCCATCCGGCTTTCGCTCCACCAACACATCTAAAAAAGGCAACTTCCCTTCCTTCTCTACCTCCAATGTATATTTTATGTTTGGATGTACACCATTCAGATGTTCGACGAACTGCTGCAGCGTGTCGCTGCCGTGTGGCCAGATTAAAAAAGTATCGTCGACGTATCTGTAGAAGCATGATGGGCGGAGGTGAGCACTGCTCAGGGCTCGTTCTTCAAAGTCCTCCATGAAAAAATTCGCTATTGCTGGTGACAGTGGCGAACCCATGGCTGTTCCATCCGTCATTTCATAATAATTTCGACTGTATAAAAAATAAGTGGTCGTCAAGGTATGCCGGAACAACTTCAAAATTTCTGAGGAGAAATGAGCAGCCAACAGTTGTAATGTGTCATCCACAGGTACTTTGGTGAACAGAGAAACCACGTCGAGGCTGACCATGATATCACTTGGGCCTATCTTCATCTGTTTTATGATATCAACAAACATTTTTGAATTCTTAATATGATGTGGGCAGTGGAAGTAGAGGGCTCCACTTCACTACGCGCCATATCGCTGCTGCTATGACGTATTCCAGCCAATCAGAAGCCGTCCTTTGCATATAAAAGTGGGAACCTCGCTTGTTCACTACAGTCAGTTTTAGACCTGACGACGACCATGGAGGTAGTGGTCGAAAGCTTGGAGTTTTATCCTGAATTGACGCGGCATGTACACCGAGAGATTTTTACTCAAGAAATACGTCGCGAAAGACTTCGTAGCCATATTAGTTTCCTCTACGGGGAGGATATAGCGCGCAGCGTTCGTCACCTGGAGAAGCTGCCCCTGAAACAGTCTCAGTTGCTGAGCTTTCTAACAACGCTGTCGTGACAAGCAGGTAGTACCGAAGTTTGCAGTCGTCAAACACCACATCAGAAGCGCTGCAGTAAACAGAATTTTACGATAAACCAGCCATGCTATTGTGAAAGAGAGGATACGTCATACCAGGTATGAACTAGACATGAACGCTCGCCTGTTATTTAGTTGCCATTTATTTCTGGCCGGAGTCCTCTCACCATTGGACTGGGAATGGGTGGATATGACTTTGGCGGCACACCAGCGAGCCAATTTAAGCAGGACTACGGCGAAACAGGCCGATAAATTTGAGCGGCTTAAGCGTGATCAAGGAACTACTGGGTCCAACGGCATTCACCGCACTGTTATCAACTTCTCTGACAAGGAACTTGATGAAGCTACCATCTCGGCTCTCAGTAAAGGATTGAACTTTGCCCCAGCTCCACGTAAGTTACCGGTGGTTGAGATCATTAGTGGAGTGGAACAAGCAGTTCGTCATCTTCCTCAAGAAGCAGCGGATGACGTAAGGCTTGCTGCTAGCCGGATTTTAGCGACATCCAAGCCGCCTAAGTCAAACATCAGCAGAGAAGAGAGACAAGGACTGAAATTGTGGCAGAAGGATGAAGATCTAGTTGTTTTACCTGCTGACAAGGGGAACGCCACGGTAATCCTCAATGCTACATATTACCATAAGAAAGTTGGATTATTACTGGAGGACAGCACATATCGGGTTCTCAGACGGGATCCCACATCGGCGCTCAGCAGGAAGACAAGGGAGCTACTAAAAAAACTCTGGCCTCTCCGACGAACTGGTGAAGAACTTACGGCCGAGAGCACCTAGGCCACCAAGACTGTACGGTTTGCCAAAGGTTCATAAGGAGAACGTCCCGTTGAGACCGATTGTTAGCGCTATTGGCTCTCCTACGTACAAGCTTGCAAAGCACTTAACTAAATTGTTGGCGCCTATAGTTGGTCACTGCCCACATCATATTAAGAATTCAAAAATATTTGTTGATATCATAAAACAGATGAAGATAGGCCCAAGTGATATCATGGTCAGCCTCGACGTGGTTTCTCTGTTCACCAAAGTACCTGTGGATGACACATTACAACTGTTGGCTGCTCATTTCTCCTCAGAAATTTTGAAGTTGTTCCGGCATACCTTGACGACCACTTATTTTTTATACAGTCGAAATTATTATGA
Source organism: Schistocerca serialis cubense (assembly GCF_023864345.2). NCBI lineage: Eukaryota > Metazoa > Arthropoda > Insecta > Orthoptera > Acrididae > Schistocerca > Schistocerca serialis. Next base: position 467,533,713 of record NC_064646.1, on the reverse strand, counting down.
AATGACGGATGGAACAGCCATGGGTTCGCCACTGTCACCAGCAATAGCGAATTTTTTCATGGAGGACTTTGAAGAACGAGCCCTGAGCAGTGCTCACCTCCGCCCATCATGCTTCTACAGATACGTCGACGATACTTTTTTAATCTGGCCACACGGCAGCGACAAGCTTGAGCAGTTGGTCGAACATCTGAATGGTGTACATCCAAACATAAAATATACATTGGAGATAGAGAAGGAAGGGAAGTTGCCTTTTTTAGATGTGTTGGTGGAGCGAAAGCCGGATGGACGACTGGGCCATTCTGTGTACAGGAAGCCAACCCATACAGACTTATATCTGCATAGCCATAGCTTCCGTCATCCGTCTCAGAAGAGAGCTATGCTGAATACTTTAGTACACAGAGCCAGGACTATTTCCGACAAGGACCACCTCGGCCCCGAGATTAACCATTTGACGACTGTTTTCAAGAGGAATGGTTATTCTGCCGGTGAAATTAAATCAGTGTTGTCCAAGAAAGTAAGACACGATGCCGGCCACATACAAGAAGAGGACAAACACATAGCGCGGCTTCCTTTTTGCGGTGCTAGAACGAGGAAGATAGCCAGAGTCCTGAAGAGGCAAGGAATAAAACCAGTTTTCGACCACCTAGGAAAATTAAGGAAATGTTGAGACCAGTCAAAGATAGTCTCGGTTTAAGGGTGCCGGGAATTTATACTATTCCTTGCGAATGCGGCAAGAATTACGTGGGCCAGTCTGTAAGAACCGTTGCCGACCGCTGCATCGAGCACCAGCGCCACCTGAAATACAGGTATTTGGAAAAATCAGCGGGGGCTGAACATAGCCTGCTTAACAAGCATAAGATTTTATTTGAAGAAACCATCGAATTACTGGGACTCTATGATCCGGGAAACAGTCGAAATTAGATTTAGCGATAGTAACTTTAATAGAGACAACGGCTATGCACTTAGCAACACTTGGAAGAGTGCACTGGATAAAGAAAAATCGCAGAGAAAAACTTCTCGCACTTTACCTCCTGATTCAAGGGATGGCGCTGCAAGCAACGCGGGATAGCAACTACATCTACGGAAGTAGAGGGCACCACTTCACTACGCGCCGTATCGCTGCTGCTATGACGTATTCCAGCCAATCCGAAGCCGTCCTTTGCATATAAAAGTGGGAACATCGCTAGTTCACGACAGTCAGTTTTAGCCCTGACGACGACCATGGAGGTAGTGGTCGAAAGCTTGGAGTTTTATCCTGAATTGACGCGGCATGTACACCGAGAGATTTTTACTCAACTGTTAAAGTAATTGGCACTGCCATTCGAAGAACCTTTAGGATCTTTAATTTCGTCGCCGCCAGTGGATTCACAGTGTCACATACAGTGCTTCAGTCGTTTCCAGCCGCACGTCTGCACTATTTAAACAGTAGTCTGAAAGTTCAACCACCATTTTGCACGTGACGTAATCTTCAAGCGTTTTCTGCGAAAGACACCCGCTGGCATCTGCTGTACAGGGCTATTAAAACGATTCATTCTTTCTCAGAGCTCTATACCATCCAAAGTATTCCATGTACAAATATGATTACAGCATGAATAGAACAGTTTGAATTTTGCATTTCACAAACGTATGAGTACCCTTTTGGCCGCACGACACATGCCCAAGCAACAGTCAAGTTCGTTCCTTACCTTATGTAGCAATATCCTGTCCACGGCTATCAAACCAGCATCTCTGAGGTTTTCGAGTGTTCTTGGAGGGCGGGGGGGTTACGTAAACACGGTCCTGGATCTACCCCCAACGGATAAAGTCACTAGGCGTTAGGTTAGGCTACCTGGGAACGATCTTTTCCACTACCCCCAACAATTCAGCGATGCGGAAGTTCATCATTTCGGTAGCGCCGAACATCGATGTTACGATCCGGGGTGACCTGTCTTGTCGGAGGATGAAATCGTCGGCAGCAGTCAGTTGTCGAAACAACCAGGACGGAAGCATATCAAAGTATGTGGTACCCGCCACAGTCCACAGTCTTCTCACGGAGCAATAGCCGCCCATACAACTTCGTCTGTGACATTGCACAGAAAAAATTATCCTTCGGCAGATCTCGTTCATGTGTCACAATTTCGTGAGGATGTTCAGTGCTCCACACTATCACATGGTGGCTATTAACCTATAACAAATAAAATTTCATTGTGTAATTATGTTTATCCTTGGATGCAATATGTTAGAGTCGATGGAATTATATTAGGTTGTTCTACTGTATGAAACAAAGAAGGCTCTCTTAAAGTCCTTGTTATCCACTTCTTCTTCCGTCGCTATAAACGTAAGATCGCCATTTTGCACCTCTAAGTTAATTGTGAATAGTAATGTTAATACTGAGTTAACATAAGTTGTTATAGAACATGCGTCTCGATCATCACTAATTTTTCTGTGCAAATTTATTTTATGTTTCATCAGAATTACTGGAAAAATATTTACCTAAGTCTGAGTTGTCCGGCTAATCACCCAGTGTTCCAAGTTTTACGACAGATCGAGATCAGGTCATATACACATGCCAATGCCTGTTATCTTCTCTGTTCATAGATATACTAAGATTCCGCGGGATAAGATCGTCATGTAACAAATCCTCAATTTTCTTTTCCATCCTTCAGTATACTCGTCTTGTCAGCAACTTGGATACGTGATACATTAAGCTACCGCTGCGATAGCTATCGCACTTATCTGCCGTTGCTATCTTCGGGATTATATGGATTACACTTTTCGGAAAGTCTGATGGTATGTCTCCAGACTCATAGATTCTACAAACCAACTTGAATAGTCGTTTGGAGACTACGTTCCGCAATGATTCTAGAATTTTCGAAGAAATTTTATCTATGCCTTCGTCCTTCTTTGAGTACGAGACTTCCAAAGATCTGTCGAACACTTATTCAAATAATGGATACCCTACGTCTTCCACATCGATTTCCATTTCTTCTCCTATCATGCCATCGGTCAGTTCCTTCCTTACATAGAGTCCTGTCTGCTCTGTTCTCTGCGTTTTGCAATGAAATTCCCGTTGCACTTTGAATGCAGACTCCTTTGGTTTTAATTTCACGAGAGTTGTTTTGAATTTTTTTAGGTGCTGTGACAGTTCTTCCGACGTCTATATATTTTTCGACTTCTTCGCTTTTTTCAATGCAGCCATTTCGCCTTGCCTCACCTGCGCTTTCTATTTATTTCGTTCCTAAGTGACTTGTATTGCTGTATTGATGTGCTTTGCTGTACTTTCTTGTATTTCTCTCTTCCGTCGATCAATTGAAGTATTTGTTCAGTTACTCAAGTTTTCCTTACAAGTATCTTCCTTGTACGTACATTTATCTGTCCATTTTCTGCGATTCACCGTCAACTGAACTGCCTAGTGTGGTACTCACTATCGCAGTATCTACAGCCTTAGAGAATTTCAAACGCACCTCATCATTCCTCACTTTCAGTATCCCCTTTTTTCCACATTGATACTTTCGGACGGTTCTCTTAAATTCCATCATGCTTTTCATCGTTACTAAGTTGTGATGTGAGTCTATATCTGTTCCTGGGCACGCCTTAGAATCAAATATCTGTTTTCGGAATCTCTGTCTGACCATGGCCGCACGGGGTAGCCGCGTTGTCTAAGGGCGCCTTGCCATGGTTCGCGCAGCTTCCCCCGTCGGAGGTTTGAGTCCTCCCTCGGGCATGGGTGTGTGTTGTCCTTAGAGTAACTTAGTTTAAGTTAGATTAAGTAGTGCGTAACCTTAGACCGATGACCTCAGCAGTTTCCAATCTGACCATGATGTAATCCAGCTGGAATTTTCAGGCCCTTTCTAAGTATACCACCTCCTCCCGTGGTTTTTGAAGAGTGTATTCGTTATTACCATCTGAAATTTAGTGCAGAACGCATTTAGTGTTTCTCCTCTCTCATTTCCATTATTGAGCCAACGTAGACACCAAGATGGGTATGTGAATGGTTGGTGGTGCATTCTCTGTGACAGGTAAACTACCACCAAAGTGCACCAGTGTGGTTCGTGTTTAGTGTGGTTACCAGGCCTGGTGACCGCCTGCTTAGCTGAGTGGTAAGGTGCTCGCCTCCCATGCAGCGGGCTCAGGTTCGATTCCCGGCCGGGTTGGAGATTTTCTCCGCTCGTAGACTGGGTGTTGTGTTGCCCTCATCATCATTTCATCTTCATTACTGGCACGCAAGTCGCCCAATGTGACGTCGACTGAAATAAGACTTGCACTCAGTGCTCGAACTTCCTCAGATGGAGCCTCCCGGCCTTTTCATACCAAGTCTGGTAGCATATATAAAGGGCGTGAACAGCGCCAAACGTCGAGTGATCGCTGTGAAGATGCTGTGTACTCGTGTGAGACAGCGCTATCAGCACCAGACAGACTCTGAAAGAGGCCTTGTTGTGGGTCTCAGTTTGGCAAGCTGGTCGAATCGCGCAATTTCCACATTTGTGGGGCATTTGGAGGCGACAGTGGTCCGATTTTGGACTTTATGGGGAAATAAGGGCGCGTATACTCGTCGTCAAGGTTCTGGTCGACCACGTGCCAGCACCATAAGCGAGGATCGCAGTATTGTGCGACAAGCACATCATAACCACATCTGCGTTTGCCACCCGAGAAGAAGTAATGGTCTCGCTGCAACATTCTGTGTCATCCTGCAAACATTCGCCGGCGCTGTTTAAACCCACTCTCGTAACATATACAGTCGTGACATCCCAGTGAAAGTTGTCAGTGTCTGACGGGTGAAGACAAACTAATGTCCATTCCAGAAAGATAGCGATTGCTTGCTAAAGTATCAAGTGACCTGGAGTACCATAGTCCGACTAAAATTACTTGATAGTTGACATCTGTCACTTGCTGCTGCAATGTAACGTTCACTGCCGGCTACCGCTCGGTTACAAGCGACACACAAACACAGTGGGTCACTTCACAAATGCTGTTAAATCCTATGCCGTCCGGCGACACCACAGTGGTGTCCTGCGCATAGTATCGCTCAGTGACCGGCGACACCACGGTGGTGTCGTGTGCATAGTATCGCTCAGTGACCGGCGACACCACGGTGGTGTCGTGTGCATAGTATCGCTCAGTGACCGGCGACACCACGGTGGAGTCGTGTAAATAGTATCGCTCAGTGACTGGCAACACTACAGTGGTGTCGTGTGCACAGTATCGCTCAGTGACCAGCGACACCACAGTGGTGTCGTGTGCATAGTATCGCTCAGTGACTGGCGACAACACGGTGGTGTCGTGTGCATAGTATCGCTCAGTGACCGGCGACACCACGGTGGTGTCGTGTGCATAGTATCGCTCAGTGACTGGCGACACAACGGTGGAGTCGTGTAAATACACTCCTGGAAATTGAAATAAGAACACCGTGAATTCATTGTCCCAGGAAGGGGAAACTTTATTGACACATTCCTGGGGTCAGATACATCACATGATCACACTGACAGAACCACAGGCACATAGACACAGGCAACAGAGCATGCACAATGTCGGCACTAGTACAGTGTATATCCACCTTTCGCAGCAATGCAGGCTGCTATTGTCCCATGGAGACGATCGTAGAGATGCTGGATGTAGTCCTGTGGAACGGCTTGCCATGCCATTTCCACCTGGCGCCTCAGTTGGACCAGCGTTCGTGCTGGACGTGCAGACCGCGTGAGACGACGCTTCATCCCGTCCCAAACATGCTCAATGGGGGACAGATCCGGAGATCTTGCTGGCCAGGGTAGTTGACTTACACCTTCTAGAGCACGTTGGGTGGCACGGGATACATGCGGACGTGCATTGTCCTGTTGGAACAGCAAGTTCCCTTCCCGGTCTAGGAATGGTAGAACGATGGGTTCGATGACGGTTTGGATGTACCATGCACTATTCAGTGTCCCCTCGACGATCACCAGTGGTGTACGGCCAGTGTAGGAGATCGCTCCCCAAACCATGATGTCGGGTGTTGGCCCTGTGTGCCTCCGTCGTATGCAGTCCTGATTGTGGCGCTCACCTGCACGGCGCCAAACACGCATACGACCATCATTGGCACCAAAGCAGAAGCGACTCTCATCGCTGAAGACGACACGTCTCCATTCGTCCCTCCATTCACGCCTGTCGCGACACCACTGGAGGCGGGCTGCACGATGTTGGGGCGTGAGCGGAAGACGGCCTAACGGTGTGCGGGACCGTAGCCCAGCTTCATGGAGACGGTTGCGAATGGTCCTCGCCGATACCCCAGGAGCAACAGTGTCCCTAATTTGCTGGGAAGTGGCGGTGCGATCCCCTACGGCACTGCGTAGGATCCTACAGTCTTGACGTGCATCCGTGCGTTGCTGCGGTCCGGTCCCAGGTCGACGGGCACGTGCACCTTCCGCCGACCACTGGCGACAACGTCGATGTGCTGTGGAGACCTCACGCCCCACGTGTTGAGCCATTCGGCGGTACGTCCACACGGCCTCCCGAATGCCCACTACACGCCCTCGCTCAAAGTCCGTCAACTGCACATACGGTTCACGTCCACGCTGTCGCGGCATGCTACCAGTGTTAAAGACTGCGATGGAGCTCCGTATGCCACGGCAAACTGGCTGACACTGACGGCGGCGGTGCACAAATGCTGCGCAGCTAGCGCCATTCGACGGCCAACACCGCGGTTCCTGGTGTGTCCGCTGTGCCGTGCGTGTGATCATTGCTTGTACAGCCCTCTCGCAGTGTCCGGAGCAAGTATGGTGGGTCTGACACACCGGTGTCAATGTGTTCTTTGTTCCATTTCCAGGAGTGTAGTATCGCTCAGGGACCGGCGACAACACGGTGGTGTCGTGTGCATAGTATCGCTCAGTGACTGACAACACTACAGTGGTGTCGTGTGCATAATATCGCTCAGTGACCGGCGACACCACAGTGGTGTCGTGTGCATAGTATCGCTCAGTGACCGGCGACAACACGGTGGTGTCATGTGCATAGTATCGCTCAGTGACCAGCGACAACACGGTGGAGTCGTGTGCATAGTATCGCTCAGTGACCGGCGACACCACAGTGGTGTTGTGTGCATAGTATCGCTCAGTGACCGGCGACAACATGGTGCTGTCGTGTGCATAGTATCGCTCAGTGACCGGCGACACCACAGTGGTGTCGTGTGCATAGTATCGCTCAGTGACCGGCGACACCACAGTGGTGTCATGTGCATAGTATCGCTCAGTGACCGGAGACAACAAGGTGGTGTCGTGTGCATAGTATCGCTCAGTGACCGGCGACACCACAGTGGTGTCGTGTGCATAGTATCGCTCAGTGACTGGCGACACCACAGTGGTGTCGTGTGCATAGTATCGCTCAGTGACCGGCGACACCACAGTGGTGTCGTGTGCATAGTATCGCTCAGTGACCGGCGACACCACAGTGGTGTCATGTGCATAGTATTGCTCAGTGACCGGCGACACCACAGTGGTGTCATGTGCATAGTATCGCTCAGTGACCGGCGACACCACAGTGGTGTCGTGTGCATAGTATCGCTCAGTGACTGGCGACAACACGGTGGTGTCGTGTGCATAGTATCGCTCAGGGACCGGCGACAACACGGTGGTGTCGTGTGCATAGTATCGCTCAGTGACCGGTGACACCACAGTGGTGTCGTGTGCATAGTATCGCTCAGTGACTGGCGACAACATGGTGGTGTCGTGTGCATAGTATCGCTCAGTGACCAGCGACACCACAGTGGTGTCATGTGCATAGTACCGCTCAGTGACCGGCGACACCACAGTGGTGTCATGTGCATAGTATCGCTCAGTGACCGGCGACACCACAGTGGTGTCGTGTGCATAGTATCGCACAGTGACTGGCAACAATACGGTGGTGTCGTGTGCATAGTATCGCTCAGGGACCGGCGACAACACGGTGGTGTAGTGTGCATAGTATCGCTCAGTGACCGGCGACACCACAGTGGTGTCGTGTGCATAGTATCGCTCAGTGACTGGCGACAACACGGTGGTGTCGTGTGCATAGTATCGCTCAGTGACCAGCGACAACACGGTGGAGTCGTGTGCATAGTATCGCTCAGTGACCGGCGACACCACAGTGGTGTTGTGTGCATAGTATCGCTCAGTGACCGGCGACACAACAGTGGTGTCATGTGCATAGTATCGCTCAGTGACCGGCGACACCACAGTGGTGTCGTGTGCATAGTATCGCTCAGTGACTGGCGACAACACGGTGGTGTCGTGTGCATAGTATCGCTCAGGGACCGGCGACAACACGGTGGTGTCGTGTGCATAGTATCGCTCAGTGACCGGCGACACCACAGTGGTGTCGTGTGCATAGTATCGCTCAGTGACTGGCGACAACATGGTGGTGTCGTGTGCATAGTATCGCTCAGTGACCAGCGACACCACAGTGGTGTCATAAGCATAGTATCGCTCAGTGACCGGCGACACCACAGTGGTGTCATGTGCATAGTATCGCTCAGTGACCGGCGACACCACAGTGGTGTCGTGTGCATAGTATCGCTCAGTGACTGGCGACAACACGGTGGTGTCGTGTGCATAGTATCGCTCAGGGACCGGCGACAACACGGTGGTGTCGTGTGCATAGTATCGCTCAGTGACTGGCGACAACATGGTGGTGTCATGTGCATAGTATCGCTCAGTGACCGGCGACACCACAGTGGTGTCGTGTGCATAGTATCGCTCAGTGACTGGCGACAACACAGTGGTGTCGTGTGCATAGTATCGCTCAGTGACTGGCGACAACACGGTGGTGTCGTGTGCATAGTATCGCTCAGGGACCGGCGACAACACGGTGGTGTCGTGTGCATAGTATCGCTCAGTGACCGGCGACACCACAGTGGTGTCGTGTGCATAGTATCGCTCAGTGACTGGCGACAACACGGTGGTGTCGTGTGCATAGTATCGCTCAGGGACCGGCGACAACACGGTGGTGTCGTGTGCATAGTATCGCTCAGTGACTGGCGACAACACGGTGGTGTCATGTGCATAGTATCGCTCAGTGACCGGCGACACCACAGTGGTGTCGTGTGCATAGTATCGCTCAGTGACTGGCGACAACATGGTGGTGTCGTGTGCATAGTATCGCTCAGTGACCAGCGACACCACAGTGGTGTCATGTGCATAGTATCGCTCAGTGACCGGCGACACCACAGTGGTGTCATGTGCATAGTATCGCTCAGTGACCGGCGACACCACGGTGGTGTCGTGTGCATAGTAACGCTCAGTGACTGGCGACAACACGGTGGTGTCGTGTGCATAGTATCGCTCAGGGACCGGCGACAACACGGTGGTGTCGTGTGCATAGTATCGCTCAGTGACTGACAACACTACAGTGGTGTCGTGTGCATAATATCGCTCAGTGACCGGCGACACCACAGTGGTGTCGTGTGCATAGTATCGCTCAGTGACCGGCGAAACCACAGTGGTGTCATGTGCATAGTATCGCTCAGTGACTGACGACAACACAGTGGTGTCGTGTGCATAGTATCGCTCAGGGACCGGCGACAACACGGTGGTGTCGTGTGCATAGTATCGCTCAGTGACAGGCGACACCACAGTGGTGTCGTGTGCATAGTATCGCTCAGTGACTGGCGACAACACGGTGGTGTCGTGTGCATAGTATCGCTCAGTGACCAGCGACAACACGGTGGAGTCGTGTGCATAGTATCGCTCAGTGACCGGCGACACCACAGTGGTGTCATGTGCATAGTATCGCTCAGTGACCGGCGACACCACAGTGGTGTCGTGTGCATAGTATCGCTCAGTGACTGGCGACAACACGGTGGTGTCGTGTGCATAGTATCGCTCAGGGACCGGCGACAACACGGTGGTGTCGTGTGCATAGTATCGCTCAGTGACCGGCGACACCACAGTGGTGTCGTGTGCATAGTATCGCTCAGTGACTGGCGACAACATGGTGGTGTCGTGTGCACAGTATCGCTCAGTGACCAGCGACACCACAGTGGTGTCATGTGCATAGTATCGCTCAGTGACCGGCGACACCACAGTGGTGTCATGTGCATAGTATCGCTCAGTGACCGGCGACAGCACAGTGGTGTCGTGTGCATAGTATCGCTCAGTGACCATCGACAACACGGTGGAGTCGTGTGCATAGTATCGCTCAGTGACCGGCGACAACATGGTGGTGTCGTGTGCATAGTATCGCTCAGTGACCGGCGACACCACAGTGGTGTCGTGTGCATAGTATCGCTCAGTGACCGGCGACACCACAGTGGTGTCGTGTGCATAGTATCGCTCAGTGACCGGCGACAACACGGTCGTGTCGTGTGCATAGTATCGCTCAGTGACCGGCGACACCACAGTGGTGTCGTGTGCATAGTATCCCTCAGTGACCGGCGACAACACGGTGGTGTCGTGTGCATAGTATCGCTCAGGGACCGGCGACAACATGGTGGTGTCGTGTGCATAGTATCGCTGAGTGACAGGCGACACCACAGTGGTGTCGTGTGCATAGTACCGATCAGTGACCGGCGACACCACAGTGGTGTTGTGTGCATAGTATTGCTCAGTGACCGGCGACAACATGGTGGTGTCGTGTGCATAGTATCGCTCAGTGACCGGCGACACCACAGTGGTGTCGTGTGCATAGTATCGCTCAGTGACCGGCGACACCACAGTGGTGTCGTGTGCATAGTATCCCTCAGTGACCGGCGACAACACGGTGGTGTCGTGTGCATAGTATCGCTCAGTGACCGGCGACACCACAGTGGTATCATGTGCATAGTATCGCTCAGTGACCGGCGACACCACAGTGGTGTCGTGTGCATAGTATCGCTCAGTGACCGGCGACAACACGGTGGTGTCGTGTGCATAGCATCGCTCAGTGACCGGCGACACCACAGTGGCGTCGTGTGCATAGTATCACTCAGTGACCGGCGACAACATGGTGGTGTCAAGTGCATAGTATCGCTCAGTGACCGGCGACACCACAGTGGTATCGTGTGCATAGTATCGCTCAGTGACCGGCGACATCACGGTGGTGTCGTGTGCATAGTATCGCTCAGGGACTGGCGACAACATGGTGGTGTCATGTGCATAGTATCGCTCAGTGACCGGCGACACCACAGTGGTGTCGTGTGCATAGTATCGCTCAGTGACCGGCGACCCCACAGTGGTGTCATGTGCATAGTATCGCTCAGTGACCGGCGACACCACGGTGGTGTCGTGTGCATAGTATCGCTCAGTGACTGGCGACAACACGATGATGTCGTGTGCATAGTATCGCTCAGGGACCGGCGACAACACGGTGGTGTCGTGTGCATAGTATCGCTCAGTGACTGACAACACTACAGTGGTGTCGTGTGCATAATATCGCTCAGTGACCGGCGACACCACAGTGGTGTCGTGTGCATAGTATCGCTCAGTGACCGGCGACAACACGGTGGTGTCATGTGCATAGTTTTGCTCAGTGACCAGCGACAATACGGTGGAGACGTGTGCATAGTATCGCACAGTGACCGGCGACACCACAGTGGTGTTGTGTGCATAGTATTGCTCAGTGACCGGCGACAACATGGTGGTGTCGTGTGCATAGTATCGCTCAGTGACCGGCGACACCACAGTGGTGTCGTGTGCATAGTATCGCTCAGTGACCGGCGACACCACAGTGGTGTCGTGTGCATAGTATCGCTCAGTGACCGGCGACAACACGGTGGTGTCGTGTGCATAGTATCGCTCAGTGACCGGCGACACCACTGTGGTGTCGTGTGCATAGTATCACTCAGTGACCAGCGACAACATGGTGGTGTCGTGTGCATAGTATCGCTCAGTGACCGGCGACAACACGGTGGTGTCGTGTGCATAGTATCGCTCAGTGACCGGCGACACCACAGTGGTGTTGTGTGCATGGTATCGCTCAGTGACCGGCGACACCACAGTGGTGTCGTGTGCATAGTATCGCTCAGTGACCGGCGACAACACGGTGGTGTCATGTGCATAGTATTGCTCAGTGACCAGTGACAATACGGTGGAGTCGTGTGCATAGTATCGCTCAGTGACCGGCGACACCACAGTGGTGTTGTGTGCATAGTATTGCTCAGTGACCGGCGACAACATGGTGGTGTCGTGTGCATAGTATCGCTCAGTGACCGGCGACACCACAGTGGTATCATGTGCATAGTATCGCTCAGTGACCGGCGAAACCACAGTGGTGTCGTGTGCATAGTTTAGCTCAGTTACTGGCGACAACACCGTGGTGTCGTGTGCATAGTATCGCTCAGTGACCGGCGACACCGCAGTGGTATCGTGTGCATAGTATCGCTCAGTGACCGGCGACAACACGGTGGTGTCGTGTGCATAGTATCGCTCAATGACCGGCGACACCACAGTGGTATCATGTGCATAGTATCGCTCAGTGACCGGCGACACCACAGTGGTGTCGTGTGCACAGTATCGCTCAGTGACCGGCGACAACACGGTGGTGTCGTGTGCATAGCATCGCTCAGTGACCGGCGACACCACAGTGGTGTCGTGTGCATAGTATCACTCAGTGACCGGCGACAACATGGTGGTGTCGTGTGCATAGTATCGCTCAGTGACCGGCGACACCACAGTGGCATCGTGTGCATAGTATCGCTCAGTGACCGGCGACAACACGGTGGTGTCGTGTGCATAGTATCGCTCAGGGACCGGCGACAACATGGTGGTGTCGTGTGCATAGTATCGCACAGTGACCGGCGACACCACAGTGGTGTCGTGTGCATAGTATCGCTCAGTGACCGGCGACACCACAGTGGTGTCATGTGCATAGTATCGCTCAGTGACCGGCGACACCACGGTGGTGTCGTGTGCATAGTATCGCTCAGTGACTGGCGACAACACGATGATGTCGTGTGCATAGTATCGCTCAGGGACCGGCGACAACACGGTGGTGTCGTGTGCATAGTATCGCTCAGTGACTGACAACACTACAGTGGTGTCGTGTGCATAATATCGCTCAGTGACCGGCGACACCACAGTGGTGTCGTGTGCATAGTATCGCTCAGTGACCGGCGACAACACGGTGGTGTCATGTGCATAGTTTTGCTCAGTGACCAGCGACAATACGGTGGAGACGTGTGCATAGTATCGCACAGTGACCGGCGACACCACAGTGGTGTTGTGTGCATAGTATTGCTCAGTGACCGGCGACAATATGGTGGTGTCGTGTGCATAGTATCGCTCAGTGACCGGCGACACCACAGTGGTGTCGTGTGCATAGTATCGCTCAGGGACCGGCGACAACGCGTTGGTGTCCTGTGCATAGTATCGCTCAGTGACTGACAACACTACAGTGGTGTCGTGTGCATAATATCGCTCAGTGACCGGCGACACCACAGTTGTGTTGTGTGCATGGTATCGCTCAGTGAACAGCGACACCACAGTGGTGTCGTGTGCATAGCATCGCTCAGTGACCGGCGACAACACGGTGGTGTCATGTGCATAGTATTGCTCAGTGACCAGTGACAATACGGTGGAGTCGTGTGCATAGTATCGCTCAGTGACCGGCGACACCACAGTGGTGTTGTGTGCATAGTATTGCTCAGTGACCGGCGACAACATGGTGGTGTCGTGTGCATAGTATCGCTCAGTGACCGGCGACACCACAGTGGTATCATGTGCATAGTATCGCTCAGTGATCGGCGACACCACAGTGGTGTCGTGTGCATAGTATCGCTCAGTTACCGGCGACAACACCGTGGTGTCGTGTGCATAGTATCGCTCAGTGACCGGCGACACCACAGTGGTGTCGTGTGCATAGTATCACTCAGTGACCGGCGACAACATGGTGGTGTCGTGTGCATAGTATCGCTCAGTGACCGGCGACACCACAGTAGTGTCGTGTGCATAGTATCGCTCAGTGACTGGCGACAACACTGTGGTGTCGTGTGCATAGTATCGCTCAGGGACCGGCGACAACATGGTGGTGTCGTGTGCATAGTATCGCTCAGTGACCGGCGACACCACAGTGGTATCATGTGCATAGTATTGCTCAGTGACCGGCGACACCACGGTGGTGTCGTGTGCATAGTATCGCTCAGTGACTGGCGACAACACGGTGGTGTCGTGTGCATAGTATCGCTCAGGGACCGGCGACAACACGGTGGTGTCGTGTGCATAGTATCGCTCAGTGACTGACAACACTACAGTGGTGTCGTGTGCATAATATCGCTCAGTGACCGGCGACACCACAGTGGTGTCGTGTGCATAGTATCGCTCAGTGACTGGCGACAACACGGTGGTGTCATGTGCATAGTATTGCTCAGTGACCAGAGACAATACGGCGGAGTCGTGTGCATAGTATCGCTCAGTGACCGGCGACACCACAGTGGTGTTGTGTGCATAGTATTGCTCAGTGACCGGCGACAACATGGTGGTGTCGTGTGCATAGTATCGCTCAGTGACCGGCGACACCACAGTGGTGTCGTGTGCATAGTATCGCTCAGTGACCGGCGACACCACAGTGGTGTCGTGTGCATAGTATCCCTCAGTGACCGGCGACAACACGGTGGTGTCGTGTGCATAGTATCGCTCAGTGACCGGCGACACCACAGTGGTATCATGTGCATAGTATCGCTCAGTGACCGGCGACACCACAGTGGTGTCGTGTGCATAGTATCGCTCAGTGACCGGCGACAACACGGTGGTGTCGTGTGCATAGCATCGCTCAGTGACCGGCGACACCACAGTGGCGTCGTGTGCATAGTATCACTCAGTGACCGGCGACAACATGGTGGTGTCAAGTGCATAGTATCGCTCAGTGACCGGCGACACCACAGTGGTGTCGTGTGCATACTATCGCTCAGTGACCGGCGACACCACAGTGGTGTCATGTGCATAGTATCGCTCAGTGACCGGCGACACCACGGTGGTGTCGTGTGCATAGTATCGCTCAGTGACTGGCGACAACACGATGATGTCGTGTGCATAGTATCGCTCAGGGACCGGCGACAACACGGTGGTGTCGTGTGCATAGTATCGCTCAGTGACTGACAACACTACAGTGGTGTCGTGTGCATAATATCGCTCAGTGACCGGCGACACCACAGTGGTGTCGTGTGCATAGTATCGCTCAGTGACCGGCGACAACACGGTGGTGTCATGTGCATAGTTTTGCTCAGTGACCAGCGACAATACGGTGGAGACGTGTGCATAGTATCGCACAGTGACCGGCGACACCACAGTGGTGTTGTCTGCATAGTATTGCTCAGTGACCGGCGACAACATGGTGGTGTCGTGTGCATAGTATCGCTCAGTGACCGGCGACACCACAGTGGTGTCGTGTGCATAGTATCGCTCAGTGACCGGCGACACCACAGTGGTGTCGTGTGCATAGTATCGCTCAGTGACCGGCGACAACACGGTGGTGTCGTGTGCATAGTATCGCTCAGTGACCGGCGACACCACAGTGGTGTCGTGTGCATAGTATCACTCAGTGACCAGCGACAACATGGTGGTGTCGTGTGCATAGTATCGCTCAGTGACCGGCGACAACACGGTGGTGTCGTGTGCATAGTATCGCTCAGTGACCGGCGACACCACAGTGGTGTTGTGTGCATGGTATCGCTCAGTGACCGGCGACACCACAGTGGTGTCGTGTGCATAGTATCGCTCAGTGACCGGCGACAACACGGTGGTGTCATGTGCATAGTATTGCTCAGTGACCAGTGACAATACGGTGGAGTCGTGTGCATAGTATCGCTCAGTGACCGGCGACACCACACTGGTGTTGTGTGCATAATATTGCTCAGTGACCGGCGACAACATGGTGGTGTCGTGTGCATAGTATCGCTCAGTGACCGGCGACACCACAGTGGTATCATGTGCGTAGTATCGCTCAGTGACCGGCGAAACCACAGTGGTGTCGTGTGCATAGTATCGCTCAGTTACCGGCGACAACACCGTGGTGTCGTGTGCATAGTATCGCTCAGTGACCGGCGACACCACAGTGGTATCGTGTGCATAGTATCGCTCAGTGACCGGCGACAACACGGTGGTGTCGTGTGCATAGTATCGCTCAATGACCGGCAACACCACAGTGGTATCATGTGCATAGTATCGCTCAGTGACCGGCGACACCACAGTGGTGTCGTGTGCATAGTATCGCTCAGTGACCGGCGACAACACGGTGGTGTCGTGTGCATAGCATCGCTCAGTGACCGGCGACACCACAGTGGTGTCGTGTGCATAGTATCACTCAGTGACCGGCGACAACATGGTGGTGTCGTGTGCATAGTATCGCTCAGTGACCGGCGACACCACAGTGGTATCGTGTGCATAGTATCGCTCAGTGACCGGCGACAACACGGTGGTGTCGTGTGCATAGTATCGCTCAGGGACCGGCGACAACATGGTGGTGTCGTGTGCATAGTATCGCACAGTGACCGGCGACACCACAGTGGTGTCGTGTGCATAGTATCGCTCAGTGACCGGCGACACCACAGTGGTGTGATGTGCATAGTATCGCTCAGTGACCGGCGACACCACGGTGGTGTCGTGTGCATAGTATCGCTCAGTGACTGGCGACAACACGATGATGTCGTGTGCATAGTATCGCTCAGGGACCGGCGACAACACGGTGGTGTCGTGTGCATAGTATCGCTCAGTGACTGACAACACTACAGTGGTGTCGTGTGCATAATATCGCTCAGTGACCGGCGACACCACAGTGGTGTCGTGTGCATAGTATCGCTCAGTGACCGGCGACAACACGGTGGTGTCATGTGCATAGTTTTGCTCAGTGACCAGCGACAATACGGTGGAGACGTGTGCATAGTATCGCACAGTGACCGGCGACACCACAGTGGTGTTGTGTGCATAGTATTGCTCAGTGACCGGCGACAATATGGTGGTGTCGTGTGCATAGTATCGCTCAGTGACCGGCGACACCACAGTGGTGTCGTGTGCATAATATCGCTCAGGGACCGGCGACAACGCGGTGGTGTCGTGTGCATAGTATCGCTCAGTGACTGACAACACTACAGTGGTGTCGTGTGCATAATATCGCTCAGTGACCGGCGACACCACAGTGGTGTTGTGTGCATGGTATCGCTCAGTGACCGGCGACACCACAGTGGTGTCGTGTGCATAGCATCGCTCAGTGACCGGCGACAACACGGTGGTGTCATGTGCATAGTATTGCTCAGTGACCAGTGACAATACGGTGGAGTCGTGTGCATAGTATCGCTCAGTGACCGGCGACACCACAGTGGTGTTGTGTGCATAGTATTGCTCAGTGACCGGTGACAACATGGTGGTGTCGTGAGCATAGTATCGCTCAGTGACCGGCGACACCACAGTGGTATCATGTGCATAGTATCGCTCAGTGATCGGCGACACCACAGTGGTGTCGTGTGCATAGTATCGCTCAGTTACCGGCGACAACACCGTGGTGTCGTGTGCATAGTATCGCTCAGTGACAGGCGACACCACAGTGGTGTCGTGTGCATAGTATCACTCAGTGACCCTTCGACAACATGGTGGTGTCGTGTGTATAGTATCGCTCAGTGACCGGCGACACCACAGTAGTGTCGTGTGCATAGTATCGCTCAGTGACCGGCGACAACACAGTGGTGTCGTGTGCATAGTATCGCTCAGTGACCGGCGACAACACGGTGGTGTCGTGTGCATAGTATCGCTCAGGGACCGGCGACAACACGGTGGTGTCGTGTGCATAGTATCGTTCAGTGACTGACAACACTACAGTGGTGTCGTGTGCATAATATCGCTCAGTGACCGGCGACACCACAGTGGTGTCGTGTGCATAGTATCGCTCAGTGACCGGCGACAAAACGGTGGTGTCATGTGCATAGTATCGATCAGTGACCAGCGGCAATACAGTGGAGTCGTGTGCATAGTATCGCTCAGTGACCGGCGACAACACGGTGGTGTCGTGTGCATAGTATCGCTCAGTGACCGGCGACAACACGGTGGTGTCATGTGCGTAGTATCGATCAGTGACCAGCGACAATACAGTGGAGTCGTGTGCATAGTATCGCTCAGTGACCGGCGACAACACGGTGGTGTCATGTGCATAGTATCGCTCAGTGACCAGCGACACCACGGTCGTCTCATGTGCATAGTATCACTCAGTGACCAGCGACACCACGGTGGTGTCGTGTGCATAGTATCGCTCAGTGACCGGCGACACCACAGTGGTGGCGTGTGCATTGTATCGCTCAGTGACCGAAGACAACACGGTGGAGTCGTGTGCATAGTATCGCTCAGTGACCGGCGACCACACGGTGGTGTCATGTGCATGGTATCGCTTAGTGACCAGCGACAATACGGTGGGGTTGTGTGCATAGTATCGCTCAGTGACCGGCGACACCAAAGTGGTGTCGTGTGCATAGAATCACTCAATGACAGGCGACAACACGGTGGTGTCGTGTGCATAGTATCGCTCAGTGACCGGCGACAACATGTTGGTGTCGTGTGCATAGTATCGCTCAGTGACCGGAGACCCAACAGTGGTGTCCGGTGCATAGTATCGCTCAGTGACCAGCGACACCACAGGGGTGTCATGTGCATAGTATCGCTCTGTGACCGGCGACACCAAAGTGGTGTCGTGTGCATAGAATCACTCAGTGACCGGCGACAACACGGTGGTGTCATGTGCATAGTATCGCTCAGTGACCGGCGACACCACGGTGGTGTCGTGTGCATAGTATCGCTCAGTGACTGGCAACACTACAGTGGTGTCGTGTGCGTAGTATCGCTCAGTGACCAGCGACATCACAGTGGTGTCGTGTGCATAGTATCACTGAGTGACCGGCGGCACCACAGTGGTTTCGTGTACATAGTATCGCTCAGTGACCGGCGACAACACAGTGACGTCGTGTGCATAGAATCACTCAGTGACCGGCGACACCACGGAGGTGTCGTGTCCATAGTATCGCTCAGTGACCGGCGGCACCACAGTGGTGTCGTGTGCATAGTATCGCTCAGTGACCGTTGTCACCACAGTGGTGTTGTGTGCATAGTATCGCTCAGTGACCGGTGTCACCACGGTGGTCTGGTGTGCATACTACCGATCAGTGACCGGCGACACCACGGTGGTGTCGTGTGCATAGTATCGCTCAGTGACCGGCGACAACACAGTGACGTCGTGTGCATAGTATCACTTAGTGACCGGCGACACCACGGTGGTGTCGTGTCCATACTATCGCTCAGTGACCGGCGACACCACAGTGGTGTCGTGTGCATAGTATCGCTCAGTGGCCGGCGACACCACAGTGGTGTCGTGTGCATAGTATCACCCAGTGACCGGCGACACCACAGTGGTGTCGTGTGCATAGTATCGCTCAGTGACCGGCGACACGACAGTGGTGTCGTGTGCATAGTATCGCTCAGTGACCGGTGTCACCACAGTGGTGTTGTGTGCATAGTATCGCTCAGTGACCGGTGTCACCACGGTGGTCTGGTGTGCATACTACCGATCAGTGACCGGCGACACCACGGTGGTGTCGTGTGCATAGTATCGCTCAGTGACCGGCGACAACACAGTGACGTCGTGTGCATAGTATCACTTAGTGACCGGCGACACCACGGTGGTGTCGTGTCCATACTATCGCTCAGTGACCGGCGACACCACAGTGGTGTCGTGTGCATAGTATCGCTCAGTGGCCGGCGACACCACAGTGGTGTCGTGTGCATAGTATCACCCAGTGACCGGCGACACCACAGTGGTGTCGTGTGCATAGTATCGCTCAGTGACCGGCGACACGACAGTGGTGTCGTGTGCATAGTATCGCTCAGTGACCGGTGTCACCACAGTGGTGTTGTGTGCATAGTATCGCTCAGTGACCGGCGACACCGCAGTGGTATCATGTGCATAGTATCGCTCAGTGATCGGCGACACCACAGTGGTGTCGTGTGCATAGTATCGCTCAGTTACCGGCGACAACACCGTGGTGTCGTGTGCATAGTATCGCTCAGTGACAGGCGACACCACAGTGGTGTCGTGTGCATAGTATCACTCAGTGACCCTTCGACAACATGGTGGTGTCGTGTGTATAGTATCGCTCAGTGACCGGCGACACCACAGTAGTGTCGTGTGCATAGTATCGCTCAGTGACCGGCGACAACACAGTGGTGTCGTGTGCATAGTATCGCTCAGTGACCGGCGACAACACGGTGGTGTCGTGTGCATAGTATCGCTCAGGGACCGGCGACAACACGGTGGTGTCGTGTGCATAGTATCGTTCAGTGACTGACAACACTACAGTGGTGTCGTGTGCATAATATCGCTCAGTGACCGGCGACACCACAGTGGTGTCGTGTGCATAGTATCGCTCAGTGACCGGCGACAAAACGGTGGTGTCATGTGCATAGTATCGATCAGTGACCAGCGGCAATACAGTGGAGTCGTGTGCATAGTATCGCTCAGTGACCGGCGACAACACGGTGGTGTCGTGTGCATAGTATCGCTCAGTGACCGGCGACAACACGGTGGTGTCATGTGCGTAGTATCGATCAGTGACCAGCGACAATACAGTGGAGTCGTGTGCATAGTATCGCTCAGTGACCGGCGACAACACGGTGGTGTCATGTGCATAGTATCGCTCAGTGACCAGCGACACCACGGTCGTCTCATGTGCATAGTATCACTCAGTGACCAGCGACACCACGGTGGTGTCGTGTGCATAGTATCGCTCAGTGACCGGCGACACCACAGTGGTGGCGTGTGCATTGTATCGCTCAGTGACCGAAGACAACACGGTGGAGTCGTGTGCATAGTATCGCTCAGTGACCGGCGACCACACGGTGGTGTCATGTGCATGGTATCGCTTAGTGACCAGCGACAATACGGTGGGGTTGTGTGCATAGTATCGCTCAGTGACCGGCGACACCAAAGTGGTGTCGTGTGCATAGAATCACTCAATGACAGGCGACAACACGGTGGTGTCGTGTGCATAGTATCGCTCAGTGACCGGCGACAACATGTTGGTGTCGTGTGCATAGTATCGCTCAGTGACCGGAGACCCAACAGTGGTGTCCGGTGCATAGTATCGCTCAGTGACCAGCGACACCACAGGGGTGTCATGTGCATAGTATCGCTCTGTGACCGGCGACACCAAAGTGGTGTCGTGTGCATAGAATCACTCAGTGACCGGCGACAACACGGTGGTGTCATGTGCATAGTATCGCTCAGTGACCGGCGACACCACGGTGGTGTCGTGTGCATAGTATCGCTCAGTGACTGGCAACACTACAGTGGTGTCGTGTGCGTAGTATCGCTCAGTGACCAGCGACATCACAGTGGTGTCGTGTGCATAGTATCACTGAGTGACCGGTGGCACCACAGTGGTTTCGTGTACATAGTATCGCTCAGTGACCGGCGACAACACAGTGACGTTTTGTGCATAGAATCACTCAGTGACCGGCGACACCACGGAGGTGTCGTGTCCATAGTATCGCTCAGTGACCGGCGGCACCACAGTGGTGTCGTGTGCATAGTATCGCTCAGTGACCGTTGTCACCACAGTGGTGTTGTGTGCATAGTATCGCTCAGTGACCGGTGTCACCACGGTGGTCTGGTGTGCATACTACCGATCAGTGACCGGCGACACCACGGTGGTGTCGTGTGCATAGTATCGCTCAGTGACCGGCGACAACACAGTGACGTCGTGTGCATAGTATCACTTAGTGACCGGCGACACCACGGTGGTGTCGTGTCCATACTATCGCTCAGTGACCGGCGACACCACAGTGGTGTCGTGTGCATAGTATCGCTCAGTGGCCGGCGACACCACAGTGGTGTCGTGTGCATAGTATCACCCAGTGACCGGCGACACCACAGTGGTGTCGTGTGCATAGTATCGCTCAGTGACCGGCGACACGACAGTGGTGTCGTGTGCATAGTATCGCTCAGTGACCGGTGTCACCACAGTGGTGTTGTGTGCATAGTATCGCTCAGTGACCGGTGTCACCACGGTGGTGTCGTGTGCATAGTACCGCTCAGTGACCGGCGACACCACGGTGGTGTCGTGTGCATAGTATCGCTCAGTGACCGGCAAAACCACGGTGGTGTCATGTGCATAGTATCGCTCAGTGACCAGCGACACCGCAGTGGTGTCATGTGCATGGTATCGCTCAGTGACTGAAGATACCGCAGTGGTGTCGTGTGCATAGTAATGCTCCATGACCGGCGACACCACGCTGGTGTCGTGTGCATTGTATCGCTCAGTGACCAGCGACAACAAGGTGGTATCGTGTTCATAGTATCACTCAGTGACCGGCGACACCACGGTGGTGTCATGTGCATAGTATCGCTCAGTGACCGGCGACAACACAGTGGTGTCGTGTGCATAGTATCGCTCAGTGACCGGCAACACCACAGTGGCGTCATGTGCATAGTATCGCTCAGTGACCGGCGACACCACGGTTGTGTCGTGTGCATAGTATCGCTCAGTGACCGGCGACACCACGGTGGTGTCATGTGCATATTATCGCTCAGTGACCGGCGACACCACAGTGGTTTAGTGCGCATAGTATCGCTCAGTGGCTGACGATACCACAGTGGTGTCATGTGCATAGTATCGCTCCATGACCGGCGACACAACGCTGGTGTCGTGTGCATTGTATCGCTCAGTGACCAGCGACAACACGGTGGTATCGTGTGCATATTATCGCTCAGTGACCGGCGACACCACGGTGGTGTCATGTGCATAGTATCGCTCAGTGACCGGCGACACCATAGTGGTGTCGTGTGCATAGTATCAGCTCAGTGACCGGTGTCACCACGATGGTGTCGTGTGCATAGTATCGCTCAGTGGCCGGCGACACCACAGTGGTGTCGTGTGCATAGTATCGCTCAGTGACCGGCGACACCGCAGTGGTTTAGTGTGCATAGTATCGATCAGTGACCGGTGTCACCACGGTGGTGTCGTGTGCATAGTACCGCTCAGTGACCGGCGACACCATGGTGGTGTCGTGTGCATAGTATCGCTCAGTGACCGGCGACACCACGGTGGTGTCGTGTGCATAGTATCGCTCAGTGACCGGCGAGACCACAGTGGTGTCGTGTGCATGGTATCGCTCAGTGACCGGCGACACCACAGTGGTATAGTGTGCATAGTATCGCTCAGTGGCCAGTGTCACCACGGTGGTGTCGTGTGCATAGTATCGCTCAGTGACCGGTGTCACCACGGTGGTGTCGTGTGCATAGTACCGCTCAGTGACCGGAGACACCACGGTGGTGTCGTTTGCATAGTATCGCTCAGTGACCGGCGACACCACGGTTGTGTCGTGTGCATAGTATCGCTCAGTGACTGGCGACACCACGGTGGTGTCATGTGCATAGTATCGCTCAGTGACCGGCGACACCACAGTGGTTTAGTGTGCATAGTATCGCCCAGTGGCCGGCGATACCACAGTGGTGTCGTGTGCATAGTATCGCTCCATGAGCGGTGACACCACGCTGGTGTCGTGTGCATTGTATCGCTCAGTGACCAGCGACAACACGGTGGTATCGTGTGCATAGTATCGCTCAGTGACCGGCGACACCACGGTGGTGTCATGTGCATAGTATCGCTCAGTGACCGGCGACACCACAGTGGTTTCGTGTGCATAGTATCGCTCAGTGACCGGCGACACCACAGTGGTGTCGTGTGTGTAGTATCGCTCAGTGACCCGCGACACCACGGTCGTGTCGTGTGCGTAGTATCGCTCAGTGACCGGAGACACCACATTGGTGTCATGTGCATAGTATCGCTTAGTGACCGGCGATACCAAAGTGGTGTCTTGTGCATATTATCGCTCAGTGACCGGCGACACCACAGTGGTGTCATGTGCATAGTATCGCTCAGTGACCGGCGACACCACAGTGGTGTCGTGTGCATAGTATAACTCAGTGACCCGCGACACCACAGTGGTGTCGTGTGCATAGTATCGCTCTGTGACCGGTGACACCACGCTGGTGTCGTGTGCATAGTACAGCTCAGTGACCGGCTACACCACGGTGGTGTCGTGTGCATAGTATCGCTCAGTGACCGGCGACACCACGGTGGTGTCAGGTGCATAGTATCGCTCAGTGACCAGCGACACCGCAGTGGTGTCGTGTGCATGGTATCGCTCAGTGACTGGCGATACCGCAGTGGTGTCGTGTGCATAGTATCGCTCCATGACCGGCGACACGACACTGGTGTCGTGTGCATTGTATCGCTCAATGACCAGCGACAACACGGTGGTATCGTGTGCATAGTATCGCTCAGTGACCGGCAACACCACAGTGGTGTCGTGTGCATAGTATCGCTCAGTGACCGGCGACAACACGGTGGTGTCGTGTGCATAGTATCGCTCAGTGACCGGCGACAACACGAAGGTGTCGTGTGCATAGTATCGCTCAGTGACCGGCGACACCACAGTGGTGTCG
Source organism: Schistocerca serialis cubense (assembly GCF_023864345.2). Taxonomy (NCBI): domain Eukaryota; kingdom Metazoa; phylum Arthropoda; class Insecta; order Orthoptera; family Acrididae; genus Schistocerca; species Schistocerca serialis. The sequence goes on along the minus strand of NC_064646.1, from coordinate 467,509,341 downwards.
TGTGCATAGTATCGCTGAGTGACCGGCGACACCACAGTGGTTTCGTGTGCATAGTATCGCTCAGTGACCGGCGACAACACAGTGACGTCGTGTGCATAGTATCACTCAGTGACCGAAGACACCACGGAGGTGTCGTGTCCATAGTATCACTCAGTGACCGGCGACACCACAGTGGTGTCGTGTGCATAGTATCGCTCAGTGACAGGTGTCACCACAGTGGTGTTGTGTGCATAGTATCGCTCAGTGACCGGTGTCACCACGGTGGTGTCGTGTGCATAGTATGGCTCAGTGACCAGCGACAACACAGTGACGTCGTGTGCATAGTATCACTCAGTGACCGGCGACACCACGGTGGTGTCGTGTCCATAGTATCGCTCAGTGACCGGCAACACCACAGTGGTGTCGTGTGCATAGTATCGCTCAGTGGCCGGCGACACCACAGTGGTGTCGTGTGCAAGGTACCGCTCAGTGACCGGCAACACCACAGTGGTGTCGTGTGCATAGTATCGCTCAGTGACCGGCGACACCACAGTGGTGTCGTGTGCATAGTATCGCTCAGTGACCGGCGACACCACAGTGGTGTCGTGTCCATAGTATCGCCCAGTGACCGGCGACACCACAGTGGTGTCGTGTGCATAGTATCGCTGAGTGACCGGCGACACGACAGTGGTGTCGTGTGCATAGTATCGCTCAGTGCCCGGCGTCACCACAGTGGTGTTGAGTGCATAGTATCGCTCAGTGACCGGTGTCAACACGGTGGTGTCGTGTGCATAGTACCGCTCAGTGACCGGCGACACCACGGTGGTGTCGTGTGCATAGTATTGCTCAGTGACCGGCGACACCACGGTGGTGTCATGTGCATAGTATCGCTCAGTGACCAGCGATACCGAAGTGGTGTCGTGTGCATGGTATCTCTCAGTGACTGACGATACCGCAGTGGTGTCGTGTGCATAGTATCGCTCCATGACCGGCGATACCACGCTAGTGTCGTGTGCATTGTATCGCTCAGTGACCAGCGACAACACGGTGGTATCGTGTGCATAGTATCGCTCAGTGACCGGCGACACCACGGTGGTGCCATGTGCATAGTATCGCTCAGTGACCGGCGACACCGCAGTGGTGTCGTGTGCATAGTATCGCTCAGTGACCGGCAACACCACAGTGGTGTCGTGTGCATAGTATCGCTCAGTGACCGGCGACACCACGGTTGTGTCGTGTGCATAGTATCGCTCAGTGAACGGCGACACCACGGTGGTGTCATGTGCATAGTATCGCTCAGTGACCGGCGACACCACAGTGGTTTAGTGCGCATAGTATCGCTCAGTGGCCGGCGATACCACAGTGGTATCATGTGCATAGTATCGCTCCATGACCGGCGACACAACGCTGATGTCGTGTGCATTGTATCGCTCAGTGACCAGCGACAACACGGTGGTATCGTGTGCATAGTATCGCTCAGTGACCGGCGACACCACGGTGGTGTCATGTGCATAGTATCGCTCAGTGACCGGCGACACCATAGTGGTGTCGTGTGCATAGTATCGCTCAGTGACCGGCGACAACATGGTGCTGTCGTGTGCATAGTATCGCTCAGTGACCAGTGTCACCACGGTGGTGTCGTGTGCATAGTATCGCTCAGTGGCTGGCGACACCACAGTGGTGTCGTGTGCATAGTATCGCTCAGTGACCGGCGACACCACAGTGGTTTAGTGTGCATAGTGTCGCTCAGTGACCGGTGTCACCATGGTGGTGTCGTGTGCATAGTACCGCTCAGTGACCGGCGACACCATGGTGGTGTCGTGTGCATAGTATCGCTCAGTGACCCGCGTCACCCTGGTCGTGTCGTGTGCATAGTATCGCTCAGTGACCGGAGACACCACATTGGTGTCATGTGCATAGTATCGCTTAGTGACCGGCGATACCAAAGTGGTGTCTTGTGCATATTATCGCTCAGTGACCGGCGACACCACAGTGGTGTCGTGTGCATAGTATCGCTCAGTGACCGGCGACACCACAGTGGTTTAGTGTGCATAGTGTCGCTCAGTGACCGGTGTCACCACAGTGGTGTCGTGTGCATAGTACCGCTCAGTGACCGGCGACGACACGGTGGTATCGTGTGCATAGTATCACTCAGTGACCCGCGACACCACGGTCGTGTCGTGTGCATAGTATCGTTCAGTGACCGGCGACACCACAGTGGTGTCGTGTGCATAGTATCGCTCTGTGACCGGCGACACCACGCTGGTGTCGTGTGCATTGTATCGCTCAGTGATCAGCGACAACACGGTGGTATCGTGTGCATTGTATCGCTCAGTGACCGGCGACACCATGGTGGTGTCATGTGCATAGTATCGCTCAGTGACCGGCGACATCACAGTGGTGTCGTGTGCATAGTATCGCTCAGTGACCAGCGATACCACAGTGGTGTCGTGTGAATAGTATCGCTCAGTGACCCGCGACACCACGGTCGTGTCGTGTGCGTAGTATCGCTCAGTGACCAGGGACACCACAGTGGTGTCATGTGCATAGTATCGCTTAGTGACCGGCGATACCAAAGTGGTGTCTTGTGCATATTATCGCTCAGTGACCGGCGACACCACAGTGATGTCATGTGCTTAGTATCGCTCAGTGACCGGCGATACCACAGTGGTGTCGTGTGCATAGTATCGCTCCATGACCGGCGACACCACGCTGGTGTCGTGTGCATTGTATCGCTCAGTGACCAGCGACTACACGGTGGTATCGTGTGCATAGTATCGCTCAGTGACCAGCGACACCACGCTCGTGTCGTGTGCATTGTATCGCTCAGTGACCAGCGACAACACGGTGGTATCGTGTGCATAGTATCGCTCAGTGACCGGCGACACCACGGTGGTGTCATGTGCATAGTATCGCTCAGTGACCGGCGACGCCACAGTGGTGTCGTGTGCATAGTATCACTCAGTGACCCGCGACACCGCGGTCGTGTCGTGTGCATAGTATCGCTCAGTGACCGGAGACACCACATTGGTGTCATGTGCATAGTATCGCTTAGTGACCGGCGATACCAAACTGGTGTCTTGTGCATATTATCGCTCAGTGACCGGCGACACCACAGCGGTGTCGTGTGCATAGTATCACTCAGTGACCCGCGACACCACGGTCGTGTCGTGTGCATAGTATCGTTCAGTGACTGGCGACACCACAGTGGTGTCGTGTGCATAGTATCGCTCTGTGACCGGCGACACCACGCTGGTGTCGTGTGCATTGTATCGCTCAGTGACCAGCGACAACACGGTGGTATCGTGTGCATAGTATCGCTCAGTGACCGGCGACACCACGCTGGTGTCGTGTGCATTGTATCGCTCAGTGACCAGCGACAACACGGTGGTATCGTGTGCATAGTATCGCTCAGTGACCGGCGACACCACGGTGGTGTCATGTGCATAGTATCGCACAGTGACCCGCGACACCACGGTCGTGTCGTGTGCATAGTATCGCTCAGTGACCGGGGACACCACAGTGGTGTCATGTGCATAGTATCGCTTAGTGACCGGCGATACCAAAGTGGTGTCTTGTGCATATTATCGCTCAGTGACCGGCGACACCACAGTGGTGTCATGTGCTTAGTATCGCTCAGTGACCGTCGATACCACAGTGGTGTCGTGTGCATAGTATCGCTCCATGACCGGCGACACCACGCTGGTGTCGTGTGCATTGTATCGCTCAGTGACCAGCGACAACACGGTGGTATCGTGTGCATAGTATCGCTCAGTGACCGGCGACACCACGCTGGTGTCGTGTGCATTGTATCGCTCAGTGACCAGCGACAACACGGTGGTATCGTGTGCACAGTATCGCTCAGTGACCGGCGACACCACGGTGGTGTCATGTGCATAGTATCGCACAGTGACCGGCGACACCACAGTGGTGTCTTGTGCATAGTATCGTTCAGTGACCGGCGACACCACAGTGGTGTCGTCTGCATAGTATCGCTCTGTGACCGACGACACCACATTGGTGTCGTATGCATTGTATCGCTCAGTGACCAGCGACAACACGGTGGTATCGTGTGCATAGTATCGCTCAGTGACCGGCGACACCACGGTGGTGTCATGTGCATAGTATCGCTCAGTGACCGGCGACACCACAGTGGTGTCGTGTGCATAGTATCGCTCAGTGACCGGCGACACCACAGTGGTGTCGTGTGCATAGTATCGCTCAGTGACCCGCGACACCACGGTCGTGTCGTGTGCATAGTATCGCTCAGTGACCGGGGACACCACAGTGGTGTCGTGGGCTTAGTATCGCTTAGTGACCGGCGATACCACAGTGGTGTCATGTGCATAGTATCGCTTAGTGACCGGCGATACCAAAGTGGTGTCTTGTGCATATTATAGCTCAGTGACCGGCGACACCACAGTGGTGTCGTGCGCTTAGTATCGCTCAGTGACCGGCGATACCACTGTGGTGTCATGTGCATAGTATCACTCTGTGACCGGCGACACCACGCTGGTGTCGTGTGCATTGTATCGCTCAGTGACCAGCGACAACACGGTGGTATCGTGTGCATAGTATCGCTCAGTGACCGGCGACACCACAGTGGTGTCATGTGCATAGTATCGCTCAGTGACCGACGACACCACAGTGGTGTCGTGTGCATAGTATCGCTCAGTGACCGGCGACACCACAGTGGTGTCGTGTGCATAGTATCGCTCTGTGACCCGCGACACCACGGTCGTGTCGTGTGCATAGTATCGCTCAGTGACCGGGGACACCACAGTGGTGTCATGTGCATAGTATAGCTTAGTGACCGGCAATACCAAAGTGGTGTCTTGTGCATATTATCGCTCAGTGACCGGCGACACCACAGTGGTGTCGTGTGCTTAGTATCGCTCAGTTACTGGCGATACCACAGTGGTGTCGTGTGCATAGTATCGCTCCATGACCGGCGACACCACGCTGGTGTCGTGTGCATTGTATCGCTCAGTGACCAGCGACAACACGGTGGTATCGTGTGCATAGTATCGCTCAGTGACCGGCGACACCACGGTGGTGTCATGTGCATAGTATCGCTCAGTGACCGGCGACATCACAGTTGTGTCGTGTGCATAGTATCATTCAGTGACCGGCGACACCACAGTGGTGTCGTGTGCATGGTATCGCTCTGTGACCCGCGACACCACGGTCGTTTCGTGTGCATAGTATCGCTCAGTGACCGGGGACACCACAGTGGTGTCGTGGGCTTAGTATCGCTTAGTGACCGGCGATACCACAGTGGTGTCATGTGCATAGTATCGCTTAGTGACCGGCGATACCAAAGTGGTGTCTTGTGCATATTATCGCTCAGTGACCGGCGACACCACAGTGGTGTCGTGTGCTTAGTATCGCACAGTGACCGGCGATACCACAGTGGTGTCATGTGCATAGTATCACTCTGTGACCGGCGACACCACGCTGGTGTCGTGTGCATTGTATCGCTCAGTGACCAGCTACTACACGGTGGTATCGTGTGCATAGTATCGCTCAGTGACCGGCGACACCACGGTGGTGTCATGTGCATAGTATCGCTCAGTGACCGACGACACCACAGTGGTGTCGTGTGCATAGTATCGCTCAGTGACCGGCGACACCACAGTGGTGTCGTGTGCATAGTATCGCTCAGCGACCCGCGACACCACGGTCGTGTCGTGTGCATAGTATCGCTCAGTGACCGGGGACACCACAGTGGTGTCGTGTGCATAGTATCGCTCAGTGACCCGCGACACCACGGTCGTGTCGTGTGCATAGTATCGCTCAGTGACCGGGGACACCACAGTGGTGTCATGTGCATAGTATAGCTTAGTGACCGGCAATACCAAAGTGGTGTCTTGTGCATATTATCGCTCAGTGACCGGCGACACCACAGTGGTGTCGTGTGCTTAGTATCGCTCAGTGACTGGCGATACCACGGTCGTGTCGTGTGCATAGTATCGCTCCATGACCGGCGACACCACGCTGGTGTCGTGTGCATTGTATCGCTTAGTGACCAGCGACAACACGGCGGTATCGTGTGCATAGTATCGCTCAGTGACCGGCGACACCACGGTGGTGTCATGTGCATAGTATCGCTCAGTGACCGGCGACATCACAGTGGTGTCGTGTGCATAGTATCGTTCAGTGACCGGCGACACCACAGTGGTGTCGTGTGCATAGTATCGCTCTGTGACCCGCGACACCACGGTCGTTTCGTGTGCATAGTATCGCTCAGTGACCGGGGACACCACAGTGGTGTCATATGCATAGTATCGCTTAGTGACCGGCGATACCAAAGTGGTGTCTTGTGCATATTATCGCTCAGTGACCGGCGACACCACAGTGGTGTGCATAGTATCGTTCAGTGACCGGCGACACCACAGTGGTGTCGTGTGCATAGTATCGCTCTGTGACCGGCGACACCACGCTGGTGTCGTGTGCATTGTATCGCTCAGTGACCAGCGACAACACGGTGGTGTCATGTGCATAGTTTCGCTCAGTGACCGGCGACACCACAGTGGTGTCGTGTGCATAGTATCGCTCAGTGACCGGCGACACCACAGTGGTGTCGTGTGCATAGTATCTTTCAGTGACCCGCGACACCACGGTCGTGTCGTGTGCATAGTATCGCTCAGTGACCGGGGACACCACAGTGGTGTCATGTGCATAGTATCGCTTAGTGACCAACGATACCAAAGTGGTGTCTTGTGCATATTATCGCTCAGTGACCGGCGACACCACAGTGGTGTCGAGTGCTTAGTATCGCTCAGTGACCGGCGATACCACAGTGGTGTCGTGTGCATAGTATCGCTCCATGACCGGCGACACCATGCTGGTGTCGTGTGCATTGTATCCCTCAGTGACCATCGACAACACGGTGGTATCGTGTGCATAGTATCGCTCAGTGACCGGCGACACCACGGTGGTGTCATGTGCATAGTATCGCTCAGTGACCGGCGACACCACAGTGGTGTCGTGTGCATAGTATCGCTCAGTGACCGGCGACACCACAGTGGTGTCGTGTGCATAGTATCGCTCTGTGACCCGCGACACCACGGTCGTGTCGTGTGCATAGTATCGCTCAGTGACCGGGGACACCACAGTGGTGTCGTGTGCATAGTATCGCTCCATGACTGGCGACACCACGCTGGTGTCGTGTGCATTGTATCGCTCAGTGACCGGGGACACCACAGTGGTGTCATGTGCATAGTATCGCTTAGTGACCGGCGATACCAAAGTGGTGTCTTGTGCATATTATCGCTCAGTGACCGGCGACACCACAGTGGTGTCATGTGCATAGTATCACTGAGTGACCGGCGATACCACAGTGGTGTCGTGTGCATAGTATCGCTCCATGACCGGCGACACCACGCTGGTGTCGTGTGCATTGTATCGCTCAGTGACCAGCGACAACACGGTGGTATCGTGTGCATAGTATCGCTCAGTGACCGGCGACACCACGGTGGTGTCATGTGCATAGTATCGCTCAGTGACCAGCGACACCACGCTGGTGTCGTGTGCATTGTATCGCTCAGTGACCAGCGACAACACGGTGGTGTCGTGTGCATAGTATCGCTCAGTGACCGGCGACACCACAGTGGTGTCGTGTGCATAGTATCTCTCGGTGACCGGCGAGACCACGGTGGTGTCGTGTGCATAGTATCGCTCAGTGACCGCCGACAACACGGTGGTGTTGTGAGCATAGTATCGCACAGAGGCCGGCGACAGCAATTAGTATCTTTCGCGTTCTGTTGGTGTTTTGTTTAGGTAACAATAAGTTATACACGTCAACAAGTGTTTTGTTTTATAAGTCCTTGTGCCCTTTCATCATAGCAGACGAAAGAGACGTTAGGATTATTTACTATGAGTGCGCGGACGTCATGTCGGACGTTCTGGACGACTTGGCCGATTGGGAAGAAGACGTTCGATATCAAAAAAATGAAAGTGAAGCAGAATCGTAAGAAGATAGTGGAATACGTCTAAGAGGAATTCGTTGAACGCTACGGTTGTCAGCTGATTCAAATGAATCGGACGAAGATGACAGTGCAGAGTGGTCAGATTTTGATTTACCGAGGACCAATAATAAATTTGAAGCACCCCTGGGTCCAAACATATTTCCCAAAGATACACAGAGCGTCGAGGATATCGTAGAATTATATATAGGGATCGATCTATTTTAATATTTTAGCAACGAAACCAACGAGTACTGCAGTCAAAATTGCAATAGAAGGAAACTGGATTTTAAAAAATGCCAAATTTGTGGACGTTACAGGACCCGAACTTAGAAAATGGTTTGGGCTTGCTATCCATATGCGAAATGTAAAAAAAGCAAGGATCGACGATTATTGGTCAACGAATCCGTTGATAGATACACTGATATTTCGCAAAACGATGTTCCGCAACCGATTCAGACAAATATTATCATTTTTAAATTTTTCCGGCAGCAACAATAAACCGGATAATGCCGACCGGCTTGTCAAAGTGCAATTCGTAATTCATTATTTTTCCAAAAAGTTTAAAGAAACGTTTAATCTAAGTCAAAACATCTCAATTGATGAAGGAATGATGCCTTGGCGTTGACAGTTAAATTTTAAAGTTTACAGTCCGTCGAAAATTACGAAATACAGCATACTAATTCGGATGCTGTGTGAATCGAGTACGGGATACATTTCCTCATTCAAGATATATTCCGGCGCTGGACAGCCTTTAGCAAAAACAGTGATGGAAATATTGACACCTTCTGATGGAAAGTGTCATCACCTCTGCATGGATAATTATTATAACAGTGTAGAACTTGCAGAAAAGAAAATTCGAGTTTGTGGGACGATACGGCAAAATGGAAGATTTACGGAAAATTAAAGCGCGCAAAAGTCAATGTGTTTGAAGCCTGTCATCAACGGGAAGTTGACAAGCGGCCGGCGACAAGCCAAGTAATCTGACTTAGCGCTGCCGGCACAAAGCGAATAAATTTGTACGAGACGTGGGGACAGCAAAGTGTTAATGTGTAATGCAGAGCAATGCTGGAAGTGGCCGCCATGAGGTCAACTGCTAACTCTGAGTGACCAATGAGTAAACGGTAGCACACGACATATTTTGGAGCCCTGCATTTAAACTCGTGTCCTAAACTAAGCATAAACTCGTGATGTGTGTTGTATCCGAGGAAATTGCAATGAACAAACTGCAGCAGAAGGTAAATCACGATCCCATTGTTAACTGCGATTAAGGCTAATCTGTACGAGTAAAATCAAGATAGAAAATGTTCAGTTTCAGCGTCATACAACAAACGGTAATTTCTCGCTATCGTTCATCTGTTACCTCATACTGGCTATACGAACTGCCAATTTACTAAACGGTGAGCAGTCCTCTTTGACACTTGGTTATACATTACAGACGATACTGGCAGATTAGGATTGAAAAAAGAATGATAGGAAGAAAAATATGGGCGAATAACAAACATGACAATGAAAATGTTGTGGCAAAGTGTTAGAAATTAAAAGACACATTTAAATCGATCAAATGCATAAAAATAATAATGCGTCTTTTGACTGGGTTTAGAAACAAAAAAGTTCGTTGTATTTCATGAGTTTCGAACCTACGACTTGTTACACGTCAGGTTTATGGTCTTATCACCGCACTACGATACTATGACACAATAAGCTGTTACGTTTATGAATTGCACCATGCAAAAATTTCGCTTCACGTAGTTTCATGCGATAATTTTCAAAATGTAAGCCGATGTCTGAGATTATAATACGAGGGCGGTTTGAAAAGTTCTCAGAATGGAATAGAAAAAAAATACTTACATCACTGAAACATTTTTTTATTTCTCAAGGTAGTCTCCTTGTACATCAACGCACTTTGTCCAACGATGTTCCAGTGACTTGATCTCATCTCAAAAATGTGTTTCCTCCAGGTCTGCAAAATAGTTGTCAACTCCGGCTATCAGTCCTTCGTTTGGAGTGAATCTTCGTCCACCAAGAAAAATTTTCAGTTTTGGGAAGAGATGGAAGTGTGACGGAGCCATATCAGATGAATAAAGCGGGTGTGGCAACAGTTCATACCTTATTTCGTGTAATTTTGCCATGGCGACGACACATGTGTGCAGGCGTGCATTGTCTTGATGGAAGATGACTTTCTTCCTTGCTAAACCTGGCTTTTTTCGCGTATCTTTTGTTTCAATTTGTCCAGGAGGTTAGCATAGTATTCTCCAGTAATTGCCGGCCGGGGTGGCCGAGCGGTTCTAGGCGCTTCAGTCTGGAACCGCGCGACCGCTACGGTCTCATGTTCGAATCCTGCCACGGGCATGGATGTATGTGATGTCCTTAGGTTAGTAAGTAGTTCTAAGTTCTAGGGGACTGATGACCGCACATGTTGTCCCATAGTGCTCAGAGCCATTTGAACCATTTTTTCTCCAGTAATTGTTTGCCCAGTGGGGAGATAATCTACAAATAGAGTCCCCTTCGCATCCCAGAACACTGATACCATCATGACCTTCCCCGCTGAAGGAATTGTCTTTGGTGGCGGAGAACCAGCATGTTTTCACTGATTTGACTGTTGTTTTGTCTCTGGGGTATAGTAGCGCACCCAAGTTTCATCTGTGGTTACAAACTGACGCAAATGATCTTGTTCTTTTCTCCTAAAATGGGCCAAACATTGTTACGATATGTCCATTCTCATGCGTTTTTCATGCAGAGTCAAGAGTCGCGGCACCCATCTTGCAGATAATTTTTTCATTTCTAATTGTTTCAGATGACATCTGGCAAGCATAAGCAGTTTCACGCACTTTCAATCAGCGATCCTCCATGACCATTTTGTGCACTTTTGGAATGATTTCTGGAGTAGTGACACATCTTGGCCGACCACTCCGCGGCTCTCCCAACCAAATTTAAAATCATTTGTCCTCTTGGCAACAGTTGAATATGAAGGAGTCCCCCAATGTATTCTGGAAATCGGCACGAATGTCCTTTGCTTTGATACCTTTCTTTACGAAGTACTTAATCACTGCTCGAATCTCGATTTTTTCCATCTTCGTAAATCACTACGCGGGAACAACAACAGAGCCACACCACCGCCAAAACTCTCTTCCAAGAGTACTGACGTGGCACGTGTTTACAGGCAACAGTCCAATGAGTATCATGTGAATGGTGTCGGCCCACACTTAGCCTTGGTGACAGCTTCCACTCTCGCAGGCATATGTTCAATCAGGTGCTGGAAGGTTTCATGGAGTGCTGCACTGAGGAGCGGTATCGATGTCGGTCGGTGTTCTGTAGGATTCAGGTCAGGACTCTGTGCAGGCCAGTCCATAACAGGGATGTTATTGTCGTGTAAACACTCCGCTACAGGCCGTGCATTATGAACAGGTGCTCGATCGTGCTGAAAGATGCAACCGCCATACCCGAATTGCTCTTCAACACTGGGAAGCAATAAGGTGCTTAAAACATCAATGTAGGCCTGTAGTACCACGCAAAACACGACCACACCATAACACCACCGCCTCCGAATTTTACTGTTGGCACTACACACGCTGGCAGACAATGTTTACCGGGCATTCGCCATATCCACACACTACCATCGGCTCGCCACATTGTGTGCCGTGATTCGTCACTCCACACAACGTTTTCCCACTGTTCAATCGTCCAATGTTTACTCTCCTTACACCAAGCGAGGCGTTGTTTGGCATTTACTGGCGTGATGTGTGGCTTATGAGTAGACGCTCGACCATGAAATCCAAGTTTACTCACCTCATCTACTGTCATAGTACTAGCAGTGGATCCTGATGCAGTTTGGAATTCCTGTGTGATGGTCTGGATATTACGCATTACGACCATCTTCAACTGTCGGCTGTCTCTGTCAGTCAACCGACGAGGTCGGCCTGTACGCTTTTGTGCTGTACGTGTACCTTCACGTGTTCACTTTACTATCACATCGCAAACAGTAGACCTAGGAATGTTTGGCAGTGTGGAAATCTCGCGTACAGATGTATGACACAAGTGATACCCAATCACTGGTCCACGTTTGAAGACCGTAAGTTCCGCGGAGCGCCCCATTCTGCTATCTCAAGATGTCTAACGACTACTGAGGTCGCTGACATGGAGTACCTGGCAGTAGGTGGCAGCACAATGTTTGTTTTTGGGGGTGTCCGGATACTTTTGATCATGTATTGTATCTCTTAAATATTAGACGTAGACAGCTTCAAAAAAATTCAAATGTGTGTGAAATCTTACGGGACTTAACTACTAAGGTCATCAGTCCCTAAGCTTACACACTACTTAACCTAAATTATCCTAAGGACAGACACACACACCAATGCCCGAGGGAGGACTCGAACCTCCGCCGGGACCAGCCGCACAGTCAATGTTTGCAGCGCATCAGACCGCTCGGCTAATCCCGCGCGGCTAGACAGCTTAATCCTCAGTATATTATTTCTGCGTCTCTTTCATAGCATAATAAATCACTCCTTCCATATTAGTGGAATATTTTGAAGACAAGACGCAACCTAATAGCGCAAGCACATTTCAAAAACGGTTGTGCGTTTATACGGGAGCGAAAATCGATTGTGGAAGTACAAAACTAGTTGCCAGAAGCGGATTTCCAGAATTGATTTTGAAGTGTTTGCGTGACCAACCAAATTTTTATCGGTAAATCGGTCTGCGAAATCCAGTTTTCAGATGGAGATACTGATGTACTGGATCGTTCGCTACTACCGAGCGAGGTGGCGCAGTGGTTAGCACACTGGACTCGCATTCGGGAGGACGACGGTTCAATACCGTCTCCGGCCATCCTGATTTAGGTTTTCCGTGATTTCCCTAAATCGTTTCAGGCAAATGCCGGGATGGTTCCTTTGAAAGGGCACGGCCGATTTCCTTCCCAATCCTTCCCTAACCCGAGCTTGCGCTCCGTCTCTAATGACCTCGTTGTCGACGGGACGTTAAACACTAACCACCACCACCACCGTTCGCTACTTGTAAATGTTGAGCAGCGAAGAAGATACTGGGTACATCCTTTATGGATGAAAAAAGGGAAGAAATATGGCACATTCGACGTAATGAAAGAACCAAACGGGTATCCTGAACGTTTCCAGCACTTTTACAGAATATCTGAAAAGCGTTTCTGTATTGCTGAGCCGTTGTAAAAAATTGCTGTTTCGAAGAGCGCGCCGCAGCGCGTAGTGTGAAGCAGTCGCCCTCCGTTTCTGGCGGTGGCGCCGCTGTGGCAATCGCAGCTTTGGTGTCTCCCTCTGGTGGAAAAGGGGAAAGGTTGCCTGTTCACGTGCATTTAAGGAGCGTTATGAGCTCGGCAGTGGGTCAGTCGAGGCGAGTCTAGGTCAGTCACTCGTCACCAGTTGCTGGTCTGCCTCTCGTTCGCATTTGTGCGGCAGTTAGTGTCCGTCTGTCGTTCGGCGTGCTAGTATGTCTGTCGTTCGGATCAAACTTTAAAGCCGCCAAAATGAGAGTCTTGTCACTCCGCCAGTAACAGAACAGCGAGTGGGCGCCCGGTCGGGGCTGAATTCCTGCATCTGAGTCTGCGCGTTAGGCCGCCAGTCTGCTCGAGGTGCCCGGGCAACGGTCATTGGCGGTTGGATCGATCGGTTGGTCGGTCGCGCACTGACACACAAGATGACTTGTCCGTCTTGAGCGTCGGCGCATGTGAGGTCGCCACGTCAGGCCAGCGGGCCGCGCCGTATAGCGAGGGGTAGTGGCTTCGCGGTCGACACGAGAGCAACAGGAGCCAACCCACGACATCGGACTGGCCGGCGCGAGCTGCGACGCCGTGAGACGGGAGATCGGCGCACCTTCCTGCGTCCGTTGAAGCGGCTGGCAGCGGACGGTTCGGGAGAGCATTGGGGGTGCTGCGCCAGGTCTTCACCAGAAATCGCAGTTCATTAGAAGTGACTGGAGATATGTTGTTTCATTTACTTGTTAAAGTCTACTTGTTTCCTTGGTGAGGTCACCAGCCGCTTTGGTTTGGGGTTGTCCGACCATTCTTCTCCGTTTGCCCGCCCGCGGGAAGGTGATTATTTATGAATTGGGTGGTCCGTTTTTCCCTTGTGGAGTAGGGGCGGGTTAGAGCAACCTGCGGTTCGGGTTGTTCAGTAACCTCCCTGTCAATCTGCCATACGTTAATAGCTGCCTCTGCCATGTATGTCGGATTCGGTGTTAACGAATTTATTGCTTGATGTGTAACGGCCGAGTCCTAAAATATGTTTTTATCTTGCCTATCATCTTGAGAGCGGTACATGTGTAATGTAGAGCATGTTTGGCTAACCTTGTACATTTTATGTAAGACTGCATTTCATCGGTTTTTATTTAAATGGTTATTTTAGTATATAAAGTTGCCACCTTCCACCGTAAGAGCTATTTTCTTTAAATTAAGTTGCACCTTCGGTGGCAAGTTAGTCTTTTAATGTTAGTGTTTTGTACCATTTCCATCCCTCCTACAGGGTGCATAGTTTATGTGCTTGTGTGAGTTGTTAAAAATTTTGAGTTTAAAGTAATCTGGTATGTTGCAGATTTGCACCAGTGTAGTCATTCAGAGGCTGTTGTCAGCGGTCGTGACTATGGCCGTGACAAAAGGGAACGGCTAGGTTCTCAGCCTGAAAGCTCATACTGTCAAAAATTTGTTCTTTGGTTCAATTGGTTCAAATGGCTCTGAGCACTATGGGACTTAACATCTGTAGTCATCAGTCCCCTAGAACGTAGAACTACTTAAACCTAACTAACCTAAGGACATCACACACATCCATGAATCCGTTTCTAAAAATAAAAAAAAATAAAAATAAAAAAGAAATAAAAGGGTTTTTAGGAATAAAATTTCCATTTGTTGAAAGAAATTTGATTTGTTTTGTTTTCATCAGTTACCCACTGGCAACTACATCCACGCTCACATAGTGTGATTAAATATGTTATGTTATTGATGAATCGCTAGTAAATAAAATTAATTCTTAAGAAAAAGTTTTGAAAGTAAATTCACGGTTCAATCGTATTAGACAAATAGAAGGTCAACGTTCGGAGAAAAGAAACGAAACTGGATGTTGTGATCATAATTTCCGTTTCTCAAATTATTTTCATTTGACGTAAGTCTAAATATCGCAAATTTTGTGAGAGATATTCAAAATATTAGAGCATTTTTTTCCAAAATCTGATCGTCCGTAAGTATTTCACTCCCGTAGACCAAAAATTCCTCGTTACAGGGCATAATTTCGTACCATGTGATGGAGATTTTGTCCCTAGAGAGAGGAAAAGAAATCCTTTCACACAGAAACCAGGATTCGAGTCATTGCTAAAGCAAAGGATAACGGATTCCCTCTGGACAAGATGGAACCAGAGGATTTGAGGGATCCTAGAGCACTGCTCCAAGGGTTGCAGAGGCTCATTCAAAATTACTGAGTTTGTCTGGCTATACATTTCATCTGACAGCCTTACTACAACGAGGGGAAGGAAGAGTCAATATTCGGTAATCGTAAATTTGTCGAAGCATTGCAAAGAACCCGAGAGATAGGGGGAAAAGAAATCTGCCGTTAGATAACATTACAGTTTTTAATATCCCGCGTGATAAAATTCTGCGAATAAAAAGTGCATCTTCAAATAGCTTACGGGTTTGCTGCCGGGTGACGTCGTTGAACACCGCCGATATTTCGACAGGAGCACACCTTGCCATTCTCAAGGCACAAATGCAAGGAAGAAGAAATGTGCAAGCAAATTTAATACTTCGGTTGACAGAGGAGAAACAAGGAAGACACCACATACAGAACAAGTGCCAACACAAACAAAGATAACCAACATCAGAAAAATCGATAGTTACTATTAATCAACAGGTGACGTAGTACTAATTCTGTCCCTCTGTTTTTTGATGAGAGACAGAGCCGGATTCCAAGCAGCATTTCAACAAAATCCACCATCTCTGTTAATAAGGTTGCTTGATAGTCTGATTTCAACAGCTTCCTTAATAACACTATCGCAATAGCTGGACGTGCAAGCCAGAATCTCCGTGTTGTTGTGTTCCATAGGATGACCGGTGTCAAGGCAATGTTCTGCAATAGCGGATTTGCTCAGGCGTTGTAAGCGTGTGTGATACTCATGTTCAATACAGCGGTCTTCCAAAGTCCTGATTGTCTGACCAATATATGACATGCCACAACTGCAAGGAATACGATAGACCCCAGCCTTACGCAAACCAAGATCATCTTTTACGGACGCCAACAAGGCCTTAATCTTAGAAGGTGGTCGAAAAACACATTTCACGTCGTATTTCCGCAAAATACGGCCAAACCTGTTGGAAATGCTTCCTGCGTAAGGAAAAAAGGCCGTAGACTTACGTGCCATTTCGTTACTATCGTCACTCACCCGTTGCATAGAAGGCTGATGGCGCAACGCACGTTTGATCTGCCTCTCACTACAACCATTCTGACGAAAGGTGACTTCGAGATGTGGTAGCTCAGCTGCCAAACTTTCATGGTCTGAGATAACGTGGGCCCTGTGAACCAAGGTGCGAAGTACTCCTTCACGCTGAGCTGGATGGAGACAACTATCAGCTCGCAGATACAAGTCAGTGTGGGTAGGCTTCCCACAAACAGAATGTCCCAACGTACTATCAGTCTTCCTTTTGACCAACACATCAAGGAAGGGAAGGCATCCATTCTTTTCCACCTCCATAGTGAACTGAATATTCGACTGGATTGAATTCACAATAGGTGACAACGGGCTTCCCATTGCAACTCCATCAGTCTGTTCGTAGTACTGACCACTGAATAAAAAGTAAGTGGAAGTCCATGTCGAAACAAATTTGTTAACTCGACACCAAACTTAACCTCAATTAGCTGCAACGAATCAGAGAGAGGAACGCGAGTTAAAAGAGAAACCACATCAAAACTGACTAAAATATCAGAATCATGTTCTGTGTGTGGTGTCTTTCTTGTTTCTCCTCTGTGAGCCGAAGTATTAAATTTGCTTGCACATTTCTTCTTCCTTGCATTTGTGCCTTGAGAACGGCAGGGTGTGCTCCTGTCCAAATATCGGCGGTGGTCGACGACGTCACCCGGCAGCAAACCCGTAAGTTATTTGAACATTCGATTCGCCGGGAAAAGTTAAGGTCTCAAAAAGTGCATTACTTGATATGCGACAGTTTATTCCATTAGAAAAACGGAATTTCTCTGAGCAAGTGCCGCGTAAATATTGTACTTGCTCGTTTGTCTGACAAAAGTCGTAGATTGTGGGCAGAAAATATCGGCTAATGATGTCTGCACATGTTTAGTGTTAATTGCAAGAGGAATAGTGTCAAATTTTCCGTATCTTCTGCTGCTACTTGTGCAGATTGTTATTGCAATAAACGTTATGTGTTTTGAATTGTGCCGTTGAACCTTCTCAAAATGAGGTTTCTGTCTCTGCAACAGAAGAACCAGACTGTTTCAGCACTACAACGTTGCATCAGCGCAGATTCAGCGTTGTTCATACAGAAAATTAAAATAAATAGTTCTATTTTTTTTAAAAAAAATGGCCTTAACCACCATGGGACTTAACATCTGAGGTCATCAGTCCCCTAGACTTAGAACTACTTAAACCTAACTGACCTAAGGACATCACACACATTAATGCCCGAGGCAGGATTCGAACTTGCGACCGTCGCAGCAGCGCGGTTCCATACTGAAGCGCCTAGAACCGCTCGGCCACAGCGGCCGGCATCTTTTTCAAAGAAAACTTACGTAATTGGGTAACAATTGTTACAAAAATACGCAAATTGGCTTTTTATCTCACCAGTACGCATGCGATAACATGCGCTAGCTAATATACACATCTAAAAAAGTTTTGTATCACCTCGGTTCCGAGAGTTCCGGAACCTGTACAGAAAATTGGAATAGAGATCAACATCATTCCCGCCCTTTTTATTGCTCATGAAAACCACACATTGCCTGTTGTACCACCATACAAAGAGACCTTCAGAGGTGGTGGTCCAGATTGCTGTACACACCGGTACTTCTAACACACAGTAGCACGTCCTCTTGCATTGATACATGCCCGTATTCGTCGTGGAATACTATCCACTAGCTCATCAAGGCACTGTTTGTCCAGATTGTCCCATTGCTCCACGGCGATTCGGCGTAGATCCCTCAGAGTTGAGGGTCATGTCGTCCATAAACAACACTTTTCAACCTATCCCAGGCATGTTCGATAGTGTTAATGTCTGGAGAACATGCTGGCCACTCTAGTCAAGCGATGTCGTTATCCTGAAGGAAGTCATTGACAAGGTTTGCACGATGGGGGCGCGAATTGTCGTTCATCAAGACGAATGCCTCGCAAATATGCTGCCGATATGATTGCACTATCAGTCGGAGGAAGGCATTCACGTATCGTACAGTCGTTACGGCGCCTGCCATGACCACCAGCGGCGTACGTCGGCCCCACATAACGCCACCCCAAACACAGCAGGGAACCTCCACGTTGCTGCACTCGCTGGGCAGTGTGTCTGAGGCGTTCAGCCTGACCGGGTTGGCTCCAAACACGTCTCCGACGATTCTCTGGTTCAAGCATATGCGACAGTCATCGGTGAAGAGAACGAGATGCCAATCCTGAGCAGTCCATTCGGCATGTTGTTGGGCCCATCTATACTGCGCTGTATGGTGTCGTGGTTGCAAAGATGGACCTCTCCATGGACGTCGGTAGTGCAGTTGCGCATCATGCAGCCTATTGCGCACAGTTTCAGTCGTAACACGAAGTCCTGTGGCTGTACGAAAAGCATTATTCAACATGTTGACGTTGCTGTCAGGATTCCTCCGAGCCATAATCCGCAGGTAATGGTCATCCATTGCAGTAGTAGCCCTTGGGCAGCCTGAGCGAGGCATGTCATCAACAGTTCCTGTCTCTCTGTATCTCCTTCATGTCCGAACAAAATCGCTTTGGTTCACTCCGAGACGCCTGGACACTTTCCCTTGTTGAGAGTCCTTTCTGGCACAAAGTAACAATGCGGATGAGATCGAACGGCGCTACTGACCGTCCAGGCATGGTTGAGCTACAGACAACACGAGCCGTGTACCTCATTCCTGGTGGAATGACTGGAAGTGATCGGCTGTCGGACCCCCTCCGTCTAATAGGCGCCGCTTATGCATGGTTGTTTACATCTTTGGGCGGGTTTAGTGACATCTCTGAACAGTAAAGGGACAGCGTCTGTGATACAATATCTATAGTCAACGTCTATCTTCAGAGTTCTGGGAACCGGGTTGATGCAAAACTTTTTTTGATGTGTGTGTGTTTCAAAACTCCGGGTACGAAACCGGGATTGTTCCGTGGCTCATGCCTGGCGTTCTGCTGGTGATACGAAGGTAGGGTCAAATGTCCTGGGATAGGGATAGCCCTTGGGTCAGAGACCATGGGATACCCAACAGAAGGTTCGTCTTAGTGTCACTATCCTATAGTACAGGGTCAAAGTATGAATATTACACACTTTCTCCTGCCTAGGCAAATGGACCCAAATCGGTTGGTTCTTTTCACGTTTCATGTGGTCTACTACGGTGGAACTAAAGGAGCTTATGGAGGCACTATTGATGCATGTGCCGTTCCTTAGAAACCCCCCCCCGACGCCGCCGCCAGAAAAGGGATGTTTTACTGCTTTTCTCGTTTCAAGACCAAACCGCTGATTCAAGACGGCTATGCGTAGCAAATGGGTGAAATTTTTACGGCATATTTATAGAATCACGACCTCGAACAACCTTGAACATTTTCTTGATATCTTTACCAGTTTCTGAGATGCAGAGGTTCAAAGTTACCCTACTTCTGCACGTAGAATTAATTTTGCACCTCAGACCAGGTTATACGTGCACAAAAATTTTGCTTGTACTTCGGTATTACAACGTGGGGTTCCCAGAACCCTCGTGATGATAACGGAGACACTTTACAGCATATTTCTCCGTATTACCTACCTTTATTAACGACGTTTTCGAGTCACATCGCATATTACGTGCATATTTTACGTGCTCATGAAGGGTAAATTTAAAAGTCTATATTTCGGAAACAGATAAAAATATCAAGAAATGTGTCGACGCTGTTCGGGCCGGAGGTCTTAGGAATACAACGTAAAAATCACACCTATTTGCTAGACTCAGTTTTAGTACGAAAAAATGGCAAAAGGAAGCTTTTGCGATTTATAGGCAACCGCCCATGAACTAATAAAGATTTTTCGAAAACAGGAAGATCACACTTCTATATAAACGCCTAGAGAATATACCGTTAAGATTTGAGCAATTTGCTGCAGTTATTGACTGTTTAGATTTCGCCTTGCACTTCCTGTCGATCTCATTTTTGAGACATTTGTATTACTTTTTGCCTGCTTCATTTACTGCATTACTTATATTTTCTTCTTTCATCAATTAAATTCAATGCATCTTTTGTTACCCAAGAATTTCTACTAGCCTTCGTCTTTTTAGCTGCTTGACCCTGTGCTGCCTTCACTATTTCATCCCTCAAAGCTACTCATTCTTCTTCTGCTGTGTTTGTTTCCCTCATTCCTGTCAATCGTTCGGTAATGCTCTCCCTGAAACTCTCTACAACCTCTGGTTCGTCAAGTTGATCCAGGTCCCATCTCCTTAAATTCCCACCTTTTTGAAGTTTCTTCAGATTTAATCTACAGTTCATGACCAATAGATTGTGGTCAGAGTCCACATTTGCCCCTGAAAATGTCTTACAATTTAAAACCTGGTTCCTAAATCTCTGTCTTACCATTATGTAATCTATCTGAATCCTTCCAGTATCCCCAGCCTCTTCCATATATACAACCTTCTTTCATGATTCACCACGTAACTTAACCACTATGTGCTCATAACCCCATTGACAAAACTTTTATACGCAGAAGTTGCACATCCTACCACTGTTACATAACAAACCATACTCGGAACAACGTGTTTGGGACAGAGCCTTTCTGCGGTGCATCGTTGAAACTACATATTTTCTGAATATATACGTATAAATATGAAACAACTCAAGAACGGCGTATTATATTCAAAGGTAGTGGCTCCTTTTCACGCTAATCACTGGTGCGAGAAAGAAAATGTTGTCACAAACTTATGGCATTTTTAACTTTTGTAGCATGGCGTTTTCCCCTTGAGCTCACATTCATAAAGCATGTCGCGTAATTTCAGTAACTGATGTCATATATAGCTTACTTCCATGAATTCGGCATCCTTTTAATAACAAACGACGCACTGCGGCACTCGCCACCAAATACGGAAACATCGTGGTATCCATCACGTCCTTTGAGATTAAAATCTAACTTCACACATAGAATAGATTCTAACCTAAGCTAATCTTCTTGATCCGGTCAATAACCGTCGGATGAGGCAGGACGCGTGGGACCATGATGTCGGCGGATATTATCGGGCAACCTTTGGCGACAGCGTCTGACCACGGTTGTCGGTGCCTTCACTAACTCACTCACTCACTATCCTACCATCAGCTCCTACCAAGTGAAATCAGCACTCATCCCATAAGGCCGTGGTTTTCCGGCCGTCTAGGGTCCAACCGACATGGCCACGAGTCCAGGAGAGGGGCTGCAGGCGATGTCGTCCTCTTAGCAAATGCAGCCACGACGGTCGTCTACCGCCATAACCCATTAACACCAGATTTCATCGTACTGTCCTATCGGATACGTTCGTCGTGTGTCCCACTCACATCCTCACTTCGCACCGCTGCAATTCCAAGAACTGTTCCTTGTAATACTCCTCTGTGTTTTGTGGCTGTCCATTGACAGCTTGGGGCAGCCACAGGAGAGAGGCATACACTGAGGTGAAAACGGTCATGGGGTATCGACGTGTAGAGACAAAGATGGCGGAAGTACCGTGTACACAATGTATAAAAGGGCAGTGCATTTGTACTCAGGTGATTCATGTGTAAAGGTTTCCAACGTCATTATGGCTTCAAGACAGGCACTATCACTCAAACGCCCAGAGGGGTCAAAATGACCCTTTTCGGTTTTTAAGTGCTAGCTATGTTTTGAAGAATGATTCAAGTGACATTTACTTTCGTGACATTTATTTATTTGGCATGTACTTTCAAAAATGCTCAAGTGTGTGTGAAGTCTTAAGGGACCAAACTGCTGAGGTCATCGGTCCCTAAGCCTACACAAAACTTAACCTAACTTAAGCTAAGGCCAACAGAAACACCCTTGCCCGAGGGAAGACTCTAACCTCCGACGGTGGCAGCCGCCCGGACCGTGGCGAGACCCCCCCCCCCTCCTCCCCTAGACCGCGCGGGGTAGCCGCGCGACACTTTCATTATATTAAAAAGCAATGCATTTCACGTAACTGATTATCACTTTTTTCTTGTTTTGGCTTTAGCGCCCAGAGGGGTCGTATTGACCCCTGTAGAAAAAAGCTATGATTTTGTTTATAGTTATGCCATACCATTATCTCATGCATTCTCAAGCCTCGGCTACCTTATTGTGTAGTGCAATAGTTTACTTTCGTTCATATTACTGCCGTATGAAATGAAAACAATGGGCTCGGTTCCTGAGCCGTGGTAAAAATTGCTGTTTCGAACAGCGCGCCGCAGCGCGCAGTGTGGAGCAGTCTCCCTCCGTTTCTTGCGGTGGCGCCGCTGTGGCAATCGCAGCTTTGGTGTCTCCGTCTGGTGGAAAAGGAGAGAGGTTGCCTGTTCACGTGCATTTAAGGGGCGTTATGAGCTCGGCAGTGGGTCAGTCGAGGCGAGTCTGGTCAGTCGGTCAGCCGGCTCAGTGTGGGGCAGTCAGTGTCTGTCGTCCGGAGTGCTAGTATGTGTTAGGCCGCCGGACTGCTCGAGTTTGTTCAGGCAATGGGCATTGGCGGTTGTATCGATCGCTTGGTCGGTCGCGCACTGGGACACAACACGACTTGTCCGTCTTGAGCGTCGGCGCATGTGAGCCGCGCCGTATAGCGAGGGGTAGTGGCTTCGCGGCCGGCACGAGAGCAACAGGAGTCAACCCACGACATCGCTCTGGCCGGTGCGAGCTGCGACGCCGTTACACGGGAGATCGGCGCGCCTTCCTGCGTCCGTCTTAAACGGCTGGCAGCGGACGGTTCTGGAGAGCGTTTTGGGGTTGCTGCGCCAGGTCTTCGCCAGAAATCGCAGTTTATTAAAGGTTAAGTGATTTGTGATATGTTGTTTCGTTTACTTGTTAAATTCTACTTGTGTTCTTGGACAGTCTCTCGTCCCCAGCTTGCTCGTCTGTCTCTCGTCCGCATTTGTTAGGCATTTAGTGTCTGTCTGTCGGTCTGCCGTACGTTAATAGCTGCCTCTGTTATTTTTTTCGGATTCGGTGTTAACTGATTTATTGCTTGACATGTAACTGCCGAACTCCTGAAATACGTTTTTATCTTGCATATCATCTCGACAGGAGGTATATGTGTAATGTAGAGCATGTTTGTATATTTTACGCAAGATTGCATTTCATGGGTTTTTATTTAAATGGTCATTTTAGTATATAAAGTTGCCACCCTTCCACCGTAAGAGTTTTTTAAATCAAGTTGCACCTTCGGTGGCAAGTTAATTTTCTTTTAATGTTACTGTTTTTACCATTTCCATCCCACCTACGGAGTGCATAGTGTATGTGCTTGTGTGAGTTGTTAATGTTTGTTTTGTTTAAAGTAATTTGGTGTGTTGCAGATCTGCACCAGTGTAGTCTTTCAGAGGTTGTTGTGAGCGGTCGTGACTACGGCCGTGTTAAAAGGGAGCTGCAAGGTTCTCAGCCAGAAAGCTCATACTGTCAAAATATATATATATATATATATATATATATATATATATATATATATATATATATATATATATATTATTTATGCCTCTGAATAAATTGTAACTTGATATTTAGTGGGTGCTTTCTGATTATAATTTTTAAATCTGTTTTTTTAAGAAAGTGTTTTTAGGAATAAAATTTCAATTTGTTGAAAGAAATTTGTTTTCATCAGTTACCCACTGGCAACTACTTCCACGCTCACATAGTGTGATTAAATGTTTTAATGTTCTTGATGAATCGCTAGTAAATAAAGTAAATTCTTTAAGAAAAGGTTTTGAAAGTAAATCCACGGTTCAATTCCCTTGCAAGGATTAGGCTCTCAAAGGTGATTGTGAGCTGAAGATTGAAATGAATCGGAAAGAGCATTTACGAGATGAAGAGATTCTTGCAGAGCTATAAAGAGTTACGGAGTGTGATTCAGATGGTAGTGAACTTTTTGCTGACGATTCAGAGGAAGAGCTTTTACGGTAGACATTGAGAGAAGATGAATCATATAATACTAATGATTTTGATTCTTCAGATACAGATAATGGAAGTTTACAGTCTAGTAAGTATATTATTAAATGGCTCTAAGCACTATGGGACTTAACAGCTGATGTCATCTGTCGCCTAAACTTAGAACTACTTAAACCTAATGACATCACACACATCCATGCCCGAGGCAGGATTCGAACCTGCGACCGTAGCAGCAGCGCGGTTCCGGACTGAAGCGCCTAGAACCGCTCGGCCACAGCGGCCGTCAATATACGAGCAGCTCTTCCCAAGAAAAACTAGGTGCCCTTTCACACAACTCATGGCTTCAAAGCCAGACAAGTATCGGCAAAAATACTGGTTAGCTGTAGATGTTGAGAGCAAGTGTATACCCAATGGTTTTCCTTATCTTGGTAAGGATACTGCACGATCCCAAGACGAAAGGGTTCCAGATGTAGTGATGCGTCTTATGGAACCATTTCTGGGTAAAGGCATAAATGTCACTACAGACAATTACTTAACTTCACTCAAACTAGCCAAAAAATTGAAAGAAAAATCAACCTCCATTGTAGGAACAACAAAAAAGCAAGAAGAGAAATACCACATGCTCTGAAGTCCTTGAAGAGTCCTCTGTATTCCACAATAGTGTTAAAACGTGATGATATTACCTTGGCAGTCTATCAAGGAAAGAAAGCAAAAAATGTGCTAGTAATGTATTCCCTTCGTCCTAGTGTTACCATAAATACAAATGAGAAAAAATCTCCACAAACTGTATGTTATTACAACAAAACAGATTTGGGGTTGACATAGTAGACAAAATGGCGAACCAGTATTTAGTCAAGGCTTCCTCAAGAAGATGGCCAGTGCAATCCTACAATATCATTGACTTAGAAGGAATAAATGCGTATGTAGAACTTAGAGCTGTTACTGGGAAGAAGATCAAAAAAGACATTTTATTCAGCAGCTTGCAGATGAACTACACTCTGAGTATGTGAAGAGTCGCTTTCGTCGCATGACCACAGACAAGTATGAAAAGCATGAAAATGAAGGTGAAGACGAAATGCCACAGAAGCGCCGTAAATGTCAAATTCTCAAATTCTGCAAAGGTAATAAAGCTATTTCCAAGTGCAGTGTTTGTAAGAAGATGGTTTGTGGAAAATGTACAAAGGAGACTGAATACAAATGTGCCATTTGTGTACAACAATGAAGTACCTGAAATTTCTGTCCGCATGAAAAGTTCAATTTTTTATGAATTTTTAGCAAAGAAAAGCCTGTCACTTGCTTACACTTGTCTGGGTGTTAGCAGGTTAGTGAAATTTGTTTATACGTTAATAAATAATATAATTTGTGTCTGTTCTCTTTATTCACAATTCTTCATCTGAAATGGCTATAAATCTTCCAAACATTAAAATATAATAAGCGCTTAAAATTTCGAAATAATAATACAGAACACTTTTTTTAAATGATAGGGGTCAAAATGACCACTCTGGGCGTTCGAGGGGGCAGGCAAAGTCTGCGTGTCCGAGTGTTAACAGACGTTGAACGCAGAATGGTCGATGAGCTAGATGCATGGTACATTCCATCTCCAAAATCATTAGGGAATTCAGTATTCCGAGTGTTACACTGTCAAGAGTCAGCTGAGAATACCAAATTTCGAGCATTACCTCTCACCAAGGACAAAGCGATGTTAGGTTTAAGTAGTTCGAAGTCTAGGGGACTGATGACCTCATATGTTTAAGTCCCATAGTGTTTAGAGCCAGCTCCTGTAGCACGGGGCTGGAACTATTTAAGGAGCGCCAGGCAGAACAATCGGGACAGAAACCAGACTGTCGCCGTGTGTTTTAATTGTGCCTGTCTATTTCCTAAGTGTTTTTAATCAGCATCGCTGATCGCTCTGTTTTTTATGTTTTCTTCACAACTTTTCGCCATGTACCAGTTTTAAAACCACCGTTTTATCACGTATCTTTATTGTTATATTTCCTCATTATGTTTTTTAACTTTATCTGTAGGCTGCAGAAAAAAAAAGAATCGGGCAGTTTCAACTTGAACAGCGATATGCTAAGACGATTATTTCGAAACGTATCACGAACAATGACTGCAACTTGTCTGACATGTTTACTGTGGGTATATAGGGCGTGAAGTGTATAGCGACGCGACTTCGATGACTGAAGTGTTATTGTCGACCGTTTACCGTCTAATAAACTTATGTTATCATAGCATACGAAAATGCCCAAGGATGGAAAGAGAAAGTGCCACTTTTTGGACGATTATACAAAAGCGTGATCTTTTGTTAAGAAAGGACATACGGATCAGGAACCGTTGTGTAAGATTTGAATTCTATTAAAACAATTTGTTGACGCCGAAGACAAGTCACCTAAAATTATTTAAGATCTGTTCAGTAGTCCAGTCAGCGAGATTTGCTTCACGTTTCTGCAGTTAAACTTGGAGAAGAGCAAAGCCTCGATAGCTGAAGTAAGAAATATATTAATCGGCACCAAAGATATCTGAAGGAAGGAAAGACTGCCAATTTTATTGGCACTGCAAACCAAGATGAATGTGAACAAATTCAAGAATGAGAACCGTCACCGAGGAACACCTAGCTTGATTTCTAAATTGGAGGAAGAGGCAATGGCTTTCTGTACCGTAGCATTTAATTACTTACGGAAATGAGGTATTTCTATTAATAAATATTATTTGAGAGGATGACGCTATCTGAAATCCCGTATTGAATGGTGGTTGAAAACAGTATTGTATATCTGACTAAAAGTGTTGTGAAGTTTTCAGGCGGCAATTGTTTTCAAGAATGTATGTATGTGAAGAGCTTTTTAAAAACTAAGAGTGACTCGGAAGAATGGAAGCGTTAACACTCCGTGGGAAAAAGGTGGATTTACTTTCTTAGGAAAACCGAAAATCGTCAACGGATATGCCAACTGCTAAATTTACGCGAGTATTTGTTTTCTACTCCCGCACGCAACGCCACCTTCGAAGGAGTACTTTCGCTAACCTTGGGCCAGTGGTCTGTTGAACGAAATCGACTGCTGCCAGGGACTGTGGAATCAATCTTACAGTGCCAGTTTAACTACAAGCTAACTTGCACAGAGCTTTTGCTGAAAAAGGTGAAATCTTCCGAAAAATATGTTGTACCAACTATTTCTGCCGCAACAAGTCCCATGTAATTATATTCTAAATAAGACGTAATTATTTTACAGAATTTTTTTACTTCATTTCTACGGCCCCATCTCAGAGTGTCCCTACGAGATCCCAACTGTATATGACACCTGTAATCATTCCGCTATTTGGCCATTACGTATCGTACCGTAGGTGCAACCACAACGAAAGGGTATCTGTTGAGAGGCCAGACAAACGTGTGGTTCCTGAAGAGGGGCAGCAGCCTTTTCAGTAGTTGCAGGGGCAACAGTCTCGATGATTGACTGATCTGGCCTTGTAACACTGACCAAAACGGCCTTGCTGTGGTGGTACTGCGACGGCTGAAAGCAAGGGGAAACTACAGCCGTAATTTTTCCCGAGGGCAGGTAGGATAGAAAATTTAAAAGGGAAATGGATAGGTTAAAGTTAGATATAGTGGGAATTAGTGAAGTTCAGTGGCAGGAGGAACAAGACTTCTGATCAGGTGAATACAGGGTTATAAATCAAAATCAAATAGGAGTAATGCAGGAGAAGGTTTAACAATGAATAAAAAAGTAGGAGTGACTAGTGAACGCATTATTGTGGCCAAGATAGACACGAAGCCCACGTCTACTACAGTAGTACAAGTTTATATGCCAACTAGCTCTGCAGATGACGAAGAAATTGATGAAATGTATGACGAGATACAAGAAATTATTCAGCTAGTGAAGGGAGAGGAAAATTTAATAGTCATGGGAGACTGGAATTCGATAGTAGGAAAAGGGAGAGAAGGAATCATAGTAGGTGAAAATGGTTTGGGGGTAAGAAATGAAAGATGAAGCCGCCTGGTAGAATTTTGCACAGAGCATAACTTAATCATAGCTAACACTTGGTCCAAGAATCATGAAAGAAGGTTGTATATAAGGAAGAATCCTGGAGATACTAGAAGGTATCAGATAGATTATATAATGGTAAGACAGAGATTTAGGAACCAAGTTTCAAAATGTAAGACATTTCCAGGGGCAGATGTGGACTCCGACCGCAATCTATTGGTTATGAACTGTAGATTAAAACTGAAGAAACTGCGACAAGGTGGGAATTTAAGGAGATGGGTCCTGGATAAACTGACTAAACCAGAGGTTGTACAGAGTTTCAGGGAGAGCATAAGGGAACAATTGACAGGAATGGGGGAAGGAAATATAGTAGAAGAAGAATGGGTAGCTTTGAGGGATGAAGTAGTGAAGGCAGCAGAGGATGAAGCATGTAAAAAGACGAGGGCTAGTAGAAATCCTTGGGTAACAGAAGAAATACTGAATTTTATTGATGAAAGGAGAAAATATAAAAATGCAGGCAAAAAGGAATACAAACGTCTCAAAAATGAGATCGACAGAAAGTGCAAAATTGCTAAGCGGGATGGCTAAAATGTAAGGATGTGGAGGCACATATCACTAGGGGTAAGATAGATACTGCCAACAGGAAAATTAAAGAGACCTTTGGAGAAAAGAGAACCACCTGTATGAACATCAAGAGCTCAGATGGAAACCCAGTTCTAAGCAAAGAAGGGAAAGCAGAAAGGTGGAAGGAGTATATAGGGGGTCTATACAAGGGCGATGTACTTGAGGACAATACTATGGAAATGGAAGAGGACGTAGATGAAGATAAAATGGGAGATATGATGCGTGAAGAGTTTGACAGAGCCCTGAATGCCTGAGTCGAAACAAGGCCCCGGGAGTAGACAACATTTCATTAGAATTTCTGACAGCCTTTGGAGAGCCAGTCGTGACAAAACTCTACCAGGCGAAATACCTTCAGACTTCAAGAAGAATATAATAATTCCAATCCAAAAGAAAGCAGGTGTTGACAGATGTGAAAATTATCGAACTACCAGTTTAATAAGTGACAGCTGCAAAATACTAACACGAATTCTTTACAGACGATTGGAAAAATTGGTAGAAGCCGACCTCGGGGTAGATCACTTTGGATTCCGTAGAAATGTTGGAACACATGAGGCAATACTGGCCCTACGACTTATCTTAGACGATAGATTAACCAAAGGCAAACCTACGTTTCTAGCATTTGTAGACTGAGAGAATGCTTATGACAATGTCGACTGGAATACTATCTTTCAAATTCTGAAGGTGGCAGGTGTAAAATACAGGGAGCGAAAGGCTATTTAGGTTTGTACAGAAACCAGATGGCAGTTATAAGCGTCGAGGGACATGAAAAGGAAGGAGTAGTTGGGAAGGGAGTGAAACAGGGTTGTAGACTCTCCCCGATGTTATTCAATCTGTATGTTGAGCAAGGAGTAAAGGAAACAAAAGAAAAATTCGGATTAGGAATTGAAATCCATGGAGAAGAAATAAAAAGCTTGGAAATTCGCCGATGACATTGTAATTCTGTCAGATACAGCAAAGGACTTGGAAGAGCAGTTGAACGGAATGGGCAGTGTCTTGAAAGGAGGGTATAAGATGAACATCAACAAAAGCAAAAAGTGGATAATGGAATGTAGTCGAATTAAGTCGGGTGATGCTGGGGGAATTAGATTAGGA
Organism: Schistocerca serialis cubense; assembly: GCF_023864345.2. Taxonomy (NCBI): domain Eukaryota; kingdom Metazoa; phylum Arthropoda; class Insecta; order Orthoptera; family Acrididae; genus Schistocerca; species Schistocerca serialis. The sequence goes on along the minus strand of NC_064646.1, from coordinate 467,479,450 downwards.
AATGAGACACTTAAAGTAGTAAAAGAATTTTGCTATTTGGGGACCAAAATAACTGATGATGGTCGAAGTAGAGCGGATATAAAATGTAGGCTGGCAACGGCAAGTAAAGTGTTTCTGAAGAAGAGAAATTTGTTAAGATCGAGTATAGATTTAAGCGTCAGGAAGTCGTTTCTGAAAGTATTTGTATGGAGTGTAGCCATGTATGCAAGTGAAACATGGACGATAAATAGGTTGGACAAGAAGAGAATAGAAGCTTTCGAAATATGGTGCTTCAGAAGAATGCTGAAGATCAGATGGGTAGACCACATAACTAATGAGGAGGTACTGAATAGAATTAGGGAGAAGAGGAGTTTGTGGCACAACTTGACTAGAAGAAGGGATCAGTTGGTAGGACATGTTCTGAGGCATCAAGGGATGAGGAATTTAGTATTGGAGGGCAGCGTGGAGGATAAAAATCGGAGACCAAGAAATGAATACACTAAGCAGATTCAGAAGGATGTAGGTTGCAGTAGGTACTTGGAGATGAAGAAGCTTGCGCAGGATAGTGTAGGATGGAGAGCTGCCTCAAACCAGTCTCTGGACTGAAGACCACAACAACATGTAGACACAGAAAGCAGATGAGCTACCTTCTATTTCTACTGTATACTACGAGTAAATTTCCTTTAATTTCCGTCTATGTCCACAATTTATTTGTTTTTTTTTGTTTTTCTTTGTTTTTTTGTTTTTTTTTTTTTTTGTTTTACAGATTATCGGTTTCGGTCTTTAATGACCTTCAGCAGATCTGTCTCATAAAATCAAAGTCCCAATGCACTGCAGCCATAGTGGCATAGTGAACTATTAAATGCGGAATCAGATCTGTCTCATAAAATCAAAGTACTATGCCACTATGGCTGCAGTGCATTAGGACTTTGATTTTATGAGACAGATCTGATGATGGTCATTAAAGACCGAAACCGGTAATCTGTTAAACAACAAAAAAGAAAAAAATTGTGACCATAGACGGAAATTAAAGGAAACTTATTATATATACGGGTTTAAAATGGCTCTGAGAACTATGGGACTTAACATCTGAGGTCATCAGTCCCCTAGAACTTAGAACTACTTAAACCTAACTAACCTAAGGACATCACACACATCCATGCCCGAGGCAGGATTCGAACCTGCGACCGTAGCGGTCGCGCGGTTCCAGGCTGAAGTGCCTAGAACCGCTCGGTCACACCGGCCGGCTACATATACGGGTCACTGTGTTTTTTCGCGACGATGTCGCAGCTTGTGATACGAGTAAATTGTTGTTAAGTTTTTAATTTATTACTGTTACCATAATTTTCTTTCTGTTTCCTTATTTCATAGAAATGGCGGTCAAACCGTTCATCTTTTAAAGAAAATGAAGCACTGTACTACGTTGCTACGTTACTCCGTAAAAATAGTTGCAGACTAGGGTTGGTGCCAATCTTCAACACGACAGATTTATGGCGACGCGACGACAGGCAGAGATGGCTGCAGAGGCCAGGTGGGGGCATGTCTTGGACGCTGCAAGTGCACGCATACTTACGTCGTGTGTTTTTTGATCGTTTCTGTCGCCGCTGCTATTAAAAGAGCACTGATCGTTTCCCCTATTTTCTATAATAACGCAATATTTCAAACGAATGCAAATTGTACGGATATAAATTACTAACTTTTTTATTTAATTTTATTTTTTTTATTTATTTTTCTTAAAAAAAAAAGGCAACGGCCTTGCCGCAGTGGCTACATCGGTTCCCGTGAGATCACCAGAGTTAAGCGCTGTCGGGCGTGGTCGGCAGTTGGATGGGTGACCATCCAGGCCGGCATGCGCCGTTGCCATTTTTCAGGTGCACTCAGCGTCGTGATGCCAACTGAGGAGCTACTCGACCGAATAGTAGCGGCTTTGGCCAAGAGTACCATCATAACGACCGGAAGAGCAGTGTGCTGACCCCACGCCCCTCCTATCCGCATCCTCCACTGAGGATGACCTGGCGGTCGGATGGTCCAGGTAGGCCACTTGTGGCCTGAAGACGGAGTGAGTGCTTTTTTTTTTAAAAAAAAAAAGGTTTATTTAAAAAGTGAGATTTTAAATCTGCTGCTGCAGCTAAGTGATATTTAGTTTTTTTTTTTACTCTACCATTAGTAAAAAATAAAACACCTGTTAAAACCGAGACCAAACAAATATCGCAAAAAAGCGGTTATCCGGAACTGAAATACCGGTATCGGTTTTAGGCGGGCGGTTTTTCCCATCCCTGCTTCCCCTCCGCTTCTACAGGGCTATTACAAATGATTGAAGCGATTTCATAAATTCACTGTAGCTCCATTCATTGACATATGGTCATGACACACTACAGATACGTAGAAAAACTCATAAAGTTTTGTTCAGCTGAGGCCGCACTTCAAGTTTCTGCCGCCAGAGCGCTCGAGAGCGCAGTGAGACAAAATGGCGACACGAGCCGAGAAAGCGTATGTCGTGCTTGAAATGCACTCACATCAGTCAGTCATAACAGTGCAACGACACTTCAGGACGAAGTTCAACAAAGATCCACCAACTGCTAACTCCATTCGGCGATGGTATGCACAGTTTAAAGCTTCTGGATGCCTCTGAAAGGGGAAATCAACGGGGCTGCCTGCAGTGAGCGAAGAAACGGTTGAACGCGTGCGGGCAAGTTTCACGCGTAGCCCGCGGAAGTCGACGAATAAAGCAAGCAGGGAGCTAAACGTACCACAGCCGACGGTTTGGAAAATCTTATGGAAAAGGCTAAAGCAGAACCCTTACCGTTTACAACTGCTACAAGCCCTGACACCTGATGACAAAGTCAAATGCTTTGAATTTTCGGCGCTGTTGCAACAGCTCATGGAAGAGGATGCGTTCAGAGCGAAACTTGTTTTCAGTGATGAAGCAACATTTTTTCTTAATGGTGAAGTGAACAGACACAATGTGCGAATCTGGGCGGTAGAGAATCCTCACGCATTCGTGCAGTAAATTCGCAATTCACCAAAAGTTAACGTGTTTTGTGCAATCTCACGGTTTAAAGTTTACGGCCCCTTTTCTTCTGCAAAAAAAACGTTACAGGACACGTGTATCTGGACATGCTGGAAAATTGGCTCATCCCACAACTGGAGACCGACAGCGCCGACTTCACCTTTCAACAGGATGGTGCTCCACCGCACTTCCATCACGATGTACGACATTTCTTAAACAGGAGATTGGAAAACCGATGGATCGGTCGTGGTGGAGATCATGATCAGCAATTCATGTCATGGTCTCCACGCTCTCCCGACTTAACCCCATGCGATTTCTTTCTGTGGGGTTATGTGAAAGATTCAGTGTTTAAACCTCCTCTACCAAGAAACGTGCCAGAACTGCGAGCTCGCATCAACGATGCTTTCGAACCCATTGATGGGGACATGCTGCGCCGAGTGTGAGAGGAACTTGATTATCGGCTTGATGTCTGCCGAATCACTAAAGGGGCACATATCGAACATTTGTGAATGCCTAAAAAAACTTTTTGAGTTTTTGTATGTGTGTGCAAAGCATTGTGAAAATATCTCAAATAATAAAGTTATTGTAGAGCTGTGAAATCGCTTCAATCATTTGTAATAACCCTGTATATATCTCGTCGCCGACGGGCCGTCGCGTCGCGCCCTTAACCGCGGTCGCTCTTCTGCCAGCGGGCCTGACGCGCGAGTGTCGACACACGGCGGCGGGCTGCGTGGCGCAGCTGCACGGTGGCGCGTGCAGTGTGACCCGAGCGCCTGCCAGCGGCCAGCTCCACCAGGGCAGCCTCGTCACCGTACGCGGATGCCCGTTTTTCCCAAACAGTGGAAACTCCAGGTAGGAATGCGAACAGTGTAGGGCAAGACAGACTGCTGCCTACGGTAAAGGAGACACGTCGAGTCGCAGGCAGGCGCGGCACAGTCAGTGCCAGCAGAGCTGCGCCCCGTCCAGGAATAGGCGGGGCAGGGGGCGCGGCGCCAGTAGGCAGGCTCCCTGACCGCGTGGGCGGCAGGCGCGTAAGTCGGCCCATCTGCAGTCTTCCTCAAACGAATTAAACTACGCGTTAAAAAATTTGATTCTCGCGCGTCTGATAGCTTTATTCGTCAGTCCCGCGATCAACTGCTTATCATTTCGTTAATGGTTATAGCTACCGTAATATTTCAAAATTGAGCAAGCTACTGGAAGAACAGTTTGCAACAAAAAAATAGAGGTCGCGATGAATCTGCGTTTGGTCCAAGTTATAAGTTGCTGCATACCAAATGTACGAGGGTCATTGAATAATTAAACAGACAAATTGGTCTGGATAAAAAACTGTTAGTAGAGCAAGTTTGGCACTTTTATGGCTATAAGTTGGCATCACTGGGATGAGCCCTGATCAGCTGACGTATCAACATTGTTTTGTTTACAGCCTCAAAAATACATTTCAAGATGGCGAATCTGCTTGAAACGTCCACATTAGTTGAACAACGTTCTCTTATTAGTTTTTTACTTGCTGAAGCAGAGAAACCTGTGAACATATACTGCAGAATGTCTCAAGCTTATGGTGAAGGCAATGTGAATTGTGCAAATTTTCACAAGTCGGTAGAGCAGTTCAAAAATGATCGCGACTCAGTGACTGACGAACATCATTCTGGCTGACCAGTTGCAGATTCAACTCCCTCACTTGAAAGTCGAATTGATGACATTATTTGTGCCGCCCACAGTGTGACTGTGGAAATGATAGTTGATAAGGTTCAAGTTAACACTGGTGTAGTTCATAATGTTATCTGTAACAAGCTGAAGTACCGCAAAACATGTGCAACGTGAGACACAAAGGAGTTGACGTGGCTACACAAGGAAACAAGGTTGAGAGTGTGCACAGAGCTGAACGAACGTTATGAAAGATAAAGTGAGCACTTCCTCAACAAAATTTTAACTAGTGATGAAACTTGGGTTCACTGTTATGAGCCAGAATCAAAAAAAACAAAGCATAGAGCGGAAGCACACCAACACACCTGTCAAGAAAAAATTCAAAACCCAAGTATCGGCAGTAAAAGCCATGTTCACAGTGTTTTGGGGTGCTGAAGGTCCAGTTTTTTGTGATTATCTCGAAGACCAGCGTACAATAAATAGCCAATACTACTCGGATTTGCTTTTAAACAAGGTGAAGCAAGCCATTAGGTATAAATGTCGTCAAGCTCAGGGGTGATTCTTCAGCAAGACAACGCACGTCCTCATATTGCTCAATTAACCCGTGAAACAATCGACAGATTGGGCCTCATCCCCCTTGCAGTCCTGATTTAGCACCGAGTCATTTCCATTTGTTTGGTGCACTGAAGGAGGCATTACGTGGGAAGAGGTTCCAGGACTACGAGGAAGTGAAAAAGTTTGTGGGAAATTGGTTTAAACGTCAACAAAAAGAGTTCTTTGCAGCCGGAATAAAAAATCTTGCAGCCCGTTGAAACAAGTGCATAAATATTCAAGTAGATTATTTTGAAAAGTAGGAAAAGTATTGTTTTGTAAAAATAAACGCTTTTTCCTCCAGACCAATTTGTCTCTTTAATTATCGAATGACCCTCGTAGTTAACATATTGCACTATTCTTAAAACTTGGTGCGAGACCTACAACTCACTCCATTCTCGAGAAAATGGATCACATATACAGCACTCTGTTCCTCTCGTGTGCCCAGATGATAAAGCGAGAATGAAGTATTCGTAATACCCTAGTATCTCATACGGTTTGAGATATTGGTACGATATTTTGGAAAATGACAGCATGCAAAGAGAAGAGTAGGATGCCATATTCTTAATATGCGTAGCTTCCTGATTTAGAGCTATAAAATACAACTAACTACAGATTTTTTCAATGGAAAATTTAATTTTTAAGGGTCATTGACAGTTGGTGAAACAGGAATTGTTACAGATTCCTAGAAACCAGAACAACTTTTCGACACACGGCTCTGACATCCACAATAGGATTCATAAACATTGTAAGAATTGTGGGATGTCTGTATAGAGTATTTGCTCACGTATCTGCAAGAAAATGGTGAGCACCACTTCACCTACTTTGCAGTAGGTGGTGTATCTGTGGATGCCTACTGACCTATATTGAAGAAATACAGAGCAACTGCGGCACGACAAGTGTGAACTACCAAAGTGTTGTGGGATAACCTCCTGCCACGTCTCGTGAGTTAACCGGAGGGTAATTTTCGACACTGTCGGAGATAGTTACAGAATTGGTGATGAAAATGTTGTTTGTTACAACTAGGAAGGAGAAGAATATGACGATTCCAAATTTATATAACAATTTCGTACCTCTACTACTTTTCGATCTCATGCTTGAGAAACTAGAGCATATGAATGTAATGTGAATCTATTTCCTAACGTAAAACTTTTTGCTTGTAGTAGGGCTAATATGCCTTTGATATTGGCACTTCGCGACCTATATTATGTCGTGTTATTTGTGTAAATGAGGTAGATGCCAAAACAGCCTCACTTATTTTGCGTGTGTCACTATTGCTACAATGTTAAAAAGGCGTATTTCGTTTTATCTAGCAGACAGTGACAAAATGGACGTAATCAAATCGAGAAACCACATCAATCTCGGGCACTATTCATATTAACAGCTTTTTCAGTATTAGACAACGCCATTTTGATTTTTCACGTAGCAAAACGTTTGACGAACTCTGAGCAGGTACTTCTTTCGCAGAAAGGCAAGCCGTGTAAAGCAGTGACAAGGTTAGAGACAGAAAAAATTGCTGGGACGTAAGGATTGAAGAAATGTATACCGTCTTGCTTGTCTCTTGTCTTCACTGGCTTTACGTTTCCCATATTTTATTTTGTCACACAAAAGGAAAAGTTACTAGCTAACAGACAGTAAAGATTGGAAATTTTCTGAAGAGTTCTTAGTCTCCCGGTCACATAATCCCATCCAGTATTACTTGTGAGGTTATTTTAAAAAATATATATACACGTTTGAATTCCACGGAGCGAAATACAGTGACGTGCGTTAGAAGAATGACGTATGAAGAGGCGTGGCATTGCACTTCGGCACACTTCAGACTACATACATACATTCGGCCTTTGACTTTTCCATCCATTACTGTTCTTTCCATTGCCTCTTTTCTTTGGAATGTGACGATAATATTTTAACAGATTTTGCCTGACAAGTCTTGTTTTGATGGTGAGCTGCCTCAGGAAGGATTCATTAGTTCGATGTGCTGTCCACGGTATTCGAAGTAATCTTCTACAGTATCATATTTCCAAAGCACCAATCCTGTGATGACCTGCCGTCTTATCGACCAAGTTCCTGCTGCGTAGGTCACGATAGGAAAGATTAGGACTACGGCGAGCCTTGTCTTAGCAGCGATGGAGGCGCCCTTCCACACGCGAGCAAGTTTTGCTGCAGCATTTCTCGCAATGGATAAGCGCTCGCGAATCTCAGGTTTGCAGTCTCCAGTGTCAGTGACAACACATCCTAAAGTACTCGTAGCAACTGAAGACCTGGTAACCAGCGACGTTTGTGACGTCAGATCTGTCGTCATTAGGAGCATCTACAATCATCACTTTGGTCTTTACATTGTTGATTTCAAGACCTAACTAACCTTAACATGGTGGTAATCAGTAGATGCTCGTCTGTTAATTATCAGAGAGTCATCTGTTTACCTGAGATTAATTTTTCTGCCCTACAAAGATGACATTATACAACCTTCAAGAACATACATTATAATGTGCTCACTATATGCATAGAATAATAGTGGAGAGAGAATACAAACTTGTCTCACACCCACATTAATAGAAAAGATGTCTGAGAATGTGTTACTGATTCTTACTGCCCCTGTGTTCGTAAAGTGCAGTTGCTGGATCAGGTATTCCATCTCAATGAGGATAGTCCATAGCTTCGACCATTTCACCTTGTCAAAAGCTTCCTTGTAATCCACTACGCACACCATATTATGTTAGATTCCCTCGCCTCCTCTACAAGCTGTTAGAAGTTTAAGATCTTCTCGCCGGTTCCCTTGCCTGGAATAAAGCCACTGATACTGATGTAGGTAAGAAGGTATTTAGCTTCTCGTTCAATACTGTATAGTAAGCACGAAAGCACGATTTTACTGCCGTGGGAGATAAGGGCCACCGTTCTATAGTTTGCGCAGTCAAGTGCAGAACCTTTCTTCAACAGTGGTATGAAAATGGAGTTGCACCATTGGTATGGGTAGTTTCCAGACATCCAGAGGATGAAACGTTTACAGATACGTTTAAAATATGTATATAAAAGATGAATTTTGATGCTGTTTACAAAGCATCTTTGTTGTTTAAATTAAAATCAAACAACTAAGCGAGTAAAGCAATACATACATATAGATTATAATCAAAAATACAAGGAAAAAAGAAAAAGACGTAAAACACAACATAAACATAAATACAAACCATACATTAAACTAACAAACAATGAATGTTAAGCGCAACTTGTTCATTGATGTACTGACAGCGACTAACTCTCTTGCTTGTACTTTCGGTGCCGCGTCAACACTTAGTTTCTGACAAAAGGAGATCTATGTTTATTTATTTATTTTCCCCTTATAGAGTCCGCTTTCCTTCTCACCTTTTATACATTTACTTACTAGCTGAGAAATCCGGCGTTGCCTGGGTATTTATTTACACAAATCAACCCCTCCTCCCTCATCTCTCTGTCCATATTATCCTTCCCCCTTTTCTGTCCATCACCTCTTACTTCCTCTCTCTGTGCATCTCCTCCTTTCCCGTCTCTCTATCCACCTACTCCTCCCCTTATCTACCTATCCCTCTGTCTTTATAGTCCATAGCTTTGACCATTTCACCTTGTCAAAAGCTTCCTTGTAGTCCACAATGCACATCGTATTATGCTATATTCCCTTGCCTCCTCTTTCTGTCTATCCCTCCCATCCCTGTCAATTACCTCAACCTCTCTCTGTCCATCTCTCTATCAACTTCTTCCATCCCCCACTCTCTGTCTTTCTCCTCCTACCCCTCTCTCTGTGCACCTCCTCCTTTCCTGTCTCTTTCTCAACCTCCTCCTTTCCCCCCTTCTTCTGTCCATCCCCCTTCTCTCTCCATCCCCTCCCCTTCCCCTTCCCTGTCCTTTTCCTGCTCCCCCTCTATCTGTTTACCTCCTCCTCCCACATTTCACTGTCTGTCTCTTCCTCCCCCTGTCCCTGTCCATCTCCTACTCTTTCCTTTCTCTGTCCCCCTCTCCGATCTCTCTGTACCCTTCCCCCTCCCCTATCACTGCCCATCTCCTCCTGTGCACCTTGTCTCTACTACAGGAAGTATGGAACCTCTCATCACTCGTCCACTTGAGTGCGAGTGGCGTGTCAATAGTATGTCTAGGGGTCCTGTACAGGGTAGACAAGGACCAGGGAGGACTCTGGGTGTTATACCGACCCCTCTAACGAATAATTTCAAAGTGCTGGCTTTCACTGAAACTGAAACAGTCAGTGGGACTCACTTCGTCTAATGGGAAACATGCTTTGTCCTCCATCACGAGCAGGCTGACGTAAAATAGTAAGGGGGGGGGGCTTCATTAATCATCGCTAGTCCACATGGCGAATAATAGCACCCTTTGGGAGATGGCAGCAAGTGACAGGGAAGGACATCAGATGCACTCAGTGTGTATGCCTGAGGGCCTCATTCAACATTCATTCCAGCAGCCATTGAGGGAACAGATGCTGAACGAAGAGAGCAAATGAGTAAAGAGTTCGTTGACTATCATAGCAGAATCTTGTAAAACGATCTTTCACAAAACCCAAAGAAATTCTGGTCGTATGTAAAGGTTGTTAGTAGTACCAAAATAAGTGTCGAGTCTCTCATGGATGACACACGAACTAAAATTGAGTGTAGCAAAGTAAAAGCTAAAATACGACGTTCTCAAATGTTCTTTTACAACGGAAAACCCAGGAGAACTGCCCCATTGTAATCCTCAAACCACTAAAAAGACGAATGTATTAAATGTTGGCGTCAGTAGATTGAGAAAAAGTTGAAGTTGCTGAAACTGAACAGAGACCTATGGCCCGATGAAATCCGTATCAGATTCCCTTGTTTTAGCTGTAGCCTATCGAAGATCACTCGAACAGCTGTTGTAAGAAAGCACAGGTCAGATCTGTTAAGAAGAAGGGTAATCCTCAAACCACTAAAAAGACGAATGTACTAAATGTTGGCGTCAGTAGATTGAGAAAAAGTTGAAGTTGCTGAAACTGAACAGAGACCTATGGCCCGATGAAATCCGTATCAGATTCCCTTGCTTTAGCTATAGCCTGTCGAAGATCACTCGAACAGCTGTTGGAAGAAAGCACAGGTCAGATCTGTTAAGAAGAAGGGTAGTAGAAGTGATCCACAAGACTGACGTCCAATGTTCTTGACATCGATTTGTTGTAAAATCTTAGAACGTACTCTGAGTTCAAACGTAATGATACATATCGAACAAAATGATCTGCTCCATGCCAACCAGCATGGCTTTCGAAACTATTGACGACGTGAAATCCAACTTGCATTTTGCTCACGTGATCTAATGGTAGCTCTGGATTAAGGCAGTCAGGTAAATGCAATATTTCTTGATTTCCAGAAAGCATTTGAGTCAGTGCTACATGTACGCTTATTATCAAAAGCAACATCGTATGGTGTGTGAAGCGTAATTTGCGATTGGAATGGTGATTTTCTGATAGAGAGCACACAGCATCTTATCTTGAACGAAAAGTCTTCGAGAGATGAAGAGGTAACTCAGGATGCATGTTGGGACCCCTGCTGTTTATGTTGCATATTAATCTACATCTACGTGTACGGACATACTCTGCAACCTTCGGTTCATGGCACAAAAAAACTAGGGAAAAGCCACTGATAATAAGGCTCCGCATTGGCCCTAATTTCTCGCATCTTATCTTCATGGTCCTTACGCAAAGTGGACATTGGCGGCAGTAGAATCGATCTGCAGTTGGCCTCAAATGCCGGTTCTCATATTTCCTCAATATTGCCTCGCGAGAAGAGCGTCGCCTTCCCTCGGCGGATTCGCACTTTGGGTTCACGAAGCATATACGTAATACTTCCGTGTTGGCCGAACCTATCGGTAACAAATCTAGCAACACTCCTTTGAACTGCTTCGATGCCTTCCTTTAATCTGAGTTGGTGGGGATCACAAACATTTGAGCAATACTTACGAATGGGTTTGCATTATTGTCCTCTACGCCGTCTCCTTTATAGACGAACTATACTTTACCAAAGTTATCCCAAAAAAAAAAAAAAACGAATTCCCTACTTCCAACCTGACGTGCTGCATCCATTTCATATCGCTTTTCAGTATTACGCCAAAGTGTTTAATCGATGCGACTGTGTCAAGCATAATATGAACAACGCTGTTTTCGAGCGTTGCAGGATTGTTTCTCCTACTAATCTGCATCAACTTACATTCTTCTGCACTTGGAGCAAGCTGCCACTCATCATTCCAACTAGAAACTCTGTACCTCAATTTGTATCCTCCTACAGTCTCTTAACGAAGACACCTTCCTATACATCACGACGCCATCAGTAAACAACGATAAATTGCTGTTAACCCCATCTGTAAGCTCATTTGTGCACAGTCTTATAGTGAATAAGGGCGGTCCTATCACGCTTCCCTGGGGCGTCCCTTGTCTCTGATGAACACTGGTCGTCGAGGACAAAGTGCTGGCTTCTATTACTTAAAACATTTTCGAGCCACTCGCACATAAACTAAATCGTATGCTCGGATCTTCGACAACTGTCTACAGTGCGCCTCCGTGTCAAAACTTCCTGGAAACGTAGGAACGTGGAATTTGCCTATTGCCCTCCATCCATGGTTCGTAGGATATCAGAAGAGAAAAGGGCAAGTTGACTTTAGCACGAGTGGTGCTCTCTAAATTTGTTCTCATTTGTGGACAGAAGCTTTTCTATTTCAAGGAAATTTATTATATTCGAACTCAGAATGTGTTCAAGAAATCTGCAGTAAGTTGATGTTATAGATATTGGTCTGTAATTACGCGGGTCCGTTCTTTTACCTTTCTGATATACATGAGTCAACTGCGCTTTTTTCAGTCGCTTCGGACTTTGCACTGGGCGAGAGATTCGCGATGAACGCAGGCTAAGTAAGGGGCCAATGCCGCAGTATATTCCGTCTGGACTCGGCGACGTTCTTTCAGTTGCTACTCTGCGCCACGGATGCGCCACTCCATGCGGGAGTGTGTGCGATGGTCAAACAGCGGTATGTCTGTACAATCCTTCTACGTGAATGATTTCTTAAAACCGAAATCTGAAACTTGAGCTTACCTTGAAACTGGGAAGATAGCTCTTCTATTGCCACCGCAGACTGGTCGGCGAACTAAGTATAAGTCCTCGACCCACTTAATGATTTTGCGTACGATCAGAATTTTTTCGGGTTCTCGGCAAGATCTAGCTACGGTATGAGGGTGGAGGTTGTTGTAGGCTTCGCGCATTGATCTTCTACTGACTTTTCCCTGTATACATTTGCGCATTCTGTTTTCAACCGAGAGTGCAACAATGTCTGTTTCCTCAGAATTTTCCGAATTTGATTACTATTCCATGGAGGGCCTTTTCCACTCCCAATCCTCTTTCTTCGGACGTGCGTCTCCAGAGCGCGATTTACAATCAGTTTATACTTTGCCCGTAATTCCTTTCCGGCCGTCATCTTAGAACTTTATGGCATAACGGACAATATTAATAGTAACCTCACATTTTTTGCAGATGATGTAGGTATCTACAGTAAAGTACTGTCTGAAAGAAGCTCCACAAATATTCAGTTAGATCTTGACAAGACTTTGTGGTGTCACCGCCAGACACCACACTTGCTAGGTGGTAGCCTTTAAATCGGCCGCGGTCCGTTAGTAGACGTCGGACCCGCGTGTCGCCACTATCAGTGATTGCAGACCGAGCGCCGCCACACGGCAGGTCTGGTCTAGAGAGACTCCCTAGCACTCGTCCCAGTTGTACAGCCGACTTTCCTAGCGTTGGTTCACTGTCTACATACGCTCTCATTTGCAGAGGCGACAGTTTAGCATAGCCTTCAGCTACGTCATTTGCTACGACCTAGCAAGGCGCTAAATTGTTACTATAATTCATATCTTCAAGAATGTATTCTGAACAGATAACATTGTGATCATATACCGTCAAGAGCGACGTTAATCATTAATGGATTAAAGTTAAGTATCAAACTAATTACGTCCGCTTTCTGAATTCTCATTCCTTGTCATGTTCCAGACCTCACGTCAGTACAGTTCTTCCCTCCTCACGCTAGCCTGCGTGAGCTAAAACGCATGCATTTCGGCCTCCACTCGTAACACAGTGTTGGCTCTTCTGCTAACACAAAGGACTTCAGTGTCAAATATTAAGAAACGTAACATTGTGCACTCCTCAATAAAAAAAAAGAAGGAAACGCAGTATCCTATGAGTATAATATCAACCAGCAGAGAACTGCTCGTGTCGGAGCACGAAATAAGTGATTATGTTAGTCTTTAAAAGACTGAAGGAAAACAAGGGAAGCAGCCACCTCAACCCTCATCCCGACCCCCTCACCAAAAATTTTATCACGTGAACCTGTCCGCACTCTTCTAATACAGAACTTTCCACATCCTTTTACGCAGCCTCTCTTTGCGGATAAGCCTTGGTACGTCTCTCACTGTCTCCTTTTTCTGCCACTGATTCACAGTATATACCACTGCTGCTGTCCCCTATCTCACGGACACTGTCTCCTTTTGTCTTTCTTTCCCATTTCCATTGTCTCCATCATACCTCGGCAGCTAAAAAACTACGGAGGAGAGGTCCAGCTCATCTTTTCCCTTACACCCCCGTATTTAAAATTTCGGTCTAAAATGAGCCCTCCCCTTTACTTGCATGTTAAAGTTGTCGGTCTGGGAGGGTTAAGCATCCCCGCAGCCCCAAGTGTATGAATGGTCTCCACTCATCTGTACTTTTAATTCCCTCTGTCTCCTCTCTCTTTTGCTCCCACAGCTTCTGTCACTATCCATCTGTCTTTCTCTTTTACTGCCACTGTCTCTTGCTGACCTTCAATACACCTTCTCCCTTTGTCTCCCACTCCTGTTGTCCTCGTCTGCCCCTCTTTCTCTTTCACTGCCACTTTCATCATCACTGTTCCTCTTTGTTTTTCTGTCACTGGCACCGTCTCCTCTCTCTTCCACCGTCGCTGTATCCTGCTGCAGCACATAAAAGCGCGAATGTGTTCACGTGCCAAAATGTTTCGTAAGGAAGGCAGCTGGTTCCCCTGTTCTCTTTCAGTCTCTTAAAGAGGAACATATACGCCTTTTCTGTGCTCCGACAGGAGTATTATTTCGCCGGTTCCCTTCTTTTCCATGTTACAGCAGGGTGTCTTGCTTATTAGAAGGAATTTTCCATGATAGTAATGTTTTGACTATTTATATACTTCGACACATTTGTATGTGTAGCGCCGACTGTAGTGCGGGAGTGCATAAAATGTACTGTCTTACTGAAAATAATCTACGGTATGTGAAACAGTTGATAAATACTGGAGTTGGTCACCTTCCGTCCGACTTTCAAAATAACAAAGCTTGCCAGTGGCAGCGTCGCCATCTGAGTCTCTACAGTGCGCCTACACAATACTCAAAATGTACACACGTCAGCTTCCCCTCCAGAAGCGAGAAACTCCATAATACAGAAATAAAGAGAAATGTCAGCATGTGAGGGTATAACAGTTCCTACGTAGCAACCTTAAAAATCTATAGCAGTATCGCTGACGAAAACACTTTGTAACAAATAAATAAAGAAGTATTATATTGGGGGTGTTGCTAGTCTCCAACCGAGCGCGCCCCCAGGTGACGTATAGGGGGATGCTCACCAGATATGGTGGGTACCAGGAAAATAAAATACCCAGGGTGGTCCGAAACTAGTAACAAGGACACGGCGGTTTCACATGTCAGTGACGGCTGATAAAATATACCTCAGGGCTAACAACCTTCAGAGTTAACTTCGTCACCCACTTGGGGGGACCCATAAACACACTCGTTGGACTCAACATGAAGAGAAATATCAACAGAAATAATATGCCAGGTGGTAACCAATCCACCCCCAGTCATGATGGGGCAAGCAGGTCATCGGATTCTGGGGATCCTGCACCTTCATGTACTCCACCACTACTGATCTCACATAAACAAGAACAGAAAAACGGAACATCACTTACCTAGCTATAGTCAACATGAACTCCCTGTTAAAGGTTGGTAAACTCAAACACACCCTTGATGTCTTGAGAAGTATAACATCAGGATAGCGGCATTACAAGAGACTTGGTTCCCAGATGAGGATGCAATTGAATCCCAAGGATACCGGATCTGTATAGGAAAACCAGGTGATGTAGACTGTTCCACACCTGGGTACTGGCTTTGCTGTACATCATAGAATGGTCGACCATGTTTTAGAATTCACATCCCCCAAAGGCGGAACCTCCTCATTATCATTGAGGTACCGCAGTAGAGCATACACAATAATTAACTTCCATCCACCTACAAATGGCACCAATAAGAAAGATCTGGAGGTAGTACAATACTACTGGAACACCCTTGAAGAGACCCTAAACAAGATCCCTAACCACCACACCATCATACTCATGGGTGACTCCAATGTACAAGTTGGCAAACAAAAGTACTGCAGGATAGTAGGCGGCTACCCAGCCCACAAAATGACCAGCAGTAATGGCCGGCGCCTCATAGACCTTTGTGACAACTACAACCCGGTCCTAAAATCAACTGCGTTCAAGCGACTACCAAGGATGGCCATGATCTGGAGGAATCCAAGTTACATGCTGAGTGAATTTCAGATAGACCATGTGATTATTGACAGGAGACGCCACAAGGAAATAAGAAAGATCAAGGTACTGAGAGCAGCAAATGTCGACTCTGATCACTATCTCTCCCTAGTTAAGACCTACAATCTTTGAGAAGGGCTCACAATATCCTAAAGGTTTCGAGAATACCAAAGTTTAACACCCACTGGCTGAGCGATAAGGACTGCGACTTCCAGACCACTCTTGAGAAGGACACACAGAAACAAGCGTGGCCTACTCTTCAAAAGGCTCTACTGGATGCCGGTCATGAAGCTATACCTGCTTCATCGAACAAAGCCAATCACGCTTGATGGACCACAGAATGTTATCACGCTATGGAGAAAAGGCGTAGAGCCTCGATCAAGTGGAATCGGAGCAAAGATAAGCCCAACCATAAGGCTTTCATAGTGCAAAGAAAAACAACAGCGAGCATCATCCACAAAACCAAGCGGAACTACAACAGATCTCAAATACTACAGGCAGAAGAAGAATTCAAGAAAAACAATTCAAGAGATCTCTACAAGCTACTCAAGAAGCAGACTACTTCACACACAGCCCCAACCCTACATCTCAGAGGACCAGTGGGAAACTCCAAATGAATAACAGGGACTGCACAAAAACCTTCTCCTCAATGGAGAACAACCGAAAGGGGCTTCCGCCGAGCCTGCTGTCAGGAATCAGAACTATATACCACCCAACAGGGAGAAGTAGAGAAGACCATCAAAGACCTTAAGAACAACAAGGCCCCAGGTGAAGATGGTACAGTTGCAGAAATGTGGAAGCACATAGATGACCAGTCCCTGCAGATTATTACCCACATCATTCGAGACATTTAGAGAATAGAGGTCTTGCCAGAGAGATGGACCTCAGCCGTGATCCATCCACTATGCAAGAAAGGGAGTAAGTATGGCCACAAGAACTACAAAGGCTTGTTGCTTATAACATACAAGATCTTCTCTAAAGCCCCACAAAATAGTCACCAAACAGCTAGACTTCCAACTAGGTGAATACCAGGCTGGTTTCCGTGCAGGTAGGTCCTGCACAGAACAGATTCAAAACCTCAAGACCATCCTCTCATATAGGAGCTTAGGGGGACACCCCTGGGTAGAAATTATGGTAGACTTCCAAGAGGTATATGACTCAATAGACCGACAGACCCTCTTCTCTACCATGTAGGAACTAGTCCTCGATGGAAAGACTACCAGACTGGTCCAAGCTACTCTGAAGAACACCACTTCCAAAGTCAAGTGCAGGGGTGAACTCTCTGCAAGCTTTTTCATCCAGCCAGGAGTCAGGCAAAGGGATGGCCTCTCTTGCATCCTCTTCAACTGTGTTCTGGAGAAAATCGTTAGAGAATGGACTTCATTGTCACCAGAAGCAGTACTGAAGCTTGGGTACAAGAAAGACCACCTCAATGTACCCTGTCTAGTCTTTGCTGATGATCTTACCCTATTGGCAAACAGTATGGAGGAGGCAACATAGCAACTACAGAAAACGGCTTGAGGGTCAACTTATAGAAGACTGAGTTCATGAGCAATATCAAGCAGGCTTCTTCTACAATCCCACAAGTCAAGTACTTGGGAGAATGGATCTCAGCAAGCGAGAGCGAATCCTTGACCATAGACGCCAGGTGCACCAAGTTAGAGAGGACCTATCATTCCTGTAAGAAGATCTATACCTCTAAGTACCTATCCAAGAACATAAAGCTGAAGCACCACAACTCGATAGTAAAACCCTGTGAACTCTGCCTTTGCATGCCTCTTGATGAATCGAAATGGTCCACTCAGGAAACCAAAAGAGAGGAAGATCCTGAGGAGAATACTAGGACCCATAAGAGAGGAAGACAGTACCTACAGAATCAGGCACAATAACGAGCTCTAAGAACATCAGGAAGACGTAGTCACATGTATGAGGAGAAGGCGACTGACCTTCTATGGGCACATGACCCGCCTGAGTCACTCCAGGCTCATCAACAGGATCCTCACAGTGACAAGTAAGGGAAAGGCGGCCAAAGCTAAGTGGATCACCTCTGTTAAATCAGAGGAAGTGCAGATCCCATTAAAGACAACCGAGAACCGAACTCAGTAGCGACAGGCCATCCCGCAGGGAGTCTTCCCACTGTCTCTCACAAAGAAGTGTACAGGCACCACCAGGCCTAAGTGGACGGATGAGAGGAAGCAGGCTCACAGCCAGAAGATGAAGGCATACTGGGCCAGGAAAAAGCAGAAGACCCTAGCTGAGAGTTAATATGAGCCCCGTGCTCTCTAGTAGGCCGAAACGAATTGAAAAAAAAAGTATAATATGAATCTCCCATCACATGCCATAGTTTTTGAATCCAGACATTAAAAAGCGTTTACAAGTGGAAAGATCTATGCAATCTTTCCCCTCACCACTCTTTTTTATGCACTCTCCTTTGGATCTGCCATTAATACCATTTCATTTCTACGTTTGAGTTTTCCCTCATTTCCTTTCGTTTCTCGGTGTGGAAGCCATAATCAGTTTGGTGCGATTCTAAGTGCACTTGGGACCTCTGTGATTAGCTAATGCACTAGAAATGTGCAACCAATTACTGCAACCACCTGAAGCGGGTAATAATTTACTGTTAGAAAACAGTTTACTGCAGAAACAAAAAGAATATTTGTACTTTTTGAATATACTAACCATTTTCTCTGAACAATTTCACCATTTCATTAAGTGTAACTGTAATGTTTTAGAAGCAAAGTGACGCTCATTATCTATCTTAGGACAGCTGTCAAATTCGGTTATTTCTTCTGGAGGGCCTCTTTTGACTATAGTTGTCCTAACAAAATCGTCTGTTTTGTCAGGCCATTCTGCGGAGTCTGAATCAACTACATAACTTCTACTCTGAGTGACAGATACACAGTTGTTACACTAAGCTGGAACAGTTTTGCATTCATTTAAGAACTCGTACACAACGTCCAATATACCTTGTGACATTGAAGGTCCATCTTCACCCACAAAGGCTTACACTGATTTATGTCTGTATCTGCATTCGTGCATGGATTAACTTGATCAAAACGTCCTTTGGGTTGAAAAAAATTATCTACGAAAATTTCAATTTTTTAATCTAAATTTTCTCTTTCAGCTTATCTTTTCCTATATTGACAGCCTGAGAGGCGCTTGCTGCCGTCAGACATTGTAAAAGCCTATAACATTCGCAATATAGCTTGATGAAAACACGACACGTCACTGTGAGAAAGCCTGTTCACATTAACCTGGACACTGTTAACTCAATGAAGAAATATTAACTTTTAACACAATCGTGGTTGTTGTCTTTACTGAACGGCCTACAACACGAATAATATTATGTTTACCGAAAGCTTACAAATATTATAGTATAACTTTGGACTGTATGCCAGATATTTCTGGTGTTAAGCAGATGATGATAGTCCGTCACGTTAATGTGAATTCTACTGTTGTTGACACTTGCGATATAAATGTTAGTTACCATTTTCTTGGCTTTGTACCTCTAAGAAACACATTTGGTTTGGGGCTTACAGAGGTAGTCTTATAACAGTTGGAGGAAATGGAAATACCTTTGGGAGACACGAGGGCCAAGGCTATATGATGGTTCTAAAATAAAAGGCAAGAATATACGAACGAGAAAGCAAATTTTAGATACAAATCCTGAGGCACTCTGTGTTCCCTGCAATAGTTATTGCCTACATCTATGTGTTAATGATGCTGCAAAGGCATCAGAATACGCAGTTTCATTCTTTTGTTTGGTGATAAAAATTTATGTTTTCTTTTCTGCGTCTAGGCGATGCTGGGCGGTCTTCAATTGTCACTTGTCTGTCCTAACGTTGAAGCCATTTAGTACGAGATGGGAGAGTAGAGGTCACGGAGTTGCAACACAGGGCTGGTCTCTGATGTACTGGTTGAAATAAGCGAAGTCGAATATACGGACAGAATTTGTTGCACATATGGCCGGCAGTTTGGCAGAGCTCATCCGTGATTTTACGTTCCTGTGTACAGTGGCGATATGGCATGATAATACTACTCCATGCTAATTTCATCGGCAAAAACCTACAAAATATTATCACAGATATAACGAAACTTACTGACTTGCTCGAAAAGGCAACAGAGTATTTCACAAAGTGCAGGTAGGACCTCAAATTCCGAAGTCACACACATAGGAAGTGGCAACCCAACTCGACCGTAGGTGGTACCACGCATATGCCAAACAGAGGCGAAATAAGAAACAGTCCCAGTGTGTGGCAGAATGTGACAAAATGAAGATCCAGAAATGCAGTACAGAATAGATTTTTAAAGTACTAGATGTTACAATATGTGCTTTCAGTCAGAGATTTCAACAGCTTAAACGTCACAGTGAGCTGTCTGATTTTTTGTACGACATTAGTAGAATTAAAGAAATTTCACTTGGCGTCCTAAGTGACAAGTGTTTCAAACAGTGCGACAGTTTCAGTCATGGACAGGCTAGGGACATCAATCTTTAAAGATAAACGTGAATTGGTCTCAACGTCGGTAAAAGCATGGAAGCACACCAACCGAAACTTTTGAATCTCATACAAGGGTACGGCTTTCCGCCCAACGTACGTGCAGCCATGCGAATATTGCTAGCACAACCGGAGACAGTGGCGAGTGGAGAAAGACTTTTTTTCGAAGTTTAAACTGACTGAAACGTACCTGAGGCTAACAGTGGGCCAGGCGCGACTGTGTCGGTGGGCTGTGGTGTCGACTGAACGTGAGCTAGGTGACTGTCTGGCTTTCAACGACGTCATACATGAGATCGCCGATACCAAAGCAAGAAAAATATCTGTAACACAAGTCAAGTGAGCAAACGCACGTTTATCATTAACTTTAGTTTTTATTTATTTCTGTACAAGCGGTGATCAAAAGTTATTGCAGCGTATATGCAAATAATTGGGGGAAGTGGCAACAAAACGACTATTCACGTTGGTGTGTAGAATATATGAGTCTGGCGATATACCATCTGACTTTCGGAAAAGCATCATCCACACAATTCCGAAGACGGCAAGAGCTGACAAGTGCGAGAATTATCGCACAATCAGCTTCACAACTCATGCATCGAAGCTGCTTACAAGAATAATATACAGAAGAATGGAAAAGAAAATTGAGAATGCGCTAGGTGACGATCAGTTTGGCTTTAGGAAAAGTAGATGGACGAGAGAGACAATTCTGACGTTACGGCTAATAATGGAAGCAAGGCTAAAGAAAAATCAAGACACTTTCATAGGATTTGTCGACCTGGAAAAAGCGTTCGACAATGTAAAATGGTGCAAGCTGTTCGAGATTCTGAAAAAAGTAGGGGTAAGCTATAGGGAGAGACGGGTCATATACAATATGTACAACAACCAAGAGGGAATAATAAGAGTGGAGGATCAAGAACGAAGTGCTCGTATTAAGAAGGGTGTAAGACAAGGCTGTAGCCTTTCGCCCCTACTCTTCAATCTGTACATCGAGGAAGCAATGATGGAAATAAAAGAAAGGTTCAGGAGTGGAATTAAAATACAAGGTGAAAGGATATCAATGATACGATTCGCTGATGACATTGCTATCCTGAGTGAAAGTGAAGAAGAATAAATGATCTGCTGAACGATATGAACAGTCTAATGAGTACACATATGGTTTGAGAGTAAATCGGAGAAAGACCAAGGTAATGAGAAGTAGTAGAAATGAGAACAGCGAGAAACTTAACATCAGGATTGATGGTCACGAAGTCAATGAAGTTAAGGAATTCTGCTACCTAGGCAGTAAAATAACCAATGACGGACGGGGCAAGGAGGACATCAAAAGCAGACTTGCTATGGCAAAAAAGGCATTTCTGGCCAAGAGAAGTCAACTAATATCAAATACCGGCCTTAATTTGAGGAAGAAATTTCTGAGGATGTACGTCTGGAGTACAGCATTGTATGGTAGTGAAACATGGACTGTGGGAAAACCGGAACAGAAGAGAATCGAAGCATTTGAGATGTGGTGCTATAGACGAATGTTGAAAATTAGGTGGACTGATAAGGTAAGGAATGAGGAGGTTCTACGCAGAATCGGATAGGACATCTGCTAAGACATGAGGGAATGACTTCCATGGTACTAGAGGGAGCTGTAGAGGGCAAAAACTGTAGAGGAAGACAGAGATTGGAATACGTCAAGCAAATAATTGAGGACGTAGGTTGCAAGTGCTACTCTGAGATAAAGAGGTTAGCACAGGAAAGGAATTCGTGGCGGGCCGCACCAAACCAGTCAAAAAAAAAAAAAAAAAAAAAAAAAAAAAAAAAAAAAAATGTAGCGCATCTTCGATGTGGGCATATATGCACCGACATATAGGCAAGGGATTAGTTAAGCCGGTATTAAACTATCAAATTTCTTTGTCAAAGATTTGATCAAAGATGTGATCAAATATTCGTCAAATATATTTGACAAAGATATTTGACGTGGCGATAAAAGGGGTATTACACAGTCATCATATTTTCGTCAAAGTTCAATTTGGCTGACAACAATAACTTGTTATTAACCGCAGCAGTTGCATGTACCACAATTGCACTGTATGCACCTGCAGAAGAAAAGGGGGGGAAAAAAGGAAACGTACCTGGGTGAAGCCGTGGGTTTTACGACTACACAATAAAAGCATTCAACAAAACTTGTTACGTGAGCTTATAGTGGAGAACGTCAAGTCGTACATCAATTACTTATGAATGGATGAGCATACATTTCTGTATGTGCTCAGTAAAGTGTATTCTCATATAACAAAGCACAATACTCACTTAAGATCTGCTATATCTGCAGAAGACAGTCTCCCTGTAACACTCCGATTCCTTGCTACAGGAGAGGGTTAGGTTAGGCCAGGTCTCCAATTTTCCTAATCTATTTTTGTATTCAGGGTGCCTTACGTTGTAAAGCGCCTCATTAGCTTTATACATCTCTATTAATTTTGTATTTGTCGTTACACACCAATTGTGTTTACCGGCAATGTATATGAAAACACTACAGATGACAGACGCTCCAGCGACGTGGTAACATGTCACATTGCAGTGAACAGAAGACAAGCGACTTCTTTGATCAAATCTACAGAGAGGCCCTAGATTTGATCAAATATTTGACGACATTTGACAAAGTTCCCTATTACACCATCAAATTTCTTTGACAAAGATATTGGAGAAAAAAATACCGGCCTTAGGCATTCGTATCTTTCCGATGTGCGTGTGGTAAATCCGGATGCCCGAACTATGATGATGTTATTTAGTAAAAGATGGGAGAGTACGGTTGACGCAGGTGTAGCATAAGAGTGGTCTCTGATGGACTAGTTGTAATAAGCGAGGTCGAAAATACAGACAGATTGGTTGGTCCAAACAGGACCAACATGCTGTTAGTCTTTTCTTGCCTGCCGACAGACAAACACCAGTGGGCAATCATCTGAGAATGAAGAATGTGTTTGAGGCAGCATGTCTGTTACAAACCACCTTTGTGGAATGGCGCTCCAAGTTCCATGGTGCTTCGTGGTAATGCACGTCCCCATACCGCAAATGTCGTAAGGCAGGAGGTAAACCAACGCAAGCATCTGCCCTATACTCTTGACCACTACCCACGAGATTATGACGCCCTCGGTCCCTTAAAGAAGGCCTCGAAGGATCGACGCTTCGTGTCGAACGAGGGTGCGCAGCAGGCAGTGATGGACTTCTTCAAGCGGCAGGACACAGTGCCTGGACAAACTGGTATCTTCAGCCTAGTGGTATGATCGACTCAATGCTCACAGCGGTTTTGCCTGGTCGGTATATCGATTCTGGACTAAAGCATTACGTGGACTGAACCACGTAATTTCAGGTAAATTTTACGTCACAAAAACGACGAAAGGGACAAAAATATGCACTTATCTATTTATTTGCTATAGATAACTTCAAATTTAAAAAAATTATGTAAATGAATTTTTTGAAACGTAATTATTATTACATAAATAATATTTAAAAGATAAAGAGGCAGGCAGCCTGTGGCTGATTGCGATCGATTGTATTACGTTTTCTTGTTTTGTTTTAGAAAGTAAATGAAGAGCGTTCCTGCTCGATCTCTCTCTCCCTTGTCTGTTAGCCTCTGTATTGACAGAACGCACTACACATGCGTTCCTTGCGTACCAGTAACTAATCTTTCTTTTGTGTACACAAATGTGATGTAAGTGTCATGAAGTAGCTATAGATCCATTTGCAGTTAAATTAATGTAAACTAGTTAAGCCTCATGTGTTCTCATTTTAACAGTTCTCCTAATACGTATATGATACACTATGTGATCAAACGTATCCGGACACCTGGCTGAAAATGACTTACAAGTTCGTGGCGCCCTCCATCGCTAATGCTGGAATTCAATATGGTGTCGGCCCACCCTTAGCCTTGATAACACCTCCCACTCTCGCAGACATACGTTCAGTCAGGTGCTGGGAGGTTTCTCGGGGAATGGCAGCCCATTCCTCACCGAGTGCTGCACTGAGGAGAGGTATCGATGTCGGTCGGTGAGGCCTGGCACGAAGTCGGCGTTCCAAAACATCCCAAAGGTGTTCTATAGGATTCAGGTCAGGACTCTGTGCAGGCCTGCAGGCCAGTCCATTACAGGGACGTTATTGTCGTGTAACCACTCCGCCACAGGCCGTGCATTATGAATAAGTGCTCGATCGTGTTGAAAGATGCACTCGCCATCCCCGAATTGCTCTTCAACAGTGGGAAGCAAGAATGTGCTTAAAACTTCAATGTAGACCTGTGCTGCGATAGTGCCACGCAAAAGAACAACGGGTGCAAGCCCCCTCCATGAAAAACACGACCACACAATAACACCACCGCCTCCGAATTATACTGTTGGCACTACACATGCTGGCAGATGACGTTCACCGGGCATTCGGCATACCCACAACCCGTCATTGGATCGCCACATTGTGTACCGTAATTCGTCACTCCACAAAACGTTTTTCCACTGTTCAATCGTCCAATGTTCACGCTCCTTACACCAAGCGAGGCGTCGTTTGGCAATTACCGGCGTGATGTGCGGCTTATGAACAGCTGCTCGACCACGAAACCCAATTTTTCTCACCTTCCGCCTAACTGTCATAGTACTTGCAGTGGATCCCGATGCAGTTTGGAATTCCTGTGTGATGATCTGGATAGATGTCTGCCTATTACACAGCCAGCCGAAGTGGCCGTGCGGTTAAAGGCGCTGCAGTCTGGAACCGCAAGACCGCTACGGTCGCAGGTTCGAATCCTGCCTCGGGCATGGATGTTTGTGATGTCCTTAGGTTAGTTAGGTTTAACTAGTTCTAAGTTCTAGGGGAATAATGACCTCAGCAGTTGAGTCCCATAGTGCTCAGAGCCATTTGAACCATTTGAACCTATTACACATTACGACCCTCTTCAACTGCCGGCGGTCTCTGTCAGTCAACAGATGAGGTAGGGCTGTGGGCTTTTGTGCTGTATGTGACACTTCACGTTTCCACTCCACTATCATATCGGAAACAGTGGACCTAGGGATATTTAGAAGTGTGGAAATCTCGCGTACAGACGTGTGACACAAGTCACACCCAATCACCTGACCTCGCTCGAAGTCCGTGAGTTCCGCGGAGTGCCCCATTCCGCTCTCTCACGATGTCTAATATGGTCGCTTATATGGATTACCTGGCAGCAGGTGGCAGCACAATACACCTAATATTATGAAAAACGTATGTTTTTGGGGGTGTCCAGATACTTCCGATCACATAGGGTATATGTAATGTTCTAATGCTTTATTGTTACAGGCAACGGCCATTACGAGCTTAACGGATCGTGGTGTGGAGGCGTTATGACCGAATACATTTAGTGTACAGTCATTTATTCATTCGCGACTTGCTACAGCGTCCCTGAAATTAGTTGCCGATCATCACGAAGCATTTTGCAAACTTGAATGCAAGTGCTGAACCTTAAATGATGTGGCCACGCTCTCCAAGCTATGATTCCGTTTCACCCGTAAATAACACATATCGGCCCAGCAAAACTGATAGTGGTATTTCTAAATTTTGTACCATTTTCCTAGAGGTCAGTTTGGCCACTAACAAAGATGCCTGCACCATCAACAATGGCCGTCTGCTCCCGTTAACTATAACAGTTTTCTTTCCAGTGACTAACTTTCTATTTAAAGCCAGATTATCACACATTTCAGTAATCTTCAGTAAGCAGACACGTCAACTGTAGGACCTTTGAACGGAAACTTTTTGATCTCCTCTTATACACTGAGGCAACAGCGGTCATGGGATAGCTTCTAATATCTTACCGGACCTCCTCTTGCTCAGGGTAGTGCAGCAACTCGACGTGGCAGGGACTGGATAAGCTGTTGGAACTCCCCTGCGTAAATATTGAGCCATGCTGATTCTATAGCCGTCCATAGCTGCATAAAATTTTGCTGGTATAGGATTATGTGCAGGAATTGACCTCTCAGTTACGTACCGTAGATGTTCAATGGGATTCGTGGATAGTCAAACCGTTTGTTCGAATGGTTCAGAATATTCTTCGAATGAATCGTGAACAACTGTCGCCCATTGGTATGGCGCAGTGTCAACTGTAAAAATTCCATCATTGTTTGGGAACATGAGTGCCATGAATGGCTGCAAGTGGTCCCCAAGTAACTGAACGTATCCATTTCCAGTCAACGATCGCTTCAGTTGGAGAGAGGACCCAGTCTGTTCCATCTAATATCAGCCCACCCATTACGACATCACTAGCAGCTTGCACAGTGCCTTTTTGACAACTTGGACCCATGGGTTCGTGGGACTGCGCCACAACCGAACCTTACAATCAGCCCTTATCATCTGAAATCGGGACTCACCGTACATTGACCGGTTTTCTAGTCGTCTAGTGCCAAACCGATATGGTTATGAGACCACAAAAGGCGCTGCAGACGATGTTGTGCTCCAAGCGGAGGCACAAGCTGCTCATCTGCTGCCATAGTACAGTTTTAGACATAAAAACTGACCGCTGGCCAGTCGCCACAGAGACTAAGTCCGAGTTGTTCGCTTAAGGTGGCCAAAAAAACCGACCGCCCCTGACAACTCTAGGTCCGGCCATCTGCACGATCGGGTAACACTGTAAGATGCGGAAGTGTCAAGAGGAAGTGTTGTCTACTTCCGAGATATTGTCGGATTGTATGGGCTCGTGGTCTAGTGGTAATCGTCGTGCATTCCAAACTTATAGTCTCCTGTTCGAGTCCAAATGTTTTTTTTTATTTATTTTTTTATTTTTTTAACCAAATTTCGGCCCTCGTCTAAAGTTATGAGTCTGATTGAACATCGAAGATAATTCGCTTCACATTCTACCCACCAGCAATAGCAAGTACTTCCAGAAACAGTTCTGCATCATAGCTCGCGGCTGCGTCGCGATCAGTACAGCTTACGCTCAAGCGTTTCCTCGCGCTGCAGCGGCTACCGACCACCGGCCAGACGCCACCCGCCGCCTGAAATCCGGCGCCGCCCATGTGAACGCGGCGCGACGCGGTCAGTGTATGTATCAACTGTCATTTTCGAATCTGAAGTTCTAGTGATCATCTTGCAGTTAAGCATTGGATTTTGCATTCTTGAAAATCATGAACTACGGTTAAGTGTTGTAATATTGAGTCGCAAGTGGAAAAAGGTGTAACATCTGCAACACAATATTTACTTTTGGTATGATAGAGGGGTGAATGCAGAGGATGCAGCTAGAAAGATTTGAACTGTGTGTGGAGCGAGTGCTTTTGGGAAAAATACGCCAGAAAAAGATATTCTTGTTTCAACAATGATCGTTCTGGCATGAATTATTTTCCACATTATGGAAGTCTAGACTACTGATATATGTGAGGGATTACCATTTAGCCATCATGCAATATTTGCCTTGAACAGGACAAGTTCAGAAGTCTGATGTAGGAGTACTGCATGGTCTAATTCGAAACACAAAAATCAACGGAGTGACTATTGTTGAACGTCATCAGGTCCCTCACTGAGCATTCCTATGCAGTACTGCTACTGGTGACGAGTTATGATGCCTTTATCCTTAACTTTCTAGGAAGAAATGAAAGGCTGAGCCCCACCAAAGGACGTAAACTCAAGCAAAGAGTAATGTGAACATAATATTTTACATCTGATAGCTCCCAAGGGGTGTGTGCATCACAGCTGTAATTTGTTACCAACAACTGAGACACTTTTCGGTCGCAGTGTAAGAAAATCGACCGACAAAACTACATCACGTGTGCTACTGCATGATAATGCACTCTGTTGATACAGAAACAAAACTATCCAGGAGATTGATAGGAAAGTCGTCTCTCAGGCACTTGTATTAATAGGGAAGTCCTCTCTCAAGCACTTGTCCCTCTCATCATATACTCGTAAAATGTTATCTTTCCCGCCCTTTATCGATCAACCGTCAAGGTAATTCATTTCTAGACGAAAATGCTCTTCAAACTACTCTGGTTTAATGACATCGTTAGAACCAGTAGGTTTCTACGGGCATAGAATTTGTTAACTACTTTAGCTTTGTCAGATTGTTTTAGATATCGTGAAAGAAAATCCTGCTGCCGATTAATTTCACTTTGATGATTACTATTGCGTTCAGTAAACTAATGGAAAATACAATTAAAATATTCACTGTACTAATACCAATTAAACTCAGCTTACTACAGAAACATCACGACGGCAATCTATCTTAATAAAGCATTAAGTATCTGTAAGACGATTGTGCCTATTTTAACACGAATTAGTAGGATATTACCGACTTTTGACTTCGGAAAGGTCTGTATTTACTTCATGACCTGTTGTCATTCGCAAGTATTATGAAAATGTGTCAGTTCGTAGATAAAATTGTGTGTTCACAACAAAAAAAATATGTCGGCAAAAACAAAAGTGGCATTATGAATTTTGCAGTATCGTAAGGTTTTCGCTCTGACACTAAGGGGTACTAAAAGTAGCAAGACGAATTCTGCTCGAGCGTCGTCTTACGATTCCCTTATTGAGTTCGTATCTGCCTGCTTGCAGCTCTGCTACAAAAGAATTAAAAATCTGGCTTTCAGAGAGCCTCGAAAGGCGAACGGAAGCAGCTTGCCAAGCATGTTACCTCGGAGCTGGTTTTTTACTAAAGAGCGTAGACATCATTTTGAGGTTGAATTGTTGGCAAATGTCAGTCAGACGTGTGCCGTTGGTGGAAGTGTTTCGGTATGTTGAATTTTTCTAGAGGTTTTTTCTGTCCCAAATTCAGCGTTGAAGTTACCCGTTAGTATTTTCACGTCATCTTGGTGAATTTTGCTCATGGTTTTTTCGAGTGTGTTCCAGAAATTTTTGACATTTTCTGTGTTTTTGGGGGGGGGGGCGTGTGCATTGATGTGTGTATATTTTTTATTGGGGCTCTGAACGAGCATAGTCATAAGTCGATTTTTGATGGGTGTGATTTCTTTGACAGAGTTGATGATAGCGGTGTTCGAGAAATGCCATCCCGAAGATTGGTACGCCTTCCGCTACCTTTGGTGTGTTTTGCTCTTGAAGATGCGTTAGTTTCCGTATGCGAGGATTCATTGTCAGTTAGTCGTGGTTCTTGAAGAGGCGGGTTGTGTACCACCTGGGGTAAAGTTGACTTTGCCTGCACAGTTCATGTTTGCTTGTGTTTCATTGGTTTGGGCTGAGTGATACCAGGACCGGACAGGACCAGAGGGTGTTGAAGCCTTTGGAAGAAAATATTTTCAGCCAAGCTCATTGAGCTGTTACCAGAGTACCGGTGATTTTCACTCAGACGTGTCTATATTTTGGGTTTAACGGGCTGAGTAGCCATTCAAGATTGTGTTCGTATTTGGTTCACCCCAAGTATTTGATTTCCTCGGTACCACCCATATGTGGGCGGCTTTCCCCTACCCGCCACACGGGATTATTATTATTATTATTATTATTATTATTATTATTATTATTATTATGTGATGAGCAAATCCGATATGGTGTATCTTCCCACCACTGAAATAGATGTGTATTGTTCGATTCAATATTTCCATCACATAAATATGGGTTATAATTACATTACATTGCTGCTAGTAGACATATTCCTCACTTTATCGTAGACAGTTGCTACCTGTTACTCCATCAAAGGAATTTTTGTGCTTAGCGTTGTTGCAATACAGACGTTCAAATTATCCGATTTCTGTAATTTCATTTCGATAACTAATTCAGCCAGTCAGTCTTAATGTGGGTATCCGACTACGGCTCTCATCATATGATAGATTGGGTAAACCACATTCTTAATCGGACTGTTGAACCTAGATCACTTACCTATGACATGGCGTGAATTCTTAAACTCTACGTAAAATACTAATACAACGTGGTTATTACAAATACGTTATTTAAATACAAATATACGAAGTAACGAGACAACAGTTTATTTACAGGAGCAGAGCCCCATCCATCAGAGCAGAGCAGTCCAAGATTGGTTTCAGGGCCAAGAGAGGATAAAGCTGTTGCCGTTTGTTCCACGATCACCGAACATCAACCAGATAGAGAATATGTGGGTAGAGGTAACAAGGTCATTGCCATATGGACCTACAAATGCAAGCGACCTTTGGACGAATATAGACAACGTATGGGGGAAGTAAACCATCACGCTACATTATCGACGACTTAATGAAATCAATACCCTTACGCCCTCGAGAAATCTTACTTAATGATGGTGGATAGGTTGGTTACTAAAAGTATACTCGTCCACAAATCCCATGTGGACAATTATCTGACAATCGGTGAAGCTTTGCTTTGTTAGAGCGCTTTAGCATACAAGTCCATTTACTTTCAGTCTCCTCCTTACAATTCTTGCAATGCAAGGTAATTGAAAAATCTCATCCACTCGACGCCAACTGAGGAATAGATTGATGGATGTGTTGTTCAACACACAGCAGTCGTCACCCTCACTGGAGCAGTGACTGTGTGTGTGTGTGTGTGTGTGTGTGTGTGTGTGTGTGTGTGTGTGTTTTCGTGTTCACGCACAATCTGAATCAGTACTATTAACATTTAGAGAGACAACCAACAATAAATATTGCATCAAATATGACTGAAAAGTATTTTAATGCGATGGGAAGTTACAAACTGAATTTTTACCCAACCCACGTCCTGCATGTTACGTTAAGTAAGTAAGATGTATTAACTCCATAATATCGTCAGCAGAGACAGTGCGCTCTTGTTGCCGCGGTTCGCGACAAGTGCAGCGTTTAGCAGTGCCCAATGCCGCCGCGATTTGTTTATGTTGGCTGCGCGTGGACACTGCAGCCGACGCTTCGCCATACACAAAAAGAAATCACCTTGGCTCTGACTGCAGTCAGCGGACATCACGGCCTGCGTGTTCTTACAGTAATAAACGTGAGACTCTACTCACAGGTGCCATGGAGTAATTGCAACGGGTATCATGTCATTAGTCATCAGAATATTAACCAGTGATGATGTGTCCACTCTATTTGAATCCCAAGAAAATAGGAAACTTCTCACAAAGGAATGTGTGGTGATATCAAAATTTATCCAACGCACATAAATTAACTGCAGAGCTTTCATGCTCGCATTAGTAGCACACAAGTAAATATTATGTCTTGGAAGCGTATATTTCATTTCCTCTTCTCATATCAACGCCCTTGTTTTAGTGAGAAAATAAACACGAAAAACTATAGTTCCTGAGAAGCATATAAGTAATTTCCTCTTCTCATATCATAACTTTTGTTTTAGTATGAAGTAAAAAAATAAACAGTCTAGGGTTCTGAAGCATAATATGACACCAGATTCTTATCGTAGGCGCTATCAGAAACGCACGAAGCAGGGAGCTGTCCATTCTTTTGTCCAACAGTCTGTTTCCTTTCATGCATTACTACCGCTCGAAGATTCTTATTTAAGGACTTGCGTGCATCAAGTTATTCGCAGAAGAAGCCTTATGTTATTGTGCTAATTACGGTATGGAATAAATGCAACAAAGACGAGTTCCCCTAGAGAAGTGAGGATATTTGCACATGTCTGTATTCAGCAATGACTGACAGCTGCCTCAACACTTCACAGAATCCATGCGGCAGGCAACACAACTGTGAGTGCACTTCAGACTTCGCTTTCCGACTTGTATTCAATGCAGAATGAGGTGTTATTAAGGTAGTTGAGCGTTCTAGCAATTACACATCGATAATTCCCATATGAGTATTCCGATAGCCAAAATAACCCGTTAGTGTGAAACCATCGGGAACTGCATTAATGTCAAACTGCAGGAACTTGAGACAATGCGTGGACTCTTCGCTGGGTAACCTATTACTATTATTTAGGATTCCCTCCGTCCTAGGCGTAATGCAAATGGAATTTCACATTCATGAGGCGCTTTCTGCTGTTCTTGACAAACGTCAGCAACTCATAATCACTGCGAGTTACAACTGTGTGATGATAATGGTACAGGTTTTCAAAGGGTGTGATGGTGTTATGCTGTCAAACTGCTTACAGTAACGTTAATAGTAGCGCACATAATTTAGCGCTGTCTGCCTACTTAAGTAAAGATAATGTGGCGGCGTCGTCGCTTCTCTTTATTTGGCATCAGCTTGAGTAATCCGATTTAACGAAGATAGTACTCCATTCGTATGACTACAGAGAACATCGTGCGGGTCTTACATTAATTCTGCAGTGAATTGCTTAACAAATATTACCCTCAGCTATGCAGCTGGAATGTATGACTCAATACACAGGTACCCTTTGTTGCACTTGGTTAAGTGTCCAGTTCGCAGCAATCCTGCTTCTACTGTTCGTAAATACTTGTATACTGACCATTCGTTATTTGACTAAATATGCGCTACAATCTGATTCGCAAGTATATGACATGGGTTAGCGCCGTCACAAAGGGTTTGATGTCGTTGAAGTCCCGTTACACTGATGGCAAGACAAATGTTCTCAAATCACCTCTATTGCCTCAAAAAACAATTGCATCTTACATATCGCAGGACCGACGTCCACACTGTTACAGCGCGTTGCAATACAGCAACGACGCCAGATAAAAATTTTTGACCGACCGGGCTTCGAACCTGGACCTCCTGCTTACTAGGCAGACGTGCTGACCACTGCACTATTTTCTTAAAAAAAAAGTTTGAGAAGACTTTCAGCACCAGGTAGGCGGAGGCAAAGAGGGCAGGGGTCGAAGATTCGAGGCCTGGCCTCAATGCCTCCCCCATACCCGTCACTGAGTAGCTGCATTATTCCCACGTATTCCATGTTTGTTCCCATATTTGCCTTAAATTGTAGAACAAAATTGAAGTAGTAATTAAGGTAAAATAAATTACAGATTGCCGCTTCCAATGGCGTGCGTTCATTTTAGAACATAATTCTTAACAGGCAAAAGGGTGACTGAAGAATACATAACAAACACTCATTCAGAAACATATTCACAATTTACGTTATTATGCACTGGATGCATATGAGGTCTGTAAGAAAGCCATATATTTTTCAACAAATGAAAGAAATTACGGAGCCGGAGGGGTTTTGCCAAATTAGAACAGTTCTGATTTTATAACCAACATAAAAGAAGATTCCAGGAATAAAAAAAAAAGTGAAAGAATAGTATTCTGCTTCTAATCAATAAAATTGTCCACCTCTTTGTAGCCCACATAAAGCAATAGATAAAAAGTTTTGAAACCATTCCTTATATTTGTTATTCTTCTTCGACTTAAAATGTTCTTCTGCAATATAAAACACGTACTCTTCTAAGTTCGAAGTTTTGCTTGTTAACACGTAAAACACAATCTGTCCCAGAAGCCACGAATAACTGTTATTCTTTGCGGACGGGTAAGATTTCCAGTTGGGTTGTAAAGCTTCAGTTATTGGTATATGACTTTCTGCGGTTCTGTTGATAAGTGCTAATTTCTTCCTAGTCCAGTTCCAAATCCTGATTCTATTTTCACGTAAGAACATGTGCGCTACAGTTTCTACAAGCCGACATTTGTCGCAGTATGGAGATGGTCTCAATTTGATTTTCCGCTGTGGGTATGGTTTCGTTTACAACGTCGTACCATACGGCATTGACTCTAGTTGATAGAAATTTATTGTTGATATTTTTCCAGACGTTCATCCAGTTTTAGTAGGTTAATTTACCTGAACTGGGTTGTGCAGACGATGTCTGGTAATATAATCAGACGGCTCCAGTGTTGGTTTGTGCTGGTGGAAGTCTTACGTAGTTCCAGTCGACATAGTACTTTCGGACGTAACTAGGCTGGCATCTACATGTGCTACATTGACAGGAGCGTTCCTATCCCCAGGATATAAGAAGAGAAACAGAAGTTTCGTGATGCCTGTCTTAGTGGCATGTATTAGTTTAAAAGCACTAGTCAGAAACAGTGCGTCACATCTAGATTTAACGTCTTTAATTCCAAGGCTTCCGTTTTGCCTCTGCAAAGTATCCGTGTGGAAGGATACTTTGAAGATACATGAAACGGTACACCCCCCCCCCCCCCCCCCACCACCGGCCTCTCTGTCCATTATTCCACTCGCTCGCGGCCACGCTGTATTCCCGCAAGGGTTCGGACGATGATGTGCGTCAAGCACTGAAAACCCGCCGAGACCTGAATAATTATACAGGATGTTTCAGGAGGAATAGTAAATATTGTAGGAGGAGCATATAAGGTAGTGGGTTAAATTTGTATAATTATTAAGATTTGGAAATAAAAATTTAAAAAAAATATTGTAGGAGGTGGTAGTATAGACCAATTGCAGAAAATGTGCCATATAATATGTGTCCAATTTTTATTGAGTGCATATAGCTGGGATCAATGCATTTTCGTGTCGTATGTCGGTCCTTACAGGACCCAGTTGTCTACACTTCCTTGAAAATGAGCTTCCAGCGTTATTGGAAGAGGTTCCTTTGACTACAAGAATGCGTATGTTCCTTCTGCATGACGGAGCTCCTGGACATTCTGGTCGTCAGGTAACCAGTTGTCCAAACCTAACATTTCCCAGAAGATGGATCAGTAGCTATGAGCACTTTTCTTGGCCACCAAGGTCCCCGGACCTTATCTCTTTGGATTTTTACCCGCGGGGATGGTTAAAGGCGAAGTCTACAAAGAAAAAGTAAACCCAAGAGCCGATTAGATCGTTCGTATTATGAATAGTGCAGCCCTCATAGAAGAGTGCAAAGACGACCTCATAAGAGCTACGCGTGGTGTTATCAAGAGAAGTTAAACGTGCATTGAAATTGGTGAGGGAATTTTCGAAAATCAACTTTGAACGACCTCATTTGCTTTTGCTTTAAGTTTGGTAGGGATACGTACTAACAGCTGTATCTCTGCACTCAATAAAAGGTGTACGCATTTATATGGAATTTTTTTATGCAATTCGTATGTACTACCACCTGCTAAAATATCTAGTGTTGCTCCTGAAATTTCCTGTATATGGATACATGTGGTGTGTCTGTTCTTTCAAAAGAAAAGACACTACGAATACGTGTTCGAACCTGGTCAGGCACAAATTTTCATCTGACGCCGTTGTTCTATTTTAACTGTCATGACAGCCTGGACATCTGTCCTTCGATATTTAATTAACAATGCTGTCTATTTCCATTCGTAGTGTCTGTTCTTTCGGAAATGTCCGAAAGAACACACACACACACACACATTTTTATCTTAAGTACTATTGGGAAAATGCTTGGCAACTCAGTGATAGTGCCGGACTGGAGTTGCATCAACCTACCTAGATGGCAACCTACCTAGATGGCACTAGATATAGTTGTAATTTTCTGAACAATTCCTGTTTAATAAGTGACAGCGATAGTGTCTCTCATCGATTACTTTGTCGGAAACCTGCTTCTTTCTGCCTTAACCTATACTGCTGCAGTGAATGTTCACATTCTTGATACCTTACTTGACGTGCTACTGCAACTGTAGCCAAAGATTCAAATCCCGCAGGAAAAGTATGTTTCAGGTCAGATGGTTTTGCTCCTTCCCTACTGTCTTTGAAAACGATAACAACGAAATTAAGTATAGGAATCCTACGAAACCCTTGAATTCATTCTGCGGTGCCATGCAGATGAAAAAAGTAGTTTTTCATAATTTTCATACGGCAGATGGAATTTGTCAGATTTCACTAATTATGACTGCATTATTAACTGTTGGTTCACAGGCGCTTTTCTACCGCTTATTGTAACTGTTTTTTTAATTTTAGAGCTGGAAGAATAGAAACATCCGATTTTCGCCATATCGAATATTCGAATTCACCTTAAGTTTTCACGTTTCGAGCAAAGGCAGAATATCAGTCAGGAAAGCTGACAACAAGAAGTCAGGCCATGCCTGTCTTCTGGCGGATGTGCCAATGACAGTGATCTCAATAACAATATTGTATAACAAAGATACGTTGCCACCACAACCACAGGAGAAGCTCCAAAATTGTGAATCGCGTCTGGTGAATACGCTTTCAATGTTTCCGACCGATTAAGAAAGTAAAACACAAATAATTGTCGCAGTAATTAATTTATGACATTTAGTTTGCACTCAGTGCATCGATGTATTACAAGTAATTACACTCTAGCCCCTAAACCTAGTTACAGAAATGCAAATAAGACTCATTGACTTATAATGAGGAAATGCGGCCTTTGCCACCTGCAACTTTGAGACGAAGCTATAGTCACTTCCGAGGTCACGCACAGCACACATCAGCTGATATCCTTCCTGGCAGTATAAGTGAAACTTGGCAACAGAGCAGACGAGTTACTTCCTAGATGGCACAGAACTATCCTGCTAGAATCACTTGATATTATCATGACATTTCAAATTGAATAGCCTGATTTATTTTCTCTTGAGATATGGCATAAAGATGTCAGTTAATGCTTTTCAGTCAATGAAAGTACTTCCACACAGGAAATTCAGCTACTCTCGCCTCTTATGTTGCGATTTATCTGCCATAGCGGCAACTGGGCCAATAAGTAAGTCGAAGACACCACACCTACTCGCTAGCTCCTAAGTAATGCCGGCACGGTAGCTCAGCGTGTTCGGTCAGAGGGCTGGCTGCCCTCTGTAGTAAAAAAGAACTGAGGTAATCGATCAACAACGAACTTAAACGGATGTCTTACGACGTCCACCCCGAGCAGATGGAACGAATTAAAGCGATCAAAATGAGATTTAAAAAAAAAAAAAATGTAACGTGCTTGTCTGTCCGATGCACGCTGCCTTTGTTCGCCTTTCGAGACTCGCTGAAAGCCAGATTTTTAATTCTCTTGTAGCAGAGCTACAAGCAGGCAGATACAAACTCAATAAGGGAATCGTAAGACAACACTCGAGCAAAATTCGTCTTGCTCCTTTTAGTACCCCTTAGTGTTAGAGCGAAAACCTTACGGTACTGCAAATTTCATAATGCCACTTTTGTTTTTGCCGGTATATTTTTTGTTGTTGTGAATACATAATTTATCTATGAACTGACACATTTTCATAATACTTGCGAATGATAACAGGACATGAAGTAAATACAGACGTTTTCGAAGTCAAAAGTCGGTAATATCCTACTAATTCGTGTTAAATAGGCACAATCGTCTTACAGATACTTAAAGCTTTATTAAGATAGATTGCCGTCTTGATGTTTCTGTAGTAAACTGAATTTAATTTGTATTAGTACAGAGAATATTTTAATTGCGTTTTCCATTAGTTTACTGAACGTAACAGTAATCATCAAAGAGAAATTAATCGGCAGCAGGATTTTCTTTCAGGATATCTAAAACAATCGGACAATGCTAAAGTAGCTAACAAATTCTACGCCTGTAGAAACCTATTGGTTCTAATGATGTCATTAAACCAGTGTAGTTTGAAGACCATTTTCGTCTATAATTGAATTACCTTTACGGTTGATCGATCAAGAGTGGGAAAGATAACATTTTACGAGTATATGATGAGAGGGACAAGTGCTTGAGAGAGGACTTCCCTATTAATACAAGTGCCTGAGAGACGACTTTCCTATCAATCTCCTGGATAGTTTTGTTTCTGTATCAACAGAATGCATTATCATGCAGCAGCACACGTGATGTAGTTTTGTCGGTCGATTTTCTTACACTGCGACCGAACGGTGTCTCAGTTGTTGGCAAAAAATTCCAGATGTGATGCACACACCCTTGGGACAGCATTCGTAGCGCAAAACACATTTTTGGAGCTATCAGATGTAAAATATTATGTTCACATTACTCTTTGCTTGAGTTTACGTCTTTTGGTGGGGCTCAGTCTTTCATTTCTTCTTAGGAAGTTAAGGATAAAGGCATCATAACTCGTCACCAGTAGCAGTACTGCATAGGAATGCTCAGTGAGGGACCTGATGACGTTCAACAATAGTCACTCCGTTGATTTTTGTGTTTCGAATTAGACCATGCAGTACTCCTACACCAGACTTCTGAACTTGTCCTGTTAAAGGCAAATATTGCATGATGGCTAAATGGTAATCCCTCACATATATCAGTAGTCTAGACTTCCATAATGTGGAAAATAATTCATGCCAGAACGATCATTGTTGAAACAAGAATATCTTTTTCTGGCGTATTTTTCCCAAAAGCACTCG
Organism: Schistocerca serialis cubense; assembly: GCF_023864345.2. NCBI lineage: Eukaryota > Metazoa > Arthropoda > Insecta > Orthoptera > Acrididae > Schistocerca > Schistocerca serialis. Next base: position 467,441,092 of record NC_064646.1, on the reverse strand, counting down.
CTCCACACACAGTTCAAATCTTTCTAGCTGCATCCTCTGCATTCACCCCTCTATCATGCCAAAAGTAAATATTGTGTTGCAGATGTTACACCTTTTTCCACTTGCGACTCAATTTTACAACGCTTAACCGTAGTTCATGATTTTCAAGAATGCAAAATCCAGTGCTTAACTGCAAGATGATAACTAGAACTTCAGATTCGAAAATGACAGTTGATACACACACTGACAGCGCTGCGCCGCGTTCACATGGGCGGCGCCGGGTTTCAGGCGGCGGGTGGCGTCGGGCCGGTTTTTTTTTTTTTTTTTTTCTCATTTTTTGTTCGCTTTTGTTCGTCGCATCTGCTCGGGGCGGACGTCGTTAAGACATCCATTGAAGTTCGTTGTTGATTTATGAACTCAGTTTTTTTATTACAGAGGGCGGCTAACCCTCTGACCGAACACGCTGAGCTACCGTGCCGGCGTCAACTAGACCACGGGCTCATACAATCCGACAACATCTCGGAAGTAGACAGCACTTCCTTCTGACACTTCCTCATATTACAGAGTTGCCAGATCGTGCATATGGCCGGACTCGGCGTTGTCAGGGGCGGTCGGTTTTATTGGCCACCTTAAGTGAAAGACTCAGACTTGGTCTCTGTGGCGGCCGGCCGGCGGTCAGTTTTTATGTCTAAGACTGTACACTAACGCCAAATTTTGCCTCACTGTCGGAACAGATAAGTTCATTGTATGTCCCACATTGATTTCTGCTGTTATTTCTCACATTATATCTTGTATGTAGCAGTGACAACTCCAAGCAAACACAGCTGCTCTCGATCGTTAAGTGAATGTCATTGGCCCTGTGCTGTCCATGGTGCGAAGTATTGCCTGAAATATGGTGTTCTCGGCACACTCTTAAGACTGTCAATCTCGGAATTTGGATGTCCTTCCGAAATGGAATGTCTCATGCATCTGGCTCCAGGAACAGTTCCGCTTCAAAGTCTATTAATTGCGATCGTGCGCCCATAATCATTTGGGAAACCTTTTCACATGTATCACCTGAGTACAAATGACAGCCTCGTCAGTGCACCACCCTTTTATACCTTGTGTAAATGATACTGCTGCCATCTGTATATGTGCATATCGCTATACAGTGACTTTTGTCACCTCAGTCTAGATGGTGCCTTTTCATTCATTTATTTAAAAAAGATTTGTTGTAGGATAGGTCTATTTTTTTGTCCAACAGCTAAATAGATTGCCGAACGTCACCCGCCTGTGCAAACACATTGCTGAAGGTGGTATATTTACATTCTATAGTTTGTTTACTTTTTCTTGTTCCCTCAGACTTATAGCTCTGCTCGTATCTGGTTGACTGAACTTGGAACATTTTGTAGTCTCACAGCCTCTGCCAACGTATGCGATATACCTTTGTTCAGCACTGTAGTTAACAGTTGTCAGTGTGCAGTGAACACATGTGCATTTGTTTTTTTGTCTTTGTGATGTGCAGTACTAGGGTAACAGGGTACGAGCGCATTTTGTTTGTGCAGGTTGCATACATTAAGGGGCATGCAACATTCAGGGGCAAATCTATTGTTATGCTAATTCATTTATGATTCCCTGAGGGCTGATTTATGACACCCTGCAGGTAATCTGTCCTTCTGAGAAACACCCCACCAATCCCCCTCCCTCTCCACCTCGTTCACCTCTGGGAAATTACCAACACCTCCCTCTCGCCTTGTTATCAAATTAATAGGCTAATTAACTAAATTCATCAATTAGCTACCCTCTCCCCTGCAGGAAATCTCCCAGACTTACTTTCCCCTTCCCCAACCCCCATCGGAAAATTTGTGGGAAAAAAATTGTTCTGTGCTGAGCTGCTGCAGAGAGAGAACATAGGGTAATTTATAGTCTTTATTTTGGGTGCTACCCTGCTGGAAAGTGTGGGAAAAGCACAGTCTGTCCCCTCCCCCCACCTGGAGAAATGGTGGGAAACGTTCACTCTGTTCTGAGCTGTTTGACTGGAAGGTGCAAGTATTACCTTCTCCAGGAACTAGACATCCTAATTACGTAATTACAATGCTGCAGATTGGACATGTTGTCGTGTTGGAAAATTTCCGTGTGTGTTCTCACCTTGACGTAGAGGGATCGACTGAGCTAGAGAATGTCATCACCCCCCCCCCCCCTATCCCTCGCCCCCACACCTCACCACAACTCCCAGAAAATGTTGGTAGGAAAAAATCTCACTCTGTGCTGCAGAGAAAGGATCTAGCAACACAAAATTCAAATCAGTGTCAATAACATATTCATGCATATTCTTTATTTAATCAGTTTGTGCACGACACGTCTCCTCCACTTGGGTAGAGCTCACATCTGCACCTCCCACCCCTGTGTCCCCTGGTCCGGCCGGTGTGGCCAAGTGGTTCTAGGCGCTTCAGTCTGGAGCAGCGCGACCGCTACGGTCGCAGGTTCGAATCCTGCGTCAGGCATGGATGTGTGTGATGTCCTTAGGTTAGTTGGGTTTAAGTAGTTCTAAGTTCTACGGGACTGATGACCTCAGATGTTGAGTCCCATAGTGCGCAGAGACATTTTTTCGTCCCCTGGTGCAATAACTAAGTACCGAGGAATGGAGTGAAGTGTAGTATAGTAGCCACTATTTAGAGTCTTCCTCTTGTGTGTCCAGACACCGCCACGGAGATCAAAAACCGCCCAAATGTCCTAATTACAGATCATGATACTAAATGCCGACGCCCATACACCGGATGTCTGCCTCCTTTGGCCTCACAGACCCAAACAAAGCATCAAGTAGCGGTGTTGTGTGGATCGGAAAATTACAGACTCGATTCCTGTCTCTGCCTCTCTCAAGAGGCTACTTGCTGTTCGTGTGTGTGAACCGACATCTAGAACCATGCAGATGGAGGTTTTCATCTCTCCTCAGACTACTGTGTTGCTACTGGCTACTGCTGAAATCCGAGGGGGAACTGACGCAATTTCGATATCAAAAATAGAGGGAAATAGTCCATTTGTACTACTCTATCAATTGTTTAACAATTTACAAGAGTCAAATAGATCACTTAAAACACTCATCACCACCTTACCATCATACTTCCTCGCAATAAAAACATACTTTGAATGGTTGAGGATCACACACAAATAGAAGGAAAGTTTCATTCTACAGCAGAGTGTGCGCTGATATGAAACTTCCTGGCAGATTAAAACTGTGTGCTGGACCGAGACTCGAACTCGGGGCCTTTGCCTTTCGCGGGCAAGTGCTCTACCGACTGAGCTACCCAAGCTAGCTAGACTCACGCCCCGTCCTCACACCTTTACTTCTGCCACTACCTCGTCTCCTACCTTCCAAACTTTACAGAAGCTCTCCTGTGAATCTTGTAGAACTAACACTCCTGAAAGAAAGTATATTGCGGAGACATGGCTTAGCCACAGCCTGAAGGATGTTTCCAGAACGAGATTTTCACTCTGCAGCGGAGTGTGCGCTGATATGAAACTTCCTGGCAGATGAAAACTGTGTGCCCGACCGACACTCGAACTCGTGGCCTTTGCCTTTCGCGGGAAAGTGCTCTACCAACTCAGCTACCCAAGCTAGACTCACGCCCAGTCCTCACACCTTTACTTCTGCCATTACCTCGTCTGCTGCCTTCCAAACTTTACAGAAGCTCTTCTGCGAACCTTGCAGAACTAGCACTCCTGAAAGAAAGGATACTGCGGAGACATGGCTTAGCCACAGCCTGAAGGATGTTTCCAGAATGAGATTTTCACTCTGCAGCGGAGTGTGCGCTGATATGAAACTTCCTGGCAGATGAAAACTGTGTGCCGGACCGAGACTCGAACTCGGGACCTGCCAGGAAGTTTCATATCAGCGCACACTCCGCTGTAGAGTGAGAATTTCATTCTAGAAACATCCCCCAGGCTGTGGCTAAACCATGTCTCCGCAATATCCTTTCTTCCATGAGTGCTAGTTCTGCAAGGTTCGCAGGAGAGCTTCTGAGAAGTTTGGAAGGTAGGAGACGGGGCACTGGTGGAATTAAAACCTGTGAGGACGGGGCGTGTGTCGTGCTTGGGTAGCTCAGTCGGTAGAGCACTTGCCCACGAACGGCAAAGGTCCCGAGTTCGAGTCTCGGTCGGGCACACAGTTTTAATCTGCCAGGAAGTTTCATCACACACAAATAGTTTGGGAAACGAGTAATTAAGTTTCCGCCACAAATATATCGCAGAGCTAAGTATGTCCGCAGTCTTGTATGCATCAATGTTTGACAATAGAAACACCCTCATCCACCACAACTTTTCCTCTGAACATATACGGTGAAAAACTCGTAGCGATCACACACACACACACACACACACTCGTGACAGCGAAGGGCGCGCCGTCCAGCGACTGCTGAGAGCCTCGCTCGCGCCGCACACCGCCACATGGCGTCGGCCATCCACCAGCAGCCACACACTGGCTGCCATACCGAGCGCAGCGAGTAGTCAACCGATCTGTCACATGATACTTCCTCACTTTCGAACTGTCTTAAAGTAACCAAACGCTTCGTCACATATGAAGTCTCTTAAGGTAGCCGCACAGAGAAGTTGTAAATATAAGGTTTATACTACGTGTCAGTAATAAATTCGGTAATATAGCTGGTTTAATTATGACTCTCGTGTCTCCCTGTGTAGGTGAGAGATTGAAACTTCGTTAAAAGATCTCGCCACGGCGAAAAAACGCCTGGTTAACGCTCCCACTGCCAAATCGTGTCTGTGGTACTCTAGCCCTCACTTTCACCCGCCAAAAAAATTGGTTCAAACGGCTCTGAGCACTATGGGGCTTAACTGCTGCGGTCATCAATCCCCTAGAACTTAGAACAGCTTAAATCTAACTAACATAACGACATCACACACATCCATGGCCGAGGCAGGATTCGAACCTGCGACCGTAGCGGTCGCGCGGTTCCAGACTAAAGCGCCTAGAACCGCTCGACCACAACGGCCGGCTTCACCCGCCCAGCCGCACATCATTGGTAATAGGCTAATTAATGAAACTGGTCGTGAGAGCCACTTGACCTGTTGATTAATTTTTTTTCTTTTTCATTCTGTTGGATTACACTCTCCAGGTAGCTAAAATAGCAATCCCTGGAGGGAAGATGATGTTCTTTTCGAGGACGCTATTGAGAACCAACATTTGAAGCTGGCCACAGAAGGATTCTACCACCGCCAGCATACATTTCGCATACGAACTATGAAGATAAGAATCAAGAAATTACCACTTATAAGAAGGCATATAAGTAGTATTTTTTCCTCGCTTTATTTGCGGATGTCACTCCATCCGTTTATAAGCACACAAACCTCACGCAAAAAAGGTTATCTATTATTTATCAAGAAAATAAAAGACGGAAGGTGTGCTGCTGATTTTCCCGCAGCAATCACTTCGCAAGAGGCATGTAAGAGGCTCTAATAGACCCCGAGTTCGAGTCTCGGTCGGGCACACAGTTTTCATCTGCCAGGAAGTTTCATATCAGCGCACACTCCGCTACAGAGTGAAAATCTCATTCTGGAAACATCCCTCAGGCTGTGGCTAAGCCATGTCTCCGCAGTATCCTTTCTTTCAGGAGTGCTAGTTCTGCAGAGTTCGCAGGAGAGCTTCTGTAAAGTTTGGAAGGTAGGAGACGAGATACTGGCAGGAGTAAAGCTGTGAGGACGGGGCGTGAGTCGTGCTTCGGTAGCTCAGATGGTAGAGCACTTGCCCGCGAAAGGCAAAGGCCCCGAGTTCGAGTCTCGGTCGGGCACACAGTTTTAATCTGCCAGGAAGTTTCATATCAGCGCACACTCCGCTGCAGAGTGAAAATCTCATTCTGGCTCTAATAAGTTTGCCCACAACACTTAGAAGAAGCGGTATGGAGCCCACCTCTCACTTCCCCTTCCTTCAGAGTACCGCCCAGAAGCCATATTCTCACGAAACTTCCAGTTCTTCGATATCTAGCATTCGAATCCACAGGATTTCAAGGACTGAGACATGTCCCCCACCAAGTTAGAGACGCCTGTGAATTCTCCCGAAATCCCATCACGTTCCGACAGCACTACCCCATCAGTTAGAATGCTGCCTACTCCTCCACCCGACAATGAGAAGGTAGAGAACTATCACAACGAGAAAAATAGTACACTAACGTACAGAAAGAAATTCACAATAACGCACTCGTCATTTCCTGATCTCCTTTATTGTATTCCTGTGATTACTACGTTAGAAATACGACACTGAAACGGTGTCAAAGAATTCGTTGACGACACAGTCTCTCTCTCTCTCTCTCTCTCTGTCTCTCTCTCTCTCTCTTTCTGCAAAAGGAGAAAAAACATATGACTGGCGCATAATGGAGCTCCAGACGGAAGCAATTTAAAACAATTTACGTAAATCACTTTTACTGCCAGCTGTGTAGAATTATAATAGCGTTTGGATTCCACGTCAAGAAGATGCTGGGAAGAAGGAAATGATCATAGAACATAAGCACACACACCTTTAAGGCTAGGCAGTTCTGCACTTAAGCATGCTATAATGTTAAAGCAGTGTGGTTTCTGATATATTAGTCGTATGGAGTGAACGCTGTTACTACTCCAACGTCAGAAATATATTTCCAGCAGATGACTTACATTCATTCTGCAAGTTTTCTATCCCACTCACTATGATGAGAAACATTAAGATCGTAAAACTACTGCCTGCTGCAGCAAAGGAAAAGAAAAACACAGGTCCTTTGTTATTCATGCACTATGCAGCTTTCTGGAATGGTTCAGAAATTATGCTATGCTCCAATCAGTCCAATAAAAAGATCGTCAGCAACGTTAAATGGATGAAACAATGACGTCTTATGAGGAAATAGGCAAACGCATAGCTGCGGTGCCTGGCATGCGAAATTACATGTCATGCAGGTCTAACTCCACGAACAGAACAGTCTCGTCCACACACGACATCTGTCAAGCAAATGTATGCAGAGATTTCAGTACATCACAGACTAACTTAGAATCACTACAGTTATGAAACTGAAGTCTCGATTTATTTCCAAGATGTGGCAGGGGAATGGGGCACTTCACATACATCTTCGTTCGCCTAGAGGAGCGTGCCGGAATAAGGTTTCCGTTGGTTTGGTGGACGCGCTTCATCGCACATGCGGTGGAAGTCCTCTGCTGACTGCGGTATGGAGAGGTTTCCTGTTAACGATTGCAGGTAGATAGCGCTCTGAGCCACGCTGTACAGAACACATAATTGCATACGAGTCGAACGCAGATTATGCCACACAACTGATACACCCCGAGAGAACAACGGATAAAACGTTTAAATGTGTGATAAATGGCCTGCCGCAACATCTCCCTCTCTCCAGAATGCATCATCAGTCTACCATTAAATCATACCTCGTTACAACCCCTCTTAGCCGGTTACTCCATCTACTTTCTATCATGCTTTAACGCAGATCGATGTCAACTTAGAGACAGATGGTTCTCTTTTTCAGGAAAGCGTCAAAGACAGCAGTCAACTTCTATGTGTCCCTATTACCTCAATAAACATACATCTGAATGCTGTTAAAAACCAAGCAGGGACTGTTATGCAAGGTATTTGTTAGTTGACAGAGTGTAGTTGTGATTAGTACAGAGTAGAGTGAAGTGCATTGTAAATACTGTTTGATAGAGTTTAAATCATGTAACCAGCCTTGTACAGTGTCAAATATACGATCCATTCTGCAGTTGTACGAGGGCTATCCACAAAGTACATTACGTTTTGGAATTAAAAATAAATAAAGTATTGGAAATTTCTTTTATTATATACAGAAGAAAGCCATACTTCAATACTACTTTTCTACATAGTTGCCATTTAAATTAAGGCACTTATCGTAGCGATGGACGAGCTTGGAAATTCCTTCGTCGTACAATTCGGCCGGCTGCGCCTTCAACCACGTGGTTACCTCTTCTTGAAGCTGTGCGTCGTCGTCAAAACGCTGCATACCCAACCACTTCTTCATTGCTGGCAATAAGTGAATGTCGCTCGGTGCCAGGTCGGGACTGTACGGCGGATGAGGAAACAACTCCCACTTAAAAGATTCGAGAACTTCACGAGTGGCATTTGCCGTGTGGGCCCGGGCGTTGTCGAGAATCAGCAAGATCTTTGAGCCCAACTTTCCCCTGCGCTTGTTTTGTATTGCTGTTCTGAGGTTGTGCACAGTTTGGCAATACCTTTGAGAGTTTATTGTAGTGCCTCTTTCCAGGAAATCCACAAAAATCGTATTTCTACCGGGTTACTGATTAACCACGTGGTTGAAGGCGCAGGCGGCCGAATTTTACGACGAATGAATTTCCAAACTCGTCCATCGCTAGTGCCTTAATTTAAATGGCAACTATGTAGGAAAGTAGTATTTAAATGTGGCTTTCATCTTTATATAATAAAAAAAAATTCCAATACTTTATTTATTTTTAATTCCAAAACGTAATGTGATTTGTGGATAGCCCTCGTATATTGCAACACCCAAGATGGTAATACGATGCTTTAGGGCTAAGGACATTTTATGAAAGTCTATAATGTGGTTGCCGATAACTGTGAAGTGACACCTGGGCTTGTGATCCGACATGTATAAATTTATTACTCTACATTTTGTGGTCGTCCAAGATACCCAATCTATTCCAGCCGTCTTATCGCTGTCTACGAAAAGTCACTGTTTCCCTAGATCCTCGTGCTTCCAAGCCAACTTTTTCCAGTATTTCTCTTGTTGTCGCATACTCGTTCCCACGTACAAGAATTTTTCTACATCAAGTAGACATGTCATTACTTTGTCATTCTCCCTCAATTCCCCAATATTTTGGCGTATTTTCCCTCAGTTTACGCATATTTTCCGTCAATTTTCGTAATTTTATCGATTTTATGTCACTTCTGCTCATGTGATCATGACATCGTTTTTGGCCACGTATTCTAAAATTGCTTCTAAATGTAGTACAATCGTCAACACCTAGCGCAGCTGCGCTTTTTTCTAAATGTTTGTGCGCCAGTACCGGCTTCATGTGGAGCCCCCATGGCATGGAGTAGTCTTGGGATAGGATCCGGGTAGAGCTCATAGGTGGACCCACCACGTGTTATGTCAGGGATGCTATTGAGGGTGGAATGACCAAGTATTATGTCCGGGAAAGGGTTTGAAGGTGGATCTGGATCCACTATGTGTTGTGGCCGGGTAGGATTCAGCAGCGGATCCAGCTGGGTTAGTGTTCAAAAGTGGATCTACCATAAGTTATGACTGAGATATGGTTCGAAGGTGAATCCATCACGCATTATGACTGGGAAAGGATTCAAAGGTGAATATACTCGCTATATGTCCGGGTTGGTGTCTGAAGTTGGATTCACTGGCGGTAGGTTCAGAGTAGTCTGGGAGTCCCACACGTGAAACTGGTTCAAACACACACAACTGATCTATTGTCTTAACATTTCTCACCATAGTGAGTGGGATAGAAAACTTGCAGGGTGAGTGTATGTCATTTGTTGGAAATATATTTTCTGTATGGGAGTATTAACAGCTTTTCATTCCACGCAATTAATAGATCAGAAATAACACTGCTTTAACGTTATGGCATGCTTACGTGCAGAACTGTTTAGCCTTAGAAGTGTATCTTTATGTTCTACAATCATTTCTCTCTTCCCACTACCTTCTTGGCATAGAATCCAAACGCTATTACAATTTAAATGATAGCAAAAGTGATTTACGTCAAATGTTTCAAACTCCTTCCATCTGAAGCTCCATTGTGTGTAAATCATACGTTTCTTTTTCTTCTTAATCGTCTCTTGTATCACCAAAATATTCTCAAATGTGTCAGGCTCATATCTGCTACACACTAATAAGGAGTGCTAAACTCCTCGGCATGCAAACATCTAGAGAGATCATGTGTAATTCGATGGGTGACGTGAGTAAGATTGGTACGGAACGGTCTTCACAGAATGGTAGTTACAATATTGGAATGAGAATACTGGTCCATATCGCTAGCGTCAGTCAGTACAAGATTGGAACACAGTTGCGAAAGCAAAATATCGAGATGTATTGAGCATGTGGAACTCGCTCTGTTCCTTCATGAGACGTGGAATGTAGTGAGTATCGTACCATCCTACTTCTAGTGAGTTCCAAATTAAATCGGAGACTGTTGCAGGGAAGGTTGGTTAACGACAGAGGATGAGTTACGAGATGCGTAGAGAGAGACATCTGGAGTTTTGCTCAGGGTCCTTAGCCAATAAGTTCAACGAAGGTGCAGCTTATTTTGAAATAGAGGGCAACGTGCTAGATCTTAGAATTTCCAACTTCAACCTATTAATGTGCCAATACTTAGAGATTCCCGTCCACATAGTAATAAAATCTTACTGAATTTATAAAGTGTTTTGGCTAAGGAACGTGATGAATAAAAACAGTATTTTTGCCATGTAGTGTAGGCATTGCAACAGGGTTTGCAATATGTCCGCCTGTATGTTACGTTCGCAAAGCAATGGAGGGGATGGTTTAGCAATGATACAAAAATCGTCCTGCAATGTCATTGGCTGATAGCATCGCGAGATCGACGTGAGATGTTTATTGAATCGGACAACTCGTCGAGAGTGGTGGTTTGGAATCCGAGTAATTGAGTAAAATGCGCTGAAATTACGGAAAACCTGGTACAATTACGAAAATTGATGGAAAATACGTGAAATTGATGAAAATGCAACAACAATGTGTAGGGATGAGGGTATTTACATGCTGCCCTGGTTGTATGGAAAGCATTCCATTCTTCCACCCGTTGGATTGACAACTTATGATGCATACTATCTGTGCTCTATGGGTGGAAGTCCTGCAGAATACCCCTTGTTCCACATGTGCTTATGCATTGTAAACCATAAAAATGAATGATGTAATGTCGAAAGATTTGGTCAGGATGACTACCACCCAGCACACAGAAGAGAGGGACGTGCTGATAGGGAGTTCTCTACCGGGTGACGTCAACGAAGATTTTATAGTTGATAGTGTTACTCCGTTGGATGTTATAAAAATAGCGAGGGGAGACAGAGAGAGGGGGGGGGGGGAGGGAGAGAGGGGCTGTGCTGTCTCTGACACCATTCACTGTCGTATTTCTAAAGTAATTCTCATAGGAATACGATGAAATAGATCCGGACATGTACATGGAGATATTTATAGACGTCATTCCATATCGATCTCCGCCCCGATAGCTGAGTGGTCAGCCTGAAGTATTACAGTCCTCCGGGCTTGGGTTCGATTCCCGGCTAGGTCGGGTATTTTCTCCACTCAGAGACTGGGTGTTGTGCTGTCTTCATCATCATTTCATCCCCATCCAGCGCGCAGATCGCCCAGTGTGGCGTCGAATGTAATAAGACCTGCACCAAGGCGGCCGGACCTGCCCCGCAATTCCATTTTTCCATTCCATATCGATGAATTGTAGGTGTTGCTCTTCTGAATTTCTTAGTGTAGTCTGTGTATACTCTGCACAGTTGTGAACTTCCTCTTTTCTCTGCTTCGTGATGACTGGGTGTTGTGTGATGTCCTTAGGTTAGTTAGTTTTAAGTAGTTCTAGGTTCTAGGGGACTGCTGACCATAGATGTTAAGTCCCATAGTGCTCAGAGCCATTTTTTGTGAACTTCCTCCATTACGTCACTGTGTTACTATTCTCATCGTGATAGCTCTGTACATAGTCATTGACGGGTGAAGGACTAGACGGGCTTCTAACTAATGGAACCGTGCTGTCGGAGCGTGATGGGATTTCGGGAGAATTAACAGTGGACTTGGCGGCCGACACCTCCTTTCCATGGGAATCAACGCTATTCATCGAAGACTGGAAGATTCGTGGGAATACGGCAGGTAGGCGATACTCTGACGAAAGGGGAGTTGCGAGGTGACTTCTATACCGTTCTTATAACTGTTGTGGGCAAACATATTACAGCCTCTCACATACATCTGACGAGATGGCTACAAGACGATTGAGGAGTTGGAGCGGTTATCAGGCGTTTTTTCGTTGTGGCTAGACCCTTTAACGAAATTTCAATCTCCCACCTACACAGGGAGAGACGACATTTGTAATTAAAAAACCGAATTTATTATTGAGAGTAGTATAAACCTGATATTTATAACTTCTCTGTGCTGCTACCTTAAGAGACTTCATACGTGAGTTCGAAAGTGAGGAAGTATCATGTGACAGAGGTAGATAGGTTGACTACTCGCTGGCAGTCGCTCTGACCTCTCGCTTGGTAGGCGAGCGTGTGGCTGCTGGTGGATCGGCGTGCAGCTGCCGGGTGAGGCTGCGCGACGACGCCATGTTCCGGTGAGCGGAGTGACTGCGGCTCTCACCAGTCGATGTCATGAGTGGTCTTCAGTCTGAAGAATGGTTTGATGCAGCTTTCCATGCTACTATATCCTGTGTAAGCCACTTCATCTACGAGGAACTACGAGAGCTATCCACAAAGTACATTACGTTTTCGTTTGTGTCCGTTAGGGGCGGGGCTAGCGCGGCCATCTTGGTGTCATGGCATTCCGCCGCTCAGTCGGCATCCTGCCGTGCTAGTGAGAGGTTCGTGCAGTACTCTGTTGAGTTACTGTGACAGTTTGAAATGTCAGCGTTAATTGAAAATGCCGCGAAGTGTGAAGTGCGTGCTGTAATAAGTTTTCTGACTGCAAAAAACTGTACACCGATAGAAATCTATCGGCAGCTTTGTGAAGTGTATGGGGACAACATAATCACTGGAGGTGGAGTACGTCAATGGGTCATAAAATATAAAAATGGCCTAACTAACATTCACGACGAAGAGCGAAGTGGAAGACCCAGCATAGTGACTGCCGAACTTGTCGAAAAAGTCGATGCCGCGGTCCGTGAAAACCGTAATTTCACAATAACGGAACTCTCTATGAGTTTTCCACAAATTTCACGAACTTTGTTGCACGAAATCATTACCGAAAAGCTTGGTTACCACAAGTTTTGTGCAAAATGGATACCAAAAATCTTGACAGAGATTCACAAAAATCAGCGAATGGCTGCAGCATTAATGTTTTTGGATGCTTACGAGAAAGATGGCGACTCATTACTTGATCGCATCGTTACTGGTGATGAAACATGGGTTAAGCATGTGAACTGCGAGACAAAATTGCAGTCAATGCAGTGGGGGCACACAAATTCCCCCCAAAAACCCAAGAAATGCATGCAGACAATGTCGGCAAGGAAGGTGATGGCGACTGTCTTTTGGGACAGAAAAGGTGTGATTTTTGTGGATTTCCTGGAAAGAGGCACTACAATAAACTCTGAAAGGTATTGCCAAACTCTGCACAACCTCAGAACAGCAATACAAGACAAGCGCAGGGGAAAGTTGGGCTCAAAGATCTTGCTGATTCACGACAACGCCTGGGCCCACACGGCAAATGTTACTCGTGAAGTTCTCGAATCTTTTAAGTGGGAGTTGTTTCCTCATCCGCCGTACAGTCCCGACCTGGCATCCAGCGACTTCCACTTATTCCCAGCAATGAAGAAGTGGTTGGGTATGCAGTGTTTTAATGACGAAGCACAGCTTCAAGAAGAGGTAACCACGTGGTTGAAGGCGCAAGCGGCCGAATTTTACGATGAAGGAATTTCCAAGCTCGTCCATCGCTACGATAAGTGCCTTAATTTAAATGGCAACTATGTACAAAAGTAGTATTGATGTGTGGCTTTCATCTGTATATAATAAAAAAAATTTCCAATACTTCATTTATTTTTAATTCCAAAACGTAATTTACTTTGTGGATAGCCCTCGTACTACAACCTACACCCTTCTGATTCTGCTTACTGTATTCATCTCTTGGTCTCCCTCTACAATTTTTACCATCCCCCCCCCCCCCCAGCTTCCCTCCAGTACTAAATTAGTGATACCCTCATGGCTCAGAATGTGTCCTACCAACTGATCCCTTCTTGCACCACAAATTTTTCTCACCAATTCTACTCAGTACCTCCTCATTAGTTATGTGATGCATCCATCTAATCTTCTAAATTCTACTGTAGCACCACATTTCGAAAACTTACATTATCTTTCTCTCTAAATTGTTTATCGCTCATGGAAATTGGAAATTTGTGGTAAGATCCTAAGGGATCAAACTGCTGAGGTCATCGGTCCCTAAGCTTACAACGCTAAGGACCACACACACACACACACACACACGAGGGAGCACTCGAACCTCCGACCAGAGGAGCCACGTGAACCATGCGAGGCGTCCGAGACCACGCGGTTATCCCGCACGGCTATGCTATCGTTCATGTTTCCCTTCCATACACCCCAGATAAATACTTTCAGAAAATCTATATTTGATGTTAACTAGTTTCTCTTCTTCAGAAATGCTTTTCTTTCCATTGCCAATTTACATTTTATATCCTCTCTACTTCAAACATCAGTTGTATTGCTACCCAAATAGCAAAATTCATCTAGTACTTTAAGTATCTTATTTCCTAATCTAATTCCCTCAGCATCAACTCTGTTTAATTCAATTACATTCCATATCCTCATTTTGCTTTTGTTGATGTTCATCTTATACCCTCCTTTCAAGACACAGTATCCTGTTCCACTGCTCTTCCAACTACTTTGCTGTGTCTGACAGAATTACAATGTCATGGGCAACCCTCAAAGATTTTATTTTTTCTCTCTGGACTTTAATTCCTGCTCCAATATTTTTTTTGTTTGCTTTACTGCTTGCTCCCTATACAGATTGAATAACATCGGGGACAGGCTACAACCCTGTCTCACTCCCATCTCAACCACTGCCTTCCTTTCAAGCCCCTTGACTCTCATGACTGCCAACTGGTTTCTGTATAAATTGTAAATAGCTTTTCACTCCCTTATTTTACCCTTGACACATTTAGAATTTTAAAGAGATTATTCCAGTCAACATTGTGAGAAGCTTGCTCTAAATCTACATATGCTATGAATGTATGTAGGGTCAGTATTGCCCCACCTGTTCCTACATTTCTGTCTGCATGTGTACATCATGAAACGTTTGGATCAAGGCAGTCAGGTAGATGCAGTATTTCTTGATTTCCAGTGGGCAGTTGACACAATGATGCATCTACAGTTATCATCAAAAGTGCAATTGTATGAATAGCAAGTGAAATTTGCGACTGGATTGATATGGCTCAAGGGAACATGAGGAGCAGAGAAAGAATGGCATAGCCTACACTTCTAGAGGGATAGTGACTGGGGGAATGTTTACTTATTTCTCGCCCAGCACTGGCAACTCAAAGACATGCTGCATCATGCCGATCACCAGCTTTGGCATAAATGAGGCACAGGAGTAACAGGGAATTATAAAAGCAGATTACAGAAACATTCATGTTCAAAGAGTCTCATTACATTACTTTTCTCAATTGGCAGGAATCAGAAACAGAGGACAATCAACATGAAATGCTTTGATTTGTGTACCCTTCTTTCTGTAATCTTACCTACTATACTATAGTACACTGTGCTATGCTACAGAGCCTTATTACATCCTTTCGCTCATCTAAAGCTCTCTCTCAGTTTGCATAGTTACCCCAAAATATAACCCTATATGACATACCTTTCTTTTTTTTTTTTGCACTGACTCATTCCAAGAAAGTGTGATACACTTGTGTGGTGTCACCCAAAGAATGAGGTCCCATGTCAAGGTAGTACCTCACAATGAACCCACAAGTAAGGACAGCCACTGCCTGACACAGCAGGAGTGACAGACATCGTTGTACACACACCCTCACCACCACTGCCGGAAGATTACTTATGTCAGTGCACAGTGCACTCAGCCCCAGTCTGCAGTCATCACTTACGACGACAGTGTCAGCTTACTTCAGATCCAGTTGTGCGATTTCTATTAGGAGTCAAAACTGTATATCGAAATTTATGCCAGTTGCACACTGAGATGAGTCTATCATTCTGTATGGTGTCATGTGATAAGTTATAGTGTTCAGTGACAAAAAAATGAAATGATTGTATGGCATTGCTGGCAGGGAGGCCCATCTGGGGAAGTTCAGCTGCCGAGTGCGAGTCTTATTGCAGTCGATGCCACATTGGGTGACTCGCGTGCTGGTGACAGGGATGAAGTGATGATGAGAACAACAGTCCACAAGTGCAGAAAATCTCCAACCTGACTGAGAATCGAACCCAGACCTGCTGCATGGGAGGCAAGCACGTAACTACTCAGCTAAGCAGGTGGACTGATCAGTGAGAATAAGAAACACGCAGACATTCCTGTGGACATGGATTGTTTCCAAGTTAAGTCTTAAGATTGTTTAAGTTTTAATAAAATGATCTAATATTATGTGTGTGTTATAGTTTCCACTCCAGAAGTGAATCTAAGTTAACTAGAACTAACTACACTGCCAATGGGAACATCTCAATTTGTTTCTTTGTCCAGCACTACAAGTTGTGTAACTGAAATTTATTATAACTATATCTTCCTTCCATCTCCTTTAAATGTTGGACATCTGTCATATGTTGGACATCTCTCTTAAAACCATGATCAGATATTGGTCACCCATTCTAGAATATTGCTTAAGTGTGTGGAAGCATAACCAAACAGGACTAACAGAGGATAGTGAACATATACAGAGAAGGGCAGCATGGATGGTCACAGGAATGTTTGACAGTTGTCACAGAGATTCTGAAGAAAATGAACTAGCTGACTGTTGAAGACAGACGTAAGCTACCCCAAGAAAGCCCACTTAGAAAATTTCTAGAACTGGCTTTAGGGATATACTACAACCTCCTTACATATTGCTACTGTATAGATTGTGAGAAAAGTATTATATTAATTGCAGCATGCATAGACACACTTAAACAATCATTTCCCCCACACTTCATATTTGAATGGAACCAGAAAAACCCTAATAACTGATACAATGGGATGTACCCTCTGCCATGCACTTCACAGTTGTTTGCAGACTATAGGAAAATAATGTAAGCACACATTTACTCCAATAGCAATGGTCCAGCTTAAAGAAAGGATGTGTCAAACGACATGTTTACATATACAGGGTGTAACGAGATTAAGTCCAGATATTTCTATTGGTGAATGGGGATGAAGCACTGAACAATATTAGATCAGTATTTATGTCATTTACAGACAATAATCGCAGCTATTACAAGTCATGTGTTTTTAAGTTGGATAGTACCTCAAAGTGCATGTCGCGAAAGCAAGCCATTAATGCTTATTTTCCTCTGAGCAACAGGTCAGGTATTGAAGTGTGGACACATAAAGGTTGGTCTAGACAGGCATAGCTGAGTAGGCGGCAGCTTACTTAAAAACTCCAGCACCTTTCCTCTTGGTCAGCTTGTAAGAGCATTGCTTGCAGAAGGCAACGATCTGGCTATGAATTAGGACACATTGGTTAATATATCAAAATGGTTCAGTGTGATCCTTCCTAATATGCTACAATCATTCTGCATGTTAAGTTACAGTGAGCATTGTTACCTCAGAGAAAACATGAATGTGTGCACCCCATAGAGGTGGCTTAATAGCAGACAGTAACTTTTCCCTACAGTTCATAGTCTAAAACTGTTTCAGATCTGCACAAACACACACAGAGGCTGCCCTCAATTTGAAAGAAAATAAAATTTAATCTGTAGTAGTGGGAAATCTTATGTAACTTTTACTATTTTACAATATCCACTTGCCAACAGCCTCTGTCTCAGGTTATCCAAATCAAAGTAATAGTCATAAATGATGCTTGAGGACAATGCGAGTCAATGAATTTTCACTTTTATCAATTTGGCAGCTGTGTGTACCTGAACAAAGGAAACGGAAAGAGGACTAACCATGCAGGGAAGGTGTAAAGAAAGATCTTCCAATTGAAATTACATTTATTTCTAGTATTTTTATGTTCAGAAGATGGTTCTTCAAGCATCTATTAGTACTACAATTTACTGACTCATGTTACTGACCAGAGTAAAACTCTGATTATTATAAGAAATATTAATTGACTACAATTTACAGTTATCATCCAAGTGCTATTGCCAGCAACTCACCTGGATGCTTCCACAGTACAAAAGTAAGTTATATCAGGAGTAGGAAAAGATAAGTTCATTTTACAGAGTGATTACTGTTTACAATAGAGCACAGTTCTCCACAGCTTAGTCAAAGATATTCTATATATACATTCACTTTAATTAATTAAAATGTGATTAAAATGTGTGTATTGGTACTATAAAACTCACATATTTACATTGTCTTAATGCTACTGTCATATATTGAGAAATCTGGTGGCTCTGAAAAATGTTCACTATACAGTTTAATATAACAGGAATTAGTTACAAATTCTTGCATGTTTTGAGCAAGAATGGAAAATTTACCTAGAAAATATTTGGCACATTGAATTCACATTCAGCTTCTCCCTTCACCTGGAAGAAGTTATTATACTTATGTTTAACCATTAAATATCAACATCTCATTTGTTACTGCTATCACTCTTTACAATACATGACAGTGAAAGATGCCAACATAATTACTGAATGTAACACATAAAATAAACCTGGCTCGTTCGGTTAAAAATGTGTAACATATTATAGACGAGGTGGACTGAAGTCTGGTAGGTTGGCAGCATTGTCATGTTTATGAATGAAAAAGAAACAGAGACAGAGAAAGCACCATCGTAAGCTCCGGTACCCATATAAGTTAATTACTGACATTCACCAGCTCTATAGATAATTAAATGTGGACTAGCAATTTAATTCAACAATGCTGTCAGTTTTTCAATAACAATGTGTAGGTTTCTGCCATCTTTGTAAGTTTCAGTAAAAGCTGTCTAGACACATGACTATTTCACGATGTTTCGATACTAACCAACATTACATTTACTGTCGCAAACAGCCATCTTCAGTGGCATGTACCTACTACTTACCCAGTGACACTCATTAGCTTACACATTAATGTTGCTTGTTAGCCCTATGATCACTTGTTGAAAATTCATTGAATTTTTTTTAATGATGTAAGTTGGTAGATGGACATTGACATTTTTTATTGATGGCAATTTTTACTCAATTTTTTAATGGGCAATATTGTCAAAGAGCACACTCCACTGTGACTCAGTGCTGATTCTGCGACGGCCACTGTTTGGCTGAGACAACATAGAGTGCCATGTGCTTTAAGCCACAATATGGATTGTCAGTTGTCACCACATAATCTGCCCAAGACAATGGGCACCCATATCATCATCACAATTTGCGCTAAAGGGCTACTTTCCCACCTCAGTTGCATCTATTGTCTTTCTCTCAAAAGGCACTGGTCCTTCAGGTGGTATACAAGTTTTCTGGCACTGCAGTGACTGTGTTTTCATTGTGATTTCTGCCACTGTCGATTTACTATGTGCCTGAGACACACGTGCCTTTCTCGCTACATTAGGCATATATTTCAGCTCACCCCCTATCACCATTGTATACCAATTCACAGATATTGTATTGCTAGACCACAGTTTTGTGCAGCCTGTTGACAGCACCTTTTGAGGAGTTGATCACATCTCAGTGTATGTTGTTAGTTTGTACACTGGCCTGAAGCCTATTGGCAGGAAGTTTTTCTGACATGTCCATTGGCTCTCTGAATCTGCGATGAGGAGACCGTTGTTCTGTCTTCTACTTGCTGTTGGCTTTATTTTGTACTGGCACAATATTGTGCATTATTGTTTAATGTACCCTCTGGTTCAGAAAGTACAATACAGTTTCCATTCTATCATGATGTTTCCAATGTTCTTTGTTTTCCCTCTTTGAAACTACGTATTGTCACCACGTATAATCACAGATTTAATCAGCCATCTCTGAAAACTCAATCTCTGAGGTAAAATAAATTTTCTGCTAACTTCCTTTGTAGACTTGAAGTACAGTATGTGTGATAAAAACTATGAAGTTATGGGAGATGGTGGTGGTGGTGGTGGTTGGGATGTTTAAGGGGGACTAAACAGCTAAGGTCATCAGTCCCCCATTCCAAAAACAGGCGAGACATAAAGTCACGGAGCAGATAAAACCCCAAGGGGAAGGAGACTCCCCCCCCCAGGCACTAAAGAACACAAATTAGGCAACGAACACTACAGAAAAGAAGAGTACAGACAAACACCAGACAGAAAGAAATAGAAGAAAAGAAGATGGCCAGAGACTGGTTGACTGACCACAAGAACAAAAAAAGGGTAAAAGTCAACCATCCGACGACACACCAAAACAGCAACAAATATTGAGAGACGCGAGGACAAAAGACACAGAAAGGGAAAGGTGCAGGACCCCCCTAAATGGAACCATAGAAAGGACTACCACGGATAAAATGTAAAACATTTTCAGCCATGGAGGCATCGTCACATAAAATCAAAGGCAAAGTGCCCGGGAGATTAAAAGACTGCCGGAGGGTGCGCAGTCGGGGACACTCCAATAAAATGTGGGCGACCGTCAGCCGGGACCCACACCGACACAGGGGGGGATCCTCCTGACGCAAAAGATGGCCATGCGTCAGGTAGGTATGGCCGATACGCAGCCGAAACAAGATTACAGAGTCCCTGCGAGAAGGCCGCAGGGAGGAGCGTCACACATCGGTCGTCTCCTTGACAGCTCCCAGTGTATTCGGGGCTGTCATGCCACGCCACTCAACAGACCACATCCCAAGCACCTTACGGCGCAACACCAGCTGCTGATCACGAGCCGTAAGGCCGATCTCCAAAGCTGGGGCGTCGATCGCCCCTTTGGCCAGCCTGCCAACACGTTCGTTCCCCGGGATGCCAACGTGACCTGGCGTCCAAACAAAGACCACCGAACGACCAGAGCGGGTAATGGTGGAAACAGACTCCCGAATAGAGGACACCAGAGGAGAAGAGGGATAGCAGCGGTCGATGGCCTGGAGGCTGCTCAGGGAGTCACTGCAGATGACGATGGACGTACCTGAGCAGGAACGTGTATGCTCAAGAGCGCGCAATATGGCCACCAGCTCTGCAGTAAAAATACTGCAGCCACCCGGCAAGGAGCGCTGTTCAACATGGGCAGTGTGAGCAAAACCGTAGGCAGTGCGACCATCAACCAGGAAACCATCAGTGTAGACAGTCTCACAGCCCGGAAATGAGGCGAGGAGCGCAAGAAAACGGCGACGGAGGGCCACAGGTGGAACCGAGTCCTTGGGTCCCTGTGCCAAGTCCAGATGGATGGACGGCCGGGGAAAACACCAGGGAGGCGTAGGTGTACGGATCCGGAAGGGAGGCAGAAGAGGGAATGAGCCCAGTTCCGACAGCAGGGACTGGACGCGGACAGCTATGGAAAGCCCAGACCGAGGTCGCCGTTCTGGCAGATGGAGGACCATGGCAGGGAAAAGCAGGTGAAGATTGGGATGGCCCGGCGAGCAATGCACGTGGACAGCATAGTCGGCGAGCAGTCGATGGCAGCGAATCCGCACCGGGGGAACCCCGGCCTCCACCAGTAGACTACCCACGGGGCTCGTACGGAAAGCGCCAGTTGCAAGCCGAGCCCCACAGTGGTGTATGGGGTCTAACATCGTCAACACTGAGGGTGACGCAGACCCATAGGCCAGGCTCCCATAATCAAGCCTGGACTGCACAAGGGCTCTGTACAATCGCAACAGCATGCAGTTATGGGAGAGTTAGCACCATTAGTTCCTTTTGTCGTCCACAGTATCGAAGCAACTTCTGCCTAGCAGCATGTTTATCAATATTGTAAAAGAAATATTTATTGGCAACACACTCATTG
Source organism: Schistocerca serialis cubense (assembly GCF_023864345.2). Lineage (NCBI taxonomy): Eukaryota > Metazoa > Arthropoda > Insecta > Orthoptera > Acrididae > Schistocerca > Schistocerca serialis. Next base: position 467,419,416 of record NC_064646.1, on the reverse strand, counting down.
TCCTTGGCATTTTGCTCTCATTCTGTAATTTTTGCAGCACTGTTTTAATTTCATGGCTACAGTGGGCTACCTCAAAGTATACACTGAGTACTGTCAGAGTTATGTGGCAGAAATAATGTATTGTTGTACCCTGTTGAATAACTTTAAACACGTTGGTTTTCATGTTTAACAACTGACTGAAGGAGAGATTTTTTTAGTTTAGTATAAAACTGTAAATTGTTTGGCATTGTTGGACCAGCATTTCTTCTGGTCTTACTCTGCGCATAGCCAGACATAAGTAAGAGACTTATTATTATGCAGAGAAATTGGGTAAGCTGTCATCCTCCACACTTCTAGAGCAGTTTTTTTCTTTTTTTATAAGAGTCTAACAAAATTAACTAACTTTTTCACCAAAAGAAAAAACTTAACAGTGACCAAATAAATTAACATCCTAAATAATGTTGTTACTTAAAACTAAGATAGTGAATAAAAACATTTTAATAAAGCTTGTATTTTTCCTCTTTATAAACACACACACACACACACACACACACACACACACACACACACACACACACACACACAGAGTCACTTTCATTTCATTTAAAAATTGACTGACACTTACATACTATTGAAAATGACACTGCAATAATTACAGTTCATTTCTGAAGCAGTAAAACTTCATAGGGCAATTCTCTTCTTCAATTCCTTGACTTGGTCCAGCATATATATATATATATATATTTACTTACATTATTGCAACAATAAGTTGCCATTTAAACTTCTTTATTGCTCAGAACTTGAACTAATTTCACAGACTAACCTGAATAAATATGATTTAATTTAAAAAAATATTACCATAGTTGCAGCTCTGAACTATAACTACTATATAGTATATACCTAATCACAACCTCTACAAATGTTATGACTTACATGTACATTGAAATAAATGTAGATATTGAAACAAATTTCTTAATAAAAGCACAAATTCTGATATTGAACAATTTTCAAACGACACTGGACCACATATGCTGATGTGTATTCCACATGATACAAGACAACTGAATTCGAGGAGTCTATAAAACTACTCAGTTGCTGACCACTGTGTTCCACCACAAAAATAGATGACGTGGTTTACAACAATTATATCATTACTGGAGGTGTGTACATCCAGGGTGTGAAATAAATAAGCATAGTAGCATCGAGTTACAGTAATCTAAGCTTCCAGAAACCTACTGTGAAATTCTGAAAACAGAACTTCTACACCTGTGTACACAATACATTAAAATGCAGTGTAGTATGGTATAGAAACATTATGTACTATTACCAGTATAATAATTTCTACAATTTTGCTGGAGTTAGATGGGTATACTGCTTTACAATAACCAAATGTTTTACATTTACACGTGGACTAGTTATTTTTATTGTGATCACTGCATGAAAGCATATTGTCATTTAACTAAGATACATGAATGAAAATTTTTTAAATAACATGATTCCAGCTTCTGTACTTTTGTTAGAAAACTATGTACGGACATTAATAGCTATTTTAAATAATTCAACTTCTTATGTGAAAAACAAGTAATAGCATGCTCAAATTAAAATCAAACCCAGAGAGAAACTTGCGAGCAAAGACAAAGAATCTGTGCATCAATTTTCACTATTCAAATTATCGCAGTTATCAAGTTGCTTATGTGCAGACTGCATGAAAATATTAAGTGACCAGCTTCAGCTTAAATAATACATGTATTGTCATCAAAAAATGTGAAAAAATAGGAACGCAGATGTGCTTGTTACAGGATTGACATAAACTGTTGCACTGACTATTTTGTACATAATGTTGCAAATTGTTTTTCCTGCTTCTTATGGAGATTAAAACTTTTTTATAGCAATACTTTTCACAACAAAACGGCACAGATCTACATACTTTTTTCCCACATTGTGTACTAAATATTTACTATTAACATTCCTTTTAATACAGTATATGTTATGTACATGCAATGTGAAGTGCTTTTGGAAACTAATTAAACAAAGTCAGTTGTTCCATTCTCAACAGCATACATCAGTATGGAACTGGATATAATGCTGGGTTTGCCTTGAGTTTGTATGGATACTTATTTTTTGTAACTGGAATGTTGTTTGTAAACTACTTTTGCTTTCCTAAGCAGTTACAGTGCAGTATCTAGCAGAGCTATTCCTAGATACAAGGAAATAGATTACGTAAGTTACTTCATATTAGCCCACCCAGCCAGCCGTGCGGTCTAACGTGCTGCTTCCCTAGTGGGAAGGCGTGCCGGTCCCTGGCACAAATCCGCCCAGCGGATTAGTGTCAAGGTTCAGTGTGCCAGTCAGCCTGTGGATGGTTTTTAAGGCAGTTTTCCATCAACCTCGCCGAATGCAGGCTCGTTCCACTTTATTCCGCCTCAGTTACACTGTGTCAGCAATTGCTGAGCAAACAGTTTCCATGTATGTGTACACCATAATTACTCTATCAAGCAAAAGGTTTGGTGTGGGGCAGTGGTGGGTTGGGTGGACTGCTGTAGCCTGTTGTGGGGTTGTGAATCACAGAGGGCTATGGCAGGACAAAGCCTCCCTGTCATTTCTAGGTCCCTGGTTTCATATATACATACTTCATATTTTATGGGTCATGTATGTGGAAAAAATTTAAAAACTGTGTGACCATTTGGGCAGACCTAGAAAAGATGCATTTGTATTTGAAATATGTGTGTCTTTTTCATACATTACAATAGTACGAATGAAAGATCTAGTATTATCAACAATAATGTGACAGAGTTGCTGCTTGAGTAATATCTGCATGCTGTTAGGGTCCTGATTTATTTGAAAAATTCACTACAGATGCAGAGAAATGACTAAGTAATAAAGGTTGTCAACACTGCCTGATTCAAACAGAATGCACGTTTTATGTGGGGACCATTTGAAAACAGGATTGGGGTGACATTCCCCATTGCTTTGCAAGTAGTTCATAGCATACAATTTTAACAGCTGTGTTGCAGTGTGATATATATCACCAAATTTCGCCACTGAGCAGCACTTTTGAAGCCTTTGTAATTGATCAGCACCTTTGTAATGCATGGGTTTTAACTGTTTCCAACAACTGGATCTGCGAGGATATTAACAGGATCTCTGTACGGCTTCATAGAAATGTGGAAATTTCATCCACAAGCATCCAACATTGTACGTGTCTCATTGCTTGCTATAGCACATCCTACTTGAGGCAGTGAACTTCCATATGCACAGAATGCTATTTATTCAACAACATTGTGAAAGTAATTTTTCTTATGTAAACTTATTTTTTTTTTTTAAAGATGAAAATCATTGCTGCTGGGAATGTAACATTTATGATGAGCTACAATGCATATTTTCATTTGGAAGGTTGTACAGGTTCACAATACTGTCAGTTGTGGGCAATGAAGGATCCATGAGAATTAGTGATCTCTCCATAGCCTTTTGGTTACAGTGTGGTGCAGTGCTTCAGTTTTGAGAACTACTGTTGCTTTTCATTTTCTAATTTTTTTTTAATTTTATGCATCTATTTCTAATTTATTGTTTGAAGAGCTAGGGTACTACAGCTGTTGAGCATTAAATGTCAAAATATAAAGCACATTTTTGAACACGTACATTCAGAGATTACTGGACAACATGAGATAAATATGCTGTCAACAAAATGTAGCCATAATCCTCAATACAAATATTCACTTCATGTTGTTTGGCACATGTTCCTACAACATGTAATATCATGCTTCAATGCTGTTCCTAAGACTCCACACTACATGAATCTACCGATCTGCAGTTTCCCTTCATGGGTCTAAATCTAAAACTGAGATTCGCCAAACTCATATGATCTTAAAATTTCATTTCCTGAAGACATTACAGCTGCTTCAGAAGAAATATAAGCAATGCAATCCAGAACATTGAGGAAATGGTCTGGAAATGTATACGAGAAGGACAGTATCTTCTCAGTATAACCTATGAAGTAACAAAGATACAGAACAGTCGATTGATACTTGTCAGTAGATGGACTTACAACATTACTGATACACACTTATAATAGTACGAAAAACTATCATAGCTTGTGGAATCATTAGTTCCTTTTTTGGATTGGACAAAGGGATATGTTGGGGGAGTTTAGAAAGGAGTGGTAGGTCACCTCGATGCCAGACAAACTCTGCTTGTCCCATCAACAGGTGCACCCTTCGTCCTTTACACAATCTCCACAATTGAGTAAGTAAATGCGCATCTCTGAAACTTCACACGAAGCCACTTAAGGCACTGTTGTTTTTAAAGATCATGGTTTGCCACCTAAGAACCATGATAAGCTTACAGCCATTAAGGTTCCAAGTTTATTTTTTGTTTTTTATTGATAGATGTTTTTCCGTCACCGCACTCAGTGTCTAACTTCCTTAATGCTCACAACAGCCGAGTCTCTCTCTCTCTCTCTCTCTCTCTCTCTCTCTCTCTCTCTCTCTCTCTCTCTCTCTCTCCTCTCATCCTGCACTCGATTCCTAACCCTTCCCAGCCTATTCCTCTCCCTCACTGAGGAACAAACTGATACTTCTAAAAGTTAAGATAGTTTCTTTTATTTTTAATTTGTGTCTATTGGCGGTACTGAAATCCTCACCTATTGTGGCTAAGTACTGTCCAGTCATTCTGCTTCCCTGTAACTTTATAATTTCCACAAGTAACTTTCGCTTTTGCCACAATATAATCTTATGTAACTAAATTTGTTATAAACTATTTTGCTGCAAAGTCTATAAGGTTATAATACGATACCTGCTTAAAAAACATACTTCTTTTCTACAACAATCAGAAAGCTACTGAAGGGTAGTCAGTGATAAAATATTATTGCTGCAACATATGAATTTTTGTCGTACATCAGTTTGAGATTACATCCACAGAAAACTCATATGAGTACGGTATACACTAAGAATATTGTGTCATTTCAGCATGAGCATTTCAGAATCTATGAACCTATTTGTTAGTGTCATAAAACTCTTTTAAAAGTAATTACTGAAATGACTCATAGATGTCTATGAGTTTTTATCACCAGAAAATATTGTTCTTATTGCTGCCATAAGAAAAAAATTCCATGTCAATTAGCAAAAAGAATTTTTTTCTTTTGTTTTTGTATTTCATGTCCAGCACCGGCAGTATGTTTCTCTGACAAATTTGCACCCTTTTTGTCAAGACATAAAGAGATGAATGAAATTTTGTTGCCCTCAAAGTGCATCTTTAAAAAGAAACAGTAAACATAGCTGTTTAAAATGCTGTAAGACACTTTTTCAGAGACAGGGAGTGTGCCAGTAGTTTTATTCTCTATGAGATGGTAATATCAGTTCTGTTTACACACCTCTGTTTTTCCATTCTTCATACGATGCTGAATAGACTGTCCCAAGATGCGTCGCTTAAAATGAAAGAAACGGATCTCGAGTAGGTGTGCACCCTCAGAGAATGTCGATATCGTGAAGAACAGGAGAACATTCCACAAGGCCCACCATCGAACTATTGATGAGAATGCGAGAGCTGCCACCAGCAGCAGTGACAGCAGCGTCCAGAAGGCGAGTGCGAGGTACAGAGCGTTGCTGTGAAGGACCGGCCCTTTCAAATTACTGTGCTCTGGTGCAGCTGGAGTACACGACAGGGATTTCGAGGGAGAACTGTCGAGCGGCTCGAGGCCAGAATAGTCAGGAGATGGCAAAACCGGTGTCGTACCGGAACCTGGCGGTGATGTGCCCACAGGGGTGGTAGCCCGGGAGAAGCTGCCGCCTCTCGTGTGGAAGTCTCGCAGGAGGTTCTCTTTGTTCTGCCACACCCTGGACAGCCACTGCCGCAACTCAGGATCACCCGTCGGCAGGTCGGAGACGGGGTACCTGTCACACAAAAGCATTCCATTATCATTATTACATTATTATTACTGGTGTTCTTTTCCTTGCATAAATGTCCTATATTCAGAATATATATATATATATATGTCTGTCTGTGTGTGTGTGTGTGTGTGTACAAATGCTTTCAGAAAATAATTCCTCACACACAAATTAGTATTTGATGTTAACAAGTCAAACCTTTTCAGAAACCTTGTTATTGCCGTCGCCAGTAAGCATTTTATATCCCCTCAAGCTCAGCCATCATCAGTTACTTAGTTGCCCAAATAGCAAAAGTCATCTGCTACCTTTTTTGTGTCATTTCCTAATCTACAATAATTTCCTAAGCATCACCTGATATGAGTCAACTATATTCCACTACCCTTATTTTACTTGTGTTAAAGTCCAAGTTGCAACCTCTTTTCCACACACTGTCCACTGTATTCAACTGCGCTTTTAAGTCTTTACCGTCAATGAAAGTTACAATACCATTGAAAAACCTCAAAAGTTTTTATTTCTTCTTCCTGACATTTAATATCCTTACCAAATTTCATCTCAGTCTCTTTTACTGCTTGCTCAATGTACATATGTACTATCATAAGCCTTCTCAAATCTACAAGTACTACACTGAAGAGCCAAAGAAACTGGTACACCTGCCAAATATCGGGTAGGGCCCCTGTGAGCTCACAGAAGTGCCACAGCATGACGTGGAATGGACTCAGATAATGTCTGAAATAGTGCTGAAGGGAACTGACACTACGAATCCTGCAGGGCTGTCCATAAATCCGTAGAAGTACGAGGGGGTGGAGATCTCATCTGAACAGTACATTGCAGCGCATCCCTGATATGCTCAATAGTTTTCATTTCTGGGGAGTTTGGTAGCCAGCAGAAGTGTTTAAACTCAGAAGAGTACTCCTGGAACCACTCTGTAGCGATTCTGGGGGTGTGGGGTGTTACACTGTCCTGCTGGAATTGCCCAAGTCCGTCAGAATGCACAATGGACATGAATGGATGAGGGTGATGAGACAGGATGATTATGTATGTGTCACCTGCCAGAATCATATCTACACGTACCCCACACCATTACAGTCTTCACCAGCTTGAACAATCCGCTATTGACATGCAGGGTCCATGGATTCATGAGGTTGTCTCCATATCCATACAAGTCTATCTGCTTGATACAATTTGAAATGGGAATCGTCCAACCAGGCAACAGTCCAATATCGGTGTTGATGGGCTGATGTGAGGTGTAAAGCTTTGTGTCATGCAGTCATCAAGGGTACATGAGTCAGCCTTCAGTTCTGAAAGCCCATATTGATCATGTTTCGTTGAATGGTTTGCATGCTGACACTTGCTGATGACTCAGCATTGATTGAAATCTGCAGCAATTTGCAGAGGGGTTGCACTTCTGTCGCATTGAACAATTCTCTTCAGTTGTCATTGGTCCCATTCTTGCAGAATCTTTTTCTGGCCACAGCAATGTTGGAGATTTGATGTTTTGCAGGATCCCGATATTCACGATATACTTGTGAAATCCCCACTTCATCACTACTTCAGAGATGCTGTGTCCCATCGCTTGTGCACCAACTATGACACCACGTTCGAACTCACTTAAATCTTGATAACCTGTCATTGTAGCAGTAGTAACTGATATAAAAACTGTGCCAGACACTTATCTTATATATTCTTTGCCGACTGCAGTGCCATGTTCTGCCTGTTACATATCTCTGTATTTGAATACACATGCCTCTACCAATTTCTTTGACACTTCAGTGTGTAAACATATGTTTGCTTTCCTTCAACCTATCTTCTAAGAAGACCGAGCAAAGTGGCACAGTGGTTAGCACACTGCACTTGCATTCAGGACGACGAGAGTTCGAACCTACATCCAGCCACCCAGATTTACGGTTTCTGTTGATTTTCCTTAATCTCTCCAGGCAAAGCTGGAATGGTTCCTTTGAAAGGGCATGGCTGATTTCCTTTCTTATCCTAAACACAATCCAAGCTTGTGCTCTGTCTCTAATGAGCTCAATGTCAACATGATGTTAAACCCAATCTTCGTTCCTTCTTTCTTTTTATCATCTAAGGTATGTGATAGAGTCAGTATTGCCTTTGTGACTGTACATTTCTCCAGAAGCCAAACTGATCTTCCTCAGGATAAGGGAATTTCATCTCTCAAAGCTACCTATTGATCTTCTCTTGTACTCCTTTCACCTGTTTCAGTCAGCAATTGCTTAATGCTCATACTGAAACTTTGGACAACCTCTGGTTCTTTCAATTTATCCAGGTCTTGTCTCCTTAATTTCCTATCTTTCTGCAATTTCTTCAGTTTTAATTTACAGTTCATAACCAGAGTCCACATCTGCCCTTGCAAACGTTTATCGATTTGAAATCTTATTTCTAAATTTCTCCCTTACCATTATATAATTAATCTGAAATCTAATAGTGTCTTCAGGTTTCTTCCATCTATCTAAACTTCTTTCACGAGTCTTAAATCAAATGTTAGCAATGATTAAATTATACTCCATGCAAAATTTTACCCTGTGACTTCTCCTTTCATTCATTTCATCCAGTCCATGTTCTGCTACTATTTTTCCTTCCCTTCTTTTTCCTACTGTCGAATTTCAGTCCACTATCATAATTAAATTTCCTGCTCCCTTACATATTTCAATAATTGTTTTTATCTCATAATACATTAATACATTCTCTCCATCTCTTCATCATCTGTGGAGGCAATCTCTCTCTCTCTCTCTCTCTCTCTCTCTCTCTCTCTCTCTCTATCTCTCTCTCTCTGTCTCTCTCTCTCTCTCTCTCTCTCTCTCTCTGTCTCTCTCTCTCTCTCTCTCTCTCTCTCTCTCTCTCTCTCTCTCTCACACACACATAACTTCTTGTTCATATATTTTACAGAAGTAGACAAAAGTGATTGCCTTTGCCTGTTAACATGTAACTTGACCTGGCGATACTCCCGAAAGCTTCACTTCACGATGGGACTTACAGAACACAATATGTCAATGAGTGAGTGTGTATATACGAGGAAGAAATTATATCTGAAAATATGTATAATGTTAGTCTCTTTAAACTAAGAACATTTGCCCCAATTTTATGAGATATTTGTGCTATACTGCTTTGATTATGGATGGACAGTTTATGGCTGCAGTAGGCCATCTTAAGATGGGGATTTGGTTGGTGACATGAGGAGACGGGACAAGTCTGACCCCCAGCCTCTGTACTGAGCCCAGGGAAACACTGCTTTCATTTGATGGCAAGTCCTAATAATGCATCATGTATGCAGCCTACTCTCCATCCCACAACCACCTGGCACACTGTACCATTGCTTGCTCTCCAATGGGGTGACTATTCAGAAATAGGCTGTGCATAATGAAGCCATTCAGTATTCGATTGCAGCAGGACTTAGTAGCTCTCTATACAGACCGTATTTACATGTTCCACTGAGATTGGAGTAATCTACCACCTTGGTTAATATGGAGACCCAGAACTAGTTTAGATTTATCAGGGTCAAAAAGAATTTCACTCCAGGCTGTGTTTTTATATCAGTAGTTTACAGAATTTTATCTGAGCACTGTGACTGTGTGGCCATTTACACTGGTGGGTGTAAGCAGGGTAATTCCATTGGCAGTGCTTGTTATTTCCAGACTGCGCTCTCAAGATTCACTTACCTGGTACATTCACAGTGTATGACGCTGAATTATATATGATCTTGAGTGCAATAGAGCAGATGCATTGTCTTCAGGTTACCAAATTGTTCATCTGAACTGACACCTGAAGTGCACTTCAGGCTATCATTCACATGTATCCAATGGAAAAGTATCTTCAGCTGATCCATTTCACCCTTTTCCCTTTACAGGAGCAGGGCAAGGAGGTGTCATTCTGCTGGGTACCAGGACATGTGGGCATTGAGGGTAATGGAGCAGCAGATGACACAGCTAAGTATACCTACTTGGAAAATATGATTTCTGAATGTGATGTCCTGTATCATGGAGACAAAGGATTATATGTCTGTGGGAGGACAAGTGTTTATGGTTAAGGAACAAGACTGCAGCCAGTGAAACCAATGACTTGGCTGTGGTGTTTCTCCTTCTGGCCACTGCAGCAGGAGGAAATACTCGTAACATGCCTCCGAATAGGGCACTGTCCTCTGAAGCACACATTCCTCGTCTGGTAGAAGGATCCACCAGCACGCAGTGCTTGTCCTGTATTACATTTTAACAGGATGTGTTTAATACCAAGCATAAGGGATGTAACCACCTTACCAGCTGACCTGCCATCTATTTTAGGATGTGACGAATCGAATGTGCCCCATGTTTTAAGATTGTGTGTGATGTCTGCTCTTCTCAGTGGGATCTTAGGTAGCAGATTTTAACATATTTCCAGGGTGGTCGCTAGTTGCTCAACCAGGTACAGCCCCTCTTACACTACTTTAATGTCGTGTAGCTACAGTTGGTGTATTTAATCACAAATTGTGCTGAGGCACACATCTCTTGGTGTTGTGTGTAGGAATGTGAATGCGAGTGAAAGACAGTGTTCCATGGTGACTGAGGATTACATTTTATATTTTACCATTTGTTACATACTTTTCACAAAACAAGACCACATTCCATAAAAACACGGGAGAACTGCCGTAAGTCAGTAACATCTTGCCACAATATTTCGGCACAAAGTCTTTTGGCCATCTTCAGGTGAGTGCAGATGTGGATACAGTTGTTTTAAAATTGGACAAAGGAAATTCTACAGTTTTTATGACAAAGGATGATTACGTCAAGTTTACAATGGCTAGGCACACAGTTCCAAAGTGACCATCTTAAAAATGCAATTCTTCTTTTCCATTTTTGAGCCTTGGGTGCATAAATCGTATTGGAACCTTATAATGAGACTGTACCTATGTAATTCTATAGTACTGTACATGGTGACACAGCCACAATCAATTGTGCATCACTATGCATCACCTACTCCTGGTATATTTCATAGTTTTGGCAATGCATATTTTTCCAAATAAAGATTACTGATTACATTCAATGTTTGGAGACCTATATTTTTATATCACTTTATTTACTATATTTTATTCTGAAAATCTCTAAAAATGATCTAAGTAAATGTAATTATATAGTGATATGGTTATAATAGAGGGAAACATTCCACGTAGGAAAAATATATCTAAAAACAAAGATGATGTGACTTACCAAATGAAAGTGCTGGCAGGTCGACAGACACGAATGGACACAGGCAGACAGTGTTTGTTGGTAATGAGGATCACCCTGTGGCTAAACATGCCTTGGTGCACGGCCAGCACATCTTGGCACAGTGTTACACCGTCCGGGTTATCTGGATACTTCCCACCAACACCAACCTATCCGAACTCCGGAGATGGGAACTTGCTCTTCAATATATCCTCTCTTCCCGTTACCCACCAGGCCTCAATCTCCGCTAATTTCAAGTTGCCGCCACTCATACCTCACCTGTCATTCAACATCATCTTTGCCTCTGCACTTCCGCCTCGACTGACATCTCTTTGTCTTTAAATATGTCTGCTTGTGTCTGTATATGTGTGGATGGAGATATGTGTGTGTGTGTGTGCGCGCGTGCGAGTGTATACCCATCCTTTTTTCCCCGTAAGGTAAGTCTTTCCGCTCCCGAGATTGGAATGACTCCTTACCCTCTCCCTTAAAACCCACTTCCTTTCGTCTTTCCCTCTCCTTCCCTCTTTCCAGATGAGGCAACAGTTTGTTGCGAAAGCTTGAATTGTGTGTGTATGTTTGTGTTTGTTTGTGTGTCTGTCGACCTGCCAGCACTTTCATTTGGTAAGTCACATCATCTTTGTTTTTAGATATAATTATATAGTGATGTATTTATTCTAGATAAATATTATCTGCAATTAAGAATCGATCTGAATCATACTCTGTGAACTTCCAATATAAATGTATCTTTGGATTATGTTTACCCTGCGGTGAGTAGCAGTGGTAGTAGTTGGTTGTGAGATGTGAGGGAGGTGTAGCAAAGCAAGATGGACCCATTCCTATTTTGTTTGGTTATTTCTTCATCTTTCATTTCACCCTCTTTGGGGTACAGTAGATCAATAATTTTTTGGTGTGTTGTTCTTTTCTCAGTGCCCAGTATTTCTTTATTCTTTCTGATCTTCTTTTGCTCTCTTTTTCCAAGATCATGTTTTTGGGTTTTTGTAACAATATTATGAGAAGGAAAGTTGCTACTCGCCATATAGCAGAGATGCTGAGTCACAGAGAGGTTCAACAAAAAGATTTTCACACTAACATCTTTTTGTTGTGCCTACCTGCGACGCAGTATCTCTGCTACATGGTGAGTAGCAACTTTCCTTCTCATAATAGTGTTACATTCTAGCCTGGATTTTACATTGTCTGATTTTTGGGTTTTTGTGCAGATTTGCCTTGGAGCCTTAGATTTTCATCTTTATTTATTAATTTAGCTGTTCGATTGATTAGTGATTTTTCTGAAATCTTTAGTTCTACTAGGTTTCTCTCAGTTTATTTAGACCCGTTGGGTTTTGTTTCATGGTTATGGATAAAGCTGAAGGTCTGTTTGGTTAATCTGTTAGATTTCATTTTCTGAGACGATGTCCATAAAAATTTATCTCCCTTTTTTGCATTGTATCTAAAGTTTTTCAATTGTCTTGGAGAGAGTTTCATTTTTGATTATACTATCTTATCATCATGGAATTTTGGTCCTATTATTTTCGCTAAAATTTTTCTTTCCTTTATCTCAAGTTTCTCCATGTGGCCTTTGAAGTTCATGTGAAGTATTTCTGCTGCATGCAATGCTTCTGGCTTAACAACTGTCTTGTAATGTGTAATTGTGGATCCTATGAAGGGGATTTTTTGTTGTGTGTATCTTTTGTTAGCTGGAAGGCCAGTTCAAGTTTATTTTTCTGAATTACATTGCTTTGTTGTCCTCAGCAATCCAGTCCATTCCCCAAGATATTTAAATTCTTTCACTACTTCAACCTTTTGTTCTTGGACTTCTGAGGTGTTTATGCGAGTTCTTGATGTTTGTTATGAATTTAGTTATTTTGAAGGAGTTTGAAGACCTATTTTAGCTGTTTGTTTCTTTAATTCAAAGATTTATTCCTATGTTTCTTTCACTGTGTTGGCGAACAGTGCCATATCATCTGCAAAGGCAGTGCTGTTTACTTTAAGGTTCTCCTTTTTGCAACCCAATCTTATACCACTCTTTATATTTGTGTTCCATTGTCTGGCTACTTTCTCAAGTGCACAACTGAACAGCAATGGTGAGAGCCCATCCCCCTGTCACAACCCCATTTTTATTTTGAAGCTTCTGATGGTTCACACATGAATTTAACTTTTCAAAAATGTATCTGTAAGGATTGCTTTTATGATATTTATTGTTTTCTTATCCAAACCCATTTCCTCCAGGACTGCTAATGGAGGTTGTCTGTCAATTGGATCACATGCTTTTTTGAAATGAATGAAGGAGATTTCACATGTCTTTGCCCTTGATTTTTTGTACGTCATAATGTTTTTAAGGTTTAGTATTTTTCCCTTGCATGACCTAACCATTCAAAAACCTCCCTGGTATTCTCCAATTCACCTAATTACGGCTCTGCCCTGTTCAAAAGGACTTTAGAAAGAATATTGTATGTTATATCCAGCAGCGATATTCCTCTATAATTGTTAGGGTCTATCTTTAAGACTTTCTTGTGGGTAGGGTGAATCAGAGCTGTTCTCCATTCTGTGGAGATCTCTTCTTTCCAGATTTGATTGAAAACGCATTGAAGGAATGTAATTGCTTTTTTTGTCAGCTTTTTTTCTGTATTTTGGCCAATATTTGTTTTTTTATGGATTTTCAGTTCTGAAATTACTTTTTGTAGTTCTTCAGTCACTGGCTGTTCTGAATCCGGCTTCTCCCTGTTATTTAGGATGGATTGAAATTTTTCAAGGATGGATTCACAATTCAGGAGGTTCTCAAAATAGCCTGCTAGTTTCTTACAATTTTCCATGTTATTGAGCGATGGTCAGCATCTCCACCATATGGTGAGTAACAACTTTCCTTCTCATAATACTGTTACATTCCATCCTGGATTTTCCATCGATTGATCAATGGTGTGGTGTTGTGAATAAGAAGAGGGACAGTGAAATAGGACAATTAACAATGGTTACTGATTAATTTTAATATAAAAGTGCCACACATACTGTTAATCAGAGTGAGACTTGTAGGTTAGTTAGGCCATACTATACAGTGACTATTGTAGTATAATTAGAAGGTGCAGTATGTGCATACCTGATAGAGATTTTAGAGAAATTATAATTTAACCTGAAATACATCATTTTGAGGACTCAAATAATCTTCGTTATCAATGAATATCCTGAATGAAGGAATTATGTTGCAATTTTGTCGCAAAGAAAAAGATTAACATATTGTTGTTAAACACTTACAAGAGATGGGGAACCTGTCGGTGAGACCAAATCCCATTTATTTTTTAAGACAACGAGCTACAACAAGAGCAACTATGGCATCAAATTGAAAGATGAGTACTGTTTTCACTATTGATGTTCAACAACAAACAGTGTTAGCAAAAAGTGTATCAGGTTCCTTTTCCTGCAGTTAACCTTAAATAATCCTCTGTCTGGAAATTATTGACAGAGCTGTTCATGAATTTTATTTTATGAGTTATTTAACAAAATTTCAATTATAGGCCTGACGTAGGGTTTCAATACAATCTTTTTTAACTTCTTAGCAAGTTATCATCAGACACTTTGTTTAAAAACAAAGGAAAATGAGGAAAGTAAAATACTAGGGAACTAAATTACAAAATCGAACCAGTTTTTACACATAGTTACATGTATTTGAATACTTTACATAGTAACTCATCAAAGTACAGCTGAACAAGCCAGGAGATATTAACATATGTGCACTCTGATTCATGGAACTTAAGGCGACAGCCAGCTGCATAATACAAGGATTCCAAAAAAAACTCTTCTGATTTCACAAGGTAATATCTTCCATGTGCATGAAGATAGAAATCTTGGATAGCTATTACCTCGCACACTGAACTGAAAAGTTTACCGGGGTGCCAGTTGTACGATGCCATTTCGTCTGGTTGCCGGTAGAATCTCCCTGAGGCTGCGAGCCTACTTACTCATTTCTATGTTAATTACCTAGTGTCCAATGAGTTGAGATGCTGGTAACACAGCAAAACAAACTGTTTTGTGTTCTGTGTTCTGAGAGGTGAAATTCAGTTACAAATATGCAGCATGATTTTTGTTAAAATTATAGCACTGTATCTTTTACAGCATAAGCAGCAAATGTGTCTCGTACTCCACCGTTGGCCTCTAAGGTCACCCAGTTTCACTGAATGTGATTTTTCCTTTATTCTTCATTGTGGGAGTTTGTGAAATACTTCCTCTATATGTCTCCACTACTAAACATTTGGGCATACAGTGACACTGTGAAACACTCCCGATTACAAATATGTCAATTGTTATTAACAGAAACAGCAGCCTAACTTTAATGTTGATGTGGCTGAGGCCTAACTGATAAACGCTGATAGAATTTAGCTGCTTCAGCAGTCTTTTCTAATCAGGCTGTGGTGGCTCAATAATGTTCATACGAGGGTTGACTAAAAGTAATGCCTCCATCTTGGTAACTCTTCAACAGTTGGCAGCACTGGTATGTGGCAGGTACTGGCTTGTTTTGTAGCCTCTTCTCCTGTAGAGCTCCAGTTGGTGGGAAGCCGATTTAAGCAACGTGCAGTCATTGAATTCTTGACAGCAGAAGGTGTCACCCCAAAGGAGGTTCATCAGAGAATGAAAGCAGTTTATGGTGAATGTGTTGATGTGAGTACTGTGCGTCATTGGGTGAGTAACTTTAAAGATGTTGAGGTGGGAAAATCAGACCTGCATGACAGAGTTGGACATCCTGTGACTGCAACCACCGAGTTCCACAAGCACAAAGTTGACAGATTAATTCAGGATGATCGCCGTATCACTTGGAGAGAAACTGCAAGCACCATCAGCATTTCACAAGAACATGTGGGTCACATTATTGCTTTGCTTGGATATCGGAAAATCTGTGCATGATGGGTAACCCGGATACTGACTCCTGAAATGAAAGTGCACAGACTTGAAATTTGCCAGGAACTCCTCTCGCATTGTGAGAATGAAGGTGATGCCTTTCTTCATTCAATTGTGACAGGAGACGAAACACAGGTAAACCATTATGGCCCAGAGACAAAACATCAATCTATGGAATATTGACACAAAGACTCGCCTCAGAAAAAGAAATTCAAGACGCAGCCCGCAGCCCTCAGCTAGAAAAATCATGGCCACAGTGTTCTGGGATGCAGATGGTGTTATCCATGTTGATTTCCTTGATAGTGGAACAACAACAATTCCAGAGTGTTACATCACAATGCTGTGAACTATGAAACGATGGCTAACAAGGGTCCGAAAGGAAAAGGGAAATGTTTTCCTGCAGAATGACAATGCCAAAACACATACTTCACGTGCCACCACAGCAGAACTTCAGAGACTGAATCTTACCACCATATGGCATCCTCCATACAGTCCAGATTTAGCACAGTCTGATTTACTTCTGTTCCCGATAATGAAAGGCAATCTGCGGGGACATCATTATGCTTGTGATGAAGATGTTGAGAGAACTGTAAGATTGCGGTTGCAGAAAAAGAGTGTTGACTTCTTGCATGACGGCTTCAGAAAAGTTGTTCATCATTGGCAGAAATGTATCCAATGGGCTGGTGATTATGTGGAATAGTGAATATTGTTAATTAAAGATCACATTCTAAGGATTATTTCTGTGATTTATTAAAATGTTCCCATCTGACACAACTGATGAAGGTGGAGGCATTACTTTTCATTCAACCCTCATACAATGATAAAAGGGTTTTGCAGTTATCAACACCAAGATGTTTTACACTGTTTGATTTATATATTCCATTTAGATACTGTATGAGGCAGACACTACTTTTATCTCACACTTTTAATTATGGTTAATCTCATCACAGATCAGAAATCTTGGTTTTACATGACACACTGTAACAATGGTGAACACAGACAATCCTCACTGCAATCCAAAATGTGGCTAGCACAATTGACACAAACACAGATATAAAGCACACTGTAAATCTTTATAAAACACTTGTCAGAAATATCATTTGTAATGAATCAGTAATTTTTTGCTGAGGATCAACTATGGCAGTGCGGATTCACTCAGCCAGTATGACATGACATGTAGTCCACGGCTTCGCCTGGACTTGGACACCAAACTCAAACTTCCATGAGACTCCACTCACTCAGTGCTGGTGGTGCTTTACAGTCAATTTTGCTACCATCGACCTCTCTGAGGCAAAATGTGCTTATCATTGGGTAAGAGATCGTAGACCCCTTACAACTGCCTGATGACAGCAGTGAATGCAATAACTCCAGAAGTACTTCTAAAAGTAAAGGATGAGTTTGACTACCATCCAGATGTTTGTCGTGTGTCTGATGGAGGACACACAAAATGACAAAATGCTTGTGAATTCCATAAATTATCTGGGAGTACGCATTAGGAGTGATATAAAATGGAATGATCATATAAAGTTGATCGTCGGTAAAGCAGATGCCAGACAGATTCATTGGAAGAATCCTAAGGAAATGCAATCCGAAAACAAACTGTAATTGTAAAAACTACCTTGTGGTTGTATGTGCATGCACATAGAAGGTATACCCTTAGTGAATCAGATGGTTCTTTCGCAAGTAGAAAAATTATAGTCATTAAAATTGATCCCAGGTGAGGTTCACACTTCTCAAAGTAAATACTTACAAAACATCTGGTGTCAGTAAGCTAGACATTAACAAGAAGGCAACCTACAGGCATCAGTGAGTGACAAACAGGTCACCAGCAGTTCCAAGAGCACATTATACAGTGTGTGTGAAACAACTATTACACTGATGTAGTATTAGACAACTGCAATACAGAAGAAATAGGAAAAAGAAGAGTGACATAATAACTGACCTATGCTTTTAAACAAGGGCTTTGTTATGAAAATTGAAGACTTGTTTGTTTAATTATTCCTGTATCTAAATGACATCATTAAGTAATGCAATGACAGGTATCTGTGCATTCAACTTTGTATTTTTTTAGAATTTGAACCAAGAGCTGTTTTATTAGTATCTAGATTGTAATGTAGTCTAAAGAGGACCTGTTTCTTTGGTCTATGTGAAATTTCAGACAGACACCACATTGTATCTTACACTGAATCCTGTATTTCTGTTAATTGCCACTATGGAAGGCCACTCTCATTTTAATGTTAAGGAAAGAATGAGGAGTCTGTACAGATTCTGTCCTGCATCAGTCAGTTCAACAAACTGGTTCATTTGAGTTTTCCTTCTGTCATTTACACATATTGTCAACCTCTTAATTAATTCTGGCTGCCATTCCATGGCATTCTTTGCATTATCACCATTAATAATTGTTATAAAATATCAAGCTTCAGATGGTGAGTCTGTGTATCATGGACCACTGATTTGCCCAATTTATTATGATGGATCCACAGACGACTGATTAATGATAGCATCTGAACAGATTGGCTTATTTTAGACACCAAAGCAGTATTTATTACCTTCTTTGAGTATGATACAGTAAGATCTAAGGAATTAACACTTATTTTCTTCTATTTCTAATGCCAATTCAATTTTATGGGTAAATGCATTCAACTTCTCAGTAGCCGCCATTGATCTGTATATGGTAGCATCTGACTGTATCATAGACATACAGTAAAACCTCATTTTTATGTTCCCACATTTTATGTTTTCCTGCTTTTTACATTCATTCAGTCCTATTCTCTCAATACAATGATTTCCTATCATCAGCAATGACACATTACAACATTTCCCGCATTTTAAGTTTTCTCTGACACTATCATGATTCTTAACATTGATTTTCATAGACTTCTGCAAAAAGTGCATTGCATTCCTGTTCAAAGTCAACCTTGGAACAAAGTAAAAAATGTAGAGTATATACAAAGCTATTGATCACGTAGCATAGCAAAAGTAAGCAATATTTTCATTGTTGGTGTTGGGTTGTGACTGCTTGTATTGTGCGTTTGTAATGTTTGGAACTGTGGGAAAGCACGCAAAATCACAGTCCTGATGATAATCATTATCTCATGATAGCAACCTTCCTTCTGCTCATTGTGTGTTATTACACAGCTTTGATTTAATTTCAGTCATTTGTACAAATAATCACTGCTTTTTAAGATGGCCATCTCTATAATGGGCATCCACAAATCTTTATTACTTTCATCTACATCTACATCTACATCCATACTCCGCAAGCCACCTGACAGTGTGTGGCGGAGGGTACCTTGAGTACCTCTATCGGTTCTCCCTTCTATTCCAGTCTCTTACTGTTCATGGAAAGAAGGATTGTCGGTATGCCTCTCTGTGGGCTGTAATCTCGCTGATTTTATTCTCATGGTCTCTTCACAAGATATACATAGGAGAGAGCAATATACTGCTTGAGTCCTCGGTGAAGGTATGTTCTCGAAACTTCAACAAAAGCCCATACCGAGCTACTGAGCATCTCTCCTGCAGAGTCTTCCACTGGAGTTTATCTATCATCTCCATAACGTTTTCGCAATTACTAAATGATCCTGTAACAAAGCGCGCTGCTCTCCATTGGATCTTCTCTATCTCTTCTATAAACCCTATCTGGTACGGATCCCACACTGCTGAGCAGTATTCAAGCAGTGGGCGAACAAGCGTACTGTAACCTACTTCCTTTGTTTTCGGATTGCATTTCCTTAGGATTCTTCCAATGAATCTCAGTCTGGCATCTGCTTTAACGACGATCAACTTTATATGATCATTCCATTTTATATCACTCCTAATGCGTACTCCCAGATAATTTATGGAATTAACTGCTTCCAGTTGCTGACCTGCTATATTTTAGCTAAATGATATGGGATCTTTCTTTCTATGTATTTGCAGCACATTACACTTGTCTACATTGAGATTCAATTGCCATTCCCTGTACCATGCGTCAATTCGCTGCAGATCCTCCTGCATTTCAGTACAATTTTCCATTGTTACAACCTCTCGATATACCACAGCATCATCCGCAAAAAGCCTCAGTGAACTTCTGATATCATCCACAAGGTCATTTATGTATATTGTGAATAGCAACGGTCCTACAACACTCCCCTGCAGCACACCTGAAATCACTCTTACTTTGGAAGACTTCTCTCCATTGAGAATGACATGCTGTGTTCTGTTATCTAGGAACTCTTCAATCCAATCACACAATTGGTCTGATAGTCCATATGTTCTTACTTTGTTCATTAAATGACTGGGGGGAACTGTATTGAATGCCTTGCAGAAGTCAAGAAACACGGCATCTACCTGGGAACCTGTGTCTATGACCCTCTGAGTATTGTGGATGAATAGCGTGAGCTGAGTTTCACACGACCATCTTTTTCGAAACCCATGCTGGTTCCTACAGAGTAGATTTCTAGCTTCCAGAAAAGTCATTATACTTGAACATAATACGTGTTCCAAAATTCTACAACTGATCGACATTAGAGATATAGGTCTATAGTTCTGCACATCTGTTCGACATCCCTTCTTGAAAACGGGGATGACGTGTGCCCTTTTCCAATCCTTTGGAACACCAGGCTCTTCTAGATACCTACGGTACACCGCTGCAAGAAGGGGGCAAGTTCCTTCGCGTACTCTGTGTAAAATCGAACTGATATCCCATCAGGTCCAGTGGCCTTTCCTCTTTTGAGCGATTTTAATTGTTTCTCTATCCCTCTGTCATCTATTTCGATATCTACCATTTTGTCATCTGTGCGACAATCTAGAGTGCAGTCTTCCTCTGTGAAACAGCTTTGGAAAAAGACATTGAATGAAATTCAGTAATCTGTACTAAGTGCATAGTCTGAGGTTGTGGTATGACCTGATGTCAGGCGTAAACATTACTCCTCAAGATGTGCAGGACAACATTTTCTGCCTTCTTTCTCACCCAGGATATTCCTGAACTGAGGGACTGCTTTGTCAACAACAAGCTGTAGATTTTGTGCTTATTACTCTCTGTTTACAAAGACTGTTTTAGCCAGTATTGTCTGACAAGTTTTATTTACTGTAATTTTACAATGATTATCAATAATAAGTCTCACATTAGAACACAAATATTCTTTTAATGTGATTTCATAAACAAGTAGAGCTAATTGCTGTTAGAAAGAAACAAAAACAATTAGTTACTTCAGATTTTTTTAAACCAAGAAAATTTAAATTGTTTTAATTTCATATTTTGAATAGTATAAAGAGACTGACATGTTCATTTGCAGTTATGTTTACTATGCTTTCCTGTATTTTACACTTTCCTTTATTTTACACTTTTCTAGGCCAGTCCACTTAAAGGTTTTACTGTATCTATAACTGCAAATTAGTTTACTGCTTTTGTCCTCAATCTCTGGGTATTCTCTCAGGAATTTATCTTCCTATTCATTCACAAAAGTTTGGTCACTATGCTTGGCTGGTTGCTGCCCACAGCAAGACCTGCACTTTGTTGATAAAGCCTGTTATCAGAAGTTAAGCACATCTACATTTACACAGATACTCTGCAACCCACCATATGGTGCAGGTGGAGTGTACCATGTACCACACTACTAGTCATTTCCTTTCCTGTTTCACTCACAAATAGAGCAAGGGAAAAACGACTGTCTATATGCCTCCATATGAGCCCTAATTCCTCTTATCTTATCTTTGCGGTCTTTACACACAATGTATGTTGGTGGCAGTAGAATCGTTTGGCAGCCAACTTCAAATGCTGGCTCTCTAAATTTTCTCAATAGTGTTTCTGAAAAGAATGTCACTTTCCCTGCAGGGATTCCCATTTGAGCATTTGAGTTCCCAAAGCAGCTCTGTAGCACTTAGGTTGTTTGAACCTACCAGTAAGAAATCTAGCAGCCTGCCTCTGAATTGCTTCAATGTCTTCCTTCAATCCATCCTGGCACAAATCCCAAACACTCGAGCAGCACTCAAGAATAGGTCACACCAGCAACCTATATGTAGTTTCCTTTACAAGTGAACCACTCTCATATTGCTTTGCAACATTACTTCCAGATATTCAAACAACTTGCCTGTGTTAAGCAGAGCAAAAGCAATACTGTGTCTGAACATTGCAGTCTTGATCTTCCTACTCATCTACATTAACCTACATTTTTCCAGATTTAGGGCTAGCTGCGATTCATCACATCAACTGGAATTTTTGTCTAAGTTGTCTTGTATCTTCCTACAGTTACTCAACTTTGACACCTTACCGTACACCACGGCATCATCAACAAACAACTGCAGATTGCTGCCCACCCTGTCTGCCAAATCATTTATGTATGCAGAGAACAACAGGGGTCCTACTATCACACTTCCCTGGGGCACTCCTGACGATATCCTTGTGTCTGATGAATACTTGCTATTTAGCACAATATATTGGGTTCTATTACTTAAGAAGTTTTTGAGGCACTGATATATCTGTGAACTTATTCCATATGCTCGTACCTTCATTAACAGCCTGCAATGAGGCACCATGTCAAATGCTTTCTGGAAACCTAGAAATATGCAATCTGCCTGTTGCCCTTCATCCATAGTTCAGAGTACATCATGTGAGAAATGGGCAAGCTGAGTTTTGCAAGACTGATGCTTTCTAAAACCATGCTGATTCATGGAAATAAGCTTCTCAGGCTCAAGAAAGTTTACTATATTTGAACTGAGAGTATGTTCAAGGATCCTGCAGCGAACAGAAGTTAGGGACATTGGTCTGTAATTTTATGGGCCCATTCTTTTAACTTTCTTATAAACTGAAGTCACCTGTGCCTTTTTCCAGTCACTTCAGACTGTGCTGGTCGAGAGATTCACAGCAAATGCAAGCTAGGTAAGGAGCTAATGCCATAGAGCACTCTTCATAAAACTGAACTGGCATCCCATTCGAACATGGTAATTCATTTACTTTCAAATAATTCAGTTATTTCTCTATGCCAGGGATGGTTATTACTGTCATCCATACAGGAGTCTGTCAGATGGTCAAATGACACAATGTTTGAACGTTTCTCCTGTGTGAATGATTTCTTGAATGTGAAATTTAAAACTTTGGCTTTCTTTTTGCTATCTTCAACTGCCATACCAGCCTGGTCAACTTTACATAAGGCCAGAATTTCCTAAGTATCTCTGCCAGGTCTCTTCATAGCATGTGACAGTGGTAGTTGTTGCATGCTTTGCACATAGATCTTTTCACAAACACTGGAATCTCTACTAACCATCGCTTGTCATCATTTGTGCATTCACTTTTGAACCGAGAGTGCAACAGCCTCTGCTTCCTCAGTATCCTCCAAATTCCAGTATTAAACCGTGGTGGGCCTTTTCCATCCTTTATCCACTTACTAGACAAATAAAATCTCCAGACCATGACTTACAGTCTGCTTAAACTTTGCTCATAATTCCTCTACATTCATCTTACTGCAACAAGGTGATAGTAATAACTGCTTATTTACTCTATCTAACAGAAACCCTCTTCTAACCTCCTTGACTGATTTATTAAATTTCAGAGTCATAGTTACTACAATGACAACATGATTGTTAGTCTCCGTTTCTATACTCACTTACATTGTCGATAAGGTCCAGTCTATTTTTAGCTACAAGGTCTAAGATATTTTCATTGCTTGTTAGCTGCCAAGCTAGCTGCTCAAGACAATTTTCATAAAACATGTTCAAAACTATTTCGCATGACTGTCTGTCTGTAACCCCCATGAAGAATCCATAGAATCTCACTCTATACTCGCCACGTTAAAGTCACCTCCAACTAGTATTGAAGGGTCTCAATATTTACACACTGTTGACCATAGACTTTCTTTGAATGACTCTAGAACTGTCATTGCAGAATCAGGTGGCTGTTAAAAACATCCAACAACTAACATGGTTTCTGCTACACCTCTTATATGTGACCACGTAAGTTCACTATCACATTTAACCTTGAAGTCACTAGAGATGTAAATTCAACTACATACCTAGGAATTACACTTAGGAACAACTTAAATTAGAAGGAATGCATAGAAAATGTTGTTGGGGAAGGCTCACCAAAGACTGCATTTTATTGGCAGGACACTTAGAAAATGTAACAGATCTACTAAAAAGTCTGCCTACACTATGCTTGCCCATCCTCTTCTAGAATACTGCTGGGCAGTGAGGGATCCTTGCCAGATAGGACTGACTGACAGAATACATTGAGAAAGTTCAAAGAAGGGCAGTATGTTTTGTATTATCATGAAACAGGAGGGAGAGTCTCACTGAAATGACACAGGATTTGGGTTGAACATCATTAAAACAGCATATTCTTGACCTACATAGAGAGAAACGATCACCATGATAAAATATGGGAAATCAGAGCTCGCACCGAAAGATACAGCTGCTCATTTTTTCCGCGTGCTGTACGAGATTGGAATAATAGAGAATTATTGTGAAGGTGGTTCGATGAACCCTCTGCCAGGCACTTAAACGTGATTTGCAGACTATCCATATAGATGTAGATGTAAAGACTATATGTTTTTCAACTGCAAAGAACACTCCCCCTACTATGACCTGTAATCTGTCTATTTGATAAACGTTCCACAATTTCCTAAATATCTCAGAGCTTTCCACTTTGGGCTTCAGCCAGCTCTCGACCCCAAGAATAATGTGAGCTTGAAAACCTTCCTGGAGAGCAGTAAATAAAGAAACTTTGTTAAGAGTACTTTGACAGTTTACTGATAAAATTGTGACAGAGGAAGTGTCTTTATTCTGAACAATGTTTGACTTCCCTTGCTGCATAACAACTGGCAAGTGTTCATCAGAGCACCTCAAAGTAGTTCCTAGTCTAAAATACTCTCATGTGCACTATACAGGTACTCTGATACCCTACTAGCTGCTTCCTTTGTGTAGTGCACCCCTGACCTATCAAGAGGTGTCCTACAAAACCCTACACAATAACGCAGCCAAGACTATCACAGAGTTGATGAAGCCTTTGGCTTAGACCATCCACTTGGCTCCAAACTAAAAGACTACGATCAACTCTGGGAACAATGATGCAAATTGCGAGCGCTGCTGGCATCCCACGCACAAGGCCAGCATTCTTCAACACCTTCGCAAGGCTAGCCGTCTCCAACATCTCCGCCAGCTGCTGTACAAACTGAGCACCACCTCCGAACCCAAGCGAAAGGCATCATTGGTGCCAACATGTGACATAAAATGCAGACGACTGCACTCTGCATGCTCGATAGCCACAGGCAAGGCCACCTCCACATCTCAGATGAGGCCTCCCAGCAGACATTGCTCCTTGAATGAGATTTTCACTCTGCGGTGGAATGTGCACTGATTCTGGAAACATCACTCAGACTGTGGCTAAGCCATGTCTCCGCAATATCCTTTCTTCCAGGAGTGCTAGTTCTGCAATGTTCGCTGAAGGGGTTCTGTGAAGTTTGGAAGGTAGGAGACAAGGTTCTGGCAGAATTGAAGCTGTGAGGATGGGTTGTGAGTTGTGAGCCGTGTTTGGGTAGCTCAGTTGGAAGAGCACTTGTCTGTGAAAGGCAAAGGTCCTAAGTTCGAATCTTGGTCTGGCACACAGTTGTAATCTGCCAGGATATTTAGGTGCATAATTGTTTGTGGAATATGTTAATGAAACTGAAAATTTAACTGGTAAAAATATTATGAAATTGAGATGTGACAATGGGAAGCAATATTTAAATCCAGATTATCAATTTAGAAGACAGAAACAAGTAATTTTAAATGCATTTCATCCCTATGGACATGAATTAAATGGTACAGCTGAAAGATACAACAGGTCAATTATGGATATGTCAAGTTGCTTGTTAGCTGAAGCAAGAGTAGATATCAGATTTTGGCCTGAAGTACTTCGTATGGCTGCGTACTTGAAAAACAGAACTTTGGCTAATACCGTTGAAAAGAAAACGCTTTATGAGATATTGCTTGGGATAAAAATATATAAAATTGTATGGAAGTGGTGTTTTTGTACATATACCAGAACAACTGGTAATGTCAAAGTGGGATTCAAAGCAGGCTTGGGAATTTTAATGGGTTATAGTGAAGTTGGATATAGAGTATTGATTAGCAGTAAAGCTATCATTGTATCATTGCCAGACATGTTGATATTGTGAAAGAGGACATCAGGATTAATGACTAAAGGACTCACATTGAGAGATATTAGTGCAAAATCACAGACTGTGAATCTGTAAATGAGCAAATGGAAGAAAAGGGTACTAAGGGAATTCAAGCCCGCCCGGCTAGCCGTGCGATCTAATGCACTGCTTCCCGAGCAGGAAGGTGTGCCCGTCCCTGGCACGAATCCGCCTAGCGGATTAGTGTTGAGGTCCGTTATGCCGGCCAGCCTTGGATGGTTTTTAAGGCAGTTTTCCATCTGCCTTGGTGAATGCAGGCTGCTTCCATGTATTTCACTTCAGTTACACTGTCAGCGATTGCTGTGCAAACACTGCCTCCACCTACATGTACACCATAATTACTCTACCATGCAAACATTGGGGGTTACACGCATCTGGAACAAGACATTCTCAGTGGGGTCCACTGGGGGCCGAACCACACAAAAACCCTGGATTCGCTGTGGGGCAGCAGTGGGGTAGGTGGACTGCTGTAGCCTGTTGTGGGGTTTGTGTACCACTGAGGGCTATGGCAGGGACAAAGCCTCTCTATCATTTCTAGGTTCCTAGTTCAAAACATACATACATACATACATACATACATACACACAAGGGGGTTCAAGATGGTCCAGAAAACTCTGAGGAGCCAATGAGTCAAAAGTTTGGAAACAAACAGTGAATAAGAAAATTAAATGTTTTAAATACAAGTAAAACTTGGGAACTAGTAATGAACTGAGTGAATCTAAATATCCTTGACATAAAGTGAGTTTTTACAAGGAAATTGGGTAACATTTATGAATCAAATTTAGTTGTAAGAGGATTTCAACAAAAAGAAACTGAGCATAGCAATTATTCACTAGTTGATAACGATGCAAAACAGTGAAACTTTTTTTGTATTTTTGTGATACTGTTGTCAAACAGGCTTAATTAAATGGATGTACAGACTGCATATCTAAATGGTAAAGTTTTCTCAGAAACTTGTATAAAGCAACCACCAGGATACGAAGATGAAATAGGAACATTTAGTACTTTATTTAAGGCATTATATTGTGTGAGAGAAAGTCTTAGAGCAAAGTATTATTGTTTGTATAAATATGACTACTGACTTTATGATAATTGCAAATTATGTGATCTATATAATTGTATTTGTTTATGATAACAGTACAGGGAGAAAACAAGAAATCAATAATTTAACATCCAAGTGATTTCAATTGAAATATTTAGTTCAAGTAAAGAATTATTTTGGGGTAAGTACTGACTACAATTATGCAAAGAGTGTAATGACTCTTAGGAAAGATAGAATCTCTAATTAAGAAATATCAGATTGGACATTCAATTGCACAGTACACTAACAAATGTTAATTTGAAATTAGCAGTTACGGCATAAATTATATGAGTGGATTTCAAAATGTTACAATGATATTCACTTTAGGTACACTTTGTGAGAACTGAAATATTTGTATCAAACCTATTGTTTGCATCAGACTATGTAACTAAATTATCTGGACATATAATCCTTTGGAAATTAAGAAAAAAGAGTGTGTGACAAAACCTACTTTTGCCAAATATGTAGCATTGTCCCAAACTGTCACTGAGGTTAAATTACCCTAAGGTGACAAAAGTCATGGTATACCTTCTAATATCATGGCAGACCACCTTTTGCCCGGCGTAGTGCAGTAACTCGACATGGCACGGACTCAACAAGCTATTGGAAGTTCACTGCGATAGTATTGAGTCGTGCTGCCTCTGAAGCCATCCATAATTTCGAAAACATAGCTAATGCAGGATTTTATGCACAAAATGACTTTTCAATTATGTGCTATAAATGTTTGATAGAATTCATGTTGGGTGACCTGGGTGGACAATCATTCATTCAAACTGTCGAGAATGTTCTTCAAATCAATTGCAAACAATTATGGCCCAGGGACATGGCGCATTGTCGTCCATACAAATTCCATGTTGTTTGAGAACATGAAGTCTATAAATGCCTGCAAATTGTCTCCAAGTAGCCAAACATAACCATTTCCAATCAATTATCAGATCTGTTTGACCAGAGACCTAATCCACTCCATGTAAACACAGTCCACACAATTACGGAGTCATCACAAGCTTGCACACTGCCTTTTGACAACTTGAGTCTATAGCTTCAAGGGTCTGCAACATGCTCAGACCTTACCATCAGCTCTTACTACTGGAAAACAGGACTCATCTGACCAGGCCATAGTGTCGAGTCATCTATGGTCCATCCAATATGGTCAAGAGCACAGGAGAGGCACTGCAGGCAATGTTGTGCTTTTAGCAAAGGGACTCGTGTTGGTCATCTCTTGCCATAGCTCATTAATAACAAATGCCACACTGTCCTAATGGCTTTGTTTGTCATACTTCCAATATTGATTTGCGTGGTTATTTCACACATGGCTGCTTGTCTGTTAGCACTGACAACTCTATGCAAATGTAGCTGCTCTCTATCACTAAGTGAAGGCTGATGGCCACTGCATAGTCTGTGGTGATAAGTAGTGCCTGAAACTTTGTATTCTTGGCACAATCTTCACACTGTGGTCTCAGAATACTGAATTCCCTAATGATTTCAAAATTGGAATGCCTCATGCATCTAACTCAACTACCATTCTGCATTCAAAGTCTGTTAATTCCCATTGTGTGCCAATAACCACACTGTAAACCTTTTTACATGAATGACCTGAGTACAAATGACAGCTCTGCCAGTGTACTTCCCTTTTATACTTGTGTACACAATACTATTGCTGTCTGTACACGTGCACATCGCTACCCTACGACTTTTGCTACCTCAGTGTAATTTTAGATGAATACTTTTGAGGCAAATTCTTTTGAGTCTGTTAAAGTATATGTAGACAAATTGGGGGCAGACAGTATTGTTAGATATGGTAACTTTACATAACATTTAAAGTATCTAGAAGAACACTACCAGTTTGTGAATGAATGTTATATGAATGGAATCATCAACAAATGTCAAATAGATGCAGAAAACAATAGCAAGGATAAATCTTAAAATTTGAAGAACTAGTGAATGTACTTTGGTTGTGATACAAATGTAGCAGTGCATGTTGGAGTGTGGTACATTTATAGTGTTGGTATCAACAGTGTCTAGAGGGCTCTCAACAATGTGCACAGGTATGTACAACAGTCAATTCTGTGCCATGAATGTGTTCATTGTGTGAAGAAAGTGTACGCTGAGGGGTGACCTTGAAATTCAGTTAGCAATGTGAAAAAGTTATATAATTAATTTTTGTTTGTTTGCAGATACATATCTCCCTCCAGTTGTGGCAGACACTGAAGCACCCAAACAGCAATACCACAGCACACTGTTGTAGGAGTCAAACCAGAATAGCGCAGCCCATCAATAATGTGAAATATTCCACAGTAATTTTCTTTCTGCTTTTGACGAGAAATGATGCCCAAATAATCCATTTTGACACAGTGGCAGTGTATAGCGATAGTGCATGATTGTATGAACAGTGGTTAGGTGGCACAATCATATAAATCTCAGTTGTAAAGAATGAAATGTCAAACTATATCTCTGTGAAACTGTGGGAATCACAAGATTTTGAATCCTTGCTGCTCAAAGACTGGCCTGCCACAGTTGAGGCAGTCAGTCATGGATCAGTTTTCAATAACTCACACAACATTTCCAACACATAAAGCTTACTGGATGTGACTGGATGTGACTGTAAAGCTTTATCAGTGACCAACACCACTGAAGGACAAGAAAGCAACAACATACTTAAGGTCAAACATAAACCACTTTAATTCATTACTGTACAATGAAGATTGGTTTGATATCTATGAAACACATAGTCTGGATACAAAATTCAACATATTTCTAGAAAAACTGATACAGCATTTAGACACAATCTTCCGACTAATGATTTAAGATGCAGTGTCTGGATTACTAAAGGAAAGAACTTCTTGCCAGAAAAAAAAACAACTGCACTAAATCTGCAACGAAAATAGTGTCACAGCAGATTTGCATACTCACCACACAACACGCACAAAAATTTTAACAGAAGGTCATAAAACAGGCAAAATAATGCACAATGATAGGTATATAAAAATACTACAAGTAAAGTAAAAGCTGTATGGAACATAATAAAAAAGGGAACAGGCAAAAGTAAGAAAACCAATGAGAATACTGTCTTGTTATGTGACAATAAAAAGATTTCAGAGCCAAGTGAAACAGCAAATATATGCAACAGCTACTACACTAGAATAGCTGAAAAAGTAATAAAAACTGATTTTGTTATTAATCAGCAGGCAGCAGAAAACAAAATCAATGACTACACTTTATAATGTTTGTGGATCATGTTAGTAGGAATGAAACAATCAAGGCTATTAAAGATCTACATACTTAGCAGGGACTGATGGCATATCGAGCAGAATCTTACAGCTCTCCCTCCAAAATATTACTGGCCCCCTCACGCATATATATAATTGCTCGTTAGAGATGAGCATCTTTCCTGATCAGCTGAAAATGTCCTAAGTTATTCCAACATTCAAAGCTGGTGACAAAGGCAAAGAGCCCCATTACAGTTACATCCCTTTTTTCAAAAGTATTGAAGAAAATAATGTACAATAAGTTAATGAAGTTTGTTAGCAAAAATGGACTATCAGACAGTTCTCAACATGGTTTCTGAAGTAAGAAATCAACTGAGATGGCAATGTATAACTACTGTTTTAAAGGGCATTGATGGAAAACAGCAGACAGGAAGTAAGAAATCAACTGAGATGGCAATGTATAACTACTGTTTTAAAGGGCATTGATGGAAAACAGCAGACAGGAAGTATGTTTATAGACTTAACTAAAGCTTTCTATATGATAAACCACAGAACACTTCCAAATAAGCTTGAATACTATGGCAATAGGGGATTAGCAAATGAATGGATTTGTTCTATTCTCAGAGACAATAAGCAAAAAGTGCATTAGACATATAGATGGAAAGTCACAAATAGTCTCAGAATACACCATAATAATGGCCAATCAACTTTGGGGTACCTCAAGGGTCAGTAATGGGACCTTTTCTGTTCGTGGTATGTATATCAATGATCTGGATGTGCATGCTGAACCAAACAAAGTGATGACACAACAATACTAGTAAAAGCAGTAAAAAATAATGACATCCACCATGAATAAACTTTGTTACAAATCAACTAAGTAAATTGTCGAGCAACGTGTGCTCCCTGACGCTGTTGGATAAGCAGCTGCAGCAGCAAGTCGTATACCCCTAGCTTACTTATTTGTTACGTAGTTTAATTCTTAATTTCTTTGTGTGTTTCTGGGTACTTGCATTGTTTAATTCATAAATTTCGGGCGTATTATAGTATTTGAGAGTTGTAGCATCGCGCTTTAGTGTTTACTTTGTAGATTCTTACTTAAATTGCGTGTGAGTTTCGTATAGGTGGTGTAATTTCGAGTTTTAGTTACTGTAATCGTAAATTCAGGCAGATTTTTGTGCAGTCATTAGGCATTTGTACAGGTTAGTTAATACATTCTTTGCGTGTTTCCCTTGCATTATCTAGGCACGAACTCGTGTTTCAGTAACTGTTGTTCAACATCGATTAGAATGGACAGGGACTGTGATTGCTGTGTTCGGATGAGGGCTGAGTTGGCATCCCTTTGCTCAAAGCTGCAAGCGGCGCTGACTTCGGTCGCGCAGCTTGAGGATTTTGCCTATGGGCACCACTGTGGGAGCCGGACTTGGGTATCACAGGGATGTCAACCTCGTCCCATCTGTCCCCAGATCGGTCTGCTGCTGTGGTTGCCCCGGTTGCTGCCCACAGTGTGGCTGAGCCCTCGCCTGTGGTTGATTGGGAGGTCGTTCCAAGGTGTGGCAGGCAGCGAAAGACATCCCCGGAGGCTGATCAGAAAGCCTCCCCAGTGCATCTGACAAACAGCTTTCAGGCACTGTCTCTGGCTGAGCCAGATGCAGCTGCCTGCCCTGTTTCAGAGGATGATTCTCAGCCTTCAAGGTCCGGGCAGTCACAGAGGATGGGCTTATTGGTAGTTGGGAGCTCCAATGTTAGGCGCATAATGGGGCCCCTTAGGGATATGGCAGCTAAGGAGGGGAAGAAATCCAGTGTGCACTCCGTGTGCATTCCAGGTGGAGTCATTCCTGATGTGGAAAGGGTCCTTCCGGATGCCATGAAGAGCACAGGGTGCAGCCAGCTGCAGGTGGTGGCACATGTCGGCACTAATGACGTGTGTTGCTTTGGATCTGAGGAAATTCTCTCTGAATTCCAGCGCCTATCTGATTTGGTGAAGGCTGCCGGTCTTGCTTACGAGATGAAGGCAGAGCTCACCATCTGCAGCATCGTTGACAGAACTGACTGTGGACCTTTGGTGCAGAGCCGGGTGGAGGGTCTGAATCAGAGGCTCAGACGGTTTTGCGACCGTGTTGGCTGCAGATTCCTTGACTTGCGCCATAGGGTGGTGGGGTTTCGGGTTCCGCTCAATAGGTCAGGAGTTCACTACACTCAGCTGGCGGCTACACGGGTAGCGGAGGCTGTGTGGCGTGGACTGGGCAGTTTTTTAGGTTAGAAGGCCTCAGGAAAGTACGGGGTGGGCTGCAATCTCTAAGGGTGCATGGCAAATACAGGACGTGCTTGGATCAAGGAACAGTCGGAATTGTAGTTGTAAATTGTTGTAGTTGTGCTGGGAAAGTCCCTGAGCTTCAAGCGCTAATAGAAAGCACGGAAGCTGAAATTGTTATAGGTACAGAGAGCTGGCTAAAGCCTGAAACAAGCTCTGCAGAAATTTTTACGAAGTCGCAGACGGTGTTCAGGAAAGATAGATTAGGCAGAATTGGTGGTGGAGCGTTTGTGTCTGTCAGTAGTGGTTTATCTTGTAGTGAAGTTGAAGTAGATATTCCGTGTGAATTGGTATGGGTAGAGGTTATACTTAACAGCCGAACTAAGTTAATAATTGGCTCCTTCTACTGACCCCCAGACTCCGATGATATAGTTGCTGAACAGTTCAAAGAAAATTTGAGTCTCATAACAAATAAATTGCCCACTCATACGGTTATAGTTGGTGGGGACTTCAACCTTCCCTCGATATGTTGGCAAAAATACTTGTTCAAAACCAGTGGTAGACACAAAACATCTTCCGAGATTGTCCTAAATGCTTTCTCCGAAAATTATTTCGAGCAGTTAGTCCACGAACTCACGCAAATTGTAAATGGTTGCGAAAACACACTTGACCTCTTAGCCACAAACAATCCAGAGCTGATAGAGAGCATCATGACTGATAGAGGGATTAATGATCACAAGGTCGTTGTAGCTAGGCTCAATACCGTTTCTTCCAAATCCACCAGAAACAAAAGCTAAATAATTTTATTTAAAAAAGCGGATAAAGTGCCACTAGAAGCCTTCCTAAGAGACACTCTCCATTCCTTCCGAACTGACTATGCAAATGTAGACGAGATGTGGCTCAATTTCAAAGATATATTAGCAACAGCAATTGAGAGATTCATACCACATAAATTGGTAAGAGATGGAACTGATCCCCCGTGGTACACAAAACAGGTCCGAACGCTGTTGCAGAGGCAACAGAAAAAGCATGCGAAGTTCAGAAGAACATGAAATCCCGAAGATTGGTTAAAATTTACAGATGCGCGAAATTTGGCACGGACTTCAATGCGAGATGCCTTTAATAGGTTCCACAACGAAACATTGTCTCGAAATTTGGTAGAAAATTCAAAGAAATTCTGGTCGTATGTAAAGTACACAAACGGCAAGACGCAGTCAATACCTTCGCTTCGCAGTGCCGATGGTACTATTACCGACGACTGTGCCGCTAAAGCGGAGTTATTGAATGCAGTTTTCCAAAATTCCTTCACCAGGGAAGACGAATGGAATATTCGAGAATTTGAAACACGAACAGCTGTTAGCATGAGTTTCTTAGAAGTAGATACCTTAGGGGTTGCGAAGCAACTCAAATCGCTTGATACGGGCAAGTCTTCAGGTCCAAATTGTATACCGATTAGGTTCCTTTCAGATGCTGATACAATAGCTCCCTACTTAGCAATCATATACAACCTCTCGCTCACCAATAGATCTGTACCTGCAGATTGGAAAATTGCGCAGCTCGGATCAGTGTTTAAGAAGGGTAGTAGGAGTAATCCATCGAACTACAGACCTATATCATTGACGTTGGTTTTCAGTAGGCTTTTGGAGCATATACTGTATTCAAACATTATGAATAACCTCGAAGGGAATGATCTATTGATACATAATCAGCATGGTTTCAGAAAACATCATTCTTGTGCAACGCAGCTAGCTCTTTATTCGCACGAAGTAATGGCCGCTATCGACAGGGGATCTCAAATTGATTCCGTATTTCTAGATTTCCGGAAAGCTTTTGACACCGTTCCTCACAAGCGACTTGTAATCAAGCTGCGGGCCTATGGGGTATCGTCTCAGTTGTGCGACTGGATTTGTGATTTCCTGTCAGAAAGGTCGCAGTTTGTAGTAATAGACGGCAAATCATCGAGTAAAACTGAAGTGATATCAGGTGTTCCCCAGGGAAGCGTCCTGGGACCTCTGCTGTTCCTGATCTATATAAATGATCTGGGTGACAATCTGAGCAGTTCACTTAGGTTGTTAGCAGATGATGCAGTAATTTACCGTCTAGTAAGGTCATCCGAAGACCAGTATCAGTTGCAAAGCGATTTAGAAAAGATTGCTGTATGGTGTGGCAGGTGGCAGTTGACGCTAAATAACGAAAAGTGTGAGGTGATCCACATGAGTTCCAAAAGAAATCCGTTGGAATTCGATTACTCGAGAAATAGTACAATTCTCAAGGCTGTCAATTCAACTAAGTACCTGGGTGTTAAAATTACGAACAACTTCAGTTGGAAAGACCACATAGATTATATTGTGGGGAAAGCGAGCCAAAGGTTGTGTTTCATTGGCAGGACACTAAGAAGATGCAACAAGTCCACTAAAGAGAGCTTACACTACACTAATTCGTCCTCTGTTAGAATATTGCTGTGCGATGTTCGATCCTTACCAGGTGGGATTGACGGAGGACATCGAAAGGGTGCAAAAAAGGGCAGCTTGTTTTGTATTATCACGTAATAGGGGAGAGAGTGTGGCAGATATGATACGCGAATTGGTATGGAAGTCATTAAAGCAAAGACGTTTTTCGTCGCGGCGAGATCTATTTACGAAATTTCGGTCACAAACTCCCTCTTCCGAATGCGAAAATATTTTGTTGAGCCCAACCTACATAGGTAGGAATGATCATCAAAATAAAATAAGAGAAATCAGAGCTCAAACAGAAAGGTTTAGGTGTTCGTTTTTCCCGCGCGCTGTTCGGGAGTGGAATGGTAGAGAGAGAGTATGATTGTGGTTTGATGAATCCTCTGCCAAGCACTTAAATGTGAATTGCAGAGTAGTCAAGTAGATGTAGATGTAGATGTAGATGTATCAGCTTATAATAATAAAGAGGAAACCAGTAGCACTAAATTTCCATAGCTGTCGAAACAATACCTTGCATTATCCAGATATCACCATCAACTAACAACCCATTGTGAATAAAGAAATAACAAAATTTATTGGCATTTCGGATTTCAAGTGACCTAAAATGGGACAAACTTTTGAACACATTAATGCCGCACTGAGTACAGGCTGGTATCTTTTAAGGGCTCTAAAAGGACACTTAAGTGAACAGACCCTAAAGCCTGCCTATTATGCATATCTGAATACATATTTAAAATATGGACTCATGTTCTAGGGATATTCACCAGCACCTCTAGGGATCTTCAAAATCCAAAAACAAGGCATTAGGATTATTACAGGGAGCATATCTAGACAGTCATGTAAACTGATATTTAAAACACAAAGTGCTATCATTACTATGCATGTTTATTCTTGATGCACTAATGTATATTGAACAATTATAACTGGAAATTATAATAATAATAGGGAAAAATGTGATTTACATAATCACAACACTAGATTAAAAGATAACTCGCTTTTATTCCCAGACAATACAAGTTTGCAACAGAAAGGTGGGAATAAAACAATTCAACAAGTTGCGAAGTGATACAAAATGGATCCTAAAATATTAATTCTTTTGAAAGATCTGCTAGAGAATATCTGCCTTCTATTCAGTAAACAAATAAGCAAATACTTGAACTACAACAAATGTACGGATCTGTAACTTTGTAACATACACTGAAGAGCCAAAGAAACTGGTAGATTTGCCTAATGTTGCGCAGGGTCCCTGTGAGCACGCAGAAGTGCTGCAACATGACTTGGCATACAATCAGCCAAGTAGCGCTGGAGGGAACTGACACCATGAATCCCACAGGGCTGTCCATAAATCCGTAGGAGTATGAGGGGGTGGATATCTCTTCTGAACAGCACATTTCAATGCATCCCAGATGTTTGGGGAGCTTGCTGGACAGCAGAAGTGTTTAAACACAGAAGAGTGTTTCTGGAGCCACTCTGTAGTACTTGTGGAGGTTTGGGGTGTTGCATTGTCCTGTTAGAATTGCCCAAGTCTGTCGGAATTCAGAATGGACATGAATGGATGCGGGTGATCAGACAGGATGGTCAAGTGCATGTCACCTATCACAGTCATGCCTAGACATATCAGAGGTCCCATATCACTCCAACTGCACACATCCCACTATATTACAGAGCCTCCACCAGCTTGAACAATCACCTGCTATAGATTCATGAGGTTGTTTCCATAGCTGTACACATTCATGGGCTCGATACAATTGAAAATGAGACTCACCTGACCAGGCAACATGTTTCTAGTAATCGACAGTCCAAAGTTGGTGTTGATGGGCTGAGGCAAGGTGTAAAGCTTTGCGTCATGCAGCCATCAAAGATACATCAAAGGCCTTTGGCTCCAAAAGCCTATACTAATGATGTTTCATTGAACAGTTCGCACACTGACACTTGTTGATGGCCCAATATTGAAATCTGCTGCAATTTGCAGAAGGGTTGCACTTCTGTTATGCTGAATGATTCTCTTCAGTCGTCTTTGCTCCTGTTCTTGCAGGAACTTTTTGTGGCTGCTGCGATGGTGGAGATTTGATGTTTTACCAGATTCCTGTCACACTCGTCAAATGGTCATATGGGAAAATCCCCATTTCATCATTACCTCAGAGATGCTGTGTCCAATCGCTTGTGCACCGACTATAACATCACATTCGGACTTGCTTAGATCTTGATAACCTACCACTGTAGCACCAGTAATTGATCTAACACCTGCACCAGACACTTGTTGCTTTATATAAGCACTGTCGACCTCAGCAGCGTATTCTGCCTGTTTACATATCTCTATATTTGAATACCCATGCCTATACCAGTTTCTTTGGCGCTTCAGTGTATAAGACATAGATCTCTACATGTTGAAAACTGTTCTCTGTAATGACTAGAGTTAAGGAAACTGTACTCCAGAAATTAATAAAAGACTAAATAAATAAATAAAACAAATTAATATGTCATAACAGGATGCACCATTGTTTTATATATTTTTATTTTCCCATCAGTTGTCATTAATTTGTTTCACCATATGCTATTTTGCAGGCATCTGGCTATCATTACTGCCTTTGTCGCTTGGTTTTTAACTTCCATGCTTAGACCTTTATAGCTGTTGATAACAGTTCCTAGAGTGTCAAAAGCTCATCTCTTAGATAAGTTGTGTCATATTATTGTAGAAATGGTAAAAGGAGAGAAGGTAAAAATGTAAAGGTATATCTTAGCACACAGTGGTCAGAAACCAGTGTTGAACAGCTGTTTGAATGGTGTAACATAATAGAGGATGTGAAAATACGAGAGAAAATCTTACTGAAACATAATGATGAGGGAATAAAAACACTATGAACAGTGAAAAAGAATTCAGACACTTATGGATGCAGTTTCTAAGAAGAAATTAGCAGTCTGATGATGCATTTTATTGTTTTGAAAAACAATAATATTTTGTTTTCTTCATACATTTTTTTCACACAGCCCTTTAATTTTGGTGTGTTCACTGTAGAGGCAAAATGTAAAAAAGGTAATGTCATAGACTATTGCCCAATCTCCCTTTTAAGAATCTTTTCAAAAATCCTTGAGAAACACATGCAGAGAATAACTGCTGATCATCTTAGCTTCCACAACATCCACAACAACAGTTGATTTGGATTTGAATCTTGTCTGTCTACTGAACAAGCAATATTTTCTTTTAACAATAAATTTTTGGGAGACCTTAACAAAAAGTTTCTGGTATGTATCTTTTGTGGTCTCTTGAAAATCTTCACTTGTGTAAATCATCAAATTCTTTTGAAAAAGGCAGAATATTATAGTTTAAGGTGTACTGTCAGTTCATGACTTCAGTCATATATAAAGAACTGAAATTAGACTATAATGCTGAATGGCTCACCTGGAGACCCTGCCTCATCTGAGTGGAACACCTTAAGTTGTAGTGTTCCACAAGTCTCTTTTCTAGGTCCACTGGTGTTTTGTATTTTCTGTTAATTACCTCCCACTTTGTTTTGATACAAAGAGCAAATTTATCCTTTTTACAGATGATGCTACAATACTCTGTGATGAATGTGCAGATATCAATCTCAAACAAGATATTAATCTCAAAAAAAAAAAAAAAAAAAAAAAAAAAAAAAAAAAAAAAAAAAAAAAAAAAAAAAACTGCAAGCAAAAGTTTTCACTGAAAGTTTGAACAGGTTCTCTTCAAATGCTCTCTTATTCATTGTTGACAGAAGTCATTATATGAGGTTCAATATCGTGCACAACAAAGAAACCCTGAAGAAATTAACATTAAATGTAGAGAGCACCTAACACGGAAAGCTGAGGACACCAAATTCCTGGATACTTACTTAATATGACAGGAAAGTGGTCAACCGCACATCTTTCATATTTTTGAAAGCCATAGCTAAACAGTATGTGTACTGCGGGTTATTGCTTCAGTGGCTAGACAGATAACATTAAGGCTTCCTGCTCTGGCTACTTTTGTTAATTAGTGTAGTATGCAATTATATTCTGGAGAAACCAACATCACTAAAAGGTGTATATGATTTGCTAAAAGAGAGAGGGTGGGGGGAGATAGATAGATAGATAGATAGATAGAGAGAGAGAGAGAGAGAGAGAGAGAGAGAGAGAGAGAGAGATGTCAGACTAATGAATGTAATGAATAGTGTCCCTAATAGGCTCTCTTGCCAGAGTAGTTGAGGCTTGGTTCGAAGAATGGGCAGTCTTACCACCACGTCACAGTATACTTTTCCCTTGCTGACATTTGTCCTACCACTAATAACTTTCCTCTCTAAAGAGACAATAGCAATTATCATTCCTAGAATACAAGAGCCAAAAACAGTGTTAAAAAGTTTTTATCTGGCTTAAAAAGAAGCTTATTACTCCAGCATTAAGTTGTTTAATGACCTCCCACCACATACTAAATGTTGTCATAAACAATTGCCCAAATTCAAATAAATTCTCAAAGAGTAACTAATAGAGAAATCTTTTTATATGGGTGATAAATTTCTGAGACAAAATGAATATCACTGCTGCACTTACAGTTGTTTCACTAACTAGTATGAATTGATTTTATGTTACAAATTCTATTTTAAACATGACTGTGATGCACCACTTGACAACAGTATAGATGATGATGTCTGCATTCTGTGTTTCATATTTTATGTTTTCTGAGCAATATGTTAAGTTCAAACTATTACCATTCTTATATTGTTTGAGTACCGTCAGTTACATACGAAAACTTTGATTTTTGTATCCCTGTATTTATTTAGCATAAAACTACTTCCTGCCTATATGACTCATCTCTTCACAATGAAACAAAATTTTCTGTTATTTGAGTACGTGCTGTTTATTTGATATCTCATTTTCACTGTCTCTTTTATTGCCATGCAAGTTATATTTAAACTTTGTACAATGTAACACATTCTGTATCCTTGTGATTCACTTTGCTACCACTACACTACACTACTTGTGTGCAAATCATGGCATGGTGTTGAGAGTAACTTGTGATTTATGTGACTAATTGAAATATTTTTTATGAAACACTCAAATGCTCTTATATGGCATTTTTGAGGAAGACATAAGGTTATTGCGAAGAACTAAGGAAGTGAAGAGTAACTACTCACTACTTCTCTATAATAAAAAAAAGATCATTCTACACACCTTTTGACATGAAAATGAACTTCATGAGGGAAATTTCCCTTCAAGAGATCTGTCTCTTGTTGTGGTACAGAACATGGGTAGCCTACAGTCATGTCATACACTGCATCCAGGTGGCCATCTGAAATGTTGGCATAAACAAACTTATTATAACCACTGCAGAAAGTTGCTCAGTAGGGACATTTGTGTGAATCAAGTGAAGGGTTTTGTAGTGATTACATATAGTCATATGAAATGACTGCAGTCAGAACCCCATTGGTTTACAATACAAAGACACAAATAAGAAATAAAAATTAAGCCATATTTATTACAGCTAAAATGCCCTACTTACTACAAAAA
Source organism: Schistocerca serialis cubense (assembly GCF_023864345.2). Lineage (NCBI taxonomy): Eukaryota > Metazoa > Arthropoda > Insecta > Orthoptera > Acrididae > Schistocerca > Schistocerca serialis. The sequence goes on along the minus strand of NC_064646.1, from coordinate 467,378,835 downwards.
TATTTTTCAACTTACTGGGTATTCATTAATTTTATTCTATATTCTGAGTCGATGTTCTCTTGGGAATTCCAAGGGTTCTCTCAAATGTATAAGAGCAGTTCATTCTGCCGATTAAAGATATCTAGTGTGGGGTTTTTGTTCAAACAGGCTTTTAAGGATCTCCTAACACACTTTGACTTGATAAACATGTTTGTAGCTCATAATATGAACATTCATAAAGAATGGCAACATTTTTGTACCACATGATGGTCTGAATGACCAACACCAATGTGAAACTAACATTACTCAATACCCTATTTGCTAAATGGTTTATAGAATGTTTCATGTCTTCCACAATGACACTTGTCTTCTAGAAATACGAATTTCTTTTGGAACAGAATCCTCTGGCACCTCCCACTTTACAGCAGCGCAGAACGAGCTCCTTTATAATGTAGGACTTAGCTTATGATCTTTGTTTGGCAGATCCTTGTACATAAAATACAAAACTAGAAAATGTAAGTCTAAGAACTCACTGTATCTCATTCGCTGGGCCAGGAATGTGAATCCAGTGGTCTTGGGATGCAGCACATACTGATAATGTGGCAGTCCGTGGCTGTCTGCATAGTTGTGACTACGCTGCCTACTACCTTCTGTGAGATCTGTGCCTTCCGGAAACAGCAGAACCTGTCCAATCAGTACAGTAATCTTTTATATGAAATATTTTCACAAATAAATATGGAAAACAGTACTGGTTACATGACTTAAACTCATTTGGAACACACACACACACACACACACACACACACACACACACACACACACAGAGAGAGAGAGAGAGAGAGAGAGAGAGAGAGAGAGAGAGAGAGAGAGAGAGAGAGAGAGAGGCAGGCTTATTTGCAATAAAGAGCTTGAATAATAAGGTGCCTTTGCTCAGTAGTCACACATATTTAGCTAGATTGTAAAAGGTGGATGTGAAGAGAAAAGAATTAGCTTAGTTCAGCACTTACACTACTTACTGTTTATGGAATTCTTACCTGAATCCACGTCTACAGATACACAAAGTATTTATTTGGGAAAAAGTGAACTGTAAAAATATCCTGTGAAGTAGATAAACACAAGTCTAGTAGAGGTTTCACTAAAGATCTTGTATCGTTTACACTACCCTACTAGCACTTTTAGTTCTCTGTGGCATTTATTACTAATAACATAAATCAGTTTAAGATCAACTATGATTTCCACAGCCAGTATAAAAGACACAAAAATAAATGTCATGTGCACTTAGTCTTTGCGCCTACAGTTCTGAATAGGGCTCTGTAAACAACAGTAAAGGCAAATACGGCTGAGTCAAAAAGGTTTTTAGAACTTTCAAATGATAAGAAATTTATTGAGATAACATACAGACTCAGCAAATATATTATCACATCAAGTTTCACATAAAAGTCTCAGGTATCATCTTGATTTGATACGACTATCAAAGGTAATGTGTCAAACATTCCACTGGTAATCAATTTCTTCCCATGCTATCAACACAATGTATATAAGAAAAAAATTAAATCTGTATGCCACGAACAGCTCAATACATGACCATGGAACGAAATCCAGACAGTGTTTACATCTAAACAGAGGAAACAAGTCAAAAACTCTGAATAGTGTATTATACTATGGGATAAAATTGTAAAACAGGCTGCCACAGGAAATAAATGATGCGAATGATCCCACCTCCATTAGTCAAAGCCTAAAAAATATTTACTAAGTAATAGCCACTGCACTGTAAAAAAATGTTTAAAATAATTACAGACTAAATTAATGTTCATAATCATTGTACTGTGTTACAATTTATGATATGATTAGAAAAGTAGAGCTAGGTAAAGGAGCTATAAATGTTGTAAGAGGAACGTTTATTTAGTAAGAAAAATTGGACAAACATTTGACAACAGCAATACAATGTATATTGTTCTATGTATGAATAAATCAATCAACACGTGATTTATTGTGTCTCCATGAACAATCTGTCCCAACAAAGTTCTTCTGCTAAGGGTAAATTATAAGCCTACTTGGAGTTGAAAGTAGTCATTTTAAGTGTGCACTACTGGCATTCCTCGTGGCAGAATGGGGCACTGATGCACTATGTGAATCAAACTTGAGGTTGTTTGCTATAAAATGACACACCTACTGATACTGTATGTTACCTCAATAAATTGTTATATCATTCCAAAGTTGTAAAGTTCTTTTTGACTCACCTTGTAGAATGATCGTTCAGTAAGAGTTGTCAATGAGGGCACAGAACTATGTTTCCAACTTTGCTGTGTTTGAGGTGATAAGTTCTAGGTGTTAATGATAATGGCAGTGGCATGAAAAATGGCATAGACTCAACAAGAACATCTTATGGAATTCACACACAGAAAGGTTGATGGTACAGTGCAGGAATGCTTTACAAACAAATTTGACAAGTCTGTACTACACAGTAAGTGCACAAGACATGTATGATGTAACTTGAGGCTACAGTTTTTTCTGTGGACAATGAACATGCTGATGATTGATTGTGGATGTCAATGTTAAGGATATGAACTGATATGAATGAGGTCATTGAAAGACAACCAGTCACACCAAATTGCAAACATTAGGTATGCCACAATATGATACATCTTACAAAAGGACCAAAGACCTGAGGCACGCAAGTTGTAGCTATTACAAGTTCTACGACCATGATACACACAACACACCTTGACATTTTCATTAAAATGCAACAGTACTTTAAAAAAAGATGGAATCGGCGATAAGCTTGTGCCAGTGATGAAACATTTTTCCACCTCTGTGGAGAAATAAATCATCATAATGTGTAAGTAATGCATTCACAGAGTCTTCCACAGGAGGCTACAATATCAGTTATGCGTACCTTAATGCACTGGTTCAGGACCAATGGACTCATCATAAATCCTGAAAAAATTATGGCAGTTAACTTGCACACCACACAAAACCTCCATCCTGCAAACCCTGTTCTCACTATTGAAGGAAAAAAATGTGTCAAAGGTCAGTTATACAAAATTTCTAGGCATTCATGTTGAGGCAGATCTGAAGCGGGAGATGCACCTAAACAATTTAAATAAGAGACTGAATTCACTAGTGTATGCTATTAGGACCCTTACTCACAATACAAGCTCCTCATCAGTGCTGACACTGTACCATTGTAGTATACACTTGCTACTTATGTATGAAATAATTTTTTTGTGGGCATTCCACAAATTCTACAAAAACTTTTAAAATACGGAAAAATATTATGAGGGTGGTAAGAAAAGCTAAATGCAAGGATTCCTGTAGACTCCTTTTTAAAACTCTCAAGATATTGCTGCTGCCTTGCTTATATATATACAAAATACTAATTTTCACAAAAGAGGGCATCTTAAGAAAGAAAAACCTTTTCAGACACAACTATGATATACACACATATGAAACTAGGCAGAAGATGAACCTACACATGAACACAGTAAATACAAACTTATGCAAAAGAGGAGTGTATCTTACTGGAGTTATGTTATATAACCATTTGCCTTCTTTCCTAAAATGCATACCAACATTAAATGTATTTAAAATAAAGTTAAAACAGTTCTTGCTTGACCACTGCTTCTATTCTTTGTCTAAATGTAAGGAACATCATAATAAGTAAACCTCATTTACCAAATTTTACTAATTGTCAATTCATAATATAGTTTACATTGTGCTTATCATGTCACCTCACTTAATAACTGCTATTATCACATGTAGAAGCAAAGTAGTACACCAACATACATTATTATGCATTTTGATTATGTCAACAATGTAGTCAAAATGACTACTGTATTGTAAATTATCTACGCTTACCACTGTCTTATGTCACATGTACTAAAATAATTCTTGGACAAAAAACAATAAACACTTCATGCATGTTTGGAGATGATGACAGACATTCATTCATTGATTCCATAAATCCCATGGAGATGGAGAGCTTTCAGAGGCAAACTGAATTACACATTGACATGTAGAAGCAGCCACTGCAAGCAGTTTCTGTTGAGTGCACTAACAACAAATTATAACCAGTGCAATGCACCATGAATGAATTATGCCAATGGGACAGAAATTGGTAGATGTGATGTACTTGTACAGATAAATAGATGACTACAATTTCAGAAAAGTTGGATGATTTACTGAAGAGAAAGAGCTTCACAAAGAAAGAGCAAGTCATCAATGCATTGGTACAACTTCTCTCCTATGCAAGCAGTTATTCAACTTGGGATTGATTGATAGTTTTGCTGCATGTCCTCCTGACAGATATTATGCTGAATTCTGTCACACTGGTGCGTTAGGTCATCAAAATCCCAAGATTGGAGTCTTTCATCATGGAGGGCCTCATCCATAATGCTACAAATGTTCTCAGTTGGGGAGATATCTAGCGACATTGCTGGTCAAGGTACGATTTAGCAAGTGAAAAGAGAAGCAGTAAAAACTTTCACCATGTACAGGCATGCTTTATATTGCTGAAATGTAAGTAGTAATGAAACATCCCCACGAATCAGATTTAGCTATGAAAGGAAAAATACAATTCAAAGGTAGAATTTCACAAAATCCTAAATACTGGCTCAGTTATACAATTCAGTTGAGACAAAACGTCTGACAGAGGAATCTGGGTAATTTAGGAGGGAAACAAGATAGGAACAGGTGTGGGATGATTTTGAGAAAACTAAACAATATTTAACGAAAGAAATACTTGATAGTTACAAGTTTATTTACAGGTTGCATATGGGTAAATATTAACTATTCTGTAATTTCCAGTTCAACATATACATCTGCATATATACTCCACAAGCCACTACATGGCGCATATCACAAGGTACTCTGTACTACTACCACTAGTCATTTCCTTTCCTGTTCCACTTGTAAACAGAGAGAGGGAAAATGACTTGTCTACATGCGTCTGTATAATCCATAATCTACCTTTGTGGTCCTTACGGGAAATGTACACTGACAGCAGTAAAATTGTTCTGCAACCAGCCTCAAACAGTAGTTCCCTAAATTTTCTCAATAATGCTTCTTGAAAAGAACATTGCCTTCCCTCCAATGACTCCCATTTGAGTTCCCCAAGCATCTCCATAATACTCATGTGTTGTTTGAACTAACTGGGAACAAATCTAACAAAGAACCTCTGAATTGCTTCAATGTCTTTCTTTAGTCTAACATGGTGTGGATCCCAAACACTCAAGTACACAACAATTGGTCCATTAGTGTCCTATATGTGGTCTCCTTTACAGATGAAGCACACCTTCATAAAACTCTTCCAAAAAACTAAAATCAACCATTCGCCTTCCCTACTACAATCCTTACATGCTTCAGCACATTCCTTTTCATATTGCTTTACAACATAATGCCTAGATATTTAATCAATGTGCATGTATCAAGTAGCACGTTACTGATGCTGTATTCAAACATTACATGGTTTTTTTTTTTTTTTTTTTTTTTTTTTTTTTTTTTTTTTTTTTTTTCCCTACCACTTGCATTACCTTGCACTTTTCTTCATTTATATCTAGCTACTATTCATCACACCAACTAGAAATTTTGCCTGAGTAATCCAGTATCTTCCTAAAGTAACTCAAAGCAGGTACCTTTCCATACGCCACTGCATCACCAGCAAGCAATCAGAGATTGCTGCTCACCCTATTGGCCAGATAAATTATGTATATAAAGACAACAGTGGTCCTGTCACACTTCCCTGTGGCACTCTTGATATCCTTGTCTCTGATGAACAGTTACCATCGAGAACAACATACTGCAGTCTGTTAATTAACAAGTCTTTGAGCCACTCATATATCTGGGTGCCTATTTCATATTTCATATGCTTGTACCTTTATGAACAGTCAGCAGTGTGGCAGTATGTCAAATGTTTTATGGAAATCTTTGAATGTGGAATCCACGGTTGCCCTTCACCCATATTTGGCAGAATATCATGTGAGAAAAGGGCAAGCTGAGTTTTGCATGAGCAATGCTTTCTTTGGACAGAGTGTATATCGCCACAGAATAGTTTGGATATTTGTTGATAGTCAGCACTAGTCGCAAACATGGCGAGTTCAGGTGCGGGGCAAGCTCTCTGTGTGTTGGAGTTTGACAACAGCTGCTCAATGGATATTTAGAACCAAGTATGGCAAGAAACCACCAACAAGGAAGGCCATTTACCACTGGCACAACAAATTTGTTATGTCGGGTTGCTTACCCAGCAAAGAGAAGCAGTCATCCCAGTGTGAGAGAAGTGAATGTGGAACATGTACAAGAGACATTCATAAGGAGTCCAAAGAAATCGGTGCGTTGTCTTCCCGTGAACTCGAAATGGCTCCAATGACAGTGTGGAAATTCCTGCAACAGAAGCTGTCTATGAAACCATTCAAGTTGGAGCTAGTACAGAAACTCAATGATGACAGCAAAGACGAGTGTATTGAGTTTTGTTCGCAGTTGCAACAACTGACTGAGGATGGGGATGGCATTGTTGATTACTTAATTTTTAGCGACAAAGCCACTTTTCACACTAATGGGAAAGTGAACAGGCATAATTGTGGAATCTGGGGTACAAAGTATCCACACGAATCCATTGAATTTGAGCATGATTCACCTAAGGCAAATGTTTTTTGTGCCCTTTCACATCGAAAACTGTACAGACCATTCTTCTTCACCAAGAACACTGTCACTGGATATTCCTACTTGGACACGTTGCAGCAATGGCTGATGTCTCAAACACAATCGGACTCTCTGTTCATGTTTCAGCAGGATGGGGCTCCAGCCCATTTTCATCGTTCATGGTACCTGAACACAGAGCTGCCGCATGAATGGATCGGCTGTGCTACTGAAGAGGACAGCTGTTTGATGAAATGGCCTCCCTGATCACCAATCTCACTCCGCGCGACTTTTTTCTGTGGGGACACGTTAAAGATCTGGTTTATGTACCGCTTCTTCCACTTGATGTAGCAAAGGTACAGGAGAATATGGGAAGCGACTGCCACAGCTGACGATCCCATGCTATGATGGGTATGGCAAGAATTCAATTACTGTACTGACATCTGCCGGGTCACTCATGGTTCGCATATTGAATGTATGTAAAATTTTTCAGAGTTTCTCTTCAAAATGCAATATGTATGACATCTGTACAATGTTTAGTTCTTGTGCAATAAATAATTGAAAGTATTCCTGGACTTTATGTGCACCCTGTATGTGCAACAATTCTGCAGCAAACTGATGTTAAAGATATTGATCTGTAATAATGCAGGTCCATTCTTTTACCATACTTACATACAGGCGTCACCTTGTGCTTTTCTCCAGTCACTTGGGACTTTGCTCTGGGTAAGAGATTTGCAATAAATGCAGGCTACATAAGGGGCCAGTGCTGTAGAGCACTCTTTGTAAAACCAAATTGGGATTCTATAAAGGATGTTAGAAGTATATGTGGAAACATAACTAACACACCTAAGTAATGAGATTCAGAAACAGAGAATGGTAAATTAAACATGGTGTCAACATAGTATCACTATATAATAGAGACAATGAAGTGCAAAGTACTAGATTCTGCTTATATCATGAGCAGGAAGAAAGTTAATTAATGTAGATTTTTTTCTGAGTTTGTACTTTCTCCGAGTTTGAGTTTGTACTTTCTCCTACTTAAGAAAAAAGCAATATATTTATTAGATAGTTAACAATTATGAAACGGATGGATTTGTACTTATCATAAAGATGACACACTGAGTAGAAGCCAGGCAAGCTGTCAGCCAAAGTCTTCTTCATAAAAGAAAGGATAACACACAAGCAGTCACACCACATACACATGTGACAGTTATCTCCATCTGGTCTTACTGGGCTGCAAATTTTGGTGAGCAGAGAACAGTTGAGGGAATTGGGGGGGGGGGGGGGGGGTGAGAAGAGCACTATCTGACAGAGAATGTAGGGTCTGTGTGTTGTGCCTATGTGCAACTCAATGTGTCATCTTCACAATGAGTAGCAATCTATCCTTTTCATAATAATTGATATTCCAACCTGGACTTTCCATTGTTTGATATTTATCAGATAGGTTTCTTGCATTATCACCAAAGTGTTATATTTTTTATGTCCACACATGTACTACATTAACAGCCATTACTTGTACTTTGTATGTCACTTTACAAGGGGCAGATTAAGCCAGCACTGGGCACCTAGAAAGTGCTTTAGAGAGGTCTTTGGTTTGTTTTACACCTCAAAGTTTAGGATATAAAATAAAACAACACTTTACTTTAGCGTCAAAATGATATGTACATTTTCTTGTGTTGTTATCATCGTACAACCATTTAAAACAAAAATTCTTTTCACACCATTAGAAAATACAACATTTTTCATACAGATTCGTTTCATTTAATTTGTGCAAAATAATAAAGCTGTCACGGTGATTGAAATGAGACAATCAAGAATCAGAAATTAAATGTAAGAAAAAAATTATATTTATAAGTAAATTAAATGTATAAAAATAAGGAACACAATCATTTCAATAATGGTTTCCTAAAAATCACCACTTTGCAACTACTGAACATGCACGCTTTATGAAACTTCCTGGCAGATTAAAACTGTGTGCCCGACCGAGACTCGAACTCGGGTCCCGAGTTCGAGTCTCGGTCGGGCACACAGTTTTAATCTGCCAGGAAGTTTCATATCAGCGCACACTCCGCTGCAGAGTGAAAATCTCATTCTGGATGCACGCTTTAGTTTACGAGCCTAGAGCCTTATCCATTATGCTACAGAGCTAGTGGGGAAACTCATGTTGTTTTTAAAGGTTTAGTGCCTCACAAGAAGTTATTTTTGTCAAAATTTTGTAAATGATGGTGCACCAGAATGGATAGCTGCATGGTGTGAAACCTGGCACCCAATGCTATATTACTATGTGAGTGGTTCCAAAAAGTCAGTCTGGTGTCACAGTGGCAAATATTTACCAAATTCAAAAGTAAATCAGTTGTAACAATAACATTTTATCATCATATTATATGCCAATAACTGATATGTGCATTGTTATATACGTTGCACATATGTACTACTTTTTTAACCATACCTGTTCTTAAACAGTAGTATTATATCCTATTAGTCCACAGTGGCTAACAAAGAAGCAACGACACAACAGAAATGCAGGAACTATGAAACCATAACATGTTATACAACAATAATCCACCAACAGACTTCACTCTTTCGGCTCATAACAAAAGTATTGTAAGAAAAAGACATATTGCATATTGTAGAAAGAAAGAATGAATGAATGAATGTAATAGTAGACTTACAAAAATAAATACAGTAGCCATTAATTACTTTTTTATTGGTAATCAGTACAACCCCATTCTAACTGACTGAGTACTTACAACCAGCTTGGATAACATTAGGAAATTCCCCTTTAAGGCCAATAGTGTTGTCAGCTTATGACACATGATATATGGTATTGCCAGCGTTCACTTTTAAATATGAGCTAAAATCTTACTACTCATCATTGATTTAGATACCACCATCTTTTCACTGGATGGCAGGTAGAATACCATTCATACTGTATTTTATGGACTATAAGAGATACTTTTTTCTTTGAAAAATTGCCTCCAAAATTCAGGTGTATCATATACTCAAAATTAATATAAAAATTTACAGTGCTTGATTTAAAATTCCAGCCAATCTTAAAAATGGTCATATATGCAACACCGTGGGGAACCTATCTCTATCTGGCAACCTGAATTCAACTGACAGTAGCAGTGCACCGACACAACAAATATGAGTTGTAGGTTCACAAGGTTGCTAACACTGTCCACCTCCCTCCCTGCCATCAAAAATGCAGGACACTGTCTAGCCTATGATGTGTCATTTTAGTCTACAGTGCCAGTGAACTTAAACTGAAAGTGATTTGTGTTATCAGTAATAGTACACCATTTTTGTTAGTAGCAAGCTTCATAATCAAAAGAAATAAAAGGTATACATATGATGCAGGCTCTAAATTGAAAGTAGTAATACATGCAGAAGAACATGGAAACAGAGCAGCTGAGTAGCATTTCAGCCCTCTACCAACAGCAAAAACCATTCATAATTGGTAGGATAGTAAAGAAGAACTGAAAAAAATTAGGACTAAATATGCAAAACTAGAAGATGACTTACTGAACTGGATTCAAGGACACCATAAAAAATGGCATTGAATTAATACAAAAATGATTCAAAGACATGCTCATAAGCTAGAGGTACAGTGGAACTTAACAGACTTTCAGGGTGGAGTTGATTGGTGCTACAGGTTTATGGAGCATCATGGACTTAGCATGTGAACCAAAACAAAAATATCTCAGAAAATGCCACAAGAGTATGAAGAGAAAATATTGTCTTTCTATCACTTTATTTTTCTACTTTGATAGAAAACCACTGTGGGACTAAGCCAAATAGTGAATATGGATGAAACTCCTCTGACTTTTGATGTGCTGAGTTAACAGGACTGTTGCCGTGAAAGACGCTAAAACTGCAAGTATAAAAAGCTGTTGACATGAAAAAATCCACTACACTGTTGTCTTTTCATGTTGTGCTGACGATACTAAACTCAATCCAATGATCATTTTCAAGTGCAAAACAATGTCAAAATCTTCTGAAGTACCACCAGGTGTTGTTGTTCATGTGCATGACAAGGGTTGGATGGACGGGGTTGGTATGAAATTATGGACTAGAAGAGTGTGGGAGAGAAGGAAAGGTGCTTTATTGAAGAAGAGTTCTCTTCTTGTGCTAGATCAGTTTAGTAGCCATTTGAAAAATTCTGTGGAAGAGAAACTGAGACAGGGAAATACAGAGCTTGCTGTTATTCCAGGAGGACTTACTACACAATTGCAACCTCTTGATGTCTCAATAAACAAACTATTTAAAGTGTATTCTAGTGACAAATGGAACAAATGGATGATGGATGAAACCCAAAATGAATTCACACTGAAGGTAGTTTTAAAATGACCTACAATCAAATAAGTGTGACAGTGGATAAAACAGTCACGGTCTAGAGTGAGAGAAGACATTATTGTTAAAAATCTTTCAAGAAGTATGCATAAGTAATACTATAAATGGCAGTGAAGACCATCTTATATATGAAGACGACAGCTATGATGATGATGAAGAGGAAGAAGAAGGAAGTTCAGATACGATTTTGAGGTATTTTAAAAATCAGTTCAGTTCTATAAAGTACAATTTTTTTCAGTGTGGCTTTGTAATCTAATAATAAAAATGGTAAAAAATGTTATTTTTTAAAATTTCTTAAAAATTAAAGTGTCTTATAGTCTGTAAAATATGATAGGTAACTTGACAGGTTTTTTTTGCGCCCAGACACGGGGCCCCATAATGTGTGAAGTCCATAGCATTTACTAACTCTTGCTATGTGGCTAATCCAGCTCTGCACATCACAAAGAGTTAAAGCTGATGACTGTACCTGACAAGTGTGGTTGATGTCATGAAGGTAGTCCAAAACTGTGGCCAGCAGCTGCTGGTCTTTCTCCCAGCACCGGTGTATGAACATAAAACATGTTAGCTGCATTACCCATCCTTAAACAAGATAAATGAACGATTTGTAACTAACCATAAGTGAAAATGTTTTACATTAAATTAAACAGCACACAATAAATTAGCTACAGCTTCTACCATAATTTCCTGCAATACACTATTTTTTAAATAGGTGAAATGAACAAATAGTAAGATAACAATGCAAAAAAATATTACCATTATTATACAAATAGCATTGTCTTGTACTCTTCCATTGTTGTTTTATGATTGCAAGACAATAACTATTTGTTAATTTATGATTCCTGGAGAGGGGGGGGGGGGGGGGGGGGGGAAAGCACCAGATTCCAAATTAGAAGCACAATCCAACAATGAGGCAGCTATCTAGAAGATAATTCGTAATCGAATAAGTGTTTTGCTGGGATCTGATGTAACTGCACTGTTTAGAGCTCTGAATGGATCATTATTGAGGGGTTAACACTTTTACATGGCAACAGAGTGATAAAATGAAAGTTTGTGTAATCATTGTTTAAGTAAACAATGACTGACATTATATAAGATAACTTTATTTTATTGTTGTTTAATTAAATTAAGGTTAAACTGTGATTTTGCTCATACATGTTTACCTCGGTAACATTTGGGCAGGTATTCTTTACATGTGTACAAAGTACACTGTGTGCCCACTCAAAAATCGGTGCGGCCACTCGAGGTTTAATAAATATTTAAAGTTATTGATTACATTACATTAGATGTGTTGTTCACTCCATAGCCTAATAGTGAGCCGGCCATTGTAGCAGAGCGGTTCAAGGCACTTCAGTCCAGAACTGCGCGACTGTCACGGTCACAGGTTCGAATCCTGCCTCGGGCATGGATGTGTGTTATGTCCTTAGGTTAGTTAGGTTTAAGTAGTTCTAAGTTCTAGGGGACTGATGACCTCAGATGTTAAGTCCCATTGTGCTCAGAGCCATTTGAACCTAATAGTGATGTTATCCTCTCAGTTGTGAAAAATGTCATAAATACATCACACGGAACACAGACTGATGAACTGACATATTATGACCACTGTCCACCCCAAGATAGAATGCTACATGTGGAATTACAGACGTATGACACAATAAAGAAAGTACGTACGTGGAGCAGATACATATGTGGAATCATTCTAGCGATGATACAGGCCACAAATGGGGGAAGCAAGGGAATGAGTGATTCAGAAATGGCAAAGTTGAATGGCTGCCTGTGTATTACTGTTGTGAGTGTCTAGAGAAAGTGGTTGAGGGACAGTGAAACCATGAGTAGGTGATAAGGCATTAGACATCCACATCTCATCACAGAATGTGTAAGTCAGGCTTAGTCACTCTATACAGCAGAATAGGTGACAAATTGTGGCAGATCTGATAACAGAGAACAATGCCAGTGCAAACACGCTGTTTCAGAGCACACCATACAGTGCACTTTATCGATCACGGGGCTCCACAGCAGACGACCCCTATACATTCTCACATTGATGCGACTTTATCAGTTACATTGCAATGGGCATGGAATCACTTGAGAATGGATGGTGGATCAATGGAATCATGTGATCTGTTTCTTGTTGTGCCAGGTCGATGGTCATTTCTGGATACACCATCATCCAGGTGGATGGCTGCTCAAAACATGTACTGTGCTATGTTCACAGGACAGAGGAGACCGCCCTCCTGGATTCTGTGGGACTCATGGTAGTAATCAAAGGCACTATGACAGGTATGCAATACACAAATGTTATTCCTGGCCACCTGCATCTCTTCATGCTCAATGTCCCCCGTGACCCGTGACAGTGAAGGCATCTTCGAGCAGGATAAATGTCTGTGTCACAAAACTTGGACTAAGCTACAGTGGTTTGAGAAGCACAATAACAAAGTCATGTCTCGGATACTGGGGCAGGTTACAGAGTATTTAGGTTCACTATGTAGAGGCTTTACTAAGGAAGATACCGTGGTTATTGTGGGTGGGCCGGGCAACAGTATTGACAGAGATCCGGGGTAAAGCATAGAGTGTGACCTGGCAAAGATTGCATCAACATCGAGTCGTACCAGTGTTGGGTTTGTGTTGGTTCTGGAGTGCCACGACCGACCTCATTTGAGCTCTCCTGTCAGGAGAGTTAATTTGGAGTTCTAACGGCTACTTGGATCTGGTGCAGGGTCACACATTGGTGTGGTTCCTGTTGATTCACTCTGTAGGTGGCACTATACTAGGCATTGCCTACACCTCAACAAGAAAGGGAAGGGTAAACTGGCTGGGCTGATAGCAGGTAATTTAAAGGGGGGAGGAACTACATCTCATGGTGGAAACTCTTTTTTTTGTGTAAGATCAGTGTCCAGTGGGAAACCCAGCCAGGCAAGTACTAAAGATGTTAAAAAAGTTCAAGATACTCACAAAAGTAAAGTGAAAAATAATGTTAGTATATTTCATCAAAATATTGTGGGATTGAAGAATAAAATTGATGAACTTCTGCTTTGTTTAGAAGATATAGAAACTGAGAATGTAATAGATGTACTGTGCCTGTCTGAGCATCACATTGTCACTGATATGCAAAAGGTTAACATCAATGGGTACAAATTAGCTGCACATGTAAGAGAGATAATATGATGAGAGGAGGAGTATGTCAAAAGCTTCCACAGTGTAAAAAATTTAGAAACTAAAAAATTTTGTGTAGAGCAACATATGGAAGCATGTGCCACTGAACTTAAACAAAATGATGGCACTTTCATAATTGTAAGTGTATAGGTCCCCCTCAGGGAATTTCAAGCTATTTCTAGAAAACTTGGATGTTTTGTTGTGCTATCTGTCAGACAGGGGGAAAAAAATTATCATTTGCGGGGATTTCAATGGTTTTTTTTTTTTTTTTTTTTTTTTTTTTTTTTTTTTTTTTTTTTTTTTTTTTTTTTTTTTTTTGGGGCGCAAAACTGCTATGGTCATCATTAGCGCCCGGTGCGTGACTTAGGAAACAGTAAAAACCGAAAATGGAAACCAGCAGCAATGGGAACAAAACTCAAAAAATTGGAGAAACTAAAAGCAGAAGGAAGGCTTAAAAATCCACTACAGAAAGGGGTTGGTTGTCCCCAAAAAAAAGCTTCAAATGACTGACGTCATTTCACTGGCACTAATGAACTCGAGAACGCGATCAGCCGAGCGCGTGTCATCTGCTAAAATTGACAATATATCAGGCGACAGCTGTATACGGGCGCGTAACGGAGTAAAATAGGGGCACTCAATTAAAAGGTGTCTTACCATCCACAGCTGAGAGCAGTGGGGACAGAGTGGGGGAGGATCGCCGCTTAAAAGATGTTGATGGCTAAAAAGACAGTGCCCCATCCGGAGTCTAGTTAAAATTACCTCCTCCCGACGACGCGTTCGGGAGGAAGAGGTCCAAGCACAAGGAAGAGCTTTCACGTCCCGCAACTTATTATGGGGAAGTGTCGACCAATGTGCGTGCCATAAAAGAACAACACGACGACATAAAACGCTCCGTAGATCGGCGAAGGGAATCGATTGAATAGCTGGCCGAAGAAGAGAGACTGCAGCCTTGGCCGCTATATCGGCCACCTCATTTCCACCGATACGAACGTGTCCCGGGAGCCAGAGGAACGCCACCGAGACACCCCCCAGGTGGAGCAAGCGCAGACAGTCCTGAATCCGGTGGACCAGAGGGTGCACAGGGTAAAGAGCTTGGAGACTGAGGAGAGAGCTGAGAGAATCTGAGCAGATAACATACTGTATCCGCTGATGGCGGCGGATGTAGTGGACAGCCTGAAGAACAGCGTAAAACTCCACAGCATAAACCGAACACTGGTCAGGAAGCCGAAATTGATTTGGGGTGTCGTCAACAATATAGGCACTCCCTACACCTAACGATGTTTTCGAGCCATCAGTGTAAATATATGTGGCTTCCTTCATTTGTGCACATAGAGCAGCAAATGCCTGACGATAAACAAGAGAAGGGGTACCATCCTTGGGAAATTGACAAAGGTCACGGAGCAGGCAGATCCGGGGACAGAGCCAAGGCGGTGCTGTACCCCAAATTGTCAAGAAGTATTTAGGAAAGCGAAAGGAAAGAGAATGGAGCAGTTGACGGAAGCGGACTCCCGGTGGTAGTAGGGAGGAGGGGCGGCCTGCATACCCTACATCAAAGGAGGCGTCGAAAAAAATGTCATGGGCTGGATTGGCAGGCATGGAAGACAGATGGCTAGCATAACGACTCAGAAGGACTGCTCGCCGATTGGACAGCAGAGGTTCAGAAGTCTCAGCGTAAAGGTTTTCCACAGGGCTGGTGTAAAAAGCTCCAAACACTAAACATAATCCACGGTGGTGGATAGAGTCGAGACGACGAAGAATAGACGGCCGAGCAGACGAGTAAACTATGCTCCCATAGTCCAATTTCAAGTGCACTAAGGCGCGATAGAGGCGGAGAAGGACCACTCGGTCCGCTCCCCAGGAGGTACCATTCAGGACACGGAGGGTGTTGAGGGATCGCAGACAGCGAGCCGAAAGATAGGAAACGTGGGAGGACCAGCACAGTTTTCTGTCAAACATAAGACCCAAGAATTTAGCGACGTCCGAAAACGGAAGGTTGACAGGTCCTAGATGTAAGGAGAGTGGAAGAAACTCCTTAGATCGCCAAAAATTAACACAAACGGTCTTACTGGGAGAAAAACGGAAGCTGGTTTCCATGCTCCAAGAGTAGAAGCGATCGAGACATCCTTGAAGACGTCGTTCAAGAAGGCTGGTCCGTTGAGAGCTGTAGTAGATCGCAAAATCGTCCACAAAGAGGGAGCCCTAGACATCAGGAAGGAGACAATCCATAGTTGGATTTATGGCAATAGCAAACAGTACAACACTTAGCCCGGAGCCCTGGGGTACCCCGTTATCTTGGGAGAAAGTACGGGAGAGAGTAGTGTTCACCCGCACTCGAAATGTGCGCTCTGCCATAAATTCGCGAAGAAAAGGGGGCAGCCGACCTCGAAAGCCCCAAGAGAACAGTGTGCGGAGGATGCCTGTCCTCCAACAGGTATCGTATGCTCTCTCCAGATAAAAAAATATTGCTACTGTTTGGCGTTTCCGGAGAAAATTGTTCATGATATGAGTGGAGAGAGAAACAAGATGGTCAACTGCAGAACGATGCTTTCGGAAACCGCATTGGGCAGGTGTTAAAAGACTGCGGGACTCCAGCCACGAAGCTAAACGGCAATTCACCATACCCTCCAAAACCTTACATACACTACTCGTGAGAGAAATGGGGCGATAGCTAGAGGGGAGATGTTTGTCCTTTCCAGGTTTCGGAACAGGAACGAGATAGCTTCCCGCCATCGTCTGGGAAAAGTACTGTCGGCCCAAATTCGATTATAAATGCGAAGGAGGTAACGCAGACTATGGGTTGATAAATGCAGCTACATTTGGATGTGGATACCATCTGGTCCTGGGGCGGAGGAGCGAGAAGAATAGAGTGTATGTTGGAGTTCCTGCATGGAGAAAACAGTATTATAGCTTTCGCGATTTTGAGAGAAGAAAGCAGGAGGTTGCACTTCCGCTGCACGTTTCTTCGGGACAAACGCTGGCGGGTAATTTGAAGATCTCGAAATCTCAGCAAAGTGTTTACCCAAGGAGTTAGAAATTGCGACGGGGTCCACAAACATATCACGCGCGACAGTGAGCCCAGAGACTGGGGAGAAACTAGGCGCGCCTGATAACCATCGAATCCGACTCCAAACTTCCGAGGAGAGAGTGAAGGTGTTAAATGAGCTAATAAAGAACTTCCAGCTTGCCTTCTTGCTATCGCAGATGACGCGACTGCATCGCGCACGGAACTGCTTATAGCGGATACAGTTGGCCAAAGTAGGATGGTGACGGAAAATGCGAAGAGCACGTCGCCGCTCACGTATTGCGTCACGGCACGCCTCGTTCCACCAAGGAACTGGGGGACGCCGGGGCAATTCGGAGCTGCGTGGTATTGAACGTTCCGCAGCTGTAAGAATAACGTCGGTAATATGTGTGACCTCATCGTCGACGCTAGGAAAGTGACGGTCATCGAATGTCGCTAGAGACGAAAAAAGTGTCCAATCAGCTTGGGCAAACTTCCAGCATCGCGGGCGCATATAGGGCAGTTGAGGCTGCAGTCTAAGGACACATGGAAAGTGATCACTCGAGTGTGTATCATCAAGGGCGAAACATTCGAAGCGCCGAGCTAGCGGAACAGTACCGACCGAAAGGTCCCAATGAGAGAAATTTGTCGTGGAGGCAGACAAAAATGTAGGGACCCCAGTGTTGAGGCAAACTAGATCCGCTTGGTGGAAGACGTCTAGCAATAGTGAGCCACGTGGACAAGGATGTGGAGATCCCCAAAGCGGGTGGTGGACATTGAAGTCCCCAACCAGCAAATAGGGGGGTGGAAGCTGACCAAGAAGATGAAGGAGATCAGCTTGTGCCATTGGTGTGGACGATGGAATGTATACAGTACAAAGAGAAAAGGTATATCCAGAAAGGGAAAGACGGACAGCGACAGCTTGGAAGGAAGTGTTTAAGTGGATTGGGTGATAATGGAGAGTATCATGGAGAAGAATCATGAGTCCTCCATGGGCTGGAGTGCCTTCAACAGAGGGGAGATCAAATTGGACAGACTGAAAATGGGGGAGAACAAAGCGGTCGTGGGGACGCAGCTTTGTTTCCTGAAGACAGAAGATAACCGGCGAGTAGGATCGTAAGAGGATCGACAATTCATCCCGATTGGCTCGAATGCCGTGGATATTCCAGTGGATTATGGACATAGGGTGAACAGAAAATGGAGGAATGTGACCAAGGTTGCCGTCAACTCAACGACTGCTCAGAGCTTGCGATCGACAGCATGGAATGGCATTCAGCCAAAGGCAGAAGATCCTGATCCATAGGTTGTTCAGGAGCAGCTCCTACCACCAGCGATCGGCCGGTTGATCAGCCGCCAACAGTGCGCCTCGGCGACACAGAAGACGGTCGAGGGCGATTTCCGCCAGGTGGTGCTGTAGATGAGACATGCCTTGGCGGAGAAGGAGATGAACCGGGTTTCTTATTGGCCTTCTTGGAAATATGATGTTTAGATGAACGAGGAACCGATGGTTGTGAAGTTGGGGTACGTAAAAAATCTTCACGAGTATGCTCTTTTTTCGAAGTCTTGGTGTCTGACTTTTGGGCTCGAGATTTAGCAGAACCCGATGAAGGGTCAGCCGTAGAGTGGGCAGGCGAAAGTGGTGAGGTTGAACGGGCGATCTTTGCGATGGCCGATCTGACAACCGTGGCACTAAAGGTGAGGTCGCAAGTCTGCGTGGCCGCCTCCTTTGTTGGCTGAGGAGAAGCAATCTTTGCACTGGCCGATCTGACAACCGTGGCACTAAAGGTGAGGTCGCAAGTCTGCGTGGCCGCCTCCTTTGTTGGCTGAGGAGAAGCAAGGACAGTGCTGTATTTTCCTGTCTGAGGCACGGTGGGCTGTCGACTGGCGAATAATTTTCGAGCAGCAAAGGTCGACACTTTTTCCTTCACTCTGATTTCCTGGATGAGCTTTTCGTCTTTAAAAATGGGGCAATCTTGAGAGGGAGCAGCGTGGTCACTCATACAGTTGATGCAGCGAGCGGATGGAGGTGGACAAGCACCCTCATGGGCATCCTTGCCACACGTAACACATTTGGCCGGATTGGAACAGGACTGGCTGGTGTGATTGAACCGCTGACATCGATAGCAACGCGTAGGGTTTGGGACATAAGGGCGAATGGAAATTATCTCATAGCCTGCTTTGATTTTGGATGGGAGTTGAACTTTGTCAAATGCCAAGAAGACAGTGCGGGTTGGAATGATGTTCATGTCAACCCTTTTCATAACTCTATGAACAGCCGTTATGCCCTGGTCAGACAGGTAGTGCTGAATTTCGTTGTCAGACAAACCATCGAGGGAGCGTGTATAAACGACTCCACGTGAGGAATTTAAAGTACGGTGTGGTTCCACCCGGACAGGGAAGGTGTGGAGAAGTGAAGTACGCAGCAATTTTTGTGCCTGGAGGGCACTGACTGTTTCTAACAACAAGGTGCCATTCCATAATCTGGAACAAGACTTTACAGGACCTGCAATTGCGTCGACACCTCTCTGAATAATGAAAGGGTTGACCGTGGAGAAGTCGTGACCTTCATCAGACCGAGGAACAACAAGGAACTGTGGCAACGATGGAAGAACTGTCTGTGGCTGAGACTCAGTGAACTTACGCTTGTGAGCGGACATAGTGGAAGGAAGAATCCCCCATGATTACCGGCATCTCCGATGATGCGCTCCTCCCTCGTGGGGGCCCTTTCTGAGGGCACTTCCGCCTTAGGTGATTGTTCACAACTCAGGTCACACCTCCCGACAAACGGACGGAGGGACCAATCGGCACTTTCGGAAGGTATCAGCTCGGGTAATCACCCCTCCCTGGGCCTGGCCGTTACCAGGGGGTACGTACGTGTCCTACCTGTCTACTCGGGGCGGGGAATTACGCGTTACCCCATCACTGGCTATGCATGAAAATGCGTGGGTCGGCCTTCAGACACGCACAGGGAGGAAGAAAGAGAAAGGGGAAAAACAAAGAAAGGGAAAGGAAAGAAGAGAGGTCTCAAACGCCGCAGCGGAGAAAAGGGTAAAGAGAAGAGGTAAGGAAAAGAGAAGGACAAAGAAAGGATGAAGACATGCAAGCAGAGAAGGCGAAGAATGCGTTAAATTTACAAGCGTCCGTCTCCGGCCGTAGGCACAAACCATACTCCCAGAGGGGGAGAAAGGGAAGGAAAGAGCCAGAGGTGAGGGGAGGGGGGCGAAGATGGGGGATAGGGAAGGATGCGGAAAAGGAAGGTATGCAGCCCGGAAAGGAAGGAGGGCCACATTAGCTCGGGGTCCCGTGCTCGCTACGCACGTATCCACAAAAGAGTTGTGGACTGACTGGGGGGGATTTCAATGTTGATTCCCTGAAAGAGTATAATAGGAAGAATGATCTTGTAGTATTACTCAGTTCATTCAATTTGAGCTCCGTCATTGATTTTCCTACTTGGATAACAAAGAACAGCAGTACACTGATAGATAACTTTTTTATAGACCAAGATAAGGTTAAGGACATAAATGCTTATCCTGTTGAGAATGGTCTTTCAGATCATGGTTCACGACATAGCTCCATGCAATATATCAAATCAGACTTTCAAAGCAGTGCGTTTAATTAGGGAAAACCTACAGCAGCTAGACTGGGATGAAGTGTATAAGGAACATGATGCAAATTTGAAATATAACTTATATTACGATACATTTTTAAGGGTATTTGAAAATTGTTTTCCCAAGAAAATAGTTAAACATAATTCCAAGAAAACGTATAAAAAACCTTGGCCAACTAAAGGAATTAGAATATCTTGCAACCGTAAAAGAGAACTGTATCTACCAGCAAGAGGGAGTACTGACCCCGAAATTGTTCAATATTATAAGAACTATTGTGCGGTACTAAGAAAAGTTATTAAAAAGTCCAGAAGCATGTGTATCATGTCTGAGATCAGTATCTCTGATAATAAAATTAAAGCAATTTGGAATATTATTGAAAGGGAAACAGGGCAACCAAGAGAACAGGAAGACTTTAGTGCCATAAAACTGAATGACAAGTGTACTAACAAACAATCAGAAATTGAAAATATTTTCAATAATCATTTTTTAAATGTTGTGGAGAAAATAGGATCTAGATCTTCACTAGAAGAGGCAAGGCTGCTAATAGAAGGGGCCATACCTGTGCAGTTTGAAACAATTGTAATTCCACCAACCTCCCTCTCTGAAATCAGTAAAATAATAAACTCACTGAAAAGTAAAAGCTCTTACGGAATTGATGGCATTTTCAGCAAGGCACTTAAAGCTTGTTCCCCACAGATAAGTAGGATTCTCAGATAAGTAGGATTCTCAGCCACGTATGTAATAGCTCTTTGGAGCAGGGTGTTTTCCCCGATAGACTGATATATGCCATTGTAGAACCATTGCATAGAAAGGGGGATATGTCGGTTGTCAAAAACTACTGCCCAATCTCTCTTCTGACAGCTCTATCAAAAATTTTTGAGAAAGTAATGTATTCAAGAGTAGCCTCCCATATTTGTAAAAATAAAGTACTAACAAAATGTCAGTTTGGTTTTCAGAAAGGCTTTTCAACAAAAAATGCTATATACGCTTTCACTGATCAAATATTAAATGCTCTGAATAACCGGACATCGCCCATTGGTATTTTTTGTGATCTCTCAAAGGCCTTTGATTGTGCAAATCATGGAATTCTTTTAGATAAGCTAAATCATTATGGTTTGAGTGGGGCAGTGTGCAAATGGTTTAATTCATACTTAACTGGAAGAATGCAGAAAGTTGAAATAAGTGGTTCATGTAATGTTAAAACAACAGCTGATTCCTGAAACTGGGGGGGGCTATCAAGTACGGGGTCCCACAGGGTTCGGTCTTAGGTCCTTTACTGTTCTTGATATACATTAATGACTTACCAATCCACATTGATGAAGATGCAAAGTTAGTTCTTTTAGCTGATGATACAAGTATAGTAATAACATCCAAAAACCAAGAACTAAGTGATGTAATTGTAAATTATGTTTTTCACAAAATTATTAAGTGGTTCTCAGCAAACAGACTCTCTTTAAATTTTGATAAAACTCAGTATATACAGTTCCGTACAGTAAATGGCACAACTCCAGTAATAAATATAGACTTTGAACAGAAGTCTGTAGCTAAGGTAGAATTTTCAAAATTTTTAGGTGTGTCCATTGATGAGAGGTTAAACTGGAAACAACACATTGATGGTCTGCTGAAACGTCAGTTCAGCTACGTATGCTATTAGGGCTATTGCAAATTTTGGTGATAAGAATCTCAGTAAATTAGCTTATTATGCCTACTTTCATTCACTGCTTTCGTATGGCATCATATTCTGGGGTAATTCATCGTTGAGTAGAAAAGTATTCATTGCTCAAAAACGTGTAATCAGAATAATTGCTGGAGCCCACCCACAGTCATCCTGCAGACATCTATTTAAGGATCTAGGGATCCTCACAGTAACCTCACAGTATATATATTCACTTATGAAATTTGTTGTTAATAATCCAACCCAGTTCAAAAGTAATAGCAGTGTGCATAGCTATAACACCAGGAGAAAGGATGATCTTCACTATGCAGGGTTAAATCTGACTTTGGCACAGAAAGGGGTACATTATGCTGCCACAAAAGTCTTTGGTCACCTACCAAACAGCATCAAAAGCCTAACAGACAGCTAACTAACATTTAAAAATAAATTAAAAGAATTTCTAGATGACAACTCCTTCTACTCATTGGCTGAAATTTTAGATATAAATTAAGGGGAAAAAAACAACAACAACTTAAACATTAGTGTCATGCAATATTTTGTGTAATGTAGTATCTTGTACAGACATCTTTTATTAACCTGACACGTTCCACATCATTACGAAGTGTCGTATTCATGATCTATGGAACAAGTATTGATCTAATCTAATCTAATCTAATTAGCTCGACCTGAGCCCAACAGAATGTGTGTGTGACACTGTCGAGCAGCAGCTCCGTGCCCACAAACTACTGACCTAAAATTTATGATTGAGCAATGTCTGGTGTGAAATACCTCCACAAACCTACCGAGGACTTGACGAATATGTGTGTACAGATTTGCTACAGTATTGTATTCTCAAAATGGACCAATAAAGCCTGTGGTCAAAATGTGTTGGCTCATTGGTTTGCTTTGTGCAAGCTGTTTTGAATAACTTATCCCTTCATTCAACTTAACCTCACTGAATTAGTCTTCAACATTATAACATAAAGCTGCAATGTCAATAGTGGACCTGTTGTGTTATTAATTGTACTGTATTAGGTAGTTGATGTTGTCTGTTGGTGCAAAGGCCTAACAGCAAGAAAATTATTATTTTCATATGGAAAAAGTCAAAAGAATACATCTGATTTTTATTTCCTGAGTAATACAATAGTTGCAATACATAGTGCTCAAATAGTTAATAAGCTATTACAGCCCAGAATTGTCACAGGGAAAAAGACCAATAATGTGAATCATATTACTTTATGCAGAATGGACAAAAATAAAATATTATGATTGCTCGTTTCATGTGCCATAATCCTTAATGTTTGTGTCAAGTGCTGTCAATTGCTAAGAGACTCATAATTGAAGTAAAAGGAGGTGGCCACCAATAAGTCACACATTCTCCTTTTAAATCGCTCGCCGGCGATAGACAAACTTTCTTTTGTTGCTGGCAAATTACAGAAAATGTATGTTGTTGCTCTGAAGACTAATTTCAAATGCTCTTTTAAATGTGCCAGTTTGCTGCCCAATGTCTCCTATATATGCTGAGTAGCAATCTATCCAATTCATATTTGTCAGTTTATATTTTATTTACTTATTTTGGCCATAAGAATCATATGGTGCACGTTGTACAAAATATACAGGTAAAGACATGTACATAAAAAATACAAAAATGTGGAAGAGAAATAGGGTTAGATAATATAATAAAATATGTGGCTCAGCCCAACAAAAAATTATGTAACTTGACTTTCGGACTCATGCAATACAATTTACAAGTACTATAACTGATAAGCTGTAGCTCTGCTGTGTGGGTTAATGATAATGGCATCCTCGTGGCTAAAATAGTACTCCATTTTTCAAACAGGGGTAATGCAGGAGTACATGTAATGATGAATAAGACAACAGGAATATGGATAAACTACTGTGAATAGCATAGGGAATGTATTATAATAGCCAAGATAGCCATAAAGCCAATACCCACTACATTAGTGGAGATTTATAGGCCTACAAGGTTAACAAATGGCAAAGAGATTGGAAGAATGTGTCCTAAGATAAAAGAAATCATTCAAATACTTAAGGGAGATTTCCAGAATGAGATTTTCACTCTGCAGCAGAGTGTGCAATAATATGAAACTTCCTGGCAGATTAAAACTGTGTGCCCGACCGAGACTCGAACTCGGGACCTTTGCCTTTCGCGGGCAAGTGCTCTACCATCTGAGCTACCGAAGCATGATTCACGCCCAGTACTCACAGTTTGGAAGGTAGGAGATGAGATACTGGCAGAAGTGAAGCTGTGAGTACCGGGCATGAGTCGTGCTTCGGTAGCTCAGATGGTAGAGCACTTGCCCGCGAAAGGCAAAGGTCCCGAGTTCGAGTCTCGGTCGGGCACACAGTTTTAATCTGCCAGGAAGTTTCACTTAAGGGAGATGAAAATTAAATATGACTGGAGAAGAAATTCAATAGTACGAAAATGATGAGAAGGAAAAGTTGCAAGAGAATATGAACTGCAAGAAAGAGATGAAGGATGAGAAGGAAAAACAGCAAGGAAATTTGAACTGCAATAAAGGGATGAAAAGGTCAGATTTTGCACTGAGCACAATTTAATTTGAATAAGTATTACTTTTCTGATTATGAACTACAGATTAAAATGGGGATTCATTGTCACTGAATGTAAATTAAAAGTTAGGGAGTCTTGTGAAGGTAACACTGAATGCAAATTTAAATGTCAGGAACTCTTGTGAAGGTATTTGCATGGAGTGTAGCCTTAAATGGAATTGAAATATGGGCAGTAAACAATTGGTAGGATATTCCTTATGTCAGGGCATGATGAGGGATAGTCAAACCCTGGTGGAAAATGTGATTCAGTCAACCCAGACCCGTGTGGTTCAGAGTCATGAGGGGAGAGCTCCATTGTGGCCAGGCAGTGGCAATGTGAGGGGCGGTGGGTGACTGGAGAGACAAGGCACATGGAGGAGGGGCGGAGGTAATTTTGGTCTTGAAGGCCTCAGTGTGACACATGATATATTTGGAGAGGAGAGGGACTGCTCGTTTACAGTAACGCGATGGTCATGGGGGACTAGGCTGTACGGAAGGGACTTCTTGTTATGGATAGGGTGGCAGCTGTTGAAGTGGAGGTATTGCTGGTGGTTAGTAGGTCTGATACGGATGGAGGTAGTGATGTAGCCTTCTTTAGGAAGGAGGTCAACATCAAGAAAGGTGGCTTGTTGGGTTGACGAGGACGTGAAATGGATGGGGGAGAAGAAGTTGGGGAATGTGGATAGGACATCCTCACCCTCGATCCAGATCGCAAAGATGTCATCAAATAATCTGAGCGATGTGAGGGGTTTCGGATTCTGGATTGTTGGGAAAGACTCCTCTAGGTGGTCCATGAATAGAATGGCATAGGTTCCCTTTGTAAAATCATGAGTTTGTTGTAGTTGATGTCTTCAAAGGGAAGTCATTGTGGATGAGGAACAGCCACGGTGACGAGGAAGGAGGTTGTTGCTTTGGTGTCAGTTAGTGTTAGGAAAGGTAGTGTTTGAGATTGGTGAAGCAATCTGCATTTGGGATTCAGCATAGAGTGAGGTGACATCAATAATGTTGATAAGAGTGCTGTGTGGTAAAGGAACAAGAAACACAGATAGTTGGTGGACGAAATGGTTGGTGTCAGAGGGTAGGCTACATGACAGCAGAGATTCTATCAGTGGGGGCAAAGTAACCAGCAACAATGGGGTGTCCTGTATGGTTGGGTTTATGGACTTCAGGAATCCTGTAGAAGATAGGAGTGTGGGGACTGATAAGAATGAGGAGAGAGATAGACTCAGGGGAGAGGTTCTGGAATGGGGTCACTGTCTAAGGTATTCTGGGTGAATGAATCTGACAGATTGTTCAACCAGGTAATCCCTGTGTTTCCAAACAACAGTGGTGGAACCTTTGTTGGCAGGTTGGATTGTAAGGTTGGAAACAGTTTTTAGTTGTTGGTTTGTAGTTCTTTCTATGGATGTAAAGTTTGTTTCCTTGTTGAGGGAATTGGGGAGTCATGGTAGGGCAAGATTTGAGGTTAAGAGATTCTGGAATATTAATAGGGGTGATCTAGTGAGAGTGGATTATGGATTATGGTTCGGAGGAGGAGTGAACATAGTCAGTCATGGTTCAACATTGGTTTTGTTTCGAGTTTGATTTGCAGGATTGGTGGCAAAAAAGTGTCTCCACTGCAGGGACTAGGATGACAGAAGGTCTTCATGAGGTCCAGCATAACTTAATTTGGGAGTTTAGTGAAAGGTAAGGCTTTTGGAAAGGACTGAGACTTCTGTGGGACTAAGGCTTTTGGAGGAAAGATTCAAGACTGTGGTTTGGATCTGTTTAAGTCCTGGATTCTGTATGGTGGTGGGAGCGAATTTCTCAGGGTGTGGTAAATGAAGTTGGTCCGTGAGGTAGGACGATTTGGTATTGCACATGTATTTAACAGGATAAGAACTGGATCTTTCTAATGGATACTTATAAGTCACTATCCATTTTCCATGATATTCAAAATCCTCCATGCCATCCGTACCAAACCTGCCAACCACCAGGAATACCTCCACTTTGACAGCTGCCATGAATTCCATAACAAAAAGCCTTTTACATACAGCATAGCCATCTGTAGTGATGAGCAGTACCTATCCAAATACACTAAGAGTAACAATGAGGCCTTCAGAGACTGTATTACTCTCCCACCCTTGTACAGACGCCGATCTCCAAGACCTTGCCTTTCCAGTCACCTACCACCTCCCACATTGCCTCAGTTCAACCCAGGACGGGAGCAACTGTTTCACATTCTCCATCAGGGTTTTCACTATCTCTCAACATGCCCTGAGATGAGGAATATCTCATGCAATATAGTATCCACCCCTTCCACAGTGGTATTCTGCTGCCCACCAGACCTACGCAATATCCTTGCCGAACCCTTTTCCAATCCTGCTCCCATCTCCTTGCCTCCTATCCCCTTCGCTCATGGCTCATATCCCTGCAGTAGACCTAGATGCAGGATCAGTTCCATACATCCTTTCACCCCCTTCTACTCCTCTCCAGTCACAGGCATCACCTATCCCATCAAAGGCAGGGCTACCTGTGAAACCAGTCATGTAACTACAAACTGAGCTGCAACCACACTGTGCTGTTTTCTGTGCAGGCTTGGTAACCAATAAGCTGTCTGTCTGCATGAATAGCCATTGGCAAACTGTGGCCAAGAGACAGCTGGACCACCCAGTTGATGAGTATGCTGCCCATACAACCTCTTCCACCTCAATGACTGCTTCAGAGCCTGCACCATCTGGATCCTTCCTAAGAACACCAGCTTTTCTAAACTGCACAGGTGCATAACATCCCTGCAATACATCCTACATTGTTGTAACCGCCATGATCTCAACCTTCACTAGTCTCTGCCCTCCACCCTCTAACCCCTTCCTTGCTCCCACTCCAGTACTACACAGCTTTGTATTCCACCAACACACCCGCTAGTCTTTTCCCCTCATCTCTTTTTCTTCTTGCCCATTCCACTTTCATTCCTCTCATTCCTGTCAAACTTCCCGACTGCATCTAGCACCCCTATCCTGTCACCACAGCTTCCCGCCACACTCCCACAAGCAGTACTACACCTTCCCCCATGCCTACCCTGTCATCCCTCACCCTCCCAAATTCAGCCTCCTCGTTATCACCACCATCCATGGATTGCCTCTCCCTTGAGATGCAGTTGCCATGTACTGTCTCAGCATCCATAGACGGTGGTCATGTGTGTTGTAACTGCAACTGGGTCATGGGGTTGACATGACGGAACAACAACAAACACAAACGAGAGAGGACGGACACAACCAACAAAGGACCTTACAAACAACAACAAGATTGAAACAACAGAGTCACAAGAAAACTTAACTAGACAACCACGTCCACGTGTACACGGAACAAGAAAGTAAATACGCTGCCTAAGGTGATGTGATATGTCAAGAGATGGACGCAAAGATTAGACTGACTGGCTGAGCGAGAGGCAGGCGCTTAAATATATGATGGAGAGCGCCACTTTTGGCTGCTGGGACCACGTGTTCCACTGTGGCGCCCTCACATTAAACGTGGGCCAGGACGCACGTACCGCCACGCCTTATGGCGCGACGGTGCAGAGACCTCTGGTGGTCTTCAACGTCCGTGCCATCTGGTGCGGATTCAAATTCCGTGGCGCACGGAACCAGAATGTTGTTGTGAGTTCTGATTATGTAAATATGTGACTGTTCTCTGTTTCTAAAGAAAACCATCTGGCTGATTTCTCCATTGACAAAAGATTCCAGACTAGTCCTCCATTCAGACATCCAGAAAGGGACTGACAATCCGGTATGACCATGAGAAAAATATTGACTCTTCAGTAATGAGGCTCAATGAAGTGAAATGGAAAGAAGACACGGTTTTTGGGTCAAATGATTTCAGGGTAATATCAACAGCAACAGAAAAACCTACAACTGGAGTACAATTCAACAGACACAAAGGTATGACAGAGAGCGACTTAACTGTGAACAGTTCACTGATAGTGTTGTTCTCATGAGAACTGACAGCAAACTAACACAAGCAACAACAGTTCTGAGATCACAAGCATAAGATGAAGTGACAGAGAAAGATATGAGGCTACTGAAAGGGTAATTCAGTACATAAAGGGAGATGAAAATGTAATAATTATGGAGGACTGGAACACGGTTGCAAAAGAAGCAGTAGAAGATGGGGTTATGGGATGATATGGACTTGGTAGAAGGAATGAGAGAGGGCAAAAACTAATCGAGTTCTACAATAAATTTCAGTTAGTAACAGCGGATATTCTGTTCAGGAATCCGAAGAGAAGGAACTATACTTGGGAAAGGGCCAGAGATACAGGAAGATTCCATTTACTTACACTACATTACAGTCAGGCAGAGATTCTGAAATCATATTGGATTTTAAGTCATACTCAGGAGCAGATATAGACTCAGGTTACAGTGTAATAATGACTAAAAGTAGGCTGATGTTTAAGACACAAGTTAGAAAGAATCACTGCACAAGAGGTGGGGTGCAGAAGTACTAAGGAATCAGCAGACACGCTTCAAGTTCTCCCAAGCTATAGAATCTGTGATAATGAGTAACTCAGTAGGCAGTTCTGTTGAAGACACATGGACATCTCACAAAAGGGTAGTCACTCAAGTGGGAGAGAAAAATATAGATACCAGGAAAGAAACTGTGAAGAAACCATGAGCATTTAGGATAGACATAAATAGGAAATGCACAGAAGCTAAGGTGAAATAACTGCATGAAATGAAAAAGAAATGATTGTAATAAGGACTGACTCAGTATACAAAAAAGTCAAAAGAACCTTGAATGAAATTAAAAACAAGAGTGGCAGTACTGAGAGTGCAATAGGAATTCCAATGATAAACACAGAGCAGAGAGCAGACATGTGCAAAGAGTGTACTGAAGTCCAAGACTTGTCTGATGATGTGATAAAAGAAGAAACAAGAGTCAACAGGAAAGACTTAGGGGATCCAGTATTAGAGTCAGGATTTAAAAGAGCTTTGGGTGACTTAATATCAACTAAGGCAAAAAGGGGTAGATGAAACTCCATTGAAGTTCCTAAAGTCATTGATGGAAATGGCAACAAAATGGCTATTCATGTTGGCATGGAGAATGTATGACACTCACAACGTACCATCTGACTTTTTCCAAACATCATCCATACTGTCCCAAGGACAGCAAGGGTAGATAAATGCAAGAACTAGTGCACAATTAGCTTAACAGCTTCAAGTTACTGACAAGAATAAAATACAGAAGAATGGAAAAGAAAACTGAGGATGTGTTATATCAATTTGGCTTCAGGAATTCTGCTACCTAGGCAACAAAATAATCATTGTCAAGCAAGCAAGAAGGACATAAAAAGTGGACTAGCATTTGCAATAGGAGACGTCTACTGGTATCAAATATAGGTCTTAATTTGAGGAAGAACTTTCAGAGAGTGTATGTCTGGTGCACAGGATCATATGGCAGTGTGGTTCATGTCTGGAGAACATGCTGGCCACTCTAGTTGAGGGATGTCATAATCCTGAAGGAAGTCATTCACAAGATGTGCACAACGGGGGCATGAATTGTCATCCATGAAGACGAATGCCTCGCCAATATGCTGCCAATATGGTTGCGCTATCGGTTGGTGGATGGTTGTCAGCCCCACATAACACCACCCCAAAACAGCAGGGAATGTCCACCTTGCTGCAATCGCTGGACAGTGTATCTAAGGTGTTCAGTCTGAGTGAGTTGCCTCCAAACATGTCTCCGACTATTGTCTGGTTAAAGGCATGTGCAACACTTATCGGTGAAGAGAACGTGATGCCGAATTGTTTTGCCTTTTCTATATGCTTTTTCAGTTTCTTCATATGTTTCATGAAGCCATTTCACTTTAGCTTCAACGCACTTCCCACTTGTTTTTAAAATGATTTGTATTTCTGTATGTCACTGAACATTTTTGTACTTCCTTCTCTTGTCCATAGTTTCCTTGCAGTTACCTGTCTTGTTCCTATGTTTTTCTTTCCAACATCCATTATTGTCCTTTTTAGAGAGATCCATTCCTCCTCAACTGAACTGCCTACTGAGCTATTCATTATCACAGTATTTATAGCGTCAGAGAACTTCAAGTGTACCTCTTCATTCCTTTGCACTTCAGTACTCCAATTCTTTGGGTATTACATTAAAAACATATAGTGTGTCTCCGCAGGAAATATACTCCATAACCAAAAATGTGCCATGATTACCTTTCCATTGGCCAGAGATTCCAGATGAGTCATCTAACAAATCTCCAGAACATGACTACCAAGAAAATATTATCAAACAAAAAAAAGAGTGAGTGAAAAACTAACGGAAGTGTAACATTCAATGAGGCTGAGCATGATATGTCAGAGATACAAATATGTAATGGAACTAGAAAGCCTGAAAAGGCTGAAACTAGATGTAGAAGTAGCCAGTGAAGTGAAATGTAAAGCAGATAAAGATGTCTGGTCACATGAATGTAGCATAGTATCAAGAGGACCAGAAAATGGCATTATTAATGTGCAAAGAGTGGGTTACAGTGAGCAGTAAGTGGCAGTATTATTCTTATCACAATCAAAACCGAAGTGATGACAATAGCAATAGTTCAATTATTCATGCTGACATTACAAGCAGATGAAGTCAAGACAGACAGTATATGTAAGGAAATTAAATAAGTAGTTCAGAATTTAAATGGTGATGAAAAATTAATAATCCTAGGTGATTGGAATGCTGTAGCAGAGGAATGAGCAAAAGGTAGAGTTACAGGAGAAAATGCCTCAATAATAGGAGTGAAAGAGGAGAGTGAATCGTTATGCAATATATTTCAGCTAGTAATAGTAAATATAGCACTCACAAATCACAACAGGAAGTCTACATGGGGTAGGCCAGAAGACATACCAGATGGATTACTTCTTGGTGAGACAGATATCCTCAAAGCAGATATTGGACTGTGAGGTACATCCAGAAAACTTTCGATATCAATAAAAGAAAGAAACAGGGCAATATAAATAACTTGGAAATTAATTGTATAGGAACTGCAAGAAAACAAAGTGCAATTGCTGAAAGATAAATATTTAAAATGTGAAAATAAAGGATAGATCCAACATACAGTAAAGTCAAAAGCTTTTAGAGAATTTAAAAACACAGGCATCAACATTAAGAGCGCAAAAGGGATTCCACTGGGAAGCACCAAAGACAGAGTGGATAGCGGGAAACAATACATTAAGGGTCTCTAAAGGGCGGGAGGGGGGGGGGACATAGCACAAGATAATTTTATAAGAGATGAAATGGGAAGAAATTTGAACTCAGGGAACAGGGTGACAAAGTCAGAGTTCAACAAACAGCTACGTCTACATTTGTTCTCTGCAAGCCCCTTACGAAACCCAGCAAAAGGTACTTTGTGTACCATTGCTTGTTTCCCCTTTTTCCTGTTCAGTCGCAAACAGTGAGTGGGAAGAATGATTGCTGGGAAACCTCCGAATAGGCTCGAAACGCACAGTCTCTTCGTGAGGTATACGTAGGGGGAAACAACATGTTGGTTGACTTTGCTACGAATGTAGGCCTGCACTCTCAGAATACTGGCAGTAAACCAGACCGTGATGCAGGCTGCCTCTCTTGAAGCGTCCGCCAGTGGTTCAAAAATGGCTCTGAGCACTATGGGACTTAACATCTGAGGTCATCAGTCCCCTAGAACTACTTAAACCTAACTAACCTAAGGACATCACACACAACCATGCCCGAGGCAGGATTCGAACCTGCGACCGTTGCAGTCGCGCGGTTACAGACTGAAGCGCCTAGAACCGCTCGGTCACACCGGCCGGCCCGCCAGTGGTGTTGGCTGGGATCTCTGTGACGTTTTCGTGCTACCTAAATTAACTACCGAAACATGCTGCTCGTCTTCTCTCTTCCCTCCATTGAGCCATTTGAGTCACTTTTTTATCCCTTTGCCACTTATTTCGATACACGCCATTTTGTCATTTGCATGACAATTTATAGGAGGAAGTACAATGCGGTATTCATCGGTGAAACAGTTTTGGAAAAAAGCCTTTTCTTTGCTGTCCTCCGTTTCAGTGTCATTCTGTTCGCAGGGTGCCTGAACACGTGGCTTTGATCCATTTACTGATTTAACACAAATTGTAAAGCCGATAGACAGAATTTTACTTTTGAATTCGTTGAACGCTTCACACATGACACTCCTCATGCTAACACTGACTTTGTTTAGTTTTTTTTTGTTTTGTTTTTTGTCTGTAAGCCTCTAGCTATGTTTGCTTTGATCACAGCTTTCTGATGTGTCTGCCGAACCACAGCGGGTCTTTTCCACCCCTCACCACTTTGCTCGGCACATAATGGTCTGAAGCGTGTTGTACAATGCTCCTCAACTCTGTCCATTGATGTTCGACACTGTCAGTTCTGGAAATGAAAGTTTTAATGTTGATCTGTCAGTTAATTCGAATTTTTTTTCGCTTTTGCTTAACCGAAAGATTGTTCTTTTCTTTGTGTTCCTATTTACAGCTGTAATCAGTGATGTTGTGACGACCTTACTAACACTGACTCCCTGTTCTACGCTGAGTAGAAAAGCTCGGATCTGTTTATCATCTGCAGGTTTAGATATTACCTTTACGAGTTCTCTGATTAACTGCTCAAGGTAGTTTTCGGATAAGCCACGCAGAACAATTTCACACGATTGTCTGTCCCCGCTAAGCGCCCTAATCACACGAGTCTTTCAGTCTATAGCTGGTGATTTGAAATCTCCACCTAAAACTATAACATGATCACGAAATCGACGTGAAATATACTCCAAGTTTCCTCTCAAATGTTCCTCAACAATGGCTGCTGAGGAAGGGTGTCTATAAAAGCATCCGACGATCACGTTTGATCCACCTTTAATACTTCTCTTTACACAAATATTTCGCATTCTGAATATTACGTATATTTCATGGCCAAAACACGCCCCCACCATCGGCGTTCAACCTATATTTGCGATATACATTCCAATCAGAGTTTAGAATTTCATTGCTATTAATATTTGGTTCCAACCAGCTTTCTGTCCTCAGAACTATCTGAGACTAGTTGTAGGACTATTCCGTAGATGGTCCTATAGTTACCTAATAGTATATCAACATCTGATCTGCTATGACGAATAATACCCTTGGTGGAATTAGAATGTATCTTATTGGGCCTCTGTAGCGATTCCTGTACCCTCAAAAACCCACGTGTGCACGCCACACACACACTTCTACCCTAGTAGATGCTTACTGCATGTAGTAGACACCTGACCTATTACGGGTGGTCACACATTTCTCTACCCTGTAGCGGCTGTTGAGAAATTCATTTCCAAGATCGTCACAGAATCAGCAAAATCTCCAGTTTAATCCTTCCACCCAACCTCGAATCACAGGACCTCAATCGATTCTGGGGACAGTGATACGAAATGATACCTCAGCTCCCACCCCTATAACGAGGCTAGTTGTCTTCACCAAATAAGCCAGCCTCCTGTAGGAATCAAGGACAGCATCTGAACCCAGGAGGAAGGTGTCATTCATGCTGACATGGCCCACACATTGTGGACTGGTGCAAAGGCCTCCTCCAAATCTCGGATGAGACCCCCGGGCAATCAAACAGAACGGACAGTAGTCACCTTTCCCGAACTACCTGTTATTTTCCTGAGCAGCTCCGTCACCAAACTAGTATTAAACACTCTATGACAAGCAATCCCACCCTCTGCACTTGTCCAGACCTATTAGGAATATTGGCCATAGCCCAACAGACGAGGTATCCCATGTTGGCTCAGACGTGCAAACCTTTGGAAGGTTTGCAATTTAACAAGGCTGATTAAAATTCAGGGTAGAAGATCTCAACGACAAGATTCATTGATGACGTCCTATTCACCAGATTTGGCAGTTTCGCAGTTCCACCTACTTTCACGCTCGAAAAAGGTTTCATCACAATACATGGAATTTAAGCAGATTGGTACATAGTACAGCTTCCAGAATCGTAATTTAGTGATGGAAGCACCTAATCGCAGAATTTAATTTCATTCCAATAACTTTTGGAAATGGTCAAGGTTGTGTGAAATTGAATTACACTTCACTAAAACGTCTTACAAAATATTGCTTGTCTAAGTACATAAACTCAATGTAAAAGACCCTACAAGTAATAGTCATTCACACAAGCATATGTAAATGCACATACGATACCTACCGGGTCCTGGGATGTGCCTGATGGGCTCCTTGAGCACTATCTTGAGGCGGTGTGCAGCTGGCTGGCTGGCGTGGAACATGGCGGCCCACAGGAAGTTCCAGTCAGTGCGCGTGCGGTGGTTCATCACGAGCAGACCGTGTTCCGCTGCACGGACCGCATCACCCGTTACCACGATCCGCACTCCCAACACACACTCCATCAGAGCCTGTACCAGAAAGAAATGGTTTATCCCCACAGCACGTGTAGCACACACTACAAGAAATCTGAGACAATTCACACGTGACGGTTCACTGGCAGCAGACCGTGCTCTGCAGCGTGTGACTTGTCACCGAGATCTACACTTGCAGGACGCTCTCCACCAGTGTCTGCCTCAGCAGCAGGCTGGTAGATAAAGCAGACTTAGAGGCAGAACTTTGCTATCACTCACTACTGATGCTCTCAATCCTGTATTATGATGGGTCTGACTGGCTGGAGGTGAGAGATGACTCGCTGCAGTCAGCAAGCCCAGCTACCTACCACAGTACAGCACTTTCCAAACAATGTATTCGTGAAAGCCCAGCACACAGATTTAACACAGTAAGACTCCCACACATCATGCATGGATGGAATGCACCATATATGCTGACAAGAGGACTGTCCATAATTTTGCTGGGGCCTTACTCTCTATTTCATGAGACAACTCACAATTCTTTAACTCGTGTCTGAATTTTCTTCTGGTTCCTGAAATCTTATGAATCAAAATGTAGCCCTCTCCAAGTCTACCCAATAGCATGCATTGCCTTGCAGAGTGGGAGTGGAGAGAGGGAGGCGTTTTGGATGGCTTCTGGCAACCACTGGGCATCGTCAGTTGGTTCTCGGTGGTTTCTTATGATCACCTAGTGCAGAGTACTTTCCCTTCTATGACTCAGACATGTAAAATAAAACTGCACACAAAAATGTTTCACAAAATCACAGGTTGATGGGATACATAACTTTCTTCCCATAACGAAATGATTTTATGGCATTTGGAAGAGCACCCAACAAAAGAATTAAAAGAGAACGATTGGTAAATCATAGAATATTGGTTATATTCCATTAGCTGAGCGTTCTGCGAGTGGGATAAACGCCCCTCCAACATGCAGGCCCTAACCAGCGCGTGGTACTCATACGAACAGTATTCAGGTTTTTGAAGTTTTTGTACATTTACTGTAATTTTTATTGTCTTACAATTCATCACGATTCCATTCTTTTTATAGTTAAATGAAAAAAATTTTGTTGCGTGCAGTGCTATTTTATTTAAGTGTGTGTGGGTGCCAGGGTCCATGTTGTCTTGCACCACATACCGTACAGCAACAGAATCCCACAATAGGTTTCTCAGATGATAATGGTACTTAGTCAAACGTCATTCTGGTTATAGACACGCAGTGTTCTCTTACTGATTTGCCAAAAACAACCGCCTACACTGATTGGTTCTGTGGGGAAATTATGAAAAGTTTCAGAAAAAAATTGGCCTCATTTGCTTAATATCCCCACCGTCAATCTAACTGCAGTACCAGTACTACTCCACGTTTTGATCTCTGGTTTACTGTTCCGATAGTTATTACACAGTAAACTCCCAGTAAGGACTGACGAGATACGTTTGAAGTTCTCTAACGCTATAGATACTGCAATAAGGAATAGCGCAGTAGGCAGTACAGAAGCTAGGAAGGAAAACATAGGTACAAAGAAGGTAGCTGCGAAGAAACCATGGGTAACAGACGAAATACTTCAGTTGATTGATGAAAGGAGGAAGTACAAACACGTTCCGGGAAAATCAGGAATACAAAAATACAAGTCGCTAAGGAATGAAATAAATAGGAAGTGCAGGGAAGCTAAGACGAAATGGCTGCAGGAAAAATGTGAAGACATCGAAAAAGATATGATTGTCGGAAGGACAGACTCAGCATACAGGAAAGTCAAAACAACCTTTGGTGACATTAAAAGCAACGGTGGTAACATTAAGAGTGCAACGGGAATTCCACTGTTAAATGCAGAGCAGAGAGCAGATAGGTGGAAAGAATACATTGAAAGCCTGTATGAGGGTGAAGATTTGTCTGATGTGATAGAAGAAGAAACAGGAGTCGATTTAGAAGAGATAGGGGATCCAGTATTAGAATCGGAATTTAAAAGAGCTTTGGAGGACTTACGGTCAAATAAGGCAGAAGGGATAGATAACATTCCATCAGAATTCCTGAAATCATTGGGGGAAGTGGCAACAAAACGACTATTCACGTTGGTGTGTAGAATATATGAGTCTGGCGATATACCATCTGACCTTCGCAAAAGCATCATCCACACAATTCCGAAGACGGCAAGAGCTGACAAGTGCGAGAATTATCGCACAATCAGCTTAACAGCTCATGCATCGAAGCTGCTTACAAGAACAATATACAGAAGAATGGAAAAGAAAATTGAGAATGCGCTAGGTGACGATCAGTTTGGCTTTAGGAAAAGTAAAGGGACGAGAGAGGCAATTCTGACGTTACAGCTAATAATAGAAGCAAGGCTAAAGAAAAATCAAGACACTTTCATAGGATTTGTCGATCTGGAAAAAGCGTTCGACAATATAGAATGGTGCAGGCTGTTCGAGATTCTGAAAAAAGTAGGGGTAAGCTATAGGGAGTACGGGTCATATACAACATGTACAACAACCAAGAGGGAATAATAAGAGTGGACGATCAAGAACGAAGTGCTCGTATTAAGAAGGGTGTACGACAAGGCTGTAGCCTTTCGCCCCTACTCTTCATTCTGTACATCGAGGAAGCAATGATGGAAATAAAAGAAAGGTTCAGGAGTGGAATTAAAATACAAGGTGAAAGGATATCAAGGATACGATTCGCTGATGACATTGCTATCCTGAGTGAAAGTGAAGAAGAATCTGCTGAACGGAATGAACAGTCTAATGTGTGCATGTATGGTTTGAGAGTAAATCGGAGAAAGACGAAGGTAATGAGAAGTAGTAGAAATGAGAACAGCGAGAAACTTAATATCAGGATTGATGGTCACGAAGTCAATGAAGTTAAGGAATTCTGCTACCTAGGCAGTAAAATAACCAATGACGGACGGAGCAAGGAGGACATCAAAAGCAGACTCGCTATGGCAAAAAAGGCATTTCTGGCCAAGAGAAGTCTACTAATATCAAATACCGGTCTTAATTTGAGGAAGAAATTTCTGAGGATGTACGTCTGGAGTACAGCATGTGAAACATGGACTGTGGGAAAACCGGAACAGGAGAGAATCGAAGCATTTGAGATGTGGTGCTATAGACGAATGTTGAGAATTAGGTGGACTGATAAGGTAAGGAATGCGGAGGTTCTACGCAAAATCGGAGAGGAAAGGAATATGTGGAAAACACTGATAAGGAGAAGGGACAGGATGATAGGACATCTGCTAAGACATGAGGGAATGACTTCCATGGTACTAGAGGGAGTTTTAGAGGGCAAAAACTGTAGAGGAAGACAGAGACTGGAATACGTCAAGCAAATAATTGAGGACGTAGGTTGCAAGTGCTACTCTGAGATGAAGTGGTTAGCACAGGAAAGGAATTCGTGGCGGGCCGCATCAAACCAGTCAGTAGACTGATGACAAAAAAAATTTGGGATTCCTCGGACACCTTTTTGATCTCATATACTACCGATCCTATCTGTATCATATTTTGGAGACAGTATTTACATATACCACTGAATGTGCCTGCGAAATTATATCAGTGTATGACAAATAGTTCAGGAGATATGACGTCATAAATACTGAGATGTGTGAGAAACTGCCGTACCGAGATTGTCGTTTTATTTTATTAGATTTTTTACTACCAACTCTGCTCGCAACCGATTTCGGACAAACTGTCCACTGAATGTACCTGCATAATTATATCATCTACCACGCATAATCCAGGAGTTACGACGTCATAAACTTTGAGCTGCATTAAAAGGAAACTGTGGATCGAAATACGTGAGAGATACACGTGAGATACGTGCACAAATATGTGTGAAATATGGGAGGGAGGAGGGAATGGACAGAAAGGGAAGAGGAGGAGATGGACAGAGAAAGGAAAGAGAAGGATATGGACAGAGAGAGGCGGAGAAGGAAATGGACAGATAAATGGAAGAGGAGCACAGAGAAAGGAGGAGGAGGAGACAGAGGCGCTGAGGATGGGGGGAGGAGATGGACTAGAGGGGAGGAAGAGACGGACAGAGAGAGGAGGTAGGGGAAGGAGGACAGAGAGAAGGGGAAGGACGAGACGAATAAAGAGAGGGGCTAGGAGGAGATAAACAGAGAAAGGGGCAGCAGGAGATGGCTAGAGGGTGGAGGCAAGACGAGACAGAGAAGAGGTCTGAGGGGATGGGCAAAGAGAGGGGAAGGAGGGGACGGACTACAAGGCTGAAATAAATACATACCGTGGCGATGCTGGGTACTCAGCTAGTGCTCTACAACAACGAAACTCACACTGGATGTGCCACACGGAGGCATCTACATCCGTACTCCGCAAGCCACCTGACGGTGTGTGGCGGAGGGTACCTTGAGTACCTCTATCGGTTCTCCCTTCTATTCCAGTCTCGTACACAAATATGTGTGAAATATGGGAGGGAGGAGGGAATGGACAGAAAGGGAAGAGGAGGAGATGGACAGAGAAAGGAAAGAGAAGGATATGGACAGAGAGAGGCGGAGAAGGAAATGGACAGATAAATGGAAGAGGAGCACAGAGAAAGGAGGAGGAGGAGACAGAGGCGCTGAGGATGGGGGGAGGAGATGGATTAGAGGGGAGGAAGAGACGGACAGAGAGAGGAGGTAGGGGAAGGAGGACAGAGAGAAGGGGAAGGACGAGACGAATAAAGAGAGGGGCTAGGAGGAGATGAACAGAGAAAGGGGCAGCAGGAGATGGCTAGAGGGTGGAGGCAAGACGAGACAGAGAAGAGGTCTGAGGGGATGGGCAAAGAGAGGGGAAGGAGGGGATGGACTACAAGGCTGAAATAAATACATACCGTGGCGATGCTGGGTACTCAGCTAGTGCTCTACAACAACGAAACTCACAATGGATGTGCCACACGGAGGCATCTACATCCGTACTCCGCAAGCCACCTGACGGTGTGTGGCGGAGGGTACCTTGAGTACCTCTATCGGTTCTCCCTTCTATTCCAGTCTCGTATTGTTCGTGGAAAGAAGGATTGTCGGTATGCCTCTGTGTGGGCTCTAATCTCTCTGATTTTATGCTTATGGTCTCTTCGCGAGATATACGTAGGAGGGAGCAGTATACTGCTTGACTCCTCGGTGAAGGTATGTTCTCGAAACTTCACCAAAAGCCCGTACAGAGCTACTGAGCGTCTCTCCTGCAGAGTCTTCCACTGGAGTATATCTATCATCCCCGTAACGCTTTCGCGATTACTAAATGATCCTGTAACGAAGCCCTCTGCTCTCCGTTGGATCTTCTCTATCTCTTCTATCAACCCTACCGGGTACGGATCCCACACCGGTGAGCAGTATTCAAGCGGTGGGCGAACAAGTGTGCTGTAACCTACTTCATTTGTTTTTGGACTGCATTTCCATAGGATTCTTCCAATGAATCTCAGTCTGGCACCTGCTTTACCGACGATTAATTTTATATGGTCATTCCATTTTAAATCACTCCTAATGCCTACTCCCAGATAATTTATGGAATTAACTGCTTCCAATTGCTGACCAGCTATATTGTAGCTAAATGATAAAGGATCTTTCTTTCTATGTATTCGCAGCACATTACACTTCTCTACACTGAGATTCAATTACCATTCCCTGCACCATGCGTCAATTCGTTGCAGATCCTCCTGCATTTCAGTACAATTTTCCATTGTTACAACCTCTCGATATACTACAGCATCATCCGCAAAAAGGCTCAGTGAACTTCCGATGTTATCCACAAGGTCATTTATATATATGTATATATTGTGAATAGCAACGGTCCTACGACACTCCCCTGCGGCACACCTGAAGTCAGTCTTACTTCAGTAGAGTTCTCTCCATTGAGAATGACATGCTGCGTTCTGTTATCTAGAAACTCTCCAATCCAATCACACAATTGGTCTGATAGTCCATATGCTCTTACTTCGTTCATTAAACGACTAAGGATGATAGGACATCTACGGTTTTCGACGTTTATAAACAACCTAGCTGTTAACCATAGCTCCACTCACGTATCACTATTTTTGTTATAACGAGTGATGGTGAGTACGTAAGGTATTGTACGTGTGATAACGTCAGATATCACGCGTCTGCCCGGTAGGGGAAGTGCACTCCGTGATGTGCACCACGCCCCCCTTCCCACCCGCCCCGACGCACGACGCGGCGGCACAGGCAGTGGGACGTGGACACAAGCGCACGTCTATGCACTGTCGTACTGAAGCAGCTACACGTTACACAACTTGTACAATATGCAAGAAATGTAATAATTTTTAAATTGCATATGTGCACTAATGTAAAAAAATATGTTCCATTCCCACTTCACTCCATTAGGGGTCCTTTTTATTTATTTATTTATTTTATTTTATTTTATTTTTTAACTTTTTAAAGTTGTCTATGATCCCCCTCAGAGTAAAGCTATCGCTATGGGTTTCTTTATACTGGACGGTCCATTGATCGTGATCGGGCCAAATATCTCACGAAATAAGCGTCAAACGAAAAAACTACAAAGAACGAAACTCGTCTAGCTTGAAGGGGGAAACCAGATGGCGCTATGGTTGGCCCGCTAGATGGCGCTGCCACAGGTCAAACGGATAGCAACTGCGTTTTTTTAAAATAGGAACCCCTATTTTTTATTACATATTCGTGTAGTACGTTAAGAAATATGAATGTTTTAGTTGGACCACTTTTTTCGCTTTGTGATGGATGGCGCTGTAGTAGTCACAAACGTATATGTGCGTGGTATCACGTATCATTGCGCCAGTGCGGGCGGTATTTGCTTCGTGATACATTACCGGTGTTAAAATGGATCGTTTACCAATTGCGGGAAAGGTCGATATCGTGTTTATGTATGGCTACTTTGATCAAAATGGTCAACGGGCGTGTGCTATGTATGCTGCTCCGTATCCTGGACGATATCATCCAAATGTCTGGACCGTTCGCCGAATAGTTACGTTATTTAAGGAAAAAATGGTTCAAATTGCTCTGAGCACTATGGGACTTCACTTCTGAGGTCATGAGTCCCCTAGAACCTAGAACTACTTAAACCTAACTAACCTAAGGACATCACACACATCCATGCCCGAGGCAGGATTCGAACCTGCGACCGTAGCGGTCGCGCGGCTCCAGACTGTAGCGCCTAGAACCGCGCGGCCACACCAGCCGGCAAACAGGAAGTGTTCAGCCACATGTGAAACGTCAACAACGACCTGCAACAAATGATGAGGCCCAAGTAGGTGTCTTAGCTGCTGTCGCGGCTAATCCGCACATCAGTAGCAGACAAATTGCGCGAGAATCGGGAATCTCGAAAACGTCGGTGTTGAGAATGATACATCAACATCGACTGCGCCCGTACCATATTTCTATGCACCAGGAATTGCATGGCGACGACTCTGAACGTCGTGTACAGCTCTGTCACTGGGCACATGGAAAATTACGGGACGGTGACAGATTTTTTGCACGCGTTCTATTTAGCGATGAAGCGTCATTCACCAACAGCAGTAAAGTAAACCGGCATAATATGCACTATTGGGCAACGGAAAATCGGCGATGGCTGCGACAAGTGGAACATCAGCGACATTGGCGGGTTAATGTATGGTGCGGCATTATGGAGGGAAGGTTAATTGGCTCCCATTTTATCGATGGCAATCTAAATAGTGCATTGTATGCTGATATCCTACGTAATGTTCTATGTATGTTACTACAAGATGTTTCACTGCATGACAGAATGGCGATGTACTTGCAACATGATGGATGTCCGGCACATAGCTCGCGTGCGGTTGAAGCGGTATTGAATAGCATATTTCATGACAGGTGGATTGGTAGTCGAAGCAGGTTCACCGGATCTGACGTCCCCGGATTTCTTTCTGTGGGTAAAGTTGAAGGATATTTGCTATCGTGATCCCCCGACAACGCCTGACAACACGCGTCAGAGCATTGTCAATGCATGTGCGAACATTACGGAAGGCGAACTACACGCTGTTGAGAGGAATGTCGTTACACGTATTGCCAAATGCACTGAGGTTGACGGACATCATTTTGAGCATTTATTGCATTAATGCGGTATTTAGAAGTAATCACGCTGTAACAGCATGCGTTCTCAGAAATGATAAGTTCACAAAGGTACATGTATCACATTTGAACAACCGAAATAAAATGTTCAAACGTACCTACGTTCTGTATTTTAATTTAAAAAAACCTACCTGTTACCAAATGTTCGTCTAAAATTGTGAGCCATATGTTTGTGACTATTACAGCGCCATCTATCACAAAGCAAAA
Organism: Schistocerca serialis cubense; assembly: GCF_023864345.2. Classification (NCBI taxonomy): domain Eukaryota; kingdom Metazoa; phylum Arthropoda; class Insecta; order Orthoptera; family Acrididae; genus Schistocerca; species Schistocerca serialis. The sequence continues at coordinate 467,335,274 of NC_064646.1, read as the reverse complement.
AAGGTGGTGCAACTAAAACATTCATATTTCTTTACGTACTACACGGATATGTAATAAAAAATGGGGGTTCCTATTAAAAAAGAAAGAGCAGTTGATATCCGTTTGACCTATGGCAGCGCCATCTAGCGGGCCAACCATAGCGCCGTCTGGTTTTCCCCTTCAAGCGAGACAAGTTTCGTTCTTTGCAATTTTTTCGTTTGACGCTTATTTCGTGAGATATTTGGCCCGGTCACGACCAATGGACCACCCTGTATATAACTTTAGTGCTACGAGTCAATTTTTTTTTTATTTTATAAAATAACAGACAGCTACTTTCTGACGAATAACAGCACTGAAGTATGGATTAAACATGCGGGGGACTTTATAAGCGTTGTATTCATTAGGTTGAATCATGTTGTATCGAATATGTGCTGGCGTAAGATGTCGCCAGAACAGCAGGCGGCAAAGAGGTTCCCTTTAGATCGATCATAGGCACCGCAGCAAGCGAGCCTGTCAGGAGAGCGGCCAACGACAGACACAAAGGAACGCGCCGCGCCGCCCTCCCCTCTCGACGGCCAGTATGTAGATCGCCACCGCGGACCGGAGGGCCCAGCCAGCCAGCCAGTCACCCAGTGAGTCAACGAGTCGAGTCGTCAGTCAGTCGCAGTGAGCTCGGCCTCTAGCTCAGAGTCAGTCAGTACCTGGCGAGCGGAGTAGCGTACGTAGCGGACTTGTACTTCACCAGCTGCGAGGCTAACGTGGACTATTACGGAGAGCTTGTACCTCACGGACTAGCGCAAGTTAAGTAGCTTTCTCATTCTTATGAATAAATAACCCTGGCAATATATGCGTGCAGTTTGTGTTGTACACTACTGGCCATTACAGTTGCTACACCAGGAAGATGAAGTCCTACAGACGCGAAATTTAACCGACAGGAAGAAGATGCTGTAATATGCAAATGATTAGCTTTTCAGAGCATTCACACAAGGTTGGCGCCGGTGGCGACACCTACAACGTGCTGACATGAGGAAAGTTTCCAACCGATTTCTCATACACAAACAGCAGATGACCAGCGTTGCCTGGTGAACCGTTGTTGTGCTGCCTCGTGTAACGAGGAGAAATACGTACCACCACGTTTCCGACTTTGATAAAGGTCGGATTGTGGCCTATCGCGATTGCGGTTTATCGTATCACGACATTGCTGCTCGCGTTGGTTGAGTTTCAACGACTGTTAGCAGAATATGGAATCGGTGGGTTCAGGAGGGCAATACGGAACGCCGTGCTGGATCCCAACGGTCTCGTATCACTGGCAGTCGAGATGAAAGGCATCTTATCCGCATGGCTGTAACGTCTCGATCCCTGAGTCAACAGTCGGGACCTTTGCAAGACAACAACCATCTGCACGAACAGTTCGACGACGTTTGCAGCAGCATGGACTATCAGCTCGGAGACCGTGGCTGCGGTTACCCTTGACGCTGCATCACACACAGGAGCGCCTGCGATGGTGTACTCAATGACGAATCTGTGTGCACGAATGGCAGAACGTCATTTTTTCGGATGAATCCAGGTTCTGTTTACAGCATCATGATGGTCGCATCCGTGTTTGGCGACATCGCGGTGACGCGTATTGGAAGCGTGTATTCGTCATCGCCATAGTGGCGTTATCACCCGGCGTGATTGTATTGGGTACCATTGGTTACACGTCTCTGTCACCTCTTGTTCGCATTGACGGCACTTTGAACAGTGGACGTTACATTTCAGATGTGTTACGACCCGTGGCTCTACCCTTCATTCGATCCATGCGAAACCCTACATTTCAGCAGGATAACGCACGACCGCATGTTGCAGGTCCTGTACGGGCTTTTCTGGATACAGAAAATGTTAGACTGCTGCCTGGCCAGCACATTCTCCAGATCTCTCACTAATTGAAAACGCCTGGTCAATGGTGGCAGAGCAACTGGCTCGTCACAACACGCCAGTCACTACCCTTGATGAACTGTGGTATTGTATTGAAGCCGCTGTACCTGCACACGCCATCCAAGCTCTGTTTGACTCAATGCCCAGGCGTATCAAGGCCGTTATTACGGCCAGAGGTGGTTGTTCTGGGTACACATTTCTCATGATCTATGCACCCAAATTGCGTGAAAATGTAATCACATGTCAGTTCTAGTATAATATATTTGTCCAATGAATACCCGTTTATCATCTGCATTTCTGCTTGGTGTAGCAATTTTAATGGCCAGTAGTGTAGAATGAGGATACTGGCCACCAAACAACATCCTCTCCTCTCTTCCCATAGTACAAGCCTACAGTGACAACGAGACGATACAAAAGCATTTTGACAACAATAATAAGTCCAACAGCAGGAGAGAAATTATTTTTTAAAACAGTAAATATTTTTCCATAATTCGCGTAATATTCCTAACATCAGTAAACATCGTTTGTCCTTTGTCGGCATTCGAACTATCTCCGTACCAGATTTCACCAGCAGTGGTTCAGTAGTTAAGTCGTGAAATGGTAATGGAGAAACAGGTTTTCGCATTCAAGACATTGGTGTGTATTTATCGGGAGTGATCAGCAGCACTGTACGATTACTCGCTGACTACAGTGTTGTGTACACCAAAGGGTCGTCGTTTGACGGCTGTGACAAGCTGCAGGACGCACTGGGCGAAATTTACAGTTTGTTTAATGAATGGCAGCTCTGTTACATGTGAGTAAATGTAAGCTAATAGCTGTAACAGAGGGGAAGAACCCGACAGTAACTGATTGCAACACTGCTGGTGAACAACTTGAGCACATAACACCGTGTGGGTATTTATGGGGAATACTAACAATAGGAAGTTATATGGAAAGGGAGTACCATGTAAAATCCGTGCAAGGGAAGATGTATGGTAGGCTTAGATTGCTTGAACAGGTTTTGTGAAAATGAAGCGTATCTCTAAAGCAAATATGACACAAAACTATGGGGCAGCCAATTCGAGAATATTGTTCCAATGTTTGGATGCCTTTTCAAGTAGGCACAACAGCAAACATCGGAGGATTTCAGACACAAATGTTCACGAAACTTAAATGGGAAACCTTGGAAGAAAGACGACGTGCCTCATGAGAAACCCTGTTACGTAAATTGAGAGAACCTGTACTCATGGGGACGGTACGAACAATACCCAGGTAGCAATGATTGAACAAATTGCTGTATCACATCTACTCCGACGCGGATGGCAGAGTCTCCGTCTCCTTTGGCGAGAAGGTCACTAACACTCTGTAAGTCCACAGCTGGCAACTCCCAGTGTCGCCCACTCAGAAGTGGGTGGCAGCACCATCGGAAGGCCACTCTTGAGTGAGAACGCTGACGACGGAATCCTTGCAGAATCGATCCCTGCCCAGGGTAACTCACCCTGCGCGAACTAGTCTGGTCTTGTGCGAGAGCCAGCCTTGTGCTCGGATACAGCTGGGACTATTTTCAGTCACGTGTCTTGTGAAAGAGAATAGGTCCGTGTGGCCACGACCTCTGCCGACCTTCGGGTCGCCTCCTTGAGGACGGTCGGAGTATGGCCGTCTGTCTTCCAGAAAATTGTCCCCTGTGTGTCAGGCTTCTCTGAGGCACTGTTGTCATGTTGGCTGTTGGCACTGCAGGCGTCATGCCTCTGTACAGCCGAAGATAACTGTACGACAGTTACGCTGCCAGCAACGTGTAGAGGTCACGAGAAAAAGATGAGAAAGATTAGGATACACACAGTGGCAAACTCATAGCAATATAACAAATGCGAGAGTGTGTTTATCTGTTACATTTTCGCAAGGAAACCACTGGACCGATTTTGATGAAATTTGATATGCAGATAACTTGAACCGAGGATGTACATAGGTCACTTTAGAAAGCGAAAAAGAGAAAAAATGAACCACTGACTGCGTGACGCAGGGAATGGAACATCTATAATTTACATCAGTGAAAGTAAATCACATAAAAACCCGGATATATATATTAAATGGCCTACCTTTGACTGCATTACGCCAAAAAAGGGACCATAAACTTTAGCATTTGACATATCAATTTCAGCTTTATATGGCTACTCTTTCCTCCGGAAAGGTGGTCTAATAGACAGACAAAATAAGGCATAAAATTTTTTATGTGATACAATTAAAAATTGAAAATTCTTAATTTTTTTCTTTTACTTTTATTATGAAACCGTGCTTCTTGTCAAGTTTCCTAATTCTAGGCTAACGGGAAGTATTCTGTAGGCTACGATGAGTGTTTATGGTTATCAAAATATGTGTCATAAATGGCTGTATCTTTCGATTGTATTAGTTTGGAAGCTTAAAATTTTTACGCCACCAGGAGACCATGTATTTACATCAATTTCAACAAAAGGTGCACCCACTCCTGAGAAAATGGGGTCCTTAACAGAATGACAGGCAGAAAAGTGTTCGGTTCAGTTTTTAGTAACTGATGTGCAGAACTGTAAAAACTATTAAATATGTGCGTAACTCACACGTTGTGTAATGTATAGCTCCTGCAATAGCATGATTCATAGATCCACACTCCTGTCTCCGTAGCACGGTGCATTGGAAGGGGGAGATCACACATTACTACTGATACGTGAATGTAGCTGCTGCAGGTAAGAGCTGTAAGTGACTGAATCTTACAACTTCTTGATGCAATTTTATTTTATGAACTTCTATGTGCTACCAGTTTCGGCATTACATTGATGCCATCTTGAGGCCCTTGTACAATGAGTAGAAGAAATGTACTACTATAAAAATTATAAAAAACACAGAACATACGCTAACAATTGACAGGTATCATGTTAACTATGTAAGTGGCTCAAAGAGATATATTGTATATCATAAAACTATATGTAACATTAGAGCACATATGCTTCTGCCTATGTCATGCTGTTGTTAATAGTTTTCACTGTTTTACCCAAATAAAGCATGATATATGAACATATGTATACGCTGTTATTCATAAAACCGTAACACACAGTTGTAATAGGCCATGCAACATCAGATGTACTGCATACATTCGTATGTCCAATGGAACAGTGGAAGAATTTTCTTAAATGAATAATTAACTAATATAAATAACAATAAAATAAATTGAAATACAAGAAAATGTGACAACCCTGTCACAATACATAGTTACTTATGTGTGGTCTAGGTCGTATTATGTGTGGTACGACAAACAGCTGCCGCAATATTAACGATAAAAAGCATAAAAGAGTTTGTCTTAAAACCCAATTGCATTCACGAAGTAAACTAATGCAATCGTACTATAAAATCATCAAACATCCGGTCATCGTAAACATTTCATTGGGACCCTTATGTAGGACCACCCCACATTGTGCTCAGTGGATTAATGCAACGCCAGTAGCTGGTTCATACAGTCATGGTTACAAAGAAGATTCTCAATCTCCGTATATCAAAAAATTTCTGTCTCCCTACATATATATACACGGAGATTGAAAAATAGCGTATACATATGTTCATATATCATACTTTATTTCAGTAAAACAGTGAAAACTTAACAGCAGCATGACATAGGCAGAAGCATATGTCCTCTAATGTTACATATAGTTTTATGATATACAACATATCTCTTTGAGCCACTTACGTAGTTAACATGATACCTGTCAATTGTTAACGTATGTTCTGTGTTTTTTATAATTTTTATAGTAGTACAATTCTTCTACTCATTGTACAAGGGCCTCAAGATGGCATCAATGTAATGCCGAAACTGGTAGCACATAGAAGTTCATAAAATAAAATAAATTTCCACAATACATATGGCTGTTGGTAAATTATTGTATCGAGAAGTTCATGCCAGCCGTCGTCCTACGATGAATAACGGATCAACGAGGATTGAATCTTACAAAGTGTTTATGTACACTATGTGATCAAAAGTATCCGGACACCTGGCTGAAAATTTACAAGTTCGTGGCGCCCTCGTTCGGTAATGCTGGAATTCAGTATGGTGTTGGCCCACCCTTAGCCACGATGACAGCTTCCACTCTCGCAGGCATGCGTTCAATCAGGTGCTGGAAGGTTTTTTGGAGAATCGCAGCCCATTCTTCACCGAGTGCTGCACTGAGGAGAGGTGTCGATGTCAGTCGGTGGCTCGACATCGGCGTCGCAAAACATCCCAAAGGTGTTCTGTAGGATTCAAGTGAGGACCGTGCGCAGGCCAGTCCATTACAGGGTTGTTATTGTAATGTAATCACTCCACCACAGGCCGTGCATTATGAACAGGTGTTCCAGTGTTGAAAGATGCAATCGCCATCCCCGAATTGCTGTTCAACAGTGGGAAGCAAGAAGGTGCTTAAAACATCAATGTCGGCTTGTGCTGTGATAGTGCCACACAATCCCTCTCCATGAAAAACACGACCACACCCTAACACCACCGCCTCCAATTTAAAACAATGATCAAATGTGTGTGAAATCTTATGGGACTTAACTGCTAAGGTCATCAGTCCCTAAGCTTACACTCTACTTGACCTAAATTATCCTAAGGACAAACAAACACACCCATGCCCGAGGGAGGACTCGAACCTCCGCCGGGACCAGCCGCACAGTCCATGACTACAGCACCTGAGACCGCTCGGCTAATCCCGCGCGGCTCCGAATTTCATTGTTGACACTATACACGCTGGCGGTTGACGTTAAGCTGGCATTCGCCATACCCACACCCTGCCATCGGATCGCCACATTGTGTACCGTGATTCGTCAGTCCACACAACGTTTTTCCACTGTACAATCGTCCAATGTTTTACGCTCCTTACATTAAGCGAGGCGCCGTTTGGCATTTAGCGGCGTGATGTGTGGCTTATGAGCAGCCGCTCGACTACGAAATCCAAGTTTTCTCACCTCCCGCCTGTCACAGTGCTTTCAGTGGATCCTGATGCAGTTTGGGATTCGTGTGTGGTGGTCTGGATAGATGTCTGCCTATTACACATTACGACCCTCTTCAACTGTCGGCGGTCTCTGTCATTCAACAGACGAGGTCGGCCTGTACGCGTTTGTGCTGTACATGTCCCTTTACGTTTCCACTTCACTGTCACATAAGAAACAGAGGACCTAGGTATGTTTAGGAGTGTGGAAATCTCGCGAATAGACGTATGGCACAAGTGACACCCAAACACCTGACCATGTTCGAAGTCCGTGAGTTTTGCGGAGTACCCCTTCTACTCTCTCACGATGTCTAATGAGTACTGATGCCGCTGATACGCAGTACCTGGCAGAAGGAGGCAGCACAATGCACCTAATATGAAAAACTTATGTTTTTGGGAGTGTTTGGATACTTTTGATGAGATAGTGTAGATCGAAGTTGAACCGATCCGTTCGAAATTATTGTAGTTGTTGCTATTTGTATAATTTGTTCAGAAAACATTTGTAAAAGAAGTATTTAGTTATGTATGAAATTCTTTGGATGTAAATGAACGATATCTGTAAAATCATTGAGTTGGAACTGCTTCTATTATCTATTTACTGATTCGAATCAGTAGTTGTCACAGAGTGGACACGAGTAGTAGACATGGAGTTGTTGCCGGCCGAAGTGGCTGTGCGGTTCTAGGCGCTACAGTCTGGAACCGTGCGACTGCTACGGTCGCAGGTTCGAATCCTGCCTCGGGCATGAATGTGTGTGATGTCCTCAGGTTAGTTAGGTTTAAGTAGTTCTAAGTTCTAGGGGACTGATGACCTCAGCAGTTAAGTCCCATAGTGCTCAGAGCCATTTGAACCATGCAGTTGTTACAACGTGTGTGTGTTCAAAAAAAGTTGATTGTATCAGAATGGAAATTCATATGGTCATCAAACTATCACGTAACATGAAGAAAATAAGTGGAATGATGGATAAATTTAATCATGCAGTGTCCAAATGACAAACGTAAACAGACCTGCCCGTAACGCCTGGAACAAAGTGTTGCTTTCAGCAAGCCACGTTTTCAGCGAGCCTTATTATCGACGAGAAGCTGCAAGGACCAGATGAGTGCATTTAATTTTTTTTTTTTCCAAACTAATTGAGGGGAGGTTCACGGTAAGATGCAGACGTGGGCTGGCCGATCGTCGGCACTAGTAGATGGAGCACGTGTGCCAGGATGGGCTCTCGTGCGCAGGCGACATAAAATAAGACCAGGGCGAGGCGCGGGCGGTGAGCAGCAGCCACCCCCTACAGTACGGTGGCGCGGGGTTAATTCTGGAGGCTCCCTCCAGCGCAGGTCGCTGACATTCACGCACTGCCGTCTCAGGGGCGCTAAGCGTGAAGTGCCGTCCGTGGCGCGGCCAGTGCGCCTAAGGCCATCCTCACATGGGACTAGGCAGCCAACGTTGACGTGGACGCACACGCCAAATGCACTGACGGAAAAAATAATCGCGACACCGGGAACGAGTTGTGCGACGTAAGCGAAAGGCGTGTTTCTACGTCTGAAAGATGATGTCTATTCAAATTTCGCACCAGTCGCGCAACAGTGCAGCTAGTAGACAAACTATGAGAATGTAAATCGGGTTTGCTTTAAATATTCGCTGTAACGGTCGTGAGCGTTAGTTACCTTTGAGGCTGGACGTGGTGAACTGACATCACTCAAGAATGTCTCTATGGCGAGAAAGACGCCATTATCAACACTGAGTTTTCTGTCGTGTAATAGGGCTACGAGATGCTGGATGTTGCAGAACGACTTGCCAGGACTGTAGCCACTATACAGGACTACTGGCAGCGGTGATCACACGTATGTACGGTCACAAGACGACACGGATCCAGACGGCCAATTAGCAGTACTGAGAGGGGAGACTGTGGCGTTCAGTGTAGGGGTCTGTCGCATCGTACTGCATCACAGTGGCACAAAGGACTGTTATAAATCGGCTCCAAGCCAGACGCCCTGTAGCGTACATTCCATTGACCTCAAACCACCGCCACCTACGACTTCAGTTGTGTCAAAAGAGAGCTTATTGGAAGGCAGGCTGAAGATCTATGTTTCCTGAGGAAAGGTGATTCTGCCTCGGTGCCAGTGTTGGCCGTGTGTTGGTTAGGAGGAGTCCAGTTGGGGCCTACAACGAACCTTTCTGTGTACTAGGCACACTCGAGCTAAACCTGGAGTTATGGTATGGGGTGCTATTTCGCATGACAGCAGTAGCATTCTCGTGATTATCCAACGTACCCTGACTGTAAATCTACGTCACTCTGATGATGTTGTGATGCCGTTCAGGAACAGAATTCTAGGGATATTTTCTAACAGGATAACGCATACCCAGATACCGCTATTGCAACTCATCATACTGCACTATGTGTCGACATGTCTTCGCCTGGTCGCTCACCAGATCTGTCCTCAGCCGAGCAGATGTGGATCACCGGACGACAATGCATGTATTCGACACTGTGGCAGTTACATCGGTTATTAACCAGTATTTCACATTTGCAATGACTCATCTCGCGCTTACATTAACTTGTTACCTTGCAATGTTAATAAATTAAATATGTTAGCAAAACAAATGTATTCCCGAAATTTCAAAACCCTACATTAATTATGTTTTGGTGTTGCGATTTCTTCTTTCGTCAGTGTACAAGCTAACGAGACACAGCACCTGTATCACACGGGACCAGTTAGTTAGCGCGCTGTTTAAGAAAATGGACGCATATAAAATTCCCACTTTAGCTCTACTGAAACTCACATTTCCTCTCTTGTCCACATCCTATCCATCTTCTTTTGTGTGTTGTGTACGTAAATAAAATCTCAATAGCCAGAATATGTTCTAAGACAAAAAAGGAAAATTTCATGTCCAGTCGGTAAAGACATCACCATTATAAAAGTTCACAAAATGAGACAAACTCATTCCCGAGAGAGAGCACACTTATACAGTAACGGAAAAAAAATTGCAACACAAAAAAAATAATTATTTTAGAGTAATGAAATTATGGGGATACATTTGCCTAGTTTAATACCATAGCCCTCTGGGATCCTATATACTTTTACCAGTCTCATTCCCACTCTCCTGAAGGGGGCATATGTGTAATATCAATATGATGCTTTCATTCTGTCTCTTCTGGATATCTGGACCCGAATACACTGCTGCTTTTGCAGCTCATTAATAATTTGCATAGATTTAAGCTATTGTTTTGACACTGTTTACATTGGGCCTCACCAATATGCAGAGTGAAGGAAACATGTTGGACTAAAATTCATGTACCATCACAATTTGTACATTATACAAACTTCAGGCATATATTGGGAATAATTTTGCTATTGTACTCATGGAGTAATTAACGATTAAAGTTTCGATATTTCTAGTCATCCAAAGACAGCTATTGTTATGTTTTCAAACTAAAAACCAAATTGTATCCGCAATATAAATATGAGATGATAATTTTTCAACCAGAATTAAGCATGTTAATGTTTTAATTGGTGTTGGTAAATGGAATTGTAATTAGGACTATATAGAAATGTAAAGTTTTACTCATACAAAATTTAATTAATTGAATCTCGGGCTTTCATTCAATAGAACTGATCACTCTGTTCACCTGAAAATGATAGGATGATTATCTTTTAAGTAAGGAAAATAATGTATGTAAATTAACGTAATATTTTGTTATAATGATAAAACATGTAATTTATAGTCTTGATAGAAACAAATTCTTTCCTGCCTTTGTGTGAATAATTCACTTTTATTTCATGTAAATTTCAATGTAATTTTGGAAGATGTATGTAAAAGTTTGAGTTGTTAAACCTAAAAATTTAATATGTAACTATGTCAGTAATTGTTTAAAATCATGTAAACAGAGGCGATTTATACGTCGCCATATCTCAATTGGAGTTCAATTCGATGTCAGTCATGAGACAGCTTTACATGTAGTTCGCCGCCGAACATCTAGCGTGTGAAATAAAACTCGTTGTGAGCACTAATTCCGGGAGATTTTTTCTGCCATTGCATGATTCCTGAGTGGCAATGCAGTTACATCACGATGAACCTACGGCAGCATTAAGAAGCAGCACCCTTGGCTACACAAGATACGTAATATTTATTTGGTGGAGGATGTCCATTAACATTTGAAGATGACAGATTAATGCAAACGTGACATAATTGCTGGTACATTAATAACCCGTGTAACAGCCAGAGTGTTGAATGCAAACACGCAAACGAGTTGGACAGGTGCCGGATGTCAGTCTGTGGAATGAAGTTCTACACTTAATGCACTTGTTTGTTCAATAGAGGGTCGGTTAACGCTGTTTGTGGATAACTCTGGAGTTGTCATCCGATGATGTCCCATACCTGCTCGACTGGAGACAGATCTGGTGATCGAGCAGACCAAGGCAACACATCGACACACACTGGATTACAACTGCGGTAAGGAGGCGCACGTTGTCCTGTTACAAAACACCCCCTGGAATGCTGTTCACGAATGGCATCACAAAAGGTCGAATCAGCACACTGACGTACAGATTTGCAATCAGGGTGCGTGGCATAACAACGAAAGTGTTGCTGCTGTCACACGAAATCACACCTCAGGTGTAGATCGAGTGTGTCTAGCAAGCAGGCAGGTTGGTTGCAGGCTCTCAACTGGCCCCCTACCCAAAACACGGCCACCACTGACGCCAAGGTACAACCAGCTTTCATCACATCTTCTCCACGCTGCCCTCCAATGTGCTCTCACTTGACATCACGCACGGCGCAGATGGACGTGGTATGGGTTCAGTGGAATAAACACTACCGGACGTCTGACTCGGAGCTATCCTTGAAGTAACCGATTTGTAACAGTTTGCTGTGTTTGCTGCTGCTCACACTGCCGTTTCAGATGCCATGTGATGAGCCAGAGTCCTACGCCTAACACGACGGCCTTCCCTCTTTGTCGGTGTTACGTTCCCACCTGGAGACCGTCTTCATGGGACCTTACACTGTTATCACACCCCATGGAATCTCACGAATCACGCACAGTGGCTGCATTCCTGCCAGATCTTACTGCAGTACCACAGAAAGAACATTCGGTTTCTCGTAGCCCTATTACACGACCTCGTTCAAACTAAGTGACGTGCGATATGGTTCCTTTGAGGACTTCAGCGTTACAGCGTGTATTTAAAGAAAATATGATTTGCATCCTCATATTGGCGCTACTAGCGCTGCTCTTATGCGACTAGAGCGCAATCTGAATGGACATCATCTTTCAGATTTATAAACACGACTGTCAACTTTCGTTTATGTTGGAAACTGAATGTTCTTTCTTAGTGTTGCGATTTTTTTTCCGTCAGCGCCTTCACGCTAGAGAACCTGGCAACGCTTCGCAATTCTAAATATATGTAGGAATTGTAAACACATCAAAAAAGTTTTGCATCATCTCGGTTCCGAGAGTTTAGGAAGCTGTACAGAAAATTGTAATAGAGCTCAACATAAACACCATTTCCGCTCTTTTTGTTGCTCATGAAAACCACACATTGCATGTTGTATCGCCATACAGCGAGACCTTCAGAGGTGGTGGCTCAGAGTGCTGTACACACCGGTACCTTTAATACCCAGTAGCACGTCATCTTGCTTCGATGCATGCCTGTATTCGTCGTGGCATACTATCCGTAAGTTCATCAATGCATCGTTCTTCTAGATTGTCCCACTCCTCAGCGGTGATTCGGTGTAGATCCCTCAGATTGATTGGTGGGTCACGTCGTCCAAAAACAGCCCTTTTCAATCTAACCCAGGCATGTTCGATAGGGTTCATGCCTGAAGGAAGTCACTCACAAGATGTGCACGATGGGAGCGCGAATTATCGTCAATGAATGCCTCGCCAATATGCTGCAAATATGATTGCACTATCGGTCGGAGGATGGCATTCACGTATCGTACAGCCGTTACGGCGCCTTCCATGACCACCAGCGGCGTACGTCGGCCCCACATAATGCCACCCCTAAACAGCAGAGAACCTCAGGCGTCCAGCCTGACGGGGTTGCCTCCAAACACGTATCCTACGATTGTCTGGTTAAAGGTATATGTGACACCATCGATCAAGAGAACGTGGTGCCAATCCTAAGCGGTCCATTCGGCATGTTGTTGGGACCATCTGTACCGCGTTGCACGGTGTCGTGGTTGCAAAGATGGACCTCGCCATGGACGTCGGGAGTGAAGTTGCGCATCATGCAACCTACTGCGCACAGTTTGAGTGGTAACACGGCGGCCTGAGCGAGGTATGTCATCGACAGTTCCTTTCTCTCTGTATGTCCTGCATGTCCGAACAACATCGCTTTGGTTTACTCTGAGAGGCCTGGACAATTCCCTTGTTGAGAGCCCTTCTTGGTACAAAGAAACAATGCGGACACGATAGAACGACGGTGTTTACGTCTAGGCATGGATGAACTACAGACAACACGAGCCTTGTACCTCCTTCCTGGTGGAATGACTGGAACTGATCGGCTGTCGGACTCCCTCCGTCTAATAGGCGCTGCTCATGCATGGTTGTTTAGGTCTTTGAGAGGGTTTAGTGACATCTCTGGTCAAAGGGACTGTGTCTGTGAGACAATATCCAAAGTCAACGTCTATCTCAGGAGTTCTGGGAACCGGGGTGATATAAAACATCTTTGATGTGTATATTTCAACCAGAAATGGATTGGAATTAAAGGATGTAGAAAAAGCGTTGAGAGGGCGCATTGTCAAAGGCGTTCTGAATGGCTAACCTGTTCAAACCTCTACGCTCCCTCCGGATCACACAACAGAGAAAAGTTTTTCAGCGATGAACTCCCGAATTTTCTGAGACAGGCAAAAGACGACATCGTCATCGCAGGAGATTAAAACTGCGTTTTAAGGGCGATGGATTCAAAAGGCAGAACATCCTTCTATGCTCCCCTGCAAAATATCATTGGGTGTCTGAGCACGAAATATGTAGTTTAGGGGCTTGTCATTACACATACTCACTACACGTACATCACGACAGTAGCAGCATCAAAGCTTGACAGAATGTACATCTCAACGGGAATAATTTTGCAAGATTAAGACGTAGTCTATGCCAGTTTTCCGACCATCACGGTTGGGTGGTTAGTTTGGGGGAGGGGACCAAACAGTGAGGTCATCGGTCCCATCGGATTAGGGAATGATGGGGAAACAAATCCGCCGTGCCCCTTCAAAGCAATCATCCCGGCTTTTGCCTGAAGCTATTTGGGGAAATCGCAGAAGATCTAAATCAGGATGGCCGGACACGGGTTTGAACCGTCGTCCTCCCGAATGTGAGTTCAGTGAGCTAACCACTGCACCACCTCGTTCGATCAGACTATCACGCTGTAATTGTTAAAAGTAAACGGTCTACCTCGTCCCAAAATTTGCTGAAGATACTGGAAAATAAATTGTAATCTGCTCCACATAACATGGGTAAATATGGAGTTCACTGTTCGCTAAAAATCTGGGTTAACGAGAAACATTTGTTCCGTAACGCGATTGAATGTTGGGAGAACATTGTAAAATCCAGTGTTCGGAAATTATTTACAAATGTCGCAAACTGGTTTAACGAAACGAGGAGAAATGACATCGGTGCCACCGTATAACTCGTCAACTGCAGGCAAAAGTAGACAACGGGGAAGACCCAGCAAGCTATTTTAAATGGATTCAAAAAGAAAAGTGTAGAACTGCAGAAAAGTGAACTAGAAGGGAAATTATCATCTGGAAGGGTTACGGGCATATAGCAGATGAGAAATGGAGTCTTTTATCACCTCACAAGAAAACGAAAAAGGTGCAAACAGAGATATATTAATACCGTACTGTCTATATTAGTCGGGAAGAGATCAAGGACCTTTCCAAGGACTGTTACTATTATAATTACAGAACCCAAAGACACCACAAAGATGTCAGAAATAATGGATGATTATAAAGAAACAGCAGTGGCAACGATAAACACTGATAAAACACAGCTACTGTGTCTAAATGAAAGTGCTCACTCCATGCCACACCCCTTCTCCGAATGTCTTTAAGCGGAAGTGCTGAGACTGAATTTAAGGCAAAACCTAAACGAGTGAACTGACGCCAATTCCGAAGGAGTGGTAGAAAAAGTAAGAATGCCGTGACAGCGAACAGTACAAGAAAATTAAACATTATTCAAAGGTAACTCTTCAGGCTTTCCCGGCGATCTAATGACATCTTGGGTTGTCGGGTGTTCTGCCGGATATCAGCGTCGTACTTGCACGATATTTCGGTCACGTAGCTCGAGACCTTCATCAGGTGCGACCTGAGACTGCTCCTCGAGTGGACCTGGTCCAGTATTTATGCCTACGGCCTTCCCCCTCCACCAACGGCTGCAGGCGCTTCCTCTGTGGTCCGCGCCCATTCCCTGCGACCTGCTGGAGCGTTGCTGCTCCGTTTTCCGTCCGCTGCGGTTCTAGGCGTTCCCTCTGCGGTCCGCGCCCACCAAACCCGCTCCTGGGCGTTTCATCTACGGTCTGGGGTACCAGGCGTTCCCCCTGCGGTCCGCGCCCGCTCTCCACGACCTGTTGGAGCGTTGCCGCTCCGTTTTTCGTCCGCTGCGGCTCTGGATGTTCCCTCTGCGGTCCGCGCCCACCAGTCCCAGTTCTGGGTGTTCCATCTTCGGTCTGGTGCTCCTGGCAGTCCGTCAGGGGTTCGTTTACCTTCTCCATGTCTCTGGTTCTTCTGTTTGTGTAGTGTTGCAGCTGGCCCCGTTGCTCCTTTAACAATTCCAGAGCCGGATCCCAGGCTCTGCTTAGCTGGTACCCTGTGTCACGATTCACAAGATCGTCAGCCATTTTAATCTCAATCGATTCTCTTATAACGCTGTCCCAAAATCTGGGTGTTTGTGCTAGAATCTGGGTATCCTCATACTTCATGGTATGATCTAGTTCTAGACAGTGTTCAGCAATGGCTGACTTAGTCACCTGTCTTAATCTAGTGTGCCTCTGATGTTCTTTGCACCTGATCTCCACAGTTCTTGTCGTCTGGCCAATGTAGGACATGCCACATTGACAAGGTATATTGTAAATCCCTGGTTTTCGTAACCCCAGGTCGTCTTTGACACTCCCCAGCAGTCCCCCGATCTTGTTGGATGGACAGAAAACACACTTGATATTGTGTTTACGCAGGATCCTACTGATTCTGGCAGAAATAGAGCCAGCATAGGGCAGATATGCCACCTTATTTGCTTCATCTTGGTCTTCTTCAGGAACCTGTGGTATAGTGGCTGGTCGGAGTGCCCTCTCAATTTGTCTGTCCGTGTATCCATTCTTGGAGAAAACTGTTTTGAGACGTTCTATCTCTGTGGGTAGATTCTCTTGGTCTGATAGGGCACGTGCTCTGTGGACCAAAGTCTTCAGAACCCCATTCTTCTGTGCAGGGTGGTGACAACTGCTGGCCTGCAGATATAAATCAGTGTGTGTTGGTTTTCGGTACACACTGTGGCCAATTGATCCATCTGCTTTCCTCTGGACTAGTACATCCAGAAATGGCAGCTGGCCATTCTTCTCCAGTTCCATGGTGAACTTGATATTAGGGTGGCATGAGTTAAGATGTTCAAGAAACTCATTGAGCCTGTCCATCCCATGTGGCCAAATCACGAAGGTGTCATCCACATACCTAAAGAAGCATGTGGGTTTGAATGTAGCTGTCTCCAATGCCCTCTCCTCAAAACTCTCCATAAACATGTTGGCAACCACAGGGAACAGTGGGCTGCCCATAGCTACACCTTCAGTTTGCTCGTAATACTGGTTTCTGTACAGGAAATACGTGGATGTCAGTGTATGACTGAACAGGTCCAACAGAGCACCATCAAATTTCTCTGCAATCAGTTCTAGTGAGTCCTTCAGTGGGACCCTGGTGAACAGCGATACCACATCAAAACTAACCATGATGTCCGAATCTGTGATGTGCAGTTGCTTGAGGCGTTGCAGGAAATCTCCTGAGTTGCGGATGTGGTGAATACATTTCCCCACATATGGAGCCAGGAGACCTTTCAAGTACTTGGCTGTTGTGTACGTAGGTGCCCCAATATTACTGACAATAGGACGTAGGGGCACGCCCTCCTTGTGTATTTTAGGCAGACCATACAGTCTAGGTGGCACTGGCGCTTTTTCCCGTAGTTGTCTGATGATCTTATCAGGCATCCCTGTTTCCTTCAAGAGAGCACTAGTCTTCTTGGCCACCTTGTCCGTGGGGTCACACTCCAGAATTCTGTATGCAGGGTCCTCCAGAAGTTGGCGTACTTTCTCATCATAATCCACCCGCTGCAAGATGACAGTGGAGTTCCCTTTGTCTGCTGGCAGTACCACAATGCTGTTGTCTTCCCGTAGTTTCTTGAGTGCAAGCCTCTCATCGGTTGTGATGTTCGATTTCGGCGGCCTGGCCTTGGTGAGGGCCCTGCAGGTCTCTCGACTCCATATGTGGGGAAATGTATTCACCACATCCGCAACTCAGGAGATTTCCTGCAACGCCTCAAGCAACTGCACATCACAGATTCGGACATCATGGTTAGTTTTGATGTGGTATCGCTGTTCACCAGGGTCCCACTGAAGGACTCACTAGAACTGATTGCAGAGAAATTTGATGGTGCTCTGTTGGACCTGTTCAGTCATACACTGACATCCACGTATTTCCTGTACAGAAACCAGTATTACGAGCAAACTGAAGGTGTAGCTATGGGCAGCCCACTGTCCCCTGTGGTTGCCAACATGTTTATGGAGAGTTTTGAGGAGAGGGCATTGGAGACAGCCACATTCAAACCCACATGCTTCTTTAGGTATGTGGATGACACCTTCGTGATTTGGCCACATGGGATGGACAGGCTCAATGAGTTTCTTGAACATCTTAACTCATGCCACCCTAATATCAAGTTCACCATGGAACTGGAGAAGAATGGCCAGCTGCCATTTCTGGATGTACTAGTCCAGAGGAAAGCAGATGGATCAATTGGCCACAGTGTGTACCGAAAACCAACACACACTGATTTATATCTGCAGGCCAGCAGTTGTCACCACCCTGCACAGAAGAATGGGGTTCTGAAGACTTTGGTCCACAGAGCACGTGCCCTATCAGACCAAGAGAATCTACCCACAGAGATAGAACGTCTCAAAACAGTTTTCTCCAAGAATGGATACACGGACAGACAAATTGAGAGGGCACTCCGACCAGCCACTATACCACAGGTTCCTGAAGAAGACCAAGATGAAGCAAAGAAGGTGGCATATCTGCCCTATGCTGGCTCTATTTCTGCCAGAATCAGTAGGATCCTGCGTAAACACAATATCAAGTGTGTTTTCTGTCCATCCAACAAGATCGGGGGACTGCTGGGGAGTGTCAAAGACGACCTGGGGTTACGAAAACCAGGGATTTACAATATACCTTGTCAATGTGGCATGTCCTACATTGGCCAGACGACAAGAACTGTGGAGATCAGGTGCAAAGAACATCAGAGGCACACTAGATTAAGACAGGTGACTAAGTCAGCCATTGCTGAACACTGTCTAGAACTAGATCATACCATGAAGTATGAGGATACCCAGATTCTAGCACAAACACCCAGATTTTGGGACAGCGTTATAAGAGAATCGATTGAGATTAAAATGGCTGACGATCTTGTGAATCGTGACACAGGGTACCAGCTAAGCAGAGCCTGGGATCTGGCTCTGGAATTGTTAAAGGAGCAACGGGGCCAGCTGCAACACTACACAAACAGAAGAACCAGAGACATGGAGATGGTAAACGAGCCCCTGACGGACTGCCAGGAGCACCAGACCGAAGATGGAACACCCAGAACTGGGACTGGTGGGCGCGGACCGCAGAGGGAACATCCAGAGCCGCAGCGGACGAAAAACGGAGCGGCAACGCTCCAACAGGTCGTGGAGAGCGGGCGCGGACCGCAGGGGGAACGCCTGGTACCCCAGACCGTAGATGAAACGCCCAGGAGCGGGTTTGGTGGGCGCGGACCGCAGAGGGAACACCTAGAACCGCAGCGGACGGAAAACGGAGCAGCAACGCTCCAGCAGGTCGCAGGGAATGGGCGCGGACCACAGAGGAAGCGCCTGCAGCCGTTGGTGGAGGGGGAAGGCCATAGGCATAAATACTGGACCAGGTCCACCACATCCTGCACAGCCCTAGTTTGACAGACACCATGACCTCAGCAACAATAGGAGACAGCATTACGAGCGACCACCTCCCCATTCTCTTTAGCACAACTGCAATCAATCCTCCTCCACCGCCACAAACCTCCAGGACCGTACGACTATACTCGAAAGCGGACTGGAAGAAATACCAAGAGACGATAAATAACGACCTTCAAGCACCACTGACGATTACTAACGACACCGAGTTAGACCTCATTAATGACAGAATCGTGGACTCAATAAAAACAGCCATCGAGACAGCCATCCCCACTAAGACAATTGAGCGCTGGAAACCTCATCTCCCCCTGACGTACTACTTCTCATCAGACGCAAAAGACAATTACACACTGAAATAGTAAGGACAAACAATCCAGAGCTCAAACAACAGTGGAACAGACTTAATGCAAAAATCAAGCGACTCGTCTCGGAACATCGACAAAACCAGTGGGACAACACATGCAAACAACTTGATCACAGACAAGGACGCAAGTTCTGGACGAAATTTAAAACACTCACAGGACAAAACACGGACAGGAAATACAAACTGACAATCGACAACACTCCTACCACCAACGACAAAGAAATTGCGGAGGCCTTCAAGGAAGTACTGGTCAATGCCCACAGTTTCCCCCAAGACAACCTATTCGACGAGCAATTCAGACATACAGTCACGGACGAACTTCCCCTCCTCCTTCACATGCCCACCGTGCCCTCCGAAAACGACCACGACTTACTTAAAGAAATAACTGACTGCGAAGTAGCAGAGGCCATCATGTCGGGTAAAAACTCCGCCCCAGGCGAAAATGGCATCCAAAGAACTCACCTCAGGAAATGCCCCCTCGCGACGCTAACCCCCTTACTGACCTTACTGTTTAACTACTGCATGACGCACGAAACTACCCCCACAGCGTGGAAAAAGACTAAAACCATTATGATCCACAAGCAAGGCAAATCAAAAACAGACCCGAAATCTTATCGACCCATATCCCTAATAGACGTGCTTAGGAAAACATTCGAAAGAATAATAACTGACAGACTGACCAAATATACAGAAAAACTGCAAATAATCCCCCACCTCCAATCAGGTTTCAGAAAAAGACACTCGACCAACGACCCCCTACTAAGACTTACCACAGACATAACAAGACACCAGAATCTGGGACAATGCACGCTCGCAGTCTTCCTAGACATCGAGCGCGCATTTGACAAGATCTGGCACGACGGCCTACTCTATAAATTACTGAAACTAGGACTGCCCCCCAAGACAGTAAGACTCATCCAATCTCTCCTACTAGACAGACAATCCCAAGTACATGTAAACGACGAAACTTCATCACCCTTCTCACCACAAGCAGGAGTTGCGCAGGGAGGAATAATCTCCCCCCTGCTATACTCACTATACACCACTGACGTACCCACTACGACCAGACCAAACGAACAAGTCCAACTTTATGCAGATGACACGGCGTATTGGAATTCAGGACCATCTACAAGCACAATCAACCGTGAAGCGACGACCTTCCTGACGAAACTGCAACAGTGGATGCAGAAATGGCGCATAAAGCCTAACCCTAACAAAACCCAGTTAATCCTGTTCAGACACCGCGACATTCCCAAAAAGACGAAACAAAATCCGGACAACATCACGCTAACGCTGTGGGGAACTAGACTGAACATGACTGACAAAGCCAAGTACCTGGGAGTGACGTTAGACAAATACCTAAACCTAGACCAACACGTCAAAGACACACTCAACAAAGTCAGACAAAGACAATCCTTAATTAGACGAGTCCAGGGAAAATTCCACGGCTGCAATGACAAAACCGCCATCAATACTTACAAAACATTCGTCCGGCCCCTCTTCGAGTACGCTGCTGCCCCCCTAGCCTGCATGACGCGAACCAAAACAGAAAGACTATATCAGACCGAAAGACGCATTCTACGAAGCATTCTGAGACTGCCACCCACGACCCCCAGACAAGAAGCATACGAAGAAGCGAAGGTCACCCCCCTTCAGACGAGACTAGCGGTCCTACGCGCACGGTACGGCCGACGCATACTCACAACTCGCCCCGACCTCACACAGATATTCACAAACATACCTAGACACAAAAACAAACCAAAATTCAAATACACATTTCCACCACGAACAATTATACACAACATACTAGCAACACAACCAGACACCATACACGACCACGAACACTCTGCACAATTAACACTAATAGCAAACGAACCACCAACACCTCCACACCTACTGGCACTAGACCCAGATCCCGATCCAATATAACCTCCCAAACACCGGAACAACCCAAACATTGCACCGCCTCAAGCCAGGTAGCAGAGGTAACAGGTCACCCACTTAGCCTAAATGATAATAACTAAAATATCTCAGCTTCACAATGTCAACCATCGAAGTACAGATCGCCATAGCAATAGTGTACCATATATATCATCATCTTCCCAAATATATCAAAATTCAGTTCTATTAAAACTTCTCTGTTAACTTAAGCCTATCTCTTAAAACACCAAGTCAACCACCTCACCTTATTGTTGTACACCTAATTAAGTCCGACTGAGGACACCAAGAAACATAATCACTCAAATGTATAATAGATCTAAGTCCGACTGAGGACACCTAGTATCATAAGTTCTCAAATGTATTATAGACATAAGTAGATGTAAGTAATAGTTATAAGGACAATGTCAATAAAGAGGAAATATCAAGAAAATTGTTAAACTAAGGCCAAATAGAGCGAGAAGCTCTCCAATGGCCCGCCCATTACCCCTCAGGAATGGGAATGAAAAGTATAAAAAAAAAAATAAAAAAAAATAAAAAAAAAAGAAATTAAAAAAAATAAAAAAATAAAAAAATAAAAAAAAATAAAAAAAATAAAAATAAAAAAACTCGAGGAGCAGTCTCAGGTCGCACCTGATGAAGGTCTCGAGCTACGTGACCGAAATATCGTGCAAGTACGACGCTGATATCCGGCAGAACACCCGACAACCCAAGATGTCATTATTCAATGGATTGAATGTGTAATCATACTGGCCCTTTCCAAAATGTGTCAAGTTGCACAAATTATACTCATCGACAGAAAATGTGTAGCACAAATTATAAAGTACTCTGGCTGGTTTATTTGGAAAGGTACGTTGTTTCGTTGTTTCAGGTAGCTGGGGATCAACTGACGAAAGCACCTAGCAAAGGCGGCGTGGCTCTAACAGAGTGTGAGGGAAACTGTTCAGCCCTTGTAGTGAAAAATCTCATATGTACCCTCAAATTATCAGCTAGTCGGCCGGACTTATTAAAAGCAGGTGGGGGTATCGTGACAGAAAATAGAGATGACAGAAGGATGCCGCCAAATATAATTCGTGCCTTGCAAACCGCAACATATGATTTAGAGATGACTCTAAATGTAAGATTCTATACGTCAAAGAAGATAACCAAAACTGTTGGGATAAAACTCGATGCCCCCAGCAAACCAGATGAAACACAAAGACTTAAACTGGAAGACAGTCTGGTAAAATTTTGCAGACAAATCCTTAAGTTAAAGATTCGCTAAGCAGCTTACTTTTTTACAAACAATTTGATCCCGACCGATGCTCGACGCCACAGAATAAAACCAGTCATCAGTACAGCCAATATTGCGCAATATTTGGCACTGCCATACGCCGAACGGTACGTTGCTCCACAATTGCAGGTTTATGGAAAAGGATAAAGTTTAAAAACACCACAAATTAATGTGTATGGACGTAAAGGCGTTTTCAGAATCCAAACAAGAACACTCACATGGTTTTCATATTTCTTCATAAACTTCATCTTGAACGAGGGAGGAGAGTCTATACATGACCCGAAACAACAATTCAAGAACAGAGAAATGAGGTTAGCATTTTACATCTCGATGTTGGGTTCCCGCGTTGAGTTGCCGTCTTGGTCGGATTTTTTCTGCACGTGTCTGGATGTGCACGTTGTCATCATCATTTTACCACCATTGACGTGAACGTCAAGAGCGCAGCCGTGGATAACAAAATACATTGTTATACAATTCTCAGGGTTTAATCCATGCCACTTCGTAGCTCCATACTAATATTACAAATGCGAAATTAACTCAGTCCGTTACGTTTTCACTAATAAACCGCTGAGCCGACATCCATGACATTTGGCTTAATATAGCTTGAACCTAGATGAAGAAAACAGACTACTTTACAAAGTGTGTAATACAAGATATTTGTTGATTCGAAGAATATTACACAAATGAAGAAAAAAAAATTTACTCACTGAAAAAGCTATTACTCTTTCACTTTTGAACTGTATTATATTTGTCAAAACGCTTTTATTGGTTGATATCTTACACGTAATGCGTTCCAATGTAATCAGTACAACGCTTATTCAATTCTCAGCGTGAGTAATCCGTAGTTCTATACTAGTACCAGTATTATTAATTGTGAAAGTAACTCACTCTCTTACGTATTGGCGACTCTCCCGCTAAACCGATTCCGATGGTGTTTGGTATTGAGTTAGCTTGAACTCTGAGGAAGAACAGAGTCTACTTTAGAAAATTTTACCTTTCTGAGTTGCCGTATTGTTATCTTTTAACATACGGTATACGTGAGTGGTATGCAGAAGACGCGGCTGTTAGTGTTTATAGATAATTCCCAGACAGTGGAAATCGAATGTTATTGTGCGCGTGGTTCATAATATCGAGTTCCTACAGCACGTGGCGTAGTTGGAGGGTTTTGGTGGAGACACGTCAACAAAATCGGACGGTAAGCACGAGAACCGTATTTAAAACTGTTACTATAAGCCACGCAAACGCTAAGCGTCATTTAGCGCACAGTTCTAAGAGAGCTGAGGTTGCGGAAGTTATTCGAATCTAATAAACCTCAGGGCAGTCTCAGGAAGAAGTTAGATGAAGGTGATGAGGGCTTAAGAGCTACAGAGATTTTACAACAGTCACCAGCGCGTCGCATTTTAGCCGCTTACAGCTTCCAAGACGCTTGAAAAGTCACAATGTCGGAATCATTTTAATAAAGGCTGTACAACAAACAGTGAGTCTGTAATGGGACATCCTCCTCTAGCATTACCTGCCCTCAATAGCAGTTGTCGACACCAGTATCACTTTTCGAATTTTGGACAGGTCAATATTATCTCAGTTGCTTTTCTGAAAACTTTCATATAATTTTATACACAGTACGTTATATTTCAAGCAAAAATTTATGAAAAGGAATCACTTTATAAAATATTTTAGTCCCTATGTAATAATCGATAAGCACTAGTTCTGAATGTAGTTACAATTACTTTTTTAAAAAACATTTGAAATTAAGAATTATTGGCAGAATTTTAATTTCTATTGTTAATTACGCCATCCTGTACTGATTACTATATATATTTCTGCATTCATTTATGAAATAATAATAGAAATGAAAGCTAGTAGAAATTAATTTGTTAAGAAAAATTGGAAACCCTTTGCAGTATTGTTATTTCAGCAGAGTGCGGGGGTCGTAAGCATGCCTCTGAGGTGATCGGAAATATTTTGTATTTATGTGCGAACAACGTAATTTCGGCTGTGTTAATGTGAAAAATCAAAAGACTGTATAATACACTAAAATGTGAGAAAATATATTCACGTAAAAACAAAAATTCTGCAACAACAATCTTCAAATTTATTTCAATCCAACCGTGAGGACCTAAAACGAGAGAGAACTGCAGTCAACTCAACATGACAAGCTAAGTAAACTAGAAAGTTTATTGCAATCTTCGCACCTCTCAAATCTTCCTAAAAGACCTTGCTTATTGTTCAGTGTGGACGATAGATGGAAGTAGGAATAAGGGGGAAGATCACAAGTCGTACCTTTACATTAGGAACGTGGGAGGGTTTCAGTGGGGCTGCATTTGATTATGATCTATTAACTGAATATGTTTATCGTAATTTGTCATCATAGGGGGACCGATCAAAAATGTAGGCACCATAATGCATTAAAATGGAAGGGAGATACGACTGGTGTATGTTGCAATGTTGGCAAAATCTCTCATGCAGTACTAGGTTAGACTGCCAGACCCGTCAAAACTCTATTTCTACACGAATCTAATGAATCGAAGCAATTTTTAAATATAATTAGAAAATATAAATCATCGTTTGAGGGTGGACATGCAGCAAAATAATAAAAACGCTTTCATTATGTACCTACACACCGGCACAGAGATGTTTCTTACTCATACGCCTCTACACCACTATGTACAAAGACATACCATAAAATTACTAGCTTGCTTACTGACCCATCACTCATCATAACAAAACTACTGATACGCGAGCGAAGCAGCTAGTATGTGCATATTATATACATTAAAATGTGTAGGCTATGCCCGTCCGAATTTTCATTAGCGTATAGTGTGGAAAAGTGAAGTAAATCGATCTAGTACTTTTCGGGATTTTTGGTAAAAACGTTAAACAACAACTTGCCTTCATAGAATAGTGTAAATGTAGATAATATTGAACATTACCGAAAATATTTCAATCAATTTAATAACGAAGCTCACAACTTTTTAGGAAACTCGAAGTAGAGGTAAAATACTAACGCACTACATCTTACTATTTTCCATAACCGAGCGCCTCTACCAACTACAGTATCCAAATGACGTTGCATTTAGTACTACGATCCCCTGAAGTCTCTAGTCCCCGACATGTTATTAGCTGACATTTATTATTTATTATAATAAATGCTACCAAGAACGAAGCGTTTTTGAAAATCTTCGACGAGCCGTTGCCTTAAAACGTGCATTTTCGTAACACGATGTTGTTGTTGATGTTGTTGTTGTTGTTGTCCTAAGACTGGTTTGATGCAGCTCTCCATGCTACTCTATCCTGTACATGCTTCTTCATCTTCCAGTACCTACTGCAGCCTACATCCTTCTGAATCTGCTTAGTGTATTCACTCTTGGTCTCCCTCTACGATTTTTACCCCCCACGCTGCCCTCCAATACTAAATTGGTGATCACTCGATGTCTCTGAACATGTCCTACCAACCGATCCCTTCTTCTCGTCAAGTTGTGCCACAAGCTTCTCTTCTCCCCAATTCTATTCAATACCTCCTCATTAGTTATGTGATCTACCCATCTAATCTTCTGCATTCTTCTGTAGCACCACATTTCGAAAGCTTCTATTCTCTTCTTGTCCAAACTATTTATCGTCCATGTTTCACTTCCATAAATGGCTACATTCCATACAAATATTTTTCAGTAACGACGTCCTGACATTTAAATCTATACTCGATGTTAACAAATTTTTTTCTTCAGAAACGCTTTCCTTGCCATTGCCAGTCTACATTTTATATCCTCTCTACTTCGACCATCATCAGTTATTTTGCTCCCCAAATAGCAAAACTCCTTTATTACTTTAAGTATCTCATTTCCTAATCTAATTCCCTCAGCATCACCCGACTTAAATCGACTACGTTCCATTATCGTCGTTTTGCTTTTGTTGTTGTTCATCTTATACCCTCCTTTCAAGACACTGTTCATTCCGTTTAACTGCTCTTCCAAGTCATGACAATGTCATCAGCGAACCTCAAAGTTTTTATTTCTTCTCCATGGATTTTAATATCTACTCCGAACTTTTCTTTTGTTTCCTTTATTGCTTGCTCAATATACAGATTGAATAACATCGGGGATAGGCTACAACCCTGTCTCACTCCCTTCCCAACCACTGCTTCCCTTTCATACCCCCTCGACTCTTATAACTGCCATCTGGTTTCTGTACAAATTGTAAATAGAATTTCGCTCCCGGTATTTTAGCCCTGCCATCTTCAGAATTTGAAAGGGTATTCCAATCAACATTGTCAAAAGCTTTCTCTAAGCCTACAAATGCTAGAAACGTAGGTTTGCCTTTCCTTAATCTTTCTTCTAAGATAAGTCGTAGGGTCAGTATTGCCTCACGTGTTTCAATATTTCTACGGAAACCAAACTGATCTTCCCCGAGGTCGGCTTCTACCAGTTTTTCCATTCGTCTGTAAAGAATTCGCGTTAGTATTTTGCAGCTGTGACTTATTAAACTGATTGTTCGGTAAATTTCACATCTGTCGACACCTGCTTTCTTTGGAATTGGAATTATTATATTCTTCTTGAAGTCTGAGGGTATTTCGCCTGCTTCATACATCTCGCTCACCAGATGGTAAAGTTTTATCAGGACTGGCTCTCCCAAGGCTATCAGTAGTTCTAATGCAATGCTGTCTACTCCAGGGGCTTTGTTTCGACTCAGGTCTTTCAGTGCTCTGTCAAACTCTTCACGCAGTATCATATCTCCCATTTCATCTTCATCTACATCCTCTTCCATTTCTATACCATTGTCCTCAAGTACGCCCTTGTATAGACCCTCTATATACTCCTTCCGCCTTTCTGCTTTCCCTTCTTTGCTTAGAACTGGGTTTCCATCTGAGCTCTTGATATTCATGCAAGGGGTTCTCTTTTCTCCAAAGGTCTCTTTAATTTTCCTTGAGGCAGTATCTATCCTACTCCTAGTGAGATAAGCCTCTACATCCTTACATTTGTCCTCTAGCCATCCCTGCTTAGCCATTTTGCACTTCCTGTCAATATCATTTTTGAGACGTTTGTATTCCTTTTTGCGTGCTTCATTTACTGCATTTTCATATTTTCTCCTTTCATCAATTAAATTCAATATTTCTTCTGTTTCCCAAGGATTTCTTCTAGCCCTCGTCTTTTTACCTATTTGATCCTCCGCTACCTTCACTATTTCATCCCTCAAAGCTACCCATTCTTCTTCTGCTGCATTTCTTTCCCCCATTCCTGTCAGTTGTTCCCTTATGATCTCCCTGAAACTCTGTACAACCTCTGGTTCTTTCAGTTTATCCAGGTCCCATCTCCTTAAATTCCCACCTTTTTACAGTTTCTTGAGTTTTAATCTACAGTTCATAATCAATATATTGTGGTCAGAGTTCACATCTGCCCCCTGGAAATGTCTTACAATTTAAAACCTGGTTCCTAAATCTCTGTCTTAAAATGGTTCAAATGGCTCTGAGCACTATGGGACTTAACTTCTCAGGTCATCAGTCCCCTAGAACTTAGAACTACTTAAACCTAACTAACCTAAGGACATCACACACATCCATGCCCGAGGCAGGATTCGAACCTACGACCGTAGCGGTCGCGCGGTTCCAGACTGTAGCGCCTTTAACCGCTTGGCCACACCGGCCGGCAATCTCTGTCTTACCATTATATAATCTATCTGATACCTTTTAGTATCTCCAGGATTCTTCCATGTATACAACCTTCTTTTATGATTCTTGTACCAAGTGTTAGCTATGATTAAGTTATGCTCTGTGCAAAATTCTACCAGGCGGCTTCCTCTTTCATTTCTTAGCCCCAATCCATATTCACCTACTATGTTTCCTTCTCTCCCTTTTCCTACTCTCGAATTCCAATCAACCATGGGACTATTAAAAATGCTGTTTGTAGTAGCTTACCCGTACTCCTATTTTTTTATTCATTATTAAACCAACTCCTGCATTACCCCTATTTGATTTTGTATTTATAAGCCTGTATTCACCTGGACCAAAAGTCTTGTTCCTCCTGCCACCGAACTTCACTAATTCCCACTATATCTAACTTTGACCTATCCATTTCCCTTTTTACATTTTCTAACCTACCTGCCCGATTAAGGGATCTGACATTCCACGCTCTGATCCGTAGACGCCAGTTTTCTTACTCCTGATAACGATAATAATTAAATACGAAAACTCGTTGACCACCTATATGATGTTATTACATAAATCTCAGAGATCCTCAATGTGCTAGTGCATTAAAACAGCATATGTTCATATGATGTCATAATACAAGACACACCAAATGTGTGTTTTAACTGAAAACGACAAACACAATACGACGCCTCGTACAGTCTGCTTGTGACGTAGAGCGCGTTTGTGCCTCTTTTCTTTAAATGCACGCTTTAACGGCCATAAGCGTCAGTAACCTTTGAGACTGGTTCAAAATGGCTCTGAGCACTATGGGACTTAAGATCTGTGGTCATCAGTCCCCTAGAACTTAGAACTACTTAAACCTAACTAACCTAAGGACATCACACATATCCATGCCCGAGGCAGGATTCGAACCTGCGACCGTAGCGGTCACGCGGTTCCAGACTGAAGCGCCTAGAACCGCACGGCCACACCGGCCGGCTTTGAGACTGGACTTAGTGAGTTAAAGTTCGTCAAGAATGCCTTGAAGACCTCTATACCACAACGTCAACACCTCACTGAGTTTGAACGAGGGCTGTGAGAAACTGGACGTCCCTTCGGTGATATTGGAGAAAGACTTGGCAGGAATGTAGCCACTGAACATGATTCCTAGAAGCTGTGGTCACGAGACTGTAAGGTCGTAAGAAGACCGGGCTCCAAACAGCAACATAGCATTACCAAAAGGGAAGAGCACCATGTTCGGCGTATGTCTCTGGTACCTCATATGGCACAAGTCTGAGAAGCAATTGGCACCACCGTGACTCAACGAACTGTTATTAATCGTTTACAAAAAGGGCAGCACCGAGCCAGACGCCCTGTTGCGTGTCTTCCACTGACCCCAAACGACGGCGATTTGAGACCTGCGTGGTGTCAGGAGAGAGCACACTGGAGGGCAGGGTGGAGGTCTGTTGTGTTGCCTGATGATTTCTGGTGCTACCTCGGTGCCTCTGATGGCAGTCTTGTGCGTTCAAGACACAACAGTCCCACACCTGCAGTTATCGTCAGGGGTACGATTTCGTGTAACTCGTGATTACCCCACACATCCTGATTGAAAATTTCTACGTCAATCTGATGATTCGGTCTGTTCGGCTGCCATTCATGAACAGCATTCTGGGGGATGTTTCCTAAGAGGATAATGCTAGCCTAGATACCCAACAAGTTCTACAGTGTGTCGACACGTTGCCTTGGCGTGCTCCATCACCAGGTCCATCTCCAACTGAGCACATATGGGACATCATCGGACGAAAACTCCAGCATTATCTGCAAACAGCATTAACTGTTCCTGAATTGACGAACCAAGTGCATTAAGCGTAGAATTCCATCCCACATATTGACATCCTGCTCCTGTACAACACAACGGATGTACGTTTGCATGATTTCATTCAACATGTTGGCTGTTACAGCGGTATTAATGTTCCAGCATTTCACATTTGCAATGGTGTATCTCACGCATACATTAACCAGCGATCTTGCAAAGTTAATCATTTAAATATGCAACCTAGACAAACGCATACCCAAAGTGGTTCGAATCCAGAGAGTGGAAAAATATTTACTGCCGGTATTTGTCTGACAAGGGGAGGAGAGGTGGGAGTGTAATGTTCCTGATCAACAGACTGCACTAAGGTCCTGGTTTAAACATCAAACCTCCCCGCAATGTGTCATGAAGTGAGGGCATGTGACACTGTTGATGAAAATCCGTTCGACGGATGGGAACGTTAAGCTTGGCGGCCCCCTTGGTGCCATTTGCGAAGTGTACGATATGTGCCAGCATTGGTTTTTTACCTTCTCCCTTCTCTTCTCACCATCATCACCATCATCATCATCATTATTATACAATACAAACAATACATACACGTACTATTACAATGTAATGGAGCAGGTTGTAAATAAGTAAAGAACAGTATGTTGTGTGGACGCTGAGTGTTCATTAGATACGAAACTATCGTCAGAACCGCCACAGGGAAGTGTCATGGGATCCGATTTGTTCTCCATATACGTAAGTGATGTAACAAATCGGCTGTTTGCTGATGACAATGTACTGTATGGAACGGTGTCGATGTTGAGTGACTGTAAGAGGGTAAAGGGTGACTCGGGCCAGAATTTCTATTTGGTACGATGAGCGGAAGTTTGCTCTAAATGTGGAAGAATGTAAGCTGATGGAAATGAGCAGGAAAAACAATCACGTAATGTGCGATCAAAGTATCAGTGGGGTGTTGCTTGACACATTCACGTCTATTACAAAGGAAATGGAAATAGCACGTCGTTAGCAGTGAATGCGACTTAGAATGACTTCGGTTCATCGCGAGAATTCTAGGAAAGCGTGGCTCATCTATTAAAAAAACCAGGTGGGCTGCTAGATTTGATACAGGCAGGTTCGATCAATAGTCAAGTATTAGACAAATGCTCCACGAACCCAAATGGCCATCCCTGGAGGTAAGAAAGCGTTCTTCTCGCAAAGCACTGCCGAGAAAGTTTAGAGAAGGTAGCCAAAGAACAATACAACTTTATTAGTCTTCTAAACAAATACAGTAAACGTTTCTTAGAAGATACGAGCCATATCGTTTATGCTAGGTTAGTCACTGGCGTTCCCTGGTCTGCTGTACTACGGTATCAGCGACGTAACTGGAGATGTTCGTACGTGGACGTAGTCCGCGGTTCATACAGTGATGACTCGGCAGTTTGAACAAAGTATGCGAGACAGGAGGGCCAGCACGTGGCCAGTGTAATGCCCCGAGTGTGCTGTGAGCTCTGTGAATGGAACTATGACTGAATGACCGCTTGCACGGCCGGCGCTAATCCCACAGAAATGTCAGCTATGAACTCCCGATGCTGACTGCCTGGAGACGGTTATTTTTTCTTCGGGTGGTTGTGTGCTGAATAGCTATCACTTAAGTGGCTGGACTTTCTGGGTGACAGGTAAATGGGTAATTCATTCTTTATTTAAGCGTAAGAAGGGCTGTGGGCTCGGTGAGGTCCTTGAGCCTTTCTGGGGTGGGGGTTGAGACAATATGACATGTGGGTTGATTTCATTTGACTTTATTCAATGTTTCATTGAGGCGCCTTGACGATAGCTCGATGTAGCCGGATGCAGTGAATGTGCAGAGGCGACTGTCCACTTGTAGTCCAGTGTCCTCTAGAAGATCTCAAAGCGTCCACTTGTTCAAATGTTTGCGCGTTGGGGGTGATGATAAGTTCCTGATCAGTCGGCATGTCGAGTTCCTAGAGCAAATCACGAACCCTTGTCCGTCAGGGTGCCCTAAGGATGAGCTGAAGGCACGGATTTTATAATACCTGAAGTAATTTGATGTTGGATGCATTTGCTGTTCCCTAGTTGGAGCACCAATGTAACATGGACAGAAGAACTATGGCTTTACACACACATCAAAAAAAGTTTTGCATCACCTCGGTTCCGAGAGTTCCGGAACCTGTACAGAAAATCGGAATAGAGATCAACATAAATTTCATTTTCTCCCTTTTTATTGCTCATGAAAACCACTCATTCCATGTTGTACCACAATACAGCGAGACCTTCAGAGGTGGTGGTCCAGATTGCTGTACACACCGCTACCTCTAATACCCAGTGGCACGTCCTCTTGCACTGATGTATGCCTGCATTCGTCGTGGCATGGTATCCGCAAGTTCATGAAGGCACTGTTGGTCCAGATTGTCCCACTCCTCAACGGCGATTCGACGTAGATCCCTCAGAGTGGTTGGTGGGTCTTGTTGTCCACAAACAGCCCTTTTCAATCTGTCCCAGGCATGTTCGATAGGGTCATGTCTGGAGAACATGCTGGCCACCCTAGTCGAGATGTCGCTATCCCGAAGGAAGTCATACACAAGATGTGCACGATGGGGGCGCGAATTGCCGTCCATGAAGACGATGCTTCGCCAGTATGCTGCCGAAATGGTTGCACGCACTATCGGTCGGAGGATGGCATTCACATCGTTAAGTCGTTACGGCGCCTTCCATGACCACCAGCGGCGTACGTCAGCCTCACATAATACCACCCCAAAACAGCAGGGAAACTCCACCTTGCGGCACTCGCTGGACAGTGTGTCTAAGGCGTTCAGTCTGATCGGGTTGCCTCCAAACACGTTCTCCGACGATTGTCTGGTTGAAGGTATATGCGACACTTATCGGTGAAGAGATCGTGGTGCCAAACCCGAGCGGTCCATTCGGCATGTTCTTCGGCCCATTCGAACCGCGCTGCACGGTGTCGTGGTTTGCAAAGATGGACCTCGCCATGGACGGCGGGAGTGAAGTTGCACATCATGCAGCCTATTGCGCACAGTTTGAGTCGTAACACAACGTGCTGTGGTCTGCACGAAAAGCGTTATTGAACATGGTGGCGTTGCTGTCAGGGTTCCTCCGGGCCATAATCCGTAGGTAGCGGTCATCCACTGCAGTATTAACCCGTGGTCGGCCTGAGCGAGGCAGGTTATCGGCAGTTCTTATCTCTCTGTATTTCCTCCATGTCCGAACAACATCGTTTTGGTTCACTCTGAGACGCCTGGCCACTTCCCTTGTAGAGAGCCCTTCCTGGCACAAAGTGACAATGAGGACGCGATCGAACCGCTGTAGGCATCGTTGACCTACAGACAACACGAGCCGTGTACCTCCTTCTTGGTGTAAGACTGGAACTGATTGGCTGTCGGACCCCCTCCATATAATACGCAGTGCTCATGCATGTTTGTTTACATTATTTGGGCGGGTTTAATGACATCTCTGAACAGTCAAAGGGACTGTGTGATACAACGTCCATAGTCAACGCCTATATTCAGAAGTTCTGGGAACTGGGGCGATTGAAAACTTTTTTTGATGTGTGTAGATGCAGAGTTTTGTACAGACGTGTATGCTGGCCAAGATCGTAGATCTATCCAAGAATTTTCGTTGTCTTCTCAATTAGGTGGAGTTTGAACAGGAGCTTGCTGTCGAGATGCACACTTAGGTACTTTTGACACGGTTTGTTGAGATAATTTTCATTCTGCTCAATACTAGCCTCTCCCAAAGATCGGGTCTACGTCGTGTAAACATTACGGTCCTCGTTTCTTCTGTGTTGAGTCGAATGAGTTGGTCGGCTGCTCCGTTGGTGACTAGGTTGAGATGGAGCTGCATTCTGTTGATGATGAGGTTAACCCGTCTAGTGCTGGTGAGCAGGGCTGTATCGTCCATCCCAATCACTCTTCTCAGTAACGATGCCTCCGATTATGGAATGGGAGTAGTCTCTCCAACATCATCAACGGGATGGAGCACCCCACCGCATTTATCTTCAAGAATCTATCCACTGATCAATGAAACTATAGCCAAATTTCGAACGACGCCCTGGCCATCATCTTTTGTCTCAAAAAATTTGATGATTACGTATGCGATAGAAAATACACATTGCTAACTGACCATAAGCCACTTTTACCACTTTTCCTGGGCTCCACATCCATGCCCACCAAGAAGGCTCACAGCCTACAGTGGTGGGTACTATTTTTATCTTAATAATTATGACATTCAGTTGTGTCCACCACATAACACGCTACGTCGATCTTCAGAGACCTAGAATGTGATGAGGATCTAGAAGTATGTTTCCGTTTAGACAGCAATAGGCAGCCTCCTACTTTATGCAACACTGGTGGCCACACACTCCACAGATGGCCTAGTCTTCAGGGAGCTTCATCTGGCGTGGTGGAGGTGGCCCTCCGACCACAGACACTCCAGGAATACTGGCCAGAAGGCAACAGCTTTCCACCTCTCATGCTGTGTTGCTCCTGCAGGTGACAACTACCATGCCAGGGTGGTTATTTCGAGGTCACTATGACAACGGTGGCTTTACTCCACGAGCGGGGCCAGGGGAAGGTCCTTACCAAAAGGTTGGCTTGTCAGCTCGTATACTGGCGGGCCCGCGGTGCCTCCGTCACGGATATGGTTGCGGCTTGCACCACCTGTCAGAGCAAGCAGGCTGCACCATATCATTGATTATTCCCATGGTCAGATACTACTGCATCATAGTAGAGACTACACCTGAAATTTGGTGGACCGTTTCTGGGTCATATCTGGCTTATACCCATTGACGCACTGCAGGTTTTCCCTATGTCTCCTGTGTGTCGAACATCTCATCCCGTCAAATCATTCACAGCCTGGTAAAATTTATTTTAGCGGTAGGGCACTCAGAGACCTTGGTAACTTACAATCCGCAACAGTTCACTTCAGCCGAATTTACTTCCCTTTATGACAAGTATATCATGCAATTAATATACAGGGTGAACATTAATATAACGGACAAACTGCAGGGATGGATTCCAGACTGTGAATGGAGGAGAAAAGCTCCACAAACATGTGTGTGGAAATAGACGTGATTGCAACGATAACAAATCGTCTTGGCACACAGTACAGAACTGCATCGCACCCACGTCACACAACACGTTCAAAGTGGACTCCACGGACAGCAGGTGATGGGGATAGTAGCGGTTATCCTGTAGTAGAAGACACATAATCGTATTTTGGCTTACACTATGTTGGCGGGTAACTTTCCTGGAGCTTGTATTAGTTCGTCTCAATATCCTATCTCCTCCAGATCTGTTGCACGTACAGCCCCCCACCTTCCTGCATGTTCGTCTGTCTGAAAATAACCATGATCACTCAATCGCCCAAGAAGGGCTTGAAATGTTGTGTGATGTGTTGTAAGGTGTCAGGCAAATCCAACACCTTCCATGAAAACCCTGACATGATAAGCAAATCCAGTAGTATGTCACATAGCTCCGAATAAATCGTGACATTAAATTAACCGAAGTAATACGAGTAACGAGTGAGCAAATGGAATACCACAGACTAACACAAGAATGCCTAAATGCATGTCATACCTTCCCACAGTGAGACAGACGCAGTTCCGAGGGGAGAAACGAGAACAGAAGCCGAGAGCAGAACCGTGTTAAGCTGGAAGGCCCTATGATAAGGGACGGACGGACACCCACATCGCCAGCTAACCGCTAGGGCCACACCACCCGCAAGTTTTAGCGTGAGACTTTTTTGCGTCTCTGTTACGTTAGGACCACCCCCCAGCCCATGTTAAAAGCTAGAGCCCTCCAGAAGTACAGTATAGATCTTACGATAACGCTAAAAGGACCACACCAGCTGCAAGTTTTAGCGTGAGACACTTTCGCGTCTCTGTTACGTTGCAAACTTTAAAAACATTGCTCCACCACGAAAAGTATAACGTTTCTCATTGGATAGACAGAATTTCTGTAGGCGGAGCTTAAGGTTAACATTGAGACCCTGATTGGTCAGATTAAAACACAGCCAGATAGTTTTATTTAAACCAACTTCGGTAAATTGTAGTAAGGAGAAGTTAGGGGAGAGTTGCTTCCGAGAGGGCGAGCTGGACGGAGCTGCGCCAGCCGCCGCCCCCTGACAAACACCGACAAGGTAATGAACGCACGCGATGCCGCATTTTTGAGCGCATAAGGCTTCACTCAGAACTGCAGAAGTCTCATCTGTTACATCCCCTTTACATAATACTAGTGTCGATCGTCAATTAAAGCTCATGGTGTTCACATTTGCCACTTGAAGTAAAAATCTGAAAAGCGATAATTTTTCTGTTATATAGTTATTGAGAAGCCACATCAGCCACTGTAATTTACGACAAGTTAGATAAGTAATTAAAGATAATTGAGGGTCACTGTAGACCATTTTCATAGTTTTCTCTCTTGTGAAACTTAATTTAAACCTAGATTATAGATGTGATATGGCATAGGTCATCTTTTGATCCATTGTAGAACTTGGAAACCCATTCAGGGAATATTCGTTCACATTTTTGTTGAACGCAGTTGGTTTTTACCATCCCGTATTAAAACATTTCCTTTTATCAATAGTGCAATTTATAAACGATCTTTTGTGAGTAGAATAAAATTTCCAATGGTAAACTTAACTGGGAGTGCAGTGGAGCTGACGCTGAAATCATTAAGTATTTGATTATATCATCGCTAGTCTCACTGAACTTTTCTGAATTCTACATGTCATGTGTGGTCTGACGTCTCCTTACCAGAACATGTCTCAGGTTCAAACTAGTCAGTTCCCTAAAAAACACGCTCAGAGCGTCGTTGCGCGAAAGTGGTAGGGAGACACGATATAGAACAAACAGACACCACGCAGAATGTTTAGAGTGTTGGACGTGTGTGAGAGTGCTTGTTTGGGTATAACTGTGCTGCCTCTCGACCGTTTCGATCTGTGGTCATACACAAACACTATCCTGGCTTGTTCCCGACACATATGCCAGACCATTGTGCTGCTTACAGTATTCTGCGTCAATCACACAACCTGCAACACACAAGGAACATACAGCACGTGGTCAAAGGAAGTCATTCGTCAGAGCCATCTACTGTGGCAATGATGGATTTCCAGACATTTGGTCATAGGACCTTTTTTCCTTCATTTCCAGTCAGGAATTCGTCCCTGCAGTTTGTCCGTTTTATTAATGTCAACCTGCATACAACACCTTTCCATGCAGTTTCTAATAGCCTTCCAGTACGATTTGCCAGCACATTTAAGAATCATATATCAAAATCTTCCAAGTTCCATATCATTCCACTCCGCAAGAGGGAGCCTCACCAGCAGAAAAATTACTTGTTGGACCCCATGGATCACAAATACAATCATCCATCTGTCAGTCAATCAGCAAACATCGTGAAAAACTTATCACCTTTATACGCTTCCAAATCCTTTTTGGGCCCTCGCATTTTCTCACATATGTCAACAGTGGCTCCCTGGAAAAGTAATAAAATCCCTCGAAAGGGCTATGGCGGAAGTCACACTGAAGAATGGCACGGTGTTCCAGAAACATGTCAACCAAAACGCCACAAAGACAAAATCCGAAATACAAAATGGTTACATCTCATTCTTTTTGCAGAGACGGAGACTCAGGAGAAGTCACAACGAATCAGCACTCAGTCGTCTCAGCTGCAGCCATCAACCACTTCTGCAGGCCGGACTGTACCTGCAGAACTGACGCCGATGGAGGTGGATGTCATTCGACAATCTTCCTTGCCAACCGTCGAGGACGCACAGCAGCACAGGAAGATACACTATGTGATCAAAAGTATCCGGACACCCCCAAAATCATACGTTTTTCATATTAGGTGCATTGTGCTGCCACTTACTACCAGGTACTTCATATCAACGACCTCAGTAGTCAGACACCGTGACAGAGCAGAATGGGGCGCTCCGCGGAACTCACGGACTTCCAGTGTGGTCACGTGATTGGGTGTCACTTATGTCATATGTCTGTACCCGAGATTTCCACATTCCTAAACATCCCTAGGTCCACTGCTTCCGATGTCATAGTGAAGTGGAATCGTCAAGAGACATGTACAGCACAAAAGCGTACAGGCCGACCTCGTCTGTTGACTGATAGATACCACCGACAGTTGAACAGGGTCGTAATGTGTAATAGGCAGACATCTATGCAGACAATCACACAGGAATTCCAAACCGCATCAGGATCCACTGCAAGTACTATGACAGGCGGGAGGTGAGAAAACTTGGATTTCATGGTCGAGCGGCTCCTCATAAGCCACAAATCACGCTGGGAAATGCCAAATGACGCCTCGCTTGGTGAGAGGAGCGTAAACATTGGGCGATTGAACAGTGGAAAAACGTTGTGTGGAGTGACGAAGTGGGTATGGCGAATGCCCAGTGAACGTCATCTGCCAGCGTGTGTAGTGCCAACAGTAAAATTCGGAGGCAGTGGTGTTATGTTGTGGTCGTGTTTTTCATGGAGGGGGCTTGCACCCGTTGTTTTGCGTGGCACTATCACAGCACAGGCCTACATTGATGTTTTAAGCACCTTCTTGCTTCCCACTGTTGAAGATCAATACGGGGATAGTGATTGCATCTTTCAACACAATCGAGCACTTATTCATAATGCACGGCCTGTGGCGGAGAGGCTACATGAGAATAACATCCTTGTAATGGACTGGCCTGCACAGTCCTGACCTAAATCCAATAGACCATCTTTGGGATGTTTTGGAACGCCGAATTCATGCCAGGTTTCGCCCGACATCGATGCCTCTCCTCAGTGCAGCACTCTGAAGAATGGACTGCCATTCCCCAAGAAGAAGCTGCTGACAAACCTGTCTTCGTTGGTGTGGATGTCGTAAAACCTGGCTCAAATTACTCTTGTAGTACACTAACTATAGATTGTTGCAATGGAACTGCAACAAAAGAACTTAAAGCTTTTGTGGAACTTTGTCCGTTGATGGAAGAACTGAACGTTTAGTTGAACTTTGTTTAAAGACAGTCTCAAGGAGACCTAGCATTTTTATTTTGTGTTATTAACTTGTTTATAAACCTGGCCTTCAGCCAGTGACTTTGACTTGTCAATTTACTATTATCATCCGTCCGAGTAGAAGAATAGTGTTTCTTGGTTTTGTTAATAATCTTTGTGAAGGCTCCTCGACTGTTTGTGTCACGTAAGGTGAATTCTTCATTTACGATGAAAACATTTACTCAGCGTTCAGGAAAACGATGGATCAGTGGTACTTCCTTTGCGAACTTAAGTTTTGGTAGGTGATTCACCTTTACGTACACTTCCACTATCACGATGAGAGCACTGTAGCTCCACGGTGACAGGAAACAGAAGTTGCGTGCGAACCAACCCCTTAACCTCGTTATCCCGTACTGCACAGCTGGTTGCCCGTTTCGCAGAAGCTGCAAGCATTGTTCGTGTAGCATCTGGTTGTTTTCAACGTGTTAGACAATCATTGGCGTGCAGATGCCAGTTGGGCATTAATATGAATGAATAACATTTTCAGCAACGTCTCTAAAACAATATTCATCACTCGGCAGAGTCGGCAGCTCGTGGTCCAGTGGCTAGCGTTGCTGCCTCTGGATCACAGAGTCCCGGGTTCAATTCCTGGCCGGGTCGGGGATTTTCTCTGCCTGGTGACTGGGCGTTTGTGCTGACATCATCATCATCATCATCATCATCATCATCATCATCATCATCATCATCATTCCTGACAGTGGCTGGATTGTATTGCGTAAAAAGTTGACTGTGTAAAAAATGGGACTTGGTACGGGTGATGATGACTGCGCAGCTGAGCGCCCCACAAACCAAACATCACCATCATCACTCAGCAGTTTGAACATTGTGTCTGAAAATCATTACATCAAAACCTTCATGAACCTCAGGCGAAAAAGTTGCACCTGCGACATTTTCTGTCACGTAAGGTTCAAATGGCTCTGAACGCTATGGGAGTTAACATCTGAGGTCATCAGTCCCCTAGAACTTAGAACTATTTAAACCTAACTAACCTAAGGACATCACACACATCCATGCCCTTGGCAGGATTCGAACCTGCGACCGTAGCAGTTGCGCGGTTCCGGGCTGAAGCGCCTAGAACCGCTCGGCCACCACGGCCGGCTGTCAGGTAAAGAAGTGTTTCTTTTATCTCCTCTAAACATTCTAAGATTCTGTAAACGTAGATTTTCTTACATTCTATATGTCAATGGTTTACGTGTCTGGTGCTACCCTTGGATCCATCGTTGCGAAGTCTAGTGATTGTGCAGTGGCAGCTTTTCTAGTTGAGAAGATGTGAATGCCTGAGGTGGTCAACATCTCAAGTCTCTTGCCCCTATCGTATCAACTTAACAGCTTGTTGTAGAATGTTCTCTCCTGTTATATGATGCAATTTGGAATTGATAGTTATCGGACTGACCCGCACTCCCGCAGAATCGTCTTAACCAATGAGTTGTGCGATGTAGTAAATACAGAGTGACAAATCCTCGAAAAATTGTTTCTAGTTACAGAACGAAACTACTTAAATAATGATTGACTGTGCGAGCCAACAATTATGGCAATATAAATGGGTCAACAAACAAAGCAACGAATACAGCATATGATATCACCAGGAAAACAAAATAATATTTAAATCTATTGATATGGTGACGAAACGAGAAGAAGATGTAAACTTCACAACAGAATACCTAAATTCTGATCAATCTTTCCGGTAGGCTCGAGCACAAAAACTTATAAACAACATCATGTATGGGAAATATTAACCGGAAAAGAAGAAGGTAAGTCAATATTCGTAACACTTACCATTGAATTTCCTGTAAGGCTAGCGTGCACTCGTTTTCTCGCATGGATAATAGCATGTATTGTGTTTACGTATTTAGCAATCACGAAACTTATTCGTCTTTGCAGTAGAAAGCGAAACGCCAGATATTTTTCAGTAGAATATACTGTGAATAAGTTATATGCTAGACAAATTAAACGATGAATTACACATTTCCTTCAACTGAAGAAAGTAAATGGGAAAAGTACCACTTTTCAGCTAGGCTAGTGATTTTATAATAGAGCAGTTTTCTGGAAATTATTTTAAATGATTAATTATGTCGCTTTATGCTCTTTCTCTTGAAATTCAGTATTCTTGCATAAAAACGGAAATGTAATTTAAATAATTTGTTAGTCCGCTAAAACGACCCATTCGAGTGATGTGATCCCTGTGACTTCACTGGCTATCTTCTACTGTAGTAATGCTAATACACAGTGATGTCTTGTTTTGGAATATACGTTTCGGAGAATAGGTTACAAATGATGTGTGGTACCGTATTGTACAAATACATCTATAAAAACTTCGGAAAAGTCGTTTTTGAGTATTCCAGAGAATGAGAATTTGCACAGAATGTGGCTGCACTGCACCGGCAAATTGCCACCACGTCGACGCACAAGTTTACTAACTTAACTCAGAAGCTAACATTTACTTGCCTCCGAGATACGTTCTTCCACTGTTACAAAGAAGGATGGCGTCATTCAACGAAATTAAGCTCCCTGTGAACACTGTCGTTTTGCACAACAACACGTCAGTTGTTCGAGCGGTAGACAGTCGAATTTTACGAGTTGGAGTCCACACGTCGCTAGTTCTAATCTAACCGGAAAGAACATTTTAACTTATTTGTAAAACGACTCGATAGTCCTCTCATAATGCTAACCAAATCACAATCAGAAAACCACCATGAAACTTCCTGGCAGATTAAAACTGTGTGCAGGACCGAGACTCGAACTCGGGACTTTTGCCTTTCGCGGGCAAGTGCTCTACCAACTGAGCTACCCAAGCACGACACAATATTATTCTGTTTTTGATCGGTATGGTAGTTTTCTCCAGGCTGTGACTAAGCCATGTCTCCACAATATCCTTTCTTCCAAGAGTGCTAGTTGTGTAAGGTTCGCAGGAGAGCTTCTGTAAAGTTAGGTAGGAGACGGGGCACTGGCAGAAGTAAAGCTGTGAGGACGGGGTGTTTTCCTTGCTGTTTAAATGCGCTTATAGTTGCAGTCGCTGTTCACGCACGCTACGTTCAAGAAGTTTCTTGTTAATGTGACCACACACTTTTTGCTGTATGAGAAACAATGTTTTTATCTTTGTGTTGTCCAACTAGAATCTTCACTGTTTAAACTTTTGTCGTTTCAACATCTTGCACAAAGATGAAGTACGTCTGCTTCAGACGTCAACGTTAGTTTACACTCACAAACGTCACAGCCCTTTGTAATATTAGTAATTTTCGCGTCACAAACATTAATATAGCTCAATAGTAAACGCCTGATAGCCTAAAGTTATCGAATAATTGTAAAGTAAAAGAAATGAACCTTCGCATAGCAGTGACGGAGTCTACTATTCTTTATCTTTGTCGTTCTTGCGCGGTGCCTGTAAATCTTTATGTACATGTATCGATTAATGGTATAAAAAAGAATTCTGTTGTTTCAAGACAAATGAGGATTTTGGCATCTCACCTTTTACTGTTTGTATTCTATGAAAGGCGGACGCGGACTTTCTGCGTTCAGCAACTGTATTTTATATTTTATGTGAAAATAGTGAGTGAATATGCTAATTGTTATTTTTTTTTTTTCAATCAGAAAACATGTAGTTTCTTGTAACTGATTACGAACAGACAGCATCAAGAGGACATTTTGACTGTTATGCATAAAGTATTTAACCACAATGGTCATCTATTGTAATTTAATATGAAAAGGTACGTAGCATTAAAAAAAACGTGTGTTACAGATAAGTGTGCTTATTTTAGTAAATTAACCTTGATGATTTCTATCTCCTCATTCACTCAATTGATAATTATTTTGTGTTAGTTCATCACCAGAAATTACGATCACGCTGATGGGCCGAACGCAGCATGAGGCAGAAGGAACATTATCGTTTTCCTATTATTTCTGAGCCAATTTTTTTTTTCAATTGTATAGTGTTGCATTTCTTTAAAAGTCCATAAATCTTCTGGTCCCTTAGTGTTGTTCCGGGTATGACTACAGCGCGGATATAAAAATGCATAGAAATGATAATGTTTCTCTTATTCAGATATTTAATGCTCAACGTATGTTATTATAGTGGTGTAATCAATTCCTGATTCTATTGCCAAGTGACCCACCAAAATATCCACTTTTTCCACATTTTTTAAAAAAAATATAAAATAACAATTCTTTTTCTTTTTTTGCCCCCCCCCCCCCCCTCCAAGAGCAACGTTACACCTTACGTTTGCGTCATCTGCATGTTACACACACTTTATATCTTTCCGTATGAGCCGTGCGGTTCTAGGCGCTTCAGTCTGGAACCGCGTGACCGCTACGGTCGCAGGTTCGAATCCTGCCTCGGGCATGGATGTGTGTGATGTCCTTAGGTTAGTTAGGTTTAAGTAGTTCTAAGTTCTAGGGGACTGATGACCACAGATGTTAAGTCCCATAGTGCTCAGAGCCATTTGAACCATCTCCGTATGACCTCATTACCCGACACCTCGTCGTACTGTGGGCGTATAGTGACATTGTCACTACTAGTAATGCTTTCCAAAAAGGTGAATCGTTTGTTCGCAAAGTAAATGCGTTTATCCTCTGTTGTCCATTTGTCAGTATGAAGCTATGTATAATGTATGTATAATACGTCCCACAATCGAAAGAACTGCTACAATCAGTTTTTGCGCTATTTTCGTATTTCGCGTAAAACCTTTAAAAACACATGACCGTCCTTGGATTCCAATATGTGAGCTCTTTCTCTGCAGTCGGATGCGTTATCCGCTGCGCCACCGAACGCCTGTTAGAAGCAGGTTGTCT
Organism: Schistocerca serialis cubense; assembly: GCF_023864345.2. NCBI lineage: Eukaryota > Metazoa > Arthropoda > Insecta > Orthoptera > Acrididae > Schistocerca > Schistocerca serialis. The sequence goes on along the minus strand of NC_064646.1, from coordinate 467,291,407 downwards.
GCTGAGTGTGTTCTACAGGTGAAATCAGCACTAAGTTGTGCTAGAATAATTATATTTTGCTTTGGATCGTACCTCATGATTGACAGTCTACAATCTAGTTATTATATACGGACCCATTTGCAAAAGTTGTACAGTTACTTAGCTCTGAGCGAGTTAAAAGATGTTGCAGAATGTCCGTCGTTGCACATATCGCCGTTCTAAATGGATAGAGCATAAACGCATATACTTTCGCATGGCTTCCTGTATCACTGTTCACAAAATTCCTTTCTTTGTTACTTAAAAGTTGTAACTGCGTTTTCCATCACTAAATAGTTGAACTGTTTTCAGAAAAAGTATGCAAAAACCTCGTAACTTCGGCTAACGCTGCTATAACAGACGTATAGCTTTGACTTACTCCTAGCCTGTGACATCACCCGAACATGAGCCAACAGCATAGCGTTTCCGATAACGTGACCAGATCCAGATATTTAATGATTTTTAAGCTTTAAATACATAAAAGTAACAGATATTTTGTGAGAACATTGACAGTAAATGCCATTTAAACGTTGTAATCAATCACATTAAAAACCATCTGTGAACATTTTTAACATAGGAAAATAACCTAGTGTTTGGTTACATTCTTTATTTGTGACTCGAGATAAAGACTTACTGATATCAGGGATAAAACAGTACTCTATTATTAGAAACGATGCATCCTTACGCATGGATCCAATATTCAGGGCGACTTTGATAAATGGGGAAGAAGTGCAGGAAATGATACCAGAGAGCAGAAATAGCAAAAAAAGGTCATACAAACACACGGCCAGAAATGCATGGTGTCTATACTACGAAGTATTACTAAGTCACGGTGCCTATAAAGTGCAATGACGTGATGTAAGGAGATCACCACCAGACAAGCAGTTCCAAGTGACCTCGATGGGCCTCTAAACATGCATGGACAATACGCAGCAGCAAGTGGCACCCACCTTCGAATGCGCTACCCTGCAACTGAGAGAAGTCACAGACTGCACGAATGCACTGCATTAGTGCCTGCATATCTGGGTTGGGGTTGGGTTGTTTGGGAAGGAGACCAGACAGCGAGGTCATCGGTCTCATCAGATTAGGGAAGGACTGGGAAGGAAGTCGGCCGTGCCCTTTGAAAGGAACCATCCCGGCATTTTCCTGGAGCGATATAGAGAAATCACGGAAAACCTAAATCAAGATGACCGGACGCGGGATTGAACCGTCGTCCTCCCGAATGCGAGTCCAGTGTGCTAACCATTGCGCCACCTCGCTCGGTTTTAAGGGTTAGTGTCTAGCGACCAGGTGGTACATGCAACTGGATCACTTCGTCCGATCCATCACACAGGATAGGTGTTGTGAGATGCCTCCGCAGAGAAATGTGGAAGTGAGCTGTAGCACCGTCACGTAGAAACCACATTATGCCAATTACCGAGGAAGACACGTCTTCCAGCAGGGGTTGCTGGGTCACCTGTACGAAGAGCAGATATGGCTCGCACGTGACGCGTATTGGAAGGACGGTTGGCCCCACGAGGTGCTCCCAATAAAAACCACTCACACACTGGCGCTAAACCGGTGCCGACGGTTCGTTACCAAAGTACCGAGACGATCCTCTGTAGCCTACATGTGGATATGGTGAAGGTCGAAACCTCCGCTGTCAAAGATCTTTTATCTCAACCTGCAAGGGGGTGTGGTGGTGGTGGTTAGTGTTTAACGTCCCGTCGACGACGAGGTCATTAGAGACGGAGCGCAAGCTCGGTTTAGGGAAGGATTCGGAAGGAAATCGGCAGTGCCCTTTCAAAGGAACCATCCCGGCATTTGCCTGAAACGATTTAGGGAAATCACGGAAAACCTAAATCAGGATGGCCGGAGACGGGATTGAACCGTGCAAGGGGGTGTGCCTGCCCGGCTAGCCGCGCCGACTAATGCGCTGCTTCCCGTGTGGGAAGGCGTGCCGGTCCCCAGCACCAATCCGCCCGACGGATTGGTGTCGATGTCTGGTGTGCCGGCCAGCCTGTGGATGGTTTTCAAGGCGGTTTTCCATCTGCCTCGGCGAATGCAGACTGTTTCTCTTCATTCCGCCTCAGTTATACTATGTCGGCGGTTGATGTGCAAACAGTGTGTCCACGTACGCGTACACCATAATTAGAAATTCTTCCAATCTATATGCGGCATACAACAAACCAGTGCTTAACAGTATTAGTTAAAAACAGTCTTAGTTGCAATTTTAGTTTTTTAATTTTTCAACTACGTGCTTCGCCTTATTTAGGCATCTTCAGGTTATAAAGGATACTTCTAAGAAATACCCAATTAAGATAACCTGAAGATGCCTAAATAAGGCGAAATGCGTAGTTGAAAAATAAACTAAAATTGCAACCAAGAATGTTTTTAATCAAAATATCCACGGGTATGCTGCCGGTCTATAGTGTCCAACGGGCACAATATTTCGGCGATCATACATGTCGCCATCATCAGGTGAACTGACGGACTGAGCTCCTGTTTTTAACCTATACACCATAATTACTGTACCACGCAAACATTTGGGGTTACACTTGCCTGGTATGAGACGTTCCCGGGCGGGTCCACTGGGTGCCGAACCGCACAATAACTGTGGGTTCAGTGTGGGGCGGCAGTGGGGTGGGTGGACTGCTGTGTCCTATTGTGGGGCTACGGCGGGACGAAGTCCCTGTGTCGTTTCTAGGTCCTTGGTTCAATACACAAGGGGGTGTACCTTTGCATTTCCTGTCGTATGTCGATATGACCTCTCTTGCTCCTTACCCTCGGGGGACCATTTCCCGCAGTTGTGATTCGAGAGTTGTGCTGGTCACTTACCGTCGGGTAGAGCTCCCACATGGAGAAGACGACGTCGGTGATGGTGCGGTAGAGCTTCTGGTGCAGGAGGGCGAGCGGCAGCAGCGGGCAGAAGATGAAGAGGAATCCGGCGCAGATGCTGCTGTACCAGAGCGCCACGAAGCACAGGCCGCGGCAGAGGCGCGCCGCCGCCTGCCCAGCCGCCCACACTCCCTGCATGCCGGGCCGCGCCGCAGCGCCTCAGCCTCAGGGGGAACGCGTCTCCTGTGGGACACCACCAAACATCACCACCTGCCCAGCCACCCACACACCCTGCATGCCGCGCCGCAGCGCCTCAGCCTCAGGGGGAACGCGTCTCCTGTGGGACACCACCAAACATCACCGCCTGCCCAGCCGCCCACACTCCCTGCATGCCGCGCCGCAGAACCTCAGCCTCAGGGGGAACGCGTCTCCTGTGGGACACCACCAAACATCACCACCTGCCCAGCCACCCACACTCCCTGCATGCCGCGCCGCAGCGCCTCAGCCTCAGGGGGAACGCGTCTCCTGTGGGACACCACCAAACATCACCACCTGCCCAGCCACCCACACACCTTGCATGCTGCGCCGCAGCGCCTCAGCCTCAGGGGGAACGCGTCTCCTGTGGGACACCACCAAACATCACCACCTGCCCAGCCACCCACACACCTTGCATGCTGCGCCGCAGCGCCCCACCCTCAGGGGAAACACGTCTCCTGTGGGACACCACCAAACATCACTGCCTGCCCAGCTGCCCACACTCCCTGCATGCCGCGCTGCTGAACCTCAGCCTCAGGGGGAACGCGTCTCCTGTGGGACACCACCAAACATCACCACCTGCCCAGCCACCCACACTCCCTGCATGCCGCGCCGCAGCGCCTCAGCCTCAGGGGGAACGCGTCTCCTGTGGGACACCACCAAACATCACCACCTGCCCAGCTGCCCACACTCCCTGCATGCCGCGCCGCGCCGCAGCGCCTCAGCCTCAGGGGGAACGCGTCTCCTGTGGGACACCACCAAACATCACCACCTGCCCAGCCACCCACACACCCTGCATGCCGCGCCGCAGCGCCTCAGCCTCAGGGGGAATGCGTCTCCTGTGGGACACCACCAAACATCACCGCCTGCCCAGCCGCCCACACTCCCTGCATGCCGCGCCGCAGAACCTCAGCCTCAGGGGGAACGCGTCTCCTGTGGGACACCACCAAACATCACCACCTGCCCAGCCACCCACACTCCCTGCATGCCGCGCCGCAGCGCCTCAGCCTCAGGGGGAACGCGTCTCCTGTGGGACACCACCAAACATCACCACCTGCCCAGCCACCCACACACCTTGCATGCTGCGCCGCAGCGCCTCAGCCTCAGGGGGAACGCGTCTCCTGTGGGACACCACCAAACATCACCACCTGCCCAGCCACCCACACACCTTGCATGCTGCGCCGCAGCGCCCCACCCTCAGGGGAAACACGTCTCCTGTGGGACACCACCAAACATCACTGCCTGCCCAGCTGCCCACACTCCCTGCATGCCGCGCCGCAGCACCTCAGCCTCAGGGGGAACGCGTCTCCTGTGGGACACCACCAAACATCACCACCTGCCCAGCGACCCACACACCTTGCATGCTGCGCCGCAGCGCCCCACCCTCAGGGGAAACACGTCTCCTGTGGGACACCACCAAACATCACCACCTGCCCAGCCACCCACACACCTTGCATGCTGCGCCGCAGCGCCTCAGCCTCAGGGGGAACGCGTCTCCTGTGGGACACCACCAAACATCACCACCTGCCCAGCCACCCACACACCTTGCATGCTGCGCCGCAGCGCCCCACCCTCAGGGGAAACACGTCTCCTGTGGGACACCACCAAACATCACTGCCTGCCCAGCTGCCCACACTCCCTGCATGCCGCGCCGCAGCACCTCAGCCTCAGGGGGAACGCGTCTCCTGTGGGACACCACCAAACATCACCACCTGCCCAGCGACCCACACACCTTGCATGCTGCGCCGCAGCGCCTCAGCCTCAGGGGGAACGCGTCTCCTGTGGGACACCACCAAACATCACCACCTGCCCAGCCACCCACACACCTTGCATGCTGCGCCGCAGCGCCCCACCCTCAGGGGAAACACGTCTCCTGTGGGACACCACCAAACATCACTGCCTGCCCAGCTGCCCACACTCCCTGCATGCCGCGCCGCAGCACCTCAGCCTCAGGGGGAACGCGTCTCCTTTGGGACACCACCAAACATCACCACCTGCCCAGCGACCCACACACCTTGCATGCTGCGCCGCAGCGCCTCAGCCTCAGGGGGAACGCGTCTCCTGTGGGACACCACCAAACATCACCACCTGCCCAGCCACCCACACACCTTGCATGCTGCGCCGCAGCGCCCCACCCTCAGGGGAAACACGTCTCCTGTGGGACACCACCAAACATCACTGCCTGCCCAGCTGCCCACACTCCCTGCATGCCGCGCCGCAGCACCTCAGCCTCAGGGGGAACGCGTCTCCTGTGGGACACCACCAAACATCACCACCTGCCCAGCCACCCACACACCTTGCATGCTGCGCCGCAGCGCCTCAGCCTCAGGGGGAACGCGTCTCCTGTGGGACACCACCAAACATCACCACCTGCCCAGCCACCCACACACCTTGCATGCTGCGCCGCAGCGCCCCACCCTCAGGGGAAACACGTCTCCTGTGGGACACCACCAAACATCACCGCCTGCCCAGCTGCCCACACTCCCTGCATGCCGCGCCGCAGAACCTCAGCCTCAGGGGGAACGCGTCTCCTGTGGGACACCACCAAACATCACCACCTGCCCAGCCACCCACACACCTTGCATGCTGCGCCGCAGCGCCTCAGCCTCAGGGGGAACGCGTCTCCTGTGGGACACCACCAAACATCACCACCTGCCCAGCCACCCACACACCTTGCATGCTGCGCCGCAGCGCCCCACCCTCAGGGGAAACACGTCTCCTGTGGGACACCACCAAACATCACTGCCTGCCCAGCTGCCCACACTTCCTGCATGCCGCGCCGCAGCACCTCAGCCTCAGGGGGAACGCGTCTCCTGTGGGACACCACCAAACATCACCACCTGCCCAGCGACCCACACACCTTGCATGCTGCGCCGCAGCGCCCCACCCTCAGGGGAAACACGTCTCCTGTGGGACACCACCAAACATCACCGCCTGCCCAGCTGCCCACACTCCCTGCATGCCGCGCCGCGCCGCAGCGCCTCAGCCTCAGGGGGAACGCGTCTCCTGTGGGACACCACCAAACATCACCACCTGCCCAGCCACCCACACACCTTACATGCTGCGCCGCAGCGCCCCACCCTCAGGGGAAACACGTCTCCTGTGGGACACCACCAAACATCACCGCCTGCCCAGCCGCCAACACTCCCTGCATGCCGTGCCGCGCCGCAGCGCCTCAGCCTCAGGGGGAACACGTCTCCTGTGGGACACCACCAAACATCACCACCTGCCCAGCCACCCACACACCTTGCATGCTGCGCCGCAGCGCCCCACCCTCAGGGGAAACACGTCTCCTGTGGGACACCACCAAACATCACCGCCTGCCCAGCCGCCCACACTCCCTGCATGCCGCGCCGCAGCGCCTCAGCCTCAGGGGGAACGCGTCTCCTGTGGGACACCACCAAACATCACCACCTGCCCAGCCACCCACGCATGCTGCGCCGCAGCGCCCCACCCTCAGGGGAAACACGTCTCCTGTGGGACACCACCAAACATCACCGCCTGCCCAGCCGCCCACACTCCCTGCATGCCGCGCCGCAGCGACTCAGCCTCAGGGGGAACGCGTCTCCTGTGGGACACCACCAAACATCACCACCTGCCCAGCCACCCACACACCTTGCATGCTGCGCCGCAGCGCCTCACCCTCAGGGGAAACACGTCTCCTGTGGGACACCACCAAACATCACCACCTGCCCAGCCACCACCCTCACACCTGCTGCACTGCGCTGGAGAGCCTCAGCACCAGGGCGAACACGCCTCCTGTGGGGCAGCGCACCACAGGATCATGCTACCTTACACTCATCTTATTGCAGGAACAATTCTGAGCTTAACGTTTCAGCTTCCAGTGTTGGAGAGATCATCAGACACTATAACGACTAAGAAACTAGTTACACTCTCGACCGAGCTCAGCGAGTAAACCACATCTGAGGAGGTACACAGTGCACCGTGTAGGCTCGTCGCATCCAGTGTGTCTGGTCTCACCCTGTATACATTTACAACATGGAACATTATGAGCATCTGCCTAATACTGTGTCGCTCCTTCGTTCCTGGAACACTGTACAGCAGCGATTCTGCATGTCTTGGATTCCACAAATCTTCATTAGGTTTTTGGAGATGAGTGGTACCAGACGTCTATGCAGAGGTTTTGTGGTTCCTTCAAATTATGGACCAGTGCTTTCTAGGTGTGGAACTGCAGCTCAGTAGCATGCAAGATTTTTCCGTTGATTTTGGATCAGTATCAATTGCTTCCCTAGCACTATAGTGCTCCCCAGCTACTATAACAACCCTCTGGTCTTGTGACACAGCCAGATAATATGATGTAAAATACAATCACTTTTGGGTAAGACATCAATCATAAAAGAGAGCTGGTAGTCGCAGTAATGTTTACATTGGCGACACCTGTTTCTCTCCCGATTTGTGTTGAAAAGATGCGGATTTTGTTGTGAGACAAATGGAACTGTCCCACTTCAGGCCCTATAGTTTCAGCAAGTCCCGATAGCTCGCGGCACTATACGTAACCATTAAAATGGCATAGACCTGCCATTGAGTTTCGTTTGGCTTAAAACCAGAGCATTACTGATATTCAAAGGCACTTTCAGAATGTCTACAGAGACCTGGCAGTGAACAAAAGCGCATTGAGTCGTTGGGCGAGGCGTCTGTCGTCATCGCAACGAGATCGCGCAAACTGTACTATCTCCCGCTTGCCAGCCGGCCGCACAAAGCCGACTCCTGCAATGTGTTCGTCGCCACACAAATGTAAACAAACTTCTCCTTCTGCGCGACAACGCCTCACACAAGTCAGCACCCCCAAGTGGAGATCACAGAACTTCATCGAACTGTTCTTCCTCGCCCACCCTAGAGCCTGGACATCGTACCTTCCAACTACCACGGTTTGACCCAATAAAGAACGCACTCCGCGGGAGGCAGTACACGGATGATGCGGAGGTTATCGATGCAGGACGACATTGGCTCTGATGTCGACCAGTAGAGTGCTACTGTGCAGGCAAACAGGCCCTCCCAGAAAGGAACGTAAGGTCATCGCACTGAACGGAATGTGTTGCATTACACAATGAATACCCCATATAATGACGATGTCATTGGCTCGACACGGGAACATGCAGGCTCCTGTGGAACTCCATATTCGACAACGAGTGCTGAACGCTGTGCTCCGGAATGCCTACGCCTGCACCAGCACCATCCTCTCCTGCCACATCTCAAACAGATGGCCGCCTATCCTGCTTTATGGAGCGAGCAACCTTCCGTCCAACGATCACGTTCTGTGATGCGCTGTTGACATCTTAGACTCTGTAGTGCACTCGTGGTTTCATCATCCTTCAACCACATTTCCGTAAATGCTCACCCATCAGTTTCACCTTTTCCGAGATGCTAGTTCCTAGTCAGTAGTCGATAACGTAAGTCATTTGTCAGTGGATTTCCCCATTTGAGCCTCGTATCGTCGCTAGGTCGACTCCCCATTCGCCACTTCCACTTACATAGTTTCCTTACTGCATCACATGACCGCTACCTCACCAGGTGGTGGAGAGTGCTCGTAATGTTCTAATTCACTAGCGTGTATTCACAATCTGCCTGCACCGAGCACCGTTGGCAATCTAGAAACGCCACCGCCTCTTGCAGTGTTCGTCGCCTGCTATCAGCATATCCTGATGTGTATCACAGTTCCACAGTCCGAGCGACCTGTTTGCACGCTTGAAGCCACCGCTAAAAGAGCTAAAATTGTTGGGTGCCGGATTCTCTACCCCCTGCACAGACGAAGTTGCTCGCTCACCTTTTGTTGTTGACGAGCGTTCAGTTCACAACTGAGTCACTGGAGCTTCGCCTGCCCGCCCACTGTAACAATGTGCAAAACACCTGTTGTCGACATTTCGTTGCCCGCAGGGGATTTTTCCCGTTGCTCCTCGACACAGTGAGACGTGAAAAGCCCAGGGTCTACACGACTTTGGAAGTGGCGTGTACGATACGGCAGAGATAAAGTAAGATGCAGGCAAGCGTCTTGCCCATTCCTCTCTAATGGCCAGAGTGAAGTCTGGTCGGGTCCCAGTAACGTGCAGCACCTGAAAACCAACCTTCGACTGGTCATACAGAGAACACGAACAACCATTGGCCGAATAAGGGAGTGACAACAATGGAAATTTGTGCCGCACCGGGACTCGAACCCCGATTTCCCATTTCAACAATAAGCAGTCGCCTTAACCGTTTCAGATATCCGTGCAGTATGGGAGGATGTCGGCTGTTCCAGAATACGTTTTGTGAAGAATAACTACGATCGATTTAATTATGGTTCACATTAAGGTAAACTTTGTTGAAATAAAAGTAACTGTACAATTAGCAAGTGTAGCGTCTGCAGGCGTTGTCAGTAAAATTTTTCCTACTAGAATATAATGAAGAAAAACACGTGCATTTTCATGAAATATTACAACAGCTTGACATATACACTAATTTGATTCAGTGTGTTGACAATGTCATATATAGTATGTACATTTCTGAACGTGTGACATTATACGTTTATGAAGACATCTGCTACACAATACGAATTAAGTTTCTGTAATACGCTTTTTGTACCCCATATAGATGTATGGCCAAGGTATAAGGATTTATAACAGCCCTAATTTTGAAGGCGTCTGAAAGAGAAATTAATCTGTGAAACCGGTAAGACGTAATAAAAATATATTTGCAGTTGATGACTGAATTTTATTCTGATAAGGAATTAGATCACATTTCTTGTTGGTGCACCTTATTCTTTACCGTGGTGCTGATTGCTGATTAATGCCGATTGATAAATGCAATGAAGCAGAAATCAGCTTCTGAAGCTCCAACGCATGAAAAAGCTCCTCAACATGGAGGCGAACATACAAATTGAGCAGGAAAACACTGACGACTGTAGTAAGGCTTGATTCAGCCGACTTTACAGACAGCTTCGACAAGGTGGGACTGGGCACATGGATGAGTATAACTGTAATTTGTGGAGTGCCCCAGGCGAGTGTTATACAACACTTATGTTTACAATATCTACAGGGTGAATCACCTAAAACTAGCACCGCGTGTAATGCGGACATGGAAACTGCTATTATTGTGCGGTTTTCACAGAACGAATTATTAGTCAGGGGCTCGTATTGTTAGCCAATCCACAGAATGTAATAATGCTTAGAAAGAGTATTTTTTTGTAGAGACACACACTTTTTTAAATGGAACAATGCCTATTGACATTAACAACCTGAAAGTAGGATAATTTAGAATGTCAGTGGTGTTTGTTGCAGGATTCTAGTACGAGTCGTTTACAAGATTCCACATTTTGAAAAGTACCCCCTTTTTATCCTGCCGACCCCTTCATAGAATATTTGCCTTCGTACTGTAATGGAGCTGCTCAGCACGCCTCCTTCATGGCGAAGTACTGTAGCTTACGATACTACACATGTGAAAGTAATGACACTCGCGACACACTATTAATATAACGCTTATTGCTTCTCGTTATCGCTTAAAAGATAAAATTATAATTACGATGTGAAACTTTTAACAAGAGTAGTAAACTGTGTTGGACTCTTTGCATGTAAAGGTCGATGTATACACACATCTCTGCACCGCGACTAATGTCTCCGCAGCACTTGTTGATCTGTGCCGGTGACAAGCAGAAGTCTGGCCGCGCCGTGGTTCGGCTGTGGCTGTTACCACGGCGTCACTGGCTGGACACACTAATCCAGTGCTGTTCAGTTAAAATGGAGTGAAATGGGCGCAAGCGTGCGAGCTGGGTTATGAGTACTGTGAAGTGAACAAATGAACACAAATTTAAAAAATTGACGTAAAGTCATAATTCCTCCATCGTTATTACATTTCACCGTATGTAACATCTTGTAGGAAGCGAGATGATCGAAATAGTCAACCGGCCGAATATAAACCTGCATCAGTCAGATCTAAAGGTAAGTACTGTATGTGATTTTTAAGAGCCACTTTGTCATTTTGTATTATCACGCAAATGGTCGCATTGTTATTAAACGCCTATACTTGCTATGTGAGTTGGTTTTGCTAATATTGATGCCAACGCAGCGAGGAGGGCTATTAAATTATCGACCGCCAGATTAAGTATTTAACAAAAATAAATAATTTATGATGCGAAGAAATTAGGAGACTGCGTAACTCAACGAAAGAATTTATAGCCATAATTCATAAAATCCACTCAATAACATTAACAGAAAAAAGAGATATTTTCCACTGTTAGTATAATCTTAAAATATAAGAGCAAAATTATGGATAGATGGACATTTGCCCATAGCTCTTAAATATTAAGTGTCGTAGTACGAAAATACACAGTTATCTTAGAAAATATAACACGAATTATACTGGATTAAACAATAATAATAATTTCGTGTGGATACCACATCGATCACTTGAATGTGCCTAACCAACCGGGGAAAGGGGACCTGCAGTTTAACGTGGAACACGAGTCACGTGTTGCTCCTGGCAACATTATCGGTATTCGGTTGTGCGTTTGCGTCGTTAAAACCATCTTCAATTATGTATGAATATGGGAATGCAAGTATGAAATGTTTGGCTTCGGCCCTGAGTCTGGGATATTGGTATTATAATCTCTTCACCAATAGTATACGGTTTGCCTTTCTTTGGTATGTTAAGAGAAGTGCTGTGGCATGTCTTCAAATATACACACATCAAAAAAAGTTTTGCATCACTCCAGTTCCCAGAACTCCTGAAGATAGACGTTGACTGAGGGTATTCTATCACACACACAGTCGCTTTAACTGTTCAGAGATGTCACTAAATCCGCGCAAATATGTAAACAACCATGCATGAGCATCGCCTATTAGACGGAGGAGGTCCGACATCCTATCAGTTCCAGTCATTCCACCAGGAAGGAGGTACACGGCTCTTGTTGGCTGTAGTTCAACCATGCCTAGACGGTCAATACCATGGTTCGATTGCGTCTGCATTGTTACTTTGTAGCAAGAAGGGCTCTCAACAAGGGAAGTGTCCAGGCGTCTCGGAGTGAACCAAAGCGATGTTGTTCGGACGTGGAGGAGATACAGAGAAACAGGAACTGTCGATGACATGTCTCGCTCAGGCCGCCCAAGGGCTACTACTGCAGCGGATGACAGTTACCTACTGATTATGGCTCGGAGGGACCTTGACAACAACGCCACCATGTCGAATAATGCTTTTCGTGCAGCCACGGGACGTCGTGTCACGACTCAAACTGCGCGCAATAGGCTGCGTGATGCGCAACTTCACTCCCGAGGTCCATGGCAAGGTCCATCTTTGCCACCACGACATCATGCAGTGCAGTATAGATGGGGCCCAACAACATGCCGAATGGGTCGCTCAGGATTGGCATCACGTTCTCTTCACCGATGAGAGTCGCGTATGCCTTCAACCAGACAATCGTCGGGGACGTGTTTCGAGGCAGCACAGCCAGGCTGAACGCCTCAGGCACATTGTCCAGCGCGTACAGGAAGGTGGTTCCCTAATGTTTTCGGGTGGCATTTTATGGAGCCGACGTACGCCGCTGCTCATGGAAGGGGCCGTGACGGCTGTACGATACGTAAATGTCACCTATCGAACGATAGTGCAACCGTATCGGCAGCATATTAGCGAGGCATTTGTCTTCATGGACGAAAATTCGTGTCCCCATCCTACACAACTTGTGAATGACTTCCTTCAGGATAACGACATCGCTCGACTAGTGGCCAGCATGTTCTCCAGACATCAGCCCTATCGGACATGCCTGGGACAGACTGAAAAGGGCTTTTTGTGGACGACGTGACCCACCAACCAATCTGAGGGATCTAGGCTGAATAGCCGTTGAGGAGTGGGACAATCTGGATAGTATGCCACAACGAATACAGGCACGCATCAATGCAAGAGGACGTGCTACTGGGTATCAGAGGTACCGGTGTGTACAGAAACCTGGACCACTACCTCTGAAGGTCTCACTGTATGGTGGTACAACATGCAATGTGTGGTTTTCATGAGCAATAAAAAGGGCAGAAATAGTGTTTATGTTGAGCTCTATTCCAGTTTTCTGTACAGGTTCCGAAACTCTAGGAACCGAGATGATGCAAAACTTTTTTTTTTATTTGTAAATATTCAAATACTCAAAATTTTTGCTTCTGTTATTGAAGTGGATCCTTTTCAAGTGGTCTTTCATTTTCACTGGCTTCATACACTATAAGATAAAAAGTATCCAGACACCAGCCGAAACTGACTTACAGGTTCATGGCGCCCTCCTTAGGTATTGCTGGAATTCAGTATGGTGTTGGCCCATGACAGCTGATGACAGCTTCCACTCTCGCAGGCATACGTTCAGTCAGGTGCTGGAAGGTTTCTTGGGGAATGGCAGACCATTCTTCGCGCAGTGCTGCACTGAGGATAGGTTTCGATGTCGGTCGGTGAGTCCTGGCACGAAGTCGCCGTTCCGAAACATCCCAAAGGTGGTTCAAAATGGCTCTGAGCACTATGGGACTTAACATCTATGGTCATCAGTCCCCTAGAACTTAGAACTACTTAAACCTAACTATCCTAAGGACAGCAAACAACACCCAGTCATCACGAGGTAGAGAAAATCCCTGACCCCGCCGGGAATCGAACCCGGGAACCCGGGCGCGGGAAGCGAGAACGCTACCGCACGACCACGAGCTGCTGACCCAAAAGGTGGTCTATAGGATTCGGGTCATGGTTCTGCGCAGGCCAGTCCATTACAAGGATGTTATTTTCATGTAACCACTCTGCCACAGGCCTTGCATTATGGTGTTGGAACACGCAATCGCCATCTCCGAACTGATCTTCAAGAGTGGGAAGCAAGAAGGTGCTTAAAACATCAATGTAGGCCTGTGCTGTAATAGCTACATGCAAAACAACAAGGGGTGCAACCCCCTTCCATGAAAAACACGACCACACCATAACACCACCGTCTCCGAATTTTACTGTTGCTGGCTAATGACGTTCACCGGGCATTCGTCGTATCCACACCCTTCCATTGAATCACCACATTGTGTACCGTGATTTGTCACTTCACACAACGTTTTTTCACTGTTCAATCGTCCTTTGTTAACGCTCCTTACACCAATCGAGGCTTCGTTTGGCATTTACCAGTGTGATGTGTGACCATGAAATCCAAGATTTCTCACCTCCCGCCTAATTGCCATAGTACTTCCAGTGGATCCTGATGCAGTTTGGAATTCCTGTGTGATGGTCTGGACAGATGTCTACCTATTACACATTACGACACTCTTCAATTGTCGGCTGTCTCTGTGAGTCGTCAGACGAGGTCGGCCTGTACGCTTTTCTTGCAGTACGTGTCCCTTCACGTTTCCACTTCACTATCGTATCGGAAACAGTGGGCCTAGGGATGTTTAGCAGGACAGCAGGACTGACTCAGCATATAGGAAAGCCAGAACGACGTTTGGTGAAATTAAAAATAAGGATGGTAACAATAAGAGTCAATGAGAATTGCACTGTTAAATGCAAAATAGAGTGGATAGGTGGAAAGCGTATACTGAAGGCCTCTGATGGGAGAGATTTTTCCGATGTGATGGAAGAAGAAACGGGAGTTGATATAGAAGGGATAGGGATCCAGTATTAGAATTTAAAAGAGCTTTGGAAGACTTAAGATCAAATAAAACAGAATGGATGGGTAAAATTCCGTCAGAGTTCCTAAAATCGTTGGCAAAGTGGCAACAAAACGTCTACTCACGTTGGTGTGTAAAATGTATAAGTCGATATAGCATCAAACTTCCGGAAAAATATCCTCCACACAATTCCGGAGACTGGAAGAGCTGACAAGTGCGAGAATTACCGGACAATTAGCTTAACAACTCACACATCCAAGCTGCTGACAAGAACAAAGAATGGAAAAGAAAACTGAGGATGTGTTAGATGACAATCAGTTGGGCTTTAGGAAATGTAAGGGCACCACAAAGCCAGTTCTGACGTTTTGGTTGATAATAGAAGCAAGACAAACGAAAAAATCAGAACACGTTCGAAGGACTTGGCGACCTGGAAAAAGCGTTCGACAATGTGAAATGGTTCAAGACGTTCGAAATCTGAAGAAAATAGGGGTAAGCTACAGGGAGAGACGGCTAATATACAACATGTATAAGAGCCAAGAGGGGGATAGTATGACTGGAAGACGAAGAACGAAGAGCTCGGATCAAAACGGGTGTAAGACAGGGATGCAGTCTGTCGCCCCTACTATTCAATCTATACATCGAAGAAACAATGACAGAAATAAAAGAAAGGTTCAAGAGTGGAATTAAAATTGAATGTGAACGTATATCAGTGATTAGTATTCGCAGATGACATTGCTGTTCTACGTGAAAAGTGAAGAAGCCCTACATGATTTGCTCAATGGAGGGAACACTCTAATGAGCACAGAATACGGACTGAGAGTATATAGAAGAAAGATGGAAGTATTGATAAGTAGGAGAAATGAGAGTACGTGTGGAACACACTACTGAATGGTAGTAATACATGGACTGTAAACAGGAAAAGAAGAGAATTGAAGAGTTTGAGATGTGATGCTACAGAAGAATGTTGAAAATTAGGTGGACTGATAAGATAAGGAACGAGGACGTTCTCCGGAGAATCGGCGAGAGAAGGAATATATTGAGAACACTGACAAGAAGAAGGGATAGAATGGTAGGACACGTGTTAAGACATCAGGGAATGACTTCCATGGTACCAGAGGGAACTGTAGAGGGTAAAAATTGTGGAGGAACACATCCAGCAAATAATTGCGGACGCAGTTGCATCTGCTACTCTGAGATGAAGAGGTTGGCAAACAAGAAGAATTCGTAGAGGACGGCATCAATGCGATAAGTAGAGTAGCAGAAAAAAAGGGGAGAAGCTAACTTCCAGTGACAACTGAATGCCGCAGACACTGATAAAATGACGTGCGACTCAAACATTATTCACACAAAGGGACAAAAAAGGACGTGTAGGGCGTTTACAAAGGAAACAATCACATTTTCTTGTCATCCACGAATTGCTACATTAACTAAAAAAAAAAAGGATTCCTGGATATCGAGAAGGCCTTTGATCGGGTGCCACACAGTCTCATCTGGCTAGCACTTCGACAGCATGATGTGCCAGAGCAGATTATTAACTGTGTGCAGTTACTTTATGCACAGCCATGAAGTTATGTCCGTACAACCTCACGACTGTCCAAGGACTTCCCCATCACAGTTGGCATCCATCAAGGTTCTCCATTATCACCACTTCTGTTCATTCTCGTAATGGACACCGTGACAGCTGGTCTGCACCGGCCATTACCATGGACCCTACTTTATGCTGACGACGTGATGCTGGCAGCAGAAAACAAGCTTGATCTGCAGAGCCTGTAAGTAGGCTGTTTAGTTTTTTTATATTGGTAACGCCACGTAGCGCTCGGTATGAAAATCACTGGCTGTGCTGTGTGCATTCTGTGGCTGGTTTGCATTGTTGTTTGGTATTGTAGTGTTGGGCAGCTGGATGTTAACAGCGCGTAGCGTTGCGCAGTTGGAGATGAGTCGCTAGCAGTGGTGGATGTGGGGAGAGAGATGGCGGAGTTTTGAGAACGGATGATCTGGACGTGTGTCTATCAGAGACTGGATGTCGTGAACTGATATATATATATACATATATTTTTTATGACTTTTGAACACTATTAAGGTAAATACACTCCTGGAAATGGAAAAAAGAACACATTGACACCGGTGTGTCAGACCCACCATACTTGCTCCGGACACTGCGAGAGGGCTGTACAAGCAATGATCACACGCACGGCACAGCGGACACACCAGGAACCGCGGTGTTGGCCGTCGAATGGCGCTAGCTGCGCAGCATTTGTGCACCGCCGCCGTCAGTGTCAGCCAGTTTGCCGTGGCATACGGAGCTCCATCGCAGTCTTTAACACTGGTAGCATGCCGCGACAGCGTGGACGTGAACCGTATGTGCAGTTGACGGACTTTGAGCGAGGGCGTATAGTGGGCATGCGGGAGGCCGGGTGGACGTACCGCCGAATTGCTCAACACGTGGGGCGTGAGGTCTCCACAGTACATCGATGTTGTCGCCAGTGGTCGGCGGAAGGTGCACGTGCCCGTCGACCTGGGACCGGACCGCAGCGACGCACGGATGCACGCCAAGACCGTAGGATCCTACGCAGTGCCGTAGGGGACCGCACCGCCACTTCCCAGCAAATTAGGGACACTGTTGCTCCTGGGGTATCGGCGAGGACCATTCGCAACCGTCTCCATGAAGCTGGGCTACGGTCCCGCACACCGTTAGGCCGTCTTCCGCTCACGCCCCAACATCGTGCAGCCCGCCTCCAGTGGTGTCGCGACAGGCGTGAATGGAGGGACGAATGGAGACGTGTCATCTTCAGCAATGAGAGTCGCTTCTGCCTTGGTGCCAATGATGGTAGTATGCGTGTTTGGCGCCGTGCAGGTGAGCGCCACAATCAGGACTGCATACGACCGAGGCACACAGGGCCAACACCCGGCATCATGGTGTGGGGAGCGATCTCCTACACTGGCCGTACACCACTGGTGATCGTCGAGGGGACACTGAATAGTGCACGGTACATCCAAACCGTCATCGAACCCATCGTTCTACCATTCCTAGACCGGCAAGGGAACTTGCTGTTCCAACAGGACAATGCACGTCCGCATGTATCCCGTGCCACCCAACGTGCTCTAGAAGGTGTAAGTCAACTACCCTGGCCACCAAGATCTCCGGATCTGTCCCCCATTGAGCATGTTTGGGACTGGATGAAGCGTCGTCTCACGCGGTCTGCACGTCCAGCACGAACGCTGGTCCAACTGAGGCGCCAGGTGGAAATGGCATGGCAAGCCGTTCCACAGGACTACATCCAGCATCTCTACGATCGTCTCCATGGGAGAATAGCAGCCTGCATTGCTGCGAAAGGTGGATATACACTGTACTAGTGCCGACATTGTGCATGCTCTGTTGCCTGTGTCTATGTGCCTGTGGTTCTGTCAGTGTGATCATGTGATGTATCTGACCCCAGGAATGTGTCAATAAAGTTTCCCCTTCCTGGGACAATGAATTCACGGTGTTCTTATTTCAATTTCCAGGAGTGTACATTGTTTGTTCTTTATCAAAATCTTTCAAAAAAATGATTCAAATGGCTCTGAGCACTATGGGACTTAACAGCTAAGGTCATCAGTCTCCTAGAATTTAGAACTACTTAAACCTAACTAACCTAAGGACATCACCCACATCCATGCCCGAAGCAGGATTCGAACCTGCGACCGTAGCGGTCTCGCGGTTCCAGACTGACACGCCTAGAACCGCACGGTTGAAAAGCAAATAATGTAAGTGGTTTATCAGCACAGTCATGCATAAATTTTTCTAAGGGGACGTTTCAAGCCTAACTCAAGAATGGAGTGACCGGTTGGCTTAACACGATTTGCGGCTTAATTTGAAGAAATCCGAGTACATGACATCAGACAGACATGAAATGGGAACCATCACGATTAATGGTGAAAATCTGACTGGTGTGAGTAAGTATCTTGGTTCCACGATCACCGTTGACGGCCGACTCACCGAAGAGGTCAACACCAGAACTCAGGCAGCCTGGATGAAGTGGCGAACAACAGCCGGAGTCACTTGCGACCGCAGGATGAAAGGTAATTTAAAATCAAAAATACATCGGACTGTCATACGACCAGTCGCCTTGTATGGTTGTGAGTGCTGGCCGACTACAGTTGAGACAGAATGCCGCCTAAGTGTAAGGGAAAGGAAGATGCTAAGGTGGACAGCGGGCCTCACTAAGTTAGATCACGTTTCTAATGACAGCATTAGGAAACAGTTTGGTGTTGCACCGATCCAGGACAAGATGCGTGAGATTCGTCTTCGTCTTTGGGCATGTTTTACGGGACGGAGATGACTATTGCCAAGGCGGGTTACTTGAAGTCCCAAAGTAGACCCAAAGGACGACCTAAGCAACGTTGGGCTGATACCATTCCTAAAGATCTTAAATGCGTGAACATCCACCCAGACGTAGCCCGTGATAGAGTGAAATGGAGACAACGGACCCATGTAGCGGACCTCCAGGCACGCGGGATAAACACTGAAGGAAAAGAAGAAGTAATGATTTCCTATGTAAACACTCTGTCATCATTGTTGTACCTTTTGAATCTCCCGCATATGTAATATCTGTTAGTTGGTTAGCTGATTTAGGGGACCAAACGGCGGGGTCATCGGTCCCATCGGATTTAGGGAGGATGAGAAAAAAAGTCGGCCGTCCCCATTTCAAAGGAACCATAACGGCAGTAATATCTGTGTTTGCGACATCCAGCTGTCACCTGAAGATTTCCTAACAAGCCGAAAGACGGTTAGTGACCGATAAAATATAATTTTGCTAAATATTAGGAAGTATTTCCAATCTAATATCCTCTAGGAATATCTGTACCGCGCGATTTAAGGTGGAACGACGGCATAAACCAGGCTTTGGAAAAGATACCAGCCGAAGTGACCTTATCTTTAGAAAGTGTAAATCACCACGTACAGATCCGTTGCTGGACAAAATGCACATTAGTCTCGGTCAGTATGGACTACTAGTAAGCTAGATTAAGGCAGGAATATGAGAAGATGCCAAAACGACCCGCGTAATTCGTCACACGTTTATTTAGGCGGCACTAGAGTACTATATCTATGTTCGATAAAGTCATCTCGTAAAAAATAAAAGCAAAGACTTCTGCGTCACGGAGAGTGTTACTCTCGTAAGACCGAGTCGAGAAACGCTTTGCTCTCTCCGAAACACATCTTTTCTGGTGTCCGCTCCAGTGTAAAACACGTATTTCGGCTTATGGAGGTTGGTATCGAGAGCTTTACGGTTACAGCAGAGATACTGAAAGTATATCATCTTGTACAGAAAGCATACTGCAGTTACAAGATCCGAAGGAAACGAAAGGAAAGCTGTAGTTGAGAAGGGTGTGAGCAAGCAGCAAACAAAACCGTGAGACAAAATTAAAGTTCAAGAAAAAGAAAACATTTTGACCTTTCTCGACGGCGTCGTAATTTTGCCACAGACAGAAAAGGGCCCATAATAACTTAGGAACGGTGTAGATAGATCTCTGAAAAGACGTTACAAGAGAGAGATCAATACAAGGATAGTGGACTCTAGTGGAATTAAATCAAGTTAAGCTGAGAAAATTAGATTAGGAAATGAGGCACTAAGAATAGCAGATGAATGTTGTTACACTATGTGATCAAAAGCATCCGGACACCTGGCTGAAAATGACTTACAAGTTCGTGGCGTCCTCCGTCGGTAATGCTGGAATTCAGTATGGTGTTGGCCCACCCTTAGCCTTGATGACAGCTTCCACTCCCCCAGGCATACGCTCAATCACGTTCTGGAAGGCTTCTTGCGGAATGGCAGCCCATTCTTCACGGAGTGCTGCACTGAGGAGAGATATCGACGTTCTAAAACATCCCAAAGGTGTTCTGTAGGACTCAGGTCAGGATTCTGTGCAGGCGAGTCCAATTCAGGGATATTATCGTCGTGTAACCACTCGTGCATTATTAACAGGTGCTCGATCGTGTTGAAAGATGGAATCGCCATCCCCGAATTGCTCTTCAACAGTGGGAATCAAGAATGCGCTTAAAACATCAGTGTGGACGTATGCTGTGATAGAGCCACGCAAAACAACAAGAGCTACAAGCCCTCTCCATGAAAAACACGACCACACCATAACAGCACCGCCTCCGAATTTTACAGTTGGCACTACACACGCTGGCAGATGACGTTCACCGGGCATTCTCCACACCCACAACGTTCCATCCATCGGATCGTCACGTTGTGTACCGTGATTCGCCACTCCACACAACGTTTTTCCACTGTTCAATTGTCCAATGTTTACGCTCCTGACACCAAGCGAGGCGTCATTTGGCATTTACCGACGTGATGTGTGACCTATGGGCAGTAGTAGCTCGACCATGAAATTCAAGTTTCCTCACCTCCTGCCTAACTATCATAGTACTTGCACTGGATCCTGATGCAGATTGGAATTCCTGTGTGGTGGTCTGGATAGATGTATGCCTATTACACATTACGAACCTCTTTTAACTGTCGGCGGTCTGTCAGTCAACAGACGACGTCGGCCTGTACGCTTTTGTGCTGTACATGTCCCTTCACGTTTCCACTTCACTATCACATCGGAAACTGTGGACCTAGGGATGTTTAGAAGTGTGGAAATCTCGTGTACAGACGTATGACACAAGTGACACCCAAATCACCTAACCACGTTCAAAGTGCGTGAGTTCCGCGCAGCACCCCATTCTGCTCTCTCACGATGTCTAATGACTATGAGGTCGCTGATATGGAGTACCTGGCAGTACATGGCAGGGCAAGGCACTTAATATAAAAAAAACGTATGTTTTGGGGGTGTCCGGATACTTTTGATCACGTAGTGTATTTCGGCAGCAACATAACTAACGATGGCCGAAGTAAAAAGTACGTATAATGTAGACTGTCAAATGCAGGAAACGTTTTCTGAAGAAGAGAAATTTGTTACCGTCGAATCTAAATTCATATGTTAGGAGGTCTTCTCTGAAGGTACGTATATGTCCGGATTGTAGCTTTCGATGGAAACGTGGATGATGAACCGTTCAAACAAGCAGGGAAAAGAAGCTTTTTAAATATGCTGATGCAGAAGAAAGCTGAATGTTGGATGAAGATGTACTTAATCAAATTCCAGAGAAAATAGCTTTACGGCATAATCTGGGCAAATCACGCGATCAGTTGATATCGCATATAGTGTGGCATGAATGAGTACTGTAATGGAGGCGAGAGCGGTGGGTATAACTTATTGAGGGGACCAAAGTAAATGTATTACTATGGATTTAGTGTACAGTGATTTTGAGACACAACCTCCAGGATGCTCATCGGTGTGGATTCACAAAAAAATCACTACTATGGAATCCATCTCACGTTGCTCTCATATCATATCCTGAAAGGCATGGAGCAAGTCAGTCAGGTACATGCAGTATTTCTCGGTTTTGTGGAAAGCGTTTACTCAGTATCACGCCTACGATTGTTATAGAAAGTTCTACGGTACGGGGAACCAAGCTAAATCTGTGACTGGACTAAGAATTTCAGGTAGGGAGGAAGTAGCACAGTTGCCTGCAGGCCGAATTAAATGTTAATGCGGCACGCGGTTTTCGGACTGATTTATAACAACATGCATCAAGGAATAACAGACGAATCCAAGAACGTCAACTAACGTTAAGGGCTTCTCAGGAGTGTAGTTTTCTTTCTCAGTAACAAATAAAAATAGTAATAAGGACAGTAACATTTTAAGATGTACGTAATTTTAATTGACGTCAGTGAATTTGGACTCGAGCTAAATAAAGTTGGCACCGTGCCTCGGGAGGAAAGGGGTAAGTAGGGCGGCTGCTGCAGGAGTAGGGGATGTAGACGGGGAACGTTTTCTTGTTTGTTCACAGCACAGACAAATCAGCTGAAACGGAAGTCACAGGGGTTCGAGAATGCGTATTACGGTCATCTTCAATGTGTGCTACATGTTTGTAACAAAGAATATGATATTACACTGAGGCTGTTGCAATACGACGCAATGAGCAGCAGAGAAACCACATTCAAAACATTTAGTAAGCATTTGTGATTGTGTCTCATTTTAAGAAAGGAAGACTAGAGTTTAAGGTCCCGTCGACATCAAGGTCATTAGAAACGAAGCCCAATCTCCAATTAATAAAGGATGGACAAGGATGTCGGCGGTACTGTTTCAAAGGAACCATCCCGGTATTTGTCTTAAACCATTCAGAGAAATTATCAGGACGAGGATTTGAACCGTTGTCCACCCGAAAGCGAGTACAAGGTGCTACTCATATTGCGTAATGCATTTAAGTACAATTACTGTTGTAAATCAGTTAATCATCCGTTCGCACAGCGAACACGACGATACTGCGTCAGACAATTGCAGTGTCACAGACTTGGTGTTACGTGGGGTACGATCTGAAACACAAGTCGACGGGAGGTGAAGCGGATGGTGCCGACTTAACGATCGGTATTGTGGGGACCGGCGCCAACCTATCGCGCTCTTACTGTAGCCTAGCCGGTCTGCTGGCGCCTCGTAACGTACTGATTTACGTAAGTTATCAACTAATTGTAAGATCGGTACACATGCGGCCCGAGGTGCCCTCTGAGTGGCACTGGAGCAAAAAATGGCTCTGAGAACTATGGGACTTAACATCTGAGGTCATCAGTCCCCTAGAACTTAAAACTACTTAAACCTAACTAACCTAAGGACATCACACACATCCATGCCCGAGGCAGGATTCCAACCTGCGACCGTAGCAGTCCCGCGGTCCCGGACTGCAGCGCCTAGAACCGCACGATCACCGCGGCCGGCAGGGAGCAAAAAAGTTTTGACGACCACTGATGGACCATCACCTTGGATGGAATGTGTTCGGCAGTTGTAGACGTAACTTCAGGTTAACACTAACCTCGGACTTCCTGCAGGTGGCGCAGTTATCTGTAATGATTTACAAGGGCGTGCTGAAAAGGAATGCCTCCGATTTTCTATGCCAAAATTCTTAAAGATTCTTAAATAAAACATATGTTACACTACTGGCCATTAAAATTGCTACACCAAGAAGAAATGCAGATGATAAACGGGCATTCAAAATATATTATACTAGAACTGAGATGTGATTACATTTTCATGCAATTTGGGTGCATAGATGCTGTGAAATCAGTACCCAAAACTACCACCTCTGGCCGTAATAACGGCCTTGATAGGCCTGGGCATTGAATCAAACAGAGCTTGGATGGCGAGTACAGGTATAGCTGCCCATGCAGCTTCAACACCATACGACACTTCATCAAGAGAAGTGACTGGCGTATTGTGACGAGCCAGTTGCTCGGCCACCATTGACCAGACATTTTCAATTGGTGAGAGATCTGGAGAATGTGCTGGCCAGGGCAGCAGTCGAACATTTTCTGTATCCAAAAAGGTCCGTACAGGACCTGCAACATGCGGTCGTGCATTATCCTGCTGAAATGTAGGGTTTCGCAGGGATCGAATGAAGGGTAGAGCCACGGGTCGTATAACACATCTGAAATGTAACATCCACTGTTCAAAGTGCCGTCAATGCGAACAAGAGGTGACCGAGACGTGTAACTAATGGCACCTAAATACCATCACGCCGGGTGATACGCCAGTATGGCGATGACGAATACACGCTTCCAATGTGCGTTCACCGCGATGTCGCCAAACACGGATGCGACCATCATGATGCTGTAAACAGAACCTGGATTCATCCGAAAAAATGACGTTTTGCCATTCGTGCACCCAGGTCCATTGTTGAGTACACCATCGCAATCGCGATAGGCTACAATCCGATCTTTATCAAAGTCGGAAACGTGATGGTACGCATTTCGCCTCCTTACACGAGGCATCACAACAAGGTTTCACCAGGCAACGCCGGTCAACTGCTGTTTGTGTATGAGAAATCGGTTGGAAACTTTCCTCATGTCAGCACGTTGTAGGTGTCGCCACCGGCGCCAACCTTGTGTGAATGCTCTGAAAAGCTAATCATTTGCATCTCACAGCATCTTCTTCCTGTCGGTTAAATTTCGCGTCTGTAGCTCGTCATCTTGGTGGTGTAGCAATTTTAATGGCCAGTATATTAAGATTTTAGATCTTTATTCCTCGTGTCTATATATTTGTAGCACTCTGCTGCTAGAGGGCTCCGAGTGGAGGTGTGAACGTAACTGTGCCGGCGCGTGAGAAACAGCGTGCTGTAACCGAGTTTAGAATCAGAAAATTTGGTCCACACGAGGAGTGGCCTCTCCTTCAGCATGACAATGCCGGAGCACATACGAGAGCTGCGACGTCTACAACAATCCGACGCCTCGGGTTCACTTTCATCAGCCCGGACTTTGTGGCACCTGATTTTCATCTGTTTCTAAAACTTCGACGACTTCACTTTGATAGTGATGAAGCGGTGCAAGCAGAAGCGAAGTAGTGGCTCCGTCAACAAAGTGTAACATTCTGCAGTGACGGTATCAACGAACAGGTCTCTCATTGGAAGAAATGTGTTCGCCACCAGGGTGACTATGTTAAGAATTAAATATGTTGACAAGAAGAATAAAGACGTTAAATGTTAGTAACGTCTGTTTTATTTAAAAAGCGTTCAGAGTCTTCACACCAAAAACTCGGGCCGCGCGGGGTAGCCGTGCGATTTAAGGCGTCTTGTCACGGTTCACGCGGGTCTCCCCGTCGAAGGTTCGAGTCCTCCTCCGTGCACGGGTGTGTGTGTTGTCCATAGCGTAAGTTTTAATTAAAAATTAAATTCCTCCAGCTGGACTCAAGATTTTTTTTAATTAATTCGCTACTAGTTTCGGTGCTGCGTCAACGCCATCTTCAGGCCCGTATACTTTGATGAAGTCAGTTGTGTGTGGCTCAGTCTGGAAGTGAGATCAACACATGTTCCACATGGATGGCGGCCAGAAACTAGTGTGAAGTTTGGGCTTGAACTTCGCACTAGCTATTGCCCGCCATTCATCTCACCGCGGACTTCTACACTGAGCCACACACAACTTACTTCATCAAAGTATACGGGCCTGAAGATGGCGTTGACGGAACGCCGAAACTAGTAGCGAAGTAAATAAAAAATATTAACTACAGCTGGAATTTCAGTTTTAACCGTAATTAGACCAGCATTGTCCCACCTTCATCCAGTTTAAATATGGATGTACGAAGACAGCGTAAGTTAGTTTAAGTTAGATGAAGCAGTGCGTAAACCCAGGGACCGATGACTTCAGCAGTTTGGTCCCATAGCCCTTGCCACAGATTTTCAATTTCCAAAAATTCAGAGGCGTTACTTTTCAGCACGCCCTCCTGCTACGTGATAATAGCTTCACAAATGTTCAGCCGGATCTTGAAATGATTTCACAGTGTTCCAAAAACCGACAACTTGTTTTGAGTGTTCATAGACGTAAAATTGTGCACTTCACGCAGAAAAGTACTACCCTATCGTTACGGCATCAATGAGTCTCGCTTGGAATCAGTCGATACATGGGTGTAACAATTTTTAGAAACATGAAATAGAGCGATCACATACCTCGAGTACTAGTTAATGTAGGTAAATAGGCAAATGCAATCAGTCTACAAAGGACTAGCGCATCGTATCTTAGAATACTGCTCAGATATCTAGAACCCGTACCAAATAGGAGTAATGATCGTGTAACGGTAGCTCCAATAATCACAGGTTTGTTTGACCCATGTCAAGGAGAATACTGAAGAGATAGAACTGACAGAGGGTCAAAGACAGGCGCAAACTATCGGTACAGGGCCCGGTTACGAAATTTCAAGAGCCTGCTTTGAGTGATAAACTCATCGACAGAGCTCCATCGAACCAGTGTGCGGACTGAAGATGGAAAAAAACAGCATAGTACGTACCGCAGAGCGCACGTTTGCTTGTGCAGAAGAGTTGTGCAGGGTGTTCCCGTGATGATGTTGCAAACTTTCAGGTATGATGGAGAAGGGCAAACGTATCAATCTGAGGTAAGGATACCCAGGTCCATAAACGACTGAGTCGAAAGGAATGAGCGAAAATCGTTCTGATACCTCAGGTAGTGGAATACACGCACCGGTACTGTCGTTGCTAAGATTGTAGGGCGAGCAACTTTCAAAGGTTACAGTATACACCAAAACAAGCAAAATATGTCTAGTAAACATGGGGTATGAAGTACGTACCTTAGGAGCTGTGAGTACTCGTTCGTCTTCGATGCTGTGAAACACATCTCTTTTGCCTCAAGCTTCTCGGTTTCCATATTTTTGCGGGAGGTACTATGGACCAAATCAAGAAAAGCATGGGCGCTGAAATGCATATTTTCAGAGCCACGAACATTTGTTCATCTTCGCTACTGTGAAATACGTCTCTTCTAACGAACGGGTGCGCACAGCTCTTGAAGTATGCATTCCAGAGCTCACATTTGCTGAACGTTTCTTCTTGTTTTGGTCCATGCTACTACCTCTGAAAGTTGCCTACCGTGCAATATTAACAAAACAGTACCGGTACACGAATTCCACTGTCAAAGGCATCGCAAAGATTTTTGCATATAACTTTCGACTTGGTCATTTCCGGACCAGAGTCCGTGAACTCAGATTGATACGTTCACCCTTCTCCGACATGCCTGAAAGTTATCATCATCACGGAACCACCATGCAGATGCAGACTACTGCAACAAAGAAAAAACTGTAGGAAAATATCTCGCAGGGTACCGGCACATGACGTTGCAAAAAGAGTCTGATGAGAATGTTGTGACCCGAACGCGTTGTGTTTGAAGGTCAGTAAAGACGCGTCTAGAGATATCGAAGCACAGAGGGACACGGTGGGAAGCCGGCAGGAAGAGAAGAGGCGAAGCGAGGCACTCACCTGCGCGTGTCACATGCCGCGGCCGCCGCTGCACCTCTGAGCGGTCGCCGCTCGGCGGCGGCGGCGGCGGCGGCGAGGGGCGCGCGGGGGCGGGTGGGGGCGGTATTGACGCAGCATCCCGGCGGCGGTCCACGGGCCGGGACGCCGGCCACGCCGACGCCGGCGCCGGCGCTCGATACGCCCCGCGCGTGGGGCCGCCATGGCGCCCGCTCGCGCTGCACCTGTCTGGCCCAGCGAACCTGCCACGCCGCGCGCCTCGCACACTGAGCGCTCCGTCTTTATTGGGGGGCGATGATGCTGACTGTCGGAGATCGGTATTTCCGGCTTCCGCAGTATACTGAGGTGACAAAAGCCGTGGGACGCCTCCTAACATCGCGCCGGACCATCTTCTGCCTGGCGTAGTGCACCAACTCGACGTGCCTCCGATTCAACAAGTCGTTGCAATTGCCTCAAAAATACTGGGCCGTGCTGCCTCTATAGCCGTTCATAGCTGCGGAAGCGTTGCCAGTGCAGAATGTTGTGCACAAACTGACCTCTCGATGTTGTTGTTTTCTCGCTTCCCGCGCCCGAGTTCGATTCCCGGCGGGGTCAGGGATTTTCTCTGCCTGTTGATGACTGGGTGTTGTGTGATGTCCTTAGGTTAGTTCGGCTTAAGTAGTTCTAAGTTCTAGGGGACTGATGACCATAGATGTTAAGTCCCATAGTGCTCAGAGCCATTTGAACCTTTTTTTGTTTTTTTTTTTTTTTTGTTTGTTGTTGTCTTAAGTCCTGAGACTGGTTTGATGCAGCTCTCCATGCTACTCTATCCTGTGCAAGCTTCTTCGTCTCCCAGCACCTATTGCAACCTACATCCTTCTGAATCCGCTTAGTGTACTCGTCTCTTGGTCTCCCTCTACGATTTTTACCCTCCACGCTG
Organism: Schistocerca serialis cubense; assembly: GCF_023864345.2. Lineage (NCBI taxonomy): Eukaryota > Metazoa > Arthropoda > Insecta > Orthoptera > Acrididae > Schistocerca > Schistocerca serialis. Next base: position 467,262,978 of record NC_064646.1, on the reverse strand, counting down.
CTCTCAAATACTATATTGGTGATCCCTTGATGCCTCAGAACATGTCCTATCAACCGATCCCTTCTTCTAGTCAAGTTGTGCCACAAACTTCTCCCAAATCCTATTCAATACCTCCTCATTAGTTATGTGATCTACCTATCTAATCTTCAGCATTCTTCTGTAGCACCACATTTCGAAAGCTTCTATTCTCTTCTTGTCCAAACTGTTCATCGTCCATGTTTCACTTCCATACATGGCCACACTCCATACATATACTTTCAGAAACGGCTTCCTGACATCTAAATTTATACTCGATGTTAACAAATTTCTCTTCTTCAGAAACGCTTTCCTCGCCATTGCCAGTCTACATTTTATATCCTCTCTAGTACGACCACCATCAGTTGTTTTGCTCCCCAAAGAGCTAAACTCCTTTACTACTTTAAGTGTCTCATTTCCTAATCTAATTCCCTCCGCATCACCCGACTTAATTCGACTACATTCCATTATCCTCGTTTTGCTTTTGTTAATGTTCATCTTATATCCTCCTTTCAAGAAATTGTCCATTCCCTTCAACTGCTCTTCCAAGTCCTTTGCTGTTTCTGACAGAATTACAATGTCATCGGCGAACCTCAAAGTTTTTATTTCTTCTCCATGGATTTTAATAACTACTCCGAATTTTTGTTTCCTTTACTGTTTGCTCAATATACTGATTGAATAACATGGGGGAGAGGCTACAACCCTGTCTCACTCCCTTCCCAATCACTGCTTTCCTTTCATGTTCCTCGGCTCTTATAACTGCCATCTGGTTCCTGTACAAATTGTAAATAGCATTTCGCTCCCTGTATTTTACCCCTGCCACCTTCAGAATTTGAAAGAGAGAATTCCAGTCAACATTGTCAAAAGCTTTCTCTATGTCTACAAATGCTAGAAACATGGGTTTGCATTTCCTTAATCTATTTTCTAAGATAAATCGTAGGGTCTGTATTTTCTCATGTGTTCCAACATTTCTACGGAATCCAAACTGACCTTCCCCAAGGTCGGCTTCTTCCAATTTTTCCAATCGTCTGTAAAGAATTCGTGTTCGTATTTTGCAGCCGTGGCTTATTAATCTGATAGTTCGGTAATTTTCACACCTCTCAACACCTGCTTTCTTTGGGATTGGAATTATTATATTCTTCTTGAAGTCTGAGGGTATTTCGCCTGTCTCATACATCTTGCTCACCAGATGGTAGAGTTTTGTCAGGACTGTGTCTCCCAAGGCTGTCATTAGTTCTAATGGAATGTTGTTTACTCCCGGGGCCTTGTATCGACTCAGGTCTTTCAGTGCTCTGTCAAACTCTTCACGCAGTATTGTATCTCCCATTTCATCTTCATCTACATCCTCTTCCATTTCCATAATATTGTCCTCAAGTACATTGCCCTTGTATAGACCCTCTATATACTCTTTCCACCTTTCTGCTTTCCCTTCTTTGCTTAGAACTGGGTTTCCAACTGACCTCTCGACTGTGTCCCATAAATGTTCTATGGGTTAATTCCTGGCAGTCTAGGTGGCCAAACCATTCGGTCGGACTGTCCAGAATGTTTTCAAACCAATCACGAACAGTCGTGACCCAGTGATATGGCACATTATCATCCACATATTCTGTAGTTGTTTGGTCTCCAAGTAGCAGAAAGTAACCGTTTCCAGTTACTTATCGGTTCAGTTGGACCAGTAGACCCAGCCTATTCCATGTAAACACAGATCACAGCATTATGAAAAAACGTGCACAGTGCGTCGTTCACAAACTGGGTCCATGACTTCATGGGTTATGCACCACAATCGAACCCTATCACCAGCTCTTAACAACTGCTATCTGTACTCATTTGACCAATCTAGGGTCCAACTGACCCCAGGAGAGGCGCTGCAGACGGCGTTGTGCCTTAGCAAAGACACTCGCTACCACAGCACATTAACGCCAGATATCGCCACAGTGTTCTAACGGACACGTTCGTCTCCATGTCCTATACTGATTTCTGCGGTTGTTTCACGCAGTGTTGCTTGTCTGTTAGCACTGACAACTCTACGCCAACGCCGCTGCTCTCGGTCGTTTAGTCGAGGCAGTCGGTCACTGTGTTGTCCGTGGTGAGAAGCAACGCCTGAAATTTCTTATTTTCGCCACACTCTTGAAACTGTGGATCTCGAAATACTGAATTCCCTAACGATTTACGAAATTTAATGTCCCACGCATCTAGCTGTAGTTACCATTCTGCGTTCATAGTCTGTCAAATTCCGTCGTGCGGCTGTAATCACGTCGGAAACCTTTTCACACGGATCACCTGAGTGCAAGCGACAGCTCTGCCGAGGCACTGACCTTCCACACCTTGCGTACGCGATACTGCCGCCATCGCGTATACGTGCGTGTCGGTGTCCCCCGACTTTTTGTCACCTCAGTGTAAAAGTCAATGTCTCGACTGACTTACTGACTCACTCACTCACCATCGCCCAGCCCAAACCACTAAGCATAGAAATTTGAAATTTGCGGAAGGTGTTGATCTTATACTGTATGCGTCGTTTAAGAAGGGATTTTTCGAAATTCCAAACCCAAGTACGTGAAATAGAGGATGAATGGTTTTTTTTAAATATGTCACTATTAATGCAATTTCGAATCTAGAGATACAAAAATTGGTGTTTGGTTGCTCGGTCAGAAATAAAGAAATACGTGTTTCAATATGTTTCGAAATTTAGCCGCTATTCCGACGAAATAGTTGGTGATTTTTTTTTTTTTTTACAAAAAGATCATCATTACAGAACTACTAAAGCGTTTTTAAAGCTACATCTATGAAAATTGGTATTTGATTTTTGGGTTAGAAATAAAAAAGTTCGTGTTTCAGTGTTTTTGGAAATTTAACCCCTAAGGGAATGGAATAGGGCTGATTCACTGAGTAATCATCGCCAAGCCCAAAACACTAAGTATATAAACTCGAAATTTGGAGACAGTCTAGGCATCGTTTAGTAAGGAATTGTGAAGGAATGAAAGCTTTTTGAAAATATGTCGCCACTAAGGCACTTTTAAATCCAGAACTACGTAATTTGGTATTTGAACTCTTTGTCGGAAATTAATATAGATGATATACAATTTTTGCTAATTCAACCACTAAGGTAACAATAGGGGGTACTCCATCTTCAGGCCACGAGTGGCCTACCGGCACCATCCAACCGCCGTGTCATCCTCAGTGGAGGATGCGGATAGGAGGGGCGTGGGGTCAGCACACCGCTCTCCCGGTCGTTATGACGGCATTCTTGACCGAAGCCGCTACTATTCGGTGGAGTAGCTCCTCAATTGGCATCACGAGGCTGAGTGCACCCCGAAAAATGGCGGCCTGGGTGGACAGCCATCCAAGTGCCGACGACGCCCGACACCGCTTAACGTCGTTGATCTCACGGGAACCGGTGCATCCACTGCGGCAAGGCCGTTGCCAACAATAGGGGGTGACAGTTCTTTTGGAAAATAAATCGTTACTGAAGTCCTAATAAAGTATTTTTAGCGCTAAATGTATGAAAATATTGATATTTGACTTTACGGTTACAAATGAGAAATTATGTATTTCAGTGTTTTTCAAAATTCAATACCTAAGAGGGTGAAATAGGGGATGAAACTTTTTACGAAATTAGAACATTTTTAAATCTAAATCTAGGAAATTTTGTATTTGACTTCAAAGTAAATATGTGTTAGGAGATGAAAGTTTCTATGGAAATACACTATGTGATCATAAATTATGCGGTCGCCCCCAGACACATGTGGTCAAAAGTATCCGGACACCCCCAAAAACTAACGTTTTTCATATTAGGTGCATTGTGCTGCCATCTACTGACAGGTACTCCATATCAGCGACCTCACTATTCATTAGAGATTGTGAAAGAGCAGAATGGGACGCTCCGTGTAACTCCCGACTTCGAATGTGGTCAGGTGATTACGTGTCACTTGTGTCATGCGTCTATATGCGAGATTTCCACACTCCTACACATCCCTAGGTCCACTGTTTCCGATGTCATAGTGAAGTGGTAACGTGAAGGGACATATACAGCACAAAAGCGTACAGGCCGACCGCGTCTATTGACTGATTGAGACTGCCAACAGTTGAAGATGGTCGTAATGTGTAATAGGCAGACACCTATCCAGACCAACACACACAATGAAAACTCCAAACTACAAGTACTATGACAGTTAGGAGACAGGTGAGAAAACTTGGATTTCAATGTCGAGCGGCTGCTCATAAGACACACATCATGCCGGTAATGGCCAAACGATGACTCGCTTGGTGTAAGGAGCGTAAACGTTGGACGACTGAACAGTGGAAAAACGTTGTGCGGAATGACGAATCACGGTACACGATGTGGCGATCCGATGGCAGCGTGTGGGTATGGCGAATGCCCGGTAAACTTCATTTGCCAGCTTGTGTAGTGCCAACAGTAGAATTCGGTGGCGGTGGTGTTATGGTGTGGTCGTGTTTTTCGTGGAGGGGGCTTGCACCCCTTGTTGTTTTGCGTGGCACTGTCACAGCACAGGTTACATTGATGTTTTAAGCACGTTCTTGCTTCCCACTGTTTAAGAGCAATTCGAGGATGGCGACTGCATCTTTCAACACAATCGAGCACGTTCATAATGCACGGCCTGTGGCGGAGCGATTACACGACAATAGCACTCCTGTAATGGACTGGTCTGCACAGAGTCCTGACCTGAATCCTATTCAACATCTTTGGGGTGTTTTATAACGCCGATTTCTTGTCAGGCCTCACCGACCGACGTTGATACCTCTTCTCAGTGCAGCACTCCGTGAAGAATGGACTGCCATTCCCCAAGAAACCTTCCAGCACCTGATTGAAGATATGCCTGCGAGAGTGGAAGCTGTCATCAAGACTAAGGGTGGGCCAAAACTGAATTGAATTCCAGTATTACCGTTGGAGGGCGCCAAGAACTTATTTTACGAGCGAAGTCATTTTCAGCCAGGTGTCCGGATAGTTTTTATCACATAGTGTATCACCACAAGGACTCAAAATGCAGAATTAAAGATCTCCGATTCTAGCTGCCAGAATCGCTTTTTGGTCAGAAGTAAATTCGGAAACGAGTACGCTTCTATGGCCTTAATTAACGTGTAAAGTTTATAATATGTTGCAATTCGTGAACGACATAAAAATTTAATTAAAGGAAAACAAAAAAAAAATCTGTGCAGACAATAAAGCCAACGCGAGAGAAGCAGCGGACGTTGTTAGTTCAATATATTGCGCAATATACAGGATGTCCCATTTTAATATATACTGGCCGATATCTCTGGAGCGGCACAATTCTGCAAGAAAGGCCTCTAGTAAAAGTTGTAAGGTTGGAAATGGGTCATGGAATGGTTACCTCGAAATGACCTTGACCCTTGTTTTCAAGGTCAAACCACGGTCAAATTCATTTTTGCAAATGGTAACCACTATTTTTTTATTCCACATTCGTATTCTACGTGAAAAAATACGCATTGTTTGTACGGAACATTTTTTCGAAAGCAATGGTTTGTATCCAGGGGACACTTCATTGTAACTTTCCCAGGTTACCAATATCTCGACAACAAAGGGAGACTGGGAAAAATTTTCAATGAAAATCTTGTATGGTTTCTGAACTCTGTCCTCTTGTGAAATTTTCGTGAACTTGAAATGGCCTTGAAATTTTTCAGTAGAGATTAACCTGAAAGCAAATACCGTCGGCATTTGAGGAACTGAATGTGCAACACGTGGAGGTTGCCCAGCGGACTTCGCACACCGTTAGCCCTGAGAAGGGCTGATTAACATGGTTCTCGCTGGGAGTCTACGATCTCAGATGCTCGATCACCTGCCCATTTTGCCTAATGCACGTTTGCACTCTCTTTCGGAAACTGGTCTCGATATCATTCAATGTCTGATGGGTGATTGCCTGGAAAGCCGCCACAATCCTTGCTCTGGTATCTTTTGGCATCGTTGGGGGAGTGGAGTACACCTTCTGCTTCACAGTTACCTATAAGAAGAAGTCCAATGGTGTTAAGTCTGGCGATCTTGGCGGGAATTCACGAACTGCACTACTGATACCAATCCATCGATTCGGGTAAGTTGCATTAAGGTACCTTCTGACAGGTAAGGCCTAATGTGCAGGGGCGCCGTCATGGTGAAACCACATACGTGCTCTTATGTCTAGGAGGATATTTTCTAGCAAAAAGCACCAGATTCTGGAGAATATGATGATAGCGCAAGCCGTTCAACGTTTTTCCATATAAAAAGGTCCTATCACGTTATCTCCAACCATGCCCGCACAATCATTCATTTACCACTATCTATGTGTTCGATTATCTCGTTACCAGCGAGGATTTGCTTCCGCCCAGTAGTGTGCGTTATGGACATTGACTCCTCCCATGAAGTTTGCCTCGTCTGCATGCGAAGAAAAACGGATCACAACGTATTTGCGTTCGGCCCATTGACAAAATGCCAAGTGTCCCTCAGTATCCCCAAGCTCAACTGCTTGGGTGACATGTAAGCGATATGGGTGGAACTGTTGATCGAGGCACGCCATCCATTCGCTGAATCTGACGAGTCGAACGGTGTGGATCTTTAGCGGCGTACCTTAATGCAACTTACCCGAATCGATGGATTGGTATAGGCATTGCAGTTCGTGAATTCCCGTCAACATTGCCACACTTAACACCATTGGACTTCTTCTTACAGGGAGCTGTGAAGCAGAAGGTGTACTCCACTCCCCCAACGATGCCAGAAGATATGAGAGAAAGTATTGTGGCTCCTTTCCAGGCAATTAGCCATGAGACATTGATGTCGAGAGCAGTTTCGAACAGAGTGCCGATGCGCATTAGGCAAAATGGGCAGTTGATCGAGCATCTGAGATCGTAAATTTCCAGTGAGAACCATGTTAGTCAGCCCTCTTCAGGGCTAACGGTGAGTAAAGTCCGCTGGGCAACCTCCACGTGGTGCACATTGGGTTCCGCTAATGAGGACGGTATTTGCTTTCAGGTTAATTCCTACTGAATAATTTCAAGGCCGTTTCAAGTTCATGAAAATTTCACAAGTGGACAGAGTTCAGAAACCATACAAGATTTCATTAAAAAATATTCCCGATCTCGCTTTGTTCTCGCGTTTGATGCAAATCTATCTGCTTCCTATACAGGCTGTGATATCATGCATAGTCAACCACAAGGAAGGAAACCAGCAGAAGACATCACTGATTTCGATTTCTAGCCACCCACTGCCGCCCTCCTGCCCCCTCCCCCCCCCCCCCCACATGCCACACCAGCCGCTACAGTAACAAACAATCGACAAAGGGTTCTAGATTAATCTAGTTTAAGACTGTTTATTTTGAAGCAACATTTCTCTGTATGTATGTATAAACGCCTGAAGATGAACAGAACACGTTCGAAAAGCGTTGTATTGTGTTTGATTAAACACAAAATAAAAAAGAAATTACAAATAAATAATTATCCCAAACAGTCACGGTTCACAAACATAGCCATTATGGCAGAGAATAAAAACCATTGGTTTTTCGAAAAAAATGTTCCCTACAAACAATGCACATTTTTCACGTAGAATACGAATATGGAATAAAAAATAAGGGTTGCCATTTGCGAACATGAACTTGACATTGGTTTGACCTTGAAAACAGGGTTCAGGGTCATTTCGAGGTAACCATCCCATGAGCCACTTCTAACCTTACAACTTTTACGAGAGACCTTTTTTTGCAGAATTGTGGCGCTCCAGAGATATCGGCTGGTACTGATTAAAATGGGACACCCCGTATAGAGTGGGCCGAAAGTCAGTATAGCAGTCATTTGACTTCACCATACGGACGCCGCTTCGCCGATTGTATTCATATTGACACGGTGCGCACGGCAGGACTACGATTTCAGTATTTGAAATCAAGATGACGCAAATCTCAATCGTTTTCGAGAAAATACAGTTTGAAGGTTTTACGTGTACTTATATGCTAAGTATGGGCGCTAATACTCAACAAGTCCGTAAGCGCTGAGTTTAATAAGCCCCAAGGTCTGTGGATCGAGCCTTGCTGCTGTGGATCGAGCCTTGCTGCTGTTACATTTTTTTTCCATTCCTACATAATTTTGACAACAGATTTATTATGATCGTGCATATCATCAACATCACATGAAAGGTAAGGAATGAGGACCCGTAGAACCGGCAAGGAAGGAATGTATGGAAAACACTGACAAGAGGACAACACAGAATTTGAGCAGCGCTCTACAAAACTACAATTCAGTAGTTTTGGTACACTACTTAAATGACGTAGTAATTGGTAGCATTGCCGGTGTATTGATACATTTGGTAGGAAAAGAAACACGAATGAATGTTGCAGAGAGAAACTGGGAACTGGCGACTTTTCTATGCTTTTTGGTTTGTTTTGCACAAAATTAGAACCACACATCATTCGGTGTTAATCCATTGTATATTATATATCCTTACAGAATATAAATTGCACTTTATAAGTAATAAAAGTTAGTTGGTAGCTTACCTTCTGCACTTTTATGTAATCACGGTAATTATTTTTGATGTAATTAAAGTTTACATACACAAACATAACAAAATATATAATTATTGTTATTTTGTACCCAACAGAACATTCTTCATTATGATCAAAGACAACAATTTCGTGCTATTATTGATAACTGCGAAAGTTGTTTTAGTAACGGAAACATGTTTTATATAAGTTCAACAAAGTCTTATTTTTTCTACAACATCCCTCTGATTCAAGCTACAAATCAACCCTTTTCGAATAAACCCAGACTTGAAAATTAACAAGTTCAATCTTGATATAAATGTTGCTTATGCTTAAGGAACAGGCAGAAGGAGAATCACTACGTAGACCAAAAACGTTGCGTACGTTACGCCGCCCTTTACATATTCTAACTCAGTTTCTACACGGTTTACCACTTCCGGTTTTTAGGAAAATCTAGAAACGCACTGATCGCATACGTAAAATTTGAGGTAACGTATGCAACACGCTTAACCTAAAGGGACGCAATTACAACCTTAACTGACCTGTTCGTTGCCGGCCGGAGTGGCCGTGCGGTTATAGGCGCTACAGTCTGGAACCGCGTGACCGCTACGGTCGCAGGTTCGAATCCTGCCTCGGACATGGATGTGTGTGATGTCCTTAGGTTAATTAGATTTAAGTAGTTCTAAGTTCTAGAGGACTGATGACCACAGTAGTTAAGTCCCATAGTGCTCAGAGCCATTTGAACCATTTGACCTGTTCGCTTATTGTTCTCCCAATGTCGCCTGTGTATACTTCGTCGCAGCCAAATGTCTCTCCGTAGAATCCGGCACTGTGTATGTGGTCAGGTATGTTCGTTTTGCGTCGGAAAAAGTCATTTACTCTGTTCTCACCGAAAAGTTATATATCGCTTTTTCGAAGAATTTTGATTATACAGTCAGTAAATTTCAACACAAACGCTAATCTTAACAGCCTGTGAATACAGTTCGTCTCCTTTTTATCAAAATAATTTATACCATTTCCTTTGGAGGCCCTCTCTATTGACGAACCATCATAGTGACTGGCCTTCAGAGTTATCTTTAGGAAATTCACCTCCGACTCCAAACTGTTAATGTTACTGATATGGTAGGCACGGGAAGACAGGAGTTTTGAGCACTAATTGCCTTTGGGCTGAGTGGTGGCGCGCAGGTCATCTAAATATGTTATTGCCTAAGAAGCAGCAATAAAGACGAACGACCGCCCGTAGGTGCCCGTCGAATGCTGCAGTGCTTTAGCGAGGAGAAGGTTAGCTCTATCGCAGTACAAAAAGACACCGACGTTTCAATTTTTTACATTACCAGCGAACGGAAGCAAAAAAAAAAAGGTTGGAATAAAGCACAAGACACAAAGTTGGATTAATTAGTCCTAGTCGGTGCGAAAAGATACGAGCATGACTGAAATCTGGCAAAAAATCAGACATTTAAGAAGTGGGAAATAAAATACTAAATTCTTCGAGAAACAAATGTTTTAGTCGGAGCAGTTCTTGGACAGAATTGCGTCAGCTTCAACCCGAAACGGTCTACTTTCATGAACGTGAAACAGAGAATGAATTGTATACCCCTTGTACAGAACAATAACTGATCAATGCTTTACAATATTCACCCACTGCACCACCGTGATCTGACTGAATAAATTATAGAAAGATCCGAAACTTGCCATCCGAGGCAGCTCCTATCCCACGAAGGCTGTACAACGAAATACGGATGTATGGTACACAACTTCAGGAATAGACGACGCAAATTTTAATTCCTATTCTTAAATTAAAAATATAATCTAAACCCGCCTACAGACCGATAGCACTATCTTCACGATTTAGCAAAAGCGCTTGAAGGAATGATTAAAACAGATTATAATGGCGGATGGAGAGGAATAATGTTCTTCCCAAGTCCCAATTTGAATTTCGGAAGGGAAAGGGTGCTCTTTCACAACACTGGCATTTTAACAACTGACACTCAACGGATCAAATGATCCCTGATTTCGGTATTCTTATATATAGCTGGGCCTTCTGAAAATGTGAAAATCACAGTATTGGAAAGAAAACTTATTTCAACCAGTTTACCTCTCAACCTCTCAAACTAATCTGTGGAATTGAATCTCTGTTCTCAGAAAAGAGAATCTGTGTTAACAACCATGTTTCTACTCTAAGACGTTTGACCATGATGGGGTTACCACCTGAAAATTCTGCTCAACTTGTACAAGACTTGTGAGATCCGCCTTGGTTTATGGAAGCCTATTTTACCACGATGTAGCAGGAATTTCGATGTCGAAGCTAGACAAACTTCAGTGTCGCTGTATTCGGATGTGCATTGGAGACATGCTATCTACACAAGGAAACAACATTCGAATAAATGAATTTTGAAGAGAATCTCACAGACAGGACACCCTATAATCCATGACATAATGAAATATTGGACAGACACCGAAATATATTAAACTATTTCTCTGGAAATAAAAGACAGCGACTGACTAGGAAATCTCTTGAATAGTGGACCTTCACTAAAAAATAAAATACAGAAATACGTTGCGCTAACCAGAATTTCTAGCCCCATCCAATCACTAATCTGTGATAATATCGTACAGCACTGAGATTCTTCAAATTTGAACACTGAAATCAACATTTTTCTCAGTACTATATTTCTGAATTCGATGCAGATTTACACGAATGGATCAAAGACCATCCACAGCGATAAAGTAGGATGTGCAACTTACAATCCTACAGAAAATTATTAAGCCCTATATTCTCTACCTAAGGAGGCAATCTATTACGCGGAATCCATTGCAGTTAGTGAAACAGTAAAACACTGCAGATCTAGCACACTAAGCGGTATGGTGATGTTAACCGACTGCCTAAGTGTACTAAAGAGCTTTGAAAAACAATATGGCACAAGAGCGTTTCGCCTATAGTTACAGACATTATTTTCAAAAAACGATACAAATAAGCAAGCAGGAATAGTAACAAATTTCTTTTGGGTTCCAGAGCGTAGTAGCATCTTTCATAATGAAACAGCAGACAACTTAACGGAACGAACAATGAAGTTAGGTGAAATCCGATAGACTGCCTTATGAAATGCGGAGTTTAATCATTGAAAAAGCGAGAGACAACTGGTAGACGTAATGGGATATCAAAAGATGTTCAATATGGCCAACTGGAACCTAAACTAGAGTTATTCCTTCGGTTTACTGATTGGATTAGGAGCAGACGATTCACAGCACAGCACGTGCGTAAATCATGGCAGACCCCCAATTCTCTTGTTCCGAATAGGGCTGAAGGAAACTCAGTTACGAGATTTATACAATGAAGAAGGAGACACGAATCATGTACCATCTCCGTATACCACACAAGACGCACTAAAATTCTTTACCCGCCCACTGGTTAATGCAAAGATTCCTCTTCCAACGTCGGCCGCAGCCTTGTTGTCAACCCAAAAGGGTGCCCTAGTTTTAAAAGTGATGTTCAGCCACTATCTAGAGCCACTGCGGACATGTGTGGATTTTTTATTTGTGATGTTTCATTTATTATTATTATTATGATCTAAACACTTTACGAGTAACATTTGGCTATTTATGAAGTGTATAGCTAAATAACCAATACGAAAGATGTTGTGACTTGGCAAGACAGCCAAGTCACTATGAGAGGAAGCCGAAAGGCACGCGTTTAAGCTCACGCAGGCTGGCGTGAGGTCTGGAACAGGTAAAGTAAGTTATAGTAGCAAAGAACGTACGTAGCTGGGGGAATACTTAACTTTAATCCATAATTGGTGAACATCGGTCTGACGGTACATGCATCACAAGATAAATAGCAATTGATAATGGCGCCTTGCTAGGTCGTAGCAAATGACGTAGCTGAAGGCTATGCTAACTATCGTCTCGGCAAATGAGAGCGTAATTTGTCAGTGTACCATCGCTAGCAAAGTCGGCTGTACAACTGGGGGCGAGTGCTAGGACGTCTCTCTAGACCTGCCGTGTGGCGGCGCTCGGTCTGCAATCACTGATAGTGGCGACACGCGGGTCCGACGTATACTAACGGACCGCGGCCTATTTAAAGGCTACCACCTAGCAAGTGTGGTGTCTGGCGGTGACACCACAAAAGATACTTCGTAAACGTGATGGACGGCTGTATGGCGATGGTCAAAAGCAAATAAATAAAATTTAAAAAATATCTGTTTGTGTTTGTAGGTTTTTTTTATACACCCTGTGTGCTAGAGTGCCACTAGATTTTCTACAGAGTGTTCCAGCACGACTGGTTAATATTCCTGGATATGACGGGAACGCTCGTTGAATCATTAAACTTCATAGGGATGTATGACCTATTTCGAATGATTTCCGAGATAGAACACATGTCATGTACATTTGCTATTGGGCTAATGGCGCATACGTATCACTCTTACCCACTCAACTTCTTTGACGCGTATACGTATCAATCCTACCCAGCCTACCTCTTTGACGTCTTATTCTCGTTGCTTGATATGTCTGCAGTTAAACCGGCCCGTCGAACGTGCAGCTGTCGATGGTGTAAAGTAGTGCGAGAGATAGAGAGAGTGTCTCTCAGAGAGATGCGTCGCGTAACTGGCTAAAACGCCACACATATACACCAACAAAGAATATGCAGATACGGTGTATGTTTACGGCTTCTGCGATTGTAGTCTTCCTACTGATGTCGAAGAATGCCGCCGGCGCTTTCCGACACGTCAAATTCCTGATCGTAGAGATGGTTAAAAATTCGTACCTCTCAACTTTTTGTGAAACGCATGTTGTAATGTTTACTAATTGTTGTATATGTGTACACTTGACAAAATATATGGAATAATACAGAAAAATGATAGTGTACTATAATGCGTTCTACCTCGGAAACCATTCGGAATAGAATATCTGCCCATATGAAGGCGTTTCGTTTCATATAATCGTTCCCGTCGTGTCCCTGAATATCGATCATTCCTCGTGGAATATCCAGTGTAGACCAACACTCAGAAGAATCGCTAACAGGTACTAAACAGCTACGAGGATCGTTCAATAAGTACCGCCTCACATTTTTTTAAGCCATTAATATACACAGACAAACGTCCCTGTTACTGCTTCACGTTTGATGTTTGTTCTGTGCGCCGGTGAAGTTTCGAACCGTTCTGGCAGATGGCAGAGCCGTAGTATAGCGTCAAAATGGCGTCTACATAAGACTCACGTTACAAGCAGCATGTTGTTATTGAATTCTTGTGTGCAGAAAAAGAAACAGTGGTGAACCTTCATAAACGTTTGCGCGCAGTGTATGGCGATGCTGCAGTTGATAGTACAATTGGGCGATGGGTAAAGAAAAGTAATAGCCTCAGGGATTGCAGAAACAGAGCTCCATGATCAGCCACACTCGGGACGTCCTGTCACTGCCACTGCTTCAGACATGCTGAATCGTGCGGATGCCATTATTCGTGCCGACCGGCGCATCACAACTCGACAATTGGCCCTACAATTATCGGACAGCATTGGAACTGCGTCTGCAATGATCGAGACTCTCGGATATCCAAAGAGGTACCCACTATGCGCTCCACGAATGCTCACAGCGGACCGAAGATTCAAAGAAAGGCCATTTCATCTGAATTGTTGGAGCGTTTTGAGACCGACGGAGAGGCCTTTCTGGAACAGATCGTTCTGGGGGACGAAAGGTGGGTGCACCACTTTGCACCACAAAGACAGTCCATGGAGTGGCATCATCCTTATTCACCACAAAAGAAGAAATTCAAGACAACCCCCTCTGCCGCAAAAGTCTTTTGGAATTATGATGGCGTCATTCTCGTGGATGTGATGCCAAGATGGTCAACCATCAACTCAGAGGCATACGTGAAGACTCTGAATAAACTCAATAACCATTTCTGACGTTTTCGATTAGACAAGAATCCAGCAGAAATCTTGCTCCAACACGATAATGCACGCCCACACAGAAGTCTGAGAACCCGGGAACACCTCGCCAAATTGGGTTCAACATCATTGTCTCATGCAAACTACAGTCCAGACACTTCATTTCCTCATCCACCCTACAGTCCAGATCTGGCACCCTCGGACTACCATCTCTTTGGGCCGCTTAAAGATTCTCTATGGGAAACACACTTTGCAGATGACGAGGGTGTCAGTCATGCAGTGAAAACATGGCTACGCCTACAGAATAAGAGCTTTCACCAGAAGTGAATACATACTCTTCCACAACGTTGGCGTACGGACATAACTTGATGGAAACTACGTAAAAAAAATAGGACGTGTTGATGTATATTGTCACCAAATTCTGACTCTTAACAATAAATATGTTCGGAGAAAAAACTGTGGGGCATTACTTATTAAACGACCCTCGTAGATTTTTTGAAAAGTCGTAAAGTGCTTGTCCGAAGGAACATTGCATCGAACTTTACAGACACTGTTGAGACTCCAGTTAAAGCATTTCATGCCAAGACAAGGCAATCTGACGAGAAAGTTTGTCTCTCCCTGTGCAGCAATCACGTAACTCTGCGGGACACTGGGACATGTCGGAGGTCGAGTGTATCCGTGAAGAGTGCTCGATTAGCCGAAACGGTTAAGACGACCGCTGCCGCAATGATGGAAATCGGGGTTCGAGTTCCAGTGCCGCACTAGTTTTCATTTGTTTCCAGTAAATTGGATAGCTGCGGTGGTACTGTATTCGCAGTTTGCGCATACGTTTCATGAGAAAATAAAAATTGCTAGGATCACAGCTGGTTCTTTATTAGTTCCATTGACATATCAAGGAAAAATCCCTATTTACAAGTCACAGGTCTCTCCATCATTAAGTTGAATAAGGTTTTTGGATCACTATATACATAGGTCGAGTATACGTTTAAAGTGAGCACCTTACCAGGATGTTCTTACTGTTGTTTTCAGTAAGTGGAAAGAATAATACAAACTCTGTTCCAGGATTTTACGGTCGCTCGAACTACAGGTAAGCAGGAGAGACAGATACCCAAAGTTGCCGCCGCTGATTTCTCAAGACTGTCTCTGAATTTATAATAAATTACTATATCTCACACTAGATGGTAAAATTCGTCGTACTATGATCTTACCGAGTTTCGAGCACTGGATATGACATTTTAGGACACACTCCATGCTTATTTTTTTCGTACCTACCTTCATCAACTATCTTCTTCAGGTTGACTGTTTTGATACGAAATATAATGCAGTGCACTTGACCATACACATAACGCCGTGAGCAACGTAAATGTCCTTCCCATTGCATAACCATGCAAATAATTTTGTGTAATAGTTGAGATACCACGTCTCTGTGACATAGCCCACATGTTTGATTTGATTGTTACGTTGCAAAGCAAGTGACAAATTTGGAGTAAATGAAACCGGTTCACTGTCTTCCTCAGATGTATGTCAAGTTGTTAATATAACTGCAAATCGAGTCATCTTAATGTTAAAATTTGTAAATGAACGAAAGCATGCAAAAATAATCACACAGTAAGAAAGATGGAACACAAAAATCAATGAACAATTCTCGATTGGAGTGAAGATTTCTCTTGCCATCAATTAGTTACAGCACAATTTACAATGAAGTTCAGTCTCAGTCAGTTATGAACATGAATATTTTTCTGTTGAGTTAAAATTTGACACCTCACGGAATACATGTCCTCTTTTTATCTCACACTTAGAGTAGGCCTACATTTAAATGTATTTTCATTGTTTCTCTGTGGATGAATGTTGCAGTTCTTAAAGATTGCGAGACAACTAGTACTAGGCAGTACTAGGTACTAAATAGTCAGCAAAAACTCTTTAGATTTTATCCCGCAGTCCATCATAAGTGTTGCGATTCTCTATTTCAGTTTCAAGAGCGCTGGTTTGTCCACGCTCATTACATAGTGGACAAACTGATCTGATAACCAGATAATCATAATGTGTTTTTGGAGTGGAAATCGCTTTGTATCCGACAGTAGCACCTGTTCCATTTCAACGTGTTGCAGTGCCGTTCTTCATCTATACACACACTCCGAAAGCCAACGTGTGGCGCATGGCGGAGGGTACCTAGTACTGCTACTAGTCATTTTCCTTCCTGTTCCAGTCGAAAACAGAGCAAGGGAAAAACGACTGTCTACGAGCTTCCGTAGTAGCCCTGATTTCCCTTATCTTCGTGGTCCTAATGCGAAATATACGCCGGCGACAGTAGAATCGATCCGCAGTGGTCTCCAAAGCCCGTTCTCTAAATTTCCTTGGCGGTGCCTCGTGAAAAGAACGTCGTATTCCCTCCACGGATTCCCATTTGAGTTCACGAAGCATCTCCGTAACACTTCCTCTAATGCTGATCGAACCTGCTGGTGACAAATCTGGCAGCACGCCTCTGAATTGCTTCGATATCTTCCTTTAATCCGATCCGGTGTAGATACCAAACAACTGAACAGAATGGGTCGCACTTATGTTCTGTACGCCACTCCTTCATAGATGAGCTACATTTTCGCAAAATTCTCCCAATAAAACGAAGCCGATCATTCACCTTCATCCTGACGTGCTCGTGCCATTTCATACTGCTCGGGAACGATACGCCCGGATATTTAATCGACCTCACTGAGTCAAGCAGCTCACTACTAATGCTGTATTCGAACTTCACAGTACTGTTTTTCCGACTCCTTCACATTAACTTACATTTCTCTAAATTTAGGACAAGCTGCCATTCATCACCCCTACTACAAATTCTAAGTCATCCTGTGTCTTCCTACTGTCATTCAAAGACGACACTTTCCCGTCGACCAGAGAGTCATTAACAAACAGCCGTAAATTGCTGATCACCCTATGCGTGGCCGCGCGCGGTAGCCGCGCCGTCTTTGCGCCTTGTCACGGTCCGCGTGGCTCCCTCCGTCGGAGGTTCGAGTCCTCCCCCGGTCGTGGGTGTGTGTGATATCCTTAGGGTAAGTTAGTTTCAGTTAGGTTACGTAGTGTATAAGCCTAGGGACCGATGATCTGAACACTTTGGTCCCATAGGAACTTACCATGAATTTAAGCCGGCCGCAGTGGTCTCGCGGTTAAGGCGCTCAGTCCGGAACCGCGCGACTGCTACGGTCGCAGGTTCGAATCCTGCCTCGGGCATGGATGTGTGTGATGTCCTTAGGTTAGTTAGGTTTAAGTAGTTCTAAGTTCTAGGGGACTGATGACCACAGAAGTTAAGTCCCATAGTGCTCAGAGCCATTTGAACCATATGACCCACGAATTTAAAAAAAAAAAAAAAATAATATTCACCCTATCCTTCAGATCGTTTATATATAGAAAATAATAGCGGCCACATATTGCTGGGGCACGACTGACGAAATCCTTGTTTCTGACGAACGCTTACCGTCGAAGGGCTTCTGTTACTTACGAGGTCTTCGAGCCGCTCACATACCTGGGAACCTAATCCTTATGCTCTGACCTTTGTCAACAGTGTACAATGGGGCACCGTGCTTTCCGAAGATTTAGGAATACGGAATCTGCCTGTTGCTTATCAGCCATGGTTCCCAGGATATCATGTGAGAAAAGGCCCGTGTTTCGCACGAGCGACGCTTTCTACATTTGTGCTAATTTGTGGACAGAAGCTTTGCTCTCTGAAGGAAATTTACTAAATTTGAACCCAGAATTTGTTCAAGAATTATGTAGCAAACCGATGTTAATGATATTCGTCTCTAATTAAGCCAATCCATTCTTTTATCCGTCTTATATACAGTAGTTAGCTACGCTTTTTTCCAGTCACTTGTGACTTACGCCAAACCCTGACTACCTCTCATTTCCCTTAACAATGGATCCACAGCGATTGTCTAAAGAGTCACTGATAACGGACAACCCTGTTGCACTGGTCGCTGATGTCATCGGATCCTGTTATTTGCCTGTTAATCATTATTTCTGCTTCTGCCTCGTTCAACAAGAGTTATGAGATGTCTGTATTATTTACTCATTCCAAATGTGTTCAATGTTTTCAATAGGAAACTACGGGAGACACTGTCAAATGCTTTAGAAAGATCTGAAAGATTAGTAGTTAAGGAGGTTTTCAAAAAAACGTTCAGATGTATGTGAAATCTTATGGGACTTAACTGCTAAGGTCATCACTCCCTAAGCTTACATACTACTTAACCTAAAAAAAAAGGACAAACACATACACCCATGCCCGAGGGAGAACTCGAACCTCCGCCGGGATAAGGAGGTTTTCAATTTGCAGATGTTCGTTATTACTGTTATGTTACGGAAATGGTTTAGTGTATCAATGATACTGCGTCCTGGTTCTGAGAACATTTGCAAGTCTCTTATCAAGTTCTTCATTTCTTGCTTTAGGCTAGAGTTAAAGAGCTCAATGCAGAATTTTGTAGTTTGCAGTCGTCAAAATTATTAGCCTTAAGGTCCTGCGCTCGTTGGCAGGTATTTCTTTGGTACTAAAACAATCACCCTCTCCTGGAAACTTGCAGGGCGTTGCCGGAAGTTCCAAGTGTAGCTGAATACGTCAACCAGTTCGTCTTTAAGGATGGTCAGTACGTAAAGGTGGAATTACGCTGGTAGTCCACCCGGACCTGGCGATTTTACTCTCGCGTTTCTTGATAGTGTTTCAAATAGCTCCTCTTCCATTTATGCTTCAGTGACAGCGGAATTTTCTGCTTCACTTACGCCACTTACGATATTTTGAAAAAAAAAAACAAAAAAACGAAGATTTACCGATCTCGTCGGCTTCCGATTGCCCATTTTTATTCACGTAAATGTTGCGTAGTTTCGTATTTTGTTAGTTCCTGTTGCATTATTGTCTCCTTTCCTATTTTTAGTTTTTCAATTTTTTGTGGTTTTCTCTTTTGTTGTCCGAACTAAGTGGTAAATAGAGGCATTTTCCTCTTGCACGATATTATCATGTCTTGATCTTACTTTAAGAGCTATTAATTTCCTTGAGATTTGTTCTCTAGTTTGTTTTATTCGTAAACCATTGCTGGTTATTTGTTATGTATTTTGCTAGAGTTTTCTAAGTCGAAGAAATTGGAATTCATCTGTGCGCTTCTGCCACGCACGCTTATTATAATCGTAGAGTCTGAACAGCGTATTTAAATTCGGTTTTCCATGCTCTCCGCACCACTGTAGCTCGTTGGGGTATTTTCTAATTTATCTAAGGGAACGCTTCCACTTTCCTGACACCAGATACTTCAGTTCTGTGCCGCTGAGTATGTCGGTATTTAGTTTCCAATAGCCCCTCCCCCGGAAGGCCTGTAGTGTCACAGAAATAATTCTGGTTATGTAGGCACAGTGATCCGAACCACTTAACTTAACGGCCAGATTTCTGCAGAAGTAACGTTATCAGCGGTATCTCGTGAGACACAGAGCTTACCAATTCTACTTGCCGAGGGGCTGATTGCGTGGGTGTCGGTGTTTGTAAACTCCCAGGTGTTCGGCATATTCAGCTTTGTGATCGTATAGTCCAGCCATGCACACCTGTTATAATCTGGCGTCCGGTCTCTCCTGTTGATAACACAATTGAAAACCTCCGACATCACTGTATCCACGCCACTTTCACGGTGGTCACTATTTGGCCCTGTTGACAGCCCTCGTACTACACTGACGGAAAAAAATGGCAACACCAAGAAATTATTAATAAGTAGCAGAGAAATGCAATTAATAAATGCATTTGTCTAGGTACATATTTAAGTGATTAATATTACGAAAAAAAATCCGCCCGAATAGGCCATGAAGGCCTAAAGGTAGCGACCGGCCGCCGTGTCATCCTCAACCCACAGGCGTCACTGGATGCGGATATGGAGGGCATGCGGTCAGCACACCGCTCTCCCGGACGTGTGTCAGTTTATGAGACCGGAGCTGCTACATGTCAACCAAACAGCTGCTCAGTTCGCCTCACAATGGCTGAGTGCACCCCGCTTGCCAACAGTGCTCAGCAGAGCGGATGGTCACCCATCTAAGTGCTAGCCCAGCCCGACGGGTCGGCCGAGAGGCGTGCAATTGAAATTATCGTTATGTCTGGGTGGCGCAGTGGTTAACGCAAATGCCTAGTAAACAGGAGATCCCGGGTTTGAGTTCCGGTGTGACACACATTTTCACTCATTGCCGCTGATTCCACATGAAGTCCCGATGCAGCTGTCATCAATAGTCTCTTTCCTTTCCTTTCTCCCTCTCCAATTTACATAACACGCATGAGAGCTCCGGATTCCACGTCGAGCCGCCCGATTTGGTCGAACGGTTCTGGGCGCTTCAGTCCGGAACCTCGCTGCTGCAGCGGCCACACGTTCGAATCCTGCCTCGGGCATGGATGTGTGTGATGTCCTTAGGTTAAGTTAGGTTTAAGTAGTTCTACGTACGAGACAGGCGAAATACCCTCAGACTTCAAGAAGAATATAATAATTCCAATCGCAAAGAAAGCACGTGTTGACAGATGTGAAAATTACCGAACCATCAGTTTAATAAGTCACGGCTGCAAAATACTAACGCGAATTCTTTACAGACGAATGGCAAAACTGGTAGAACCCGACGTCGGGGAAGATCAGTTTGGATTCCGTAGAAATGTTGGAACACGTGAGGCAATACTGACCCTACAACTCACCTTAAAAGCTAGATTAAGGAAGGTAAAACCTACGTTTCTAGCATTTGTAGACTTAGAGAAAGCTTTTGACAATGTTAACTGGAATACTCTCTTTCAAATTCTAAAGGTGGCAGGGGTAAAATACAGGGAGCGAAAGGCTGTTTACAATTTGTACAGAAACCAGATGGCAGTTATAAGAGTCGAGGGACATGAAAGGGAAGCAGTTGTTGCGAAGGGAGTGAGACAGGGTTGTAGCCTCTCCCCGATGTTATTCAATCTGTATATTGAGCAAGAAGTAAAGGAAAAAAAAGAAAAATTTTGTGTAGGAATTAAAATTCATGGAGAAGAAATAAAAACTTCGAGGTTCACCGATGATATTGTAATTCTGTCAGAGACAACAAAGGACTTGGAAGAGCAGTTGAACGAAATGGACAGTGTCTTGAAAGGAGGATATAAGATGAACATCAACAAAACAAAACGAGGATAATGGAATGTAGTCGAATTAAGTCGGGTGATACAGAGGGAATTAGATTAGGAAATGAGACACTTAAAGTAGTAAAGGAGTTTTGCTATTTGGGGAGCAAAATAACTGATGATGGTCGAAGTAGAGAGGATATAAAATGTAGACTGGCAACGGCGAGGAAAGCGTTTCTGAAGGAAAATTTGTTAACATACAGTATAGATTTAAGTGTCAGGAAGTCGTTTCTGAAAGTATTTGTATGGAGTGTAGCCATGTATGGAAGTGAAACATGGACGATAAATAGTTTGGACAAGAAGAGAATAGAAGCTTTCGAAATGTGGTGCTACAGAAGAATGCTGAAGATTAGATGGGTAGATCACATAACTAATGATGAAGTATTGAATAGAATTGGGGAGAAGAGGAGTTTGTGGCACAACTTGACTAGAAGAAGGGATCGGTTGGTAGGACATGTTCTGAGGCATCAAGGGATCACCAGTTTAGTACTGGAGGGCAGCGTGGAGGGTAACAATCGCAGAGGGAGACCAAGAGATGAATACACTAAGCAGATTCAGAAGGATGTACGATGCAGTAGGTACTGGGAGATGAAGAAGCTTGCACAGGATAGAGTAGCATGGAGAGCTGCATCAAACCAGTCTCTGGACTGAAGACCACAACAACAACAGCAGCAGCAGCAACAACAACAACACGTCTAGGAGACTAATGATCTTGGATGTTAAGTCCCATAGTGCTTAGAGCCATTTGAACCATTTTTTGATTCCGCGTGGTGTCTGTTCTTTCGGACAACAGCGGTATGTGGGCGAGCGTTTTCCTGTTGGAAAACACCCCCTGCAATGGATGTTCACGAATGGTAGCACAACAAGTGGAATCACCAGACTGACGTAAGATTTTGCAGTGTTGGTGCGCGGGATAACCACGAGAGTGCTCCTGCTGTCATACGAAATCGCACCCCGGACCATAACTCCAGGTATATGTGCAGTGTGCCTAGCACACAGACAGGTTGGACTGAGGCCCTCAGCTGACCTCCTCCTAACCAACATACCGCAATCACTGGCACCGAGGCAGAACCAGCTTTATTCAGGAAACACGACAGACCTCCACCCTGACCTCCAGTGAGCTCGCTTGTCATAACTGAAGTCGCAAATTGCGGTTCTTTAGGGTCAGCTCGTAGATGTCCAACTAACCGACTTGTAACAGTTCGTCGTGTCAGCTGCTGCACAAGCAGTACGACGCACCACAGCCGTACGCCTAACACGACGGTCTTCCATCTCGCAAGTGGCACGTGGCCGTCCGCGGTACGGTGTTCTTGCGATCGTGCATTTTCGTGACCGCCGCTGCCGGTAGTCATATACAGTGGCTACATTTCTGGCAAGTCTTTCTGCAATACCGCAGAAGGAACATCCAGCTTTTGGTTGTCCTATTACACGACATCGTTCAAACTTACTGAGGTGTTCATAATGGCATCTTTGTGGCCTTAAAGGCATTCTTGACGAACATCAATCAGCTCACCACGTCCAATCTCAAAGGTAGCTAACACTCACGACCGTTACAGCGTGTATTTAAAGAAAACCTGGTTTGCACCCTCATAGTGGCGCTATTAACACCACTTTTATGCGACTGGCATGAAATATGAGTAGACACCATCTTTCAGATATCGAAACACCCCTACCAACTTTCGTTTATGTAGGGCAAGTCCGCCTTGTTGTAATTTTTTTCGTCAGTTATTTGTTCCAGCGCTTCGTCAGTGCTACTCCCAGGTATTTTCCTTTTGTATTGCTCGTTCCGTGTGTTACAATGTAGTCCTACATCGTTAATTTCAGGCATTTCCTTTTCTAGCTGCTCTTCTCACTCAACTTCTTTTTCTGTGACCGTTTATTCGGAAGGGATTTTACGCTGTAGGGTTTGCTACCGATTCTCCGTTCAGTGCAACCTCCGTCTGGGAAGTGGTAGGATTGGTTTTCGGAATTTACCAATCCACGTTACGACTTAGGTCTGGAACGTCAAGTGGCTCACAATATCGTGCTCCATCGGGGGTAATATTAACTGCACCGTTAACCTCAAGTGTGCTCCCACACTGATTTTGCGCGCTAACTGCCGGAGCTGCCTCCACTTTATTAGCGTCGAATCGCTTCTCTACAGGTAATATTCCTGCAGCGGTGAGTATTCATTAAAGACATTACGTTCGCCAGTGTAGTGTTTTTCATTTAAGACATTACTGCTGTTCTAAACTACGGTTTGCATCGGCGGAAACACTAATAGCGTCCTCGTTGTTCCATTTGAGATGGTATTGCTTACAAGTCGATCTACATTTGTACCCGCAACCAAATCGGAAAGAGGATGCAGACGTGTCTTAATATTTATCTCCATAACAAATTTTCTTTACAGACTGTCCTGTTTAATATCGTCGATTTTTTTGCATATGAAACGCATTGAGAGGGGCCCCAAATACGTTATATAGCCCCGATAGGGCCCTATGTTTATAGCGAACTGAATTATTGGCTTCAGTTTTTACTGGTTGTATGTAGTCAGCCCATACTTCTTTTCGAATACCACGAATATTATCATAAGGGTGTAACTATTGTCTTAGAACTTCATTCAGCACTTTCACTGGCATATTAAACACTTACATATTGTTTAAAAGTTAAAACAAACTTGTTCGCACAAAGCATTTATTAAAAATGTCAACAGTTTGTCAGTTTAAGACTATCATGACATATGGTGAACGGAGCAGGTACGGTACGCTGAGACAAGAATACTAACAGTTGACGTTATTGTCTCAACATACGTTACCTGCTCTGCTCACCATTTATGAAGACGGTCTTAAACTGAGTGAAACGGATCACCACTTTAACAAATGACTTCACGTAATAAAGACTGTCCTGATTCTTTTAAAAAATATTTCATTTAGATCTCTGTGCTTCAAATGACGGTTACAAAAATTATTAACTCTCATATTAGTCAATTTGTCTTCCACTGAACTGACAGAAAACCTGCCTACAAATCCAGAAGTTGGTGACATTTCAAAGTTTCCTGAACACTTCCAAACATCACGTTTGTAAACTAGGTTAGAATAAATTTTGAAGTAAACCACAGACTCTTTAGTATTGAGTTGTATACTACCTACTTGGTGTCCACTCAGTTTGAGATTGGCTGAGTTTTAGATTTCTAAGGCTACTGTTGGCTGCACGTTGTCCTTTGAAAACTCGTATTTGACAGTATCCTCTCTCGGGTATGTTTCCATTGCAGCTATACTTCTCCTTCACACTATAGAAATAATGATGATTCACGTAAACGACACTGAACTCCACCGACAACGAACGGAAAACAATTACGACAGGAGCATACTTGACAACTGAACAACATCAGCAAGAAAACAAGTTAACGACCACGTGACCGATCGCTGCAATTGTCAAATGCAGACTGAAAGCATCATAGCCTTGGCCTTCAGTGTTATCTTCCAGAAGTTCAGCTCCGATTGTAAGCTGTTATTGTTACTGATACGGAGGGCACGCGAAGGAAGTGTGTTGAACAGTGATAGCTTTTTGGCTGAGTGCTAGTGCGAAGGTCATCTACGTACTTGCTTTGCGATCGTTTATTTTCTCTACACACTTTGTCCTTGAGAACTGTCACATCTTCTGTATACCGACACATCTTGGAACAGGAGACAGGTATCATTCTCCATCACTACAGTGAAGTTGATTTTACGATGAATGTCGTTTGAGAGATCGTGAAATCTACGTAGCTCTTCTTTATTGTGTGGCCGTGTAACGAATGTGTCATCCATACGGCGGAGCCGTTGAAATTCATAAGCATGACAACAGTTTTAAGAAGAAAGGAGTAAGCCTGGAAGTAAACGGATCCTGGATTCTCGTGCTGCAGCGAACGACCGTTGCTGGTAGGAAGGGCAGAACCACAGTGATAATGAAAACGGAGAGGCCCTCATACACTGGCCCGAAAGGCACTTATGATGGGAAACAACTCTATGGGTATAACAGAAGGCTTGAGCACGACTACCCCAGTGTTTCAGGGGGCGAAGGACTCCCTGTTCCCAGAATTCCTGTGGCTGCGACGGGAGCCAGTCCTCTGTCCTTCACTTCGTCGTCCGAGTCGAAGCGCTTCCCTCTGAGGAAGTGCTTTTTTAGCAGGACAAACACATGCAAGCCAAGGGGCGAATCCGGAGATGTCTCACTGGAACTCGGCCATTACACTTGGTGTGACTTCGGGGACGCGCCTTACCGTGTAGCAGAGCCACTCCCGAGCGAGCGGCCCAGGCCGTTTGCTCTCCATGGACTAGCGTAGGCTACCGACTGTCTCGCGGCACACGTCACTACTAATGGTTTTTCCGTGTTCGGAGAATTCAGTGAGAATCGGACCTCGGAAGTCGAAAAAGACGGTGAGCACCACATTTCGTGCTTAAGGGCACAGACCTGAATTTTTTTATTGGGGGAGGGGGGGGGGATGACAACGCGTGCTTCCGTTTCCTAGATATTTCATAACGTTATCCCAAGTGGCATATGCAAGTTTCAACGGGCTCGGTTGTTAACCAAGTTTCGATCTTTTTTATTTGAAAAAGTCTTAAACGATCTGCGGCGGCGGATTGGACTGCAGTCCACGAACAGCAATAGAGGGCGATAAAACCAGGTATGCATACTGGCGAAACGACAGGAAAATCGTCAAACAAACGTCGGCCGAAGAATTTCGAGACAGAAGCTAACAGGAAATACATCGACAGGTGTACACGAGAGCCTACAGGTGTACACGAGAGCGTCAACTAATTTTCTTTCGCTAATTGAATCTCTAACAGAATTGTGCTCCTTGAATTTCATAATGTCATCTGAAAAAGATTTTTAAAATTATCAAGAAACTGAAACGGCCCGTCACAGGCAGTTCTTTTCGGGCCTGGTGGTCTAACGGTAAAACGCGTGTCAAGGAATGGACAGGACGCGGCATCGAATGCCTATCGAACGAGGGAAATTCTTCTGCCTGCTTTTAACCTAGCCTTGTCAATGATGTGAGATTTCCGAGCAACGACCCGTGGTACGCACTCCACATTAAACTGTAGTTCGCCCTTCTCCGGTAGCATTACTGGGGTAGGTAGGCGTCCAATCGAAAGACCTGTACCAGGCCGTTCAACCACGCGGAATTATTATAGCCGTTTCTTTATTATTTCCATTGATATAACAAAAGAAAATCGCTGTTCACAAATAATAAGTTTCTCCACCGTAAAGTAGAAATAAATTTCTTGGGGTACTTCATACTGAAAGAATGTTGGGCCAACTGTTGTTTTCAGTAAGTACGACAAGTAGGGTAAGCTCTTTTGCAGGTTTTTATCAAAGCTCGAGTCAACCTCAAGGAGAACTGGTTTGTTGCAAACACTGGCTCGTGAAGGCTCTCTCAATTAGTTATAAATTATTACAGCTCTCGATAAGAAGTAAAATGCGTCTTATTATAAACCTACCGAGTTTAGAGCATTGGATGCAATAATATTTCACGTCAGATTCCGTAGAAGCCTGACGCGAGCGCGATCTCAGAGATTCGTTATTAGCTCGACCTGCAACGCACCGAGCCGGCCGGGGTGGCCGAGCGATTCTAGGCGCTACAGTCTGGAACGGCGCGACCGCTACGGTCGCAGGTTCGAATCCTGCCTCGGGCATGGATGTTTGTGATGTCCTTAGGTTAGTTAGGTTTAATTAGTTCTAAGTTCTAGGCGACTGATGACCTCAGAAGTAAAGTCGCATAGTGCTCAGAGCCATTTGAACCATTTTTTTTGCAACGCACCGACACTTTGCACACAGCGTAAAGGATCCGGCACCCCTATCGTAAGCACTCAGCCAGGGCTGTGCTTCTTGCACAACACTCGCCGTAAATACAGCCAACGAGTTCTTCGACCTCGCTGGCGATGCAGGCAAGGCCGTGGAGGACCGACAGCATAAGGGGTCGCCCCCGCCGCCTCCGGTAGCCTTCGAGTGGACAGGCGGCGTTAGCGAATTCGGAGAGAGGATCAAAGCTATTGTTAAGAGCAACATTACAATTAGGGTAGCAGGGCGTGCCTCACATCGCGTCGGCACAAAGACCGCAGAAGGTTAGCGAGGAGTCACGAATCTTGCATGAAAGGAGGGACTTCACAGCTTCACCTACTCTTCAGAGCCAGAGAAGACTCTTAGCCGTCTTCCAGAAGCTCCCGTTCAGCACAGATCCGGGATACCTGCAGGAGCTACTCGAGGAGCTGGGCTTCCGAATATGCGGCACAGCGCGTACCAAGTTGCTCCGGAACGTCACTGTTCGTGTCTGTTCTCGATGATTTTGTATGGAAAAATTCCGCAAGAGAAGTCCCGCCACAATGGTTCACCTGGCAGGGCCTGTGCCACGTTGCAAAGTACTGTAAGATGCCTTCTCGCTGCGTAAAATGCGTGGGAGGCCATCACAGTGGAGACTAAAAGATCTCGAAGACGGACGTGTCAAAATGCTGCAACAGTAGCGACGAGCAGGTGACGTGCTATCGAGGCTGCAAAACAACGCCACAGGACACCTGGAACCCAGACACTGACATGCTGCTGTCGATGCGTGGAAATCTGTTCATCGGCGGCGATCTCAACGCCAAACACCCGGAGTGGAACTCCAGGTCACCGACGACACCAGGAGGAGACTACTCCGGTGGCTAACGACCGCGACGCCACAGTGCTGGGTCCCTTTGACCCCACGCAACACCCAAAGCGCGGCCGTCCCGATCGCTGATGGGGCAGCACACAGCGCGATAGCGACCAGTCGCTGTGCCCTGTCGTCTGATCACCTACCACTGATCTTCGACACAGACGGGGTGGCGCTACCAGAACATCGCAGATCTCGTCACGACACAAACTGGGAGCACTTCCAGCAACACCTGTCAGAGTCTGCCACCTGCACGCCCGATCCAGGGGAGGAGGGGATGGATGTCGCACTACCCACATTCACCCTCTATTAACTTGCAGCGGAAGATGCAGCAGCGCCGCAGCGGCGGAGGGAGCCAAAGGACAACTCCAAACAGCTTCCCCCTGGAGATCCTTGACGCCACCCGTTAGAAAAATCTGCTCTTCCATGAGTGGCGGATCGCGTGAAACCCCGCCACCGAGAGGCTGCCCAACCGACTGCGCCGTGAGGTTTCGGCCGGCGTCGACCATCTGGACTGGGCTGGAAAGAGAGTCACGCTCAGGTTCGACGACACCAGCGCCTGGGCGATGATTGAGAGGAGGGGCCAGCGCATCCCGCCACTGCAAGTTGGTCGTGTCGCCGCTGCAGAGCCAGACGTCGAGGCCAGCGTGCTCGTTGACACCTTCGTGGCAAGCTCTTTTGCCGGTGGACGACGTCGTCGACGGAGACACAGTCCAGGTGGTGCCCGAGCGTCTCCCGATCTACACGAATCACCAGGACGAGAGCGCTGTCGCCGACGCCATCACTGAGGAGGAAGTTCAACATCACCTCACATTCCTGCAGTTCAGTAAGGCAGGGGGATGTGATGAAATTGAAAACGCACTGCTCCAGAAGTTGCCGCTGAAAACAGTGCACATCGTCACCGCGATATTCAACTCTGTCCTTCGCAATGGCGTCCATCCCTCTGCGTGGAAACACGCCGAGTTAGTCGCCATTCCGAAGGCCGGAAAGGACCCTAGGGTGGCACAAAACTATCGCCCGATAAAGTCTCAAAAATCTTCGAGTTACGTCAAACGGCTGCAGCGTCACGTCAGCGAAGAGCGCCTGCTTCCTGACGAGCAGTTTGGTTCCGACGCGGTCAGCCGTTCCAACATCAACTTTTGCGACTGGAGGAGTAGGCGTTGTGGGCTCTGCAACGTCACGAGTACCTCGGTGCGGCACTCCGTGAAGTCTCTAAAGCTTTCGACAGCGTGATGGCCTCCCGTACAATCTGCTGATACTGGGGGTACCCATGTGGCAGACCCATCTGCTTCAATCGTACCTGAGTGGGCGCATATTCCATGTGCGAGCTGATGGAGGCGAGTCAACAGCGCACCACATTCGAGCGGAAGCACCATACGGGTCCGTGCTCGCCCCCCTACAGGGTATCTGCCTGCGAATAAACACCACCGCTTGGATTTTCGCAGCGATGAATTTGAACCGCGATTTGGTGGCCCAGGCTCCGGTCTCGTTGCAGGCGGGCTGCACGCGGCTGCATATCAGCTGCGCGCTCATACTGCGCGTGTAGAGCGCACTATCGTCGCCATAGAGCGCAAGGTGAACCCTCGAAGTCGTCATCGGAACGTCGGCGCTGTAGAGAGACTAGAGCAAGGGGCCGAGCACAGACCCCTGTGGTACTTCCACTCGAATGTGGCACGCTGTTGACGTACCTCCACATGGTCACACAAGGAATGGGGTACAATGGTGAAACATCTCCTCATAAGCTTCAGATTTCTGTAGTCACTGACGATTGAGGTGGTGTAAATAGCGACGCCAGTGGAGGATGGACGACTGGAAACGAGTGACTTGGATTGATGAATCACCCTGTGCGAATCCGATGGAAACGTTCGTGGCAAGAATGGAGAACGGAGGAGGTGGTGTAGGGTGTTTTTCGTGGTTAGATGTGGCCCTCCTACTAGGCTACGAAAATGCTAAATGCGGAAAGATATGAACACATTTTACATAAATATTAACTGTGTACATCGGACGAACAGTTCGGAGACGATAAATGTTTGTTTCAGCACGATAATGCACCACGTCAGAAAGCAGCATCTGTCAGGCAATGGCTTGTGGACATCAACATTTCTTAAATGGACTGGCCCACGCAGAGTCCTGACCTAAAGCCAGTGGAACACCTCTGGAATGCGTTAAAGAGTTGACTTTGCTTCCGACATCAGTGTCCGACCTCACTGTCTCTCTGATTAGGCCATCGGTTAAGAATGAGCTGCCATTCCTACACAAACATTCAGACGTCTCTCTGAAAGTCTCTCTAACAGATCTCAAGCCATCACAAAGGGGAAGGCTGGGCAGACTCCAGAGTAACAGCTGTCCGGATACTTTTGATCATATGGTGTAACTCTTGTGGCGGTTTGTGAGACGTAAAATGTGTTTCAGTAAGACAGAATAACGTTGACTGTTTCCTTAAACATTCGAAAATGCAGTTTTATGATTTATTATTTCCATTACTTAGGATTGAGCAGTATTCTTAAATAATGTTAACATTTTCAACTCAAAACTGCCAGCAGTTAATTAATTTTGTACGACAATAGAAAAGGCAGTGCGATGCGAGACCGGTGACCCGTAACAGAGCAGGACGTGTAGCGATGTGCTGTACAGTACTACTGTGAATCGACAGGGCGCCCCTTCTGCGGGTGCGCGGTGTTGCTGGAGTTGTGCCACCGAGGAGACAAAACGGACAGCTCAAGTGCGAGCGCTCTTTCGAAAAAGAGAACTGGGTTACGTTGTTGTGGTTACACTCGAATGCGTTAAGTTTTCCGCCTGCTTAGCTGTGTGGTAAAGTGCTTGCCTCCCATGCAGCGGGCCCAGGTTCGATTCCCGGACGGGTTGGAGATTTTCTCTACTGGTGGACTGGGTGTTGTGTTATCCTCATCATCGGTACGCAGGTCGCGCAATATGGCGCCAACTGAAATAAGACCTGCACTTGGCCGGCCGGAGTGGCCGTGCGGTTCTAGGCGCTGCAGTCTGGAGCCGAGCGACCGCTACGGTCGCAGGTTCGAACCCTGCCTCGGGCATGGATGTGCGTGTTGTCCTTAGGTTAGTCAGGTTTAATTAGTTCTAAGTTCTAGGCGACTGATGACCTCAGAAGTTAAGTCCCATTGTGCTCAGAGCCATTTTTTGAACCATTTTTGGACCTACACTTGGCGGCCCAATCCGAATGGGGCCACCCGGCCAACTATGCCATGCGATCATTTCATTTTTTGCGTTCGTTAACACTCAGAACATTCCTAAGTCACTCGTAATAATAGTTGGCATCGCACACTGGGTTTAGAAGACAACAGTGCCACTTAGACAACGGATTTATACTGAACGAAATTATACAAGGCTGGTTCCCCTTATTCTGCCTGAGCTACACTGTATCGGCGATTGCTGCGCAAACCACGCTTCCAGGTACGCGTACACCATATTTAACACGCAAACATTTGGGGCTACACTCGTCTGGTATGAGACATTCTCGAGGGGAGGGGGGCGGTGTCCACTGGGGGCTGAACCGCACAGTAATCCTGACTTTGGTGTAGGCGGCGGTGGGGTGGGTGGGCTGCT
Source organism: Schistocerca serialis cubense (assembly GCF_023864345.2). Lineage (NCBI taxonomy): Eukaryota > Metazoa > Arthropoda > Insecta > Orthoptera > Acrididae > Schistocerca > Schistocerca serialis. The sequence continues at coordinate 467,231,240 of NC_064646.1, read as the reverse complement.
GCAAGGTTGTGAACCACTGAGGGCTACGGCGGGACGAAGCCTATCCGTCGTTTCCAGGTCCCCAGTTTAATACATACATACACACTACTGGCCTTTAAAATTGCTACACCACGAAGATGACGTGCTACAGACGCGAAATTTAACCGACAGGAAGTAGATGCTGTGATACGAAAATGATTAGCTTTTCAGAGCATTCGCACAAGGTTGGCGCCGGTGGCGACACCTACAACGTGCTGACATGAGGATAGTTTCCGATTTCTCATAAACAGCAGTTGACCGGCGTTGAAGTGTGAAACGTTGTTGTGATGCCTCGTGTAAGGAGGCGTACCATCACGTTTCCGACTTTGATAAAGATCGGATTGTAGCCTATCGCGATTGCGATGGTGTACTCAACTACGGACCTGGATGCACGAATGGCAAAACGTCATTTTTTCGGATGAATCCAGATTCTGTTTTCAGCATCATAATGGTTGCATCCGTCTTTGGCGACATCGTAGTGAACGCACATTGGAAGCGTGTAGTCGTCATCGCCATACTGACGCATCACCCGGCGAGATGGTATGGGGTGCCATTGGTTACACGTCTCGGTCACCTGTTGTTCGCATCGACGGCACTTTGAACAGTGGACGTTACATTTCAGATGTGTTATGACCCGTGGCTCTACCCTTCATTCGGTCCCTGCGAAACCCTACATTTCAGCAGGATAATGTTGCAGGTCCTGTACGGGCCTTTCTGGACACAGAAAATGTTCGACTTCTGCCCTGGCCTGCACATTCCCCAGATCGCTCACCAATTGAAAACGTCTGGTCAATCGTAGCCGAGCAGCTGGCTCGTCACAATAAGCCAGTGACTACTGTTGATGAACTGTGGTATCGTGTTGAAGCTGTATGGGCAGCTGTACCTGTACACGGCATCCAAGCTGTTTGACTCAATGCCCAGGCGTATCAAGGCCGTTATTACGGCCAGAGGTGGTAGTTTTGGGTACTGATTTCTCAGCATCTATGCACCCAAATTGCATGAAAATGTAATCACATCTCAGTTATAGTATAATATATTTTGAATACCCGTTTATCATCTGCATTTCTTCTTCGTGCAGCAATTTTAATGGCCAGCAGTGTATAAAAATTATACAAAATGGAGAGAGTCCAAACCTGACCTACACGAAGAAAGATGATTTTCAAACCACGTCATCGGCTGTGTCACAAACTTTTAAAGGAATACCATGAGTGAAATAAAATACGACGTTGTATTCCTGTTGCTGTCTAAAGCAAGGGAGTACTCTTTCTGCGTCATTATTGAACATTTATGCATATGAAAGTTCCTCGCAGGTGAAAACTGTGCGTCGGATGGTGGCTGGATTACAGGACGTTTGTCGTTCGTGGCAGACGCTCTACGGACTCCTTTTTTCCCCTTTCCTTTCCTTTTTATGGCCTCCCTGCACACCTTCAGTCCGTCCGCCACAAATGCCTTCACTGGCCTGGCTTTGTCGCCATTTAGAATACGAAATGAGTGTCCTTTTTTCCAGAACAAAAATGTTTTTGTTCTCATTACTTTCTTCCTAATAGTGAACATGTAGAGCTGAAATGGAAATCTTACATAAATTTCTTATACTTGTGTAACGCAACTAGAAATGTTACAATAAAAAATTAAATTACATCCCCTCTTCGTCAATAATTAGACACTTACTGGAGCTTTATCCATTTCCGCAGATCTGTAAGTCTGGAGCGACCCGCTATTCGGTGTATTGCTGCGTCAACGATTCCACACCGGTGACAGTGGGGATGACTTCTTAGTTTCATTCTGCGGTATATTAGAATAAGGTCTTTTACGAACATGTATGTCGGTGATAGCATCTATGAGCTGACAGCAAATTTTCACCATACCGTCTTCTAATCTACAAGTGGAGGGCAGCAGCGACAGATCTTCTAGCTGAAGTCTTTGTGTTTCGTTTGACTTGCTGGGACACGTGGAGTTTTCTTGAGATCGCTTTCGATTATTTTCTTCGTTGTGTAATACCTTTCATTGAAAATCTCTGTTACATACTTTGGGGTCTTTAAAATAAATAAATAAACTCCTCCCGAACAGGCCCAACGGTACCGACGGGCCGCCGTGTCCTCCTCAGCACACAGGCGTCACCGCATGCGGATATGGAGGGGCATGTGGTCAGCACACCGCTCTCCCAGCCGTATGTCAGTTTCCGGGACAGGAACCGCTACTTCCCAAGTTGCTCCTCAGTTTGCCTCACAAGGGCTGAGTGCACCCCGCTTGCCAACAGCGCTCGGCAGACCAGATGGCCACCCATCCAAGTGCTATCCCAGCCCGACAGCGCTTAACTTCGGTGATCTGACGGGAACCGGTGTTACCACCGCGGCAAGGCTGTTGGTTGTGGTTTGTAAAGCACGGGTTATATTTACTGCTGGCGTCCGGCTGTAAATTGTATTTTCTGCCGTAGTGTCCCATGTAGTATTTAGTAACTCCGATTTTTTTGCAGGTAATTAGTGTATTAATTATATTTTCCACTACAAAGGCTAAACTTTTCTTTCGCAATCAGTTAAACTTAGGACGCCTTCATTATGTCGTTTCCTCAGCTAATCTCTGGCTGCAGGGAACAAGATACATATCTTTCCAAATGAAAGAACCTACACACTTTTTATGTCTGCAATGTATTTAGTAGCGCTGGGTATCGTTTGATCAACATACCATATTTGGATAGGTCACTTATGTTTACGCCTTCAATCCTTTGAATCATGTTTTACATACCTCAGCCGACCCCTAACTGCAGAAAACAAGATACCTTTCCAAATGAAAGAACCTACATACTTTTTGTAGCGTTGGGTATCATTTGAGCAAGATATCGCATATGGACAGCCGAGTTACGTTTACGCCTTCAATCCTTTGAATCATGTTTTACAAACACACAAACACACACACACAAACACACACACACAAACACACACACACAAACACACACACACAAACACACACACACAAACACAAAAACACACACACACAAAAACACACACACACAAAAACACACACACACACACACACAAAAACACAAACACACACACAAAAACACAAACACACACACAAAAACACAAACACACACACAAAAACACAAACACACACACAAAAACACAAACACACACACAAAAACACAAACACACACACAAAAACACAAACACACACACAAAAACACAAACACACACACAAAAACACAAACACACACACAAAAACACAAACACACACACAAAAACACGAACACACACAAACACATAAACACACACAAACACAAACACCATAGGGAAAGATTTTTGCGAATTGGTCATACACTGAGGCTCAGGCGGCCGATGGATGAATGTGTGACGCTGCAGCGAAACTTCACCGCGCAGTTGGCAAAGATGGTAAACAGGGGAGATGTTACAGGGCATAAATCCTTCACCAGTTTCACTGCACATACTCATTTGGACAGTAACTATACCTCACAAGCAGGCACGTGAACCATATACGCAGATGTCAGCATTTGAGATAGGACGTGCAGTTGGACTCAAAGAAGCCGGTTGCATTAATCGGCGAATCGCTCGACATTTGACTAGGACCGATGCCACTATTCCACGATGTTGGCAGGAATGGGTGAACTTTGGCCGAACACAACGTCAAGAAGAAAGCAGTCCACCTAGAGAGACGACAGAACGTGAGGGCCGAGCAATCGTCATAGCCCAGGATCTATCGTTATCGTCGATGCGGCGTGCAACTCTTTTTTTTTTTTTTTTTTTTTGGTTGGGTTTAAGGGCGCTCAACTGCTGAGGTCATTAGCGCCCAGTCACTGTTGTTAGAGCACATGGAATCTGCTAAAACGCAAGGGGATGGGGGGCACCAGAAGGACCTGACAAAGATGCAGATAAAATAAGTAGAAAGGTTAAACGTCTTTGGACAAGCAAGTTAAAGTTATAAAATGCAGAATACGAGCAGCTGCTCGAGCGTCATCAGCTAAAACATCCGGTAAAGTAGATGGCAGGGACTGGACAACACGAAATTGACTAAAACGGGGACACGACAATAAAACATGGCGCACTGTTAATGCCTGACCACAAGGGCACTGCGGGGCTGGTTCACCGGAGAGCAGGTAGCGGTGGCTAAACCGGCAATGCCCAATCCGCAACCTGGTCAGAAGGACCTCCTCGCGCCGAGATGGTCGGGAGGATGTTGTCCAAGCAGTTGGGAGCGGTTTCACTGCCCGGAGCTTGTTTCCTTGGAGGGATGACCAAGCATCCCACCACAACGACACAAGCCTCTTACATACATCCCCACGAACGTCAGATGACGGGACACAATGGGAGGCTGGCCGAGGCAGGAGGACTGCAGCCTTGGCTGCAGCATCCGCAGCCTCATTCCCAGGCACTCCTACATGTCCAGGAACCCACAGAAAGCTGACAGAACCACCATTATCAGCGAAAGAATGGAGGGACTGCTGTATCCGTTGAATCAAGGGATGGATCGGATAGGGAGCTCCAAGGCTCTGAAGAGCACTGAGTGAGTCAGAGCAGAGTACATACGATGAATGGCGGTGGCGGCAGGCATACTGAACGGCCTGATGGAGAGCAAAAAGCTTGGCCGTAAAGCTGGAACATTGGTCGAGGAGCCGGTATTTAAAGGTGGCGGCCCCGACGACAAAGGCACAGCCGACACCATCGTCAGTTTTGGAGCCATCGGTGTAAATAAAGGTGTGACCGGCAAGTCGAGCACAAAGTTCGACAAACCGTGAGCAATACACTGCAGCCGGAGTACCCTCCTTCGGGAGTGAGCTGAGGTCGAGATAAATATGAACCGGAGCCTGGAGCCAAGGTGGTGTCGGGCTCTCACCCTCTCTGAAGGTGGTAGGGAGGGCAAAATCCAATTGTCGAAGTAGGCGACGGAAACGGACTCCGGGGGGCAGCAGGGCAGACACATACAACCCGTACTGACGGTCGAGACAATCGGCGAAGAAGGACTTGTAAGAGGGGTGGTCGGGCATAGACAACAGCCGGCAGGCATACCGACACAGCAGTACGTCGCGCCGGTAGGTCAATGGTAACTCGGCAGCTTCAGCATAAAGACTCTCGACAGGACTAGTGTAGAAGGCTCCAGTCGCAAGACGTATCCCCCGATGGTGGATGGAGTTGAGCCGGCGTAAGAGGGATGGCCGAGCGGACGAGTAGACGAAGCTCCCATAATCCAGCTTCGATCGGACTATGGACCGATACAAGCGAAGCAGGACAGTGCGATCCGCTCCCCAAGATGAACCGCTAAGAACTCTGAGGACATTAAGGGAATGTGTACAACGGGCCGCCAAATAAGAGACATGTGGAGACCAACACAGTTTCCTGTCCAACGTGAGCCCTAGAAACTTAGTTGTGTCCTCGAATGGGAGAACAACGGGACCAAGATGTAAGAATGGCGGAAGGAACGCTTTATATCGCCAAAAGTTGATACAAACCGTCTTCTCTTCAGAGAACCAGAAGCCATTTGCCACGCTCCATGAGTAGAGGCTGTCTAGACAACGCTGAAGGCAGCACTCCAGGAGGCATGTTCTCTGGGCACTGCAGTGGATCACGAAGTCATCGACAAAGAGAGAGCCTGAGACATTAGGTGGAATGCAATCCATAATTGGATTGATCGTGATGGCAAAAAGGGCTACGCTCAAGACGGAACCCTGAGGCACTCCGTTCTCCTGGAGGAAGACGTCGGACAATACGGAAGCCACACGTACCCTAAACTTTCGATCCGTTAAAAAGGAATCAATAAAAAGGGGCAGGCGACCGCGTAGGCCCCACCTGTGCATAGTGCGGAGGATACCTCCTCTCCAATAGGTATCATAAGCCTTCTCCAAGTCGAAGAACACGGCTACCGTTTGGCGCCTTCGCAAAAAGTTGTTCATGATGAATGTCGACAAGGTCACAAGGTGGTCAACAGCGGAGCGGCGGCGACGAAAGCCGCATTGGACATTGGTAAGTAACGGTCGAGATTCAAGAATCCAGACTAACCGAGCATTAACCATGCGCTCCATCACCTTACAGACACAGCTTTTAAGAGAAATGGGGCGGTAACTAGAAGGAAGGTGTCTATCCTTCCCGGGTTTGGGTATAGGAACAACAACGGCGTCACGCCAACACATGGGGACTTGACCTTCGGTCCAGACGCGATTGTAGGTACGAAGAAGGAAGCTTTTGCCCGCCGGAGAAAGGTGTGCCAGCATCTGAACGTGAATGGCATCTGGCCCCGGAGCAGAGGACTGGGACAGTGCAAGCGCACGTTCGAGTTCCCGCATAGTAAAGGGGGCATTATAAGTTTCCAGATTCAGCAAGTGGAAGGAAGGTCGCCGAGCCTCTTCTGCCTCTTTCCTGGGAAGGAAGGCAGGATGGTAATGGGCGGAGCTTGAAACCTCCGCGAAAAAGCGGCCAAAGGCGTTGGAGACAGCCACAGGATCTACAAGGACCTCATTACCTGAGGTCAGGCCAGGTACCGAGGAGTGGGCCTTAATGCCCGACAGCCGGCGCAGGCTACCCCAAACGACGGAAGAGGGAGTAAAACTGTTAAAGGAGCTGGTGAAAGAGGCCCAACAAGCTTTTTTGCTGTCTTTGATGATTCTACGGCATTGCGCTCGGAGTCGTTTGTATTCAATACAATTCGCCAACGTAGGATGACGGCGAAAGGTGCGTAAAGCACGTCGTCGAGCACGGATAGCGTCCCTACAAGCCTCGTTCCACCAGGGGACGGAAACGCGACGTGAAGAAGAAGTAGTACGAGGAATGGAACGTTCGGCAGCATTGATGATAACAGCCGTGAGGTATTCGATCTGACTGTCACAACTGGGAAAATCGTGGTCCGGAAAGGTCGCCAGGGAGGAGTAAAGTCCCCAGTCAGCTTTCAGTATGTTCCAGCTCGAAGGACGTGGGGATGGGGTGCGGTGCAGGAGACGAACGACACAGGGGAAGTGGTCGCTCGAATAGGTGTCAGAAAGGACATACCACTCGAACCGACGGGCAAGAGTGGTAGAACAGATCGAGAGGTCCAAGTGGGAGTAGGTATGAGTAGAGTCCGAGAGGAAAGTCGGGGCGCCGGTATTGAGGCAGACAAGATTGAGATGGTTGAAGACATCCGCCAAGAGTGAGCCTCTTTGACAGGATGCAGGAGAGCCCCAAAGGGGATGATGGGCATTGAAGTCGCCAAACAATAAGAACGGCGGGGGAGGCTGAACGATCAGGTGCATCATGTCAGCCCAACTAACAGCAGATGACGGTGAAGTGTAGATGGTACAAACTGAAAAAGTAAAAGCAGAAAGAGTAATGCGGACAGTTATTGCTTGGCGTGGGGTGGTCAATGGGATGGGATGGTAATAGACATCGTCCCGAACGAGCAACATGACCCCACCATGAGCTGGGATACCGTCCACAGGGGTGAGGTCATACCACTCCGAGATATAGTGGGTAAAGGCAATACGGTCAGTCGGGCGCAACTTGGTTTCCTGGAGACCAAGGACGAGCGGACAGTGCAGGCGGAGCAGCAGTTGTAATTCCTCCCGATTAGATCGAATACCTCTTATGTTCCAAGTCAAAAAGTTGGGGGAACACGGGGGAAGAGCTGGTCACCTCAACGGCCGCGGAGGGCCAGGTTGCAAGGGAACAACGCTACAACCGACGGGAGGCGGATCCGGTTCCATCGACTCGTCGCCAGCTGCGGCCGCTGTCCCTGGTTGTGTAGGAGGGGCCGCATCATTTGCCGACGAAAGGCCGGCGGAGCGCCTGGCAGCAGAGCGTCCCGGCGAAACTGAGGACGGCCGGGAGCAGCGACTCACAGATGGAGCGTCAGACGAAACGTGCCGGGGCGGAGAGGGGGATAGAGACTTCTTCTTGGAGGCCTTCTTGGAAGGTCGAGGAGGCACAGGGATGGTGGGCTGGACCCGAAGAAGGTCCTCACGCGCGGGGTCCGTTTTGGAACGCCGGACCTCGGAAGCTGGGGTCCGGAACGTTTCCCCGATGGACGCCTGAGAAGAGGATCGCTTCTCAGGTGGCGTGGGGGGAGGAGGAGGAGGAGGAGGAGGAAGGGTGGCCCCTGGGGCAGAGGGGGTGGGGGCCACGGGGGAGGAGGATTTGGAAGGGAGGGATTTGGGAGGCGGAGGCAGAGCCCCCTGATGGGTGGAGGAGGCGGAGGGGGACAGGATAGGGGTGACGATACCGCAGAAGGAGTGGACACAAGTGAGGCAAACCAAGTGGTCAATGGCACGGGATGGAGGCAGTCATACTTCTTCCTGGCCTCAGAATAAGAGAGCCGATCCAAAATTTTGATTTCTTGTATCTTCTTCTCCTTCTGATATGCGGGGCAGTCTGAGGATCTAGGCGAGTGGACGCCAGGACAATTAATGCACCAAGGTGGTGGGGTGCATGTATGTTCCTCACGAAGAGGACGTCCACAATCGCCACAAAGGGGCTTAGCCTCACACCGTGACGACATGTGCCCAAAGCGCAAACACCTAAAACAGCGCATAGGAGGCGGGACGTAGGGTCGCACGTCACACCGGTAGCACATCACCTTTACCTTCTCCGGGAGAACGTCCCCCTTGAAGGCGAGGATAAAGGCCCCGGTGTCGATGCGACGGTCTTTGGGGCCGCGCTGGACTCGCCGGACGAAATGCACGCCTCGGCACTCCAGGTTGGCCCTGAGCTCCTCATCAGATTGTAGCAGGAGGTCACGATGAAAAATAACCCCCTGCGTCCTGTTTAGTGCCAGATGTGGGACAATGGATACTGGGATGTCCCCTAGGCGGTCGCACGCCTGGAGCGCCGCCGACTGTGCGGTGGAGGTGGTCTTGATAAGAACGAACCCTGAACGCATCTTGCTGAGAGCCCTGATTTCCCCGAAGATGTCCTCAATGTGCTGAACAAAGAACATGGGCTTGGAGGTGGCGAATGTCCCCCCATCGGTTCGAGAACAGACCAAATAGCGGGGGAAGTACTTCACCCCAAGCCGGCGGGCCTGTCCCTCCTCCCATGGAGTGGCCAAGGGGGAAAGGGCAGGAGAACCAGGACTAGAAATGGTACCTTTTCTTTTGAAAGACTCGGCCGCAGAGCGACCTGATACATGTTGACGTTTCATCTGCGAAACATCCGCCCCGATACCACCCACACCGACCAGGGGCTCTCCCCATGGGCGCCACCAGCCGCAGCAAGGGCCACCTGGCAGGATGACCATTGCCGGGAGTCCTGATGCCCCAAGGAGACGGGCATCTACTCCTTGGCCGACGTGGGGAGGGTGCAGCTCAGGTATCAGCAGTACGATCCCTGTGTTGTCAGGGGGCTACAACCTAGAGGGTACATGACGACCCCACCACAACGGGCTGGCTACCGTGCTGGATTTCTGGTGCCATGGAAAGTCCATCATGATCGCTGGGGCAGATGGAGATGCACTATGGGCGTAACTTGGACAACCCATCAGGCGTTTAGGCGCAATTTGAGGAATAGTGGGTATGGTTACAACGCCGGTGCAATGCTGAGTGCCAAGGTCTTAGTGCACTTAGGACCAGTGGTACACCACGTAAGGTGTCCTTCCCCAAAAGGCTCGTACTTCAGTAGAATTTTGAAAAATGGAGGTCAAACCCCAAGGGGGACCATCACATGGAAGGCCGAAACGGTTGAAACTTCTTTTAGTCGCCTCGTACGACAGGCAGGAATACCTCGGGCCTATTCTTACCCCGGACCCGCAGGGGGGACAAAGGAAGGAGGAAGACATACAAGCAAGGAAGGCGAAGAATGCGGTACATTTACGAGCGTCCGTCTCCGGACGTAGGCACAAACCATACTCCCAGAGGGGGAGAAAGGGAAGGAAAGAGCCAGAGGTGCCGGAGGGGGGGGGGGGGCCAAGATGGGGGATGGGGAAGGAAGCGGAAAGGGAAGGTATGCAGCCCGGAAAGGAAGGAAGGCCACATTAGCTCAGGGTCCCGTGCTCGCTACGCACGTGTCCACAAAAGAGTTGTGGACCCCCTGGGGGGGCGTGCAACTCGTGCTTCAGTGACCACAGGCACGAATAAAAGGCGGCTCACAGAAAGGGCGCTGAGCTCACAGCGCCCTTGAGCCGGCGACCTTTGACCTCTTTCACCAACAAGCCCGTTTGCAGTGTTGTCAGGCACATTCGGCCTAGAATCTCATTGACTGGAACAGAAATGCCTTCAGAGATGGCTCCCGCTTCGAACTGAGCCCCAGTGAACTGCGTGTGTGGAGAGTCCGCAGACAGTGATGGGATGCCAGCTTGACCCTCGTCCGCCCTACGGCCCAGAAACCAGGAGTGCTGGGGTGCTGTTTCAATCCATGTTAGGCCCCCTTTGGTTGTCATGTGCGGCACCCTTGGAAATTTGTGGAGATTTCCTATGGGACCAAACTGCTGAGGTGATCGGTCCCTAGGCTTACACACTTCTGAAACGCCCGCTAAATCACGCAGGGCTAACAGGTAATTAGAAGTGCGGAAAGGGCCAAGGGAGTTGCGGTAGGATTCATTTCACAATTGTAATTTTTTATCATTTAGTTCACAAATATACTTTTGGAAGAATTAAATTTGCTTCGCGGCTGAAGGCCCCCAAAGAGATGCTTTAGAATAAGTTCAATTTTGAAAAGACGTGACACAGTTAAATTTACGAATAAGATAAATCGTATACATATATGAGATCAGCATGCAGAGCGTCTGAAGGCAACAGTGTTTTAAGATACTAACAGGACTGATGGCCCACAAGGTCCACAGAAAGAAAGAAATAAACAAACGCAATAAGATAGCTGAAGGCCGCAAAGTTGAGTTCTGCAAATTAAGGAAATATATATTGCAACAATCGGTAAAACAGTACATTAAGTTTAAAAATTTTCTTTTTGCAACACCAACGGCGGAGGGTCCACAATAACTAGTAAAATCTTTCAGAAGAAATTACAATAACCTTTCAAGAGAAGAAGGCGATAATGCTTGCACTTGAAGGAAACTCTGAGGACATGTTTCCAGGGCTGAAGGCCCACAACTAACCTTGCAAAATTAAAAATATAGAATACAGTTAAATTACAACAACATTAAGACTGGCAAAAAGGTAATTAGGAGAAAGGCACTCAGGAGTCTCCAGTGGGTCGGTCTACCCTCGTCCACGTAAGCGAGACAGGTGGTGAGTCCAGCTGCACTTAATTTGTGCGAACCCAACCAAGGGACAGTCACGGACGGACCGACCGACCAACCGCTTGCTTGTCACGAAGGAGTACACGAGAATTCAAGCCCCCCCAAAAATTACACGTATCACTACCCCCAAACAAACGCGTATGTGAACTGAGGTTGCCCCTCAGTCTGCAAGATCCGGGCAGTTGCAGAGGGTGGGCTTACTGGTAGTTGGGAGCTCCAACGTCAGGCGCGTAATGGGGCCCCTTAGGGAAATGGCAGCAAGAGAGGGGAAGAAAACCAATGTGCACTCCGTGTGCATACCGGGGGGAGTCATTCCAGATGTGGAAAGGGTCCTTCCGGATGCCATGAAGGGTACAGGGTGCACCCATCTGCAGGTGGTCGCTCATGTCGGCACCAATGATGTGTGTCGCTATGGATCGGAGGAAATCCTCTCTGGCTTCCGGCGGCTATCTGATTTGGTGAAGACTGCCAGTCTCGCTAGCGGGATGAAAGCAGAGCTCACCATCTGCAGCATCGTCGACAGGACTGACTGCGGACCTTTGGTACAGAGCCGAGTGGAGGGTCTGAATCAGATGCTGAGACGGTTCTGCGACCGTGTGGGCTGCAGATTCCTCGACTTGCGCCATAGGGTGGTGGGGTTTCGGGTTCCGCTGGATAGGTCAGGAGTCCACTACACGCAACAAGCGGCTACACGGGTAGCAGGGGTTGTGTGGCATGGGCTGGGCGGTTTTTTAGGTTAGATGGCCTTGGGCAAGTACAGAAAGGGCAACAGCCTCAACGGGTGCGGGGCAAAGTCAGGACATGCGGGGACCAAGCAGCAATCGGTATTGTAATTGTCAACTGTCGAAGCTGCGTTGGTAAAGTACCGGAACTTCAAGCGCTGATAGAAAGCACCGAAGCTGAAATCGTTATAGGTACAGAAAGCTGGCTTAAGCCAGAGATAAATTCTGCCGAAATTTTTACAAAGGTACAGACAGTGTTTAGAAAGGATAGATTGCATGCAACCGGTGGTGGAGTGTTCGTCGCTGTTAGTAGTAGTTTATCCTGTAGTGAAGTAGAAGTGGATAGTTCCTGTGAATTATTATGGGTGGAGGTTACACTAAACAACCGAACTAGGTTAATAATTGGCTCCTTTTACCGACCTCCCGACTCAGCAGCATTAGTGGCAGAACAACTGAGAGAAAATTTGGAATACATTTCACATAAATTTTCTCAGCATGTTATAGTCTTAGGTGGAGATTTCAATTTACCAGATATAGACTGGGACACTCAGATGTTTAGGACGGGTGGTAGGGAAAGAGCATCGAGTGACATTATACTGAGTGCACTATCCGAAAATTACCTCGAGCAATTAAACAGAGAACCGACTCGTGGAGATAATATCTTGGACCTACTGATAACAAACAGACCCGAACTTTTCGACTCTGTATGTACAGAACAGGGAATCAGTGATCATAAGGCCGTTGCAGCATCCCTGAATATGGAAGTTAATAGGAATATAAAAAAAGGGAGGAAGGTTTATCTGTTTAGCAAGAGTAATCGAAGGCAGATTTCAGACTACCTAACAGATCAAAACGAAAATTTCTGTTCCGACACTGACAATGTTGAGTGTTTATGGAAAAAGTTCAAGGCAATCGTAAAATGCGTTTTAGACAGGTACGTGCCGAGTAAAACTGTGAGGGACGGGAAAAACCCACCGTGGTACAACAACAAAGTTAGGAAACTACTGCGAAAGCAAAGAGAGCTCCACTCCAAGTTTAAACGCAGCCAAAACCTCTCAGACAAACAGAAGCTAAACGATGTCAAAGTTAGCGTAAGGAGGGCTATGCGTGAAGCGTTCATTGAATTCGAAAGTAAAATTCTATGTACCAACTTGACAGAAAATCCTAGGAAGTTCTGGTCTTACGTTAAATCAGTAAGTGGCTCGAAACAGCATATCCAGACACTACGGGATGATGATGGCATTGAAACTGAGGATGACACGCGTAAAGCTGAAATACTAAACACCTTTTTCCAAAGCTGTTTCACAGAGGAAGACCGCACTGCAGTTCCTTCTCTAAATCCTCGCACAAACGAAAAAATGGCTGACATCGAAATAAGTGTCCAAGGAATAGAAAAGCAACTGGAATCACTCAATAGAGGAAAGTCCACTGGACCTGACGGGATACCAATTCGATTCTACACAGAGTACGCGAAAGAACTTGCCCCCCTTCTAACAGCCGTGTACCGCAAGTCTCTAGAGGAACGGAGGGTTCCAAATGATTGGAAAAGAGCACAGATAGTCCCAGTCTTCAAGAAGGGTCGTCGAGCAGATGCGCAAAACTACAGACCTGTATCTCTTACGTCGATCTCTTGTAGAATTTTAGAACATGTTTTTTGCTCGCGTATCATGTCATTTCTGGAAACCCAGAATCTACTATGTAGGAATCAACATGGATTCCGGAAACAGCGATCGTGTGAAACCCAACTCGCCTTATTTGTTCATGAGACCCAGAAAATATTAGATACAGGCTCCCAGGTAGATGCTATTTTTCTTGACTTCCGGAAGGCGTTCGATACAGCTCCGCACTGTCGCCTGATAAACAAAGTAAGAGCCTACGGAATATCAGACCAGCTGTGTGGCTGGATTGAAGAATTTTTAGCAAACAGAACACAGCATGTTGTTATCAATGGAGAGACGTCTACAGACGTTAAAGTAACCTCTGGCGTGCCACAGGGGAGTGTTATGGCACCATTGCTTTTCACAATATATATAAATGACTTAGTAGATAGTGTCGGAAGTTCCATGCGGCTTTTCGCGGATGATGCTGTAGTATACAGAGAAGTTGCTGCATTAGAAAATTGTAGCGAAATACAGGAAGATCTGCAGCGGATAGGCACTTGGTGCAGGGAGTGGCAACTGACCCTTAACATAGACAAATGTAATGTATTGCGAATACATAGAAAGAAGGATCCTTTATTGTATGATTATATGATAGCGGAACAAACACTGGTAGCAGTTACTTCTGCAAAATATCTGGGAGTATGCGTACGGAACGATTTGAAGTGGAATGATCATATAAAATTAATTGTTGGTAAGGCGGGTACCAGGTTGAGATTCATTGGGAGAGTGCTTAGAAAATGTAGTCCATCAACAAAGGAGGTGGCTTACAAAACACTCGTTCGACCTATACTTGAGTATTGCTCATCAGTGTGGGATCCGTACCAGGTCGGGTTGACGGAGGAGATAGAAAAGATCCAAAGAAGAGCGGCGCGTTTCGTCACCGGGTTATTTGGTAACCGTGATAGCGTTACGGAGATGTTTAATAAACTCAAGTGGCAGACTCTGCAAGAGAGGCGCTCTGCATCGCGGTGTAGCTTGCTCGCCAGGTTTCGAGAGGGTGCGTTTCTGGATGAGGTATCGAATATATTGCTTCCCCCTACTTATACCTCCCGAGGAGATCACGAATGTAAAATTAGAGAGATTAGAGCGCGCAAAGAGGCTTTCAGACAGTCGTTCTTCCCGCGAACCATACGCGACTGGAACAGGAAAGGGAGGTAATGACAGTGGCACGTAAAGTGCCCTCCGCCACACACCGTTGGGTGGCTTGCGGAATATCAATGTAGATGTAGATGTAGCTGCCAAAACTACACACCATGTTGGGCAGCAACAACACGTGAGGAAAAGACACCGCCTGAAAACTGCGTTAGCGGCCAGGGCAGGTAACCAGGAACACTAACGGCCACAAGGCAGAAAATTCCGCTGGTTCACTTGACTATGGATAAATTACTTTGATCAATTCCACCTGACGGCGGCTAACTAACACTTCACTCGTCGTTGCTCACAGGAAAACCTCCACAACAGCAATGCCGAAACCAACAACGTAATGCTCAAAACCACTCAACCTTCACGTCCTGGGTCGGCGAGCGACGAAGCTCGTACCGATCGGACAGCTCCAGACTGACTCCGACACTGCGCAGAGACCGCCAGCGGACCCACTCGACTACGCTGCACGGAGATGTCCTCAGACGAACCGACCGACCATTAATCCACCAAAAGTCAGGCCCGGCCGGCTTAAGTGATGCGTGGCGGCAACGGCGATGTCCACGCAGGACTCACTGCTGCTGCAAGCCGGCGACTGGCTGGCCCGGGCTGCGCTCCAGACGTGTTGCAGCTGACTGCCGGGGCCCAACTCACGACCCCAACTGCCGCCGTGAACTCTCCTCCTCGCACGTTCCTACTCACTCAACGACAGATGACAACCGGGAAATGGTCCCGGCGGAGGTTCGAGTCCTCCCTCGGGCATGGGTGTGTGTGTTTGTGCTTAAGGTAATTTAGGTTAAGTAGTCTGTAAGCTTAGGGACTGATGATTTCACACACATTCGACAATCGGGAGAAGTAAATAGCAGCCGAGCAAAGAGCCTACCAGAGGGGATATATCGATACGCGCTACTGGCGCCGATGGCGGTCAGGCAAAACAGCAACTCAGTACCGCCAGTAATTTAAACCAACGTGGTGAGATGGAACTACATTAAAACAGGGTGTAAAATACCAAATGGTGGGACAGCGAGCCATGCACGGCTCAACTACTTTAACTAACTTACGCTAAGGACAACACACATCCATGCCCGAGGGAGGACTCGACTCTCCGACTGGGGAGCCGCGTGAACCGTGGCAAGGCGCCCTGCACTACGGGGCTTGCGCGCGCGGCCATAGCGTATAAATATCTATGGAGTGAGCATAGCGTAATGTGCATGTTCTCAACATCAAACCGGGCTAGTCACGTGGTAATGGGAAGTCACTGCTTGTCTGCAATTTGTGATAACAGCGAAACTTTAATATTACACGTATTACCTGTTTTTAGTAGTAATAACAGCCACGGTGCATATTGTTGTACCTACGGATGTAAAGAGAAGTACATGAAAGAAGAACCAGTTACTTTTCATAGGTACGTACAAGAATTCTCTAATAGTGAATATCATATTGCAGTGAGGCGCTCTGTATGTTTAAAAATGTCGAGACTCAGTATTATAATGTCTCGTATTGTAGAGGAAATTTCTGCGATATTTTTTTCTTTTTTGCCCATTGTTTTACGAAGTTAATGCTAGATAAATTTGCAAGTGCGTTTAAGCTGCCAGTCAGTGTTTACGTATTCTTGCTATGTTCATCTGCAGATAAAATTTATATAAGATACTGTGATTAATTTCTTCCAGTTTATTCACGTCCTCAAAAGCTTGTGTGTATCTAAGCACTTCTCCATCAAACAGTTTCCCGAAAGATGAACAGAGATTCGACAATATCAATAAGTGCAACAGAAAACCTAAAACGCTATTGTTGGCTGTCACTTCTCCCGCATCCGAAAAAACTTGTGGAACTGAGCTATGATACTATGGTGAAAAAGCACAATAACCTTGCTCTTCGCAGTTTTAAAACCATTCCAGTTCCAGGCGTAAAATTGTTAAGATGTTTATAAAACGCATATACAAAGTTTCAGGATACTGCTGAGGGTGCTCTAGCGAAGAAATAACACTGAAAATACGCTACGCGCTATACGCACTAACGTGCGCCCTCCCATTACCACGTGACTTGAACAGCAGGATATGTTGCATTCTGCGCATCCGAATGCTCACTCCATAGATATTTATACTCAATGGGCGCGGCACCCTTACAGCACGGCGGTACGTCGACGATATTCTACGCTCCGTTTCGTTGCCCTTCATGGCAAGCCATCCTGGGCTTACATTTCAGCAAGGCCATTCTGAATGCACGTGGTGAGCGTTTCTGTTGCTTGTCAAATTCTACCTTGGCCAGCGAGGTCCCCGGATCTCTCCACAACTGAGAACACTGTGATCATTGTGGGCAGCGCCCTCCAATCAGCTGGGAATTTTGACAATCTAACGAGCCACCTGAACAGAATTTTGCACTATATCTCTCACGACGACATCCAACAACTCTATCAATCAATGTCAAGCCGGATAACAGCTTTCATAAGGGCCAGAGGTGCGCCAACGCGTTATTGACTTGCTTAATTTATGAAGCTATTTCTCTTGAGTAACTCATCCAATTTTTGTGACAATGTAATGAAGTGTTTGTTTGAACATGTACATCATATCTACCAATTTCCGTCCCATTGGGATACTTGCTTCGTGGTGTGTCGTCTTTTGTCTTAGAGTGTACTACACGCTATCAGCACAAGTCTTATTTTTTCTACCATTTCTTTGGAATTGATGTCAATGAGCTTGTTTATGTTTTTCCGTAATTTAACCCCTTGCACTTCAACATATTCGGTAATGGGTTGTAGCATGGGACTAGCACTTTCGTTTAGCCACAACAGCTGTATTTTCTCATTGTGTAGCGTTACTCTTCCTACTTCCTTCCCATCGCCCATTACTTTTGATATTTTCAAGATGTCTTAAGCGTTATTCAGTTATAATGATATTATTAGCGTAAGCACACGATGAATCGTTTTAGTCCTGGTATGATGGTGCCGACTATATAAATTTATGGTTCTAAGGAAATGACAAACGCAATCACTAATAGGGGTCAGCCCGCTTTTTGTTTGGTAACCCTTTCGTATTCATTTGTTGCTAGTGGAAATCTAAAATTCTACAGCACGCGCCTTAGGTACTGATGGCTGATTTTACCGCCAGCGTTTCATAAATAGATGTTCAGTATCCCCAACGTTTGCGCCTGATGCGTCAGTGTGAAGAAGGTTGTGTTTCTTAAAGAACAAATCCCGTCAGTGATGCTTTTGTTTGGTCGCTACACGACTGTTCTGGTGGGAAGTTGTCTCGAAGTGTTTGCTTTAGTCTTGCTATGAGACGAGAAATTATTTTAGAGTGTGCGCGTAGCAACGTTACCGGCTAGAAATCCATTATTCTTTGTGGTTCTGTTTCTTCGGAACGAGTACGATGAATACGGATTCCTTTTCTGCGTATATTTGTCCGCATCACTGTTTTTCCCTCGCCACTTCCGTAAATTCTTTCGTAATAATTGAGGATGTATAAAATTCATAAGGTGTATCGTCTACTCCTGCGCTCGTATTTCTTCTTTGGATATTGGTTCTGACACCGTAGTGACACTTTTGTTTGAAAATATGGCATTTCAGTCTTTCGATCGCTATTTTTTATTTTCAATTATCCGTTTCAGGCTAGCTGCTCATCTTCAGATCTGTTAGACAAAGTTAAAAATATAATTAACAAGTGAGATACAGTTAGTGATAGAAATACCTTAGTTTACAAAAAGAACGTATTAAATGCGAACATACCATATATATTGCAGTTACAGAGTAACTTGTCACTACTGACCTATCGGTTCTCTGTCATAACTAAAGTAAATTTTAAACTGTTAAAACCTTATATCGAAGTTTTAGAGAAACCTGATGGGTAACAGTAAAAAGTGCCCTCTACCTTTAAGAACTGTACATATGTTGTTATTTCACCGTATATATTAATGACGAATATACTTTTTAATAAAACAATTTTTAAAGTAATAATCTTTTTTGAGTGGACCATGAACCGAAATAATTTACACTAATTTAAAATTTCTTTATAAAGAAACTTAAAAATATAATTAAGATGTAGATATTCTTTCGAAAATGTGCGTTTCCTCTTCTTTGTTTTGACTGGTGGTGGAGAGGATTTCCCTCCGTCAGAACGTATACAACGCCACGCCAAGTCCCCTTCCGCCGCGCCCAACTTTTGTTAGCATTTAATACGTTCTTTTTGTAAACTAAGATATTTCTATCACTAACTGTATCTCTCTTGTTAATTATATTTTTAACTTTGTCTAACAGATCTGAAGATGAGCAGCTAGCCTGAAACCGGTAATTGAAAATAAAAAATAGCGATCGAAAGACTGAAATGCCATATTTTCATTTAATGAACGATCGCGGAAATCCCATTAAGACAATCATGTCTAGTTTTGATAAACTTGTGTCTAGTCAGGCTGTGGGAGATGTGAAAACATTTTTTACAGCTAAACGTAAAATTATGAAAGCTAATTTAAAAATACATTTCAATAAGAACTGTTTGCAATTAGGTGTTGTACCGAAGTACGCAAGGGTAAAGATAAATAACAGCAGTATCTCAGCCACAAAAGTTAAGAAGAGAGCAGAACAGTCATGGAGAAGACAGGAGATCAAATCAGGGTACATCGAGAAAGACAATCTTGATAAGCTAGCGTACGATTTACATATGAAGTTAGGTAACCTATTGTCGCCACTGCAGTTTACACCAGTTGCATATGAGATTGAAGCAAGAATTCAGGTACATAGGGACGAAATCATAAAGAGGCATAACAAGAAAATTACTAATCTGTGTGGAGCAGTAGCAAATGCAGAGAGGGAAACAAAGTACAGTATGTACATAAGTTTTATGACAGAACAGTTAACCTAACAGATATTGTCTTTTCTAATTAAGAGAAGAAGCTTTTGGATAAGGGGCTTAAGCATAATCCGCGAACAAACTTGCAAGATCGAGACATCAAGAGAATGATCGCAGAAGTGAAGGTAGCATGTAGGGACGCTAAGTTAACTAAATTCCAGGATACATGTATCGCCATCAAAGCCAAAGAGGCAATTGAATGCCAGAAAAAATTACATAACGGTAAATATAGTGAGCTGAGGCTAGTGAAAGAAATTAACTTAAAACTAGATTCTAACAACGCAATCGTGATTAAGTCAGATAAGGGCAGCACCTCATTTGTGATTTACGAAAAAGATTATGTAGATAAGACAATGCAGTTTTTTCACGAAAATGGAATCAAAGAAATCAAAAAAGATCCAACAAAGAAGTTGGAGACAGATTTAAAAGCTAGGGTAGAAGCAATGCAATTTTTATTCACTCCAAGTGAAAAAGCTATATTAGTAAAGATGAATCCAAGAACACCAGAAGCAAGAGCGCAAATAAAGTTGCACGAGGAGAACAAACCAATGCGTGTTATTTGTAATGGGAAGGAAGCCGTTAATGAGCTCTTGAATAAGGCTTTGTACCGTAAGTTAAAATCTGCTTATAAATACCAGCAAGTTTACAACGTAAAAAGTAGTGTGTGTTTCGCGAATGAAGTGAAGGACATTGAAATTCCAGAGGACGCCGTCCTAGCCTCATTCGACGTCGTGAACCTCTACACTAATATACCAATAGCCGAAACTTTGCAAATTATAAGGAAAAACCTGATAAAAAATAGGTCAATGAGCATGGGTGAAATCGTCGAACTCGAGGATATGCTAGAGTTCACATTGAGTTTCAATAGTTTCATCTTTAACGATAAAGTTTTTATTGAAGATGAAGGCATTTTAGCTGAAAATTTTATGAATGACTTTGAGAACAAAGTTTTCAGCTCTTTTCCAGAAATTAAGGAGAAGTAAATTATTACAGACGGTATGTTGACGACACTATTTTATTATTCAAAGGGAAAAAAGAAGGAGTTGAGGAAATGACTAAAGTTTTAAACGAGCAGCATCCAAAAATGCAATTCACGCCAGAAATGGAGAACAATGGAGCGATTAACTATTTAGATTTGACCGTCAGAAAGGAGGGAGGTAGGCACGTTTTCGGCGTCTACAGAAAAGACACTCGTTCCGACATCATCATAGAAGCCACGTCGCACCACCCGGCACAGCATAAAACAGTGTACTTTCATGCAATGTGCAATGGAGCCCTGAGATTGCCGCTAAAGGAAGATGAGTCGCAGAAAGAACTAGGGATTATTAAGCAAGTAGCAGCAGCTAATAGATACAGGACACAAGATGTTACACGTATGTTTAACAAGATTAAAAACAAATCCGCGGGTATCAGTAACGATTCTAGGTAAATTAAGGTTAAGAAAAATTTTGTCACCCTGACATACGAAGGCCGTGTGTCGGAAAGAATTGCTAAATGCTTTCCCAAAAACATCGATGTGGCATTCTAGAATGAAGGGCAAATGGCACATAGACTGAGACATAAACCAGCAACGACAAAACAAATGAAATACAACAATTCCGTAGTATACAAGATTAAATGTGCTGAATGTGACAGTTATCATATAGGACACACAGGGCGGAATTTTGACATTCGATACAGGGAACATTGCAGTCATAGCAATCGGACAGCATTTGGAGCATATGTAAAAGATAGCAAACATGAAGTGATTAATATAAATGAACAAATGGAGGTGCTATATAATGCTCCAAAAAGTCTCTATCTGAACGCGCTCTAAGAGATTGAAATATACGCTCATCAAAGAAAAACCCCAGGCCTACTACTTAAGTGATTTTATGCATAGGAGTTATTAGATTTTTAAAGACCTGTTTTAGGCTTCCTCTTGAATGCAACAACACGCCCCAGTAAGAACCAGTTGCAGCGGAACGGCCCTCAGCGTACTGGCGGCGAGGTGAATTGGGCGCGGCGGAAGAGGACTCGGCGTGGCGTTGTATACATTCTGACGTAGGGAAATCCTCTCCACCACCAATCAATACAAAGAAGAGGAAACGCACATTTTCGAAAGAATATCTACATCTTAATTACATTTTTAAGTTTCTTTATAAAGAAATTTTAAATTAGTGTAAATTATTTCGCTTCATGGTCCACTCAAAAAAGATTATTACTTTAAAAATTGTTTTATTAAAAAGTATATTCGCCATTAATATGTACGGTGAAATAATAACATATGTACAGTTCTTAAAGGTAGAGGGCACTTTTTACTGTTACCAATCAGGTTTCTCTAAAACTGCGATATAAGGTATTAACAGTTTAAAATTTACTTTAGTTATGATAGAGAACCGATAGTTCTGTAGTGACAAGTTACTCTGTAAGTGCAATATATGGTATGTAGGCATTTAATACGTTCCAAATCTTTTTATGTAAACTAAGATATTTCTATCAGTAACTGTATCTCTCTTGTTAATTATATTTTTAACTTTGTCTAACAGATCTGAAGATGGGCAGCTAGCCTGAAACCGGTAATTGAAAATTAAAAAACAGCGATCGAAAGACTGAAATACCATATTTTCATTTAATGAACGATCGCGGAAATCCCATTAAGACAATCATGTCTAGTTTTGATAAACTTGTGTCTAGTCAGGCTGTGGGAGATGTGAAAACATTTTTTACAGCTAAACGTAATATTATGAAAGCTAATTTAAAAATACATTTCAATAAGAACTGTTTGCAATTAGGTGTTGTACCGAAGTACGCAAGGGTAAAGATAAATAACAGCAGTATCTCAGCCACAAAAGTTAAGAAGAGAGCAGAACAGTCATGGAGAAGACAGGAGATCAAATCAGGGTACATCGAGAAAGACAATCTTGATAAGCTAGCGTACGATTTACATATGAAGTTAGGTAACCTATTGTCGCCACTGCAGTTTACACCAGTTGCATATGAGATTGAAGCAAGAATTCAGGTACATAGGGACGAAATCATAAAGAGGCATAACAAGAAAATTACTAATCTGTGTGGAGCAGTAGCAAATGCAGAGAGGGAAACAAAGTACAGTACGTACATAAGTTTTATGACAGAACAGTTAACCTAGCAGATATTGTCTTTTCTAATTAAGAGAAGAAGCTTTTGGATAAGGGGCTTAAGCATAATCCGCGAACAAACTTGCAAGATCGAGACATCAAGAGAATGATCGCAGAAGTGAAGGTAGCATGTAGGGACGCTAAGTTAACTAAATTCCAGGATACATGTATCGCCATCAAAGCCAAAGAGGCAATTGAATGCCAGAAAAAATTACATAACGGTAAATATAGTGAGCTGAGGCTAGTGAAAGAAATTAACTTAAAACTAGATTCTAACAACGCAATCGTGATTAAGTCAGATAAGGGCAGTACCTCATTTGTGATTTACGAAAAAGATTATGTAGATAAGACAATGCAGTTTTTTCACGAAAATGGAATCAAAGAAATCAAAAAAGATCCAACAAAGAAGTTGGAGACAGATTTAAAAGCTAGGGTAGAAGCAATGCAATTTTTATTCACTCCAAGTGAAAAAGCTATATTAGTAAAGATGAATCCAAGAACACCAGAAGCAAGAGCGCAAATAAAGTTGCACGAGGAGAACAAACCAATGCGTGTTATTTGTAATGGGAAGGAAGCCGTTAATGAGCTCTTGAATAAGGCTTTGTACCGTAAGTTAAAATCTGCTTATAAATACCAGCAAGTTTACAACGTAAAAAGTAGTGTGTGTTTCGCGAATGAAGTGAAGGACATTGAAATTCCAGAGGACGCCGTCCTAGCCTCATTCGACGTCGTGAACCTCTACACTAATATACCAATAGCCGAAACTTTGCAAATTATAAGGAAAAACCTGATAAAAAATAGGTCAATGAGCATGGGTGAAATCGTCGAACTCGAGGATATGCTAGAGTTCACATTGAGTTTCAATAGTTTCATCTTTAACGATAAAGTTTTTATTGAAGATGAAGGCATTTTAGCTGAAAATTTTATGAATGACTTTGAGAACAAAGTTTTCAGCTCTTTTCCAGAAATTAAGGAGAAGTAAATTATTACAGACGGTATGTTGACGACACTATTTTATTATTCAAAGGGAAAAAAGAAGGAGTTGAGGAAATGACTAAAGTTTTAAACGAGCAGCATCCAAAAATGCAATTCACGCTAGAAATGGAGAACAATGGAGCGATTAACTATTTAGATTTGACCGTCAGAAAGGAGGGAGGTAGGCACGTTTTCGGCGTCTACAGAAAAGACACTCGTTCCGACATCATCATAGAAGCCACGTCGCACCACCCGGCACAGCATAAAACAGTGTACTTTCATGCAATGTGCAACGGAGCCCTGAGATTGCCGCTAAAGGAAGATGAGTCGCAGAAAGAACTAGGGATTATTAAGCAAGTAGCAGCAGCTAATAGATACAGGACACAAGATGTTACACGTATGTTTAACAAGATTAAAAACAAATCCGCGGGTATCAGTAACGATTCTAGGAAAATTAAGGTTAAGAAAAATTTTGTCACCCTGACATACGAAGGCCGTGTGTCGGAAAGAATTGCTAAATGCTTTCCCAAAAACATCGATGTGGCATTCTAGAATGAAGGGCAAATGGCACATAGACTGAGACATAAACCAGCAACGACAAAACAAATGAAATACAACAATTCCGTAGTATACAAGATTAAATGTGCTGAATGTGACAGTTATCATATAGGACACACAGGGCGGAATTTTGACATTCGATACAGGGAACATTGCAGTCATAGCAATCGGACAGCATTTGGAGCATATGTAAAAGATAGCAAACATGAAGTGATTAATATAAATGAACAAATGGAGGTGCTATATAATGCTCCAAAAAGTCTCTATCTGAACGCGCTCTAAGAGATTGAAATATACGCTCATCAAAGAAAAACCCCAGGCCTACTACTTAAGTGATTTTATGCATAGGAGTTATTAGATTTTTAAAGACCTGTTTTAGGCTTCCTCTTGAATGCAACAACACGCCCCAGTAAGAACCAGTTGCAGCGGAACGGCCCTCAGCGTACTGGCGGCGAGGTGAATTGGGCGCGGCGGAAGAGGACTCGGCGTGGCGTTGTATACATTCTGACGTAGGGAAATCCTCTCCACCACCAATCAAAGCAAAGAAGAGGAAACGCACATTTTCGAAAGAATATCTACATCTTAATTACATTTTTAAGTTTCTTTATAAAGAAATTTTAAATTAGTGTAAATTATTTCGCTTCATGGTCCACTCAAAAAAGATTATTACTTTAAAAATTGTTTTATTAAAAAGTATATTCGCCATTAATATGCACGGTGAAATAATAACATATGTACAGTTCTTAAAGGTAGAGGGCACTTTTTACTGTTACCAATCAGGTTTCTCTAAAACTGCGATATAAGGTATTAACAGTTTAAAATTTACTTTAGTTATGATAGAGAACCGATAGTTCTGTAGTGACAAGTTACTCTGTAAGTGCAATATATGGTATGTAGGCATTTAATACGTTCCAAATCTTTTTATGTAAACTAAGATATTTCTATCAGTAACTGTATCTCTCTTGTTAATTATATTTTTAACTTTGTCTAACAGATCTGAAGATGGGCAGCTAGCCTGAAACCGGTAATTGAAAATTAAAAAACAGCGATCGAAAGACTGAAATACCATATTTTCATTTAATGAATGATCGCGGGAATCCCCTTAAGACAATCATGTCTAGTTTTGATACACTTTTGTTTGTTAGATATGACGTATAATTTTGTAAGTGCACTCTTTTTGTAGCAACAAATGGTCATGCACTAACAGCCTTTGGAAATGATCTTTTGTCCCTTCCCGACTAGCACAGTCATTCCCCTCTACAGACAATATTTTAGCTCCATATATCTTTGCACGTTTTTCGTTCTCTTATAGGATGGAAAATACTCCTCATCTGGCAGGCGTCCGTTATCCTTGCACGTCATAATTTTTGCCTTTCAGTTTGCAGTTTCAAAAATTATTTTCAAGTTTTTTAAGTCGCTTGCTCGATCTTCCCCGTTATCTTCTTTCGAATGCAGTTCATAAAAGTACTGGGCGTTCTTTCTCCTCTTCGGATTAACCCTGGAGGCTACATTTCTATACAGTTTCTGAAGACCGAATTTCACGAGATTTTCTCAACATCCATTCGAGTTGCGAAATATGTGTTTCCCGTTGATCCACGACTGCTAGAGAGCACCGAACTGCAATTTTAACCATGGTATTTGAAATAGATTTTTGTGACGAGGTAGACCTTTTACTTCAACAGTATTGCAGCGTGGTGGTGGGAAAAGCTGACAGGGGTCCCGTCGCGCCATTGGTCAGTTATTCCCGTCGTGGTGCTGATTCTGTCAAACCCTGGCGCAGCTACTGCCGTGACACTCGTGTAGTGGGTACACATCTGTTATGTTCAGACCTTTGGAGGGCGCCACATAAAGTGTATACATGGCCCTTAAAATGCAACTGAAATCCCTTACGATGATTACGTCGTCTTTTGCCCATCTCAGAAAATACTGGGCTTCGTTGCTGAGAAAACATACTCTTGCGGCTCTGTTATTTAATCCGAGGGTTTTGGGGGGTTGGGGTGTAGAGGGTCAAAGAGCCCTCCCTCCCCCCCCCCCCTCCCAATTCAGAACACCTTTGACCATATATCCTTCCGGTTCTTTTTCTACGTCCTGTAACTCGAATGCATTCCTGGTTGAAATACAAAATACCTTCCACAGTAGCTAACATTGTTGCATACCTGTGGTGGTGCACAGCGATCGTTTAATATTCAACTGCAAAGCTCAGCGGTCAGCCGCAGAATCCGTAGTTCAATGCGGATCTAGATTTCCACTAAAACGTAGCCACCACGGGCGCATTAATGGAAGAGCTATATATACATAACCATGTCAGAGCAGAAATGTATGACAACTGACACTAGCGTTTACATGGCAGAAACATGACTGTTTCTTTTTCCTGCCGTGTACATGCTAGTGTCAATTGTCACATGTTTACGCTCTGACATGGTTATACCTATATAACTCTTCTGGTAATGCGCTGATGATGGACATGCTACAGTCAAAACCTAGATCTGCATTAAACTACGGATTCAGCCACTGTTAGCCATCTCATTTTACATTTGATTGTTCGATACGTTACGCCGAGGTGACAGAAGTCATGGGATATGTACTAATATTTAGTTCGAGCTACTCTTGCCAGGCTTAGCGCAGCAGTTCGACGTGGCATGGACTCCACAATCCATTGACAGACCCCTGCAGAGGTACTGCCTCTATAGCCGTCGATAACTGCGAAAGTGTTGCCGGTAAAGCATTTTGTGCATCAACTGATGTCTCGATTATGTCACAAAAATGTTCGATGGGACTCGTGTCAGGTGACATGGGTGGCCAAAACATTCGCTCAAATTGACCGGAATATTCTTCACACCTGCTGCGAATAACTATGATCCGATGACATGGCGCATTGTCATCTATAAAAATTGATGATATGGCAGTACTGGAAGCCATGGGGGGAGAAACATTTGGACCGCATCTCATTTTTACCGATAATGCACCCTTCCACCTAGGTACAAGGTTAACCAGTACAGGTCTAGCCTTCATGACTCTCAGAAATTGAATGTGTTCTGTGCCTGGCTGTGAATGGCTACATATGGTCTACAAGTAGCCGAACATAAGCATTTCCACAGTGATCGGTTCAGTTGAACCAAAGTCCATTCCATGTAAAAGCAACCCACACCATCGTGAAGCCACCGCCAGCTTGAAACTTCCTGGCAGATTAAAACTGTGTGCCGGACCGAGACTCGAACGCAGGACCTTTGACTTTTGCGGGCAAGTGCTCTACTATCTGAGCTACGCAAGCACGACTCACGCCCCGTCCTCACAGCTTTACTTCCGCCAGTACCTCATCTCCTACTTCCCAAACTTCACAGAAGCTCTCCTGCGAACCTTGCAGAACTAGCACTCCTGGAAGAAAGGATATGGCCGGGACTTGGCTTAGTCACAGCCTGGAGGATATTTCCAGAATGAGATTTTCACTCAGCAGCGGAGTGTGCGCTGATATAGTTCTGCGAGGTTCGCAGGAGAGGCTCTGTGAAGTTTGGAAGGTGGGAGACGAGGTAATGGCAGAACGAAAGCTGTGATGACGCGCCATGAGTCGTTCTTGGGTAGCTCAGATGGTAGAGCATTTGCACGCGAAAAGCAAAGGTCTCGAGTTTAATCTGCCCGGAAGTTTCATATCAGCGCACACTCCGCTGCAGAGTGAAAATCTCGTTCTGGAAACATCGCCGGCTTGCACGGCGCCTTATTGACCACCTGGGTCCATGGCTTCGTGGAGTCCGCGCCACACTCGAACTCCACAGCTTATCATCTCTCACCAACTGAAGTTAGGACTCATCTGACCAGACCAACGCTTTCCAGTCGTCTAGTCGTGTTGTTAGCGAAGGCACTCGTGTCGGTAGTCTGCTGCCACAGCCCGTTAACACCTAACTCCGGGGCACTGTCCTGCAGGATAAGTTCGTCGTACGGCCCACACTGATTTCTGCGATCACTTCACGCAGTGTTGCTTTTCTTATAGCAATGACGACTGCCCTCAGTAGTTAAGTGAAGGACGTCGACCACTGCGTTATCCGTGGTGAGAGGTAATGCCTGAAATTTGGCGTTCTCGACATACTCTTGACACTGTCGATCGTGGAATATGGAAATTTCTAACGATTTCCGAAGAGGAATGTCCCATGCGTCCAGTTCCAGCTATCATTCCGTGAAGTCTGTTAATTACTGTCGTGGGGACATAAAAACGTCGGAGACCTTGTCACGTGGGTGACCCGAGTACGAATGACAGCTCCGCCAAAATAGTGCCCTTTAATGCCTTATGTACGTGATACTATCGTAATCTGTGTATGTGCATATTGCTCTTCCATGGCTTTTGTAACCTCAGTGTATAACTTGAAAGAAATGTATCTGTTTGTACACGACTTCTTGAAAACAAGAAAATATCGACATCGTCAGTTTTAAGAAATTTTCCCAAATGTTTCATAATTTTTCAATTTTTGTACAATAAAGCTGTTAACAATCCGACGATTGTTTTGAACTCCACAGTGCTTTACTCTACACGGTCCTGTTGCGGCTCCTTTGCCGCTGCCTTGCCCTGACCTTTGAACTGGCTGACCAGCCCATTGTAGGGGAGGACCTACAGTTCAACGTGGATCCCGAACCACGCTGTAACTAGACATTATTCACACCAAGAAACATTGCAAGGGGTGATATAAGGGGTATCTGACAGGTAAAGATCCCAGGATTGGACGGGGATCGGACGTGGGACCCTCGGATGCATATCCCATAAATACGAAGGTTGGAACTTTAATAGTGGTAACTATTTATTTACAGCTCATACAAAAGAGATACGTGTTTCGAGGTTTTCCTAAACTGAAGGAAACACTTCACGGCATTCGCTTCAGAACTACTATAGATTCGTCGGGCAATAGAGCGCGCTGCTCGAACTGTCAAAACAACTGGTACTGCTAAGAGTATACTACCACTTCCACATCGCTGGCAACGGGTTATACACAATGCCGGTGACTACTTTGAAGGTGACTAAAACTTTGAAATACGTATCTATTTTGTACGAGCTGTAAATAAATAGTTGCCACTATTAAAGTTCCAATCCTCGTATTTAACCTTAAAAAAGTGAACACTGTTCCATTTTGCATAGCACCAGTAATTAACATTACTATAATTCTACAGATGTTTTATTTTTTGGTCCATGTTCATTTTCTGATGGATCAGTTTCCATATCGACCTTTGCTTTGTCTTTGTGTTCTTCTTTCAGTTCTCCATTCTTTATTTTCTTACGCGGCGCACTCAAGTCTTGTCTGGTCCTCAGCCTTGGCGATTCTGAAGCACTTTGAACGAGGGGAGTTCAATAAGTAATGCAACACATGTTTTTTCTCGGCCGTTTTCGGTTGGGAAAAACGTGGAATTTGTTGTGGGACATTGCGGAATATTCCCGCTTCAGCCCTCACAGTTTCATGAAGTTCTGGTAGGTGGCGGCGCTATGCGAGCCTTCAAAATGGAATTTCTTTCGGCGGAAAAAGAGAGCATCGCAGATATTCATAGTCATTTGCAAAATGTCTGTGGAGACCTGGCGGTTAACGAAAGCACGGTGGGAGAGGCGTCTGCCATCATCGCAAGAGGGTCGCACAAACCCGTCCGACCTTCTGCGTGCCGAGCGGCCGCACGCAGCTGCCTCCTGCCACGTAGGGACGTGCGGACACTCTCATTCGAGGTTATCACAGCCAGACACCTGGCTCCACAACTGCACGTCTCTGTTGGTGGTGCTGACACACTCGTGCACTAGTTAGGGTAGTGAAAGGTGTGTGCCCACTGGTTTCCCCGCCGCCTAACAGAAGACCATAAAGAGCAACATAGGACCTTCTGCGGAGAGCTGCTCGCGCTTTACGCTGATCGTGACAACGTAAGGGGAAACAAAGCGACAATCCGTGGAGTGGCGCTACACCACCTCTCCTTCGACAAACGCTACACCACCTCTCCTTCGACAAAAATATTGAAAATCGTACCCTCAGTCAGAAAAGTCAAAGCGGCTGTCCTCTGGGATTCTGATGTCCTCCGTCGTGCTGTGGCGATCGACTCTCAAGTGTGAAATCGAAGAAATGACATCAGCGTGTTCGTCACCACAAAAACGCAAACGAACTTCTCCTCCTTCATGAAACGCATGGCCTCAAACAAGTCTGCGCACCCTAGAGGAGCTCACAAAACTTCATTGGACTGTACTTCCTCATCCTCCCTATAGCCCGGAACTCGCAGCTTTCGAGTTCCATCTGTTAGGCCCAATGAAGGATGGAATCCGCGGAAAGCATTACGTGAATGACAGGGTGCCATTGATACAGCGGGACGTTGGCTCTGACGTCGGCGAGTACAGTGGCACCATGCGAGCACACAGAAAGGTGCAGTAAGGGCGTCGAACTGAAGATTATCTTGAAAAATTGGCTGTTGTAGTCAACAGTGTGGGGAATTATACAGTGTATTCGAATCCTGAATAAACTAGCCTGCTTTCATAAGAAAATGCGTTGCACTACTTACTGAACACGCTTCGTAGGTTTGGTGAATCCTGGCTGCTGGCGATTTCCTCAGTGTCCCTAGCCGCGCGCTCAGCTGGCTCGTCAGCGACAGTGAAAGTTGTTTTCCAGCTGTGCTCCGCTTGGCTTCCTTGTCAGCTGTCCAAGTCTCACTCAGATGTTGTCATCGGTCTTCGTAGAGCACCTGTAAAATGTGTTAAATCGTCCGCCACGATTTCCCCACTTCTGAGGATTGCGCAATTTTTACCTTGTGGATAGCTAGACCTATTATAGCCGCTTTTTTGCAATATTTCTTATAAAATATTTGATATTTCATGTACGCAATTAGTGCGTACACAGATATTTACGATGCCCTTTTCATATAAAAGGAAAGTTGAAATGTAAATATCACACGCTGCACAAATGTAGACTCGGAACTTCCGTGGTAATTTGTAAATATTAGACGCAATGCATTAAAAACTCAGTACCAATGTCTTTATCATTATCACAAAAATAAGAGAGAAAATTTATTGCTTGTTGAGTTGTGGTCAAAATCTTATTTTTTGAAGGTTACATTACCTGTGCCAATTCCCTCAGAATGAGCAATCCGCTATCAAATATTTTAATTATCAATCGTCCCGCCGTCGCTGTATAAGTGTTATTCAGTTGGTGTCTGCATTTTTATGATAACGACGTACAAAATACGTCAAAATAAATATTCCTATCCACATTGCCAACTGCGAAAATATTTCAGGAATCGAAAAATTCTGAGACAAAAAGTTTTCGACTAGCTGCTTCAGTAAAGTTTTCTTCTTCACTTTCAATCGGGATAACAAAGTTATAAGCGAATCGTATCATTGATATCCTTTCACCCTGAATTTTAATTCCACTTTTGAACCTTTATTTCCATCAGTGCTTCTTCTGTGTACAGATTGAACAGTAGGTGCACAAGACTATGTCCCTGTCTTACTTCCTTTTTAATCCCAGCACTTCGTTCTTGGCTGTTGTACATATTGTATATTATACGTCTCTCCCTATAGCTTACCCCTACTTTCCTCAGAATCTCGAACATCTTGCATCATTTAACATTGTCGAACGCTTTTTCCAGGCCACCTGATCCCATGAACGTATCTTGATATTTCTTCAGTCTTGCTTCCATTATCAACCACAACGTCAGAATTGCCTCTCTGATGCCTTACGTTTTCTAAAGCCAAACTGATCGTCATACATCGAGCCGGCCGCAGTGGCCGAGCGGTTCTAGGTGCTACAGTCTGGAACCGCGCGACCGCTACGGTCGCAGGTTCGAATCCTGTCTCGGGCATGGATGTGTGTGGTGTCCTTAGGTTAGTTAGGTTTAAGTAGTTCGAAGTTCTAGGAGACTGATGACCTCAGAAGTTAAGTCCCATAGTGCTCAGAGCCATTTGAACCATTTTTTTTATCGTCATCCAACACATCCTCAATTTTCTTTTCCATTCCTCTGTATATTATTCTTGCCAGCAACTTGGATGCATTAGCTGTTCCCATGAACATAATTCTCGCACTTGTTAGCTCTTCCAGTCCTCGAAATTGTGTGGATGATATTTCTCCGAAAGTCTGATGGTACGTCGTCAGACTCATACATTCTACACACCAACGTAAATAGTCGTTTTGTTGCCTCTTGCCTCAATGATTTTAAAATTCTGATGGAATGTTATCTATCCCTTATGCCTTATTTGATCTTAAGTCCGCCAAAGCTCTTTTAAATTCTGATTCTAATTCTAGATCCCCGGTTTCTTCTTTTATCACATCAGACAAATCTTTCTTCTCACACAGGTCTTCATTCTACTCTTTCTGCCTATCTGCTCTCTCCTCTGCATTTAGCAGTGCATTTGCCGTTGCACTCTTAATATTACCACCCTTGCTTTTAATTTCAACATCTTTTTGGCTTTCCTATATGGAGTAGGTATTAAAATTCATGGAGAAGAAATAAAAACTTTGAGGTTCGCCGATGACATTGTAATTCTGTCAGAGACAGCAAAGGACTTGGAAGAGCAGTTGAATGGAATGGACAGTGTCTTGAAAGGAGGATATAAGATGAACATCAACAAAAGCAAAACGAGGATAATGGAATGTAGTCGAATTAAGTCGGGTGATGCTGAGAGAATTAGATTAGGAAATGAGGCACTTAAAGTAGTAAAGGAGTTTTGCTATTTGGGGAGCAAAATAACTGATTACGGTCGGAGTAGAGAGGATATAAAATGTAGACTGGCAATGGCAAGGAAAGCGTTTCTGAAGAAGAGAAATTTGTTAACATCCAGTATAGATTTAAGTGTCAGGAAGTCATTTCTGAAAGTATTCGTATGGAGTGTAGCCATGTATGGAAGTGAAACATGGACGATAAATAGTTTGGACAAGAAGAGAATAGAAGCTTTCGAAATGTGGTGCTACAGAAGAATGCTGAAGATTAGATGGGTAGATCACATAACTAATGAGGAAGTATTGAATAGGATTGGGGAGAAGAGAAGTTTGTGGCACAACTTGACCAGAAGAAGGGATCGGTTGGTAGGACATGTTCTGAGGCATCAAGGGATCACCAATTTAGTATTGGAGGGCAGCGTGGAGGGTAAAAATCGTAGAGGGAGACCAAGAGATGAATACACTAAGCAGATTCAGAAGGATGTAGGTTGCAGTAGGTACTGGGAGATGAAGAAGCTTGCACAGGATAGAGTAGCATGGAGAGCTGCATCAAACCAGTCTCAGGACTGAAGACCACAACAACAACAACATATGCTGAGTCAGTCCTTCCGACAATCATTTCTTTTTCGATGTCTTCACATTTTTCATGCAGCCATTTCGTCTTAGATTCCCTGCACTTCCTATTTATTTCATTCCTCGTCTTTCTGTAGTCCTGAATTTCCCTGAACATTTTTGTACTACCTTTTTTCATTGATCAACTTGTGCTACTCTTGGTTCCTTCGGAGTTCCCTTCTTTGTACCTATGTTTTTCTTTCCACCTTCTGTGACTGCCCTTTTTATAGCTGTCTGTTCCTCTTCAACTGCGCTGCCTACTGAGCTATTCCTTATTGCTGAGTCTATAGCCTGTGAGAACTTCAATCCCATTCCGTCATTCCTTAGTACTTCCCCATCCCACTTCTTTGGGTATTGAGTCTTTCTGACTAATCTCTACAACTTCAGTCTACTCTTCATCACTTCGCTGTTATTGCGTGATACTGTAAAATCACTGGAGTTCTTATGCTTCAAATGGCTCTGAGCACTATGGGACTTAACAACTGAGGTCATCATTCCCCTAGGCTTAGAATTACTTAAATCTAACTAACCTAATGACACCACACACATCCATGCCCGAGGCAGGATTCGAACCTGCGACCGTAGCAGCAGTACGGTTCCGGACTTAAGCGCCTAGAACGGCTCGGCCACAACGGCTGGCACTGGAGTTCTTATCCTTTGATTATTACATTACGTAAAACTGTATGTAGTTCCTCATCTGGTTACACTATTTGTATTCTCGATCCTCTGACGTGGATTTCAAGTGAAAGTTGTATTGCTGCTGCTAGCGTGAATGATTCGTGGGAAATGGATTGCCTACATAACTGTTCAACATTACAAGTCTATGTATACGTTCATATGGTCTAGTTATTACCAAATGGTCGGTCTGTTTTTATTATGTGACATTCTATTATCATCTGATATTGCAATAGCATCAAGTGACTGTTGCACTGCATAATATTGTACTTGTCTATGCATATTTTCATATGTGGTGGTATTCACCAAATCCTTAGTTTGTTTTTATCATGTGACATTATAATATTATCATGGGACTATTATATTACATAAGATAGTAATGATAAAAAAGAAAAAAATTAAAAATAAAAAATCATTAAAAAACCGAAAAATCGTACCGAGGGTTAAAAATTTCTTATACTACTGTATCTTCTTTTACTGTGTTTCATTTATTGTAATGTAAGTGCATATGTATCTCTCTGTGACTCTACTATATTGACGTGCCAAAGAAACTGGTATAGACATGCGTATTCAAATACAGAAATATGTAAACGGGCGCTGCAGTCAGCAACACCTATATAAGCCAACGGTGAAGTGTGTGGCGCAGTTGTTAGACCGATTACTGCTGCTACAGTGGCAGGTTATCAAGATTTAAGTGAGTTTGAACGTGGTGTTATTAGCCGGAGTGAAGGGGCACAGCATCTCCGCGGTAGAGATGAAGTGGGATTTTCCCGTACGATAATTTTACGAGTGTACCGTGAATATCTGGAATCAGATAAAATAAAAGATCTCCGACATCGATGCGGCCGGAAAAAAGATCTTGGCGTGAAGGGGACCAACAACGACTGAAAACCGTTGCTGCAGATTTCAGTGCTAGGCCATCAAAAAGTGACAGCGTGCGGACCATTCAATGAAACATCATCAATATGGGCTCTCGTAGCCGAAGGGCCACTCGTGTATTCTTGATGACTGCACCGCACATAGCTTTACGCCTCGCCTGGGCCAGTCAACAGCGACATTGGACCGTCGATAACCGGAAAGATGTTGCCTGGTCGGACGAATCTCGTTTCAAATTGTATCGAGCGGATGGACGTGTATGGGTATGGAGACATGAATACAAGGACTGTTCAAGCTGGTGGAGGCCCTGTAATGGTGTGGATCGTGTGCAATGGGAGTGATATGGGACCCCTGATACGTCTAGTTACGACTCTGACAGGTGACACGTACGTAAGCACCGTGTCTGATCACCTGCATCCTTTCATACCCATTGTGCATTCCGACGGGCCTGGGAAATTCCAGCAGGACAATGCGACAATCCACACGTCTAGAATTGCTACAGAGTGGCTACAGAAACACTCTTCTGAGTTTAAACACTTTCGCTGGTCACCAAACTCCCCAGAGGTGAACATTATTGAGCATATCTGAGATGCCTTGCAACATGCTGTTCACAAGAGATCTCCATCCCCTCGTACTCTTACAGATTTACGGGCAGCCCTGCAGGATTCATGGTGTCCATTCCATCCAGCTCTACTTCAGACATTAGTCGAGTCCATACCACGTCAAGTTGTGGCACTTCTGCGTGTTTACGGGGGCAGGTGTGCTAGTTTCTTTGGCTATTCAGTGTATTGTGTACACATATTTTGTAACTTGTTCTCTGACCAATGATATTTGACTTTGGCTTGTAGCTTCTTTGATGAACTCTTGTGTGTTTGCCTACTGGGTCTTGTTGCACCTGAGCAATGGTGCTGTGCACTTACTGCTGTTACGTGTTTTACTTTTTTTGCAATGTTGTTTTGTGCTTGGTTAAGTCTGTATTAAGATGTTAAGTATCATTTTCTTGCAGTTTCAAGTCAGAAATGGTGTATACTTTTCTGGATAAGTAACACATATATCAGATGAAGTTACCAAAATCGATATTTTTCGCAAGGACACTTAATTTTTCAGACTAATGATTTTCATATAAATGTATTGTGTGTGATATTCATAGTTCTTATTTGGTTTCCATTTTTGTGCTAGCACTACGAAGATGGTCCATGATCGAAACTGCTAATAGATAAATATACTGCAAAACAGCATAGTGTGTATCATGATGCATTTCTCCAAGAATACTGAGCGAATGAGTCAAGCCGCGCGGGATTAGCCGAGCGGCATCAGCGCTGCAGTCATGGACTGTGCAGCTGGTCCCGGCGGAGGTTCGAGTCCTCCCTCGGGCATGGGTGTGTGTGTTTGTCCTTAGGATAAGTAGTGTGTAAGCTTAGGCACTGATGACCTTAGCAGGTAAGTCCCATAAGATTTCACACACATCTGAACATTTTTTGAATGAGTCAACCAAAGCAGAAATGACCAGCTCACTCCATAAAAGAAACAAAGACATTATCGGGACTTTATCAGTGCAAGACAAAACATAACTGAAGAGGCAACGGACTAACAATCAGCGGACTCCTTAGAAATAATTACTTCCATCTCAGACACTGGATCCCTCCCGTTAACCTTCCAAAAGAAGAACGTCGTCGGTAATATAACAGAAATGGCCAAAATATTTAACGAAGCACACGACACAGTTTCAAAAACTGTGATATTAACTAAAGAGGTACTGGAACTGTTCACAACTCGAAATGGAAAAGAGAACATCAGATTTCACGTACTAAATGCAAATGGAATACAAAATCCGAAACTGTAAATCAAGGAGTTCATCGAAAACATAAGATCGATGTATTATTCTGAGGAGGAAGCAGCCTTATACGTTGAGAGACGTGACTGTTTACAGGAAAGATGGGGTGAACAGACGTGGAGGAGGTACGGCAGTATTCTTCAGACCAGATATCACGCACAACAAAGAAATATCCTCTTATTTCACTTACACTGATATTAATCGAAAGAAAAATTTATCTCTTTGCAGAGTACCTTTGCCCAGGAAATGACCTCGGTGAAGAAGACCACTACCAAATCTTTGACAAACACGAAAAAGTTCAACTGTGCAGGTATCACGACGCCAAAAACACAGTGTGGAATCCACGACGTAACCAACATGAAATCAAACTTTAGGAGGTGGAAAAACGATTTCACGCTATTAACTACTGGGCAAGAAGAACCTACCTATCTACTGTCGACGATAATTAGACACCAGACGAGCTTGACATGAAAATGAATCTCAGCTTGAGGACTATCAGCGACATAACATTGGACCACAATCAGGTGACATAAAGAATACAAAAACCACTGAGCTGCCGAAACCAAATACGAAAACGATTGGTGATTGGAAACAATTCGAAATAGGGTAAACAACATTGTCAGACCACCATCGCTGTCAATACTGCGTATAGACGGATGAAGCAACTGAAAACCTCACACACAAAATCCTAAAGGCTCACAGAATTGCTTCGACAGAAATCGCGCCCCAAGGCTTCGATTTAGAGGCTATGTTGCCCATGCTTCATGCCCCTGAAAAACCTAGCTAGACAAAGATGGCAGCGTTTCAGGATTTCCAGAGATGGCCGGAAAATAAAACGACTGTCAAGAACGCTAAAGAAAAAAAGCACTTGAATGGAGAACACAGAGTTGGGAGAAACGAACGCCCTGCAGCTAAGAAGACTCGAAGTTTATTAGAAACAACTGCAAACCAAAAATACCCTTAACCCACAGCAACGACACGATGAAGAAAGCAGAGCTCTTTAATACACATGAATCACAGAATCCGTTCAATCAGGGGGAGCAATCACAAGAAAGCGACAGCCATGAGCAACACGTCAAAACAAATATAGACCTAATAAGGAACAGAAGAAACCGCGATCTACTGGAACTAATAACACTGAGAGAAATGAACAGAATAATTAAAAATCTGGTCTCCAACTTTCCCCCGCACCAGACAAAATTACCAACGAACTTCTCAAACATTTACCGAAGAATACGTTGGTTTTACTCACTAGGATTTTTAACAATTGCCTAATC
This sequence comes from Schistocerca serialis cubense, assembly GCF_023864345.2. NCBI lineage: Eukaryota > Metazoa > Arthropoda > Insecta > Orthoptera > Acrididae > Schistocerca > Schistocerca serialis. The sequence goes on along the minus strand of NC_064646.1, from coordinate 467,193,112 downwards.
AGATGTTACTTGCCTGGGAGATCGAAACCTTCAAAAATAGTCCTTTTACCTAAATACTGTAAAGACATCAATACCTTTCATTTTATTGTCTACAATATCAAAAACACGTGAGAAAGTTATCTTACCGAGAATCATACAACCAGTAATGGACGACAACATTATAAGGGTTGAACAGTTCGCATTTGAGTCAAAACCCCAGACAGAACATCAGCTTCTGCGAATACCGGAATATATATATCTTACAATATGAAAGGGTCACATTCCGTAGTAGCAGTATTCATGGAAGTGGAGAAAGCCTATGACAGTATGGAGGAAGAGGATTATTGGCAAACTAGGAAGAGGATTATTGGCAAACTTCAGGGGTCGACAAACACAACCAGCTTATAGACGACTATCAAGCGAACAGAAAATTCTGCATCCAAGTACAACTGGGGACCATTTTAACAAAACTCAACAAACTTTATTTAAAAAAAAAATTCGTTTTGACGTATCTGGTACTTTAATACGAGCCTCGCATAACAGCTAGAAGACAATGTAACAAAACTGAATGTTTGCCATTGTAAAAAGCGTTTCAATAAAGCAAATTTTCACAAAATTGAACATCTCCATCTTTCAAGAATCCACAAAATTCAGCTAATCCTTCTTTTATACTGCAAGGTTGAAACTTAGAACACAAAATTTAAAAGATAAAATTAATAGCATCTGTTTATTGTCAAGCAATCGCATAACATCATATAAGATAAACCGACTGTTTGCGAAGCATTTGTTGCATAACAATGCATACTGTCCCTCTTAACTAACTTTTATGTTCAGCCACTGTTTTACTTCAAGTTTAGTAGCTGTTGTAATACGCTCTCGTTGGAACATCATTATTAAGATTTTAGACGATTCAGAATATTCTGAAACAATTCAGCAGGTGAAAAGTGGAAGATAAAGCAGGAGTCGTAGAAATCAAAAGAGTGAGAAGTGCACGACTGCACCCTCAAATAAAGATCTGAATATAGACTGCAACCATGTTGAAACAACAAAGGAAACATCAAAGTAAGATGTTACATGAATAAACGAACAGTTGAATAGAATGATTTTTTTTACTACGATTAGTGTAGGTACATTAAACTTTTGCTGGACAATAAGTATGCACAAGCTGGGAATAATTTTAATCAACCTTAGGCATCCAAAATAAAATGAGTTTGCGACGATTTCTGGCTTATCCTAAACTTTTGAGGACCGAAAAACCACGAAATGTTTGGACTTTTTCAGTTTTTCGCTTGTAATTTGAAAACGATACGTCCTACAAAACTTTTCCAAAATATGATAATGAAAGCGCATAAAATTTCGCGTGCAGTGACCTACTTAAAGAGTTAAAATCGGTTCAGTCGTTTAGGGCAATCGATCGTCAGATATCGGCGATTTTTACCAGTTTGTATCAATGCTTTGCATACCAGCAGCTGTACCAACACGACTTTATTCCTCTAGCAGTTTCGGTTCATAAAACCATCACTGGGGAGATAGCTGGGCAATGGTGACTTAAACATACACTGGTATTTCACTACAAACTTCAGTCTGTCTTGACTCACATAATACTTGCTAATCATTACAGCAGATTGTGTCAAAGAATCACGACCACAAACCTGTTACTCAAAAACAGCTGCTTCAAGTGAAATTGTTATAATCAAAGCTGTAGAGCATCAATTTCTGCTGAAAAAGGGTCACCCCTTAACAAAGATACAGATGAAAACGTCAGTGTTCGCAACGCTAAAGGAGAAACACGCATAAAACGTGGATATGTTTCGTAACAAATTGTAATTTCTAACTTTTTTCTCAATAAAGGATATTAGTGATGACTTTCAATTATTCCTTAATTGATAATTATCAACATGGACGGCCAATATTATACTTTGGAAAGTTTTTGAATCAACGATACTGAGTACAACTACAAAATACCTCTTCTGTATAAGTCTGTAAATGGCTTTTGTTGAGTTTTGCTAAAACGGTCCTTAATTCCACAAAGATCAGTCATTTCTCCGGCTCTCTTGACTGAAGCGTTATTGTGAACGACTTGCCAGTCAAGGTGCACTGACTGTCGGCACAGCTTGCGGCAGACACTGCTGTTAAATCAACGGGTAGACGATTGGACACAACAATTAGTCGACTGCAACCATAGATCGACGTAACAGAAGAACGAGCTGACACAAATGAAAAAAAAAATGGCAATCATATTCTCAAGAAGACCAACCCTTGGCAAGAACTTACCAAGATAAGGGGCACTCAAATGAAAACGAGACAGATGGAAAAAAGTAAGCAAACTGTTTATTATTTCAAAAGTTATTGCAATAGCTGTTAATACGTTTATCCTACTGTAAGACAACACGGTCAGTGCCGTCATGGAAAAATGCTGTTGGCTATGGAACCATGATTGTACTAGGGCAGCTGATAAAATATTGATATGTAGCTATTTCTCCAAAATTATCGGGACATCGATACTTCTCCGATCTCTCTCGATATATATCGGTGATATTTACTGTCCCAATATATCGTAATCGAATAGGCAATTACGAGTGCCGATATATTTATTTTATAACATATTTTCTTCACAATTTTCGGTAAATATTTGAAGTTGTTCTCTTGAAATCGGAGTAGAACATAATTTTACTTTATCTGCGTAATAGAGTATTGCTACTTCTTGAGCTTTCACCACGTCCAGTCTTTCTCTTTGAATGTCTGAAGCAAGTATAGCTGGCACAAAAGAAGTAGTCCTATTGTGCCGGGAGCTGACGGTGTGAATGGAATAACAAGATTTCCGTCCTGAAGAAATAGCACACCAACTGCGTTAAAAACTATTTTTAACCGACAGAAATTGCAACGTTTAGCTTCACCACGCAATTTTGACACTACAACTGCTAGGTCGCTGGTATTGGCAGAAATGAGAAAACAAGACCTACATGCAGTTAACATTGTTAGCAATGCAGCTATCGCGAAGCGTGAACGTGCATAGTTTCCCTTTCGATTCTTTGGTTTTGAGCACTATGGGACTTAACATCTGAGGTCATCAGTCACCTAGAACTTAGAGCTACTTAAACCTAACTAACCTAAGGACATCACACACATCCATGCCCGAGGCAGGATTCGAACCTGCGACCGTAGTGGTCGCGCGGCTTCAGACTGTAGCGCCTAGAACCGCTCGGCCACCACGGCCGGCTTTCGATTCTTTCTCTAAGTGGGACAAGCAGGCTACTAGTTTCTTAATATTCGGAATATATAATAATAAATCAATACTTAAATATACAGCTCTAAAACCAGCAATATATCTACAATGTGCAGCCGATATTTTCATTGGCTGGTTCGTCGACAGGCTTTTCGTCGATATATTGACATACTGACACATTTTTCGATATATCGAGAGTAGTTACGGTGTTATTTTAAATATCGATACATCAGATCCCCTTTATTTACAAAAATATCAAAAGTCCTAGATTGTACCCAGGCACGCATCTCTTTGCCCGAAGCAAATCGACGGCGTAGTCGAAAGAACAGCCGCACAGGCTCCGGGAAAGTCATGATAACCTTCTTGTTTGATTGAAAGGGTCCGCTGCTCATTGACTTCCTCCAACACGGTGCCACAATGAACACACAGCCGTACGTGAGCACACAGCAGAAACTGACGCACGCCGTCAATTCCATGCGCCCAGGGGTGTTGACGGACGCCAGCATTCTGCTGCATGGTAATGCCCGCGCACATGTTGCCAACGTTGTTTCGTATCGTTGTGGAAATCCCCGCACATCCTCCGTATAGTCCCGATCTCTCCCCGTGCGATTTCCATATTTTTGGAGCCCTCAAGAAAGACATAGTGGCCGTCGAGTTACTTAGGACGAATAGTAAACAGTTTACTTACTGAAACTTCCTGGCAGATTAAAACTGTGTGCCCGACCGAGACTCGAACTTTGGAAGGTAGGAGACGAGGTACTGGCAGAAGTAAAGCTGTGAGTACCGGGCGTGAGTCGTGCTTCGGTAGCTCAGTTGGTAGAGCACTTGCCCGGGAAAGGCAAAGGTCCCGAGTTCGAGTCTCGGTCGGGCACACAGTTTTAATCTGCCAGGAAGTTTCATATCAGCGCACACTCCGCTGCAGAGTGAAAATCTCATTCCAGTTTACTTACTTTTTCCGTCTCATTTTCATTTGACTGGCACTCATACAAAATAAGGACATCGAATGGGTGGACAAACCAAAGCCGGCCGGAGTGGCCGAGCGGTACTAGGCGCTACAGTCTGGAGTCGCGCGACCGCTACGGTCGCAGGTTCGAATCCTGCCTCGAGCTTCGATGTGTGTGATGTCCTTAGGTTAGTTAGGTTTAAGTAGTTCTAAGTTCTAGGGGACTGATGACCTCAGAAGTTAGGTCCCATAGTGCTCAGAGCCATTTGAACCATTTGACAAATCAAAACACATAGGAGTCTTTTTAGACGAGACAATATTCTACCAACACATCATCGAAGAGAAGCAAAAAATGCTAAAAACATATCACACATATCCTTTCCACGTCAGTAAACACCTCGACCCTAGCACAAAACTTCGACTGTGTCTCGCAGTTACGCAGCAAAATTTGCTTTATGGTTGCACTAAATGGGGTATCGCGAGCAAAACAAGCGTAAAAATTCTCCGAGCTATCACAAAATAGATGTTTACTATTAGCCTTACAAGGGGCAATCAAACGACACTCCATCACGAATTCAACGTAAACCAGAAAAAATCAACCCAAATATTACGCGAACAAAGTATTTAAGAGCAACATTCTCAGACCTACTTCGCAACATTTACAAGATGATGTAATCGTAGAATCACAAGCATGATATAAGATTTAAGTTCCACTTTCTCTACTAAGAGACTCACAGCCTCCGCAATGGACGAAATTGAGGCCTAAAAAACCAAATAATAGTGCGTAATGACAACAAACAAATACCACCCAACGGTACTCACCGGCCCCCGTGCCACACTCAGACCTTAGGCGTCACCCGATACGCCTAATCACACCAAAAAGAATAAATAATGGATGGCGCTATACAAAACTTTGCAAAAGCAGACATAATGTCTGGTAGGATAGCCGCAATCAGTGACCTTACAATGTAACTTTTAATCCGTCTTGACTGCAAAATGTTTATTCATATGACCGGTTTCGGTTCCTTTAGAACCATCTTCAGATCTCGCTTTTGCAGTCAAGACGGATTAAAAGTTACACTATACAAAAACGGTTCAAATGGCTCTAAGCATTATGGGACTTAACATATGAGGTCATCGGTCCCCTAGACTTAGAACTACTTAAACCTAACTAACCTAAGGACATCACACATATCCATGCCCGAGACAGGAATCGAACCTGCGACCGTAGCAGCAGTGCGGCTCCAGACTAAATCGCCTAGAACCGCTCGGCCACAGCGCTATACAGTTCTATTACACACATAGTCCAACTTCCAAGGTAGGTAGTACTTTGGAATCACACACACAGGCACAAAAAAAGGGCTGTTTCATTGGATTACGGAGCGTGCCCATTCAGTCATCTCAATAGTGGAATGCGAATAATGACGGTTAGAGCATAGGAACAACACAGCGGCGGTAAATGCCGACCCGGCCGGGATTCGAACCCGGCCACCTCGCTTAGCTGCTGCTGCCGCGGCGGCCGTCGCGTCGGCCGTTGTTGCGTTCTACTCTGTTGTGTCCCTTCGTCCATCAGTTGTTTACTCTCTCTCTCTTGTGGTTAGGTTGAGGTGCGGTGGACTGTTACGTCTGGCTGTTGCGACTGATGCAGCACAGCTTTCACTTGCTGTCTTGCTACCGTCGCGCAACTCCGACTGGTAAATACATTCGTTTGCCAGGTTTCTATTTCCTTTCCGTTTGTGATGATTTTCCGCAATCTTCTTCAAATGTCTCTGGGCATTATGGGACTTAACTGCTGAGGTCATCAGTCCCCTAGAACTTAGAACTACTTAAACCTAACTAACCTAAGGACATCACACACATCCATGTCCGAGGTAGGATTCGAACCTGAGACCGTAGCGGTCGCGCGGCTTCAGACTGTAGCGCCTAGAACCGCTCGGCCAATCCGGCCGGCCCATCTTCTTCTTCTGAGTTCGAAGTTTCTTTTCCACTTTTTGTTCTTGTGAGTTTCGTTGGAAGTAAGATGATATTCCACTCCCATTTCTGCGTACCTCTCTTTTCAATACATTTCTGTGTCATCGGCCTTTATGCTGTTTCCTTGCAACGCAGTTACGGTCTGCAGTTAGGCGCTCGTTCCACTTTTCTCACTGCATGACATTTCGTCCAGTGAAGCGCTTCTTGTTACGTTAATCAAAACTGGCAAGTCCTCAAATGAGATCAGGGGTTGTTCCCTACACTCCGTCTGGTTTACTTCACTACTGATCCGCACATTACCGGAGGGTGTCATATTCTGTGACTACAGTCTGGTGCGTTGTTGTAGATTACTTCTCAAGACAAACACCTGCCACGGGCAGTTTTCGCGAAGGTGGCTTCGCTCGTTACACACGTGTCACTTTGGGTTCTGCCTTAGGTAGATAAAATGTGCCTTACATCCAGATACAATAACGTGGGCGGGAATGTAAAACTTTACGAACATTTGCTCTCAAGTTATGCCGTTATAGGATCTCACCACACTCATTTAAAGTATCCGCCTGCATCGCTGGGCGGTAATGTGCGTTCCTCCCATGCAAGCGGACCCGGGTTCGATTTCCGGCTGGGTTGGAGATTTTCTGTGCTCGGGGACTGGGTGTTGTCCTCATCATCATTTCATCCCATCATCGGCGCGCAAGTCGCCCAATGTGGCGTCGATTGAAATAAGACTTGTAGTTGGCGGCCGAACTTCCCCGTCTGGGGCCTCCCGGCCAACGATGCCATACGCTCATTTCATTTTTTTCATTTAAAGTTCTAGAGAAAGATTCAATATTCTAACAGTTCTCAGTTCGCTGCTCGCATTACTAATATCAAAAACACTAACAGAATCATCGTGGTGGAGGAATTCAAACTTGCCCTCCGTTTTCACTAAAATCATGGTCAACAAAACAGAATTGTACAACTTTAAAAACAGACAATTGATTTCACTATATATCTGGGTGAATTCAGCATTATTTGCTGAAATACCCATGTCATGACATAACCAGCCATGGGTTTCCACGGCAGTAGGTTGAACATGAGATGTATTTTTGTCGAACGAGAGCACTACTATTCAGGGCGAGCTTAAAATCTTCCCCTTATTTTAAAAATTTATTTCTTGGGAACTACGCTATGCCTTAACGAAAGAAATTTTTATGGACATACTTCTAAAGGGCTCTGACTTCTCACTTTCAGTAATTTCAGCCGTGAATAGTGTTTGAACGAGATGGTACACCGCCTTACTGGGGGGTTATTTGTTCGCCAGTTCTTGACTGAAACCTTTCTGGAAAGATCGATCCATAGAGACGGTCATAGACCATGGCCACCACTTTCACCAGATATAACCCCTCGTGACTTCTTTGTGGGGTGGTGTGAAGAATAAATTGTGCTGTTCACAAGTTAATGTGGAAACTCTTACGGCACACAATATGAGATGCTGTAGAGACAGTGAGTTGGGGCGAATTTAGTTATTTGCCACCGCCAGGCACAGAAAAATACATCCGCCTCTCATTTTGACATAAATGCACCACCAAGTCACATACAGCTGCACGTGACTGATTGCTTCGGCTGCTGGTGTTAATAATAATGCATACTGATCTCACCACACTCAAGATGGGCAAAGATGTTTAAGGCGTGCTTCCTTCGTAGCACATTCGTCATAGTCTAGTTGCTGTTTTATGGAAGAATTCATGGCGAGGACAGAAAGACTGTTGACTCGGTCCTGCGACATGGATGACTGCAAATAATTCTTGAGCCTTTTGAGGCTTTTTATCCGAACAGCTGATTGCATCGATTCACGGCCGAGCGGTTCTAGGCGCTACAGTCTGGAACCACGCGACCGCTATGGTCGCAGGTTCGAATCCTGCCTCGGCCATGGATGTGTGTGATGTCCTTAGGTTAGTTAGTTTTAAGTAGTTCTAAGTTCTAGGGGATTGAAGACCTAAGAAGTTCAGTCCCATAGTGCTCACATCTATTTGAACCATTTTTGATCATCGATTCGCAAAAATATTCGTAGTGCAATCTCCGAATCAGGAAACAGTTACTGAACGTGGTTTTCACGCAACACTCTACACAAAGCACTTAGGGAGGAGGTTTTCATTTCGTTGCTCTTCGCGTGTGCTTTAAAATGAATAATCTCGTCACTAAAAAATTCCTCCAAGTTGTCTTTGTAGCGCTGTTGCAGTTTTCTAGCACATTTGAGTAGTTCAGTGTTGTCTCGTACAGGAGAACTAGTTAGGAACTCAGAACTGCTATAAAATTCTTCCAAATACGTTTATTTCCTTTTCTCCAATTCAGATATCAATCTGCCTTTAATAACCAGAAGTGTAGTCACTCGAGTATCTTCCTTTCCTTCACAAGTAGTATCAAGTTCTGCCGTTTCGTCCACTGTCAATTTACATGACTTTTTCACGTTTCGTGGCTATTTTGTACATATTTGTATTTATCATATCTTTTCGATGCCAGATTTTTCATATGTTTCGTACATAGAACGATTCTCTCGAACGTATTCAAGTAAAGATTCGTGCAACCTTATTACAGTCCCAATATCGGTATCAACGCTGCAGCATAAAATCTCTTCAATGTCGCTGACCAAAAAGTTATAATTATCGCAGTTTCCGGAAACTGCGGACTGCTTAGCATTCTAGTCTCCTTGCATATTAGTGAGGCGTTTTGAGTTTCATAACCCTGAATGACTTCTAAACCCGATATTATTTCTACCGAATCAACATTTAGACTATTGCAAACATCGTAACGTGTTTCTGAGCGAGTGAGTTGCACACGGAATATACACAGCGAGAGGTCTTATTTGCTTAATTCTCGCTTGGAAACCTTGCTTTGTCATATCACTGATCCCCGCTCAGGTGAATGCCCAAATCATCTATGTTTAATAATGTTATTAATGAATCAGGCATTCTATTGGCGTGTGTCCTGAATTTGGAACAGAACAGATAAATCTTTCAACAGAAAATCCGTCTTTTGATGCGTACCTTGTCACAAAAGACAGCTGATGCACATGTAGAATAACGGGGATGGAGTCTACTATGGAGGGAAAATATTTAGTTTCCTCCGATTCGTGTACAATATACTTTACCGCACTTTATGCCACAATTGATATAAATTCTTCAGATAAAAAATGATGTGCTCACATTTCATTTGTTTCTGTGAAGTTATATATTTATAGCTCGAAAACGACGCATTCTGTTATTAGCTGTAGTGCCATCTCGAAATTTCCGCAACGCGTAGATCCAGACCCATAGTTGTTCCTGAAAGATAAGCATTGCGTGGAAAAGTTCTTGACCACAACAACAACTCGTTTTAACACGTCGCTCCAATATTTTACTTCTGTCTCAGGCTGAAATGTTTGTTTCTTATCTATTCTCCACGAGATTTGTCCATCTAGCTTTTAAAGTTAACGCATATTGCCTATTTTCAGCTGAATGTTCATGGGTATTTAATCGGGAGTGACAGTTTTTCCAGTCATAAATCCCACATTAGGTGTTGCAAACTGTGATACTACATTAAACGGTAAACAAGGGACACAGAACAGGATTGCTATTCAAACTTGGAAAAAAAATTCCCTGCGTATCCCAGGTGTGAGTGTGAGGAGGAAGATGCCATCAACAAGAAGCTCCTGATAAAGGGGAACGAGGGCGGTGGGGTGGCAGCATAACACGCTAATGAGTTTTCGTTCCTCTCACCTGAGCTATATACCAGCCATAAGCAGTAGTTAAACCCCAGTTTTTAAACATTGATAATTTATATGGAATAATAAATAATATTCTGATAATTAATTCTCTTTGAAACATTAAAGATTTTAAAATTGTGATTTATAGAATTGCACAAAATTTAATTTCAGTGGTAGGTTAAAAGCGCGGAACACTGAGATATTAGGAAATTCCTAAAATTCCCTGACATTTCCATGATTTTTCCAGGTAGAATGCAATTCCCCAGAATTCCAGGTTTTCCAGAAGAATCGCCACCCTGCTAAATAGGTCCCCTTGCTGTTGTTACTCTGCATTCCTCGTCGTTCTGAAAAACAAATCTTTATTTATATACATCGAAAAATTAGTACGTTGTCCGCATGAATTACGAAATCGCAATCCATATTTTGCGCGACATGAATCTGTTTAGCGATATGACAGCGAAGGAATTAATTTATTATCTGATTCGCAGGAGCGTCATAATCTGAATCACTATCATCATTCGCTTTATATGCATTTACGTCAGCTGAAATTGTTTCCTCGCCATTGCTATTGTTTCTAATATCGAAAACGCCTGACTAAGAAAAACCATACGCTGCACTCTTCGCACCTTATTACAATCTGATGTTCCTAGACTCGAGTTCGAACTGGCTGTGTCTGGTTTTTAAACAGCATATCGACTTTTGTACTCTTTCTCACAATATCCTCTTTGTTTTTAAACAGCATATCGACTTTTGTACTCTTTCTCACAATATCCTCTTTCTTTATTGCCGTATCTTTCGTGAGTTTCTGACACGAGAACCACTTACTATTCTCTTATGGATGGCGGTTATCGCTGAAACAACTGGTTTTCAGTTACATCGGTTTTCTTCGACGCCAGAGTAACCAGGCTGTTAAAATCCGCTCAATATAACAGGTTTTTTATTCGTATTATTTCTTGTAATAAATGCAGAAATCGGGAAACAAGAGGATACAATTTTGATTGTCTTAGTTTCACGATACATAGAATCATAATATGAAATTAAATAGGCAAATGAAAAAACACCTCGTCCGTCCACTGTTCGCTTTTTTTTTCGAAAAGTGATCTTTGATTGAATACTACAAAAAATCACCAGTATTCTCCTTTTGATTCCAATTTTTTAACGTATGCTTTAAAATCATGTTGTAATCGAATATCATACCACTATTTAGGCATTACGAAGTCAGTGATAAAGAGTGAAAACTGAGATTGAAGAACTCTTTAACTTTCGTATGTTTGTCCGTTTCCAGGGGCTGCAAGCTTATAAATCCATATTATGTAGACACAGGCAACATATGAGATACTATTTTTTATCGTAACTATGGATGAATTGTTCAGTTTTTAAATTTTGTCCTCGTATGGTGTCACAAGTTTGTTGTGGTTCAACGCGTTTTTTTTTTTTTTTTATCTTTTAAAGCAAATGGAGCATTGTGCTTCATTGAGTGGCGGTATTTTATTTGAATTTGAAGTCAGAAGGGGCATTGTTGAGCGTCGACACTAGCTACTCTTACGACAGTGTTGAAGCATTTTGCAGCACAGAGCTTAATTAGGAGCAATGTGATCTGCCTCCCTAACTTAACGATTGAATAAACTCAATAATGGTTACACTGTAACGACGGAACATCATCATTAAAACAGAACCTGTCCTTTCTGCCTTGCGTGGCAGACCGTTCTTGAAATCTGAGCTGATTGTTGCCAATGTTATTCATATCCATTTGATTACGAGTTAAGTTCGCAGTATCTTTTCAGGAGTTGCAAATAAAATGTTAAAACAAACAGTAACAGCTTATGAGCCACCCCTTTAAATCCGCCGTCCTTTACAATCCCCCAGCTAGTCTGACTAGGCATAAATAAGCCTCTGGCGATGACAGAAGAAATACTGGCAAAGACATGGACACAATTTCAGTACCACAGAGACGTTCTACGGCAGTGGCTCCCAACCTGTCGACAATTACCTCTATAGGAGGAAAAATGAAATTTTCTGAGGGATCAAAACAAAAGGATCCATTTTACTTCAGTCACGGAATTGAATTATTTTTAATAGACCATTACTATTATCACTATTTCATAAGGCTGTAACACTGATTATAAAAGTTACGAATAAGCAGGCTGTATTTTGTCGCCAAATACTAGCATTAACTTGCGATAAAATGTGGTAGGGTTATAGTATGTATAACAATTGTATGACCATCATCTTCCTCACACAGTACATCACCTAAACACATACTTTGTATCATGCATTCTCTAACAGTAAAATTGAGACACATAAATCATGCATGCTTGAATATCTCATGAAAATGGCTTCTCGAAGTTGTACGTAGCTCCCACAATTGATCAGATATTGCTTCATTGTTCGTTTCACAATAGTAAATGAACTAATTGATGCCACAACACAACAGTAACTTTGTAATACGTACTATATTGCCGTATGACGTACACTGTGTTATTATTATTATTATTATTGTTATTATTATTATTAGTAGTAGTAGTAGACACAAGGGATTGGCATCCAAATGTCTTCCAATTTCTGCCAGTTCAGAAATAAGGGGTCCAACGCTTAAGTAATTTGCAGACGGGAGACATAATTATTGTACACATATCTTAAATTGTTTGATTTTCAATAGGGTGCAAATTGTGGATGAAACAAATGTCGATAGCGGGAGAAGTGGTGTCCATCACTCTGTAAAAAAAAGTTATAAATAAACAGTATGGATTGTCTCACTGACTCATAAGTTCGTGGGTTAGTAAGAAATCTACAAAAACTAAATATCATTTATCTTTCGTCATGTTAAAAATTAGTGTTCAAACAAAAATTTTTGATTGTAAAGATTAATTATTAATTACAATGGTAGAAGTCGGCGTACGAGGAGTGGGGGTGGGGTGTGTACAAACTAACGCCTGATTACAGTCAAGAGGTAATTGTCTCAGGAAGGTTGGGGAACCACTGTTATGGAGGAAACAAACGGCGCACACGAGGAGGTGTAAACGTAGAAAACTTCGTGAGTTAAGCTACCATTTGCAACAAACCGCACCACAGTATCTAGTATAGCTCCTTTTTTGTAATCAGGCAGAAACTTTTCCTGAGAGATTTCGTAACCACGCTGAACTGGTGGGAAGCAGAAAACCCTCTCCTTCAAAGAACACGAGCGGAGCTTAGTAGGATTCAGTACTTACAAGCCCAGAAGACCGGCAGCCAGTATGCTACGAGCACTTGACAGCAATTCCACAAGGCACCAGGACCAGCACGAAGCGCCACCAAAACGCGTCCACTCTCGACGAGAACTCGTCAGCGACTGCGAGCGCGCAACGCGTCGACGACTGCCGACGCGTCCTCACAGCTTCGCTCACACCACTACCCCTCTCCTACCTTCCGAGGGGATGTGAAGCTGTGAGGGCGTGTCGTGAGTAGCGCATGGGTAGCTCAGTTTGTAGAGCTCTAGCCCGCGAGAGACACAGTTGTAATCACAGCTTTCAATCAGCGCACACTCCGCTGCAGAATGAAAGTTCAGTCTTGTATATTGATGCCAATCGCGAAGAATGGAATTCTGTGATAATATTGGAGATTAAATTAAGTCAGACGTATTGATAAATAGCCACATACAGGACGGTCTACACGTATGTGAAGTTATTGGGCAGCCAGACGAAAGTAAACAGAGGTGACACCATCACGTGGAGAGGCTAGCCAACAATGTTCGGATCACGCATGTACCAAAAACTTTGTACGCTTTTAGTAGTCCATTAGGACAACATAATGCACAAGTGGTAAAGCGCGTTGCGACCATGAACAAGAGCGGGCGGCGGTCATATGCTTCGCCTTCTACCTCCGTAATGCGTGGATCGCTCGGTCGAATCCTGCTCATATTCGTTTCAAATTATGTATGTATTTTTTTCAAAACTACTCATACTTTTTCGCACATATTACATTCGAAAGGCAATATGACGATAAAACACGTGTATTTTCATGAACTTTTTATTGATTTTCCAATGATTGGTTGTTTCCTAAAGTTTATTGTCACACCAAATATTATATTTATAACTGCCGACAACTAACCTACTAAACGCCTACATGTTTCCTGAAACAACTAAACTAATAAACGCCTATAGCTTTCCTGAAATTGTATGTATGCCCGTCGTGATTTCCGAAAACCCTTTTTCCTACAATCGGGGAAGGTAACGAGAGCTGCTTTGTTCCTGGACGCTTCTATCTGCAGAGACAGGTTTCAAAGACGAGAGACAGGCTCGGAAAGCCCAAGTCAAACATCGATAAATGAGGCTGTAAATAACTTTACTCAGTAACACAGTGAGTTAGAATATGCCAGAATATGTGGGTAATGTGGTTAATCGCCGCGAGGGATTAGCCGAGCGGTCTGAGACGCTGCAGTCATTGACTGTGCGGCTGGTCCCGGCGGAGGTTCGATTCCTTCCTCGGGCATGAGTGTTTGTGTTTGTCCTTAGGATAGTTTAGGTTAAGTAGTGTGTAAGCTTAGGGACTGATGACCTTAGCAGTTGAGTTCCATAAGATTTCACACACATTTGAACTTTTTTGTACGATTAATCGTCGGATGTGCTTTCGACATTACAAGTTGCTGGGTGATATTTTTCGCACACACACAGAAAACACAAACTAAAACGGCATCTATTACGTCGAATGTATACAGTTTTCCCACATGCTTAAGAACCTTCAGAGTTTCTTAGGAAAAACAAAGCTCGCTGATATTTTGGAAAAAAAATTCTTTTCCTCCAACAATTTAGATGCAAACCATGCGTAACGCAACATTTTCGTAAATATCGGTGTCGAAAATTGGCGATCTATGATTGAATTATTTTAATAGCATCTTCACGAGAAGTAATTTCTCGTCCGCTGTCAAGTTTAAAGGCGCTTGGTAAAGATTTTAACTTGCCTACAGAAATGTTGTCGTTGTTGTTGTTTTTGTGGTCTTCCGTCCGGAGACTAGTTTGTGCAGCTCTCCATGCGCCTACAAAAATAAAAGTCGCATAATGTTTCTTGTAACAATAATAGGCAAACAGCCAAATAACATTGGAAATTCAATAAAAGTTCAAGCATATACACGTTTTTACATCTTATTGCCTTTCACATGTAATACGTACGAAATGATATGCCTAATGCTGGAAAAAGTATAAATTAATGAAAAGACACGAGCGGGACTCGATCAGTGATCTGGAGCTTCAGTGCTGACCACATGGCAGCTGCCAGCTCGTGCTCAGCGTCACACACCGGTACATCATTGACGAGTAAAACTTTTCTCACGATTTTCCCGAAATCGCCTAAATAGTTCGCCGTACTACTTGCGCATTATACAGCATGTATCAAAAATAATCATTCGATTTTAAAAAATCATAACTTCTGTTATTTGAGATATGTGCGTGAACAACATACTATTGGAAAGAGCAAGCTCTCGAGTTTTACGTGCTTCCCGCTTGGTAGCAGTAGTGTGTGCCTACTTTAGTACTAGTAAAAATGTTTTGTGTTACACGTTTTGCACAGTGCGGGTCCGTAATAACTGTGCAACGAGACTTTCGTACTAGGTATGGTGTGGATCCTCCTACAACACGGAGTATTAGGCGATGGCATGAACAATTCCGAGAAACAGGTTGTTTGTGTAAAGTAAGGTGACCACATTTTTGGAAGCCGAAGCTGGGATCAACATGAGCGCCTATACAGGACGGCAGGGGAGGTCGTGCCGCCGCCCCCCCCTTCCCCCTCCCCCTTAGATTTCAGGGAAAGGAAAAAATAATATGCATTTTTAAATCATGAAGTGCTTCTCCAATCTCTGTATATGTAACATGCTGGCCTTCTATCTTCAATACTGCTGCATGAAAAGTTGACGGTTGATTATGTAAAAGCATAAGGAGGACTTCAGAGCATGGGTTTTCAAAAAATTTCCTTAGTATTGTTGGCTAGTTTTCTTCACTCAAAAAGTACGATTTTAGTGGTCCATAGAGCCGTAAAACTCTCAATTGCTGGCATCAAGACCAACCATCTGGTAATGCTGTATCGAAATAATTGTTCGTACTCTACGTCTAAAAATGTACAAAATTCTTTTAGGCTTTCTACACTCAGAGAATATGTGTTGAAGAAGTAATAAATCTTGTGAATGACACACCCTAGATCGACTGATAAACAACCTGCAGCCGTCTTTATTGCATTATGCACTATGTGCGCAGCACATACTACACCATTGATGTCACGACCAAGCCAGCTCTTTAATTTGTGGAAAATATTGTTTTGTTCCTCTTCGAGAACGTTCACCAAAGTTTATGTTGGCATTGTACCCGCAGAATGCTACAACCTTATCATTCAAATTATATTCTGTGATGGTAACACACAGATGGTTTCCAAAGATATATGCAGTTTCACCAGGTTGCCCTTAAAGGGCAGAATTTTCACACTTATGCCTCCTAGAGGCAAGAAATATCGAACAAGTACAGGAAGAGCTTTGTGTTTCCATGATTAGATGCATCAGAAAGAATAGTAATGCAGTTCACTTTGCGCATTTCCCGCTGCAGTTCATCCGACAGAGTGGAGCAAGCACGTTAACAACAATGGCTTCGCATTTTCTACAGCCACAAGTGTACTTAGACTCGAAGCACTTCTGGACGAGTTCAGACGTACAGTCACTTGAACGAAAGCTATGGTTCTCCAGTACTAAATGGAAGGCCCATGTGGCTTCCGCTGCAGCTAGTGTAAGTTCGTGGTCACTTGGAACAACTTGCCGAAAGAACTCTGTTAAAGAAACTTCCTGACAGATTAAAACTGTGTGCCCGACCGAGACTCGAACTCGGGACCTTTGCCTTTCGCGGGCAAGTGCTCTACCATCTGAGCTACCGAAGCACGACTCACGCCCGGTGCTCACAGCTTTACTTCTGCCAGTACCTCGTCTCCTACCTTCCAAACTTTACAGAAGCTCTCCTACGAACCTTGCAGAAAGGCACACAGTTGTAATCTGCCAGGAAGTTTCATATCAGCGCACACTCCGCTGCAGAGTGAAAATCTCATTCTGGGAACTGTTAAACTTCTCGAAGACGCTGCACTGGTATCTGATGTGTTTGGCCGTTTTCAAGCGATACTATATATCGTACTTCCCTCCGTGAGAAACAGAACTCTCCTCGACATTTCGTGAAATGGACATTGGGGTCTGTTCTCCTTCTTTTTATTATGAATGGATACCTGTGTTAAAAGTGACTAAATGACAGTGTGTGAAGGTTTGTTCGCTTAGATTTCGATTAATCCGTCTGCTATCTATGGATGTCTACAGGAACACAGTTACTATGTAGGAGCCTATCAGACTGCCTTTTTGTTTATTTATTATTTGTGTAAAAAATAGTTCTGGTGAATAAACATGTTTATGATTTCCTCTTTTTTTCTGCTGTGTAAGTGCTGAAACGAGCAACTTCAAAAGACAAAAATTATCGTCGTCGGTCAGTCATATAAGATAAACATACATTCTCGAAGACTTGAATTTAGATTTTTTTAACACGTTGACAGCCACGGCCAAAATGAGTAAACTGCTCCCAGAATCCATGTTAAACAGTTCATACAGTTTGATTCGTCAACTCAGTTGTAGTCCATCTGTCTCCGAATTTTTTTTAAAACAATTATTGACGAGAAAATAGAGCCTGGGAATTAACTCATAGTTGGAGTAAAGGGTGAAAAGTTCAGCTCAGATGCGCAATAATATCGTCTTACACCTTAAAGAAATGGAACAGAAGGAGAAGGTACATTTTCCAGATGAGTTGTGTACTTATTAAAAGACCCTATAGCTAATCGCCATTTACCAGTTATCTCGTGGTTTTCTGTCCAATTTGTGAAGAAACATCAAGTCTTTGCGTGGAAGAATGTTCTAAGACAGCGATCCCCAACTGAAGGGTCGCGACCTGACACCGGGACGCGAAAATAAAATGCCCGGTCGCACAAATATCTCCTAAGTTATTAAATGATCACATTTTAGTAATAGAAAGCTAATTTAAAAAACTTGATTTCTAAAGGGAAACATATGACTGTTGTATGTTACATAGAAGTTGTACTCATTCTAGTAAATAATGAAATTGCGTGTCGTTAAGAAACTACTTTACTGACGATCGCACTGGGTTCGGACTAACACTGAGGCCCACAAAGCTAAGAGAATTTCAAAGAGAGTGCAACATAGGTTCATTCCCGCAAGATACAGCAGCTCTTATCAAGGAGCATTTCCTGGGACTGGACAATGAACACTAATCTGATATAATATTTTCCTTCAATCAACAGCAAACGAACGTGGATAAGGAACCTATTTTCAGTCAATTTGGAATCCTGTAATTTGCGGATTCAAATGTTGACCCGTTAATTGTGCTATCATGTGACAGGTTTTTGGATATCTTGTCCTCAAGAGAACCCGCGTTAGCAGAACAAGCGATGTAATTTCTAATGCCTTTAGAATCGTTAAATAAGTGTGAATTAGGGTTTTGAATATTGGTGTTCCTGAAGAAATAAGTACGCCTGTACAAACCGATTGGAAGTTGACCCAGTCCTAAGGAAAAAGATAACGTCTTTTGAATAGATTTCGGAGTTCATAGTTAAAAATAAGCAGGTACATACTTGTCACTAATAGAGGACAACGAAGGTAATATAACTTTGAAACTGTAATTATTTTATTGTTGAAAGTTTATGCTTGAAATACATTGTATACCGTGTAGACTTTAGAAAGTGTTTTAATTTGCTTCATTATCAGCAATACGAGAACTTGACCTATTTGCCTACTATAAGTGCTGTTCGGGTCTTGACGGCATCATTAGAAATGTTAATCGTGTCAGCTGTGCTCATATTCTCATTGTTGTCAACGTGATTAGATCTGACAATTTTTGCACAATAGCTGCGTGGCAAAGTGTTGTTACAATAACAAGTTGAATTCAATTTTATATTCTTTTCTACTTAGAAGTGCTGTATATGAAAATAACAGTCTCCGTAATGTCAAATCAGGCTGTGAGGGAGAAGGGGAAATGCAGTAGCGCTGACAACGTCTGCGAGCTCACGCACTTCAGTAATGTATCTTCTCTGTGCCAAAGACAGCAGAAGAACTAACGGTAGGGGCGGTAGCTCTTTGAAATGTTCCACTGTATAGTGAAAAAAATTTCAGTCGTACAGGAAGAGAAGGCAAAAAAATAATAACCAGGCCAGGACAAAAAAATTTGAGACATATTAACAATTAAAAAGAACATTTGTTTCCATTACCATTAGCGAAACACAGTATACATTTTTCGTCTGAAACTAAAATATTTGTATGAAATTTTGTATGCACCAATTTCTTACTTTATTCCAAGTGGGAAAATAAAAATTCTGTTTCACCCCGACCAGATGACTTGCTACACATGTTCCTGACGCCTAAAACCTGTAAAGCATACGTATTTGCTACGCTTATTTTCGTGTCGTCCGCAGCTCGTGGTCGTGCGGTAGCGTTCTTGCTTCCCACGCCCGGGTTCCCGGGTTCGATTCCCGGCGGGGTCAGGGATTTTCTCTGCCTCTTGATGACTGGGTGTTGTGTGATGTCCTTAGGTTAGTTAGGTTTAAGCAGTTCTAAGTTCTAGGGGACTGATGACCATAGATGTTAAGTCCCATAGTGCTCAGAGCCATTTGAACCATTTTTTTGTTTTCGTGTCCGGCTTATGCAGAAACTCGTTTCCTACGGGCTAACTCGCAGTTGGCTCCAGTGGTACTTCAGCGTGATGGCGAGGGCCCTACACGATATTAAGCAGGAGGGCCTGTACCAATGTATAACGAAACAGGGGAGAGAGTGCCTTGGGTTTGATACGCAAACTGGGGTAGCAATGATTACAACAAAGGCGTCTGTCGTTGCAGCAGGATCTCCTCTACAACTTTCTCCTCCGGGTGCGAAAATATTTCGTTGGTGCCCATCTACATTGGAAAAACTGATTACGACAATAAAATAAGAGAAATCAGAGCTCGCATGGTATGATTTAAGAGTTCGTCTTACCCGCACTCTGAGAGCGGAACGGTAGATAAATAGTTTGGTGATTCGATGAACCCTTTGCCAGGCACTTAATTGTGAATAGGAGAGTAATCATGTAGATCTGAATGCGTAATTCTGTTCAGTCGTTTCCGATTTTGTTTGGAGTAGGTTTCTTATCGAACAGTGAAACTGCCAGGTTGTTATAATTAAAGGTGCATAACTAAAGTGAATCTGCACGGATGTCCAGTGTGAGCTGCAGTTGTCGCACGGCAGAAAAACTTGTTAGATGTGCCGATCCGTTAATGCAGAACCAAATTTCACTGGGGAAAAATTAGCTCCAATTTTGGCCATCAGATTGAAATCTGGCGCTGTACTACATCTCGTCGACGTCTCCAGTGCTCGTATTGAACAAACTGTGTAAGAGGCGCTTTATAATAAAATGAACAGAATGCCTTTCTCATTTGAATGAAATTACAACGAAATACAGACCATTAGCTGCTTACAGGCGTTGCTAAATATCATTTGTTTGACCTTTTCTGCTCACGTCCCGTGCCTACTCCATTATTAAACATTCTTTGTTGCATTCACAGCGCCAGGTTTGCACCTTGTGGTCAAAATTGGAACAATTTTTTTTTCAACTTTAATCGGTTCCACACTGGCGCATTAGAATACCTATCAAGTTTCCGTACCCTACGATAATTACGAGGTGCATTCAAGTTCTAAGGCCTCCGATTTTTTTCTAATTAACTACTCACCCGAAATCGATGAAAGTGGCGTTACTTCTCGACGTAATCGCCCTGCAGACGTACACATTTTTCACAACGCTGACGCCATGATTCAATGGCAGCGGCGAAGGCTTCTTTAGGAGCCTGTTTTGACCACTGGAAAATCGGTGAGGCAATAGCAGCACGGCTGGTGAACGTGCGGTCACGGACAGTGTCTTTCATTGTTGGAAAAAGCCAAAAGTCACTAGGAGTGAGTAGGGAGCATGAGGAATCACTTCAAAGTTGTTATCACGAAGAAACTGTTGCATAACGTTTACTTGATGTGCGGGTGCGTTGTCTTGGTGAAACAGCACACGCGCAGCTCTTCCCGGACGTTTTTGTTGCAGTGCAGGAAGGAATTTGTTCTTCAAAACATTTTCGTAGGATGCACCTGTTACCGTAGTGCCCTTTGGAATGCAATGGGTAAGGATTACGCCCTCGCTGTCCGAGAACATGGACACCATCATTTTTTCAGCACTGGCGGTTACCCGAAATTTTTTTTGGTGGCGGTGAATCTGTGTGCTTCCATTGAGCTAACTGGCGCTTTGTTTCTGGATTGAAAAATGGCATCCACGTCTCATCCATTGTCACAACCAACGAAAAGAAAGTCCCATTCATGCTGTCGTTGCGCGTAAACATTGCTCGGCAACATGCCACACGGGCAGCCATGTGGTCGTCCGTCAGCATTCGTGGCACCCACCTGGATGACACTTTTCGTATTTTCAGGTCGTCATGCAGGATTGTGTGCACAGAACCCACAGAAATGCCAACTCTGGAGGCGATCTGTTCAACAGTCATTTGGCGATCCCCCAAAACAATTCTCTCCACTTTCTCGATCATGTCGTCAGACCGGCTTGTGCGAGCCCGAGGTTGTTTCGGTTTGTTGTCACACGATGTTCTGCCTTCATTAAACTGTCGCACCCACGAACGCACTTTCGACACATCCATAACTCCATCACCACATGTCTCCTTCAACTGTTGATGAATTTCAATTGGTTTCACACCACGCAAATTGAGAAAACGAATGATTGCACGCTGTTCAAGTAAGGAAAACGTCGCCATTTTAAGTATTTAAAACAGTTCTCATTCTCGCCGCTGGTGGTAAAATTCTGTCTGCCGTACGGTGCTGCCATCTCTGGGACGTATTGACAATGAACGCGGCCTCATTTTAAAACAATGCGCATGTTTCTATCTCTTTCCAGTGCAGAAAAAAAATCGGAGGCCTTAGAACTTGAATACACCTCATATAGCCCACACTAGACCTCTGCGAGTAGGTGCACATTACTTTTCACTAACCGGTATTAACTGGCTGAAGGTGGTGTTTGATGTAAGACACAGATTTTTTGAGGGTTTAATTGAAGCTAATAAATGTCATTTGTTCCCACGTAAAATTTAGGGTTTGTTTTTAAGGGGACTTTCCACCTACGTAACTTTGAATTGTTATGCTGTTTAACCTTTTGGAGATTTCCGCACAACTTGCAAGGCGATATATTGACTGTTAGCGGTGTCTCTTGTCCACTCTGGTAGTCGAATCACGAAGTCTTCCTGAAAGAAGTTTGATTGCTACAAACCCTTGAAGCAGTGACAAGTTGAACCCCGTCGCGCGAATCAAAGCGAGGCTGGTGGCCCGTATGAAGTCTCCGTCTTTAAGTGTGTGTGTGTGTGTGTGTGTGTGTGAAGTTAAGTGACGTGAGTCCGCCGCTAAGCGTATCCTAATTAACCAATCGAGTAGTACTCGCATGTCGCGCAACGTAACTCACGCGATTCCTGTCCCTAAACGATCATGCATTCTTGAAGAGGCGTCTCCTTGGACGAGACGAAATGTCACAGTGATATGTCGTGGTAGAAGACTGACACAAAAAAAGGGCAACACCAAGAAGGAATTGTGCAACATAAAGTTGGCAGGCGTGTTTCTACATCTGAAAGATGATAGGTTGCGCTAATAGAGCCACTACGAGGATACAAATCAGGTTTGTCTTAAATACACGCTGTAACGGTCTTGAGCGTTAGTTACCTTTAAGAGTGGACTGGTTTGTCTTTAGTCAAGAATGCCTTTATGGCGACAAAGACGCCATTATCAACACCTCACTGAGTCTGAATAGGGTCATGTGATAGGACTACGAGAAGCTGGATGTTCCTTGTCCGACATTTCAGAAAGACTTGGCAGGAATGTAGCCGCTGTCAATAATTGCTGGCAGCAGTGGTCACGAAAGTGTACGGTCGCAATAAGACCGTGTTCCGGACGGCCACATGTGCGGCATACGGCTCTGACGCATCGTGCTATATCTGCAGCAGCTGGCACCACAGTGACACAAATCACTGTTACAAATCGGTTACTTCAAGGACAACTCCGAGACAGGCGCCCTCTAGCGTGCGTTTCACTGACCCCAGCCACCGTCATTCGCGAGTTCATTGGTGGTTCAAAAATGGCTCTGAGCACTATGCGACTTAACTTCTGAGGTCATCAGTCGCCTAGAACTTAGAACTAATTAAACCTAACTAACCTAAGGACTTCACACACATCCATGCCCGAGGCAGGATTTGAACCTACGACCGTAGCGGTCTCTCGGTTCCAGATTGTAACGCCTAGAACCGCACGGCCACTACGGCCGGCATTCATTGGTGGCCACCGAGAGTTCGTTGGAGGGCTGGGTGGAGGAGTGTTGAGTTTTCCGACGAGAACTGGTTTGCCTGAGTGCCAGAGGTGGCCGTTATGTTGGATAGAAGGTAAGGAATGGGGAGGTTCTACGCAGAATCGGAGACGAAAGGAATATGTGGAAAACACTGATAAGGAGAAGGAACAGGATGAGGGAATGACTTCCATGGTACTAGAGAGAGCTGTAGAGGCCAAAAACATGGAATACGTAAAGCAAATAATTGAGGACGTAGGTTGCTACTCTGAGATGAAGAGGTTAGCACAGGAAAGGAATTCGTGGCGGGCCGCATCAAACCAGTCAGTAGACTGATGACAAAAAAAAAAAAGAGGCCAACTGAAGGGGTGCATCCAACTTATCTGCGTGCTCGATACACTGGACCTACAACTGGAGTTATGATCTGGGGTGCGATTACATATGACACTAGGAGCACTCTTGTGGTTATCCCATGCTCCATCACTGCAAATTTGTACGTCAGTCTGGAGATTCGACATGGTGTGCTGCCATTCATGAACAGCATTCTGGAGGGGGGGGAGAGAGGGGGGGAGAGGGGGGGGAGGTGTTCTGCAGCAGGATAACACTTGCTCATATAGCTATGTTGTGACCCAACATGCTGATGTTGGGTCAGGGGGTCGAACCCGAGAATCCAGTTGGCAGAGCTGAAGCCGGGACCCACCGCGCCGTATTTTGTCAGGAGACCGAGCAAGTTCAAGAGCGTCGAGGAGCAGTGCAGCGGTATTCGGTAACATTCTTTTATTCAGATAATTTACAGTACTCGATGGATGAAGAGTATTGACGGCGCGCCGCCGCCTGCTGTCCCGCGAGCCCAGCCGGCTCAGCAAACTCCGCCGCTGCTGCCGTCATCAAGGTCGCCCGCCGATGGAAGTCGGCCGGGCTCTCCTGGTCGCCGCCCGCCAGGGTGTTGCGACTGGCGTCACTCCGCTGCCTGTGATTCCGGAGACTGCTACAGTCCCTGGATCTCGCCGCCCTCCGCCCCGTTCGGCCTGCTCTGTCCGACCATGGGACGAAGGTGGGTGTACTGGTCACCTGTGGCTCTCGGGCCACTCGAACCCGCGCCCTCCTGCACGCCGTGCCAAAACTTGCCACTAGTGGTGCTTCCCGAATGGCAACACCCGCCGCCGTCTCTGGCACTGTCACAGCGCTGCTGCGACTCCCGCAGTGTATGCCTCGCCCAAACCCCGGTATGCCAGGTGGGAAGCGAACGTGGCCCGAAGGCGAGTGGAACCGAGCCCCTCCTCGACCCACTGCAAACCGCTGTCACTGCCCTCTTTCCGTCCTGCCCCGGTGTTGTGTCCCCGGAGGTGGAATATGGCCCGAACAAGTACATAGAAACAAACTAAAAGTTTATGCAGAATACTTATAACATTGCCACCAGACTGACCCCTATAAGCACAGGTCTGTCCCGACACTAGACTGACCTGGCACACTCTGTCCCAAGCTATTTGTATTGGTTTCTCCCTCGTTTCTGACGTAGTGTCAGAGAGAGACACAAACTACGGCATGGATAAATTCCCACACGTCCGCCACTTGCAAATCGCCGCTCTTGGCTCTGGCCTAGTGTCCCGCCTCATACATCGCTATAGCTTAAAGTAACACTGCAGTTTCCTGTCTCGTTGTTGCTCCACTCAAAACAAATCGTGCGTGCAATACCGCCGTTGCAGCTCCGCGAGTGCCATGTTTACCTTGCCTGGCCCGCTGGCTGTCGATTGTTACCACACTCTGCCAGGGGCCTCAGATTTCATCGCCCAATGGCGCCTTCATTGAATTTTGATAAAGTTTCCCTTTCCCTAGACTAGGACTGGCACTAGCGCAGCAATTCTGAACAGTGTGTCGACATGTTGCCTCGGCCTACTCGATCACCAGATCTGTCTCCAGTCGAGTACATATGGAACACCATCGGACGACAATTCCAGTGTCATCTACAAACAACGTTAAATGTCCCTCTATTGACAGACCAAGTGCAGCAGGCACTGAACTCCATTCCACAAACTGACAACCGGCACCTGTACGACACAACGCATGCACGTTTGCATGCTTGTTTCAACATTGTGACGGTTACATCGGTTATTAATGTACCAGCATTTCACAATTGCAATGGCTTATCTCGCGCTTACATTACCTTGTGGTCCTACACAATGTTATCCACTTAAATATGTCACCTAGATGAGTATATTTCCGAAATTTCATTACTCTATATTGATTAATTTTTGATGTTGTATTTATTTCCCGCCAGTGTAAAATGTGTAAGTAGGCGGTTTAGGTTTTTATGTTGGTTACGCCACGTAGTACTCTGTATGAAAATCACTGACTGCTGTGTGCAGTCAGTGGCTGGTTTGCATTGTTGTTTGCTATTGTAGTGTTGGGCAGTTGGATGTGAACAGCGCGTAGCGTTGCGCAGTTTGAGGTGAACCGCCAGCAGTGGTCGATGTGGGGGGAGAGATGCCAGAGTTTTGAGAGCGGACGATCTGGACGTGTATCCGTCAGAAAAAGGAAATTTGTAAGATTGGATGTCATGAACTGATATATATATATATTTTGACTTTGGAACACTATCAACGTAAATACATTGTTTGTTCTCTATGAAGATCTTTCATTTGCTAACTATGACTATCAGTAGTTAGTGCCTTCAGTAGTTAGAATCTTTTATTTAGCTGGCAGTACTGGCGCTCGCTGTATTGCAGTAGTTCGAGTAACGAAGATTTTTGTGAGGTAAGTAATTAATGAAAGGTACAGGATATTGTTAGTCAGGGCCATTCTTTTGTGGGGATTATTGAAAGTCAGATTGCGTTGCGCTAAAAATATTTTATGTCAGTTTAGTGATGATCAGAATAAGTAAAGAGAGAAATGTCTGAGTACGTTCAGTTTTGCTCAGCTGTTTGAAAATCAAGTAACATAAGAGGTTTACCAGCACAGTCATTCATATTTCTCCAAGGGGACGTTTCAAATGAAAATAAATAGCTCAAGTATAGCTTCACATGCAATACGTACACTTTTTTGAGGACAGGACAGGTAACTGGACGCGGCCTTGCTGGGGGAACGATCCCGGCATTTGTGTAAAATGAGTAAGAAAAACAACAGGAAACCCAAGTCAGATAATATCCTCCCCAATGTGAAATCACTAACTACTGTGCTGCCTCATTCGATTGGTCTCCATTGTACAACGCACTTTTGGTCATAAACAAATTGCAGAAGATAATTTATAATTTAAAAAAAAATAGCTTAGCACTGTCACTCCACATCTCTCTACAGTATCAGTGTACACCTCCTGGGCACCTACTGGTTACACCAGGCATATAAGTATCTGGGCGTAACATTGCAGAGCGATATGAAGTGGGACAAGCATGTAACGGCAGTTGTGGGGAAGGCGGATAGTCGTCTTCGGTTCGTTGGTAGAATTTTGGGAAGATGTGGTTCATCTGTAATGGAGACCGCTTATAAAACACTAATACGACCTATTCTCGAGTACTGCTAGAGCGTTTGGGATCCCTATCAGGTCAGATTGTGGGAGGACATTGAAGCAATTCAGAGGCGGGCTGCTAGATTTGTTACTGGTAACTTTGATCATCACGCAAATGTTACTGAAATGCTTCAGGAACTCGGGTGGGAGCCTCAGGAGGAAAGGAGGCGATCTTTTCGTGAATCGCTACTGAGGAAATTTAGAGAACCAGCATTTGAGGCTGACTGCAGTACAATTTTACTGCCACCAACTTATTTTTCGCGGAAAGACCACAAAGAGAAGAGATTAGGGCTCGTACAGAGGCATATAAGCAGTCATTTTTCCCTCGTTCTGTTTGGGAGTGGAACAGGGAGAGAAGATGCTAGTTGTGGTACGAGGTACCCTCCGCCACGCACCGTATGGTGAATTGCGGAGTATGTATGTAGATACAGAAGATGTTACTCCGCCCCACACATGTCTCCTTCCTTCAGTCCGTCTGAAAAACTGAATCGGCATGAGACGTTGAGAATCACAAGGCTTTACCATCGTGCACGAGAAATCCAGGCACATGATGAACCTGTTAAAAATTTACATTGTGATAGTGTATTGAGTACAGTGCATTCTAATTTAAGAGCCGCTTCGTTATCAACCCCTTCTCAGAGTTCTCCAAGTGATCTTCAGTTATGTAGTAGACCTCTGCGTTATTTATGAAGTCTACTATAGCAGCCTCTTGAAACAGACGTATTTTAGTAAGCTTTTTGATTTCGTGGGCAGTTTATTACACAGTTTTATTCCCTGACGGGAAATGTTATTTCAACTTTTTGATTGTCTCTCCTCGGTAAACGTAAGTCCAAACTCGTTCTTGTGCCGTAATTATACATAGAACTGTAGTGAAATACTAACCTTTCGCTGATATGCGCAGCACAGCAACAGATGTACGAAGGAATCTTTCAGCACGCTATTGGTTTATATTTCGTAGCGTCTTTCCATGAGTTTAATAAACACAACAGACATACATAACAGACACTTTAGTTGTGAAAAATATATTCTCCTTCATTTTTTACAAGTTTCCTAACGATGGGTAACTTTTCGATTCCGTAACTGTAGAAGTCACATGGTTTTGAGGCTAGAACTCGTCGAGCCATATCGGGGCGTATTTTCATCCTGAAAGTTCCTTGAAGGCTGTTAGACAGCGGAAAAGCTGTAAATCTAGGGGGCAAGATCAAGTGAGGTGGATGCGGAATAACTTCACAACCCAACTCAGTCTAGTGGAATACGGGGGGGCTTGATTATCCAGTAGCAGTCTTCCTGGTCATTGTTCTTGGATTGCGTCCGCGAAACGTCTCAGTTGTTAACAATAAATGTTAGCAGTGACAGTTACACCTCGGGGAAGCAATTTACACCACACCGTCCATGTTCCACCACATACATAACGTTGTCTTTTTTTGGAATGTGTGCAAGTATTGTGCGGGAAGATGCTGTTTTTTTTTTTTTTTTGGGCCCAACCATACCTTTCTTTTTCTTACGTTAGGATAAAGACACCATTTCCCAGTAACGATACAGAATACGAATGCTGGATGCTGATCACGAGCCAACTGATGATCAGCAAGCACAGTTACACATGCAGCCATCAGCTGATTTTTGTGATTTTGGTTTAGAGCATGCGGTACCCGTACACCCGACTTTTGAACCTTGCCCATTTCATGAAAATGTACCACGACGGTGGAATGATCACAGTTTATCACGTTTGCCAGATCTCCAGTGCATTGACGTAGATCGTTCTGGATTAATGCGTTCAAATCTCGAAGATCTGCCTGGACTTGGAAAGTCACTAATGTCAAAACGACCCTCCTTAAAACGAAAGAACTATGTTCTTGCCGTGATCTGTCCGATAGCATTATCCCCAAAGACGGCGGAAATGTTTCTGGCTGCCTCCGCTACTGTGTCACCCCTCTATTGAACTCAAACATATGTCAGAAATATTCCAATTTCTCCACTTAACATTTCCTAGCGTCTGCGACTCCACTATCTCCAAATGACATAATGACAGTATGTAAACTCAGATAGTACCAGTGAACTACAAATAAAAAATGACAATCGATAAACAAATCCATAGCAACCAGAATACCAACACGCAAAAAGAAAAGCTTCAACTTAATCACGAACCTAATATATTGGATGCGAAAAATTAGAAGAGTGAAAACTGTACTCATGTTGTCCAGACAACTATTTGACACGTGAAACATACATAGCTAACAGCAATATTAATAGTTGACGTGAGTTCTGCTATTTTGAACATTCTGTTTGTTATGTCATTATACAGCGCATTGTAATGTGCCAGTGTAAAAAGTAAGCTGCATTACGGATCTAACTTCGTTTGAACTCATTATGATATGAAAATGCAGTACTTAAAACGTTTTATTAACAAGTGGGATGGTAATTCTTGGTATTAAGATGTTATATGTTTGTTGTATTTATGATGTAGAAAGAATAATCTGTGAGAGATTACGTTGCGACAGTACATATGTGGCGACTAGGACTTTACTGCTTTGTAGACGGGGCCTTTTCTATTCGTGCCGACACACTTTGTTGATTTGTTACTATCCGGGACTCGCTTACATAGGTGGCTCGCTTGATACAGTAGTGACGACTTAAAAAACTGTGGATTGGTTGGTTGACGAACCGTCTGTCGATAAGTTGGTGTCACGCAAATTGACACAGTACAGCATCCGCACTGCCTAACTGCAACAGAAGGCACTTAAAAAAACGATAAAGTTGAAAACTACCATTGCTTAGGACGGGCGCAAGTATGATCTCTGGAAACAACATCCGCCATCATTGCATAATGCAAGGGAGAAGAAGTCGGCAGCTCACGGTACCCTACACCAACACACATACACTCCCAGTCACAGAGGCGCCCATGGCAGAAAGTGCCTTGTTGCCGTTGCCGCGGAGTGTTAGCCAAGACTGACCTCGTGGTCTGCCTTCTAAAGTTCTATGGGTACCTCGCTTTACTGGGACGCTGAATCGTCCGTGGATGCCTGCAGGCGTATTGGGGTTTGACAAGGCGCTGACGTCACGTGGGGGAAGCCCCACCAGCGTGTCCGGCCCTCGGCCTGGCACCCCCCTCCCCTCCGCCCCCCCCCCCTCCCACCGACCAGACGTCCCACCTCCCGCACACTGACCCATCGGCCAACTAGTCAGCTGACTTAAGCTCCTTTTACACGATCGACTTTCTTGCCTCAGCTGACTGACCGAGACAAGTGCGTCTACTGCAGCGCCCCTGGCGTATTATTCCTGCACTGATCCCCGTCTGTTCTGAGTGGTCATTTTCGTTTACACGTCAGCGCCAAAGTTGCTTCTTATTCGGAGGTATATCATTACTTTTTTCATCATATGTAATGCGCTCATTTAAAAAATTACAATATCCAGGACTCTCAGCTTTATCTATGAATGGCAAGAGGAAGAGGGTGACTGACGTAAAGGCATCGGCTTGTGCACATGTCACGTAATTGGCTATGTAACCTTTTTCGTTGGATTCTCTATATTTCTTGCGTAGTTTTATGTTATATTCTTACCACTACTGACGAACTGGACCGGGCAGCACTACGTCTAAAGACGATTTCCAAGTCAGGTCAACATCAGCCTACGTTAATTAATTAAAAGAAACAGTGTTTCCGGCGTTAGGAACTTGCTGTAACTGTTGGTTGGTAATATTTACTGACAAAATGCAACCTAACGCTAGATTGCGTACTTACGGCTATCCTGTGTGGCCGTTTTTTAGTACGACTTTAAAAGAGAGAGAGATTATTAATTGACCACCGACGCGTCGGTTCTCGATTGTGTTCAGGAGACGTACGGATTGATTACGCGTATAATTGACCTTTCGACCCGTATTGCCTTCACGCAATCAGAATCTTCGATGAAAATACCTAAGGGACCTATTTGAATATGAAAATGGAAATGAAAGCAAATTAGTGGAATTTCGTAAGAGAAAGATCAACAGATCGGAAGTTGAAGATATTAGTGGTCTCCCAAATACAATCGAGACACCGCGATAAAGAGCGAACCTGTAACGAAGCTCATATACAATTTGAATATCATTTTTGGTTAGTGAAAGAAAAGAATAAGAAGAAAATTACTGCATCGTAAAATATTAATATATTTTGAACAAATCAGCTTTAAACTTCTAGACATTGACAAATACACAATAAATGTATGACTTACATCTGATATTTCTTTTGTACATGGCGAAGTCCTATAATCGCTGCTTTGTCAGTCCGTTCCTTCTTAAAATTAAATGTCCTTGCGTGTGCGTCATTACATTGTATATACGAGGTGTGGCTAGAAAAAAACCGGACTAGTACTGGTGAAACAATAAAACGAATGCAATAAGGCTGAAAGTCGCGTGGCCTGTCACGTGACTCTCGCTCCGCCTACTGCTCGAGTTTCATCTGCCTCCTGCACTCAGTCTGCCCGTGGCGTCTGTTTTAAGTAGTTGACGTTTTGTCTGTGCGTCGGAAAATGTTGAGTGCACAGAAAGAACAGCGTGTTAACATCAAATTTTGTTTCAAACTAGGAAAATCTGCAAGTGAAACGTTTGTAATGTTACAACAAGTGTACGGCGATGATTGTTTATCGCGAACACAAGTGTTTGAGTGGTTTAAACGATTTAAAGATGGCCGCGAAGACACCAGTGATGACACTCGCACTGGCAGACCATTGTCAGCAAAAACTGATGCAAACATTGAAAAAATCGGTAAACTTGTTCGACAAGATCGCCGTTTAACAATCAGAGCAGTGTCTGAGTTAACAGGAGTTGACAAGGAAAGTGTTAGGCAGATTGTTCATGAAAGTTTCAACATGAAAAAAGTGTGTTCAAAAATGGTTCCAAAGTGTCTCACAATTGAACAGAAGGAACGCCGAAGAATGATTTGTTCTGACATCCTGGAAAACATTGAAAGTGATCCCACCTTCTTACAAAATCGATGCATTGGAAAACTCCTGGTTCTCCACGACAAAAAAAAAACACGAATGTCAAAATCGAAATTCAAGGCAATGATGATTGTTTTTTTTTGACATCAAAGGGATTGTGCACATTGATTGGGTACCAGAGGGACAAACAGTGAATCAGCATTACTACATTAGCGTCCTGGCTACCCTACGTGAGCGAGTACGGAGAAAACGGAACGATTTGTGGAGAAAAAGTCATGGATCCTTCACCAAGACAATGCCCCAGCTCACAGTGCGTTGTCAGTGAAGACGTTTTAGGCAAAACACAACATTCCCATCTTAGATCATCCACCCTACTCACATGATTTGGCCCCCTGTGACTTTTTTCTTTTCCCTAAAGTCAAGTGAGCTTTGAAAGGAACTAGATTTGAGACTGTTGAAGCAGTAAAAGAAAAAGCGACGGAAGTAATGTATGGACTTAACCGAAAATGATCTGCAGCATTGCTATGAACAGTGGAAAATTCGTATGGAGCGGTGTAGAGACCGAGGAGGAGAGTACATTGAAGGAGATAACATGAAATTGTAAATAATTGTAAATAAATGTTTTTTCCAGCATCAGTCCGGTTTTTTTCTAGCCGCACCTCGTACATCCGAGTTACCGAAATGTTTGTTCGTCGTTTCACATAGTTTTTACACAAAATAAAAATACAACTTGGTAGCAATGCTATGTAGTACGTCTTAACATGTCGGCGACCAAAAGTACAAGGGATAATGAAGACTCTAGAATATTTCTTAACAAAAGATAGATTGTTCTTTCTTCTGTTTCGCAGCTTGTTGCTATCAAGCACTGCGGCAATGATTTTAAATATCTGCGCCCAGCGGGTCATAGTGTTTATTTTGGATATTTAAACGCTGGAGCGCGTCTTGGTATATGCGCACATTAATAAAATATTTCGTCTCTTTACTCTCGCGCTGTGATGCTTAGCATTTTTACGAACTACTGTCCTTTTCTTTAATGACAAATATCTCACATGCAAAGTAGCTGAAATCCAATAATATTCCATGTTCCACAGTGTTTTCATTCATTATATTCTCTCAATCTATGGAATACCGAACAAAAAAACACCCTTGCTGTAGCTTATATGACATTTTTAAGAGAAAATAGCGTCTTTGGGAAGGATCCATACGACTGAAACGAATTTCAAGTTGCAGAGCACAAAAAATCAGGAACATACCTGACGACTGTGATAATGCAGTCGCCACGTTTTGCAGCCTGAATGGTGGAGTCAGAGGCCTTGAGAAAGCCAAAAAGCATTTGGTTCGCTACCACACATACACTTATTGTCGAAAGTACGACCGTATGGGATATCGAGCGAAATTTGCGATCACGTTGAGGATTTCTTGACAGTAATGACGCACCATGTTATCTCGGATAGAGTTCCATCGATAGACGTAGAAGTAACGCAGGGTATGTCCCAAGGAAGCGCGTTGGGACTCATACTGACCACGCAGACAATGTCAGTAGCAAACTCGGGCTTTCCGCAGATGATATATTTGTCTATAACTATCATCTATGACGCTGAGCGCCATCTGATTCGCTCATTTGGTCTGCACATATTCTTTTTTTTTAATTGAATTTTAATGTTGTTCGCAAATTGTAACACCTTCTTAACATTCCACGATAATGAAGACCATCGGAGCGTGTTATTTTCCGGAAGTACTCCTGACCAAAAAACGAATTTAGTAGCTAGAATCATTTGTCGATCAGGCCTTTTGTGTTCTTGTGATATTTCCATAGAAACTTTCGCCTCACTACACAAATATCTTTATATCTAATCTAGAAGTGAAACACCACTTCTCATACATTTAGTTTTAAAATTATTTTTGTTGTTGCTGTGGTCTTCAGTCCTGAGACTGGTTTGATGCAGCTCTCCATGCTACTCTATCCTGTGCAAGCTTCTTCATCTCCCAGTACCTACCGCAACCTACATCCTTCTGAATCTGCTTAGTGTATTCATCTCTTGGTCTCCCTCTACGATTTTTACCCTCCACGCTGCCCTCCAATACTAAATTGATGATCCCTTGATGCCTCAGAACATGTTCTACCAACCGATCCCTTCTTCTAGTCAAGTTGTGCCACAAACTTCTCTTCTCCCCAATCCTATTCAATACTTCCTCATTAGTTATGTGATCTACCCATCTAATTTTCACCATTCCTCCGTAGCACCACATTTCGAAAGCTTCTATTCTCTTCTTGTCCAAACTATTTATCGTCCATGTTTCACTTCCATACACGCCTACACTCCATACAAATACTTTCAGAAATAACTTCCTGACACTTAAATCTATACTCGATGTTAACAAATTTCTCTTCTTCAGAAACGCTTTCCTTGCCATTGCCAGTCTACATTTTATATCCTCTCTACTCCGACCGTAATCAGTTATTTTGCTCCCCAAATAGCAAAACTCCTTTACTACTTTAAGTGTCTCATTTCCTAATCTAATTCCCTCAGCATCACCCGACTTAATTCGACTACATTCCATTATCCTAGTTTTGCTTTTGTTGATGATCATCTTATATCCTCCTTTCAAGACACTGTCCATTCCGTTCAGCTGCTGTACCAAGTCCTTTGCTGTCTGTGACAGAATTTCAATGCCATCGGCGAACCTCAAAGTTTTTATTTCTTCTCCATGGATTTTAATACCTACTCCCAATTTTTCTTATGTTTCCTTTACTGCTTGCTCAATATACAGATTGAATAGCATCGGGGAGAGGCTACAACCCTGTCTCACTCCCTTCCCAACCACTGCTTCCCTTTCATGTCCCTCGACTCTTATAACTGCCACCTCGTTTCTGTACAAATTGTAAATAGCCTTTCGCTCCCTGTATTTTACCCCTGCCACCTTCAGAAATTGAAAGAGAGTATTCCAGTCAACATTGTCAAAAGCTTTCTCTAAGTCTACAAATGCTAGAAACGTAGGTTTGCCCTTACTTAATCTAGCTTTTAAGGTAAGTCGTAGGGTCAGTATTGCCTCATGTGTTCCAACATTTCTACGGAATCCAAACTGATCTTCAACGAGGTCGGCTTCTACTAGTTTTTCCATTCGTCTGTAAAGAATTCACGTTAGTATTTTGCAGCTGTGACTTATTAAACTGATAGTTCGGTAATTTTCACATGTCAACATCTGCTTTCTTTGGGATTGGAATTAGTATATTCTTCTTGAAGTCTGAGGGTATTTCGCCTGCTTCATACATCTTGCTCACCAGATGGTAGAGTTTTGTCAGGACTGGCTCTCCCAAGGCCGTCAGTAGTTCTAATGGAATGTTGTCCACTCCGGGGGCCCTGTTTCGACTCAGGTCTTTCAGTGCTGGGTCAAACTCTGCACGCAGTATCGTATCTCCCATTTCATCTTCATCTACATCCTCTTCCATTTCCATAATATTGTCCTCAAGTACATCGCCCTTGTATAGACCCTCTATATACTCCTTCCACCTTTCTGCTTTCCCTTCTTTGCTTAGAACTGGGTTTCCATCTGAGCTCTTGATGTTCATGCAAGTGGTTCTCTTTTCTCCAAAGGTCTCTTTAATTTTCCTGTAGGCAGTATCTATCTTACCCCTAGTGAGATAAGCCTCTACATCCTTACATTTGTCCTCTGGCCATCCCTGCTTAGCCATTTTGCACTTCTCATTTTTGAAACGTTTGTATTCCTTTTTGCCTGCTTCATTTAGTGCATTTTTATATTTTCTCCTTTCATCAATTAAATTCAATATATCTTCTGTTACCCAAGGATTTCTACTAGCCCCTGTCTTTTTACCTACTTGATCCTCTGCTGTCTTCACTACGTCATCCCTCAGTGCTACCCATTCTTCTTCTACTGTATTTCTTTCCCCCATCCTGTCAATTGTTCCCTTATGCTCTCCCTGAAATTCTGTACTATCTCTGGTTTAGTCAATTTATCCAGGTCCCATCTCCTTAAATTCCCACCTTTTTGCAGTTTCTTCAGTTTTAATCTACAGGTCATAACCAATAGATTGTGGTCAGTCCACATCTGCCCCTGGAAATGTCTTACAATTTAAAACCTGGTTCCTAAATCTCTGTCTTACCATTATATAATCTATCTGAAACCTGTCAGTATCTCCAGGCTTCTTCCAAGTATACAGCCTTCTTTTATGATTCTTGAACCAAGTGTTAGCTATGATTAAGTTGTGCTCTGTGCAAAATTCTACCAGGCGGCTTCCTCTTTCATTTCTTAGCCCCAATCCATATTCACCTACTACGCTTCCTTCTCTCCCTTTTCCTACTACCGAATTCCAGTCACCCATGACTATTATATTTTCGTCACCCTTCACTAGTTGAATAATTTCTTTTATTTCATCATACATTTCTTCAATTTCTTCGTCATCTGTGGAGCTAGTTGGCATAAAAACTTGTACTACTGTAGTAGGCGTGGGCTTTGTATCTATCTTTGCCACAATAATGCGTTCACTATGCTGTTTGTAGTAGCTTACCCGCATTCCTATTTTCTTATTCATTATGAAACCTACTCCTGCATTACCCCTATTTGATTCTGTGTTTATAACCCTGTAGTCTCCTGACCAGAAGTATTGTTCCTCCTGCCACCGAACTTCACTAATTCCCACTATATCTAAATCTAACCTATCCATTTCCCTTTATAAATTTTCTAACCTACCCGCCCGAGAAAGGGATCTGACATTCCACGCTCTGTTCCGTAGAACGCCAGTTTTCTTTCTCCTGATAACGACGTCCTCTTGAGCAGTCCCCGACCGGAGATCTGAAAGGGGGACTATTTTACCTCCGGAATATTTTACCCAAGAGGACGCCATCATCATTTAACCATTCAGTAAAGCTGCATGCCCTCGGGAAAAATTACGGCCGTAGTTTCCCCTTGCTTTCAGCCGTTCGCATTACCAGCACAGCAAGGCCGGTTTGGTTAGTGTTACAAGGCCAGATCAGTCAATCATCTAGACTGTTGCCCTTGCAACTACTGAAAAGGCTGCTGCCCCTCTTCAGGAACCACACGTTTGTCTGGCCTCTCAACAGATGCCCCTCCGTTGTGGTTGCACCTACGGTGGGGCTATCTGTATCGCTGAGGCACGCAAGCCTCCCCACCAATGGCAAGGTCCATGGATCAAATTTTAATCCCTTATTTCCCCCCTTAGGGGCTGAATTTCCAAGAACAGTGAAACACGTATTTATGTTTATTTTTAACAGAGAAGCCAAATACAAATTTTCAATGACTTAGCTTTGAAAATGCTTTCATATTGAAATAATTTCATAAAACTTTTCATCCCCTATTTCACTCCCTTAGGAATTTAATTTCCAAAAAACACTGAAACACGCATATTTTATTTATAACCAAGGAGTCAATTACCACTTCTTATAGCCATAGCTTTAAAATGCTTTAATACTTTAATAACCATTGATTTTGAAAAATACTTTCACTCTCTATTTTACCCCATTAATGGTTGAATTTCCAGAGATGCTGAAGCCTGTGTTTTATTTATAACAGAGAAACCAAATACACATTTTCATAGTTCTAGCTTGAAAATTGCCTTAATACGACATATTTTCAAAAAAGACTTTCATCTCCTCTTTCTTCCCTTTACGAGTGTAATTTCGAACACTCCCTTCTTTAAACGATGCCTGCAGTACATGATCCACACACTCTGCAAACTTCTACTTTTTATCCTTAGTGGTTTGTGCTGCGCAACGATGAGTTAGTGAATCAGTCTGGCTCTATTTCACCCCCTTAGGGGTTGAATTTACAAAAACACTGAAACACGTATTTTTTTATTTCTAACTAAGAAGCCAAATATCAATTTTCATAGATTTAGCTTTAAAAATGTTTGCAGAATGAAATATTTTCATAAAACGTTTCGCCCCCTGTTTCATCTCCTTAGGGGCTGAATTTGCAAAAACATTTTAATGTGTATTTTTTAAATTTGTAATAGAAAAGCCAAGTACAAGTTTTCATAGATTTAGCTTTAAATATACTTCATAATGAGATATTTCATAAAACATTTCATCGTCTATTTCACACCTTAGGGGTTGAATTTCCAAAAAACATTGAAAGACGCAATTTTTTACTTGTAACCGCTAAGTCCAAAACCAATTTTCATAGATGTAGCTTTAAAAAATTTGTGCTCACTATTTCATCAACATAGGAGCTAAATTTTTAAAAACGCTCAAATTCTGATTTCTTTATTTCTGACTGAGCAACAAAATACCAATTTCGGTAGGTCTAGCTTCAAACCTGCCTGAAGATCGACATACTTTTAAAAATCCTTTCGGTCCCTATTTAACCCCTTAGCGATGGAATATCGAAAAATCCATTCTTAAACGGCGCCTCCTCTATAAGATCAACGCTTTCTGGAAATTTCGAGTTTGTGTGGTTTTGGCTGAGCGATGATGAGCCAGTGAGCCGGTCAGTTCTTCATAAGATTTCAAACATGGGCAAAGATTGCCAACTTTCTTTAACTGTTCAGAAATGAACATGGTTTCTCCTAAATACCTGTAGGCTTTCAGAAGACGATTGCGCAGAAACTGAAAGACATACAGAAGGGACACGTATCAGTGCGTACAGCATCCTTCGAAGTTCTTAACTGTCAATATGGGCATTCAAAATGTCAATGCGATACTCACTCATACCATACACACCTGACACGTCACGGTTTGCAACAGCGAGGAAGGTGCCTGCTGTTTGGATAGCTCTTCCCCACAACACGAAGCCACGGATTTAACGGAGGCTGCGTCTTCCTCGACGAAAGTGAAATGTAGGTGGTGGTTAGTGTTTAACGTCCCGTCGACAAAGGGGTCATTAGAGACGGAGCGCAAGCTCGGGTGAGGGAAGGATTGGGAAGGAAATCGGCCGTGCCCTTTCAAAGGAACCATCCCGGTATTTGCCTGAAACGATTTAGGGAAATCACGGAAAACCTGAATCAGGATGGCCGGAGACGGGATTGAACCGTCGTCCTCCCGAATGCGAGTCCAGTGTGCTAACCACTGCGCCACCTCGCTCGGTAAAGTGAAATGTAGCAAAAGTGTGCAGCTTCCGGCGCACTCGATACATGTGAATATATAGGAACATAGTAGGAATTAAATGTGTAGCCTTAAAACATTTGCAAGTGAGCCATCTGCTCCAGCGAGTCTTAAAAAGATGCTAAGATACTGCAATTAAGCTTCTTAGTTAACACATCGACAGAGTAGCACATTTGTGAGTAAGGCACATCCGCCAACTTTAGGTCTATATCCCACGAGTACTAGAAGGAATCCGGCAACTTTCGGTTGCACGATAAGTCACACAAATCTAAAGGCTTAGACAACATACATTGTACCTAGGAATAACAATCACGAACAACTTAATTTGGAACGTTCTCATGAATAATGTGTGGTGGATAATGCCAATCAAAGACTGCGTTTTATTGGTAGCACACTTAGAATATGCAAGTTATCCACTAAAGAGACTGCCTATACCACGTTTGTCAGTCAAATGATTCAAATGGCTCTGAGCACTATGGGACTTAACTTCTAAGGTCATCAGTCCCCTAGAACTTAACAACTACTTAAACCCTGCTAACCTAAGGACATGACACACACCCGTGCCCGAGGCCTGATTCGAACCTGCGACCGTAGCGGCGGCGCGGTTCCAGACTGTAGCGCCTAGAACCGCTCGGTCACTACGGCCGGCCGTTTGTCTGTCCTCTACTAGAGTGTTGCTGCGCGGTATGGGATCGTTACCAGATACAACATACGGATATCTAAAAAGTTATCGCGAAATAAGGAGAGAGTGTCACGCATATGATACGCGAGATGGGATGGCAATCATTAGAACAAAGGCATTTTCCGTTGCGGCGACATCTTTTCATGAAATTTCCTTCTCCATCTTTCTCCCCTGACTGCGAAAATATTTTGTTGACATCCACTTACACAAAGAAAAGTAATTATCGTAATAAAACAGGAGAAATCAGAGCTCTCACGGAGAGATTTACGTGTCCGTTTTTCCCGCACGCTGTTCGTGAGAGGACCAGCAGGGAAATAGCGTGAATGTGGTTCGATGTGCCCACCGCTAGGCACTTAAACCTGAATTTCAGAGTAGGCATGTAGATGCAGAGGACGTTGTTAAACAGAAGACGGTGTTATAGACCACGTGCACTACATACTGCAACTTGAATACATCAGTAGAAGTTATTAATAATTAAAAAGTTCTAAAAATACACCCCTAAACTCTCTCTCAGCATAAAAAATTTTATTCTATGGAAGTGGTAACGTGAATCAGCCTTTGTCTAAAATCAAAGTCGTTCTAAGGCGCTGCAGTCACGGACTGTGCAGCTGATCGTGGCGGAGGTTCGAGTCCTCCCTCGGGCATGGGTGTGTGTGTGTGTTTGTCCTTAGGTTAATTTAGGTTAAGTAGTGTGTAAGCTTAGGGACTGATGACCTTAGCAGTTAAGTCCGATAATATTTCACACACATTTGAACATTTTTGAAGTCGTTCTGCAACATCTTCTCCGAGTGGGAATTCTACTGCGGCCCTACACTGAGCTGACGCAAGTCATGGGACACCTGCTGACACCGTGTCGGATCTGCTTATGCCCAGCGCAGTGCTCCAAGTCGACGTGGCATGCACTAAACAAGTCGTTGGAAGTCCCTGCCACAATTTCCATAATGTTGCGAAAGTGTTGCCGGGACAGGACGCTGTGCACGAACTGACTCCTGGATTATCTCCCATAAATGTTCGATGGCCTCCATGTCGGGCGACACGGGTGGCCAAATCATTCTCTCGAATTGTCCAGAATATTCTTCAAACCCAGTGGCCCAGTGACATGACGTAGTTATTTGGGAACGCGAAGTCAATGAAAGGCTGCAAAAGCCCTCCAAGTAGCCAAACACAATCATTTCCAGTCAATAACCGGTTCAGTTGGACCAGAGAATCACCTCCATTCGAGGTAAACAGCGCACACCAATATGGAACCACCGCCAGTGTGCACAGCGACTTGTTGACAATTTGGGCCCACGGCTTCCTGGGGTCTGTGTCACACTCGAACCCTACCATTCATTGGTTCTTACCAACTGAAGTCGGGACTCATCTGACCAGGTCATGGTTTCCCAATCGCCTAGGGTCCAACCAATATGATCACGAGTCCAGGAGAGGCGCTGCTGGCGAAGTCCCGCTGTTCACAAAGCCACGCGCGACGGTTGTCTGCTGCCGTATCTCATTAACGTCAAATTTCGCAGCACTATACTAACGGATACGTTCGTCGTACTTCCCACATTGATTTCTGCCGTTTTTTCACGCACCATTGCCAGTCTGTTAGCACTGACAACTCTACGCAAACGCTGCTCCTCTCGGTCGTTAAGTGGAGGTTGTCGGCCGCTGCGTTGTCCGTTTGAAACGTCCCCTTAGAATAATTATAAATTACTATGCTGGTAAACTTCTACGTTATTTGATACAAAGACAGCTGAGTAAAACTGACTGTACTCAGACATTTCTCTCCTTACTTATTCTGATCATCAATAAACTAACAAACTATATTTTTTTTAGCGCAATGCAATCTGACTTTCAATAATCCCTACAAAAGAATGGCCCCAACTAACAATAATCTATACCTTTCATGAATCACTCACCTCACAAAAATCTTCGTTACTTGAAGTAATGCAATAGAGCGAGCGCCAATACTGCCAGCTAAATAAAAGATTCAAACTACGGAAGGCACTAACTACTGATAGGCATAATTAGCAAATGAAAGATTTTGATAAAGAACTAACAATGTATTTACCTCAATAATGTTCAAAAGCCATCATATGTATATCAGTTCATGATATCCAGTCTTACAAATTTCCTCATTCTGACGGACACACGTCCAGATCATCCGCTCTCAAAACTTCGCCATCTCTCTCCCCACATCCACCACTGCTGGCGGCTCACCTACAACTGCCCAAAGCTACGCGATGTTCACATCCAACTGCCCAACACTACAATAGAGAATATTCCAACAATGTGAACCAGCACAGCACAGTCAGTGATTTTCATACAGAGCGCTACGTGGCGTTACCAATATAAAAACCTAAACAGCCTACTTACACTTTCTCAGAGGTAATGTCTGAAATTTGGTATTCTCGGCACACAGCTGACACAGTGGATCTCGGAATGTTGAATTCCCTAACGATTTCCGAAATGGAATGTCCCAAGCGTCAAGCTCAAACTACCATCTGCATTCAAAGTCTGTTAATTATCATTGTCTGGCCATAATCACATCGTAGACCTTTTCACGTGAATCACCTGAATACAGCTGTGCCAATGCCACTCCCCTTTTATACCTTTATGTACGCGATACTACAGCCTTGTGTGTACGTGCATAGCCCTATCCGACGACTTTTTGTCACCTCGCTGCGCAAATGGAGACCAGATTTATTGCTCGTCTATACCAAACGCTGAGTATAAGAAGAAAAACTCGGAAAAAGAAACAAAATCGTGTAAAAAATGAGTAACTAGACTGAAAAATGAATTTGTAACTATAATAACACTGATTTTCCCCATTTTAGAGTAAAGGAAACTTCTTAAAATCTTTGAGAACGGTGTAACATCAAACGTACTGGCAAGTTTTATGGGAAATGTGTGATTGATGGACAAATTTCTGCCCTTTTAAAGTAGGATTATTCATCATCTTTTCCTGTGCTAACCTCTTCATCTCAGAGTAGCACTTGCAACCTACGTCCTCAATTGTTTGCTTGACGTATTCCAATCTCTGTCTTCCTCTACAGTTTTTGCTCTCTACAGCTCCCTCTATTACCATGGAAGTCATTCCCTCATGTCTTAGCAGATGTCCTATCATCCTGTCCCTTCTCCTTATCAGTGTTTTCCACATATTCCTTTCCTCTCCGATTCTGCGTAGAACCTCCTCATTCCTTACCTTATCAGTCCATCTAATTTTCAACATTCGTCTATAGCATCACATCTCAAATGCTTCGATTCTCTTCTGTTCCGGTTTTCCCACAGTCCATGTTTCACTACCATACAATGCTGTACTCCAGACGTACATCCTCAGAAATTTCTTCCTCAAATTAAGGCCGGTATTTGATATTAGTAGACTTCTCTTGGCTAGAAATGCCTTTTTTGCCATAGCGAGTCTGCTTTTGATGTCCTCCTTGCTCCGTCTGTCATTGGTTATTTTACTGCCTAGGTAGCAGAATTCCTTAACTTCATTGACTTCGTGATCATCAATCTTGATGTTAAG
Source organism: Schistocerca serialis cubense (assembly GCF_023864345.2). NCBI lineage: Eukaryota > Metazoa > Arthropoda > Insecta > Orthoptera > Acrididae > Schistocerca > Schistocerca serialis. Next base: position 467,150,190 of record NC_064646.1, on the reverse strand, counting down.
ATTCTCACTGTTCTCATTTCTACTACTTCTCATTGCCTTCGTCTTTCTCCAATTTACTCTCAAACCATACTGTGTACTCATTAGACTGTTCATTCCGTTCAGCAGATCATTTAATTCTTCTTCACTTTCACTCAGGATAGCAATGTCATCAGCGAATCGTATCCTTGATATCCTTTCACCTTGTATTTTAATTCCACTCCTGAACCTTTCTTTTATTTCCATCATTGCTTCTTCGATGTACAGATTGAAGAGTAGGGGCGAAAGGCTACAGACTTGTCTTACACCCTTCTTAATACGAGCACTTCGTTCTTGATCGTCCACTCTTATTATTCCCTCTTGGTTGTTGTACATATTGTATATGACCCGTCTCTCCCTATATCTTACCCCTACTTTTTTCAGAATCTCGAACAGCTTGCACCATTTTATATTGTCGAACGCTTTTTCCAGGTCGACAAATCCTATGAAAGTGTCTGGATTTTTCTTTAGCCTTGCTTCCATTATTAGCCGTAACGTCAGAATTGCCTCTCTCGTCCCTTTACTTTTCCTAAGGCCAAACTGATCGTCACCTACCGCATTCTCAATTTTCTTTTCCATTCTTCTGTATATTATTCTTGTAAGCAGCTTCGATGCATGAGCTGTTAAGCTGATTGTGCGATAATTCTCGCACTTGTCAGCTCTTGCCGTCTTCGGAATTGTGTGGATGATGCTTTTCCGAAAGTCAGATGGTATATCGCCAGACTCATATATTCTACACACCAACGTGAATAGTCGTTTTGTTGCCACTTCCCCCAATGATTTTAGAAATTCTGATGGAATGTTATCTATCCCTTCTGCCGTATTTGACTGTAAGTCCTCCAAAGCTCTTTTAAATTCCGATTTTAATACTGGATCCCCTATCTCTCCTAAATCGAATCCTGTTTCTTCTTCTATCACATCTGACAAATCTTAACCCTCATAGAGGCTTTCAATGTATTCTTTCTACCTATCTGCTCTCTCCTCTGCATTTAACAGTGGAATTCCCGTTGCACTCTTAATGTTACCACCGTTGCTTTTAATGTCACCAAAGGTTGTTTTGACTTTCCTGTATGCTGAGTCTGTCCTTCCGACAATCATATCTTTTTCGATGTCTTCACATTTTTCCTGCAGCCATTTCGTCTTAGCTTCCCTGCACTTCCTATTTAATACATTCCTCAGCGACTTGTATTTCTGTATTCCTGATTTTCCCGAAACATGTTTGTACTTCCTCCTTTCATCAATCAACTGAAGTATTTCTTCTGTTATCCATGGTTTCTTCGCAGCTACCTTCTTTGTACCTATGTTTTCCTTCCCAACTTCTGTGATGGCCCTTTTTAGAGATGTCCATTCCTCTTCAACTGTACTGCCTACTGCGCTATTCCTTATTGCTGTATCTATAGCGTTAGAGAACTTCAAACGTATCTCGTCATTCCTTAGTACTTCCGTATCCCACTTCTTTGCGTATTGATTCTTCCTGACTAATGTCTTGAACTTCAGCCTACTCTTCATCACTACTATATTGTGATCTGAGTCTATATCTGCTCCTGTGTACGCCTTACAATCCAGTATCTGATTTCGGAATCTCTGTCTGACCATGATGTAATCTAATTGAAATCTTCCCGTATCTCCTGGCCTTTTCCAAGTATACGTCCTCTTCTTGTGATTCTTGAACAGGGTATTCGCTATTACTAGCTGAAACTTGTTACAGAACTCAATTAGTCTTTCTCCTCTTTCATTCCTCGTCCCAAGCCCATATTCTCCTGTAACCTTTTCTTCTACTCCTTCCCCTACAACTGCATTCCAGTCGCCCATGACTATTAGATTTTCGTCCTCCTTTACATACTGCATTGCCCTTTCAATATCCTCATACACTTTCTCTATCTGTTCATCTTCAGCTTGCGACGTCGGCATGTGTACCTGAACTATCGTTGTCGGTGTTGGTCTGCTGTCGATTCTGATTAGAACAACCCGGTCACTGAACTGTTCACAGTAACACACCCTCTGCCCTACCTTCCTATTCATAACGAATCCTACACCTGTTATACCATTTTCTGCTGCTGTTGGTATTACCCGATACTCATCTGACCAGAAATCCTTGTCTTCCTTCCACTTCACTTCACTGACCCCTACTATATCTAGATTGAGCCTTTGTATTTCCCTTTTCAGATTTTCTAGTTTCCCTACCACGTTCAAGCTTCTGACATTCCACGCCCCGACTCGTAGAACGTTATCCTTTCGTTGATTATTCAATCTTTTTCTCATGGTAACCTCCCCCTTGGCAGTCCCCTCCCGGAGATCCGAATGGGGGACTATTCCGGAATCTTTTGCCAATGGAGAGATCATCATGACACTTCTTCAAATACAGGCCACATGTCCTGTGGATACACGTTACGTGTCTTTAATGCAGTGGTTTCCATCCTGCATCCTCGTTGATCATTGCTGATTCTTCCGCCTTTAGGGGCAATTTCCCACCCCTAGGACAAGAGGGTGCTCTGAACCTCTATCTGCTCCTCAGCCCTCTTTGACAATACCGTTGGCAGAATGAGGCTGACTTCTTATGCCGGAAGTCTTCGGCCGCCAATGCTGATTATTTATCAAAATTTAGGCAGTGGCGGGGATCGAACCCGGGACCGAAGACGTTTTGATTACGAATCAAAGACGCTACCCATTCTTATACAAGTGGTAACCTGGCGGGGTTTTACTTTAGATGCACGGGTCTGGTTTGTGTCTAGTCTATGGTAACATGGTGCGCAACCAAAAAGCTGCGACTCCGCCATTTCGGGGAAAGACAGCCTTTTACATCACTCACGCGAACCTCTACAAAAATACTTTTATTCAAAGTGTATCGATTGCAAGAAGTATTAACAAGTTTGACTGGTATCAAGTGCTAAGCAGTCACCATCAGAACTAAGGTAGAACAGAGAAGATACAATGCAAGCAGTTACTGTAAATTCTACATAAATATGTAAATATCATCAACATTTCATGGCCCTGTCACCAACCGTATAAATATTAATTTTAATTGTAGTAACCAACCGCGTCAGTTGCACCGTTTACCTAGAATTTACCTAGGTTTCAGTCGAGATAACCCAACCTTCTTGAGAATAACAGTAACTACCGTTTGTCCATAGTGGACATCGTCAAGCTAACGCTACAAATCCATACAGTGTGACGATAATTTATGGATTTGTAGTTTTAGCTTGACGATGTCCACTACGCACAAACGGTAGTTAGTGTTATTCTGAAGAAGGTTGGGTTATCCCGATTGAAACCTAGGTAAATTCTAGGTAAAGGGTGCAACTGAGGCTGTTGATTATTAAAATTAAAAATGCAAACGTTCGTTTGTTCGAAATCGTGTATCTCCGAAAGTTCTTGACCGATTGCTTTGAAATTTTAATGCAATGCTACATTCGAATACTCAAGGACTTTTATATATCTACTGCAACGCCCCCCAGTATATATATGTAATAAAAGGGGAAGCGTTACCGATTGCTTTTAATTTTGACACAACACTGAAGTCTGATATGGGCGTGTTTTTAACAAACACACACACACACACACACACACACACACACACACACACACACACACACACACATATATATATATATTGTTATATATATATATATATATATATATATATATATATATATATATATATGTGTGTGTGTGTGTGTGTGTGTGTGTGTGTGTGTTAAAAACACGCCCATATCAGACTTCAGTGTTGTGTCAAAATTTCAAACCAATCGCTCAAGACGTTTGGTAATTACCAAAAATCTCACAATGTACCTTGCGATTTACACCTATAGACAACATACTTTTAACATATAAATATATGTAAAACACACTGTGCTGAAACGTTGTTAGCAAGCAGGAAAGTTCTATTTATGGCTTCTTGTTTTATGATTAGAACCTACTACAGAAAATGTAATAACAATGAACAAGGTTCAGGTCAGGGAGAGTGGTTGGACAGAAGGATGGGGGGAAACGGACACAAAAAAAGTAAAGGAGGGAGGGGGCAGGAGGAGATGGAGAGAGAGGGGGGGGGAGGAGGTCAGTGAAAAAGGGGGACGGGTTGATGGAGAGAGAGAGGTGGAGAACTCTCTGTTTTAACACTTCAAAGACAATTATGTAGTAATATATTTAATCCCTTTATTAGTATGTTAAAACTCCTGTGCACAAGATTCACGAAGGATTTATGTATTCACCCACTCACGAGGAGCGTGCGAAAAGTAATTCCACTGATTTTCTATCTACCAAAGTTTTTTTTCCGAACAACGAAGTACACTACTGGCCATTAAAATTGCTATACCAAGAAGAAATGCAGATGATAAACGGGTATTGATTGGACAAATATATTATACTAGAACTGACATGTGATTACATTTTCACGCAATTTGGGTGCATAGATCCTGAGAAATCAGTACCCAGAACAACCACCTCTGGCGGCAATAACGGCCTTGATACGCCTGGACATTGAGTCAAACAGAGCTTGGATGGCGTGTACAGGTACAGCTGTCCATGCAGCTTCAACACGATACCACAGTTCATCAACAGTAATGACTGGCGTATTGTGACGAGCCAGTTGCTCGGCCACCATTGACCAGACGTTTTCAATTGGTGACAGATCTGGAGAATGTGCTGGCCAGGACAGTAGTCGCACATTTTCTGTATCCACAAAGGCCCGTACAGGACCTGCAACATGCGTTCGTGCATTATCCTGCTGAAATGTAGGGTTTCGCAGGGATCGAATGAGGGCTAGAGCCACGGGTCGTAACACATCTGAAATGTAACATTGACTGTTCAAAGTGCCGTCAACGCGAAGAAGAGGTGACTGAGACGTGTAACCAATGGCACCCCGTATCATCACGCTGGGTGATGCGCCAGTATGGCGATGACGAATACACGCTTCCAATATGCGTTCACTGCGATGTCGCCAAACACTTATGCGACCATCATGATGCTGTAAAAAGAACCTGGATTCATCCGAAAAAATGACGTTTTGCCATTCGTGCACTCAGGTTCGTCGTTGAGTACATCATCGCAGGCGCTCCTGTCTGTGATGCAGCGTCAAGGGTAACCACAGTAATGGTCCCCGAGTTGATAGTCCATGCTGCTGCAAACGACGTCGAACTGTTCGTGCAGATGGTTGTCGTCTTGCAAACGTCCCCATCTGTTGACTCAGGGATCGAGACGTGGCTGCACTATCCGTTACAGCCATGCGGATAAGATGCCTTTCATCTCGACTGCTAAAGTGCGCGTCATTTATGTTGGCGGTCGAGTTTAGGTTCGTTCTGCGCATCTGACGTCACAAAACACAGTCAGCCAATGAACAGAGAACGACGTTGCCAGATCTCGACTGCAGAGCAGAGTACGGACGAGTGTCTTCAGTTTTAGAAACGTTCAGTCATAAATAAAGTAATAGAACAAAAGCAATGTCTTTATAGCAGACTTCCTTTTATAGAATCTTGGAAAAAGCATTCTTTATACCAATTGCTTCATATTCTGTTAATTAATTAAACAAAACAAGCAATAGGACTCCTAATTCAGGCGATAGCAAGGAAAGGTGTTTGTATCAATCTCACGAACCGCTTTTCCGCAATAAAGAACAGCGGTAATTGTTTATTTCCTATTGTACTTCGACGAAGTGTGAGTAATTCATAGTCATACCAACAGTGTTTGTCAGTATTTTGCATGACCTGTTAGAGTCCTTATGGAGTTACATTGCAGTACGAGCTGCGTTAGCGTAACGTTTAAGGCACTGGGCTGGTAAGCGAAAGGTTAAGAGTTCAAACCTTGTATGGTGCTTAATCGAAGTGTCTTGCTTCACGAATTTTATTCGTTTGAATGCAATTTTTTTAAATTTGTAGTGCTTTGTCTCTTCATTAACCCTTTCGCTGCTGTAGACACGTGCTCCCCGCATTCCGCGCTGTGCACGATTTTATCACTGCACTGCTGGCCTGTGCAGACACATGGTGTTTCGACTGCTTTGACGCACTTTATCATTCGATTTCACAAAAATCTGATTTTTACACATCTTCTTGACTGATACCTTCCCCCCATAAATGACTTAATTTTGTTTCGATGGTCAACGCAGTTATTGTGCAGCATTAAATGTAGTAACCATTGCACGAAATTTTGAAGAGTTTGCAGAGGTAAAAGTCCATAGCGTATACTTTCCTTATGGTCGATTTTAGTTGCCACAATGTTGAGAATGAAATGTGGACAAGATACCTAAATTTCATATAAAATTTACTGTACAACAATATCTCATTTAATTTAAGTACCACATAGGTGTCGTATGTAATATTAAGAAATATTCCGTCTTTCGCGACTGTAATAAAACTTTTATATACACCGGGCGCGTTTGGCTTTATTTTATAGCACTTCAGTCAATGAAAGGTATGGCACATACACAATGGTACTCATGTTCTCTTTCTTGTTTTTGTTCCACAGTCGCAGTTTTACCAATGGTATTGAAATATATTCCTCTTCTGCAACTGTAATAAAGCGACTTATTTAGACCAGATGCGTGTCTCTCTTTTGAAGCATCTTCAGTGGACAATATTTTGTCTCCTCCATTGCCAAGTCACCTTTCGTAGTTTTGTGCTGCGGTAACACAATATTCAACGTTTGTGTCGGCTGATCAGTGTTTTAGCAAATAAATGTTGTTTGTGTGTGCCACACACAAAAATTATATTTGACATAGCTCAGACCACTTCACTGATAGATGGTATATTCAAGTCCAAACGTTTTGTAAGTCCGCAGTTTTGTTTAATGTATTTAGTCTACTTCCTTTTTATTGATTGAAGTGCTTTAAAATAAAGAACGTGCCCGGTGTAAATAAAACTTTTGTTACAGTCGCGAAAGGCGTAATATTTCTCAATATTACATATGACACCTATGTGGTAATTAAATTAAATGAGATATTGTTATGCAGTAAATTTTATATGAAATTTAGGTATCTTGTCCACATTTTATTCTCAACATTGTGGCAACTAAAATCGACCATGCGGAAAGTATACTCTATGGACTTTTACCTCTGCTAACTCTTCAAAATTTCGTGCAAAGGTTTACTATATTTAATGCTGCATAATAATTGCGTTGAACATCGAAACAAAATTAAGTCATTTATGGGGGGAAGGTATCAGTCAAGAAGATGTGTAAAAATCAAATTTTTGGGCCAAATAGTTTTTTTGAAATCGAATGATAAGAGTGTCAAAGCAGCTGGAACACCATGTGTCTACACAGGCGAGCAGTGCAGTAACAAAATCGCGCACAGCGCGGAATGCAGGGTGCACGTCTTTGTAGCAGCGATAGGGTTAATGCGGCCGTGGAGGCTTTACTTCATGAACTGCGTGCTCCCCCCTAAAAGTAAGCTTGCGAACTATGCTATACTATGGCGCTGCTTCTCTTGGCGCGTGCGTCGTGTGCAACTGGCAACGCAGCAATCTCCCGCGTCTGGGCGGGCATGCGCGAGCCGCCAAGATAAAAGAATTCAACTATAGTGAAACGAGGCCGTTGGGATCCAGCACGGCGTTCCGTATTACCCTCGTGAACCCACCGATTCCATATTCTGCTAATAGTCATTGGATCTCGACTAACGCGAGCAGCAATGTCACGATACGATAAACCGCAATCGCGATAGGCTGCAATCTGACCTTTATCAAAGTCGTAAACGTGATGGTACGTATTTCTCCTCCTTACACGAGGCATCACAACAGCGTTTCACCAGGCAACGCCGGTCAACTACTGTTTGTGTATGAGAAATCGGTTGGAAGCTTTCCTCACGTCAGCACGTTGTAGGTGTCGCCACCGACGCCAACCTTGTGTGAATGCTCTGAAAAGCAAATCAATTGCATATCACAGCATCTTTTTCCTGTCGGTTAAATTTCGCGTCTGTAGCACGTCGTCATCGTAGTGTAGCAATTTTAATGGCCAGTAGTGTAGTTCACATTGGCAACTATACGCTGTTCCCAGCGGTAGCAGCGCGGAAAGTTCAAAATGGCTCTGAGCACTATGGGACTGAACAGCAACGGTCATCAGTCCCCTAGAACTTAGAACTACTTAAACCTAACTAACCTAAGGACAGCACACAATACCCAGTCATTACGAGGCAGAGAGCAGCGCGGAAAGGCTTCAACTGGTACGGCCCTTAAAATGTCGGTCACGTTCTTCTGAATGTTCTCCAGAGTTCCAAAATAACGTTGTTCAAGACATTTCTCAATTCGGGGAAAAGTAGAAAGTTAGAAGAATTCAGATCAGGTGAACCGGGGACCTGTGGAACAAGAGGAATGCCCTTTGAGGTTAAAATTCCGTCTTGGACGTGGCCGTGTGGCATGCGCCATTGTCATGGTGTAGCATCCACTCGTCTGCAGCGTCCCGCCTCACTCGGTTCGCCCTTTTCCTTTTCAAGTTAACACTTTGTTGGCAATTTATCCTCGAGGAACAAGTTCTTCATGCACCATATCGCTACAGTCTAAAAAGCAAACTAACATTATTTTGATCTTTGATTTGCTCATCCGAGCCTCTTTCGATCGAAGACATGTCTCATTGCGATCACTTGACTGAACCATTAGCGGTCATTGGCAATCCCCTCAAGAAGATTAACGCACACTTTTCACCGGTTGTTGTTCTGCTCAACTGCGAGATTTTCGGCACCATTTTGGCACAAACCTTTCGCATGTGCAAAACATCAGTCAAAATATGATGTATAGTGAAAAGACCAAGTACACATGCCAAGCAATTCATTATTTACATCAATAGATAAAATAATAGAATAATGTTCGCAAAAGGGATAAATATAATAATACTATCCGATGTAATAATAATAGCACCCCACATCTTTACACTCACTCATCCATGACCCCTCCCCAGAATACTGAAACGAAAACAGCTGTCACCAAAGTTTTCAGCCACTCGCTAACAGCTAGTACAACCGCCACCACCGCCCCCCCCCCCAAAAAAAACGGCTCTATCCCCCCCTCTCTCTCTGACTCATACACACGCGCACACACACACACACACACACACACACACACACACACACACACACACACGGTGTAAACATCATAAATAGAAGTTAGTAACGAACATATACTTCGTAAAGGTTGGCAACAAATAGGTAAACATACCAAGGACGATGAAACACGTAATGGAGTCGCAATATTTACGCTGTGAAAAGAGTGTACGACGAAATAGTTGTATCGAGTGGCAAAAGAACGATAGTCCACCACAAAAAAGAGTGAGAAACATGGTGAACAGTGTGTGCATGGCGAGAACACAAAGATGTGAATATATGGCAGTGATAAAAGTGGTAGTGCGACCTCCGGGAAATGCAGAACAGCAAATCGTAAGCAATTACTTTTTTTACAAAAAAATCGCGAAGTGAACTGTTTGATAATCTATAACTAACAAAACGGTATCGTTATACATCCCACTGATGATGCCTTAGAACAGGAGAAGACGAAACGCGTATGGGATAAATAAAGTAACTAGCAGCAGGAAAAGGCAGTTTGATTATCAAAACAAGTATATATAGTGAAAGTGTTTAAGTTGTCACCCAAAATTCTTATTGTTTAAACGTCTGATATCACAACACCTACAAGTTCGACATTTTCGTCTGTTTTTGAAGGAAAATGTCTCCCAGAGCGTGGTTCATCCTCATCCAAAAATGATTTTTGCCTGCGAAAAAATTGTGGTCTCGATAAGGAATGTTCGCTATAGGCCCGTTTCAACGCTTCGGAGGTCACACTCACGGATTGCCCAGATTCAACACAAAACTTGATGGCACAACGTTGCTCTACATTCCACTGTTCCATTTACGTAAGACGCAACAAAAACATACCTTCACTGGTGGCGCTCTCAAAAGTCACGTAATAGCTGTACGGACTGACCAACTGGAAGGGATGAACGCACCCGTCTACACGAGTAGAACAGCACAGCGCTGCGAAATCTCTCGTAGCGTTGTCAGTCTCGTTACTTTTCTCGCACACCTCATATTCCACACAAAGCAGAAGTGTACCACCTCTAGACACAATATTCTTCAGAACGAATGCGCCCATTTGGATGTGACTCTGCCGTTAATGAAGCAAAAGCCATTAATATGCGAGGAACGTGTGCCAATAATACTCAGTACTCTTTTTTATTGGTAACTTTTAATTTCAACAATTACACTCGCAATCCTGCACGGAGCACGGTGTTAGTGTGAACAGCAGGCAGCGATGTAACTACTTATGCGCTTAGAGACTGTCGGTAGAACCGTTCAAACAGTAGTGCAATGTTCGTAAACAAGCGCCAGGTGTGTCCCTAGTCCGTTCAGGTGTTTTCCAGGAGTACACTAATCTTAGCGTTTGATTACTTTTTTATTTCTGTAAATTGTTTTTTCAATGTACAGATCCATCTAACCACACGTCTTCTCTCTACAGTGTTAGTCATAAGTTAATCCAAGGTAAACTACAAGGCGTGTATTAGGGACGTTCAAAAAGAAACGAGACGAAGGCACAATTACAGAATAAGTTTCCTTTAATTCACGTCTGTGGTCACAAACTTTTTGTTAACAGATTACCGGTTTCGGTCTTTAATGACCATCATCAGATCTCTTTCATAAAAACAAAGTCCTAATGTACTGCAGCCATAGTGGCATCGTCAAATGTTAAATGCGGAACGATGCCACTATGGCTGCAGTACATTAGGACTTTGTTTTTATGAAAGAGATCTGATGATGGTCATTAAAGACCGAAACCGGTAATCTGTTAACAAAAAGTTTGTGACCACAGACGTGAATTAAAGGAAACTTATTGTATATACGTGTCATTGTCTTTCGCGACAATGTCCCAGTTTGTGAAACAATTACAGAAACCAGTATCTGTATGTTATTAGTATTGACCCTGGCTGTTGAGACACCGAGCGAGGTGGCGCAGTGGTTCGACACTGGACTCGCATTCGGGAGGACGACGGTACAATCCCGCGTCCGGCCATCCTGATTTAGGTTTTCCGTGATTTCCCTAAATCACTCCACGCAAATGCCGGGATGGTTCCTCTGAAAGGGCACGGCCGACTTCCTTCCCCGTCCTTCCCTAATCCGATCAGACCGATGACCACGCTGTCTGGTCTCCTTCCCCAAAACCAACCAACCAACCTGTTGAGACAGTTGTCCTACTGTGACACGTGGAGGTGAATGGTTGTCTCATAAAATTCCCGGGGCTGCGATGTTAACCAGTTCCGCAGGTACAGGTGAACATTGCCGTCCACACGAGTAGGAAAGGTTATGTTGACGTTCTTCTTTTACCAAGATGGCCCCCATCTGATTCACTTCCTGCAGCACGGGACAACAGTGAATGCCCAGCGTTCCTCGCAAACCTTGGCCACCCTTCGCCAAGCGATCAAATCAAAACGACCAGGCAGTCCCACCCGTGGGGTCATTCTGCTCCACGACAATGCAAAGCCTCATACGGCCAAGATGGCGGCCGAGTAGGTTGCAGTGTGATGTGGCTCCGCATTCAGATGCAGATTTTCCCGGTAAAAATTTGATTGTGAACACTGATTTTTAATTATCGTGTACCGGGAGTGTTATCTTACACAGCCCGTTCTCGTTTACTCTTTAAATACTGTAAATAAAACAGAGAGAGTGATTAAAGTGCTTTAGTGCGTTCGTCGTGTCAAACGCGTCAACGGAGAGGCCGTCGCCCTCCCGCTGGCCGAGCGCGTGTCGGTTTCGCCAGTCAGCCGCGTCGGTTCTCGCGTGTCAGCACTCCGCGCCGCGCGCTGCGACACCTCGCCAGCCGCAGCGGAATCCGACGCGTCGGCAGCGGCCACCGGCTGCCCCGCGCCCCGCCGTCGACGTCAGCAGTAGCGGCCACCGGCTGTGCTTCCTGCTGTTGGTAAACAACCGCCTGCCTACCTTCGGCCCTGGATTCCAGCCGACGAAGCAGCGACACCACCACACCAGAGGCCGACGGAAGAAGAAGGAAAGCATGGGGTAAGACGCTAGCTAGAGCCATCAACGTCACTCCAGGTATGGAACACACGGAGGAACAACTTGTGCCCATGTCCCCCAGTCAAAAGATAGCAGCCATAGACAAAATATTGAGTGAAATAGGAGCAGAGTTAAAAGCTAAGCATGTTTCATCTGCCCTGTTAACCGTCATTAGAGACAAAGTGTTTCCCTTGGCTTTCGAAATAACTAGCCTTGAAGCTAAACTGTCCTGCCTAAACGATGAAAATAGGCGACTAAGACTAGAACTACAGAGAGCCTCGAATCCAGTCAAAGACCTACAAATACAAACTTTGCAAGAGAAGGCTGAGAAATTAGAGAACGAAAATAGGGAATTGAGTGTAGCGAACCAAGACTTGCAGCAACAAATAAGAGAACTAACTAATAAAGTCACACAACAAGCACAGACACAAGCACAGACACTGACATATGCTGCCGCCTTAACTATAGAGCCCAAAACCAAAGAGGCTCGAAGAATAGAACAGGCTAAAACAAAACAGGCCACAACCCTCTATATCAAATCGACAGAAAATCAAGACGCCAAAGCTGTCCGACAGACCATCACCAAGAATATAAATCCCAGGAAAGAGAATATACATATAAAATCAATCAGAACCACGCAGACTGCAGTTATAGTAGAAACGGAAACACAGGAGGACTGTCGAAAAATAATAGAAAAGACTAAAGACCTGCACACCATTGTCTGTGAAGGACCGCGAAAACGCAAGCCACTCGTGGCAGTATATCACGTGCCAGATACACTTACCGACGAAGAGTTTCTAGAAAGCCTTTATGAGCAGAATCTAAGCGGTGACACCACGAAAGAAGACTTCGACAGAGAGGTCAAAATAAGATTCAAAACAGGGCCTAGGGGAAGGGGTTTCAGTCACCAGATACTGGAGGTCAGCCCACACCTGTACAGAGTCCTTACAAGAAGACAGAGAGTCTACATAGACTTCGAATCACTTTCTGTGAAAGACTATACAGTTGTAAACAAGTGTTTTAAGTGTTGCGACCTAGGACATACGACTAAAACCTGCAGAAAAGCCGACGTCACGTGTGCCAAGTGCGGCAACCAAGGACACAAGCGCAGTGAGTGCAGGTCCGCGGTTTGCGTCTGTATCCCCTGCAAATACAGAGGCCGCGTCTGCAATAAAACAAAAGGAGGTGATTGTCAGACCTATAAACAGCTGCATGACCGGCTCCTGGACAGTATAGACTATGGCAGCTAAAATCAGCACACACGCAAGAAACACGAACGCCCAAAGCCAATCACCCAAAACACATAAATACAAATCACCGTCAACATTACAGAGAAGCTACCAAAGAGCAATTTCCTGGAGAAGACAAATGAATCTTCTGCCGGAGAATTACGTCGATAATGAACCCATCCCGCCCCTAACACACTCAACGACGTTACAGGATAGCTGCATTAATACGATAGAATATATAGATGACATGACAATCTGTGGTTCCATCCACTACGAGGTGGCAAAGCAAATTAAAAGACAATTACACCACTGGATAAACTTCCAAATAACATTAATGCAAAGGATAGATGAGTTGGAAGATGAACTTACATATATTGTGCACAAGAAAATGTACAAACAAAACCGACATACTCCCTCACAATTTCTCCCAACCGAAGTACATCACACCACACATACACAGGATGAACACAAACCAGAATCATCATCACATAGAAAACCCTACGACACACGTAAATGTGAACAGTACATCAAACCAGTCAAATTTGTCTCGGGAGGCACTCTTCACCCCGGGAAAATGGAACAAGGAACAGACAGGCATGCAGTCCCTGAATCAAAACACATCGAAACACTCAGGCTACAGACCAATACAAAACTCAAAACTACTGGACCCAGACTTATAAAAGTAGACCAATTAGATGAGGACAAATCTGAGGGAGAGACATGTGACATTTGCAACGATGTCAACGTGCGTCTAGCAACAACCTCCACTCCAAACACAAACAAAGACAACATAACATATACAGTCAGTCCCATACAAATCACCACCATCGCCGACACCACGCCAGCAAGCACCACCAACATCAGTGAAAAACGTGTGAAGGCAAACAGCATTGAAGAGGCGTGTGACAAAACGAAAAGTAACCGTATGACATCCCAAAGAGGTCTTAAAATGTCCCCCAATCAGCGGCCAACACCAAGCCACAATCCGTCCAGTACCACCTCAGAGACCGCAACAGAAACCAGCACCAACAGCAAGCCAGCTGCACCTAATTATGATAATTTAGAACTTAACTTACTTTTAAGTAGGCTAGAGAAAAAAGAGATACTGCAGACAGCGCAGCGGATGCTACTTAGATTGTGCCATCCAAAGGGAGATTCTCTCTGTTTTCCAGTAACTGAGCAAACAGACAGAATCCTCCTAAAGACAGAAAATATTCCTACATCAGCAGAGCCGCTGCTCGATCTCATGCTCCAGGTCTGCCTGCGCAGGTCAGAATCTTTCGACTTGGACAAAATATATATAGATCATGTAAGAGCACACGGACGAACATATTTTGATTACTCACAGACTGGCAGTAAATGTTTTGTACACGTAAAACACCCAGAACACATAGACAAAAAATGAATATCTTACAACATAATACAAAAAACAGTACGACAGTCAGCGCGGAAATCCCTAAAATAGCACTAGACCTGCAGGCAGACATCATGTGCTTACAAGAACCCTATAACAGAAACGGGCAACTGATATGTCTACCAAAACATGCTACCACAATAACAGGTAGCAATGACTGTAAGGCTGCAATAGTAATTCTAAATAGAACTTATAACATAGTTAAGGTAACACAGTTATGCAATCAACACTTGGTTACCATAGAGATAACTAACGGGAACGTCACATGGGTTATTGCATCCATGTACGCCCAATACAGCCATCAAATACAGCCGTATGCAGACTACATCAGAGACCTAGTAATGTATGCCAGAGGCAAAAAATTAGTGATAAGTGCTGACATTAATTCCAGATCGACCCTCTGGAACTCAGACAGAACAGATGACAGAGGACGCATAATCACCGATCTAATACAAGAAACACAACTACATGTAATGAATACGGAAGGACCTATATCAACATATGCAGGGTTCGATGGTACGAGCAGTAATATCGACTTCACGCTAGCAAATAATGCAGCAATGGCATACGTAACAAACTGGACTGTACACGACAACATAACCAGTAGTGATCATAATGTCATAACATACACACTAACTCACACTCAGAACACAACGACCAAATCACACACCAGACACTTGCTGTTGCACAAAGCAGACTGGAACAAATTAACGGAAATTATACAACGACACGATCTACAAAACATCAATGGAAGTATCGATTATAGAGCACACAAGTTAACACAGGTGATACAACACGCACAAAACACATCAATACCGACAGCAAAGAACACAAATTGCTCACCAGTACCATGGACCAACGAACTTACGAGACTCAAACAAGACGCAAGACGCAAACGAAAATTATATCAAAGGGCGATAGCAGATAGGGACCGACGAATAAGACTTGAAGCATATAGGCATGCACAAGACTTATACAGACAGACCCTATACAACACGCGTAGACAACAATGGGAGCTATTTGTAACAACACAAACAGAGCAAAATATATGGGGGGAACCATACAAAATACTGACAGAGAAGATAAAAACCCCACTAGTTCTGGGAACGCTAAGGCAGGATGACGGCACGATGACGAGGGGATGGAGGAATACAGCGGAGTTTCTGCTGTATAAACTGCTCCCTGACGACGTTAATCGATACAGACACACAATATCATGCAACACTAAGAGGAAACCTACACACACCATACAACACTGCAACTGTCACCTGTCCTTTTGCGCAAGAAGAGGTTGCGCTAGCAATCTCAGAGCTCAAAAACAAAAAAGCACCTGGACCAGATGGTATCCACTCGGAAACACTGAAAAAACTAGCACCGCAGATCACCCCGTTCCTAACAACGTTACTGAACGATGCCTTACGGCTGGGCAGGGTACCTACAGTATGGAAAACCTCCAAAGCAGTCATTATTAAGAAATCAGCGGACAGGGATCCTTCAGATCCAAAGACTTACAGGCCAATATGCCTAATAAACACCCTAGCAAAGATTCAGGAGAAGCTACTGTGTAAGCGCCTGCAAACACACAGAGCTCTCAGGGGTATGAGCCAACACCAGTTCGGCTTCAGAGCGGGCAGATCAGTAGATGATGCCATCAACCAGGCCCTGCACATAGTTACCACCACAAAACAGAAATACGCCATGGCAATAATGATTGACATTGCCGGAGCATTTGATAATCTTTGGTGGCCAGCACTGTTTCAGAGGCTAAGACATCTGGAGGTACCGCAATCACTGTACAACAGTTTTCTGGACTACTGTAAAGACCGAGTAGTCGAATGGCAGATGGACAGCCGGAAAGTAATTAAAAGAATTACCAAAGGCTGTCCTCAAGGGTCGATCTGCGGCCCCATCTTCTGGGACATAACAATCGCACCCCTCCTACAACTTCTGGATGGGGATGACAGGTCAGACGGAATTGTCGCCTACGCAGATGACCTATTAGTTGTAGTCACTGCAAACAACAGAGCCCAGTTAGAAGAGAAAGCCAGTGGATTACTACAAACAATTACTCAGTGGTGTCACAACAACAAACTCAGGATAGCCGAAAACAAAACAACATACACTTTACTGAAAGGATCACTCCAAAGGAATCCTTCGGTTAAAATTGGGGACACAAACATCAAACGAGCACGCATTACGCGCTATCTTGGGGTACACATAGATGAAAAACTGAATTTCCACGAACACATAAGGCTAACAACAGACAAAGCAGAAAAAATACTCCACAAACTGGTGAGGCTAAATTCAAAACAGTACAGACTACCTCTACCAGTCATACGCACATACCACTGTGCGCTCTTCGAATCAGTACTCAGCTTTGCAGCTAGCACGTGGGCACATAGACTCTGAACGTGGTCACCAACAAAGCATCCGTCAGACGAGGGCAGAGAAGTGTCCTACTTAGGCTATCTGGAGCCTTCGGTACCACCTCAGCGGATGCACTGTGTGTGGTGCTCGGAATATGCCCCATAGATATCACGATCAAATACAGAGCTGCAAGGTACTGGTTAAAGGTGGGGAGACTAGATAAGGTACACACAATAACCGGTGTGCCCATAGAGACGATACGTCACCTTAAAAGTTGGCGTTTGGATACATGGCAAGGTGAGTGGGATGTAAGTGATAAGGGACGTAGACTGCACAACTTCCTCCCTGACATAAGGGAGCGGTTGAGAATGAGACATATCGATCCCAGCCGCGGTATGGTACATTTCTTAACCGGGCACGGACCTTATCCCACGCACTTAAACCGCGTGAGTCTGAGGCAGACACCTACATGCACATGCGGGGAAGAAGGTTCCCCAGAACACACTGTCTTTTTCTGCGGGCAATACGCGAACAATAGACATACACTACACTTAGATTACACAGATACAGACATAGATATATACACAGCAATAAGAGACGAAGAACAATGGGCACAATTAAACGCACTGACAAACAGTATTTCAAAAACAACACATGAAGAGTACATGCGGACACGACATCACAGACATGCCTATGTGGAGCGTAACAGAAATCTCCAGAGGTTGGACAGCGATACCCACAGTGACATCGAAAATAGTGACAATGAGGAGGAACAGGAAGAGGAAGCTGAGATGTGACAGTAAATAAGCAAATTTCTGGCAATCTAGCCAAGAAAACACCAAATGCTGTACATGGATGCGCACCTAAAGTAGTTAATACATAGGACTAGTAATAAATAGAATAATCAACATTATTTCTCTACTAATAACCATTTGTGTGTGTGCGTGTGTGTGTGTGTGTGTGT
This sequence comes from Schistocerca serialis cubense, assembly GCF_023864345.2. Classification (NCBI taxonomy): domain Eukaryota; kingdom Metazoa; phylum Arthropoda; class Insecta; order Orthoptera; family Acrididae; genus Schistocerca; species Schistocerca serialis. The sequence goes on along the minus strand of NC_064646.1, from coordinate 467,132,224 downwards.
GTGTGTGTGTGTGTGTGACTGGCGGTCAACGGCTCGATGAAACCATTCCGAGGTATTCACCGTCAGTCACACTCGGTGATGGTACTAACAAATTTCTCATCTATCCTATCTTCTTTTTATATTCTTCTTAAAAACAACAAAATTTTATTTATATTTCAACCTCAAATTATTGTTATTTTGAATCATTCTTTGTAAATTTTGTAGATAAAACAAAATGAAAGAAAACTGTAAAAAGATGAAAAACGAAAATTGTAAGATGTACGACCTGTTTTAAACATCAGGTAACAGGTCTATAATTTGGCAATAAATAAATAAATAAAATACGGCCAACACAGTCGCGGCACTCCTGCAGAAATTCAAATGGGAGATTCGCGGCCACCCTCCATACAGTCCGGACCTCTCTCCCTGTGATTACGCCATTTTTTGTCCCCTTAAAAAGGCTCTGGGGGGCAAACGAATCACTTCGGAGGACGACGTCCAACTGTACGTGCGGAACTCTTTAACATCGCAACCCCAGGAATTTTATGAGACAGCCATTCACCGCCTTGTGTCACAGTGGGACCAATACTTCTAACATACACGTACTTGTTTCTGTAGTTATGCCTCCGGCTCGTTCCTTTTTGAACGCCCTTGTAGAACAATGAAACACATCTGCGAACAGAGGATCTCTCCAACCTTCGATTCATAATACACGCTGTAGCGTAGTTGCAGTGTGGATCACTGGGGACAGATTATCAGAAACGGACAGGAAGAAGAAGCAAAGAAGGATAGCGAAGTGGCGGAAAAAGATAGAGAAAAGGTGGAGACATATAGAGAAGAGGCAGATAAGGATACAAGGAAACTTAAAAACTGTATAGAAGCTGTAAAGAAAGGTACCAAAGAACTGAAAAGCGGGCAGAAATCTATAAGGTATGGAATAACAGAATTAAAACAAAAATATGGTGAAGTTACTAAGAAGGTAACACATAAATGAGATCTTCACTCTGCAGTGGAGTGTGCGCTGATATGAAACTTCCTGGCAGATTAAAACTGTGTACCGGACCAAGACTCCGCTGCGAAGTGAAAATCTCGTTCTGGAAACATCCCCCAGGCTGTGGCTAAGCCATGTCTCCGCAATATCCTTTCTTTCGGGAGTGCTAGTCTTGCATGGTTCGCAGGAGAGCTTCTGTAAAGTTTGGAAGGTAGGAGACGAGGTACTGGCGGAAGTAAAGCTGTGAGGACGGGGCGTGAGTCGTGCTTGGATAGCTCAGTTGGTAGAGCACTTGCCCGCGAAAGGCAAAGGTCCCGAGTTGGAGTCTCGGTCCGGCACACAGTTTTAATCTGCCAAGAAGTTTCAAGGTAACACATGTAGAAAATTTTTCCGTAAACTGTAGACATTTCCCAATGAACTCGGGAAAGGTAAACAGTTCGAAGAAATGTCCAATGGTCTATTATTGCTGGATTTTACAGACCAGATGTGCAAATTGTTATATCCTAGCCAGTAATGCCACCCGAGCCCGCTGCCAGAAGGTTGGCAGCATCAAAGTCCGGACGCCGTCCGCATAAGCAGCGCCAGCGATACAGGAAATCGCCGCAAGTCTGCGCGCGCCACCGCTGGCTTCTGGCTTCTTAAGCGCTGGTGTCGCGAGCGCTAGGACAGTTCTGTATTCGCCGCTCAGTTGTATACTCGCCACCGAATTGTGTACTTGCTAGTCAGTTGTGTGTTCATCGCAGCAGAGTTGTTGTTTGTCGTCAGCCGACGCTGACCTAGCCGCTCCGACTCGAACTAGACAGATTTCTGTAGACACGGAGTTCACTACTGTGTTTCTGTATCTTCGTTAATAAAGATAAGTACCGACTTTTATTTAATCAGAGTGTTTGGGTTTTCATCTTTCTGTTCACTGTTCCAGCGGACCGGTCGGCCCGCTATTAAAAGTGTGGCGGTGACTTCGTAAGCCGTTTCTACAGCGAATTGTTTGTCGCTACGAACGCCGCCACAAAACTGGCGACGAGGGCTTCCGAACTCGTGTGTGCAGGGCTGGTTCAACTTGTTTCTGGTTATACTAATTATAGCGATAAAATTTTGGGGGCTGGTTTAATTTGTGTTCACTATGTCTGCCGAATTACAACAGTTGATCTTGTTACAGAGTCAGCAAATACAAAGTCTGGTGGAAGCAATCGCCAAACAAGCGGCTAATCCTCCAACACAAAAGGAACAAGCACAGGCAGCACCACCTTTCCGTGCTTTTGATGCATCAAGAGAAGAATGGCGAGAATATTTCGCGCAGTTGCAGGCGCACATGACAGTCTACAAAATCACGGGTACTGAGCGGCAGCTTTATTTAATTTCCACTGCAGGCGTGGAAGTCTATCGACTACTTTGTAAGTTGTTCCCGGAATCCAAGCCAGAAGCTTTAGACTATGACGTTGTTGTTAACAAGCTTGCTGAGTATTTCGAGTCGCGAGTTCATGTGGCAGCAGCCAGATTCAAGTTCTTCAGATTAAAGAAACTGCCACATCAATCTAATAAACAGTGGTTAACAGATTTACGGGGCCTCACCCGTCAGTGCCGATTTAATTGTGTGTGTGGAGCTTCCTACAGTGATGTCATGTTACGAGACGCTATTACTCAAAACATTGCAGATTCTCGTATTCGTGCTGCTATCTTAAAGTTGCCTGACCCGTCATTAGAGACTGTGATGAACATCATTGAAGCCCAAGATACTTTTGACTACGCTGAGTGTGAGTTAGATCAGCCATGTATTTCTCAAATTGCCTGTGCTAAGCAAGTTATGTCACGCCCGCGGCCCCACCGGCAGAGTCAGACTGTAAACACTAGCCGGCCGCGTCATGTTAAACACATTCGTCAGCCGCGTGTGCAAAATGATAGAGTTAAGTCTTGCCCTAAGTGTGTTCTTGCTCATCCTCGTGAACGTTGCCCGTTAAGAAACGCGGTTTGTCACTTTTGTCAAAGGAAAGGACACATCCATACTGTTTGTTTGCGTAAACGCAAGAACAATTCTAGTGCTGCCCAGCCCATGGATATTCATGTTCTTCAAAGCCAGCCCGCCCAGAAGGTCGCGTTTAAAGACTCTTCCACGGTTCGTGTGGGTAATAAACTTGTTCGCAATAAGCCACCCACCCAGCCCTCTGCTATGCGACCCAAGCGTAATTCAAACGCTGTAAAACGTAATGTACAGACTGCAAGTGAAGCGGGAGTTGTTGTTCCACCCGCCCAACCCACGAGTTGTCGTAAGCAGCGAACACGCGCTAAACGCGCTGATTTTGTGTCTTCCGCCTCCACTGCACCGATCCAGAGACAGTGTAATAAACTATTTGTGAAGCTACGCATCCAGGATAAGACCTTCAATTTTCAATTAGACACTGGTGCGTCTGTGACTCTCATAAATAGTGCTACGTATGCGGCTATCGGCTGCCCTAAACTTTCAGCGGCAAAACATTCTTTGGCTACTTATAGTGGAGAACAAATTCCTGTGTTAGGTGTATGTAGCGTGCCAGCCACATTCCGTGGCAATACAAAAACAATTTCATTCACAGTGCTCCGCGCTACAGACAGTGTAAACATTTTCGGATTAGACTGTTTTGACTTGTTTGGCCTGTCTATCCAAGACAATGTGTTGCAAATTAATTCTGTTGTTGTTCCTCAAGACAGCATAACCGATTTGTGTCAACAATACAGTGACATATTTAAAGACGAACTAGGTTGTGCTGCGAACTTTGCCGCTCATATTACGTTAAAAGATAATGCTCAGCCTCGATTTTTTCGTGCTCGTCCAGTGCCTCACGCCCTCCGGGCACCTGTAGCAGATGAACTTCGTCGTTGGCAAAACAACGGTGTTATTCAACCCGTTTCAGCGAGCCAGTGGGCTTCTCCCTTAGTTATTATAAAGAAACCGTCTGGCAAGTTACGTTTGTGTGCTGATTTTAAGTCGACGGTTAATCCTCAGACTGTCATTGATTCTTTTCCTTTGCCTAGACCGGACGAGCTGATGGATAAGTTAGGGGAAGCTCGTTTCTTTTCCAAAATTGATCTCCGTGAAGCATATTTGCAATTGTCCCTCGACGACCAATCACAACAGTATTTTGTCATAAACACGTCGTTGGGGTTGTTCCGTTTTCTGCGTTTGCCTTTTGGTTGTGCGTCAGCTCCAGCTGTTTTTCAGCGTTTTTTGCCACAACTTCTGGCTAATGTGCCATCGTGTTGCAACTATTTAGACGATATTGTTGTGTCCGGTCGGACGCCTGCTGAACATTTCCGTAATTTGGAGTGTTTGTTTACAGTGTTGTCTCAGGCAGGCCTACGTTGCAACATCGATAAATGTTCATTTTTCCTTACGGAGATGGAGTATCTGGGACATGTTATTAATGCTCAAGGCATTCATCCCTCCCAGTCACATTTAGCAGCTATTCGTGATTTGCCCGCCCCTCGCAATCTGCAGGAATTGCAAGCAGTTCTTGGCAAATTGACATATTATATTAGGTTTATACCTAATGCATCACAGATTGCTGCACCGTTGCATCGTCTCCGCCGTAAGAATGTTCCGTTTGTGTGGTCAGCTGATTGCCAATCAGCCTTTCAGCAGCTTAAAGAGGCTTTATTGAATGATCGTTGTCTGGTCCATTACGACCCTAACAAGCCTCTGGTGTTAGCTTGTGATGCCTCTTCTTTCGGCCTCGGTGCTGTGTTGTCTCACCGAGTCGGTAACACCGAACGTCCTATTGCGTTCGCATCTAAATTGCTAAACAAAGCTCAGTGTAATTATAGCCAATTGGACAAGGAAGCGTTGGCTATTGTGTTCGGTGTCACAAAATTCCATCACTACCTCTATGGTAGACCATTCTATTTAGTAACAGATCACAAGCCCCTGACGTCACTGTTTCATCCGTCTAAACCAGTTCCTCAGCGGACAGCTCAGAGACTACAACGTTGGGCTCTTTTGTTATCACAATACCAGTATGAGATACTGTATCGCCCTACAGCTCAGCATGCAAACGCTGACGCGCTTTCTAGATTGCCGATTGCTGCGGATGATGTCTTCTATTCCTCTGACGACTCTTGCCATCAGATTGACGCCGATGAGCATCGATCCCTCCGGGATTTTCCGATTGATTATCGTCAGGTGGCACGTGAGACAGCTACGGATCCTCATCTGAGTTTACTATTACGTTTTGTTCAACGTGGTTGGCCGTCCAAGGCAAAGGACATATCGGATCCTGTGGTTCGTCGCTATTATCCGCAACGTCATCTGTTGTCTGTTTCGCACGGAGTTTTGCTGTTACGCACCGAGAATGACCAGCTTCGTGTAGTGGTTTCACAAGTGCTCCAATCCAAGGTCCTCGACTTGTTGCATCAAGGTCATTGGGGAGTGGTCCGCACCAAGCAGCTTGCCCGCCGTCATTCTACATGGATCGGCATTGATAAGCAGATTACGCAGATGTCTACAGATTGTTCGACGTGTGCCGAACACCAAGCTGCTCCGCCTCAACGCTATTTTGAGTGGGCACGCCCTGCCGGTCCCTGGCAGCGAGTACATATTGATTTCGCTGGTCCATATTGGCATTCTCGTTGGCTCATCGTGAGAGATGCATTTAGTAATTTTCCGTTTGTTGTGCCCATGCAGTCTACAACGTCTGCACAAACTATACAGGCGTTGACTTCAATTTTTTGTATTGAGGGTCTTCCAGAAGTTTTAGTGTCTGACAATGGTCCACAATTTACCTCTGCTGAATTTGAAAGTTTTTGTTCTGCCAATGGCATTCGCCATGTTCTTACTCCGCCGTTCCACCCTCAATCGAATGGTGCAGCGGAACGTTTTGTACGCACATTCAAGGATCATATGGACCGCCTTCGTGCTACGCACTCTCGTCAGCAGGCCCTCATCACGTTCCTGTCGTCGTACCGGACCACGCCACGCGACGGCCCTTCGCCTGCGGAGCTTCTCCACGGCCGTCGTCATCGCACCCTACTACGGTTGTTGCACCCCCCGGATCGACCCACCGCTTCTGAGCATCGCACGCGTTTTCAGCGCAACGACGCCGTTTTTTTCAGAGTTTATCACGGTCGCCGTCGTTGGGAACGTGGTACCGTGATAAGTGTCCAGGGTCGCGGTTTTTATACTGTTCAAGGTGCTACTGGGGTGCACAGGAGGCATCAGAACCAGTTGCGCCGCGCTGGCCGCCCGGATTTGCCGCTCGTTCTTTGTCCACAGATTTGGTCCGCGGCGGGTTCCAGCCGCGCCTTCCGACTTCGCTGCCGCCACCAGGGCAGCAGCAGCAGCCGTCGCCGCTACCACGCCGACAGCCCGTCCCGTTGATGCCTCCCGCGCAGCTTTATCCGGGAGCGCCCCAGGTGGTCGCTCCGGCGCCTGCGGTCCCTCTTCAGTCGCCACCGCCTTCGGAGCTGATGGACGTCGACCCCTCAGCCGGGCCGCCATCCCAAGCGGTGGCTGTGCAGCCTGTCCTGCAGCCGCTTTCCTTGGGCACCCCCAAGGAGTATGACACCGCAGCGCCTTGTCCAGCGCCCACTCAGCAGCCGTCGACGCAGCGTCCGGAGACGCTGCCTCTCTTCGTGGGTCCCGACGCCCCGTCGCGTCCAGTACCAGAAGCTGCGCCCGTGGTCACGGGCGTGCACCCTGACCTCGGTTTTCAGTCGGTGTTTCCCGAGGCCCCGCGCAGCCAATGCTGGGGTGCGTACCGGGGACTGCCACCGACAACAGTCTCCGCCCCGGTCTCTTCTGCTACGCCTGTGGCCAGACCCCTCCCCCGCCGTCGACGCTCATTATTCAACGACGGTGCGGCGATTTGGGGGGGAGGAGTGTTATATCCTAGCCAGTAATGCCATCCGAGCCCGCTGCCAAAAGGTTGGCAGCATCAAAGTCCGGACGCCGTCCGCATAAGCAGCGCCAGCGATACAGGAAATCGCCGCAAGTCTGCGCGCGCCACCGCTGGCTTCTGGCTTCTTAAGCGCTGGAGTCGCGAGCGCTAGGACAGTTCTGTATTCGCCGCTCAGTTGTATACTCGCCACCGAATTGTGTACTTGCTAGTCAGTTGTGTGTTCATCGCAGCAGAGTTGTTGTTTGTCGTCAGTCGACGCTGACCTAGCCGCTCCGACTCGAACTAGACAGATTTCTGTAGACACGGAGTTCACTACTGTGTTTCTGTATCTTCGTTAATAAAGATAAGTACCGACTTTTATTTAATCAGAGTGTTTGGGTTTTCATCTTTCTGTTCACTGTTCCAGCGGACCGGTCGGCCCGCTATTAAAAGTGTGGCGGTGACTTCGTAAGCCGTTTCTACAGCGAATTGTTTGTCGCTACGAACGCCGCCACAAAACAAATAATAATCAAATAAGGAAAGAGATTCCGGTTTCAAGTAAATCAATAGATTACAAAATAGCTGAAACACAGAAATACATAGTAGTGAAGATAAAAACGATGAATGTGCCTTTGTCAGAAGTTAGTTGTTTAGAAAGAGGATATAAATCTGCAGATGAGAATGGATGTAGTCAAAGAGATAATGAAACTTCAACTCCAAGTAGTATTAATAGACCGAGCGACTGTAGTGCTGAGCATTTAACGGTCCACAGGACAATGAACAGCTATGTAAATAATGAGGTAGTAGCTGTCACTTTCCACGGTTCAAGCCTCGGGGTCCGTGCAACGTGTAATTTTTTAACCGTCATTCCAGGGAGCCTTGCGGCCATCTCAGGACATTCAAATGTGTGTCACATTTATTTTCAGCCACAGAGCGTATAAGACACGTGACACTGGGACATGTTAAATACAAAGCGATTTGCCACAGATGACGATTTTTCTCAAGCATTTAAAGCAAATTATTAGTAAGATAATGCACAGAGGAAACTGAGACTTGAGTTATTTGGACCCCAAAGATAAAATTATAATTGGGCTGGACACAGAAACTTTTTTTAAATACCACCTAAATCAGGCTTTGTATCCGGATGAAGCCATAACTGAATTACATCTAATAGAAGTGTTAGTAACTGTAAGCCTGCCTGAGAAAGCAAGGGAAAGATTAGTGGGAGAAAGATGATTACAGCCTCAACCATTGTTAGCATTATTAGGTCAACTAGATTATTTAAAAAGAGCAAAAGACTAACCAGAAACCAGCATGTCGAATTTTATTGTTGTTAGTGATAAGCAGAGTGGATCAAATAGTGGTAAAAGGAGATTCCGAAGGAATAACAAGGGATCATTGTAATGATCACAGGAGTTATTAAACCGAGAGAGATGGCGCAGTGGTTAGCCCACGACGACGGTTCAAACCTGCGTCTGACCATCCTGATTTAGGTTTCCCGAGATTTCCCTAAATCGGTTCAGGCAAATGCCGATATGATTCCTTTGAAAGGGCACGGCCGACTTTCTCCCTCATCGTTCCCTAATGCGGTGGGACTGATGACCCCGTTGTTTGGTCTCCTCCTCTCAAATTAACCAACCGTGGGCATTATTATAACCATAGTGATCCCAAACACATTAAAGAGATAGAACGAACTGTTGGGAATGGAATGATTCAAACTGGAATGAGTTTTGATATCTTGAAGTTGTGTACGTAGTTTGTTTGATACAATTTTTGTTTGTAAGAAGTACTTCAATGGGATTTGGTAAAACTTGTCGGACAAATGTACAAGATCCCTAATATCTGTAGAACTATAATGCCCTAAAGCAGACTGTAATTGATCTCACATTTTTATCTTTTCTAGATGTGGGTGGGTACATAGAGTAGTCAGTAATCGAAATGGGAACTGCGTCTGGAAAATCACGAGGATTATTAAACTTTTATACTGCTATTAATTACTGGCAATATAATTCACTTTATACAACTGCTAATACGCCTGATAATGAAAGCAGTGCAGGGGAGATTCCGCATTTGGTACTTATAAGGTGTGTCTGTCATTCCATTCAGTTGGCATCCTCTGCAGAAACTGCAGAATGTCTTCCAAGAAATTTGGACTTTTTGATTAGGGAAACTTACAACTGGTTTTCTCGATCTTCTTCACGACAGCTCTTTTACCGCCAGTTTTTCTCAGTCCTAAATGATGGGGACGAGCCACTGAAAATCTCCCATGCTTGTGACATGAGATGGTTATCTATTGAACCGGCGGTATGTAGAATGATTGATCAATGGCTCGAGTTAAAAACTCATTTTGAAATTATTAGGCAAGGCCAAAAATGCTACACAGCTCTATTCGATGTTCAGTGACGAACTTAATTTAGTGTATTTGCTATTTTTGAAACCTATCCTTTCAAGTCTTCAGAGAGTCAATAAGGAATTCGAGTCAAATGGTGTGGACCCATGCAAGTCATTAGATGACCTGGTAATTGGTATTCAATCTCTTCTTAAGCAAGTTGTCATTCCCACCTATCCAGTCCAGAGAAAATATCTTGACACAAAGCTCCATCTTGGATACGTGTTTGAAAAAAAATCAGAAATTAGAAACAAAATAACCGAAGATGAAGGAAAAAATATTAGAGAAAGATGTGTAAAATTTATTTCTTCACTAGTCAAAGAAATACAGCAAAAATTGTCTGATAATATTGAAGTATTTAGAAATTTATTTCTTCTTGCAGTTTCAAAGGCGATTGTAGTGGTAAAAAAAACCCTTAATTCCCCTGTTAGAAAGCTATCACTTGGATAATGATACAATTACAATAATTCCCCCCAGGGGGTCCACAACTCTTAAGTGGATACGTGCGTAGCGAGCACGGGACCCCGAGCTAATGTGGCCCTCCTTCCTTTCCGGGCTGCATACCTTCCTTTTCCGCATCCTTCCCTCTCCCCCATCTTCGCCCCTCCTCCCCTCACCTCTGGCTCTTTCCTTCCCTTTCTCCCCCTCTGTGAGTATGGTTTGTGCCTACATCCGGAGACGGACGTTCGTAAATGTACTGCATTCTTCGCCTTCTCTGCTTGTATGTCTTCATCCTTCCTTTGTCCTTCTCTTTTCCTTACCTCTTCTCTTTACCCTTTTCTCCGCTGTGGCGTTTGAGACCTCTCCTCTTTCCTTTCCCTTTCTTTGTTTTTCCCTTTCTCTTCCTTCCTCCCTGTGCGTGTCTGAAGGCCGACCCACGCATTTTTTTGCGTAGCCGGTGAAGGCGTAATGCGTAATTCCCCGCCCCGGGTAGACAGGTAGGACATGTATGTACCCCCTGGTAACGGCCAGGCCCAGGGAGGGGTGATTACCCGAGCTGATACCTTCCGAAAGTGCCGATTGGTCCCTCCGTCCGTTTGTCGGGAGGTGTGACCTGAGGTGTGAACAATCACCTAAAGCGGGAGTGCCCTCAGAGGGCCCCCACAAGGGAGGAGCGCGCCATTGGAGACGCCGGTAATCATGGGGGATTCTTCCGCAATGGTTTCCTCACCTTCCACTATGTCTGCTCACAAGCGTAAGTTCACTCAGTCTCAGCCACAGACAGTTCTTCCATCGTTGCCACAGTTCCTTGTTGTTTCTCGGTCTGACGAAGGTCACGACTTCTCCACGGTCAACCCTTTCATTATTCAGAAAGGTGTCGACGCAATTGCGGGTCCTGTAAAGTCTTGTTCCAGATTACGGAATAGCACCCTGTTGTTAAAAACAGTCAGTGCCCTCCAGGCACAAAAATTGCTGCGTACTTCACTGCTCCACACCTTCCCTGTCCGGGTTGAAGTGCACCGCACTTTAAATTCCTCATGTGGAGTCGTTTATACACGCTCCCTCGATGGATTGTCTGACGAAGAAATTCATCACTACCTGTCTGACCAGGATGTAACGGCTGTTCATAGAATTATGAAAAGGGTTGACACGAACATCATTCCAACCCGCACTGTCTTCTTGACATTTGACATAGTTCAACTCCCATCGAAAATCAAAGCAGGCTATGAGATAATTTCCGTTCGCCCTTATGTCCCAAACCCTATGCGTTGCTATCGGTGTCAGTGGTTCAATCACACCAGCGAGACCTGTTCCAATCCGGCCAAATGTGTTACGTGTGGCAAGGATGCCCATGAGGGTGCTTGTCCACCTCCATCCCCTCACTGCATCAACTGTATGGGTGACCACGCTGCTTCCTCTCGAGATTGCCCCGTTTTTAAGGACGAAAAGCTCATCCAGGAAATCAGAGTGAAGGAAAAGGTGTCGATCTTTGCTGCTGGAAAATTATTCGCCAGTCGACAGCCCACCGTGCCTCAGACAGGAAAATACAGCACTGTCCTTGCTTCTCCTCGGCCAACAAAGGAGGCGGCCATACAGACTTGCGACCTCACCTTTAGTGCCGCAGTCGTCAGATCGGCCAGCGCAAAGATCGCCCGTTCAACCTCACCACTTTCGCCTGCCCACTCTCTGGCTCACCCTTCGTCGGGTTCTGCTAAATCTCGAGCTCAAAAGTCAGACACCAAGACTTCGAAAAAAGAGCATACTCGTGAAGATTTTTTACATACCCCAACTTCACAACCATCAGTTCCTCCTTCATCTAAACATCATACTTCCAGAAAGGCTACAAAGAAACCCAGTTCATCTCATTCTCTGCCAAGGTGTGTCCCATCTACAGCACCACCTGGCGGAAATCGCCCTCGGCTGTCTTCTGTGTCGCCGAGGCGCACTGCTGGCGGCCGATCAACCAGCCGATAGCTGGTGGCAGGAGCTGCTCCTGAACAACCTATGGATCAGGATCTTCTGCCTTCGGCTGAATGCCATTCCATGCTGTCGGTCGCAAGCTCTGAGCAGTCGTTGAGTTGACAGCCACCTTGGTCACATTCCTCCATTTTCTGTTCACCCTATGTCCATTATCCACTGGAATATCCGCGACATTCGAGCCAATTGGGATGAATTGTCGATCCTCTTACGATTCTACTCGCCAGTCATCGTCTGTCTTCTGGAAACAAAGCTGCGTCCCCATGACCGCTTTGTTCTCCCTCATTTTCAGTCCGTCCGATATGATCTCCCCTCTGTTGAAGGCACTCCAGCCCATGGAGGACTCATGATTCTTCTCCATGATACTCTCCATTATCACCCAATCCACTTAAACACTTCCTTCCAAGCTGTTGCCGTCCGTCTTTCCCTTTCTGGATACACGTTCTCTCTTTGTACTGTATACATTCCATCGTCCACACCAATGGCACGAGCTGATCTCCTTCATCTTCTTGGTCAGTTTCCACCCCCCTATTTGCTGGTTGGGGACTTCAATGTCCACCACCCGCTTTGGGGATCTCCACATCCTCGTCCACGTGGCTCACTATTGCTAGACGTCTTCCACCAAGCGGATCTAGTTTGCCTCAACACTGGGGTCCCTACATTTTTGTCTGCCTCCACGACAAATGTATCTCATTTGGACCTTGCGGTCGGTACTGTTCCGCTAGCTCGGCGCTTCGAATGGTTCCCCCTTGATGATACACACTCGAGTGACCACTTTCCATGTGTCCTTAGACTGCAGCCTCAACTGCCATATACGCGCCCGCGACGCTGGAAGTTTGCCCAAGCCGATTGGACACTTTTTTCGTCTCTAGTGACATTCGATGACCGTCACTTTCCCATCGTCGACGATGAGGTCACACATATTACCGACGTTATTCTTACAGCTGCGGAACGTTCAATACCTCGCACCTCCGAATTGCCCCGGCGCCCCCCAGTTCCTTGGTGGAATGAGGCATGCCATGACGGAATACGTGAGCGGCGACGTGCTCTCCGCGTTTTCCGCCACCATCCTACTTTGGCCAACTGTATCCGGTATAAGCAGTTCCGTGCGCGATGCCGTCGTGTCATCCGCGATAGCAAGAAGGCAAGCTGGAAATTCTTTATTAGCTCATTTAACACCTTCACTCCCTCCTCGGAAGTTTGGAGTCGGCTTCGACGGTTCTCAGGCGCGCCTAGTTTCTCCCCGGTCTCTGGGCTCACTGTCGCGCATGATACCTTAGTGAACCCCATCGCAATTTCTAACTCCTTGGATCAACACTTTGCTGAGATTTCGAGCTCTTCAAATTACCCGCCAGTGTTTCTCCCGAAGAAACGTGCAGCGGAAGTGCGACATCTTGCTTTCTCCTCTCAAAATCGCGAAAGCTACAATACTGTTTTCTCCATGCGGGAACTCCAACATGCACTCTGTTCTTCTCGGTCCTCCGCCCCAGGACCGGATGGTATCCACGTCCAAATTTTGCTGCATTTATTAACCCATAGTCTGCGTTACCTCCTTCGCCTTTATAATCGAATTTGGACCGACAGTACTTTTCCCAGACGATGGCGGGAAGCTATCGTCGTTCCTGTTCCGAAACCTGGAAAGGACAAACATCTCCCCTCTAGCTATCGCCCCATTTCTCTCACGAGTAGTGCCTGTAAGGTTTTGGAGCGTATGGTGAATTACCGTTTAGCTTGGTGGCTGGAATCCCGCAGTCTTTTAACACCTGCCCAATGCGGATTCCGAAAGCTTCGTTCTGCAGTTGACCATCTTGTTGCTCTCTCCACTTATATCATGAACAATTTTCTTCGGAAACGCCAAACAGTAGCAATATTGTTTGATCTGGAGAGAGCATACGATACCTGTTGGAGGACAGGCATCCTCCGCACACTGTTCTCTTGGGGCTTTCGAGGTCTGCTGCCCCTTTTTCTTCGTGAATTTATGGCAGAGCGCACATTTAGGGTGCGGGTGAACACTACTCTCTCCCGTACTTTCTCCAAAGAAAACGGAGTACCCCAGGGCTCCGAACTGAGTGTTGTACCGTTTGCCATTGCCATAAATCCAATTATGGATGGTCTCCTTCCTGATGTCTCGGGCTCCCTCTTTGTGGACGATTTTGCGATCTACTACAGCTCTCAACGGACCAGCCTTCTTGAACTACGTCTTCAAGGATGTCTCGATCGCCTCCACTCTTGGAGCATCGAAACCGACTTCCGTTTTTCTCCCAGTAAGACCGTTTGTGTCAATTTTTGGCGACGTAAGGAGTTTCTTCCGCCCTCCTTACGTCTAGGTCCTGTCAACCTTCCGTTTTCAGACGTCGCTAAATTCTTGGGGCTTATGTTTGACAGAAAACTGTGCTGGTCCTCCCACGTTTCCTATCTTTCGGCTCGCTGTCTGCGATCCCTCAACACCCTCCGTGTCCTGAATGGTACCTCCTGGGGAGCGGACCGAGTGGTCCTTCTCCGCCTCTATCGCGCCTTAGTGCGCTCGAAATTGGACTATGGAAGCATAGTCTGCTCCTCTGCTCGGCCGTCTATTCTTCGGCGTCTCGACTCTATCCACCACCGTGGATTACGTTTAGTGTCTGGAGCTTTTTACACCAGCCCTGTGGAAAGCCTTTATGCTGAGACTGCTGAACCTCCGCTGTCCATTCGGCGAGCTGTCTTCCATGCCTGCTAATCCAGCCCATGACATTTTTTTCGACGCCTCCTTTGATGTAGGGTATGCAGGCCGCCCCTCCTCCCTACTACCACCGGGAGTCCGCTTCCGTCAACTGCTCCATTCTCTTTCCTTCCGCTTTCCTAAAACTTTCTTGATAACTTAGGGTACAGCACCGCCTTGGCTCCGTCCCCGGATCTGCCTGCTCTGTGACCTTTGTCGATTTCCCAAGGATGGTACCCCTTCACTTGTTTATCGTCGGGCATTTGCTGCTCTATGTGCACAAATGACGGAAGCCACATTTATTTACACCGGCTCGAAAACATCGTTAGGTGTAGGGAGTGCCTATATTGTTGGCGACACCCCAAATCACTTTCTGCTTCCCGACCAGTGTTCGGTTTATACTGCGGAGCTTTACGCTGTTCTCCAGGCTGTCCACTACATCCGCCGCCATCAGCGGATACAGTACGTTATCTGCTCAGATTCTCTCTCCTCAGTCTCCAAGCTCTTTACCCTGTGCACCCTCTGGTCCACCGGATTCAGGACTGTCTGCGCTTGCTCCACCTGGGGGGCGTCTCGGTGGCGTTCCTCTGGCTCCCGGGACACGTTGGTATCCGTGGAAATGAGGCGGCTGATATTGCAGCTGAGGCTGCAGTCTCTCTTCTTCGGCCAGCTATTCAATCAATTCCCTTCGCCGATATACGGAGCGTTTTATGTCGTCGTGTTGTTCGTTTATGGCGCGCACATTGGTCGACACTTCCCCATAATAAATTGCGGGACGTGAAAGCTCTTCCTTGTGCTTGGACCTCTTCCTCCCGAACGCGTCGTCGGGAGGAGGTAATTTTAACTAGACTCCGGATAGGGCACTGTCTTTTTAGCCATCGACATCTTTTAAGCGGCGATCCTCCCCCACTCTGTCCCCACTGCTCTCAGCTGTGGATGGTAAGACACCTTTTAATTGAGTGCCCCTATTTTAATCCGTTACGCTCCCGTCTGATATATCGTCGATTTTAGCAGATGACACGCGCTCAGCCGATCGCGTTCTCGAGTTTATTAGTGCCAGTGAAATGACGTCAGTCATTTGAAGCTTTTATTGGGGACAACCAACCCCTTTCTGTAGAGGATTTTTAAGCCTTCCTTCTGCTTTTAGTTTCTCCAATTTTATGACTTTCGTTCCCATTGCTGCTGGTTTCCATTTTCGGTTTTTTACTGTTTCCTAAGTCACGGACCGGGCGCTAATGACCATAGCAGTTTTGCGCCCTCAGACCAAAACAAAAAACAAAAAAAAATTACAATAATTGAATTGCAGTGGCAAAAAATAACGTTAACAATTCTGTTGATTCTGGGGTGAGGTTTTCAGTTACCATGACGCCAGCCGTTAAAATCCTTTTAAAGAACTTGCAGAATTCGTATTATCTAGGCTTGTACTTCCTTTGTCCAACGGCGAGGTAGAAAGAATGTTTAGCCAGTTGAATCTCTTCATAAAGCAAAATAAGGAATCCAATGTGTACGGATATCGTGCAGTTCTTCGCAGAACGAATCGGTCAGACCATAATTACATATTTTCTGAGTCAGTTCTCAGAACAATTGGGACAACTGAAGCATATAAATCAAGACCATCAGCTTCTACTGCAGCTTGTCTTTCCCATGAGGACGATGGCGATGATAATGAAGACGATATTCTTATCCAGTTTTAGGTAAGTTAAGTGAAAAATGTTATTTATGTAGTCTATATCTCGAGTGAGAAGCATTTCATTGTCATTTCTATGCTTCTGATAAAAATTTAGAATCTAGTACTTTTAAGGCATTTTTTAGTCTTCTCTACTCTCAATCTGGTTGGAAAAAGTTACATGCTGTTGGCAACACTGCTCCGCGGCAGCGAGGGGCCACGTCGTAGCGGACAAGCAATACTACGGCATTAAGCTCGGTAACTCAAATGTCTGTGTAGGGAATTCCCCTCAGCGAATGATCCTTAATCATAGATAGTTGTAACCAACTGCACTCAGAGTTTCATAAAATAAGAAGAGAAAATGTGGGTCTCGGTCTTGGATGGTTTTGTGGATTGTGGTAGTGATCGGCTCGTCATCAGTGCAGCAAATAACAGCTCCGTGGCGACTCTATCCACCGGATTCACATATAGAGAGACTTGAAAGAGTATCGGATGAGCTAATGACAGCAAGTACTGCCTTCAGTGGCTTCACTTTCTTTATCTGCTCTTTTACTGAACCAAAGTATGCTTTCCACCCAGCTGTTAAAGTATTTCGGAATTTTACCGTATTTTAATTCAATGTGCTAAAATCAGTTAGCAATTGCTGTTTTGTTGTTTCTCTGCGGTCGTCGTTTCTACAAATTATCTGCAGCTGTTCACTAATTATGAGGTAGCTGATACGGCTGGCCAGCCAGCGCAAATGTGCCGGTAATATTTGCGCGGTTGCGACATTTTTCGGTCTTATCGGCGATATTACAGCACAGCTTCTGTTATCATCATCTTACTTGAGTTTACTCGAGAGGGTGTGTGCTCTAAGCTCCACGTAAACAACAAGCCAGTGAGGCGAGTATTCGACTCGAGCACATACAGGTGACGAAGCATTGGTATTGTTTTCTTGGTTTGCAAAGTTTTTGTTGAAGTGAACTAAAGTCATGGATATAAAAAAGAAACCCAATGGGGCGTTCAGGCGAAAATAACGGCAGGAAAAAGAAGAGAGTGAACAAAAACTGACCAAAATTGACAAGTGTTTTACTCGGCCTTCTACAAGTACTTCTGATCAAAACATTTGTGTTGATTGTGACTCAGATAACGTGCTACCTGTTGGGAAGCCAACTGAAGGCGATCTGACAATAACTGCAGTTGAAAACACCGTCGGCCACGACGACGCCACCTATCTTGTCGACGACATCTGCGTCGCACACGAAACAGGGAAAGAACCGCCGACCTGTACACTCTTCGAAAAGGTAAATGAAACTTCCTATGACTTGGGAAACTTCACGGACAAGACACTGAGTGATAATGAAAAACGTCTAATTCTTGGCACTGGACCGTTACAACCTTCAGGACCGTTTTTTAAAGATCCACACCAGAATAATAGCTGTTTTTCAACATCGTACAATGTTTCAGTTTCTGCGTATGGGTCAGTTAATCGTTTTTGGCTGTATTATTCCGAAATTCTAGATGCTGCCTATTGTCAACCTTGGTAGTTGTTTGCCTCACAAAGTTGTAATGTATGGTGTACGAGTAATTGGAACTGGAAGCACTTATAAGAAAGAATTAAAGAACACAGTTTCTCGAGTGGTCATACGGAAGCATGTACTGTGTACAATGTTTGGAAAAAATGATACTATCGGAAAGGAAGCAGAAAATGAAATTCGTAAAGAAGAATCCTTTTGGAAAATGGTTCTTACAAGGTTATCCGATATCATACTTACTCTAGCAAAAAGTCCATTGGTCTTCAGAGGACACCAAGAGAGCTTAAGTCAGGAGGAAGACTACCACAGGAATTTTCTGTCCGTTGTAGAGCTTTTCGCCCTGTATGATCACATTTTGCGGCAGGTTTTGTATATGCCCAACGGTAATCATTTTCACTATTTTTTGTTTATTTTGTCAATTGCTTACATTTGAAAACATTTCTAAAATCACACCTTTTTGTTTTTAGAATCTACAAGATATATGAGTCCAACAATTCAAAATAAATGATTGAGTTCTTAGGAAAGAAATTTGATAATACGCTGCTAGAACAAATTAGAGCTTCGCCGTTTTTCGTCATCATAATGGACACTACACATCATATATCGAAGTTAGTAGATCAGCTAAGCACCGTTCTGACGTATGCAGTAATAACGAGATCGGAAAATGGACAACCAATCGATACGGTAGTAAAACAATTATTTCCAGGGCTTTATGCAATAATCAAACATGGCGCAACAGATCTAGTCAAACTGGTGACTAAATTATTTTTTATTGACAAAAATATTCATTTAAAAAATTGTGTGGGTGAGTCAAGGTTATGATGGGGCCAGTGGGAACAGTGGTGTTTATAATGGTCTACAAAAACAGATTAAGAATATTCAGCCAAATGCATAGTACCTACATTGCGCCAGTCATAATTTGAATTTAGTGATAAATGATGCCGTTAGCAGTTGTGAGGAAGTACAGATTTTTTCGTAATAATGCAAGACTCACACGATTTTTTCGGAAATAACATTGAGCTTTACCGTCAAAATTCACTGGCGAATAAGAAACCGGTCTAAAAAAATAAATCCGATTACAACGTGCGATATCTGCAATAAAACTTCGTTTTCTTATATAAGCAAGGCATTATGAGTAATAGTACTGAAGAGTTCCATTAACGATGAGCGTAGCGAAGCAGAAGGTATTAAAACTAAAATGCTAAATTTCGAGTTCGCATTTCTTTGTGAATTCATGCACCAAATATTGAATGACATCAGTTACGCATCTAAAATTTTACAAAAAACATTATATCGCTTTGGACGAGGTAAGTAAAGCTTTAGCAGATATTTGAAAAAAACTGATATTTTATAGAAGTGATCTCGAATCGTTCAATTACAAACCCAGTGAAACTGCAAAAAGATATGACAGATTCCAATTTCCACCAAAAAGCGGTAAAAGAAAAGTAAAAGACATTTTGATGGACTAGCTTCTGACCACCTATTCCGAAACAGAGGAGAAATACACGCTCATAAATTAAGGATAATGCTGATACAAGGTGAAACAATGCTCTGGTGGGCGTTTTGCGGGTTTATATCACCTCGGGGTATGACCATGCGGTGCATTTGACCTGCGGTCGTCGCACGGTGGCGCCGGCAGCAGTCCACATACACAGAGGTGTGTTGGTGCATGTCAGAGTACGGTGCAGCGAGTAAGTGTGTAGACGTTTTCAGACGTGCTAATGGTCACTGTGTGTTGAGAATGGCTCAAAGAACACATATTGATGACGTTATGAGGGTTAGAATACTAGAGCGACGGGAGGCTGGTCAAATACAGCAGGTCGTAGCACAGACCCTCCGTGTGCCACAAGTAAAAGACATTTTGATGTATTAGCTTCTGACCACAGCAGCAGACAGGAAACGTGTCCAGGCGCTACAGTACGGGACGTCCACAGTGTACAACACCACAAGAAGACCGATATCTCACCATCAGTGCCCGCAGACGGCCACGGAGTACTGCAGGTAGCCTTGCTCGGCACCTTACCGCAGCCACCGGAACAGTTGTCTCCAGACACACAGACGACTGAACAGACATGATTTATTCGCCTGGAGACCTGCAAGGTGCATTGCATTCCACTGACCCCTGGTCACAGGAGAGCCCGTAAGGCCTGGTGTCAAGAACACAGTACATGGTCATTGGAACAGTGCTTCTAGGTTATGTTCACGGACGAGTCCAGGTGTAGTCTGAACAGTGATTCTCCCCGGGTTTTCATCTGGCGTGAACCAGGAACCGGATAACATCCCCTTAATGCCCTTGAAAGGAACCTGTACGGAGGTCGTGGTTTGATGGTGTGGGGTGGGATTATGATTGGTGCACGTACACCCCTGCAGAGGAACTGTAGCAGGTGAGGTGTGTCGGGACGTGATTTTGCACCAGTGTGTCCGCCTTTTCAGGGGTGCAGTGGGCCCCACCTTCCTCCTGATGGATGATAACGCACGGCCGCACCGAGGAGTACCTTGAAAAAGAAGATATCAGGCGAATGGAGTGGTCTGCCTGTTCTCCAGACCTAAACATCAACGAGTACGTCTGGGATGCTCTCAGTCGACGTATCGCTGCACGCCTTCAAACCCCTAGGACACTTCAGGAGCAAGAATGGTGCAAGAATGGGAGGCTATACCCCATCAGCTGCTCGACCACCTGATCCAGAGTATGACAACCCGTTATGCTGCCCATGTACGTGTACTTGGTGACCATATCCCATATTTATGTCGGGGTACATGTTGAGGAAAGAGTGGCGTTTTGTAGCACATGTGTTTCGGGACGGTTTTCTTAACTTATCACCAACAGCGTGGGCCTACAGATCTGTGTCGTATGTGTTCCCTATGCGCCTTTGCTATTAGCGCGAGTTTTGTGTAGTGCCACGTTGTGTGGCACCACATTCTGCAATTATCCTTAATTTATGATCATGAGTGTCTGTAAAGTTACTATTTTCAAAAATGTACGAGACACAATAATAGTTAAATATACGTCTTACTGGTATGACTGTGGTCTGTCAAAGACTTAATTTCATAACACCATCATTTTTGCTCAGTGAAGATGAAGCAACTGTATTACAAAAATGTGTTCAATTACAAACTAAATATTTTGGTATAATAGGCTCTAATTTTTCACTTCCATTTATTAATACTTATCACCTGGTTATACCTAAACTGACTCCGACATGGACCTCTCGCCAATTACGTAAGGAAATTATAACTAAATATGCAATGCTAGAATGCGACATTACGGAAGTGTTTACCGCAGTTTTATTATTTTATACACCACCTGTCGCTTCCGCAACAATCGAAAGATCATTCAGCAAATTAAAAATAATCAACACTTATTTAAAGAACAGTAGGCGTCAAACTCGACTCCGACATTTGGCAATCATAACAGTCGAAAATAAGGCCGCATCGAGGATGGATTTAACGGTACCTATTGACGATTTTGTAAAAACTAAAGCCAGAGAAAGATTGAAAAATAAGCTCTGACAAAATTTTCTGCTTCGTTTTATTGTCTACCTATATTATTAACTGTCTTCTATTACAGCCACGAAAACATGGCGCCTACCTCCGACCCTTACCGATCGGAAATCGTAGCTCTATACGATGTCAGGCTGATCGGTACGGCGCACTGAGCTCACAGCAGACTACAGCGAGATGCCGGCACTGACAAACGCCTGCCTCCCCCGCACCTCTCTGCCACTGCGGTCGCGTTACCTGACTTATGTTCCCAGTGTGCTTCACAGCAAGGGGCATAGTTGCTGTAACCGGCGTTGCCAAAGCTGAGTAATATGTTTTACTGTTCACTGTCTTGTGTTACTCCCATTATGTGTGTGCTGCCCTTAAAATCCACGCATTCTACAAGGTCGCCTTCAATAACCTTTATCAGCGGCAACGAGATTTTCATCGAAGTGGGCGCCCCAGTCCAGAACACTTTATATACATGGAGGCACAGACAAAAGTAGCCCGTGTAAGTATAAAGGAAATGCAGTGAAATTACAGAAACAAAGAGCTGAAATGCGCTTACCATTTATTTGCAACGAAAAACACAGTGAAAAATACATTTATAGAATATGTTGAAAGTGATCCTCTGCAACATCAGCACAGCTATGAACGTCTAAGCATATGCAGATACACCCAGCGCAAGTTCGGATATTGATGGCGACAACTTCATGACGGCTGACGATGTCCTGTGTGGTGTGTGGATTTTTTTCGGAATGTCAAGTGTTCCGACAGTAACAAATCACAAGTTGTTAGATCCGGCGATCGCCGAGGCCATAAATGTTTGCTGACAGTTCGTTCCTCACTGAAGACATCATGGACACGTTCCAGGGATACCTTAGACGTGTGGCATGTTGCCCCTTCTTGCTAGAAGTAGCAGTATTGTCTCTCATATTCAGTGAGTCAGCAAAAATTGTATAAATGCAACCGTGTTGAGGATAATATCAAAAAATATCTATCGAATGAAGAGTGTTACATTTACACCGCACCAAACGCCGATTTTTTTGTCATGCAGTGGTCGCTGATACACAATGTTATGGTTCTCCACTGCCCAGTAACACATGTTCTGTGAATTCATATGACTGGAAAGATGAAACCATGCTTCATCATTCATGGTGTAATGGAAAGGGTCTAAAAAATCATCGTTGATGTCATTCAAAAACCACATGGAGTAATCTACACTTTTTTGACTGTCATCCGTAACTTCTGCGCAACCATCACACAATGTGGCTTGAAATTAAGACTTTGCAGCACCCACTAGCAATTCCTATTTACATGCGCCTGTTGGGCCAAATTACGTGTAGACTTCTTTGGGCTCCGAATACTTCTTCGGCAAATGTCTGCAATAACTTCTAGTGTGCGAATGAAGAAATTCTTTGTCGTTTTACATTGAATCTATCTAACCAAAACTGTATCCTCTTTTAACTGTGAAAGTATCAATGATAAAATCGTTTCAAATTAATTATTCAACAAATCTGCATCTGACTGGGTCTGCGAACTTGTTTTGTGCTCCATTTTGCCAGTAATGAAACATGTATTTGACTCAGCAATCAAGTTTAAGAGAATAATGCCGTTCGTGCAACGGCATTAAGATGGTACTGGAAAATTAACTCTTGCCCCTGATGTTTACTTAATGAAATTATATCTTGACTTGAATAACTCCAGTTGTGAAATGGCATAAAATTTGTTATTTGAAATAACTTTGCTCTGATAAGTTTAGTAATAGCAAAGTCGATTTCAAACCATAAACTGCACATATATATTGCATAGAGGCCTTATTTTTTTACGTTCTTTCATTGGTGGGTAACTTTACTTTACTACTCGTTTTCATATTCAATACAAGCAAAGGATCTGGATTATGATTCAGGCTGTTAGATTTAAACACAATGTATATATATATTGTTAAAATTTTAAGTCATACACAAAACCTACCATTTCCAACATCTTTGTAGCATGAATCACTCTAACAAAATAATTTACAAAGCGCTTACTGTGTCAAACGTTGGACATACAAATCTTAAATCTTAACCCTGAACATTATCTAACAAAAACCATTTTGAAATCGTCATGTATGTTCTCTCACTTACGTGCTAAAGTTTGCTTAGGGTAACTGTGCAGCGAGCGCGACCCGTACCTCACAGCTGCCCACACACGTCTGCTTCCTCTGGGCACCTAGCTGCGACTCCCCTGTTTTTTGCTGCTCGCGCCCGGCTCTCTTAACCATCAAAGATCGTTCTATTCAAAGATATTATACTCATTCCACCTTGCAGTTTGCAACTACCGACTTTATTTTCTGGATCTACCCTGATCAGACCTTTCAACATTTTGCACAGATACATAGGTGCACCAATTTTTGTGCAGACTCTGTACTGCTCTCTTTGCAGGTGTTACGGCGTAAAGTGGAAGCGCCGGCACGCCAGTCGGGAAGGAGAGAGCAGAGAGGGCAGTGAGCAGACGTCAGTCAGTAGCACGCCGACCGACGTCTCTCCAGGTCGACAACGCGACAGCAGCGGCCTCTATGTGAAGAGAACATAAGCGCCGCGCCCGACTGGCCGCAACCCAACCGAAGAGAAGCTTCAAGACTAGAGACCTGAATAGAAACGTCAACTCTATTACTTCGCTTGCATTAGAATTGTTATACTGAAGAAGCTTGTTTATTTTGTATGTGGCCCATTGCTTGCGATACATCTCTGTAATTCTCAAAGTTAAGTATTGTCATTTACTTTTCGTGATAAAATGATTTATTTAAAATGTTTGTCTAGCGATCTGAGAAAGCAGGTTTCTTAGACACCCCACAGTTGATGACTAGGTAGGATTTAACATATGGCGATAAGGTAGTCAATGGATCCCATAGCGACAACCTGTTAGTGGTTTTTGCTAATCAGTGTTTTCAGGTGGGCCTTTCGAAAATTTTCTTTGTTTGTGTGCTTGTTTTTATTGCTTGCCTTGTCTGTTTATTGCAGCTATCTCTTCCGAAATCAACAACCAACCAATCCCACCCATTGTTCAGGCGGAAGCGATAGAAGCAGCGCAATCAACACAGATGTTTCAGTTTTAGACCTAGCAAATATGAACACTGCTAAACATGGTACAGCAGCTCCTGGCGACTCGAGCCACCGATACAGAAAACAAGCAATGCCTGTAGCTCAAAGTACTATACTGCCTTTTGGCCACTTTGACGAGCAAGACAAAAAATGGCTCGAGTGGTTGCAGTAGTTTTAAGCCCATGCAATTGCTCACAACAACGACCAGGTACTGTGAAACTACTTTATTTTTTGCCAACAGCAGGAAGTGCAGTGTTTTGCCTCATTCAAAAATTCTTCCATAAGGCCGTGCTGAGTGAACTTTCCTATGATCAGGTTGTAGATTCGATAACTAACTGTTGTGAACAACAAGTGAATGTGGTAGCAGCTAGGTACCAATTCTTTAATTGCAAGAAAGGATCAGACAAACTTATCGCGAGTGGGTAACAGATTTGCAGGGTATGAAGAGGAAATGCAAATTCAGATATGCTTGTGGTGCTTTATATTCAGATGTTATGTTGCATCATGCGATCGTGTACGACGTAACTAATGTCAGACTTACAGAACAGATATTGAAACAGTCAGATCCATCATTTCAGTACGTAGTGCAAATAGTAGATCAGTACAATTCAGGTGCGGTGTCGGCCGATAAATCTGAGCAGCCACCAATTTGTCGCCGGCCGGATTGACCGAGCGGTTCTAGGCGCTACAGTCTGGAACCGCGCGACCGCTACGGTCGCAGGTTCTAATCCTGCCTCGGGCATGGATGTGTGTGATGTCCTTAGATTAGTTAGGTTTAAGTAGTTCTAAGTTCTAGGGGACTGATGACCTGAGGTAATTTTTTGACCAATTTGTCGGATTGAGTCGTCCCTTGCTTATGGCCGGCCCAGCAGGCAACGACAGCACCCGCATGCCATGCCATGTTAACAGTTCTCCTCGGTACTATTCATGCCACAAACGCCAGGACAGTCCGTCCCGACATGCACAGTGCTACGCTTGTGGCAAGAGAGATCACGTACAATCCGCATGTTTGCAATGGAACTAACACACGAATTCTGCCCACTCACAAAAATCTAGTCACGAGGACCATGTAATCAATGCAGTGTATTCAAAGCCTACTGCAGGTATTAGCAACACCAGGAAGCAAACAGTTTCTTCAGAGCTATGCCAGGCCAACAAACTTATTGTTCATTTGCATTTTAGTAGAAAATGTGTGAAATTTCAGTTGGACACGGTTGCCTCTGTCATATTACTGAGTCATAACACATATGAACTGTTAAGCTCGCCATACCTGTCTAGAACTAGCACGCACCTGACAGCCTATAATGGATAAGACATTCCCAGTCTCAGAAGATATACTTTGCCTGCCAGGTATAGTTCGCATAAAAAAATGCTTCAAATGGCTCTGAGCACTATGTGACTTAACTTCTGAGGTCATCAGTCCCCTAGAACTTAGAACTAACTAACCTAAGGGCATCACACACATCCATGCCCGAGGCAGGATTCGAACCTGCGACCGTAGCGGTCGCTCTGCGACCGTAGCGGTCGCTCGGCTCCAGACTGTAGCGCGTAGAACCGCACGGCCACTCCGGCCGGCTCGCTCGCATATGTGAACTGTAAATTACGCTGTGCTACAATCACGCGATTGTGAGAGCATATTTGGCCTTGATTCGTTTGATTTGTTTGGCTTTCAAATAGAGAACAAAGTGTTGTCAGTGACTGCATTCAATGCAAAAGACAGTGTAGTTAGCTTGCTGAAAGAACTCTGTTAACTCTTTTCTGAAGGTTTAGGCAAGGCTAAAAATTTTGTTGCACGTATTACTGTGAAAGACAATCCTCAGCCGAAACTTGTCTGGACCAGATAAGCAAATAAAAGTGTCATTAATGAATATCTTCATAGTCACCTCCAAGCATTCACCGCGGGACACAAAGATATTGAGCACCTTTGGTCGGAATTTAAAGGTATTATCCACCATGTGCTAGAGATGTATGTGCCTAGCAAAAATACAGGGGAGCGAAAGGATCCACCTTGGTACAATAAACATATTAGGAAGTTGCTGAGAAAGCAGAGAATTTTGCAGTCGTTTTAAACGTAGTCACTGACAAACAGAAATTACGCAAAATCAAAGCAGCTGTCAGAAGGACAATGAGAGATTCTTTTAACGAATTTGAAAGCAATATTTTATCTGCACATTCGAAAAAACCCAAAAAATTTTGGTCGTACGTAAAAATCTATGAACGCTACAAATAATTCAATACCATGTCTTGCTGACAGTATGGGTAACGTAACTGATGATGATAAACAGAAGGCCGAAATTCTAAACCTAGCTTTCAAAAACTCGTTTACGGTAGAGGACTGCACCACCGTTCCCACTTTCAATTATCGAACAAACACAAGGATGGCTGACATAGTGTTTAGTGTATCTGGGATTGTAAAACAGTTAAGATCCTTGGACGCCAGGAAGGCATCTGGCACAGACGGTATCCCCCGTAAGATTATATGTTGACTATGCTACAAATATAGCACCATTCTTATCCATCATCTATCAGAGATCATTGGAACAGCGGAAAGTTCCACGGGACTGGAAGAAGGCCCAGATCATAGCAATCTATAAAAAGAGGAGAAAATCATATGCACATAATTACCGGCCAATTTCACTGACATCAATTTGTTGTAGACTCATGGAACTTATTTTGTGTTCAGACATAATGGCCTTTCTAGACTCTGAGAAGCTCATCTGCAGAAACCAGCACGGTTATAGGAAACAGCGGTCATGCGAGACACAGCTGGTAGATACCGGCTCCCAGGTTGATGCCATATTTCTCGACTTTCGAAAGGCGTTCGACTCAGTTCCGTACTGTCGCTTGCTCCAAAAAGTGCGCACTTACGGTCTATCCGATGACATATGCGGTTGGATAGAAAGTTTTCTAACAGACAGGGAGCCGTATGTCGTCCTCAACGGGGTGACTTCAACAGAAACAAGCGTAACTTCAGGTGTGCCCCAGGACAGCTGCTTTTTACGATTTGCATAAACGATCTGGTTGGTGGTATTGGCAGCGGCCTTACTGTTTGCCGATCATACTATTACAGGAAAGTAGTATTACACGGAAGTTGTGAGCAAATCAATGAGGATTTGCAGAAAATAAATGCGTGGTGTAATGACAGGCATTTATCTCTCAATATTAGTAAGTGTAACATACTGCGTATAACAAACCGAAAATCCCCGTTAATGTACAAGTATAAAATAAATGCCCAGTCTTTGGAACATCCGTCTAGTATCTGGGTGCGACTATTCGAAATGATCTCAAATGGAATGATCAGATTACACAAGTAACGGGGAAGGCGAACTCTAGATTGCGGTTTATTGGTAGTATTCTGAAGCGATGCAGACCTTCAACAAAGGAAATAGCTTACAATACGTTAGTTCGTCCAGTCTTAGATTATTGTTCGTCTGTATGGGACCCTTACTAGTTGGGTCTGATTCAAGAGATTGAGGAGGTCCAAAGAAGAGCGGCAAGATTCGTGACTGATACATTTAGCCATCGCGAGAGCGTTATAGATCTCATAGAAAGTTTGAAGTGGAACACACTTGCAGATAGACGGCGCGCTAAACGGACGGGGCTGTTCACTAAATTTCGAAATCCGATCTTCACTGAGGATGTAGAGCATATATTATTACCACCTACCTTTGAATCGCGCAATGATCACCATACAAAGATAATGGAAATTAGAGCTTGTACTGAGGCGTTCAGACAGTCGTTTTTCCCTCGCGCGATCAGCGAGTGGAATTTGACTGTGGCACGAATTGTGCCCTCCGCCACACACCGCTTGGTGGCTAGCGGAGTATATATGTAGATGTATATGTTCCCATCGCATTATGGGACAAACTCGCTGCTGAACTTAAGGAATTGCAAGGTAGTGGAGCTATTGGGTCCATACAAGCTAGGCAGTGGGCACGTCCATTAGTTTTGCTCCCCAAATCTTCAGGTCGCATTCGCCTCTGTGTTGGTTAAAGTCTACAGGCAACCCACAAACTTTGGTTGATCCATTGCCACGCCCAGAGGATCTCATGGACAAATTAGGCGCTAGTCGCTACTTTTCGAAAACTGAATTGCCCGACGTATATCTTCAAGTACCACTAGATGAAGAATCTCAAAAAGTGTGTGTTGTGAACACACATTTGGGCTTGTTTA
This sequence comes from Schistocerca serialis cubense, assembly GCF_023864345.2. Classification (NCBI taxonomy): domain Eukaryota; kingdom Metazoa; phylum Arthropoda; class Insecta; order Orthoptera; family Acrididae; genus Schistocerca; species Schistocerca serialis. The sequence continues at coordinate 467,103,987 of NC_064646.1, read as the reverse complement.
AATATTTGCGTTTGCCTTTCGGCAATGCTTCTGCACTTGCCATTTTTTAACTGTGCCTCAGGCATGGATGTGTGTGATGTCCTTAGGTTAGTTAGGTTTAAGTAGTTCTAAGTTCTAGGGGACTGATGACCTCAGATGTTAACTCCTATAGTGCTCAGAGCCATTTGAGCCATTTCAACGGTGTTTGGAACAGCTTACTGCACAAATGCTACACTGTTTAAACTGTTCGGGAGATATTGTCGTAGCAGGTCGTCCACCTGAAGAACACATTGCAAATTTGCGTGCTTTGTTTCTTGTGTTATCTGATGCAGGACTGAAGTGTAGACTGGACAAGCGTGATTTTTTTAAACCTGAGTTGCAGTATCTTTGTCCTGTCATAAACAGTCAAGGTGTACATCCTCTTCAGCCACATTTGTTAGCCATACGTGATCTGCCAGTCGCAATGTCACAGAATTACAGTCACTCTTAGGGAAAATAAACTATTATGTTCGGTTCATACCAAATGCTGCACAAATCGCAGCTCCAGTGCATCGCTTGCGTCGCAAGAACGTACCCTTTCTTTGGACAGATGAACGCCAAGAAGTTTTTCAAAAATTTAAAGATACATTGCTCAGTGATCGATGCTTGGGTCACTTTGATCCTGACAAGCCAGTTGTGTTGCAAGTTGATGCTTCCTCTTACGGAATCGGTGCAGTGTTTTCGCTCAGATTTAGTGATAAAGACAGGCCTATTGCTTACGCGTCAAATGTGTTGGCCAAAGCTCTGTGTAACTATTCACAAATAGAGAAAGAGGCATTGACTGTTATGTATGGTGTCACCAAATTCTACCACTATTTGTATGGCAGAAAATTCTACTTAGTAGCGGATCACAAGCCACTCCAATCCTTGGAGGAGGAGGAGCTTAGTGTTTAACGTCCCGTCGACAACGAGGTCATTAGAGACGGAGCGCAAGCTCGGGTGAGGGAAGGAAATCGGCCGTGCCCTTTCAAAGGAACCATCCCGGCATTTGCCTGAAGCGATTTAGGGAAATCACGGAAAACCTAAATCAGGATGCCGGAGACGGGATTGAACCGTCGTCCTCGCGAATGCGAGTCCAGTGTGCTAACCACTGCGCCACCACGCTCGGTTCCAATCCTTGTTTCATCCGATGTGACCGGTCCCTGTACGCACTTCCCAAAAATTACAATCACGGGCTCTGTTGTCGCAATACCAGTACAGGATTGTGTATCGTCCGACAGCTCGACATACTAATGCAGACACACTTTCACACCTTCCGATTGGCCCTGATTCAGACTTCGAAGCTTCTGCTGCATCTTCTTCTCATATCGATGCTCAGGATTCTGAATTGCTTCAATCCTTTCCTCTGAACTTAAAATTTCAGAAGCCACTGAAGCTGATTCAGATCTGAACATTTTGCTAAAATACATTCGCACATCTTGGCCTCCCTCATTGCTTAACATAAAAAAGTCAGGTGCGCCGATACTTTGCATGTCGGCACAGTCTCGCTAAACAGCAAGGTGCGATTCTCGTTCAAAATGGCAGTGGGCAGTCACATGTACTGATACCTGAAGCTTTGCAAAAAGAAGTGTCGCAGTGACTGTACCAAGGGCACTGGGGGATTGTTCGTGCGAAACAGTTAGCGTGTCGACACTGTACTTGGCAGGGTATGGACACCCAAATAGAACAGTGTCACGCATGTGCGGAAAATCAGTCATCTCTGCCACGAAAGTCTGTGCTTTGCCTGCGTCGCAAACACCACGTGTGCACATAGACTTTGCGGGACCTTTTTGGAACATTCGTTGGTTGATTGTGGTTGACTCTTATAGCAAGTTTCCTTTTGCTGTGCCAATGAACTCCGTCAGTAGCACAATTCTGGCGTTGTCCTCTATTTTTTGCCTCTTAGGTTTGCATGAAGTCATAGTGTCGGACAACGGCCCCCAGTTCACGTCAAATGAATCTGAAACATTCTGCGAACGTAATGGCATACAACATCTAACCAGTGCACCGTTCTATCCACAGTCAAACGGAGACGCAGTACCTTTTGTCAGAACCTTCAAGGAGCGGATGACCAAACTTTTCACCACACACACCAGGGATCAAGGACTGCAACAGTCTCCCGCCTGCTATCGTTCGCATCCACGCGACGGACCATCGTTGGCGGAATTGCTTCACGGCCGCCGCCATCGCAGACTGCTCCACCCTCCTCAGCATCCTGCGCCAAACGAAGGCCGCAAGTATCGCTTCGCGTTTTTAACGGCAGGAGACAGTAGGCGCGGGGTGAGATCCTTCGTCGACTTGGCGCATGCATGTATCTTAATTCAGGACCAGATGGCTTGCAGCACCACCATCAAAACCAACTTCGCCTCTGTGATGTGCACGATGGTCTTTCAGTGCCTCTTCCCCAGATTCGTAGATCCCAAGGACAGCGCGGCCACAGCAGCCGCCGGAGGGCGTCACTGCAACACCGCGGGACGAGCCCCTCGCAGACGTAGCCTTCGCCACCTCCGCTTCCTCTCGTCCTACCGATGGAGCTAGACCTGCCCATGCCGCGGCAACCGACGCCTTCTACATGTGGCTATGAGCCTCCGGATGTCGGCGCGTACCTTTCTGGTCGTTTTATGGGGGACATTTTCGCCAGAACGAAGGCCAGACGGCTGGAGGTCTGCCGTCCCCTGTAGACACAGCTTCCACTCCATCGTAACATCCACGCTCCTGCCTCTATCGCCGGTCCGTCGCTTTCGGGGAGAAATGTTATGGCGTAAAGTCGTGGGTCGGCACGCCAGTCGGGAAAGACAGAGGGGGGAGGGCTGTGACGTCAGCCAATCGCACGCTGACCGACCCCTCTCCAGGACGACAACGCGACAGCAGCGGCCTCTGTGCGAAGAGGACATAAGCGCTGCGCCCGACTGGCCGCGGGCGAGTCGAACAGCAGCATCAAGATTAGGTGCTTGTATAGCAGCGACTTAGAAATTGTACGTACTAAAGGACACTGATTATGTTGCTTGCTTGTTTGCTTGCGACACATCTACGTAATTCTCAAAGTTAAGTAGTGTCATTTACTTTTCGTAATAAAACTCATTAATACGATTAGTTTGAATTGTTTGTCTAGCGATCCGAGAAAGCAGGTTTCCTAGACACCCCACAATTCGTGACTAGGCAGGATTTTACAGCTGGTAGTCTTCTGTCCGGATACTTGACCCCGACAATTTCGCGGGTTTCCTTAAGTCGAACCTGTTCCACAAATGATTCCACAATTTCAATGCTTTCTTCTATCGAGAAGTCATTTTGCAGACCGCAAGGAGAAGCGTCTAACTTCGCTGATGAAATAAACTGAACGCTAACAGAAGAATTCTACAATCGATTACTGCATAAAACTATCAATTGTAGCAGCTGTTTACCTTATTCCAGAAGTCGAAAAATTGCATTGCCATTCAAAGGGGAGGCAGGGTGCTTTTAACTATGCCACCCTGTGTAATTCTGAACAAAAAGTACGTATACAATGACGTGCTGTTTTATTTTCTTCAGGTCAGAGTGAGGGGGAAGAGGTGACGGACAGAGAGAGATGGGGGAGGGGGAGAGAGAGAGAGGGGGGGGGAGATGGACAGACAAGGGGGAGGAGGTGGTGGACAGGGAGATGAGAATGAGAAGAAGATGGACAAACAGAGAGGGAAGGAGGAGATAGAGAGATGGGATAATGAGATTAGCACGTTTACGCAATTCCCATACATATTTAGCAATTGCGACGCATTGCTGGTTTCATAAGAGAGAATTATTTGAAATTGCAAGTTATGTACAGAAAAATCCTGAAGATTAGATGGGTAGATCACCTAACTAATGAGGAAGTATTGAATAGAATTCGGGAGAAGAGGAGTTTGTGGCACAACTTGACTGGAAGAAGGGTCGGTTAGTAGGACATGTTCTGAGGCATCAAGGGATCACCAATTTAGTATTAGAGGGCAGCGTGGAGGGTAAAAATCGGAGACCAAGAGATGTATACACTAAGCAGATTCAGAAGGATGTAGTCTGCAGTACGTACTGGGAGATGAATCAGCTTGCACAGGATAGAGTAGCATGGAGAGCTGCATCAAACCAGTCTCAGGACTGAAGACGACGGCGGCATTCTGATAAGGTTGCAAATGTTACAAAGCTAACTGTATTTTGCAAGAGATAAGAAGCAAAGAGAAATCACATTTTTTCATAAAAGATGAATAAAAGAAACCAATGTGGGTAGCAAAATATGCCGCTGACTTGGCTCGTAGCTCAATCTCTGTGAGGCGGAGATAGAGTTTCCTGAACAGAAGACAGTAATTTTCGCTTGACGGGAATATTATCGATAAAAGTTTACGTAAGTAGTTTTCTCTACTTTTACTGATTTAATGTTATTGAGAGAAAAATGTTTCCATTTTTTAAAAAATTTTGAATGGATGTAGTCAGTATTGATTTCTCAATAATAAACTATTACAGGTCTGCGATATATAGCTTACATTGCGCTGCAAGTTTAAAAGCATTTCAGCAACTTTTCATAGTAAAAGAAACATATATAGACCTGTGAAGGAATTTGTAAACAAATAAGTTCTTTAACAGAGCTAACTGTGCTTATTACCGAGTACTACCATCACTTTCAAAGGAATCGCTAATATGTAGCCGCGCGTGATTAGCCGAGCGGTCTAGGCGCTGCAGTCACGGACTGCGCGGCTGGTCCCGGCGGAGGTTCGAGTTCTCTCCCGGGAATGGGTGTGTGTGTTTGTCCTTTAGATAATTTAGGTTAAGTAATGTGTAAGCTTAGGGACTGATGACCTTAGCAGTTAAGTCCCTTAAGATTTCACACACATTTGAACATTTTTTTGCTAATATGTATATAAGCTGTCAATTAAGAAATGTGGAATCACTGTGAAAGTATAATAAGCCAGACGCGTTGATGCTGTAATTGCTTACACATGTACTAGTGATTCTGTAAAGGAAAACCGAAAGTCAGATGCGATTGCAACATTGATCAGTTTAGGCATGGAGTAACGCTAACAGACATATGAAGTGTCGACCAGACAGTGGCACACCAATCGTACTTGCTTATACGGTGGCGCAGTGCAACGCTTAGACGCTTCTGTCACACATTTTATCCACAACTGCGGATATTAAAGTTTTGTAAGACATTTTAACCCGGACAGTTGACCGGACGTCTGGACCGTAGGCTTCCTGTTGTCCTAGATTTCGTTCAAATTTGTGTGAAATCTTATGGGACTTAACTGCTAAGGGCATCAGTCCCTAAGCTTACACACTACTTAACCTAAATTATCCCAAGGACAAACACACACACCCATGCCCGAGGGAGGACTCGAACCTCTGCCGGGACCAGCCGCACAGTCCATGACTGCAGCGGCTCAGACCGCTCGGCGAATCCCGCGTGGCCTAGATTTCGTCCACTACAGCCGAATATCGTAGTTAGCATTCTGCTGGCCGCGAATGTAAAGCCCGATCAAAACCGTATTTTAAGCCATTGCTACCATTGGCACGTATGTGTCGCACGACAGGTTATTAGAGAACCACGGTAGGCTGCAAGCCGCTTGTGCTCTGTCTCTTCTCACTGTTCTCATTTGTTCTATTTTATTTTTTATTTCCTTGATTTTATCACTTTATTAATGTGTCTCAGTGGGGGCGGGCTGTGAGAGGTTATTGCTGTAAATCAAACCGGTACTGTGCAGTCGGTTTTTTATTCATGATGTGCTGGGTTCGTGGTTCATATGGCTCTGAGCACTATGGGACTTAATTGCCGAGGTCATCAGACCTAACTAACCTAATGATATCACACACATCCGTGCCAGAGGCAGGATTCGAACCTGCGATCGTAGCGGTCGCGCGGATCCCGACTGTAGCGCCTAGAACCTCTCAGCCACTGCGGCCGGCGATGTGCTGGGACATTGCATGCTCTTCTGTACTTGTGTGAGGAAGCTGGGCCACTTGCGTTGAGTGTGGCGGAAAAACGTGAGCTCAGGGCAGGCCGGCTTATCTGCAACTACGAGGGGTAGTGGAGACGAGCGCTGGCGGCCACTGCGGTAAGGCAGGAAGAGACGGCGAGCGCGACTTTGTGGCGGCTCCGTTAAACGTTTTATTGCTGTTCGCCGTCTGGGCTTCGCTTGGCCGACACCAGATGTCAGTACTGTTTCCGGCGGTTCTCGGAATCTGACGTCTGAGTCCACGGGATGCCCGTCACACCGGTCCCTAGCGTAAGGACGACATTTTGTTCGCTTTGGGCGGCGGTTTTCGCGCCTGCTTTCACGCGTCCTGTGAAATCCTGGGTGCTGATTGCTGTGACGTCAGACGGCCCTATTGAAAATTGTCGGAAACGACCGCCATTGGCACAATAATGTTACTAGCCACGTTGGTGTGCGATTTTACAGGGTGCACTGAACACGGATGATTTGTACATTCTCCAACGGCCGTCTACGATTGTGAACATTGGAACGTGGTGGGGCCACGAACCACTAGTTTTCGGTGTCGGTGCGCTGTGTACGAGAAGTGAAGAGTCTCCTCTGGACCGCCAGGGAGAAGAGGTGTACTGACGGTATCTCCTGCAGAGACCCTTGCGCAGACTTAGGAGTAAGACTGCCTCGGTGATCCGGACAGAAGTTGAGGTACTTTCCCGAATTTATCTCTTTGCCTTTTATCTGCAGTCATCGATCATCAGAGAGCGCAACACTGCAGAGGTCTGTGGCTGCGCCATCCAACTGCTGTTTTCTGTCTACACACTGCCTGAAATCTTGCACCACTGGCATAATAGGGACCTTCAATTCTTCTCCGACGTCCCAAGCGGCATATTCTCTCGGTTTGGCGCCACAATACCCACGATTTTCCCTGTAGATTTTTCACAGAGTTGGCATTTTGACTCACAGTCAGGGTTTATCCTTAACAGACTTCCATATTCTGTATTTCAGAGTAGCAAATGCCCTTTTAAAAAATTTGCCAACTACTTAATCTCAACCACCATTATTCTGTGCTCTTGTTGTATTAAAGCATTGTTCACTAAATCGCATATTTATACGATGGTGAGTCAAATGAAAACCTTAAATTTGTAATAACAAATCGAAATTTCGCGCCTTTATCCAGTAAGTTGGTAAGCATGCCACAAACAGTGTGAAGAATGGCCTGTAAGCAGCAGCATAGTGCAGATGCACACATACCGTCACAGTATCAGTATAAAGATGGCCACCCCACTTGCGACTTGCACCAGGGAAGAATAGCGTTCTGTTATTCGGTTTTTGCATAGTGAAGGTGTGAAAACTATTGAAATTCATCGACGAATGAAGGTTCAGTACAGTGATGCATGTTTGTCACAGCAGCAAGTCTAAGAATGAAGTTAGCAAATGGTGTGACTTCAGTGGAAGATGCTCCTCGTCCAGGTCAGGCATAACGAGTTGTGACTCCACAGAACATTGCAGCAGTTGAAGCCATATAAATCATCTGTGGCCTGCAATCAAATGAAAGCGACGTGGATTGCTGTGAGCAGGTGTCCTTTTGCAACATAACACTGCAAGGCCCCACACTGCCCGTACACCAGTTGCAACAATCACAGACCTGCATTTTGGGTGTCTTCCTCATCCGCCATACTCACCAGACCCTGCCCCAAGTGATTTACATATGTTTGGGCCACTCAAAGACGCAATGGGAGGAAAGAAGTTCCGTTCTGATGAAGAGGTATGCCACGCGGTGCATGAGTCGTTGCGCGGACTACCAAAAGAATGTTTTTCTAAAGGAATTTATGCATTTTGTAAGCGCTGGAGGACTTGCATTGAGCGTAGGGGAGATAATGTTGAAAAGTGATACATCTTTGTAACACTTCTGCACAATAAATAATGTTGTTGTTGTTGTGGTCTTCAGTCCTGAGACTGGTTTGATGCAGCTGTCCAAGCTTCTTCATCTCCCAGTACCTACTGCAACCTACATCCTTCTGAATCTGCTTAGTGTATTCATCTCTTGGTCTCCTCCTACGACTTTTACCCTCCACGCTGCCCTCCAATACTAAATTGGTGATCCCTTGATGCCTCAGAACATGTCCTACCAACCGATCCCTTCTTCTGGTCAAGTTGTGCCACAAACTTCTCTTCTCCCCAATCCTATTCAATACTTCCTCATTAGTCATGTGATCTACCCATCTAATCTTCAGCATTCTTCTGTAGCACCAAATTTCGAAGGCTTCTATTCTCTTCTTGTCCAAACTATTTATCGTCCATGTTTCACTTCCATACATGGCTACACTCCATACAAATACTTTCAGAAATGACTTCCTGACACTTAAATCTATACTTGATGTTAACAAATTACTCTTCTTCAGAAACGCTTTCCTTGCCATTGCCAGTCTACATTTTATATCCTCTCTACTTCGACCATCATCAGTTATTTTGCTCCCCAAATAGCAAAACTCCTTTACTACTTTAAGTGTCTCATTTCCTAATCTAATACCCTCAACATCACCCGACTTAATTCGACTACATTCCATTATCCTCGTTTTGCTTTTGTTGATGTTCATCTTATATCCTCCCTTCAAGACACCATCCATTCCGTTCAACTGCTCTTCCAAGTCCTTTGCTGTCTCTGACAGAATTACAATGTCATCGGCGAACATTAAAGTTTTTATTTCTTCTTGGATTTTAATACCTACTCCGAATTTTTCTTTTGTTTCCTTTACTTCTTGCTCAATATACAGATTGAATAACATCAGGGAGAGGCTACAACCCTGTCTTACTCCCTTCCCAACCACTGCTTCCCTTTCATGTCCCTCGACTCTTATAACTGCCATCTGGTTTCTGTACAAATTGTAAATAGCCTTTCGCTCCCTGTATTTTACCCCTGCCACCTTTAGAATTTGAAAGAGAGTATTCCAGTCAACATTGTCAAAAGCTTTCTCTAAGTCTACAAATGCTAGTAACGTAGGTTTGCCTTTCCTTTGAGAGGCACCCACTTGCCTTTCTCATACTGTGGCATCAAGCAGTCAGGCCTGCAAGATGTGTGGTTTGCCAAGCGAGTGGAATCTTCCTTAATTTATCGAGCAACATGAATTCTCGTATCTTACTATTTAGTTACAAATTATCCTCCTGTATGAATAATACGCAACGGAAACACGCATCTGACTATCAGTGATTTATAGAACTCTGACTGTACACTACGCACTGGCAATACCACATTTACCTTTTGTCTTTGATTTAACGGCTTTTATATAAATTCGGGACATTACGATAACATACAATTTAATGAAAAAGGCCACCAATCTCTTTCTTTTCACTATTTGATTTATTCCTAAACACAAATTCTACAACCTACAACAAAATCACATGAGAAATTCCGCCCAGTGGGCATGGCTTTACGTTAGTGAATCTCTATACTATGGTCTCGTAATCTATTTACCGCAACAGTGCACTCCCTGGATCGGATGGTGGATCTTTTATTATACCTCACACTTCGCCTCTCACAATAATCCTCACGAAACTTTCCTCCAGATCGAGCGATACAGAAGGAACAGGCATACCCACAAATCTTTCGAAACTACCTTGCTACTCCCATGCAAAACACACATACCCAAATTACAAGACATACACAACACAACAATATGAAATATTACACAAAGAACGGTTACAACTTCATCACTTTCCGCTTTCCCACTTCAATCAATATTTATCCCAGTTTCACACGACACTGCCCCACTTTGTAATTTCTACTTTCCTAATGTGAACTCTGGAGATAAACGCACGTCTTCCTGTGCAATGCAAGCCATGTGGCGTTGCTGGGAAAACGGCCGACTCACCTTGATTCTCTCTCAGAGTTTAAATTCAGCGTCACACGGAATGATATTTCTTAAATACTTCAACTTATGATACACACGCTATTTCTTAAATATTTCAGCTTATTGTACACACGCTATTAATTCTTAAATATTTCAGCTTAAGCTCACGGAAGTATCTCAACTTATATCTACACGTGGGCTCTTTGTGACCGTTGGTTTACTACAATCCCCTTAAAATTACCTGCCTCACTTTGTAATTTTCCCCACAAAAGGTCCTGTGAAAGAGAAATTATTAATTCTAACTACTCTTAAATACTCCACATCCATACCATGCCTCCACTCTTTCATTCCGGAGCACAACAAAAAAAAACAGGTCTTTACAGCAGAAGGTTCAGCGGCAGAGTGCTTGAAACATGGCCGTATTCCGATTCTCTCGCACCTCTCTCGAAGTGGGAGAAGCACCCTGCTACCTTATTGGTCAGCCACATTTCAGACGCTCAAAGCTCTGGTAACTTCCATCTCTTTGGTCTCACCAAAGGTAGCCAAAGGATCGACTCAAAGATGATCATATATTCCGATTCACTATCTGTGGTTAGCAGACGACCATACATTCATTCCTTTCACAGATCTCACCAAACTGGATGTAGGGATTCATTTTGAGGGAGTGCACATGTGATCAATTAAATAAATAAATTGTCATTCTTTCCCACACTGGTATCCGGCTTCGCTGTATTAATTGAAATTGAGTTACTTTTACACAAAAAATGTGTTGTTCTGACAAGAATTTCGTACCTATTTTCAATGTTGGGCGGTACTGTACCCTTTCACCACCGGCTACCCATGCAGAAAAAAATGGCACGGTACTATCCTTGCAATGCGAGGGTAGTTCCGAACATTTTTTTAAGAAAACTGTATTAAAACAAACGTAGCAATTCATCAAAATAACCAGGAGGAGACCTTAGCCCCTGGTGACCTCAAATTGACGACCAAATGTTGTTACTTTACCAAATTGGCAGTTGTTGCATTATTGTACTCTCCACAATCCGGAGTAACGTACACATACTAATTTACAACAATCTACATGACAAATAGAACATCACATCATAGAAATGAAAAATAATCTTGAGATAAAATTTTGCTTTAGTTACTGGGATCTTCGTTATTTTTATGAGTAATCCAAATTTCAATAGTTCTAAAACAAATAAAAAATACTTTCTCTGTTGTCACACATATAGACGACAAGAACTTGCATTTCGACTAGCCTTCGTTACACTTTAATGTGAAATGTCACCACTGTGATAATAAAAATAAGTGGCTTCAGTCAAAACACCAACAAGATTATTACTATGGACGACATCAAAATACATCAGTTAATTCCGATATTTGTTGTGCAATGCAAACTCTTGTCCCCTGTGACAATCTTACTGATCAATGCTACATGAACCGCTACGTTAATATTACGCCACTGGCTTATAATTAGAGCATCATTGTACCAAATATTCTAATAAACATGCTACGTGAACTTGATAACCCAGAACAGACAAAAAACAAACACTAACTATTCTAAAGACAAATGTTGATGAAATACAATTACACTTGCTGTCCCTTCAGGAATGAAACACATAAAAAAAAACATTTACACAATTACAAATACATTATTCCCTATCTTGCGAGTCACACGGAAACCTTTCATTCTGTGATTTTCTTGGGGTCAAAAAGTTGCTGATAGTTTTCCTAGAACCACTGTCTCGGTGTCAAAGCTCTCCCATGGTTACCCGGACGAAAGTCTTTGAGTCACTCAAATCGGCATTTTGAACACGCACTGAACAGTAAACTGTATCTCACATTAAACACAAATGTCATAGTCACTGTCAGAGTACAATCCACACGAATCTGTTCGTCCAAAAAAATGGCCCTACAACTACTATTACCCACGGTTCTGTCCTTTCAGTTCATGGTGTAATTAACAGTCGTAAGTTTCAACAAACAGCACTTATTCCCGCACCAGTTCAAGAAATGTCTCCTACTACAGACGCAAATGTCAATGTCCCACTCTAGTTTCTTGCCTTCATACAATAATTGTTCACCAAACGACAACTGTCCTCTAAGTATACCAAGTGTCCCTCGTGCAATTCACAAAGCACACTTAACAAGTCACTGCCAAAAGTTTATGGATCCCACCATTCAGTGGTCAAGACAAAACAAAACGATCGTCCTGTCTGCTAAAGACAAAATCTTTTCCACCACTCACAACGTGGAAACACCAGTCCTTCACTTTCCACATTATGGAAAGTCGCAGTCATCTTGTTTCACGGCTCCACAGTCCAGTACTAGTTATTAGCTGCTGGTAAAAAAAAAAATGCTCGCCGGGCTCTGCCGCGCCTCGTCCATTCTGCAGTAGCGCCACTGCGCGCGCCGTTGAGCAGAAGAAACCACCCGCTGTTGCCTCCGCGGGATACCTTCCCCAGTCGTAAGGGTGGCGGAACTCATGAATGGCCAGTGGTGCGTGCGTGTCGCCCCAGGCCGTTGACCTGCTGTAGCGGGCGCGTGGAGTGTACCCCGTCCGACAGTGGAGTGGGGAGTGCCGCGGCTCTGTCGCCTGTCGCCATGGCATCGTCAGCTCGGCCCACTAGCGGTATGGGCGTTACGACACCCAATCAGTTAGCCTTCCGTGCATCTCGCAACATTACAGACAAAAGGAAATTCTTACATTAAAATTATACACCCTAGTTTTCTACACATACAACATCAACATTTATCTCTTTTCTATAGACAGCCCACACTCGTTCTATTCATTGTACCTGTCGTCCCTCATACAAAACATGAAAGTGTAAAAAAAAACAAAAGGAATAATAAACAATCTATACAGCTCATAATTACAATAGCAAATAGTAGGCTACTCTAACATCCTATCACAGTGAAAGTATTAGAAACTTTATCCTAAAACTACAATATACAATGAACTTTTGTGCTCGTGACAGACTGAAATTAATACCCCTTGAAAGTGTTCTAACAAACAAAATAAGAAATAATCTACACAGCTCACAATTACCTACCACAGGTTATTAAATATTAAACTACTTTAACATCCTAACACGACAAACATTTTTAGAAACTGATGACTCTAAATCTACAACATACAATGCACCTTTGTGCTTGTGACAGATTGAAATTAATACCACTTGAAAGTGTTCTAACAAAAAAAATAAGAAATAATCTATACAGCTCACAATTACCTACCACAGGTTATTAAATATTAAACTACTTTAACCTCCTAACACAATAAACATTTTAGAAACTGGTGACTCTAAATCTACAACATACAATGCACCCTTGTGTTTGTGACAGACTGAAATTAGTATCTCTTTATACATTTTACATTTTATTATATATAACAACATTTCTAGGACATGTATGAACCATCCACATGATGTCAAATCCTGACCTGCCATCGAGGTTCATCCAAATCAAACAATACACAATAATGTTTTAGTTACAGGTCGGTAGCATCCCCTTTACAGGAGTGTGCGCACTGATCACAGTGCTCTACGACTCTTACTCACCAGACATCACATTTTCCTTCTCATTCAATCCATTAATAAACTAACAGAATAGGTCTAGAAGTCAGCTAACCTTAACACCACCACACTCACGACAACATACCACACCTTTGCTCCCTTATACTCAACCACATAACACATGAAGCTGTTTCAGAGATAGCATTCCAGTCTCCGAATTCGTCCTTTCACTCTGGCACCTCTCTCCATCGGCTTACCTCCGCATTCGCTTTACCCATTAATCATTCTGCTAAACACCAACTTAGAATTGCGACATTTCATCTAAGAACAAAAAATACACAAATTAATCAACCTGCAAAATAACTGTACACATTCTTGGTACCGTTTTGATTGGTTATACTGGTACCAGGCTTCAACAACAACAAAAAATATTATTTTTTGCCCAATCGCAAATGTTATGCTAAGAATTAGATGTTACACTTATATTGCATCTTACGTCAGTGTTCCACAACGTTCACCATCTGGATCTCATACTCCCTTTATGTCCTTTCACATTGTGCAGTTGTCCTCATCTCTTCATTCGTATTTCGGCTCTCCGTCCGTCCATTACTCCATCATTTCCTGGTCTTCCTTCGCCATTCGCATCAATCTCTATTGCAGCATACACAGGTCTCTCTGTAACATACATCTAAGACATCTCCACATTATTCAGTTCTACTCACCTTTATTTACCACTATTTCATCACGTCGAATCTCTATTTATTAATCACACTGCTTCACGTCGCTTCTTCCCTTACCTATCACCTTTATCCACTACTATTTATCACGTCGCTTCTCTATCTACCATCTTTATTCCCTCATAAATCATCACGTCGTTTCTGCTTGATCCTTATTCATACGACAAAAAATACGTACATACACCACTCTGTCGACTCCTGTTCATGACTCATTCGACCAGTCTATTCCGTCATACTTCCTGACATCCCGCCTGAAAATTCTTATGTTCGATTTGACCCTGCACAACGTTACACACCACAAATAAATACACTGACTATCTACCATAAATTGCCTACTTTCGATCTATCCTTAACTTTTCCACAATTTGATGTTTGAAATGTGATGAAGCCCACGCGATTGTTTTCCCTTGATCGTCTCAATCAGTACAGCATTTTCATGGACAATCCGCCTCACTCTGAGTGGTCCACTATACACAGTAAAGAATTTGCTAGTTAGGAATCTAAGTTTACATGAAAATTAAATGTGTGCAGAGAATATACAAGCTGGGAGAGATGGGCAACCCAAGTGTTAGTAACTTTGGTGCTAGTGGCCTCTTTCCCTAACACCAGACTCCGAACATCCATACGCAGCACCTCATAACTGTCGCTATGACAATGACATACTACCCATCAGATGGCAGCTAATCTAAAAACTTCGATCACAATGTTGACTTTTTTACATTACGTGTTAAGTACCTGCAATAGTCAAATCGCACTAATTAAACTGGACTTATTGGCATTATTACATAACATTTCAGCAACTGGTTTCTTTGAGGAAACAATCGTTTTACTTTACTGTTCGAAATAAAAAATTTGCAAATTTTGCTCTGAGAGACCAGCCTCACAGATTCCATTACTGGTGTTTTACTCTCTGATCAGAAGTATGGTATTTGCATTCCTACATATCAGTAGAGTATGTCTGCTACATAGACAATTTTCAGTGCCAGCTGCATGTGTTTTAAGGCAAGATGCTAAGGGCTGATATGTTGGATTTGTTTCTCCTATCCATCAATCTATTACGACAAGAAAGAAATACCAGGATTCCATGCTCTTCTGTCATTCTGATAGTTCCTGCCGTTCCTATCCTCGACACTATGTGACCTATGAGTCGTGTCTCCGTTCACAATGTTGCTCTCATTACCCAATTCTTGTAACAAGTGCCGGAGTGACGCGGAATCGTCTAAGCCTCTGCCTGCCATCACTATACCTCTGCGCAATTTCACTGGCAACTTCGTTATACAGATCTTAATGAACTCCCCAGGTTCGTATGGCACATCCAAATACCTGTTTCGTCTCAGCATTTCCTGATAACACGACACTGGATCTCTTATACCACCTTCGTTACAATTTGGCATCATCAATATGCTTTGCTTAACCTGGTCCTGCTTACTTTTCGACCAGAATTCATTTAAAAATTTACTACAGTCTTTAATAACTTCCTGCATTTTCGCTCTAGCCTCGTCCCTCAAATGGTTACACACAAACTTCATTTTAAGGGGCAGTCCCCTCGATGAAGGTAATGAATCTTGAAATTGAGAAAGCCTTGGACTATACCCAGTTGGGTCTGCCACCTGTTTTATCCGACACAACCGTTCTTCTGACTCTCTGAATTCGTCTTCCTCTTTCTGCCTATTTTCGCTTTTTGAGTTTATCTCACTCTCCCTCTGCAATCTACCTGGTGGTGTGTCACCTTCGCTACTGCACGCTAATTGCAACTGTGCTAGTTCTTCACTATGTTTCCTACTTATTTCTAATTGCGCCTCTTTAAACTGTAATGGTGATTGTATCTCCTCCTGGTCGGCATAAACCTCTCGCTGCGTACTGTCAGAGCCTGTCTCGCCTCTTATACTGAGCTTTTCTACATCTGCACTAATCGTATTCATTCTGACCACTACCTCTTTGACTCGCTCATCCGGCAACACGTCCCTACGTTCAGTAATATCGCTCTCTATTGCACTTATTCGTACCTCCAAATTATTGGCTTTTTCTTTCACAGCATCCTGTACTTGCTTCGACGCACCCAGATTCTTCTCCCCCTCATCTAACCGATTATTAACTGCGGGCAGACGCTCATCGATAATTGTGTGTAGCTTCCTCATTGCCTCTTTATTTCCCTTATCCAATGCCTCCATACTTTCCTTACTACCTTTATCCATCGCTTCCCATCTTTCCTTATTATCTCTTTCCATCGCGTCCAATATTTCATTAAACTCCCTATCTCTCTCCTTAGCCTCCCTATCCATCTTCTGTAAAAACTGCAGTATCACATTGTCATTTGCTACATTCGACGCGCTCACCTCGTTCGCCTGAGAAACCGTAGCCTCGCTAAGGGTAGCTGCACTTTCGCTGCATACCTGACCTGGTCCCGGCTCGCCCGCGTAGTCGGGAAAAGCCCCCGATTGTGAACAAAGCCCACCGCATAAAGGATCATCCAGCAGCGGTCCACTGAACAATACAGCCCCTTCGGAGTGTTTGTCTTTCTCGCTCATTAACCCATGGTCAACAGCTACTTCCTGCTGCACTGCTACGTTCACGCCAGAATCGCTATTCTCCATGGTGACTACACTTTTCGACTGCGACCTAGTTACTACGGACATTACGCAAAAAAAAAATTATACCACGATCTTCCAGCCTTGGACGATATAGCAATTAATTACATAAAAAAATAAAAGATCCTCACCAATCCAGAAAGAAATTGCAAACAGAAAAAAATTTACTTCTTAGCGCTATCACAATATATTCCATCAAAAAATAAAAAAAATCTTAACAGCAAACCCTAACAGCAAAATATCCTGGCAAAGGAATCCTGGCAACAAATTAAATATCCTGGTAACAAAATTATCGTGGCAAAAAAACGGAATCCTGGCAACAAATTAAATATCCTGGTAACAAAATTATCGTGGCAAAAAACGGAATCCTGGCAATAAATTAAATATCCTGGTAACAAAATTATCGTGGCAAAAAACGGAATCCTGGCAACAAATTAAATATCCTGGTAACAAAATTATCGTGGCAAAAAACGGAATCCTGGCAGGGTCGAAATTATGAGAGGCACCCACTTGCCTTTCTCATACTGTGGCATCAAGCAGTCAGGCCTGCAAGATGTGTGGTTTGCCAAGCGAGTGGAATCTTCCTTAATTTATCGAGCAACATGAATTCTCGTATCTTACTATTTAGTTACAAATTATCCTCCTGTATGAATAATACGCAACGGAAACACGCATCTGACTATCAGTGATTTATAGAACTCTGACTGTACACTACGCACTGGCAATACCACATTTACCTTTTGTCTTTGATTTAACGGCTTTTATATAAATTCGGGACATTACGATAACATACAATTTAATGAAAAAGGCCACCAATCTCTTTCTTTTCACTATTTGATTTATTCCTAAACACAAATTCTACAACCTACAACAAAATCACATGAGAAATTCCGCCCAGTGGGCATGGCTTTACGTTAGTGAATCTCTATACTATGGTCTCGTAATCTATTTACCGCAACAGTGCACTCCCTGGATCGGATGGTGGATCTTTTATTATACCTCACACTTCGCCTCTCACAATAATCCTCACGAAACTTTCCTCCAGATCGAGCGATACAGAAGGAACAGGCATACCCACAAATCTTTCGAAACTACCTTGCTACTCCCATGCAAAACACACATACCCAAATTACAAGACATACACAACACAACAATATGAAATATTACACAAAGAACGGTTACAACTTCATCACTTTCCGCTTTCCCACTTCAATCAATATTTATCCCAGTTTCACACGACACTGCCCCACTTTGTAATTTCTACTTTCCTAATGTGAACTCTGGAGATAAACGCACGTCTTCCTGTGCAATGCAAGCCATGTGGCGTTGCTGGGAAAACGGCCGACTCACCTTGATTCTCTCTCAGAGTTTAAATTCAGCGTCACACGGAATGATATTTCTTAAATACTTCAACTTATGATACACACGCTATTTCTTAAATATTTCAGCTTATTGTACACACGCTATTAATTCTTAAATATTTCAGCTTAAGCTCACGGAAGTATCTCAACTTATATCTACACGTGGGCTCTTTGTGACCGTTGGTTTACTACAATCCCCTTAAAATTACCTGCCTCACTTTGTAATTTTCCCCACAAAAGGTCCTGTGAAAGAGAAATTATTAATTCTAACTACTCTTAAATACTCCACATCCATACCATGCCTCCACTCTTTCATTCCGGAGCACAACAAAAAAAAACAGGTCTTTACAGCAGAAGGTTCAGCGGCAGAGTGCTTGAAACATGGCCGTATTCCGATTCTCTCGCACCTCTCTCGAAGTGGGAGAAGCACCCTGCTACCTTATTGGTCAGCCACATTTCAGACGCTCAAAGCTCTGGTAACTTCCATCTCTTTGGTCTCACCAAAGGTAGCCAAAGGATCGACTCAAAGATGATCATATATTCCGATTCACTATCTGTGGTTAGCAGACGACCATACATTCATTCCTTTCACAGATCTCACCAAACTGGATGTAGGGATTCATTTTGAGGGAGTGCACATGTGATCAATTAAATAAATAAATTGTCATTCTTTCCCACACTGGTATCCGGCTTCGCTGTATTAATTGAAATTGAGTTACTTTTACACAAAAAATGTGTTGTTCTGACAAGAATTTCGTACCTATTTTCAATGTTGGGCGGTACTGTACCCTTTCACCTTAATCTTTCTTCTAAGATAAGTCGGAAGGTCAGTATTGCCTCACGTGTTGCAGTATTTCTACGGAATCCAAACTGATCTTCCCCGAGGTCGGCTTCTACTAGTTTTTCCATTCGTCTGTAATGAATTCGTGTTTGTATTTTGCAGCTGTGGCTTATTAAACTGATTGTTCGGTAAATTTCACATCTGTCGACACCTGCTTTCTTTGGGATTGGAATTATTATATTCTTCTTGAAGTCTGAGGGTATTTCGCCTGTTTCATACATCTTGCTCGCCAGATGGTAGAGTTTTCTCAGGACTGGCTCTCCCAAGGCCGTCAGTAGTTCCAATGGAATGTTGTCTACTTCGGGGGCCTTGTTTCGACTCAGGTCTTTCAGTGCTCTGTCAAACTCCTCACGCAGTATCATATCTCCCATTTCATCTTCATCCACATCCTCTTCCACTTCCATAATATTGTCCTCAAGTACATCGCCCTTGTATAGACACTCTATATACTCCTTCCACCTTTCTGCTTTCCCTTCTTTGCTTAGAACTGGGTTTCCATCTGAGCTCTTGATGTTCATACAAGTGGTTCTCTTATCTCCAAAGGTCTCTTTAATTTTCCTGTAGGCAGTATCTATCTTACCCCTCGTAAGATAAGCCTCTACATCTTTACATTTGTCCTCTAGCCATCCCTGCTTAGTCATTTTGCACTTCCTGTCGATCTCATTTTTGAGACGTTTGTATTCCTTTTTGCCTGCTTCATTTACTGCATTTTTATATTTTCTCCTTACATCAATTAAATTCAATATTTCTTCTGTTACCCAAGAATTTCTACCAGCCCTCGTCTTTTTACCTACTTGATCCTCTGCTGCCTTCACTACTTCATCCCTCAAAGCTACGCATTCTTCTTCTACTGTATTTATTTCCCCCATTCCTGACAATTGTTCCCTTATGCTCTCGCTGAAACTCTGTACAACCTCTGGTTCTTTCAGTTTATCCAGGTCCCATCTCCTTAAATTCCCACCTTTTTGCAGTTTCTTCAGTTTTAATCTACAGGTCATAACCAATAGATTGTGGTCAGAGTCCACATCTGCTCCTGGAAATGTCTTACAATTTAAAACCTGGTTCCTAAATCTCTGTCTTACCATTATATAATCTATCTGATACCTTTTAGTATCTCCAGTGTTCTTCCATGTATACAACCTTCTACACTCCTGGAAATGGAAAAAAGAACACATTGACACCGGTGTGTCAGACCCACCATACTTGCTCCGGACACTGCGAGAGGGCTGTACAAGCAATGATCACACGCACGGCACAGCGGACACACCAGGAACCGCGCTGTTGGCCGTCGAATGGCGCTAGCTGCGCAGCATTTGTGCACCGCCGCCGTCAGTGTCAGCCAGTTTGCCATGGCATACGGAGCTCCATCGCAGTCTTTAACACTGGTAGCATGCCGCGACAGCGTGGACGTGAACCGTATGTGCAGCTGACGGACTTTGAGCGAGGGCGTATAGTGGGCATGCGGGAGGCCGGGTGGACGTACCGCCGAATTGCTCAACACGTGGGACGTGAGGTCTCCACAGTACATCGATGTTGTCGCCAGTGGTCGGCGGAAGGTGCACGTGCCCGTCGACCTGGGACCGGACCGCAGCGACGCACGGATGCACGCCAAGACCGTAGGATCCTACGCAGTGCCGTCGGGGACCGCACCGCCACTTCCCAGCAAATTAGGGACACTGTTGCTCCTGGGGTATCGGCGAGGACCATTCGCAACCGTCTCCATGAAGCTGGGCTACGGTCCCGCACACCGTTAGGACGTCTTCCGCTCACGCCCCAACATCGTGCAGCCCGCCTCCAGTGGTGTCGCGACAGGCGTGAATGGAGGGACGAATGGAGACGTGTCGTCTTCAGCGATGAGAGTCGCTTCTGCCTTGGTGCCAATGATGGCCGTATGCGTGTTTGGCGCCGTGCAGGTGAGCGCCACAATCAGGACTGCATACGACCGAGGCACACAGGGCCAACACCCGGCATCATGGTGTGGGGAGCGATCTCCTACACTGGCCGTACACCACTGGTGATCGTCGAGGGGACACTGAATAGTGCACGGTACATCGAAACCGTCATCGAACCCATCGTTCTACCATTCCTAGACCGGCAAGGGAACTTGCTGTTCCAACAGGACAATGCACGTCCGCATGTATCCCGTGCCACCCAACGTGCTCTAGAAGGTGTAAGTCAACTACCCTGGCCAGCAAGATCTCCGGATCTGTCCCCCATTGAGCATGTTTGGGACTGGATGAAGCGTCGTCTCACGCGGTCTGCACGTCCAGCACGAACGCTGGTCCAACTGAGGCGCCAGGTGGAAATGGCATGGCAAGCCGTTCCACAGGACTACATCCAGCATCTCTACGATCGTCTCCATGGGAGAATAGCAGCCTGCATTGCTGCGAAAGGTGGATATACACTGTACTAGTGCCGACATTGTGCATGCTGTGTTGCCTGTGTCTATGTGCCTGTGGTTCTGTCAGTGTGATCATGTGATGTATCTGACCCCAGGAATGTGTCAATAAAGTTTCCCCTTCCTGGGACAATGAATTCACGGTGTTCTTATTTCAATTTCCAGGAGTGTATCATGATTCTTAAACCAAGTGTTAGCTATGATTAGGTTGTGCTCTGTAGAAAATTCTACCAGGCGGCTTCCTCTTTCATTTCTTAGCCCCAATCCATATTCACCTACTACGTTTCCTTCTCTCCCTTTTCCTACACTCGAATTCCAGTCACCCATGACTATTAAATTTTCGTCTCCCTTCACTATCTGAATAATTTCTTTTATTTCATCATACATTTCTTCAATTTCTTTGTCATCTGCAGAACTAGTTGGCATATAAACTTGTACTACTGTAGTAGGTGTGGGCTTCGTATCTATCTTTGCCACAATAATGCGTTCACTATGCTGTTTGTAGTAGCTTACCCGCATTCCTATTTTCCTATTCATTATGAAACCTACTCCTGCATTACCCCTATTTGACTTTGTGTTTATAACCCTGTAGTCACCTGACCAGAAGTCTTGTTCCTCCTGCCACCGAACTTCACTAATTCCCACTATATCTAACTTTTAGCTATCCATTTCCCTGTTTAAATTTTCTAACCTACCTGCCCGATTAAGGGATCTGATATTCCACGCTCCGATCCGTAGAACGCCAGTTTTCTCCTGATAATGACATCCTCTTGAGTAGTCCCCGCCCGGAGATCCGAATGGGGGACTATTTTACCTCCGGAATATTTTACCCAAGAGGACGCCATCATCATGTAATCATACAGTAAAGCTGCATGCCCTCGGGAAAAAATTACGGCCGTAGTTTCCCCTTGCTTTCAGCCGTTCGCAGTACCAGCACAGCAAGGCTGTTTTGGTTATTGTTACAAGGCCAGATCAGTCAATCATCCAGACTGTTGCCCCTGCAACTACTGAAAAGGCTGCTGCCCCTCTTCAGGAACCACACGTTTGTCTGGCCTCTCAGCGGATACCCCTCCGTTGTGGTTGCACCTACGGTACGGCTATCTGTATCACTGAGGCACGCAAGCCTCCCCACCAACGGCAAGGTCCATGGTTCAAGGGGGGGGGGGGGCAATAAATAATATTTTTAAAAAATATTTAAGGTTTTCATTTGACTCACTCTCGTACGTTTATTGGATAAAAAATATCTTTGTGATACTTAATTTGTTTATCATTTAGTAGTGACGTTAAAAATTTCATTACCTGCTCATTTTTAATAACTTCAGAGCACAAAGAATGATTAGTAACTTTATTTAATTATAGTGTGTGTGCAACCCTTTTCACTACTCATCTACAGTCATTTTATTAATTGTGCCTAAATTAAGGTGATAGTTAAAGAGGAGTGGGGGGATCCACTGTATGAGCAGCTCTCATGCAAATTCAGTTGAATCCAAGTGTTGCACACTTCTCACCCGGCACCTCGCAACCAGTTGGAATTTGTTGCATATTATTGGTATGTGTCAGTGTCCCACTGGTAAAGGGAAGTCTAATAATGGTTAGCAGAATTCTTATAATTATAGGCTGCACCTGCAGGTTGTGCTGTCCTCAAGTCTCATCGTTAGCCCACGTCACCGTATTGTCACATCGAATCAGTTCGCACGAGCAGACAGGCAACCCAATTACCAGACTCGCAAAGCGGGCTTCCTTCACGCCTTCTCGGACACATCATGTCAACGACTTGCATCCACGAACTGACGCTTACTACATCGCTAACGATGCCCATATTGAGCACCTCCAGTGTGAGTTACAGACTTGGAGAGATGTGTGTGTGTTTTCAGTACGTCCTGTAATTTTTGCGCAGTGGCGTTCTGAAACTCTGGAGGTGCGTGGGAATAATCCTGTATGATACTCCTCGCCAACAACCTCCTTGGAAAGCGAAACAGCGGAAATATTATTTTCATATTTTTCATATTGTTACTTCTGACTACGACATTAATTTCAGTAACCTTACCTTAACGTTTTTGAAATAATATTGAAAGTCAAAGGATTAATACATCACTCGCGTGTTGATCAAACCTACCAGTAACAAATCTAGCAGCCCGCCTCTGAATTGCTTCTATGTCCCCCCTCAATCCGACCTGATAGGGATCCAAAGCGCTAGAGCAGTACTCACAAAGAGGTCGTATTAGTGTTTTATAAGTGGTCTCCTCTACCGATGAACCACATCTTCCCAAAATTCTACCAATGAACCGAAGACGACTATCCACCTTCCCCGCAACTGCCATTACATGTTTGTCCCACTTCATATCGCTCTGACATGTTACGCCCAAATATTTAATCGACGTGAATGTGTCAAGCGCTACACTACTAATGGAGTATTCAAACATTATGTGATTCTTTTTCCTATTCATCTGCATTAATTTACATTTATCTATATTTAGAGTTAGCTGCCATTCTTTACATCAGTCACAAATCCTGTCCAAGTCATCTTGTATACTCCTATAGTCACTCAACGCCGACACCTTCCCGTACACCACAGCATCATCAGCAAACAGCCGCACATTGCTATCCACCCTATCCAAAAGATCATTTATGTAGATACAAAACAACAGCGGACCTACCACAATTCCCTGGTGCACTCCAGATGATACCCTCATCTCTGATGAACACTCACCGTCGAGGACAACGTACTGGGTTCATCCTCGAATATCATGCCGACGTCATCTTGCCGACAAGGGAAGCAAATCCAGCTTTCGCTGAACAGTTCTGCGATCCCGCAGTCCCACAGGTGCTTGTACACTGAGGTGAGAAAAGTCGTGGATTCCTCCTAATATCGTGTCGGACCTCCTTTTGCCCGTGTAGTGCAGCAACTCCACGTGGCGTGGACTCAACAAGCCGTTGGAAGTTCCCTGCAGAAATATTGAGCCGTGCTGCCTCTACAGCCTAAAGTAATTGTGAAAGTGTTGTCAGTGCAACAGTTTGAACACAAACTGACCTCTCGACTATATCCCAAAAATGTTCAATGATATTCATCTCAGGCGATCTGGACAGCCAAATCGTTTGCTGGAACTGTCCAGAATGTCCTTCACAGCCATTACGAACGACTGTGGCCGGCTGACATAGCGCATCGTCATCATAAAAATTCCATCTTTGTTTGGGAACGTGAAGTCAATGAATGGCTGCAGATGGTCCTCAAGTAGCGGAGCATAGCCATTTCCAACCAATGATATCTATTCAGTTGGACAGAGGCCACAGTTCATTCCATGTAAACACGGCCCACGGCATTATGTAGTCACCAACACTTTGTTGACAACTGGGATCTGCACCATACTCGAATCCTATCATCAGCTCTTACCAACCAGGCCACGGTTTTCCAGTCGTCTAGTGTCCAACCGTAATGACCACGAGCCATGAGTCGTTGAGCTCTCAGCAAAGGCACTTGTGTCGGTCGTCTGCTTCTCTGGCCCATTAACGCCACACTGTCTTAACGGATACGTTCGCTGTACATCCCACATTGATTTCTGCGGTTCTTTCACGCAGTGTTACTTGTCTGTTAGCACCGAGATCTCCGAGCAAGCGCCGCTGTTCTCGGTCGTTAAGTAGAGGTCGTCAGCCACTGCGTTGTCTGTGATGAAAGTCAATACCTGAAATTTGCTATTCTTGGCACACGCTGTGGATCTCGGACTATTGAATTCCCTAACGAATTCCGAAATGGAATGTCCCAAGCGTGTAGCTCCAACTACCATTCCGCGATCAAATTCTGACAATTCCCGTCGTGCGGCCACAATCACGTCGGAAATCTTTTCACACGAATCACCTGAGTGCAAATGACGACTCCTCCAATGCACCGCCTTTTTATACCTTCTGTACGCGATGCTACCGCCATCTGTGTATAACCATGTTTCATCACACGATTTTAATCAAAATGGTTCAAATGGCTCTGAGCACTATGGGACTTAACAATTGAGGTCATCAGTCCCCTAGAATTTTGAACTACTTAAACCTAACTAATCTAAGGACAGCACACACATCCATGCCTGAGGCGGGATTCGAACCTGGGACCGTAGCAGTCGCGCGGTTGCGGACTGAAGCACCTAGATCCGCTCGGCCACCGCGGCCGGCGATTTCATTCACCTCAGTGTATTTGTTATCGTATTTGCTCGTGCCTTGCAACAATTTGTACGCAGTTAGCGAGCAGTCTGAAATCTGGACCGGTTTTTCGTGCGCCAGCTTGGTTTCCTTCGGCAACTACCTACACTGCAGCCTCACAAATGAAGAACTTAATCGTCTATCACTAAGGGAGTAATTTTCATTCACATCAAAATGTCAGTTTTACAAACTTCACGTAGCTAAAGTTAAAAATTATGTTTTTATAAGGGTGCGTGCTATAGTTTTCCAGATTACAGGATCGAGCAGAAACATTATGACAGCTGCCCACCACGAGATTAAGTGGCGGCTCGTGGCGCTGCAAGAAAGTGACGCATTGAGAGAAGGGCGTAAGAGGAGTGGAGACTGAGGTCACAAAAGCCATGGGATAGCCATATGCACGTATACAGACGGCGGCAGTATCGCATACACAAGGTATAAAAGGGCTGCTGCTGCGACCTGCCATATCTAACTATCCTGACACATTCCTATCCTGGTAACTTACCTATTTTACCTATCCTGGCATGGTCGCCATTTTCTGTGAGCGTGTGGGTGCTATTCTGTCATTCTGTGCAACGGATTAATCTGATATGTACCCTTTACCATGTGGCTCCTGCAAGATGCAATTTCCACCCCCACACTACTACAGAAGTCAGGCAGACGCTCCTAATGATCTAAAGAGAAATGCCTGAAAAACTTTCGGCAATAAATATCTTCTGGAGTCGTCCGGTGTAAGGAAATGACACAAATATTCACAAAATTTCTTACGTAACTAGTGGGATACTTGGATACTGGAGTAGTGCTAGGTAGTGTAAGAAAGACATGAAATTAACGAAAATTATTATTTATTTTGCAAAAATCCTGGAAATTACAATGGCACTTTTAGTTATGAACTGAACAAGTTATTTCCGGTTTCTTTTCGGAATGTGAAGTTACCTCTTAAGGATAGGATTCGCTAATGAAATTTCTATACAAAGTTTGTTATTGACTTGGCAGAATGGCTGAGAGCCGTACCTACTCACCGTGGTAATTATCCGTTAGAATGTTGCTAGATACGGTCGAGGCAGTCACGTGTCAAATGCAGTGAAGTGTACTGTTGTGGAGGAAATATGGGGCTCGCAAGAGCTGCAGTGCACACTGCCGTAAGCTGCGATGACTGCTGTCTGCGCCACTCGCTGCTGACAAAGAAGATATCTCTCATTCTATCTGGATTGACCTTAGCCAATCAAACTTTCCCTACGCCTTGATGAAGTCAAGGACTCCTATTCGCCCCTAGTCTAACTATTGGCGTGGTACACCGGTCAGATAACCAGTCCACCTCGATGCCGCACAAAAATTCGCTCACAGGCGTTTAACTATAACTCTGTCCGTTCACACCACACAATAACAGTGAATAACGCTTAATCGCAAGGACTCAATATAGAGTCGCATTCTGATTCGCTCTCGACAGAGGTGCTTTCCCAGTGAAGTACTGAGGAGAGGCTTGTTCCTCGCTCTTTGAGTACACACACGAGCGCGCACGCTCTCGTTACGTGTTCTTGCTCCATGAGCGACAACAGAACGGCCCCTCTCCACGCCAGACGTGAAGGGGTATATCTTTCGGTCTTTTCCATTACTCCTTCAGCTCAAGGCGTCAGGAATATCGTCTGCCAATCAGCATTGCTCTTCTAAAACGGGAGAATGACGTTTCGTTTAAGGCGACGAATCTGGAAATCTGTAGCATCGGCGTTTGGCGTTTGCTGTCTCCCTGTGAAAACCTCTGAAACTGCGTGCTATGTTTGTTAAGAATGCATAGGCTGGGCGCTCCCACACAATGTGCTTTTAAGCCGATCATGGGGTCGTTCTCCCCTTTCACTCGGGCAAACGCTGTCCACTCCACGGGCGGTCGCCGTCCGACGTAGATAGGCTGAATCGTCCTCTGAAGGGACCGGCCTCTCGACGTGCGGTCCGCCTCTCCCAAACTAAAAGCTCTTGTGACCATCGTGTCTTGAATGTGTGTGTGTGTGTGTACGCCAGCCACGAGTCTCTCAACCCTGGTGCGCACTTGTTATTTGCGTATCGTTTACATGAATTCATAAAACACTGACTTTATCTTATCGAGTTTGGGTTCGAATGAAGAGACTTGATGTGTAGAATATGATTGTGAGGGTGGAATATTTAAGCAATGAAGGTCAGGAGACCACGACGTCTTACAAAGGTATAAAAGGGCGGTGCATTGGCGGAGCTGTCATTTGTACTCAGGTGATTGATGTGAAAAGATTTCCGATGTGATTGTGGCACTACCGAAATTAACACACTCTGAATGCGGAGGGCTAAATGGTGCTAGACGCATTAGACATTCCATTCTGAAAATCGTTTGGGAATTCTATATTCCTCGACCCACAGCGTCAAGAGTGTGCCGAAAGTAGCAAATTACCTCTCACCACGGGCAATGCAGTAGCCGACAGCCTTCACTCAATGATTGAGAGCATCGGCGCATGTGTAGAGATGTCAGTGCTAACAGACAAGCAACACTGAGTTAAATAGCCGTAGAAATCAATGTGGGAAGTACGACGACCGTATCCGCTAGGATGGTGCGGCGAAATTTGGCATTAGTGTGCTTTGGCAGCAGACGACCGATGCGAGGTGCTTTCGCTACCTGCTCGACATCGCCTGTAGCGCCTCTCCTAGGCTCCTGATCATATCGGTTGGACCCTAGACGACTAAAAAACCGTGCTCTGGACAGATCAGTGCCGATTTTGGTAAACTTTTTGGAAACAGTGATCAATAGAGTATTATATTTGAACTAAAGTTCAGTCTTGATCACAATACTTATGTCTCAATAACATAGGTGACCGGTTTCGGTTATATTTATATAACCATCGTCAGACCTGTGAATTAATTTTAGAAAATACTAGAGACCAATCTTAAAATAAAACGAAAAGTGTCTAATGACGACAAAATTTTAACAAGATAGAATAAAAGTTATTATACCCATGGCTTCCTTGGAGGATGGTAGGCGAGCTCTCCTCAGCTGCTACGAAGTCAAATGATGGTTATGAGTGCTGAGGATGAGCTTAAATATGCAAAGGCTCCGCCTACTCCCTCTCACACTACTTCACAACTGCCAATCAGCGTTCATAATATGACGCTATCGCCAAAGTATAAAAGTACGAAATACACTAATAACATAAAATTGATTCATTTAAAATGTCTGATTAACAGATAGTTAGTATGTGTAAAACTTATTTATATTTTAGATAAAAACGGTACACTACGATGTGTAATAGCTACGCTCTTTATGAGCAACCTTAATACTATTACAATGTCAGTTAAATCAAAGATGTAAAAGTCCTTGGAGTTGTGGTATATATTGATTATACCGAGTCACCTACATCACAATTGCATCTTTGATGGATGTTGCAGGATCGTCTTACTTTAACTATAGTTTTCATAGTGACATTCTTTATAACAGTAGTGTAGCAGCCAAGAGTACGTTCCGCATTATGTATGTCTGAATAACTGATGAGACCGCTGATCAAATATTTAGAACTCATCGATTTAATAGTTTTTATAATAATCAATCTCAATCTTGTATAGCATATTTTTCATACATAGCTTTTGCCATGGGCGTAACTAATATTTTAAAACAAAAGAGTAGGTGCATCTTCATTATAAAATTTCGTTGAAAAGGTCGTAAAAATATTTTTCGCGAAAATCTAATTGTTCGTTGAGCAGCATTGATGATTTGGTTTTCAAATGAGCATATATCTCGATTTCTTCTAAGATATTCATAAGTAAGCCTTTATTTGCATAATGAAGGACTTGTAGATTCTGCTCTACTGTCCTCTCAGCACGGTTATTAAATATTATGCGTTGGCCGAATACAGATTTTGTTCGTGAGGTACCCGACGTATGCTCATTGTACCTCACTGCAAAATTTCGACCTGTTTGGCCGATATATATTTTCTCACAGTCTCTACATTGGGTCTTATACACTCCTGATCTGGTAAATTTTTCATTATCTTTACTTATGGTATGTCTTAATTTTTGTTGTAAAGTATTTTCAGTTGTGAATGCTATTGTTATTCCAGAATTTTTGAATAAATTAGTAATTCTATCTTTCTTTTTGTGAGAATGATTATTATTAAGAGATTTTTTAAAAATTTACATGGGACTTGATATAACAATAGTACATATGCGTGAGGCTGCTTTTACCTTATACTACATCGTTCAGGCGCCGCCACGACCGGCCCAGCCAACTCCATGCAGACGACTCGTAGCTGCTACTTACTCCTACTGCCACACAGTTCCTACTACATACAACACTGCTCTGGTCTGAGATTCTCTTATAGCTTACATATCGCAGGCAGCGCGTGAGCAATCCATCGAAATTACATCTGCTCGAGTGTGCTAGCAATAAATT
The DNA here is from genome assembly GCF_023864345.2 of Schistocerca serialis cubense. Taxonomy (NCBI): domain Eukaryota; kingdom Metazoa; phylum Arthropoda; class Insecta; order Orthoptera; family Acrididae; genus Schistocerca; species Schistocerca serialis. The sequence goes on along the minus strand of NC_064646.1, from coordinate 467,074,185 downwards.
CCTTAGTCATGGACCTCTTACAAGGCGATCACATCAGATACGCTGTCGGTCGCCAACTCGAAGCCTACACACCACCAGTCCGTTATTTACGAGAAAATGCGTGACTTGCGTACACATCTCGTACTGCAAGTATCCGGAAACCTGCCAAGGACTTGTGGAATCCATGGCAGGCAGAATCACTACCGCATTGCGCTCCAAAGGTGGACCAACGCACTATTAAATAAGTGACGATAATGATTCGGCTCATCAGTGCGTGTGCGCGTCGCAATGGACTCCGGACTGGCTGTCAGAGTCTTCTTCTCAGCAGCAGACAGCAGATTAGATGCCTAGCTACGATACGGCGGACAACGCAAGAGAAAGGAATACACACTGAGCGGAAAAGATGAGCGGCATCAACAAGGAGCTGTGCGACGTAAAGGAAAGTTGGCAGACGTGCTGCTACATGTGAAACATGAATCTCTTCAGATTTCGGACCAGTAGCATAAGACTAGTGCTAGCAGCGCCGCTGTCAAAATGCAAATAAGATTTGCTTTACATAAGTGCTGCAACTGTCGTGAAGGCTAGTTACTTTTGAGATCGGAGGTGGTGGGTTGATGTTAGTCGGGAATGCGTTTAAGGCGACAAAGACGCCATTATCAACACCTCACTGAGTTAGGACGATGTAGTGAAACAGGGCTACGAGAAGTTGGGTGTTTCTTCTACGATATTGCAGAAAGACTTGAAAGGAAAGTACCCAATACACATGGTTGGTGAAGCGGCCGTCATGAAAATGTGCGATCGAAAGAAGTCTGTTCGGGACGGCCGCGTGTCACAACCGGGAGGAAGTGTGGCGCATCGTACTTCATCTGCTGCTGCGATTTGCGCAGAGGTTGGCACCATAGTGACACAGCGAGGTGTTACAAATCCGTTACTAGAAGGACAGCTCCGAGCCTGTAGTGTGCGTTCCGCTGACCCCTAACCACCGCCATTTGCGACTTCAGTTGTGTCAACCGGGAGCTCATTGGAGAGTAGGATGGAGGTCTGTTGCTTTTTCTGATGAGAGCTGGTTCTGTCTCGCTGCGAATAATAGCCGCGTGTTGGTTAGAAGGAGGCCAGTTGAGAATCTGAAGCCGGCTTGTCTGCTTGCTTGACACACTGGACCTACACCTGGAGTTACGGTCTGGAGTGCGATTTTGTTTGACAGCTGGAGCACTCTTGTGGTTATCACTCGTACGCTGACTACAAATTTGTACGTCAGTCTGGCGATTCGACTTGTGCTGCCACTCACGAGCAGCATTCCAGAGGATGTTTTTCAGCAGGATAACGCTCATCCACATACCGCTGTTGTAACCCGTCATACTCTACAGAATGTCCTCATGTTACCTTGGCCTGCTCGGTCACCAGACCTGACCTGTCTCCAATTGAGCACATGTGGGAGATCTCCGGACACCTCCAGCGTCATCCACAAACAGCATTAACCGCCACTGTACTGTCCGTCCAAGTGCAGTACGACTGACCTGTGGCACCCGTACAACACAACGCATGCACGTTTGCATGCTCGCATTCAACATTCTGGCGGTCACACAGGTTATTAATGTACCAGCGTTTCACATTTGCAATGGCGCATTTCGCGCGCAAATTAATCTGTGATCTTGAAATGTCATTCACTTAAATATGTTTCCCAGGAAAAATGTATTCCCGAAATTTAATTACTCTACATTAATAATTTTTTGGTGTTCCGATTCTTTTCCGTCAGTGTAACAGAAAGCCGTTAGCAAGTGAGGAACTTGCAGGAGCCGACAGTAACAACACACGTTTCCAGGCCTTATTTCGTCGAATCGTTCGGTGGTCCGTACTCGCCAGATGGACACGCTAATGTTCTGAAGAGATTTTCACAGAACTGGGATACCTATACTATAGTGGCTAGATCTACTGATCCCAAAAATGTAAGGGACAGTCAAATGAAAACAAGACAGAAGTAAAAACGTAAATAAGCTTTTTATTGTTTACAAAGTAATCGTCATAACTGTTAACACCTTTACCCCGTGGATAGACGGCCAATGCCGGTATGCAGAAATGTTTGCGGTTGTCTAGAGAACCACGATTGTACTCAGGCAAGCATCTCTTCGCACGAAGCAAATCAGCGGGCTCGCACGTCTTTCTTCAGGGCTCCAATGACTCGGAAACCGCATGGGGAGAGTTGGGAGTTGTACGGAAGATGTGTAAGGGGTTTCTAGTGAAACTTCTGCATTGTAGTGGGACGGCCCAGGTGTTGCCGAGGTTGTTTGGGATACGCTGCAGAAGTTTCGCTGAGAAGCTCGTACACATCCTCCAAAGGCCACGATCTCTCCCCGTGCGATTTCCAAATCACTGCTGGAGCCGTGAAGAAAGATGCTGGTGGCCGTCAATTTGCTTCGGGGTACAATTATGGTTGCGTATGCAGCTGCAAACATTTTTCCACGAAGGCATTGACTTTCTTTTCTCACAGTGAGATAAATGAATTAACTTCAATGGCGATTACTTCTGAAACAATAAACATTTTATTTACTTTTTTGCTTCTGTCCCGTTTTCATTTGACTACCGCTTATAAACGAGTATATACAAAAACGTTCACATTAAACACCCATTAATGATGCATCAGAGCATAATAGAAAAATAGAGAGAGACAGGGGATTCCGGAGTGGAGAGGGTCCCCCCCCCCCCCCTCCCCCCCGCCGTTGCTCTCCCTCCGCTGGAAGAGCGGGAGCCACAAAATGAAGTAGGGGTTGGACCGTCTTCCTCACGCTCAGACCATAGCAGGTGTACTCTGTACAATTCACGTGTCCAAACCTCCGCTACATGAACGTTACCGGCATTTCATGGCTCGGCCTGCGTCACTTTTCTAAAATTTTCGAGGCAGTAATGTCCGTGGGTGAATGAATTTCTTGAATAAACCCAACATTTCGTCTTCATCTGCAGTGACCATCTTCATGGGGGGAGGTATATTGTGTATAGGACCGCTTGACACCCTGACTCGCTACTGACTGTAGTAAAAGCTCGTTCCACGTTCCCTGTTCAGAGTCAAATATCAGATGCATTCAAAACTCGAGCGCTGTTGGCAGTAGTGCTGTTGCTATCTCTCCACAATGGCTGACTGGTGCACGTCTTCTTCAGCGCTAGAATTCAGATATCGTTGAGTTTTACGCCTTATCCCTTCCGACTAACATCATTGGCGTGTTTAGCAGTCTCTGCAGCGTTTGATGATGTAAAATGGTGCAAGACGTTCGAAATTCTAGGAAAATGCGTGCAGGCTATAGGGAAACATAGGTAATGTAAAATATTTGTACGAACAGAGACGGAAGAATAACAATAGAAGAAGAAGGACGGAATGCTCGGATTAAAAAGAGTGTAAGACGAGGATGTTACCTCCTTCCCCCACTGTTCAGTCTGTACACCGAGGAAGCAATCAAGGAGAAGGAGATAGAACCTGAGGTCAGAAATGGAAATAAAATTCAGGATGGAAGAGTATTTATCGTAAGATTCAGTGATGACACCGGCAACCTCATTGAAACCGAGGCAGAATTAGGGACAAACGGAATGGAATGAACAGTCTACCGTGCACAGAATATGGATCAAAGCTAAACCGAAGAAAGACGAAAGTAATGACGAGAAGCACAGATGAAATTAGTGATAAATGTAACATAAATGTCGGGGAGTGAGAAGCACACGAAGTGAAGGAATTCTGCTACGCCGACCGCGGAGGCCGAGCGGTTCTAGGTGCTACAGTCTGGAACCGCGCGACCGCTACGGTCACAGGTTCGAATCCTGCCTCGGGCATGGATGTGTGTGATGTCCTTCGGTTAATTAGGTTTAAGTAGTTCTATGTTCTAGGGGACTGATGACTTTAGAAGTTAAGTCCCATAGTGCTCAGAGCCATTTGAACCAATTCTGCTGCGCTGGAAGCAAGGTAACTGGTGACAGACGAAGTAAGGAGAGCACAAGGAGCAGATTAGCACAGGCAGAGAGGACATTTGTTGTGAAAAGAAGTGTGCTAGTGTCAAACATTCGCTTCAATTTGAGGTAGAAATTTCTGAGAATATATATCTGGAGGGCAGCATTGTACGAAAGTGAATCGTAGACTAGAGAAAACGAAAAAGAATTTACGCGTTTTAGTTGTGGTGCTATAGAAGAACGTAGAAAATCGGGTGGACTGATAAGATAAAAAAAATGAAGAGGTTCTTCGAAGAATCGGCAAGGGAAAAAAATTCGAAAATACTGGCAAGAACAAGCGACATTATGCTAGGGCATGTCTTAAGATATAAAACAATAACTCCCTGGCAGATTAAAACTGTGTGCCGGACCGAGACTCGAACTCGGAACCTATGCATTTCGCGGGCAAGTGTTCTACCATCTGAGCTACCCAAGCACGACTCACGCCCCGTCCTCACAGCTTTACTTTCGCCAGTACCTCATCTCCTACTTTCTAAATTTCACAGAAGCTCTCCTGCGATCCTTGCAGAACTAGCACTCCTGAAAGAAAGGATACAGCGGAGACATGGCTTAGCCACAGCCTGGGGGATGTTTCCAGAATGAGATTTTCACTCTGCAGCGGAGTGTGCGCTGATATGAAGCTTCCTGGCAGATTAAAACTGTGTGCCGGACCGAGACTCGAACTCGGGACCTTTGCCTTTCGCGGGCAAGTGCTCTACCATCTGAGTTACCCAAGCACGACTCACGCCCCGTCCTCACAGCTTTACTTACGCCAGTACCTCGTATCCTACTTTCCAAACATCACAGAAGCTCTCCTGCGATATCCTTTCTTTCAGGAGTACTAGTTCTGCAAGGTCGGCAGGAGAGCTTCTGTGATGTTTGGAAAGTAGGAAACGAGGTATTGGCGGAAGTAAATCTGTGAGGACGGGGTGTGAGTCGTGCTTGGGTTGCTCAGATGGTAGAACACTTGTCCGCGAAAGGCATAGGTTCCGAGTTCGAATCTCGGTCCGGCACACAATCTGCCAGGAAGCTTCATATCAGCGCACTCTCCGCTGCAGAGTGAAAATCTGATTCAAATAACTTCCATAGCATTAGAGGGAGTTGTGGAGTGTAAAAACTGTAAGAGAGGACAGAGATAGGAATACATCGAACAAGTAATTGACGATGTTGGGTGCAACTGTTAAAATGAAGTGAAGAGTTTGACAGGGGGAAGGAAATTATGGCAAGCCGCGTCAAAGCAGAGGAATAATAACCCCCTCCCCTCCTCAAAAAAGGAAGTAAATTGCCTATCTGTGTAGCCTAACTTAATACCCGTCCGTCGCAGCCGTCAGGTGGGGACAAACAGACTGGACCAGCTGATGTGGAGCGCGCTTCGCAGCCAGCAGACCACCAGACACGCCTCGGTAAGACAGGACTGGCTATGCGGAGAGGTCACAGACGTTGTCAAACGGCACAGTAGTTTTAAATGGAAAGAGGAGAGCGTGAGGCTGAATGGTGCCTGCGTTCCGGTGCCGAGAAAACTAAGTACCAGTCTGCCACCGTGGGACGTCAACATTAGCGCGCGACAACAGCCGACCCTACTCCCCAGCGATATCGTGAGAACCGTAGACGAAGAGAAACGGGAAGATGTCTTCCGGGGAGTATCTGACACTGCAGACTGTTAACGAAGGTAAGAACATACGGAATTTGTTCCCAGATATGCGTGTGGCTCGAAGACTTCTCAAGTAATAGCATGCAGTGCGTTGTCGTCCGCGTCGGTGTTCATCAGACACGAGGGTATCGTATGGAGTGCCACAGGGGACGTGCGACAGGACCGCTACTGTTTTCCGTAAACATAAATGACTGGTGGACAGGGTGAGCAGCAATGTGCAGCTGTTTGCTAACGATGCTGTGGTGCTAGGGAAGTGACTGTAGGAGGATACATCACCTAGACAACATTTCTAATTGGTGTGATGGTTCAAATGGTTCAAATGGCTCTGAGCACTATGGGACTCAACATCTGTGGTCATAAGTCCCCTAGAACTTAGAACTACTTAAACCTAACTAACCTAAGGACATCACACACATCCATGCCCGAGGCAGGATTCGAACCTGCGACCGTAGCGGTTGCGCGGTTCCGGACTGAGCGCCTAGAACCGCTAGACCACCGCGGCCGGCAATTGGTGTGATGAATGACAGCTTGTTCCGAGTGTAGAAAAATGTCATTTAATGCAAGTGAGTAGGGAAAATGGTCTCATAGTATTCGAATGCAGCATTACTAGCGCGCTACTTTGACACAGTATCTGGGCGTAAGTGATACGAAATGGAACGAGCGTGTAAGGAGCGCAGTAGGGAAGGTGAAAGACCGACTTCGGCTTGTTTGGAGAATTTTCGGAAAGTTCGGTTCATCTGTAAAGGAGACGGCATCTAGAACAATAGTGTGCCCTAGTTTTGAGTACTGCTCGAATATTTGGGGTCTCCAACAGGTAGAATTAAAGGAAGACGTCACGGCAATTCAGAGGCAGGCTGCTAGTTTGTTACGGGGCGGGTCGATCAATACACGAACATTACGGGAACACTATTGAGAAAATTTATAGAACCGCAGTTTCAACTTGGTTGCAGATCGGCTCTAGAGCCGCTAACGTACATTTCGCGCAAGAACCGCGAAGATAAGGGAAATACAAAATTGTTTTTCCCTCGCTCTCTTTGCGAATAGAACAGGAAAGGTATCATCCGGACACAGAGGAAATCGACACACAGATTCTTACAGTGGTGATGGAGGAGAGTGTTGTGACTTGGCAAGACAGCCAAGTCACTATGAGGTGAAGCCGAAAGGCACGCGTTTAAGCTCACGCAGGCTGGCGTGAGGTCTGGAACAGTTAAAGGAGTTGAGTCTAGTAAATAAAGTACGAGGCTTCTGGAATACTTAACTTTAATCCATAAGTGGTGAACATAGCTCTTGACGGTACATGCATCATAAGATAAATAGCAATTGATAATGGCGCCTTGCTAGGTCGTAGCAAATGACGTAGCTGAAGGCTATGCTAACTATCGTCTCGGCAAATGAGAGCGTTATTTGTCAGTGAACCATCGCTAGCAAAGTCGGCTGTACAACTGGGCGAGTGCTAGGAAGTGTCTCTAGACCTGCCGTGTGGCGGCGCTCGGTCTGCAATCACTGACAGTGGCGACACGCGGGTCCGACGTATACTACCGGACCGCGGCCGATTTAAAGGCTACCACCTAGCAAGTGTGGTGTCTGGCGGTGACACCACAGAGAGGCCATGTATTTGTGATGTAAGGACGGAGGACTATCTTGTATTTCTGTTGTCATTTAACCGTAAGGTAAATTGATTTGAGGTCATTTTCCTTAATTTTTAAAAAAAATTTGTTTCTCTCACTATGTTAACACTGTTACTGGATGTTTCGTCAGAAAAACTGTTACTGAATACAAAAAAATGACACATTCAATATATAGCTAATCCGCCCCTGGATCTGCGAATATTTGCGTCTACTTTTAAAATTAAAAAGCTCTTAATGCAATGTTAACATGAAGTGTGACTGTAACTGACTAGATAAAGGACATGCGAAACAGAAACACGTCTCCAGTAGGGCGCCTCTGGCCCACAGCCGCCAAGCGTCGATATTACAGGGTGGGGCAAATAAGAGGGCCCAGAGAACAGCGTTCCGCAGTACAAAGAAACACAACACAGGAACAGTGTAAGTAGGCTGTTTATGTTTTTATGTTGGTTACGCCACGTAGCGCTCTGTATGAAAATCACTGACTGTGCTGTGTGTAGTCTGAGGCTGGTCGGCATTGTTGCAATATTTGCTATTGTAGTGTTGGGCAGTTGGATGTGAAGAGTGCGTAGCGTTGCGCAGTTGGAGGTGAGCCGCCAGCAGTGGTGGATGTGGGGAGTGAGATGGCGGAGTTTTGAGAGCGGATGATTTGGACGTGTGTCCATCAGAGACAGTAAATTTGTAATATTGGATGTCATGAACTGATTATATATATGATGACTTTTGAACATTATTAAGGTAAAAACATTGTTTGTTCTCTATCAACATCTCTCATTTGCTAACTATGCCTATCAGTAGTTAGTGCCTTCAGTAGTTAGAATCCTTTATTTAGCTGGCAGTATTGGCGCTCGCTGTATTGTAGTAGTTCGAGTAACGAAGATTTTTGTGAGGTAAGTGATTCATGAAAGGTATAAGTTATTGTTAGTCAGGGCCATTCTTTTTAGGGATTTTTTGAATGTCAGATTGCGTTGCGCTAAAAATATTGTGTGTCAGTTTAGTGTTGATCAGAATAAGTAAAGAGAGTAATGTCTGAGTACGTTCAGTTTTGCTCAGCTGTTTGAAAAGCAAATAACGTAATGGGTTTACCAGCACAGTCATTCACTAATTTTTCTAAGGGGACGTTTCGACAGAAATACAGTGCTAACCTGACTGTGGCAGATGTTGAAAGTGACCACCACTCTTCTCTTGGCACTTTTGGGCCTTAATCAACAACTTGCTGAGGGTGGATCGTAGCTGGACTGCCGGAATTGCTGCAGTCTCATCCGAAATGTCCAGCTGCAGTTGTTAAAGACTATGAGATCTGTTGGGATGCACTTTAGACTTGAGGGCTCCCCACACAAATTAATCGCACACTGACAGATCAGGTGGTCTGCGTGACCAGCTAGGGTCTGCTAACAACTCTGACAGTCGTGAAGACTGTGTTAATGTGCTCCAAGATCCGGCCCACTGTATGGGCAGTTGCTCCGTGATGTTGGAAGCATCTGTAGGTCTTTTCCTTCTCCGTTAATGCTGCCACAAATGGTTTCAAAATTCTAGCAAAGTAACTCGCCTACGTGAGCGACTGATGAAAGAAGATGGGACCAATAATGCGGAGTGCAGGCACTACACACCATATCGCGACCACCTCGTCATATAATGCGTGTTCTCCGTTGCCCAGAATCTGTGATTCTGTGAGTTGACGTAACCACTCAGGTAAAACCAGGCTTCATCACATATAAAGAAATTTATGCTCAAGCCATTCACTGTTATTCATAATAAAAAAGCAAAACTACTAGGTCATGCAGGCACACAAATATTAGGCAATGACTTATTATCCGACGTGTGTTTTGATGCATGTTACGTACATATGTCGTAAACTGACTGCAAAAATGCAAGGGGCGTTCCCTGCGTATCTTTTACCTCGTTTCATCCGTTTTTCCGCAATTGCTACTGCTGGTGTGCATGCAAAGACAAATTCGTAGCTAAGAATTGCAAACGTTTGAGTGGAAGTTATAGTAGCAAACTGCACTTAAAATGTTAAGAGACATTGTCCTGAACGCGTAATATGTGTTACGTTGTAAATCACTCTGCCACTCAACTAATAATTCGTAATCAGTTGGCTTCAATCAATCACGTAAGAAGCTAATCTGTAACTCGGGCCACGCTGCGGATTAGTATGTCACCATAATCGAGATTATTCGCATTCGAACCTTCTTAATTCTGATAACGGAAGCTTTATTCAAACAATCTGTATTGACTTGACGTTGCAGAACGACAGCTAGCGGCAGGTCTGTATGCTATTACAGGCTGTGGCCATCAGATCACTTACGTCATTACAATTGCTTACAAGTCTAGTCACCAGGCAGCGCTGTCAGCTTTCGGCCTTTCTGATGACGTTATGAAGCGATTGCTCGGAGCCCGCGAGACGCACGAGCATTGCAATGCCTACTTGTGTTATTATAGTGACGTATACACAGAAATATGGCCTTTCATAAAAAGAGGCAGTACAGGTGCGGAAGTATTTCGTAAATTTGTTCCTGTTATTTTTCAGTTGAGCACGGTGGGAAATCATCCTGAGACCTGAAAGCACAAAAGAAATACTCAAGGAAAGGCATTCAGTTTAAAACCCAGAACTTTTTTTGTAAAACCGAATACATTGGAGGAAATGCTCATTAATACCGCTGAATTGACAACAGCATATGGAACTGTAACAGCACCAGTCACTGAAGTCACTCGATTGCATCTCTGCCCCTGGTAACCGAGTGGCGTCCGCTTTTGTAGCGCAGTGGTAGCGTTACTGCCTACCACGCAAGGGGGCTGGGGACTGGGTGTTGTGTAGCCTTCATCATCATTTTCTGCCGGCACGGTAGCTCAGCGTGTTTGGTCAGAGGCTTAGCTGCCCTCTGTAATGAAAAAAACTGAGTTAATCGATCAACGACGAACTTGAACGAGTGTCTTACGACGTCCGCCCCGAACAGATACAAGGAACGAGAGTGACCAGTGATTAAAAAAAAAAAAAAAAAAGTGCTCTGCGCGACGGAATGTCATACCTAACGGCCCGGGTTCGATTCCCGGCTGGGTCGCAGATTTTCTCCGCTAGGGACTGCGTGTTGTGTTGTCCTTGTCATCATCATTTCATCCCCATCGACATGTAAGTCACCGAAGTGGCGTCAATCCGGCGAACGGTCTACCCGACGGGAGGCTCTCGCCACACAGCATTTCCATTTACTTGATTGCATGTTGAAACTGTGATAGTTTTGTATCCCGATTCTGCAACTGCTAAAAAGCAAAATGATGCAAGAACAAAAACCACAGCACTAATCAAACATATTGTTGCTCCTCATTCTGTATCAATTTGCACTTTGGACTTTAAAGTACCCCATTTTTGCGCAGCAGCAACTTATGGCGGCAATCACAAAGCAATGAAATTGTTTCATATTGTTGTTTGGCATTTTAATGCAAGTGAAGGGATAAAAACTAAACTAATTAAACTGGATTATGTGCAAAATTAAACATCGGAGAATTTTATGAAACTGCAATTACTTATCTTTCAAAATGGCCTCATCAACTGTCAGATTTTGACATTTTTGGGTGTCTGACTAAATTAGTGGAATGAGAAGTTGTAGAAAGGACATTGGTTTATTTAAGAGGAAAAGAAGTAGATATTTGTCAATGAGCAATATTTGATCAGTACATGAAGAATTTTATGGCTTTAAAAGCTTCAGAGGATAATTGGAAGTCAGTATTACGTGCCCAGGACAAATAGTTGGAATTTTTCAGAAATATAGAGATCAGCTTTCAGAAGTCAGAATTGCTAAAGATATGCGGATATATGTCTCCATTTGTAGCACATAATTCTATTGTTGAGAGAAATATTTCAATAATGCGAGCTTAGGGAATGAGGAACGGAATCGTTCGGATGCATCAACAACTTAGAGCGTCTTACAGTGTATGTATGACTTTCAGATAAGGTGTGCAGAGTTTTGTAATTATGTGAGTGAAAGAAACGATCTAAAAGCTGTCAAATCATCTGAGAGGTACGACTGGTCCATAAAATAGTGTAAAAGTTGTGTACGTTATACTTTGTTGTCTTTAAATATATTTATACAGGTATTATGCTCAGTAGTGATGCTTAGATTAATTTTCGGAGGCGTTTGAAGTCCCTGCGTACACTTATGACTGAATTTTCGTGGGTTTTGTCTCGATTTTAGCACCGACATTTATGGCAATTCTACATGGCTGATATTGTCGAATTACAATACAGTTCAACAAAAAAACCTCTGTTCAGTTCTCTGTCTTTATGTCGCCAAGAAACTATTTATAATCGCACCTTTCCCGTCATCAGCGAGCAACGGACCGTCTCACCATTAGGAATGCAATCGCTCTGCTGCCTTGTGCAGTCGCGCGGCCAGGTAATCGGGCCGCTGCTCACGCGGCCTTACAGGGGGAGGCCGCCAATTGTGAAATTCAGATTCGATTCATACTGCGCATAATAAAAGCTCATGGCCAGAGGTGTAATGTGGCAAAGCACCAAGATGCACTTCTCAGCCGTTGTCGAGAAAATCGACAGTTAAAAGAAACCGTTGCGGTGAAATACTCTCTACGATTAATAGTTTTCTACAGCGTCGTGGCGCAGCTGTCAGCGCTCGGGTTCGTAATCCGAAGGTCGCCGGATCGAATCTCGCGTCATGCAATTTCTTTTATCATTAGTTTTTTGTAATTCAAATATATATATATATATATAACTATTAATGAATTGCTTATGCATGTTGGTGAAGGCGGATCGCTCTCCAATTGTACCGCCTCCATTTTTCCGTTTTTTTAACAGGGTGTACCAAAGCTCTCCCGTCCGCACTGTTTTTCGACGATGTTATGAGTTACGCTAGGGACCGCATCTACCTTCTTTCGAAGTTAGCAGGCAACTACGCTGTGACGCGGCGGCTCGTTTCGGCCCATTCAAGATCTGTCCTTCAAGTGTAACGAGCGAGTAACGGAGTTTATATTTCATACCTGCCACAGCGAATTTGTCTTCGTGGGGTCTCTATTCTAATTCGAACGTTTGACTTACGCTATACGTATTCGTTTCGGAATATCGTGTCTACGTCTTCCGTTAACTATACCGTCTATACGTGGTTCACATTATGAAGACAATTAATAACATTTGTGAAATACAACTTTGTTTGCGGAAAACATAATGATGTTCGAAGTCGCCAGTTTTTCCACGACAAACGACTTTCAACAACTTATTATATGCATAATTGTTGCAACTGATTGCCGGGAATTATATATATATATATATATATATATATATATATATACGTGTGTGTGTGCGCGCGTATATATGTATATATATATATATACACATTTGAATTACAAAAAACAAATACTAAAAAAAAAGTTGCATGGTGCGAGATTCGATCCGGCGACCTTCGGATTACGAACCCGAGCGCTTACCGCTGCGCCACGACGCTGTAGAAAACTATTAATCGTAGAGAGTATTTCACCGCAACGGTTTCTTTTAACTGTCGATTTTCTCGACAACGGCTGAGAAGTGCATCTTGGTGCTTTGCCACATTACACCTCTGGCCATGAGCTTTTATTATGCGCAGTATGAATCGAATCTGAATTTCACAATTGGCGGCCTCCCCTTCTTAGTCTTTAAGCTCGGCGGCACTCACCACAGCACAGCCGAGAAGAGAGGGCCTCCGGTCACGTTCTCTGTCCTCGCTGCCGTCGCCCCACTGCGGTACGGCACGGGACTCAGCGCAAGCAGCGGACAGTGGGGCTTCTGATCCGATAAGCGCCGAGCCGGCCGCCCGTCCCGTGCCACTTCCACTTCACTATCCGCCGCACGCCTGCATCGGCCCCACGACTGCTCTGCCGTGTACACCAGAGTATCTATCACACTAGGACACAGTGTCATTAGTATTATTGTCAACAGTATTGCGGTTTTGCATAAAATGAAGCAGGGGCGACGCGTGGTAGTAACTGCTATAGTCGCCGATTACAAAAAAAAAAAAAAAAAAAAATGGTTCAAATGGCTCTGAGCCCTATGGGACTTAACAGCTGAGGTCATCAGTCACCTAGAACATAGATCTACTTAAACCCAACTTGCGTATGGACATCACACGCATCCATGCCCGAGGCAGGATTCAACCTGCGACCGTAGTGGTCGCGCGGTTCCAGACTGTAGCGCCTAGAACCGCTCGGCCACACCGGCCGGCCGCCGATTACAGTAATGCCGTCCGTACACGGGACATGGCGATCTACGAGTTGTCACTTCCTGCTGTTACACGCTGAGAAGCCGTTTCGTCGCCTGAAACACAAAATAAGTTCTGCGATATTAGGCAACGTGTCACGTAATGCAGAACCAATAGGAAGCAAGAACGCTCTCTATGTCACATGGGAAGGACCCAAATGACAGTCACTGAAATTGAGCATGTTGAGCTCAGTTGCATGTTGTGGCACCGGGTGGTCAATTTTGTTCTCGGGAGCAGTTTCCAGTGGTCACTCATCCTGGCGGACAGCTGGTTGGTAGTCATACCAATATAATAAGCTGTGCAGTGTTTGCAGCACAGTTAGACGCCATACTGCATCTAGTTGAACAGAAGCTTGTATTCGATGGCTGTTGTGTTATACGTTACACCCTATAAATACATATATGCTCTTTCTAAGCACCAGCACGTTGAATGTTTCGAGAACGAATCGTTATTGGTACGATTTGTTGTAATAAAATGACGGGAAAGTTCATTGTTGCTGTTGTGGTCATCAGTTCAGAGACTGGTTTGATCCAGCTCTCCATGCTACTCTATCCTGTGCAAGCTTCTTCATCTCCCAGTACCTATTGCAACCTACATCTTTCTGAATCTCCTTAACGTATTCATCTCTTGGTCTCGCTCTACTATTTTTACCCTCCAGTACTAAATTGGTGATCCCTTGATGCCTCAGAACATGTCCTACCAACCGATCCCTTCTTCTAGTCAAGTTGTGCCACAAATTTCTGCTCTCACCAATTCTACCCAATACCTCCTCATTAGTTATGTGATCTACCCATCTAATCTTCAGCATTCTTCTGTAGCACCACATTTCGAAAGGTTCCGTTCTCTTCTTGTCTAAACTATTTATCGTCCACGTTTCACTTCCATACATGGCTACACTCCACACAAATACTTTCAGAAACGACTTCCTGACACTTATATCTATACTCGATGTTAACAGATATCTCTTCTTCAGAAACGATTTCCTTGCCATTGCCAGTCTACATTTATATCCTCTCTACTTCGACCATCATCAGTTATTTTACTCCCCAAATAGCAAAACTCATTTACTACTTTAAGTGTCTCATTTCCCAATCTAATTCCCTCAGCATCACCCGATTTAATTCGACTACATTCCATTATCCTCGTTTTGCTATTGTTGATGTTCATGTTATATTATCCTTTCAAGACACTGTCCATTCCGTTCAACTGCTCTTCCAGGTCCTTTGATGCAAACATAGTACATTGTAGAAGTGTACTGGAAAGGCCGTGGAGACATCCATTTGAAGGACTTAGTTTTGAGGAGAAAAGTGACGTGACCAAACTTGGACGGCCTACACCAAATCTTCCATATTTAAATACAGTAACTAACATTTTCAAGAATCTACGTACTCCTCTTACAAATGGTTATGTGATTGTAAAGAGAGACAAAATTTACACTGTTGTCTTGTCTGACATCCAGTGATCTCAGTGAAGCAGTACCTGAAGCTTCAAGACCAATGAAATTAATTTTAACCGTTCCTGCAACCAAAGCTTCAGCAGAAAGATAATTTTCGGCGTTGAAGAGAATCGAATCTTATCTTCCAAATACACAATCGCAAACTAGCTTTTCTCATTTAGCTTTGCTGTCCCTTGAAAAACGATTGCTGAGTTCCAATCAACAAGTGTCTCTCTAGTATTCCGTGACTGAAATTTTCGGCAGGAAGGATTGCAGAATTGACCTCAAATACAAATAAAACTGTGAGTACTGGAGCTTTTGATATCGTTCTTATTCATGTTGGTACGATAACAGGTATCGCGCAGTAGGCCTAATCCTCACGAGGTTGGGCATTGTACTTTCATAGACGGCATTGTTAAGGGCGTGATGCGCCGCAGTAACGGATAATCGGAAGGAGTAATATAATAATAACGACAGTGAAAATAATAATAATTATTATTATTATGATCATTATTGACATCATAAACAGAGGCTTCACCCAAATATATATCTAAGCAATTTCAGATTTACATATGTTCCACAATTTTGCACACTATTATGTGTCAACATCTCATCGCGTCGCGCTGTGTCGCGTCGCCGTCATGATGCTCTCAGCTTTCGTCCCTATTGATGTATCATTGCTAAGCCGTTGCGTGGCGTCGTAGTACTAGAAACGAACACGATGGTAGAAACAGTGAGGTATAGATAATCCTGTCAGCCAAAGATATTGTATAAGAAATACCAAACTACAAAAGTAGATTGTTACGTCATAGTAAAATTATGATGCCTACAAGCGAAGACAATGTATTTGTAGCACACCTCTAAGGAAGGGCGAGCAGTGTCTGCGACAAGCCGCCGCGAAAATCGTGTCGCCTGCTGATCAGGCTAGAGCGCGCCGACGTGTGGCTGTGTAGCCGCGGACACAGTGCCCAGCAGTGGCCGAGAATGTTGTGTGGCTGGCCGGGAGAACGGCAAACAGATCCCAAGACGTAGGCGCAAACACACACCGTTCTCTCACTGTGTTCGTTGGATGATGCCCGTGCGGTATGAATACCCTAGCACAGCGCCGATTACGTAGGAAGAAGTGTAGACTTGCAGAACCACTGGCTTAGCAGAGTGAAAATGCACTAAACATCTGTCACTAAGCAAGGCACTTTTGAGTTTCTGAAAAGGGCGGTGACACAGTTTTGGTCCACACCAAAGGCATATTTTTCCGATGCAAGCGATGCAATGGAACCGCGATATGAGCGGCATTCTATATGAACCGTATGTAGTACGCCATCTTGCTAGTACTCACTGTGGTTCAGACACATTGCGAGGAACAAGCAGGTCAGGGATTACAAGAAATGAGACTGGAGGGGGTGCACACCCTGACTGTTAATCTAATGACCTAAGTACTGTAGCTCAGCTTGAAAAAGAGGCACACTTTTCGAGACGACACTTGAGTCCTGCTTCTAACAACACTCGAAAAAGAGTACGCAAATTGGCAATGTGTTCCTCTGGTTTACGACCAGAGGCGAGAATACCATCAGGGTAGTTTGAACAAAGTGGCACTTTTGCAATCAGCTGTTCCGAGTTAACGTTGAAAAATGGCGGCAGCGGAAGCACTGCTGGAGGGCAAACGCAAGTACTTGACCAGTCCTAAGTGTGTGTTTACAACAAGCACTTTGTGATTCTTCATCCAATGGAATCTGCAAGTAGGCATCACTCATATTATTTTAGAAAAGTAACGTCCTGCACCAACCCAGTCTATGAGTTCCTCAGGGCGAGATAACGGTTAAGTGTCAACTACTGTCTGTGGGTTGGCTGTAGACTTCAAGTCAACACAGACGCAAATGCGACCAGAAGGCTTAGTCGACAGACCTAGAGGACTTGCCCATTGACTAGCTTAAATGGGAGCAGATACATCATTATCTTGCAATTTTTTCAATTCACTGTCTACTATGTCTCTTAAAGCAATTGGAACAGGACGACCCCGGAAAAACTTATGCTGCAAATTGTCTTTCAATGTAACATGCGCTACACAGTTATTAGCATTTCCAATTCCTTCTGAAAATAGTTCAGGAAATTCTTTAAGCACGCTAGCTACTCTGTCTTTCAGTTCAAAAGCAGACACTGAAAGGAAGCAAAGTCCAAACAAGTCAAAGGCCTCTAAACCGAAAACGTTCTTTCTCTCTTTCTTGACATCTATACAGTAACATTCACTGTCCTAGTGTGAGGTTTGTAACTGGAAGGCAAACTACACTGTCCAGGCACTGGAATTTCCCGTCCGTTGTAAGCAAGAGGTGCATGCTAGATTTTGAAAGGCATGGTGACCCTAACTGTTCGTATGCAGCACGATTAAGCAAAGTTACTGAGACACCTGTGTCTAACTGAAAGTTCACACGACGGCCAGCAATTCGTAATGAGCATAATAGTTTGTTAGAACATCGCTGCACAGCACTAGGGCGAGAAGGAGGCACAGTCTTAATCTTACTTTTGTCAGCACCTGTTGTAGGTTTTGAAAAGAAAGCGTTCACTGCACGTGTACAAGCCTTGTTTTTCTGGGACCGCCCACAATTGACGTTTTTATGCCGTTGCAAACAGACTGCTTGGACATGGCCTGTTTTCCACATGTGTAACACATTGCGTTACGTGATGGGCAATATTGTCTTTTATGGCGAGCAAAACATCTAGGGCAAGACTTCACAGGCCTGTTGACATGCCTACGTGGCTGTCCGCTGCGGCTGTGTAAGCGGTCGTTGTTGTGGCTGCTTGGTGTGGTCGCGAATAAGGGGCGATTCTACCCGACAAATCGGGGTCTGGTCAAACTTATCGGCCGCTATGGGTGACGAATAATGTTGATTTGCAATACTCGACGAAGTGATGGATCAGAGTATTTTACGATCTGTTCTCGTATTCTGCTATCTGGGACAATGAGCGTTATTGCTTTCCGTATCATTAAATCACTGTAAAAGTTGCCACAACTACTCTTAAATTTACGTTTCCTAGTCATTAAGGCTGTGTACCAGTGGCATTCTCTATGTTCCAGCTTTTTCTGCAGGCAAAAGAAATTATATCTGGCTGCATCTATTTGTTCTTGCAGGTTACAATATCGAGTTAATGCGGCGAGTACTTGATGAGTTCGTCGGGGGAAGCGGCTGGAATAGTTTTTGTATTAACCTGAACACTGGGGACCCCGCAATCTAAAGGAAGTATTGCAACTTAACAGTACCTTGTACACGATGAACTTGACAATGAGCTTGGAACTGAGTGAGGTATTCAGTCCATCTCTCCTTTGTTTCCTTAAACTGCCGAAACGCTGATATGCTGGGCGTCAGCAGTAGTGGGGCAAGGTTCGTACAACGACACACTGCATTATTGCCAAATTTATTCAAGATGGCGGCGATGAAGTCATCCAAGATGGAGGCATGTAGACTTGGCAACAGCCCATACCGTCATCCAAGATGGCGGATTTTAGCGGGAAACAAGGCCAATTGTGCTATGTCAACTAACCTAACCTTCAGAAAAATGGCGGGAATTTTGAATTTTGGCGGGAAAATAAACCAAGTGTGCTATTTCCACTAACCCAAGCCTCCAAAAGAAAAAATGGCGAGAAGTTTGAATTCCAACAGGGCAATGCATGCAAAACCATACTTGTCTTTATTATTATTCATTATCATTTATTATTATTTATTATTATTGACCTGCCTCCACTAGAAAATTCCCTCCAAATTCAAATTCCAACACGATTTTGGCTGGAAAACTTTACTTTTGTTTATTATTATTCATTATCATTTATTAACATTCATAATCATTATCATTTATTATTATTATTATTTATTATTATAGGCCTACCTCCACTAGAAAATTGCCCCAAATTCAAATTCCAACATGATAATGTCTCGAAAACTGTACTTCTATTTATTATTATCATTTATTATTTATTCAAGATGTCCGATTTTCTCGGCGAGAAAGCCATTTTCCTCACATCCATAACAAAAATTTATCACAAGTTCAAATCCCAACACCATAATCGTTCACACGTACGAACTTTCTCCCTCATTTATCATTTTTCACTGGTAACCTATCAGAATCGCGTCGAATAATAAACTGCACTTATAGTAACCTAAGTCACGTCCTTTGATTTTGCAGGCGGGAAGGAAGGGACTGAAGACTTTATTTCAAGCAGTACGGTCATCACTTGTTCTCCAACACAATCAGCACACATCTTTGATATCGCAGTGCAGTCACCACGACGTCTGCGCTCCAACTGAATTAGTTCAAATCCTCGCCACGCCCTGGCCAGCGCGCGGTGCCACTGCCGACGCCTGTCACGTGAGGCGGTCTCTCGTGCTGGACTGCCGGTACGCTGGGGGTGAGCCCAGTGATCGCTCCCACGTCGTAAGCATGTTTCCACTGGACACGCTGGAACTTGCCGAGTTTGACGTCACAGCAGTCCCTTGTCCGCTCACCACGTGTATTCGTCGCCTCCGCACATTTCCCGTCAAAATTGTATGCCTCGGAGCTGAATCACACAACGGTCGGCCATTCCCTGCCATACTTTTGG
Source organism: Schistocerca serialis cubense (assembly GCF_023864345.2). Taxonomy (NCBI): domain Eukaryota; kingdom Metazoa; phylum Arthropoda; class Insecta; order Orthoptera; family Acrididae; genus Schistocerca; species Schistocerca serialis. Next base: position 467,054,699 of record NC_064646.1, on the reverse strand, counting down.
CGCCAAAGTTTGTTTTCCGGGGCACATTCAAACCTGTCGATGCCGACAGCTCACCGTCCACCATGTGTCCTTGTGCGAGAGAGAACACAGTGCTACAATTTTGGCGGCAAAGTTTGCTCGACAGTGGAATCCACCATGAATGTATAACAGCACGTGTGTTCGGCACTAGAACGCTCGCTAATTGACTCTCTCTCGCGTGCGCGTTATAACTGGACAATCGCTGCGCCGCCATCCCGCTTACGTCACACACCCTCCATACACGCAACGGATATAGTTTTCTGTAAATATGCTAACTCCCACATCGCTCATCAAACCCATCAATTACCTAAGTACTTAATTCCATTTCAGTTTTAATCAGATTAAATAATTCAATTTACAATTTCATATACGTAACAAAGGTGTTCAACTACCTAACTTCAACTACTTTTCAAGGACCAGACAGCCACCTCTTCCTAGGAACCAGCGCCGAGTTTGAATTCTGGCAGTAAAGAAAGATCACTTCCGCTTTCTCTACCAACCTAACAAAATTGTTGGAAAGAAAGGACACTTGTACTAACCTCAGCCACCCGACCTCCACTTCCTCGTAGGGACGAGCGCCAAGTTTGAAATCTGCCAGTAAACAAAGCTCACTTGCACTTCTGCCAGCAACCTAAGAAAATTGTTGCAAACAAAGCTCATCACCACTAAACTATGCCACCAGCACTCAACCTCTTCCTACACATTTGAGTGAAAGGACTCACCCTACACTAGGCCCATGGATGCAGGAACCAATATACTTTATTTAGGAATGGGGTATATGTATCACACCGACATGTTCCACGCCATACAGACCTGCAAAACACTCCTACATAACTCATTTATAATGCTCCAGACATACGCTTGCTAATTGTAAAAGTTAAAAATAACTCATAGCACAGCCTACAGACATGCGAACCTCTCGTAAATAATGCAAAACATTTACGTCCAAATAGCCAAACAACTCCTAATTTTCGGAAATAATTACAGTCCATAGGCTCATGGAAGGAGGAAAGAGTGTACTTTATTTATTTGGGACATATCTTTTTGAAACTTTTGCATCTCATAGGTTTCGATATGTACAGCTGACATAAGTCAGGTTCTGAACTCCAGTAGTGCACAACGCGTGGCAACACAACCACACCCATCAAGATATTCATTCAAATCCAGACCTCTAACTCCTCTATAGATAAATTTGTCCAGTTATTTGTTGACTCAGTCACAGTCTGAACAGATTGCAGTTTTTGCGCAAAAACCACTCAGACTGCACTGTGCTGCTCGGGGAAGTAAGGAAGGACTGCACTCGATTAATTTGGAGCCCTTTTATTTAGTCATAGAGTATATTTGTCACAAAACACCCGCACTGATCCGACTGTGGTCATCTGACACAGGCCACAAACATGTAAACAACTCCTAATTTCACCACACAATAGCAAACAGCTCCTAAATAATGCAGTACACAATATCAGCAGACGAGCACTGTACTCTTAAACACTCCAAGTAAAGGACAGCACAGTGCACAGACATGCTCGCAAAATAGTGCAACAGACGCACCCAAACACCCCCAGCTGCCAAACCGACCAAAAATCTCTGTTCGCCCTCCCCCAAACATGACCTCAACACAGTCGCATTTGCGCCTTACACCGGAGAAATTGATATCGCCTATGCGCCTTAGATTACACTCCAAGGCAGGCCGCGAGCACGCGCGGTCGCCGGGGAAAGGGGTTCCAGAGCCTCCAGCCATGTTCAGCTTCTGAGCGCTCGTGACAGCTGACCAGAAAGGGCACTCTCCTCTGACACATGTGAAAGCTGCATTGTTCTTCTCATGTATACCGCCGGCGTTTCAGGTCTGAACCTGCCTTTACGTCTATTGTCAGAATAGCCCATAGCTCGTTGACACACATGATTAACGCGGCCGGGAAAACATTTACTACTCGCATGCAACCGAGATGGTGACGGAAAACCAATCACTCTGATCTGCGCCGCAGGCGCGTGTAATCATTGAGAACACTCTATTTATTTTTTTGAACATTATTTAACCATACAGTATATCTGTCACCCTATCACAAAACACCCACCCAAATGTGCCCTGCGCCATGTTGCACAGTCCACAGACACGCACCCAATCATAATTTCAGTACACACTATAGCAAACTGCTACTCAATATTCCTCACACAGATGTGTAGGTACGCTCAGTACTCGTAAACTATCCTAATAACGCATAGCAGAGCGTGCAGATCCGCTCGCAAAATAACTCAACAGACGTGCGCAGGTACTCCCCCTCCGCACCCTGCCCACAGGATCGTGAATTCACTCATCTGTCCGATTTCAGACCTCGCACAGCCCCTGCTCGGCTGCCACAAGCGTGAGTTGGCGCGGTCAACACGCTCGTCAGCTGTCAAAGCACACACATACGTCCGTCCAGGACCGCAATCCGTCACAGCCCAGAGCTGCGACCACCGAATGCGGGTGAAAGTCAACTTTATATCAACATAGAATAATTCCAAAGCACAGCCCCCATATGCTAGACACATCATAGCAGCAGCACATGTCTTTACCTTCTATGACACACTGCGCATTGCTCCTGACACGACATTACACGGCCCTTTAACTAATCATAACTACACGTCCCAGCTCTCGTCTCGTCGCGTGACCAGCCATCTAAAACCTTCTCAATATCAATCTTACTTTACAACATTTAAAAGAAAAAAGATCTAATTTACTCCTCCCACCGCACCTAACCTCACACCTGTTCCACCATCAACATACACATACGTCCTCAACCCTATCTTGATGCTCATATATCACCCCACAAACCATTTCCATCAATCAATTTACCATTCTCGTACCCTCTTTTCGAATTACAAACGTAGCCTCTATCTAAACACCAATCAACTCATCTTTCTCGCACTTTCAACACTAAAATTAATTTTACACACACCCAGAAGCACCAAACGCAATTAAAGGATCAACCTTTTATACAAAGCATCAAGCAGATACGACACTCACACCAATATTCAAAGCCTGGTCCATATTTACCACCTCAACCTTTAATTAAATATTATTACCATTCCATCAACTTTCTGCCAGCGCTCGATTTGGACCTATTTTGCCTCTCTTAACTGTTGTCACTAGCGGTCGAATGTCACTATCTATAGATTGCATAAATTTCCACACAAAAAAAAAAAAAAAATCTCGCCCAGCCGTTTAGAGAATCCCATATCCGAACACATAGCATCATTCAACTATCACTTGCTCTTATCTAATAACTCATCCATCAACTCTGGGGGCAAGGTCACCCCTTTCTTTCTTTCTTTCAGCAGCAGACAGCTATTTTTTACAGTGGTAGCTAAACTGCACCATCAACTTAACATCACAATTGCGAAACATATCTTCAAATAGGTAAACACTCTTACTCAATTACACAGTGGTCCCACTGAGGAAATGATCTTCAGTATTATACTTCTTAATCCAATAACCACCAAACCAAGTACTAAATGCTCAAACTAATTCCATAGCGCCATAGAAAGCGAGCGTCCGAGCACTGGTGGCGGCATGTCAAAGCGACGTATCTGTCCATCTAAACAGCCGTCCACTCAGCCCCAGGACCAGCATGTTCAAGTGGGCTCTCTCTATACCCGCTCTCCAGCTATTGTCTAACGACATACACTGCACAAATGGACTCCTGAATAGCACAGATCTCTATCTCCCCCTTGCATCTCCAGCAGGACAAGTAGACAGTGTCTCCCCCAGCCAGCAAACCCGACGTCATTCACCCTTCCCTGACAATTTCCACTCACAAATCTTAAACACTCGCATATATAAAACCATATTCATTCCTGCCAAAACTCACTTAATAATAAAAAAGCATTCTCCCTTTCTAAGCACAGATGAGTATGCATTTATCTTCACCCATCTGATCTCTGCAATTTAAGTTGGAGAAAGACATATGTATTACCTTCTTCAGCCTGTATAGAAACAAGACGACCTCAATTACTGCAACAGGACCTTGTTTTGACCATTCGCCGGACATGAGCGCAATGTAGTACACCCCAAACTAGATACAAGTACAACAGATCCTCAACACCCAATCATCTTTATCCTCTACCATCAAACAGTGAAAAAAAATTACCAGCTGTAAAAGCTCATCATATTTGCAAGTCACGAAGGCACCAATGTGATCCATCGCCAGCGAGGACAAACCCAATTCAGAATACTCTCCCCGAATAACTCAGAGTGCGACCATCCTAGAATTCCTAACAGCTCACCAAGTCAGACACCTCAAACTGCAGCTGCCTATATGAACAAGATCATATTAAATATACAGACGCTGCACAGACCACTTTAAAATTTGATGACCCATACTCTAAGTGAATGAGAAGCTACCTGTGACCCTTGTTCAAACTGTGTTTTCTAACACGCTTTTGCACACTGACAAACATTTCGTCTTTCTGCCGCGACTTCGAAGTCAGTTTCTGATTCTAAACAGACATTAACACGGACTGATGCACGGCCTCTCACTAGAAACTATACCTTGCACCTTGCATACAGAAAACAGAGCAAGCGCTCTCCGAATGTGGAGGTGACTGGATACGCCTTGGTTACATTTAGAGGCAGTTTTAGAACACAGAACGATAGCTTATGTCGCAGTCACATGGATGGATTTGACATAAAATCGAAAGAAAAGAGAAAACTGATTAGCGTAAAGGTGTAAACTAACCTAATATACACCGAAATGCGGTGAAAATGAGAACGTACTTGCTTATCTTCTGGTTTGCAGGGGGGAATTTGTACATGGAGTCAAGTATGCGGCAACAAGAGGAATGTAGGAAAACGACGACATCGAAGCGAGCGGAATAAGGAAAGTAGTCAATTTTTTTTCGTTGAGTTCGTATTATAGTGTATGTCTACTGAGGTAGCAGTGATACACGCGAGTTGAATGCTGTATTTGATGCAGTTCAGGAGGACAGAGGATCATTCACGTCTAAACCTACTCACTATGCGTTAAATGATAACAGAGAGTGTACGGGATGATCGATTGAGACAGAGCTGCAACTAGGTACGATTAAAACGTTGACTCATTTATTCTACAGAAGGACAAGTTGCTGAAGGTCGATTTTTTCTTTGCAGTATTGTATTTGGATGCTTTAGCCACGTGATATAGCCTGCATTCTAGTCGTATGCGGCTACGTGTTCTGTATGTGGTTTAAAGCACTGTCTACTTGCTATAGTTTACGGTGAACCCGTCGGTCATCGGAGGACTTCCATCTCATGTGTGATGAAAGTTGACACATTCCTCTAAACGCACTTTGATTTATGCGATCCCCACCCTGTCGCATGCTTGGTGTTAAATCGAGAGTTCAGCGTCATACCTAAGTTAGCTGTGGATATTTGTGAGCGGCTGTAATCATTGTGTACACACTTACCTGACAGATGGGTGTTTACAGAGTTGGTGACGGGATGACTTGTAATTTTCACATGTTGGACGTTGCTGTTATGCGTATCTGTTTGCTTATAGGATGTACCGGCTGCTAATAACTATCATTTTTATATAGAACTGATGGAGTAATAGTATAATTTCTGACTCGTGATCGGATGTGATCATTGGACACTAGACGTATCTCCAGGGCTATATTGGGCTCGTATCATAGAAAGGAAAAGTTTTACGATTGGGGGAGAGATAGCTCAGCGTAGGGGAACCAGGGAGAAGGATGTATGTCTGACAGGACGGAAAAGTAAGCGATCTAAGGTTATCACCCGTTTTTAAGTGCTGAACGTTCTAGTCTTAGGAGTGTGTGTGTTTATGTTCTCTCTCTCTCTCTCTCTCTCTCTCTCTCTCTTTCTCTCTCTCACTCTCTCTCTCTCACTCTCTCGCTCTCTTACCGGAACCTTCGATGCACCAATCCTGGACTCTAGAACAACACCTTACACATGATAGATTGGATGACATACTTAAAAATGTGTCGAACAACGTTGAGTATAAATACTTCTCCGTTCTTGTTCTTCTTAACTGTATGCTATTAAATTTAGGCACTTTGAGATCTGTTACTATAGATAGATATGGTGTGCTACATTTCGAGAAATGTGGTGCACTTGGATGGGTTAGGACTAGGAAAGCTCTATTCAGTCAAGAGAGGAATAACTGGGTAGGGATGTTGCGGGGTAGGTTGGTCAATGCCAACGCTCTGCTATGCGTTATTAGGATAGTTTACGAGTACTGAGCGTATCTACACATCTGTGTGAGGAATATTGAGTAGCAGTTTGCTATAGTGTGTACTGAAATTATGATTGGATGCGTGTCTGTGGACTGTGCAACATGGCGCAGGGCACATTTGGGTGGGTGTTTTGTGATAGCGTGACAGATATACTGTATGGTTAAATAATGTTCAAAAAAATAAATAGAGTGTTCTCAATGATTACACGCGCCTGCGGTGCAGATCAGGGTGATTGGTTTTCTGTCACCATCTCGGTTGCATGCGAGTAGTAAATGTTTTCCCGGCCGCGTTAATCATGTGTGTCAACGAGCTATGGGCTATTCTGACAACAGACGTGAAGGCAGGTTCAGACCTGAGACGCTGGCAGTATACATGAGAAGAACAATGCAGCTTTCACATGTGTCAGAGGAGAGTGCCCTTTCTGGTCAGCTGTCACGAGCGCTCAGAAGCTGAACTTGGCTGGAGGCTCTGGAACCCCTTTCCCCACCGACCGCACGTGCTCGCGGCCTGCCTTGGAGCGTAATCTAAGACGCATAGGCGATATCAATTTCTCTGGTGTAAGGCGCAAATGCGACTGTGTTGAGGTCATGTTTGGGGGGGGGGGGGGCGAGCAGAGACTTTTGGGCAGCTGGGGGTGTTTGGGCGCGTCTGTTGCACTATTTTGCGAGCATGTCTGTGCACTGTGCTGTGTTTTACTTCGAGAGTTTAAGAGTGCAGAGCTCGTCTTCTGATACTGTGTACTGCATTATTTAAGAGCTGTTTGCTATTGTGTGGTGAAATTAGGAGTTGTTTACGTGTTTGTGGCCTGTGTCAGATGACCACAGTCGGATCAGTGCGGATGTTTTGTGACAAATACTCCATGACTAAATAAAAGGGCTCCAAATAAATCGAGTGCAGTCCTTCCTTACTTCCCCGAGCAGCACAGCGCAGTCTGAGTGGTTTTTGCGCAAAAACTGCAATCTGGTCAGACTCTGAGTGAGTCAGAGAATGAGATTTTCACTCTGCAGCGGAGTGTGCGCTGATATGAAACTTCCTGGCAGATTAAAACTGTGTGCCCGACCGAGACTCGAACCATTTGCCTTTCGCGGGCAAGTGCTCTAGCATCTGAGCTACCGAAGCACGACTCACGCCCGGTCTCACAGATTTACTTCTGCCAGTATCTCGTCTCCTACCTTCCAAACTTTGCAGAAGCTCTCCTGCGAACCTTGCAGAACTAGGAAGAAAGGATATTGCGGAGACATGGCTTAGCCACAGCCTGGTGGATGTTTCCAGAATGAGATTTTCACTCTGCAGCAGTGTGTGCGCTGATATGAAACTTCCTGGCAGTCTGAGTGAGTGAGTCAACAAATAACTGGACAAATTTATCTGTAGAGGAATTAGAGGTCTGGATTGGAATGAATATCTTGATGGGTGTGGTTGTGTGGCCACGTGTTATGCGCTACTGGAGTTCAGAACCTGACTTATATCAGCCGTACATATCGAAACCTATGAGATGCAAAAGTTTCAAAAAGATATGTCCCAAGTAAATAAAGTACACTCCATCCACCTTCCATGAGCCTATGGACTGAAACTATTTCCGAAAATTAGGAGTTGTTTAGCTATTTGGACGTAAATGTTTTGCATTATTTACGAGCAGTTCGCATGTCTGTAGGCTGTGCTATGAGTTATTTTTAGCTGTTAACAATTAGCAAGCGTATGTCCGGAGCATTATAAATGAGTTATGTAGGAGTGTTTTGCAGGTCTGTATGGTGTGGAACATGTCTGTGTGATACATATACCCCATTCCTAAATAAAATAAATTGGTTCCTGCATCCATGGGCCTAGTGTAGGGTGAGTCCTTTCACTCAAACGTGTAGGAAGAGGTTGAGTGCTGGTGGCATAGTTTAGTGGTGATGAGCTTTGTTTGTAACAATTTTCTTAGGTTGCTGGCAGAAGCGAAAGTGAGCTTTGTTTACTGGCAGATTTCAAACTTGGCGCTGGTCCCTACGAGGAAGTGGAGGTCGGGTGGCTGAGGTGCCCTTTCTTTCCAACAATTTTGTTAGGTTGGTAGAGAAAGCGGAAGCGATCTTTCTTTACTGCCAGAATTCAAACTCGGCGCTGGTTCCTAGGAAGGGTTGGCTGTCTGGTCCTTGAAAAGTAGTTGAAATTAGGTAGTTGAACACCTTTGTTACGTATATGAAATTGTAAATTGAATTATTTAATCTGATTAAAACTGAAATGGAATTAAGTACTTAGGTAATTGATAGGTTAGATGAGCGATGTGGGAGTTAGCATATTTACAGAAGACTATGTCTGTTGCGTGTATGGAGGGTGTGTGACGTAAGCATGGCGGCGGCGCAGCGATTGTCCAGTTATAACGCGCACGCGAGAGAGAGTCAATTAGCGAGCGTTCTAGTGCCGAACATACGTGCTGTTATACATTCATGGTGGATTCCACTGTCGAGCAAACTTTGCCGCCAAAATTGTAGCACTGTGTTCTCTCTCGCACAAGGACACATGGTGGACGGTGAGCTGTCGGCATCGACAGGTTTGAATGTGCCCAGGAAAACAAACTTTGCGCCAAAAGTATGGCAGGGAATGGCCGACCGTTGTGTGATTCAGCTCCGAGGCAAACAATTTTGACGGGAAATGTGCGGAGGCGACGAATACACGTGGTGAGCGGACAAGGGACTGCTGTGACGTCAAACTTGGCAAGTTCCAGCGTGTCCAGTGGAAACATGCTTACGACGTGGGAGCGATCGCTGGGCTCGCCCCCAGCGTACCGGCAGTCCAGCACGAGAGACCGCCTCACGTGACAGGCGTCGGCTGTGGCACCGCGCGCTGGCCAGGGGGTGGCGAGGATTTGAACTAATTCAGTTGGAGCGCGGACGTCGTGGTGACTGCACTGCGGTATCAAAGATGTGTGCTGATTGTGTTGGAGAACAAGTGATGACCGTACTGCTTGAAATAAAGTCTTCAGTCCCTTCCTTCCCGCCTGCAAAATCAAAGGACGTGACTTAGGTTACTATAAGTGCAGTTTATTATTTGACGCGATTCTGATAGGTTACCAGTGAAAACAGATAAGTGAGGGAGAAAGTTCGTACGTGTGATCGATTATGGTGTTGGGATTTGAACTTGTGATAGATTTTTGTTATGGATGTAAGGAAAATGGCTTTCTCGCCGAGAAAACCGGACATCTTGAACAAATAATAAATGATAATAATAAATAGAAGTACAGTTTTCGAGACATTATCATGTTGAAATTTGAATTTGGCGCAATTTTCTAGTAGAGGTAGGCCTATAATAATAAATAATAATAATAATAATAAATGATAATAATTGATAATAAATGATAATGAATGATAATAAATGATAATGAATAATAATAATGACAAGTACAGTATTGCATGCATTATCCTATTGAAATTCAAACTTCCCGCCATATTTTCTTCTGGAGGCTTAGGTTTGTTGACATAGTACAATTGGTCTATTTTCCCGCCAAAATTCAAAATTCCCGCCATTTTTCTGAAGGTTAGGTTAGTGGACGTAGCACAATTGGCCTATTTTTCTGCCAAAATCCGCCATCTTGGATGACATGCGCTGTTGCCAAGTCCACATGCCACCATCTTGGGTGACTTCATCACCACCATCCTGAATAAATTTGGCAACAATGCAGCATGTTGTTGTACGAACCTTGCCCCACTACTGATGGCAGTTGTTTGGCTGACTGGTCGTTTGGTTGCGGTTGTGCGGCTGACGCAGCTTGTGCAGCCAGTAGTTGTTGTACCGGTGTCAGTAGGGTAGCGATTTGGTAGTTCTGAAACTGAAAAACTTGTGTTAGATCCATCACATTTTCCACCAGCAGCTGAGGCGCGGGAGCAGGCGGTGGAAGGAGCAGGGAATCCACGGTTTAGACCAATACGTTATATCAAAAAGCAAGAAAGGCCTCTGAAAAGAGGAATTTGATTAGTTCTGCGGCTCCTTTCCTGGAATACATACAGGTACGCAAGAAACACTTGAACATGATCACCCCTGCAAGCTAAAGTACAGGAGAAGCAAGCTAAATTTTGGCCAAGTTGATTAACTTCGATCGCCACTGAATTATCCTTGTTCACCACTGTAATGTCTTGCACCACAAGGAAGCAAGGGAGAGGATGTTTTTATGGGTGGCTGGGATCCGTGCAACAAAAATGCAGACGTGGATTAACGCGGTTCTTTATGTAGATGAACTGAGAACATTACTTAAACTGAATGGAGTACAAGCTCATCAGTAATAGTACTCTTGCAGACTGATGTAAAGTACAATTCTGGTTAAGGTAAACTACTCCCTCTATAGTCACTAATTTGGTTGCTGTGTACTGTCGTAGCCTGTGATGAGCTAAATGTGCTCTGCGAGTAAAGTGACAGAAGCCGAACTGGATGAGTGAGTGAGTGAGCAAGACCTTCTGCTCAGTGGCGGCTGCCTAAATACGTGCTGTCGAGAGGGTGTTGGCGGCGTGTTGCTTGTTGGTGTGTCTGTGGCCTCCCTCGTGATGAGCACACTTGATCCAGTGGCTACTAATCGACCCTCACGCTTTATCTTTACCGACCAGTGTGCTGGCAACAGCTTACGCCCGCACAATTATGTTAGGAGATTGAGTTACAAGATATGCTCTCATGATATTTTTTTTATGCCCCAGTGAAACGGGACCTGCCATAGTGTACAAAACAACAACGTCCTCGTGAATTATAGCTTGTTGTTACTTAATGTAAAATGATCGTGCTTCTTGCGACATGTGAACTAATGGCGTGAAAGGCTGTATTGTCTGTCATTTCATGTGTCTGAAATATCTGTAATGTCACGTATATGGCAATTAATTTACAGACATTGATTTGAATGCCAGGGACGCTCTCAAACAATGTAATTTTGTTCATCAAACTGAAAGAAATCGCTTAACATAGCTGTTTCTTTTTTCTTTGTAGTTTCTTTTTCTTAACTCTGATGAAAGATTCGAAATAACAAGGGCGTTCTGCAGTGATCAATAGTTTACATAGCAAAATAGTGGAATTTTTTTTCCTATTTTACACAGAGTGGGCATGTACAGGAGTTGTGAGGTAAGTTAATACAGGTGTCAGACGTATCGCTGTAGAGCTCTGACATCGGCGGCAGTGGTGTAGTAGTTTTTTTTTTCATGGAGCTGGATGTCACAAAATAATGAGAGGCGGGGAAGAGAGATGTGAACTGCGTCCTGCATGCCAATGTGCACAGCAGTTTATAATTCGAACGTAAGGAATGCTCGCAAACTATACCGATTTTGCTCATAAAACTAGAAGAAAACAGAGTGCGCCTATTTTCAATGAAACAAGGCTGCTTTTTACTGTCGTTGTGATAGTATCTTTATAATAGATGCTTGTGTATAAGAGGTGCATTGACGTTAATAAAACTGTTACACTGAAATGTCTTTCCTCGCAGAACGGCGAGCAATCGGTCATGGGGGGGATGGTGTGGCGCAGCTGCTCTTTTAGACAAACAGCAGGCAGTCGGTATGGCTCTCGTTTATCTCGCGTTGTTCTGTGGCCCACTGACCCCCCCCCCCCCTCCTCAAAGCCACGTGCGCCGCTGGAGATGCAGCATCCGACTGTGGCAGGCCTAACACTCTGCTCCCAGATATGGCGGGGGCTGTGGGCAGCAGAGCTGGAGGCAGCTGCCCATTTCCCAACCAGCGGACGTTACAAACAGCGATCTTGAGAGTTCTCTGGAATGTCGTTGTTGTTCCAGGGGAGCCAGTCTTTTTGAGAAATGCGTTTAACAGTTTGCAGGAAGCGTCCTGTTCTTTAGTCTTTTGTCCATCTGTGACTGATTTCCACAGACCGCAGACAGTATATCACTGCCACCAGATGAATCTCTTTGTGGACCATCAGCGATAGGATAGATCTGGCGATAACGGGTAGTAGGAAGGGGGGGGGGGGGGGAGGTAAGGCTGGCTCTCGGCTGCATAGTTTGTAACCACAAATCAAGGAGAATACAAAATGCAGCTGCCTCCCCTCTCTCCTACTACGATCTTTTAAAGTCGTTTTTTGCGGTAGTAGTGTTATTATGATTTTTCCAATTCCCAGTACATGTGTTGCATTATGACCCTTTGTTTATGAGTGCTTCTTTTTTCCCGACAATTTCTATGTATAATTAGAACAGTGAAACACTTTTTGCTGCTCTATCCCTTCTTATTATGTACAAGTTACATAGTAGCTATGCCAAGGTAACCTCTCAGGGACAGTGGAATAGGATGAATTTGTCGAAATAAAGAGAGCACATTTATTTGAATTTCGAGCAGCAAGGTGTTTGTCGAGCAATGCAGTGGAAAGTGTCTATAGTGAACTCCGACGTCAAACAGTGATAGGCACAATCCCCTACTGTTTATTTACATGTAATAAACTCATTAAACTCTTCTCTGTCCAATACCAACATCTCGTTAGTTGAGCACAATTCCCGCCAGCTTGTACTTGAAGGGATCATTCTATGTAGAGTTTGAGTATGTCTGCCACTAGTTTTGAGTGACATTGTAAATTTCTTTTTCCTAGCAGGATAACACCATTTCCATGACATCGTCAAATTTAGATCAGTATTGCGATATTAGTACTCCTTATGTATCGCTATGCATATAGATGTTAATTAAGGTGCCCTGTATAGGGGAGTGCACTTGACTTTTCTGCCCAGAAGGAGCAGGGTTTGAGTTTTGGAAAGGGCACTGCCATTTTAATTTTCCCGTCAATTCCCGAGTGGGGAAGTGGGAGCGGACATCAGCAAAGCTTTGTGTTAAAGAAATTTCCGCCATTTTTGAAGTTCCCACCATTTTTTGAATCTCCCACAGAAATTCACAATTCCTGCCGAAATTCCTGCTAATAGGTCAGGTGCGTGAGGAGGAGGTGGAGGGGAAGAGAAGAGGAGGGGGGAAAGACCCAAGTGCCAGCTGGGAAAGATCCATGAAGTAATGGGATGGAGGGGGTAATTAATTGATCGATTAATTAATTTGCATATCAATTTGACATCAAAACTGGGGTTGGAGCCCCATTGCCCCACTGCTGTTGTGTGAAGTATTAATGCAAGCAAATTATTGTTATTATTACGATGCCAAAACTTCTTTGTCCTCTTATTGGCCGTCTAGATCATGTAAAGCCAACGGTTTTGCCGCAGTGGCAACACTAGTTCCTGTCAGATCACCGAAGTTAAGCGCCGTCGTGCTGGGCTGGCACTTGGATGGGTGACCATCCGGTCTGCCGAGTGCTGTTGGCAAGCGGGGTGCACTCAGCCCTTGTGAGACAAACTGAGGAGCTACTTGATTGAGAAGTAGCGGCTCCAGTTTCTGACATACGACCGGGAGAGCGGTGTGCTGACCACATGCCCCTCCATATCCGCATCCAGTGACGCCTATGAGCTGAGGATGACACGGCGGCCGGTCAGCACCGGTGGGCCTTCGTGGCTTGTTCGAGAGGAATTTAGTCTCGTTTAGTTTGAGATCAGGTAAAACTTGAATTCGTCTTCATTTCTTTGTTTTTCCTATTTTTCATGCGCTCCACTTTCTACCCATGTTATCTTTTACTTAGTTTTGTCCATGATGCTCACGATTTATTGGTTCTTCTGCCTTGAAGGATTCCTAAATTTAGTATTTTACTCTTAAAAGATTTCTCGCTGTTATATCCGAGCCGGCCGGTGTGGCGGTGCGGTTCTAAGCGCGTCAGTTTGGAACCGCGTGACCGCTACGGTCGCAGGCTCGAATCCTGCCTCGGGCATGGATGTGTGTGATGTCCTTAGGTTAGTTAGGTTTAAGTAGTTCTAAGTTCTAGGGGACTGATGACCTCAGTAGTTAAGTCCCATAGTGCTCAGAGCCATTCGAACCATTTGTCATATCCGAGCCTTTGAAGATGTTCTTCTTTCTAGGTTATTTTCTTATTTCTATAATCCGTGCTATTGTTGATTTCTTTTTCCAGATGTACAGGAATATTTGTTTCGTTAGCCTGTTCGCCTTCATTTAGTAGAGGTGTCCAAAGATCAACGTTTGCTTTGCTGTCGTATCTTATATTTCCTGTATACTCTCATAGATCTCCATAAGGTCATTGTCCAACCATCTGTAGTTTGCATTGCACCCCTCATTTTTCAATAATAAGTTTTTCAAGTACCTTTACTCTGTTGAGCTTATAGTTCATCTTTAAGTATTCATTCTGGTCTTGTCTGAAACAGCCAGAACATCTCCTTGGAAGAAATGAGCCAAGGACACTTGCAACGACTCAAACGAATCGAATTCGCTAAAACAAGATGAAAAACACTTTTGCCTAAAACGGATAGTACTTTTACTAAGTGACAGTGCAGAAAACTTCTGAATAATATTCTAGAAAAGAATTACACAATAATTTCATTTCCAAAACCAGGTCCACATTCTTCCAAAGTTGTAGAGAATGTTAATGAAAAGACAAAATATTCCAGTAAAACTGACAGTGTAGTTGTGCTTGCTGGAGCAAGCGACAGCTACAATGAAGAGAGACCATACCTATTTCGAAACACTGTTAATGAAGTAATACAAAACACAGTGCAGACGGAATTAATATTGTGTACAATACCATATAGTATCGACATTCAGCAAAGACCATCCATTTATAAATTAAACAGCCAAATAATGAAAGCAGCATCTTGCAGTAATTGACATAAAAACGTTCATCAGCAGAAATTGTTATACAAGATATGGGCTGAATATGGCGTCTAAAGGAAAATCAGCTTTGTGTAACAGACTGAAAGCGGAGCTGGTAAGTGAGACAGAGAAAAATTCATCATCAAAAGCAAGAAACAAATCTGTGGAAGCCAAAACAGTTATCAAACATTCAAGCAGAAACTGGCTCTAAGCACTATGGGACTTAACATCTGAGGTCATCAGTCCCCTAGACTTAGACAGACTTAAACCTAACTAACCTAAGGACATCACACACATCCACGCCCGAGGCAGGATTCGAACCTTCGACCGTAGCAGCAGCGCGGTTCCGGACTGAAGCGCCTAGAACAGCTCGGCCACAGAGGCCGGCGTTCCAAGCAGAACAACAACAACAACAACAACAAGCACCGGCATAGAAACTGTCATTATCAGCTTCAGCACGCCAATACCCACCAGTAGCAGTAGAGGACCTGACTGCTTCGACAGCAGTAGCAACAGCAGGATCACCACTATCTGAGACAGCATCCAGTCCAGCAGAAGCAGCTAGAGGAGAACCGATCAGAAGAAGAGTGACACAAGCATTATGAGTAGCAGCAGCATTCAAGAAGGAAGAATGGTCACCAGTAACCGAGACAGTAACAGGATCAAGTGTAGCAGCACAAAGGAGTTCTGTAGCGGCAGCAGCTGTTCCTCATAGCATGTGCCTGACACCACGAAACTCTTTAACTCCAAATGGAGATTTTTTATGGTATCATCGCAGAAAGGGGAAGGTTCCAGTCAGTGTGTAAGTAATGTAGTCCATTCCAATAAATGTCATACAGTCTATTCCAATAAATGTCAGTGCTACCAGCACATCAGCTCGTTATGGTCTCCTGTTAGGCGGCGAGGAACTCACTGGGCACACACCTCGAGTACCCTAACTAGTGCGCGAGTGTGTCAGCACTAACAACAGAGACGTCCAGTTATGCAGTGAGGTGTCTGGTTGTGATCTGTCGACCACCTCGAATGAGAGTGTCCGCACATTTCGACATTGGAGGAGTTATAGCTTTGTGCGGCTGGCCGGCACGCAGGCGATCGGACACGTTTGTGCAGTCTTGTTGCGATTGTGACAGACACATTGCCCAACGACTCACCGTGCTTTTGTTCACTGCCAGATCTCTGTAGACATACTACAAATGCTTATGAATATCTGTGATTCTATGGTTTTCCGCCAGAAGAAATTCAGTAACAGCTCTCTGCTTGCAACGTACCTCCGTCACAGATGCAATTTTGAAGGCTATGTAAACTGCCGCCACCTATTCGATCTTCATGAAATTATAGAGGCTGAAGCGGGAATATTCAGTGATGTCCCACAACAAAATCCGCAGTTTCTAAACGAAATTGTCCGAGAAAAAAGTGCTGCATTACTTTTTTTTTTTAAGTGGTGGTGCTGATGTCTGATCAACTTTGTTGATTTTTACTTCTACAGGGAATGGAAAGGGTAAAAATTTTCGCTTTATTTATTCTTCTTTCAGCTTCAGTTTGGGCACAAAGAGGGGTCCTCGAACTCGCTGCTTTTGGTGTGTGTTTGAAAACAGTGTGTATAAGTGCTAAAGGACTTTATGTCCTTAAATTATGGAGAATTACGTAGGGATAACATTATGGAGGCTCAAATACTATCACCTTCGGTACTTGCTTGAGGGTTCTACCGTACCTACTGTGGTGAGTTATGGTGTGTCCAACTTCCGAAATAAGGTTCGTGCCTTCTCCATGACCTTGTCTGAGAGATAAGATTCGCTTAAGGCTCGATGAATATCACGATTCCGGATCCACCATTGGGCTCCAGTGATCCATCGTAGGCATCTGCTTTGTATAACCTGTAACTTCGTGTAGTTAGTGGCACACGTAGTACCCCAAGAGGTAGATCAATACAATATAGACGGTTCGCCTGTGGCGTGGTACAGCTAGAGTTTCGTGCGTTGGCTGAGGTATGAGCTCTTCGGAAATGGGAGGAGAGCTCCCAGCATTTTGAGGCCAGACGTCTTCTTCTCCATAATGTGATGACTATACAGCAGTTTGGCGTCCAGATACACTCCAAGGTATTTTACAGTTGTTGCCCAGGGGAGTGGCTGGTCTGATATCCGTAGGCGTTCATTGACGATGGGTCTCCGACGTGTGAAGACAATAACTTTGTTTTCTCTGCATTGGTCGTTATTTTGTTCCTGTGGGTCCAGTGGTCCACTAAATCTAGTTGGCGCTGCATCCGTGTGACGAGGTGGTCCATTCTGGTGCCTGCAGTCAGGAGAGCTGTGTCGTCGGCATAGAAATTGGCAGTAACATGTGGCACCGTCGGGAGGTCGTTAATGTATAAATTAAACAGCAGTGGAGATGTGACTGATCCTGGTGGAAGTCCTTCGAGGACAGGCCGTGTTGTCGAATTCTTGTCATCAATGCGAACATATAATCTGCAATCCTGGAGAAAATTGTCGAGAAGTTTTAAATAGCAGTCTGGCAGGGGAGTGGTACGTCTGAGCTTGACGATCAAGTTGCGTCGCCATACTTTATCGTAAGCCTTCTCTATATTTTTTCTTGTTGTAATTGTCTTGGGTAGATTCCATGATGCGTAGTAGTTCGCTGCATTACGTATTGAATGCCCCACGTATACAACATGTTTGAATTGTTTTGTACTTAACAGTGCTCAGAGAACATCTAATTTTTAGAAGCAACTTTTTTGAGTTCTTCTTTTTTTAAAATTTTGTCAGCTGCTTTAGGAAATTGATGTCTGGGCACAGACTCTCATTTCCTATAGATACAGAGTGCGTAACAAATCCAATAATAACTCAAATTCATTGCAGTCATTTCCACAAGTGTGGAAAAGAACGACTCGGTGAGAGTGACATCTGCTGGCAGCTGTAGGTACCTGATGGCCCGACGTCACGAGCCGCGACCCCAGGAAGCTCAGGGTTTACGTCGGATGTACGAAAGACCTACAGATCGCAGTAAACAAATAAGGACACATTTCTCTGGTATTGTCCGTGGATACAGCATGTAGTAAACATCTGTTAGTGTTATTTCTGTAAATTGTATTCACAGTTTAATGAAACAAGCTTGTCTTTTGATAAGTTTGTGAAATTCTTTTACATTGTAGTTTCGTCTTTTCACTTACCAGCAAGCGTATTATTCCACATTGGAAATGGCAGGCATGATCTTCTGTTATGGTCTGGAAAATGCACTGCCGAAAAAAATGATGGCAACACCAAAAAATAATTAATGTAGAGTAATGAAATTTCGGGAATACACTTGTCCAGGTGACATATTTAAGTGGTTAATATTGCAAGATCACGGGTTAATGTAAGTGCGAAATAAGCCATTGCAAATTTAAAATACACTGTACATTAGTAACCGGTACAATGGCCTTAATGTTGACTGTAAGCGTGCAAACGCAGATGCATTCTGCTGTACATGTGGGATTGAGTTCCGTGAGTGTTGCCCTTGGTGGGTCAATACAGGCACGGTTAAAATGGTTGTGGATAACAATGGAGTTATTGTCCGATGATGTCCCATATGTGCTCAATTGGAGACGGATCTGGTGATCTAGTAGGCCAATACATGTCGATACTCCATAGAACATGCTGGATTACAATAGTGGTATGTGGTCTAGCGTTATACTGTTGGAAGACGCTGTTCATGAATGGCAGCAGCCGCGCGGGATTAGTCGAGCGGTCTAGGGCGCTGCAGTCACGGACTGTGCGGCTGATCCCGGCGGAGGTTCGAGTCTTCCCTTGGGCATGGGTGTGTGTGTTTGTCCTTAGGATAATTTAGGTTTAAGTAGTGTGCAGGCTTAGGGACTGATGACCTTAGCAGTTAAGTTTGACACACATTTTTGAATGGCAGCACAACAGGTAGAATCAGCAGAATAATGTACAAATTTGCAGTCAGAGTGCATGGGATAACCACGAGAGTGCTCCTGGTGTCATACGAAATCGCACCCCAGCCGATAGCTCGAGGTGTAGGTCCAGTGTGTCTAGCATGCAGACAGGCTGGTCGCTGCCCTCAACTGGCCTCCTCCTAACCAACACACGGCCATCACTGGCACTGAGGCAGAACCAGCCTTCATGAGAAAACACAACAGACCTCCACTCGGCCCTCCATCTCATTTGGCGCCACTGAAGTCACAAATGGCGGTGGTTTGGGGTCAAAGCAATACACGTTACAGCGCGTCTGGCTCGGAACTGTTCTTTGAACTAACCGATTTGCAACAGTTTGTTGTGTCAGTGTGGTGCCAACTGCTGCTCGAACTGCTGTTGCAGATGCAGTACGCTGCGCCAGAGCCACACACCAAACACGATGGTCTTCCCTCTTAGTGGCTCTCTGGAGCCTGGTCTTCTTGGGACCGTACATTCTCGTGACCCCCGCTCCCAGCAATCAAGCAGAGTGGCTACATTCTTACCATTTCATCCTGCAGTAATGCAGAGGGAACATCCAGTGTCTCGTAGCCTCAAACCAGCCTCGTTTAAACTTAGTGAGATGTTAATAATGGCGTCTTTGTCGCCTTAAATCCGTTCTCAGCCCACCACGTCCAATCTCAAAGATAACTAACGCTGACGAACTCTACAGCGCTCATTTACAGGAAAACTGATTTGCATCCTCATAGTGGCGTTACTTGTGCCACTCTTATGCGACTGGCGCGAAATCTGAATAGAAATAATCTTTCAGATATAGAAATTCGCCTACCAACTTTCGTTTATGTCACACAACTCCTTCCTGGTGTTGCGATTTTATTGGCGTCAGTGTAGAATCAACCGTCTGGCCCATGTACTGTAAGCTGAAAATGCTTCCATTGCACTGGAAAGAGTGTAAGTACGCTGTTTAGGTTTTTATGTTGGTAACGCCACGTAGCGCTCTGTATGAAAATCACTGACTGTGCTGTGTGCAGTCTGTGGCTGTTTTGCATTGTTGGAACATTTGCTATTGGAGTTTTGGGCAGTTGGATGTGAACAGCACGTAGCGTTGAGCAGTTGGAGGTGAGCCGCCAGCAGTGGTGGATATGGGGACAGAGATTGCGGAGTTTTGACTGCGGATGATCTGGACGTGTGTCCATCAAAAAGAGTAAATTTGTAAGACTGGATGTCATGAACTGATATATATATATATAATGACTTTTGAACACTATTAAGGTAAATACATTGTTTATTCTCTATCAAAATCTTTCATTTGCTAAGTATGCCTTTCAGTAGTTAGTGCTGCAGTAGTTTAAATCTTTTATTTAGCTTGCAGTATTGGCGCTCGCTGTATTGCAGTAGTTCGAGTGACGAAGATTTATGTGATGTGAGTGATTCATGAAAGGTATAGGTTACTGTTAGTCGGGGCCATTCTTTTGTAGGGATTATTGGAAGCCAGATTGCGTTGCGCTTAAAAAAAATAAAAATAATAATAAAAAAATTGTGTGTCAGATTAGTGATGATCAGTATAAGTAAAGAGAGAAATGTCTGAGCACGTGCAGTTTCGCTCATCAAATAACGAAAGAGGTTTATCAGCACAGTCATTTATAATTTTTCTAAGGGGAAGTTTCAAGAGCAGAGACAAAACCCGAGTAAAATCATTCCACAAACTTATCAGAAGACAAACTAGTTCCATTAAAACTAATGAATGCACTGCACTTATCTAGAACTGTAAAGATACTTTATACTGGGTTGGTGCATAAGTTAGTAATGTTTCTCCATAAATGTAGTAAACACAACAGATGCACATAACTGTGAGTTTAGTCATCAATAATGTAATCTCGTTCACTGTTTACAACAGTCTGCCAACGCTAGAGTAATTTCTCGATACCACGGCTGTCGAAATCTCATGATTTTGAGTCGGAGCGCATTTCGTCCTGACTTCCCAACCTAGCTCCTGCATAGTGTTTTTTGTCAGTCTATCAGAACGCAGGCGGGCCTTATCGTAGAGTAGCATGACTTCACGCAGTCTTCCTGGTCGTTGTTCATGGGCTGCACCTCAGTTGTGGTGGTTACACCTCGGGAAAGGAATTCGTAGTAAACCACACCGTCGCTGTTCCACCAGCTGTTTTGTGGATACGTGTGGGTCTTTGTACAGGCAGCTGCTGCTTCGTTTTGGGCTCAACCACTCCTTTCCTTGCCTTATGTTAGCATAAAGACACCATTTCTCGTCGCCAGTAGCGGTACAGGATAGGAACAGTCAGTGTTGCTTGTGAGCCAACTGATGAAGAGCAAGCGTAGCCGTGGCCCGTAGAGTATTTTATTCCTTACATCCGATTTTTGAACCTTCCCCATTGCACGCAAATGTCGTATGATTGTGGAGTGATCACGTTTCATCACATTTGTCAGTTTTCAAGTACGCTGACATGGCTCATTGAGGATAAAGGCGTTTATGGGATCTCCATCAAACCACGAAGGTCTTCCTGAACGCGAATAGTCACTAATATCAAGACGACCCTCCTTAAAAGAAAAAAATAACCTTTTGTAAGAGGTCCATGACTAAGGAATTTATTGCTAGGGCACTCGAGCAGATGTAATTTCGATGGATTGTTCACGTGCTGCCTGCGATATGTAAGCTATAAGACAATCGCAGACCAGAGAGCAGTGTTGTATGTAGTAGTAGTTGTCACTGCGGCAGTAGGAGTAGTAACCAGCAGTCGGGTGTATGGAGTTGGCAGGACCGGTCGTGGGGAGCGATGGCGGTGCCTGAGCGGTGTAGTATAAGGTAAAAGCATCTGCGCGCATATGTAATTTGTTACAACTAAATTTGTACTATTGTTGTATCAAGTCCCATGTAAATGTTTAAAAAAATCTTTTATTAATAATCTTTTTTATAAAATTAACTTTTTGACAATCATTCATCTGAATTTAAAGAATTTACTAATTTCTGCAATCCATGGTCATCCCGATTATCATAAAGAAAAATCAGTTGTTTCTTTTTATATATGACGAAACTAGCGGCTAGCATTGCACTCGGCTGTGAATCTAAACTGGTAAACTTGGATGTCAGCAGTGTTGCGTCATGGCCCTGAAAGATCATTCTGAATAAATTGAAAATTCTTAGCTCAATGAAGTCGCTGGATAACGCCTATATGTCTGCTCCTATAAGAAATTTTTCTGGCTCAGTCCAGTGCAATGCTGGCCGCTAGATTTGTCGTGTATAAAAAGAAACAACTGATTTTTCTTTACGATAATCGGGATGACCATGGATTGGAGAAATCAGTAAATTCTTTAAATTCAGATGAATGATTATCAAAAGTTAATTTTTATAAGAAAGATTATTATTAAAAGATTTTTTTAAAACATTTATATGGGACTTGATATAACAATAGTACAAATTTAGTTGTAACAAACTACATATGGGCGCAGATGCTTTTACCACCTTATACTACGTCGCTCAGGCACCGCCATCGCTCCCCACGACTGGTCCTGCCAACTCCTTACACCCGACTGCTGGCTACTACTCCTACTGCCGGAGCTCCAACTACTACTGCATACAACAATGCTCTCTGGTCTGCGACTCTCTTATAGCTAACATATCGCAGGCAGCGCGTGAGCAATCCATCGAAATCACATCTGCTCGAGTGTGCTAGCAATGAATTCCTTAGTCATAGACCTCTTACACATTTTCTTGCCGTGCGCTGTCCAGTGGCATTGTCCACAAATGGTTCAAATGGCTCTGAGCACTATGGGACTTAACATCTATGGTCATCAGTCCCCTAGAACTTAGAACTACTTAAACCTAACTAACCTAAGGACATCACACAACACCCAGTCATCACGAGGCAGAGAAAATCCCTGACCCCGCCAGGAATCGAACCCAGGAACCCGGGCGCGGGAAGTGACCACGCTACCACACGACCACGAGCTGTGGACCATTGTCCACACATGGCGCAAATGTTTCTGGGTGCCTCCGCTACTGAACTGAACTCAAACAGATGAATATGTCGGAAATGTTCAGATTTCTCCATTTGCACTCCATTTTCCAACGTCCACGCTCCACTCACTATCTCCAGATGACAAAATGACCGAAAATAACCGAACAACAACCGAAATACCAACATGCAAATTTAAACCGCTACGAACTTATGCACCTATCTAATAGTAACAACACTATAGGTGTTTACTGCATGTTGTATCCATGGACAAGAACAGAACGATGTTTTCTCATTTGTTTACTGCATTGTATGGGCCGTTGGTAATAGCGAAGAGCTTGCAGTAGAGGAGATATGTTTTATAGCAATGAAGACGAACAAGCTCTCAGCTATCAAGGGTTGCAGAGTGTATGTGGATTACCTTTGCTTTGGTCGGTACTATAACCTCTCAAAATATGAAATAGTTTTTTAACAACCTGTATATGTGACAAGTATATACGGTTAAAACTGCGTACAGAAAGCTAGTAACTCATAAACTAAACACCATTTTCATTATCGCATAGCGGTGGGCTGTTGCCGATGCGACGATGCCATTTCAGTGGCAGTGGAAGCGTTGTCGTGTAAATACTGAACACCGGTCGTGTGAACATTTTCTGAAAGAGGTGATTATTGCCTTGTGACTAGGCCCTAACGACGCCAGCACGTCAACGTGGGTCGAAGAGGACGTGTTTCGTCCCATTACACGATTTTGTCACGGGTGATGAGCATCAGAGAAACAGGTTCAGCGTTAAAGCGAAAGTCAATAGGTCGTTCACCGTCAGTCGGAGCTCCGGAAGAGAATAACCCGGTAAAGGTCGATTCACACTTGATGGAAAGGAACGCCAAAACATTCCGCAATGCATTTTAAATGGCGGCATTCAAACAGGCCGTCAACAGAACTGGACGGGACGCCAGCCCCAATGTTTTGGGAAAAAAAGTTTTTGCGTTGATGTTGGTGGGCGCAACTTGCCGTCGTTTGCAGGCGTCGGAAGCTAACCTGTTTTCGCCGTACTCACTCGTGTTACAGTAGTGGATTTCGTTATTTTCCGTCTTGTTAGTCTTAATTTTGGTCTGTAGATTTCCCGAGAAAAATTAATATTATTTTCTCGTTGAATGTTCTTCCACAAGAGAGATCAGATATCTCAAAGCGATAAATGGTTTATGTTTTACAGCTCCTTAACAGAGAGAAAGACTACCCTGTGTATAAATAAGTAGATTAATTAATGAAACAGTTTTCATCAAATAAATTTTTTTTATAACAGTAAATAAATTAGGCGTATTGAAGGGGAAGAATGTAGTTATCGTGACGTAATTTGGAATTTAGAAAACAAATACACAATATACGTGATAAACAGGCTGTATGTGTTGACTTACACTCAGGGAGTCACACCTAGTGATACGTGGCTGGCGACCACGGGGCCCCGAGCTGAGTCCTGGCATTGCTTCTGTGGTGTCACCGCCGGACACCACACTTGCTAGGTGGTAGCTTTAAATCGGCCGCGGTCCATTAGTACATGTCGGACCCGCGTGTCGCCACTGTGTGATTGCAGACCGAGTGCCACCACAAGGCAGGTCTCGAGATACGGGATAGCACTCGCCCCAGTTGTACGGACGACGTAGCTAGCGATGCACACTGACGAAGCCTCGCTCATTTCCAGAGCAGATAGAATAGCCTTCAGCTAAGTCAATGGCTACGACCTAGCAAGGCGCCATTAGTAACATTGCATGTATCTAAAGAGTCTCACTTGTATCGCCACAATCTCCAGATGTACCAAAAGGATGGATTAAAGTTAAGTATTCCAGAAGCTACGTACTTTTCTTAATAGCATTCATTACGTATCCTGTTTCAGACCTCACGCCATCCTGCTTTGGCTTAGCGCGTGCCTTTCGGCTTCCTCTCATTGTGTCTAGGCTGTCTTGTGTAGACACAACATTTTTGGCGACGAGTCAACGGAAAGGGTCTTGTTCTTTCTAATTGCTTACATTTACTTGTGTCATGGCTTCGCCAAATGTACTGTCTGAATTTTATCGCTTGCAGACTCAGCAGATGCAGGCGTTATTGGATGCCCTTGGACAGCTCGTCCAGGGTCAACATGCACTGCAAAACGATGCGGCAGCCGCCGCTTCACCGCTATCGCAGCCACAACTAGCTATTGCACCCACGTTCCGGCAATTTGACCCAGCTAAGGAAACATGGTCGGAGTGGTCACGCCAATTTGGATTTCATCTCGCCGCCTACAGAATTCAAGGTAACGAGCGGCAGCCTCACTTATTGTCATGTGTAGGGGTGCAAACGTACCGTGTGATAGTGAAATTATTTCCCTGACGCGACGTAGCAACTCTGTCCTACGAAGAAATTTTGTCTGCTTTAGATGCCTATT
Organism: Schistocerca serialis cubense; assembly: GCF_023864345.2. Taxonomy (NCBI): domain Eukaryota; kingdom Metazoa; phylum Arthropoda; class Insecta; order Orthoptera; family Acrididae; genus Schistocerca; species Schistocerca serialis. Next base: position 467,029,536 of record NC_064646.1, on the reverse strand, counting down.
TCAAGGAAACAGTTAATGTAGTTGCAAAAAGGTATACTTTCTTTCATACAAAACGTACGGCAAGTCAAACTAATATGGAGTGGGTTGCAACATTGCAAGGCCTTACAAGGGATTGTGCTTTTGAGTGTGAATGTGGACTCCCTTATTCAGATACTATGGTACGTGATGCAATAGCACAGAACGTTTCTGATGTTTGCATACGGGAACAGATTTTGAAACTCGTCAATCCCCCCCTTCAACAAGTGATAGACATATTAGATAGACAAGACACACTTGACTTTGCACAGGAATCATTTGAAACTTCGCCAGCCGTGTGTCAAGTTAACCGGCCCACCGGGCGAGCAGCACAGAACGGTCGACTGCCCTCGCGCACGTCCGCGCAGCTGCCGCCACGCTCTAAACCAGGTGTGCCGCGCAAGCATACAAATGCAGTGAAATCATGCCCGCGGTGTGCAACTAGACATTCGCGTGACAATTGCCCTTCCCGCCAAGCTATTTGTTTTTACGGTAATAAGAAAGGATATGTTCAAAGTGTTTGCCAGAAAAAGCTCAGATCAGACACTCTTAATCATTCCAGGCCCTTAGCTACGCGCCGGAATCGAACCAAGGACACTCAGGCTCATGGACCTTCACCCATGGATATTCATGTAGTTAATTCCACTTCGTCTATTGCCACTGTCTCTAACAGTGACTGTGTTCATCCCACAAATACTGTGCGTCGACGTCGCCGGAAATCACGTCAATTAGCAAGTGATGCTGTACCTGTATCAGTTCAAATTGCACGAGACAGTCGCTCTTGTCGTCAGCAGGACAATAAACTTTTTGTAGATTTGGACTTTAATGGCAAGGTCATACCATTCCAGCTCGATACCAGAGCTGCAGTTTCATTGCTCAATCACGACGCGTACAAACAACTGGGCAAACCTCCGTTGCGTGCCGCAAATGTTCAGTTAAATAGTTATTCAGGTCAGAATATTCCTGTGTTAGGACAGTGCACTCTTCTTGCAACATACAAGGGACAAACAAAACTTGTGTCATTTTACGTTCTTCGTTCTTCTACTGCAGTGAACTTGTTTGGTTTAGATTTATTTCAATTGTTTAACATGTCTATAGTAAATCAGGTTCTATCAGTGAATCAGACTGTGCCTTCAGACAGTGTTTCTCGTCTGTGTGAAGAATTTGCAGAGATTTTTGCACCGGGCTTAGGTTGCGCTCAGAACCATGAAGCACATTTGGAACTGAAAGTCAACGCGCAACCAAAATTTTTCAGAGCGCACAATGTTCCTCACGCATTGCGTGATGAGGTCGCAAGAACATTACACGATTTAGAATCACAAGGTGTAATTGAACGTGTGCTAGCTTCTCTCTGGGCCTCACCCTTCGTAATTTTGCCGAAACCTTCCGGAAAATTGAGACTTTGTGTGGACTTCAAGGCAACAGTGAATCCACAATTAGTGATTGCAACTTATCCTTTACCCCGCCCGCAAGATCTTTTTGATAAACTGTGCCCGGGTCAATATTTTTCAAAGTTGGACCTAGCAGATGCGTACTTGCAAATACCAGTGGACGAGGATTCCCAGCGCGTCTTGGTGGTTAACACACATCTTGGTTTGTACCGATTCAAAAGGCTGCCATTCGGGTGTGCATCCGCCCCTGCATTGTTTCAGCACTATTACAAACTGTTTGTGCATCGGTCCCTACTGCTGCGAACTATCTGGACGATATTGTGATCTCCGGAGAGACAGCAGATGAGCATTTAGCACACCTACGAACATTATTTCAAATGTTGCGACAAAATGGTCTTCGCTTGCGGAAGGACAAATGTGTGTTTTTTGCTCGTGACTTACCATATCTGGGACATGTAATAAATGCACAAGGCATACATCCGAGTCCAGAGCACCTCCGTGCCATACATGACTTGCCTTCGCCGCAGAATTTGAAGCAGCTACAGAGTGTGCTGGGAAAAATTAATTACTATGCCAACTTTATCCCGCATGCCTCTTCCATTTCAGCTCCGCTTCATCGCTTACGCCGTAAAGGTGTTCCGTCCGTCTGGACGACGGAATGCGAACGCGCCTTTCGCCAGTTGAAATCGGCGTTACTTTCTAATACTTGCCTTACGCCATTCGATCCCCAGAAACCCCTTTTGTTGATGGTAGATGCATCGGATTTCGGGATCGATGCTGTGCTTGCGCACAAAGATGGATCGCATGATCGCCCTATTGCCTTTGCGTCCAAATTGCTCTCGTCTGCGCAAAGAAATTACTCGCAGATAGAGAAAGAAGCTTTGGCTCTCGTCTTTGGTGTTACAAAGTTTCATGATTTCTTGTATGGTCGTCACTTTACCGTCATCACAGACCACAAACCTTTGACATCGCTTTTTCATCCGAACAAGCCTGTACCTCCACGTACAGCGCAGAAATTCATTCGCTGGTCTATTTTCCTCTCGCAGTACCGCTACGATATCTTGTATCGGTCCACTGCTAAGCACGGAAACGCCGATGCGTTGTCCCGTTTGCCTGTTGCTGAGGATAGAGCATTCGATTCTTCCGAACTTGCTTGCATGTTCATTGATTCGGAAACCGATGACGTGGTCGAAACGTTTCCGATTGATTTTCGTCGTGTAGCTGCAGCTACAGCTGCTGACCCTGTCCTTGCTCCCGTTCTGCGTTTTGTTACTACGCAATGGCCCTTGTCAAAGTCACGGATAGAGGATCCGTTGGTTCGCCGATTTTTTGCTCACAAGGAGAGACTTTTTGTTCGACGTGGTGTTTTGTTGTTGCGTTCTGATAATGATCAGTCCAGAGTTGTGGTCCCACGTTCGTTACAGTCCTCAGTTTTATGGCTTCTTCACCAAGGACATTGGGGTATAGTGCAAACGAAACAACTTGCTCGTCAGCACTGTACTTGGTTCGGAATCGATGCTGTGATTACGAATCTGTGTTCTTCTTGCATGACGTGTGCCGAACAACAATCCGCACCGCCGTGGAAAGTCTTTGCATGGCCAAAAGCCACTTCCCCTTGGCAACACTTGCACATCGATTTTGCTGGTCCATTCTGGAATGCTCGATGGTTGGTTCTGGTAGATGCCTTCAGTAAATTTCCTTTTGTTGTCTGGATGTCTTCCACGACGTCATCTGCCACCATCCAAGCATTATCTGCTATCTTTTGCATTGAAGGCCTTCCACAGACTATTGTTTCTGACAATGGCCCACAATTCACGTCTGCAGAATTTCAGTCATTCTGCACGGCCAATGATATTCAACATCTGACATACGCGCCGTTTTCGCCTCAGTCAAACGGTGCCGCTGAAAGATTGGTCCGGACTTTCAAGTCGCAGATGTTGAAGTTGAAAGAGTCGCATTCTCGGGAGGACGCGTTGTTGCTCTTTTTGTCATCGTATCGCTCTCAGCCCCGTGATGGTCGCTCGCTGGCTGAGTTGCTCCACGGTCGTCCTCATCGCACCTTGATGTCTTTGCTGCACCTGCCGCATCAGGTTCCTGTGCAGCGGCAGTCTCCTGCTTTTGCTCCAGGCGACGTTGTATTCTATCGCAACTATCGAGGTTCACAGTGTTGGCTCGCAGGGCGCATTCTTCGCTGCCTCGGCCGCGCGATGTATTTGGTTTTGGGGGCCTCTGGTGAGGTGCGTCGGCATCTCAATCAGCTGCGCCTCTGTCGTCGCACGGGTTCTGCCGCTCCCCGTCTGCTTTCAGCGACGGTGCCGTCCGGTCAGCGCCCTGGGGACCCATCTACTGGCTTGCCTCATCCCCAGGTGTTACCGACGATGCCTTCCATTTTGCCCCATGGCGACGCGCCGCTGCCGCCTCCGCCGCCGCCGCCTGTCCTCCCGCCGGCGCCGCCCACAGTGGACGCTTCGCTGCAGCCGCCAAGCGCCTCCCTGGGTCACGCGCCGCCGATCGCTTCCCGTGACCAGCTGTCCTCTGCCATGGAACTCTTGCCCGCTCCGGACCACATGACGTCATCGCGCGTCGGATACCCCGACGCAATGGAGGTTGACCCTTCAGCCCCTCCTGTCTCTTTACGGGCGCATACACCGCATGTTGACGTGCACCCTGGACTAGGTTTTCAGGCGTTTCCTAGATCCCCTCGGACCGAATGGCCGGGTGCAGGTGGCACAGCCTCGCCTGTTGTTAGGCTCCCCACCTCATCGCATATGTCAACATGGGGTCCTCCCCACGGTGGGCGGAAGCCTTATCACACGACCGTTCGCCGATTTGCGGGGGAGGAATGTGGTGTCACCGCCGGACACCACACTTGCTAGGTGGTAGCTTTAAATCGGCCGCGGTCCATTAGTACATGTCGGACCCGCGTGTCGCCACTGTGTGATCGCAGACCGAGCGCCACCACAAGGCAGGTCTCGAGATACGGGATAGCACTCACCGCAGTTGTACGGACGACGTAGCTAGCGATGCACACTGACGAAGCCTCGCTCATTTGCAGAGCAGATAGTTAAAATAGCCTTCAGCTAAGTCAATGGCTACGACCTAGCAAGGCGCCATTAGTAACATTGCATGTATCTAAAGAGTCTCACTTGTATCGCCACAATCTCCAGATGTACCAAAAGGATGGATTAAAGTTAAGTATTCCAGAAGCTACGTACTTTTCTTAATAGCATTCATTACGTATCCTGTTTCAGACCTCACGCCATCCTGCTTTGGCTTAGCGCGTGCCTTTCGGCTTCCTCTCATTGTGTCTAGGCTGTCTTGTCTAGACACAACAGCTTCCACTCACTTATGCCAGGCTCCTCACTCTTATCTTTCCTATCTGGCCACCCTCGGCCAGCTCTTGTTCTTTTCCGACCCTGATGCTATTAGGTTTCGAGGGCTAGGGGTCTTTCATTTTCCAACCTATACTTCTCATGCAGTGTCTGACCCGGAGTGGGCGGCTGCAAAAGGCATCTGTACCCCATGTTAGGGGCGGCCTCCAGAACTGCGGAAGGCAATGGAATAACACCGCACATTATCTTCCCTGCATAATGCAGTCTCCATTTTATGCACAAAAAATGGCTTCCTCTCATGTTAAATCAGTGTCCGGAGGTAAAATAGTCCCTCATTCGGATCTCCGGGGGGGACAACTTGAAAGGAGGCAAAAAATCAAAATGAGAATTGGTACCTGGAATGTCAAACTCTGCTACAAGCAGTAAAACTAGAAAACCTTAAAAGAGAGATGGAAAAGAATCATATGGACCTCGTAGGAGTTGCTGAGGTAAGATGGAATGGACATGGAGAGTTGCAGTCAGATGAATATGTATTCTACTACTCAGGAGGAGAAGTAAAAGGAATTAATGGAGTAGGAATGATTATGACAAAGGAATTGGCTAAATGTGTGGAATATGTAGACTATGCAAATGACCAGGTTATTGGTGTAAGGCTGAAAGGAGGACAAAAAGATTTACTGATTGTCCAGGTGTACATGCCAACTTCAGAACATGATGACCAAATTGTAGAGGAAACGTACAATGTAATAGAGAGAATAATGGACGAAAATAAAAAATGCTGCAAAATAGTAATGGGAGACTGGAGCGCCATTGTGGGAAAAGGGAAAGAGGGAAACATAGTAGGCAGTCATGGTCTTGGAAAGAGAAATGACAGAGGTGAATGGTTAATTGACTTCTGCAGGGAAAGGCAGCTGATAGTGGCAAACACATGGTTCAAGAATCATAAGAGGAGGCTCTACACTTGGAAATCACCAGGGGATAAATATAGAAACCAAATCGATTTTATACTGGTAGAAGAAAGATACAGGAATGGAATCAAGAAGGTGCACACATTACCAGGTGCAGATATTAATAGTGACCACAACTTACTTATGGCAGAAAAAGAAATAAGAATGAAAAAACTGAAAAAGGCGACAATGGTGAAGAAATGGGATCTAGAGAAGATAAGGTCCAACAAAGAACAAATTACAGAAATGCTGTCTCGGTACTTTCTGAACACATTACGAGACAAAGAAGCACCTGATAATGCCAACGAGCACTGGAATATGCTGAAAGAAGGAATCATTAAAGCAGGACAGCAAAATATAGGATATGTAAAAGGGAAAAGGTCAAAAAAACCATGGGTCACACAAGAAATGATTTCCAAGATGGAGGAGAGAAGAAAATTGAAAAACAAGAACACTGAAGATGCAAGAAAGATATACCGAAGGTTAAATAACGAACTGCGAAGAGAAACAGAGCAGGCTAGGAAAAAATGGCTAAAAGAGGAATGTGATGAAATTGAAGAACTGGACAGGAAGGGAAGATACGACTTACTATACAACAGAGTAAAGACTATGACATGGGAACAAAACAGAGCAGGAAGTGCTACTATGGAAATTTTGAGTAAAGACAAAGAGGTAGTGTATAAAGATCGTGACGATGTCCTCCAGAGATGGGAAGAATATATAAAAGAGCTATATGACACAAATAGCAAACCAGAAACTCTAGAACTTGAATCACACAACAGTGTAAGTGATGAAGAGAAAGGACCGACCATCATAATGGAAGAAGTAAAGTCTTCCATTGCTGCAATGAAAAATGGCAAAGCAGTAGGTACAGATACAATACCGGGAGAAATACTAGAATGCTTGAACCACAATGGAATAAGAGAAATATTGAGGTTATGTAATAAAATATATGACAGTGGTGAAAGGCCTGAGGACTTTTTGACAACAGTAATGATTCCATTACCGAAAAAACAAGGAACTAAGAAATGCAGCGAGCACAGGACAATCAGCCTCATTTCACATGCAGCCAAAGTGATGTTAAGAATAATTAATAAAAGACTTGAAAATGAAATAGAGGAGAATCTCGGCAAGGAGCAGTTTGGCTTTAGACAGAATATGGCCACCAGAGATGCAATAGGGCTCCTACGAATCTTGGGAGAAAGGTTTATTGAAAAAGGAAGAGACCTATATATTTGCTTCATCGATTTAGAAAAGGCATTTGACAATGTGGTTTGGGACAAGCTGGCGACTATTATGAGGGAAAAGAGAGTGGACTGGAAAACCAGAAGACTTATAAACTCATTTTACCTTAATCAAAAAGTTTCAGTTAAAGTGAGAGGAGAAAGTACAAACTGGATCAGACTAGGGAAAAGAATAAGACAAGGATGCTGTTTATCACCTACTCTTTTCAACCTGTACTTGGAAAATATGATTGACCAATGCTCATTAGATGACAAAGGAGTAGAAATTGGAGGAAGAAGAGTAGGGTGCTTGAGATTTGCTGATGACATGGTCCTTCTAGCCACAGGGGAAAAAGAATTACAGGATTTGGTGGACACCATTGCAACTAACCAAAAAAAATATGGAATAAAAATTAACACAAATAAAACAAAAGTATTGGCAATAGGAGGAAATAAGGAAATAAAAATTGTGCTCCAGAATGAGATTTTCACTCTGCAGCGGAGTGTGCACTGATATGAAACTTCCTGGCAGATTAAAACTGTGTGCCCGACCAAGACTCGAGCTCGGGACCTTTGCCTTTCGCGGGCAAGTGCTCTACCATCTGAGCTACCGAAGCACAACTCACGCCCAGTACTCACAGCTTTACTTCTGCCAGTACCTCGTCTCCTACCTTCCTACCGGGCGTGAGTCGTGCTTCGGTAGCTCAGATGGTAGAGCACTTGCCCGCGAAAGGCAAAGGTCCCGAGTTCGAGTCTCGGTCGGGCACACAGTTTTAATCTGCCAGGAAGTTTCATATCAGCACACACTCCGCTGCAGAGTGAAAATCTCATTCTGGAAACATCCCCCAGGCTGTGGCTAAGCCATGTCTCCGCAGTATCCTTTCTTTCAGGAGTGCAAGTTCTGCAAGGTTCGCAGGAGAGCTTCTGTAAAGTTTGGAAGGTAGGAGACGAGGTACTGGCAGAAGTAAAGCTGTGAGTACCGGGCGTGAGTCATGCTTCGGTAGCTCATATGGTAGAGCACTTGCCCGCGAAAGGCAAAGGTCCCGAGTTCGAGTCTCGGTCGGGCACACAGTTTTAATCTGCCAGGAAGTTTCAAAAATTGTGCTGAATGGAGAAACACTAGGTGCAAAATTTTAAGTATCTTGGAAGCAGGATAGACACCGACTGGAAGTGCACCACAGAAATTAAAACAAGGATAGCAATGGCAAAAGAGGCATTTTATAAGAAAAGGAGAATCTTCTGCAGAGGTATGGACAGAGAACTCAGAAAGAGACTCATAAAATGTCTTGTATGGAGTGTTCTTCTATATGGCACTGAAACATGGACTATGAGGAAAAAAGACAGAGAAAGGCTGGAGGCTTTCGAGATCTGGACATGGTGGAAGATGGAAAGAATAAGTTGGATGGACAGAGTAAAAAATGAAGAGGTACTGAGAAGAGTGGGAGAGAAAAGGCAGTTACTAGATGTAATAAAGAGAAGAAAAAGAAATTGGATTGGTCATATATTAAGAAAGAATGATGGACTGATAAAAACAGTTTTAGAAGGTTATGTAGAAGGGAAAAGGAAGCGAGGAAGGAAGAGATTCCAGATACTGGATGACATGATGGACGGTACAACATACAGCAGCCTTAAGAAGGAAGCAATGGATCGCAGAAAATGGAGAGGCAAAAGATCTGCTAGTATAGCAGATAACTGATGATGATGATGTGTTGACTTATAAATATTGTTTGATGCTTCTGTATGAGTTTATTGTCGCTAGCAAATAAATATCCGTGTATTGACATAGCTGGACGACACTTTTCCCATTGGCCAACTGTCTTACCTCATTGAGTACGCCGGTTATTGTCAGATCGTCTTCAGCAGATCGACACATGCTGCATGGGGTGGCAATTAACCCTCAACACAAATAAATGTAACGTATGCATGTACATAGACAGAAAGACCTATTACTGCGTGATTACAAGATCGCAGAACAATCGCTGAAAGCTGTTATTTCCATAAAATACCTGGGAGACTGTGTACAGAGTGATTTAAACTGGAACGACCACATAAAAGTAATCGCACGAATTGCAAATGCCAGACTGAGATTCACTGGAAGACTCCTCAGGAAGTGTATTCCGCCAACAAATAAACTAGCTTACAAAACAGTCGTTCGACCAATACTTCGAAATTGCTCGTCAATATGAGATCAGTGCATTGAACTGCATCTGTCATCATCTTGCTGCACTTCATAAAATAGTGGGGCCACAAATTTCTGCATAAACTCTTCCAATATCTCTCTAATATCATTCTATGGCTCTATAATTTTGTTCAAAATCGTAGGATGTACATTTATTTTCAGTGGGATAATCCTTTTGTTTACAATCAGCGATGGACTACAATATGATCTACTTGATCTCTGTGTTACTATAAGTTTTAATATTCCTTCCAATTCCATTGTGGGAGCCTATCATTTAGTGAGTGGTACTGTGTTCATTCTTATCTTAAAAAGTAGGCTTGTCTTTACTATAAATTCACATGCCTTTCCCCTTGTTAACCTTAGATTTCCAGAAAAAGTGTCACTGAATTCTAATTATATTTCTTTTAGCTTAGGTTTCATTCGATCTCTGATGTCCATTGCAGCCATCTCCTCTGAAATTTCTGCTTCTGATGTTTCAAATACACATTGTTTGGTTCTCTTCCTTCTGCATTTCACAGTTCATTATTTCCTTCAGTACCCTTTAGAAGCTCACTTGTCTTATTTTCAGAAGATTTACCACTTATGATTCCTTTCTTTCTAATTTGAGAAATCTCTCCATTCTTCTCACTTGAATAAAAGTACTTCTATAAAGTTAATTATTATAGTCTTCTTTACCAACCATTTTTACTAATAACTGCCCTATACATGAAACCTGGCTCACTTTCACATCTATCTCAAAAGTAACTCTTTGTGTTATTACATTAACTAACACCTGTTTCTTCTGCAACTTATTTCCCTTTCCATAGCTTCTATTACTCAGTTGCTGGGTAGTGGTATTTTCTGCTTTTTTCTCATAATCTGTGTGAGACCGCACGAAGATTGCTGCCACTATTAAAGGAAGTTAGCAGGCAAAAAAAATTTTTTTTTCATTTTACAAAACAAATCCTAAAAAATTCTTCAATCTTTCCTGCACAAAATGGAATATAAACATCTTTTTAGGACGTTTAAAAGTATTTTATTTTTAATTTTATTATGTTTGACCTGTGGTTGGCCCGTTAAGATGCCATTTTTCCTTTTGGACATTTTGTCACCATCGAGCGGCGTCTTATTGCTCCCTCAGTTACTATCTGAATGAGTTGCTCACTTGCCTCCGTCAGTGGCAGCAGCAGCATTTATCGATACTAGTACTGCTGTACCTTCTTCGGTATGGTGGTGTGTGTGAGGCAGTTGGTCGGTTGCGACGGAGCAACGAGGAAGTCTCTGCGGCATAAGGTCAGGCTGGGGCCGCTGGCAGCCTGCACGTGCTGTTGGAGTCATGGGGCACTAGCTGCAAAGTTCGTTTCCCACCGAACCTGCATGCTGGATTTGAGTAATCAGTGAACCTGTTATGAAATCTCAACTTCTTTAACATCTCTTCGTTGATTGCTGGTTGTTGCTTCCTGAGCTGTTCCCGCAAGCAGCTACATGGTGGTGTGTTGGAGTTGGCAGAATTTTGCAGCCGTCTTCCTGTATGATGTTTAACTTTTGAAATGATTATAATTTATTAGTGAAGTGCACCAGCGGTATCTTCTGCCTTGTGGCCATTAACATTCTGGTTACCTGACCTGGTGGTTAGGGTAGTTTTTCGGCAGTGTGTTTTCCTCGCCATGTTGATGCTGTCCGGCACAGCATGTAGTTCGACAGCTTGATGTTGATCTCCCTTTTTCTTTGAGTCGTTATTGTGCCTTGACTGTGTTTAGATGCCATTAAGACATAGTTCTTCTGCGATCCTTGTCCTCACTGATATTTTTGGTTGTCATGCCATTGGTCGGGTGGAAGGGAATTGATTAGGTTTTTGGTTGGTTCTTCAGCAATTCCTAGGTCGTGCTGCCATTCAATTATTTAGTGTTACGCTTGGCTGCCTTTCTCACCTAAACTGTTGTTAGTTTCCTCCCCAGGCCGACCCTTGGAACACTTCTGAGCACCACTGTTCTGTTGTTTGTGATTGTGATTTTCTTTTGTCGCAAGTATTGTGCCAGGCCTTCAGCCATGTATTAATTTTGTCTGTTCTATGTTTAGTATATGGCCTTCGGCTAAACCTTATGTGAAGTATTTTAAGATTAGGTCTTCAGCCATGTTTTATTTAAAATTCTTGTTTGCTCTGTATTTAGGCCTTCAGCTGTGTTTGTAAATTTGTGGCTTTCAGCCGTAATGTGTAAATTCCTATCTGTAAGGCTTCTCTTTAATTATCTTGAATTCCTAAAATAGCCTTCATCCATACTGTGTAAATGCTTATCTTAAGGTTTGTCTTTAATTATTTTGAATAATTGTTTGGGCCTTCAGCCATCAAGATTTTTCAAGTTTTCTTAAGATGATTTTGTGTTGTACTGTGTAATTGGTTGAAATATTATTGGTCTTTCAGCTGAGGAATTAATTTAAATTTTCCTTAATATGGCTTTTAGCCAAAATTGGTAAATGCTTGCCTTTTAAAGAATTTCCTTTGCTGATCTCAAATATTATTTGAGACCTTAGCCGAAAAGATATTTTAATTTTACTTAAAGTAAGGCCTTCAGCCATTCATCTAAATTCTTGTGCATTTAAAAGGAATTATTTAAGGATGTTTTAATTCTACTTGAATAAGGCCTTCAGCTGTTTCTCTAAATCCTTATGTTTTAAAAGGAATTATTTAAACCTTATTATTGAGAAGTTATTTGGGCCCTCAGCAGTGAATCGATCTTTGTTGTTTTAAAGAGAAAACTGCGCATTGTGGTTTTGAGGAATGAAGTTCTGTGTTCTTGTGTAACTAACAGCAACTGATTTTGGCCTCTTTTCACAACCTGATCCACTCTGTCCTGTGAAAACAGATTTCAGTGTTACTTGTGTAACTGTGAAACTTCCAAATTTTGGATGTGCTTCTCTTTACACGTGAATGTCTTGGAAACTATGCCATATGGAAGGCAGTGATTTCACTAATCAACAGAAAACGCATGTTGAACTTGAGTATAAGTGGATAGGCACATGATTCACTAAATTAAAGCAAACTCTTTGCAACACCACATCATCAGGAGGCAAACCACCGAGGGGTTGACTAACTGATAAAAATATAGGTTAGTGCAGCAGTATTATGGAATGGCATCAGGAATAACAGAAATGATTTAGAAATATGAAGAAAGCAGACTGGGACACAAACTCTCAACTGACAGAAATCTGGTACATTCACTTCACCCACTTAGACATGAATTCCAGAAGACTGAAGTTTCAAGAGAGGATCTTGAACGCAATAACTGTGCTCGTGAAACTGTTATGGAAGCCATCAATGAAATTTATAGGGTTCTACCTCACCCAGATCTCCTCCAAAGTGTTCAAGGGCAGAGTCAGAATTCTAATGAGCGTTTCAATAACATTGTTGTTGTTGTTGTGGTCTTCAGTCCTGAGACTGGTTTGATGCAGCTCTCCATGCTACTCTATCCTGTGCAAGCTTTTTCATCTCCCAGTACCTACTGCAACCTACATCCTTCTGAATCTGCTTAGTGTATTCATCTCTTGGTCTCCCTCTACGATTTTTACCCTCCACGCTGCCCTCCAATACTAAATTGGTGATCCCTTGATGCCTCAGAACATGTCCTACCAACCGATCCCTTCTTCTGGTCAAGTTGTGCCACAAACTTCTCTTCTCCCCAATCCTATTCAATACTTCCTCATTAGTTATGTGATCTACCCATCTAATCTTCAGCATTCTTCTGTAGCACCACATTTCGAAAGCTTCTATTCTCTTCTTGTCCAAACTATTTATCGTCCATGTTTCACTTCCATACATGGCTACACTCCATACAAATACTTTCAGAAATGACTTCCTGACATTTAAATCAATACTGGATGTTAACAAATTCCTCTTCTTCAGAAACGCTTTCCTTGCCATTGCCAGCCTACATTTTATATCCTCTCTACTTCGACCATCATCAGTTATTATGCTCCCCAAATAGCAAAACTCCTTTACTACTTTAAGTGCCTCATTTCCTAATCTAATTCCCTCAGCATCACCCGACTTAATTAGACTACATTCCATTATCCTTGTTTTGCTTTTGTTGATGTTCATCTTATATCCTCCTTTCAAGACACTGTCCATTCCATTCAACTGCTCTTCCAAGTCCTTTGCTGTCTCTGACAGAATTACAATGTCATCGGCGAACCTCAAAGTTTTTATTTCTTCTCCATTAATTTTAATACCTACTCCGATTTTTTCTTTTGTTTCCTTCACTGCTTGCTCAATATACAGATTGAACAACATCGGGGAGAGGCTACAACCCTGTCTTACTCCCTTCCCAACCACTGCTTCCCTTTCATGTCCCTCGACTCTTATAACTGCCTTCTGGTTTCTGTACAAATTGTAAATAGCCTTTCGCTCCCTGTATTTTACCCCTGCCACCTTTAGAATTTGAAAGAGAGTATTCCAGTCAACATTGTCAAAAGCTTTCTCTAAGTCTACAAATGCTAGAAATGTAGGTTTGCCTTTCCTTAATCTTTCTTCTAAGATAAGTCGTAAGGTCAGTATTGCCTCACGTGTTCCAGTGTTTCTACGGAATCCAAACTGATCTTCCCCGAGGTTGGCTTCTACTAGTTTTTCCATTCGTCTGTAAAGAATTCGTGTTAGTATTTTGCAGCTGTGACTTATTAAGCTGATAGTTCGGTAATTTTCACATCTGTCAACACCTGCTTTCTTTGGGATTGGAATTATTATATTCTTCTTGAAGTCTGAGGGTATTTCACCTGTTTCATACATCTTGCTCACCAGATGGTAGAGTTTTGTGAGGACTGGCTCTCCCACGGCCGTCAGTAGTTCCAATGGAATATTGTCTACTCCGGGGGCCTTGTTTCGACTCAGGTCTTTCAGTGCTCTGTCAAACTCTTCACGCAGTATCATATCTCCCATTTCATCTTCATCTACATCCTCTTCCATTTCCATAATATTGTCCTCAAGTACATCGCCCTTGTATAGACCCTCTATATACTCCTTCCACCTTTCTGCTTTCCCTTCTTTGCTTAGAACTGGGTTTCCATCTGAGCTCTTGATATTCATACAAGTCGTTCTCTTATCTCCAAAGGTCTCTTTAATTTTCCTGTAGGCGGTATCTATCTTACCCCTAGTGAGATAGGCCTCTACATCCTTACATTTGTCCTCTAGCCATCCCTGCTTAGCCATTTTGCACTTCCTGTCGATCTCATTTTTGAGACGTTTGTATTCCTTTTTGCCTGTTTCACTTACTGCATTTTTATATTTTCTCCTTTCATCAATTAAATTCAGTATTTCTTCTGTTACCCAAGGATTTCTACTAGCCCTCGTCTTTTTACCTACTTGATCCTCTGCTGCCTTCACTACTCCATCTCTCAAAGCTGCCCATTCTTCTTCTACTGTATTTATTTCACCCATTCCTGTCAATTGCTCCCTTATGCTCTCCCTGAATCTCTGTACAACCTCTGGTTCTTTTAGTTTATCCAGGTCCCATCTCCTTAAATTCCCACCTTTTTGCAGTTTCTTCAGTTTTAATCTACAGGTCATAACCAATAGATTGTGGTCAGAATCCACATCTGCCCCTGGAAATGTCTTACAATTTAAAACCTGGTTCCTAAATCTCTGTCTTACCATTATATAATCTATCTGATACCTTTTAGTATCTCCAGGGTTCTTCCATGTATACAACCTTCTTTCATGGTTCTTAAACCAAGTGTTAGTTATGATTATGTTGTGCTCTGTGCAAAATTCTACAAGGCGGCTTCCTCTTTCATTTCTGTCCCCCAATCCATATTCACCTACTATGTTTCCTTCTCTCCCTTTTCCTACACTCGAATTCCAGTCACCCATGACTATTAAATTTTCGTCTCCCTTCACAATCTGAATAATTTCTTTTATTTCATCATACATTTCTTCAATTTCTTCGTCATCTGCAGAGCTAGTTGGCATATAAACTTGTACTACTGTAGTAGGTGTGGGCTTCGTATCTATCTTGGCCACAATAATGCGTTCACTATGCTGTTTGTAGTAACTTACCCGCATTCCTATTTTCCTGTTCATTATTAAACCTACTCCTGCATTACCCCTATTTGATTTTGTGTTTATAACCCTGTAGTCACCTGACCAGAAGTCTTGTTCCTCCTGCCACCGAACTTCACTAATTCCCACTATATCTAACTTCAACCTATCCATTTCCCTTTTTAAATTTTCTAACCTACCTGCCCGATTAAGGGATCTGACATTCCACGCTCCGATCCGTAGAACGCCAGTTTTCTTTCTCCTGATAACGACATCCTCTTGAGTAGTCCCCGCCCGGAGATCCGAATGGGGGACTATTTTACCTCCGGAATATTTTACCCAAGAGGACGCCATCATCATGTAATCATACAGTAAAGCTGCATGCCCTCGGGAAAAATTACGGCTGTAGTTTCCCCTTGCTTTCAGCCGTTCGCAGTACCAGCACAGCAAGGCCGTTTTGGTTATTGTTACAAGGCCAGATCAGTCAATCATCCAGACTGTTGCCCTTGCAACTACTGAAAAGGCTGCTGCCCCTCTTCAGGAACCACACGTTTGTCTGGCCTCTCAACAGATACCCCTCCGTTGTGGTTGCACCTACGGTACGGCTATCTGTATCGCTGAGGCACACAAGCCTCCCCACCAACGGCAAGGTCCATGGTTCATGGGGGGTCAATAACATTATTAGGCCCCAAATAGCCGAAATTGCACTTTTAGTGTTAAATACATGAAAAGGGGGAGCTAGTGATGCTTTATTAACATTTAATGATGGAAATGTGGGGAGAATAAGCATTTTAATTCATCTTAACATCACCTGAGGCTATCAAACTGTAAAGGGGCTGAAATTATTAGAAAAGTAGACAGCATGTAGCCGAGTTCACCATCAATGAAAAAGGTCATCCAGAAGGAAAAGGTTTTTAGCGAAGGAGGGAGGCAAAAAAATTATGCTGATTTTGTTCCTGGGTGCTTCTGATCCTCAATTTAAAAATATGATTGATTTTCTATTATTTTGAACTTTAAACACGATTTTCTCAAAATGACTATTTTTATACTTTATGTACATCTATATCAAAAGATACATGTGATAGCTACACGAAACTTTGTAACCTATTTAATTGTAACATAGAACACCTACTGAAGCAGAACCATGTTAGTGATTTGAATAGGTATGAATCTAGGAGCTTACATGTACAAATTATTATAGAAAAAAAATTATCGTTTTTTAAATAATATATCTCTGGTTCTTTGGTGTCTTATCTGTTAATTTTGCTTCAGTAGACATAAGTAACACAGATAAGATTCCTGTAAAAAATTTAGACTGTTATCTTCGTGGTTCCAGAGATAAAGGCACATCAACTTGGCTTATTTAACATTGACCACATAGGTTGTGCAGACTCCCCTTAATGCTATTGCCCTAATGTTATTAACATTTATGTCTAGCTGAAATACTTCTTTGGCTTCAATTTTCTTTTCTAAGAGATCATTCTTTACTTCAGTGAGGCCACCACCCTACCAGTATATGATGGCCTTGTCCTTTCCTAGGTTGGTAATTAGGACACATCATATCTGGCAAAACTCCTCTTCTTCCAGTTTGTGCTGTGAATTTAAAATTTGTGGCACGTCGTACTTCCTGACTGCCCGGCGGTGCACAGTAGCACTGCTCTAGCACACGTCGAGAGCATTCGTGCTGCAATAGTGCCACATGTAGGGAGCTGACACAATGCAAAACACTGGGAAGAGGTGCTCAAAGCAAGGAAATTTCTTCCATAAGCATGAGGCACATTGCCAACAGTCAACACGTGGCACGCTGAGCTGAACGGCAGTGGCTGAGATTGATGGAAGTGGGCTGTACGTGGGGGTGGGGACAGTGGATCAGATGAGGTGATGTCAAGGGAAGCCTTCATCAATAGCTGATGAGTAGATGGGTGGCACCAGGCTTGAACTGGGGCATTGACGACACTCATCCGAAGTGGTGTAACAGGCTAAAGGCATTGCAAGAGCCACAGTGGGAACTGCGGGTATGGAAGGAGGGTCACTCAGTGGACAGTCAATGATATGAAGCTACTTGCAGAGTTGGTGTGCTGTGAAGCTCCAACTGAGACTCCACTAATGATTGATGGAGGGTATGGCCGGAGAGTGTGAACACAAAGAGGGCAGTTAGTATCTTTCCCAGGCAAGAGGATGGCAGTTCCAGAGGAGATGCTGGCAGGGGCTTCCTTATTACAAGAGATGCATTAAATGCACTAACAGTGTTCTTTAGAGACAGTGGGATATTGCTAAGATGAGTTCATTCAAGGTATATGTAGTGTACAGTGAAGAGCAAAACTGGTGCACACTGAGTGTAATGATTTGTCAGTCACTTCACATAAAAAACTGTGTGTATACTGTGGTCCATTCAGGTTACTGTGTTTGTTTTCATGCTGTGCATGCAGTTGTTTTCTCAAAGTGAGAGCTGTGTTAATCACGTCTGTCATTATTATGCCATAAATGGGCCACACATTAAATACAATTATCATATTGCTAGTTTGTTAACTATCAAGCAAGATATTTTTGGTGTAATAGAAATTGTTTGCCAAAGAAAGCCAATGTCTGTACAGTTCCCAGCTTGACTGCCTCTCCACCCAAATCCTGGGCTACAAGTTGTATTATACCGCACAACACATGCCAAATTTCAACTTCTGAGACTCCACACAACACTATCCCACTGCGTCAACTATTAAACTTTCATCTCTATATCTGTCCAACTCTGTCACCTCAATTTCTCCATATTGGGGATCTTCAATTTACATCATGCCAGTCATCGTTAGCAGTCATTTAGCAAGCCAATGAATCCATTGGATCCAGAGATCGCATAATGTCATCAATATTCTTTTTGGAAATGTGTATTAGAGAACAAGAATTAGAGGAGAAGAAGAAATTTCTTTCACGGTGCCGAATCCACACACTACCACTGCTTGCTTCGCTCCCAAGTCCTGTGGACAAAGCGACACATCCAGCACTTGTTAATACTGATTATGCATCTGGACTGGCATGATACAGCTGCAGATTCCTCTGCTGGCTCAGTCTGGCATGATTTTTGGGTGGATTTGAGAAGTCGTGGAACCCAGTGAGGGTGATGACCGTCATCTTCAAAATCATATGGAACATGTTGAAAACTGATTCACAATGGCTTTTGACTTTTTCAACTATTGCCTCTATTGCAATATGCTGGTTATCGATCACCAGCTCCTCCTGCTTTTTCACAGAAACAAGATCTGTTGCAGCATTGTTACCCTTCAAACGTAGACAGCGAATTAACACTTGATACTCCCATTTGTCAATTAGCTTCTACATTTTGTTTTGGCTCCTCTGGTACTGCAACACCAGGATTTCAATGTACATATACCAGGACTGGAGACATATACCTGCAAACAAACCAAAAATTAATTACATGTATTTATTTTTTTTGTAACCCGCCTGGAAGGCGGCACATGGGTAGGAGCAGGAAAAGGTAATACACATTGGTACTGCAAATACAGTTAAAGCACCTTTACTAGTGTATAAACATATGCAAACATATTACATAACTTTAGGTGATGACACGTAGGTGCGACGTTGTGGCCCCATCGTAACTGATGCAAAGTCTCAATAGCAAACTAAGCTGAAGCGATGTTTCCTGGCTGTCTGCACCTTATGAAATGGGCTGAGTCTGGAGCGGAGCTCGTACATCTGGACAGCACTGACTAGAGGGCACTGTCGTTGGTGTCTGTCGTAGTGCCAACCTAATAACTTTAATATGCCATGGCATCGTTGCTATTGATACCACAATTTTTTGAAGTGATTGCTAAAACTTTATGATTAAGACTCATAAGAAACATACTAGATGAAGGAGAGTGTTTATGGAGCATCTGCTACAGCATCCAGGAATAGTTAACGTGGTACTGTAAGAAGCAGCAGAGGAGAAAATAAATGCAGCTCAAGAGTAGGATATATGAAATAAACTACAGACAATGGTGGGTGTAATAGTCATGTAGAGATGAAAATATTAGCACAAGATAATAAAAGACTGTGACACCACCAAACCAGTTGAACCACTGATGACTGAAAAAGTGAATTTAACTGGCTTTTGAACATGCAATGGTGCCCAATTAATACAATCGCACTTAAGTCTGCCTCATTCGAGGGGTTGGCTTAGTATGAATTCCTTCCTACAAAATTTTAGGAAAAGTCTTTGTAACTACAGTGTCTACAACCCATCAAACTTATACCAAGACATATGCTATTTGTTACATTACCTTCTGAATTGTGTCTGGGTCAGGAGTTGACCCCAGGATGGCAGAGGATGTGGCCATTTGTAAGTCAGCAGAAGATGTTGCTTCCTCACCAGAACATGGGTTGTACAGGTGAAACCACTTGGTGAGCCGTTAATGAAACATTCCTATTTATGACACCACCCTGGGTCTGTGGTGCAGTGCACATTCTGAGCAGCCATTCACACAGATTATGGCATATCTGGTTACAACCATCTACACGGTGTAACAGGAAATGTAATCCATCTTGTCAGATTTCACATTTCCATTCATTCACAGCCCATTATCGATTATCACATGGCCACTGCAATTGAAACTAAAGATGTTGTTCACTCAAAATGAGAACATCATTATTTCTGCAGATCCCTATGTTCAATAACAGTGTTCTCTAAAACACTTGTGCCTGGCTGGCTGCAGTAGCTGAGCGGTTCTAGGCGCTTCAGTCTGGAACCGCACGACTGCTACTGTCACCAGTTCCAATCATGTCTCGGGCATGGATGTGTGTGATGTCCTTAGGTTAGTTAGGTTTAAGTAGTTCTAAGTTCTAGGGGACTGATGACCTCAGACGTTAAGTCCCATAGTGCTCAGAGCCATCTGAACCATTTGAACTTGTGCCTGTACCAGCACTGTCCTCTGTGTTCAGAACTGCCATAGACCACCACCTGTTCTGAGTTACGGAGTGGAAAAGCCTCCAGTCTCTACTTACGTGATGAGACTGATATGTCTAATACCTCATCATCTAGTCGTGGTATTGCTATCCTTCAACCACTTTCCACAGATGCTCACGATAGAACCTCCTAATAGCCAACCAGCTTCGCCATTTCCAAGATGCTAGTACCCAGGCACTGGGCCACAACAATCTCCCCTTTCGTAAACTCATTTATGTCAGTGAATTTTCAAGTCTGTTGCTATATCATTGTTAAAATTATTTCCCATTCTTCTTTGCTCCACTTATATACTTTCCATACTGCATTATCTGCCCACAATGCCACCTGGCAGATTCAGTCTTGTGGTGGTCAGTGGTCATAATGTTTTGGCTGATCAATAAAACATTAATTCCTGTACTATAATGAGTCAAAAGTTGTGATATGGATCACAAGTTACAATCAACTGTGTAGCCCTAGTATGTGGAACCATGATCATACAACAGTAAGGAAATCAAACAGCACAAGAAGGGTCAGCTCTGCCTCTTCACTTGCTGTGTTTGCAGTTTAACACTTGCTGCACTTTCTTTAATTTGCAGAATGGGACTGGTGCTATGGTTCAAAGAAAATCTGATCCTAATCCTATTCCTAGCCAAGTTCTTAAGTTACGTTAGTCTTTCAAAATTTCATCTGTTGCACAACAAGGATTTGGCAGAAGTGTAGCCTTGTCAACAATGTTCCACAAATTCATCTGAAGACAAGACAATGCCTTCATCATTTCGTTCCATGGCATCATGATCTAAGGTGCTTCTAGCTTGTTTAGGTCCCATGTAAAGGCAGTAAGGAAACTGAAACCATGTATTCACTTGACCAGTATCCACACTGGCCACGAAATGGAAGATGATAGCGGAAAGGCCAAGACACTGAACGTGATATTATAAACTTACTAAGAAGAGGGCCAGTTTGACAACACTTTTGCACACAAGTAACAAATCATTAGGCACACTGCTACGAGGTCTGTTGCGCACCGATCCTGGACATGAAAGTTGAGTCTTTACTTAATCTACCAGACAACCCAAACTGTTCACAATGTGTCATTTGAATTTTGTTGAGGGCTGTTGGTACATTCCCATGAGCAACAATGTGTGTTTTCAAGTGGGTGATATTCTAGCCACCCTCCTGTGGAGTTTAACTTAACTTGATTATTTTGGAATTGAGGTGCAGCAGCGGAATCTTCTTCCTTGTGGCTGTTAATGTTCCGATTACCTGCCCTGGCCATTGACATAAATTCAGGCAGCGTATTTTCCTCATCGTCTTGTGGCTGTCCAGCATGGCATGTAGTTTGACAGCCAAATGTGTAATTCGTTGTGGGCGCCGATACCTGTTGTTCCATTGAACTCTTTGTTGTGTGCTGGTCGGGTGGAGCAGAAGTTATCCTGTTGCTTGGTCTGTTGACTGTTTGTCAGTTGGGTTGAATAGGATTGGGGAGAAGAGAAGTTTGTGGCACAACTTGACCAGAAGAAGGGATCGGTTGGCAGGACATGTTCTGAGGCATCAAGGGATCACCAATTTAGTATTGGAGGGCAGCGTGGAGGGTAAAAATCATAGGGGGAGACCAAGAGATGAATACACTAAGCAGATTCAGAAGGATGTAGGTTGCAGTAGGTACTGGGAGATGAAGAAGCTTGCACAGGATAGAGTAGCATGGAGAGCTGCATCAAACCAGTCTCAGGACTGAAGACAACAACAACAACAATTGGTTAAGGAACTGCCGATTGATCTAATTTTGGGGTGTGATTTCATCAATAAAACCAGCTTGTTCTTGAATTATTCCTTGCGCACATTTTCCTTTAAGTTGAATGCGCTAAACCTATTGTGCATCGAACTGTCGGCGCATTGGCTGTTGAGGCCGTAGCTAATGAGTTTGATCTGGCCCATCTATTGCCCGATCAGGCTTCTCAGTTACGCGATTTGTTGCACAGTTTTCCCCAGCTCCTGAGTGGTAACTTGGGTGTTACTAACGTTCTTGATTACCATATCCGTCTGTCTGACAATATTCCGGTTAGGCAGTACCCACATCGCCTCTCACCCCCTAAGATGAAGATACTCAAGGCTAAAATATCTCAGATGCCCCATATGCTTATGCTTCCACAATATTTCTTGTACCTAAAGATCAGGGGCGTGATTTCAGACCTGTGGTTGACTACCGCCATTTAAACGCTAAGGTTGTCCTTGCATCGGTACCCCTATCTGATCTGCATAATTCTTTTACTTGGTTTGCCAGAGCTAATTGGTTTATGGTCCTTGATTTGAATCAGTCCTATTCTCAGATTCCCTTGGCTGAAGAATGTAAACATGTTATCACATTTTGTACTGATTGGATCTTGTTTGACTTTAACAGAATTCCTTTTGGGCTAGCAACTGGTGCAACTGTGCTCTCTCGTTTGCTGGATAATATTCTTGGTGACCTGAAATTATTCTGAGTGTATAATTATTTGTACGACTTAGTTATCTATGTTTCAGGACCATTTGGAGCATATCCAGCAAGTTTTTTTAAGATTACAGGGAGCCGGGCTGACCATTAAGCCTAGTTATATGACGCTAGCCAAGCAGCAGGTATCTTTCTTAGGTCATATAGTGTCGGATCAGAGTATTCGCATTGACCAAGAGCAAACTAAAGCCTTACGGGCTTTGCCTCCGCCTACTGATAAGCGGGGAATTGCTAAATTCATAGGCATGGCGAACTACTTTAGATGTTTTCTTCCCAATTTTGCTCAGTTGGTGGCACCCTTAAATCAGTTTTGCCAGAAGGACGTGCCTTTAGAATGGGGAAATGCCCAGGAGGCTGCCTTTGAGCACATTAAGGCAGCAATAGCCAGTCCTCCAGTTCTTGGAGTACCCGATTTTAATAAAAGGTTTGTTGTTCAAATTGACACTTCTAATGCTGGTATTTCAGCTGTTCTCCTCCAGGAGATTGAGGGCCTTTAGCCTATGCCTCTTGTCGGTTAACAGATGCCGAGCTTAAGTACTCTGTCTACGAGTGCGAGGCTTTAGCCATTTTATTTGCATTAGAGAAGTACCACTTCTACTTCGAACATCGGGTTTCCCAGTTAGAAACCGACAATCAGGCTTTGAGCTGGGTGTTGGCTAGGCCATGTAAAACTGGCCATATTGCCAGGTGGGCGGTACGTATTTCGGCATTTCAGTTTGAAGTTAATCATGTGAAAGGCTCTGAAAATATCCTACACTACACCTAGTAAGGGAAACCAGCAGGTAGAGAGAGACAGTCTTAATTGTGTCGTGTTGGGTAAAATTCCCCTCTTGTTTGAGGATGTTGCTCAGCATCAGGATCAGGACCCTGTTTGGGCCCTGATTAAACAACATGTGTTGGCAGGAGAGCTGTTGGATGAGTATGTTGTTAAGAGTGTTATTCTCTGTAAGAGGGTGAGCGATGCTATGCAGTGCAAGATGTTTGCCTGTAGCTTTGGTGCACCCGGTTTTTTGTTATTTTCATGATTTGTTGGTGGGTAGCCACTTAGGTACTTATAAGACTCTCCAAAAAATCAAGGAGCATTTATCTTGGCCCTCCATAGACTGGGATGTGAGAGATATGATATCTCAATGTCGCTTGTGCCATGTAGCAAAACCCAAGGATGCTCAACAGGGTTTGTTGAGTTCTGAACGAGAGTCCTGTCCTATGCACAAGTTCCACATTGATTATTTAGGACCTGCACCTGGTACTAAGAAGCGTCAAGGTACTAATAAGTGTCAAGAGATATGATATCCCAATGTCGCTTGTGTCATGTAGCAAAACCCGAGGATGCTCAACAGGGTTTGTTGAGTTCTGAATGAGAGTCCTGTCCTATGCACAAGTTCCACATTGATTACTTAGGACCTTCACCTGGTACTAAGAAGCGTCATCGATATATGCTAGTAATTATCGATGCGTTCTCCAGATTTACTTGGCTCCTCTCAAGCCATAACGTTACCACTGCCACCACTATTTCTCATTTGACTAATGTCTTCAGTGTTTTTGGCCCACCTAAGCAGCTTGTTAGCGATAATGCTCCTGCTTTTCTTTCGGCTCCTTTCAAGGCCTTCTGTTTTCAGAATGGTGTCAAGCATATCATGACCACCCCGTATTATCTGCATGGGTCCTTTGCGGAGAGAGTTAACCGAAATCTTAATTCTGCATTGATTATTTATCATCAGAAAACGCCAAGTAAGTGGGACTCCAGTCTTCCTTGGCTTAGTTTTGCCTTTAATACCGCCAGTCATGAAGCTTTGCAAGCTACTCCCGCCTCCTTGATCCTTTCCTATCCCATTAATTCCCCTCTTTCAAACTTGTGGAGAATTCAAGATCTTATTCCAGCGGATATTAGTCCTCAAGTTATCAAGGAAATCTGGAACCAGGCCAGACGTAATATACTCAGAGGCCATAATAAACAAGCTGAGCCTTATAATTGTAATTGAGAAACCTTTAAGGGGAAGCCAGGGGACCAAGTCTATATCTGCAATTTCCCGGGGAGGCAGGTGCATGACGGGAATCTTAGTAAATTTACTCCCTGTTTTCTGGGGCCTTACACCATTGTGTGTATTTTAGGCCTGGTAAATCTGTTGGTTTCTCTGCTACGAGGTCTGTTGCTCACCGATCCCAGACATGAAAGTTGAGTCTTTACTTAATCTACCAGCCAACCCCAACTGTTCACATTGTGTCATTTGAATTTTGTTGTGGGCTGTTGGGACATTCCCATGAGCAACAACATATGTTTTCAATATAATAGAAGGAAACATTCCACGTGGGAAAAATTATATATAAAAACAAAGATGAGGTGACTTACCGAACAAAAGCGCTGGCAGGTCGATAGACACACAAACACAAACGAACAAACAAACACAAACATACACACAAAATTCAAGCTTTCGCAACAAACTGTTGCCTCATCAGGAAAGAGGGAAGGAGAGGGGAAGACAAAAGGAAGTGGGTTTTAAGGGAGAGGGTAAGGAGTCATTCCAATCCCGGGAGCGGAAAGACTTACCTTAGGGGGAAAAAAGGACAGGTATACACTCGCACACACGCACATATCCATCCACACAGGCAGAAACAAGCAGACATAATATGTCTTGCCCTTGAGGCATGAAATTAAATGGCGCATTTAGCTGGAAATTAAGTTCTAAAATTAATGTTTGGCTTGCTCCGTTATAAATGTTTTCTTTACTCCTGTAATGTTTGTGAAATGAATAAAGTAGTATGTTTGAGTGCAACTGACAGCCACTCATTTTGGCCTCTTGCCACAAATTAAACTATCTGTCCTGTCCTGTGGGTATAGCAGGGGATTTCAAATGTCTTTATTGATGTTGGTACATATTTCTTTGTGGCTCAGTGAGGTAAACACATCTCTCCTCTTTTATCCTAGCTGGCAGTGATCTGTGGGCAGTAGCTTCCCCTGGATCACTGTGTCAGAGCTCACCTGTGCTGACGGAAGGCCCATGGATAGGCAGCAGCCTCCTAGGCCATGGCTGTGATATCAGTGGCACACCAGGACGGTGATGATCCTTTTGGACAGCCTCCTTTGGCCCGTGCACATTCAGTGCAGTGAAGTCCGGAGACTGCTCTGCGTGGGATTCGACCTGCTGTCCCTGGGTAGGCGTCAGAGAGTGGCCGGTGCTGTGGTGCTGAGTCCCCCGTGTAAGTTAGTGGTGGCAGCAACAGGCAGTGGCGACAGGCTGGCGTCGCTGGGGCGCTCAGCCCCGTCAGGAACACAGCACTGATGGCAGCAGGTGGAGCCCAGATTTGAACCTGTGGCTGCTGCTGCTGACACTCCATCGCCCTGTGGCTCACAACACTGTGGCAGTGCTGCAGACCTCGGTTGCAATATGAAGAGGATGTCTGGATGACAAGTCAACAATAAATCTCCCCTGCCTCAAAATACAGCACTATTTATATCTTTCTCTAGCACATTTGTTTCTGTAAAACTCCTGCATAGTCATATCATTCATAACAGAAACCAGCTCCAGTGTTGTGACATTGCCTTGCCCATTGTGGCAGCTATGCTGTGCTGTTTTGTGCTGCAGTTGGCTGCCTTCAATACACAACCCGTTTGCCAGTTTGTTTATACTGTCCAACACATCACCAAGCAGGCAGCTTCCAGCCTGTGGTGGCTAATGTGGTCCTTATTGTGGGTAACTTACCACTTTGATGGTGGCATTACATAAATTACATCTCGAGAGGGGGTGGGGGTGGGGGGGAGGGAGGGGTATTGACAGGAAGGGCAACTGACCACCCTCTATCACAGGCTCATCCAAGAATTGCACCTCGTGGGCGCATGGCAGTGTAGTTCAGCGCCCCGTCCGCGACCGTGTGTCGCTAGTGTCGCCATAGGAGCGCGAGAGAGAGAGAGAGAGAGAGAGAGAGAGAGAGAGAGAGAGAGAGAGAGAGAGAGAGAGAGTGAGTGAGACCGCACAGCACTGCTCTGCACTGGACTATCCAGCAATCAGATCTAATGTAAACAAAATATTCTATTTTAGAATTAATTTTATGTAAGGGATATAGAGTCTCATTCTTACTGTTAGTAGTTACATGTAAGTATTTTTTGTTATACTTCATGCTACAATTTTTTGTATCCCTTTTCGGATTTTAGAAATCGGATCCTCATTTTGCTGTTTTGTACGTAATAATTTTAACTGACCAAGTTTGAAAAATTATTAAAATAGAATTAAGGTTATAAAGCTCTTTAATTCTTACAGTCAACATTGTTAAAGACGACAATTAACATTTTACACATTTTTCTTTTTCGGGGAAACGATTTTGTCTAGGCTTGGTACAATATTCTGTGAGACTGCTAACCTCAAAGAATTGGTCAAATTTTTATCACCAAGGAATGAACGGTTCTTAGTTTTAGCAAGCTTTAAAAGAGAGAAAAAGCGCTCACAAATATACGTGGAACCAAACATTGAGAGAACTTTGCCCACGTGCTTATGCAAAAGAGGATATTTCTCTCGTGGAAGACAGCTGTAAAAGTCATCCAAAGTTTTACACATAAGAAAGTGGTCCTTCAGGTGGATATGACACTGTAGGTCAATCAGCACTTGTGAGACGTCCTCTGCCCGAAGGGAAAATGGGCGAACAAATATATCTATCGGCTGGCGTTCGGGCGGTCTGCATGGCCAGCTAAGCGGCACGGCTCGGCCACTGCAGCAACATATGAATTCACCCGGGGCACTGGCCGCGGGCGATCGTGGGCGCTAGTGCCCCAGGGCCACAGTTTGGACGAGCCTGCTCTACATTAACATCCAGGGGGAGAGGTACTGCATTTTTGTGATATTTGAAGTGTTTTCCAAATTTATCGACGTTCCCACAAAGGAGAGCAAAAAATGCAATGGTATGAAGTAAGTTGGAGAAGGAGTATTTCCCAAAGTATGGAAAGCCAAACAGAGTTCTCTCTGATAAAGGACAACAATTTGTATCGAGACTGGAAACTGGGAATGGAACGAAATAAGATAGAGGCTATGTATGTGTGTGTATCCACACTATCCCACTTGTATCTCGTGGATACAGTGTATATGGGAGATGGGCATTTCTGTCAGACTTTCTGTTCTTGTCAACATAGTGCATGGGGAAATTATATGACAGAAATGGTAGAGTTAGTGAACAATGTAGTCCATGAGAGCACTAATTTCCCGCCACAAGACATTATGATGAGAGTTGTTAAATTCATAATGATGAGTCCATAGTATTGTATATTAATTATGTTATGATCAATCCAATTAATTCAGTAAATGCTCAGTCCAATTAATACTCAGTGGTCTTCTTCTATGATTAATTAATGCTTAGTTTTATTTTCACTTTTATATGTCCAGCTGATGCCTGATCATTTTTATGGGTCTAGCCAACGCTCAGTTATCTGTTTTTTGGGTTCTATTTATGTCTGTCATTTTTTAATCATTTGAGTATAAAAAGTGTAAAGTAATTGTGTAAATGTTTTGAATAATCAGGAAATTAACAATTTTGGATAGGTGTATTGCCTTTACATAAAATGTTGTGGAATGAAAGTAGTTACTGAGCCTAAATACATCCCTTCTTGTCATTCTTTCAAAATCTGCCCCCAGTAGCTGAGTGGTCAGCGCGACAGACTGTCAATCCTAAGGGCCCGGGTTTGATTCCCGGCTGGATCAGAGATTTTCTCCGCTCAGGGACTGGGTGTTGTGTTGTCCTAATCATCATCGTTTCATCCCCATTGACGCGCAAGTCGCCGAAGTGGCGTCAAATCGAAAGACTTGCGCCAGGCGAGCGGTCTACCCGACGGAAGGCCCTCATCACACGCCATTATTATATTCTTTCAAAATAATGAGAAGGAATGTAGGATGTATGTAATGGATATGATACGTGGCTAGAAGGAATTTTTTTGAAAAAGTTTAATAATGTTGTACAATATGACATCAAGGGGATGAAGATGGATACCTCAGTAGCTCGTGCAAAATGAAGCGAAGCAGGGAGGGTTTGAGCAGCCCTGGCAACAAGCAATATGCCTATCATCAGTGGAGAGGTAGTGAGGGAAGTTAAGCACTTTCTATAGTAAATAATGAGTTTTTATCATGTTAAATTTGAAACCGAGAAAGAGTGGGTTGTTTGTTGATACTAACCAGAGACTATAATTACTGAATGTATGTAATTTTCTGAACCAAGCAAGTGTTAAAAATGGTAAAAGTAACAAGGAGGCTGAAAACCAGCCAACAAGAATGTCCATCAGTAGGGGAAGTCATATAGGAAGTGACACTATGGTTGTTGCTAATGACAGACATGTTGGAGCGATGTAGGTGGAAGGTTGACTGTGGAGGTAGGAAGTGAGAGATTGGATGCGGAGGGCTTCCACAGATCTCGTCAGCATCTGACAATGTGTCCCAGCATGTCATCACCAGGTCCCATCATTGTCAAGACTTCAGCTGCCAGATTGGGAGATTCCAGCCAGAAATACGAGAGTAATTGGCTCATAGTTCCTAGGCCAGTGGTCCCTGACCTGGATATAACTATCCCCTGAGAGATAAAATAAAATTTTCTGCGGGATAAATACAAAAGGGTTCAACTATATTTCTGTCACAAAGTTAAATTATTTTACAAAGATAATTATCATTATCAGTATTTTGTAAGAGTGTGATTTAAATGACATAAGTACCAATACTTAGATTTTCTTTTCAAATACTAACATTAATGATGACACAATGTGGTGGAAGTTACAGCTTATGAAACAAAGGTATGAACAACATCCTTCTCACATAGTCCACCCCCCCCCCCCCCCCCCCAACAAACATGTTTTGTAGTTTGTACTATGCATCTATTGCAGTAAAATTGTAACATATACATAGTATATGCTTAAGTATCTGATGAAAATGCCTTCTGAGATTTATAGGTAATTCCTGCAATAAACCAGAAATTGCTTCGTTATTCACTTTGAAACAATAAATTAACTAACTGACAGACCAATTCAACAGGCCTATGTAATGGCTACTACACTGCTAAGGAACTAATAAGTAAAATTATTATTATTCTGAGGGGCATTCGATGAGTAATGCAACACTTTTTTTCTGAAAGCTACAAAATCCTATTTTTGAAAGTAACCACTGTTCAATGATACAGACTTACACCACGTTATTGGGAAGGCCCTGATGCTTGTGTGGTACCACCGACATCAGAGCCAATGTCACTTCCTGGCAGATTAAAACTGTGTGCCCGACCGAGACTCGAACTCGGGACCTTTGCCTTTCGCGGGCAAATGCTCTACCATCTAAGCTACCAAAGCACGACTCACGCCCGGTACTCACAGCTTCACTTCTGCCAGTATCTCGCCTCCTACCCTCCAAACTTTACAGAAGCTCTCCTGCGAAACTTGCAGAACTAGCACTCCCAAAAGAAAGGATATAGCGAAGACATGGCTTAGCCACAGCCTGGGGGATGTTTCCAGAATGAGATTTTCACTCTGCAGTGGAGTGTGCGCTGATATGAAACTTCCTGGCAGATTAAAACTGTGTGCCCGACCGAGACTCGAACTCGGGACCTTTGCCTTTTGCGGGCAAGTGCTCTACCATCTGAGCTGCAGAGTGAAAATCTCATTCTGGAAACAGCCCCCAGGCTGTGGCTAAGCCATGTCTCCACTATATCCTTTCTTTAGGGAGTGCTAGTTCTGCAAGGTTCGCAGGAGAGCTTCTGTAAAGTTTGGAAGGTAGGAGGCGAGATACTGGCAGAATTGAAGCTGTGAGTACCGGGCATGAGTCGTGCTTTGGTAGCTCAGATGGTAGAGCACTTGCCCGCGAAAGGCAAAGGTCCCGAGTTCGAGTCTCTGTCGGGCACACAGTTTTAATCTGCCAGGAAGTTTCATATCAGCGCACACTCTGCTGCAGAGTGAAAATCTCATTCTAGAGCCAATGTCAATGGACTCCCTATCATCCATATACTGCTTCTCACAGAGTGCATCCTTCATTGAGCCACATAGATGGAATTTGGAAGATGTGATATCTGGGCTGTAGGCCGAATGAGAAAGAACAGTCCAATGAAGCTTTGTGAGCTGCTCTTGGGTGTGCAATCATGTGTGAGGCCTTGCATTGTCATGGAGAAGCAGAACTTCATTTGCATTTTTGTGGTGGTGGAACACAATCAAGTCATTTCTTCAGTTTCCTTGAGGGTAGCACAGTAGACTTGTGAGTTGATTGTTGCACCATGAGGGAGGACACCAAAGACAATAAGACCTTCAGAATCCCAGAAGGCCATTGCCATGAACTTAACAGCTCGGGATGTGGCTTTGAACTTTTTCTTCAGAGGAGAGATGGTCTGGCATCACTCGGTGGATTGCTGTTTTGTTTCCTTTTTGAAATGGTGAACCCATATTTTGAAAAAAGATTGTTACAAAGAGCCTCACGATGTGCAAGCAGTTCTGCACAAATAGTCCTTCATTGCTCTTTATGGTCTTCTGTTAGGTAGCTAGGAACCCAGTGGGCAGACACCTTTGAGTATCCCAACTGGTGCACAAGCGTGTCAGCACTACTACAGAGACATCTAGTTGAGCAGAGGGGTGTCTGACTTTGATCCATTGTCTGGTACTGCGTGACGCGGAATTTTTGAATGCACGCCAGACATCACGAATGTTGAAGACCCATAGAGCTCGCTGCACTGTAAGCTGTGGCGGCGCGCGCCTCCTGGCCCGCTTTTAGTGTGGGGACGTCACAGTGGAACACGTGGTCCCAGTGGCCAATAGCGGCACCCCCAAGAGCATACTTAAATGCCGGCCACTAGCTCATCCAGTCAATCTAATCTCGCTTACATCGGTTTACACCTTACTT
This sequence comes from Schistocerca serialis cubense, assembly GCF_023864345.2. Classification (NCBI taxonomy): domain Eukaryota; kingdom Metazoa; phylum Arthropoda; class Insecta; order Orthoptera; family Acrididae; genus Schistocerca; species Schistocerca serialis. The sequence goes on along the minus strand of NC_064646.1, from coordinate 466,998,181 downwards.
GCGCTAGCCTGCTTTCTTCCTGGTTCGTGTACGAGTTTGTTTCCTTGTGACTGTGTTGTTCGGTCTTCTTGTCATATTCGCTCTGTCCTACGTTGGTCGTGTCTGTCCTCTCCCGTTGTGTTGTTGTTTTTCGCGGGCCTCTCCGCGGGTCCCACCGTGCCTTCCGTCAGTGATACCCCGCGACCGTCCTGGTCGCAGTTACAACACATTGGTTCCAACAAATGAGTGTGTCTGCACATTTCAACATTGCAGGAATCACAGCTGTGTGTGGCTGGCCAGCTTGTGGGAGAGTGGGCAGGTTTGTATGACCTTGTTGCAATGATGACAGACACCTTGGCCAATGACCCACTGTTTTTTTGTTCACTACCAGGTCTCCATAGACATTCTGCAAGTGCCTATGAATATCTGCAATGCTCTGGTTTTCTGCCAAAAGAAATTCAGTGACTGCTTTCTGCTTGGAACACAGCTCTGTTACAGACGCCATTTTCAAGGCTACATATAGTGCCGCCAGCTATCGGAAATTCATGAAACTATGGGGACCAAAGAGGGAATATTTCATGATTTTACAGAACAAATGATGCAGTGTTTCAACCAAATGTCTCCAAAATAAAAAAAAGTGTAGCTTTACTTATTGAATGCCCCATGTATTATTATTATTATTATTGTTGTTATTATTATTATTATTATTATTATTATTAGTAGTAGTAGTAGTAGTAGTAGTAGTAGTAGAAAACAATGATAGCCATAAGACTTCAGATTTGGAAGAAAGGAGGCCAGCAATCCACTACTGCAGAAACTGAAGGCCTAGGTGAAGGAAGTGGCTCTAGGGAGAGGACTAGAGCAGAGGAAGTTGTGTAACACGTGTCTGCCCCAATGTGTATACTTAGCTTTCTTTCCTGAGGAGGAACAGTAGGTAGCATCTGTGATGCACTGACAGTTGCTACATCCTTATTTAGAGAAGAATTTTTTAAAATAAGCAGTACACATTGTCTCACAGACTTGTTAGTTCATGGTTTAATAAAACAACTATCATTTAGCTTCAACATTTTAAAATGAAAATCTTTGAAGAAAATTCTTTTTCATTCTAAAGTTCAGCTAGGTATTAGTGTTGATGATGGTGGAGAGAGGGATGACGTAATAACTGATATGTAGTTACACTCAGGTGTAATGGTCTCAGGAATGTTGGGAACTGCTGTTCTGGGTTGCGTAAGGCAGAGTCCTATCATCGTAGCTGTCAGCAGTTTAATACAACATAGCTGCATTATTGGTGAAAGAACAGTTGCTGTGTAGACTTGCTGGGACATCATTTAATGGCAGCCATTAAAGATGTAGTGCTACAGTTCAGAACTATTTATGCTGCTTTATGGGAATCTAGTGGTCACACTACATTCCATGGAATCCTGATTTTACTTTCATCAATGCCTTCAGCATTCTGGACACTAAGCTTGAACACTTTCTTGTTGGATTCTGAGAGGGGCACAAGATAGAAGGGCACAGGAGTAGGGTGTGGTTGGGGAACGAAGCGGGTGGACATGATTGGGGGGCAACAGGAAGCCCAGTGGCAAAGATGGCAATAGCTGCCCTGAATTCTGAGTGGGCACTGGTGAAAATCAGTCAGTTATGCAATGAACACCAAGCAACAGTCAAAGCAACAAGAGGCAAAGAAACTTGGGTGCTAGCATCCATTTATACACATCATTCTCACACGGTGGAACTGTATGCAGCATTCATCAAGAAAACAGCAATTTATGCACACCATAAGAGAGTTAAAATAACAGTAGACATTAATTCATAATCTACCCTGAGAAATTCATGGGATGAATAATAAACGATAATATTCAAGAATGTGGACTTCACGTAGTCAACAAGGAAAACCAACCACTGGCATACATGGGCTCCAGAGGGGCACAAAGTAACAGTGACATGATGTCAGTTAATAACAGATCAATTAGATACATAACTGACTGGACAGTTCATGGACATTTAATAACTAGTGACTGCAATGCAATAACTGAGATTTAACTAGAGAAGAACAAGAGCACTACTAATCAAAGCAGACTGGGAAAAACTACATCTGTACTACTAGACAATAATTTATTGGAAATATAAGGGAGCATTGACTTCCGAGCATTTAGACTCACTGAAGCCTTAAAAATTCATATTGGGAGAGCCTTACAAAATACTGTTGAGCACTAAGATAGTATGGGAACAGGAGAGTAAACATTTTCTGAGTCCCCACAAACCAGCGTTGCTTCAGCACAGGAAGGTGTCAACACAAGCCAACTGCAAGGTATAAAACATTTCAAGACAGTTTGTTGGTCACAAAGGGAATGATAGTGACACTCTCGTGTGTGAGAGAGAATGAGATGAATGGAAAAATGTAAGACAAGGCAGCACCAAACTGCCTTCATTGCTCTTATAACATTAAGTAAGATGCACAAGATAGGATGTAACAACACATATCAGGGACCTGATGGTGCAGTTACAGTACTGAAACAAACCCATTAAGCAAATGCAGCAGAACCAGAGGCCACTGACAACTCATAATAAGTTGGACTGATTTGGTCATTACAAATGACATCAACAAATATCCCAACCAGCTAGCCAATGGACGATTGGTCAGTACGATTGATGGCATCCATGTTGTTTGCACTTGATTCTCTTATTATTGTATTGTAACATCTTGTGTAAGATTGTTCCAGTATTGTCACACTGTTCCAGTCACACTCTTGCGGCCTGCCATAATGACAGCTGTTCCGTGACCACAAATAGCTGACACCAGAATCCAGGACTGAAGCTGCTGCTGATGCGTAGTCCATGGGTCCACAAACACTGCTCCACTTCAGGGTATAAGTGGTTCTGATACTTCAGCATTGTACAGACCACACCAGCAGGCCAGGATCAGCATACATCGTGACATCAGGCATCGTGGCACCTGACACTGCGGTCCATCTGATGGGGCAATGCAGGCAATGGCTGGAGAGGGACAGAGCACTCTCAGGCTGATGTGTCAATCAATCAGATCAGCTGCATGCGAAGTGCCTATAGATCAGTGTATGAGAAACCCACCAGACCAAAAATTACTTGTCTATGCTATGGGCTGACACAGTGGCCTATGGGCAACCCCGAGTCTGCCACTGATGATAGCAGATTCCACTATGGTCAATGCAGCAAATGGCTGCCACTGAGGCCACAGCTGTGAGATGTATAGTGAACAATAAAATGAGAAATAACTAATACCATTTTATTTGCATCAAACGACAACCAACAGGTCCTGTGACCACATATCCTGATAAAACAGTAGGAATTTCCAGCCCGGAAGTGGGCAACTCCTACAATACTAACAGAAGAGATAAAAACCCCATTTGTTCTTGCACTGCTAAGGCTGGATGACAGTTCTGTGACACAGGGATGGAGACAGCCAACACAATACCTGCTGCATAAACTCTTCCCTGATGATATAGCCAGAACACAATAGGTTACACTAAGAGAAGAATTGGAAGAACGATGCAACCCAGCAACCACCATCTGCTTATTTTGCCTGAAGAGGTTGTGTTAGCGATTTCAAAACTTAGAAAGAAAGAAAGAAAAAAAAACACCTGTGCCAGATGGAATCATCTCTGGAGTACTACAACAGGCTTCCCCACAGATTATCTCAATGTTAGCTCATCACCCCTCTGCTTCTCCACATGCAATGCGCGCGGATGGGTGAGTGACTTGGCAGTATTGTATGGACTCGTATGAAGTGACCATACCTCACACACTTCATTCAGTGGTGTTGCAAATGTTACTAATGACTGACCAACACTTGACTAAGTATCAGAAACCCTGAAGACTATTTCTTCTTATCTGGAACTAAAATTCTTAATTGTGGAGTTTTCTTTGATAGAAAGAGCCCACTTTTTGGTGAGCATGTGTCCCTAATTTACAAATAAACTAACTGTACCTATACATGCTGTGGGACACACTAAGTATCTGATAAAAACTGGAAGTTCTTCCTCTACTACTTTATAATGTTTTTAATATTTGCTCAAGGAGATTGTGGTTCATGTAATTTGATGTCTCCAAAAACTCTAATATCTGGTGCATACCAAAAGAAAATTTCTTAATTTCTTGAAATTCTTTGTTTTTATTTTTGATTTCATTGTGTTATTTACAATAGTAACCACCGTGATAGTAATTATTTTGTGAGAGAGACATTTACCTTTCACCTTTTTGAGAAGTAATGTAGTATCTTTCAACCACACAATTTGGAGTGACTTCCATGCTTCTGCACTAACAGCATGCTACATTACATTACATTACAGTGATACTTGTTCCATAGATAGTGAATGTAACATTTCATAATACTTGTTCCGTAGATAGTGAATATAACATTTCATAATGTTATGGAATGTGTCACTTTAACATGAGTTTTCTGTACACAATATAATTATTATTTTTTTACAGTTTCTATTTCATATCTAAAAATTCATCTGTTGAGTAGAAGGAGTTGTCATTCAGAAGTTTTTAAAATTTGTTTTTGAATGCTGGTTGACTATCTGTCAGACTTTTAATGCTATTTGGCAAATGACCAAAGATTTTTGTGGCAGCATAATTCACCCCTTTCTGGGCCAGTCAGATTTAACCCAGAGGAGTGAAGATCATTCTTTCTTCTAGTGTTGTAGCTATGCACTTCACTGTTATTTTTGAATTGGGATGGGTTATTAATAACAAATTTCGTAAGTGAATATATGTGTTGTGAAGGTACTGTGAATATCCCAAGTTCCTTAAATAAATGTCTGCAAGGTGATCTTGGGTGGGCTCCAGCTATTATCCTGATAACTTGCTTTTGTACAATGAATACTGAATGATGAATTACCCCAAAATATGGTGTCATATGAAAGCAGAAATACTCTCTTTCAAATTCTGAAGGTGGCAGGGGTAAAAAAGGCTATTTACAATTTGTACAGAAACCAGATGACAGTTATCAGAGTCAAGGGCCATGAAAGGGACTCAGTGATTGGGAAGGGAGTGAGACATGGATGTAACCTATCCTCAACATTATTCAATCTGTATATTGAGCAAGCAGTAATGGAAACAAAAGAACAATTTGGAGTAGGAATTAAAATCCATGGTGAAGAAATAAAAACTTTGAGCTTTGCTGATGACATTGTAATTCTCTCAGAGACTTGCAAAGGACCTGGAAGAGAAGTTGAATGGAATGGACAGTGTCTTGAAAGGAGGCTACAACATGAACATCAACAAAAGCAAAATGAGGATAATGGAATGTAGTTGAACTAAATCGGGTGATGCTGAGAGAATTAGATTAGAAATGAGACACTTAAAGCAGTGGATGAGTTTTGCTTCTTGCGGAACAAAATAACTGGTGATGGTCAAAGTAGAGAGAATATAAAATGTATACTGACAATGGGGAGGTAAGTGTTTCTGAAGAAGAGAAATTTGTTAACATTAAGTATAGATTTAAGTGACAGGAAGTCGTTTCTGAAAGTATTTGTATGGAGTGTAGCCATCTATGGAAGTGAAACATGGACGATAACTGGTTTAGACAAGAAGAGAATAAAAACTCTTGAAATCTGGTGCTACAGAAGAATGTTGAAGATTATATGGGTGGATCATGTAACTAATGAGAAGGTACTGAATAGAATTGGGGAGAAGAGGAATTTGTGGCACAACTTGACTAGAAGAAGGAATCGGTTGGTAGGACACATTCTGAGGCATCAAGGGATCACCAATTTAGTATTGGAGGCAAGCGTAGAGGGAAAAAATCATAGAGGGAGACCAAGGGATGAATACACTAAGCACATTCAGAAAGATGTAGATTACAGTAGTTACTCGGAGATTTAAGAAGCTTGAACAGGATAGAGTAGCATGGAGAGCTACGTCGAACCACTCTCTGAACTAAAGACCACAACAACAACATGAAAGCGGTGAATGAAAATAGATGTAGTGGGCTAATCTATTGATATATTTATCACCAAAATTTGCAATAACCCTGATAACATAAATAGCTGAACCTAATCATTTTGGCAGATCATCAGTTTATTTCTTCCAATTGAATTTCTCTTCAATGTACACACCCAGAAATTGTGTGTTCTGCCTTAGCAACAGACTTCTATTAATTGTCTATATTTATCAATTGAGTTATGCTATTTACTGTACAGAATTGCATATACTGTGTTTTCTCAAAAATTTGTTGAGTGTCCATTTGCAGAGAACCATTAAATAATTTTCTGAAAGACATTATTTACAATTTCCTCAGCTGATTCTTGTTTGCTGGGTGTGATTACTGCACTTGTGTTATCAGCAAAAAGAACTATCTTTGCATCTTCATGAATATAGAGTGGCAAGTCATTAATATATATTAACAAGAATAAGTGACCAAAGACTGAACCCTGTGATACATCACTCTTGATGCCTCCCCAGTTAGAGGACTCTGCTGATTTCTACAGACTAACTGTAGTGTTAATTTCAACCTTCTTTATTCTTCTAGTAAAATATGAATTAAACCATTTGTGCACTGTCTCACTCATATGACAATACTTAAGCTCATCTAGAAGAATTTCATGATTCATGTGATCAAAATCCTTTAAGAGATCACAAACTATCACAATTGGTGATGTTCTATTATTCAAAGCATTTAATATGTGATCAGTCAAAGCATTTACAGCATTTTCTGTTGAAAAGCCTTTCTGAAAACCAAATTGACTTTTTGTTAGCACTTAATTTTTACAAATATATGATGCTACTCTTGAATACATTACTTTTTCAAGAAATTTGGATAAAACTGTCAGAAGTGAAATTGGGTGGTATTTTTCAGCATCAGACCTGTCCCCTTTTTTATGCAATGGTTTAACAAAAGCTCATTTCAGTCTGTCTGCCCTGTTCCAGTGAGCAACTATACATGTAGCTGAGAATCCTATGTATCTGTTGGAAACAAGCTTTTAGTAACGAAACTTCCTGGCAGATTAAAACTGTGTGCCCGACTGAGACTCGAACTCGGGACCTTTGCCTTTCGCGGGCAAGTGCTCTACCATCTGAACTACCAAAGCACGACTCACGCCCGATACTCACAGCTTTACTTCTGCCAGTATCTCCTCTCCTACCTTCCAAACTTTACAGAAGCTCTCCTGTGGCTAAGCCATATCTCCGCTATATCCTTTCTTTCAGGAGTGCTAGTTCTGCAAGATTCGCAGGAGAGCTTCTGTAAAGTTTGGAAGGTAGGAGATGAGATACTGGCAGAAGTATAGCTGTGAGTACCGGGCGTGAGTCATGCTTCGGTAGCTCAGATGGTAGAGCACTTGCCTGCGAAAGGCAAAGGTCCCGAGTTCGAGTCTCGGTTGGGCACACAGTTTTAATCTGCCAGGAAGTTTAATATCAGTGCACACTCCGCTGCAGAGTGAAAATCTCATTCTGGAAGCTTTTAGTACTTTATTGGAAATGTCATCAAATCCATGTGAGCTTTTATTTGTGAGTGAATTTATTATTTTCATAATTTTAGTAGGAGAGGTGGGCTGCATTTCAATTTTACCAAATTGCATAGGTATCGCCTCTTCCATATACTGCTTTGCATTTTCTAATGAATCGCTGGATCCTATTTTCTCTGTAACACTTAAAAAATGATTATTAAAAATGTTTTCTACTTCTGACTTTTTGTCAACAAACTTTTCATTGAGTTTGGTAGAAATACAGTCTTTATGTGCTCTCAGTTGCCCTGTTTCCCTTTTAACGATATTCTGTATTGTTTGAATTGCATTATCACATGTGCTGATCTCAGACATAATGCACTTATTTGTGGACTTTTCAGTAACTTTTCTTAATACAGTGAAGCAGTTTTTATAATGTTCCTCTGTTTCTGGAGCATTACTCCTCCTATCTATAAGATAAATTTTTATCCCTTTAGTAAGCCATAGCTTTTTGGATGGTTTCTTACAATTATATTTCACTGTTTTCTTGGGGAAATTGTTTTCAAAGATACTCACACAAGTTTCATGAAATAGGTTAAATTTTAAATTAGCATCAGGTTCTCTTTATACTTCATTCTAGTCTAATTGTTGCAAGCTTTCTCTAAAATTTTCAGTTGTTAAATCATTAATTGAATGCACTGTTTTGCATTACTATCTGGAGCTATGCTATTCAACATTGTGAATATGGGCAGTAGTACACAACAGATGGTAGTATAGGAAGTTCTTACCAATTACTAGCAGTGATGTTGTACTATGGTCAGTTACACAAATTTCTCATTTGTCAGATAGAGTGTTAGGACTACCTTAACTGGTACTGTAATATCTATTTAGAGTTGTAGGTGTGCAGTGACTGGACTAAACTCTATGGTAAGGAATGTGTAAAGACTAGTAGTTATAAGCACTTTCTAAAGGAGAAAAATGAGATGCTAGTGTGTAAGTCTGGCAAAATAAATAGTAAATATAAACGAACACTTCTTTATGTCTGCTAGAAACAAAGTGTTTCATTGTTCATGTCTGCGACTCAATATTTCCACTGTATAATGAGTAGCAATCTGTCCTTTTTATAATATGTCACACAAAAATGTTTTATTTCTGATTCTCATTTTTCAGAAAAAGTATAAAATGACAAGTAATGCATCTTTTAGAAGCTGTTCATCCACTGCTGATGCTGATGCTCCTACTTTGGCTGTGTTGGTTTAGGTGCATAACAGTCAGGTCTTTAGTATCTGTATTAAAATCTCTTACGAGATGAGTGTGGTTAAAAGTGGTAATAAAGGTAAAAATTCAACATTCAAATTACAAATCTCTCTCTCTCTCTCTCTCTCTCTCTCTCTCACACACACACACACACACACACACACACACACACACACACACAATTATTACTATCATGTTTATAGTCAGTTCTGAAACTTTATATAAAAAATTTCAAAGTAGGGGTCTACAATAGCTGTTCAAGGTGGCTGACTGATCACTGGACTAAAAAAGAATGAGTCAGCCACTCAGAAATACACTAAAACCTCCAGCTTATAAGTTCAATCTGGAGGCCAGACATTACACAAAATTTTAGAAGCTTTACCACATTTGTCTGGTTGTTGGCTGAAATAGAGGTCCTGTCTCCACTTAAGTTTGCACCTGCCCTCTCATTAAAATGTATAGTGTGTTTCAATATAGATCCAATTTCACAAACTATATCTTCTCTCTGAATGGAGACAGAAACTTGCAGTGAAATTTAACTTATGCACTGTTACAAATACTTTACTCTGGCACAACTTGTAAGCTGACAGTACAATACATGTGGTCGCTGGTTGGACTCTCTCTGGTGCAACTGGCTCACTTGCCCATTCATTACCTAATGTGCATTGAGTTGAGATGGTGATAACACCCAACAAAAGAAATTTGCATTTTCTATTTCACCAGCCTATAAGTTCCTCAAACCTACAGGGAGCCTGCCGCTCCAATTGTGGAGGGCTATTTGTCACTCCCCCTGCCTTTGTATTTTGGATGAAGATTGGGGAATGGCTGTTTCAGCAGCATGACAGATCATGCTGTAACAGTGTTGAAATGCAGCAAGACATCTGTACAGTATTATCCATTTAGTGTAACTGAGCACTGCTCACAGCACACCAAGGAGGAATAGTCCTGTTTACTCTCATACCATTCCAAACACACATACTTTTTTTTCTCCTTTTGTATACAGAAATTAGCCAAGCTATTTAGTGGTTTGTATTTTTTTTATCTTTATTGTCCAGAATATAATGTACATGTGGCTGATAACAACAGTGTAAATATTTTCAGGGAGGAAATATTAGAAATTAATAGTGAAATGAAATTGGGTGCACTTGAAAATCTGACCCTACTAATACATTATAACTGAAATTCATGGATTGAACAATACATAAAGTAAGGGAATAGCAATCTTTCACCTATAGCACATGGTCATGTGCATTAGGGTTTCATGTTATGTTCTCTCTCTCTCTCTCTCTCTCTCTCTCTCTCTCTCTCTCTCTGTGTGTGTGTGTGTGTGTGTGTGTGTGGTTGTTGCCTTTCCCTTATTTCATGTGTTATGACCCCACAAAGGACTGACATACCTTAACTGAAAACCCTCATTTACTTCTTTGAATAACAGCAATATTATGGAAAGGATAGGTTGCTACTCACCTCACATAGGAAGCATTGGGTCACAGACAAGCACTATGAAAAGACTACTAAACATTTAAGCTTTTTGACAAAAGAATAATGTTGTTGTTTGAAAGAACAATGTCTTTTCTGGAAATTACATAATTTGATAAATGTCTCTATTCACGACTATTGATGTCACAAGAATTTCAGAATGTTCAAATCTTAAAATGAGATCTTTTCAAAAATCCAGTCTAATTGTGTAGTAGTCCTAACTTTTATTTGTTCAAAGCAGTGTACTTCTGCTAATAAAATATGTTAGTGAAATATTATAAATACAAAATTCAAATTTCTATAAATTTCTGGGCAGTCTTTTCTAGAACGTGGGGAATAAAGTACACACCAAAAGACCACTTCAGGATAAAAGAGTGTAGTATGAATGCCATTAAAAGAATATACAGCTTATAAATATCTGGCAAAGAAACTATCTTGTTTTGATATGATAACTGTATATTATTTGCAGTTTTTATATTGTTACTGAATACTTAAGAGCTTTGTATTTTAATATTTCGTAAAATCCTTCCCATGTCAGTCTCTAAACAGGTGCCGTAAATAAAGCCACAAGCAGTCACTATTCCATGAGTTAAGTTATGTGGAAGTCAGTCTTGAGTGAGGCTTCACAGTCAGCCCATGCTCAGCAGTCAAAGAGTAGCGTTCACATAGTCAGTCAGTCACAGTCCTTTGTGTGAAGTTCCACGAAGTCAGTTTCCTATATAACTATATCTGGCCACTCATTTACTTATGTTATACTTCTCTAAGTCTTTGTAGACTGTTGATTTAATATGTGATAATTACGGAGTGCCTTATTTTCAAGTTGATCATTATCATAGTATTCACTGACAATAAAAGCACATTAACTGCATTTTAACAGCAACAGTGGTGGTCTGACTAAGCACCTATCAGTTCCACTGTAGAACACAAAATGACTACAAGTTAAGTCAACCAATGCCAGCAATCTTGCATGCTCTTTCTAGTGGCAAATAGAGATTGGGAAGGGAACACTAGAGTACAGCTCCTCGATAACCACCCACTCGGCAGAGTGTGGGTCAATTGAAGTGAGTAACCCTGTTGCAGTGGTGACATATGTGCTCTGGCCCACATTCGATTACATGTGTGTTTGTAAGAGGCTCTCAATAGCTCTACCCCTCGGACAGGTGTTAGAAGAACCATGTAGCACACTGTGAGATGTTCAGTTTGTCTGCTACAGAATGAGAGTCACACAATATTAAAAGTACTGCAAGTCAAAGGGATTCATGTAAGATGGTATTGAATGCCTTTCCAGAAACTGCTATAAGCAGTTAGATAACAAGCTCATGAGGACAATGACTCAAATCCCACAGTAACCAACAAACCTAAGCTTTTTGACCCAGAGGAGGGAATTAGTGCCTATGGTGTTATGATGTCAATAACTATAGAAAGTTGCTATGAAATTGCACAGAAGGACCACCACAGATTTAACCTTTACTTGACAAACCCAAAAGTACCTACAGGAAAAATTATTTAGCTAATTATTTTCATTGTGTACAGTCTTACAAAACAAGGTTACTCATTTTTTTCTAATTTTTATTTTTCCAAAATACTCAACATTAGCACAATACATTACATTTCCTACCTCCACCATACAGAATCTGTGTGGACAAAATGAGCACCTCCTTTTAGCTACTTACTCAGGTCAGTGGTCTACATTGTTGTATCTGATATTATACAGAAGATGCTGCTTTATTCTTCTTTTCAACAGATCCAAAAGAACCTTTCTTTGTTCCCCATAATTTAACTATCAGCAATATCTGCCTGAAAATGCTTCAGGGGTGTTAAAGGCACCAGTTTACCAGCAATACACAAGCCAAGTATTTATCGCACAAAGATTCAAGACAAACTCAAACACATGCACATACCAGCATTTTTTTATTTAAGTGTGTTCTTTAGAGTTCCATAGGCATACCATCAAAGTCCACTCCTCCCATATGTTTGTTAAACTGTCCAAAAAGTTTGGGGCATGGGACATAACTTTTCCTCTTCTTTGCAGAGTTCCATCTTCTTACAGCACTAGTGTCACAGGATGAGATAACTAGACACACAACCTTATTATCTGTCAATTTTACTGCTACAAGTTCATTTTTCTTCATTCTGTAGCCATAACTAACTGAATCAAACTTGAGTAAATTTTCTTGTCAAGTAATGAGCAGTTTTACTATCTATTCATTCTTAGTGTTCCAGCTGAATCAATGTTCAGTTTTTTGTAGTTGAATGATATGGTCTAGGGAACACTAAAAATTAACAATATATAACATTTAATTCAAATTTTTTGGTATTGTCTTGCACAAAATAATACAACCTGACCACAAATTTCAAGACTTTTCCTCTTTCAACCCACTGGGCAGCATTCCCTTACCTGTATATTATTGCAGCAAATCATAAATAATACTAGGTGTCATAGCAAATACAAATATTTTGTGGAGCTTATTTTGTCCGTGCTTATAGAGATTCCCAACCCTTGCATCTTTGTACAGTCTCAGTCATTAACTGACTGTTCCTTTTCTTGCTCTTACTTATGACAATTTTCTACCACTGCATCAAACATCGACCTTATTTCAAATTTTGTCACTATTGTCAACAGTCTCGTCATTGTTGGCAAAATGAATGTACCTGTGAAGTTTTTAGGAGTGCTTCAGTATCATTATATTTGAAAGCTTCTCACCATTTGTTGACTGTGCAAAGTAATCCACATATGAAGGTATGGTGAAAATGCCCAGATAAATCAGCATTCCACAGAACTGCTCCATCTAATTTCTATTCATATTTAAAGATGATGATGTGTTCTAGACTGAACAGTGATTTGTGTCCCTTGCTATTCTGATCACTATTGCAGACTCACAAAACTTCTTAAATATTGCAGTTGTGTGTCACTAACGCTTTTTAATGTAACAGGGAAATCTGTTGAATATGACAAATTTCTTTGTATACCCAGTTTTACACTATGGATGGACATTATTCCATCCTGTATTTTCCGTTGTTTGATTATACTCTATGGATGAATATTTATTCCCCTTAATTTTGTTATTGTTTGCTGTACTAGGTAACTTTGCACAATTACTTTCTCCAAAATCAACAGTCACTTTCTGATTCTATATCTGATTCTTCTGTCACCATACCAGAGTCCCTAGAAGAGACAGGTTTCCTGTGGTCAGGATCATTATCACTGCTGTCTGTTAAGATTTCAAGCTGAGTCTCCTTTAAGATGATCATAAGAGGGATATGAGGCTTCAGGAAAGGTTACTGCATACTGTCATTGCCTTGTACCATAGAAGCACCATACATCCACTTCTTCCTACAAGTCAGTATTTGTCACAGTCACACACAAAACAAATAAAAACTAATTAAAAATTGGCAATGTTGCCTGCAGGCAACGTATTTTTTATGATCAGTTTTGTATTTTCCTGAATGTACAACCATTAGATACTTAGGATTACAACTCACCTTTAGAACTTTGATATAAATGTAAATAAGTTGTACAAAACTGCAACCAATCACTTTTTTGAATAATTATGTTTTATTCCATGAACCGGTTTTCGAACCTTTTCAGGTTCATCTTCAAATGGTTTCAGGAAGTTACACCGTTATTACTGGCATAATGCTGGGTGCTGATATAAAGGTTGCTTCAGTGCAACATTGCCAGATAGAGAGGAGATAAAGCTTTGTTTACGAGAGAGAGAGCTTTGTGCCAACCTTTAGATTTGAGTGGTCATACCAAAATCCCCCGTAACATGAAATGTTTTGTCACACACTCTGGAAAGAAGCTTTTCCAGAGACTACAGCTGCAGAGGACTGGTGGTGAAATGCCACAGTCAGGTCAAGATTTACAGTCCTCTGCTGGCTGGGTTTCTGACTTACAGTGGATCTTGTCACAACATAAGGATGTGATTCAAGGAATGCCACATTGAACGGCTCCACAGTGATGTAAGCAGTCTGATTTCCTTTGTGTCAGAGTAATATGTGTAACTTCTTGAAAACAACTCAGTAAAAGAATGCTCATTTTATCACCTAGTAAGTTAAATAAAAGCCAAAATACAAAGGACCCTTTACATTTCTTTTCACTTGGAGAAAGAACTTGTCTGACAAGTTAATCTCCTGGCTTATGTGTATTAAAGGTAATGTCCTACTATAGGGTTGCAATGTTTAAGTATTCATTTCAACCACAGGAAGTTTATCCATATGGCACATGCTACAGGCTATCAGGGGACCCATTGCCACATTTTTCAAAGGAAAATGAACCATTAGCAGTTCTGAATTGAAAATAATAATAATAAGTTTACGATTATGTGCACACAATGTGTAGTATTTTTAAAGCAGTAGTAATGATAGATCACTGACATAAAACTGTGTTTATTTTCAAATGTTTGAAGAACACAATGATCATAATTCTACACCATTAAAACGCTGCTGCTGTGCGGCTGCCAGCAGGCACAGTAGAGCCTAGTACCTAATGGTTTGTGTCTGGCCTGGCCCAGCATGGAAACATCCACTGCTAAGCATGTGGCAGTCAACGTGTGAAACTAAATTTTACCTGTTACAAATTGGCAACATCGTATTATTTACATTTTCTATTTCACTACAGTCACCTGTGCCTTTTTATGAATTGTACCTCAATATTGTCAGGAGATTATTTTTCTTTAATGTCAGAGCTCCCCTAAAACTTGTTTGTTGACATGCTCTTGCACCAAACAGCACAGGCTGTTAAGTGAAATAGTCAGATATTTCATTTTTCTTTCATTAAGCCAGGTGGGTGACCAGCTGCCTTTGGTTATATGGCTATATCCAATATGGAATTCTTGTAGTCACAAGTTTGGTAGCTTCTGGCTGCCCTTGTTTCTCATCTCTTGCTACATGGGGACAGACCAATTCCTATTATGAAGGATAATGAAAAAAAATAATTACAAACAACTGAACAATCTTAAGAAAAATCAGAAACAAGCAATGGGACAGACACAGAAGAAGAGGGTAAATGGTGTTCCTCAGGGAGCCACCAAGGTGAAAGAGACTCAGGAAAACTTTGAGCCTTGTAGTCCAGAATCACAGGGGTTAAGAATCATACATTGTGATACTAATAAGTCTGAATAACACTAAAAACTAAATACTACATAGCAAAATGCATTGTGTAATGAGTGTTTTAGTACAGTTTACTACGTAAATCTGTTCTAGTACAGATTTTATGTATCTGCCTAGGTACAAGGACATACTGGAAAGTAATGCCTCTGAATTTTTATGTGAAAACTCGTAAGGCTTTTTAAATAAAACAATTTTTATTAACATTCTACATATTTATTCTTCAACATAGTCACCCTGGTGATGATCACGTTTCTCCCAATGAGAGACCAGTTTTTTGGTACCGTCACTGTAGAATGTTTGACTTTGAAGACAGAGCCACCGCTTCACCTCGGCTTGCACTGCTACATCACTATCAAAGAAAAGTCTTCAGAGGTATTCTTTAAGTTTTGGAAACAGATAAAAATCAGATGGGGCCTGTCAGGACTGTACAAAGAAGATCGATGACAGTGATCCCGTGGGAATGGATTACGGCAGATGTCGCAACACTTATGTGTGATCTGGCATTGTCGTGCTGAAGGAGAGGGTGCTCCATGTGTGGAAAGACTCTTCAAGTTTGTACTTTCAGTTTTATGAGCTGTTTCTCACACACTGACGTAGGTACATTAGACACCACCATGTTACACACTACAAATCAGAGCGCCGTAGTGGCAGAGGGTTGCAACTTGCATCAGAAAAGTAGGAAAATTGATCGAGTAATATGCATGATGTGTACTACCTGAACTTATGGTCTACTGAGAACAGAAAAAAAATTCAGATGCACCACTTCTCAGCACATTTTTATACAATTGTCATATGACTAGTATTACTTTATTACTATCTACATTGTTTACAGTGTTTAAGTACTAAGTTTAAATTACAATGTTTTCATGTTGATATTGATGATTCCCAATCTCTGCTTGCGTGTGTTTGTGCTAGTGTCAGCATTCATGTCATCCCAAGGCTTGACCTTTGAGGTTTTGTGCCAGTGTTTTTCATTAAGTTTGTGTTTGTGTCATGTAACATTTATGTGACATCAGTGACCTCATTTATTGTCCCCCATTGTACTTAGCTCCTGATATTGTCTCTTAGCCCCTGATTTGTCTCTTATTTGTGTTGGCCGTACATGTACGATTTAGTGACACTGTTAAAGTATAGTCAATGGCCTCTCAGACCATGACATGCAGTTTCTTCAGTTAAATGTTAATAATGAACAGGATATAAAATCTGTTAAATCTGAGCTCAAGAGGGTAATCATTAAGTCAAAAATTGATTATTTTAGGACACACCTCAGAGATATTCACTGGACTGATGTTTACAGTGCTCATGACACGAATGAAAAATATAACACTTTTGCTAATAAAGTGCTTACCTTATTCGAACACTGTTTTCCCCCAAAACTTACCAAGGTTAGAGCAAAGCCTACGAAGAAGCCATGGATTACTCAAGGAACAGGAGTATCTTGTGAAACAAAAAGAAAACTGTATCTGTCAATCCGAAACAGTTCCAATGTTGATGCTATAGCACATTACAAGAAATACTGCAAAATATTAAAGACTGTAATACGGATGTCAAAGCAAATATATTACAAGGAAAAGATAGTCATATCAGATAACAAAATAAAGACAATATGGGATATAGTGGAGGAGGAGACCGGTAGAACCAGACATGAAGAGGAACAAATAGCATTAAGAGTAAATGATACATTGGTGACAGATGTGTATAGTGTTGCAGAACTTTTTAACAAACATTTTATAACTGTTACTGAAAAGATGGGGTTGACAAGTTCAGTAGATGCTGCTATGGAATACCTCAGACCAGACATTTCAAATAACTTCCATAATATGAATTTGACCCTCACTACCCCAACAGAAATAATGTCCATCATAAAATCTTTAAAATCAAAAACATCTAGTGGGTATGATGAAATATCAAGAAAGTTAATTAAAGAATGTGATTCTGAGCTAAGTAATATATTAAGATATCTGTGTAACCAGTCGTTTATCAGTGGAATATTTCCTGAATGGTTGAAATATGCTGAAGTTAAGCCACTGTTTAAGAAGGGAGATAAAGAAATAGCATCAAATTTCCGTCCAATTTCACTGTTGCCAGCATTCTCAAAAATTTTAGAAAAAGTAATGTACAGTCGGCTTTATAACAATCTTATCTCAAATACTGTCAAAGTCACAGTTTGGCTTTCTAAAAGGTTCTGATATTGAGAAGGCTATCTACACTTACAAGTGAAAATGTGCTTAATTCATTAGACACAAAATTGCAGGCAACTGGTATATTTTGTGATCTGTCAAAGGCATTTGACTGTGTAAATTACAATATCCTTTTAAATAAATTAGAATATTATAGTGTAACAGGAAATGCTGAAAAATGGTTCAAATCTTATATCTCTGGCAGGAAACAAAGGGTGTTATTAGGAAAGAGACATGTATCAAGCTATCAGGCATCATCCAATTGGGAACTAATTACATGTGAGGTCCCACAAGGTTCCATTTTGGGGCCCTTACTTTTTCTTGTGTATATCAATGACCTTTCATCAGTAACATTACCAGATGCCAAGTTCGTTTTGTTTGCCGATGATACAAACATTGCAATAAATAGCAAAACAAGTGTAGTCTTAGAAAGATCAGCTAATAAAATATTTGTGGACATTAATCACTGGTTCCTAGCCAATTCTTTGTCACTAAATTTTGAAAAAACACGCTACATGTAGTTCAGAACTTGTAAGAAATTCACTTTAAGAGAAGCCTAAAGGATTTATTGGTGGCCAACTCCTTCTACTCCATTGATGAATTCCTCAGTAAAACCAACTGATTTGTGCACAATTTCAGTGCAGTAATGTGTTCATTGTAAATGTGTGTGTGTGTGTGTGTGTGTGTTTAAGTACAATCTAACTTCTGCACCATTTCAGTGCAGTAATGTGTTCACTGTAAAAAGTATTATAGTAGTTGTATTACATGTTTATTGCCTTATAAATAAATAAAAAAACTTTATAATTTTAAATTCAGTACATTAGTATTTGTAAAATGACTCTTTCATATAGTGTTCACTAAAAATGATGATCATTCCACTTGGGACATGTGGAATGGTACATTAGCTTATTTGTTTTAGTTGTAAATATTTGTCATGTATTGTTGTTTTTCTGACATGTTCCACATCCTGGAGGACCTCCTCACTATGGATCAATTGGAATGAAAGTAAATCTAATCTAATCTAATCTGGAGAACTGTTTCCCCCTCCCTAAGGGAACATACTTTGTTGAGTGAGTGGTAGTGAAAAAACAGTTACCCCCCAAAAATTGTGAATACAAGAAAAGTCCATAACGAGATGATTTTTTAAAGAATAAAAACTATAATGAAATTCAAAATGATTTTCCAAATTAATATTTATTTAATTAAATGCTATTCAATACAAAAAATCAGTTGCCTAATGGAAAACCATGCTACACTTTGTTTGTCACAAAAACTATATTCAACAAATTATCTAAATTCAGTTTATCAGTAATGTCATGGTAAACATGCAAAATGGTGATACGAGCTACTCAATCTTAAACAAGTGTTGAACTGATGTAAAAGACTGCTTCTTAAAATTACTACAATGCTCTTTGCAATCTACAGAAATTTAAACTACATGCTTTTGAGTTCAATGTTTTAACATTATACACTTCTCCGATTTACAGTGTAGATCTCGGCCTTACGTTAATAAGAATAATATTTACACAATTCACAATTAATCGGAAGAAATTTTACAGCACATTCCTGATTTTCACTGTCAGCTGACCGAAACCTGCTCATCACTAAAGGCACCAAGCCACACTGTTCTTGAAGACTGTGCAGGTGTCTCTTCTGTATTCTGTTGCCTAATCACTTCATCTACGCAGTCATTTTTCCTTCTGCGTCTCATCATGAATCTATCCATGTGTGTTTTACGTATTTCTGCATTGAGACTTTCTACAATATTCTTACCTCACTTGGATAAATATCACTTAGTAATACTACAATTCAAGTATTGAGGAGAAGACAAATATTTACTGGTATTCTTATGCTGTAAGTGCACCAGAAAATTGACTAGCTATAGCTAAAGACTAACATCAGCTGATAATAAATAATTTCACTAATTCTCTTTACATTCTGAAATTAGTGTGCACTGTGTCAGTTAATAATCGGTTGACAGTCATAAAAATGACTTTTTCTGCTTCTCTATGGTAAGCACTCATAAGAAACATCAAATTTATGCACATAAAAAAAAATTTTAAAACAAAGTATAGCACTTCTCTGTTCTTTATTCTCATTATTCCTAGTTATGTCGGTCATATATTTTCATAAATGCATATGTTCATATGCTGAGAGAACTTTGGCAGAGCTGCTGTCCGAATCATAATGGCTGCTATGCCTCACAGTGATTAGCATATTGCTCTCCTGTTGTGGAACTGAAGTGCTGCCAAATGTGTGGCAGCAGCTACACCAATATGTTAGGTCATAATGCCACCACACATTCATGAGACTGCTTCTCCTCTTTGAAAGTCTGCACTATTGTTGGGAATGCAGCTCGGCCAAAAGTAGGAGAGAACTTTTGCTGAGACATAAATACACTCCTGGAAATTGAAATAAGAACACCGTGAATTCATTGTCCCAGGAAGGGGAAACTTTATTGATACATTCCTGGGGTCAGATACATCACAAGATCACACTGACAGAACCACAGGCACATAGACACAGGCAACAGAGCATGCACAATGTCGGAACTAGTACAGTGTATATCCACCTTTCGCAGCAATGCAGGCTGCTATTCTCCCATGGAGACAATCGTAGAGATGCTGGATGTAGTCCTGTGGAACGGCTTGCCATGCCATTTCCACCTGGCGCCTCAGTTGGACCAGCGTTCGTGCTGGACGTGCAGACCGCGTGAGACGACGCTTCATCCAGTCCCAAACATGCTCAATGGGGGACAGATCCGGAGATCTTGCTGGCCAGGGTAGTTGACTTACACCTTCTAGAGCACGTTGGGTGGCACGGGATACATGCGGACGTGCATTGTCCTGTTGGAACAGCAAGTTCCCTTGCCGGTCTAGGAATGGTAGAACGATGGGTTCGATGACGGTTTGGATGTACCGTGCACTATTCAGTGTCCCCTCGACGATCACCAGTGATGTACGGCCAGTGTAGGAGATCGCTCCCCACACCATGATGCCGGGTGTTGGCCCTGTGTGCCTCGGTCGTATGCAGTCCTGATTGTGGCGCTCACCTGCACGGCGCCAAACACGCATACGACCATCATTGGCACCAAGGCAGAAGCGACTCTCATCGCTGAAGACGACACGTCTCCATTCGTCCCTCCATTCACGCCTGTCGCGACACCACTGGAGGCGGGCTGCACGATGTTGGGGCGTGAGCGGAAGACGGCCTAACAGTGTGCGGGACCGTAGCCCAGCTTCATGGAGACGGTTGCGAATGGTCCTCGCCGATACCCCAGGAGCAACAGTGTCCCTAATTTGCTGGGAAGTGGCGGTGCGGTCCCCTACGGCACTGCGTAGGATCCTACGGTCTTGGCGTGCATCCGTGCGTCGCTGCGGTCCGGTCCCAGGTCGACGGGCACGTGCACCTTCCGCCGACCACTGGCGACAACATCGATGTACTGTGGAGACCTCACGCCCCACGTGTTGAGCAATTCGGCGGTACGTCCACCCGGCCTCCCGCATGCCCACTATACGCCCTCGCTCAAAGTCCATCAACTGCACATACGGTTCACGTCCACGCTGTCGCGGCATGCTACCAGTGTTAAAGACTGCGATGGAGCTCCGTATGCCACGGCAAACTGGCTGACACTGACGGCGGCGGTGCACAAATGCTGCGCAGCTAGCGCCATTCGACCGCCAACACCGCGGTTCCTGGTGTGTCCGCTGTGCCGTGCGTGTGATCATTGCTTGTACAGCCCTCTCGCAGTGTCCGGAGCAAGTATGGTGGGTCTGACACACCGGTGTCAATGTGTTCTTTTTTCCATTTCCAGGAGTGTATATCATTGTAACTGCAGTCACCTCAGCTGCTCTGTGAACATTCTCTAAGTATATATACATTCCCTCTAATCTAGAGTGGGTATTGTACTTACCCACACAGAATTCTCTGAATGGGGACTACTAACTAATATCCTGTAACAACCAGAGGCCCTGGTACAGCTAGTATTTTCACTAAGGTGCATGCAATTACGCGAGTAGGTTAAGGGCTTTGGCCTCTCAGAGTGTCACCTGTCTCTCAGGTGAGATTTAGATGGCTCAATCTTCAGATGATCCCCAATGTTCGGGAAGAATGTGAAAGTGCGACCTCTCTTATCACTTGTCTCCCATTCTCTCTGCCGGGTATTCACCAGCTGTTTATCAGGTTGGTGCTTCTCAGTGATACTGTGTCCAACAATTTCCATTAATTTATCTTATCTCTCCATCTTTAGCTAGGGCAATGCAGCCCTATACTGAATCATTATGTCAGTAGAGTAGGTTCTGAGTACAGCACACAGTACTTCCACAAATGAAGCACTGAAACCCCCAAACAGCCATTCTGACATGCTCCTCAGCTTGCACTGAACAATGTTTCTGTGTGACGAAAGAGAGTCAGTGGACCCATGTACTGGTTGCAAAACATACCACAAGCTCAAAATACACAGAGTGATATGTACCGAGTGTCTGTAGTGGTAGCCTGAAATGAGTTGTGTTGAGTCTGGCCAACTTGTGCATTATTTTGGTTGCTTTCTCAGTCATTCTGGTGTGTTCATTCAATGTCAGTGGTTTATCAAGATAAACTCTAAAATATATTGTGACAGTTTTATGTGTATGTTCTGTACGCAAATGTATAAATGCATTAATCTCAAAAATATCCACAAAGAACTTGCAAGTGGTTGTAGATGTGTTTATTTTGATGCACAAGTAGGGCTGAAATGCTTCACTTCCACAAAACATTCATGAATATTTTACAACTCAACACCAATAGGAACACATTAGTTGGTGCTGAGCTGAGCAAACTACTGGATGAAGTGCACGCTGAGGGGTCTTCGTGCAGGAGGCGTATAGAAGAAATGGCAAACTTGTCTACCTTCATCACAAACATGTCACTACTGTAGGATCACACAAGGCAAAAGTGGCAATTGCTGTCACAAACTGTTACATCACAGTACCACAAATCGCACATCCGTCTACGGAACGTCTTGCCACCGTGAAATAGTATACGATAACAATAAGTTCAGAATGGCACCAGTGCATATGCTAAATACTCACATGATATTGTGCCATACTTGGAATACATAAAAGATGTTGCAGATAACAGAAATCCACTAACAATGGCTGTTGTCAGTGTAATATTAAAAAGCTGTTACTCAAACACCTCGTATGGTAGTGGGAGCAAAGTAAATGACACTTCACAGGAACACAACCTCTATGTAATCAGTATTGCAAACCTGCAGCCTACATAAAGAGGAAGACCAGGGGTCAGCAGTAACAGTGATATTACTGTAGTCAACTCAAACACACTGCCTCATGTGGCAGGGTGGTGGGTCGTGGGTGGTGCCACAAACAGTAACCATACATAATGATCATGCTTACATAAGCACACTACACATGGCATCAGTAGTTTTTATTCTGTGAGCCAGACTGCAACAAACTGAGGGAAACAGTAAAAGCCTTTTCTATACACACAGAAGGGTCTGTAGACTACAACACACATGTACTAACAGACCTTTTGCAAAGGCCAACCTGGTCTTACATCTTTGGCAAGCTTAGAACAAAACCAGAAGATATTCAAGTCCTGACAAGACTGAGGAAAGAGTCAAGAGATTGGAGAAATGGTATCAGCAAACAGTTGCTTCAAGGGGTACAGATTTTAGACTAAGGTAGCACAGAGTTATGAAAGACAAGGAAGGTTCATTGGAACAACTATGTACATAATCAATTACAATGAAACATGTGGAGGGGAACCATTAAAAATGCAGACAGTATGGCTGAATACATTAGTCATGGCATTACTAAGATGAGATGATGGTATGTACTGGGATGGAGAGGTTTGACAGAATATCTCACAAAACCCCGTCCCTGACTGATAACAAACAACAGTCAGATGAACCACATCATATTGAGCTGAGAGCTGAAATGAATGGTGACTGTGTTATTGTTACTGTCGTCATCCATTTCGTGTATGAAGAAGTACCATTGAACAGAAAGACCCCGGGGCCTGATGGTATCCATTGCGAGGTGTTCAAGAATGTGGCACCACAGGTCATTCCTACGTGATAGAATTACTTATGAAGTGCTATGGCTGGGACAAGTACCTGTGATCTGGAAGGGTGCCAGTGAAGTCATAAAAACGTGAGAAGATAGAGACATACAGACCAATATGACTTATAAACACATTGGTTACGATCCACTAGCAGCACCTCTGAGGCTGTTTAGTCATGCTCTACAAAATAGGTCACTCAGGTCATGTGGATTACTTGAAAGGTTCTCTGCAATAAGTAGCATTCTGTCTGTTTGTTCAATAGTTAGGTAACAAATCAGGTGGTTTTTTGGGTGGATCAGTCTGGTTACCAGTCTTTGTACTGTCTGAAAAATGTCAGCTCTCAAATGTACAAATCCTAAGTTCTCTTGTAGGCCCATATGGCTGATGGTGTGTTAATTTTTCTGCTCCCTCTCTTTGTCATTTCATTCAGTTGTTGTCTGTACCTGTGTGAATTCCTTGTCTGGATTTTCTGTTTTGTGCATATGTCTTTGTTGTTGCACCACAGGTCATTCCTATGTGATAGAATTACTTATGAAGTGCTATGGCTGGGGCGAGTACCTGTGATCTGGAAGAGTGCCAGTACAGTCATAAAAATGTGAGAAGATAGATACATACAGACATGCCCTCTAGTATTATGGGTAACTCTAAAATATTTCTGTTTGCTGATGACACTAGCTTGGTAGTAAAGGATGATGTGTGCAACATTGGCTCGGTTTCAAATAGTGCAGTTCATGACCTAAATTCATGGCTTGTAGAAAATCACAGTAAGACTCAGTTTTTGTAGTTTCTAACACACAATTCAACAAAACTTGACGTTTTAATTTCTCAGAATGGGCATATGATCAGTGAAACTGAACAGTTCAAAATAGATAGTAAACTGTCGTGGAAAGCCCACGTTCAGGATCTTGTTCAAAGACTTAATGCTGCCATTTTTACTATTCGAACGGTATCTGAGCGAGTGATTGTTCGACACAAAAATTAGTGTACTTATGTTGTATCGTATTATATTCTGGCATAACTCTTCCCATTCTAAAAGGATATTTTTGGCTCAGAAATGAGCAGTTTGGCCAATAAGTGGTGTAACTTCACGAACCTCTTGTCGACCCCTGTTCACGAGGCTTGGTATTTTGACATTGGCCTCTCAATATATATATTTCTTACTGTCATTTCTTGTTAACAATATTAGCTTATTCCCAAGAATAAGCAGCTTTCACTCAGTTAATGCAGAAATCAAATCTGCATTTGTATTGGACTTCCTTAACTCTTGTGCAGAAAGGTGTGCAGTATACTGCTACATCGATTTTCAATAAGTTACCACTCAAATTCAAAATTCTTAGCAGTAATCCACACGCTTTCAAATCGAAACTGAAGTTTCCTCATGGGTCACTCATTCTATTCTGTCAAGGAGTTTCTTGAAAAAGTAAGTTGATTCTTGTTGTATTGTTGATTGTGTTGACTTAAACTTATGGATTGACTTTTTTCAGGTTCATAAACATTTTATTTTTATCTATTATTGTTTTTATGTTGTCATTTCATGTACTGACAAAATAAAAATAATTATTTGTGTTTTGGTTGCTCGTTATATTGTTATTGGTTTCTGGGTTTTGCTCCATTGTGATCATACTCATGCAATATGGTACCTTGTGTGTGTGTAAAGACTAGAGATGAACATAACTCGTTTTACCTATTTTTTCACATTTGTTTATGTTGTATGCATGTCCACATTTCTCAATGTCACCAATCAGTTGCTGTTGTTGTGGTCTTCAGTCCAAAAATTGGTTTGATGTAGCTCTCCATGCTACTCTATCCCATGGAAGCCTCTTCATCTCTGAGTAAACTGCTGCAACCTACATCCTTCTGAATGTAGTGTTAGCATAGACTTTTTCGTCCCAGCTGTGTTCAAGGTCTAAGAATTTAATAGTTTTAGGCATTTTTAATATCAATTTTCTAAATGAGAGCAACAATAGATTTAGTACATCTAGTAGAGTATTTTAATCTGATTACAGTTGTAGATTTTCTGACTAGGATTACTGACAACTGTCAAACTCTGATTGACAGTATATTTGTAGATAGGCCAAAAGTCAATAATACCAATGTATGTCCAATTGTTAATGGCCTTTTTGACTATGATGGTCAATTGCTTACATTCTCTGACATCAGTCTGTGTAACAGGTCTGAACGTTCTTGCAAATCTTCTAGGTT
This sequence comes from Schistocerca serialis cubense, assembly GCF_023864345.2. Classification (NCBI taxonomy): domain Eukaryota; kingdom Metazoa; phylum Arthropoda; class Insecta; order Orthoptera; family Acrididae; genus Schistocerca; species Schistocerca serialis. Next base: position 466,972,485 of record NC_064646.1, on the reverse strand, counting down.
AATAAATCATGATTCTCTTAAAAATTTCAACTGTAGCCTCCAGGACATAGGCTCAAGTCCAGTTTTCAATGAAACAAATGTGAATAAAAAGTAGAATATGTTTTTACATGAATATGTGTCTCACTTTGAAGCTAGATCCCCCCCCCCCTCAAAATAATTACAAATAACCATGAAGCCACTGACAAGAAAACATGGCTAAATGCAGGAATAAAAACATCCTGCAAAATAAAAAAGGACGCTATATGGTTCTGTCGAAACTTGTAATTACCAAAAGAAACAGCAACACTATAAAATTTAGTGTAGAATTCTGAAGAAGGTTATAAATAAATCTAAGCGTATGTGCATAAATAATGAAACAAAATAAAAACAATTTGGAGCGTGATAACGAGAGAAACTGGCAGAAAAACATCAAACAGGACACAGATAGAAATTAAACAAGGTGACAATATTATAAAGAAGCCAGATATAGTTGCAGAAATGTTGAACAAACATATTCTGTCAAGGGCAGGGAAGGCAGGCTGTAAAGGATCTGTGGATGAAGCAATGGCTATTCTACAGAAAGCTGTCTGCAACAGGACAACACATGCTTCATTACCTTTGGTCACATTAAATGATATTAAAAGAATAATCAGGTCTGTAAAAAATAAAAAGTCTGTTGGTATGGACAATATTTCTAGTAGAAAAGTATAAAAGTCCTGTCTTACACTACATCTTCAATGCATCTTTGCAAAAAGGAGTTGTCCCTGATAGACTAAAACTGGCTGTAGTGATATTTCTCTTTAAAGATGACAAAAACAATTAATTAAAAATTCTTGAGAAACTTTGGCACAGATTGAGCATCAACCATCTCAACTTCAACAATATTTCCAGCAATAGAAAATGGGCTTAACGCTGGCTTTTGTACTGAACAAGCAATATTCTCCTTTAATAGAAAAGTTTGGGAACCCATTAACAAAAAAAAGTCTCTAGTAGGTATTTTTTAAGATCCCTCAAAAGCCTTCAATTGTGTGAACCACGAATTTCTTTTGAAAAAGGCAGAATATTACGGTCTAGGTGGTACTGTTAGTTTCTGGATTCAGTCATACCTAAAGAACCAAAAGCAGACCATAATGCTGAATGGCTCTTCCAGAGAAACTTCCTCATTGTAGTGGGGTACCTTAAGTTGTAGTATGCCCCAAGGCTCAATTTTAGGTCTGCTGCTATTTTTTATTTTCATTAATAACCTCCCTCCTTGTTACAATACAAAGAGTAATTCTACTCTTTTTGCAGATGATACATCAATTCTCTGACAACAGTCTTGTACAAACCACAAACAAAGTTTTCTCTGAAGTTTTAAATTGGATTTCTGCAAATGGTCTCTCACTTGACTCAGAGAAAACCATTTATATGGCGTTCAATAAGCCACAAAGAAATTAACATAAAGTGTAGAGATCAACCAATACAAAAAGTTGAGAATACAAAATTACTGGGTGCATACATAGACAGCAAATTTAATTGGTCTACCCACATCCTTCATCTCTATAAAAGACTTAGGTCAGCAATGTATACACTACTAATTATTGCTCCTGTGGCCGAAGTGGATACCATTCAGGCTTCTTACTTTGCCTACTTTCATTCACTCAATAATGTCTTCTGCTAGAAAAAAAAAAGACTTGTTTTGAATGATGAGGATTCTTACCACCTCCTCACAGTACATTTTTTCCTTTCTGTTTGTCTGTAGAAACTTTTCTCTATACAAAAACAACAGTGAATATAGTGGCTGCAACACAAGAACTAAGAATAGTCTACACATTGAATTGAAAAGTCTAAATCTGGTGCAAAGAGGAGCTTACTACTCCAGCATTAAGCTGTTTAATGGAATACTGCCACATATCAAATGTCTGTATAAACAATTACCAAAATTCAAACAAATCCTGAAAGAGTACTTAATGGAGAAATCCTTTTATTTGGTTGATGAATTTATAAAAGAAAATTAATACCACTGCTAAATTTACATTTGTTTTACAAATAATTTTAATCCCATCTCATATATACATAATAATTTGGTTTCCTGTATTCATGTATGAATTTACTGTATTATTTAGCTTACTTTTGCTTGCTCTGTATATTTCAGATCCTAAGTGCAACTCAGTATTCTGTTAATTGGATATATGTCCTTTACTTCATATATCTAGACTGTATCTTTTATTGTATTTATGTAAATTAGCCTATATCTGGTCCCGCCTCAGTGTACCACAATATTCTGTTATCTAGATGTATGTTCCTCATTTGACACCTTATTTACATCGTATCATCTTTTATAGTATTTATATAAGTTACATCTGAAATACATATAATTTGACACATTCTGTATCCTTGTGATTTAATCTGTATCTATGAAATACAAAATAAATAAATGAAATTCACTTACTGTAGTCATATCCTTGTCCACCTCTACTATTTTTACCCCCCCCCCCCCCTTGTCCTCCAATACTAAATTCCTCATTCCTTGATCACTCAGAATGTGTCCTATCAACTAATGCCTTCTTCTATTCAGGTTGTGACACAAATTTCTTTTTTCCCCGGTTCTGTTCAGAAACTCTTCATTAGTTATGTGATCTACTCAGCCAATCTTCAGCATACTTCTATAGCACATTTCAAAAGCTTCCATTCTCTTCTTATCTGAACTGTTTATCATCCATGTTTCATTTCCATACATGGCTATACTCAAAACAAATACTTTCAGGAAAGACCTCCTGACATTTAAATCTATACTTGATGTTAAAAAAATTCTCTTCTTCGGAAATGCTTTCTCACTTTTTTTTTTTTTAACCATTGCTAGTCTACACTTTATATCCTCCCTACTTCGGCCATCATCAGTTATTTTGCAGCCCAAATCGTCTAGTATTTTAAGTGCCTCATTTCCTAATATAATTCCCTCAGCATCGCCTGATTTAATTTGACTGCATTCCATTATCCTCATTCTCCATTTGTTGATATTCATCTTATATCCTACTTTCAAGACAGTCTGTTCCATTCAACTGCTCTTCCCAGTCCTTTGCTCTCTGAGAAAATTACAATGTCATCAGCAGACCTCAAAGTTTGTATTTTTTCTCCCTGTACTCTAATCCCTATGCCAAATTTTTCTTTTGTTTCTTTTACTGCTTGCTAATGTACAGATTGAATAACATTGGGGATAGGCTACAACCCTGTCTCTCTCCCTTCTCAAACACTGCTTCCCTTTCATTCCCCTCAACTCTTATAATTGCTGTCTGGTTTCTGTACAAGTTGCAAATAGCATCTCACTCCCTGTATTTTACCCCTGCTACCCGATGTTATTCAATCTGTATATTGAGCAAGCAGTAAAGGAAACAAAAGAAAAATTTGGAGTAGGTATTAAAATCCATGGAGAAGAAATAAAAACTTTGAGGTTCGCCAGTGACATTGTAATTCTGTCAGAGACAGCAAAGGACTTGGAAGAGCAGTTGAATGGAATGGACAGTGTCTTGAAAGGAGGATATAAGATGAACATCAACAAAAGCAAAACGAGGATAATGGAATGTAGTCGGATTAAGTCGGGTGATGCTGAGGGAATTAGATTAGGGAATGAGACACTTAAAGTAGTAAAGGAGTTTTGCTATTTGGGGAGTATAATAACTGATGATGGTCGAAGCAGAGAGGATATAAAATGTAGACTGGCAATGGCAAGGAAATCATTTCTGAAGAAGAGAAATCTGTTAACATCGAGTATAGATTTAAGTGTCAGGAAGTCATTTCTGAAAGTATTTGTATGGAGTGTAGCCATGTATGGAAGTGAAACATGGACGATAAATAGTTTGGACAAGAAGAGAATAGAAGCTTTCGAAATGTGGTGCTACAGAAGAATGCTGAAGATTAGATGGGTAGATCACATAACTAATGAGGAAGTATTGAATAGGATTGGGGAGAAGAGAAGTTTGTGGCACAACTTGACCAGAAGAAGGGATCGGTTGGTAGGACATGTTCTGAGGCATCAAGGGATCACCAATTTAGTATTGGAGGGCAGCGTGGAGGGTAAAAATCGTAGAGGGAGACCAAGAGATGAATACACTAAGCAGATTCAGAAGGAAGTAGGTTGCAGTAGGTACTGGGAGATGAAGAAGCTTGCACAGGATAGAGTAGCATGGAGAGCTGCATCAAACCAGTCTCAGGACTGAAGACCACAACAACAACAACCCTCAGAACTTCAAAGAGAGCATTCCAGTCAACATCATCAAAAATTTCCTCTGAGTCTACAAATGCTATAAACACAGGTTTGACTTTCCTTATCTTATAACGGAAGTCATAGGGTCGGTATTGCCTAATGTGTTCCTACATTTCTCCAAAATCCACACTGATCTTTCCCAAGGTTGGCTTTTATCAGTTTTCCCAATCTTCTGTAAAGAATTTGTGTTAGTACTTTGCAACCATGACTTATTATACTGATGATTCAGTAATATCCACATCTGTCAGCAACTGCTTTCTTTGGAATTGGAATTATTATATTCTTCTTGAAGTCTGAGGGTATTTCGCCTGTCTCTTATACCTCGCTCACCAGATGGAAGAGTTTTGTCAGGGCTGGCTCTCCTACAAGTATCAGTAGCTCTAACAGAATCTCACCTACTCCCATGGCCTTGTTTCAACTTAGGTTTTTTAGTGCTTTGTCAAATTCTTGTCACAGTATCATATCTCCCATCTCATATTCATCTCTGTCCTCATCCATTTCTATAATGTTGCCCTCAAGTACATCTCCCTTGTATAGACACTCTATATACTCCTTTCATCTTGTCAGTTTTCCCTTCTTTGCTTAGGCCTAGTTTTCCATCTGAGCTCTCAATATTCATACAGGTGGTTCTCTTTTCTCCAAGGGCTTCTTTAATTTTGCTGTAGGCTGTATCAGTCTTTCCCGTAGTGAAATATTCTTCCAAGTCCTTACATCTGTGCTCTAGCCATTCCTGCTTAGCCATTTTGCACTTCCTGTCAATCTCATTTTTTAGACATTTGTATTCCCTTTCTCCTGCTTCATTTACAGCATTTCTATGTTTTCTCATTTGATCAACCAAATTAAATATCTCTTGTGTTAGTGAAGGATTCCTACCAAGGCTCCAATTTTTATCATTTCAGTCTCTGCTGCTTCTACTACTTCATTTCTCAAAGCTACCCATTTTCTTCTACTGCATTCCTTTCACCTGATCTGGCCAATGCTCCCTCTGAAATTCTCTACCCAAGTCCATCTCCTTAATTTCCTACCTTTTTGCAATTTTTTCACTTTCAGTCTACATTTCATAACCAATAAATTGTGGTCAGTATACACATCAGCATCTGGAAATGTCTTACAGTTTAAAATCTGATTCTGAGATCTCTGTCTTACCATTATATAATCCATCTGAAATCTCCCAATGTATCCAGGTCTCTTCCATGTATACAGTCTTCTTCCCTGCTTATCAAACCAGGTATTAGTTGTTACAGCGTGAAGTCAGCACCGGCACACAAGTCAGGAATGATAAAGAAGAGACAGTTGTGAGAAGCGCTCCAGGATGACACAACAGCAGTGTAAGAAGCGTGAAGAGGATGTAAGTGCCATGTCCGACTGGTAACAGACCACTTCAATAGCAGCTTCAATGTTAACCACTTCATTAGCTATCTCTATGTAGCACAGACTTGTTTTTCTCTATTCTGAAGAAGACTGATTATTTTGCATGTCACACTTTTGCTTGTGACACATATCAAAGTTAAGCATTGTAATTGTCTTACTGTAATAAAACTCACTGATATGAGTACTTTGATTGTTTGTCTAGCAAACTGAGTATGCAGAATTCCTAGACACAACAATAGTGATGATTAAATTGTGCTCTGTGTGAAATTCTACCAGATGGCTTCCTTTTTCATTCCTTTCCTCCAGATCATACTCACCTACTACTTTCCCTCTTCTTCCTACTATTCAACTGAAGTCCCTCGTGACTATTAAATTCTCATCTCCATTAACTATCTGAATAATTTCTTTTATCTTATTACACATTTACTTAATCTCATCATCATCTGCGGAGCTAGTTGGCACATAAACTTTTACCAATGTGATGGGTGTGTGCTCCGCATTTGTATTTTCTTTTTCATTATGAAACCTACTCCTGCATTACCCCCATTTAACTTTGTATTTATAACATATTCATGTAACTGTAAGTCCTGTTCCTCCTCTCACTGAACTTTTTGTTTCTCCTGATAACAACATCCTCCTGAGTAGTTCCCACCTGGAGATCCAAATGGTGGACTATTTTACCTCCAGAATAGTTTACCCAAGAGAACACCATCACCATTTAACCATACAGTAGAGCTGCATGCCCTCTAGAAAAACAACTGTAGTTTCCCCTTGCTTTCAGCCATTCACAGTACCTGCACAGCAAGGCTGTTTGGTTGATGTTACAAGGCCAGATCAGTCAATCATCCGGACCGTCACCTCTGCAACTACTGAAAAGCCTGCTGTCCCTCTTCAGGCACCTTGTTTGTCTGGCCTCTCAACAGATACCCCTCCATTGTGGTTGCACCTACGGTACGGCTATCTGTATTGCTGAGGTATGCAAGCCTCCCCTCCAACACCGAGGTCCATGGTTCGTGTGGAAGCTCAATTATTATTTTATTGTGCTATACTTCACTCATTTTCTGTCTGTTTTTTCTCTGCTTTTCACTTTTACTAATTCTACTTCTAATTCCCTTATTCTAAGCATTAGACAGGTTTCCATTGGAACATATCGCATTTTAGGTGCCTTGCTACCTCACAGTCCTTGGCAACATGCATACACACGATCAATGTGTTCTGTTGTCTGTATCAGTGTTATGCAGCATCATAGGCAGCCTACGATGGAAGGGTTCCTGACTCAGTGTAGATCTCTGGTAGGGAAACCTTTTGTTGCTGCCACAGTACTGCATGGAGCCATGATCTCTCCCTGGAGGCTGGGGACTTGTTTTTTGATCTCCTACATTGTTGCGACATGTTGGGTACTTGATGTCCTCACTGTGATTTTTCACCTGTTATGAAACTTCTTGCAAGATGGATAGTTATGTAGCTGCATGGAATCCAGGCAATGGGCTTGTTACGTCTGAGCAGACTGCCATCTCTAGTTTACACTGCCTGCATGAGGCCCAAAGTCATAGCATTTTGTGACCCTAATGAAGTCCTTAAATCACAGAGACTCAGAGCAGAGATACACCCCATCTTAGGTACCTTACTCATGGGCTGACCTGCATTATGTATTGTCAGTGTTCATCTACCCCATAGATTTTGGAATTTGTCCTGGCACTGCATATTTTCTTGCTTGTGGTGTGGTCATCTATTCAGGTAAACAGTGTATAGTGCTGTGGAAATTATCTCTGCTAATGTGTTAAGTTACTCCATGCCATGCATTTTCATGCTGCACAATGTTGTATGCAATGTCTTATGTATGCTTTGTCCCATGTGCCCTAGGTTATTGTGTGGAACATGCAGCAATTTGTTCAAGCCTGTCAGAACTGCCTATTTTCAACCAGTGTGGTGCTGCACAACACCCGATCATGATATTGACTGAATATATTCCTAACACCACATACAGTGTTTCCACTGATATCGTATCGAACGTCCCAGATAGTGTGAGTAGCACACTTTGCCCTCACCTGACAGCTGTTCTGTTTGTGCACGTTTAAGTATGTCCATACACTTGCAGCAATGATCAGCACAGTTCAAAGAGCGGACTGTGGTTCATTCGTATCACTGCAGTTGGTCGTCTGCAATTGGTTGATTTTATTCACGCAAGTCTGTGTAATTTCTCTGCTTTGTCTGTTGCACGAGTTTGTCAAGGATATATCCTTGTTGAGATTTATCCTCAAATATTTTGTTATTATTGTGCATTTTAAATGTATGATCCTAGTTTAACGGACAGATCCCCTTTCAGTGATCACTTTTTTGTTCCTCTTGCTGCTATTTTCACAACACACAGTATTTCTTATGGTGGGTCATTTTTGGTCTCTTACGCACTGCATCTGTTGCTGGCCACGCTACAACTGAAATTAGTGACCAATTAGTGCCTCTGTCCATATGCTCTCGTGTCCTGCCTATCACATGGAGGTGGGCCATATTCCATGTTGTTTGTTTTGCTCTATGTTAAAACCTGTGTAATACTGACTATTATATCTTTTTATTGAAAGAAAAACACCGGAATACACTGTATTTTCTTCTTTCCTGAGAACTGCTCTTGCGCATAGGTATGGGTGCCCTTGAATAAGATATGAACATGTTTACAATACCAGTACCTCTGGGTTTTATTGACAATATGCTGGCACTTAAGAGCTATCTTATACTGCGTAGTGTCTTTTGCAGTTTTATGTATCACCAAATCTAAATAATATCTGTGGTTCTAAGTACCTGACTATTTACATACTGTCTTCTTTGTCATCCTTCACCCTATGGATTTGATCATTCTGCTGCATACAGACTTGCCTCTGTGACCGAGTGCATGAAGTATTCTGGAGATTTGTCCGAAAGTGTGTCTGTCCACTGCGCCTAATTTCTGATTGTATCGTGTATTTGGCATTCTGCATACGTGTCATCTGTGATGTGCCTGTAGTTCTCGCAGAATAGGATGGTGTGTTCAGAAGGCCCATCTTCTCACATGTGTAGATTGGTATCTGACTTGAGACTCGCAAGTGCACGTGCATAGGATAAGGTTTGTGTCCTGTTTATTTATTTCTTGTTCCGTAGATCCAGTTAGTGAGTCAATCACAAGGATATGGAACTGTCAAGAAATGCACCATGCTGCATCAGCACGCTTCATTCTTAACTGTTTTGGTGTGTCGGAAAGCAATGTGTGAAGTCTCCTTGCCTTATCACTTTACCTCCATTATTTTGCCAGAGTTTAAAACGGCACTTGTTCAATGGCACACCGCTTATTAGGCTAACATGGTCTAGTCTATGCATCTTTAACCAGTATAGTGTAGCCTGATATCTGAAAGTAATATCAACCAGGCAACAGAAACTCCAAGTAGGAATTATCGACCATGTAGGAAAAGACAGATTGCTACTTACCATAAAGAAGACATGTCAAATTGCAGACAGGCACAATTAAAAGACATTTTTCAGCCACTGCCTTCATCAGTACAAGGCACGCGCGCACGCACGCACACACACACACACACACACACACACACACACACACACACACACACACACACACACACACAAGAAAATCTCACAAACACATGCCTGCCAAGTCCAGCAATTTGTCTAGCCATAAGGTATCATTTATCACTCAAGTTAGGTATGGGATGATCTGTGGTGCTAGCCTTGACACCACCTGGACCTCAGGCTGTTTAATTCTTTAGTTCTGTTATCACTACAGGAACTTCTTCATTCACAAAGGGGCAGGTGATTGCAGCTGTGTTATATGGTGTGTATAGTGCATCTCTTAATATTGTTTGCCTCTGTCAGTGACATCATTGGGGAATATATTAATCAAAAATTGCTCTGTAATCCGACCATAGTGTACCCAATATCAGTGGGTCTTCATCTTTTCAGTAAGTATTTTTTAAGTTCTCTCCAAATATTCTGTTGTGTGTGTGTGTGTGTGTGTGTGTGTGTGTCTCTTGTGCCGTTGCTGGGGAGGCTCGCATGCCTCAGCGATACAGATGGCCGTACCGTAGGTGCAACCACAACGGAGGGGTATCTGTTGAGAGGCCAGACAAACGTGTGGTTCCCGGAAAGGGGCAGCAGCCTTTTCAGTAGTTGCAGGGGCAACAGTCTGGATGACTGACTGATCTGGCCTTGTAACACTAACCAAAACGGCCTTGCTGTGCTGGTACTGCGAACGGCTGAAAGCAAGGGGAAACTACAGCCGTAATTTTTCCCGAGGGCATGCAGCTTTACTGTATGGTTAAATGATGATGGCATCCTGTTGGGTAAAATATTCCAGAGGTAAAATAGTCCCCCCCATTCGGATGTCTGGGCGGGTACTACTCAAGAGGACGTCATTGTCAGGAGAAAGAAAACTGGCATTCTACGGATCGCAGCGTGGAATGTCAGATCCCTTAATCGGGCAGGTAGGTTGGAAAATTTAAAAAAGGAAATGGATAGATTAAAGTTAGATATAGTGGGAATTAGTGAAGTTCAGTGGCAGGAGGAACAAGACTTTTGGTCAGGTGAATACAGGGTTATAAATACAAAATCAAATAGGGGTAATGCAGGAGTAGGTTTAATAATGAATAAAAAAATAGGAGTTCAGGTAAGCTACTACAAACAGCATAGTGAACGCATTATTGTGGCCAAGATAGACACGAAGCCCACACCTACTACAGTAGTACAAGTTTATATGCCAACTAGCTCTGCAGATGATGAAGAAATTAATTAAATGTATGATGAGATAAAAGAAATTATTGAGGTAGTGAAGGGAGACGAAAATTTAATAGTCATGGGTGACTGGAATTCAAGAGTAGGAAAAGGGAGAGAAGGAAACGTAGTAGGTGAATATGGATTGGGGCTAAGAAATGAAAGAGGAAGCCGCCTGGTAGAATTTTTCTCAGAGCATAAATTAATCATAGCTAACACTTGGATCAAGAATCATAAAAGAAGGTTGTATACATGGAAGAATCCTGGAGATACTAGACGGTATCAGATAGATTATATAATGGTAAGACAGAGATTTAGGAACCAGGTTTCAAATTGTAAGACCTTTCCAGGGGCAGATGTGGACTCTGACCACAATCTGTTGGTTATGAACTGTAGATTAAAACTGAAGAAACTGCAAAAAAGGTCGGAATTTAAGGAGATGGGATCTGGATAATCTGACTAAACTAGAGATTGTACTGAGTTTCAGGGAGAGCATAACGGAACAATTGATAGGAATGGGGGAAAGAAATACAGTAAAACAAGAATGGGTAGCTCTGAGGGATGAAGTAGTGAAGGCAGCAGAGGATCAAGTAGGTAAAAAGATGATGGCTAGTAGAAATCCTTGGGTAACAGAACAGATATTGAATGTAATTGATGAAAGGAGAAAATATAAAAATGCAGTAAATGAAGCAGGCAAAAAAAAAAAAAAAAAAAAAAAAAAAAAAAAAAAAAAAAAAAAAAAAAAAAAAAAATTACAAACGTCTCAAAAATGAGATCGACAGGAAGTGCAAAATGGCTAAGCAGGGATGGCTAGAGGACAAATGTAAGGATGTAGAGGCTTACCTCACTAGGGGTAAGATAGATACTGCCTACAGGAAAATTAAAGAGACCTTTGGAGAAAAGAGAGACACTTGTATGAACATCAAGAGCTCAGATGGAAACCCAGTTCTAAGAAAAGAAGGGAATGCAGAAAGGTGGAAGGAGTATATAGAAGATCTATACAAGGGCGATGTACTTGAGGACAATATTATGGAAATGGAAGAGAATGTAGATGAAGATGAAATGGGAGATAAGATACTGCGTGAAGAGTTTGACCGAGCACTGAAAGACCTGAGTCGAAACAAGGCCTGACAAACCTCTACCATCTGGTGAGCAAGATGTATGAGACAGGCGAAATACCGTCAGACTTCAAGAAGAATATAATAATTCCAATCCCAAAGAAAGCAGGTGTTGACAGATGTGAAAATTACCGAACTATCAGTTTAATAAGTCACAGCTACAAAATACTAACACGAATTCTTTACAGACAAATGGAAAAACTGGTAGAAGCCGACCTTGGGGAAGATCAGTTTGGATTCTGTAGAAATGTTGGAACACGTGAGACAATACTGACCCTACGACTTATCTTAGAAAATAGATTAAGGAAAGGCAAACCTACATCCCTAGCATTTGTAGACTTAGAGAAAGCTTTTGACAATGTTGACTGGAATACTCTCACCAGGGTGGCAGGGGTAAAATACAGGGAGCGAAAGGCTACTTACAATTTGTATAGAAACCAGATGGCAGTTATAAGAGTCGAGGGCACGAAAGGGAAGCAGCGGTTGGGAAGGGACTGAGACAGGGTTGTAACCTCTCCCCGATGTAATTCAATCTGTATATTGAGCAAACAGTAAAGGAAACAAAAGAAAAATTCAGAGTAGGTATTAAAATCCATGGAGAAGAAATAAAAACTTTGAGGTTCGATAACATTGTAATTCTGTCAGAGACAGCAAAGGACTTGGAAGAGCAGCTGAACGAAATGGACAGTCTCTTGAAAGGAGGAATTAAGATGAACATCAACAAAAGCAAAACGAGGATAATGGAATGTAGTCGAATTAAGTCAGGTGATGCTGAGGGAATTAGATTAGGAAATGAGATACTTAAAATAGTAAACGAGTTTTGCTATTTGGGGAGCAAAATAACTGATGATGGTCGAAGTAGAGGGGATATAAAATGTAGATTGGCAATGACAAGGAAAGAGTTTCTGAAGAAGAGGAATTTGTTAACGTTGAGTATAGATTTAAGTGTCAGGAAGTCATTTCTGAAAGTATTTGTATGGAGTGTACCCCTGTATGGAAGTGAAACATGGACGATAAATAGTTTGGACAAGAAGAGAATAGAAGCTTTCGAAATGTGGTGCTACAGAAGAATGCTGAAGATTAGATGGGTAGATTACGTAACTAGTGAGGAGGTACTGAATACAATTGGGGAGAGGAGGAGTTTGTGGCACAACTTGACAAGAAGAAGGGACCGGTTGGTAGGACATGTTCTGAGGCATCACAAATTTAGCATTGGAGTGCAGCGTGGAGGGTAAGAATCGCAGAGGGAGACCAAGAGATGAATACACTAAGCAGATTCAGAAGGATGTAGGTTGCAGTAAGTACTGGGAGATGAAGAAGCTTGCACAGGATAGAGTAGCATGGAGAGCTGCATCAAACCATTCTCAGGACTGAAGACCACCACCACAACAACAACAACAACAACAACAACAAATCTGTTGCCACAATACAAACAACATGGTTTGAAAGACAACAAAAGAACCTATACCAAATCAGGCACCACCCGAGTAAAAAAAAAAATGTACACTTGCTGCCAAGCAATTGTGGTTTAACGCCAAAATTATGGTTGGGTAAAAGTTGAGAACCAGAATGAAAAATGATCCTGTTTTAGCACAAAAATAGGCGAATATACCGTGGGCAGAGTTAGGGATGTCTTCAAATGCTTGGCAAAAGCCCTTCGAGAACATAGCCCCCAGAGGAAGTAATCCAGAGTTGTTAAATCTGAGGAACATGATGGCCATGTCACATCGCCAAAGCAGGATAACACATGGTTCCGAAACACTTGATGGGGTATAGGCATAATTTGGTTGGCTGCATGCGGCACTCCACCATCCTGTTGAAACCAAATGTTATTCAGCCTCTCTCTTGGCCAAAATTCCAGAATGACTAAATTCTGCAACATTTTGCAACAGCAGTTGGCATTTCCTGCTACCATGTGTGTGGCATCATCCTTTAAAAAAACACCCAGAGGGGGTGGGGGTGAGGGCACTATAAACAACAACAACATGTATAAGAACATATCTGCAAAATATAATAGAGCATCTCTGGACAAACGTAGTGACATTTCAATATGTTCATAAGTTATGTTCTGGTGCCACATCAAACAGCTAGTGGTTGAATGGACTCTACAAGACACTCCACCTACGCAGCCTAGCAGTCAACCAGGGGAGCTAACATTTCAGAAAAAGGAAATGCGTATGTTTGTTTTGTACCTGACATTTGCATTATATGAAATTACGACGACTTTAACACGGTTGTTTGGATGTGGGGTATTTTGAACTAGCATTGTGTAAGATACCAGTAGAAGTCAGGCTGAAACTAACTCATTTACAATACTACCAACCTCAGCAGGTTACTGCGGGGTAGTTGTAACCAAATGCTCTGTGGGCTTTGGTTTGTTCTGTTTTGTGCTTAGCTCAATATGTTCTTTTCTTATTTTGAAATGAGTGAAGAGACTAATCCTGTTGAGCCATAGGGTTTAAGTACAAATCTGATGACACCTGCGAGAGGGAGACAGGCCTTGTTCCTCACACCCCTCAGGTGCAGCTGCCTGCTGTGTAGTGCTGGTTATAATTTCCATACTACAGTTACCATGAAACAAAACCAGTCAACGTATCTCGACCACACCGAGAGTGTTTCCACAAATAGGGGAAGAGAAAGGGGGGGGGGGGGGGATGGACACAGATAGGGTACAGAGAAAAAGATTGACAAAGGGAGGGGAGAGGAGAAGACAGCTAGAGAGAGGAGAGTTAGAAGGAGATTAGGATGTATATCCAATTCCCATACATATTTACCAAATGTAAAGCACTGCCAGGTTTGGTAGGAAATAATAAAAACAATTTATTTTCTTTCATTTTTACTTAACTCTGAGCACTGTTTATTTATTCATTTATTGTTTTGGTGATCATTTTTGTCTTCAGGCAAGTAACCTGATAAACAGCTAATTATTTACACACGTATAAAAAAGGTGCTAATATCACCAAATTTGGGTGTGATTCAGGTAGTTAGGAACACTTTTTCCTTCGAATGACTACGCTTTGCATTATTTTGGTACTAAATTCTTGGAAAAAGTTGTTATTAAAAATGTAGAGCTATTCATGCAGGTTTTCAATTTTAAAGACAGAAGGAAATGTTTTCCTGTTAGAGAACAATAAAAATCACAGAACTGAACACCAAAGAAACAGGAAATATCAAATGGTACTTTAACAGATCGAATAATATAACTGCATCATTAACAAAATAGAATCAGTACGCGCGCGCGCACACACACACACACACACACACACACACAAAATATGGAGAAACTGAAGCTGCACAGTTTATTGGAGAAAATTTTGCTAGACCGGGTCTCGAACCCCGATTTCCCTATTTACTCGAGCGACAGGCTTAACAGCTTCCGTTATCCAAGCACGTACCCTGGATAGACTCGACCTTCCGAGAGAGAGAGAGAGAGAGAGAGAGAGAGAGAGAGAGAGAGAGAGAGAGAGAGAGGTGGGTTGCTAATTCTATACAATGTGAACTTCTGACGTTAATCATATTTTTGTAACATGCTACAGATCATTCTTCATAAATAGTACAATGCACAATCACAGATTTGGACACCACACAAATATCACAGAGACAAAATCACTAACATATCTTCTTGAAATACGTCACTTTAAGACTAATACGAATGAAGGGCAACCACCACTGTCCATAAAGTAGGTTTTGCCTCCTGCCCTTTTCCATAAGACACAAATGGAATGAATTGAATGCCTTTCCTGTAAGGCATTATAACAGGAGCTTCACAGGGCTTTCATCTGCACTGTAGCAAAGCATAACTTACTCCTGTTTCCTTCTATTCCTTAGATGTGACTCATATTTAACTGAAAGGTCATGTAGTGCTTTCTCTGCATCTTCATCCTGCCAACAGAAATAAATAGCATATATTACAGAACATGCTACAGAAACACACATTTGCTGCTACAGCTACAGAAACAATGTTTTACAATAGTAAGATCTCTCCCTCTAGTAAACTCCGTGTTACTGGGACTGCCTACAGCCACATGTATCATTCAGAGGGTGATGCAAGGTACAGTAGAGCGTCGATTGTCCGAACGTCGGTCAACCAAACGACCACTTAACCGAACTGTGTACTCGCTCGCACCTGTTACTCTCCCATCCTACCGTGACCAGTTTCAGATATCTGTAATGAAAAAAGTACGTGACTTAGCTGCTCGTAAGCGTGTAGGCTTGCTTAGACAGACCAAAATAAAGGATTTTTTTAAAAGTTAATTTTGTATACTGTGTGTATTTTTCATGCAAAATGTGTATGTAATATGTCTATATTTTGTTTAATAAACTGCGCCACATACTATATATTCCTACTGAAGTTGCCTTTGTATGTTACTTTGTAATACTAAAAGAGATGCCTGTTTTTATGAATAAATTTACTGTACAGTACTTCTTTTTGGCAAATAAACATGTACAGTTTGATTATCCGAACAAACCAGTTTTCTGAACACCCATGTCCCCCAATTACTTCGGATAATTGACGCTCTACTGTAAATATTTGTTGACTGAAATGTTAAGGAGATGGCACCCTCTTATTCTCTAGCACAGTAAATCCGGTGATGAACATTTTTGACAAAGCTAAAAATTGTGCACCAGACCTGCCCTTAGAGGCTAATGTTCAACCCAATGTGACAGCAGAGCTCACAATACACATTAACCCAGAGTTCAAACTGAATGCTGAGTACTCCCCAACCTTCCCCAGTCCCACACAACATCACAAGAGACACAGAAGGACACAGCTACAGTGTACCTGTCATTTATCATGCATTCTCATATAATACATCACTTGTGAAATTTAAGTAGCTGTTTAGCAGTCCTGGTCTGGAGCAAGTGTCTGTAACACATCTGTTCCTAACTACCATCGCATGGCACTGTCAATTATGAAAACTGCTTAGTGGTAAAAGAGGAGGAAACAAGATTTACCAAGTGACGAACACAAGAAAAAAGGAATATTTGTGTTTAATGTACCATTAACAGTGAGGTCATTAGAGGTCAAGCAGAAACGTGCACTGGGGAAGGACATGGAAAGAAGATGGTTGTGTCCTTTTCAAAGGGATCATGCCAGCATTTGCCTTACGCAATTTAGGGAAAAGCACATAAAACCCAAATCTGGATGACCATATGGAGACTGGTATCAACACCCTTCCAAATACAAACCCATTGTCTGTGCTGCCATTACTTTAACAAACTCACTCACTCATGGAGAAAACATTGGCACATTTTTTCCTAACTAAGTAAAGTAAGGTGAGGTAATTAAATGACTGATAATGACAATAATTAGTTTTGCTTATTCTGTCCAAACAAACACAGAAAAATTATATCGAGCACAGTCCACAGTTAAAAGAAGCATAAGGATTTCGTAACAGCATGGTCAAAAATGGGTAATGTTGTGTCTTTAAAAAAATCTATCATATGTGATGTATGTATACATTATTACATTGTTATCTATGTTGTTTATATGTCATGTATTTAGATATCTTACAGCATTTATGTAAATTTTCATGAATGACAATGTGCATTTATGTGACAATTCATATGCCAGAAATGCTGCCTGCGGCTGGGCACTGTCACTGTTTACAGAACAAACCAAAGGAATGTTTCAGTGGGTAAACAGTGAATTTCACCCATAAGTTCAAAAGCTTAGTGAAACAACCTTTTGTTGTTGTGTGAACAACGAATCTGAAATATTACATTATTTTGAATGTTCTATCACTTCAGAATTTCCTAATAAAATTGATTTTGAGGTGAATAGATACTCTCAGTATTTCATTTTTCATACAGATCCATTGTCACCATCTACACTACAAAAATGGAAACAGACAAATTCCACAGAAATTTGTTTTTAGCAGTAACCACACTAACGCCTGAATGACTACTGGTCTACCAATAAATTAATGCAAACTTCAGTTTTTAACAAAACACTGTCAAGAGACCGCTAATAGCCATTACTTGTGTTGCTATACTCTTGCAAAAATGATCAACAATCATCAAATAGACTGTGTAGGATAAATGGTGCTGAATGACAATAGAAAAGTTTGCAGGGAGAATTTTCCTATGTATGAAAATCTTTGCGAAGATGAGTCTTTAGAGTTTTACAAAGATATTTTGTCCTTCAAACTGTATATTAAGAAAAAAAAAAAAGACCTAGATTTGGAGTAAAATTTTTCTTATCGCAGATGTCAGAAGAGACTAAGATTTTATAATTAGTACAGGTGGAGCAACAAGCCTAGATACATTTGGAACACACTTGGAATTTCTAGCTCTGTTGTCTTGTAACTAACGCAGCCATTCCTTGACAAAGGCCACAATATATACATGGTCAACTGGAATACGATTCAAACTCCTGTTGACTTACTGCACAAAAATGAAACTAATGTGTGTGGAACAGTTAAAATGTGATAGATATAAATGCCGGCTCTTGAACAACCACAGGCAAAGTGAGAGTAACGAAGTCAAAATTGTCAACATATTATTGTTGTGAAATGGCTCAATTAAGAGTTGTGAACATGCTGACTGCTATTCATCATGATGCAATGGCACCAACTGCTAAAACAAACAGAATTAGTGGAGAAACAATAATTGTGAAATCAGTGTGTGTTCGAGACTACTTTTAAGCTCAATTGAATGTTTACACAGAACAATGCTGTGGTAGAAAAAGCATTTTTCCACCTTAAGGACTTTGCCATTGTGAATTCTCATACTGTAAATAAATTTAAAATGGGGTCAAAGCTGCCATTAGCAAAATTCCAATTAGAATTGAAAACACAGCTCATCAAAAAGCATGGAGTCGAATAAAATAAAAAAGCTATTGGGGTTTCTTCTGTTGAATAGTCTCCAAGACTGACAATCTGTTATTTTCCACAATTTGTTCCACCCATAGCTGGAGGAAAATAAAAGCCTCATATTGCTACACATGTGCTAATACTCAACTGGCTTTAAAAGGAAAAAAGGACACAAGATATCAGTGTTCATAGTGCAATGTCCTCCTTCCTAGACTTTTCAGTGGACTAACCATGAAAAGTGTAAAATGAAGGAAAGTGTAGGAAACACAACAAGCGAAAATAAATCAATAACTCAAAACAATTTAAATTTTGCCTATTTAAAAAAAATCTGAAATATCAACTGATTTTATTTCTTTCTAGAGCAATTAGCTCACTCCTCCCTCCACAGTGCCCGGAGCACCAATCACAAAGGCAGTGATCACATATACTAAAATTGTGAACATTTTATGGTTGTGCAATGACTCAACTGAATTGCACAGGTTTCCCCTCTTCATCCTAATCTTGGCCGATGGTGTAAATTAAACACAGAAGCAAAAGTCTTTTGTTGAAACCACATTTAAAAGACGTTCATGTTCTAATGTGAGACTTACTATTGAGGAGCATTGTAAAATTACAGTAAATAAAGCCCTTAACGCAACGGTTGATGCATTAAGGCTGGCAATCTTCATACATAGGCAACAATAGGCACGAAATCTACAGCTTCCACAAGAAGGTCACTCTGCTCAGGGACGTCCTGGGTGAGAAAGAGGGTGGAAATTGTCATCACATTACAGGGCACCTTGAGGACGAATGAGTTCGACATCAGGTCTTACCAACGTAACACTGTGCATCTAGTATGGATTCGTGTACCGTATTTACTCGAATCTAAGACGCATTTTTTTTTTCGGTTTTTGTAATCCAAAAAACCGCCTGTGGCTTAGAATCGAGTGCAAAGTAAGCGGAAGTTCTGAAAAATGTTGGTAGGTGCCACCACAACTAACTTCTGCCATCGAATATATGTAGCGCTACACAGGCTTGTTTTGCAGGCACAAAGATAAGTACTGGTGCCAAAACCTCTGCATCAGTAAATAAATTAAAAAAAAAGGTGGAAGACGAGCTTTTTTCTCCGTCCCGAGTTTCGACCACTGCATTTTCATACATTATCCAACGAAATAAATACAAATTCCGTATTGTTCATCTTCGAATTTAGCAGCATTTCAATGTACTACAAAAATCCGACTCGCAAGACTGTTTGAGGTTTTTGTCAATATGGCCAACTCTACATTCTGAATTTTTTCCTACCTGTGAGAAGAGATGGTCGCTAATAGGAACTTTTATGAATTGTGAATCACATGCAATATTCTCTTCACCATAAGAATAATACTAATATAAACATTTTGCCATGTATTCTTTCGTGTTTGCTGCTATCTCATTTAAATCCTGTCTGCCTAATAAACTACGAAACTAGAGTGAGACAACAGCAAACGCGGAAGAATATACATATCATGTTTATATTCGTATTATTCTTATGGCTAATAGTGATACAGTCAGAAATGAAGCACGGCAATTGACTAGATTTTTAAATCTAAGATGACTAATTTCTGTGCAGAATGTGATGTACTAAAGAGGCGTCTGCGAAGATTTTCAAACGGGGAAAAATTTTCGCTAAACTCTCGTTCAGAACATCATGTATCATATGCAGTATATTATTTGGTTCTTGTTGGTCATTATCAAAGAAAGCAGCAGTGTAAGTAACAACAAATAGCAGTCTCTTGCTATTGTTTCGCTAATGAGACAATTCCTCTCTTTTTTTTTATTGTAGCGGTGGTAGCCCGCACAAAAGCAGGCCATGCCGCGAGCGGCGACAGGCCGTAAACACTCATTATCAGAATGCGACAAACAATGCATGCCACAGTACAGTAATTCAGTTTCAGCTTATAGTAACGTAAACACCTATAACAAAGAGAACGGCACTTATCAGATCAAAGAAAAATAAGCAATCGATTCAAACCTGACGAAGCACGTGAAAAAGGAAGGGTACCCGTATAAATACGGACGGAGCGCCTGACGCATAGAAATGGCTACCTGGTAAAGCTTAACTGCTAAGCTTACAACTCGAACCAAACTAGTGTAGCTGTATCGTCATTCATTCAACCTAAATTGTGTCTCGTATTAAAATGGACAAACTTAGTTTCGATTTGGAGGTGTGACCTAAAACTTTTCTCTCCTCTTGAATTTCGAGTCTCAAATTTCAGGTGCGGCTTAGATTCGGGATAATTTTTTTTCCTTGATTTCGAGTCTCATTTTTCAAGTGTGGCTTAGATTCTAGTGTGTCTTAGATTAGGGTAAATACGGTACTTCACATGGAAGTAACAATGAATCGTGAAGGCTCATTTGAAAGTTGGCCGAGCTCACCATCTGCAGCATCGTCGACAGGACTGACTGCGGACCTTTGGTAAAGAGCTGAGTGGAGGGTCTGAATCAGAGACTGAGACGGTTCTGTGACCGTGTGGGCTGCAGATTCCTTGACTTGCGGCATAGGCTGGTGGGGTTTTGGGTTCCGCTGGATAGGTCAGGAGTCCACTACACGCAGCAAGCGGCTACACGGGTAGCAGGGGTTGTGTGGCGTGGACTGGGCGGTTTTTTAGGTTAGATGGCCTCGGGCAAGTACAGAAAGGGCAACAGCCTCAAAGGGTGCGGGGCAAAGTCAGGACATGCGGGGACCAAGCAGCAATCGGTATTGTAACTGTAAACTGTCGAAGCTGCATTGGTAAAGTACCAGAACTTCAAGCGCTGATAGAAAGCACCGAAGCTGAAATTGTTATAGGTACAGAAAGCTGGCTGAAGCCAGAGATAAATTCTGCCGAAATTTTTACAAAGCCTGTAGTGAAGTAGAAGTGGATAGTTCCTGTGAATTATTATGGGTGGAGGTTACACTCAACAACCGAGCTAGGTTAATAATTGGCTCCTTTTACCGACCTCCCGACTCAGCAGCATTAGTGGCAGACAACTGAGAGAAAATTTGGAATACATTTCACATAAATTTTCTCAGCATGTTATAGTCTTAGGTGGAGATTTCAATTTACCAGATATAGACTGGGACACTAAGATGTTTAGGACGGGTGGTAGGGACAGAGCATCGAGTGACATTATACTGAGTGCACTATCTGAAAATTACCTCGAGCAATTAAACAGAGAAGCAACTCGTGGAGATAACATCCTGGACCTACTGATAACAAAAAGACCCAAACTTTTCGACTCTGTAAGTGCAGAACAGGGAATCAGTGATCATAAGGCTGTTGCAGCATCTCTGAATATGGAAGTTAATAGGAATATTAAAAAAGGGAGGAAGGTTTATCTGTTTAGCAAGAGTAATAGAAGGCAGATTTCAGACTACCTAACAGATCAAAACGAAAATTTCTGTTCCGACACTGACAATGTTGAGTGTTTATGGAAAAAGTTCAAGGCAATCGTAAAATGCGTTTTAGACAGGTACGTGCCGAGTAAAACTGTGAGGGATGGGAAAAACCCACCACGGTTCAACAACAAAGTCAGGAAACTACTGCAAAAGCAAAGAGAGCTTCACTGCAAGTTTAAATGCAGCCAAAACCTCTCAGACAAACAGAAGCTAAACGATGTCAAAGTTAGCGTAAGGAGGGCTATGTGTGAAGCGTTCAGTGAATTCGAAAGTAAAATTCTATGTACCGACTTGACAGAAAATCCTAGGAAGTTCTGGTCTTACGTTAAATCAGTAAGTGGCTCGAAACAGCATATCCAGACACTCCGGGATGATGATGGCATTGAAACCGAGGATGACACTCGTAAAGCTGAAATACTAAACACCTTTTTCCAAAGCTGTTTCACAGAGGAAGACCGCACTGCAGTTCCTTTTCTAAATCCTCGCACAAATGAAAAAATGGCTGACATCGAAATAAGTGTCCAAGGAATAGAAAAGCAACTGGAATCACTCAACAGAGGAAAGTCCACTGGACCTGACGGGATACCAATTCGATTCTACACAGAGTACGCGAAAGAACTTGCCCCCCTTCTAACAGCTGTGTACCGCAAGTCTCTAGAGGAGCGGAAGGTTCCAAATGATTGGAAAAGAGCACAGGTAGTCCCAGTCTTCAAGAAGGGTCATCGAGCAGATGCGCAAAACTATAGACCTATATCTCTGACATCGATCTGTTGCAGAATTTTAGAACATGTTTTTTGCTCGAGTATCATGTCATTTTTGAAAACCCAGAATCTACTCTGTAGGAATCAACATGGATTCCGGAAACAGCGATCGTGTGAGACCCAACTTGCTTTATTTGTTCCTGAGACCCAGAAAATATTAGATACAGGCTCCCAGGTAGATGCTATTTTTCTTGACTTCCGGAAGGCATTCGATGCAGTTCTGCACTATCGCCTGATAAACAAAGTAAGAGCCTACGGAATATCAGACCAGCTGTGTGGCTGGATTGAATAGTTTTTAGCAAACAGCACACAGCATGTTGTTATCAATGGAGAGACGTTAAAGTAACCTCTGTCGTGTCACAGGGGAGTGTTATGGGACCATTACTTTTCAAAATATATATAAATGACCTAGTAGATAGTGTTGGAAGTTCCATGCGGCTTTTCGCAGATGATGCTGTAGTATACAGAGAAGTTGCAGCATTAGAAAATTGTAGCGAAATGCAGGAAGATCTGCAGCGGATAGGCACTTGGTGCAGGGAGTGGCAACCGACCCTTAACATAGACAAATGTAATGTATTGCGAATACATAGAAAGAAGGATCCTTTATTGTATGATTACACGATAGCAGAACACACACTGGTAGCAGTTACTTCTGTAAAATATCTGGGAGTATGCGTGCGGAACGTTTTGATGTGGAATGATCATATAAAATTAATAGTTGGTAAGGCGGGTACCAGGTTGAGATTCATTGGGAGAGTCCTTAGAAAATGTAGTCCATCAACAAAGGAGGTGGCTTACAAAACACTCGTTCGACCTATACTTGAGTATTGCTCATCAGTGTGTATCCATACCAGATTGGGTTGACGGAAGAGATAGAGAAGATCCAAAGAAGAGCGGCGCGTTTCGTCACAGGATTATTTGGTAACCGTGATAGCGTTACGGAGATGTTTAGCAAACTCAAGTGGCAGACTCTGCAAGAGAGGCGCTCTGCATCGCGGTGTAGTTTGCTCGCCAGGTTTCGAGAGGGTGCGTTTCTGGATGAGGTATCAAATATATTGCTTCCCCCAACTTAAACCTCCAGAGGAGATCACGAATGTAAAATTAGAGAGAGATTCGAGCACGCACGGAGGCTTTCAGACAGTCGTTCTTCCTGCGAACCATACGCGACTGGAACAGAAAAGGGAGGTAATGACAGTGGCATGTAAAGTGCCCTCAGCCACACACCGTTGGGTGGCTTGCGGAGTATAAATGTAGATGTAGATGTTCAAAAGCAGTTTATATGAATGACTGTTATTAAATTGAAGCTGCTGCAATAGAATACAATGAGCAGAAAGAAGGTTGCTACTAAAATCACTATAATCAGATCGTAATTATTATGAAGGCAGTGACTTGACATACTTTCCCACTCTTCCAAACACTGCAAACCTACAATACCGGCAGATGTGGCCGAACACACTAACAATGAAAATCTTAGTGTGCATCTTCATGTTCTTGTGGCGTAAAGACTATTCCATAAATTTTCGGGCTTGCAGCCACATAAATTCAACTGCTTCTTGTAATATTTCATCTGGATACCATCCAGCCATCTTCAGAGTGAGCCAAAGTGACTACTGCTCCAGCACTTGCTCCATCCTTTTACAGCCGAGGATGCCGTAACTGTGGCATAGTTCCAAAGTTTGTCAGGTTAGTACATTTTGTGAAGTCGACTGTCATAAATAAGATTTTAATGAAAGCTGTTGCTGCTATTGTTAAGGAGAGGATCCATTTTACCCGCCGAAAATTGGACCTGGTTTCAGAACAACTGTATCGCCTGCATCTAAATATAGCTGTGGAGTTGCCCAACAATTCATGGAACTAGGTTGATGGTATCACATGGGCCAAGTCAGACTGGGTCCGTGAGGTAGCCACATTGAGACAGACGGCAAAGTTTAGCCAGCTTGAGACGTCTTCGTAGCAAGAATCTGTCATTTGATGCTCCATTATTAATATGACGGATGAAGATTTGGACGACACTATGATGATGGTGTTTAGTAAAGGACTGGAACTTTACACCCATACCAAAGGTTTTACCAATACCGACTTTCATCAGTGTCGTTGAAGAAGCTGTTCATCCTCTTTCTGCGGAATCAGCAGAAAACTCGTCGAGCAGTTATGAAGGTTCGCCCACAAAGGAGTAACATATCTGTGGCAGAGAAGGCTGCACTACATAAGCTTCGCCAGGATTCAGAGATGGTAGTTCTTCCAGCTGATAAAGGTAATGCCACTGTTTTAATGTCTCGTGACGACTATCATGAAAAAATGAATGGTTTACTGACAGACAGCACATACTAGAAAATCAGTAAAGACCCTACCAACCAGGTGGTAAGGGAGACTGCTTAGCTTCTGAACGCCCCCCCCCCCTCCCTCCCCTCCACCAGAAGTTGCGTGAAGATTGAAACCAAGTGGTGCCGTTCCTCCAAGGCTTTATGAACTTCCAAAGATCCACAAGAATGGTGTTCCTCTACGTTCGATAGTAATATCGGCTCTCCACCTATGATTGTGCCAAAAACTTAGTGTCACTATTAAGGCCTCTGCTGGGAAAACGCGCTCATCATGTACGTAAATCTGTGGACTTCATTGACAAACTGAAATCACTCAAACTGAACAATTCTGCTATGTGTCGGTTTCGATGTAGTGTCATTGTTCACCCGGGTTCCTCTTTCGGAATCATTCTCTCACATTGAAAAGACTTTCGATAAAAATATTTCAGCTTTATTTGAACTTGTTTTGACCCCAACATATTTTTTATTCAATAACAAAGTTGATGGCCAACATTTTTATGGAGGACTTTGAGGAGAAACTGCTGGAATCTGCTAGCTTGAAACCCAAGGTGTTTTTGCAGGTATGTTGATGACACGATTGTAGTGTGGCCCCACGGTAAAGACAAGCTAATAAGATTTTTAAATCATCTGAATTCTGTCCACAGACAAATACAGTTCATGATGGAAATCGAAAGAGGTGGATGCCTTCCATTTTTGGATGTGTTGGTACGGCGCGAAGATGATGGTACTCTCGGACATGCAGTGTACTGAAAACCAACCCATACTGATTTATATTTACCTGCAAATAGCTGCCACCATCCTTCGCAGACAATTAGTGTACTCAGAACTCTAGTACACAGAGCACATCACTGCTGACAAGAGCAGTCTGGAGGACGAGCTTCTACACCTGAGAAGAGTTTTTGAAGCCAACGGGTATCCTCCACAGCAGATACGGAAGGCACTACAAATGAAGTCAACAGCAGGCACAAGAAATGCGGAAGAAGACATGGAAATTCTTAAATCCATGGCTTTCCTACCACACGTGGGAAGCCTTTCATCAAAAATAGAATGGATCCTCAGTAAACACAAAGTGAAAGTGATTTTTCGCCCTCCACCAAAGACAGCAGCGCTCCTGGGTTCCGTTAAAGATGATTTGATGCTTTGGAAGCCTGGGGTTCATAAGATCACCTGTGAGTGCGGCTGTTCATACATCGGACAGACGACATGTACAGTCCAGGAGAGAGGCACACATCACCACAGGTACACCTGTCTTCTACAACCTACTAAATCTGCAGTGGTGGAGCACTGTATTGACACTGGGCACTCTATCGTGTATGAAAATGTCGAAATTGTAGCCTTGACTTCATCTTTCTGGGACTCAGTAGTGAAAGAAGCAACTGAAATTCAGTTGGCGATGAATTTAATTAATAGAGATAGCAGCTTCAACTTGGACAAATCATGGAATCCGGCAATTTCTACAATTAAATCACAAAGCCGTTGTGACGGTGCAGCACTCCATGACACATCGATATCATCGTGTGGAACGACTGTGCAGCCATAGATTTAATTTCCGTGCATATGTTACACCTCTTTGCTGCCTATCAACGTCTCTGCTGCCTTGTGTATCTTTGGCCAAATACGCAGTGGTTTGTCCTCGGGAGTAAAAGGACGGAGCAAGTGCTGGAGCATTAGGCACCTGGGCTCACTCTGAAAATGGCTGGATGGTATTCAGTCAAAACATTAGAAGAAGAAGCAGAATTTATGCGACTGCACTCCCGAAATTTTATGGAACAAAAATCTTGTTTACCATGCTATGTTACATGATCAATAACTTTGCATACAGTCTGTGTTTTGTGCTTTGTCTCAAGCTGACTGAGCAGAAATATGATGCACTTTTTGCAGAAATTTGTGTAAAAATCAACATTGCAGGTTGTGAAAAAGCCAAAGAAAACATAAAATGTTGTAACAGGGAACTGTTAATGATGGGAGAACTGTATTGAATGAATAGGTCTTCTGTTTGGATAGACAAAAATGAAGGTAAAAAGCGTGAAATGTGCGAATGTAAAAACGGCTTTTACTGTACATATATTTATTGGATCACGGAAATAAGATATCCATACATGTTATAAAAATATGTATGATCTATGTACGTATGAATGAACGAATGTTCCATGTCACTGCCGAAAACCACAGAACCGGTTTCAACCACATTTGATACATGTATCACTTACTGTCCGGAGAGTATCACCATTAATGTAAGAAGCACCTACCTATCAAAGGGATAGGGTGAAAGGAAGTGTAGCCCATGACCCACGAATACCAAGACTTTATCATTCAGTACTTGAAAATGAGAGCACTTAAACAGTCTTGCAACAAACTTTACAACAATTCAAAACATTTACAAAACCTTTTCTTAGTGACAACCCCCACCAAATGATGAAAGGAAAAATGTTTTTCGCTTAGTACATTTTTGCTGTTCATGCAGTAAAATGC
The DNA here is from genome assembly GCF_023864345.2 of Schistocerca serialis cubense. Classification (NCBI taxonomy): domain Eukaryota; kingdom Metazoa; phylum Arthropoda; class Insecta; order Orthoptera; family Acrididae; genus Schistocerca; species Schistocerca serialis. The sequence goes on along the minus strand of NC_064646.1, from coordinate 466,945,256 downwards.
TGCTGAAAACTGGAAGCCGTGGGCTAGAGCCCATGACGCGCCTTGTGGATGGCTCCCTAGAGGCGCTGCTCAGCAACAACAGTAGTGAAGCAGCAGTACGAAATGCAGAAGTCGTCTGCATACAGAGAATGTGAGACAGAGGGCCTGACAGCCGCTGCTAGACTGTTAATGGCCACTAAAAATAAAGAGACACTCAATACAGAGCCCTGCGGGACTCCATTCTCCTGGATATGTATGGAACTATGGGAGTCACCAACTTGGATACAGAAAGTACGGAGCGACAGGAAGTTTTGGATAAAAATTGGGAAACCCCACTCATACAATGTGGCAAGGATATGACGTCGCCAAGTCGTGTCGTATGCTTTACATAAGTCAAAAAAGACAGCAATTAGGTGTTGCCATCTGGAAAAGGCTGTTTGGATGGCAGACTTGATGGACACAAGATTATCAGTGGTAGAGTGACCCTGGCAGAAGCCACCCTGACATGGAGCCAGCAAGCCACGTGTCTCCAAAACCCAACCCAACTGCCAACATACCATACGTTTCCAGTAGCTTACAAAGAACGTTGGTGAGGCTGATAGCTATCCACATCAAGCGAGTTTTTACCGGGTTTGAGCACTGGAATAATGGTGCTCTCCCGCCACTGTGATGGAAAGACACCATCGCACCAGATCCGGTTGAAAATGATGAGAAGATGCCGCTTGTAGTCAGATGAGAGATGTTTAATCATCTGTCTGTGGATGTGATCAGGCCCAGGAGCTGTGTCGGGGCAATGTGCAAGGGCACTGAGGAGCTCCCACTCTGTAAATGGGGCGTTAAAGGATTCACTGCAGCGAGTAGTGAATGAGAGGACATTCCCTTACAGCAGCCATTTGAGTGTGCGAAAGGCTGGGGGATAATCCTCCTATGCAGAGGCACAAGCACGGAGCCGTTTAAAAGCTATGAGGTGCTCCATGGAAGGGGGCCGATTATGCCACTGTAAAGCTCGCCACCACTCCTTAATTGCTTCAGCAATTTGGCGACCACCAAAGGACTGCCCTGTGCCTCGGGCACCCTAAAGAGCGAGGGATCGCGTTTTCTGCCACAGAAACAATTGTGCTAGTCACCTGCTCAACCATCACATCGATGTTACCGTGTGGGGGAGATTCAGCGGTGACAGCAGAGGTGAAAGTTCCCCAGTCTGCCTTGTTCAAAGCCCATCTGGGCAGGCATCCATGTGCCCAATGCTGGGGCAGTGACAGGAAATAGGGAAGCGGTCACTACCACATAGGTCGTCATGTGCTCTCCAGTGAATAGATGGGAGAAGTCCTGGGCTGCAAATTGATAAATCAATGGCCGAGTAAATATCATGAGCCACACTGATATGTGTGGCAGCCCCAGTATTTAAAAGGTAAAGATTGAATTGCAACAGTAAAGTAATGACATCTCTACCTCGGCCAGTAAACATGGTACCACCCCACAAGGGGTTATGGGCATTAAAATCTCCCGGAAGTAGGAAAAGGTTAGGGAGTTGATCAATCAGTGCAGCTAATACATTCAGGGGTACTGCACCATCTGGAGGAAGATATACATTGCAGACAGTTATTTCCTGTGTTGTCCTTATTCTGACAGCCACAGCTTCAAGAGGGGTTTGAAGGGGCACTTGTTCACTACAGACCGAGTTTAGGACATAAACACAAACTCCACCTGACCCTCGATTATAGTTGCTATAGTTCCTGTAATATCCTTTACAGCTGCGGAGGGCAGGGGTCCGCATTGCTGGGAACCAGGTTTCCTTGAGGGCAATGCAGACAGCAGATGTAAAGCTTAACAGTTGCCGTAGCTCAGCCAGGCGGTGGAAAAAACCGCAGCAATTCCACTGGAGGATGACATCGTGAGACTGGGAAGGCATGGAACATTCACTGAGGCAGTTTACACCTCGGAGTCACCTGCTGCCACCGATTTATTGCCTGAGCAGTCTATATCCATTGTGTCTGAGGGTCTGGCGAGATCTAGGTCCTCAGCGGACGCCAGAATCTCCACCCCATACTCAGCTGCAGAGCTTGTAGGTAGCAGTGGTGTGGGTGCCATAACAATTTCCTTGGTCTTAGGGGTTTTCTTTTTGGATTTCTCTCGCTGCTCCTTTGGTTTCCCTGGATGGGAGGACTTCACTGGCTCAATCTCTGGGGCTGAGGATGAGCATGAAGCCGTACGACCAGCTGCTTTTGGGCTTTTCAGCCACTGGCGGGTGTCATCTTTCCTCTAGCAGAAACCTGGGAAGGGAGTGACCTAAGGGACCCCTTCCTAGAGAGAGGAGCCGAAGAAGACTTACGCTTCTCCAGCTTAGAAGTGGGGACGGATGTCCCCGATGGTTGGGGGGGGGGGGGGGGGGGGGGGGGGAGGTGTGTGTGTGTGTGTGTGTGTGTTGCTCCCGAAGTAGGTGGTGCAGGAGCAACAGGGAGGGAAATGCCCCCACCATTAAGGGGGCAGGTGAAGTCTTCCAGCTCTGAGAGGTGACCTGGGTTGGCAGAACTAATGGTGCCAGAAGTGTTGTAGCAGCAGCGTAAGACGATGTCATGCGCACAGGATGCAGGCGTTCAAATTTTCTCTTAGCCTCAGTGTAGGTCAGTCTGTCCAGGGTCTTGTACTCCATGATTTTCCTTTCTTTCTGGAGAATCCTGCGCTCAGGCGAGCAAGGTGAATGGTGCTCTTCACAGTTGACACAGATGGGAGGCGGGGCACATGGAGTATTGGGATGTGATGGGCGTCCGCAATCTCGACATGTGACGCTGGAAGTAAAGCAGGAAGACATACGACCGAACTTCCAGCAATTAAAGCACCGCATCGGGGGAGGGATATAGGGCTTTACATCGCACTGGTAGACCATCACCTTGACCTTCTTGGACAATGTATCACTCACAAAGGCCAAGATGAAGGCATTGGTGGCGACCAGATTATCCTTCAGACCCTGGTGGACACACCAGACGAAATGTACACCTCGCCGTTCTACAATTGGCACGCAGCTCATCGTCGGACTGCAAAAGAGGGTCTCTGTGAAATATGATACCCTGGACCACCATACTTAAGCTCTTATGGGGCCTGATGGTTACAGAAATATCCCCCAACTTGTCACAAGCGAGTAACTCCCGTGACTGGGCAGAGGATGCTGTTTTGGACAAGACTGACCCAGATCTCATTTTGGACAAGCCCTCCACCTCCCCGAACTTGTCCTCTAAATGCTCAACAAAAAACTGAGGCTTCATTGTCATGAAAGATTCCCAATCAGCTCGAACATACAAGGTATCGGGACAAATAAGATCCGCTGCCATCCTTAGCCTGACATTCTTCCCATGGTGTGGCCAGGGAGGGGAACAATTTAGGGTCATACTTCTGTGCATTGAATTGAGCTCGTGATCGCTTAGAGACTGCTGGGGCTTCACCACCAGCAAGAGATGATGGACTATGCTCCATCGCGTGCCACCACCCTGATGCCACCCACTCCGACCAGGAGTCATCCCCACGGGCAAAACCCAGCTGCAGCAAAGGCCACCTGGCAGGATGGCCATTGCTGGGAGTTCCGATGCCCCAAGGGGATGGACATCTACCCCTTGACATACGTGGGGAGTTAACAGCGCAGGCACCAGCAGAGCGATCCCTGTGTGGTCAGGAGGCTACAACCAACAGGGTACATGGCGGCCCCACCAGAACGGACTGGCTACTGTTCTGGATATCAGGTACAAAGAAGTCCATGGTCATCGTTGACGCAGAAATCGGCACTGCATAGTGCATGGTGGAAAACGCACCCAGTAAGGTGTCCTCCTCCCCCAGAGATGGAGAATGGGCAGGGCTGCAATACGACAACGAGAAAGTGGGCTAAAGGTCTAAATGCACGATGGACACGAAGCAACTTTTAAGGCGCCCTTCCCCAATTGGGTCGCTCTTTGGGAAAATTTTGTAGAATGGAGGTCAAACCCTACAGGGGACCGTCACATAAAGGCCGAAACGTGAAACTCCATTTAGTCGCCTCATACGACAGACAGGAATACCTCGGGCCTATTCTAACCCCCGGATCCGCAGGGGGAGCTGTATTTGTGGCAGCCTTTTTGTTGTGCCTATTTGTAACTCAGAATTTCTGCTATATGGTGAGTAGCAACTTTCCTTTTCACAGTATTGTTACATTCCATCCTGGATTTTCCATCGTTTGATTTTCAACTGTATTTAAGACACCTCTGAACACAGTATTGCCATATGCCACTGAATGTACCTGCTAATTTATATCACTGGATGACACACAGTTCAGGAGATATGATATCAAACACTGAGCTACACGAAAACAAAACTGCAAGGCGAAATTCACTAGAGATACAGATAAAATATGTGTACAAATACCTATTCTATATCTGTACCTATACTAACAATGAACATTGGGTACTTTAGAAAGTGTATATCATGACCAATTGACCAATACATGGCACTGTAATAAGCATCAGAATATGCATACTAATGGACACATGGCACACAGCTGTTCCTTAGTTTGTCTCCTAGATGCTCAGCATGACTGTTTCCATGAAGGATGGCGTGCTGCTGCTAAAGCTCTTTTACAAGAACAGTGGCTGCACACCAGCAGCCCTGCAAAAGTTCTGGACACTCAAGGGAATGAAAAAGAGGTATTGGTCCAATGTCTGCTACGGGTTTGGAGAAAATTATTGCAAAATTCTAAAAGACAGTTTCTGTAGGAGTGCAATGTGGCACAGGGAGGAAAGCAGATAATCCAACATCTGCTGAAAATGTGGCCACACCATTGCAGGAGGGGTCAAGCATGGTGAACAAACACTGCACGGGGAACTACCTGCGAGCATGGTGCATAAAATCCTATGAAACATCCTGCACTGCTATCCACACATTACTGATACTCAGGAGTTGATGCGTGCAGACCTTCCAGCATTTCTGCAAAGTTGATGATGTGGTGCGGGTTGATGGCACTGTTTATTGTAGGGCCATATTTTTTCTAAGAGGTGAGCCCTATGGGTACTGTTACCTGTTCCATCACTGGTAAACATTACGATAAACTTCTGTGCACCAATGTTATTCCAACACTTCAACAGTGTGGATGTGTGGGTAGGGCCAATTTTAAGCAATATGGCACTCCTCCGCTCACTGCACAGACAGTGAAGTGGCTGCTGCAGAGACATTTTAGAAATGCAAGAATTATCAGCCGTCATTTCTCTACAGCCCCGCTGTGCAGATCACCTGATCTTAATCCAAGACTTCCAGCCATGGCGTTATCTGAAAAATGCTGTGTTTAGTGTTGCAACTACAAAAGTAACTGAACTGGCATTGCACAACGCATTCTGAATGTGACCGCTGAGACACTTTGGTCTGTTGTGGGGCGTGCTGTTTATCAATTCAACTAGTGGCAGAAACTGGTGGACAGTATATCGAACACATTTTGGGCCAGTCTCACGACAATTATAAACCAAAGTCTTTTGATTTTTATGCAGTTTTTAACCCTAGGACAATTAAAAACCAATGCCATTTTTTGCTTTTCATATAGCTTTTGGTTGTAGGGCAGTCAAAAACCAGTCATTTTGCCTTTTATGTGGATTTTGGCCTCAGGACAATTAGAAACCTATTTTTCCTATCCTACGTAGAACTATCTTGCCACGGTGGATGGACTTGCCTCACAGTACCACAACTGTTGACTGCCAAACTTGTGCAATCAAGCACACTGAACAGTATGGATGGTATAATATTAAACTCAAACCAAAGCAGTGAGAGCAGCTGATTGTATTGCACATACATTAGCTTACTTGCTCGCCCTCACTCATCACAACAAAACTAGTGATGTGTGGACACAGCCGCGGGTAACTGCTAATATATATTTTAAAATGACTATAAAATGATACGCAATTTAATATGCTTCGTAAATGCACCAAATCTGTTAACAGCTATTAGTACATTTGTTGACAGCAAAACTGAACATGAAAGCAGCAAACAATAACAACGATTAAGAGGGCCTGCAATCTGTACTCTGCTTCTACACTGGGGAAACCAGGTCAAGGTTCCCTTTCCCTGTGTGTGTTGTGCATAATTGTTCGAAATCTTTGTTTCCAGATGAATCATGGAAAATTGTCAACAGGATTTGATAGAGAGAACTGTGAAAAACACAAAAGGAATTGCTATTTTTGCATAATTCCACTGAAACAAAAACTGAAGGAACTCTGTCAGTGGTAAAATATGATGTGTAATTGGGCTTCCTCGTTCAATACCTTCTCCTGCTTGTACAAAAAGTATTGAGAGCAGCGCCGAATCTAATGCTACTCAACCAGTTTAAAAAACAATACACAGAACAATCCCAAATCATGAAGCCACATAAAGTTTGCACGAGTTGAGTTATCTGATAGTAAATCTATAAGTGTTTCATGCTAAAACAAACTGTTGGCATTTAGAAAACAGTTCTGTGACCTTGTTTAAAAGCAAAAATTATAGTAGCACATACAAGCACTTTTATTAAAGCTAATTAAAAAAGTTGAAATCAAGAAATATATTGAGTCTAAAATCTGATTTTGAGGATTATTCTCATACTAAGAACTCTCAAAAACATTTTTTGTACAGATAAAGAGTTAAAGTCTTCTGACTTGTGTTATTACAAAAAAATTCATACACATCCCACTTACACCCAATGTGATGCTTTCAACAACATCCGCCTTCTCCAACCACTCAACTGTTGCTGGAGTGTTTCCAAGTGCATCATGACACCGAGCAATAAAGAGACGATTCTCCTTCCATGGTGTTCTTGTCAGTCTTTCGGCCTTCAAGAAATGCTCAAGAGCATCTTCAATCGACACAGATGGCAGGCCAAACAAAGTCGAAGCCATCGAACGCTCCATCCACGGGCGGGATGCTACCTGAAATGAGCAATTTACAGCCTTATTTAACAAAGATTTTTAGTACTAACTTCAATCATAAAAATAGCTATAATCAGTCCACACTGAAATATCACTCTGCAGTGGAGTGTGTTTTATTGTGCAAATAATCTCACAGCATGAGCCAGATATATTATCCATATTACAGGACAGGTAACCTGCAAGGCTGCACTACAGATACCAGAGGTGCATGTAACTAACTGTGACATGGGGATTCCATTATAGTCTGTTTACAGAGAGATGAATGAGGGCCCCCTGTTTCTGAAGTCGGTCGACTTCCACCTGCTAATTTTTGTGTCCGGCTGCTGCCAATTTCAGAGATCTGGTACACATGGCCGTGGTCCCTGCGAAGCAATTGTTGGCTGTTTCGGGTAGTAACAATACATATCCCGAGTGAGGAAGCTGTTCCTAGGCCACAATGGGCAATTCTAGATACTGCTTGTAGAAGGGCAAGGGGTAGTACTTTACAGAGCAGAACAAGAAAAGTAATTGATAATGTCATTGAATGTTGTGAGCAGTTTCAGCACTATGAGCACAATTCGGAAATTTTGCAAAGATAATCTTAGGAAGTCACCGGAACTCCCAGTACAAAGAGCCAAATTTCAATTTAAATTTTTTTGTTTGACGGTGCTTTGAAACTGCCTACCCCTGTGTCCAAATTACTTGGTCAAGTCCTAATGGGTGTTGTGTTGTGCGATTCTGAACAGAAGATTGCTCTCTGTCTGTGGCTACTTTGACTAATATTGCATCTTGGATAGGCAGTAACAAGACAGCTGGAAAATGTTGGAGGAAGGATGATGGCATTGTGGAATGCGGAACCTGCTCTAGCAGATTTAATACTGGAAGTGTTGGCTGGAGGAGGAGTTCATTATGGAGGCCCAACTAAAATGCTGCGCTAAATCCACGAAAGATGACTACCACCGTCAAATGAAACCTGGAAACTCTTAAAGGTGGTTTGCGAATATAGTTTTCCAAATCTTCCTCCAGAATCAGTCATTGTGATGAACAATACTCCATATCATAACAGACCAGAGGACAAAACATCAACATGGTATGAAAACAAAGTGAGGATGTTGGAATGGCTGCAAAAGAGACATGTTGCCTGCAACGAGAGCTTGAGGAAGCAGGCTCTGTTCGATTTAATTTGGGATCATGGACCTGCTAAAAAGACACATGTGAGTAATGAAATGGATAAAGAGGAAGGCCACACTGATGTCTGCTTGTTGCCCAATAATTGTGATTTAAGTGCGGTAGGGCTGGCATGGGCCAAAAGTGAAAAGAATATTTCAGGAGTGCAACATTTGTAAGGGCAACTCCACTGACAGTCTGTTTAAGACTGTAAGTGAATCTTCTGTCAATAACTGCTGACAACTTGGGAAAGTACTTCAGGAAGATACAACAAATGGAAGATTACTGCAGGTGCAATGGTGTCATCGAACTTTCAATACATGACATCATGACCGATACTGCTGAACTGGATAGCAGCAATGATAAAAAACAAATTACGCACTGACGGAGAACTTGCAATAAGTGACATCGTGACTGATACTGCTGAAATGGATAGCAGCAATGGTGGAAACAACTAATGCACTGATAGAGAATTTAATACGAATGATTCTGGGTGACCTACATGTACTTGCAATTCAGCTTTACACTTGTTAATAAATGTTTACAATTTTAATCATACTCTTTTTATTGCCACAATGTAAGTTTTAATACTGTTTTTTTTTCTTTAATTATCTCTCTCTTTTTTAAACTGAATTGTCTATGAGTACTGATAAGGAATTAGTAGCAACAAGCACCATCATTCGACACAAAACTATCAATTTTAGTTTCACAAATCCTGTAAGCTTTCATTACACACATCTATTTTTGCTGATGTGTAATATGTAGCAGCTTTTAGCTGGTATGGCAGTGGCTAAAGGATGGTACTGTCAATGCCCTTTGGAGCGTAAACTGTAGGTGAGTGCGAGTGTGGCTACAAGACAGCCAAAATGTGAGTGCGGCTTGTTCCCCACATTGTCCTCACCTCTCGGCAATCCGTGCTGGCAGCTGGTGGGCAGAGCTCGCTTCCTCCACTCTCCCCATCCGTATCGGAATTCATTCATCTAATTGCGGACAGAATAAGCTAAGCACTGCTTGCTGCTGGCAGATATGTTAAGGGAGACAAAAATTGGATGAATAATGACTAATACTTACTAAAAGTAACAAATTTTTTCTACGCACCCTCATTATATAACTCTAAACTACAAGTATATTTATACATACTAACACAAGTGATACTATGAGACCTTTCTCAATTTAATATCATAAATCAGATATTTATGATCACCCTTCAATAGTAAAGTGAATTTAAAGGAATCTCGATCCATTCGAATAGAGTGGTGATATAAATTGCCCCCAAAGAAGTTTCACACATTCTGTAAATGTGAGGATTTGATTTCAGTAAATATCTGTAATTGTGTGGGTACAGATTTAATATTTGAAGTATAGCTATAGGAGAAGAAGTGTTACCCTGTTATAATGTGTGTAACTATGAGGTCAGAATTTGCTAACTGGTAACATTCAATGATGTGTCACCACACCATGCCCATCCCTTCGGCACGGTGTCCTCATGGTGGTTGAGACTCCACTTCTCGAGCCTGTACTGTCCCACTTTCCACAGCGGTCTTCCCAAGGTCATCCAGTGTGGGAGTCATGTTCCCACATGCATGACAAGTTTCAACTGGTCACAAGTATGCTTGACGGTGTTTCCATCAGCAGATACTGCAGCCGATTCTATTTTGTTAATTTCTGCCTTCAGGAGGGAGGTGTTCAAGAGTTGAGTGATGTGTGCTATGCTCACCCCCAAAATGTAACAGCTCTCAAATTACCCAGCACAGCCACGAACTGTACAGTTCTATTGCATTCTCCTCATGATGCCAATGAGCCTTAATTTGTAGCCAGCTGGTGCCCGTGACCACATTTTGTCACTCACAATAGCATTCGAATGTCCTAATTATGTTAGTGTGGAGCATTCCAATTCAGCATGAAACTTTCTATGCTGTCACCTCTTTTTGCCATGAAGTGACAATGTGTGCATGATCTAAGCCCCAAATTATCAGCTGAGGTATGTCCACAGACTGAACAGTGCAGTCTCTAAAACAATACATTTCTATGCAGGAAAGAATGACGTTTATCTATGTTATTAACTACTCTATTGTTGGGTTCAAATTAATGATATGAATATAATAGAGGGAAACATTCCACATGGGAAAAATATATCTAAAAACAAAGATGATGTGACTTACCAAACGAAAGCGCTGGCACGTCGATAGACACACAAACAAACACAAACATACACACAAAATTCTAGCTTTCGCAACCAACGATTGCTTCGTCAGGAAAGAGGGAAGGAGAGGGAAAGACGAAAGGATTTGGGTTTTAAGGGAGAGGGTAAGGAGTCATTCCAATCCCGGGAGCGGAAAGACTTACCTTAGGGGGGAAAAAGGACGGGTATACACTCGCACACACACACATATCCATCCACACATATACAGACACAAGCAGACATATACAGAGGCAAAGAGTTTGGGCAGAGATCCAAAATGTAACAGCTCTCAAATTACCCTGCACAGCCACGAAATGTACAGTTCTATTGCATTCTCCTCATGATACCAATGAGCCTTAATTTGTAGCCAGCTGGTGCCCGTGATCTCTGCCCAAACTCTTTGCCTCTGTATATGTCTGCTTGTGTCTGTATACGTGTGGATGGATGCGCGCGCGAGTGTATACCCGTCCTTTTTTCCCCCTAAGGTAAGTCTTTCCGCTCCCGGGATTGGAATGGCTCCTTACCCTCTCCCATAAAACCCAAATCCTTTCATCTTTCCCTCTCCTTCCCTCTTTCCTGATGAAGCAACCGTTGGTTGCGAAAGCTAGAATTTTGTGTGTATGTTTGTGTTTGTTTGTGTGTCTATCGACGTGCCAGCGCTTTCGTTTGGTAAGTCACATCATCTTTGTTTTTAGATATATTATTAACTACTCTTTCGCACATCAAATGGAATAGCAAGAGCGATAGCTTAGGTACAGTTGGGCATTCACATGTTGTGGTACAGGACCTAAGTCATCTGTCTACTACTGTTTTTAGGCAAAGGAAAGGTTAAGGTAAGATTCGTGAAGCTAAGAGGCAATGGTATTATACAATCTATTAATAATATAATCAGATAAAAGTAAGTCTATTCCAACCTGGCCTTTCCGGTGTTTTTAATCTAATGGCTTTTCGTCCATCCCACAAGCCTTTAATGTTTTCCTTTATTTCTTCTCTCTAAAGCATTACTCGACTCACTGCCCATTCCTCCTCCTCTTTCTTGTGTTTCCAAACCGTATATGCTCTGAGATCTGAGCCACACAGTATAGACTCTGATCCTTGCACAACACACAGGTATGTGACTGTGGATTGATGGTGTAGTTTCTCATGCACCAAATTCTTCCCACTGATAATTAAGCCTATTGATCTCATTTCCTCCCTCATTCTTACATATTTTTGTGTGTTATTTTCTACACCCACCTGTGCCACACGGACTTGAGAACTTCATCCTAATGTATCTGTGCATATTTTTACATATTCATGTGTATTTTAACACATTTGTGCACATGTGTATTTCATGTGTATGTTTTAACATATTTGTGCATTTTTTGCCTGTCTACATATATTTTACACACCTTTTTCTGTTATTCAGCTCCCCTCATGCCCGTGGTCTTGCCACTACTGAACACAACCTCACCCAATATCTCTCGGGTTCCAAACCAACAGTCTCATTCCTCATATACCTTATTAACTTTTATCCTAAATACACAATTACTACTATTCTGAAGGAAAGGAAAGGTATACAAACACATCCATGGCACAACAATGGCACTTGCATGGCAACCTCCTATGCTAACCTGTTTATGCCCCATCTAGAGGAAAACTTCCTACATGATATCTTTCTGATCTGGACTCGGGATCAAGACACCCTATCTTCTCATTCCTTCACAATCTCAACTATTTCTCTCCCATCCACTTCAACTGGTCCTCCTCAAGCCAGCATGCTACCTTCCTGGACATTTACCTCCTCCTCTCTGATGGATCCTTCCACACCTCTGTCCACATTCAACCCACAAACCACCAACAGAACCACTAACTTTGATTCCACCAAGGGACATTTGTGCACAGCAACCGTAGACCGTAAGAAAGGAGAGGCACATAGCTGTGTCCTTCCACCTGTACACCTGTAAGAACATATGGCAACATGAACTGCCCAAGTCTGTTGAACTGCAACGAAAATGCACTGAAGAAGGCTATTTATAGCCAAAATATAGATTTGCAAGCATAATAAAAACTAATGGGACTGTGATTCACTGCTGTGTGCCTCTCCTTACTTACCTGCATTCTGACAGCTGTCATGCCTTCCACACCAAAATAGCTCTCACATAGAGTTCCTCCTCAATCTAAATTTCCATTCATATCTCAGCTCTAACCAAGATTCTTCGCTCTCCTAAAGTGGTGTTCCATTGCCCACCAAACCTCCACAGCACTCGGGTCCATCCATATGCCACTCCCAATCCCAGCCCCTTGCTGCAGCATGGATCACACCACTGTGGAAGGGCCACGTGCAAGACCTGCCCAATCCACCCGCCCAGCGTTTCCTATTCCAGTCCTGTGAAAGGCTTATCCTACCCCATCAAAGGTCTGTGAAAGCAGCCATGTCATACATCAGATCGTCTGTAATCATTGCACAGCTTTTTATATTGGTATGGCTAGAAATCAGCTGTCCACCAAGACGAATGACTGCCACCAAGCTGTAACCAAGAGCAGACTGGACACCTGGTGGCACAACATGCCTACCCTCCTTGGTTGCTTCACAACCAGCCCAATTGAATCTTCCTCTCCACCACCAGATTTTCTGTACTGCACAGCTGGGAGTTGTCCTCGCAACACATTCTCTGCTTCTAACATTATCCCGGAGTCAACCTGATACATCTGCCACAATGTTTCAGCACCTGGCCCAGTTGTCGCCAGACATTACATGACAGGTAGCAGGCTCATGTGCATGAAAATGACCCCTTTTAGGTGGTGTGAGGTGGAACCGTGGACAGTCACCTGCGGGTGAGGACAGCACTCGCTAGAGGGAGCCATTGGTGGAGCAAGGCAAGTCCAGGTCAACAGCAGGGCCGGGAGAGGGTTTACGGCAGGGCAATGAGGGGGGAGCCCAACTGTCTGCTGGCCTGCGAGAGCACAATGTACAGTGCTGCACGCAGCAGTTAGTTGTGTTTCACAGAGCTTGTCAACGACCGCGCTGGAAGGAATTGTGATGAGAACCTTTGTGTAACTTGGCAAGCTTATCCCGGCAATATCATCATATGTTCGATCGTTATTAAGAGAAAGTGTACAGTAACTGACAGTTCGGTTCTTGTAGCTACATCCAGAAGAGCAAATGCTCTTTGACGAGTGTTGTTATTCTTGGACTTCCACACATTCCAGTGCTCACCATTCTGGTTGAGCCAGTCACTGTTCTGATTTAGCGACTCTGCCTGTGCCGAGCCGTACCGCGTGATACGCTGTTTGCCTTTTCTTAAAATAATTGTTCATTAATCAGGTTCTGCGCTACCTCTTTATTTTCTTTATTTGAGATACATAAACTCACATGGTTTCTCAGTTTTTTTTTAGAACTCTAACTGGTTGCTTATGTACTGTATTGTTCGTTGTTAAATTAGGGACAAGTTTTATTGCTGTGGTACTTTGATGCAGGCAGTAACATGCATTCCAAAACCACACGAGCCCCCCCTCCCCATATACACCCCAGTGTTTTTGATGACTGCTAACTGGCTCGATAATTCCGGCACTGGACTTGTGATAGTTACAAACTGCGTGAAGGTTTGGTTGAGTAAAATCCACCAAGCACTCTCTTGGTAATATGAAACTTATGCAAATTTCTGTTGGGCTCGTGGTTGTTTTGTTACTAGTAATAGTCGATAGTCAAGTTAATGGTTTGCAAATCATGTCAGATTAAATATGAGCTAGCACCCGTCTTATATTTTCTACACTGAAATTCATTTAATGTTTGAAAAGGCTAGTGCTCGACATACCTTTACTGATTTTTGGTATGATTGTTTCTAGTTACTAATCATTAAAAGAGGCCAGTGCCACTTTATCTTTTCTATACTGATATTTGTTTAACATTTGACGGAGCTAGTGCTAAACAGCTATTTGCTGATTTTGTATTAGTTAGTTTTAGTCACTAATAACTGAAATGGACCAGTGCTAGCGAAAATTGTTTAATATTTGAAGGGACCAGTGCCCGACACCTATATTGAAATTTTCATAACATCTTGCACAGCCTAGAGTCCGTTTACACTTCCATACCCAAAGCGTTTTGACATTTTGAGGCGCTAGTTCCTGACCTTTATTAATTACGTTTCCCATCGAGAATTTCAATGCGAGGAAAAGCTGTTGGTCGTAACTTGTCTTAGGTAATCTTACTGTTATTGCCTGTGTCAATTAAGTAAAGAAACTGCAAGAGCCTTTGGGCATTAAGTTTTTTTTTTTTTTTTTTTTTTGTTTGTTTGTGGTTTTTAGGGCGCAAAACTTCTATGGTCATTAGCGCCCAGCCCGTGATGTAGAAAAAAGGAAAAAAACGAAATTTAAAATCAGCAGCAATGGGAACAAAGTCATAAAATTTGAGAAACTAAAGGCAGAAGGAATGCTTAAAAATCCACTATAGAAAGGGGTTGGTTGTCCCCCAAAAAAAGCTTCAAATGACTGACGTCATTTCACTGTCACTAATAAACTGTAGAACGCGGTCAGCTGAGCGCGTGTCATCTGCTAAAATCGACGATAGATCAGGCGATAGCTGTAGACGGGAGCGTAACGGATTAAAATAGGGGCATTCAATTAAAAGGTGTCTGACCGTCCACAGCTGAGAGCAGTGGGGACAGAGTGGGGGAGGATCACCGCTTAAAAGATGTCGATGACTAAAAAGACAGTGCCCTATCCGGAGTCTAGCTAAAATTACCTCCTCCCGACGACGCGTTCTGGAGGAAGAGGTCCAAGCGCAAGGAAGGGCTTTCACTTCCCGCAATTTATTATGGGGAAGTGTTGACCAATGCGCATGCCATAAATGAGCAACTTGGCAACATAAACCGCTCCGTAGATCGGTAAACGGAAGAGACTGAATAGCTGGCCGAGGAAGAGAGACTGCAGCCTTGGCCGCTATATCGGCCGCCTCATTTCCACAGATACCAGCGTGTCCCGGGAGCCAGAGGAACGCCACTGAGATGCCCCCCAGGTGGAGCAAGCGCAGACAGTCCTGAATCCGGTGGACCAGAGGGTGCACAGGGTAAAGAGCTTGGAGACTTAGGAGAGAGCTGAGAGAATCTGAGCAGATTACGTACCGTATCCGCTGATGGCGGCGGATGTAGTGGACAGCCTGGAGAACAGCGTAAAGCTCCGCAGTATAAATCGAACACTGGTCGGGAAGCCGAAAGTGATTTGGGGTGTCGCCAACAATATAGGCACTCCCTACACCGAACAATGTTTTCGAGCCATCGGTGTAAATAAATGTGGCTTCCGTCATTTGTGCACATAGAGCAGCAAATGCCCGACGGTAAACAAGTGTAGGGGTACCATCCTTGGGAAATTGACATAGGTCTCTGAGCAAGTCGATCCGGGGACGGAGCCAAGGCGGTGCTGTACCCCAAGTAGTCAAGGAGGTTTTAGGAAAGCGGAAGGAAAGAGAATGGAGCAGTTGACGGAAGCGGACTCCCGGGGGTAGTAGGGAGGACGAGCGGCCTGCATACCCGACATCAAAGCAGGCGTCGAAAAAAAGGTCATGGGCTGGATTAGCAGGCATGGAAGACAGATGGCTAGCATAACGACTCAGAAGGACTGCCCGCCGATGCAGCAGTCTCAGCATAAAGGCTTTCCACAGGGCTGGTGTAAAAAGCTCCAGACACTAAACGTAATCCACGGTGGTGGATAGAGTCGAGACGCCGAAGCATAGACGGCCGAGCAGAGGAGTAGACTATGCTTCCATAATCCAATTTCGAGCGCACTAAGGCGCGATAGAGGCGGAGAAGGACCACTCGGTCCGCTCCCCAAGAGGTACCATTCAGGACACGGAGGGTGTTAAGGGAACGCAGACAGCGAGCCGAAAGATAGGAAACGTGGGAGGACCAGCACAGTTTTCTGTCAAACATAAGACCCAAGAATTTAGCGACGTCGGAAAACGGAAGGTTGACAGGACCTAGATGTAAGGAGGGCGGAAGAAACTCCTTACGTCGCCAAAAATTTACACAAACGGTCTTACTGGGTGAGAAACGGAAGCCGGTTTCGATGCTCCACGAGTGGAGGCGATCGAGACATCCTTGAAGACGTCTTTCAAGAAGGCTGGTCCGTTGAGAGCTGTAGTAGATCGCAAAATCGTCCACAAAGAGGGAGCCCGAGACATCAGGAAGGAGACAATCCATAATTGGATTAATGGCGATGGCAAACAGTACAACACTCAGCATGGAGCCCTGGGGTACCCCGTTTTCTTGGGAGAAAGTACGGGAGAGAGTAGTGTTCACCAGCACCCTAAATGTGCGCTCTGCCATAAATTCGCGAAGAAAAAGGGGTAGCCGGCCTCGAAAGCCCCAAGAGAACAGTGTGCGGAGGATGCCTGTCCTCCAACAGGTATCGTATGCTCTCTCCAGATCAAAAAATATTGCTACCGTTTGGCGTTTCCGGAGAAAATTGTTCATGATATAAGTGGAGAGAGCAACAAGATGGTCAACGGCAGAACGATGCTGTCGGAATCCGCATTGGGCTGGTGTTAAAAGACTGCGGGATTCCAGCCACCAAGCTAAACGGTAATTCACCATACGCTCCAAAACCTTACAGACACTACTCGTGAGAGAAATGGGGCGATAGCTAGAGGGGAGATGTTTGTCCTTTCCAGGTTTCGGAACGGGAACGACAATAGCTTCCCGCCATCACCTGGGAAAGGTACTGTCGGTCCAAATTCGATTATAAAGGCGAAGGAGGTAACGCAGGCTATGGGTTGATAAATGCAGCAACATTTGGACATGGATACCATCCGGTCCTGGGGCGGAGGAGCGAGAAGAAGAGAGTGCATGTTGGAGTTCGCGCATGGAGAAAACAGTATTGTAGCTTTCGCGATTTTGAGAGGAGAA
This sequence comes from Schistocerca serialis cubense, assembly GCF_023864345.2. Taxonomy (NCBI): domain Eukaryota; kingdom Metazoa; phylum Arthropoda; class Insecta; order Orthoptera; family Acrididae; genus Schistocerca; species Schistocerca serialis. The sequence goes on along the minus strand of NC_064646.1, from coordinate 466,928,160 downwards.
AGCAAGATGTCGCACTTCCGCTGCACGTTTCTTCGGGAAAAACGCTGGCGGGTAATTTGAAGAGCTCGAAATCTCAGCAAAGTGCTGACCCAATGAGTTAGAAATTGCGACAGGGTCCACTAAGGTATCAAGCGCGACAGTGAGCCCAGAGACCGGGGAGAAACTAGGCGCGCCTGAGAACCGTTGAAGCCGACTCCAAACTTCCGAGGAGGGAGTGAAGGTGTTAAATGAGCTAATGAAGAATTTCCAGCTTGCCTTCTTGCTATCGCGGATGGCGCGACGGCATCGCGCACGGAGCTGCTTATATCGGATACAGTTGGCCAAAGTTGGATGGTGACGGAAAATGCGAAGAGCACGTCGCCGCTCACGTATTGCGTCACGGCATGCCTCGTTCCACCAAGGAACTGGGGGGCGCCGGGGCAATTCAGAGGTGCGTGGTATTGAACGTTCCGCAGCTGTGAGAATAACGTCGGTAAAATGTGTGACCTCATCGTCGACGCTGGGAAAGCGACGGTCATCGAATGTCGCTAGAGACGAAAAAAGTGTCCAATCGGCTTGGGCAAACTTCCAGCGTCGCGAGCGCATATATGGCAGTTGAGGCTGCAGTCGAAGAACACATGGAAAGTGGTCACTCGAGTGTGTATCATCAAGGGCGAACCATTCGAAGCGCCGAGCTAGCGGAACAGTACCGACCGCAAGGTCCAAATGAGATAAATTTGCCGTGGAGGCAGACAAAAATGTGGGGACCCCAGTGTTGAGGCAGACTAGATCCGCTTGGTGGAAGACGTCTAGCAATAGTGAGCCACGTGGACAAGGATGTGGAGATCCCCAAAGCGGGTGGTGGGCATTGAAGTCCCCAACCAGCAAATAGGGGGGTGGAAGCTGATCAAGAAGATGAAGGAGATCAGTTCGTGCCATTGGTGTAGACGATGGAATGTATACCGTACAAAGAGAGAACGTGTATCCAGAAAGGGAAAGACGGACGGCGACAGCTTGGAAGGAAGTGTTTAAGGGGATCGGGTGATAATGGAGAGTATCATGGAGCAGAATCATGAGGCCTCCATGGGCTGGAGTGCCTTCAACAGAGGGGAGGTCATATCGGACGGACTGAAAATGAGGGAGAACAAAGCGGTCATGGGGACGCAGCTTTGTTTCCTGAAGACAGAAGATGACCGGCGAGTAGGATCGTAAGAGGATCGACAATTCATCCCGATTGGCGCGAATGCCGCGGATATTCCAGTGGATAATGGACATAGGGTGAACAGAAAATGGAGGAACGTGACCAAGGGTGCTGTCAACTCAACGACTGCTCAGAGCTTGCGACCGACAGCATGGAATGGCATTCAGTCGAAGGCAGAAGATCCTGATCCATAGGTTGGTCAGGAGCAGCTACTGCCACCAACGATCGGCCAGTTGACCGGCCACCAGCAGTGCGCCTCGGCGACACAGAAGATGGCCGAGGGCGATTTCCGCCAGGTGGTGCTGTAGATGGGACACGCCTTGGCGGAGAAGGAGAGGAACTGTGTTTCTTCGTAGCCTTCTTGGAGGTATGATGTTTAGATGAAGGAGGAACCGATGGTTGTGAAGTTGCAGTACGTAAAAACTCTTCACGAGAATGCTCTTTTTTCGAAGACTTGGCGTCTGACTTTTGGGCTCGAGATTTAGCAGAACCCGATGAAGGGTGAGCCATAGAGTGGGCAGGCGAAAGTGGTGAGGTTGAACGGGCGATCTTTGCGCTGGCCGATCTGACGACCGTGGTACTAAATGTGAGGTCGCAAGTCTGCGTGGCCGCCTCCTTTGTTGGCCGAGGAGAAGCAAGGACAGTGCTGTATTTTCCTTTCTGAGGCACGGTGGGCTGTCGACTGGCGAGTAACATTCGAGCAGCAAAGGTCGACACCTTTTCCTTCACTCTTATTTCCTGGATGAGCTTTTCGTCCTTAAAAACGGGGCATCCCGAGAGGAAGCAGCGTGGTCACCCATACAGTTGATGCAGCGAGGGGATGGAGGTGGACAAGCACCCTCATGGGCATCCTTGCCACACGTAACACATTTGGCCGGATTGGAACAGGACTGGCTGGTGTGATTGAACCGCTGACATCGATAGCAACGCGTAGGGTTTGGGACATAAGGGCGAACGGAAATTATCTCATAGCCTGCTTTGATTTTTGATGGGAGTTGAACTTTGTCAAATGTCAAGAAGACAGTGCGGGTTGGAATGATGTTCGAGTCAACCCTTTTCATAACCCGATGAACAGCCGTGACGCCCTGGTCAGACAGGTAGTGCTGAATTTCTTCGTCAGACAATCCATCGAGGGAGCGTGTATAAACGACCCCACGCGAGGAATTTAAGGTACGGTGCGGTTCCACCCGGACAGGGAAGGTGTGGAGCAGAGAAGTACGCAGCAATTTTTGAGCCTGGAGGGCACTGTGTGTTTCTAACAACAGGGTGCCATTCCGTAATCTGGAACAAGACTTTACAGGACCCGCAATTGCGTCGACACCTTTCTGAATAATGAAAGGGTTGACCGTGGAAAAGTCGTGACCTTCGTCAGACCGAGAAACAGCAAGGAACTGTGGCAACGATGGAAGAACAGTCTGTGGCTGAGACTCAGTGAACTTACGTTTGTGAGCAGACATAGTGGAAGGTGAGGAAACCATTGCGGAAGAATCCCCCATGATTACCGGCGTCTCCGATGGCGCGCTCCTCCCTTGTGGGGGCCCTCACCGAGGGCACACCCGCCTTAGGTGATTGTTCACACCTCAGGTCACACCTCCCGACAAACGGACGGAGGGACCAATCGGCACTTTCGGAAGGTATCAGCTCGGGTAATCACCCCTCCCTGGGCCTGGCCGTTACCAGGGGGTACGTACGTGTCCTACCTGTCTACCCGGGGCGGGGAATTACGCGTTACCCCGTCACCGGCTACACATGGAAGTGCGTGGGTCGGCCTTCAGACACGCACAGGGAGGAAAAAAGAGAAAGGGAAAGGAAAGAAAAGGGGTCTCAAACGCCGCAGCGGAGAAAAGGGCAAGGAGAAGAGGGAAGGAAAAGAGAAGGACAGAGGAAGGACGAGGACTTGCTAGTGTAAAAGCAAGGAATTTGGAACAGTTTCGAGTGTCCGTCTCCGGACGTAGGCACAAACCATACTCCCAGAGGGGGAGAAAGGGAAGGAAAGAGCCAGAGGTGAGGGGGGGGGGGGGGGCGAAGATGGGGGACGGGGAGGGATGCGGAAAGGGAAGGGAAGGTATGCAGCCCGGAAAGGAAGGAGGGCCACATTAGCTCGGGGTCCCGTGCTCGCTACGCACGTGTCCACAAAAGAGTTGTGGACCCCCTGGGGGGTTGGGCATTAAGTGTCAGCTTTTTTAAAGAGTTTAAGTGGCAAGATACGTTTCCTAGTTGTTGGAGTTGCATATTACTCTGGTTGGTTTAAAAGAGGGAGGGGAAGGGTCCAAACTTCGAGATCATCGATCGCTTATTCCCAGTACAATAATTACACAAGGGAAAGAAGAGAAAGAAATACACATGCATCACAATAATAGGAGAAAGGTTGGTTGGTTGGTTGGTTTGAGGAAGGAGACCAGACAGCGAGGTCATCGGTCTCATCGGATTAGGGAAGGACGGGGAAGGAAGTCGGCCGTGCCCTTTGAAAGGAACCATCCCGGCATTTGCCTGGAGCGATTTAGGGAAATCACGGAAAACCTAAATCAGGATGGCCGGACGCGGGATTGAACCGTCGTCCTCCCGAATTAGGAGAAAGGAAAAACCAGAAGAACAACAGGACAACCAACACTACCATGGACAAAGCAGGGAAAGAAAACCACAGAGAGAAGCAAGAAACAGGTAGAAGGGTAAAAACAAGAGAGCAGATGACCATGGCTGGCCGACCACGAGAATAAAATGGAAAAGCCAGCCACTCTGTGACACATTAAAACATCCACACTAGAAGCACGAGAGTGGAGAACACAAAGGGACAAAGGACATGTGCTAAAATATATATAGAATGATGAAACCCACCGTCACATATAAAACGTAAAACTAAATTAGCCGATGAGGCAGTGTCAGCTAAAATTAATGGCAACAAGTCCGGTAACTGAAGAGTCTGTTGCAGGGCTGCCAAAGGAGGACAGCTCACCAATATATGGTACACTGTCAGCCGGGCGCCACACTGACATTGAGGTGGGTCATCACGGCGCAGGAGGTAGCTGTGGTGTCACCGCCAGACACCACACTTGCTAGGTGGTAGCTTAAATCGGCCGCGGTCCATTTAGTACATGTCGGACCCGCGTGTCGCCACTGTGTAATCGCAGACCTAGCGCCACCACCAAGGCAGGTCTCGTGATACGAGAGAGCACTCGCCCCAGTTGTAAGAGAACCTAGCTACCGACCAGATGTACGAAGCCTTTCTCTCTCATTAGCCGAGAGACAGAATAGCCATCAGCTAAGTTAATGGCTACGAACTAGCAAGGCGCCATTAGCCAGACAGTGATTGTACTTAAAGTCTCCTGTGTATCGTCAAGATCGATGTACCTCAATGAGTAAAGTTAAGTATTAAACCTGCTCCGTACTTTTCTTCCTAACATTAATTACGTATCCTGTTCCAGTACTTCACGCCCGTCTGCGTTAGTCTAGCTTGCCTTTTCGGCCATCTCAACTTCACGGTGTCGGCCCAGCTACCGACACAACAGTAGCCGTGGGTCACCCAAGCATGGCCAATGCAGAGACGGCAGAGAACCACAGAGTCCCTGCGAGAGGCCCACATGGAGGACTGCAATATATTCTTAGTCTCCTTAATGGCATGCACTGTGTTGTGTGTGCTGTGGTTATGCCATTTCATCTCCCATAGCCGCAAAACCTTTCTGCATAGTACTGAACGCAGGTCAGTTGCAGAGAAGCCGATCTGCATAAGCGGTTTCCGCATAGCTTGTTTGGCCAGCCTGTCAGCAAGTTTGTTGCCTGGGATTCCGACGTGACTTGGGGTCCAGACAAACACCACTGAACGACTGGACCGTTCCAGGACATAGATGGACTCTTGGATGGTCACTACCAAAGAATTGCGAGGGTAGTACTGGCCAATAGCTTGTAGGCTGTTCAAGGAGCCAGTACACAGAAGAAACTACTCTCCACGGCATGAACGGATGTGCTCATGAGCACTAGATATAGCCACCAGCTCGGCAGTGAAAACACAGCTGCCACTGAGCAAGGAATGCTGTTCAATATGTCCTTCATGGACATAGGTGAAGCCGACGTGAGCATCAGCCATTAAGCCATCAATGTAAACCACTTCGTGGCCTCAGTACATGTCAACAATTGAGAGGAAGTGGCAGTGCAGAGCCACGGGGTTAACTGAGTCCTTAGGGCCATGTGAAAGGTACAGGCGAAGCTGCGGCCTAGGTGTACACCATGGACATGTACATGAATGGCCCACGAGTACAGGTGGTAAAGGCAGACTCCAGTTTGGAAAGAAGGGACCGGACAAGAACTGCAACTGGAAGCCCTGACCTAGGCCACCGATGTGGGAGATGCACCGCCATCAGTGGAAAAAGAAGACGGTGATTCAGATGAGCAGGAGAACTAAGAACATGTGCAACGGAACTGGCCAGCAGTTGTGCACGCCTAACCTGCAATGGAGGGACTCCGGCCTCCACAACTAAGCTGGTCACCGGACTCGTCCTAAAAGCTCCTGTTGCTAGGCAAATGCCACAGTGGTGCACTGGGTCGAGTAAATGCAACGCCCAGGGTGCCGCCGAACCATAAACCAGACTCCCATAGTCAAGGCAGGATTGAACAAGGGCTCTGCACCCCGGTTGGTGTTGCCCTGGCAGCGGAGGGCATTGAGGTGCTGCCAGCACTTCTGCTTGAGCTGACAAAGGTGAGGAAGCCAAGTCAATCGGGCGTCGAAAACCAGTCCTAAGAATCAATATGTCTCCACTACAGGGAGTGGATTGTCATTAAGGTAAAGTTCTTGTTCTTGATGAATGGTACGACGCCAACAAAAGTGCATAACACATGATGTTGTGGCCGAAAACCGGAAACTGTGGGCTAGGGCCCACAACTGCGCCTTGTGGATGGCTCCCCGTACGTGCTGCTCAGCAACACCAGTACTGGTGGAGCAGTACGAAATGCGGAAGTCGTCTGCATACACAGAAGGAGAGACGGATAGTCCTATAGCTGCTGCTAGACCATGAAAGATCACTAAAAATAGAGAGACACTAAATACAGAGTCCTGCAGGATCCCATTCTCCTGGATATGGGGGGAACAACTTGGACACAGAAAGTACAAAGTGACAGGAAATTCTGGATAAAAATCTAGAGTGAGCCTTAGAGACCCCACTCGTATAATATGACACGGATATGATGTTGCCAGGTTGTGCTATAGGCTTTTCGTAAATCTAAAAGAACAGCAACAAGGTGTTGGCATGTGGAAAAGGCTGTTCGGGTGGCGGACTCGAGGTAGAGCGCCCTGGTGGAGTCAGTAGGCCACATGACTCCAGGTCCCACCCCAACTGTCTACACAACATACGTTCCAGCAGCTTACATACAACGTTGGTGAGGCTGATGGACCGATAGCTATCCACATCAAGTGAGTTTTTACTGGGTCTGAGCACCGGAATGATGGTGCTCTCCCGCCACTGCGATGGAAAGACACCATCGCACCAGATCTGGTTGAAGATGATGAGGAGATGTCGTTTGTAGTCAGATGAGAGATGTTTAATCATCTGACTGTGGATCCAATCTGGCTCAGTAGCAGTGTCGGGGCACTGTGCAAGGGCACTGAGCAGCTTCCACTCTGTAAATGGGGCATTATAGGATTCACTGTGGCGTGTAGTGAACAAGAGGATTTCCCTTCGGCCGTCATTTGAGAGTGAGAAAGGCTGGGCATAATTCTCTGATGCAGAGGCTCTGGTACCCGAAAACACATTTGATCCCTGCTCAGACTTGGAAAGGTGACATATGGCACCTAATGTTCGAGACATTATCTCTCCCACCACTCTTGCATCTGTCGTCTGATAAGTTGGCGAAAGCGGGTATGGAGTGGTTTAAAGGCTATGAGGTGCTCCACGGAAGGGGGCCGATTATGCCAATCTAGAGCTTGCTGACACACTGTAATTACTTCAGCGACTTCTAGCAACCACCAAGGGACTGGCTTTCGCCGGGGGTACCCTAAAGAGCGAGGGATCGTGTTTTCTGCCACAGAAATGATTGTTGTAGTCACCTGCTCAGCCATCACATCGATCTTACCATGTGGGGGAGATTCCATGGTGACAGCAGAGATGAAAGTGGTCACCATCACACAGGTCACCACGTGCTCTCCAGTGGATAGAGTGGAGAAGTCCTGGTCTGCAAATTGATAAATCAATGGCTGAGTAACTACTATGAGCCACAATGAAATGTGTGGCAGCCCAAGTATTTAAGAGGCAGAGGTTGAACTGAGCCGGTGAAGTTCTGACATCTCTGCCTTGACCAATAAGCACGGTACCACCCCACAAGGGGTTATGGGCATTAAAATCTCCCAGAAGTAGGAAAGGGTTAGGGAGCCGATCAATCAGTGCAGCTAATACATTCAACTCACACACACAACTGCAGTCTCAGCAGCAGTAGCCACACTGCGAGCAGCAGCACCAGTGCAGGATAGGAGTGGTGACTGGTTGACTGGGTGGGTGTAAGGAGGAGTCTGGGGTGGGGAGGGTAGGGATAGTAGGGTAGGTGTGGCGGATAGTGAAGTGCTGCAGGTTAGACAGAGGGCAGGGGAGATGTGGGGAGAGTAGCGGAAAAGGAGAGAAGTAAAAAGTCTGTGCGATGGTGGAATGAGGGCTGTGTAGTGCTGGAATGGGAACAGGGAAGGGGCTGGATGGGTGAAGACAATGACAACAAAGGTTGACGCCAGGAAGATTATGGGAACACAGGTTATATTGCAGGGAAAGTTCCCACCTGTGCAATTCACAGAAGGTGGTGTTGATGGGGATGATCCATATGGCACAGCTTGTGAAACAGTCACTGAAACGAAGTATCTGATGTTTGGCAGCATGCTCGGCAACAGGGTGGTCCACCTGTTTCTGGGTCACAGTTTGTCAGTGACCGCTCATGTGGACAGACAGCTTATGGGTTGTCATGGCCACATAGAATGCAGCACAGTGGATGCAGCTTAGCTAACTGCATCGTTATACTCAATGTCCATTCTTCTTTCTCGTGTTTCTCTTCTCGCCTTACAGACCACACTGTACGCTCTACTTACCAGGCACACTGTATCAACCATCTTGGCCATGAACAACAGACAGCTACAAGACCACGTTGATTGTTGATGCTGCATTTTATGTCCCGTATTACTACTGCCGATTTCATTAATCCTATACCTTCAAATTGATCACTCTCCCTATGTCACTCTCCCATATTTTTGCATGTTATTTCCAGCACCTTTCCAGTGCCATAAAATCTTGTGTCTCATCCTATGAACCCCCCACCCCCTTTCTTTCTCCATTCTATCCCAGTTTGCACCCACTAATTCCACTTCATCCAGTCACTTATCCACTCTCAGACCTGCAACCTTTGATATCATGGTAAATTCACGCCAATTTTAGTGAGTTTTCGCCTTTCGCTATTGTTGACTCTCTCAGGTTGCATCCTGTTTCCCCCTTTTACATCCATTTCATCCTTTTCCTAAATTTTCACTCACCCAAAGACCAAAGTAGACTCTGTGCAACTCAGTTCACTCCTCCATCCAACCATGATCCACCTCCACTGCCCCCCTTATCACCCCGTCTTCTTTCCAGAATTTTTAACCTCCAACCTTGGCTCACCAGCATTTCCCAAATCCCTCAACATGCAAACTAATCATACACCTGCAGAAAGAACCGCACTTCACCATCTAAAAACTGATACTGACCGTTTAATCCTACTTGTGAATAAAGGCTCCGCCACTGTTGTTTTGAACCACAAGGGCTCTACCCAGCTGTCAGATACTTCCACCTAAAAACCTTACCACAGTGACCCCATTTCAGGAATCCAGCAGGATCTCCAGCCACTTCTCAAATCCTTAGGCCCATCCCAGAACCTCTCCCCGGAGTCCATCTCTCTGCCCACCCCTACCACTCCCCTTCTACATGTTTCCTAAAGTCCACGAACCCAACCACCCAGGACACCCCCTTGTGGCCAGTTACTGTGTTCCCCACTGAGAGAGAGACCAACCTCTTCAACCTATTACCTGGAACCTACCCTCCTGTATAACAGATACAAAATATTTCCTCCATCGATTCTCCACAATTCCTGTCCCTTTACCACACGGTGCCCTGCTCGTCACTATTGATGCCACCTCCCTATTCACTAACATACCTAATGCCCATGGCCCTATTGCTATTGAACACTACCTTTCCCAATGCCCGATGGATTCCAAACCGACAATCTCCTTCCCAGTTGCCATGACCAACTATATCCTCACCCACAATTACTTCTCCTTTGAAGGCATTCCCTACAAACAAATCTGGGGTACGGCTATGGGTACCCGCATGGCACTATCCTACGCCAACCTATTCCTGGGCCATCTAGTGGAATACTTCCCAAATACCCAAAATCCTAAACCCCTCACCTGGTTCAGATTCACTGATTACATCTTTGCGATCTGGATGAAGGGTGAGGTCACACTACCCACATTCCTACCGAACCTCAACAACTTCCCCCCCCATTTGCTTCACCCAACAAGCCAACCTCCTAGATGTTGACCTCCACCTCAAAGATGGCTACATCAGTACCTCTGCCCATATCAAACTTAGTAACACCAGCAATACCTCCAATTCGACACCTGCCACCCATTTCCTACCAAGAAGTCCCTTCTATACAGCATAGCAACCAATTATCGTCGCATATGCAGAGACGAGTGGTCCCTCTCGAAATATACCAAGAGTCTCACTGAAGCCTCCACAGACTGTAATTATCCTCCCAACCATGTAAAAAAACAAATCTCCTGTGCCTTATCTTCCCTGTGTCCCACCACCTCCCAAAGTCCGACCATGTGGCCACAGAGGAGCATTCCCCTCATAACTCAGTACCACCCAGGACTGGAGAAACTGAATTACATTCTTTGGCAAGGTTTTGATCACCTCTTGTCCACCATCCTTCCCACCCCTCCCATAGTGGTGGTATTCTGCCATCCACTGAATCTATACTCCAGGTGGGGAAAAAAATTCCCAGATATCCCGGTTAAAAAACACGCTTTCTCCCAGGTGAAAAAACACTTTCTGTGCTAAGTGACAGTAGATCTTGCACAGATTTTCCCTCAGAGCTGTAAAACTTATCAATCCTTTGTTGAATGGTTTAAGTTTTATCACTGGCGTAGAACTTCCCGGCACTTTAGAGGAGGGGGGGAGGGGGGAGGGGGGGGGGGGGAGGTTTGGAAGTACCTGGGATGGAGGGGGAAAAAGGGGGGGGGGAGGCATTTTGGAAACACCTTTGATGTGCAGCAACATATACACTGTATAATTTCATATTACTGCACCAAACATAGCACATTAGTTTCCAGAGCACTGAAATGAAGATTGCAATGCCCTTTAGTAAGTCAATCATATCTCAATCCACACGATCTCACCAGCTGATATTCAGAGCATAGGACATATGTTGTAGTCAGTCAACAGCAAGAACACACAAAGAGGAAAATTTACATATGTAGCAGAAAATTTACATAATGTAGCTACAAGAAAAGTTAAGCTTTCACATATAATGTTGCTCTCAAAGATTAATAAGCTAGAAGAGAAGCTAAAGTTTCACATGTAATACTGATCTTTTTTTGCATGTGTTATACTTTAAGATACATCACACATACGTGCCAGTAAATTTAAAATGATGACACAAATGTCTGGTCTTCTGGGCTCGAAATTTTTCTAAGTGGCTGGTCATCAAAGTGTTCAGTTTTAAACGGGAGTCAAACACTCTTGTGATTTAAGAAATTCATCCCACTTTCTCTCACATAACGTAATTCTGCTAGTGTAATAGGAAATTTACTTCGAAAGTAACACTTTTCAAACTACTATTCACAATACTACACCCCAAGACTGTTAGAAATAGGTTCATTTTAGAAATTGCCACAGAGCGTCCAAAACAGGCATTATTGTGCATGCGCAGCTGCAGTGATGTAGGAAGCCCACATGTTCGTACGTATAAAGCATTAAAAGATCTTACATCAGAGGATACCCCAAGAGCATTGTAATTTCGCAAACCATACTAAAACACATAATTTGGCTTGAAGTGCACATTGGTTTGGCCAGATTCACAATGAAGTAGGTCCCACCTGATATAAAGCTTTCAGTGTGGTTTTTGGGATGTAAATTTTCTTGGAGTACCAGTACTGTAATATATCATGTTCGATTCTTTATTATAGCATAATCCCATACACAGTAGAAGATGAAAAGGTGCACTTGAAATTCCGCAAACAATTGTAACTAGCCAATACTGTGGAATGACACACTTAGTTTCAAATAAACTGATTGCCTCAGTGGAAAAGATTAATAAAGGCAAATTTCTTTAGCAAACTGTCAAAAATAGCTTCATTGATCGGCAAGGTGATTAATTATTGATTGCTAAAAACTTGGAAATAAAATCAAATCAGAAAACTGAAACTAATAATATATTTTTGCCTTCCATAATTATGTGAATGTATTTTAATTCACTTGATAGCTTCCTGCCACAGAAATCCATTTTGTTTTCATTTGATGTGGCAGCTGTAAATGAAACGAGAAACAGCAAAAATCACTTAACGCAAACACAGGTCACGTTGAGACTACCCCGTTCCCGCTAAAACTTGGACAACTCTGCGCATGCGGGAATCTGGCCATCTGGTTTCTGTACAAATTGCAAATAGCCTTTCGCTCCCTGTATTTTACCCCTGCCACCTTTGGTATTTGAAAGAGAGTATTCCAGTCAACATTGTCAAAAGCTTTCTCCAAGTCTCCAAATGCTATAAATGTAGGTTTACTTTTCCTTAATCTTTCTTCTAAAATAAGTCCTAAGGTCAGAATTGCCTCACGTGTTCCAACATTTCTACGAAATCCAAACTGATCTTCCCCGAGGTCAGCTTCTACCATTTTTTCCATTCGTTTGTAAAGAATTCGCGTTAGTATTTTGCAGATGTGACTTATTAAACTGATAGTTCGGTAATTTTCAGATCTGTCAACACCTGCTTTCTTTGGGATTGGAATTATTATATTCTTCTTGAAGTCTGAGGGTATTTTGCCTGTCTCATACATCTTGCTTAGCAGATGGTAGAGTTTTGTCAGGACTGGGTCCCCCAAGGTTGTCAGTAGTTCTAATGGAATGTGATCTACAAGCTAAGCTGCAACCACTGTGCTGCATTCTGTGTGGGCATGACAACCAACAAGCTGCCTGTCCCCATGAATGGCCACCGAGAAACTGTGTCCAAGAAACAAGTGGGCCATCCTGCTGCTGAGCATGCTGCCAAACATGACATCCTTCATTTCAATGACTGCTTTGCTATATGCATTCTTCCCACCAACACCAGCTTTTCTGAACTGGGCAGGTGGGAGCTTTCCCTGCCATATATCCTACACTCCCAGAATGCTCCTGGCATCAACTTTCGTTAGTTATTGCCTTCACCCATCCAGCCCCTTCCCTGTTCCCATTCCAGCACTATACAGCCCTCATTCCACCATAGTACCCAGTCTTTTTACTTCTCTCCTTTTCCACTACCCCCTCCGCCCCCCCCCCCACCTCTTCCCTCCCCTCCTTCTAACCTGCAGCACTTCACTGTCCACGACCCCTATCCTATCATCCCTCCCCTTCCCCAACCCAGCCTCCTCCTTACCCCCCCACAGTCACCACTCCCATCATGCACTGGTGCTGCTGCTGCTGCTTCTTCTTGAGAAGTGGCTACAGTTACCTTAGACTGCAGTTGTGTGTGCGAGTTGCATTTGTATTTGCATTTGTGTGTGTGAGATCTAATTTTGATGAAGATTTTACAAGCTGAAAGCTTTAGTTTTTGTTGTGCCTTTCTGTGACTCAGCATCTCTGCTATTGGCAACTTTCCTTTCATAATATTGTTACAGATTAGTTTATTGCCCGACCTGATGGCTTACCAGAACAGGATCTCTGTATCCTAGCTATCACATTCCAAAAAAGGCACAAGTATGTGTGCCATAGCCTATGATAAGCTACAGTCCCCACACCCTCCACTCAACAGTTTCCTTGCCCCGTCCGATCACCTCCTACCAGCTCACACCCTCATGGTGTGCTGCTCTCTGCCAACACACCTACCAGTCTTTTCCCCTCTCTGCTCCTCTCCTTTTCTCCTGACACTGCACCTGGCATCTTTGTCCTGCCACCTTCTACTCCCTGTACACACTACCACACAGTGCTCTTCTCTCCCCACACCTTCCCCCTTTCATGCTCCACTCCAAATTGTCGCTTTTGTTCAGTGCAACAGTTGCAGTCTGCCCAGAGCAGCTGAAGATAGCGGTCATGTATGCGCAAAGTGTGTCTGATTGTGTGAATGTGTGCGTTTTCTCCTTTCTTTTCCGATTGGCTGAAAACTCAGCATGTAACAGTCTTTTCGTTATGCCTTTCTGCAATTCAACAAGTCATCTTTACGCTGAGTAGCAATCTATCCTTTTTAGAACTATCACTAACAAAGTGTGCAACCGTAAGTCCTCTGCAAGGTAGCAGAGTTGGAGGAAGTAATTCTGGCATTGGGTAGTGTAATTAACAATTCAATCAAAACTGGTTGACGTTAAGGGACAAAAATACCACTAAGAACCAAAATTAATGATATATGAGAGCAGACAGCTAAAGTGCCTTGAAATGGAATCTTCCAGATCGGCAATTATCTGTGTAGAGCACAATTTTTCCAAATAAAATACTCCATTTAGTTTACCTGTGTTTCTATATTAAAAAAATTGATGTAAAAGAAACTTTGCCAAACAAAGACAAGAAGATTGCAAATGCAAAATATGCCAACTCTTCTTGATTCTGTGTGTTAACTCCAACTGAGTTAATGATCCAACTGCTAACTACCAACTCCCCCCCCCAAGGAATTTTACACTGAATTTAATGTAGTTTAAGATCATTAACATTATTTCTGGTACTAATAACTTGTTTTCCCCCTTAAGAATTCCGAAACAAAAAGAATCAGAAATGTAACTTCATTGAGAGTTCACACACTTTTCCTGGAACATACCTCAAAGTTGAATCTCCCTAAGAGATGATGCAATGAACCATCATTTGGCTTCAGTTTTAGTGCTTCATCAACGTGTTTCTTGAAAAGAATACCATCGGAGATCTTTTCCTTGAGGCCCGACAACTGTCCCCGGGTACCGACATTGATGGCGTACCATTTGTGTGCCTCGTAACTAGATGGGTTGAGCTTCACTGCCCGTTCTGCATGCTCACAACCTGTAGAAAGTTAAGGTTCTGCATACAAATGTAAAACTAATCCCAGTGTTTAAAGAAGGTAACTACGGCTGTTGCTATACGGACAAAATATTATAAACAAACCTGGCAGTATGGAGCTATGAAAAAAGAGGTGCTGGGTGAAGTAGAGAAGGGAAAGGTACACTACTGGCTATTAAAATTGCTACACCAAGAAGAAATGCAGATGATAAACGGGTATTCATTGGACAAATATACTATACTAGAACTGACATGTGATTACATTTTCACACAATTTGGGTGCATAGATCCTGAGAAATCAGCACCCACAACAACCACCTCTGGCCGTAATAACGGCCTTGATACGCCTGGGCATTGAGTCAAACAGAGCTTGGATGGCTTGTACAGGTACAGCTGCCCATGCAGCTTCAACACGATACCACAGTTCATCAAGAGTAGTGACTGGCGTATTGTGACGAGCGAGTTGCTCGGCCACCATTCACCACATGTTTTCAATGGGTAGAGATCTGGAGAATGTGCTGGCCAGGACAGCAGTCGAACATTTTCTGTATCAAGGAAGGCCCTACAGGACCTGCAACATGCGTTCGTGCATTATCCTGCTGAAATGTAGGGTTTTGCAGGGATCGAATGAAGGGTAGAGCCACAGGTCGTAACACATCTGAAATGTAACGTCCACTGTTCGAAGTGCCATCAATGCAAACAAGAGATGACCGAGACTTGTAACCAATGGCACCCCATACCATTACGCTGGGTGATACGCCAGTATGGCGATGACGAATACACGCTTCCAATGTGCGTTCACTGCGATGTCGCCAAACACGGATGCGACCATAATGATGCTGTAAACAGAACCTGGATTCATCCGGAAAAATGACGTTTTGCCATTGTGCACCCCGGTTCGTCGTTGAGTACACCATCGCAGGCGCTCCTGTCTGTGATGCAGCGTCAAGGGTAACCGCAGCCATGGTCTCCGAGCTGATAGTTCATGCTGCTGCAAACGTCGTCGAACTGTTCATGTGGATGGTTATTGTCTTGCAAACGTCCCCATCTCTTGACTCAGGGATCAAGAAGTGGCTGCACGATCTGTTACAGCCATGCGGATAAGATGCCTGTCATCTCGACTGCTAGTGATACGAGGCCGTTGGGATCCAGCATGGTGTTCCATATTAACCTCCTGAACCTACCAATTTCATATTCTGCTAACAGTCTTTGGATCTCGACCAACGCGAGCAGCAATGTGGCGATACGATAAACCGCAATCGCGATAGGCTACAATCCTACCTTTATGAAAGTCGGAAACGTGATGGTACGCATTTCTCCTCATTACACGAGGCATCACAACAACATTTCACCAGGCTATGCCGATCAACTGCTGTTTGTGTATGAGAAATCGGTTGGAAACTTTCCTCATGTCAGCACATTGTAGGTATCACCACCGGTGCCAACCTTGTGTGAATGCTCTGAAAAGCTAATCATTTGCATATCACAGCATCTTCTTCCTGTCGGTTAAATTTCGCGTCTGTAGCACATCATCTTCGTGGTGTAGCAATTTTAATGGCCAGTAGTGTAGAAGAAAGAAGGAAAAGGAAGGGACACAAAGGATGAATAAAAACTGAAACAGATGCATACTTCTTTTTCTCTCTACTTTCAGGATATTTTAACAGTGTACTTTTTAACAAGTAGCATTGCACAGCTAAGGTTATTTTAACAATTCCATGGGCATAGTACACTGACTTTTTTTAATCGAATTATGCACCATGTAATATAGATTTAAACACTGACAATAATCAGGACAGCATGGTAAAATAGGGGTACGAAATAAGTCAGGTGGTCATAAACACACAGTACGCTACTACTTCAGAAGGTAATCCCTACACAGTGACACCATGAATTGTTCTAGATTTTCAGTAAGTGGAAGTCAAGGCTGCCAATTAATGTGCAGTCCTAAAGCATCGACTGTACGCCAACCAGCGCAGTGCCTTGAAACAGCATCAGGAAGTTACTGACCCTCTACGGATCATTTTGGAGTGCTACCACTGGCCATCACAACTTCTCTCCTTCCTTGTTTGTGTCGATGCAACTGATACTGATAGCAGGGTGTCACAGGATGGATTTCTCCAGTTTTGGAGGCATCATTGGGTTTAACTAATGAGGTCACACTGAGGTGTGGGAAATGCATATTTCATAGGTTTGTTGCGGCTACACAATTCATCACACAGTTCTTGTAACTCCCACATAATTTATATTAATGTGCTGAATGATTCTGAATGAACTGTGTCTAAAGTTGTGCCTTGTGATGGCCACCATTGCAGTAATGCAACTGGAAATCGCAGATAGTCTACAAAAGCATGTCAACGTAAAAAGTCATGGAAGTGCTGGGTTCTTATAGATTACCATTATTTCTGAAGCTGCAAGATACATTATGCAATGCTGGTGCCCTCTGATAAGAGAAATTTAAATGAGAATATGCAGCATTAATCAATTGTTATTTCACAGAAATGTAGTAGCATGAAGGGATAACATTTTTTCTTGTGTTTCTTGCAGACCAAATGTTGTGAATAAATTATTGGAGTTCAGGACTGAGTATTATGCAAACAATTATTCTTTTTAAATGCTCAAATATGTTTTAAAACAAATACTAACTAAGAGATAGAGGGGCTGGTCAGTACTTACCTCAGCTCAGTACAGCCGATAGATACACAAAAAACAGAACCGAAAATTTACGTTCCTAGCTTTCGGAACAAATGTTCCTTCATCAGGGAGGAGAGAGGGGAAAGAAAGGGAAGAAGGGAAAGTAGATTCAGTTACTCACAACCCAGGTTATGAAGCAACAGGGAAAGGAAAATAGGGAGGGTAGCAAGGATGGAGGCATGGTTGTCAGAGGGAAGCCAAAGATATTCTACTGGAAGTACTGTGCCAGCTTCAAACCAAAGAGGATGCATACAGAAGTAAAGAGGTATATAGTATAAAGATGAACACAACTATGTAGGATGAAAAGATGCGTGAATGGCTAAAGAGGAAAGGGAAAGAGGAGAAGACTGAAGAGTAAATGGGAGTGAGGTTGTTTAACGTAGGTTCAGTCTAGGGGGATGGTGGGATGAAAGGATGTGTTGGAGTGCAAGTTCCCATCTCTGCAGTTCAGAGGGACTGGTGTTGGGTGGGAGAAGCCAAATGGCACATACGGTGTAGCAGGTTCCTAGGTCCCTAGAATTATGCTGGAGGGCATGCTCCACTACTGGGTATTGGGCATCTCCTAGGCGGACAGTTCGTCTGTGTCTGTTCATGCGCTCAGCCAGTTTAGTTGTCGTCATACCGATGTAAAAGGCTGTGCAGTGCAGGCATGTCAGTTGATAAATGACATGTGTAGTTTCCCATGTGGCCCTGCCTTGAATTGTGTATGTTTTACCAGTAGCGGGGCTGGAGTAGGTGGTTGTGGGGGGATGCATGGGGCAGGTTTTGCAGCGGGGTCGGTTACAGGGGTAGGAACCGCTGGGTAGAGAAGGTAGTCTGGGAATATTGTAGGGTTTAACAAGGATGTTACGGAGTTTAGGGGGGGGACGAAAGGCAACTCTGGGTGGTGTGGGGAGAATTTTGTCAAGGGATGATCTCATTTCAGGGGTTGACCTGAGAAAGTCATATCCCTGGTGGAATAATTTGTTGATGTTTTCGAGGCCAGGATAATATTGGGTGACAAGGGGGATGCTTCTGTGTGGTCTGGGGGTAGGAACATTGTTGTTGGACGGGAAGGCATGTATTGCTCGGGAGATCTGTTTGTGGACAAGGTCTGCAGGATAGTTGCGGGAGAGGAAAGCACTGGTCAGGTTATTGGTGTAATTGTTGAGGGATTCGTCACTGGAGCAGATACGTTTGCCACGAATACCTAGGCTGTAGGGAAGGGAGCGTTTGATGTGGAATGGATGGCAGCTATCAAAGTGAAGGTACTGTTGTTTGTTTGTGGGTTTGATATGGACAGAGGTGTAGATGTGAGCTTCAACAAGATGAAGGTCAACATCCAGGAAGGTGGCTTGGGTTTTGGAGAAGGACCAGGTGAAATTCAGATTCGAAACGGAGTTGAGGTTACTGAGGAAATTAAGGAGTGTTTCTTCACCATGAGTCCAGACCACAAAGATGTCATCTATAAACGTATACCAGGACAGGGGAAGCAGCTGTTGGGTCTTCAGGAAAGCCTCCTCCATGCGGCCCATGAAGAGGTTGGCATAGGACGGAGCCATCCTGGTTCCCGTGGCTGTTCCCCTGATTTGTTTGTTGGTCTGGCCTTCAAAAGTGAAGTAATTATGGGTGAGGATGAAGTTGGTAAGTGTGATAAGGAACAAGGTTTTTGGAAGACCTTCGGGTGGGCGTTGGGAGAGGTAGTGCTCAAGGGCAGAGAGACCATGGGTATGTGGGATGTTTGTGTAAAGGGATGTAGCATCTATGGTGACAAGAAAGGTTTCAAGTGGGAGAGGAGTGGGAATGGATTTGAGGCGTTCTAGGAAGTGGTTTGTGTCTTTGATGTACGATGGGAGTCTGCGGGTGATAGGTTGGAGGTGCTGGTCTACCAGAGCTGAGATACGTTTGGTTGGGGCTTTGAAGCCTGCTACAATGGGACGGCCAGGATGGTTCTCTTTGTGGATTTTGGGTAATAGGTAGAAGGTAGGAGTAACATGGCTCAGGTGGAGTGAATAAGTCTATGAAAGCCGTTGTGAGGCCTTGTGAGGGACCTTGGATTTTTAGGATTTTCTGCAGCTCAGTCTGGATGGAGGGAATGGGATCCTGGGTAACAGCTTTGTAGGTTGAGGTGTCGGAGAGTTGATGCAGTCCTTCTGCCACATACTCCACACGGTCAAGTACGACAGTTGTGGAGCCTTTATCCGCCGGGAGGATGACAATAGAGTGGTCTATTTTCAGCTCCTTAATGGCACGGGATTCAGCTGAGGTGATTTTGGGGGTTGTCGGGATGTTCTTCAAGAAGGACTGAGAGGCAACACTGGATGTGAGGAATTCCTGAAATGTCTGCAAGGAATGGTTTTGGGGAAAGGGAGGAGGATCCCTTTGAGAAGGTGGTCGGAACTGTTCTAGACTGGGTTCAACACTGGGTCTAGTATTTGGGGGCTGTGTTTGGGTAGTGAAGTGATATTTCCAGTTGAGGTTCCTGGTGAATGAGAGATCTTTAACCAGGGCAGTGTGGTTGAATTTAGGCGTGGGGCTAAAGGTTAAGCCTTTTGATAGAACAGATGTATCTGGAGGAGAGAGGGATCTGGATGAGAGGTTTAGGACTGAATTGGGACTGGTGATATGTGGCATTTGACTGTGGTTATAGTTGAGATTTGGTCTGTGTGGGGTATGTGCTGGGATGGGGAGATTGAGTAGGGTGGCTAGGTTAGGTTTGTTGGCTATGAAGGGGGTTGCCTTTCGTCGCCCCCCTAACCTCCGTAACATTCTTGTTAAACCCTACAATATTCCCAGACTACCTTCTCTACCCAGCGGTTCCTACCCCTGTAACCGACCCCGCTGCAAAACCTGCCCCCATGCACCCCCCCCCCCACAACCACCTACTCCAGCCCCACTACTGGTAAAACATACACAATTCAAGGCAGGGCCCCATTGGAGGGGTAAGAGGGTCTTGAATACTGTGGGGGCATGAAGCAACCACGAGGGGGCGGGACTGACACAGGGTTATGTACTGCAACTGGGATGTCAGGGGATCCAATGAGATAGTTCTGTGGCACATTGCCTAGGGTGATCTGGCGTCTCAGGGGATCTCCACCTTGGGTGCAGAAGCAGTACATGCAGAGTCTAGTGGCATGCAGGCCACCACTGTTTCGTTAATCTTCAGGGTGTACACACGGACAAGAAAAAAATTCCCGGATCTCCTGGTTAAAAACACACTTTTTCCCCGTACAGAAACATGTACGCTGCTTTTTTCGTATTATGAGAGTATGAATTTGAACTCCACCCCACACTGCACATTAATTTCTAAAACATTGCAATGTGCTTTTGTACACCAATCGTAGCTCATGTCACATAATCTCGCCAGCCAATGACAGCAGATATTCAAAGCATAGGAAACGTGATGTAGTCAGCCAATTAACACACAAGTAGGAAAAGTTACTGGTTTACATTGATGTACATAGAGTAGCTACAAGAAAAGCTAGGCTTTCATGAATAATATTGCTCTTGAAGATTAATAAGCTGCAAGAAAAGCTAAGCTTTTGCATACATCACACAAATGTGCCAGTAAAATTTTAAACAATGACATTAATGTCTGGTCTTATACCAAGCGGTTGGTACTCAAAGCATTAATTTTAAATGAGAGTCAAATTCTCTGTTATTTAAGAAATTCATTGCACATTCTCATATGCAACATAATTCATCTTCTGCAAAAGGAAATTTCCTTTGAAAACAAAGCTTTTCAAAGAGCCATTCACAATATTTTCCCTTGACCTTTTTGACAGGGGTTCGTTTCAGCAGGTGCCAGAGAGCACCAGAAAACAGGTGTTACTGTGCGTGGGCGGCTCCAATGATGCAGGAAGCCCGTATGTTTGTACACATATAGCATTAAAGAGTTCTTACATGATGTCATAAAAGAAATAGGACATCAGAGGATACTCCAAGATCACAGGAATTTCATAAACTATACTAAAATGCATAACTCGGCTTAAAGGACACTTTCCCTAAGTCCTGATTTACAATGAAGTAGGCCCTAACCTGACATTAAGTTTTTTAGTGTGCTTTTCGGAATGCAAATTTCCTTGGAATACCAGTATTGTATTGTCTCATGTTAGGTTCTTTATTATGGCATAATTCCATACGTGCCAAAAGATGAAAATGTGCACTTGACATTCAGTGAACAGTTAAAACTAGCTAATAGTGTGGAATGAAACATTTTGTTTCTTATAAATTGACTGCATCTACGGAAAAGATTAATAAAAGTCACTTTTATTTAGCAAACCGACAAAAATAACTTTTTTGTTGTGCAAGGTGATTAATGCTTGACTGCCAAAAACGTGGAAATAAAATAAAATCAGAAAACTGAAAGTAACAACATATTTTAGCCTTCCATAATTATGTGCCTGTATTTTAATTCACTTGATAACTACCGGCCACAGGCATCTGTTTTGTTTTCATTTGATGTGTGTTGATGTGTGAACTGTAAATGAGGTTAAGCAGCAAAATCACTAAACATAAACACGGGTCACTATCCCTCTCCCCACTACAACCCAGACTGCTCCGCACATACGTGAATCTGGCAGCTTAGGCAGGCCAGAAAAAGTTATCTGGGTAGCATGACTGCTTCTTGCTGTTGCCGCAGTCACACTTCAAGTAGCCAGAAGTGGAAGGTACTGCCCATACACAACTCAACTGCGCCACGTGCAGGAGCCTGCTGGCATTGCTCAAACCAAACTGAATAAAACAGTTATGATGT
This sequence comes from Schistocerca serialis cubense, assembly GCF_023864345.2. NCBI lineage: Eukaryota > Metazoa > Arthropoda > Insecta > Orthoptera > Acrididae > Schistocerca > Schistocerca serialis. The sequence continues at coordinate 466,906,348 of NC_064646.1, read as the reverse complement.
CACACTTACCAGAAGTATTTGCTGTTATGAAGTATTCTATTGTCTTCATCCTAAAGCCTTTGACACATTTTGCTTTAGGCAGGCGCTTGTGTGTGCACTGTGTTTTGTTGCTGTAAATGGCGCATTTCCTTTCTAACTTTCTAAGTTTTATTTTGATTTTATTCCATTTTTTACATTTTATTGCTGCAGTACTATTCTGCAGTAGTGTGATACAGTAAAATTCTTTGTTAGTCTATTAGTTATTACCAGTCAAAATGACAAAAATTTAAATCAAGACAAACAATGAAAAATTCTTGGAATTCTAAGAAAATTCCCAAGTTTTTCCCGGATTTCACGGTTGTCCTGGAGCGTACACACCCTGATCTTAGAGTACTTCTTCTTGTCCTCCCTCTCCTTAAAAGAGGCGGACAGAGAATGTTTCCCCGAATTGGTTTCAGGGAGAAAGGAAGAACGAGAAGTCTAAAAGCCAGCAGCCTGTGGTTACTTCAGCCAGAAGCTAGCGTCTGGTTGTGGGCCAGCAGGAAATGTGGAAGGAGCTAGAGAAGCCAGAGGAAGATGGCGTGCCTCTGGCTGGGGGATCAGGGACTGTTGTCTCTGGCAAGTGGGGAGCCAATGCTCCTGAATTGGGTGAAGTGGAAGCACCAGAAAGGCCCGTCATGGGAATGTCACCCAATTTTTCACAAGAGAGCAGTGCCTGTGGCTGGGCAGGAGATGATGTTTTAATAATGAGGGAACCAATCTTCATCTTAGACACGGCTGCAACTTCTACATATTTGTCTTCAATGTTTAACACAAAAAATAGAGGCTTTGTTGGTGAAAAGGTGTCCTTGTTGGTCCTGGTACATATCAGGTATTGGAGGGGGAGGATTTTGTTCTGCATCATTTAGTCCTGCATTCCTCCCACTGCATGGCAAGAGATGGGAATTCATTGCAAATGTACTTTGCTGCATCGTATAAGGTCTTTCCATTTGAAGAGACTCCTAAGGCTGTGAGACCACCAGCGGGGGAAAGTTTAAGTAGCATCATGTGCAAACTATTCGCCATGGTGTTACCCACTCTGAATGACACTCTCCCCATGGTACCACCCAGCCACAGCAACAGCTAAATGGCCAATAATCTGTTGCTGGGAATACCTGTGCCCCAGTCATCATGGGCACATACTCCATGACATACACGGGGAGTGTGCAGCGCAGGCACTTACAGTGTGATCCCTGCATGCTCCAGGGGGGATACCATTGTGCAGGTACTTTACAACGCCCCCACAATGAACTGGCTACCATGCTGGGTTTTGGGTGTACTATGACAACAGGAAGGAAGGGTGCCAGGGTGGATGGGCACAGAGGCAGAACATACACCACAGTGTGTAACCTTACCTGCACAACATGCACTTTTGTAAAATTATGGGGACCATATAATCGTTAATGGAAGGTGAAGATAGTACCAGGAATGAAATTACAAATCAAGACTAAAATTGTGAACCAAGTCCTGGCAGGGTCTGCACCAAACGGAGTGTCTGATGGAAAGTCAGAGGAGGTAAGTGATAGTTGAAATGTAGGTTTGCAGCACAGAAAGAGGAAGCAATGCTGCAAAGGCTGGGGACCTGCAGTAGCTAAGCACATATTCATCAAAGAGTGGTGAGCCCCCTAGGAGAGTGTGCCAGAAGTAGCCACAACAGGGCAACAAACATTACCACACCTGCCAGCTTTGGGTAAGGGCCATCACTCAAACTCACGCATGACAAAAATCTAAACGATTTTCAACATACCCTGCCTTGACGAAAATAATACTACTTCTGAGCTACAAAATACAATAATTCATGCTTTAAACAGGATACCTCGATAAAATCATGTCTACATAAATCATAGGCCAATGATTTGTAGACGAACATAACAATCCAGAAGAAATCCATGTTAAACAACAGCAGATGTGGTGAATATTGGTTTGGAGCATATATAACAAAACTTTCATGATACGAGGGTCAGTCAAAAAGTAATGCCTCCTATTTTTTTTTTCTACGTTTAATTGTCAGGAAATTTAAATGCAATTACATAGGTTGAAAACCACAACATTGAGGATCATTTTGTCATTTTTCAATGTAATCTCCGCCCATCTCTACAGTTTTGGTCCATCTTTGAACAAGGGCATGTATCCCAGCACGGTAAAAATCACAGCTCTGCTTCCTAAGCCATTGACGCACGGATGTTTTGACGGCCTCCTCATCTTCAAAATGAATCCCACGATGAGCTTCTTTTAGTGGCCCGAACAGATGGAAGTCTGATGGTGCCAGGTCAGGGCTGTATGGGGGATGAGGCAAAACTTCCCATCCAATTTTGACAATCTCGTCAGAGGTGTGACGACTGGTGTGTGGTCTTGCATTGTCATGCAATAGAAGAACATCTGCCATTGATTTTGTTGGGCGAACTCGCTGAAGACGTGCTTTAAGTCTGTTGAGGGTTGTGACGTATTGAACAGAATTTATTGTGCATCCCTGTTCCAAAAAATCAACCAGAATCACACCCTCTGTATCCCAGAAAACTGTTGCCATAACTTTCCCTGCCGATCGCACAGTTTTGAATTTTTTCTTCCTCGGCGAGCTTGTGTGACGCCACTCCATTGACTGCCTCTTTGATTCGGGTTAAAAAAAAATGCACCCAAGTTTCGTCCCCGGTCACAATTTTTTTCAGAGACTCATCTCCCTCCAAACGGAAGCGCTGCAAGTGTTGGGAGGCTATTGTTTTCCTTGCCTCTTTATTCTGATCGGTTAACATTCTTGGAACCCACCGTGCACAAACTTTTGAGTACCCCAATTGTTTAATAATCGTGATCACACTGCCTTTACTAAGAGAAATAATGCGACACACTTCATCTGCAGTCACCCGACGGTCACCACGAATGATGTCATCAACTTGCTGAATGTTGTGTGGAGTCACTGCACTCACCGGCCTGCCGCTCCGCTTTTTGTCAGTCAACGGTGTTTGCCCTTCAGCTTCCTTACAACGACGAACCCATCGTCTAACAGTGCTGACATCCACTGTCACAACACCATACAACTTCTTCAGTTTTTGATGAATGCGTATGGGCGTTTCACCTTCTGCATTCAAGAATTCAATCACACAACGCTGTCTCAAACGAACATCGATGTCGGCCATCTTACAAACTTCTGCTGTACTGCCACCTGTTGACACAGAAAGTTACTACTGCAGTGGATTGCAGAAGAAGGTTTGAGGAATGGCGCCAAATTCAAATTTTTCACTTAACTTAATTTCTTTAAGTAGAAAAATAATGGGAGGCATTACTTTTTGACCGACCCTCGTAAATTAAGCAGATATGCGATGATTGAAAAAGGCTTTACACAATGAAACTTGTTTAATGTAACACAGGCAAGAAATAATTTACACACTGCAGATCACATGCTAGTTCGACTTAGTCATAGTTGTGGCCTTTTTAGCTTCCTGCAAAAAGTCTTGAGAAAAAGTTTCATCGTAACAGGGACCAGAACCCTTAGTCTTCCAGATAGAAATAGCCTCCAGATATTCATTGTACAGGGATGATCTGAACTCTGTTCTATTTTTCTTCACAAGGCTGAAAGCATGTTCACATTCTGCACTGCTACAGAGTATGGCGAGAATAGGGAGAGAGCATTACTCTAGAAATTCGGTTATACTTGAGAAGTCCATTGGCTCCACAAATTCTTAATATCTGTGGCCAACTAGAATCACTTGCAGCATCTTGATTTGCAGCCAAAGTGTCATCTACCTGAAGAGCTGTGAACTGTGTCTGAAGCTCATTCGCCACCTCGTCTGTAGTTAGACATATGGAAGAAAACTACCCATTTTCAATTTTGTCTAACCTTGCAACTTGAGCGTGCTTTAACATATCATCTTGAGTGGAAACTTGTGGATGGTGTAGCCACAGGCAGTACAAAGTTGACGAAAAGAAATGGGGTTTAGCTCTATCCCGGAGATAATTTGCTACGTTTGAAGTCTGAATGGCGATAACTAACTCATCATCACTTCTTTGATTTTGAATCAAGTTGTACTCAACTTCAAGCAATGAGGAGCTTTTGACAATTTTGGGCTTAACAAACTTGATGAACAACTGCTTTAGCAAATCCGTTGGAAGTTCTAATAAAAAGTGAACTTGTGAGGAAGAAGTCTGAAGGGCAATACTGAATTTATCAAACACATGAATAGTCACCTGAGGTCAGGAACAAACATTTTTTTCTTCATATGTTGTAGCAGAAGTCTTACTTTTTAGGATGGCTTTGTCACAGAAGAATACGCTTTTCTTTTAGGGGCATACATAGTAGCAGAATCAAGAATTCTCTTCTTCTGACACTCTTTGGATCAACTTCGCTCAACACTAGTTATTCTTAAAGACGTCAAGCTTGTGGAAATGTTTTGGGAACATAATACTACTTCCTCCATGAAGAAAAAAAAGAAGCAGATGCCACAGGTCCAGTAGTTTACCCAAACATATGTCCAAAGATAACCACCTGGTACATACATGCTTCAGAATTTTCTTTGCCTCTTTATTGTGAAAGTTCTGGAATTTCTGAAGGCATTCTTTTCTTTCAACACTCTTCTCTAAGAAATAAAACATTTCAACAAGAACCTCATCCACTTTAAGTGGTAATCTCCTAGCACCTTTTTCAGCGGCTAGATTAATCAGGTGAGAAATGCAACCTATGATAGCAGTTACCTGATTGAACTTCATTCAGAACTGCTGAAACCCCATTTCTATGTCCTATCATAACAGGACCATTCTTGAAGCCGAAAGCCACACAGTTTTCAATTGGTATGTTATGAGAATTCAGCTGTGATAACATCAGGTTACCTATGTTTTGCCCTGTTGAGTCCCTGTGTAACACTGGTATGGATGGCACAGTGCTCACTACTTTTTCCCGTGCAATATCATAAAATGTGACAACAACAGGATACAACTTGTCATCCATATCTTTGCATCCATCCACTGCCAAAGAAAATGGTCTACTCTGAACGCACTTAACAACTTCAGACGACACATTTTTTGCCATTTATTTACAATGCATGTCACTTCCGTGCAACCACAGCTATATTTCTTGGCAACTTCTGATGTGGGAAACATCACCTTAAATAAAGTACCAGCATGAGCAGCCGCATTTAAAGGCACACTGTGTCCCACCAAAAAGGAAGTAAACAGACACTCGATCCTAATTACATCAGTGTCAATGTTTCCAGGCTTGGCAAAAAAGTTGTTGATTTTCTTGTTATCTTCCATCAATTTAACATGACTTCCATGTTTAATGCATTTCACATGATTACTTACATCGTTTCTTCCACCATTTGCAATATTAATTTCACACCCACATACCATGCAAAAGGCAATTTTTTTCTCCCTTTCTTGATTTTAATATGCACAGAAAATCATCAAACTATGATTCTTTAAATGTCTGGAAGTACTGTTTCTTGTTGGATTTATTCACGAATCCTACAATAGTAATATAGCATATGAAAATGTTAAAGAACAAATGTATTGATATGTACTGAAACATCCTGGCTCACTGAACATAACATAAAATTATAACATAAACACTAAAGGCAGTCAAACACTTCATTGAAACATGTAAAAGCACACAAAGTCTTAAACAATTAAATTAACATGATGTTAACCTAATGAACAAAGAATATGCACACAGTAAAAAACACACACATGTGGAATGAATGTAATTGATCCACTCATGGGCAAACAATATGAGTTAAATCACAACAAGCAAACAGAGCGGAACACAGAATTTGCGGAGTAGACCCTGGCTACATGGAAGATTCACATGGAAGAACTGTTATCCCGGCATTAAATTCAATTCCACTGATGACACAAATATCACAGGTTAAAGTACCAGTCATATCAACAAATGGGTTATCGACTATTGTAGACTTGTCTTTGACCCACGCAGACAATCGATTGTATGGAAATAGGATGATTATTGAATGTTAATGTTTAAAATTTTTGTCTGTGAAGTCATAAAATGACACTGTCTATCCACAAAATGCTGCAATTTCCACAAATTTTATGGATCAGCTGTAAAAAAACCATAAAAGTTGGCTAGTTTGCATTACAAGACTTTAATGTTCCTCTTTTCTGACCCGATAGCTGAATGGTCAGCGTGACGAACTGCCGACCTAAGGGGCCCGGGTTAGATTCCTGGCTGGGTTGGGGATTTTCTCCGCTCAGGGACTGGGCGTTGTGTTGTCTTCATCATCATTTCATCCCCATCTGGCATGCAGGTCGCCCAATGTGGCGTCGAATGTAATAAGACCTGCACCAAGATGGCCGGATCTGCCCCATAAGGGGCCTCCTGGCCAATGACGCCAAATGCTCATTTCCATTTTCAATGTTCATGTTTCTTCACATAACTCCACAACTTATTGTTTCATAAGCAGATTCTTAGGGATGATAGTAAGAAAATGACTCTGAACATCCTTTTTATGCCAAGGCACACACACACACACACACACACACACACACACACACACACACACACACACACAGAGAGAGAGAGAGAGAGAGAGAGAGAGAGAGAGAGAGAGAGAGAGAGAGAGAGAGAGAGAGAGAGAGAGAGAGGGGGGGGGGGGTCTGATGTAAGGAAAAACCAGCGATATGAAGCCTTGCAAATGACTAATGACTAACCAATACAAAAAAAAGTGATGTTTACTGTTGCTGACCCTTCTGTATAATGGATTTCTTCCTTTCAGGAGTTACTGCATCCTCCATAGTTGCTGTCAGGGCGTGCGATGCCTGCGCGAGCCGCCACAGTACCTCGGGTTCCTCGGAGTACTGGAACGGACAACTTCACATCAGGTTCAAGAAATACAAATGGAGTACACAAATCACTGATGCTATCATTATACAAGTCACTGCAAACCTATCAGATCAAGAAAATCCCTTGTGCACATGTAAGCTTCTTGTGCAGGTGTGTGTTTGAGGGAAACAAATCTGCAACTGTATTGTGCAACACTTTGGTCATTGCTGCAGGTAGTCATCAGAACATGTTATAAACTACTGAGCTATGTCACTCTGGCTATAATACACTAGTATTTCTTGCTGCTCAGTTATCACCTCACAAGGCCATTACATAATTCTTCTTTGGTTACATGAAGAGTCTGACATCCCTTATTGTGTTGAGTGACACTGTTACATAAAGCAAAATCTGGAACTACAACTAGATGGAACTCCAACTAGATGTCATGTGGAAGTGAAGGTAGCACAGAGCAGCACATGCCTTTAGTGACAGTGTTAAATATAATGCACAGTGGGGTTCTGTCAGGTTATCTATCTGCACGTTAGTTTCTGAAGGCAACCAAGGAACTGTACATTAGGCATGACAGAAGTCTACCATAAATTCAGTAGTCCTGAACAGAACAAGCAAAAACATATGTTTTTATTATGAAAATTTGTGTAACAATTTGGAAACAAACTAATCGCACACAACCAATAAAAATGAGCATAGTTTGTTATAGAGTTATTAGAGAAGATAGTATTGACATTCTTTGGTTTTACACAACTAAATTGTCTTATGGCATCAACAGAAAGGTGCAGACGGTTAGGTACAGAACAAAAGAGTTCACAGAGTAGGGTATTCCAGGAAGTAATCAAGAATAAAATGTTCTTTTTGTAACATGAAGTCCAATATGCTGCTATTTGTATTGTTATCCAGTTACATAATATTCTTCTAACACTGAATGATTTCAAGCTACAACTCATTACTGAATATCTTTGAAACACTGTTACCATTATAACATTAAATAACTGCTTGAACTCATATCTTTGAAATACTGTTACTGTTATGAGATTAAAGAACCGCTTGAACTCAAACTCTTTCCACAAAAATACTCTTCCCTGACATAAACAAGAGTTCATTTTTTCATCTTGCAACGTACAAGCATGCTACATTTAGGACATTTCTACAGTAAACATACTTGTAATTATCAGGAAGAAACAGCATTAGGAAAGAACTTTTACAGAAACTGGCCAATGACAAACTAACTACGGGATGATAATGATTTTAATGCAAAACTGGGCAGGAAAAATGATATTTCAGCAGATAACTTTGGATATAATAGCAGGAATGACTGAGGTCAGGCCATACATTAGTAGAATTCACTGAGAGGAGCAACACATTTGCCTTTAATACATTTTTTGAGAGGAAAATAAATGAATAAAATAAAAGAGATTTGACAAGGACCAATGGAGCTAAACATAGAGCTAAAAATATATTTCACCAAACGATGAAGGAATTGTTTAAGTTGCAATGGAAATAGATTGCTATCCACTGCACAGAGCAGGCACTCAGTCTCAGGCAGAAGCTATGGAAAGAATATTTCTAGTATTTTTTCCATACTGCCTGTTTGCGACTCAGTGCCTCCTCTATGTTGAATACAAATCTATCCTTTCCATTTTGCCCACAACCAATAAAGCCGCAGCACATAATTCATTAAAGAATCTAACTCCTGTGAATAAATACTTTCAAATAACTGATTACTTTATGAATGAGTTGGTGTGTTATATCTCTGATACTAAGGATGTAAGGGACAAAATGTTTCTAAAACAATTTCAAATTGTACTTAAAGTTTGTTGGAAATCAGTATGTGCTCTCACTCTCAAATACTGGACAAATATAGTGTAGATAATTTCTGCTCTGTGAGTTATACTGCCTCACAAAATATAAATTGTATCTCGCTGGAATACCAGTCTCGCTGTGTTAAACCTTTAAAACAAGTTTACAATTCTTAATGACAAATGGTTGGTTCCCCCAAAAACTGTTAGGCAGGCAGCCAGCAACAGAGACTGTGTACCATGAAGCATGCTGTTTAGTGATATAGGTACCCTTGTCTACCAGGAGTGCTAGTTGTGTTTGAGGTGCAGGACAACTTCTGTGAGATTTGCTAGATAGAGAGGCATTGACAGAAGTGAAGTTGTGAGGAAGGTCACGAGTTATGCCCCAATAGCTAAGTCGATAAGGAGACTGCCTGCAACGGCAAGGTTCTCAGTTTGAGTGCCGGTCTGTCACACACTTATCTGCCAAGAAGTTTCAAATATTTTTATGTTAATCCTACCATGAATATGTGAAACAATGGTATAAAACCAAAACGAGAATCTGACACCAATCACAAATTAGTTCATTAACATTGTACAACAAATTTTGAGGTATTATTCCTCAACTTCAAGCATGTATTACTTCATCATCTTGGTTCATGCCTGATGGGTGATGTCAGTACGGCATTGGAAAGGACACACCAATATTACAAAATGTAAATTATCTTTTTCTTGTGCCTTTGTTCCGCATCTGCGCACGGTCGGCACAGTTATGAACAGGTTTGGGATCACAGTTAATTTACGGGGTGGTCAAATGCCCTTCCTCGTGCCGCCCTGTTACCTCCTGGGGCAAAATACACTTACCCTGATGGTCTGCACATAGTATGATTCATATGAAAGTGTGCAGGAGTTTTCAAAACTGCATACGAGGTGGATGGCACACCTAAGTACATCATTAATCCATCAGGTAGATTTCATTAGAGGCTGGCACACCTCGACCCGGAAGCAGCATTTTAACATGCACGGCTAGCTGGATGGTTTAATATAACAAAATGTAAATAAAAACATTATTTGTAGAACCTTTCAGCCGTTGGATGGGTTAATATAACAAAATGTAAATAAAACCATTATTTGTAGAACCTTTCAGCCACTGGATGGGTTAATATTACAAAATTTAAATAAAACCGTTATTGGTAGCACCTTTCAGTCTGAAAAGTAGCTACATTAACATTTGTTCAAGCATCTTAGAAAGACTGATTTTAATTAAACCTGCTAAAAAAGTCTTCCATTTATTTTAGTCTATAATTTTGTTCATGAAAATACTATACAATCTCTGCTAAGAAATGTTGTGAAAGTGACCACTGACTGGGATGCTTTTACATTTATTTCCACCCAGTAATCTGTACTACATTTACAATGAAGCATTTAATTTTGCTGCAATAGATGCAGATTGGAATGTCACACTAACCATACGCTTTGACAAAGAATTTTTATACAGCCAGAAATAAATTGGGCAATACATGCTGTTTATTCTTTACCCCACCACCTACTAATAGCTGTCTAAATAGAAATATGATAATTTCTTTCATTACTAGACGGAAAGTATTATGATGATTCTTGTAAGAGAAGACAACAGTAATTCTTTTTCTGTAATGTGCAACAAAGGAAGGTAATGAAGTGCCTGGAAAGCCTCAGGTTCAATCTCTGGCCAATGTGAAAAGTGCCCAGTTCCACCATGGTTTGGATTCCACGTTAAAATGTATGTCCTCCCTACAATGGGCTGGGAAGTCAATTCTACGGTCAGTGGAAAGCAATGACATACCACCTCTGACGGAACTGTGCCTTGTAAAGTACTGTAATGTTCAAAGCAATTTTCGGCTTGATGGCTGTTTTAATTTTTACTTTATAGCAGTGTCAGACAAAACTCTTTCGGAAGCACAATGTAGCAAAAGTAAAGGAAGCTTACTTGGTTGTAATGTTGTTCCAACAAATAAAATGCCGTCTGTTGTTGATCAGCACTGCCCCTCAGCAAACCGTCCACTTCACGGAGGAGGTTTGTCAGCTCAGAATCTCCAGTTTCACTGAAAGAGATTTACCCTAAATAAATAGGAGAACGTAATGAGACCTCAACATCACTATGTAAAATGCCCCTATAGGAGATAGCTCAGCAACACAAAATTTAAACTGAAGCAAAGTGTATATCAATTAAAACTTCTAAGTTCAGGTTGTGCAGTTGATTAAAAGTCAGTTACTAAAATTAACAAATCACCTTTCAAGTCAGTGGAACTGTACTCATCTTAGATTAAAACTCACCCCTAAATGGTACCATGCCCTCTGGATCCAGTCTTACTATACATGAAGGTGGTGGACAGTCACGAACAATACAAAAGCTGCCAAAGGATGATCCCCTGACCGCTGTAGATAAATGCCACCTGGTGGTGTTGCAAGTGACCGACGAAGAAAGGAAAGTATATAAAGGGTGTAGAGCCATATTTGGAATTATTTTAGCAACTATATGATCAACAAAGGGGAAATCCAATTCCATAACTGACTTTGACAAAGGACTGATTGCTACGGCCTGGGACCTAAGAAAGAGCATATCTGAAATAGCAAAGCTGCAGAGCATTTTTTTTTTTTTTTTTTTTTCCTTCTGCGACTGTCCTCATCATCTATGAAAAACAGTTGAAAGACGGTGAAACCATGAGTAGGCGACAAAGTGCCTGATGTTCACACTTCTTCACAGAACATGAAGGTCAATATGTGGCCGATAAGACAACACAGTACAATGTTGGTGCATGCACAACTATTTCAAAACACACCGTTCAGTACACTCTATAGAACACATAACTGCAAGCAGACGACATCTATGTGTTCCCGTGTTGACCCAAAGACATCATCAATAAAGATTGCAGTGGCACAGGATCATCGAGATTGCACCACAGATCAAAGGAAATGTGTCACTCGGATGGATAAATCATGTTTCTCATAACATCGGATCCACCATTATGTCCATATATCCACATGGCCAGGCAAACAGCTGCTCCAAACATGCGTACAGGTTGCTGGGTGTAGTAGGACATTCACTTTGGTTTCCCTGGAATCTACAGTGGTGATATAAGGCACAATGACATCTGTCGACTATGTGAACGTTAATGTGGACCGGCCCTATTCCCACGGTTGATATCATTGACATTAAAGCAGATCTTTAACAAGGATTACTGCCTATGTCACAAGGCCAGAATCATGCTGTGGCAGTTTGAGGAGGACAACAGTCAACTTATGAGAGCCTGAGCACCGAAGTTATCCCATCTGAACGTGACAAACACATTTGGATCACTATCGGGCACCAGCTACGCACCCACAAATCGACATTTATATTTTGGGAACTGGGTGACTTGTGCCTGGCCAGCTGATGCCACATACCTCGTCAGATCCGTGCCATGCAGAATCTTTCTTTATAATGTTACAAAGGTGTACCAATATGCTATTACACAGGGGTCACAATTTTTTTGGCCCAACTGTGATTCCCCCCCCCCCCCCCCCCCCCACTTCCCCCCACACACACACACACACAATAATATAAGTGTTTATAAAGGAAGACAGTAAAGAAGATTGGCTATGGCTTAGTGGAGGACCCATACTGGCAGTTTCCATAAGCAACTTGGGTAAACCACTGAAAATCCAAATCAGGATTGTGAGACACAGCTTCAGCTCCCATTCTCCATAATTGTCATTGTCAGCGGCGTCGGCGTCATCGTCATCATCTGTTCTGTCTTGCGCAGGTCCATCTCTCCCAGCTGTGTGTTCTCTATAGTTCAGCACAGTTGTTGCTGTCCTGTTCATTGCTTGCTGTCTTCTACTTCCCATTCCCCTCTTTCCCTTTACCATCCCTTGTCTTTCTTGCTGGAGTCAGTCAGTATGAGCATTTCTATACGTGGCCTAGTCAATATTTCCTTCTAGTGGCTAAATGTTTTCTATTCTCCCCTACACTTTCAGCATCTCCTCATTCCTCACACTTTCCAGTTTGCTCCATATACACATTCCCAGTACCTCCAGCTTTCTTTCCTCATCTTTTCACAAAATCCAGATCCCTATTCTGAATACATTCACAATATAGCATTTGGCCAATCTTTTCCTCAGGTCTTTATTTGGAGGATCAGATATAAATTTCTCCTTTCTGTTCAATGCTTTTCTTGGCTAATGCTAGTATCGAATCTCATTTTGGTGAAACGTTTTAGGTCATCTGTTATAATATTTTCAAGCAGACCTACTCAGATTTTGCTGCCTGCTCCATCTATCATAATTTTAGTCTACTCTTCCCTTGTGGGATAATATTCTGGGACAACTCTTCATTTAGGCAAAAAATTATTTTTCGCATAAAAGAATACAATTGGAATTATGTGTGGGGCTTTCACTCTTATGTCTTGCAGGCAGCTGGGCATATTAATCGAAGTTTTACAGTACATTTCTTTACTTAATAATAAGTTTGAGACTAACAGAGGTATTCACACATACACCACTGAATCTAAGTTTGGCCCAGCAAAAGGTGAAATATGCAGCTATAAAACTCTTTGAACTCTACCCCTGCAAATAAAATGTTTGACAGATGGTAGAAGTGTTTTCAAATGTAGATTAAAGATGGTTTCCTGAACAACTCATTCTATAGTACAGAGGAATTCTTGAATAGAAATGATTAGTCATTTTTACAGAAAAAACATGAATGGCCAGCTTATAGCCATACAATTTTTTTTTTTATTGCACTCTACATGTGTTTTGCTGAATAATCAGTACTACTGCCTCTAGTTCACAAGGACCCAGCTTAGATTTTCGCTATCTCCTCACATATTTTCTGAGGTAGGGAGGTATGAAATAGGGTCTAGTCGGCCTCATGAGGATGGTGATTATTTGAGTTGAGGGGCACTTGACATCATGGTCACCAGCGCCCTGACGAAAAGTGAGCAGGCTAATCTGATCAGTGGGGATGCAGACCGTCCACACATATGGAAGAGTTTATAATCCATTAAAGTCTGCCTCCCTTCACCACTAATTTAGAGATGAGGCCTGACAGTTCACTGAATTTCATCACCCTTGTAAAACTGGAATCAGTATCTGTGAGGATAGTGGGCAGATTGCCATCGAGACTGAGGGCTGCCTTAATATCACACGTTGTCAAAATGTGCTGAACTGAAAGTAGCAAGTGACAAACTTCACATTCTGGTGGATCCTCCCGCTGAAGGAAGAAGCCATGTGTTATAGGGCTATGTCCGATGCGCAGTCTGGTAAGCAGAACCTCCTTCCAGCAGTGAGGCTGACATGAAACCCGCCATGCCTTTGTGGTCGATTCGAGTGACCACAGTTTGTTTTCTGTCACCTGCAACCATTTAGTCTTCCACTGACGCATGTTGTGTCTGTCAGAAAAAAGAGATGACAGCGAGCAATGGAGAGACCATCCCGACATGATTCCTTGGTGGCTTTGTCGGCCATGTCGTTTCCCTGTATATTAATGTGGCCAAGTACCCAGCAAAAGATCACCTTCTTGCCATGTAATTAGAGCCGCTGTAAGGAGTCATGGATGAAACTTCCTGGCAGATTAAAACTGTGTGCCCGACCGAGACTCGAACTCGGGACCTGGTTGAGTCTCGGTCAGGCACACAGTTTTAATCTGCCAGGAAGTTTCATATCAGCGCACACTCTGCTGCAGAGTGAAAATCTCATTCTGGAGTCATGGATGAGCTGAATCAGCTAGTCTACTGGATACATTTGGGGAAGTGCTTGCAGTACACTGAGTGCATCAGAACAGACAAGAAACCTTGTATGGTGGTGTCTCCGAACTGTCTCCAGTGCCATCAGAAAGATATATAATTCCGCATCATAATTTGTAAATAGTTCCAGAAGACACACTTTAAAAACTCTATCAGGGAAAACAGCATAACAACCTTCTCTTGTTGGGATCCATCTGTATAAACATCAATAAACTGTGGTATGTACTTAAAATGGATGAAAACAAAGTTGTAAAAACATAATCTGGAGTACAAGTTTTCTTGTACTGTGTCAAGCTTAAAATTACTCTGGGTGTCTGAGGACGCCAAGATGACAATGTGTTCCTTCCCTGGCTGTATATTTTGACGCCTGATACATCTAGATCCTTGAAACAGTTTGTAGCAAATGTCCCAAATGTTTTGGTCGCATGGAGCCGAATCCTGATCAGCTGTTCAAAGGCGGTTTCAGCCACAGAACTAAATGCCAATGACAGAAGTGACACAGGAGATTTTCAGCACTTGTTGAGCCAAGAGGATATGTCGATGAATTCGGAGTAGTGGTTCACCAACCTCTAGACACAGACCCAGAACTGGGCTGGTCCGAAAGGCTCCAACTGATATCTGAATGCCCTCATGGTGGACGGCATCTAACATCTTGAGGTAGGAGGTACGGGCTGCTCTGCTGCAATAATCTAAATGTGAGCGAACAAATGCCCTATAAAACTGCAGGAGCCAGGACCTGTCAGCTCCCCATGTTTTTCCACTAAGGCGTTTCAAAATATTCAATGACTGGAAGCCCTTTGTTCGTAGGACTTTCAGGTGTGAGAGCCATTTCGAGCCAAACAATAAACCCAAGAAGCGCACAGCTTTTTGAAAAAGTAAAATATTTTCCCCCATCGTGAGCAGTGGTTAGTTTAAACTTCGACGAGCACAGTTTAAACTGGCACATGTAGTCTTCTCAGTTGAGAACCGAAAACCAGTTGCCCTGGGACAAGTTTCCAGCCTCCTCATGGTCAGCTGTAGCTGCCTCGTTGTCATCGTATGCTCAGAGGAAGAGTAGAAGATTGCAAAGTCATACACAAACAAAGAGCATTTGACAGGGCTCCCGAATGCAGAGGAAATGCCATTGATAGCGATGGCAAACAATGTGATACTGAGGACACTACCTTGGGGAACCCCATTCTCTTGAACATAGAGTCACACAAGGCATCACCAACGCAATATCGAAAATGCCGATCCTCGAGAAAGGATTGGATAAGAAGTGGCAGGTGTCCATGCAGTCCCCATTCATGAAGTTGGCGAAGGGTGTTGTACCTCCAAGTAGTGACATATGCTTTTTCGAGGTCAAAAACCAAATGGTTTCTGCGTAAGAAGGACTCTGTGTTGCCATCTCCAGAAGAATTAAGTTGTTAAGGGTGGAACAGTAGCACCTGAAACAGCCCTGGGAGCAGGTCAGGTGACATCAGGATTCAAGCAGATAGACGAGGCAGTGGTTGACCATGCGTTCAAGAGTCTTAACCATACAACTGGTAAGTGTACACTCCGGTAACTCTTCGGGAGGGGGGGAGGGGGGGGGGGGGGGGGGTGCGGGGGGCACCACTATGGTCTTTGCTTGGTTTCCAGAATGGAATTAATATTGCCTCCTTCCAAGTTGTGGGGTACTGACCATCAAACCAGATCTGATTGAGCAAGAGAGGAGCTGTCCTTTCACTTCAGGGCACAGATGATGAAGCATGGCATAATGTATCTCATGAGGACCTGGAGCAGTGTCTCTGGTTGCAGACAAAGCTGATTCCATTTCCCACGCGGAAGACGGAATATTTTAGAAATTGAGCAGGAGCTTGTTTGGTTGGCACAGATACAGTAAAGAAGTGTTCAGCTAAAACCTGAGCCATGTATTCTGGCACGTCCACCAAGACCACACTACTTGACAAGGCCGTAAGGGGACATGGGCATGTGGTGCCCTTGCCGGAAATCCGTTAGGTTGAGTCCTAAACTTGTGCAGTGGAAGTGGACCAAATAATGGAAGTCATGAATTCCTTCCACGAATCCCTCCTCCATTCTTTTATCACTTGCACTCACATGTGCTCGCGCAGATCTGAAGGCATGAAGGTTTTCTGTAGTTAGACAGTGTTTGAAGTTTCGAAGAGCTGTTTGTCTGCTTCTGATTGCCAATCGACAGGTATCATTCCGCCAAGGTACAGGCCGTCTGTCGCCTGAGATGCTTACCAAAGTGAGGGATGGACTCTGCAGCAGCCCATTGCATCTCACAAGTGATATGCTCCACTGTTTCCTGTGCACAACTCTTTTGTCCAAAAATAACCTGTTGACTGTACTGCAACCAATTTGCCCTTTGTGCCATCCATCTGCTGGCCTCCTGTCAGCCACCGTCCTAGTCAGCAGATGGATCCACACTGACAAGTGGTCCCTACAATGTAAATCTTTAGCCACTTTCCACTGAAATGCATCTGCAACAGCTGGGGAACAAAAACAAAGGTCAATGGCTGCAAAAGACCCTGTAACTGTGGAAAAGTGTGTCAGCTGAGCCGCATTCAGAAGGCAGATATTCTCAGAATGGCCGAGTCACTCAATCATCTGACCTCTGGAGCAAGTGGCAGCCGAGCCTCACAGCACACTGTGTGTATTGAAGCCCCCCCCCCCCCCCCCCAAAACATAGAAGAAGAGTGCCAAACTGCAGTAGTCTCCTCAATTGTGTGGAGTTTATTACTGAAGACAGCAGCGCAGAGTCCAAAGGGTGATGAGAGTAGCATCAGTCTATAGCCTGCAAGCTGCTCAGTGAGTCCATACCTATTGAAACACTGTGGAGGGAAGCCTGAGTAACAAAATGGAGGGGCCTGTTAATGGCCAGCAGCTCGACTGTGAATGCACTACACTACACGATCCTGGCAGTAAATGGTGTTCCATTGGAGAAGATGTAAAAGCGTATCCCGCCTTAGCTATTGTTTTAAAATCATCAGTGTAGAAGATGGTAGACCCTATAACACTTCAAGGATGGACCATACAATACGCTGGCATATCATAGGGGCAAAAGAGACCTTGGGACCCTGGAACAGGTCAGTTCTAATCCACGGTTGAGGCACCATCCAAGGAGGGATGCGGGAGGAAATACACGGGGCACTTTCCAGTGAACGGAGATGGAGATCCTGACAGAGGGAAGTGAGGTGCATTCCAATTCGCAATCCTACCCGAGGGCAGGTATCAGGCGTGAGATAGCCCCCATTTGCAAAGACGACACAGTGCGTGGGATAGTCAGGGAATTGTCGAATAGCAATTGTGTAAGAAACTACGAGTTGGCTTCACCGTATTTGTAAGGGGGAATCCAAGCTTCTGTGAGGTGACTTAACAGTAGTAGTGCAAAAGCCACTGACAGCCAGACACAACCCACGATGATGAACAGCATCAAGAAGTTTCGGAGTGGAAGGAGTCACAGAGCCACTAATCCGACAATCATAATCAGGTGTGGACAAAAGCAGAGCGTGGTAAATATAGCGAAGGGTACCATGGTCTGCGCCACACAATGTATTGGAAAGAAGGCAGAGAGCATTAAGCTTCCGCATGCATGTAGCTTCGAAGTGGCTAATATGGGGCAGCCACGTCTACTTTTTATTAAAAAGAAGATCCGAGAAAAAGGACTGTGTTACAACATCCAGGCACTGTTACCTAAATGAAGTTCTGGATCAGGGTGTACTGTGGGTCAACAGCAAAAACATATAACCCATGTTTTGGAGGGAGAAAACTGGTAGCCACGGGAAAACGACAATGCAGAGGCCCGTCGGATGGCACACTGGAGCTGGCAGTCAGCAGATGTTACTGAGTGGGAAATGCACCAGATCCAAAAATTGTCAACATACAGCACCGGCGTAACCAGAGGCTCAACAGAGGTTACGAGCCCACTGATGGCAATGAGGAAGAGTGTGACACTCGATGCTGAACCCTGTGGGATACTTGTCTCCTGGATCCAAGACATGCTGAGTTAAGTGTCAACTCTCACATGAAAGAGCCAGTGGGATAAAAATTCACAGATAAAAACCGAAAGAGGGTAACTAAACTGTGACGGCACCAAGCCATGCCTTATGTAGGTCAAAGAACCTCTCGCAAAGTGTGTAGCGAGGTGTTCTACAAGAGCCACTGGATCAGCACACAGAGCACCCTGTGCGATCGACCCTGGACAGCTGGTTGTTGCTGGTGGCCCAGGAGACCACAGAGCCTGGACCAAACCTGCGATGAAGAGGCATTTTTGTGTCCCAAGGGAGGAAACAGCACTCCCAGAATTCCTTTTTACATTAATTAATAAGGTAGCGAGCCTTATCATGGAGATGCTTAAAAGTGATAAGGCTGGTTTGTGAAGGGTGTTGTTTGAATTGTTGCAGCACCTATCGGCGGTCCCGGATGTTGACCGCTACATCCACGGCCCGTCACACTACCACTCGCCAACGAGGGGGACCTGTGGATAGGAGGACGGCAGTACCAGCGGCATGAAGAACAGTGTCAGAGATGTCTTGCACGACTGCATCAATGCGATCCAAGAGATAGGTCTTAAAGTGCACAGCAGATGTATATAAATGCCAACTGGCTCAGCGGAATGCCCGATGTGGGGCCTGTCATTCTAGTGGCAGCAATGGAATACAAGAATCATCGGAAAGCGCTCACTGTCGTAATGATCATCATGGGGTGACCAATGTAGTGAAGCCGCAAGAGTAGGGGAGTAGATCATAAGATTGACAGCAGAAAAGGTGCCACTAGCGGCACTGAAGTGGTATTCCCACAGGGTGTGAAGTGCATTAAAAGTCCCCGAGGAGGAGATATACGGGTGGGAGTTGCTGTATTAAAATAGGCAGTTCAGCATAAGGAAGTAGCCTACCTGAACTGAGGTAAATATTGCAAATGGTGATTGCTGGGGTCGTTCGCACTTGTACTGCTATTGCTATCAGATTGGTACGAAGGGAGATCGAGTAACTAATGACACTGGTGCGATTAAAAGCACAGACTCCTATAGATACTGTCTCAGAGAATGCAAGGTTCCAATAGAACACCTTATAACCACGCAATGTTGGAGAATGGTCATCACAGAAGTGTGTTTCTTGAAGAGCAAGACAGAAGGCAGAATAAGAGGAAAAAAAGGTGTATTTCCAGTAGGTGACAGTAATATCCATTGCAATTCCAATGGATTATAATGTGGAAGTCCAGGTTACACATACAGCAGCCGAGGAGAGGTCATGTCACCTGGTCAGTGGTCATCACTGATGAGGGCAGGGCGACATCCATAAAAACTGGGGCTAATTCGGAGTGAGGAGGAGGGGGCAGAGCCCTCCATGATATCAGGGAAGCCTCATCCTTGGGCTTGCGCTGCTTCTTCTTCTGTTATCAGTAAGGGAATAGATGGCAGTGGTGTCCAGGTAAGACAGAGAGTGAACGACTTTGGGGCCATCTGGGCATGGGTCCCTCATCTGACCAGAAGGAGTAGGCTTCCTGTCTTGACGACGCAAAGGAGGGGTGTTAGAGAGGGAGCAGAAGCCAGAGGAGAGGGTTTCTTCTCTGGAGGAGGAGGAAGAGGAGGTGGAGGAGGAGGAGGAGCAGTTCCTTGAGGAAAATGGATGGGAGCTGCTGACGAGGGGAGGGGTGGGGGAAGGAGAGCTGGACCGGGTTTAGAAGGAGGGGAAGACAAAGGCAAAGGCTGATGAGAGAGTCACATGGTGAAGTCTGTCACACTTCTTCTAGATCTCAAAGTAGCTGAGATGGTCAAAGATCTTTATTTCCTGGATTATTTTTTCCTTTGTATACACTGGACACTACTGAGTGGCAAGAATGTAGATCAGAGCAGTTGACACATTTAGATGGTGGGGTGCAGGGGCTCCCCACATGAAGAGTGCGGAAACAGTCACCACAGATGACAGTGGCACTGCAGCGTGAGAATATGTGGCTGAACTTCAAGCAATGCATGGAAGGTGGAACATTGGTTTGATGTTGCACCTGTATAACATCACCTTAACTCAACTGCCTGGATGAAAGTGCCAGTGTCTACTCAACTGCCCTTTGGGCCTCTCTCGACATGCAGGATGAAATTAACACCATTTCGTTCCAAATCAGTTCCAAGTTCATCGTCAAACTGGAGGAGAAAATCCCTATGAAAA
This sequence comes from Schistocerca serialis cubense, assembly GCF_023864345.2. Lineage (NCBI taxonomy): Eukaryota > Metazoa > Arthropoda > Insecta > Orthoptera > Acrididae > Schistocerca > Schistocerca serialis. The sequence continues at coordinate 466,885,863 of NC_064646.1, read as the reverse complement.
ATTACACCCTATGACATACTGAGAGACATTTGAAGAGTGATACTCACTGGGATGTCTTCTAAACGGTTGCCGGCACGGAGGGAAGCCAACTAAAAAACAGAGGAATGTGTCTGCTGGTGGCAAAAGTCTCCCCGTCAGTCCTGGTACAGACTGATAACCCCAGAAAGGGTTTTGCCCTAAGCCGGAGGACTTGGCCGTCCTCCCAGCAAAGAAGGATCAAGGCCAGGAAGGCAGAAATAGGAACTAAGACAGAACTATTCCTAGCAAGAGACGTGGCCGCAGAAGAGCGGCGAGAGAGTTTAACATGTGTCACGTGTCAGTAACACCACCCAATCTGATCAGGGGCTCATATGGTGGGCCCCACCCAGCCACAACAAACACCACCTGGCATGAGTTCTGATGCCCCGAAAAGATAGCCAACCCTTTCGGGGTTCCATGAGGTGTTTACTGCACAGGTACCAAGAGTGTGATGCCTGTGGTGTCAGGGGGCTCTGCCAGATGGGTACAGAATAGCCCCACACACAAGGACTGGCTACTGAGCTAGTGACCTAGCAAGGATGTGAAAGGGCTATGTTGGGGAGGGAGAGGAAGAGGGGAAAATGGAGAGGAAGAGGAGAGGAACCCATGCCAAAGATGCTAGGGAAGGAGCTCTTCCCCTTCTGGCTCACAATACAGATGTAAAATTTGGAGATGGAGGTCAAACCCCTTCGGAGAAAAAGCAAACAAATCAAAACCGCTAAACAAAATGAAGTCAGGAGGATAAAGAAACGTTGCAATAGCTCGGGAACCCTTGTGCACAACTCACATACCCACAAAAGAGATGTGAGTCCCCCTTGGGCCGTACAAACTCAGAAACAAGTTAGTGCCATAATAATGCAAGAGGTGAGCAGAAAACGTAGAAAGTATGAAACACAACAAAGCATCTGGTGCTGGAGGAATAATGATAGAGCTGGTGAAGAATTCCCTTTTTAAGATATTTGAATTCCTTGCAGGAGTCTTTAAAAGCTCTAAGAATGGAGAGGAAATCCCAGGTGCATGGAAATTAACTTCTATAAATTCCAGACTTGAAAAAAGAAACAAAAGAAGACTGTATTCACTATACAAGAAGTGTTATGTTATTTGTGGATAGGCTGTATGGACAAATCATACAACCAAAATTGAAAAGCAGGTAGAGGTGCAAAGTATGTTTAGGTGTAGTAGATCATGCATAGATAATGTATTTTGCCTCAAGCTGCAAGCAGAATATTTAGGCAAATAGTATATGGGAAGGTGACAGATATGATAAGCTTATTTATTGATTTGAAGAAGGCTTAAGCTCGATTCATGCTCAATGGAAAAGAATGTCAAAAGAATCTGAGCTATTTCACATTGAATCAACAAGTGCTATAACCTGACCCTCTTGGATTTATCTGAAATTTAGTATGCATGTAGTAGTCAAAAATAGTAACAAAACAATTTTTCACATTTTTCAGACAGAAGGTTACTGAGTAATAAAGGGTGCATAAAAAAATCAAATTTTTGATGAGTAGAACGATGCTGATTTGTTAACATCTTGTGTTCTAATCAAGCTAGAGAAATGGAGTTCATTTGAAACCTCTTTTAAAGACTTTTCATATGATATAAAACACAATGTACCAAAATTATATACTTTTTTATAATAAAAGCAGCATCACTGAATTTTCTAAATTTTTAAAATTGGTATTCTTAAAATTCTCAAAAATAGTGTGTGAAAAATACTGTTTTCCTCTACATATTCTGAAAATCTGAACTTGGGATGAGCATGGAATCACTTAGAAAAGTAATTTTATGTTCAAGATGGCACTGTAAAAGATTTTCAAAATCTAATTTACTTCAAATATTCAGCCTACATCTCATCAGCTACATGTTATTGTACAGCTAAATGTGGACATCAAAATAAAATGGCTCAAAATAGATAGTCAGAAGAAAACAATCATATTTGCCTTATCAGTGCTGAATTAAACAATGGAAAAACCAGGATGGAATGTAACACTATTACAGAAGGGAAGTTGCTGCTCACCATACAGTGGAGATGCTGAGTCAAGATAGGCACAACAAAAAGATTCACACATTGTCAGCAACAGACACATATACACACATGCACACACACACTCATGCAAATGCAACTTGCACACGTCTGCAGTCTCAGACAACTGAAACCACATTCAGTTGTCTGAGACTACAGACGTGTGTGTACGTTGCGTTTGAGTCAGTGCATGTGTGTATGTGTGTCTATTGCTGAGAAAGGCCTTGATGGCCGAAAGCTATAACTGTGTGAATCTTTTTGTTGTGCCTATCGCGGCTCAACTTCTCTGCTATATGGTGAGTATTGTTACAGTATTGAATTAAACAGTACAAATTGTAAGAATACGAGAGAAGGAAAGTTGCTACTCACCATATAGCGGAGATGCTGAGCTGGGATAGGCACAATAAAAAGATTCACACAATCAAAGCTGTCGGCCATTAAGGACTTTGTCAGCAGTAGATACACACAAAAAAAGTGCAACTTGCACTCACATCTGCAGTCTCAGAGAGCTGAAACTACACTGCAAGCAGCAACACCAGTGCACGATGGGAGTGGCGACTGGGTGGGAGTAGGAGGAGGCTAGGGCAGGGAGGGGGAGGGATAGTATGGTGGGAGTGGCAGACAGTGAAGTGTTGCAGTTTAGATGGAGGGTAGGAGAGAAGGTGTGGAGGGGGGAGAGGGTAAGTAGCAGAAAGGAGAGTAATAATAATAATAAAAAAAGAAATTAAAAAACTGGGTGTGGCGGTGAAAAGACGGCTGTGTAGTGCTGGAATGGGAACAAGGAAGGGGCTGGATGGGTGAGGACAGTGACTAACGAAGGTTGAGGCCAGGAGGATTACGGGAACGTAGAATGTATAGCAGGGAAAGTTCCCACCTGCGCAATTCAGAAAAGCTGGTGTCAGTGGGAAGGATCCATATGGCACAGGCTGTTAAGCAGTCATTGAGATGAGGGGTATCATGTTTGGCTGCGTGTTCAGTTACAGGGTGGTCCACTTGTTTTTTGGCCACAGTTTGTCGGTGGCCGTTCATGCGGACAGACAGCTTGTTGGTTGTCATGCCTGCATAGAATGCATCACAGTGGTTGCAGCTTAGCTTGTAGATCACATGACTGGTTTCACAGGTAGCCCTGCCTTTGATGTGATAGGTAATGTTAGTGACCGGACTGGAGTAGGTGGTTGTAGGAGGATGAATGGAAAAGGTCTTGCATCTAGGTCTATTACAAGGGTATGAGCTATGAAGTAAGGGATTGGGAGCAGGGGTTGTATAAGGATGGACGAGTATATTGTGTAGGTTTGGTGGATGGCAAAATACCATGGTATGAGGGGGTGCGAAGGATAGTGGGTAGGACATGTCTCATTTCAGGGCACGACGAGAGGTAATCGAAAGCCTGGTGCAGAATGTAATTCAGTTGCTCCAGTACTGAGTTACGAGGGGAATGCTGCTCTGTGGCCGGACTGTGGGACTTTGGAAGGTGGTGGGAGACTGGAAAGATAAGGCACAGGAGATTTGTTTTTGTACAAGGATGGGAGGATAATTACGGTCAGTGAAGGCTTCAGTGGGACTCTCGGTATATTTTGAGAGGGACTGCTCGTCACTGCAGTTGCGATGACCACGGGTGGCTAGGCTGTACGGGACTTCTTGGTATGAAAGGACAGAGGTACTGATGTCGCCATGTCTGAGGCGGAGGTCAACATCTAGGAAGGTAGCTTGTTGCGTTGAGTAGGACCAGGTGAAATGGGGGAGAAGTTGAGGTTCTGGAGGAATGTGAATAAGGTGTCCTCACCTTCAATCCAGATAGCAAAGATGTCATCAATGAATCTGAGCCAGGTTAGGGGTTTAGGATTTTGGGTTTTTACGAAGGATTCCTCTGGATGGCCCATGAATAGGTTAACATAGGATGGTGCCATACGGGTGCCCATAGCCGTACTGCGGATTTGTTTGTAGGTAATGCCTTCAAAGGAGAAGTAATTGTGGATGAGGACATAGTTGGTCACGCAGACTAGGATGGAGGTTGTTGGTCTGGAATCCATAGGGCGTCTGGAAAGGTAGTGTTCAATAGCAGTAAGGCCATGAGAATTAGGAATGTTAGTGTACAGGGAGGTGGTATCAATAGTGACAAGCAGGGCAACGTGTGGTAAAGGGAGAGGAACTGTGGAGAGTCGATCGAGGAAATGGTTGGTATCTTTTATATAGGAGGATAGGTTCTGGGTAATAGGTTGAAGGTGTTGGTCTACGAGAGCAGAGATTCTCTCGGTAGGGGCACAGTAACTGGCCACAATGGGGCGTCCTGGGTGGTTGGGTTTATGGACTTTGGGAAGCATGTAGAATGTGGGAGTACGGGGAGTGGTAGGGGTAGGTAGACAGATGGACTATGGGGAGAGGTTCTGGGATGGGCCTAAGGATTTGAGTAGTGACTGGAGATCCTGCTGGATTGCTGGAATGGAGTCCTTCTGCCATATAAACCTTGCGGTTCAAAACTACGGTGGTGGAGCCTTTGTCTGCAGGTAGGATTATAAGATCGGGATCAGTTTTTAGATGGTGGACAGCGGTTCTTTCTGTGTATATAAGGTTAGTATGCATGTTGAGGGATTTAGGAAATGATGGTGAGGCAAGGTTCGAGGATAAGAAATTCTGGGAAGTTAACAGGGGGTGGTTTGTAGGCAGTGGGGGTGGATCACGGTTGGCTGGAGGAGTGAACTGAGTTAGGCAAGGTTCAATGTTGGTCTTTGGTTGAGTCTGATTGATCAGGTTGGTGGCAAAAAAGTGTTTCCACTATGGGGACCGGGAGGAGAGAAGACCTTTAACTAGTCCTGCATGGTTGAATTTGGGAGTGGGACAAAAGGTGAGGCCTTTGGAAAGAACTGATACTTCTGTGGGACTAGGCATCTGGAGGAAAGGTATGACTGTGTTGCGGGTCTGTTTAGGTTTTGAGTTCTGTGTGGAGGTGGGAGGGAGTTTCAGAGGGTGGGGTAAAGTGAAGTAGGTCTGCGAGACAAGGTTTGTCAGCTATGATGGGGTGTGGGGAAGATTTGAAGGTTGTTGTAGAAGTGGTGGACAGTGGTACTCCGAGGTGGGAGTAGGAAGTGAGCAGGATGGAGAGCTTTTTGAGGTGGCATTGTGCATGTTGCTCAAGTTCCTGCACCACAAAAGTTTCAATGTGTGTTATGGGTTCCAGGAATTTGGGATTACATAGCAGGAGAATTTTGCGGATGGAGAGAAGGTACTGCAAGGAGGATTGCAGGACTATGTTGGTGAGGGCTAAGGATTGCCGGAATCTGAACAGGTGGAGGTCATTATGGAAGGAGGGGTGGCAACAAGAGATGGGTAATTTGACGGTAAGGCCATTAGGGGGGATTTCATGAGCCAAGCAACAACACAGGAACAGTATATGGGACTGGGATCTGGCTAGGGATAAGGAAACTTTTCTGTATTGCCGTAGATGGAAGGAACGAGGATCCATGGTGGTGCAAAAATGCGAAACAATATGCAAGGAAGTAGAATTATGTCTGAAAAATTACGCAAACATACACCCAAATACGTGTGAAGAGTACAAAATGGATGCACAGGGCGGAAAAAAGAGATGAAATCTGAGGAAGAGGACGATAGTGGAAGGCGAAAACTCACGAAATTTGGCGAGAAGTGACAAAGGTCAAAGTAGAGAATGACTAATCATTAATAAATATAAGTATATTACTGTGGGTAGCAGGTTTGAGGGCGGATAAGTGTAGACTCCTCACCCATCCAGCCCCCTCCCTGTTCCCATTCCAGCACTACACAGCCGTCTTTTCACCGCCACACCCAGTTTTTTAATTTCTTTTTTTATTATTATTATTACTCTCCTTTCTGCTACTTACCACCTCCCCCATCCACACCTTCTCTCCTACCCTCCGTCTAACCTGCAACACTTCACTGTCTGCCACTCCCACCATACTATCCCTCCCACTCCCCGTCCCACCCCAGCCTCCTCCTACCCCCACCCAATCACCACTTCCATCATGCACTGGTGCTGCTGCTCGCAGTGTAGTTTCAGCTCACAGAGACTACAGATGCGAGTGCAAGTTGTGCTTGTGCACGCGCGCGTGTGTGTATGTGTGTCTACTGCTGACAAAGGCCTTAATGGCCGAAAGCTTTGACTCTGTGAATCTTTTTATTGTGCCTATTGCGGCTCAGCATCTCCGCTATATGGTGAGTGGCAACTTTCCTTCTCTGGTACTGTTACATTCCATCCTGGATTTTCCATTGTTTGACAGTACAAATTGTGAATCTTTTAAAAACATCAGTACAACTGAATGCCTGAGATGGGCCTAAGATCGTTTAGTAATAGGTTCTTGTTAATTATTTAGAAGAGTCATATCAGTCCAATTCATCATGCTTCTAACTGATCAGTTTGTTGCATGTCACCATTTCTGGACGGGACAATGAATATGTTCCTGCTGTAGCAGTATGAGGATTCAAGATTGTCTTTAGTTCCCTGCTGCTTATGACAAGGATATCTGCATCACTGGGGAATGTGAAAGAGGTGAATGGTCCTTGTGGATATAAGAAGCTAATTGTGGTTTAATCCTTTTCCTGATTTCTTACAACTACACAGGTTACCCACCAGTGTCCATTATATTCGTAAGGAACATATGTGGAAACCATCACAAAACTCATTTGACAACTTTATTGATTTTTTTCCTGACAAATTAAATTCAGTTACATGACAATTCTTTGCAGTCAACAAATCAACAATCTACCCCCCCCCTTTTTAAGGGAGGTGGGGGGTGGGGGGACTGAAAGACCTTTGTGGCACAGGACAGAGTTCAAGGTTATCACTGGACCAACACACAAGCAATAATTTACCCCTTTGTAGATGGGCTACAAGGGTGGCGACAAACGCGAGTGCACGTTAGTCTTTGTCATTATATCAGAATGCCTCCCACCCAACACAGTTACTGTGCACCTGTTACAGTCTTACTTGATCGACTTTCTGATCGTAACATTTAACAGAAAATCACATAAAATATATTACTTCTCTGATGGAGTGGCATCTCCGCATAAAGACAGAAAGGACTTCATCAACCCATGCTATCATGACTTCATCAACTTGAGCTATCTTGAAAGATTTCCATATTGAAGCACAGTGGCATTTTTATGCCATCTCTCTTGCTAAAGGAGTTCGCAACGGAGTTGGTGGAAAAGTCACGCGACTAGCTGCTCCTAGGAAGTCAGCAACAACTGTAAACTGATCAAATCATGACACCTGAACAACTTCATGTGTTTGCCAAAGACGATGTTGAAGGGATCAATTTCAAGTATGCTATGAAAATGAGGAACTGAAACTCACAAGAGAGATTTGAGAAAAGATGCACAATTGTAGTGACAAAAGAACTTCACACTTTTACTCCTCTAAGCGAGGACATAATAACAACAAAAGTGTATTTGGACTCTAATGAAAGCAAAATTGAACTGGTGACAGTTGTTGACAGTGATTCAATATCATTTAATTACATCAAAGGATATACTGCTTATGAATACAATGGACACTACTGGTTGCGCTCTGTAGTTGGAAAAAATAAGGAAAATAATAAATCACAGTTAGCTCCTTACATAAACATCTTTCACATTCCCTAGTCATGTAGACATTCTTTCCATAAGCAGCAGGGAACTACAGACAATACTGAACCTTCAAGATTCAAGATGCTACAGAGCGAACATATATATTATCGAATACAGAAATAGTGATGTGCAATAAACTGACTGATTAGAAGCATGATGAACTTGACTGATATGAATCATCAAAATAAGTAACAAGAACCTATAAGTAACTGACTTTAGGCCTCCCTCTGGTATTTAGCTGTAGCTGTATTGAATTTTTCAAAAGATTTACATCTTTCACTGTTTAATTCAATATAGGTAAAGCAAATGGCATACTCCATATCAATTCAGGCAGGCTACAAAAAAATCTTACCTTCATAGCCTCAGATGTTATTGAATTCAGCATATGTTAAAATGAAGGACTAAGTAAGGAACACATTTTTTTTTGTTGTCTCCAAAAAAAATTTCTACCCCGAGATACAGCCCCCCAAAGACAATATTGTGCATTTTGAAGATGCGAATTTTGGGAAAAAAAAAAAAAATTAAAATGCTGTATCTCTGGAACAGTTCCAGATATTTTGTTCTTTTTTTTTTATTTGAAAGATATTTGCTTTTTGATTACAAAGAAATCTTCCATTGGGACTTATATGTCAATGTTCTTTTACTATAGCATTTTAAACTTTTTTTATAATTTATGGAATTTTTTTTTCAACTTTTTTTATAATTTATGGATTTTTTTTTTCAAAAATGCCGATCTATACAATTTTGACTTTTTTTCCCTGTTGAATAGTACCATACAGTTCTACATTCTCTGAACAGGAGAGCTTTCACTTTTAGGTTGAACAGGTTTTATAAACAAATGAAATTTTTGGCATGCATAAAACCTGTTTTATTACCACATTATCACATAGCAGATTCATAAAAAATCAAAACCTAGTCTTATTTAACATAATTTTAGTTTTGAAAGAAGAGTAATTGACTCACTTTTCACGCATTTTAAATGGTTCAAAAATCATGTAAAACATCCAAAGACTTAAAGGTTTCAATTTATACAACTTCTGTGGCCTCTGTTTTGTACTGAAATTAGCCAGTCAATGAACTAAAAGTGTGTTCCACTTCTTCAGTACCTTCCTTTGATACAGAGTGATGCTTTCCTGTTTAACCAATAGGAACTGGAGAACTTACAATCTTCAAAACATTGTGAACAGGAAGTGAGCACTGATGGTGGTGGTGTTGTCCTTCAGCTGGAAACCTATATCCAGGAGCTGGTCTATGTGGTAGCATAAAGTTCAATTCAATTTTGCTTAACTCATAACTGGTGTCTACAATCTCTGCAATCCACCAGTCAGAATCTCTCTCTCTCTCTCTCTCTCTCTCTCTCTCTCTCTCTCTCTCTCTCACACACACACACACACACACACACACACACACACACACATATCCCTCTTCTTAGGTTGTGAATCTGAATATTATCCTGCTGTTTCTGAGTTGTTGGCCAAACTAAAGAAATTTCTTCTTTCTTGCTATTTAAAGTGCGTGCAATATGAGTTCACCCATAGCTTTGAGTCCAAAAATGTGTCTTCTGAATTCTTTTCACAAGAGTAGTTGGACCATTCTTCTTTCTTTTGCCCATGGAATTCTTCAATTTCTTCTTTGGACAAAAGAATGAGGGCTGTGGATGTGTAAGATTTCATGACTCTCATAAAATCCTCAGCACTCTGGATCACAGCTGCATTTGGGCCACAAAGATTATGTTTTGTAGCACGGTGCTTCAGCAGGCCTCCTACACCATCACATGGCCCCTTCCGTGACAAGTAGCACTGTATACCCAGTCAATAGGCACAAGTGACTTACTCAATTCAAACTGCTTGTAACGATTTTTAAAATGACTAGGAGCACCATCAGAAATAATAATGATCTTCTCTGTCCGTGTTTGCAGTTGAAGAATTCTGCGCATTGCTAGAAAAGCATGTGCTGAGTCATGTCCTTTGTCATCACTTACAACTGCCACACTTGTGATCTTGTTTTGAAAATATGTCACTCCTGGGCAAACTGAAACCTGGTCATTACTCCAACGATACTGTTGTACTTCTTGTGGGAGAATTCCTGACCAGTTCTCAGCAAAATTACAGTGAAGCACTAAACATAGTCCTTCAGCCTGTACACACCCTTTCACTTCTGCAATGTGTCGCCGTTGCAATTTCTTCAGATGCTGGTGTGTTACTGCTTTCACTGACCATTTACCAAGTTCATCACTGAAACTGCCAAAGGCAACAGTTTCCTGAATTCGTTTATTTTCCTCTCATGTCACATATGTAATTTCTGCAGAGTTTTCTGCTATGTCTTCCAGGCCAAGTAGCTGTAAAGACAGTACTCCCTTTTCAGGGCAGTCACCACATTCTTGAAACAAAGAAGTCTCTCGCTTTATGTCACAGACTACTAATGACTTCACATGCCCAACTAAGGTGTCACATGTCACATGCTCCAGTAAGTTCTTCAAAGTTACCACAAAAAGTTCAAAATACGCACAGTACACACAAAAAGAGACATCTGCTAGGTGGGTGTGGAACTACCCACCAATATGTCAAGTTGAGAGAGTGAATGAGTGAGAGCAAGTGCTCCAAAAGCTAGCAAAGCACAGCTCTGTATCTTTTGTGTGTTCCTATGATGATGCAGTGCTTCTGCCTTTCAATGCGTTGTCTCCTTTATTCCTAAATAATTCATATCCTTCAAATACATTATTTTGAGAATTTTAAAAATAATTTTTTCAAAAATCAGAAAATTTAGGTCGACCGAAGCGTCCGATCCCACCCGTTGGCTTTGACCCGCGATGGTGCGGAATGTAGTTTGTGAGAGTGGCGTGTTTGTAGGTGTCATTTTGATGCGATCGGTGGTGATCTCTGGTGGTGTGTTAGGTGATGTTTTTGGTTTAGTTTGCAAGTGTGGCGTCGTGTGTGAATTTTGGTAAATTGCTTTTTTTATGTCTTTGGTAGGTATGGATATGACTGACAGGGTCAACAGTTTTCGGTTGTCGGCTATGATGGTGGACAGTGCATTGTCTCTCATAAAATTTCTTCAACTATTCAGATTTTTGGATGAAGTTGTGAAGTGTTCAGTATGTCGTGAAGAAATGAGGCTTACTTAAAGTTCCGGTGTCTCGGACCATGGACGATGTCGTAAGGATAATAGGTCAAGGGAAGTGTTCGATCCCAATGTGTGGCTGTGAATGTTGGTATTGTTATCGGGAGATGTTTTTGAGCTACATAGGTCAAAGGAAGTGTTAGGCCCTAATTTATGGCATCAGGAGCTGCTGTTGGGCTATACAAGTCAAGGGAAGTGTCCGATTCCAGATGATATTGTGTTTAGTGGAATTTGGAGAGTTTTGTGATGTGGTTTCTTTTTTGTCGTTTTGGGTGGTTTTGTATGGGGGTGGGTGTCTAAATTTGTTTATATTTAGTTTGTCCCCACCCAAAAACCCCTGCGCTTGTCCCGTTAGTGTCATTAGGCTTTTTGTGGACCGTGTGTGTTTGTTTTTCAATATATTTTCGTCCTCATAATGTGTACATAATGACTTTATATGCGCCATATTGGAATCATGGTTTATGGTCGTTTCTGCCATATTTGTGACGTCATGGGTCAAAGCAGACGGGCTTTAGCACCCCCTTCCCAGTATTCTTTTGCCAGAAAAATTGGAAAAAAATTGTTGTGTGTTACTACTTATGAATACTACATGTATACATTCCTTCTAATAAATCCAAGAGGGTCAAATTGAAAATAATACTTTCATTTGTTGATTTGACATGGAATGACCCTTCCACAATGCATTTAATGGTGGAATTGACACAGGTGTGACAGTTTTTCAGGAAGAAAGTACTGATGTGGACAAAGGAAAACATTTATGATGTGCATAAATAACAACATACAATGAAGAAACAATTTTCATTAAATGAAATTTTTAACAGTGAAAAAGCCTGCTCATTGAAGGAGTAAATACTGCTGTTTTAGACATTATTTGGTACTTATAAAGAAACAGTAATACAAGGGAGTAAGTAATAAGTCTACATACTGTTTAATGTGTGCATGCAGAGTATGACTTTCTGTAGTAAATAATTGTTGGTGTTTTGAAATACTTGGATAAGAATTTTCTTGCCCTAAAACCTCTCTGTAGTTTATCATGTAAATTTTGTCATCATCATCATTATGAAATTTGACCTGGTCATCAATAAACTATCACTGGTCATTTTCTCTGTCAGTATTAGGCTAAGTGAAATGACATTCTGCCTAAAGTGTGGACACACAATCCATTTTGTTGATCTCAAGTGGGAATCAACTTTTATCACAGTGTGCCAATTAAAAACTTAGGAGAAACAATGGTGGACAAAAAATTCTGCAATTTTTATCAGAGCAATGGAAGTGTTTTATGTGGATAATAATAGTAAAATGAAAGTAGGTACCTCATGCATGTGTCAGAAAAGTTTACATTTAAGAATTAATTATCTTACATTGTTCAAAATACCTACTGACATCGCCTTTCAAAAGTGAAAGAGGAAATGTCAAGGTATCGGTCTGCAAATAGGAAACCTGACCAAGTGATCATAAATATAGTTGAAGAATTAATAATGCATTTAGAAAGTTTGTATATGAATAACAGAAGTGGGGTATGTAGACAAATTTCGAAAATTTACTGTATATGGTCACAGGTGTAAAAGGACATGGGTTAAATACTGAGAAAATAGTTAAAAGTACAGCTTCATGTAAATAGGCCTACATAAGTGTCCGACTGACAGCAGACGGGAAAGTGGTTCAAGATGTACAGAACAAAATAAGAAAAGAAAAGATCACGACATTGCTAGAATTATGGAACGATAGTATCTCCAAAAGGAGTGCACAAAAATTTTGTGTAAAGCACTGCGTCATAGGAGCAAAAGTATGGACACCTGCAACAGTTTATATATTTGCAAACCACACAAATACACAGGCTCAAGAATATGGACATCAAACAAATAAAGGAAATATATTTGGGACTGGTATAGTGGATAGAAAAGAAACAATTGGAATAGCACAGCTAAACAAGACATAGGAGCTTGGAGCCTTAAGGAAAGTGGAAAAGCGATGGTCCTAGGTAGGTCTGGATGCAGGAAATGAATAGACTGTATACGAGAGCCAACAGACAGGAGATATTTCTATGGAAGTACCACTATTCGTGAAGACTGGCTTGCAAAAGACAGTCAACAACACTGTAAAAAACCCACTGCAATAAACAGTAGATTGTAAAAGAAATAAATTGCTGGAATGAGCATGCAATCATTATGAGCTTTTGCAAAACTAAATGCACTGTGTAGATATCTTAATTATTTTTTAGTCACATTTGTTGGCTTCCAACAGCTCACAACCAAACTTTCACAGCCAAATTTCTGGGGGGAGATAAGGTGAGGTTCAAATCTGTGACTTAAGCTGATTTTCTAACAGCCGCCAACAACAGCTAAAGAAACTAAAAGCACAAAACCAATAAGGCAGTATCATTCAAGTAGAAAGTAATTTAGTCAGTACAAATAAAGTATGGTAACTGCTAAATAAATATAAAGCTATAAAAATGGTTGCTTTGTTTGTTTTCATAGAAGTAGCTTCCTTTTTAATTTAATCAACTGGCATTAAGCATGGTCAGCATCAATGAATTTAAAGAGAATTTATTGACAATGCAATATATGATTAGGTTTCTGCAATGTTCCTGTCTTTTTATAGTGATACACTTGCTCGTTCCACATTCCTGGAGATTCTCCTTCTTTATGGGACCTACACAACACAATGAATGAACAAATAAAATCACTGGTGTCCACTGTGGTGTGTAATATGCTAATCTATTGCTGGGGCTAATTTTTTCTTGGCTCTAAACCTGAAGTACCACAACCAGAATTAGGAGAGTAGGCCTATGAAAATAACTTATGGACACCCAATAACAAACCAATTCATTAGTCTAACAATGGAATCCAAGATCTGCAAAATTTTCAAAAAACAATTCCAACTGGCAGAAAACTGGTAAACTTTTAGTTTTCAGTACCACTATTAGTATTCACGCTTTATTTGCCACAGTATAATTTTGCAGTAATATAGGATTTGTCTGTGTAATATAAGAAAAAAACCTACGTTATCTATAAACAGATACATAAATGAATGAAGAAAATGGATATGATATGCCGTCGGGACACTGACATTCATGCCAAAAAGTAAGGTCAGTGATTCCTTAACACCGATACGAAAAGAAGGGGGTGGAGGAGGAGGAAGATACACTAATACGAGATAAATTACAAGGTATTTACCTTTCGTTGTCAGAAAAATCAAAGAACTCCTCGTCATCTTCTGTGGATCCAATCGCGGATAAAAGCTCGACATCAGACGTTCCATCACTTGTGGTACTTCTACTTGAAATACTTCGTGCGTTACGCTTTCCTGATTTGTTTTTCTTGCCTCCTGCTTCTCGAAGCTGTTGAACTTCGTACCTTAAGTCGTCAATATCGGTTGCTAACCTATGTACATCATGTTCTACAGCTAATCTTCTTTTCGTTGAGAACTGTTCTATAATAAAAAATGAAACAGCACCTAGTGCAACTCCGAGTCCCATAGCAAGGGCTATGAGTCCTCGATAAAACATAGCATCGTTAACCATTTTGTACTTCTCTTGGCTTGATCAATACCCAAAATTTACTTCCACACTTCCTTCTCTGTTTCCACTCTTATCCTAAAGTTCCTATGGTACACAATACACAAAAACACTATTCCAGGGGCTGCCCCACATCGACCATAGTTCATCCCCACCAGCTTTACTGCGCATGCGCGGCGATCAACTTTCAAAACATGCCCTGCGGTCTGCACAACATCGGCCACCATGTAGATGTGCCTATCCAGCGTACCAACCGTACGACCTGGATCGTACATCTACGATAATTTGAGATGGTACACGGACGTAAGATCCACCCTTCGCATCGCACATCTACTATACGAGCTTTTGAAACGCTCATTGTTTTTAAGATTTCGTCTTTTTTATCGTCTTAATTTCATGGTTTATTAAATTTTGACAATTTATTGCACAAATGCGATTTCGAGCAGCCTACATGCCAGTCTGTCGAGCCGTGGGATCCCCCAATTTCATTACGCTGCAGCCGCACTTAGATTATACCGCGAGATGGATTGACTGGGGTATTCACCATATTGACTGCTTTACATCCTGCGCTGTGTTCATACATAAGAGCGTTCCCAGTTGGTGGGATTACCCGATTTTCGGATAAAACCTTGGTCAGTGGGTATTTGGTGGGTAATTACGCGATTTTCGGGTAAAACCTTGGTCAGTGGGTATTTTAGAGGGTAAAATCAAATGGAGGATATTTTCTAGGTAATTTCGTAATTTTGACACCGAACATTTTTGTTTATATTCAAATCGTTCTTCAACTTTTTTAAATGGTAAGTACAGACACAGTATGAAAATATAAGAATAGTTACACGTGCTTTGTACGATGAGCATGGGAATTCCCCGGTTTCTCTGCCCTTGCTTTCGCCGTTTGATTGAACTGGTATGTATCGTATCGTAAGCCTACTAGTCAGCTTGTTGTTCTTGTGACAACAGTACCTCACATTTTATTGGACAAACAGATTAAATGTTCTGTTGTAGGCCGCCCCGTGTTTAGATAATGTTACGCCCATGAACTCAATAACTTTTTTCGACCAGCCCCCTCCACCAACAATAAATTTAGTCAATTTTGAAAAACATTTACCATTAAAATCATAAACAGGCTATTTAAAATAAGTATATATATAACTCAAAGAAGAAATCTACGAAAAAGGATAATGTTGAATGAAATTATCTCAATTGATTATTATATCAACAAAGAATGTCACCAGTTTCAATGTGTTTCTTCTTGCCTCGTTAGCATCAAAAACGTTTATCACATTTTCAAAGTCCAGTTTCACCGTCAGATCATTTTCTATTACTAATACAGCCAAGTGATTCAAACGATCTTGAGTCTGGGAAGCATGCAAGTAGTTCTTAAACCTTCCAAGAACTGAGCAGAGCAGTTCATTGCTGGTGTGGTCAAATAAATTTGCAGAGCGATGTTTGGATAAATATCTAAGAGATATTTCTCTCTTAGCATTTTATTTAAGAGTGGTAAAGAAAGACCATTCTCATATCCATAACTCAAAAAGTAGCTTTTGAGATGGACACATTCTGTTCCAAAAGAATTCTCTATACCCTGAGTAAATATGCTGCAGCTGTTTTGCAGCATTATAGACTTTGTAAGGGTCCATTTCCATTAAACTGGAAAAGAAAGAGAACTTTTCAGAAAACTCTTAGTAGACATCAAGACGGTTATTGAGTTCTGCAGACAGTCTGTTCAATATAATTAAATAATTGGTTTAGTCTTCAGTAAGTCAGCTTCAGATTTGCAAACCACTGTTTCATTTTCTGACTCAGAGTCTGAACCACCAAAGAACTTCTTTCGTTTCTTCACACGTTTTTCTTGAGTTTCATTGATTCGCAGAATATGTTGCGTGGTCTCCAGTTTTCTCTCTGCCAACTTTTTGACACTTCAAAAGACTTAGTGATCTCATCTATGTGAGTCAGAAGTGACGTATAAGATTTCACTACTAGTGATATGTCAACTTCTTCTGACAGTAGTGCTGTACTTACTGTAATGAAGCGTTCCAAAATACTTCCCCATATTGTGTCATGAATGCAACAATTTTAGAGTTAAGTTGTTGCAATATCCCTTTTGCTTCTGATTTAATAACAGCTTTCTCGCTTTTCTCTTCAGAAATTCATTTAAGATCTTTATTTATTGCATCCCAACTAGTATTTAAGCGTTTGTAAGCATATTCTCGAGCTGACCATCTTGTAATGCAGAGAGACTTTAAACTCAAGTCTCCATCTTCGAAAATTGTCTGTAGATTTTTCCAGCATTGTGTAGATGACGGAAAAAAATGTGAATCGTTTGTAGTAGGTCAAAAAATGTTGTAGCCATTTTACAGCAAGTAGCTGCCCTTGATCCTACCAGATTCAGGGAATGAGTGGAGCAGGGCATGAAAAATTCCAAACGATTGAACGATTTGATTTGGACTTGTAGGCCAGAGCAGATCCCTGTCATATTTGCAGCATTAACGTAGCTTTGGCTATGGCAACTGCATACATCCAGTCCACGGGAGATGAGAAACATAAGCACAAAATCTACCAATTCTTTCCCGGTATGTCCAGCATTTCTCATAAATTCTACAAACTGCTCTCATGGTTGACCATCTTTATTTACATGTCGTATAACGGAACTTAACTGATCACAGTGTGAAACACCAGGTGTATAATCCACAATAATTGAGTACTACTTCGTGTCAACTATCTCCTGTATGACCTCCTCTGTGACAGTCTTCCCCATAATAGTGATAATTTCTTCATAAGTGCTAAATGATAAATATGAGGTGTTTCCTTTAACCTGGTTTCCATGTTTAGCTATATGAGTTGCTAAGAATGGACCAAATTCTGCTATTAGCTCTAAACACATCACAAAATTGTCATTCCATATGGAACCAAACTGTTCTTCATCTTCACAAAATGGAAATTCCCTTGAGGAAAGCTTTTTCACTGCAGCCACTACCCTCTGTAGTACATTTCTCCAGTACTGTACTTCTTTTTGCAGCTGAGTGATAAATTGTTTACCAACTCTAAATAGATTATTTACATTTTGTCTGGAACTTACAACACAATCGTTATGTGCACATTGGAAATTTCATGTTCAGTTACCCTTTGATTAGCGTGTTTCCAATCACTAAAGCAACTTGCAGCGAACTGGGATGAACCACCAAACAGCAAACAGTTTACATGGTGCACTTTCAAGTTATCCCTGACTGGGAGAGTAAATCAAGTAATCACGTTGCACAATGTCTCCATTCAACAATTTCCATTCAAACAAATCCTTGAAAATAAATATTCGTTTATCAGAATATGCACGCTCTCATTTTTAAAAAAATCACAGTTTCTGTTATGATTAAATCCGTATCGTAGTACATGATCTAGTGTTTTCCCAAAAGAATGGATCTTCATCAACAGCAGATCCTGATGATGATCCCGCTTGCCGCAACTCTGGTTCACTTTCTGTGGAATTGTTCGTACGTTTGTTATCAATTTCAGAGTCACTATTGACGAGTCTTTCACCACACTTGCTGCTGCACTGTGAATAGTTTGTAGGTGTCAAGATCGCAAGAGAAGAAGAACTTGCAGGTAGAGAATCTAATCCTTTGTTAACGAAAAATATTTGTAGCTTTGGCGTTTGATATAATACTTCCTTTTCCCTTTTCCTCTTTTGTTCGACTAATTTTCTGTAGCCTGCGCCACTGAGACCATTCCTACCTTCCATATTCACGATTCGTTATGTCAAAACTTCACCATGTTAATGAAACGGGGGGGGGGGGAACCTACACACAAACAATAATAAAAGCACCACCTGAAGTCAAGCCACATCAACGCTACATATGATGCGTTCGTGCCTTGCCACACAAAAACAATGCAAAGGCTGTGCTGTCAAGATCATGATGTAGAGATCCCACTCGTCTATCTACGATTTCACTCTCGGGTTCATTCGAATTAAGGTATCACAAACTATCGAAACTGCTGCGATCGTTTCGATTCCTTTGCAAACTCGAACGCATTTTGTATGTTTCGTAGCTTGGCCAGCCGCAGCACTAGTTGAAATCTTTGCTCATTTGATAAAACTATGCTATGCACATGCGCGACGGTTTTAAACGCTTTGGAACCATCAGAAAAAAAGTCTTCCCCTCAGTGGGAGACAATTTCGGCCATCAATTGGCCACAAATAGAATAGCCGGTCAGAAACCACAGCAACTGGGAAAAAGGTGCACTCGAGCGCATTAGCGCGGTAAAACGGTTTTGACCTAGCTCGAACGAACTTAATAATAATTCCTACAACGATTGCTACGTTTTTTTCTGCACTCGTAAATTTCTATGCTCAAAATTTTGCCACCCATAAGATTTTGCCACCCCTAAGAATTTGCCGCCGTGAGCCCGGACACATGTGGCCCATGCGTAAATAAGGGGCTCGTTGTGGGTCATGCTTGTGACCAATAATAATACATTAATAAACTACAGTGCTTTTATTTCAGTAAAATGGATAAGTGGATGCGTAAAGCAAGTGTTAGTGTGATATCTATAGACAATGTGCGTGCTCCTCCTGGGTTTCCTATCTCACCTAATTTACCTCAGACTTCTAATTTACAAAGTGAGCTTGTTTAAAAGGACTATAATGCTACCTCTACCTCAACATTGTATTCTTCAAATGCAAAATCAAAGAAATTCAAAATAAATAGATTTTGTGACTTATGGTTCAGCTTGCCGAGAGCACGTGTTGGTTACAGTAGAGCAACAAATCGAGGGACGCACATGATTTGGCATGCTGCAACGTATGTGAGTGTTTTAACAGCAGATAAATCTAAAATTTTGAGGCACAGAGAGCATTCTAAACATATTAATCAAATGAAAACTGTTGCATCAACTTGTAATATACAGCAGAAACTAAATTAATGGCACTTGACGTTGCCAATAACTTACCATTCAGCATCTTGAGTACGTTGATTCCTCTTTGTGAGACTGTATATTCTTATTTGGCAATGGCTCAGAAAAGTGCTTAAAATCATATGAAGTCTTTAAGTGTTAGGGAAGTCATTTTCAGAATTCTTATATGATAAACTGAGATGTCCATGTACGTTTTTTCACTGATCATGAATAAAAATATTGATGTAACTATTACTAAAGAATGTGGATTAGCAGTTTTGTATTTTGATATGGATTCATGCCAGATTAAAACTCGTTTATTTGAAATGTTTGAATTTTCGTCATGGACTGCTTACACCTTATACGAGGCAGTGATAGATTTTTTAATAGCAAAGAGCATTAATCTTGATAATCTCTTTGCTTTTAGCTTGGACACAGCAAGTATTATGGTTGGATAGTATCACTCAGTTTTTCGAGCCTAGAAAGCGACTCCCCATGCGCTGCATGCATTAAATGCTCATGTCATATGATTCATAGCATCTATTAAATCTTCATGTCATATGATTCATCTTTTTGCAGCAAAAGTATGCTTTTAAGAAGTGTCGATGATTTCCTGACAAACTTAGGTTCTCATTTAAGTAAAATTTTTGGCAGGAGAAAGACCATTAAAGAATTTCAAGTTTTTTCCCTTACTTAAATACACACTAACTTGATGGTTGTCTGTCAAATCATTTGTGGATAGGGTACTGGTGCAGTATAATGCACTTAGTGTCTAACTGAGAAATGTTGTCGTGGAAGATCCATCTTCAACTACAGAACATACGTTTTCAACTGTGGATAACACATTTACTTTGGCATATTGGGAATTAATGTCGTATGTTTAGACATACTTACAGATTTTGATACGTTTTTTCAAAGTGGAATCTCTCTCCCTCACAAACAGATATCAGAAGTAGAAAAATGCTAAAAGATCTGTGTTCTAATTTTATTAATTTTGATGTTATTAATACAACAATTTTGCTGTTTGACCATACAAACCCAAGACACTTCGTTGGATTAGATAAGATATACTTGACTACCCTTGCGCAGGATACAGTTGGTGGATTCAAAGGTAAAACTGAAGTACAGCAGATGGACATGAATTGTTTTTACAAAAGTTGCATGAATTTCTATGTAGAGCTTGTGTCACAGATTAAAAGACGATTTGACTTCTCAGATAACGTTTTTGAAATAATGTCCATAGTGGAAATCCATGCTCCCTATCATAAAGACGTTTTCTGTTCTTCAAAAACCAATAAACTATCAGCAGCTGGATTCTGAGTGGAAATTAATTTTGTGCGGGGACATGAGTAACTTGGATTAGATTTATCTAAACCTGCCACCATACATTGGAAGAAAGTTTTTGATGTGAAATCTGCAGCCAAAACTCCAAATTTTCCAAATTTATAAAAAGTTATATTAATTCTCCTCTGTCTTCTCTTGTCCAATGCCTTGATGAGAGAGTGTTTAGCACCCTTAAAACCTTGAAAACGACTCATAGGAGCAGAGTGAAAACTGAAACGATATTAGCGTTGATGGCTGCAAAAGAGGAGATAGAATGTGCTTCTTTCAAATCGATGAGATAAGTGATAAGAAGCTGGTGGGGAATCACTGAGCGCCAGAAAACTAGGATTACGTAAGTAAAATATTTAATTTTTAATTATTCGTGTAATTTGTGATCTTACTTCTTGTGTGTAAGCATTTCTGCAACTATTTTTGAAATGGAGAGTATTTTGACGTGAAATCGAATAATTTGGCGATCCTGGATGGGCAATGTAATAGACTCTACAGAACTGAAAGCAATTACAGTTAACTTGTTGGCTCAGATGAGAACACTGAGGCATTTATAAGGTGTTAAGTATTGCAAAACTGTGTCAATGGAAACAGAAGACAGTGACAGTGGTCGTAGTACTCCCAAGAAATCTACAGGGGGCGTGTTTAAGTGTGAGAGGAGCAAAAAATATACAGAAAAGTCTGGGAAAGTAACTTTGAATTTAAAGGTTGGTTGTTCACTGATGAATCGAATTCTGGAAGGGCTATATGTAGAACCTGTAACGTAACTTTTGTATCTAAATTGGGGTATGTCAAAAATCTTTCTCTAAGTGAAAATAATATAAAAAAGTGAAGGTGGTGTCATCTAAAGGCCAGGCAATTTTGAGTACGTTTGTAAAGCCAGCTACAACTTGTGCGTCTTTAATAATCAGGCTCACAATGCTGAAATTAAATTAGCGGAATTCGTGGCAGAACACAATCTTCTTTTCAGTGTTGTAGATTACCTGGAGTCCATAGTTAAGAGTTGCTTTCCTGATACTAAAGTCGTCGATACTATGAATCAGCGTTGCATTAATCATAAAGAATGTAGTAGAAAAGCGCCATAAGAACAAACTTGCAGAAAAACTGATGCATACAAAATTCAGTGTTCTTACTGATGAACTAACAGACATAAGATATGTTAAAAACGTCATGTGTCACGATTATATATTCTGATAAAGACACAACTGAAATTGAAAGTAAATATTGGAATCGCGAAATTTTTAAGTAGGTTGAATGTGATAAGGCAAACGAAGGTACAACAAGTAAACATCTTTGTTCTAATCTGATGCTTTCATTTTCTGATTATGGTGTTTCTCAAAAGAATATTATAGGATTTGCATCTGGTGGATGTAATTTTATGATGTGCTCAAGAAACTCAGTTAACTGAAAAATGTCCTGGATTCAGAATGAGATTTTCACTCTGCAGCAGAGTGTGTGCTGATATGAAACTTCCTGGCAGATTAAAACTGTGTGCCCGACCGAGACTTGAACTCAGGACTTCGCCTTTCACGGGCAAGTGCTCTACCATCTGAGCTACCGAAGCACGACCCAGCTAGGAACATCATTTGTAACTATTTTACAGCTAGTGCTAAGAGACAGGCAAGACTGCATAGATTCCAAACTTTTTAGATATGAAAATTCATAAATTGTTGCATCCATCAGAGACAACATGGCTTTCTTTGTGGGCCATTGTAGAGGAAATTTTAGAACAGTGGAATACTTTGCACCTCTGTTTTGATTCTAAATACCTACAGGAGAGGCTGGTTGTGTCAGAAGAATTTCACAGATATCTGAATGACAATTTTTTAAAATTATTTTATTTATTTTTGGCCTGTATTTTACCAAAACTCACAGATTTAAATAAGTACTTGTAGAGTGGTAAAGGTGTTATTATTGACTTACATGGAAAGTTGGTAGAAAGGCACAAGGAAGCGTTGCTTTGCTACAAGGAGTGGCAGTAAGTTGTTGACCCCAACAACAGATAACCGTTTTTCCCTGACAGTCAAATTTATTTAGGAGTTGAAGCTCTGGCCAGATATAACTTTGATGATGAGTTATTGTCATTGCTTGCAGTTTTGATGCATAAAATGGCTCTTTGAAACAAAGAGGGAGAAAAAAACTGTCTCTCTTATACCTCCTATAGCACAGTTCACAACACTGTCTGTCACAGCACCATCAGATCATGGGACAATATTCAAGTCACATGATCTCACCTCACATTGCTATCCTCAACTGTTCATCGGAATTGCGATCTTCACAAGATGGTTTTCAACTGCTCCTATGTGCAAAGTGCACATACACTTATATGTGTGTATGAAAATGACATATACTGGATTCAAATTGTTTGCAGCATGCATGTACAGCTTGTATATTAGAAAAGGAAGACAGAAGTGCATATCAACATAAAAAAGTGCATGGGCCCAAAAATATGTAATTACATGGCACAGAATGGGAATTGCACACATTGTATAAGGAGCTTGAGAAAGTGGACTCTGAATTTTATGTTTTGGAATATCGAAGAATCAGTTTTTTCATTTGTTACATCAAATTGCATCCAGAATTACTAAAAGAAACACAGCATTACGAGTTACCATCACATCTTGTTAAAATTTTATTTATGGTTAACTCTAGTTTGCTGGTCCAGTGAAAATTTTTGTACATTAGTCGTATCTGCCTTAATACCTGTCCCTTCAAGATATATAGGTTTCCTTTACATTTTCTATTTGACATTTAGTAGTTTAAGTGCCTTGTTTATACTGGGGTTAGCTAGTGAAGGTACATAAATATTGAGCACTGATTCTTGCAATGCTGTTTCATGCACAATTCAGAGAGCTGTTCTACAACAAACAGGCCTACCACAAATACACAGTTAAACAAGCAACTTGCAGTGTCTGAAGGTTTCTGTGTGTTTCTTTATGTAACAACAAAAATTCGTGACTACATACAAATAGATTCCACCTACTAATCTATCCGATTCCACCCACAGTATTTTTTTTCACTTCAAGTTGCAGCCGTGTTGCAATCGATTTCACTATAGAATATTAAACACAGTACCAGTATCTATAAAAATCCACTTTATAAATGTAGTAGCGAGCAAGTAATTTAGTATGTTCATGTCTTACAATTATGACTGATTGTTGTCTCACTGCTTCAAAACAATCTGTCATCATTCAGTATAATTTCAACAAAAGAAATAACAAAACCAAACAATTTATAGTAAATAACGAACATCAAATGACTGATATCAACTAGGAAAGCCACAACAAAATGAAGTATGGAGATCAGGTCATGGCTGTGTGTCAGGATGCAACGAGCTTTTGGGTTGTGATCAGCAACGGATGTCTGACGTTAGGTGTCAAAACTTTCATCTAGAATCTTGACAGTGGAGTGAAGTGACATGACAGAACAGGACAGCCAGTGTGGATGCCGCCATTTGAAATGGACTACAGAATGTTTTGATGTAATGGGCAGTGTGAATTGGCCTTTATTCAGAATTGCCAAGAATATTCTTTTCAGATGATAATAACCATCTACAAAAAATCTATGACGACTAGAGGAAACTTTCTATCGTATAATAGACGAAAACACTAAGAACTGTTCAGAAGGGGATGTGTTTTGGGGGAACATACTCAAAATAAAAACTTTATATGGCGAGCGAGAATTCCCAGTCATACCAGAGTTTGTACTCCCATGTTTATCCCTTCCACATTCAAATGGCTGTGAAAGACTTTTTACTAAGATGAATCTCGTAGAACTGAAAAACAGGAATAGGTTCATTACTTCCACATAGAATGATGTTTGCTTGCCAACCAGCATGTGGGGAGCAGCAGCTCATTAAAAATTTTGTTCATACTGAAAATATGTTCAGCATCATGAAGACAATTCAGTTATATTTGCAGCCATCCACTTGCAGTCCTTCTGTTGCTAACCCTCCGGAGGAGGAATATGATGATTTGATAAAACATTACATTTTTAAGTCTTCTTTCAAAATAAGAAAATA
This sequence comes from Schistocerca serialis cubense, assembly GCF_023864345.2. Taxonomy (NCBI): domain Eukaryota; kingdom Metazoa; phylum Arthropoda; class Insecta; order Orthoptera; family Acrididae; genus Schistocerca; species Schistocerca serialis. The sequence continues at coordinate 466,861,344 of NC_064646.1, read as the reverse complement.
ATGAAGTAATTTTTATATAATTTAATGAACCATATTTAATTTTTATAAATAAATTCCAAATAAAAAATTAAAATTCAACAGCATTAAAATGTGGAGAAGTTAATATGAAACAATGGGTTGCTCCTATTTTTGTGTGGTACCTGTATAAGGCCCTGGCCAAGGTCGGCCATCAGTTATTCCCAATGCACTGCAACAATCATAATAGTGCTGTAATTCTGTTATTCTTGATGATAAGCATGTAAGTGAGAAAAAGTTTAGAAAAGAATTGAAATAACGCTTAAAGATTGTTGGAAGGCGCTAATGCTTTTGCTATGAAGTGCTGGATAATTATAGGATAGGAAATTTACACTCCAGACTAAGCATAGGCTCATTTTCATGCATCTCATTATTTATGACATCACATCTCCTGAGCTATTTACTGTGCAGTGATATTGTGTCTAGGTCCATTCAGTGATATATGTACATACCATATGCAAAATTTATTCTGAATGGCATTAACAGAAAAGAAGCAATAAGTTAAAATGTCATTCCTGATGTTGAAATTGTACTGAATGCCAATTCTGACACGTCTAAGTCCCTAGCACATCATATCCCCTGAACTAATTGCTGTACACTGACATAATTTTACATGTGCATTCAGATGTAGATACCATGTAGATGTAGATACTATGTAGATGTAGATTCATATGTAGATACATGTAGATACCATCTGCAAAGCGTGTTTCGATTAGCATTTGTAGTAAAGAAGTAAAAAATTAAAACATTATGACATATCCTTCAGTTAGACCACATGAACAGCGAAAATATAGTAACTGATAAACTTTTTTCTCTCTATCAGTTTGTGTGGGCTGTCAGGGAGCGAAAGTTTTGTAAGGGTTTGAAGTTATGTGAAGTTTTTGGAAGCGTTATCACTTTTGAGTAAGGAATGAACATAGTTGGAATATTTGAGCGCCATCACCTTCAAGACAAATAGTCAGTCTCTAATTGTGTTAAACTTAACTTACTGTTAATGAATGGATTATGATATCATGTTAAATTTTAAAATGATTAAACGAAATATTAAAAACTAACTTTTTGTTGCCCTTGAAAGTAGTTAGATTGACTACCTGCAACAAAAAGCCAAGGATAGACACAAAAACGGATTTTACATTGTAGATATGTACGATCCATTAACAAATGTACGATAATTTCGATGCAGTTATGCAATTCAGTAAAGCTGAAAGGTATGCAATGCTGTAAATTGGATCTGTCCGAATTGTGAGACTCAGTGATTATTAGGTTGGCAGCTCTGTACACGTAGATCATGCTGTTGTTTAGTACTTTGCATTGTTTGAAAATAAGTTGTGATTGATTGATTAGCTTCATAAATATATAATGGTGAAGTATCATGTAGAGAACTCCAGAGGAAAGGAAGTGGAGTTCAGTTTCATAGATAAGCTATATTTTTATTCACAACTAATGTTTCTATCACATTGAGTTTAAGGTATCATTTGCACTACTGTAGATGGAACTTCCTGTATTCAATTCTGTATTTGCCTCTTGTTTATGCAGATTTCCATTTTCTCAGCAGGTAATTCTAAAGTTATGGGTGCTATTCACAGAGAGAAATGCCCCCCCCCCCCCCACTTTCCCCCTACTGACTGCACACAGTACAATGAGCAGATGACATTTCACAGAAAATTGGTTCCAAGTGAGATGCTGACTGGCCTATTGATGTATCTATCGAAAAAGATAGTTGCAAGGAGACAGTTGCCTCGAAAAAAAAAAAAAAGCGTTCGTACTGAAACAAGTTAAATATATTACATGTATGTAACTTATAATTGTACCAGCAAAATAATAGTTAACAATACTTGTTGTTTGCATGCTTAATAATTCTGAACTATTATGCATGCGAAATTACAGTGATCTTCTTTCTTGCAGGATGTAAACTAGAAAGATTTATATTTGGTAAAGTATCCTGAAATACCTGGTGCAAAGAAAGGAACACAGATAGCTGTATGTTTTTTAAAGTAAAATTGAGAAGGCAGATAAAAAGATTACGTGTGGCTGTAAGCCAAAGAAACAAAAATATTGCAACAATGACCCAGCTTGTTGATAAACTTAAGAAAAAAACGACTCCTTAATAGTAGTGCAGAGAATTATTTGGTGGTGTTTCACTGCATTTCATTATTAACCGGCAGAAAAACTCTGTGTGTGATAAACAAGCTACACAGTACTCTGATAACATAAAACAGTTTGCTCTGACATTACATTTTTATTTGCCTAAAGCTTATAGATATATCAGATCACTATTTTATTTGCCCTATCCAAACAGCATTAGATCTTGGATCTTGTCTCTCAACTGTGACCCTGGTTTCATAAATGAAGTGTTCAGTTGCTTGAAAGAAAACATACAGAAAGATCCCTGCTTAAAGAAATGTGCAGCGATTTTTGATGGTATGACTCTGAAGCAATTGTTATGGGACAATAGTAGAAAAGTGAGTAGTGGCTATGTCAATCTTGGTGGCATTAATGTAACGGATTCTAATGAACTAGCACAAGAGACATTAGTGTTCCAAACTGTATCATACAGAAAAAAATTTAAACGCCCAGTTACATATTTTGTCTGTAAATAGTGTTCAAGATGTTCTTTGGCATTATCAGGGGGGGGGGGGGGCGTGGAGATAAGCGATCTGTTGATTTAAAACGTGCAGATAAAAATTCTACATCAAGATCACAAATTTTCTTTACTGATTACCAGTTTTGACTCATTACTGAGCCATCTTCCGATGAGTCTAAAATGTTTTTCATTTTGTGACACTCATTACACATCGTTATATTTTTAGAGATAAGTTGTCTTACTTAAATAAAAATTTTAAAGTGAAAATCTTAGTTGGTTATGTAAATTGACAACATTAATGACTAATCAAATGTTATTACAATGCCCATTTTGCTACACATATATACAAATGATAGTCAGCAATGATAGTTGCATTACCCAAGAGCAGAAGTAAACATGATATCATTATTAACATTCACATCAGGCACAAGGATTTGTCTGTGTGACAGTTGTCAATTGGCTGACACACTGCCCTGGGGTACTACCAACAATACTCTTGTCTCTCATGAACATTCGCAACGTGACTTAAGAAGTCTTCGAGACAGTCATATATCTGGGAACATAGTCTGTATGCTCATACCTTCGTTAGCAGTCTGCATTGTGCGAAACACTTTCTGCAAATTTTGGAATGTTGAACCTGCCTGTTGCCTTTCATCCATAGTTTGAAGGATACTATGCGAGAAAAGGGCAAGCCGAGTTTCTAAATCCATGCCAGTTTGTGGACAGAAGATTTTCTGTCTCAGGGAAATTTATTATATTTGAGGTGAGACTATGCTCAAGAATTCTGCAACATACTGATGGTTAAGGATATTGGTCTGTAATTTTATGGGTCCATTCTTTTACTCTTTTTTCCAGTCGCTTGGCACTTTACGCTGGGCGAGAGATTCGCGATAAATGCAAGCTAAGTAAGGGGGCAATGCCATAGAACAGTCTTTGTAAAAGCGAACTGGGATTCTATTCAGACTTGGCAACTTTTGTTTTCAACTCCTTAAGTTACTTCTCTGTGCCAGCAGTGCTAATTACCATGTCCTCCTTAAGGAAGTCTGTGCAGCTGTCAGACAATGACATGTTTGTCTGATCCTTTTGTGTGAATGATTCTTAAACGCGAAATTTAAAACTTTAGCTTTCCTTTTGCTGCCTTCTATTGGCACACCAGACTGGTCAACGAGTGGTTGGATAGAATCCCTTGACCCACTTAGCGATTTTCTGTAGGACCAGAATTTTCTCAGGTTCTCCGCAAGGTCTTTTGCTGAGATATGATGGTGGTAGTCGTGTTTTTCGCGCACCCATCTTTTTACAGCTTCACAAATTCCTAACTAACTTTTTCCTTTCATCATTTGCACATTCTGCTGTAAACAAGTAAATAGGCAGCATCGGTCGTAAGGTGTTTGAAAGCATTTACTACAGCAATTTGATTTCAGTCATTGTGTGGCCATTTTCAGTGCAAATATTTAATTCTTGGAGACTCATGTTGAAGTTGTAATATGTGGTTTTATTACTTGGGTCTTCAAGACTTTAATATTCACACTGAAGATAATCACACAGCGACTGAAATCGATTGGCTGTAATAAATGATTTCAGACCTCTTACGATCGAGTTGCCATTTTTCTTGTTTATTATATCAGGATGTATACGTCCCAGGACAACTGGAAAAATGCTGGGAATTTTTTCTTCTGGGAAGAACCCAGGAACTTTTCATTATTTTAGCTTTCAATTAATTTTTTTTATAATGTTGGCTGGTGAGAAATACTCTCACAAAGAATGTAACTTTAGCCTGCTACTGTGGGATAACAATGCAGTAGTAAAACAAAAGAGAGAATAACTTCAGTTTAAAAAAATGCGCCACTTACAACAACAAAATAAAATTCCCACACAAGTGTCTGCGAACAACAAAATGTGTCGAAGCCTTTAGAACTAAGACTATGCAATACTTCGTAACTACCAATTGTTTTCGATGAGCGTGACATCACAACTGTTTACATTTCTAATAAGTCGCTGGGAAATATTGTGTATGGCGCTTTCAGAAGCCTTACTTCCAAAGTAAATTTCCTTTCATCCAAGTGGAATTATATTTCGTGTGAAAAGGTGCGATAAATTTCTTAAATCATGAAGCGTTTGACTCTCATTCGGAACTTAACACTCTGAGGACCAACCACTTAGAAAAATTTCAGGCCAAAAAGACCAGCCGTTGATGCCATTATATAAAAAATTACTGGCACATTTGTGTTTTATATCTTAAAAGATAAGTAACACACACACACACGAAAAAAGCCAATCTTCAAGGTTACTTTTTCATATTTATTCTAGTTCTTTCATAGATTACAAATTATGCAATAAAGATGCCAGAAAGTATAATCACGCCTCAAAAAAAAGTGCGAGGTGAATTTTTGAGCAGTTTCACATGTAATTGGTTTTTCTGTGGAAAGGCAGAAAAGCTCGACGGAACATTTATTCAGCTAGGTAACCCACGAAATATTTGGTGCACAATAGTGAAACTTACAATCTTGCATGTCGGAAATATTGAGCTGCTGCAATTTAAGTTGTGCTCTTGGGATCCTGCCTAACCGTACCCATAGAAAAAAAGCAGGAAAAAATATTAACGGCCAGTATTGTATGTGAAACCTTAGCCTTTCTTATAGCTATACTGTGTGTACATGAATTTAAACCATTAGCTGTTCCTATTTGCGCGTTCGCGCCACTTAACAGCGATGTTACTGTTGGCTGACTACAGTTCGCCCACGATAAAGAAAAATGAATGTAGATGAGTGTACAACTCGCGACACAATGAATCGAAAGCAAAAAACTTATGTTTGGAATTTGTTTGCACATTACATTTATTAAATGCAAATAGCAGCAACGTTTACAAAGTATACTTAATTGTGCCTGAAAAACTGTCAAAATGATCTTTACTAATGATACTGTCATTTATGTTTGTTTCAAGATCATCATCGGCGTCTTCACGTGAGGGAACGTTATTGATGATAACTTCATCGATGGCAATCTCCATTATTCCATCTCGTGTCTTGTTTTAAATGCTGTCCTTTCCTGCAGTATCTTTGTCAGTCCTGTGCAGTAACTGAAAGAAAAGCAGCATTAACAAGAGTCTGCAATCATTTCTTCGACATGTCGCCAGCGACATTTTCTGCCTGAAGTTGTGTTTTGTTTTGGCGTATGCGAATTTTTTCAGATGAAATCGCAGTTGTGTGGCGGCAAACGCACTACTACGCTCTCACAAGTAAGATCAGGTGATTCGGACGGCCAGGCTGTAGTGAAATGGCTGATAATTCTAGCATTTCTGAGATGGCGCTTCAGCAGCTGCTTATCTGGATTTGCAATGTGCGGAGGTGCCCATCTTGCATAGAAATGATACCATCCACACATCCACGCTGTTGGAGAGCTGGAATGACGTGGTCGCGCAAAAGACACTCGTAGCGCTTACCAGTGACGGTACAGGCAACAGGACCGGAAGCTCCTGTCCCTTCGAAAAAATATGGCTCTAGGATAAATAATGCCGTAAACCCACACCACACATTGACCTTTTCGGGATGAAGTAGTACTCGATGATTTGCGTGTGGATTTTCCGATGCCCATATTCGACAATTTTGTGTATTGACATATCTTGTCAGATGGAAGTGGGCTTCGTCTGTGCACAAAATGTTCCACGGCCAGTCATTGTACACTTCCATGCGAACAAGAAATTCTAAAGCAAAGGTCTGTCTTTCTGGGAGGTCAACAAGAAGCAACTCGTGCACGTGGTCAATTTTGAATGAATAGCAAAGAAGGATGTTTGGTAGGATTTTACGCACTGTGCTCACGAGTATGTCCATTGTTCGGGCAATTATCCGTGCACTATGCGTTTGCACACCACCACTCGTCTCCTTCTGCACTGCAGTGGCCACTGCTTCCACTGACATCGAATCAATTCGTTTCCACCCGCTACCAAGTTGCACGCCAAAAGAACCCGTCTTTTCAAATTTACGAATCATTTTCTCCACACCCACAGCAGCCATCGGACCTACGCCTTTTTTCAAAACCTTCAGTGACCGGAACATCTGCAGAGCGACGTGTGCACAGTCATCATTCCTGTAATACAGTTTTACAAGCAGAGCGCGATCCTGCACTGAGACAGTCATAGCGAACGTCGCAGACGCGAGAGGAGGAGAAGCCGCTTTTTTTTTTTCTTTATTGTTATTTTGATCACCTTATACAAAGGCGGGCTGTCAGCAGTATATTACGCTGCTCTTCAGCCGCGAATGGTACAATAAATATGACATATAGGTGGTACAGAAAATACAAGAAAAACGGCGGGCGAAAACTGTAGACACGAAAAACAAGAAACATGAAGCCGTTCACGCTGGACGAGATAAAACACTAACACCTGTTGACACGGCGCATAAAACACGGACGACTGCGACGGCACAGGTGAACAGTGGTGGCGTGACGGCGAAAGAACACTAAACACAAAACGAAGGCACACACAAGAGATACTGATGGCGATGATCTCCGGCGCGCGAATGTTCACTGAGCGTGTGCGAGTCTGGGGACCTGCCAAGGAGGAGGAGGGGGGGGGTGGGAGAGGGAGAGGGGAGAGCAGAGATGCCACGGGCAGGGGAGATAGGGGGAAGGGAGGAAGGGGAAGCCCGGGGGAAGAGGGGTGGAGGGAGGGGGATGGGGGGAAAAGGAGAGGGAAGGGAGGGAGGGTGCCTAAAGGAAAAGACACAGGAAGTGGGGGGAGGATCAAAGTTGATAGGAGGGGTAGATGGAAGGGAGGAGGACATCATCAGGGAGGGGGAGCTGGCGGAAGCCACCTTGGGAGAGGGTAAGTAGGGTGGATAGATGGAGATCGGGCGGGACGTGGGAATACAGGCACGGCAGTGGGCGGGGGTGGGAGAGGATGGGTGAGATAAGCAGGTGAGGAGGATCGAGTTTATGGGAGGTGTACAGGATCCGTATCCTTTCAAGGAAAAGGAGGAGGTGGGGAAACGGAATGAGGTCATACAGGATCCGCATGGGGGAGGGGAGACGGATGCTATAGGTGAGGTGGAGAGCATGGCGTTCAAGGATCTGAAGGGATTTATAAAAGGTAGGGGGGGCGGAGATCCAGGCCAGATGGGCGTAACAAAGGATAGGGCGGATGAGGGATTTGTAGGTGTGGAGTATAGTGGAGGGATCCAGACCCCACATACGGCCAGAAAGGAGCTCGAGGAGACGGAGTTGGGAGTGTGCCTTGGCTTGGATTGTCCGGAGAGGGGGGGTCCAGGAGAGGCGACGGTCGAGGGTGACGCCAAGGTACTTAAGGGTGGGGGTGTGGGCGATAGGACGGCCATTGATGGTTAGATAGAAATCGAGGAGGCGGAAGGAAGGGGTGGTTTTGCCTACAATGATTGCCTGGGTTTTGGAGGGATTGACCTTGAGCAACCACTGGTTGCACCAAGTGCTGAACCAGTCGAGATGGAGAAGGTGTTGAGAGCGCTGCAGGGTGGGGGCAAGGGCAAGGAAGGCGGTGTCATCGGCAAACTGGAGAAGCTGGACGGGGGGTGATGGCGGCGCCATGACCGCTGTATACAAAAGGTACAGAAGGGGGGAGAGGATGGAGCCTTGGGGCATACCGGCGACGGAAAAATAGGTGTAGGAATCTGTGTTATGGATGGTGACGTAGGAAGGATGGTGGGAGAGAAAGGAACCGATCAGACGGACGTAGTTAATGGGAAGGGCGAAGGTTTGGAGCTTGAAGAGGAGACCGGAATGCCATACGCGGTCATAAGCACATTCGAGGTCCAGGGAGAGGGAGATTGCGGGGCGACGGGAATTAAGCTGTTCGGAAAGGAGATGAGTGAGGTGAAGGAGAAGGTCATTGGAAGAGGATGGCCGAAAGCCACACTAGGTATCAGGAAGGAGGCGGTGCTGGCGGAGATGCTGGTGGATGCATTGGGTGAGGATGGATTCCAGGACCTTGCTGAAGACCGAGGTAAGGCTGATGGGACGGTAGGAGGAGACGGCAGACGGCGGTTTACCAGGTTTAAGGAACATCAGGATACGGGAGGTTTTCCACAGGTCTTGGTAGTAACCGGTGGACAGGACTACATTGTAGAGCCTGGCCAGGGTGGAGAGGAAAGAGACAGGAGCTTCACAAAGGTGAAGGTAGGTGACACGATCGTGACCAGGAGCGGTGCTGCGTTTTGTGGGGAGTGTAGCAATGAGATCCTGTGTAGAGTGATAGGGGCATTGAGTTCCCTGTGTGCAATGTTGTCCAAGTACTGGAAATCAGGTGCAAGGGGAGGAACAGAGGTGTCAGTTCGATCGCGGACATCCGGGAAGAGGGAGTAATCGAACTGGGGATCATCGGGGATGGAAAAGATGTCGGAGAGGTAGGAGGCAAAGTGATTGGCCTTACTAAGGGAAGGGGTGATCATCATGGAGAAGAGGATAGTAGGGCGAGGGTTTAGTTCTGGTAAGGCAACGGAAGGCTGACCAGAACTTGGACGAGTTTATAGGTAGGGTAGCATTTAAGCGGGTGCATGTCTGTCGCCAGTCCCGGCTTTTCTTAGTCGCGAGCAAATTTTGAATGTGTCGCTGGAGTTGCCGGAGGCGTCGTAGTGTGTCCGGGTCACGAGTGTGGAGGAATGCACGGTAGAGACGGCGGGATTCACGGAGGAGGAGGACGGCCTGTGGGGGTAAGGTAGGACGGTGGGGGTGGATGGCTACAGTAGGGACATGGGCCTCCATGGCCTCAGACAAGGTCTGCTGGAGAAAATGGGCAGCATGGGTTACATCATCAGGGTGGTGGTAGATGAAGGGGTGGCTATCGACCTGGGTGGAGAGGGTATCCCGGTAGGCATTCCAGTTGGCACAGGAATAGTCATGGACGTACTTTGGTGGAGGGTCATTATGAGGGTTCGGGCAGGGGCGACGACTCTCTGAAACGGTGAGGACAGTGAGATGGTCGCTACCAATAGGCTCCAGGACATCCACTGTTATGCGGCCAAGGAGGTTAGGGGAGGAAAGGATAACATCGGGAGTGGAGTTGGATTCGGGACGGGTGTGCTGGGGAATGGGGATGAGGTCGCCCTGAATGGAGGAGAGGAACCGATGCCACCCTTGTAACTGGGTGGCGGAACGACTATGGATGTTGAGGTCGGTGGCGATCATGTAGGAGGAGAAGGTATGGTCAATGTGGGAGAGAAAGTCGAAGGGAATAGGGGCGTTAGGGCAGACATAGATGGTGGCGCAGGTGACGGTAAGGCCGGGGAAGAAGAGACTAAGGATCAGGTGTTTGGTGGGGTCGGGAAGGAGAGGTTGGAGCCGAACTGGGATCTGGCGGTGATGACCAATGGTAACTCCGCCACGTGCAATCGGGAGGGGAATATCAGAGCGGTGAAGGAGGTAGGGTGAAGTGTGGACGGTGTGGTGGGGTTGGAGGAAGGTTTCATTGAGGAGGAAGGCATCCACATGGTGGGTGGCAAGGGTGTGCTGGAAGAGGTTCTTGTTGGCGGGAAGGGAGCGAATGTTGTTGAAAAGGATACGGTGCTGTCACGCCATTACAGGGATTTAGACAAGGGTGTCAAGACGGGAGAAGGTGAAATGGGCCTGGTTGTTGGAGTAGGTGGCATACATTTTTAGGTGGAAAATGGAACGGGTGGTGAGGGATATCTGTTGGAGGGTGTGGAGGCGCTGGAAAGAATGAACATACTGAAGGACGATGGTGAGGAATCTGATGATGTCCTCAGTGTTAGGGAGTGGACAAAGGGAATTGCCAGGAGGGCTGGGGGCGTCCAGAGGGCGGACAGGAACGGTGAGTTCAGGAGTGGTAGGAGGGGGTCGGGCCTTACATTTCTGGGAGTAAGTAGGATGAGGGAGGTTACAGGTATTACAGGAGGGGGGGACTGGAGGTTGGGACACTGCCATAAGAAGTGGGCTTGCCTACAGTGCGGGCAGGTGGGGGCCTCGTGGCATTCAGATGTCGGGTGTGCATTATACCGCAAGCACCTCTGGCAGCGGAGGGATTGAGGAGGGGAACGGGAAGGGTCAACTTGGTAGCGTTGGTGAAAGAGAAGGGCACCCTCCCTCAGGAGATGGTCTATGGAGGGGGCGTGTTCGGAAAAGACCCACATAAGGCGGGTGGGGCCAGCTGAGTTGTGGATGTGGCAAACCGCACGCACCTCCAGATGGGGCTGCGCCTGGAGCTCCGCCAGTACCTCCTCCTCCGTGATCGTCGGACTGTGCCGAGTGATCACGGCGGCGAGGGTTGGCAGGTGACACGGGGTTGGGGTTGGCAGGAGGGAGGCAGGGAAGGGGAATGGGTGAGAGAGGCATTAGGGCAAAAGCGGGTGACAGGGATGCGGGAAAGGGGATCTGTGTGAAGGGTAGGGCTGGTGGAGGAGATGAGGACCAAATCACGGTGAGGAATAAGGAGGGAGATGGGGCCACTGGGAAAATGCTGGCGAAGAAAGAGGGGGTGGTTCCAGGCCTGAAGAAGGGAGGGATCAGGACGGGAGAGGAGATAGCGGTAAGAGGAGGGGGAGGAGGAGGAGGGGGCAGGTACAGGCGGGGAGACATCCATGGCATCCTGGGCAGGGGAAGGTGGATGAGGCGGAGCCTTTTTAGATGCAGAGGAGGCAGTGGTGGCACTGGGCATTTGACGGCGGCAGAGGAGGTGTGGGGGACGGGAGCAACTGGAAGGTGGTGTGGAGTGGCAGGTCCCGGTATTGGAGTCGGCACCGGAGATGGTGAGGGCGAAGGCGATGGCGATGATGAAGGGGAAAGTTGAGCATGGGCCGTGGCCCTCCGGGCCACCACCCGAGCGGGGGGGGGGGCGGAAACGGAAGGAGTAGATGGAGGGAGTGGAGGGAAGGGATCAGAGGGGGTGCGGCAGGGAGGAACTAGGGATGGGGCAACAAAAAGTGAGGGAGATGGGAGAGTGAGGAGTGGGGGGATGGATTGAGGGGGAGGGGGGTGGGCACACCACATGATAGTGGTAGTGGCGGCGGAGGGAGATGTATATACAATGGCAGTGGTGGTGGCTGTAGTAGTGGTGGTGGCTGTAGTAGTGGTGGTGGGGGTTGACATGGTGATAAGGGGAAAAACACAGGATAGGACAAAGAAGCAAACGAGGGACGGGCAAGGCGATGAGAAACACAGAGTAAAAGGGACGGAGAACGATGAAGGAGACTCAGCCCGAAGCCCCACTCTGCTGCTGCTGGCGGTGGGGGCGACCTGGGTGGCTGGCCGGTGCGGACGCCGCTGCCGCTGCTGCTGCTGGAGGCTGGCTGGGACCGCTGCTGGCTGCTGGCTGGGACTGCTGCTGGCCGCTGGCTGGAACCGCTGCTGGCTGCTGGCTGGCTGCTGGCTGGAACCGCTGCTGGCTGCTGGCTGGAACCGCTGCTGGCTACTGGCTGGAACCACTGCTGGCTGCTGGCTGGAACCACTGCTGGCTGCTGGCCGGAACCGCTGGTGGCTGTTGGCTGGAACCGCTGTGCGCTGCTGGCTGGACTGCTGCAGGGTGGCTGGCACCTGCAATAGACCTATCGCTTCGATTAGAGCCGGAAAGGCACAATCGAAGGGCGGTATCCTTCCAGATTACTGCCAGAGATGAGGAAAAGACGTGTACCTGGCGTGTATATACCAACTTCAAGGGGTCTTGCACATGACAGATCTTTCCATTTATGTATTCTGACATACACTACTGGCCATTAAAACTGCTACACCACGAAGATGACGTGCTACAGACGCGAAATTTAACCGACAGGAAGAAGATGCTGTGATATGCAAATGATTAGCTTTTCAGAGCATTCACACAAGGTTGGCGCCGGTGGCGACACCTACAACGTGCTGACATGAGGATAGTTTCCAACCGATTTCTCATACACAAACAACAGTTGACCGGCGTTGCCTGGCGAAACGTCTTTGTGATGCCTCGTGTAAGGAAGAGAAATGCGTACCATCACGTTTCCGACTTTGATAAAGGTCGGATTGTAGCCTATCGCGATTGCGATTTATCGTATCGCGACATTGCTGCTCGCGTTGGTCGAGATCCAACGACTGTTGGCATAATATGGAATCGGTTGGTTTGAGGAGGGTAATACGGAACGCCGTGCTGGATCCCAACGGCCTCGTGTCACTAGCAGTCGAGATGACAGGCATCTTATCCGCATGGTTGTAACGGATCGTGCAGCTACGTCTCGATCTCTAAGTCAACAGATGGGGACGTTTGCAAGACAACAACCATCTGCACGAACAGTTGGACGACGTTTGCAGCAGCATGGACTATCAGCTCGGAGAGCGTGGCTGCGGTTACCCTTGACGCTGCATCACAGACAGGACCACCTGCAATGGTGTCCTCAACGACGAACCTGGATGCACGAACGGCAAAACGTCATTTTTTCGGATGAATCCAGGTTCTGTTTACAGCATCATGATGGTCGCATCCGTGTTTGGCGACACCGCGGAGAATGCACACTGGAAGCGAGTACTCGTCATCGCCATACTGGCATATTACCCGGCTTGATGGTATGGGGTGCCATTGGTTACACGTCTCTGTCACCTCCTGTTCGCTTTGACGGCACTTTGGACAGTGGAGGTTACATTTCAGATGTGTTACGACCCGTGGCTCTACCCTTCATTCGATCCCTGCGAAACCCCACATTCCAGCGGGATAATGCACGACCGCATGTTGCAGGTCCTGTACGGGCCTTTCTAGATACAGAAAATGTTCGATTGCTGCCCTGGCCAGCACATTCTCCAGATCTCTCACCAATTGGAAACGTCTGGTCAATGGTGGCTGAGCAACTGGCTCGTCACAATACGCCAGTCACTACTCTTGATGAACTGTGGTATCGTGTTGAAGCTGCATGGGCAGCTGTACCTGTACATGCCATCCAAGCTCTGTTTGACTCAATGCCCAGGCGTATCAAGGCCGTTATTACGGTCAGAGGTGGTTGTTCTGGGTACTGATTTCTCAGGATCTATGGACCCAAATTGCGTGAAAAATGTAATCACATGTCAGTTCTAGTATACTTGTCCGTTTATCATCTGCATTTCTTCTTGGTGTAGCAATTTTAATGGCCAGTAGTGTAGTTCTGGTTTTATGTAAAACCAAATGTTTTTGTAATTTTTCATTCTTGTCTGGAAGGATGATTGCACAATATAGAAGCAAAATTACGTGTCTGTTTGCTTGTGTATGTTTTCTTTACAGTACAGAGAATTAAAAGTGAATATGAGATTACATATGGGTGAACTGCAAACACACTTTTTGCACTGTACTGGTACGGATCGCTTCATTTGTTTATTTTTATTGCACTACTAGGATCCACAGACCTATGTTGTAGTTTTTGTTTAGTAGATAAATCAGAGGAAAAACAGTAGATTAAATCTGTATCAGCTAAAAGGGGAAAAGAAGAACAGTAGCAAAACACAAACACCCGCACTTACTCTAATCACTTCAGGAGAAATTCAGCTGCTTTATTGGATGTTTCTTAACAAGCATGAAATATGAGTGCATTTATCTTCATATTGTTACATATGGGTAGTCAAAAAATGACACTAAAAGGCTAAAATAAATTACAGAAGGAACAACTATATTATATACATTAAATGTATTCGCAGTTGCATATATGGACAACCATCATCTGTATTATGGAAGGATGAAAGTGAAAATTTCTGTCGGACCGGGACTCGAACCCGAGTTTGCCGCTTACCGTGAGCGGTCACCTTAATTTTTTTTCTTTTTGTTGATTTCATTTTGTCCGTTATTTTTCGTTGCATTTTCTCGGGGCGGACGTACCATGACACCCGTTCAAGCTCGTCGTTGATACATTCACTCAGTTTTTTTATACAGAGGGCAGCTAACTCTCGATCAATCACCGTGCCGGCAAATTTGGCTATCCGAGCACGTCTCACACGATATTGCAAAGCCTGCTTATTCCGAACTATGATGATAATTAAGAAAAACTGCAGTGTCGTACGTAACTATATTACAGGGTCATATAAACTATTCTATAGTCGTAGTACATTTATCCAGCTGTTTTTTTCCTAACTTGGTATTTATTTTGTTAGGTAGTGAGAGCGCTAAATATAAGTGTCAGAGTGTTAGCACAAGGCAAAATTACCTTCTAGCCCACAAAAAAAAAAAAAAAAAAAAAAAAAAAAAAAAAAAAAAAAAAAAAAAAAAAAAAAAAAAAAATCTAGAAAAAGGAACGAAGAAGCAGGATGCATCATCGCCAGTGTGCTGCGAATTCAGTTCCTGTTTTTCGAGACGTTTTCAAAGCCACTAGCTTACTATCAAGTCGTTTTGAAATGCCATCACAGAAAAACGTATTGAAACAGACTAGGTAATACGATAAAGTGCCGTATAAAACCCGGAAATATCTGGAGCTATCCCAAAAACAAACAAATTGGGAGATCTGAGGTACGGCCCATTTCACAAAAAACCAGAATTCCCGTTCATTTTACTCTTCAGAGCGAAGAACTCAGTTCATTCCAGGTATCAAATGAAAATTATTATAGCGTGTACAAAACCCATATACCAAATCCACGTTGCCCACGAAGGGAATCTGTCTGCCCTAGCGATATAACATTCAAGATATACAGTACGCATTACGGGCAAACCCACGCCGCCCGAGATCACGTGACCACGACGGCACTGTATGTTGACTACACAAAATCTATTCTCCGTATCTGAATGCTCATAACATATTTCTTCTCTGTGGTTGCTACATAACTGGCGATAAGTACTTCTATTGTGGCAGGGGTGCCATCGACAACTGCCATGAAGAAAATTCCCTGGCCCATTCCACGGCGACAGTTGCGGACAGAAATCGTAGACTACGGGAATTTCAGCTCAGTGAGGCAACTTCCGTTTGGATCACTTAGTCCTATTTCTGATCCGATAAAAGTCATTTAAGGGGCTCCGAACAGGCTGGAAAATCCATGTCTCAAACAACGTCAAATTAATACATACAAAAGACACCTTTTTTCACAAACTATTCGGAATAAAAATTTGAAATACGTATGCCGTTACACATTTCTAGTCACTTCAACGGAGGGATTTCTAAAAGCATTAATGAGTTTTAAGATAACAATTATTTTTGTAAAAAGTGGACTCAAAAATAAAAAAAACTGTCTACACTTTTATGTATGTAAGGCTCTAACTTCTTTGAGACTTACAAAATACGAAAATCCCAGTGTTAAAATATGCACCATATTCCAATGAGTATACCCTATAATTTAGAATTAATTCTAGCAAGTGGAAGATAAGAAAAAGTACACTTTAACCTGAAAAAATGCAACTTACAGGCAACAGCCATTAAGGTTGTCAGTGCATCAGAGCTCCATATGATGGATTTTCTGCGTCTTCTTTCATCTCCTTGCAGTTTCTTTTTTCCTGCTCGTCTATGATGTCTTGCCCTTGTTTCAAGGCCTGTTTCTTTACCTAAATTAAACATTTGTCTTACTTTGAAACAGTGAACAGTTTGTAGCAGTCTTTCCAGGACCTCACACTTTGCAACATATCCTTCCTTGAACGTTGCCATTGCATCAAAGACACCAAAATACTGTTCACTAATTGACACAAACACTGTCTTGGGAATTCTGGCCCAGATCATTCCGGTGATTGACTCGTTAAGATTCTGGGTGTGGTCATGCATACATTTCTTCAGTTGTCTCACACCTATCAAATCTTTGAAAGTTTCTTTGAAGACTTCAATTAAGGCGAAAGATGGTTTGTGAATAACTTTCTCTCCATTTAGCTGTGTTCTGTTGCATTTCCACTATGAATCACTGCCCGTACAGCTAATAACATTTTGCCTGGTCGCCATGCCACAATAATTTTGAATTGTATGTAGGACAGATTCTGCGAGACTGTTCTTACTACCTAATCCTCTGCCGTCTCCCAGTTTCTTTCCGTTGTATTCAGTTTTGAATCGTCACAATGTCATACCCATTCGCTTTTGAACATGACCTATGCACTCCAGTTTATTGATAGTTACATTTTCTCGCCGGCCGGTGTGGCCGAGCGGTTCTAGGCGCTGCAATCTGTAATTGCGAGACCGCTACGGTCGCAGGTTCGAATCCTGCCACTGGCATGCATGTGTGTGATGTCCTTAGGTTAGTTAGGTTTAAGTAGTTCTAAGTTCTAGGGGACTGATGACCACAGAAGTTAAGTCCCATAGTGCTCAGAGCCATTTGAGCCATTACATTTTCTCCATATGGCTTCTCTTCCTCAACTACCTTGAAAGTTTTTAAGTCCAAGTTCTTAAATAATTGCCCTCGGAGGCGGGTGGCTACAAATATCAAATTTCAGTTTGAGAAATGTCGAATGTACAGGGTCACGCACGCACAGCATTTTGTGTAAATGTACCAATAAACCGGAAATAAGGCAATATCATATAGATATTATACAATGACGCAAAGAAATTGCAACACCAAAATATAATTAGTGTAAGAGTAATGATATTTCGGGAATACATTTATCTAGCTATACTCCATTGCAATAGTGAAATGATGGTAAATTAATGACCGGGGTAACCCCCGTCATGTTGTGTGTTAGCATACAAACGCTCATGCATTGTGTTGTACAGGTGCCAGATGTCAGTTTGTAGCTTAGAGTTCCATGCCTGTTGCACTTGATCGCTCAATGCAGGGACGGTTAATGCTGTTTGTGGATGACGCTGGCGTTATCGTCCGATGATGTGCGATATGTGCTCGATGTGATCGAGCAGGCCAAGGCAACTTGTGGACACTCTGTAGAGCATGTTGGGTTACTAAAATGTTTGTCGGTGATCGTTATCCTTCTGGAAAACACACTGGAATAGGGTTCAAGAATGGCAGCACAACAGGTCGAGTCACCAGACTGGTTTACAAATTTGCAGTCAGGGTGCGTGGGATATACCTCGACAGTGCTCCTGCTGTCATATGAAATGGCGCCCAGGCCAAAACTCCAGGTGTAGGTCAAGTGTGTCCAGCACGCAGACAGCTCGGTTGCAAGCCCTCAATGGCCCTTCTTCTAACCAACACATGGCCATCACTGGCACTGAGGCAGAACCAACCTTCATCAGGAAAAGCAACAGACTCCCACCCTGCCCTCCAGTGAACTCGCGCCTGACACCAATGAAATCGCAAATGGGGTCATGGAATGCACACTGCAAGGCGTCTGCCTCGGAGTATGGAATTTGTAACAGGTGTTTCACTATGGTGGCAACTGCTGCTCCAGATGCAGTACGATGCGCCAGAGCCTTACGCCGAACACGACGGTCTTCCCCCTCCGTAGTGCCACGTGGCCGTCTGGTGCCCGATATTCTTGCTACCGTACATTCTCATGACCACCGCTGCCTGCATTCAAGTACATTGGCTACATTCATGACAAGTTTTTCTGCCGTATCGCAGAAGGATATCCACATTCTCGTAGCCCTATTAAACGACGTCGTCCAAATATGATGCCTGTGTTTGTTGATAATGACGTCTTAGTCGCCTTAAAGGCATCTTTGACTAACACCAACTCATGACTGACACCAAATCACCATGTCCAGTCTCAGTAGTAGCTAACGTTCACGACCATTGATGTGTATATCTAAAAAAAATTGATTTGCATCCTCATGGTGGAGTTACAAGTGCGGCTCTTGTGCGACTTGTACGAAGGTTGAACAGGCATCATATTTTAGATGTAGAAACTTGCTTACCAACTTTCGTTTATGTCGCACAAGTCCTGATTTGTGTTGTGATTTTTTTCGTCAATGTAAAGGGGAAATTCCATAGATTAAGATAAATGAAAAAAAAAAAAAAATGAAAATTTAAATCTGTGAGGAACCCTTTAACTCCATGTTGTTGTTGTGGTCTTCAGCCCAGAGACTGGTTTGATGCAACTCTTCATGCTACTCTATCCTGTGCAAGCTTCTTCATCTCACAGTACCTACTGCAGCCTACATCCCTCTGTATCTGTTTAGTGTATTCATCTCTTGGTTCCCTCTACCATTTTTACCCTCCACGCTGCCCTCCAATGCTAAATTTGTGATCCCTTGATGCCTCAGAACATGTCCTACCAACCGGTCCCTTCTTCTAGCCAAGTTTTGCCACAAACTCCTCTTCTCCCCAATTCTATTCAGTACCTCCTCATTAGTTATGTGATCTACCCATCTAATCGTCAGCATTCTTCTGTAGCACCACATTTCGAAAGCTTCTGTTCTCTTCTTTTCCAAACTATTTATCGTCCATGTTTCACTTCCATACACGGCAACACTCCATACAAATACTTTCAGAAACAACTTCCTGACACTTAAATCTATACTCGATGTCAACAAATTTCTCTTCTTCAAAAACGCTTTCCTTGCCATTGCCAGCCCACATTTTATATCTTCTCTACTTCGACATCATCAGTTACTTTGCTCCCCAAATAGCAAAACTCCTTTACTACTTTAAGTGTCTCATTTCCTAATCTAATTCCCTCAGCATCACCTGACTTAATTCGACTACACTCCATTATCCTCGTTTCGCTTTTGTTGATGTTCATCTTATATCCTCCTTTCAAGACACTGTCCATTCCATTCAACTGCTCTTCCAAGTCCTTTGCTGTCTCTGACAGAATTACAATGTCATCGGCGAACCTCAAAGTTTTTGTTTCTTCTCCCTGGATTTTAATACCTACTCCGAACTTTTCTTTTGTTTCCTTTACTGCTTGCTCAATATACAGCTTGAATAACATCGGGGAGAGGCTACAACCCTGTCTCACTCCCTTCCCAAGCACTGCTTCCCTTTCATGCCCGTCGACTTTTATAACCGCCATCTGGTTTCTGTACAAATTGTAAATAGCCTTTCGCTCCCTGTATTTTACCCCTGTCATCTTTGGTATTTGAAAGAGAGTATTCCAGTCAACATTGTAAAAAGCTTTCTCCAAGTCTACAAATGCTAGAAACGTAGGTTTTCCTTTCCTTAATCTTTCTTCAGTATTGCCTCACGTGTTCCAAAATTTCTACGGAATCCAAACTCATCTTCCTCAAGGTCAGCTTGTACCAGTTTTTCTATTCGTCTGTAAAGAATTCGTGTTAGTATTTTGCAGCTGTGACTTATTAAACTGATAGTTCGGTAATTTTCACATCTGTCAACACCCGCTTTCTTTGGGATTGAAATTATTATATTCTTCTTGAAGTCTGAGGGTATTTCGCCTGTCTCATACATCTTGCTCACCAGATGGTAGAGTTTTGTCAGGACTGGCTCTCCCACGGCCGTCAGTAGTTCTAATGGAATGTTGTCTACTCCCGGGGCCTTGTTTCGCTTCAGGTCTTTCAGTGCTCTGTCAAACTCTTCACGCAGTATCTCCCATTTCATATTCATCTACATCCTCTTCGGTTTCCATAATATTGTCCTCAAGTACATCGCCCTTGTATGGACCCTCTATATACTCCTTCCACCTTTCTGCTTTCCCTTCTTTGCTTAGAACTGGATTTCCATCTGAGCTCTCGATATTCATACAAGTGGTTCTCTTTTCTGCAAAGGTCTCTTTAATTTTCCTGTAGGCAGTATCTATCTTACGCCTAGTGAGATAAATCTCCACATCCTTACATTTGCCCTCTATCCATCCCTGCTTAGCCATTTTGCACTTCCTGTCGATATCATTTTTGAGACGTTTGTATTCCTTTCTGCCTGCTTCATTTACTGCATTTTTATATTTTCTCCTTTCATCAGTTAAATTCAGGAGAAAATCGCCCAGAGTGGCCATAGCCTAAACATGGACCTAGATGTAGGCATCACGACAAAGCTGGCCGAGCAGGTGAGCTCCGACTGGTGCTGCCGCGGCGCGGCGGCGCGGCGAACCTCGGCGCTATCGAGCGCGGCGCGCTGCGGCTGAGCTCTGGCCGGCGTCCACAGGTTGAGTGGCGACCGTGGCAGGACGGCGCGGAGCGGCAGGCGGCAGGCGGCAGGCGCCAGGGCACCTCGCAGAAGACGAGTCCTTCCGCGCCAGCGCCGCAACACTCGACTGCCAGCGCGGTAAGTCGTCGCACGTGCACCCTCCGAACACGTGCCAGACACGTGGTACCCACACCGCAGACGTGCGGTCCATTTCCTTGCGGTGCACGTGATCCTAGGACAACTGTAAATATCAACGTTGTCATACAAATTCCGGCAGAAACCTGATTTCTTACACGGAATTTGTGAGGTTGGATATGCAAAGGTGGGAGCGAATAACTGCATTGTCAACACATCTTATGGTACCTTAGTTACACAGCTATGACATCGTAGTTCCAGACACTTGACATTGCCAAAATTTCCTATACGCCAGATATATCGTGGTTGAATGTGAAAAGAAGTTGTTGGCATATGTAACACTACGGCCAGCTTTTTTTTTATCATGCTTTAGTTCTAAGGCCACGTGAGCACACTGTGATAAATATCCGTGTGTTACGTTTTGAAACAATAGACATGTGGAATTCATGAAGGAAAATTTTAAGATCTACCTCAAGGTTCAAACTACAGTCGAAACCGGTTATAACGACCTCGAAGACACCAACAGTTTGCGGTCGTTATATCTGAAAGACGCACAAACTGGGTTTTTGCTTTATTTCTTGATAAAAATGTTGTATCTGTAAATTTTAGACTGCTATTGAGTAAACACCTCAAAAAGTAGGTAGTACAACAATAGTATGTACAAATGGTTCAAATGGCTCTGAGCACTATGGGACTCAACTGCTGTGGTCATAAGTCCCCTAGAACTTAGAACCACTTAAACCTAACTAACCTAAGGACAGCACACAACACCCAGCCATCACGAGGCAGAGAAAATCCCTGACCCCGCCGGGAATCGAACCCGGGAACCCGGGCGTGGGAAGCGAGAACGCTACCGCACGACCACGAGATGCGGGCAGTATGTACAATGTAGTATTTGTGGAGAGGGACTGAAGAGAAATTTTTCTTACGTTTATGCAGCACATATAGCAATAAAATGCCAGCAAAATGTAAAATCCTTTAATAAGTGAAGAAAGAAGTAGCAATAACATAAACTGTTCATTACTGTCGAACACGGTGTTGATTAAGAATGAGGTAAGACGTTGCGCATACTTAAAACTTACTGTAAGTGCTTTGTAGTATAATAGTCATGAATGACACAACTTAGTTCCAGTCATTGTGTTACAAAAATTAACCAACAGTGGCCGTGCCGCTCTAGGCGCTGCAGTCCGGAACTGCTACGGTCGCAGGTTCGAATCCTGCCTCTGGCATGGATGTGTGTGATGTCCTTAGGTTAGTTAGGTTTAAGTAGTTCTAAGTTCTAGAGGACTGATGACCTCAGAAGTTAAGTCCCATAGTGCTCAGAGCCATTTGAACCATTACATTTTCTCCATATGGTCACGATCAATGGACCACCCTGTATAGTTAAAATATGGCTACCCGGCCATTGACCTTCTTCGTCTGTGCGATTGCGCACAGGTTGCCCGAACTCTTACGGAAATCGTCACCTTAGTGTGCGCGAGAAATGAGTGGATGGGCAAATGTCTATTAGGAACATTACGTATGTAGATTGTGGACAGTTGTGAATGTGGGGCTCACGGGAAGCGTGCAAGGGATAAGTCTCTGCCATCGCGCTGTTCATCTGTGTCCTCGGTGGCTCAGATGGATTCAGAGGGCTGCTCGCCCTCTGTAATAAAAAAACTGAGTAAAGGAATCAACGATCAACCTGAACGGATGTCTTGTGACGTCCGCCCAGACCGAACGCAACGAACAATACCGAACAAAATGGGGAAAAAATGGATAGAGCGTCTGCCATGTAAGCAGGAGATCCCGGGTTCGAGTCCCGGTCGGGGCACACATTTTCAGCTGTTCCTATCGACGTATATCAACAACACCTGTCGGCAGCTGAGGGTTTCAATTAATTATCATTTTTTCAGAGGTAATGGGCTTTTTAGATGATCTTTTATACGTAGTGGACGCTGGTTTCAAAAATGTAGTTCGCTTAGCTCAGTCAGGTTTTGGTTCTTTGCTGCCTTAACATTTCGGTAGTGGCCTATTAGATGTATAGGCCATTTAAGTGTTCGAAATTGTTACATTTATTATCACAAAGCAGAATTATTTGAAGAGATCCCTTACAGTGGCAGTGAGCAAAGAAAGTAGGGCTTTTACTTTCTTAAAATGGAACTTTCCACATCTCGGGTGGGTCAACTTAATGCAGGATTTTTTTACGGTGCTCAGATCTGCGAGCTTATGAAAGATCCACAATTCAATAACATTATGGAGTATACAGAGAGAAATGCTTGATCGGATTTGAAATCAATAACAAAAAAACCCTTGGAAACTATAGGAGATAAGAGCATGAAAATACCACCGAGGAACTCCTACAAAATTCCAGGTTCTTGGTACTTGTGTGTTAATAAAGATGTACTTTCTCAGCTCACATTTAGATAACGTCCCTGACTACTGTGGAAATTATAGTGAGAAGCAGGGTGAGCGTTTTTACAGAGATGTTAGAGTGACGGAGGAGAGGTACCAGAGTCGCTGGGATCTGAGAATATATGCAAACTATTGTTGGAGCCCCAAGAGAAACGGTACAGATGTAAACCCATCACTGTCTTCCATAAAACGATGTTAGTGTGTGACCTTATATACTTAATTTAGACTTAATCCAAATGCAATGCCGTCTTCAAACCATGATCAACATACACACTGATGAGGCAGAACATTATGACTACCGACCTACTATCGATATAAAGCGACCCAGGTGATAGCAGCGTCACGTGGCGAGGAATGACTGCCAGTCAGGCAGACGCGTGGGGCACGTAGTACCAGCAAGAGTGCTGCCCGTTTGCTAGAATGGGGAAATGTAAGCTTGGTGGAGGGCAATTTGTGATGGCCTGGAGGCTCGGCGCGAGCATTTCGGAAACTGCACCACTTGCTGGGTGTTTGAGGAGTGCTGTGATGAGTGTCTACAACATGTAGTGAAACCACATCAAGATATTGTGGGATTACATAAATCATTACAGATTTCGGACGTCGTAGACTGGGCATATTCTGGCAGGCCTAACATCAGACTTTAATGCTGGGCAGGGTACAAGTGTGTCTGAACGCACAGTGCACTTAAGGATGAGCCTCCGCAGCCGTGCATGTGCCATTGTTAACAACACTACATCGGCAATTACGACTGAAATACGCACATGACCATCAGCACTGGACGTTGGCGCAGCGCAAGGGCATTGCATGAGTAGCAGAGAGATTGGGGTGCTGGTGCAATTTTGATATCAAATTGATGTCAAATAGGTATGTGAATTAATTAAACTGATCAGTTAATTCCTCCCCCTGAACAAGCTTACTCCCATCCCCCACAACGCCCACCCCCGCTCTTGGATGACGTCATGTGTTTTGTGAGCCCACACGTGGGCTCCACCACCCCCTTTCGCCCCTCTCCACTGCCTCCCACCTTCCTCCACCTACCCTATTGGCGGGAATTTCGCATTTTGGCGGGAAATTCAAATTTTGTTGGGAATTTCTTTGTCCCCAGGCTGTGCTGAACGAACACTCCACCCACCACCCGGTAATTGGCGGGAAATTAATAAAAAGGCGATACCCTTTCCAGGACTCGAACCCTGGTCCTACTGGATGGAAAGCCCAAGTGACCCTTCGACACATGGAAACTGTCCAGATGCAAGAGAAGGAAGGGTTAGTGTACTTTATTTATTTTAGTTGGGAAACTGATGTAAAGATCAGTCCTAATTGTCTAATTAATGATAAAGATTGGGTCAATTACAAACTATATGCATTACACTACACATGGGCTGCCTAAAATCGCAATATAGCTCAAAAATAGACGATACCATATAACTGGTGATATCCATCTGGGAACAAATTTCACAATACCATTCGAAACTAGTGACAGGCGCACTCAAACTCTACCCTTCACCTACAAGCCAGTGGGAAAAATACTGGGGCATACCATTTTTATTTATTTATTTCCTTTTGGTGGGAAATACATTCAACTGACAAGATGCTGGTGTCAAACAGAGAGGGGTTTAATAAGTGTTTACCTGTAAGCACACTGCTGAGAACTGTATCTATCGCTGTTTGGTGTCAAGAGTTCGCTGCAGACGCCTGCTCAACAGTCAGCATGCAGCCCAGGTAATCAAAGACAATACATGTTACCACAAATGATCGAAAAAATGCACCACTGTTCTAACTGCACTTCGAAATTGTCGTGAAAAAACCAGCACTCGTGATGAATGGATCATAATGCAACACATGTAGTGGGGATAATCGGAGTCCCAAAAGACTGCATATGTGGCGGTAGTTAAACGTGCAATCCCCTCAATAGGCGAACTGCCAAAATTCAAGGCCATCTTATCTCCTCTCATCCCTCCCCTCTGCCTCCCTTCCTCCATCGAACCACTTACAGGGGGGAGGGGGGAGGGGGGGAGGGGGGACGACGACGACGACGACGACGACGACACAGGCTCTTTCAAACTGTCAACTGCTGGCGTTCCAGCCTTGAGGAGATGGTCATTTGCCATCACAAAAGCAGGTATAGTTAACTAAACACTAGGAGATAAATGGTTGCACGCCCCAAGTTCAACTGGTTCGTCTAAAATATAGCAACACAGCTCCGAAACGCTGCCGTCTGCTCGGAGTGCAGTTGTGTCCAACCGAGAATCTATTAAAAAGGAGGACACAATCACGGGGGTAATAAATGTCTTCCTTCCACCAAAATAGGTGCAGTACATTTTATTTTAGTTGCATGAGCAAAATCGGCGACATCCAGCGAGGTGCAGAGACATGGCCACCCTACATAAAATCGGGAAAAAACTTCCTCTAAATTGATGCAAAAATTATCGATCACCACAGAACGTCCTTGTTATTTCGAAACCGTTTACGCAGTAAAGAAAAGGCGTGAATTTAAACTCCGAAGAAAAGACGTTTATGTTAAGCAATTTCCTTCAGCTGGATGGACAAATTACACGACCTGAGAGCGTCTCTCGCATTCAAATCAAAGTTTATAAATAAGCTGTCATGCACATGTGTATTGCAAACATTTCATACATGTGAAATAACATGTCAGAAAAAAAAGACTGTCACTTCTAGAGTCCAGACTATAATGCAGGCTATAATGCAAGTGGTGTCTACTTTATAATTAGACATTATGAAGTATGAAATAAGACAGGACGTGTGGTAACACGCAATCGTGACGATAATAACAAAAACAGTGGTGATTCCTTGAGAATAGATACACTGGATTGCTATTAGTTTTATGAACAAAATTTGTGTAGTTTTGAGAGAACTATCTGCATTCCTTGTAACATAACCTCCTATAAGGCCAGCCGGTGTGGCCGAGCGGCTATAAGCGCTACAGTCTGGAACCGCGCGACCGCTACGGTCGCAGGTTCGAATCCTGCCTCGGGCATGGATGTATGTGATGTCCTTAGGTTAGTAAGGTGTGAGTAGTTCTAAGTTCTAGGGGAATGATGACCTCAGAAGCTAAGTCCCATAGGGCTCAGAGCAATTTGAGCCAACCTCCTATAAGATTTTACCGCATCTCTCTCTTCTGATATGTCGAAAAACAATTACCGTCTACTTGTTGTCATCTAGAACATCACATATAAATGTATCGCCTCATTATAGCTGGAGGCCAGTGATCGAAGTCGTTTGCACAGATCTGCACAAAGTTCTGTCGTCTGTACTGGAGGAAGGCCATATCCCACAGACTACCAATCATGCGAGAGGGTTCTTGTATTGTTCCTTCATAAGCAGTTTAATACATCGTTTTCTCGGTTGTAACACATCAAAAATGGCTCAAATGGCTCTGAGCACTATGGGACTCAACTTCAGAGGTCATCAGTCCCCTATAACTTAGAACTACTTAAACCTAACTAACCTAAGGACATCACACACATCCATGCCCGAGGCAGGATTCGAACCTGCGACCGTAGCGGTCTCGCGGTTGCAGACTGTAGCGCCTAGAACCACACGACCACTCTGGCCGGCTGTAACACATCCAATCAGTGCACACCACCATAGACTTCGCTTTTTCTACCATGACTTAGAGGTCTGTGTCAGCTGCTGCTAAAGCGACATTAACACGTTTTGATCCTTTGGCTCTCAAAGAAAGTTGGACATCGTGAGGTGTAAACTGTACAGCTGCCACAGCACACAGGTTGGTAGAAATAAAACACAGAGGCGATGTTCCTCATTAACAAAGATGTGGAAGACACGCAACGTATGGAAACTGGAAGAGTTTGTGGTATTGTAGAGCGTTTCCAACAGCTATCCGAAGGTGATGACTTGGACACTTAATCTCATGTTCCCCAGCGACAGGGTAGCGGATGTCTCGGTGTTCCATTCGAAGAGCATTGTTCCCTTATTTCACAGTCACGTACAAGATTACTGTTCGAGTGTTGACCATCGCCGGAAGGTGCTGTTCACAACACGCGAGAGATAGTGCAAATAAAAAGAGGTACTGTTATCTTATTTGTGAAAGAAGAATAAAAAATTAAAAATAGACACATGTGGAAGACATCGCACCATATGGAAACGGGACGAGCCTGCAACATTGAGGAACAGCTGTGTGAAGGTGATGACTTCTACATTTAATCCCACGCTCCCCAGCGACAAGTAGCAGATATGCACTGTTCCGCCAAGGCTCCCTCCATCTCAACATTGGCGTGTCAGTCAGTCGTTATACGGTAATCAATAGCGTGACCAGTAGACTCATGGGATGGGAAAGACATTGGTGGTATGGGGCAATGTACGGTAATACATTCCGCAGTTGATAGCGAGATCAGTCTTAGCAATATTACCTGTTGTACTGTAATTTTAACGCCAGTCAGTGACACAGTAGAACACGTCCCAATTTCTGCATCATCGCCAGATCTCCACTATTTTACAAGTACCATATACTAGATTTTCGAATGCAGATAGATGACTGTGCAGTAGAATCGTTCGATCGTTTTGATCAAAATATACCAGTTGTTCCGTAACTGCAACGCCAGCCAATAACAAATGGCTCTAGGAACTATGGGACTTAACATCTGGGGCATCAGTCCCCTAGACTTAGAACTACTTAAACCTAACTAACTTAAGGATATCATACACATATATGCCCGAGGCAGGATTCGAACCTGCGACCGTAGCAGCAGCGCTGTTCCGGACTGAAGCGCCTAGAAACGCTCGTCGACAGCGGCCGGCAGCCAATGACACAGCAGAATACTTTCCAGTTTCTGCATCATCGCTAAATCACCGGTCCACTATTTTGCAGGTACCATATAATAGATTGCGAATGCAGCTAGATGACTGTGCAATACATCCATTCGATCATATACACGAAAGTATACCACACAGCGTCCTATACCGACATCAAAGAGGTTATCTACATATTTTCAGCGCATCGATCATAGAGCAGAATTTACGATTACGAGTGGCGATAATTCCCTGTCTGGACGGGAGCTACAAAGTACTGTCGCGTTCGTAGGATAAAGTCGCAGATTGACGGGTACCTCCCACATTTTCCTTGACCAATCCTTCCTTACCCACGGCAGCCATCCAAAAGCACAGGATCTCCCCAGAGGCGTGCGTGTCGAGGAGGGTTGCACCTCTTATCGGTGTATAGTAGACATGAGAGTGTTGCGTTGGTATAACAGACAATAAAGAAGAAACTAGTTGGTTTATACATGACGGAAGTCAAGACATATGGAGTTTGAAACATTTCACGTAAATCAACTGTGCAATCAATTCTGAAGCATTATTCCACTGTGCAGAGTTAGTACCAGGAAGGTACCGGCATGAGAGAAATGATCATAGAGCATAAACGCACACTCCGATGATTACACGGTTCTGCACCTGAAAATGTTATGTTGTTAAAGCCATGCGGTTTCCACAGTATACGTAATGAGGATTGCAACGCTCTTAATACTCTCATGGAGGACACATGTGTCCAACATCAGACATACAGCCATCCATCCGGCAAGTATATAACCCCAATCACTGCGGTCACAAATTATAAAATGATAAAACTGCTTCCGTCTACACTTTTCCGGTATCCTAGGGAGGCAACGTGAGTGTGTATTCACTCCTTGAACTGCTTATAAATCAACTAGAAGGAAGTCTGGAGACTGTTATTCTGTCTCTTAGCAAATTAATCGATTTTAGACGTCTCTTTAAGTACCCTCAATCACACGTCAGTCGTGCATATTATTAGTAATAGTTGTAGTATCGATTTTGACAGATGCGGCTATGTCTCACTAGGAAATAGAGCGAAGAAGTACTGAATTGAATATTTTCGATGGCTGATACATTGAGGTACCACGCACACATTGCTGCAGGAAAATTCACATAAAGAAGCAGGAGACGTAAAAGTCTTATTGCTGTTATGCTACTGTTATGCACGGCCCTGGTAGGATTCCTCTTGCACAAAGAAATCCTGGCCTCTTGTTAGACAGTTTTGATCATGTGTAGGGTAATATAGCAATTTCCTCCTAACGCCACACCTCTCGGGTATGCCCCCTCACACAATTAAAGGTTATATATGGTGATATATGTGACTTCGATCAATTCTGATAGAGAACACGCTAGGGAATGGCTGAAGTCTGATAAACGCAACGATTCTTCTCTTTAATACTTATGGGATAACATTGTTTGTGAGATCCAGCCATAATTCGGAATCATATACGAGGTGCGGCTAGAAAAAAACCGGACTGATGCTGGAAAAAACATTTATTTACAATTATTTACAATTTCATGTTATCTCCTTCAATGTACTCTCCTCCTCGGTCTCTACACCGCTCCATACGAATTTTCCAGTGTTCATAGCAATGCTGCAGATCATTTTCGGTAAGTCCATACATTACTTCCGTCGTTTTTTCTTTTACTGCTTCAACAGTCTCAAATCTAGTTCCTTTCAAAGCTGACTTGACTTTAGGGAAAAGAAAAAAGTCACAGGGGGCCAAATCAGGTGAGTAGGGTGGATGATCTAAGATGGGAATGTTGTGTTTTGCCAAAAACGTCTTCACTGACAACGCACTGTGAGCTGGGGTATTGTCTTCGTGAAGGATCCATGACTTTTTTCTCCACAAATCGTTCCGTTTTCTCCGTACTCGCTCACGTAGGGTAGCCAGGACGCTAATGTAGTAATGTTGATTCACTGTTTGTCCCTCTGGTACCCAATCAATGTGCACAATCCCTTTGATGTCAAAAAAACAATCATCATTGCCTTGAATTTCGATTTTGACATTCGTGCTTTTTTTTTGGCGTGGAGAACCAGGAGTTTTCCAATGCATCGATTGGCGTTTAGTTTCGGGATCGTAAGTAAAAAACCACGATTCATCGCAAGTAATAACATTTTGTAAGAAGGTGGGATCACTTTCAATGTTTTCCAGGATGTCAGAACAAATCATTCTTCGGCGTTCCTTCTGTTCAATTGTGAGACACTTTGGAACCATTTTTGAACACACTTCGTTCATGTAGAACTTTCATGAAGAATCTGCCTAACACTTTCCTTGTCAACTCCTGTTAACTCAGACACTGCTCTGATTGCTAAACGGCGATCTTGTCGAACAAGTTAACCGATTTTTTCAATGTTTGCATCAGTTTTTGCTGACAATGGTCTGCCAGTGCGAGTGTCATCACTGGTGTCTTCGCGGCCATCTTTAAACCGTTTAAACCACTCAAACACCTGTGTTCGCGATAAACAATCATCGCCGTACACTTGTTGTAACATTACAAACGTTTCACTTGCAGATTTTCCTAGTTTGAAACAAAATTTGATGTTAACACGCTGTTCTTTCTGTACACTCAACATTTTCCGACACACAGACAAAACGTCAACTACTTAAAACAGACGCCACGGGCAGACTGAGTGCAGGAGGCAGATGAAACTCGAGCAGTAGGCGGAGCGAGAGTCACGTGACAGGCCACGCGACTTTCAGCCTTATTGCATTCGTTTTATTGTTTCACCAATACTAGTCCGGTTTTTTTCTAGCCACACCTCGTATATTCGACTGCATGTGTGAGAACACAGTTATGGATCGGGATGCATATATTTTGCCTGTTTAATATGACGCCTGTGTGTAATATTTGTTGGAGTTCCATCATCGTGGATCTTTAACAGAATAAAAGTGGGCGTGGTAGGCTCAGCAGGACGCCGTGGCTTGTTGCTACACTACTGTCCATTAAAACTGCTACACCACGAAGATGACGTGCTACAGACGCTAAATGTAACCGACAGGAAGAAGATGCTGTGATATGCAAATGATTAGCTTTTCAGAGCATTCACACGAGGTTGGCGACGGTGGCGACACCTACAACGGCCGGCCGGTGTGGCCGTGCGGTTAAAGGCGCTTCAGTCTGGAACCGCGCGACCGCTACGGTCGCAGGTTCGAATCCTGCCTCGGGCATGGATGTGTGTGATGTCCTTAGGTTAGTTAGGTTTAAGTAGTTCTAAGTTCTAGGGGACTGATGACCTCAGTAGTTGTCCCATAGTGCTCAGAGCCATTTCAACCATTTTTGAACCTACAACGTGCTGACATGAGGAAAGTTTCAAACCGATTTCTCATACACAAACAGCAGTTGACCAGCGTTGCCTGGTGAAACGCTGTTGTGTTGCCTCGTGTAAGGAGGAGAAATGCGTACCATCACGTTTCCGACTTTGATAAAGGTCGGATTGTAGCCTATCGCGATTGCGGTTTACCATGTCGCGACATTGCTGCTCGCGTTGGTCGAGATCCAATGACTGTTAGCAGAATATGGAATCGGTGGGTTCAGGAGGATAATACGGAACATCTTGCTGGATCCCAACGACCTCGTATCACTAGCAGTCGAGATGACGGGCAGCTTATCCGCTTGGCTCTAACGGATCGTGCAGCGAAGTCTCGGTCCCTGAGTCAACAGATGGGGACGTTTGCAAGACAACAACCATCTGCACGAACAGTTAGTCGACGTTTGCAGCAGCATGGACTATCAGCTCTGAGACCATGGCTGCGTTTACCCTTGACGCTGCATCACAGACAGCAGCACCTGCGATGGTGTACTCAAGGACGAACCTGGTGCACGAACGGCAAAACGCCATTTTATCGGAAGAATCCAGGTTCTGTTTACAGCATCATGATGGTCGCATCCATGTTTGGCGACATCGCGGTGAATGCACATTGGAAGCGAGTATTCGTCATCGCCATACTGGTGTATCACCCGGCGCGATGGTATGGGGTGCCATTGGTTACACGTCTCGGTCACCTCTTGTTCGCACTGACGGCTCTTTGAAAAGTGGACGTTACATTTCAGATGTGTTATGACCGTGGCTCTACCCTTCATTCGATCCCTGCAAAACCCTACATTTCTGCAGGATAATGCACGACAGCATGTTGCAGGTCCTGTACGGGCCTTTCTGGATACAGAAAATGTTCGACTACTGCCCTGGCCAGCACATTCTCCAGATCTCTCAGCAATTGAAAACGTCTGGTCAATGGTGACCAAGCAACTGGCTCGTCACAATACGCCAGTCACTACTCTTGATGAACTGTGGTATCGTGTTGAAGCTGCATGGGCAGCTGTACCTGTACACGCCATCCAAGTTCTGTTTGAACTCAATGCTCAGGCGTATCAAGGCCGTTGTTGCGGCCAAAGGTTGTTGTTCTGGGTACTGATTTCTCAGGATCTATGCACCCAAATTTCGTGAAAATGTAATCACATGTCAGTTCTAGTATAATATATTTGACCAATGAATACCCATTTATCATCTGCATTTCTTCTTGGTGTAGCAATTTTAATGGCCAGTAGTGTGTTATTGTTGAATCTGGACATTATTGTTACGAAATATCGGTAATATAACATGCATCAAAGATGTTATGCTTTTTAGCAGGATGTTTAAACGTGCTTACATCCTCTACAGAATCGCTTTGCGAAAAGTTTTTGGCAATTTGCTGGGTTGTAGCACTATCGAAAATGACGTACAAGCGGTTGAAATCGAGACTTCTCGATTGGTAATATGCATGCATAGTCCCTCCATATATGTATGTGTGTAGAGCCGTCAGCGGTGGACGTTTGCGGTTTGAATGCTTAACTTTGTAACTGTTCGTCTATAAATTACGCCGCTGGGGCTGCGCACTGTCTAGGTACGGGGAGGGGAAACTCTCACGGTCCAGGATGCTGTGTGCAGTCGACACACTGCCAGCTAACGAATGACTTATTACTAGGATAAAAAAGTTCCTGAAACCTACAGTTTGCAGATGTTCTGACGTGTTTGCGGTGGGGGGGGGGGGGGGGGGGGGGCGTATCAGAGTTGGCCGATGTAAACAAAAGTAGCGAAGCTCATTTGGTAAGCAGTAAGAACATATACTTAACGGCGAAAAAGAATATTAGAGCACACATGTCAGCTCCCTTCAAAAATGGCTCTGAGCACTATGGGACTTAACATGTCCACTAGAACTTAGAATTACTTAAACCTAACTAACCTAAGGACATCACACATATCCATACCCGAGGCAGGATTCGAACCTCGACCGTAGCGGTCGCACGGTTCCAGACTGTAGCTCCTAGAACCGCTCGGCCACTCCAGCGGGCTGTCAGCACCCTGTTGGAGATCCCTACACGGTAGAGCGGAAGTGAGACGAACGTGCAGAACTATGTCAGACTTAAGTGCGTCACTTTATGAGTCTGCAGACCTGCTCTCTGATGTGCCAAAGCAGTGCGCGGATTTGTTTGCAGACTACGAGTCTCCATTATGCACCATTTGCAGAGCCTCATCTAGGTATGAGAAGAATGTTACTACACTTTTCATAACCGTTCTATCAAAAATGCGTGCATGTAGATCATCACGAAGAGGGGAATTCTTAGGGATTTTTAAAAGGCAGGTGTATCGAACACCAAATAACCTCGCATAAAATCAAACAACGCATGAGAGTGCCTGCAGTATGACCGTATACCTACGGTAAAATATCAAACATATTTCCATATCCTGCAATGCCCTCCTCATATTTTTGTTTTTATTTTTTAATTTTTGTTCACCAATACGATAATAGTGTCTCTGTTTTATTTGTACTACCTCGCACGTGTTGTGAACAGCACATTACAGCGGTGGTCAGCACCGGAACTGTAATCGTGTATATGATTGTAAAATGAGGGAACAATGCTCTTCGAAATAAAACACTGAGACTTCCGCCACCCTTTCGCTGGGGAAGATGAGATTAATTGTACAGGTTAGCTGTTGGAAGCGCTCTACAATACCCTAAAGTCTTCCAGTTCCCATGTGTTACGTCTTCCACATTTTTGTCAATGAGAAACATCGCCTCTGTGTTGTGGCAGTTAAGATGTTAAGAGAGACGAGCAGAGAATGTCTTTTACTTTTTAAACCAAGTAATATACGGCAAAGCACCGGATGTACGATTCTGAGGTACAGGTCTGGTCAGACGGAAAACGTTAACAGGCTCTCGTTCTTAGCTAACAAAATATTGTAGACAGAGACAAGATTGATGAAAATTCCTAAATTAAACACAGTGTAATTTTTCTGCTTGAGCTACGAGCGACGAAGCTTCTATACAGTTAAATATCGAAGCCATTGAAGGTAATCTCTGAACTCCTATATCCCAATCCGAGAATACATTTCGGCACTGGAACTGTCATGTGCTACTTTCATAACGAAGCGATCAACAACGGAATCCGCGAAAGCCGCGCAAGAAACCACGTTTTCTCCTCTTCTTTTATGACGTGCTGTTTTGCATTTCGCCAGCCTCCAGCAGTGACGTGTGGCAAAGCTTCGTGCATTAGTTCCAGTACTTATGGCAGCTTAAATGTCTCATTATTTCTCGCGGCAGATCCCTTAACTTGGCTCCAGAGCAATTTATTGGGTTCAGATTCAAGCGGTATCTGACAAGCGGAAAAATGCAGCATGGGTACAGCGCGCTCGACGCCGTGAAAATGATTGCTTTCCAATTTCTACAACGCTTATTTCTCTGACTCGAGTGAGACCACATCTGTGGTACAAAACAATGGACCTAGTCCAAGCAAAGAGTACCTGACTTTCATTTTTCACCCAAAAAATTAGCTGTCTATTATTTGCTCAGCTTTCATAAAGGTGTATTAAGAGTGTTTTATAAAATGCAGACAATTAATATTTGCATTGGAAACTGCAATTTTGCGTCCAATACCTAATTAGAAACAAGAAGACATGCATTTTTCGTAAAAATGATGATTAAGTAAGTTTTAATTGTCATATATTCGATGACCCTCACATTTAAATGACGTCGGGATTCGAACTGAACGAAACTTAGACAGACCACAGCAAGATTTGAACCAGCGATCCACACAGTAGGCTACGCGATTACTAGACGCCAACGCTACCGATGTTTTATTCTGAACGGACGTCACATGACACCTGTTCGAGTTGATTGTTGAACACTTCACTAATTTCTTTTTACTTAGACAGGCCAGCTACTCCTTTGAACGAACACGTTGAGCTACATTCCTGGTTGATAAAGGCACACATTTCACATCAAGATCCACCTTATCTTTACTGAATGCAGTTTCTTGAAAAACTTCACTGCTAATTTCCTTGTAATTTTGTGAAAACATTAAGAACACTTGTTTCTCGCCATTTTTAACGGTGTTCCGCCCGCGTATTTCACTACGAAACAGGAAGCAGTACTGGCCATTTGCACACCACGTGTTAACAGCGCGACAATCAGAGCACGACTAGATTTTAAAGAGGCTACGACTGTACACGACTTTTGAAAGAAAAACTACATAGCTAAATTATAATTAAGAAAACATTGATGGCTGTTAATACAGTACAATATCTAAAAGTTTCATTTCTGTGATACGATAATAAGGTATCTTAACACATAAGATGGACCAACTTCCAAGAGCGAAACAAAACCAATGTACGCGTGCTATGGCTGCTCAACGCCCTTCGCGTTTGCTTTTGTTTGCGTCAGGTTTATTCTTGCGATGAACGAAGTACAGAAAGACTAACAAAATTTTGTACATGGCTTCACGTTCAGAGACCGTGAATAGTTACAATTGAAAGAAAAACAGCCCTCGGTCACTATATTTAAACGAATTAACCGGTTTTCAACACTGCTAGGAGTGTCTTCCTCAGAATTTAAATCAAAAAATGGTCTATGTTCTATAACATGGTCACAGAATTATGACTGAAAACGTATGGTAGAGTATAAGTACAGAATTATCGTACTTATATGTCATTTATAAAAGAATAAATATGCCAAAAGGGCATTAGTCATAAAGATATTCAAGATAAAGAAAACTGTGATGGCGAGCCACTAAGGGCTGCTCGTTACTTGCGTGGTGCAGGTTGCAACCTGCCATCACAGTTTTCTTTATCTTAAATATCTTTATGACTAATGCCCTTTTGGCATATTTATTATTTTATAAATGACATATAAGTACGATAATTGCGTACTTATACTCTACCATACGTTTTTAGTCATAATTCTGGGACCATGTTATACAGGGTGTTACAAAAAGGTACGGCCAAACTTTCAGGAAACATTCCTCACACACAAAGAAAGAAAATATGTTATGTAGACATGTGTCCGGAAACGCTTACTTTCCATGTTAGAGCTCATTTTATTACTTCTCTTCAAATCACGTTAATCATGGAATGGAAACACACAGCAACAGAACGTACCAGCGTGACTTCAAACACTTTGTTACAGGAAATGTTCAAAATGTCCTCCGTTAGTGAGGATACATGCATCCACCCTCCGTCGCATGGAATCCCTGATGCGCTGATGCAGCCCTGGAGAATGACATATTGTATCACAGCCGTCCACAATACGAGCACGAAGAGTCTCTACATTTGGTACCGGGGTTGCGTAGACAAGAGCTTTCAAATGCCCCCATAAATGAAAGTCAACAGGGTTGAGATCAGGAGAGCGTGGAGGCCATGGAATTGGTCCGCCTCTACCAATCCATCGGTCACCGAATCTGTTGTTGAGAAGCGTGCGAACACTTCGACTGAAATGTGCAGGAGCTCCATCGTGCATGAACCACATGTTCTGTTGTACTTGTAAAGGCACATGTTCTAGCAGCACAGGTAGAGTATGCCGTATGAAATGATGATAACGTGCTCCATTGAGCGTAGGTGGAAGAACATGGGGCCCAATCAAGACATCACCAACAATGGCTGCCCAAACGTTCGCAGAAAATCTGTGTTGATGACGTGATTGCACAATTGCGTGCAGATTCACGTCAGCCCACACATGTTGATCGTGAAAATTTACAATTTGATCACGTTGGAATGACGAAACTAAAATGAGCTCTAACATGGAAATTAAGCGCTTCCGGACACATGTCCGCATAACATCTTTTCTTTATTTGTGTGTGAGGAATGTTTCCTGAAAGTTTGGCCGCACCTTTTTGTAACACCCTGTAGAATATAGACCATTCTTTGATTTAAATTCTGAGGAAGAGACTCCTAGCAGTGTTGAAACCCGGTTAATTCGTTTAAATATGGTGACCGAGGGCTGTTTTTCTTTCAATTGTACAGAAAGACTGTACGTCGATTTCCGTGGACTGCGTTGAAATGCTATGAGCACGCTATCGACAGTTCCGTTACTCTCTCTGAGTCAGCAACACTGCCAGAGTTATATTAGAAGAAATAAGCCCTCGGTCACAAATATTAAGTCAAAATTGACCAGGTTTCGACGTTACTATGAGCATTGTCTTCAGAATTAAACTAACTGTTCTAAAACATATTAAGTATATAATACATTAATAAAATTAAAGTTTGTACTGACTGGAAAGCCGGCCGCGGTGGTCTAGCGGTTCTAGGCGCTCAGTCCGGCACCGCGTGACCTCTACGGTCGCAGGTTCGAATCCTGCCTCGGGCATGGATGTGTGTGATGTCCTTAGGTTAGTTAGGTGTAAGTAGTTCTAAGTTCTAGGGGACTGATGACCATAGATGTTAAGTCCCATAGTGCTCAGAGCCATTTGAACCACTTTGAACTGAC
Organism: Schistocerca serialis cubense; assembly: GCF_023864345.2. Classification (NCBI taxonomy): domain Eukaryota; kingdom Metazoa; phylum Arthropoda; class Insecta; order Orthoptera; family Acrididae; genus Schistocerca; species Schistocerca serialis. Next base: position 466,823,835 of record NC_064646.1, on the reverse strand, counting down.
TGGAAAGAGTTGCAGTACTTACAAGTCACATTAAAAAAATCTAAGCCAGAAAGGCGACGTCGTGAATAGTTGTAAATAAGATGGCGAGCCGCTAAGGGCTGCTCGTACTTGAGCGAACAAGGGATGTTTCTAGCACAGTTCTTTAGAAACAAATTTTTATAATCACGGAAAGATTTGATGTTCACTCTGAATACATGACAAGAAGAGATACAGAATCGTGTTCCAAAACTCGAGACTATTGTTCATCCTCTGGTACTTGCAGTAAACATGACTGTTGTGTTTGCCCGCATACAGCCGAGGTGCGGTACGCGTCAACTCGTGCCACGTTTCGGAAGGGAAGGGAAGTGAAGGGTAGGGCCTGGAGACGAGTCGGGAACTGGAGGACTGCTAATGAGGGGCGCGTCTACGCCAGTATCGACAGCGGCAATCCGCCACAGCTGCTCGGTGGGGCGCGCCTCACTCCACCGTCTGCCGGGCTGGAGGGTGAGGGGTAGCGAGGGACGAGAGGGCAATGTCGACAGGCGCAACGCTGCCGACGTGTCTGTTTCTCCACCAGGCGTCTGCAGTAGAGATGGGCAAACTCGTTCATCCTTGGGAACTAGTTCACTGCTGATCGTTCTTTTTGGGGAACCGTTCATTTTTACTCGTTCACCGTTCATTTGTGCTTGGTGTATGGTTCTTACGAAAAACTGAAAACTAGTAGTGTAGGTGACTGAAGGATGGAGGGCACCAAGAGGGGGCACTTGCCTCCCCCCTGCAGTATAGAGATTTTATTAATTACAGTATTCTACATACTTTTAGAGGTAATTTCTGTGATTCTGCAGAACCTCTCGTTTAGCCAACCGTAGCCTTGTGTGGCTGATCGCAGGGAAATAATATAGGGTGGCGCACAGAAAACCGTCCCCGAGTACAGGCTGCTCGCCAATTACGGACGATGTGTTGACTGTTACGAGCAGATACAACAAACAGACAAACATGTAATAATTAGGCAGTGAAGAAATAACAAGCTAATGCAAGCAACAATTCCGAAACAGTCGATGACGATGTGTAGAGAGCTGGAGAAGAGAACATGAAAATCTCACGCGGCGTGCGTGGGCTATAGCTCATGTAGTCTCGTAAACCTGTTGGTGGCTGTTTCCCGACCTAATAGACCACAAGTGTCTTGTATAAAATTCTTCGTTTCGACTTCCACTACATAGCTATGCTACGTTGTAAACAATAATCATTTACACCCTATACATACTTCACGTTGTCTCTGAGTTCGTAGGCGAAGTAGAGACTTTATGGAAGCACAAAATAAAATGTGGTTTTCTCATACTTGCGTCACACGCTTAGTAAAAATTACGTTTTTATGTCGCATTATTAAAGTTAATGCAGCAATAATAATAATAATTAAGTTCGGAGTAATAAAGTTTTTGGTTTGAAAGCTCGTTCTGAACAAATGTTTTTGAGATAATAAGTAAATACGATTTTATGGCAATCTATGTCTTTTCAAATGGAGAGACACCGCATTTCCTACTGAGCCAAAATGACCCACAACCTACTTTTTTTTTCAGTGAAACCAAACTCGCAGGTAATGCAAATTGGAAACAACCAAACTTAAAAATAATTAGAGCCTTCCTAAATGTAATGTTTTGTATGTGAAAGATACACGAAAATAGTTTTATATGAATTTTCTTCTACTAAAAATTAAGCAAATTATTGAAAGTTAGCTGCTAAATCAAGTCGATGAAACCAAAAAAATATATGAATAACAAAAAAGCTTGCCTTGTTATAAGTATGTCTTCTGCTGTTCATCGATATAATGAAGTGAGCTGATTTGCCCTTTTGTTACCTAAAAAGACGTACTTATTACATACAACGTAATTTTTATGTAATTTCCGTAACTATAAAATACTTTTTGACTACCGGTCGTGGACGCAAGTGCAAGAACAGTTTGGAACACATGTAAAACGGGCGAGCGCAGTGAACGAAACGAACTGGATACTGAACTAAATAGGAGCAGTCGGTAGTGGAACTGAGACAGGTGGTCATGTGAAGAACAACGAGTGCGGCCGAGGGAGACCGAGACTGAGACGAGCACGCGACCGAGGCTGGAACGAGAACTGCCGAAGTGACCGCCGCGACCGAAGTGAACTAGTGAACTATGAACCGATCGTTCCTCGTTCCCGGGAACTATAAGTAGACCGCCGCGACCGAAGTGAACTATGAACCGATCGTTCCTTGAAATTCGTTCCTCGGTCCTTTCGTTCATCTTGGTGAACCGTTCCTTTGCACCTATTCGTTCGCGAACTACACATCTCTAGTCTACAGCTGTGAGGACTGTACCAGATGTACACGTAATTCAAGTGTGGCTAGGTTTCTTCAGTAAGTGACGGGGTAAACGCCAGTTCACACAGGCCGTCGTGTCAGGCAACGTCTCGTCAAAAGACACCGCAATGCCTTTCAGATGGCAGCATCCACACAGTTTTGACAGGCGACGTCATCATCCGTTGTTGATCACGTGACTCTGAAGGTCATTTGTTCAAATGGTTCAAATGGCTCTGAGGACTATGGGACTCAACATCTTAGGTCATAAGTCCCCTAGAACTTAGAACTACTTAAACCTAACTAACCTAAGGACATCACACACACCCATGCCCGAGGCAGGATTCGAACCTGCGACCGTAGCAGTCCCGCGGTTCCGGACTGCAGCGCCAGAACCGCTAGACCACCGCGGCCGGCGGTCATTTGTTCCCAACACGCAGCCGCGTGCTGTTTTCCTTACTTCGTTTCGTCGTGCTTCTCTTGATTGCTATTACTTGTTATTCTAAGTCTTTGTCATTCATTATTTTTGTACTTGTTGTAAATTGTTTGCTTCGTTATTTCTTTCTTTTAAATGTGTAATCTTGTAATGAATGATGAAAGTGTAATTGAAGCAATTAGGCATCATCTGAATTGTGCTACATGAGCATTATAAATTATGTGCTCTCTGCTACATTTATGAAGTGGATTTTTGTACATACCGGAATTTAATATTTTACAATGAAATGAATTGCGATAAGGCTGAAACTTAAAGTGAAGAATGCTGTGAATACAGTTTCATTGACTATTAAGGGAGTGAATTTGTTTGCTGTCAGGCGTTTGTAGTGTTTGAGAAAGTAATGGATTGAAATATTCACTCACTGCGAAAGTGAGCAAAAGCTTTTTTTTCTTAAGAATACATCAAATAATGTATCACAGTTGTTTATTTAAATATGCGTGTGTGGCAAGCAGTCTGGGTTGTGTGTGCAACAGTTTTGCAAGCAACAGTGGTCAACATTTATATGATTTCGCCAATTAACCCCAGTTCAAATAAGACACTTATTAAAAGCCAAGAACAAGACGGAAAGAAAACCTATAAATCCTGAAGGGAAAGATATTGAGGGAGATATGACTATTGCAGAAAAATTTGCTCTGGACTGGCAACTAAACTGGCCCTTAAACAAACCGATTTTTCACGGAGTGTGCAGGGAGATCATAACAATATGTTCCTTTTAATTTTGGATGCAATTTGACTTATCAAATGAAAAAATTGGTGCTCCGAATTTCTAAAATATTTATAAAATGCAGGTTCCTTTTCCTCAAATTTCTTGTAGAGTGTGTGAAATTCCCCTTCTGTACAACGTAATGACAGTTTTCGGATCTACACACTTTTTTACGTTTTTTCGCAATTCTGTCTTCCTTGTCTTATATACGAGCTATCCCTACAAGCTGCAAACGGTTTGAGCCGATGAACGTCATTTGTGTACAAATTTGAAATCCAGCATTCGTTTATGTAAGCTACCGCATTGTGAATGTGCACTTCCCGCGTAAAAAGAATTCAGAACCATCTTGCGAAGATCGCATTTCCCGCGAAAAGACAGCTGAGGACAGCCATGCGAGTTGAGATCACGTGTCTTGAATTGACTCGATCTGCCCTGACAGTGTGAGCTGGCTTTAAGTCTTCCCTGCACCGCGCAGGCTCCAGTTCTGGAATTTTGTTTTAAGGGAATTAGGGTGGGCTTGGCCACACATATTGCTTGCTACGCACCCACTTTCAACTGATATCTGTCGTTAAATCATTGTACCCAAAAACAGTTTTTCATTTAACCAAACACACCAATCGGAGGACTCCAGATGCGGGAGGCACAGTGTATAGGAGATCACAAATCACCACAATGTGACGAACATTCGATTTGTTGCCAACAAGGTTACTGAATGTTTTGACGAAGTCTCAGTGAAATTACACAATGCTGATGATGATGCTATAGCTGGTTTCATTAACTGTCACAGCGACGCTAGGGTAGACAAGAAATTTGGTGTCAGTGGTGAAAACCATATATTTTGGGTGTGCAGCCTGTAACTTTCAATGAAAAAACAGTATCGGATGGGGAATTTCAAAGAATACCAGTCTACTGAATCTCATTTTCCGAAAACCCTCAAAAACAGTAAAATTTTCACCCAAAGATATGGAGATGTATGGTCAAATACTACAACTGACCAGTGGACACTGGACACCAGGAACCTATGCAGTGCGAAATGTACAAACATTAAAAAACCATCATCACTGTATCAGACGGTCAGTATAGCAGTGGTGGTGCAGTTGACATCCAACACGAAAGCAGTCAGCTTCTTTAGTATATATACTACGGCGACCCCAATGAGATAATAGATCGACTATGACTGCTCATGGCTACTGCAGGCAATAACGCACATTCGAATGAAGTAGTCTCAATAATTTCAGAGCTTAGAAAGAGGGATATATTCGAATGAATATGGAGACAGTAGTTTGAGAACTGCACAAACCAGCTCTCAAAACGTACCGTGGTAGGCATGTTATGGGTCAAGGTTTGGATGAGTCATGGCAGGCTGGTCTTGTAGACATCAGGGAATATTCACATAAGAATAATGAATTCAAATATATTTTAATAATTATTGACACATACTCCAAATTTATCTGGGCATTAGCCGTTAAAAAATGGGGAGAAATGTTGCAGATGTGTTTGAGTGTTTGTTGCAGACAGGAACGAATCGATGCCCAGACATCCTCCAAACGGATCATCGTGGAGAGTTTCACAGTAGGTATTTCAAGACCATGATGCAGCGGTATGGAATATATCTCTACTCAACATTCACCCACCTGAAGGCGAGTATCATGGAACATCTGAACAGAACAATAAAAGGTTAAATGTGGATGCGTGTTAATCTTCGCAGCTCACACAAATTGACAGATATCCTCCCAGAAATAGCTGCACAATATAATGGAACCAAACATAGCATAATAAAATTGAGACCAATGGATGTTCATGTTAATGGACTCATGGATATGGTGTACTATTGTATTAAAATGTAAACAGAAATTTAATGTAGGTGGTTTGATATTTATCTCAAAACATAAGACAGCATTTGGGAAATCATACCTCCCAAATTATTTGATATTCACAGTTTCCAACGAACAAATTCTAGAACTGCATCTTGTGTGGTCAGCAGTGACACCGAAATTTCGGGATGCTTTTACACTGAGGAAATGCAGAAGAGCTCAGAACCACATGTATTTCTCATAGAGCGTGTCATAAGATATGGAGAGAATAGAACGCTAGTTAAATGGCTTGGTTTTCGTGCGACACAAACAGCTGGACTGACGCTAATGGTTTGCTATATAATAGGGTGTACAGAACACAACCAGCACAGTAGCATAATATACGTGATAGGCGACCTATTGTAGGAGGCGGTGGTATTCTCGACAACCTAACCAATGAATTGCACGTTCCAGGGTATAATTACTGTGGACCTGGAACAAAGCTTCAAAACCATTTGGTTGTGGTGATAAGGGGATTAACCTACTTTGGAACATGACATTACATGCTCAAAACATAACTATTTTGCAGGAAGTCACATCGCAGATCGAATTTTAGCTGATAAAGCCAAGGAAATACGTGCGAGAAAGGATATTGGTATAGGATAGCGCATCGTAGCAATTGTAGTTGATAAAACCACGCGTGATAAAATTAAGTTGGGCTTAGGGATGTAAATTTCTAGCAAGTCATGAATGCTGCACATTGTGCACTGAAGACAAGATCAACAAGAAAAAGAAGCCAGGGCAGAAGTGTTTAAAATACTGTATCCTGACAGCAATGTATGCTGCTAAAAGTGACCTCAAGCATAAAAGACCGGTTAATGCATCCCAGGGTTCTGCCAATACCCAAGACATAGGGTGGAATTATCCCCTTCTTCATTTCTGCTCTTGCAGGTATCTCGGCGACGGATTCACTGGCTGGCGGTGTTGCGGCTATTGCCAGAACAGTGAAGAATGAACAGAACCCCCAGGAGCAGCTATCAGAAGCAAGAAGACATAATTACATCATGTAAGCAGCAGCCATCGGAAAAGCTATTCTACAGGGAAGACCTCTTACAAGTACAGATCTGCTGAAGTTTGTCACGAAAAAATTCAGCATTCCAAGATTCCGGGATGTTTTTAAGAGGGATACACTAGCGAAGACTATGTGGAAATCTGGAGAATGTGGAATTGCGGTGAATCGGGAACCCGTTGGGTGGCGTATGATAAGGAAAATACAAATGACGTATACTATTTCGACTCATCTGGAGAGTTACAGCAGCCAGAAGAGTTACAACGATACTTCACAGGCAGAAGACTTGTGTTCTACAATTTGTATCCCTACCAAGACTTTAATTGGTACTTAAGTGGGCATCTGTGCATCATGTTCCTCCTAACGTTTACGAAGAGCCATATATATAAGGAGATGCACAAAGCATCCATCCGTCAGTCAAGGTTCAGATCCAATGTCGTATAATCTAACTTTAAAAGAACGGTTGTCACTATTATGCGCGAATTATTTCCCACCGATTGATTTAAGTAACAGGGAGTGGAGTATTGCACTGATTGGACTGGAGACTTACAATTGCATTCTGAATATTACAGTGGCTAACAATAAACTTCATCTGGAAATTAGTGGTGGAAAAGAAATTGTGGAAACAGAACCTGGTGCGTATGATATTGACAATTTAAACGACGTTTTAAAACGGTCTGGAAAAGGGATTACTCTAAGTGCAAACATCAATTCACTTAATACGGAAATAAAGACAGTGAGTGCAATGATTGACTTCACCCAGAAAGGATCCATAGGACGACTACTGGGTGAACCGTGATTTATTTTCAAAGAATTTTCTTGAGAATTTATTCTACTCACTAGCGATTCATCAAGAACATTAATACATTTAATCACACTATGTGAGCATTGAAGTAGTTGCCAGGGAGTAACTGATGAAATCATAAGCAAACTCCTTTTTAACAACTGCTAATTTATTCACTTTAATGGTGCCTAAACCATTTTTTAAAAGAGACAGATTTAAAATTATAATCAGAAAGCACCCCCTAAATATCAAGTTACAATTTATTCAGAGGCAGAAAGAAACAAATTTTTTACTGTATGAGCTTTCGGGCTGAGAACCTTGCCACTCCGTGTTGACATGGCCATAGTTACGACCGCTCACAACAACCTCTGAAAGACTACACTGGCGCAAATCTGCAACACACCAGATTACTTTAAACTAAAATCTTTAACAATTCACACAAGCACACAAACTATGCACCCCGTAGGAGGGATGGAAATGGTACAAAACACTAAAATTAAAATATTAACTTTGCCACCGAAGGTGCAACTTGATTTTAACTTCTATGAAAAGTCTTACGGTGGAAGGGTGGCAACTTTATATACTAAAATGACCATGTAAATAAAAGCCTATGAAATGCAATCTTATATAAAACTATACAAGTTTGGCCAAACGAGTTAACGTGCTCTACAGTATACAAATACCGCCTCAGAAGATGATAGGCAAGATAAAAATATATTTCAGGAATTAGGCCTTTACACTCCAAATTCGATAGCCACCGAATCCGACCAACATAACAGAAGCAGCTACTAACGTACGGCAGATTGATAGGGAGATTACCGAACAACCAGAACCGCAGGTTGCTCTAACCCACTCCTATTCCACAAGGGAAAAACGGACCACCCAATACATAAATAACCACCCAATTCATAAATAACCACCTTCCCGCGGGTGGGCAAACGGAGAAGAATGTTGGGACGACCCCAAAACAAAGCGGTTGGTGACCTCACCAAGAAAACAAGTAGAATTTAACAAGTAAATGAAACAACATATCACCAATAACTTCTAACAGTCTGCGATTTCTGGAGAAGATCTGGCGCAGCAGCCCCAAATCACTCTCCCGAACCGTCCGCTGCCAGCCGCTTCAACGGACGCAGGAAAGCGCGCCGATCTCCCGTCTCACGGCGTCGCAGCTCGCACCGGCCAGACCGATGTCGTGGGCTGACTCCTGTTGCTCTCATGTAGACCGCGAAGCCACTACCCCTCGCTATACGGCGCGGCCCACTGGTCTCAGGTGGCGACCTCACATGCGCCGACGCTCAAGGCGGACAAGTCATCTTGTGTCTCAGTGCGCGACCGACCGACCGATCGATCCAACCGCCAATGACCATTGCCTCAGCAACTCGAGCAGACTGGCGGCCTAATGCGTAGACTCAGATGCAGGAACTAAGCCCCGACCGGGCGACCACTCGCTGATTTCTCTTACTGGCGGAGTGGAAAGACTCTCATTTATCCCGCTTTTAATATTGATCCGAACGATAGACATACTAGCACTCCAGACGACAGACAGACACTAACTGCCACACAAATTCGGACGAGAGACAGACTAGCAAACTGTGGACGAGAGACTGACCCAGACTGACTCCAGACTGACCGACTGGCGAGCTCATAGCGCCCCTTAAATGCACGTGAACAGACAACCTTTCCGCTTTCCCACCACAGGGAGACACCACAGCTGCGATTGCCACAGCGGCGCTACTGCGAGAAACGGAGGCGACTGCTTCACACTACGCGCTGTGGCGCGCCCTTCAAAACAGCAATTTTTACCACGGCTCACTGGGTTTCACAAATGGACACGTTTTGAGGAACGACCTAATAAATTCTACAGATCAAACCAGTCAGTGGATATACTCATTGTCAGTATAGTTCGTGTCGAGTGTAACATCGCAACAAACTCTTACCTCAAAAACAGATTGATTCATACAGTTTACAGATTCTTCCCATCAGTGGGAATAGTGTATAAGATCGTTGAGACCCCTACCAACACTATTTACCTCCCAGTAGCAGGCCTTGGACTATCTAGAGCTGCATATTGTGGATCAGGATAATCAAGTTGTCGATTTTGGCAGCGAGGAAATCATTGTACAGTTACATCAAAATCGGAAGCAGCAGTAACCTTTGTAACACCCCACCCGTCACTTATCTGGTTTTGGGGTGTGTTCACCCTAGCTAATTGACTAACAGATCAACAGAGAGTGCAAAACTACCACAATATCGGATAACACAAACAAAGTAATAAGACCCTGTGACTCCTGATTGAACTGCGGTGGCAGTGTTGACATTAATTGATTCAGAATTGATCCCTTTTAATTAAAAAGGGGTGCACATTGATGTTATATTCAGATATTGAACACCAGATGCAAATGTTGAACATAAAATTAATTAAGAAAGTGACTTGGGATTTCAACTACTTGATTGAAAACAGATGCAGTCGATTAGCACAAATTTATTTTAACTCACGACCTTCAGTCATCACATTACATGAGTCTCCTAACAGGCAGTGGGAATAAATTGCGTTCACATGGAGTAAAGCGCGATAAATCAAAATTAGTTCCTATCGACTGACCCAGGCGTAATGCGAAGAGTGAGAAGAATTCTACAATACACGGCCCATGAAACCCTCGTGGAAACTTTGCCGACGTGATCCAACAAATTAATCAGTGGCCTAACTCAAGCCGGAGCGGGCGCAATATCACCGAATTCAGCGTGGCGGGCCGGCGTCGTTGTGCGGACGTCGGCCGGCCTCGTGGTGCTGCAAGGCTGTGCTCATCTATTCACTCCTAGCTATTTTGCTCTGTACATAGCTGAACGAAAACTTTCTATCTCCAAGCTCAATCGTTCCGTTTGCTAAGTCCTAAACTGCAGAGATGCTCACTCTCTCTCAGGCAAGCTGAGTAAAGAACGTCACGTCCGGACTCTAGGCAAGTTGGGAATGGAAGACCTCTATGGAGACATCTGCCAGTCCGATCTATGCCTCGGTTTTCCCTCCAGCAAAATCACTTATGGCAATTGCAGTGCAAGTCACGTTAATTATGCGTCGCTTCCCAGCGCCGACCAATGCCTGCTCTGGGAAGTGAACAAATTGCGAAAAAAATTTCCCTTCCTCTCAACTTCTGCTATTTAGCTCTTCCCAGGCCACTCATCAAGGTTAGCATCTGCAAAAAACACCAATTTTTCTGAAATTCTGACTCCCAGGAGAGTACTTCAAATTCTTTGGTCCCATGTTCCCATCAGAGGCTGGCGTATTTCATTCTGTCGCTCTTCGCCTGATTTACTTCAGACTCTGAGGACCATGAATTCAGCATGCAGTTGCTATAGTCACGGACACGCATATTTCGGCCTCTGTTGACCGCTCCACCGTAGCTTTGCCCGGCTTTCCCGCATGTTTCAGTGAAAACGGGACAACGGACATTTATCAATAGGCATACAAGTTCTCCATCTGTTCACAGGCAGCTTAGCCTATTGTCGCTTCCCTTCGCCGCTCCCCAGCTGCACGCTGCCACCCGGCCATGGTCAACTCTGAATACTTCCCTGGGATAAACTAGCCTCCAGTAAATCGACGCATTTCCACAAAGTTTTCATGTCGCATGAATTACTTTAAAACCATAAAAAAAATGGTTCAAATGGCTCTGAGCACTATGGGACTTAACATCTATGGTCATCAGTCCCTTAGAACTTAGAACTACTTAAACCTAACTAACCTAAGGACAGCACACAACACCCAGCCATCACGAGGCAGAGAAAATCCCTGACCCCGCCGGGAATCAAACCTGGGAACCCGGGCGTGGGAAGCGAGAACGCTACCGCACGACCACGAGATGCGGGCTTTTAAAACCATCGCCCAACATTAATTATTCCAATACGTCCATACTCTACCCTCTACAAGATGCGTTGTGCCTTGTCAGTCATTTTTGTTCAGCCCTACTGTTCGCTCTACATGAGTTCAGTGATCTTTAATTTCATGTAAGGGGTATAGTCCTTGCCATCTTACATAGCCCCTCTCTTCAAATCAATTTTGTAGTACAGGTGATGATGAATCCTATGGTGTTACCACTGCCGGCCGGTGTGGTCGTGTGGTTCTAAGCGCTTCAGTTTGGAACCGCGTGACCACTATGGTCGCAGGTTCGAATCCTGCCTCAGGCATGGATGTGTGTGATGTCCTTAGGTTAATTAGATTTAAGTAGTTCTAAGTTCTAGGGGACTGATGACCTCAGATGTTTAGTCTCATAGTGCTCAGAGCCATTTTTTCGTTACCACTGTGGTTCCAAATTAATATCTCCATAACTGGTATCTTAATCAATTTGTGTGATTAGTTACAGGCTATTGATTACCACTGCCTCCTCACTGATGCAAACTCCCACTCACTCCTAGGGTACCTGCCTTCAATGACTGGATTTACTGTTAAAGACGTGGTCATTATTTAGCCTTAATTTTACTTTAATCTCTGCCGATTCCTGAGACAATTATTGGTCAGAGTACCCAAAAGAAAACTGCTGAGTTGACCACCGTCCCCGTCGATTCAGGGCGTGGTCTGCATGCCATCACCATCGTCAGCTGTGTGCTCCCCTCATTGCTGTCGTTCTTGTTCCTTACAAACTGTGTGTGGTGTGCCAGGTGGCGTAGCTTCAGCTCCCTCTTGCTCAGTTACGCCGCCTTAACACACTAAGACAACTAATTTTAGTACATGGACAGTGCTCATGTTTAACGATAAGTACCATACATTTTTTTTACGTTTGATTGAAGACAATGAAATTGTCTCATTACAAAAGGAATGATTTTTCTTGTTTGTAAATCAACTTCAGGATCAATTAAAATAGAGGTGTAACAGAACTTTTTTATACATAAACATAAAAATGTACAACACAACTTGCTACATAGTCGTTCACACACACACACACATACACACACACACACACACACACACACACACACACAATCAAGGCATAGGGAATCAAGATTATCTGTACAGGATCCCATCACCATTTCTAACTACCAATTCCTACGACTAAAACGGTGTTGGCCAACCCGACTACATATCTACTCTTTACTACTTTTTATATTTAATCTTGTTTTTTCTTCTGAATTCCCTGTGTGGCAGACGTCCCTCTTATTGTGCCTGCGAACATGTATAAAACACAACAAACTTAGACATGTGTCAGTCTTACCACGATTTTTTTGTTGGAAGTTTGGATAGCGTCCTTTATCGTGTTCTTGTCTCCTCTATTTTCTTCCCGTTTTCTCCTTTTGTCACGAATGGTTTCATAAGGCCTGTGAACATGTTTCGGATTAGCAATGTCACAATGGCAAACACAAATTTAGCTCACTGCTCACGCTCGCAGTTGTTACACTACGTTGGTATCAACAGGTATATCTGGCCGTTGTTACACTATGTTGGTATCAACAGGTATATCTGGCTTGTTAATGCTGCTGTTCGCTCTGTTGATGATTACATCCGGTTCATTTTAACATGCACTGGGTGCGCTAATTCACGCAACTACGCATAGCTGTCCACCTCTTACGTATTCAGAGGCATACGAGATGCGTCGGTGCATCCTCGTAACGACCTACGGGACTGGCCGCCTTAAATATGTTCTCCAATAACGGAGATACAATTACGGTGAACCTTCCTGTAACTTACAGAGTCCCTAATCTACACTCCTGGAAATTGAAATAAGAACACCGTGAATTCATTGTCCCAGGAAGGGGAAACTTTATTGACACATTCCTGGGGTCAGATACATCACATGATCACACTGACAGAACCAAAGGCACATAGACACAGGCAACAGAGCATGCACAATGTCGGCACTAGGACAGTGTATATCCACCTTTCGCAGCAATGCAGGCTGCTATTCTCCCATGGAGACGATCCTAGAGATGCTGGATGTAGTCCTGTGGAACGGCTTGCCATGCCATTTCCACCTGGCGCCTCAGTTGGACCAGCGTTCGTGCTGGACGTGCAGACCGCGTGAGACGACGCTTCATCCAGTCCCAAACATGTTCAATGGCGGACAGATCCGGAGATCTTGCTGGCCAGGGTAGTTGAATTACACTTTCTAGAGCACGTTGGGTGGCACGGGATACATGCGGACGTGCATTGTCCTGTTGGAACAGCAAGTTCCCTTGCCGGTCTAGGAATGGTAGAACGATGGGTTCGATGACGGTTTGGATGTACCGTGCACTATTCAGTGTCCCCTCGACGATCACCAGTGGTGTACGGCCAGTGTAGGAGATCGCTCCCCACACCATGATGCCGGGTGTTGGCCCTGTGTGCCTCGGTCGTATGCAGTCCTGATTGTGGCGCTCAACTGCACGGCGCCAAACACGCATACGACCATCATTGGCACCAAGGCAGAAGCGACTCTCATCGCTGAAGACGACACGTCTCCATTCGTCCCTCCATTCACGCCTGTCGCGACACCACTGGAGGCTTGCTGCACGATGTTGGGGCGTGAGCGGAAGACGGCCTAACGGTGTGCGGAACCGTAGCCCAGCTTCATGGAGACGGTTGCGAATGGTCCTCGCCGATACCCCAGGAGCAACAGTGTCCCTAATTTGCTGGGAAGTGGCGGTGCGGTCCCCTACGGCAGTGCGTAGGATCCTACGGTCTTGGCGTGAATCCGTGCGTCACTGCGGTCCGGTCCCAGGTCGACGGGGACGTGCACCTTCCGCCGACCACTGGCGACAACATCGATGTACTGTGGAGACCTCACGCCCCACGTGTTGAGCAATTCGGCGGTACGTCCACCCGGCCTCCCGCATGCCCACTATACGCCCTCGCTCAAAGTCCGTCAACTGCACATACGGTTCATGTCCACGCTGTCGCGGCATGCTACCAGTGTTAAAGACTGCGATGGAGCTCCGTATGCCACGGCAAACTGGCCGACACTGACGGCGGCGGTGCACAAATGCTGCGCAGCTAGCGCCATTCGACGCCCAACACCGCGGTTCCTGGTGTGTCCGCTGTGCCGTGCGTGTGATCATTGCTTGTACAGCCCTCTCGCAGTGTCCGGAGCAAGTATGGTGGGTCTGACACACCGGTCTCAATGTGTTCTTTTTTCCATTTCCAGGAGTGTATGTTTTTCTAGGGGTACGCCCAGAAATACTTGTTTTCCATTCTTTAATCATGTGTTTTTACAAAATAATCTAATGCAGTTCACTTTCACAATATCGAGACATCATTATTAATAATAAAAACACAAAATATAGACACATATAAACGAGACATTCTACCACTAAGATCAGTACATACACAAACAAACAAGACACTTTAACAATAATCCTTATTCTAAGCCTATATTTACTACTTACAATTCCATGTACAAAGTCTGCAGTTTATCATTCCATAAATACCTTTACATGTGCTATTGGATGCACTCCCAGTCATTTTCCTGTTTTTATGGATTCTACTTCCAATGCGATGGCATGTGCTATTCTCCGCACGCGCAGCATATGCGGCGAAGAATTTGTGGCACAACTTCCTTTGCTTGTTTGACAGCCGGTGTGTCTTAATGAGAACCTTTTCCCCAACCACAAATTGTCGTTCTCGCACCCCTTTATGCGCTCGTGCTTTGCGCTTCTCGCCTGCACGTCGGATATTTTGTAGGGCTTCCTCCACGATGGTCCCATGTCGCTGACGTAGTCTTAGAGGAATCTCCACTAACTGACGGAGCCTGTCCGGTGGGTCCCGGTTCTTTAGCACCGTAATTGAAGCTAACAGTGTGGTGCTGTGAGGTATGTCATTAATTACTTCCTGGAAGTCTTTGATGAAGATGTCCCATGTGGCATCCTTCTTACTGCAGTATTATCTGCAAAGGTTTCATAAATCCTTCATTGTTCTTTCTGAGCGATTAGGACTGGGGTAAATGCGGGATATGAAAACTGATTTAATTCCATGACTTTCAAGTGTTCTCTTCCATACCTCCGGCCTGTACTGTGGCCCATTGTCTGACAAAATATACTGTACTGGCCCTACCTGTGCCAGGAAATCTCTATGTAGCGCCCTGCTCACCGTTGTCCCGGTTGCTCTTTTCAATGGTGTTAGGGTGACTTACTTAGGACTGGGATAAAAGCGGGATATGAAAACTGGTTTAATTCCAATCCTTTCAAGTGATCTCTTCCATACCTCCGGCCTGTACTGTGGCCCATTGTCTGACAAAATATACTGTACTGGCCCTACCTGTGCCAGGAAATCTCTATGTAGCACCCTGCTCACCGTTGTCCCGGTTGCTCTTTTCAGTGGTGTCAGGGTGACTTACTTAGACGTTAATTCTAAGACCACCATGATGTATCTATAACCCCTTTGTGTGGTTGGTAACGGACCCATTAAGTCCGTTGCCGCTGTTTGTCGTAATTTTTCGGGAATAATGGGGTACAGAGGCGGCTGCATGGCTACAGTACTTGTTTTCGCCTTCTGACACTTCTTACATACCGCGAGAACCTTGCGTATTCGCCTCGCCATGTTTTTGAAGTGACAGACAAGAAGCACTTCCTGGGTCCGAAGTGAGCGTAACTGAGATGTGTATACCAGATGAGCTTGTTTATTACTTCCTCTGGCACACACACGAGCCACAACGTCTCACCCGGATTTCTCCTGTAAAAAAGGACCCCCCTCTCTCTTAACAGATAATGCTGCCTAAGCCTGGGTTGCGTTCTGTCTTTCCACTTTCCTTTTATTCCTCTCAGCACAGGATCTTTGTCTTCTTGCCGCCCAATATCACGCATTGTCACTGTGATACAATTTTCAAATGCCACTTTTCGTAGATAGAACAAGGAGAAGTGTTCTTGTTCCAGTTCTTCAGCCTGAAAATCGCTTATCCCCAGAGGGGAACGGGATAGTGCATCTGCTATTATTTGTGGGTCCCGGTACGTAGACTATTGTGAAATTGAATTCCTGGAGTACAGTAACCCATCTCGCATGCGTTAATTTGGCCGTAAGTAAGAACTCCAGAGCTCGATGGTCGGTATAGACATGTATCTTACGTCAGAACGCGATCGTTTTGTGTATCTTTATTCCATCTTCTTCATATTCTTGGAAGATCATTACGCCTAGCCCTGTTTTCGCGCTATCCGTGACCATACAGAAGTCATGCGCCAAACACATAGACCTTGCCGTTGGTGGGGAGGCTTGCGTGCCTCAACGATACAGATAGCCGTACCGTAGGTGCAACCACAACGAAGGGGTATCTGTTGAGAGGTCAGACAAATGTGTGGTTCCTGAAGAGGGGCAGTAGCCTTTTCAGTAGTTGCAGGGGCAACAGTCTGGATGATTGACTGATCTGGCCTTGCAACAATAACCAAAATGGCCTTGCTGTGCTGGTACTGCGAACGGCTGAAAGCAAGGGGAAACTACGGCCGTAATTTTTCCCGAGGGCATGCAGCTTTACTGTATGATTAAATGATGATGGCGTCCTCTTGGGTAAAATATTCCGGAGGTAAAATAGTCCCCCATTCGGATCTCCGGGCGGGGACTACTCAGGAGGACGTCATTATCAGGAGAAAGAATACTGGCGTTCTACGGATCAGAGCGTAGAATGTCAGATCCCTTAATCGGGCAGGTAGGTTAGACAATTTAAAAAGGGAAATGCATAGGTTAAAATTAGATATAGTGGGAATTAGTGAAGTTCGGTGGCAGGAGGAACAAGACTTTTGGTCAGGTGAATACAGGGTTATAACTACAAAATCAAATAGGGGTAGTGCAGGAGTAGGTTTAATAATGAATAAAAAAATAGGAGTACGGGTAAGCTACTACAAACAGCATAGTGAACGCATTATTGTGGCCAAGATAGACACAAAGCCCATGCCTACTACAGTAGTACAAGTTTATATGCCAACTAGCTCTGCAGATGACAAAGAAATTGATGAAATGTATAAGGAGATAAAAGAAATTATTCAGGTAGTGAAGGGAGACGGAAATTTAATAGTCATGGGTGACTGGAATTCGAGAGTAGGAAAAGGGAGAGAAGGAAACATAGTAGATAAATATGGATTGGGGTTAATAAATGAAAGAGGAAGCCGCCTGGTAGAATTTTGCACAGAGCATAACTTAATCATAGCTAACACTTGGTTCAAGAATCACGAAAGAAGGTTGTATACATGGAAGAACCCTGGAGATACTAAAAGGTAACAGATAGATTATATAATGGTAAGACAGAAATTTAGGAACCAGGTTTTAAATTGTGAGACATATCCAGGGGCAGATGTGGACTCTGACCTTAATCTATTGGTTATGAACTGTAGATTAAAACTGAAGAAACTGCAAAAAGGTGGGAATTTAAGGAGATGGGGCCTGGATAAACTGCAAGAACCAGAGGTTGTACAGAGATCAGGAAGAGGGAACAATTGACAGGAATGGGGGAAAGAAATACAATAGAAGAAGAATGGGTAGCTTTGAGGGATGAAGTGGTGACGGCAGCAGAGGATCAAATAAGTAAAAAGACGAGGGCTAGTAGAAACCCTTGGGTAACAGAAGAAATACTGAATTTAATTGATGAAAGGAGAAAATATAAAAATGCAGAAAATGAAGCAGGCAAAAAGGAATACAAACGTCTCAAAAATGAGATCGACAGGAAGTGCAAAATGGCTAAGCAGGGGTGGCTAGACGGCAAATGTAAGGATGTAGAGGCTTATCTCACAAGGGGTAAGATAGATACTGCCTACAGGAAAATTAAAGAGACCTTTGCAGAGAAGAGAACCACTTGTATGAATATCAAGAGCTCAGATGGAAACCCAGTTCTACGCAAAGAAGGGAAAGCAGAAAGGTGGAAGGAGTATATAGAGGGTCTATACAAGGGCGATGTAGTTGAGGACAATATTATGGAAATGGAAAGGATGTAGATGAAGATGAAATCCGAGGTAAGATACTGCGTGAAGAGTTTGACAGAGCACTGAAAGATGTACGTCGAAACAAGGTCCCCGGAGTAGGCAACATTCCATTAGAACTACTGACAGCCTTGGGAGAGCCAGTCACTCTACCAGTTGGTGAGCAAGATATATGAGACAGGCGAAATACCCCCAGACGTCAAGAAGAATATAATAATTCCAATCCCAAAGAAAGCAGGTGTTGACATATGTGAAAATTACCGAACTATCAGTTTAATAAGTCACAGCTGCAAAATACTAACGCGAATTCTTTACAGACGAATGGAAAAACTGATAGAAGCCGACCTCGGGGAAGATCAGTTTGAATTCCGTAGAAATTTTGGAACACGTGAGGCAATACTGACCTTACGACTTACCTTAGAAACTAGATTAAGGAAAGGGAAACCAACATTTGTAGCATTTGTATACTTAGAGAAAGCTTTTGACAATGTTGATTGGAATACTCTCTTTCAAATTCTGAAGGTGGGAGAGGTAAAATACAGGGAGCGAAAGGCTATTTACAATTTGTACAGAAAGCAGATGGCAGTTATAAGAGTAGACGGGTATGAAAGGGAAGCAGTGGTTGGGAAGGGAGTGGGACAGGGTTGTAGCCTATCCCCGATGTTATTCAATCTGTATATTGAGCAAGCAATAAAGGAAAAAAATGGTTCAAATGGCTCTGAGCACTATGGGACTTAACATCCGCGGTCATCAGTCCCCTAGAACTTAGAACTACTTAAACCTAACTAACCTAAGGACATCACACACATCCATGCCCGAGGCAGGATTCGAACCTGCGACCGTAGCAGTCCCCCGGTTCCGGACTGAGCGCCTAGAACCGCTAGACCACCGCGGCCGGCATAAAGGAAACAAAAGAAAAGTTCGGAGTAGGTATTAAAATCCATGTAGAAGAAATAAAAACTTTGAAGTTCGCCGATGACATTGTAATTCAGTCAGAGACAGCAAAGAACTTGGAAGAGCAGCTGAACGGAATGGACAGTGTCTTGAAAGTAGGGTATACGATGAACATCAACGAAAGCAAAACGAGGATAATGGAATGTAGTTGAATTAAGTCGGGTGATGCTGAGGGAATTAGATTAGGAAGTGAGACACTTAAAGCAGAAAAGGGGTTTTGTTATTTGGGGAGCAAAATAACTGATGATGGTCGAAGTACAGAGGATATGAAATGTAGAATGGCAATGGCAAGAAAAACGTTTCTGTAGAACAAAAAATTTGTTAACATCGAGTATAGATTTAAATGTCAGGAAGTCGTTTCTGAAAGTATTTGTATGGAGTGTAGCCACGTATGGAAGTGAAACGTGAACGATAAATACTTTAGACAAGAAGAGAATATAAGCTTTCGAAATGTGGTGCTACAGAAGAATGCTGAAGATTAGATGGGTAGATCACATAAGTAATGAGGAGGTATTGAATAAAATTGTGGAGAAGAGGAGTTTGTGGCACAACTTGACTAGAAGAAGAAATCGGTTCGTAGGACATGTTCTGAGACATCGAGGGATCACCAATTTAGTATTGGAGGGCAGCGTGAAGGGTAAAAATCATAGAGGGAGACCAAGAGATGAATACACTAAGCAGATTCAGAAGGATGTAGGCTGCTGTAGGTACTGGGAGACGAAGAAGCTTGTACAGGATAGAGTAGCATGGAGAGCTGCATCAAACCAGTCTCAGGACTGACGACCACAACAACAACAACAACAACAACAACATCACATCCTCCCTCTGCATCCGCTGGAGTTCGATAAAAACATGATCTCGGTACGACCACGGAATCGGGTACGGCGGTACTCGAAACGGTTTGTGCCTCTTTACGCCAAATTTATATTGATAGCCCTTTATGGAGCCCGTCTTGGGGAGAAAAACTTCAATATTACTTCTTAGCACATTGTCTAACCCTTCTTTGTCTGCGTCTCTTATAAACTTTATGCTCTGCAATTTCTCGCTTATTTCCATAGGTGTTTCTACTAACTGTTCTTCTTTCGATGTACTATCTCGATTGTCCTGTCCGCCGTCGGTTTCACCTGTTGACTCCTCCGTGTTTGGAAACTGCAGGTTGTGTCACACACACACAAACAGGTGAGGGGTTTCTGTAGAAATAGTGTAGCCCACAAGTTTCCTGTTTTTAGAAAATAAGAAGCGAAAGTCAAAGAAACCGTATAAATTCACTATTACTTCTACAAAAGTTGTTCTTTGTACTTGGAGTGATATTATTAAATGTAAATATTTCTCTCTACACGAACTTAAAAATTGCATTTTCAGTGCCCAAATTGTGAGTCACAACATTTTACATCCAAGAAAAATTTGAAATTTTATTGGTGTATTCCACATTTTTGTACTTTTATACATCATTGCTGCTCTCTATGAACAAAATATGTATTTACTGCCAGAATGAAGTAACCTACATTGTCACAGCTTTCAAGAGCAATGATGGAAATAGCACTATTTAAATTAAATAAACAGTATGTATTAAAGAAAATAAACGAAATTTATTTCACATTTTGCTACAAAAATGGGATGCAATGTACAACTACTTTCCTTACTGGCGTAAGTACTCAAAATAACGTAACTTATTAAGGTAATATTACAAAAATGTCTAGACATTTCTCCCAATAAACAAGCAGTCACTCATTTTCTTCTTCTTCACTAAAAGATTGTATCAGGCTCAGGAAGTGTGGCTTGTGAATTTATAATATCTGCATAAAAGCTATGATGAATGGGAGGAACATATTTCATCAGCTTCCTTAAATCATTAGCTTTAGCATTGTTGATTTTTTCACCTCAGATAACTTCAAAAGCGTGACACAACCTAGTTGATGCATTTGACGTCCTTTTCTTGTTATCTTGCTATTCATGGACATGTATGGCACATCTCGATTTACTGTTTCAGAAAAATCTACTTCAAAAGATTTTTCCTTGTGAAATTTCAGTCGCTGTATCTTCAGCTAGTCGATCTGGTCACTATTATACGTGATTTCTTCTTAACAATTATATCTTTGAAAGACATGATGCTTTTAAAATGAATCCATAGTGGGTTACATCAATTTTGCACTCAATTAATCTCAAAATAGCTGTCTACAAGTTATGTCACTAATGTTTTACTCCTGAGTGGCACCTGAAAGAAGTACAAAAATGATAGGCTATTAAAACAATGTAACAAAAAACACCAAAATATGAAAAATGGGTATTTGTGGGTTACAATATTTCTGCATCAAACCCCTCAGGTAGTAACCACTTGAGAGACAGGGAGCATAAGACGGAGAGCATGCGTTTTGACATGAATTTCTCAGGTGTAAAATATCAAAGGGTTGCCACCACCTGATTCTTTGTTCAGGGATTAGTAGCACAAGGTGGCTGGCATGTGGTGTGGCTAACAGTGGTCGTGGGAATATGTGAGTTGGCTGGCGCACAGTGTGGCATGGCGGACGGTGTGTGCTTTGCTATCGAAAGATTTTTAGCAACATAATTACATGTGATGAGTGTTTCATGATGGTATTCCTTGTGCAGTCGGAATAAAAAAAGCCATCAATTTAAATAATTCTTTTCGACTTGTTTTACAAGACCTGCATCTTCCCAAACAGCAGAGAATTATGAACAAGAGAGATCCAACCCCTGTAAATTGAATTTTATAAATAAACAACATACCTTTTATTGTTGTTGTTGTGGTCTTCCGTCCTGAGACTGGTTTGATGCAGCTCTCCATGCTACTCTATCCTGTGCAAGCTTCTTCATCTCCCAATACGTACTGCAGCGTACATCCTTCTGAATCTGCTTAGTGTATTCATCTCTTGGTCTCCCTCTACGATTTTTACCCTCCACGCTGCCCTCCAGTACTAAATTGGTGATCCCTTGATGCCTCAGAACATGTCCTACCAACCGATCCCTTCTTCTTGTCATGTTGTGCCACAAAATCCTCTTCTCCCCAATCCTATGCAATACTTCCTCATTAGTTACGTGATCTACCCATCTAATTTTCAGCATTATTCTGTAGCACCACATTTCTAAAGCTACTATTCTCTTCTTGTCCAAACTATTTATTGTCCATGTTTCACTTCCACACATGGCTACACTCCATACAAATAGTTTCAGAAACGACTTCCTCACACTTAAATCTATACCCGATGTTAACAAATTTCTCTTCTTCAGAAACGCTTTCCTTGTCATTGCCAGTCTACATTTTATATCCTCTCTACTTCGACCATCATCAGTTACTTTGCTCTGCAAATAGCAAAACTCCTTTACTGCTTTAAGTGTCTCATTTCCTAATCTAATTCCCTCAGCATCACCCGACTTAATTCGACTACATTCCATTATTCTCGTGTTGCTTTTGTTGATGTTCATCTTATATCCTCCCTTCAAGATACTATCCATTCCGTTCAACTGCTCTTCCAAGTCCTTTGCTGTCTCTGACAGAATTTCAATGTCATCGGCGAACCTCATAGTTTTTATTTCTTCTCCATGGATTTTAATACCTACTCCGAATTTTTCTTTTGTTTCCTTTACTGCTTGCTCAATATACAGATTGAATAACATCAGGGAGAGGCTACAACCCTGTCTCACTCCCTTCCCAACCACTGCTTCCCTTTCATACCCCTCAACTCTTATAAGTACCATCTGCTTTCTGTACAAATTGTAAATAGACTTTCGCTCCCTGTATTTTACCCCTGCCACCTTCAGAATTTGAAAGAGATTATTCCAGTCAACATTGTCAAAAACTTTCTCCAATATTCATACAAGTGGTTCTCTTTTCTCCCTTTATTATCTAATTGTATTTCCTCTCTAGCACAGACCTGCCAATTTCCAGGTGGGGTTCGAGGTGAGGGCTGGTGGATTTAGCAGAGGGGGAGAGGTTAATTACTTGATTTCATTATTAATTGGTCAATCAAATGGGTAGAGTGGTAGGGGCAGTTTGAATAACTCAGGACAGATTGTGTACTTGTATCAGTGAAGGGGAAGTTGGAGGTTTCCAGAAGGGTGGGGAGGAGGAGACGAAAGGAGAGGGGTGGGGGGTTTCTCAGAAGGACAGATTATCCCTAGGGGGTCATAAATCAATGCCAGAGGTCAGAAATCAATTAACAGAACAATAGGTTAAAGGGAGAGGGAGGGTGTTAGAAATGAATCAAGTTTGCCTCTGATTCCATGTGACTGGCACTTACAAATTGTCTTCGTACTGACTTTTCCCTACTACTGGCGAGGAATGTCGTGTTGTCAATAGAAGCAGCGGTAGCAACATAGTAGGTCAGTCAGGAGGGTTTGGCGGTGAATGTTGACCAGTCCCTGGATGTCACATGAGTAATAAGTCCATCAGGGACGTTGCTATAGTGAAGTGCAAACGTGAAGGAACAACTGTGGGTTAGCCCAGTTAAACCTCATGTATTGACGATCAGCGACTGTCGAGCATTTCGGATTGTGTCTGCAAAAATGACATTAAAACAACAGAACGAATCGCTAGTGAGGTCGTAAGTGCTAGCAGCAGTCCAGCTGGCACAGTGACTGTGTGTAGCAAGTTAATAGAAGAGCAGTTCCGTAGAGGGATGGCGTAATGAGCGATGCCATTGGACAGTGGGTGACCGGAAGTGAGTGATTTGAAGTGATGAGTCACGCTGTGGCCTGCGGCCATCAGTTCGATTTGGATTTGGCAAATGTCTCGAGAACATTACCTACCATTCTGTGACATGCCAATAGTGAAATATGGAGCAGATGGTGTTACGGTATGAGCTAGTTTATGATGATTAGCGTGTGGTTCTCTTATTGTTTTTCAGCAGATGTTAAACACAGGAGGGTGTGAACACATTTTACAGCATTTTGCTCTGCATATGGTAGAGGAACAATAGGGAGAGGATGATGGTTTGTATCAGCATGTGAATGGGCCCTGTCGCAAAGCAGCGTCTGTGAGGCAATTGTCTATGGACAGTACCATTCCTGAAATGAACTGGGCTTCCAGGAATTCCGACCAGAAGCCAGTGGGAGACCTTTTGGATGAGCGTCCAGCATCCATCCTTCCTACCTGCAAATGGTTCAAATGGCCCTAAACGCTATGCGACTTAACATCTGAGGTCATCAGTCCCATAGACTTAGAACTACTTAAACCTAACTAACCTAAGGACATCGCACATATCCATGCCCGAGGCAGGATTCGAACCTGCGACCGTAGCAGCAGCGCCGTTCCGGACTGCAGCGCCCAGAACCGCTCGGCCACAGTGGCCGGCCCTTCCTACCTTCTCTGGTTCCTGCTCTTGAGGAGGAATGGGCTGCCATCCCTACAGAGACATTCACACACCTCATTGAAAGTGGTCCAGCTGAGTAGAAGCCACCATAAAGATGAAGTGTGGACACAGCCCACGTTAATGTGCACTAATACATGTCCTGATAATTTGGATCAGATAGTATGAAATGAAAACAGTTAAATGGGAAGATAAATAACAACATAAAATACATTCTAGAAAAAAATGGCTAGGAGAACAGGATATAGAGAAACCTCAGCAAAAGTATGGGTAGATTCATGTCCAGAAATGTTAACTTCATTCTGTGAGGATCGTAAGGAGGAGATTTTGAAGTGCAGACATACATTACAATATGCAAACAACTAATGTAGGACGTTGGATTCAGCAGTTACGTAGAGGTGTGTAGGTTAGAGCAAGACATGAGGGCCACACTCTGGTTACACAGCGTGATTCAGCTGACTCTATTGATGGGTTTTGTGTAACTCTCAGAGCCTTCAAATACCACATGCAAGATTTCCATATTCTCTCTCTGTCTATGTGCAAAATATTAGTCCCAAAGAAAAAATGAACAGGATCTTCCTGTAGGAAATTTAATGTAGTTAAATTTAGCACTGGGATCCGTCTAAGCTAGAGGTCTTACATCCTTAACTATTCAAGAAAAACACACGAAAGTGACCCACAGATGCGTTTTCCTTGAATAACTGAAAATCGTGACCACCAGCGAAAACGTATCTCAGTACAAAATTGAACTACATTAAATTTGCTACAAAAAGTTTCTGTTCATTTTCTTCTGTAGGACTAAGTTTGTTCATTTTCTTTTCTTCTCTAAGACTAATACTTTGCGTGTAGCGAACGAGAGAATGTGAAAATCTCACACATACTTTTTGAAAGTCTTGTGATTGCACAATACCCATCGGTAGGGGCAGCTGAATCAATTTGTGCAACATGACCGCTACTGTTCTGTCCCTGTTTATTGAATACCATATCTTTCCACAGTACACTACCCATCGATAATAATGATTTACGTATTCTCCAACGACCAGCGTATAGAACAAAACAGTCGGCCGGAGTGGCCGTGCGGTTCTGGGCGCTACAGTCTGGAACCAAGCGACCGCTACGGTCGCAGTTTCGAATCCTGCCTCGGGCATGGATGTGTGTGATGTCCTTAGGTTAGTTAGGTTTAATTACACTCCTGGAAATGGAAAAAAGAACACATTGACACCAGTGTGTCAGACCCACCATACTTGCTCCGGACACTGCGAGAGGGCTGTACAAGCAATGATCACACGCACGGCACAGCGGACACACCAGGAACCGCGGTGTTGGCCGTCGAATGGCGCTAGCTGCGCAGCATTTGTGCACCGCCGCCGTCAGTGTCAGCCAGTTTGCCGTGGCATACGGAGCTCCATCGCAGTCTTTAACACTGGTAGCATGCCGCGACAGCGTGGACGTGAACCGTATGTGCAGTTGACGGACTTTGAGCGAGGGCATATAGTGGGCATGCGGGAGGCCGGGTGGACGTACCGCCGAATTGCTCAACACGTGGGGCGTGAGGTCTCCACAGTACATCGATGTTGTCGCCAGTGGTCGGCGGAAGGTGCACGTGCCCGTCGACCTGGGACCGGACCGCAGCGACGCACGGATGCACGCCAAGACCGTAGGATCCTACGCAGTGCCGTAGGGGACCGCACCGCCACTTCCCAGCAAATTAGGGACACTGTTGCTCCTGGGGTATAGGCGAGGACCATTCGCAACCGTCTCCATGAAGCTGGGCTACGGTCCCGCACCCCGTTAGGCCGTCTTCCGCTCACGCCCCAACATCGTGCAGCCCGCCTCCAGTGGTGTCGCGACAGGCGTGAATGGAGGGACGAATGGAGACGTGTCGTCTTCAGCGATGAGAGTCGCTTCTGCCTTGGTGCCAATGATGGTCGTATGCGTGTTTGGCGCCGTGCAGGTGAGCGCCACAATCAGGACTGCATACGACCGAGGCACACAGGGCCAACACCTAGCATCATGGTGTGGGGAGCGATCTCCTACACTGGCCGTACACCACTGGTGATCGTCGAGGGGACACTGAATAGTGCACGGTACATCCAAACCGTCATCGAACCCATCGTTCTACCATTCCTAGACCGGCAAGGGAACTTGCTGTTCCAACAGGACAATGCACGTCCGCATGTATCCCGTGCCACCCAACGTGCTCTAGAAGCCAGCAAGATCTCCGGATCTGTCCCCCATTGAGCATGTTTGGGACTGGATGAAGCGTCGTCTCACGCGGTCTGCACGTCCAGCACGAACGCTGGTCCAACTGAGGCGCCAGGTGGAAATGGCATGGCAAGCCGTTCCACAGGACTACATCCAGCATCTCTACGATCGTCTCCATGGGAGAATAGCAGCATGCATTGCTGCGAAAGGTGGATATACACTGTACTAGTGCCGACATTGTGGATGCTCTGTTGCCTGTGTCTATGTGCCTGTGGTTCTGTCAGTGTGGTCATGTGATGTATCTGACCCCAGGAATGTGTCAATAAAGTTTCCCCTTCCTGGGACAATGAATTCACGGTGTTCTTATTTCAATTTCCAGGAGTGTAGATCTGATGACCTCAGAGGGTAAGTCCCATAGTGCTCAGAGCCATTTGAACCGGAACATAACAGCAGACCGTATTATTTCACATACCTGTCGACACGATCTGCTGGAGCTGCAACGTTCAACGTTGTCCGTTTCTTGTCACCTACCCTGTGCCATTTGTCTCGTGCCTCTGAAAGGCGTCTACTTCTTCGAAACGGATCGCCTGATACAGACGAATCTCGTTTGGTTTTGAGTTTTGTTCAGACCTGCTCTTACTGCCAGGACTGGTTTACGTGTGTGATTTTTGCCACTTTATATGGCAGTCGAAGGAATGTGTTCGAGATTCTTGATGAGAGGTTGAAATCGCGTACTCCAATGAACAACGTGTTTTTGTAGTACTGGATTATCACTGGTAAGAACACAACCCTACGGCAACAAGGTACGATTTTCAGACGCACTTTAATGTTGCATAAAGACCCGATGCAAAAAGCATTCGCAAGCTCTTTTCCATATTCCAACGTACAGGTAGCGTCGCTGATGATCCATCGGGGAGTGTTGACCCCCGGAAAACTGTAGTTACTCCTCAAAATGTCGCCGCGGTTTCTGGAATTATTCAGCAAATTACAAGAAAACACGTTCAAATGTTCAAATGTGTGTGAATTCCTAAGGGACGAAACCACTGAGGCCATAGGTCCCTAGACTTACACACTACTTAAACTAACTTATGCCAAGAATAAAACACACCCATGCCCGAGGTAGGACTCGAAACTCCGGCGGCAGGGTCCGCGGAAATCCGTCCGAAGAATTGCAGCAGGGACTCGTTTGAAGCGTTACAGCACACAGGAAATAGCCACTAGGCCGTACTTGTACGAGCTATGCGATATAGGGCCGAATTTGATAACCAGATTCTCACAATGATTAAGTTTGAAGGATCTGATGTTGGCTGCATCTGGTTCACATCTTCCACCTGGATGGAGTCGTGAATACAGTCGGCGATTTTGCGGTTCCGAAAATCCCCATTTGCCTGAAGCGAAAGTGCAATATTCTCCCAAAGTTAATGTTTGGGTATTGAGCAGAGGCATTATTAGTCCTTTGTTCATGACAGAAACTATTGCTAGTGAAAGTTATGTTGTAATTTTGGAACAATTCGTCGCCACACAGTTAGCGTTGGAGGATCCACCAGGACCCAAGTAGTTCGTGCAAGATGGGGCGACACCACATTGCACCAAACAGGTGTTCCGCTTTGTTGATGAATACTTCTGGGGTAGAGTCATTGCACTGGATCATTGCAAATTTACTCTGGGCACATTAAAAGACACTCTCTATTGGAAATCATCCCACCACGCTCGACAAGCTTAAATTGGATATACGTGTCGCATCTGACTCCATTTCCGTTGACACACTGTAGGACGTGATGGCAAATTTCGTTTTTCGTTTGCACCACCTCCGTACTTCGAGTGGTCTACATTTTAAAAAGATTATGGTGTGATTTCTAAGACTGCTTGCAGAGGACGAGTTTTATTCTGCACGCTGATCCTGTACGAACTGCACTGCATACAGCACCATCTGTTGGCAGGTTTTAGAAATATTTCGAAACTTGTGTGTAAAATTCTTACAGTTTTCACAATAAACATGCCTTGATTGTGTAGAAAGTGTCTAAATTCAGCCTCCAGATCACTTCCCTTTATTTCAATGTGACCAGTTTCGGGCCAGCTGCCAGTCTTTAGATCGTGTTTATAATCACAGGGTAACCTGTCGAATCTGGAACTGAAAGTTCTCGGTCGTAACTTCCAGTTCCATATTGGACAGGTTACACTGTAACTCTAACAGATGGTTTGAAGACGGGCAACTGGCCCAAAAAGCTGTCATATTGAAATAAAGAAAGCGATCTGGAGACTGAATTTGGACATTTTTTAAAAGTAACGATCGCGCTAACTCCATGAAGGCGAATATGTCTAGTTTTGATGAACATACCTTTCATTGGACACGTCTGTCGATCACCTAGTTCTGATATCTGGGACTCCTTCCCTGGCGGCAGTGGCCCAGGAAATTGACTGTAAAGTGATTAATTTATAACTCCCAATGGGTAGTGAAACCAGCATTCAATTACGTATACAGTATGCATAAAGATAGTAAATCACGTCATAAGCAGTACAATTGCCGACTCGAAAATTAAGAAGACTAAGCCTTCCTTAACACTCATATTCTCATACCACAAAACTGTAGCATTCTCTCTTTTGGGGGTCCTCAAAGGGACTGGAAAAGAGAGGCAGAGGTGAGATTTGGCGTTATTACAAGGCTCCCAGTTAAACATGCTCACAAGCAGAAACACACAGCACGAAGGTAAAGAAGGAAAACAGACTTCATAATACGAAAAATAAGTTATGACGACATGTGCACTATGCCTTACCAAGATGGAATTTGACTGATGGTGCAGAGCAAAGAAATACAGAAAAAAGAGACATGAACTAGTCACTGGCAGCGAGTTAGAGCACAATTTGCACTCAGATCTTATGAATATGGACCTATTCCATTTTTGTGACTTTTTAAACTTTCAAAATTATTTACGAGAGTGACTTCCTTCACATAAATGGAATTCTGCCATACTTAGTACAGACCACTTTTTGTTTTGTTTATATCTCACTTTTATTCAGCTTTCTTTAGTGTTGAAAGCAGCTAAGCATTGATGAACAGTCACAAAAAATGCATAATAGGCGTCATCAGATCGCCAAAATAACATACATAGTACTCCTCCTGACCTTAAAAGTACACTGGGATGAGAAAAGTAATGGGATTCCGGTATGCACATATACAGATGGCGGATATACCACGTACACAAAGTATAAAATGGCAGTGCGACAGAGGAGCTGTCATTTGTACTCAGGTGATTCGCGTAATAAGGTTTCAGACGTGATTGTGGCCGCACGACGGAAATTAACAGACTTTGAACGTGGAATGGTAGATGGACGTAGACGCATTGGACATTCCATTTCGGAAATCGTTAGGGAATTCGATATTCCGCGATCCACAGTGTCAAGAGCGCGGCGAGAATACTAAATTTCAGGCATTATCTGTCACCACGGACAACGCCGTGCCGTGCGGGATTAGCCGAGCGGTCAGGGCGCTGCGGTCAAGAGCGGTTCCCACCAGGGCTGCCGTGCATCAAAACCGCGCGGCAGCGGCGTGGTTGCCGTGGAAACGCCGTCAGCGGCGCGGTGGGGTCTGCGTCGCGCTTTGCCCATGTCGAACCGCTGCCGCTGTCGCTGCCACTGCCGCGCTCCAGGTCCGCGCCGCCAATCACAGAAAGCGCTGAGCGTGACGTCAGGTACGGAACCCCGGGCCACAAGAACTTTCGCCGAACCGCTGGCGCGGGCGCGGCGGCAGCTATGAAATGCTTATCATCCGATTCCAAGGAAACTATTCGGTAGAAAAATTTGATTCTTGTGCATGTTACAACCTGGTATCTTCTCAAGATAAAGGACCGAATTTCTTTTCGTTATTCGTCGTGGAAAAACGCATTGCGTTGACTATGCGTACAGTTCGTTTTAGGTAATACATTACTGCATATGACATGTAGTCAACATATCGAAATTGTTTTTAAAGTTGAGAGCAGAACGATAGCTATCACCGTTCTCGAGATATTGAATGATATGTCGGCGGACGGGCTGTGCGTGACCGCTCGCAGGTCGCTCGCGACGCGACCGGTACTTCGTCCTGCTCATTGTAAACCAAGTGGTTGTATCAACCGCAAATTTTGTAAACGGTTCAGGAAATCGAAACGTGGTTTTTTTGCAAACGATAACTTGTAAAAAGTCATGTATTTCGTCGCATGATAACTATCCAAAAGCTATTTATCTACCGAGATATGAAAGTAAGTACAGTTTTTCAGAAGAGATAGATGATTTTTTTAAACGGCATTTAAAAGCATGTGGAATGAGAAGTTAAACCGAAACTGATTTGCTGGTATGTCATAAGATATAATTTGCTAAAAAAAATGGTTCAAATGGCTCTGAGCACTATGGGACTCAACTGCCGTGGTCATAAGTCCCCTAGAACTTAGAACTACTTAAACCTAACTAACCTAAGGACATCACACACATCCATGCCCGAGGCAGGATTCGAACCTGCGACCGTAGCGGTCGTGCGGTTCCAGACTGTAGCGCCTTTAACCGCTCGGCCACTTCGGCCGGCCAGCTATTGATTATTTTCTTTGGTAAATAACAAGCGTTTTTTTCTTGATCCAGTGTACTTTATTGGTTCAAGACACGTTTCGCCTTTTACTTTAAGGCATCTTCGGTGTAATCTAGAATGATTCAGTTTTGTTTTCATATGTGATAGTTGCAGATTATAAAACAGTTCACATCTTTTTTTTACGTGAATAACTGATTACTTACAGTGAATCGAGTTTTTGGCGGACATCTGCGTTTCCACTCACCTGGTCACATGCTGGAGGTCGAACTAAAACTTAGATTATGGAACATAAGCATATTTTCATGTTCGCTCTTTTTTCTTCTGTCAGTAGCTGTAGACATTTTACCGAAAACTCTGAGTTGAAGTCGTAACTACAGTGTGTTCACCTCATGTCCCTTCCTGTTTGGTTTGTTTATGTAAATGTTGCCAACCTAAAGAATTATATGATGAAAACTAATGTTTCTTTATTTCTGTTCTCCTTATACCTGTATGTGTGTGTGGCTAACCAGTGATAGTTATAGAAAGTTGTAAGTGAATGCAGTAGTTGTCAGACAGTGGTTGAAAGATTTGGTGTTCAGCAGATTTCAGTTTTGGTTTAAATGTTTTATGGAGGACTGCACAGAAGAGTAAATTCATTGCTCACATTAACAGATAAAATAGTAGAATAGCATTCCAGCAGATGATTATTATCAGAATACTATCACCCAAACCATTTGTCCTCACTCTTTGACGCCTCATAATATGTCCTGTCAACTAACCCCTCTTGTAGTCAAAGTTGTGCCGTAATTTCCTCTTCCTCCTCTATTTAATTCCGTACCTCTTCTTTAGTTACACGATCCTTCTTCAGCATTCTTATTGATCACCACGTTTTGAAAGCAGCCATTGTCTTCTTAACAGAACTGTTCATCGTCCACGTTTCACTTACATACAAGGCTGCACTCCACACAAATACCTTTGCAAAATAGTACCCAACCATTAGAATTTATATTCGATGTGAACAAATTTTGTTTTTCAGAACGCTTTTCTTGCTATTGACAGTCTTCATTTTATATCATCTCTACTTCTGCCTTCTCAATTACTGCTTCCCTTTCAAGTCATTGAAGTCTTAGAAATGCAGTTTGGTTTCTGTACAAGTTGTAGATAATCTTGTGTCCCTGTGTTTTATCGATGACATCTACAGATCTTCAAAGAATGTTTTAATTAAGAGTGTCAAAACCTTTCTCTAATGCAAATGCTATAAACACAGTTGCGCAGTTCTTCAGTCTGTCTACTTAGCTAAGTGGTAGGAACAGTATTGCCTTGCATGTTCAGACATTTCTCGGGAAACTAGCATTGTGCTTATGTTAGTTTGTACAGTCCCTCCCCTTCTCCTCTCTACATATTCCTTCCACTTTCTAACCTTCTCTTATTTGCTTAGTTCTGGCTTGCCAAATGAGTTCTTGACGGTTGTTTCTCCTTTGAGCAAAGTTTTCTTTCTTCTTTCTCATTTTCATTCTCATATGTTTCCCAAGTGCAAAATCGCGTTGCGATTTTGGACTTTCTGTCAACGTCGCGTTTAGACATTTCTATTTCCCATGGCCTACATTATTTGCTGCATTTTTATATTTTTCCCTCTTGTCAAATTTAATATATCATGTTTTATCTAACGATTTCTACTGTACCTTTTTCCCGTTCACATACTCTGCTGCATTCACCACGTCTTCTCTCAAAGATATCCATTCGTATTCTAGCGGATTCCTTCCTCTGTTTCAGTCAGTCGTTGCATTACGGTAACTTTAAGATTATCGAAAAACTGTGGGTCTTGAATTATTCAAGTTCCATTTCCTTAATTTGCTACCGTTTACTGTCTCTTTAGTTGTAAACTGCAGCTCTTAACCAATAAATTATTGTAGGTTTGCGTCTGCACCGGGAAATGTCTTATAATTTAAAATCTGGTTTCGAAAACTCTGTTCCAAATATATACTATTCTTTCGTGATTGTTAAGCAAGGTGCTGGCGATGATTACATTATGCTCTGTGGGAAATTCTATCAGGCGGCTTCCACTTTCACCCTTTCCCCCTAACTTAGCGCTCCTACTGTGCTCTTACTGTTTTCGTGTACCTGCTACCGTACCACATTTTACATTTCTGTCTCGCTTAACTATCTGAATAATCTCTTTTATCGTATATTGTTTCAATGTGTTAGGAGATTGTGGACAATCATGAACGGTAGTCATGAAATCTGTTTATGGTGAAATGAGAAAATATAAATAATTAATTATGTGAAAGAGTACATTGTCGAGAAAATGAAAAATTGGTATGTCTTCACCCAACTTCGTCTTTCGTTCATGTAAGATATAGTTAATCAAACGAACCGGGCGTTTCAGTGGGTCCCGCCCCATACCTCAGTGGCTGTCCGTCATTGGCTACCGCTAGCGTCTGCCGCTTCCAGATGGGAACGCCAACTCCGCGAGACACCGCGTCAAAGCGGAAAACACTTGCCGCTGCCGCTGCCGCTGCCGCACGCCGAGCTGCCGCGCTGTAGTGGGAACCGGCCTTCATGGACTGTGCGGCTGGTCACGGCGGAGGTTCGAGTCCTCCCTCGGGCATGGGTGTGTGTGTTTGTCCTTAGGATAATTTAGCTTAAGTAGTGTGTAAGCTTAGGGACTGATGACCTTAGCAGTTAAGTTCCATAATATTTCACACACATTTGAACATTTTTTGACAAAGCCGTGGCACTGGCGTTGTCAGTGCTAACAAACAAGCAACTCCGCGTGAAATAGCTGCAGAAATCGATATGGGACGTACGATGAAGGTATCCGTCAGGACAGTGCGGCGATATTTGGCGTCAATGGGCTACGGCAGCGAAAGAGAGACGCGAGTGCCTCTGCTAACAGCACGACCACCCCTCCTGGGCTCGTGACCCTATCGGCTGGTCCCTAGAATGCCACAACACCGTGACCTGGTCACACGTGTCCCGATTTCATTTGGTGAGAGCTAATGATAGGGGCAGAGCGTGGCGCAGATCCCACGAAGCCATGAACACGAAGCACTGTGCACGCTTGTGACTGATAATGGTATGGGCTCTGAAGCGAATGGGGTGGGTCCCCTGGTCCAGTTGAACCGGTCGTTGACTGGAAATGGTTGCATTCAGCTACTTAGAGACCATCTGCAGCCATTCATGGACTTCATGTTCCCAAACAACAATGCACCACATCACTGGGACACAATTGTTCGCTATTGGTTTGAAGAACGTTCTGGAAAATGCGAACAAATCATTTGGCCACCCACATCACCCAACATCAGTCCCATTGAACATTTATGGGACGTTATCGAGAGGTCATTTCGTGAACAAAATCCTGCAACAGCAACACTTTGGCAATTATGGACGGCTATAGCCATTTCCGACCCTCTGGCTACAATTGTGTATATTAACTTTTACTGTGTGTTAGCTGCAACGGAAGTATTTTTTCTCAGTGGAAACTGAGGTACAGATTTTGGAATGTTCAAACTTTTCTTCATACACAGCTTCTGCCAACTGTTTGGCGTCACTATGAAAATATCAGCGAGCCAGTGTAGTAGTGCGCAGCAGCTTGTGATCAGCAGAATACTAGACTGTATAATTGAATATTGTTATTGTTGTCTTGTGTGGTAATTATCGAATGAACATCTTGATATTTATTACAGTAGAGAATATTTCTTAATTAGTTATTTTGGTTCATAAAATGAAGCCATGTGTACAAAGTGTGTTTTGAAGACGTGTACATATTTTTGTGCAAATCGTGGATCTAACATCATTAACCACTCACCTATGAGCACTACCACATAAATAAAAATTTTTGTTCCTCCAGAAAAAGTTCAGGTCTGAAAGGGATAGTGGCAGCATGACCCCATACTTCTGCATACGATTTGTTGAGTCCTGTAGCGTCTAGTTGCTGCACTATGCTGGGCAAACGGAGGTCCGGTACGATATTAGGAGTTTCCCGTCACTTTTGGCACATCACTGCCTGAATGGCGAATTGTTATATTACAAGTACAAAGGACCTGAGTTCCGGCCGTGGTCAGTTGTAGGATTTTTATTCGTCACTTATCACTTCTTTCACCTCTGGCGGTGTTGGTTGACTTGAAACATACTGAGTCGCACCTTGGATCGGAATCCTTGTTAAATCGTCGGTCCTCCTGTAACTGGCCGGGTGACTTAGTTGAAGATCGGGCTAAGGTAACGGCATACCGCCTCCAACAGGACCTGTCTAGTAGAGCACTGCGCCTTTCAAAACAATCGGTGGACTCACGATTGGTTTACGTTGTATTACAGACCGAACAGTCTAACTCTGAACAGTTCAGTTAATACTGGATTGGTGCATAAGTTCGTAGTGTTTTTCCATAAGTTAATAAACACAACAGATACACTACTGGCCATTAAAATTGCTACACCACGAAGATGACGTGCTACAGACGCGAAATTTAACCGACAGGGAGAAGATGCTGTGATATGCAAATGATTAGTTTTTCAGAGCATTCAAACAAGGATGGCGCCGGTGGCAACACCTACAACGTGCTGACGTGACGAAAGTTTCCAACCGATTTCTCATACACAAACAGCAGTTGACCGCCGTTGCCTGCTGAAACGTTGTTGTGATGCCTCGTGTAAGGAGGAGAAATGCGTACCATCACGTTTCCGACTTTAATAAAGGTCGGATTGTAGCCTATCGCGATTGCGGTTTATCGTATCGCGACATTGTTGCTCGCGTTGGTCGAGATCCAATGACTGTTAGCAGAATATGGAATCGGTGGGTTCAGGAGGGTAATACGGAACGCCGTGCTGGATCCCAACGGCTTCGTATCACTAGCAGTGGAGATGACAGGCATCTTATCCGCATAGCTGTAACGGATCGTGCACCCACATCTCGCTCCCTGAGTCAACAGATGGGGACGTTTGCAAGACAACAACCATCTGCACGGACAGTTCGACGACGTTTACATTGGAAGCGTGTATTCGTCATCGCGATACTGGCGTATCACCCGGCGTGATGGTATGGGGTGCCATTGGTTACACGTCTCGGTCTCCTCTTGTTTGCATTGACGGCACTTTGAACAGCGGACGTTACATTTCAGATGATATCAAGGCCGTTATTACGGTCAGAGGTGGTTGTTCTGGGTACTGATTTCTCACGATCTATGCACCGAACTTGCGTGAAAATTTAATCACATGTCAGTTCTTGTATAATATATTTGTTCAATGAATACCCGTTTATCATTTGCATTTCTTCTTGGTGTAGCAATTTTAATGCCCAGTAGTGAACATTCTAAGTATTCTCCTTCACTATTTAAAACAGTCTACCAACGCCGTGGTAAGTTTTCGATTATGCGACTGTAGAAATCACGTTGTTTTGAAGCGACAAGTCGTCGAATAACGTTCGGAGCCCATTTTCACCCGGAAAGGAAACTCCTTGAAAGTTGTTCGATAGAGAACGAACAAGATCAGGTGAATAATGCGGATGCGTAATGACTTCCAAATCGAGCTTCTGTATAGTGTTTTATAGCAGAATGCTGGCGGGCGTTATTGTGGAGTAACATCACTACACGTAGTCCTTCTGGTCGGTGTTATTGGACAGCGTCTGCAAGGCCTCTCAGTTCTTGACAATAAATGTCAGCAGTTCTGGTTACACCTGGGGGAAGCAATTCGTAGTACACCACACCATCGCTATTCCACTAGATGCACAATATTATATTTTGTGGATATGCACAGGTATCTATACGGCAACTCCTGCTTTGTTTGGGCTCACCTATTCCTTTCCTTGCCTTACCTTAGCGTAAAGACACCATTTCTCACCACCAGTAACGATGCAGGATAGGGAAGGTCGGTGTTGTTCACGAGCCAAACAGAAATGTACAATTTTATGCCATCCGCTGATATTTGTGGTTTTGGCTTAGAGCACACGGTACACATACACCCTACTTTTGAGCCTCCCCCACTGAATGCAAATGTCGCACGATGGTGGAACGATCACAGTTCATTACATTCGCCAGTTATCGAGTACAGTGACGTGTATCATTATGAATTAATGCGTTTAAGACCGAAGGTCTTCCTGAACGCGGAGACTTACTAATGGCAAAACGATCAGAACGAGAGAACCATCTTCTTGCCGTGCTGTGTCCAGTGGTATTATCGTCATACAAGACACATATGTTTACCGCTGTCTCCGCTGCAGCCGGCCGGTGTGGCCGTGCGGTTAAAGGCGCTTCAGTCTGGAACCGCGTGACCGCTACGGTCGCAGATTCGAATCCTGCCTCGGGCATGGATGTGTGTGATGTCCTTAGGTTAGTTAGGTTTAAGTAGTTCTAAGTTCTAGGGGACTGATGACCACAGGTGTTAAGACCCATAGTGCTAAGAGCCATTTGAACCATTTTTGTCTCCGCTGCTGTTGCCACTCTGCTGAAATGAAACAGAAGAACGTGTCGGCAATGTACCGATCTCTCCATTTGGCACTCCATTTTTTGGCATCCACAGCCCCACTCAGTATCTTCAGATGACAAAATGACAATATGTAAACTCAAATAGCAACAGTGAACTACAAATAAAAAGTTACATACGATGAATGACAACAGGAATACCAACATGCAAATCAAACACTCAATGAACTTACCAATCGTCCTAATATTTTCATTACATGCGGAGACTCCAGGACGCCCCACTGCATCCCAAATCCGATACCTCTGCTTCTCCAATGCCCTAATATTGATACTACTATAAATCTGAACTGAACATAGTGCATATTCGTAAACTATTGCGGGTGATCATTTTCCCAGTAAGGGCCTCCACTAAACGGGTAACCCTGTTCGTGGTGCACAATTCCTGTTGCAGGTTCCAGGGTCAATAAAAATTTGATTTTCAGTATTTCATATAATTATTGCGCAAATTTGAAAATTTGAAATGCTGTTATAAGATGTTCATTAAGAGGCCTGTTCTTATGTTAAAGGTTTACAGTTATGAACTTTGCATATGTCGTGAGGCACTGTAACTCACAGTGCACGAGTTACTCAGAGTTCGCCCGCCGGCGTGGCGAGCGGTTCTAGGCGCTACAGTCTGGAACCGCACGACCGCTACCGTAGCAGTTTTGAATCCTGCCTCGGGCATGCTCGTGTCTGATGTCCTTAGTTAGGTTTAAGTAGTTAGGTTTAAGTAGTTCTAAGTTCTAGGGGATTGATGACCACAGATGTTAAGTCCCATAGTGCTCAGAGCCATTTGAACCATTTGAAGTTACTCAGACTATATTCCTCCTACGTTTGAAAATGAGAGGGCTTAGCGACATTCAGCAAACTTCACACGTGATCTCAAACTTTTACGAAACTTTTTCTCACTGACGCCCTCCCACAAACTGAGAGTTTGTCTCTTACTACCTTTTCACTGTTCGGTTAGTAAGCTACATGTTCCACACATTATTTGAACATCTACATCTACATCATACTCTGCAAGCCACCTAAAGGTGTGTGGCGGAGGGTGCTTTTGGTACCACTATCTGATACCCCCAACCCTGTGCTACTCACGAATAGTGCGTGGGAAGAATGATTGTTGGTAAGCGTCTGTAGTGGCTCTAATTTCTCGAATGTTCTCCTCGTGGTCAATACGAGAGAAGCATGTGGGGGGAACAGTAGTATGTTGTCTGACTCCTGAAAACTACTGTCCTGAAATTTCAAGAGTAAATCTCTCCGTGATGCACAACGTCTCTCTTGTAGCGTCTGCCAGTGGAGTTTGTTTAGCATCTCCGAAACGCTCTCTCGCCAGCTAAACGATCCCGTGACGAAATAATGTGAAATGAGTCTGTTTACAGGACACGTATACGCGATTAGTGTCAACATTAATGAACACTTTGTTAGTTTTAGTCCGACTCATGCAACTATACTTGATATTTTTTTCGTTTTCGTTTTTTTACTGGCTACCAGTTTTAAGCAGAAATTCGTCAGTAGAATAGAAGGAGTTGCCTAGGAGAAATGATTTTACCAACTGCGACATGGTCGCGTATACAAATAGTGATCCAGTAGTGTCAAATGTTTTTTTATTTTTCCAGTCTTTGATCACAATATCAATTCTTTAGACGATGACCGGTTTCAGTCCGTAATGACCATCCTCAGATGTTTTTTACACCATGTCCTAAAGTGTTAAGACCATAATGGCATCGTCGAAACATATAAATATAATCAGCACAGCATCATCACATATATCTAAAATAAGGCGTAAAATAGGCCAGTTTTAAATTAGATTTAAAACTGGCTTCGCTACCTGTCAGACAATTTATGTTATGGGCACATTATCAAACATTTTTGTTGCTGCATGTTGAACTCCTTTCTGAGCCACTGAAGCTTTACAATGGGCAATGTAGGCCACTTTTCCCTCTAGCATTGTTGGTAAGGACATCGCTGTTTTTCTCAAATTGTGATGGCTTATTTATGACAAATTTCCGGGGTAAGTATATGAATTGTAATGGTGAATTTAAAATGCCTAGCTCCTAGAAGAGGTAAGTACATGACGTCCACCGATGAACACCGCATATTATATTCTTACTGGCCGCTTTTGTGCAATTCAGTACTTCCTTTCTAAGTAATGAGTTACACCAGGAAATTATTCCGTAAGACTTCATTGAGCGGAAATATGCAAAGTATGTCAGGAGGTTAATTCAGTTGTTTCCAAGATTAGCAATTATACTAAGAAAAAAGTAACTGAAATTAATTGCTTGAGAAGCTCAGTAACATGCTTCTTCTAGTTTAAGTGTTCATCGATATGCACACCTAAACATCTGGAGCATTCTGCGCTATTTACTGACTGCTGCTCATGTGCTACATCAATCGTTATTATGAATCTGTTTGCTGTACCGAACTAAATATAGCGTGTTTTTTTTCAAAATTTAGGGAGAGTCCATTTTCTGAGAACCATTTAATAATTATTGGACAAACGTAAGTTACAACCTCTTTTGTTGCTGTCTTTCTAATAGGATCTATTACAACACCTGTATCGTTTGTCATAAGTACCAGTTGTTTGTTGTTGAATGTTAATGGGAAGGCCATTGACCTACATAAGGAAAATGAGTGGATCCAAAATAGAACCCTGTGGGACTCCCTTTGTTTTTTTTCCCAGTCAGTAGAAGTTTCTATCTCTCTTAGATTGTCTGAATTGTTCAGCCCAACCTTTTGCATTATGATTGTTAAGTATAACTCAAACCTGCTGTGTGTAATGCCATCAGTTCCATGAAACTTCAGTTCTATACACAATCAAATGCCTTGGGAAGACCACTAAAAGTACCAACTGGCGATATTTTACTATTTAAGAATCGTACTATGTTATGAGTGGATGCATAAGTAGGAGTCTCAGGATATAGTAATAGTAATCTCAGTTTCAAGGAGTAAATCTCCAGCATCAGCCATAACGTTTTAATTTATTACTTCTTTACTACTAACTGCATTCCCAACACATTTTGCAGATAGTGTCCACATATAACACTGCATGTATCTGTAAAATTATATCATTGTTCGTCACATTGTTAAGGAGACATGACATTGTAGCGAGTGCTACACGCTGATGCTAAGGGCGGCCCTGTGCGATAGTCACTCGCGGCAGTCTCAAAAAGTTGTTCGGCGAAGTTCGGGCGCGAGTGCGAAGACAGAAGAATATTGCCGTGACGCTGAACGTTTTCGCCCGTGGCGACGCGGTGATACACCCACAGCGATGCGCCGTATTTATTCATGGAGTGGCAGAAAAACTACTGATGCGCAGTGACCAGAGCTGGGTGAGATCACTCGTTTGTTCAGAATGGGAGACCGACAGCCGTTTGCCACCTTTCGGCCGGTCGGCGACGACAGAATGGACGCGCACGCCCTGCAGTATTTCTCAAACGATTTTACTGAAACTATTCGGTAAAAAAATTCTTTTTTGCTCTACTTGTAGTTTTATCTGTCAAGTTCATTATGATGTGCCTCTCATTTCGATAATGGTCATAGATACTGTCATATTTACGTGGAAGGAAGACACTGCACGAAATACGAAAAAGTTTGCAATGAAGAATAGGGGCCGCTATGTTTTTGCGTCTGATTGAAATTACGTAATATGTTTCTGTATATGAAATTTAGCTAAAATATTGAATTTTTCTTTAGACTTGGTTGAAGGTCTCTACCTGCAGCCAAGCTCGAGAAACCTGATCTGACATAGAGCACTCATTTGCTATCGCACCGCGCCAGCGATAAATCCAGAGTGAAATATCCACAACATTCCTTATAATTCATAAACGTTTTAAGAAATGGAAATGAGATTTTGCCAAATGACAGCACACAAAGAGGAGAGTATTTCACCTTGAGGTTATTTTGCAAAACTTCATTAATCACCATGTTCCTCCATTAACTACAGACTTTTCCAATGAAAGAATGTTGGGGCCACTCCTGTTGCTTATTTACACAAATGATTTGCCGTCTAGTATTACGGTTAACTCTAAAACATTTCTGTATGCTGATGACACTAGCTTGGTAGTAAAGGATTCTGTGTGCAACACTGGCCCGGTTTCAAATAGTGCAGTTGATGACCTAAGTCAGGGCTTCACAACATACGTGCTCGCGGAGCAAGATGTGAGCAGGAGCGGAGAGTGGGGAGAGTCACGTGGGGCACACAACAGCTGCCGCCAGTCAATGTAAATCCGCAGCCACCTGCAGGGATATCACTCATGAATTATTACTGCGACAAATGAAACAAATAAAGGAGAATGTACACGTGCCACATAATTTTATTAGCTTAGTGTATGCCTCTACATTCGTATTAATTTGTGAACTGCTACACAATAAAAGGTGTCACTGAAGTGTGGGATTCTCGGTTATCTTGTACTTTTTCCCTTTACAATTGCGTCTGTGTTCGGAGTAATTGTTCTTGTGCATTTCAGTCAGACTTCCTGAGGGAAGTGTCTGTAGAATTCCAAAATGTTTTTCTTGTTCTGAAATGTCTCTCTGTATTCTCTGTCACACTGCAGGTCAATAATTTCTAGTTGCAGCTCAGGACGAATCTCTTCAATATTCGCTAAATATGGAGAGGAGAACAGATCAAAATCACTGTCTAGTGCTGTCAGATCTTGAAAGCGTTGATCAAATTCTTCCTTAAGGGCAAC
Source organism: Schistocerca serialis cubense (assembly GCF_023864345.2). NCBI lineage: Eukaryota > Metazoa > Arthropoda > Insecta > Orthoptera > Acrididae > Schistocerca > Schistocerca serialis. The sequence goes on along the minus strand of NC_064646.1, from coordinate 466,781,666 downwards.
TAAACTATGTGAATAACGTTCACAGTCTTTGTGAACATCTTGCATGGATGATAATTTAGGAAAATGACCTAGATTTCCTGATTCCAGCTGACTCACCCAAAGTGTCAATTTCATTTTAAAATCTCGTATTCGATCTATGAAATGAGTAATTAGCAGATCTTTACCTTGTAGTGAAATGTTCAAAGCATTCAGATGGCTAGTTAAATCTGCTAAGAACGTGAGATCACATTTCCATGAAGGCTCTTTCAAATCAGGAACAGACATGTTATTTATTTCCATGAACATATTTATCTCATCTACTAGGCAAAAAAATCGATTTAATAATTCGCCACGACTAAGCCAGCGGACCTCGCTGTAATAAGGCAGGCTACCATACTGGCTTTCTACATCCTCAAGAAAACTTTTAAATTGTCTGTGTTGTAGCCCATGCTTCCTTATATAACTGGTTGTACGAACAACAACACTCATCACATTTTTTTAGAGTGATACTCTTTGCACATAAGTTTTCCTGGTGGATCACACAGTGAACGCCCCTTATTTCATTCGGCACGGTCAGTTTTTGCATTTTCTCCTTCAACAGCGCAACGAAACCTGATTTTTTCCCTGTCACCGCTGGTGCACCGTCTGTAGACACTGAAATTAAAGAATACCACGACAATCCTATATTTTCAACGCCTTCTTCAACACTAATTAAAATTATCACCTCCGGTTGTAGTGTTCTCCATGGCTACTACATCGAGGAGCTCCTCCCTCACCTGAAGATCTCTATTAACACCCCTAATAAATATGGAAAGCTGCGCTGTTCCAGTGATATCAACACTTTCGTCCAGAGCTAGAGAATACGCCATAAAATATTTACAGATATTTGCAAGCTGGCTCTGGACGTCGTCTGCCATGTCCTGTATGCGACGCATAATTGTCATGTTAGATAATGGCACAATCCGAAACTGTTCTGATGTGTTGGTAAATGTGCCAACACCTTGTAGATAGAGGAGGCCGAAATCTAACGCAGACGGGCGTGAATTCTGGAACAGGATAAGTAGTAAATGCTAATAAGAAAAGTATGCAGCTCCTCGAATACTTAACTTTTATTCATGTGAATACAGCATTCTTGATGAGACATTTCGTACGATAGCTATCAAACTATGTAAGGCTAATGGCGCCTTGCTAGGTCGTAGACATGGACTTAGCTGAAGGCTATTCTAACTGTCTCTCGGCAAATGAGAGAAGGCTTCGTCAGTGTAGTCGCTAGCAAAGTCGTCGTACAACTGGGGCGAGTGATATCCCGTATCTCGAGACCCGCCTTGTGGTGGCGCTCGGTCTGCGATCACACAGTGGCGACACGCGGGTCCGACATGTACTAAATGGACCGCGGCCGATTTAAGCTACCACCTAGCAAGTGTGGTGTCTGGCGGTGACACCACATGTTCAACTTGAGATGGACACAAATGTTCCATTGCAACTACCAAACATTCTTTTATTAAATCGCCATCAGTGAAGGGGCGCAGGGAATTTGCTAAAAGCAAAGCAATTTTGTAACTCACTCTGAGAGATGCCTCAGTTAATTTTTCTCCGTCGTCCAGATCTTCTCCCGATAGCTTCCTTTTAAGTTTAATAACTTCCTATGCACGATCTGGTCCATCACATTTTCCACTTCCGTAGTCTTTCGCGTGGTACAACATATAATGTCGCCGCAAATTAAATTTCCTAAAAGAATTCAGCGTTTAGTGACATACTAAACATTTTGCAACAGCATCTTTTTCTGTAAACAAATACAATTGCTCCCAATGGGGGTTGAACTGCGAAAGCATGGTTGGGGTTACACAACGGCGACTTGACATGATTCTTAACCAGCGAAGTGACTGTTAAGAGCTGATCGTAGTACTTTAAACGTTACACAGTCGGCGCGAATTCAATAGGCACGCTGCGGCCCTATTCAAACGTGCGCGCGCATTTCCCCTCCCTCCACTCCCTCCCTACTCCGCGACCTTGCACCTGCTCGCGAGCACGTGCCTGAGCAGACGCGAGTACTCGCGCCCAAAACCGGCCAGTTGTTAAGCCCTGACCTAAGTTCATGGCTTGTAGAAAAAAAAAAAAAAACTAACGCTAAATCACAGTAAGACTCAGTTTTAACAGTTTCTAACACACAATTCAACAAAATCTGAAGTGAGTGATTGTTCGACACGAAAATTAGTATACTTCACTTATTTTCATACGCTTATGTCGTATGTTATTATATTTTGGGGTAACTCTTCCCATTCTAAAAGGATATTTTTGGCTCAGAAACGGGCGGTTCGCGCAATAAGTGGTGTTAAGTTCACGAACCTCTTGTCGACCCCTGTTCACGCGTCTGGGTATTTTGATATTCACCTCTCAATATATATATTCCTTACTGTCATTTCTTGTTAGCAATATTAGCTTATTGCCAAGAGTAAGCAGCTTTCAATCGGTTAATACTCGGGAGAAATCTAACCTGCATTTGGATCGGACTTACTTAACTCTTGTGCAGTATACCGCTGCATCCATTTTCAATAAGCTACCGCTCGAATAAAAAATCTTAGCAGAGATCCACGCGCTTTCAAATCTAAACTGAAGTTTCCTCATGGGCGACTCCTTATATTCTGTCGAGGAGTTTACTTAAACGTATGGATTAACTTATTTCGGTTTCAAAAACATATTATTTTTATCTGTTATTACTTTTATGTTGTAAAAAATATGAAATGAGCGTTTGGCATCGTTGGCCGAGAGGCCCCTATTCGGGTAAGTTCGGCCGCCGAGTGCAAGTCGTATTTCATTCGACGCCACACTGGGTGACTTGTGCGCCGGTGATGAGGATGGAATGGTGACGAGGACAAAACACAACGCCCAGTCCCTGAGCGGAGAAAATCGCCAACCCAGCCGGGAATCGAAGCCGGGCCCGCTTGCATGGGAAATGAGCACGTTTCCACCCAGCTAAGCAGGCGGGCTTTTACGTTGTAATTTCATGTACTGACATGTTCCACGATCTTGAAGATTTGCTCCTAAATTTGGTCCTACGGAACTTGACGTGTAAATAAATAAATAAAATCGAGACATATGAGTTCGTCGAGGAAGCAAACGTCACTCAGTTTCAAGTTGAGGTGCAGCTAGAGACTGCTGTAAGCCTTTGAAGCACTTGAGAACACTGCTCCTGTCACCTTGTTCATACTGTAGCCGTCTGTTATTATTTTGTTACACTTCGCGAAGGAACTGTTGCGTTCTCAAGTGGCGATTCATTATTGGCGCATTGCCTAGTGACAAGCTTTAAAATCCCTGAACGAGCTGAGCAGGCTGATTGGTCAGCGATTTCGTGAGAGCGAACAGTGTCTTTCTTGCATTCTGAACACGAGGACCTTGAACGATTTCCAAGGGAGGTATTGCTGTAAGGTCATGCTATTGGCGATTTGTGTTAGGATTTTACCGTTTTATCCGTAAATTTCTTGAGAATACAGTTTCCTATGTTTGGTGAACTTCATAGCTTATGTGATATCATGTCTGATCTACACAGTAGGCTGCGTGCAGTTAAAGTTCCTTGTCCATGTAAAGTGTGAATGTTGTATTTGAGGGATCCAGATACGGCTTGAACGACACTTTAAGTGCTCTGGCCATTGGTTGCATCTTCTTCCCAGAAGAAGGGGCAGGTTCATTAGGTCCTTCTAGTGAGGGTGTATTTTCTCACTCGCTTATGAATTGACAAGCGAGTTTGCACGCGTCTGGGGGTGTGATATCCAGCTTAGCGAACTGCTGGTCGCGCTGACTGCAGTGTGGGTTTTCGGTCACATCCTCGGGAGTGATGTATCTTCACGTTAGACAAGGTTTGGCGTCTTTAGGGAGAGCTCAATCAGAAGATTAAATTTCTTTTGGGGGATCCAGTAGTTTTTCCTTATAGACGGTACAAATGGACACGCCCACCTTGGGTTATAAGACTGCCAGCCAGTCTAGGCTTAGAGGTGATCAGCTTTGTCATTTTGAACCTGACTTCAAGATGACTTAGGAAAGTAACACATAACATCTAGCTGGACGATGGTACCAGGGGAGGCTTGTACCTACTATTACTTCTCACATGAATGTGCTTTTACATTGTAACGTTAGCAAGGAGGTTCACTGGAATGCCTTTTTTGGAGTAACAATCTGATTTTGTTGTTGTCATTACAGATGGGCGGGAGCCAGAGCAGTGGCGCGACTGGGTCACACAACGGGTCATGGGTCGTGGACACTGGCAACTTCACCACGCTGGGTAAGTGGTTACTGCAGTGTCTGATGCAAGACCTTAGGCACATTATTATAGTAAGCAGGTACTGCAATGTCCGACTGCTGGAACTTCACTGCACTGGCTAAATGTACACTGTGATGCCTGACTGCTAGCAACTTCACTACACTTGGTAAATGCATGCTATGATTTTGACCGCTGGAACTTCACCACAAATGGTAAGTGGGAACTGCAATGTCTGTCTACCAAAACTACACCATACTGAATGAGTGGGCACTGCAGCTGGGAACTTCAACACCTTAGCACGGAGAGGAAGTCGGCACTGCAGTTATTGACTGCCATCTACATCTACATACATACTTCGCAATCCACCATACAGCGCGTGGCGGAGGGTACCTCGTACCACAACTAGCATCTTCTCTCCCTGTTCCACTCCCAAACAGAACGAGGGAAAAATGACTGCCTATATGCCTCTGTACGAGCCCTAATCTCTCTTATCTTTGTGGTCTTTCCGCGAAATGTAAGTTGGCAGCAGTAAAATTGTACTGCAGTCAGCCTCAAATGCTGGTTCTCTAAATTTCCTCAGTAGCGCTTCACGAAAAGAACGCCTCCTTTCCTCTAGAGACTCCTACCCGAGTTCCTGAAGCATTTCCGTAACACTCTCGTGATGATAAAACCTGCCAGTAACAAATGTAGCAGCCTGCCTCTGAATTGCTTCTATGTCCTCCCTCAATCTGACCTGATAGGGATCCCAAACGCTCGAGCAGTACTCGAGAATAGGTCGTTTTAGTGTTTTATAAGCGGTCTCCTTTACAGATGAACCACATCTTTCCAAAATTCTACCAATGAACCGAAGACGACTATCCGTCTTCCCCACAACTACCATTACATGCTTGTCCTACTTCATATCGCTCTGCAGCGTTACGCCCAAATATTTAATCGACGTGACTGCGTCAAGCGCTACACTACTAATGGAGTATTCAAACATTACAGGATTCTTTTTCCTATTCATCTGCATTAATTTACATATGTTAACCGCAGTTATTAAGCGGGTACTGCAATGTCTGACTGCTGGAACTTCAACACAGTGGTTAAATTGACGCTGCGATGTCTGACTGCTAGCAACTTCACTGTACTTCGTAGATGCATGCTGTGATTTTGACTGCTGGAAGTTGACCACAAACGGTAAGTGTCCCAGAGCTGCACCAAGCGGAATAAGTGGGCACTGCTGCGAACTTCAACTCCTTAGCACGGAGAGGGCACTGCAGTGCCTCACTGCCAATTATCAATCACGGTTACTAAGCAGGCACTACAGTGTCCGACTGCCGGAACTTGAGCACAGTGATTAAGAGGGTGCCTCTGTGTGTGATTGCTTGAGACTTCATCACACTCGGTGAGTGGGTGCTGCAAGTTTGGCTGCCAGGACTTCATCACATGTGGTAAGTGGACTCTGCAGTGTCTGGCAGCCAGGACTGCACTGAGTAAGTGGGCACTGCAGTGTCTGACTGCCAAAAGTTAGCCATGCGTATTAAGTGGGCGCGACATTCTCTGACCACTCGGACCTTCGGTACAGTGGTTAAGTGGACAGTGCTGACGCTTCATAGCTAGGTGCTCTAAAGCTGGCTGCCGAAACTTCATCACGCATGATAAGTGGACGCTACAATGTCTGACTGCCAAAACTTTGCTGCAGTTAATAAGTGGTCGCCAGGACGTCCAGCTGGCGGCAGCTACTCCACGGTGGGTAAGTGTGTGCTGTGGAACTTCACTGCGTTGGGTGAGTGGCTGCTGTGACGTGTGACTGCTGGAAACTTCACCGCATTGAGTATGCAGACACTCTCCAAATGCTCTGCTGAGCAGTGTCAAGTGACAACTGGCGAGGGCCACGTTGCTCATGAGGGCTTATCGTGAACCTGTACGTGGTACAAAAAAGAAAGCAGTAGAGGTCTGATGGCCAACTGTGGCAGGCGGCGCTGTTTGAGCTGAGGCAGAGGCGCCATCTAGCTGACGCTCACTACTACGGTGCGTCAGCCGGGGACCCCAAACTTTGTGACAGTGATCCCTTACACTGCTAAAAATACTGCTGACGACAATCCAGCTAATAAGGCTTCCATTCTGATACGTTTGCCAATAGGCTTGTTGTTTAACCTGGTAACATTTGCTTTTCTTCTTTGCACAGAACTACATAAACCACACAAGTACTGATCCAGAGAGTATGTATTTTACTGCTGCTGCGTACTTTGTATGTTGGTAGCAGATAAGCTGTCACGGTTCACGAACGCTTCCCGATTAGCCATAGTTGTTTCTGCTATCTTTACCATCTGTTGGTGTCTTTGAACTGTTCATCTGTGGTAAGTGACCGCTTCTGTGGGTTCCATATGCAGTGACATATCCTCTTGAGTCACGATTTGATTCGACTGCACAATGATTCTGTTGTAGCTGGTTTCATGCACGGTGTGTTGATGAGGTTGAGTACTGCGGAGGCTGCTGGTGGGAGGAAATGGTCACTAGCCGTGTTCAGGGTAATATGTGGCGGCGTGGCCCAGGTACACAGTCACCACTGCCCAAGGCGACTCGCCCCTCAGCCTACTTGCCATTCCCCCTAACATCCCAGAGCTCTCCAACTCTATTAGAATACCTCCTCTGCATTAGACGAAACTGGGGAAACCGAGGTATAGGTGCTTTAATCAAATGAAACTACATGGTTCGAGTGAGCTTTTCAAGTCCCGGACATGTATGATGTATACATACAGTCTGAAGCGATCTGAACGAAAATTATGACAAAAGCTGGGAATCGATCGTGGCCTTGCTACAAATTCGCATTTGTCACTTCAGTCTGCATACATACAGAGTGAGTCACTAACTAACCTAGAATAACTTCGAAAGTATGATAGTAGCTGAAAAGCTTATGGGACAAATGTTGCATGGGACAACGGGGGCCATAATATGACGTTGGGTTTTTGTTACTAGCTGGGGTTGCGTCAGAGATATGGTCAACTTTTTTTTTTTTTTTTTTTTTTTTTTTTAAACGGGATGCGGTAGTTTGGTACTTATTTTCTGATAGCGGCTATCGAGGCGAGTCCAATGATGTGTAACAGTTACGTCTTTGAAGGTCAACGAAGGTCAAAAGGTTGCCTGAACGTTCATTTACAGAAGGTGTTCGAAGTGATGACCATTGGTATCAATGCAGTGCTGCAATCTTCTTATCATGGATTGAGAGCTATTCCTTACCACTTCGGCACTTATCGAAGCACATGCTCTCTGGTATGTGGGGCAAATAGTAAATATTCGCCGAATATGGCGTATCCATCTAACGTGCAATTGACATGTAAACACCATTCGACGGTTTCGCGATACAACACTAACAGGAACGTAAGACTAGTATCCTCGAATCAAGCGAATGTGACTGATGTATTCCCTTGAAGAACAAGTGGATATGGTTCTCATTTACGGAGAATGCCAACGAAATTCAGTGAGATCTAGACTTACATGCTGAAAGATATCCTCGACGTGCTCACCCTACACGTCGTACATTTAAATATGTGTGTGACAAATTGAGAACAACTGGATCTTTAACGCATCGGAAACATATCCAGGAAAGGGAAGTTACTAACGAGGAAACGGAAATTGGTACTCTTGCCAGTGTTATTTGAAATCCTTGTGTCACAAAGGAATCTGGCATGTGCCAGAGTGTTGTTGTTCGTGTTCTGCATCGCCATAAATACTATCCCTCCAAGTTGCACACCAGAAACCGTGCTCGGTGAATGTATGGTATGGGATTCTGAAGCACAGAATTATAGGCCTGTATTTCATCGAAGGAAATCCTAATGATAGGAAGTACACCACATTCCTGCAAGAAACATTAGGTCTGTTACTGGAAGAAATAGCGTAAGGAACAGAATGTGGTATCAACATGATGGATCTCCGGCACCTTTTTCGCTGATGGCTAGAAATGAGTTGCAGATCGTTGAGTTGGACACTGAGGAGATGTGTCGTGACCGGCTCGTTCGCCAGACTTGACGCCTCTGGACTTGTTCTTGTGGGGATTCGTAAAAGACATTGTTTATAAAGACATTCCAACTACGCTTGAAGATATGCGAGAGATAATTGTCAGAGCATGTGCTTCGATAAGTGCCGATGTGATATGGAATACCACTCAATCCACGATAAGAAGATTGCAGCACTGCATTGATACCAATGGTCATCACTTCGAACAACTTCTGTAAATGGACGTTCATGCCACCTTTTTGACCTTCGTTGACCTTCAAAGATCTTACTGTTACGTATCATTGGATTCGTCTCGACAGCCGCTGTCAGGGAGTAGTACCAAACTGTAGCATCTCATTTAAAAAAACAAAGGTGACCTCCAGATCTCTGATGAGACCCCATCTAGCAACAAAAGACCATTGTCATATTATGGCCCCCGTTGTCCCATGCAGCTTTTGTCCCACAAACGTTTCAGCTTCTGTCATACTGTTGGAGCTATTCTTGGTAGCAATAGTTAATGACTCACCCTGTATAGCGTGCCGGCCGAAGTGGCCGTGCGGTTAAAGGCGCTGCAGTCTGGAACCGCAAGACCGCTACGGTCGCAGGTTCGAATCCTGCCTCGGGCATGGATGTTTGTGATGTCCTTAGGTTAGTTAGGTTTAACTAGTTCTAAGTTCTAGGGGACTAATGACCTCAGCAGTTGAGTCCCATAGTGCTCAGAGCCATTTTTGAACCTGTATAGCGCACATGTTTGGGTTTGAAAGCTCTCTGGAACCATCAGTTTCATTTGATCAATATTAACTGTTACTCCAAGGGAGCTCATATCAGCCTGTTTTTAAGAGTCCGCCAAATTGTATGGAGTCCATTGGGATAAGTTCTTCACAATTAAATGGTCACACAAAACACAGTGTAATGCAATCTCTGATATGCGGAAACGTGACCAAGACGAAATTCTACAAACGAATTACAAAAAGGTCTTCTTTGAAGATGATTCATTACCGAAACGTGAGCGGAATGATTCAACATTGTTAAGTTACACCTACTATGAAATTAAAAAATAGATGATCGAACTGAAAAATTGACGTGCAATTTCCAATTTTCATCAAGTGAACATTAGATACCTTTACGATCTTCTTGATTATTATCGAGGGAGAATTCTATTTCCAGGTTTGTTCCTGCAAAAGTGTTTATTTTTTTGCAGAATAGAGACCCCACAGCTTTATTTCAGTGTTTTCATTTTACTTATTTATATCTCATTCTTCGCTACCAGTTTCGTTGCTATAGCTTCATTATCAAGCGTAGATTACAAGAATGAGCACTTGAGAATGAGTCTGTGACCCTGACGCCTAATCGCAAGGAATGAAGTATAAATACACTACTGACCATTAAGATTGCTACACCAAGAGTAAATGCAGATGATAAACGGGTATTCATTGGACAAATATATTATACTAAGACTGACATATGATTACATTTTCACGCAATTTGGGTGCATAGATACTGAGAAATCAGTACCCAGAACAACCACCTCAACCACATCTGCCCGTAATAATGGCATTGATACGCCTGGGCATTGAGTCAAACAAGCTTGGATGGCGTGTACAGGTACAGATGCCCATGCAACTTCAACACAATACCACAGTTCATCAAGAGTAGTGACTGGCGTATTGTGACGAGCCAGTTGCTCGGCCACCATCGACCAGACGTTTTCAATTGGTGAGAGATCTGGAGAATGTGTTGGCCAGGGCAGCAGTCGAACATTTCTGTGTCCAGAAATGCCCGTACAGGACCTGCAATATGCGGTCGAGCATTATCCTGCTGAAATGTAGGGTTTCTCAGGGGTCGAATGAAGAGTAGAGCTACGGCTCGTAACACATCTGAAATGTAACGTCCACTGTTCAAAGTGTCGTCAATGCGAACAAGAGGTGACCGAGACGTGTGACCAATAGCACCCCATACCATCACGACGGGTGATACGCCAGTAACGCGATGACGAACACACGCTTCCAATGTGCGTTCACCGCGATGTCGCCAACACGGATGCGACTATCATGATGCTGTAAACAGAACCTGGATTCATTCGGAAAAATGACGTTTTGCCATTAGTGCTGAGAGGCACCCACATGCCTTGCTCATACAGTGGCATCAAGCAGTCAGGCCTGCAAGATGAGTGGTCTGCCAAACGAGTGGATTCATTCTTATTTATCGAGTAACAGGAACTCTCGTACTCACAATTTAGTTACAAATTATCCTCCTGTACGAATAATACACAACGGAAACACGCATCTGACTATCAGTAATTTACAGAACTCTGATTGTTCATTACGCACTGGCAATACCACATTTTCTTTTTGTCTTTTATTTAACGGCTTTTGTCAACACGTGGCCACAGCACTGAATATGAGTGGTGCACACATTATAAATTCTGGATATCATGACAACATACAATTCGAAGGAAAAGGCCACCAATCTTTTTCTTTTCACTATCTTATTTATTCCGATAAATTCTATAACCTAAACACACAAATTCTATAACCTACAACAATAACACATGAGAAATTCCGCCCAGTGGGCATGGCTTAACATTGGTGATTCTCTACCTTATGGTCTCGTAATTATTTAACGCTACAGTGCACTTTCTGGATAGGATGGTGGATCTTTTATCATTTCTCACACTTCGACTCTCACAGTCATCATCACGAAACTTTGCTCCAGACCGAGCAGTACAAAAGGAACACGCATAACCCACTAATCTTTTGAAACTACCTCGCTACTCTCCCATGCAAACCACACATACCCAAATTACATGACATACACCACACTACAATATGAAATACTACACAGGGAATAGTCACAACATTATTACTTTCAGCTTTCCCACTTCAATTAATATTTATCCCAGTTTCACACGACACTGCCCCACTTCGTAATTCTACTTTCCTACTATGAACTCTGGAGATATATGCACGTCTTCCTGTGCAATGCAAGCCAAATGGCGTTGCTGGATAGACGGCCGACTCACCTTGCTTCTCTCTCAGAGTTTGAATCTAGCGTCACACGGAATCACACCACGCAAAGTAATATTAAGAACGTATTCATCACACACGCGAGTGCTCAACTGATACCATGGACGAGTACTTCTCTTTATCTTTTGTCTCATACACAGATTGAGACTCACACAGTACTCACCACGTGGAAGTACTCGTCTCTAATTTCAAGTCCTGCACACGCCATTTCTTAAATATTTCAACTTATGGTACACACGCTATTTCTTAAATATTTCAACTTATTGTACACACGCTAGTAATTCAGCTTGACTTAAGCACACGGAAGTATTTCAACTTATTGCTACACGTGGTTTCATTGTGACCGTTGGTCACTTCCGAAGATTACTACAATCCCATTAATATTACCTGCCTGACATTTAATTCTCCCCACAAAAGATCCTGAAATAGAGAAATTATTATTTCAAACTACTCTTAAATATTCCACATGCATACCATGTCTCCACTCTTTTGTCTTTACGGAGCACAACTAAAACAGGTCTTAACAGCACAAGATCCAGCGGCAGAGTGCTGAAACTTGGCCGTTCTTCGGGTCATCTCGCACCTCTGTCGAGGTGGGGGAAGACCATGCTACCGTATTGGTCAGCCACATTTCAGGCGCTCAAAGCTCCGGTAAGTTTCATCTCTTTGGTTCCACCAAAGGTGGCCAAAGGATCGTCTCAAAGATGATCATATACTCACATTCACTATCTGCAGTTAGCAGACGACCATACATTCATTCATTTCACAGATCTCACCAAACTGGATGTAGGGATTTATTTTGTGGGAGTGCACATGTGATCAATTAAATAAATAAATTGTCATTCTTTCCCACACTGGTATCCGGCTTTGCTGTATTAATTGAAACTGAGTTATTATTAGAAAAAATATGTTATTCAGACAAGAATAATGAAGTATGTTGTACCTATTTTCACTGTCGGGCGGTACTGTACCCTTTCACCACCGGCTACCCATGCAGAAAAAAATGGCACGGTACTATCCTTGCAATGCGAGGGCAGTTCCGAACATTTTTTTAAAGAAAACTGTATTAGAACAAACGTAGGAAGTCATCATAATAATCAGGAGGAGACCTTAGCCCCTGGTGACCTCAAATAGACGACCAAGTGCTGTTACTTTACCAAATTATTGACACAGTTGTTCCATTATTGTACTCTCCACAATCTGGAGTAACGTACACATACAAATTTACAACAATCCACATGACAAATAAAACATTCCATCATACAAATAAAAAATAATGTTGAGATAAAAATTTGCTTAGTTACTGGGATCTTCGTTATTTTTATGAGCAATCCAAACTTCACTAATTCTATGACAAAAAAAAAAATTAAAAAAAAATACTAATTGTACTCATGAAATCTTAAATAGCTCACCGTCTAAACCCAGAACACGTAATCTGACATTCATAAGTTTCGTTGTAATAATCTTTACACGGCAATATCTAACTACAAAACAAAATCAACAAAAGAAAAAAAATTTCGTACACTAGTTACACGTAGAAGTCAGGCTCCATATCAGTACTCTAAAATATACATCAAACCTACAGAGAAATAAAACTGAGAAGAAAAACAATGATATCTACCACAAGTTACATACTGGTTACGTAATATAGTCAACTTAAGCAATTGCCACCACTACTCAACTGTGAGTTTAACCTTATCCTTGTCCACCAGTACAAATACCTGCTGCTGAGCCAGTCAGTCCATCAACTTTGATCAATTCACGCAGTAAATAGTTTACCAATAAGTGCTTGAATCCACCAGTAGCTCTCGTATCTTACTCTACTGCTCATTTCTCTGTTGTTACTCATTTGGACGACAAGAACTTGCATTTCGACTAGCCTTCGTTACACTTTAATGTGAAATATCACCACTGTGATAATGAAAATAAGTGGCTTCAGTCAACACACCAACAAGATCATTACTGTCCACGACATCAAAATGCATCAATTAATTCCGATATTTGTTGTGCAATGCAAACTCTTGTCCCCTGTGACAACCTTACTGACCTATGCAACAAGAGCCGCTACGTTAGTATTACGTCACTGGCTAATAATTAAAGCATCATTGTACCAAATTTTCTAATAAACATGTTACGTGAACTGGTAGCCCAGAACAAACAAACAAAAAAAACCACTAACTATTCTAAACACAAATGTTAATGAAATACAATTACACTTGCTGTCCCTTCAGGAATGAAACATATAAAAAAAATTTACACAATTACTAGTACAAATACATTATTCGCTATCTTGCGAGTCACACGGAATCATTTCATTCTGTGATTTTCTTGGGGTCAAAAAAGTTGCTGACAGGTTCCCCAGAAACACTGCCTCGGTGCCAAAGCTCTCCCATGGTTACCCGGACGAAAGTCTTTAAGTCACTCAAATCGGCATTTTGAACACGCACTGAACAGTAAACTGTATCTCACATTAAACACAAATGTCATAGTCACTCTCAGAGTACCATCCACACGAATCTGGTCGTCCAAAATTGGCCCTACAACTGCTATTACCCACGGTTCTGTCCTTTCAGTTCATGGTGTAATTAAATGTCGTAAGTTCCAACAAACAGCACTTATTCCCAAACCAATTAAAGAAATGTCTCCTACTACAAATGCAAATGTCAGTGTCCCACTTTAGTTTCTTGCGTTCATACAATAATTAGTCACCAAACGACAACTGTTCTCTTTAAGTATACCAAGCGTCCCACATGCAATTCACAAAGCACACTTAACCAGTCACTGCCAAAAGTTTATGGATCCCACCGTTCAGTGGTCAAGACAAAACAAAACGATCGTCCTGTCTGCTAAAGACAAAATCTTTTCCACCACTCACAACGTGGAAACACCAGTCCTTCACTTTCCACCTTATGGAGACATATGAGCAGTCATCTTGTTTCACGGCTCCACAGTCCAGTACTTGTTAATAGTTGCTGGTAAAAAATGCCCGCCGGGCTCTGCCGCGCGTCGTTCATTCTGCCGTCGCTCCGCTCCGCCATTGAGCAGAAGAAATCACCCGCTGTTGCCTCTGCGGGATACTTTCCCCAGTCGTAAGGGTGGCGGAACTTATGAATGGCCAGTGGTACGTGCGTGTCGCCCCAGGCCGTTGACCTGCTGTAGTGGGCGCGTGGAGTGTACCCCGACCGGCAGTGGAGTGGGGAGTGCCGCGGCTTTGTCACCTCTCCCATGGCGACGTCAGCTTCGCCCCGCTAGCGGTATGGGTGTTACGACACCCAATCAGTCAGACCCTTCTGTGCATCTCGCAACATTACAGACAAAAGGATATTCTTACAGTATTTAAATGCTCATTGATTACATGTATGATCTATTAGATACATTGGTAATAAAAGAATCTTTGTTCTAAAAAACATAAAATTATACATCCTAGTTTTGTACACATACAACATCAACATTCATCTCTTTTCTATGTACGGCCCACACTTGTGCTATTGATTGTACCTGTCGTCCCTCATACAAAACATGAAAGTGTAAAAAAAAAAAAAAAGGAATAATAAACAATCTACACAGCTCATAATTACAATATCAAATAGTGGACTACTCTAACATCCTATCACAATGAAAATATTAGAAACTGTTTATTCTAAAACTGCAATATACAGTGAACCTTTGTGCTTGTGACAGGCTGAAATTAATACCCCTTGAAAGTGTTCTAACAAAAAAATAAGAAATAATCTACACAGCTCACAATTACCTACCACATGTTATTAAATAGTAAACTACTTTAACATCCTAACACCATAAACATTTTAGAAACTGATGACTTTAAATCTACAACATACAATGCACCTTTTGTGCTTGTGACAGACAGAAATTAGCATCTATTTATGTATTTTACCTTTTTTATTATGTATAATAACATTTCTAGGACATGTATGAACCATTCACATGATGTCAGATCCTGACCTGCCATCGAAGTTCCTCCAAATCAAACAATAACACAGTAATGTTTTAGTTATGGATCGGTAGCACCCCCGTTACAGGAGTATGCACATTGATCACACTACTCTACGACTCTCACTAACGAGACATCACATTTTCCTTCTCATTCAATTCATTAATACATTAACAGAATAGGTCTAGAAGTCAGCTAACCTTAACACCACCACACTCACGACAACATACCATACCTTTGCACCCTTATACTCAACCACATAACACATGAAGCTGTTTCGGAGATAGCTTTCCGGTCTCCGAATTCGTCCTTTCACTCTGGCACCTCTCTCCATCAGTTTACCTCTGCATTCACTCTACCGATTATTCATCCTGCTAAATATCAACTTCGAATTGCGACATTTCATCTAAGAACACAAATACACAAATTATTCATCCTGCAAAATAACTGTACACATTCTTGGTACCGTTTTGATTGGTTATACTGGTACCAGGCTTCAACAAGAACAACAACAAATTTTTTTTTTTTTTATATAGCAAATGTTATGGTAAGAATTAGATTTACAGTTATATTACATCTTGCTTCAGTATTCCACAACGTTCACCATCTGGATCTCATACTCCCTTTATGTCCTTTCACGCTGTGGAGTTGTCCTCATCTCTTCATTCGTATTTCGGCTCTCCGTCCGTCGATTACTCCATCATTTCCTGGTGTTCCTTCGCCATTCGCATCAATCTCGATTGAAGCATACACAGGCCTCTCTGTAACATACCTCTAAGACACCTCCATATTATTAGTTCTACTCACCTTTATTTACCACTGTTTCATCACATCGAATCTCTCTTTATTAATCACACTGCTTCACGTCGCTTCTCTCCTTAAATATCACCTTTATCCACTACTATTTATCACGTCGCTTCTCTATCTATCTACCATCTTTATCCTCTCATTACTCATCACGTCGTTTCTGCTTGATTCTTATTCATACGACAAAAAATACGTACATACACCACTCTGTCGACTCCTGCTCACGACTCATTCTACCAGTCTATTCCGTCATACTTCCTGACATCCCGCCTGAAAATTGTTATGTTCGATTTGACCCTGCACAACGTTACACACCACAAATAAATACACTGACTATCTACCCTAACTTGCCTACTTTCGATCTATCCTTAACTTTTCCATAATTTGATGTTAGAAATGTGATGAAGCCCACACGATTGTTTTCCCTTGATCGTCTCAATTGTGACAATGATTGTCCTGTCGTGAACGCAATGACTGCTTATCCTCTCTTCGCCCATAATTTTGATTTTCCCTTCTTCTTCCATCTCTGTCCCATCTTCTATTTTCCCGGTTTGACGGTCGATATTCCCATGAATTCTGCCCCCTATTTCCTCGCCAACTTCCATTCCCGTCATTCCTTTGATTCCATGCTCTCCTGCCATTCTGATAGTTTCTGCCGTTCCTATCCTCGACACTATGTGACCTATGAGTCGTGTCTCCGTTCACGATGTTGCTCTCATTATCCAGTTCCTGTAACAAGTGCTGAAATGACGCAGAATCGTCTAAGCCTCTGCCTGCTATCGCTATATCTCTGCGCAATCTCACTGGCAACTTCGTTATACAGATCCTAATGAGCTCCCCAGTTTCGTCTCAGTATTTCCTGATAGCACGCCACTGGATCTCTTATACTACCTTCGTTACAATTTGGCATCATCAATATGCTTTCTTTAACCTGGTCCTGCTTACTTTTCGGCCAGAAGTCATTTAAAAACTTGTCACAAAATATCTTGTAGCTACTGCAGTCTTTAATAACTTCCTGAAATTTTGCTCTAGCCTCGTCCCTCAAATGGTTACACACAAACTTCATTTTGAGGAGCGGTCCCCACGATGCAGGTAATGAATCTTGAAATTGAGACAGCCACAGACATGGATGTTGGTAGTTATCAGGATCCGGAAAACAAGTGTACGTTTGTACCGACACGAAGTGCCTCCTACATTCTTCTTCCGCATTTATGTTTTCCGACCTTGGGCTATACCCAGTTGGGTTTGCCACCTGTTTTATCCGACACAACCGTTCTTCTAACTCTCTGAGTTCGCCTTCCTCTTTCTGCGTATTTTCTTTTTTTGAATTTATCTCACTCTCCCTCTGCAATCTACCTGGTGGTGTGTCACCTTCGCTACTGGGCGCTAATTGCAGCTGTGCTAGTTCTTCCCTATGTTTCCTATTTATTTCTAATTGCGCCTCTTTAAACTGTAATAGTGATTGTATCTCTTCCAGCTCGGCATAAACCTCTTGCTGCGTACTGTCAGAGCCTGTCTCGCCTCTTATACTGACCTTTCCTACATCTGAACTAATTGTATTCATTCTGACCACTACCTCCGCAACTTCATCCCTGTGTTTATTTAGCGCCACTTCCTGCTGGGTGACTTGAGCTTCCACGCTGTCTAATGCCCCTTGTTTATCTGCAAGTAGGTCCTTCACTATCTCTTTGATTCGCTCATCCGGAAACACGTCCCTACGTTCTGTAATACCGCTCTCTATTGCACTTATTCGTACCTCCAAATTATTGGCTTTTTCTTTCACGGCATCACATTCTTGCTTCACTGCATCCAGATTCTTCTCCCCCTCATCTAACCAATTATTAACTGCGGACAGACGCTCATCGATAACTGTGTGTAGCTTCCTCATTGCCTCTTTATTTCCCTTATCCATTGCCTCCAATCTTTCCTTATTTGCCTCCAATCTTTCCTTATTTGCTTCCAATCTTTCCTTAGTCTCCCAATCTCTCTCCTTATTATCTCTATTCATCCCTTCTAATCTTTCCTTAGTCTCCCTATCCATTGCTTCCAATCTTTCCTCAGTGTCCCTATCCATCGCTTCCAATCTTTCCTTATTCTCCCTATCCCTCTCCTTATTATCTCTATCCATATTCTGTAAAAACTGCAGTAGCACATTGTCATTTGCTACTTTCGGTGCGCTCACCTCGTTCGCCTGAGAAACCGTAGCTTCGCTAAGGGTAGCTGCACTTTCACTGCATACCTGACCTAGTCCCGGCTCGCCCGCGTCGTCGAGAAAAGCCCCCGATTGTGGACAAAGCCCACCGCTCAAAGGATCACCTAGCCGCGGTCCACTGAACAGTTCAGCCCCTTCCGAGTGTTTGCCATTCCCGCTCATTAGCCCATGGTCGACAGCCACTTCCTGCCGCACTGCTACGCTCACACCAGAATCGCTATTCTCCATGGTGACTACACTTTTTGACTGTGACCTAGTTACTACGGACATTATGCAAAAAAAATTATACAACGATCTTCCAACCTTAGATGACATAGCAATTACATAAAGAAAATAAAAGATCCTCACCAATCCAGAAAGAAATTGCAAACAAAAAGAATTTTACTTCTTAGCGCTATCACAATACATTCCATAAAAAAAATCTTAACAGCAAACCCTAACAGCAGAATCCTGGCAAACTATCCTGGCAGGGTCGAAATTATGAGAGGCACCCACATGCTTTGCTCATACTGTGGCATCAAGCAGTCAGGCCTGCAAGATGAGTGGTCTGCCAAGCGAATGGATTCATTCTTATTTATCGAGTAACAGGAACTCTCATACTCACAATTTAGTTACAAATTATCCTCCTGTATGAATAATACGCAATGGAAACACGCATCTGACTATCAGTAATTTACAGAACTCTGACTGTTCACTACGCACTGGCAATACCACATTTTCTTTTTGTCTTTTATTTAACGGCTTTTGTCAACACGTGGCCACAGCACTGAATATGAGTGGCGCACACATAATAGATTCTGGATATCATGACAACATACAATTCGAAGGAAAAGGCCACCAATCTTTTTCTTTTCACTATCTTATTTATTCCGATAAATTCTATAACCTAAACACACAAATTCTATAACCTACAACAATAACACATGAGAAATTCCGCCCAGTGGGCATGGCTTAACATTGGTGATTCTCTACCTTATGGTCTCGTAATTATTTAACGCTACAGTGCACTTTCTGGATAGGATGGTGGATCTTTTATTATTTCTCACACTTCGACTCTCACAATCATCATCACGAAACTTTTCTCTAGACCGAGCAGTACAAAAGGAACACGCATAACCCACTAATCTTTTGAAACTACCTCGCTACTCTCCCATGCAAACCACACATACCCAAATTACATGACATACACCACACTACAATATGAAATACTACACAGGGAATAGTCACAATATTATCACTTTCAGCTTTCCCACTTCAATTAATATTTATCCCAGTTTCACACGACACTGCCCCACTTCATAATTCTACTTTGCTACTATGAACTCTGGAGATATATGCACGTCTTCCTGTGCAATGCAAGCCAAGTGGCGTTGCTGGATAGACGGCCGACTCACCTTGCTTCTCTCTCAGAGTTTGAATCTAACGTCACACGGAATCATACCACGCAAAGTAATATTAAGAACGTATTCATCACACACGCGAGTGCTCAACTGATACCATGGACGAGTACTTCTCTTTATCTTTTGTCTCATACACAGTTTGAGACTCACACAGTACTCACCACGTGGAAGTACTCGTCTCTAATTTCAAGTCCTGCACACGCCATTTCTTAAATATTTCAACTTATTGTACACACGCTAGTAATTCAGCTTGACTTAAGCACACGGAAGTATTTCAACTTATTGCTACACGTGGTTTCATTGTGACCGTTGGTCACTTCCGAAGATTACTACAATCCCATTAATATTACCTGCCTGACATTTAATTCTCCCCACAAAAGATCCTGAAATAGAGAAATTATTATTTCAAACTACTCTTAAATATTCCACATGCATACCATGTCTCCACTCTTTTGTCTTTACGGAGCACAACTAAAACAGGTCTTAACAGCACAAGATCCAGCGGCAGAGTGCTGAAACATGGCCGTTCTTCAGGTCATCTCGCACCTCTGTCGAGGTGGGGGAAGACCATGCTACCGTATTGGTCAGCCACATTTCAGGCGCTCAATGCTCCGGGAAGTTTCATCTCTTTGGTTCCACCAAAGGTGGCCAAAGGATCGTCTCAAAGATGATCATATACTCACATTCACTATCTGCAGTTAGCAGACGACCATACATTCATTCATTTCACAGATCTCACCAAACTGGATATAGGGATTTATTTTGTGGGAGTGCACATGTGATCAATTAAATAAATAAATTGTCATTCTTTCCACACTGGTATCCGGCTTTGCTGTATTAATTGAAACTGAGTTATTATTAGAAAAAATATGTTGTTCAGACAAGAATAATGAAGTATGTTGTACCTATTTTCACTGTCGGGCGGTACTGTACCCTTTCAGTGCACCCAGGTTCATCGTTGAGTACACCATCGCAGGCGTTCCTGTCTGAGATGCAGCGTCAACGGTAACCGCAGCCATGGTCTCCGAGATGATACCGAGCGGGGTGGCGCAGTGGTTAAAGACTGGACTCGCATTCGGAAGGACGACGGTTCAATCCCGCGTCCGGCCATCCTGATTTAGGTTTTCCGTGATTTCCCTATATCGCTCCAGGCAAATGCCGGGATGGTTCCTTTGAAAGGGCACGGCCGACTTCCTTCCCCGTCCTTCCCTAATCCGATGAGACCGATGACCTCGCTGTCTGGTCTCCTTCCCCAAACCAACCAACCAATCTCCGAGATGATAATCCATGCTGTTGCAGACGTCGTCGAACTGTTCATGCAGATGGTTGTTGTCTTGCAAACGTCCCCACCTGTTGACTCAGGGAGCGAGATGTGGCTGCACGATCCGTTACAGCCATGTGGATAAGATGCCTGTCATCTCGACTGCTATGATACGAGGCCGTTGGGATCCAGCACGGCGTTCCGTATTACCCTCCTGAACCCACAGATTCCATATTCTGCTAACAGTCATTGGATCTCAACCAACGCGAACAGCAATGTCGCGATACGATAAACCGCAATCGCGATAGGCTGCAATCCGACCTTGATCAAAGTCGGAAACGTGATGGTACGCATTTCTCCTCCTTACACGAGGCATCACAACAACGTTTCTCCAGGCAACGCCGGTCAGCTGCTGTTGTGTATGAGAAATCGGTAGGAAACTTTCCCCATGTCAACACGTTGTAGGTGTCGCCACCGGCGCCAACCTTGTGTGAATGCTCTGAAAAGCAAATCATTTGCATATCACAGCATCTTCTTCCTGTCGGTTAAATTTAGCGTCTATAGCACGTCATCTTCGTCGTGTAGCAAATTTAATGGCCAGTGGTGTAAATAAAATGTGTACGTGTACAAATCTACAGTGTAATTTAAAAATATCTGTATAGATGAATGATTAAATATAACAGAACAAATGATACAATATGTGAAAGACAAACCTTCAAAGTTTTATTTGGAACATGGTGCTGACAAGTTAGTTCGGGAAACCACCGACGGTGGCGCCGAGCAAATGACTCTTCCGTAATGAAGCCGCTTTTTATCTTTCGGTGTAGGCCAACTGACACGACACATGCACGCGGAGGACAACTGCCGAACACGGATTTCTAGAAAGTGAACAACGTGTTCTGTGCCGTGGCCAACAAGGCAGTCTGCGGACGCCTCTCCTTCACTGGGAGGGCTGTCAGCGGTGCCAACTATATCGTCGTGTTGCAGTAGTGCCTCGTGCCACAATTTGCAACTGACAGCAGAGCTTTCACCTTTCAAGAAGGGGGCGCCCCTGCACATTTCCACAGTTGTGTGCTGTGTGTCCCGGCTGAGGCGCCGCCCTATAACACGGCTCTACCCGAACTGTCGCCACCATTGCTGGACATGGCGCCCTGCTACTTTTTCTTGTGTGGTTACATCAAGGGCGGCGTTTATATTCCACCTCTACCACATAACCTCGAAGACTTGAGACATCGCCTCCCAACAGCTGTTATTGCCGTCGCTCTTGACTGTGTAAATCACCAAATTCTTTTACAAAAAGTTGCACATCTCGGTATAAGTGGTGCAGCAGGGAAATGACTCATATCTGTCAAACAGGAAACAAAACGTTGTAGTAGATAGTCAAGATGGTGTGCCAGTATCTTCAGAATGGGGTACTATCACATGTGAAGTGCCGCAGGGCTCAGTTCTGGGCCCTCTACTTTTTATTATATTTATAAATGATCTCCCTCTCTCTACGGAATATTGTAGATTAACCATTTTCGCGGATGACGTAACACTACTTATTCATAATTCAGTAGATAAACTTGAGGTAACATCAAATAAGGTTTTAAATGAAACGGTGAACTGGTTCAACATTAATGGTCTTTCTTTAAATTACTGTAAAACAAACTACATGCAGTTCCACAAAACATCCAAAGATGAGGAAATAGTAATAAAAATAGGTGAGCAGACAATAACCAGGGTAGATTCCTCAAAATACCTAGGCTTGCATATTGTTAGCAAACTGAATTGGTCAAACCACATCGTGGATCCATCCAAAAGACGAAGTTCAGCAACATACGCATTGCGCATTGTTTTTTCTTATAGAAATATGGAAACCATGTAGTCAGCGTTTTATGGTTACTTTCATGCAATTATGGCATTTGGAATTATATTTTGGGGAAATCAGCCACTGGCTAAAAAAGTACTGTGTGTACAAAAAAGATCCATAAGGATCGTGTGTGGAGTCCATCCTAGAGCCACATGCAGGAATCTTTTGAAGAAGCTTGAAATACTTACATCCACTGCGCAATATATATTCTCGTTGATGTGCTTCATAAGGAATGAAAAATCGATCTTTAAGCTGAATAGTGCGTATCACAGTCACAATACTAGAAGGAAACATGATATCCACTATGAACAGCCAAATCTAAGTATGGTGCAGAAAGGAGTCCATTTCAGTGGCTGTAAGATTTTTAGTGCCCTCCCTTAAAGAATTAAGTGTTTGGTAGATGATGATCTCTTGTTTAAAAAAAACCTTAAGGCAGTTCCTATTGCAAGGATAATTTTATACAATAGAAGAGTTCCTGAACTGCAGTGTTCAACATTTCTTGTATGGTAAATTGCAAATGTATGCCCAAATTTGCATTTGTAATACCGAATACTTTTATTGCAAACATATATTTTGCAATATTTATTTCTCTGTAACACTTATTATTTTGTAATCTTTATCTATCTCTAAAATGTATTTTTTGTAGTGGGACCTAAGTTACTGTTTACTGTTTTTGTTTTGTTTTATGTATTACCATAAATTCTGGCCAAAAGCTTATAAAATTGACACGTTCCATATCCTGTGATAGTGTCACAACATGGATCACCGGAACAAGAGATAAATAAATAGATAAATAAATAAAAATACACAGTTAGGTATGGCAAAATTGGACTACCGATAATATGTGTGCTGTCTGAAGAAGGGTGGACACACAGAACACTCATAAACGATGTGAAAAAACTTTGAGGATTTGTCTTTCACAAATTTCATGTTTTGTTACGTTGTTCTAAAGACACTTGTACAAATTTCTCGAGTATCCAGGAGACTGACTTCGCCATTAATCATTAGAACCTGCCCTCGCCTGGTTTACGTTTTGATTCTGGTTGCTCCCTGGACTGTTGGTGTACGCTTAAGGGCTCCGTGTATCACTCAGTAAAATAGGAACCCTTACTAGATCACTTCGTTGTCTGTATATGTGTCTGTCTGTCTGGCTGTTAACACTCTTTTTTACTCAGGAACGACTAGAGGTATCAAGCTGAAATGCATACTAAGGTATGTGGTCCCTTGGCGAGACAAAAAATTTAAGAGTCTAGGTTAGTGCAGTCAGAAGACAGGGCTAGTTACGATACTCACAAACTCACCCGTCAAAACGTGTGGGGTACTTCCCGTTGACCTACAATCACGAAATTTGCCAGGAAGCAAGATTTCACAGTGCAAGTAAAAGAAAAAAATACGAAAATGGTTAATTATAAATATATCACACTTTTTTTACCTTTAAAAACTTACATTGCGTTCGTAATCCATCAAAAATGTCAGGAACTACTGTAGGGGTCTATATCTACATCTACATCTACACGGATACTCTGCAAATCACACTCAAGTGCCTGGCAGAGGGTTCATCGGACCACCTTCACAATAATTTTCTATTATTCCACTCTCGAGCAGCGCGCGGTAAAAATAAACACCTATATTTTTCCATGTTTCTGATTTCCCTTATTTTATTATGATGATCGTTTCTTCTTATGTAGGTCGGCGTTAACAAAATGTTTTCTCATTCGGAAGAGAAAGCAGGTGATTGAAATTTCGAGAGAAGATTCCGCAGCAAAGAGAAACGCCTTAATTTTAATGATTTCCACCCTAAATCCTATATCATGTGCGTCACATTCTCTCCCCTATTTCTCGATTATACAAAAGTGCTGCCCTTCTCTGAACTTTCTCGATTTACTCCGTTAATGCCGCCTGGTAAGGATCCCAGACCCCGCAGCATTACTCCAAAAGAGGACGCAATACCATAGTGTAGGCAGTCTTTTTAGCAGATCCGTTGCATCTTCTAAGAGTCTTGCCAATATATCGCATTTTTGGTCCTCCTTTCCCATAACATTTTCTAAGTGTTCTTCCCAATTTATCATTTTAAAGAACATAGTTCTTATATAGGAAAACAGCGATCTGTAATTATTATAAATGAATTGGAAGCAGTCTGCCACCACCAGCCACAAACAAGAGGATTGCCATGCGCCACCGCCTCGAAACCGGTCACCATTAAAAAAAATCAAGCGATCAAGACTGCTTCAAATTTATTCCCAATTTAAGTTTTACATAATAGTAATTCCTAGGTATTTAGTCGAATTTACAGGCTTTAGATTCAACGGTCTCCATTTAGCATTCATGTCGATGACCTCACACTTTTCATTATTTAGGCTCAACTGCCTATTTTAGCACCATACAGATATCTTTTCTAAATCGTTTTGCAGTTTGTTTTGATATTCTGATGACTTAAGTAGACGATAAATGGCATCATCTGCTAACAATCTAATATGGCTGGTGAGATTGTATCCTAAATCGTTTATATTGATAAGGAACAATAGAGGACCTATAACACTACCTTGGAGAACGACAGTTACTACGAAATGTGAGCTCTCTGACAGGAAATCACGAATCCAGTCACATGACTGAGACGATATTCCATAAGCAAGCAATTTGATTACAAACCGCTTCTGAGACACAGTGTCAAAAGCTTTCTGGAAATCATAAATACGAAATCAATTTGAAATCCCTTGTCAATAGTACTCAACACTTCGTGTTAGTGAAGAGCTAGTTGTGTTTCACTAGAACGATGTTTTCTAAATCCGTGTTGACTGCGTGTCACTAGACCGTTCTCTTCGCGGTAATAAATAATGCTCCGAAATTCAGCTGCATATTGATGTTAATGATTTGGGCCTGTAATTTAGTGGATTACTCCTACAACCTTTCTTGAATATTGGTGTGACCTGTGCAACTTTCCAGTCTTTCGGTACGGATCTTTCGTCGAGCTAACGGTTGTATATGATTGTAAAGTATGCAGCTGTTTCATCAATATACTTTGAAAGGAACCTAACTGGTATACAGTCTGGACCAGAGGACTTGCTTTTATTATGTGATTTAAGTTGCTTCACTTCTCCGAGGATATCTGCTTCTAATTTACTCATGTTGGCAGCTGTTCTTGATTCGAATTCTGGAATATTTTCTTCGTCTTCTTTGGTGAAGGCATTTCGGAAGGCTGTGTTTAGTAACTCTCCTTCGGCAGCACTGTCTTCGATAGATCGCCCAGAGAAGGAAATGATTGTGTCTTGCCTCTAGCGTAATTTACATACGACCAGAATCTCTTTGAGTTTTCTGCCAGGTTTCAAGATAAAGTTTTGTTGTGGAAAGCATTATAAGTATCTCACATTGATGTCCGCGCTAAATTTCGAGCTTCTGTGAAAGATCGCCAATCTTGGAGGTTTTTCGTTCTTTTAAATTTGGCATACTTTTTTCGTTGTTTCTGCATCGGTGTTCTGGCCTGTTTTGTGTGTCAAGGAGGATCAGCTCCGTCATTTGTTAATTTATTTGGTATAAACTTATCAGCTGCTGCCGATACTATTTCTTTGAATTCAAGCCACATCTGGTCTACACTTCCATTGTTAATTTGGAAGGAGTGGCAACTGTCTCTCAGGAAGGCGACAAGTGAATTTTTATCTGCTTTTTAATAGGTGTATTTAACGTTTATTTTTGTAGATGGGAGTTACGGTATTTATTCTTGCTTCGATAACCCTGTGCTCATTAATCCCTGTATCTGTTTTCATGCTTGTTATTAGATCAGCACTATTGTTTGTTAATAGGTTAAGTGTGCTTTCACAACCGTTTACTATTCGAGTGGTCTCATGAACTAACTGCTCGAAATAATTTTCAGAGAGTGCCTTTACCACAATTTTGGATGATGTTTTATGCGTACCTCCGGACTTAAACACATATTTTCGCCAACATATCGAAGGTAAATTGAAGTCATCACCAACTATAACTGTATGAGTCGAGTACGTTCTTGAAATTAGACCCTAGTTTGCTTTGAATCTTTCAGCAATTGTATCGTCTCAGTTGGCATGTCGGTAAAAGGATCCAATTATTATTTTATTACTGTTGCCGAAAAGGACTACTACCCATACTAACACACAGGAACTATCTACTTCAATTTCGTTACAAGATAAATTAGTTCTAACGGCAACAAACACGACACTGCCAACTGTGTTTAGCCTATGCTTTCTGAACACCGTTAGGCCCTTCGCAACTTATTTCCGGCTTTAGCCAGCTTTCGATGCCTATAAAGATTTGAGAATCAGTGCTTTCTATTAGCGCTTGGAGCTCTAGTACTTTCCCGACACAGCGACAGTTCCTAGATCCACATTCTTCTGTGTTCCACCTGCACCCTTTGAAAATGAAGCCCTTTCTGTGTCTCCCCGAGACACTCTAACCTAAAAAAACGCACAGTCCTCGCCACACTCTCCTGCCACCCGTGCAGCCGCCTAATGCCTGTAGTGGACTCCTGACCAATTTAACGGAACCTGAAACCCCACCACCCTTTGGCATGAGTCTAGGAATCTGCAGCCTACACGGTCGCAGAACCGGCTGTGCCACAAATTACCAATTCTATTCAGTACCTCCTCATCAGTTACGTGATCTACCCATCTAATCTTCAGAATTATTCTCTATCACCACATTTCAAAAGCTTCTGTTCTTCTCTTGTCTAAACTGTTCATCGTTCCTGTTTCACTTCCATGCATGACTTCCTGACACGTGAATCTATACTCGATGTTAAGAAATTTCTCTTCTTCAGAAACGCTTTCCTTGCCATTGCCAGTCTGCCTTTTACATCCTCTATACTTCGACCATCATCAGTTGTTCTGATGCGCAAATAGCAAAACTCATGTACTACTTTTAGTGTCTCGTTCCCTAATCTAATTTCCTCTCCGTCACCTGATTTAAATTGACTACATTCCAATATCCATTTTTCATTTAATACCTTCATTTGGTTGAAATAGCTCTGAGCACTATGGGACTTAACTGCTGAGGTTCAAACAAATGGTTCAAATGGCTCTGAGCACTATGCGACTTAACTTCTGAGGTCATCAGTCGCCTAGAACTTAGAACTAATTAAACCTAACTAACCTAAGGACATCATACACATCCATGCCCGAGGCAGGATTCGAACCTGCGACCGTAGCGGCCGCGCGGGTCCAGACTGTAGCGCCTAGAACTGCTCGGTCACACCGGCCGGCTAATACCTTCATTTAAAAACACTTACCATTCCGTTCAGTTGCTGTTGCAAGTCCTTTGCTATCTCTCACAGAATTACAATGTCATCAGTAAACGAAAATGTTCTTATTTCTTCTCTATGAACTTTAATTCCTACTCAAAGTTTTTCTTTGATTTCCTTTACTGCTCAACATACAGACTAAATAACATCAGAGATAGGCTACAACCCTGTCTCACTCCCTTCTCATTCACTGCTTCCCTTTCATGTCCCCTGACTCTCTCGTCTGATTGTTGTAAATAGCCTTTCGATTCCTTTATTACCCCTGTTACCTTCAGAATTTCAAAGAGAGCATTCCAGTCAACGCTATCACAAGCTTTCCCTAAATCCATAGACGCTACAAACGTAAGTTTGTCTTTCCTTAATCATTTCTGTAAGAGAGCTCGCAAAGGACACTATTGGCTCGGGTGTTCTTGCATTTCCCCGGAATTCAAACTCATCTTTCCGGAGGTAGGGTTCTATCAGTTTTTTCATCCTTCTCTAAAGAATTCGTGTTAGTATTTTGCAAGCATGACTTATTAAACTGATAGTTCGGTAATATTCACACATCTCAGCACTTGCTTTATTGGGGATTGCAATTATTACATTCTCCGCCTGTCTCATACATCTTGCACACCAGACGGAAGAGTTCTGTAATGGCTGGTTCACGCAAGCCTGTCATCAGCTGTCACCAATTGAAATCCAGACTTGTCTGAGCAGGCCACCGTTTTCCAGTCGTCTAGGGTCCCACCGACACGGCACGAGCCTAGAAGGAACGCTACAGGTGATGTCCAGCTGTTGGCAAAGGCACCCGCTTCGGTCGTCTGCTAGCATAGCCTGTTAACGCCAAACTTCGCCGCGCTACCCTGATGGACACGTTCGTCGTACATCGCACATTGATTTCTGCCTCCATTTTGCCTAGTTTGCACGTCTGCTAGGATTAAAAACTCTACGCAAACGCCGCTGCTCTCGGGCGTTATGTGAAGACTGTCGGGCACTGCGTTGTCCGTGATGAGAGGCAATGCCTGACATTTGGTGTTCTCTGCACACTCTTGACGTTGTGGATCCGGGAATGAGCCAATGTTTTCTTAAATGGAATGTCTCATACGATTACCTCCCATGGCCTTTCCGGGTCTGTTAATTTCTGTCATGCGGCCACAACGGCGTCGGAAAGCTTTTCACAGGAATCATTTGATTACCTATAAGAGCTCCGTCAATGCATTGCTGTTTTATAACTTCTGTAAGCGATACTACCGCTGCCACCAGTTGCGTATGAACTTACCACTATCGCATGACGTGTCACTACATTGTAGTGCGATCGCACGAGCACATGAGCGTGACGTCACGTGTTGTGCTGTTCCGTTCCGTTGACGTGCGCCATTGCGGTCACCCGAGAGACGGCGTTCTGTTGATTGGCCAGCCCCGCTCTCTAGCTCCCTGGCACATCTCTGCGGAGGCAGAGTCGGTGGAGGACCGCGGCTGCCCTGCCTTTGCTGCAGGCGTCTGCCTGGAACGTCCTGCGCAGGGAGGCGCGGGAAACACTTTGCGTTGTCACCGACGCGTTCTCCCTCTGCGCGTCCCACTCGAGCCGTCGCCTTTGCTGGTAACTCGCAACGCGGGACTCAGCACCTCAGCGTTGTGCTGTTTATACTTGTGACTCTCCTCAGAAAGATTTACATGCTCGGAAAACTGTCGCTACGTAATAAAATACTCGTCGCATTGAAAAATTCTTCAGCATAATCAAAGTTCGAAAATAATATACTGCTGTAACAAAAAGACGGCCTCGCCGCAGTGGCTACACCGGTTCCCGTGAGATCACCGAAGTTAAGCGCTGTCCGCCATGCGCTGTTGCCATCTTTCGGGGTGCACTCAGCCTCGTGATGCCAATTGAGGAGGTACAAGACCGAATAGTAGCGGCTTCGGTAAAAAATACCATCATAACGACCGGGAGAACGGTGTACTGACCCCAGGCCCCTCCTATCCGCTTCCCCCCTTGAGGATGACACGGCGGTCGGATGGTCCCGATGGGCCACTTGTGGCCTGAAGACGGAGTGCCTGCCTGCCTGTAACAAAAAGTCATGGGATAGCGATTTGCATCCATACAGACGGCGTCAGTATCACGTACACAAGGTATAAAAGGGCAATGCATTGGCGAAGATGTCATTCGTACTCAGTTGATTTATGTGAAAACGTTTCCGACGTGATTATGGCAGTACGACCGGAATTAATAAGCTTTGAAGGCGGAATAGTGGTTGGAGCTAGACGCATGGGACAATCGGTTTCCGAAATTGTTAGAGAATTCAATATTCCCAGATCCACAGTGTCAAGAGTGTGCCGAGAATACCAAATTTCAGGCATTACCTTTTTATCACGAACAACGCAGTGGCCAACGAAAGTTGTCAGTGCTAACAGACACGCAATACTGCGTGACGTAGCCGCAGAAATGTGGGATGTACGACGAACGTATCCGTTAGAAGGTTGCGGCGAAATATGGCTGGGCTACGGCAGCACAAGACCGGCGCGACTGCCTTTCCTAACAGCAGGCCGTCCCCTGGAGTGCCTCTGCCAGGGATCGTGACCACCTCGGTAGGAACCTAGGCGACTGGTCACATGAGTCCCGATTTCAGTTGGTTGTGTCACTGTGATGCCAGCTGCTGCTCAGATTGCTACTGCAGATGCAGAACCATGGTTTTCCCTCTCGGTAGCGCCACGTGATCGTTCGGAGTCGGCTCTTTTTGGGGCTGTACATTCTCGTGACCATCCTTGCCAACAATCAATTACGGTGGCTTCATTCCTGCCAATTCCTTCTGCAGTATCGCAGAAGGAAAATCCAGCTACTCGTAGCCGTGTTACACGACCTTCTTCAGACTCATGAAGGAGTTTGAGCTGTGGTAAAAATAGGTGTTTTGAAGAGCGCGCCACAGCACGTAGAGTGAAGCAGTCGTCCTCCGTTTCTCCCAGTGGCGCCGCTGTGGCAGTCGCACCTTTGGTGTCTCCCTCTGGTGGGAAAGGGGAAAGGTTGCCTGTTCACGTGCATTTAAGGGGCGCTATGAGCTCGGCAATTGGTCAGTCTGGGTGAGTCTGGAGTCAGTCTGGGGTCAGTCTCTCGTCCCAAGCTTGCTAGTCTGTCCCTCGTCCGAATTTGAGGCGCAGTGAGAGAACTCAACGAGTGGTCGCCCGGTCGGGGCTTAGTTCCTGCATCTGAGTCTGCGCGTTAGGCCGCCAGTCTGCTCGAGTTGCTCAGGCAACGCTCATTGGCGGTTGGGTCGATCGGTTGGTCGGTCGCGCACTGAGACACAAGATGACTTGTCCGTCTTGAGCGTCGGCGCATGTGAGGCCGCCACGTGAGTCCAGTGGGCCGCGCCGTATAGCGAGGGGTAGTGGCTTCGCGGCCGACGCGAGAGCAACAGAAGAACCCACGATATCGGTGTGGCCGGTGCGAGATGCGACGCCGTGAGACGGGAGATCAGCGCGCTTTCCTGCGTCCGTTGAAGCGGCTGGCAGCGGACGGTTCGGAAGAGCGTTTTGGGGCTGCTGCGCCAGGTCTCTCCACAAATTGCAGTTTATTAGAAGTTAAGTGATTGGTGATATGTTGTTTCATTTACTTGTTAAATTCTACTTGTTTTCTTGATGAGGTCACCAGCCGCTTTGTTTTGGGGTCGTCCCACCATTCTTCTCCGTTTACCCACCCGCGGGAAGGTAGTTATTTATGAATTGGGTGGTCCGTTTTTCCCTTGTGGAGTAGGGGTGGGTTAGAGCAACCTGCGGTTCGGATTGTTCGGTAATCGGCCTATCAATCTGCCGTACGTTAATAGCTGCCTCTGCCATGTTTGCCGGATTCTGTGTGTTAACGAATTTATTGCTTGAAGTGTAACGGCCTAATTCCTGAAATATGTTTTTATCTTGCCTATCATCTTGAGAGGCGGTATATGTGTACTGTAGAGCATGTTTGGCCAACCTTGTATAATTTTATGTAAGATTGCATTTCATGGGCATCTATTTAAATGGTCATTTTAGTATATAATGTTGCCACCCTTCCACCGTAAGACTTTTCTTAGAAGTTAAAATCAAGTTGCACCTTCGGTGGCAAGTTAATCTTTGAATTTTAGTGTTTTGTACCATTTCCATCCCTCCTACGGGGTGCATAGTTTGTGTGAATTGTTAAAACTTTTACTTTAAGGTAATCTGCTGTGTTGCAGATTTGACCGTGTGTAGTCTTTCAGAGGTTGTTGTGAGCGGTCGAGACTATGGCCGTGTCAAAAAGGGAGCGGCAAGGTTCTCAGCCCGAAAGCTTATTCACTCAAAAATTTGTTTCTCTCTGCCTCTGAATAAATTTTAAGTTGATATTTAGAGGGTGCTTTCTGCTTATAATTTTAAATCTGATTCTTAAAAAAAAAAGCCTTTTAGGAATAAAATTTCCAGTTGTTAAAAGCAATTTCATTTTGATTTCATCAGTTACTCCCTGGTAACTACTTCCACGCTTACATAGTGTGATTAAATGTGTTAATGTTCTTGATGAATCGCTAGTAAATAAAGTAAATTCTTATGAAAAGGTTTTGAAAGTAAAATCACGGTTCAGTGTTAATAGTGGCATCCTTGTCGCCTTACTCTTCCAACATCAGCACACCACATCCCATCTCGAAGGTAGCTAAGGTTCACGACCGTTACAGCGTGTGTTTAAAGCAAACCCGATATGCATCCTCGCAGTGGCGCTATAGCGCCGCTCTTATGCAGGTAGCATTTTTCAGATGTAGAAAAATGCCTGCCAACTTCCGTTTACGTCGTACAACTCCTTCTGCGTGTTACGACTTTTTTCCATCAGTGTATTTCTACTTCTGATTGAGGACAGTGTATTGAACAACATTACACCAGTAATTATAGTTATTACATCTTATATGTTTTTAAGCTGAGTAGTAGCTTCAGTATATGTGGCGCCAGCTAGCCAGCTTAACTCCCGCTGGTGGCAGGTCAGATGTTGAATGCAGCTCAGATGTGAATGCAGAACGGCGAATCTATGCCGGTAGGCGTAGTCCACCTACAGCTGCATCTATGGCCTTGCAGAGAACATCAGGTCGTAAAGTTTGTGATGTGTTTGTGGGAAGATGTCTGATGCACAGAAAAAACGACAAAGACAGTGATAAGTGTACACCATCATCATCTCAGCCTTTTCCTACGTTATGTGGGGTCAGCGTTACTTTGCTGGATCCTTCTCTTCCATAAATGCCTGTCCAGTGCCTCTTCTCTGAGCCATCCTTTCTCTCTTAGGTCCCCTGCTACCTTGTCCTTCCATCTCACTTTCGGTCTTCCTCTTCTCCTTCGTCCGTCGATTTCTAGGTCTCCAATTCTTTTCCCCACCTAGTACTCCCCTTTTCTATGCACATGTCCATACCATCGTAGCCTACTTTCTTGGATCTTCTTCCCTATGGGCCCCACTTTCACTGTTCCCCTGATGCACTCATTTCTTAGTCTATTCTTTCGTGTCACCCCATTTATCCACCTTAACATCCTCCTTTCATAAGTGTTCATATTAAAGTACCACATATAAAAATATCTGCTCTGTCCTCAATGGCCGCCAAACAATATATACAGTGTATATTTCGGTACGGATGCATACTCTCTCCTGAACTCTTGAGGGAATGCAGCGTGATACAGTGAGCAATGATTATGTTGGGTAATGCCGCTGTGTGTGACACTTTTGGAGTTTAGGTCGGATGGAAAGCGCGCTCGGATAGCCAAAGCAGTTAAGGCGACTTGTCAGGTAAAGTAGAAAATCTGTTCGAGTCCTGGTCCGGCAAAAACTTTCGCTCGTCGCCTTTGAATTCATTGCAGTGCCCAGTTGTGACGAATGTCAGAATTTACTACAGTTTATCGTGTGTGCAGTACGTGTAGCTTTGGGCTCAAGAATGATGTCTGTTCAGACACCACACATATATAAATATTTCTTCTTCTTACGACGTTTCGACGCCTCTGTTGGGCTGTTCTTCACGATCTTCTGGTGACCGAAGATAGCTGCCTGAGGGCCGGATTGTAGACCACAGCAGGTGTTCAGCTAACCGCGAACGCTGAAAGATACTAAAAACAGCATAGCAGAGGAGTTGGAAACGTCGAGTGTTTGAGAATAAACGTGATGCAGCGTAATACCCTGGAAGATTTTACCTTCAGTTCGCAGCATCTCAAAGGATATTTATTTCTATGCTGAGCAGAACGCATCATGTAACAAGGCACAAGACGTAGCTACAGTTTTCTTTAATGTTACGTGTGCTCTTAATTATTCTCTAGGAATCAATTTCGTATTCAAAAGATGCATGTGTTAAGCGTGTATCTTCCTGCATTTATTATAACCAGGCGGCGTATGTGTTTGAGTCGGTTAAATATCTTCAGTGTGATTCCTCGATGATGTTAGGAACGTTCAGGGGTGATGGAGAAGGGTACATATGAATTTGAAATAAGAGGCCCAATTCTGAAACGACCAAGTCGAAAGTAATAGACAATCATTCTGATACATCTGACAGTAGACTACATGTACTGTTGCTGCCAAGACTGTAGGGTAGGCAACTTTCGGATGTGGTATTATGGGCCAAAACAAGAAATAGATGTCTAGTGAACATGGGATCTAAAACGTATAACCTAAGAGCTCCAAAGACTTGCTCATCTTAGATTCTGTGGGACACGTCTTCTACTGGACAAGTGCCCATAGCTCTTATGGTATGCAGTTTACAAGGAAGCATCATCATCTTGATCGCGTATTTTAAGGAGAAAGAAAACACAATTGCAAGAAATCGAAGCGAGAAATCGATTCCGCTCGAAAATTTTGGCCATAATTCTGATAATTCACCGTTATGACCTTCTGAATGCACAGCTTTTAAACTCAACGTGCACCTGCTGTTTGCCACTGTTCCGCCCCACTGCACATGGCTGATGTCCTCCTACTCGCGGGATGTTGATGGCGAGGGAAGATTAGGGAGAAGGGAAACGCAAGTAGTGGGACAAAGTATGTACCACCCTACTTTCCATTGTTGCCAAATTTATTCAAGATGGCGGTGATGACGTCATCCAAGATGGCGGCATGTAGGCTTGGCAACTGTGCATGACTTGTAATGACTGAATGACTTAAAATTTTCATATATTGGGCCCTGCTGTTATGCCCATCTGTTTCCTTGTAGGATGTATGGCCCGCTACTATCATGTTTATATAGACCTGATGGAGTAATAGTATAATTTCTGACTTGTGATCGGATGTGATCAGTGGGCACTACACGTGTTCGCAGGGCTATATTGCGCTCATATTATACAAGGCAAATGTTTTACGATTGGGGAAAGATAGCTCAGTGTAGGGGAACCGGGAAGAAGGATGTATGTCTGACAGGATGGAAAAGTAGGCGATCTAAGATTATCGCCCGTTTTTAAGTGCTGAACGTTCTAGTCTTAGGATTGCATGTGTTTATGTTCTCTCTCTCTCCCTTTCTCTCTCTCTTACCAGAACCTTCGAGGTATCGATCCTAGTCTCTAGAACAATACTTTATGCATGATAGATTGGATGATTTACATAAAAATGTGTCGAACTACGTTGCATATAAATATTACTCGGTTCTTGTTCTTATTAACTGTTGTCTATTACATTAAGGCAGTTTGAAATCTATTACTATAGATCGATATGATGTGCTTGCGAGGAGCCGGAGCTATCAGTGTATTTAACACTAAATTATTCTAGAATCTTCATATGGAAATGATGCTCTAAGCCCCCCCTTTTCTAACTCCGACTTTTGCTGTTGCACATGGATTAAGAAGAAACATGAACCGACTGTAATCAACCATGTAAATGGAGTAGAAAAGAGTTTGGCACCCGCAATAATTTAATTTGATAAAAATTAATTTGATAAAGGAAAGTTTCATTAACATAGCGAGAAATAAAAGGGTTGCTCTACCGATCAACAGAATGAAAGTTCTGTCCAAAATGAGAATTTGATTTACTATGACTAAACTCAAAATAATAAACAAAACACATGAAACATTTACAATACGTCAAATTGGATACCAAAATAAATGCTGTGAAGGTGAAGTTGTCCATAAACTAGATTGTGACATTTATGACCAAGTGGTATGTGGAGCCAATACCTTGTAACTCAAATCTTAAGAGAAACAGCCAGCCAACCCCACATTAATTTCTGCTACAGTAGTGAGAACTCAGACAATGAACACCCAAGACAGAACCACGTTAGAAAAGACGGGAACAGGCGCGCTCTGCTGAGCTCTGATTGTCACGTAGCTAAACTCCCTAATCTGTTGGTGCTGCGGACATACATTACCAAGCTGTCTTCTTAACTGCAAGGACTCGATCTGGCATACTGGAGGCGATGGCTGGTTGCTTCGACATCCCGTTGTGGTGATGATAATGTTGCGAGTATAGACAAAAAAAAATTATCCTGGTCTGGTTGTTCCAGACTAAAGACTTCCTAGCAACTCAAATACGCCTCTGAGGGAGACGAAGAAGGCTCGCCACACAATCACTGACGGTACAGTGATTGATTTTAACAAGTGAAGTTACACAGTAACTCTGATACAGTCAACTTTAGCCAAAACTGCTCAAGACAGACAACATAGGCCGCTTGTATACAGAATGCTCAATTGCCAACTGTACTCGGGAAGTTACGTTGAAGTCGAAACTTCAGCAACTTAGTCAAACAGCTACAATTAAATGAAAGTATATTAGACCGCCAATGGAAGGCAGGCTGTCCAGAGCAGCGAGAGCTCATTCTTGTAACCTACTCCGACCGAAAGGCGAGAGCCGACTCTTCAAAAGCACTTGTACAGGCCGAACACAGAACATTACCACGCCCACGACCGTGGCCGTGGTTAAACGTTCCAATCAGCAACTCGAAAACCGGCGGAAAATTCCACTCTATTGCCGGAGCACTACCATTCCACCAATGGAGATACTTGGCGCCAATTTCTGCGCCGATTTTGCTACGTCATGGAGCTATCCCCTGAACAAGCCAATCACAGTTATGATTTTGCACAAAACGCGGGAATTCGCCCGCCAAGACTGCCTGGAAACACAAGTCATTCCCACGCCTCGCTGGTAGCCCGCCAGAAAGTGTTTTCACTAAGTTTCTGCGAAGTAACGGAATCTCTATCCCAGCCGCTCCGTCAGGCCCCTGTGGGCGTGTCGCCATCCACTCGACTCCCTCACACTCCTCTCCTTAACCCTTTCAAGATCAGCTGAAATTGCCCTTTCACCGGGCCACCCGGGTGACGAGAGACGCTGCGTGGTAAGTCCGCGTATGAAGGAATAGCAACTTTTCACCACATACAGTTAGAAAGGAAAATATTCATATCTTCTGAGTTCTCAATACTAGCCTTGTAATGACCATACTCGGCTATACTTCCCCAAATCGAATTACTCAGAGTAAGATAGAAATATGAGAAGGGGCTCATGCCACATCTCATGCTAAGCTCCAAGACTTGCTCACGTCTCGAGAAATGTAGTGCACTTGGAGGGGTTAGGACTAGGAAAGCTCTATTCAAGAGAGGTGGAGTGTAGCTGTATTTGTCTGCTCGGTTGAGGATTAATTAGGTAGCAATGTTGCAGGGTAGGTTGGTCAATGCCCCGGTGAGGATGGTCTTTTAACGTAAGATGGCGAGATTGCTCTGTGACTGCCATACGCAGGGAGACTGATTGAGTATTATGCGCTGTCTCGTATACTTTGATCCTTTTTGTGTGCCGAGAATTAAGTGTGAATGACCGTACTGAGCGGTCATCTATCAATGCTCGCAATGATACTTGCAAAG
The DNA here is from genome assembly GCF_023864345.2 of Schistocerca serialis cubense. Taxonomy (NCBI): domain Eukaryota; kingdom Metazoa; phylum Arthropoda; class Insecta; order Orthoptera; family Acrididae; genus Schistocerca; species Schistocerca serialis. The sequence continues at coordinate 466,743,913 of NC_064646.1, read as the reverse complement.
TAGAGGAGGTACGGTTTAGCTATGATACTGAAATTAGGAAAACATGCTGTCACATGACTGGCTGGTGTTGGACTTACTGTAAATATTTTCGCGATATCAGCTGTGATGGATAATGTTACTGTAGATTGGTGGTGTCTTCTCCATCCCATCCGTGCATTGGGTACCACATAATGATTGAGTGACAATGCTTGTTAGAGTTGGGGAACAAATTTTGGTTGGCTCTGAGCATTATGGGACTTAACATCTATGGTCATCAGTCCCCTAGAACTTTGAACTACTTAAACCTAACTAATCTTAGGACATCACACAACACCCAGTCATCATTGCTAGCACTGAAGACAGTGATCCGGTACTTGTGTGCAAAATGAGCAATCACTAGAAATGGAACGCAGAGTTATCAACTATTTGGGCACTGCGACATATTGGTTTAAATGTAGAGGCCGTCAATCACTTTGGGGGGGTAGTTTCATATCAGCGCACACTCCGCTCAGACTGTAGCTAAGCCATGTCTCTGCAATATCCTTCCTTTCAGGAGTGCCAGTTCTGCAAGGTTCACAGTAGAGCTTCTGTTAAGTTTGGAAGGTAGGAGACGAGGTACTGGCAGAAATAAAGCTGGCAGGACGGGGCGTGAGTGATGCTTGGGTAGTTCAGTTAGTAGAGCACTTGCCCGTGAAAGGCAAAGGTTCTGAGTTCGAGTCTCGGTCCGGCACACAGTTTTAATCTGCCAGGAAGTTTCATATCAGCACATACTCCACTGCAGAGTGAAAATCTCATTCTGGTAATATGAGCTTGTCCACATAGGCAGTTGCAGTTCGAGGAGTCGGACTTGGTGAGCTGTTAGGAATTCTTGGATGGCCGCACTCTGAGTTAATCGGCGGAGAGTATTGTGAATTCCATTTGTCCGCACTGGAGGTGGATCGCATTGGTGCCTTTGTGACTTGTAAATAGGATGAGCTTTTATAGTTGGTATGTTTTTTCACTGTTTGATGGTAGAGAATAAAGATGATAGGATGTTGAGGATCTGTTGTACTTGTATCTAGTTTGGGCTGTACAACATTGTGCGCATTTCTGGCGAATGGTAAAAACAAGGTCTTATTGCAGTAACTGAGGTCGTTCTGTTTCTAGAGAGGATATGTCTTTCTCTGACTTAAATTGCAGAGATCAGATGCGCAAATATCTGGAAATAGGATCAGCTGAACGATGTGTAGGGTGTGACTAAAGCCAAGTTGGAATTTTACTGTAGCATGCAGGTTTGGGAAAGGTGACACGTTTCGCACTGGGCACACCCATCTTGAATAACGGTAATTGTGTAATCAACTGACGTTGACAGAGCGCTCTGGTGGTTGTGATAGGAGCTAAACACAATTGAACTTGGATCCATTTTTGTTAGGTAAACGAATTGTATGATCTTCCGCCAAAATTCAAACTCACCACCAAAATAGGACATCTTGAATGACACCCTTTGCTGGTGGCGATGTGTACTAGCCCAGTTGGACTCCAGGCCTCATGGCGAACACACGTGCACGATATAAATAATAATAAATAATAATAAATGATAATAAATAATAATAAATAAGTGGAGCAGCTTTCCGAATGCAGAGACCTGTTGGGGTGTAGCGATCTGTAAGAGTTAACTTTGCTGTCCTCTAGACTACGAATAGTGAAGTAACAGTATGTGTTGGGCAGCTTTGGTGATGAAGCCAGAATTTGAGACAGCCACATTCACACCTAACACCGGAGAAATTCATATCACCTAGCGTCGAACATGACTATGTTATTCGATGGGATGTAGATTGTTCAGTTGACTACTTCCGCACATTTGCTGCCTTTATTTAGTTGAGTGATGATCGATTGTGGTGTGTTGGATACACGCTTGTCTGTTCTCTAGACCTGGGACAGACCTTAGTTGATGTGTAAATTATAGCGAAGATTTCGAATATGTTAAATGACTGAGAACGGATTTCGAGAGTGGAAATATCATTTTCCGTATGTTTGTTTCTAGTTAGTCAGTGGTTTACAGCATGCTGCGCATAGATAAAGTTCGGCGTTTGTAGAGAATTAATTTGAAGTCTATATCTTGGGAATTATGATGAACTAGTGATCGGTAGGGTGTAGCCTAGTGCATGATATTGAGATGTACAACTAAAACGGTGTAATATTATGGAGAAAGTACATGTGTTCTTGCAGTCTGTGAGTCTGAGGATGTTTGTAGAAAAGCGAACAGACAAGGAAGGAGAGATAGTAAGGCGTTTGTGCTAAGGGGGGACGATACCGAATTTGTAAAAAGAGTTCTGAGCGTGACTACTATTGTTTATGATATGTGATGACTAGAGAGGAAGTCGTAAGGACGGTAGAGATATTTCCAGAGTAACAGCGGTCAAGAGAGTGTATTTCCGATACTTAGCTCATTGTCGAATGCCAATCAATTGAGACTGTGATCGTAACTTTTAACTGTAAGTATAATGACATTAACGACTTTGGTATTTGAGAGTGGGAATATCATTTTTTGGTCTGCTTTTTTCTAGTTACTCAGTGGTTTACAGGATGCTGTACTTCGAAAATTTTTGGTGTGTTCTTGTAGTCTATGAGTCTGGAGATGTTTGTAGAAAAAGCGAGCAGGCAAGGAAGAAGACACAGTAACGCATTTGTGTTGAGGGGAAGCGATCGCCGAATTTGTGGAACAGTTCTGAGAGGGACTACTGTCCATTGATGTACAACGGCTGATTACCGCTGAGTGTCACGTGTGTAGAAAGAAAGGGCAGGTTCACAGTGCTTCCTTAGGATTGGAGAGCATTGGGGCATATAGTCGGTATTGTAAAGTTACTGTGGCTTATATTGTGTAGGCTTTGTATATATTGGATTGTAAAGTTACTATTGCGTATGTTATGGGATGAGTAGAGAGGATGACCATGTGTGTGTGTGTGTGTGTGTGTGTGTGTGTGTGTGTGTGTGTGTGTGTGTGTGTAGATTGAATGGCTGTGGAGGTAATTTAGCGATGTCGGTAAAGTAAGCGCAGAAAGCCTCAGAAAGAAATGCAGGATCGTACTTCGATAACAGGACGTTAGGAAATTAGGGCGGTAAATTCGATAAGAAGGAATAAGAATGACTAATCGGTTGTGCTGTTATTTAGGAGGGTTGAGAACATTTGCATATGTTGAGAGCTGGAAGGGTAGGATGTAGGAACGCATTCAGTATTATTTTAGTGAACAAGTTCTGTTAGGGTAAGAATTTGAATTTACACATAAGATGAGAAAACACGAAAGCGAGCATTAGCTATTTCTGGGGGCACTATACAATTTCGGAGAGGTTGGCTGGGCTCCTGTTTTATTATTTTTTTTTACATAGTCAGATGATAGTTTTAGATTTTGAAGGGAGGGCAGCGCTGGGATGTGTGCGGACCGTGTATGTGAACTCGTTCTCGGCTATTCTGACAACAGACGTGAAGGTGGAGATGTGTCACAAATAGGCCGGCAAGCAATGGAATGTGGCCTTAACCCGTTTGTTGGTGCACACTGAGTTAGGACGGTGACAGACAATACGCGTGGCCTGGCTTGGATTGTCATGTTCGACGCTAGGTGATATGAATTTCTCTGGTGTTAGGTGTGAATGCGGCTGTCATCAAGTCATGTTTGAGGGGTCGGACAGATACCTTTGAGAGAACTGATAGCTGTCAAAAAAATGTGTGTGAAATCTTATGGGACAACTGCTGAGGTCATCACTCCCTAAGCTTACACACTGCTTAACCTAAATTATCCTAAGGACAAACACACACACCCATGCCCGAGGGAGGACTCGAACCTCCGCCGGGATCAGCCGCGCAGTCCATGACTGCAGTGGCTTAGACTGCTTGGCTAATCCGGCGTGGCTTGAGAGCTGTCAGGCATGTGACTTAGTATGGGACATGTTGATTGCACACGTCTGTTGAGTTATTTTTCTATGCGTTATTTGGACTGATTATGAGTACTGAGGGTGTTTACAGTTATGTGTACTGCATTATTTAGGAGCAGTTTGATATTGTGCTCTGAAATTAGGAGCTGTTTGTGTGTCTGCTGACTGCGCAACATCAGTCCAGTTACATCAGGGCGAGTGGTTTTTGTATAAGAGTGATAGATATACTCGATGCCTAAATAAAATGTGTGTTAAGTATTTGTGGGATGATATAGAATATCAGAGAGTTTGAGTTGGTTATTATTTTTTCTACTTGGAGGTTTTGTTAGATCGAATTGCGGAGGCAAGTAGCTACGAGAGTGCGAAGTGATGAAATTGCAGCATATCTCCGTCTCTCAGCGGTTAACTATAGATGGGGCAAGCGATGTTCTTGGCTTAGGTACTGGGGGTGTGCTCTGGCCATGTCCTAGACCGTGTGGATTGAGCAACAGTATTTGGGTCATAGTTTAGTTAGAACATTTGCAGAGGAGTATGTCCGATGCGAGTACAGGGCTATTACAAATGATTGAAGCGATTTCATAAATTCACTGTAGCTCCATTCATTGACATATGGTCACGACACACTACAGATACGTAGAAAAACTCATAAAGTTTTGTTCGGCTGAAGCCGCACTTCAGGTTTCTGCGCTCGAGAGCGCTGTGAGACAAAATGGCGACAGGAGCCGAGAAAGCGTCATAACAGTGCAACGACACTTCAGGACGAAGTTCAACAAAGATCCACCAACTGCTAACTCCATTCGGCGATGGTATGCGCAGTTTAAAGCTTCTGGATGCCTCTGTAAGGGGAAATCAACGGGTCGGCCCGCAGTGAGCGAAGAAACGATTGAATGCGTGCGGGCAAGTTTCACGCGTAGCCCGCGGAAATCGACGAATAAAGCAAGCAGGGAGCTAAACGTACCACAGCCGACGGTTTGGAAAATCTTACGGAAAAGGCTAAAGCAGAAGCCTTACCGTTTACAATTGCTACAAGCCCTGACACCCGATGACAAATTCAAACGCTTTGAATTGTCGGCGCGGTTGCAACAGCTCATGGAAGAGGATGCGTTCAGTGCGAAACTTGTTTTCAGTGAGGAAGCAACATTTTTTCTTAATGGTGAAGTGAACAGACACAATGTGCGAATCTGGGCGGTAGAGAATCCTCACGTATTCGTGCACCAAATTCGAAATTCACCAAAAGTTAACGTGTTTTGTGCAATCTCACGGTTTAAAGATTACGGCCCCTTTTTCTTCTGCGAAAAAGACGTTACAGGACACGTGTATCTGGACATGCTGGAAAATTGGCTCATGCCACAACTGGAGACCGACAGCGCCGACTTCATCTTTCAACAGGATGGTGCTCCACCGCACTTCCATCACGATGTTCGGCATTTCTGAAACAGGAGATTGGAAAACCGATGGATCGGTCGTGGTGGAGCTCATGATCAGCAATTCGTGTCATGGCCTCCACGCTCTCCTGACTTAACCCCATGCGATTTCTTTCTGTGGGGTTATATGAAAGATTCAGTGTTTAAACCTCCTCTACCAAGAAACGTACCAGAACTGCGAGCTCGTATCAACGATGCTTTCGAACTCATTGATGGAGACACACTGCGCCGAGTGTGGGAGGAACTTGATTATCGGCTCGATGTCTGCCGAATCACTAAAGGGGCACATATCGAACATTTGTGAATGCCTAAAAAAACTTTTTGAGTTTTTGTATGTGTGTGCAAAGCATTGTGAAAATATCTCAAATAATAAAGTTATTGTAGAGCTGTGAAATCACTTGAATCATTTGTAAATAACGCTGTATAAAGGTCCAGGCTGTGACGTGAGCGGGCTCGCGCTCGTGGTGCGTGAAGAGGCAAAGCGGACGATTTTGAGTCATCACAAGTGACTTAGATTAGTGGCTTTGTTTGCTACGATTTTCTTGTGTTGGTAGCGAAACACGAACTGACCATCAGAATTCAAACTTGACTTATTTGTGTAGGCAAAATGTGATATAGGCTAATGTAGGTTAGTACATGTTAGTGCACATTAGTAAACGGCAGTACACATTAGTACATGTTAGCCAACGAACATGGGTCGGTAAGGGGACGTGGTGGTCGGTAGGGACTTTAACTATTTCATTCCAAGTCCAGGTGGGCGTGGCGCTGGCGAAAGTTGATTTCAAGTCTAGGTGGATGTGGCACTTTTCCACATCATTAATCGATCAATTTAATTAAGTAGTCATGCAAACTTTGTTACATTCACTTGTGGAGGTACTAAGCCAGGCGCATGCGATGGCTCATGTGTATGAGCGTGTGTTTTCGCGACGATCTTGGATTAGGTAAGAGCAGAATGTGGATTGAATAATGAGAGTCGGGTGATCAATTAACTTAGCAAGGGACGTCGTGGCGAGCACATGTGCTGGACCACCTGCTGTGATGTGATGGCGGATTCGACTCTCGAACATACTTTGGCGCCAAACGTGCGTCAGGGCGTTCTCTGTCAAGCACTTGCTGTATCAACTGGCCTACGGTTGTTGTGAAGTTGGCAGGTTACAACCTGTCCAGCGAACAGCTTTGGCGCCAACTGGTTGGTGGGGGCAGACTCCACTGTCCCCGAAAACATGTTTACATCGCTGGACCAACGCGGGCCTGCGAAGCGAGTCGGCGCCAGTAGGCTTGCGCGGATCGCAGGCGACGGCCCTCACGTCAGGCGACTGCTCGCTTGCCAGTGGCGTGCAGACCAGCGCGGGTCGGCGGCGACCATATGAACTAATTCAGCAGGACGCGGGAGCCTCTGGCGACTGTGCTGCGATCTATAAGATGTGTACTAAGTGTGTTGGAGAACAAGTGATGACTGTACTGCTTGAAAAAAAAGACTTCAGTCCTTTTGCCCTGCAGAATCAGAGGATGTGAATTACGTTAGTACAAGTGCAGTTTATTATTTGACGCGATTTTGATTGGTTAGCAGTGAAAAAAGATAAATGACAGTCAAAGTTCGTAGGATGTGGCCTATTTCGTACGTGTGATCGATTATGGTGTTGGAATTTTAACTTGTGACGGAATTTTTGCTGCGGATGTAAAGAAAATGGCTTTCTTCCCACCGAAATTGGTTATCTTGGATAAATAGTAAATGATAATAATAAATAGAAGTACACTTTTCGAGACATTATCGTGTTGGAATTTGAATTTGGCTCAATTTTCTAGTGGAGGTAGGCCAATAATAATAGCAATAAATAATAATAAGTGATAGTGAATAATAATAAATAATAATGAAAAAAAGTATGGTTTTTGCAGCCATTATCATTTTGGAATTTGAATTTGGCGTAAATTTTTTCCGGAGGGTTAGGTTAGTGGACATAGGACAATTGACCTATTTTCCCGCCATAATTCCAATTTCGCGCCAATTTTCTGGACTTTCTTCCCACCAAAATCCGCTGTCTTGAATGATGTCACAGCGGCACTCTCTGGTGGCAGGGGTATGAACTAGCACAGTTGGACTCCAGACCTCGTGCATTGTATAAATAATAATAATTGATAATAAATGATACTGAATAATAATGAATAATAATAAAGACAAGTACGGTTTTGCAGGCATTTTCCTGTTGGAATTCAAATTTCCCACCATTTTTCTGGAGGGTTAGGTTAGTGGATGTAGCGCAATTGGCCTATTTTCCTGCCAAAATCCGCCATATTTGGTGACGTCATGCGCTGTACCAAGTCTATGCCACCATCTTGAATAAATTTGGCAACAATGGAAAGTGGGGTGGTACATACTTTGTCCCACTACTAACGCATCTGCCGTAAGTGTTTCGAAACCTTATTCGAGAACACATTGTTTCGTAGTTTTATGGGTAAAGAGTATGTAAAATGTCAACCTTAAGCACATACACATTGATAAGCGCAAATATTATGGCTACTGCCCATCGCAACGTTGGATGGCTCCTGGTGGCGTTGCCGGCACATGGCGCGGAGCAGACAGGGACGGGGGATCATCCTAGCGAAGATATGGGCTGCAAATGGGAAATCCATTGAGATAAGCGAATTTGGAAATTAGCAGACTATTATTATGCAGAGCCTGCAAACAGGCACCTCGAAAACGGCGAAGCTGGTGCAACGTTCACATGCTATTGATGTGAGCATATGCGAAACTACCAGTGTCTCCCATAGCATAATCCTGCACCCATCAGCCTGAGTCAGTAGCGATCTACACGTTTCGAGCCGCCGTTCAGCTCGATGGTGGCGTTTGTGGAGACGACCATCGACCTAGTGTAGCAAAAGTGTGATTCAGCCGAAGAGCCGACATGTTTCCATTAATAGACGGTCGAATCTCGATGGTTCCATGCCCACTGTTGTCACAACTAACGATGTCGTTGTGTCAACATGAGAACACGTAGGGGTGGTCTGCTGCGGAGCTCCATACCCAACAACATACGATGAGCGGTGTGCTCTGAAACGTGTATGCATTGGCATTGAGCTCTTTCGGCAGAGACGCTAGAGATCACCATCTGTCTTACTTCACAGAGCAGACAAGCCTACGACCCCCCCCCCCCCCCCCCCCGTTCTGTGAAGAGTCGTGGACGTCCAACCAATTAGCACCTAGAGGTAGTTTCACTGTCCTTATAATTCATTGCTCACGACAGTAGCACGTGAACATTCCGCCAGCTTCGTTTTTGGGGCACTCGTTCGCAGGTTCTGCGTAATAATAATCTGCTCTTTGCCAAATTCGCTTATTTCAATGGATTTCCCATTTGCAGCCCATATCTTCGCTAGGGGTATCTCCCATCCCTGTATGCTCCAACAAGCGAAAATTTTTGCCCGACCAGGACTGGAACAGATTTTCCACTTTACGTGAGAAGTCACCTTAACTGCTTTGGCCATCTGAGCATGCTTTCCATCCGACCTAAATTCCCATCGTGTCACACACAGCAACCTTATGCAGCTGTATCACGCTAGATTCCCGCAAGAGTTCAACAGAGAGTGTGTATCTGCACTGAAATGTATCCTGAACATGCGGTTTAGTGGCCATTGACAACAGATACAAGAGCAGATATTTTTACATGTGGTACTTTAATATGTACACTTATCAGTGTCTTGGTCGTTTTTTCTCTGCATAAACAGTGTTCCCACAAACAGATAAACTTTACTACCCGATTTTATCTGCATGGTAATGGCTGCAGCTTTAAGTGGACTACGCCTGTCAGTATAGATTCGCACTGTCATACTTCAACATCTGACCAGCCACCCAGCTGGCTAGCTTGTGCCACACATACGTGAAGGTACTACTCAACTTAAAAACATATAACTTGTAATAACTATAATTACTGATGTAATGTTGTTCAGTACACTGTCCTCAGTCAACAGTAGAAATACACTGACGGTAAAAATATCGTTACACCAAGAAGGAGTTCTGCGACATAAACAGAAGTTAGCAGGCATTTTTCTACATCTGAAAAATGATGTTTATGCATGGTGCGTAAGAGCGGCGCTAATAGCGGCACTAAGAGGATGCATATCGGGTTTGCCTCAAGTACAGGCTGTAACGGTCGTTGAGTCTTAGCTACCTTCGAGATTGGATATGGTGAGTTGATGTTAGTTAAGAACGCCTTTAAGGCGGCAAAGATGTCACTTCAACACGTCCGTAAGTCTGAACGAGGTCATGTAAAACGGCTACGAGAAGTTGGATTTTCCTTCTGCGATACTGCAGTAGGAGTTGGCAGGAATGAAGCCACTGTACGTGACTGCTGGCAGTGGTGATCACGAGAATGTACGGTCGCAAAAAGAGCGGGCTCCGGACAGTCACGTGGCACTACCGAGAGGGAAAACCATGGTAGTGCATATACAGCAGCAATCTGAGCAGCAGGTGGCATCGCAGTGAAAGAATAAACTGTTGCAAATCGGTTACTTCAAGGAAAGTTTCGAGCCAGTGCCCTGTAGCGTGCATTTGAAAGCCCAAATCACCGCTATTTGTGACTTCAGTGGTCTGAAGAGAGGGCGGGGAGGAGGTCTATAGCGTTTTCTGATGAAAGCTGGTTCTGCCTCGGTGACAATGATAGCCGTGACTTCGTTAGAAGGAGGCCAGTTGTGGACCTGCAACCAACCTGTCTGTGTGCTAGACACATTGGTCCTACACCTGGAGTTATGGTTTGGGGTGCAATTTCAAAAGACAGCAAGAGCACTATCATGGTTATACCACCCAACCTGAGTGAAGAATTGTACAGCAATTTGGTGACTCGACCTGTTGTGCTGCCATTCATGAACAGCATTTCATGGGGTGGTTTCCAACAGGATAACTGTCACCCACACACCGCTGTTGTAGCCCATCGTGCTCTACGGACAGTTGCTACGTTGCTTTGGCCTGCTCGATCACCAGATCTGCCCCCAATAGAGAACATACGGGACACCATCACACAACAACTCCAGCGTCATCCACAGACGGCATCATCCGTCTCTGAATTAACTGTCCAAGGCAAGAGACACGGAACACCATCCCACAAACTGACAACCAGCACCTGTAAAACACTGTGCATGCTCGTTTGTATGCTTGCATTCAACATTCCGGTAGTGACACCTTTCATTAAGGTACTAGCACTTCACATTTGCAACGGCTTATTTCGTGCTTACATTAACCTGTTAGTTCTCGAAATTTCATCACAATATATTAACTATATTGATGTTGGTATTTTTTTCCATCACTTTATCTTCACTTATAAACTTAATACATGTACAGGGTTATTACAAATGATTGAAGCGATTTCACAGCTCTGCAATAACTTTATTATTTGAGATATTTTCACAATGCTTTGCACACACATACAAAAACTCAAAAAGTTTTTTTAGGCATTCACAAATGTTCGATATGTGCCCCTTTAGTGATTCGGCAGACATCAAGCTGATAATCAAGTTCCTCCCACACTCGGCGCAGCATGTCCCTACCAATGAGTCCGAAAGCATCGTTGATGCGAGCTCGCAGTTCTGATACGTTTCTTGGTAGAGGAGGTTTAAACACTGAATCTTTCACATAACCCCACAGAAAGGAATCGCATGGGGTTAAGCCGGGAGAGCGTGGAGGGCATGACACGAATTGCTGATCATGATCTCCACCACGACCGATCCATCGGTTTTCCAATCTCCTGTTTAAGAAATGCCGAACATCATGATGGAAGTGCGGTGGAGCACCATCCTGTTGAAAGATGAAGTCGGCGCTGTCGGTCTCCAGTTGTGGCATGAGCCAATTTTCCAGCATGTCCAGATACACGTGTCCTGTAACGTTTTTTTCGCAGAAGAAAAAGGGGCCGTAAACTTTAAACCGTGAGATTGCACAAAACACGTAAACTTTTGGTGAATTGCGAATTTGCTGCACGAATGCGCGAGGATTCTCTACCACCCAGATTCGCACATTGTGTCTGTTCACTTCACCATTAAGAAAAAAATGTTGCTTCATCACTGAAAACAAGTTTCGCACTGAACGCATCCTCTTCCATGAGCTGTTGCAACCGCGCCGACAATTCAAAGCGTTTGAATTTGTCATCGGGTGTCAGGGCTTGTAGCAATTGTAAACGGTAAGGCTTCTGCTTTAGCCTTTTCCGTAAGATTTTCCAAACCGTCGGCTGTGGTACGTTTAGCTCCCTGCTTGCTTTATTCGTCGACTTCCGCGGGCTACGCGTGAAACTTGCCCGCACGCATTCAACCGTTTCTTCGCTCACTACAGGCCGACCCGTTGATTTCCCCTTACAGAGGCATCCAGAAGCTTTAAACTGCGCATACCATCGCCGAATGGAGTTAGCAGTTGGTGGATCTTTGTTGAACTTCGTCCTGAAGTGTCGTTGCACTGTTATGACTGACTGATGTGAGTGCATTTCAAGCACGACATACGCTTTCTCGGCTCCTGTCGCCATTTTGTCTCACAGCGCTCTCGAGCGCAGAAACCTGAAGTGCGGCTTCAGCCGAACAAAACTTTATGAGTTTTTCTACGTATCTGTAGTGTGTCGTGACCATATGTCAATGAATGGAGCTACAGTGAATTTATGAAATCGCTTCAATCATTTGTAATAGCCCTGTATTTGTACGTATGGTTTCTGTTCATTTGCACATGTCCAAATGATCAGACCTCATTTTTGTTCCAGCATCCGTACATACAGATGAGGAAATGAAAGAAAATAAATCGACCGGAAGTGATCACTGAAATGAATTCACTGGTGACAAGTGGAAATTTGTGCCCCACTGTGAGTCGAACCCCAACTGTACGGGAGTGGTTGCTTTAGCTGCTTTGGCCGTCGGAGAAAACTTCCCGTCTGCGATCAAGAATGACGTCTATAAATATATGGGCCCTGACTGCCATTATAGTCATTTCAGTGTGGACACACTCGCTCTCCTGAACTCTTGCAGACTCCAGTGTGTCGCTATGAGCAATTAGTATGTTGGACAGTGTTCACAGTAGCGTGCGACGAGACGAGTATGTCGGTCGGATGAAAAGCGTGCTCAGACAGCCGAAGCGGGTAAGGTGACAGCGCATGCAAAGCGTACATGGAAATTCACTTTTAGTGCCCAGTTCTATCAGAAATTATTTGATTTCATCAGACAAAATATTTGATCAGGCAAACATCCAGAACTGAGGAAAAATTAATAGACCAAAAATACACTTAGTTGCTACTGTTTTTTTATTCAGTAACGTAACGAAGAAATTTAATAAATGAGAAATAACTTCTAACGGAAGAGGATTTTTATGCTATTAATATGTAAGAAGAACGTGGCCTAACAACCTAGAAGGTTTTACTTTCAGTGGCCGTGTCCACAAAAGGCAGCTTCCTCAGATACGGAGCAAACTGCTGAGGTGTCTGCACACGCTGGTGGCTCGTCTCAACAAAGATAGCAGCCATGCACTTGAGGGGAAGGGGCGAGATAGAATCAACGCTTTGCACCTGATTGGAAGCAAGAATGCACACCACAGGGTTGATTTAACCAGTCGAATGTTATCATTTATTACTCACAGTTCCACTGTGTTCCATTAACTGATGAGTATAACCGCTGAAGGACGAAGTCGCTGACTCGATGAGAAGGTGCCCTCAACACGTCTGTTTACTGATAGCCTCTTCTTTGCGGACATTGCATCTGCTGCCTCATTACCGCACCGCAGCGTCTGACGTTTTGTAGCACCTGCGAGAGAGACACCTGCTACAAGAAGGAAGATGCTATGTTAAAAAGCTACAGACAAGTAGTCCATTACCACTTCGAAGAAAAGTCTTCGAAACACCATTGCAGGGGCGACTGACCAGAACCTCTCTGAAGAAATTGTTTTGCCACGGAAGCAATTTGGACTCTGACATGCCTATTTCACAGAGCAACTACTCATTCGTGTGGTGGTGGAAGCGAGTACAAAGAAAGCTGCGTGGCTGTCTTTTAGATATGTCTAGAGCATTCAGCAGCGTCTGGTACAGAGGGCAGCTTAACAAGATCTTTGTGATGGGTTTCTCAGCGCCATAGCAACATATCTGCAAGATCGTGTGTTTACGATCTGAATTAGCGAAGCCTCCTCGGCCGTCCGCTGTGACCGAGCGGTTCTAGGAGTTTCAAATGGTTCAAATGGCTCTGAGCACTATGGGACTTAACATCTTAGGTCATGAGTCCCCTAGAACTTGGAACTACTGAAACCTAACTAATCTACGGACATCAGACACATCCATGACCGAGGCAGGATTCGAACCTGCGACCGAAGCGGTCGTGCAGTTCCAGACTGAAGCGCCTAGAACCGCTCGGCCACTTCGGCCAGCCCTAGGCGTTTCAGTCCGGAACCGCGCTGCTACTACGGTCACAGGTTGGAATCCTGCCTCGGGCATGGATGTGTGTTAGTTAGGTTTAAGTAGTTCTAAGTCTAGGGGACTGATGACCTCAGATGTTAAGTCCATAGTGCTGAGAGCCACTTTTGAAGCCGCCTCGGCCGTCCGCCAAAACAGGCCTGTTGCACTGCAGGGGCTGGTACTGGGGGACCGGTACTGCACTGTCTGTACGTCTCTGATACAATAAAAACGCGACCAGAAGTGCTGCGTCAGCGACTCGAAGGAACATGTGAAGCTGTGGTGACCTGGATGACGGCTCGGAGCCAATGTGCACAAAAGCGAAGCCTTTATCATTTCCGAGGATCGGCCGAATTTCGCAGAAATACAGATTTTTGGCGATCTGACACTTTAGTAATCGAAATCGGACACGACCAGGAGACGCTTGCCGACCTGCTGTGGGCGTCGGTGGCAAGCGCTTAAAATCGTGAATGACAGCAACAGTGACGGAAGAACAACAAGACGACATGACAGAATGACAAGGCTGGAGCGTAAAGCAAAATAGAGAGCCTAGACGTGGCGGTATCCGGAACTGAGAAAAGTTGCGCACCAGGACTCGTGCGAGAGTCCTGTCGGAGGACGACTGAGGTCGGGGCCCTGTGTACTGCCAGGTCGCGGCTCGCTGCTGGTACTGCAGCGCCTGCAGATGTTAGCAGTGCCGCCCAGCGGCTGTCGTGTAGGTCCCAGCGGGGTTTTGACTCTCCGTGCTGCGGCACCAGAGGTACAATGGGCAGCATATGGCGAATACGAAGCTCGACTGTGAGAGACGCACACTCAAGAAATTAGAAGCGAAATCTCACAGAGACCAGAGGCACTAATTCTAACCCGTAACTAACGACAAATCAGAACGACTGATCCGCTGCTGTGTGGCAGTCTGTAAATGTTCGCCCAGTGACGGGTTGAGAATGGCGCAAAAACACGTACAGAGTACTACAGTTACAACGGTGTTTAAAGTACCTACAAAAGTTTCACCGTGCTGTCCCGCACAAAGCAACAGAATAAGTACGTCACAAGACTTGAGAAGAATGCGATACAATTGTACAGGCAGTGAAAAGTGTGTGGTAACCCACTAATTTCTTGCGTATTGCTGTGACCTGTGCAGCTTTCCAGTCTTTGGGTACGGATCTTTCGTCGAGTGAACGGTTGTATGTGATTGTTAAGTCTGGAGCTATTGCATCAGCATACTCTGAATGGAAGGTAATTGGTATACACTCTGGACTGGAAGACTTGCTCTTATTAAGTGATTCAACTTGCTTCACTACTCGGATGATATCTACTTATAAGTTACTCATGTTGGTATCTGTTCTTGAATGGAATCCTGGAACATTTACTTCGTCTTCTTTGGAGATATCTCCATGGTGCAAAAATTGGCTATTAACCCTAAATAATGAAAAGTGTGAGGTTATCCTAATGAGTGCTAAGTGGAATTGTCCATCCTTGAACGATCTCCCAAAAGTTGCTCCAGATTTTAAAAGTGAACTGGAAAGTTTCAAGCCAGACAAGATGAAAAAGGCAGAGACTCATGAAAAAAGTGTTCTGCCCACTGCTGAAGATGTGGCCACTGAGGTGTTCATTCTTTCCGCGCGCTATACGAGATTGGAATAATCGAGAAATGTGAAGGTGGTTCGATGAACCCTCTGCCAGGCGCTTGAATGTGATTTGCAGAGTATCCATGTAGATATAGATGTAGAATTTGTTAAACTTCGGTTACACAATAAAGCAATAAAATCTAAAGGCCTTAAACTCGACTTATGGTCGGAAACTCGATTAAATAGCTAGGAATTACAATTAAAAACAACTTAAACTGAAAAGAACACGCAGAAAATGTTGAAACGAAAGACTCCGATTTATTGGCGGAACACTTAAAAGATGCAACAGAGCTATTAAAGAGACTGCCACACAACACTTGTCCATTCTCTTTTGAAGTACTGCTGCGTGGTGTGGGATCCTTACCAGATACGATTAGTGGAGTATATGAAGGTAGTATCTGTTCCCGTAGCAACAGATACCATTGATGACCGTGCAGCTTCTCTAGAATGAAATGATAATTAAATCGACAACCTAGCTGCAAACAGGCGTTGCTATACATCATTGGGGACATGTTCAGAATATGTGCCCCGATAGGGACTCGAACCCGGGACCTCCTGCTTACGTGGCAGACGCTCTATCCATCTGAGCCCCCGAGAGCGCAGAGGATAGTGCACCTGCAGGGAGTTATCCCTTGCACGCTCCCTGTGAGACCCACATTCCCAACATGTCCATACCAGTACCTTCGTGGCTCAGATGGATAGAACGTTTGCCATGTAAGCAGGAGATCCCGGCTTCGAGTCCCGGTCAGGGCACACATTTTCAGCATGTCCCCAATGATGTATAACAACGCCTGTTCACAGGTAGGGTGTCGATTTTCTTATCATTTCATTCTAGAGAAGCTGCACGGTCATCAATGGTATCTGTTCTTTCGGGAACTGATACTACCTTCACATATAGTTAAAATAAGGCTACCCAGCCATTGACCTTCTTGTGCGAACCCACACGCTTTGCCCCAACTCGTACGGGACTTGGTAGCTTAATCTGCCACGAGTAATGAGTGTGGGCAAACTTCTATTACGCGCTCCCTGCCGCCGTTGGATAAGCAGCTGCAGCAGCAAGTCGCATACTCCTAGCTCACTCATTTGTTACATAGTTTAATTCTTAATTTCTTTGCGTGTTTTTGGTACTTGCATTGATTAATTCATAAATTTCGGGCGTATTATAGTATTTGAGAGTTGTAGCATCGCGTTTTAGTACCTGAATAGTGTAAAATCGCGTAGTCTCCTTCCGCCGCCGAGCAGTGTGTCAGCAGTGCGCAAGTAGCAGCATTACTGCATTTACTAGGCAATCTTGTATTTTAATAACCGTTTAAATTTTGTGTCGATTTGTTTGCGCTCTCTGTAGATTAGTTCAGACGTTCTTTGCATTTGCGCTCTCTGTAGATTAGTTCAGACGTTCTTTGCACAACAGGTTTTAGCATGGATAGGGACTGCGACTGCTGTGTTCGGATGCAGGCTGAGTTGGCAACCCTTCGCTCCCAGCTTCAGGCAGTGTTGGCTTCGGTCACACGGCTTGAGGCTGTTGCCAATGGGCATCACTGTGGGGTTCCAGATGGGGGTTTGTCGGGGACGGCCAGCTCGTCCCACGCATCCCCCGATCGGATTACGACTGTGGTTGCCCGGGATACTGCCCGCATTGAGGCTGATCCCTCACCTGTGGTAGAGTGGAAGGTCGTCTCAAGGTGTGGCAGGGGGCGAAAGACATTCCGGAGGGCTGAACGGAAGGCCTCTCCAGTTTGTCTGACGAACCAGTTTCAGGCTCTGTCTCAGGCTGATACTGATCTTCGGCCTGACATGGCTGCTTGTCCTGTTCCAGAGGTTGCCCCTCAGTCTGCAATATTCGGGCGGTCGCAGAGGGTGGGCTTACTGGTAGTTGGGAGCTCCAACGTCAGGCGCGTAATGGGGCCCCTTAGGGATATGGCTGCAAGAGAGGGGAAGAAAATCAATGTGCACTCCGTGTGCATACCGGGGGGAGTCATTCCAGATGTGGAAAGGGTCCTTCCGGATGCCATGAAGAGTACAGGGTGCACCCATCTGCAGGTGGTCGCTCATGTTGGCACCAATGATGCGTGTCGCTATGGATCCGAGGAAATCCTCTCTGGCTTCTGGCGGCTATCTGATTTGGTGAAGACTGCCAGTCTCGCTAGCAGGATGAAAGCAGAGCTCACCATCTGCAGCATCGTCGACAGGACTGACGGCGGACCTTTGGTACAGAGCCGAGTGGAGGGTCTGAATCAGAGGCTGAGACGGTTCTGCGACCGTGTGGGCTGCAGATTCCTCGACTTGCGCCATAGGGTGGTGGGGTTTCGGGTTCCGCTGGATAGGTCAGGAGTCCACTACACGCAACAAGCGGCTACACGGGTAGCAGGGGTTGTGTGGCGTGGGCTGGGCGGTTTTTTAGGTTAGATGGCTTTGGGCAAGTACAGAAAGGGCAACAGCCTCAACGGGTGCGGGGCAAAGTCAGGACATGCGGAGACCAAGCAGCAATCGGTATTGTAATTGTAAACTGTCGAAGCTGCGTTGGTAAAGTACCGGAACTTCAAGCGCTGATAGAAAGCACCGAAGCTGAAATCGTTATAGGTACAGAAAGCTGGCTGAGGCCAGAGATAAATTCTGCCGAAATTTTTACAAAGGTACAGACGGTGTTTAGAAAGGATAGATTTCATGCAACCGGTGGTGGAGTGTTCGTCGCTGTTAGTAGTAGCTTATCCTGTAGTGAAGTAGAAGTGGATAGTTCCTGTGAATTATTATGGGTGGAGGTTACACTCAACAACCGAGCTAGGTTAATAATTGGCTCCTTCTACCGACCTCCCGACTTAGCAGCATTAGAGGCAGAACAACTGAGAGAAAATTTGGAATACATTTCACATAAACTTTCTCAGCTTGTTATAGTCTTAGGTGGAGATTTCAATTTACCAGATATAGACTGGGACACTCAGATGTTTAGGACGGGTGGTAGGGACAGAGCATCGAGTGACATTATACTGAGTGCACTATCCGAAAATTACCTCGAGCAATTAAACAGAGAACCGACTCGTGGAGGTAACATCTTGGACCTACTGATAACAAACAGACCCGAGCTTTTCGACTCTGTATGTACAGAACAGGGAATCAGTGATCATAAGGCCGTTGCAGCATCCCTGAATATGGAAGTTAGTAGGAATATAAAAAAAGGGAGGAAGGTTTATCTGTTTAGCAAGAGTAATAGAAGGCCGATTTCAGACTACCTAACAGATCAAAACGAAAATTTCTGTTCCGACACTGACAATGTTGAGTGTTTATGGAAAAAGTTCAAGGCAATCGTAAAATGCGTTTTAGACAGGTACGTGCCGAGTAAAACTGTGAGGGACGGGAAAAACCCACCGTGGTACAACAACAAAGTTAGGAAACTACTGCGAAAGCAAAGAGAGCTTCACTCTAAGTTTAAACGCAGCCAAAACCTCTCAGACAAACAGAAGCTAAACGATGTCAAAGTTAGCGTAAGGAGGGCTATGCGTGAAGCGTTCAGTGAATTCGAAAGTAAAATTCTATGTACCGACTTGAAAGAAAATCCTAGGAAGTTCTGGTCTTACGTTAAATCAGTAAGTGGCTCGAAACAGCATATCCAGACACTCCGGGATGATGATGGCATTGAAACAGAGGATGACACACGTAAAGCTGAAATACTAAACACCTTTTTCCAAAGCTGTTTCACAGAGGAAGACCGCACTGCAGTTCCTTCTCTAAATCCTCGCACAAACGAAAAAATGGCTGACATCGAAATAAGTGTCCAAGGAATAGAAAAGCAACTGGAATCACTCAACAGAGGAAAGTCCATTGGACCTGACGGGATACCAATTCGATTCTACACAGAGTACGCGAAAGAACTTGCCCCCCTTCTAACAGCCGTGTACCGCAAGTCTCTAGAGGAACGGAAGGTTCCAAATGATTGGAAAAGAGCACAGGTAGTCCCAGTCTTCAAGAAGAGTCGTCGAGCAGATGCGCAAAACTATGGACCTATATCTCTGACCTCGATCTGTTGTAGAATTTTAGAACATGTTTTTTGCTCGAGTATCATGTCGTTTTTGGAAACCCAGAATCTACTATGTAGGAATCAACATGGATTCCGGAAACAGCGATCGTGTGAGACCCAACTCGCTTTATTTGTTCATGAGACCCAGAAAATATTAGTTACAGGCTCCCAGGTAGATGCTATTTTTCTTGACTTCCGGAAGGCGTTCGATACAGTTCCGCACTGTCGCCTGATAAACAAAGTAAGAGCCTACGGATTATCAGACCAGCTGTGTGGCTGGATTGAAGAGTTTTTAGCAAACAGAACACAGCATGTTGTTATCAATGGAGAGACGTCTACAGACGTTAAAATAACCTCTGGCGTGCCACAGGGGAGTGTTATGGGACCATTGCTTTTCACAATATATATAAATGACCTAGTAGATAGTGTCGGAAGTCCCATGCGGCTTTTCGCGGATGATGCTGTAGTATACAGAGAAGTTGCAGCATTAGAAAATTGTAGCGAAATGCAGGAAGATCTGCAGCGGATAGGCACTTGGTGCAGGGAGTGGCAACTGACCCTTAACATAGACAAATGTAATGTATTGCGAATACATAGAAAGAAGGATTCTTTATTGTGTGATTATATGATAGCGGAACAAACACTGGTAGTAGTTACTTCTGTAAAATATCTGGGAGTATGCGTGCGGAACGATCTGAAGTGGAATGATCATATAAAATTAATTGTTGGTAAGGCGGGTACCAGGTTGAGATGCATTAGGAGAGTCCTTAGAAAATGTAGTCCATCAACAAAGGAGGTGGCTTACAAAACACTCGTTCGACCTGTACTTGAGTATTGCTTATCAGTGTGGGATCCGTACCAGATCGGGTTGACGGAGGAGATAGAGAAGATCCAAAGAAGAGCGGCGCGTTTCGTCACAGGGTTATTTGGTAACCGTGATAGCGTTACGGAGATGTTTAACAAACTCAAGTGGCAGACTCTGCAAGAGAGGCGCTCTGCATCGCGGTGTAGCTTGCTCGCCAGGTTTCGAGAGGGTGCGTTTCTGGATGAGGTATCGAATATATTGCTTCCCCCTACTTATACCTCCCGAGGAGATCACGAATGTAAAATTAGAGAGATTAAAGCGCGCACAGAGGCTTTCAGACGGTCGTTCTTCCCGCGTACCATACGCGACTGGAACAGGAAAGGGAGGTAATGACAGTGGCACGTAAAGTGCCCTCCGCCACACACCGTTGGGTGGCTTGCGGAGTATAAATGTAGATGTAGATGTAGTGGTATGGACATGTTGGGAATGTGGGTCTCACGGGAAGCCTGCACGGGATATGTCCCTGCAGGCGCGCTATCCTCTGTGCCCTCGGTGGCTCAGATGGATAGAGCGTCTGCCATGTAAGCAGGAGATTCCGGGTTCGAGTCCTGGTTAGGGCACACATTTTCATGTCCCCAGTGATGTATAGCAACGCCTGTTTGCAGCTAGGGCGTCGATTTAATTATCATTTCATTACTGGAGTACATTGAGGAAGTTCAAAGAGGGGCACCATGTTTTGTACTATCGAGAGATAGGGGAAAGAGTGTCATGTACATGATACTGGACTTACGGTGGGCATCGTTAAAACAGAGGCTTCTCCCACTTGCTGTGGGATCATCTCTCGAAATTTCGATCCCGAAGTTTCTCCTCCAAATACCAAAAATATTTTGTTAACGCCGACCTACATAAGAAGAAACGGTCATCATAATAAAATAATGGAAATCGGAGCTCCCAGGGAAAGAAGTAGGCCTTTGTTTTTTCAGCGCGCTGTTCGAGAGTGAAGTAATAGAAAATTATTGCTAAGGTGTTTCGATGAACCCTCTGCCAAGTACAAAGTGTAATTTTCTATCCGTGTAGATGTAGATGTAAATGGTAAATGTAGATGTAGATTTCACCAACTAGGCAGGCTCGACAACAGTAAGGAGAGCAGTCAGCAGCTAAACGACACTAGTGATGACACACCAGCGTTAGAAGATACAAACAGAGCTATTGCTGTCTCAGCGGCAAATGACAGAAGGTGGAAGCTGCACGAAAGACCCAATTCGAGATAGGAATGCGTCGGCGGTGATGGGACGGCGAAGCGACTGCGAAGGATCGCGTGGTCAGAGCAGTGGCCGGCACACGCAACTTTTCTCGTCGTCAGATGCCTTTGCTCGCCCGCACGGAGGGGATGAAGCCATCACAGAAACTGGCACCCCAAGACTGCAGCCAGCACGCGCCCTGTTGTCGCCTTTAATAGCAGCGCCGCTTCCACAGCACACACTGTGAACCCGCCCTCCCCCCGTTTCTTCCGCCCCCCCCCCTCCAATCCCTACCCAGAGTCCGAGATGTGACCCATTCTCGATAATGAGGGGGTGGCGGAGGGCCTTCCAGGCTTGGCTCGGAGACAGAGCGGCGCAGTTTGGCAACCCCGGCGGTGGCCGTTCCCGGAACTGCGTGTTTGCGTCTCTGCCAGGAGGGGGTGGGGCACTGGTGCGGGGGAGGAGGAGCCGCCAGCGCGCCAGCCCGTTGCTCCACAGCCAGAACGGCGGCGCCAGGGCGCAGTGGAGGCCGCCGTACGTCAAACGCCTCCAGCGCCGTGCCAGCCCCAGTCCTGGAGTCCAACGCGTCTAAAGCTGCAATTAGGCTCACCATCTCTCCCGTGTATCCCCCCCGATCTCCCGTGTTATAGCAGATGTTTTTAAAACCTCACGACTCCCTTATTGTTCAACTGTTTCTCCCGTATATTTGCTCCGTTATCACCGTTATAATAAACATTAATCCCGATAAGTTCAATTTACCTGACCAACATATCGCGAAAGGTTTTCGTATAATAATCGATTGCATTGTCGACATAGTTTTTTCCCTGTTTGTTTTGCTACAGAAAGGAGCCAGTTTGGCCAAGGAAGTGTGAGGAGTGGAGAAAGAATTCCACAAACTAGGCAAGGCTAAAATACAGGGAGCGAAAGGGTATTTACAATTTGTACAGAAACCAGATGGCAGTCGAGGGGCATCAAAGGGAGCAGTGGTTGAGAAGGGCGTGAGACAAGCTTGTAGCCTATCCCCGATGTTATTCAATCTGTATATTGAGCAAGCAGTAAAGGAGACAAAAGAAAAATTCGG
Organism: Schistocerca serialis cubense; assembly: GCF_023864345.2. Classification (NCBI taxonomy): domain Eukaryota; kingdom Metazoa; phylum Arthropoda; class Insecta; order Orthoptera; family Acrididae; genus Schistocerca; species Schistocerca serialis. The sequence continues at coordinate 466,721,441 of NC_064646.1, read as the reverse complement.
AGTAGGTATTAAAATCCATGGAGAAGAAACAAAAACTTTGAGGTTCGCCGATGACACTGTAATTCTGTTAGAGACAGCAAAGGACTTGGAAGAGCAGTTGAACGGAATGGACAGTGTCTTGAAAGGAGGATATAAGATGAACATCAACAAAAGCAAAACGAGGATAATGGAATGTAGTCGAATTAAGTCGACTGATGCTGAGGGAATTAGATTAGGAAATGAGACACTTAAAGTAGTAAACGAGTTTTGCTATTTGGGGAGCAAAAAACTGATGATGATAGGATATAAAATGCAGCCTGGCAATGGCAAGGAAAGCGTTTCTGAAGAAGAAAAATTTATTAACGTCGAGTATAGATTTAAGTGTCAGCAAATCATTTCTGAAAGTATTTGTATGGAGTGTAGCCATGTATCGAAGTGAAACATGGACGATAAATAGTTTGGACAAGAAGAGAATAGGAGCTTTCGAAATGTGGTGCTACAGAAGAATGCTGAAGATTAGATGGGTAGATCACATATCTAATGATGAGGTATTGAATAGGATTGGCGAGAAGAGAAGTTTGTGGCACAACTTGACTAGAAGAACGGATCGGTTGGTAGGACATGTTATGAGGCATCAAGGGATCACCAATTTAGCATTGGAGGGTAGTGTGGAGGGTAAGAATCCTAGAGGGAGACCAAGAGATGAATACACTAAGCAGATTCAGAAGGATGTAGGTTGTAGTAGGTACTGGGAGATGAAGAAGCTTGCACAGGATAGGGTAGCATGGAGAGCTGCACCAAACCAGTCTCAGGAATGAAGACCACAACAACAACAACATGCGTCTGGAAGATCGTAAGAGGCGGAATGCTTACTAGTTTCCCAGTCACCCAGGGATGCTCTCGCCTTGTACTGATCAGCAGCTACAGTACAAATAACGCACAGAAGTAACAGGGACTTGCCAAAAAGATTTATAGTGACTCTCATGTTTAAACGCGCTCATTACATTATTTATTTCCCAATTAATTCACTTAGCACAACACCATTTCGCAGCGCTTGAAAAAGCCAGAAAGTCAACACTAAAAGTTTCAATTTGTGCAGTTTTCTTTCCATAATCGTAACCACTATTCTGTTCAGCTTACACATGCACGCTGATAAGCCAAAACGTTGTGATCACTGCACACAGCGACGTTGGATGCCGCCCAGTGACGTTACGGGCACGTGACCTGGTAACAAAAGTGGAGCAGATACGTACGGGTATCATCCTAGCGAACATATGGGCTGCAGATGGAGAAATCCATTGAGATAAGCGACTTCCACAAAGGACACATCATTATTACGCAGAGCCATTGAAGGAGTATTTCGAAAATGGCGAAGCTGGTCGAATGTTTATCGTGCTACCGTCTTGAGGTTCTGTGGAAAGAGACAAAAGGACAGTAAAATTATCATTACGTTCTAAATGGTTAAACGTCCACGAATCTTCACAGAACGTGGGGTTCCGAGGCTCGTCCGCTCGGTAAAATAGGATAGATGGTGATCTGTACCATCAACAGCTCTATGCTGGTACACACAGAAGTGTTTTGGAACACACCGTTCATCGTACATTGTTGCACATGGAAACCCACAGCATACCACCCCTACATGTTCACATGTTGACCCAACAACATCGTTAGTTACGACTGAACTGGGGACGGAACCATCGGAATTTGACCGGATACTTGTCGTGTCTTCGGGTGAATCACATTTTTCCCATGCTAGGTCTCTGGTCGTCTTCACGAATGTGAACGGAGACTCAAAACGTGCAGCACGCCACGGACACAGAGTGATGAGTGCAGCAGTGTGCTACGGGAAGCATTCTCCTATGCTTGCATGTGACCTGTGGTAGTACTCGAAGACACGGTTACAGCTGCAAACCACCTGTATCTCTTCATGTTTGATGTCTTCCCCGATGGCGATGTCATCTTCCAGCAGTATAATTGTCCGTCTCGGAGCCAGAACCATGCTACAGTGTTTTGAGGAGCACTGTAGTGAACTCACTTCGGTGTTTCGCCCACCAAATTTGCCTGATGCAAATCCTATGGAACCTCTCAGCAGCCATCACCGTGTACGCAAATCAGGGGCCCGTAATTAGCGCGAACTGTATGACATCGAATGCCACATACCTCCACAAACCCACCAACAAGCTGTAAGATCCCTCATACGCACAGTCAGTGATGCACTTCGTTCCAAAGACGGACAAACGAGCTATTAAGCAGGTGGTAGTAATCGTTCAGCTCATCAGTGTATCTTCGTGTGCTTCTAAAGTGAATCAGTTTTCATCACGAGTACTTTGTCTCTGTTTGTGGAGCTACCACAAAATATGACACTGTATGACACAATATTGTAAAAGTATGTAAGTAAAGAGTACCCGTTTCTTTCATTCCCATTGTCACCCATTCGAACAAAATGCTATTTAGTCATGCAGTTAAAATTTATTTCGCCAAAGTCTCCCTTAAATCTCCCTTAAAGTTATTGTCAGATGTTGGCCATCTGTCTTAAAACCGTGATTTAATGTTTGTTCCATAAGTAAAATTCTCTTTCAGACTGCTGTCAGCTCCTGCAATATTCTAGACATTATGATGGCAAAGCAAGAAAGAAGATGCCCCTGGTGAAGAGGTCTTCAGGCTGCGGTCATGATGGTACCGGCAACGGTCGCCAAATGCCGTCGCAAGGGGTCGGCCGATTACATCCACAGATAGACCCCGTCACAGTGCCTACGACCTCATTCGCCAATTTTCAGCTACATGAAGGAGGTTAGAATCTATCCTGGCGCGGCGGTTACTGGAGTGACAAGAAAATTTTTACGAATATAGTAGATTAAGACAGAAAAGTTGTGTTACATGTTCGAGACGATCTGTGAAAAGCAAGATTACAAATAATTCAAATGGCTCTGAGCACTATGGGACTTAACTTCTGAGATCATCAGTCCCCTAGAACTTAGAACTACTTAAACCTAACTAACCTAAGGCCATCACACACATCCATGCCCGAGGCAGGATTCGAACCTGCGATCGAAGCGGTCGCGCGGTTCCAGACTGTAACGCCTAGAACCGCATTGCCACTCCGGCCGGCTTACAAATACTCCCCACAACTTTAAATTCATCACAAGAAACATGCATTATTTAATAAACACAGTCGTGATCGCATTTAAGCTGTTAATTTCTATGTTTTAGATGACCGGTATCTATCTTCTACTAGGTCATCATTAGATCTACATTCCTTAATGACAGTAAGGATGCTTCTGGACCTTATTCTGCTATAACGGTTTTCGAAGCGTTCGTATCTTAATAGTGCACTGACAGAGATAACATATAAATGGACCATTTATTCTGCAGCATGTTTTGTACCGTTCTTTTTAAAAGTCCCAGGAAGTCCGTAGGATGGGAGTGAATGCAGGTTCTTTTTACATGTCATGGACGGGATAAAATCAATAAAGTTACTCACTTTCGTTGTATTCATTCGATAATGTGCAATACAGTTATACTGTGTGGTAACTCATCTTTAACAAGACAAGTTACCTTTCAAAAATTTAACTACTTATCTTTCGCAACCTGGTAATATGTAACTAATGCCTCTCATTCTCGTGTTGCTTTAAACTTAGTTGCAGACCACGTGAGGTGGCGTGGTGGTTAGCGCACTGGACTCGGATTTGGGAGGTCGCCGATTCAAACCCGTATCCGGCTATCCTGATTTAGGTTTTACGCGATTTCCCTAAATCGCTTAATGAGAATGCTGGGATGGTTCCTTGGCGCGGACGATTTCCTTCGCCATCTCCATATGCTCCGTCTTTAATAACCTCGTTGCCGATGGGACGTTGAACATTGATCTAATCCTCCTGATCCTTAACTGCAGATCTGATGGTAGCATATAGCCGAGACGACGCGCTCTCAATACCAGTGCGGATGGACCTGCTCCACGTCAGCCGCTCCTACTGTAAGATCGAAACCGGTCATCTAAAAAATAAACAACTCAAATGCGATCACGACTGTGTTTATTGAACAAGTTATAACATTAACAGATCGATGTCTTCGTGGAACAATGTTGGAAACAAATCTAAGAACAGACGTATGTCAATTATCCCTCAATGACTGTCATACAGCATATGTCAAAAGATAAATATAAATTTTAGAATGCGATGCTTTGTGTACCTAAGGCACTGAAAAGCGGGTACAGGTACGCCACATTTGCAAACAGAGGGGTGTAGGGAGGCGGTGAACAGAGCCACCGTCCAGGACGGCAGGTTTATGGGGGAAACAAAATCGTAAAGTGTTATGTGGCTCAAAAAAGATGAATTAGTAGAGAGAACGAAAATTTTGTATTAATGAAGTCCGACGATAAGTTGGAAATAAGAATAATTTTTTTAAATCTACTGTCTTACAGAAAATTGCCTACGGTGTTGCGAAAAAGATGTCTCGTGCGATGCGTCTTTCAAAACAGGAAACGTTGGTAGTGGTAATGTTGCGAACTCCTGTGCCTACACAACGTTTGAAATCTACCTGCATGAAAGTCCATGTAGCAGTAAAAAAATAACATAAAAATAGGAATCAGGTTGTGATGGCTTCACAGCTCCTACAACAGTATCGCTGAGAAAAACACTTTGTAACAAATAAGAAGAGAAATTTGTTAACACCAAGTATAGATTTAAGTGTCAGGAAGTCGTTTCTGAAAGTACTTGTATGGAGTGTAGCCATATATGGAAGTGAAACATGGACGATAAATAGTTTGGACAGGAAGAGAATAGAAGCTTTCGAAATCTGGTGCTACAGAAGAATGCTGAAGATTAGATGGGTAGATCACATAACTAATGAGGAGGTCTTGAATGGCTCTGAGCACTATGGGACTTAACTTCGGTGGTCATCAGTCCCCTAGAACTTAGAACAACTTAAACCTAACTAACCTAAGGACATCACACACATCCATGCCCAAGGCAGGATTCGAACCTGCGACCGCAGCGGTCGCACGGTTCCAGACTGTAGCGCCTTTAACCGCTTGGCCACCCCGGCCGGCGGTAGGACATGTTTTGAGGCATCAAGGGATCACCAATTTAGTATTGGAGGGCAGCGTGGAGGGTAAAAATCGTTGAGGGAGACCAAGTGATGAATACACTAAGCAGATTCAAATGGATGTAGGCTGCAGTAGGTACTGGGAGATGAAGAAGCTTGCACAGGATAGGGTAGCATGGAGAGCTGCATCAAACCAGTCTCAGGACTGAAGACCACAACAACAACAAAGAAATAAATAAAGAATAAGTGAAACATACAGCTGCCCGTCACGTGACATGGTCTTTGAATGCAGGCACTGTGATTAAGCGACATCTAGTCGGAGACGATGTATGACCTCCTTCCCCCCACCAATGTCTTGTTTGGGTCTGCCATTAATACCGTTTACACAGGTTTTGCTCTTCGTGCTTCTCTCAATTAATTTTCCTGCTTCATCTGTAAATGCTTTTGAGTTTACCCTTATAGCCCCTCCTTTATCAGTATTAAAGCCCTAAATGTTAAGATGATACGGAAGAAAACTTATTGAACCTTAGTTTGGAGCTGAAATACCAAACTGCACTGCGCGTACTGTTTATCAAGTTCCGTTGTGTTTCACACCGTCAGCGTAACAGCAACTTTATTTAGGGTACAACTATTACTTATTTGCTACAGTAAATGTTGTTGTTGTTGTGGTCTTCAGTCCTGAGACTGGTCTGATGCAGCTCTCCATGCTACTCTATCCTGTGCAAGCCTCTTCATCTCCCAGTACCTACTGCAGCCTACATCCTTCTGAATCTGCTTAGTGTATTCATTTCTTGGTCTCCCTCTACGATTTTTACCCTCCACGCTGCCCTCCAGTACTAAATTAGTGATCCCTTGATGCCTCAGAACATGTCCTACCAACCGTGCCACAAACTCCTCTTCTCCCCAATTCTACTCAATACCTCCTCATTAGTTATGTGATCTACCCATCTAATCTCCAGCATTCTTCTGTAGCAACACATTTCGAAAGTTTCTATTCTCTTCTTGTCTAAACTATTTATCATCCGTGTTTCACTTCCATACATACAAATACTTTCAGAAATGATTTGCTGACACTTAAATCTATACTCGATGTTAGCAAATTTCTCTTCTTCAGAAACGTTTTCCTTGTCATTGCCAGTCTACATTTTATATCTATACTTCGACCATCATCAGTTATTTTGCTCCCCAAATAGCAAAACTCCTTTACTACTTTAAGCGTCTCATTTCCTAGTCTAGTTCTCGCAGCATCACCCGACTTAATTCGACTACACTCCATTATCCTCGTTTTGCTTTTGTTGATGTTCATCTTATATCCTCGTTTCAAGACACTGTCCATTCCGTTGAACCGCTCTTCCAAGTCCTATGCTGTCTGACAGAATTACAATGTCATCGGCGAACTTCAAAGTTTTTATTTCTTCTCGACGGATTTTAATACCTACTCCGAACTTTTCATTTGATTCCTTTACTGCTTGCTCAATATACAGATTGAATAGCATCAGGGAGAGGCTACAACCCTGCCTCACTCCCTTCCCAACCATTGCTTCCCTTTCATACCCCTCGACTCTTATAACTGCCATCTGCTTTCTGTACAAATTGTAAATAGCCTTTCGCGCCCTGTATTTTACCCCCGCCACCTTCAGAATTTGAAAGAGAGAATTCCAGTCAACATTGTCAAAAGCTTTCTCTAAATCTACAAATGCTAGAAACGTAGGTTTGCCTTTCCTTAATCTTTCTTCTAAGATAAGTCGTAAGGTCAGTATTGCTTCACGTGTTCCAACATTTCTACAGAATCCAAACTGATCTTCCCCGAGGTCGGCTTCTACCAGTTTTTCCATTCGTCTGTTAAGAATTTGCGTTAGTGTTTTGCAGCTGTGACTTATTAAACTGATAGTTCGGTAATTTTCACATCTGTCAACACCTGCATTCTCTGGGATTGGAATTATTATAGTCTTTTTGAAGTCTGAGGGTATTTCGCGTGTCTCACACATCTTGCTCACCAGATGGTAGAGTTTTGTCAGGACTGGCTCTCCCAAGGCTGTCAGTAGTTCTAATGGAATGTTGTCTACTCCCGGGGCCTTGTTTCGACTTAGGTCAAAGTGCATAAATCATGGTCGTGGCATATCGAAAAGCATGCCTTCTCGACATTCGAACGTTGCCGTTTTCCCTCTATCTGTTACGGACGCACTAATTAGGCACTGGCAACTCGTACACTTTTTATCAGCAAATAAATCATCTATACGTGAGTGACTCGCTGTCTTATGACCTTCCACTTTGTAAAGCAAGACTGACGACGAAGTGCCGACAATGCGCTACTCAGCTGTACTAACGCCGCGTACTCAGAGAACGAGGAAAAGTTACATAGTCTGGCAGTGACGGAGGCTGATTATGGTTGCCTAATTCATAATTCATGTATTACACTGAAAACGTTTCAGTCCTGTCTTACTGACTGGTGCCGCACATCTGTCTCTGGAATTAAAGGCGTGTAAGTAACAATGAGCTTAGCTTCTTCTTGTTCTTGTTCTTCTTCTTCTTCCTCTAGTGTTCCAAGCTGAGGTTGGTTGGCAGCAGAGCGCCATTCCTCTCTTCTGTCTGCCTTCCTCTTCATTTCCACGTACGTGTTACATCCAACGTCATTCATGATCTGCATGTATGATATCCTTGGTCGCCCCGCCGATTCCTTCCCTCAATAGCTCATTCTGCTATTGTTCCAATGATGTTGTTGTGTCGTAGGATGTGCCCTACAAGTTTGTCTCTTCTTGTTTGGATGTGCATCCACAGAGCTCTAGTTTCCTGTGTTCTTCTAAGCACCTCTTCATTCCTTACTTTGTCTCTCCAGCTGATGGCTCTGAGCACTATGGGACTTAACATCTATGGTCGTCAGTCCCCTAGAACTTAGAACTACTTAAACCTAACTAACCTAAGGACAGCACACAACACCCAGCCATCACGAGGCAGAGAAAATCCCTGACCCCGCCGGGAATCGAACCCGGGAACCCGGGCGTGGGAAGCGAGAACGCTACCGCACGACTCTCTCCAGCTGATCATCATCCTTCTACAGCACCACATCTCCAGGGCCTCTAGCCGTCTTCTCTCTTCTCTTCCAACAATCCGTTTCACATCCGTATAGAGCCACACTCCAAACGAAAGCTTTCATGATACGTTTCCTTATTTTCAGACTGATGTTCTTGCTGGTGAGTAAGTTCCTCCTCCGATTAAATGCAATTTTGGCCTTTTGTATTCTGCTCGCAATTTCTTTCCCGCTTCTACCATCCCTTGTGATTTTGATTCCCAGGTAAGTAAATTCCTCTATCATCTCCAGCCCCTCTCTTCCAATTCTCATTCTCAAAGAATCATATTCTGCTCCTGTACTGCATACCATCCCTTTAGTTTTTTTCTTGTTTACTCTCATTCCATACTAATTGCATAGAATCCTTTCCATTGCTCTGAGGACTTTCTCTAGATCTTCTTTTGTCTCCGTGACTATAGCAATATCATCTGCACAACGTAGCATGTCTATCTTCTGCCCATTAATTTTTATCCCCACCTCGGCTCGAACTTGGTGTATAGCTTCCTGGATGTAAGCGTTGAATATAAGAGGAGAGAGAGCACATCCTTGTCTTACCTCATTTCTAATATTTGCTTCTTGTTGCTGGTGACAGTTCCTAATCACTGCCATCTCATTCTTATAGAAAATGAGTATCACAGGAATGTCTTTGTACTTCATTCCACTTTTCCTCAGGACTCTGAACATCTCTTGCCAGATAACGTTATCAAATGCCTTTTCCACGCCTACAAAGGCAATATAAGTTGGTTTACTTTTCTATAATTAATTTTCGATAAGGGGTCTCAGTACCAGAATCGCTTCTCTTGTTCGCAATCCCCTTCTGAAACCAAACTGATCTTCATTCAGCATATCCTCCCCTTTCTCTTCAATTGTCTTCAGAACTGAACAGCTATATGTGACAATAAGAAGTCATGTATGTCGAATAAATGACATTGTGGAAAAGGTTGACTATGTCTGAATGTGTAAGAAGTATGACCGTCTGGGACGCAACGAAGGGTAGATGGGGGGGGGGGGGGGGGGGGGGAGGGTAGGCTTGAAAATTTCGCATGGGACGGCAAAAACCATGGAGCAGGCCCTATTTGAAAACCACCATACTAACAAAGTCATCACTATTTTGCCATTAAAAACACATGTAAGCACAAATAATAATTCGCACAACACAAAAAAATCCACTATAGTAGACCACATGCCACCCCACATCCGCATCCAGTGACACCTGTGGTCTGAGGACGACAATGCGGCCGGTCGGTACAGTTGGGCCTTACGGCCTGTTTCGGGCAGAGTATAGTTTTATTATAACAAATTTAAGCAACAAAATTAACACACGCCACATTTATCATCTGACACATAATATTTTTAGGTTCCAAACAAGGCCTAAAACAGTGCTTCACAAGAAACGTGCTCTCAGAGCAAGCTGTGAGCATCAAGGCGCGAGCACGCTACCCCCATTACTGCCAGGGGGCAGCCGGGGGAGGAAACAGCTGCTGTCGCCCCTCACTCAGTTTAAATCCGCCACCAACTGCATAGAAATCACTATAAAAAATCATTGTTGCAAATAAAGCCGAGCCGTGTGCAGCCACGTTCATGCCGTTTGTTCTTTGGCATTTTGTCAGATCGATTGCCATCTTGTTTCTTCCTTACATACTGGCGTAACGAAATTGCTGACTTGCCTCCTTGAGTGGCAGCAGCAGCGCTTATCGAGACTAGTTCTGTCGTACTATCTTTGGTGTGACTGCTAGTATTTCCGGGTGGTGGTGGTGTGTGTGGTGGTCAATCGGTTGGGATGGAACTGCAAGGACGTCTCTGTGGCGCGCGGCCAGGCTGGGACTGCTGGTGGCGTGCACGCGCTGTTGTATCGTGAGGGCGCTAGCTGTGAGAGCGACAAAGTTCGTTGCCCACCGAACCTGCACGCTGAAGTTGAGTGATCAGTTAACCTATTATGAAACCTCAACTATTGTGACATCTCTTTGTTCACTTGCTGGTTGTTACCCCCTTGGCCATTCCGGCTAGCAGCAACGTACACTCCTGGAAATTGAAATAAGAACACCGTGAATTCATTGTCCCAGGAAGGGGAAACTTTATTGACACATTTCTGGGGTCAGATACATCACATGATCACACTGACAGAACCACAGGCACATAGACACAGGCAACAGAGCATGCACAATGTCGGCACTAGTACAGTGTAGATCCACCTTTCGCAGCAATGCAGGCTGCTATTCTCCCATGGAGACGATCGTAGAGATGCTGGATGTAGTCCTGTGGAACGGCTTGCCATGCCATTTCCACCTGGCGCCTCAGTTGGACCAGCGTTCGTGCTGGACGTGCAGACCGCTTGAGACGACGCTTCATCCAGTCCCAAACATGCTCAATGGGGGACAGATCCGGAGATCTTGCTGGCCAGGGTAGTTGACTTACACCTTCTAGAGCACGTTGGGTGGCACGGGATACATGCGGACGTGCATTGTCCTGTTGGAACAGCAAGTTCCCTTGCCGGTCTAGGAATGGTAGAACGATGGGTTCGATGACGGTTTGGATGTACCGTGCACTATTCAGTGTCCCCTCGACGATCACCAGTGGTGTACGGCCAGTGCAGGAGATCGCTCCCCACACCATGATGCCGGGTGTTGGCCCTGTGTGCCTCGGTCGTATGCAGTCCTGATTGTGGCGGTCACCTGCACGGCGCCAAACACGCATACGACCATCATTGGCACCAAGGCAGAAGCGACTCTCATCGCTGAAGACGACACGTCTCCATTCGTCCCTCCATTCACGCCTGTCGCGACACCACTGGAGGCGGGCTGCACGATGTTGGGGCGTGAGCGGAAGACGGCCTAACGGTGTGCGGGACCGTAGCCCAGCTTCATGGAGACGGTTGCGAATGGTCCTCGCCGATACCCCAGGAGCAACAGTGTCCCTAATTTGCTGGGAAGTGGCGGTACGGTCCCCTACGGCACTGCGTAGGATCCTACGGTCTTGGCGTGCATCCGTGCGTCGCTGCGGTCCGGTCCCAGGTCGACGGGCACGTGCACCTTCCGCCGACCACTGGCGACAACATCGATGTACTGTGGAGACCTCACGCCCCACGTGTTGAGCAATTCGGCGGTACGTCCACCCGGCCTCCCGCATGCCCACTATACGCCCTCGCTCAAAGTCCGTCAACTGCACATACGGTTCACGTCCACGCTGTCGCGGCATGCTACCAGTGTTAAAGACTGCGATGGAGCTCCGTATGCCACGGCAAACTGGCTGACACTGACGGCGGCGGTGCACAAATGCTGCGCAGCTAGCGCCATTCGACGGCCAACACCGCGGTTCCTGGTGTGTCCGCTGTGCCGTGCGTGTGATCATTGCTTGTACAGCCCTCTCGCAGTGTCCGGAGCAAGTATGGTGGGTCTGACACACCGGTGTCAATGTGTTCTTTTTTCGATTTCCAGGAGTGTATTATGTTTTGGAATCGGTGAAATCTTGCAGCCGTCTTCCTATATTGTGATTAAGTGTTAATTGACTGTTACTTATCAGTGAAGGGCACCAGCGGTATTTTATGCCCTGTGCCCTGTGCCCCAGTTACCTGCCCTGGCTGTTAGCATAGTTTTTCCGCAGTGTGCCTTTTCCTCGTCGTGTTGTTGCTGTCCAGCACAACATGTAGTTCGACAGCCTTTTAAGTTGTTTCGTTCGTATTTTGCTTAGAGTGGTTATTGTTCCCTTGGCCGATTTTAGACGCCAATTTCTGAAGATATAATGCTGCTTATATCCTCATCCTTGGCCTATATTTTCCATCGTTGTGCCATTGGTCGGATGGAAGGAAATTGGTTAAAATGTCGGTCGGTCCTTGTGTCGTCCTTAGTTTGGTTTGCCATCCGATTATTTAACTTCAACTCTTGGCTTCCTGTCTCACCTCGTCTTCCTTCTCAGGCCGACCCTAGGAACACTTCAGAGCACCACTTGTTCTGTTTGTTTTAGATTATGAGTTTCATTTTAGTTTGAAGTATTGTGTGAGGCCTTTGCCTGTGTATTAATTCAGTTTTTTTTTAAGTTTTACGTAAAGGCGTTCAGCCATGTTAAAATTTTGAAGATTGATTCTATTTACAAAAACCTTTTTCTTAAAATTTGTTCTATCTGAAATTGTTTGTAGTCCAGGCCATAAGCTGTTAGTTGTTCGATGTGTTATGTGTGGCCTTCAGCCAAGGATTTAACTGAACCCCTTTTCATAAGGCCTTCAGCCGTGCGTATTCATTAAAGAAAAATTTTTTATAAGAAGGAAGGGGTTTATTTTAAATTGTTTGTCTGACTTGTTTTTCAAGCCTTCAGCCATTGTTTCAAATCTGTTTGTAGCCTTCAGCCATGCAATAAGTTAATATTACTTTAATTAGGCTTTTGGCTGTTCTGTTGTAAGTTTAAAAATAAATTTCTTGGTTAGAAAAATTGTTTATTAATGTGTTTTAATTATAGTTGTCCTTCAGACGTGTAGTGTAGGCATTCAGCCACTAATTGTTTTCAATTGCATGTTTTTTTAATGAATTTTTTAATTGCTTTTGATTTCTATGCGAGGCCTTCACCTGTATTTGTTTTTGGAGCCCAGAAAGCATCTCAAGTTTTCCTTAACTAGGCCTTCAGCCGTATTCTTTTTTAAAAGGATGTGTAAATAAGTGGTTGTTAGAAAAATAAAGTTGTGTGTTTGATTGTCCAACTCACAGTAATTGTTTATGGCCCCATCGACAATCGTAACCTTATCCTGAGCACTCTCTGAGTACCTACCAACCAGGTTTCAAAACGAATAAGCAAAAATGCACACACGCCACATTATCTTATAAACATATACTTCTACATTTTTCTTAATTTACTTTGCGAGCAATTAATTACACAACAATGAAGTAATTGACATGTGAGATTCTCGGCTCTCTGGCACTTTTGCTCTTAACAATGGCTTCTTTCAGAGTAATTGTCTTTCACATGTGTGAAGTTTAGATCTCGATCAGATAGCGAGTTTTTCAGACTCGTATTCTTCCTTTTCATTGCTCACAACATTGGTTATTATTCTAGCAGCCTGCTTGTGAAAACGAGGAAATCTATCCTGAGGAACATTTCTATGGAATTTGAGATGTAACAAAATAAAAGTGATGTTGTTATTCAATTGAAAAGTTGGAGTTTGAGATTTCGCTTACTGTTTTATCAATCACAATTGGCGTAAGAATCATGGATTGACCATTGTCATAAAATATTGCATTATGAAATGTGAACAGTTTTTACTTGTAGTTTCGCGTGGCTTGAGGCAGTCACAACTAGCGTGCTATTGATTAAGAAATTGCGTTATCGTCTTTCTAATTACTTCATGATCGTAGATACGATCATACCCGGTCGTGAAGTTATTGTTATGAGAAAACGATTTGCTAAGGGACCAGAAAGTTCTTAAGGGTGCAAAAAGAACTATAACATCACACAAAAGGGAAATTCAATATAAAAGCTGATGCAAGAAGACGATAAAACAGTTTTCTTTTTATCAATGTAACACGCACATTGGACTGCTGATCTTGGTGTCTGTAATATTAGCAAAATGCATAATTAAAATGAAAATAATACTGAGGAGATAATAGGAATGAGCACTGCTAAATGATTCAGTATTCCCAGAACAAATATTTATTATAACTAAAACATATATCGTACCTTAAGCTTAGTACTACATTGACGGTAGATTTTAATGTATGTTTCATGTCCATTGAGCGCTCTTTTATATAGCCATTGTCCGCTTGAGTCACCCTTGTGTCGTCACGATAAGTTATAATAGTTCTTGTTACACTTCGCCCGCATCTCGTGGTCGTGCGGTAGCGTTCTCGCTTCCCACGCCCGGGTTCCCGGGTTCGATTCCCGGCGGGGTCAGGGATTTTCTCTGCCTCGTGATGGCTGGGTTTTGTGTGATGTCCTTAGGTTAGTTAGGTTTAAGTAGTTCTAAGTTGTAGGGGACTGATGACCATAGATGTTAAGTCCCATAGTGCTCAGAGCCATTTGAACCATTTTTTTTGTTACACTTCACTCAAAATTAGACGGAACACGTTTTTATTTATTTAGTAAAAACTTAGATCAGACCGCCACAAATCCGCGTCCGTCTTACTTAAGAAAAACAGTACGAGTCTTTAGCGCTCGAGGCTTCATTTGTTCTCCAGCGAACAGAATAGTGAAGGATCGCATATCTATCCGTATTTTTCTGTTTACGACGAATTACATTATTTAGGAAATTCCTCTGTCGCTACGCGACGCCTTATTATACATTAATCATTCTTTATAAACAAGTATTTGCCTTCTGGCTGAAAGTATTAACTATTTGCTGTTTTAATGAAGCCAAAAATAGCGAATATCACAAATTCCTGGTTGTAGTACAAGACGAATCTGTTCAATATACCAGCCGACCGGAGTGGCCGAGCGGTTAAAGGCGCTACAGTCTGAAACCGCACGACCGCTACGGTCGCAGGTTCGAATCCTGCCTCGGGCATGGATGTGTGTGATGTCCTTAGGTTAGTTAGGTTTAAGTAGTTCTAAGTTCTAGGGGACTTATGACCACAGCAGTTGAGTCCCATAGTGCCCAGAGCCATTTGTTCAATATACCCTCAGTATGAAGAGGAGAAGAGATCGAAATCATTTTGCAATGCTGTCGCGTCTTGAAAACTTTGCTCAAATCGTTCCTTAAGGGATCCTCAAATACGTGAAAAAAATCGAAAGTCCTCGTTAACAACAGCATTTTGCACGGACGATAATTTAGAAAATGAGCTGGATTTCCCTTTACCAGCTGCCATTTTGCGTGCCTCTCGTTTTGTGTGAAAAGATAAGATTCCTCGCACAGGGATATGGTGCGAGATGAGTGTTGTGCAATGCCGACCCGCCGATTAGATGGCACAGCTGTGAGAGCCGCCCCTCCCATACTGCACAGTTGCCAGCCGGCCCTTCTCCCGTGTTGCCGGGACCCCGCGGCGCGCGCGCGCATTTCCCTCACTCCCCACCTCTCCTCAGCTGCTCTGCTGAACAGGCGCGCGTGCTCTCGCTTAAGATCTCCGCGTTGTTAAGCTGCGGCCTAAAATATTCTGATAGCGTTGTTTCTTCGTTGCACGTCACATGCTGCATTAAGTACAGACATTACACTGGAATGTCTTTGACAGCGACACAACGCCAACGATGCACTGCATTCTAACGTTCACTTAATCATTATTAGATGCTTAAGTTGTTTGAAACGTGTCGTTCCCAATAAATCAGCGATTTCATACCATAGACCCTGAGATGCAGCCCTGTTATGATATTTTACATCCTTGGAATGTAACAAAGTCTTTCTTTCTCGTTGTTGTTGTTGTGGTCTTCAGTCCAGAGACTGGTTTGATGCAGCTCTCCATGCTACTCTATCCTATGCAAGCTTCTTCATCTCCCAGTACCTACTGCAACCTACATCCTTCTGAATCTGTCTAGTCTATTCATCTCTTGGTCTCCCTCCACGCTTCCCTCCAATACTAAATACGTGATCCCTTGATGTCTCAGAATATGTCCTACCAACCGATCCCTTCTTCTAGTCAAGTTGTGCCATTCAATATCTCTTCTGTTATCCAAGGATATCTATGAGCCCTCGTCTTTTTACCTAATTGATCCTCTGCTGCCTTCACTATTTCATCACTCAAAGCTACCCATTCTTCTTCTACTGTATTTATTTCCCCCATTCTTGTCAGTGGTTCCCTAATACTTTCCCTGAAGCTCTCTACAATCTCTGGTTCTTTCAGTTTATCCAGGCCCCATCTCCTCAAATTCCCACCTTCTTGCAGTTTCTTTAGTTTTAATATACAGTTCATAACCAATAGATTGTGATAAGAGTCCACATCTGCCCCTGGAAATGTCTTACAATTTAAAACCTGGTTCCTGAATCTCTGTCTAACCATTATATAATCTGTCTGAGACCTTCCAGTATCTCCAGGATTCTTCCACGCGTACAACCTTCTTTTATGATTCTTGAACCAAGTCTTAGCTATGATTAAGTTATCCTCTGTGTAAAATTCTACCAGGTGGCTTCTTCATTCATTCGTTAATCCCATTCCATATTCACCTACTACCTTTCCTTCTCTTCCTTTTCCTACTATCGAGTTCCAGTCACCCATGACAATTAAATTTTCGTCTCCCTTCACTATCTGAATAATTTCTTTTATCTCATCATACGTTTCATCAATCTCTTCTTCATCTGCGGAGCTAGTTGGCATATAAACTTGTACTACTGTAGTAGGCATGGGCTTCGTGTCTATCTTGGCCACAATAAGGCGTTCACTATGCTGTTTGTAGTAGTTTATCCGCATTCCTGTTTTCCTATTCATTATTAAACCTACTCCTGCATTACCCCTATTTCATTTTGTATTTATAGCCCTGTATTCACCTGACCAAAAGTCTTGTTCCTCCTGCCACCGAACTTCACTAATTCCCACTATATCTAACCTATCCATTTCCCTTTTTAAATTTTCTAACGTACCCACCCGATTAAGGGATCTGATATTCCACGCTCCGATTCGTAGAACCCCAGTTGTCTTTCTCCTGATAACGACGTCCTCCTGAGTAGCCCCGCCCGGAGATCCGAAAGGGGGACTATTTCACCTCCGGAATATTTTACGCAAAGGGACACCATCATCATTTAACCATACAGTAATGCTGTTCGCAGTACTAGCACAGCAAGGCCGTTTTCGTTTGTGTTACAAGGCCAGATTAGTCAATCATCCAGACTGTTGCCCCTGCAACTACTGAAAAGGCTGCTGCCCCTCTTCAGGAACCACACGTTTGTCTGGCCTCTCAACAGATACCCCTCCGTTATATCGCTGTATCGCTGAGGCACGCAAGCCCCCCCATCAACGGCATGGTCCGTGGTTCATGGGGGGATTCTTTCTCGTACTAAACTCAAAACTTTCTCAGAGTTCATGTTTGGCGTGTGGAACGTCGCTCAGTGTCACCAAAGAAAACAAGCTGACTTGAATTCCACCGACCATCGCCCGAGGTCTGTACGTTCGGACGATAAGAACTGAGACCAAGCACGTACTTGAAAGTACGGCAGTCTTCGGTCGATGTCGTTCGGTGGCGGAATGCCGCGACGCCGGTGCCGCTGTAAGCCCAGCCCAGAGATAGGGCTCAAACTCGGATTGCGGAAGGATGGCGACAAGGAAATCGTCCGTGCACTTTATAAACGTAAGTTACGCTGCAGAATGCCTCTTACACATTGCCACCATCGCCCAGCGATGATGAAGCAGTTGCATATGCCAATCGAATTTGTGTGTGTGCGTGTTTTTATACTCATAGTACGTTACGTTCAGAACCCAAATATAAATCATCAAAAGCTCTACGACGCAACTCTAAAAAATTATGGAGAATATCGTTATCCGACATTAATGTACTAAAGCAAGGTCAATATTTCTCGACAGCTCAACGTGGGTAGGATGCTCGCCTAGCATGCATGTGGCACGTGTTCGATTTCCAGCCCTGCAAAAAACCGATGAAAAGAATTTATTTCTTTTTAAAATTCAGAATATTTTTTTATAAAAGATAAGTAATTAAAAATGTATTATTTGCAGTGAAAAATGGATTTTGGTGCACAGTATGTAATCGTAAATAAGAAGACGTACATTTTTCATAAAAATACCAATTAGATATATCTCACCCCGTGGCGCAGTGGTTAGCACACTGGAATCCCATTCTGGAGGTCGATGGTTCAAACTGGCCATCCAGATTTAAATTTTCCGTGATTTCCGTTAATCGCTGCAGGCAAATGGTTCAAATGGCTCTGAGCACTATGGGACTCAACTGCTGAGGTCATTAGTCCCCTAGAACTTAGAACTAGTTAAACCTAACTAACCTAAGGACATCACGAACATCCATGCCCGAGGCAGGATTCGAACCTGCGACCGTAGCGGTCTTGCGGTTCCAGACTGCAGCGCCTTTAACCGCACGGCCACTTCGGCCGGCTGCAGGCAAATGCCGGGATGGTTCCTGCGAAGGGGCAGGGCCAATTTCCTTCCCCACCCTTGACACTATCCGAGCTTGTTTTCTGTCTCTAATAACTTCGATGTCGGTGGGATGTTAAAGTGAATCTTCCTTTTTCTTACATCTACCTCTCCCCCCCCCCCCTCGCCACCCCTCCAGCCCTCCATGTATCATAGACCCTGTCATTGGTGAGGAGTCTTGCCTGCCTGAGCGATATAGATGGCCATATCGTAGGTGCATTTGTCGCTTTGCTTCTTTCTGTCATATATTTCATAAATTCTTGTAAGTTCATATTATTTAGCTCAGTTGCCCTACTTAACCATTTCTTCAAATGGTTCAAATGGCTCTGAGCACTATGGGACTTAACTGCTGAGGTCATCAGTCCCCTAGAACTTAGAACTACTTAAACCTAACTAACCTAAGGACATCACACACATCCATGCCCGAGGCAGGTTTCGAACCTGCGACCGTAGCGGTCGCGCGGCTCCAGACTGTAGCGCCTAGAACCGCTCGGCCACGCCGGCCGGCCGGCGATGAATTTCAACTGATGGACAATACTGTTGTGACATCGTTTCATACATATGTAAAGTTTATTTGTTAGACAAAGAAAAGGCAGATTAGTTCTACAGAATTCAGTAGAAATTAAATTTTAAGTGCATGTAGCTATGTACAAATTGGAAAAAGGTCATTCATCAGTGTGAACAAGAAAACAGACGCTACCACAAAAAAGTCACAAAACGTTTAATGAGGTACCGTATGCTAAAAGATAGTGACACAGTGTAGTGTAGCAATGAGTATCGAACCAAATGTGCACAAATGGAGCAAGAACATACACTTCTCGAATTACTGTAAAATTTGCATAACTGTTAGATGTTGTGTTGTTCCAATAAACAAATGGCACTGCATGTTTAGTAAAAGGTTGAATAATTTGTGTGAGATAATCATAAACTCCTCATCAAGGAAATAACTGTGTTGTCTCAGGTCACATTACCTTCATTCACCATTGTCATCTAGCCACATCTTTTCAGAAATTTACCTTCTACGCTTATAGACACGAAATACATCCAAGTGGCATAAAAACTGACTGTAACAAGGAACAGGGACCCTAAGCCCCAGCCATTCCTCGCTTACTCTTTCCCTACATCAATTATCATAATCAGTGCCTTATTCTATTGCAGTATGCATCAGAACTCTCATAATTATCATCATCTTGTGTACCTAACCAAGATAAACCTCATTATTCCAGTATAACATTAATCATATTCGTTGTCTTTGTCTCAATACACACTTCAAACAACAGTTCTCTACTTTGTTTTCCTCCACTTATTTCCACACGAAAAACACCTCATTAATAGCCGAGATTATTTCATTTCAGTAAACACAACTCCACTACCTCACAACAGCTCCTGAAAAAATTCTTACATCAAAATACCTGTTACTCTCCTTTTTACTTTATATGCCTCTGTATTTCCATCACTGTGGACAACCAAAAAATACACTCCTGGAAATGGAAAAAAGAACACATTGACACCGGTGTGTCAGACCCACCATACTTGCTCCGGACACTGCGAGAGGGCTGTACAAGCAATGATCACACGCACGGCACAGCGGACACACCAGGAACCGCGGTGTTGGCCGTCGAATGGCGCTAGCTGCGCAGCATTTGTGCACCGCCGCCGTCAGTGTCAGCCAGTTTGCCGTGGCATACGGAGCTCCATCGCAGTCTTTAACACTGGTAGCATGCCGCGACAGCGTGGACGTGAACCGTATGTGCAGTTGACGGACTTTGAGCGAGGGCGTATAGTGGGCATGCGGGAGGCCGGGTGGACGTACCGCCGAATTGCTCAACACGTGGGGCGTGAGGTCTCCACAGTACATCGATGTTGTCGCCAGTGGTCGGCGGAAGGTGCACGTGCCCGTCGACCTGGGACCGGACCGCAGTGACGCACGGATGCACGCCAAGACCGTAGGATCCTACGCAGTGCCGTGGGGGACCGCACCGCCACTTCCCAGCAAATTAGGGACACTGTTGCTCCTGGGGTATCGGCGAGGACCATTCGCAACCGTCTCCATGAAGCTGGGCTACGGTCCCGCACACCGTTAGGCCGTCTTCCGCTCACGCCCCAACATCGTGCAGCCCGCCTCCAGTGGTGTCGCGACAGGCGTGAATGGAGGGACGAATGGAGACGTGTCGTCTTCAGCGATGAGAGTCGCTTCTGCCTTGGTGCCAATGATGGTCGTATGCGTGTTTGGCGCCGTGCAGGTGAGCGCCACAATCAGGACTGCATACGACCGAGGCACACAGGGCCAACACCCGGCATCATGGTGTGGGGAGCGATCTCCTACACTGGCCGTACACCACTGGTGATCGTCGAGGGGACACTGAATAGTGCACGGTACATCCAAACCGTCATCGAACCCATCGTTCTACCATTCCTAGACCGGCAAGGGAACTTGCTGTTCCAACAGGACAATGCACGTCCGCATGTATCCCGTGCCACCCAACGTGCTCTAGAAGGTGTAATTCAACTACCCTGGCCAGCAAGATCTCCGGATCTGTCCGCCATTGAGCATGTTTGGGACTGGATGAAGCGTCGTCTCACGCGGTCTGCACGTCCAGCACGAACGCTGGTCCAACTGAGGCGCCAGGTGGAAATGGCATGGCAAGCCGTTCCACAGGACTACATCCAGCATCTCTACGATCGTCTCCATGGGAGAATAGCAGCCTGCATTGCTGCGAAAAGTGGATATACACTGTACTAGTGCCGACATTGTGCATGCTCTGTTGCCTGTGTCTATGTGCCCGTGGTTCTGTCAGTGTGATCATGTGATGTATCTGACCCCAGGAATGTGTCAATAAAGTTTCCCCTTTCTGGGACAATGAATTCACGGTGTTCTTATTTCAATTTCCAGGAGTGTATTTCTCAATTGAGGGACAGATTGCTGATAACCCGTATATCCTCACACAACTGGTTTAAAAAATACTGTCGACGTTCACTTTATTAGAAATTATTTGTTCGTATTCAGATTCTAGATGAAATTTCGAAGTCTGTTGCACTTGGTTTGGCGTACATGTCGTGGCAGCAAATCGCTCGAGCTGTTGCGCTACAGCAGTCGTCCTATTCTTGTCAAGAGTTGCCTGCTGTCAGTGGGAGTCGCTCTGTCATGCGGTGCCATAGCATGTGAAGTGTTGGCAGAAGAGCCTACACCATGTTGCTAGAGGAGGCCGAAATGCACGCTTTTAAGCTCACGCAGATTGGCGTGAGGTCTGGAACAAGGTAAAGTAATTATCCTATAAAGAAAAGAACGTAGTTCTTGGAATACTTAACTTTAATCCATAAGTGGTGTACATCGGTCTGACGGTACATGCTTCAAGATAAATATCAAATGCTATGGCGCCTTGCTAGGTCGTAGCAAATGACGTAGCTGAAGGCTATGCTAACTATCGTCTCGGCAAATGAGAGCGTAATTGTCAGTGTAGCATCGCTAGCAAAGTCGTCTGTACAACTGGGGCGAGTGCTAGGACGTCTCTCTAGACCTGCCGTGTGGCGGCGCTCGGTCTGCAATCACTGACACTGGCGACACGCGGGTACGACGTATACTAGTGGACCGCGGCCGATTTAAAGGCTACCACGTAGCAAGTGTGGTGTCTGGCAGTGACACCACAGCATTGTTTATCACTAACTGTTTCTGTGTGCTGTAATGCAAGAAATATTTTAGTAACAGGTAACATGTAGATCTATCATTGGGTACAACTTCAGTAAATAGAATTAATCTATAGCCTATATGGTTTCCGCAACATTATCATGCACAAATCCTGTGAAGTACTTTATATACTAGAGAGACTTTGTGGCTAAAATACTTGCTTTTACAAGATAAGGGATGAGAGTTAACCAGAATTTACTGACCAACCTGTAGCTTTTTGGTGTTTACCTGTCGTTGCTGATATTCCCTCCTTTCTGCAGTCTTCTTGATGTTGTTAGTGCTATATGTACTACTTCCTTATGGCGTAAGTTTTGCGAAGCTGAAAATGGTATTAACACACAAAGTTTCGGCAGTGGCGTATTTTCTGTGAGCCACAGTATTGTTTGCTGCCGGAGTCGCAAGTCATTGTCTTGTATTGCTTCCTCCGCGTAGATTATCTTGTGGATTTGGTGATCTGACTTCAGTTATTTGTATCTTTTGCACTGGGCTTGCCTTTCCAGAGTTTTGCCGCTGTGAATTATGATGTTGATTAGCATGACTGTGTTGGTTGCTATCTGCATAACTGTTGTTGTGCCGTGTATTTGCGGATTCGATCTACTGCAATTGTGCCCATTGGAATTTGCGAGATTCTCATCAGAGGTAGAGTATTGTCTCTAATTATTTTCATTTTTATGAAAGTTATGACAACGCCTGTTCTCATTACCGTAATTCCTGTGATGTCTGTTATTATTACGCTTATAGTCAAAGCCCCGAACATTAGGTCTGTCACAGTGCGAGAATTGTTCGCCATATGGACGATTTTTCACACGGCACCAAAGCGTCTTGTGTGTCATTGTTTCTGTTGTGATTGTTGTTGTGTTCTTTCGTTAAATCGTTGTCGCTGTCCAATTTCAGTTCCTGAGGTGTTTGAAATGCTGCTTAATCATCTTTACATCTGCTGACTAAAATTACGTGACTCAAATGTTAAAAAAATACGAATTAATTCTGACGGTCTGTATGCGTTTGATAAGTACTGATTTCTGCCTACCATGTCTTCAAAGTGTTTTGATGGGCTAGAGAAGTCAGGCTGTTCAAAGTTTCGTAACATTATAATGCTATGTTCTACCCGATCGTGTGCGACCTGCGACCTATAGGCTGACAAAAATGATCGGCAGAAATCATTTACAATCGAGCGCATTCTTCCTGCGGGTTCATTTTCCAACACAGAGGAATTCTAATTTATGTTCAAGTGGCCAATTTGGCAATAAAGAATCTAGGAACTGATCAATCCAATCTTGGCGGTGAATTTCGTTCCTGTAATTCCTGAAAACTTTGAATTTACGTACTGTCAAAACGTGTCTGTAATCGAAGGTACCATTTTTGTGTGAACGGGATTGTTCTCTCTTGCACCACGACGCCGATTCGTTGTCGTATCTGGATGTGTGACACTGTTCTCGTGAAAAGTCACCTAAACGCCATAGATTAGTATGGTCACCAAAGTTTTCTGAATATGAGTGTGAACGATCTAATTCGTCCATTTCGTCTTCGCGGTTAAGCTGTGTTTCAATACGCTCAACTTTTTCATTGTTAGTATTCCTATAACGCTTGTTTTCCTAATTAATTTTCTCCTGGTTGTCTTTAAAATTTAATGATGGCTACTGTGTCTGGAAACTGTACTGGCATTGTGTCATTTGAATCTCTAACTGCACTTGTTGATAAATTTGCCATTTTCGTTGTCAGGTTATCAACTTTTTCTTTTTGCTTAACTATTCCTTTTGTTCCTCAGAATTTAATTTCAAAGTTACCGCTTGTCCGCTAATTTCTTTTATCGTTGTGTTAAGCTCTTCGTTCTGTTCTTTTATCTGTGTAACTATCGCACTCGGAACTACAATGCTCATTTCAGCTAACAATTCGTCTTTGTCGTTTTCATGGTTTAGTGTTGTGTTTCAAGGTTGCACAATCCACCTGCAAAACTGCTAATTATTGGTTGAAGGTCATTTTTAATTTCTTCCCTAATCTCAACGAAAAAATTTTGTATTTTCGATTTCATTTCTTCTTGTGATTTTCTATTCTCTTCCTGTGATTTTCTGTTGTCTTCTTGAGATTTGTCTATTTTTTTACTCATTTGATCTTGTGCTTCTTTAAGCATCTGACGAACTGATTCGAGAAAAGTTGTCGCATTCACCCAATGTGGTTCTTCGTAATTGTTCACTGAAGGTGATGAATGCTGTGTTCGCTCAAAAGGCATTGACACGAAACCGGATTCTGACGTGTTTGTTACCAGTTGTAGTATTACCAAAACTATGTACCCACGAACTATTATCCAACTTAAACTCGTTTGCTTACCTTTGACTAAACAGAAATTAATCTGAAACTTCCTGTCAGATGAAAACTGTATGGCGGGCGAAAACTCGCCTCTCGCTGTCAAGTACTCTACCAACTGACCTACCCAAGTACGACTCACGGCCCGTCCTCCTAGTTTTAATTCCGCCAGTACTTCGTGCCCCATCTCCCAAACTTCACACAAGTTCTCTTGCGGAACTTACAGAACCAGCATTCCTGGAAGAAAGGATATTGCGGACACATGGCTTAGCCACAGCCCGGGGGTGTTCCCAGAATGAAATTTTCACGCTGCAGCGGAGCCTGCGCTGAAATAAAACTTCCTGCCAGATTAAAACTGTGTTCTGAATCGGGCCTAGAAATCGGGACCTTTCATTTTCGTTGGCACGGTGAAAATTTCATTCTAGAACTAATTTGAATTGAACTGTAACTGGTCCTAACACACCTTGTCTTTATATTGAATGCGCAACTGAAGTAAAACAATTATCTGGCTCTAAAGAAAATTTCCACTTTCCTCGCGTCTTGACAACCTTGTTGCAGATTTCTAGACAGCACAACAGCAAACAGCAAGCAGGCAGCGGCTAAGCTAAATTTCTATTTCTAAATAAAATTTCCAAACAATATTCAGCTGTTGCATACCATATTGTGCAATGTGGTAATGTATAACGATAAACCTTTCAAAAGTGGGATGGAGACACTAACTGTTCCTTTGAAATGATATTCGAAGATATAGATTTTAGAATGAAGTATGTATCCAAAAAGACAAAGTAAAACTTCGCGGGAATTTCGCACATAACATGGGTCTGATCAGTATTCTACTTAACAAAGTGAACAATGATTTCAAAAGCGTACAATGTTAGCAGAGAATTTCTGTAAAAACCAAACAACATCTGTTGATATCTTAATGCATGCCTCAAGAAAGTTGGGTAGTCTCTGTCTCTCTCAGCTCTGAGCAGGTTAACTAACTTACAGAAATTATTCTATAAAATTATCTGCTCAGTGCTGCAGTCTTACCTCAAACTTCTTCTCTTCAGAAGTAGTAACATTATTTGAAATTTATATTCTCTTCGCTTTAAAATTTCTTATTCATCCTTGCTGTCCGTTACAGTTAATCGTCATTCACCTGACAGTTACAATCATAAGTCAACACAGCACTACCGTTTGGTCCGCTCTTCCAAACCAATCAACCAACAAACTGCACTACTGAATGCGTCCATCACGTACCACACTTCAATTAAGAATGTATCAGACTGTGACACGACAACACCAAAGATTGTTTAACAGTAACGTAACTTGATCTGTCTCTGACGAGCACATCGATAACTTACAAAAATAAAAATGGCATGCCCACCTTACAATATGAAGACTGAAATTATTGCAACACGTTACTACAACGAGACTGTTGCTATAAACGTACTTCATACAAGAGGACTTGTAGTGCGAAGTTTAAATTTGTATATCAGCTACTTTTAAGTATTCCGCTATCACTCTGCAGGTATTTACATAGAATGGGTAGAGTAAGGAGGTAACACTTGCAAGTAGGGGAAAAACCCTTGTAACCAGTTTCCTGTACGGCAATTTCTGCGCTCCCTTGTACTTAGTGCATGAGAGTGCATGTATGACTCAGATCTGCGACATCAGTTTGATCCCCATTCAAATGTCCAGAAACAGTTGAAGCGGCTTGTCGGACGTGACGCATGTACATCCACACCGTGTGTTGAGAGCGAGAAAAATAGGTACTTTAAGGGGAGTCGGATGGTTCTATCTTCGCCACGTTAAATTATATGACTTTAGGGACATTTTTCTCCCTAACCAATTGACATATTATCATGATTTTTTTTGTTGTGTTCCTTATATCTTTATCTTCATTTTAAACTCATAAGTCTTAAAAGTAACAAAAACTTATATTTAAAAAAATATTTTTTTAAAGTAGCAATAAAAACTGCAATTTTTTTTACTTTAATTAAATTTATACCATCGTTCTTTAAAAGATATTCAGTATTTTAAACATAGCTGCGCAACAGCAACGGTTCCACGTAATAAGATTAAAAACAGCCGACCAGTTGCAATGGATAAAGTAATCTTTACCTAGGGTTCGACAGATTTAAATCTATCTTCTTCAGAAGGCGGCAGTATTACATTAATATGGAATGATATGTCACTGTCGTTTTCACAAATATCTGCATAGATCCATTAGTCCATTTTGGACTAATGGATCGATGCAGATATTTGTAAAAACGACAATGACATATCATTCCATATTAATGTAATACTGCCGCCTTCTGAAGAAGATAGATTTAAATCTGTCGAAACCTAGGTAAAGATTACTTTATCCATTGCAACTGGTCGGCTGTTTTTAATCTTATTAAAAGATATTCACATTTCCTCAGTTTAAATCAACAACTAACAAATAAGGAACAATTTTAAAAAATCATGTTGATAGCATTAATAATAGCCAAGAGAAATGTTCCTAACCGTTGAAAAACACAGTTGTCGGGGAAACGCAAATAAAGATAAGACTATTAAACAATGGTTTTATTCTTACTTTAGTACATTCCTGCTTCATATGAGGGTCTATCTGGATCTTTCTTCTTGCTTGCTGTGTGGCCTGGCGACACTTTTTCTCAGTTTCTGTGGCAGCTTTGTCCGCTTTTTTAATCCGAAGTTCGTCGTCCGTTTTCAAAAACTTGACTGGAGATATGCCTAGATGACTCAAAATTTTACACTTTGCTAAATTTCCTTCATTGAAACTTGTAATAGCTTCGTGCACCCCAAATGAAACGTAGTCATCAAAATAAAAGCTGCTTTTGGTAGCCGCGAACGTACAACTTTGTTGAACGACTCTGACGGATTTTGCGTTCCACCATGTGGGCACTTACGCAAGAGGTCAGGATGTTACAAGTCTCTAAATATGGGTTTTATTTGTTCCATGACAGCGAAAGGAAGATGAGTGTGGTCATTGTGGTCATAAAGCTCATTTTTCTCTTGGGCTTTTCGGAATTTGCACCACCTTGTCTCACCTTTGGGGCATAGTCGTGTCCAGATGTCTTCGTTGGTAGCCGTCAAATGAAAAAATTCTGCCCAGACCGCTGCCTTCATGTCCTTTAGAGTTTTTGTGGCATTGCTTCTTACAGCTAGGCCATAATACAGTTGTATTTGATTTATAGCCTCATCAGTAAGGCGGCCACGACCCCCGATGGTTTTGCCGTCGCAAAGTTTTGTTTACCCAGGTTTCTGTGTCAATTTCCGTAGGCGACTACCCATATACTTCAGGACTTGACCGCAACATTCCAATTTCTCAATTGAGACGTCGGGACCACATATGGTTTGGCGTCAGAAACCTTAGGGTAACAAGCACTCTCGCCGTCTCCTAAATAATACTTGTACCGCACTCCGTATTTCGGCAGCGATTCTTGGAACATTTCCACAACTCCTTTTACCTCCATTCCTCCACTTACTCCAGAGTAGTTAGCTAGGCAATCAGCATCATGACTGTTGGTCATTCTATTTTCGCATCTGCAATACTTGGATAAAATTTTAACGTCAGTTACCTTGCTTGTGTTTTCTGCTATTGCAGTTACAATTCTATTGGGTGAAGTGTGGCCCCTACGTTGCCACGATCCATCAAATATTGCCGTAAAGTCTCTATTACCATCATTTTCACCGACACTTTCTTCAACAGCAGCCTTTTTACTCTCTTCACAGACCTCTTTTGCAGTATCTCGAAGCATCTTACTGTAATATTTGAAAGCTGGAGGATTCGGCAAGTTCATTACACAGCAGTAAGTTTTCGCCGCTTCTTCACCTTTTCCAATACATCGGAATGCGTAGGCTAATCGAACATTCACTTCTGATTGTTTAGAGTCTGGTAAGCATGGAGAATTAGTAGTGGACACTTCAAAAGAACAGTTACTGCACTTTATTACTATCGGTACTTGTAAGCCTAGCCTGTTTCTAGAAGAGACGGTAACGGATCCTTTACATATTACTCACACCTCAATTTGGCTAACTAGGCTACCTAAACTGCTGATATTAACAATATCATAGCAGCCTTATTCTTTTCCATATATCTCATATTTAGCCAAGTTACGAGTAAGCTTCTTAGATGAAGAGCTTGTTTTAGAAGCAAAAGCAGTTTCAGTACTAGTAATAGGCCTAGGCTCACCTTGACGAAGAACTTCCACTTGAGACTCACCACGATGTGAAAACTGTTTTTGGTTACATCTCCCCCCGCTGAACTCACGTTTTTTTTCTCTTGTTTTGTATTCGCGGGATTTTTACATAATATAAACTTATTTGCTGAGATCTAAACACTGAAATACGAATATCGTAAACAAACTCCACTTTCAGTCACCACAAACAAAGAACTGACAACAACAAAGTAAACTGGCAGCTATTTTCATCATTGTTGCCAACAGTATTTCATCAGTGTTACCAACTAAGCTTTCGAACAGCTGTAGTCACTAGCGAGTAAAAAGAAGGTTGAGTTCGTGAAAAGTGTGCGTTGCAGGGTTTTACTAAAACGCTTGTAAAACAGAAACCACTCAACATAAATTAATAGATTTGGTATCAGTTTAAATCCAAATATATGCGTAACAAAAAAGTGCAAAAAATAAAAAAAAATTTTGAAACAAACAACCATCCGACTCCCCTTAATGCCCCTGTACAAGGTATTATTTGTCTAACTATAGCACCTTTCTAAACTCGTTCGTTAACACTGGTTCTCGAAAGTTTCTAAATAGTGTTTCATGAGACAGTTGATGTCTGTATCTTCAAAGCTCTCTCAGTTAATGTTTCACATCATCACCTTGAAAGTCCCTCGTGGATCTGGCAAAAGTATGACAGTTTCAGCTGTCCTCCTTCGTACGAAGGGCACTCAATAAGTAATGTAACATAATTTTTTATGAAAACACTCTGTTTTCATTAAGGATTCCACTCTCTTGAGGCACAAGGTCCTTTTTTTCAGCACACATCGTTCGTTGCGCCGGCCTTACGCCACGTCACTGGGAAGGTTTGGTACCTCTCTACTGGTGGACGTCGGAGCCAACGCCGTGCTGCATCGGCCTACTACTGCTTCCAGCCGAGTGCATCCTTCATCGGGCCAAATAGGTGGAAGTCGGAAGGTGCGAGGTTCGGGATATAGGGTGGATGAGGCAGAACAGTCCAGTGAAGTTTTGTGAGCTCCTCTCGGGTGCGCAAACTTGTGTGAGGCCTGGCGCTGTCACAGAGCAGAAATTCGTATGCATTTTTGTGAGGACGAAAGTTGATCTTTGCGCTATGAGCGAGGACATGAAAGAGAATAACACCTTCAGAGTTCCAGAAGACTTTGCCAGCTGAGGGTGCAGGTTTGGCCTCTTTCTTCGTAGGAGAGGTGGTGTGGCGTCAGTCCATGATTTGCCGTTTTGTTTCCGGTTCAAAGTGATGAACACATGTTCTAACGTCTCTGACAATGTTCGATAAAATGTTACCACGACCAGCCTCGTAAGGCGCAAGCAGTTCCACACGTAGTATCCTTGGTTTCTCTTTGTGGCCTTCTTTTAGGCGTCGTGGAACGTAGCGAGCTTACGCTTTTGAGTACCACAAGAGGTGGACAAGTGTGTCAGCAATATCAGCAGAGACATCCACTTGAGCACAGAGATGATTGATCTTAGATCACGACGAACGAGAGTGTCCGCACGTTTCAACATTGCTGGAGCCACAGCTGCGTGCGACCGGTCGTCATGCGGGAGACCGGACACGTTTGCGTGGCCTCGTCGCGATGATGACAGACGTCTCGCCCAACAACTGACCGTGCTTTTGTTCACTGTCAGGTCTCCGTAGACAGTCTGCAAGCGCCTTTGAATATCTGTGATGCTCTGGTTTTCCGCCATAGGAAAATCAATGACAGCTCTCTGTTAGGAGCGCACGTCTGTTACAGAAGCCATTTTGAAGGCTATATACAACACAGCCACCTATTGGAGCTTCGTGAAACTACAGGGGCTGAAGCGGGAATATTCCGCGATGTTCCACAACCAATTATGCATGTTCTTCAACCGAAACTGACCGAGAAAAAGATATGCTGCATTACTTATTCAAACTCTCTCCTACATGTCCGATGATAGCCCTATCTGGCGTGGACCCAGTACACTTGAGAAATATTCTAGGACATGTCGCACGAATGCTTTGTAAGTAATCTGATTTATAGACTGATCGCATTGTGCCAGTGTCTTAACAATAAAACGAGCATACGTAGACAGCTATGTTTGTATTGAGTCTAGAAGGTAACGAAAATGAGGAACTAAAAGTGAAGATTTCAATTAGGTCCTTATTTCAGTAGGTTTTGAATTTACAGCTGTGTGGGACCGGAAGCATCCAGATTATCACAGACGCTTGATGCTGGACAATATTAGGTGTAATATTTTTTGGAAACTAGTTCCTCTCTCTCACTTAATTTATCGTTCTTCTTTCGGAAAAATCTCAGTTCAAAAATCTACATGTTCCGGATGTAGCACATGAAATATGCATGATGCCGAAGGTAGTGGCTAGTGGCGGCAGCTTTATGCTGTGAGGGACATGCACTACGTTTTTCATATATCCACATCGAGGTGATTACTCTGCTATTCACAATAAGATGCCTGGCAGAGGGTTCAATGAGCCACCTTCAAGCTGTCTCTCCACCGTTCCACTCTCGAACGGCACACGGGAAAAACGAGCACTTGAATTTTTCTGTGCGAACTCTGATTTCTCTTATTTTATCGTGGTGATCATTTCTCCCTATGTAGGTGGGTGGCAACAGAATGTTTTCACAGTCGGAGGAGAAAACTGATTATTGAAATTTCATGAGAAGATCCCGACGCAACGAAAAACGCCTTTGTTTTAATGACTGCGACTCCAATTAACGTATCATTTCTGTGGCACTGTCTCCCCTATAACGCGACAGTACGAAACGAGCTGCCCTTCTTTGAACTTTTTCGATGTCATCCGTCAGTCCCACCTGATGCGGATCCCACGCCGCACAGCAATACTCTAGGACAGGGCGGACAAGCGTGGTGCAAGCAGTCTCTTTAATAGACCTGTTGCACCTTCTAAGTGTTCTGCCAATGAATCACAGTCTTTGCTTGGCTCTACCCACAACATTATCTATGTGATCGTTTCACTTTAGGTTATTTGTAATTGTAATAGACAGGGTGTTACAAAAAGGTACGGCCAAACTTCCAGGAAACATTCCTCACACACAAAGAAAGAAAATATGTTATGTGGACATGTGTCCGGAAACGCTTACTTTCCATGTTAGAGCTCATTTTATTACTTCTCTTCAAATCACATTAATCATGGAATGGAAACACACAGCAACAGAACGTGCCAGCGTGACTTCAAACACTTTGTTACAGGACATGTTCAAAATGTCCTCCGTTAGCGAGGATACATGCATCCACCATCCGTCGCATGGAATCCCTGATGCGCTGATGCAGCCCTGGAGAATGGCGTATTGTATCACAGCCGTCCACAATACGAGCACGAAGAGTCTCTATATTCGGTACCGGGGTTGCGTAGACAAGAGCTTTCAAATGC
The DNA here is from genome assembly GCF_023864345.2 of Schistocerca serialis cubense. Taxonomy (NCBI): domain Eukaryota; kingdom Metazoa; phylum Arthropoda; class Insecta; order Orthoptera; family Acrididae; genus Schistocerca; species Schistocerca serialis. The sequence continues at coordinate 466,689,799 of NC_064646.1, read as the reverse complement.
CCCCATAAATGAAAGTCAAGAGGGTTGAGGTCAGGTGAGCGTGGAGGCCATGGAATTGGTCCGCCTCTACCAGTCCATCGGTCACCGAATCTGTTGTTGAGAAGCGTACGAACACTTCGACTGAAATGTGCAGGAGCTCCATCGTGCATGAACCACATGTTGTGTCGTACTTGTAAAGGCACATGTTCTAGCAGCACAGGTAGAGTATCCCGTATGAAATGATGATAACGTGCTCCATTGAGCGTAGGTGGAAGAACATGGGGCCCAATCAAGACATCGCCAACAATGCCTGCCCAAACGTTCACAGAAAATCTGTGTTGATGACGTGATTGCACAATTGCGTGTGGATTCTCGTCAGCCCACACATGCTGATTGTGAAAATTTACAATTTGATCACGTTTGAATGAAGCCTCATCCGTAAAGAGAACATTTGCACTGAAATGAGGATTGACACATTGTTGGATGAACCATTCGCAGAAGTGTACCCGTGGAGGCCAATCAGCTGCTGATAGTGCCTGCACACGCTGTACATGGTACGGAAACAACTGGTTCTCCCGTAGCACTCTCCATACAGTGACGTGGTCAACGTTACCTTGTACAGCAGCAACTTCTCTGACGCTGACATTAGGGGTATCGTCAACTGCAAGAAGAATTGCCTCGTCCATTGCAGGTGTCCTCGTCGTTCTAGGTCTTCCCCAGTCGCGAGTCATAGGCTGGAATGTTCCGTGCTCCCTAAGACGCCGATCAATTGCTTCGAACGTTTTCCTGTCGGGACACCTTCGTTCTGGAAATCTGTCTCGATACAAACGCACCGCGCTACGGCTATTGCCCCGTGCTAATCCATACATCAAATGGGCATCTGCCAACTCCGCATTTGTAAACATTGCACTGACTGCAAAACCACGTTCGTGATGAACACTAACCTGTTGATGCTACGTACTGACGTGCTTTATGCTTGTAATGTAGAGCAATGAGTCTCATGTCAACACAAGCACCGAAGTCAACATTACCTTCCTTCAATTGGGCCAACTGGCAGTGAATCGAGGAAGTACAGTACATACTGACGAAACTAAAATGAGCTCTAACATGGAAATTAAGCGTTTCCGTACACATGTCCACATAACATCTTTTCTTTATTTGTGTGTGAGGAATGTTTCCTGAAAGTTTGGCCGTACCTTTTTGTAACACCCTGTATATTTGATCGTTTCAATTTACGTTATTCGTAATTGAAATCCCTAAGTATTTACAGCCTTCAGATTAGTGTGACTTATCGCGTAATCGAAATTTAATACTCATGTCAATAAGTGCACATTTTTCGTTATTCAGGGTCAATTGCCACCTTTCGCACCATGCAGATATCTTATCTAAATCATTTTGCAATTCGTTTTGGTTATCTGATGACTTTACAAGACGGTAAATCATCTACAAGCAATCTAAGAGGCTATTCAAATTGTCTCCTACGTCGTTAATATAGATCAGGATCAACAGAGGGCCTATAAAATTTCGTTGGGAAACTACGGAAATTACTTCTGTTTTAGTCGATGACTTTCCGTCTATTACTACGAACTGTGACCTTTGTGACAGGAAATCACGAATCCAGTCGCACAACTGAGGCGATTCTCCGTAGGCAGGCAGTTTTGTTAGAAGAGGCTTGAGAGGAACGGTGTCGAAATCCTTCTGGAAATCTAAATACATGGAATCAACTTGGCATCCCCTGTCAGTAGCACTCAATACTTCATGAGCCTAAAGTGCTAGTTGTGTATCACAAGAACGATATTTTCTTAATCCGTGCTGAATGTGAGTCAATAAATCGTTTTCTTCGCGGTACTTCATAATGTTCGAATACAGTATATGTCCCAAAACCGTACTGCAAATCGACGTTAGTGATAGGGGCTTGTAAATTAGCGCGGATTACTCCTATTTCCATTTTTTGGTATTGGTGTGCCTTGAGTAACTTTCCAGTCTTTAGGTTCGGATCTTTCTGTGGGCGAGCTGTTGTATATAATTGCTAAATATGGAGTTATTGTGTTGTATGGGATATGTAATCAATGATCATGACGGCTTTGGGCTATGTGAATATTGTTGCCAACCACTGGCACTCCTGCACACCGGATGCCTTCACAGTCAGCGACGGCATCATTCGACAGGATAACTGTCTCTATCACAAGGCCAGAATCGGGATACAGTGCTACAAGGAGGACGTTGGTGGAATCACATTGATGTCATCAGCACCAAATATGCCTGCCTATTGGGTGGCAACTCCGCATCCACAGAACTGCACCACGTAATTTACGGCAGTTTCTAGACATGTGCATAGATATCTGGTGCCCCGTTCGTCCAGAAACCGAGCAGCGACTAGTCAAATCCGTGCTCCGCTCAACCGCTGCTGTGACGTATACAGGGTGGTCCATTGATAGTGACCGGGCCAAATATCTCACGAAAATAAGCGTCAAACGAAAAAACTACAAAGAACGAAACTCGTCTAGCTTGAAGGGGGAAACCAGATGGCGCTATGGTTGGCCCTCTAGATGGCGCTGCCATATGTCAAAAGGATATCAACTGCGTTTTTTTTAAAAAAAAAAACCATTTTTTATTACATATTCGTGTAGTACGTAAAGAAATATGATTGTTTTAGTTGGACCACTTTTTTCGCTTTATGATAGATGGCGCTGTAATAGTCACAAACGTATGGCTCAAAATTTTAGACGAATAGTTGGTAACAGGTAGGTTTTCTAAATTCAAATACAGAACGTAGGTACGTTCGAACATTTTATTTCGGTTGTTCCAATGTTGTACACGTACCTTTGTGAACGTATCATTTCTGAGAACGCATGCTGTTACAGCGTGATTACCTGTAAATACCACATTGGTGCAATAAATGCTCAAAATGATGTTCGGCAACCTCAGTGCATTTGGCAATACGTGTAACGACATTCTTCTCAACACCGAGTAGTTCGCCTTCCGCAATGTTCGCACATGAATTGACAATGCGCTGACGCATGTTGTCAGGCGTTGTCGATGGATCACGATAGCAAATATGCAACTTTCCCCACAGAAAGAAACCCGGGGAAGTCAGATCCGGTGAACGTGCGGGCCATGGTATGGTGCTTCGACGACCAATCCACCTGTCATGAATTATGCTATTCAATACCGCTTCAACCGCACGCGAGCTATGTGCCGGACATCCATCATGTACATCGCCATTCTGTCATGTAGTGAAACATCTTGTAGTAAGATCGGTAGAACGTTACGCAGAAAATCATCATACATTGCACCATTTAGATTGACATCGATAACATGGGGGCCAATTATCCTTCCTCCCATAATGCCGCACCATAAATTAACCCGCCAAGGTCGCTGATGTTTCACTTGTCGCAGCCATCGTGGATTTTCCGTTGCCCAATAGTGCATATTATGCCGGTTTACGTTACCGCTGTTGGTTGGTGAATGACGCTTTGTTGCTAAATAGAACGAGTGCAAAAATCTGTCATCGTCACGTAATTTCTCTTGTGCCCAGTGGCAGAACTGTAGACGACGTTCAGAGTCGTCGCCATGCAATTCCTAGTGCATAGAAATATGGTACAGGTGCAATCGATGTTGATGTAGCATTCTCAACACCAATGTTTTTGAGATTCCCGATTCTCGCGCAATTTGTCTGCTACTGATTTGCGGATTAGCCGCGACAGCAGCTAAAACACCTACTTGGGCATCATCATTTGTTGCAGGTCGTGGTTGACGTTTCACATGTGGCTGGATACTTTCTGTTTTCTTAAATAACGTAACTATCCGGACACTTAGATGATGTCGTCCAGGATACCGAGCAGCATTAATACCACACGCCCGCTGGGCAATTTGATCACAATAGCCATACACCAACACGATATCGACCTTTTCCGCAATTGGTAAACGGTCTATTTTAACGCGGGTAATGTATCACGAAGCAAATACCGACCGCATATTACATGATACCACGTACTTATACGTTTGTAACTATGACAGCGCCATCTACCACAAAGCTAAAAATGTGGTCTAACCAAAACATTCATATTTCTTTACGTACTACACGAATATGTAATAAAAATGGGGGTTCCTATTTAAAAATACGCAGTTGATATCCGTTTGACCTATGGCAGCGTCATCTGGTTTCTCCCTCAAGCTAGATGAGTTTCGTTCTTTGTAGATTTTTCGTTTGACGCTTACTTCGTGAGATATTTGGTCCGGTCACGATCAATGGACTACCCTGTATATTACTTTGCAAGTCAAAATCCCTTTTCTCAGCACATACTAATTGTACAGGGACGAATGAGGTATCGTTAGAAAGGTTTTTCAACCCGCTTCTGACATTGAGTGATATCATGTGTCGATACCATCCTACTGATGTTTTAAAGTTGCCAACAGAATTGCAAGATTCCATCAATTTCCGTCAGACAGCAATAGCAGTCTTTTGGGATCTGGTGGACCCAATGGTGCGCTTATGCTGAGTCACACCTGCAGCAGCTCCGTCCCACAAGCGCCCTCTGCTGTCGTGGTATAAGATGTCCAGTGGCAGCAGTGCAGCCATTCGCACTCGGAGCCTCTTCACTGCGAGGTGGTATGCAGGTGCCACCTGGTCGCAGTCCAGACAGCCTCGTCCATGTTGCTATTGTACCAGATGGACTACCGAGCGAGGTGGCGCAGTGACTAGCACAATGGACTCGCATTCGGGAGGACGACGGTTCAATCCCGCGTCCGGCCGTCCTGATTTAGGTTTTCCGTGATTTCCCTAAATCACTCCAGGCAAATGCCGGGATGTTTCCTTTGAAAGGGCGCGGCCGACTTCCTTCCCCGTCCTTCCCTAATCCGATGAGACCGATGACCACGCTGTCTGGTCTCCTCCCCCAAACAACTAACCAACCAACCAGCTGGACTCTGTTTCTTGTTGCGTTATTTGTAATGAATTTTCATATGTTTGGAGAAATGGAAGTTAAAACTCTTCTATTTACTGTGTTAACTTGTTCACTAATCATATCTACTCCTGTCCAGATTTCCTACAACTCTGTAGCCGACCTCTCTATACAATTGTGTACGCCTGCCGGTGTGACCGAGCGGTTCTAGACGCTTCAGTCTGGAACCGCGCGACCGTTACGGTCGCAGGTTCGAATCCTGCCTCGGTCATGAATGTGAGTGATGTCCTTAGGATAGTTAGGTTTAAGTAGTTCTATGTTCTAGTGGACTGATGACCTCAGATGTTAAGTCCCATAGTGCTCAGAGCCATTTGAACCATTTGAACAACTGTGTACGAAGTCATACACAACACATTGAAGCCGGCCGCGGTGGTCTCGCGGTTCTAGGCGCGCAGTCCGGAACCGTGCGACTGCTACGGTCGCAGGTTCGAATCCTGCCTCGGGCATGGATGTGTGTGATGTCCTTAGGTTAGTTAGGTTTAAGTAGTTCTAAGTTCTAGGGGACTGATAACCACAGCAGTTGAGTCCCATAGTGCTCAGAGCCATTTTTTTGAACAACACATTGCATACCGATTTTTCCCCAACACTTCTAATTTGTGAAAGATTTTAACATCAAAGAGACATTTAACTATCATAGACAAAAGGTTATCATAGATGCCCAGCATCATTCCAGTATTTTGCGAAGCTTCTTGTTATTCACGAATAAGAGACTACCTTTCGTATTATCTTATTACAAATACACTTGTTACTTGTTTTAAATTACTTGTGAAATTGATACTTTGTATGCAGCTTTGTGATAGATAATACCTGTTACTACTGTGGTAGTTCTTAATATTTGTCCATTGTTGAAGTTGAATTTTCTAAACCAATATACACTACTGGACATTAAAATTGCTATACCAAGAACAAATGCAGATGATAAACGGGTATTCATTGGAAAAATGTATTATACTAGAACTGACATGTGATTAAATTTTCACGCAATTTGAGTGCATAGATCCTGAGAAATCAGTACCCATAACCTCTGTCCGTAATAATGGCATTGATACGCCTGGGCATTGAGTCAAACAAAGCTTGGATGGCGTGTACAGGTACAGTTGCCCATGCAGTTTCAACACGATACCACAGTTCATCAAGAGTAGTGACTGGCGTATTGTGACGAGCCAGTTGCTCGGCCACCATTGACCGGACGTTTTCAATTGGTGTGAGATGTGGAGAATGTGCTGGCCAGGGCAGCAGTCGAAAATTTTCTGTATCCAGAAAGGTCCGTACAGGACCTGCATCATGCGGTCGTGCATTATCCTGCTGAAATGTAGGTGTTTCGCAGGAATCGAATGAAGGGTAGAGCCACGGGTCGTAGCACATCTGAAATGAAATGTCTACTGTTCAAAGTGCCGTCAATGCGAAGATGAGGTGACCGAGACGTGTAACCAATGGCACCCCATACCATCGCGCCGGGTGATACGCCAGTATGACGATTACGAATACACGATTCCAACTTGCGTTCACCGCGATGTCGCCAAAAACGGATGCGAACATCATGATGCTGTAAACTGAACCCGGATTCATCGGAAAAAAATGACGTTTTGCCATTCGTGCACCAGGTTCGTCGTCGAGTACAGCATCGCAGGCGCTCCTGTCTGTGATGGAGCGTCAAGGGTAACCGCAGCCATGGTCTCCGAGCTGATAGTCCATGCTGCTGCAAACGTCGTCGAACTGTTCGTGCAGATGGTTGTTGTCTCACAAACGTCCCCATCTGTTGACTCAGGGATTGAGACGTGGTTGCACGATCCGTTTCAGCCATGCGGATAAGATGCCCGTCATCTCGACTGCTAGTGATACGAGGCCGTTGAGATACAGCACGGCGTTCCGTATTACCCTCCTGAAAGCACCGATTCCGTATTGTGTTAACAGTCATTGGATCTCGACTAACGCGAGCAGCAATGTCGCGATACGATAAACCGCAATCGCGATAGGCTACAGTCCGACCTTCATCAAAGTCGGAAACGTGGTGGTACGCATTTCTCCTCCTTAAACGAGGCATCACAACAACGTTTCACCAGGCAATGCCGGTCAACTGCTGTTTGTGTATGAGAAATCGGTTGGAAACGTTTCTCATGTCAGCACGTTGTAGGTGTCGCCACCGGCGTCAACCTTGTGTGAATGCTCTGAAAAGCTAATCATTTGCATATCACAGCATCTTCTTCCTGTCGGTTAAATTTCGCGTCTGTAACACGTCATCTTCGTGGTGTAGCAATTTTAATGGCAGATAGTGTATTTTTATCAAATATTATCAGCAGTACGGGCTCTAAAAACGGACACGGTAATTGTTGAAACGTAGCAGTTTAGTCTTATTCCTTCCGCTGACACCGTAATTCAAACAAAACATTATTAAGTGGTAACTTTTTTCGTTTGAAGAGCTGGAATGCAGTTCAAGAATTATTGTCTTTCGTTCGTACCGACATATTAGTCGTACTCTGCCGCGTAGATTTGCCGCACAATGAAGTCTCAAATTGAATTTTTTTACGTGGTTTCATACTTTTTGACACACTAAACGTTTTATAGGGCCCATCGTGTTCAGTAAAACGTTGTAGATCCTCCCACGCAGCATCAAGACAAGGTGGTGGCGAGGGCCTGCTTGCTGCCTGTGGCACGTCGAAATGCGCTGGCGGCCGGGCTGCGACTGGAAGCCGCGCTCGCTCCCTCCTCTCGCTCTGTTTACCTCTCTCTACTCCGCGCTACCTGCATCGGCTTTGGTGAACGGCCCTAGTATACGTGGACCGAGAAGGTATTAAGCAGGTGGTGATAATATTTTGGCACACAGTTGCGCATTGCTTACTCCTGCACAATACTTGGTCGCGAAAAAGAGAACGGAGGACAAATTAGAGGGATTGAAGCTCGTACTGGGACTGTTCTACCCACTCATCATTCGTGGCTGGAGAAGGGGAGGGGGGGGGGGGGAGAAGGTACCCCGGGCTGGCAGAGCCCAGCCCACTGCAGAGGCCCCCCCAGTGCGCACTTGGCAGCCGCGAGGCCGCACGCCAGCCGTTGTTCCGCTTGGCAGGCGCCCCTATATAGGCAAGCCCGCTCGGCTCGGCCCCCTCACACCTCTGCCGCCGCCATGGGCTTTGGTCCCGAGACACAGCAGCCGCAGTACGAGGGAGGTGAGTGCGCTCGTGCTGGCACAGCCTTTAGGCCCCCGTGAACGATCGAACATTTCACCGAAGCTAACTGTGCTTGCCAAGTATTGTACGGTGCAGTTTGGCGAGTTTGTCAAGCATACGTCGTGTTTGACGTCTTTGCGAGAATATTTGATTGACAGAAAGCTTGACGAGATGGCGGACGTTGTTTATGTCGGCGTATTGCCGCATACGTTTAGTGTAAATTGTTTTATAACAATTTGTCTCACTGTATCGTGAGTTTCTACTAATACGAAAACTACGATCAAATATAAAAACAAAATAGCAGTGACAATTGCCAAAGTGGTAGAGGTAGCACGTCTTTCCCAGCCATATATTACGCGTGGACAAAATTAGTATATTATGCATACGCAATCGGAAGGAAGGAAATAAAAAGAAATCTAAGTTCTCTGGTTCTTCCATGGACGAGGTGGGTTATATGATCCCACGTTGCTGCATTTTAGTGACCTGTCGTTGGAGGACCACGCAGAAGAGAGTAAATTTTCGCGTACTTGTGTATCCTGTCTCAGTGTGAAGGTGAAGTAAAGCTAAACAACTTATTAAACGTTTCACTGTCAAAAAATGGTTCAAATGGCTCTGAGCACTATGGGACTCAACTGCTGTGGTCATCAGTCCCCTAGAACTTAGAACTACTTAAACATAACTAACCTAAGGACATCACACACATCCATGCCCGAGGCAGGATTCGAACCTGCGACCGTAGCAGCAGCGCGGCTCCGGACTGGAGCGCCTAGAACCGCACGGCCACCGCGGCCGGCGTTTCACTGTCCATCCGCAGGAAGTTGAAGGTATAGTTGGTTCTGGTGAAATTGGTTCTGAATAAAATATTTCCATTAACAGGTTTCCAGTTGTACCGGGTGATCAAAAAGTCAGTATAAATTTGAAAACTAAATAAATCACGGAATAATGTAGATAGAGAGGTACAAATTGACATACATGCTTGGAATGACATGGGGTCTTATTACAACCGAAAAAGTACAAAAGTTCAAAAATGTCCGACAGATGCCACTTCATCTGATCAGAATAGCAATAATTAGCATACCAAAGTAAGACAAAGCAAAGATGATGTTCTTTACAGGAAATGCTCAATATGTCCACCATCATTCCTCAACAATAGCTGTAGTCGAGGAATAATGTTGTGAACAACACTGTAAAGCATTGTCAGGAGTTATGGTGAGGCATTGGCGTCGGATGTTGTCTTTCAGCATCCCTAGAGACGTCGGTCGATCACGATACACTTGCGACTTCAGGTAACCCCAAAGCCAATAATCGCCCGGACTGAGGTCTCGGGACCTGCGAGGCCAAGCATGACGAAAGTGGCGGCTGAGCACACGATCATCACCAAACGACGCTCCAAGAGATCCTTCACGCGTCTAGCAATATGGGGTGGAGCGCCATCCTGCATAAACATCGTACGTTCCAGCAGGTGTTTATCAGCCAGGCTGGGGATGATGCGATTCTCTAATATATCGGCGTACCTCTTACCCGTCACGGTAGCAGCTACTGACGTTTTGCTGCCCAGCGCCATCTGTCGGACATTTCGTGAAATTTCTTTCTTGGTTCTAATAAAACCCCATGTCATCACAAGCATGTGTGTCAATTTTTACCTCTCTATCTACATTATTCCGTGGTTTATTAAGTTTTCAAATTTATACTGACTTTTTGACCACCCGATATATTTCTCATTTTAAATCATTCCCTGGATCAGCGTCTTGTTTCCCTCTTCACTAAACACAGTGCCAGAGGCAACGTTAAGGGTACTTTATCTGCAATTGTAGCCATTCCCCCTGGTGCCGAAATACTGCAAAGACGAAAAGTGTCTGCTTCAAAAGTAAGTTTAAACTGACGAACTTTCTTAGTGCCAGTACGGGCTTGTCTGACACATCCGTGGCTAGATGAGGCCGAACTTGACAGGCAGTTTCCTCTTTTAGGAGGGACTTAATAATTTTTAAAAATTTTCATTCTCCATTCGAAGAAAGTTGATGTAATCATATGGTTCTGAGAGTTGTGCATATTTTCATGGGAAAAATCTATTTTCAGCCTTCCTCTGGTCCCGAGTCTTGTTTTTTTCTTCCTCTTCGATACAAGATGACTTGGACAGGATTTGTGATTGGTGTAAAGAATGACAACTAACTCTAAATATAGATAAATGTAAATTAATGCAGATGACTAGGAAAAAGAATCCTGTAATGTTTGAATACTCCATTAGTAGTGTAGCGCTTGACACAGTCACGTAGATTAAATATTTGAGCGTAACATTGCAGAGAGATATGAAGTGGGACAAGCATGTAATGGCAGTTGTGGGGAAGGCGGATGGTCGTCTTCGGTTCATTGGTAGAATTTTGGCAAGATGTGGTTCATCTGTAAAAGAGACCGCTTATAGAACGCTGGTGCGACCTATTCTTGAGTACTGCTCGAGCGTTTGGGATCCCTATCAAGTGGGGTTGAGGGAGGACATAGAAGCAATTCAGAGGCGGGCTGCTAGATTTGTTACTGGTGGGTTTGATCATCACGCGATTGTTACGGAAATGCTCCAGGAACTGGGATGGGAGTCTCTAGAGGAAAGGAGGCGCTCTTTTCGTGAATCGCTACTGAGGAAATTTAGAGAAACGGCATTTGAGGCTGACTGCAGTACAATTTTACTGCCGCCAACTTACATTTTGCGGAAAGACCACAAAGATAAGATAAGAGAGATTAGGGCTCGTACAGAGGCATATAGGCAGTCATTTTTCCCCCGTTCTGTTTGGGAGTGGAACAGGGAGAGAAGATGGTAGTTGTGGTACGAGGTACCCTCCGCCACGCACCGTATGGTGGATTGCGGAGTATGTATGTAGATGTAGATGTAAGCACAGTGTCGAAGTCAACACCAGGACTGCATTGTCTCCACTTGTGGTCGTTCTCACTACTCTCAAAACACAAACGAACAGGAAAAGCGCCTGCCCCAAAGTCATGCTAAACTGACACATTGTTTGAACATGTACGGGCTTGCTTGGCGAATTCTTAGCCAGATAAGAAGTATTTTGTCAGACACGCTTTTGTCGTTTACGGGGGCCTCTACGTGCAATCTACATTCTGTCTTGGCAGTTGCAACAGCAGTAACACTTGGAGGTACAAAATCGGAACCTATGGACTGGGATACACGGGAGCATGTTTTGCTTTCCACCAGTTTAATAGTCTCAGGTCGTTTCCGCAGAATTCTTTACGCTATGAACGAATTTTTACTGTGTGATAGTTCTTTGCGAGTACTTTCTGTAAGTCTATCTGTGAGAGCTGAGAGATCACCCTCCACGAGATTTTTCTGTCGTAGTTCTGTCGAAGGAAGATGTTGTGATGGACGACGGTCGGGCTGCAGTTGCACTTTCAACGGTTTCAGTGCCAAAGAAAAAACGTAAACAGTCGTGTTCGTGTTGGACAAGAGAACGGATTAGGGGGTGCGATGACCTCGGAGCATGCAAGAGTATTACTGTAAAGGCTGTGATGGAAAATCCACGACAATATCGAAATTTTACGAGAATTAATTCGTAGAAGATGGAAGAAATACTCTTTGTAATTGGACCCAATATTGCCAATGTAGATAATACAGTGCGTTTATAAATGAATATCGGGGTTTTAACGCTTAATAATATTTATTACATTAAACTTACAGTTATAAATGATATGTAAAATGAAAGAGCAGCTCAAACAATTTTACAAAGAACCTGTTCAATGTGAGCACCATTTGTGACACGGCACACATCAAGTCTATAGCCGAGCGCTGGATAGGCCGCACGGGGCCCAATGACAGGGCTTGCTTTGCATGGCCTCCACGTTCGCCCGACCTAACGCCGTACGATTTTTTTCTTTTGAGGCTTCATCAAGGATCGTGTGTACGTGCCTCCGCTAACAGCAGACCTCCCTGAATTAAGAAACCGGATTGAAGCAGCTGCTGCTACAATCACTGAAGACACCCTTATCAACATTTAGGAAGAACTCGGCCATAGACTTGACGTGTGCCGTGTGAAAAATGGTGCTCACATTGAACATTTATAAGGTTCTTGGTAAAACTGTATGAGTTGCTCTTTCATTTGACATATCGTTTATAACTGTAAGATTAATATAATAAATATCATAAAGTGTTAAAACCCCGATATTCATTTATAAACACCCTGTACTATACGAAAATCCATTACTGTTAAAGACAGACTGATTATGACACTAATATTTATAGCATCAGTCACATTCTTTCTCTTTAATATTTGGTAAGGTAACAATTACGATGAAATAACGTTGTACTACATTCATCTCAGTACACACGGACGTTCGAAGGCCAAACAGTGCCGATATTTGATAAATGAAGCATTTGCAGACGCACATTTACTTGAACGTTTTTACTAGTATTGACTTAAGGAAACACTCGTAACATCTGTTCTTTAGCAACCAACGTAATACCATAACGAATATATACCACTTCAAACAAAATTAAAGATACGACTGTATTGCTTAGAGCTAAAATTCGAATTTTCTGAGGTCCAAAACGATTGCTTTCAGACACGACTTGACGTGTTTCTCTATGTTAATTGATCTATGTTCTAAAACTACTTTTCTCGATTCCTTTAATCGTGGGCATTTTGTCAAGTTTCTTCTCCAGAGGTGTTAAATACTGCAACCATTTCGGCCAACAAATTTTCTTGTTATCCCATTTCTGTGGTAAAGTAACTGTACATTCCATAAAGCTGGTCATTCCTCGTACAAACTAATTAAATGCACGAATTCGTCCTGAGTCCACTTGCTGGCAGCTTTCTTCGTTACTTTTTTTGCTGGCACATCGCTGACATCGCTCACAGGGCGTACCCATCAAGACAGCAGTCTCAGCTGCTCTGACCGCCGTGCCACAGAGCGCCTCATAACCAATGTCCTGAATTAAATTCCAAGCTTCTCCGCAATGTCTTGTCAAGTCAGGGTACGGGACACTGTTAGCGGTGAGCCGTCCGTCGGGTGGGAACGTTGAGCTCGGCGGCCTCCTCGCTGCTGTTTGGGGAGAGTGCGCCGAGTGCCGGCTGCGGGTTTCACCCCCTCACTGCCCTCACCGCCGTCCAACACATCGACGGCACCGCACCACGCCACACCCACTACAGTCAGCTACGCTTAACAATTACACCTGCATCATACCCAACGCTCGTACTTCGTGAAGGAAAAGTGGCTAGGGATCGAAGTCTCTCCGTCCGAACAGACCTTGGGAGGTCCTACGGCACCGACCGGCCGCCGTGTCATCCTCGGTCCACTGGCGTCACTGGATGCGGATATGGAGGGGCAGATGGTCAGCACACCACTCTCCCGGCCGTATGTCAGTTTCCGAGACCGGAGCCGCTACTTCTCAATCGAGTAGCTCCTCAGTTTGCTTCACAAGGGCTGAATGTACCACGCTTGCCAACAACGCTCGGTAGACCGTATGGTCACCCATCCAAGTGCTAGCCCAGCCCGACAGCGCTTAACGTCGGTGATCTGACTAGAATCGGTGTTACCACTGCAGCAAGGCCGTTGCCGACTAGGTATAGGAAGGTTAGAAACACTTCCCAGTTCAGGTGACTGAAGCTGCTGTACAACATTGTTTCACTCTATTAACACATTGTATATTCCAAAGTAATGATTCGTAGACGCCTTCTCCCCATTTGTTACACATGCTGAAATATAAAAGAATTTTTAAAGTTTTTAAAAATGGTTTAAAAAATTGTATCATGTTATTCGGTTGACCCTAAAAACGAAGTTCCACGTTATTATGACAGGTCAGGTAACTGTGTTACACTTCGAAGTGACAGAGATTCGTGACACTATTTTTCAAAATAGTCACCACCTGTCGGTAAAAAACGCTCGGAAAGGCGAACCGATCGTTCGACAATAGAAACCTGCTCTTCGGTCACGGAGCCATTCGAGAACCGCTGTGTCAACATTGTCGTCGCAGGACAATCTCTTTTCTGCGACACATTCTTTCAGGTCGTGGAGAAAATGGAAATCGAAAAGACTGAAGCAAAGTTCGCAGTGTGCGTACCGTGTGGCTTTTTGTTTTGTCGTGTGCGAGAGCAGTCCCTCTGCTTAATTTACCATGTCTTTCGTTCCTTTTGGCGTTGCGTGGCAATGACAGTGCTGCGCAGTACGAATCGGCGTTAACGGTTACTCCCTTTGGGGTGTAGTGTGGCCCTGGTGTCGTCCCTTTTATATAAAGGGTGTTCGGAAGTTCCTGTTACAAACTTCTAGGAATTGCAGAGGGGAGTTAGTACATAATATTTGTAGAGCGCATGTTCGGAAACGTACTCTTTCCTCTCTACGACTGTTCTGATGTCTAACTCTTTCACCTCCGCTTGAGGAACTGAATTAGGCGTGACGTAATACAGTTATCAGGTAACAATTAGAAAAGAGACATAACGAAACATCCATTTATTACTTAAGCAGATTTGTCTGTATTAACACTTAAAAATTACGTGTTTGCATTGTTCCAAAACAAAAACGAACCCAGCGTACTAGAACAGTACTGATGCATTACAACAGCGGCTCGATGTGGCGACCTCCAACGTTGTTACAGACACTGTACCTACGAAGCATGTTCCGGCAGACACTGTGCATCCCACCCGCTGTCTCTCCAGTTTCCAGTGCACTGGACAGAACTCGTGCGAGCAGATCGTCTTCTGGCACTACTGGAGTCTCGTAAACTAAACTTGGCGTGCGACGCAACATGAGGTGACCGTCTGATGCAGTACGCGTCACTTTGTCTACCCTACTGCACACCAGGACAAGCTGCTCTGACACTTTCCAGCAGACGCGGACGTGCTACACCTGTCAACTGAAACCGTCGTAGAACGGAAGGAGCACGTTTCCGGAAATGGGTTTCTATTGAAAATATTATATACTCACTACCCTCTACAGATCCTAGAAATTTGCAACGGGAATTTCCGAACACACTGTATACTGTTTTGCTTGGGCGGTAGTAGAATATGCAGGAGGGTGGTAGAAACGAGCACCAGTACTACGAGTCATTTTGTTGCCGCTATGACAGAACGGATCGTTAGGTTAGAAAGTTGGGGAATGAGAACGCTATAAGATGTAGGCAGAGGTACTGCCAGCCGAGAAACAACAGACACTAGGACAAACTGAAGAAGTTAACATTATATCGAGTGTACCCACTCCTTCTATCGACTCTGCAATAGAAAACTGGATTTCGCCCTTTTCTGGCAAGGCAATGGAGCACAAAACCACATTACTCAAAGAAGTTCCAGGTGCAGTGGAACTGTGCGGTTGGTCTGAAGAAGTTTGCCTGCGTATGACCAATTTGACTTTGATTGGAGAAGCTATCGCATACGTGACTTGCCACGAGACCTTACGGTACGCGCACACATTCGAAGAAGTAGCTGAGGCGTTACAACAGTGGTACTGTAAGCAGAACAATACTCCGTTCTTCGTGGAGAGGTTCAGTACTTTGATGCAGAAGCATATTGAATCCGTTCAGTCTCTCCCGGATATGATGTGAAAGATCCCAACATTCACACGTACGTGCTAACACAGAATGAGGAAGTAAGTGTAGAACTACGCTGAGAAGCTGAAAATAGGGTTCTCGATGTACTCTCGCGCGGCATTCCTGCTGAAATGTTGCGTGAGGTTAGGATAGAGAATCCATCTTAGCCGCGGCTATCACGATTGTCAGCGCAGTTGGAAGAGACAGATGTAGCGACTAGGAGGCGTAGCGACCGCTGGTTGCTGGCCTCGGTGATAAATGCCACAGGCGTGTGCGTGGGGGCCATATCTAACAACACTTGTCTGCAGACGGAATATTACGAATGTGGCTAGTCGGTCGTATCTTCGTAAGGCACAGGAGTGTCAGAGTAGCAAACAGGGAAATAGGAATCAGAATAAAGTGTTCATTAAACGCAGACAGAAACATGTCAGCAGTTGAAAAACTTTTCTGATAAAGTGTAGCACTGCGCGAGTTCGTGCACAGATGGAATGCTGCTTGTGTAGTTTTGTTGGTGGCAAGGAAAATAGGTTTTTGGTAGATACAGCGTCACATGTATTAGTAGACGCGCCACTTCTCTTGGGTTGAAAGAGACCGTAGCCTCCACGTTACAGGTTATGCGGAGCCGGTAATAATGATACAAGATCATTGGGGACAACACTACTCAAGTGTAGCGCTGGAGTTAAGACTTTCGCCTAGCACATGGACGTGCTGCCACAAGTTGGTGAAGTGTGTTATGCAATTCTCCGACTTGGTTTCGTAACTAACCACCGCGCTAAAATCGACAGTTCGCAGCCTACAGCTGAGCTTGGAGGCCATTTTCGCTGCGTGATACCGCCGCAAGAGGCAATGGCACAGCACATACCTTTCATGAAGATGGTGCCATCTGCTCTGTGTACACACAAGCTGCACATGGGTTTCTATGATAACATACTGTCAGAACAGGAAAATTAGTTTCGGTTTCTGTAGGTAAGAACTAACCTCAGGGGATTGATCCACTTGAAACAGAGAACATTCGGATACAACACACTGTTTCGTATGCGGAAGCATAGCGTTCATAGCTAACGTGAGTAGGGAATGTATGGTTCTGGTTAGCCAAGACAGTTTCGGTACGGACGGTGCGAGTCTAACGAAGATATAGGTAGGTCATGCACTGACCACGGCTACATGCATACTGTCGAGGATTCTGCATTACAATACGAAGTGGCGTATCTACAGGACAGTGACTGGAGAACTATGGAATTACTGCTGTTACTTGCAACCCGAGTTATTCAACCCTGTACAGCCACGGGGAATAATGCTCCATGTTATAGGAAGTCGTATCGTATACCAAAGCAATTCCAGCCACTCATGGAAGAATTCATCTGCCGACAGCTGTCAGAAGCCGTCATAGAAGCCAGTGATTGTCGCTAACCGTCACATGTAGTCCTGGTTCTCAAAAATCAACAGGTCGCACCAAGAAATATCTCTTTTGTTATGGCTATAGATACTTGAAAGTTCGAAACATCACTGACATCTATCCACTACCTAATATGATGGAGGAACTTTATAATTTAAGTACATACAAGTATTTCACGATGACTCATTTGCAAGGCGGTTACCACTAGATGGAGGTAGTCCCAGAAGACAGCCGTAAAACAGTTTCTGCGGTCCGATGGTGGCATTTTCAATATTGCAGGCTGCCATCTGGGCTTAAAAATGCACCAGAGACACGTCAGAGATTGCTATATTGGTTTTTGCGTAGCTGAAAACCTAGAAAACTCGATGATGATACAGTTTTTTCAGAAGATATTAATGAACATGCAAAATGGTTGGAATAAGTATTAAGTAGACTACCAACAGTGCATCTTACGCTAAGTTTTGATGCAAGTAATTTGTACAAATTCAGGTTAAGTACTTGGGCCATATTGCTAGTGGAGGGGGTGTATGAGTCGATCCTTGTTTGGTGGCAGCAATTTCAACGCCTCAAAAAACGAAGAAATTACAGTCATGTCTGGACCTCTTAACCATTACCATAAATTCGTCAAAAATTTTGCACAAATCGCTCAACCACTAATCATTTGCTTAAAAGCGGTTTTATATTTCAATGGTCGCTAGAATATGAATCTGCATTTCAAGAATTGAAGAAGACGTTGATCGAAGACCTGATACTGGTTTCCCCCGATTTTGACAAGGAATTTGCTGTGGTGCTAGAAATAGTGCTCTTGGATGCATTCTCAGTCAGAACACAGTAAAGAGCACCCGGTAACGTATGCGTCTTAGCAGCATAAAAGAGCAGAATGCTACAAGAGACATGACAATATGACAGTGTACCTAGTACCCCCGAGTGCGCAGCAATTTCAGTTTTACAAATAGGGCTAGTCCTGTTGAATTTCACTGGTCATTACATACTACTTGCTAATGTAGTTGCAGTGATCTAATTAGTTAACTCAGAAAGTTTATTCATTGTGAAATATTATTAACTGAGGAGGTTAAAACAATATGACCTTACATTTTCAGTGAGCGGTAGGAAATACACTCCTGGAAATTGAAATAAGAACACCGTGAATTCATTGTCCCAGGAAGGGGAAACTTTATTGACACATTCCTGGGGTCAGATACATCACATGATCACACTGACAGAACCACAGGCACATAGACACAGGCAACAGAGCATGCACAATGTCGGCACTAGTACAGTGTATATCCACCTTTCGCAGCAATGCAGGCTGCTATTCTCCCATGGAGACGATCGTAGAGATGCTGGATGTAGTCCTGTGGAACGGCTTGCCATGCCATTTCCACCTGGCGCCTCAGTTGAACCAGCGTTCGTGCTGGACGTGCAGACCGCGTGAGACGACGCTTCATCCAGTCCCAAACATGCTCAATGGGGGACAGATCCGGAGATCTTGCTGGCCAGGGTAGTTGACTTACACCTTCCAGAGCACGTTGGGTGGCACGGGATACATGCGGACGTGCATTGTCCTGTTGGAACAGCAAGTTCCCTTGCCGGTCTAGGAATGGTAGAACGATGGGCTCGATGACGGTTTGGATGTACCGTGCACTATTCAGTGTCCCCTCGACGATCACCAGTGGTGTACGGCCAGTGTAGGAGATCGCTCCCCACACCATGATGCCGGGTGTTGGCCCTGTGTGCCTCGGTCGTATGCAGTCCTGATTGTGGCGCTCACCTGCACGGCGCCAAACACGCATACGACCATCATTGGCACCAAGGCAGAAGCGACTCTCATCGCTGAAGACGACACGTCTCCATTCGTCCCTCCATTCACGCCTGTCGCGACACCACTGGAGGCGGGCTGCACGATGTTGGGGCGTGAGCGGAAGACGGCCTAACGGTGTGCGGGACCGTAGCCCAGCTTCATGGAGACGGTTGCGAATGGTCCTCGCCGATACCCCAGGAGCAACAGTGTCCCTAATTTGCTGGGAAGTGGCGGTGCGGTCCCCTACGGCACTGCGTAGGATCCTACGGTCTTGGCGTGCATCCGTGCGTCGCTGCGGTCCGGTCCCAGGTCGACGGGCACGTGCACCTTCCGCCGACCACTGGCGACAAGATCGATGTACTGTGGAGACCTCACGCCCCACGTGTTGAGCAATTCGGCGGTACGTCCACCCGGCCTCCCGCATGCCCACTATACGCCCTCGCTCAAAGTCCGTCAACTGCACATACGGTTCACGTCCACGCTGTCGCGGCATGCTACCAGTGTTAAAGACTGCGATGGAGCTCCGTATGCCACGGCAAACTGGCTGACACTGACGGCGGCGGTGCACAAATGCTGCGCAGCTAGCGCCATTCGACGGCCAACACTGCTGTTCCTGGTGTGTCCGCTGTGCCGTGCGTGTGATCATTGCTTGTACAGCCCTCTCGCAGTGTCCGGAGCAAGTATGGTGGGTCTGACACACCGGTGTCAATGCGTTCTTTTTTCCATTTCCAGGAGTGTATATTTCGACATAATAAGGCTTGCTATTTGAATGACCGAGAGAGGTGGCGCAGTAATTAACACACTGTACTCGCATTCGGGAGGACGACGGTTCAAACCCGCGTCCTGCCATCCTAATTACGGTTTTCCGTATTTTCCTAAATCGCTTCAGACAAATACTGGAATGTTTCCTTCGGAAGGGGACGGCCGACTTCATTCCCTAAACCGATGGGACCGATGACCTTGCAGTTTGGTTCCCTCTCTCTAACCAACCAGGACTCGCATTCGGGAGGACGACGGTTCAATCCCGTCTCCGGCCATCCTGATTTAGGTTTTCCGTGATTTCCCTAAATCGTTTCAGGCAAATGCCGAGATGGTTCCTTTGAAAGGGCACGCCCGATTTCCTTCCACATCCTTCGGTAACCCGAGCTTGCGCTCCGTCTCTAATGACCTCGTTGTCGACGGGACGTTAAACACTAATCACCACCACCATCTAACCAACCAACCATTTGAAAGTATATACCGGGTGATCAAAAAGTTAGTATAAAATTTTACAACTTAATAAACTACGGAATAATGTAGATAGAGAGGTAAAAATTGACACACATGCTTGGAATGACATGGGGTTTTGTTAGAACAAAAAAAAATAAAACATCCCATATTGCTAGACGCGTGAAAGATCTCTTGCGCGCGTCGTTTGGTGATGATCGTGTGCTCAGCCGCCACTTTCGTCATGCTTGGCCTCCCAGGTCCCCAGACCTTTGTTGGGGTTACCTGGAGTCGCAAGTGTATCGTGATCGACCGCCATCTCTAGGAATGCTGAAAGACAACATCCGACGCCAATGCCTCACCATAACTCCGGACATGCTTTACAGTGCTGTTCACAACATTATTCCTCGACTGCAGCTATTGTTGAGGAATGATGGTGGACATATTGAGCATCTCCTGTAAAGAACATCATCTTTGCTTTGTCTTACTTTGTTATGCTAATTATTGCTATTCTGATCAGATGAAGCGCCATGTGTCGGACATTTTTTGAACATTTGTTTTTTTTTTTTTGGTTCTAATAAAACCCCATGTCATTCCAAGCATGTGTGGGTGAATTTGTACCTCTCTATCTACATTATTCCGTGATTTATTCAGTTTTCAAATTTATACTGACTTTTTGATCATCCAGTATATATCTCCAGCTTTTCCGTAAGGTACCTAAGACTGCATGAAACTAATTATCTTCCGAATTAATTATCATTGAAACTTTAGACCATTGCTTACTTCAATTAGAAACTATGTTAAAATTTCTGTTAGATTATGAAATTTGGCATTATGATTTAGTTCATATATTTTTATGGTCCATTTGACGTGCAGGATTTGTTAATTAACTCGCTAATTATAAAGTTCAATATTTTGAGGGTCGCAAAATATTTTATTTAAGTGGCTGCCTTCGATAATGAGTAGTGTAAAATGTATCGTTCGTAGATGAGACTATATATAGGCGTAGCACGTGTGAGATGAGGCAGTCAGCGGCAGAAGGTGCAGCGAGCAGCACGTGTGTCTCTTGTCGTGAGCAGTGTGCCGTAGTCCGGTAACGAACATTCTGAAATATTCGCATACACTGCTTACAGTTCGTTTTCTTTAATTCGTGACTTCTGAGACAGTTATTACTATTTAATTCCGAATGAGATCTTATTAGAGGAACGCAGTTTCTATTGAGTCCCGTGAACAATGACTGAGCAACAGGTCAGTGTTGACGGGTTTACTGATTATTTTTGTGCGGTATCTTAATTGTTTCGAGTTCCTTAAATGTGTACGAGGACAGTGACTTGGTGACCTGATAAGTAAATTCTTTTCCAGCACTGAGCTGTGTGATCACTGCATCAGGACAATTTAACCGTCTATGAACTACCGTATAGTAGGTAACAATTTGCTTTTCTTTAATTCGAACTTTAATTTTTTTAATTCGACCTGAAATTTAATTCGACCTGAAACTAGGCATATCAGTGATTACATTACACAAAGATTGTAACTAAAGTGGTTTTAACTCTGCCTCTGTAGAACTAACATCTTTCAGCCATTTAATAATTTTTTCATTATGTGGGGCGACAGTCATAATATACTTCTTTAAAGTCAGTACCGCCATTGCACTGTTTTTTATTTGCAGTGTTACATTTACACTATCATGGTTTCGGCTTTAAAGTGCCATTATCAATTGTTTTAATGTTATACAGTGCCTAAGATGGCATACTGTCGTATTTAAAATACGCAATGTGTCTAATAGTGTATTTTTAAATAGCACAGTATGCCATCTTAGGCATTAAAACACTTGATAATGGCCGAAATCATGATCGTGTAAATGTAACACTGCAAATAAAAAACAGTCTAATGGCGGTACTGACTTTAAAGAAATCTTGCAGCCAGTTTTGGAGCCACCACAGTTACCGAGCAGAACAGAAGGGTCTCATGCAGAAGGAAGCGAGTTTGTTCAAACCGGAACTCCAAGTACTAGTAATATCGCTCTCTGTGATTGCACAGATTGTGCACGCAACGAGGCTTCATCTGGAACAGGGCGAGCAACTGCATCCGGCTAACGATCTTCGTCAGCTGCGTCACACCCAAAACTCGTAATTCAGAAGAACTAGGGGGGGGGGGGGGCTTCGATCTGCGTCTTTTAATTCCTGCCACACCTCCCACTCGCCCACAGGTGAGCGGTCATGCTCAGTAGAGGCGGTAACTGGAGTGGTCCCGGAAGTGGAGCAGTCGGAGGATGCGAGGGACGTGCTGGAGGTACGGCGTACCCCCCCCCCCCCCCCCTGCTGTGGTGCAGCAGCCTCCAGCAGCGTGACTGGAGTCAGCACCGCTTGGGGCTGCAATCGACGGGTCACAAACTGAGCTCGCGTCTGAACGCAGCAACCATAGTGCCTGTCCGTACTAAAGACCGCGCAACTATAGACTGGACAGCAAAAAAAACCTCAGGACTGTAGCTACTGGGTTCAGAAGTACGCAATAAATTTAAGATTTTAGACTAAAATGCACACAGTAACTAAATCTATAAGTTCCTTGTAGCTATAAGAAGCTCATTACAACCCGGAAACGAAATCCTGGATTCTGACGCGCTACTGATGAAACAGAAGCTGCTGCCCGACTGCCGTGTTTGCCTATATACACTCTCTGCTAGGGGAGCCAGCCGCGCGGCCTCGCCTGCGTCCACTGTGTCTACCGCTCGCCTACGCCTACGCCTCCGCCTACGCCCCCCTGTGTGTTTGTGCCCGCAGGCCCGCTGCCGTGGTGCGGCGTGCTGCAGAGCCCGCAGCACCTGCTGTTCCAGCTGGCCAACGCCTGCTTCGTCATCTCCTACGCGGCGCCCAGCAGCCCCTACGGCGTGCTCTTCATGCACTCCGCGCTCATACTCGGTAAGTGTGCCTTTAATCAGCGTCCATCCAGTGGCGGGAGATGTAAACGCTACACCAACGGGTGGACATTCGTAAGAAACACACACTGTTTATAATATGCACCAAATTCACAACTCTGAAGATACGGCAATGAAATTCTGTACTACGTTTTACATGGAATTAACACAAGCGCTGTTGGCTCCTTAGATTATACAGGGTGGTCCATTGATCGTGACCGGGCCAAATATCTCACGAAATAAGTGTCAAACGAAAAAACGACAAAGAACGAAACTTGTCTAGTTTGAAGGGGGAAACCAGTTGGCGCTGTGGTTGTCCCGCTAGATGGCGCTGCCACAGGTCAAACGAATATCAGCTGCGTTTCTAAAAATAGGAACCCCCAATTTTTATTGCATATTCGTGTAGTACGTAAAGAACTATGAATGTTTTAGCTGGATCACTTTTTCGCTTTGTGATAGATGGCGCTGTAATAGTTACAAACGTATAAGTATGTGGTGTCACGTAACATTCCGTCAGTGCGGACGGCATTTGCTTCGTGATACATTACCCGTGTTAAAATGGACCGTTTGCCAATTGCGGAAAAGGTCGATATCATGTTGATGTATGGCTATTGTGATCAAAATGCCCAACGGGCGTGTGCTATCTATGCTGCTCGGTATCCTGGACGACAGCATCCAAGTGTCCCGACCGTTCTCCAGATAGTTACGTTATTTAAGGAAACATAAAGTATTCAGCCACATGTGAAACGTCAACCACGACCTGCAACAAATCATGATGCTCAAGTAGGTGTTTTAGCTGCTGTCGCGGCTAATCCGCACGTCAGTAGCAGACAAACGCGCGAGAATCGGGAATCTCAAAAACGTCGGTGTTGAGAATGCTACATCAACATCGATTGCACGCGTACCGTATTTCTATATACCAGGAATTGCATGGCGACGACTTTGAACGTCGTGTATTGTTCTGCCACTGGGCACAAGAGAAATTACGTGACGATGACAAATTTTTGCTTTCGTTCTATGTAGCAACAAAACGTCATTCACCAACCAACAGCGGTAACGTAAACCGGCATAATATGCACTATTGGGCAACGGAAAATCCACGGTGGCTGCGACAGGTGGAACATCAGCGACCTTGGCGGGTTTATGTATGGTGCGGCATTGTAGGAAGAAGGACAATTGGCCCCCATTTTATCGATGGCAATCTAAATGGTGCGATGTATGCTGATTTCCTACGTAATGTTCTATCGATGTTACTACAAGATGTTTCACTGCATGACAGAATGGCGATGTACTTCCAACACGACGGATGTCCGGCACGAAGCTCGCGTGCGGTTGAAGCAGTATTGAGTAGCATATTTCATGACAGCTGGATTGGTCGTCGAAGCACCGTACCATGGCCCGCACGTTCACCGGATCTGACGTCCCCGGATTTCTTTCCGTGGGGAAAGTTGAAGGATATTTCCTATCGTGATCCACCGACAACGCCTGACAACATGCGTCAGCGCATTTTCAATGCATGTGCGAACATTACGGAAGGCGAACTACTCGCTGTTGAGAGGAATTTCGTTACACCTATTGCCAAATGCAATAAGGTTGACGGACATCATTTTGAGCGTTTATTGCATTAATGTGGTATTTACAGGTAATCACGCTGTAACAGCATGCGTTCTCAGAAATGATAAGTTCACAAAGGTACATGTATCACATTGGAACAACCGAAATAAAATGTTTAAACGTACCTACGTTCTGTATTTTAATTTAAAAAACCTACCTGTTACCAACTGTTCGTCTAAAATTGTGAGCCATATGTTTGTGACTATTACAGCGCCATCTATTACAAAGGGAAAAAAGTGGACCAACTAAAACATTCATATTTCTGTACGTACTACACGAATATGTAATAAAAATGAGGGTCCCTATTTAAAAAAAAAAAAAAAAACGCAGTTGATATCCGTTTGACCTATGGCAGCGCCATCTAGCGGGCCAACCATAGCGCCATCTCGTTTCCCCCTTCAAGCTAGACAAGTTTCGTTCTTTGCAGTTTTTTCGTTTGACGCTTGTATCGTGAGATATTTGGCTCAGTCACTATCACTGGACCAACCACCCTGTATATATTTCACTCTGTTTATGGAATTTCAAAATTTTATTTTCAAGAAATAATATACGCACCTCTTTCTCAGAAAGTATTGGAGAGGTTCGCCCTGTTTAATCCCTTTGCATATAATAACCTTCTCTCACGAGTTTTTTTAAAAATATATCGAATAGTATAATTTTAATTATTTTTTAATTATTATTCCGCAAGTACAAGGGGCATTCAAATGAAACCTGGTCACTAGTGTAAAGTAACGGTAACGATTTTATTAGCTCAAAAATGTACTTATACACAGTACACATACTCAAAAATAGTCGCCAAAACTGTTGGAACATTTACCGAATTGCGACACTAGCCGGTCGATTCCATCCTTGAAGAATCTAGTAGTCTGCTGTCGGATCCTGGCCTGGATCCAGTCACACATTTCGTCGTCCGTTGCAAATCGATTTCCGCGCATAGCTTGTTTTAGAGGTCCAAACACATGAAAGTCACACGGTGAAGGGTCGGGACTGTATGGTGGATGTTCCAGTTTTTCCCCCCGAAACTGTTGCACTGCCGTCTTCACCGCATTGGCCGTGTGTGGGCGGGCATTATCGCTCAGGGGGATAACTTCATTGGACAACATGCCTCAGCGTTTCGATTTGATGGCTCGTCTGAGATACTGTACAGTACCTTGATAACGCTGAGCACTGATCGTGGTTCCCCGTTCCAGGATCTCGACAAGCAGTGGGCCAGACCTGGGGTGCACGGCGTTTGATTTCTTTGGAGTGGTGAAGTCGCATGTTTCCACAGCTTGCACTGACGCTTGCTTTCAGGTTCAAAATGGTAACACCATGTTTCGTCACCTGTGACAATAAGCGACAGAAAGCCGTATTCCTCCTCATGATAACGTTGCAGATGACTCAAATACAGCGCCATTCGGGTATTTCGCTGTTCGGCGGTCAGTTGGTGGGGAATCCACTGCGCACAGATTTTTCGAAAGTTCAAATGTTGATGCGCTATGGTTTGGTCGGTGCCCACGCTAATACCCAGTAATCGATAGATCTCGTCCACGGTGATTCTGCGGTTGTTCCTACTTACTCGCCTAAATCTTCGGTAGTGGACGACCTTCTCTTCGGCGTGAAACCACACTGGCGCTACGCAACATTAAACGGTGCACACGCGTCCGTCTCTCTACCAATAGATGGCGCCACCATACCCGCAGTTACGTGGTGCCACCTTACGTGTAAGGCAGAGGTAAACGCACTGACCAGGTTTCATTTGAATGAATCTCATATGACAAAATTCGTACAAAATTCCAAGCGCTTTGCAGCATATCTTAGCTTACATTCAGAATTTCAAAATTTATTCTTGTGACAACACTTACTGTTTTTGTAGAAATAAGTGTACAAAATGTCATAATTGCATCCTTCATTTACTCTGAGAAAAAAAGACGCTAAGTTCAGCCTAACTTTTTATCTTACGTCACCTCTTCAGAAGGCCCCAGATTTGTACTCAGGATCCTCTTCCCTTCTGTTTCTTGTTTTTTGCCTTCTTTTCTTTATCAGGTCTTCAACTGAGCTGAGAGGCGCTGTAAATCTATTTTTTTGATGTCTTGAGTGAAATTTCGTATCTTAAAGCCCATTGTCTCTAATAGCTTCATCCACTCTACATTCCCATCAACAAATACAAGAACATTATAAGAAGCTACTCTGATGACTGTGGCAAATGGCCGGTCGTTGTGGGCGAGCGGTTCTAGGCGCTTCAGTCCGGAACCGCGCAGCTGCTACGGTCGCCGGTTCGAATCCTGCCTCGGGCACGGATGTGTTTGATGTCCTTAGTTTAGTTAGGTTTAAGTAGTTCTAAGTCTAGGGGACTGATGACCTCAGATGTTAAGTCCCATACTACTCAGAGCCATTTGAACCATTTTGTGGCAAATAAAAATATGATTTTAGGGCTTCGTTTCCAAATGTGACATGTTTTAGAGACTTTAGAGACTTATTTGGGTTTTGCCATGAACACACATTTTTTTTTAGAAGTTTAAGATCGGCTAGAAACCTGTAAGTAGGCTATGACGGGAGACAATTTGGAAGGCTCTCCTTGTGAAAGGAGGCGTTGTTACTCCTCTGAGCTTGTAGATATTTAGACCAGCTAATGTGACACAGATGTTCATCTGTTGACACCATATGGAAATTTGTAGCCCATAGTGCACTTTTCGTGTCACTGACACGAGGTAGGTTCCGTATTATATAGCCTTGCCATAATACACTTGAAGAATGCGTAATGTCCTCTTTGTGCATCTGTTGTGTCCACCAAAGCTCTTTCCATCTTCCAACGGAACAGATATGCAGAAGATCTATAAAGCCAAAGAGTTCATATGCTTGTATTGAAGTATTGCTTCGAAACGTGGGTTTGGCAGGAAGGGCACGTCACCCACTTAATTATTTTTCAGGCATTTTCGGTGCGATTTCATTACTGAAACTTTTGTGACGTATAAGGGTTCTCTCAATAAATAAAAAAGCAAATCGAAAATTAACATGTTCGGTCAATTTCATCAACGTTCTCCTTTAATGAGTTAGGTGTAACAGCTGTCTAGAAATATTCAAATTTTTATCAATACAGAAACTGTGCATAATCTCAGAATAAAGAAGTGCGATGCCATTCTGCACTAAAATGAGTCTCTAAACATATAAGCTTGGGATTAAAAAAGCGTTGCTGTGTTTCTGGAAAATGCACTTCCACATTACGCCAACAATACACCTACAATACTGTGAGAAATACGCAAGTTTCTGTGCAACCACTTCTTAGGTTTGTAGAATGGAAGTTGTTTCTGATAAGCGTAGAGACAATGGAACCAGCAGTAGCTGGCCTTCTTCACAGACAGCTGGAACACATCCCACCACTCTCTGCCAAGTACTGTCCTCCTACGTTGCGTTCCCCAAACTACGGGCAGTATGTACAGTTGGAGAGTCACGATCATTCCCCGCAGGGTGGTTGTCGGTCAGACTGCACTTGCTACCTCAGATTCGATAACAATAATTGCTTCAGTTGGGACCGTTAACCTCCATACCTTCTCTCTGCCCTCTGTGCTGTAGGGTGCTGCACTGTCGCCGCGTCAGCGCCTGACCGGTAGGACTGTGGAACAGGCTGAAATGAGGCTCGATCAAAAACCGCACAATTTACCTCTGAGCCCACCCGCTTCTGTCCTTGTGTGTCTACCGCTCTCTGATCATCTACCCAATCCGACTCAACTGTATCTTGACATCAGTCAGGAACCAGCAGAGCTGTGTTCTTTGTTTTGCTTTAAGGGCACAAAAGCAACTAAGGTCATAAGCGCCCATGTCAGGACCTTAGAACACTAATTCGAAAAAGGAGTAAAAAACAGCTACACGTGAAGCCCAATCGATGGGAGGAAGGAGAGCTGAAAACAAGAACTTCTTCTTGCAAGTCAGCTAATATGCTGACATCCAACAATTTCCATATTAACAAGCATTCCGTTTTAATAGGGAACCCTGGAAGCGGTGCAAGTGAAAATGGGCTCCCTCGCAATTTGATGCGCCATTCCATACGTCGTGACTGTGTGTCATACATACGACAAAAGAATATAAAAATTGCAATGGCCGGAAAGAATGACTCGAATGAAGCCATGCTACGAAGGTGTGTAGCACAATGAATCAGAAACTAATCACATTAACACGTCACACCAGAATCACCATAGACAGGGGGAGCCAGCGAACCAGCAGGAAAGGTGCGTGCTTGGAGGAGTGATTCTGAACAATGGTTTGTGCAAAGAGAGCGCGAGATTGTTGAAAAACTCGCTTGACGCGACCATTAGTTCTAGACAAAAAAAATGAATAGGACCTTTCCTGTGGGAAATTTAATATAGTTTAATTTTGTACTGCGACACGTTTTCACTGGAGGATGAGGTTTTCGAGTTATTCAAGAAAAACGTACAAAAGTGATATTAAATGTCTTCTATCTCGGAAACCATTCGGAATAGGGCATACGGCCAAATGAAGCTCTTTGTTTAGAATCACTAATACTGTCCCCCCTCAAAGCAACTAGCAGATCAGTTATTAATAATAGCTTTTACGAAACAAATTAGAGGCAATCAACACGTGGCCCTTTTTAAGACAATATCAAATGTACTTATTGGAGATTTCAATACTTAAGAAACAAATTACAATCTGGAGGTGATTTTAAAAGGTGTCACATATAATGTTCCCCCCCCCCTTTTTTAAAGGCAATAATCAATAACATGAAAGTGATTTACAAGCACACCAGTTCGTTACGAACCCAAATAACACAAGGAGCACAACAAGCTAATTAATGCAATTGATTCCCAAGCAATTAAACCCTTCCTTTTTTTTTACATATATATAAAATAGGTTCAATAACCACCAAACGGGCAGTGACGCCAGGCTGCCGTGGGCAAAAGGTGACTTAACTTAAAATGCCAGAAGCAGCAGACCAGCCGTCCAAAACAACACCTAAACGCCGGGGCCCAGCCGTGAGTCACTTCCCCTTAGACGGCACGTCACAGCTTCGCCGCTCCCGCACACCCCAACTCGCAGAAACTGGAACACAAACAGACCGCAGAAAACACGGCAAACAACAAGCAAACATCAATTAATATAAGAGATCAATAAATAATAATATAAGTTTTAAAAGAACCAATAAGTGCTTTCAATAAAACGACTTAAATTTTGCAGCAGTATCAATGCTGCAAACATTTAAACTAAGACTTGAACACAAATGCAATGTTATAAAATAGTATCAGACTTTAAGGCCGACAATGTGTACAAAGATGAAATGGAAATAATTTGAAGATAATATTATTTTATTCAAATGCACAACATCACCACAAACTAGGTTTGGTGCACTTTGATTTCCTTGCATAAGTCTGCAATGTAACTCCCAATATGCAGAAAATTACAACTAGAGTGTGACCTAATATCTTCAATACCTTACAGTTACTACATCTTTTGGAGACGCTGATTTCCTTGAAGGGAGTCGTGACTGCTGGTTCAAAATGGATCAAATGGCTCTGATCACCATGGCACTCAACATCTGAGGTCATCAGTCCCCTAGAACTTAGAACTACTTAAACCTAACTAACCTAAGGACATCACACACATCCATGCCCGAGGCAGGATTCGAAGGCGACCGTAGCGGTCGCGCAGTTCCAGACTGAAACGCCTAGAACCGCTCGGCCACAACTGCTGGTCTCCATGCGATCACACACCTTGCCGGCTGCTCTTACTTCAACAACACATACATTACGGCAACCAACCAACCAACAAGTGACAGTCGCTACAACGCAAATGGTTCCAGGAAACGAAGGCACCAAAACCACTTACACTTCCGATGGAGAGCGTTGTTCGAAATGGCCTCGAGGAAATGGTCTGTCCGCGAAAACAGGCACCAATGCAATGCGACGAGCAGGGCCCGGAGCCGACGTCAGGCAGGTGCGCCACAAACTCGCGACTGTCCGGCAAGGTAGAAACAAAGAACGAACATCTAAATCAACAGCACAGTACGTGTAAACTTGTACTCATGTTGGTTGTAAATAAGCTGGAAAACAGTAATACTAGACAAAGCGGTAGACAAGTTTACTTCCACATCTCCTTAAGCTAGCTTCTCCGATTCCAAGTTCCCTACCTCAAATTATTCAGAGGAGGATTCTCGATGTCCTATTACATTTTTTCACACTCCTATGGAAACACCCTGTCTGTGTGTGTGTGCGCATAGAGTGGAGTGGAATGTAATGTTTGTGTTGTGTGATGATGATGGGGGAAAGGAGAGGGTGGAACCCGACGTCGGTACGCACCTTACTCCCACAAGGGGGCCGCCAAACTTAACGCGCCCATCCGACTGACGCATCACCATAGACAGTGTCGCGTGCACTTGCTTAGTGAGTCACTGCCAGAGGTTTGGTGCTGAAAACACGACACTCGCTCAAAGTCTGGCGATCGGGAACTTTACGCCGGCATCTGTAAGGGATTCCCAGCGAAGCATCTGCAGCGCTGTCGACACAACCTCTGCACCCTGTGGGAGGGCAGTGTTCTGCAGCAGAATGTTGCCGCCCGACGCCATTTTTGGTAGTCTGCACTTCGTGCCTCGCTTCAGTTACTGCAACGTGTCCATTGCCGCTATGCGTTAACTGAGAAGTACCATCAAGTCCAAACGCCCACGAAATTTTGGCGGCCGCCCGCCCGCATCTTGCCCAGGTCGTGTCGAGTACACTGCAGAGGTTTCGCTGAGAAGCCTTTACACATCCTCCAATCAGTCCCGATATCTCTCCATGCAGTTTCCATATTTTTGGAGCTCTCGAGAAAGAGATTCGTGGTCGTCGGTTTGCTTCGGACGAAGAGGTGCGCGCCTCGCTACAATCACGGCTCTGTGAGCAACGGTACACATTTTTCCATACCGGCATAGGCCGTCTTGTCTTATAGTGCGGTAAATGTATTAACAATTATTCCAATTTCTTTTAAAATGAAATGCAAACCACTTACTTTTTTCCGGATGTCTCGTTTTCATATGACTGCCCCTTAAATATTTTAAGGAAGCTACGTTACGGAACCCACAAATGTGATAGAGAAGAACCAAGTAGGTCACAACAATCGTGCCGATGTTGTAACTTGAAACAAAATTCTAGGATTAATATTAAGAAAATTGGAATTGTTTTCAATAATTATGATAGATTACAAAATTAATAGCAACTAATCATTTGGGGAAAACTGATGATATGACGCATCATGTGAAAACTTACAGCATCAGTTAACAATACAATAAGCTACTTTTCGAATCAGTCATGTATATCGTTAGTTACTCACTGAACAGCCAAAGAAAGTGGTACGCCCACCTAATACAATGTAGGGCTTCAGCGACCACGCAGAAGTGCCGCAACACGACGTGGCATGGACTCGATTGATGTCTGAAGTACTGCTGGAGAGAGATGACACCATCAATCCTGCAGGATTGTCCATAAATCCGTTAGAGTTCGAGGGGGTGGGGATCTCTTCTGAACAGCACGCCGCAAGGCATCCCAGATATGCTCTGTAACATTCATGTCACGGGAGTTTGGTGGGCAGCGGAAGTGTTTAAACTCAGAAGAGTGTTCCTGCACCCATTCTGTAGCAATTCTGGACGTTTAGAGTACTTCATTGGCCTGCTGTAATTGCCCAAGTCCGTCAGAATGCATAATGAGCATGAATGGATGCAGGTCAGAAGCAGGAAATTACGTACGTGTTAACTGTCAGAGTCGTATCCAGACGTATCGGGGTTCCCATATCACTCCTACTGAGCCCCCCGAGCCCCCCCCCCCCCCCCCCCCCCCGCTGCACCATTACAGCGCCTCCACCAGCTTGACATGCCGGGTACATGGTTGTCTCCGTACCCGCACACGTCCATCCACTCGATACAATTTGAAACGAGATTCGTCGCACTAGGCAACACATTTCCAGTCATCAACAGTCTAATGTCGGTGTTGACTGGCCCAGACGAGGCGGAAAGATTTGTGTCGTGCAGTCATCAAGGGTACACGAGTGGACCTTCCGCTCCGAAAGCCCATTTCATTGAACGCTTCGGACGCTGACACTTGTTGACGGCTCAGCATTGAAATCTGCAGCAATTTGCGGAAAGGTTGCGCTCCTGTCACGTTGAACGATTCTCTTCAGCCGTTGTTGGACCCGTTCTTGCAGGGTTTTTTTTCCGGCTGCAGCGATGTCCGAGATTTGATGTTTCGACGAATTCCTGATATTTACGTTACATTCGTGATATGGGAAAATCCCCATTCCATCGCTACCTCGGAGATGTTGGGTCCCGTCGCTCGTGCGCCGACTGTAACACAATGTTCAAACTCACCTAAATCTTAATAACTTGCCATTGCAGCAGCGGTAACCGATCTAACAACTACGCCAGGCACTTGTTGTTTTATATAGGCGTTAGCAACCGCAGCAACGTGTTCTGCCTGTTTACGTACACTATGTGATCAAAAGAATCCGGACACCTGGCTGAAAATGACTTACAAGTTCGTGGCGCCCTCCATCTGTAATGGTGGAATTCAATATGAACAGGCCCACCCTTAGCTTCCACTCTCGCAGGCACACCTTCAATCGTGCTGGAAGGTTTCTTGGGGAATGGCAGCCCATTCTTCACGGAGTGCTGCACTGAGGAGAGGTACCGATCTCGGTCGGTGAGGCCTGGCACGAAGTCGGCGTTCGAAAATATCCCAAAGGTGTTCTATAGGATTCAGGTCAGGACTCTGCGCAGGCCAG
Organism: Schistocerca serialis cubense; assembly: GCF_023864345.2. Taxonomy (NCBI): domain Eukaryota; kingdom Metazoa; phylum Arthropoda; class Insecta; order Orthoptera; family Acrididae; genus Schistocerca; species Schistocerca serialis. The sequence goes on along the minus strand of NC_064646.1, from coordinate 466,656,506 downwards.
TCCATTTCAGGTATTTGTCGTATAACCACTCCGTCACAGTCCTTGAATTATGAACAGGCGCTCAATCGTATTGAAAGATGCAATCACCATCCCCGAATTGCTCTTCAGTGGGAAGCAAGAAGCTGCTTAAAACATCAGTGTAGGCCTGTGCTGTCATAGTACCACGCAAAACAACAAGAGGGGCAAGCCCCCTCCATGAAAAACACGACAACACCATAACACCACCTCCTCCGAATTTTACTGTTGGCACTACACACGCTGGCAGATGACGTTCACTGGGCATTCGCCATACCCACACCCTGCCGTCGTATCGCCACATAGTGTACCGTGATTCGTACTCCACACAACGTTTTTCCACTGTTCAATCGTTCAATGTTTACACTCCTTACACTAAGCGAGGTGTCGTTTGGCATTTACCGGCATGTGTGGCTTATGAGCAGCTGCTCGACCATGAAATCCACGTTTTCTCATCTCCCACCTAACTGTCATAGTACATGCAGTGGATCATGCTGTACTTTGGAATTCTAGTGTGATGGTCTGGGTAGGTGTCTGGCTATTACACATTACGACCCTCTCCAACTGTCGGCGGTCTCTGTCAGTCAACTGACGATGTCAGCCTGTACGCTTTTGTCCTGTACGTGTCCATTCACGTTTCTACTTCACTATCACATTGGAAACAGTGGACCTAGGGATGTTTAGGAGTATGGAAATCTCGCGTACAGACATATGACACAAGTGACACCCAGTCACCTGACCACGTTGAAAGTCCATGAGTTCCGCGGAGCGCCCCACTCTGCTCTCTCACGATGTCAACTGACTACTGAGGTCACTGATATGGCGTACCTGGCAGTAGGTGGCAGCACAATGCACCGAATTTGAAAAACGTATGTTTCTAGGGGTGTCCGGTTACTTTTGATCACATAGTGTATCTGTATTTGAATACGCATACCTGTACCAGTTTCTTTGGCATTTCGGTGTAGATGAGTTTATTAAAAGTTTTTATACAAATATGTCAGTATCGTAAATCCTCCACAGTATGAGTGCAAAATGAGTTTTGCTCACCCTTAGCTAATTTTTCAAGCGGATGTGTAGCCACAAGTTAGTGTTTAATTTTACATGTTTTGTCACGTCGCAAAACCGGATGCTTTGTTAACTTTGTTAATAACTTGTTTAATACTGTATCGTTAATTCAACGAGGGCTGCAAAATGACTGCAGTAATTTTCTCCGTTTTCTAGTATGTTATATGCATCTACAACGAGCTTTAATTTTGATTGGTGGTCGTTATTTAAGTGTCTGAGTTGGCTTCGGTAATGAGTGACTTCACAAAAGGTGTCTACCGGCGAGTGGTTGGGTGTACGCTGTGTACTGTCAGCGTCTTAGTGCCTGGCCGGTGTTGGCGAGTGTGCTGCTGTCTGGTCGCTGTGAACTTTTTGTTCAACTTCTAATAATTTTGTGAGATCTAGGTGCAGACTTTAGTTTTTCTCAGGACTTAGATTATTTGAACTAAGTTTTCGGTAATTGTCTTTTTATTTTTGGTTAGGGCATTTGAGGCAGCTGTCAACTGCAATTGATTTCTGCAGTTGGTGTTTACATTCGTGTGTATTCAGGAGAATGCATTTTGTTTTACGTCTCGACTGATGGTGGTGAAATGCGTTTTGAGTGTTTGAATGTTTGCTGTTGATTTTCGTGAAGTACTGTGCAGTTAAACGAACTTTTCTCGCTCGTGCTTTTGTATTCTATGTTCTACTCGCATTACATATATTGATTACTGTTTAATTCTTTTTAATTTGTTCATGAATTACATATAAGGCCACCATTCACGAATGTGTGAACATTATTTAAAAAACATTTGTTTGGTTTAAAATATAACCCTCTGGTATAATCACATCATTAATTCTATCGTATCACGAAATTCATATTCTTCGCTAACTTGTATTCGTATTAAAAAGGGCCTGAGGATTAGCTGTGTGTAAAGTATCTGGGATTTATAGCGGCTGCTGCACGACCGACACTTCTGATAAAAAAAACGAGTCAAGCCAGCAAATTAGTTCGTTCGTGGTCCACAGTGATTGCAGCCTCTAAAACAGTCGATGCGCTCGTAAAGACACTGGTGGTAGCGTGATAACTGCAGAGCACCGTCACGTCTGTAGGAAATGCGTTGTGCACCGTGCTCCCAGGTCACGTACGCCCACGTTATTAGTGGTGTCTGTGCCGTGTACGAGTTTCCGTGGTCGGACTCTCAAGTCCTGTAACCGTGAATCGACTGTTGTTCACTGTGCGTTCCATACCTGCGTTTACAGAGCCGCCACTAACGACGGGTGACCGCTTACTTGAGTCTCGATCGTGGCCACTTCGGCAGTTCATAAAGCTGTGTACGTCATAAAAGCTAGGCTATAGGCCTTCGTACTCCATACAAGGTGGAAATGAAGTACAATGACCTCGCAATGTGCGCTCGGAAACGTACAAGGGGCGTTCAACAAATAACAAAGCGGATTTATTTCTCGGTCAGTTTCTGTTGAAAAAAATGGGGAATTTGTAGTGGAACATCGTGGAATATTGCCGCTTGTACCCCTATAGTTTCATGAAGTTCCGATAGATGGTAACATAGCCTTCAAAATGCAATTTTTAACCAAACCATAGAAGATATTCATAGATTGTTGGAGAATGTTTACAGACACCTGGCAATGAACAAAAGCAGGGTGAGTCGTTGGGCGAAGCTTCAGTCATCATCGCAACAAGATCGCGCAGACCTGTCCGATATCCCGCTTGCCGGCCGGCCGTGGCTCTTGCAGTGTTGGAACGTACGGACACTCTCATTCGAGGTAATCGAGGGATTGCAATGAAACACCCCGCTACGCAACTGGGCGTCTCTGTTAGTAGGGATGACACACTCGTCCACCGGATGGGGTACTCAAAGGTGTGTACAAGCTGGGTTCCCCGCCGCCAAACAGAAGACCACAAAGAGCGAAGAAGGACCGTCTGTGCGGAATTGCTTGCACGTTTTTTGTCGAACATCGTCACAGGCAAAGAACATGGGTTCATGACTTCTAACGGAACACAAAACCACAATCAAATGGTTCAAATGGCTCTAAGCACTATGGGACTTAATATCTGAGGTTATAAGTCCCCTAGACTTAGAACTAGGTAAACCTAACTCTCCTAAGGACATCACACACATCCATGCCCGAGGCAGGATTCGAACCTGCGACCGTAGCAGCCGCGTGGTTCCGGACTGAAGCGCCTAGAACCGCTCGGCCACAGCGGCCGGCAACCACAATCCATGGAGTGGTGCCGCACCATCTCTCCTCCGAAGAACAAATTCAAAGCCGCCCCCTCGGCTGGTAAAGTAATGGCGACGGTCTTTTGAGACTATCAAAGCTTATTCTGATGTCGTCCTTCATGGTGCAACGATCAACTCTAAAGTGCATTGTGGTACGCTCATGACCTTGAAGAAACGATTTCCGTGTGTTCTTCGCCACAAAAACGCAAACGAACTTTTCCTTCTCCATGATAAGGCGAGGTCTCACACAAATCTGCACACCTTTGAGGAGCTCGCAGAACTTCATTGGACTGTTCTTCCTTATCTACCCTAGAATCCATGCCTCACACAATTCAACTTCCATCTGTGTAGCCCAATGAAGGATGCATTCCACGGTAAGCAGTGCAGGTCATTGATGCAGCACGACTCTGGTTCCGACGTCGACCAATAGAGTGGTACCATACAGGTATGAAGGCCCTCCCAGTGAAGTGGCGCAGGGTCGTCGCACTGGACGGAGGTTATGTTGAAAAAAAAATAAAGGTATTTGTAGGCAAAAGAGTGGGAAATAATATGGTGTATTGGAATACTGAATGTAACCAACCTAGTTTCAGGAAAAATTCGAGGGTGAGTCAAATGAAAAACCTTAAAATTTTTTTAAGTATTATTTATTGCGCAGAAGTGATACAAAGCTGTATGACTTTTCAATATAATCTCCCCCAAGTTCAATGCAAGTCCTGCCAGGGCTTACAAAGTGCATAAATTCCTTTAGAAAAAAATTCTTTTGGTAGTCCGCGCAACCACTCAGGCACCGCGTGGCGTACCTCTTCATCAGAACGGAACTTCTTTCCTTCCATTGCGTCTTTGAGTGGTCCAAACATATGGAAATCACTTGGGGCAAGGTCTGGTGAGTATGGTGGATGAGGAAGACACTCAAAGTGCAGGTCTGTGATGGTTGCAACTGTTGTACAGGCGGTGTGGGGCCTTGCATATTGCAAAAAGGACATCTCCTGACAGCAATCCACGTCGTTTTGATTTGATTGCAGGCCGCAGATGATTTTTTAGGAGATCTGTGTATAATGCACTGGTGACAGTGGTCCCTCTAGGCATGTAATGCTCCAAAATGACGCCTTTTTAGTCCCAAAATGGAGTCAGCATAACCTTCCCTGCTGATGGTTCTGTTCGAAATTTCTTTGGTTTCGATGATGAGGAATGGCGCCATTCCTTGCTCGCTCTCTTCGTTTCCGGTTGGCGAAAGTGAACCCAGGTTTCGCCCCCAGTAACGATTCTTGCGAGGAAGCCGTCACCTTCTCGTTCAAAGCGCCGAAGAAGTTCTTCACAAGCATGAACACGTCGTACTCTCATTTCAGGAGTCAGATGCCGTGGCACCCATCTTACAGACACTTTGTGAAACTGGAGCGTGTCACGCACATTGTGGTGTGCAGACCCATGACTAATCTGTAAACATGCTGCAATGTCATTCAGTGTCACTCGGTTTTCCTTCACTATGGCTTCAACTGCTGCAATGTTCTGTGGAGTCACAACTCGTTGTACCTGACCTGGATGGGGAGCATCTTCAAGTGAAGTCACACCATGTGCAAACTTCCTACCAGATTCGTAGACTTGCTGCTGTGACAAACATGCATCACCGTACTGAACCTTGATTCGTCGATGAACTTCGATAGGTTTCACACCTTCACTACGCAAAAACAGAATAACACAACGGTGTTCTTCCCTGGTGCAAGTCGCAAGTGGGGCGGCCATCTTTATACTCATACTGCTACGGTGTGTGTGCATCTGCACTATGCTGCCACCTACAGGCCATTCTGCACGGTGTTTGTAGCACGCTTACCAACTTACAAGATAACAGCGCGAAATTTCGATTTGTTATTACAAATTTAAGGTTTTCATTTGACTCACCCTCGTATATGTTGGATTACTTACTGAATGTCCCTCGTATATGATACCGTTATGTGCATTCTGGTGTATTGCCAACTGCTGCTGGTGCGGGAACTCGTGTTACGGATAACCCTGCGCATTGCGTAGTCCAGAGAGAGTGACAGTGTTGTCCTGCCATGCTGCAGGGTTCATGCTGTTCTCGTTCTGGGCGTGGAACGTGATCTGCGCGCCCGACGTCTTCTCGTGGAACTTCAGCTTCATGCTGCTGAACATGGGCCAGCTGGTCTACATCATCTACCAGATGCGGCCCGTCAAGTTCGACCCGGAGCTCGAGGAGGCCTACCATACGCTCTTCGAGCCGTTCAAGGTAACCAAAACATGCCAAATCACTCCTCCACGTTTAAGATAGTTCTACTTTATGTTATGTTATGTTATCTTAAACAGGGACCTAGAAACGACGGAGAGGCTCCGTCCTCGGGCCAGCTGCAGTGGTCCGCAATCCCACGACGACTACCGCAGTCCACTTCACCCCTCCACCGCCCCACACCGAACCCAGGGTTATCGTGCGGTTTGGCCCCGGTGGACCCCCAGGGAACGTCTCACACCAGACGAGTGTAACCCCTATGTTTGCGCCGGCCGAAGTGGCCGAGCGGTTAAAGGCGCTGCAGTTTGGAACCGCACGACCGCTACGGTCGCAGGTTCGAATCCTGCCTCGGGCATGGATGTGTGTGACGTCCTTAGGTTAGTCAGGTTTAAGTAGTTCTAAGTTCTAGGGGACTTATGACCACAGCAGTTGAGTCCCATAGTGCTCAGAGCCATTTGAACCAACCCTACGTTTGCGTGGTAGAGTAATGGTGATGCAAGCGTACGTGGAAAACTTGTTTGCGCAGTATTCGCCGACATTGTGTAGCTGAGGCGGAATAAGGTGAACCAGCCCGCACTCGCCGAGGCAGATGAAAAACCGCCTAAAAACCATCCATAGACTGGCCGGTTCATCGGACCTCGACACAAGTCCGCCCGGGAAGACTCGTGCCGGGGACCAGGCGCTCCTTCCCGCCTGGAAAGCCGTGCGTTAGACCACACGGCCAACCGTGCGGGCTAGTCCTACTTTAATTCAGCATGTAATCGTACGTATCTACACGTGCTAACTTGGATGACGAAAGAATCGTGTCGCGGTTGCGCAGTTCTCTGCAGCGGAGTAGTTGTACGCGGACATCTACTCGTACATTCCGAAATCCATCCAGCGGTGTGTGGTGGAGGGTACTCGTGCTATCACTCCTCCATCCCCCGACCCTTTCACGAATGGAACTCGGGTAGAACGATTGTATGTAAAGCTTCATATGAGCCCCGTATGTTGTGATTTTCTGGTCGTGCTCGTTTATTGTGACGGCTGAGGAAGTGACGTGTGTGGCTCTTCTCAAACGTACGTTCTCGGTATGTCGGCGGTCACCCTCCGAATAATGCATAATGGCTCTCTTGTAATGTCCGCCACTAGAGTCTGTTGCGCATTTCAGCGACACTCTCAAACATACCATGTGCTCTAGTGACCACACGCGCCGCTCATAGTTGGGCCTTCTCTACCGCTTTTGTCCGATAAAGGCTCCAGACAGTTGAGCAATACTCAACTCCCTAGACAAGAAGACGAATTAAATGTTCCAGAAATCGAATCTAGAATAACTGCCAACATGAATATGAGAATCCTCGGTGTACCTAAGCAGCTTAAATTACGTAATAAAGGCAAATCCTCCGGTCAATATTGTATACCAGTGAGGTTCCTTTCAGAGTATGCTGATACAATAGCCCATACTTCGCAATCATACGTTACCGCTCTCTCGTCGAATGATCCGTAACTAAAGCCTGCGAAGCTGCATAAGCCACAGCAACACCCTAAAAAGGAAAAGGTGTAATCCTCTGAATTACAGACCAATATCGCTAACCCCGATCTGCAGTAGGATTTTGGAACGTAAGCTGTGTTCAAACATTGTGAATTATCTCGAAGAAAGCGATTTATTGTCAAATAGCCAGCACGGATTCAGAAAATACCGTTCTTGTGAAACTCAACTAGTTCTTATTCACGAGTGCTATCGACATCGGATGTCACATGCTTTACCTACGTATTCGATGCTACAGTAACCTTTTGTATTCACAAATGTCTTTGAAAATTATGCACAGGCGTGCAAAACGGAAGGACGAAAGTAACTTTCGCATGATGTCTCGCTGCCAAGCAACACAGCTCGAACTTGGAACTAGGACAGCTACAGTATAGTATAGCATAGGAGGTATGTGAAAGAAATACGGTACGAGATGAACAGAAATGACACATTCATTCACAGACAATAATTACACTGAAGTCAGAAAATTTATGATGGTCCCTTGGATCGTAAGAGATGAGACTCTGGAACGTGCTCCCGTGCTGGTAAGAAGGCTGGCAATGAATTATATGGCAGGGCTCCCCATTCCTCTACCAGCGTGGCTCACAACTGACGGGTGGGCGTTGGCGTTGGCGCATGAGGACGTGGTGAAAGACGTGACTGCTGTGCATGTGCTGATTACGATGCAAAGCATGTCCAAAAGAAACAGGCAGTGCGACGGCTACAGCCGTTATGAAATAAATAAATTCGCAGCTGCGAATAAGGACGACCGTTAGCTGTAGACGACTGAAAATTTGTGCCGCACCGGGACTCGAATCAATGTCCAAAGGAATTTTGCATCGTAATCAGAATAACACAGGCGCTGCAGTATCGTATTTATCTGCCGATACCGAGCCTGCCACTTTCAAGTACAGCGTCTGACCTGTAGGAGAATATACGGGGGTCACTCCAAAAGAAATGCACACTATTTTTTTTTAAATCCATCTTTTATTCTACATGTTTGAAAGTTTTACAGTGTGCAGATACATACTTTAGGAACAATATTTTCATTTTTCCACATAATTTCCATCCCTCTCAACTGCCTTACGCCATCTTGGAACCAGCGCCTGTATACCCGCACGGTAAAATTCTGGACCAGCCTGTTGGAGCCACTGTTTGGCAGCGTGCACAAGGGAGTCATCATCTTCAAACCTTGTTCCACGAAGAGAGTCTTTCAGTTTCCCAAAGAGATGAGAGTCACATGGAGCCAGGTCAGGACTGTAAGGCGGGTGTTTCAGTTTTGTCCATCAGAGTTTTGTGATCGCTTCCATGATTTTTTGACTGACGTGTGGCCGTACATTGTCGTGCAACAGCAAAACATCCTCATTTTGCCGATGTGATCGATCACGACTCAGTCGAGCTTGAAGTTTCATCAGTGTCGTCACATATGGATCAGAATTTTTGGTGGTTCCACTTGGCACGATGTCCACAAGCAAGAGTCCTTCGGAATCGAAAAACACCGTAGCCATAACTTTTCCAGCAGGAGGTGTGGTTTTGAATTTTTTTTATTGGGAGATATTGCATGATGCCACTCCATTGATTGCCTCTTCGTCTCTGGTGAAAAATGACGGAGCCATGTTTCATCACTTGTCACAATTCTTCCAAGAAATTCATCTTCACCATTCTCGTACTGTTCCAAAAGTTCGCTGCATACTGTTTTTCTTGTTTCTTTGTGAGCCACTGTCAACATCCTGGGAACCCACCTGGCACGAACATTTTTTAACGCCAACACTTCCAGTATTCTGCAAACACTTCCTTCCCCTATCCCAACGTAGCGTGACAATTCGTTCACTGTGATGCGTCTGCCAGCAGTCACCAATTCGTTAACTCTCTGCACATTGTGTGGAGTGTGTGCAGTACGAGGCCTGCCGCTGCGAGGACAGTCCCCAATATTGCCGTGCCCGCTTTCATCACGTAACCTGCTTGCCCACCGACTAACTGTACTGCGATCGACAGCAGCATCTCCATACACCTTTTTCAACCTCTTGTGGATATTTCCCACTGTCTCGTTTTCACAGCACAGGAATTGTATGACAGTACGTTGCTTCTGACGAACGTCAAGTGTAGCAGCCATCTTGAAGACATGCTGTAACGGTGCCACTCACGGGAACAAGTTGAACTAAGTTTGAAAACAAGCGGGAAGGATGTATCTACACACTGTAAGACTTTCACACATGCAGAATGAAAACCGTATTTTTACAAAAATAGTGTGCATTTGTTTTGGAGTGACTCTCATACATAATGGATGTACGACTATAGGTCGTAAATGCGTGGTTGATGACATATGGAAGTTTGGGTGTGGCCGTGGCTATCCAGGTGGCTTGTTGACGTTTACCGTGAAGCCTGTGGTACGACGCCTATACGCTATGGGCAGGGTCAGCGAGAGATCCCGGCAGTGACTTACTTGATGGGACTCGGGTTTGGTATCGCGGTGGTGCACTGTTGTGTTTTGGGGTTTTCCTGCTGCGAGGGCATGTATAGGTTCTTGTTACTGGCCATTGAAATTCAGATGTGTCTATGGCGTGACGGAGGAAATGTGTGATGCTCGCCGCTGTTGCATGTGAAAACGCTTCGTCTGCCTTGTGTCTGAGCAGGAAATTAGCTGATACGACGGGGACGTCTTGCTCTCACGCGTTGTTGAATATATTTCGGAATTACTGAATGGTGAAGATATCCCACGTGTAAACCAAATGAACCTATTTGCGCCATACCAAGGTACTGTTTTATTCTGCTTAAATCTGTGTCAGTTATATGTGCATTTATATGCCCTTCTTTAGTTTCAGAAATTATAGAAGTGTGTAAACAGAGAGCTATGTGGAAAGGATGTAAAGTTGATACCCATCCAATAAGTGAATACACTCTCTGTATCACTAAAGGTGCCTTTCGATACCAGCACCTACCTTGGGTAATAAGTGTTATTCGGAGGTTGTCATGATACTGTAAGTAATTATTATACACAAAATTGGTTATTCTGATGATACTAAATTGGAGATGTAAGGTCGGTTGTGTGCCGCTGTAAATTGCTATTGTCTCCTCTGTGTGGCAGCCTAGCATTGTCAGTGGCTTCAATCATTATTGCTGTCATATTTCGAGTTTTGTATTCGCGGGTTTGCTTAAGCTGACACGGTTGAGTTGTAAGACCTATAAACAGGCGAGTCAAACTGAGTATTCTATGAGCTCAAGACGATATTCTATTACGTGGTATCTTAGTTTGTTATAGGTTAGAAGTATTTTACGTGTTATTAATATTCTGCTGTTTGCTTTGTCTAAAGAGGAGCTGCTTCTGTGAAGTAGTCATTTATATTTTATTAATGTGTTACGCGTTGTGCCTTTTCATGTTAATTGTTTTTTTAAGAAGCTACAAACGACTCCGTGTATGTTGCAGGTAGCTGAAACTGACGTGTTCACGAGGGTCGCGTCCTCACGGGGTTGATAGTGGGCCCTTTTACTACGGCACATCCGGCTATCCTCCTTCAGTACATTTTTCTCGCTTATATTGTTACTACGTTTGTCGAGTGGAATTAGGGCTTACTGTAATCACCTTATATGTTGAAGTTAAATATCTCCCTTGCCAGGGCGCGAACCTTCGTGGATATAGTCGTATTCTCATCTGTAAAGATTGATAGTGTTAATCATTTCTTCTCGTCACATGTATGATTATTTATCTTGTTATATTTAATGCAGTGAGCAATTTGCAGGGGGGGAGGGGTGGATTCCCCGTCCCCACCCCCTCAGCATCAGACCATCCCCTTCTCTGGTTTTAGTTTATGTATCCCAACTTGGGATGTTTATTTCCCACGCACTGGAGTAAAACTTTACATATAATTTAAATTTGTGGAGTCGAACACTGAAAGTTTTTAATACAGTCTTACTATTAATACTATTAATATGTTTGCCTATTAATTTTGAAAAAGTGTTGTGTAGTATTTAAGCATTTCAGAACATTTAGAACTAAATCATCATTCTCATATTGTCATTGTTACTTTCGTCTAAGGTGCGTCATCCGTTTACTTGCGAGCTTGCGAGGGAAGCACATAGTGTGGCAGTCACACCGCAGCAGTCGTACCGCTGAGCTGGGAGAGCTGGGGGCTGAAAGTCCCACCCCGGGCCCTGACACACGCTGGTGACCGGCCCGGCACCTCTGCGAACATTTACGGCTAGGCCACCTTTAGGCAACTGTATGGCGCGCGGACTAACGCGCCTGGGACGAAAGCACAAAGTAGTGCGAAGTGAGCAACGGTACCTACCAGACGGGATCGGACAGTCTGACCTCGCTAGCCGCGAACCACGTGGGTGGAGCTTAACACAGGCTCCCCAGCATCGCGTATTCCAAATTAATTGGTGCCGTTCGTTCGTTGCCTCGTGTCCGCCAAACACACGGCGATCTTCACACGTCCCCGCTTCAGTAGCTTCATTAGTGAGTTGAGTGCGTCCGGGCCTGTAAGAACTACGGAATTTCAGGATGTCATTCAAACAAAGCATAATTTCTGATTTCCTTAAGAGCAGTGCATTACCTGATACGTGTACAAACTCTGACAGTCAGGATACTAACAGTGGTACTAAAAGAGTTAAAAACGACAGCGAATGTAAGAAAGAAAACGGTAATGATGGTGCTAATACAGGGGAAGAGACTGAATCTCAGGTGACTGAAAACTGTGACACGTCTCAAGGTAGGAATGGGAGTAACAGTAGTCTTGAGATTATCGTAGGAAATTGTGTTACCTTATCACGTTTTCAAAACTGGCGAAAGGCTAAGCCGTGGCTGTCCGTAAATGACAAAAACTTAGTAATATGCACAGTGTGTTCACAAGTTCGTGTACTTAAGATGGAAAGCAGTGAACGTGTGCATATCGATAACGCGTTTTTAGCTGGTGTTTCTGCTAATAACGCCAAAAAACGAAATGATAATATCGGGGATCATGCAAAGTGCAAATCACACATGAAGTGCGTGCAAATCATGAGTATAAAAGAAAAGACCAGTTTAGAAAAATGCGTGGGTTAAAGTGAAAAGTTGTGGGGAAAGCAGCATCAAGAAAAGTAATCGCAACTGCTTCGTTGTTCAGACCTGCATATGTAATAGCTAAACAGAAATTATCATTCAAATCGTATCCTGCAGTAATCGAACTACAAAAGCTTAATGGCTTATCAGTCGGTAATATGATTCATTCTGACCATGCATGCCGAAATATCATTATGTTTGTAGGAGAAGAAATGAAAAAGTATCTTGCTCACTTCCTTGTACAATTGGGTACAAACTTTAGTATCATGATGGATGAAAGTACAACGTTTTCCAATAAAACTTGTTTAATAATATATTTACGTTTGTCCTTTCAGGGAGTTGCTTGCAATTATTTTTTTGACATTGTTGAATTAGAAAGGGGGACAGGAGAATGCATTTTCAGCACACTGTTAGCACCTCCTGAAAAGTATGGCATTACAAATGATGTACTAAAAAATCACCTTGTAGGTATCGCAACAGATGGTGCCTCAACAATGCTTGTACCTTACAAAGGCGTAGCCGCTCTACTGCTTATTCATTTACGTAAGGATTTGTATGAACCACAAAATGGAATTAGCTGTCCACGATGTTATGAATGATGTAGCAGATGTATACCATATTCAAGTTTTTTCAGATTCCTTATATTCTGTGTTTTCTCGAAGTCCCAAAAATCAGGGACTACTACAAGGTGGTTTAAAAACAAGAATTATCCTCGCAGCTATTAAAACTAGGCCGTATTTTTCGCGTACGTTCGGTTGCTTCCTCATTTAATATTGTTCGAGCTCTTCTTGAAAGTCACAGTTCTCTTGTCCATCTTTTTGAAAAACTGAGACATGATGGTTCCAGATCAACTCAGGAGAAATCTAAATTTCAAGGTTTACTGCAACATATCACAAAGTGGTTGCTTGTAATGGAGTTAGTTATGCGTCATGAGGCCCTAGAAGTTCTACAAGTATTATCACTCTTAATGCAGAACAGAAATTTTTCAGTCCTTAAAGCAAAACAGGAAATTGACGTGGCTATAAGAACTCTTGAAACACTGAAAACAAATGACTCGCCACGAATTAGGATGATAGTACAAGAGTTGGAGGAAAAGCGCACATTCAAAGGGGTATTAATTAAAGAACCATCTTGTGATGAATATAACAAATGGTTCAAATGGCTCTGAGCACTATGGGAGTTAACTTCTAAGGGCATCAGTCCCCTAGAACTTAGAACTACTTAAACCTAACTAACCTAAGAGCATCACACACATCCATGCCCGAGGCAGGATTCGAACCTGCGACCGTAGCGGCCGCGCGGTTCCAGACTGTAGCGGATGAATATAACAGATTTCAGACATTTCAGAAGAATTTTTTTTTCAGTCTTTGGTATACAATATAAAAAACCACTTTGAGGACCTCGATTTCTTTTCGGATGTAGCCGTATTAAATTCAAATACATGGCCTTCAGATGATTATGAACGTGTGTTTTATGGTGACATGTCAATTTCTCGCTTGTGTAATAAGGTGGATTTTAAATTACGCGAAAGCACGTGTGCGTCACTAGTTAAAGATTTTCGAATCTGTAAAGAAAATCCTCAACACATGCTCAATTCTGTGAAGGAACTTGTGAAAGTAGTCGAAGTTATACCTATATCTACGGCTGAAAGTGAACGCGGATTTAGTGCCAAGAATTTAACACTGACTGATCACAGAAATCACTTACAAATTCCGACGCTTTCAAATCTACTTTTCATTTCAATAAATGGACCTCCACTGCATTGCTTCGATGCAGAAAAATTTGCGGCAAGGTGGATCAAGTCTCAGCACCATAGCGCCCTTGACAAACCAATAGGCAAACCCTCGAATTTTCAGGAGCAGTCTCATTCATCTCGTCTCTTCAACTAAACTCTAAGTTAAAATTGACAATTATATACTGTAGTACTAGCTGAACCGGCCACACTTTGCTGTGGCTTTGTCATACTACGACGATTTAACAAATTAACATTCACTTATAATTTCTGGGTGTTAAAATTAAGCACAAAACAACACAAAAATTTTAATTTTACATTTTATTCATCTCATATTTTAGTATATTTGAGTATCGTATATTACATGAATCATTTACAAAGTTGTTAATTAACAACAAATGAAGATTTATTAATTTTACAAATGAGGTAAATAAACTCGGCATTGCCCGGATGTCGCTACCTTCCCCTTATGTCCATCTCCTTCTTTTCCCACTCCCCATCTTCTCCTGCCTTTCTCTCTGTCCATCTGCTTCTCTCCTCTATCACCTCCTATCCCCTCCATGACTCTCCCCTTCGCTAAGGTCAATTTCTCTCCCCCTCTGTCTCCTCCTCCCCTATCTTTCTGTCCCTGTGATATCCAACATTTACATATTGAACGCAGTAATTTGCGTCTACAGTTGCCGTAAGGACAATGATGAATATTTTTTTTTTTTTTTTTTGTAGTTGATGTATTCACTTCCAGCATTCGGATGACAAATAATTTGCACATGTTTGCCCTATATGGCTCCTACGCACTGGGGGAAATCCCACTTCACTTCGAAATTTCTGCCATCTGAAGGGATCTGAAAAGTAAAACATACTCATTAGTTTCCCTATTTTTTCAGACTGATGACACAGAGGATACAATATCAAATGATGACGGCGATGTAGCTCCTGAAGAACATGTACCTCCCACATATGTCAAGTACATATTTTCAAATGTTCTTTTTAAAGCGGCCTGGGGGGAGTATGAACAGCAATTCCGAGCATCGAAACATTGGTTGCAAAACCTAGCTGTGTCTTGTCCTTTGGTTTTCATTTTCGTTGTTAGCTGCATGTGCAAGTACCAAGTAGGCCGCCGCTGCGATCACTTTATCATCCATTACACTGCAAGACCGACACACGTGTGACACAAATTCTGTTGCTTTGGTATAAATTAACATGCCGCATGCAACATACGCCGTAAGGTGTTGCCTGTTGTAGCACGCTACAAGACGACGCACGCCACATTTCCGTAGCATGCCACAATGTTGCAGGACGTCGCCCCAGCGTAAACGAGGCTTTAGAGCCAGGTCTGTATCGTATGGTGGATGAGATGTGTTCCGTACGAAACTAAAACCTGCAATCAGATCCAAACGTCGTGGGAAACTGTGAAGAGGTGTCATCCTGCAGCAAGATAACGCTCGCTCACATTCTGCCAAACGGACAGCCGACGCAATGAAGGAGATGAGATTCGAGGTTCTGGAACATACAGTCCAGACCTGGCTCCAAGCGATTTTCACATGTTTGGATCCTTACCAGAAGCACTACAAGAAAGAAGATTTGAAAGTGATGCAGGCTTCATTGCTGCGGTGCAAAATTGGTTACAGGTGCAACCGAAAAACGTATTTTCTGATGAAATAAAAAAAAAAAACCTCGTAAAACGTCAGGAAAACTGCATTGAAGTCCAGGGAGGTTACGTAGAAAAGTAACGCATGTTTCAGTTTTCTATCATCAGAATAAGTACAGCTTTTCACAAGTGTGTCTTTACTTTTTGAATTCCCCTCGTCTAGCTGTATGTAGATGATTTTGTAAACAAGCTTTACCTATAATGTACTGTTAAAGATATAACAAGGGATGGCTTTTCTGATAGTGCATACGGGTGAATAGTGAGTGTCAGTATAATGTAAGTGTTAGCGAATTGGGATGTTATATTCTCCTCTTGTGGAAACAAATTTAAGTGATTTTATTCCTTTTTTAAGTAGCCTTTAGATGCGTACGTTTTGCCACCATGTTTGGTGTTTTTATGGGTTCCACTTTAATTAAAATTACAATAAAAGTAAATTTGGCAACGGAGGGTTTCGTGTATTTATTAGTTGCCGAGTGGATCCTAAGTTAAGTGCAGGAACATCTTCAAAGTAGCTTCAATATGTTACAAAACACGTAAATTTATACGCAGCAGACTTTTAAGCCAGGACAGACGGAGCCTGTAAATCCCATTCTGAAAAGATAAGATCACTTTAGTTGTAAGTTCTTTTTTATAGGCAGGACTGGTTTCGCAACATTTTAGCAATGAAATCATGTCATGTTCCTATCGAGAAAAAGGAATGGTATGACCGAGGGTTCATTGGCAGCAATTTTCCCCTAGTTTGTGGACTTCAGACGTAAAATAACATAGAGGCTCACGGTATCATGTCATGTCTGACGTCCGCTACCTAGCGAAAGGTTTATGACGGTGGGCCATGGGTCTTCCCGCTCTCTTTTCTCGATCGGAACATGATTTTATTACACATGATTATGCACCTAAATGCTGCGAAATTGGTCATGCCTATAAATAAAGAGTTACAGCTAAAGCGATCTTATCTTTATACAACATAAATCTGTGGAACTAAAAATATTTACATGTGCTGCACAAAAGACAATCTCAAGTCTGACAAGAACAAAAACATTAGAAAATTCCGGAAGCTGCTTATGCGCACTCCTCATTGTTATTCTAATATTGGTCACTAGATTGAAACACGGGAACATTATGCGTCGCTAGGTACGCTATCGTCAAGGTTCAACATTTTCGCCTACAACATCGTAATATTTTCAGTATTGTACCTCACTCTTTGCGAGTTCCACTAGTATAAATGAGCATTGAG
Source organism: Schistocerca serialis cubense (assembly GCF_023864345.2). Taxonomy (NCBI): domain Eukaryota; kingdom Metazoa; phylum Arthropoda; class Insecta; order Orthoptera; family Acrididae; genus Schistocerca; species Schistocerca serialis. Next base: position 466,639,827 of record NC_064646.1, on the reverse strand, counting down.
GATGAACATGTTGACTCAATGTCTCCTACCGCAGATACAACTGGGGCACGAACACACAGCCGCACTCAACTTTTCGACAGAATGCAGCGTAGCCGTCTTTCGAGACAGTGTTGTTACTTCACAAGCAGTTCGACTACACAAGATTATCCGGTATGTGAGGCGTACCGGTTTTACGTGGGATAGCCTGTACCTGCAGCATTTTACACAGTTGATCTTTCGCGTAGTCCCTGCCGGCTACAAGCTTTTATTGGAAACAAAACTCGTAATCTGCAACACACCTTGTAGCTAATGTTTTTGTTCAAATAACGGTAACTGCAACCCCATTGCAATACCTGAAAGAATTCTGTGTGTGGGGTTTGGGCCCGTGCCATAGATTTTTCGTGAAACTTTCAGGTGAAATCGTAACAAGTGTTTCTCGTTAATTTGTAATTTAATTACGATTATCCTTAATACAGAGCTATTCAGAAAGAAGGGGCAGATTTCAAACATTGCTTCCAAACTACGAAAGACAGAAACACAATTCCAACATTTCTGGAAATAGAAAAGTTTAAATTTTTATGCGTTCAATGTGAACACCATGTGTTTCTAGACATATATCAAACCGGTGGCTCATTTCATGCCACACGCGAAGCAACTGGTCTCTCGTCGAATTCACAGCCTCAACAATGCGATGTCACACACTTTCAAGAGGACCAGGCATTGGGGGGTAAAAGCGCGGTCTTTTACACAACCCCACAGATAAAAGTCACAAGAATGAGATTTTCACTCTGCAGCGGAGTGTGCGCTGGTATGAAACTTCCTGGCAGATTAAAACTGTGTTGCGGACCGAGACTCCGCTGCAGAGTGAAAATCTCTTTCTGGAAACATCCCCCAGGCTGTGGCTAAGCCATGTCTCCGCACTATCCTTTCTTTCAGGAGTGCTAGTTCTGCAGGTTCACAGAAGAGCTTCTGTAAAGTTTGGAAGGTAGGAGGCGAGGTACTGGCAAAAGTAAAGCTGTGAGGACGGGGCGTGAGTCGTGCTTGGGTAGCTCAGTTGATAGAGCAGTTGGCCGCGAAAGGCAAAGGTCCTGAGTTCGAGTCTCGGTCCGGCACACAGTTTTAGTCTGCCAGGAAGTTTCAAAAGGCACAAGGTCTGAGATCTGGAGGTGTGGGAGGCCATCTTCTGCTCCTCCTCTTCCAATCCGACGTCCTGGAATAGTGTCATTTAGAAAAATGAGGCGAGATACCATCTTGTATGAACATCAAGTCATCTCAATCGTCTTCAAGTTGAGTAAATAACCAGTTTTGAAGTATGTTTAGATAGGTTAGTCCTGTCATATTGTTCTCCATGAGGAAGAAAGCGACAGCCCCAATACGGCCGTGATTGGAACGCGTGCCCGGATTGTCCACATTTTAAACTGTTGTCTGTTCAGGAACGTTGGAGTTATGATGCTACCTTCTGTAATTGGGAAGATATAAATATCTGAAATTTTTTCCTTCTTTTTGAGTATCTCTGTACAGTGTTTACAGGTCACGTAGCCGTTTGGATTGTCGCTGGCCGCCGTTATAAGCCCGGCGGGCCAGTCACGTTATCGCTCTGCGCCCTTTCTTCATTTCCTTTGCGACGTTGCTGTAACTCTCGCATTAACTCGGTAATTACTTTTTAGGCTTCTTGAATTTCTTTTGTGACGAGCTTTACTCTGACAACCGTTTAAAAAATTCCGAGCATATTTACGGCTCACATGACGCGACATCCTTAATTACACTGACGGAAAAAAATCGCAACACCCAAAAGTAATTACTGTAGAATAATGAAAATTATTGCGTTGACGTCTCTAGGTAATATACAAAAATGATTAACATCTTCAAATTTTGTAGCTTGTTGTCCTCAGTTGCATGTAACATTACGGTATGTTCATAATTTTTTCTTTTGGACCGTCTAACTGCAACTGAATGAAACACAATTTTCGTGATATTCGCGTCACCTTTATTCTTTGCAAGGCATCTTCAGTGGCTTGGAATATGTAGATATTTTTACTATTTAATTTACGTATATAATACTTTTTGCGTGTGTATGAAATCGTATTTGTTTTGCTACGATTTCTTTGTTGTGCGTGCTTGCTTCTGTGTGTGTGTGTGTGTGTGTGTGTGTGTGTGTGTGTGTGTGTGTGATCAGAAGGCAGGAGGAGAGAGAGAGAGAGAGAGAGAGAGAGGGGGGGGGGGGAGACAGAGAGAGGAAGATATGTATTTATTTTAATGTGACTGCATGTGCAAGTGGGATGATTTTTATCTTATCATTTATTTTATTAAGTGTAGTAGCGAGTCTGTACTGATGTGTGTTTGCTCATTTATCAGTTGTTTGTCTTCAGCAATGGCTTCCTGGATGTGGAAGTTTTTTTGCATTTGTATAAGATATTTGTCATTGTTGTTTATTCTGATTATTTTCATATCTTTTTCAATGTTTGTAGGATGGTGGTTACGGCATTTCAAGTGCTATGCAAACGCGGAATGGCTTGTTTTATTATTCCAACACCTGATGTGTTTTTTGTAACGTGCATTAAAATTCCTACATATCATGCCTATCTATATTGAATCACAAGTTTCACAATTTTGATCCTCGGAATTTATCCCTCACACACACACACACACATACACACATACATTCACACTCAAACAAATCACAGATATCCGAAAGATTACACTGGAAAGTTGGCAGTGACTTCGATGTTTGGCAATAACATATGACAGTCGGTAACACAAACCAAAACATAGTTCCTACTGCTGTGAAGTTTGGAAAACAAAAATCGAAATGGTAATTACAAGAAGAAGAATAGTGGCAAAAATGGAACAAAATCACAACACGTAGAACATCATCCAAGGATTTAAAGATTAAAAACGGTCTTGATCGCAACATTTTATTTTTATTGGAGTGATCGGTTTCGATTCTATTTAAGAACCATCTTCAGACTCCAGAACGGTGGGTGGACTCCGTGGTGCAAGTTGTGCCGACCCTCGACGCTGGAATAACTGATCAGTGTTTTCAAAAATTTTATCATCCAAGGAACCTGTAAGTAGAATTTAAAATATTAGTACATCATAGAAAAACTAACCACTAGAACCCTTTATAACCTATATATACATGGTTCCAAAACGTAAACTAAATAGTAAAAATATGTGCATATTCCAGGCCACTGAGGGTGCACTGAAAAGATTAAAGGCAAAACGCACACGGCACGGAAACTGTGTTTCATTCAGTTGTAGTTAGACCATTTAAAATTATCATACTGTAACAAGTGATTAATATTGCGACATCACAGGTTAATACAAGTGCAAGATAAACCATTGCGAATGTGAAATGCTGATACATTAACAAGCTTTGTCACCCCCAGAATGTTGAGTGCAAGCAAACGTGGATGCATGTGCCGGATGGTAGATTATGGGATGCAGTTCCGTGCCAGTTGCACTTCGTCAGCCAACACAGCGATGGTTAATGCTGTTTGTGGATGACGCTGGAGTTGGCGTCTGACGGGACCCCATATGTGCTCGACTGGAAAGAGATATGGTGATTGAGCAGGCGAAGGCATCATGTTGACACTCTGTAGAGCATGTTGGATTATAACAGCGGTATCTGGATGAGCGTTATCCTGTTGGAAAACACGTCCTGGGATACTGTTCATGAATGGCAGTACAACCGGTGGTATCACCAGACTGACGTACAAGTTTGCAGTCAGGGTGCGAGGGACAACCACGAGAGCGCTTCTGACCAATACTTGGCCATCACTGGCACCGATTCGTAACCAGCTTTCGTCAGAAGACATAACACACCTCCATTCTTCCGTCCAGAGAGCTGTTGCTTGACACCACTAAGTCGAAAATGGTGGTAGTTTGGGGTGAGTGGAATGCATGCTGCAGGGGCTCTGGCTCGGAGCTGGCCATGAAATAACCGATTCGTAACAGTTCTTTGTGTCACTGTGATGCTAAGTGCTGCTCAAGATGGTGCTGAAGATGCAATGCGATGCGCCAGGTCCGTACACCGAATACGATGGTCTTCCCTCTCGACATTGCCACATGGCCACCCGACTCCAGTCTTCTTGTGACCGTACATTCTCGTGACCACTGCTACCAACAATCACATAGAATGGCTACACTCCCACTACATCTTTCTGCAGTATCGCGGGAGAAACATCCAGCTTATCGTAGCCCTATTACACAGCCTCTTTCAAACGGTGTGAGGTGTTGATAATGGTGTCTTTGTTCGCCTTAAAGGCGTTCTTGAATAACAGCAACTCACCACGTCCAATCTTTACAGTGTGTACTTGAAAGAAACATGATTTGCATCGTCATGGTGAAAGTACTAGCGCCGCTCTTATAGGACTGGCACGAAATTTAAATAGACATCGTCCTTCAGGCGTAGGAACACACCTATCAGCTTTCATTTACGTCACACAATTCTTTCTTAGAGTCCCCTTTATGTGTGCTGAAGTCTTTTTCTCAAAAGACAAAAATTATTCCGGTATAGTAAGGTTCTTTTCAAAATGTGAAAAACTGGTCGGAGGTACAACATGGTCATGTTCACAGGAATAAATATTCTATTCAAATTTAAAACAGTTGCAGTCGAGAAACTCTTGCCCATACTGTATTTTTTTACTACAAACCAAAGTCAGTAAGTGAAATCAAACTAAGAAGAATTGTTCTCAAAAACCAGTTCCAAGTTAACATCTTGGAACAGAAGCTATTGACAATTAATAAAAATTTTCATTTTCAAGACAGGCGAAATCGTTAAGACATTGTAGAAACACAGTTCATTTGCAAATATCACGTATTCAGTCGTAGAAAAGGCCTTTAGTTTCAAGGTACAAGATGGTGCACGAATGGCAAAATATGGTTTAACCATCCACAAGTTATGTAACTAATTTTAAACAGAATTTTACTCACCATAAAGCCCTATTACTGTAGAAGTAACAATTTCCTTCAAACAGTTTTTATGTATTGAACGGCACTTAAATATATAGAGCTCTTAATATTTACATACGCTGCACAAAACACAACCTCATGTCTCACAACGCAAAAAACAGTATAAAATGCCAGAAACTGCTTATGGCGGTCTGTATTGCGGCTTCCTTTATGTGATTCTAAAACCGCTTACCAGACTGAAGCACCAACCTGGAAACACCATGTTTTCCTAGGTACACTATCCTCTAAATCCAACATTTTCTTCTCCTTTTTGAGAAATGAAATGATCGGCAACATGCCCCAATTTACGCTCTACGTTTATAATAAAGAAGTAAGAAAGCGATCGTAAGGTGTGGGAATAAGTTCAGCTCAGTCAGCGAATATATTGAGAAATTGCTCAGCAACTGTAACATTTCCAATTCATATTCACACAAGTACGTTTCCTTTCTTTGTCGAGAGCTTCGTAATACTCTATCACATTGCTCCTCCAACAGTGACCCACACATCCCTTCAAGACTTCACGGTGTGAAGTGCTGCTCACTACAAGCAGCCTTGCCTTCCGTCCTGACGGGTAGGTGGGTGAACGAGGGACTTTCCGCTGTGGAAGTGGACAGTTGTGCTGCCATGATCCGTGGCTAGCTGGTGGCGGTAGTCACCAGCCATCGCTTTCAGAGTTCGCTGCGGAGTTCCTACGGCATTGTTTTCTATGTCGCTCGGTCGCTCATCAGAAGCGACATCTCATTCTAGCCCACGCAGAAGCGCGCGCACACACACACACACACACACACACACACACACACGTGACCAGTGTTTGCATCTCAAATGAAATCGGTAGTCATTCACAGTGTAAGTTCTACGAAAAAAAAAAAAAAGAAAGGCATCACGAAGAAATCATCCGAATGGGACGGAAATCGGTAGTTGTGATGTATATGTATAGGCAAACAAATGATTACAATTTCATAAAAATTGGATGATTTATCGAAGAGAAAGAGCTTCACAAACTGAGCATTGAGTAAGTTAGTAACGCGTTGGTCCACCTCTGGCACTTATCAAAGCAGATCCTCGGCTTGGCATTCATTGATAGAGTTGTTGGATATCGTGCCAAATGCAGTCCAACTGGCGCGTTAGAACGACAAAATCGCGAGCTGGTTGGACGGTCCTGCCCGTAATACTCCAAACCTTCTCAATTGGGGAGAGATCGGACGACTTCGCTCGCCAAGATAGGATTTGGGAAGCACGGGCACGAACACAAACACAAGCAGCACAACCTCTCGCTGTGCGCGGCCGGGCGTTATCTTGCTGAAGTGTAGGCCTAGGACGGACTGCCGTGAAGTGCTAAAGCAACGGGCCATCCAGAGGTGGAGCAGCGCGTTACTGACTTGCTCAATTTGTCAACTTCTTCCTCGTGACTAAATCATCCGATCTTTCAGAAACTGTAATCATTTGTTTGTCTATACATGTACAAACCGATTTCTGTCCCATTCGAAGAAGTCCTTGGTGGTTCGGTGGTTCGTCGTTTCCTTCTTTCTTTTCTCTCTCTCTTTTTTGTTTTTTTGTTTTGTTTTTTTGGAATTAATCAGTCAACTCAAACAAATAAACTCACACAACAGACACTCACAGCAAACGGCGTACAATTACTGCCTACTTGTCAGTGGCCGACTGACCCTGTACACAACTTGGGCTACCGTTATATATGCCACCTTGCCACCTCTTCAAGACAAAATCCAGAAAGAAAAAGCACCGCTCATAAATTTTTTGATTGGTATAAAAACAGTTTAATTTTGTGGCATAAATGCAATGTAGTTTTGCAGCATTTCCCTGAATACACCAAGTAGCTTATATGAGTTTAACATCCATAAAAATAATAATGTTTTTTACGAGCCGATGTACAATATGATTTTGACTTCTGTCCCACCTCGCTAGCAGCTGAAGGACGTTGTGAATATCGTCTTGGAAACTCAACTGCCATGATGTTGTATGACAATACTGGTAGCCGAGGTGCAGAACAGTTTGACCCTGACGGGAATTACGTAGAGGTCACCGTATCAGCATCAGATTCAAAGTGTAGACATGTAAATTTTGCATGCAGCTGCGAGTGCAGTGTGCAAAAAATGCACGGCAAGCGAGGACGAATAAATTGCTGTTATAGCCTACAAAGGCGGGGGTGAGGACCTGAGGCGAGTCCCCAAGGCCAGTGTAAAATTGTCTCGAGGCGTTCGTTACTCGATCCACGTGCTCCAGTAGCTCGTTTGAACGCTGTTGCAGGTGTCGCGACTCCAGTTCAAGAAGATGGTGAGCGCCGAATTCGCCCAGATCATGTCGCTGCACGCCGGCGAGGCGTACGCCATGCAGAACATCACGCGGACCGACCGCCTGGGACTGCTGCTCTCTGGAAAGGTGAGCCGTCGCCTGCACCAGTTAGGACAAGACCTACCAGGCGTGCGTGTAGACTAACTGGAGCTGCTGCTGTCCGGAAAGGTGAGGCGTATCTCAGCTCCTGAAGGAGGACTACAGAACATCACGCATGTAGACCAACTGAAACCACTGCTGTGTGCCAAGGTAAGGCATCAGATACGTCTCATCTTACGTCTGTAACTTACGCTGGAATGCAATTTGGGTGTAGGTCTATGCTGTCGCACAGAAAGGTGAGGCATCTATTGCCCCATTCCTCAGGTCCCCAACTCACGGTGTGGTTGTTGTTGTTTTCTTCAGTCCGAACACTGGCTTGAAGTACGTCTCCATTCTACTATATTCTCTGCAAGCCTCTTCATCTCCGAATAACTACTGCAGTCTGCATCCTTCTGAATTTCCTTACTGTATTTATCTCTTGGTCACGCTCTACGATTTTTACTCTCACACTTCCCTCCACTATTAAGCTGGTGATCCCTTGATGTCTCAGTGTGTGTCCTATCAGTCCAGATGTGCCACAAATTTCTTTTCTCCCCAATTCTGTTCACTTTCTCCTCATTAATTACAAGTTATACAGATCTAATGTTCAACATTTTTCTTCTGTAGCACCATGTTCCGACAGTTTATGTTCTCTTCTTGTCTAAACTGCTTATCGTCCATGTTTCTATGTCATACGCGGCTACACTCTGTACAATTACTTTCACAAAAAAGTTCCTGACACTTGGATCTATATTCGAAGTTAACCAACTTCTCTTCTCCAGAAACGTTTTTCTTGTCGTTGTCATTCTATATTTTATATCCTCAACTTCGGCCATCAGTAGTTATTTTACTGTCCGATTAGCAGAACTCATCTACCATCTTGGGTCTAGTTTCCTAATCCAATTCCCTCAGCATCATCCTTTTTTATTCGTCTACGTGCCAGTATCCTTGATTTACTTTGCTGATTTTCATCTTATCTCCTCTTTTCAACACTTATTAGTGCTTTTCTGTCTCTGACAGACCTACAACATTATCGGCAAACCTCAAAGGTTTTATTTCTTCGCCCTGCACTTTAATTCCTACTCCAGATTTTTCTTTGCTCTCACTTACTGCTTCATCAGTGTATAGATTGAATAACATCAGGGATAGGCTACAGCCCTGTCTCACTCCCTTCTCAACCACTGCTTCCCTTTCATGTCCCTCGACTCTTACGACTGCACTTTCCTTTCTGTAGTTGTGAATAGCCTTTCGCTCCCTGTATGTTACCTCTGATACCTTCAGAACTCCGAAGAGAGTATTGAAATGCCTGGGCTAGCAGGACAGAACGGATTAGTTTGTGGAAAGGGGCCAAAATGAGTTCCTGTCCGTTGCACTCAACACACAAACTTTATTTATCAACACACAATATTACAACAAGGATCCAAAACACTCAAAACTTTAATCGACCTCCTTTGATTAACTTTAGATCGGCTGAAGGCCACATTCAAAATCCAAGACACAAGGCTTAAGCAAATTGAAATACAAGGTTCTTCTGGAGTTTTCACCCAAGAATTTTTCTAAATGTTCAATCTAATCGGCGGAAGGCCTTAGCAATTTAATTGTAATGGAACTGGGCTGGAGGTGGCATATTAAGCAATAAGAGGAGTTTCAATCAAAAGACAGAAGGCCTTATCTTAAAACATTTCATGCAAATTGGCCTGAAGGCCCCATCTTATGCCTTAAGGGCAAGAGAAGATTAATTTAAGAGATATTAAAACTCGGCTGAAGGCCGCTCATCAACAAATAATTTAACGGTTTAGGCCCTAGACGAAGAGTTTCTATTTTAAAGGGCAGAAGGCCATATGTTAAAACATTTCATACAAAATAAAGAATAACAATCTCATGCCTTAAGGGCAAGACAAGGACATTAACTTAAGAGATATTAATACTCGGCTGAAGGCCACATAATAACAAAATCTATTTAATGGCTTAAGGCCTAGAAACAGTTTCAATCTAAAAGGCAGAATGCCTTGTCTTAAAATCTCTCCAGTAAAATTCGGCTGAAGGCCCCATATAAAAATATAACAATCTTATACCTTAAGGGCAAGACAAGAACATTAATTTAAGAGAAATTGATAATCTGCTGGAAGCCACACATCAACCAAATAACTAAAATCCAAACATGGGCACAAGGAACAGTGCTCAGAAGCTTCGAAGGGTCAGCCTGGGATTGTAACACTAATGCCCGTTTGGGTGAGACAGGCAGCCTGTCCAACGACTTCTCAATCTGGAGGTAGCCCAACCGACATACAGCCGACCGACCAATCAACCAAATCAGCTCCACTCCATGCAACCAGCAAAACGACCACAAGATTTCAATACACGACACACAGAATGTTGGCGCCCACAACGACCAAAAACACCTCAGCTGGACAGCAAGAGCACGACAAGGAAAATACACTGCCTAAAATTACGTCAACGACTAGGGCAGGTAACTGGAACGTCAACGGCCACAAGGGAGAAGATACCGCTGGTCAACTTCAATAATAGGGAATAAATTAAGTTAAATTTCAGAGGAAGGCGTTTGGAATCTTAGCCGACTAAAATACACACACGTTGTTGCTCGTGAGAATGTCCCTAAGCCGACAACCAGCATCCTATGAAGAAATGTAAGCAGTTGAGGATCGCTAGTAAATTAAGTGAGGACTCAACTTTCATGTCCAAGGTTGGTGGGCGACGAACTTCGTAGCACACGCAAGCAGCACCTCACACTCCAACCATGCGCGCACGCCGCCAGCGGCTCCAGCCCGCGCGCCAGGGGCTTGCTTGCTGTCCTACGCCAACCGACCGACTGGACTGCTGGTCTGGTGCCCTACGCCAGCCGACCGACTGGACTGCTGGTCCGTCCGCGACAGCTGCTCCGTCGCAACTGCACTGCTGGTGCGTCTCCCACTGCTGCTGCTGCTGCTGGAAAACACTGGCAACACCTGCCAGGTGTGTGGGCAGTGTAAGCAGCGCAGCTGCTGTTCCTGCACTAACCTCAGGGTTGAACTGAGTGGCCTCTCTGTTTGAGCTACCCTGAGGGAGCCTCTCTGACCGTGGAGACGCTCTAAGTGGCGTTATCGACACCGCGGGAGATTGGCTACTCCCGCAGGAGGTCGGGCCAACGTGTTGTCGGCCTGTGGTGGACCTGACGGCCCAGCCCACGAATCAGGCGACTGCCAGAGTGTTCTGCAGTGTTGTAGATCACTCTGGCGATGTGTCGGAAGCGATCCCGCAGTAGCGGGACGCCTGCTTCCTCGTGAAGCAGCCTCGTCGGGTAGCGAGGCGGCTTGTGGAGGGAAAGGCGCAGCGCCCTGTTTTGGACGCCCTTTCGAAACTTCTGAGCACTGTTCCTTGTGTGTTATGTAGTAATTTCCCTGTTGGATTTTAGTTATTTGATTGATGTGTGGCTTCCAGCCGAGTATCAATTTCTCTTAAATTAATGTTCTTGCCTTGCCCTTAAGGCATGAGATTGTTATATTTTTATATGGGACCTGAAGCCGAATTTTACTGTAGAGATTTTAAGGGGACACAGTCGCGAGGGAACTCCCATAAGGAATCAATGCTAAAACGAGCAAACGTCAGGTACACTTTCTGAAGTAACTACTGGAGATAAAGACCTGAAACTTTTACAGTGTACAGCTGAAACATCATTCTCAAATCAAATAAAAATGGTTAATGTATTTTATATATTACATGAGTAATCTTTTTTTGTTCTATAAGACAAAAAATTAAAACTTTTCTAAACACCTTGGAGCTTGTAAATCTGTTCTTTTTATCACTACTGGTCTATTTTTTATCTAATTAATCATCGTTGTATTAACAAGAGATACTGTAAGTCTGATGTCTGTAGCAGTCATAGTTTTTGAGAAAAGTGTACCAGAAGGTCAAAAAATGTAGTTTTGAGAAAAATGGTATTAAAGTTTTACATGCAAGAAAGTAATGTACAATGTCATACAGACACACTTTTAAAACATTCCAGGGCTATACTGTGGCTCAGCTTCTTGATCTTTATCTTCTTTTCTTTGATCTTCTGGCTATCCTGGCCTCCTTGGTAGCATTTCCTGCGGAAATATCAGCATAACGGATACGGTCCATGTCGATATTTTTCAGTCCCCTTTCAGTATTGATACCAGCCTTTGTTCCCAAGAGTCTTAATACATCAGTCTTCTTTGACACACCAGCATTGAAGCACATCACTGCATCATGAACACCAAATTTTAGTGTTTCTTTTCTAACGAAAACAGTTTTTGGTAGCCTTATCCAAATGACAGAATTCAAACTTTCATTTGGGTTTTGAGTTTTTCCATGGAGACACTTTTTCAAGAACTCTTGTTGGCTAAGGTCTCTGAAAATGGGTTTCACAGCTAGCAGGATTTTTTCTGGAATTGAATGTTTGTGCTTATAGCTGGAAGATGTAGGTGGGTTGTTGAATTTGTATCGGCTGTCAGGTCCCCGTGGGCAAAGGTTATGTTGTGGTTCCTCATCTGTTGAAATTTTATGAAACAATATAGCCCAGATGGCTCTCCTCATTGCTTCTACAGTGTTGCAGTTATTTATAATGGCCATAGGATAATAAGTCTGGATCCTGTCTATTTTAGCCTTTGTCAGGCCCCCTTTACCACCTAACTTTTTTTCCTTACATATCTTTAGAAGTCGTGATCCCATTCTTTTTTATACATGTCCTATACATTCCAGTTTATTAATTTTGACTCTAGGCCCCATCACACCCGAGCTGGAGGCGACGGCGCATCTCGGCCGCGTTCGTGCTACGGGTGAACAACGCCGTGTCGTCAGCACAAAGTGCTAACTCCATGCGTGCCACCAGCGGAGCGTCGGCTGTGTAGAGGGAGTACAGCAGGGGGCCGAGAACCGAACCCTGCGGCACTCCCGCGCGAATCTGCCGATCGGTGGAGTCTCCGTCTGCTCGGACGTGGAATGTTCGTCCCGAGAGATAGGAGCGCAGCAGGGCCACGTGTGACGTTGGTACCCCGTGTACAAAAAGTTTATACGTGAGGCCGTCATGCCACACGCAGTCGAAGGCCTCGGAGACGTCGAGAAGCACCGCCCCGAGGTACTCCCGCTTCTCCAGCGCTCGCATTGCCTGCTCCACGAGGCGCAAACAGCTGCTGGGTGGTCGAATGGCCGCTCCGGAACCCGAACTGCTCCTCAGGGATGAGCTGATGGTGCGTGACGTGGCGTAGCAGCCACCCCACGTACAGCCTCTCAAAAACTTTTGAGAGGGACAGGAGCAGGCTGATCGGGCGGTAATTCGCTGCCTGGCGGGGGTCCTTCCCGCTCTTAGGAATGGCAACCACTTCCGCGTGTTTCCACGGGGAAAGGAAGGTCCCAGAGCGGAGTATGCTACTGAAGATGTCCGCCAGAGTCTGGTGTACCTCCAGCGGCAGCATCGTCAACAGGCAGTTGGTGACTCCGCCCGAGCCACCCGCCTTGGGATTGAGGCGACAGGGCTGCAAGTCGACTTCCTCCACCGATATCTCTTCGATCTCGTCGTTTTCGTTCCGCGCAGCGATGAAAACCGGCAACTGGTCCTCCACTAGGCGGACGTGGTCGACATCAACCACGCCCTCGATGGGTTGAAAATTGTCTGCAAACGTGTCGGCGGGGACGCTGGCCTTTGCTTCGGGCTCGCAGACAACGTTTGCACCCACTTGGAGAGGAGGAATGCTCTGGTGTCGACGAAGGAAGCGCCTGGCGGTCCGCCACGCGCTGCCGTCCGTCGTCGTGAGGGTGGCCACAAGGCCCGCCAAGTCCCGGTTTCTGTGCTCGTCCACGGCGGCCCGAATCTCGTGCCGCGCCCTGTTGAGGCGGCGTCTCGTCTCCAGCCGCGTGAGCTGCCACTCCAGAAAGAGGCGATTCTTGTGGGTGATCGCCTCCAGGATATGCGGCGGGAGTTGGCGCGACGTCTCTCGCGGCCGTCCTGGCCGCCTGGGAGTAGCCACCAACGCGGCTGCGAGTGTGTGGCGCGTGAAAAGGGCCAACGCCCCGTCGGCTCCTCCCACGTCCGGATCAGGCGCTCCCTCGAGGCGGTCTAAGACCTCTGCCCGGGAACGGGCCTCATCGATGCCGCGGAAGATGCGGCAGGCAGCCGGCAAGGACGCGCCGACGGCATCCGTGTTGAAGACGACTGGGAGGGGATCAGACGACAGGGCGCATCGGACGGCGGCAGACGTGAAGTGTCTGACACCTTTCAGTACAGCGGTGTCGAACACGTCGGGCTGGCCTCGGTGAGGAAAGACAGTGTGGTCGTAAGGCCCCAGCAAGATCGCGCCATGCCGTTGCGTGGCGCGAGGGAGGCGGCGGCCGCTGGCGTTGATGATGCGGATGTTCCATTCCGTATGTTTGGTGTTAAGGTCGCCCGCAATGAAAATCTTGCCCGCAGCTCGTGGTCGTGCGGTAGCGTTCTCGCTTCCCACGCCCGGGTTCCCGGGTTCGATTCCAGGCGGGGTCAGGGATTTTCTCTGCCTCGTGATGGCTGGGTGTTGTGTGATGTCCTTAGGTTAGTTAGGTTTAAGTAGTTTCTAAGTTTTAGGGGACTGATGACCATAGATGTTAAGTCCCATAGTGCTCAGAGCCATTTTTGAATCAAAATCTTCCCGCGCAACGCCAGTAGAGCATCGAAGTCAGCCTCCTGGAGCAGTCCCCTCGGCGGGCTTGTAGGCTGCAACGAAGGTGATGTCTGCTGCCGTAGTGGTAACAGTCACCCCAGTGGCTTCCACAGCGGCGAGGGGCGGAAGCTGCACTTCATGGTGTTTCAGGGAAGCCTCGATGTAAACGGCCGTCCCTCCGCCATGGGACAACCTGTCGGTGCGGTAGCGCCGATAATTGGCCATCTTTACATGTATCCCAGGCTTCAGGAAGGTCTCGCACACGAGGCAAATATCGATTGTCTCGTCGCGCAAGAACTCCCTGAATTCCCCTTGCTGTGGGAACAAGCTATTTGCGTTAAAAGCGCAGACGGCGAGGTCGCGGATATGGTGATTATCCGTGGCGGGGTGGAGGAACAACGCCGACCTGGAGAACCACCGTGATCGCGGTGACGAACAGCGGGAGTTGCTCGAGCAGCTGGCTCGACGACCGCAGAAGTGATCGGAGCTCAGCTGCTTCTGATGCAGTGGAGGCGGCCTCCGCCACTGGGGCGGCTGACTGGGGCGCTCTGGAGGTGTCGACTGTCGTGGAGCGACAGTTTCCGGCCGCATCTGCCGCGGCGGAGTGTCGGAGGCAGTCTGTTGTGCAGCGGCGAGGGTGACATGCCTCGCGCGCCGGCGACGCCTGCGCATGCGGGCAACCCGCGGGTCAGGCGCGGCCGCAGGGGTAGCCGCCCTCTCGGGCGAAGCGGCGGACGGCGCAGTCGGCTGCTGTCTCTCTCCGACGGGTTGGTCAGAGCGCTGGGAGGGGGCAGGTAACCCGCTCTCGGTGGCGGCAGCGAAGCTGGTGGAAGGGTGCACCTTACGAGAAGGAGCACCCTTGCCTCGCTGCTGGTTTCGGCCCCTCTTGAAAGCCGAACAGCCTCTATAACAGGCAACATGCCATCCGCCGCAGTTGCAGCAGGTCGGTTTGTCCTCGCGAGCCAGGCCGCAAGATTTGCTCTCGTGCTGCCCCGCGCACTTGACGCTGCGGGGAGGCATGGAGCAGTATCTGGAGACGCCGTCCAGCCGCTGGCAGGAGAAACACTGAGCCCTTTTGCCTTTGGCCCGGAGTGGTTCGACCTCAACCTCGACGCGGCCGATCCGCTGCACCTAGAAAAATTTTCCGATTTTCCAGGTTGTCTACGAGGACAACCTGGTACAGCGGCATGTCGCGGTGGGTACGGGGAGAGCCCGTGGACCTGACGCCGAAGCCTATATCCTCCAGTTCCTCACGGAAGTAGTCCGCACGAAACTTGAGGGGAAGGTGGCGGAATACCAGCTTCAGAAGTTTGAGTGGCTCGGAGGGGTGGTTGTAGCAATGGAGGCCGTCCTTGCAGATGGCGTCCATCACCGCCCGGTACTCGTCGTGTGTCGCGACCGTGACCTTGTAGAGGTCACGGCCGGCATTCTTGATAGAAGTGGACGTGGCCACTCTGTCGAGCTTCTGTTGGAAGTCCTTATACACGCCGTCCCATTGGACGACGATAGGCGGAGGGGGCGGTGGCTTCTTCTGGGGCGGCACCAGTGGTGCCTCGCCATGGACGTATACCCCTGGAAACGTGCTCGTCGTCGGCAGCGGCTGCGGTGGTTGCAGTACGGCAGCCCTGGCGGTGTGCCGCCTACGTGGGGCGACAAAGCCGTCCTCATCGGGCTGCCGGGAGACAGCATTCGACGCAGTGGGCCACTGCGGCCTCTTCGGAGGTCGCGCCTTGGCGGCATTCTGGGAAGAGCCCACTACAGTCCTCCCAGCCGCTGCAGCGGCAGCGCGGGAGGCTCTCGGTGCCTTCTTCCGCGGCCGCACGGAGTCGGAGGTCGAGAAGTGGGTGTCCGAATCGTCACGAGTCATAGCCCGGTGCTGTATGGGCGCTCGGGCTTCGTCAGAGTCGGTGTCGCGACCCTCTGCCTCGGCAAAGTTCGCGTCCGGGAGGGCAATGGCCTCCATCTTGGTGGCCTCTTGATCTGTCTTTGCGCCCGTCCAGACCGCAGGGACGGCGCGTCAACTAGCGAACCAACGGGTTCTTCACGTGTCATCGGGGCCAATGGGGCAACCGGGGGAACATCGACCTCTTGGGTGGTCGAGCCCAGCGGCGCAGCTCCCATCGAAGCCGCCGTCGCCGGGACCGCAAATTCTTGCAGTGCGACCGGCGAGGCTCTCGGTGGCACACCCTACTCTTGCTGCCCCGAGCTCGGTACTGCAGCAGCCTTCCGGATATTGCAGAAGGTCAGTATGGCCGCCTCGTCGTCATCTCGACCGGAGTAAGAGCCCCCGTGAGCGAGCTTGTTCATAATAATGAACGCTCGGTCACAAGAACGCGAGTCATCAGTGGGAGAGTAAACCTGGTCGTAGTCGGTGGTCGGAAGCTGGTTCGTCTTAAGTGGGGGGCCGGATGGGGCCGCCGACGGGATCAGCTCAGTCGCCTGAGCTGGCCCCGCCGGACGGCGACCCGCCACACCCTTCACACGAAAACACTCCTCTCGCAACGACATCTCGAACAGCTCTGTGTGCGTGCGGCGTGCGGGCGTGTGCCACTGACTACACGTTACACGACGACCCGGAAATACTATCGGTCGCTCCAGAGATGGTACGACAGTGCACTTATCGACATGCGCTGCTGCTGCCACTCACGGGCAAATAGGGCAGGATGTTACTGACGCCAGTAAATGGAATAAGGAAACGAGGCGGCACTACCGTAATAGGCATTTCGCCTGTTTCACGTATGTTGCACACCAGATGGAAGAGTTTTGTCATTGCTGGCTCTTCCAAGACTGTCAGCGGGTCTGACGGAATTTCGTCTGCTCCAGGGGCCCTTTTTCGAGTTAGGTCTTTCAGTGCTCTGTCAAATTCTTCTCGCAGTATCATATCTCTCACTTCATCTTGATCTACGTCCTCTTCAACTTCTATAATGTTGCCGTCAAGTACATCTCCTTCATACAGACTCTCTATACACTATTTTTGCAGGATCCCATATGTAGGTGTTACATTTGACAGGATTGGCAAATTGGTTAGGAAAGAGGGGGTTATATCCGCCTTCTACTCCCTGCATAAAGTCGGGCGCCTATTGAAGCGCCACGAAACCAGAGAAGACAATCACTACGCACAATCGGGCGTCTATCGCATCCACCGTAGTGAGTGTCCTTCCGCATACATAGGTCAAACTGGCCGCTCTTTTAACATACGGCTCAGAGAGCATCATGATCTTAGCAATTCCAAATCCGCTCTCACTAACCACTTGAAGGATCATAACCATTCCGTTTCAAATACAAATACAAATTGCAGCATTCTACATATTCAACGTAAGGGCCTGGTTTTAAACATTTTACGGGAAATAGGAATCATCCACAGCATTTGCCGTGATCCGTCTGACACTTTGAACGAGCAAACTGTGCTTAAGCACGCAGTCTTGCCGGATAACTTTTCTTTTTTGAAGCAGCGTCCAGCCTCATTTCCTTCTGTTTCCGGAACCTCATTACATGTATACATGTATACTTTTTAATTGGATCGATGTTTTTTTGCCATTATTTTTGTAGCTTTCAATAAGATTAACGAATGTACGGCAGATGCCTGTTTTCTACAGTGAGGTCCGCAAGATCCACCGAGTTCATTTTACATAGCTGTAAAATTGTCATCTCCTTAGAAAGGTTTGCATGTTTTTCATTTTATCTTATGACTATGGCGCATTATAGTGCTGTGGCATTAACTGTGCCGTCACTAATTAAAAATGTACCTGTCTTTCGTGTCAAATACGTCTCAGGTCTTATCTCATGTAAGCCTCGATTAGTTGTCGACTGTTGGTTATCAGGTTTCAAATTGACCCCATTTTTAATGTGTTCTTTAAGTGTTATTGCCGCTAGCTATTAATTGGCATATTACTTTCTGACAGTATATACTGTAAGGTTTTTCTACTTTCCCTATTAATCAGTAACGAGAGGAGTGGCACATGTATATGTTCTTTTAATTGATGACTGTGGCGCGTTGTTCCACGTTACCACTTATACATCCCCACTAATTTTAAAACTTGTTTGCCACTCATGTAAAAGGAAAGTTTCATTGCGCTTTACGGTTTATATAATAATTTTATATCGCAGCTTCCACTCAGTTTTACCACAGTTCTGTTCAATACGCTCCTTTATTACGCAATATGCACTTTTTAGTTATTTCGTGTATTTCTTGTGTAATTGTTTGTTTTTTCGTTATTTTAAATGTAAACCACTAATTCAAATTCTGAACGGCCGGGCTAGTGGTCCCGCGTTCTTCTCTCCGTCAGTGGATGGCAGCACTTTTGTCACTCTGGTCTACCAGTTTGCTTCCTCGTTGGCATCCACTACTCCCTGTTCTCTGCTCATAGGCACCACACCGCGCCTAGCACACGTCCACCGCGGCACTCGGGGGTCACAACACCAAGTGTAAGTGTCCCGGTGTTATTTGTATATTTCCCCACCCAGGCAGTCCTCCATAGTACTGTCTGGTGTCCCTTTCGCATTGATCGGCGGTTTCGAAATGCTTTTAAAAATTTTTTAGAATTTTTTTTCTTTTTTGTGTTTGTTGCGGCGTGGGAAATTTATCTCCCGTCTCTTGCTATTTCCAGTACAACACCTGAATATGGATTTATAACAGCCCGAAACCGGTCTTGGGACAATAAAAGAAATTTACAACTGAGGCGGTATTTTCAACCACTGCTATAATGGTCACTTGCGGATGTTCTTCCAACAGGATTGTTTGTCTTAGATTTGTCCTCTAGCCATTCCTAGTTGGCCGTTTTCCACTTCCTGTCAATCTCATTTTTAGATGTTTGTATTCCTTTCGCCTGCTTCATTTACTGCATTTTTATATTTTATCCTTTTATCAGTTGAATCAATACCTTCTCTGTTACCCAAAGATTTCTACTAGGCCTTGTATTTTTGCATATTTGATCCTCTGCTGCCTTCATGGTGCAGAACATCATGCACATAGCCGAACTGGAAGTGCTGATGTTCGCAATAAAATATTTCTCCATGACGCTTTTATGGTCGTCGAAAGAACCAGTTTCTATCACCCACCGTGAGAAAACCTGATGGCAGTTGGCGAAAGACTGAGCACAGCACAGCCATAACTATTGGGAACTCTGCTGTTAGACGATACAACGGTGGAACACAGAATAATAACATCTTAGCTCTGAAATGCGAAGCCAACTTGCAAATAATCGGATAGTGATTACCTATGCCTGAGGGTAGTAACAAAGCCGAGGCCGCACGTACCGTCGCTTGGTTCGCCACGCTGAGAGGGCCCCAGAGCGAGGTCTGTGTTCCGTGCGTGTCACAGTCAGTAGCCAAACTGCCACGCGTAAAAGTGTGCGAGGGGGGAGGGGGGAGGGGGGAGGGGCTGGTCGCAATTGGTAAGTCACTTGTTTGGAAAAATGTTCCCGAATCAGTCCTGCAGATGCCCGGGGCTGCATGAAGATGTGGCAGTACCGTATTAGACAATAAACGGAATTGTTCCGTATCTGACTATGTTTTAAACGATATCTTCTGGAGGGACATGTGCCTTGAATTTGAAAGATCTCGAATATCATTATACAAAGCAGGGGCTAATATAATTACTCGACGCAGCTGTAATCTTACCGGTCGATCTGTTTGCCAACACCTACCCAAAATACAGGAAAAGCTCCAGCGCAGAAGGAATCATGAGCGCTAGCTGGCACAGGTCCCCTGGGTGCTGTTTCAGAAAGAGGAATTTCAACAGGGATGCAGTGTATCACTGCACAATGCCAGCACCTCACTTGGAAGTACGTAATAGCATAATGATCGATATAGCTTGGGAATTCATTAATTTATGGTGACCTGCTTTGTTCAGAACATAGAAGTAGATGTAATGAAATGATGGTTCGGCATCGATGTTTGGGAGAGCCTACTTGGGGAAGTTCGGCCGCCTAGTTGCGAAGCCTTTTAAATACACACCACACTGAGCTAAGAAATGACGGTTATAACAACACAGTTCCCAGTACCTGGGTGGAGAAAATCTCCAAACTGGCCAGGATTCGAACCCGGGCCTACTGCGTTGCAGTGAGGCGTGTTAACCAGTCAGATAACGCGGCGGACACAGAAGTAGATGGCCCGTCCGAAGTATTGGACAGACAGAAGACTGAAAGTAGAATGTCCCAGGAAGAAAATAGTCAAAAACAAGAGCAAAGGCGACCAGCAGAGCTTTTTTGTAGTCCAGAATTTTGGAATGTTTGTATGGAGCCACTAGTGAATCAGTGTTTACGATGTCACATACACCACATGATGCACCACCTACGCAATTGCCAACAGTAGGAGAAAATTACAAAAAAAAAAAAAAAACCGTAAGAAATCCCAAAATGGTGTGCAGGGAATAAATTAGCGATAGTAGAAAACAAAAAACTTGTATGCTACTAAAAAAAACTTTGTCACAGATGTGGAGCTCTGTAATCAAAATAAATGATCAACCAAAATAAATTAATAAACATCGATAAGAAGCATGAATAACCTGCAAATATGCAAATAATTTGAGAAAGAAATATTACAAATCCTCAACTAAACAGGAAAAATTGGGAAAAGTAGCTTTCGGTGGCCTATAAGTGCAATAAGAATATATCGCAACGCAATCCTAATGTACAGGGGATAGGTAAATGCCGGCCGCTGTGGCCGAGCGGTTCTAGGCGCTACAGTATGGAACCGCGCGACCGCTACGGTCGCAGGTTCGAATCCTGCCTGGGGCGTGGATGTGTGTGATGTCCTTAGGTTTGTTAGGTTTAAGTAGTTCTAAGTCATAGGGGACTGATGACCCTCGAAATAAGTCCCATAGTGCTCAGAACCATTTTTGATTGGTAAATAATGTGAACAGTGGTAGAAATGGGATGGTTGTGTTTGACGGTCAACAAAGCAGGCAATTCACATGTCGTCCTGGACTGTGCGTGATCAGTACGGACTAGGCATTGGTGCAGGTTGTTTATGAGTAGTGCAGACTTCGTATTTGCATTCAGAGGCCGAGGTCAATGTGCAATGAAACACTAGATAAACTTCCAAAGAGGGCACATTGTGGGGGTCCGATTAGCTGGAGCATCAGCAACCAAGAGAGCCAAATTATTAAACGTTTCAAGAGCAGTCTGTTGCAACACTCATGACAGTCTACACAAAACATGGAAAGACATCATCGTGTAAACGTAATAGTGGGCGCGAGTCAAAACTAAATTACAGAGTTCGTCGTACGCTAACACGGATTACGACAAAACAACACAAAATTACGGCGGCTCGAGTGATTGCAGAGCAGAAGATGGTAATTACGAATGTTCCGAAACTTGAACAGATCTCGTATACACAAGTTAATGTAAGGCATATGCTATTTTTCATGATCGAGATAAGAATTTAAATACAGCTAAATACGCAAAGTCACTGCGCACGGACATGTCTGGGCTGCTACTGTCTGGCAGGAGGCAACCACTAATCCGATATTTAGGGATACGTAGGAAGGAAAAGAGAAAGATTGGATTTAAAGTTCCGTCAACATCGAGGTCATTAGAGACGGAGCACAGTCTCGGAATGTGTCAAGGATGTGGAACGAAATCGGCCGTGCCCTTTCAAAGGACCCATCCTGGCATTCGCCTGGAGCGATTTAGAGAAATCACGGAAAACCTAAAACGGGATGGCCGGATGCGGGTTTGAACCGTCGTCCTGCCGAATGCGAGTCCAGTGTGCTAACCAATGAGCCACGTCAGTCGGTATGAATACATGAACGAATTACTTGCAAAGTACACACCAGACTGACAATTGACAAAGTGACCAAACTAGTGCACAAACTTGCAAGGCTAAACAATACACAATACACACTATGTTTGAGAACGCTACGAACGTATCTGTTTTATCCGACGTCTCAATACAATCGTTAATTTAAAAATTAGTTTTTATATATTTTTTTGCGAGTACAGTTTGGTTTGTCAGTGATTAAAAAAGTAAATGTTCTAACTACCGCCATTGTTCCAGGCAAAGATGCCTACATTTTACAAAAGACAAAAAGGATCCAGCCGTGCTGATTGGACAGAGGAGCAAGTTAAAGATGCCGTAAAAGCGGTGCAAAATGGAATAAGCCTGGATAAAGCCTCAAAGGAGTTTCACGTTCCATGGTCAACGCTGAAGAGACGATTTGCAAACGGGTGCGTTACGAAAAAAGCTAACACAAGAATGTGAGAAAAAGTTGGTAAAACATATCATAATATTACAAAACTTCGGATTTGCACCGACAAGGACAGAAGTACGTACCACGGCATATCAACTAGCTGAGAAATATAACCAACATCACAAATTTAATCGAGAAAAGGTAATTGCTGGACGGACTGGCTACATTTATTCTTAAAAAGAAATCCGGAACTCTCAATCCGCAAATCGGAAGGAGTTTCACAAGCACGGTCAAGGGGTTTAAGTACTAAAAACGTTTCAGACTATTTTTCATTGCAGAACATCTTGGTAGAGCATAGCCTCCTTGATAAGCAGGGAAATATATTCAACGTAGGTGAGTCCAGACTTCAGATGAATAATAGACCAGGTTACGTGTTGGCAGCAAAGGGGTCTAAGGGTGTTCCAGCGATAACATCCGGTGAAAAGAGTGAAACCATATCTGTAATCGATTGCTGCAATGAAGAGGGCATGTTTTTACCCCCAGCTTGTGTTTGAAGGGAAAAAATGAAAAGGCCAAGTACAAGGACGGTATTCCGCCGGGTTCCACGATTTTCATGTCACAAAAATCGGCGTACGTAACAACCGATATTTTTCTTCTGTGGCTAAGGAACTATTTGGCACCGAGGAAGCCTGAGGGAACATCCGTGCTTATTTTGGATGGACATAGCTCTCATTTCAGCAGCGTGGACATATTAGAGTTTGCAGAAGAAAAAAAACATAATTTTGCTCTGTCTACCCAGTCACACCACACACTATCTGCAGCCGCTAGATAGAGCATTTTTTAAAGCTCTGAAATCGTATTATTACAATGCTTGCAATTCGTACATTAAAATGAATTCAAATAGAAAAATTTCCAGACTAGTGTTCGGAGGACTGCTTACAAAGGCATGGGTACAAGCAGCTACGACAGCGAATGCAATATCGGGGTTCAGAAGCACAGGAATCATCCCGTTTAATCCTGATGTCATCCCCGAATACGCGTTTTTAACATCAGCTTCAGATCAGCATCAGGAAAACAACGAACGACATGAAAACAGACCTACTTCACCTCGACCAAGTTGTTCGCACTGGCAGGAGATACCTAATCCCTCGGAAGAAGCAACTGCAGGCGTAGATAAAAATTAGGGACTTGAACACATACAAGCTTCACCACAACTGGGCTGTTCGCAACGGGCGGAAAATCCACAGGAAAACATGCAGTCTTCATCAGGAGCAACAGATATGACCTCGACAGTGGCAACAGAAGAATCTCAAATAACCCCTGGCAAACTCTTGGACTATATTTCGCCGATACCTACCCTAGATAAAGTTGCATCTGCAAGGAAGAAGTCCAGAACTTCAGCTGAGGTTTTGACTTCTCCAGTAAACACTGGACTCGCATTCGGGAGGACGACGGTTCAATCCCGTCTCCGGCCATCCTGATTTAGGTTTTCCGTGATTTCCCTAAATCGTTTCAGGCAAATGCCGGGATGGTTACTTTAAAAGGGCACGGCCGATTTCCTTCCCCATCCTTCCCTAACCCGAGCTTGCGCTCCGTCTCTAATGACCTCGTTGTCGACGGGACGTTAAACACTAACCACCACCACCACCACCAGTAAACACGAACAACCTGCGAAACGGGAAACGACAAAATGAGTCAGTGGAGAGTAGAGCAAACGCTAAAAAGAGGACCAAAGGAGAAACCGTAACCAAAGGAATAACCGTAACCAAAGGAAAAACCGTAACCAAAGAGACTACGAAAGGAATTTTCAAAAAGAAGCACCCTAAGAAACGAAAAGCGCCTACCACTGACACCGAATCCGATACATTTCTGGATATCCCATTGCAAGACGATGATGACGACGCGGATGATGAAGAGTGTTGTTGTGTAGGGTGCGGTGAAGTGTACAGTTGCACTAAAAAGGATGTTGATTGGATCAAATGTATTAGCTGCCAACGTTGGCTGCATGAAGACTGTTCAAAATATGAATCTATGTGTGACGTATGTGGCTAAAAGCAGGGCAAATAAGTTCACCATTTCACCAAAAGGGCATTCTCCATTTCACCCATATACATGGGTGAAATGGTGAAATTGATAAAATATGTATTTTTTTTAAACTTTTGTAGTGCCTTAAAAAGGATGTGGTACTGTTAATGTGTTAGTTACGTATTTTGTGAGTGAGTGTTTTTATTTTGTTTAAATAAACAATTTCTTGTCTTCTACCGGGCCCAAATTTTTTGTTCACCATATCACCCAGATTTACCCTAATCTGAACCACTGTGACTACAGTGTCTAAACAACTAGAACGCCATCTCGTGAACCACTGGGATTCTAGTGCCTGGGAAACTGTGAGGCAGATCCCCGATCCACTTCAAATCTAGTGCCTGAACTACTGTGAGACGAATGTTTTAACCACTTTGGACGAGTGCCAGAAGCCCTGAAAGTCCAGAATCTGGTCATTAAAATGCTAAAACAGTTTCGAGTCCAGTGGTTCAGTACTGCAACTCCAGCGCCGGAGTGTCGATTTCCTGAAGCACATCAAGCCCATTACGTGAACCACTGAGGCTGTGTTGTGCCTGAAGCGGTGTGAGTGTAGTGCCTTAAATGCCGTAATTGTGGTGCATCAACTACTACCAGTCAGATGCCTTAATCAGTAAAAGTCATAACACCCAATCCATTATATTTTCATTGCTTTCCTTCTCGTATGGCTTTTCTATCTCTTTTGTCTTAATGCAGGATGCAGTAAAAATCGAGAAATCGAATTTAAGTATCAGATTGATAATAAACATTTGGTATATTGTAAACTTTCTTCACTGTATTCTAGCTTCACAGGATAATATGTTTCATTTCTTTCAACCGAGCTAACTGATTAGCAATTTAATTAAACCTTGAATTATTTCGCGCGACCATCTTTCTTATCACACACAAGTGACTCATCTGAGACTCAAATTATGGCGACCACCCGACACAATCACTCACTAGCACACTTCGTCAAGGACTCTTGCTGCGGACCTCTACCGCCCGCATCGCCAACGCGAAGCAAACAAACCCACTGTCGTTCTCAGTGCAGAGGACTTGGCATGCACTTTGAACAGGTAGTGCAGTGTCTTGAAAATAGGTTAATGGAATATACATTTCAATTAAATGAGACGATGCTGAGGGAACTAGATTGGAAAAGGAGACACCAAAAATAATAGAATAGTTTTGCTATTTGGGTAGCAAAATGACTGTTTACGGCCGACGTACAAGGGATGTAAAATGCATATGGCACTACAAGAAAAATATTTCTGTAAAAGAGAAATTTGTGGAAATTGATCATAAATTGAAATCTTAGGAAAACATTTCTGGAGGTATTTATCTGGAGTGTAGTTTTGTGCGGAAGTAAAACGTGGGCGGTAAGCAGTTCAGACAAGAAGAGAACAAAAGCTTTTCAAATATGCCGCTACAAAGGAATGCTAAGATTAGACAAATCAAGTAACTGTTCAGGACGTACTGAAACTAACTGAAAAAAAGGGATTTATGGCATGAGTTGACTAAGAGAAGGGCATCCGCTACATCCGCTAAGGTATCAAGGCCTCGCCAGTTTGGTAATGGATTGAGGTTTTCGAGGCAAAAATTACAGAGGGCGGTAGTTATGCAGAGATGAATGAGATTGGCCAGGATAGGCTAGCGGGGAGCGCCGCATCAAACAAGTTATCGTACTCGTGGCCCGAACAACCACATATATTTCGAGGAAGAGAAGCATTGATAACGAGAAAGAGCATTGAAGGTACATGTATTACGGATATTTCAAGGAGAATCTAGCACTAACGACATACATAAGTCATAAAATGATTCTGCTCCAGGTCGCAAACGGCAGCCCACTTGTAACATCCCACCGTCTATCCCATTAAAAAAAAAGACATTGTTTCAGTAGTTCATTATTAAACAGAATATTTCGAACTAACAAGAGTACTCGTCTTCGTGCAGGGAGTTCATATGAGATAGTGTGGTAGTTGGAGTAGAAAGATAAGAAATTTTTATTCAAAACATATTCTATTTAAAATACTTTTTAAAATATAAGAGCTAAAAAAATTATTCAAAACATATTCTAACTATTTACAATCCTTGTTTATAAACAACATTTATCATTTTAATATCTAGGGCACACATGTAGAAATTTTTCGAATTTCCCACTCGAGAGCAAGCTACGTATAGTTGACCTTGAGAGAAGCAGGAGTCTTTGAGGTTGATGCCGCAATATTTTAAAGTTTATGCTTGAGGTTTGTTAGTTGTAAAACTGTTGGCTAATTACACTGGAAATTGAAGTCTTTTGAACTGGATTAGCAGTTCAGTAGAAATGAGTGGTATTCTGGGGATAAATAGAGTGTGTCCTTTGTACTTTCCAGTCGTTAAGTTCGGCTTCGATGATGTTATTCGATAGCAGTTTGACGATCATCCTTGTTTCATTACATAGGTTTGGCGAATTGAGATTTCTAAGTGGTATGATCGGAGGTCCAATTTTAAGCCAAAGGCAGTGTAATGGCAGTCCTGGCAGTTACAAAGAGTTTAGAAATTCTGTAGGAAAGTTCACACATCAACGTTTACCATCGTGTCGATCGCTTTGTATATTCTCTCTTAACCGGGAATTTTCTTTTGAATATTGAAGTTGACATCGTCGACAATGTTATTTTTAGTTTCCAGAATTTCCTTTTCAAATAGCCAGTCCAAATTGGTATAGTTGTGAACAATGTTTGGATTAATTTGGTCGATGCGTTCGTTATCAGCATTTGCTACGTTGCAGAAATCACTGTTGAATTTTTGAGTCCGGTCATGTGGTCTGTAGGATACGTGCCTTGTAAAAGTTATTGAGCAAAATGTGTTGTTGTTTCGTCTTTCGAAAATTCAACTCTCACATTTTTTCTTAGTGACAGTATTTGTATGTGTGGCCAGAAGTGTGACTTTTTAAAGTATGCATTGATCTCGTCTGCTGGTGTTGGCTTGGGGATAAGTGGAAGTGTTCAATCGAAAATCTCCTGAGAGTAATGAGTGGAGCTCCTTCCATCACTTCAGAGCTTCCACTTAGGTCTCGTAATGTTCTGTCTATTAATTTTTTATGTGCCATTGTGAATTCGATCTAGAAGATAATTTTAGCTTGCCTTAGAAGTCCAGACGCTCTTGAGATTTTGCATACCGGGAGTTGTTCGGCTGTAATAGATTGTAGTTGTAGGACGGAGTGGGCAGTTCGTCCTCCATTCATTATTGGGCTGCATTCCATAATGATGCAAGTGCTATGTGTTGTTTAGCACGTATTTCCGCCAGCAGTAGATTTATTAGGAACGTTTTCCCGGTGCCGCCTGATGCTTCCAAAGAAGTAATTCTGCATGTGTTGTTGTCGATCCGACGCATGGTAACGTTGTAAATATCCTTTCAATTGTCATTGAGGAGTGTTTTGTTGTGAGCAATGTGCTGGAGTAGTTCGTTGATGACGTCGCTTTTTTCCTTTGTAATTTAGAAGTTTAGGGCTCTGATAGCACCTTTTCATGGTTCTTACCTCCCAATTTGTACTAAGATCTAGTTGTTTATTGCTAAACATATATCTTCTAGGCGAATAAGTGTTTCATTCAAGATGTCGTCGTGCATTCGATGGTCATTTCAGGATTCGATGGTTTACATGTTGTTAGAATTATGGCGAATAAGTGTCTCATTTGTTCAGCTGCGATTTTGAGTAAGGCTTCGTTGAAAAATGTTGTCTTGTTGTATTCCATGTATAATAGGTGCGAACGTCGACATATATTAATGTTTTCGCGTTTTGATCCGTTAGGAACAGTTGGCAAAAACTGTTAATGCTGTGTTCTGAGGTTGTTGGCTTGGAATTTTCGTGGCGATGTCTTTTGTGAAGTAAACTCTCTGTCCATTCTCCAAATGTACTGCTAGACGTTGCACAGTTGCTTCACATTGGTATGTGGGAAAACTGAAAATCCGCCATGCTGCTTTGTTATTGTTGATGTATCTTGTCGTTTGGTACATGAGGATCTCGTCGGTTCTGTTTTGTTGTTCGCTGTCTTTGGCTATTTGAAATACTGTCTTTGTTCACATAATTACATACATATTTGACAGATTTCACAGAACTGCAGTATTCTACGCATTTTGCAAAGTAGTGTGTTTTATGGCACTACCCACTCATTATCTCCTGTTCGTCGCTGCCTCGTATTTGTGAAGGAACTGTTTTTGGGTAATTGTCTTCTGTATTTTGGATAGCTATCGACTCCTGTTTGTGCGTCGTCCAAGTATGGTTTTGGATATTTCTTTGTACACTTTCCATCATGCATGGTAAATTGGTGTTTGATGGCCCGCATGGTTCGTGAATCATGTGTTTCAATACTCTGTCGTACAGTTTCGGATCTTCTTGTGGATTGCGGGATTCAACTTGGATGATTTTGTGGATATCCGTGGGATTAATTCTCTCGTGCAGCCATATGAGATTGTGTGAGTGTGGCAGTCCTCGTTTCTGCCATTCGATTGGGAACATCCATCATCTAACGGTTTCAAAGATGTGGTATATTGTGATGACTTCGGTAAATCTCATTTGTTTTTGTTGGAAAACTCGGGCTATTATATCGTGTCGATACATGGGGGCTTGTGCTTACCTTAGTTGTTCTTTGATTTCTGGCCACAAGTTGCATGTGGACGTTATGAAGAGGTTAGGTGCTCCATGTGTTCTTATGTAGGTCATGGCATCTTGAGTGTATTCCTGCATGTGTCTCGGACTTTCTCTGTGTGAGGGTAAGTTTATCATCGTTCCAATGTCGTCAATGTTTCCGTCATTTATGATTGCGTCAGTGCATAGTTTCTTCTTCTGTTTTTGCATACATGTCTACCAGGAATTGTTGGAATTAACGGCGAGTGTTGAGAATGTGGTTGTATGTTTCATTGTCTCTGTTCACTAAGCGGTAAGCATAGAACTCCTTGGCAGTGCCTTTTTTGTTTGTTTCTACGCCTGTTTCAGGCTGGATTTGTTTGACGTTAGAGTGATATCCGTCCTCTCCACCCAGAAATGTTAATGAATATCGAAGGGCTTCATTTGAACGGGGTGTCTCTGCCATTGTAGTCCTTCTCCTTTTCGTTGTACAATTATGGCAAGGCTTGTGTTTTCACTGTCCACAATTACGACGGCGACTTTGTCTATCTGAGGTGCATTAAATCGACGTTCGTGTTCTCCAGGAGGTCTTTTGTCGGCTCGAATTAAAAATTTATAGTCATCAGAAATCATTCAGTCTAGTGTTGTTTTGAATATGTGAATCTGTACATCTTGGGTTATTTCTCGTCTGAATTCACTGATATTTCTGCATCGTTGATCAATAACTGTTTCTTCATTCCGATGAAATATACTTGCAGAAACTTATTAGTCTTCGTTGGTTAGCGTTAGTGATTATCCCATGTTGCGATGGATTTGTCCTTGGATGGAGAAACATAATCGATTTCATCTCTGTTAGTGTTGATGTAAGTGACACCGAAAGAAGTCATTTTGAAGCAGACGTTGTACGTTTTTATGTTTTGACGAAAGTGTTTTGATTATGGAGTTTTCCCCATCATATAAGAATTCCTGCGTAGGTGCCTCCAATGGTCGTAATTGAATTTTTCGATTCATGCAACAGAATACTGGTGTTTTTCTACTGGATTTTTTCGCGTTGCAAGATTGGCAGATGTCCATTTTTCAGATTACGAAATGTTTGTGTTGTTATATTCTTTCGTTGGGTCGCAGGGGAATGCTTCATTTTTTATGTTGCACTGTTTACTTGTCCGCGCTTCTCGTAAGGTGATATTTTCATGGTTGCCTTCAGTTCGCAGTCTTTCATTATAAGATTGCGTCGCAATTCTTGATTCTACAATCCGTTCATTTCGCTGTTCTTCGGTTTCTCTGCCTCTCGCGGTGCTCAATGTCGTTCGTTGGCAACCTAAACGTGCTTCGCGCTCTTCGTCTGTTTCGTTATTTCGCTGTTCTTTTTGTTCTCGCCCCTTTTGCTTCAGAACTAGCAAGATCTCCTCCTCTTTTATGTATGTGCATTGTATAAAATATAAATCAAATCAACTTTTATTAACAAATACATTAAGAACACTATGAACACTTTCACATTTTATGTTCGATTTATATTCAGTAACTGTATCACTTTGACTACTCACACTTCACAGCTTGTTTCCATTCACTCACTGCACTATTTTTTCGGTTCCTCCCTTCGTCACTGATAGGAAGCTGACGTTCGGATCCATGACGGTTCTTACTTTACGCACTCCTACCAATGGGTAGCCCCACCAGCGTCGAATTCCAGAACTTACCAAAAAGGCTTCGAATGATACACAACGTTCCAGAACATTCCCCAACATACGAGAGTGTCCTGGAATGTTCCACAATGATCTCGGATGTTCTGGGATGTTCCAGAACATTATGGAATCTTCCTGAATTTTCCAGACTATTCCCGAACATTCCAGGATATCCCGGAATAATTGTGGAACATTCCGGAACATTCTGGAAGGTTTTGGAAAGCTCTCAAATATTGTATAATGTTCTGGAATGTTCTCCAACACTCTAGAATGTTCTAGAAATTTCTATAGGTTGGATCTTTCTAGCCCTTATATATTCAAAACAGCGGCCTTTAGGTCAAGACGGGAACCTTCTTCATGGATGGTGGATAGAGGGCTACCACACCATGTAACTCCCTTGATCGTATCAGGACTCGTTACTGAGTTTTAGCGGCACAGACATTGTACGCTTACTTTTAAATACGAATGTTGATTAAGTAGTTTATTCGTTTTTAAATGGAATGGTCAAAAATGAAAATGACGTGCGATACATTAAGTATTTGTTGGGTGTATTTGTCTACCACAAGCTGAAAACTACCTATTTCTCGAATTTCATTGTTTGTAGAAATTGGAGTCCAGGTCCTGTTGTTCCATGAGAAATGCTGAATTGTATCTCACGAGTCTTCCCCAGAGTTAATGAGATGCGATTGTCTTGAACAATTCGTCTTTATTATCAAATGTTGTACTAACTGTATTTTCAGCAAACGGGGTACTATTTTTTTATTCTTCTACTTGTGAAACCTGCAAAAAGGGAAACATTTCTACCGTGTGAATCTCCGGCGGAAGATCTTTAACTCAAGGCAGATACAGCAAAGTGTCCAGGAAAGAACCGCGCCGTACACTCCAGGCGTTGTCGATCTCTGCTAGACGTGTACTGGTGGAGACCCAGACGTTTTGAGAGACTGGTGGCCGGCGTCGGGCCTGCCCTGACGGCTGCCCCCACGTGTTGCAGGTGAACGTGATGTGGGACCACCAGTTCCTGCATCCCATCATGCCGTGCGAGTTCCTCGACTCGCCTGAATTTGAGTCCAGTCGGGCCACCACCGACGAGAAGTTCAAGGTCAGTTTCCGCAGACGCAGCACGTACAGTAAGTCTCCGATTACAAGCCGATCAGTTTTTTCAACCAACAGTTCGAGTTCTAAGAATATGTAAATGATTTACGAGGGTAGTTATAAAGTTTTCATTATCCCACGGAAAAAGCAGAGTTCGGTAGTTAATGTTTTGCTTACTTGTAGGCACAGGTGTGCAGTAATGGTACTCACAGAAATCCCCGCACCTCAACACCGTGTCACGCCGACAGGGTGGGCAAAAAGAAAACGGCGCAGCTCATTGGGAAAGTGGAGCGTCGTGCGGCAATTTCTTTTCCGCCTCTGACGGGGAACAACGCGGCAACAATACATGCTGAACTGGCGACTTGATACTCCAACAATGCACCATCATGTTACACGGTGATTAGATGGCGCAGATGCATCAGTAGCGGTAAAACAAGCCGAAATGTCGGAGAATGGAGTGACAGACAACGCCTCTCTCACGAGAGACACACTGAAATCAC
Organism: Schistocerca serialis cubense; assembly: GCF_023864345.2. Lineage (NCBI taxonomy): Eukaryota > Metazoa > Arthropoda > Insecta > Orthoptera > Acrididae > Schistocerca > Schistocerca serialis. The sequence goes on along the minus strand of NC_064646.1, from coordinate 466,607,794 downwards.
AAGAGACGTGGAGGCAGTGATGTCAGAAGACCGCAGCGTCACACTCGAGGGGACCCTGGAAAACACGAGGCTCGGTACATTCACGACATTTCGAACACGATAGACCTCGCCGCTCGCTGGGTTTCGCGCCATTCGTACGGCTCACCGAAGCAGGGCAGCGGCGGAAATCTTGCAGCTGTGTCAGGCCAATCCACACGAGTTCTTTATCCTTCTAATCATCTATCGAGTGCTGGCGGTATCACTAAGACTCCATGACAAAGAGGCAAAGCGAGCAATGGGAACATGTAGGTTCTGACGCAGTTATCAATACACCAACATACTATCTTCTTAGCTTCGCGCTTTTTCTCGATACTTGTCCAGTCAGTAACATCATCAACAGACACAGATTTAGCAGGCTAGCGGCTTACTGTATGTTACAAATTTATAAGTGATGCGACCATTATATTGCTACACGGAACACCAGTACAACGAAAACCTTGGCAACTAAATCCGACCAGTTTACTGCTAACACACAATCGAAATTTCTCGATATCACCAGCCTATTCAAAGAACTTCTTTTGTGCCTGACCGTCGGTTGTTATTCTCTCTATGCTAACATTAATACGATATACATATTTTTACACTTTATTAATCATCACATTTTGATACTTACTCTTAAAAACTATTAGCTCGTCCTCGATATTATAATGCATAAATGGTGACAACTGAACAACGTATCAAATGAACTTTCCCTCCACCCCAGCTGTTTTACCACCATAATTAATTTCATCGTTAAACGTTTCGACAATGCTGCCGCAGCACAACATTCGTTTGACAGTTGCTGTCAAATGTGTGAGGAGCACACATGCTCATGATGTTCTGACATCTACGGAACCAGATACCAATATTGGTGCCTTGCCTTATACGTCCACGAATGGTACTTGGTGTTATTCATTCGACGGGCCTGAGGGTGACGTGATTGGAGCGCCGAAACGGTTGCCTAATAAAATATCGAAATAACGGCTGTTGGTACAGTACCATTTCATTTTTTGTAGAACATCGGCAATATTGCACTCACTGGAAATGAGATCCTAATTTCGAACCCTCCGCCCAACTTCACCACTGTGTCATAGGATGGTGCATTGTTGTCGTGTACTTCCACCAACTTGGCACGAATTATTACCCTTCAAAAGCAGAGAACGGATAACTGCTCGGTATCCTACTTGATCAATCGGCTTGCGCGGTTTTTTCTTTATTTTTTTCTTTTTTGCCCTGTTGCGGCGCTCTACAGAACTACACTGAAGTGACAAAAGTCGTGAGATACCTCATAATATGGTGTCGGACCTCCTGTTGTAGCAACTCGATGCGGTGTGGACTCCCCTACAGAAATACCGAGCCATACTGTCTCTACAACCATCCATAATTGCAAAAGTGTTGATCTTGCAGGATTTTGTATACAAAATTGACCTGTCCATTGTGTCCCACAAATGTTCGATTTGGCGGCCTGGGTGGCCTGGCCTGATCATCTATCCGGATTGTCTATAATGTTCTTCAAACCAATCTCAAACAATTGTTGCCCGGTGACATGGCTCGCTGTCATTCGTAAAAATTTCGTTTGGCAGAAAATGATCTCCTGGTAGCTGAACATAACCATTTTCTGTCAGTCATCGGTTCAGCATGACCAGAGGACCCAGTCTATTCCGTGTAAACACAGCCCACACCATTATGCAGCTACCACCAGCCTGCACATTGCCTCATTGACAACTTGGATCCGTGGCTTTGTGGGAACTGCGTCACACTATCACCCTACAATCAGCACTTATCAGCTGAAAAACGGATTCATGTGAAAAGGCTACGGTTTTCCAATCGCGTAAGGTCCACCCGATATTGTCACGAAATTTCGCCGCACTGTCCTAAACGATGCGTTGATCGTACATTCCCACGTTGGTATTTGCGGTTATTTCACGCGGCGTTGCTGCTCTGTTAACACTAGGCCGGCCTTTGTGACCGAGCGGTTCTAGGCGCTTCAGCTTGGAACCGGGTGACCGCTACGGTCGCAGGTTCGAATCCTGCCCCGGGAATGGATGTGTGTGATGTCCTTAGATTAGTTAGGTTTAAGTAGTTCTAAGTTCTAGGGGACTGATGACCTCAGATGTTAAGTCCCATAGTGCTCAGAGCCATTTGAACCATTTTATTTGTTAACACTAACAAGACTACGCAAACGCCGAAGCTCTCGGTCGTTAGTGAAGGTTCGCGCGGTTCGAGGCTGAAGCGCCTAGAACCGCTCGGTCACAACAGCTGGCCGTTATGTCAAGGTTGACGGCTACCACGTCCTCTGTGGTGGGAGGTAACACCTGCAACTTGGTGTTCTTGGCACACACTTGAAACGGTGGTTCTCGGAATACTGAATTTCTTAACGAATTCCGAAATGGAAAATCACATGCGTCTATCTCCTACTACCATTCCGTGTTCAAGGTCTGTTTTTTTCTCGTCATGCGGCCATAATCATTTCGAAAACCTTGTCAAGTGAATCACCTGAGTACAAATTACAGGTCCGCCTATGCACCGCCCTTTTATACCTCGTGTACGCGATACTACCGCCGTCTGTATATGTGCATACCGATATCCCATGACTTTTGTGATCTCATTACGTGTACCTGGACAAGCAGACATGTGCGTGCCAACAGACAAAAAGTTTTCAGACTGACTTTTCACTCTGCAGCGGCGTGTGAACTTATATGAACTGCCTGGCAGATTAAAACAGCGTCCCGGAGTTCCATTCTAAACCGCGACCATTGCCTTTCGCAGGCACACGTTCTACCAACGGAGCTACCAGCGAGCGACTCATGTCTTCTTCTGGTCACAGTTTTATTCCGCCAATACCTCATCTCCTGTGACGAAGCCGTGTCACGGCAGTATCCTTTCTTTCAGCAGTACTGGTGTCGCACGTTACGCGGGAGAACTGTGGAAGGCAGCAGATGAGGTATTGGCGGAAATGAAGCTGTGAGGATGGGTCGTGAGTCGTGCTCGGGTAGCCCAGTTCGCGAAGCGCTTAGCCGTGAAGGGCAAGGTTATCGGGTTCGTGTCCGGATCTGGCACAAAGTTTTGATCCACCACGAAGTTTCAAACGAAAAGTTAACTATGTATTACATTAGTGCGCTGTCTGTAAAGTTCAATACCATTTTCCTTCTGTCTTGCGTACGTGCATGTCCTAAGGAACATTGGATCGAACTTTACAGACACTGCGAAACACAGACCCTGCACTAATGTATTTCATGTCAAATCCGGGGCAACCAGGCGAGAAAACTAAATAATGCTATCTGTGTGCGGGAATCACGTAGTTGTGCGACCATTATGGGAAACCGGCTCTGGGAAATATGGAAGTCTGGGTGTGCCCGTGAAGCGTGTTCGATTAGCCGAAGGACTTAAGACGATGGCTCGCGTAAGGAGGGAAATCCGGGTACGGCTCCATGTCCGGCACAAATTTTTATTTGTTTCCAATAAATTGTGTAGCTGTGGTAGTACCGTATTCACAATTTGCGAATATATTTCGTTATTACGCATTACTTGGCAAAGCGAAACGTAGAGCAGGCAGCAGCACAAACTAATTTCGTCACATGAGCCTCTACAACCACATTCCTATTAAAAGTAGAGTACACTCATGAGAAAATGAAACATAAGAAATAAAGTGTCTGGCGGTGTAGTAAGACGGAACGTGCATTCGCTCATACACCCCACTGTAGGGAAAGTGATGGCATAGTGATATGCACAGACAGTATACAGATGGCGGTAGTACACAAGGTATAAAAAAGGCAGTGCATGGCGGAGCTGTAGTTTGTTCTGTGGTGTTTCATGTGAGAAGGTTTCCAACGTGATCATGGTCGCCGACGGGAATTAACAAACTTTGAAACGGCAGTGGTATACGGAATTAGACCCATGGGATATTACATTTCGGAAATTGTTTAGGAATTCAATAGTCCGAGAGCCACCGTGTCAAGAGTGTGCGGAGAGTATCAGATTTCAGGCATTTCTTCTCATCGTGGACAACACAGTGGCCGATGGCCTTCACTTAACTAGTGAGATCATCGGCGTTTGCGTAGAGTTGTCAGTGCTAACAAATAAGTAACACTGCTTGAAAGAAGCCCATTGAACGAAAGTTTCAGGTAGGACAGTGCGGCGAAATTTCGCGTTAATGGTTGAAGTGGCTCTGAGCACTATGGGACTTAACTTATAAGGTCATCAGTGCCATACAACTTAGAACTACTTAAACCTAACTAACCAAAGGAATTCACACACATCCACGACCGAGGCAGGATTCGAACGTGCGACCGTAGCGGTCGCGCGGTTCCAGACTGTAGCGCCTAGAACCGCTCGGCCACCCCGGACGGCTCACGTTAATGGAGTATGAATCAGACGACCTAGTTGGGTGCCTTTACCAACAACACGAAAGCACCTAAAGCACCTCTCCTGAGCTCGTGATCATATCGGTTTGATCCTAGACGACTGGCGAACCGCGGGCTAGTCAGATGAGTCCCGATCTCAGTTGGTAAAAGATGACGGCAAGGGTCAAGTGTGGCGCAGATCCCACGAAGCCGTGCAGCCAAGATGTCAACAGTTCACTGTGCAAACTGGTAGTGACTTTGTTTACATGGAACTGACTTGGTCCTCTCGTGCAGCTGAACCAACCATTGACTGGAAATGGCGATGTTCCACTACTCACAGAACATCTGCAGACAGTCACGGACTTAATCTTCTCAAAGGACGATGACATGTTACTGGCCCAGAGTTGTTCGCAATTGGTTTAAAGGACATTCTGGACGATTCGAGATAATAATTTGGCAACGCAGATCATCCGACACAAATCACCATCGAGATATAATCGAGAGGTCAGTTCGTGCACAACATCATGCACCGGTATCACTTTCGCAGTTATGGACGGCTATAGTGATATGTCTGCGTAAGCAGAAGAAACTAACGATCAAGTCCGAAAACAATTTGTTGGAATGTTCAATTAACCAAAACAAATTCTGCAAGTATAACACCAACACAAAACAGTGATCCGCCTTCGAATCACAACTACACACAAGGATAATATAGAAAACAACTGAAAATAATTTCCTACTAGTCTCCGCCAGAGACTTCTCCGATATACCAAACCTAATCCAGAGACGCCGGCCGGAGTGGCCGTGCGGTTAAAGGCGCTGCAGTCTGGAGCCGCAAGACCGCTACGGTCGCAGGTTCGAATCCTGCCTCGGGTATGGATGTTTGTGCTGTCCTTAGGTTAGTTAGGTTTAACTAGTTCTAAGTTCTATGGGACTAATGACCTCATCAGTTGAGTCCCATAGTGCTCAGAGCCATTTTTTGAACCTAATCCAGAGATCAGCGCGAAGATCCAAGCCGGGCTGCCGGGGCGGCAGCTATCCATGTCTGCTGGCGATCGATGAACTGCCGATGTGTGGCCGAGCGCCGGCCTTTAGAGCGCTTCGGCGGATGAGTACCTCGGAACTATTTTCCATCACGTGGTTTGACGTGTGAAAATACACTCCTGGAAATTGTAATAAGAACACCGTGAATTCATTGTCCCAGGAAGGGGAAACTTTATTGACACATTCCTGGGGTCAGATACATCACATGATCACACTGACAGAACCAGAGGCACATAGACACAGGCAACAGAGCATGCACAATGTCGGCACTAGTACAGTGTATATCCACCTTTCGCAGCAATGCAGGCTGCTATTCTCCCATGGAGACGATCGTACAGATGCTGGATGTACTCCTGTGGAACGGCTTGCCATGCCATTTCCACCTGGCGCCTCAGTTGGACCAGCGTTCGTGCTGGACGTGCAGACCGCGTGAGACGACGCTTCATCCAGTCCCAAACATGCTCAATGGGCGATAGATCCGGAGATCTTGCCGGCCAGGGTAGTTGACTTGCACCTTCTAGAGCACGTTGGGTGGCACGGGATACATGCGGACGTGCATTGTCCTGTTGGAACAGCAAGTTCCGTTGCCGGTCTAGGAATGGTAGAACGATGGGTTCGATGACGGTTTGGATGTACCGTGCACTATTCAGTGTCCCCTCGACGATCACCAGTGGTGTACGGCCAGTGTAGGAGATCGCTCCCCACACCATGATGCCGGGTGTTGGACCTGTGTGCCTCGGTCGTATGCAGTCCTGATTGTGGCGCTCACCTGCACGGCGCCAAACACGCATACGACCGTCATTGGCACCAAGGCAGAAGCGACTCTCATCGCTGAAGACGACACGTCTCCATTCGTCCCTCCATTCACGCCTGTCGCGACACCACTGGAGGCGGGCTGCACGATGTTGGGGCGTGAGCGGAAGACGGCCTAACGGTGTGCGGGACCGTAGCCCAGCTTCATGGAGACGGTTGCGAATGGTCCTCGCCGATACCCCAGGAGCAACAGTGTCCCTAATTTGCTGGGAAGTGGCGGTGCGGTCCCCTACGGCACTGCGTAGGATCCTACGGTCTTGGCGTGCATCCGTGCGTCGCTGCGGTCTGGTCCCAGGTCGACGGGCACGTGCACCTTCCGCCGAACACTGGCGACAACATCGATGTACTGTGGAGACCTCACGCCCCACGTGTTGAGCAATTCGGCGGTACGTCCACCCGGCCTCCCGCATGCCCACTATACGCCCTCGCTCAAAGTCCGTCAACTGCACATACGGTTCACGTCCACGCTGTCGCGGCATGCTACCAGTCTTAAAGACTGCGATGGAACTCCGTATGCCACGGCAAACTGGCTGACACTGACGGCGGCGGTGCACAAATGCTGCGCAGCTAGCGCCATTCGACGGCCAACAGCGCGCTTCCTGGTGTGTCCGCTGTGCCGTGCGTGTGATCATTGCTTGTACAGCCCTCTCGCAGTGTCCGGAGGAAGTATGGTGGGTCTGACACACCGGTGTCAATGTGTTCTTTTTTCCATTTCCAGGAGTGTAGTACCGGGATCTGCAGCGACCTGTTCAATTAATGTGTGCCGGTAGTGGCCCCTGGTGGGGACTGGTGTCTTTTTGCCGTGGTGTTGTTGTTGTGGTTGTTGTTGTGGCCGTTCATCAATATTGCCTGTCGGTTGTGTAGTGCTTGGGTGTGCCTGCGAGGCGAGCAACCGCGGCTGCAGGCTGTCAGTTTGGTTGCTGATACTGTAGGCGCCGTGATGTCTGGTGGAGAAGGCCACAGCAAATAGAGGCAGCAATATCTTTGCAGGGGGGCTTCCAGGGGCTTGTTCATGCCACGTAGAGCTGCTGCAATATACCAGAAAAAAGGAGATCTGAGACGGTACTATAGGAACTAACCCACGACTCTTGTCACCTCAGTGTATTACACTGTGAACAAATGCTGGCAAAGGTTTATCGTCCAAAGACTTCCGTCGAACAAAACTTCCTGTCTGTGTTCAACTGTTGCGCTGTGCGCAGCACTTTTGTATAAGACTGTAGCATGTGGCAACCTTATGAGTGAACGCTTTTACTTCCCGCTTCTCGCCAGTGCTGCCATCCTGGGCGTGTCTTCAGTTCGCTTTGCTGGGTAGCTTTGTTATTTTTTTGAGATGGTAGCTACAGCTTCAGCTTCCGCACGTTTTGTGGTTTGCCTGTGTGGCAGGTGTCGATCATCGCGGCGACGAGCTGCCGCTACCTGTACTGGCAGCGGTCGGCGCTGGAGTACCTGTTCGTCAAGGAGACGTACCTGGCGACCGTGCTCAGCACGCTGGTGGCGCGCGACATCACCGTCAAGCTCTACTCCATGAACAGGAAGGTGAGTCCCAGTGCTGAGCTGGGCGGCACGGTCGTGGTCGACGAAACTTCGATCAGAGTTGCATAGGACACCTTCAGACGTGCTCGTGGTTCCGCCGAGTCCTGCCCACTGAAGGGTCGGTGGTCGGAGACCGGCGTAAATACGCTGAAAAGGAGTTAAGATTATCCGAACTGTACGATACGATATTGCAGTGGCAGTGTTCTTCAGAAGTTCGATGCAAAGTTCCTTCGACACCGGACGTGCGAATTAAATGTAAAATTTCCTCCCTCACGGGAATATACGTAGTGGATGAACAGACGGCGTGGTGCCCACGAACGTTAGATATTTGGCTGCAGCCACCTTGTCGAAACGCAGCTGAAGTTACACGTATAAAAGGTATGCGTAAATCTTCAACACTCATTTCTTAGGAAAGTGGGAGACGTCGCATGAAAAGCCGCTAGCCGGGCACTGAGGATAGGTCCCTCTCCAGCACACGTAGGGTTCATCAAAATCAGTGATCGACAGGTCTCATTGACACCGCTGTCAGTACATCTGAAGATGTCCGGCACAGCTCTGCACGAAACCATTAGGGGCAAAAGAGTTTGGCAGACCATTACCTGACAACCTAGAAGACTCACCAGTAAGTAAGAGAAACGCTGTGACAGCCGCCACTGTGCTTGCCTGAAGGCGCAGCGGCGCTTTTCCCATGAGGCCGGGCTGCATTAGAAGAACCCTGGTGGTGCGACTGATGGCGCGTCGCGCCTCGGCGGCTGCTGGCTCCATTCACGCATCGCACGCGTGCCGAAGCAGCTGCCACCGGCGCGCCCAAGCACAGTGCCAGGGCAGGCGTCGTGGAAAAAGCCAAAGTGGTTGTTTTCGAAATATTTGTTATATTTTGAAAAAGACACGTTACTCTGTTGACGTCTGTGCTTCAATTAATACTGGGATCACCCTGCGGCTGAGCCTCTCTTTTGTCCACCTTTGCTTCCCAATGTATTAAGCTGGTGCATAACTTCACAACATTTTTCCATAACCTTAATAAACACAACAGAGACACGTAACAGAGGCTTTATTCATCAACAACGTATTCTCCTTCATTGTTCACAGCAGTTTGCTGACGCTGGGTAACTTTTCTGCTCCGCCACTGCAGATGTCACGTGGTTTGGAAGCGAAGAACTCGTCGCGCCATGTGCGAGCGCATTTTGATCCGGAAAGGAAGTTCCCTGAAGACTGTTCGATAGAGAGTGGTCAGAATCTCGGGACGCAAGTTCAGGTGAATAAGGTGGGCGCGGAATGGCTTCACGACCCAAATAATGTATTGTGTTTTTTGTTAGTCTATCGGAATGCGGGTGGGCGTTATTCTCGAATAGCATAACTTTAAGAGCTATTCCTGGTCGTTGTTCTTGGACTGCGCCTGCAAGATGTCTTATTTATTGACAATAAATTCAGAAGCGATGGTTAGACCTTGGAGAAGCAGTTCGTAGTGCACCACATTGTCGTGTGTTCCACCAGGTGGATAATATTATCTTTTGTGGATGCGCACTAGGTTTTGTACAGTGAGTGGCTACTTTGTTTGGGCTCAGCCATTCCTTTTTTTCCTTATGTTGGCATGATCATTTGTCGTTACCGCTAACGATATAGGGTAGGAATGATCGGTGCGTTCACGAGCCAATTCATGACGAACAAGTAGAAAAAAAAAGTCCAAATGTATGTGAAATATTATGGGACTTAAATGCTAAGGTCATCAGTCCCTGAGCTTACGCACTACTTATCCCAAATTATCCTAAGGACAAACACACACACCCATGCCCGAAGGAGGACTCGAACCTCCGCCAGGACCAGCCGCATAGTCCATGACTGCAGCGAATGTTCCGATTTATCCACTTGACAGTTTTCTAGCGTTCTCACCTCCACTCACTATCTCAAAATAACAAAGTGTTAATATGTATACTCAAATAGAAATAGTAAACTACAAATAAAAAATGACAATCGATAAATAAACCCTTAGCAACCGGAATACCAACATGCAAAACAAAAACGCTACGAACTTATGCACCAGCCTAATATAAGCCGGAAATTCTGCCTTGACAATACACAATTCTTCTTGTTTTAATCTGAAAATGTGGTTCTGTACTAAGCAAACACAAATCTTCTTGTCTCAGTATTAAAACAAGATGAATTAAATTGATAGGAGAGATATCTGAAGGTTTGCAGATTGTTCAGGTGCTCGACAAGGAGATGGTCTAGTCCCTATTAGATTCATTTGTATCCTTGCAGAGATGATTCGAGAATGGGACGAGGAAATAAGAACGTATGGAGTAAACGGCCACGAGCAGCTAGGCTATAAAAACGAAACTCACAGAATTCAGTGTTTGGCTCCAGCCGACGATCTTGCATTACTATCTGGATTCACGTTTTTCCCATCAGGAACTGCGTACTCCACGATCGCATTAATGAGATCCAAGAGAGGACGGGGGTGACGACGGTCGTAAATTTTTAATCTCTTTATTGTGGATCGATTTTACCTACTGTGTAGCTATCCTCAGCGCAATTATATCAATCCATGATGAATAGTTATGACTTCGGAATAACTGCACTAATGATGACTACACACTAGCTGAAAACGATCTCCAATAAACAGATTAAAAGCTTACGACCGATGTTATCTTGAATACTGTCTGGAAATATACCAATGGTAATAATAAAAATGAGCTTTTTCAAAAGAACTGTGGAACAAGCACGCCTTACACAAAACACAGAATATATGACAATACAAAATTTGCGCCAAATATCATGTACACACATCATAGATAAATGAGACCAGTTAATAAACTTAAATATCTGTTAATGGAATACGGAGGATCGGTCGTGACGGGGAGACTGATAAACTCAGAGCAAAGAAGATGGAAATGCTCTTTCAGTTGACTAAACATGTGTGCAGTAAGCTAGCTATGTCGCGTCAAGCAGAGTTACAACGTTTTGTTGCACTAACAAGACCAGACCGTTTGCAAGCAGGTTAATGCCTGGCTGTGACTAAAATTGTGGAAACAGAAAATGTGGCAAAGAAAGAGAGGAAAATCCTGAGAATAACATTGGGGCTGGTAAACACAACGGTGAATACAGTAACATGACTAATGAAGACCGGATGAATGAGAAAATCATATGCAAGAGAGTTTTTCAACTCGTCAATCGGTGAAGAACTCCCCAAGCGAAATTGGCTTCAAAGGGAAAAAAAGAAGTGGTATGAAATTGATGGAGACTGAAGAACACGTTCCGAATGAAAATTTTAGATTCCCATCGCCAGAGAAAACAAAAAAATGGAAACTGGAGTAAAGTGGTCAGTTTAGAAACAGCACTCTAATCGAATGAAGAATTGTTAGGAAAATAGTTATTTACATGGTCGATAGGACAATATAGCAAAAGAAAGAAACCTTAAATATACTAGGTGTTCCTATCCTTTAGAGAGAAATTGTGCGGATGGTACTGAGCGACAAACTGAGTTCTTTGAGGTAAAGAATTAACGGTCAGAAATGGAATACTGATAGACGTCAGTTTCAGCGTATGCAGGCATAAAATTTTTCGACACTCTTGTGTATTACGCGATGAGACTGGCAGTATAGTCTCGTTAAAACTAGATAGTTGACACTTCACTCGTTGTAGCTGGTTTCCTCCAATCAGAGCGCTCAACATCACGCGAGAACCAATCGCCATTGAACTGCCAGTTCATGTTGTCCGACTGACTTTCTTGTTGAGTTTGGATTCCGAATTCTGGATGTGACTTTTAATTTTGTATTTCATCACACATGATAACCATAAAACAAAACACACACACACACACACACAAACCACACACACACACACACACACACACACACACACACACACACACACAATGATGCTAACGATATACACCCGTTTCGTACACAGCGCTAATCAAACGCTATTGGATCCTTCCGAAGAAGATGCGGTTCAGCGTCACATATACGGTTATCACAATCACAGATATCAGCTGACATTGGTACAGGAGTGTGAGTGATAAAAATAACAACTTGAAAAGTGGTATTGTCGGAGTGTAGTAGTTACGCATGAACTTGTTCTGTAGAAGTTCGCAGATTCGAAACTCTTTAAGACAGCGAAATTTTTTTATTTCTAAATCTCATCAGAAGAGTTTAATCATTATTTTTCTTCATTTAATTGATTTAAAAGTAATTTCTTTTTTTAGATTTTAATACCTACTTTGCCACATCATTTTCACTGTTGTATTCACTTTTTTATTTGCCCTTATTTTTCTTCTTATCTTTCTTTTGCCATTTGGAATCTGCCAGTATCACATATAATCTTCAAGCAAGTGCCAAACACGACTACTCATCGGTTGGTAAAGCGGCAGTTCGTGTAGACAGTGTAGGGATAGTTTAGAAATTACAGTTCGTTCTTACCGCTGAAACTGAAATTTTTCTGTCTTGAGTTTACTCGTAGAGGTTGGCTTTAATCGCCGTGGCAAAAGCGATCGTGATTTTAATTCCGCCGCAGATTGTTGACAGCCGTTTCTCGGATACATTGCACATCACGAGATTGTGAATAGCTTAGGACATGAGTTTAAATTCATGGCTACGAAACGCATCATCTGCTGCAGTTCAGTCGATAACCATTTAAAATAAGCTCTCGACAGAGCATCTCGTATTTCCTCTGATACGGTTAGGATATGCCTGTGGCTGAACTACTCAAGATATGCTAGGTGAGTTGTTACTGACATATTATGATATCAGTGCGCTTTGTATTTAGAGACAAACCTTTGTTGAAATCTGTCTCAGTTATTCATTCCCACGTGCAGTCACACTCAACTGTACAAAATCGGAAGCTACTATTAGCCATATACTCTTTGCAAAACATTTCTCTTCAAACAATGAAGTATGATGACGACGCTTTCCAGACGAACTTGGCTGGCTGGTCAGACATACTTGTAAAATAACTAGATGAGCCAATCATACCAAACAAAGATTTAAAGTTTCTCCCCAATAATTTAGGAAGCCTGGAATCTCGTAACTTGGCTGGTTGGTGGTCGTGGTTGTAGATGTTACAGCAGAGTTGGTAAATGGTCCTGACACATTAATTTCATTATCATCTAAAACAAAGAGCAGATAAAACTGCAAACCGGCAAGGGAACCTCGCCTATTCGTCATCACCGACTTACTACAAATGTACGGTATATTAACCAGGAATGAAAATTACAGAGGTAGGAACTCCAAATGGGCAGACTTTTAGAAAAAAATTGGGGTTTTCGCGCCGGTTGGGCGAGACACGAGCTACTTAGGTTGGTCTGTTTCAAGGCAGCAGTTGGTGCAGCGGAGAAAGCACAGAACAGTGATTCAAGGGTTGCAGAGTCGAGTCACTGTACAGGAACATATCTTTAGTGTTATATTTTTACGTTACTTACACTGCAAATGAACCGAAATATGAACGTAGTAAGCCCTTTGCATACAGCGCAGTAAGCTATAAACATCTCTGGATAATTATTGACAACATTCTTCGTATCCCTAGAAGAAAGTACTGTTTGTTATGGACTGAGGATTCAAATAACCGTAGATGCATATGCGCCAAAATACAGGAATGACGTCATTACTTTCCAGAAATCTGGAAAAATTACAAGAGCCTTATACGAAAGGTTTTTGACTGAACTGATGAATCCCTACGTGCAGGACAATAAATTTATTCTGTTCATTGAGTCATAGGGAAGATAAACAAATCCATAATAATACGACGAGATTTTTCAAGATGAAGAAGGACTGCCAACGTGCACTATTGAAATGATCCCCCCCCCCTCCCCCCCAACCAACCCCTCTCTTAAACGCACAGAGCTAGTGCAAACCTGTGATATCGGTTTTTGTCGCTAGATAAAGAATTTGACCGAAAAGCTTCAAAACTGATCTTGTCTCACCGAGAGAGAGAGAGAAAGAAATCATATACGGAGAAGACTGCACAAAGATACACTTATCTGTACACCGCCAGCTGTTCTCGCCAGTATTTGAAGAAATGATGCGTTAAGCGCGTATTTTGCTGCCAAACTGTGTGATGACAGCGTACCTTATCTACATCTACATCTACATCCATACTCAGCAAGCCACCTGACGGTGTGTGGTGGAGGGTACCTTGAGTACCTCTATCGGTTCTCCCTTCTATTCCAGTTTCGTATTGTTCGTGGAAGGAAGGATTGTCGGTATGCCTCTGTGTGGGCTCTAATCTCTCTGATTTTATCCTCGTGGTCACTTCGCGATATATACGTAGGAGGGAGCAATATACTGCTTGATTCCTCGGTGAAGGTATGTTCTCGAAGCTTCAACAAAAGCCCGTACCGAGCCACTGAGCGTCTCTCCTTCAGTCTTCCACGGTAGTTTATCTATCATCTCCGTAACGTTTTTGCGAATACTCAATGATCCTGTAACGCAGCGCGCTGCTCTCCGTTGGATCTTCTCCATCTCTTCTATCAACACTATCTGGTACGGATCCCACACTGGTGAGCAATATTCAAGCAATGGGCGAACAAGTGTACTGTAACCTACTTCCTTTGTTTTCGGATTGCATTTCCTTAGGATTCTTCCAATGAATCTCAGTCTGGCATCTGCTTTACCGACGATCAACTTTGTACGATCATTCCATTTTAAATCACTCCTAATACCTACTCCCAGATAATTTATGCAATTAACTGCTTCCAGTTGCTGACCTGCTATATTGTAGCTATATGATAAATGATCTTTCTTTCTATTTATTCGCAGCACATTACACTTGTGTACTTTGAGATTCAATTGCCATTCCCTACACCATGTGTCAATTCGTTGTTAGATCCTCCTGTATTTCAGTTCAATTTTCCATTGTTACAGTCTCTCGATATACCACAGCATCATCCGAAAAAAGCCTCAGTGAACTCCCCATGTTACCCACAAGGTCATTTATGTATATTGTGAATAGTAACGGTCCTACGACACTCCCCTGCGGCACACTTGAAATCACTCTTACTTCGGAAGACTTCTTTCCATTGAAAATGACACACTGCGTTCTGTTATCTAGGAACTCTTCAGTACAATCACACAATTGGTCTGATAGTCCATATGCTCTTACTTTGTTCATTAAACGACTGTGGGGAACTGTATCGAACGCCTTGCGGAAGTCAAGAAACACGGCTTCTGCATGGGAACCCGTGTCTATGGCCCTCTGAGTCTCGTGGACGAGTAGCGCGAGCTGTGTTTCACACGATCTCCTTTTTCGAAACCCATGATGATTCCTACAGAGTAGATTTCCAGTCTCCAGAAAAGTCATCATACTCGAACATAATACGTGTTCCAAAATTCTACAACTGATCGACGTTAGAGGTATAAGTTTATAGTTCTGCACATCTGTTCGACGTCCCTTCTTGAAAACGGGGATGACCTGTGCTCTTTTCCAATCCTTTGGAACGCTACGCTCTTCTAGATACCTACGGCACACCGCTGCAAGAAGGGGGCAAGTTCCTTCGCGTACTCTGTGTAAAATCGAACTGGTATCCCATCAGGTCCAGCGGCCTTTCCTCTTTTGAGCGATTTTAATGGTTTTTCTATCCCTCTGTCATCTATTTCGATATCTACCATTTTGTCATCCGTGCGACAATCTAGAGAGGGAACTACAGTGCAGTCTTTCTCTGTGAAACAGCTCTGGACAAAGACATTTAGTATTTCGGCCGTTAGTCTGTCATCCTCTGTTTCAGTACCACTTTGGTCACAGAGTGTCTGGACATTTTGTTACGAATGTGAACCAAGTTTGTTTTTCCACAGAAGCTTTAAAATAAGCATACAATTGTAAAAATGCGGCGTTTATGACTTGTGCAAGGTTACAAGAAAACTACTACTTCTCTTTTTTTTTCAGTAAGAAATGCAACTTTTTCTGAAAGCATGTTGGCTTTATTCAGGATTACAATACACCATATTACTCCTCACTCTATTGGCTACTCCACTTTTCAACACTATCCGCGTTCAGTTTGACACACAGCTGGGAGATCGTGTATCCCCGCATGGTTCCACTATCCTCGTCGATGTCTTTGCTGCATCAGTAACCTCCACGTACTGCTTCCTGTGGAGAGCATCCTTCGTTGAGCCAAACAGACTGAAGTTGGAAGGTGCGAGATGTGGGCTGTAGGATGGATGAGGAAGGACAGTTCATCGGAGTTTTGTGTTCTCCTCTATGGTGTGGAGATTTGTGTGAGGTGATGTCTAAGAGAAGGAGAATTTCGTTTTCATTTTTGTGGCCACGAACACGTAAAAGCAGTTTCGTGAATTTCCTGGGAGAAGTACAACACACTTCAAAGTTGATCGTTCCATAATGAGGGAGAACATCAAACAGAATAACTGCTGGACAGCCGGCATAACTTTACCGGCAGAGGGTGCGGATTTCATTGAACTTTTCCTTCGAAGGAGAGGTGGTGTGGGGCACCTGACTGCCGTTTTGTGTCCTGTTCGAAGTGATGAACACTTGTTTCATCGCCTGTGAAAATGTTAGGCGGAAAATTGTCACGCTCAGCCTCGAAACGAGCAAGCAGCTTCCCACAGATCGTCTATCGTTGCTGTTTATGAACTTCTATTAGGTGGCGAAGAGTGCAGCGGGCACAGACCTTTGAGTACCGCAAGTGGTGGACGAGTGTGTTAGCAGTATCAGCAGAGACGCCCAGTTGAGCATCCAGGTTTTTGGTTGTGATTCGTCAATGATTTAGAATGAGAGTGTCCGCGCGTTCCAACACTCCACGAGTCACAGCTGTGTGCGGCAGGCGGGAGATAGCACAGGTTTGCGCGACCTTGCGCGATGATGGAAGACGCCTTGCCCAATGACTCGCCGTGCTTTTTGTTCATTACTGGGTGTCCGTGAACATTCTGCAAGCGCCTATGGAAATCTGCGATGCTCTGGTTTTCCGCCAAAAGAAACTCAGTGACTGCTCTGTGCTTGGAACACACCTCCGTTACATCTTGAAGGCTACGTACACGTTAGTGACGAAAATTATGCACATAGACAGATCCCGGTAGTATCTCGTACACAAGGTACAAAAGATCAGTACATTGGCGGAGCTGTCATGTGTACTCAGATGAATCAAGTGGAATTGTTAGCAGGCCGTTGTGGCTGAGCGGTTCTAACCTCTTCTGTCCGGAACCGCTGTGCTGCTACGGTCGCAGGTTCGAATCCTGCCTAGGGCATGGATGTGTGTGATGTCCTTAGGTTAGTTAGGTTTAAGTAGTTCTAAGTTATAGGGGACTGGTGACCTCAGGTGTTAAGTCCCATAGTGCTCAGAGCCGTTTGAACCACTTTTTTGGAAATGTTACCAACGTGATTATGGCCGCTCGACGGGCATTAACAGACTTTAAAGACGGAATGGTAGTTGGAGCTAGATGCACAGGATCATATACTTCGTAAATCGGGGGAGAATTCAATATTCTGAAATCAACAGTGTTAAGACTGTGCCGAAAATACGAAATTTCAGGCATTTCCTCTCGCTACGAACAACGCAGTGGCGGATGGCCTTAACACCCGAGAACAGCGGCGTCTGCGTAGTGTTGTCAGTGATAACAGACAAGTAACACCACGTCAAAGCTGCAGAAGCGAATGTAGGACGTACGCTTAACGGATCAGTTAGAACAGTACGGGGAAAGCTGGCGTTAATGAGATCTATGTGAATGCCCTTGCTACCACCACGACATCACCTGCAGCGCCTCACCTGGTCTCGTGACTATGTCGTTCGAACCCTAGACAACTGGAAAACCTTGGTCTGGTCAGTGATCCCCGATTTCTGTTGGCAAGTGCAGTCTTCGAGTCTGGCGCAGACCCACAAAGCCGTGGACTGAAGTTGTCAGTCTGGCGGTGGCTCGACAAAGGTGTGGAGTGTGTTTACATGGAATGTGTGGTGTCGCCGCCGGACACCACACTTGCTAGGTGGTAGCACTTTAAATCGGCCGCGGTCCATTAGTATACGCCGGACCCGCGTGTCGCCACTATCAGTGATTGCAGACCGAGCGCCGCCACACGGCAGGTCTAGAGAGAGACTTACTAGCACTCGCCCCAGTTGTACAGCCGACGTTGCTAGGAAAAATTCACTGAGAATTACGCTCTCATTTGCGGAGACGATAGTTAGCATAGCCTTCAGCTAAGTCAATTGCTACGACCTAGCAAGGCGCCATTTATCCTTTGCTATGTATCTAATGAAGCATGTACAGTAACAAGACCAATGTTCACCAATTGTGGATTAAAGTTAAGTATTCCAGCAGCTACGTACTTTTCTTTATAGCATTCATTAC
Source organism: Schistocerca serialis cubense (assembly GCF_023864345.2). Taxonomy (NCBI): domain Eukaryota; kingdom Metazoa; phylum Arthropoda; class Insecta; order Orthoptera; family Acrididae; genus Schistocerca; species Schistocerca serialis. The sequence goes on along the minus strand of NC_064646.1, from coordinate 466,589,757 downwards.
GTATCCTGTTTCAGACCTCACGCCAGCCAGCGTGAGTTTAAGCGCGTGCCTTTCGGTTACCCGTCACTGTGGACTGGCTGTCTTGTCAGTCCACAACAGAATTGACTTCTGGTTCAACTGAACCGATAATTGACTGGAAATGGTTGTGTTTGGTTAGTTGGAGACCATTTGCAGCCATTCGTGAAGTCCATGTTCACAAAGAACGATGGTAATTTTATGGCTGACAATGAGCTATGTCACCGGGCGAAAACTTTTCGCGACTGGTTTAAAGAACGTTCTGGACAATCCGAACGAATGATTTGAGCAACCAGATTACCCGACGTGATCTCCATTGATGGGACATGATCGAGGGGTCAGTTTGTATAGAAAATTCTGCTACTTCAACATTTTCGGAGTTTGTTGTTGTTGTGGTCTTCAGTCCTGAGACTGGTTTGATGCAGCTCTCCATGCTACCAGTACCTACTGCAGCCTACATCCTTCTGAATCTGCTTAGTGTATTGATCTCTTGGTCTCCCTCTACGATTTTTACCCTCCACGCTGCCCTCCAATGCTAAATTTGTGATCCCTTGATGCCTCAAAACATGTCCTGCCAACCGATCCCTTCTTCTAGTAAAGTTGTGCCACAAACTCCTCTTCTCCCCAATTCTATGCAATACCTCCTCATTAGTTATGTGATCTAGACATCTAATCATCAGCATTCTGCTGTAGCACCACATTTCGAAAATTTCTATTTGTGGGGCGGCGAATCATTTGTATTTTACTGTTGTATAAATGTTTGTTTGAATGTAGAAACAATTCCCGGCCGATGCACCATATGTGGGGCGGCGAGTAAGTTGTAAAAATAATCTAATTAATTGCTGTATAAATGCTTGCATGTTGGATCAGTTTCTGGCTTTTAGAATGTTGTTAATGCTGTCTTTCGCCGTTCTCAACACTGGCTGTCTATTTACTTTTTAGCACCCAGAAAGTGATTTAACAAAACGTGAAGCCAGTACTTAGAGATCCTAGTGCCCACTTCATCTGAGAATACCATTATAGCTGCAGCTTATAGCTCTGAGGAATTAGGAGATTGTCCGGGATTTATAATCAAAAACGGTTTTCCAAAATAGTTGAGTATATTCTGAAATTCACTGATAAAAAACACAAGTATCCCTACAACATAACTCACAGAGCAGTTCAGAGTCTAATGCGCTGATGCAACTATAAATGTCCGAATTAAATGTTAAAAAGAATGCTCGCCATAATTTGATGAGATTATTTCATCAAACGCCACGCTAAATAATTGGTAGAATGTCTGTCCCGCGACGGCACGTGAAAATACGACAATACGCAAACTGAAGCTAGATAATGAAAATCATCCCAGAATTAACCCTTCACTTGAAATGATTTCATGGTTCCGCGTATCTCTAGTAACTTAATACGGCACCCGAGGCTGTTTGTAGCAGTGATACTGATGCGACGCGATTCCCGACACAGATGGCGTGTTATTCAGCATCTGGAGAGAACTGGGGCCTTGCTTCCTCGCGCAGCGTTCTTATATATATAGCCGCGGTGCGGACGGCTAAGGGAACGCCTGATCAAATCGGCTCTCCCGACTAGCCGCTGGGCTAGTAACGCACCACTTCAAGTTGCATAATAATTTATAGCTTCTTTTGCTGATGGCCGATGAAGCTCTTAATTTAAACGTGCATTCAGCACGCAGGTAAGTATTGATAATAAAATTTTGACGTGGCTAAGTTAAATATTTTGGGCGAGAGAATTAATTTAATTGCCCTGCACGCAGTAGATGAGCTCTGAACTGGCCCTTTTGAGATCCGCTATCGCTATAATTTTATAGGTATTCAAAAGAAACTTTACACATCTTCATAGTCATAGCGGACCTCCAACCTATTTAAATCTAAACATCCTAGCCTTATTTATTAGCCTACTTAATCTATCTTGCTTCCTTCAGTTTTGAGATGAAAACCAGAAAATCATGAATTTCCACTAAAATCTTAATTTGTGAAATCCAAAGTACTGTTTTTATTAAATCATTATGAAAGATGAATCTAAATATAAATTTTGAAGTCTCTAGCTCTTTTCTGTTGCGCCAATGATTTTTTTAGAAAAACGTCCACATTTCGAAAATGGCTGAAGTTATCGAACTGATATTTAACACACATTAATTTAGTATTATTCCTGACATGCTAGAAAAGTTTTAGGTCATTTGCTTGATTTTTAAGGTATTGCGCAACATTTATGACGTCAGAGCAAGTTACAGCAGACTGGCTGGCACACAATGGAAACTGATGTGAATTTACTACAGCGTGAGTAGGCTGCTTCCCTACATATTCTTTTCTTGTCTAAACTATTTACCGTTCATGTTTCACTTCCATACATGGCTACAGTCCACAGAAATACTTTCAGAAACGACTTCCTGACACTTAAGTCAATACTCGAAGTTAACAAATATCTCTTCTTCAGAAACACCTTCCTTGCCATTGCCAGTCTACATTTTATATCCTCTCTACTTCGACCATCATCAGTTATTTTGCTCCTCAAATAGCAAAACTCCTTTACTACTTTAAGTGTCTCATTTCCCAATCTAATTCCCTTAGCATCAGCCGACTTAATTCGACTACATTCCATTATCCTCGTTTTGCTTTTCTTGATGTTCATCTTATACCCTCTTTTCAAGACATTATCCATTCCGTTCAATTGATCTTCCAAGTCCTTTGCTGTCTCTGACAGAATTACAATGTCATCGGCGAACCTCAAAGTTTTTATTTCTTCTCCATGGATTTCAGTGCCTACTCCGAACTTTTCTTTTGTTTCCTTTACTGCTTGAGTTATGAACGTCAATATAGGTATCATAGCTCGGTATTTTTATGGGGTACTTCTAACGACTTTTTGAGTCCATGCCATGTCGAACTGCTGCACTGTGCCGGGTAATGGTAGGTGCGACAGGATATTGGGAGGTATCCCATGACTTTAGTCACCTCAGTGTATGCTGAGCATTGTTTAGGTTTAATTGTAGTGTAAGGATCGTAGAAATTGACCCCTGGATTATCGTACTGTGCTACTTCCGCTGCACGGAGCCTGTGTCAACATCACGATAGTCGAGGATACTATTTTCTGTAAACACTTGGTCACATGAAGCTCCTACTTCTGTCATTTTCATTTGTGGCCCTGTCCTGCGTACTCGTATACCAGAAATGTGAACGAAATGGACGGTGACGAGTACGCGGGGGCCCTGTGTCAGAGGTGTCGCCTTGACGAGTCGTGACTTGTGACGTGTCCGCAGATCGTGACGGAGAAGGGCTCGCACCTGGACATCCGGCTGCCCAGCATCACGTCGTCGCTGACGTCAGAGCTGCGCAGCCCGCCGCGCGCCGTGCGCCACAGCACGCTGCTGGCCGGCGGGGCGCCCGTCTCCCCGGACTCAGGTGGGTAGTGGCCTCGTGCCGGCGCCGGAACACCTCCAACCTGGCGGGGCGGAACAGTCACACTGGCGAGACGTCAGCCCCAGCAATCGATACCGCACGAAATTTCGGGCCATAATCCTGATGGCGCGGAATTACGCCTCGAGAGTACACCTTCTAAACATTCGCAGGCACCAGCTGTCTCTCGCAATCGCTTAAAGCCAGAGCGCAAAGCAGCGCCGAGCGGAATGGACGAGTGGATAATTTCCATGATGTCGGTGAATCGAGCAGCGGTAGTGCTGTGTTTATTGTGTCAATGTGCGCGGTTCCTAGTCAGTGGTTGATGACAGATCTCTTTAAGAATTTTTAACATGTTGCAGCCCTGTCAGCAACTGTGATAAATTAATATGTCGAAAATCCGCCTCAGTTGCGAAATGTTACTGACCTTTACCAAGGATTCAGCTAGAGTAATCTAGCCTTCTTCAGAAGCATAAAATAAACTAATACAAACCAGAATAATGTACGGTCAAACACAGCAAGCTGAAATACCGTGGTAGCATGTCAAGCTACGTTACTTAGCTGAGGAACAGCCCCGGCCCCACTACGTGGAAAGCGGTCGATTAGCTGCAGACGCCACGCTGGAACTGACCAGTAACATTTCGCAACTGAGGCGGATCTCTTTGTTTTGAACAACTTTATATTTGTGACGATACCTAACGGTTGCTCCTCCAAACAGCAGTTCATACAAGCAAACCAATTGCGTCTTCTCCTGTGCTTACTCGTACTTCAGATGCAGGAGCTACGCACTGCTCCGTTTAAAAAGAATAGCTCGATGTAGTTGCAGCGTCGAGCCGCGGACGTCTGCTTTATTGTCCCGCAGCTAATTAACTGGAAATTATAATTTGTTGCTGTGATCCTGCTGTCAAATAGCCTACGCATCGGCTAGAATTGCGAGTTAATAAAATAAACAAAAATACAAAATAAAACTTAAATGAATAATTTAATAACAAAAGTTCTATTCTAACGTCTGCGATCGATGAAGACTACAGACAATTATGTAGTTTAATATTTACTCGAAAAAGGACATCTGAAATAAACAGGAAGCGGTCGTACGGTAGTCAATCAAAATGAAGGCACAAAATACCCTTATCAAATGCAGTAAAATTACTTTGAGAGCGTTACGGGAACGATAGCAAGATCGTCAAACTAAACAAGCATCGAAGACTCGCGAAAGTTAAGTCAATTTCGAGATCACGACGCACGAAAGATTCACCAGCTGAAAACAGGTCAGAGTTCGATGCGACGATTCACAAATTAACACGTGCGATACGAAGAATAACAGCTCGCACTCTTTCCATTCTCAGTTCCGTAAACCAGGCGGAAAAAGGTAAGAATACTACACTGGAGCACATTCAGACCTCTCGAAGTTCACTACTGGACATTAAAATTGATACACCACGAAGATGACGTGCTACAGACGCGAAATTTAACCGACAGGAAGAAGATTCTGTGATATGCAAATGATTAGCTTTTCAGAGCATTCACACAAGTTTGGCGCCGGTGGCGACACCTACAGCGTGCTGACATGAAGAAAGTTTCCAACCGATTTCTCATACACAAACAGCAGTTGGCCGGCGTTGCCTGGTGAAACGTTGTTGTGATGCCTCGGGTAAGGAGGAGAAATGCGTACCATCACGTTTCCGACTTTCATAAAGGTCTGATTGTAGCCTATCGCGATTGCGGTTTATCGTATCGCGACATTGCTGCTCGCGTTGGTCGAGACCCAATGACTGTTAGCAGAATATGGAATCGGTGGGTTCAGGAGGGTAATACGGAACGCCGTGCTGGGTCCCAATGGCCTCGTATCACTAGCAGTTGAGATGACAGGCATCTTATCCGCATGGCTGTAACGGATCGTGCAGCCACGTCTCGATCCCTGAGTCAACAGATGGGGACGTTTGTAAGACAACAACAACCTACACGAACAGTTCGACGACGTTTGCAGCATCATGGATTATGAGCTCGGAGACCATGGCTGCGGTTACCCTTGATGCTGCATCACAGACAGGAGCGCCTGCGATGGTGTACTCAACGACGAACCTGGGTGCACGAATGGCAAAACGTCATTTTTTCGGATGAATCCAGGTTCTGTTGTTCGCATTGACGGCACTTTGCACAGTGGACGTTACATTTCAGATATGTTACGACCCCTGGTTCTACCCTTCATTCGATCCCTGCGAAACCCTACATTTCAGCAGGATAATGCACGACCGCATGTTGCAGGTCCTGTACGGGCCTTTCTGGATACAGAAAATGTTCGAATGCTGCCCTGGCTAGTACATTCTCCAGATCTCTCACCAATTGAAAATGTCTGATCAGTGGTGGCCGAGCAACTGGCTCGTCACAATAAGCCAGTCACTACTCTTGATGAACTGTGGTATCGTGTTGAAGCTGCATGGGCAGCTATACCTGTACACGTCATCCAAGCGTGTTTGGCTCAATGCCCAGGCGCATCAAGGCCGTTATTAGGGCAAAAGGTGGTTGTTCTGGGTACTGATTTCTCAGGATCTATGCACCTAAATTGCGTGAAAATTTAATCACATGTCAGTTCTAGTATACTATATTTGTCGAATAAATACCCGTTTATCATCTGCATTTCTTCTTGGTTTAGCAATTTTAATGGCCAGTAGCGTATAACGTCCCTTTAGAAGTTAAGATACGGTAGCGGCCGTTAAGCCCCAGAGCCAGTCGCCTGCAATACCGAATCGTGCACGTTACTGCAGCCACGTCTGCCTGCTTCAAGACCTCGACATAAAGTGTCCAGAGTGGCTCCCTTGAGCTCCTCACTCGGCAAGTTCCAGCAGTGTTCCACCACTCTCCGACTCTTATTGGCTGAAGGCCATCCCCACTAAGAACATATCGTTCTCAACCTCCACCGACATGATTTAATTCAACATCATCACTTCCCGAGCTAAACTCATGTGTTACAACAATATTTACGTTAATAAATATTATTAGCACCCTGTCTCACTCATATAATTTATAACAATTAAAAATAAAGCTTTGTCCATCAATAAATAAACCACAATTCTTGTGCAAATGAGCTCACGCTAAAGTAATAAAGATTATCACTAAACTTTGTTTAAACAATTATGTATGGCTTCTTGACAGAAGTATCTTTTGGTTCTCTTTTCTGTTGTGGCGTGAAATAACACATGCGACTGACCAGTTGTAAATTAGCACAGTTTTTAACATCACATGCGATCACCACTTAACTGACTGGCAAATTACTAAACTGTTCAGTAAATAAATACACACGTATGACAAAATATGAGGTATTGATACTGTATTCATTTGCTGTGTAAATTTGGAGAATAGAACTTTCTGACAAATGGTTGCGTAATGAAAGCGAAGTAAAACTCGTCGTAAATCAATAAATAAAATAGATATAGCCACTTAACTTTCAGGGACGATAGCTTCAGTGCAATGCTATCATCTGAGATACAGTTGCTGAACTCAAATGAAATGATTAAACATCGTCAATTCAGAGGTTCATCACGAAAACGTTTATTCACTGTGAAATATGATCTTCTGTAGTTATAAAGGAACCGAAATTTGTTGTGCCATTGGATACCCATCATTTATCTGAGATCATTGATGTATTCAGATTTGCGTTATATTTGACGTGAGTTATTGTCGAATCTCAGAGAGCTGTAACTTGTCCATCGTGAAGACTGCCCGACACTCCACAAAGGCACTGCGAGCATCGGCCGTCCAAACTCTCAGCTCGGAGACTTCCCCGTGTTTCCGGCGACGCTCTCGTTGTCTCTGAACCTAAGCTCGCCTGGAGCTGAAACGATCGACTAGCGTTCAGCCGTGTAACGAGTTCGTCTCTCCGCAGTATAAGGCATGGGCGGACGAATAACTCGTCCACGTACTCGTAACATTACATGTTGCCAATCACAAATGCAGTATAAATTAGAGAAACGAGTGACTATGTCAATAAAGGAATAGAGTAGCACTGTTTAATAATCAACATCGCTGTTGTGGCGTTATTTTTTTTTTTTGGATTGAAAAGCTGGCACTCTGAAAGTGAAGTGAATTTGCAGGAGTTGCGGTATTCTTCAGCATGACTGGAATGATTAGATTGTAAATCGAAAGTAAGTGACTCCATTTCACGGTAATTCTTCAGTTCTTTAAGTTTATTCACTGTGATTCAGCTGTCTTTACCAATAGGTCTTCTGTAACCCGTAGTACCTGAAAAAACCACACAAAAAATTTTCATAATCTGTCGCTCGTTACTTGCAAACTATTGGTCCTACAGAAAAAATGAACAGGACCGTTTTTGTAGGTAATGTGATGTAGTCAAATTTTCTAGTGTGATACGTTTTCGGTGGAGGCCGTGGTTTTCGAGTTATTCTTTGTGTAGCCCAAAGTTATCTTACCATTCCTCTTTACATATACCATGTGGTTATAATTAAAGTACGGTTACTCACGAAGCTCAGTGTAGGCTGTAATTACCGTCTGGCAGAGAAACTTGGTAGATATTCTAATGCGTAAATGCGGAACCGATTTACACTGGAAGAAAATTAGTTCCATTTGTGACCACAACGTGCAAATCTGGTGCTGAACGCTGACAAGCCACAACTTGAGTGAACGGTATGGATGTCGACAAGACATACCGTACGCTTGTAACCTCCCCCCTCACTTATCGTATCGACCTTAATGACAGTGAAAAATGAAACCGCGTGTACCTAATGGGAGTTTTGGAAAAGCAATCGTCACCGAAGTTAACCTGTCGGTAAAGAGGGAGGAAAGGGTTACATCTAAATGAAAGGAAAAATGCAAATGAAACTGGTGGAAATTAATTTTGAAAAGGGGTAAAGTTAATAAAGAAAGTAAATGTGCGGCCGTTACGTTAACAATTAACTAGCGGTAATTAGATATTTGAGATTTGGGGGAAATCACGGTCGCCAGTCCTAAGGACAATTACTATAGTAACTGAAAAAGAAAGGTTATTACACATATAATTAACACTAGAAGCGTGGCAACTGAAGGTTGACACGTGTAGTGTGAAAACTGAAAGTTTGTCAGAAGTAATAAATTTCGCTACACCCTGACTTAATTTAGCAAAAGAATTAATAACCGGAAAATCGAAAGTTAATTTAGTGACTGAAGTTAATAGTGAGCTTTCTTTCTGAAGCACATCGAAATTCAGTAAAATACAGTTAGTCTTGGACTACCTCAACAATCGTTTCAAAAGCTACTTGAATCTACGCAATTTAGAAATAAGAGATTTAACTTTGATCTTGAATTAAATGATTCTGAACAATTAACAATAGTAAAATGTAGTACGTACCAAGCTGAGCTGCAGTCACAGGTAAGCTAAAATACGGTAACAAAGCTCGCAGTCTTAATTCGTGCTTGTGTAATCTGAATATTGTAGCCAGCTCTGAGACTTTAACTGAACTTTGAAATTAAAGCAGTGAAAACGAGTTAGCTATATTACTTTAATGCTGGCGTTTGAATTTCAACGACACTCGGGTTCATTTCGGAAAAGGAAGGGACCCTGCTTGGTAATGCAATTGGGACAATGAGCAACAAAGGTTGATGCTAAGTTGCTGTAATTTTGCGAGGCAAATGGAACAGGATTAAAAGCTGAGGTCTGCCATACAGTTCTAAAACTTTACGTGCGTCCAGTCTTCCTTGTCGGTTGATTGAAGGTTTGAAGCCGTCGATCGAGGAGGTGGCGACAGTCACTCATTGTCGGCCGTCGCTGTTGCAGAAGCTGGATGTTGGCGCGCCTTCTTCTCGACACGGTCACCAGGCGAAACGGGCTCTTGATGTGCGCCAGCTAATGCTTCCCGTCCGCGACACCATGTCAGAAACTATCATCGCGAGTCGAGCGCAATTACATGCTGCCAAACCCCGAAAGCGCGGCAACTCGCGGGAGCGTCACACAACACCTGCTCCACTCGCTACTCCCGCCAGACCCCGACTGCTCCGCCCGCGCTCCACGCGGCAGAGTTCACACTACCAAAGATCCTACACACTTTGATTCTTCACACGACCTATCGACGTAATCGTTCGATAGCAGTTTTCCCTAGGCAAGACCCAGCGTAAAAATACAAATAATATTTACGAAACAAACCAATTATACATCGACATAAGTGCATAAATATATATATATATCCAAACAGTAAAGCAATTACAATATATAAAGAGACAGAAATGTCATATCTTGCGGTAACAAAACAAGGAAAAAAATAATAGTACAATAGATGGAAATAGGAGAATATGCATTTCCGGCGTTACACGTGCCCCACATTGTCTGAGGATGTTCGTGTAACGTAAACAGACTCAGAAAATGTCCCAAAAAAGAAACAGCGGAAATGCATATGCTCGAAACATCAAAAAAAGTTAGCATTCGTCTAATTAACCATAAATCAATTTTTAGACCATAATAATTGAGTGGAGACACTCATAATCTTATTCCACTCTGTCACCTTGCACAAAATAAAACAGGTTGACAACATATTAAAATTCATAGAAAACATAGAAAATGGTTTAGCTATTCTAAAATTGTCAAAATTCCTAACAGTATCAAGAAATGGAATACTATTTACAAAATTAATCAGAGTACATGGTCATAAAAACAGGTAGATCAAAACACGCAAATTAATAATTAATTACATAGAATACGCATTTTTACGTAACCCTTTCATAATTAATATTCTCGTCATGGGAGTCCATTAAACGCTAAACAAGAAAATAACACACATCAGATCGAAAAAAACATAAATATTGACAGTAGAATTCTTTCAGCTGTCCAGGAAGAAAAACAATTCCGCCTTCCGTACTCGCAAGTACAAAGAATGCCGACAGCGGCCCAAGAGCCAACAGCGGCACAAGAGCCGACAGCGGCTCGCCTCGCCAGTATTGTTGCGCCCGCGTGTGCGGCACGCTTGATCTCACTCGCCCTTGTAACGGCGTTTCCAGAACGTCCGTTTCACTGAATTCTTTAGGAAAAACTCACTCCCGAGTAATCTCAAGGAGTCCCTTAATACTATCACAGTGGATAACTCAACACTGTCCATCATCACACGCATGTACTAGCCTGAAACTTAAAACAGCGTCTAAGTACATCGGCAATGACTAGTAAATCACATATTTATGAAATCTTACAGCTATTTACAAAATCATATTTACATTCCTTAATCTACTGTGACTCAGCTGAAAACTTAAACTAGCAGCTTGGATTTTTCAATTGATTAGATCATGATTAAATTGATTAAAATTAAATTGATTAATCAAAATTAATTACTTATTAATTACAACTTCTTTAATGACCTTGGTCAGTCAAAAGCATGGCAATCTAGCAAATCGTTAAATCTTACACTCTATTTTACATACTGTATAAATTACCCATTGTGTGGTATTAATCGATCCTAGGTTGGTACAATTTCAAGTCTACAATATTCCGTAAGCATTTGTGTGAGGCATACCAATGACTTTATATGGTCCATTATAAACAAACTTAAATTTAGAGTTTTCATGGTCTATCTCGCTCGATTTCTCATGAGCTTTTACAAGTACTAAGTCTCCGATTGCAAACTTAGCAAAACGCGCTTTAGCGTCATGACGACGTATGCGAGCATCGGCTTTTAGCTTCATTACTTCTCGCAAACGATCTTTTTTCACACCAATACTAATGTTAATCCGTGGAGGGAATTTGATTATCTCTTCCAATTCACTTTCTACACTTTTGTCAATGCCGAAATTCCTCATGTTATGGCAGTTCAAACTCATTCCTACGTCAATGTCATCCGGCCAGTTAACAATGTGTATAGGCTGGTATTGCCTATGCACACCGTCTCCTGCCTCGTCAAAACCAACTACCATTGTTTTATCTAGTGACATACATGTCAAAGTTTTGCTTTCGCAGTTAATCACTGCACGGTACTTTAATAGCCAATCTAACCCGATAATTACTTCCGTAGTTAAGTCTGGCACGACGACAAACTCTTGTTCAAATCGTGCCCCACATATCTCGAAGTTGACAAAAATCTGTTTTGTGACCGGTTTACTGGCCTTCCCAGTAGCACCGATAATTTTCACTCCTGTTACTGGCATAACTACGATGCCAGGTCTGTCTTTCAGTAACCCAAATATTTTCCCAGATACAGCACTCAATTCTGCCCCGGTGTCAATCAACACGTTTAGTTGTAGGTCGTGCATATTAACAGACACTACTATCTGTCTACACTTGTCCTCGACTGTTTCATTATTTTCCCACAGTAAATCCTCGTCTATATCCAGGTCATTCCAGAAAAGACCATCCGGCTTTGATCCTAAATCCAGTTTATCTGGCGGCTTTTTCAGCCTCTGTTCACTTACAGTTTTAATTTCAACACGTCTGTCCTGAGGCTTAGTCTGTAGCTTCGCCTCCAATACCGAAACCTTTTCCTGTAACTCGTCAACTAGTGAGTGCTGCTTTGCTATCACTTCACTAATTGTCACCTTCGTTGATTCCTCTTTGGTCAGATTGATCTCATCTGCCAATCTACCTGGAGAAATGTGCCCAGTAGTATCTGCAATTACTTCCTCTGGATCTGCGCAACCCACACTGCTATCGTCTGACTGTATAATGTCAACTCTAACCTCATACACGCTGTAATCTATGTGCTTTTCTACCAATCGTGTCCGGCTATCACTAAAATTTTCGTAATCTTTCTCCTTAATACTCTCGCAATGTTTAAACTGGAGGTTTGCGTCGGATGGGTCGGCTACTTCTACCACTACAACTTTCGGTAAAGTCTGCCGGTTAGGGCCAGAACTTTCCGTTACTACTTCAACATTCAATTCCTGCGGGACGAAACACGACGCATCTTGCTCGTGCTCCCCTTTAACATCAACTATTTCTGGTAAAGTCTGCCGGTTAGGGCCAGAACTTTCCATCACTTCACAAATACTATCTTCCTGTGGGACGAGACGCGGCAAATCCTGCCCGCGCTCCCTATAAACACTCCTCCCGTACAGGCCCCTATAATCTCTTAGTTCGTCGTATAAGCGACCGAACTGCCTTAACCAGACCTCATCCCTCTCTGCATCCCCTCGCTCGATGACGGACGTTTTATCCGACATCTGATCTTCTCTCAACAATTGCGAACCATTCTTAAACTCAATCTCCAGTTCCGCTGTGGGTATTACAGCTGCCACTTTATAATCGATTTCCGGAAAACTACTTAAATTGTTCTCACTGACAGTGAATGTACTACCTACTGCCGTGTATACTGCTGATCTACTACTTGTGGGCGCACTCCTTTCTCTTAACACTGGCACACTCTCCCGCCGTTGATTATTCCATACGGAATTTTCATAACGGCGACACCTGGGTTTTCTCTTGTTATTGGGCCGCCAAAATTTCTCCACGCCCGCTCGGCCCCTCACCGGCGCGGCTAATGGTTTCCCTGTCTCGTCCCAGCAGATACGCTCCCCGGATGCTGCTGAGGCGGCTGATCACACCCTCTGGCGTTATTACTATTCTGTGAAGCCCGTATCACGTTAGTATGATACTGGTTTCTGTCATTCCTGTTATTATTTGCATTGTACCGATTGTTATTACGGTCCGAACCATTATTGTTATTGCTGCGGTATGCATTATTCCCATGGTTATCGTTGTTATGGTTGGGGTGGTACCCGTTGTTGTTACCACGGCCTCTACCACTGTCGCGATTATTGCGCCAATAGTCCTCGTCCTCAACTCTTTCCAGGAAATCATTGATTGTCCTGTAATTGCTTCCTACGTAGCGTTTTGTATCATCTGGAAGCTTCTTGTAGAGTTCCCAGACTATTTCGGATTCCGTGCGGCGATCACGCAAATATCCCAACTTGCGGATCCAGCCCTCACAAAACTCCCTCATCGAACCGCGCGAATTCGCATCGAAAGGCCTCGATACGACAAATTCGCGCCAGACACTTTGCTGTTTTTGCTCTGACCAGTATTCAGCCAGAAACAAATTTTTAAACTCGTCAAAAGTCAGGTTCGTAATGTCGAGGTTTAAGCCCCAACGCTTGGCATCACCAGCCAGCACATCAATAACCGCATTAATTTTTCTCTCATTAGTCCATGATCTGGGTAAAACTCTTTCACAATTTTTAATGAAATCCGTCGCGTGTATACCGCCTTTTTTCAAGGGGTCGAACCGCTCCTCTTTCGTCAACAATTCCGAACTATGTGCACAGATTGGCACATAGCTCTGTTTTTCGTCAAGTTTCTTTTCTAATTCCGACACTCTCATAATTACTTGGCAAGTGGTTGTCGCAAGCGTTTCCACTTCCCTCTTTTTCTCTTCGCAGGTATTAGCCTGCTCCCTCACTTTAGTGTCTACTTCGGACACTAAAGCCTTTAAAGTTTCCACCTTCTGTTGATCCTCTTTTTTCACTAATTGAATTTGTTCCGTCACCTTATTCTCGATGATCGGAGCAACTGCTTCTCCTACACTTTTCTCGATTCTGCTAATTTCGGAATCAAAACGAGTATTTATGCTCGCAATTTCCGCCTGAACGCCTATCATTTCCTGTTTAAGATTACCGATTTCGGTATTAATTACAACAATATCTTCTTTGATTTTATCAACTTTTGTATTAACAACTCCAACATTGTTGTTAACAACATTAATAGCTTTGTTCTGATTGTCTAGCTTTCGTTCAATCTTTTCAGACTGAGCTTCTTGCTTGGCAGACAGAGCTATAATTTCTGCCGATTGACTCTTGATTTCATTAATCAAAACATTCAATAAATCAGTTAAATTCCCGGAGACTACCGGTTTTACTTCCGTAGCTGGTTCCTCTATACATGTTCCCCCGTATTCATCATCAAGGGGTACAGATTTGATTTTCGCTTCCGATTCCGAAACATTTTCTAAAGTTTGGAATTCCATTTCTGCTCTTTGTTGCGTTTCGGCGGTCGCGTCTTTCATGCTAGCCGCCTGCCCCTGAACAATGGGAACCGCCGTGCGCGTTTCCCACTGTTCGACCGATTGTTCCGTATCCAAGTCTACCAAATTTTGGTAATTGTTGCCTTCACTCATTTTAATAATTTTCAATATAAATGCCAAATCTCAAATCTAATTAGGATTCCTCACACTAATATTCTCGCTCACGTATCGACCATTTCGTAACCAGTACTTTGTTACGAGATTTGTACAATGCAAAATTCGTGTCCAGAACAACCTCAAATTTGAAGATTGTCCTGTCACCAGGTCGCCACGTGTAACCTCCCCCTCACTTACCGACCTTAATGACAGTGAAAAATGAAACCGCGTGTACCTAATGGGAGTTTTGGAAAAGCAATCGTCACCGAAGTTAACCTGTCGGTAAAGAGGGAGGAAAGGGTTACATCTAAATGAAAGGAAAAATGCAAATGAAACTGGTGGAAATTAATTTTGAAAAGGGGTAAAGTTAATAAAGAAAGTAAATGTGCGGCCGTTACGTTAACAATTAACTAGCGGTAATTAGATATTTGAGATTTGGGGGAAATCACGGTCGCCAGTCCTAAGGACAATTACTATAGTAACTGAAAAAGAAAGGTTATTACACATATAATTAACACTAGAAGCGTGGCAACTGAAGGTTGACACGTGTAGTGTGAAAACTGAAAGTTTGTCAGAAGTAATAAATTTCGCTACACCCTGACTTAATTTAGCAAAAGAATTAATAACCGGAAAATCGAAAGTTAATTTAGTGACTGAAGTTAATAGTGAGCTTTCTTTCTGAAGCACATCGAAATTCAGTAAAATACAGTTAGTCTTGGACTACCTCAACAATCGTTTCAAAAGCTACTTGAATCTACGCAATTTAGAAATAAGAGATTTAACTTTGATCTTGAATTAAATGATTCTGAACAATTAACAATAGTAAAATGTAGTACGTACCAAGCTGAGCTGCAGTCACAGGTAAGCTAAAATACGGTAACAAAGCTCGCAGTCTTAATTCGTGCTTGTGTAATCTGAATATTGTAGCCAGCTCTGAGACTTTAACTGAACTTTGAAATTAAAGCAGTGAAAACGAGTTAGCTATATTACTTTAATGCTGGCGTTTGAATTTCAACGACACTCGGGTTCATTTCGGAAAAGGAAGGGACCCTGCTTGGTAATGCAATTGGGACAATGAGCAACAAAGGTTGATGCTAAGTTGCTGTAATTTTGCGAGGCAAATGGAACAGGATTAAAAGCTGAGGTCTGCCATACAGTTCTAAAACTTTACGTGCGTCCAGTCTTCCTTGTCGGTTGATTGAAGGTTTGAAGCCGTCGATCGAGGAGGTGGCGACAGTCACTCATTGTCGGCCGTCGCTGTTGCAGAAGCTGGATGTTGGCGCGCCTTCTTCTCGACACGGTCACCAGGCGAAGCGGGCTCTTGATGTGCGCCAGCTAATGCTTCCCGTCCGCGACACCATGTCAGAAACTATCATCGCGAGTCGAGCGCAATTACATGCTGCCAAACCCCGAAAGCGCGGCAACTCGCGGGAGCGTCACACAACACCTGCTCCACTCGCTACTCCCGCCAGACCCCGACTGCTCCGCCCGCGCTCCACGCGGCAGAGTTCACACTACCAAAGATCCTACACACTTTGATTCTTCACACGACCTATCGACGTAATCGTTCGATAGCAGTTTTCCCTAGGCAAGACCCAGCGTAAAAATACAAATAATATTTACGAAACAAACCAATTATACATCGACATAAGTGCATAAATATATATATATCCAAACAGTAAAGCAATTACAATATATAAAGAGACAGAAATGTCATATCTTGCGGTAACAAAACAAGGAAAAAAATAATAGTACAATAGATGGAAATAGGAGGATATGCATTTCCGGCGTTACACGCTGTTAGTAAAATTGCTTTGTGTGAACGGCAGCAATTACAGTGCAAAGAAGGCGATAACGAAATTCGAAAAATACGGGTGAGCTTGGTGCGACACCTGGAAGATGTAGGCGTCCCATCCTGGAGGAAGTTGCTGATGCTGTAACTGAGCGTACAGCGTGAGCGCTGGATAGCGCTGGTGCTCGTACAGAACACGAGAATTGTCTGTCCCATAGTCGATAGTACGGAAAGTTTTGCGGTTGACTTCATACTGGTACCCCAACAGGATCCAGACCGTGCTGCAACTGATGGCTCATGATCGGCAGCAATGCGCTAGATTTGCTCTTTGGTTTCTAGTCCGAAACGTAGCTGATGACATGTGGCCTGCCAATATTCTGGATTGTAGGAAACCTCTCGTCGATCCTTCCATTTCCCAATCATAACTCCATTAGAATACCGCGCAATTGTCTCTGCGCTCCCAAGTTTTGCCGATACAGCGTCTTCGGGGGTATATTTCCCATTTAATTTCAGAGTGCCTGTGGAAAGTGTTTTTATGTTCAACAGAGTTGTAGCTAAATGAAAACTTATAATAATTGTCCAAGTAAATGTGGTGACCAACATGCAGCTTTTCTGCCATCAAATGCAAAACGACCTTTTTAAAAAATGGTTCAGATGGCTCTGAGCAATATGGGACTTAACTTCTGAGGTCATGAGTCGCCTAGAACTTAGAACTACTTAAACCTAACTAACCTAAGGACATCACACACATCCATGCCCGAGGCAGGATTCGAACCTGCGACCATAGCGGTCGCGCGATTCCAGACTGTAGCGCCTAGAACTTCTCGGCCACCCCGGCCGGATTGACGAGGTTCATTTTATGTTATAGGGTGCAGTGAATACACAGTACTGCCGAATTTCGGTAGCTGCTGTTAAACCACGAGTTGTGTACGAAGAGCCATTGCGCTCCCTGTATTAACTGTGTCATGTGGATTCACAATCGGTCCTTTCTTCTTTGAAGAGAGTACATCTAGAGTGCCTATCAGGCGTACCGTGACGTCCGCACATTATCGAGGCCTTCTTGTACAGCGCCTGATTCCTGCTTTGGAAGAGCGCAACTGTGTGGAAACCATTGTTTCCGGGAAAGATGGGGAAACATGTCGCTCGTGCAGTGACAGATCTGCTCAATACAACATTCCACGAAAGTGTTATGCACAGAGATTTACCAGATGCATGGTCTACAAGAATTACCTGATCTGAATCCGTGTGACTTTTGACTCTGGGGGTATCTAAAAGAACACGTATGGTGTCTACCTGATCTGAAGGCCAGTATACAGGAACACGTTCTCCGGATCAACCGGAACTGCTGCGAGCAACTGTTGATCGCGTCGTTTTACGGATGCAGCATCTCGTAGGCGTCACAGGTGCTTGTAATGGACAATATGTGTAAATGAGGGTTAATAATAAAATTGGTTCCATTCCATACTGGGCGCCTGATACAGCAACCAACTATGAATTTCTTGAAATAAGACAGTCTCAGTTCAAAATCTTTCTTATTTTCAGGAAAATACGCGTTTCAGCCTGCTGGGGCATCCTCAGATTATTGAAGTTGAATTTAGTACAAGAATAATGATTTTTTAGAGGGAGTCAAAATTCTGAAATACTCCAGTACAAGGAAATGTATTTTATTGATCAATTGGTTAGCAGAAACCAGTATTAGTATGATATTACGATACTATTCCAACGCACCAAAGCTTTTATTGTGAATGTGACGCTACCTTTTTAACTCCTTATCTTTTGACTGGCTTTAGCCTCACTTTAAGTTTTACTGTCTGGCAGGCAGGATGTTTTTAAATTACCCTTTATAGGCTTGCTTTTACCCGTACTAATCCTGTGTTCTTGAACCTATGTGCGTATATAATATAGTTATGCAATCGCATTTTGTAAGCACATTGGTTAAACGACGCCACCTACCTTTAATGTCTGCTACTACGGTCGTATAATCGTGCCTCTATGGCTCTATGTATGTATGGCCGCCTTGGAGGGTTGATGGATCCTGTTCTCGATCGCATTATCTGCTACTTGTCAGCTGTAGCCAACGCTCCATGCTGTGTACGCCGGAATGCGCCTGATTTCTTAAATTTTTCTTGCTTTGTCACAGTTTTCCTGTTCACCAGACCGTGTACTTGTCATTGTATTCCCGATTACAGGTTCTGTAATGCTTTTATGCATCTCATGACGCTAGGAAGATGGTTCCATTTAAAATTTTATCTTTACTGTTACTCTTAATTGCAGAGAGGTCTGCACTGCGAGGAACTTTGCCTCTTTTGTGTTTTTATATTGACTCCATTTCCTCACCTCAATCTGCACATCTCTCACTGGTGTCATTTTTCACCCACACGCCAGCCTAATGTTGCCCCAAAAGGGCGAAATGCGACATTTCCCGTAAATACAAAGGATTGCGCAACCAGGACTGTCTTCCTTCAAGTTTAATAATAAGATCAACATTATTACTTTCTCACCTGTTTTACCTCTTCTGCCCACGGCTTGTTCCTAATCAGTTATATATAGAAATATTTCTATAAATTTTTCTTGCATCCACAGCGCCAGACTTTCACCTGGTGTCCAAAATTCAAAGTAATTTTTTCCAACTTAAATCGGCTACTCGTTAACTCATTAGCATATCTACCAAGTTTCGCTAGCATCCGATAATTACAGAGCACGCTGGACGCTAGTGTAAAGTTTCATTCTGTTTGTGACCACCCGGTGCATTTTAAACAGTATTAAATGTATATGTGTGTGCGGTAATGACATTTTGCGTACTCTTTTCGCGATTTTTCCGTAAAACAACGTTCTAGAACAGAATATAAAAACACGTTCGGCATTTGTGACCCAATCCGCCTTAATATTCCCTCGCCTTCGTCGTCACGCCAGTAGCAGGACTCCAGTTGCCCTTCGCTTTCAGTACTTGGCGTTCGGCCGCAAGGCGGCGGCAGTGGGGCAGAGCGGCTGACAAACAACCGGTGCACGCTAAAGTTTAAAAGCTCTACTCTCAGAACGTCGTAACTGCGTGGTATCAGAATTATGGCCAAAATTTTCGCACGAAATCGATTGGCGGGGCTGATGTCTGATACAGTGCTTTTAATTCCGTAAAATATTAGGTTAAGTTGGTGACGTTTCCTTCCCTGTCACTGGAGCCACTGTCCACTACCCAAGGGCACAGCCACAGAGTGCTGCGTGCTGGGGGAGGGTCGCCATGTCAAACGAGCAGTGCGCTCAGCGACTGCGGCCACCGATCATTTCCGTACCTGAGCCGTGGTGGAGTGCTGCTGGCAGGCGCACCGCCCGGCCGCAGTACGTACCTCCAGTAACTCCACGTGGGCAGGTATCAACGCTCTAAACTGCGCCAGCAGCTGTTAACTTCGTACGACATTCAGGAATGAAGACCACTACCGTAATCACAAGAAAAACGAGACCCTACAGATTTCTCAGACGCTGCAGCAGTGTGCAGGGTAGTCACTTCGTTAATGAGCACTTACGATATCCAGGAAGACCCGCAGAAGGCCGGCATATGATCGTCACCATAAACAAATGTAGTGTCATTCCTGCGAATAAATGAAAGATCAAGCGTCGACTGATTGCAAAATTGGAGTTCCCACAACTGTCCAGCATCTAGAAAGATATTTGTGGAAGATACACACATCAAAAAAAGTTTTCCATCATCCCGGTTCCCAGAATTCCTGAAGATAGACGTTGACTGTGGACATTTTATCACAGTCACAGTATCCAGAATGAGATTTTCACTCTGCAGCGGAGTGTGCGCTGATATGAAACTTCCTGGCACATTAAAACTGTTTGCCGGACCGAGACTCGAACTCATGACCATTGCCTTTCGCGGGCAAGTGCTCTACCAATTGAGCTACCCAAGCACGACTCACGCCCCCTCATCACTGCTTTACTTCCGCAAGTACCTCGTCTCCTACCTTCCAAACTTTACAGAAGCTCTCCTGCCGACCTTGCAGGACTAGCACTCCCAGAACGCCTGAAGATAGTCGTTGACTGTGATTATCGTATCACCGACAAAGTCCCTTTGACTGTTCAGAGATATCACTAAACCCGCCCAAAGATGTAAACAGCCATGCACGAGCAGCGTCTATAAGACGGAGGGGGTCCGACAGTGATCAGTTCCGGTCATTCCACCAGGAACGAGGTACACGGCTCGTGTTGTCTATAGTTCAACCACGCCTAGACGGTCAATACCGCGGTTCGATATTGTCCGCATTGTTACTTTGCGCCAGGAAGGGCTCTCAACAAGGGCGTCTCGGAGTGAACCAAAGCGATGTTGTTCAGACATGGAGCAGATACAGAGAGACAGGAACTGACGGTGACATGCCTCGCTTAGGCCGCCAAAGGGCTGCTACTGCACTGGGTGACCGGAACCTACGGATTATGGCTCGGAGGAACCCTGACAGCAACGCCACCATGTTTTTCGTACACCCACGATATGTCGTGTTACGGCTCAAACTGTGCCCCATAGGCTGTATGGTGCGCAACTTCACTACCAACGTCCGTGGCGAGGTCCATTGCAAACACGACACCATGCAGCGCGGTACAGATGGGCCCAACAACATGCCGCATATATATATATATATATATATATATATATATATATATATATATATATATATATATATGTGTGTGTGTGTGTGTGTGTGTGGTAAACATGGCTGCGAAACAGCAACTGTGTAAATCTGAAGAGGTTGAAAACTCAGCCAACCAGTTCCAAATAAATGATTATCAGTCCTTGATCTGGGTTTCGGTATTTGTAAAAATGTCTTCTTCAGAGGAAGTGGGCTCTAAAAACGTATACATACAGCTAGAAAATTAGTTTTACAAACATAATAACATACTAATAAAAATATTTGTGAGTTAAGTGTACTCATTTATTACATCACATGAGTGTACAAGCGGTAAGCTTACCACACACATATTTTCTGTTAATATTTTATTATATTTGTGAAAATAACTGTTTGTAAAAATTTTCAGGGCCCACTACTTCTGAACAAGATATTTTTACAGATATCGAAACCTGTGCAAGCTGCTTCATCCCCAAGTACCTACTGCAACCTACATCCTTCTGAATCTGCTTAGTGTATTCATCTCTTGGTCTCCCTCTATGATTTTTACCCTCCACGCTGCCCTTCAGTACTAGATTGGTGATCCCTTGATGCCTCAGAACATGTCCTACCAACCGATCCCTTCTTCTAGTCAAGTTGTGCCACAAACTTCTCTTCTCCCCAATCCTATTCAGTACTTCCTCATTAGTTATGTGACCTACCCATCTGATCTTCAGCATTCTTCTGTAGCACCATATTTCGAAAGCTTCTATGCTCTTCTTCCCTAAACTATTTATCGTCTATGATTCACATCCATACATGGCTACACTCCATACAAATACTTTCAGAAAAGACTTCCTGACACTTAAATCTATACACGATGTTAACAAATGTCTCTTCTTCAGAAACTCTTCCCTTGCCATTGCCAGTGTGCATTTATGTCATCTCTAATTCGACCATGATCAGTTATTTTGCTCCCCAAAAAGCGAAACTCATCAACTACTGTAAGTGTCTTATTTCCTAATCTATTTCCCTCAGCATCACCTGATTTAATTCGACTACATTCCATTATCCTCGTATTGCTTTTGTTGATGTTCATCTTTTATCCTCCTTTCAAGACACTGTCCATTCCGTTCAACTGCTCTTCTAGGTCCTTTGCTGTCTGACAGAATTACGATGTCATCGGCAAACTTCGGCGTTTTTATTTCTTCTCCATGGATTTTAATTCCTACTTCGAACTTTTCTTTTGTTTTCTTTACTCCTTGCTCAGTACACAGATCGAATAACATCGGAGATATGCTACAACCCTGTCTCACTCCCTTCCCAACCACTGGTTCCCTTTCATGCCCCTCGACTCTTATAACTGCCATCTGGTTTCTGTACAAATTGTAAATAGCCTTTCGCTCCCTGCATTTTATCCCTGCCACCTCCAGAATTTGAAAAAGAGTATTCCAGTCAACATTGTCAAAAGCTTCCTCTAACTCTGCGAATGCTAAAACGTAGTTTTGCCTTTCCTTAATCTATCTTCTAAGTAAGTCATAGGGTCAGTATTGCTACACGTGTCCAATAGTTCTACGGAATCCAAACTGATCTTCCCTAAGGTTGGCTTCTACCAGTTTTACCATTCTTCTGTAAGGAATTCGTGGTAGTATTTTGCATCCGTAATTTATTAAACTGATAGTTCGGTAATTTTCGCACCTGTCAACACCTGCTTCCTTTGGGATTGGAATTGTTATATTCTTCTTGAAGTCTGAGGGTATTTCACCTGTCTCATACATTTTGCTCACCAGTTTTGTCAAGGCTAGCTCTCCCAAGGTTATCAGTAGTTCTAAAGGAATGTTGCCTACTGCCGTTCAGTACTCAGTCAAATTCTTCATATCTCCCATTTCATCTTCATTTACATCCTCTTCCATTTTCATAATATTGCCCTCAAGTACATCATCCTTGTATAGACCCTCTATATAATCCTTCCACCTTTTTGGTTTCCCTTCTTGTGAAATTCTTCCTGTCCATATGTGGCACACAGAAAACCAGTGCTTAACAATATTGCTTAAAAACAGTCTTGGTTGTAATTTTAGTTTTTTATTTTTCAACGACACGTTTCGCCTTATTTAGGCATCTGCAGTTTATCTTTTTTAGATGGACGCCAGAGGCACCAAGATCTGCATATCGTGTTGCCGTTTACAGGAGCGAGCAATAACGCTTACTACCTGAGCCCCCATCTTACTGTGTTACTCGATCCTGTGAACGGGAACAAGTTATGCAGATCTTGGTGCCTCTCGCGTCCATCTAGAAAAGATAACCTGAAGATGCCTAAATAAGGCGAAACGCGTCGTTGAAAAATAAAAAAACTAAAATTGCAACCAAAACTGTTTTTAATCAGTACTTAGTACTTGTTTTCGATCTGACCTCTTGATCTTCATGCAAGTAGTTCTCTTGTCTCCAAAGGTATCCTTAATGTTCCAGTAGGTAATATCTATCTTACCCCTAATGATATATGCCTCTACATCCTTACATTTGTCCTCTGGCCATCCCTGCTTAGTCATTTTGCACTTCCGGTCGAGCGCATTTTTGAGACGTTTTTATTCCTTTTTGCCTGCTTCATTTACTGCATTTTTATATTTTCTCCTTTCATGGATTGTACTCAATATCTCTTCTGTTATCCAAGGATTTCTACTTTCGCTCATCTTTTTACCAACTTGATCCTCTGCTGCCTTCACTACTTCATCCCTCAAAGCTACCCAGTCTTCTCCTGCTGTATTTCTTTCCCCCGTTCTTGTCAATCATTCCCTAATGCTCTCTCTGAAGCTCTCTACAACCTCTGGTTCTTTAAGCTTATCCAGGTTCAGTCTCCTTAAATTCCTGCTTTTTTGCAGTTTCTTCAGTTTTAATCTACAGTTCATAACCAATAGATTGTGGTCAGAGTGTCTACATCTGCCCCTGGAAATATCTTACAATTTAAAACCTGGTTCCTAAATCTCTGTGTTGCCATTATATAATCTATCTGAAACCTTCCAGTGCTAGCTATGATTAAGTTATGCTCTGCGCCAAATTCTACCAGGCGGTTTCCTCTTTCATTTCTTAGGCCCAATCTATATTCGCCTACTACGTTTCCTTCGCTTCCTTTTCCTACTATCGAATTCCTGCCCCAAATGACTATTAACTTTTACGTCTCCCTTCACTATCTGAATATTTTCTTTTATCTCATCATACATTTCTTCAATTTCTTCGTCATCTGTGGAGCTAGTTGGCATGTAAACTTATACTACTGTGGCAGGTGTGGGCTTCGTGTCTATCTTGGCTACACTAACGCGTTCACTGTGCTGTTCGTAGTAGCTTACCCGCGCTCCTACTTTTTTATTCAGTATTAAACCCACTCCTGTATTACCCCTATTTGATTTTGTATTTATAACCCTATATTCACCTGACCAGAAGTCTTGTTCCACCTGCCAGCGAACTTCACTAATTCCCCCTATTTCTAAATTTAACCTGTCCATTTCCTTTTTTAAATTTTCTAACCTACTTGCCCGATTAAGTGATCTGACATTCGACGCTCCGATCCGTTGAGCGCCGGTTTTGTTTCTGCTGATAACTCTCTCTCTCTGTGTCTCTCTCTCTCTCTCTCTCTCTCTCTCTCTCTCACACACACACACATACACACACACACACACACACACACACACACACACACACACACATATATATATATATATATATATATATATATATGTATGTGTGTGTGTGTGTGTGTGTGTGTGTGTGTGTGTGTGTGTGTGTGTGTGTGTGTGTGGGTGGGTGGGTGGGTAACACATTTTTTTTATTTATTTGTGATCTATTTTTATTTGAGGGGTTTCGAATTTATGCAGCATATTTTAAATTATGAATGCCCACATTTTATGTAATTTGTATCTGAAAGCAAAGTTTTTATTAAAAGATATGATAAAATATTTGTTAATTAATATTAAAATTTGGTATACGTACTGAATGCAAAAAAACTAAAAAAACTGCAACTAGCGAAAATCGAACAAGCTACGTCGAGGTTATAACAGATCACTACGCACGTAGTAACGGCCGGCTGTATTACATAGGTGGAAGATTTTTATATTTAACGTCGCTCTCAAATTTTTGGAGTTGATTTTAGCAATGTCAAGATTGCAACCACAGAACGCTACACACGTAATTACGGACGGCTGTATTAAGTAGATGGACGTTTTTTTATATGTAAGAGCGCTCGTAAATTTTTGGTGTTGATTTTCTTAAGTGTTTCTGAGAATTGTACCGTACTTCTTTAGGAAATTAATGTTTTGTATATTTGGAGGAAATCGAACATGTCTATGTAGACAATAGGGATTCCTTGTGAGTCTTAATTGCATCATAACACAGCAAGACACTATGCAGGCTACCTGATAACGCGTCTGTACGATTTAGTAGAACATCTGCAAGCGTGAACATTTTGAACGAACTGAATTTTGCGCGGCGATTAGGAGCTACATTTCACTAACAGAACATCACCAGTTAGGTACCTGAGAAAGTCAGATACCATGGCTACAGTCCCAATGAAGTGTCCCAGTATTCGCAGAAATCACGACGAATTCCTCCCCATCCTCCGGCCTCCTACGAACCTAGTCGATTTCACACAATTATATCCTCGATGGTAGGCAGCTATCTCACTATGGAAACGTGGTTGGTGGAGCATGAGCTGGTGTAACGGTTAAAGGGGATCTGTGGTGGGGAGCGCACGTCACGAGCTCCTGCACAAGCTGAATGCATCTGGCTTTACTTCTCAGGTTCTACACTCAGCACAAGAGGAGCACCGATACGTGTTGCTTTTATAAGCTTTCCCCAACAAATCTCATATGGTCTGATTTGTCACGTGGAATCCTAAGACAAGTAGTAATTATGAGAGCAGAATTGCCCACTGGAAGTAACATTTCCCACATGTTTATTGAGCGCATGCGACAGCAGAGACAGAGCGTATTTAACTGCACACTTCAGCAAAGAATCCCTCTGTTTCTACACAAACAGCATTTTTCCAGCAAAATACAATATTCTCTCAATGACTCTCAGAACCTTCTAGAAATCACCAATGAAAACGCTAAATACTTTCAAGAGGAGGGAAACTTCCCCGTAGCCAGCCAGCACTTTAATGGCTACACGACCTTTAATGACACACAAATTTTAGAGAAATTAGGGTTCAGACTCAAAGATTGTTTTCCAGGCCAAAAGCGGAGCTCAGGTGTACCTCTGTTTAAGAAACTAGGAGTTAGTACAGTGGCATCACGCTGCAACAGTTCACAAATAATATTTAGCGTTGACAATTTAATCTTGTTTAACTAAACATCAGAATCCACACAGTGAACACAAAATAGAGGACTTTTTTATCAGTAGTAGTTGTTAACAACCGAAGGCTGTTAATAATAGATAACAAATTTAAAACATGAATCCCAAATTTAAATTAATTCAGTAGTGTAATTCACTGAATAGTAATAGTTGGCGCTATCCATATAACTTAATTAAGTCCCATTGTTCTAGTTTTAACTCAGTAAAACGATTTCGAAACGACAAAAGCTGTTCATGAAAAGACAATGTGGTCCCTTGTTGGGATACAGTTGTCCTCATTTCAAGCTTATGATCTCTGCATAATTCAAGACAAATGCTAGTGTAACTTTTAGTGATGGACAGTGATCAAAGTCGTCCCTCTTCCTTTCTCATTATTTACATTTATAGCATTAGGTAAACTCTTACAATTATTTTTTTTTATTTTTTGTCTTAGAATTGTTTTCTTTTTCTTCTTTCAGATTTGGTTGTGTTCTTAAATATTAAATTCATCCACAAAAAATTTCACTCAACAACAATGTGAATTTATAAGCTTGGTAAATAGTAAAAAAATTCATATTAAAAATGAATGTATCAAAAATGTTATATTACCAAAAAAAATAAAAATAATAGTACTAACAGAAAGAGCTCAGGAAACGGACAAAGAAAATGAGAAATAGAAGGAAGAAATGTGTAATAACAAGAAAATCTAATAAGGTTCGATACCGTCTCACTTGCATCTGATATGAAAATATTGGCAGATGGCACAGGGAAGAGTTAAGATACACATTGAAATGCATCAGTAGATTGCTGAAAAGTCAGTATTACACGTATCTTACGATGACGTACAACTAAAACTGACCCAGTAGAAATACACTCTAAAAAAAAAGACAGAAAGAAACCGACGCGCCACGAACGAATTATCGGAATGGAACTACACGTACAGCTAAACAATTGCAGAAAACTGGATTATTTATTCAAGAGGAAATAGATAGATGTGAAGTACATGTACACATAAGCAAATGACTATAGTTCCAAAAAAAAAAAATGGATAATTTATTCAAGAGAAAGAGTTTCACAAATTGAGAAAGTCAGAACGTGTGGGTCATCTGTGGCCTTTGTGCAAGCAGTTATTCGGGTTGGTGTTGCTTGATGCAGTTTCTGAATGTCCTCGTGGGGGATATCGTGCCAAATTATGTCCGATTGGTGCGTAGACGGTTGGAGGGATCTGTACATAGCGCTCCAAATGTTTTAAATTGAAGAGAGATCCAGCGACCTTGCTGGCAAGAGGAGGGTTTTTCGAGCACGAAGACAAGCAGTAGCAGCTCCCGCCACACGTGAAACGACATTACGTTGGTGAAATGTAAGCCAGGCACTTAAATGTGATTTGCACAGTATCCACGTAGATGTAGATGTAAATGTAGGACGCCAAAACAGGGCGTAGAATGTTGTCGACGTATCTCTGTGTGGTAATGGTGCCAGGAGCCACGGATGACAACCGAGGGGGTCCTGCTACGAAAAGAAGACCATCACTCCTGGTTGCCGGACCGTAAGGCAGGTGTTAGACAGGCTGGTATCCCACGGCTGTCTGGAGCGTTTCCTGTCATGTCTTTGCTTGTCATCGGGGCTCATTTCAAAGTGGGGCTCATCACTGAAGACAGTTCCACTCCAGCCATTACGGTTCCAGGCGAAAGACGTATCTGGAGACACCCTGGACAGCGGTACGATACCAGCCTGACTGTCACCTGCTTTATAGTCCGAGAACAAGGAGTAATGGTCTGCGATGCCGTTTCACTTCCTAGGAGGACCCACTTGGTTGTTATCTGCGCCACTCTTACAGCACAGTGATATTCTACGCACCGTTTAGTTGCCCTTCACGGCAAGCAACCCTGGGCTCACACATCGGCAAGGTAATGCCCGCCCACACATGGCGAGATACTGCTTGTCCTTCTCCTTGCCAAACCCTACCTTGGCCAGTAAAGTCGCCAGATCTCTTTCCAACTGAGAACGTTTGGAGCGTTACGAGCAATGCCCTGAGGAGGGCTCCAGCAGCTCTATCAATCAATGCTAAGCCGAATAACTGCTTGCATAAGGGCCAGAGGTGGACCAACGCTTTGCTGACTTCCTTTGTTGGGTTGGCAGAAGAGCCAACACCGTGTTACTAGAGGAGGCCGAAACGCACGCGTTTTAACTCACGCAGGCTGGCGTGAGGAGGGAAGTACTGTACTGACGTGATATCTGGAACATGACAAGGAATGAGAATTCACAAAGCGGACGTAATTAGTTTCATACTTAACTTTAATCCATTAATGATGAACGTCGCTCTTGACGGTACATGATTCACAATATTGTCTGTTCAGAATAGTAACTGAATATGGCGCCTTGCTAGGTCGTAGCAAATGACGTAGCTGAAGGCTATGCTAACTATCGTCTCTGCAAATGAGAGCGTATGTAGTCAGTGAACCATCGCTAGCAAAGTCGGCTGTACAACTGGGGCGAGTGCTAGGGAGTCTCTCTAGACCTACCGTGTGGCGGCGCTCGGTCTGCAATGACTGATAGTGGCGACACGCGTGTCCGACGTATACTAACGGACAGCGGCCGATTTAAAGGCTACCACCTAGCAAGTGTGGTGTCTGGCGGATTTATGGAACTGTTTCTCTTGAATAAATCAAAAAATGGTTCAAATGGCTCTGAGCACTATGGGACTTAACATCTGTGGTCATCAGTCCCCTAGAACTTAGAACTACTTAAACCTAACTAACCTAAGGACATCACACACATCCATGCCCGAGGCAGGATTCGAACCTGCGGCCGTAGCAGTCGCGCTGTTCCGGACTGAGCGCCTAGAACCGCTAGACCACCGCGGCCGGCGAATAAATCTTTCAATTTTTCTGAAATTGTAATATTTTTGTTTGTCTGTACATCTATAAGACATCCACCGATTGCCAACCCATTCGGATGATTCCTTTGTGGTGCGTTGTTTCTTGAAGTGGGGCGTAATTAACAGTGCAAACAAGTTTGTCTAACAGTGGGAATACATACTTAAAAAGGTTGCCAACTATTGCATTGAAAGAAAGAGGATACAAATAGATAGAAACAGCATTTCAGTTAAGTTGAAGTATCTAAAAAAAATTAGTCTCAGTGAGTGCCAAGCTCAGACACAACAATACAGTGACGAAACCAGAATATTTGTATAGCACTGAAGTGCTACAGCAAGAAGGATTGAAAATATGAAAACTTCACTTATAGAGTATAAAAGAAGAATAATTCATGGTTACATTTGGAGGTGGTATTGGTGAATACATGGTGCGAAATGTACTGAATAGACGTGTGAACATTGCTGACAATATCTCTACTCATGCTGAGCAATGACTCGATCCAATCCTGGTTTGGATGATAGTCATAGGTATGTAATTCAAGCTATTCCAATTCTGTGCCAGAGTGCATCAAGTGTAGTATCTGGGGAGTGGTGTTGTAGCTGTCTATGGGAAAGCCATAAAAGATATGGAGACTGTACTGCCCAGTACAACAGTCGTACACCTTCTCTATCGAGACAGGTAAAGGCAGTCTAGGTAACATGCGAACCTGCCTTTACTTTTTTGAGACCTCGAAGATGAGGCACAGTCAGCGAGCTTAAGACATCAGAAATGTGGTGCTGTGTAAATTTCGAGCTGCACGAACCAGAGGCGATCGTGTTGTATACTCAGCGACACCACATACCACCATGACAGGTGGTGGGCCCGTATGGCGATGTCGAACACGGTCTGGCAACGTCAGATTTGTGCGCAGTCTTTACATACAGACACAGATACCTACATCGCAGTGCCGTGTGCAGGATGGTGACTTGCCTGAAAAGACGATGTGGCAACACTCCTGTGTCCAGTGTTGCTACGTTGGGCACGCAACAGTCGGCGCGCCTCTCTCTGCTGCGATTCCAAGGCAGTGGTCACCCTGCTGACAGCTCGTGATGCTAGATACTGCGTCGTTTCGGCCGTGTGTCTACTCGTCCTACTGTAAACAAGCCCAATTCCTGACTGAAGGTACATGGCGTAGCCCCACGATAGTGTGTGCCCAACCAAACAGTACGTCTGTTCTCTCGGGCGCTAGTCGCTGTTGAGACCCTGCATGGGACTAAATATGCCCCACCTCATCTCACCGATTCTGAATACGTGACCAGTGTGACAACAAGTATCGGGATCGATAAAACGCTGTATCGATAGGCAATGAGCTCTCTACTGTCTGGTATTTGTCATATCTGATGTCTGAGTGTTGGAACGTATGGAGCACTGGGATGCTTGTGTTTCTATACTGAGATTATATGGTTAGCTGTGTGAGCTACAAACTCACTATACGATGGATTGGCAACTGCTAAGGTTAAAAGGTAGGCTCTTAAGTAAATTTAAAAATTACTGCAAGCAGTAAAAGTGAAGACATCCCTTGGAAATAATCATCACAGTACATATGCCACCTCATAGAGAATGTTGTGCTATTATGACGTGAACCTATAGGGTTCGAATAATTGGTATGTACGAGAATCTGTATATTTGTATGTATTTTATGTTTCTGTATTTTTTATGGTGGTTATAAAGAGGACCACATTTGTGTTAAGATCCTCATGTCTGACGGTTCTTACGTATTTTTAACAATGAAGATAGTCACACAGTGTGCGAAATCGATCTGTAAAATACAGGAATTCAATATTTACGACCGATGCTGCAATTTGTCCAAAATGATTTGACCAAAGAGAAAAGATGAGAGAATCCTGTACTACGCAGAAAACAAGAATATCAAAATCAACTTGCTCAGAGGACTGAAGGAGGCTAAGGGGAAAATTAACATGAAGTCAAAGGCAATACGCAACAGAGAGAAAATAGCAATACCATCAATGAAATAAAGGAATTCGAAGACCGAACACTCTTGAGAAAGGAGGAATGTAAAAATGGCCACTCAGAGAAAATGAAGAAAAACTAGACTAAATGTAACAAGGAACAGAAGTTGATTATTATAATTCAGAGGTGAGTTGAACGAAAAATAGTAACAATAAAATAATTAATAAATTAAATAAACTAGTAAATAAAAACTAAAGAAAATTTCGATCCAAATGCAAAAAATAGGGTCACTAAATGTCCACGTTAGTTTCTGACAATGTGTCGGGATATTCCTGTGTAAGAATGGTTACGTGTTGCCTCTGATTACTAGGGAATAGATGTAAATTTACCGACTGTGGAAGCAGCCGTGTGTTTTGGCGACATCAGATTACCTGCGCCGTTTGTGGTAAGTTACTTGTGGAGCAGATTGCGGGGAGCTGGTGCGCCACAGTGTTTCAGCTGCTGGGCTCTACATGCGGGGCTCTCTGCTGCAGGGAAGAGGCGCTTCTACTGCACGTGCGCTGCCAGGTGCCGCACGGCGTTCTTCGGCTCCATGAACCACGGCGACGTCTGGGTGTGATCGTGTGGGTATGCCAGCGGCCCCCCCCCTCCGCACCCCCCCCCCCCAACACCCAACTATCTCTCCCCTCCCCCCACCCAGCAGGCACAGACCTACGTGGTCGTAGTCCAACCAGCACTCTCCGGAGCAAACGGCACTATTAGCTCAACTGTCTCCATTAGAGATCTCTGTACCATGTACCCAAACTGACGTAAAAGTGGACTCAGTTGTCACACGTCCCTGTGTTGAAAGTGCAGGGTTAGTCATGAGCATTTCTGTAGTTTCAGAAAATAAATACTTACCAGTGGAGAGACTTTTTCTTTTATTGTTTCATTCTCCTCACACCATATGGGCGGATTGTGGGCTGTCAGAGGTACAATGTTCTGCTCTTCAGCCAAGGACATTGTCAAACAAGGATGAGCTAAAGAACATGAGGACTGATTTACTATTTGAAATTAAAAAAATCATAGATGGAAATCTAAAAAAGAATATATATATATATATCTATCTATCTGTAAAGTATATATATATATATATATATATATATATATATATATATATATATATATATATATATATATATATATATATATATATATATATATAACACTTTACAGACTGGTGAAATTTTTCTAGGGGGAAAAACCACTGCAGTACTATCCTTTTGCTTAAAATCTGAAGGACCTGCATTGCGAGAAAAGTATTTCAGGAGGAGAGAATATGTTACATAGTGCTGAGGGGTAGGGAAAACTATGGAGATGGTGGTAGATGTTCAGGTGGATAGTGGGAAGCCAGAAATTGGGAAAGGTAGAGTGTGGGGAGGGTTTTGGTGTATGGATACGGTAGTGGTAACAAGGAGGAAGGTACAGGGATGAATAGTGAGGGATAGGGAGAGAGGTGCCCTGATGTGGAGTGGGATTGGTGACAAAGAGTTAAACTTTGTAGGAGGAATAAATTTCTGGGTGGATATCACTGTCTGAGAGAGAGAGAGTTGGTTTAAGTTACGTTGGAATAGGATATGGAGTGTACATAGGTGTAGGGACGAATGGATGTGTCTGTGAAGGCGTGGCAGCATAGCAGGTTAGTGATCAGAGGGGAGACAAGGGGTTACTGGAATCTAGTTTCCAGATAGTACATGAGATGCGGAGGTGTTCAATGTGGGTGAGGAGGTGTGGAAATTTGATGAGATGGGAGAGAATCCATGTGGGGGAAGGTAAACGGATGAGGAGAGTGAGACAGAATACATAGTGTTCGAAGAGTTGGAGGGACTTATAGAACTACGGTGAGGTGCAGATCCATAGATCCATGTAACATTTGTATAGTAGAGGCTGAGTCGAATCAGGTTTTTTTAGATATAGAGAATAGTGGAGGGATGAAAACCTCAAGTCTGGTCTGCTAGTACTGTTAATAATCTTACCCTATAGTGGGCTTTCTGTTGCATGGTTAGTAGGTGAGGTTTCCACGTTAGTCGCCGGTCGAACGATAGTCCAAGATATTTTAGTGCGTTATGTAACTGCATAGGACGGTCGTAAATTGTACGGTAGAAGTCATGGAGGCAGTATACAATATCCCTCAAAGTTATTATCTCGCATTACATGTGCTCAAAATGGGAACCTTATGTCATATGGCAAGCGTCAGTACATGTGTGCTGTCCGTCGAGGTCGATGCTGCTGTCATCTGGGTGGGCGCAGTGACAACAGCCTGTTTGGGAAACCTGCTCATTGATATCTGCAGGCGATAACTAATCTGATGCTGCTGTACGGAGTATATAGTTTGTCTACATGTTCTAACATGTCTGTTCTCTATGCACTGATGTGTGTCAGGTTCCTCTCTGTCTTGTAATTTTCATACAGATATCCTCTGCAACCCCCGAGATACTTATTAAAAATTCTGGGTACATCTGGATCACAACATATACAGCTAGAGTTGTTTTTATTTGTTACCTCCAGTAGGTACAGTGTAACGTATTTCAGTTAGTCTGAGAAAAGTTTTGTTTTCAGGGTTTGTGTGTCTACCCTTTGGCCTCAGCCAGTCAACCTATGAGTCACTGCTCTTACAAATTCTTTAGGCAATAGAGAACTTCCGAGCTCTATCTACGAACCACTGATTTGGAAACGACCCACTAATCTACATTGCATTTTCATTACAGTGACAGTAATGTCTCGCACTCCGGACTGTTTCGTGGTCTGCGAGTATTTGTATGTTTTCCTGTCGAGAGACAGAAAGTAGTCTGTTTTCCTATCGAGAGATAGTGATGTCTATTACCATAACTCTAAACTGATAACACGTTTGTAAACTTCCTGTTTCAGGAATATAAGTTGCTTCCTTTTGATAATACTATTTAATTTAGTAAAGGAACTACAGCGAATTTTATCATCCTGCATATTTGTTTTGCTATCCACTCTTTGCTGCTTTGTACCACATCATTTACGAGGTTTTGGTTGTACGGTTTTTAGTATACTGGTAAGTGATATTCAGGAATATTTTCGAAGTCGTTTTGTCAAGCTCATCTACTCTTAGCTGAAATTAATTTGCACTAAGGGCAAACAGAATGGAAATTGCAGGCTGTTGTCTTATGTTCTAAAAACATCTATTGCTTCCCATTTTCCCCTGTGTGAAGATCGTGAAACAACCTCCTGAATTGCTTGATAGCTGTATTGACGACACTGAATCTGCTTTCCTAATTGACCTTTCAGTTACCCTTCTATCCTATGGAAATCTAACTGAATCTGTGTCATTAATGTACATATTATTTGGCAGAATGGTATAGATAAAACGAATATTTTCTAATAGCACAATATTTATCACCTGGACTCTCCAATTCAGCATGTTATGGGATTTCGCACAAGGCGAAGTACCTAAATTTACTTAGCTGTAACGAAATATGATAATTGTTCTAGAGTTCGTTAGTTTTAATTGTATTATCAAAAATTATTCCTGCTCATAGGATAATGCTGGAGAAAACATGATGCCTTAGTTCCGCGCTCGCTCGAGGATTTCTAACTGTTGCAGTAATCTCCCATGCAAC
Source organism: Schistocerca serialis cubense (assembly GCF_023864345.2). Taxonomy (NCBI): domain Eukaryota; kingdom Metazoa; phylum Arthropoda; class Insecta; order Orthoptera; family Acrididae; genus Schistocerca; species Schistocerca serialis. The sequence goes on along the minus strand of NC_064646.1, from coordinate 466,555,102 downwards.
TCAGTGTGAGCAGGATCTGCGAACTTGTGTGTTACAGTACTTCACGCACTTATTTCTAGATCGTCTTTCTTCCTCCGTATCGCTCCGTGCTCGATATCCGGTTTGCGATCTCAGCGACGTTTGCCACGACGTCTTGTCCTTCCTGTGGATGATGCGAGACTGTACTAACTGCCACAACCAGCTGACCTTTTCGTTTGGAAAGGAGTGCAGCACTGAGGCAGTCGTTTTGCTTGTATAAGACGTGCCCATCGCTTCATGCCATTGCCTAACAGTGGTAGAAAGTCATTCTGCCATTTCCCGTGTGAAATAAGAGGTCTACTAGGCAAGTTCATAAAGTAAGTCGACTGTGACCATACGAGCTTTGGTTTTTTAAAAGCTGGCAACACAGAGCGGAGAAGAGGGGTCCCCTGCGCAGAGGGAGCATCGCGACGACACGGTAGTACAGAAACACATGTCGTTGTGTCCAATTGGGTGAAAGATGTCGCTAAGAAATCCTGTCAAATACGAGCAACGTTCTGTGATCCTACTCGCGGAAGGAATAGCACCTACCGAAATTTTTTCGGGTGTCAAAACGGTTTCCGGGAATATTATCAACAGAACGAGTACGTTGTAGGCAGTTTACTGGAGGCATGACAAATGTTCACGACGAACGAAGGAGTGGAGTACCTTCCATTTTGAATGATAAGTTGGTGCCGAAATTCGAGGAAACAGTTAGTTCGTGAAGACCGCCGGTTGGCAGTGGATGAAATTTGTGCGACATTTCCACAACTTGCCAGAACTCTCTTACACGAGAAACTCGGAGAAACGCTGCGATACCGTGCACAAGATGGGTTCCGGAACAGCTGACAGAGCAGCACAAGCAAAATCGGGTCAGAAGTGCCCGAGAGTTTCTTGAGCGACTTGGATTGAAAGGTCAGGATTTTCTGAGCTCATCTGTGACGAGACGAAACGTGAGTTACTTGTTATACGCCTGAGACAAAAATACAATTGCTGTCACCATTACCCCAACTGCCAAAAAATTTAGAATCACAATATAAGGCCAAAAAGTCATGGTCCCACTGTTTTGGGACCGAAAAGGCATCATTTTGCTCAAATTTGTGCTTCCGTGACACGCCGTCAATGCACTATGATATACGTATAGCACTGCCACCTATCAGAACTTCATGAACTTCAGGGGCTGAAGAGGGAATATTCCACGATGTACCTCCACAAATCCCGTATTTCTTCAGCCGAAGTTGGCTGAGAAAAATGTATGGCATTACTTACCGGACGCCGACTTACATTTCAACGTCACCTAATTCCCTTTAAATTCGTTATTTCATCCTGAGCGAACGATAAAGTATTCTTATCGAACAGCCGGGTGTGACTTCCTAAACAGATACACTGCTTGCTGTGAAGACCAAAACAGAAGAAAATATTTGCTGATATGGGGATCAGTTACTTTAAATGTCGTGTGGTAATACAGCAAGCGATGCAACTGCGTTTACCAGATCATGGTAATGGAGGAATTCCCAGTGCGGCAGAAGACATCACCAGCAACATCGCAAGCTGCTGCTGGTAACATTTTATTGCTGTTCTGCACCAGGAGATTCTGCTGCTGTACTATTTGCTGCACTGCAAGCTCCAGAGACAGCCGCTATATGACCTCTAAACATTATAATGCGTTTTATTCGGCAGCGTTGCTCTCAGTCATCCACACATTGGCTACGCATAGTTGGCAAATCCCATTGCAGTTCAGGATTTTATCAGCTGACAGTGCTCTGCTGTGGGCTGGAAGAGATCTGTGAACTGTCATACAGCATGTACTTTCCGTTTTGCTAGTTTTATCTCAAGTAGGCTATATAGTTTACTTTCAGGTAACATATAAAGATACATTTCAATGGATTCACATAAAGTAACGTTTCAGGTGCTAGAAGGACTTAATTGCTTGTGGTAAATATCCTATATTTCTTTAGAAATGTATGTACTAATTATTTGCCTCACAATTATAAAAGATTCCAAGTAAAAGCATGATACTAAACACCTCATATACCACAGCACTTAAAGGTCTCCTCACGTGCCCATCACATACTGATCCATTAATACCAAACTTTAGTTGCATCCAGTTTCTCAAATTTTCTCTTTATCATATATTAGTTTCTGTATGTTCTATAAGTCTTTATAAGTACTGTAACTTTTGCCTGTGACTATCTGTTGAAGAGGACTGCAGGACTGATAGCAGCAGAGAAAGAGGTAGATGCAAAGCAGTCAATTTCTAGCAGAATTTCGACAAGTTGTACGTGAGTTCAACGTGCGCCCTGTTATTGCAGTGTTCAGCGGCAGCCGTGAGCGACTGTGCCCTAAGGAGAACGGCCTGGGGTCGCTGTTGGCCAACGGCCGGCTGCTGGAGATGGCGCCCCTGCGCGAGCTGCCGTCCAGGGACCACCTCGACCTGCCGGACGTCACCAGCGGCGTCGAGCGCTGGCTCGAGTCGGCCGCTGTCGCCGCTGCTCGCAAGTAGCTTCCCCCCGCTGTCCTCTCCACGGCTGGCTGTCAGTCACCTCATGTGGGGCCGACTACTGGTTCGATTCGGCCTCTGCCATCACGGCTCGCAAATAAATGCCTCGCGCTTCGAATCCGGTGGCTAGATGCAGCTGTCAGATGACGTCGACTACTGCCTCGAGAGAGCTGCAGTCGCCACAGTTGGCAAGTAGTTGCCGCACGCTGGCCCGTCTGTGGCCACTCGACTAGTGGCTCGAGTCAGCCGTCTTCGCCACGACTCGCAAGTAGCTGTCCTGCACTGATTCATCCGGCAGCTACGTGCAGTTGTCAGTAACTGCAATGTCGACTACTGGCCCAAGTCAGCTGCTGACTGGCTCAAGTCAGCCGCTGTTGCCTCGGATCTCCAGTAGCAGCCACGCTCTGTCCAGTCCGGTGGCTGTGTCCAGGTGTCAGGCACTGCAAATGAATGGTTTCAGTCAGTTGCTGTTTCTGTGGTGACAAATAGCTGCCACAGTGCTGTTCCATCTGATGACACAGGCGACTGTGTGACACCACAAGTAACGTCGAGTGCCTTCTGAAGTCTACCATTTTCGTTGTGGCCCTCAGGTGACTGCACTATGCTGTCGTGTCTAACAAGCTCCTGCATCTGTTATGTACCACAAGAGATGTACGGCACTGGTTTGAGTCGTCTGCTGTCACTGTGGCTCCCAAGTGCTGTCCTGCCCTGTGATCACATTTAGCTATAGTGCACCACAAGTGACGTCAACTGCTGGCTCGAATCAGCCACTGTGGCTCAGTTTGCAAGTAACAGTCCCCACACGGTCCAGTCTAGCAACCACCTGAAATACACAGAAGACTCACATGTCAAGTGATAACTCGAGACAGCCACTGTCGTTGAGTCTTGCAAGTAACTGGCCCACACTGCTCTGTCTCTCAAGCATCACAACTGTCCTCGAGCAGTGGCTGGAGTATGGCATCTGACACACTAGCTGTGATGCTTCTGCTTCTCGTCACCGCTACAGCCAGCTTCGCACCGGCATTGCCGTTGAGCACTGCCTCGTGTCTCTACAACTGGCGGGTAGATACCTACACAATGCAGGTGGTGCCGATGGATAAGCATAAATGCTTTGACGACCTCGGCCTTATTGTCGCTGATCAGAAGTACGAAACTCTAAAAAGTAATTTTTCTTGAAGTTTCCAGCTATACCAAGGGGCTGCCACCAACATGTTGTAGTGATCAATGGCAGCTGCGATTCACAAGAGGGCCCTCCACAATGTGTGTGGTACAGTTTCTGTGCGAGATCGACACAATGACCAAAGACCTCCTAGACGTCACCAAAGGAGATTTCTGTCAGCCTCATCTGGTGCTGTTGCTGCTATCTGGAAGCATTTTAAGGTTACATATTGGGAAATGAGCTAGGCCTGCTTGAAACCAGTAAATAAATATGAAAATAAAAAAGAGGCACGATGAGTTTTACAACCTTAATAACAGAAACAAAAGACTCTAACAACAGAAAAGCTAAGCGTGTTTAGTACATACAAAAATGGTAAAGTCTCAATGAATTGCTTGCCTGCTGCTTGTCTTCAGTAGAATACGAAATGTCACATAATGTAGATAAATGCTATCATTTCAGTTGTTAACTAGTAATGTGTGTCGATATAGTGAGGATTCAGATGTGAATACTTTCAATAACGTATGGTGAGTGTTCCAGGTCATCATAACCTGCACACGGGCCTGCTACAACAACTATGGTAGTGATGAGTTCTTCTGCAAGGTGCCTCCGTTATAAACCATCAACCAACCATCATTCTGGGTGGGGTATTTCTTACCATAACGGCTGTGTCACGTGTCCAGCGATTTTTGTTTCATTTCTGATACGTTCTGAAAATTCTTCCTGTTCACCTTCTGTTCCAATTCTAGAGAGGGTACGAAATCACAAGCGGAACATTTTATGAGTGGGGTAACAGTGAAAACCAGTTTTACAATGCTTCTTGCCACTGGGCAGTCTGTGAGTGAGATGCTGTTGTAGGGAGCAGGCTTTCCCTGCTACACTGCAGGACGCTTTGCTCCGCAACGACTCATACAATCTCCAGAGCACTTGAAAGCCTGAAAATTGTGGTATATAGACGACAAACACATGGACTAGAAAGAAAATGAATGTTGCTTTTTACCTTGTCTCCCACCCATTTGTGTTCTTTGGTTGTACTGATGTAGCAGTGCCGCAGCAACAATTTTTGTTTAATTTATGGCCCTACCCATAACACTACGACTCCCAAAGATTTCTGACTAAACCTCATCCTTAGCAAAATGTCCTGCTGTCCCAACTACTGCAAAATAGCTGATTATATAAACAGCCTTTGTGTAAATGAAGACTTAACTTACCTGTTGTTTCTGCTATCACGCCTGTTGCTCAGCTGAATGAAACAGTGTGTAATATAGCCATCTGTCAGAAGAACTAATTACTATTGCACGTCCATCCATAAAAATGGAGTTCCAGTTATGTTGTCTCTCCCCTTGTACAGATACTTTCTTAATGGGGAACCAGTCTCCAGATCTGAAACAGACAAACAGATCCAAAAGGCAATGTACACTTATAATCACAATCCACATGTAAGAAAATGCACTGCCTAAAGATGTATACTTGAATAAACGATAAGAGAGGACTAACATGCAACTGCAACTTACAAAGACGTGACTGAATGAACACATATATGTTTCTAATAATCATGATACTTCAAACATAGAAGTGACGATATTATGGAATTTCGTGGTCTTCTTGGATGCAGGATGTCAATAAACTGCCCTCCAAAATTGGCACCAGACAAAATGATGTATGACTGTCAGATGCAGTTACATAGACAGAAAAGCTGCAGTTATAAATGACTTTTCCAACACATCTTCCAGGTAATGAATGTTTGTAACATAGGAATAATTACATGTGCAATTTATTGTCTACTATTTGCAGTGCTTTGTGATACACTGTTGTATTATTTTACTATAAGCGGTTTATGTTATCTTTGCCATCCATGGCTGGTAAGTTTTGTAAAATGTATGTATCTGAAGTATTCTGATAATAAATATGGAAAATTGAACTGAAAACTAATTTATTCCTCTATTTCATGGTGGTGATGTTGATGACCTCTCTTTAGATGAAAAACTAAATCTGATTATTTTCATTTCAATGCCATGTAAAACTGTTTCAGTTTCTTGTTAGCTCCACATGGGTGTAATTCTAACATAGTATTGACTCATTTCTAAGCAGTGGTTAAGAACACCACACCAGAATTAAAATTTGAAGCTAAAAACAACATTCTGGAACTACTGAATGCAGAATATATATACAGGATTTACGTATGTATGTATTTGTGTATGCCCAGCATATCCTCCTACCCCAATGGATTAATTTCAACAAAATCTGGTAAACATAGTGTTCGGTATATGAAAATGTGCATTGTGGGGGTTTGACATAACTCCCACAGAAACGGAGATAGGGGCAAAGAACCAATTCTACCCCTGACATGAGGCTAACTTGCACAACAGTCGAATTTTTCTGGTAGTATCACTGTGCCTTACAGGGGCTATACCAGTAGATGGGCAAGGCTAAGCAAAGAGATTGAAGGGGTGAGATGGCAAGTGGGAGGAGGGAGGTTGAGGTGCACAGAGAAAAGGAGGGGTAGAGATAGACAGAGTGGGGCGAAGAGCTGATGTAGAAAGAAAGATGGAGGAAGGGATGGACAGCAAGAGAGGAGAGGATGAGGTGGACAGAGGGTATGGAGGAAGAAGTGAAGTGTGAGTATGAGGCTGACAAAAGAAGACGGATAAGGAGGAGATAGAGAAAGAGAGACAGAGGACAAGATGGCCAGAGAGAGTGTGGAGGAGGACAGGGACAGAGAGAGGGTGTAGAAGAGATAGGAGATGGAGAAAGAGAGTGGTGAGAGGGGATGGACAGACAGAAGGAGAGGAGGAAATGTACAGAGAGAAGGAGGAGGTAAAGCTGATCAAGGAGAGAAGGAGTAGGAGGAGATGGACAGAGAAAGAGGAATCTAGGGGAGCATGCAGAAGCCAGGTGGACGGTGTAGATGGATAGTGAGCATGTGGAGAAGGGATAGGGGAGAGTAGGAGATGGTGTTGTGTGTCCAACATCATCATTTTTCATCGTCATTGACTCGCAAGTTGCCTATGTGGCGTCACCAAAAGAGGACTTGCAATACGCCGGCCGACTTCCCCGAATGGGGCCTCCCGGCCAACAATGCCATATGATCTTTTTTTTTTTTCTATGCTGTGAACTCGATTACATGGGCGTGACATTTTCTTGGTATGACTCTGTAAAGACAGTTCGCATTATCTGATTTGCTATTACAGATCGGAATAAATAATCACTTCATATTCCTGTACTGGGAGGTAGTAGGAGGAAAAGGTGGACAGAGAGACAGAGGGAGGAGAAGATGTGTGCAATGTGTGTGTCTAACACGTATGTGGATGAAGGTATGGGTAAGAGCCTAGTCTGATAATAATATCTGTATCATTTCCAAGAAGAATTAGTTCTCCTGGACGAAATAAAACAACAAATCCTTAAAAGAGAGGGTAAACAGGAAAGACCCATAGTGGAACCATGCAGAATGATAATTTTAATGTGTTTGCATTCAGATGATGGGTAAAGTACCTAAAAGTATATAATTGTCTGGATTGATCTGTTATATAGAGTGTGGTACGGGCATATGATAAACTATGTATTCCTCGAAAACTTATTTCTGTTATAGGACATTAAAATCGACACAACAAAATACACTTGACAAGTTTAGAACGTTCAACATGTTAATGTATTATCATAGAAAATTTGTTGGCTGTTCAAATATTTTGTAAAAAGGTGTTTCAGTGTATTGCTGTCGTTGTGGTCTTCAGTCCTGAGACTGGTTTGATGCAGCTCTCCATGCTACTCTATCCTGTGCAAACTTCTTCATCTCCCAGTACCTACTGCAACCTACATCCTTCTGAATCTGCTTAGTGTATTCATCTCTTGGTCTCCCTCTACGATTTTTACCCTCCACGCTGCCCTCCAATACTAAATTGATGATCCCTTGATGCCTCAGAACATGTCCTACCAACCGATCCCTTCTTCTGGTCAAGTTGTGCCACAAACTTCTCTTTTCCCCAATCCTATTCAATACTTCCTCATTAGTTATGTGATCTACCAATCTAATCTTCAGCATTCTTCTGTAGCACTCAGTGTATTACCCCTTTGAAATAAGGACTGTGATTTCATAATTATTCCATTATTGTATAGATAAGTGACAGAATTTCCATATAAAGGTTAAGGAAAATTGCTTAAGAAGAGGTTCTAGCCATGGTCATTGACATCTGAGGGTCACATTTTTAATTTGTCAGGAAGCAAAACTTGTGTTACATATATGGCTCAGAATGTCATGTAATTACAAATTTTCAAAAAATGCATCAAATGGCTCTAAGCACTGTTGGACTAAACATCTGAGGTCATCAGTCCTCTAGACTTACAACTACTTAAACCTAACTGACCTAAGGACATCACACACATCCATGCCCGAGGCAGTATTCGAACCTGCGACCATAGCAGCAGCGCGGTTCCGGACTGAAGGGCCTGGAACCGCTCGGCCACAGTTGCCGGCTACAAAGTTTCAGTAAAGTGTTAAAAGTATCATCAACCCTAAATGGCCATTTCTTCTTGAGTGTTTTATGATTTTCTTTATGGGTGGGCAATTTGAATTTCACAAAATTTCCTTATACCACTTCTTCATTGCCCTAATTTGTTTCCTATTATGAAATAATTGCTTCACATTTCTTTCTTATACGTAAACAGAAACTATTAAAAATGTTTGAAAATGATGGCTTGCTATTCACCATATAGAGAAGACGTTGCGGCCCAAAAGGCCTCCTTCTAATACAGGCAACACAGATAAATTCACGCAAGCATAACTTACACACTTATGACCACTGTCTCTGGCCAAAGATACTTACACACATTCATGCAAGCACAGCTCCCACACACATGACCACTTTCTGTGGACAGAGGCAGTGGTCATGTGTGTGAGTTGTGCTTCGCTAGAAGAAAGCCTTTTGGCCCAAAGCTCACATGTTTAGCAGAGTTTTTGTTCGTGTTTGCGAGTCAGCATCTCCTCTGTATGGTGAGTAGCAGTCTATTCTTTTCATAATATTTTCATAATTCCATCCTCGATTTTCCATTATTTTATTAAAAATGTCTACTACTCTCGAACTGTGGTTTATATCAATTCTTATTCATAATCTTTCACGGGCGTCTTTCCTTTTACCTTTTAAAAAGTATTCTGTATTCAATTTTATTGTATCATCAGTCAATTTCGGAAAAGATTTGTACAGTCAAGGATGTTTCAGAACTTATTTTTGTAGGTTTCTGTACTGGTTTTTACGTAGAATTACATCAGGATCAACTCTCATTGTAGTTGATATTATGCAATGGGCTCCTTTTCTCTGACTACACACTAATACCTGCAGTTTCTGATCGTTTTCTCACTATGTGGGTGGATCACTTTTTGCACGAGTAGCACACATCTACATATTCGTGTCACTAGCTAATGCACAGTGGGACATTCCAAGCTCGGCTGAAACTGAGCGGTTGATTAAGACGCATCGGAGGGTAAGAGAGACGCGACATTCCGGTGGACGTGTCAGTATGGAAATCGGTAGGTGTGCCTCGTCTGTGATCGCAATTATATACCTGTAATATGAATAACAGAAAAATTATGTAACATTTATCCACATTAAAGCACGAGGGAATTACAAATTTTGGCTGCGAGTGAGCATTGATTGAAATTAATGAGAAAAATGGAAATTTATGCTGGACCAGGATTCTAACCTGGGTTTCCTGCTAACCAGACAGATACGTTGACCACTGCCCCATCTGTACACACTGGTCACGCAAACTGCGTGGACTACCCTAACACGCCTTCCGAAAGTTCAAAATTTTAAGCTTATCCACATACTGCGAATGCTGTTATTTGGACTTGTCCTCCCACATTCCACATAAGAACTAATACGATCGGGCACATTTGAAGCCTCATCTTACTAAAAATTTTTAAGCGTCCTTCAGAATCTTACGTAGTTTCCTCAGGTCATATTCCTGTCCTAAACATAATAATAAGTAACAAATGCGACTGCAGGTCGTCACCTGATAATACATTGACCACAAGGTCTCAAAATGTTTTTTATTTTCTTTTTTTAACTTCTAGTCTGTGCCAATGTAGTCTCTCAGCAGCCTGTTGTCTGAGATATTCAGTTGGACAAACTGGTGGTAAAGCTGTCATATTATTTTACAGCTGATTGAAGGTGGCTAAAAGCTAATAGCGTCATGTCACTTTTTCCTCCTATTCTTCTATACTGAAAATCAGCCAGTGATGTGCTTTACCACCATCTACTGTAAATCAGAATTTAACGTTGAGTGACTTTTTATCTAACTCTACTCTAGTTTCCCTTTGTATGATGACACATTCCATTGAGCTCTCTAATAATGGATTTGGTAAATGCATTTAAACTTCCCTCTTTGTTAGTAATGGATTCACCCCTATTGTAGTACGGTATACTCTTATTAACTGGAAAAACGTCAATATGGAGTATTACTTCCGCTCAGTCGAGGCTGATCAGTTGTATCTTTACCCAGGACAGAGAGGAGAAAGTAGGAGAAACAAGGGGGAGAGAGAGTAACGCCTAAAAAAGCAAGAGAAACTGAGAAGAAGAAAGGAGAAAGGAAGGAAACAACCAGACATGTTATAAAGGACATCAATGCCTAGTTTCAAGAATGAGATCACTAAGCGAAATAACCATTATGTAGGTGTAGGTGATCAGAAACTTCGGTTGGCTGTAGCTATTTACTGAGAAAGAAGTAGAACAGAGATGGAATAAATAAATTTCATGAAGTATCAATGAGTTGGGACGGAGAACTCGAAGATGTAGAACATGGAAGGCAGTGAGCCCAAAGGGGATTAGAATTTTAGAAAATAAAATGTCGAATATGACAGAGTAGGTAACAGTATCTCACACAGGTGATGTCAGCCTATAGAAATGCTCATTCTCTGTATTGCGTCGCCTCAGTGTCAGTAGTGTGAAACTACCTAGAGACGGGAAAACGTCGCAGAAACTAAGAATGTGGGTGGTACACCTCCACCATATATTGGGCGTGGTGTATATGAAGACCAATGGTAACAAGTGAATATAATTCTCCTGACAGTCCAGAGATAACGCAAAGAAAGCAGTAAATGGTAAAATTAGTGGAAGAACTAGTGATAATGATGAGAATAAGAGATGGAATTTCGGTTTACTATGCGAGAAGTAATGACCCATTAGTTTACTGAGTGAGAACAACAGAGCAACAATCACCCAGTTTTGCTCCTAAGAGTGTTTGATGGGACATTACATTATTCGTGGGATGACCAAAGAAAAATTTGATTTGTCACAAACATCCGTAAGAGGAATGCATTACAATAGTCTCTGCTGAACACACATTTGTTCCTTATGAAGAGCTGAAAAAGAATCCGAAGCAAAAAGATGACCTACTTCAAATCCCTGAGGACAACTTCACTTCTAACCTGTGGAAGGTACATTAGCATTTCTGTTTTCTTATTCAGGGTATTTATTGTGTATTCCTGTTTTTTCACTTGGTGTACATCCTGGAGGATCTCCAAACTATGCATCTTTATGAACGGGAAGTACATCTAATCTTAGGCAAGAAACGAAGCATGGGGGTCTTTGGTCGACAAGATCAGTCAACAGCAAGTAGTGTAGACATCAGCGAACGGCTTATATCTACCGTCAAGGCGTCGTTAGCATCGGGGGAAAAACAATTTTCCTGCCCTTGTAGCCATTGTAGCAATTTAACAGTCTTTCCTTAATGATTCGTGCAATTAGTGGCTGATATCGCTCAGGCTGTAAGAAGACTACGTGTACCTGTTTTATATTTTCATCTGACTCTGTCTCGAATACATACTGGTGGAAACAAATGGCATCACCAAGAATGAAGTTATGCGACATAAACGAAAACTGATAGGCGTGTTTCTACATCTGAAAGATGATGTCTATTCAACTTTTGCGCCAATCGCTTAAGAGTGGGCGCTAGTAGAGCCACAACGAGGATGCAAATCCGGTTTACTTTAAATACAAACTATAACAGTCATGAACGTTCCGTACCTTCCAGACTGGACGTGGGGAGCTGATGCTAGTCAAGAATTTCTTCAAGGCGACGAAGACGCCACTGTCAACACCTCATTGACTTTGAAGAAGGTCCCATAATAGAAGATGGATGTTCCTCATCAGGATTGTAGCCACTGTACATGAGTAGGGGGACTAAGTGGGTATCACCCCACATTGCGAGTTGCCCACTCCATGGGCAAGTGTACATTCATGGGCACACCAACTGTTCTCATTTGATTAACAGGTCCTTAACCTACTGATCTGCTAAGAGGATTAAGACCCCCTGCGAATAATCCTTCCTTTTGACTGACAGGTCCTTAACCTATTGTTGTTCCATCCTCCCCCTCTTCCTCCTCTCCCTCCACTTCCGCCTCCTCCAACCCTCTGGGAACTCCCCTAGCCAATACAAGCACACTTTCGATATAAATTTGAATAATTAATTAAACTGATTAATTAATTGAATCCACCCTTTTTGGAGGCCCTCGCTCTCCCCTCCACCTTCCGGGATTGGTGAAAACACACTCAGTTGATTGGCCTTTTGGCGTGAAATCGACTGCATTCTATGGAATATTCTTTAAACAATTTACACAATGGTGGGGATATTGTTTACTCAAACGATTTATTGGGATAGAAGGTGGTGTTTGTAATATCGTTTATTTATTTAGTTAGAGAATTTATCGGGAAATCGACTGTACTGTATGGAATACTGTTATTTAAATAGTTTGTGGGTGGCATGGCAGTACGGAACATTTAAACAACTGTGGCCCTCTTTTATTCTGATCGTGCATAGAAACGCTGAGCAGTCTTACTATACAGGGTGTTACAAAAAAGTACGGCCAAACTTTCAGGAAACATTCCTCACACACAAGTAAAGAAAAGATGTTATGTGGACATGTGTCCGGAAATGCCATAATTTCCATGTTAGAGCTCATTTTAGTTTCGTCAGTATGTACTGCACTTCCTCGATTCACCGCCAGTTGGCCCAATTGAAGGAAGTAAATGTTGACTTCGGTGCTTGTGTTGACATGCGACTCATTGGTCTACAGTACTAGCATCAAGCACATCAGTAGGTAGCATCAAAAGGTTAGTGTTCATCACGTCAGTGCAATGTTTACAAACGCGGAGTTGGCAGATGCCCATTTGATGTATGGATTAGCACGGGGCAATAGCCGTGGGGCGGTACGTTTGTATCGAGACAGATTTCCAGAACGAAGGTGTCCCGACAGGAAGACGTTCGAAGCAATTGATCGGCGTCTTAGGGAGCACGGAACATTCCAGTCTATGACTCGCGACTGGGGAAGACCTAGAACGACGAGGACACCTGCAATGGACGAGGCAATTCTTCGTGCAGTTGACGATAACCCTAATGTCAGCGTCAGAGAAGTTGCTGCTGTACAAGGTAACGTTGACCACGTCACTGTATGGAGAGTGCTACGGAAGAACCAGTTGTTTCCGTACCATGTATAGCGTGTGCAGGCACTATCAGCAGCTGATTGGCCTCCACGGGTACACTTCTGCGAATAGTTCATCCAACAATGTGTCAATCCTCATTACAGTGCAAATGTTCTCTTTACGGATGAGGCTTCATTCCAACGCGATCAAATTGTAAATTTTCACAATCAATATGTGTGGGCTGACGAGAATTCGCACGCAGTTGTGCAATCACGTCATCAACACAGATTTTCTGTGAACGTTTGGGCAGGCATTGTTGGTGATGTCTTGATTGGGCCCCATGTTCTACCCCCTTTGCTCAATGGAGCACGTTATCATGATTTCATACGGGATACTCTACCTGTGCTGCTAGAAAATGTGCCTTTACAAGTACGACACAACATGCGGCTCATGCACGATGGAGCTCCTGCACATTTCAGTCGAAGTGTTCGTACGCTTCTCAACAACAGATTCGGTAACCGATGGATTGGTGGAGGCGGACCAGTTCCATGGCCTCCACGCTCTCCTGACCTCAACCCTCTTGACTTTCATTTATGGGGGCATTTGAAAGCTCTTGTCTACGCAACCCCGGTACCAAATGTAGAGACTCTTCGTGCTCGTATTGTGGACGGCTGTGATACAATACGCCATTCTCCAGGGCTGCATCAGCGCATCAGGGATTCCATGCGACGGAGGGTGGATGCATGTATCCTCGCTAACGGAGGACATTTTGAACATTTCCTGTAACAAAGTGTTTGAAGTCACGCTGGTACGTTCTGTTGCTGTGTGTTTCCATTCAATGATTAATGTGATTTGAAGAGAAGAAATAAAATGAGCTCTAATATGGAAATAAGCGTTTCCGCACACATGTCCACATAACATATTTTCTTTCTTTGTGTGTGAGGAATGTTTCCTGAAAGTTTGGCCGTACCTTTTTGTAACACCCTGTATATTTGCTGCCGCAGTTACGGATGTTAAGGCTCTTATTTTTTTTATTTTTCTCACTTTTCGAAGTACAATGGTGTCCAAGCACAGACAGGAAAATCAGAACAATTACATATCTCAAAGTTCATGACATACTTCGAAGCCACCGCCTCTTTCTGCAGTCGGACAAATTACGAGAATTTCAGCAGCAAAGTATTTTGTACAAAACCGAGATACATAAGCCTACATACATATTGTTCTGACAGTTAAACCCTGCAAAAGGGGTCTACAGATCATGAACGGAATGAAGGGCAATATAGCAGCCACCGTTTGATATCTCCCATATGTATATCGCCAGGGCGCCGCCACGAAGATTGCGTTACTAAACACCACCGACTATGGACCGAATATCGACTTCCTTTGATCTCGAGCTCCCCAAGAAAGCTTCACATGGCGGCATTCTGTTAATCGGCAAACTCCAGACTCACTTCATGTCTCTGTCTCTCTCAAGAGGCCACTACCTGTATGTCTGTGTGAACCGACGACTACAAAAACGAAGATGGAGGTTTTCATCTCTCCTCACAATACTGTAATTCTGCTGCCTAATGCTGAAGACGAGGGAAAGGTGACGCAATTTCGTTATCAAAGATAGAGTGAAATAATCCATTTGCACAAACCCGTCAAATGAATTGCTTAACCATTTACATTACTCAAACATATTACCTAAAACACTCAGCTCCACCTTATGATGATCGTTCTTCAGAGTGAAACATATTTTCAACGTTTGAGTATCACACGCCAACATTACGCAAATGAATATATCCGAGGTCTTGAACGCACCAACATTTGAGAACACAAACACCTTCGTCCAACACAACATTCTACTAAACACATCAGTTGAAAAAAAAAAAAAAAGAAACTACTGATCACACAAACTCGCGATCACGAAGCGCGCAATGATACTGAACGCAAGCCCGCGCGCAATACAACTACTGGAACTGCGATTGGGTTTTTAAAAGTACTATAGAACACCTAAATAGGTTCTCTCCGCTACATTCAGAAGGAAGGAGGAAGGTTTACTGCGTGATAGAGTAGAGACAGCAGCAAATACCACTACAAGAGAGAGTCCATTGAAACGTATTGAGAAGCACCAAACACAACACACTTAAAACACGATTCAGTCTGTAGAAGTAGTTGCCGTGGGTAGATGTCGGAGATCGCTGAAAAACTCGAGCATCCCGCGCACTCACCTCTCAGACGGGCACACATAGTGCTCCAAACCTCTCAAACGCCACTGGCGCCGACGTTCAGGGACGCGAGGAGACTAGAGGCACGGCCGCAGCCGCAGTCGTGGACTAGCCTGTACCCCAGAGTGCACCACCCATCCAGGGATGATTAGAGTGGTAGGAATTCGGATGTTATTAGTACGTCCAGTTCAAACACCCATCATTTTGAATCTTCTCTCACACAACACACACACGTCCTCTTAGCCAGCACACTGGTCACTTCGCCAGCCCCCACTGCCATCAGACAGGTCGGTGCATTCTTTGTACCCGTCCAGGCTGAGCTAATCCGTTACTTCCGGTTGCCAACTCCTGATGACTGCCACTGCAGTCAGATACGCTGCACTGCGAAACAAGTAGCTGAAACTTGGATGTTGTGCCGGTGTAAGCTGTTGCCAGCTCTTCAAAGGGGCTGCGAGCAAGCGAGCCAGTCAGGAGAGAGGCCAAAGACAGACTCTCAAGAATCGGGCCATCAACGCCTCCTCGGCCACTAGTATTTAGATCACCATCAGGGCCCAGTCAGTTTCAGCCAGTCAGCGATTCAGTGAGTCAACGAGTCAAGTCATCAGTCGCAGCCCAGTGGGTGTTCGAGTCACAGTTGAGCCTCTAGCTCAGTCAGTACCTAGCGACCAAAGTAGTGTACATAGTGGACTTGTACTTCACCAGCAGTGAGGATATCGTGGACTATTACAGAAGAGATTGTACCACAACCCCTTGTACTATCTTAGATAGCCCTCTGTTTATGTTAATAAAGAACCCAGTTAATACACACATGCAGTTGTGTTATAGAAAGATCACCAAAGAACATCCCCTTCTTGCTTCCAATGGTACAAGCCTATAGTGACAATGAGATGACACAAAAGAGGTATACAGTAGCTCTAAGTAATTCCGCCCTGACATAGACCACCCAGTTTAAAAAATCCACTTTACCCAATCCGAGGCAGCGATGTTGTTGACCACACACACAATAGCTCACACGGCATGTGGATTCCTCCAATTTACACGAGTTATTTTCAAAGATAGAAGAAATTGGACAATACACGCGTTTTCACAACGCTGAAGTATCGTTACTTGTTTCGAAAATCCTTTACTGGACTATAGCATAGGCTATATTCCCTCCAAGTATTCATAAATACCCCTTAGTCATGCAGAATGCAATGCAGTTAATATTCCAATGTAAGAAATATATCCCCAGCAATCGACATGCAAGTAGTAGGGCAAAGAGAGCACCACCACACTCTGTATTGTTACCAAATTTATTCATGATGGTGGATCCAAGATGGCGGTGACAGATGTAGCAATGTCGCAAGGACGTCAAGGTAGCATGTGTAAATTTTGGCAGGAAAATAGGTCAATTGGGCTACCTACACAAATCTAAATCCCTTCCCCTGCCCCCTACCTCTCCCCTCCCACCCTCCCCTCCCCAAGAAAATGGCGGGAAAATTTTTTGGGGGAAAGGTTACATGGGCTATCTCCACTAACCTAAGAAAATGGATAAAAAAAATTTGGTGGGAAGTTCAAATTTTGGCTACCTCCACTAACCTAAGTCATCCAACCATCACCTCTTCCTCAGAATTGGCAGGAAATGGATATTCTCCGTCCAGCTGCTGGAGAGGAAGGAGTGTATTTATTTTCAGTGGGAAGCTGGAATAGTTTGTTTAGGGATGGGTTTTACATAGTTTATTTATTACACTTATAGAAAACAGTCACTCTGACGTGCTTGGGGCCACAATACATAGCCTACAGACCTGCAAACCACTCGTAAATTACCGAAATAGTGCAGTACACTAATGTACAGACATGTAAACAACTGGTAAAGTGTCAAAATAATGCATGTAAAACGCTCTGCAAACACGCTCACTGATTGTAATCTGTTGAAATAATGCATTGGACAGCATACAGACATGTGCACAAAGTAATGCAGTACATTGACATACAGACATGTTCACAACGTTTTAAATTCTCAAAATAATGCATGTATAACAGTCTGTAAACACGCTCACAACTCTTAAACAGCCGAAATAATGTAGTGCACAAACATTCATTGCATATAAAAACGCTTTCTAACTATCATTAAGAAATTCAGCCGTGATGTATCAGCGATCTGTTCCCTATAGAGGTCCAAGGTGGAATGATGACTGGATGTGTTAGGTGTGCACGCCAGTCCAGCGTGTTCCACATGCCAGACACGTCTGGGTGGCCATCAGGTAACGTGTTTACCTGGCCACTATGGTTGGTGCGCTGATGCATCTGCCTGTCCAGAGCCGGCATAATTGCTGAGCGAGATGTTTGACTAGCGACCCACCCTCACAGGCACAGCCAAAAGATTGTTACTGTTTTACTGGCATCTTATGTCTATGTAAATGATAGCCCTGTCTCGCTCTGGATGTGCTATAGAAATCTTTTGCAATGCTTTGAGAAATTGTTTATTAAAATATTCCGGAATAAAACAGGATGCATTCTTCCTAGCGATCCTAATGCTACAGCCTGTCCAATGCACATCAACCCTTCCTGGAAATCGTAATGCACCACAGAAATAGCTAGTGATCGCTTTTGTTGTAGGAAACTTCGTGATGTCTCAGCGTATCGGCATGGAAAGTCATGTGCTAACTGGACATCCTGTTCAAAACACAGGCCAGCACAAGTTATTAACGTCTGTGGTGGACTGACTTCAAGGTACAAAAGCACGACACAGCTAAAAGGTTGTCAATGTTATGCAGACGTCTCATGTCGACGTAGCTGACAGCCAAATCTCCCTTTGGAAAGACGCATACTATAGAAACCTGTTCCACTGCTTAAGAAACTGTTTACAAAAATATCACAGAATAACATCTAATGAATTCTTCGTGATGGTCCTAACGAAGCACCCTGGCCATCACGTTTTACCCTTCCCAGGAATCATAACGTCCTGCTTTCAACATACATTTCAGAAACAGTAAACGTTCGCTCTTGTTCTCACAGCTAAATCCTTCATCATGTCTGTGCATGCCTGTGAAAACACCGTCAGTCATAAAAGCGTTCTTGTTGTTTGGAAGGACAGCATCCTGCCAAAGATGGATGGTCTGCTTGAACATGTCTCTGAACACTCCAACAAATAAGACATCACGTTACTCTCAGAACTTCCTGTAAATACCTTTCCCCCATCTTGTTCGAACCAGTCTGTAGAGCACTCTATGCCCGGCACAGAGGATGTTTTATGAACGAATGGAGCTTTCTGATTGGCTCTTTCTGAATTTACCTACCAAACTGCTGCTGCTGCCAGTGTAGGAGCACTGCTCGCGATGTTTTTCTGCAGACAGACAAATTACGAGTAGATCATCCACTGCAGCCAACGGTCACAAGTTATCTATCCCCAGACACACACACTGGCCCGACACGTGATCAGAGCGCCCTCAGCGGTCCAAAGTCACTCTCTCACCTGTTGTATAAAGGCTGGGTCGGTTCCCCTCGCCATAAATGCGTTACCGTTTCTGGCCCCGACCTGCTCGCTTGCTTGCTTTCTGCACCCATCTCCAGACTCTAGGATTACAAGAACATGTATTTTAACATGGTTTACCGGAATATCATACCATTTACGCGCTACTTCTCAATATAAGGCATGTAGCAATATCACTTGCATAGCAGTATCGCTTGCACAGTGTAATTCAGAAGGTATAGACTAGAAATTATTTTTCTAGAAATCCGAAACTCTAGCAAGGTCCAGAGAGGTGGAACGTGCTGTAAACTAGAAATGTACGTGAAAATTCGAAAAAATAGAGAAAACTGATAATTCCACTCACAAATACGATGTCGATGATATAACAGCTTCGAAATCATCCTTACAATTAACAAAGTAAATTGAGGTGTTTCTCATGTTTAGAGAACCAGCAAACGTGTCTTCTACCTGTCTTTCACCTGCTAGATGCATACAACACACACCATAATCGATGTATTCTGAACCAAATAAAGACGAGAAATGTTCAGAAGCAGTCAATCGGGCAGTTTACGTGGGAGGGTATAATGGTCCAGCGCAAACACACGTCCGTATTGAATCTTCTCAAATTTACGCGGGGAGCATACGTGATCACGAAGGCTGTCCAACACTTACTGAGCATTAGTTCACTGTTCAGCCGTCTAGAGGGCAATACGTTTAGGTGGGCTACGGTCCTGTACTTCAGCGGCTTTTGCCGTTAGCCGGAAACGTGAATCACTCTTGCCACAGGCCACTGCCGACGTGCGCAACATGCTCCTCGCACACCTGCCAGAATCGTCCTAGGAAACCGGCCACATATATTTTATCACTGTACTTACAAATAAATATTACGATTGCGGTCTCAATTGGACGACATTCGACAATGAGCGAAGTCTCAGAAATACCCCCTGATGACGGCTGTGGCTCTGTGCCATTCTTATGACTAGACATAATTTTCCGAGCAAAAAACATTTTGCGGCAATCGCAGTTTTCCATGCCTTTCTTACGACAGGTAATAGTTACTTTCTTTGCACATGTGGAACACTCACACACTTTATAAGCCTGCTGATCTAGGCGGATCTATCATGGATCTCCTAGTACTAAGGATAATACTTCATCAATAACTTAGTGCTGGCGATACGAAACAATTCTGAGCGAAAATCGGCGATGGGTGGGCATGTCTCACAAGTTTTTCTTGTGAGTGGTACCACTGTTCCTTAGAAAGAGAGGCGTAATCGTTTTATAAGCCGCCAGATGTTAAAAGCACGATCGCAATGGCCATGTTACTCTCACAAGTAGTCTTGATTCTACAGGTGCTCACAAGTATCGTTAACGCTATCCATGTTAGAAACTGTTCAAGCCTTATAAATCGAGGTATGGCATTACCTCCGAATGAAGTGGTTCTCCCTACAAATACCACGACATTGAATATAGACGTTGATCGCCGAAGTGTGTATTAACAGACAGATAGTGCAGTTGCACGTCGCCGATGGTGTAAGCTCGTAATAAAATCACCGAATTTAGAATGCGATTCGGCGAAGGAACGCGGTAGGAAACCGATATTTGGAACTCCCTCACACCACCGCCAGATAATCCTCCAGTATTTGTAACGCATTCTGTCTCAATGCCACGTCAAAAGTTCTGCGATATATATGCACTGGGTTATAGGCATGGTTGATTGAGAATGACCACATACAGTGGAGGGTGCGCTGATTGAGGTCGTAAGAAATGTACACTGGCTTCTCAGATCTTATATTCATAGCACTCTCATATCTCGAACTGAGTCATCTTTTTCGAACCTGTTACAGTAAAATTCCAACTTGGGTTTAGATAGTCCCTATTCATTTTCAAAGTGCTCCTCAGAGTCCGCTCTGCCACCCGTACAGCTTTGCACATGTGATCGTTCCAATTTAAGTCGGAATCGAGCAGAACTTGGAGCCATCCGCGACACATGCACATGCACAGATATACAGAAAAAAGAGTAAATGCACTGCAACTGTAGAATATGTGGGTGGTGTGGAGTGGATGCATTCGAGTACAGTGCTATACTATGCCTCCAGCCGGAAAAGTAGTGTATTTGAGCTAGATGTTGGCAGCTGTACTACATTTACAAGCAATTTTAGAACGCGGAACGAGAAGTGGAGTCATGATCGCATAAAATTACGAAAAATGACGGAAAATGCGTATAAATTGAGTGAAAATACACCGAAATGCAGAGAAATTGATTGGCATAGAACAAATCTTATTCATGGGAACGAGTATGCGACATCAGGAGGAATATAACAAAACATTGAGATGGAAGTGCCGGGAACCAGGGAGACAGTAATTTTTTTCGTCGAGGCAGCTTTATATTCTATGTCTATTGAAGTAATAGTTGAATGCTGTGTTTGATGATTTCCTGGAAGAAAGAGAACCCTCCACCTCTAAACTTACTTGCATCTGCGTTAAAGCATGACAGAGAGTTGATGGAGTGATCGACTGAGATGGAGGAGTTTTAACGAGGTATGATTTAATGGTAGACTGATGATGCCTTCTAGAGAGAGAGGTAAATGTAGGCCATTTGACAATTTTTCCCATTGTTCTGTTGGGATGCATCAGTTGTGTGACATAGCCTGCGTCCGACTCGTATAGAACCGCGTGTTCTGTGTGTGACTTAAAGCACTGTCTACTTGTGATTGTTAACAGCAAAACTCTGTCATCAGAGGACTTTCATCTAATGTGTGGTGAAACGTGACCATCCTGTATCGACACGTTCCTCTAAACGAACGAAGATTTATGCAACATACTCCATTCCCTGTCACGTCTTTGGTATGAAATCGAGACTTCAGGTTCATAACTGCGGTGATTCTAAGTTAACGACTGGTATTTGTGAGGTATCCCCGTGTATACATCTGCTTGACAGATATCCTGTTTACAGAGTTAGTGGCGGCATGATGTATGATTTCACATGTCAAATGCCGCTGCTATGCGTCTGTCAATTTCCTTGTTTCCTCCATTACTAACGATCATTTTCTATAGGACTGGTGGGAGAATAGTACAATTTCTGAACCGTGATTGGATGCCAACAGTGGACGCTATACACCTCTGGAAAGCCATATTGTGCACGTATCACAAAGAATCGATGTTTTTTCATTTTACAGTTTGTCACCATAGTTTATCGTAGAGAAACCTGATAGAAGGATGTATATCATGCACTGGAAATATATTGCTTACATTGGAATATTAGCAGCGCTGCATTCCACGCTGCTAATTGGTCAGAAACTGCAACGATCTAACAGCAACAACCTAACATTATAGCCTGCTTTAAGTGCAGAACAGTGTAACCTTAGGAGTGCGTGTGTTTATGTTCTCTCTCACCAGTACCTTCTGGCTACTGATCCCAGACACTGGAACAATACTTCAGAACTGATAGCGCAGTTGTTTTATGTCAAATGCTTCGAACTGGATCTGTCTGAAGCCCCATCATGCATAAAAACACCCGTTTGTTGTCCTTCTTAACCATCTGATATTACATGACAACACTTTCATATCTATACTATAAACACCAATAAGGGGTGCTGTGCTAACCTGCCTGGAGGAGCGCCCTGAGGAAGACTGGTGTAGAGCAGCCATTATGGACTCTGCTCGCTCTGCTGCTTCACGAGATGCGGAATATAGTGGTCTACTTCTGGTCAGCTGCAGATAGTCTATGACAGTGTTGCACGGAGGGTTGCTCAAAGAAAATGCGAGCAGATCTTTCAATCTCTAGCTTTATCCTAAGAATGTGAGAATGCTCTGTGATTCCCATTCGCATAGGGAAAGAGGGGCAATCATAATCATAAATTACGCACTATGATCGAAGTGCTAGAAATATGTAGATCGCTGTCAGGAATACTTTGGTATATTTCTTCGAGAATTAACAATGAATGGATATACTGCACTGTCATAGATGTATTTTCGAAATGGTGCTCACAATGTACAGGAGGCGCAGTTTTAGCGATGATACAGAAACTTGGAAGCATGCTGCCGTGTCATTGATTGGCGTTGAAATTAGAGAAAACACCTGGCAAAATTGTTAAAATTTATTGCATTATCAACTGTGATGCTTATTACAGTACATCGATAGTGTCTTTTCCGTCCCATCTACCCACTGGTATGCTGTTGATTGCAACTTAATGATTGACTGACATCGTTTGTTTGAGATGGAGAAAGAGTCTTTGCAGAGAGGCAACACCTTCCGGGGATGGCCAGGGCTGAGATACTGATTGTGTACATGACTGCAGCACGAGGAATCAAACGAAATGGGACTCCGAGCCATCTGATACCCCATCACTGTGAAAGATAAGTTTAAATGGAGAGCCTGTCAGTCACCTTTGGACAGCTGCTTGGAAACGCCCCACAACGCCGAAAAACTCTTCCAGTTTCCAAATGTTGTGACTATCTTTTGCTCAAAACCATCCTGTGCGTGTGTTGTCGGAGCAGCAACAATGTGATTTACATCATGCGATGTCCAGTTTCCAGTCAGAGCCAATGTATCGAAACATATTAATGTCAGTTTAGAACCTGACACAGGCCTTGAAGTCGTGGTGGAAAAAACAAAATGTATGGTGGTGTAAAAGCTGTGTCATACGCTGCTGGGACGTGTTGCAGCAGAAAAAAACAATGTGTCATGCAACAAGGGACACTCTCTTGCGACTGATGGTATTCCTACAGTGCAGGGGATGAAGCTTGCGACTTTGATCACTAAGTGGATCAATACCTGTATATTTAATAGGATCGCCACATATGCTCCATGGCAGCACACAGACAGAATATATATATACACTCCTGGAAATTGAAATAAGAACACCGTGAATTCATTGTCCCAGGAAGGGGAAACTTTATTGACACGTTCCTGGGGTCTGATACATCACATGATCACACTGACAGAACCACAGGCACATAGACACAGGCAACAGAGCATGCACAATGTCGGCACTAGTACAGTGTATATCCACCTTTCGCAGCAATGCAGGCTGCTATTCTCCCATGGAGACGACCGTAGAGATGCTGGATGTAGTCCTGTGGAACGGCTTGCCATGCCATTTCCACCTGGCGCATCAGTTGGACCAGCGTTCGTGCTGGACGTGCAGACCGCGTGAGACGACGCTTCATCCAGTCCCAAACATGCTCAATGGGGGACAGATCCGGAGATCTTGCTGGCCAGGGTAGTTGACTTACACCTTCTAGAGCACGTTGGGTGGCACGGGATACATGCGGACGTGCATTGTCCTATTGGAACAGCAAGTTCCCTTGCCGGTCTAGGAATGGTAGAACGATGGGTTCGATGACGGTTTGGATGTACCGTGCACTATTCAGTGTCCCCTCGACGATCACCAGTGGTGTACGGCCAGTGTAGGAGATCGCTCCCCACACCATGATGCCGGGTGTTGGCCCTGTGTGCCTCGGTCGTATGCAGTCCTGATTGTGGCGCTCACCTGCACGGCGCCAAACACGCATACGACCATCATTGGCACCAAGGCAGAAGCGACTCTCATCGCTGAAGACGACACGTCTCCATTCGTCCCTCCATTCACGCCTGTCGCGACACCACTGGAGGCGGGCTGCACGATGTTGGGGCGTGAGCGGAAAACGGCCTAACGGTGTGCGGGACCGTAGCCCAGCTTCATGCAGACGGTTGCGAATGGTCCTCGCCGATACCCCAGGAGCAACAGTGTCCCTAATTTGCTGGGAAGTGGCGGTGCGGTCCCCTACGGCACTGCGTAGGATCCTACGGTCTTGGCGTGCATCCGTGCGTCGCTGCGGTCCGGTCCCAGGTCGACGGGCACGTGCACCTTCCGCCGACCACTGGCGACAACATCGATGTACTGTGGAGACCTCACGCCCCACGTGTTGAGCAATTCGTCGGTTCGTCCACCCGGCCTCCCGCATGCCCACTATACGCCCTCGCTCAAAGTCCGTCAACTGCACATACGGTTCACGTCCACGCTGTCGCGGCATGCTACCAGTGTTAAAGACTGCGATGGAGCTCCGTATGCCACGGCAAACTGGCTGACACTGACGGCGGCGGTGCACAAATGCTGCGCAGCTAGCGCCATTCGACGGCCAACACCGCGGTTCCTGGTGTGTCCGCTGTGCCGTGCGTGTGATCATTGCTTGTACAGCCCTCTCGCAGTGTCCGGAGCAAGTATGGTGGGTCTGACACACCGGTGTCAATGTGTTCTTTTTTCCATTTCCAGGAGTGTATATATATATATTGGAGGACAGGGATGCAGTAAAATCTTATCAACTTCTCTGTCGGATGAAGCCAGCATGGCTTTTTATAGTTAGTAGTTTTTCTCTGTTGGATGGTACAAAATAACGACGATAGAGGGAATGTTTGGGTGACAGACCTGAATGCACCCTGAAGGGTACAGATCTCCTTCGGACTGTAGTACCTGTAAGTAGTTTGGAGACGAACAGCAATGGGTAGCAAAATTCTTGTTCTTGCTCCAGTTCCTGTACTGTCTTTATACTTCCTCATGCTATAGGAGAAAGCTTCGCTTTTGTGCTGGCCTTATACATCGTACACTGTTGGCGGAGCTACTCCAAAAGTCCCCATTTAACACCGAGTGGTCGAAAAATCGAAAAACACGGTCATGTCGCATTAACTCAGTTCAACCCATATCTCCATTGCGTACAGAAGGTGGTAGATATAGCGCTCTCCCACTTGTGTTCATTCCGACTAAAATTGGGATGATCACATGGAGGAAGCTGAAGGGAGGGCGGGGCAGAAAGGAACAGCTGCAAGATGCGGAGGGACTGACTAAAGCTACGCTTGAGTTTTGCAGTTGCAAATAGGTTTGAAAAGGATGACTCGTTTCGAGATATGAGAGTGGTATAAATATGATTCACCAGCGGCTACAATCATTAAAGGACATCTCCATAGGATCCAGCGCAAATATGTGGTTGAAAGGATAGACTTAATTTCAAATCGTAGCGCTATCAGAGACTCTTGTGTGTGCTTGTGGAGCCAAAAGCGGTTTTTATGCAGCGTGACGGCGACATACTCGTTGTGGTCGTGTTTCTAATAGCGCAGCCGTTATGCGAAACGAATGTTGCCAGTGGTAGAGTGCTCCTGTGGTCAGCTTCAAATGGTGGTTCTCAATAGTGTTACTCGAAAAGACCATCGTCTTCCCATTTGAATTAAGTGCTGAGTGTAATGCGACTACGGAAAAAGATAAATTACTCGCTATGCAAAGTGACTCTCATGATCATTTTAATTCATTAGCCTGTCAATTTGATATCAATGACATGCTACTTTGCGGATGGCTAGGGCACCATGGATACGATTCTTGACTTGGCGTTTTTTCTCGTTGCGACGATATCTCTTAACGATATTTGAACTTCCCACCTTCACGGGGGGGGGGGGGGGGGGAGACAACCATCGTAATAAAATCAGATGTATTACCGAATTTATGAAGTGATACGTAGTATAAACATTATATTTACAACTCCTCTGTACTGTTATCTTAAGGGAGGGTCCGAAAGTGAAGAGGCGTCCTGTGGCAGTGGTACATCTTAGCACTCCATCATGAGCCAGAAAATGAGTTCAGTATTCCAGTGCTGTGATAACAAAAAAATATTTTTCTACCTGATGGAGGAATACGTAGAGGGAGTATAGCCTATGCCATAGGATCTTCACAACACGTAACGATACTCAACAAGTAACGATACTTTAGCGGTGT
The DNA here is from genome assembly GCF_023864345.2 of Schistocerca serialis cubense. Taxonomy (NCBI): domain Eukaryota; kingdom Metazoa; phylum Arthropoda; class Insecta; order Orthoptera; family Acrididae; genus Schistocerca; species Schistocerca serialis. The sequence continues at coordinate 466,528,633 of NC_064646.1, read as the reverse complement.
GAAAATGCGTGTATTGTTCGATTTGTCTATCTTCGAAAATAACCTTTATAAACGGGAGGAATCTACATTCCGCGTGATTGGGTAAAGTGCTTTTTCTTTTTTCTTTTTGCCGGCCGGTGTGGCCGAGCGGTTCTAGGCGCTACAGTCTGGAACCGCGTGACCGCTACGGTCGCAGGTTCGAATCCTGCCTCGAGCATGGATGTGTGTGATGTCCTTAGGTTAGTTAGGTTTAACTAGTTCTAAGTTCTAGGGGACTGATGACCTCAGTAGTTGAGTCCCATAGGGATCAGAGCCATTTGAACCATTTTTTTGAGAAATCACAATGGCACTTTTAGTTATGAACTAAACAAGTTATTTCCGGGTTCTTTTCGGAATGTGAAGTTACCTCTCAAGGATAGGATTCGCTAATGAAATTTCTATACAAAGTTTAAGATTGTTATTGACTTGGCAGAATGGCTGAGAGCCGCGCCTACTCAACTTGAATAATTATCCGTTAGAATGTTTGCTAGGTATGGTCGAGGCAGTCACGTGTCAAATGCAGTGAAGTGTACTGTTGTGGAGGAAATATGGGGCTCGCAAGAGATGTAGCGCACACTGCCGTAAGCTGCGATGACTGCCGTCTGTGCCGCTCGCTGCTGACAAATGAGATAACTCTCGTTCTATCTGGATTGACCTTCGCCAATCAAAATCTCCCTACTCCTAGATGAAGTCAAGGACTCCTATTCGCCCCTAGTCTAACTATTGGCGTGGTACACCAGTCAAATAACCAATCCACCACGATGCCACTCAAAATTCGCTCGCAGGCGTTTAACTGTAACTCTGTCCGTTCACACCGCACAATAAGTGTGGCGGCCAACACAGTGAACAACGATTAATCGCAAGGTCTCAATATAGAGTCGTACTCTGATTCACTCACGACAGAGGTGCTCTCTCAGTGAAGTACTGAGGAGAGACTTGTTCCTCGCTCTTTGAGTACACGTACGAGCGCGCACGCTCTCGTTACATGTTCTCGCTCCAAGAGCGACAATGGAACGGCCCCTCTCCACGTCAGATGTGAAGGGGTATATTTTTCGGTGTCTTCCATTACTCCTTCAGCTCGAGGCGTCAGAAATATCGTCTGCCAATCAGCATTGCTCTTTTAAAACGGGAGAATGGCGTTTCGTTTAAGGCGACCAATCCGGAAATCTGTAGCAGCAGCGTTAGGCGTTTGCTGTCTCCCTGTGAAAACCTCTGAAACTGCTTGCTATTTTTGTAAAGAATGCGTAGGCTGGGCGCTCCCACACAATGTAGCAGAATTTGCTTTTAAGCCAAACACAGGGTCGTTCTTCCTATCACTCGGGCAAACGCTGTCCGTTCCACAGGCAGTCGAGGTTAACTCGTCCTCTGAAGGGACTGGCATCCCGTTGTGTGGTTTGTGTCTCCCGAACTAAAAGCTCCTGTGACCGTCGTGTCTTGAATGTGTGTGTGTGTACACCAGCCCGAGTATTTCAATCTCGGAGTGCATTTGTGATTTAGTAGTTATTTGCATATCGTTTACCAGAATTCATACAACATTGACTTTATCTTATCGAGTTTGCGTTCGAATGAAACGTCTTGATGTGCAGAATATGATTGCGAGGGCGGAATATGTAAGCAATAAAGGTCAGGAGACTACGATGTCTTACATATCTCCCTCCTTCTGACAAAATTTTAGTCTGGGGTTTATCAATGCCGAGGAAAACATTGACAAAGTCAGACAAAAATTGTTCTTATAGATTTTCCAATAAACTTTTCACAGCCATTCTTAACAATTTTTATAGTGATTTCTTTATAGCTATTGTTTCTATTTTTTAATTCTATAATTTATGTTTTGTTGTTAGGCAAATATAGACTTTACAAAGGTTGTTATTCTTTGTCATTGCCAGTATGTGTCTATGTTTTTCTTTTTCATTTTCAAAAATTTGTTTTTACAATATTCCTTTTTCTTAAGTCGTTAGTGTACAGTGTATCATGTTTTAATGTAGTTATATCTTGTCTTTAGTTAAGCTTCGTGTGAATGTTCGCAAAAGCTCTGTTGTGTGACTTTGTTTTATTTAGTTAGGTATTATTTGTGTCACTGTTTTAAGAGTGAAAAAGCGTTTTTTCTTTATTCCATCCTCTTTCAAGCTATTATTAATCAAAACCCAAAACATTAGATATATAAAAAACTAACTTGGCTTTACAGGGATTTTTGAGATGATCTACTTATACTAATTAATTTTCTTTACATAATATTTTAAGGTGCCTGTCACATTATGGGCTTTACATATATGATAAAATAATTACTTTTACAAAAAAGGAAAAAAATATTTTTACAAATATATCATTTTCTTAACTCTACATCCCTGTTTTATCAGTCTTTTCGTTTTGTGCCTCGTTAGTTTCCGTGCTCGACGATCCCCACTGAAATACTGGAAGGCGTCGACTCATTTGTATGGGTGTCACAAATCATGAGAGAAGCACTCTAGCATGTGATGCTGGGTCTTACTTGTTGACATTGTCATCATGGAGTGGTACTTTTAACCGATGATGATGACTGTGGTTTACTGAATGACCAGTGATGTGTTGGTACTCCTTTGCGTCACACCTGGGACGGTATGGCAGTTCGATGATTGTAGTTGACTACCGACGACCGTCACCCAATATTGTGCTGTGACGCCTTGGTACTTCACACCTGGTTCGGTATGGCAATTTGATGATGTGGTAGGGAGAATACTGTTCACTTTGCTGAATTTATTTCTAGATAATGTTGGTTGGTACTACTTAAAATTCCGTTTGCCGTTCGCTTCTATTTCTTTGACGATTCAAGGTTTATTTTTGGAGAGGTGGAAGGTAGTTGCCATGCCTCAAAGTTCATGGAAAGACGTTTGTAGCAATTTACTTTCTAGGATAGGAGAGAAAGGTATCTTGCTGTCTTCTGCCCTTCTTCATCTTGTATCTTCTGTTCTTCTCTTCTTTCTGGCATTCTTTTGTTCTTCTTGGGCTAGGAATATGTGAATTTTAGTGTAAGAGTGATATAGGATTTGTAGGATCTGACTGTTTTTCCAAATGTTACTTGATGAGTTTGTAGAGCTTAGTAATTTTTTGTACCTGCATTGCCATCTCATAATATTATGATTGTCCCCACGATCTTCCGTTGTGTAGCAGTGTCATGACATATGAAATGTCCGTGCTGCGCGTTGTCCTCCTGAAGTCCAACCTGGTTGCAACCTGCATTTCCAGTGTGGCGTTGGTCTTCATGATGTTGTTATTGCTCTAAGTGCTTTCTCAACATGTCTGTACACTCTCCGTCGCTATCTCGAAGCATCTGGTGTTAAGGTTGCTGACGATTGATGCCAGTGGCGATGTCCCTCTGATGTGTAGAAATATTTACAATTTTTGTTTTACATATATTTGTTATTTACAAAAAAATTCTGATTTTATATAATGCAAATATTTTCTGATCGTGGCAAAAATTATTATTATATATATATATATGATTTCTTTTCTTTATTCTAATTATGTCCTACCACTTCTTCATTCTTTTTATTGTTGTGTACCATTTATTGTTTGTATGCATGTTGTAGTGTACTTGATACTACAAGAGATTGTTAGTGTGTATTGTGTCGCCTTTTTAAAGTTGATGTGTTACTTTGTTGATTCTTAATTTATTTTTTGATTTAGTGGTTAGTATTAGACAGGGTGGACGTTAGTTTGCCTAACCACTTCCGCATTTTTCAATTCAATCTTTACGTTTTGCAGTATTCGGTGACCTAACTTCTACATCTGTTTTCTCTTTGCTGTGTTGTTCTTGTCTTCTGTGGACCATTATTTCCTCTGTAGTTACTCGCGCCTTGGTCTCGCCAGTTGCTGTTACTGACATCGTGACCTCTTTCAAAGTACCCCTGACCGTTGGCATTTTGATTCCTAAACCCATATCCGCCACTGTATGAGTGTCCATTACCGTTCCTATTTCGGTACCAATTGTTCTGGTTGTTGTTTCTATGCAAATTATCTCCATTGTGCCACTGTCCCTTGTCTGTTAAAGTGCCTGAAATTATTGGTGTTAGGATTACGATTATTACTATTGGCATATTCGTTCCTAGTCCTCTCCTTTTGCTGTTCCCTTTCCTTTCTTTTTTCTTTCACCTCGTCTTCTTTAAACATAAATTCAAGTTCCCTTAAAACCTCTTTGAATTCTTCGGTATTTTCATTTTTTCCTACTGTCGCTTGTTGATACTTTACCGGTAATTTCATTCTACATAGACGTATAAGCCTTCCGTTACTGTATGATTTGTCTAGGCATTGATTCGTTTTGTCCATTGTATCAAAGAATTTTACTACGCGTTTCTCTCCTTAGTTTTCATATGGTGTCATCTGAAGTAACTCGTATTTAATTTTGTTTTGCGCTTCCTTAGACCAAAATCTTTCGAGAAATGCTGTTCTGAACTGTAGGTAAGACGTACAGGTAGCCGTGATCTTTTGCATCACCTCTGCTACTGTCCCTGACATGTGTGCACAAATGAAGTCAAGTTTGCGAGCTACGCTCCAGTGGTTTGGTAAGCCTACTTCAAACTGATCGATGAATGTGTGTGCATGCAAGCTACCGCCTTCTTCCTTGAAATGTTGAAATTTTCTAACTGTAAGGAAGTGGTCTGTATCATATCTACTCCTAAATCCGCTTTCTGGCTGATCATCGACTCAAATAATCTGCCAGTGCTTTCGTCGTCGTGTTTATTCTCTGGTAGTCTACTCCCTCTCTGCCTATTCTCAGTTTCCTGACTCATATCCGCGTCATATCGTATCATTGATGAACAAAGGTGTTGGTCGTGTGTTTCTACTCTCGTTGTTCGCGGTATAGTACCTGTGCTGCTATTATGTTGTGTCATTGGATTTACTGGTTCAGTTGCCTGTCTTTCGATTGGTATCGGCTGAATGTGTGTTCCGTTTCTCTAGATACTGTGCCTGGTCCTGTGGCATGTCATGTATTACTTTAATCGGTGTTTTATGTTTCGATTTCCGCGCGAGTGTTACGTCTAGCCTTGGTTCTACTTGAACTTTCTTAGACGGCGCGTGTTCGTGTAATGAATTAATGCTTGACGTGTCAGTTGTTTCGCTACAGGTGTAATCGGTCTCGATCTTTTCTTCGAGAGTTTGTAGCAACTCTGTTCGAAGCTTTTCAAACTGATATTTGTTTTTAAGTTCCATTTTATTGATCCGCTGATCATATTTTTTCAGTGCAACCTTTGCGACCTTGCTTTGGATTGCTTGTTCTTCCGAAATTTGTATTGCTGTTCGAGTGGCTTTTTTCGTAAAACGTTCCACCTTTTTCCCAACGTTTACGATGTCCTATTGGACCTCGTCCACGTCAGTGCGTAATTGCTGCTGACCTTGTGTTAATACCTGAATTCTTTCTCTAGATTCTTTCGCGTCTTTGTTTATCTGAGTGATCTATCAATTCTGGCGATCCCTTCTTCCATCTGGATTTTAACCTGTTGGATCTGTGTCTTAATAGCCTGATTATCCTGTTTCAATTCCTGATACTGTTTTGTCATTTGTGTATTCTGTTTCGTTAGCTGTGTATTAATATCCTGATTCTGTTTCGTCATTCTAGCGTTCATTTTTTGTAACATCTCCATGATCGCGTCCTTTCCTGTAACACTACCTTCTGCTGAACTATGTATTCTCAGTCCATTGTTTTCTACTCGGTCAGTTACGTCGTTTACTGGACTATGCTGTGGCGTATCTAAGTTTGATAACTTTAATAACCCGTGCTGTCTGTGTTGAGGACTAGTTGCGCTTGTCATTGAACCATTACGTGGCGTAAACAACTCCGCATTCTGTTCTCTCAGTTGTGTATGTCTTGTGTTTGCAGATACAGTTGCGTCTGTTACGGAACCTTTTCGTGGCGCTCGTAACTCCGCAAAATTCTGTGTCTGCTGTTGGGACATATTTAGAATGTGTACGATAGGTTCGACGTATTCTAAATGTTCCCCTTCTTCCTCACTGTCTACTTCTCTTTGAACGTTAGCTAACTGCCAATTCATTGACTGTTCATTGACTGTATTGACGCGTATCCTGTCCCTGAATATGCGGCAAACAAACGCGTTTCCAGTACTCGTTTCAATTCTAATCTTTGCCATTTCCTACGTGGGCTGTCTATTTCTGGCTCAGGATGTGCCCTACCTTGGATTTCATATTCTGGAAGTTCGATGTTCTCATCCCTTCGATTCAGATCTGTCTGATCTGTCTCAATTTCATCCCAGTCTAACTGAGCCTGCTGATTCTGCAGCTCCCCGACTGTCCTATTCTGATTCACCGTCTGTCCTATTCTCAGGTTCACCTTCTGTTCTATTCTCAATAAGCTCGTTTACTTGCTGTCTGTCTGGTTCATTCTCCCCTATCTTGTCTATTTGCTGTCTCTCACGTAACCTTTTGGCTTCTGCTCTCGTTAACATGGAAATTCTTTCAATGCACCACAACCCTATCTACAAAACTGTACAACCACTTACCAGTTGTTTGAATCAACAACAACAACAACTCGTTACTTCTCGGCTAATGTTCTGTCTGCTCTGCTACAGTTTCCAGTCTCCACCTGTGGGCTTGCATAGGGAGAAAAATGTTATGTCTTAATTCTAACTTACATGACGCTGCGTCACACTGTGTCTCTGCATCACTGTGCATCTACGCCTATCACCTGAAAATCCTACGCCCTAACAGCTACACAAAAATCGTAAAAAATGCAAAATTTTCGAACACTATAACACACGCCCTTTTCCCTACAATTCTAGTTTCTTCACTACCTGTATCTATTCTGATCCAAATCTTGGAAAATAGCTATTTAATACATGAAAGCGACCTGCCGTACCTATCCTGACACTTTCCTATCCTGGTAGTTTACCTATTTTACCTATCCTGGCAGGGTCGCCATTTTCTGTGGGTGTGTGGGTGTTATTCTGTCATTCTGTGCAACGGATTAATCTGAGATGTACCCTTCACCATGTGGCTCCTACAAGATACAATGTCCACCCCCACACTATTACAGAAGACAGACAGACACTTCTAAAGAGAAATGCCTGAAAAAATTTCAGCAATAAATATCTTCTGGAGTCGTCCGCTGTAAGGAAATGACACAAAAATTCACAAAAATTTCTTACGTAACTAGTGGGATACTTGGGTACTGGAGTAATGCTAGTTAGTGTAAGAAAAACATGAAACTAACGAAAATTATTATTTATTTTGCAAAAATTCTGAGAAGTCACAATGGCACTTTTAGTTATGAATTGAACAAGCTATATCCTGGTTCTTTTCGGAATGTGAAGTTACCTCTCTAGGATAGGATTCGCTAATGAAATTTCTGTACAACGTTTAACACTGTTATTGACTTGAGCTGACCGTGGTGGCCACGTGGTTCTAGATGCTGCAGTCCAGATCCGCACGACTGCTACGGTCACAGGTTCGAATCCTACCTCGGGCATGGATGTGTGTGATGTCCTTAGGTTAGTTAGGTTTAAGTAGTTCTAAGTTATAGGGGACTGATGACCTCACATGTTAAGTCCCATAGTGCTCAGAGCCATTTTTTTGTTATTGACTTGGCAGAATGGCTGAAAGGAGTGCCTAATCAACTTGAATAATTATCCTTTAGAATGTTGCTAGGTATGGTCGAGGTTGTCGCATGTGAAATGCAGTGAAGTGTACTGTTGTGGAGGAAATATGGGGCTCGCAAGAGCTGTAGCGAGCAATACCATAAGCTGCGATGACTGCTGTATGCGCCGCTCGCTGCTGACAAATGAGATAACTCTCGTTCTATCTGGATTGACCTTTGCCAATCAAACTCTTCCTAGGCCTTGATGAAGTCAAGGACTCCTATTCGCCCCTAGTCTAACTATTGGCGTGTTACACTGGTCAGATAACCAGTCCACCACGATGCCACTCAAAAATTCGCTTGCAGGCGTTTAACTATAACTCTGTCCATTCACACTGCACAGTAAGTGTGGCGTCCAACACAGTAGACAACGATTAATCGCAAGCACTCAATATAGAGTCACACTCCGATTCATTCTCGACAGAGGTGCTCTCTCAGTGAAGTACTGAGGAGAGACTTGTTCCTCACCCTTTGAGTACACGTACGAGCGCGCACGCTCTCGTTACGTGTTCTCGCTCCAAGAGCGACAATGGAACGGCCCCTCTCCACGCCAGATGTGAAGGGGTATATTTTTCGGTGTCTTCCATTACTCCTTCAGCTCGAGGCGTCAGAAATATCGTCTGCCAATCAGCATTGCTCTTCTAAAACGGGAGAATGGCGTTTCGCTTAAGGCGACCAATCCGGAAATCTGTAGCAGGAGCGTTAGGCGTTTGCTGTCTCCCTGTGAAAACCTCTGAAACTGCTTGCTATTTTTGTAAGGAATGCGTAGGCTGGGCGCTCCCACACAATGTAGCGGAATTTGCTTTTAAGCCGAACACAGTGTCGTTCTTCATTTCACTCGGGCGAACGCTGTCTGCTCTACGGGAGGTCGAGGTTAACTCGTCCTCTGAAGGGACCGGCGTCCCATTGTGGGGTTTGCGTCTCCCGAACTAAAAGCCCCTGTGACCGTCGTGTCTTGAATGTGTGTGTGTACACCAGCCCGAGTATTTGAATCTCGGAGCGCATTTACGATGTACTAGTTGTTTGCATATCGTTTACAGGAATTCATACAACAGTGACTTTATCTTATCGAGTTTGGGTTCGAATGAAGCGTCTTGATGTGCGGAATATGATTGTGAGGCCGGAATATGTGAGCAATGAAGGTCAGGAGACCACAACGTCTTACAACCTGTGTGTGTGTGTTGTGTGAGGGAAGATTCAAAATGATAGGTGTTTGAACTGGACGTACTGATAACATCCGAATTCCTACCACTCCAATCATCCCTGGATGGGTGGTGCGCTCTGGGGTACAGGCGAGTCCACGACTGCTGCTGCGGCCGCGCCTGTAGTCTCCTCACGTCCCTGAACGTCGGAGTTTGAGAGGTTTGGCGCGCTGCGTGTGCCTGTCCGGGAGGTGAGTGTGCGGGATGTGCGAGTTTTTCAGCGATCTCCGACATCTACCCACGGCAACTACTGCTACAGACTGAATCGTGGTTTAAGTGCGTTGTCTTTGGTGCTTCTCAATACATCGCAATGGACTCTCTCTTGCAGTGGTATTTCCTGTTGTCTCTATTCCATCACGGAGTAGAACCTTTCTCCTTCCTTCTGAACGTAGAAGACAGAACCAATTTAGGAGTTATATAGTAGTTTTAAAAACCCATCGCGGTCCCAGTAGTTGTACTGCGCGCACGCTTGTGTTCGGTAGCATGGTGCACTTCGTGATCTCGAGTTTGTGTTATGAACAGGGTTTTTTTTTTTCGTTTCATGGGATGTGTTTAGTAGAATGTTGTGGTGGATGAAGGTGTTTGTGTTCTCAAACGTTGGTGAGTACAAGACCTAGGATATATTTAGCGCTACGATCTATTTCTGACGGTAATTTCATTACTTGATTTGTATAATGTTTGCGTGTGATACTCTAACGTAGAAAATATGTTTTATTATGAAGAAGGATCATCATAAGGTGTAGCTGAGTGTTTTAAGTGATCTATTTGGCTCCTGTAAATCGTTAAACAATTCATTTGACAGATTTCTGCAAATGGATTGGTTCAAATGGCTCTGACCACTATGGGACTTAACATCTGAGGTCATCAGTCCTCTAGAACTTAGAACTACTTAAACCTAACTAACGTAAGGACATCACATACATCCATGCCCGAGGCAGGATTCGAGCCTACGACCGTAGCGGTCGCGCGGTTCCAGTCTGAAGCGCCCTGAACCGCTTAGCCACACCGGTCGGTGCAAATGGTTTATTTGACTCCAATTTTTGATATCGAAATTCCACCAGCTCTCCCTTGTCTCGAGCTTTTAGGCTACAGGAATACAGTATTCTGAGGAGAGATGAAAACCTCCAAATTCGTGTTTGGAGACGTCGGTTCACACATACAAACAGGGAGTGACCTCTTGAAGCAGAAGGGGACATGAAGTTAGTCTGGAATTTGCCGACCAACAGAATGTCGCCACTTGATTCTTTGTTTGGGGAGTGTGAGATCAAAGGAGGTCGATATCCCGTCTGTGGTCGTTGGTATTTAGTAACGTGGTCGGTAATTAGGACGTTGGGCGGTTTTGGCGTTTGTGGCGGCACCCTGACGATAGACACACGCACGGGAGAGCTCAACCGGGGCTACCTTACTGCACTTGATCCAGTTCCTGATCTGTAGACCTCTTTTGAAAGGTTTAACTGTCAGTGCAGTACGTATGTATCGTTCCTGATCTGTAAAAAGTAGTTTGCCGCTGAAATTCTCGTGATTTTTCTGACTGCAGAGAGCGGCGGTGGGTTTCGAAATACGTCATGAACTTTTAGATATGTAATTGGTCCGATTTTTCAGTCTGTGCTTAGACACCAGTGTGCTTCTAAAAGTGAGGAAAACATCCCTGACTCCGACGCAAATACAAACAAAGTCCACTCAGCGTTTCCATGTGCGATCAGAATGAAATGGGCCGTTATTGCTTAAATATTGCATACTGCTTGTCACCCACAAAATGTTTAAATAAACTGTGTTTCATACAGTGCAGTCAATTTGCCGACGAATTCTTTAACGAAATTTTTAAACTATATTCCAAACACTCCCTTGTATCCCATAGATTGTTTAAATAAACAATATCCCCCACATTGTCTTTTTCCCACCAATTTCCTGGAGGGGGAGGGAAGGGCTGGGGTTTCTCCAGAGAGTGGATTTAATTAAATAATTGATTTAATTAATTAGTCAATCAAACTGGTATCAAAAGTGTGCTTGTATCGGCTAGGGGAGTTCCCAGACACATTGGGAAAGAGGAGTGGCGTGGCAGGAGGAGGAGGGGTAGGTGTGGGGGAACAATAGGTTAAGGACCTGTCAGTCGAAAGGAACTGTTATTCCCAGGAGTTCATAGCCTGTCAATCAAAAGGATGGATTATCAACTGTGGGTCTTAATTCTCTCAGCAGAACAATAGGTTATGTAACTGTCAATCAAATGAGAACAGCTGGATTGCCCATGCATGTATACTTGCCGCTGATGTAGGAAATGTGGGGTCATGCTTACTTGACTGCTGGGAGGGAATGTGGGGTCGCAAGAAGACCGGACTCCGGATGGCCACATAACACTACCGAGAGGGAAGATCGTAGTGTCAGCTGCTGCAGCAGCAGAAATATCAACAGCAGTTGGCACCACAAATGACACAATGAACTGTTAAAAATCGTTTAATTTGAGGACAGCTCTGAACCAGACGTCCTGTTTCGTATATTCCACTGACCTCAAACAACAAACATTTGCAACTTCAATGGTGTCAATCGATAGCTCATTGGGGGTGGGGGCGAGATGCCAGTGATGGCCGTGTGTTGGTTACAAAGAGGCCAGTTGAAGTCCGCAGCCAATCTTTCTGTGTGCTAGACACACCGGACCTGCACCTGAAGTTATGGTCTGGGGTGCGATTTCGTGTGTCAACAGGAGCACTATTGTGGCTATCCCAAGCTCTCTCACTGAAAATATGGACGTCAGTCTGGCCATTCGACCTGTCGTGCTACATTCATGTACAGTATTCCAGGTTCTGAATGGGGGCTCCATATGATTCCCAAGTTGTGCAGCGACCGTAAACCATAAAATTACCAAATAAGCAGCAACCAGTCGCAAGATCATGTTTTCTTTATTTAATTTTGCATATCGATTCAACTGATTAACAGCCATCATCGGTGCTACAAATATAAGAATAAAATTAAAGATAATTAATAACAGTCACCAAATGAATAAATGTACATAAAGCAAAATTAAATGTATATTGACGCATTAAACCATTTAAAATGCACATACAAATTTACCTTTCAACGTGTATGTGTTATTACTCAGGGAATACACACGTTGAAAGGTACAGCAGCCACTATGAACGTGCTTCTTGGCACTGATTATTATCGCATTCATGGTGATTTGGAGAGCGTGAACGTAGATGTAGGTGAATATGCCTTGTAATCTTAGTGGCAAGAGCATTCTTCCTTGTGCTTTCTATCATCGAAACAATAGTTAACCAAGCGTATTCAGACGTCACATAGTACATTTTAATAGAAATCAATGTATGAGAATCATCCTCTCACTCTAATAAAAATCTCGGAGGAGTCCACTGAAAGCGAGAAAGTACGAAAAACGGAAACGAGCAAAAGTAGTGTACAGTATGAACAATATACTTGCAATACATGAGTCCGTAGAATACTATGGGACAAAACCAGCTTCTATTTTAAATTAAACAAGATCAAATTTGCAATCTTTTACCGTCCATCCAATGTGGTATTACAGATGCAAGCAAAAATTAAGCTGAATACAAGCGACATACCTACAGTGAAACAAAAAAAAGAGTGCAATACACACAAGAGGGCAGTAATCGGGAACACAGTGTAACGAAACCTACTGCTGTGCCCCGTCGTGTTACATCTTTCTTTGGTTTTGACAAGTGCAAAAGCGCAATAATTTCCGTTTGATAATGGTCACTTAGTTTAAATTGCAAATTCGGTTTTACAAATAAATAATTTTACAATCAAAAGGTGTCCAAGACGTTATTTACAAAGTTTTACATGACTTTTACACGACTGTGAATCCCAGCTATGAGAGGATAATCTCAGTTTCTGACGGAGATTTCTCAAATATGTTACTTTTATAGGGTTTCAGAGCCATACCGCTACGGTTATCAGCAGTGAACAGAGTGAGGAGCAATGGTAGGATCTGTTCACACTGGGGAGAGTGAAGAGTACTTGATTTTTTTCTTTATTGTTATTTTGAAACCTTTGCAAGAAAGGTAGGCCGGCAGCGGCCTATCTACGCCGCTCTTTGTCCACCGAGAATACATACCGAAAACATGAAGACAGAAAAACAAACAAACATGGTGGATAAAAAACGAGAGACAGACCTAGTAAAATAAATGAAGTCGTCCACATGCGCACTGTTTGGGTAAAAACGTTCATCTCTGTACACAAACGGGGAAGACAGTTTACACACGTGAACAGAGGAGCACAAACGGAGAGACACTGAAGCACTGATGCGAAGACACACACGAGCACTGGCGACGATCGCCGACGCACGAAGATACACTGCTCATGCACAAAGCTGGGAACCTGCCAAAGGGAAGAGGCGCAGGTAGGAGGGAAAGGGGGAGGGGGTTGATGCCAGTGGGAGAGGAGAAGGGAGGGGGAGAGGGTAGGGGGGGTTGTGGAAGTCCAAGGGGCGGAGAGGGGGGAGGAAGAGAGGAGGGAGAGAAGGGAAAGAGGGTGCCCTGGAGGAAAAACATAGGGGGAGGGAGGATCAAAGTTGGTAGGAGGAGTAGATGGAGGGGATGAGGGCATCATCAGGGAGGGGGTTGGCGGAAGCCACCTTGGGCAAGGGTACAGAGTGTGGAGAGATGAAGTGTGGGTGGGACATGGGAGTACAGGCGCGGCAGCAGACGGGGGTGGGAAAGGGTGGGAGAGACAAGTGGATCAGGGGGATCAAGTTTGCGGGAGGTGTAAAGGATCCGTATCCGTACTAGGAAAAGGAGGAGGTGTGGGAAGGGAATTAGTTCGTAGAGGATCGGCGTGGGGGAGCGGAGGCGGATGCGATAGGCGAGGCAGAGCGCGTAGCGTTCCAGGATTTGAAGGGTTTTGTAGAGGGTAGGAGGAGCGGCGATCTAGACGGGATTGGCATAACAGATAATAGGGTGGATGAGGGATTTATAGGTGTGGAGGAGGGTGGAGGGGTGTGTCCAGAAAGGAGGTGGGGTCGGGAGTGTGCCTTGGCTTGAATCGTCCAGAGATGGGGGGTCCAGAAGAGGCGACGGTCAAGGGCGACGTGAGTACATGATTCACAACGCAGTATTTATTAGTCAGAAGTAGATGACTGCGCTCCTCCGGCACTGGTAGCTCCATCACGCCAGCAGAGTGTGGGCTGTCAGCAGGAGCGAGAGTGCATCGCCGGCTGTCCTGCGCCGTTTCGGTAGGCGTGAGCTGTAGCAGAGGTTCTCCCATACAGCTTACCGACCCCACTGGCCGAGCCTCCAGTAGGTCAGCAGACTGGTGGTGGCCTCTGCGCGCCACCGGTGATGACTCGGAAGTCGGTGCGGCAGCTTGCAGTGGCAGAGACTCTCCAGCGAGACTAACGGCTCCACAGACGATTGTGGGCCATTAGACGGGCAGAGGGTCTACTGACACGGCCTCCCCTTTACCGCGGGGCTGCTGCCACTAGGCGTGAGATAGAGAAAGAAGCTGTATTTATACTGTGGTGGGGGTAGCTGTGACATTATGTGTAGTAGTTTTCTCGTGTGGTCACTGGCTTCAGATTTTTGCAACTTCATTTTTCAGACACATTTGTCTGCTGAGTCAGTCGCTGAATAGTTACTGTTGCGTCGTAGCTGGGCTTTTTTGTGCCACTCCGTCACCACTTTGAAAATACCTGTCTCTCGCCATGTTGTCACTGTGCTTTACTCGTGGATTGGTGCGCTCGGCTGGGTCCGCATGTCACAGTCGCTTCCGTGCTCGCCTCGGCATGCTCGCATTTCATCCTAGCTGGCAGTCTGCTGGTCGTTAAGTAACGTGGCTTGACTTCTGGTTTCGCCAGGGAAGAATTTTAACAAATTTTTACTGCTATCTTGCTACACTATTTTGGGGTGCCACACTTCGTGACGTCACAGAAACGTCTACAAGTACATAGTTTACTACGGAACTGCGACCCGTCCCCATAAAGCATAAATGAAAAAGAGGATCCTCGAACACTCGTATTTCGCAAAGCAAGAATACGAATTTATACGCCATGTTTTTCTGTTTCCGAAGTTCACAGCCAGGCCACTAGAAGCGACACTGTCGTTCTCTGTTTTCGTATCGTAACACAGCCTTCCACTTCTTATAATTTGCCGTTCTCTGCTATCTGCGTTCTCCTCTACTTTTATGTGTGCACATCTTCCTATCCACATGTATTTTTTAACGCCTGCTTAATCTCACAATACTCGTCTCAGTTTAATTCTGATTGCTAACTTTCACCACTTGAGAATGACAATAGTCGGAGGAAACTGAACGAATTTTGTGCAAGTGTCAATGTTTCGTGATTGCTCATTCTGAAATGAGTTAGGTTAAAAATATTTAGACTAACTGTAAGGAGAAAACTGACGAGTGTAATGAACTGCGCCGGAGCACCAGGCTCTGTGTGGTGTGTGTGTGTGTGTGTGTGTGTGTGGCGGGGTGGCCGACCCCGGCGTCCGGTCGCGACGCTGGTCGATACCGCGCCCGCTGTGCCTGCCCACGTGTGGCCCCTGTTAACAAAAGCACGTCCACCACCTCGAGAGATGGACACGCAATAGTGCGTTCTTTAGGGTGCAAATACGCCTGTCTCCAAAAGATAGCCATAGTTGTCAATTACAGCATTTCTCGTGAGTATGACGACAATAACTTTGCGAAACAAGTTAAACCTTTGCCAGTACAAGTTTTTGCAAGCAATAGGGTCCAGAATTTTTAATAAGAAACATCCTGAAGCACACATTAAAAAAAATACCAAGATCGGAAATCGCTTCCACATCAGGAAAACTGTATGAGCTTTGATTTAAGGATCCTATAGAACACCAGATGTGTGTCACTTGATTCAAAGGCCATGTCGATAGACTTTTCCTATTTCTGTGACTTGATTCAAGGTTCCTATGAAAAACACAGTTCCCACTCTAATTTGTTTCAAAGAAGCGCCACGGCCCACTCTCTTCCCACTTCTGTGACTCGGTTCAGGGATCATGCAGGCACACCTGACCTCTGTGACTTGATTGGAGGGGCCTGTGGGAAAACTATTCACTTATCTTCGACTCGGTTCAACGACCTTGTGCGTTGACTATCACCACCTATGTGACCCAGCTCAACGACACTATTGGCAGATCGTATCTCTGTGGCTTTATTCAAGTGTCCTGTGGGCAGGCTGTTCCTGTCTCTCTGTCTTACTTCTATGGCGCTATGGTGGATTATTCCCATCAGTGTGACTTCATTCAAATACCCTCAACGGCGGGGTTCCCTCCTCTCATATTGACTCTTTAAAAGAGTCACATCTGTAAAATCCGCTTATCAGTTCACTCAGATTACATCTTCAGCTGTGAGAAATCCTTCCGCCAGCTCTACCCCATGAAAATGGGAGCCAACGTATTTGTAAATCTACAATATCTGCACCCTTTGAATGTAGCACAATTGATTGCTTTAGCTCTTTTCTCCACTCCAGGGCATTAACACTGGGGTCTATACGTCTCACTGCAGACAAACAGTGGAACTTACATCGTGCTTGATGATTCTTCATATTTGGACCACCACTAGTGGTTAGCTTCTCACGATGTTCGCCAGCTTGAGCGACCACCAGTTTCCCTGTACTCCTTGTAGAGGAACGTGATGTAGTGTTGGCAGAAGAGCCAACACCGTGTTGCTAGAGGAGGCCGAAATGCACGCTTTTAATTACACGCAGACTGGCGTGAGGTCTGGAACATTACAAGGAAATGAGAACGTAGAAAAACGGTCGCAGTTGCTGTAATACTTAATTTTAATACATAATTGTAGAACATCTCTCGTTACTGTACATGCTTCACAATATTAATTATCAAATGCTATCGCGCCTTGCTAGGCCGTAGCAAATGACGTACCTGAAGGCTATGCTAACTATCGTCTCGGCAAATGAGAGCGTAATGATCAGTGATCCCCTTCTGGCAAAGTCGGCTGTACAACTGGGGCGAGTGCTAGGAAGTCTCTCTAGACCTGCCGTGTGGTGGCGCTCGGTCAGCAATCACTGACAATGGCGACACGCGGGTCCGACGTATACTAACGGACCGCGGCCGATTTAAAGGCTACCACCTAGCAAGTGTGGTGTCTGGCGGTGACACCACACGTGTGACGACATTTATCTTCATAAATGACAAGAAATTCACCTATGAGGAAAAAAAGTACTTGTATTCATCTCTGGTTCAGTCTCTAAGATTCTCACACAACAATAAACTGCTCCTTCTTTGCGCTGCCGTAGGCGACATCTGCTGCCGATCTTCTTACCAGCTGTTCCGATTCTGCAGTACACAGGGCGTGTGGAAGCTGCTGTTAATACTGAATTGCAGATGTTGTAGGACTCCGTCGTCACTTGAGGGCAGATGCTGATTCTGTTGTGGGGTGACTCTCATGGTTGACTTTCATCGCTCTATTTTCTCTGAATAAGACTCGGAAACCTTGTTGTGAAACCTTGTCGCCCTTTCATCGCTCTGCCTCGCTCATTCTCTTTCTGAGCACCTCATGGCGTTAAAATACGGGCCACTGATGACACAGTGCTAGTACACAAACAATCTTCAGTCTGTGTAACTCTCTAGCTGCTTTTGAATCAGGGAGTGGTTGTTTCTCACGCAGGTTGCGCAATTTCGGTAGTATCGCAAAGTTCATCGTGAGAATCGTAGCCGTATAAACTGAAAATGATATCAAAACAACTCAAAACATCTGGTTAGGTAAGACAGTCACTGTGGCAATACATTAATTTTATTGATGACGAACAGGTAGAACCATTCCGAGAAAACCAGACCGCTATTCGTAGCATTGACCACGACAGAAATGCGTGAACAACTGTGACTAGATTTATAAAGTAATATGTAAGTGGTCGTAGCTAATTTATTAACTCTTTCCTTGCGGGTGAGTTCAGGAACGATGTACTGTCATGAAATTCCTTGCGAAAGATAATTTCATATGTCAGAATTTCACAGAAATTCCAGAATGTATACGGAGATGATAGAATTGGCAACGGAAGTGTATGGATGTGGGAGGGACGCTTGCAGAGGTGAATACTGGCAATGAGTTCTGACCACCGCGCTCTAAACTCGCTTAAATCTTGTTGTAACGCCATCTGAAATTGCCATGCATGGTTAGAGTGTGGTGTCACCGCCAGACACCACACTTGCTAGGTGGTAGCCTTTAAATCGGCCGCGGTCCGTTAGTATACGACGGACCCGCGTGTCGCCACTATCAGTGATTGCTGACCGAGCGCCACCACACGGCAGGTCTAGAGACACTTCCTAACACTCGCCCCAGTTGTACAACCGACTTTGCTAGCGATGGTTCACTGATCAAATACGCTCTCATTTGCCGAGACGATAGTTAGCATAGCCTTCAGCTACGTCATTTGCTACGACCGAGCAAGGCGCCATTACCAGTTACTAGTGATACTGTGAATCATGTACCGTCAAGAGCGACGTTCACCATTAATGGATTAAAGTTATGTATTCCACCAGCTACGTCCGTTTTTCTAACGTCTAATTTCCTCGTCCTGTTCCAGACCTCACGCCAGCCTGCGTGAGCTAAAACGCGTGCCTTTCGGCTTCCTCTAGTAACACGGTGTTGGCTCTCCTGCCAACCACAACATAGAGTATCTGAGTTTTTTCATTTAAATTAGTAACAAGTATCTCTTCTTTTTTTATGAAAATTTATCGTCTTTCGATCTCCAGGAGTTGTTCCCAGTCGCACAGTTGTCTGACTGACGCGTTCATACTGCAAGTGGAGTGTAGAACTCTCGAATTCTTCTTTTAAATATTATCTGTTTTTTTGCATTAACTGTTTCACGCACATTTTTATATATTTTACATAATTTACTCGGCTTTCACCTAGCGACTTTCACACAGTCTTCAGCTTTACATAAAAAACACTCCGTCTTCTCTATGACTCCTGAATGGATCTGCTGACAAAAGTTACGTATAGCGAAAGCCTAGAAATGTCACTTCGACGTTAAACAGTACTTGACAGCATAATTATTTTCTAACATTATCAACCTTCATATACAGTCAATATATTACTTTTATCTACTGAAATTATTATTTCTCTCAATGCAATCAGATAATTTTAATGTGATTGCACTGTCTCAAGTGGCACCAGTACCAACATAATCTTGAGTAGTTTACAAAAATACGAGAGCTCTAATTGCGTTATATTATTGACAGCAGTCACTGGCAATTATTTCAGTTACGAATAGAAAGACTGTAATAATTTCACTGAGTACAAGAAATAGTAATTTCATTTCAAGCGAAATGTAATTTTCGATGCAACATGCGGATAAGATTTGGTCTCGGAAAATAACAATTAGTAGAGCAAAATGATGCGAGTGCCACGAAGTTATGGAGCAAATACACTCCTGGAAATTGAAATAAGAACACCGTGAATTCATTGTCCCAGGAAGGGGAAACTTTATTGACACATTCCTGGGGTCAGATACATCACATGATCACACTGACAGAACCACAGGCACATAGACACAGGCAACAGAGCATGCACAATGTCGGCACTAGTACAGTGTATATCCACCTTTCGCAGCAATGCAGGCTGCTATTCTCCCATGGAGACGACCGTAGAGATGCTGGATATAGGTCTGTGGAACGGCTTGCCATGCCATTTCCACTTGGCGCCTCAGTTGGACCAGCGTTCGTGCTGGACGTGCAGACCGCGTGAGACGACGCTTCATCCAGTCCCAAACATGCTCAATGGGGGACAGATCCGGAGATCTTGCTGGCCAGGGTAGTTGACTTACACCTTCTAGAGCACGTTGGGTGGCACGGGACACATGCGGACGTGCATTGTCCTGTTGGAACAGCAAGTTCCCTTGCCGGTCTAGGAATGGTAGAACGATGGGTTCGATGACGGTTTGGATGTACCGTGCACTATTAAGTGTCCCCTCGACGATCACCAGTGGTGTACGGCCAGTGTAGGAGATTGCACCCCACACCATGATGCCGGGTGTTGGCCCTGTGTGCCTCGGTCGTATGCAGTCTTGTTTGTGGCGCACACCTGCACGGCGCCAAACACGCATACGACCATCATTGGCACCAAGGCAGAAGCGACTCTCATCGCTGAAGACGACACGTCTCCCTTCGTCCCTCCATTCACGCCTGTCGCGACACCACTGGAGGCGGGCTGCACGATGTTGGGGCGTGAGCGGAAGACGGCCTAACGGTGTGCGGGACCGTAGCCCAGCTTCATGGAGACGGTTACGAATGGTCCTCGCCGATACCCCAGGAGCAACAGTGTCCCTAATTTGCTGGGAAGTGGCGGTGCGGTCCCCTACGGCACTGCGTAGGATCCTACGGTCTTGGCGTGCATCTGTGCATCGCTGCGGTCTGGTCCCAGGTCGACGGGCACGTGCACCTTCCGCCGACCACTGGCGACAACGTCGATGTACTGTGGAGACCTCACGCCCCACGTGTTGAGCAATTCAGCGGTACGTCCACCCGGCCTCCCGCATGCCCACTATACGCCCTCGCTCAAAGTCTGTCAACTGCACATACGGTTCACGTCCACGCTGTCGCGGCATGCTACCAGTGTTAAAGACTGCGATGGAGCTCCGTATGCCACGGCAAACTGGCTGACACTGACGGCGGCGGTGCACAAATGCTGCGCAGCTAGCACCATTCGACGACCAACACCGCGGTTCCTGGTGTGTCCGCTGTGCCGTGCGTGTGATCATTGCTTGTACAGCCCTCTCGCAGTGTCCGGAGCAAGTATGGTGGGTCTGACACACCGGTGTCAATGTGTTCTTTTTTCCATTTCCAGGAGTGTATAAAAATGGAGTAAATGAAGTAGGCAAAAAGGAATACAAACGTCTCAAAACTGAGATCGACAGGGAGTGCAAAATGGCTAAGCACGGATGGCTAGAGGACAAAAGTAAGGATGTAGAGGCTTATCTCACTAGGGGTAAGATAGATACTGCCTACAGGAAAATTAGAGACACCTTTACAGAGAAGAGAACTACTTGTATGAATCAAGAGCTCAGGTGGAAATCCAGTTCTAAGCAAAGAAGGGAAAGCAGAAACGTGGAAGGCGTATATAGAGGGTCTATAGAAGGCCAATGTACTTGAGGACAATATTATGGAAATGGAAGAGGATGTAGATGAAGAAGAAATGGGAGATATGATACTGCGTGAAGAGTTTGTCAGAGCACTGAAAGACCTAAGTCGAAACAAGGCCCTGTGTGTAGACAACATTCCATTAGAACTACTGACACCCTTGGGAGAGCCAGTCTCCACAAAACTCTGCCATCTGGTGAGCAAGATGTATGAGACAGGCGAAATACCCTCAGACTTCAAGAAGAATATAATAATTCCAATCCCAAAGAAAGCAGATTTTGACGGGTGTGAAAATTACAAAACTATCAGTTTAATAAGTCACAGCTGCAAAATACTAACGCGAATTCTTTACAGACGAATGGAAAAACTAGTAGAAGCCGACCTCGGAGGATATCAGTTTGGATTTCATAGAAATGTTGGAACACGTGAGGCAATACTGACCCTACGGCTTATCTTAGAGAAAGCTTTTGACAATGTTGACTGGAGTACCCTCTTTCAAATTCTAAAGGTGGCAGGGATAATATACAGGGAGCAAAAGGCTATTGACAATTTGTGCAGAAACCAGATGGCAGTTATAAGAGTCAAGGGGCATGAAAGGTAAGCAGTGCTTGGGAAGGGAGTGAGATAGGGTTGTAGCCTCTCCCCGATGTTATTCAATCTGTATATTGAGCAAGCAGTAAAGGAAACAAAAGAAAAATACGGAGTAAGTATTAAAATTCATGGAGAAGAAGCAAAAACTTTGAGGTTTGCCGATGACATTGTAATTCTGCCAGAGACAGCAAAGGACTTGGAAGAACAGTCGGTTCAAATGGCTCTGAGCACTATGGGACTTAACATCTGAGGTCATCAGTCCCCTAGACTTAGAACTACTTAAACCTAACTAACCTAAGGACATCACACACATCCATGACCGAAGCAGGATTCGAACCTGCGACCGTAGCGCTACCGCGGTTACAGACGGAAGCGTCTAGAACCATTCAGCCACACCGGCCACTGGAAGAGCAGTTGAACGGAATGGACAGTGTCTTGAAAGGAGGATAATGGAATGTAGTCGAATTAAGTCGGGTGATGCTGAGGGAATTAGATTAGGAAATGAGACACTTAAAGTAGTAAAGGAGTTTTGCTATTTGGGGAGCAAAATAACTGATGATAGTCGAAGTAGAGAGGATATAAAATGTAGACTGGCAATGGCAAGGAAAGCGTTTCTGAAGAAGAGAAATTTGTTAACATCGACTATAGATTTAAGTGCCAGGGAGTCGTTTCTGAAAGTATTTGTATGGAAGTGAAACATGGACGATAAATAGTTTGGACAAGAAGAGAATAGAAGCTTTTGAAATGTGGTGCTACAGAAGAATGCTGAAGATTAGATAGGTAGAGCACATAACTAATGAGGAGGTATTGAATAGAATGGAACTGGGGAGAAGAGAAATTTGTGGCACAACTTGACTAGAAGAAGAGACCGGTTGGTAGGACATGTTCTGAGGCATCAAGGGATCATCAATTTAGCATTGGAGGGCAGCGCGGAGGGTAAAAATCGTAGAGGGAGACCAAGAGATAAATTCACTAAACAGATGTAGGTTGCAGTAGGCACTGGGAGATGAAGAAGCTTGCACGGGATAGAGTAGCATGAAGAGCTGCATCAAACCAGTCTCTGGACTGAAGACCACAACAACAACAACAATACAGGATACTGCATGACCCTCATTCATTAACGTTTATCAATAACCAAAAACACAAGTAAGAGCCTGATTATGTTTATTCATTACATCAATTTCCGCGGAAGCTATGTTCAGAGCACCGCAACAAGACACAAGCTAATGATTCACAGATATTAGAGGATGATCAAAATTTCACAGGAACGTTCACCATGTCACTGTTGAACACGACAAACGATTTTTGGTGACTCACTACACTATATTGCCCGCAGTGTGTGTTGCGTTTGTTCTTTTTTGATATAAACCTTCTAGTAAGCTGTTACACACAAACGTTTTCCGGGACACTGTTAACTGCGACGAATAATCATCGGCGTCGCAGTCCATTTGATCATCTTGGAGCGTGATGACTCGCTCGCACCCTGCAGAAGACTCGTAGTGGGTAACAGTCTGGCGCCTGCGTCTTCAGCACGCGCTTCTGATTGATGCACAGTCTTCCAACAATTACGATAAAGTTAAAATGTTCTTCCAATTTACGTTTTTACTTTAGTTAATAACTTCATGAAATTATTATTAACCATCTATCAGTGCAACTAATATTGACGGAAGGGCTGGAGGAGCATAGCAGTGTTCAGATAATAAATATTGTGGCTTGCACAGTGCTCAGTATGTGATTCCCGGCTGCGTATATGGTACCCTAGCGTGATACAGTCGCGCAACACAGTGTACTGTACTCTCTCCTTATCTGGCTGCTACTGAATGTAGTTGTCCGAGAGATGGCACTTGGAAGTAAAATGGATGTGGAAGGTGGCCAAAAAATGTGCGCACGGCGCCACGACCTTTTAAAATGAATTAAATTGAGTTAAACCAAGGTGCGAATACATCGTGTCCAGTGGAGACAGTATTGCCAATGAGTGCAGCTTTGTCGAGGAGTGTCTCCAATTACATGTGCAGATTGGATGATCTGCAAGACATACTAAGGGAATTGCGAACTCTACGCGTTGTAACCTCCTCACTATATTTGTTTCTGTATGAAATTTTGCCCAACTTTACCTCTCACTCTATAAAAGTCAACGTATTACGAGAAAGTGTTACCAACCTTAAACTCATGTGCTAACCTTTGAGTAAAGATAACCTAATTAGAACTGAAATGTAACGGATTTGAATCCTATCTGTCCTTACATTAAATGCTCAACTGAAGTAAAACAGTTACCTGACA
Organism: Schistocerca serialis cubense; assembly: GCF_023864345.2. Taxonomy (NCBI): domain Eukaryota; kingdom Metazoa; phylum Arthropoda; class Insecta; order Orthoptera; family Acrididae; genus Schistocerca; species Schistocerca serialis. Next base: position 466,504,841 of record NC_064646.1, on the reverse strand, counting down.
TACTCAAGATTTTCACACACCTCACGTCTTGAAACATCGTCGCAGATTACTCGAAAGAACAACAGCAAACAGCAAGCAGCCAGTGGCTAAGCTAGATTTCTATTTGTAAATAAAATTTTCAAAACATATTCCTTTGAAATGATATTCCAAGACAACGATTTTAGAATGAAGTATGTATTAAAAAAGACAGAGTAAAACTTCCGGTGAACTTCACACATAACATTGGTCTGAACAATACTGTGCTTAATAAAGTGAACAATGATTTAAAAATGGTACAATGTTAACAGACAATTTAGATAAACACTAAACAGCTGAGGCAGTTAAAATGTTAATGCATGACTCAGAAAAATGAGGCGATCTCTCTCTCAGCTGTGAACAAAGTTAACTAGCAGCCAATAATCATACATACAAACGAGGTGCGCAGTATTACCTCAAACTTCTTCTCTTAAAAAAAAGTCTCTCTCTATCTAACAGATACCATCAAACCATCACATGTGAACACAGCACTACTAAATATGTCCATCACCTGCCACACTTCAGGAAAGAACTGCGTGGAGCCAAAGATGTGACGCGACAAGACCAAAGATTGTTTAACAGTGACGTAACTTGCTCTCTCTGTGACGTGCATATCGATAGCATAGAAAAATAAAACTGACGCAACCACTTTCCAATGTTACTTTCGGTAGTTGGGGTTGCACTACACTCAAAAGGGATCCGATCATGTTCTGTGGCGTTGCAGCCGCACGACATCTTCAGAGTATGGCTCTGAATCGTTGGGGCAGAAGTGGGGCGGGGGGGGGGGGAGGGGGGTTTGTCAGCTGTGCCTAACGTCGACAAGACCGTCTCTCTGCTGCTCGTCACCCTGCGAACTGTCCGAACTGTCGTTTTCGATCGCGAAATGCGGGGGTACCGATGCCCCAAGGGAAGAGATTGTTTCGTTGACGCTCTTTACGGCACCTCTTGACTTTTTTATGTCGATTCTGTGCGGTGGTGTGCCTGAAATGTTTTCCTCCGCAGCCCATAAGATCTGTGTCTCTGTTCTGATCTCCATGGCAGAGGCGTCAAAACGAGTGCTGAAATGTGGGTGAGAGGTGGTGTGACGACTTTTGCACTGTGTGACACGTCCAGGATGGCACTGGGCAGGACTGTGGAGAAGTTTGATGCCAGCGGGACGTTACTGACCCACCATACAGCTCACACGAACTGTGGCCTTTCTTTCACATGTGTCGGCACTCTGCTGATTGCAGCATCGCAGAGCACAAAAGTGACGCCGCAGGGCGACACGGTTTTGCGCCACTGCAGAGTAATACGATATTGCGGTGCCTGTGTTATTCCGAATTACGATGCAACGTCTCTTAGACAAGCATGAACGTTCAAAGGAACAGGCACTGTGGCGACTGCAGCCGTTATGAAATACGTGAAATTTATGATACAACTTGAGTACAAAAAAGTGTCGTTTGATAGGGCACATCTTGAAGCTGCAAGGAACTGTCATGTTGGCAATGGAGGAATGTGTCTGGAGTAAAAGTTATAGAGGGAGACCAAACATTAACCACAGTAAGAAACTTTAAATGAATGAACGTTGTAGTAACTGTGGTTGCAGAGGGTGTATTAGCTTTGGCAGCTGCGTTAGACCCGTCTCTCGGACTGAAGACCACAACAACTATTATTATTGCGGGGGATCGAGTGGTTTGAGACATGGCTGTCTATAGATTGTCGGTTCTTTTCGCCAAATATAAGGCGAGCTCGTAGCTGGTAGTCGGAACAGAGGGGAGAGTGATACCGGCTCCGACATTTGCTTCATTGCCGCAGGAAACCCTCGACGAGAGCAAGCGTATTTAACTATTTCCACAAAATTATGGAACTATCTCTCAAATATAAATAAAGAAACTATTGGACAGTTCTGCAACTTATGGTAAATTTAAACGTGGACTCACTACCAGTAACTACGAGAGGAACCCTTTTCCCCACATCTCCCGTTTGTCAATTTCGTGTCAACGAAGTTTACCACTGTCCTAGCAACGTGCAGTTTCGCCATAAATTATCTTTACAGGTCAAGCCGATTTCTCTAAAAGGAAATTTGGACATTTGTGGTAAGTTCTATGGGACAAAACTGCGGAGGTCATCGGTCCCTAGCCTTACACACTACTTAATTTAACTTAAACCAACTTAAACTAACGACAACGCGGATACCCAAGCCCAAGGGAGGACTCGAACCTCCTGCCGCTGAATCGTGGCGTCTTAGACGGAACGGCTACCCCATGCGGCTCTCTCCAAGATCCAAATACCGTCCTCAGTAGTTGTCTCGAAATTAGGCAGGAGTTGAGCTACTGCATAAGCGTAAAGACATTGTTGCAGTCATTCTACTAATGTACATCCACGATAATGGCGCAGCTACTGTCACCACAAGGAACTCCTCCTGGCAACCCGTAGCTTGTATCCGATGCACCATGCTGGTTTACTGTAACCCTCCCACCCACATATTGATGATGCGACACAGATATTGTTTCTCAATTGAAAACTACAGGCTCCATACCGACTTCCCTCCAAGAGACTAAAGCGGATACGGTCACCAAATTAAACCTCTCCAGGGAGTCCAGTACCCTGTATCACATGCACCACAACCTGTTTACTGTAACCCTCCAACGCTCACATTAACTATGAGACACAGTAATTGCATCGCGACTGAAAACTAACGGATCCATGGCGACTTCTCTCCAAGAGTCTAACGCGGCTATGGTCACTGCATAGAACCATTCCTGGGAGTCCAGTAGCGTTCATCCCATATAGTATTGCCCGCTTACTGTAACCCTTGCAACGTCACATTGACGATGCGAGACAGAAATTGCGTCGCAATTGGACACTACAGGCACCATGCCGAATTCTCTCCAACGGTGTAATGCCACGCTCAGGAGGTGTTTCTCCATTAGACTATTGTTGGGCTATTGCATAAGCGTCGAGCAAATTGTCGGAGCCATTCTGCTAACGTTCATCTACTATACTGGCGCAGCTATGGTCACCGCATGGTACCTCTCCATGGAGTACTGTAACTTGTATCCTATGCATCACTGCCCATATACTGTAAGCCTCGCACCCTCACATCGATGATGTGACACAGAATTTTCGTGGCTATTGAAATCCACAGGCTAAATGCCGACTTCTCTCCAAGGGACTGACATGGCTACGGTGACCACATGGAACCTGTCCTGGGAGTCCAGTAGGTCGTACACAATGCACCACTGCCCGTTTAGTGTAAGCCTCGAACCCTCATATCGACGATGCGACACAGAAAATGCGTCGCGATTGAAAACGACAGACACCATGCCAGCTTCTCTCCAAGAGACTAACACGAATATGGTCACCACATGGAGACATTCTTGGTAGTCCCATAGCTTGTATCTGATGCTTAGCATCCCATTTACTATAACTCTCGCACCCTCAAATTGCCGATGCGATGCAGAAATTGCTTCGCAATTGAAAACTACAGGCTCCATGAGAACTTCTCTCCAAAACTAACGCGGCAACGGTCACCGCATGGAACACCTCCTGGGAGCCCAATAGCTTGTATCCGATCCACCACAGCCCATTTACTGTAACCATCGCATCTTCACATTGACGAAGCGACTCAGAAATTTCATCATAATTGAAAACTACAGGGTCCATGCCAATTTCTCTCCAAGAACCAACGCCGATATGTTTACCACATGGAAACTGTCCTGGCAGTCCAGCAGCTTTTATTCAATGCACCATTGCCCGTTTCCTGTAACGCTCGCACCCTCACATTGATGATGCGGCACAGAAACTGCATCGCAGTTGTAAACTACAGGCTCCATGCCGACTTCTCTCCAAAAGAATAATGCGGCTACAGTCACCGCATGAAACCTCTCCTGGGAGTCCAGCAGCCTGTATCCATTAGACTACTGCCGTTTACTGTAACCCTCACACACTCTCAATGACTATGCGACATAGAAAATGCAGCGCGATTCAAAACTACAGGATACATGGCGACTCCTGTCCAACTGACTAATGGCGCCCTCAGGTGTTGTCTTCCCATTAGGCTGGTGTTGGGTATTGCATAAACGTCGAGGAAATTGTCGGTGTCATTCTGCTACTGTACGTCTAGGATACTGGAGCAGGTAGAGTCACCACATGGAACCACTCCTTGGAGTCCAGTAGCTTGTATCCGATGCACTACCGCCCAAATACTGTAACCCACACACCCTCACATTCGATGATGTGACACAGAAATAACATCGCGATTGAAATCTACAGGCTCAATCCGACCTCTCTACAAGAGATTAACGCTGCTACGGTTACCGCATGGAACATCCCTGGCAGTTTATTTATTTCATTAACAGTACAGAGTAACCCACTGCCTTGAATTGTAAGGTGGGTCGGTTGCCCCTGTATCTAATAGCAAAGACTTCTTGTTGTTACAGTCTTATTGGTAGACAGCTGTTAACGCTTTTTTAATAATATAAAGTAGATATATATAAAAATTTCTCTGACGTTACAGCGAACTGAATGCTTAACAATTGTTATTTATTAAGTGGTTGATGAGAATATAATTTATATAATGCAAGTGTCAAGTAAAAAGAAAAAAGAAAATGTAACACAATGAGCATGGTGAAAATAATTTGTTGTACGTAGAGGGAAGTGATATGCTGTATTTGGATGTGTAATACAGTCTAAGTAGCATGTTGGTTAATAATGGCCTATTTCTAACTATTTCAGATGAGAAGGTCTTGGTACTACCTCGAGGTATTCTCACCTGATATGGTTTGTGCTAATATATGTTTTCACGGATTAAACAGATCAGATGCTGATTGAGCACTTCATACATGGAATACATGAATTTTAGCTTTACGTGAGGAATACACTGATGTTTGTAACTTGTTAGTAGAAATAGAATATAGTTCGTTGCTACTTGAATGCAATATTCCTTAAATAACTTAATACACATCTGATATATAAAATTCATTGATTGTGTCTTTGAATTGAGAAGAGAATATGCTTCTGTCTGTACACAAGAGCAATACATTACTGCTTGTCTGCAGTATAAAAACTATGCAGGATGTCATTGCGGATGTGGAGCCTCGGAATAAAAGTTCTTCGAACCTTCTGCTCCCAAGCTGCATTAACCTTACTACTACATTCTTAGTATGCGGTGGCGATGTTTATTTGTTTTATGATTTTTGTGTTTGACTGTGTTGTGGCATGCAGTGTCATGCAGTGTCGGTTTTGGTCCGTAACACGTTGATTACTTCTGAGTCATGTTCACATAGTGTTCCTCCTCGGTTTCGGAATAAGTGGTCATGTTTGTCCTCCCAGGTGGTTTGTTGTGTTGTATGTGCTTGTCTACGCCTCCTTGATATGGGTTTTGGCGCTTGTATTCTTCGTGCAGAGTGTTCGATACAATATCAGCTACGCTGTTTATTGTGTTCCAGTCATTGGGATTACGTATTATTCTGGCGATGTCATTGTCGTTCTGTATAGGTTTCACTTGTGCTAGCGTGTTGCACAGCAGTGTGACATGTTCTGGTGTAACAGTTTCTTCACATTCGCATACTTCATCGTTAGGTAGTCCCATACGGGTTAAATGTACCGGATACGGCCCGTGGCCTGTCAGGAAATGGACCGTCCCACGGCTTGGGTCACACAAGTTTCAATTGTAGTCTTTCGTGTGCATCAGGAAAGAAAGAGTGTACTCGGCAACCCTAGGAGTCCAGCAGCTTGTAACCGATACACCACTGCCCACTTACTGTAATCCTCGCATCCTCACATTGAAGATTCGACTCAGAAATGGCATCGCCATTGAAAACTACAGGCTCCACGCCGACTCCTCTCCAAGAGACAAACGCGGCTACGGTCACCACATTGATCTGTCCTTGGAGTCCAGTAGCTTGTATCCGATGTACCACTGCGTGTTTACTGTAACCCCCACACTCTCGCACTCGGGAGGCCACACAGGAATAGCATCGCGATTGAAAACTATGGGCTCCTTGCGGACTTCTCACCAGGAGACTAACGCGTCTACAGTAACCACATGGAACCTCTCCTGGGAGACCAGAAGCTTGTATCTAATGCACCACTGCCAGTTTACTGCAACCCTCGCACCCTCACATTGACGACGGGACACACAAATTGCATCGCTATTAAAAACGACAGGTTTTATGGCGACATCGCTCTAAGGTACTGATGCGGCTATTGTCACCCCATGGAACCCCTCCTGGGAGTCCATTAGCTTGTATCCGATGTACCACTGCCCGTTTATTGTAGCCCCCACTTCCTCACCTTGACGATGCATAACAGAAATTGCTTCAGGACTGAAAACTATAGGCTTCATGACGGCTTCTCTCCAAAAGATTAATACGGCTACGGTCACCGCAAGGAACCTCTACTGGGAGTCCAGTAGCTTTATCCGAAGCACACCTAACCGTTTACTGTAAACTTCGCACCCTCACACTGTCGAAGCGACACAGACACTGCATTGCGATTGAAAACTACAGGCTCTGGGCTGACTTCTCTCCAAAAGAATAATGCAGCTACAGTCACCGCATGGAACCTCGTACGGGGGTCCAGCAGCTTGTATCCCATGCACCACTGCCTGTTTACTGTAGAATCGCAAAATCACAATGTCGAATTCGACACGAATTTTGAATCGTGATTGAAAAAAATGGTTCAAATGGCTCTGAGCACTATGGACTTAACTTCTGAGGTCATCAGTCCCCTAGAACTTAGAACTACTTAAACCTAACTAACCTAAGGACATCACATACATCCATGCTCGAGGCAGGATTCGAACCTGCGACCGTAGCGGTCGCGCGGTTCCAGACTGTAGTGCCTAGAACCGCTCGGCCACCCCGGCCGGCCCGTGATTGAAAACTACAGGCTCTATTCCGACTTCTCTCCAAGAGACTAACGCAGAACCTCTCCTGGGAGTCCATTAGCTGGAACCCGATGCAATACTGCTCGTTTACTGGAACCCTCACACCATCACACTGACGATGCGACACAGAAATTTTAAGAACTACATACAGTCTCAATGCCAACTTTTCTCCAAGAGACAATCGTAGCTACGATAACCAATTGGGACCTCCCTTGGGACTCCAGTAGCCTGTATCCGATGCACTACTCTCCATTTACTCTAACTTTCGCACAGTCACATTGACGGAAGAAATCAGAAATTTCATCGTCATTGAAAACTACAGGCTGATGCCGACTTCTCTCCAAGAGACTAACACGGCTGTCCTAGGAGTTCAGTAGCTTTTATCCGACGCACCGCTGTCCTTTTACTGTAACCCTCGTAGCCTCAGTACACAGAAATTGCGTGGCGATTGAAAACTACACACTCCATGCCGACGTCTCTCCAACAGAATAACACGTCTACGGTCACCGCTTAGAGCCTCTTCTGGGAATATAGTAGCATGTATTTGTTGTAGAGCTGTCCATTTACCACAGCCCTCGCACCCTCACAATAACGATGCGAAAAAGAGACTAACGACTAATGCGGCTACGGTCACCACATCGAACCTCTCATGGGAATCCAGTTGCTTGTATCCGATGCACCACTGCACGTTTACAGTAACCCACTCGCCCTCAGATTGACGATGCGGCACAGAAATTGCGTGGCGATTGAAAACTACAGGTTCAATGCCGACGTCTCTCCAAGAGACCAACGCGGCTACAGTCACCGCATGGAACCTCTGTGGGGGTCCAGTAGCTTGCATGCGTTGCACTACTGCCCCTTTACTGTAATCCTCGTGCCGTCATATTCTCGATGCGACACAAATATTCCATCACGATTGAATTCTACAGGCTCCCTGCCAACTTCTCTGCAAGAGACTTACGCACCTACAGTGACCGCATGAAACTTCTCCCGGGAGTCAAGTAGCTTGTATCCGCTGCACCACTGCCCGTTTACTGTAACCCTCGCACCGTCACTTGGACGATGCGACACAGTAATTGCATCACGATTGAAAACTACAGGCTCATGCTGTCTTTCCCCCATGGGACTATTGCGGCTACTGTTAGCTCATCAAACCTCTTCTGCGAGTCCAATAGCATGTTTCCGATACACCACAGCCAGTTACTGTAACGCTCGCACCCTCACACTGACGATGCGACAAAGAAATTGCATTGCTATTGGAAAGCAAGCTCCATACCGTCTTCTCCCATGAGACTAACGCGGCTACAGTCACTGAATGTTCCCTCTCATGGGAAGCTAGTAGCTTGTATCTGATGCACCACGGTCCTTTTACTGTAACCGTCGCATCCTCACACTGACGATGCGATACAGAATTTGCATCGTGACTGAAAACTACAGGCTCCATGCCGTTTTTCTCGAATAGACTAACTCTGCTACTGTCACCTCATCATACCTCTCCTGGGAGTCCAGTAGCATGTATCCGATGCACCACAGCCCGTTTACTATAACCCTCACATTGAGTATGCGACCAAGAAATAGCATCGTGATTGAAAACTGCAGGCTCCACGCCAACTTTTCTCCAAGAGACTACTTCGGCCGTCAGGTATTGCCTCGACATTGGGCGGCTGCTCTGCTGTTGCATAATCCTCAAGGATATTGTCGGACACATTCTGCAAGTTGAAACGTCCCCTTATAAAAATTATAAATGACTGTGCTTAAACTGACACACAATATTTTTTTAGCGCAACGCAATCTGACTTTCAATAATCCCTACAAAAGAATGGCCCTGACTAACATTAACCTATACCTTTCACAAATCACTTACCTCACAAAAATCTTCGTTGCTCGAACTACTGCAATACAGCGAGCGCCACTACTGCCAGCTAAATAAAAGATTCAAACTACGGAAGGCACTAACTACTGATAAGCATAGTTAGTAAATGAAAGATTTTAATAGAGAACAAACAATGTATTTACCTTAATAGTCATAATATATATAGCAGTTCATGACATCCAGTCTTACAAATTTCAAAACTCCGCCATCTCTCTCCCCACATCCACCACTGCTGGCGGCTCACCTCCAACTGCCGAATGCTATGCGCTGTTAACATCCAGCTGCCCAACACTACAATGGCAGACAACAATGCAAACTAGCCACAGACTGCACACAGCACAGCCAGTGATTTTCATACAGAGCGCTACGTAACGTTGTCAATAAGAAAACATAAACAGCCTACTTACAAAGTGTACATCTATGATACTGGCGCGGCTACAGTCGCGCAAGATACCTCTCCTGGGAGTAAAGTAGCTTGTAACCAATGCACCGCTGCCCGTTTACCGTAATCCTCACACCCTGTCCCTCCATGATACTTGTATCCTCCTACAGGAATTGTCGCTCCATTGGGCGAGTGCCCCGCAGTTGCAAAAGCTTTGAGGACTTCGGCGGAGTCATTCTGCTAGCATACATGTATGACACTTGCGCATTTACGGTCACCCCTCGAAACCTCTCGTGGGAGTCCAGTAACTTGTAACCGATGCACCGTTAGCGGTTTATTGTAATCCCCGTACCCTCACATTGACGGTAGACCACAGAAATTTCTTCGCCATTGCATACAACAGGTTCTCTGGCGACGTCTTTCCGAGGCACTACAGCCGCCCACAGGAAGTATTTCGCCATTTTCGGGTGCTGGTATATTGTATAACCCTCGAGGACATTGTCGGAGTAGTTCTGCTAGTGTACATAGCGCTGCTGTGGTCATCATATTGAACTTCTCCTTGGAGTCCAGTATCTTGTAACCGATGCACCGCTCTGGGTCTTCTGTAACCCTCTCACCATCAGATTGATGGGGGGACAGATGTTGCTTCGCGATTCCATACTACAGTCTCTCTTCCTACGTCTCTCCAAGAGACTAATGCTGACCTCAGGAATTGCCTCGCCATTGGACGATTCCTGCGCTATTGCGTAAGCTAATCTACTTTTATTATACTGGTGTGACTTCGGTCACTGCATGGGATCTCTCCTCGGAGTGCAGTACTATGTAACAGATACACCATTGCCGTTTTATTGTAGCTGTCGCACCCTCACATTGACGATGGAACACAGAAATTTCTTCGTCATTGCATACTACAGGATCTCTGCCCTAGTCTCTCCAAGCGACCAATTCCACCCTGAGGAATTGCCTCGCCATTAGACGTTCCCTGCACATGCCTCAAGGAAATTTTCGCAGTCATTCTTCTAGTGTATATCTATGATTCTGGCGCGGCTTCATTCAGCGGGTGCAACACCTCCCAGAGTCCAGTACCTTGTAACCGATGGTCTGTTGCAGATTGACTGTAAGTACCGCACCCTGATATTAACGACGGCTCTCCAAGACACTGACATCGCCCTCAGGAGTTTCCTCGCCTTTACCCAGGTGCTGAGCTATTGCACAAGCCTCGAAGACAATGCTGGAGTCATATTGCAAGTGTACATCTATGCTACTGGCACGCGATGGTCGCCGCATGGAACATCTCGTGGAGGTCCAGTAGCTTGTAACCAATGCACCGCTACCCTTCTTCTGTAACCGCTTCCTCCCATTGACGATGGGACACAGAAATTGCTTCAGCAGTGGATACTATAGGCTCTGTGATGACTGATCTACAACTTAAGCCCTAGGAATTGCCTCGATATTAGGTGGGTGCTGTGCTATTGCATAATCCTCGAGGACAGAGTCATACTGCTGATGCGCAACTGTAAGACTGGCGCGGATATGGTCAGCGAATGGAGCACCTCCTGGTGTCCAGTAGCTTGTAACCGATGCTCTGATGTCCATTGACTGTAAGCCTCGCACCCTCACATTGACGATGGGACACCAAAATTACTTCGCGACTGCATACTACGGACTTCCTGCCGACGTCTCTGCAAGAGACTAATGCTGCCCTCAGGAGGGTTCCTACTATTAGGCGTGTGCTAGCCTCTTGCGTAACAATCGAGGACATTGTTGGAGTAATTCTGCTAGTGTACGTCTATGATATTCGCGCGGCTACCGTTACTGCATGAGTCCTGGTTGACCAGTAACCGATATTCGATGCACCGTTGCCGTTTTATTATAACCCTCGTACCCTCACATTGTGGATGGGACAAAGGCGTTGCTTCGCCATTGCATGCTACTGGTTCTCTGCCGACGTCTCTCCAAGGCCCCAATGCCGCCCTCAGGCATTGTTTCGCCATCGGTTCAAATGGCTCTGAGCACTATGGGACTTAACATCTATGGTCATCAGTCCCCTAGAACTTAGAACTACTTAAACCTAACTAACCTAAGGACATCACACAACACCCAGCCATCACGAGGCAGAGAAAATCCCTGACCCCGCCGGGAATCGAACCCGGGAACCCGGGCGTGGGATATTTGGCGCAAAAAGAGCACTTAAATTTTCCTGTGAGAGCCCTGATTTCTCTTATTTTATCGCTATGATCATTTCTTCTATGTTGGTGGGTGCCAACAGAATGTTTTCGCAAACGTAGGAGAAAACTAGTGACTGAAATTTCATCGGAAGATCCCATCGAACGAAAATCACTCCAATTCACGTATCATGTCTGTGGCACTATCTCCCATATTTCGCGATAATGCAAAACGTGCTGCCCTTCTTTGTACTTTTTCGACGTTATCTGTCAGTCACACCTGAAACGGGTCCTACACCGCACAGCACATACTCCAGAATAGGGCTAACAAGCGTGGTGTAAGCAGTCTCTTTAGTAGACCATTCCATTGATGGTGGAGATACAATGCTGAGCTCGTGAGCTGCCGAAGGTGAACACATTGTTAATATTCTTTAGAACGTTTTTCCACAGTGCGTTCGGTCTGATCTATATAAGCCATACGACGACCAAGATGATTGACGGGAAACCACTTCAACTTGATATTTTGGGAGGATACTGTGTTTTTAAGGAGATGCTCTGAACAAACAGAAGAACAGTTGTAGTTTTCGCCAGGATGCCTTGTCCAGTTGATGGTTTTTTTTACTATTTACAAAAGAGTATTTGTGGAATAGGAAAAGGTCACTTCTCACGGTGACGCTTTCCGTTTGTTCAAAAACTTCCTTGTTGAACGTAGAATAGGTTGAGGCAAGAGCACGCCGGGATACGGCTGTGATGTCCCCATGAAAGTTTTTGCGGATCACTGCCATAATATTTTTGAGGAGGGTCATTACAAAAAGAGACAACTACATCAAAGATTAGTAAGCTGTCCGACTTGGTTACGAGAAGTACTCCGTCACCATTGATGACGTCTGTCGATTTGCGTAAATGGTATAAACATTTTCCAACTAATTGTCTCAGTAGGGACCCGAGGTGTTTCGCTAAATCATATGCAAGAGACGTAATACTGCCTACTGTCGGTCGCAATGATAGAATGCTGTTGGGTTACATAGATGCTTCGGAAAATTTCATTTTTCATTTCTTGTGTATGAGATATATTCCAGAAATAACGAGATCTTTTGGGTTTAGATTTTTTTATTCCTCTGGATAAATGCTTAAACCTTTCAAAACAGTCCCTATTAAATATTGTACAATTTTGGAAACGGTTTTTGAAATCTCCGAAACACATATCGAACTCACTTTCAACACTACATTTAACTCTGTCAATGAGCCATTTTTATCCTCATCTATGGTTGTAAAACAATGGTCTTTTATACTTTATTTCTGGGAATACAAAAAAGTCACATAAGGCCGCATCTGGCGATTATTAAGCCTGCGGGACCATAAAAGATTTGTTTCTGCCCAACAAGGCACGTACAATGTGAGTACAAAAGCCATGTAGTGTTTCGACTCAATTCCAAAAGTTTTTTCGGATAGATTCACGCAAACGGCGATGGAACTGTAAGTAACACTCATTATTAATCGTTCCCCTTGTGGCAAGAACTCCTGGTACACTATCCTGTTGAAACAGAAGAAAAAGCGACTATAACCTTCTCATTTTACTACACTTGTTGAGCATTTTTAGATCTTGCCGACTCAAATTCTTCCACAGCGATGATTGAGCTATAGTTTGGACATCATGTTCGTAAACATGTTTGATCCCCCGTTATGACACACTGCAGTAGTTCTGTATCGTAGTTCACATCTAGCGATCCTTGATGAACGTGCATTCGCCGCGGTTTTTGTTCGAAATGAATTAATTTTGGAAAAAAAGTTCAGTTCTCATGCGTTTCATTCCAAAAACATACAAAAAAAGATCATGACATGAGCTAAATGACACGGCAACATCATCAGCGACATCCCTGGTTGCGATTTAGCGGTGGTTCATAACCATTTCTCTCACTATTCCCACAAATTCGACGGTAGTTGACGTACTGGGACGTCCATGGCGCTCTTCAGCTTCAGCGTCTTACCCGAGTGTGTATTTACTCCAATCTATTAGTCTATCTTCTCCTCACCCCTCCGTCTGTTCATCTTCACCGTGCCCTCTCCGTGTCCACATCGTCCACCCTCCTCCCCTCCACTCTCTGTCCACCTCATCTTGCCCCTCTCTCTGTTCACATCCTTCTCCCCTATCTCTATGAAGTTGCTCCCCCCCTCTCCATCTCCTCCTTACCTCCCCATCCATCTCCTTCTAATTCCACCTCCTCCTCCCCCTCTCCTTCTCCCTCTCTCTGTGACCATCTCCTTCTTTCCCCTAACTTTGTCGCCGGCCGCGGTGGTCTAGCGGTTCAGGCGCTCAGTCCGGAATCGCGGGACCGCTACGGTCGCAGGTTCGAATCCTGCCTCGGGCATGGATGTGTGTGTTGTCCTTAGGTTAGTTAGGTTTAAGTAGTTCTAAGTTCTAGGGGACTGATGACCACAGATGTTAAGTTCCATAGTGCTCAGAGCCAGATACCCAGATACCCCTAACTTTGTCAACCTTCTCCCAACTCTCTGCCTGTCCCCAATTTGTCTCTGTCTATCTCCTCCTCTTTCCTTTTTTGTTCATCTCCTCCTCTTCCCTCTCTCCTAACTCTGTCCGTCCCCTCCCCTTCCTATCTCCTCCTCCCCCTCGCTGTCCGTTCACCTCCACATCTCCCCTTCTCTCTTCATGTCGTCACGCTCACCACAGTAGAAGGATGGTGTTTCTTACCCCTACAGTATTCCTTTCCAGATTGTAACTGATATGTATAGCAAATTTGATAGAAATCGTTCGAGAGGTTTAGGATGAGCTTCTTACCTGTGGCTTTGCTCGCACATGCTCATGTCAAATGTATTTCACAGGTATTTAATGTCCTTCACGCGTATTGTTACACATATTTCAATTGTATGTCCATTGAATTTCACCCTGCAGTTATATTTTCACGCAGCTTAGTGTGTATGACGTCGTATCCTCTCTGCTATGTCTATAGGACGATATAATTTTGCAGGTACATGTCCCTCCCGTCTGCGCAATGTGTTGTGAACAGAGTTAGTAATAAAGAAATAATTAATTAAAACGTCATTCATGGTATAGCATGTTCTTACGCATCTCAGTGTTTATGACGTCATGTCTTCTGAATTCTGTGTCCTACAGTGATGTATTTTTTTAGGTACATTCAGCGGAATAAGCAGATACCGTTTGCGTAATGAGTTGCGAATAGGATTGTATTCTATTGTATTGTACTGAACTGGGGACCTAGAAACGACGGACAGGCTTCGTCCCCGCCGTAGCCTCAGTGGTACACAATCCCACAACAGGCTACAGCAGTCCACTCACCCCTCCGCCGACCCACGCCGAACATAGGGTTATTGTGGGGTTCGGCCACAGTGGACCCCCCGGGTACGTATCACACAAGATGAGTGTAACCCCAATGTTTGCGTAGTAGAGTAATTATGGTGTACGCGTACGTGCAGACATTGTTCGTGCAGAAATCGCCGACATAGTCTAACTGAGGCGGAATAAGGGGAACCAGCCCGCATTCGCCGAGGCAGATGGAAAACCGCTTTAAAAACCATCCACAGACTGGCCGGCACATCGGACCTCAACACTAATTCGCCGGGAGGATTCGTGACTGGGACCGTCACGCCTTCCCGCCCGGAAAGCAGTGCGATAGACCGCACGGCTAACGCGGCGGGTGCCAATAGGGTTAGTAGTAAAAAATAACAAGTTACAACATCATGTATGAAGTAGCAGTGTTTTACGCATCTCAGATTTGATGCCACACAGTATATAATGAAAAGTATCCGGGCACATACGTTTTTCATATTAGAGGCGTTGTGCTGCCACCTACTGCCAGGTACTCTACATCAGCGACCTCAGTAGTCATTAGACATCGTGAGAAAGCAGGATGGGGCGCTCCGCAGAACTCACGGGTTTCGAACGTGATCAGGTAATTGGGTGTCACTTGCGTCATACGTCTGTACGCGAGATTTCCACTCTCCTAAACATCCCTAGGTCCATTGTTTCCGACCTGATAGTGAAGTGGAAACGTGAAGGGACACGTACGGCACAAAAGCGTGCAGGCCGATCTCGTCTGTTGACTGACAGAGACCGCGGACAGTTGAAGAGGGTCGTAATCTGCCAGCTTGTGTTGTGCCAACAGTAAAATTCGGAGGCGGTGGTGTTATAGCGTGGCCGTGCTTTTCAAATCCCTTGTTGTTTTGCGTGGCACTATCACAACACAGGATTCATTGATGTTTCAAGCACCTTGTTGCTTCCTGCTGTTGAAGAGGAGTTCTGGGATGTTGATTACATCTTTCAACACAATCGAACACCTGTCCATAATGCACGGCCTGTGTCGGGGTGGTTACACGACAATAACATTCCTGTAGTGGGCTGGACTGCACAGGGTCCTGACCTGAATTATGTAGAACACCTTTGGGATATTTTGGAACGGCGACTTCGTGCCAGCGTCCGGCCATCCTGATTTAGGTTTTCCGTGATTTCCCTAAATCACTCCAGGCAAATGCCGGGATGGTTCCTCTGAAAGGGCACGGCCGACTTCCTTCCCCATCCTTCCCTAATCCGATGAGACCGATGACCACGCTGTCTGGTCTCGTTCCCCAAACCAACCAACTTCGTGCCAGGCCTCACCGACCGACATCAATACCCTTCCTCAGTGCGGCACTTCGTGAAGGATGGACTGCCATTCCCCAAGAAACCTTCCAGCACCTGATTGAACGTACGCCTGCGAGAGTGGAAGCTGTCGTCAAGGCTAAGGGTGGGCCAACACCATACTGAATTCCAGCATTACCGATGGAGGGCGCCACGAACCAGCCACGTGTCAAGATACTTTTGGAAGCTGCGACATCGTCGCGAAAAAGCGCAGTGACCCGTATATGTAATAAGTTTCTGTTTTGTTTAACAGATTACCGGTTTCGGTCTTTAATGACCATCATCAGATCTGTTTCATAAAAACACTATGGCTGCAGTACATTAGGACTTTGTTTTTATGAAACAGATCTGATGATGGTCATTAAAGACCGAAACCGGTAATCTGTTAAACAAAAAAGATTGTGACCATAGACGTAAATTAAAGGAAACTTATAACATACTTTTGATCACATAGTGTATCTCCAGAACTACTGTCGTACAAGGATATATTTTTGTAGGTACATTCAGCAACAGACGTGAATATTGTCTGAGAAATGTGTTGCTAATTGAATTAATAGAAAGAACTGAATAAATTAGACTATGTGACATGCAATGATATAGATCTGTAGGTACATTCAGCGACATATGGATACACTGTCTGTGAAATGTGTTGCGAATCGAGAAAGTGGCAAAAATTTAATAAATTGAAACGTCATGCATGTTGCGGCAATTTTTCTTCGCATCCTAGTATTTGACGTTATATCTCCTGAACCATGTGTGGTACAGCTATTCACTTTTGTTGGCACGTTCGGTGGCAAATGTGGATACTGCTCGCGAAAAGCTTTGCGTATAAGGTTAGTAGTAACGAAGTAATTCCTTGAAACGTCTTGTATGATGCGGTAGTTTTTCAACCACCTAGTCTTTATGACGATGTGAGGTCGTAACTAAGTGTCGTACAATGATGTAATTTTTTTGGTACTTTCAATTGTCTGAAAAACGTGTCACAAAATGAGTTAGCAGTAAAGAAATAATAAATTAAAATGTCATGCTTCATATGGCAGTTTTAGGCCAAGAAGGGTGAAAATGTAGTAAGCGTCAAACTTGTTTCCTTTCATCATTTTGTGGGGGTTGTGAGTGACAAAAAGTTTCGTGAAGACTAGAAATTATGTATAGAGTTTGTTGACAGTCTTTAAATCCTCTCATTGTCAAATAGTAGATAACTACTGTATTCTCGCGTCATGAGCTTCACTGCTTTTTCACCCCCAGCTCCCACCCGTCTGATAGCTCGGTCGTTCTCAGCCTTACAGAGATTCTTTCCATACATTGAATGATACGTGTAGCAAGTTTGGTTGAAATCGGTCCATTTATACATACATTGATTCATACATATTTACATACGTACATCCATTTTTATAATTTGTGTGGTTAAATAATCGCTGATACTATCAAAACACGAGTAACTTTTTTGACAGCTAACAACACGCTAAATATCCGCTATGTCTCTCACTGTAAAGAAACTTCCTAAGCTTTTTTTCCAACACTACAACGGAAAAGTCGCGTCAATCAGACTAAAGAGGCGAATATCCAAAATTACAATCACGTTTTGAGCATACCTCATTCCTATGTAATCTACTGTATAAAGAAATTTACGCAGACTGACAATAAATTCTACTGTTTTATGCTTCCTTTATTTTGTGGAAGACAAAAGTTATAAGAGACCATATCTGGAGGTTGTGGAGCCTGTAAGATCATTACAGTACCCTTTCTGGCCAAAAATGCGCGAATGGGCAATTACTTGTGGCACTGAATGAACAGAATGAATGATAGATATGTGCTCCCCTTTTTCTCAGTTCTTATTGTTTGCGAAGAAACAAACTTCGCCCGGAAAGCCCAGTGCTCACGTTCAGTAAACATGCTGAGAAAGAAATAAAAAGATTCAGAGATTGTAAGAAAAGCACTGTTGGAATCACGACGGTAATGGGATTTTAGAATCAGATGGCAAGATATGAAGGGGGTGAATATCTACGGCGCAGTTAAGTAGGGAGGGCTAGGGAGCGCCGAGTCACACGCTGCTGATGCGGCCCAGATATGCGACGTTTCACGATAATGCGGGCCATATCTCAGTCGAATGAGGGCGCGGCTAATCCGATGGCAGGCGATTTGGCACGCGAGGCCGGCGTCTGGCCGCCAGCGCTCTTGAAAACAGTGACGAATTCGCACCGGTCAGAATGCGTTCGGTGTCGCCGAGACACACGTTACAAAATATTTCTTAATCCTTATTTTCGTTAGTGAATGTCATTACGTGTAAATATTTTTTGGAAATTTGATGTGGTCTCTCTTTCGACTGAATATGATCGTCGAGCCGGCCGAAGTGGCCGTGCGGTTAAAGGCGCTGCAGTCTGGAACCGCAAGACCGCTACGGTCGCAGGTTCGAATCCTGCCTCGGGCATGGATGTTTGTGATGTCCTTAGGTTAGTTAGGTTTAACTAGTTCTACGTTCTAGGGGACTAATGACCTCAGCAGTTGAGTCCCATAGTGCTCAGAGCCATTTGAACCATTTTGATCGTCGACACAAATCACAGTTTTCGTTTATTTCTTGGTACTTGTCTGAAAAAAAAATCACCTCCCGTTTGCTTCTTTTCGCTACATGAAAGTGGCACTACACGACGAGAAAATGTACGAGATCATCTTTTATCTGAATTCATATGAACACAACAGGCTGGCCAAAATAAAACTGGCTCGAAAATACGAGGGGCGTTGAATAAGTAAGGCAACATATTTTTTTTCTTT
This sequence comes from Schistocerca serialis cubense, assembly GCF_023864345.2. Lineage (NCBI taxonomy): Eukaryota > Metazoa > Arthropoda > Insecta > Orthoptera > Acrididae > Schistocerca > Schistocerca serialis. The sequence continues at coordinate 466,486,109 of NC_064646.1, read as the reverse complement.
TCCCTGAAAGCAGGTTGGTTTTATTCAGGGTTCCAATGCACCGTATTATCCCCCACTCTTATGGCTACAAAACTCTGTTTTTTAGAACTCTATTTTTCAACATAATCTCCGTGCAGTGCGGCGGCCTTGCTGCTCCTCGTTGGGAGGGTCTGTACGCCACATGGTACCAGTCGACGTGGGAGCCAACTTCTTCCAGCGTCAGCAACATCACCACCATTCGCGCCCCACTTCCTGTGGAGTGCATCCTTCATTGTGCCAAACAGGTGGAAGTCGGCACGTGCGAGGTCCGGGCTGCAGGGTGGATGAGGAAAAACTGTCCAGTGAAGTTTTGTGAGCCCCTCGCGGCTGTGCAAACTTGTGAGAGGCCTCGCATTATCATGGAGAAGGAGAAATTCGTTTTCATTTTTGTGGCAACGAACACGCTGAGGTCGTTTCTTCGATTTCGTGAAGCTAACATAATACACTTTCGAGCTGATCGTTGCACCTTGAGGGAAGACATCAAACACCTTCAGACTCCCAGAAAACTATCGCCATGAGCAAAGGATGCACCAGTGATCTAGGGGTAGCGTGTTTGGTTAATTAGAACCCCTCCACAGTTTAAGTTTTGAATAATAATCAGCATTGGTGAAGACTTCCGGCATAAGAAGTCACCTTCATTCTGCCAACGTTCTTGTCAAAGATGGCGGAGGATAGGACAGAGGTTCAGGGCACTCTCTTACCCTCGAGTCAGGAAACTGCCCATAAAGGCGGAAGAATCAATTATGGATTCAGAAGATAACGGAAACCACTGCATTAAAGACGCATAATGTCTATCTACAGGACATGGGGTTGAAAAAAGTGTCATGATGACACTCCGCTGCAGAGTGAAAATTTCATTCATGATGACCTCTCCATTGACAAAAGATCCAGAAACAGTCACCCATTCGTATCTCGGGGAGGGGACTGCCAAGGGGGAGGAGACCACGTGAAAAAGATTTAATAACCAACGAAAGGATAACGTTCTATGAGTCGGAGCGTGGAATGTCAGAAGTTTCAACATGGGAGCGAAATTACAAAATCTGAAAAGGGAAATGCAAATTCTCAATCTAGGTATAGTGGGGGTCAGTGAACAGAAAAGGAAGGAGACAAGGATATCTGGTTAGATGAGTATAGGGTAATCAGAAAATGGTATAACAAGATTAAGATTCGTTATTAGTTACTGTGAACAGCTCAGTGATAGGGTTGTTCGCATCAGAATCGCCAGCATACCAGCACCGACAACGATAGTTCATGAATGCATGCTGAGCGGGTAGTTCAGTACGTAAAGGGAGATGAAAGTCTAATAGTCTGGGGGACTGGAATACGGTTGTAGGGGATGCAGGAGAAGAAATGGTTATGGGATAGTATAGGCTTGGTACTAGAAATTACTCAGAAGAAAGACTAATTGAGTTCTGCATTAAACTTCAGCTAGTAATAGAGAGTACTCAGATCAAGAGCCACAAGAGAAGGACGTATAATTGGGAAAGGCCGCGAGATACGCGAAGATTTCCGTTAGATTACATCATGATCAGACGGAGATTCCGAAATCAGATACTGGATTGTAAGGCGTACCCAGGAGCAGATATAGACTCGGATCACAATGTAGTAGTGATGAAGACTAGGCTGAAGTTTAAGAGATTAGTCTAGAAGAATCAGTACGCAAAGAAGTGGGGTACTGAAGTACTAAGGAATGACACTCCTAAAGTTCTCTAAGGCTATAGATACTACAATAAGTAATAGCTCAGTACGCAGTCCAGTTGAAGAGGAGTGGAATCTTTAAAAAGGACAATGACAGAAGTTGGAAAAAAAACCATAGGTGCGAAGGAGATAACTGCGAACAAACCATAGGTAACACAAGAAATACTTCAATTAATCTGTGAAAAAAGGAAGTACAAAAATGTTCAGGGAAATTCAGCAATACAGAAAAGTAAGTCGCTGACGAATGGAATAAACAGAAATGTAGGAAAACTAAGAATGGCTGCATGAAAATTGTGAAGACATAGAAAAAGAAAAGATTACACTAGTCAACAGCCATTTTGCATCTGGGATGTGATACATCAACCAGTATGTATAATGGTGTGTAGAGTGCGAATACACCTTTCAAAATGTTCTGGCTCGTACCATTCATTTAAAGGTTTTTTACTTGTCGTATTCAGTATTTCGCTCTTTGCTGTTCTTCTGTTTCGATGATTAATTCTTTGTTTTTGATTTGCAGAGGAGAGTTAGAAGATCTACGAATCGTCAGTAAATGGGTGGTATCGCAATCCAGTGGTGAGAAAGAGATCCTCAGTGAGTGTTTCCTGTGAAAGATAGTGTAAACTTTTTGTGTTTGAAACTTACACTGAGAAAAATGGCAACTAGTAAATCTCGTTGCTGTCTAAACCACCCAGACAGCTTTTGTTATGTGTGTAGGAAATTCACTCGAAAAGACCAAAGAAAACCAATCACTGATTTGGTTAAGAACGCATATAAACTGTATTTTAATTGTCCTGTTAGTGTTCAAGGTAAAAATTTTACACCTCGTGTTGCCTCCATAGCGTATACTACAACCTTAACTGAGTGGTTGAAAGGAAAATAATGATAATAACACAATACAACATGAAAAATCCAAATTGATTCACAATTATGTACAAGTTAAACATGTGTGAGTGGTGTGCCTGTGAATTTCTATGTAGTGCAGTAATTTGGACTGATTAGTCACACTACACACTAGGCTAATCTGATAAAAGGGCTTGCGTGTGTCTGGTGAAGATTCAACGCCATCATATCTAGTTCCAAAAGTGACATAAGAATAAATGGTGTTACGCCATGGGGGTGTTTTTCATGGTTAGAGTGTGGTCTCCTTACTGCTCATAAGAAAGTATTAAATGCATTAGAATATGAACATGTTTTACAGCATTGCACACTGCATACAAAAATGATTTCAGGGGAACTTATGTGAAATTAGGAATGTTGGCGTTGAGGTATTGGTGGAAGTAAATCTGTGAGGACGGGTCACAGTCCTTGCTCGGGTAGCTCAGTTGGTAGAGTACTTGCCCATGGAAGGCAAAGGTCCTGAGTCTTGATCTGGCACACAGTTTTAATCTTCCAGAAGGGTCCAGTTCATAGATGATGGTTGTTTGTATCACATGACATTCTGTCGTAAAGCAGCATCCGTGAGGCTATGACACAGGAAGAATAACATTCCTGAAATACCATTCGCTGTTCCGACGGTGTGGTGTGATCCTAAAGACGATTATTCAGACTGTCTCGCAAATGTTTCGGAACATTCAAGTAAAACTGGACATAAAATAAAGTATCCAAATGTATCTTCAGTGCATTTGCCTGTGCCCCTTGATGAAGAGTTGCCTGTTCCTGTCTGTAACTTGACAGCCATGGAACCAGACAACATTTCAAGTGAATCAGAAAGTATTGAACATACTAGACAAGTACTGCCCTCAGTATCGTGACACTTCGCCTCAGCTCTTTAATCAAAAGGAATTTAACGATCTGGTTCGCGATCTAAATCTTTCGAAACAGCAAGCTGAACTCTTGGGATTGAGACTGCAACAACGGAACCTTCTAGCTCCAGGGACAAAAATTTCCTGTTTCAGATCTCAATGCGTGTATGTAGAGATGTCAATGGTTTGATGATACAGCTAGGTGTACAACAGAATCCTCAGGATGGCGGCTATTTCTGCATAATGGTAGTGCATTACCATAGGTACCTTTGGCTTACGCAGCGGACATGACAGAAACTTATCAAACCATGGCTTTACTGCTAGAGGCAATAAGTATCATAAATGGAAGCTTTGCTGTGATTTAAAAGTTGTCGTACTTCTTACAGGTTTACAGGCTGGATTCACGTAATACTGCTGCTTTTTGTGCCTTTGGAACAGCCGTCACACCAAGAACCGCTATATAGTCAATGAATGACCTTTAAGGAAGTCATATGTTCCTGGAAACATAAATGTGAACAATACCCCACTGGTTGAGCCCGATAAAATCATTTTCCCTCCTCTTATATCAAGTTGGGCCTTATCAAGAACTTTGTAAAAGCTCTGGATAAAGAAGGTGAGGCCATCAGTCACTTAAAAGAAAGGTTTCCCAAATTATGTGAGGCAAAGCTGAAAGAGGTACATTTTTTGGACCACAAATAAGAAAATTGCTGAAAGATCCAACCTTTATACCAAACTCACAGCTATCCAATTAGCTGCTTGGTTCTCTTTTAAAGCAATTGTGAAGGGCTTTTTGCGTAACAGAAAATACAAAAACTATGTTACCATTGTGAATCATCTGTTGGACAACTACAAGAACATGAGGTGTAGAACGTCGCTTAAAATATTCTTTTTACATACTCACCTTGATTTCTTGCCGGAAAATTTGGGAGCCGTAAGCGATGAGCATGGCGAACGCTTTCACCAAGTCATTCTCAGCATGGAACACCGTTACCAAGGCCATTGGAACACTTTGGTGATGGGTGACTACTGCTGGGTCTTGTTAGGGAGAGCGATGAACCGGCAAACAAAAGAAGAGCTCCGTTGTCGCATTTTTCAAAAACCAAAGACGATTAAAGGTGAAAATAAATTCTGAACCAATTTGGACCTTTTATTGGCATCATGCCCATGTATACATACAAAATGGTTTTGATTTCAAACGTTCTGAATGTGTATTTTTGTTTGACTTAATTGTGTCAATTTTCGCTATTACCATTTTTTATTCTGCTGTGTATCTAGGAAATGTCATGTCATAGAGAAAAACTGATTTTACCAGTGTATTCAGCACCCCAAAATTAGGTAAATCCACCCATTTACAAAGCAGATGCAGAAAAAAAGTTTAAATTTATCAACTAGTGTTGTCTGAAGGACTGAATAAGCATGTTGGAAAGTCAAAACAACTTTTGGTGATTTTAAAAGCAACGGTGCTAACATTAAGAGTGCAACGGAATTCTACTTTTAAATACAGAGGAGAGAGCGGATGGGTGAAAAGATCACATTGATGTCCTGAGTGAGGGGGAAGATTTGTCTGAGACGATAGAAGAAGAAGCAGGAGTTGATTTAGAAGAGACAGGGGATCTAGTATTAGAATTTAAAAGAGATTTGGAGGTCTTAAGATCAAATAAGGCAGAAGGGATGGATAACATTCCATCACAATTTCTAAAATCATTGGGGAAGTGGGAATAAAACGACTATTCACGTTAGTGTGAAGAATCTATGACGATATACTGTCTAACTTTAGAAAAGATATTATCCACACAGTTCCGAAGGGCTGATATGTATGAGAATTATAGCAGAATCAGCTTAATAGCCCCTGCATCCAAGTTGCTGACAGGAATAATATACGGAAGAACGGAAAAGAAAATTGAGGATGTGTTAGATGACGATCAGTTTAGCTTTATGAAAGGTAGAGGTAACAAGACGCAATTCTGTCGTTGTGGTTGATAATGGGAGCTATTTCTCAGCCTGAAAAAAGCGTTCGACAATGTCAAATGGTGCAAGATGTTCGAAATTCTGAGAAAGATAAGGTAAGTAATAGGGACAGACGGGTAATATGAAACACGTAAAAGAGCCAAGAAGGAATAATGAGAGTGGAAGACCAAGAACGAAGTGATCGGATTAAAAAGGGAGTAAAACAGGAATGTAGTCTTTCGTCCCTACTGTTCAATCTATACATCGAAGGAGCAATGATAGAAATGAAAGAAAGATTCAAGAGAGGAATTAAAATTCAATATGAAAGGATATTAATGATACGATTCGCTGATCACATTGCTATCCTCAGTGAAAGCGAAGAAGAATTATATGATATGCTGAATGGAATGAACAGACTAATGAGTGGAAGATATGGTCTCAGAGTAAACCGAAGAAAGACGAATTTTGAGCAATAGCAGAAATGAAGCCAGCGAGAAATGTAACATTAGGATTGATGGTCATGAAGCAGATGAAGTTAAGGAATTCTATTACTTTGGCAACAAAATAATCAGTGACGGACGCAGACTAGCACTGTCACAAAGGGCATTCCTTGAAAAGGGAAGTCTACTAGTATCAAACATAAGCCTTAACCTAAGGAAGAAATTTCAGAGAATATACCTTAGGTTCACAGCATTGTATTGTAGTGAAACATGGGCTGTGCGAAAATCGGAAGAGAAGAGAAATGAAACATTTGTGATAGGGTGCTACAGACGGATGTTGACTGATAAGTAAGGAATAAGGAGTTCTGCGCAAAATTGGAGAGGAAAAGAGCAAAGTAAGAGCCTACGGAATATCAGACCAGCTGTGTGGCTGGATTGAAGAGTTTTTAGCAAACAGAACACAGCATGTTGTTCTCAATGGAGAGACGTCTACAGACGTTAAAGTAACCTCTGGCGTGCCACAGGGGAGTGTTATGGGACCATTGCTTTTCACAGTATATGTAAATGACCTAGTGCATAGTGTCGGAAGTTGCATGCGGCCATTCGCGGAAGATGCTTTAGTATACAGAGAAGTTGCAGCATTACAAAATTGCAGCGAAATGCAGGAAGATCTGCAGCGGATAGGCACTTGGTGCAGGGAATGGCAACTGACCCTTAACATAGACAAATGTAATGTATCGCGAATACTTAGAAAGAAGGATCCTTTATTGTATGATTATATGATAACGGAACAAACACCAGTAGCAGTTACTTCTGTAGAATATCTGTGATTATGCGGGCGGAACGATTTGGAGTGGAATGATCATAGCCGGCCGGTGTGGCCGAGCGGTTCTAGGCGCTTTAGTCTGGAATCGCGCGACCTCTATGGTCGCAGGTTCGAATCCTGCCTCGGGCATGGAGGTGTGTTATGTCCTTAGGTTAGTTAGGATTAAGTAGTTCTAAGTTCTAAGGAACTGATGACCTCAGATGTTAAGTCCCATAGTGCTTAGAGCCATTTGAACCATTTGAATGATCATATAAAATTAATTGTTGGTAAGGCGGGTACCAGGTTGAGATTCATTGGGAAAGTCCTTAGAAAATGTAGTTCATCAACAAAGGAGGTGGCTTACAAAACACTCGTTCGACCTATACTTGAGTATTGCTCATCAGTGTGGGATCCGTGCCAGGTCGGGTTGGCAGGGGAGATAGAGAAGATACAAAGAAGAGCGGCACGTTTCGTCACAGTGTTATTTGGTAAGCGTGATAGCGTCACGGAGATGTTTAGCAAACTCAAGTGTCAGACTCTGCAAGAGAGGCGCTCTGCATCGCGGTGTAGCTTGCTGTCCATGTTTCGAGAGGGTGCGTTTCTGGATGAGGTGTCGATTGTATTGCTTCCCGCTACTTATACCTCCCGAGGAGATCACGAATGTAAAATTAGAGAGATTCGAGCGCGCACGGAGTCTTTCCGGCAGTCGTTCTTCCCGTGAACCATACGCGACTGGAACAGGAAAGGGAGGTATTGACAGTGGCACGTAAAGTGCCCTCCACCACACACCGTTGGGTGGCTTGCGGAGTATAAATGTAGATGTAGATGTAGAATATGTGGGAAACACTGTCAAGAAGAAGTGCTAGGATGATAAGACATCTGTTAAGACGTCAGAGAATACTTTCCTTGGTACTAGACGGTGTTGCAGAGGGTAAAAAACTGTAGAGGAAAATAGAAATTGTTGATCACCTCGAATGAGAGTGTCCTCATGTACCAACATTTGTTGAGTCACAACAGTAGTAGGAGAAAGACAGCGTCGCCCTACATTGTATTGTTGCCAGTTTATCTAAAATGGCGGGTCCAAGATGGCGGTCACAGATGTGGCCACGACGAAGTGACGCCTTGGCCGGAAGTTCACATTTTGGCGAGAAAATAGCTCAATTTGGCTACCTCCACTATTCTAAGCAGCTCCCCTATCATCCCCCCCTCCCACCACCGCTCCCCTCCTGCATCTAGAAATTGGTGGGAAAAGGACGCAGTCTGTGCTGGGCTGCCAGATAGAATGGACGTAGATACGTGTTATTTATTTAAAAATTTTGTCATGGGCAGTAGATCCATCCAGTGTGTTCACCATGAGGCCAGGTGTCCAACTGACCTAGTTCACAGCACCACCACCAGAGAGCACTATCGTCCTCCCCCTCCTCCCCCATAATCCCCCCATAATCCAAGAAGGAGGCCTGGCGAAAAGATAGCAGGAGAAGGACTCACTCTGTGTCTAGCTGCTGGACCGGGAGGACAGATGTTATTCTTTACTGTGTCCAATGGACGAGATGTCCGTTCTGGAGAAGAAGGAGTATATTAACGTCTGATGGCAGTGTCGATAGCAGCGACATTTGGTGAAGACGAATATGCTTCATGAAGTAATGAAGATGGGCTAAGTTACACTTCGCAACTGATACTGATAAATGCATATGCTGTAACCGTAGATCATTCGATAAAAGTCTGTCAGTCAGTCTTCCGAAGTGCAAGAGGCATGACGTTCACCCCAGAGTCGCCGCACACAACTGGATGAAAGGTTACGCGCTGGGCTACCTGCACTAGGTGTCTCCTTGCCGCCTTACGGCAGGGTGGCGTCATAATCCACCGTCTTCCTCGTTCCCGTCCTCGGCGCACGGGTACCTTCTCTCTTTGAACACGAACTGATTCAGTAGTTATTACAGTAGGTGTTGCGTAATGTTGTTACATACATAAGTTGAAGATATGAGGTTATCACAGGAACTAAATGGACCACTGCACAAAGAGAGAAAGATAGAGAGAGAGAGAGAGAGAGAGAGAGCTTTCCAGGTGAGGCGAAAATAGTTAAACAATTACGCCTTTTATTCCGAGAAATACCACCACCGCCATGCTTGAGAACGGACTCAAAAGAAAAAGATCGTGACAAGTTGTGAAGCCATTGGCGCTTTTGTGGTAATTACCCTCGTCTTCGACCATACTTTACGAGTTACTAAATGCAATTGAATACGTCTCTAAATGCACTTTCAAAAAGATCGATGCACAGTAGCTTGCATCAATTTTGCGATGTACCCTGCTACACTACTCGAACATGGACTCTAAAAAGATCGCTCCACACTTGTGAAACCTCCATGAGACATTTCACACCGTTTTCTGGAAAACAGACCCCGAAACCGATATCAGCTGCAATATCTGATTTAAGACGCCAAAACGATGATATCTGGGAAAGTAAATAAATATTTCTGTAACTCTAAACAGGACGCTCACCACTTTTAAAGTTTTAGCTGCCAGAAAGAGAGAAATCTTTCTGAGTCCTACAGCTGCTGTGGTGTTTATCACTTTTCTGAAACGGTGAGTGGGCTTAGTTTTATATTTGCTGCTGCTGGCACCAGAGACGCTATTTTTCTCACTTCTCGAAGCACTGTCTGAGTACAAACGGGAAAATCAGAACAATTACGCAAACAGAATTCGAAGCACTGTCCTACAGATGAGAAAAAATGGCTGGAATTTACGGTGAATTTTCGATGTCCTGCAGCTGCTGGTCTGGAGGTGCTCTAAAGGCACAAAGGTGGCTGAGAGACAGCATCCCGCCAGATGTGGGTGGTGTGCTTGGACGTGTCTCTGAACACACCAACAAAGAAGACTACACGTTACTCTTACACGTCACAGAACTTTCTGTAGATACTCTGAACCCCTCTTTTTTGAACCAGCCTGTAGAAGCTCCTACGCCCTGCACAAAGGATGTCTTGAGAGTGGAGCATTGTGATTGGTTCTTACTGAATTTACTCGCACAACTGCTGCCGCTGCCAGTGTGGAAGCACTGTCGGCCATTTTCCACAAACGAGACTTTCAGTGGAAAAACTACACTCCTGGAAATTGAAATAAGAACACCGTGAATTCATTGTCCCAGGAAGGGGAAACTTTATTGACACATTCCTGGGGTCAGATACATCACATGATCACACTGACAGAACCACAGGCACATAGACACAGGCAACAGAGCATGCACAACGTCGGCACTAGTACAGTGTATATCCACCTTTCGCAGCAATGCAGGCTGCTATTCTCCCATGGAGACGATCGTAGAGATGCTGGATGTAGTCCTGTGGAACGGCTTGCCATGCCATTTCCACCTGGCGCCTCAGTTGGACCAGCGTTCGTGCTGGACGTGCAGACCGCGTGAGACGACGCTTCATCCAGTCCCAAACATGCTCAATGGGGGACAGATCCGGAGATCTTGCTGGCCAGGGTAGTTGACTTACACCTTCTAGAGCACGTTGGGTGGCACGGGATACGTGCGGACGTGCATTGTCCTGTTGGAACAGCAAGTTCCCTTGCCGGTCTAGGAATGGTAGAACGATGGGTTCGATGACGGTTTGGATGTACCGTGCACTATTCAGTGTCCCCTCGACGATCACCAGTGGTGTACGGCCAGTGTAGGAGATTGCTCCCCACACCATGATGCCGGGTGTTGGCCCTGTGTGCCTCGGTCGTATGCAGTCCTGATTGTGGCGCTCACCTGCACGGCGCCAAACACGCATACGACCATCATTGGCACCAAGGCAGGAGCGACTCTCATCGCTGAAGACGACACGTCTCCATTCGTCCCTCCATTCACGCCTGTCGCGACACCACTGGAGGCGGGCTGCACGATGTTGGGGCGTGAGCGGAAGACGGCCTAACGGTGTGCGGGACCGTAGCCCAGCTTCATGGAGACGGTTGCGAATGGTCCTCGCCGATACCCCAGGAGCAACAGTGTCCCTAATTTGCTGGGAAGTGGCGGTGCGGTCCCCTACGGCACTGCGTAGGATCCTACGGTCTTGGCGTGCATCCGTGCGTCGCTGCGGTCCGGTCCCAGGTCGACGGGCACGTGCACCTTCCGCCGACCACTGGCGACAACATCCATGTACTGTGGAGACCTCACGCCCCACGTGTTGAGCAATTCGGCGGTACGTCCACCCGGCCACCCGCACGCCCACTATACGCCCTCGCTCAAAGTCCGTCAACTGCACATACGGTTCACGTTCACGCTGTCGCGGCATGCTGCCAGTGTTAAAGACTGCGATGGTGCTCCGTATGCCACGGCAAACTGGCTGACACTGACGGCGGCGGTGCACAAATGCTGCGCAGCTAGCGCCATTCGACGGCCAACACCGCGGTTCCTGGTGTGTCCGCTGTGCCGTGCGTGTGATCATTGCTTGTACAGTCCTCTCGCAGTGTCCGGAGCAAGTATGGTGGGTCTGACACACCGGTGTCAATGTGTTCTTTTTTCCATTTCCAGGAGTGTATTTTGTACTTATCAAAAAGAAAAAGACGTACACCAATCGTAGTGCACTGACGGTTAAACCCCGGAAAAGTGCTCTACAGGTCATAAAATACGGAAATTATCGTCAAAAACACTTCCTCAATTACACAGCTGTGCTGTTGTCTAGGAAAGCTTGAATTGTTCGGTGTGAAACCCTCAAAACTGCTGGTGCTGTCGGTTTGGGAGCACTGCCCGCCATACTTTTTCTGCAGACGGACGAATTACGAGACTTTCAACGGAAAAACTATTTTGTACATATCGAAAAAAAAGATGCAGCCGACATAGAGTTAAACCCTGCAAAAGTGATCTACAGATCACGAAATACGGCGACTACTGCGAAAGACGCTGCCTCAATTACACTGCTCTGCTGCTGTGGAGGAAAGCTTGAAATTTCAGCATGAAACCGAACTGTTGTACAAAAGCTGGGTTGTTTCCCCTTCTGGCCCTGACCTGCTTGCTTCCTTGTTCTCTCCCATGCTTTCCACATCCATCTCCATACTCTGGGATTACAACAACACATGTATTTTCACATGGTTTGCTATAATATCATAGCAATATCGCTTGCAAAGAAGTATCGCTTGCACACTATAATTCCGAAGATAATGATTGGAAATTATTTCTCTAGAAACCTGAAACTTTAGCGAAGTGCAGCGAGGTGCTGTAAACCACTGAATGACTAGAAACTTATTTCCTCTACGAAGATCTTTTCGTGAAAACTATTAAAAAAAATTAGTGGAAACTGGTAGTTCCAATTGTAAATACCCAAGTCAGTGATATAATAGATTCCAAATCATCCTTCTAATTTACAAGGTCAATTAAGGTGTTTGTCATGTCTAGAGAACCAGCAAACGTGTCTTCCACTTGTCTTTCACCATTTAGATGCACGTGACGCTCATCACAATCGATGTCCTATCAACCACATAAAGGCGGGATGTATTTAGAAGCAATCAACTGGACATTTTAATTAAGAGGGAATGACAGTCCAGTGCAAACACACGCCTATTTTGAATCTTCTCATATTTCCATGGAGAACACATGCAATCATGAGGACTAACCAACACATACTGTTAGTTCGCTATTCATGTAAAATAGCATATGGAATGAAAGAAGATGATATTGCGAGTGTGCTAGGAATAAAAAATCAAATTATTGATGCAAACCGAAAAAGCTATTCCTAAAATTATTCCATTCAATCTAATTAATATAAATTTTAATATAGGTGATGGAATGTCTGTGACGCATAGTGATGATTTTCTTAGACAAACTAATATTACTTCTTCATTCAAGACTAATGCAGAATTTGGTAGTCCAATAAGTCATGAGCCACTTCATTCTGCATATATTCCAATTTTTGAACCCATTCAAGATATAGAAATTACTGTAACTGATGAGAATGATAATTTTATTGAGTTTAATGGTGCTTATGAAACAGTTATTTTAGAAAAGTCTTAATTAATTTTATCCTTATTAAATCATGAACAAAATCGAGTTTTATCAGTTTTACTCATACCCAGTGAATGAGAAGACTAAAAATAATTAAATCTCCCCAACAAGAACACAGAGATTAATGTAAATATTGGAGATGATTGCGTTCATCTTAATCATGCTCAGTTGTACATGAACTTTAGTGTTATAGGAGCTGATGGTACAGATTTTCCATTCATGTCTTCATCTGTCGTTATGTGATTGACTTTGACTCTAACTAGTGAGTTAACCATGGAATGTCATATCCTAATAAAGGTAAGATAAAAAGTAAGAAAAACGAAGTACTTTTCCATTAGATTTGTTTGGTGAATTTTTCAGAGATTATAAAGAAGTGATGTGGGCAGGAGATCAAACAGCAATTTTTACTTGGAGCTCAAGTGCTGGAGGCGCAATTCGTAGATGGGCTGATAAAAACGATGCTGGAATTGAAATGAAAGATACACTTCCAAAAGGAGGAAAACTGTAGTAGAATCTATGCAAATTCGTGTTGCAGTCATAAAATATGAACCAGAATATTCACTAGAGCTTCACTAGAAGAAAGACTAAAAAATCGAAAAATTCAAATTTCTTTCTTTGAACCATAAACAGTTGAAATAGCCAGATGAGAAGAAAAAAGAAATTTTCAACTAGATATTACTAATTATTACAACTGTACAGGATTTGATATGCCTTAGTTTATTTTCGTTGTTTTCCAAACTAATCAAAAATAATCAACCAATTGATTCTTCTTTGTTCAGTCATGTTAAATTACAAAATATGTATGTGAAAGATGGAAGAAATGAAGTTTTTTCTCATGAATTATGGAATCTTGATCCACCAAATAATTATTTGAAAGCATATGATGCTATCCTTGATTTTAAGAGAGTCACTCAATTGAATGGCGATGTCAATGTAAAACTGTTCAGTTTTATTGAAAATTATCCTATCTGTGTGATAACTATGTCTAGGAGAGTGAATGTGTTAGCTACATAGAAAACTGCAATGAAATTAGTTACCACTTTTAATAACAAAATTCTGAAAGATACAATTGCTACATAGTCATGTATGGTAAGAATAATATATGATGTTCAGCAAAGAATTTTGAGTGAAAACTTTTAACATTATCATTTATTATTTTATATAAATGGATAATCTACTGGAAAAGCTTGATAATGCGAGAAATTGTAATTTGCTTAAAGATATTAGTGAGCTAGAAGTAAATAAATTCTATTACTTTACAGGCTGTGAATATTTAAAAACTGTACATGGAGAGGAAATTTGTATGGTGCTTGATAGTAAATTTAAAATTATTTTGCCAGAAAGATTTAATAAAATAATAACTACCTGGGACTTCCAATTTTTTAAAGATGGCAATATTAAGCTAAAATATAAATGAATGAAGACAGCTAAAAGTAATAACGAATTTCACGACCTGGAGTTCTTTATGTAAGTAAATTTTTATTGAAGTAATTTTTATAATTATATTTACGGGTAGGGGTGGGTTTGATCATTAAATAATCCCCTAGTGCATGTAACCTACCCACTTTCTTCTGATGGGAGCATCTACGTTGTTAATGTATGCTGGCTGCCCTTCGAATAGTATTTTTTGGAATTGAGAACAAGCAGGCAATAACGTTATTTAAAACTAAATCTTGCAGTGGACATTTGGGGCTTGGAAGCCACATGCAGATACTAGGGAGAGGAACATCTCAAAACAGTTACCTGGGACAGAATGCTGGTCCCAATAATTTCTAGCACCGGTGTGCAGACGACGCTTTCGGCCCAAGAGGCAAAAAAGGTGCCTACATAGATCTACCTGTCAAGCGCCTATGGCTACAGCAAAGACAGGGATGCAAGAGAGAAGTAGATCGCATGGCCAACGCATTTCGACAGTTTCGCAAATGCCCATTGTGTAAAGCGATGGCGGCCAAAAAATTCGCGAGTTTCCATGTTCACCTTGAACCGGATGCTATCGAGGGAGCCATCAGGTGGTGTCATTCCACTCCCTGCCAAATTTTTTGGGAAGCCTCAGGTTTTTGCAAAAATTTTAAGATGGAACGCAACGACTCTGAAATGGTCTTTGTTGGGACACAAAATCACTACTCTTAATTCAACCGAGGACCCTGGTCGGACATGCTGTAACGTTCGCCCTGTCCAGATAGTGATCTCTGTGATAAATATGTTGTTAACTTTAGACACAAACGGAAACTCAAAAGACGCTGTCTGAAGAGGCCATGGAAAAAACATGTCAGGAGCGTAACGTTTTCTCCTCCATGCTTGGTAAATTACAAGTCAGGGGTTGGCTGCTTCTCCAGAAAATAAAGGAATATTAATAAATTTGATTAGTAATGGCTGGAGGTTAGAGCAGACGAGTGAGAGGGGAGACATGGAGCTTGTTAATTCTTGCGATTGGCATGAAGATCTTGTGGGGTAGTTGCGTGAGTACTTTTGTGGAGTTTACTGAAGTTTGAAGGAAAGAGAAGAGCAGGAAAACTTGGCCTTCTAATTCAGATTTCAGTCTAGAGAGGAGACACTTCTCTTTATCCTTGTTATGAGTCGTCCTGAAGGTGACTTTTTTCAGACATTGGTTTTGGTTGGGGAGCCTGTGGTGAAGTTTTAGCAGTACCAACAGTTTGGACCTCGGTAATCACGGACAATTCTTTAGGCCAAGGGCGATCTAGTGGTCCGTTATCAGCCACTTACGTAATGAAGGTCACTCGTCCTCTATATAATAGGGCAGTGCACGCCAGCGGAACCATTCCGCTTGAGCCTTATCTGCAACAGCATTGTGTGTATCGTCAACGCCGCCTTGACGTTTGACATCCTTGTGCACACTGCCATATAAGTGAGTCACATTGGTCCATTATAAGACAAGGGAATGGGAGTCTCACGCTGAAATTTGCAGAGATTTCAGGTCTCCATCAGAGAGTAATTGCGATAAATGCAACAGACCGTCAGCCCGCTACTTTGCATATTTCGTGCCCGGCGCCGCTTCGTTATGCTGCAGGCGCTTGCATCACGACCGTAAGCCGAGACAGCATTTCACATTGGAAAAGGGCCGTAGTATTGCTGCTCCGGCTTGTTAGGGCAAACAGAATCACAGTCTAGGCACACGATCACAGCTGCACGTTCATAGCCCAACTCCTGTGTAGAATAAATTTGTCAACGTCTATTCGGCGTCAGATAATTTCAACTTGTGCTATCCATGTTTTGAGCCAGGATAAATAGATTAATGAGAAAAACTTTAATTTTTAACTACCAATCGCCACCCAGTGGAGTTTTATTTGGATTCTGATAAAGAGATAACCTCCAATGCAGGCTGACAAGAAGAACCACTGTCAAAGAGTGGAATCAATTTTGCAGACGAATGGGTCAGGTAGACAAGTGATAGACTTACACATTAAAGTGATTGGTGTCAGGGTGTAAACTTATAGTGCCTGTAGAGTTTCAAATCAAACCGCAAAACCAGTGTAGTCTTGAAGCAGATGGTATGAAATGTAGTTGACAGCTCAGACCACATTTTATAAGGAACGTAGGTAGACCGGAGTAATTGATGTCGGAGACGTACGGTTCCCACATAGTTCACTCACGCTATCTGTAACTCGTGCATGGCGCTAGTATCCACAGCACTAACGAAACATGTCAGGGAGACATTAATTGGAGACTTACGAAAACCGCCGCCGGCTCGGCCCAAGCTGGGCACGAACTGCACGCGGGGGAGCGAACATCGCGAGTGGGAATATGAATTCGGCACTCTGCGTCGCTAACGATTTGACCCACTAAGAACAAAATATTGGATCAGTTTGAAAGTTACAGAGTCAGCACAAACTGCGTGTGAGGAAGAAATAATGTGAGTACGAAGTTTTTCAGGCGGAAACGAAAAGTCACAGATGCATGCACAGATCTTCCACTACCGGTCGCAGAGGAATGGAGTGCTATAAACACAAGTAAGTAGCGGTTCTAGGCGCTACAGTCTGGAACCATGCAACCGCTATGGTCACAGGTTCGAATCCTGCCTCGGGCATGGATGTGTCTGATGTCCTTACGTTAGTTAGGTTTAAGTTGTTCTAAGTTCTAGGGGACTGATGACTCAGACGTTAAGTCCCATAGTGCTCAGAGCCATTTGAACCATTTTTTAGACGCAGAGAGTCTGCCCTGGGAGCTGGAAAAGCTCGAAAATACGGGTACCCAAAATGACAACCTATGAAGACGGAAGAAGCCACAGAGGAAGAGGCACCCACTGCCTTTGCACCGTACAGTGGTGAATTATCGGTAAAAATCGGACACATACTGTAGAAGCACCGAGTAAAAACTGTATTTTGCCAGCCCAATAAAACACGAGCATTACTGGGACACGTCAAAGATGATCCCGGTATGCGGAAGACTGGAGTATACGAGATTCCACGTCATTGTAGGAAGACGTATATTGAACAGACAGTGCACACTGTCGGAGATCGTTGTTGAGAACACCAAAGGCACACTCGACTGGCGTGTCCGAACAAGTCAGCGATCGCAGAGCACTACTTGTCCGAGAGTCACGCGATAAAGTACGAACGTACCAGGATCTTGGAACAGACTTCCAAATGTTGGGACGGCGTCGGTAGAGTGGCCATAAAAATTCACAACCGGAACGATCTCATCAGTCGAGACTGCGGCTATAATCTTAGGACTGCTTGGGTGCCAACACAGACGCGCGGCCGCTGGCGCAGACATTGGAAGCCAGGGCTTGTGATGGCAGGGGCTGCAAGTGGGCCGCTCGCCCTCAGTTTGCCAGCGCACCTCACGGTGGCAACGTGTCAGATCGTCCGTTGGACACTCTGAGATGGCAGTACACCCGTGGACTGTCCATTTAGGAATAGTAAATGTTTCACCAAGTTGGGTGCAGTATAGGCAAATATTTGAACAAAACTTTCCATCTAATGCGTGTCCAGTTGCCGTTGATTGCAGACACAGATGACTGCACAGAAAAGTTTTCATTTCGCATGTTGTCACTGTGTGGGTTTATTTATTGACTGGCATTTTCATTTTGAATTTCAAATTGTGCTTCAGTTCACAAAACTGAATTTTTTTTTGCTGTTATCGTGATTTGTTGGATGGTTCAAGCATGTCGTACATACGCCAAAATGGTATTTTCGTATGAGTTTTGATCATCCATACTGTTGACCGATGAAGCTGCTTCCATGCATGACTATGTCAGTAAAAGAAAGCTTCTCTGTGATTGTGTGGTGTGAGTTGACAGACAATTAGTTCATTGAGCCTATTGTGTTCCACATCATCTCACATCGCCCCGTGATCTTGATTTTCTTAAAAATGACCTTACACCATTTTTGGAAAAGGTTCTTTTGGCTGCAAGTACGTCATTCCATTACGACGGGACCTGTGCACATTCTAGTCGTCAGGTGATTCATAGCGTAATCTTATTATCTGTGGAAATTGAATCGGCAGAAATCGTCACGTTTCTTGAAGGAAATGTTCTAAAATCGACTTTGAACTTAGTCACTGGCATTTGCTTGAAACAAACTGTATTTGTTTTGGTTACGTTCTGACAGATACATCTCTGAAAACGAAAAATCTCGGACGCGTACTGTACGGAATGAATCACTGATGTTCCTCAGTCACCCCGTATTTCGCTAAAGAATTTCGTGAGACGATGGAGGGACTACACACAACGAGATGTTGCATCTTCTGAAAGGGGAAAGCTACGAGGGAAGAAGTGAAAACCAGGCGACAAAATGAGAACTGCAGGACGATCGTAGAATAGCTAAGCACGATGATGTCAACACAATTGGAAAGCGTATTGAAGTCAGAGGTGGAATTTGTAAAAATTATCTTTTAACTTGATCATTAACTTTTGCTCAACATCAAGTGTGAGATTTGTTTTGAGAGATGGGAGCGCTTTCGCTGTCCACCTCCATCAACGTTGCCTGACTATTTCACTATTTTGCAGGATGAATGGTATAAGATTCTCCTGAGAACCGTACAGGACCTGTATTTATCGATTTCGAGATGAGTGGAAGCTAATTTATGTGCCAACGGTTCTCCTACACAGGGTTAGGCCTCGTAATGTGTCATGTTTATGTTTTTACCATGTTTTCGACCACTGTACCCCAGTCGAGTGGTCTGATCTCGGAATACTTGCGAACAGGAAACAGATACGTACAGAACCTTTGCAGCAGTGAGAAGTTTAGGCCTGTCTCGTGTAGATTGATATCGAGCAGAGAATAAACGCGAGACCGCCAGTACGTCGCGCTCCTCGCCTCACGCTCTGCTCGTTGCTATAGTCTGAGTTACGGAGCAACGGCGGTCGAGTTCAGGCTCGTTCTGCACATCTGACGTCACGAATTCAGAGCGTTCTTTCCGCTCTGCTGTTTATGTCCCGTCACTGCGAACACTGAGGCCGCTTCACACAAACGTCAGTGACGCGACAGCACCGTAACCGGCAAATGTTTGAAGGTATTGTTCCAGGAATTTAAAAGGCAGTATACACACACCCCGTGGCGTCACTGTGCCAGTGTGTACCGTGGTCGCCGCCTCTCTTCCGACCGGTATTTTCCCACTTCACTCACACGGTCAGGTTGCTGTGTTGTCGTGCATTACTTTATCGCCACAAACGCGAATGACAAATAACTTATTGAATTTGTGCGCAGTTATTCTGTGTTGTATCATAGCTCCAATACCAAACATGCACTACTGGCCATTAAAGTTGCTACACAAAGAAGAAATGCAGATGTTAAACGGGTATTCATTGGACAAATATATTATACTAGAAATGACATGTGGTTACATTTTCACGCAATTTGGATGCATAGACAACGGCTATGAATCGCCAGGGCATTGAGACAAATAGAGCTTGGATGGCGTGTACAGGTAAAGCCGTCCACGCAGCTTCAACACGATACCACAGTTCATCATGAGTAGTGACTGGCGTATTGTGACGAGATAGTTGCTCGGCCACCATTGACCAGACGTTTTCAATTAGTGAGATATCTGGAGAATGTGCTGGCCAGGGCAGCAGGCCAACATATCCAACTGTATCCATAAAGGTCCGTACAGGACTTGCAACATGCGGTCGTGCATTGTTGTTGTGGTCTTCTGTCCTGAGACTTGTTTGATACAGCTCTCCATGCTACTCTATCATGTGCAAGCTTCTTCATCTCACAGTACTTACTGCAACCTACATCCTTTTGAATCTGCTTATTGTATTCATCTCTTGGTCCCCCTCCACGATTTTTACCCTCCACGCTGCCCTTCAATGATAAATTTGTGATCCCCTGATGCCTCAGAACATGTCCTATCAACCGGTCCCTTCTTCTTGTCAAGTTGTGCCACAAACTCCTCTTCTCCCCATTTCTATTCAGTACCTCCTCATTAGTTATGTCATCTACCCATCTAATCTTCAGCATTCTTCTGTAGCACCGCATTTAGACAGCTTCTATTCTCTTCTTGTCCAAACTATTTATCGTCCATATTTCATGGCTACACTCCATACAAATACTTTCAGAAACGACTTCCTCACACTTAAATCTATACTCCATGTTAACAAATTTCTCATCTTTAGAAACGCTTTCCTTGCCATTGCCAGTCTACATTTTATATCCTCTCTACGTCGACCATCATCATTTATTTTGCTCCCCAAATAGCAAAACTCCTTTACTATATTAAGTGTCTCATTTCCTAATCTAATTCCCTCAGCATCACTCGACTTAATTATCCTGCTGAAATGTAGGGTTTCACAGGGATCGAATCAAGGGTAGAGCCACAGGTCGTAACACATCTGATATGTAACGTCCACTGTTCAAAGTGCCGTCAATGCGAACAAGAGGTGACCGAGACGTGTAACCAATGGCACCCCATACCATCACGCCGGGTGATACGCCAGTATGGCCATGACGAATACACGCTTACAATGTCCGTCCACCGCGATGTCGCCAAACACGGATCGACCATCATGATGCTGTAAACAGAACCTGGATTCATCCGAAAAAATGTTTTGCCATTCGTGCACCCAGGTTCGTCGTTGAGTACACCTTCGCAGGCGCTCATGATGCAGCGTCAAGGGTAACCGCAGCCATGGTCTCCGAGCTGATAGTCCATGCTGCTACAAACGTCGTCGAACTGTTCGTGCAGATGATTGTTGTCTTGAAAACGTCCCCATCTGTTGACTCAGGGATCGAGACGTGACTGCACGATCCGTTACAGCCATGCGGAGAAGATGCCTGTCATCTCGACTGCTAGTGATACGAGGCCGTTGGGATCCAGCACGGCGTTCCGTATTACCCTCCTGAACCCACCGATTCCATATTCTGCTAACAGTCATTGGATCTCGACCGACGCTAGCAGCAATGTCGCGATGCGATAAACCACAATCGCGTTAGGCTCAATCCGACCTTTATCAAAGTCGGAAACGTTATGGTACGCATTTTTCCTCTTTGCACGAGGCATCACAACAACGTTGCACCAGGCAATGCCGGTCAACTGCTGTTTGTGTATGAGAAATCGGTTAGAAATTTTCCTCATGTCAGCCCTTTGTAGGTGTCACCACTGGCGCCAACCTTGTGTGAATGGTCTTTTAAGCTAATCATTTGCATATCACAGCATCTTCTTGTGTCGGTTAAATTTCGCGTCTGTAGCACGTCGTCATCGTGGTGTAGCAACTTTAATGGCCAGTAGTGTATACATAGCTGAAGAATACACTCTGGAATAAAGTAGGAGCAGAAATAAAAAGAACTGGTAAATTCATATGTGTTTACTTCTGATTTTACGTCAATGAATGTAACCGGGTAGGTAAGAGATCATTGCTTGATGGTGTCACTACACCTGTAATACGTTTTTTTTCCACATACCTGACATCAGTAACAAAGTAGTTATACTGAGTGTCTGCAAGAAGCAAAAGAGTTATGGATAATGTGTGGTTAAACAATAGTGTGCCGGCCGGCGCTTCTAGGCGCTACAGTCTGATCCGCGCACCCGCTACGGTCGCAGGTTCGAATCCTGCCTCGGGCATCGATGTGTGTCATGCCCTTAGGTTAGTTAGGTTTAAGTAGTTCTACGTTCTAGGGGACTAATGACCTCAGAAGTTAAGTCCCATAGTGCTCAGAGCCATTTGAACCATTTTTAAACAATAGTGATCCGATGTTTGAAGGAATCTGAACAGAAACGAGTTTCCCATCCAAAGGTCCTGCAGAGTTAGGAGAAATGCCACATGTCACAAAAACTTCTAGCCATGTTTATCCACATTTCTTCAGTCAGAGTAGGTATCAATTCGTCCTTCGTATAACTGTACTTTTCATTGCAGGTTTCTCGTATGTTTTTGTGAACTGCACTACGCTGCATGTGGTAGCTAAATGAAATAGTGTTTACGCATCTCCAGTGGCCAAATATCCGAAAAAATGTAGACAACAGGAACAAAATAAACAAAGATTTCATGGCTGATCTTAGGGGTTATGAATCAATATTGCACGAAACAGAAGAAAGCTATCAATACTATACTACAGAAGCCAGTTATGATTAATGCTGATTTCATATTTTTAGCAATAAACAGTCAAAGTGTGTGTTAATTATAGCGTATACTAACTAATGTCAGGCAAACGGTGGGCCATTCTCTCGGTGTGATAGTTTTCCTCCAGTGTGTGTTTCGATTTTCCAGATGAAAGTCCAGCTTGATCAATAGTAAACTCAATGAATTTTGTCATATTCTGAAATATACATAAAACCTTGCTCCATCGTCTATCTTTTACCGTGCAGAGTGGCAAATTTCCCTTCTGTTGCTCTACATCTCCAGGTCCGATGACCCACTTCCGTTTTTTCACTTGGTTTTCTTTAATTATTTCGAATGAAAAATCCTTTTTAGTCCAATATATTCTGTACTGGTTATTGATGATTTGATGACAGCCGAACACGTTTCTACTGCACCAGTGTTCTGTCGAGGCCGCCTTACGGTGCCGCAGTCCCCAGGGTGGTAAACTTTTATCGCCATGTGTGATGTTCAAAACTTCTTGTGGCATTAGGCGTTTGAAAAGCTACTATTGTGTTGCACTTGCACTTGCACGCCGGCCGAAGTGGCCGTGCGGTTCTAGGCGCTGCAGTCTGTTACCGCGTGACCGCTACGATCGCAGGTTCGAATCCTGCCTCGGGCATGGATGTGTGTGGTGTCCTTTAGGTTAGTTAGGTTTAACTAGTTCTAAGTTCTAGGGGACTAATGACCTCAGGAGTCTCAGTGCTCAGAGCCATTTTTTTGCACTTGCACGTTCCGTAACCTGAGGAATCTGGCGGACCAAGGTCTGTCTTGTAACGCTCAACTGTACAGGATGGTAACCATTCGAGGAATGTTTTAGGGAATTAGTTTAAAAAAATTGTCTGAAAGGCCTCAGACAAATCTTTACAAGTTTTCTTCCAGCCTAACTTCGGCTGTGCTTGCGTGACACAAGCTGCGTGCTTTCCCCAACCGAGGCAGTTCTGTCCAGTTGAAGCTGCTGACAAGAGGCGCCTTGAGCCCTAAGCTGAGGTCGCTGGCGAATTCACACCATCGGTTTTAGCCAATAGCCTGCGTAGGGGGCAGGTCACGTGTGTGGACTCTGGAGGGTTCTGCAGGGCAGAACACAGCTGCTTCTGTCTCTCTTGTGATCCAGACCTCGAGCAGAACAGATATGTTTCTTGTAAGGCATAGCCTCTGGCTCCGCGCCCAGTGGCCGAACATCAATAGATCTTCGTGAAGTGCCTCCCCTCCCGTTGTTCGATCCACTAAACTGGCCTGCACCTGCTACCTTCCTACCCTTGACGCGGCCCTTGTATTCCGTACACTGAACTATCTTTTCGGGATTTGACCTGATTTCCTGTTTTATCACTTAACGTCAGTCCCGGACACCCACTCCTAAGTCCCTATCTCTCGACCTCCTGCACATCGTCATCGGTAGCGGGAACCGACAACACCTCCTCTTCTCCCCGCAGATGTACCCAACCCCACGTATACTATTTGCTCAACTTAGATATTAGGATATGTAGCGACTGAGGAGCGCAGGGGGCAAAGATCCGAATCTGGTGTTTCTCCTACTTGTGCGTGTAGTGTGGCAGCCCTGCATCTTCACTTAGGAGAAAAGTTAGGTGTGTTGCGTTTGTGGTGGTACATAAAGTAACTCACGCTTTATGTTTGGTTGTTAGTTTAACAAGTTTACATATACGGCGTCTGATAGCACAAGTTCAGAAATCAGCGCCGGGGGGTGTGAGGGGGGAAGGGAGGGGGGGGGGGGGGACAAAGATCGTACGAACTAGTTGTGGCTAGTGTCCGCATGGATACCTTTGCCCCAACACGATTTTCTCTTTCTTTCGGGTTGTAATACTGAACACGTAGGTTTATTTAACATAGTTAATCGACTTACAGTTCACTATTTAACATCGGCTGATTCTGTACTAATAAGATTAGTTCAGCTTCGTGTAACAGAAAGTAAGAGGGAAAAATGTCCTCCACGCTGTTGCTTTGAAAAATGTTACAAGAGGCTATCAGGTTAATAGAAAATATATCTTTCACTAAAAATGCAGCTAAAAGGCTGTGCATTTAATGGACCCACATTACGTAAAAGACTTAAAGCATGCTATGGCGTGGCATCATGGGCGCATTTCAAGACAGTATTTTCTGACTCAGAGGAAGCTGAATTGACGGTGCACTGTATCAGTCTGGATTCTATGTTGTATGGCGTTACGTTTAGACAGTTCCGACGTTTAGCATAACAGTTTGCCGAAAGTTAAGACGCAGACCACATGTGTGACGGAAACCCAAGTGGGAGTGGATGACTGGGCTCGCTCATTCGTCGCTCGTCATAATCTGACTTTGAAGCAATCGAAGTAAATCCATATCGGGATGACAAGGGGCTTCCAGTAGGTAGGAAACTTGGCGATCTACGTATAATATTCCGCACCATTGACTCTATAATGAAGACGTAACGGTAATGTAGGCTGTAACGGGGAAACTACAGAAAAGTATGACAAGAAAAGGCCAAATAATAATAAGACAGTGAAAATATTTTCCATTCCATTGTGGCAGGGTACTACAGAAACCAGTTTCGAATTATTTCAGAAAACGAAGAACAAAAAACAGTTTTGGTTACAAACTTTTTTAACATCAATAACGCGTTTGAACCTTTTGGGCCATCATAAGACGCCGCACCTTTGCGTCTTGATCTGTCACTGTAATATTTGTGTTGGCGGTAAATGGACACTGTGCTTTGTACGGCTCATACCTCGTTTACTTTGTAACCGTGGCCCTACTTTGTACTGCTGTGGCGGAGACAGCGATAGTCGTTGAAATGTTTTCGTCACCTTCGTGTACTTTCTTGATTACATACCGGCGGTTTTCTTCTCTTTTAACTAGGTCCACTTTATATTTTATACGATTTTAGAACGGGTGGCTTACATATCCAGTTACTTTTGCGAGCATTTTCAATTTTATACGGCCTCACGCAAGTTTCTATCAAGCACCTTCCCCTGTTTCTCTCTGATTACTTGGTTTCTTGTTTTTATAGACAGTCTGATGATATCGCCAAAAGCATGAAACGCGTTACTGATATTAAATAACTTCGACACCAATACTGTCAGCCAGGGTGGTCGAGCTGTTCAAGGCGCTACAGTCTGGAACCGAGCGACCGCTCGGTCGCAGGTTCGAATCCTGCCTCGGGCATGGATGTGTGTGATGTCCTTAGGCTAGTTAGGTTTAAGTAGTTCTACGTTCTAGGGGTCTGATGACCTCAGAAGTTAAGTCCCATAGTTCTCAGAGCCATTTGAACCATTTGAATTTTTACTCGCAACAGCAGGATGTTTACGCTAGGCCTGGCTGAGGAAAAGATACAATGTCTACATTTGTAACATTTTGTTAAATATAGCTTTAATACATCATACAAGAAATCTTGATCTTACATGTCGATTGCTATCCCTTTTTTCTTTTTGTATGTGTTTACTTTATGCTTCCCGGAAACGATCGCAAATATTCACCTCTTACATTATTTGATTTTCAAACAGCTGAGCAAAACTGAACGCACTCGGACATTTCGCTCTTTACCTATTCTGATCAACACTAAACTGACACACAATATTTTTTTTTTAGCGCAACGCAATCTGACTTTCAATAATCCCTACAAAAGAATGGCCCTGACTAAATTAACATATACCTTTCACAAATCACTTACCTCACAAAAATCTTCGTTACTCGAACTACTGCAATACAGCGAGCGCCACTACTGCCAGCTATATAAAAGATTCAAACTACTGAAGGCACTAACTACTGATACGCATAGTTAGCAAAAGATTGATTTTGGTAACAGCTCTCCCAACATCCACCACTGCTGGCGGCTCACCTCCAACTGCGCAACGCTACGCGCTGTTAGCATCCAGCTGCCCAACACTACAATGGCAGACAACAATTGCAACCAGCCACAGACTGCACACAGCACAGCCAGTGATTTTCATACAGAGCTACTAATATAAAAACCTAAACAGCCTACTTACACACCCTTATGAGAGATAAGCATTCGACACAGAACCATGTGGCCCCTGAATATTTATTTTTAATTTCAGAAATTTTAGCTGGCCGGGGTGGCCGTGCGGTTCTAGGCGCCACAGTCTGGAACCGCGTGACCGCTACGATGGCAGGTTCGATCCTGCCTCGGGCATGGACGTGTGTGATGTCCTTAGGTTAGTTAGGTTTAAGTAGTTCTAAGTTCTAGGGGACTGATGACCTGAGATGTTAAGTCCCATAGTGCTCAGAGCCATTTGAACCAGAAATTTTAGCACCCTTGAAAAACTTTAAAATCGGTTTCTGGAGAATTTTTGAGGGCTGCATCGACTGCTGTTTATACCTGACATTCCAGTTCTGAAGTTCACACACCATAAATATAAAGGTTAGTCGGGGGGAACGCCTAATAATCTTACTGCTCACTAACTGCGACAATTAGATCAGCCATAATTACGGTAGCAGCTCGTAAACACGATCGCGTACGGAGTACCACCGCTAAGGCATTTCTCTCGTGTGTGCTCAGTTAGTCAACGTGTGTCCTCCAATTACTGATGTGTATGATTTTTCTTCATTGACCTAGTATTGCCTCCTAGTCCAGTTTATTACATTCCGGTACTTTACCCCGCTGTATCTTTTTACCTTGTTGAATCGTGTGAGCTTCACTATTAATACGTCTGTCGGTCTTTAACAAATTATATTGATGTACTCTCGTAAACACTCGCCAGTCGATACGCTGCAGGGAAATCTACGTTTGGAGTAAAGACAGTTTGACTGTAAAAATTTTATCAGTAAATTGTCGAAGTATTCGTAACAAACTTCCAGAATTTACAGCCTTCCATGAGAGTTCTCAACCTTAAATTATTCTTGGGACTGAGAGCTGGCTAAAACCCGAACTAATAAGCTCCAAGATATTTAGCTAGTTGTAAGGTGTCAGGCAAATCCAACACCATCCATGAAAACCCTGGCATGATAAGCAAATCCGGCAGTATGTCACATACCTCCGAATAAATCCTGACATTAAATTAACCAAAGTAATACGATCAACGAGTGAGCAAATGGAATACCACAGACTAACACAAGAATGCCTAAATGCACGTCATACCTTCCCACCGTGAGACAGACGCAGTTCCGAGGGGAGAAACGAGAACAGAAGCCGAAAGCAGAACCGTGTTAAGCTAGAAGGCCCTACGATAAGGGACGGACACCCACGTAGCCAGCTAACCACCAGGACCACCCCCTAACCCATGTTAAAAGCTAGAGCCCTCCAGAAGAACAGTATAGATCTTACGATAACACTAAAAGGGCCACACCAGCCGCAAGTTTTAGTGTGAGACTTTTTCGTGTCTCTGTTACGTTGCAAACTTTAAAAACAACGCCCCACCACGAAAAGTATAACGTTTCTCATTGGATAGACAGAATTTTTGTAGGCAGAGCTTAAGGTTAACATTGAGACCCTGATTGGTCAGATGAAAACACAGCCAGACAATTTTTTTTTTAAAACCAGCTTCGGTAAATTGTAGTAAGGGGAAATTAGAAAAGAGTTGCTTCCGAGACGAGGAGATGCATGGAGCTGCGCCGGCCGCTGCCCCCTGACGAACACCGACAAGGTAATGAACGCTACGATGCCGCATTTTTGAGCGCATAAGGCTTCACTCAGAACTGCCGAAGTCTCATCTGTTACATCCCCTTTTTATGTAATACTAGTGTCGATCGTCAATTGAAGCTCTTGGTATTCACATTTGCTACGTAAGTTAAAATCTGAAACGCGATGATTTTTCTGTTATATAATTATTGAGAAGCCACATCAGCCACTGTAATTTACGACAAGTTAGATAAGTAATTAAAGATAATTGAGGGTCATTGTAGACCATTTTGATAGTTTTCTCTTTTGTGAAACTTAATTTAAACCTCGATTATAGATGTGATATGGCATAGGTCATCCTTCGATCCACTGTAGAACTTGGAAACACACTCAGGGAATATTCGCTCACATTTTTGTTGAACGCAGTTGGTTTTTATCATCTTGTATTAAAATATTTCCTTTTATCAATAGTGCAATTTATAAACAATGTTTTGTGAGTAGAATAAATTTTCCAATGGTAAACTTAACTGCTTTTTCGACGTTATTTTACCAGCTAACTAAAAATAGGAAAGCCTTGAACCCCTTCCACTAAATTTAGTTAGTATTAAGATTCTTTTACAGGGAGTGCAGTGGAGCTGACGCTGAAATGATTAAGTATTTGGTTATATCATCGCTAGTCTCACTGAACTCTTCTGAACTCTACATGTCATGCGTGGTCTGGCGTCTCCTTACCAGCAACAGGTCCCAGGTTCAAACTAGTCAATTCCCTAAAAAACACGCTCAGAGCGTCGTTGCGCGAATGTGGTAGGGAGACACGATATAGAACAAACAGACTCCATGCAGAATGTTAGATAGTGTTTGAATGTTTATCTGAAAGACAGATTAGACGCCTTAGGAGGAGGAGTGTTCATTGCAGTCGACAAAAATATTGTCCCTATTGAAGTTGAAATTGAGCATGACAGTGAAGTTATCTCGTAGCGCTTAACTGGCTTAGGCGAAGACAAGTTAATTGTCGGATGTTTTTACCGAACACCCGATCCCACTTTGTTTCTAGATCCATTCAAAGAAAGTCTGTGGTCAGTTGTTCGTGAATACCCAGCTCATGCAATATTAGTTGGAGGTGGCTTAGACTGGGACGTGTGTGGATTCATGAGAGGGTCCACAGTACTTGTGAAGTACTTTCGAACACTTTTTCTGAAAACTGTCTTCAGCAGCTAGTTCGGCTGCCAACAAGCAATAGGCGTGGTTGGACCTTGTTGCTACAAACAGGTCGGACCTTATCGATGGCGTCATATAGAGGCGGGGATTAGTGATCATGATGTCACCATAGCGACTATTGTTAAAAACTTAATAAATCAGTTAAGAGGCCTAGGAGAGTGTTTCTGCCTAGAAAGAGCAGTTAAGCAGTTGTTAGCATCTCACTTAGACAATGAACTGCAATCATTTAGTTCCAGAATGATGGCCATATAGGAATTATGGGCAAATTTTAAACAGGTTATAAATCGGACGCTGGACAAGTATATGCCTAGTAAGTGGATTAAGGATGGAAAAGACGCTCCGTGACTTAATCACAAAGTTCGGAAATTGCTGAGGAAGCAAAGGCTGTTGTAATCTCGTTTCAAAAGGGGATGCGAAAATGACGACAGGCAATTTTAATAGAGATCGTGCGTCTGTGGAAAGATCTATGCGCCAAGCATCCAACAGCTACCACCGTCATTATTTGGCTAAAGATTTGGCGGCGAAGACGTGAACCTGAAAACATTCTGCTTTTATGCAAAATCGCTAAGCGAGTCTAAGGGTTCCGATCAGTCACTCGTTGACCAATATAATTTGAGAGTAGAAGACAGCAAACGGAAAGCCGAAGTTTTAAATTCCACGTTTAAGACGTCATTCACTCAGGAAAATCGTACAAACGTAGCGTCGTTTGACCATCGTACAGAGTCACGTATGGATGACATGGTAGTAAGCATCCCTGGCGTAGAAAAACAACCGAAAGCGTTGAAAACAAATAAGTCGCAAGGCCAGGATGGAATCCCAGTTCGGTCTACGTCAATCCCCTTACTTACTTTGTATTTATTGTGAATCTCTCGACCAGCACAAAATGCCAAGCGACTGGTAAAATGCGAACGTTTCTCCTGTATATAATAAGGGTGAAAGGATGGACCCGCAAAATTACAGACCAATATAATTAACGTCATAATAATTGTTGTTCTACCAGGAACCGACGGAAGATTATGTTAACATGATAAGTAACATCAGTTTGCTCCAGAATTCTAGAGCATATTCTCAGTTCGAATAGAATATCTCTCCTAAAGACCGTAAAGCTCATGTCCACGAATCGGCACAGCTTTAGAAAGCATCGCGCTTGGGAAACCCAGCTTGTTCTTCTCTCGCATGATACACTGCGAACTATGGATGAGGGGAAACGGGCTGATTCCATATTTTCAGATTTCCGAAAAGCATTCGACACGGTACCCCATTGCAGACTGTTAACAAGGGTATGTGCAAACGGAAAAGACTTCCATATATGTGACTGGCTCGAAGACTTCTTAAGTAATACACTGAAGAGCCAAAGAGACTGGAACACCTGCCTAATATCGCTTAGGACCCGCGCGAGCACGCAGAAGTGCCTCAATACGACGTGGCATGGACTCGGCGAATGGTTCAAAATGGCTCTGAGCACTATGGGACTTAACTTCTGAGGTCATCAGTCCCCTAGAACATAGAACTAATTAAACCTAACTAACCTACGGACATCACACACATCCATCCCCGAGGCAGGATTCGAACCTGCGGCCGTAGCAGTCGGGCGGTTCCAGACTGTAGCTCCTAGAACTGCTCGACCACTCCGGCCGGCCTCAACGAATGTCTGAAGTACTGCTAGAGGGATTTGACACCATGAATCCTGCAGGGCTGTCCGTAAATCTGTAGGAATTCGAGGGGTGGCACCTTTCAAGGCAACCCAGATATGCTCAATAACGTTCGTGTCTGGGGAGTTTGGTGGCCAGCGGAAGTGTTTAAATTCAGAAGAGTATTCCTCTAGCCACTCTGTAGCAATTCTGGACGTGTCGCATTGTCCTGCTGGAATTGTCCAATGCCGTCGGAATGCACAATGGACATGAATGAATGCAGGTGATCAGACAGGACGCTTACGTACGTGTTACCTGCCAGTGTCTAGACGTATCAGGGGTCCCATATCTCTCCAACTGCACACGCCCCGCACCATTACAGAGCCTCCACCGTCTTCAA
The DNA here is from genome assembly GCF_023864345.2 of Schistocerca serialis cubense. Classification (NCBI taxonomy): domain Eukaryota; kingdom Metazoa; phylum Arthropoda; class Insecta; order Orthoptera; family Acrididae; genus Schistocerca; species Schistocerca serialis. The sequence goes on along the minus strand of NC_064646.1, from coordinate 466,455,126 downwards.
CAGTCCCCTGCTGACACGCAGGGTCCATAGATTCATGAGGTTGTCTCCATACACGTACATGTCCATCCGCTCGATACAATTTGAAACGAGACTCGTCCGACCAGGCAGCATATTTCCAGTCGTCAACAGTCCAATGTCGGTGTTGGGCCCAGATGAGGCTTTGTGGCGCGCAGTCACCAAGGGTACACGAGTGGGTCTTTGGCTCGATGATGTTTCGTTGAATGGTTCGCACGCTAACACTTGTTGATGGCCAGCATCGAGATCTGCAGCGTTTTCGAAAGGGTTGCACTTCTGTCACGTTGGAAAAAAAAAAAAAAAAAGGCGCTGAGCACTATGGGACTTAACATCTGAGGTCATCAGTCCCCTAGAACTTAGAACTAATTAAACCTAACTAACCTACGGACATCACACACATCCATGCCAGAGGCAGGATTCGAATCTGCGACCGTAGCGGTCGCGCGGTTCCAGAAGCGCCTAGAACCGCTCGGTCACCTCGGCCGGCCACGTTGAACAATTCTCTTCAGTCGTCCTAGTCCCATTCTTACAGGATCTGTTTTCGGCAGCAGCGATGTCGGAGATTTGATGTATTACCGGATTCCTGATATTCATGGTACACTCATGAAATGGTCGTACGGGAAAATCCCCACTTCATCGTTACTTCGAAGATGCTGTGTCCCATAGCACGTGCGCCGACTGTAACACCACGTTCAAACTCACTTAAATCTTGATAACCTGCCACTGTAGCAGCAGCAATCGATCTAACAACTGAGCCAGACCTTGTTGTCTTATATAGCCGTCGCTGACAGCAGCGCCGTATTCTTCCTGTTTGGATAACTGTATCTGAATACGCTTGCGTATACCAGTTTATTTGGCGCTTCAGTGTATAAAAGTGATATTAAGCAGGTAAGTGAAGCAGTTTGCTCATACAAAGAGAAGTTATAGTAACTGAAATAAAGGATATAGGGCGTGTGAGTAAGAAGGATAATTTATAACATTTCGTGGGTGGGATTATGAGTAGTTTCTGTAGTTAGAAGTGGCGAGTAAGGGAAATGTGTCTGGTCATTCAGTTCTGAGCTTGGGTTGATGGACATCCATTATTTCAAGATAGTTCATCTTCCTTCCATTATGGCTGTGTTGTCATACTGCTTGTTTCGCATTGTAACTATGGCTTTCTTTAAGCAAGTGGTCAGCAAAAGTAGAGTCTGATATAAGAACGTAGGCTTCCGCGGCCGGTGTCATAGTGATTAAAAGTCTTCTGGGTATTATGCCGCGTCATAGCTAAAAACTAACAAAAAAAAAAAAAAAAAACTAAAACCGACGTTTTGGCCGAATTGCAAACGAAGGAAACGCTACGGTTCTGATGGACACTTCTGAATATGAAAAGAAAATGGACGAACTGCTAAGCGATCCCATTTACAGAGTACTAAGGAGTAACCCGACGGCGAGGACAGGCAGAAATACGATGGCCCTCGTAAAGGACTCGAGAATTGATCCTGACACAGCCAAGAGACTAGTCACCAAGGTGCTTGTTCCTCCTAGAATCTACGGAGTACCTAAGCTCCATAAGGAGGGTTATCCGCTGAGGCCCATAGTGAACGGAATAGATTCACCTACGTATAATGTTGCGAAACATCTGGCACCTAAGTTACGCCGTCTTGTGGGAGAAACGGACTCCTACGTGAAAGACTCTTCCCACTTCAAACAACTGATTAGGGAACAGCGAATAAAGCCATCAGACATTATGGTCAGTTTTGACATCAAGTCTCTCTTCACTAACGTACCTATTGAGGAGGCAATGTACATTCTACAGGATCGGATCCCTCCAGATATCTGCGATCTGGTGTTCTTATGTCTGTCATCTACGTACTTAACCTGACGGGGAAAATATTACGAACAGTTAGATGGAGTGCCAATGGGTTTCCCGCTCTCCCCTGTAGCTGCGGACATCTTCATGGAAGCCTGTGAGCAAACGGCCCTAGCTTCTGCTCCGTTACGTCCCAGTTGTTGGCTAAGATATTTGGACGACACATTCGTTATCTGGCCTCACGGTGAAGCGGAAATGGGAAACTTCCTCCAGCACTTAAATAGCCTGCACAAAAATATAAAGTTCACACATGAGACTGAAAACAATGGTACCTTGCCATTTCTGGATGTGGAAGTATACAGGGCTGCCGAAGGTATACTGGGACACAAAGTGTACCGGAAACCAACGCACACTAATCGGTACCTGCACGCGGAGAGCCACCACCACCCAGCTCAAAAGTATTCTGTCCTGCATACGTTAACTGCCCGAGCCTACCGGATAAGCGACGAAGATAACATCAAAGTAGAATTAAACGAGCTACAACACACGTTTCGTGCCAACGGCTATGATGAGAGCATAAGAAAGGTAGCTAAAACTAAAGGGAGCAGAACACGAGAAGAAGGCAAAGAAGAGAAGCTTCCACTGTTGCACTTACCATATGTAAAAGGCGTCAGTGAACGGCTAAGCAACGTCCTCCGCCGACGCGGTTTCAAAGCGATTTTTCGAAGAAGTTACAGGATCCACGAAATGATAGGTTCCACCAAGGATGTAGCCAACAATCTTAACGATATGAGTCCGGAGCTGCCTACATAGGAGAAACAGGGAGACCTGTCAGCTTACGAGTAGCAGAACACGAACGCTATGTACGATTACGACATAATAAATCGGCGATAGCGGAAAATCACCGTGACTGTGGACAACCTATCAGGTTCCAGAAAGCCCGAGTACTGGCGAAAGGATCGTGGATGCGAGAACGCAAAATACGGGAGGCGATCGAAATTATTAAGCAGCCTGACAACATCAACAGAGAAGATGGCTACAAACTCCCGGCGTCCTGGCTGCCGGCCATCCCAGTCCAACGGGCCGCGAGCGGTCGCGGGGCAGAAGCTACGCGGGACACGGACGTATCTGCACAAACAGCTGTAAAGCAACTGTCAGTCCACTTCCGCGCACACCAGGAGGAAAACTTGCCGACCAGAAGCCGAACGCCGGTTGGCGGACAGCTACCAATCGTTGACGACATGGACATCCACGAATAGCCTCTTTCCTTCCATCTTCCCTTACGTCATGACTAGCCAATCATATTAGAGGGCCAATTAAAAGTCTTACAACCGTGTCACCAGACATGGATAGTCTGTAATAAATAGAAGCACCTATCCCCATGCAAAGACTGGATCTGCGGCGGTAATTCGGTTGAATACCGCCCTTCGATTGTGCGCTTCCGGCACCAATCGAAGCGTTAGGTGTTGCAGGTTCCAGCCAGCCAGCCAGCCAGCCAGCCCGTCGGCGTGGAGCAGTCCAGCCAGCAGCGGTCCCCGCCAGCAGCCAGCAGCGGCCCTCGCCAGCAGCCAGCAGCGATCCCCGCCAGCAGCAGTCCCTGCCAGCAGCCAGCTGTGGTCCCCGCCAGCAGCCAGCAGCGGCCCTCGCCAGCAGCCAGCAGCGATCCCCGCCAGCAGCAGTCCCTGCCAGCAGCCAGCTGTGGTCCCCGCCAGCAGCCCGCAGCGGTCCTCGCCAGCACCAGTCCCGGCCAGCAGCCAGCAGCCAGCAGCCAGCGGCCAGCGGCCAGCGGCCAGCAGTGGTCCCCGCCAGGAGCCACCAGCGGTCGCAGCCAGCAGTGGTTCTAGCTGCCCCCAGCAGCAGCAGCAGCAGGAGCAGGAGCAGGAGCAGCAGCAGCAGCAGCGCCACCACCACCAGCAGCAGCAGCGGAGGCGTCCCCACCGTCCTGCCAGCCGGGTCACCCACCCCGCCAGCAGCAGCAGAGTGGGGCTTCGGCCCCAGTCTCCTTCGTCCTTCGTCATTCTCCATCCCTTTCTACTCTGTGTCTCTCATCGCCCTGTCCGTCTCTCGTTTGCTTCTTGTCTTGTCCTGTGTTTTTTTCCCCCTTCTCACAATGTCGACCCCCACCACCTCTTCTACAGCCACCACCACTGCCATCATATACACCTCCCCCTCCACCGTTGCCACCACTATCATGTGGTGTGCCGCATCACTCCTCCTTCAGTCCATCCCCCCATTCCTCACTCTCTCATCTTCCTCCCTATTTGTCACCCCATCCTTGGCTCCTCCCTCCCACGCCTCCTCTGATCCCTTCCTTCCACTCCCTCCCTCTGCTCCTTCCGTTTCTGCGGCCCCCGCCGGGGTGGTCGCCCGGAGGGCTACGGCCCACGCTCCACTCTCCCTCTCCCTTTCGCCTTCATCGTCATCGTCTTCACCGTCGCCTTCGCCATCGCCCTCACTGTCTCCGGCGCCGCTTCCAGCACCAGGACCTGCCACTCCCCGCCACCTTCCAGTCGCTCCCATCCCCCACACCTCCTCCGTTGTCGTCAAGCGCCCCAGTGGCACCCCTGCCTCCTCTATTCCCAAAAAGGCTCCGCCTCGTCCCCCTTCCCCCACCCATGATGCCATGGATGTCTCCCCGCCTGTCTCTGCCCCCTCCTTCTCCTCCTCTACCCCCTCCTCCTACCGCTACCTCCTCTCCCGTCCTGATCCCTCACTTCTTGAAGCCCAGAACCTTAACCTCTTCCTTCGCCAGAATTTTCCTGGTGCCCCCATATCCCTCCTCACTCCTCGCCGTGATTTGGTGCTCATCTCCTCCCCCAGCCCTACCCTCCACACAGACCTCCTTTCCCGCATCCCTGTCACCCGCTTTGGCCCTAATGCCTCCCTCACCCCTGCTCCTTCACCGCCTCTCTCCCACCAACCCCAACCCCCGCATCGCCCGCCGACCCTCACCACCGTGATCACTCGGCTTAGTCCGACGATCACGGAGGAGGAGGTGTTGGCGGAGCTTCAGGCACATCCCCATCTGGAGGTGCGTGCGGTTCGTTGCATACACAACACTGCCGGCCCCACCTGCCTTATGCGGGTCTTTTCCGAGCACACCCCCTTCGTAGACTGTCTCCTGAAGGAGGGTGCCCTCCTTTTTAACCAACGTTATAAAGTTGACCCCTCCCGTTCCCCTCCTCAATCCCTCCACTGCCAAAGGTGCTTGCGGTGTAATGCACACCTGACATCTGAGTGCCGCGAGGCCCCCACCTGCCCGCACATGTTATGCAAGCCCACTTTTTATGGCAGTGCCCCAATCTCCAGTCCCCCCTCCCTCCTGTAATACCTGTAACCTCCCTCATCCTACCTACTCCCAGAAATGTAAGGCCCAAACCCCTCCTACCACTCCTGAACTCACCGTTCCTGTCCACCCTCTGGACGCCCCCACCCCTCCCGGCAATTCCCTTTGCTCACCCCCTACTGCTGAGGACATCATCAGATTCCTCACCATGGTCCTTCAGAATGTTCATCCTTTTCAGCGCCCGCACACCCTCCAACAGATCTCCCTCGCCGCCCGTACCGTTTTCCAACTCAAAATGTACCCCACCTACTCCAACAACCAGGCCCATTTCACCTTCTCCCATCTTGAGACTCTCGTTTAAATTCCTGTCATGGCGCCAAAGCACCGTATCCTTTTCAACAACATCCGCTCCCTTCCCGCCAACATGAACCTCTTCCTGCACACCCTTGCCACCCACTGCGTGGATGCCTTCCTCCTCAATGAAACCTTCCTCCAAACCCACCACACGGTCCACACTTTGCCCTAACTCCTCCACCACTCTGATAATCCCCTCCCGATTGCGTGTGGCGGAGTTGCCATTGGTCACCACCGCCAGATTCCCGTTTGGCTCCAACCTCTCCATTCCGACCCCATCGAACACCTGATCCTTAGTCTCTTCTTCCCCGGCCTTACCGTTACCTGGGCCACCATCTATGTCCATCCTAACGCCCCTATTCCCTTCGACTTCCTCTCCCACATTATTGACCGTACCTTCCCCTCCTACGTGATCACCGCAGACCTCAACATCCATAGTCGTTCCGCCACCCAGTTATGGCTGTGGCATCGGTTCCTCTCCTCCCTTCACGGCGACCTCATCCCAATCCCCCAGCACACCTATCCCGAATCCAACTCCACTCCCGATGTTCTCCTTTCTTCCCCCAACCTCCTTGGCCGCATAACGGTGGATGTCCTGGAGCCTATTGGTAGCGACCATCTCCCCGTCCTCCTCACTGTTTCAGACGGTCGTCGCCCCCGCTCTGACCCTCCTACTGACCCTCCCCCTAAGTACATCCATGACTATTCCCGTGCCAACTGGAATTCCTACTGGGACACCCTTTCCACCCAGGTCGATAGCCACCCCTTTACCTACCACCACCATGACGATATAACCCATGCCGCCTTTCTCCAGCAGACCTTGTCTGAGGCCGTGGAGGCCCACGTCCCTACTGTCGCCATCCACCCCCACCGTCCTACCTCACCCCCACAGTCCGTCCTCCTCCTCCGTGAATCCCGCCATCTCTACCGTGCCTTCCTCCGCACGCGTGACCCGGACACACTGCGACGCCACCGGCAACTCCAGCGACACATTCGTAATTTGCTCGCAGCTAAGAAACGCTGGGACTGGCGACAGACATGCACCCATTTAAATGCTACCCTACCTATCAACTCGTCCAAGTTCTGGTCAGCCTTCCGTCGCCTTACCGGAACTAAACCCTCCCCCTGCTATCCTCTTCTCCATGATGATCACCCCTTCCCTGACTCCCTTAGTAAGGCCAATCACTTTGCCTCTTACCTCTCCGATGTCTTTTCCATCCCCGATGATCCCCAGTTCGATTACTCCCTCTTCCCGGATGTCCGCGATCGAACTGACGCCTCTGTCCCTCCCCTCGCTCCTGGTTTCCAGTACTTGGACCACATTGCACACACGGAACTCAATGCCCCTTACACAGGATCTCATTGCTACACTCTGCACGAAACGCAACACCGCTCCTGGTCACGATCGTGTCACCTACCGTCACCTTCGTGAAGCTCCTGTCTCTTTCCTCTCCACCCTGGCCAGGCTCTTCAATGTAGTCCTGTCCACCGGTTACTACCCCGACCTGTGGAAAACCTCCCGTATCCTAGTGTTCCTTAAACCTGGCAAACCGCCGTCCGCCGTCTCCTCCTACCGTCCCATCAGCCTTACCTCGGTCTTCAGCAAGGTCCTGGAGTCTATCCTCACCTGACGCATCCACCAGCATCTCCACCAGCACCCCCTCCTTCCCGTTACCCAGTGTGGCTTTCGGCCGTCCTTCTCTTCCGACGACCTTCTCCTTCACCTCACTCATCTCCTTTCCGACCAGCTTAATTCCCGTCGCTCCGCAATCTTCCTCTCCCTGGACCTAGAACGAGCTTATGACCGCGTATGGCATTCCGGTCTCCTCTTCAAGCTCCAAACCTTCGCCCTTCCCATTAACTTCGTCCGTCTGATCGGCTCCTTTCTCTCCCGCCGTCCTTCCTATGTCACCATCCATAACACAGATTCATACACCTTTTTCCCCTCCGCCAGTGTGCCCCAAGGCTCCGTCCTCTCCCCCCTTCTGTACCTTTTATACACAGCGGACATGCCGCCGCCGTCACCCCCCGTCCACCTTCTCCAGTTTGCCGATGACACAGCCTTCCTTGCCCTTGCCCCCATCCTGCAGCGCTCCCAACACATTCCCCAATCCCATCTTGACTGGTTCACCGCTTGGTGCAACCAGTGGTTGCTCAAGGTCAATCCCTCCAAAACCTAGGCGATCATTGTAGGCAAAACCACCCCTTCCTTCCGCCTCCTTGATTTCTATCTCACCATCTATGGCCGTCCTATCGCCCTCACATTCACCCTTAAGTACCTTGGCGTCACCCTCGACCGTCGCCTCTCCTGGACTCCCCATCTCCGGACAATCCAAGCCAAGGCACACTCCCAACTCCGTCTCCTCAAGCTCCTTTCCGGCCGTACATGGGGTCTGGACCCCTCCACCATCCTCCACACCTATAAATCCCTCATCCTCCCTATCCTTTGTTATGCCCATCCGGCCTGGATCTCCGCCCCCCCCCTACCTTTTATAAATCCTTCCAAATCCTTGAACGCCATGCTCTCCGCCTCGCCTATCGCATCCGTCTCCCCTCCGCCACTTGGATCCTGTATGATCTCATCCCCTTCCCCCACCTCCTCCTTTTCCTTGAAAGCATATGGATCCTGTACACCTCCCGCAAACTCGATCCACCTCATCCGCTTGTCTCACCCATCCTCTCCCACCCCCGACCGCTGCCGCACCTATATTCCCATGTCCCACCCGGTCTCCATCATTCCACCCTCCTTACCCTCACCTAAGGTGGCTTCCGCCAGCTCCCCCTCCTTGATGATGTCCTCCTCCCTCCATCCACCCCTCCTATCAACTTTGATCCTCCCCCCTGTACACCTCCCACAAACTCGATCCTCCTCATCCGCTTGTCTCACCCATCCTCTCCCACCCCCGACTGCTGCCGCGCCTGTATTCCCACGTCCCACCCGGTTTCCATCTCTCCACCCTCCTTACCCTCTTCCAAGGTGGCTTCCGACAGCTCCCCCTCCCTGATGATGTCCTCCTCCCCTCCATCTACCCCTCCTATCAACTTTGATCCTCCCCCCCCCCCCCACTTCCTGCTTCCTTTCCTTTAGGCACCCTCCCTCCCTTCCTTTTCCTTTTCCCCAGTCCCCTCCCTCCACCCCTTTTCCCCCGGGCTTCCCCTCCCCCTTCCTCCCTTCCCCCTGTCTCCCCTGCCCATGGCATCTGCTCTCCTCTCTCCCTCCCTCCCCCACTCCTCCTCTCTTGTCAGGTCCCCGGTCCCGTACACAGCTAGTGAACATTCGCGCGCTGGAGATCAACGCCTCGTGTTCTGTGTGTGCCGTCGTTTTGAGCTTAAGTGGTTCAGTGTTATTCGTTTTGTGCACCTACGCTCACGTGTGACAATTCTCGTTTCTGTCTGTGTCCAAGTGTTTGACCAATTTTATCTTGGACTCTACGCCCGTGAACGGCACCTTGTATTTTAAAAAGTGTTTGTCTCCGTTTATATGTCCACCATGTTTTTTCTCTCAATGTCTTCATTTGTATATCTGTGTTTCTCTGCGGCCAAAGAGCGGTGTCGTATGCTGCTGCAGGCCTGCCTGTACTACAGGTTTCAAAATAACAATAAAGGAAAAAAAAACATGCAATACCAGTCATGCCCTGAGAAAGGCCGTTCCAATTCGGCCGAAACGTTGGTTTTAGTTTATTATTGTTGTTAGTTTTTAGAAATGACGCGGCATAATACTCAGAAGAATTTTAATCACTAAAAGTAGAGTCTACTTTTCTAAGTTTCGGACTTCTGTGTTGTTCCTTCAGGCGGTGACATAGTGCCCTGCCAATCTGATCTGTATCGAAGTTGCCAGAATTACAAGTAATGTTATATATTGCATACTTTTCAAAGCTGGAGAGCAGTCTTTGACGTTGGGTAAAAAAAGTGTGCAACGGTATTGTGCACATGAAACGATGTTTTTATGTTCCAGAATATAAGCTTTCTCGCTACATCCAGTAAGACTTTTTGAGGGCTGGCTGGCATTCTATGTGTGAGGTGGTAGGTTTACCATAAACCTCGTGTTGTGTCCTACCCATTCGTCTAATGCAGAGACCAGGAAACCTGCTTCTCGGATCGCTAGACAACAATACAAGCAAATCGTATTAATGAATTTTTATTACAATAAAATAAATGACAGTACTTACCTTTTTGAATTTACAGAAGAGTTGCAAGCAATTGTCGACAACCTCTTCAGTATATACAGTTCGTAACAAATTACAAGTGAAACAATACAGTTCTTAAGTCGCTGGAGTAGCGTTCGTAGAGCGGCTAGTTTTCAACTGGGCCGCGCCCAGGCGGCGCGGTGCTTACGTCCCCTTCGTGTAGATGGCTCTGCTGTCTTGTTGTCGTCCTAGAGAGGAGTCGGTCAGCGAACTATTGGCTGACGTCGTCTTCACAGCCCTGCTTTACCGTCCTTGACCGACGCTTGACGTTACGCCAGAACAGCTTGAAAGTACGAATATGGTCACTGATGTCTATGGTTAGATGTAAATAATTTACGCAGTTACCCCGAACTCCATTGTGAATTTTATTCTGTTGCGTTTAGAATTTAGTTGTCTGGTAGTATCTGTCCATAAGCACAGCACATCGTCAATATACCAAAAACATTATCAGACATTGGAAGAGAGTAGATTATGTGGTATCAACGTTCGATACCACACTTGTTAGGTGCTGCAGTTATCGACCGTGGTCCGTACTAGATATCGCAGGACCCGCGAGTCGAGACTAGCGCCGCTCCGCGGCTTGCAGCAAGTTTCTAGCGAGCGCTCGGCCACTCTTGCTCGTGACGTCAGGTAGGAAAGGAGTATAGCCTTCAGCTGATAGGAAGCAACCTCTAAGAAGGCGCTTCGTTACAGTGTGGGCTATGTGATGACTCTATAGCTCTCTGTTTATAATTATATTCCTCCTGACTATTCAGACTCCTGTACCACCAGTTACGTACAATATATTATTATTTACCAACGACTTATAATTATTTTAGTCGCTGTAGACCCAGTCTGTGCAGCCAGCTCCTTATCGACTTCACTGACAAACCTGCTGTATATGCAAAGAAGAGATTTGTGTGTTTATATTTAGCATTGGCCACCAGTCATTCACATTGGCGACGATTCGTTCGTCGTCATCATAACAGATTACATTCCAAAAACTGTGTTTCTGAATTGACCATGAAGATTTCAGCAAGGACTGGACTGAGGGGGAATTCCATAGCTAGACATACAACTGTTTGTACATCCTGACATGTAAACGGAAGTGCTGTAATCTTCATGGACAATAACAAGCAGAAATGTGCAACGTGACAAGAAAAATAATTAATGAATCCCTCTCTCCTTTCCTTTTTCGCTATATCTCCCTCCCTCGCTCCCTCCTTGTTTCTCACTCTCTCTGCCCCCCCCCTCCTCCCACACACACACACACACAGCCGGCCAGTGTGGCCGAGCGGCTTTGGCCTTCACTCTGGAATCGCGCGACCGCTACGGTCGCAGATTCGTATCCTGCTTCGGGCATGGATGTCTGTAATGTCCTTAGGTTAGTTAGGTTTAAGTAGTTCTAAGTTCTAGGGGACTGATGACCTCAGATGTTCAGTCCCATATTGCTCAGAGCCATTTGAACCACACACACACACACACACACACACACACACACACACACATACAGACAAACAAGCACACGAAAACTAATGCATTCAGACAAAGAATAATTAATTCACAGTTAACGAATACACACACAAAACAAATGAACAAATCTCGAACAAACACAAAAGACGAAAGACAAACACAGGGCGACAGTTCGCAACACAACACACTGTAAACACACAGACGCCCAACACACAACGAAAACTCAAGTGAAGTGTTGGATTAAATGCGGGCCTTAAAGCGCCAGAAATCGGCCGTCTAGAGTATGAGGACCGAGGGCAACACAGATGGACTGGAAACTTGGAAATAGTAAATAACACCAAGCAATAACTTTGCCTGCCTAAATTGTTTCTCACCAGCATAACAAGAGATAAACTTGGGAAAACGCAACATAGTAACGTACTTGTAATTACTCCATACTGAATTAAGTACAGATATAAAAACAAACATGTATTAAAGACCACTGAAGATGTTTCTTAAATAAAAGAAGCGAAATGCTATTGCGAAAAAACTAACTGCCTTTCAAAGACGGAACATATCTCCATGGATGTGAAATTATTGAGCGCTCTATAGCATGGTCATCGGCACCGTTTCTGAAGATCGTTGTACTGGTTTATGGGCAGTCACTCTGGTTAAAACGAAAAGCAAAGTCCATACAGCTACATCTCCAGTCATAAAAGAGTCACATACAGTCTCCAACATATCGGTTTGTATCGTTGTCACATGTTAACAGTATTAATGAAACGGTGGTATAAAGAAGGCTGCGTGTTCGCAGGAGCAATGAGATTAATCAACCGTCCAAAAACGCATTAAAACCGTCGTCCATTTAAACTGTCGAGGAGACACGATGCCATGCGAAATATCGACAGTATCTTCACTACTGTTTCGTTATCACTTAAAATTGCTGTAGATCCATCGGTAGACTAAAGGCTTCCTTCCTATCATCGTACAAAACACACGACAGTGATACATTGTTCAAATGTGTGTGAAAACCTATGGGCATTGACTGCTAAGGTCATCAGTCCCTATGCTTACACACTACTTCACCTAAATTATCCTAAGGACAAACACACACACATCCATGCCCGAGGGAGGACTCGAACCTCCGCCGGAATCAGCCGACAGTGATACATGCTGTACCGTAAGTGTGAAGCTGCAAGCACTACTTTGAGGTTGATCTTCATGCCGCAGGAGACGAGCGTGTATGTATCACAGGGCAGTGTGCGGTACGAAGCCGCATGAGAACCGATTTGTCCCTTCTCCGAGTTCGAAAGAAAGCGCGCCTTGGTGGGATAGTCGGTTTTACCGACCACATATTGTTATCAGCCATTTCCAGATACTGTCTTTCACACTCAGCCAGCACCCACGACACAATTCACTGCTATGTAAACTTTCTCCCCTCGACACCTTTCATCGATATGCCTTTTGGAAAGAGACGTTTGTAAAGCTTTGGTGAAAAGGCTGACTTCTGCAACAGATCGCCGCGTGTCGTATCCAAATGAAGGAATGAAGAATGGGCAATCTTGACAGAGACAATACGCGCCGTATCCGCCCGCATAAGTGATTTTGACAACGGGAGCATTGTTATAGCCTGGCACGTGGGAACGAGCGTCTCGCAAACGGAGACGCTGGTAAGCTGTCGACCTGATACTGTGCTGAGCGTGTCTGGCGAGTGAAATCGAGTGTAGCTGACTAGGCATCTCGACGTCCACCTCTCATCGCGTAATGCGGAGCGTGGAGGCTGACCCTCAACTAAGCAAGATGGCGACGATCCGTGGCAGACCCGACGACAGGGTATAATGCTGGTGCGAGGTGTTTCGGGCAACGCTGTTCAGCGCCCATTGTCGAACGTGAGCCGGCCGGAGTGGCCGAGCGGTTCTAGGCGCTTCAGTCCGGAACTGCGCGACTGCTACGGTCGCAGGTTCGAATCCTGCCTCGGGCATGGATGTGTGTGATGTCCTTAAGTTAGGTTTAAGTAGTTCTAAGTTAGAGGGGAATGATGACCTCATCAGTTAAATCCCATAGTGCTCACAAGGGAACCTCCCCATCGCAACCCCCTCAGATTTAGTTACAAGTTGGCACAGTGGATAGGCCTTGAAAAACGGAACACAGATCAATCGAGAAAACAGGAAGACGTTGTGTGGAACTATGAAAAAAATTAGCAAAATATAAAAACTGAGTAGTCCATGTGCAAGATAGGCAACATCTTGGACAACGTGGGCCAAGGAGCGCCGTGGTCCCGTGGTTAGCGTGAGCGGCTGCGGAGCGGGAGGTTCTTGGTTCAAGTCTTCCCTCGAGTGAAAACTTTAATTTTTTATTTTCAGACAATTATTATCTGTCCGTCCGTTATGTTTTCATCACTTTTTTGGGAGTGATTATCACATCCACAAGAAAACCTAAATCGGGCAAGGTAGAACAATCTTTTTACCCATTCGCCAAGTGTACAAGTTAGGTGGGTCAACAACATATTCCTGTCATGTGACGCACATGCCGTCACCAGTGCCGTATAGAATATATCAGACGTGTTTTCCTGTGGAGGAATCGGTTGACCTATGATCTTGCGATCAGATGTTTTCAGTTCCCATTCGAGAGGCACGTCCTTTCGTCTACTAATCGCACGGTTTTGCGGCGCCGTCGCAAAACTTATTACAGTGAATAGAGACGTCAATGAACGAACGGACAGATCATAACTTCGCGAAGATAAAAAAGAGTGAAGTTTTCACTCGAGGGAGGACTTGAACCAAGGACCTCTCATTGCGCAGCTGCTCACGCTAACTACGGGACCACGGCGCTCCTTAGCTCAGACGCTCCTTGATGATGCCTATCTTGCGCATGGACTACTCAGTTTGTATATTTTGCTTATCTTTTTCATAGTTCCACACAACTTCTTCCTGTTTTCTCGATTGATCTGTGTTCCGTTTTTCAAGGCCTATCAACTATGCCAACTTGTAACTAAATCTGAGGGGGGTGCGATGAGGAGGTGGCATTTTGTTCTTCATCAAACCTTGTTAACAGCTTTAACTCAGAACAAGTTTTCTATATGCATGTAATCAATAAACTGCATGTGTATTGTCATACTGTTATAGATAACATCAGAGAATTCGCATATACAGAACATGACTAATTTCTCTCTCATGTTAACTAATGTTTTAGCAACACTAAAAGACACCTTACGAAAATTGTGCACTGTATTATAAGAAATGAAATAAAACTACCGACGATAACCTTACGACGAAAGTCTGTTTCAATAAAACTGAGTGTCTGTACACAAGCGTGCCTCTATCGGCACGAATTAGTAAAATACTAATTACTTAGATTTCGATTGGTTCCGTGTTTGATTGGTATGCTGTGCCATACTCAAGTGGCATGCAAATGTGGCATTTCATAAATAAAGTTATGTATTCCTAGAAACCCAAAATTTGCTTGTCAGCAGCGGAAAGAGGCGTCGCCTGTTGTGCAGCATTGTAAGTTTTTAACGATTGTACTATGAGCCGAAAGTGTTTTCTTGAGATTTCCTTATCGATGTGTGATGTGACTGCTTGTAGCTTTTTCACAGAAGGGATAAAAACGTTACACCCAGCAAGAATGGGACCGCAAACCATAACAGACGCTTTCTCACAGGTTAGCACATTTCCACAGAACTTTGGAACAGGCACGCGTCTATGTTTCCTCTTACGAGATCAATAGGGTACTAGAATCCGTAAACAGCTATTTAAAAGACAAGATTAGATGCGATTTTCACGTGCAACGACTTTTCTGGGCTGAAAACCGTAAATTTACAATCTTTTGTTGCATCTCAAGCAATAATAACTCAGATTATTCAATGGAAATGACAGCAAATATCAAGTGAACTTTGAGGCTCAATTCCGTGCACACCAGGATCACAGAGTTGCCAAACATACCTTGCCTTGTTGCCAAATCTCACTTACATTAACAGCAGGAAGAAGACGAACCGATGTGATCCTACAGTGGGCTGGAAAGTAACCATAGCTGACGTCTCAAAGACGTGGCTGCTACGGCCTGGAATACGTAATCCGTCTGATTCACATTTCTGTAACTGGGTTTAGGGACTGGAGCGTAGTTACTAATAATACTCAGAACTGACTGCAAATTAAGCTTCATAAATCAGTAACTCTCATAGTTGTTTTTATATTTCTTTCGTAAGTGTACCCAACTCATTGACGAACGTTTTCGTGCCTCGCCGATAGTCGTGGAAAACAAACAAAAAAAAAAAGAATGTGTGTGTGTGTGTGTGTGTGTGAGAGAGAGAGAGAGAGAGAGAGAGAGACAGACAGAGAGAGAGAGAGAGAGAGAGAGAGAGAGAGGTAAAAATAAAAAAGAATGCGAGAGAGAGTAAAAAATTGTTGCAAAGTAACTGAATCATGGTATGTAAAGAAATCTTTCATTAAAATGACACTTTCCACATCATTACGAAATGTCGTATTCATGATCTATGTAACAAATATTAATCAAATTTAATCTAATCATATAATATTGATGACTAGTCATGAAGAGGCACTAATTACAGAAATTTTTGCCAATATCAGTAACCAAATCTAAACTTGAAAATAAAAGAGAACAGTTTTTGTAATAAACCGAGACTCCTATAAAGACCCTTTCGTCCCTGTTAACTAACCACGAAAGATGTGTAATATACCTCCATTCAGAAGGAACAAAGACTTGATGCATTTAAAGATTAAGCGCATGATGTGAAGTTCTGTGACGGAGATACGAACCCAACTCGCAATCGGATTGTTAACTAAGTAAAATCAAATGTTACGTATCGGTTTTTCTTAAAAGCTGCTAGATGTTTGAATCTAAAATAAGGATACAAATTTTTGTGCCTAAGCGATAATTGAACCGCACACCTACCGTTCTTCTTTATTATCCACGAACATAGCTTAGGTATCAATTGCTTGCTCACCAACAGTAAAATGTGTGCATGTTTGACCAGAAATAACGACACCTATTGCTACTGTTGGAAACACATGAACAGACATTAAAAATGCACGTTGATTTTCACTATCAGACTGGTGTGTACGTGATAGGGCTTGAAATGAAATTATTAATATTTTTTTACTGTCTCAAGATTCGGAACACATACTTACCTTTGGAGGAGACCGAGAGAAGATTGCAGTCTTGGGAAAAGGAACGAAATGATTGAACTATACTGTTCCGAAAGATTCAGATCCTCGAAAGAGGAGATACGGATTCGAATCAGAGTCCAGCACCAAATTTTTCAACGTCTCTAGTTCAATCAAAAACAAGAAAAATAAGAGCCCTGTTCCTTTAAATGGCTATCTGTTCATCAAATAAAATAAAACTTTCTAATGTAAGTAAGTTTACTGGCGACAGTATTTCTGTTTACCATGCCTTCCGCATATGTAATTTCCCAACGTAAACCGGCTCTGCCCAGCTGGTAATGAAGGAACATGATGTTTAATGCGGATTCTGGATTATAACGTCTTTCTCTCGAGGTTACCAGAGGTAAAGTAAATCTTTTTGTGCCTCTTAAAAGTAAATGCCTGAACCCATGCATTGCACCTGTGATAGTTCGTTCCACCAGAGCATTATGGCCACATTTTCCATCCCCAGGAGTATGCTGTAACGGATGATGTGCTTAGCTTACAAAATTAGTCACAGTGGAAAAAATGCGAGTCTATTAAATGGTTAAGTAGGAGAAATCTTCTGACGTGGAGATTATGCTACTCTCATGTAAGCTGGATGTAAAGACTCTTCTAGGCATCATAGCCTCGATGTGAAGACATTTTGAAATGTTCACTAATTCAGCAAATTTCTTAGTTCGAGAAAATCCACTGTGAGGTGTGAAGTTACCGGATAATTCGATTATTACTATCATTTTCTTCATACCGTTGCTGGAATACATGTGCTTGAAGATCTTTAATGCCTTTTGGTCATTATAGAAGTAGTTGCCCAAGAAGAGGTTCTTTCCTTATCTACGGAATCCTTTTCATGTTAATATCAAACATCAGCAATTACTCGCAGATTATATTAAAACTAAAGTAATTGATGAAGACGATACTTGATAACAAAAACGCGCTGCCTTTCTTAGTTTACTTGCGCCTAGAAATGGCTGTCGAATACTGCCAAACCAAAAGGCCAGGGATCTTACTACCTTCCGATATACGTCGCTGTCAGTTCTTCCACACGATTTGGTCGACGTGACCTGTTTCAAGTTGCGTATGGCAGAGAATGTTTTAGAAAATCAATTGTTTTCCTTTAGAATAAACGGAAAGATTTTCATTCTAAGCTATGCACGTTCAAAAATTTCGCATTATTAGTTCAAGTTTAATATTCGTTTCTATAATGTAGGAAAGTATTTCACAGTTGCAAAACCCGCATCTGACTCATTGACCTTACACTTAGTCGCTGACCATAAATTCTAGCTCAGAGTGGCACCAGTTTAAGTAAGCTAATGTAGCGAAGACTGTTTGCCAGTGTTCTTTCTCACCGGAAAATATGCAGTTCACTCATTGGGCTCCAGTAGTACACTGTAACAGTAATTTCTGTGTGTATGCAGTGCATACGGATTGTAGAATTTAGTGGTGCTCTCTCTTCCACTTCTGTATACAATATGCCTGACCTAAACGGGCCCTTTATCATTACAGGCCCTGGGCAGTGCAACATCATACTGACAACAGTAATGTGCTTATACTGACAGCCTCACTGTTCGTTTTAGCTGATTTTGTAATCATTGAAATAAAACAACATGACCTTCCAGTGGGAGACATTTCGTCCCCCTTTTCCTTGTGTGAAATTTGTCGGTATGTTTTTGACTTCCAACCAGCGAAATGCGGCAGAGTACGGCCAGTAAACGATTCACAAACCACGATTTAGTGCCGTTAAGACGATTTCTTTAAACATTGTCGTAGCTGAAGGAATTTAGTTTCTTCTTAAATCGTCTTACGGAGCAACGTTCACAGATATCTCAAATAGGAAAAGCTCTTTTTACAGGTACGAAGGTTGCAGGACAAACTTCCCACAGTTTGTGCAGGTTGATCTTTTCGTCTGATAGCACCGCGTAAGTATTTTGTCTAAGAGGTATCACAAGTACTGGTCCTGTATCTGTGGGAATCATTGGTTGAAAACGAGTGTAACACCAATGGTTACAGCACCGCCAAATATTCAAACTGGTTATTAACTTGTCTGAGTTCATCCACAAACTGAGGTGTATTTATAATACTGAAGCTAGACTGTGTATCCTTGACTTCTTTGAGTAGGCATTGGAAGATATTTACACACACGTATACAATACTATGAATACTTCGAACGCTGCAGCTAACGTTGCTCTCAAAACTAATTTTAGTAGATGGGAGGATACAAAGAAAAAATCAGACTCATGGGTGTGGACAGAAACTAAAGTGCAGATGGTGGCACTGTGCAGATCTGCGCTTTTTCATCTTCAGAAATAACGAAATGTGTGAGGTGATCCACATGAGTTCCAAAAGAAACCCGTTGGAATTCAACTACTCGATAAATAGTACAATTCTCAAGGCTGTCAATTCAACTAAGTACCTGGGTGTTAACATTACTAACAACTTCAGTCGGAAAGACCACATAGATAATATTGTGGGGAAGGCGAGCCAAAGGTTGCGCTTCATTGGCAGGTTACTTAGAAGATGCAACAAGTCAACTAAAAGACAGCTTACACTACACTCGTTCATCCTCTGTTAGAATATTGCTGCGTGGTGTGGGATCCTTACCAGGTGGGATTGACGGAGGACTTCGAAAGGGTGCAAAAAAGGGCAGCTCGGTTTGTATTATCACGTAATAGGGGAGAGAGTGTGGCAGATATGATACGCGAATTGGGGTGGAAGTCATTAAAGCAAAGACGTTTTTCGTCGCGGCGAGATCTATTTACGAAATTTCAGTCACCAACTTTCTCTGCCGAATGCGAAAATATTTTGTTGAGCCCAACCTACATAGGTAGGAATGATCATCAAAATAAAATAAGAGAAATCAGAGCTCGAACAGAAAGGTTTAGGTGTTCGTTTTTCCCGCGCGCTGTTCGGGAGTGAAATGGTAGAGAGATAGTATGACTGTGGTTCGATGAACCCTCTGCTAAGCAGTTAAATGTGAATTTCAGAGTAGTCATGTAGATGTAGATGTAGATGTGAATGTCATCCCACAATGCCATTATACCTTCTTCACTTGGCGTAACCAGAAGAGAACATAATCTGTTTCTCCTTATCAAAAATAATCAGCAGAAGTTGGAATTGAACCAGACCCTAAGTGCATGAACCTAGCATCAATCGAATAGACCACCACTTCTCTATCAATACTCTTTCTATCATAACAATGTTGCGCCACACTGGATGAGAATTCTGACACACAGGCTCCCTGTAGTGGTTTGCAGCATCTTCAGTACATTCATTTACTTGCTTGACCAAATCGCCATGAACTAAATGCCTCGGCTACCCAGTGCATACATTCGACTCTATTTTGTAATCATCGAAATAAAATCACGTATTTCACACCTACACAGAACTGGCAACCGTGTAGGATGCAGAAATTTAAATAGGAAGTGTTCCTTTCGACTTGAGCTACTCTATCGCATTATCGGTTTGCTGAAAACGTTGTGCAGTGCAAAAGAAAAGCTGTAGCTGTGTGTCTCTCAGAAGTCTAGATCCGGCCATATGCATTATCTCACAGCACTGTGCAATGCGTAAGTTCTAGAGGAATTGTTGTTGACTTCTGCAGGTGTTGTAGAAATGTGTCAGCTAATAGCGTAACAGTAAGCGTCATGCACTGTTGGTAAGACGTTGCGAGTTCGGACACATTCAGTGCTACATTTTTTAAAACGCAATACTGCTGTCTGCTGAAGTTATCGATCTAATGGAACTTTGAACATAATTCCCTTCGCTTCTCAACCCAAAATAGACGCATGTGGAAAAAGGGCTAACTTCTACGACATTTTGTTCTTTTCAGGTTTAATAGATGGCCAGCCTGCAGATGCATCTCGAAACTTTTGTATTATGTATGGGGAGAGGTTCGTTCCGTTCATACTTACCACCCTGTCATGTGAGTCTTATGTGAAGAACAATACTGAAATTCGTATCGTTGACGGTCGATTCGAATTTCTTCAGAGGCGATTGTATTGTGAAGCAGCTTGACAGTCAGAAAGCCGAGATCTGTTACCATTAACACAACTTACAGAGTCGAGCTACCAAGAAGACTTGAAGTGTAAAGGTTTTTCTTCCGATTTCGTTACAGAAATTTTTCTGGAAATTCGTAGCTCCATAAAATAAATCAGAAAAAAGCTCGCACACACTGGCCTCTACCATGGTTAGAACTGACAATTGACCGAGCCGTTGCGACACGAGACACGCTGTACCAAGGGGCTACGGACACACTGCTGCCAGCATGCCACTCTCATCATGGTATTGGTCGCTCAGCCTCATAACACATTGCGAGAGATAATAAAAGTTCTCACTTATGTGAAGGATAGCATTTCTTTAGCCAAAAAACTGAATTTTCAGTCTCAGTGTCTTAGTTTACATGAGGATTATATAGCACGAGTCATTCAAATGGAAAGGGAATACCAAGCGAATTTAGCGAGTCAGTTCGGTACCATACGTGGAAGTGATTGCACTGTCACAGTGTTGCCAAATGTTTGTGACGGTGTTGCCAATTCTCAGCTGCGCTAGGAACAGCTCTGTAGCGGTATGCGAGGAGAATCCCGTGCTCGTGTCACAGGGGGATGTGGAGAGGAGGCGCTGGTTTGGTTAATATGCAGCGTTTTCTCCTACCAGTTGTGTCAAACATTCAGGTGTATAATCTTCCAAAATGATTACGGTTTCCCACAAAATATATACGAATGAAACACTTACCTTGATACTTTGTGACAAAAGATTGTTTCAGTACAATAAAAAGTTTTGGAAATCAACTTTGCCCGTCTGTCACAAAAAGTAAGATAACAAACACTATGCACCTCGAAATCGATTGCATGTATGTGCAGTCTTGTGATCATACAGGTAGAATTTCATCAATTGCACGAGAATGTGGAAAAATATTGGTGCCAATGGAAGCTGTAAGAAACACAGTTAACTAATTATTCTGTGCCATGTAATAATCAATTCATTTGAAAATTCAGAAGATAAGAAACTAAAAATCATGCCCATGAAGACAGAAAGTAAAGTGCAGATCTGCGCGTTTTTACCTTCAGATCTATACAAATAATGTATACAAATCAGCGTATGCATTGCTTTCATAATGTTTCCATATTGTTTAGTCTCCTAATGATGAACTAGATCCACACCCATGAGTCTGATTGTTTCTTTGTATCCTTCCATCTACTATCTTTGTGTGTTACTGCTCGGTGTCCAAAAAGCAATATATTATGCCTGCTCCCATGAGATATTAGAACGAGGTCCAAAGAGGGCTAACGAATTATAATCAAAATACGCTGAGACGCCAGTTTGTCTGCCACCTACCACACCATACAGCAATCTTTTCTAAATCGCTTTGCAACTGATACTGGTCTTCGGACGACCTCACTAGACGCTAAATTACAGCATCATCTGCGAACAACATAAGAGAACTGCTCAGATTGTCACCCAGGTCATTTATATAGATCAGGAACAGCAGAGGTCCCAGGACGCTTTCCTGGGGAACATCTGATATCACTTCAGTTTTACTCGATGATTTGCCGTCTATTACTACAAACTGCGACCTTCCTGACAGAAAATCACGAATCCAGTCGCACAACTGAGACGATACCCCATAGGCCCGCAGATTGATTAGAAGTCGCTTGTGAGGAACGGTGTCAAAAGCTTTCCGGAAATCTAGAAATACGGAATCAACTTGAGATCCCCTGTCGATAGCGGCCATTACTTCGTGCGAATAAAGAGCTAGCTGCGTTGCACAAGAACGATGTTTTCTGAAACCATCCTGATTACGTATCAATAGATCGTTCCCTTCGAGGTGATTCATAATGTTTGAATACAGTATATGCTCCAAAACCCTACTGCAAACCGACGTCAATGATATAGGTTTGTAGTTCGATGGATTACTCCTACTACCCTTCTTAAACACTGGTGGGACCTGCGCAATTCTCCAATCTGTAGGTACAGATCTATCGGTGAGCGAGCGGTTGTATATGACTGCTAAGCAGGGAGCTATTGCATCAGCGTAATCTGAAAGGAACCGAATCGGTATACAATCTTGACCTGAAGACTTGTCCGTATCAAGCGATTTGAGTTGCTTCGCAATCCCTAAGGTATCTACTTGTAAGAAACTCATGCTAGCAGCTGTTCGTGTTTCAAATTCTGGAATATTCCATTCGTCTTCCCTGGTGAAGAAATTTCGGAAAACTGCGTTCAATAACTCCGCTTTAGCGGCACAGTCGTCGGTAACAGTACCATCGGCACTGCGCAGCGAAGGTATTGACTGCGTCTTGCCGCTTGTGTACTTTACATACGACCAGAATTTCTTCGGATTTTCTGCCAAATTTCGAGACAATGTTTCGTTGTGGAACCTATCGCATTGAAGTCCGTGCCAAATTTCACGCGTCTGTACATTTTAGCCAATCTTCGGGATTTCGCGTTCTTCTGAACTTCGCATGCTTTTTCCGTTGCCTCTGCAATAGCGTTCGGACCTGATTTGTGTACCATGGGGGATCAGTTCCATATCTTACCAATTTATGAGGTATGAATCTCTCAATAGCTGTTGCTACTATATCTTTGAATTTGAGCCACATCTCGTCTACATTTACATAGTCAGTTCGGAAGGAACGGAGATTGTCTCTTAGGAAAGCTTCTAGTGACACTTTATCCGCTTTTTTAAATAAAATTATTTTGCGTTTGTTTCTGGTGGATTTGGAAGAAACGGTATTGAGCCTAGCTACAACGACCTTGTGATCACTAATCCCTGTATGAGTCATGATGGTCTCTATCAGCTCTGGATTGTTTGTGGCTAAGAGGTCAAGTGTGTTTTCGCAACCATTTACAATTCGCGTGGGTTCGTGGACTAACTGGTCGAAATAATTTTCGGAGAAAGCATTTAGGACAATCTCGGAAGATGTTTTCTTCCTACCACCGGTTTTGAACAAGTAGTTTTGCCAACATATCGAGGGAAGGTTGAAGTCCCCACCAACTATAACCGTATGAGTGGGGTATTTATTTGTTGCGAGACTCAAATTTTCTCTGAACTGTTCAGCAACTATATCATCGGAGTCTGGGGGCCGGTAGAAGGAGCCAATTATTAACTTAGTTCAGGTGTTAAGTATAACCTCCACCCATACCAATTCGCACGGAGTATCTGCTTCGACTTCACTACAAGATAAACCACTACTGACAGACACAAACACTCCACCACCAATTCTGCGTAATCTATATTTCCTGAACACCGTCTGAGACTTCGTAAAAATTTCTGCAGAACTTATTTCAGGCTTAGGCAGCTTTCTGTACCTATAACGATTTCAGCTTCTGTGCTTTCTATTAGCGCTTGAAGCTCAGGGACTTTCCCAGCACAACTACAACAATTTACAACTACAATTCCGACTGTTCCTTGATCCAAGCACGTCCTGTATTTGCCATGCACCCTTTGAGATTGCAGCCCACCCCGTACTTTCTCGAGGCCTCCTAACCTAAAAAACCGCCCAGTCCACGCCACACAGCCTCCGCTACCCGTGTAGCCGCCAGCTGAGTGTAGTGAACTCCTGACCTATTCAGCGGAACCCGAAACCCCACCACCCTATGGCGCAAGTCAAGGAATCTGCAGCCAACACGGTCGCAAAACCGTCTGACCCTCCACCCGGCTCTGCACCAAAGGTCCGCAGTCGGTTCTGTCAACGATGCTGCAGATGGTGAGCTCTGCCTTCATCTCGTAAGCAAGACCGGCAGCCTTCACCAAATCAGATAGCCGCTGGAATCCAGAGAGAATTTACTCAGATTCAAAGCGACATACGTCATTAGTGCCGACATGTGCCACCACCTTCAGCTGGCTGCACCCTGTGCTCTTCATGGCATCCGGAAGGACCCTTTCCACATCAGGAATGACTCCACCCGGAATGCACACGGAGTGCACACTGGATTTCTTCCCCTCCTTAGCCGCCATATCCCTAAGGGGCCCCATTAAGCGCCTAACATTGGAGCTCCCAACTACCAATAAGCCCATCCTTTGTGACTGCCCGGACCTTGAAGGCTGAGAATCATCCTCTGAAACAGGGCAGGCAGCTGCATCTGACTCAGCCAGAGACAGTGCCTGAAACATGATTTTCAGACGCTTTCTGATCAGCCTCCGGGGATGTCTTTCGCTGCCTGCCACGCCTTGGAACGACCTCCCAACCAACCACAGGCGAGGGCTCAGCCCCACTGTGGGCAGCAGCCGGGGCAACCACAGCGGCAGACCGATCTGGGGACAGACGGGACGAGGTTGACATCCCCGTGATACCAAAGTCCGGCTCCCACAGTGGTGCCCATTGGCAACAGCCTCAAGCTGCGCGACAGAAGTCAGCGCCGCTTGCAGCTGTGAGCAAAGGGATGCCAACTCAGCCCTCATCCAAACACAGCAATCACAGTCCCTGTCCATTCTAATCGATGTCGAACAACAGTTACTGAAACACGAGTCCGTGCCTAGATAACGCAAATAATGTATTAACGTACTTGTATAAATGCCTAACGACTGCGCTACAATCTGCCTGAATTTACGATTACAGTAACTAAATCTCGAAATTACACCTCCTATACGAAACTCACACGCAATTTAAATAAGAATCTACGAAGCAAACACTAAAGCGCGATGCTACACCTATCAAATACTATAATACGCCCGAAATTTATGAATTAAACAATGCAAGTACCCAAAAACACGCAAAGAAATTAAGAATTAAACTATGTAACAAATAAGTAAGCTAGGGGTATACGACTTGCTGCTGCAGCTGCTTATCCAACGGTGGCAGGGAGCACACATTAAACATGATATTACTTCTCTACCAAGTAGACGTTAGGTTGAACCACAATAAACTCAGGAGTACAGACACGTAGGAACTCTATCAGAAGTAACCTGTCTTATACTGGCTATTTATTTCTAGTGCCGAAACAAACGCTATGTAGGGTTACAGGACATTTATTCCATCTTTTATTTGAGCTTCTGTATGTCGATAACATTGGTTCAGAACTGGGAATGCAACCCAGACCACCCTTAACGCGGAATTTGATCCCTTCGTGACAATACAGCTCGACTGAAATTTGTTGTTTGTTCAAAACTGCAGATTCCTCAAGATCTTCACATATTGCGAGTGAAAGGGTTCGAATCCTGGCCCAGCACTAAAGCTTTCATTATGATTATCAAGCTCTAGCATGAGAACACCTATCTGCTGGTGGATAATAATTTTGATTTTTAATGTATTTTCATTCGTTGTCAACACTAACGATATCTGAAGTTTTTGAGTCCCAGTGAGACACAGGACTGTTTGCGAGATCACTGTAAGTTCAAGGATGTTATTCCGAGCTGCTGGTCGAGAAAAATTCGGTAGCTGACGTCTCTTTGTGATCAGTTAAAAAAAATGGTTCAAATGGGTCTGAGTACTATGGGACTTCTAAGGTCATCAGTCCCCTAGAACTTAGAACTACTTAAACCTAACTAACCTAAGGACATCACACACATCCATGCCCGAGGCAGCATTCGAACATGCGGCCGTAGCGGTCGCGCGGTTCCAGACTGTAGAGCCTAGAACCGCTCGGCCACTATGACCGGCTTTGTGTGCAGTCAACAACGATATGTGTGGGGTTCGATTCCCAGTCAGCACTGAACTCTTCGTCATATTATTTCTAGTTCAAACTTGCTCACATGTCGCTGCTGGTGTAGCAAACCCATTTTTAACGTTGGTTTTCTCTAGAATATAACAGCCATAGGTGCCACATTGGAGATCTGGGAAAAAATAAATGAATGTTTCGTCTCGTCATTTCAGTTAAAACATCTAGCTACTGCCGAGAAAATCCGAAATGTCACGGTTGATTGTGCTTCGATGACAATCCAATTAGGTTCTGGGTTCGAATCCCTGTCCAACACAAAGCTTTACCTCAGGGCATTTCAAGTAAGTAACTTGTGAAGAAGCAATATTTAACATTTCTCGTAGTTCGTTAACAAGGACAATAGATGCTGGGTAGGAATTCGCGCCCGTTAAAAGTTTACGTTATGTAATTTAAAGTTGATATTTGCTAACTGACACTGTCTAAAATCGAGGTATATCACTATCTGCATACCTAGTCAGGAATGACTATTAGTTTCCGTTAGTCACAAGATCTTTGCTTAGTCTGCATGACCTGGGTTTGAATCCATATGCAGAACGAGACGGTTCGTCGTGTCATTTGAAGTTCATTGAAGTTCATACATATTCTCAAGTAGCTGCTCGTGAATAACTTAAATTATTAAAATCATTTTGTATTCAATAATTAGTACGGTATGTTACTTTGAAGAGAAAATCATGAATACGACGAACTTACTACGTGAATTACCTATCTGACGTAATAATGAGAGTGTTAACATTTCAGGTGTGTCATCTATTGTAATAAATGTGAGCTTACAAGCCTTAAGGACTATGTTATCTGTGATAAGATGTTCCTTGATATTTTCAGAACCTTGGTATTACTTTACATCTTGAGCAGCGTTTCCTAGTGGTGACTCGTTGGAACCATTTTCAATAGTCAAACGACTGTACCGCGGAGCGATTAGAGGACCTGCTAGACAGCTGCGTTATGTGGGTTGCATTCGAATCAGGCGAAATGCAATTCAGGTCGTTCGAATACTTTTGAGCACGACTGTACATCTGTTTTTATTTCGAAAGGCTGTGAGATTTCTCCAATAAATTTAACTTGACAGACTTATCTGCAAGTGAATGTTTCACGGATTGGGTCTGCCAGTTTAAACTTTACACCAAGTCCTCGAATTATTTTATCTATTCTTTCTCTGTCAACAGAATGAAAAGCGCTTTTGGAATCCACAATTCTACTGTTAGTATTATTATTATTATTATTATTATTATTATTATTATTATTATTAAAATACCAGTACAGTTTCGTATCGCTATAAGAACTTTACAAAAACTGAAATGTGGAAAAAAACTTAACACTAACCTGGTATATGTGGTGGCCCAACAATGCTGCTAGTGAAAAACACAACCGCTCCAAAAAAAGTTTGCAACTGTTACAGGGGCTTAACTGCGCTCAGTCTTGAGGGTGACGGCGCTAGTACCCACTGGCAGTAGCCCCCGTCCTCTATGCCTGCTTCATGTCCACCCCATTGCCAACTCAGTTCAACAAAACGTCCCCACACGTTGTTCCTTACAACAATAGCACGTTTAGACCGAAAAATTTGTATGCATTCTCAACTCTTTTGAAACACAGGCTACTTTCTGCTTATCCCCTTAACCTCTATATCATCTTTAAGGACTAGATTGAAATTGTGTGTCGATTCTTTTTTGTACCCACTGTTTACCCCTCTCCTGATGAATTCTCTGTCACAGACTTGGCAAAAAAAACTTTTGCACTTGTCCATTTCGTTCTACATGTTCAATCAAATGCTGTTCGAGATTGATTTTGACCTGGGTGAAGACGAGTGATTCTCATTTCTTATCCGCTGAGTGATTTGAAAAACAGTGGTGCCAGCTGAGTCTGTCAATAGATCGGATTTCACAAGGCATGGCCTACACTGTTCGATAGGTATAGGAAGGAGAGGTCGGCAAAGCTTATGTGTGACAGTGTAGAGCGGGGGGATCACTCATGGGGAAACTCATGTAGTAGTTCTTCTTACAACTGCATCTTCTTTAGACTTTAGTCAGGTTATACGTATCCCTGATTATGGGAAGACTCCCTAATAAAAGATCCACCTTCAGAAATGTCTAATATCTCAATAATGAAGGAATTAGCATATTTAATCAAATGTAAGAGATATTAGAAATAAAGTTAGTGAACTGTTTAATAGATGTTGACTCTGACATTATTGGTATTTCAGTGCACCACCTAAATAATGTGACGATTCAGAAGCTTCCTTTTCCACGATACAGATTAGCCGGCTATTTTTCAAGGAGATCTTCAAGAAATGGAGGAGTGGGAAAATACGTATGAGTCTATTGGCGTATCAAAGCACTGCAATGAATAGGTCTTTCGATGTTGTTCAGGAGCAGCTGAATTTAGTGAAAATAAGCAATTAATTAGAGTTCCTTTAGGCCCCCTAATTCTCATGTCAGGACATTTTTGTCCAGCACAATCAATGACAACAGTATTGTTCGATTTTCATTACTAGAGGGGCATTCCGTTAGTAAGAGGGTGCACAAATTTCAAGCCTAAAAGAAATTTTTGCGCACATATACAGACACACCATGTTAAGTATAAACGCAAACTACAGTGACGGGAAAACATCGCAACACCAAAAAGTTTTGGGTCAGAGGAATGCACGCAACGGGACCTCTGGCTCGGAGCTGTCCTTGAAGTAACCGATTCATTGCATTACAACAGCGGTGTGTGAACGACCGTTATCCTGTTGGAAAACATCCCCTGTAATGTTGTTCGTGAATAGCAACACAACAGGTCAAAGCACAAGATGCACGTACATTCTGCAGTTAGCGTGCATGGGATAACCAAGAGAGTGCTCTTGCTGTCATACGAAATCGCACTGCAGTCCCTGAGCCCAGATGTAGGTCCAGTGCATCTAGCACGCAGATATGTTGGTTTCATGACCTCAACTGGCCTCCTTCTAACCAACACAGGGCCATAACTGACCCCGAGGCAGAACTGGCTTTCATCAGACCTCCTATCTGTCCTCCAATGAGCTCTCGATTGACACCATTGAAGTCGCAAATGGCAAAAGTTTGGGATCAGTGGAATGCACGTTACAGCGCATCTGGTTCGCAGCTGGCCTTGAAATAACCGATTTTTAACAGTTCGTTAAGAACAGTTCGTTAAGAAAAATTCGGAGTAGGTATTAAAATCCATGGAGAAGAAATAAAAACTTTGAGGTTCGCCGATGACATTGTAATTCTGTCAGAGACAGCAAAGGACTTGGAAGAGCAGTTCAATGCAATGGACAGTGTCTTGAAAGGAGGATATAAGATGAACGTCAACAAAAGCAAAACGAGGATAATGGAATGTAGTCGAATTAAGTCGGGTGATGGTGAGGGAATTAGATTAGGAAATGAGACACTTAAAGTAGTAAAGGAGTTTTGCTATTTGGGGAGCAAGATAACCGATGATGGTCGAAGTAGAGAGGATATAAAATGTAGACTGGCAATGGCAAGGAAAGCGTTTCTGAAGAAGAGAAATTTGTTAACATGGAGTATAGATTTAAGTGTGAGGAAGTCGTTTCTGAAAGTATTTGTATGGAGTGTAGCCATGTATGGAAGTGAAACATCGACGATAAATAGTTTTGTCAAGAAGAGAATAGAAGCTTTCGAAATGTGCTGCTACAGAAGAATGCTGAAGATTAGATGGGTAGATCACATAACTAATGAGAAGGTATTGAATAGAATTGGGGAGAAGAGGAGTTTGTGGCACAACTTGACAAGAAGAAGGGACCGGTTGGTAGGACATGTTCTGAGGCATCAAGGGATCACAAATTTAGCATTGGAGGGCAGCGTGGAGGGAAAAAATCATAGAGGGAGAGCAAGAGATGAATACACTAAGCAGACTCAGAAGGACGTAGGTTGCAGTAAGTACTGGGAGATGAAGAAGCTTGCACAGGATAGAGTAGCACGGAGAGCTGCATCAAACCAGTCTCAGGACTGAAGACCACAACAACAACAGTTCGTTGTGCTACTGTGGTGCCAACTGCTGCAGATGCAGCGTGATGCCCAGGCTCACACGACGGTCTCCCCTTTCGGTGGTGACAGGTGCCCGTCCGGAGTCCCGTCTTCCTTCGATTTTACATTTTCGCCGCGCGGGATTAGCCGAGCGGTTTGAGGCGCTGCAGTCATGTACTATGCGGCTGGTCCCGGAGGAGGTTCAAGTCCTCCCTCGGGCATGGGTGTGTGTGTTTGTCCTTAGGATAATTTAGGTTAAGTAGTGTGTAAGCTTAGGGACTCATGACCTTAGCAGCTGAGTCTCATAAGATTTCACACACTTTTGTTTTTGTACACTTTCTTGACCGCCGCTGCCAGCACAGAGGCAACATCCAGCTTCTCGTAGCTCTGTTACACAACCTCACTCAAACTCACTGAGGTTTTGATAATGTCGTCCTTGTTGTCTTAAAAGCATTCTTGACTAACATCGTCTCACCACGTCCAATCTCAAAGGTAACTAACGCTCACGATCGTTACAGCGTGTGTTTAAAGCAAACGTGTTAGCGTCGTCCTAGTGACGCTACAAGGGCACCCTTATGCAAGTGGGGTGAACTGTTCAATAGACATCGTTTTCAGGTTTAGAAACACGCCTACTAATCTTTAGTTTATACTTATATGGATATGGTGTTTCTTCTTTCGGACATCCTGCAACCGTCTAGAACGAAATTAGAATTATATTAATACCGTCAGCTGCGAACGGGCGTTGATATAGATCAACGGGGACGGATGAAAATGTGTGACCGGACCGGGACTCGAACCCGGGAGCTCCTGGTTACATGGCAGACGCTCTATCCATCTTTTTTTTAAAGGTCACGCTGACCACTTTTTCTTTTTTTTCTTTTTTTTGTTATTTTATTTTCTTGCTTTGTTTTGCTCTACCAACTTTTTTTTTAGAAAGCCCCTTAATAAAATGGAACTAAAAAAAAAGAAAAAAGAAAGAAAAACCAAAGTGCCACCGCCACTTTTCATCCTATAACAAAAAAAAATCTGGTCCACTTCAGGCGATCCATCTGAGCCACCGAGGGCACAGATGATAGTACGACTCATTACTCGTGGAAGACATTCTTCCAAGTGCCGTAAGAGTTCGGGGAATATGTGTCCGAAAGAACAGACCCTCGGTGGCTCAGATGGATGGGCATTCCGCCGCCGCCGACCGTGCTGTGCGGACGTGCGGAGAGGCTGTTGCGGTGTTTACATCGTCGCTGCGAGCGGCCGGCGCTGTGTGGTGAGTGCGCGCTTTCTGCGTTAGTCATAGTCCACGAGCACATTTCTAGAATGACATAATGGAACAGACAACGCGACGCGATACTTTTAAGTTGATTTTCGATCCGAACTACGCCCGACCGAAATCTTACGAAGTTGAGGCATTTATCGAAGAAACTTTTCAGATCAAAGTGGATGAACTGATTGGAATTCACCTGTCTATTGTCAGTCCGACTGTGTTCCTTAAGTTATCCAGTTCTGACAAGTGCGACCAAATTGTAGAAGCATGTGGTGGGGTGGCAAAATTCAAACATTCAGACGGACACATGGGGCAGGTCACGGTTTCGCGTGCCGGAATGGGAATAAGATCGGTTCGAATCTTTGAGCTCCCCTTTGAAATAACGCCCGAGGAGATTAACAACAAACTGAGAGACTATGACGCCATTATCAGCAATGTCGCCGAAAAATGGTCTAGCTTGCACAAGTATCCAGTATCAAATGGAGTCAGGCAAGTTAAGATTGACATGCTGAAACATATCCCATCGTATCTCTGGATTGGTGGATATCGAGCGATCATCATTTACGATGGCCAGCTGAGAACCTGCTCGGGTTGTGGTTCGACCCAACACGTCCGCGCGCAGTGTGTCCAACGGCGTGTGACGCAACTGCCGACTGGGGAGCGAGACCCGCCTAGTCAGATGGCCACGCTACCCGTGACGTACGCCGCCACAATTCGCAGTGACGTCGCCCCAGACATGTGTTTCGACAGGGCGGTAGTTGCTTATGCCGACGTTCCCGATGGTAACGTAGCCAAGGATACTAGCAGCACAGAAGCTACAGGTCCAGCACACTCACAAGACGAGGAAACTGACAGGTGTGCAGAACAAGACCAGGCTAAGACGGCAGAAGAAGACATGTGCAAACCACTTGAAGAAGTCGGGCAACACAAAGAGGACACGGTTGCAACATCGGAGGATAATGACCAGCAGCCTACAACTGTTTCACCAAAGAAACGGAAGAAACGTCGAATAGCCCGTCAGGGAGCAGCAGAAATCGCACCAATCCTGCGTGAAAAGGCGAAACAGATAGGGCAAGAACTGGCGGAGACGACACAAGCAGCTCCTCTGGAAGATCGAACAACAAAGAAGAAGACCCGAAATGAGGACACTGAACCCGACCGTGGAATCCACATTCCAGACGGTACAGCTAGTCCGAAGGACCCTCCACCTGTACCAAAAACGGACACGCGGGAAGTTACGTGCACGCGAGATTGGGCGGATGACATGGAGGAGCAAAGCCATGATGCAGAGATGGCTGACATACCACAACGTTCAGGACGGACGGCACCCGACCGTCGACAAGATGTGTCCACCCGGCAACAAACCACCATCAAAGACGCTCGTGCAGCAGATGATGATGCCGACTTCTTCTAAGTAGAGCAAACATCCACTTTACCTGGCAAACAGTATCCCACCTGACACGGTATAGTCGACATGACGTCCTTGCAGGCGTACATAACTGCGACCTTGAATATAAATAAAATTAACAGCACCCTCAATCTGATAAATCTCCAAGATTTTCTGTTCGCCGCTGATGTTGACATCTTAACGCTGCAAGAAGTAACGGCTATCCGTTTGGACGACATCACTGGCTACAACGCCGTCATCAATCCTGGCAATGACAATGGCCTCGGCACAGCGATTATGACTAAAGAGGGGATCCTACTTACAGACGTGGCGAAACTGCCGAAAAGTAGAGGTCTCGCTGTCACGATAAACAACACCAGGTTTATCAGACGTATATGCCCCGTCAGGAACCGGAAACAAGCGCCGCAGGGCCGAATTTTTCAAGGAGGACATCGCCCCCCTTTTCGCGGTGCGATTTGAACAAATAATATTTGCGGGTGACTTTAATTGCGTGCTGAGCCCCAAAGATCAGACGCCAAATTTTGGTTGGCTCTGGGCACTTTGGGACTTAGCTTCTGAGGTCATCAGTCCCCTAGAACTTAGACCTACTTAAACCTCACTAACCTAAGGACATCACACACATCCATGCCCGAGGCAGGATTCGAAACTGCGACCGTAGCGGTCGCGCGGTTCCAGACTGTAGCGCCTAGAACCGCTCGGCCACCCTGGCCGGTAGACGCCAACTTTTAACAAATCTCTGGAGCTGGAGAACATCGTCAGAGACTTCCATCTGTTTGATACTTGGGAACTAAAACATGGTGATAAGCTAGGTTTCACCTATATCACCAGCCATTCTGCCAGTCGTATCGACAGGATTTATGCAACATCCAATTTAAGGAGACACGTTTTACAGTCCGAGCTATGGCCCACTATTTTCTCTGATCATATCGCGGACATATGTACGATAAATTTAGAGAAACAAGGAACTTACAGGGCGAGAGGTCAGTGGAAGCTAAACGTTGCTCATTTTTCGGATCCTGCATGTCACGCCGTCTTGCACACCACTTGGGCAGAATTTGAAAGGAAGTTCCACTTGTACGGTACGGCGCTGAATTGGTGGCTAAACTGCGCGGAGCCCGCAATAATAAAGACAATGAAAACTTACTCCCGTGAAAAAGTCGCCTGGCGGAAGCGGACATTAGACTTTTACTTCAGCTGTCTGAGAGACTTGTGCTTTCGGGATGCAACAGTCATAACAAATTATGGGCAAATCAACAGAATAAAAGCAAAATTGCTCACCCTGCAGAGACACCATCTCGAAGGCAGTAAAATACGAACGCGTTTGCAGAACGGTACACGACAAGAAACAACATCGATGTACCACATCCTCCAAGAGAACAAAAGACAAAAACGGAAAATTCTGACGGTACTCAAAACTTCAGACGGGAGACTCTTGACAGATCAAGCTGCAATACGAGACGAGATCCATCGACACTTTAGTGAATTGCTGGCCAATGCACAGACAGATGTAACAGCACAGCAAGCTCTCACTGCTAGAACGACAGAGCGACTCACTCCAGAAGAAGCTGATGTGCTCGCAGCAAGAATAACGGACGAAGACGTCGAAGATGCCATCTCGAGGTGCCCAAAGAATAAATCACCTGGACCAGATGGGCTACCCGCTGAATTTTATCAAACTTTTCGCGAACAGATAATTGCTAAATTGACACTCGTCTGCAATGAAATACTAAATGCCGACACTGACCTTCCGAAGGAATTCTGTGAAGGTACAGTGGTCTTAGTCCCCAAAACACCAGGAGGCAAAACCATGGAGAATCTTCAATCCGTAACGCTTCTCAATAGTGATAATAAAATCTTCGCCCGTATCATGATGCAAAGGTTTAATTCAGTTATTCGTATAGTGACAGGAGCGTACCAGACAAGTGTGGGAAAGGATAAATCGATATTTCAGACCTTATGCGACTACAGAGACATTATAGCGATATCGGAAGCCTGCAACATTCGCTGTGCTCTGATGTCGCTTGACTTTGAAAAAGCTTTTGATAAAGTTAATCATTCGTACCTGTTCCGGTGTATGACATCCATGCACTTCCCACAGAAAATTATAGCCTCCGTGAAAAACATATTGACGAATAGCACGTCAAGAATCAGTGTCAACTGACAACTCAGTCACCCGATCAATATTCAGAGTTCGGTAAGACAAGGTTGTCCCATGTCCATGACGCTTTTCGCGATTGCGCTTGAACCTCTCTTAGTATCCCTGACTCGGCAACTCCGTGGACTACACATACACGGACAGAAAATCATATGTCAAGCCTACGCGGACGATGTGGGGGTACTTGTGACTGACGAAAGCGAGGTGGAAACAGTACTTGAA
This sequence comes from Schistocerca serialis cubense, assembly GCF_023864345.2. Classification (NCBI taxonomy): domain Eukaryota; kingdom Metazoa; phylum Arthropoda; class Insecta; order Orthoptera; family Acrididae; genus Schistocerca; species Schistocerca serialis. The sequence continues at coordinate 466,420,222 of NC_064646.1, read as the reverse complement.
GTTGTGGCGACCTACGAACTGGCGTCAGGAGCTAAACTCAACCGCAATAAATCTGGTATTATGAATCTTGGTCGGGGTATAGAGATCAGAGCCGCTGGACGTATCAACACTGTGGAAAAAATAAAATGCCTTGGAATAGAATATACGAGTAATATCCACCGCACGGCCGCTCTCAATTATAGAAAATTACTTGCCACATTACGAGCAAGCATAAAACAACACAGCTTGCGCAATTTAAATGCAATACGAAAAGTGCAACTAACCAATACCTATATAACCTCCAAAGTAAACTATGTTGCTCAAGTGCTGCCTCTACCACGAACCATAGCACATCAAATGCAAGCAGCGCTTGGTTATTTTGTCAGCAGAGGTCAGATATTTAAGGTTTCATATGATACCTTGACGCTACCGACACGCAATGGAGGGCTACATCTGACAGGCATCTACCTTAAAGCGCAAGCGCTATACGTTAGCAAAACTTATAAACAGTGGCAACGATCACCGCGGACCTTAGTGGCTCATCTCTTACGTGAAATCACCCGAGTCAGCAGAGATCCACCAATCGATGTGCATCACATCTCCCACGAGCTGTACCACTATATACATTTTCTTGTGGAATACAGCTATCTACGCCATAGAATACCGGAGAAAGACATATATCGGGTTAAGGAGGTTTACAACACCTTGCTGGAAGGAAAATTGCGCAATCGAATAGAAAACAAGTTTCGACATTATAACTGGAAAAACATATCTGACCCCCACTACCATCCAATGTGCGATCGACGTGGTACCTCGCAGTCAATACAAAAATCCCCAACAACTCTAAATTGCACGCGATACGTCTGGCACACACACCAAATTGTCCCAGCTGCAATGTCGTCGACACTGAAGAACATCGCTTCGTCTGTGACGATGTAAAAGACGTGTGGAATCGCTTCAGGCAAAAACTAGCACATGTGCTCCGCACGTCACCTAACACGATTACACCGACATACGTCCTTCTGCCTGATGACGTGCTATATCCTAACACTAAAAGAAGGTCAGCCAACTGGCTCAAAGGACTGACAGTCCATTACATATCAACGGCTATGACGAAGAGTGAAGCAGATTATTGGATGTACCTGATGACAGAACATCAAAAGCTCGAACAACGAAAGAAATACAAAGAAAATTAAGCAAATTTCTTGAACCGAACATTGTCTTACTGACAGAGCTGAAGAACGATCAAACGATATTTTGTTCAATATCAGGATTCCTTTTTTTTCTTTATGAAATTATCTATTAAGTTTCTCATTCATTTCACGCCAACAAGGTGGCTATTTCGTTTACTCTTTGCCTTCCTGTAGCAACACTAAGAGGTTGCTGACGCAAACATGAGACGCCAGCAGGCTGAAGTACGCCTGGCTCTCCTATAAAAATCGCTCTCGCACAATGATGGAAGAATGTAGCGGACCTTTTTTCTTTCCACAACCCCAAAAGAAGGGATTTTGTTTACTTGTATACATTTACTTCGTTGGTCAACTATCTCTTATGGAACAAACATAGCACAGAAGCTAGCCGAAGAAGGCACAAATGGTGAGCGGAAGGACGGGCTGTAGGGGAGGAAGGAGGCCCGAATAAAAAAGAAAAAAAAACAAGAAAAAAAAAGAAAAAGAAAAAGATGGATAGAGCGTCTGTCATGTAAGCAGGAGATCCCGGGTTCGAGTCCCGGTCGGGGCACACATTTTCACCTGTCGCCGTTGATCTATATCAACGCCCGTTCGCAGCTGACGGTATTAATATAATTCTAATCTGTAGTTTATGTTACATACCTCCTTTTCGGTGTTGCACTTTTTTCCTCCGTGATTGTACTCAGAAAAATTAAGCCCGTGGCAATCGAAACTTCTTAAACCTCATTTTTTAAACCTTGTCACAGAACAAGGGTAACATGATGTTTATAGTGCCTATAGAAATGGACGATGAATGTACTGCTTTCCTCAACACGTTGCTCACGCTCTTTGAGAGTTGCTTTCGGTTAGAACATTCAAACAGGGTACTGGCACCAATAGGCAAATTTGGTAGCTGGTTAGTCGGTAAGTATATCATGTAGAACGAAGTGGCAATTATATAACGTTAGAAATAGTCACAATCGAGCTCCAATAGCCCATTACAGACAGTACTCCGAAGTACTTCAAAACGTTATAAAGAACGCAAGAAGCATGTGGTATGAAAATAGAACAGCTATTCTCAAGATAAGATTAAAAACCATATAGTTACCAGTGAAGGAAGTGTGTGGTCAGCAGCACTAGAACGAGGACATAAAGTCTATACGTAGTAAAAATGATTTTGTTATTGATAAATCAGATATCTGTACAGTATTTGACAAGCACTTTCTCGATACAGGAGGTGAATTAAATAACAAATTTAGTTACACAGGGAACCGCATAACTCTCTTAGAAAATAGCTTTACAAGACTGCTATATGGGATACAACTACGTGATAATAACGAGGAGAAAAGTAAGTCACAAACACTGAAGACCACGGGATCTCATGGATATGACGAGGTACCTAGTAGACCACAAAGGTACTCTGCTGCATATGTTAGCCCAGTACGTAGCCATATTTGTAATTTTTCGCTTAGGAATGGTCGGTTTTCTGAAGGATTGTAGTACTTAGCAGTGAATCGGCTATATAAAAAAGAAGGGAGAAGGTACAAAATTTTAAATTTATTTCTGTGCCACCGGTGTTTGCTAAAGTTATTGAAAAGGCTGTGTATATAAAGGTAATTGATCACTGCGGTTCACGTAATTTGCTGTCAACATAGTTCGTTTTGAGAAAAGGTTTAACAACTGAAAATGCTATATTCTCTTTTCTCCGTGAGACACTGGACGGAATAAATAAAAAGTCCCGAACAGTAGATGTATTATTTGGTTTAACTAAGACGTTTGCTTTGTTGATCTTAAAGTATTACTGCAGAAGTGGCACCATTACGGAATAAGAAAAGTATCTCACAACTGATTCCTCTTCAAGAACAGACCGCTACAGGTCATTCTCCATAGCTATGACAATGGCTACGACTTGGCTGCAGGTGCACGGATAAGTTGCTAGGGGGGGGGGGGGGGAGGAACTGATCTTAAATCACAATAAGATTCAGTGTTCGTAATTTCTAACACACAGTTCAAATAAAATGCCATTTTGATTACACGGAGTGGGCATCTGTCTAGTGAATCTGAACAATCCAAATTCCTCGGTGTTGAGGTAATAGTAAGCTACCATGGAAAAATCATGTTCACGACCTTCTTCAGAAACGTAATGCTGCTGTAACTTCCGTCAGACCAATACCTGATGAAGGTGACAGCACAATACCGAAATTAGTTTACTTTCCTTATTTACATTCGCCTGTCACATGCGGTATTACGTTTCGGGGTAACTCTACCAATTACCAAAGGTTATTTTTGGCTGAGAAAAGGATAGTTCGCGAGCATCTTGTCTTCCCCTGTTTAGGAATATGGGAATTCTGACATGTGTCTCTTAAAATATATTTTGTATAATGTCGTTTGTTGATAACAGTATATGCTTATTCCGAAGAATTAGCAGCTTTCCCACAGTTAGTACTAGGCGGAAATCCAACCGGGGTTTGAGTAGTATTTCCTTGACTCTTGTACAGAAAGGCGTGCAGTATTCCGCTGCATTCATTTTCAATAAGCTACCACAAGAATTAAAACTTCTTAACACTAACACCCGCACCTTCAACGCTAAACTGAAGAATTTCCTCATGGCTCACTCTCACTCAACTACTGGAAAGTTCCAGGACAAAAATTAAGAAAATTTATATGTTATATTGTTGATTACTCTAGTTTTTACTCATCATCTTGTCACATGAATGCGTTTCGTGTAAATTTTGTCTTAACTGTCACTAACGTTTCTGATGTTAATTTCATGTACTGATTCGCTCCATGATCATCGACATTTGCTCCTCAGTTTGGTCCTACTGAACTAGACGTGTCAAATGAAATAAAAATAAATAAATAGCTTTGATTACATTCACGTACCGAAAGGGTTGTCTCGACTGATCGCGTTTTCTATTTTTATTTATTTTCTTTCGTATTTTAATGTTTTCTTATTTCTTGCCTTTGGCCGCGACGGACATTATTCTTGCCGTCGTCGCCCCGGGCGCCAAAGCCCGTTTACTCCTCGGTTATTACCTCCAGTGGAGTCCGCCTGCTTAGCTGGGTGGTAACGTGCTTGCCTCACCTGCACTGGGCACGGGTTCGATTCCCGGCCGGGTTTGAGATTTTCTCCGCTCATGGACTGGGTGCTGTGTTATCCTCATCATCGGCCGCAAGTCGCCCAATGGGGGGGCCGAACCCGAAAGGGACATCCCGGCCAACAATGCCATACTATCGTTTCAATCACCAGTGGATAGTTTTTTTAATTGTACGGTGATAATTGTCCTCATACCCTCTTAGAGCCGACCGCTGTGGCCGAGCTGTTCCAAGCGCTTCAGTCCGGAACCGCGGTGCTGCTACGGTCGCAGGTTCGAATCCTGCCTCGGGAATGGATGTGTGTGATGTTCTTAAGTTAGTTAGGTTTAAGTAGTTCTAAGTCTAGAGGGCTGATGACCTCAGATGTTAAGTCTCATAGTACTTAGAGCCACTAGAGCCATCCTCTTAGACTAAACAAGACAAAGCGCAACGTGACGCAGCGTTCAACAATACAGTGTTTTTCTCCAACGCGTAACACTCGCTTCACTACAATTCTCGCAAACGTGACGTCATTTTGACCGGAGATTTACAAAAAAACATGTCATTCTAGGGATGATTCATTATATTTACTGCTATAATTAAAAAAATTAATGATTTATCGAGGGATAATGCCTTCATATAAGTCGCCGTCTTGGGAGAGAGTTGTTATCGGCAACAATTTACAAATTAAGAATGAAACACACTTGTTTTATAATTTTTAGTATGCCGTTTTAATGTAACGGTGCATTGAAAATATAACACAAACTCTGCACCATTATCATTAAATGTCACTTAATAACGCATCAACGATACAAACCTTCAAAATCGAATATGATAACAAAGACCGTAGTTAAAAATCGCATGAATGACGTTGCGGTATCTGGAGTCGAAAGCTGTTACATGGATTTTTTTCATACTAGCGTTGTTAAAACATTCTGTTACTTTCTTACAAGTGTGTTCTGCATTACTGGCTGTTATTTATATTGAGTGTGATTTGAGAACGATTGATGAAATAAATATTTAGCTATATCCGAGTGTGTGGTCAGGCAGAACCGTAGGGGGACAGCTTAAATTGCTGCGACTGAAACGAGAACCAATAAAATTCATATTCTTCCCTCTTGCAAATATTTGGTTCTTTATTTCCGAATATGGCCGCCTTTCGAGTACGTGGTTAGGCAGGAACATAAGAGGACGCGAGTGAAATGAGAAGCATTAACATTCATACTCTCCCTTGTCAATAATATTTCGCTGTTTATTCACGATTGTGTGGCGTTTCCCGAGTGTGTGGTTAGGAAAGAACCTAGAAGGACGGCTTAAATTGCTGCGAGTCGATCGAGGAGCAATAATATTCATATTACTCGTTGAAACAAAGATGATAGCCGCTCATGCGCTCGTCGATATTGCGCGTGACGTCAAAATGACGTCACGTTTGCGGGAATTGTTGTGAAAAGAGCATCGCCATTCTTCAAGGCCCTGTGACGTTGCTTAGAAACAGTCCGAGTCGAGTCGAAAGGCGAGCAACACGAATGTTCGTGTCCCGTTCAGCAACATCGTAAGAAACCGTGAGCTGCAGTAAGGGCACGCAGCAGCCATGGCGATCTTTGGTGAGCCGCCAACCATCATCTGATTTCTGCCAATCCGGATTCCGCCCGTCAGCTTTAACGAGTGACGTCCTATGTAACGTCACGAGTTTACGATGTGAATGACGTAAGTGGCGTGTTATTAAATATTATCTGCGGTGGTCATAGCAACTGATGTAAATTATGCTGTTTATTACAAATATGTCGCGATTACTGAGAATGTTTCCAGTTACCGATTCCAAGATTTATATTCTCGTGAATTTACCTGACTTCTATGGTGCATTTTCTTTTAGGAATTTTTTGTTGCTATCTCCTTATTTCCTGCTTACGTCTTTCTTACATTTCCTGTATGTTACTGTTTATTTCATTTTGCGGTTGTTGTATTAGATTTTAGTTTGGTTGCCCAAAACTCCCATTTCTCTGCAGTAGTCCTATAGACTCGGTACTTATTATTAAGAATTACCGCTATTCTATAATATTACGAGTTTACTATGCATAATATTGGAGTGCACTTTAAAGATCGTCTGTTGTTTTTTCACTTACTCGAGTAAACTATGGTTACTTCAATTTCTGGACGATATAACTCGTGGCTATGTAATTAATCGGTTGAACTGCGATGGTATTTTACCGAATATATGTTTATTTTCTTTTATTCTACTGGTACATTCTCTTGTGTAGGAATAAGCGTCGTTTCCAGAATCTAAATACTGTGCTAAGACTATGTTCGTTGCCTTCATATCGCCTCCATGTTGCTTCTTTGGCTTAGGTATGAGGTCATTGGTCAAAGCCGGCAGGTGGAATTGGACAAAAGAATTTATTCGTGCTTTCTGAATTCGCTCGGAAAGAGTAGTACAACACCATGGTGTCTTGAAACATGTTTTCCATAGAGCTATCGTAAGAAAGTCTAAGAATTTATAACGGATTATAGAAGGATTTCAGGCATTAAGTTCTGTGTTTGACAATAGACTGATTTGCGTCTTAAACCATCAGTGTGTTATTTGAGGAATGAAATGCGTTTTGAAATGGTTTTTTCTGCTTACGTAGTTATGATCAAGTAAGGTGGGTCTGTATTATCGGCTTCGTGCCAGGTCACTTCATATCCTCAGTTCCACTTCAGTGCTCCCACACTTTCTTGGATTTTCACCTCCGTGGTACTAAATTGGTTGAGGTCGCTCGAATTCGAGCTGTAATGCACTGATTTTTTTTCGCTGGCAACTTCGGTCGTTGTTGCTCGTGTTTCATTTCGGTGATACGTAAGTTATAGCCCTGAACGTCATTCATACGTGCCCTATGCCGTCGTGCATCTCGTGATCTGGCGTTAGTTGTTCTTTCGACAACGAGCTCATTAATTACCCCCACACACGAGCTTTCATTGTCGCGAGCAATAATGGTCTGCAGTCGGTTACAACACGCTAGCGATTAGGTAGCAATTTCAAAAAAGTATTTTATGTTATCGAAAATTATCTACTATGTTTAGCAAAACGTCGTATGTTGTCATACTCGTAAAATGCAGAAGTTGAAATGCATTAAACATGTTTTGGAATGTTTTCAGTTGGAAAATATAACGTTTTAATTAGGATGGTGTTCAGGTTAAATTATCTGCTCTTCGCTGTCCTGGCCGTCATCTCGTATCTCCAGAGACCGGAACGCTAATCTTCTGCGTTTCCATGTTAGTGATACAGCGTGTTCTACATTTTATTGGCCTTTTTAGACAGAGCCATACTGAGGTAATCATGCGCCTTTTTTTTACTGCATCTCCCCCCCCCCTCCTCCACCAACCCTCTTTAGGGGGGGGGAGATGCAGTAAAAAAAAGGCGCAGGATTACCTCAGTATGGCTCTGTCTAAAAAGGCCAATAAAATGTAGAACATGCACGTCTTGTATCAAAATTTTAACCAGTGTAAATTGCTGTTCGTTAATTTTTCTCAAATTTGCAATGGGTCGAGTTATTCAAGACAAATCAAACCCATCCGTGCAAAATAAGAAATACAGAAAACATTATAAACAGAAGTTTATGGCAAATTTTATGTTCCAAAAAATGTATTCAGATTTTTTTAGCCGAAATTTCCATCGGAAAAGGGATACATGGGGGAAAAATGATTTTGCCGTGATTCCACCCAGTTTCTTCAACATGGGGACGCGCACACATGCGCTCCAGTGTCGTGAACTTTGATTTTACAACAGGGGACCAGTTCATATAACGGTTTAAAAGACTGGACCTATCGCAGTAATTCCGATCGAAGAACACTAATTGCACTGGCATATTCATTTGCATAGGTCAGTTATATTCTAGCGAAAAGAACTAACGCAAATAATGTCATGCCAGACTCAATTCACACTACAGAATATATTTCACGGTACTATTCCACCAATTCAGCATCACCAGTAAGACTTCAAGGCAGTCATTTCATTTACCACAGCGTTTTCAAATTCAGTTCATCAGCGTGTCACACAATTTATAATAATCATATAGTTAAATTCTTTCCAGATATTTCCTGACTGTCACATCGGTAAACCAGAAGCTATCCGAAATGAATGAAAAGGCATGCTTTTACGACATTAATTACAATGCTCCTAAATTTTACCTGTTGTGAAGCACAATCAGTAAACAGAAACACACTCCAGTTACTTTCTTGGTTCTGCTTATGGGTGATTCTGAGAGCTAACTATTGTGAAAGAAAGAAAACCGTAAAAACTGTTTGCATTTAGAGCACATGTTTGATTCATACATGTTAACTAGCGTAATGTAAGTCCCAGGAACTAGGTGTGGGCATCTCATCACATTTCCCAGCTTACCTGAAAGGAAGTACAACAGTCTCGCAACTGCTACTGATCACAAGCACAGCTGAGTGCGCTCTCTTACTGACTGGTGAACGTTATTCTTACCTTTGCGTCAAGGAACCTTCCTCGTGTACACTGAAATCGGAATATCAAATCTCATGTTACTGATCTCTTTAAAAGGAAACTAGTAATTTCGACTTCACCTCTTATGCAGCTGTTGATAACAGAACAACCACGGTGATTGTCGAAAAGGCGTAGCTAGAGTTATTATGTGTTTGTCCACAGTCTAGTCCACGTCTAGTCTGATACGTTCAGTCACGACACTGCTGCTCAGTGTTGATACACACTGCCACGGCAGACCTCCAAGCTCGCAGTGAGCTACACTTTTGAATACGATATCGGATGAACGCTAACAGCATCGTTTATATTGATTTCCAACATAGATTTTACGAAAGGTAGCGTGTGTATTGCATTAAAAACTGGCATTAACCAAAGAAATTATAACGCATTTGTCTTTCTTTAGTTTTCTAAGGATCGTGCGATGTATAAAACGGTACCTCACAGGCCAGTTTATTTACGAGTCTCTTGTAACGTACATATACTTATATAGGACGACGCTTTCCTCGAAGAATAAAATATGACTGCTAAACAGTAGAAGAGCTGACTTTTCGCAGAAAGACCTTTTATGACCATCTGACGACATGATGGTTTGTTCGCTACCCTGCCAACCAAATCAGTGAATGTGGAACATAGGAAACTTCTGTGGAATGGAGTATCCACTTTATCTGACGCACCAAATAATCCACCAGAAGTGTTATCGAGGAAACCGCACAGAAAACGTCAAAAGCTATCCCCTAACACAGAAGAAACCGATACTGCAATTGTTTCTGTCTCTGAGCCACACACAGCAAGGATCTTCAAATCAGTCGTCTTCTGAAGAAAAAATAAATACATTTACATAATATTGGTATGTTAGAAAGCCGAGTGAAGTGTAGAAAGCGCGAATCATTACACTCCGTACAAAATTGTCACGTGTCAAGGAAAGTGGCTATCGTAATAAGAACAGACAGCAGCAGAAACATACGCTTCTCTTGCAGTGCTTAATTTCAGCAGGATCAGCGTTCCGGCACCCTCCAGGGAAATGTTTCTGAACTGACTAGAAAAAGTAGCCACCAGAAATTTAAAATTATACACGTCTAATTAAATCACAAAGTAACTACAATTTGTCGCTGTGCCGGCACCAGTGAACGTGACAATGGTTGACGTAATGAAGTTCGTGTTCAAATGTGTTGGTTATTTGTAGTATTGAATATGAACTTGGATCAATTCAGTTGCAATACAACTCAGTGAGTAGAAGACAAATGACATTTAAAACATTTACTAAACACGTAGCTCCGTGTCCCAGTCAAATCGTTTTTCTTTTCCTAGCTCTTTGAGAGTTCGGAATTGCACGTGACCCCGATGGGCTAGGAATATATTCATCGTCATTGATCGCTAAATGCTCATTAATTGGATACTCGACTGTAGAAAGGTGCGAAGTGCCAAACTTATGAGCAGAAGTTATTACAAAAACTGTCTGTAGCGCAGTGTTTTATTAATTATTCCTGAAACATTTCCAAGATACAAATGAGAGTCTACTATCATACATTAGTGGCAATTTCATGACAGATTTGGAATGTTTTGGTGCTGAAGGCAGTTCAAACATAGACATTTATGTTAGGTGCCAAGTCCAATGCAATTGTTCTAGGTGCCATGTTCTCAGTCACTTTCCACAGAGCTGCATTCCTTTCCATCTAACGCATCATAGCCTTTAAATCTTTCTTATTTTCATCTGTAATTGTGTCAGATTGTGTCCAAAATTGAAGCAACAAACGGCAGTTTTGCAAGATTGCGCGTATTTTTCCACGAAACAATACTAACAGGTGATAGTAAAGTAGAAACAATGTGAAGAATGCAGAACGTAAACAACTGCTATAGGCATAACGGTAGACAACAATGTTCTTTGTTTTTTTCCCAGCTTAACGGATTTGCACACAGATTCCGACAACGGGTTAATGTGCTCAGTATGGGGTGTGAACTGTCCACCTCTGGCAGCAATACAGTCCCGACAATATGAATGATGTCATCAATCTCATGTTGAGGCAATAACGCCCGTTCTGCCTGCAGAGCTGCTCGCAAGTCTTGGATGGATGCTAACGTGATGGAACCTGTCTCCTTAGTGCATCCCAGACATGCTCTAGGGATTCAAACCGGGAGAACGAGCAGGCCACGCCATGTGTGCAACATTATCCGTTTCCCAGGAAAACAATAACCATTTGTTCTCTATGAAGTAGAGCATTATCGCCCATCAATACGAAGTCTGGGTCCACACCACCTCGCAACAACCGCACTTGAGATACCAAGATCTCTTCACCATGCCTTACAGCAGTTAAAGCTCGCCGAATCACCCGTAGAATTTCATGAAGAGGTATTAGAGTGGTCAACATAATCCCTGCCCTGCATCATTACGGATCCTCCTCGATACAGGTCTCTTTCGACAATGCTCCCACGTTCCTTCCAGCTGAGAATGATTGGAAAATTACTCTCCAAACGAGATCGTGACTCATCTGTAAAAACATTTGCCCACTGTTCGACGTCCAGGTGGTATGCTGGCGACTCCACGATAGACGTTCCGTTCTGTAAAAACGCATCAGAGGTAAATGTACAGCAGGTCAAAGCTTGAATGCTAAAAAAATTCAACTATTCATGGGAATTACTATGGAAGGTTTAAAAACTTTTGCTTCCTCGAGCATCTTGCAAACGTCATTGAGTGGAAACTGCTTTGTCAATAACTTCGTTCTCAGTATCAAGAAAAACTAAGTCACAGGGAAGGAAGCTGCGCCCACTAACAAGAAACCGTTTTTCTATTGTTGTGAACATTTCACACCAGGAACAGAAGAAGAATTACCATCATTCGATTCTTGTTTTGCGCAACGCAGTTGTTGTTGTTGTTGTCTTCAGTCCTGAGACTGGTTTGATGCAGCTCTCCATCCCACTCTATCCTGTGCAAGCTTCTTCATCTCCCAGTACTTACTGCAACCTGCATCCTTCTGAATCTGCTTAGTGTATTCATCTCTTGGTCTCCCTCTACGATTTTTACCCTCCACGCTGCCCTCCAATACTAGTGATCCCTTGATGCCTCACAATATGTCCTACCAACCGATCCCTTCTTCTAGTCAAGTTGTGCAACAAACTTCTCTTCTCCCCAATCCTATTCAATACTTCCTCAAAAGTTATATGATCTACCCATCTAATCTTCTGCATTCTTCTGTTGCACCACATTTCGAAAGCTTCTATTCTCTTCTTGTCCAAACTATTAATCGTCCATGTTTCACTTCCATACATGGCTACACTCCATACAAATACTTTCAGAAACGACTTCCTCACACTTAAATCTATACTCGATGTTAACAAATTTCTCTTCTTCAGAAACGCTTTCCTTGCCATTGCCAGTCTACATTTTATATCCTCTCTACTTCGACCATCATCGGTTATTTTGCTCCCCAAATAGCAAAACTCCTTTACTACTTTAAGTGTCTCATTTCCTAATCTAATTCCCTCAGCATCACCCGACTTAATTCGACTACATTCCATTATCCTCGTTTTGCTTTTGTTGATGTTCATCTTATATCCTCCTTTCAAGACACTGTCCATTCCGTACAACTGCTCTTCCAAGTCCTTTGCTGTGTCTGACAGAATTACAGTGTCATCGGCGAACCTCAACGTTTTTATTTCTTACCAACACGGTTATCACTTCAAAATAGAAGGTTTTTCTTCATTGCTATCCCAATTATTTCTCGTTCTTCTTAAATGTTCGAGTATAGTATTAATTGTGTGTTGCCTGACACGCCGATTAAATATCTCGGCGTAACGTTGCAAAGCAATATGAAATGGAGTGAGCATGTAAGAATTGTAGTGTGGAAGACGAATGGTCGACTTGGGTTTATTGGCAGAATTTTATGAAAGTGTGGTTTATCTGTGAAGCAGACCGCATATAGGACACTAGCGCGACTCACTGTTCAGCACTGTTCTAGTGTCTGGGATCTGTACCAGGCCGCATTGAAGAAAGACATCGAAGGAGTTCAGAGGCAGACTGTTAGATTTATTACTGATAGGTTCGAATAACACGCAAGTATTACAGAGATGTTTCGGGAACTCAAATGGGAATCGCTGGAGGAAGCTGAAGTTCTTTTCGAGGAGCGCTATTGACAAAATTTAGAGAACTGGCATTTGAGGCTGACTGCAGAACGATTCTACTGCCGCCAACGTACATTTCGAATAAGGACCATAAAGACAAGATTAGAGGAGGTTAGGCCCAGTACGTGGGCATATAGTCACTGTTGCATAGCTCTGTTTGCGAGTGGAACTGGATAGGAAACGACTGCTAGTGGTACAGGGCACCCTCCGCCACGCACCATACGTTGGCTTGCGGATTATGTGTGCAGGTGTTCATATAGATTTAGAGGTCAGGTAATTACAACAGAGCACATACATTGAGCATGAAGGTCAGGAAATCAATAAGAGCCATTAGTAGACCGGCACTATGAGTCATTTGAAGTTATTGAGGTACAGTTTGGCAAACAAATCAGAAAAATGTCAGTTGTGAATAATGCGGACTGCAACAAAGGTAAAGTAAAATAAACGGTTCTTTTGTGTGCATGTTTATCTAGTTGTATGACGATCCGTCAGCTGTAAATTTCAAGCTGCACCGTGAAGTTCTTTGTTCTATATTATCGTCTCGAGTCCCGTAATCGGTAAAATGTTCACAGTACACACATGCAAGAAGCAGTCACCAAATGAACTGAATAAGCTAAGCGTAACAGCAACTGAATAGCGGCAACGAGGAGGCTCAGTTTGATGCACTATCATGTGTGATGAACTGCATAGAGCCGGCCGGAGTGGCCCAGCGATTCTAGGCGCTACAGTCCGGGACTGCGCGACCGCTACGGTTGCAGGTTCGAATCCTGCCTCGGGCATGGATGTGCGTGATGTCTTTAAGTTAGTTAAGCTTAAGTAGTTCTAAGTTCTAGGGGACTGATGACTACAGCAGTAAAGTCCCATAGTGCTCAGAGCCATATGAACAATTTTTTTTAACTGCATAGAACAAATGAAAGAGCGACTCCTTAGTCAAAATAGTAGCTGCCAGAATCTGCTGCACGCGTGTTCCGTTTATGTGAACTTACGTTGTTTGTTTGTCAGCTGAAACACTCCTTATCCCAGGATACGAAACACAATACGGGAAACGTTGTACGTAATTCGCCCTCCGTAGGAATCACAAGTTAGAATACTGAATAATAGACATTTATAATTGGCGTCTTATTAATCGCTGGAAATAACTGAGAGAATATTTCTGTAAACATACAGGTTTAGGGCAAGCGGAGCTGCTATTTGCAGAACAATACATTGTATCAGTTTTTATTTGAGCTCGTCTCAGAATTCAGGTCGACTGATACTTTCGCTGCGAGATTGTTTTTACCGCCACGTACTATTTACACTTTGTTTTCCCGCGACAAATAATTGATCTTTGAAAGGCGTATACGAGTATAAACCAACAGTTACGATGCATGCTTGTTTGATCTGCCTTACATATTGAGGCTAATTCGATACACCCAGTTAGAGACCAGTAACAGAGGATTTTATTTTCGGTTCCCAGCGTCCAGCAGAAAGTTTCCTCGTCCTAAAGGTACGAGATTTTCAACTTTCTTGGCGCAATATTAGACCGACGCCTGATCAGTAGTGTTTGTGCTCAGAGATAGTCACGCAACTTTGTGATGTGTCTTCTTCGGCAATATGAAGAAATGCTTGTGCTAAGTTTGTTGCTTTTGGATTAGATGTAACAACAAATATGCGCACAATGTGAATGCAGTTTTCGTGCTCTGTCGCTTTCACGACAGTGAAAATATCGCGATCACCCATGGCAGCAACCACACGGTAGCTGAAATACTATTCCTGTTTGTTGTCAGTGGCTTCAAAAAGATAGCAAGCTAGCTGTGTGTCATTGATACAGTAAGTCCATAGTAAGCCTCTAGTCAGTTTTACATTTATAATTTATTGTGCGACAAGCTTATGACTAATTTGTAAACATTCTGGTGATGCAACAGAATGTCGTCTGTGCATTTAGTAACACTTAACTGGTGCATGAACAGTTTTGTATAAAATGCATTTAATCAATTTTATATGGAATGCGTTTAATCAATCCGATTATCATTCACCGCGGGGGATTAGCCGAGAGGTCTGTGCACAAGGCATTCTTCACGCCGAATGTATCTACGTACAGTGGACGGCTGCGTGAGTAATTAGTTTTTCGATAAGTAACTGTTCGATGTTTTAATATTTTTATATTATGATTTAAGAATACAAATGAGAAATAAACATTCCACTGACTTTGGTGTGCACTCAGGTATCCATTTTCTTTCGTTAGCAGGTTGACAAGAGATGTGGGGCAGCGGCGGCATATTCTAGAAGAAAATCACTATTGCTGCGCACATAGCATTTTTCACGACGAAAGTATTTACGGTCAGTGGATGACGGCATCAATAATTAGTCTTTTGCTAAGTAACAGCTCGATGTTTAAATACTTTTATATTATACGTTAAGAATACAGATAAAATTACACATTCTGGTAACTTTACAGTGCGCTAATGTTTAAATTTTCCTTCGTTTGCAGGCTGACTGGAGATGTGTGGCAGCGGCGACATATTCTAGAAGAAAATCGCTAGTGCTGTGCACGTAGCATTCTTCACATCGAATGTATCTACGTACAGTGGACGACTGCAGACATAATTAGTTTTTGGTAAGCAACAGCTCGATGTTTAATTATTTTTATATTACACTTTAAGAATACAGACAAAATTACACAATCTGATGATTTTCGAGTGGGCTAATGTTTACATTTTCTTTTGTTAGCAGGTTGACAACAGATATGTGGGGGCGGCGACATAATCTAGATGAAAATCGCTAGTGCTGTGCACATAGTATTCTTCACACCGAATGTATCTACGTACAGTGGACGACTGCTGAAATAATTAGTTTTTTCGTAACTAACACCACGATGTTTAATTATTTTTATATTCTGCTTTAAGAATACAGACAAAATTACACAATCTGATGACTTACGAGTGCGCTAATGATAACAAATTCTTTTGTTAGCAGGTTGACAACAGATATGTGGGGGCGGCGACATAATCTAGAAGAAAAACGCTAGTGCTGTGCACATAGCATTCTTCACACCGAATGTATCTACGTACAGTGGACGACTGTAGAAATATTTGGGTTTTTGGTAAGTAACAGCTCGATGTTTAATTATTTTTATATTCTGTTTTAAGAATACAGATAAAATTACACAATCTGATGACGTATGAGTACGCTAATGTTTACATTTTCTTTTGTTAGCAGGTTGACAACAGATATGTGGGGGCGGCGACATAATCTAGAAGAAAAACGCTAGTGCTGTGCACATAGCATTCTTCACACCGAATGTATCTACGTACAGTGGAAGACTGTAGAAATATTTGGTTTTTTGGTAAGTAACAGCTCGATGTTTAATTATTTTTATATTCTGTTTTAAGAATACAGATAAAATTACACAATCTGATGACGTATGAGTACGCTAATGTTTACATTTTCTTTTGTTAGCAGGTTGACAACAGATATGTGGGGGCGGCGACATAATCTAGAAGAAAATCGCTAGTGCTGTGCACATAGCATTCTTCACACCGAATGTATCTACGTACAGTGGACGACTGTAGAAATATTTGGTTTTTTGGTAAGTAACAGCTCGATGTTTAATTATTTTTATATTCTGCTTTAAGACTACAGACAAATTTACACAATCTGATGACGTATGAGTACGCTAATGTTTACATTTTCTTTTGTTAGCAGGTTGACAACAGATATGTGGGGGCGGCGACATAATCTAGAAGAAAAACGCTAGTGCTGTGCACATAGCATTCTTCACACCGAATGTATCTACGTACAGTGGAAGACTGTAAAAAATATTTGGTTTTTTGGTAAGTAACAGCTCGATGTTTAATTATTTTTATATTCTGTTTTAAGAATACAGATAAAATTACACAATCTGATGACGTATGAGTACGCTAATGTTTACATTTTCTTTTGTTAGCAGGTTGACAACAGATATGTGGGGGCGGCGACATAATCTAGAAGAAAAACGCTAGTGCTGTGCACATAGCATTCTTCACACCGAATGTATCTACGTACAGTGGAAGACTGTAGAAATATTTGGTTTTTTGGTAAGTAACAGCTCGATGTTTAATTATTTTTATATTCTGTTTTAAGAATACAGATAAAATTACACAATCTGATGACGTATAAGTACGCTAATGTTTACATTTTCTTTTGTTAGCAGGTTGACAACAGATATGTGGGGGCGGCGACATAATCTAGAAGAAAATCGCTAGTGCTGTGCACATAGCATTCTTCACACCGAATGTATCTACGTACAGTGGACGACTGCAGAAATAATTAGTTTTTTCGTAACTAACAGCACGATGTTGAATTATTTTTATATTCTACTTTAAGAACACAGACAAAATAACACAATCTGATGACATTCGAGTGCGCTATTGATAACAAATTCTTTTGTTAGCAGGTTGACAACAGATACGTGGGGGCGGCGACATAATCTAGAAGAAAAACGCTAGTGCTGTGCACATAGCATTCTTCACACCGAATGTATCTACGTACAGTGGAAGACTGTAGAAATATTTGGTTTTTTGGTAAGTAACAGCTCGATGTTTAATTATTTTTATATTCTGTTTTAAGAATACAGATAAAATTACACAATCTGATGACGTATGAGTACGCTAATGTTTACATTTTCTTTTGTTAGCAGGTTGACAACAGATATGTGGGGGCGGCGACATAATCTAGAAGAAAATCGCTAGTGCTGTGCACATAGCATTCTTCACACCGAATGTATCTACGTACAGTGGACGACTGCAGAAATAATTAGTTTTTTCGTAACTAACAGCACGATGTTGAATTATTTTTATATTCTACTTTAAGAACACAGACCAAATAACACAATCTGATGACATTCGAGTGCGCTATTGATAACAAATTCTTTTGTTAGCAGGTTGACAACAGATACGTGGGGGCGGCGACATAATCTAGAAGAGAATCGCTAGTGCTGTGCACATAGCATTCTTCACACCGAATGTATCTACGTACAGTGGACGACTGTAGAAATATTTGGTTTTTTGGTAAGTAACAGCTCGATGTTTAATTATTTTTATATTCTGCTTTAAGAATACAGATAAAATTACACTATCTGATGACGTATGAGTACGCTAATGTTTACATTTTCTTTTGTTAGCAGGTTGACGACAGATATGTGGGGGCGCCGACACAATCTACATGAAAATCGCTAGTGGTGTGCACATAGTATTCTTCACACCGAATGTATCTACGTACGGTGGACGACTCCAGAAATAATTAGTTTTTTCGTAACTAACAGCACGATGTTTAATTATTTTTATATTCTGCTTTAAGAATACAGAGAAAATAACACAATCTGATGCCTTACGAGTGCGCTAATGATAACAAATTCATTTGTCAGCAGGTTAACAACAGGTATGTGGGGGCGGCGACATAATCTAGAAGAAAATCGCTAGTGCTGTGCACATAGCATTCTTCACACCGAATGTATCTACGTACAGTGGACGACTGTAGAAATATTTGGTTTTTGGTAAGTAACAGCTCGATGTTTAATTATTTTTATATTCTGCTTTAAGAATACAGACAAAATTACACTATCTGATGACGTATGAGTACGCTAATGTTTACATTTTCTTTTGTTAGCAGGTTGACGACAGATATGTTGGGGCGCCGACACAATCTACATGACAATCGCTAGTGGTGTGCACATAGTATTCTTCACACCGAATGTATCTACGTACGGTGGACGACTCCAGAAATAATTAGTTTTTTCGTAACTAACAGCACGATGTTTAATTATTTTTATATTCTGCTTTAAGAATACAGAGAAAATAACACAATCTGATGCCTTACGAGTGCGCTAATGATAACAAATTCATTTGTCAGCAGGTTAACAACAGGTATGTGGGGGCGGCGACATAATCTAGAAGAAAATCGCTAGTGCTGTGCACATAGCATTCTTCACACCGAATGTATCTACGTACAGTGGACGACTGTAGAAATATTTGGTTTTTTGGTAAGTAACAGCTCGTTGTTTAATTATTTTTATATTCTGCTTTAAGAATACAGACAAAATTACACTATCTGATGACGTATGAGTACGCTAATGTTTACATTTTCTTTTGTTAGCAGGTTGACGACAGATATGTTGGGGCGCCGACACAATCTACATGACAATCGCTAGTGGTGTGCATATAGTATTCTTCACACCGAATGTATCTACGTACGGTGGACGACTCCAGAAATAATTAGTTTTTTCGTAACTAACAGCACGATGTTTAATTATTTTTATATTCTGCTTTAAGAATACAGAGAAAATAACACAATCTGATGCCTTTCGAGTGCGCTAATGATAACAAATTCATTTGTCAGCAGGTTAACAACAGGTATGTGGGGGCGGCGACATAATCTAGAAGAAAATCGCTAGTGCTGTGCACATAGCATTCTTCACACCGAATGTATCTACGTACAGTGGACGACTGTAGAAATATTTGGTTTTTTGGTAAGTAACAGCTCGATGTTTAATTATTTTTATATTCTGCTTTAAGAATACAGACAAATTTCCACAATCTGATGACGTATGAGTACGCTAATGTTTACATTTTCTTTTGTTAGCAGGTTGACGACAGATATGTTGGGGCGCCGACACAATCTACATGACAATCGCTAGTGGTGTGCACATAGTATTCTTCACACCGAATGTATCTACGTACGGTGGACGACTGCAGAAATAATTAGTTTTTGCGTAACTAACAGCGCGATGTTTAATTATTTTTATATTCTGCTTTAAGAATACAGAGAAAATAACACAATCTGATGCCTTACGAGTGCGCTAATGATAACAAATTCATTTGTCAGCAGGTTAACAACAGGTATGTGGGGGCGGCGACATAATCTAGAAGAAAATCGCTAGTGCTGTGCACATAGCATTCTTCACACCGAATGTATCTACGTACAGTGGACGACTGTAGAAATATTTGGTTTTTTGGTAAGTAACAGCTCGTTGTTTAATTATTTTTATATTCTGCTTTAAGAATACAGACAAAATTACACTATCTGATGACGTATGAGTACGCTAATGTTTACATTTTCTTTTGTTAGCAGGTTGACGACAGATATGTTGGGGCGCCGACACAATCTACATGACAATCGCTAGTGGTGTGCATATAGTATTCTTCACACCGAATGTATCTACGTACGGTGGACGACTCCAGAAATAATTAGTTTTTTCGTAACTAACAGCACGATGTTTAATTATTTTTATATTCTGCTTTAAGAATACAGAGAAAATAACACAATCTGATGCCTTACGAGTGCGCTAATGATAACAAATTCATTTGTCAGCAGGTTAACAACAGGTATGTGGGGGCGGCGACATAATCTAGAAGAAAATCGCTAGTGCTGTGCACATAGCATTCTTCACACCGAATGTATCTACGTACAGTGGACGACTGTAGAAATATTTGGTTTTTTGGTAAGTAACAGCTCGATGTTTAATTATTTTTATATTCTGCTTTAAGAATACAGACAAATTTCCACAATCTGATGACGTATGAGTACGCTAATGTTTACATTTTCTTTTGTTAGCAGGTTGACGACAGATATGTTGGGGCGCCGACACAATCTACATGACAATCGCTAGTGGTGTGCACATAGTATTCTTCACACCGAATGTATCTACGTACGGTGGACGACTGCAGAAATAATTAGTTTTTGCGTAACTAACAGCGCGATGTTTAATTATTTTTATATTCTGCTTTAAGAATACAGAGAAAATAACACAATCTGATGCCTTACGAGTGCGCTAATGATAACAAATTCATTTGTCAGCAGGTTAACAACAGGTATGTGGGGGCGGCGACATAATCTAGAAGAAAATCGCTAGTGCTGTGCACATAGCATTCTTCACACCGAATGTATCTACGTACAGTGGACGACTGTAGAAATATTTGGTTTTTTGGTAAGTAACAGATCGATGTTTAATTATTTTTATATTCTGCTTTAAGAATACAGACAAATTTCCACAATCTGATGACGTATGAGTACGCTAATGTTTACATTTTCTTTTGTTAGCAGGTTGACGACAGATATGTTGGGGCGCCGACACAATCTACATGACAATCGCTAGTGGTGTGCACATAGTATTCTTCACACCGAATGTATCTACGTACGGTGGACGACTGCAGAAATAATTAGTTTTTTCGTAACTAACAGCACGATGTTTAATTATTTTTATATTCTGCTTTAAGAATACAGAGAAAATAACACAATCTGATGCCTTACGAGTGCGCTAATGATAACAAATTCATTTGTCAGCAGGTTAACAACAGGTATGTGGGGGCGGCGACATAATCTAGAAGAAAATCGCTAGTGCTGTGCACATAGCATTCTTCACACCGAATGTATCTACGTACAGTGGACGACTGTAGAAATATTTGGTTTTTTGGTAAGTAACAGCTCGATGTTTAATTATTTTTATATTCTGCTTTAAGAATACAGACAAATTTCCACAATCTGATGACGTATGAGTACGCTAATGTTTACATTTTCTTTTGTTAGCAGGTTGACAACCGAAATGTGGGGGCGGCGACGTAATCTAGAAGAAAATCGCTAGTGCTGTGTACATAGCATTCTTCACACCGAATGTATCTACGTACAGTGGACGACTGTAGAAATATTTGGTTTTTTGGTAAGTAACAGCTCGATGTTTAATTATTTTTAATTCTGCTTTAAGAATACAGACAAATTTCCACAATCTGATGACGTATGAGTACGCTAATGTTTACATTTTCTTTTGTTAGCAGGTTGACGACAGATATGTTGGGGCGCCGACACAATCTACATGACAATCGCTAGTGGTGTGCACATAGTATTCTTCACACCGAATGTATCTACGTACGGTGGACGACTGCAGAAATAATTAGTTTTTTCGTAACTAACAGCACGATGTTTAATTATTTTTATATTCTGCTTTAAGAATACAGAGAAAATAACACAATCTGATGCCTTACGAGTGCGCTAATGATAACAAATTCATTTGTCAGCAGGTTAACAACAGGTATGTGGGGGCGGCGACATAATCTAGAAGAAAATCGCTAGTGCTGTGCACATAGCATTCTTCACACCGAATGTATCTACGTACAGTGGACGACTGTAGAAATATTTGGTTTTTTGGTAAGTAACAGATCGATGTTTAATTATTTTTATATTCTGCTTTAAGAATACAGACAAATTTCCACAATCTGATGACGTATGAGTACGCTAATGTTTACATTTTCTTTTGTTAGCAGGTTGACGACAGATATGTTGGGGCGCCGACACAATCTACATGACAATCGCTAGTGGTGTGCACATAGTATTCTTCACACCGAATGTATCTACGTACGGTGGACGACTGCAGAAATAATTAGTTTTTTCGTAACTAACAGCACGATGTTTAATTATTTTTATATTCTGCTTTAAGAATACAGAGAAAATAACACAATCTGATGCCTTACGAGTGCGCTAATGATAACAAATTCATTTGTCAGCAGGTTAACAACAGGTATGTGGGGGCGGCGACATAATCTAGAAGAAAATCGCTAGTGCTGTGCACATAGCATTCTTCACACCGAATGTATCTACGTACAGTGGACGACTGTAGAAATATTTGGTTTTTTGGTAAGTAACAGCTCGATGTTTAATTATTTTTATATTCTGCTTTAAGAATACAGACAAATTTCCACAATCTGATGACGTATGAGTACGCTAATGTTTACATTTTCTTTTGTTAGCAGGTTGACGACAGATATGTTGGGGCGCCGACACAATCTACATGACAATCGCTAGTGGTGTGCACATAGTATTCTTCACACCGAATGTATCTACGTACGGTGGACGACTTCAGAAATAATTAGTTTTTTCGTAACTAACAGCACGATGTTTAATTATTTTTATATTCTGCTTTAAGAATACAGAGAAAATAACACAATCTGATGCCTTACGAGTGCGCTAATGATAACAAATTCATTTGTCAGCAGGTTAACAACAGGAATGTGGGGGCGGCGACATAATCTAGAAGAAAATCGCTAGTGCTGTGCACATAGCATTCTTCACACCGAATGTATCTACGTACAGTGGACGACTGTAGAAATATTTGGTTTTTTGGTAAGTAACAGCTCGTTGTTTAATTATTTTTATATTCTGCTTTAAGAATACAGACAAATTTCCACAATCTGATGACGTATGAGTACGCTAATGTTTACATTTTCTTTTGTTAGCAGGTTGACGACAGATATGTTGGGGCGCCGACACAATCTACATGACAATCGCTAGTGGTGTGCACATAGTATTCTTCACACCGAATGTCTCTACGTACGGTGGACGACTGCAGAAATAATTAGTTTTTTCGTAACTAACAGCACGATGTTTAATTATTTTTATATTCTGCTTTAAGAATACAGAGAAAATAACACAATCTGATGCCTTACGAGTGCGCTAATGATAACAAATTCATTTGTCAGCAGGTTAACAACAGGTATGTGGGGGCGGCGACATAATCTAGAAGAAAATCGCTAGTGCTGTGCACATAGCATTCTTCACACCGAATGTATCTACGTACAGTGGACGACTGTAGAAATATTTGGTTTTTTGGTAAGTAACAGCTCGTTGTTTAATTATTTTTATATTCTGCTTTAAGAATACAGACAAAATTACACTATCTGATGACGTATGAGTACGCTAATGTTTACATTTTCTTTTGTTAGCAGGTTGACGACAGATATGTTGGGGCGCCGACACAATCTACATGACAATCGCTAGTGGTGTGCACATAGTATTCTTCACACCGAATGTATCTACGTACGGTGGACGACTGCAGAAATAATTAGTTTTTTCGTAACTAACAGCACGATGTTTAATTATTTTTATATTCTGCTTTAAGAATACAGAGAAAATAACACAATCTGATGCCTTACGAGTAAGCTAATGATAACAAATTCATTTGTCAGCAGGTTAACAACAGGTATGTGGGGGCGGCGACATAATCTAGAAGAAAATCGCTAGTGCTGTGCACATAGCATTCTTCACACCGAATGTATCTACGTACAGTGGACGACTGTAGAAATATTTGGTTTTTTGGTAAGTAACAGCTCGATGTTTTATTATTTTTATATTCTGCTTTAAGAATACAGACAAATTTCCACAATCTGATGACGTATGAGTACGCTAATGTTTACATTTTCTTTTGTTAGCAGGTTGACGACAGATATGTTGGGGCGCCGACACAATCTACATGACAATCGCTAGTGGTGTGCACATAGTATTCTTCACACCGAATGTATCTACGTACGGTGGACGACTGCAGAAATAATTAGTTTTTTCGTAACTAACAGCACGATGTTTAATTATTTTTATATTCTGCTTTAAGAATACAGAGAAAATAACACAATCTGATGCCTTACGAGTGCGCTAATGATAACAAATTCATTTGTCAGCAGGTTAACAACAGGTATGTGGGGGCGGCGACATAATCTAGAAGAAAATCGCTAGTGCTGTGCACATAGCATTCTTCACACCGAATGTATCTACGTACAGTGGACGACTGTAGAAATATTTGGTTTTTTGGTAAGTAACAGCTCGATGTTTAATTATTTTTATATTCTGCTTTAAGAATACAGACAAATTTCCACAATCTGATGACGTATGAGTACGCTAATGTTTACATTTTCTTTTGTTAGCAGGTTGACGACAGATATGTTGGGGCGCCGACACAATCTACATGACAATCGCTAGTGGTGTGCACATAGTATTCTTCACACCGAATGTATCTACGTACGGTGGACGACTTCAGAAATAATTAGTTTTTTCGTAACTAACAGCACGATGTTTAATTATTTTTATATTCTGCTTTAAGAATACAGAGAAAATAACACAATCTGATGCCTTACGAGTGCGCTAATGATAACAAATTCATTTGTCAGCAGGTTAACAACAGGAATGTGGGGGCGGCGACATAATCTAGAAGAAAATCGCTAGTGCTGTGCACATAGCATTCTTCACACCGAATGTATCTACGTACAGTGGACGACTGTAGAAATATTTGGTTTTTTGGTAAGTAACAGCTCGTTGTTTAATTATTTTTATATTCTGCTTTAAGAATACAGACAAATTTCCACAATCTGATGACGTATGAGTACGCTAATGTTTACATTTTCTTTTGTTAGCAGGTTGACGACAGATATGTTGGGGCGCCGACACAATCTACATGACAATCGCTAGTGGTGTGCACATAGTATTCTTCACACCGAATGTCTCTACGTACGGTGGACGACTGCAGAAATAATTAGTTTTTTCGTAACTAACAGCACGATGTTTAATTATTTTTATATTCTGCTTTAAGAATACAGAGAAAATAACACAATCTGATGCCTTACGAGTGCGCTAATGATAACAAATTCATTTGTCAGCAGGTTAACAACAGGTATGTGGGGGCGGCGACATAATCTAGAAGAAAATCGCTAGTGCTGTGCACATAGCATTCTTCACACCGAATGTATCTACGTACAGTGGACGACTGTAGAAATATTTGGTTTTTTGGTAAGTAACAGCTCGTTGTTTAATTATTTTTATATTCTGCTTTAAGAATACAGACAAAATTACACTATCTGATGACGTATGAGTACGCTAATGTTTACATTTTCTTTTGTTAGCAGGTTGACGACAGATATGTTGGGGCGCCGACACAATCTACATGACAATCGCTAGTGGTGTGCACATAGTATTCTTCACACCGAATGTATCTACGTACGGTGGACGACTGCAGAAATAATTAGTTTTTTCGTAACTAACAGCACGATGTTTAATTATTTTTATATTCTGCTTTAAGAATACAGAGAAAATAACACAATCTGATGCCTTACGAGTAAGCTAATGATAACAAATTCATTTGTCAGCAGGTTAACAACAGGTATGTGGGGGCGGCGACATAATCTAGAAGAAAATCGCTAGTGCTGTGCACATAGCATTCTTCACACCGAATGTATCTACGTACAGTGGACGACTGTAGAAATATTTGGTTTTTTGGTAAGTAACAGCTCGATGTTTTATTATTTTTATATTCTGCTTTAAGAATACAGACAAATTTCCACAATCTGATGACGTATGAGTACGCTAATGTTTACATTTTCTTTTGTTAGCAGGTTGACGACAGATATGTTGGGGCGCCGACACAATCTACATGACAATCGCTAGTGGTGTGCACATAGTATTCTTCACACCGAATGTATCTACGTACGGTGGACGACTGCAGAAATAATTAGTTTTTTCGTAACTAACAGCACGATGTTTTATTATTTTTATATTCTGCTTTAAGAATACAGAGAAAATAACACAATCTGATGCCTTACGAGTGCGCTAATGATAACAAATTCATTTGTCAGCAGGTTAACAACAGGTATGTGGGGGCGGCGACATAATCTAGAAGAAAATCGCTAGTGCTGTGCACATAGCATTCTTCACACCGAATGTATCTACGTACAGTGGACGACTGTAGAAATATTTGTTTTTTTGGTAAGTAACAGCTCGATGTTTAATTATTTTTATATTCTGCTTTAAGAATACAGACAAATTTCCACAATCTGATGACGTATGAGTACGCTAATGTTTACATTTTCTTTTGTTAGCAGGTTGACGACAGATATGTTGGGGCGCCGACACAATCTACATGACAATCGCTAGTGGTGTGCACATAGTATTCTTCACACCGAATGTATCTACGTACGGTGGACGACTCCAGAAATAATTAGTTTTTTCGTAACTAACAGCACGATGTTTAATTATTTTTATATTCTGCTTTAAGAATACAGAGAAAATAACACAATCTGATGACGTATGAGTACGCTAATGTTTACATTTTCTTTTGTCAGCAGGTTAACAACAGGTATGTGGGGGCGGCGACATAATCTAGAAGAAAATCGCTAGTGCTGTGCACATAGCATTCTTCACACCGAATGTATCTACGTACAGTGGACGACTGTAGAAATATTTGGTTTTTTGGTAAGTAACAGCTCGATGTTTAATTATTTTTATATTCTGCTTTAAGAATACAGACAAATTTCCACAATCTGATGACGTATGAGTACGCTAATGTTTACATTTTCTTTTGTTAGCAGGTTGACGACAGATATGTTGGGGCGCCGACACAATCTACATGACAATCGCTAGTGGTGTGCACATAGTATTCTTCACACCGAATGTATCTACGTACGGCGGACGACTGCAGAAATAATTAGTTTTTTCGTAACTAACAGCACGATGTTTAATTATTTTTATATTCTGCTTTAAGAATACAGAGAAAATAACACAATCTGATGCCTTACGAGTGCGCTAATGATAACAAATTCATTTGTCAGCAGGTTAACAACAGGTATGTGGGAGCGACGACATAATCTAGAAGAAAATCGCTAGTGCTGTGCACATAGCATTCTTCACACCGAATGTATCTACGTACAGTGGACGACTGTAGAAATATTTGGTTTTTTGGTAAGTAACAGCTCGATGTTTAATTATTTTTATATTCTGCTTTAAGAATACAGACAAATTTCCACAATCTGATGACGTATGAGTACGCTAATGTTTACATTTTCTTTTGTTAGCAGGTTGACGACAGATATGTTGGGGCGCCGACACAATCTACATGACAATCGCTAGTGGTGTGCACATAGTATTCTTCACACCGGATGTATCTACGTACGGTGGACGACTCCAGAAATAATTAGTTTTTTCGTAACTAACAGCACGATGTTTAATTATTTTTATATTCTGCTTTAAGAATACAGAGAAAATAACACAATCTGATGACGTATGAGTACGCTAATGTTTACATTTTCTTTTGTCAGCAGGTTAACAACAGGTATGTGGGGGCGGCGACATAATCTAGAAGAAAATCGCTAGTGCTGTGCACATAGCATTCTTCACACCGAATGTATCTACGTACAGTGGACGACTGTAGAAATATTTGGTTTTTTGGTAAGTAACAGCTCGATGTTTAATTATTTTTATATTCTGCTTTAAGAATACAGACAAATTTCCACAATCTGATGACGTATGAGTACGCTAATGTTTACATTTTCTTTTGTTAGCAGGTTGACGACAGATATGTTGGGGCGCCGACACAATCTACATGACAATCGCTAGTGGTGTGCACATAGTATTCTTCACACCGAATGTATCTACGTACGGCGGACGACTGCAGAAATAATTAGTTTTTTCGTAACTAACAGCACGATGTTTAATTATTTTTATATTCTGCTTTAAGAATACAGAGAAAATAACACAATCTGATGCCTTACGAGTGCGCTAATGATAACAAATTCATTTGTCAGCAGGTTAACAACAGGTATGTGGGAGCG
The DNA here is from genome assembly GCF_023864345.2 of Schistocerca serialis cubense. Classification (NCBI taxonomy): domain Eukaryota; kingdom Metazoa; phylum Arthropoda; class Insecta; order Orthoptera; family Acrididae; genus Schistocerca; species Schistocerca serialis. Next base: position 466,392,032 of record NC_064646.1, on the reverse strand, counting down.
ACGACATAATCTAGAAGAAAATCGCTAGTGCTGTGCACATAGCATTCTTCACACCGAATGTATCTACGTACAGTGGACGACTGTAGAAATATTTGGTTTTTTGGTAAGTAACAGCTCGATCTTTAATTATTTTTATATTCTGCTTTAAGAATACAGACAAATTTCCACAATCTGATGACGTATGAGTACGCTAATGTTTACATTTTCTTTTGTTAGCATGTTGACGACAGATATGTTGGGGCGCCGACACAATCTACATGACAATCGCTAGTGGTGTGCACATAGTATTCTTCACACCGAATGTATCTACGTACGGTGGACGACTGCAGAAATAATTAGTTTTTTCGTAACTAACAGCACGATGTTTAATTATTTTTATATTCTGCTTTAAGAATACAGAGAAAATAACACAATCTGATGCCTTACGAGTGCGCTAATGATAACAAATTCATTTGTCAGCAGGTTAACAACAGGTATGTGGGGGCGGCGACATAATCTAGAAGAAAATCGCTAGTGCTGTGCACATAGCATTCTTCACACCGAATGTATCTACGTACAGTGGACGACTGTAGAAATATTTGGTTTTTTGGTAAGTAACAGCTCGATGTTTAATTATTTTTATATTCTGCTTTAAGAATACAGACAAATTTCCACAATCTGATGACGTATGAGTACGCTAATGTTTACATTTTCTTTTGTTAGCAGGTTGACGACAGATATGTTGGGGCGCCGACACAATCTACATGACAATCGCTAGTGGTGTGCACATAGTATTCTTCACACCGAATGTATCTACGTACGGTGGACGACTGCAGAAATAATTAGTTTTTTCGTAACTAACAGCACGATGTTTTATTATTTTTATATTCTGCTTTAAGAATACAGAGAAAATAACACAATCTGATGCCTTACGAGTGCGCTAATGATAACAAATTCATTTGTCAGCAGGTTAACAACAGGTATGTGGGGGCGGCGACATAATCTAGAAGAAAATCGCTAGTGCTGTGCACATAGCATTCTTCACACCGAATGTATCTACGTACAGTGGACGACTGTAGAAATATTTGGTTTTTTGGTAAGTAACAGCTCGATGTTTAATTATTTTTATATTCTGCTTTAAGAATACAGACAAATTTCCACAATCTGATGACGTATGAGTACGCTAATGTTTACATTTTCTTTTGTTAGCAGGTTGACGACAGATATGTTGGGGCGCCGACACAATCTACATGACAATCGCTAGTGGTGTGCACATAGTATTCTTCACACCGAATGTATCTACGTACGGTGGACGACTCCAGAAATAATTAGTTTTTTCGTAACTAACAGCACGATGTTTAATTATTTTTATATTCTGCTTTAAGAATACAGAGAAAATAACACAATCTGATGACGTATGAGTACGCTAATGTTTACATTTTCTTTTGTCAGCAGGTTAACAACAGGTATGTGGGGGCGGCGACATAATCTAGAAGAAAATCGCTAGTGCTGTGCACATAGCATTCTTCACACCGAATGTATCTACTTTCAGTGGACGACTGTAGAAATATTTGGTTTTTTGGTAAGTAACAGCTCGATGTTTAATTATTTTTATATTCTGCTTTAAGAATACAGACAAATTTCCACAATCTGATGACGTATGAGTACGCTAATGTTTACATTTTCTTTTGTTAGCAGGTTGACGACAGATATGTTGAAGCGCCGACACAATCTACATGACAATCGCTAGTGGTGTGCACATAGTATTCTTCACACCGGATGTATCTACGTACGGTGGACGACTCCAGAAATAATTAGTTTTTTCGTAACTAACAGCACGATGTTTAATTATTTTTATATTCTGCTTTAAGAATACAGAGAAAATAACACAATCTGATGACGTATGAGTACGCTAATGTTTACATTTTCTTTTGTCAGCAGGTTAATAACAGGTATGTGGGGGCGGCGACATAATCTAGAAGAAAATCGCTAGTGCTGTGCACATAGCATTCTTCACACCGAATGTATCTACGTACAGTGGACGACTGTAGAAATATTTGGTTTTTTGGTAAGTAACAGCTCGATGTTTAATTATTTTTATATTCTGCTTTAAGAATACAGACAAATTTCCACAATCTGATGACGTATGAGTACGCTAATGTTTACGTTTTCTTTTGTTAGCAGGTTGACGACAGATATGTTGGGGCGCCGACACAATCTACATGACAATCGCTAGTGGTCTGCACATAGTATTCTTCACACCGAATGTATCTACGTACGGTGGACGACTGCAGAAATAATTAGTTTTTTCGTAACTAACAGCACGATGTTTAATTATTTTTATATTCTGCTTTAAGAATACAGAGAAAATAACACAATCTGATGACGTATGAGTACGCTAATGTTTACATTTTGTTTTGTCAGCAGGTTAACAACAGGTATGTGGGGGCGGCGACATAATCTAGAAGAAAATCGCTAGTGCTGTGCACATAGCATTCTTCACACCGAATGTATCTACGTACAGTGGACGACTGTAGAAATATTTGGTTTTTTGGTAAGTAACAGCTCGATGTTTAATTATTTTTATATTCTGCTTTAAGAATACAGACAAATTTCCACAATCTGATGACGTATGAGTACGCTAATGTTTACATTTTCTTTTGTTAGCAGGTTGACGACAGATATGTTGGGGCGCCGACACAATCTACATGACAATCGCTAGTGGTGTGCACATAGTATTCTTCACACCGAATGTATCTACGTACGGTGGACGACTGCAGAAATAATTAGTTTTTTCGTAACTAACAGCACGATGTTTAATTATTTTTATATTCTGCTTTAAGAATACAGAGAAAATAACACAATCTGATGACGTATGAATACGCTAATGTTTACATTTTGTTTTGTCAGCAGGTTAACAACAGGTATGTGGGGGCGGCGACATAATCTAGAAGAAAATCGCTAGTGCTGTGCACATAGCATTCTTCACACCGAATGTATCTACGTACAGTGGACGACTGTAGAAATATTTGGTTTTTTGGTAAGTAACAGCTCGATGTTTAATTATTTTTATATTCTGCTTTAAGAATACAGACAAATTTCCACAATCTGCTGACGTATGAGTACGCTAATGTTTACATTTTCTTTTGTTAGCAGGTTGACGACAGATATGTTGGGGCGCCGACACAATCTACATGACAATCGCTAGTGGTCTGCACATAGTATTCTTCACACCGAATGTATCTACGTACGGTGGACGACTGCAGAAATAATTAGTTTTTTCGTAACTAACAGCACGATGTTTAATTATTTTTATATTCTGCTTTAAGAATACAGAGAAAATAACACAATCTGATGCCTTACGAGTGCGCTAATGATAACAAATTCATTTGTCAGCAGGTTAACAACAGGTATGTGGGGGCGGCGACATAATCTAGAAGAAAATCGCTAGTGCTGTGCACATAGCATTCTTCACACCGAATGTATCTACGTACAGTGGACGACTGTAGAAATATTTGGTTTTTTGGTAAGTAACAGCTCGATGTTTAATTATTTTTATATTCTGCTTTAAGAATACAGACAAATTTCCACAATCTGATGACGTATGAGTACGCTAATGTTTACATTTTCTTTTGTTAGCAGGTTGACGACAGATATGTTGGGGCGCCGACACAATCTACATGACAATCGCTAGTGGTCTGCACATAGTATTCTTCACACCGAATGTATCTACGTACGGTGGACGACTGCAGAAATAATTAGTTTTTTCGTAACTAACAGCACGATGTTTAATTATTTTTATATTCTGCTTTAAGAATACAGAGAAAATAACACAATCTGATGCCTTACGAGTGCGCTAATGATAACAAATTCATTTGTCAGCAGGTTAACAACAGGTATGTGGGGGCGGCGACATAATCTAGAAGAAAATCGCTAGTGCTGTGCACATAGCATTCTTCACACCGAATGTATCTACGTACAGTGGACGACTGTAGAAATATTTGGTTTTTTGGTAAGTAACAGCTCGATGTTTAATTATTTTTATATTCTGCTTTAAGAATACAGACAAATTTCCACAATCTGATGACGTATGAGTACGCTAATGTTTACATTTTCTTTTGTTAGCAGGTTGACGACAGATATGTTGGGGCGCCGACACAATCTACATGACAATCGCTAGTGGTGTGCACATAGTATTCTTCACACCGAATGTATCTACGTACGGTGGACGACTGCAGAAATAATTAGTTTTTTCGTAACTAACAGCACGATGTTTAATTATTTTTATATTCTGCTTTAAGAATACAGAGAAAATAACACAATCTGATGACGTATGAGTACGCTAATGTTTACATTTTCTTTTGTCAGCAGGTTAACAACAGGTATGTGGGGGCGGCGACATAATCTAGAAGAAAATCGCTAGTGCTGTGCACATAGCATTCTTCACACCGTATGTTTCTACGTACAGTGGACGACTGTAGAAATATTTGGTTTTTTGGTAAGTAACAGCTCGATGTTTAATTATTTTTATATTCTGCTTTAAGAATACAGACAAATTTCCACAATCTGATGACGTATGAGTACGCTAATGTTTACATTTTCTTTTGTTAGCAGGTTGACGACAGATATGTTGGGGCGCCGACACAATCTACATGACAATCGCTAGTGGTGTGCACATAGTATTCTTCACACCGAATGTATCTACGTACGGTGGACGACTCCAGAAATAATTAGTTTTTTCGTAACTAACAGCACGATGTTTAATTATTTTTATATTCTGCTTTAAGAATACAGAGAAAATAACACAATCTGATGCCTTACGAGTGCGCTAATGATAACAAATTCATTTGTCAGCAGGTTAACAACAGGTATGTGGGGGCGACGACATAATCTAGAAGAAAATCGCTAGTGCTGTGCACATAGCATTCTTCACACCGAATGTATCTACGTACAGTGGACGACTGTAGAAATATTTGTTTTTTTGGTAAGTAACAGCTCGATGTTTAATTATTTTTATATTCTGCTGTAAGAATACAGACAAATTTCCACAATCTGATGACGTATGAGTACGCTAATGTTTACATTTTCTTTTGTTAGCAGGTTGACGACAGATATGTTGGGGCGCCGACACAATCTACATGACAATCGCTAGTGGTGTGCACATAGTATTCTTCACACCGAATGTATCTACGTACGGTGGACGACTCCAGAAATAATTAGTTTTTTCGTAACTAACAGCACGATGTTTAATTATTTCTATATTCTGCTTTAAGAATACAGAGAAAATAACACAATCTGATGCCTTACGAGTGCGCTAATGATAACAAATTCATTTGTCAGCAGGTTAACAACAGGTATGTGGGGGCGACGACATAATCTAGAAGAAAATCGCTAGTGCTGTGCACATAGCATTCTTTACACCGAATGTATCTACGTACAGTGGACGACTGTAGAAATATTTGTTTTTTTGGTAAGTAACAGCTCGATGTTTAATTATTTTTATATTCTGCTGTAAGAATACAGACAAATTTCCACAATCTGATGACGTATGAGTACGCTAATGTTTACATTTTCTTTTGTTAGCAGGTTGACGACAGATATGTTGGGGCGCCGACACAATCTACATGACAATCGCTAGTGGTGTGCACATAGTATTCTTCACACCGAATGTATCTACGTACGGTGGACGACTCCAGAAATAATTAGTTTTTTCGTAACTAACAGCACGATGTTTAATTATTTTTATATTCTGCTTTAAGAATACAGAGAAAATAACACAATCTGATGACGTATGAGTACGCTAATGTTTACATTTTCTTTTGTCAGCAGGTTAACAACAGGTATGTGGGGGCGGCGACATAATCTAGAAGAAAATCGCTAGTGCTGTGCACATAGCATTCTTCACACCGAATGTATCTACGTACAGTGGACGACTGTAGAAATATTTGGTTTTTTGGTAAGTAACAGCTCGATGTTTAATTTTTTTTATATTCTGCTTTAAGAATACAGACAAATTTCCACAATCTGATGACGTATGAGTACGCTAATGTTTACATTTTCTTTTGTTAGCAGGTTGACGACAGATATGTTGGGGCGCCGACACAATCTACATGACAATCGCTAGTGGTGTGCACATAGTATTCTTCACACCGAATGTATCTACGTACGGTGGACGACTGCAGAAATAATTAGTTTTTTCGTAACTAACAGCACGATGTTTAATTATTTTTATATTCTGCTTTAAGAATACAGAGAAAATAACACAATCTGATGCCTTACGAGTGCGCTAATGATAACAAATTCATTTGTCAGCAGGTTAACAACAGGTATGTGGGGGCGGCGACATAATCTAGAAGAAAATCGCTAGTGCTGTGCACATAGCATTCTTCACACCGAATGTATCTACGTACAGTGGACGACTGTAGAAATATTTGGTTTTTTGGTAAGTAACAGCTCGATGTTTAATTATTTTTATATTCTGCTTTAAGAATACAGAGAAAATAACACAATCTGATGACGTATGAGTACGCTAATGTTTACATTTTGTTTTGTCAGCAGGTTAACAACAGGTATGTGGGGGCGACGACATAATCTAGAAGAAAATCGCTAGTGCTGTGCACATAGCATTCTTTACACCGAATGTATCTACGTACAGTGGACGACTGTAGAAATATTTGTTTTTTTGGTAAGTAACAGCTCGATGTTTAATTATTTTTATATTCTGCTGTAAGAATACAGACAAATTTCCACAATCTGATGACGTATGAGTACGCTAATGTTTACATTTTCTTTTGTTAGCAGGTTGACGACAGATATGTTGGGGCGCCGACACAATCTACATGACAATCGCTAGTGGTGTGCACATAGTATTCTTCACACCGAATGTATCTACGTACGGTGGACGACTCCAGAAATAATTAGTTTTTTCGTAACTAACAGCACGATGTTTAATTATTTCTATATTCTGCTTTAAGAATACAGAGAAAATAACACAATCTGATGCCTTACGAGTGCGCTAATGATAACAAATTCATTTGTCAGCAGGTTAACAACAGGTATGTGGGGGCGACGACATAATCTAGAAGAAAATCGCTAGTGCTGTGCACATAGCATTCTTCACACCGAATGTATCTACGTACAGTGGACGACTGTAGAAATATTTGTTTTTTTGGTAAGTAACAGCTCGATGTTTAATTATTTTTATATTCTGCTTTAAGAATACAGAGAAAATAACACAATCTGATGACGTATGAGTACGCTAATGTTTACATTTTCTTTTGTCAGCAGGTTAACAACAGGTATGTGGGGGCGGCGACATAATCTAGAAGAAAATCGCTAGTGCTGTGCACATAGCATTCTTCACACCGTATGTATCTACGTACAGTGGACGACTGTAGAAATATTTGGTTTTTTGGTAAGTAACAGCTCGATGTTTAATTATTTTTATATTCTGCTTTAAGAATACAGACAAATTTCCACAATCTGATGACGTATGAGTACGCTAATGTTTACATTTTCTTTTGTTAGCAGGTTGACGACAGATATGTTGGGGCGCCGACACAATCTACATGACAATCGCTAGTGGTGTTCACATAGTATTCTTCACACCGAATGTATCTACGTACGGTGGACGACTCCAGAAATAATTAGTTTTTTCGTAACTAACAGCACGATGTTTAATTATTTTTATATTCTGCTTTAAGAATACAGAGAAAATAACACAATCTGATGACGTATGAGTACGCTAATGTTTACATTTTCTTTTGTCAGCAGGTTAACAACAGGTATGTGGGGGCGGCGACATAATCTAGAAGAAAATCGCTAGTGCTGTGCACATAGCATTCTTCACACCGAATGTATCTACGTACAGTGGACGACTGTAGAAATATTTGGTTTTTTGGTAAGTAACAGCTCGATGTTTAATTTTTTTTATATTCTGCTTTAAGAATACAGACAAATTTCCACAATCTGATGACGTATGAGTACGCTAATGTTTACATTTTCTTTTGTTAGCAGGTTGACGACAGATATGTTGGGGCGCCGACACAATCTACATGACAATCGCTAGTGGTGTGCACATAGTATTCTTCACACCGAATGTATCTACGTACGGTGGACGACTGCAGAAATAATTAGTTTTTTCGTAACTAACAGCACGATGTTTAATTATTTTTATATTCTGCTTTAAGAATACAGAGAAAATAACACAATCTGATGCCTTACGAGTGCGCTAATGATAACAAATTCATTTGTCAGCAGGTTAACAACAGGTATGTGGGGGCGGCAACATAATCTAGAAGAAAATCGCTAGTGCTGTGCACATAGCATTCTTCACACCGAATGTATCTACGTACAGTGGACGACTGTAGAAATATTTGGTTTTTTGGTAAGTAACAGCTCGATGTTTAATTATTTTTATATTCTGCTTTAAGAATACAGACAAATTTCCACAATCTGATGACGTATGAGTACGCTAATGTTTACATTTTCTTTTGTTAGCAGGTTGACGACAGATATGTTGGGGCGCCGACACAATCTACATGACAATCGCTAGTGGTGTGCACATAGTATTCTTCACACCGAATGTATCTACGTACGGTGGACGACTGCAGAAATAATTAGTTTATTCGTAACTAACAGCACGATGTTTAATTATTTTTATATTCTGCTTTAAGAATACAGAGAAAATAACACAATCTGATGCCTTACGAGTGCGCTAATGATAACAAATTCATTTGTCAGCAGGTTAACAACAGGTATGTGGGGGCGGCGACATAATCTAGAAGAAAATCGCTAGTGCTGTGCACATAGCATTCTTCACACCGAATGTATCTACGTACAGTGGACGACTGTAGAAATATTTGGTTTTTTGGTAAGTAACAGCTCGATGTTTAATTATTTTTATATTCTGCTTTAAGAATACAGATAAAATTACACTATCTGCTGACGTATGAGTACGCTAATGTTTACATTTTCTTTTGTTAGCAGGTTGACAACCGATATGTGGGGGCGGCGACATAATCTAGAAGAAAATCGCTAGTGCTGTGTACATAGCATTCTTCACACCGAATGTATCTACGTACAGTGGACGACTGTAGAAATATTTGGTTTTTTGGTAAGTAACAGCTCGTTGTTTAATTATTTTTATATTCTGCTTTAAGAATACAGAGAAAATAACACAATCTGATGACTTACGAGTGCGCTAATGATAACAAATTCATTTGTCAGCAGGTTAACAACAGGTATGTGGGGGCGGCGACATAATCTAGAAGAAAATCGCTGGTGCTGTGCACATAGCATTCTTCACACCGAATGTATCTACGTACAGTGGACGACTGTAGAAATATTTGGTTTTTTGGTAAGTAACAGCTCGATGTTTAATTATTTTTATATTCTGCTTTAAGAATACAGATAAAATTACACTATCTGCTGACGTATGAGTACGCTAATGTTTACATTTTCTGTTGTTAGCAGGTTGACAACCGATATGTGGGGGCGGCGACATAATCTAGAAGAAAATCGCTAGTGCTGTGTACATAGCATTCTTCACACCGAATGTATCTACGTACAGTGGACGACTGTAGAAATATTTGGTTTTTTGGTAAGTAACAGCTCGTTGATTAATTATTTTTATATTCTGCTTTAAGAATACAGAGAAAATAACACAATCTGATGACTTACGAGTGCGCTAATGATAACAAATTCATTTGTCAGCAGGTTAACAACAGGTATGTGGGGGCGGCGACATAATCTAGAAGAAAATCGCTAGTGCTGTGCACATAGCATTCTTCACACCGAATGTATCTACGTACAGTGGACGACAGTAGAAATATTTGGTTTTTTGGTAAGTAACAGCTCGTTGTTTAATTATTTTTATATTCTGCTTTAAGAATACAGACAAATTTACACAATCTAATGACGTATGAGTATGCTACTGTTTACATTATCTTTTGTCAGCAGGTTGACGATAGATATGTGGGGGCGGCGACAGAATCTAGATGAAAATCGCTAGTGCTGTGCACATAGTATTCTTCACACCGAATGTATCTACGTACGGTGGACGACTGCAGAAATAATTAGTTTTTTCGTAACTAACAGCACGATGTTTAATTATTTTTATATTCTGCTTTAAGAATACAGAGAAAATAACACAATCTGATGCCTTACGAGTGCGCTAATGATAACAAATTCATTTGTCAGCAGGTTAACAACAGGTATGTGGGGGCGGCGACATAATCTAGAAGAAAATCGCTAGTGCTGTGCACATAGCATTCTTCACACCGAATGTATCTACGTACAGTGGACGACTGTAGAAATATTTGGTTTTTTGGTAAGTAACAGCTCGATGTATAATTATTTTTATATTCTGCTTTAAGAATACAGATAAAATTACACTATCTGATGACGTATGAGTACGCTAATGTTTACATTTTCTTTTGTTAGCAGGCTGACAAACGATATGTGGGGGCGGCGACATAATCTAGAAGAAAATCGCTAGTGCTGTGTACATAGCATTCTTCACACCGAATGTATCTACGTACAGTGGGCGACTGTAGAAATATTTGGTTTTTTGGTAAGTAACAGCTCGATGTTTAATTATTTTTATATTCTGCTTTAAGAATACAGACAAATTTCCACAATCTGATGACGTATGAGTACGCTAATGTTTACATTTTCTTTTGTTAGCAGGTTGACGACAGATATGTTGGGGCGCCGACACAATCTACATGACAATCGCTAGTGGTGTGCACATAGTATTCTTCACACCGAATGTATCTACGTACGGTGGACGACTCCAGAAATAATTAGTTTTTTCGTAACTAACAGCACGATGTTTAATTATTTTTATATTCTGCTTTAAGAATACAGAGAAAATAACACAATCTGATGCCTTACGAGTGCGCTAATGATAACAAATTCATTTGTCAGCAGGTTAACAACAGGTATGTGGGGGCGGCGACATAATCTAGAAGAAAATCGCTAGTGCTGTGCACATAGCATTCTTCACACCGAATGTATCTACGTACAGTGGACGACTGTAGAAATATTTGGTTTTTTGGTAAGTAACAGCTCGATGTTTAATTATTTTTATATTCTGCTTTAAGAATACAGACAAATTTCCACAATCTGATGACGTATGAGTACGCTAATGTTTACATTTTCTTTTGTTAGCAGGTTGACGACAGATATGTTGGGGCGCCGACACAATCTACATGACAATCGCTAGTGGTGTGCACATAGTATTCTTCACACCGAATGTATCTACGTACGGGTGACGACTCCAGAAATAATTAGTTTTTTCGTAACTAACAGCACGATGTTTAATTATTTTTATATTCTGCTTTAAGAATACAGAGAAAATAACACAATCTGATGACGTATGAGTACGCTAATGTTTACATTTTCTTTTGTCAGCAGGTTAACAACAGGTATGTGGGGGCGGCGACATAATCTAGAAGAAAATCGCTAGTGCTGTGCACATAGCATTCTTCACACCGAATGTATCTACGTACAGTGGACGACTGTAGAAATATTTGGTTTTTTGGTAAGTAACAGCTCGATGTTTAATTATTTTTATATTCTGCTTTAAGAATACAGACAAATTTCCACAATCTGATGACGTATGAGTACGCTAATGTTTACATTTTCTTTTGTTAGCAGGTTGACGACAGATATGTTGGGGCGCCGACACAATCTACATGACAATCGCTAGTGGTGTGCACATAGTATTCTTCACACCGAATGTATCTACGTACGGTGGACGACTCCAGAAATAATTAGTTTTTTCGTAACTAACAGCACGATGTTTAATTATTTTTATATTCTGCTTTAAGAATACAGAGAAAATAACACAATCTGATGCCTTACGAGTGCGCTAATGATAACAAATTCATTTGTCAGCAGGTTAACAACAGGTATGTGGGGGCGGCGACATAATCTAGAAGAAAATCGCTAGTGCTGTGCACATAGCATTCTTCACACCGAATGTATATACGTACAGTGGACGACTGTAGAAATATTTGGTTTTTTGGTAAGTAACAGCTCGTTGTTTAATTATTTTTATATTCTGCTTTAAGAATACAGACAAATTTACACAATCTAATGACGTATGAGTATGCTACTGTTTACATTATCTTTTGTCAGCAGGTTGACGATAGATATGTGGGGGCGGCGACAGAATCTAGATGAAAATCGCTAGTGCTGTGCGCATAGTATTCTTCACACCGAATGTATCTACGTACGGTGGACGACTGCAGAAATAATTAGTTTTTTCGTAACTAACAGCACGATGTTTAATTATTTTTATATTCTGCTTTAAGAATACAGAGAAAATAACACAATCTGATGCCTTACGAGTGCGCTAATGATAACAAATTCATTTGTCAGCAGGTTAACAACAGGTATGTGGGGGCGGCGACATAATCTAGAAGAAAATCGCTAGTGCTGTGCACATAGCATTCTTCACACCGAATGTATCTACGTACAGTGGACGACTGTAGAAATATTTGGTTTTTTGGTAAGTAACAGCACGATGTTTAATTATTTTTATATTCTGCTTTAAGAATACAGATAAAATTACACTATCTGCTGACGTATGAGTACGCTAATGTTTACATTTTCTGTTGTTAGCAGGTTGACAACCGATATGTGGGGGCGGCGACATAATCTAGAAGAAAATCGCTAGTGCTGTGTACATAGCATTCTTCACACCTAATGTATCTACGTACAGTGGACGACTGTAGAAATATTTGGTTTTTTGGTAAGTAACAGCTCGTTGATTAATTATTTTTATATTCTGCTTTAAGAATACAGAGAAAATAACACAATCTGATGACTTACGAGTGCGCTAATGATAACAAATTCATTTGTCAGCAGGTTAACAACAGGTATGTGGGGGCGGCGACATAATCTAGAAGAAAGTCGCTAGTGCTGTGCACATAGCATTCTTCACACCGAATGTATCTACGTACAGTGGACGACAGTAGAAATATTTGGTTTTTTGGTAAGTAACAGCTCGTTGTTTAATTATTTTTATATTCTGCTTTAAGAATACAGACAAATTTACACAATCTAATGACGTATGAGTATGCTACTGTTTACATTATCTTTTGTCAGCAGGTTGACGATAGATATGTGGGGGCGGCGACAGAATCTAGATGAAAATCGCTAGTGCTGTGCACATAGTATTCTTCACACCGAATGTATCTACGTACGGTGGACGACTGCAGAAATATTTAGTTTTTTCGTAACTAACAGCACGATGTTTAATTATTTTTATATTCTGCTTTAAGAATACAGAGAAAATAACACAATCTGATGCCTTACGAGTGCGCTAATGATAACAAATTCATTTGTCAGCAGGTTAACAACAGGTATGTGGGGGCGGCGACATAATCTAGAAGAAAATCGCTAGTGCTGTGCACATAGCATTCTTCACACCGAATGTATCTACGTACAGTGGACGACTGTAGAAATATTTGGTTTTTTGGTAAGTAACAGCTCGATGTATAATTATTTTTATATTCTGCTTTAAGAATACAGATAAAATTACACTATCTGATGACGTATGAGTACGCTAATGTTTACATTTTCTTTTGTTAGCAGGCTGACAACCGATATGTGGGGGCGGCGACATAATCTAGAAGAAAATCGCTAGTGCTGTGTACATAGCATTCTTCACACCGAATGTATCTACGTACAGTGGACGACTGTAGAAATATTTGGTTTTTTGGTAAGTAACAGCTCGATGTTTAATTATTTTTATATTCTGCTTTAAGAATACAGACAAATTTCCACAATCTGATGACGTATGAGTACGCTAATGTTTACATTTTCTTTTGTTAGCAGGTTGACGACAGATATGTTGGGGCGCCGACACAATCTACATGACAATCGCTAGTGGTGTGCACATAGTATTCTTCACACCGAATGTATCTACGTACGGTGGACGACTCCAGAAATAATTAGTTTTTTCGTAACTAACAGCACGATGTTTAATTATTTTTATATTCTGCTTTAAGAATACAGAGAAAATAACACAATCTGATGCCTTACGAGTGCGCTAATGATAACAAATTTATTTGTCAGCAGGTTAACAACAGGTATGTGGGGGCGGCGACATAATCTAGAAGAAAATCGCTAGTGCTGTGCACATAGCATTCTTCACACCGAATGTATCTACGTACAGTGGACGACTGTAGAAATATTTGGTTTTTTGGTAAGTAACAGCTCGATGTTTAATTATTTTTATATTCTGCTTTAAGAATACAGACAAATTTCCACAATCTGATGACGTATGAGTACGCTAATGTTTACATTTTCTTTTGTTAGCAGGTTGACGACAGATATGTTGGGGCGCCGACACAATCTACATGACAATCGCTAGTGGTGTGCACATAGTATTCTTCACACCGAATGTATCTACGTACGGTGGACGACTCCAGAAATAATTAGTTTTTTCGTAACTAACAGCACGATGTTTAATTATTTTTATATTCTGCTTTAAGAATACAGAGAAAATAACACAATCTGATGACGTATGAGTACGCTAATGTTTACATTTTCGTTTGTCAGCAGGTTAACAACAGGTATGTGGGGGCGGCGACATAATCTAGAAGAAAATCGCTAGTTCTGTGCACATAGCATTCTTCACACCGAATGTATCTACGTACAGTGGACGACTGTAGAAATATTTGGTTTTTTGGTAAGTAACAGCTCGATGTTTAATTATTTTTATATTCTGCTTTAAGAATACAGACAAATTTCCACAATCTGATGACGTATGAGTACGCTAATGTTTACATTTTCTTTTGTTAGCAGGTTGACGACAGATATGTTGGGGCGCCGACACAATCTACATGACAATCGCTAGTGGTGTGCACATAGTATTCTTCACACCGAATGTATCTACGTACGGTGGACGACTCCAGAAATAATTAGTTTTTTCGTAACTAACAGCACGATGTTTAATTATTTTTATATTCTGCTTTAAGAATACAGAGAAAATAACACAATCTGATGCCTTACGAGTGCGCTAATGATAACAAATTCATTTGTCAGCAGGTTAACAACAGGTATGTGGGGGCGGCGACATAATCTAGAAGAAAATCGCTAGTGCTGTGCACATAGCATTGTTCACACCGAATGTATCTACGTACAGTGGACGACTGTAGAAATATTTGGTTTTTTGGTAAGTAACAGCTCGATGTTTAATTATTTTTATATTCTGCTTTAAGAATACAGACAAATTTCCACAATCTGATGACGTATGAGTACGCTAATGTTTACATTTTCTTTTGTTAGCAGGTTGACGACAGATATGTTGGGGCGCCGACACAATCTACATGACAATCGCTAGTGGTGTGCACATAGTATTCTTCACACCGAATGTATCTACGTACGGTGGACGACTCCAGAAATAATTAGTTTTTTCGTAACTAACAGCACGATGTTTAATTATTTTTATATTCTGCTTTAAGAATACAGAGAAAATAACACAATCTGATGACGTATGAGTACGCTAATGTTTACATTTTCTTTTGTCAGCAGGTTAACAACAGGTATGTGGGGGCGGCGACATAATCTAGAAGAAAATCGCTAGTGCTGTGCACATAGCATTTTTCACACCGAATGTATCTACGTACAGTGGACGACTGTAGAAATATTTGGTTTTTTGGTAAGTAACAGCTCGATGTTTAATTATTTTTATATTCTGCTTTAAGAATACAGACAAATTTCCACAATCTGATGACGTATGAGTACGCTAATGTTTACATTTTCTTTTGTTAGCAGGTTGACGACAGATATGTTGGGGCGCCGACACAATCTACATGACAATCGCTAGTGGTGTGCACATAGTATTCTTCACACCGAATGTATCTACGTACGGTGGAAGACTCCAGAAATAATTAGTTTTTTCGTAACTAACAGCACGATGTTTAATTATTTTTATATTCTGCTTTAAGAATACAGAGAAAATAACACAATCTGATGCCTTACGAGTGCGCTAATGATAACAAATTCATTTGTCAGCAGGTTAACAACAGGTATGTGGGGGCGGCGACATAATCTAGAAGAAAATCGCTAGTGCTGTGCACATAGCATTCTTCACACCGAATGTATCTACGTACAGTGGACGACTGTAGAAATATTTGTTTTTTTGGTAAGTAACAGCTCGATGTTTAATTATTTTTATATTCTGCTTTAAGAATACAGACAAATTTCCACAATCTGATGACGTATGAGTACGCTAATGTTTACATTTTCTTTTGTTAGCAGGTTGACGACAGATATGTTGGGGCGCCGACACAATCTACATGACAATCGCTAGTGGTGTGCACATAGTATTCTTCACACCGAATGTATCTACGTACGGTGGACGACTCCAGAAATAATTAGTTTTTTCGTAACTAACAGCATGATGTTTAATTATTTTTATATTCTGCTTTAAGAATACAGAGAAAATAACACAATCTGATGCCTTACGAGTGCGCTAATGATAACAAATTCATTTGTCAGCAGGTTAACAACAGGTATGTGGGGGCGGCGACATAATCTAGAAGAAAATCGCTAGTGCTGTGCACATAGCATTCTTCACACCGAATGTATCTACGTACAGTGGCCGACTGTAGAAATATTTGGTTTTTTGGTAAGTAACAGCTCGATGTTTAATTATTTTTATATTCTGCTTTAAGAATACAGACAAATTTCCACAATCTGATGACGTATGAGTACGCTAATGTTTACATTTTCTTTTGTTAGCAGGTTGACGACAGATATGTTGGGGCGCCGACACAATCTACATGACAATCGCTAGTGGTGTGCACATAGTATTCTTCACACCGAATGTATCTACGTACGGTGGACGACTCCAGAAATAATTAGTTTTTTCGTAACTAACAGCACGATGTTTAATTATTTTTATATTCTGCTTTAAGAATACAGAGAAAATAACACAATCTGATGACGTATGAGTACGCTAATGTTTACATTTTCTTTTGTCAGCAGGTTAACAACAGGTATGTGGGGGCGGCGACATAATCTAGAAGAAAATCGCTAGTGCTGTGCACATAGCATTCTTCACACCGAATGTATCTACGTACAGTGGACGACTGTAGAAATATTTGGTTTTTTGGTAAGTAACAGCTCTATGTTTAATTATTTTTATATTCTGCTTTAAGAATACAGACAAATTTCCACAATCTGATGACGTATGAGTACGCTAATGTTTACATTTTCTTTTGTTAGCAGGTTGACGACAGATATGTTGGGGCGCCGACACAATCTACATGACAATCGCTAGTGGTGTGCACATAGTATTCTTCACACCGAATGTATCTACGTACGGTGGACGACTCCAGAAATAATTAGTTTTTTCGTAACTAACAGCACGATGTTTAATTATTTTTATATTCTGCTTTAAGAATACAGAGAAAATAACACAATCTGATGACGTATGAGTACGCTAATGTTTACATTTTCGTTTGTCAGCAGGTTAACAACAGGTATGTGGGGGCGGCGACATAATCTAGAAGAAAATCGCTAGTGCTGTGCACATAGCATTCTTCACACCGAATGTATCTACGTACAGTGGACGACTGTAGAAATATTTGGTTTTTTGGTAAGTAACAGCTCGATGTTTAATTATTTTTATATTCTGCTTTAAGAATACAGACAAATTTCCACAATCTGATGACGTATGAGTACGCTAATGTTTACATTTTCTTTTGTTAGCAGGTTGACGACAGATATGTTGGGGCGCCGACACAATCTACATGACAATCGCTAGTGGTGTGCACATAGTATTCTTCACACCGAATGTATCTACGTACGGTGGACGACTGCAGAAATAATTAGTTTTTTCGTAACTAACAGCACGATGTTTAATTATTTTTATATTCTGCTTTAAGAATACAGAGAAAATAACACAATCTGATGCCTTACGAGTGCGCTAATGATAACTAATTCATTTGTCAGCAGGTTAACAACAGGTATGTGGGGGCGGCGACATAATCTAGAAGAAAATCGCTAGTGCTGTGCACATAGCATTCTTCACACCGAATGTATCTACGTACAGTGGACGACTGTAGAAATATTTGGTTTTTTGGTAAGTAACAGCTCGATATTTAATTATTTTTATATTCTGCTTTAAGAATACAGACAAATTTCCACAATCTGATGACGTATGAGTACGCTAATGTTTACATTTTCTTTTGTTAGCAGGTTGACGACAGATATGTTGGGGCGCCTACACAATCTACATGACAATCGCTAGTGGTGGGCACATAGTATTCTTCACACCGAATGTATCTACGTACGGTGGACGACTGCAGAAATAATTAGTTTTTTCGTAACTAACAGCACGATGTTTAATTATTTTTATTTTCTGCTTTAAGAATACAGAGAAAATAACACAATCTGATGCCTTACGAGTGCGCTAATGATAACAAATTCATTTGTCAGCAGGTTAACAACAGGTATGTGGGGGCGGCGACATAATCTAGAAGAAAATCGCTAGTGCTGTGCACATAGCATTCTTCACACCGAATGTATCTACGTACAGTGGACGACTGTAGAAATATTTGGTTTTTTGGTAAGTAACAGCTCGATGTTTAATTATTTTTATATTCTGCTTTAAGAATACAGACAAATTTCCACAATCTGATGACGTATGAGTACGCTAATGTTTACATTTTCTTTTGTTAGCAGGTTGACGACAGATATGTTGGGGCGCCGACACAATCTACATGACAATCGCTAGTGGTGTGCACATAGTATTCTTCACACCGAATGTATCTACGTACGGTGGACGACTCCAGAAATAATTAGTTTTTTCGTAACTAACAGCATGATGTTTAATTATTTTTATATTCTGCTTTAAGAATACAGAGAAAATAACACAATCTGATGCCTTACGAGTGCGCTAATGATAACAAATTCATTTGTCAGCAGGTTAACAACAGGTATGTGGGGGCGGCGACATAATCTAGAAGAAAATCGCTAGTGCTGTGCACATAGCATTCTTCACACCGAATGTATCTACGTACAGTGGCCGACTGTAGAAATATTTGGTTTTTTGGTAAGTAACAGCTCGATGTTTAATTATTTTTATATTCTGCTTTAAGAATACAGACAAATTTCCACAATCTGATGACGTATGAGTACGCTAATGTTTACATTTTCTTTTGTTAGCAGGTTGACGACAGATATGTTGGGGCGCCGACACAATCTACATGACAATCGCTAGTGGTGTGCACATAGTATTCTTCACACCGAATGTATCTACGTACGGTGGACGACTCCAGAAATAATTAGTTTTTTCGTAACTAACAGCACGATGTTTAATTATTTTTATATTCTGCTTTAAGAATACAGAGAAAATAACACAATCTGATGACGTATGAGTACGCTAATGTTTACATTTTCTTTTGTCAGCAGGTTAACAACAGGTATGTGGGGGCGGCGACATAATCTAGAAGAAAATCGCTAGTGCTGTGCACATAGCATTCTTCACACCGAATGTATCTACGTACAGTGGACGACTGTAGAAATATTTGGTTTTTTGGTAAGTAACAGCTCTATGTTTAATTATTTTTATATTCTGCTTTAAGAATACAGACAAATTTCCACAATCTGATGACGTATGAGTACGCTAATGTTTACATTTTCTTTTGTTAGCAGGTTGACGACAGATATGTTGGGGCGCCGACACAATCTACATGACAATCGCTAGTGGTGTGCACATAGTATTCTTCACACCGAATGTATCTACGTACGGTGGACGACTCCAGAAATAATTAGTTTTTTCGTAACTAACAGCACGATGTTTAATTATTTTTATATTCTGCTTTAAGAATACAGAGAAAATAACACAATCTGATGACGTATGAGTACGCTAATGTTTACATTTTCGTTTGTCAGCAGGTTAACAACAGGTATGTGGGGGCGGCGACATAATCTAGAAGAAAATCGCTAGTGCTGTGCACATAGCATTCTTCACACCGAATGTATCTACGTACAGTGGACGACTGTAGAAATATTTGGTTTTTTGGTAAGTAACAGCTCGATGTTTAATTATTTTTATATTCTGCTTTAAGAATACAGACAAATTTCCACAATCTGATGACGTATGAGTACGCTAATGTTTACATTTTCTTTTGTTAGCAGGTTGACGACAGATATGTTGGGGCGCCGACACAATCTACATGACAATCGCTAGTGGTGTGCACATAGTATTCTTCACACCGAATGTATCTACGTACGGTGGACGACTGCAGAAATAATTAGTTTTTTCGTAACTAACAGCACGATGTTTAATTATTTTTATATTCTGCTTTAAGAATACAGAGAAAATAACACAATCTGATGCCTTACGAGTGCGCTAATGATAACTAATTCATTTGTCAGCAGGTTAACAACAGGTATGTGGGGGCGGCGACATAATCTAGAAGAAAATCGCTAGTGCTGTGCACATAGCATTCTTCACACCGAATGTATCTACGTACAGTGGACGACTGTAGAAATATTTGGTTTTTTGGTAAGTAACAGCTCGATATTTAATTATTTTTATATTCTGCTTTAAGAATACAGACAAATTTCCACAATCTGATGACGTATGAGTACGCTAATGTTTACATTTTCTTTTGTTAGCAGGTTGACGACAGATATGTTGGGGCGCCTACACAATCTACATGACAATCGCTAGTGGTGGGCACATAGTATTCTTCACACCGAATGTATCTACGTACGGTGGACGACTGCAGAAATAATTAGTTTTTTCGTAACTAACAGCACGATGTTTAATTATTTTTATTTTCTGCTTTAAGAATACAGAGAAAATAACACAATCTGATGCCTTACGAGTGCGCTAATGATAACAAATTCATTTGTCAGCAGGTTAACAACAGGTATGTGGGGGCGGCGACATAATCTAGAAGAAAATCGCTAGTGCTGTGCACATAGCATTCTTCACACCGAATGTATCTACGTACAGTGGACGACTGTAGAAATATTTGTTTTTTTGGTAAGTAACAGCTCGATGTTTAATTATTTTTATATTCTGCTTTAAGAATACAGACAAATTTCCACAATCTGATGACGTATGAGTACGCTAATGTTTACATTTTCTTTTGTTAGCAGGTTGACGACAGATATGTTGGGGCGCCGACACAATCTACATGACAATCGCTAGTGGTGTGCACATAGTATTCTTCACACCGAATGTATCTACGTACGGTGGACGACTCCAGAAATAATTAGTTTTTTCGTAACTAACAGCATGATGTTTAATTATTTTTATATTCTGCTTTAAGAATACAGAGAAAATAACACAATCTGATGCCTTACGAGTGCGCTAATGATAACAAATTCATTTGTCAGCAGGTTAACAACAGGTATGTGGGGGCGGCGACATAATCTAGAAGAAAATCGCTAGTGCTGTGCACATAGCATTCTTCACACCGAATGTATCTACGTACAGTGGCCGACTGTAGAAATATTTGGTTTTTTGGTAAGTAACAGCTCGATGTTTAATTATTTTTATATTCTGCTTTAAGAATACAGACAAATTTCCACAATCTGATGACGTATGAGTACGCTAATGTTTACATTTTCTTTTGTTAGCAGGTTGACGACAGATATGTTGGGGCGCCGACACAATCTACATGACAATCGCTAGTGGTGTGCACATAGTATTCTTCACACCGAATGTATCTACGTACGGTGGACGACTCCAGAAATAATTAGTTTTTTCGTAACTAACAGCACGATGTTTAATTATTTTTATATTCTGCTTTAAGAATACAGAGAAAATAACACAATCTGATGACGTATGAGTACGCTAATGTTTACATTTTCTTTTGTCAGCAGGTTAACAACAGGTATGTGGGGGCGGCGACATAATCTAGAAGAAAATCGCTAGTGCTGTGCACATAGCATTCTTCACACCGAATGTATCTACGTACAGTGGACGACTGTAGAAATATTTGGTTTTTTGGTAAGTAACAGCTCTATGTTTAATTATTTTTATATTCTGCTTTAAGAATACAGACAAATTTCCACAATCTGATGACGTATGAGTACGCTAATGTTTACATTTTCTTTTGTTAGCAGGTTGACGACAGATATGTTGGGGCGCCGACACAATCTACATGACAATCGCTAGTGGTGTGCACATAGTATCCTTCACACCGAATGTATCTACGTACGGTGGACGACTCCAGAAATAATTAGTTTTTTCGTAACTAACAGCACGATGTTTAATTATTTTTATATTCTGCTTTAAGAATACAGAGAAAATAACACAATCTGATGACGTATGAGTACGCTAATGTTTACATTTTCGTTTGTCAGCAGGTTAACAACAGGTATGTGGGGGCGGCGACATAATCTAGAAGAAAATCGCTAGTGCTGTGCACATAGCATTCTTCACACCGAATGTATCTACGTACAGTGGACGACTGTAGAAATATTTGGTTTTTTGGTAAGTAACAGCTCGATGTTTAATTATTTTTATATTCTGCTTTAAGAATACAGACAAATTTCCACAATCTGATGACGTATGAGTACGCTAATGTTTACATTTTCTTTTGTTAGCAGGTTGACGACAGATATGTTGGGGCGCCGACACAATCTACATGACAATCGCTAGTGGTGTGCACATAGTATTCTTCACACCGAATGTATCTACGTACGGTGGACGACTGCAGAAATAATTAGTTTTTTCGTAACTAACAGCACGATGTTTAATTATTTTTATATTCTGCTTTAAGAATACAGAGAAAATAACACAATCTGATGCCTTACGAGTGCGCTAATGATAACTAATTCATTTGTCAGCAGGTTAACAACAGGTATGTGGGGGCGGCGACATAATCTAGAAGAAAATCGCTAGTGCTGTGCACATAGCATTCTTCACACCGAATGTATCTACGTACAGTGGACGACTGTAGAAATATTTGGTTTTTTGGTAAGTAACAGCTCGATATTTAATTATTTTTATATTCTGCTTTAAGAATACAGACAAATTTCCACAATCTGATGACGTATGAGTACGCTAATGTTTACATTTTCTTTTGTTAGCAGGTTGACGACAGATATGTTGGGGCGCCTACACAATCTACATGACAATCGCTAGTGGTGGGCACATAGTATTCTTCACACCGAATGTATCTACGTACGGTGGACGACTGCAGAAATAATTAGTTTTTTCGTAACTAACAGCACGATGTTTAATTATTTTTATTTTCTGCTTTAAGAATACAGAGAAAATAACACAATCTGATGCCTTACGAGTGCGCTAATGATAACAAATTCATTTGTCAGCAGGTTAACAACAGGTATGTGGGGGCGGCGACATAATCTAGAAGAAAATCGCTAGTGCTGTGCACATAGCATTCTTCACACCGAATGTATCTACGTACAGTGGACGACTGTAGAAATATTTGGTTTTTTGGTAAGTAACAGCTCGTTGTTTAATTATTTTTATATTCTGCTTTAAGAATACTGACAAATTTACACAATCTAATGACGTATGAGTATGCTACTGTTTACATTATCTTTTGTCAGCAGGTTGACGATAGATATGTGGGGGCGGCGACAGAATCTAGATGAAAATCGCTAGTGCTGTGCACATAGTATTCTTCACACCGAATGTATCTACGTACGGTGGACGACTGCAGAAATAATTAGTTTTTTCGTAACTAACAGTACGATGTTTAATTATTTTTATATTCTGCTTTAAGAATACAGAGAAAATAACACAATCTGATGCCTTACGAGTGCGCTAATGATAACAAATTCATTTGTCAGCAGGTTAACAACAGGTATGTGGGGGCGGCGACATAATCTAGAAGAAAATCGCTAGTGCTGTGCACATAGCATTCTTCACACCGAATGTATCTACGTACAGTGGACGACTGTAGAAATATTTGGTTTTTTGGTAAGTAACAGCTCGATGTTTAATTATTTTTATATTCTGCTTTAAGAATACAGATAAAATTACACTATCTGCTGACGTATGAGTACGCTAATGTTTACATTTTCTTTTGTTAGCAGGTTGACAACCGATATGTGGGGGCGGCGACATAATCTAGAAGAAAATCGCTAGTGCTGTGTACATAGCATTCTTCACACCGAATGTATCTACGTACAGTGGACGACTGTAGAAATATTTGGTTTTTTGGTAAGTAACAGCTCGTTGTTTAATTATTTTTATATTCTGCTTTAAGAATACAGAGAAAATAACACAATCTGATGCCTTACGAGTGCGCTAATGATAACAAATTCATTTGTCAGCAGGTTAACAACAGATATGTGGGGGCGGCGACATAATCTAGAAGAAAATCGCTAGTGCTGTGCACATAGCATTCTTCACACCGAATGTATCTACGTACAGTGGACACTGTAGAAATATTTGGTTTTTTGGTAAGTAACAGCTCGATGTTTAATTATTTTTATATTCCGCTTTAAGAATACAGATAAAATTACACTATCTGCTGACGTATGAGTACGCTAATGTTTACATTTTCTTTTGTTAGCAGGTTGACAACCGATATGTGGGGGCGGCGACATAATCTAGAAGAAAATCGCTAGTGCTGTGTACATAGCATTCTTCACACCGAATGTATCTACGTACAGTGGACGACTGTAGAAATATTTGGTTTTTTGGTAAGTAACAGCTCGATGTTTAATTATTTTTATATTCTGCTTTAAGAATACAGAGAAAATAACACAATCTGATGCCTTACGAGTGCGCTAATGATAACAAATTCATTTGTCAGCAGGTTAACAACAGATATGTGGGGGCGGCGACATAATCTAGAAGAAAATCGCTAGTGCTGTGCACATAGCATTCTTCACACCGAATGTATCTACGTACAGTGGACACTGTAGAAATATTTGGTTTTTTGGTAAGTAACAGCTCGATTTTTAATTATTTTTATATTCTGCTTTAAGAATACAGATAAAATTACACTATCTGCTGACGTATGAGTACGCTAATGTTTACATTTTCTTTTGTTAGCAGGTTGACAACCGATATGTGGGGGCGGCGACATAATCTAGAAGAAAATCGCTAGTGCTGTGTACATAGCATTCTTCACACCGAATGTATCTACGTACAGTGGACGACTGTAGAAATATTTTGTTTTTTGGTAAGTAACAGCTCGTTGTTTAATTATTTTTATATTCTGCTTCAAGAATACAGAGAAAATAACACAATCTGATGACTTACGAGTGCGCTAATGATAACAAATTCATTTGTCAGCAGGTTAACAACAGGTATGTGGGGGCGGCGACATAATCTAGAAGAAAATCGCTAGTGCTGTGCACATAGCATTCTTCACACCGAATGTATCTACGTACAGTGGACGACTGTAGAAATATTTGGTTTTTTGGTAAGTAACAGCACGATGTTTAATTATTTTTATATTCTGCTTTAAGAATACAGAGAAAATAACACAATCTGATGCCTTACGAGTGCGCTAATGATAACAAATTCATTTGTCAGCAGGTTAACAACAGGTATGTGGGGGCGGCGACATAATCTAGAAGAAAATCGCTAGTGCTGTGCACATAGCATTCTTCACACCGAATGTATCTACGTACAGTGGACGACTGTAGAAATATTTGGTTTTTTGGTAAGTAACAGCTCGATGTTTAATTATTTTTATATTCTGCTTTAAGAATACAGATAAAATTACACTATCTGCTGACGTATGAGTACGCTAATGTTTACATTTTCTGTTGTTAGCAGGTTGACAACCGATATGTGGGGTCGGCGACATAATCTAGAAGAAAATCGCTAGTGCTGTGTACATAGCATTCTTCACACCGAATGTATGTACGTACAGTGGACGACTGTAGAAATATTTGGTTTTTTGGTAAGTAACAGCTCGTTGATTAATTATTTTTATATTCTGCTTTAAGAATACAGACAAATTTACACAATCTAATGACGTATGAGTATGCTACTGTTTACATTATCTTTTGTCAGCAGGTTGACGATAGATATGTGGGGGCGGCGACAGAATCTAGATGAAAATCGCTAGTGCTGTGCACATAGTATTCTTCACACCGAATGTATCTACGTACGGTGGACGACTGCAGAAATAATTAGTTTTTTCGTAACTAACAGCACGATGTTTAATTATTTTTATATTCTGCTTTAAGAATACAGAGAAAATAACACAATCTGATGCCTTACGAGTGCGCTAATGATAACAAATTCATTTGTCAGCAGGTTAACAACAGGTATGTGGGGGCGGCGACATAATCTAGAAGAAAATCGCTAGTGCTGTGCACATAGCATTCTTCACACCGAATGTATCTACGTACAGTGGACGACTGTAGAAATATTTGGTTTTTTGGTAAGTAACAGCTCGATGTATAATTATTTTTATATTCTGCTTTAAGAATACAGATAAAATTACACTATCTGATGACGTATGAGTACGCTAATGTTTACATTTTCTTTTGCTAGCAGGCTGACAACCGATATGTTTGGGCGGCGACATAATCTAGAAGAAAATCGCTAGTGCTGTGTACATAGCATTCTTCACACCGAATGTATCTACGTACAGTGGACGACTGTAGAAATATTTGGTTTTTTGGTAAGTAACAGCTCGTTGTTTAATTATTTTTATATTCTGCTTTAAGAATACAGACAAATTTACACAATCTAATGACGTATGAGTATGCTACTGTTTACATTTTCTTTTGTCAGCAGGTTGACGATAGATATGTGGGGGCGGCGACAGAATCTAGATGAAAATCGCTAGTGCTGTGCACATAGTATTCTTCACACCGAATGTATCTACGTACGGTGGACGACTGCAGAAATAATTAGTTTTTTCGTAACTAACAGCACGATGTTTAATTATTTTTATATTCTGCTTTAAGAATACAGAGAAAATAACACAATCTGATGCCTTACGAGTGCGCTAATGATAACAAATTCATTTGTCAGCAGGTTAACAACAGGTATGTGGGGGCGGCGACATAATCTAGAAGAAAATCGCTAGTGCTGTGCACATAGCATTCTTCACACCGAATGTATCTACGTACTGTGGACGACTGTAGAAATATTTGGTTTTTTGGTAAGTAACAGCTCGTTGTTTAATTATTTTTATATTCTGCTTTAAGAATACAGACAAATTTACACAATCTAATGACGTATGAGTATGCTACTGTTTACATTATCTTTTGTCAGCAGGTTCACGATAGATATGTGGGGGCGGCCACAGAATCTAGATGAAAATCGCTAGTGCTGTGCACATAGTATTCTTCACACCGAATGTATCTACGTACGGTGGACGACTGCAGAAATAATTAGTTTTTTCGTAACTAACAGCACGATGTTTAATTATTTTTATATTCTGCTTTAAGAATACAGAGAAAATAACACAATCTGATGCCTTACGAGTGCGCTAATGATAACAAATTCATTTGTCAGCAGGTTAACAACAGGTATGTGGGGGCGGCGACATAATCTAGAAGAAAATCGCTAGTGCTGTGCACATAGCATTCTTCACACCGAATGTATCTACGTACAGTGGACGACTGTAGAAATATTTGGTTTTTTGGTAAGTAACAGCTCGATGTATAATTATTTTTATATTCTGCTTTAAGAATACAGATAAAATTACACTATCTGATGACGTATGAGTACGCTAATGTTTACATTTTCTTTTGTTAGCAGGCTGACAACCGATATGTGGGGGCGGCGACATAATCTAGAAGAAAATCGCTAGTGCTGTGTACATAGCATTCTTCACACCGAATGTATCTACGTACAGTGGACGACTGTAGAAATATTTGGTTTTTTGGTAAGTAACAGCTCGTTGTTTAATTATTTTTATATTCTGCTTTAAGAATACAGAGAAAATAACACAATCTGATGCCTTACGAGTGCGCTAATGATAACAAATTCATTTGTCAGCAGGTTAACAACAGGTATGTGGGGGCGGCGACATAATCTAGAAGAAAATCGCTAGTGCTGTGCACATAGCATTCTTCACACCGAATGTATCTACGTACAGTGGACGACTGTAGAAATATTTGGTTTTTTGGTAAGTAACAGCTCGTTGTTTAATTATTTTTATATTCTGCTTTAAGAATACAGACAAATGTACACAATCTAATGACGTATGAGTATGCTACTGTTTACATTATCTTTTGTCAGCAGGTTGACGATAGATATGTGGGGGCGGCGACAGAATCTAGATGAAAATCGCTAGTGCTGTGCACATAGTATTCTTCACACCGAATGTATCTACGTACGGTGGACGACTGCAGAAATAATTAGTTTTTTCGTAACTAACAGCACGATGTTTAATTATTTTTATATTCTGCTTTAAGAATACAGAGAAAATAACATAATCTGATGCCTTACGAGTGCGCTAATGATAACAAATTCATTTGTCAGCAGGTTAACAACAGGTATGTGGGGGCGGCGACATAATCTAGAAGAAAATCGCTAGTGCTGTGCACATAGCATTCTTCACACCGAATGTATCTACGTACAGTGGACGACTGTAGAAATATTTGGTTTTTTGGTAAGTAACAGCTCGATGTATAATTATTTTTATATTCTGCTTTAAGAATACAGATAAAATTACACTATCTGATGACGTATGAGTACGCTAATGTTTACATTTTCTTTTGTTAGCAGGCTGACAACCGATATGTGGGGGCGGCGACATAATCTAGAAGAAAATCGCTAGTGCTGTGTACATAGCATTCTTCACACCGAATGTATCTACGTACAGTGGACGACTGTAGAAATATTCGGTTTTTTGGTAAGTAACAGCTCGTTGTTTAATTATTTTTATATTCTGCTTTAAGAATACAGACAAATTTACACAATCTAATGACGTATGAGTATGCTACTGTTTACATTATCTTTTGACAGCAGGTTGACGATAGATATGTGGGGGCGGCGACAGAATCTAGATGAAAATCGCTAGTGCTGTGCACATAGTATTCTTCACACCGAATGTATCTACGTACAGTGGACGACTGCAGAAATAATTAGTTTTTTCGTAACTAACAGCACGATGTTTAATTATTTTTATATTCTGCTTTAAGAATACAGAGAAAATAACACAATCTGATGCCTTACGAGTGCGCTAATGATAACAAATTCATTTGTCAGCAGGTTAACAACAGGTATGTGGGGGCGGCGACATAATCTAGAAGAAAATCGCTAGTGCTGTGCACATAGCATTCTTCACACCGAATGTATCTACGTACAGTGGACGACTGTAGAAATATTTGGTTTTTTGGTAAGTAACAGCTCGATGTATAATTATTTTTATATTCTGCTTTAAGAATACAGATAAAATTACACTATCTGATGACGTATGAGTACGCTAATGTTTACATTTTCTTTTGTTAGCAGGCTGACAACCGATATGTGGGGGCGGCGACATAATCTAGAAGAAAATCGCTAGTGCTGTGTACATAGCATTCTTCACACCGAATGTATCTACGTACAGTGGACGACTGTAGAAATATTCGGTTTTTTGGTAAGTAACAGCTCGTTGTTTAATTATTTTTATATTCTGCTTTAAGAATACAGACAAATTTACACAATCTAATGACGTATGAGTATGCTACTGTTTACATTATCTTTTGTCAGCAGGTTGACGATAGATATGTGGGGGCGGCGACAGAATCTAGATGAAAATCGCTAGTGCTGTGCACATAGTATTCTTCACACCGAATGTATCTACGTACAGTGGACGACTGCAGAAATAATTAGTTTTTTCGTAACTAACAGCACGATGTTTAATTATTTTTATATTCTGCTTTAAGAATACAGAGAAAATAACACAATCTGATGCCTTACGAGTGCGCTAATGATAACAAATTCATTTGTCAGCAGGTTAACAACAGGTATGTGGGGGCGGCGACATAATCTGGAAGAAAATCGCTAGTGCTGTGCACATAGCATTCTTCACACCGAATGTATCTACGTACAGTGGACGACTGTAGAAATATTTGGTTTTTTGGTAAGTAACAGCTCGTTATTTAATTATTTTTATATTCTGCTTTAAGAATACAGACAAATTTACACAATCTAATGACGTATGAGTATGCTACTGTTTACATTATCTTTTGTCAGCAGGTTGACGATAGATATGTGGGGGCGGCGACAGAATATAGATGAAAATCGCTAGTGCTGTGCACATAGTATTCTTCACACCGAATGTATCTACGTACAGTGGACGACTGCAGAAATAATTAGTTCTTTCGTAACTAACAGCACGATGTTTAATTATTTTTATATTCTGCTTTAAGAATACAGAGAAAATAACACAATCTGATGCCTTACGAGTGCGCTAATGATAACAAATTCATTTGTCAGCAGGTTAACAACAGGTATGTGGGGGCGGCGACATAATCTAGAAGAAAATCGCTAGTGCTGTGCACATAGCATTCTTCACACCGAATGTATCTACGTACAGTGGACGACTGTAGAAATATTTGGTTTTTTGGTAAGTAACAGCTCGTTGTTTAATTATTTTTATATTCTGCTTTAAGAATACAGACAAATTTACACAATCTAATGACGTATGAGTATGCTACTGTTTACATTATCTTTTGTCAGCAGGTTGACGATAGATATGTGGGGGCGGCGACAGAATCTAGATGAAAATCGCTAGTGCTGTGCACATAGTATTCTTCACACCGAATGTATCTACGTACGGTGGACGACTCCAGAAATAATTAGTTTTTTCGTAACTAACAGCACGATGTTTAATTATTTTTATATTCTGCTTTAAGAATACAGAGAAAATAACACAATCTGATGACGTATGAGTACGCTAATGTTTACATTTTCGTTTGTCAGCAGGTTAACAACAGGTATGTGGGGGCGGCGACATAATCTAGAAGAAAATCGCTAGTGCTGTGCACATAGCATTCTTCACACCGAATGTATCTACGTACAGTGGACGACTGTAGAAATATTTGGTTTTTTGGTAAGTAACAGCTCGTTGTTTAATTATTTTTATATTCTGCTTTAAGAATACAGACAAATTTACACAATCTAATGACGTATGAGTATGCTACTGTTTACATTTTCTTTTGTCAGCAGGTTGACGACAGATATGTGGGGGCGGCGACAGAATCTAGATGAAAATCGCTAGTGCTGTGCACATAGTATTCTTCACACCGAATGTATCTACGTACAGTGGACGACTGCAGAAATAATTACTTTTTTCGTAACTAACAGCACGATGTTTAATTATTTTTATATTCTGCTTTAAGAATACAGAGAAAATAACACAATCTGATGCCTTACGAGTGCGCTAATGATAACAAATTCATTTGTCAGCAGGTTAACAACAGGTATGTGGGGGCGGCGACATAATCTAGAAGAAAATCGCTAGTGCTGTGCACATAGCATTCTTCACACCGAATGTATCTACGTACAGTGGACGACTGCAGAAATAATTACTTTTTTCGTAACTAACAGCACGATGTTTAATTATTTTTATATTCTGCTTTAAGAATACAGAGAAAATAACACAATCTGATGCCTTACGAGTGCGCTAATGATAACAAATTCATTTGTCAGCAGGTTAACAACAGGTATGTGGGGGCGGCGACATAATCTAGAAGAAAATCGCTAGTGCTGTGCACATAGCATTCTTCACACCGAATGTATCTACGTACAGTGGACGACTGCAGAAATAATTACTTTTTTCGTAACTAACAGCACGATGTTTAATTATTTTTATATTCTGCTTTAAGAATACAGACAAATTTACACAATCTAATGACGTATGAGTATGCTACTGTTTACATTTTCTTTTGTCAGCAGGTTGACGACAGATATGTGGGGGCGGCGACAGAATCTAGATGAAAATCGCTAGTGCTGTGCACATAGTATTCTTCACACCGAATGTATCTACGTACAGTGGACGACTGCAGAAATAATTACTTTTTTCGTAACTAACAGCACGATGTTTAATTATTTTTATATTCTGCTTTAAGAATACAGAGAAAATAACACAATCTGATGCCTTACGAGTGCGCTAATGATAACAAATTCATTTGTCAGCAGGTTAACAACAGGTATGTGGGGGCGGCGACATAATCTAGAAGAAAATCGCTAGTGCTGTGCACATAGCATTCTTCACACCGAATGTATCTACGTACAGTGGACGACTGTAGAAATATTTGGTTTTTTGGTAAGTAACAGCTCGATGTTTAATTATTTTTATATTCTGCTTTAAGAATACAGACAAATTTCCACAATCTGATGACGTATGAGTACGCTAATGTTTACATTTTCTTTTGTTAGCAGGTTGACGACAGATATGTTGGGGCGCCGACACAATCTACATGACAATCGCTAGTGGTGTGCACATAGTATTCTTCACACCGAATGTATCTACGTACGGTGGACGACTCCAGAAATAATTAGTTTTTTCGTAACTAACAGCACGATGTTTAATTATTTTTATATTCTGCTTTAAGAATACAGATAAAATTACACTATCTGATGACGTATGAGTACGCTAATGTTTACATTTTCTTTTGTTAGCAGGTTAACAACAGATATGTGGGGGCGGCGACATAATCTAGAAGAAAATCGCTAGTGCTGTGTACATAGCATTCTTCACACCGAATGTATCTACGTACAGTGGACGACTGTAGAAATATTTGGTTTTTTGGTAAGTAACAGCTCGATGTTTAATTATTTTTATATTCTGCTTTAAGAATACAGACAAATTTCCACAATCTGATGACGTATGAGTACGCTAATGTTTACATTTTCTTTTGTTAGCAGGTTGACGACAGATATGTTGGGGCGCCGACACAATCTACATGACAATCGCTAGTGGTGTGCACTTAGTATTCTTCACACCGAATGTATCTACGTACAGTGGACGACTGCAGAAATAATTAGTTTTTTCGTAACTAACAGCACGATGTTTAATTATTTTTATATTCTGCTTTAAGAATACAGAGAAAATAACACAATCTGATGCCTTACGAGTGCGCTAATGATAACAAATTCATTTGTCAGCAGGTTAACAACAGGTATGTGGGGGCGGCGACATGATCTAGAAGAAAATCGCTAGTGCTGTGCACATAGCATTCTTCACACCGAATGTATCTACGTACAGTGGACGACTGTAGAAATATTTGGTTTTTTGGTAAGTAACAGCTCGATGTATAATTATTTTTATATTCTGCTTTAAGAATACAGATAAAATTACACTATCTGATGACGTATGAGTACGCTAATGTTTACATTTTCTTTTGTTAGCAGGCTGACAACCGATATGTGGGGGCGGCGACATAATCTAGAAGAAAATCGCTAGTGCTGTGTACATAGCATTCTTCACACCGAATGTATCTACGTACAGTGGACGACTGTAGAAATATTTGGTTTTTTGGTAAGTAACAGCTCGATGTTTAATTATTTTTATATTCTGCTTTAAGAATACAGACAAATTTCCACAATCTGATGACGTATGAGTACGCTAATGTTTACATTTTCTTTTGTTAGCAGGTTGACGACAGATATGTTGGGGCGCCGACACAATCTACATGACAATCGCTAGTGGTGTGCACATAGTATTCTTCACACCGAATGTATCTACGTACGGTGGACGACTCCAGAAATAATTAGTTTTTTCGTAACTAACAGCACGATGTTTAATTATTTTTATATTCTGCTTTAAGAATACAGATAAAATTACACTATCTGATGACGTATGAGTACGCTAATGTTTACATTTTCTTTTGTTAGCAGGTTAACAACAGATATGTGGGGGCGGCGACATAATCTAGAAGAAAATCGCTAGTGCTGTGCACATAGCATTCTTCACACCGAATGTATCTACGTACAGTGGACGACTGTAGAAATATTTGGTTTTTTGGTAAGTAACAGCTCGATGTTTAATTATTTTTATATTCTGCTTTAAGAATACAGACAAATTTCCACAATCTGATGACGTATGAGTACGCTAATGTTTACATTTTCTTTTGTTAGCAGGTTGACGACAGATATGTGGGGGCGGCGACACAATCTACATGACAATCGCTAGTGGTGTGCACATAGTATTCTTCACACCGAATGTATCTACGTACAGTGGACGACTGCAGAAATAATTAGTTTTTTCGTAACTAACAGCACGATGTTTAATTATTTTTATATTCTGCTTTAAGAATACAGAGAAAATAACACAATCTGATGCCTTACGAGTGCGCTAATGATAACAAATTCATTTGTCAGCAGGTTAACAACAGGTATGTGGGGGCGGCGACATGATCTAGAAGAAAATCGCTAGTGCTGTGCACATAGCATTGTTCACACCGAATGTATCTACGTACAGTGGACGACTGTAGAAATATTTGGTTTTTTGGTAAGTAACAGCTCGATGTTTAATTATTTTTATATTCTGCTTTAAGAATACAGATAAAATTACACTATCTGATGACGTTTGAGTACGCTAATGTTTACATTTTCTTTTGCTAGCAGGTTGACATCCGATATGTGGGGGCGGCGACATAATCTAGAAGAAAATCGCTAGTGCTGTGTACATAGCATTCTTCACACCGAATGTATCTACGTACAGTGGACGACTGTAGAAATATTTGGTTTTTTGGTAAGTAACAGCTCGATGTTTAATTATTTTTATATTCTGCTTTAAGAATACAGACAAATTTCCACAATCTGATGACGTATGAGTACGCTAATGTTTACATTTTCTTTTGTTAGCAGGTTGACGACAGATATGTTGGGGCGCCGACACAATCTACATGACAATCGCTAGTGGTGTGCACATAGTATTCTTCACACCGAATGTATCTACGTACAGTGGACGACTGCAGAAATAATTAGTTTTTTCGTAACTAACAGCACGATGTTTAATTATTTTTATATTCTGCTTTAAGAATACAGATAAAATTACACTATCTGATGACGTTTGAGTACGCTAATGTTTACATTTTCTTTTGTTAGCAGGTTAACAACAGATATGTGGGGGCGGCTACATAATGTAGAAGAAAATCGCTAGTGCTGTGCACATAGCATTCTTCACACCGAATGTATCTACGTACAGTGGACGACTGTAGAAATATTTGGTTTTTTGGTAAGTAACAGCTCAATGTTTAATTATTTTTATATTCTGCTTTAAGAATACAGACAAATTTCCACAATCTGATGACGTATGTGTACGCTAATGTTTACATTTTCTTTTGTTAGCAGGTTGACGACAGATATGTTGGGGCGCCGACACAATCTACATGACAATCGCTAGTGGTGTGCACATAGTATTCTTCACAACGAATGTATCTACGTACAGTGGACGACTGCAGAAATAATTAGTTTTGTCGTAACTAACAGCACGATGTTTAATTATTTTTATATTCTGCTTTAAGAATACAGAGAAAATACCACAATCTGATGCCTCACGAGTGCGCTAATGATAACAAATTCATTTGTCAGCAGGTTAACAACAGGTATGTGGGGGCGGCGACATGATCTAGAAGAAAATCGCTAGTGCTGTGCACATAGCATTCTTCACACCGAATGTATCTACGTACAGTAAACGACTGTAGAAATATTTGGTTTTTTGGTAAGTAACAGCTCGATGTTTAATTATTTTTATATTCTGCTTTAAGAATACATATAAAATTACACTATCTGATGACGTTTGAGTACGCTAATGTTTACATTTTCTTTTGTTAGCAGGTTGACAACCGATATGTGGGGGCGGCGACATAATCTAGAAGAAAATCGCTAGTGCTGTGTACATAGCATTCTTCACACCGAATGGATCTACGTACAGTGGACGACTGTAGAAATATTTGGTTTTTTGGTAAGTAACAGCTCGATGTTTAATTATTTTTATATTCTGCTTTAAGAATACAGACAAATTTCCACAATCTGATGACGTATGAGTACGCTAATGTTTACATTTTCTTTTGTTAGCAGGTTGACGACAGATATGTTGGGGCGCCGACACAATCTACATGACAATCGCTAGTGGTGTGCACATAGTATTCTTCACACCGAATGTATCTACGTACAGTGGACGACTGCAGAAATAATTAGTTTTTCGTAACTAACAGCACGATGTTTAATTATTTTTATATTCTGCTTTAAGAATACAGACAAATTTCCACAATCTGATGACGTATGAGTACGCTAATGTTTACATTTTCTTTTGTTAGCAGGTTGACGACAGATATGTTGGGGCGCCGACACAATCTACATGACAATCGCTAGTGGTGTGCACATAGTATTCTTCACACCGAATGTATCTACGTACAGTGGACGACTGCAGAAATAATTAGTTTTTTCGTAACTAACAGCACGATGTTTAATTATTTTTATATTCTGCTTTAAGAATACAGACAAATTTCCACAATCTGATGACGTATGAGTACGCTAATGTTTACATTTTCTTTTGTTAGCAGGTTGACGACAGATATGTTGGGGCGCCGACACAATCTACATGACAATCGCTAGTGGTGTGCACATAGTATTCTTCACACCGAATGTATCTACGTACAGTGGACGACTGTAGAAATATTTGGTTTTTTGGTAAGTAACAGCTCGATGTTTAATTATTTTTATATTCTGTTTTAAGAATTCAGACAAATTTCCACAATCTGATGACGTATGAGTACGCTAATGTTTACATTTTCTTTTGTTAGCAGGTTGACGACAGATATGTGGGGGCGGCGACATAATCTAGAAGAAAATCGCTAGTGCTGCGCACATAGCATTCTTCACACCGAATGTATCTACGTACAGTGGACGACTGTAGAAATATTTGGTTTTTTGGTAAGTAACAGTTCGATGTTTAATTATTTTTATATTCTGCTTTAAGAATACAGATAAAATTACACTATCTGATGACGTATGAGTACGCTAATGTTTACATTTTCTTTTGTTAGCAGGTTGACAGCAGATATGTGGGGGCGGCGACATAATCTAGAAGAAAATCGCTAGTGCTGTGTACATAGCATTCTTCACACCGAATGTATCTACGTACAGTGGACGACTGTAGAAATATTTGGTTTTTTGGTAAGTAACAGCTCGATGTTTAATTATTTTTATATTCTGCTTTAAGAATACAGACAAATTTCCACAATCTGATGACGTATGAGTACGCTAATGTTTACATTTTCTTTTGTTAGCAGGTTGACAGCAGATATGTGGGGGCGGCGACATAATCTAGAAGAAAATCGCTAGTGCTGTGTACATAGCATTCTTCACACCGAATGTATCTACGTACAGTGGACGACTGTAGAAATATTTGGTTTTTTGGTAAGTAACAGCTCGATGTTTAATTATTTTTATATTCTGCTTTAAGAATACAGACAAATTTCCACAATCTGATGACGTATGAGTACGCTAATGTTTACATTTTCTTTTGTTAGCAGGTTGACGACAGATATGTTAGGACGCCGACACAATCTACATGACAATCGCTAGTGGTGTGCACATAGTATTCTTCACACCGAATGTAACTACATACGGTGGACGACTCCAGAAATAATTAGTTTTTTCGTAACTAACAGCATGAAGTTTAATTATTTTTATATTCTGCTTTAAGAATACAGAGAAAATAACACAATCTGATGACTTACAAGTGCGCTAATGATAACATTTTCTTTTGTAAAGCAGGTTGACAACCGATATGTGGGGGCGGCGACATAATCTAGAAGAAAATCGGTAGAGCTGTGCACATAGCATTCTTCACACCGAATGTATCTACGTACAGTGGACGACTGTAGAAATATTTGGTTTTTTGGTAAGTAACAGTTCGATGTTTAATTATTTTTATATTCTGCTTTAAGAATACAGATAAAATTACACTATCTGATGACGTATGAGTACGCTAATGTTTACATTTTCTTTTGTTAGCAGGTTGACAGCAGATATGTGGGGGCGCCGACACAATCTCCATGAAAATCGCTAGTGGTGTGCACATAGTATTCTTCACACCAAATGTATCTACGTACAGTGGACGACTGCAGAAATAATTAGTTTTTTCGTAACTAACAGCACGATGTTTAATTATTTTTATATTCTGCTTTAAGAATACAGAGAAAATAACACAATCTGATGACTTACAAGTGCGCTAATGATAACATTTTCTTTTGTTAGCAGGTTGACAACCGATATGTGGGGGCGGCGACATAATCTAGAAGAAAATCGGTAGAGCTGTGCACATAGCATTCTTCACACCGAATGTATCTACGTACAGTGGACGACTGTAGAAATATTTGGTTTTTTGGTAAGTAACAGTTCGATGTTTAATTATTTTTATATTCTGCTTTAAGAATACAGATAAAATTACACTATCTGATGACGTATGAGTACGCTAATGTTTACATTTTCTTTTGTTAGCAGGCTGACAACCGATATGTGGGGGCGGCGACATAATCTAGAAGAAAATCGCTAGTGCTGTGTACATAGCATTCTTCACACCGAATGTATCTACGTACAGTGGACGACTGTAGAAATATTTGGTTTTTTGGTAAGTAACAGCTCGATGTTTAATTATTTTTATATTCTGCTTTAAGAATACAGACATTTTTCCACAATCTGATGACGTATGAGTACGCTAATGTTTACATTTTCTTTTGTTAGCAGGTTGACGACAGATATGTTGGGGCGCCGACACAATCTACATGACAATCGCTAGTGGTGTGCACATAGTATTCTTCACACCGAATGTATCTACGTACGGTGGACGACTCCAGAAATAATTAGTTTTTTCGTAACTAACAGCACGATGTTTAATTATTTTTATATTCTGCTTTAAGAATACAGATAAAATTACACTATCTGATGACGTATGAGTACGCTAATGTTTACATTTTCTTTTGTTAGCAGGTTAACAACAGATATGTGGGGGCGGCGACATAATCTAGAAGAAAATCGCTAGTGCTGTGCACATAGCATTCTTCACACCGAATGTATCTACGTACAGTGGACGACTGTAGAAATATTTGGTTTTTTGGTAAGTAACAGCTCGATGTTTAATTATTTTTATATTCTGCTTTAAGAATACAGACAAATTTCCACAATCTGATGACGTATGAGTACGCTAATGTTTACATTTTCTTTTGTTAGCAGGTTGACGACAGATATGTTGGGGCGCCGACACAATCTACATGACAATCGCTAGTGGTGTGCACATAGTATTCTTCACACCGAATGTATCTACGTACAGTGGACGACTGCAGAAATAATTAGTTTTTTCGTAACTAACAGCACGATGTTTAATTATTTTTATATTCTGCTTTAAGAATACAGAGGAAATAACACAATCTGATGCCTTACGAGTGCGCTAATGATAACAAATTCATTTGTCAGCAGGTTAACAACAGGTATGTGGGGGCGGCGACATGATCTAGAAGAAAATCGCTAGTGCTGTGCACATAGCATTCTTCACACCGAATGTATCTACGTACAGTGGACGACTGTAGAAATATTTGGTTTTTTGGTAAGTAACAGCTCGATGTATAATTATTTTTATATTCTGCTTTAAGAATACAGACAAATTTCCACAATCTGATGACGTATGAGTACGCTAATGTTTACATTTTCTTTTGTTAGCAGGTTGACGACAGATATGTTGGGGCGCCGACACAATCTACATGACAATCGCTAGTGGTGTGCACATAGTATTCTTCACACCGAATGTATCTACGTACAGTGGACGACTGCAGAAATAATTAGTTTTTTCGTAACTAACAGCACGATGTTTAATTATTTTTATATTCTGCTTTAAGAATACAGAGGAAATAACACAATCTGATGCCTTACGAGTGCGCTAATGATAACAAATTCATTTGTCAGCAGGTTAACAACAGGTATGTGGGGGCGGCGACATGATCTAGAAGAAAATCGCTAGTGCTGTGCACATAGCATTCTTCACACCGAATGTATCTACGTACAGTGGACGACTGTAGAAATATTTGGTTTTTTGGTAAGTAACAGCTCGATGTTTAATTATTTTTATATTCTGCTTTAAGAATACAGATAAAATTACACTATCTGATGACGTTTGAGTCCGCTAATGTTTACATTTTCTTTTGTTAGCAGGTTGACAACCGATATGTGGGGGCGGCGACATAATCTAGAAGAAAATCGCTAGTGCTGTGTACATAGCATTCTTCACACCGAATGTATCTACGTACAGTGGACGACTGTAGAAATATTTGGTTTTTTGGTAAGTAACAGCACGATGTTTAATTATTTTTATATTCTGCTTTAAGAATACAGACAAATTTCCACAATCTGATGACGTATGAGTACGCTAATGTTTACATTTTCTTTTGTTAGCAGGTTGACAGCAGATATGTGGGGGCGGCGACATAATCTAGAAGAAAATCGCTAGTGCTGTGTACATAGCATTCTTCACACCGAATGTATCTACGTACAGTGGACGACTGTAGAAATATTTGGTTTTTTGGTAAGTAACAGCTCGATGTTTAATTATTTTTATATTCTGCTTTAAGAATACAGACAAATTTCCACAATCTGATGACGTATGAGTACGCTAATGTTTACATTTTCTTTTGTTAGCAGGTTGACGACAGATATGTTGGGGCGCCGACACAATCTACATGACAATCGCTAGTGGTGTGCACATAGTATTCTTCACACCGAATGTAACTACATACGGTGGACGACTCCAGAAATAATTAGTTTTTTCGTAACTAACAGCATGAAGTTTAATTATTTTTATATTCTGCTTTAAGAATGCAGAGAAAATAACACAATCTGATGACTTACAAGTGCGCTAATGATAACATTTTCTTTTGTAAAGCAGGTTGACAACCGATATGTGGGGGCGGCGACATAATCTAGAAGAAAATCGGTAGAGCTGTGCACATAGCATTCTTCACACCGAATGTATCTACGTACAGTGGACGACTGTAGAAATATTTGGTTTTTTGGTAAGTAACAGTTCGATGTTTAATTATTTTTATATTCTGCTTTAAGAATACAGATAAAATTACACTATCTGATGACGTATGAGTACGCTAATGTTTACATTTTCTTTTGTTAGCAGGTTGACAGCAGATATGTGGGGGCGCCGACACAATCTCCATGAAAATCGCTAGTGGTCTGCACATAGTATTCTTCACACCAAATGTATCTACGTACAGTGGACGACTGCAGAAATAATTAGTTTTTTCGTAACTAACAGCACGATGTTTAATTATTTTTATATTCTGCTTTAAGAATACAGAGAAAATAACACAATCTGATGACTTACAAGTGCGCTAATGATAACATTTTCTTTTGTTAGCAGGTTGACAACCGATATGTGGGGGCGGCGACATAATCTAGAAGAAAATCGGTAGAGCTGTGCACATAGCATTCTTCACACCGAATGTATCTACGTACAGTGGACGACTGTAGAAATATTTGGTTTTTTGGTAAGTAACAGTTCGATGTTTAATTATTTTTATATTCTGCTTTAAGAATACAGATAAAATTACACTATCTGATGACGTATGAGTACGCTAATGTTTACATTTTCTTTTGTTAGCAGGCTGACAACCGATATGTGGGGGCGGCGACATAATCTAGAAGAAAATCGCTAGTGCTGTGTACATAGCATTCTTCACACCGAATATATCTACGTACAGTGGACGACTGTAGAAATATTTGGTTTTTTGGTAAGTAACAGCTCGATGTTTAATTATTTTTATATTCTGCTTTAAGAATACAGACAAATTTCCACAATCTGATGACGTATGAGTACGCTAATGTTTACATTTTCTTTTGTTAGCAGGTTGACGACAGATATGTTGGGGCGCCGACACAATCTACATGACAATCGCTAGTGGTGTGCACATAGTATTCTTCACACCGAATGTATCTACGTACGGTGGACGACTCCAGAAATAATTAGTTTTTTCGTAACTAACAGCACGATGTTTAATTATTTTTATATTCTGCTTTAAGAATACAGATAAAATTACACTATCTGATGACGTATGAGTACGCTAATGTTTACATTTTCTTTTGTTAGCAGGTTAACAACAGATATGTGGGGGCGGCGACATAATCTAGAAGAAAATCGCTAGTGCTGTGCACATAGCATTCTTCACACCGAATGTATCTACGTACAGTGGACGACTGTAGAAATATTTGGTTTTTTGGTAAGTAACAGCTCGATGTTTAATTATTTTTATATTCTGCTTTAAGAATACAGACAAATTTCCACAATCTGATGACGTATGAGTACGCTAATGTTTACATTTTCTTTTGTTAGCAGGTTGACGACAGATATGTTGGGGCGCCAACACAATCTACATGACAATCGCTAGTGGTGTGCACATAGTATTCTTCACACCGAATGTATCTACGTACAGTGGACGACTGCAGAAATAATTAGTTTTTTCGTAACTAACAGCACGATGTTTAATTATTTTTATATTCTGCTTTAAGAATACAGAGGAAATAACACAATCTGATGCCTTACGAGTGCGCTAATGATAACAAATTCATTTGTCAGCAGGTTAACAACAGGTATGTGGGGGCGGCGACATGATCTAGAAGAAAATCGCTAGTGCTGTGCACATAGCATTCTTCACACCGAATGTATCTACGTACAGTGGACGACTGTAGAAATATTTGGTTTTTTGGTAAGTAACAGCTCGATGTATAATTATTTTTATATTCTGCTTTAAGAATACAGACAAATTTCCACAATCTGATGACGTATGAGTACGCTAATGTTTACATTTTCTTTTGTTAGCAGGTTGACGACAGATATGTTGGGGCGCCGACACAATCTACATGACAATCGCTAGTGGTGTGCACATAGTATTCTTCACACCGAATGTATCTACGTACAGTGGACGACTGCAGAAATAATTAGTTTTTTCGTAACTAACAGCACGATGTTTAATTATTTTTATATTCTGCTTTAAGAATACAGAGGAAATAACACAATCTGATGCCTTACGAGTGCGCTAATGATAACAAATTCATTTGTCAGCAGGTTAACAACAGGTATGTGGGGGCGGCGACATGATCTAGAAGAAAATCGCTAGTGCTGTGCACATAGCATTCTTCACACCGAATGTATCTACGTACAGTGGACGACTGTAGAAATATTTGGTTTTTTGGTAAGTAACAGCTCGATGTTTAATTATTTTTATATTCTGCTTTAAGAATACAGATAAAATTACACTATCTGATGACGTTTGAGTCCGCTAATGTTTACATTTTCTTTTGTTAGCAGGTTGACAACCGATATGTGGGGGCGGCGACATAATCTAGAAGAAAATCGCTAGTGCTGTGTACATAGCATTCTTCACACCGAATGTATCTACGTACAGTGGACGACTGTAGAAATATTTGGTTTTTTGGTAAGTAACAGCTCGATGTTTAATTATTTCTATATTCTGCTTTAAGAATACAGACAAATTTCCACAATCTGATGACGTATGAGTACGCTAATGTTTACATTTTCTTTTGTTAGCAGGTTGACGACAGATATGTTGGGGCGCCGACACAATCTACATGACAATCGCTAGTGGTGTGCACATAGTATTCTTCACACCGAATGTATCTACGTACAGTGGACGACTGCAGAAATATATAGTTTTTTCGTAACTAACAGCACGATGTTTAATTATTTTTATATTCTGCTTTAAGAATACAGAAAAAATAACACAATCTGATGCCTTACGAGTGCGCTAATGATAACAAATTCATTTGTCAGCAGGTTAACAACAGGTATGTGGGGGCGGCGACACAATCTAGAAGAGAATCGCTAGTGCTGTGCACATAGCATTCTTCACACCGAATGTATCTACGTACAGTGGACGACTGCAGAAATATTTAGTTTTTTGGTAAGTAACAGCTCGATGTTTAATTATTTTTATATTCTGCTTAAAGAATACAGACAAAATTTACAGAATCTGATGACGTATGAGTACGCTAATGTTTGCATTTTCTTTTGTTAGCAGGTTGACGACGGATATGTGGGGGCGGCGACATAATCTAGAAGAAAATCGCTAGTGCTGTGTACATAGCATTCTTCACACCGAATGTATCTACGTACAGTGGACGACTGTAGAAATATTTGGTTTTTTGGTAAGTAACAGCTCGATGTTTAATTATTTTTATATTCTGCTTTAAGAATACAGACAAATTTCCACAATCTGATGACGTATGAGTACGCTAATGTTTACATTTTTTTTTGTTAGCAGGTTGACGACAGATATGTTGGGGCGCCGACACAATCTACATGACAATCGCTAGTGGTGTGCACATAGTATTCTTCACACCGAATGTATCTACGTACGGTGGACGACTCCAGAAATAATTAGTTTTTTCGTAACTAACAGCACGATGTTTA
This sequence comes from Schistocerca serialis cubense, assembly GCF_023864345.2. Taxonomy (NCBI): domain Eukaryota; kingdom Metazoa; phylum Arthropoda; class Insecta; order Orthoptera; family Acrididae; genus Schistocerca; species Schistocerca serialis. Next base: position 466,347,681 of record NC_064646.1, on the reverse strand, counting down.
ATTATTTTTATATTCTGCTTTAAGAATACAGATAAAATTACACTATCTGATGACGTATGAGTACGCTAATGTTTACATTTTCTTTTGTTAGCAGGTTAACAACAGATATGTGGGGGCGGCGACATAATCTAGAAGAAAATCGCTAGTGCTGTGCACATAGCATTCTTCACACCGAATGTATCTACGTACAGTGGACGACTGTAGAAATATTTGGTTTTTTGGTAAGTAACAGCTCGATGTTTAATTATTTTTATATTCTGCTTTAAGAATACAGACAAATTTCCACAATCTGATGACGTATGGGTACGCTAATGTTTAGATTTTCTTTTGTTAGCAGGTTGACGACAGATATGTTGGGGCGCCGACACAATCTACATGACAATCGCTAGTGGTGTGCACATAGTATTCTTCACACCGAATGTATCTACGTACAGTGGACGACTGCAGAAATAATTAGTTTTTTCGTAACTAACAGCACGATGTTTAATTATTTTTATATTCTGCTTTAAGAATACAGAGAAAATAACACAATCTGATGCCTTACGAGTGCGCTAATGATAACAAATTCATTTGTCAGCAGGTTAACAACAGGTATGTGGGGGCGGCGACATGATCTAGAAGAAAATCGCTAGTGCTGTGCACATAGCATTCTTCACACCGAATGTATCTACGTACAGTGGACGACTGTAGAAATATTTGGTTTTTTGGTAAGTAACAGCTCGATGTATAATTATTTTTATATTCTGTTTTAAGAATACAGACAAATTTCCACAATCTGATGACGTATGAGTACGCTAATGTTTACATTTTCTTTTGTTAGCAGGTTGACGACAGATATGTTGGGGCGCCGACACAATCTACATGACAATCGCTAGTGGTGTGCACATAGTATTCTTCACACCGAATGTATCTACGTACAGTGGACGACTGCAGAAATAATTAGTTTTTTCGTAACTAACAGCACGATGTTTAATTATTTTTATATTCTGCTTTAAGAATACAGAGGAAATAACACAATCTGATGCCTTACGAGTGCGCTAATGATAACAAATTCATTTGTCAGCAGGTTAACAACAGGTATGTGGGGGCGGCGACATGATCTAGAAGAAAATCGCTAGTGCTGTGCACATAGCATTCTTCACACCGAATGTATCTACGTACAGTGGACGACTGTAGATATATTTGGTTTTTTGGTAAGTAACAGCTCGATGTTTAATTATTTTTATATTCTGCTTTAAGAATACAGATAAAATTACACTATCTGATGACGTTTGAGTACGCTAATGTTTACATTTTCTTTTGTTAGCAGGTTGACAACCGATATGTGGGGGCGGCGACATAATCTAGAAGAAAATCGCTAGTGTTGTGTACATAGCATTCTTCACACCGAATGTATCTACGTACAGTGGACGACTGTAGAAATATTTGGTTTTTTGGTAAGTAACAGCTCGATGTTTAATTATTTTTATATTCTGCTTTAAGAATACAGACAAATTTCCACAATCTGATGACGTATGAGTACGCTAATGTTTACATTTTCTTTTGTTAGCAGGTTGACGACAGATATGTTAGGGCGCCGACACAATCTACATGACAATCGCTAGTGGTGTGCACATAGTATTCTTCACACCGAATGTATCTACGTACAGTGGACGACTGCAGAAATAATTAGTTTTTTCGTAACTAACAGCACGATGTTTAATTATTTTTATATTCTGCTTTAAGAATACAGAGAAAATGACACAATCTGATGCCTTACGAGTGCGCTAATGATAACAAATTCATTTGTCAGCAGGTTAACAACAGGTATGTGGGGGCGGCAACACAATCTAGAAGAGAATCGCTAGTGCTGTGCACATAGCATTCTTCACACCGAATGTATCTACGTACAGTGGACGACTGCAGAAATATTTAGTTTTTTGGTAAGTAACAGCTCGATGTTTAATTATTTTTATATTCTGCTTAAAGAATACAGACAAAATTTACAGAATCTGATGAGGTATGAGTACGCTAATGTTTGCATTTTCTTTTGTTAGCAGGTTGACGACGGATATGTTGGGGCGCCGACACAATCTACATGACAATCGCTAGTGGTGTGCACATAGTATTCTTCACACCGAATGTATCTACGTACAGTGGACGACTGTAGAAATATTTGGTTTTTTGGTAAGTAACAGCTCGATGTTTAATTATTTTTATATTCTGCTTTAAGAATACAGACAAATTTCCACAATCTGATGACGTATGAGTACGCTAATGTTTACATTTTCTTTTGTTAGCAGGTTGACGACAGATATGTTGGGGCGCCGACACAATCTACATGACAATCGCTAGTGGTGTGCACATAGTATTCTTCACACCGAATGTATCTACGTACAGTGGACGACTGCAGAAATATTTGGTTTTTTCGTAACTAACAGCACGATGTTTAATTATTTTTATATTCTGCTTTAAGAATACAGAGAAAATGACACAATCTGATGCCTTACGAGTGCGCTAATGATAACAAATTCATTTGTCAGCAGGTTAACAACAGGTATGTGGGGGCGGCGACATAATCTAGAAGAAAATCGCTAGTGCTGTGTACATATCATTCTTCACACCGAATGTATCTACGTACAGTGGACGACTGTAGAAATATTTGGTTTTTTGGTAAGTAACAGCTCGATGTTTAATTATTTTTATATTCTGCTTTAAGAATACAGACAAATTTCCACAATCTGATGACGTATGAGTACGCTAATGTTTACATTTTCTTTTGTTAGCAGGTTGACGACAGATATGTTGGGGCGCCGACACAATCTACATGACAATCGCTAGTGGTGTGCACATAGTATTCTTCACACCGAATGTATCTACGTACAGTGGACGACTGCAGAAATAATTAGTTTTTTCGTAACTAACAGCACGATGTTTAATTATTTTTATATTCTGCTTTAAGAATACAGAGAAAATAACACAATCTGATGCCTTACGAGTGCGCTAATGATAACAAATTCATTTGTCAGCAGGTTAACAACAGGTATGTGGGGGCGGCGACACAATCTAGAAGAGAATCGCTAGTGCTGTGCACATAGCATTCTTCACACCGAATGTATCTACGTACAGTGGACGACTGCAGAAATATTTAGTTTTTTGGTAAGTAACAGCTCGATGTTTAATTATTTTTATAATCTGCTTAAAGAATACAGACAAAATTTACAGAATCTGATGAGGTATGAGTACGCTAATGTTTGCATTTTCTTTTGTTAGCAGGTTGACGACAGATATGTTGGGGCGCCGACACAATCTACATGACAATCGCTAGTGGTGTGCACATAGTATTCTTCACACCGAATGTATCTACGTACAGTGGACGACTGTAGAAATATTTGGTTTTTTGGTAAGTAACAGTTCGATGTTTAATTATTTTTATATTCTGCTTTAAGAATACAGACAAATTTCCACAATCTGATGACGTATGAGTACGCTAATGTTTACATTTTCTTTTGTTAGCAGGTTGACGACAGATATGTTGGGGCGCCGACACAATCTACATGACAATCGCTAGTGGTGTGCACATAGTATTCTTCACACCGAATGTATCTACGTACAGTGGACGACTGTAGAAATATTTGGTTTTTTGGTAAGTAACAGTTCGATGTTTAAGTATTTTTATATTCTGCTTTAAGAATACAGACAAATTTCCACAATCTGATGACGTATGAGTACGCTAATGTTTACATTTTCTTTTGTTAGCAGGTTGACGACAGATATGTTGGGGCGCCGACACAATCTACATGACAATCGCTAGTGGTGTGCACATAGTATTCTTCACACCGAATGTATCTACGTACAGTGGACGACTGCAGAAATAATTAGTTTTTTCGTAACTAACAGCACGATGTTTAATTATTTTTATATTCTGCTTTAAGAATACAGAGAAAATAACACAATCTGATGCCTTACGAGTGCGCTAATGATAACAAATTCATTTGTCAGCAGGTTAACAACAGGTATGTGGGGGCGGCGACACAATCTAGAAGAGAATCGCTAGTGGTGTGCACATAGTATTCTTCACACCGAATGTATCTACGTACAGTGGACGACTGCAGAAATATTTAGTTTTTTGGTAAGTAACAGCTCGATGTTTAATTATTTTTATATTCTGCTTAAAGAATACAGACAAAATTTACAGAATCTGATGAGGTATGAGTACGCTAATGTTTGCATTTTCTTTTGTTAGCAGGTTGACGACAGATATGTTGGGGCGCCGACACAATCTACATGACAATCGCTAGTGGTGTGCACATAGTATTCTTCACACCGAATGTATCTACGTACAGTGGACGACTGTAGAAATATTTGGTTTTTTGGTAAGTAACAGTTCGATGTTTAATTATTTTTATATTCTGCTTTAAGAATACAGACAAATTTCCACAATCTGATGACGTATGAGTACGCTAATGTTTACATTTTCTTTTGTTAGCAGGTTGACGACAGATATGTTGGGGCGCCGACACAATCTACATGACAATCGCTAGTGGTGTGCACATAGTATTCTTCACACCGAATGTATCTACGTACAGTGGACGACTGTAGAAATATTTGTTTTTTTGGTAAGTAACCGTTCGATGTTTAATTATTTTTATATTCTGCTTTAAGAATACAGACAAATTTCCACAATCTGATGACGTATGAGTACGCTAATGTTTACATTTTCTTTTGTTAGCAGGTTGACGACAGATATGTTGGGGCGCCGACACAATCTACATGACAATCGCTAGTGGTGTGCACATAGTATTCTTCACACCGAATGTATCTACGTACAGTGGACGACTGTAGAAATATTTGGTTTTTTGGTAAGTAACAGTTCGATGTTTAAGTATTTTTATATTCTGCTTTAAGAATACAGACAAATTACCACAATCTGATGACGTATGAGTACGCTAATGTTTACATTTTCTTTTGTTAGCAGGTTGACGACAGATATGTTGGGGCGCCGACACAATCTACATGACAATCGCTAGTGGTGTGCACATAGTATTCTTCACACCGAATGTATCTACGTACAGTGGACGACTGTAGAAATATTTGGTTTTTTGGTAAGTAACAGCTCGATGTATAATTATTTTTATATTCTGCTTTAAGAATACAGATAAAATTACACTATCTGATGACGTATGAGTACGCTAATGTTTACATTTTCTTTTGTTAGCAGGTTAACAACAGATATGTGGGGGCGGCGACATAATCTAGAAGAAAATCGCTAGTGCTGTGCACATAGCATTCTTCACACCGAATGTATCTACGTACAGTGGACGACTGTAGAAATATTTGGTTTTTTGGTAAGTAACAGCTCGATGTTTAATTATTTTTATATTCTGCTTTAAGAATACAGATAAAATTACACTATCTGATGACGTTTGAGTACGCTAATGTTTACATTTTCTTTTGTTAGCAGAATGACAACCGATATGTGGGGGCGGCGACATAATCTAGAAGAAAATCGCTAGTGCTGTGTACATAGCATTCTTCACACCGAATTTATCTACGTACAGTGGACGACTGTAGAAATATTTGGTTTTTTGGTAAGTAACAGCTCGATGTTTAATTATTTTTATATTCTGCTTTAAGAATACAGACAAATTTCCACAATCTGATGACGTATGAGTACGCTAATGTTTACATTTTCTTTTGTTAGCAGGTTGACGACAGATATGTTGGGGCGCCGACACAATCTACATGACAATCGCTAGTGGTGTGCACATAGTATTCTTTACACCGAATGTATCTACGTACAGTGGACGACTGCAGAAATAATTAGTTTTTTCGTAACTAACAGCACGATGTTTAATTATTTTTATATTCTGCTTTAAGAATACAGAGAAAATAGCACAATCTGATGCCTTACGAGTGCGCTAATGATAACAAATTCATTTGTCAGCAGGTTAACAACAGGTATGTGGGGGCGGCGACATGATCTAGAAGAAAATCGCTAGTGCTGTGCACATAGCATTCTTCACACCGAATGTATCTACGTACAGTGGACGACTGTAGAAATATTTGGTTTTTTGGTAAGTAACAGCTCGATGTATAATTATTTTTATATTCTGCTTTAAGAATACAGATAAAATTACACTATCTGATGGCGTATGAGTACGCTAATGTTTACATTTTCTTTTGTTAGCAGGCTGACAACCGATATGTGGGGGCGGCGACATAATCTAGAAGAAAATCGCTAGTGCTGTGTACATAGCATTCTTCACACCGAATGTATCTACGTACAGTGGACGACTGTAGAAATATTTGGTTTTTTGGTAAGTAACAGCTCGTTGTTTAATTATTTTTATATTCTGCTTTAAGAATACAGACAAATTTACACAATCTAATGACGTATGAGTATGCTACTGTTTACATTTTCTTTTGTCAGCAGGTTGACGACAGATATGTGGGGGCGGCGACAGAATCTAGATGAAAATCGCTAGTGCTGTGCACATAGTACTCTTCACTCCGAATGTATCTACGTACGGTGGACGACTGCAGAAATAATTAGTTTTTTCGTAACTAACAGCACAATGTTAAATTATTTTTAAATTCTGCTTTAAGAATACAGAGAAAATATCACAATCTGATGGCTTACGAGTGCGCTAATGGTAACAAATTCTTGTGTTAGCAGGTTGACAACAGATATGTGGGGGCGGCGACACAATCTAGAAGAAAATCGCTAGTGCTGTGCACATAGCATTCTTCACACCGAATGTATCTACGTACAGTGGACGACTGCAGAAATATTTAGTTTTTTGGTAAGTAACAGCTCGATGTTTAATTATTTTTATATTCTGCTTAAAGAATACAGACAAAATTTACAGAATCTGATGACGTATGAGTACGCTAATGTTTGCATTTTCTTTTGTTAGCAGGTTGACGACGGATATGTGGGGGCGGCGACATAATCTAGAAGAAAATCGCTACTGCTGTGCACATAGTATTCTTCACACCGAATGTATCTACGTACAGTGGACGACTGCAGAAATAATTAGTTTTTTCGTAACTACCATCACGATGTTGAATTATTTTTATATTCTACTTTAAGGACAGTGACAAAATAACTCAATCTGATGACTTAAGAGTGCGCTAATGATAACAAATTCTTTTGTTAGCAGGTTGACAACAGATATGTGGGGGCGGCGACACAATCTAGAAGAGAATCGCTAGTGCTGTGCACATAGCATTCTTCACACCGAATGTATCTACGTACAGTGGACGACTGCAGAAATATTTGGTTTTTTGGTAAGTAACAGCTCGATGTTTAATTATTTTTATATTCTGCTTAAAGAATACAGACAAAATTTACAGAATCTGATGACGTATGAGTACGCTAATGTTTGCATTTTCTTTTGTTAGCAGGTTGACGACAGATACGTGGGGGCGGCGACAGAATCTAGATGAAAATCGCTAGTGCTGTGCACATAGCATTCTTCACACCGAATGTATCTACGTACAGTGGACGACTGCAGAAATAATTAGTTTTTTCGTAACTACCATCACGATGTTGAATTATTTTTATATTCTACTTTAAGGACACAGACAAAATAACTCAATCTGATGACTTAAGAGTGCGCTAATGATAACAAATTCTTTTGTTAGCAGGTTGACAACAGATATGTGGGCTCGGCCACACAATCTAGAAGAGAATCGCTAGTGCTGTGCACATAGCATTCTTCACACCGAATGTATCTACGTACAGTGGACGACTGCAGAAATATTTGGTTTTTTGGTAAGTAACAGCTCGATGTTTAATTATTTTTATATTCTGCTTAAAGAATACAGACAAAATTTACAGAATCTGATGACGTATGAGTACGCTAATGTTTGCATTTTCTTTTGTTAGCAGGTTGACGACAGATACGTGGGGGCGGCGACAGAATCTAGATGAAAATCGCTAGTGCTGTGCACATAGCATTCTTCACACCGAATGTATCTACGTACAGTGGACGACTGCAGAAATAATTAGTTTTTTCGTAACTACCATCACGATGTTGAATTATTTTTATATTCTACTTTAAGGACACAGACAAAATAACTCAATCTGATGACTTAAGAGTGCGCTAATGATAACAAATTCTTTTGTTAGCAGGTTGACAACAGATATGTGGGGGCGGCCACACAATCTAGAAGAGAATCGCTAGTGCTGTGCACATAGCATTCTTCACACCGAATGTATCTACGTACAGTGGACGACTGCAGAAATATATGGTTTTTTGGTAAGTAACAGCTCGATGTTTAATTATTTTTATATTCTGCTTTAAGAATACAGAGAAAATAACACAATCTGATGACTTACAAGTGCGCTAATGATAACATTTTTTTTTGTTAGCAGGTTGACAACCGATATGTGGGGGCGGCGACATAATCTAGAAGAAAATCGGTAGAGCTGTGCACATAGCATTCTTCACACCGAATGTATCTACGTACAGTGGACGACTGTAGAAATATTTGGTTTTTTGGTAAGTAACAGCTCGATGTATAATTATTTTTATATTCTGCTTTAAGAATACAGATAAAATTACACTATCTGATGACGTATGAGTACGCTAATGTTTACATTTTCTTTTGTTAGCAGGTTAACAACAGATATGTGGGGGCGGCGACATAATCTAGAAGAAAATCGCTAGTGCTGTGCACATAGCATTCTTCACACCGAATGTATCTACGTACAGTGGACGACTGTAGAAATATTTGGTTTTTTGGTAAGTAACAGCTCGATGTTTAATTATTTTTATATTCTGCTTTAAGAATACAGATAAAATTACACTATCTGATGACGTTTGAGTACGCTAATGTTTACATTTTCTTTTGTTAGCAGAATGACAACCGATATGTGGGGGCGGCGACATAATCTAGAAGAAAATCGCTAGTGCTGTGTACATAGCATTCTTCACACCGAATTTATCTACGTACAGTGGACGACTGTAGAAATATTTGGTTTTTTGGTAAGTAACAGCTCGATGTTTAATTATTTTTATATTCTGCTTTAAGAATACAGACAAATTTCCACAATCTGATGACGTATGAGTACGCTAATGTTTACATTTTCTTTTGTTAGCAGGTTGACGACAGATATGTTGGGGCGCCGACACAATCTACATGACAATCGCTAGTGGTGTGCACATAGTATTCTTTACACCGAATGTATCTACGTACAGTGGACGACTGCAGAAATAATTAGTTTTTTCGAAACTAACAGCACGATGTTTAATTATTTTTATATTCTGCTTTAAGAATACAGAGAAAATAGCACAATCTGATGCCTTACGAGTGCGCTAATGATAACAAATTCATTTGTCAGCAGGTTAACAACAGGTATGTGGGGGCGGCGACATGATCTAGAAGAAAATCGCTAGTGCTGTGCACATAGCATTCTTCACACCGAATGTATCTACGTACAGTGGACGACTGCAGAAATAATTAGTTTTTTCGAAACTAACAGCACAATGTTAAATTATTTTTAAATTCTGCTTTAAGAATACAGAGAAAATATCACAATCTGATGGCTTACGAGTGCGCTAATGGTAACAAATTCTTGTGTTAGCAGGTTGACAACAGATATGTGGGGGCGGCGACACAATCTAGAAGAAAATCGCTAGTGCTGTGCACATAGCATTCTTCACACCGAATGTATCTACGTACAGTGGACGACTGCAGAAATATTTAGTTTTTTGGTAAGTAACAGCTCGATGTTTAATTATTTTTATATTCTGCTTAAAGAATACAGACAAAATTTACAGAATCTGATGACGTATGAGTACGCTAATGTTTGCATTTTCTTTTGTTAGCAGGTTGACGACGGATATGTGGGGGCGGCGACATAATCTAGAAGAAAATCGCTACTGCTGTGCACATAGTATTCTTCACACCGAATGTATCTACGTACAGTGGACGACTGCAGAAATAATTAGTTTTTTCGTAACTACCATCACGATGTTGAATTATTTTTATATTCTACTTTAAGGACAGTGACAAAATAACTCAATCTGATGACTTAAGAGTGCGCTAATGATAACAAATTCTTTTGTTAGCAGGTTGACAACAGATATGTGGGGGCGGCCACACAATCTAGAAGAGAATCGCTAGTGCTGTGCACATAGCATTCTTCACACCGAATGTATCTACGTACAGTGGACGACTGCAGAAATATATGGTTTTTTGGTAAGTAACAGCTCGATGTTTAATTATTTTTATATTCTGCTTAAAGAAAACAGACAAAATTTACAGAATCTGATGACGTATGAGTACGCTAATGTTTGCATTTTCTTTTGTTAGCAGGTTGACGACGGATATGTGGGGGCGGCGACATAATCTAGAAGAAAATCGCTACTGCTGTGCACATAGTATTCTTCACACCGAATGTATCTACGTACAGTGGACGACTGCAGAAATAATTAGTTTTTTCGTAACTACCATCACGATGTTGAATTATTTTTATATTCTACTTTAAGGACACAGACAAAATAACTCAATCTGATGACTTAAGAGTGCGCTAATGATAACAAATTCTTTTGTTAGCAGGTTGACAACAGGTATGTGGGGGCGGCGACATAATCTAGAAGAGAATCGCTAGTGCTGTGCACATAGCATTCTTCACACCGAATGTATCTACGTACAGTGGACGACTGCAGAAATATTTGGTTTTTTGGTAAGTAACAGCTCGATGTTTAATTATTTTTATATTCTGCTTAAAGAATACCGACAAAATTTACAGAATCTGATGACGTATGAGTACGCTAATGTTTGCATTTTCTTTTGTTAGCAGGTTGACGACGGATATGTGGGGGCGGCGACACAATCTAGAAGAGAATCGCTACTGCTGTGCACATAGTATTCTTCACACCGAATGTATCTACGTACAGTGGACGACTGCAGAAATAATTAGTTTTTTCGTAACTACCATCACGATGTTGAATTATTTTTATATTCTACTTTAAGGACACAGACAAAATAACTCAATCTGATGACTTAAGAGTGCGCTAATGATAACAAATTCTTTTGTTAGCAGGTTGACAACAGATATGTGGGGGCGGCGACACAATCTAGAAGAGAATCGCTAGTGCTGTGCACATAGCATTCTTCACACCGAATGTATCTACGTACAGTGGACGACTGCAGAAATATTTGGTTTTTTGGTAAGTAACAGCTCGATGTTTAATTATTTTTATATTCTGCTTAAAGAATACCGACAAAATTTACAGAATCTGATGACGTATGAGTACGCTAATGTTTGCATTTTCTTTTGTTAGCAGGTTGACGACGGATATGTGGGGGCGGCGACACAATCTAGAAGAGAATCGCTACTGCTGTGCACATAGTATTCTTCACACCGAATGTATCTACGTACAGTGGACGACTGCAGAAATAATTAGTTTTTTCGTAACTACCATCACGATGTTGAATTATTTTTATATTCTACTTTAAGGACACAGACAAAATAACTCAATCTGATGACTTAAGAGTGCGCTAATGATAACAAATTCTTTTGTTAGCAGGTTGACAACAGATATGTGGGGGCGGCCACACAATCTAGAAGAGAATCGCTAGTGCTGTGCACATAGCATTCTTCACACCGAATGTATCTACGTACAGTGGACGACTGCAGAAATATATGGTTTTTTGGTAAGTAACAGCTCGATGTTTAATTATTTTTATATTCTGCTTAAAGAAAACAGACAAAATTTACAGAATCTGATGACGTATGAGTACGCTAATGTTTGCATTTTCTTTTGTTAGCAGGTTGACGACGGATATGTGGGGGCGGCGACATAATCTAGAAGAAAATCGCTACTGCTGTGCACATAGTATTCTTCACACCGAATGTATCTACGTACAGTGGACGACTGCAGAAATAATTAGTTTTTTCGTAACTACCATCACGATGTTGAATTATTTTTATATTCTACTTTAAGGACACAGACAAAATAACTCAATCTGATGACTTAAGAGTGCGCTAATGATAACAAATTCTTTTGTTAGCAGGTTGACAACAGATATGTGGGGGCGGCGACACAATCTAGAAGAGAATCGCTAGTGCTGTGCACATAGCATTCTTCACACCGAATGTATCTACGTACAGTGGACGACTGCAGAAATATTTGGTTTTTTGGTAAGTAACAGCTCGATGTTTAAATATTTTTATATTCTGCTTTAAGAATACAGATAAAATTACACAATCTGATGACGTATGAGTACGCTAATGTTTACATTTTCTTTTGTTAGCAGGTTGACGACAGATATGTGGGGGCGGCGACATAATCTAGAAGAAAATCGCTAGTGCTGTGCACATAGCATTCTTCACACCGAATGTATCTACGTACAGTGGACGACTGTAGAAATATTTGGTTTTTTGGTAAGTAACAGTTCGATGTTTAATTATTTTTATATTCTGCTTTAAGAATACAATTAAAATTACACTATCTGATGACGTATGAGTACGCTAATGTTTACATTTTCTTTTGTTAGCAGGTTGACAGCAGATATGTGGGGGCGGCGACATAATCTAGAAGAAAATCGCTAGTGCTGTGCACATAGCATTCTTCACACCGAATGTATCTACGTACAGTGGACGACTGTAGAAATATTTGGTTTTTTGGTAAGTAACAGCTCGATGTTTAATTATTTTTGTATTCTGCTTTAAGAATACAGATAAAATTACACAATCTGATGACGTATGTGTACGCTAATGTTTACATTTTCTTTTGTTAGCAGGTTGACGACAGATATGTGGGGGCGGCGACATAATCTAGAAGAAAATCGCTAGTGCTGTGCACATAGCATTCTTCACACCGAATGTATCTACGTACAGTGGACGACTGTAGAAATATTTGGTTTTTTGGTAAGTAACAGTTCGATGTTTAATTATTTTTATATTCTGCTTTAAGAATACAGATAAAATTACACTATCTGATGTCGTATGAGTACGCTAATGTTTTCATTTTCTTTTGTTAGCAGGTTGACAGCAGATATGTGGGGGCGGCGACATAATCTAGATGAAAATCGCTAGTGCTGTGCACATAGCATTCTTCACACCGAATGTATCTACGTACAGTGGACGACTGTAGAAATATTTGGTTTTTTGGTAAGTAACAGCTCGATGTTTAATTATTTTTATATTCTGCTTTAAGAATACAGATAAAATTACACAATCTGATGACGTATGAGTACGCTAATGTTTACATTTTCTTTTGTTAGCAGGTTGACGACAGATATGTGGGGGCAGCGACATAATCTAGAAGAAAATCGCTAGTGCTGTGCACATAGCATTCTTCACACCGAATGTATCTACGTACAGTGGACGACTGTAGAAATATTTGGTTTTTTGGTAAGTAACAGTTCGATGTTTAATTATTTTTATATTCTGCTTTAAGAATACAGATAAAATTACACTATCTGATGACGTATGAGTACGCTAATGTTTACATTTTCTTTTGTTAGCAGGTTGACAGCAGATATGTGGGGGCGGCGACATAATCTAGATGAAAATCGCTAGTGCTGTACACATAGCATTCTTCACACCGAATGTATCTACGTACAGTGGACGACTGTAGAAATATTTGGTTTTTTGGTAAGTAACAGCTCGATGTTTAATTATTTTTATATTCTGCTTTAAGAATACAGATAAAATTACACAATCTGATGACGTATGAGTACGCTAATGTTTACATTTTCTTTTGTTAGCAGGTTGACAACTGATATGTGGGGGCGGCGACATAATCTGGAAGAAAATCGCTAGTGCTGTGTACATAGCATTCTTCACACCGAATGTATCTACGTACAGTGGACGACCGTAGAAATATTTGGTTTTTTGGTAAGTAACAGCTCGATGTTTAATTTTTTTATATTCTGCTTTTAAGAATACAGATAAAATTACACAATCTGATGACGTATTAGTACGCTAATGTTTACATTTTCTTTTGTTAGCAGGTTGACAACAGATATGTGGGGGCGGCGACATAATCTAGATGAAAATCGCTAGTGCTGTGCACATAGTATTCTTCACACCGAATGTATCTACGTACAGTGGATGACTGTAGAAATATTTGGTTTTTTGGTAAGTAACAGCTCGTTGTTCAATTATTTTTATATCCTGCTTTAACAATACAGACAAAATTACACAATCTGGTGACTTACAAGTGCCCTAATGATAATATTTTCTTTTGTTAGCAGGTTGACAACAGATATGTGTGGGCGGCGACATAATCTAGAAAAAAATCGCTAGTGCTGTGCACATAGCATTCCACACACCAAATGTATCTACGTACAGTGGACGACTGCAGAAATAATGAGTTTTTTGGTAAGTAACAGCTCGATGTTTAATTATTCTTATATTATGCTTTAAGAATACAGACAAGTTTACACAATCTGGTGATTTTCGAGTGGGGTAATGATAACATGTTGTTTTGTTATCAGGTTGACATTTAGGTATGTGGGGGGCCTCGAAATAATCAAGAAGAAAGTAACTAGGGCTGTTCACATAGCATTCTTCACACCGAATGTATCTACGTACAGTGGACGGCTGTAGAAATATTTAGTTTTTTGGTAAGTAACAGCTCGATGTTTAATCACTTTTATATTATGCTTTAAGAATACAGATAAAATTACACATTCTGATGAGGTTTGAGTACGCTAATGTTTACATTTTCTTTTGTTCCAGGTTGACAACAGATACGTGTGGGCGGCGACATAATCTAGATGAAAATCGCTAGTGCTGTGCACATAGCATTCTTCACACCGAATAAATCTGCGTACAGTGGACGACTGCAGAAATAATTAGTTTCTTGGATAGTAACAGCTCGATGATTAGTTATTTTAATATTATGGATTAAGAATACAGTCAAAACTACACAATCTGATGACTTACGAGTGCGCGAATGATAACATTTTCTTTTGTTAGCAGGTTGTCTACAGATATGTGGGAGCGAAGACATAATCTAGAAGAAAACCGCTAGTGCTGTGCACATAGCATTCTTCACACCGAATGTATCTACGTACAGTGGACGACTGCAGAAATAATTAGTTTTTTCGTAACTAACAGCACGATGTTTAATTATTTTTATATTCTGCTTTAAGAATACAGAGAAAATAACACAATCTGATGACTTACAAGTGCGCTAATGATAACATTTTCTTTTGTTAGCAGGTTGACAACCGATATGTGGGGGCGCGACATAATCTAGAAGAAAATCGGTAGAGCTGTGCACATAGCATTCTTCACACTGAATGTATCTACGTACAGTGGACGACTGTAGAAATATTTGGTTTTTTGGTAAGTAACAGTTCGATGTTTAATTATTTTTATATTCTGCTTTAAGAATACAGATAAAATTACACTATCTGATGACGTATGAGTACGCTAATGTTTACATTTTCTTTTGTTAGCAGGTTGACAGCAGATATTTGGGGGCAGCGACATAATCTAGAAGAAAATCGCTAGTGCTGTGCACATAGCATTCTTCACACCGAATGTATCTACGTACAGTGGACGACTGTAGAAATATTTGGTTTTTTGGTAAGTAACAGCTCGATGTTTAATTATTTTTATATTCTGCTTTAAGAATACAGATAAAATTACACAATCTGATGACGTATGAGTACGCTAATGTTTACATTTTCTTTTGTTAGCAGGTTGACGACAGATATGTGGGGGCGGCGACATAATCTAGAAGAAAATCGCTAGTGCTGTGCACATAGCATTCTTCACACCGAATGTATCTACGTACAGTGGACGACTGCAGAAATAATTTGTTTCTTGGAAAGTAACAGCTCGATGTTTACTTATTTTAATATTATGCATTAAAAATACAGTCAACACTACACAATTTGATGACTTACGAGTGCGCGAATGATAACATTATCTTTTGTTAGCAGGTTGTCTACAGATATGTGGGAGCGAAGACATAATCTAGAAGAAAACCGCTAGTGCTGTGCACATAGCATTCTTCACACCGAATGTATCTACGTACAGTGGACGACTGCTGAAATAATTAGTTTCTTGGAAAGTAACAGCTCGATGTTTAGTTATTTTAATATTATGCATTAAGAATACAGTCAAAACTACACAATCTGATGACTTACGAGTGCGCGAATGATAACATTTTCTTTTGTTAGCAGGTTGTCTACAGATATGTGGGAGCGAAGACATAATCTAGAAGAAAACCGCTAGTGCTGTGCACATAGCATTCTTCACACCGAATGAATCTACGTACAGTGGACGACTGCAGCAATAATTAGTGTTTTGGTAAGTAACAGCTCGATGTTTGATTATTTTAATACACAATCTGATGACTTTCGAGTGCGCGAATGTTAACATTATCTTTTGTTAGCTGGTTGACTACAGATATGTGGGAGCGAAGACATAATCTAGAAGAAAACCTCTAGTGCTGTGCACATAGCATTCTTCACACCGAATGTATCTACGTACAGTGGACGACTGCAGAAATAATTAGTTTCTTGGAAAGTAACAGCTCGATGTTTAGTTATTTCAATATTATGCATTAAGAATACAGTCAAAACTACACAATCTGATGACTTACGAGTGCGCGAATGATAACATTATCTTTTGTTAGCAGGTTGTCTACAGATATGTGGGAGCGAAGACATAATCTAGAAGAAAACCGCTAGTGCTGTGCACATAGCATTCTCCACACCGAATGTATCTACGTACAGTGGACGACTGCAGAAATAATTAGTTCCTCGGAAGTAACAGCTCGATGTTTAGTTATTTTAATATCATGCATTAAGAATACAGTCAAAACTACACAATCTGATGACTTACGAGTGCGCAAATGATAACATTTTCTTTTGTTAGCAGGTTGTCTACAGATATGTGGGAGCGAAGACATAATCTAGAAGAAAACCGCTAGTGCTGTGCACATAGCATTCTCCACACCGAATGTATCTACGTACAGTGGACGACTGCAGAAATAATTAGTTTCTTGGAAGTAACAGCTCGATGTTTAGTTATTTTAATATTATGCATTAAGAATACAGTCAAAGCTACACAATTTGATGACTTACGAGTGCGCGAATGATAACATTTTCTTTTGTTAGGAGGTTGTCTACAGATATGTGGGAGCGAAGACATAATCTAGAAGAAAACCGTTAGTGCTGTGCACACGGCATTTTTCACACCGAATGTATCTACGTACAGTGGACGGCTGCAGAAATAATTAGTGTTTTGGTAAGTAACAGCTCGATGTTTATTTATTTTAATATTATGCATTAAGAATACAGTCAAAACTACACAATCTGATGACTTACGAGTGCGCGAATGATAACATTTTCTTTTGTTAGCAGGTTGACTACAGATATGTGGGAGCGAGGACATAATCTAGAAGAAAGCCGCTAGTGCTGTGCACATAGCATTCTTCACACCGAATGTATCTACGTACAGTGGACGACTGCAGAAATAATTAGTTTCTTTGAAAGTAACAGCTCGATGTTTAGTTATTTTAATATTATGCATTAAGAATACAGTCAAAACTACACAATCTGATGACTTACGCGTGCGCGAATGATAACATTTTCGTTTGTTAGCAGGTTGACTACAGATATGTGGGAGCGAAGACATAATCTAGAAGAAAACCGCTAGTGCTGTGCACATAGCATTCTTCACACCGAATGTATCTACGTACAGTGGACGACTGCAGAAATAATTAGTGTTTTGGTAAGTAACAGCTCCATGTTTAGCTATTTTAATATTATGCATTAAGAATACCGTCAGAACTACACAATCTGATGACTTACGAGTGCGCGTATAGTAACATTTTCTTTTGTTAGCAGGTTGTCTACAGATATGTGGGAGCGAAGACATAATCTAGAAGAAAACCGCTAGTGCTGTGCACATAGCATTCCTCACACCGAATGTATCTACGTACAGTGGACGACTGCAGAAATAATTAGTTTCTTGGAAAGTAACAGCTCGATGTTTAGTTATTTTAATATTATGCATTAAGAATACAGTCAAAACTACACAATCTGATGACTTACGAGTGCGCGAATGATAACATTATCTTTTGTTAGCAGGTTGTCTACAGATATGTGGGAGCGAAGACATCTAGAGGAAAACCGCTAGTGCTGTGCACATAGCATTCTTCACATCGAATGTATCTACGTACAGTTGACGACTGGAGAAATAATTGGTTTTTTGGTAAGTAACAGCTCGATGTTTAATTATTTTAATATTATGCATTAACAATACAGTCAAAACTACACAATCTGATGACTTACGAGTGCGCGAATGATAACATTATCTTTTGTTAGAGGTTGACTACAGATATGTGGGAGCGTAGACATAATCTAGAAGAAAACCGCTAGTGCTGTGCACATAGCATTCTTCACACCGAATGTATCTACGTACAGTGGACGACTGCAGATATAATAACTTTTTTGGTAAGTAACAGCTCGATGTTTAATTATTTTAATATTATGCATTAACAATACAGTCAAAACTACACAATCTGATGACTTACGAGTGCGCGAATGATAACATTATCTTTTGTTAGAGGTTGACTACAGATATGTGGGAGCGAAGACATAATCTAGAAGAAAAGCGCTAATGCTGTGCACATAGCATTCTTCACACTAAATGTATCTACGTACAGTGGACGACTGCAGAAATAATTAGTTTCTTGGATAGTAATAGTTCGATGTTTAGTTATTTTAATATTATGCATTAAGAATACAGTCAAAACTACACAATCTGATGACTTACGAGTACGCGAATGATAACATTTTCTTTTGTTAGCAGGTTGTCTACAGATATGTGGGAGCGAAGACATAATCTAGAAGAAATCCGCTAGTGCTGTGCACATAGCACTCTTCACACCGAATGTATCTACGTACAGTGGACGACTGCAGAAATAATTAGGGTTTTGGTAAGTAACAGCTCGATGTTTAGTTATTTTAATATTATGCACTAAGAATACAGTCTAAACTACACAATCTGATGACTTACGAGTGCGCGAATGATAACATTTTCTTTTGTTAGCAGGTTGACTGCAGATATGTGGGGGCGAAGACATAATCTAGAAGAAAACCGCTAGTGCTGTGCACATAGCATTCTTCACACCGAATGTATCTACGTACAGTGGACGACTGCAGAAATAATTAGTTTCTTGGAAAGTAACAGCTCGATGTTTAGTTATTTTAATATTATGCATTAAGAATACAGTCAAAACTACACAATCTGATGGCTTACGAGTGTGCGAATGATAACAATTTCTTTTGTTAGCAGGTTGACTACAGATATGTGGGAGCGAAGACATAATCTAGAAGAAAACCGCTGGTGCTGTGCACATAGCATTCTTCACACCGAATGTATCTACGTACAGTGGACGACTGCAGAAATAATTAGTGTTTTGGTAAGTAACAGCTCGATGTTTAGTTATTTTAATATTATGCATTAAGAATACAGTCTAAACTACACAATCTGATGACTTACGAGTGCGCGAATGAAAACATTATCTTTTGTTAGCAGCTTGACTACAGATATGTGGGAGCGTAGACATAATCTAGAAGGAAACCGCTAGTGCTGTGCACATATCATTCTTCACACCGAATGTATCTACGTACAGTGGACGACTGCAGAAATAATTAGTGTTTTGGTAAGTAACAGCTCGATGTTTAGTTATTTTTATGTAATGCATTAAGAATACAGTCAAAACTACACAATCTGATGACTTACGAGTGCGCGAATGATAACATTATCTTTTGTTAGCAGGTTGACTACAGATATGTGGGAGCGAAGACATAATCTAGAAGAAAAGCGCTAATGCTGTGCACATAGCATTCTTCACACTAAATGTATCTACGTACAGTGGACGACTGCAGAAATAATTAGTTTCTTGGATAGTAATAGTTCGATGTTTAGTTATTTTAATATTATGCATTAAGAATACAGTCAAAACTACACAATCTGATGACTTACGAGTACGCGAATGATAACATTTTCTTTTGTTAGCAGGTTGTCTACAGATATGTGGGAGCGAAGACATAATCTAGAAGAAATCCGCTAGTGCTGTGCACATAGCACTCTTCACACCGAATGTATCTACGTACAGTGGACGACTGCAGAAATAATTAGGGTTTTGGTAAGTAACAGCTCGATGTTTAGTTATTTTAATATTATGCACTAAGAATACAGTCTAAACTACACAATCTGATGACTTACGAGTGCGCGAATGAAAACATTATCTTTTGTTAGCAGCTTGACTACAGATATGTGGGAGCGTAGACATAATCTAGAAGGAAACCGCTAGTGCTGTGCACATATCATTCTTCACACCGAATGTATCTACGTACAGTGGACGACTGCAGAAATAATTAGGGTTTTGGTAAGTAACAGCTCTATGTTTAGTTATTTTAATATTATGCACTAAGAATACAGTCTAAACTACACAATCTGATGACTTACGAGTGCGCGAATGAAAACATTTTCTTTTGTTAGCAGGTTGACTACAGATATGTGGGAGCGAAGACATAATCTAGAAGGAAACCGCTAGTGCTGTGCACATATCATTCTTCACACCGAATGTATCTACGTACAGTGGACGACTGCAGAAATAATTAGTGTTTTGGTAAGTAACAGCTCGATGTTTAGTTATTTTTATGTAATGCATTAAGAATACAGTCAAAACTACACAATCTGATGACTTACGAGTGCGCGAATGAAAACATTATCTTTTGTTAGCAGCTTGACTACAGATATGTGGGAGCGTAGACATAATCTAGAAGGAAACCGCTAGTGCTGTGCACATATCATTCTTCACACCGAATGTATCTACGTACAGTGGACGACTGCAGAAATAATTAGGGTTTTGGTAAGTAACAGCTCTATGTTTAGTTATTTTAATATTATGCACTAAGAATACAGTCTAAACTACACAATCTGATGACTTACGAGTGCGCGAATGAAAACATTTTCTTTTGTTAGCAGGTTGACTACAGATATGTGGGAGCGAAGACATAATCTAGAAGGAAACCGCTAGTGCTGTGCACATATCATTCTTCACACCGAATGTATCTACGTACAGTGGACGACTGCAGAAATAATTAGTGTTTTGGTAAGTAACAGCTCGATGTTTAGTTATTTTTATGTAATGCATTAAGAATACAGTCAAAACTACACAATCTGATGACTTACGAGTGCGCGAATGATAACATTATCTTTTGTTAGCAGGTTGACTACAGATATGTGGGAGCGAAGACATAATCTAGAAGAAAAGCGCTAATGCTGTGCACATAGCATTCTTCACACTAAATGTATCTACGTACAGTGGACGACTGCAGAAATAATTAGTTTCTTGGATAGTAATAGTTCGATGTTTAGTTATTTTAATATTATGCATTAAGAATACAGTCAAAACTACACAATCTGATGACTTACGAGTACGCGAATGATAACATTTTCTTTTGTTAGCAGGTTGTCTACAGATATGTGGGAGCGAAGACATAATCTAGAAGAAATCCGCTAGTGCTGTGCACATAGCACTCTTCACACCGAATGTATCTACGTACAGTGGACGACTGCAGAAATAATTAGGGTTTTGGTAAGTAACAGCTCGATGTTTAGTTATTTTAATATTATGCACTAAGAATACAGTCTAAACTACACAATCTGATGACTTACGAGTGCGCGAATGAAAACATTATCTTTTGTTAGCAGCTTGACTACAGATATGTGGGAGCGTAGACATAATCTAGAAGGAAACCGCTAGTGCTGTGCACATATCATTCTTCACACCGAATGTATCTACGTACAGTGGACGACTGCAGAAATAATTAGTGTTTTGGTAAGTAACAGCTCGATGTTTAGTTATTTTTATGTAATGCATTAAGAATACAGTCAAAACTACACAATCTGATGACTTACGAGTGCGCGAATGATAACATTATCTTTTGTTAGCAGGTTGACTACAGATATGTGGGAGCGAAGACATAATCTAGAAGAAAAGCGCTAATGCTGTGCACATAGCATTCTTCACACTAAATGTATCTACGTACAGTGGACGACTGCAGAAATAATTAGTTTCTTGGATAGTAATAGTTCGATGTTTAGTTATTTTAATATTATGCATTAAGAATACAGTCAAAACTACACAATCTGATGACTTACGAGTACGCGAATGATAACATTTTCTTTTGTTAGCAGGTTGTCTACAGATATGTGGGAGCGAAGACATAATCTAGAAGAAATCCGCTAGTGCTGTGCACATAGCACTCTTCACACCGAATGTATCTACGTACAGTGGACGACTGCAGAAATAATTAGGGTTTTGGTAAGTAACAGCTCGATGTTTAGTTATTTTAATATTATGCACTAAGAATACAGTCTAAACTACACAATCTGATGACTTACGAGTGCGCGAATGAAAACATTTTCTTTTGTTAGCAGGTTGACTACAGATATGTGGGAGCGAAGACATAATCTAGAAGGAAACCGCTAGTGCTGTGCACATATCATTCTTCACACCGAATGTATCTACGTACAGTGGACGACTGCAGAAATAATTAGTGTTTTGGTAAGTAACAGCTCGATGTTTAGTTATTTTTATGTAATGCATTAAGAATACAGTCAAAACTACACAATCTGATGACTTACGAGTGCGCGAATGATAACATTATCTTTTGTTAGCAGGTTGACTACAGATATGTGGGAGCGAAGACATAATCTAGAAGAAAAGCGCTAATGCTGTGCACATAGCATTCTTCACACTAAATGTATCTACGTACAGTGGACGACTGCAGAAATAATTAGTTTCTTGGATAGTAATAGTTCGATGTTTAGTTATTTTAATATTATGCATTAAGAATACAGTCAAAACTACACAATCTGATGACTTACGAGTACGCGAATGATAACATTTTCTTTTGTTAGCAGGTTGTCTACAGATATGTGGGAGCGAAGACATAATCTAGAAGAAATCCGCTAGTGCTGTGCACATAGCACTCTTCACACCGAATGTATCTACGTACAGTGGACGACTGCAGAAATAATTAGGGTTTTGGTAAGTAACAGCTCGATGTTTAGTTATTTTAATATTATGCACTAAGAATACAGTCTAAACTACACAATCTGATGACTTACGAGTGCGCGAATGAAAACATTATCTTTTGTTAGCAGCTTGACTACAGATATGTGGGAGCGTAGACATAATCTAGAAGGAAACCGCTAGTGCTGTGCACATATCATTCTTCACACCGAATGTATCTACGTACAGTGGACGACTGCAGAAATAATTAGGGTTTTGGTAAGTAACAGCTCGATGTTTAGTTATTTTAATATTATGCACTAAGAATACAGTCTAAACTACACAATCTGATGACTTACGAGTGCGCGAATGAAAACATTATCTTTTGTTAGCAGCTTGACTACAGATATGTGGGAGCGTAGACATAATCTAGAAGGAAACCGCTAGTGCTGTGCACATATCATTCTTCACACCGAATGTATCTACGTACAGTGGACGACTGCAGAAATAATTAGTGTTTTGGTAAGTAACAGCTCGATGTTTAGTTATTTTTATGTAATGCATTAAGAATACAGTCAAAACTACACAATCTGATGACTTACGAGTGCGCGAATGATAACATTATCTTTTGTTAGCAGGTTGACTACAGATATGTGGGAGCGAAGACATAATCTAGAAGAAAAGCGCTAATGCTGTGCACATAGCATTCTTCACACTAAATGTATCTACGTACAGTGGACGACTGCAGAAATAATTAGTTTCTTGGATAGTAATAGTTCGATGTTTAGTTATTTTAATATTATGCATTAAGAATACAGTCAAAACTACACAATCTGATGACTTACGAGTACGCGAATGATAACATTTTCTTTTGTTAGCAGGTTGTCTACAGATATGTGGGAGCGAAGACATAATCTAGAAGAAATCCGCTAGTGCTGTGCACATAGCACTCTTCACACCGAATGTATCTAGGTACAGTGGACGACTGCAGAAATAATTAGGGTTTTGGTAAGTAACAGCTCGATGTTTAGTTATTTTAATATTATGCACTAAGAATACAGTCTAAACTACACAATCTGATGACTTACGAGTGCGCGAATGAAAACATTATCTTTTGTTAGCAGCTTGACTACAGATATGTGGGAGCGTAGACATAATCTAGAAGGAAACCGCTAGTGCTGTGCACATATCATTCTTCACACCGAATGTATCTACGTACAGTGGACGACTGCAGAAATAATTAGTGTTTTGGTAAGTAACAGCTCGATGTTTAGTTATTTTTATGTAATGCATTAAGAATACAGTCAAAACTACACAATCTGATGACTTACGAGTGCGCGAATGATAACATTATCTTTTGTTAGCAGGTTGACTACAGATATGTGGGAGCGAAGACATAATCTAGAAGAAAAGCGCTAATGCTGTGCACATAGCATTCTTCACACTAAATGTATCTACGTACAGTGGACGACTGCAGAAATAATTAGTTTCTTGGATAGTAATAGTTCGATGTTTAGTTATTTTAATATTATGCATTAAGAATACAGTCAAAACTACACAATCTGATGACTTACGAGTACGCGAATGATAACATTTTCTTTTGTTAGCAGGTTGTCTACAGATATGTGGGAGCGAAGACATAATCTAGAAGAAATCCGCTAGTGCTGTGCACATAGCACTCTTCACACCGAATGTATCTACGTACAGTGGACGACTGCAGAAATAATTAGGGTTTTGGTAAGTAACAGCTCGATGTTTAGTTATTTTAATATTATGCACTAAGAATACAGTCTAAACTACACAATCTGATGACTTACGAGTGCGCGAATGAAAACATTATCTTTTGTTAGCAGCTTGACTACAGATATGTGGGAGCGTAGACATAATCTAGAAGGAAACCGCTAGTGCTGTGCACATATCATTCTTCACACCGAATGTATCTACGTACAGTGGACGACTGCAGAAATAATTAGGGTTTTGGTAAGTAACAGCTCTATGTTTAGTTATTTTAATATTATGCACTAAGAATACAGTCTAAACTACACAATCTGATGACTTACGAGTGCGCGAATGAAAACATTTTCTTTTGTTAGCAGGTTGACTACAGATATGTGGGAGCGAAGACATAATCTAGAAGGAAACCGCTAGTGCTGTGCACATATCATTCTTCACACCGAATGTATCTACGTACAGTGGACGACTGCAGAAATAATTAGTGTTTTGGTAAGTAACAGCTCGATGTTTAGTTATTTTTATGTAATGCATTAAGAATACAGTCAAAACTACACAATCTGATGACTTACGAGTGCGCGAATGATAACATTATCTTTTGTTAGCAGGTTGACTACAGATATGTGGGAGCGAAGACATAATCTAGAAGAAAAGCGCTAATGCTGTGCACATAGCATTCTTCACACTAAATGTATCTACGTACAGTGGACGACTGCAGAAATAATTAGTTTCTTGGATAGTAATAGTTCGATGTTTAGTTATTTTAATATTATGCATTAAGAATACAGTCAAAACTACACAATCTGATGACTTACGAGTACGCGAATGATAACATTTTCTTTTGTTAGCAGGTTGTCTACAGATATGTGGGAGCGAAGACATAATCTAGAAGAAATCCGCTAGTGCTGTGCACATAGCACTCTTCACACCGAATGTATCTACGTACAGTGGACGACTGCAGAAATAATTAGGGTTTTGGTAAGTAACAGCTCGATGTTTAGTTATTTTAATATTATGCACTAAGAATACAGTCTAAACTACACAATCTGATGACTTACGAGTGCGCGAATGAAAACATTATCTTTTGTTAGCAGCTTGACTACAGATATGTGGGAGCGTAGACATAATCTAGAAGGAAACCGCTAGTGCTGTGCACATATCATTCTTCACACCGAATGTATCTACGTACAGTGGACGACTGCAGAAATAATTAGTGTTTTGGTAAGTAACAGCTCGATGTTTAGTTATTTTTATGTAATGCATTAAGAATACAGTCAAAACTACACAATCTGATGACTTACGAGTGCGCGAATGATAACATTATCTTTTGTTAGCAGGTTGACTACAGATATGTGGGAGCGAAGACATAATCTAGAAGAAAAGCGCTAATGCTGTGCACATAGCATTCTTCACACTAAATGTATCTACGTACAGTGGACGACTGCAGAAATAATTAGTTTCTTGGATAGTAATAGTTCGATGTTTAGTTATTTTAATATTATGCATTAAGAATACAGTCAAAACTACACAATCTGATGACTTACGAGTACGCGAATGATAACATTTTCTTTTGTTAGCAGGTTGTCTACAGATATGTGGGAGCGAAGACATAATCTAGAAGAAATCCGCTAGTGCTGTGCACATAGCACTCTTCACACCGAATGTATCTACGTACAGTGGACGACTGCAGAAATAATTAGGGTTTTGGTAAGTAACAGCTCGATGTTTAGTTATTTTAATATTATGCACTAAGAATACAGTCTAAACTACACAATCTGATGACTTACGAGTGCGCGAATGAAAACATTTTCTTTTGTTAGCAGGTTGACTACAGATATGTGGGAGCGAAGACATAATCTAGAAGGAAACCGCTAGTGCTGTGCACATATCATTCTTCACACCGAATGTATCTACGTACAGTGGACGACTGCAGAAATAATTAGTGTTTTGGTAAGTAACAGCTCGATGTTTAGTTATTTTTATGTAATGCATTAAGAATACAGTCAAAACTACACAATCTGATGACTTACGAGTGCGCGAATGATAACATTATCTTTTGTTAGCAGGTTGACTACAGATATGTGGGAGCGAAGACATAATCTAGAAGAAAAGCGCTAATGCTGTGCACATAGCATTCTTCACACTAAATGTATCTACGTACAGTGGACGACTGCAGAAATAATTAGTTTCTTGGATAGTAATAGTTCGATGTTTAGTTATTTTAATATTATGCATTAAGAATACAGTCAAAGCTACACAATCTGATGACTTACGAGTACGCGAATGATAACATTTTCTTTTGTTAGCAGGTTGTCTACAGATATGTGGGAGCGAAGACATAATCTAGAAGAAATCCGCTAGTGCTGTGCACATAGCACTCTTCACACCGAATGTATCTACGTACAGTGGACGACTGCAGAAATAATTAGGGTTTTGGTAAGTAACAGCTCGATGTTTAGTTATTTTAATATTATGCACTAAGAATACAGTCTAAACTACACAATCTGATGACTTACGAGTGCGCGAATGAAAACATTATCTTTTGTTAGCAGCTTGACTACAGATATGTGGGAGCGTAGACATAATCTAGAAGGAAACCGCTAGTGCTGTGCACATATCATTCTTCACACCGAATGTATCTACGTACAGTGGACGACTGCAGAAATAATTAGGGTTTTGGTAAGTAACAGCTCGATGTTTAGTTATTTTAATATTATGCACTAAGAATACAGTCTAAACTACACAATCTGATGACTTACGAGTGCGCGAATGAAAACATTATCTTTTGTTAGCAGCTTGACTACAGATATGTGGGAGCGTAGACATAATCTAGAAGGAAACCGCTAGTGCTGTGCACATATCATTCTTCACACCGAATGTATCTACGTACAGTGGACGACTGCAGAAATAATTAGTGTTTTGGTAAGTAACAGCTCGATGTTTAGTTATTTTTATGTAATGCATTAAGAATACAGTCAAAACTACACAATCTGATGACTTACGAGTGCGCGAATGATAACATTATCTTTTGTTAGCAGGTTGACTACAGATATGTGGGAGCGAAGACATAATCTAGAAGAAAAGCGCTAATGCTGTGCACATAGCATTCTTCACACTAAATGTATCTACGTACAGTGGACGACTGCAGAAATAATTAGTTTCTTGGATAGTAATAGTTCGATGTTTAGTTATTTTAATATTATGCATTAAGAATACAGTCAAAACTACACAATCTGATGACTTACGAGTACGCGAATGATAACATTTTCTTTTGTTAGCAGGTTGTCTACAGATATGTGGGAGCGAAGACATAATCTAGAAGAAATCCGCTAGTGCTGTGCACATAGCACTCTTCACACCGAATGTATCTAGGTACAGTGGACGACTGCAGAAATAATTAGGGTTTTGGTAAGTAACAGCTCGATGTTTAGTTATTTTAATATTATGCACTAAGAATACAGTCTAAACTACACAATCTGATGACTTACGAGTGCGCGAATGAAAACATTATCTTTTGTTAGCAGCTTGACTACAGATATGTGGGAGCGTAGACATAATCTAGAAGGAAACCGCTAGTGCTGTGCACATATCATTCTTCACACCGAATGTATCTACGTACAGTGGACGACTGCAGAAATAATTAGTGTTTTGGTAAGTAACAGCTCGATGTTTAGTTATTTTTATGTAATGCATTAAGAATACAGTCAAAACTACACAATCTGATGACTTACGAGTGCGCGAATGATAACATTATCTTTTGTTAGCAGGTTGACTACAGATATGTGGGAGCGAAGACATAATCTAGAAGAAAAGCGCTAATGCTGTGCACATAGCATTCTTCACACTAAATGTATCTACGTACAGTGGACGACTGCAGAAATAATTAGTTTCTTGGATAGTAGTAGTTCGATGTTTAGTTATTTTAATATTATGCATTAAGAATACAGTCAAAACTACACAATCTGATGACTTACGAGTACGCGAATGATAACATTTTCTTTTGTTAGCAGGTTGTCTACAGATATGTGGGAGCGAAGACATAATCTAGAAGAAATCCGCTAGTGCTGTGCACATAGCACTCTTCACACCGAATGTATCTACGTACAGTGGACGACTGCAGAAATAATTAGGGTTTTGGTAAGTAACAGCTCGATGTTTAGTTATTTTAATATTATGCACTAAGAATACAGTCTAAACTACACAATCTGATGACTTACGAGTGCGCGAATGATAACATTTTCTTTTGTTAGCAGGTTGACTGCAGATATGTGGGGGCGAAGACATAATCTAGAAGAAAACCGCTAGTGCTGTGCACATAGCATTCTTCACACCGAATGTATCTACGTACAGTGGACGACTGCAGAAATAATTAGTTTCTTGGAAAGTAACAGCTCGATGTTTAGTTATTTTAATATTATGCATTAAGAATACAGTCAAAACTACACAATCTGATGACTTACGAGTGTGCGAATGATAACAATTTCTTTTGTTAGCAGGTTGACTACAGATATGTGGGAGCGAAGACATAATCTAGAAGAAAACCGCTGGTGCTGTGCACATAGCATTCTTCACACCGAATGTATCTACGTACAGTGGACGACTGCAGAAATAATTAGTGTTTTGGTAAGTAACAGCTCGATGTTTAGTTATTTTAATATTATGCATTAAGAATACAGTCTAAACTACACAATCTGATGACTTACGAGTGCGCGAATGAAAACATTATCTTTTGTTAGCAGCTTGACTACAGATATGTGGGAGCGAAGACATAATCTAGAAGAAAACCGCTAGTGCTGTGCACATAGCATTCTTCACACCGAATGTATCTACGTACAGTGGACGACTGCAGAAATAATTAGTTTCTGGTAAGTAACCGCTGGATGTTTAATTATTTTAATATTATGCATTAAGAATACAGTCAAAACTACACAATCATATGACTTACGAGTGCGCGAATGGTAACATTTTCTTGTGTTAGCAGGTTGTCTACAGATATGTGGGAGCGAAGACATAATCTAGAAGAAAACCGCTAGTGCTGTGCACATAGCATTCTTCACACCGAATGTATCTACGTGCAGTGGACGACTGCAGAAATAATTAGTTTCTTGGAAAGTAACAGCTCGATGTTTAGTTATTTTAATATTATGCATTAAGAATACAGTCAAAACTACACAATCTGATGACTTACGAGTGCGCGAATGATAACATTATCTCTTGTTAGCACGTTGTCTACAGATATGTGGGAGCGAAGACATAATCTAGATGAAAACCGCTAGTGCTGTGCACATAGCATTCTTCACACCGAATGTATCTACGTACAGTGGATAACTGCAGAAATAATTAGTTTTTTGGTAAGTAAGAGCTCGATGTTTAATTATTTTAATATTATGCATTAAGAATACAGTTAAAACTACACAATCTGATGACTTACGAGTGCGCGAATGATAACATTTTCTTTAGTTAGCACGTTGGCTACAGATATGTGTGAGCGAAGACATAATCTAGAAGAAAACCGCTAGTGCTGTGCACATAGCATTCTTCACACCGAATGTATCTACGTGCAGTGGACGACTGCAGAAATAATTAGTTTCTTGGAAAGTAACAGCTCGATGTTTAGTTATTTTAATATTATGCATTAAGAATACAGTCAAAACTACACAATCTGATGACTTACGAGTGCGCGAATGATAACATTATCTCTTGTTAGCACGTTGTCTACAGATATGTGGGAGCGAAGACATAATCTAGATGAAAACCGCTAGTGCTGTGCACATAGCATTCTTCACACCGAATGTATCTACGTACAGTGGATAACTGCAGAAATAATTAGTTTTTTGGTAAGTAAGAGCTCGATGTTTAATTATTTTAATATTATGCATTAAGAATACAGTTAAAACTACACAATCTGATGACTTACGAGTGCGCGAATGATAACATTTTCTTTAGTTAGCACGTTGGCTACAGATATGTGTGAGCGAAGACATAATCTAGAAGAAAACCGCTAGTGCTGTGCACATAGCATTCTTCACACCGAATGTATCTACGTGCAGTGGACGACTGCAGAAATAATTAGTTTCTTGGAAAGTAACAGCTCGATGTTTAGTTATTTTACTATTATGCATTAAGAATACAGTAAAAACTACACAATCTGATGACTTACGAATGCGCGAATGGTAACATTTTCTTTTGTTAGCACGTTGGCTACAGATATGTGGCAGCGAAGACATAATCTAGAAGAAAACCGCTAGTGCTGTGCACATAGCATTCTTCACACCGAATGTATCTACGTACAGTGGACGACTGCAGAAATAATTAGTATCTTGGAAAGTAACAGCTCGATGCTTAGTTATTTTAATTATATGCATTAAGAAAACAGTCAAAACTACACAATCTGATGACTTACGAGTGCGCGAATGGTAACATTTTCTTTTGTTAGCAGGTTGTCTACAGATATGTGGGAGCGAAGACATAATCTAGAAGAAAACCGCTAGTGCTGTGCACATAGCATTCTTCACACCGAATGTATCTACGTACAGTGGACGACTGCAGAAATAATTAGTTTCTTGGAAAGTAACAGCTCGATGTTTAGTTATTTTAATATTATGCATTAAGAATACAGTCAAAACTACACAATCTGATGACTTACGAGTGCGCGAATGGTAACATTTTCTTTTGTTAGCACGTTGTCTACAGATATGTGGGAGCGAAGACATAATCTAGAAGAAAACCGCTAGTGCTGTGCACATAGCATTCTTCACACCGAATGTATCTACGTACAGTGGACGACTGCAGAAATAATTAGTTTCTTGGAAAGTAACAGCTCGATGTTTAGTTATTTTAATATTATGCATTAAGAATACAGTCAAAACTACACAATCTGATGACTTACGAGTGCGCGAATGGTAACATTTTCTTTTGTTAGCACGTTGTCTACAGATATGTGGGAGCGAAGACATAATCTAGATGAAAACCGCTAGTGCTGTGCACATAGCATTCTTCACACCGAATGTATCTACGTACAGTGGATAACTGCAGAAATAATTAGTTTTTGGTAAGTAACAGCTCGATGTTTAATTATTTTAATATTATGTATTAAGAATACAGTCAAAACTACACAATCTGATGACTTACGAGTGCGCGAATGGTAACATTTTCTTTTGTTAGCAGCTTGTCTACAGATATGTGGGAGCGAAGACATAATCTAGAAGAAAACCGCTAGTGCTGTGCACATAGCATTCTTCACACCGTATGTATCTACTCACAGTGGACGACTGCAGAAATAATAAGTTTTTTGGTAAGTAACAGCTCGATGTTTAATTATTTTAATGTTATGAATTAAGAATACAGTCAAAACTACACAATCTAATGACTTACGAGTGCGCGAATGATAACATTTCCTTTTGTTAGCAGGTTGACTGTAGTCAACCTGCTAACAAAAGAAAATGTGGGAGCAAAGACATAATCTAGAGGAAAACTGCTAGTGCTGTGCACATAGCATTCTTCACACCGAATGAATCTACGTACAGTGGACGACTGCAGAAATAATTAGTTTCTTGGAAAGTAACAGCTCGATGTTTAGTTATTTTACTATTATGCATTAAGAATACAGTAAAAACTACACAATCTGATGACTTACGAGTGCGCGAATGGTAACATTTTCTTTTGTTAGCAGGTTTTCTACAGATATGTGGGAGCGAGGACATAATCTGGAAGAAAACCGCTGGTGCTGTGCACATAGCACTCCTCACACCGAATGTATCTGCGTACAGTGGACGACTGCAGAAATAATTAGTTTCTTGGAAAGTAACAGCTCGATGTTTAGTTATTTTAATATTATGCATTAAGAATACAGTCAAAACTACACAATCTGATGACTTACGAGTGCGCGAATGATAGCATTTTCTTTTGTTAGCAGGTTGTCTACAGATATGTGGAAGCGAAGACATAATCTAGAAGAAAACCGCTAGTGCTGTGCACATAGCATTCTTCACACCGAAAGTATCTACGTACAGTGGACGACTGCAGAAATAATTAGTTTACTAGTAAGTAACAGCTCGATGTATGATTATTTTAATATTATGCATTAAGAATACAGTCAAAACTACACAATCTGATGACTTACGAGTGCGCGAATGATAACATTTTCCTTTGTTAGCAGGTTGTCTACAGATATGTGGGAGCGAAGACATAATCTAGAAGAAAACCGCTAGTGCTGTGCACATAGCATTCTTCACACCGAATGTATCGACGTACAGTGGACGACTGCAGAAATAATTAGTTTCTTGGAAAGTAACAGCTCGATGTTTAGTTATTTTAATATTATGCATTAAGAATACAGTCAAAACTACACAATCTGATGACTTACGAGTGCGCGAATGATAGCATTTTCTTTTGGTAACAGGTTGTCTACAGATATGTGGAAGCGAAGACATAATCTAGAAGAAAACCGCTAGTGCTGTGCACATAGCATTCTTCACACCGAATGTATCTACGTACAGTGGACGACTGCAGAAATAAATAGTTTATTGGTAAGAAACAGCTCGATGTATGATTATTTTAATATTATGCATTAAGAATACAGTCAAAACTACGCAATCTGATGACTTACGAGTGCGCGAATGATAACATTATCTTTTGTTAGCAGGTTGACTACGGATATGTGGGAGCGAATTCATAATCTAGAAGAAAACCGCTAGTGCTGTGGACATAGCATTCTTCACACCGAATGTATCTACGTACAGTGGACGACTGCAGAAATAATTAGTTTTTGGTAAGTAACCGCTCGATGTTTAATTATTTTAATATTATGCATTATGAATACAGCCAAAACTACACAATCTGATGACTTACGAGTGCGCGAATGATAACATTTCCTTTTGTTAGCAGGTTGACTACAGAAATGTGGAAGCGAAGACATAATCTAGAAGAAAACCGCTAGTGCTGTGCACATAGCATTCTTCACACCGAATGTATCTACGTACAGTGGACGACTGCAGAAATAATTAGTTTATTGGTAAGAAACAGCTCGATGTATGATTATTTTAATATTATGCATTAAGAATACATTCAAAACTACGCAATCTGATGACTTACGAGTGCGCGAATGATAACATTATCTTTTGCTAGCAGGTTGACTACGGATATGTGGGAGCGAATTCATAATCTAGAAGAAAACCGCTAGTGCTGTGGACATAGCATTCTTCACACCGAATGTATCTACGTACAGTGGACGACTGCAGAAATAATTAGTTTTTGGTAAGTAACCGCTCGATGTTTAATTATTTTAATATTATGCATTATGAATACAGCCAAAACTACACAATCTGATGACTTACGAGTGCGCGAATAATAACATTTCCTTTTGTTAGCAGGTTGACTGTAGTCAACCTGCTAACAAAAGAAAATGTGGGAGCGAAGTCATAATCTAGAAGAAAACCGCTAGTGCCGTGCACATAGCATTCTTCACACCGTATGTATCTACGTACAGTGAACAACTGCAGAAATAATTAGTTTTTTGGTAAGTAACAGCTCGATGTTTAATTATTTCAATATTATGCATTAAGAATACAGTCGAAACTACACAATCTGATGACTTACGAGTGCGCGAATGATAGCATTTTCTTTTGTTAGCAGGTTGACTACAGATATGTGGAAGCGAAGACATAATCTAGAAGAAAACCGCTAGTGCTGTCCACATAGCATACTTCACACCGAATGTATCTACGTACAGTGGACGACTGCAGAAATAATTAGTTTCTTGGAAAGTAACAGCTCGATGTTTAGTTATTTTAATATTATGCATTAAGAATACAGTCAAAACTACACAATCTGATAACTTACGAGTGCGCGAATGATAACAATTTCCTTTTGTTAGCAGGTTGACTATAGTCAACCTGCTAACAAAAGAAAATGTGGGTGCAAAGACATAATCTAGAAGAAAACCGCTAGTGCTGTGCACATAGCATTCTTCACACCGAATGTATCTACGTACAGTGGACGACTGCAGAAATAATTAGTTTCTTGGAAAGTAACAGCTCGATGTTTAGTTACTTTAATATTATGCATTAAGAATACAGTCAAAACTACACAATCTGATGACTTACGAGTGCGCGATTGATAACATTATCTTTTGTTAGCAGGTTGACTACAGATATGTGGGAGCGTAGACATAATCTAGAAGAAAACCGCTAGTGCTGTGCACATAGCATTCTTCACACCGAATGTATCGACGTACAGTGGACGACTGCAGAAATAATTAGTTTCTTGGAAAGTAACAGCTCGATGTTTAGTTATTTTAATATAATGCATTAAGAATACAGTCAAAACTACACAATCTGATGACTTACGAGTGCGCGAATGATAGCATTTTCTTTTGTTAACAGGTTGTCTACAGATATGTGGAAGCGAAGACATAATCTAGAAGAAAACCGCTAGTGCTGTGCACATAGCATTCTTCACACCGAATGTATCTACGTACAGTGGACGACTGCAGAAATAATTAGTTTATTGGTAAGTAACAGCTCGATGTATGATTATTTTAATATTATGCATTAAGAATACAGTCAAAACTACGCAATCTGATGACTTACGAGTGCGCGAATGATAACATTATCTTTTGTTAGCAGGTTGACTACGGATATGTGGGAGCGAATTCATAATCTAGAAGAAAACCGCTAGTGCTGTGGACATAGCATTCTTCACACCGAATGTATCTACGTACAGTGGACGACTGCAGAAACAATTAGTTTTTGGTAAGTAACCGCTCGATGTTTAATTATTTTAATATTATGCATTATGAATACAGCCAAAACTACACAATCTGATGACTTACGAGTGCGCGAATGATAGCATTTTCTTTTGTTAGCAGGTTGACTACAGATATGTGGAAGCGAAGACATAATCTAGAAGAAAACCGCTAGTGCTGTGCACATAGCATTCTTCACACCGAATGTATCTACGTGCAGTGGACGAGTGCAGAAATAATTAGTTTCTTGGAAAGTAACAGCTCGATGTTTAGTTATTTTAATATTATATATTAAGAATACAGTCAAAACTACACAATCTGATGACTTACGAATGCGCGAATGATAACATTATCTCTTGTTAGCAAGTAGTCTACAGATATGTGGGAGCGAAGACATAATCTAGATGAAAACCGCTAGTGCTGTGCACATAGCATTCTTCACACCGAATGTATCTACGTACAGTGGATAAACGCAGAAATAATTAATTTTTTGGTAAGTAAGAGCTCGATGTTTAATTATTTTAATATTATGCATTAAGAAAACAGTTAAAACTACACAATCTGATGACTTACGAGTGCGCGAATGATAACATTTTCTTTTGTTAGCACGTTGGCTACAGATATGTGGGAGCGAAGACATAATCTAGAAGAAAACCGCTAGTGCTGTGCACATAGCATTCGTCACACCGAATGTATCTACGTACAGTGGACGACTGCAGAAATAATTAGTTTCTTGGAAAGTAACAGCTCGATGTTTAGTTATTTTAATATTATGCATTAAGAATACAGTCAAAACTACACAATCATATGACTTACGAGTGCGCGAATGGTAACATTTTCTTTTGTTAGCAGGTTGTCTACAGATATGTGGGAGCGAAGACATAATCTAGAAGAAAACCGCTAGTGCTGTGCACATAGCATTCTTCACACCGAATGTATCTACGTACAGTGGACGACTGCAGAAATAATTAGTTTCTTGGAAAGTAACAGCTCGATGTTTAGTTATTTTAATATTATGCATTAAGAATACAGTCAAAACTACACAATCTGAAGACTTACGAGTGCGCGAATGGTAACATTTTCTTTTGTTAGCACGTTGTCTACAGATATGTGGGAGCGAAGACATAATCTAGAAGAAAACCGCTAGTGCTGTGCACATAGCATTCTTCACACCGAATGTATCTACGTACAGTGGACGACTGCTGAAATAATTGGTTTCTTGGAAAGTAACAGCTCGATGTTCAGTTATTTTAATACTATGCATTAAGAATACAGTCAAAACTACACAATCTGATGACTTACGAGTGCGCGAATGATAACATTTTCTTTTGTTGGCACGTTGTCTACAGATATGTGGGAGCGAAGACATAATCTAGAAGAAAACCGCTAGTGCTGAGCACATAGCATTCTTCACACCGAATGTATCTACGTACAGTGGACGACTGCAGAAATAATTAGTTTCTTGGAAAGTAACAGCTCGATGTTTAGTTATTTTAATATTATGCATTAAGAATACAGTCAAAACTACACAATCTGATGACTTACGAGTGCGCTATTGGTAACATTTTCTTTTGTTAGCAGGTTGTCTACAGATATGTGGGAGCGAAGACATAATCTAGAAGAAAACCGCTAGTGCTGTGCACATAGCATTCTTCACACCGAATGTATCTACGTACAGTGGACGACTGCTGAAATAATTAGTTTCTTGGAAAGTAAAAGCCCGATGTTTAGTTATTTTAATATTATGCATTAAGAATACAGTCAAAACTACACAATCTGATGACTTACGAGTGCGCGAATGGTAACATTTTCTTTTGTTAGCAGCTTGTCTACAGATATGTGGGAGCGAAGACATAATCTAGAAGAAAACCGCTAGTGCTGTGCACATAGCATTCATCACACCGAATGTATCTACGTACAGTGGACGACTGCAGAAATAATTAGTTTCTTGGAAAGTAACAGCTCGATGTTTAGTTATTTTAATATTATGCATTAAGAATACAGTCAAAACTACACAATCTGATGACTTACGAGTGCGCGAATGGTAACATTTTCTTTTGTTAGCACGTTGTCTACAGATATGTGGGAGCGAAGACATAATCTAGATGAAAACCGCTAGTGCTGTGCACATAGCATTCTTCACACCGAATGTATCTACGTACAGTGGATAACTGCAGAAATAATTAGTTTTTTGGTAAGTAACAGCTCGATGTTTAATTATTTTAATATTATGCATTAAGAATACAGTTAAAACTACACAATCTGATGACTTACGAGTGCGCGAATGATAACATTTTCTTTGGTTAGCAGGTTGTCTACAGATATGTGGGAGCGAAGACATAATCTAGAAGAAAACCGCTAGTGCTGTGCACATAGCATTCTTCACACCGAATGTATCTACGTACAGTGGACAACTGCAGAAATAATTAGTCTTTTGGTAAGTAACAGCTCGATGTTTAGTTATTTTAATATTATGCATTAAGAATACAGTCAAAACTACACAATCTGATGACTTACGAGTGCGCGAATGATAGCATATTCTTTTGTTAGCAGGTTGACTACAGATATGTGGAAGCGAAGACATAATCCAGAAGAAAACCGCTAGTGCTGTGCACATAGCATTCTTCACACCGAATGTATCTACGTACAGTGGACGACTGCAGAAATAATTAGTTTCTTGGAAAGTAACAGCTCGATGTTTAGTTATTTTAATATTATGCATTAAGAATACAGTCAAAACTACACAATCTGATGACTTACGAGTGCGCGAATGATAACATTATCTCTTGTTAGCAAGTTGTCTACAGATATGTGGGAGCGAAGACATAATCTAGATGAAAACCGCTAGTGCTGTGCACATAGCATTCTTCACACCGAATGTATCTACGTACAGTGGATAACTGCAGAAATAATTAATTTTTTGGTAAGTAAGAGCTCGATGTTTAATTATTTTAATATTATGCATTAAGAAAACAGTTAAAACTACACAATCTGATGACTTACGAGTGCGCGAATGATAACATTTTCTTTTGTTAGCACGTTGGCTACAGATATGTGGGAGCGAAGACATAATCTAGAAGAAAACCGCTAGTGCTGTGCACATAGCATTCGTCACACCGAATGTATCTACGTACAGTGGACGACTGCAGAAATAATTAGTTTCTTGGAAAGTAACAGCTCGATGTTTAGTTATTTTAATATTATGCATTAAGAATACAGTCAAAACTACACAATCATATGACTTACGAGTGCGCGAATGATAACATTTTCTTTTGTTAGCAGGTTTTCTACAGATATGTGGGAGCGAAGACATAATCTAGAAGAAAACCGCTAGTGCTGTGCACATAGCATTCTTCACACCGAATGTATCTACGTACAGTGGACGACTGCAGAAATAATTAGTTTCTTGGAAAGTAACAGCTCGATGTTTAGTTATTTTAATATTATGCATTAAGAATACAGTCAAAACTACACAATCTGAAGACTTACGAGTGCGCGAATGGTAACATTTTCTTTTGTTAGCACGTTGTCTACAGATATGTGGGAGCGAAGACATAATCTAGAAGAAAACCGCTAGTGCTGTGCACATAGCATTCTTCACACCGAATGTATCTACGTACAGTGGACGACTGCTGAAATAATTGGTTTCTTGGAAAGTAACAGCTCGATGTTCAGTTGTTTTAATACTATGCATTAAGAATACAGTCAAAACTACACAATCTGATGACTTACGAGTGCGCGAATGATAACATTTTCTTTTGTTAGCACGTTGTCTACAGATATGTGGGAGCGAAGACATAATCTAGAAGAAAGCCGCTAGTGCTGAGCACATAGCATTCTTCACACCGAATGTATCTACGTACAGTGGACGACTGCAGAAATAATTAGTTTCTTGGAAAGTAACAGCTCGATGTTTAGTTATTTTAATATTATGCATTAAGAATACAGTCAAAACTACACAATCTGATGACTTACGAGTGCGCTATTGGTAACATTTTCTTTTGTTAGCAGGTTGTCTACAGATATGTGGGAGCGAAGACATAATCTAGAAGAAAACCGCTAGTGCTGTGCACATAGCATTCTTCACACCGAATGTATCTACGTACAGTGGACGACTGCTGAAATAATTAGTTTCTTGGAAAGTAAAAGCCCGATGTTTAGTTATTTTAATATTATGCATTAAGAATACAGTCAAAACTACACAATCTGATGACTTACGAGTGCGCGAATGGTAACATTTTCTTTTGTTAGCAGCTTGTCTACAGATATGTGGGAGCGAAGACATAATCTAGAAGAAAACCGCTAGTGCTGTGCACATAGCATTCATCACACCGAATGTATCTACGTACAGTGGACGACTGCAGAAATAATTAGTTTCTTGGAAAGTAACAGCTCGATGTTTAGTTATTTTAATATTATGCATTAAGAATACAGTCAAAACTACACAATCTGATGACTTACGAGTGCGCGAATGGTAACATTTTCTTTTGTTAGCACGTTGTCTACAGATATGTGGGAGCGAAGACATAATCTAGATGAAAACTGCTAGTGCTGTGCACATAGCATTCTTCACACCGAATGTATCTACGTACAGTGGATAACTGCA
Organism: Schistocerca serialis cubense; assembly: GCF_023864345.2. Taxonomy (NCBI): domain Eukaryota; kingdom Metazoa; phylum Arthropoda; class Insecta; order Orthoptera; family Acrididae; genus Schistocerca; species Schistocerca serialis. The sequence goes on along the minus strand of NC_064646.1, from coordinate 466,307,597 downwards.
GAAATAATTAGTTTTTTGGTAAGTAACAGCTCGATGTTTAATTATTTTAATATTATGCATTAAGAATACAGTTAAAACTACACAATCTGATGACTTACGAGTGCGCGAATGATAACATTTTCTTTGGTTAGCAGGTTGTCTACAGATATGTGGGAGCGAAGACATAATCTAGAAGAAAACCGCTAGTGCTGTGCACATAGCATTCTTCACACCGAATGTATCTACGTACAGTGGACAACTGCAGAAATAATTAGTCTTTTGGTAAGTAACAGCTCGATGTTTAGTTATTTTAATATTATGCATTAAGAATACAGTCAAAACTACACAATCTGATGACTTACGAGTGCGCGAATGATAGCATATTCTTTTGTTAGCAGGTTTACTACAGATATGTGGAAGCGAAGACATAATCCAGAAGAAAACCGCTAGTGCTGTGCACATAGCATTCTTCACACCGAATGTATCTACGTACAGTGGACGACTGCAGAAATAATTAGTCTCTTGGAAAGTAACAGCTCGATGTTTAGTTATTTTAATATTATGCATTAAGAATACAGTCAAAACTACACAATCTGATGACTTACGAGTGCGCTTTTGGTAACATTTTCTTTTGTTAGCAATTTGTCTACAGATATGTGGGAGCGAAGACATAATCTAGAGGAAAACCGCTAGTGCTGTGCACATAGCATTCTTCACACCGAATGTATCTACGTACAGTGGACGACTGCTGAAATAATTAGTTTCTTGGAAAGTAAAAGCCCGATGTTTAGTTATTTTAATATTATGCATTAAGAATACAGTCAAAACTACACAATCTCATGACTTACGAGTGCGCGAATGGTAACATTTTCTTTTGTTAGCAGCTTGTCTACAGATATGTGGGAGCGAAGACATAATCTAGAAGAAAACCGCAAGTGCTGTGCACATAGCATTCTTCACACCGAATGTATCTACGTACAGTGGACGACTGCAGAAATAATTAGTTTCTTGGAAAGTAACAGCTCGATGTTTAGTTATTTTAATAATATGCATTAAGAATACAGCCAAACTAAACAATCTGCTGACTTACGAGTGCGCGAATGATAACATTATCTTTTGTTAGCAGGTTGACTACAGATATGTGGGAGCGAAGACATAATCTAGAAGAAAACCGCTAGTGCTGTGCACATAGCATTCTTCACACCGTATGTATCTACTTACAGTGGACGACTGCAGAAATAATAAGTTTTTTGGTAAGTAACAGCTCGATGTTTAATTATTTTAATATTATGAATTAAGAATACAGTCAAAACTACACAATCTAATGACTTACGAGTGCGCGAATGATAACATTTCCTTTTGTTAGCAGGTTGACTGTAGTCAACCTGCTAACAAAAGAAAATGTGGGAGCAAAGACATAATCTAGAAGAAAACTGCTAGTGCTGAGCACATAGCATTCTTCACACCGAATGAATCTACGTACAGTGGACGACTGCAGAAATAATTAGTTTCTTGGAAAGTAACAGCTCGATGTTTAGTTATTTTACTATTATGCATTAAGAATACAGTATGAACTACACAATCTGATGACTTACGAGTGCGCTAATGGTAACATTTTCTTTTGTTAGCAGGTTTTCTACAGATATGTGGGAGCGAGGACATAATCTAGAAGAAAACCGCTAGTGCTGTGCACATAGCACTCCTCACACCGAATGTATCTGCGTACAGTGGACGACTGCAGAAATAATTAGTTTCTTGGAAAGTAACAGCTCGATGTTTAGTTATTTTAATATTATGCATTAAGAATACAGTCAAAACTACACAATCTGATGACTTACGAGTGCGCGAATGATAGCATTTTCTTTTGTTAGCAGGTTGTCTACAGATATGTGGAAGCGAAGACATAATCTAGAAGAAAACCGCTAGTGCTGTGCACATAGCATTCTTCACACCGAATGTATCTACGTACAGTGGACGACTGCAGAAATAATTAGTTTACTAGTAAGTAACAGCTCGATGTATGATTATTTTAATATTATGCATTAAGAATACAGTCAAAACTACGTAATCTGATGACTTACGAGTGCACGAATGATAACATTGTCTTTTGTTAGCGGGTTGACTACGAATATGTGGGAGCGAAGACATAATCTAGAAGAAAACCGCTAGTGCTGTGCACATAGCACTCTTCACACCTAATGTATCTACGTACAGTGGACGACTGCAGAAATAATTAGTTTCTTGGAAAGTAACAGCTCGATGTTTAGTTATTTTAATATTATGCATTAAGAATACAGTCAAAACTACACAATCTGATGACTTATGAGTGCGCGAATGATAGCATTTTCTTTTGTTAGCAGGTTGTCTACAGATATGTGGGAGCGAAGACATAATCTAGAAGAAAACCGCTAGTGCTGTGCACATAGCATTCTTCACACCGAATGTATCTACGTACAGTGGACGACTGCAGAAATAATTAGTTTTTTTGGTAAGTAACAGCTCGATGTATGATTATTTTAATATTATGCATTAAGAATACAGTCAAAACTACGTAATCTGATGACTTACGAGTGCGAGAATGATAACATTATCTTTTGTTAGCAGGTTGACTACAGATATGTGGGAGCGAAGACATAATCTAGAAGAAAACCGCTAGTGCTGTGCACATAGCATTCTTCACACCGAATGTATCTACGTACAGTGGACGACTGCAGAAATAATTAGTGTTTTGGTAAGTAACAGCTCCATGTTTAGTTATTTTAATATTATGCATTAAGAATACCGTCAGAACTACACAATCTGATGACTTACGAGTGCGCGAATAGTAACATTTTCTTTTGTTAGCAGGTTGTCTACAGATATGTGGGAGCGAAGACATAATCTAGAAGAAAACCGCTAGTGCTGTGCACATAGCATTCCTCACACCGAATGTATCTACGTACAGTGGACGACTGCAGAAATAATTAGTTTCTTGGAAAGTAACAGCTCGATGTTTAGTTATTTTAATATTATGCATTAAGAATACAGTCAAAACTACACAATCTGATGACTTACGAGTGCGCGAATGATAGCATTTTCTTTTGTTAGCAGGTTGTCTACAGATATGTGGGAGCGAAGACATAATCTAGAAGAAAACCGCTAGTGCTGTGCACATAGCATTCTTCACACCGAATGTATCTACGTACAGTGGACGACTGCAGAAATAATTAGTTTTTTTGGTAAGTAACAGCTCGATGTATGATTATTTTAATATTATGCATTAAGAATACAGTCAAAACTACGTAATCTGATGACTTACGAGTGCGAGAATGATAACATTATCTTTTGTTAGCAGGTTGACTACAGATATGTGGGAGCGAAGACATAATCTAGAAGAAAACCGCTAGTGCTGTGCACATAGCATTCTTCACACCGAATGTATCTACGTACAGTGGACGACTGCAGAAATAATTAGTTTCTTGGAAAGTAACAGCTCGATGTTTAGTTATTTTAATATTATGCATTAAGAATACAGTCAAAACTACACAATCTGATGACTTACGAGTGTGCGAATGATAACAATTTCTTTTGTTAGCAGGTTGACTACAGATATGTGGGAGCGAAGACATAATCTAGAAGAAAACCGCTGGTGCTGTGCACATAGCATTCTTCACACCGAATGTATCTACGTACAGTGGACGACTGCAGAAATAATTAGTGTTTTGGTAAGTAACAGCTCGATGTTTAGTTATTTTAATATTATGCATTAAGAATACAGTCTCAACTACACAATCTGATGACTTACGAGTGCGCGAATGAAAACATTATCTTTTGTTAGCAGGTTGACTACAGATATGTGGGAGCGAAGACATAATCTAGAAGAAAACCGCTAGTGCTGTGCACATAGCATTCTTCACACCGAATGTATCTACGTACAGTGGACGACTGCAGAAATAATTAGTTTTTGGTAAGTAACCGCTCGATGTTTAATTATTTTAATATTATGCATTAAGAATACAGTCAAAACTACACAATCATATGACTTACGAGTGCGCGAATGGTAACATTTTCTTTTGTTAGCAGGTTGTCTACAGATATGTGGGAGCGAAGACATAATCTAGAAGAAAACCGCTAGTGCTGTGCACATAGCATTCTTCACACCGAATGTATCTACGTGGAGTGGACGACTGCAGAAATAATTAGTTTCTTGGAAAGTAAGAGCTCGATGTTTAATTATTTTAATATTATGCATTAAGAATACAGTTAAAACTACACAATCTGATGACTTACGAGTGCGCGAATGATAACATTTTCTTTAGTTAGCACGTTGGCTACAGATATGTGTGAGCGAAGACATAATCTAGAAGAAAACCGCTAGTGCTGTGTTCATAGCATTCTTCACACCGAATGTATCTACGTGCAGTGGACGACTGCAGAAATAATTAGTTTCTTGGAAAGTAACAGCTCGATGTTTAGTTATTTTAATATTATGCATTAAGAATACAGTCAAAACTACACAATCTGATGACTTACGAGTGCGCGAATGATAACATTATCTCTTGTTAGCACGTTGTCTACAGATATGTGGGAGCGAAGACATAATCTAGAAGAAAACCGCTAGTGCTGTGCACATAGCATTCTTCACACCGAATGAATCTACGTACAGTGGACGACTGCAGAAATAATTAGTTTCTTGGAAAGTAACAGCTCGATGTTTAGTTATTTTACTATTATGCATTAAGAATACAGTAAAAACTACACAATCTGATGACTTACGAGTGCGCGAATGGTAACATTTTCTTTTGTTAGCAGGTTTTCTACAGATATGTGGGAGCGAGGACATAATCTAGAAGAAAACCGCTGGTGCTGTGCACATAGCACTCCTCACACCGAATGTATCTGCGTACAGTGGACGAGTGCAGAAATAATTAGTTTCTTGGAAAGTAACAGCTCGATGTATGATTATTTTAATATTATGCATTAAGAATACAGTCAAAACTACACAATCTGATGACTTACGAGTGCGCGAATGATAGCATTTTCTTTTGTTAGCAGGTTGTCTACAGATATGTGGAAGCGAAGACATAATCTAGAAGAAAACCGCTAGTGCTGTGCACATAGCATTCTTCACACCGAATGTATCTACGTACAGTGGACGACTGCAGAAATAATTAGTTTACTAGTAAGTAACAGCTCGATGTATGATTATTTTAATATTATGCATTAAGAATACAGTCAAAACTACACAATCTGATGACTTACGAGTGCGCGAATGATAACATTTTCCTTTGTTAGCAGGTTGACTACGGATATGTGGGAGCGAATTCATAATCTAGAAGAAAACCGCTAGTGCTGTGGACATAGCATTCTTCACACCGAATGTATCGACGTACAGTGGACGACTGCAGAAATAATTAGTTTCTTGGAAAGTAACAGCTCGATGTTTAGTTATTTTAATATTATGCATTAAGAATACAGTCAAAACTACACAATCTGATGACTTACGAGTGCGCGAATGATAGCATTTTCTTTTGTTAACAGGTTGTCTACAGATATGTGGGAGCGAAGACATAATCTAGAAGAAAAGCGCTAGTGCTGTGCACATAGCATTCTTCACACCGAATGTATCTACGTACAGTGGACGACTGCAGAAATAATTAGTTTCTTGGATAGTAATAGTTCGATGTTTAGTTATTTTAATATTATGCATTAAGAATACAGTCAAAACTACACAATCTGATGACTTACGAGTGCGCGAATGATAACATTATCTTTTGTTAGCAGGTTGACTACAGATATGTGGGAGCGAAGACATAATCTAGAAGAAAAGCGCTAGTGCTGTGCACATAGCATTCTTCACACCGAATGTATCTACGTACAGTGGACGACTGCAGAAATAATTAGTTTCTTGGATAGTAATAGTTCGATGTTTAGTTATTTTAATATTATGCATTAAGAATACAGTCAAAACTACACAATCTGATGACTTACGAGTGCGCGAATGATAACATTTTCTTTTGTTAGCAGGTTGTCTACAGATATGTGGGAGCGAAGACATAATCTAGAAGAAATCCGCTAGTGCTGTGCACACAGCACTCTTCACACCGAATGTATCTACGTACAGTGGACGACTGCAGAAATAATTAGTGTTTTGGTAAGTAACAGCTCGATGTTTAGTTATTTTAATATTATGCACTAAGAATACAGTCTAAACTACACAATCTGATGACTTACGAGTGCGCGAATGATAACATTTTCTTTTGTTAGCAGGTTGACTACAGATATGTGGGAGCGAAGACATAATCTAGAAGAAAACCGCTAGTGCTGTGCACATAGCATTCTTCACACCGAATGTATCTACGTACAGTGGACGACTGCAGAAATAATTAGTTTCTTGGAAAGTAACAGCTCGATGTTTTGTTATTTTAATATTATGCATTAAGAATACAGTCAAAACTACACAATCTGATGACTTACGAGTGTGCGAATGATAACAATTTCTTTTGTTAGCAGGTTGACTACAGATATGTGGGAGCGAAGACATAATCTAGAAGAAAACCGCTGGTGCTGTGCACATAGCATTCTTCACACCGAATGTATCTACGTACAGTGGACGACTGCAGAAATAATTAGTGTTTTGGTAAGTAACAGCTCGATGTTTAGTTATTTTAATATTATGCATTAAGAATACAGTCTAAACTACACAATCTGATGACTTACGAGTGCGCGAATGAAAACATTATCTTTTGTTAGCAGGTTGACTACAGATATGTGGGAGCGAAGACATAATCTAGAAGAAAACCGCTAGTGCTGTGCACATAGCATTCTTCACACCGAATGTATCTACGTACAGTGGACGACTGCAGAAATAATTAGTTTTTGGTAAGTAACCGCTCGATGTTTAATTATTTTAATATTATGCATTAAGAATACAGTCAAAACTACACAATCATATGACTTACGAGTGCGCGAATGGTAACATTTTCTTTTGTTAGCAGGTTGTCTACAGATATGTGGGAGCGAAGACATAATCTAGAAGAAAACCGCTAGTGCTGTGCACATAGCATTCTTCACACCGAATGTATCTACGTGGAGTGGACGACTGCAGAAATAATTAGTTTCTTGGAAAGTAAGAGCTCGATGTTTAATTATTTTAATATTATGCATTAAGAATACAGTTAAAACTACACAATCTGATGACTTACGAGTGCGCGAATGATAACATTTTCTTTAGTTAGCACGTTGGCTACAGATATGTGTGAGCGAAGACATAATCTAGAAGAAAACCGCTAGTGCTGTGCACATAGCATTGTTCACACCGAATGTATCTACGTGCAGTGGACGACTGCAGAAATAATTAGTTTCTTGGAAAGTAACAGCTCGATGTTTAGTTATTTTAATATTATGCATTAAGAATACAGTCAAAACTACACAATCTGATGACTTACGAGTGCGCGAATGATAACATTATCTCTTGTTAGCACGTTGTCTACAGATATGTGGGAGCGAAGACATAATCTAGAAGAAAACCGCTAGTGCTGTGCACATAGCATTCTTCACACCGAATGAATCTACGTACAGTGGACGACTGCAGAAATAATTAGTTTCTTGGAAAGTAACAGCTCGATGTTTAGTTATTTTAATATTATGCATTAAGAATACAGTCAAAACTACACAATCTGATGACTTACGAGTGCGCGAATGATAGCATTTTCTTTTGTTAGCAGGTTGTCTACAGATATGTGGAAGCGAAGACATAATCTAGAAGAAAACCGCTAGTGCTGTGCACATAGCATTCTTCACACCGAATGTATCTACGTACAGTGGACGACTGCAGAAATAATTAGTTTACTAGTAAGTAACAGCTCGATGTATGATTATTTTAATATTATGCATTAAGAATACAGTCAAAACTACACAATCTGATGACTTACGAGTGCGCGAATGATAACATTTTCCTTTGTTAGCAGGTTGTCTACAGATATGTGGGAGCGAAGACATAATCTAGAAGAAAACCGCTAGTGCTGTGCACATAGCATTCTTCACACCGAATGTATCGACGTACAGTGGACGACTGCAGAAATAATTAGTTTCTTGGAAAGTAACAGCTCGATGTTTAGTTATTTTAATATTATGCATTAAGAATACAGTCAAAACTACACAATCTGATGACTTACGAGTGCGCGAATGATAGCATTTTCTTTTGTTAACAGGTTGTCTACAGATATGTGGAAGCGAAGACATAATCTAGAAGAAAACCGCTAGTGCTGTGCACATAGCATTCTTCACACCGAATGTATCTACGTACAGTGGACGACTGCAGAAATAAATAGTTTATTGGTAAGAAACAGCTCGATGTATGATTATTTTAATATTATGCATTAAGAATACAGTCAAAACTACGCAATCTGATGACTTACGAGTGCGCGAATGATAACATTATCTTTTGTTAGCAGGTTGACTACGGATATGTGGGAGCGAATTCATAATCTAGAAGAAAACCGCTAGTGCTGTGGACATAGCATTCTTCACACCGAATGTATCTACGTACAGTTTACGACTGCAGAAATAATTAGTTTTTGGTAAGTAACCGCTCGATGTTTAATTATTTTAATATTATGCATTATGAATACAGCCAAAACTACACAATCTGATGACTTACGAGTGCGCGAATGATAACATTTCCTTTTGTTAGCAGGTTGACTACAGATATGTGGAAGCGAAGACATAATCTAGAAGAAATCCGCTAGTGCTGTGCACATAGCATTCTTCACACCGAATGTATCTACGTACAGTGGACGACTGCAGAAATAATTAGTTTATTGGTAAGAAACAGCTCGATGTATGATTATTTTAATATTATGCATTAAGAATACAGTCAAAACTACGCAATCTGATGACTTACGAGTGCGCGAATGATAACATTATCTTTTGTTAGCAGGTTGACTACGGATATGTGGGAGCGAATTCATAATCTAGAAGAAAACCGCTAGTGCTGTGGACATAGCATTCTTCACACCGAATGTATCTACGTACAGTGGACGACTGCAGAAATAATTAGTTTTTGGTAAGTAACCGCTCGATGTTTAATTATTTTAATATTATGCATTATGAATACAGCCAAAACTACACAATCTGATGACTTACGAGTGCGCGAATAATAACATTTCCTTTTGTTAGCAGGTTGACTGTAGTCAACCTGCTAACAAAAGAAAATGTGGGAGCGAAGACATAATCTAGAAGAAAACCGCTAGTGCCGTGCACATAGCATTCTTCACACCGTATGTATCTACGTACAGTGAACAACTGCAGAAATAATTAGTTTTTTGGTAAGTAACAGCTCGATGTTTAATTATTTCAATATTATGCATTAAGAATACAGTCGAAACTACACAATCTGATGACTTACGAGTGCGCGAATGATAGCATTTTCTTTTGTTTGCAGGTTGACTACAGATATGTGGAAGCGAAGACATAATCTAGAAGAAAACCGCTAGTGCTGTGCACATAGCATACTTCACACCGAATGTATCTACGTACAGTGGACGACTGCAGAAATAATTAGTTTCTTGGAAAGTAACAGCTCGATGTTTAGTTATTTTAATATTATGCATTAAGAATACAGTCAAAACTACACAATCTGATAACTTACGAGTGCGCGAATGATAACAATTTCCTTTTGTTAGCAGGTTGACTGTAGTCAACCTGCTAACAAAAGAAAATATGGGAGCAAAGACATAATCTAGAAGAAAACCGCTAGTGCTGTGCACATAGCATTCTTCACACCGAATGTATCTACGTACAGGGAACGACTGCAGAAATAATTAGTTTTTTGGTAAGTAACAGCTCGATGTTTAATTATTTTAATATTATGCATTAAGAATACAAACAAAACTACACAATCTGATGACTTACGAGTGCGCGAATGATAACATTATCTTTTGTTAGCAGGTTGACTACAGATATGTGGGAGGGAAGACATAATCTAGAAGAAAACCGCTAGTGCCGTGCACATAGCATTCTTCACACCGTATGTATCTAGGTACAGTGGACAACTGCAGAAATAATTAGTTTTTTGGTAAGTAACAGCTCGATGTTTAGTTATTTTAATATTATGCATTAAGAATACAGTCAAAACTACACAATCTGATGACTTACGAGTGCGCGAATGGTAACATTTTCTTTTGTTAGCAGGTTGTCTACAGATATGTGGGAGCGAAGACATAATCTAGAAGAACACCGCTAGTGCTGTGCACATAGCATTCTTCACACCGAATGTATCTACGTACAGTGGACGACTGCAGAAATAATTAGTTTCTTGGAAAGTAACAGCTCGATGTTTAGTTATTTTAATATTATGCATTAAGAATACAGTCAAAACTACACAATCTGATGACTTACGAGCGCGCGATTGATAACATTATCTTTTGTTAGCAGGTTGACTACAGATATGTGGGAGCGTAGACATAATCTAGAAGAAAACCGCTAGTGCTGTGCACATAGCATTCTTCACACCGAATGTATCGACGTACAGTGGACGACTGCAGAAATAATTAGTTTCTTGGAAAGTAACAGCTCGATGTTTAGTTATTTTAATATTATGCATTAAGAATACAGTCAAAACTACACAATCTGATGACTTACGAGTGCGCGAATGATAGCATTTTCTTTTGTTAACAGGTTTATTTATTTATTTATTTATTTATTTATTGTTCCGTGGGACCACATTTAGGAGAAGTCTCCATGGTCATGGAACGAGTCAATACATGAAATTATAACACGATTGTAGAAACACATAAAATGAAACAAGTCGTTAGTTTAAATAAAGAAAATCAAGAATGTAACACTTGAATTTGCTTAATTTTTTATCTCTTCCAGGAGCTCCTCGACAGAATAGAAGGAGTGAGCCATGAGGAAACTCTTCAGTTTAGACTTAAAAGTGTTTGGGCTACTGCTAAGATTTTTGAGTTCTTGTGGTAGCTTATTGAAAATGGATGCAGCAGAATACTGCACTCCTTTCTGCACAAGAGTCAAGGAAGTGCATTCCACATGCAGATTTGATTTCTGCCTAGTATTAACTGAGTGAAAGCTGCTAACTCTTGGGAATAAGCTAATATTGCTAACAACAAACGACATTAAAGAAAATACATACTGTGAGGGCAATGTCAAAATTCCCAGACTATTGAATAGGGGTCGACAAGAGGTTTTCGAACTTACACCATACATAGCTCGAACAGCCCGTTTTTGAGCCAAAAATACCCTTTTTGAATCAGAAGAATTACCCCAAAAAATAATACCATATGACATAAGCGTATGAAAATATGCGAAGTATACTACTTTTCGTGTTGAAATGTCACTTATTTCAGATACTGTTCTAATGGTAAATAAAGCGGCATTTAGTTTCTGAACAAGATCCTGAACATGGGCTTTCCACAACAGCTTACTATCTATCCGTACGCCTAGGAACTTGAACTGTTCCGTCTCGCTTATAACATGCCCATTCTGTCTGATTAAAATGTCAGTTCTTGTTGAATTGTGGGTTAGAAACTGTAAAAACTGAGTCTTACTGTGATTTAGCATCAAATTATTTTCCACAAGCCACGAACTTACTTCATGAACTACATTATTTGATAATGTTTCAATATTACACACAAGATCCTTCACTACCAAGGTGGTGTCATCAGCAAACAGAAATATTTTTGAATCACCTGTAATACTAGAAGGCATATCATTTACATAAATAAGGAACAGCAGTGGCCCCAGCACCGACCCTTGGGGAACGCCCCATTTAACAGTGCCCCATTGGGACTGAACATCATTACCACTCTCAATATTGCGGAGGATTACCTTCTGCTTTCTGTTCTTAAAGTAGGAGGCGAACCAATTGTAAGCTACTCCCCTTACTCCATAATGTTCCAACTTCTGCAGTAATATTTTGTGGTCAACACAGTCAAAAGCCTTCGCTAAATCAAAGAAAACACCTAACGTTCTCAACCTTTTATTTAATCCGTCCAAAACCTCACAGAGAAAAGAGAATATAGCATTTTCAGTTGTTAAGCCATTTCTAAAACCAAACTGTACATTTGACAGCAAATTATGTGAATTTAAATGCTGCAGTAACCTTGTATATACAAGCCTCTCGATAACTTTAGCAAACACCGATGGCATAGAAATAGGTCTATAATTGTCAACATTATCCCTGTCTCCCTTTTTATAAAGTGGCTTCACTACCGAGTACTTTAATCGGTCAGGAAACCGACCACTGCTAAAGGAAAAGTTACAGATATGGCTAAGTACTGAGCTAATATACGTGGAACAATACTTCAGTATTCTGCTAGATACCCCGTCATATCCATGAGAGTTCTTGGTCTTTAGTGATTTAATTATTAACTCAATCTCCCTCTTGTCAGTATCATGGAGGAGCATTTCAGGTAACAGTCTCGGAACACTTTTTTCTAAGAGCACTATATGATTCCCTGTTGGGACTAGGTTTCCATTTAGTTCACCTGCTATATTCAGAAAGTGATTATTAAGTACTGTACATATGTGCGACTTATCAGCAACACGGACATCCCCACTACGCACTGATTCTATATCCTCGACCTGTCTCTGCAGACCAGCCACTTCCTTTACGACTGACCATATGGTTTTAATTTTATCCTGAGACTTAGCTATTCTATCTGCATACCACATACTTTTTGCCTTCCTAATAACTTTTTTAAGCACCTTACAATACTGTTTGTAATGGGCTGCTGCATTTAGATTTTGACTGTTTCTAACGTTTTGATATAATTGCCACTTTGTTCTACAAGATATTCTTATCCCTTTAGTCAGCCACCCAGGCTGCCTGTTTGTGCTAGTACCCTGTTTTAAACGTTCTAACGGAAAGCAACTTTCAAAGAGCACGAGAAAAGTCTTGAGGAAAGCATTATATTTATCGTCTACTGTATCAGCACTATAAACATCTTGCCAATCTTGTTCCTTGATAAGGTTTACAAAAGTCTGTACAGCAACTGGATCAGCTTTCCTAAAAAGTTGGTAACTATATTTAACATGTGTTGAAGCACAAAAATCTTTTAGACTTAAAATTTGTGCATCATGATCTGAAAGGCCATTCACCTTTTTGCTAACAGAATGCCCTTCTAATAATGACGAATGAACAAAAATATTGTCTATGGTTGTTCTACTGTTCCCTTGCACTCTCGTTGGAAAGAATACGGTTTGCATAAGATTATATGAATTAAGGAGGTCTACCAGCATCCTTTTCCTTGCACAATCACTTATACAATTAATATTGAAGTCACCACATATAACTAACTTTTTGTATTTCCTATAAAGTGAACCAAGAACCTCCTCTAGCTTTAGCAAAAATGTTGTGAAATCGGAGTCTGGGGATCTATAAATAACAACAGTAAGAAGTTTAGCTCCACTAAATTTAACCACACCTGCACAACATTCAAACACCTTTTCAGTGCAGTACTTTGAAACATCAATTGACTCAAATGGGATACCGTTTTTCACATACATGGCTACTCCCCCACACCGCAAAGAGCTCCTAGAAAAGCTGCCAGCCAACCTGTATCCTGGTAAAGGAAGCCTCTGAATTATCTCCTTATTTAAGAAGTGTTCAGATATACCAATAATTTCAGAGTCAACATCTATAAGCAGTTCACTAACTTTATCTCGAATACCTTGTATATTTTGATGAAATATACTAATTCCCTCATTAATCGGATACCCAAGCTTTGTAGAAAGTGGTTTCTTTGTTAGAGAGACTTCCCTTAAGCAGGAATACCTATCAGCTGACTTCAATCTAAAAAAGGTACAGCTCTAACACCCACAACTACCGGAATTTTCCCATGAGTGATCCCACCACCCCCACCTATGCTGTCACCTATAAGTTTTGCCAACCTCCCCTTCCCATACCTGTTGAGGTGCAGGCCATGTCTAGTTGTCTACAGATATGTGGAAGCGAAGACATAATCTAGAAGAAAACCGCTAGTGCTGTGCACATAGCATTCTTCACACCGAATGTATCTACGTACAGTGGACGACTGCAGAAATAATTAGTTTATTGGTAAGTAACAGCTCGATGTATGATTATTTTAATATTATGCATTAAGAATACAGTCAAAACTACGCAATCTGATGACTTACGAGTGCGCGAATGATAACATTATCTTTTGTTAGCAGGTTGACTACGGATATGTGGGAGCGAATTCATAATCTAGAAGAAAACCGCTAGTGCTGTGGACATAGCATTCTTCACACCGAATGTATCTACGTACCGTGGACGACTGCAGAAATAATTAGTTTTTGGTAAGTAACCGCTCGATGTTTAATTATTTTAATATTATGCATTAAGAATACAGTCAAAACTACACAATCATATGACTTACGAGTGCGCGAATGGTAACATTTTCTTTTGTTAGCAGGTTGTCTACAGATATGTGGGAGCGAAGACATAATCTAGAAGAAAACCGCTAGTGCTGTGCACATAGCATTCTTCACACCGAATGTATCTACGTGCAGTGGACGACTGCAGAAATAATTAGTTTCTTGGAAAGTAACAGCTCGATGTTTAGTTATTTTAATATTATGCATTAAGAATACAGTCAAAACTACACAATCTGATGACTTACGAGTGCGCGAATGATAACATTATCTCTTGTTAGCACGTTGTCTACAGATATGTGGGAGCGAAGACATAATCTAGATGAAAACAGCTAGTGCTGTGCACATAGCATTCTTCACACCGAATGTATCTACGTACAGTGGATAACTGCAGGAATAATTAGTTTTTTGGTAAGTAAGAGCTCGATGTTTAATTATTTTAATATTATGCATTAAGAATACAGTTAAAACTACACAATCTGATGACTTACGAGTGCGCGAATGATAACATTTTCTTTTGTTAGCACGTTGGCTACAGATATGTGGGAGCGAAGACATAATCTAGAAGAAAACCGCTAGTGCTGTGCACATAGCATTCTTCACACCGAATGTATCTACGTACAGTGGACGACTGCAGAAATAATTAGTTTCTTGGAAAGTAACAGCTCGATGTTTAGTTATTTTAATATTATGCATTAAGAATACAGTCAAAACTACACAATCATATGACTTACGAGTGCGCGAATGGTAACATTTTCTTTTGTTAGCAGGTTGTCTACAGATATGTGGGAGCGAAGACATAATCTAGAAGAAAACCGCTAGTGCTGTGCACATAGCATTCTTCACATCGAATGTATCTACGTACAGTGGACGACTGCAGAAATAATTAGTTTCTTGGAAAGTAACAGCTCGATGTTTAGTTATTTTAATATTATGCATTAAGAATACAGTCAAAACTACACAATCTGAAGACTTATGAGTGCGACAATGGTAACATTTTCTTTTGTTAGCACGTTGTCTACAGATATGTGGGAGCGAAGACATAATCTAGAAGAAAACCGCTAGTGCTGTGCACATAGCATTCTTCACACCGAATGTATCTACGTACAGTGGACGACTGCTGAAATAATTGGTTTCTTGGAAAGTAACAGCTCGATGTTCAGTTATTTTAATACTATGCATTAAGAATACAGTCAAAACTACACAATCTGATGACTTACGAGTGCGCGAATGATAACATTTTCCTTTGTTAGCACGTTGTCTACAGATATGTGGGAGCGAAGACATAATCTAGAAGAAAACCGCTAGTGCTGAGCACATAGCATTCTTCACACCGAATGTATCTACGTACAGTGGACGACTGCAGAAATAATTAGTTTCTTGGAAAGTAACAGCTCGATGTTTAGTTATTTTAATATTATGCATTAAGAATACAGTCAAATCTACACAATCTGATGACTTACGAGTGCGCTATTGGTAACATTTTCTTTTGTTAGCAGGTTGTCTACAGATATGTGGGAGCGAAGACATAATCTAGAAGAAAACCGCTAGTGCTGTGCACATAGCATTCTTCACACCGAATGTATCTACGTACAGTGGACGACTGCAGAAATAATAAGTTTCTTGGAAAGTAACAGCTCGATGTTTAGTTATTTTAATATTATGCATTAAGAATACAGTCAAAACTACACAATCTGATGACTTACGAGTGCGCGAATGGTAACATTTTCTTTTGTTAGCACGTTGTCTACAGATATGTGGGAGCGAAGACATAATCTAGATGAAAACCGCTATTGCTGTGCACATAGCATTCTTCACACCGAATGTATCTACGTACAGTGGATAACTGCAGAAATAATTAGTTTTTTGGTAAGTAACAGCTCGATGTTTAATTATTTTAATATTATGCATTAAGAATACAGTTAAAACTACACAATCTGATGACTTACGAGTGCGCGAATGATAACATTTTCTTTGGTTAGCAGGTTGTCTACAGATATGTGGGAGCGAAGACATAATCTAGAAGAAAACCGCTAGTGCTGTGCACATAGCATTCTTCACACCGAATGTATCTACGTACAGTGGACAACTGCAGAAATAATTAGTCTTTTGGTAAGTAACAGCTCGATGTTTAGTTATTTTAATATTATGCATTAAGAATACAGTCAAAACTACACAATCTGATGACTTACGAGTGCGCGAATGATAGCATATTCTTTTGTTAGCAGGTTGACTACAGATATGTGGAAGCGAAAACATAATACAGAAGAAAACCGCTAGTGCTGTGCACATAGCATTCTTCACACCGAATGTATCTACGTACAGTGGACGACTGCAGAAATAATTAGTTTCTTGGAAAGTAACAGCTCGATGTTTAGTTATTTTAATATTATGCATTAAGAATACAGTCAAAACTACACAATCTGATGACTTACGAGTGCGCTATTGGTAACATTTTCTTTTGTTAGCAGGTTGTCTACAGATATGTGGGAGCGAAGACATAATCTAGAAGAAAACCGCTAGTGCTGTGCACATAGCATTCTTCACACCGAATGTATCTACGTACAGTGGACGACTGCTGAAATAATTAGTTTCTTGGAAAGTAAAAGCCCGATGTTTAGTTATTTTAATATTATGCATTAAGAATACAGTCAAAACTACACAATCTGATGACTTACGAGTGCGCGAATGGTAACATTTTCTTTTGTTAGCAGCTTGTCTACAGATATGTGGGAGCGAAGACATAATCTAGAAGAAAACCGCAAGTGCTGTGCACATAGCATTCTTCACACCGAATGTATCTACGTACAGTGGACGACTGCAGAAATAATTAGTTTCTTGGAAAGTAACAGCTCGATGTTTAGTTATTTTACTATTATGCATTAAGAATACAGTATAAACTACACAATCTGATGACTTACGAGTGCGCGAATGGTAACATTTTCTTTTGTTAGCAGGTTTTCTACAGATATGTGGGAGCGAGGACATAATCTAGAAGAAAACCGCTAGTGCTGTGCACATAGCACTCCTAACACCGAATGTATCTGCGTACAGTGGACGACTGCAGAAATAATTAGTTTCTTGGAAAGTAACAGCTCGATGTTTAGTTATTTTAATATTATGCATTTAGAATACAGTCAAAACTAAACAATCTGATGACTTACGAGTGCGCGAATGATAGCATTTTCTTTTGTTAGCAGGTTGTCTACAGATATAAGGAAGCGAAGACATAATCTAGAAGAAAACCGCTAGTGCTGTGCACATAGCATTCTTCACACCGAATGTATCTACGTACAGTGGACGACTGCAGAAATAATTAGTTTACTAGTAAGTAACAGCTCGATGTATGATTATTTTAATATTATGCATTAAGAATACAGTCAAAACTACGTAATCTGATGACTTACGAGTGCGCGAATGATAACATTGTCTTTTGTTAGCGGGTTGACTACGGATATGTGGGAGCGAAGACATAATCTAGAAGAAAACCGCTAGTGCTGTGCACATAGCACTCTTCACACCGAATGTATCTACGTACAGTGGACGACTGCAGAAATAATTAGTTTCTTGGAAAGTAACAGCTCGATGTTTAGTTATTTTAATATTATGCATTAAGAATACAGTCAAAACTACACAATCTGATGACTTACGAGTGCGCGAATGATAGCATTTTCTTTTGTTAGCAGGTTGTCTACAGATATGTGGGAGCGAAGACATAATCTAGAAGAAAACCGCTAGTGCTGTGCACATAGCATTCTTCACACCGAATGTATCTACGTACAGTGGACGACTGCAGAAATAATTAGTTTTTTTGGTAAGTAACAGCTCGATGTATGATTATTTTAATATTATGCATTAAGAATACAGTCAAAACTACGTAATCTGATGACTTACGAGTGCGAGAATGATAACATTATCTTTTGTTAGCAGGTTGACTACAGATATGTGGGAGCGAAGACATAATCTAGAAGAAAACCGCTAGTGCTGTTCCCATAGCACTCTTCACACCGAATGTATCTACGTACAGTGGACGACTGCAGAAATAATTAGTTTCTTGGAAAGTAACAGCTCGATGTTTAATTATTTTAATATTATGCATTAAGAATACAGTCAAAACTACACAATCTGATGACTTACGAGTGCGCGAATGATAGCATATTCTTTTGTTAGCAGGTTGACTACAGATATGTGGAAGCGAAGACATAATCTAGAAGAAAACCGCTAGTGCTGTGCACATAGCATTCTTCACACCCAATGTATCTACGTACAGTGGACGACTGCAGAAATAATTAGTTTCTTGGAAAGTAACAGCTCGATGTTTAGTTATTTTAATATTATGCATTAAGAAAACAGTCAAAACTACACAATCTGATGACTTATGAGTGCGCGAATGATAGCATTTTCTTTTGTTAGCAGGTTGTCTACAGATATGTGGAAGCGAAGACATAATCTAGAAGAAAACCGCTAGTGCTGTGCACATAGCATTCTTCACACCGAATGTATCTACGTACAGTGGACGACTGCAGAAATAATTACTTTATTAGTAAGTAACAGCTCGATGTATGATTATTTTAATATTATGCATTAAGAATACAGTCAAAACTACGTAATCTGATGACTTACGAGTGCGAGAATGATAACATTATCTTTTGTTAGCAGGTTGACTACAGATATGTGGGAGCGAAGACATAATCTAGAAGAAAACCGCTAGTGCTGTGCACATAGCACTCTTCACACCGAATGTATCTACGTACAGTGGACGACTGCAGAAATAATTAGTTTCTTGGAAAGTAACAGCTCGATGTTTAATTATTTTAATATTATGCATTAAGAAAAAAGTCAAAACTACACAATCTGATGACTTACGAGTGCGCGAATGATAGCATATTCTTTTGTTAGCAGGTTGACTACAGATATGTGGAAGCGAAGACATAATCTAGAAGAAAACCGCTAGTGCTGTGCACATAGCATTCTTCACACCGAATGTATCTACGTACAGTGGACGGCTGCAGAAATAATTAGTTTCTTGGAAAGTAACAGCTCGATGTTTAGTTATTTTAATATTATGCATTAAGAATACAGTCAAAACTACACAATCTGATGACTTACGAGTGCGCGAATGATAGCATTTTCTTTTGTTAGCAGGTTGTCTACAGATATGTGGAAGCGAAGACATAATCTAGAAGAAAACCGCTAGTGCTGTGCACATAGCATTCTTCACACCGAATGTATCTACGTACAGTGGACGACTGCAGAAATAATTAGTTTCTTGGAAAGTAACAGCTCGATGTTTAGTTATTTTAATATTATGCATTAAGAATACAGTCAAAACTACACAATCTGATGACTTGCGAGTGCGCGAATGATAACATTTTCTTTTGTTAGCTGGTTGACTACAGATATGTGGAAGCGAAGACATAATCTAGAAGAAAACCGCTAGTGCTGTGCACATAGCATTCTTCACACCGAATGTATCTACGTACAGTGGACGGCTGCAGAAATAATTAGTTTCTTGGAAAGTAACAGCTCGATGTTTAGTTATTTTAATATTATGCATTAAGAATACAGTCAAAACTACACAATCTGATGACTTACGAGTGCGCGAATGATAGCATATTCTTTTGTTAGCAGGTTGACTACAGATATGTGGAAGCGAAGACATAATCTAGAAGAAAACCGCTAGTGCTGTGCACATAGCATTCTTCACACCGAATGTATCTACGTACAGTGGACGGCTGCAGAAATAATTAGTTTCTTGGAAAGTAACAGCTCGATGTTTAGTTATTTTAATATTATGCATTAAGAATACAGTCAAAACTACACAATCTGATGACTTACGAGTGCGCGAATGATAGCATTTTCTTTTGTTAGCAGGTTGTCTACAGATATGTGGAAGCGAAGACATAATCTAGAAGAAAACCGCTAGTGCTGTGCACATAGCATTCTTCACACCGAATGTATCTACGTACAGTGGACGACTGCAGAAATAATTAGTTTCTTGGAAAGTAACAGCTCGATGTTTAGTTATTTTAATATTATGCATTAAGAATACAGTCAAAACTACACAATCTGATGACTTGCGAGTGCGCGAATGATAACATTTTCTTTTGTTAGCTGGTTGACTACAGATATGTGGGAGGGAAGACATAATCTAGAAGAAAACCGCTAGTGCTGTGCACATAGCATTCTTCACACCCAATGTATCTACGTATAGTGGACGACTGCAGAAATAATTAGTTTTTTTGGTAAGTAACCGCTCGATGTTTAATTATTTTAATATTATGCATTATGAATACAGTCAAAACTACACAATCTGATGACTTACGAGTGCGCGAATGATAACAATTTCCTTTTGTTAGCAGGTTGACTGTAGTCAACCTGCTAACAAAAGAAAATGTGGGAGCAAAGACATAATCTAGAAGAAAACCGCTAGTGCTGTGCACATAGCATTCTTCACACCGAATGGATCTACGTACAGTGAACGACTGCAGAAATAATTAGTTTTTTGGTAAGTAACAGCTCGATGTTTAATTATTTTAATATTATGCATTAAGAATACAGTCAAAACTACACAATCTGATGACTTACGAGTGCGCGAATGATAACATTATCTTTTGTTAGCACGTTGGCTACAGATATGTGGGAGGGAAGACATAATCTAGAAGAAAACCGCTAGTGCCGTGCACATAGCATTCTTCACACCGTATGTATCTACGTACAGTGGACAACTGCAGAAATAATTAGTTTTTTGGTAAGTAACAGCTCGATGTTTAGTTATTTTAATATTATGCATTAAGAATACAGTCAAAACTACACAATCTGATGACTTACGAGTGCGCGAATGGTAACATTTTCTTTTGTTAGCAGGTTGTCTACAGATATGTGGGAGCGAAGACATAATCTAGAAGAAAACCGCTAGTGCTGTGCACATAGCATTCTTCACACCGAATGTATCTACGTACAGTGGACGACTGCAGAAATAATTAGTTTCTTGGAAAGTAACAGCTCGATGTTTAGTTATTTTTATATTATGCATTAAGAATACAGTCAAAACTACACAATCTGATGACTTACGAGTGCGCGAATGATAGCATTTTCTTTTGTTAACAGGTTGTCTACAGATATGTGGAAGCGAAGACATAATCTAGAAGAAAACCGCTAGTGCTGTGGACATAGCATTCTTCACACCGAATGTATCTACGTACAGTGGACGACTGCAGAAATAATTAGTTTTTGGTAAGTAACCGCTCGATGTTTAATTATTTTAATATTATGCATTATGAATACAGTCAAAACTACACAATCTGATGACTTACGAGTGCGCGAATGATAACAATTTCCTTTTGTTAGCAGGTTGACTGTAGTCAACCTGCTAACAAAAGAAAATGTGGGAGCAAAGACATAATCTAGAAGAAAACCGCTAGTGCTGTGCACATAGCATTCTTCACACCGAATGGATCTACGTACAGTGAACGACTGCAGAAATAATTAGTTTTTTGGTAAGTAACAGCTCGATGTTTAATTATTTTAATATTATGCATTAAGAATACAGTCAAAACTACACAATCTGATGACTTACGAGTGCGCGAATGATAACATTATCTTTTGTTAGCACGTTGGCTACAGATATGTGGGAGGGAAGACATAATCTAGAAGAAAACCGCTAGTGCCGTGCACATAGCATTCTTCACACCGTATGTATCTACGTACAGTGGACAACTGCAGAAATAATTAGTTTTTTGGTAAGTAACAGCTCGATGTTTAGTTATTTTAATATTATGCATTAAGAATACAGTCAAAACTACACAATCTGATGACTTACGAGTGCGCGAATGGTAACATTTTCTTTTGTTAGCAGGTTGTCTACAGATATGTGGGAGCGAAGACATAATCTAGAAGAAAACCGCTAGTGCTGTGCACATAGCATTCTTCACACCGAATGTATCTACGTACAGTGGACGACTGCAGAAATAATTAGTTTCTTGGATAGTAACAGCTCGATGTTTAGTTATTTTTATATTATGCATTAAGAATACAGTCAAAACTACACAATCTGATGACTTACGAGTGCGCGAATGATAGCATTTTCTTTTGTTAACAGGTTGTCTACAGATATGTGGAAGCGAAGACATAATCTAGAAGAAAACCGCTAGTGCTGTGGACATAGCATTCTTCACACCGAATGTATCTACGTACAGTGGACGACTGCAGAAATAATTAGTTTTTGGTAAGTAACCGCTCGATGTTTAATTATTTTAATATTATGCATTATGAATACAGCCAAAACTACACAATCGGATGACTTACGAGTGCGCGAATAATAACATTTCCTTTTGTTAGCAGGTTGACTGTAGTCAACCTGCTAACAAAAGAAAATGTGGGAGCGAAGACATAATCTAGAAGAAAACCGCTAGTGCCGTGCACATAACATTCTTCACACCGTATGTATCTACGTACAGTGGACAACTGCAGAAATAATTAGTTTTTTGGTAAGTAACAGCTCGATGTTTAATTATTTTAATATTATGCATTAAGAATACAGTCGAAACTACACAATCTGATGACTTACGAGTGCGCGAATGATAGCATTTTCTTTTGTTAGCAGGTTGACTACAGATATGTGGAAGCGAAGACATAATCTAGAAGAAAACCGCTAGTGCTGTGCACATAGCATTCTTCACACCGAATGTATCTACGTACAGTGGACGACTGCAGAAATAATTAGTTTCTTGGAAAGTAACAGCTCGATGTTTAGTTATTTTAATATTATGCATTAAGAATACAGTCAAAACTACACAATCTGATAACTTACGAGTGCGCGAATGCTAACATTTTCTTTTGTTAGCAGCTTGTCTACAGATATGTGGGAGCGAAGACATAATGTAGGAGAAAACCGCTAGTGCTGTGCACATAGCATTCTTCACACCGAATGTATCTACGTACAATGGACGACTGCAGAAATAATTAGTTTCTCGGAAAGTAACAGCTCGATGTTTAGTTATTTTAATATTATGCATTAGGAATACAGTCAAAACTACACAATCTGATGACTTGCGAGTGCGCGAATGGTAACATTTTCTTTTGTTAGCAGGTTGTCCACAGATATGTGGGAGCGAAGACATAATCTAGAAGAAAACCGCTAGTGCTGTGCACATAGCATTCTTCACACCGAATGTATCTACGTACAGTGGACGACTGCAGAAATAATTAGTTTCTTGGAAAGTAACCGCTCGATGTTTAATTATTTTAATATTATGCATTATGAATACAGTCAAAACTACACAATCTGATGACTTACGAGTGCGCGAATGATAACAATTTCCTTTTGTTAGCAGGTTGACTGTAGTCAACCTGCTAACAAAAGAAAATGTGGGAGCAAAGACATAATCTAGAAGAAAACCGCTAGTGCTGTGCACATAGCATTCTTCACACCGAATGTATCTACGTACAGTGGACGACTGCAGAAATAATTGCTTTCTTGGAAAGTAACAGCTCGATGTTTAGTTATTTTAATATTATGCATTAAGAATACAGTCAAAACTACACAATCTGATGACTTACGAGTGCGCGAATGGTAACATTTTCTTTTGTTAGCAGGTTGTCTACAGATATGTGGGAGCGAAGACATAATCTAGAAGAAAACCGCTAGTGCTGTGCACATAGCATTCTTCACACCGAATATATCTACGTACAGTGGACGACTGCAGAAATAATTAGTTTCTTGGAAAGTAACAGCTCGATGTTTAGTTATTTTAATATAATGCATTAAGAATACAGTCAAAACTACACAATCTGATGACTTACGAGTGCGCGAATGATAACATTTTCTTTTGTTAGCAGGTTGTCTACAGATATGTGGGAGCGAAGACATAATCTAGAAGAAAACCGCTAGTGCTGTGCACATAGCATTCTTCACACCGAATGTATCGACGTACAGTGGACGACTGCAGAAATAATTAGTTTCTTGGAAAGTAACAGCTCGATGTTTAGTTATTTTAATATTATGCATTAAGAATACAGTCAAAACTACACAATCTGATGACTTACGAGTGCGCGAATGATAGCATTTTCTTTTGTTAACAGGTTGTCTACAGATATGTGGAAGCGAAGACATAATCTAGAAGTAAACCGCTACTGCTGTGCACATAGCATTCTTCACACCGAATGTATCTACGTACAGTGGACGACTGCAGAAACAATTAGTTTCTTGGAAAGTAACAGCTCGATGTTTAGTTATTTTAATATTATGCATTAAGAATACAGTCAAAACTACACAATCTGATGACTTACGAGTGCGCGATTGATAACATTATCTTTTGTTAGCAGGTTGACTACAGATATGTGGGAGCGAAGACATAATCTAGAAGAAAACCGCTAGTGCTGTGCACATAGCATTCTTCACACCGAATGTATCTACGTACAGTGGACGACCGCAGAAATAATTAGTTTCTTGGAAAGTAACAGCTCGATGTTTAGTTATTTTAATATTATGCATGAAGAATACAGTCAAAACTACACAATCTGATGACTTACGAGTGCGCGAATCATAACATTTTCTTTTGTTAGCAGGTTGTCTACAGATATGTGGGAGCGAAGACATAATCTAGAAGAAAACCGCTAGTGCTGTGCACATAGCATTCTTCACACCGAATGTATCTACGTACAGTGGACGACTGCAGAAATAATTAGTTTCTTGGAAAGTAACAGCTCGATGTTTAGTTATTTTAATATTATGCATGAAGAATACAGTCAAAACTACACAATCTGATGACTTACGAGTGCGCGAATGGTAACATTTTCTTTTGTTAGCAGGTTGTCTACAGATATGTGGGAGCGAAGACATAATCTAGAAGAAAACCGCTAGTGCTGTGCACATAGCACTCTTCACACCGAATGTATCTACGTACAGTGGACGACTGTAGAAATTATTAGTTTTTTGGTAAGTAACAGCTCGATGTTTAATCATTTTAATATTATGCATTAAGAATATAGTCAAAAGTACACAATCTGATGACTTACGAGTGCGCGAATGATAACAATTTCCTTTGTTAGCAGGTTGACTACAGATATGTGGGAGCGAAGACATAATCTAGAAGAAAACCGCTAGTGCTGTGCACATAGCATTCTTCACACCGAATGTATCTACGTACAGTGGACGACTGCAGAAATAATTAGTTTCCTGGAAAGTAACAGCTCGATGTTTAGTTATTTTAATATTATGCATTAGGAATACAGTCAAAACTACACAATCTGATGACTTACGAGTGCGCGAATGATAACATTTTCTTTTGTTAGCAGGTTGTCCACAGATATGTGGGAGCGAAGACATAATCTAGAAGAAAACCGCTAGTGCTGTGCACATAGCATTCTTCACACCGAAAGTATCTACGTACAGTGGACGACTGCAGAAATAATTAGTTTTTTGGTAAGTACAGCTCGATGTTTAATTATTTTAATATTATGCATTAAGAATATAGTCAAAACTACACAATCTGATGACTTACGAGTGCGCGAATGATAGCAATTTCTTTTGTTAGCAGGTTGACTACAGATATGTGGGAGCGAAGACATAATCTAGAAGAAAACCGCTAGTGCTGTGCACATAGCATTCTTCACACCGTATGTCTCTACGTACAGTGGACGACTGCAGAAATAATAAGTTTTTTGGTAAGTAACAGCTCGATGTTTAATTATTTTAATATAATGCATTAAGAATACAGTCAAAACTACACAATCTGATGACCTACGAGTGCGCGAATGATAACATTTTCTTTTGTTAGCAGGTTGTCCACAGATATGTGGGAGCGAAGACATAATCTAGAAGAAAACCGCTAGTGCTGTGCACATAGCATTCTTCACACCGAAAGTATCTACGTACAGTGGACGACTGCAGAAATAATTAGTTTTTTGGTAAGTACAGCTCGATGTTTAATTATTTTAATATTATGCATTAAGAATATAGTCAAAACTACACAATCTGATGACTTACGAGTGCGCGAATGATAGCAATTTCTTTTGTTAGCAGGTTGACTACAGATATGTGGGAGCGAAGACATAATCTAGAAGAAAACCGCTAGTGCTGTGCACATAGCATTCTTCACACCGAATGTATCTAGGTACAGTGGACGACTGCAGAAATTATTAGTTTTTTGGTAGGTAACAGCTCGATGTTTAATTATTTTAATATTATACATTAAGAATACAGTCAAAAGTACACAATCTGATGACTTACGAGTGCGCGAATGATAACATTATCTTTTGTTAGCAGGTTGACTACAGATATGTGGGAGCGGAGACATAATCTAGAAGAAAACCGCTAGTGCAGTGCACATAGCATTCTTCACACCGAATGTATCTACGTACAGTGGACGACTGCAGAAATAATTAGTTTCTTGGAAAGTAACAGCTCGATGTTTAGTTATTATAATATAATGCATTAAGAATACAGTCATAACTACACAATCTGATGTCTTACGAGTGCGCGAATTATAACATTTTCTTTTGTTAGTAGGTTGACTACATATATGTGGGAGCGAAGACACAATCTAGAAGAAAACCGCTAGTGCTGTGCACATAGCATTCTTCACACCGTATGTATCTACGTACAGTGGACGACTGCAGAAATAATAAGTTTTTGGTAAGTAACAGCTCGATGTTTAATTATTTTAATATTATGCATTAAGAATACAGTCAAAACTACACAATCTGATGACTTACGAGTGCGCGAATGATAACATTTTCTTTTGTTAGCAGGTTGTCTGCAGATATGTGGGAGCGAAGGCATAATCTAGAAGAAAACCGCTAGTGCTGTGCACATAGCATTCTTCACACCGAATGTATCTACGTGCAGTGGACGACTGCAGAAATAATTAGTTTCTTGGAAAGTAACAGCTCGATGTTTAGTTATTTTAATATTATGCATTAGGGATACAGTCAAAACTACACAATCTGATGACTTACGAGTGCGCGAATGATAGCATTTTCTTTTGTTAACAGGTTGTCTACAGATATGTGGAAGCGAAGACATAATCTAGAAGAAAACCGCTAGTGCTGTGCACATAGCATTCTTCACACCGAATGTATCTACGTACAGTGGACGACTGCAGAAATAATTAGTTTATTGGTAAGTAACAGCTCGATGTATGATTATTTTAATATTATGCATTAAGAATACAGTCAAAACTACGCTATCTGATGACTTACGAGTGCGCGAATGATAGCATTTTCTTTTGTTAGCAGGTTGACTACAGATATGTGGAAGCGAAGACATAATCTAGAAGAAAACCGCTAGTGCTGTGCACATAGCATTCTTCACACCGAATGTATCTACGTACAGTGGACGACTGCAGAAATAATTAGTTTCTTGGAAAGTAACAGCTCGATGTTTAGTTATTTTAATATTATGCATTAAGAATACAGTCAAAACTACACAATCTGATGACTTACGAGTGCGCGAATGATAACATTTTCTTTTGTTAGCAGGTTGTCCACAGATATGTGGGAGCGAAGACATAAACTAGAAGAAAACCGCTAGTGCTGTGCACATAGCATTCTTCACACCGAATGTATCTACGTACAGTGGACGACTGCAGAAATAATTAGTTTCCTCGAAAGTAACAGCTCGATGTTTAGTTATTTTAATATTATGCATTAGGAATACAGTCAAAACTACACAATCTGATGACTTACGAGTGCGCGAATGATAACATTATGTTTTGTTAGCAGGTTGACTACAGATATGTGGGAGCGAAGACATAATCTAGAAGAAAACCGCTAGTGCTGTGCACATAGCATTCTTCACACCGTATGTCTCTACGTACAGTGGACGACTGCAGAAATAATAAGTTTTTTGGTAAGTAACAGCTCGATGTTTAATTATTTTAATATTATGCATTAAGAATACCGTCAAAACTACACAATCTGATGACTTACGAGTGCGCGAATGATAACATTATCTTTTGTTAGCAGGTTGACTACAGATATGTGGGAGCGAAGACATAATCTAGAAGAAAACCGCTAGTGCTGTGCACATAGCATTCTTCACACCGAATGTATCTACGTACAGTGGACGACTGCAGAAATAATTAGTTTTTTGGTAAGTAACAGCTCGATGTTTAATTATTTTAATATTTTACATTAAGAATACAGTCAAAAGTACACAATCTGATGACTTACGAGTGCGCGAATGATAACATTATCTTTTGTTAGCAGGTTGACTACAGATATGTGGGAGCGAAGACATAATCTAGAAGAAAACCGCTAGTGCTGTGCACATAGCATTCTTCACACCATTTGTATCTACGTACAGTGGACGACTGCAGAAATAATAAGTTTTTGGGTAAGTAACAGCTCGATGTTTAATTATTTTAATATTATGCATTAAGAATACAGTCAAAACTACACAATCTGATGACTTACGAGTGCGCGAATGATAACATTTTCTTTTGTTAGCAGGTTGACTACAGATATGTGGAAGCGAAGACATAATCTAGAAGAAAACCGCTAGTGCTGTGCACATAGCATTCTTCACACCGAATGTATCTACGTACAGTGGACGACTGCTGAAATAATTATTTTTTTGGTAAGTAACAGCTCGATGTTTAGTTATTTTAATATTATGCATTATGAATACAGTCAAAACTACACAATCTGATGACTTACGAGTGCGCGAATGATAACATTTTCTTTTGTTAGCAGGTTGACTGTAGTCAACCTGGAAACAATAGAAAATGTGGGAGCGAAGACATAATCTAGAAGAAAACCGCTAGTGCTGTGCACATAGCATTCTTCACACCGAATGTATCTATGTACAGTGGACGACTGCAGAAATAATTAGTTTTTAGGTAAGTAACAGCTCGATGTTTAGTTATTGTAATATTATGCATTAAGAATACAGTCAAAACGACACAATCTGATGACTTACGAGTGCGCGAATGATAACATTATCTTTTGTTAGCAGGTTGACTACAGATATGTGGGAGCGAAGACATAATCTAGAAGAAAACCGCTAGTGCTGTGCACATAGCATTCTTCACACCGAATGTATCTACGTACAGTGGACGACTGCAGAAATAATTAGTTTTTTGGTAAGTAACAGCTCGATGTTTAATTATTTTAATATTATGCATTAAGAATACAGTCAAAACTACACAATCTGATGACTTACGAGTGCGCGAATGATAACATTATCTTTTGTTAGCAGGTTGACTACAGATATGTGGGAGCGAAGACATAATCTAGAAGAAAACCGCTAGTGCTGTGCACATAGCATTCTTCACACCGAATGTATCTACGTACAGTGGACGACTGCAGAAATAATTAGTTTTTTGGTAAGTAACAGCTCGATGTTTAATTATTTTAATATTATACATTAAGAATACAGTCAAAAGTACACAATCTGATGACTTACGAGTCCGCGAATGATAACATTATCTTTTGTTAGCAGGTTGACTACAGATATTTGGGAGCGAAGACATAATCTAGAAGAAAACCGCTAGTGCTGTGCACATAGCATTCTTCACACCATTTGTATCTACGTACAGTGGACGACTGCAGAAATAATAAGTTTTTTGGTAAGTAACAGCTCGATGTTTAATTATTTTAATATTATGCATTAAGAATACAGTCAAAACTACACAATCTGATGACTTACGAGTGCGCGAATGATAACATTTTCTTTTGTTAGCAGGTTGACTACAGATATGTGGAAGCGAAGACATAATCTAGAAGAAAACCGCTAGTGCTGTGCACATAGCATTCTTCACACCGAATGTATCTACGTACAGTGGACGACTGCAGAAATAATTAGTTTTTTGGTAAGTAACAGCTCGATGTTTAGTTATTTTAATATTATGCATTATGAATACAGTCAAAACTACACAATCTGATGACTTACGAGTGCGCGAATGATAACATTTTCTTTTGTTAGCAGGTTGACTGTAGTCAACCTGGAAACAATAGAAAATGTGGGAGCGAAGACATAATCTAGAAGAAAACCGCTAGTGCTGTGCACATAGCATTCTTCACACCGAATGTATCTATGTACAGTGGACGACTGCAGAAATAATTAGTTTTTAGGTAAGTAACAGCTCGATGTTTAGTTATTGTAATATTATGCATTAAGAATACAGTCAAAACTACACAATCTGATGACTTACGAGTGCGCGAATGATAGCATTTTCTTTTGTTAGCAGGTTGACTACAGATATGTGGGAGCGAAACATAATCTAGAAGGAAACCGCTAGTGCTGTGCACATAGCATTCTTCACACCGAATGTATCTACGTACAGTGGACAACTGCAGAAATGATTAGTTTTTTGGTAAGTAACAGTTTGATGTTTAATTATTTTAATATAATGCATTAAGAATACAGTCGAAACTACACAATCTGATGACTTACGAGTTCGCGAATGATAACATTTTCTTTTGTTAGCAGGTTGACTACAGATATGTGGAAGCGAAGACATAATCTAGAAGAAAACCGCTAGTGCTGTGCACATAGCATTCTTCACACCGAATGTATCTACGTACAGTGGACGACTGCAGAAATAATTAGTTTTTTGGTAACTAACAGCTAGATGTCCGCCGAGAGACCTGCAGGGCCCTCACCAAGGCCAGGCCGCCGAAATCGAACATCACAACCGAGGAGAGGCTTGCACTCAAGAAACTACGGGAAGACAACAGCATTGTGGTACTGCCAGCAGACAAAGGGAACTCCACTGTCATCTTGCAGCGAGTGGATTATGATGAGAAAGTACGCCAACTTCTGGAGGACCCTGCATACAGAATTCTGGAGTGTGACCCCACGGACAATGTGGCCAAGAAGACTAGTGCTCTCTTGAAGGAAACAGGGATGCCCGATAAGATCATCAGACAACTACGGGAAAAAGCGCCAGTGCCACCCAGACTGTATGGTCTGCCTAAAATACACAAGGAGGGTGTGCCCCTACGTCCTATTGTCAGTAATATTGGGGCACCTACGTACACAACAGCCAAGTACCTGAAGGGTCTCCTGGCTCCATATGTGGGGAAATGTATTCACCACATCCGCAACTCAGAAGATTTCCTGCAACGCCTCAAGCAACTGCACATCACAGATTCGGACATCATGGTTAGTTTTGATGTGGTATCGCTGTTCACCAGGGTCCCACTGAAGGACTCACTAGAACTGATTGCAGATAAATTTGATGGTGCTCTGTTGGACCTGTTCAGTCATACACTGACATCCACGTATTTCCTGTACAGAAACCAATATTACGAGCAAACTGAAGGTGTAGCTATGGGCAGCCCACTGTCCCCTGTGGTTGCCAACATGTTTATGGAGAGTTTTGAGGAGGGGGCATTGGAGACAGCCACATTCAAACCCACATGCTTCTTTAGGTATGTGGATGACACCTTCGTGATCTGGCCACATGGGATGGACAGGCTCAATGAGTTTCTTGAACATCTTAACTCATGCCACCCTAATATCAAGTTCACCATGGAAGTGGAGAAGAATGGCCAGCTGTCATTTCTGGATGTACTAGTCCAGAGGAAAGCAGATGGATCAATTGGCCACAGTGTGTACCGAAAACCTACACACACTGATTTATATCTGCAGGCCAGCAGTTGTCACCACCCTGCACAGAAGAATGGGGTTCTGAAGACTTTGGTCCACAGAGCACGTGCCCTATCAGACCAAGAGAATCTACCCATAGAGATAGAACGTCTCAAAACAGTTTTCTCCAAGAATGGATACATGGACAGACAAATTGAGAGGGCACTCCGACCAGCCACTATACCAGAGGTTCCTGAAGAAGACCAAGATGAAGCAAGGAAGGTGGCATATCTGCCCTACGCTGGCTCTATTTCTGCCAGAATCAGTAGGATCCTGCGTAAACACAATATCAAGTGTGTTTTCTGTCCATCCAACAAGATCGGGGGACTGCTGGGGAGTGTCAAAGACGACCTGGGGTTACGAAAACCACGGATTTACAATATACCTTGCCAATGTGGCATCTCCTACATTGGCCAGACGACAAGAACTGTGGAGATCAGGTGCAAAGAACATCAGAGGCACACTAGATTAAGACAGGTGACTAAGTCAGCCATTGCTGAACACTGTCTAGAGCTAGATCATGCCATGAAGTATGAGGATACCAAGATTCTAGCACAAACACCCAGATTTTGGGACAGTGTCATAAGAGAATCGATTGAGATTAAAATGGCTGACGATCTTATGAATCGTGACACAGGGTACCAGCTAAGCAGAGCCTGGGATCCGGCTCTGGAATTGTTAAAGGAGCAACGGGGCCAGCTGCAACACTACACAAACAGAAGAACCAGAGACATGGAGATGGTAAACGAGCCCCTGACGGACTGCCAGGAGCACCAGACCGAAGATGGAACACCCAGAAGTGGGACTGGTAGGCGCGGACCGCAGAGGGAACATCCAGAGCCGCAGCAGATGAAAAACGGAGCGGTAACGCTCCAACAGGTCGTGGTGAGCTGGCGCGGACCGCAGGGGGAACGCCTGGTACCCCAGACCGTAGATGAAACCCCCAGGAGCGGGTTTGGTGGGCGCGGACCGCAGAGGGAACACCTAGAACCGCAGCGGACGGAAAACGGAGCAGCAACGCTCCAGCAGGTCACAGGGAATGGGCGCGGACCACAGAGGAAGCGCCTGCAGCCGTTGGTGGAGGGGGAAGTCCATAGGCATAAATACTGGACCAGATCCACTCGAGGAGCAGTCTCAGGTCGCACCTGATGAAGGTCTCGAGCTACGTGACCGAAATATCGTGCAAGTACGACGCTGATATCCGGCAGAACACCCGACAACCCAAGATGTCATTAGATCGCCGGGAAAGCCTGAAGAGTTACATCAAAAGTCTCTACGGGGAGGAGATGTATCAGAATATCAAGAAGCTGGACAAGCTACGGCAGAAGAAAGGGAAGATGCTGAGTTCTCTCAGTTTTTTGCTGAGGTGTCGAGATGGAGAAGTGGTACCAGTATTTGCCAGAATTAAACATCACATCAACTCCAGAGCGGCGAACAAGATAAAACGCAGAGCTAGCATGGCACTGGTGAGAGAGAGGATTCGAGATATGCGCCACAGGTTAGATGTTGTGGCCAGGGAGCTATTACACATTCATCTGTACGTGGCAGCTTCCTTAACAAGAGAAGATTGGGATTGGGTAGACCGTGCCTCCTGGTATTTAGCTGAGTGTGCTAGAAGGAATGCCTCATCTTGCCAATCTGCAAAGTTTGACCGCATGAGCATGAAAGCACAGCAGATGGAAGAGACACGCACGGTGACGAATCTGAGTGGCATACACTTTGATGATACAACCTTAAAGGTACTCAGCAGGGGTCTCAACTTTGCTACGACCCCTAGAAACGTACCCATTTCAGGTTTCGTCAGTGCAGTAGAGCAAGTTGCAGCCACACTTCCACCTAATGTGGCAGAGGAAGTCCGCCGAGAGACCTGCAGGGCCCTCACCAAGGCCAGGCCGCCGAAATCGAACATCACAACCGAGGAGAGGCTTGCACTCTAGAAACTACGGGAAGACAACAGCATTGTGGTACTGCCAGCAGACAAAGGGAACTCCACTGTCATCTTGCAGCGAGTGGATTATGATGAGAAAGTACGCCAACTTCTGGAGGACCCTGCATACAGAATTCTGGAGTGTGACCCCACGGACAAGGTGGCCAAGAAGACTAGTGCTCTCTTGAAGGAAACAGGGATGCCCGATAAGATCATCAGACAACTACGGGAAAAAGCGCCAGTGCCACCCAGACTGTATGGTCTGCCTAAAATACACAAGGAGGGTGTGCCCCTACGTCCTATTGTCAGTAATATTGGGGCACCTACGTACACAACAGCCAAGTACCTGAAGGGTCTCCTGGCGGCTCCATATGTGGGGAAATGTATTCACCACATCCGCAACTCAGAAGATTTCCTGCAACGCCTCAAGCAACTGCACATCACAGATTCGGACATCATGGTTAGTTTTGATGCGGTATCGCTGTTCACCAGGGTCCCACTGAAGGATTCACTAGAACTGATTGCAGATAAATTTGATGGTGCTCTGTTGGACCTGTTCAGTCATACACTGACATCCACGTATTTCCTGTACAGAAACCAATATTACGAGCAAACTGAAGGTGTAGCTATGGGCAGCCCACTGTCC
Organism: Schistocerca serialis cubense; assembly: GCF_023864345.2. Taxonomy (NCBI): domain Eukaryota; kingdom Metazoa; phylum Arthropoda; class Insecta; order Orthoptera; family Acrididae; genus Schistocerca; species Schistocerca serialis. Next base: position 466,273,076 of record NC_064646.1, on the reverse strand, counting down.
CCTGTGGTTGCCAACATGTTTATGGAGAGTTTTGAGGAGAGGGCATTGGAGACAGCCACATTCAAACCCACATGCTTCTTTAGGTATGTGGATGACACCTTCGTGATCTGGCCACATGGGATGGACAGGCTCAATGAGTTTCTTGAACATCTTAACTCATGCCACCCTAATATCAAGTTCACCATGGAAGTGGAGAAGAATGGCCAGCTGTCATTTCTGGATGTACTAGTCCAGAGGAAAGCAGATGGATCAATTGGCCACAGTGTGTACCGAAAAACCTACACACACTGATTTATATCTGCAGGCCAGCAGTTGTCACCACCCTGCACAGAAGAATGGGGTTCTGAAGACTTTGGTCCACAGAGCACGTGCCCTATCAGACCAAGAGAATCTACCCATAGAGATAGAACGTCTCAAAACAGTTTTCTCCAAGAATGGATACATGGACAGACAAATTGAGAGGGCACTCCGACCAGCCACTATACCAGAGGTTCCTGAAGAAGACCAAGATGAAGCAAGGAAGGTGGCATATCTGCCCTACGCTGGCTCTATTTCTGCCAGAATCAGTAGGATCCTGCGTAAACACAATATCAAGTGTGTTTTCTGTCCATCCAACAAGATCGGGGGACTGCTGGGGAGTGTCAAAGACGACCTGGGGTTACGAAAACCACGGATTTACAATATACCTTGCCAATGTGGCATCTCCTACATTGGCCAGACGACAAGAACTGTGGAGATCAGGTGCAAAGAACATCAGAGGCACACTAGATTAAGACAGGTGACTAAGTCAGCCATTGCTGAACACTGTCTAGAGCTAGATCATGCCATGAAGTATGAGGATACCAAGATTCTAGCACAAACACCCAGATTTTGGGACAGTGTCATAAGAGAATCGATTGAGATTAAAATGGCTGACGATCTTATGAATCGTGACACAGGGTACCAGCTAAGCAGAGCCTGGGATCCGGCTCTGGAATTGTTAAAGGAGCAACGGGGCCAGCTGCAACACTACACAAACAGAAGAACCAGAGACATGGAGATGGTAAACGAGCCCCTGACGGACTGCCAGGAGCACCAGACCGAAGATGGAACACCCAGAAGTGGGACTGGTAGGCGCGGACCGCAGAGGGAACATCCAGAGCCGCAGCAGATGAAAAACGGAGCGGCAACGCTCCAACAGGTCGTGGTGAGCGGGCGCGGACCGCAGGGGGAACGCCTGGTACCCCAGACCGTAGATGAAACCCCCAGGAGCGGGTTTGGTGGGCGCGGACCGCAGAGGGAACACCTAGAACCGCAGCGGACGGAAAACGGAGCAGCAACGCTCCAGCAGGTCACAGGGAATGGGCGCGGACCACAGAGGAAGCGCCTGCAGCCGTTGGTGGAGGGGGAAGTCCATAGGCATAAATACTGGCCAGATCCACTCGAGGAGCAGTCTCAGGTCGCACCTGATGAAGATCTCGAGCTACGTGACCGAAATATCGTGCAAGTACGACGCTGATATCCGGCAGAACACCCGACAACCCAAGATGTCATTAGATCGCCGGAAAAGCCTGAAGAGTTACAGCTAGATGTTTAATTATTTTTATATTATGCTTTAAGAATACAGACAAAATTACACAATCTGATGACTTACGATTGCGCGAATTATAACATTGTCTTTTGTTAGCAGGTTGACTACAAATATGTGGGAGCGAAGACATAATCTAGAAGAAAACCGCTAGTGCTGTGCACATAGCATTCTTCACACAGAATGTATCTACGTACAGTGGACGACTGCAGAAATAATTAGTTTCTTGGAAAGTAACAGCTCGATGTTTAGTTATTTTAATATTATGCATTAAGAATACAGTCAAAACTACACAATCTGATGACTTACGAGTGCGCGAATGATAACATTATCTTTTGTTAGCAGGTTGACTACAGATATGTGGGAGCGAAGACATAATCTAGAAGAAAACCGCTAGTGCTGTGCACATAGCATTCTTCACACCGTATGTATCTACGTACAGTGGACGACTGCAGAAATAATAAGTTTTTTGGTAAGTAACAGCTCGATGTTTAATTATTTTAATATTATGCATTAAGAAAACAGTCAAAACTACACAATCTGATGACTTACGAGTGCGCGAATGATAACATTTTCTTTTGTTAGCAGGTTGACTACAGATATGTGGGAGCGAAGACATAATCTAGAAGGAAACCGCTAGTGCTGTGCACATAGCATTCTTCACACCGAATGTATCTACGTACAGTGGACGAATGCAAAAATAATTAGTTTCTTGGAAAGTAACAGCTCGATGTTTAGTTATTTTAATATTATGCATTAAGAATACAGTCAAAACTACACAATCTGATGACTTACGAGTGCGCGAATGATAACATTTTCTTTTGTTAGCAGGTTGTCTACAGATATGTGGGAGCGAAGACATAATCTAGAAGAAAACCGCTAGTGCTGTGCACATAGCATTCTTCACACCGAATGTACCGACGTACAGTGGACGACTGCAGAAATAAGTAGTTTCTTGGAAAGTAACAGCTCGATGTTTAGTTATTTTAATATTATGCATTAAGAATACAGTCAAAACTACACAATCTGATGACTTACGAGTGCGCGAATGGTAACATTTTCTTTTGTTAGCAGGTGGTCTACAGATATGTTGGAGCGAAGACATAATCTAGAAGAAAACCGCTAGTGCCGTGCACATAGCATTCTTCACACCGAATGTATCTACGTACAGTGGACGACTGCAGAAATAATTAGTTTCTTGGAAAGTAACAGCTCGATGTTTAGTTATTTTAATATTATGCATTAAGAATACAGTCATAACTACACAATCTGATGACTTACGAGTGCGCGAATGATAACATTATCTTTTGTTAGCAGGTTGACTACAGATATGTGGTAGCGAAGACATAATCTAGAAGAAAACCGCTAGTGCTCTGCACATAGCATTCTTCACACCGTATGTATCTACGTACAGTGGACGACTGCAGAAATAATAAGTTTCTTGGAAAGTAACAGCTCGATGTTTAGTTATTTTAATATTATGCATTAAGAATACAGTCAAAACTACACAATCTGATGACTTACGAGTGCGCGAATGATAACATTATCTTTTGTTAGCAGGTTGACTACAGATATGTGGTAGCGAAGACATAATCTAGAAGAAAACCGCTAGTGCTCTGCACATAGCATTCTTCACACCGTATGTATCTACGTACAGTGGACGACTGCAGAAATAATAAGTTTTTTGGTAAGTAACAGCTCGAAGTTTAATTATTTTAATATTATGCATTAAGAATACAGTCAAAACTACACAATCTGATGACTTACGAGTGCGCGAATGATAACATTTTCTTTTGTTAGCAGGTTGACTACAGATATGTGGGAGCGAAGACATAATCTAGAAGAAAACCGCTAGTGCTGTGCACATAGCATTCTACACACCGAATGTATCTACGTACAGTGGACAACTGCAGAAATAATTAGTTTTTTGGTAAGTAACATCTCGATGTTTAATTATTTTAGTATTATGCATTAAGAATACAGTCAAAACTACACAATCTGATGACTTACGAGTGCGCGAATGATAACATTATCTTTTGTTAGCAGGTTGACTACAGATATGTGGGAGCGAAGTCATAATCTAGAAGAAAACCTCTAGTGCTGTGCACATAGCATTCTTCACACCGAATGTATCTACGTACAGTGGACGACTGCAGAAATAATTAGTTTTTTGGTAAGTAACAGCTCGATGTTTAATTATTTTAATATTATGCATTATGAATACAGTCAAAACTACACAATCTGATGACTTACGAGTGCGCAAATGATAACATTTTCTTTTGTTAGCAGGTTGACTGTAGTCAACCTGCTAACAATAGAAAATGTGGGAGCGAAGACATAATCTAGAAGAAAACCGCTAGTGCTGTGCACATAGCATTCTTCACACCGAATGTATCGACGTACAGTGGACAACTGCAGAAACGATTAGTTTTTTGGTAAGTAAACAGCTCGAAGTTTAATTATTTTAATATAATGCATTAAGAATACAGTAAAACTACACAATCTGATGACTTACGAGTTCGCGAATGATAACATTTTCTTTTGTTAGCAGGTTGACTACAGATATGTGGGAGCGAAGACATAATCTAGAAGAAAACCGCTAGTGCTGTGCACATAGCATTCTTCATACCGAATGTATCTACGTACAGTTGACGACTGCAGAAATAATTAGTTTTTTGGTAAGTAACAACTCGATGTTTAATTATTTTTACATTATGCATTAAGAATACAGTCAAAACTACACAATCTGATGACTTACGAATGCGCTAATGATAACAATTTCTTTGGTTAGCAGGATGACTACAGATATGTGGGGGCGGCGACATAATCTAGGTGAAAATCGCTAGTGCTGTGCACATAATATTCTTCACACCGAATGTATCTATGTACAGTGGACGACTGCAGAAACAATTAGTCTTTCTTTAACTAACAGCTCGATGATTAATTATTTTTATATTATGCTTTAAGAATACAGGTAAATTTACACAATCTGATGACTTACGAATGCGCTAATGATAACAATTTCTTTAGTTAGCAGGTTGACAACAGATATGTGGGGGTGGCGACATAGTCTAGAAGAAAATTGCTAGTGCAATTCACATAGCATTCTTCACACCGAATGTATCTACGTACAATGGACGACTGCAGAAATAATTAGTTTTTTGGTAAGTAAGAGCTCGTTAATTAATTATTTTAATATTATGCATTAAGAATATAGTCAAAACTACACAATCTGATGACTTACGAGTGCGCGAATGATAACATTTTCTTTTGTTAGCAGGTTGACAACAGATATGTGGGGGCGGCGACACAATCTAGAAGGAAACCGCTAGTGCTGTGCACATAGCATTCTTCACACCGAATGTATGTACGTACAGAGGACAACTGCAGAAATAATTAGTTTTTTGGTAAGTAACAACTCGATGTTTAATTATTTTAATATAATGCATTAAGAATACAGTCAAAACTACACAATCTGATGACTTACGAGTGCGCGAATGATTACATTTTCTATTGTTAGCAGGTTGACTTCAAATATGTGGGAGCGAAGACATAATCTAGAAGAAAACCGCTAGTGCTGTGCACATAGCATTCTTCACACCGAATGTATCTACGTACAGAGGACAACTGCAGAAATAATTAGTTTTTTGGTAAGTAACAACTCGATGTTTAATTATTTTAATATAATGCATTAAGAATACAGTCAAAACTACACAATCTGATGACTTACGAATGCGCGAATGATTACATTTTCTATTGTTAGCAGGTTGACTTCAAATGTGTGGGAGCGAAGACATAATCTAGAAGGAAACCGCTAGAGCTGTGCACATAGCATTCTTCACACCGAATGTATCTACGTACAGAGGACAACTGCAGAAATAATTAGTTTTTTGGTAAGTAACAACTCGATGTTTAATTATTTTAATATAATGCATTAAGAATACAGTCAAAACTACACAATCTGATGACTTACGAGTGCGCGAATGATTACATTTTCTATTGTTAGCAGGTTGACTTCAAATATGTGGGAGCGAAGACATAATCTAGAAGAAAACCGCTAGTGCTGTGCACATAGCATTCTTCACACCGAATGTATCTACGTACAGAGGACAACTGCAGAAATAATTAGTTTTTTGGTAAGTAACAACTCGATGTTTAATTATTTTAATATAATGCATTAAGAATACAGTCAAAACTACACAATCTGATGACTTACGAGTGCGCGAATGATTACATTTTCTATTGTTAGCAGGTTGACTTCAAATATGTGGGAGCGAAGACATAATCTAGAAGAAAATCGCTAGTGCTGTGCACATAGAATTCTTCACACCGAACGTATCTACGTACAGTGGACGACTGCAGAAATAATTAGTTTTTTCCTAAGTAACAGCTCGATGTTTAATTAATTTTCTATTATGCTTTAAGAATACAGACAAGATTACACAATCTGATGACTTTCGAGTGCGCTAATGATAACAATTTCTTTTGTTAATAGGCTGACAACAGATGTGTGGGGGCGGCGCAGAATCTAGAAGAAAATCGCTAGTGCTGTGCACATAGCATTCTTCACACCGAAAGTATCTACCTACAGTGGGCGACTGCAGAAAAAATTAGTTTTTTGGTAAGTAACAGCTCGATGTCTAATTATTTTCCTATTATGCTTTAAGAATACAGACAAAATTACACAATCTGATGACTTTCGAGTGCGCTAATGATAACAATTTCTTTTGTTAATAGGCTGACAACAGATGTGTGGGGGCGGCGCAGAATCTAGAAGAAAATCGCTAGTGCTGTGCACATAGCATTCTTCACACCGAAAGTATCTACCTACAGTGGGCGACTGCAGAAATAATTAGTTTTTTGGTAAGTAACAGCTCGATGTCTAATTATTTTCCTATTATGCTTTAAGAATACAGACAAAATTACACAGTCTGATGACTTACGTGTGTGCTAATGATAACAAATTCTTTTGTTAGCAGGTTGGCAACAGATATGTGGGGGCGGCGACATAATCTAGAAGAAAATCGTTAGTGCTGTGCTCATATCATTCTTCACATCGAATGTATCTACGTACAGTGGACGACTGCTGAAATAATTAGTTTTTTGGTAAGTAACAGCTCGATGTTTAATTATTTTTCTATTATGCTTAAAGAGTACTGACAAAATTACACAATCTGATGTCTTACAAGTGCGCTAATGATAACATTTTTCTTTTTTAAGCAGGTTGACAACAGACATGTGGGGGCGCGATATAATTTAGAAGATAATCGCTAGAGCTGTGCACATAGCATTTTTCACACCGAATGCATCTACGTACAGTGGACGACTTCAGAAATAATTAGTTTTTTGCTAAGTAATGGCTCGATGTTTATTTATTTTTATATTATGCTTTAAGAATACAGACAAAATTACACAGTCTGATGACTTACGTGTGTGCTAATGATAACAAATTCTTTTGTTAGCAGGTTGGCAACAGATATGTGGGGGCGGCGACATAATCTAGAAGAAAATCGTTAGTGCTGTGCACATATCATTCTTCTCACCGAATGTATCTACGTACAGTGAACGACTTCAGAAATAATTAGTTTTTGGTAAGTAACAGCTCGATGTTTAATTATTTTTCTATTATGCTTAAAGAGCACCTACAAAATTACACAATCTGATGACTTACAAGTGCGCTAATGATGACATTTTCTTTTGTTAGCAGTTTGACCTCAGATATGTGGGGGCGGCGACATAATCTAGAAGAAAATCGCTAGTGCTCTGCACATATCATTCTTCACATCGAATGTATCGACGTACAGTGGACGACTTCAGAAATAATTAGTTTTTTGCTAAGTAACAGCTCGATGTTTAATTATTTTTATATAATGCTTTAAGAACACAGATAAAGTTGCAAAATCTGGTGACTTACAAGTGCGCTAATGATAACAGTTTCTTTTGTTAGCAGGTTGACAACAGATATGTGGGGGCGGCGACATAATCTAGAAGAAAATCGCTAGTGCTGTGCACATAGCGTTCTTCACACTGAATGTATCTACCTACAGTGGACGACTGCAGGAATAATTAGTTTTTTAGTAAGTAACAGCTCGATGTTTAATTATGTTTATATTATGATTAAAGAGTACTGACAAAATTACACAATCTGGTGACTTACAAGTGCGCCAATGATAATAGTTTCTTTTGTTAGCAGGTTGACAACAGATATGTGGGAGCGGCGACTTTATCTAGAAGAAAATCGCTAGTGCTGTGCACATAGCATTCTTCACACCGAATGTATCTACCTACAGTGGACGTCTTCGTGAATATTTAGTTTTTTGGTTATTAACAGCGCGATGTTGAATTGTTTTTATATTATGCTTTAAGAACATAGATAAAGTTACAAAACGTGGTGCCTTACAAGTGCACTAATGATAACAATATCTTTTGTTGGCAGGTTGGCAACAAATATGTGGGGGCGGCGACATAATCTAGAAGTAAATCGCTAGTGCTGTGCACATAGCATTCTTCACACCGAATGTATCGACGTACAGTGGACGACTGCAGAAATAATTTGTTCTTTGGTAAGTAACAGCTCGATGTTTAATTATGTTTATATTATGATTAAAGAGTACAGACAAAATAACACAATCTGATGACTTACAAGTGCGCTAATGATAACATTTTTCTTTTTTAGCAGGTTGACAACAGATATGTAGGGGCGGCGACATAATCTAGAAGAAAATCACTAGTGCTGTGCATATAGCATTTTTCACACCGAATGTATCTACGTACAGTGGACGACTGCAGAAATAATTATTTTTTGCTAAGTAATGGCTCGATGTTTATTTTTTTTTATATTATGCTTTAAGAGTACAGACAAAATTACACAATCTGATGACTTACAAGTGCGCTAATGATAACATTTTTCTTTTTTAGCAGGTTGACAACAGATATGTGGGGGCGGCAACAGAATCTAGTAGAAAATCGCTAGTGCTGTGCACATAGCATTTTTCACACCGAATGTATCTACGTACAGTGGACGACTGCAGAAATAATTAGTTTTTTGCTAAGTAATGGCTCGATGTTTATTTATTTTTATATTATGCTTTAAGAATACAGACAAAATTACACAATCTGATGACTTACGAGTGCGCTAATGATAACATTTTCTTTTGTTAGCAGGTTGGCAACAAATATGTGGGGGCGGCGACATAATCTAGAAGAAAATCGCTAGTGCTGTGCACATAGCATTCTTCACACCGAATGTATCTACGTACAGTGGACGACTGCAGAAATAATTAGTTTTTTGGTAAGTAACAGCTCGATGTTTAATTATTTTAATATTATGCATTATGAATACAGTCAAAACTACACAATCTGATGACTTACGAGTGCGCAAATGATAACATTTTCTTTTGTTAGCAGGTTGACTGTAGTCAACCTGCTAACAATAGAAAATGTGGGAGCGAAGACATAATCTAGAAGAAAACCGCTAGTGCTGTGCACATAGCATTCTTCACACCGAATGTATCGACGTACAGTGGACAACTGCAGAAACGATTAGTTTTTTGGTAAGTAACAGCTCGAAGTTTAATTATTTTTATATAATGCATTAAGAATACAGTAAAACTACACAATCTGATGACTTACGAGTTCGCGAATGGTAACATTTTCTTTTGTTAGCAGGTTGACTACAGATATGTGGGAGCGAAGACATAATCTAGAAGAAAACCGCTAGTGCTGTGCACATAGCATTCTTCACACGGAATGTATCTACGTACAGTTGACGACTGCAGAAATAATTAGTTTTTTGGTAAGTAACAACTCGATGTTTAATTATTTTTACATTATGCATTAAGAATACAGTCAAAACTACACAATCTGATGACTTACGAATGCGCTAATGATAACAATTTCTTTGGTTAGCAGGATGACTACAGACATGTGGGGGCGAAGACATAATCTAGAAGAAAACCGCTAGTGCTGTGCACATAGCATTCTTCACACGGAATGTATCTACGTACAGTTGACGACTGCAGAAATAATTAGTTTTTTGGTAAGTAACAACTCGATGTTTAATTATTTTTACATTATGCATTAAGAATATAGTCAAAACTACACAATCTGATGACTTACGAGTGCGCGAATGATAACATTTTCTTTTGTTAGCAGGTTGACAACAGATATGTGGGGGCGGCGACACAATCTAGAAGGAAACCGCTAGTGCTGTGCACATAGCATTCTTCACACCGAATGTATGTACGTACAGAGGACAACTGCAGAAATAATTAGTTTTTTGGTAAGTAACAACTCGGTGTTTAATTATTTTAATATAATGCATTAAGAATACAGTCAAAACTACACAATCTGATGACTTACGAGTGCGCGAATGATTACATTTTCTATTGTTAGCAGGTTGACTTCAAATATGTGGGAGCGAAGACATAATCTAGAAGGAAACCGCTAGTGCTGTGCACATAGCATTCTTCACACCGAATGTATCTACGTACAGAGGACAACTGCAGAAATAATTAGTTTTTTGGTAAGTAACAACTCGATGTTTAATTATTTTAATATAATGCATTAAGAATACAGTCAAAACTACACAATCTGATGACTTACGAGTGCGCGAATGATTACATTTTCTATTGTTAGCAGGTTGACTTCAAATATGTGGGAGCGAAGACATAATCTAGAAGAAAATCGCTAGTGCTGTGGACATAGAATTCTTCACACCGAACGTATCTACGTACAGTGGACGACTGCAGAAATAATTAGTTTTTTCCTAAGTAACAGCTCGATGTTTAATTAATTTTCTATTATGCTTTAAGAATACAGACAAGATTACACAATCTGATGACTTTCGAGTGCGCTAATGATAACAATTTCTTTTGTTAATAGGCTGACAACAGATGTGTGGGGGCGGCGCAGAATCTAGAAGAAAATCGCTAGTGCTGTGCACATAGCATTCTTCACACCGAAAGTATCTACCTACAGTGGGCGACTGCAGAAAAAATTAGTTTTTTGGTAAGTAACAGCTCGATGTCTAATTATTTTCCTATTATGCTTTAAGAATACAGACAAAATTACACAATCTGATGACTTTCGAGTGCGCTAATGATAACAATTTCTTTTGTTAATAGGCTGACAACAGATGTGTGGGGGCGGCGCAGAATCTAGAAGAAAATCGCTAGTGCTGTGCACATAGCATTCTTCACACCGAAAGTATCTACCTACATTGGGCGACTGCAGAAAAAATTAGTTTTTTGGTAAGTAACAGCTCGATGTCTAATTATTTTCCTATTATGCTTTAAGAATACAGACAAAATTACACAGTCTGATGACTTACGTGTGTGCTAATGATAACAAATTCTTTTGTTAGCAGGTTGGCAACAGATATGTGGGGGCGGCGACATAATCTAGAAGAAAATCGTTAGTGCTGTGCACATATCATTCTTCACATCGAATGTATCTACGTACAGTGGACGACTGCTGAAATAATTAGTTTTTTGGTAAGTAACAGCTCGATGTTTAATTATTTTTCTATTATGCTTAAAGAGTACTGACAAAATTACACAATCTAATGTCTTACAAGTGCGCTAATGATAACATTTTTCTTTTTTAAGCAGGTTGACAACAGACATGTGGGGGCGCGATATAATTTAGAAGATAATCGCTAGAGCTGTGCACATAGCATTTTTCACACCGAATGCATCTACGTACAGTGGACGACTTCAGAAATAATTAGTTTTTTGCTAAGTAATGGCTCGATGTTTAAATATTTTTCTATTATGTTTAAAGAGTACCGACAAAATTACACAATCTGATGTCTTACGAGTGCGCTAATGATAACATTTTCTTTGTTAGCAGGTTGAACTCTGATATGTGGGAGCGGCGACATAATCTAGAAGAAAATCGCTAGTGCTGTGCACATATCATTCTTCACACCGAATGTATCTACGTACAGTGGACGACTGCAGTAATAATTAGTTCTTTGCTAAGTAACAGCTCGATGTTTAATTATTTTTATATAATGTTTTAAGAACACAGATAAAGTTACAAAATCTGGTGACTTACAAGTGCGCTAATGATAACAGTTTCTTTTGTTAGCAGGTTGACAACAGATATGTGGGGGCGGCGACATAATCTAGAAGAAAATCGCTAGTGCTGTGCACATAGCGTTCTTCACACTGAATGTATCTACCTACAGTGGACGACTGCAGGAATAATTAGTTTTTTAGTAAGTAACAGCTCGATGTTTAATTATGTTTATATTATGATTAAAGAGTACTGACAAAATTACACAATCTGGTGACTTACAAGTGCGCTAATGATAATAGTTTCTTTTGTCAGCAGGTTGACAACAGATATGTGGGAGCGGCGACATAATCTAGAAGAAAATCGCTAGTGCTGTGCACATAGCATTCTTCACACCGAATGTATCTACCTACAGTGGACGTCTTCGTGAATATTTAGTTTTTTGGTTATTAACAGCGCGATGTTGAATTGTTTTTATATTATGCTTTAAGAACATAGATAAAGTTACAAAACGTGGTGCCTTACAAGTGCACTAATGATAACAATATCTTTTGTTAGCAGGTTGGCAACAAATATGTGGGGGCGGCGACATAATCTAGAAGAAAATCGCTAGTGCTGTGCACATAGCATTCTTCACACCGAATGTATCGACGTACAGTGGACGACTGCAGAAATAATTTGTTTTTTGGTAAGTAACAGTTCGATGTTTATATTATGATTAAAGAGTACAGACAAAATTACACAATCTGATGACTTACAAGTGCGCTAATGATAACATTTTTCTTTTTTAGCAGGTTGACAACAGATATGTAGGGGCGGCGACATAATCAAGAAGAAAATCGCTAGTGCTGTGCATATAGCATTTTTCACACCGAATGTATCTACGTACAGTGGACGACTGCAGAAATAATTATTTTTTGCTAAGTAATGGCTCGATGTTTATTTTTTTTTTTTATGCTTTAAGAGTACAGACAAAATTACACAATCTGATGACTTACAAGTGCGCTAATGATAACATTTTTCTTTTTTAGCAGGTTGACAACAGATATGTGGGGGCGGCGACAGAATCTAGTAGAAAATCGCTAGTGCTGTGCACATAGCATTTTTCACACCGAATGTATCTACGTACAGTGGACGACTGCAGAAATAATTAGTTTTTTGCTACGTAATGGCTCGATGTTTATTTATTTTTATATTATGCTTTAAGAATACAGACAAAATTACACAATCTGATGACTTACGAGTGCGCTAATGATAACATTTTCTTTTGTTAGCAGGTTGGCAACAAATATGTGGGGGCGGCGACATAATCTAGAAGAAAATCGCTAGTGCTGTGCACATAGCATTCTTCACACCGAATGTATCCACCTCCAGTGGACGACTGCAGAAATAATTAGTTTTTTGGTAAGTAACAGCACAATGTTTAATGATTTTTTTATTATGCTTAAAGAGTACTGACAAAATTACACAATCTGATGACTTACAAGTGCGCTAATGATAACAATTTATTTCGTTAGCACGTTGACAACAGATATGTGGGGGCGGCAATCTAGAAGAACATCGCTAGTGCTGTGCACATAGCATTCTTCTCACCGAATGTATCTACCTACAGTGGACGTCTTCGTGAATAATTAGTTTTTTGGTTATTAACAGTGCGATGTTGAATTGTTTTTATATTATGCTTTAAGAACATAGATAAAGTTACAAAATCTGGTGCCTTACAATTGCACTAATGATAACAATATCTTTTGTTAGCAGGTTGGCAACAAATATGTGGGGGCGGCGACATAATCTAGAAGAAAATCGCTAGTGCTGTGCACATAGCATTCTTCACACCGAATGTATCCACCTACAGTGGACGACTGCAGAAATAATTAGTTTTTTGGTAAGTAACAGCACAATGTTTAATGATTTTTTTATTATGCTTAAAGAGTACTGACAAAATTACACAATCTGATGACTTACAAGTGCGCTAATGATAACATTTCATTTCGTTAGCACGTTGACAACAGATATGTGGGGGCGGCGACATAATCTAGAAAAAAATCGCTTGTGGTGTGCACATAGCATTCTTCACACTGAATGTATCTACGTACAGTGGACGACTGCAGAAATAATTACTTCGTTGCTAAGTAACAGCTCGATGTTTAATTATTTTTATATAATGCTTTAAGAACACAGATAAAGTTACAAAATCTGGTGACTTACAAGTGCGCTAATGATAACAGTTTCTTTTGTTAGCAGGTTGACAACAGATATGTGGGGGCGGCGACATAATCTAGAAGAAAATCGCTAGTGCTGTGCACATAGCATTCTTCACACCGAATGTATCTACCTACAGTGGACGACTGCGGAAATAATTAGTTTTTTGGTAAGTAACAGCACAATGTTTAATGATTTTTTTATTATGCTTAAAGAGTACTGACAAAATTACACTATCTGATGACTTGCAAGTGCGCTAATGATAACATTTTTCTTTTTTAGCCGGTTGACAACAGATACGTGGGGGCGGCGACATAATGTAGAAGAAAATCGCTAGTGCTGTGCACATAGCATTCTTCACACCGAATGTATCTACCTACAGTGGACGTCTTCGTGAATAATTAGTTTTTTGGTTATTAACAGCACGATGTTGAATTGTTTTTATATTATGCTTTAAGAACATAGATAAAGTTACAAAATCTGGTGCCTTACAAGTGCACTAATGATAACAATATCTTTTGTTAGCAGGTTGGCAACAAATATGTGGGGGCGGCGACATAATCTAGAAGAAAATCGCTAGTGCTGTGCACATAGCATTCTTCACACCGAATGTATCCACCTACAGTGGACGACTGCAGAAATAATTAGTTTTTTGGTAAGTAACAGCACAATGTTTAATGATTTTTTTATTATGCTTAAAGAGTACTGACAAAATTACACAATCTGATGACTTACAAGTGCGCTAATGATAACAATTTATTTCGTTAGCACGTTGACAACAGATATGTGGGGGCGGCAATCTAGAAGAACATCGCTAGTGCTGTGCACATAGCATTCTTCTCACCGAATGTGTCTACCTACAGTGGACGTCTTCGTGAATAATTAGTTTTTTGGTTATTAACAGCGCGATGTTGAATTGTTCTTATATTATGCTTTAAGAACATAGATAAAGTTACAAAATCTGGTGCCTTACAATTGCACTAATGATAACAATATCTTTTGTTAGCAGGTTGGCAACAAATATGTGGGGGCGGCGACATAATCTAGAAGAAAATCGCTAGTGCTGTGCACATAGCATTCTTCACACCGAATGTATCCACCTACAGTGGACGACTGCAGAAATAATTAGTTTTTTGGTAAGTAACAGCACAATGTTTAATGATTTTTTTATTATGCTTAAAGAGTACTGACAAAATTACACAATCTGATGACTAACAAGTGCGCTAATGATAACATTTCATTTCGTTAGCAGGTTGACAACAGATATGTGGGGGGGGCGACATAATCTAGAAAAAAATCGCTTGTGGTGTGCACATAGCATTCTTCACACTGAATGTATCTACGTACAGTGGACGACTGCAGAAATAATTACTTCGTTGCTAAGTAACAGCTCGATGTTTAATTATTTTTATATAATGCTTTAAGAACACAGATAAAGTTACAAAATCTGGTGACTTACAAGTGCGCTAATGATAACAGTTTCTTTTGTTAGCAGGTTGACAACAGATATGTGGGGGCGGCGACATAATCTAGAAGAAAATCGCTAGTGCTGTGCACATAGCATTCTTCACACCGAATGTATCTAGCTACAGTGGACGACTGCAGAAATAATTAGTTTTTTAGTAAGTAACAACTCGATGTTTAATTATTTTTATATTATGCTTTAAGAGTACAGACAAAATTGCACAATCTGATGACTTACAAGTGCGCTAATGATAACATTTCAATTCGTTAGCACGTTGACAACAGATATGTGGGGGCGGCGACATAATCTAGAAAAAAATCGCTTGTGCTGTGCACATAGCATTCTTCACACCGAATGTATCTACGTACAGTGAACGACTTCAGAAATAATTAGTTTTTGGTAAGTAACAGCTCGATGTTTAATTAGTTTTACAGTATGCTTAAAGAGTACGGACAAAATTACACAATCTGATGACTTACGAGTGCGCTAATGATAACATTTTCTTTGTTAGCAGGTTGACCTCACATATGTGGGAGCGGCGACATAATGTAGAAGAAAATCGCTAGTGCTGTGCACATAGCATTCTTCACACCGAATGTATCTACCTACAGTGGACGACTGCGGAAATAATTAGTTTTTTGGTAAGTAACAGCTCGATGTTTAATTAGTTTTACAGTATGCTTAAAGAGTACGGACAAAATTGCACAATCTGATGACTTACGAGTGCGCTAATGATAACATTTTCTTTGTTAGCAGGTTGACCTCAGATATGTGGGAGCGGCGACATAATGTAGAAGAAAATCGCTAGTGCTGTGCACATAGCATTCTTCACACCGAATGTATCTACTTACAGTGGACGACTGCAGAAATAATTAGTTCTTTGCTAAGTAACAGCTCAATGTTTAATTAGTTTTACAGTATGCTTAAAGAGTACGGACAAAATTGCACAATCTGATGACTTACGAGTGCGCTAATGATAACATTTTCTTTGTTAGCAGGTTGACCTCAGATATGTGGGAGCGGCGACATAATGTAGAAGAAAATCGCTAGTGCTGTGCACATAGCATTCTTCACACCGAATGTATCTACTTACAGTGGACGACTGCAGAATTAATTAGTTCTTTGCTAAGTAACAGCTCAATGTTTAATTAGTTTTACAGTATGCTTAAAGAGTACGGACAAAATTGCACAATCTGATGACTTACGAGTGCGCTAATGATAACATTTTCTTTGTTAGCAGGTTGACTTCAGATATGTGGGAGCGGCGACATAATGTAGAAGAAAATCGCTAGTGCTGTGCACATAGCATTCTTCACACCGAATGTATCTACTTACAGTGGACGACTGCAGAAATAATTAGTTCTTTGCTAAGTAACAGCTCAATGTTTAATTAGTTTTACAGTATGCTTAAAGAGTACGGACAAAATTGCACAATCTGATGACTTACGAGTGCGCTAATGATAACATTTTCTTTGTTAGCAGGTTGACCTCAGATATGTGGGAGCGGCGACATAATGTAGAAGAAAATCGCTAGTGCTGTGCACATAGCATTCTTCACACCGAATGTATGTACTTACAGTGGACGACTGCAGAATTAATTAGTTCTTTGCTAAGTAACAGCTCAATGTTTAATTAGTTTTACAGTATGCTTAAAGAGTACGGACAAAATTGCACAATCTGATGACTTACGAGTGCGCTAATGATAACATTTTCTTTGTTAGCAGGTTGACCTCAGATATGTGGGAGCGGCGACATAATGTAGAAGAAAATCGCTAGTGCTGTGCACATAGCATTCTTCACACCGAATGTATCTACTTACAGTGGACGACTGCAGAATTAATTAGTTCTTTGCTAAGTAACAGCTCAATGTTTAATTAGTTTTACAGTATGCTTAAAGAGTACGGACAAAATTGCACAATCTGATGACTTACGAGTGCGCTAATGATAACATTTTCTTTGTTAGCAGGTTGACCTCAGATATGTGGGAGCGGCGACATAATGTAGAAGAAAATCGCTAGTGCTGTGCACATAGCATTCTTCACACCGAATGTATCTACTTACAGTGGACGACTGCAGAATTAATTAGTTCTTTGCTAAGTAACAGCTCAATGTTTAATTAGTTTTACAGTATGCTTAAAGAGTACGGACAAAATTGCACAATCTGATGACTTACGAGTGCGCTAATGATAACATTTTCTTTGTTAGCAGGTTGACCTCAGATATGTGGGAGCGGCGACATAATGTAGAAGAAAATCGCTAGTGCTGTGCACATAGCATTCTTCACACCGAATGTATCTACTTACAGTGGACGACTGCAGAATTAATTAGTTCTTTGCTAAGTAACAGCTCAATGTTTAATTAGTTTTACAGTATGCTTAAAGAGTACGGACAAAATTGCACAATCTGATGACTTACGAGTCCGCTAATGATAACATTTTCTTTGTTAGCAGGTTGACCTCAGATATGTGGGAGCGGCGACATAATGTAGAAGAAAATCGCTAGTGCTGTGCACATAGCATTCTTCACACCGAATGTATCTACTTACAGTGGACGACTGCAGAATTAATTAGTTCTTTGCTAAGTAACAGCTCAATGTTTAATTAGTTTTACAGTATGCTTAAAGAGTACGGACAAAATTGCACAATCTGATGACTTACGAGTGCGCTAATGATAACATTTTCTTTGTTAGCAGGTTGACCTCAGATATGTGGGAGCGGCGACATAATGTAGAAGAAAATCGCTAGTGCTGTGCACATAGCATTCTTCACACCGAATGTATCTACTTACAGTGGACGACTGCAGAATTAATTAGTTCTTTGCTAAGTAACAGCTCAATGTTTAATTAGTTTTACAGTATGCTTAAAGAGTACGGACAAAATTGCACAATCTGATGACTTACGAGTGCGCTAATGATAACATTTTCTTTGTTAGCAGGTTGACCTCAGATATGTGGGAGCGGCGACATAATGTAGAAGAAAATCGCTAGTGGTGTGCACATAGCATTCTTCACACCGAATGTATCTACTTACAGTGGAAGACTGCAGAAATAATTAGTTCTTTGCTAAGTAACAGCTCAATGTTTAATTAGTTTTACAGTATGCTTAAAGAGTACGGACAAAATTGCACAATCTGATGACTTACGAGTGCGCTAATGATAACATTTTCTTTGTTAGCAGGTTGACCTCAGATATGTGGGAGCGGCGACATAATGTAGAAGAAAATCGCTAGTGGTGTGCTCATAGCATTCTTCACACCGAATGTATCTACTTACAGTGGACGACTGCAGAAATAATTAGTTCTTTGCTAAGTAACAGCTCAATGTTTAATTAGTTTTACAGTATGCTTAAAGAGTACGGACAAAATTGCACAATCTGATGACTTACGAGTGCGCTAATGATAACATTTTCTTTGTTAGCAGGTTGACCTCAGATATGTGGGAGCGGCGACATAATGTAGAAGAAAATCGCTAGTGCTGTGCACATAGCATTCTTCACACCGAATGTATCTACTTACAGTGGACGACTGCAGAATTAATTAGTTCTTTGCTAAGTAACAGCTTGGTGATTATTTATTTTTATATTATGCTTTAAGAATTTTGACAAAATTACACAATCTGCTGACTTACGAATGCGCTAATGATAACATTTTCTTTTGTTAGCAGGTTGACAACAGATATGTGGGGGCGGCGACATAATCTAGAAGAAAATCGCTAGTGGTGTGCACATAGCATTCTTCACACCGAATGTATCTATTTACAGTGGACGACTGCGGAAATAATTAGTTTTTTGGTAAGTAACAGCTCGATGTTTAATTAGTTTTACAGTATGCTTAAAGAGTACGGACAAAATTGCACAATCTGATGACTTACGAGTGCGCTAATGATAACATTTTCTTTGTTAGCAGGTTGACCTCAGATATGTGGGAGCGGCGACATAATGTAGAAGAAAATCGCTAGTGCTGTGCACATAGCATTCTTCACACCGAATGTATCTACTTACAGTGGACGACTGCAGAAATAATTAGTTTTTTGGTAAGTAACAGCTCGATGTTTAATTAGTTTTACAGTATGCTTAAAGAGTACGGACTGAATTGCACAATCTGATGACTTACGAGTGCGCTAATGATGACATTTCCTTTGTTAGGAGGTTGACCTCAGATATGTGGGAGCGGCGACATAATGTAGAAGAAAATCGCTAGTGCTGTGCACATAGCATTCTTCACACCGAATGTATCTACTTACAGTGGACGACTGCGGAAATAATTAGTTTTTTGGTAAGTAACAGCTCGATGTTTAATTAGTTTTACAGTATGCTTAAAGAGTACGGACTAAATTGCACAATCTGATGACTTACGAGTGCGCTAATGATAACATTTTCTTTGTTAGCAGGTTGACCTCAGATATGTGGGAGCGGCGACATAATGTAGAAGAAAATCGCTAGTGCTGTGCGCATAGCATTCTTCACACCGAATGTATCTACTTACAGTGGACGACTGCAGAATTAATTAGTTCTTTGCTAAGTAACAGCTCGGTGATTAATTATGTTTTTATTATGCTTTAAGAATTTTGACAAAATTACACAATCTGCTGACTTACGAATGCGCTAATGATAACATTTTCTTTTGTTAGCAGGTTGACAACAGATATGTGGGGGCGGCGACATAATCTAGAAGAAAATCGCTAGTGGTGTGCACATAGCATTCTTCACACCGGATGTATCTACGTACAGTGGACGACTGCAGAAATAATTAGTTCATTGCTAAGTAACAGCTCGATGTTTAATTATTTTTATATAATGCTTTAAGAACACAGATAAAGTTACAAAATCTGGTGACTTACAAGTGCGCTAATGATAACAGTTTCTTTTGTTAGCAGGTTGACAACATATATGTGGGGGCGGCGACATAATCTAGAAGAAAATCGCTAGTTCTGTGCACATAGCATTCTTCACACTGAATGTATCTACTTACAGTGGACGACTGCAGAAATAATTAGTTTTTTGGTAAGTAACAGCTCGATGTTTAATTAGTTTTACAGTATGCTTAAAGAGTTCGGGCAAAATTGCACAATCTGATGACTTACGAGTGCGCTAATGATAACATTTTCTTTGTTAGCAGGTTGACCTCAGATATGTGGGAGCGGCGACATAATGTAGAAGAAAATCGCTAGTGCTGTGCACATAGCATTCTTCACACCGAATGTATCTACCTACAGTGGACGACTGCGGAAATAATTAGTTTTTTGGTAAGTAACAGCTCGATGTTTAATTAGTTTTACAGTATGCTTAAAGAGTACGGACAAAATTGCACAATCTGATGACTTACGAGTGCGCTAATGATAACATTTTCTTTGTTAGCAGGTTGACCTCAGATATGTGGGAGCGGCGACATAATGTAGAAGAAAATCGCTAGTGCTGTGCACATAGCATTCTTCACACCGAATGTATCTACTTACAGTGGACGATTGCGGAAATAATTAGTTTTTTGGTAAGTAACAGCTCGATGTTTAATTAGTTTTACAGTATGCTTAAAGAGTACGGACAAAATTGCACAATCTGATGACTTACGAGTGCGCTAATGATAACATTTTCTTTGTTAGCAGGTTGACCTCAGATATGTGGGAGCGGCGACATAATGTAGAAGAAAATCGCTAGTGCTATGCACATAGCATTCTTCACACCGAATGTATCTACTTACAGTGGACGACTGCGGAAATAATTAGTTTTTTGGTAAGTAACAGCTCGATGTTTAATTAGTTTTACAGTATGCTTGAAGAGTACGGACAAAATTGCACAATCTGATGACTTACGAGTGCGCTAATGATAACATTTTCTTTGTTAGCAGGTTGACCTCAGATATTTGGGAGCGGCGACATAATGTAGAAGAAAATCGCTAGTGCTGTGCACATAGCATTCTTCACACCGAATGTATCTACGTACAGTGGACGACTGCAGAAATAATTAGTTCTTTGCTAAGTAACAGCTCGGTGATTAATTATTTTTATATTATGCTTTAAGAATTTTGACAAAATTACACAATCTGCTGACTTACGAATGCGCTAATGATAACATTTTCTTTTGTTAGCAGGTTGACAACAGATATGTGGGGGCGGCGACATAATCTAGAAGAAAATCGCTAGTGGTGTGCACATAGCATTCTTCACACCGAATGTATCTACGTACAGTGGACGACTGCAGAAATAATTAGTTCATTGCTAAGTAACAGCTCGATGTTTAATTATTTTTATATAATGCTTTAAGAACACAGATAAAGTTACAAAATCTGGTGACTTACAAGTGCGCTAATGATAACAGTTTCTTTTGTTAGCAGGTTGACAACAGATATGTGTGGGCGGCGACATAATCTAGAAGAAAATCGCTAGTGCTGTGCACATAGCATTCTTCACACCGAATGTATCTACTTACAGTGGACGACTGCAGAAATAATTAGTTTTTTGGTAAGTAACAGCTCGATGTTTAATTAGTTTTACAGTATGCTTAAAGAGTACGGACAAAATTGCACAATCTGATGATTACGAGTGCGCTAATGACAACATTTTCTTTGTTAGCAGGTTGACCTCAGATATGTGAGAGCGGCGACATAATGTAGAAGAAAATCGCTAGTGCTGTGCACATAGCATTCTTCACACCAAATGAATCTTCCTACAGTGGACGACTGCAGAAATAATTAGTTTTTTGGTAAGTAACAGCTCGATGTTTAATTAGTTTTACAGTATGCTTAAAGAGTACGGACAAAATTGCACAATCTGATGACTTACGAGTGCGCTAATGATAACATTTTCTTTGTTAGCAGGTTGACCTCAGATATGTGGGAGCGGCGACATAATGTAGAAGAAAATCGCTAGTGCTGTGCACTTCACACCGAATGTATCTACCTACAGTGGACGACTGCAGAAATAATTAGTTCTTTGCTAAGTAACAGCTCGGTGATTAATTATTTTTATATTATGCTTTAAGAATTTTTACAAAATTACACAATCTGCTGACTTACGAATGCGCTAATGATAACATTTTCTTTTGTTAGCAGGTTGACAACAGATATGTGGGGGCGGCGACATAATCTAGAAGAAAATCGCTAGTGGTGTGCACATAGCATTCTTCACACCGAATGTATCTATTTACAGTGGACGACTGCGGAAATAATTAGTTTTTTGGTAAGTAACAGCTCGATGTTTAATTAGTTTTACAGTATGCTTAAAGAGTACGGACAAAATTGCACAATCTGATGACTTACGAGTGCGCTAATGATAACATTTTCTTTGTTAGCAGGTTGACCTCAGATATGTGGGAGCGGCGACATAATGTAGAAGAAAATCGCTAGTGCTGTGCACATAGCATTCTTCACACCGAATGTATCTACTTACAGTGGACGACTGCAGAATTAATTAGTTCTTTGCTAAGTAACAGCTCGATGTTTAATTAGTTTTACAGTATGCTTAAAGAGTACGGACAAAATTGCACAATCTGATGACTTACGAGTGCGCTAATGATAACATTTTCTTTGTTAGCAGGTTGACCTCAGATATGTGGGAGCGGCGACATAATGTAGAAGAAAATCGCTAGTGCTGTGCACATAGCATTCTTCACACCGAATGTATCTACTTACAGTGGACGACTGCAGAAATAATTAGTTTTTTGGTAAGTAACAGCTCGATGTTTAATTAGTTTTACAGTATGCTTAAAGAGTACGGACAAAATTGCACAATCTGATGACTTACGAGTGCGCTAATGATAACATTTTCTTTGTTAGCAGGTTGACCTCAGATATGTGGGAGCGGCGACATAAGGTAGAAGAAAATCGCTAGTGCTGTGCACATAGCATTCTTCACACCGAATGTATCTACGTACAGTGGACGACTGCAGAAATAATTAGTTCATTGCTAAGTAACAGCTCGTTGTTTAATTATTTTTATATAATGCTTTAAGAACACAGATAAAGTTACAAAATCTGGTGACTTACAAGTGCGCTAATGATAACAGTTTCTTTTGTTAGCAGGTTGACAACAGATATGTGTGGGCGGCGACATAATCTAGAAGAAAATCGCTAGTGCTGTGCACATAGCATTCTTCACACCGAATGTATCTACTTACAGTGGACGACTGCAGAAATAATTAGTTCTTTGCTAAGTAACAGCTCAATGTTTAATTAGTTTTACAGTATGCTTAAAGAGTACGGACAAAATTGCACAATCTGATGACTCACGAGTGCGCTAATGATAACATTTTCTTTGTTAGCAGGTTGACCTCAGATATGTGGGAGCGGCGACATAATGTAGAAGAAAATCGCTAGTGCTGTGCACATAGCATTCTTCACACCGAATGTATCTACTTACAGTGGACGACTGCAGAAATAATTAGTTCTTTGCTAAGTAACAGCTCAATGTTTAATTAGTTTTACAGTATGCTTAAAGAGTACGGACAAAATTGCACAATCTGATGACTCACGAGTGCGCTAATGATAACATTTTCTTTGTTAGCAGGTTGACCTCAGATATGTGGGAGCGGCGACATAATGTAGAAGAAAATCGCTAGTGCTGTGCACATAGCATTCTTCACACCGAATGTATCTACTTACAGTGGACGACTGCAGAAATAATTAGTTCTTTGCTAAGTAACAGCTCAATGTTTAATTAGTTTTACAGTATGCTTAAAGAGTACGGACAAAATTGCACAATCTGATGACTCACGAGTGCGCTAATGATAACATTTTCTTTGTTAGCAGGTTGACCTCAGATATGTGGGAGCGGCGACATAATGTAGAAGAAAATCGCTAGTGCTGTGCACATAGCATTCTTCACACCGAATGTATCTACTTACAGTGGACGACTGCAGAAATAATTAGTTCTTTGCTAAGTAACAGCTCAATGTTTAATTAGTTTTACAGTATGCTTAAAGAGTACGGACAAAATTGCACAATCTGATGACTCACGAGTGCGCTAATGATAACATTTTCTTTGTTAGCAGGTTGACCTCAGATATGTGGGAGCGGCGACATAATGTAGAAGAAAATCGCTAGTGCTGTGCACATAGCATTCTTCACACCGAATGTATCTACTTACAGTGGACGACTGCAGAAATAATTAGTTCTTTGCTAAGTAACAGCTCAATGTTTAATTAGTTTTACAGTATGCTTAAAGAGTACGGACAAAATTGCACAATGTGATGACTCACGAGTGCGCTAATGATAACATTTTCTTTGTTAGCAGGTTGACAACAGATATGTGTGGGCGGCGACGTAATGTAGAAGAAAATCGCTAGTGCTGTGCACATAGCATTCTTCACACCGAATGTATCTACTTACAGTGGACGACTGCAGAAATAATTAGTTCTTTGCTAAGTAACAGCTCAATGTTTAATTAGTTTTACAGTATGCTTAAAGAGTACGGACAAAATTGCACAATCTGATGACTCACGAGTGCGCTAATGATAACATTTTCTTTGTTAGCAGGTTGACCTCAGATATGTGGGAGCGGCGACATAATGTAGAAGAAAATCGCTAGTGCTGTGCACATAGCATTCTTCACACCGAATGTATCTACTTACAGTGGACGACTGCAGAAATAATTAGTTCTTTGCTAAGTAACAGCTCAATGTTTAATTAGTTTTACAGTATGCTTAAAGAGTGCGGACAAAATTGCACAATCTGATGACTCACGAGTGCGCTAATGATAACATTTTCTTTGTTAGCAGGTTGACAACAGATATGTGTGGGCGGCGACGTAATGTAGAAGAAAATCGCTAGTGCTGTGCACATAGCATTCTTCACACCGAATGTATCTACTTACAGTGGACGACTGCAGAAATAATTAGTTCTTTGCTAAGTAACAGCTCAATGTTTAATTAGTTTTACAGTATGCTTAAAGAGTACGGACAAAATTGCACAATCTGATGACTCACGAGTGCGCTAATGATAACATTTTCTTTGTAAGCAGGTTGACCTCAGATATGTGGGAGCGGCGACATAATGTAGAAGAAAATCGCTAGTGCTGTGCACATAGCATTCTTCACACCGAATGTATCTACCTACAGTGGACGACTGCGGAAATAATTAGTTTTTTGGTAAGTAACAGCTCGATGTTTAATTAGTTTTACAGTATGCTTAAAGAGTACGGACAAAATTGCACAATCTGATGACTTACGAGTGCGCTAATGATAACATTTTCTTTGTTAGCAGGTTGACAACAGATATGTGTGGGCGGCGACATAATCTAGAAGAAAATCGCTAGTGCTGTGCACATAGTATTCTTCACACCGAATGTATCTACCTACAGTGGACGACTGCGGAAATAATTAGTTTTTTGGTAAGTAACAGCTCGATGTTTAATTAGTTTTACAGTATGCTTAAAGAGTACGGACAAAATTGCACAATCTGATGACTTACGAGTGCGCTAATGATAACATTTTCTTTGTTAGCAGGTTGACAACAGATATGTGTGGGCGGCGACATAATCTAGAAGAAAATCGCTAGTGCTGTGCACATAGCATTCTTTACACCGAATGTATCTACCTACAGTGGACGACTGCGGAAATAATTAGTTTTTTGGGAAGTAACAGCTCGATGTTTAATTAGTTTTACAGTATGCTTAAAGAGTACGGACAAAATTGCACAATCTGATGACTTACGAGTGCGCTAATGATAACATTTTCTTTGTTAGCAGGTTGACCTCAGATATGTGGGAGCGGCGACATAATGTAGAAGAAAATCGCTAGTGCTGTGCACATAGCATTCTTCACACCGAATGTATCTACTTACAGTGGACGACTGCAGAAATAATTAGTTCTTTGCTAAGTAACAGCTCAATGTTTAATTAGTTTTACAGTATGCTTAAAGAGTACGGACAAAATTGCACAATCTGATGACTCACGAGTGCGCTAATGATAACATTTTCTTTGTTAGCAGGTTGACAACAGATATGTGTGGGCGGCGACATAATGTAGAAGAAAATCGCTAGTGCTGTGCACATAGCATTCTTCACACCGAATGTATCTACTTACAGTGGACGACTGCAGAAATAATTAGTTCTTTGCTAAGTAACAGCTCAATGTTTAATTAGTTTTACAGTATGCTTAAAGAGTACGGACAAAATTGCACAATCTGATGACTCACGAGTGCGCTAATGATAACATTTTCTTTGTTAGCAGGTTGACAACAGATATGTGTGGGCGGCGACATAATGTAGAAGAAAATCGCTAGTGCTGTGCACATAGCATTCTTCACACCGAATGTATCTACTTACAGTGGACGACTGCAGAAATAATTAGTTCTTTGCTAAGTAACAGCTCAATGTTTAATTAGTTTTACAGTATGCTTAAAGAGTACGGACAAAATTGCACAATCTGATGACTCACGAGTGCGCTAATGATAACATTTTCTTTGTTAGCAGGTTGACCTCAGATATGTGGGAGCGGCGACATAATGTAGAAGAAAATCGCTAGTGCTGTGCACATAGCATTCTTCACACCGAATGTATCTACTTACAGTGGACGACTGCAGAAATAATTAGTTCTTTGCTAAGTAACAGCTCAATGTTTAATTAGTTTTACAGTATGCTTAAAGAGTGCGGACAAAATTGCACAATCTGATGACTCACGAGTGCGCTAATGATAACATTTTCTTTGTTAGCAGGTTGACAACAGATATGTGTGGGCGGCGACGTAATGTAGAAGAAAATCGCTAGTGCTGTGCACATAGCATTCTTCACACCGAATGTATCTACTTACAGTGGACGACTGCAGAAATAATTAGTTCTTTGCTAAGTAACAGCTCAATGTTTAATTAGTTTTACAGTATGCTTAAAGAGTACGGACAAAATTGCACAATCTGATGACTCACGAGTGCGCTAATGATAACATTTTCTTTGTTAGCAGGTTGACAACAGATATGTGTGGGCGGCGACATAATGTAGAAGAAAATCGCTAGTGCTGTGCACATAGCATTCTTCACACCGAATGTATCTACTTACAGTGGACGACTGCAGAAATAATTAGTTCTTTGCTAAGTAACAGCTCAATGTTTAATTAGTTTTACAGTATGCTTAAAGAGTACGGACAAAATTGCACAATCTGATGACTCACGAGTGCGCTAATGATAACATTTTCTTTGTTAGCAGGTTGGCAACAGATATGTGTGGGCGGCGACGTAATGTAGAAGAAAATCGCTAGTGCTGTGCACATAGCATTCTTCACACCGAATGTATCTACTTACAGTGGACGACTGCAGAAATAATTAGTTCTTTGCTAAGTAACAGCTCAATGTTTAATTAGTTTTACAGTATGCTTAAAGAGTACGGACAAAATTGCACAATCTGATGACTCACGAGTGCGCTAATGATAACATTTTCTTTGTTAGCAGGTTGACAACAGATATGTGTGGGCGGCGACATAATGTAGAAGAAAATCGCTAGTGCTGTGCACATAGCATTCTTCACACCGAATGTATCTACTTACAGTGGACGACTGCAGAAATAATTAGTTCTTTGCTAAGTAACAGCTCAATGTTTAATTAGTTTTACAGTATGCTTAAAGAGTACGGACAAAATTGCACAATCTGATGACTCACGAGTGCGCTAATGATAACATTTTCTTTGTTAGCAGGTTGACAACAGATATGTGTGGGCGGCGACATAATGTAGAAGAAAATCGCTAGTGCTGTGCACATAGCATTCTTCACACCGAATGTATCTACTTACAGTGGACGACTGCAGAAATAATTAGTTCTTTGCTAAGTAACAGCTCAATGTTTAATTAGTTTTACAGTATGCTTAAAGAGTACGGACAAAATTGCACAATCTGATGACTCACGAGTGCGCTAATGATAACATTTTCTTTGTTAGCAGGTTGACAACAGATATGTGTGGGCGGCGACATAATGTAGAAGAAAATCGCTAGTGCTGTGCACATAGCATTCTTCACACCGAATGTATCTACTTACAGTGGACGACTGCAGAAATAATTAGTTCTTTGCTAAGTAACAGCTCAATGTTTAATTAGTTTTACAGTATGCTTAAAGAGTACGGACAAAATTGCACAATCTGATGACTCACGAGTGCGCTAATGATAACATTTTCTTTGTTAGCAGGTTGACAACAGATATGTGTGGGCGGCGACATAATGTAGAAGAAAATCGCTAGTGCTGTGCACATAGCATTCTTCACACCGAATGTATCTACTTACAGTGGACGACTGCAGAAATAATTAGTTTTTTGGTAAGTAACAGCTCGATGTTTAATTAGTTTTACAGTATTCTTAAAGAGTACGGACAAAATTGCACAATCTGATGACTTACGAGTGCGCTAATGATAACATTTTCTTTGTTAGCAGGTTGACCTCAGATATGTGGGAGCGGCGACATAATGTAGAAGAAAATCGCTAGTGCTGTGCACATAGCATTCTTCACACCGAATGTATCTACTTACAGTGGACGACTGCAGAAATAATTAGTTCTTTGCTAAGTAACAGCTCAATGTTTAATTAGTTTTACAGTATGCTTAAAGAGTACGGACAAAATTGCACAATCTGATGACTCACGAGTGCGCTAATGATAACATTTTCTTTGTTAGCAGGTTGACAACAGATATGTGTGGGCGGCGACATAATGTAGAAGAAAATCGCTAGTACTGTGCACATAGCATTCTTCACACCGAATGTATCTACTTACAGTGGACGACTGCAGAAATAATTAGTTCTTTGCTAAGTAACAGCTCAATGTTTAATTAGTTTTACAGTATGCTTAAAGAGTACGGACAAAATTGCACAATCTGATGACTTACGAGTGCGCTAATGATAACATTTTCTTTGTTAGCAGGTTGACCTCAGATATGTGTGGGCGGCGACATAATGTAGAAGAAAATCGCTAGTGCTGTGCACATAGCATTCTTCACACCGAATGTATCTACTTACAGTGGACGACTGCAGAAATAATTAGTTCTTTGCTAAGTAACAGCTCAATGTTTAATTAGTTTTACAGTATGCTTAAAGAGTACGGACAAAATTGCACAATCTGATGACTCACGAGTGCGCTAATGATAACATTTTCTTTGTTAGCAGGTTGACAACAGATATGTGTGGGCGGCGACATAATGTAGAAGATAATCGCTAGGGCTGTGCACATAGCATTCTTCACACCGAATGTATCTACTTACAGTGGACGACTGCAGAAATAATTAGTTCTTTGCTAAGTAACAGCTCAATGTTTAATTAGTTTTACAGTATGCTTAAAGAGTACGGACAAAATTGCACAATCTGATGACTCACGAGTGCGCTAATGATAACATTTTCTTTGTTAGCAGGTTGACAACAGATATGTGTGGGCGGCGACATAATGTAGAAGAAAATCGCTAGTGCTGTGCACATAGCATTCTTCACACCGAATGTATCTACTTACAGTGGACGACTGCAGAAATAATTAGTTTTTTGGTAAGTAACAGCTCGATGTTTAATTAGTTTTACAGTATTCTTAAAGAGTACGGACAAAATTGCACAATCTGATGACTTACGAGTGCGCTAATGATAACATTTTCTTTGTTAGCAGGTTGACCTCAGATATGTGGGAACGGCGACATAATGTAGAAGAAAATCGCTAGTGCTGTGCACATAGCATTCTTCACACCGAATGTATCTACTTACAGTGGACGACTGCAGAAATAATTAGTTCTTTGCTAAGTAACAGCTCAATGTTTAATTAGTTTTACAGTATGCTTAAAGAGTACGGACAAAATTGCACAATCTGATGACTTACGAGTGCGCTAATGATAACATTTTCTTTGTTAGCAGGTTGACCTCAGATATGTGTGGGCGGCGACATAATGTAGAAGAAAATCGCTAGTGCTGTGCACATAGCATTCTTCACACCGAATGTATCTACTTACAGTGGACGACTGCAGAAATAATTAGTTCTTTGCTAAGTAACAGCTCAATGTTTAATTAGTTTTACAGTATGCTTAAAGAGTACGGACAAAATTGCACAATCTGATGACTCACGAGTGCGCTAATGATAACATTTTCTTTGTTAGCAGGTTGACAACAGATATGTGTGGGCGGCGACATAATGTAGAAGAAAATCGCTAGTGCTGTGCACATAGCATTCTTCACACCGAATGTATCTACTTACAGTGGACGACTGCAGAAATAATTAGTTCTTTGCTAAGTAACAGCTCAATGTTTAATTAGTTTTACAGTATGCTTAAAGAGTACGGACAAAATTGCACAATCTGATGACTCACGAGTGCGCTAATGATAACATTTTCTTTGTAAGCAGGTTGACCTCAGATATGTGGGAGCGGCGACATAATGTAGAAGAAAATCGCTAGTGCTGTGCACATAGCATTCTTCACACCGAATGTATCTACCTACAGTGGACGACTGCGGAAATAATTAGTTTTTTGGTAAGTAACAGCTCGATGTTTAATTAGTTTTACAGTATGCTTAAAGAGTACGGACAAAATTGCACAATCTGATGACTTACGAGTGCGCTAATGATAACATTTTCTTTGTTAGCAGGTTGACCTCAGATATGTGTGGGCGGCGACATAATCTAGAAGAAAATCGCTAGTGCTGTGCACATAGCATTCTTCACACCGAATGTATCTACCTACAGTGGACGACTGCGGAAATAATTAGTTTTTTGGTAAGTAACAGCTCGATGTTTAATTAGTTTTACAGTATTCTTAAAGAGTACGGACAAAATTGCACAATCTGATGACTCACGAGTGCGCTAATGATAACATTTTCTTTGTTAGCAGGTTGACAACAGATATGTGTGGGCGGCGACATAATGTAGAAGAAAATCGCTAGTGCTGTGCACATAGCATTCTTCACACCGAATGTATCTACTTACAGTGGACGACTGCAGAAATAATTAGTTCTTTGCTAAGTAACAGCTCAATGTTTAATTAGTTTTACAGTATGCTTAAAGAGTACGGACAAAATTGCACAATCTGATGACTCACGAGTGCGCTAATGGTAACATTTTCTTTGTTAGCAGGTTGACAACAGATATGTGTGGGCGGCGACATAATGTAGAAGAAAATCGCTAGTGCTGTGCACATAGCATTCTTCACACCGAATGTATCTACTTACAGTGGACGACTGCAGAAATAATTAGTTCTTTGCTAAGTAACAGCTCAATGTTTAATTAGTTTTACAGTATGCTTAAAGAGTACGGACAAAATTGCACAATCTGATGACTCACGAGTGCGCTAATGATAACATTTTCTTTGTTAGCAGGTTGACAACAGATATGTGTGGGCGGCGACATAATGTAGAAGAAAATCGCTAGTGCTGTGCACATAGCATTCTTCACACCGAATGTATCTACTTACAGTGGACGACTGCAGAAATAATTAGTTCTTTGCTAAGTAACAGCTCAATGTTTAATTAGTTTTACAGTATGCTTAAAGAGTACGGACAAAATTGCACTATCTGATGACTCACGAGTGCGCTAATGATAACATTTTCTTTGTTAGCAGGTTGACAACAGATATGTGTGGGCGGCGACATAATGTAGAAGAAAATCGCTAGTGCTGTGCACATAGCATTCTTCACACCGAATGTATCTACTTACAGTGGACGACTGCAGAAATAATTAGTTCTTTGCTAAGTAACAGCTCAATGTTTAATTAGTTTTACAGTATGCTTAAAGAGTACGGACAAAATTGCACAATCTGATGACTCACGAGTGCGCTAATGATAACATTTTCTTTGTTAGCAGGTTGACAACAGATATGTGTGGGCGGCGACATAATGTAGAAGAAAATCGCTAGTGCTGTGCACATAGCATTCTTCACACCGAATGTATCTACTTACAGTGGACGACTGCAGAAATAATTAGTTCTTTGCTAAGTAACAGCTCAATGTTTAATTAGTTTTACAGTATGCTTAAAGAGTACGGACAAAATTGCACAATCTGATGACTCACGAGTGCGCTAATGATAACATTTTCTTTGTTAGCAGGTTGACAACAGATATGTGTGGGCGGCGACATAATGTAGAAGAAAATCGCTAGTGCTGTGCACATAGCATTCTTCACACCGAATGTATCTACTTACAGTGGACGACTGCAGAAATAATTAGTTCTTTGCTAAGTAACAGCTCAATGTTTAATTAGTTTTACAGTATGCTTAAAGAGTACGGACAAAATTGCACAATCTGATGACTCACGAGTTCGCAAATGATAACATTTTCTTTGTTAGCAGGTTGACAACAGATATGTGTGGGCGGCGACATAATGTAGAAGAAAATCGCTAGTGCTGTGCACATAGCATTCTTCACACCGAATGTATCTACTTACAGTGGACGACTGCAGAAATAATTAGTTCTTTGCTAAGTAACAGCTCAATGTTTAATTAGTTTTACAGTATGCTTAAAGAGTACGGACAAAATTGCACAATCTGATGACTCACGAGTGCGCTAATGATAACATTTTCTTTGTTAGCAGGTTGACAACAGATATGTGTGGGCGGCGACATAATGTAGAAGAAAATCGCTAGTGCTGTGCACATAGCATTCTTCACACCGAATGTATCTACTTACAGTGGACGACTGCAGAAATAATTAGTTCTTTGCTAAGTAACAGCTCAATGTTTAATTAGTTTTACAGTATGCTTAAAGAGTACGGACAAAATTGCACAATCTGATGACTCACGAGTGCGCTAATGATAACATTTTCTTTGTTAGCAGGTTGACAACAGATATGTGTGGGCGGCGACATAATGTAGAAGAAAATCGCTAGTGCTGTGCACATAGCATTCTTCACACCGAATGTATCTACTTACAGTGGACGACTGCAGAAATAATTAGTTCTTTGCTAAGTAACAGCTCAATGTTTAATTAGTTTTACAGTATGCTTAAAGAGTACGGACAAAATTGCACAATCTGATGACTCACGAGTGCGCTAATGATAACATTTTCTTTGTTAGCAGGTTGACAACAGATATGTGTGGGCGGCGACATAGTGTAGAAGAAAATCGCTAGTGCTGTGCACATAGCATTCTTCACACCGAATGTATCTACCTACAGTGGACGACTGCAGAAATAATTAGTTCTTTGCTAAGTAACAGCTCAATGTTTAATTAGTTTTACAGTATGCTTAAAGAGTACGGACAAAATTGCACAATCTGATGACTCACGAGTGCGCTAATGATAACATTTTCTTTGTTAGCAGGTTGACAACAGATATGTGTGGGCGGCGACATAATGTAGAAGAAAATCGCTAGTGCTGTGCACATAGCATTCTTCACACCGAATGTATCTACTTACAGTGGACGACTGCAGAAATAATTAGTTCTTTGCTAAGTAACAGCTCAATGTTTAATTAGTTTTACAGTATGCTTAAAGAGTACGGACAAAATTGCACAATCTGATGACTCACGAGTGCGCTAATGATAACATTTTCTTTGTTAGCAGGTTGACAACAGATATGTGTGGGCGGCGACATAATGTAGAAGAAAATCGCTAGTGCTGTGCACATAGCATTCTTCACACCGAATGTATCTACTTACAGTGGACGACTGCAGAAATAATTAGTTCTTTGCTAAGTAACAGCTCAATGTTTAATTAGTTTTACAGTATGCTTAAAGAGTACGGACAAAATTGCACAATCTGATGACTCACGAGTGCGCTAATGATAACATTTTCTTTGTTAGCAGGTTGACAACAGATATGTGTGGGCGGCGACATAATGTAGAAGAAAATCGCTAGTGCTGTGCACATAGCATTCTTCACACCGAATGTATCTACTTACAGTGGACGACTGCAGAAATAATTAGTTCTTTGCTAAGTAACAGCTCAATGTTTAATTAGTTTTACAGTATGCTTAAAGAGTACGGACAAAATTGCACAATCTGATGACTCACGAGTGCGCTAATGATAACATTTTCTTTGTTAGCAGGTTGACAACAGATATGTGTGGGCGGCGACATAATGTAGAAGAAAATCGCTAGTGCTGTGCACATAGCATTCTTCACACCGAATGTATCTACTTACAGTGGACGACTGCAGAAATAATTAGTTCTTTGCTAAGTAACAGCTCAATGTTTAATTAGTTTTACAGTATGCTTAAAGAGTACGGACAAAATTGCACAATCTGATGACTCACGAGTGCGCTAATGATAACATTTTCTTTGTTAGCAGGTTGACAACAGATATGTGTGGGCGGCGACATAATGTAGAAGAAAATCGCTAGTGCTGTGCACATAGCATTCTTCACACCGAATGTATCTACTTACAGTGGACGACTGCAGAAATAATTAGTTCTTTGCTAAGTAACAGCTCAATGTTTAATTAGTTTTACAGTATGCTTAAAGAGTACGGACAAAATTGCACAATCTGATGACTCACGAGTGCGCTAATGATAACATTTTCTTTGTTAGCAGGTTGACAACAGATATGTGTGGGCGGCGACATAATGTAGAAGAAAATCGCTAGTGCTGTGCACATAGCATTCTTCACACCGAATGTATCTACTTACAGTGGACGACTGCAGAAATAATTAGTTCTTTGCTAAGTAACAGCTCAATGTTTAATTAGTTTTACAGTATGCTTAAAGAGTACGGACAAAATTGCACAATCTGATGACTCACGAGTGCGCTAATGATAACATTTTCTTTGTTAGCAAGTTGACAACAGATATGTGTGGGCGGCGACATAATGTAGAAGAAAATCGCTAGTGCTGTGCACATAGCATTCTTCACACCGAATGTATCTACTTACAGTGGACGACTGCAGAAATAATTAGTTCTTTGCTAAGTAACAGCTCAATGTTTAATTAGTTTTACAGTATACTTAAAGAGTACGGACAAAATTGCACAATCTGATGACTCACGAGTGCGCTAATGATAACATTTTCTTTGTTAGCAGGTTGACAACAGATATGTGTGGGCGGCGACATAATGTAGAAGAAAATCGCTAGTGCTGTGCACATAGCATTCTTCACACCGAATGTATCTACTTACAGTGGACGACTGCAGAAATAATTAGTTCTTTGCTAAGTAACAGCTCAATGTTTAATTAGTTTTACAGTATGCTTAAAGAGTACGGACAAAATTGCACAATCTGATGACTCACGAGTGCGCTAATGATAACATTTTCATTGTTAGCAGGTTGACAACAGATATGTGTGGGCGGCGACATAATGTAGAAGAAAATCGCTAGTGCTGTGCACATAGCATTCTTCACACCGAATGTATCTACTTACAGTGGACGACTGCAGAAATAATTAGTTCTTTGCTAAGTAACAGCTCAATGTTTAATTAGTTTTACAGTATGCTTAAAGAGTACGGACAAAATTGCACAATCTGATGACTCACGAGTGCGCTAATGATAACATTTTCTTTGTTAGCAGGTTGACAACAGATATGTGTGGGCGGCGACATAATGTAGAAGAAAATCGCTAGTGCTGTGCACATAGCATTCTTCACACCGAATGTATCTACTTACAGTGGACGACTGCAGAAATAATTAGTTCTTTGCTAAGTAACAGCTCAATGTTTAATTAGTTTTACAGTATGCTTAAAGAGTACGGACAAAATTGCACAATCTGATGACTCACGAGTGCGCTAATGATAACATTTTCTTTGTTAGCAGGTTGACAACAGATATGTGTGGGCGGCGACATAATGTAGAAGAAAATCGCTAGTGCTGTGCACATAGCATTCTTCACACCGAATGTATCTACTTACAGTGGACGACTGCAGAAATAATTAGTTCTTTGCTAAGTAACAGCTCAATGTTTAATTAGTTTTACAGTATGCTTAAAGAGTACGGACAGAATTGCACAATCTGATGACTCACGAGTGCGCTAATGATAACATTTTCTTTGTTAGCAGGTTGACAACAGATATGTGTGGGCGGCGACATAATGTAGAAGAAAATCGCTAGTGCTGTGCACATAGCATTCTTCACACCGAATGTATCTACTTACAGTGGACGACTGCAGAAATAATTAGTTCTTTGCTAAGTAACAGCTCAATGTTTAATTAGTTTTACAGTATGCTTAAAGAGTACGGACAAAATTGCACAATCTGATGACTCACGAGTGCGCTAATGATAACATTTTCTTTGTTAGCAGGTTGACAACAGATATGTGTGGGCGGCGACATAATGTAGAAGAAAATCGCTAGTGCTGTGCACATAGCATTCTTCACACCGAATGTATCTACTTACAGTGGACGACTGCAGAAATAATTAGTTCTTTGCTAAGTAACAGCTCAATGTTTAATTAGTTTTACAGTATGCTTAAAGAGTACGGACAAAATTGCACAATCTGATGACTCACGAGTGCGCTAATGATAACATTTTCTTTGTTAGCAGGTTGACAACAGATATGTGTGGGCGGCGACATAATGTAGAAGAAAATCGCTAGTGCTGTGCACATAGCATTCTTCACACCGAATGTATCTACTTACAGTGGACGACTGCAGAAATAATTAGTTCTTTGCTAAGTAACAGCTCAATGTTTAATTAGTTTTACAGTATGCTTAAAGAGTACGGACAAAATTGCACAATCTGATGACTCACGAGTGCGCTAATGATAACATTTTCTTTGTTAGCAGGTTGACAACAGATATGTGTGGGCGGCGACATAATGTAGAAGAAAATCGCTAGTGCTGTGCACATAGCATTCTTCACACCGAATGTATCTACTTACAGTGGACGACTGCAGAAATAATTAGTTCTTTGCTAAGTAACAGCTCAATGTTTAATTAGTTTTACAGTATGCTTAAAGAGTACGGACAAAATTGCACAATCTGATGACTCACGAGTGCGCTAATGATAACATTTTCTTTGTTAGCAGGTTGACAACAGATATGTGTGGGCGGCGACATAATGTAGAAGAAAATCGCTAGTGCTGTGCACATAGCATTCTTCACACCGAATGTATCTACTTACAGTGGACGACTGCAGAAATAATTAGTTCTTTGCTAAGTAACAGCTCAATGTTTAATTAGTTTTACAGTATGCTTAAAGAGTACGGACAAAATTGCACAATCTGATGACTCACGAGTGCGCTAATGATAACATTTTCTTTGTTAGCAGGTTGACAACAGATATGTGTGGGCGGCGACATAATGTAGAAGAAAATCGCTAGTGCTGTGCACATAGCATTCTTCACACCGAATGTATCTACTTACAGTGGACGACTG
The DNA here is from genome assembly GCF_023864345.2 of Schistocerca serialis cubense. Classification (NCBI taxonomy): domain Eukaryota; kingdom Metazoa; phylum Arthropoda; class Insecta; order Orthoptera; family Acrididae; genus Schistocerca; species Schistocerca serialis. The sequence goes on along the minus strand of NC_064646.1, from coordinate 466,235,666 downwards.
CAGAAATAATTAGTTCTTTGCTAAGTAACAGCTCAATGTTTAATTAGTTTTACAGTATGCTTAAAGAGTACGGACAAAATTGCACAATCTGATGACTCACGAGTGCGCTAATGATAACATTTTCTTTGTTAGCAGGTTGACAACAGATATGTGTGGGCGGCGACATAATGTAGAAGAAAATCGCTAGTGCTGTGCACATAGCATTCTTCACACCGAATGTATCTACTTACAGTGGACGACTGCAGAAATAATTAGTTCTTTGCTAAGTAACAGCTCAATGTTTAATTACTTTTACAGTATGCTTAAAGAGTACGGACAAAATTGCACAATCTGATGACTCACGAGTGCGCTAATGATAACATTTTCTTTGTTAGCAAGTTGACAACAGATATGTGTGGGCGGCGACATAATGTAGAAGAAAATCGCTAGTGCTGTGCACATAGCATTCTTCACACCGAATGTATCTACTTACAGTGGACGACTGCAGAAATAATTAGTTCTTTGCTAAGTAACAGCTCAATGTTTAATTAGTTTTACAGTATGCTTAAAGAGTACGGACAAAATTGCACAATCTGATGACTCACGAGTGCGCTAATGATAACATTTTCTTTGTTAGCAGGTTGACAACAGATATGTGGGAGCGGCGACATAATGTAGAAGAAAATCGCTAGTGCTGTGCACATAGCATTCTTCACACCGAATGTATCTACTTACAGTGGACGACTGCAGAAATAATTAGTTCTTTGCTAAGTAACAGCTCAATGTTTAATTAGTTTTACAGTATGCTTAAAGAGTACGGACAAAATTGCACAATCTGATGACTCACGAGTGCGCTAATGATAACATTTTCTTTGTTAGCAAGTTGACAACAGATATGTGTGGGCGGCGACATAATGTAGAAGAAAATCGCTAGTGCTGTGCACATAGCATTCTTCACAACGAATGTATCTACTTACAGTGGACGACTGCAGAAATAATTAGTTCTTTGCTAAGTAACAGCTCAATGTTTAATTAGTTTTACAGTATGCTTAAAGAGTACGGACAAAATTGCACAATCTGATGACTCACGAGTGCGCTAATGATAACATTTTCTTTGTTAGCAGGTTGACAACATATATGTGTGGGCGGCGACATAATGTAGAAGAAAATCGCTAGTGCTGTGCACATAGCATTCTTCACACCGAATGTATCTACTTACAGTGGACGACTGCAGAAATAATTAGTTCTTTGCTAAGTAACAGCTCAATGTTTAATTAGTTTTACAGTATGCTTAAAGAGTACGGACAAAATTGCACAATCTGATGACTCACGAGTGCGCTAATGATAACATTTTCTTTGTTAGCAGGTTGACAACAGATATGTGTGGGCGGCGACATAATGTAGAAGAAAATCGCTAGTGCTGTGCACATAGCATTCTTCACACCGAATGTATCTACTTACAGTGGACGACTGCAGAAATAATTAGTTCTTTGCTAAGTAACAGCTCAATGTTTAATTAGTTTTACAGTATGCTTAAAGAGTACGGACAAAATTGCACAATCTGATGACTCACGAGTGCGCTAATGATAACATTTTCTTTGTTAGCAGGTTGACAACAGATATGTGTGGGCGGCGACATAATGTAGAAGAAAATCGCTAGTGCTGTGCACATAGCATTCTTCACACCGAATGTATCTACTTACAGTGGACGACTGCAGAAATAATTAGTTCTTTGCTAAGTAACAGCTCAATGTTTAATTAGTTTTACAGTATGCTTAAAGAGTACGGACAAAATTGCACAATCTGATGACTCACGAGTGCGCTAATGATAACATTTTCTTTGTTAGCAGGTTGACAACAGATATGTGTGGGCGGCGACATAATGTAGAAGAAAATCGCTAGTGCTGTGCACATAGCATTCTTCACACCGAATGTATCTACTTACAGTGGACGACTGCAGAAATAATTAGTTCTTTGCTAAGTAACAGCTCAATGTTTAATTAGTTTTACAGTATGCTTAAAGAGTACGGACAAAATTGCACAATCTGATGACTCACGAGTGCGCTAATGATAACATTTTCTTTGTTAGCAAGTTGACAACAGATATGTGTGGGCGGCGACATAATGTAGAAGAAAATCGCTAGTGCTGTGCACATAGCATTCTTCACACCGAATGTATCTACTTACAGTGGACGACTGCAGAAATAATTAGTTCTTTGCTAAGTAACAGCTCAATGTTTAATTAGTTTTACAGTATGCTTAAAGAGTACGGACAAAATTGCACAATCTGATGACTCACGAGTGCGCTAATGATAACATTTTCTTTGTTAGCAGGTTGACAACAGATATGTGTGGGCGGCGACATAATGTAGAAGAAAATCGCTAGTGCTGTGCACATAGCATTCTTCACACCGAATGTATCTACTTACAGTGGACGACTGCAGAAATAATTAGTTCTTTGCTAAGTAACAGCTCAATGTTTAATTAGTTTTACAGTATGCTTAAAGAGTACGGACAAAATTGCACAATCTGATGACTCACGAGTGCGCTAATGATAACATTTTCTTTGTTAGCAGGTTGACAACAGATATGTGTGGGCGGCGACATAATGTAGAAGAAAATCGCTAGTGCTGTGCACATAGCATTCTTCACACCGAATGTATCTACTTACAGTGGACGACTGCAGAAATAATTAGTTCTTTGCTAAGTAACAGCTCAATGTTTAATTAGTTTTACAGTATGCTTAAAGAGTACGGACAAAATTGCACAATCTGATGACTCACGAGTGCGCTAATGATAACATTTTCTTTGTTAGCAGGTTGACAACAGATATGTGTGGGCGGCGACATAATGTAGAAGAAAATCGCTAGTGCTGTGCACATAGCATTCTTCACACCGAATGTATCTACTTACAGTGGACGACTGCAGAAATAATTAGTTCTTTGCTAAGTAACAGCTCAATGTTTAATTAGTTTTACAGTATGCTTAAAGAGTACGGACAAAATTGCACAATCTGATGACTCACGAGTGCGCTAATGATAACATTTTCTTTGTTAGCAGGTTGACAACAGATATGTGTGGGCGGCGACATAATGTAGAAGAAAATCGCTAGTGCTGTGCACATAGCATTCTTCACACCGAATGTATCTACTTACAGTGGACGACTGCAGAAATAATTAGTTCTTTGCTAAGTAACAGCTCAATGTTTAATTAGTTTTACAGTATGCTTAAAGAGTACGGACAAAATTGCACAATCTGATGACTCACGAGTGCGCTAATGATAACATTTTCTTTGTTAGCAGGTTGACAACAGATATGTGTGGGCGGCGACATAATGTAGAAGAAAATCGCTAGTGCTGTGCACATAGCATTCTTCACACCGAATGTATCTACTTACAGTGGACGACTGCAGAAATAATTAGTTCTTTGCTAAGTAACAGCTCAATGTTTAATTAGTTTTACAGTATGCTTAAAGAGTACGGACAAAATTGCACAATCTGATGACTCACGAGTGCGCTAATGATAACATTTTCTTTGTTAGCAGGTTGACAACAGATATGTGTGGGCGGCGACATAATGTAGAAGAAAATCGCTAGTGCTGTGCACATAGCATTCTTCACACCGAATGTATCTACTTACAGTGGACGACTGCAGAAATAATTAGTTCTTTGCTAAGTAACAGCTCAATGTTTAATTAGTTTTACAGTATGCTTAAAGAGTACGGACAAAATTGCACAATCTGATGACTCACGAGTGCGCTAATGATAACATTTTCTTTGTTAGCAGGTTGACAACATATATGTGGGAGCGGCGACATAATGTAGAAGAAAATCGCTAGTGCTGTGCACATAGCATTCTTCACACCGAATGTATCTACTTACAGTGGACGACTGCAGAAATAATTAGTTCTTTGCTAAGTAACAGCTCAATGTTTAATTAGTTTTACAGTATGCTTAAAGAGTACGGACAAAATTGCACAATCTGATGACTCACGAGTGCGCTAATGATAACATTTTCTTTGTTAGCAGGTTGACAACAGATATGTGTGGGCGGCGACATAATGTAGAAGAAAATCGCTAGTGCTGTGCACATAGCATTCTTCACACCGAATGTATCTACTTACAGTGGACGACTGCAGAAATAATTAGTTCTTTGCTAAGTAACAGCTCAATGTTTAATTAGTTTTACAGTATGCTTAAAGAGTACGGACAAAATTGCACAATCTGATGACTCACGAGTGCGCTAATGATAACATTTTCTTTGTTAGCAGGTTGACAACAGATATGTGTGGGCGGCGACATAATGTAGAAGAAAATCGCTAGTGCTGTGCACATAGCATTCTTCACACCGAATGTATCTACCTACAGTGGACGACTGCAGAAATAATTAGTTCTTTGCTAAGTAACAGCTCAATGTTTAATTAGTTTTACAGTATGCTTAAAGAGTACGGACAAAATTGCACAATCTGATGACTCACGAGTGCGCTAATGATAACATTTTCTTTGTTAGCAGGTTGACAACAGATATGTGTGGGCGGCGACATAATGTAGAAGAAAATCGCTAGTGCTGTGCACATAGCATTCTTCACACCGAATGTATCTACCTACAGTGGACGACTGCAGAAATAATTAGTTCTTTGCTAAGTAACAGCTCAATGTTTAATTAGTTTTACAGTATGCTTAAAGAGTACGGACAAAATTGCACAATCTGATGACTCACGAGTGCGCTAATGATAACATTTTCTTTGTTAGCAGGTTGACAACAGATATGTGTGGGCGGCGACATAATGTAGAAGAAAATCGCTAGTGCTGTGCACATAGCATTCTTCACACCGAATGTATCTACTTACAGTGGACGACTGCAGAAATAATTAGTTCTTTGCTAAGTAACAGCTCAATGTTTAATTAGTTTTACAGTATGCTTAAAGAGTACGGACAAAATTGCACAATCTGATGACTCACGAGTGCGCTAATGATAACATTTTCTTTGTTAGCAGGTTGACAACAGATATGTGTGGGCGGCGACATAATGTAGAAGAAAATCGCTAGTGCTGTGCACATAGCATTCTTCACACCGAATGTATCTACTTACAGTGGACGACTGCAGAAATAATTAGTTCTTTGCTAAGTAACAGCTCAATGTTTAATTAGTTTTACAGTATGCTTAAAGAGTACGGACAAAATTGCACAATCTGATGACTCACGAGTGCGCTAATGATAACATTTTCTTTGTTAGCAGGTTGACAACAGATATGTGTGGGCGGCGACATAATGTAGAAGAAAATCGCTAGTGCTGTGCACATAGCATTCTTCACACCGAATGTATCTACTTACAGTGGACGACTGCAGAAATAATTAGTTCTTTGCTAAGTAACAGCTCAATGTTTAATTAGTTTTACAGTATGCTTAAAGAGTACGGACAAAATTGCACAATCTGATGACTCACGAGTGCGCTAATGATAACATTTTCTTTGTTAGCAGGTTGACAACAGATATGTGTGGGCGGCGACATAATGTAGAAGAAAATCGCTAGTGCTGTGCACATAGCATTCTTCACACCGAATGTATCTACTTACAGTGGACGACTGCAGAAATAATTAGTTCTTTGCTAAGTAACAGCTCAATGTTTAATTAGTTTTACAGTATGCTTAAAGAGTACGGACAAAATTGCACAATCTGATGACTCACGAGTGCGCTAATGATAACATTTTCTTTGTTAGCAGGTTGACAACAGATATGTGTGGGCGGCGACATAATGTAGAAGAAAATCGCTAGTGCTGTGCACATAGCATTCTTCACACCGAATGTATCTACTTACAGTGGACGACTGCAGAAATAATTAGTTCTTTGCTAAGTAACAGCTCAATGTTTAATTAGTTTTACAGTATGCTTAAAGAGTACGGACAAAATTGCACAATCTGATGACTCACGAGTGCGCTAATGATAACATTTTCTTTGTTAGCAGGTTGACAACATATATGTGGGAGCGGCGACATAATGTAGAAGAAAATCGCTAGAGCTGTGCACATAGCATTCTTCACACCGAATGTATCTACTTACAGTGGACGACTGCAGAAATAATTAGTTCTTTGCTAAGTAACAGCTCAATGTTTAATTAGTTTTACAGTATGCTTAAAGAGTACGGACAAAATTGCACAATCTGATGACTCACGAGTGCGCTAATGATAACATTTTCTTTGTTAGCAGGTTGACAACAGATATGTGTGGGCGGCGACATAATGTAGAAGAAAATCGCTAGTGCTGTGCACATAGCATTCTTCACACCGAATGTATCTACTTACAGTGGACGACTGCAGAAATAATTAGTTCTTTGCTAAGTAACAGCTCAATGTTTAATTAGTTTTACAGTATGCTTAAAGAGTACGGACAAAATTGCACAATCTGATGACTCACAAGTGCGCTAATGATAACATTTTCTTTGTTAGCAGGTTGACAACAGATATGTGTGGGCGGCGACATAATGTAGAAGAAAATCGCTAGTGCTGTGCACATAGCATTCTTCACACCGAATGTATCTACCTACAGTGGACGACTGCAGAAATAATTAGTTCTTTGCTAAGTAACAGCTCAATGTTTAATTAGTTTTACAGTATGCTTAAAGAGTACGGACAAAATTGCACAATCTGATGACTCACGAGTGCGCTAATGATAACATTTTCTTTGTTAGCAGGTTGACAACATATATGTGGGAGCGGCGACATAATGTAGAAGAAAATCGCTAGTGCTGTGCACATAGCATTCTTCACACCGAATGTATCTACTTACAGTGGACGACTGCAGAAATAATTAGTTCTTTGCTAAGTAACAGCTCAATGTTTAATTAGTTTTACAGTATGCTTAAAGAGTACGGACAAAATTGCACAATCTGATGACTCACGAGTGCGCTAATGATAACATTTTCTTTGTTAGCAGGTTGACAACAGATATGTGTGGGCGGCGACATAATGTAGAAGAAAATCGCTAGTGCTGTGCACATAGCATTCTTCACACCGAATGTATCTACTTACAGTGGACGACTGCAGAAATAATTAGTTCTTTGCTAAGTAACAGCTCAATGTTTAATTAGTTTTACAGTATGCTTAAAGAGTACGGACAAAATTGCACAATCTGATGACTCACGAGTTCGCTAATGATAACATTTTCTTTGTTAGCAGGTTGACAACAGATATGTGTGGGCGGCGACATAATGTAGAAGAAAATCGCTAGTGCTGTGCACATAGCATTCTTCACACCGAATGTATCTACTTACAGTGGACGACTGCAGAAATAATTAGTTCTTTGCTAAGTAACAGCTCAATGTTTAATTAGTTTTACAGTATGCTTAAAGAGTACGGACAAAATTGCACAATCTGATGACTCACGAGTGCGCTAATGATAACATTTTCTTTGTTAGCAGGTTGACAACAGATATGTGTGGGCGGCGACATAATGTAGAAGAAAATCGCTAGTGCTGTGCACATAGCATTCTTCACACCGAATGTATCTACTTACAGTGGACGACTGCAGAAATAATTAGTTCTTTGCTAAGTAACAGCTCAATGTTTAATTAGTTTTACAGTATGCTTAAAGAGTACGGACAAAATTGCACAATCTGATGACTCACGAGTGCGCTAATGATAACATTTTCTTTGTTAGCAGGTTGACAACATATATGTGGGAGCGGCGACATAATGTAGAAGAAAATCGCTAGAGCTGTGCACATAGCATTCTTCACACCGAATGTATCTACTTACAGTGGACGACTGCAGAAATAATTAGTTCTTTGCTAAGTAACAGCTCAATGTTTAATTAGTTTTACAGTATGCTTAAAGAGTACGGACAAAATTGCACAATCTGATGACTCACGAGTGCGCTAATGATAACATTTTCTTTGTTAGCAGGTTGACAACAGATATGTGTGGGCGGCGACATAATGTAGAAGAAAATCGCTAGTGCTGTGCACATAGCATTCTTCACACCGAATGTATCTACTTACAGTGGACGACTGCAGAAATAATTAGTTCTTTGCTAAGTAACAGCTCAATGTTTAATTAGTTTTACAGTATGCTTAAAGAGTACGGACAAAATTGCACAATCTGATGACTCACGAGTGCGCTAATGATAACATTTTCTTTGTTAGCAGGTTGACAACAGATATGTGTGGGCGGCGACATAATGTAGAAGAAAATCGCTAGTGCTGTGCACATAGCATTCTTCACACCGAATGTATCTACCTACAGTGGACGACTGCAGAAATAATTAGTTCTTTGCTAAGTAACAGCTCAATGTTTAATTAGTTTTACAGTATGCTTAAAGAGTACGGACAAAATTGCACAATCTGATGACTCACGAGTGCGCTAATGATAACATTTTCTTTGTTAGCAGGTTGACAACATATATGTGGGAGCGGCGACATAATGTAGAAGAAAATCGCTAGTGCTGTGCACATAGCATTCTTCACACCGAATGTATCTACTTACAGTGGACGACTGCAGAAATAATTAGTTCTTTGCTAAGTAACAGCTCAATGTTTAATTAGTTTTACAGTATGCTTAAAGAGTACGGACAAAATTGCACAATCTGATGACTCACGAGTGCGCTAATGATAACATTTTCTTTGTTAGCAGGTTGACAACAGATATGTGTGGGCGGCGACATAATGTAGAAGAAAATCGCTAGTGCTGTGCACATAGCATTCTTCACACCGAATGTATCTACTTACAGTGGACGACTGCAGAAATAATTAGTTCTTTGCTAAGTAACAGCTCAATGTTTACTTAGTTTTACAGTATGCTTAAAGAGTACGGACAAAATTGCACAATCTGATGACTCACGAGTGCGCTAATGATAACATTTTCTTTGTTAGCAGGTTGACAACAGATATGTGTGGGCGGCGACATAATGTAGAAGAAAATCGCTAGTGCTGTGCACATAGCATTCTTCACACCGAATGTATCTACCTACAGTGGACGACTGCAGAAATAATTAGTTCTTTGCTAAGTAACAGCTCAATGTTTAATTAGTTTTACAGTATGCTTAAAGAGTACGGACAAAATTGCACAATCTGATGACTCACGAGTGCGCTAATGATAACATTTTCTTTGTTAGCAGGTTGACAACAGATATGTGTGGGCGGCGACATAATGTAGAAGAAAATCGCTAGTGCTGTGCACATAGCATTCTTCACACCGAATGTATCTACCTACAGTGGACGACTGCAGAAATAATTAGTTCTTTGCTAAGTAACAGCTCAATGTTTAATTAGTTTTACAGTATGCTTAAAGAGTACGGACAAAATTGCACAATCTGATGACTCACGAGTGCGCTAATGATAACATTTTCTTTGTTAGCAGGTTGACAACAGATATGTGTGGGCGGCGACATAATGTAGAAGAAAATCGCTAGTGCTGTGCACATAGCATTCTTCACACCGAATGTATCTACTTACAGTGGACGACTGCAGAAATAATTAGTTCTTTGCTAAGTAACAGCTCAATGTTTAATTAGTTTTACAGTATGCTTAAAGAGTACGGACAAAATTGCACAATCTGATGACTCACGAGTGCGCTAATGATAACATTTTCTTTGTTAGCAGGTTGACAACAGATATGTGTGGGCGGCGACATAATGTAGAAGAAAATCGCTAGTGCTGTGCACATAGCATTCTTCACACCGAATGTATCTACTTACAGTGGACGACTGCAGAAATAATTAGTTCTTTGCTAAGTAACAGCTCAATGTTTAATTAGTTTTACAGTATGCTTAAAGAGTACAGACAAAATTGCACAATCTGATGACTCACGAGTGCGCTAATGATAACATTTTCTTTGTTAGCAGGTTGACAACAGATATGTGTGGGCGGCGACATAATGTAGAAGAAAATCGCTAGTGCTGTGCACATAGCATTCTTCACACCGAATGTATCTACTTACAGTGGACGACTGCAGAAATAATTAGTTCTTTGCTAAGTAACAGCTCAATGTTTAATTAGTTTTACAGTATGCTTAAAGAGTACGGACAAAATTGCACAATCTGATGACTCACGAGTGCGCTAATGATAACATTTTCTTTGTTAGCAGGTTGACAACAGATATGTGTGGGCGGCGACATAATGTAGAAGAAAATCGCTAGTGCTGTGCACATAGCATTCTTCACACCGAATGTATCTACTTACAGTGGACGACTGCAGAAATAATTAGTTCTTTGCTAAGTAACAGCTCAATGTTTAATTAGTTTTACAGTATGCTTAAAGAGTACGGACAAAATTGCACAATCTGATGACTCACGAGTGCGCTAATGATAACATTTTCTTTGTTAGCAGGTTGACAACAGATATGTGTGGGCGGCGACATAATGTAGAAGAAAATCGCTAGTGCTGTGCACATAGCATTCTTCACACCGAATGTATCTACTTACAGTGGACGACTGCAGAAATAATTAGTTCTTTGCTAAGTAACAGCTCAATGTTTAATTAGTTTTACAGTATGCTTAAAGAGTACGGACAAAATTGCACAATCTGATGACTCACGAGTGCGCTAATGATAACATTTTCTTTGTTAGCAGGTTGACAACATATATGTGGGAGCGGCGACATAATGTAGAAGAAAATCGCTAGTGCTGTGCACATAGCATTCTTCACACCGAATGTATCTACTTACAGTGGACGACTGCAGAAATAATTAGTTCTTTGCTAAGTAACAGCTCAATGTTTAATTAGTTTTACAGTATGCTTAAAGAGTACGGACAAAATTGCCAATCTGATGACTCACGAGTGCGCTAATGATAACATTTTCTTTGTTAGCAGGTTGACAACAGATATGTGTGGGCGGCGACATAATGTAGAAGAAAATCGCTAGTGCTGTGCACATAGCATTCTTCACACCGAATGTATCTACTTACAGTGGACGACTGCAGAAATAATTAGTTCTTTGCTAAGTAACAGCTCAATGTTTAATTAGTTTTACAGTATGCTTAAAGAGTACGGACAAAATTGCACAATCTGATGACTCACGAGTGCGCTAATGATAACATTTTCTTTGTTAGCAGGTTGACAACAGATATGTGTGGGCGGCGACATAATGTAGAAGAAAATCGCTAGTGCTGTGCACATAGCATTCTTCACACCGAATGTATCTACTTACAGTGGACGACTGCAGAAATAATTAGTTCTTTGCTAAGTAACAGCTCAATGTTTAATTAGTTTTACAGTATGCTTAAAGAGTACGGACAAAATTGCACAATCTGATGACTCACGAGTGCGCTAATGATAACATTTTCTTTGTTAGCAGGTTGACAACAGATATGTGTGGGCGGCGACATAATGTAGAAGAAAATCGCTAGTGCTGTGCACATAGCATTCTTCACACCGAATGTATCTACTTACAGTGGACGACTGCAGAAATAATTAGTTCTTTGCTAAGTAACAGCTCAATGTTTAATTAGTTTTACAGTATGCTTAAAGAGTACGGACAAAATTGCACAATCTGATGACTCACGAGTGCGCTAATGATAACATTTTCTTTGTTAGCAGGTTGACAACATATATGTGGGAGCGGCGACATAATGTAGAAGAAAATCGCTAGTGCTGTGCACATAGCATTCTTCACACCGAATGTATCTACTTACAGTGGACGACTGCAGAAATAATTAGTTCTTTGCTAAGTAACAGCTCAATGTTTAATTAGTTTTACAGTATGCTTAAAGAGTACGGACAAAATTGCACAATCTGATGACTCACGAGTGCGCTAATGATAACATTTTCTTTGTTAGCAGGTTGACAACAGATATGTGTGGGCGGCGACATAATGTAGAAGAAAATCGCTAGTGCTGTGCACATAGCATTCTTCACACCGAATGTATCTACTTACAGTGGACGACTGCAGAAATAATTAGTTCTTTGCTAAGTAACAGCTCAATGTTTAATTACTTTTACAGTATGCTTAAAGAGTACGGACAAAATTGCACAATCTGATGACTCACGAGTGCGCTAATGATAACATTTTCTTTGTTAGCAGGTTGACAACAGATATGTGTGGGCGGCGACATAATGTGGAAGAAAATCGCTAGTGCTATGCACATAGCATTCTTCACACCGAATGTATCTACTTACAGTGGACGACTGCAGAAATAATTAGTTCTTTGCTAAGTAACAGCTCAATGTTTAATTAGTTTTACAGTATGCTTAAAGAGTACGGACAAAATTGCACAATCTGATGACTCACGAGTGCGCTAATGATAACATTTTCTTTGTTAGCAGGTTGACAACAGATATGTGTGGGCGGCGACATAATGTAGAAGAAAATCGCTAGTGCTGTGCACATAGCATTCTTCACACCGAATGTATCTACTTACAGTGGACGACTGCAGAAATAATTAGTTCTTTGCTAAGTAACAGCTCAATGTTTAATTAGTTTTACAGTATGCTTAAAGAGTACGGACAAAATTGCACAATCTGATGACTCACGAGTGCGCTAATGATAACATTTTCTTTGTTAGCAGGTTGACAACAGATATGTGTGGGCGGCGACATAATGTAGAAGAAAATCGCTAGTGCTGTGCACATAGCATTCTTCACACCGAATGTATCTACTTACAGTGGACGACTGCAGAAATAATTAGTTCTTTGCTAAGTAACAGCTCAATGTTTAATTAGTTTTACAGTATGCTTAAAGAGTACGGACAAAATTGCACAATCTGATGACTCACGAGTGCGCTAATGATAACATTTTCTTTGTTAGCAGGTTGACAACAGATATGTGTGGGCGGCGACATAATGTAGAAGAAAATCGCTAGTGCTGTGCACATAGCATTCTTCACACCGAATGTATCTACTTACAGTGGACGACTGCAGAAATAATTAGTTCTTTGCTAAGTAACAGCTCAATGTTTAATTAGTTTTACAGTATGCTTAAAGAGTACGGACAAAATTGCACAATCTGATGACTCACGAGTGCGCTAATGATAACATTTTCTTTGTTAGCAGGTTGACAACAGATATGTGTGGGCGGCGACATAATGTAGAAGAAAATCGCTAGTGCTGTGCACATAGCATTCTTCACACCGAATGTATCTACTTACAGTGGACGACTGCAGAAATAATTAGTTCTTTGCTAAGTAACAGCTCAATGTTTAATTAGTTTTACAGTATGCTTAAAGAGTACGGACAAAATTGCACAATCTGATGACTCACGAGTGCGCTAATGATAACATTTTCTTTGTTAGCAGGTTGACAACAGATATGTGTGGGCGGCGACATAATGTAGAAGAAAATCGCTAGTGCTGTGCACATAGCATTCTTCACACCGAATGTATCTACTTACAGTGGACGACTGCAGAAATAATTAGTTCTTTGCTAAGTAACAGCTCAATGTTTAATTAGTTTTACAGTATGCTTAAAGAGTACGGACAAAATTGCACAATCTGATGACTCACGAGTGCGCTAATGATAACATTTTCTTTGTTAGCAGGTTGACAACAGATATGTGTGGGCGGCGACATAATGTAGAAGAAAATCGCTAGTGCTGTGCACATAGCATTCTTCACACCGAATGTATCTACTTACAGTGGACGACTGCAGAAATAATTAGTTCTTTGCTAAGTAACAGCTCAATGTTTAATTAGTTTTACAGTATGCTTAAAGAGTACGGACAAAATTGCACAATCTGATGACTCACGAGTGCGCTAATGATAACATTTTCTTTGTTAGCAGGTTGACAACATATATGTGGGAGCGGCGACATAATGTAGAAGAAAATCGCTAGTGCTGTGCACATAGCATTCTTCACACCGAATGTATCTACTTACAGTGGACGACTGCAGAAATAATTAGTTCTTTGCTAAGTAACAGCTCAATGTTTAATTAGTTTTACAGTATGCTTAAAGAGTACGGACAAAATTGCACAATCTGATGACTCACGAGTGCGCTAATGATAACATTTTCTTTGTTAGCAGGTTGACAACAGATATGTGTGGGCGGCGACATAATGTAGAAGAAAATCGCTAGTGCTGTGCACATAGCATTCTTCACACCGAATGTATCTACTTACAGTGGACGACTGCAGAAATAATTAGTTCTTTGCTAAGTAACAGCTCAATGTTTAATTACTTTTACAGTATGCTTAAAGAGTACGGACAAAATTGCACAATCTGATGACTCACGAGTGCGCTAATGATAACATTTTCTTTGTTAGCAGGTTGACAACAGATATGTGTGGGCGGCGACATAATGTAGAAGAAAATCGCTAGTGCTGTGCACATAGCATTCTTCACACCGAATGTATCTACTTACAGTGGACGACTGCAGAAATAATTAGTTCTTTGCTAAGTAACAGCTCAATGTTTAATTAGTTTTACAGTATGCTTAAAGAGTACGGACAAAATTGCACAATCTGATGACTCACGAGTGCGCTAATGATAACATTTTCTTTGTTAGCAGGTTGACAACAGATATGTGTGGGCGGCGACATAATGTAGAAGAAAATCGCTAGTGCTGTGCACATAGCATTCTTCACACCGAATGTATCTACTTACAGTGGACGACTGCAGAAATAATTAGTTCTTTGCTAAGTAACAGCTCAATGTTTAATTAGTTTTACAGTATGCTTAAAGAGTACGGACAAAATTGCACAATCTGATGACTCACGAGTGCGCTAATGATAACATTTTCTTTGTTAGCAGGTTGACAACATATATGTGGGAGCGGCGACATAATGTAGAAGAAAATCGCTAGTGCTGTGCACATAGCATTCTTCACACCGAATGTATCTACTTACAGTGGACGACTGCAGAAATAATTAGTTCTTTGCTAAGTAACAGCTCAATGTTTAATTAGTTTTACAGTATGCTTAAAGAGTACGGACAAAATTGCACAATCTGATGACTCACGAGTGCGCTAATGATAACATTTTCTTTGTTAGCAGGTTGACAACAGATATGTGTGGGCGGCGACATAATGTAGAAGAAAATCGCTAGTGCTGTGCACATAGCATTCTTCACACCGAATGTATCTACTTACAGTGGACGACTGCAGAAATAATTAGTTCTTTGCTAAGTAACAGCTCAATGTTTAATTAGTTTTACAGTATGCTTAAAGAGTACGGACAAAATTGCACAATCTGATGACTCACGAGTGCGCTAATGATAACATTTTCTTTGTTAGCAGGTTGACAACAGATATGTGTGGGCGGCGACATAATGTAGAAGAAAATCGCTAGTGCTGTGCACATAGCATTCTTCACACCGAATGTATCTACTTACAGTGGACGACTGCAGAAATAATTAGTTCTTTGCTAAGTAACAGCTCAATGTTTAATTAGTTTTACAGTATGCTTAAAGAGTACGGACAAAATTGCACAATCTGATGACTCACGAGTGCGCTAATGATAACATTTTCTTTGTTAGCAGGTTGACAACAGATATGTGTGGGCGGCGACATAATGTAGAAGAAAATCGCTAGTGCTGTGCACATAGCATTCTTCACACCGAATGTATCTACTTACAGTGGACGACTGCAGAAATAATTAGTTCTTTGCTAAGTAACAGCTCAATGTTTAATTAGTTTTACAGTATGCTTAAAGAGTACGGACAAAATTGCACAATCTGATGACTCACGAGTGCGCTAATGATAACATTTTCTTTGTTAGCAGGTTGACAACAGATATGTGTGGGCGGCGACATAATGTAGAAGAAAATCGCTAGTGCTGTGCACATAGCATTCTTCACACCGAATGTATCTACTTACAGTGGACGACTGCAGAAATAATTAGTTCTTTGCTAAGTAACAGCTCAATGTTTAATTAGTTTTACAGTATGCTTAAAGAGTACGGACAAAATTGCACAATCTGATGACTCACGAGTGCGCTAATGATAACATTTTCTTTGTTAGCAGGTTGACAACAGATATGTGTGGGCGGCGACATAATGTAGAAGAAAATCGCTAGTGCTGTGCACATAGCATTCTTCACACCGAATGTATCTACTTACAGTGGACGACTGCAGAAATAATTAGTTCTTTGCTAAGTAACAGCTCAATGTTTAATTAGTTTTACAGTATGCTTAAAGAGTACGGACAAAATTGCACAATCTGATGACTCACGAGTGCGCTAATGATAACATTTTCTTTGTTAGCAGGTTGACAACAGATATGTGTGGGCGGCGACATAATGTAGAAGAAAATCGCTAGTGCTGTGCACATAGCATTCTTCACACCGAATGTATCTACTTACAGTGGACGACTGCAGAAATAATTAGTTCTTTGCTAAGTAACAGCTCAATGTTTAATTAGTTTTACAGTATGCTTAAAGAGTACGGACAAAATTGCACAATCTGATGACTCACGAGTGCGCTAATGATAACATTTTCTTTGTTAGCAGGTTGACAACAGATATGTGTGGGCGGCGACATAATGTAGAAGAAAATCGCTAGTGCTGTGCACATAGCATTCTTCACACCGAATGTATCTACTTACAGTGGACGACTGCAGAAATAATTAGTTCTTTGCTAAGTAACAGCTCAATGTTTAATTAGTTTTACAGTATGCTTAAAGAGTACGGACAAAATTGCACAATCTGATGACTCACGAGTGCGCTAATGATAACATTTTCTTTGTTAGCAGGTTGACAACAGATATGTGTGGGCGGCGACATAATGTAGAAGAAAATCGCTAGTGCTGTGCACATAGCATTCTTCACACCGAATGTATCTACTTACAGTGGACGACTGCAGAAATAATTAGTTCTTTGCTAAGTAACAGCTCAATGTTTAATTAGTTTTACAGTATGCTTAAAGAGTACGGACAAAATTGCACAATCTGATGACTCACGAGTGCGCTAATGATAACATTTTCTTTGTTAGCAGGTTGACAACATATATGTGGGAGCGGCGACATAATGTAGAAGAAAATCGCTAGTGCTGTGCACATAGCATTCTTCACACCGAATGTATCTACCTACAGTGGACGACTGCGGAAATAATTAGTTTTTTGGTAACTAACAGCTCGATGTTTAATTAGTTTTACAGTATTCTTAAAGAGTACGGACAAAATTGCACAATCTGATGACTTACGAGTGCGCTAATGATAACATTTTCTTTGTTAGCAGGTTGACCTCAGATATGTGGGAGCGGCGACATAATGTAGAAGAAAATCGCTAGTGCTGTGCACATAGCATTCTTCACACCGAATGTATCTACTTACAGTGGACGACTGCAGAAATAATTAGTTCTTTGCTAAGTAACAGCTCAATGTTTAATTAGTTTTACAGTATGCTTAAAGAGTACGGACAAAATTGCACAATCTGATGACTTACGAGTGAGCTAATGATAACATTTTCTTTGTTAGCAGGTTGACCTCAGATATGTGGGAGCGGCGACATAATGTAGAAGAAAATCGCTAGTGCTGTGCACATAGCATTCTTCACACCGAATGTATCTACTTACAGTGGACGACTGCAGAAATAATTAGTTCTTTGCTAAGTAACAGCTCAATGTTTAATTAGTTTTACAGTATGCTTAAAGAGTACGGACAAAATTGCACAATCTGATGACTCACGAGTGCGCTAATGATAACATTTTCTTTGTAAGCAGGTTGACCTCAGATATGTGGGAGCGGCGACATAATGTAGAAGAAAATCGCTAGTGCTGTGCACATAGCATTCTTCACACCGAATGTATCTACCTACAGTGGACGACTGCGGAAATAATTAGTTTTGTGGTAAGTAACAGCTCGATGTTTAATTAGTTTTACAGTATGCTTAAAGAGTACGGACAAAATTGCACAATCTGATGACTTACGAGAGCGCTAATGATAACATTTTCTTTGTTAGCAGGTTGACCTCAGATATGTGTGGGCGGCGACATAATGTAGAAGAAAATCGCTAGTGCTGTGCACATAGCATTCTTCACACCGAATGTATCTACTTACAGTGGACGACTGCAGAAATAATTAGTTCTTTGCTAAGTAACAGCTCAATGTTTAATTAGTTTTACAGTATGCTTAAAGAGTACGGACAAAATTGCACAATCTGATGACTCACGAGTGCGCTAATGATAACATTTTCTTTGTTAGCAGGTTGACAACAGATATGTGTGGGCGGCGACATAATGTAGAAGAAAATCGCTAGTGCTGTGCACATAGCATTCTTCACACCGAATGTATCTACTTACAGTGGACGACTGCAGAAATAATTAGTTCTTTGCTAAGTAACAGCTCAATGTTTAATTAGTTTTACAGTATGCTTAAAGAGTACGGACAAAATTGCACAATCTGATGACTCACGAGTGCGCTAATGATAACATTTTCTTTGTTAGCAGGTTGACAACAGATATGTGTGGGCGGCGACATAATGTAGAAGAAAATCGCTAGTGCTGTGCACATAGCATTCTTCACACCGAATGTATCTACTTACAGTGGACGACTGCAGAAATAATTAGTTCTTTGCTAAGTAACAGCTCAATGTTTAATTAGTTTTACAGTATGCTTAAAGAGTACGGACAAAATTGCACAATCTGATGACTCACGAGTGCGCTAATGATAACATTTTCTTTGTTAGCAGGTTGACAACAGATATGTGTGGGCGGCGACATAATGTAGAAGAAAATCGCTAGTGCTGTGCACATAGCATTCTTCACACCGAATGTATCTACTTACAGTGGACGACTGCAGAAATAATTAGTTCTTTGCTAAGTAACAGCTCAATGTTTAATTAGTTTTACAGTATGCTTAAAGAGTACGGACAAAATTGCACAATCTGATGACTCACGAGTGCGCTAATGATAACATTTTCTTTGTTAGCAGGTTGACAACAGATATGTGTGGGCGGCGACATAATGTAGAAGAAAATCGCTAGTGCTGTGCACATAGCATTCTTCACACCGAATGTATCTACTTACAGTGGACGACTGCAGAAATAATTAGTTCTTTGCTAAGTAACAGCTCAATGTTTAATTAGTTTTACAGTATGCTTAAAGAGTACGGACAAAATTGCACAATCTGATGACTCACGAGTGCGCTAATGATAACATTTTCTTTGTTAGCAGGTTGACAACAGATATGTGTGGGCGGCGACATAATGTAGAAGAAAATCGCTAGTGCTGTGCACATAGCATTCTTCACAACCGAATGTATCTACTTACAGTGGACGACTGCAGAAATAATTAGTTCTTTGCTAAGTAACAGCTCAATGTTTAATTAGTTTTACAGTATGCTTAAAGAGTACGGACAAAATTGCACAATCTGATGACTCACGAGTGCGCTAATGATAACATTTTCTTTGTTAGCAGGTTGACAACAGATATGTGTGGGCGGCGACATAATGTAGAAGAAAATCGCTAGTGCTGTGCACATAGCATTCTTCACACCGAATGTATCTACTTACAGTGGACGACTGCAGAAATAATTAGTTCTTTGCTAAGTAACAGCTCAATGTTTAATTACTTTTACAGTATGCTTAAAGAGTACGGACAAAATTGCACAATCTGATGACTCACGAGTGCGCTAATGATAACATTTCTTTGTTAGCAGGTTGACAACAGATATGTGTGGGCGGCGACATAATGTAGAAGAAAATCGCTAGTGCTGTGCACATAGCATTCTTCACACCGAATGTATCTACTTACAGTGGACGACTGCAGAAATAATTAGTTCTTTGCTAAGTAACAGCTCAATGTTTAATTAGTTTTACAGTATGCTTAAAGAGTACGGACAAAATTGCACAATCTGATGACTCACGAGTGCGCTAATGATAACATTTTCTTTGTTAGCAGGTTGACAACAGATATGTGTGGGCGGCGACATAATGTAGAAGAAAATCGCTAGTGCTGTGCACATAGCATTCTTCACACCGAATGTATCTACTTACAGTGGACGACTGCGGAAATAATTAGTTTTGTGGTAAGTAACAGCTCGATGTTTAATTAGTTTTACAGTATGCTTAAAGAGTACGGACAAAATTGCACAATCTGATGACTCACGAGTGCGCTAATGATAACATTTTCTTTGTTAGCAGGTTGACAACAGATATGTGTGGGCGGCGACATAATGTAGAAGAAAATCGCTAGTGCTGTGCACATAGCATTCTTCACACCGAATGTATCTACTTACAGTGGACGACTGCAGAAATAATTAGTTCTTTGCTAAGTAACAGCTCAATGTTTAATTAGTTTTACAGTATGCTTAAAGAGTACGGACAAAATTGCACAATCTGATGACTCACGAGTGCGCTAATGATAACATTTTCTTTGTTAGCAGGTTGACAACAGATATGTGTGGGCGGCGACATAATGTAGAAGAAAATCGCTAGTGCTGTGCACATAGCATTCTTCACACCGAATGTATCTACTTACAGTGGACGACTGCAGAAATAATTAGTTCTTTGCTAAGTAACAGCTCAATGTTTAATTAGTTTTACAGTATGCTTAAAGAGTACGGACAAAATTGCACAATCTGATGACTCACGAGTGCGCTAATGATAACATTTTCTTTGTTAGCAGGTTGACAACAGATATGTGTGGGCGGCGACATAATGTAGAAGAAAATCGCTAGTGCTGTGCACATAGCATTCTTCACACCGAATGTATCTACTTACAGTGGACGACTGCAGAAATAATTAGTTCTTTGCTAAGTAACAGCTCAATGTTTAATTAGTTTTACAGTATGCTTAAAGAGTACGGACAAAATTGCACAATCTGATGACTCACGAGTGCGCTAATGATAACATTTTCTTTGTTAGCAGGTTGACAACAGATATGTGTGGCGGCGACATAATGTAGAAGAAAATCGCTAGTGCTGTGCACATAGCATTCTTCACACCGAATGTATCTACTTACAGTGGACGACTGCAGAAATAATTAGTTCTTTGCTAAGTAACAGCTCAATGTTTAATTAGTTTTACAGTATGCTTAAAGAGTACGGACAAAATTGCACAATCTGATGACTCACGAGTGCGCTAATGATAACATTTTCTTTGTTAGCAGGTTGACAACAGATATGTGTGGGCGGCGACATAATGTAGAAGAAAATCGCTAGTGCTGTGCACATAGCATTCTTCACACCGAATGTATCTACTTACAGTGGACGACTGCAGAAATAATTAGTTCTTTGCTAAGTAACAGCTCAATGTTAATTAGTTTTACAGTATGCTTAAAGAGTACGGACAAAATTGCACAATCTGATGACTCACGAGTGCGCTAATGATAACATTTTCTTTGTTAGCAGGTTGACAACAGATATGTGTGGGCGGCGACATAATGTAGAAATCGCTAGTGCTGTGCACATAGCATTCTTCACACCGAATGTATCTACTTACAGTGGACGACTGCAGAAATAATTAGTTCTTTGCTAAGTAACAGCTCAATGTTTAATTAGTTTTACAGTATGCTTAAAGAGTACGGACAAAATTGCACAATCTGATGACTCACGAGTGCGCTAATGATAACATTTTCTTTGTTAGCAGGTTGACAACAGATATGTGTGGGCGGCGACATAATGTAGAAGAAAATCGCTAGTGCTGTGCACATAGCATTCTTCACACCGAATGTATCTACTTACAGTGGACGACTGCAGAAATAATTAGTTCTTTGCTAAGTAACAGCTCAATGTTTAATTAGTTTTACAGTATGCTTAAAGAGTACGGACAAAATTGCACAATCTGATGACTCACGAGTGCGCTAATGATAACATTTTCTTTGTTAGCAGGTTGACAACAGATATGTGTGGGCGGCGACATAATGTAGAAGAAAATCGCTAGTGCTGTGCACATAGCATTCTTCACACCGAATGTATCTACTTACAGTGGACGACTGCAGAAATAATTAGTTCTTTGCTAAGTAACAGCTCAATGTTTAATTAGTTTTACAGTATGCTTAAAGAGTACGGACAAAATTGCACAATCTGATGACTCACGAGTGCGCTAATGATAACATTTTCTTTGTTAGCAGGTTGACAACAGATATGTGTGGGCGGCGACATAATGTAGAAGAAAATCGCTAGTGCTGTGCACATAGCATTCTTCACACCGAATGTATCTACTTACAGTGGACGACTGCAGAAATAATTAGTTCTTTGCTAAGTAACAGCTCAATGTTTAATTAGTTTTACAGTATGCTTAAAGAGTACGGACAAAATTGCACAATCTGATGACTCACGAGTGCGCTAATGATAACATTTTCTTTGTTAGCAGGTTGACAACAGATATGTGTGGGCGGCGACATAATGTAGAAGAAAATCGCTAGTGCTGTGCACATAGCATTCTTCACACCGAATGTATCTACTTACAGTGGACGACTGCAGAAATAATTAGTTCTTTGCTAAGTAACTGCTCAATGTTTAATTAGTTTTACAGTATGCTTAAAGAGTACGGACAAAATTGCACAATCTGATGACTCACGAGTGCGCTAATGATAACATTTTCTTTGTTAGCAGGTTGACAACAGATATGTGTGGGCGGCGACATAATGTAGAAGAAAATCGCTAGTGCTGTGCACATAGCATTCTTCACACCGAATGTATCTACTTACAGTGGACGACTGCAGAAATAATTAGTTCTTTGCTAAGTAACAGCTCAATGTTTAATTAGTTTTACAGTATGCTTAAAGAGTACGGACAAAATTGCACAATCTGATGACTCACGAGTGCGCTAATGATAACATTTTCTTTGTTAGCAGGTTGACACAGATATGTGTGGGCGGCGACATAATGTAGAAGAAAATCGCTAGTGCTGTGCACATAGCATTCTTCACACCGAATGTATCTACTTACAGTGGACGACTGCAGAAATAATTAGTTCTTTGCTAAGTAACAGCTCAATGTTTAATTAGTTTTACAGTATGCTTAAAGAGTACGGACAAAATTGCACAATCTGATGACTCACGAGTGCGCTAATGATAACATTTTCTTTGTTAGCAGGTTGACAACAGATATGTGTGGGCGGCGACATAATGTAGAAGAAAATCGCTAGTGCTGTGCACATAGCATTCTTCACACCGAATGTATCTACTTACAGTGGACGACTGCAGAAATAATTAGTTCTTTGCTAAGTAACAGCTCAATGTTTAATTAGTTTTACAGTATGCTTAAAGAGTACGGACAAAATTGCACAATCTGATGACTCACGAGTGCGCTAATGATAACATTTTCTTTGTTAGCAGGTTGACAACAGATATGTGTGGGCGGCGACATAATGTAGAAGAAAATCGCTAGTGCTGTGCACATAGCATTCTTCACACCGAATGTATCTACTTACAGTGGACGACTGCAGAAATAATTAGTTCTTTGCTAAGTAACAGCTCAATGTTTAATTAGTTTTACAGTATGCTTAAAGAGTACGGACAAAATTGCACAATCTGATGACTCACGAGTGCGCTAATGATAACATTTTCTTTGTTAGCAGGTTGACAACAGATATGTGTGGGCGGCGACATAATGTAGAAGAAAATCGCTAGTGCTGTGCACATAGCATTCTTCACACCGAATGTATCTACTTACAGTGGACGACTGCAGAAATAATTAGTTCTTTGCTAAGTAACAGCTCAATGTTTAATTACTTTTACAGTATGCTTAAAGAGTACGGACAAAATTGCACAATCTGATGACTCACGAGTGCGCTAATGATAACATTTTCTTTGTTAGCAGGTTGACAACAGATATGTGTGGGCGGCGACATAATGTAGAAGAAAATCGCTAGTGCTGTGCACATAGCATTCTTCACACCGAATGTATCTACTTACAGTGGACGACTGCAGAAATAATTAGTTCTTTGCTAAGTAACAGCTCAATGTTTAATTAGTTTTACAGTATGCTTAAAGAGTACGGACAAAATTGCACAATCTGATGACTCACGAGTGCGCTAATGATAACATTTTCTTTGTTAGCAGGTTGACAACAGATATGTGTGGGCGGCGACATAATGTAGAAGAAAATCGCTAGTGCTGTGCACATAGCATTCTTCACACCGAATGTATCTACTTACAGTGGACGACTGCGGAAATAATTAGTTTTGTGGTAAGTAACAGCTCGATGTTTAATTAGTTTTACAGTATGCTTAAAGAGTACGGACAAAATTGCACAATCTGATGACTCACGAGTGCGCTAATGATAACATTTTCTTTGTTAGCAGGTTGACAACAGATATGTGTGGGCGGCGACATAATGTAGAAGAAAATCGCTAGTGCAGTGCACATAGCATTCTTCACACCGAATGTATCTACTTACAGTGGACGACTGCAGAAATAATTAGTTCTTTGCTAAGTAACAGCTCAATGTTTAATTAGTTTTACAGTATGCTTAAAGAGTACGGACAAAATTGCACAATCTGATGACTCACGAGTGCGCTAATGATAACATTTTCTTTGTTAGCAGGTTGACAACAGATATGTGTGGGCGGCGACATAATGTAGAAGAAAATCGCTAGTGCTGTGCACATAGCATTCTTCACACCGAATGTATCTACTTACAGTGGACGACTGCAGAAATAATTAGTTCTTTGCTAAGTAACAGCTCAATGTTTAATTAGTTTTACAGTATGCTTAAAGAGTACGGACAAAATTGCACAATCTGATGACTCACGAGTGCGCTAATGATAACATTTTCTTTGTTAGCAGGTTGACAACAGATATGTGTGGGCGGCGACATAATGTAGAAGAAAATCGCTAGTGCTGTGCACATAGCATTCTTCACACCGAATGTATCTACTTACAGTGGACGACTGCAGAAATAATTAGTTCTTTGCTAAGTAACAGCTCAATGTTTAATTAGTTTTACAGTATGCTTAAAGAGTACGGACAAAATTGCACAATCTGATGACTCACGAGTGCGCTAATGATAACATTTTCTTTGTTAGCAGGTTGACAACAGATATGTGTGGGCGGCGACATAATGTAGAAGAAAATCGCTAGTGCTGTGCACATAGCATTCTTCACACCGAATGTATCTACTTACAGTGGACGACTGCAGAAATAATTAGTTCTTTGCTAAGTAACAGCTCAATGTTTAATTAGTTTTACAGTATGCTTAAAGAGTACGGACAAAATTGCACAATCTGATGACTCACGAGTGCGCTAATGATAACATTTTCTTTGTTAGCAGGTTGACAACAGATATGTGTGGGCGGCGACATAATGTAGAAGAAAATCGCTAGTGCTGTGCACATAGCATTCTTCACACCGAATGTATCTACTTACAGTGGACGACTGCAGAAATAATTAGTTCTTTGCTAAGTAACAGCTCAATGTTTAATTACTTTTACAGTATGCTTAAAGAGTACGGACAAAATTGCACAATCTGATGACTCACGAGTGCGCTAATGATAACATTTTCTTTGTTAGCAGGTTGACAACAGATATGTGTGGGCGGCGACATAATGTAGAAGAAAATCGCTAGTGCTGTGCACATAGCATTCTTCACACCGAATGTATCTACTTACAGTGGACGACTGCAGAAATAATTAGTTCTTTGCTAAGTAACAGCTCAATGTTTAATTAGTTTTACAGTATGCTTAAAGAGTACGGACAAAATTGCACAATCTGATGACTCACGAGTGCGCTAATGATAACATTTTCTTTGTTAGCAGGTTGACAACAGATATGTGTGGGCGGCGACATAATGTAGAAGAAAATCGCTAGTGCTGTGCACATAGCATTCTTCACACCGAATGTATCTACTTACAGTGGACGACTGCAGAAATAATTAGTTCTTTGCTAAGTAACAGCTCAATGTTTAATTAGTTTTACAGTATGCTTAAAGAGTACGGACAAAATTGCACAATCTGATGACTCACGAGTGCGCTAATGATAACATTTTCTTTGTTAGCAGGTTGACAACAGATATGTGTGGGCGGCGACATAATGTAGAAGAAAATCGCTAGTGCTGTGCACATAGCATTCTTCACACCGAATGTATCTACTTACAGTGGACGACTGCAGAAATAATTAGTTCTTTGCTAAGTAACAGCTCAATGTTTAATTAGTTTTACAGTATGCTTAAAGAGTACGGACAAAATTGCACAATCTGATGACTCACGAGTGCGCTAATGATAACATTTTCTTTGTTAGCAGGTTGACAACAGATATGTGTGGGCGGCGACATAATGTAGAAGAAAATCGCTAGTGCTGTGCACATAGCATTCTTCACACCGAATGTATCTACTTACAGTGGACGACTGCAGAAATAATTAGTTCTTTGCTAAGTAACAGCTCAATGTTTAATTACTTTTACAGTATGCTTAAAGAGTACGGACAAAATTGCACAATCTGATGACTCACGAGTGCGCTAATGATAACATTTTCTTTGTTAGCAGGTTGACAACAGATATGTGTGGGCGGCGACATAATGTAGAAGAAAATCGCTAGTGCTGTGCACATAGCATTCTTCACACCGAATGTATCTACTTACAGTGGACGACTGCAGAAATAATTAGTTCTTTGCTAAGTAACAGCTCAATGTTTAATTAGTTTTACAGTATGCTTAAAGAGTACGGACAAAATTGCACAATCTGATGACTCACGAGTGCGCTAATGATAACATTTTCTTTGTTAGCAGGTTGACAACAGATATGTGTGGGCGGCGACATAATGTAGAAGAAAATCGCTAGTGCTGTGCACATAGCATTCTTCACACCGAATGTATCTACTTACAGTGGACGACTGCAGAAATAATTAGTTCTTTGCTAAGTAACAGCTCAATGTTTAATTAGTTTTACAGTATGCTTAAAGAGTACGGACAAAATTGCACAATCTGATGACTCACGAGTGCGCTAATGATAACATTTTCTTTGTTAGCAGGTTGACAACAGATATGTGTGGGCGGCGACATAATGTAGAAGAAAATCGCTAGTGCTGTGCACATAGCATTCTTCACACCGAATGTATCTACTTACAGTGGACGACTGCAGAAATAATTAGTTCTTTGCTAAGTAACAGCTCAATGTTTAATTAGTTTTACAGTATGCTTAAAGAGTACGGCCAAAATTGCACAATCTGATGACTCACGAGTGCGCTAATGATAACATTTTCTTTGTTAGCAGGTTGACCTCAGATATGTGGGAGCGGCGACATAATGTAGAAGAAAATCGCTAGTGCTGTGCACATAGCATTCTTCACACCGAATGTATCTACTTACAGTGGACGACTGCAGAAATAATTAGTTCTTTGCTAAGTAACAGCTCAATGTTTAATTAGTTTTACAGTATGCTTAAAGAGTACGGACAAAATTGCACAATCTGATGACTCACGAGTGCGCTAATGATAACATTTTCTTTGTTAGCAGGTTGACAACAGATATGTGTGGGCGGCGACATAATGTAGAAGAAAATCGCTAGTGCTGTGCACATAGCATTCTTCACACCGAATGTATCTACTTACAGTGGACGACTGCAGAAATAATTAGTTCTTTGCTAAGTAACAGCTCAATGTTTAATTAGTTTTACAGTATGCTTAAAGAGTACGGACAAAATTGCACAATCTGATGACTCACGAGTGCGCTAATGATAACATTTTCTTTGTTAGCAGGTTGACCTCAGATATGTGGGAGCGGCGACATAATGTAGAAGAAAATCGCTAGTGCTGTGCACATAGCATTCTTCACACCGAATGTATCTACTTACAGTGGACGACTGCAGAAATAATTAGTTCTTTGCTAAGTAACAGCTCAATGTTTAATTACTTTTACAGTATGCTTAAAGAGTACGGACAAAATTGCACAATCTGATGACTCACGAGTGCGCTAATGATAACATTTTCTTTGTTAGCAGGTTGACAACAGATATGTGGGAGCGGCGACATAATGTAGAAGAAAATCGCTAGTGCTGTGCACATAGCATTCTTCACACCGAATGTATCTACTTACAGTGGACGACTGCAGAAATAATTAGTTCTTTGCTAAGTAACAGCTCAATGTTTAATTAGTTTTACAGTATGCTTAAAGAGTACGGACAAAATTGCACAATCTGATGACTCACGAGTGCGCTAATGATAACATTTTCTTTGTTAGCAGGTTGACCTCAGATATGTGGGAGCGGCGACATAATGTAGAAGAAAATCGCTAGTGCTGTGCACATAGCATTCTTCACACCGAATGTATCTACTTACAGTGGACGACTGCAGAAATGATTAGTTCTTTGCTAAGTAACAGCTCAATGTTTAATTAGTTTTACAGTATGCTTAAAGAGTACGGACAAAATTGCACAATCTGATGACTCACGAGTGCGCTAATGATAACATTTTCTTTGTTAGCAGGTTGACCTCAGATATGTGGGAGCGGCGACATAATGTAGAAGAAAATCGCTAGTGCTGTGCACATAGCATTCTTCACACCGAATGTATCTACTTACAGTGGACGACTGCAGAAATAATTAGTTCTTTGCTAAGTAACAGCTCAATGTTTAATTAGTTTTACAGTATGCTTAAAGAGTACGGACAAAATTGCACAATCTGATGACTCACGAGTGCACTAATGATAACATTTTCTTTGTTAGCAGGTTGACAACAGATATGTGGGAGCGGCGACATAATGTAGAAGAAAATCGCTAGTGCTGTGCACATAGCATTCTTCACACCGAATGTATCTACTTACAGTGGACGACTGCAGAAATAATTAGTTCTTTGCTAAGTAACAGCTCAATGTTTAATTAGTTTTACAGTATGCTTAAAGAGTACGGACAAAATTGCACAATCTGATGACTCACGAGTGCGCTAATGATAACATTTTCTTTGTTAGCAGGTTGACCTCAGATATGTGGGAGCGGCGACATAATGTAGAAGAAAATCGCTAGTGCTGTGCACATAGCATTCTTCACACCGAATGTATCTACTTACAGTGGACGACTGCAGAAATAATTAGTTCTTTGCTAAGTAACAGCTCAATGTTTAATTAGTTTTACAGTATGCTTAAAGAGTACGGACAAAATTGCACAATCTGATGACTCACGAGTGCGCTAATGATAACATTTTCTTTGTTAGCAGGTTGACCTCAGATATGTGGGAGCGGCGACATAATGTAGAAGAAAATCGCTAGTGCTGTGCACATAGCATTCTTCACACCGAATGTATCTACTTACAGTGGACGACTGCAGAAATAATTAGTTCTTTGCTAAGTAACAGCTCAATGTTTAATTAGTTTTACAGTATGCTTAAAGAGTACGGACAAAATTGCACAATCTGATGACTCACGAGTGCGCTAATGATAACATTTTCTTTGTTAGCAGGTTGACAACAGATATGTGTGGGCGGCGACATAATGTAGAAGAAAATCGCTAGTGCTGTGCACATAGCATTCTTCACACCGAATGTATCTACTTACAGTGGACGACTGCAGAAATAATTAGTTCTTTGCTAAGTAACAGCTCAATGTTTAATTAGTTTTACAGTATGCTTAAAGAGTACGGACAAAATTGCACAATCTGATGACTCACGAGTGCGCTAATGATAACATTTTCTTTGTTAGCAGGTTGACCTCAGATATGTGGGAGCGGCGACATAATGTAGAAGAAAATCGCTAGTGCTGTGCACATAGCATTCTTCACACCGAATGTATCTACTTACAGTGGACGACTGCAGAAATAATTAGTTCTTTGCTAAGTAACAGCTCAATGTTTAATTAGTTTTACAGTATGCTTAAAGAGTACGGACAAAATTGCACAATCTGATGACTCACGAGTGCGCTAATGATAACATTTTCTTTGTTAGCAGGTTGACAACAGATATGTGTGGGCGGCGACATAATGTAGAAGAAAATCGCTAGTGCTGTGCACATAGCATTCTTCACACCGAATGTATCTACTTACAGTGGACGACTGCAGAAATAATTAGTTCTTTGCTAAGTAACAGCTCAATGTTTAATTACTTTTACAGTATGCTTAAAGAGTACGGACAAAATTGCACAATCTGATGACTCACGAGTGCGCTAATGATAACATTTTCTTTGTTAGCAGGTTGACAACAGATATGTGTGGGCGGCGACATAATGTAGAAGAAAATCGCTAGTGCTGTGCACATAGCATTCTTCACACCGAATGTATCTACTTACAGTGGACGACTGCAGAAATAATTAGTTCTTTGCTAAGTAACAGCTCAATGTTTAATTAGTTTTACAGTATGCTTAAAGAGTACGGACAAAATTGCACAATCTGATGACTCACGAGTGCGCTAATGATAACATTTTCTTTGTTAGCAGGTTGACAACAGATATGTGTGGGCGGCGACATAATGTAGAAGAAAATCGCTAGTGCTGTGCACATAGCATTCTTCACACCGAATGTATCTACTTACAGTGGACGACTGCAGAAATAATTAGTTCTTTGCTAAGTAACAGCTCAATGTTTAATTAGTTTTACAGTATGCTTAAAGAGTACGGACAAAATTGCACAATCTGATGACTCACGAGTGCGCTAATGATAACATTTTCTTTGTTAGCAGGTTGACAACAGATATGTGTGGGCGGCGACATAATGTAGAAGAAAATCGCTAGTGCTGTGCACATAGCATTCTTCACACCGAATGTATCTACTTACAGTGGACGACTGCGGAAATAATTAGTTTTGTGGTAAGTAACAGCTCGATGTTTAATTAGTTTTACAGTATGCTTAAAGAGTACGGACAAAATTGCACAATGTGATGACTCACGAGTGCGCTAATGATAACATTTTCTTTGTTAGCAGGTTGACAACAGATATGTGTGGGCGGCGACATAATGTAGAAGAAAATCGCTAGTGCTGTGCACATAGCATTCTTCACACCGAATGTATCTACTTACAGTGGACGACTGCAGAAATAATTAGTTCTTTGCTAAGTAACAGCTCAATGTTTAATTAGTTTTACAGTATGCTTAAAGAGTACGGACAAAATTGCACAATCTGATGACTCACGAGTGCGCTAATGATAACATTTTCTTTGTTAGCAGGTTGACAACAGATATGTGTGGGCGGCGACATAATGTAGAAGAAAATCGCTAGTGCTGTGCACATAGCATTCTTCACACCGAATGTATCTACTTACAGTGGACGACTGCAGAAATAATTAGTTCTTTGCTAAGTAACAGCTCAATGTTTAATTAGTTTTACAGTATGCTTAAAGAGTACGGACAAAATTGCACAATCTGATGACTCACGAGTGCGCTAATGATAACATTTTCTTTGTTAGCAGGTTGACAACAGATATGTGTGGGCGGCGACATAATGTAGAAGAAAATCGCTAGTGCTGTGCACATAGCATTCTTCACACCGAATGTATCTACTTACAGTGGACGACTGCAGAAATAATTAGTTCTTTGCTAAGTAACAGCTCAATGTTTAATTACTTTTACAGTATGCTTAAAGAGTACGGACAAAATTGCACAATCTGATGACTCACGAGTGCGCTAATGATAACATTTTCTTTGTTAGCAGGTTGACAACAGATATGTGTGGGCGGCGACATAATGTAGAAGAAAATCGCTAGTGCTGTGCACATAGCATTCTTCACACCGAATGTATCTACTTACAGTGGACGACTGCAGAAATAATTAGTTCTTTGCTAAGTAACAGCTCAATGTTTAATTAGTTTTACAGTATGCTTAAAGAGTACGGACAAAATTGCACAATCTGATGACTCACGAGTGCGCTAATGATAACATTTTCTTTGTTAGCAGGTTGACAACAGATATGTGTGGGCGGCGACATAATGTAGAAGAAAATCGCTAGTGCTGTGCACATAGCATTCTTCACACCGAATGTATCTACTTACAGTGGACGACTGCAGAAATAATTAGTTCTTTGCTAAGTAACAGCTCAATGTTTAATTACTTTTACAGTATGCTTAAAGAGTACGGACAAAATTGCACAATCTGATGACTCACGAGTGCGCTAATGATAACATTTTCTTTGTTAGCAGGTTGACAACAGATATGTGTGGGCGGCGACATAATGTAGAAGAAAATCGCTAGTGCTGTGCACATAGCATTCTTCACACCGAATGTATCTACTTACAGTGGACGACTGCAGAAATAATTAGTTCTTTGCTAAGTAACAGCTCAATGTTTAATTAGTTTTACAGTATGCTTAAAGAGTACGGACAAAATTGCACAATCTGATGACTCACGAGTGCGCTAATGATAACATTTTCTTTGTTAGCAGGTTGACAACAGATATGTGTGGGCGGCGACATAATGTAGAAGAAAATCGCTAGTGCTGTGCACATAGCATTCTTCACACCGAATGTATCTACTTACAGTGGACGACTGCAGAAATAATTAGTTCTTTGCTAAGTAACAGCTCAATGTTTAATTAGTTTTACAGTATGCTTAAAGAGTACGGACAAAATTGCACAATCTGATGACTCACGAGTGCGCTAATGATAACATTTTCTTTGTTAGCAGGTTGACAACAGATATGTGTGGGCGGCGACATAATGTAGAAGAAAATCGCTAGTGCTGTGCACATAGCATTCTTCACACCGAATGTATCTACTTACAGTGGACGACTGCAGAAATAATTAGTTCTTTGCTAAGTAACAGCTCAATGTTTAATTAGTTTTACAGTATGCTTAAAGAGTACGGACAAAATTGCACAATCTGATGACTCACGAGTGCGCTAATGATAACATTTTCTTTGTTAGCAGGTTGACAACAGATATGTGTGGGCGGCGACATAATGTAGAAGAAAATCGCTAGTGCTGTGCACATAGCATTCTTCACACCGAATGTATCTACTTACAGTGGACGACTGCAGAAATAATTAGTTCTTTGCTAAGTAACAGCTCAATGTTTAATTACTTTTACAGTATGCTTAAAGAGTACGGACAAAATTGCACAATCTGATGACTCACGAGTGCGCTAATGATAACATTTTCTTTGTTAGCAGGTTGACAACAGATATGTGTGGGCGGCGACATAATGTAGAAGAAAATCGCTAGTGCTGTGCACATAGCATTCTTCACACCGAATGTATCTACTTACAGTGGACGACTGCAGAAATAATTAGTTCTTTGCTAAGTAACAGCTCAATGTTTAATTAGTTTTACAGTATGCTTAAAGAGTACGGACAAAATTGCACAATCTGATGACTCACGAGTGCGCTAATGATAACATTTTCTTTGTTAGCAGGTTGACAACAGATATGTGTGGGCGGCGACATAATGTAGAAGAAAATCGCTAGTGCTGTGCACATAGCATTCTTCACACCGAATGTATCTACTTACAGTGGACGACTGCAGAAATAATTAGTTCTTTGCTAAGTAACAGCTCAATGTTTAATTAGTTTTACAGTATGCTTAAAGAGTACGGACAAAATTGCACAATCTGATGACTCACGAGTGCGCTAATGATAACATGTTCTTTGTTAGCAGGTTGACAACAGATATGTGTGGGCGGCGACATAATGTAGAAGAAAATCGCTAGTGCTGTGCACATAGCATTCTTCACACCGAATGTATCTACTTACAGTGGACGACTGCAGAAATAATTAGTTCTTTGCTAAGTAACAGCTCAATGTTTAATTAGTTTTACAGTATGCTTAAAGAGTACGGCCAAAATTGCACAATCTGATGACTCACGAGTGCGCTAATGATAACATTTTCTTTGTTAGCAGGTTGACCTCAGATATGTGGGAGCGGCGACATAATGTAGAAGAAAATCGCTAGTGCTGTGCACATAGCATTCTTCACACCGAATGTATCTACTTACAGTGGACGACTGCAGAAATAATTAGTTCTTTGCTAAGTAACAGCTCAATGTTTAATTAGTTTTACAGTATGCTTAAAGAGTACGGACAAAATTGCACAATCTGATGACTCACGAGTGCGCTAATGATAACATTTTCTTTGTTAGCAGGTTGACAACAGATATGTGTGGGCGGCGACATAATGTAGAAGAAAATCGCTAGTGCTGTGCACATAGCATTCTTCACACCGAATGTATCTACTTATAGTGGACGACTGCAGAAATAATTAGTTCTTTGCTAAGTAACAGCTCAATGTTTAATTAGTTTTACAGTATGCTTAAAGAGTACGGACAAAATTGCACAATCTGATGACTCACGAGTGCGCTAATGATAACATTTTCTTTGTTAGCAGGTTGACCTCAGATATGTGGGAGCGGCGACATAATGTAGAAGAAAATCGCTAGTGCTGTGCACATAGCATTCTTCACACCGAATGTATCTACTTACAGTGGACGACTGCAGAAATAATTAGTTCTTTGCTAAGTAACAGCTCAATGTTTAATTAGTTTTACAGTATGCTTAAAGAGTACGGACAAAATTGCACAATCTGATGACTCACGAGTGCGCTAATGATAACATTTTCTTTGTTAGCAGGTTGACAACAGATATGTGGGAGCGGCGACATAATGTAGAAGAAAATCGCTAGTGCTGTGCACATAGCATTCTTCACACCGAATGTATCTACTTACAGTGGACGACTGCAGAAATAATTAGTTCTTTGCTAAGTAACAGCTCAATGTTTAATTAGTTTTACAGTATGCTTAAAGAGTACGGACAAAATTGCACAATCTGATGACTCACGAGTGCGCTAATGATAACATTTTCTTTGTTAGCAGGTTGACCTCAGATATGTGGGAGCGGCGACATAATGTAGAAGAAAATCGCTAGTGCTGTGCACATAGCATTCTTCACACCGAATGTATCTACTTACAGTGGACGACTGCAGAAATGATTAGTTCTTTGCTAAGTAACAGCTCAATGTTTAATTAGTTTTACAGTATGCTTAAAGAGTACGGACAAAATTGCACAATCTGATGACTCACGAGTGCGCTAATGATAACATTTTCTTTGTTAGCAGGTTGACCTCAGATATGTGGGAGCGGCGACATAATGTAGAAGAAAATCGCTAGTGCTGTGCACATAGCATTCTTCACACCGAATGTATCTACTTACAGTGGACGACTGCAGAAATAATTAGTTCTTTGCTAAGTAACAGCTCAATGTTTAATTAGTTTTACAGTATGCTTAAAGAGTACGGACAAAATTGCACAATCTGATGACTCACGAGTGCACTAATGATAACATTTTCTTTGTTAGCAGGTTGACAACAGATATGTGGGAGCGGCGACATAATGTAGAAGAAAATCGCTAGTGCTGTGCACATAGCATTCTTCACACCGAATGTATCTACTTACAGTGGACGACTGCAGAAATAATTAGTTCTTTGCTAAGTAACAGCTCAATGTTTAATTAGTTTTACAGTATGCTTAAAGAGTACGGACAAAATTGCACAATCTGATGACTCACGAGTGCGCTAATGATAACATTTTCTTTGTTAGCAGGTTGACCTCAGATATGTGGGAGCGGCGACATAATGTAGAAGAAAATCGCTAGTGCTGTGCACATAGCATTCTTCACACCGAATGTATCTACTTACAGTGGACGACTGCAGAAATAATTAGTTCTTTGCTAAGTAACAGCTCAATGTTTAATTAGTTTTACAGTATGCTTAAAGAGTACGGACAAAATTGCACAATCTGATGACTCACGAGTGCGCTAATGATAACATTTTCTTTGTTAGCAGGTTGACCTCAGATATGTGGGAGCGGCGACATAATGTAGAAGAAAATCGCTAGTGCTGTGCACATAGCATTCTTCACACCGAATGTATCTACTTACAGTGGACGACTGCAGAAATAATTAGTTCTTTGCTAAGTAACAGCTCAATGTTTAATTAGTTTTACAGTATGCTTAAAGAGTACGGACAAAATTGCACAATCTGATGACTCACGAGTGCGCTAATGATAACATTTTCTTTGTTAGCAGGTTGACAACAGATATGTGTGGGCGGCGACATAATGTAGAAGAAAATCGCTAGTGCTGTGCACATAGCATTCTTCACACCGAATGTATCTACTTACAGTGGACGACTGCAGAAATAATTAGTTCTTTGCTAAGTAACAGCTCAATGTTTAATTAGTTTTACAGTATGCTTAAAGAGTACGGACAAAATTGCACAATCTGATGACTCACGAGTGCGCTAATGATAACATTTTCTTTGTTAGCAGGTTGACAACAGATATGTGTGGGCGGCGACATAATGTAGAAGAAAATCGCTAGTGCTGTGCACATAGCATTCTTCACACCGAATGTATCTACTTACAGTGGACGACTGCAGAAATAATTAGTTCTTTGCTAAGTAACAGCTCAATGTTTAATTAGTTTTACAGTATGCTTAAAGAGTACGGACAAAATTGCACAATCTGATGACTCACGAGTGCGCTAATGATAACATTTTCTTTGTTAGCAGGTTGACAACAGATATGTGTGGGCGGCGACATAATGTAGAAGAAAATCGCTAGTGCTGTGCACATAGCATTCTTCACACCGAATGTATCTACTTACAGTGGACGACTGCAGAAATAATTAGTTCTTTGCTAAGTAACAGCTCAATGTTTAATTAGTTTTACAGTATGCTTAAAGAGTACGGACAAAATTGCACAATCTGATGACTCACGAGTGCGCTAATGATAACATTTTCTTTGTTAGCAGGTTGACCTCAGATATGTGGGAGCGGCGACATAATGTAGAAGAAAATCGCTAGTGCTGTGCACATAGCATTCTTCACACCGAATGTATCTACTTACAGTGGACGACTGCAGAAATAATTAGTTCTTTGCTAAGTAACAGCTCAATGTTTAATTAGTTTTACAGTATGCTTAAAGAGTACGGACAAAATTGCACAATCTGATGACTCACGAGTGCGCTAATGATAACATTTTCTTTGTTAGCAGGTTGACAACAGATATGTGTGGGCGGCGACATAATGTAGAAGAAAATCGCTAGTGCTGTGCACATAGCATTCTTCACACCGAATGTATCTACTTACAGTGGACGACTGCAGAAATAATTAGTTCTTTGCTAAGTAACAGCTCAATGTTTAATTAGTTTTACAGTATGCTTAAAGAGTACGGACAAAATTGCACAATCTGATGACTCACGAGTGCGCTAATGATAACATTTTCTTTGTTAGCAGGTTGACAACAGATATGTGGGAGCGGCGACATAATGTAGAAGAAAATCGCTAGTGCTGTGCACATAGCATTCTTCACACCGAATGTATCTACTTACAGTGGACGACTGCAGAAATAATTAGTTCTTTGCTAAGTAACAGCTCAATGTTTAATTAGTTTTACAGTATGCTTAAAGAGTACGGACAAAATTGCACAATCTGATGACTCACGAGTGCGCTAATGATAACATTTTCTTTGTTAGCAGGTTGACAACAGATATGTGGGAGCGGCGACATAATGTAGAAGAAAATCGCTAGTGCTGTGCACATAGCATTCTTCACACCGAATGTATCTACTTACAGTGGACGACTGCAGAAATAATTAGTTCTTTGCTAAGTAACAGCTCAATGTTTAATTAGTTTTACAGTATGCTTAAAGAGTACGGACAAAATTGCACAATCTGATGACTCACGAGTGCGCTAATGATAACATTTTCTTTGTTAGCAGGTTGACAACAGATATGTGTGGGCGGCGACATAATGTAGAAGAAAATCGCTAGTGCTGTGCACATAGCATTCTTCACACCGAATGTATCTACTTACAGTGGACGACTGCAGAAATAATTAGTTCTTTGCTAAGTAACAGCTCAATGTTTAATTAGTTTTACAGTATGCTTAAAGAGTACGGACAAAATTGCACAATCTGATGACTCACGAGTGCGCTAATGATAACATTTTCTTTGTTAGCAGGTTGACAACAGATATGTGTGGGCGGCGACATAATGTAGAAGAAAATCGCTAGTGCTGTGCACATAGCATTCTTCACACCGAATGTATCTACTTACAGTGGACGACTGCAGAAATAATTAGTTCTTTGCTAAGTAACAGCTCAATGTTTAATTACTTTTACAGTATGCTTAAAGAGTACGGACAAAATTGCACAATCTGATGACTCACGAGTGCGCTAATGATAACATTTTCTTTGTTAGCAGGTTGACAACAGATATGTGGGAGCGGCGACATAATGTAGAAGAAAATCGCTAGTGCTGTGCACATAGCATTCTTCACACCGAATGTATCTACTTACAGTGGACGACTGCAGAAATAATTAGTTCTTTGCTAAGTAACAGCTCAATGTTTAATTAGTTTTACAGTATGCTTAAAGAGTACGGACAAAATTGCACAATCTGATGACTCACGAGTGCGCTAATGATAACATTTTCTTTGTTAGCAGGTTGACAACAGATATGTGGGAGCGGCGACATAATGTAGAAGAAAATCGCTAGTGCTGTGCACATAGCATTCTTCACACCGAATGTATCTACTTACAGTGGACGACTGCAGAAATAATTAGTTCTTTGCTAAGTAACAGCTCAATGTTTAATTAGTTTTACAGTATGCTTAAAGAGTACGGACAAAATTGCACAATCTGATGACTCACGAGTGCGCTAATGATAACATTTTCTTTGTTAGCAGGTTGACAACAGATATGTGTGGGCGGCGACATAATGTAGAAGAAAATCGCTAGTGCTGTGCACATAGCATTCTTCACACCGAATGTATCTACTTACAGTGGACGACTGCAGAAATAATTAGTTCTTTGCTAAGTAACAGCTCAATGTTTAATTAGTTTTACAGTATGCTTAAAGAGTACGGACAAAATTGCACAATCTGATGACTCACGAGTGCGCTAATGATAACATTTTCTTTGTTAGCAGGTTGACAACAGATATGTGGGAGCGGCGACATAATGTAGAAGAAAATCGCTAGTGCTGTGCACATAGCATTCTTCACACCGAATGTATCTACTTACAGTGGACGACTGCAGAAATAATTAGTTCTTTGCTAAGTAACAGCTCAATGTTTAATTAGTTTTACAGTATGCTTAAAGAGTACGGACAAAATTGCACAATCTGATGACTCACGAGTGCGCTAATGATAACATTTTCTTTGTTAGCAGGTTGACAACAGATATGTGTGGGCGGCGACATAATGTAGAAGAAAATCGCTAGTGCTGTGCACATAGCATTCTTCACACCGAATGTATCTACTTACAGTGGACGACTGCAGAAATAATTAGTTCTTTGCTAAGTAACAGCTCAATGTTTAATTACTTTTACAGTATGCTTAAAGAGTACGGACAAAATTGCACAATCTGATGACTCACGAGTGCGCTAATGATAACATTTTCTTTGTTAGCAGGTTGACAACAGATATGTGTGGGCGGCGACATAATGTAGAAGAAAATCGCTAGTGCTGTGCACATAGCATTCTTCACACCGAATGTATCTACTTACAGTGGACGACTGCAGAAATAATTAGTTCTTTGCTAAGTAACAGCTCAATGTTTAATTAGTTTTACAGTATGCTTAAAGAGTACGGACAAAATTGCACAATCTGATGACTCACGAGTGCGCTAATGATAACATTTTCTTTGTTAGCAGGTTGACAACAGATATGTGTGGGCGGCGACATAATGTAGAAGAAAATCGCTAGTGCTGTGCACATAGCATTCTTCACACCGAATGTATCTACTTACAGTGGACGACTGCAGAAATAATTAGTTCTTTGCTAAGTAACAGCTCAATGTTTAATTAGTTTTACAGTATGCTTAAAGAGTACGGACAAAATTGCACAATCTGATGACTCACGAGTGCGCTAATGATAACATTTTCTTTGTTAGCAGGTTGACAACAGATATGTGTGGGCGGCGACATAATGTAGAAGAAAATCGCTAGTGCTGTGCACATAGCATTCTTCACACCGAATGTATCTACTTACAGTGGACGACTGCAGAAATAATTAGTTCTTTGCTAAGTAACAGCTCAATGTTTAATTAGTTTTACAGTATGCTTAAAGAGTACGGACAAAATTGCACAATCTGATGACTCACGAGTGCGCTAATGATAACATTTTCTTTGTTAGCAGGTTGACAACAGATATGTGTGGGCGGCGACATAATGTAGAAGAAAATCGCTAGTGCTGTGCACATAGCATTCTTCACACCGAATGTATCTACTTACAGTGGACGACTGCAGAAATAATTAGTTCTTTGCTAAGTAACAGCTCAATGTTTAATTACTTTTACAGTATGCT
The DNA here is from genome assembly GCF_023864345.2 of Schistocerca serialis cubense. Classification (NCBI taxonomy): domain Eukaryota; kingdom Metazoa; phylum Arthropoda; class Insecta; order Orthoptera; family Acrididae; genus Schistocerca; species Schistocerca serialis. Next base: position 466,195,683 of record NC_064646.1, on the reverse strand, counting down.
TAAAGAGTACGGACAAAATTGCACAATCTGATGACTCACGAGTGCGCTAATGATAACATTTTCTTTGTTAGCAGGTTGGCAACAGATATGTGGGAGCGGCGACATAATGTAGAAGAAAATCGCTAGTGCTGTGCACATAGCATTCTTCACACCGAATGTATCTACTTACAGTGGACGACTGCAGAAATAATTAGTTCTTTGCTAAGTAACAGCTCAATGTTTAATTAGTTTTACAGTATGCTTAAAGAGTACGGACAAAATTGCACAATCTGATGACTCACGAGTGCGCTAATGATAACATTTTCTTTGTTAGCAGGTTGACAACAGATATGTGTGGGCGGCGACATAATGTAGAAGAAAATCGCTAGTGCTGTGCACATAGCATTCTTCACACCGAATGTATCTACTTACAGTGGACGACTGCAGAAATAATTAGTTCTTTGCTAAGTAACAGCTCAATGTTTAATTAGTTTTACAGTATGCTTAAAGAGTACGGACAAAATTGCACAATCTGATGACTCACGAGTGCGCTAATGATAACATTTTCTTTGTTAGCAGGTTGACAACAGATATGTGTGGGCGGCGACATAATGTAGAAGAAAATCGCTAGTGCTGTGCACATAGCATTCTTCACACCGAATGTATCTACTTACAGTGGACGACTGCAGAAATAATTAGTTCTTTGCTAAGTAACAGCTCAATGTTTAATTAGTTTTACAGTATGCTTAAAGAGTACGGACAAAATTGCACAATCTGATGACTCACGAGTGCGCTAATGATAACATTTTCTTTGTTAGCAGGTTGACAACAGATATGTGTGGGCGGCGACATAATGTAGAAGAAAATCGCTAGTGCTGTGCACATAGCATTCTTCACACCGAATGTATCTACTTACAGTGGACGACTGCAGAAATAATTAGTTCTTTGCTAAGTAACAGCTCAATGTTTAATTAGTTTTACAGTATGCTTAAAGAGTACGGACAAAATTGCACAATCTGATGACTCACGAGTGCGCTAATGATAACATTTTCTTTGTTAGCAGGTTGACAACAGATATGTGGGAGCGGCGACATAATGTAGAAGAAAATCGCTAGTGCTGTGCACATAGCATTCTTCACACCGAATGTATCTACTTACAGTGGACGACTGCAGAAATAATTAGTTCTTTGCTAAGTAACAGCTCAATGTTTAATTAGTTTTACAGTATGCTTAAAGAGTACGGACAAAATTGCACAATCTGATGACTCACGAGTGCGCTAATGATAACATTTTCTTTGTTAGCAGGTTGACAACAGATATGTGTGGGCGGCGACATAATGTAGAAGAAAATCGCTAGTGCTGTGCACATAGCATTCTTCACACCGAATGTATCTACTTACAGTGGACGACTGCAGAAATAATTAGTTCTTTGCTAAGTAACAGCTCAATGTTTAATTAGTTTTACAGTATGCTTAAAGAGTACGGACAAAATTGCACAATCTGATGACTCACGAGTGCGCTAATGATAACATTTTCTTTGTTAGCAGGTTGACAACAGATATGTGTGGGCGGCGACATAATGTAGAAGAAAATCGCTAGTGCTGTGCACATAGCATTCTTCACACCGAATGTATCTACTTACAGTGGACGACTGCAGAAATAATTAGTTCTTTGCTAAGTAACAGCTCAATGTTTAATTAGTTTTACAGTATGCTTAAAGAGTACGGACAAAATTGCACAATCTGATGACTCACGAGTGCGCTAATGATAACATTTTCTTTGTTAGCAGGTTGACAACAGATATGTGTGGGCGGCGACATAATGTAGAAGAAAATCGCTAGTGCTGTGCACATAGCATTCTTCACACCGAATGTATCTACTTACAGTGGACGACTGCAGAAATAATTAGTTCTTTGCTAAGTAACAGCTCAATGTTTAATTACTTTTACAGTATGCTTAAAGAGTACGGACAAAATTGCACAATCTGATGACTCACGAGTGCGCTAATGATAACATTTTCTTTGTTAGCAGGTTGACAACAGATATGTGTGGGCGGCGACATAATGTAGAAGAAAATCGCTAGTGCTGTGCACATAGCATTCTTCACACCGAATGTATCTACTTACAGTGGACGACTGCAGAAATAATTAGTTCTTTGCTAAGTAACAGCTCAATGTTTAATTAGTTTTACAGTATGCTTAAAGAGTACGGACAAAATTGCACAATCTGATGACTCACGAGTGCGCTAATGATAACATTTTCTTTGTTAGCAGGTTGACAACAGATATGTGTGGGCGACGACATAATGTAGAAGAAAATCGCTAGTGCTGTGCACATAGCATTCTTCACACCGAATGTATCTACTTACAGTGGACGACTGCAGAAATAATTAGTTCTTTGCTAAGTAACAGCTCAATGTTTAATTAGTTTTACAGTAGGGCTTAAAGAGTACGGACAAAATTGCACAATCTGATGACTCACGAGTGCGCTAATGATAACATTTTCTTTGTTAGCAGGTTGACAGCAGATATGTGTGGGCGGCGACATAATGTAGAAGAAAATCGCTAGTGCTGTGCACATAGCATTCTTCACACCGAATGTATCTACTTACAGTGGACGACTGCAGAAATAATTAGTTCTTTGCTAAGTAACAGCTCAATGTTTAATTAGTTTTACAGTATGCTTAAAGAGTACGGACAAAATTGCACAATCTGATGACTCACGAGTGCGCTAATGATAACATTTTCTTTGTTAGCAGGTTGACAACAGATATGTGTGGGCGGCGACATAATGTAGAAGAAAATCGCTAGTGCTGTGCACATAGCATTCTTCACACCGAATGTATCTACTTACAGTGGACGACTGCAGAAATAATTAGTTCTTTGCTAAGTAACAGCTCAATGTTTAATTAGTTTTACAGTATGCTTAAAGAGTACGGACAAAATTGCACAATCTGATGACTCACGAGTGCGCTAATGATAACATTTTCTTTGTTAGCAGGTTGACAACAGATATGTGGGAGCGGCGACATAATGTAGAAGAAAATCGCTAGTGCTGTGCACATAGCATTCTTCACACCGAATGTATCTACCTACAGTGGACGACTGCGGAAATAATTAGTTTTTTGGTAAGTAACAGCTCGATGTTTAATTAGTTTTACAGTATGCTTAAAGAGTACGGACAAAATTGCACAATCTGATGACTCACGAGTGCGCTAATGATAACATTTTCTTTGTTAGCAGGTTGACAACAGATATGTGTGGGCGGCGACATAATGTAGAAGAAAATCGCTAGTGCTGTGCACATAGCATTCTTCACACCGAATGTATCTACTTACAGTGGACGACTGCAGAAATAATTAGTTCTTTGCTAAGTAACAGCTCAATGTTTAATTAGTTTTACAGTATGCTTAAAGAGTACGGACAAAATTGCACAATCTGATGACTCACGAGTGCGCTAATGATAACATTTTCTTTGTTAGCAGGTTGACAACAGATATGTGTGGGCGACGACATAATGTAGAAGAAAATCGCTAGTGCTGTGCACATAGCATTCTTCACACCGAATGTATCTACTTACAGTGGACGACTGCAGAAATAATTAGTTCTTTGCTAAGTAACAGCTCAATGTTTAATTAGTTTTACAGTAGGGCTTAAAGAGTACGGACAAAATTGCACAATCTGATGACTCACGAGTGCGCTAATGATAACATTTTCTTTGTTAGCAGGTTGACAGCAGATATGTGTGGGCGGCGACATAATGTAGAAGAAAATCGCTAGTGCTGTGCACATAGCATTCTTCACACCGAATGTATCTACTTACAGTGGACGACTGCAGAAATAATTAGTTCTTTGCTAAGTAACAGCTCAATGTTTAATTAGTTTTACAGTATGCTTAAAGAGTACGGACAAAATTGCACAATCTGATGACTCACGAGTGCGCTAATGATAACATTTTCTTTGTTAGCAGGTTGACAACAGATATGTGTGGGCGGCGACATAATGTAGAAGAAAATCGCTAGTGCTGTGCACATAGCATTCTTCACACCGAATGTATCTACTTACAGTGGACGACTGCAGAAATAATTAGTTCTTTGCTAAGTAACAGCTCAATGTTTAATTAGTTTTACAGTATGCTTAAAGAGTACGGACAAAATTGCACAATCTGATGACTCACGAGTGCGCTAATGATAACATTTTCTTTGTTAGCAGGTTGACAACAGATATGTGGGAGCGGCGACATAATGTAGAAGAAAATCGCTAGTGCTGTGCACATAGCATTCTTCACACCGAATGTATCTACCTACAGTGGACGACTGCGGAAATAATTAGTTTTTTGGTAAGTAACAGCTCGATGTTTAATTAGTTTTACAGTATGCTTAAAGAGTACGGACAAAATTGCACAATCTGATGACTCACGAGTGCGCTAATGATAACATTTTCTTTGTTAGCAGGTTGACAACAGATATGTGTGGGCGGCGACATAATGTAGAAGAAAATCGCTAGTGCTGTGCACATAGCATTCTTCACACCGAATGTATCTACTTACAGTGGACGACTGCAGAAATAATTAGTTCTTTGCTAAGTAACAGCTCAATGTTTAATTAGTTTTACAGTATGCTTAAAGAGTACGGACAAAATTGCACAATCTGATGACTCACGAGTGCGCTAATGATAACATTTTCTTTGTTAGCAGGTTGACAACAGATATGTGGGAGCGGCGACATAATGTAGAAGAAAATCGCTAGTGCTGTGCACATAGCATTCTTCACACCGAATGTATCTACCTACAGTGGACGACTGCGGAAATAATTAGTTTTTTGGTAAGTAACAGCTCGATGTTTAATTAGTTTTACAGTATGCTTAAAGAGTACGGACAAAATTGCACAATCTGATGACTCACGAGTGCGCTAATGATAACATTTTCTTTGTTAGCAGGTTGACAACAGATATGTGGGAGCGGCGACATAATGTAGATGAAAATCGCTAGTGCTGTGCACATAGCATTCTTCACACCGAATGTATCTACCTACAGTGGACGACTGCGGAAATAATTAGTTTTTTGGTAAGTAACAGCTCGATGTTTAATTAGTTTTACAGTATGCTTAAAGAGTACGGACAAAATTGCACAATCTGATGACTCACGAGTGCGCTAATGATAACATTTTCTTTGTTAGCAGGTTGACAACAGATATGTGTGGGCGGCGACATAATGTAGAAGAAAATCGCTAGTGCTGTGCACATAGCATTCTTCACACCGAATGTATCTACTTACAGTGGACGACTGCAGAAATAATTAGTTCTTTGCTAAGTAACAGCTCAATGTTTAATTAGTTTTACAGTATGCTTAAAGAGTACGGACAAAATTGCACAATCTGATGACTCACGAGTGCGCTAATGATAACATTTTCTTTGTTAGCAGGTTGACAACAGATATGTGGGAGCGGCGACATAATGTAGAAGAAAATCGCTAGTGCTGTGCACATAGCATTCTTCACACCGAATGTATCTACCTACAGTGGACGACTGCGGAAATAATTAGTTTTTTGGTAAGTAACAGCTCGATGTTTAATTAGTTTTACAGTATTCTTAAAGAGTACGGACAAAATTGCACAATCTGATGACTTACGAGTGCGCTAATGATAACATTTTCTTTGTTAGCAGGTTGACCTCAGATATGTGGGAGCGGCGACATAATGTAGAAGAAAATCGCTAGTGCTGTGCACATAGCATTCTTCACACCGAATGTATCTACTTACAGTGGACGACTGCAGAAATAATTAGTTCTTTGCTAAGTAACAGCTCAATGTTTAATTAGTTTTACAGTATGCTTAAAGAGTACGGACAAAATTGCACAATCTGATGACTCACGAGTGCGCTAATGATAACATTTTCTTTGTAAGCAGGTTGACCTCAGATATGTGGGAGCGGCGACATAATGTAGAAGAAAATCGCTAGTGCTGTGCACATAGCATTCTTCACACCGAATGTATCTACCTACAGTGGACGACTGCGGAAATAATTAGTTTTTTGGTAAGTAACAGCTCGATGTTTAATTAGTTTTACAGTATGCTTAAAGAGTACGGACAAAATTGCACAATCTGATGACTTACGAGTGCGCTAATGATAACATTTTCTTTGTTAGCAGGTTGACCTCAGATATGTGTGGGCGGCGACATAATGTAGAAGAAAATCGCTAGTGCTGTGCACATAGCATTCTTCACACCGAATGTATCTACTTACAGTGGACGACTGCAGAAATAATTAGTTCTTTGCTAAGTAACAGCTCAATGTTTAATTAGTTTTACAGTATGCTTAAAGAGTACGGACAAAATTGCACAATCTGATGACTCACGAGTGCGCTAATGATAACATTTTCTTTGTTAGCAGGTTGACAACAGATATGTGTGGGCGGCGACATAATGTAGAAGAAAATCGCTAGTGCTGTGCACATAGCATTCTTCACACCGAATGTATCTACTTACAGTGGACGACTGCAGAAATAATTAGTTCTTTGCTAAGTAACAGCTCAATGTTTAATTAGTTTTACAGTATGCTTAAAGAGTACGGACAAAATTGCACAATCTGATGACTCACGAGTGCGCTAATGATAACATTTTCTTTGTAAGCAGGTTGACCTCAGATATGTGGGAACGGCGACATAATGTAGAAGAAAATCGCTAGTGCTGTGCACATAGCATTCTTCACACCGAATGTATCTACCTACAGTGGACGACTGCGGAAATAATTAGTTTTTTGGTAAGTAACAGCTCGATGTTTAATTAGTTTTACAGTATGCTTAAAGAGTACGGACAAAATTGCACAATCTGATGACTTACGAGTGCGCTAATGATAACATTTTCTTTGTTAGCAGGTTGACCTCAGATATGTGTGGGCGGCGACATAATGTAGAAGAAAATCGCTAGTGCTGTGCACATAGCATTCTTCACACCGAATGTATCTACTTACAGTGGACGACTGCAGAAATAATTAGTTCTTTGCTAAGTAACAGCTCAATGTTTAATTAGTTTTACAGTATGCTTAAAGAGTACGGACAAAATTGCACAATCTGATGACTCACGAGTGCGCTAATGATAACATTTTCTTTGTTAGCAGGTTGACAACAGATATGTGTGGGCGGCGACATAATGTAGAAGAAAATCGCTAGTGCTGTGCACATAGCATTCTTCACACCGAATGTATCTACTTACAGTGGACGACTGCAGAAATAATTAGTTCTTTGCTAAGTAACAGCTTAATGTTTAATTAGTTTTACAGTATGCTTAAAGAGTACGGACAAAATTGCACAATCTGATGACTCACGAGTGCGCTAATGATAACATTTTCTTTGTAAGCAGGTTGACCTCAGATATGTGGGAGCGGCGACATAATGTAGAAGAAAATCGCTAGTGCTGTGCACATAGCATTCTTCACACCGAATGTATCTACTTACAGTGGACGACTGCAGAAATAATTAGTTCTTTGCTAAGTAACAGCTCAATGTTTAATTAGTTTTACAGTATGCTTAAAGAGTACGGACAAAATTGCACAATCTGATGACTCACGAGTGCGCTAATGATAACATTTTCTTTGTAAGCAGGTTGACCTCAGATATGTGGGAGCGGCGACATAATGTAGAAGAAAATCGCTAGTGCTGTGCACATAGCATTCTTCACACCGAATGTATCTACTTACAGTGGACGACTGCAGAAATAATTAGTTCTTTGCTAAGTAACAGCTCAATGTTTAATTAGTTTTACAGTATGCTTAAAGAGTACGGACAAAATTGCACAATCTGATGACTCACGAGTGCGCTAATGATAACATTTTCTTTGTTAGCAGGTTGACAACAGATATGTGTGGGCGGCGACATAATGTAGAAGAAAATCGCTAGTGCTGTGCACATAGCATTCTTCACACCGAATGTATCTACTTACAGTGGACGACTGCAGAAATAATTAGTTCTTTGCTAAGTAACAGCTCAATGTTTAATTAGTTTTACAGTATGCTTAAAGAGTACGGACAAAATTGCACAATCTGATGACTCACGAGTGCGCTAATGATAACATTTTCTTTGTAAGCAGGTTGACCTCAGATATGTGGGAGCGGCGACATAATGTAGAAGAAAATCGCTAGTGCTGTGCACATAGCATTCTTCACACCGAATGTATCTACCTACAGTGGACGACTGCGGAAATAATTAGTTTTTTGGTAAGTAACAGCTCGATGTTTAATTAGTTTTACAGTATGCTTAAAGAGTACGGACAAAATTGCACAATCTGATGACTTACGAGTGCGCTAATGATAACATTTTCTTTGTTAGCAGGTTGACCTCAGATATGTGTGGGCGGCGACATAATGTAGAAGAAAATCGCTAGTGCTGTGCACATAGCATTCTTCACACCGAATGTATCTACTTACAGTGGACGACTGCAGAAATAATTAGTTCTTTGCTAAGTAACAGCTCAATGTTTAATTAGTTTTACAGTATGCTTAAAGAGTACGGACAAAATTGCACAATCTGATGACTCACGAGTGCGCTAATGATAACATTTTCTTTGTTAGCAGGTTGACAACAGATATGTGTGGGCGGCGACATAATGTAGAAGAAAATCGCTAGTGCTGTGCACATAGCATTCTTCACACCGAATGTATCTACCTACAGTGGACGACTGCGGAAATAATTAGTTTTTTGGTAAGTAACAGCTCGATGTTTAGTTAGTTTTACAGTATGCTTAAAGAGTACGGACAAAATTGCACAATCTGATGACTTACGAGTGCGCTAATGATAACATTTTCTTTGTTAGCAGGTTGACCTCAGATATGTGGGAGCGGCGACATAATGTAGAAGAAAATCGCTAGTGCTGTGCACATAGCATTCTTCACACCGAATGTATCTACTTACAGTGGACGACTGCAGAAATAATTAGTTCTTTGCTAAGTAACAGCTCAATGTTTAATTAGTTTTACAGTATGCTTAAAGAGTACGGACAAAATTGCACAATCTGATGACTCACGAGTGCGCTAATGATAACATTTTCTTTGTAAGCAGGTTGACCTCAGATATGTGGGAGCGGCGACATAATGTAGAAGAAAATCGCTAGTGCTGTGCACATAGCATTCTTCACACCGAATGTATCTACCTACAGTGGACGACTGCGGAAATAATTAGTTTTTTGGTAAGTAACAGCTCGATGTTTAATTAGTTTTACAGTATGCTTAAAGAGTACGGACAAAATTGCACAATCTGATGACTTACGAGTGCGCTAATGATAACATTTTCTTTGTTAGCAGGTTGACCTCAGATATGTGTGGGCGGCGACATAATGTAGAAGAAAATCGCTAGTGCTGTGCACATAGCATTCTTCACACCGAATGTATCTACTTACAGTGGACGACTGCAGAAATAATTAGTTCTTTGCTAAGTAACAGCTCAATGTTTAATTAGTTTTACAGTATGCTTAAAGAGTACGGACAAAATTGCACAATCTGATGACTCACGAGTGCGCTAATGATAACATTTTCTTTGTTAGCAGGTTGACAACAGATATGTGGGAGCGGCGACATAATGTAGAAGAAAATCGCTAGTGCTGTGCACATAGCATTCTTCACACCGAATGTATCTACCTACAGTGGACGACTGCGGAAATAATTAGTTTTTTGGTAAATAACAGCTCGATGTTTAATTAGTTTTACAGTATTCTTAAAGAGTACGGACAAAATTGCACAATCTGATGACTTACGAGTGCGCTAATGATAACATTTTCTTTGTTAGCAGGTTGACCTCAGATATGTGTGGGCGGCGACATAATGTAGAAGAAAATCGCTAGTGCTGTGCACATAGCATTCTTCACACCGAATGTATCTACTTACAGTGGACGACTGCAGAAATAATTAGTTCTTTGCTAAGTAACAGCTCAATGTTTAATTAGTTTTACAGTATGCTTAAAGAGTACGGACAAAATTGCACAATCTGATGACTCACGAGTGCGCTAATGATAACATTTTCTTTGTTAGCAGGTTGACAACAGATATGTGTGGGCGGCGACATAATGTAGAAGAAAATCGCTAGTGCTGTGCACATAGCATTCTTCACACCGAATGTATCTACTTACAGTGGACGACTGCAGAAATAATTAGTTCTTTGCTAAGTAACAGCTCAATGTTTAATTAGTTTTACAGTATGCTTAAAGAGTACGGACAAAATTGCACAATCTGATGACTCACGAGTGCGCTAATGATAACATTTTCTTTGTAAGCAGGTTGACCTCAGATATGTGGGAGCGGCGACATAATGTAGAAGAAAATCGCTAGTGCTGTGCACATAGCATTCTTCACACCGAATGTATCTACCTACAGTGGACGACTGCGGAAATAATTAGTTTTTTGGTAAGTAACAGCTCGATGTTTAATTAGTTTTACAGTATGCTTAAAGAGTACGGACAAAATTGCACAATCTGATGACTTACGAGTGCGCTAATGATAACATTTTCTTTGTTAGCAGGTTGACCTCAGATATGTGGGAGCGGCGACATAATGTAGAAGAAAATCGCTAGTGCTGTGCACATAGCATTCTTCACACCGAATGTATCTACCTACAGTGGACGACTGCAGAAATAATTAGTTCTTTGCTAAGTAACAGCTCAATGTTTAATTAGTTTTACAGTATGCTTAAAGAGTACGGACAAAATTGCACAATCTGATGACTCACGAGTGCGCTAATGATAACATTTTCTTTGTTAGCAGGTTGACAACAGATATGTGGGAGCGGCGACATAATGTAGAAGAAAATCGCTAGTGCTGTGCACATAGCATTCTTCACACCGAATGTATCTACCTACAGTGGACGACTGCGGAAATAATTAGTTTTTTGGTAAATAACAGCTCGATGTTTAATTAGTTTTACAGTATTCTTAAAGAGTACGGACAAAATTGCACAATCTGATGACTTACGAGTGCGCTAATGATAACATTTTCTTTGTTAGCAGGTTGACCTCAGATATGTGTGGGCGGCGACATAATGTAGAAGAAAATCGCTAGTGCTGTGCACATAGCATTCTTCACACCGAATGTATCTACTTACAGTGGACGACTGCAGAAATAATTAGTTCTTTGCTAAGTAACAGCTCAATGTTTAATTAGTTTTACAGTATGCTTAAAGAGTACGGACAAAATTGCACAATCTGATGACTCACGAGTGCGCTAATGATAACATTTTCTTTGTTAGCAGGTTGACAACAGATATGTGTGGGCGGCGACATAATGTAGAAGAAAATCGCTAGTGCTGTGCGCATAGCATTCTTCACACCGAATGTATCTACTTACAGTGGACGACTGCAGAAATAATTAGTTCTTTGCTAAGTAACAGCTCAATGTTTAATTAGTTTTACAGTATGCTTAAAGAGTACGGACAAAATTGCACAATCTGATGACTCACGAGTGCGCTAATGATAACATTTTCTTTGTAAGCAGGTTGACCTCAGATATGTGGGAGCGGCGACATAATGTAGAAGAAAATCGCTAGTGCTGTGCACATAGCATTCTTCACACCGAATGTATCTACCTACAGTGGACGACTGCGGAAATAATTAGTTTTTTGGTAAGTAACAGCTCGATGTTTAATTAGTTTTACAGTATGCTTAAAGAGTACGGACAAAATTGCACAATCTGATGACTTACGAGTGCGCTAATGATAACATTTTCTTTGTTAGCAGGTTGACCTCAGATATGTGGGAGCGGCGACATAATGTAGAAGAAAATCGCTAGTGCTGTGCACATAGCATTCTTCACACCGAATGTATCTACTTACAGTGGACGACTGCAGAAATAATTAGTTCTTTGCTAAGTAACAGCTCAATGTTTAATTAGTTTTACAGTATGCTTAAAGAGTACGGACAAAATTGCACAATCTGATGACTCACGAGTGCGCTAATGATAACATTTTCTTTGTAAGCAGGTTGACCTCAGATATGTGGGAGCGGCGACATAATGTAGAAGAAAATCGCTAGTGCTGTGCACATAGCATTCTTCACACCGAATGTATCTACCTACAGTGGACGACTGCGGAAATAATTAGTTTTTTGGTAAGTAACAGCTCGATGTTTAATTAGTTTTACAGTATGCTTAAAGAGTACGGACAAAATTGCACAATCTGATGACTTACGAGTGCGCTAATGATAACATTTTCTTTGTTAGCAGGTTGACCTCAGATATGTGTGGGCGGCGACATAATGTAGAAGAAAATCGCTAGTGCTGTGCACATAGCATTCTTCACACCGAATGTATCTACTTACAGTGGACGACTGCAGAAATAATTAGTTCTTTGCTAAGTAACAGCTCAATGTTTAATTAGTTTTACAGTATGCTTAAAGAGTACGGACAAAATTGCACAATCTGATGACTCACGAGTGCGCTAATGATAACATTTTCTTTGTTAGCAGGTTGACAACAGATATGTGTGGGCGGCGACATAATGTAGAAGAAAATCGCTAGTGCTGTGCACATAGCATTCTTCACACCGAATGTATCTACTTACAGTGGACGACTGCAGAAATAATTAGTTCTTTGCTAAGTAACAGCTCAATGTTTAATTAGTTTTACAGTATGCTTAAAGAGTACGGACAAAATTGCACAATCTGATGACTCACGAGTGCGCTAATGATAACATTTTCTTTGTTAGCAGGTTGACAACAGATATGTGGGAGCGGCGACATAATGTAGAAGAAAATCGCTAGTGCTGTGCACATAGCATTCTTCACACCGAATGTATCTACCTACAGTGGACGACTGCGGAAATAATTAGTTTTTTGGTAAATAACAGCTCGATGTTTAATTAGTTTTACAGTATTCTTAAAGAGTACGGACAAAATTGCACAATCTGATGACTTACGAGTGCGCTAATGATAACATTTTCTTTGTTAGCAGGTTGACCTCAGATATGTGTGGGCGGCGACATAATGTAGAAGAAAATCGCTAGTGCTGTGCACATAGCATTCTTCACACCGAATGTATCTACTTACAGTGGACGACTGCAGAAATAATTAGTTCTTTGCTAAGTAACAGCTCAATGTTTAATTAGTTTTACAGTATGCTTAAAGAGTACCGACAAAATTGCACAATCTGATGACTCACGAGTGCGCTAATGATAACATTTTCTTTGTTAGCAGGTTGACAACAGATATGTGGGAGCGGCGACATAATGTAGAAGAAAATCGCTAGTGCTGTGCACATAGCATTCTTCACACCGAATGTATCTACCTACAGTGGACGACTGCAGAAATAATTAGTTCTTTGCTAAGTAACAGCTCAATGTTTAATTAGTTTTACAGTATGCTTAAAGAGTACGGACAAAATTGCACAATCTGATGACTCACGAGTGCGCTAATGATAACATTTTCTTTGTTAGCAGGTTGACAACAGATATGTGGGAGCGGCGACATAATGTAGAAGAAAATCGCTAGTGCTGTGCACATAGCATTCTTCACACCGAATGTATCTACCTACAGTGGACGACTGCAGAAATAATTAGTTCTTTGCTAAGTAACAGCTCAATGTTTAATTAGTTTTACAGTATGCTTAAAGAGTACGGACAAAATTGCACAATCTGATGACTCACGAGTGCGCTAATGATAACATTTTCTTTGTTAGCAGGTTGACAACAGATATGTGGGAGCGGCGACATAATGTAGAAGAAAATCGCTAGTGCTGTGCACATAGCATTCTTCACACCGAATGTATCTACCTACAGTGGACGACTGCGGAAATAATTAGTTTTTTGGTAAGTAACAGCTCGATGTTTAATTAGTTTTACAGTATTCTTAAAGAGTACGGACAAAATTGCACAATCTGATGACTTACGAGTGCGCTAATGATAACATTTTCTTTGTTAGCAGGTTGACCTCAGATATGTGTGGGCGGCGACATAATGTAGAAGAAAATCGCTAGTGCTGTGCACATAGCATTCTTCACACCGAATGTATCTACTTACAGTGGACGACTGCAGAAATAATTAGTTCTTTGCTAAGTAACAGCTCAATGTTTAATTAGTTTTACAGTATGCTTAAAGAGTACGGACAAAATTGCACAATCTGATGACTCACGAGTGCGCTAATGATAACATTTTCTTTGTTAGCAGGTTGACAACAGATATGTGGGAGCGGCGACATAATGTAGAAGAAAATCGCTAGTGCTGTGCACATAGCATTCTTCACACCGAATGTATCTACCTACAGTGGACGACTGCAGAAATAATTAGTTTTTTGCTAAGTAACAGCTCGATGTTTAATTAGTTTTACAGTATTCTTAAAGAGTACGGACAAAATTGCACAATCTGATGACTTACGAGTGCGCTAATGATAACATTTTCTTTGTTAGCAGGTTGACCTCAGATATGTGGGAGCGGCGACATAATGTAGAAGAAAATCGCTAGTGCTGTGCACATAGCATTCTTCACACCGAATGTATCTACCTACAGTGGACGACTGCAGAAATAATTAGTTCTTTGCTAAGTAACAGCTCAATGTTTAATTAGTTTTACAGTATGCTTAAAGAGTACGGACAAAATTGCACAATCTGATGACTCACGAGTGCGCTAATGATAACATTTTCTTTGTTAGCAGGTTGACAACAGATATGTGGGAGCGGCGACATAATGTAGAAGAAAATCGCTAGTGCTGTGCACATAGCATTCTTCACACCGAATGTATCTACCTACAGTGGACGACTGCGGAAATAATTAGTTTTTTGGTAAGTAACAGCTCGATGTTTAATTAGTTTTACAGTATTCTTAAAGAGTACGGACAAAATTGCACAATCTGATGACTTACGAGTGCGCTAATGATAACATTTTCTTTGTTAGCAGGTTGACCTCAGATATGTGTGGGCGGCGACATAATGTAGAAGAAAATCGCTAGTGCTGTGCACATAGCATTCTTCACACCGAATGTATCTACTTACAGTGGACGACTGCAGAAATAATTAGTTCTTTGCTAAGTAACAGCTCAATGTTTAATTAGTTTTACAGTATGCTTAAAGAGTACGGACAAAATTGCACAATCTGATGACTCACGAGTGCGCTAATGATAACATTTTCTTTGTTAGCAGGTTGACAACAGATATGTGGGAGCGGCGACATAATGTAGAAGAAAATCGCTAGTGCTGTGCACATAGCATTCTTCACACCGAATGTATCTACCTACAGTGGACGACTGCGGAAATAATTAGTTTTTTGGTAAGTAACAGCTCGATGTTTAATTAGTTTTACAGTATTCTTAAAGAGTACGGACAAAATTGCACAATCTGATGACTTACGAGTGCGCTAATGATAACATTTTCTTTGTTAGCAGGTTGACCTCAGATATGTGTGGGCGGCGACATAATGTAGAAGAAAATCGCTAGTGCTGTGCACATAGCATTCTTCACACCGAATGTATCTACTTACAGTGGACGACTGCAGAAATAATTAGTTCTTTGCTAAGTAACAGCTCAATGTTTAATTAGTTTTACAGTATGCTTAAAGAGTACGGACAAAATTGCACAATCTGATGACTCACGAGTGCGCTAATGATAACATTTTCTTTGTTAGCAGGTTGACAACAGATATGTGTGGGCGGCGACATAATGTAGAAGAAAATCGCTAGTGCTGTGCACATAGCATTCTTCACACCGAATGTATCTACCTACAGTGGACGACTGCGGAAATAATTAGTTTTTTGGTAAGTAACAGCTCGATGTTTAATTAGTTTTACAGTATTCTTAAAGAGTACGGACAAAATTGCACAATCTGATGACTTACGAGTGCGCTAATGATAACATTTTCTTTGTTAGCAGGTTGACCTCAGATATGTGTGGGCGGCGACATAATGTAGAAGAAAATCGCTAGTGCTGTGCACATAGCATTCTTCACACCGAATGTATCTACTTACAGTGGACGACTGCAGAAATAATTAGTTCTTTGCTAAGTAACAGCTCAATGTTTAATTAGTTTTACAGTATGCTTAAAGAGTACGGACAAAATTGCACAATCTGATGACTCACGAGTGCGCTAATGATAACATTTTCTTTGTTAGCAGGTTGACAACAGATATGTGTGGGCGGCGACATAATGTAGAAGAAAATCGCTAGTGCTGTGCACATAGCATTCTTCACACCGAATGTATCTACCTACAGTGGACGACTGCGGAAATAATTAGTTTTTTGGTAAGTAACAGCTCGATGTTTAATTAGTTTTACAGTATTCTTAAAGAGTACGGACAAAATTGCACAATCTGATGACTTACGAGTGCGCTAATGATAACATTTTCTTTGTTAGCAGGTTGACCTCAGATATGTGTGGGCGGCGACATAATGTAGAAGAAAATCGCTAGTGCTGTGCACATAGCATTCTTCACACCGAATGTATCTACTTACAGTGGACGACTGCAGAAATAATTAGTTCTTTGCTAAGTAACAGCTCAATGTTTAATTAGTTTTACAGTATGCTTAAAGAGTACGGACAAAATTGCACAATCTGATGACTCACGAGTGCGCTAATTATAACATTTTCTTTGTTAGCAGGTTGACAACAGATATGTGTGGGCGGCGACATAATGTAGAAGAAAATCGCTAGTGCTGTGCACATAGCATTCTTCACACCGAATGTATCTACCTACAGTGGACGACTGCGGAAATAATTAGTTTTTTGGTAAGTAACAGCTCGATGTTTAATTAGTTTTACAGTATTCTTAAAGAGTACGGACAAAATTGCACAATCTGATGACTTACGAGTGCGCTAATGATAACATTTTCTTTGTTAGCAGGTTGACCTCAGATATGTGTGGGCGGCGACATAATGTAGAAGAAAATCGCTAGTGCTGTGCACATAGCATTCTTCACACCGAATGTATCTACTTACAGTGGACGACTGCAGAAATAATTAGTTCTTTGCTAAGTAACAGCTCAATGTTTAATTAGTTTTACAGTATGCTTAAAGAGTACGGACAAAATTGCACAATCTGATGACTCACGAGTGCGCTAATGATAACATTTTCTTTGTTAGCAGGTTGACAACAGATATGTGGGAGCGGCGACATAATGTAGAAGAAAATCGCTAGTGCTGTGCACATAGCATTCTTCACACCGAATGTATCTACTTACAGTGGACGACTGCAGAAATAATTAGTTCTTTGCTAAGTAACAGCTCAATGTTTAAATAGTTTTACAGTATGCTTAAAGAGTACGGACAAAATTGCACAATCTGATGACTTACGAGTGCGCTAATGATAACATTTTCTTTGTTAGCAGGTTGACCTCAGATATGTGTGGGCGGCGAAATAATGTAGAAGAAAATCGCTAGTGCTGTGCACATAGCATTCTTCACACCGAATGTATCTACTTACAGTGGACGACTGCAGAAATAATTAGTTCTTTGCTAAGTAACAGCTCAATGTTTAATTAGTTTTACAGTATGCTTAAAGAGTACGGACAAAATTGCACAATCTGATGACTTACGAGTGCGCTAATGATAACATTTTCTTTGTTAGCAGGTTGACAACAGATATGTGTGGGCGGCGACATACTGTAGAAGAAAATCGCTAGTGCTGTGCACATAGCATTCTTCACACCGAATGTATCTACTTACAGTGGACGACTGCAGAAATAATTAGTTCTTTGCTAAGTAACAGCTCAATGTTTAATTAGTTTTACAGTATGCTTAAAGAGTACGGACAAAATTGCACAATCTGATGACTCACGAGTGCGCTAATGATAACATTTTCTTTGTTAGCAGGTTGACAACAGATATGTGTGGGCGGCGACATAATGTAGAAGAAAATCGCTAGTGCTGTGCACATAGCATTCTTCACACCGAATGTATCTACCTACAGTGGACGACTGCGGAAATAATTAGTTTTTTTTTAAGTAACAGCTCGATGTTTAATTAGTTTTACAGTATTCTTAAAGAGTACGGACAAAATTGCACAATCTGATGACTTACGAGTGCGCTAATGATAACATTTTCTTTGTTAGCAGGTTGACCTCAGATATGTGTGGGCGGCGACATAATGTAGAAGAAAATCGCTAGTGCTGTGCACATAGCATTCTTCACACCGAATGTATCTACTTACAGTGGACGACTGCAGAAATAATTAGTTCTTTGCTAAGTAACAGCTCAATGTTTAATTAGTTTTACAGTATGCTTAAAGAGTACGGACAAAATTGCACAATCTGATGACTCACGAGTGCGCTAATGATAACATTTTCTTTGTTAGCAGGTTGACAACAGATATGTGGGAGCGGCGACATAATGTAGAAGAAAATCGCTAGTGCTGTGCACATAGCATTCTTCACACCGAATGTATCTACCTACAGTGGACGACTGCGGAAATAATTAGTTTTTTGGTAAGTAACAGCTCGATGTTTAATTAGTTTTACAGTATTCTTAAAGAGTACGGACAAAATTGCACAATCTGATGACTTACGAGTGCGCTAATGATAACATTTTCTTTGTTAGCAGGTTGACCTCAGATATGTGTGGGCGGCGACATAATGTAGAAGAAAATCGCTAGTGCTGTGCACAGAGCATTCTTCACACCGAATGTATCTACTTACAGTGGACGACTGCAGAAATAATTAGTTCTTTGCTAAGTAACAGCTCAATGTTTAATTAGTTTTACAGTATGCTTAAAGAGTACGGACAAAATTGCACAATCTGATGACTCACGAGTGCGCTAATGATAACATTTTCTTTGTTAGCAGGTTGACAACAGATATGTGGGAGCGGCGACATAATGTAGAAGAAAATCGCTAGTGCTGTGCACATAGCATTCTTCACACCGAATGTATCTACCTACAGTGGACGACTGCGGAAATAATTAGTTTTTTGGTAAGTAACAGCTCGATGTTTAATTAGTTTTACAGTATTCTTAAAGAGTACGGACAAAATTGCACAATCTGATGACTTACGAGTGCGCTAATGATAACATTTTCTTTGTTAGCAGGTTGACCTCAGATATGTGTGGGCGGCGACATAATGTAGAAGAAAATCGCTAGTGCTGTGCACATAGCATTCTTCACACCGAATGTATCTACTTACAGTGGACGACTGCAGAAATAATTAGTTCTTTGCTAAGTAACAGCTCAATGTTTAATTAGTTTTACAGTATGCTTAAAGAGTACGGACAAAATTGCACAATCTGATGACTCACGAGTGCGCTAATGACAACGTTTTCTTTGTTAGCAGGTTGACAACAGATATCTGTGGGCGGCGACATAATGTAGAAGAAAATCGCTAGTGCTGTGCACATAGCATTCTTCACACCGAATGTATCTACCTACAGTGGACGACTGCGGAAATAATTAGTTTTTTGGTAAGTAACAGCTCGATGTTTAATTAGTTTTACAGTATTCTTAAAGAGTACGGACAAAATTGCACAATCTGATGACTTACGAGTGCGCTAATGATAACATTTTCTTTGTTAGCAGGTTGACCTCAGATATGTGTGGGCGGCGACATAATGTAGAAGAAAATCGCTAGTGCTGTGCACATAGCATTCTTCACACCGAATGTATCTACTTACAGTGGACGACTGCAGAAATAATTAGTTCTTTGCTAAGTAACAGCTCAATGTTTAATTAGTTTTACAGTATGCTTAAAGAGTACGGACAAAATTGCACAATCTGATGACTCACGAGTGCGCTAATGATAACATTTTCTTTGTTAGCAGGTTGACAACAGATATGTGGGAGCGGCGACATAATGTAGAAGAAAATCGCTAGTGCTGTGCACATAGCATTCTTCACACCGAATGTATCTACCTACAGTGGACGACTGCAGAAATAATTAGTTCTTTGCTAAGTAACAGCTCAATGTTTAATTAGTTTTACAGTATGCTTAAAGAGTACGGACAAAATTGCACAATCTGATGACTCACGAGTGCGCTAATGATAACATTTTCTTTGTTAGCAGGTTGACAACAGATATGTGTGGGCGGCGACATAATGTAGAAGAAAATCGCTAGTGCTGTGCACATAGCATTCTTCACACCGAATGTATCTACCTACAGTGGACGACTGCGGAAATAATTAGTTTTTTGGTAAGTAACAGCTCGATGTTTAATTAGTTTTACAGTATTCTTAAAGAGTACGGACAAAATTGCACAATCTGATGACTTACGAGTGCGCTAATGATAACATTTTCTTTGTTAGCAGGTTGACCTCAGATATGTGTGGGCGGCGACATAATGTAGAAGAAAATCGCTAGTGCTGTGCACATAGCATTCTTCACACCGAATGTATCTACTTACAGTGGACGACTGCAGAAATAATTAGTTCTTTGCTAAGTAACAGCTCAATGTTTAATTAGTTTTACAGTATGCTTAAAGAGTACGGACAAAATTGCACAATCTGATGACTCACGAGTGCGCTAATGATAACATTTTCTTTGTTAGCAGGTTGACAACAGATATGTGGGAGCGGCGACATAATGTAGAAGAAAATCGCTAGTGCTGTGCACATAGCATTCTTCACACCGAATGTATCTACCTACAGTGGACGACTGCGGAAATAATTAGTTTTTTGGTAAGTAACAGCTCGATGTTTAATTAGTTTTACAGTATTCTTAAAGAGTACGGACAAAATTGCACAATCTGATGACTTACGAGTGCGCTAATGATAACATTTTCTTTGTTAGCAGGTTGACCTCAGATATGTGTGGGCGGCGACATAATGTAGAAGAAAATCGCTAGTGCTGTGCACATAGCATTCTTCACACCGAATGTATCTACTTACAGTGGACGACTGCAGAAATAATTAGTTCTTTGCTAAGTAACAGCTCAATGTTTAATTAGTTTTACAGTATGCTTAAAGAGTACGGACAAAATTGCACAATCTGATGACTCACGAGTGCGCTAATGATAACATTTTCTTTGTTAGCAGGTTGACAACAGATATGTGGGAGCGGCGACATAATGTAGAAGAAAATCGCTAGTGCTGTGCACATAGCATTCTTCACACCGAATGTATCTACCTACAGTGGACGACTGCGGAAATAATTAGTTTTTTGGTAAGTAACAGCTCGATGTTTAATTAGTTTTACAGTATTCTTAAAGAGTATGGACAAAATTGCACAATCTGATGACTTACGAGTGCGCTAATGATAACATTTTCTTTGTTAGCAGGTTGACCTCAGATATGTGTGGGCGGCGACATAATGTAGAAGAAAATCGCTAGTGCTGTGCACATAGCATTCTTCACACCGAATGTATCTACTTACAGTGGACGACTGCAGAAATAATTAGTTCTTTGCTAAGTAACAGCTCAATGTTTAATTAGTTTTACAGTATGCTTAAAGAGTACGGACAAAATTGCACAATCTGATGACTCACGAGTGCGCTAATGATAACATTTTCTTTGTTAGCAGGTTGACAACAGATATGTGTGGGCGGCGACATAATGTAGAAGAAAATCGCTAGTGCTGTGCACATAGCATTCTTCACACCGAATGTATCTACCTACAGTGGACGACTGCGGAAATAATTAGTTTTTTGGTAAGTAACAGCTCGATGTTTAATTAGTTTTACAGTATTCTTAAAGAGTACGGACAAAATTGCACAATCTGATGACTTACGAGTGCGCTAATGATAACATTTTCTTTGTTAGCAGGTTGACCTCAGATATGTGTGGGCGGCGACATAATGTAGAAGAAAATCGCTAGTGCTGTGCACATAGCATTCTTCACACCGAATGTATCTACTTACAGTGGACGACTGCAGAAATAATTAGTTCTTTGCTAAGTAACAGCTCAATGTTTAATTAGTTTTACAGTATGCTTAAAGAGTACGGACAAAATTGCACAATCTGATGACTCACGAGTGCGCTAATGATAACATTTTCTTTGTTAGCAGGTTGACAACAGATATGTGGGAGCGGCGACATAATGTAGAAGAAAATCGCTAGTGCTGTGCACATAGCATTCTTCACACCGAATGTATCTACCTACAGTGGACGACTGCGGAAATAATTAGTTTTTTGGTAAGTAACAGCTCGATGTTTAATTAGTTTTACAGTATTCTTAAAGAGTACGGACAAAATTGCACAATCTGATGACTTACGAGTGCGCTAATGATAACATTTTCTTTGTTAGCAGGTTGACCTCAGATATGTGTGGGCGGCGACATAATGTAGAAGAAAATCGATAGTGCTGTGCACATAGCATTCTTCACACCGAATGTATCTACTTACAGTGGACGACTGCAGAAATAATTAGTTCTTTGCTAAGTAACAGCTCAATGTTTAATTAGTTTTACAGTATGCTTAAAGAGTACGGACAAAATTGCACAATCTGATGACTCACGAGTGCGCTAATGATAACATTTTCTTTGTTAGCAGGTTGACAACAGATATGTGGGAGCGGCGACATAATGTAGAAGAAAATCGCTAGTGCTGTGCACATAGCATTCTTCACACCGAATGTATCTACCTACAGTGGACGACTGCGGAAATAATTAGTTTTTTGGTAAGTAACAGCTCGATGTTTAATTAGTTTTACAGTATTCTTAAAGAGTACGGACAAAATTGCACAATCTGATGACTTACGAGTGCGCTAATGATAACATTTTCTTTGTTAGCAGGTTGACCTCAGATATGTGTGGGCGGCGACATAATGTAGAAGAAAATCGCTAGTGCTGTGCACATAGCATTCTTCACACCGAATGTATCTACTTACAGTGGACGACTGCAGAAATAATTAGTTCTTTGCTAAGTAACAGCTCAATGTTTAATTAGTTTTACAGTATGCTTAAAGAGTACGGACAAAATTGCACAATCTGATGACTCACGAGTGCGCTAATGATAACATTTTCTTTGTTAGCAGGTTGACAACAGATATGTGGGAGCGGCGACATAATGTAGAAGAAAATCGCTAGTGCTGTGCACATAGCATTCTTCACACCGAATGTATCTACCTACAGTGGACGACTGCGGAAATAATTAGTTTTTTGGTAAGTAACAGCTCGATGTTTAATTAGTTTTACAGTATTCTTAAAGAGTACGGACAAAATTGCACAATCTGATGACTTACGAGTGCGCTAATGATAACATTTTCTTTGTTAGCAGGTTGACCTCAGATATGTGGTAGCGGCGACATAATGTAGAAGAAAATCGCTAGTGCTGTGCACATAGCATTCTTCACACCGAATGTATCTACTTACAGTGGACGACTGCAGAAATAATTAGTTCTTTGCTAAGTAACAGCTCAATGTTTAATTAGTTTTACAGTATGCTTAAAGAGTACGGACAAAATTGCACAATCTGATGACTCACGAGTGCGCTAATGATAACATTTTCTTTGTAAGCAGGTTGACCTCAGATATGTGGGAGCGGCGACATAATGTAGAAGAAAATCGCTAGTGCTGTGCACATAGCATTCTTCACACCGAATGTATCTACCTACAGTGGACGACTGCGGAAATAATTAGTTTTTTGGTAAGTGACAGCTCGATGTTTAATTAGTTTTACAGTATTCTTAAAGAGTACGGACAAAATTGCACAATCTGATGACTTACGAGTGCGCTAATGATAACATTTTCTTTGTTAGCAGGTTGACCTCAGATATGTGGGAGCGGCGACATAATGTAGAAGAAAATCGCTAGTGCTGTGCACATAGCATTCTTCACACCGAATGTATCTACTTACAGTGGACGACTGCAGAAATAATTAGTTCTTTGCTAAGTAACAGCTCAATGTTTAATTAGTTTTACAGTATGCTTAAAGAGTACGGACAAAATTGCACAATCTGATGACTCACGAGTGCGCTAATGATAACATTTTCTTTGTTAGCAGGTTGACAACAGATATGTGGGAGCGGCGACATAATGTAGAAGAAAATCGCTAGTGCTGTGCACATAGCATTCTTCACACCGAATGTATCTACCTACAGTGGACGACTGCGGAAATAATTAGTTTTTTGGTAAGTAACAGCTCGATGTTTAATTAGTTTTACAGTATGCTTAAAGAGTACGGACAAAATTGCACAATCTGATGACTTACGAGTGCGCTAATGATAACATTTTCTTTGTTAGCAGGTTGACCTCAGATATGTGTGGGCGGCGACATAATGTAGAAGAAAATCGCTAGTGCTGTGCACATAGCATTCTTCACACCGAATGTATCTACTTACAGTGGACGACTGCAGAAATAATTAGTTCTTTGCTAAGTAACAGCTCAATGTTTAATTAGTTTTACAGTATGCTTAAAGAGTACGGACAAAATTGCACAATCTGATGACTCACGAGTGCGCTAATGATAACATTTTCTTTGTTAGCAGGTTGACAACAGATATGTGGGAGCGGCGACATAATGTAGAAGAAAATCGCTAGTGCTGTGCACATAGCATTCTTCACACCGAATGTATCTACCTACAGTGGATGACTGCGGAAATAATTAGTTTTTTGGTAAGTAACAGCTCGATGTTTAATTAGTTTTACAGTATTCTTAAAGAGTACGGACAAAATTGCACAATCTGATGACTTACGAGTGCGCTAATGATAACATTTTCTTTGTTAGCAGGTTGACCTCAGATATGTGGGAGCGGCGACATAATGTAGAAGAAAATCGCTAGTGCTGTGCACATAGCATTCTTCACACCGAATGTATCTACTTACAGTGGACGACTGCAGAAATAATTAGTTCTTTGCTAAGTAACAGCTCAATGTTTAATTAGTTTTACAGTATGCTTAAAGAGTACGGACAAAATTGCACAATCTGATGACTCACGAGTGCGCTAATGATAACATTTTCTTTGTAAGCAGGTTGACCTCAGATATGTGGGAGCGGCGACATAATGTAGAAGAAAATCGCTAGTGCTGTGCACATAGCATTCTTCACACCGAATGTATCTACCTACAGTGGACGACTGCGGAAATAATTAGTTTTTTGGTAAGTAACAGCTCGATGTTTAATTAGTTTTACAGTATTCTTAAAGAGTACGGACAAAATTGCACAATCTGATGACTTACGAGTGCGCTGATGATAACATTTTCTTTGTTAGCAGGTTGACCTCAGATATGTGGGAGCGGCGACATAATGTAGAAGAAAATCGCTAGTGCTGTGCACATAGCATTCTTCACACCGAATGTATCTACTTACAGTGGACGACTGCAGAAATAATTAGTTCTTTGCTAAGTAACAGCTCAATGTTTAATTAGTTTTACAGTATGCTTAAAGAGTACGGACAAAATTGCACAATCTGATGACTCACGAGTGCGCTAATGATAACATTTTCTTTGTAAGCAGGTTGACCTCAGATATGTGGGAGCGGCGACATAATGTAGAAGAAAATCGCTAGTGCTGTGCACATAGCATTCTTCACACCGAATGTATCTACCTACAGTGGACGACTGCGGAAATAATTAGTTTTTTGGTAAGTAACAGCTCGATGTTTAATTAGTTTTACAGTATGCTTAAAGAGTACGGACAAAATTGCACAATCTGATGACTCACGAGTGCGCTAATGATAACATTTTCTTTGTTAGCAGGTTGACAACAGATATGTGTGGGCGGCGACATAATCTAGAAGAAAATCGCTAGTGCTGTGCACATAGCATTCTTCACACCGAATGTATCTACCTACAGTGGACGACTGCGGAAATAATTAGTTTTTTGGTAAGTAACAGCTCGATGTTTAATTAGTTTTACAGTATTCTTAAAGAGTACGGACAAAATTGCACAATCTGATGACTTACGAGTGCGCTAATGATAACATTTTCTTTGTTAGCAGGTTGACCTCAGATATGTGGGAGCGGCGACATAATGTAGAAGAAAATCGCTAGTGCTGTGCACATAGCATTCTTCACACCGAATGTATCTACTTACAGTGGACGACTGCAGAAATAATTAGTTCTTTGCTAGGTAACAGCTCAATGTTTAATTAGTTTTACAGTATGCTTAAAGAGTACGGACAAAATTGCACAATCTGATGACTCACGAGTGCGCTAATGATAACATTTTCTTTGTAAGCAGGTTGACCTCAGATATGTGGGAGCGGCGACATAATGTAGAAGAAAATCGCTAGTGCTGCGCACATAGCATTCTTCACACCGAATGTATCTACCTACAGTGGACGACTGCGGAAATAATTAGTTTTTTGGTAAGTAACAGCTCGATGTTTAATTAGTTTTACAGTATGCTTAAAGAGTACGGACAAAATTGCACAATCTGATGACTTACGAGTGCGCTAATGATAACATTTTCTTTGTAAGCAGGTTGACCTCAGATATGTGGGAGCGGCGACATAATCTAGAAGAAAATCGCTAGTGCTGTGCACATAGCATTCTTCACACCGAATGTATCTACCTACAGTGGACGACTGCGGAAATAATTAGTTTTTTGGTAAGTAACAGCTCGATGTTTAATTAGTTTTACAGTATTCTTAAAGAGTACGGACAAAATTGCACAATCTGATGACTTACGAGTGCGCTAATGATAACATTTTCTTTGTTAGCAGGTTGACCTCAGATATGTGGGAGCGGCGACATAATGTAGAAGAAAATCGCTAGTGCTGTGCACATAGCATTCTTCACACCGAATGTATCTACTTACAGTGGACGACTGCAGAAATAATTAGTTCTTTGCTAGGTAACAGCTCAATGTTTAATTAGTTTTACAGTATGCTTAAAGAGTACGGACAAAATTGCACAATCTGATGACTCACGAGTGCGCTAATGATAACATTTTCTTTGTAAGCAGGTTGACCTCAGATATGTGGGAGCGGCGACATAATCTAGAAGAAAATCGCTAGTGCTGTGCACATAGCATTCTTCACACCGAATGTATCTACCTACAGTGGACGACTGCGGAAATAATTAGTTTTTTGGTAAGTAACAGCTCGATGTTTAATTAGTTTTACAGTATGCTTAAAGAGTACGGACAAAATTGCACAATCTGATGACTTACGAGTGCGCTAATGATAACATTTTCTTTGTTAGCAGGTTGACCTCAGATATGTGGGAGCGGCGACATAATGTAGAAGAAAATAGCTAGTGCTGTGCACATAGCATTCTTCACACCAAATGTATCTACGTACAGTGGACGACTGCAGAAATAATTAGTTCTTTGCTAAGTAACAGCTCGATGTTTAATTATTTTTATATAATGCTTTAAGAACACAGATAAAGTTACAAAATCTGGTGACTTACAAGTGCGCTAATGATAACAGTTTCTTTTGTTAGCAGGTTGACAACAGATATGTGTGGGCGGCGACATAATCTAGAAGAAAATCGCTAGTTCTGTGCACATAGCATTCTTCACACTGAATGTATCTACCTACAGTGGACGATTGCAGAAATAATTAGTTTTTTAGTAAGTAACAGCTCGATGTTTAATTATGTTTATGTTATGATTAAAGAGTACAGACAAAATTACACAATCTGATGTCTTACGAGTGCGCTAATGATAACATTTTCTTTTGTTAGCAGGTTGACCTCAGATATGTGGGAGCGGCGATATAATCTAGAAGAAAATCGCTAGTGCTGTGCACGTATCAGTCTTCACATCTAATGTATCGACGTACAGTGAACGACGTCAGAAATAATTTTTTTTTGGTAAGTAACAGCTCGATGTTTAATTACTATCCTATTATGCTTAAAGAGTACCGACAAAATTACACAATCTGATGACTTACAACTGCGCTAATGATAACATTTTATTTCGTTAGCACTTTGACAACAGATATGTGGGGGCGGCGACATAATCTAGAAGAAAATCGCTAGTGCTGTGCACATAGCATTCTTCACACCGAATGTATCTACCTACAGTGGACGACTGCAGAAATAATTAGTTTTTTAGTAAGTAACAGCTCAATGTTTAATTATGTTTATTTTATGATTAAAGAGTACAGACAAAATTACACAATCTGATGACTTACGAGTGCGCTAATGATAACATTTTCTTTTGTTAGCAGGTTGACCTCAGATATGTGGAAGCGGCGACATAATCTAGATGAAAATCGCTAGTGCTGTGCACATATCATTCTTCACATCGAATGTATCGACGTACAGTGGACGACTGCAGAAATAATTAGTTTTTTGGTAAGTAACAGCTCGATGTTTAATTATTTTTCTATTATGCTTAAAGAGTACAGACAAAATTACACAATCTGATGACTTACAAGTGCGCTAATGATAACATTTTATTTCGTTAGCTCGTTGACAACAGATATGTGGGGGCGGCGACATAATCTAGAAGAAAATCGCTAGTGCTGTGCACATAGCATTCTTCACACCGAATGTATCTACGAACAGTGGACGACTGCAGAAATAATTAGTTCTTTGCTAAGTAACAGCTCGATGTTTAATTATTTTTATATAATGCTTTAAGAACACAGATAAAGTTACAAAATCTGGTGACTTACAAGTGCGCTAATGATAACACTTTCTTTTGTTAGCAGGTTGACAACAGATATGTGGGGGCGGCGACATAATCTAGAAGAAAATTGCTAGTGCTGTGCACGTAGCATTCTTCACACCGAATGTATCTACGTACAGTGGACGACTGCAGAAATAATTAGTTTTTTGCTAAGTAATGGCTCGATGTTTATTTATTTTTATATTATGCTTTAAGAATACAGACAAAATTACACAATCTGCTGACTTACGAATGCGCTAATGATAACATTTTCTTTTGTTAGCAGGTTGACAACAGATATGTGGGGGCGGCGACATAATGTAGAAGAAAAGCGCTAGTGCTGTGCACATTGCATTCTTCTCACCGAATGTATTTACCTACAGTGGACGTCTTCGTGAATAATTAGTATTTTGGTTATTAACAGCGCGATTTTGTATAGTTTTTACATTATGCTTTAAGAACACAGATAAGGTTACAAAATCTGGTGACTTACAAGTGCGCTAATGATAACATTTTCTTTTGTTAGCAGGTTGTCAACAGATATGTGGGGGCGGCGACAAAATCTAGAAGAAAATCGCTAGTGCTGTGCACATAGCATTCTTCACACCGAATGTATCTACCTACAGTGGACGACTGCAGAAATAATTAGTTTTTTGGTAAGTAACAGCTCGATGTTTAATTAATTTTACATTATGCTTAAAGAGTACAGAAAAAATTACACAATCTGATGACTTACGAGTGCGCTAATGATAAAATTTTCTTTTGTAAGCAGGTTGACCTCAGATATGTGGGAGCGGCGACATAATCTGGAAGAAAATCGCTAGTGCTGTGCACAAAGCATTCTTCACACCGAATGTATCTACGTGCAGTGGACGACTGCAGAAATAATTAGTTTTTTGGTTAGTAACAGCTCGATTTTTAATTATTTTTATATTATGCTTTAAGAATACAGACAAAAATACATAATCTGATGACTTACGAGTGCGCTAATGATAACAATTTCTTTTGTTTGCAGATTGGCAACAGATAATTGGGGGCGGCGAGATAATCTAGAAGAAAATCGCTAGTGCTGTGCACATAGCATTCTTCACACCGAATGTATCTACGTACAGTGGACGACTGCAGAAATAATTAGTTTTTTGGTAAGTAACAGCTCGATGTATAATTATTTTTATATTATGCATTAAGAATACAGCCAAAAATACACAATCTGATGACTTATGAGTGCGTTAATGATAACAATTTCTTTTGTTAGCAGGCTGACAACAGATATGTGGGAGCGGCGACATAATCTGGAAGGTAATCGCTAGTGCTGTGCACATATCATTCTTCACATCGAATGTATCTACGTGCAGTGGGCGAATGCAGAAATATAGTTTTTTGCTAAATAACGGCTCGATGTTTATTTATTTTTATATTACGCTTTAAGAATGCAGACAAAGTCACACAATCTGCTGACTTACGAGTGCGCTAATGATAACATATTCTTTTGTAAGCAGGTTGACCTCAGATATGTGGGAGCGGCGACATAATCTGGAAGGTAATCGCTAGTGCTGTGCATATATCATTCTTCACATCGAATGTATCTACGTGCAGTGGGCGAATGCAGAAATATATAGTTTTTTGCTAAATAACGGCTCGATGTTTATTTATTTTTATATTACGCTTTAAGAATGCAGACAAAGTCACACAATCTGCTGACTTACGAGTGCGCTAATGATAACATATTCTTTTGTAAGCAGGTTGACCTCAGATATGTGGGAGCGGCGACATAATCTGGAAGGTAATCGCTAGTGCTGTGCACATATCATTCTTCACATCGAATGTATCTACGTGCAGTGGGCGAATGCAGAAATATTTAGTTTTTTGCTAAATAACGGCTCGATGTTTATTTATTTTTATATTACGCTTTAAGAATGCAGACAAAATCACACAATCTGCTGACTTACGAGTGCGCTAATGATAACATATTCTTTTGTAAGCAGGTTGACCTCAGATATGTGGGAGCGGCGACATAATCTGGAAGGTAATCGCTAGTGCTGTGCACATATCATTCTTCACATCGAATGTATCTACGTGCAGTGGGCGAATGCAGAAATATTTAGTTTTTTGCTAAATAACGGCTCGATGTATATTTATTTTTATATTACGCTTTAAGAATGCAGACAAAATCACACAATCTGCTGACTTACGAGTGCGCTAATGATAACAAATTCTTTTGTTAGCAGGTTGACAACAGATATGTGGGAGCGGCGACATAATCTGGAAGGTAATCGCTAGTGCTGTGCACATATCATTCTTCACATCGAATGTATCTACGTGCAGTGGGCGAATGCAGAAATATTTAGTTTTTTGCTAAATAACGGCTCGATGTTTATTTATTTTTATATTACGCTTTAAGAATGCAGACAAAATCACACAATCTGCTGACTTACGAGTGCGCTAATGATAACATATTCTTTTGTAAGCAGGTTGACAACAGATATGTGGGAGCGGCGACATAATCTGGAAGGAAATCGCTAGTGCTGTGCACATATCATTCTTCACATCGAATGTATCTACGTGCAGTGGGCGAATGCAGAAATATATAGTTTTTTGCTAAATAACGGCTCGATGTTTATTTATTTTTATATTACGCTTTAAGAATGCAGACAAAGTCACTTAATCTGCTGACTTACGAGTGCGCTAATGATAACATATTCTTTTGTTAGCAGGTTGACCTCAGATATGTGGGAGCGGCGACATAATCTGGAAGGTAATCGCTAGTGCTGTGCACATATCATTCTTCACATCGAATGTATCTACGTGCAGTGGGCGAATGCAGAAATATATAGTTTTTTGCTAAATAACGGCTCGATGTTTATTTATTTTTATATTACGCTTTAAGAATGCAGACAAAGTCACACAATCTGCTGACTTACGAGTGCGCTAATGATAACATATTCTTTTGTAAGCAGGTTGACCTCAGATATGTGGGAGCGGCGACATAATCTGGAAGGTAATCGCTAGTGCTGTGCACATATCATTCTTCACATCGAATGTATCTACGTGCAGTGGGCGAATGCAGAAATATTTAGTTTTTTGCTAAATAACGGCTCGATGTTTATTTATTTTTATATTACGCTTTAAGAATGCAGACAAAATCACACAATCTGCTGACTTACGAGTGCGCTAATGATAACATATTCTTTTGTAAGCAGGTTGACCTCAGATATGTGGGAGCGGCGACATAATCTGGAAGGTAATCGCTAGTGCTGTGCACATATCATTCTTCACATCGAATGTATCTACGTGCAGTGGGCGAATGCAGAAATATTTAGTTTTTTGCTAAATAACGGCTCGATGTATATTTATTTTTATATTACGCTTTAAGAATGCAGACAAAATCACACAATCTGCTGACTTACGAGTGCGCTAATGATAACAAATTCTTTTGTTAGCAGGTTGACAACAGATATGTGGGAGCGGCGACATAATCTGGAAGGTAATCGCTAGTGCTGTGCACATATCATTCTTCACATCGAATGTATCTACGTGCAGTGGGCGAATGCAGAAATATTTAGTTTTTTGCTAAATAACGGCTCGATGTTTATTTATTTTTATATTACGCTTTAAGAATGCAGACAAAATCACACAATCTGCTGACTTACGAGTGCGCTAATGATAACATATTCTTTTGTAAGCAGGTTGACAACAGATATGTGGGAGCGGCGACATAATCTGGAAGGTAATCGCTAGTGCTGTGCACATATCATTCTTCACATCGAATGTATCTACGTGCAGTGGGCGAATGCAGAAATATTTAGTTTTTTGCTAAATAACGGCTCGATGTTTATTTATTTTTATATTACGCTTTAAGAATGCAGACAAAATCACACAATCTGCTGACTTACGAGTGCGCTAATGATAACATATTCTTTTGTAAGCAGGTTGACCTCAGATATGTGGGAGTGGCGACATAATCTGGAAGGTAATCGCTAGTGCTGTGCACATATCATTCTTCACATCGAATGTATCTACGTGCAGTGGGCGAATGCAGAAATATTTAGTTTTTTGCTAAATAACGGCTCGATGTTTATTTATTTTTATATTACGCTTTAAGAATGCAGACAAAATCACACAATCTGCTGACTTACGGGTGCGCTAATGATAACATATTCTTTTGTAAGCAGGTTGACAACAGATATGTGGGAGCGGCGACATAATCTGGAAGGTAATCGCTAGTGCTGTGCACATATCATTCTTCACATCGAATGTATCTACGTGCAGTGGGCGAATGCAGAAATATTTAGTTTTTTGCTAAATAACGGCTCGATGTTTATTTATTTTTATATTACGCTTTAAGAATGCAGACAAAATCACACAATCTGCTGACTTACGAGTGCGCTAATGATAACATATTCTTTTGTAAGCAGGTTGACCTCAGATATGTGGGAGCGGCGACATAATCTGGAAGGTAATCGCTAGTGCTGTGCACATATCATTCTTCACATCGAATGTATCTACGTGCAGTGGGCGAATGCAGAAATATTTAGTTTTTTGCTAAATAACGGCTCGATGTTTATTTATTTTTATATTACACTTTAAGAATGCAGACAAAATCACACAATCTGCTGACTTACGAGTGCGCTAATGATAACAAATTCTTTTGTTAGCAGGTTGACCTCAGATATGTGGGAGCGGCGACATAATCTGGAAGGTAATCGCTAGTGCTGTGCACATATCATTCTTCACATCGAATGTATCTACGTGCAGTGGGCGAATGCAGAAATATTTAGTTTTTTGCTAAATAACGCCTCGATGTTTATTTATTTTTATATTACGCTTTAAGAATGCAGACAAAATCACACAATCTGCTGACTTACGAGTGCGCTAATGATAACATTTTCTTTTGTAAGCAGGTTGACTACAGATTCGTGGGAGCGGCGACATAATCTGGAAGAAAATCGCTAGTGCTTTGCACATATCATTCTTCACATCGAATGTATCTACGTGCAGTGGGCGACTGCAGAAATAATTAGTCTTTTGCTAAATAACGGCTCGATATTTGATTATTTTTATATTATGCTTTAAGAATACAGACAAAAATACACAGTCTGATGACTTATGAGTGCGTTAATGATAACAATTTCTTTTTTTAGCAGGTTGACAACAGATATGTGGGGGCGGCGACATAATCTAGAAGAAAATCGCTAGTGCTGTGCACAAAGCATTCCTCACACCGAATGTATTTACGTGCAGTGGACGACTGCAGAAATAATTAGTTTTTTCGTTAGTAACAGCTCGATTTTTAATTATTTTTATATTATACTTTAACAATACAGACAAAAATACATAATCTGATGACTTACGAGTGCGCTAATGATAACAATTTCTTTTGTTTGCAGATTGGCAACAGATAATTGGGGGCGGCGAGATAATCTAGAAGAAAATCGCTAGTGCTGTGCACATAGCATTCTTCACACCGAATGTATCTACGTACAGAGGACGACTGCAGAAATAATTAGTTTTTTGGTAAGTAACAGCTCGATGTATAATTATTTTTATATTATGCATTAAGAATACAGCCAAAAATACACAATCTGATGACTTATGAGTGCGTTAATGATAACAATTTCTTTTGTTAGCAGGCTGACAACAGATATGTGGGAGCGGCGACATAATCTGGAAGGTAATCGCTAGTGCTGTGCACATATCATTCATCACATCGAATGTAACTACGTGCAGAGGGCGAATGCAGAAATATATAGTTTTTTGCTAAATAACGGCTCGATGTTTATTTATTTTTATATTACGCTTTAAGAATGCAGACAAAGTCACACAATCTGTTGACTTACGAGTGCGCTAATGATAACATATTCTTTTGTAAGCAGGTTGACCTCAGATATGTGGGAGCGGCGACATAATCTGGAAGGTAATCGCTAGTGCTGTGCACATATCATTCTTCACATCGAATGTATCTACGTGCAGTGGGCGAATGCAGAAATATTTAGTTTTTTGCTAAATAACGGCTCGATGTTTATTTATTTTTATATTACGCTTTAAGAATGCAGACAAAATCACACAATCTGCTGACTTACGAGTGCGCTAATGATAACATATTCTTTTGTAAGCAGGTTGACCTCAGATATGTGGGAGCGGCGACATAATCTGGAAGGTAATCGCTAGTGCTGTGCACATATCATTCTTCACATCGAATGTATCTACGTGCAGTGGGCGAATGCAGAAATATTTAGTTTTTTGCTAAATAACGGCTCGATGTTTATTTATTTTTATATTACGCTTTAAGAATGCAGACAAAATCACACAATCTGCTGACTTACGAGTGCGCTAATGATAACAAATTCGGTTGTTAGCAGGTTGACAACAGATATGTGGGAGCGGCGACATAATCTGGAAGGTAATCGCTAGTGCTGTGCACATATCATTCTTCACATCGAATGTATCTACGTGCAGTGGGCGAATGCAGAAATATTTAGTTTTTTGCTAAATAACGGCTCGATGTTTATTTATTTTTATATTACGCTTTAAGAATGCAGACAAAATCACACAATCTGCTGACTTACGAGTGCGCTAATGATAACATATTCTTTTGTAAGCAGGTTGACAACAGATATGTGGGAGCGGCGACATAATCTGGAAGGTAATCGCTAGTGCTGTGCACATATCATTCTTCACATCGAATGTATCTACGTGCAGTGGGCGAATGCAGAAATATTTAGTTTTTTGCTAAATAACGGCTCGATGTTTATTTATTTTTATATTACGCTTTAAGAATGCAGACAAAATCACACAATCTGCTGACTTACGAGTGCGCTAATGATAACATATTCTTTTGTAAGCAGGTTGACCTCAGATATGTGGGAGTGGCGACATAATCTGGAAGGTAATCGCTAGTGCTGTGCACATATCATTCTTCACGTCGAATGTATCTACGTGCAGTGGGCGAATGCAGAAATGTTTAGTTTTTTGCTAAATAACGGCTCGATGTTTATTTATTTTTATATTACGCTTTAAGAATGCAGACAAAATCACACAATCTGCTGACTTACAAGTGCGCTAATGATAACATATTCTTTTGTAAGCAGGTTGACAACAGATATGTGGGAGCGGCGACATAATCTGGAAGGTAATCGCTAGTGCTGTGCACATATCATTCTTCACATCGAATGTATCTACGTGCAGTGGGCGAATGCAGAAATATTTAGTTTTTTGCTAAATAACGGCTCGATGTTTATTTATTTTTATATTACGCTTTAAGAATGCAGACAAAATCACACAATCTGCTGACTTACGAGTGCGCTAATGATAACATATTCTTTTGTAAGCAGGTTGACCTCAGATATGTGGGAGCGGCGACATAATCTGGAAGGTAATCGCTAGTGCTGTGCACATATCATTCTTCACACCGAATGTATCTACGTGCAGTGGGCGAATGCAGAAATATTTAGTTTTTTGCTAAATAACGGCTCGATGTTTATTTATTTTTATATTACGCTTTAAGAATGCAGACAAAATCACACAATCTGCTGACTTACGAGTGCGCTAATGATAACAAATTCTTTTGTTAGCAGGTTGACCTCAGATATGTGGGAGCGGCGACATAATCTGGAAGGTAATCGCTAGTGCCGTGCACATATCATTCTTCACATCGAATGTATCTACGTGCAGTGGGCGAATGCAGAAATATTTAGTTTTTTGCTAAATAACGGCTCGATGTTTATTTATTTTTATATTACGCTTTAAGAATGCAGACAAAATCACACAATCTGCTGACTTACGAGTGCGCTAATGATAACATATTCTTTTGTAAGCAGGTTGACCTCAGATATGTGGGAGTGGCGACATAATCTGGAAGGTAATCGCTAGTGCTGTGCACATATCATTCTTCACATCGAATGTATCTACGTGCAGTGGGCGAATGCAGAAATATTTAGTTTTTTGCTAAATAACGGCTCGATGTTTATTTATTTTTATATTACGCTTTAAGAATGCAGACAAAATCACACAATCTGCTGACTTACGAGTGCGCTATTGATAACATATTCCTTTGTAAGCAGGTTGACCTCAGATATGTGGGAGCGGCGACATAATCTGGAAGGTAATCGCTAGTGCTGTGCACATATCATTCTTCACATCGAATGTATCTACGTGCAGTGGGCGAATGCAGAAATATTTAGTTTTTTGCTAAATAACGGCTCGATGTTTATTTATTTTTATATTACGCTTTAAGAATGCAGACAAAATCACACAATCTGCTGACTTAGGAGTGCGCTAATGATAACATATTCTTTTGTAAGCAGGTTGACCTCAGATATGTGGGAGCGGCGACATAATCTGGAAGGTAATCGCTAGTGCTGTGCACATATCATTCTTCACATCGAATGTATCTACGTGCAGTGGGCGAATGCAGAAATATTTAGTTTTTTGCTAAATAACAGCTCGATGTTTATTTATTTTTATATTACGCTTTAAGAATGCAGACAAAATCACACAATCTGCTGACTTACGAGTGCGCTAATGATAACATATTCTTTTGTAAGCAGGTTGACCTCAGATATGTGGGAGCGGCGACATAATCTGGAAGGTAATCGCTAGTGCTGTGCACATATCATTCTTCACATCGAATGTATCTACGTGCAGTGGGCGAATGCAGAAATATTTAGTTTTTTGCTAAATAATGGCTCGATGTTTATTTATTTTTATATTACGCTTTAAGAATGCAGACAAAATCACACAATCTGCTGACTTACGAGTGCGCTAATGATAACATATTCTTTTGTAAGCAGGTTGACAACAGATATGTGGGAGCGGCGATATAATCTGGAAGGTAATCGCTAGTGCTGTGCACATATCATTCTTCACATCGAATGTATCTACGTGCAGTGGGCGAATGCAGAAATATTTAGTTTTTTGCTAAATAACGGCTCGATGTTTATTTATTTTTATATTACGCTTTAAGAATGCAGACAAAATCACACAATCTGCTGACTTACGAGTGCGCTAATGATAACATATTCTTTTGTAAGCAGGTTGACCTCAGATATGTGGGAGCGGCGACATAATCTGGAAGGTAATCGCTAGTGCTGTGCACATATCATTCTTCACATCGAATGTATCTACGTGCAGTGGGCGAATGCAGAAATATTTAGTTTTTTGCTAAATAACGGCTCGATGTTTATTTATTTTTATATTACGCTTTAAGAATGCAGACAAAATCACACAATCTGCTGACTTACGAGTGCGCTAATGATAACATATTCTTTTGTAAGCAGGTTGACCTCAGATATGTGGGAGCGGCGACATAATCTGGAAGGTAATCGCTAGTGCTGTGCACATATCATTCTTCACATCGAATGTATCTACGTGCAGTGGGCGAATGCAGAAATATTTAGTTTTTTGCTAAATAACGGCTCGATGTTTATTTATTTTTATATTACGCTTTAAGAATGCAGACAAAATCACACAATCTGCTGACTTACGAGTGCGCTAATGATAACATATTCTTTTGTAAGCAGGTTGACCTCAGATATGTGGGAGCGGCGACATAATCTGGAAGGTAATCGCTAGTGCTGTGCACATATCATTCTTCACATCGAATGTATCTACGTGCAGTGGGCGAATGCAGAAATATTTAGTTTTTTGCTAAATAACGGCTCGATGTTTATTTATTTTTATATTACGCTTTAAGAATGCAGACAAAATCACACAATCTGCTGACTTACGAGTGCGCTAATGATAACATATTCTTTTGTAAGCAGGTTGACCTCAGATATGTGGGAGTGGCGACATAATCTGGAAGGTAATCGCTAGTGCTGTGCACATATCATTCTTCACATCGAATGTATCTACGTGCAGTGGGCGAATGCAGAAATATTTAGTTTTTTGCTAAATAACGGCTCGATGTTTATTTATTTTTATATTACGCTTTAAGAATGCAGACAAAATCACACAATCTGCTGACTTACGAGTGCGCTAATGATAACATATTCTTTTGTAAGCAGGTTGACCTCAGATATGTGGGAGCGGCGACATAATCTGGAAGGTAATCGCTAGTGCTGTGCACATATCATTCTTCACATCGAATGTATCTACGTGCAGTGGGCGAATGCAGAAATATTTAGTTTTTTGCTAAATAACGGCTCGATGTTTATTTATTTTTATATTACGCTTTAAGAATGCAGACAAAATCACACAATCTGCTGACTTAAGAGTGCGCTAATGATAACATATTCTTTTGTAAGCAGGTTGACCTCAGATATGTGGGAGTGGCGACATAATCTGGAAGGTAATCGCTAGTGCTGTGCACATATCATTCTTCACATCGAATGTATCTACGTGCAGTGGGCGAATGCAGAAATATTTAGTTTTTTGCTAAATAACGGCTCGATGTTTATTTATTTTTATATTACGCTTTAAGAATGCAGACAAAATCACACAATCTGCTGACTTACGAGTGCGCTAATGATAACAAATTCTTTTGTTAGCAGGTTGACAACAGATATGTGGGAGCGGCGACATAATCTGGAAGGTAATCGCTAGTGCTGTGCACATATCATTCTTCACATCGAATGTATCTATGTGCAGTGGGCAAATGCAGAAATATTTAGTTTTTTGCTAAATAACGGCTCGATGTTTATTTATTTTTATATTACGCTTTAAGAATGCAGACAAAATCACACAATCTGCTGACTTACGAGTGCGCTAATGATAACAAATTCTTTTGTTAGCAGGTTGACAACAGATATGTGGGAGCGGCGACATAATCTGGAAGGCAATCGCTAGTGCTGTGCACATATCATTCTTCACATCGAATGTATCTACGTGCAGTGGGCGAATGCAGAAATATTTAGTTTTCTGCTATATAACGGCTCGATGTTTATTTATTTTTATATTACGCTTTAAGAATGCAGACAAAATCACACAATCTGCTGACTTACGGGTGCGCTAATGATATCATATTCTTTTGTAAGCAGGTTGACCTCAGATATGTGGGAGCGGCGACATAATCTGGAAGGTGATCGCTAGTGCTGTGCACATATCATTCTTCACATCGAATGTATCTACGTGCAGTGGGCGAATGCAGAAATATTTAGTTTTTTGCTAAATAACGGCTCGATGTTTATTTATTTTTATATTACGCTTTAAGAATGCAGACAAAATCACACAATCTGCTGACTTACGAGTGCGCTAATGACAACATATTCTTTTGTTAGCAGGTTGACAACAGATATGTGGGAGCGGCGACATAATCTGGAAGATAATCGCTAGTGCTGTGCACATATCATTCTTCACATCGAATGTATCCACGTGCAGTGGACGTCTGCAGAAATAATTAGTTTTTTGCTAAGTAACAGCTCGATGTTTATTTATTTTTATATTATGCTTTAAGAATACAGACAAAATTACACAATCTGATGTCTTACGAGTGCGCTAATGATAACAATTTCTTTAGGTAGCAGGTTGACAACAGATATGTGGGGGCGGCGACATAATCTGGAAGATAATCGCTAGTGCTGTGCACATATCATTCTTCACATCGAATGTATCTACGTGCAGTGAACGACTGCAGAAATAATTAGTTTTTTGGTTAGTAACAGCTCGATTTTTAATTATTTTTATATTATGCTTTAAGAATACAGACAAAAATACATAATCTGATGACTTACGAGTGCGCTAATGATAACAATTTCTTTTGTTTGCAGATTGGCAACAGATAATTGGGGGCGGCGAGATAATCTAGAAGAAAATCGCTAGTGCTGTGCACATAGCATTCTTCACACCGAATGTATCTACGTACAGTGGACGACTGCAGAAATAATTAGTTTTTTGGTAAGTAACAGCTCGATGTATAATTATTTTTATATTATGCATTAAGAATACAGCCAAAAATACACAATCTGATGACTTATGAGTGCGTTAATGATAACAATTTCTTTTGTTAGCAGGTTGACAACAGATATGTGGGGGCGGCAACATAATGTAGAAGAAAATCGCTAGTGCTGTGCACAAAGCATTCTTCACACCGAATGTATCTACGTGCAGTGGACGACTGCAGAAATAATTAGTTTTTTGCTAAATAACGGCTCGATGTTTATTTATTTTTATATTACGCTTTAAGAATGCAGACAAAATCACACAATCTGCTGACTTACGAGTGCGCTAATGATAACATATTCTTTTGTAAGCAGGTTGACAACAGATATGTGGGAGCGGCGACATAATCTGGAAGATAATCGCTAGTGCTGTGCACATATCATTCTTCACATCGAATGTATCTACGTGCAGTGGGCGAATGCAGAAATAATTAGTTTTTTGGTTAGTAACAGCTCGATTTTTAATTATTTTTATATTATGCTTTAAGAATACAGAAAAAATTACACAATCTGATGACTTACGAGTGTGCTAATGATAACAATTTCTTTTGTTAGCAGGTTGACAACAGATATGTGGGGGCGGCGACACAATCTAGAAGAAAATCGCTAGTGCTGTGCACATATCGTTCTTCACATCGAATTTATCTCTGTGCAGTGAGCGAATGCAGGAATATTTAGTTTTTTGCTAAATAACGGCTCGATGTTTATTTATTTTTATATTACGCTTTAAGAATGCAGACAAAATCACACAATCTGCTGACTTACGAGTGCGCTAATGATAACATATTCTTTTGTAAGCAGGTTGACCTCAGATATGTGGGAGCGGCGACATAATCTGGAAGGTAATCGCTAGTGCTCTGCACATATCATTCTTCACATCGAATGTATCTACGTGCAGTGGGCGAATGCAGAAATATTTAGTTTTTTGCTAAATAACGGCTCGATGTTTATTTATTTTTATATTACGCTTTAAGAATGCAGACAAAATCACACAATCTGCTGACTTTCGAGTGCACAAATGATAACATATTCTTTTGTAAGCAGGTTGACCTCAGATATGTGGGAGCGGCGACATAATCTGGAAGGTAATCGCTAGTGCTGTGCACATATCATTCTTCACATCGAATGTATCTACGTGCAGTGGGCGAATGCAGAAATATTTAGTTTTTTGCTAAATAACGGCTCGATGTTTATTTATTATTATATTACGCTTTAAGAATGCAGACAAAATCACACAATCTGCTGACTTACGAGTGCGCTAATGATAACATATTCTTTTGTAAGCAGGTT
Organism: Schistocerca serialis cubense; assembly: GCF_023864345.2. Lineage (NCBI taxonomy): Eukaryota > Metazoa > Arthropoda > Insecta > Orthoptera > Acrididae > Schistocerca > Schistocerca serialis. The sequence goes on along the minus strand of NC_064646.1, from coordinate 466,154,165 downwards.
GACCTCAGATATGTGGGAGCGGCGACATAATCTGGAAGGTAATCGCTAGTGCTGTGCACATATCATTCTTCACATCGAATGTATCTACGTGCAGTGGGCGAATGCAGAAATATTTAGTTTTTCGCTAAATAACGGCTCGATGTTTATTTATTTTTATATTACGCTTTAAGAATGCAGACAAAATCACACAATCTGCTGACTTACGAGTGCGCTAATGATAACAAATTCTTTTGTTAGCAGGTTGACCTCAGATATGTGGGAGCGGCGACATAATCTGGAAGGTAATCGCTAGTGCTGTGCACATATCATTCTTCACATCGAATGTATCTACGTGCAGTGGGCGAATGCAGAAATATTTAGTTTTTTGCTAAATAACGCCTCGATGTTTATTTATTTTTATATTACGCTTTAAGAATGCAGACAAAATCACACAATCTGCTGACTTACGAGTGCGCTAATGATAACATTTTCTTTTGTAAGCAGGTTGACTACAGATTCGTGGGAGCGGCGACATAATCTGGAAGAAAATCGCTAGTGCTTTGCACATATCATTCTTCACATCGAATGTATCTACGTGCAGTGGACGACTGCAGAAATAATTAGTCTTTTGCTAAATAACGGCTCGATATTTGATTATTTTTATATTATGCTTTAAGAATACAGACAAAAATACACAGTCTGATGACTTATGAGTGCGTTAATGATAACAATTTCTTTTTTTAGCAGGTTGACAACAGATATGTGGGGGCGGCGACATAATCTAGAAGAAAATCGCTAGTGCTGTGCACAAAGCATTCTTCACACCGAATGTATCTACGTGCAGTGGACGACTGCAGAAATAATTAGTTTTTTGGTTAGTAACAGCTCGATTTTTAATTATTTTTATATTATGCTTTAACAATACAGACAAAAATACATAATCTGATGACTTACGAGTGCGCTAATGATAACAGTTTCTTTTGTTTGCAGATTGGCAACAGATAATTGGGGGCGGCGAGATAATCTAGAAGAAAATCGCTAGTGCTGTGCACATAGCATTCTTCACACCGAATGTATCTACGTACAGAGGACGACTGCAGAAATAATTAGTTTTTTGGTAAGTAACGGCTCGATGTATAATTATTTTTATATTATGCATTAAGAATACAGCCAAAAATACACAATCTGATGACTTATGAGTGCGTTAATGATAACAATTTCTTTTGTTAGCAGGCTGACAACAGATATGTGGGAGCGGCGACATAATCTGGAAGGTAATCGCTAGTGCTGTGCACATATCATTCTTCACATCGAATGTATCTACGTGCAGTGGGCGAATGCAGAAATATATAGTTTTTTGCTAAATAACGGCTCGATGTTTATTTATTTTTATATTACGCTTTAAGAATGCAGACAAAGTCACACAATCTGTTGACTTACGAGTGCGCTAATGATAACATATTCTTTTGTAAGCAAGTTGACCTCAGATATGTGGGAGCGGCGACATAATCTGGAAGGTAATCGCTAGTGCTGTGCACATATCATTCTTCACATCGAATGTATCTACGTGCAGTGGGCGAATGCAGAAATATTTAGTTTTTTGCTAAATAACGGCTCGATGTTTATTTATTTTTATATTACGCTTTAAGAATGCAGACAAAATCACACAATCTGCTGACTTACGAGTGCGCTAATGATAACATATTCTTTTGTAAGCAGGTTGACCTCAGATATGTGGGAGCGGCGACATAATCTGGAAGGTAATCGCTAGTGCTGTGCACATATCATTCTTCACATCGAATGTATCTACGTGCAGTGGGCGAATGCAGAAATATTTAGTTTTTTGCTAAATAACGGCTCGATGTTTATTTATTTTTATATTACGCTTTAAGAATGTAGACAAAATCACACAATCTGCTGACTTACGAGTGCGCTAATGATAACAAATTCGGTTGTTAGCAGGTTGACAACAGATATGTGGGAGCGGCGACATAATCTGGAAGGTAATCGCTAGTGCTGTGCACATATCATTCTTCACATCGAATGTATCTACGTGCAGTGGGCGAATGCAGAAATATTTAGTTTTTTGCTAAATAACGGCTCGATGTTTATTTATTTTTATATTACGCTTTAAGAATGCAGACAAAATCACACAATCTGCTGACTTAGGAGTGCGCTAATGATAACATATTCTTTTGTAAGCAGGTTGACCTCAGATATGTGGGAGCGGCGACATAATCTGGAAGGTAATCGCTAGTGCTGTGCACATATCATTCTTCACATCGAATGTATCTACGTGCAGTGGGCGAATGCAGAAATATTTAGTTTTTTGCTAAATAACAGCTCGATGTTTATTTATTTTTATATTACGCTTTAAGAATGCAGACAAAATCACACAATCTGCTGACTTACGAGTGCGCTAATGATAACATATTCTTTTGTAAGCAGGTTGACCTCAGATATGTGGGAGCGGCGACATAATCTGGAAGGTAATCGCTAGTGCTGTGCACATATCATTCTTCACATCGAATGTATCTACGTGCAGTGGGCGAATGCAGAAATATTTAGTTTTTTGCTAAATAATGGCTCGATGTTTATTTATTTTTATATTACGCTTTAAGAATGCAGACAAAATCACACAATCTGCTGACTTACGAGTGCGCTAATGATAACATATTCTTTTGTAAGCAGGTTGACAACAGATATGTGGGAGCGGCGATATAATCTGGAAGGTAATCGCTAGTGCTGTGCACATATCATTCTTCACATCGAATGTATCTACGTGCAGTGGGCGAATGCAGAAATATTTAGTTTTTTGCTAAATAACGGCTCGATGTTTATTTATTTTTATATTACGCTTTAAGAATGCAGACAAAATCACACAATCTGCTGACTTACGAGTGCGCTAATGATAACATATTCTTTTGTAAGCAGGTTGACCTCAGATATGTGGGAGCGGCGACATAATCTGGAAGGTAATCGCTAGTGCTGTGCACATATCATTCTTCACATCGAATGTATCTACGTGCAGTGGGCGAATGCAGAAATATTTAGTTTTTTGCTAAATAACGGCTCGATGTTTATTTATTTTTATATTACGCTTTAAGAATGCAGACAAAATCACACAATCTGCTGACTTACGAGTGCGCTAATGATAACATATTCTTTTGTAAGCAGGTTGACCTCAGATATGTGGGAGCGGCGACATAATCTGGAAGGTAATCGCTAGTGCTGTGCACATATCATTCTTCACATCGAATGTATCTACGTGCAGTGGGCGAATGCAGAAATATTTAGTTTTTTGCTAAATAATGGCTCGATGTTTATTTATTTTTATATTACGCTTTAAGAATGCAGACAAAATCACACAATCTGCTGACTTACGAGTGCGCTAATGATAACATATTCTTTTGTAAGCAGGTTGACCTCAGATATGTGGGAGCGGCGACATAATCTGGAAGGTAATCGCTAGTGCTGTGCACATATCATTCTTCACATCGAATGTATCTACGTGCAGTGGGCGAATGCAGAAATATTTAGTTTTTTGCTAAATAACGGCTCGATGTTTATTTATTTTTATATTACGCTTTAAGAATGCAGACAAAATCACACAATCTGCTGACTTACGAGTGCGCTAATGATAACATATTCTTTTGTAAGCAGGTTGACCTCAGATATGTGGGAGTGGCGACATAATCTGGAAGGTAATCGCTAGTGCTGTGCACATATCATTCTTCACATCGAATGTATCTACGTGCAGTGGGCGAATGCAGAAATATTTAGTTTTTTGCTAAATAACGGCTCGATGTTTATTTATTTTTATATTACGCTTTAAGAATGCAGACAAAATCACACAATCTGCTGACTTACGAGTGCGCTAATGATAACATATTCTTTTGTAAGCAGGTTGACCTCAGATATGTGGGAGCGGCGACATAATCTGGAAGGTAATCGCTAGTGCTGTGCACATATCATTCTTCACATCGAATGTATCTACGTGCAGTGGGCGAATGCAGAAATATTTAGTTTTTTGCTAAATAACGGCTCGATGTTTATTTATTTTTATATTACGCTTTAAGAATGCAGACAAAATCACACAATCTGCTGACTTAAGAGTGCGCTAATGATAACATATTCTTTTGTAAGCAGGTTGACCTCAGATATGTGGGAGTGGCGACATAATCTGGAAGGTAATCGCTAGTGCTGTGCACATATCATTCTTCACATCGAATGTATCTACGTGCAGTGGGCGAATGCAGAAATATTTAGTTTTTTGCTAAATAACGGCTCGATGTTTATTTATTTTTATATTACGCTTTAAGAATGCAGACAAAATCACACAATCTGCTGACTTACGAGTGCGCTAATGATAACAAATTCTTTTGTTAGCAGGTTGACAACAGATATGTGGGAGCGGCGACATAATCTGGAAGGTAATCGCTAGTGCTGTGCACATATCATTCTTCACATCGAATGTATCTATGTGCAGTGGGCAAATGCAGAAATATTTAGTTTTTTGCTAAATAACGGCTCGATGTTTATTTATTTTTATATTACGCTTTAAGAATGCAGACAAAATCACACAATCTGCTGACTTACGAGTGCGCTAATGATAACAAATTCTTTTGTTAGCAGGTTGACAACAGATATGTGGGAGCGGCGACATAATCTGGAAGGCAATCGCTAGTGCTGTGCACATATCATTCTTCACATCGAATGTATCTACGTGCAGTGGGCGAATGCAGAAATATTTAGTTTTCTGCTATATAACGGCTCGATGTTTATTTATTTTTATATTACGCTTTAAGAATGCAGACAAAATCACACAATCTGCTGACTTACGGGTGCGCTAATGATAACATATTCTTTTGTAAGCAGGTTGACCTCAGATATGTGGGAGCGGCGACATAATCTGGAAGGTAATCGCTAGTGCTGTGCACATATCATTCTTCACATCGAATGTATCTACGTGCAGTGGGCGAATGCAGAAATATTTAGTTTTTTGCTAAATAACGGCTCGATGTTTATTTATTTTTATATTACGCTTTAAGAATGCAGACAAAATCACACAATCTGCTGACTTACGAGTGCGCTAATGACAACATATTCTTTTGTTAGCAGGTTGACAACAGATATGTGGGAGCGGCGACATAATCTGGAAGATAATCGCTAGTGCTGTGCACATATCATTCTTCACATCGAATGTATCCACGTGCAGTGGACGTCTGCAGAAATAATTAGTTTTTTGCTAAGTAACAGCTCGATGTTTATTTATTTTTATATTATGCTTTAAGAATACAGACAAAATTACACAATCTGATGTCTTACGAGTGCGCTAATGATAACAATTTCTTTAGGTAGCAGGTTGACAACAGATATGTGGGGGCGGCGACATAATCTGGAAGATAATCGCTAGTGCTGTGCACATATCATTCTTCACATCGAATGTATCTACGTGCAGTGAACGACTGCAGAAATAATTAGTTTTTTGGTTAGTAACAGCTCGATTTTTAATTATTTTTATATTATGCTTTAAGAATACAGACAAAAATACATAATCTGATGACTTACGAGTGCGCTAATGATAACAATTTCTTTTGTTTGCAGATTGGCAACAGATAATTGGGGGCGGCGAGATAATCTAGAAGAAAATCGCTAGTGCTGTGCACATAGCATTCTTCACACCGAATGTATCTACGTACAGTGGACGACTGCAGAAATAATTAGTTTTTTGGTAAGTAACAGCTCGATGTATAATTATTTTTATATTATGCATTAAGAATACAGCCAAAAATACACAATCTGATGACTTATGAGTGCGTTAATGATAACAATTTCTTTTGTTAGCAGGTTGACAACAGATATGTGGGGGCGGCAACATAATGTAGAAGAAAATCGCTAGTGCTGTGCACAAAGCATTCTTCACACCGAATGTATCTACGTGCAGTGGACGACTGCAGAAATAATTAGTTTTTTGCTAAATAACGGCTCGATGTTTATTTATTTTTATATTACGCTTTAAGAATGCAGACAAAATCACACAATCTGCTGACTTACGAGTGCGCTAATGATAACATATTCTTTTGTAAGCAGGTTGACAACAGATATGTGGGAGCGGCGACATAATCTGGAAGATAATCGCTAGTGCTGTGCACATATCATTCTTCACATCGAATGTATCTACGTGCAGTGGGCGAATGCAGAAATAATTAGTTTTTTGGTTAGTAACAGCTCGATTTTTAATTATTTTTATATTATGCTTTAAGAATACAGAAAAAATTACACAATCTGATGACTTACGAGTGTGCTAATGATAACAATTTCTTTTGTTAGCAGGTTGACAACAGATATGTGGGGGCGGCGACACAATCTAGAAGAAAATCGCTAGTGCTGTGCACATATCGTTCTTCACATCGAATTTATCTCTGTGCAGTGAGCGAATGCAGGAATATTTAGTTTTTTGCTAAATAACGGCTCGATGTTTATTTATTTTTATATTACGCTTTAAGAATGCAGACAAAATCACACAATCTGCTGACTTACGAGTGCGCTAATGATAACATATTCTTTTGTAAGCAGGTTGACCTCAGATATGTGGGAGCGGCGACATAATCTGGAAGGTAATCGCTAGTGCTCTGCACATATCATTCTTCACATCGAATGTATCTACGTGCAGTGGGCGAATGCAGAAATATTTAGTTTTTTGCTAAATAACGGCTCGATGTTTATTTATTTTTATATTACGCTTTAAGAATGCAGACAAAATCACACAATCTGCTGACTTTCGAGTGCGCAAATGATAACATATTCTTTTGTAAGCAGGTTGACCTCAGATATGTGGGAGCGGCGACATAATCTGGAAGGTAATCGCTAGTGCTGTGCACATATCATTCTTCACATCGAATGTATCTACGTGCAGTGGGCAAATGCAGAAATATTTAGTTTTTTGCTAAATAACGGCTCGATGTTTATTTATTTTTATATTACGCTTTAAGAATGCAGACAAAATCACACAATCTGCTGACTTACGAGTGCGCTAATGATAACATATTCTTTTGTAAGCAGGTTGACCTCAGATATGTGGGAGCGGCGACATAATCTGGAAGGTAATCGCTAGTGCTGTGCACATATCATTCTTCACATCGAATGTATCTACGTGCAGTGGGCGAATGCAGAAATATTTAGTTTTTTGCTAAATAACGGCTCGATGTTTATTTATTTTTATATTACGCTTTAAGAATGCAGACAAAATCACACAATCTGCTGACTTACGAGTGCGCTAATGATAACAAATTCTTTTGTTAGCAGGTTGACCTCAGATATGTGGGAGCGGCGACATAATCTGGAAGGTAATCGCTAGTGCTGTGCACATATCATTCTTCACATCGAATGTATCTACGTGCAGTGGGCGAATGCAGTAATATTTAGTTTTTTGCTAAATAACGCCTCGATGTTTATTTATTTTTATATTACGCTTTAAGAATGCAGACAAAATCACACAATCTGCTGACTTACGAGTGCGCTAATGATAACATTTTCTTTTGTAAGCAGGTTGACTACAGATTCGTGGGAGCGGCGACATAATCTGGAAGAAAATCGCTAGTGCTTTGCACATATCATTCTTCACATCGAATGTATCTACGTGCAGTGGACGACTGCAGAAATAATTAGTCTTTTGCTAAATAACGGCTCGATATTTGATTATTTTTATATTATGCTTTAAGAATACAGACAAAAATACACAGTCTGATGACTTATGAGTGCGTTAATGATAACAATTTCTTTTTTTAGCAGGTTGACAACAGATATGTGGGGGCGGCGACATAATCTAGAAGAAAATCGCTAGTGCTGTGCACAAAGCATTCTTCACACCGAATGTATCTACGTGCAGTGGACGACTGCAGAAATAATTAGTTTTTTGGTTAGTAACAGCTCGATTTTTAATTATTTTTATATTATGCTTTAACAATACAGACAAAAATACATAATCTGATGACTTACGAGTGCGCTAATGATAACAGTTTCTTTTGTTTGCAGATTGGCAACAGATAATTGGGGGCGGCGAGATAATCTAGAAGAAAATCGCTAGTGCTGTGCACATAGCATTCTTCACACCGAATGTATCTACGTACAGAGGACGACTGCAGAAATAATTAGTTTTTTGGTAAGTAACGGCTCGATGTATAATTATTTTTATATTATGCATTAAGAATACAGCCAAAAATACACAATCTGATGACTTATGAGTGCGTTAATGATAACAATTTCTTTTGTTAGCAGGCTGACAACAGATATGTGGGAGCGGCGACATAATCTGGAAGGTAATCGCTAGTGCTGTGCACATATCATTCTTCACATCGAATGTATCTACGTGCAGTGGGCGAATGCAGAAATATATAGTTTTTTGCTAAATAACGGCTCGATGTTTATTTATTTTTATATTACGCTTTAAGAATGCAGACAAAGTCACACAATCTGTTGACTTACGAGTGCGCTAATGATAACATATTCTTTTGTAAGCAGGTTGACCTCAGATATGTGGGAGCGGCGACATAATCTGGAAGGTAATCGCTAGTGCTGTGCACATATCATTCTTCACATCGAATGTATCTACGTGCAGTGGGCGAATGCAGAAATATTTAGTTTTTTGCTAAATATCGGCTCGATGTTTATTTATTTTTATATTACGCTTTAAGAATGCAGACAAAATCACACAATCTGCTGACTTACGAGTGCGCTAATGATAACATATTCTTTTGTAAGCAGGTTGACCTCAGATATGTGGGAGCGGCGACATAATCTGGAAGGTAATCGCTAGTGCTGTGCACATATCATTCTTCACATCGAATGTATCTACGTGCAGTGGGCGAATGCAGAAATATTTAGTTTTTTGCTAAATAACGGCTCGATGTTTATTTATTTTTATATTACGCTTTAAGAATGTAGACAAAATCACACAATCTGCTGACTTACGAGTGCGCTAATGATAACAAATTCGGTTGTTAGCAGGTTGACAACAGATATGTGGGAGCGGCGACATAATCTGGAAGGTAATCGCTAGTGCTGTGCACATATCATTCTTCACATCGAATGTATCTACGTGCAGTGGGCGAATGCAGAAATATTTAGTTTTTTGCTAAATAACGGCTCGATGTTTATTTATTTTTATATTACGCTTTAAGAATGCAGACAAAATCACACAATCTGCTGACTTACGAGTGCGCTAATGATAACATATTCTTTTGTAAGCAGGTTGACAACAGATATGTGGGAGCGGCGACATAATCTGGAAGGTAATCGCTAGTGCTGTGCACATATCATTCTTCACATCGAATGTATCTACGTGCAGTGGGCGAGTGCAGAAATATTTAGTATTTTGCTAAATAACGGCTCGATGTTTATTTATTTTTATATTACGCTTTAAGAATGCAGACAAAATCACACAATCTGCTGACTTACGAGTGCGCTAATGATAACATATTCTTTTGTAAGCAGGTTGACCTCAGATATGTGGGAGTGGCGACATAATCTGGAAGGTAATCGCTAGTGCTGTGCACATATCGTTCTTCACATCGAATGTATCTACGTGCAGTGGGCGAATGCAGAAATATTTAGTTTTTTGCTAAATAACGGCTCGATGTTTATTTATTTTTATATTACGCTTTAAGAATGCAGACAAAATCACACAATCTGCTGACTTACGAGTGCGCTAATGATAACATATTCTTTTGTAAGCAGGTTGACAACAGATATGTATGAGCGGCGACATAATCTGGAAGGTAATCGCTAGTGCTGTGCACATATCATTCTTCACATCGAATGTATCTACGTGCAGTGGGCGAATGCAGAAATATTTAGTTTTTTGCTAAATAACGGCTCGATGTTTATTTATTTTTATATTACGCTTTAAGAATGCAGACAAAATCACACAATCTGCTGACTTACGAGTGCGCTAATGATAACAAATTCTTTTGTTAGCAGGTTGACCTCAGATATGTGGGAGCGGCGACATAATCTGGAAGGTAATCGCTAGTGCCGTGCACATATCATTCTTCACATCGAATGTATCTACGTGCAGTGGGCGAATGCAGAAATATTTAGTTTTTTGCTAAATAACGGCTCGATGTTTATTTATTTTTATATTACGCTTTAAGAATGCAGACAAAATCACACAATCTGCTGACTTACGAGTGTGCTAATGATAACATATTCTTTTGTAAGCAGGTTGACCTCAGATATGTGGGAGTGGCGACATAATCTGGAAGGTAATCGCTAGTGCTGTGCACATATCATTCTTCACATCGAATGTATCTACGTGCAGTGGGCGAATGCAGAAATATTTAGTTTTTTGCTAAATAACGGCTCGATGTTTATTTATTTTTATATTACGCTTTAAGAATGCAGACAAAATCACACAATCTGCTGACTTACGAGTGCGCTATTGATAACATATTCTTTTGTAAGCAGGTTGACCTCAGATATGTGGGAGCGGCGACATAATCTGGAAGGTAATCGCTAGTGCTGTGCACATATCATTCTTCACATCGAATGTATCTACGTGCAGTGGGCGAATGCAGAAATATTTAGTTTTTTGCTAAATAACGGCTCGATGTTTATTTATTTTTATATTACGCTTTAAGAATGCAGACAAAATCACACAATCTGCTGACTTAGGAGTGCGCTAATGATAACATATTCTTTTGTAAGCAGGTTGACCTCAGATATGTGGGAGCGGCGACATAATCTGGAAGGTAATCGCTAGTGCTGTGCACATATCATTCGTCACATCGAATGTATCTACGTGCAGTGGGCGAATGCAGAAATATTTAGTTTTTTGCTAAATAACAGCTCGATGTTTATTTATTTTTATATTACGCTTTAAGAATGCAGACAAAATCACACAATCTACTGACTTACGAGTGCGCTAATGATAACATATTCTTTTGTAAGCAGGTTGACCTCAGATATGTGGGAGCGGCGACATAATCTGGAAGGTAATCGCTAGTGCTGTGCACATATCATTCTTCACATCGAATGTATCTACGTGCAGTGGGCGAATGCAGAAATATTTAGTTTTTTGCTAAATAATGGCTCGATGTTTATTTATTTTTATATTACGCTTTAAGAATGCAGACAAAATCACACAATCTGCTGACTTACGAGTGCGCTAATGATAACATATTCTTTTGTAAGCAGGTTGACAACAGATATGTATGAGCGGCGACATAATCTGGAAGGTAATCGCTAGTGCTGTGCACATATCATTCTTCACATCGAATGTATCTACGTGCAGTGGGCGAATGCAGAAATATTTAGTTTTTTGCTAAATAACGGCTCGATGTTTATTTATTTTTATATTACGCTTTAAGAATGCAGACAAAATCACACAATCTGCTGACTTACGAGTGCGCTAATGATAACATATTCTTTTGTAAGCAGGTTGACCTCAGATATGTGGGAGCGGCGACATAATCTGGAAGGTAATCGCTAGTGCTGTGCACATATCATTCTTCACATCGAATGTATCTACGTGCAGTGGGCGAATGCAGAAATATTTAGTTTTTTGCTAAATAACGGCTCGATGTTTATTTATTTTTATATTACGCTTTAAGAATGCAGACAAAATCACACAATCTGCAGACTTACGAGTGCGCTAATTTTAACATATTCTTTTGTAAGCAGGTTGACCTCAGATATGTGGGAGCGGCGACATAATCTGGAAGGTAATCGCTAGTGCTGTGCACATATCATTCTTCACATCGAATGTATCTACGTGCAGTGGGCGAATGCAGAAATATTTAGTTTTTTGCTAAATAACGGCTCGATGTTTATTTATTTTTATATTACGCTTTAAGAATGCAGACAAAATCACACAATCTGCTGACTTACGAGTGCGCTAATGATAACATATTCTTTTGTAAGCAGGTTGACCTCAGATATGTGGGAGTGGCGACATAATCTGGAAGGTAATCGCTAGTGCTGTGCACATATCATTCTTCACATCGAATGTATCTACGTGCAGTGGGCGAATGCAGAAATATTTAGTTTTTTGCTAAATAACGGCTCGATGTTTATTTATTTTTATATTACGCTTTAAGAATGCAGACAAAATCACACAATCTGCTGACTTACGAGTGCGCTAATGATAACATATTCTTTTGTAAGCAGGTTGACCTCAGATATGTGGGAGCGGCGACATAATCTGGAAGGTAATCGCTAGTGCTGTGCACATATCATTCTTCACATCGAATGTATCTACGTGCAGTGGGCGAATGCAGAAATATCTAGTCTTTTGCTAAATAACGGCTCGATGTTTATTTATTTTTATATTACGCTTTAAGAATGCAGACAAAATCACACAATCTGCTGACTTACGAGTGCGCTAATGATAACATATTCTTTTGTAAGCAGGTTGACCTCAGATATGTGGGAGCGGCGACATAATCTGGAAGGTAATCGCTAGTGCTGTGCACATATCATTCTTCACATCGAATGTATCTACGTGCAGTGGGCGAATGCAGAAATATTTAGTTTTTTGCTAAATAACGGCTCGATGTTTATTTATTTTTATATTACGCTTTAAGAATGCAGACAAAATCACACAATCTGCTGACTTAAGAGTGCGCTAATGATAACATATTCTTTTGTAAGCAGGTTGACCTCAGATATGTGGGAGTGGCGACATAATCTGGAAGGTAATCGCTAGTGCTGTGCACATATCATTCTTCACATCGAATGTATCTACGTGCAGTGGGCGAATGCAGAAATATTTAGTTTTTTGCTAAATAACGGCTCGATGTTTATTTATTTTTATATTACGCTTTAAGAATGCAGACAAAATCACACAATCTGCTGACTTACGAGTGCGCTAATGATAACAAATTCTTTTGTTAGCAGGTTGACAACAGATATGTGGGAGCGGCGACATAATCTGGAAGGTAATCGCTAGTGCTGTGCACATATCATACTTCACATCGAATGTATCTATGTGCAGTGGGCGAATGCAGAAATATTTAGTTTTTTGCTAAATAACGGCTCGATGTTTATTTATTTTTATATTACGCTTTAAGAATGCAGACAAAATCACACAATCTGCTGACTTACGAGTGCGCTAATGATAACAAATTCTTTTGTTAGCAGGTTGACAACAGATATGTGGGAGCGGCGACATAATCTGGAAGGTAATCGCTAGTGCTGTGCACATATCATTCTTCACATCGAATGTATCTATGTGCAGTGGGCGAATGCAGAAATATTTAGTTTTTTGCTAAATAACGGCTCGATGTTTATTTATTTTTATATTACGCTTTAAGAATGCAGACAAAATCACACAATCTGCTGACTTACATGTGCGCTAATGATAACATATTCTTTTGTAAGCAGGTTGACCTCAGATATGTGGGAGCGGCGACATAATCTGGAAGGTAATCGCTAGTGCTGTGCACATATTATTCTTCACATCGAATGTATCTACGTGCAGTGGGCGAATGCAGAAATATTTAGTTTTTTGCTAAATAACGGCTCGATGTTTATTTATTTTTATATTACGCTTTAAGAATGCAGACAATATCACACAATCTGCTGACTTACGAGTGCGCTAATGACAACATATTCTTTTGTTAGCAGGTTGACAACAGATATGTGGGAGCGGCGACATAATCTGGAAGATAATCGCTAGTGCTGTGCACATATCATTCTTCACATCGAATGTATCCACGTGCAGTGGACGTCTGCAGAAATAATTAGTTTTTTGCTAAGTAACAGCTCGATGTTTAATTATTTTTATATTATGCTTTAAGAATACAGACAAAATTACACAATCTGATGTCTTACGAGTGCGCTAATGATAACAATTTCGTTTGTTAGCAGGTTGACAACAGATATGTGGGGGCGGCGACATAATCTGGAAGATAATCGCTAGTGCTGTGCACATATCATTCTTCACATCGAATGTATCTACGTGCAGTGAACGACTGCAGAAATAATTAGTTTTTTGGTTAGTAACAGCTCGATTTTTAATTATTTTTATATTATGCTTTAAGAATACAGACAAAAATACATAATCTGATGACTTACGAGTGCGCTAATGATAACAATTTCTTTTGTTTGCAGATTGGCAACAGATAATTGGGGGCGGCGAGATAATCTAGAAGAAAATCGCTAGTGCTGTGCACATAGCATTCTTCACACCGAATGTATCTACGTACAGTGGACGACTGCAGAAATAATTAGTTTTTTGGTAAGTAACAGCTCGATGTATAATTATTTTTATATTATGCATTAAGAATACAGCCAAAAATACACAATCTGATGACTTATGAGTGCGTTAATGATAACAATTTCTTTTGTTAGCAGGTTGACAACAGATATGTGGGGGCGGCGACATAATGTAGAAGAAAATCGCTAGTGCTGTGCACAAAGCATTCTTCACACCGAATGTATCTACGTGCAGTGGACGACCGCAGAAATAATTAGTTTTGATGCTAAATAACGGCTCGATGTTTATTTATTTTTATATTACGCTTTAAGAATGCAGACATAATCACACAATCTGCTGACTTACGAGTGCGCTAATGATAACATATTCTTTTGTAAGCAGGTTGACAACAGATATGTGGGAGCGGCGACATAATCTGGAAGATAATCGCTAGTGCTGTGCACATATCATTCTTCACATCGAATGTATCTACGTGCAGTGGGCGAATGCAGAAATAATTAGTTTTTTGGTTAGTAACAGCTCGATTTTTAATTATTTTTATATTATGCTTTAAGAATACAGACAAAAATACATAATCTGATGACTTACGAGTGTGCTAATGATAACAATTTCTTTTGTTAGCAGGTTGACAACAGATATGTGGGGGCGGCGACACAATCTAGAAGAAAATCGCTAGGGCTGTGCACATATTCTTCACATCGAATGTATCTATGTGCAGTGGGCGAATGCAGAAATATTTAGTTTTTTGCTAAATAACGGCTCGATGTTTATTTATTTTTATATTACGCTTTAAGAATGCAGACAAAATCACACAATCTGCTGAATTACGAGTGCGCTAATGAAACAAATTCTTTTGTTAGCAGGTTGACAACAGATATGTGGGAGCGGCGACATAATCTGGAAGGTAATCGCTAGTGCTGTGCACATATCATTCTTCACATCGAATGTATCTATGTGCAGTGGGCGAATGCAGAAATATTTAGTTTTTTGCTAAATAACGGCTCGATGTTTATTTATTTTTATATTACGCTTTAAGAATGCAGACAAAATCACACAATCTGCTGACTTACGAGTGCGCTAATGATAACAAATTCTTTTGTTAGCAGGTTGACAACAGATATGTGGGAGCGGCGACATAATCTGGAAGGCAATCGCTAGTGCTGTGCACATATCATTCTTCACATCGAATGTATCTACGTGCAGTGGGCGAATGCAGAAATATTTAGTTTTCTGCTAAATAACGGCTCGATGTTTATTTATTTTTATATTACGCTTTAAGAATGCAGACAAAATCACACAATCTGCTGACTTACAAGTGCGCTAATGATAACATATTCTTTTGTAAGCAGGTTGACCTCAGATATGTGGGAGCGGCGACATAATCTGGAAGGTAATCGCTAGTGCTGTGCACATATCATTCTTCACATCGAATGTATCTACGTGCAGTGGGCGAATGCAGAAATATTTAGTTTTTTGCTAAATAACGGCTCGATGTTTATTTATTTTTATATTACGCTTTAAGAATGCAGACAAAATCACACAATCTGCTGACTTACGAGTGCGCTAATGACAACATATTCTTTTGTTAGCAGGTTGACAACAGATATGTGGGAGCGGCGACATAATCCGGAAGATAATCGCTAGTGCTGTGCACATATCATTCTTCACATCGAATGTATCCACGTGCAGTGGACGTCTGCAGAAATAATTAGTTTTTTGCTAAGTAACAGCTCGATGTTTATTTATTTTTATATTATGCTTTAAGAATACAGACAAAATTACACAATCTGATGTCTTACGAGTGCGCTAATGATAACAATTTCTTTAGGTAGCAGGTTGACAACAGATATGTGGGGGCGGCGACATAATCTGGAAGATAATCGCTAGTGCTGTGCACATATCATTCTTCACATCGAATGTATCTACGTGCAGTGAACGACTGCAGAAATAATTAGTTTTTTGGTTAGTAACAGCTCGATTTTTAATTATTTTTATATTATGCTTTAAGAATACAGACAAAAATACATAATCTGATGACTTACGAGTGCGCTAATGATAACAATTTCTTTTGTTTGCAGATTGGCAACAGATAATTGGGGGCGGCGAGATAATCTAGAAGAAAATCGCTAGTGCTGTGCACATAGCATTCTTCACACCGAATGTATCTACGTACAGCGGACGACTGCAGAAATAATTAGTTTTTTGGTAAGTAACAGCTCGATGTATAATTATTTTTATATTATGCATTAAGAATACAGCCAAAAATACACAATCTGATGACTTATGAGTGCGTTAATGATAACAATTTCTTTTGTTAGCAGGTTGACAACAGATATGTGGGGGCGGCGACATAATGTAGAAGAAAATCGCTAGTGCTGTGCACAAAGCATTCTTCACACCGAATGTATCTACGTGCAGTGGACGACTGCAGAAATAATTAGTTTTTTGCTAAATAACGGCTCGATGTTTATTTATTTTTATATTACGCTTTAAGAATGCAGACAAAATCACACAATCTGCTGACTTACGAGTGCGCTAATGATAACATATTCTTTTGTAAGCAGGTTGACAACAGATATGTGGGAGCGGCGACATAATCTGGAAGATAATCGCTAGTGCTGTGCACATATCATTCTTCACATCGAATGTATCTACGTGCAGTGGGCGAATGCAGAAATAATTAGTTTTTTGGTTAGTAACAGCTCGATTTTTAATTATTTTTATATTATGCTTTAAGAATACAGACAAAATTACACAATCTGATGACTTACGAGTGTGCTAATGATAACAATTTCTTTTGTTAGCAGGTTGACAACAGATATGTGGGGGCGGCGACACAATCTAGAAGAAAATCGCTAGTGCTGTGCACATATCGTTCTTCACATCGAATTTATCTCTGTGGAGTGAGCGAATGCAGGAATATTTAGTTTTTTGCTAAATAACGGCTCGATGTTTATTTATTTTTATATTACGCTTTAAGAATGCAGACAAAATCACACAATCTGCTGACTTACGAGTGCGCTAATGATAACATATTCTTTTGTAAGCAGGTTGACCTCAGATATGTGGGAGCGGCGACATAATCTGGAAGGTAATCGCTAGTGCTCTGCACATATCATTCTTCACATCGAATGTATCTACGTGCAGTGGGCGAATGCAGAAATATTTAGTTTTTTGCTAAATAACGGCTCGATGTTTATTTATTTTTATATTACGCTTTAAGAATGCAGACAAAATCACACAATCTGCTGACTTACGAGTGCGCTAATGATAACATATTCTTTTGTAAGCAGGTTGACCTCAGATATGTGGGAGCGGCGACATAATCTTGAAGGTAATCGCTAGTGCCGTGCACATATCATTCTTCACATCGAATGTATCTACGTGCAGTGGGCGAATGCAGAAATATTTAGTTTTTGCTAAATAACGGCTCGATGTTTATTTATTTTTATATTACGCTTTAAGAATGCAGACAAAATCACACAATCTGCTGACTTACGAGTGCGCTAATGATAACAAATTCGGTTGTTAGCAGGTTGACAACAGATATGTGGGAGCGGCGACATAATCTGGAAGGTAATCGCTAGTGCTGTGCACATATCATTCTTCACATCGAATGTATCTACGTGCAGTGGGCAAATGCAGAAATATTTAGTTTTTTGCTAAATAACGGCTCGATGTTTATTTATTTTTATATTACGCTTTAAGAATGCAGACAAAATCACACAATCTGCTGACTTACGAGTGCGCTAATGATAACAAATTCGGTTGTTAGCAGGTTGACAACAGATATGTGGGAGCGGCGACATAATCTGGAAGGTAATCGCTAGTGCTGTGCACATATCATTCTTCACATCGAATGTATCTACGTGCAGTGGGCAAATGCAGAAATATTTAGTTTTTTGCTAAATAACGGCTCGATGTTTATTTATTTTTATATTACGCTTTAAGAATGCAGACAAAATCACACAATCTGCTGACTTACAGGTGCGCTAATGATAACATATTCTTTTGTAAGCAGGTTGACAACAGATATGTGGGAGCGGCGACATAATCTAAAAGATAATCGCTAGTGCTGTGCACATATCATTCTTCACATCGAATGTATCTACGTCCAGTGGACATCTGCAGAAATAATTAGTTTCTTGCTAAGTAACAGCTCGATGTTTAATTATTTTTATATTATGCTTTAAGAATACAGACAAAATTACACAATCTGATGTCTTACGAGTGCGCTAATGATAACAATTTCTTTTGTTAGCAGGTTGACAACAGATATGTGGGGGCGGCGACATAATCTGGAAGATAATCGCTAGTGCTGTGCACATATCATTCTTCACATCGAATGTATCTACGTGCAGTGGGCGAATGCAGAAATATTTAGTTTTTTGCTAAATAACGGCTCGATGTTTATTTATTTTTATATTACGCTTTAAGAATGCAGAAGAAATCACACAATCTGGTGACTTACGAGTGCGCTAATGATAACATATTCTTTTGTAAGCAGGTTGACAACAGATATGTGGGAGCGGCGACATAATCTGGAAGATAATCGCTAGTGCTGTGCACATATCATTCTTCACATCGAATGTATCTACGTGCAGTGGGCGAATGCAGAAATATTTAGTTTTTTGCTAAATAACGGCTCGATGTTTATTTATTTTTATATTACGCTTTAAGAATGCAGACAAAATCACACAATCTGCTGACTTACGAGTGCGCTAATGATAACATATTCTTTTGTAAGCAGGTTGACAACAGATATGTGGGAGCGGCGACATAATCTGGAAGATAATCGCTAGTGCTGTGCACATATCATTCTTCACATCGAATGTATCTACATGCAGTGGGCGAATGCAGAAATAATTAGTTTTTTGCTAAATAACGGCTCGATGTTTATTTATTTTTATATTACGCTTTAAGAATGCAGACAAAATCACACAATCTGGTGACTTACGAGTGCGCTAATGATAACATCTTCTTTTGTAAGCAGGTTGACCTCAGATATGTGGGAGGGGCGACATAATCTGGAAGGTAATCGCTAGTGCTGTGCACATATCATTCTTCACATCGAATGTATCTACGTGCAGTGGGCGAATGCAGAAATATTTAGTTTTTTGCTAAATAACGGCTCGATGTTTATTTATTTTTATATTACGCTTTAAGAATGCAGACAAAATCACACAATCTGCTGACTTACGAGTGCGCTAATGATAACATATTCTTTTGTAAGCAGGTTGACAACAGATATGTGGGAGCGGCGACATAATCTGGAAGATAATCGCTAGTGCTGTGCACATATCATTCTTCACATCGAATGTATCTACGTGCAGTGGACGTCTGCAGAAGTAATTAGTTTTTTGCTAAGTAACAGCTCGATGTTTAATTATTTTTATATTATGCTTTAAGAATACAGACAAAATTACACAAACTGATGTCTTACGAGTGCGACAATGATAACAATTTCTTTTGTTAGCAGGTTGACAACAGATATGTGGGGGCGGCGACATAATCTGGAAGACGATCGCTAGTGCTGTGCACATATCATTCTTCACATCGAATGTATCTACGTGCAGTGGGCGAATGCAGAAATATTTAGTTTTTTGCTAAATAACGGCTCGATGTTTATTTATTTTTATATTACGCTTTAAGAATGCAGACAAAATCACACAATCTGCTGACTTACGAGTGCGCTAATGATAACATATTCTTTTGTAAGCAGGTTGACAACAGATATGTGGGAGCGGCGACATAATCTGGAAGATAATCGCTAGTGCTGTGCACATATCATTCTTCACATCGAATGTATCTACGTGCAGTGGGCGAATGCAGAAATAATTAGTTTTTTGCTAAATAACGGCTCGATGTTTATTTATTTTTATATTACGCTTTAAGAATGCAGACAAAATCACACAATCTGCTTACTTACGAGTGCGCTAATGATAACATATTCTTTTGTAAGCAGGTTGACCTCAGATATGTGGGAGCGGCGACATAATCTGGAAGGTAATCGCTAGTGCTGTGCACATATCATTCTTCACATCGAATGTATCTACGTGCAGTGGGCGAATGCAGAAATATTTAGCTTTTTGCTAAATAACGGCTCGATGTTTATTTATTTTTATATTACGCTTTAAGAATGCAGACAAAATCACACAATCTGCTGACTTACGAGTGCGCTAATGATAACATATTCTTTTGTTAGCAGGTTGACAACAGATATGTGGGGGCGGCGACATAATCTGGAAGATGATCGCTAGTGCTGTGCACATATCATTCTTCACATCGAATGTATCTACGTGCAGTGGGCGAATGCAGAAATAATTAGTTTTTTGGTTAGTAACAGCTCGATTTTTAATTATATTTATATTATGCTTTAAGAATACAGACAAAATCACACAATCTGATGACTTACGAGTGTGCTAATGATAGCAATTTCTTTTGTTAGCAGGTTGACAACAGATATATGGGGGCGGCGACACAATCTAGAAGAAAATCGCTAGTGCTGTGCACATATCATTCTTCACATCGAATGTATCTACGTGCAGTGAGCGAATGCAGAAATATTTAGTTTTTTGCTAAATAACAGCTCGATGTTTATTTATTTTTATATTATGCTTTAAGAATGCAGACAAAATCACACAATCTGCTGACTTACGAGTGCGCTAATGATAACATATTCTTTTGTAAGCAGGTTGACCTCAGATATGTGGGAGCGGCGACATAATCTGGAAGGTAATCGCTAGTGCTGTGCACATATCATTCTTCACATCGAATGTATCTACGTGCAGTGGGCGAATGCAGAAATAATTAGTTTTTTGGTTAGTAACAGCTCGATTTTTAATTATATTTATATTATGCTTTAAGAATACAGACAAAATCACACAATCTGATGACTTACGAGTGTGCTAATGATAGCAATTTCTTTTGTTAGCAGGTTGACAACAGATATATGGGGGCGGCGACACAATCTAGAAGAAAATCGCTAGTGCTGTGCACATATCATTCTTCACATCGAATGTATCTACGTGCAGTGAGCGAATGCAGAAATATTTAGTTTTTTGCTAAATAACAGCTCGATGTTTATTTATTTTTATATTATGCTTTAAGAATGCAGACAAAATCACACAATCTGCTGACTTACGAGTGCGCTAATGATAACATATTCTTTTGTAAGCAGGTTGACCTCAGATATGTGGGAGCGGCGACATAATCTGGAAGGTAATCGCTAGTGCTGTGCACATATCATTCTTCACATCGAATGTATCTACGTGCAGTGGGCGAATGCAGAAATATTTAGTTTTTTGCTAAATAACGGCTCGATGTTTATTTATTTTTATATTACGCTTTAAGAATGCAGACAAAATCACACAATCTGCTGACTTACGAGTGCGCTAATGATAACATATTCTTTTGTAAGCAGGTTGACTTCAGATATGTGGGAGCGGCGACATAATCTGGAAGGTAATCGCTAGTGCTGTGCACATATCATTCTTCACATCGAATGTATCTACGTGCAGTGGGCGAATGCAGAAATATTTAGTTTTTTGCTAAATAACGGCTCGATGTTTATTTATTTTTATATTACGCTTTAAGAATGCAGACAAAATCACACAATCTGCTGACTTACGAGTGCGCTAATGATAACATATTCTTTTGTAAGCAGGTTGACCTCAGATATGTGGGAGCGGCGACATAATCTGGAAGGTAATCGCTAGTGCTCTGCACATATCATTCTTCACATCGAATGTATCTACGTGCAGTGGGCAAATGCAGAAATATTTAGTTTTTTGCTAAATAACGGCTCGATGTTTATTTATTTTTATATTACGCTTTAAGAATGCAGACAAAATCACACAATCTGCTGACTTACGAGTGCGCTAATGATAACATATTCTTTTGTAAGCAGGTTGACCTCAGATATGTGGGAGCGGCGACATAATCTGGAAGGTAATCGCTAGTGCTGTGCACATATCATTCTTCACATCGAATGTATCTACGTGCAGTGGGCGAATGCAGAAATATTTAGTTTTTTGCTAAATAACGGCTCGATGTTTATTTATTTTTATATTATGCTTTAAGAATGCAGACAAAATCACACAATCTGCTGACTTACGAGTGCGCTAATGATAACAATTTCTTTTGTTAGCAGGTTGACAACAGATATGTGGGGGCGGCGACACAATCTAGAAGAAAATCGCTAGTGCTGTGCACATATCATTCTTCACATCGAATGTATCTACGTGCAGTGGGCGAATGCAGAAATATTTAGTTTTTTGCTAAATAACGGCTCGATGTTTATTTATTTTTATATTATGCTTTTAGAATGCAGACAAAATCACACAATCTGCTGACTTACGAGTGCGCTAATGATAACATATTCTTTTGTAAGCAGGTTGACCTCAGATATGTGGGAGCGGCGACATAATCTGGAAGGTAATCGCTAGTGCTGTGCACATATCATTTTTCACATCGAATGTGTCTACGTGCAGTGAGCGAATGCAGAAATATTTAGTTTTTTGCTAAATAATGGCTCGATGTTTATTTATTTTTATATTACGCTTTAAGAATGCAGACAAAATCACACAATCTGCTGACTTACGAGTGCGCTAATGATAACATATTCTTTTGTAAGCAGGTTGACCTCAGATATGTGGGAGCGGCGACATAATCTGGAAGGTAATCGCTAGTGCTGTGCACATATCATTCTTCACATCGAATGTATCTACGTGCAGTGGGCGAATGCAGAAATATTTAGTTTTTTGCTAAATAACGGCTCGATGTTTATTTATTTTTATATTACGCTTTAAGAACGCAGACAAAATCACACAATCTGCTGACTTACGAGTGCGCTAATGATAACATATTCTTTTGTAAGCAGGTTGACCTCAGATATGTGGGAGCGGCGACATAATCTGGAAGGTAATCGCTAGTGCTGTGCACATATCATTCTTCACATCGAATGTATCTACGTGCAGTGAGCGAATGCAGAAATATTTAGTTTTTTGCTAAATAACGGCTCGATGTTTATTTATTTTTATATTATGCTTTAAGAATGCAGACAAAATCACACAATCTGCTGACTTACGAGTGCGCTAATGATAACAATTTCTTTTGTTAGCAGGTTGACAACAGATATGTGGGGGCGGCGACACAATCTAGAAGAAAATCGCTAGTGCTGTGCACATATCATTCTTCACATCGAATGTATCTACGTGCAGTGGGCGAATGCAGAAATATTTAGTTTTTTGCTAAATAACGGCTCGATGTTTATTTATTTTTATATTATGCTTTTAGAATGCAGACAAAATCACACAATCTGCTGACTTACGAGTGCGCTAATGATAACATATTCTTTTGTAAGCAGATTGACCTCAGATATGTGGGAGCGGCGACATAATCTGGAAGGTAATCGCTAGTGCTGTGCACATATCATTCTTCACATCGAATGTATCTACGTGCAGTGGCCGAATGCAGAAATATTTAGTTTTTTGCTAAATAACGGCTCGATGTTTATTTATTTTTATATTACGCTTTAAGAATGCAGACAAAATCACACAATCTGCTGACTTACGAGTGCGCTAATGATAACATATTCTTTTGTAAGCAGGTTGACCTCAGATATGTGGGAGCGGCGACATAATCTGGAAGGTAATCGCTAGTGCTGTGCACATATCATTCTTCACATCGAATGTATCTACGTGCAGTGGGCGAATGCAGAAATATTTAGTTTTTTGCTAAATAACGGCTCGATGTTTATTTATTTTTATATTACGCTTTAAGAATGGAGACAAAATCACACAATCTGCTGACTTACGAGTGCGCTAATGATAACATATTCTTTTGTAAGCAGGTTGACCTCAGATATGTGGGAGCGGCGACATAATCTGGAAGGTAATCGCTAGTGCTGTGCACATATCATTCTTCACATCGAATGTATCTACGTGCAGTGGGCGAATGCAGAAATATTTAGTTTTTTGCTAAATAACGGCTCGATGTTTATTTATTTTTATATTACGCTTTAAGAATGGAGACAAAATCACACAATCTGCTGACTTACGAGTGCGCTAATGATAACATATTCTTTTGTAAGCAGGTTGACCTCAGATATGTGGGAGCGGCGACACAATCTAGAAGAAAATCGCTAGTGCTGTGCACATATCATTCTTCACATCGAATGTATCTACGTGCAGTGGGCGAATGCAGAAATATTTAGTTTTTTGCTAAATAACGGCTCGATGTTTATTTATTTTTATATTATGCTTTTAGAATGCAGACAAAATCACACAATCTGCTGACTTACGAGTGCGCTAATGATAACATATTCTTTTGTAAGCAGGTTGACCTCAGATATGTGGGAGCGGCGACATAATCTGGAAGGTAATCGCTAGTGCTGTGCACATATCATTCTTCACATCGAATGTATCTACGTGCAGTGGGCGAATGCAGAAATATTTAGTTTTTTGCTAAATAACGGCTCGATGTTTATTTATTTTTATATTACGCTTTAAGAATGCAGACAAAATCACACAATCTGCTGACTTACGAGTGCGCTAATGATAACATATTCTTTTGTAAGCCGGTTGACCTCAGATATGTGGGAGCGGCGACATAATCTGGAAGGTAATCGCTAGTGCTGTGCACATATCATTCTTCACATCGAATGTATCTACGTGCAGTGGGCGAATGCAGAAATATTTAGTTTTTTGCTAAATAACGGCTCGATGTTTATTTATTTTTATATTACGCTTTAAGAATGCAGACAAAATCACACAATCTGCTGACTTACGAGTGCGCTAATGATAACATATTCTTTTGTAAGCAGGTTGACAACAGATATGTGGGAGCGGCGACATAATCTAGAAGGTAATCGCTAGTGCTGTGCACATATCATTCTTCACATCGAATGTATCTACGTGCAGTGGGCGAATGCAGAAATATTTAGTTTTTTGCTAAATAACGGCTCGATGTTTATTTATTTTTATATTACGCTTTAAGAATGCAGACAAAATCACACAATCTGCTGACTTACGAGTGCGCTAATGATAACATATTCTTTTGTAAGCCGGTTGACCTCAGATATGTGGGAGCGGCGACATAATCTGGAAGGTAATCGCTAGTGCTGTGCACATATCATTCTCCACATCGAATGTATCTACGTGCAGTGGGCGAATGCAGAAATATTTAGTTTTTTGCTAAATAACGGCTCGATGTTTATTTATTTTCATATTACGCTTTAAGAATGCAGACAAAATCACACAATCTGCTGACTTACGAGTGCGCTAATGATAACATATTCTTTTGTAAGCAGGTTGACCTCAGATATGTGGGAGCGGTGACATAATCTGGAAGGTAATCGCTAGTGCTGTGCACATATCATTCTTCACATCGAATGTATCTACGTGCAGTGGGCGAATGCAGAAATATTTAGTTTTTTGCTAAATAATGGCTCGATGTTTATTTTTGTTTTTATATTACGCTTTAAGAATGCAGACAAAATCACACAATCTGCTGACTTACGAGTGCGCTAATGATAACATATTCTTTTGTAAGCAGGTTGACCTCAGATATGTGGGAGCGGCGACATAATCTGGAAGGTAATCGCTAGTGCTGTGCACATATCATTCTTCACATCGAATGTATCTACGTGCAGTGGGCGAATGCAGAAATATTTAGGTTTTTGCTAAATAACGGCTCGATGTTTATTTATTTTTATATTACGCTTTAAGAATGCAGACAAAATCACACAACCTGCTGACTTACGAGTGCGCTAATGATAACATATTCTTTTGTAAGCAGGTTGACCTCAGATATGTGGGAGCGGCGACATAATCTGGAAGGTAATCGCTAGTGCTGTGCACATATCATTCTTCACATCGAATGTATCTACGTGCAGTGAGCGAATGCAGAAATATTTAGTTTTTTGCTAAATAACGGCTCGATGTTTATTTATTTTCATATTACGCTTTAAGAATGCAGACAAAATCACACAATCTGCTGACTTACGAGTGCGCTAATGATAACATATTCTTTTGTAAGCAGGTTGACCTCAGATATGTGGGATCGGCGACATAATCTGGAAGGTAATCGCTAGTGCTGTGCACATATCATTCTTCACATCGATTGTATCTACGTGCAGTGAGCGAATGCAGAAATATTTAGTTTTTTGCTAAATAATGGCTCGATGTTTATTTATTTTTATATTATGCTTTAAGAATGCAGACAAAATCACACAATCTGCTGACTTACGTGTGCGCTAATGATAACATATTCTTTTGTAAGCAGGTTGACCTCAGATATGTGGGAGCGGCGACATAATCTGGAAGGTAATCGCTAGTGCTGTGCACATATCATTCTTCACATCGAATGTATCTACGTGCAGTGAGCGAATGCAGAAATATTTAGTTTTTTGCTAAATAACGGCTCGATGTTTATTTATTTTTGTATTATGCTTTTGGAATGCAGACAAAATCACACAATCTGCTGACTTACGAGTGCGCTAATGATAACAATTTCTTTTGTTAGCAGGTTGACAACAGATATGTGGGGGCGGCGACACAATCTAGAAGAAAATCGCTAGTGCTGTGCACATATCATTCTTCACATCGAATGTATCTACGTGCAGTGAGCGAATGCAGTAATATTTAGTTTTTTGCTAAATAATGGATCGATGTTTATTTATTTTTATATTATGCTTTAAGAATGCAGACAAAATCACACAATCTGCTGACTTACGAGTGCGCTAATGATAACATATTCTTTTGTAAGCAGGTTGACCTCAGATATGTGGGAGCGGCGACATAATCTGGAAGGTAATCGCTAGTGCTGTGCACATATCATTCTTCACATCGAATGTATCTACGTGCAGTGGGCGAATGCAGATATATTTAGTTTTTTGCTAAATAACGGCTCGATGTTTATTTATTTTTATATTACGCTTTAAGAATGCAGACAAAATCACACAATCTGCTGACTTACGAGTGCGCTAATGATAACATATTCTTTTGTAACAGGTTGACCTCAGATATGTGGGAGCGGCGACATAATCTGGAAGGTAATCGCTAGTGCTGTGCACATATCATTCTTCACATCGAATGTATCTACGTGCAGTGGACGAATGCAGAAATATTTAGTATTTTGCTAAATAACGGCTCGATGTTTATTTATTTTTATATTACGCTTTAAGAATGCAGACAAAATCACACAATCTGCTGACTTACGAGTGCGCTAATGATAACAAATTCTTTTGTTAGCAGGTTGACAACAGATATGTGGGAGCGGCGACATAATCTGGAAGGTAATCGCTAGTGCTGTGCACATATCATTCTTCACATCGAATGTATCTAGGTGCAGTGGGCGAATGCAGAAATATTTAGTTTTTTGCTAAATAACGGCTCGATGTTTATTTATTTTTATATTACGCTTTAAGAATGCAGACAAAATCACACAATCTGCTGACTTACGAGTGCGCTAATGATAACATATTCTTTTGTAAGCAGGTTGACCTCAGATATGTGGGAGCGGCGACATAATCTGGAAGGTAATCGCTAGTGCTGTGCACATATCATTCTTCACATCGAATGTATCTACGTGCAGTGGGCGAATGCAGAAATATTTAGTTTTTTGCTAAATAACGGCTCGATGTTTATTTATTTTTATATTACGCTTTAAGAATGGAGACAAAATCACACAATCTGCTGACTTACGAGTGCGCTAATGATAACAAATTCTTTTGTTAGCAGGTTGACCTCAGATATGTGGGAGCGGCGACATAATCTGGAAGATAATCGCTAGTGCTGTGCACATATCATTCTTCACATCGAATGTATCTACGTGCAGTGGGCAAATGCAGAAATATTTAGTTTTTTGCTAAATAACGGCTCGATGTTTATTTATTTTTATATTACGCTTTAAGAATGGAGACAAAATCACACAATCTGCTGACTTACGAGTGCGCTAATGATAACAAATTCTTTTGTTAGCAGGTTGACCTCAGATATGTGGGAGCGGCGACATAATCTGGAAGATAATCGCTAGTGCTGTGCACATATCATTCTTCACATCGAATGTATCTACGTGCAGTGGGCGAATGCAGAAATATTTAGTTTTTTGCTAAATAACGGCTCGATGTTTATTTATTTTTATATTACGCTTTAAGAATGGAGACAAAATCACACAATCTGCTGACTTACGAGTGCGCTAATGATAACAAATTCTTTTGTTAGCAGGTTGACCTCAGATATGTGGGAGCGGCGACATAATCTGGAAGGTAATCGCTAGTGCTGTGCACATATCATTCTTCACATCGAATGTATCTACGTGCAGTGGGCAAATGCAGAAATATTTAGTTTTTTGCTAAATAACGGCTCGATGTTTATTTATTTTTATATTACGCTTTAAGAATGGAGACAAAATCACACAATCTGCTGACTTACGAGTGCGCTAATGATAACAAATTCTTTTGTTAGCAGGTTGACCTCAGATATGTGGGAGCGGCGACATAATCTGGAAGATAATCGCTAGTGCTGTGCACATATCATTCTTCACATCGAATGTATCTACGTGCAGTGGGCGAATGCAGAAATATTTAGTTTTTTGCTAAATAACGGCTCGATGTTTATTTATTTTTATATTATGTTTTAAGAATGCAGACAAAATCACACAATCTGCTGACTTACGAGTGCGCTAATGATAACAATTTCTTTTGTTAGCAGGTTGACAACAGATATGTGGGGGCGGCGACACAATCTAGAAGAAAATCGCTAGTGCTGTGCACATATCATTCTTCACATCGAATGTATCTACGTGCAGTGAGCGAATGCAGAAATATTTAGTTTTTTGCTAAATAACGGCTCGATGTTTATTTATTTTTATATTATGCTTTAAGAATGCAGACAAAATCACACAATCTGCTGACTTACGAGTGCGCTAATCATAACATATTCTTTTGTAAGCAGGTTGACCTCAGATATGTGGGAGCGGTGACATAATCTGGAAGGTAATCGCTAGTGCTGTGCACATATCATTCTTCACATCGAATGTATCTACGTGCAGTGAGCGAATGCAGAAATATTTAGTTTTTTGCTAAATAACGGCTCGATGTTTATTTATTTTTATATTATGCTTTAAGAATGCAAACAAAATCACACAATCTGCTGACTTACGAGTGCGCTAATGATAACAATTTCTTTTGTTAGCAGGTTGACAACAGATATGTGGGGGCGGCGACACAATCTAGAAGAAAATCGCTAGTGCTGTGCACATATCATTCTTCATATCGAATGTATCTACGTGCAGTGAGCGAATGCAGAAATAATTAGTTTTTTGCTAAATAACGGCTCGATGTTTATTTATTTTTATATTATGCTTTAAGAATGCAGACAAAATCACACAATCTGCTGACTTACGAGTGCGCTAATGATAACAATTTCTTTTGTTAGCAGGTTGACAACAGATATGTGGGGGCGGCGACACAATCTAGAAGAAAATCGCTAGTGCTGTGCACATATCATTCTTCACATCGAATGTATCTACGTGCAGTGAGCGAATGCAGTAATATTTAGTTTTTTGCTAAATAATGGATCGATGTTTATTTATTTTTATATTATGCTTTAAGAATGCAGACAAAATCACACAATCTGCTGACTTACGAGTGCGCTAATGATAACATATTCTTTTGTAAGCAGGTTGACCTCAGATATGTGGGAGCGGCGACATAATCTGGAAGGTAATCGCTAGTGCTGTGCACATATCATTCTTCACATCGAATGTATCTACGTGCAGTGGGCGAATGCAGATATATTTAGTTTTTTGCTAAATAACGGCTCGATGTTTATTTATTTTTATATTACGCTTTAAGAATGCAGACAAAATCACACAATCTGCTGACTTACGAGTGCGCTAATGATAACATATTCTTTTGTAACAGGTTGACCTCAGATATGTGGGAGCGGCGACATAATCTGGAAGGTAATCGCTAGTGCTGTGCACATATCATTCTTCACATCGAATGTATCTACGTGCAGTGGACGAATGCAGAAATATTTAGTATTTTGCTAAATAACGGCTCGATGTTTATTTATTTTTATATTACGCTTTAAGAATGCAGACAAAATCACACAATCTGCTGACTTACGAGTGCGCTAATGATAACAAATTCTTTTGTTAGCAGGTTGACAACAGATATGTGGGAGCGGCGACATAATCTGGAAGGTAATCGCTAGTGCTGTGCACATATCATTCTTCACATCGAATGTATCTAGGTGCAGTGGGCGAATGCAGAAATATTTAGTTTTTTGCTAAATAACGGCTCGATGTTTATTTATTTTTATATTACGCTTTAAGAATGCAGACAAAATCACACAATCTGCTGACTTACGAGTGCGCTAATGATAACATATTCTTTTGTAAGCAGGTTGACCTCAGATATGTGGGAGCGGCGACATAATCTGGAAGGTAATCGCTAGTGCTGTGCACATATCATTCTTCACATCGAATGTATCTACGTGCAGTGGGCGAATGCAGAAATATTTAGTTTTTTGCTAAATAACGGCTCGATGTTTATTTATTTTTATATTACGCTTTAAGAATGGAGACAAAATCACACAATCTGCTGACTTACGAGTGCGCTAATGATAACAAATTCTTTTGTTAGCAGGTTGACCTCAGATATGTGGGAGCGGCGACATAATCTGGAAGATAATCGCTAGTGCTGTGCACATATCATTCTTCACATCGAATGTATCTACGTGCAGTGGGCAAATGCAGAAATATTTAGTTTTTTGCTAAATAACGGCTCGATGTTTATTTATTTTTATATTACGCTTTAAGAATGGAGACAAAATCACACAATCTGCTGACTTACGAGTGCGCTAATGATAACAAATTCTTTTGTTAGCAGGTTGACCTCAGATATGTGGGAGCGGCGACATAATCTGGAAGATAATCGCTAGTGCTGTGCACATATCATTCTTCACATCGAATGTATCTACGTGCAGTGGGCGAATGCAGAAATATTTAGTTTTTTGCTAAATAACGGCTCGATGTTTATTTATTTTTATATTACGCTTTAAGAATGGAGACAAAATCACACAATCTGCTGACTTACGAGTGCGCTAATGATAACAAATTCTTTTGTTAGCAGGTTGACCTCAGATATGTGGGAGCGGCGACATAATCTGGAAGGTAATCGCTAGTGCTGTGCACATATCATTCTTCACATCGAATGTATCTACGTGCAGTGGGCAAATGCAGAAATATTTAGTTTTTTGCTAAATAACGGCTCGATGTTTATTTATTTTTATATTACGCTTTAAGAATGGAGACAAAATCACACAATCTGCTGACTTACGAGTGCGCTAATGATAACAAATTCTTTTGTTAGCAGGTTGACCTCAGATATGTGGGAGCGGCGACATAATCTGGAAGATAATCGCTAGTGCTGTGCACATATCATTCTTCACATCGAATGTATCTACGTGCAGTGGGCGAATGCAGAAATATTTAGTTTTTTGCTAAATAACGGCTCGATGTTTATTTATTTTTATATTATGTTTTAAGAATGCAGACAAAATCACACAATCTGCTGACTTACGAGTGCGCTAATGATAACAATTTCTTTTGTTAGCAGGTTGACAACAGATATGTGGGGGCGGCGACACAATCTAGAAGAAAATCGCTAGTGCTGTGCACATATCATTCTTCACATCGAATGTATCTACGTGCAGTGAGCGAATGCAGAAATATTTAGTTTTTTGCTAAATAACGGCTCGATGTTTATTTATTTTTATATTATGCTTTAAGAATGCAGACAAAATCACACAATCTGCTGACTTACGAGTGCGCTAATCATAACATATTCTTTTGTAAGCAGGTTGACCTCAGATATGTGGGAGCGGTGACATAATCTGGAAGGTAATCGCTAGTGCTGTGCACATATCATTCTTCACATCGAATGTATCTACGTGCAGTGAGCGAATGCAGAAATATTTAGTTTTTTGCTAAATAACGGCTCGATGTTTATTTATTTTTATATTATGCTTTAAGAATGCAAACAAAATCACACAATCTGCTGACTTACGAGTGCGCTAATGATAACAATTTCTTTTGTTAGCAGGTTGACAACAGATATGTGGGGGCGGCGACACAATCTAGAAGAAAATCGCTAGTGCTGTGCACATATCATTCTTCATATCGAATGTATCTACGTGCAGTGAGCGAATGCAGAAATAATTAGTTTTTTGCTAAATAACGGCTCGATGTTTATTTATTTTTATATTATGCTTTAAGAATGCAGACAAAATCACACAATCTGCTGACTTACGAGTGCGCTAATGATAACAATTTCTTTTGTTAGCAGGTTGACAACAGATATGTGGGGGCGGCGACACAATCTAGAAGAAAATCGCTAGTGCTGTGCACATATCATTCTTCACATCGAATGTATCTACGTGCAGTGAGCGAATGCAGAAATATTTAGTTTTTTGCTAAATAACGGCTCGCTGTTTATTTATTTTTATATTACGCTTTAAGAATGCAGACAAAATCACACAATCTGCTGACTTACGAGTGCGCTAATGATAACAATTTCTTTTGTAAGCAGGTTGACCTCAGATATGTGGGAGCGGCGACATAATCTGGAAGGTAATCGCTAGTGCTGTGCACATATCATTCTTCACATCGAATGTATCTACGTGCAGTGAGCGAATGCAGAAATATTTAGTTTTTTGCTAAATAATGGCTCGATGTTTATTTATTTTTATATTATGCTTTAAGAATGCAGACAAAATCACACAATCTGCTGACTTACGAGTGCGCTAATGATAACATATTCTTTTGTTAGCAAATTGACCTCAGATATGTGGGAGCGGCGACATAATCTGGAAGGTAATCGCTAGTGCTGTGCACATATCATTCTTCACATCGAATGTATCTACGTGCAGTGAGCGAATGCAGAAATATTTAGTTTTTTGCTAAATAACGGCTCGATGTTTATTTATTTTTATATTATGCTTTAAGAATGCAGACAAAATCACACAATCTGCTGACTTACGAGTGCGCTAATGATAACAATTTCTTTTGTTAGCAGGTTGACAACAGATATGTGGGGGCGGTGACACAATCTAGAAGAAAATCGCTAGTGCTGTGCACATATCATTCTTCACATCGAAAGTATCTACGTGCAGTGAGCGAATGCAGAAATATTTAGTTTTTTGCTAAATAACGGCTCGATGTTTATTTATTTTTATATTATGCTTTAAGAATGCAGACAAAACCACACAATCTGCTGACTTACGAGTGCGCTAATGATAACAATTTCTTTTGTTAGCAGGTTGACAACAGATATGTGGGGGCGGCGACACAATCTAGAAGAAAATCGCTAGTGCTGTGCACATATCATTTTTCACATTGAATGTATCTACGTGCAGTGAGCGAATGCAGAAATATTTAGTTTTTTGCTAAATAACGGCTCGATGTTTATTTATTTTTATATTACGCTTTAAGAATGCAGACAAAATCACACAATCTGCTGACTTACGAGTGCGCTAATGATAACAAATTCTTTTGTTAGCAGGTTGACCTCAGATATGTGGGAGCGGCGACATAATCTGGAAGGTAATCGCTAGTGCTGTGCACATATCATTCTTCACATCGAATGTATCTACGTGCAGTGGGCGAATGCAGAAATATTTAGTTTTTTGCTAAATAACGGCTCGATGTTTATTTATTTTTATATTACGCTTTAAGAATGCAGACAAAATCACACAATCTGCTGACTTACGAGTGCGCTAATGATAACAAATTCTTTTGTTAGCAGGTTGACAACAGATATGTGGGAGTGGCGACATAATCTGGAAGGTAATCGCTAGTGCTGTGCACATATCATTCTTCACATCGAATGTATCTACGTGCAGTGGGCGAATGCAGAAATATTTAGTTTTTTGCTAAATAACATCTCGATGTTTATTTATTTTTATATTACGCTTTAAGAATGCAGACAAAATCACACAATCTGCTGACTTACGAGTGCGCTAATGATAACAAATTCTTTTGTTAGCAGGTTGACAACAGATATGTGGGAGCGGCGACATAATCTGGAAGGTAATCGCTAGTGCTGTGCACATATCATTCTTCACATCGAATGTATCTACGTGCAGTGGGCGAATGCAGAAATATTTAGTTTTTTGCTATATAACGGCTCGATGTTTATTTATTTTTATATTACGCTTTAAGAATGCAGACAAAATCACACAATCTGCTGACTTACGAGTGCGCTAATGATAACAATTTCTTTTGTTAGCAGGTTGACAACAGATATGTGGGGGCGGCGACACAATCTAGAAGAAAATCGCTAGTGCTGTGCACATATCATTCTTCACATCGAATGTATCTACGTGCAGTGAGCGAATGCAGAAATAATTAGTTTTTTGCTAAATAACGGCTCGATGTTTATTTATTTTTATATTATGCTTTAAGAATGCAGACAAAATCACACAATCTGCTGACTTACGAGTGCGCTAATGATAACATATTCTTTTGTTAGCAGGTTGACCTCAGATATGTGGGAGCGGCGACATACTCTGGAAGGTAATCGCTAGTGCTGTGCACATATCATTCTTCACATCGAATGTATCTACGTGCAGTGAGCGAATGCAGAAATATTTAGTTTTTTGCTAAATAACGGCTCGATGTTTATTTATTTTTATATTACGCTTTAAGAATGCAGACAAAATCACACAATCTGCTGACTTACGAGTGCGCTAATGATAACAAATTCTTTTGTTAGCAGGTTGACAACAGATATGTGGGAGCGGCGACATAATCTGGAAGGTAATCGCTAGTGCTGTGCACATATCATTCTTCACATCGAATGTATCTACGTGCAGTGGGCGAATGCAGAAATATTTAGTTTTTTGCTAAATAACGGCTCGATGTTTATTTATTTTTATATTACGCTTTAAGAATGCAGACAAAATCACACAATCTGCTGACTTACGAGTGCGCTAATGAAAACAATTTCTTTTGTTAGCAGGTTGACAACAGATATGTGGGGGCGGCGACACAATCTAGAAGAAAATCGCTAGTGCTGTGCACATATCATTCTTCACATCGAATGTATCTACGTGCAGTGAGCGAATGCAGAAATATTTAGTTTTTTGCTAAATAACAGCTCGATGTTTATTTATTTTTATATTACGCTTTAAGAATGCAGACAAAATCACACAATCTGCTGACTTACGAGTGCGCTAATGATAACAATTTCTTTTTTTAGCAGGTTGACAACAGATATGTGGGGGCGGCGACACAATCTAGAAGAAAATCGCTAGTGCTGTGCACATAT
Organism: Schistocerca serialis cubense; assembly: GCF_023864345.2. Classification (NCBI taxonomy): domain Eukaryota; kingdom Metazoa; phylum Arthropoda; class Insecta; order Orthoptera; family Acrididae; genus Schistocerca; species Schistocerca serialis. The sequence goes on along the minus strand of NC_064646.1, from coordinate 466,118,628 downwards.
CATTCTTCACATCGAATGTGTCTACGTGCAGTGAGCGAATGCAGAAATATTTAGTTTTTTGCTAAATAACGGCTCGATGTTTATTTATTTTTATATTACGCTTTAAGAATGCAGACAAAATCACACAATCTGCTGACTTACGAGTGCGCTAATGATAACAATTTATTTAGTTAGCAGGTTGACAACAGATATGTGGGGGCGGCGACACAATCTAGAAGAAAATCGCTAGTGCTGTGCACATATCATTCTTCACATCGAATGTATCTACGTGCAGTGAGCGAATGCAGAAATATTTAGTTTTTTGCTAAATAACGGATCGATGTTTATTTATTTTTATATTATGCTTTAAGAATGCAGACAAAATCACACAATCTGCTGACTTACGAGTGCGCTAATGATAACATATTCTTTTGTAAGCAGGTTGACCTCAGATATGTGGGGGCGGCGACATAATCTGGAAGGTAATCGCTAGTGCTGTGCACATATCATTCTTCACATCGAATGTATCTACGTGCAGTGGGCGAATGCAGAAATATTTAGTTTTTTGCTAAATAACGGCTCGATGTTTATTTATTTTTATATTACGCTTTTAGAATGCAGACAAAATCACACAATGTGCTGACTTACGAGTGCGCTAATGATAACATATTCTTTTGTAAGCAGGTTGACCTCAGATATGTGGGAGCGGCGACATAATCTGGAAGGTAATCGCTAGTGCTGTGCACATATCATTCTTCACATCGAATGTATCTACGCGCAGTGAGCGAATGCAGAAATATTTAGTTTTTTGCTAAATAACAGCTCGATGTTTATTTATTTTTATATTACGCTTTAAGAATGCAGACAAAATCACACAATCTGCTGACTTACGAGTGCGCTAATGATAACAATTTCTTTTTTTAGCAGGTTGACAACAGATATGTGGGGGCGGCGACACAATCTAGAAGAAAATCGCTAGTGCTGTGCACATATCATTCTTCACATCGAATGTGTCTACGTGCAGTGAGCGAATGCAGAAATATTTAGTTTTTTGCTAAATAACGGCTCGATGTTTATTTATTTTTATATTACGCTTTAAGAATGCAGACAAAATCACACAATCTGCTGACTTACGAGTGCGCTAATGATAACAATTTCTTTAGTTAGGAGGTTGACAACAGATATGTGGGGGCGGCGACACAATCTAGAAGAAAATCGCTAGTGCTGTGCACATATCATTCTTCACATCGAATGTATCTACGTGCAGTGAGCGAATGCAGAAATATTTAGTTTTTTGCTAAATAACGGATCGATGTTTATTTATTTTTATATTATGCTTTAAGAATGCAGACAAAATCACACAATCTGCTGACTTACGAGTGCGCTAATGATAACATATTCTTTTGTAAGCAGGTTGACCTCAGATATGTGGGGGCGGCGACATAATCTGGAAGGTAATCGCTAGTGCTGTGCACATATCATTCTTCACATCGAATGTATCTACGTGCAGTGGGCGAATGCAGAAATATTTAGTTTTTTGCTAAATAACGGCTCGATGTTTATTTATTTTTATATTACGCTTTTAGAATGCAGACAAAATCACACAATCTGCTGACTTACGAGTGCGCTAATGATAACATATTCTTTTGTAAGCAGGTTGACCTCAGATATGTGGGAGCGGCGACATAATCTGGAAGGTAATCGCTAGTGCTGTGCACATATCATTCTTCACATCGAATGTATCTACGCGCAGTGAGCGAATGCAGAAATATTTAGTTTTTTGCTAAATAACAGCTCGATGTTTATTTATTTTTATATTACGCTTTAAGAATGCAGACAAAATCACACAATCTGCTGACTTACGAGTGCGCTAATGATAACAATTTCTTTTTTTAGCAGGTTGACAACAGATATGTGATGGCGGCGACACAATCTAGAAGAAAATCGCTAGTGCTGTGCACATATCATTCTTCACATCGAATGTGTCTACGTGCAGTGAGCGAATGCAGAAATATTTAGTTTTTTGCTAAATAACGGCTCGATGTTTATTTATTTTTATATTACGCTTTAAGAATGCAGACAAAATCACACAATCTGCTGACTTACGAGTGCGCTAATGACAACAATTTCTTTAGTTAGGAGGTTGACAACAGATATGTGGGGGCGGCGACACAATCTAGAAGAAAATCGCTAGTGCTGTGCACATATCATTCTTCACATCGAATGTATCTACGTGCAGTGAGCGAATGCAGAAATATTTAGTTTTTTGCTAAATAACGGATCGATGTTTATTTATTTTTATATTATGCTTTAAGAATGCAGACAAAATCACACAATCTGCTGACTTACGAGTGCGCTAATGATAACATATTCTTTTGTAAGCAGGTTGACCTCAGATATGTGGGGGCGGCGACATAATCTGGAAGGTAATCGCTAGTGCTGTGCACATATCATTCTTCACATCGAATGTATCTACGTGCAGTGGGCGAATGCAGAAATATTTAGTTTTTTGCTAAATAACGGCTCGATGTTTATTTATTTTTATATTACGCTTTTAGAATGCAGACAAAATCACACAATCTGCTGACTTACGAGTGCGCTAATGATAACATATTCTTTTGTAAGCAGGTTGACCTCAGATATGTGGGAGCGGCGACATAATCTGGAAGGTAATCGCTAGTGCTGTGCACATATCATTCTTCACATCGAATGTATCTACGTGCAGTGGGCGAATGCAGAAATATTTTGTTTTTTGCTAAATAACGGCTCGATGTTTATTTATTTTTATATTACGCTTTAAGAATGCAGACAAAATCACACAATCTGCTGACTTACGAGTGCGCTAATGATAACATATTCTTTTGTAAGCAGGTTGACCTCAGATATGTGGGAGCGGTGACATAATCTGGAAGGTAATCGCTAGTGCTGTGCACATATCATTCTTCACATCGAATGTATCTACGTGCAGTGAGCGAATGCAGAAATATTTAGTTTTTTGCTAAATAACGGCTCGATGTTTATTTATTTTTATATTATGCTTTAAGAATGCAAACAAAATCACACAATCTGCTGACTTACGAGTGCGCTAATGATAACAATTTCTTTTGTTAGCAGGTTGACAACAGATATGTGGGGGCGGCGACACAATCTAGAAGAAAATCGCTAGTGCTGTGCACATATCATTCTTCACATCGAATGTATCTACGTGCAGTGAGCGAATGCAGAAATATTTAGTTTTTTGCTAAATAACAGCTCGATGTTTATTTATTTTTATATTACGCTTTAAGAATGCAGACAAAATCACACAATCTGCTGACTTACGAGTGCGCTAATGATAACAATTTCTTTTTTTAGCAGGTTGACAACAGATATGTGGGGGCGGCGACACAATCTAGAAGAAAATCGCTAGTGCTGTGCACATATCATTCTTCACATCGAATGTGTCTACGTGCAGTGAGCGAATGCAGAAATATTTAGTTTTTTGCTAAATAACGGCTCGATGTTTATTTATTTTTATATTACGCTTTAAGAATGCAGACAAAATCACACAATCTGCTGACTTACGAGTGCGCTAATGATAACAATTTCTTTAGTTAGCAGGTTGACAACAGATATGTGGGGGCGGCGACACAATCTAGAAGAAAATCGCTAGTGCTGTGCACATATCATTCTTCACATCGAATGTATCTACGTGCAGTGAGCGAATGCAGAAATATTTAGTTTTTTGCTAAATAACGGATCGATGTTTATTTATTTTTATATTATGCTTTAAGAATGCAGACAAAATCACACAATCTGCTGACTTACGAGTGCGCTAATGATAACATATTCTTTTGTAAGCAGGTTGACCTCAGATATGTGGGGGCGGCGACATAATCTGGAAGGTAATCGCTAGTGCTGTGCACATATCATTCTTCACATCGAATGTATCTACGTGCAGTGGGCGAATGCAGAAATATTTAGTTTTTTGCTAAATAACGGCTCGATGTTTATTTATTTTTATATTACGCTTTTAGAATGCAGACAAAATCACACAATCTGCTGACTTACGAGTGCGCTAATGATAACATATTCTTTTGTAAGCAGGTTGACCTCAGATATGTGGGAGCGGCGACATAATCTGGAAGGTAATCGCTAGTGCTGTGCACATATCATTCTTCACATCGAATGTATCTACGCGCAGTGAGCGAATGCAGAAATATTTAGTTTTTTGCTAAATAACAGCTCGATGTTTATTTATTTTTATATTACGCTTTAAGAATGCAGACAAAATCACACAATCTGCTGACTTACGAGTGCGCTAATGATAACAATTTCTTTTTTTAGCAGGTTGACAACAGATATGTGGGGGCGGCGACACAATCTAGAAGAAAATCGCTAGTGCTGTGCACATATCATTCTTCACATCGAATGTGTCTACGTGCAGTGAGCGAATGCAGAAATATTTAGTTTTTTGCTAAATAACGGCTCGATGTTTATTTATTTTTATATTACGCTTTAAGAATGCAGACAAAATCACACAATCTGCTGACTTACGAGTGCGCTAATGATAACAATTTCTTTAGTTAGCAGGTTGACAACAGATATGTGGGGGCGGCGACACAATCTAGAAGAAAATCGCTAGTGCTGTGCACATATCATTCTTCACATCGAATGTATCTACGTGCAGTGAGCGAATGCAGAAATATTTAGTTTTTTGCTAAATAACGGATCGATGTTTATTTATTTTTATATTATGCTTTAAGAATGCAGACAAAATCACACAATCTGCTGACTTACGAGTGCGCTAATGATAACATATTCTTTTGTAAGCAGGTTGACCTCAGATATGTGGGGGCGGCGACATAATCTGGAAGGTAATCGCTAGTGCTGTGCACATATCATTCTTCACATCGAATGTATCTACGTGCAGTGGGCGAATGCAGAAATATTTAGTTTTTTGCTAAATAACGGCTCGATGTTTATTTATTTTTATATTACGCTTTTAGAATGCAGACAAAATCACACAATCTGCTGACTTACGAGTGCGCTAATGATAACATATTCTTTTGTAAGCAGGTTGACCTCAGATATGTGGGAGCGGCGACATAATCTGGAAGGTAATCGCTAGTGCTGTGCACATATCATTCTTCACATCGAATGTATCTACGTGCAGTGGGCGAATGCAGAAATATTTTGTTTTTTGCTAAATAACGGCTCGATGTTTATTTATTTTTATATTACGCTTTAAGAATGCAGACAAAATCACACAATCTGCTGACTTACGAGTGCGCTAATGATAACATATTCTTTTGTAAGCAGGTTGACCTCAGATATGTGGGAGCGGTGACATAATCTGGAAGGTAATCGCTAGTGCTGTGCACATATCATTCTTCACATCGAATGTATCTACGTGCAGTGAGCGAATGCAGAAATATTTAGTTTTTTGCTAAATAACGGCTCGATGTTTATTTATTTTTATATTATGCTTTAAGAATGCAAACAAAATCACACAATCTGCTGACTTACGAGTGCGCTAATGATAACAATTTCTTTTGTTAGCAGGTTGACAACAGATATGTGGGGGCGGCGACACAATCTAGAAGAAAATCGCTAGTGCTGTGCACATATCATTCTTCATATCGAATGTATCTACGTGCAGTGAGCGAATGCAGAAATAATTAGTTTTTTGCTAAATAACGGCTCGATGTTTATTTATTTTTATATTATGCTTTAAGAATGCAGACAAAATCACACAATCTGCTGACTTACGAGTGCGCTAATGATAACAATTTCTTTTGTTAGCAGGTTGACAACAGATATGTGGGGGCGGCGACACAATCTAGAAGAAAATCGCTAGTGCTGTGCACATATCATTCTTCACATCGAATGTATCTACGTGCAGTGAGCGAATGCAGAAATATTTAGTTTTTTGCTAAATAACGGCTCGATGTTTATTTATTTTTATATTACGCTTTAAGAATGCAGACAAAATCACACAATCTGCTGACTTACGAGTGCGCTAATGATAACAATTTCTTTTGTAAGCAGGTTGACCTCAGATATGTGGGAGCGGCGACATAATCTGGAAGGTAATCGCTAGTGCTGTGCACATATCATTCTTCACATCGAATGTATCTACGTGCAGTGAGCGAATGCAGAAATATTTAGTTTTTTGCTAAATAATGGCTCGATGTTTATCTATTTTTATATTATGCTTTAAGAATGCAGACAAAATCACACAATCTGCTGACTTACGAGTGCGCTAATGATAACATATTCTTTTGTTAGCAGGTTGACCTCAGATATGTGGGAGCGGCGACATAATCTGGAAGGTAATCGCTAGTGCTGTGCACATATCATTCTTCACATCGAATGTATCTACGTGCAGTGGGCCAATGCAGAAATATTTAGTTTTTTGCTAAATAACATCTCGATGTTTATTTATTTTTATATTACGCTTTAAGAATGCAGACAAAATCACACAATCTGCTGACTTACGAGTGCGCTAATGATAACAAATTCTTTTGTTAGCAGGTTGACAACAGATATGTGGGAGCGGCGACATAATCTGGAAGGTAATCGCTAGTGCTGTGCACATATCATTCTTCACATCGAATGTATCTACGTGCAGTGGGCGAATGCAGAAATATTTAGTTTTTTGCTAAATAATGGCTCGATGTTTATCTATTTTTATATTATGCTTTAAGAATGCAGACAAAATCACACAATCTGCTGACTTACGAGTGCGCTAATGATAACAAATTCTTTTGTTAGCAGGTTGACAACAGATATGTGGGAGTGGCGACATAATCTGGAAGGTAATCGCTAGTGCTGTGCACATATCATTCTTCACATCGAATGTATCTACGTGCAGTGGGCCAATGCAGAAATATTTAGTTTTTTGCTAAATAACATCTCGATGTTTATTTATTTTTATATTACGCTTTAAGAATGCAGACAAAATCACACAATCTGCTGACTTACGAGTGCGCTAATGATAACAAATTCTTTTGTTAGCAGGTTGACAACAGATATGTGGGAGCGGCGACATAATCTGGAAGGTAATCGCTAGTGCTGTGCACATATCATTCTTCACATCGAATGTATCTACGTGCAGTGGGCGAATGCAGAAATATTTAGTTTTTTGCTATATAACGGCTCGATGTTTATTTATTTTTATATTACGCTTTAAGAATGCAGACAAAATCACACAATCTGCTGACTTACGAGTGCGCTAATGATAACAATTTCTTTTGTTAGCAGGTTGACAACAGATATGTGGGGGCGGCGACACAATCTAGAAGAAAATCGCTAGTGCTGTGCACATATCATTCTTCACATCGAATGTATCTACGTGCAGTGAGCGAATGCAGAAATAATTAGTTTTTTGCTAAATAACGGCTCGATGTTTATTTATTTTTATATTATGCTTTAAGAATGCAGACAAAATCACACAATCTGCTGACTTACGAGTGCGCTAATGATAACATATTCTTTTGTTAGCAGGTTGACCTCAGATATGTGGGAGCGGCGACATACTCTGGAAGGTAATCGCTAGTGCTGTGCACATATCATTCTTCACATCGAATGTATCTACGTGCAGTGAGCGAATGCAGAAATATTTAGTTTTTTGCTAAATAACGGCTCGATGTTTATTTATTTTTATATTACGCTTTAAGAATGCAGACAAAATCACACAATCTGCTGACTTACGAGTGCGCTAATGATAACAAATTCTTTTGTTAGCAGGTTGACAACAGATATGTGGGAGCGGCGACATAATCTGGAAGGTAATCGCTAGTGCTGTGCACATATCATTCTTCACATCGAATGTATCTACGTGCAGTGGGCGAATGCAGAAATATTTAGTTTTTTGCTAAATAACGGCTCGATGTTTATTTATTTTTATATTACGCTTTAAGAATGCAGACAAAATCACACAATCTGCTGACTTACGAGTGCGCTAATGAAAACAATTTCTTTTGTTAGCAGGTTGACAACAGATATGTGGGGGCGGCGACACAATCTAGAAGAAAATCGCTAGTGCTGTGCACATATCATTCTTCACATCGAATGTATCTACGTGCAGTGAGCGAATGCAGAAATATTTAGTTTTTTGCTAAATAACAGCTCGATGTTTATTTATTTTTATATTACGCTTTAAGAATGCAGACAAAATCACACAATCTGCTGACTTACGAGTGCGCTAATGATAACAATTTCTTTTTTTAGCAGGTTGACAACAGATATGTGGGGGCGGCGACACAATCTAGAAGAAAATCGCTAGTGCTGTGCACATATCATTCTTCACATCGAATGTGTCTACGTGCAGTGAGCGAATGCAGAAATATTTAGTTTTTTGCTAAATAACGGCTCGATGTTTATTTATTTTTATATTACGCTTTAAGAATGCAGACAAAATCACACAATCTGCTGACTTACGAGTGCGCTAATGATAACAATTTCTTTAGTTAGCAGGTTGACAACAGATATGTGGGGGCGGCGACACAATCTAGAAGAAAATCGCTAGTGCTGTGCACATATCATTCTTCACATCGAATGTATCTACGTGCAGTGAGCGAATGCAGAAATATTTAGTTTTTTGCTAAATAACGGATCGATGTTTATTTATTTTTATATTATGCTTTAAGAATGCAGACAAAATCACACAATCTGCTGACTTACGAGTGCGCTAATGATAACATATTCTTTTGTAAGCAGGTTGACCTCAGATATGTGGGGGCGGCGACATAATCTGGAAGGTAATCGCTAGTGCTGTGCACATATCATTCTTCACATCGAATGTATCTACGTGCAGTGGGCGAATGCAGAAATATTTAGTTTTTTGCTAAATAACGGCTCGATGTATATTTATTTTTATATTACGCTTTTAGAATGCAGACAAAATCACACAATCTGCTGACTTACGAGTGCGCTAATGATAACATATTCTTTTGTAAGCAGGTTGACCTCAGATATGTGGGAGCGGCGACATAATCTGGAAGGTAATCGCTAGTGCTGTGCACATATCGTTCTTCACATCGAATGTATCTACGCGCAGTGAGCGAATGCAGAAATATTTAGTTTTTTGCTAAATAACAGCTCGATGTTTATTTATTTTTATATTACGCTTTAAGAATGCAGACAAAATCACACAATCTGCTGACTTACGAGTGCGCTAATGATAACAATTTCTTTTTTTAGCAGGTTGACAACAGATATGTGGGGGCGGCGACACAATCTAGAAGAAAATCGCTAGTGCTGTGCACATATCATTCTTCACATCGAATGTGTCTACGTGCAGTGAGCGAATGCAGAAATATTTAGTTTTTTGCTAAATAACGGCTCGATGTTTATTTATTTTTATATTACGCTTTAAGAATGCAGACAAAATCACACAATCTGCTGACTTACGAGTGCGCTAATGATAACAATTTCTTTAGTTAGCAGGTTGACAACAGATATGTGGGGGCGGCGACACAATCTAGATGAAAATCGCTAGTGCTGTGCACATATCATTCTTCACATCGAATGTATCTACGTGCAGTGAGCGAATGCAGAAATATTTAGTTTTTTGCTAAATAACGGATCGATGTTTATTTATTTTTATATTATGCTTTAAGAATGCAGACAAAATCACACAATCTGCTGACTTACGAGTGCGCTAATGATAACATATTCTTTTGTAAGCAGGTTGACCTCAGATATGTGGGGGCGGCGACATAATCTGGAAGGTAATCGCTAGTGCTGTGCACATATCATTCTTCACATCGAATGTATCTACGTGCAGTGGGCGAATGCAGAAATATTTAGTTTTTTGCTAAATAACGGCTCGATGTTTATTTATTTTTATATTACGCTTTTAGAATGCAGACAAAATCACACAATCTGCTGACTTACGAGTGCGCTAATGATAACATATTCTTTTGTAAGCAGGTTGACCTCAGATATGTGAGAGCGGCGACATAATCTGGAAGGTAATCGCTAGTGCTGTGCACATATCATTCTTCACATCGAATGTATCTACGTGCAGTGGGCGAATGCAGAAATATTTTGTTTTTTGCTAAATAACGGCTCGATGTTTATTTATTTTTATATTACGCTTTAAGAATGCAGACAAAATCACACAATCTGCTGACTTACGAGTGCGCTAATGATAACAAATTCTTTTGTTAGCAGGTTGACAACAGATATGTGGGAGCGGCGACATAATCTGGAAGGTAATCGCTAGTGCTGTGCACATATCATTCTTCACATCGAATGTATCTACGTGCAGTGGGCGAATGCAGAAATATTTAGTTTTTTGCTAAATAACGGCTCGATGTTTATTTATTTTTATATTACGCTTTAAGAATGCAGACAAAATCACACAATCTGCTGACTTACGAGTGGGCTAATGATAACAAATTCTTTTGTTAGCAGGTTGACAACAGATATGTGGGAGCGGCGACATAATCTGGAAGGTAATCGCTAGTGCTGTGCACATATCATTCTTCACATCGAATGTATCTACGTGCAGTGGGCGAATGCAGAAATATTTAGTTTTTTGCTAAATAACGGCTCGATGTTTATTTATTTTTATATTACGCTTTAAGAATGCAGACAAAATCACACAATCTGCTGACTTACGAGTGCGCTAATGATAACAAATTCTTTTGTTAGCAGGTTGACAACAGATATGTGGGAGCGGCGACATAATCTGGAAGGTAATCGCTAGTGCTGTGCACATATCATTCTTCACATCGAATGTATCTGCGTGCAGTGGGCGAATGCAGAAATATTTAGTTTTTTGCTAAATAACGGCTCGATGTTTATTTATTTTTATATTACGCTTTAAGAATGCAGACAAAATCACACAATCTGCAGACTTACGAGTGCGCTAATGATAACATATTCTTTTGTAAGCAGGTTGACCTCAGATATGTGGGAGCGGCGACATAATCTGGAAGGTGATCGCTAGTGCTGTGCACATATCATTCTTCACATCGAATGTATCTACGTGCAGTGGGCGAATGCAGAAATATTTAGTTTTTTGCTAAATAACGGCTCGATGTTTATTTATTTTTATATTACGCTTTAAGAATGCAGACAAAATCACACAATCTGCTGACTTACGAGTGCGCTAATGATAACATATTCTTTTGTTAGCAGGTTGACAACAGATATGTGGGGGCGGCGACACAATCTAGATGAAAATCGCTAGTGCTGTGCACATATCATTCTTCACATCGAATGTATCTACGTGCAGTGAGCGAATGCAGAAATATTTAGTTTTTTGCTAAATAACGGATCGATGTTTATTTATTTTTATATTATGCTTTAAGAATGCAGACAAAATCACACAATCTGCTGACTTACGAGTGCGCTAATGATAACATATTCTTTTGTAAGCAGGTTGACCTCAGATATGTGGGGGCGGCGACATAATCTGGAAGGTAATCGCTAGTGCTGTGCACATATCATTCTTCACATCGAATGTATCTACGTGCAGTGGGCGAATGCAGAAATATTTAGTTTTTTGCTAAATAACGGCTCGATGTTTATTTATTTTTATATTACGCTTTTAGAATGCAGACAAAATCACACAATCTGCTGACTTACGAGTGCGCTAATGATAACATATTCTTTTGTAAGCAGGTTGACCTCAGATATGTGGGAGCGGCGACATAATCTGGAAGGTAATCGCTAGTGCTGTGCACATATCATTCTTCACATCGAATGTATCTACGTGCAGTGGGCGAATGCAGAAATATTTTGTTTTTTGCTAAATAACGGCTCGATGTTTATTTATTTTTATATTACGCTTTAAGAATGCAGACAAAATCACACAATCTGCTGACTTACGAGTGCGCTAATGATAACAAATTCTTTTGTTAGCAGGTTGACAACAGATATGTGGGAGCGGCGACATAATCTGGAAGGTAATCGCTAGTGCTGTGCACATATCATTCTTCACATCGAATGTATCTACGTGCAGTGGGCGAATGCAGAAATATTTAGTTTTTTGCTAAATAACGGCTCGATGTTTATTTATTTTTATATTACGCTTTAAGAATGCAGACAAAATCACACAATCTGCTGACTTACGAGTGCGCTAATGATAACAAATTCTTTTGTTAGCAGGTTGACAACAGATATGTGGGAGCGGCGACATAATCTGGAAGGTAATCGCTAGTGCTGTGCACATATCATTCTTCACATCGAATGTATCTACGTGCAGTGGGCGAATGCAGAAATATTTAGTTTTTTGCTAAATAACGGCTCGATGTTTATTTATTTTTATATTACGCTTTAAGAATGCAGACAAAATCACACAATCTGCTGACTTACGAGTGCGCTAATGATAACAAATTCTTTTGTTAGCAGGTTGACAACAGATATGTGGGAGCGGCGACATAATCTGGAAGGTAATCGCTAGTGCTGTGCACATATCATTCTTCACATCGAATGTATCTGCGTGCAGTGGGCGAATGCAGAAATATTTAGTTTTTTGCTAAATAACGGCTCGATGTTTATTTATTTTTATATTACGCTTTAAGAATGCAGACAAAATCACACAATCTGCAGACTTACGAGTGCGCTAATGATAACATATTCTTTTGTAAGCAGGTTGACCTCAGATATGTGGGAGCGGCGACATAATCTGGAAGGTGATCGCTAGTGCTGTGCACATATCATTCTTCACATCGAATGTATCTACGTGCAGTGGGCGAATGCAGAAATATTTAGTTTTTTGCTAAATAACGGCTCGATGTTTATTTATTTTTATATTACGCTTTAAGAATGCAGACAAAATCACACAATCTGCTGACTTACGAGTGCGCTAATGATAACATATTCTTTTGTAAGCAGGTTGACCTCAGATATGTGGGAGCGGCGACATAATCTGGAAGGTAATCGCTAGTGCTGTGCACATATCATTCTTCACATCGAATGTATCTACGTGCAGTGGGCGAATGCAGAAATATTTAGTTTTTTGCTAAATAACGGCTCGATGTTTATTTATTTTTATATTACGCTTTAAGAATGCAGACAAAATCAGACAATCTGCAGACTTACGAGTGCGCTCATGATAACATATTCTTTTGTAAGCAGGTTGACCTCAGATATGTGGGAGCGGCGACATAATCTGGAAGGTAATCGCTAGTGCTGTGCACATATCATTCTTCACATCGAATGTATCTACGTGCAGTGGGCGAATGCAGAAATATTTAGTTTTTTGCTAAATAACGGCTCGATGTTTATTTATTTTTATATTACGCTTTAAGAATGCAGACAAAATCACACAATCTGCTGACTTACGAGTGCGCTAATGATAACATATTCTTTTGTAAGCAGGTTGACCTCAGATATGTGGGGGCGGCGACATAATCTGGAAGGTGATCGCTAGTGCTGTGCACATATCATTCTTCACATACAATGTATCTGCGTGCAGTGGGCGAATGCAGAAATATTTAGTTTTTTGCTAAATAACGGCTCGATGTTTATTTATTTTTATATTACGCTTTAAGAATGCAGACAAAATCACACAATCTGCAGACTTACGAGTGCGCTAATGATAACATATTCTTTTGTAAGCAGGTTGACCTCAGATATGTGGGAGCGGCGACATAATCTGGAAGGTAATCGCTAGTGCTGTGCACATATCATTCTTCACATCGAATGTATCTACGTGCAGTGGGCGAATGCAGAAATATTTAGTTTTTTGCTAAATAACGGCTCGATGTTTATTTATTTTTATATTACGCTTTAAGAATGCAGACAAAATCACACAATCTGCAGACTTACGAGTGCGCTCATGATAACATATTCTTTTGTAAGCAGGTTGACCTCAGATATGTGGGAGCGGCGACATAATCTGGAAGGTAATCGCTAGTGCTGTGCACATATCATTCTTCACATCGAATGTATCTACGTGCAGTGGGCGAATGCAGAAATATTTAGTTTTTTGCTAAATAACGGCTCGATGTTTATTTATTTTTATATTACGCTTTAAGAATGCAGACAAAATCACACAATCTGCTGACTTACGAGTGCGCTAATGATAACAAATTCTTTTGTTAGCAGGTTGACAACAGATATGTGGGAGCGGCGACATAATCTGGAAGGTAATCGCTAGTGCTGTGCACATATCATTCTTCACATCGAATGTATCTGCGTGCAGTGGGCGAATGCAGAAATATTTAGTTTTTTGCTAAATAACGGCTCGATGTTTATTTATTTTTATATTACGCTTTAAGAATGCAGACAAAATCACACAATCTGCAGACTTACGAGTGCGCTAATGATAACATATTCTTTTGTAAGCAGGTTGACCTCAGATATGTGGGAGCGGCGACATAATCTGGAAGGTAATCGCTAGTGCTGTGCACATATCATTCTTCACATCGAATGTATCTACGTGCAGTGGGCGAATGCAGAAATATTTAGTTTTTTGCTAAATAACGGCTCGATGTTTATTTATTTTTATATTACGCTTTAAGAATGCAGACAAAATCACACAATCTGCAGACTTACGAGTGCGCTAATGATAACATATTCTTTTGTAAGCAGGTTGACCTCAGATATGTGGGAGCGGCGACATAATCTGGAAGGTGATCGCTAGTGCTGTGCACATATCATTCTTCACATCGAATGTATCTACGTGCAGTGGGCGAATGCAGAAATATTTAGTTTTTTGCTAAATAACGGCTCGATGTTTATTTATTTTTATATTACGCTTTAAGAATGCAGACAAAATCACACAATCTGCTGACTTACGAGTGCGCTAATGATAACAAATTCTTTTGTTAGCAGGTTGACAACAGATATGTGGGAGCGGCGACATAATCTGGAAGGTAATCGCTAGTGCTGTGCACATATCATTCTTCACATCGAATGTATCTGCGTGCAGTGGGCGAATGCAGAAATATTTAGTTTTTTGCTAAATAACGGCTCGATGTTTATTTATTTTTATATTACGCTTTAAGAATGCAGACAAAATCACACAATCTGCAGACTTACGAGTGCGCTAATGATAACATATTCTTTTGTAAGCAGGTTGACAACAGATATGTGGGAGCGGCGACATACTCTGGAAGGTGATCGCTAGTGCTGTGCACATATCATTCTTCACATCGAATGTATCTACGTGCAGTGGGCGAATGCAGAAATATTTAGTTTTTTGCTAAATAACGGCTCGATGTTTATTTATTTTTATATTACGCTTTAAGAATGCAGACAAAATCACACAATCTGCAGACTTACGAGTGCGCTAATGATAACATATTCTTTTGTAAGCAGGTTGACCTCAGATATGTGGGAGCGGCGACATAATCTGGAAGGTGATCGCTAGTGCTGTGCACATATCATTCTTCACATCGAATGTATCTACGTGCAGTGGGCGAATGCAGAAATATTTAGTTTTTTGCTAAATAACGGCTCGATGTTTATTTATTTTTATATTACGCTTTAAGAATGCAGACAAAATCACACAATCTGCAGACTTACGAGTGCGCTAATGATAACATATTCTTTTGTAAGCAGGTTGACCTCAGATATGTGGGAGCGGCGACATAATCTGGAAGGTGATCGCTAGTGCTGTGCACATATCATTCTTCACATCGAATGTATCTACGTGCAGTGGGCGAATGCAGAAATATTTAGTTTTTTGCTAAATAACGGCTCGATGTTTATTTATTTTTATATTACGCTTTAAGAATGCAGACAAAATCACACAATCTGCAGACTTACGAGTGCGCTAATGATAACATATTCTTTTGTAAGCAGGTTGACAACAGATATGTGGGAGCGGCGACATAATCTGGAAGGTGATCGCTAGTGCTGTGCACATATCATTCTTCACATAGAATGTATCTACGTGCAGTGGGCGAATGCAGAAATATTTAGTTTTTTGCTAAATAACGGCTCGATGTTTATTTATTTTTATATTACGCTTTAAGAATGCAGACAAAATCACACAATCTGCTGACTTACGAGTGCGCTAATGATAACAAATTCTTTTGTTAGCAGGTTGACAACAGATATGTGGGAGCGGCGACATAATCTGGAAGGTAATCGCTAGTGCTGTGCACATATCATTCTTCACATCGAATGTATCTGCGTGCAGTGGGCGAATGCAGAAATATTTAGTTTTTTGCTAAATAACGGCTCGATGTTTATTTATTTTTATATTACGCTTTAAGAATGCAGACAAAATCACACAATCTGCAGACTTACGAGTGCGCTAATGATAACATATTCTTTTGTAAGCAGGTTGACAACAGATATGTGGGAGCGGCGACATACTCTGGAAGGTGATCGCTAGTGCTGTGCACATATCATTCTTCACATCGAATGTATCTACGTGCAGTGGGCGAATGCAGAAATATTTAGTTTTTTGCTAAATAACGGCTCGATGTTTATTTATTTTTATATTACGCTTTAAGAATGCAGACAAAATCACACAATCTGCAGACTTACGAGTGCGCTAATGATAACATATTCTTTTGTAAGCAGGTTGACCTCAGATATGTGGGAGCGGCGACATAATCTGGAAGGTGATCGCTAGTGCTGTGCACATATCATTCTTCACATCGAATGTATCTACGTGCAGTGGGCGAATGCAGAAATATTTAGTTTTTTGCTAAATAACGGCTCGATGTTTATTTATTTTTATATTACGCTTTAAGAATGCAGACAAAATCACACAATCTGCAGACTTACGAGTGCGCTAATGATAACATATTCTTTTGTAAGCAGGTTGACCTCAGATATGTGGGAGCGGCGACATAATCTGGAAGGTGATCGCTAGTGCTGTGCACATATCATTCTTCACATCGAATGTATCTACGTGCAGTGGGCGAATGCAGAAATATTTAGTTTTTTGCTAAATAACGGCTCGATGTTTATTTATTTTTATATTACGCTTTAAGAATGCAGACAAAATCACACAATCTGCAGACTTACGAGTGCGCTAATGATAACATATTCTTTTGTAAGCAGGTTGACCTCAGATATGTGGGAGCGGCGACATAATCTGGAAGGTGATCGCTAGTGCTGTGCACATATCATTCTTCACATCGAATGTATCTACGTGCAGTGGGCGAATGCAGAAATATTTAGTTTTTTGCTAAATAACGGCTCGATGTTTATTTATTTTTATATTACGCTTTAAGAATGCAGACAAAATCACACAATCTGCTGACTTACGAGTGCGCTAATGATAACAAATTCTTTTGTTAGCAGGTTGACAACAGATATGTGGGAGCGGCGACATAATCTGGAAGGTAATCGCTAGTGCTGTGCACATATCATTCTTCACATCGAATGTATCTGCGTGCAGTGGGCGAATGCAGAAATATTTAGTTTTTTGCTAAATAACGGCTCGATGTTTATTTATTTTTATATTACGCTTTAAGAATGCAGACAAAATCACACAATCTGCAGACTTACGAGTGCGCTAATGATAACATATTCTTTTGTAAGCAGGTTGACCTCAGATATGTGGGAGCGGCGACATAATCTGGAAGGTGATCGCTAGTGCTGTGCACATATCATTCTTCACATCGAATGTATCTACGTGCAGTGGGCGAATGCAGAAATATTTAGTTTTTTGCTAAATAACGGCTCGATGTTTATTTATTTTTATATTACGCTTTAAGAATGCAGACAAAATCACACAATCTGCTGACTTACGAGTGCGCTAATGATAACAAATTCTTTTGTTAGCAGGTTGACAACAGATATGTGGGAGCGGCGACATAATCTGGAAGGTGATCGCTAGTGCTGTGCACATATCATTCTTCACATCGAATGTATCTACGTGCAGTGGGCGAATGCAGAAATATTTAGTTTTTTGCTAAATAACGGCTCGATGTTTATTTATTTTTATATTACGCTTTAAGAATGCAGACAAAATCACACAATCTGCTGACTTACGAGTGCGCTAATGATAACAAATTCTTTTGTTAGCAGGTTGACAACAGATATGTGGGAGCGGCGACATAATCTGGAAGGTAATCGCTAGTGCTGTGCACATATCATTCTTCACATCGAATGTATCTGCGTGCAGTGGGCGAATGCAGAAATATTTAGTTTTTTGCTAAATAACGGCTCGATGTTTATTTATTTTTATATTACGCTTTAAGAATGCAGACAAAATCACACAATCTGCTGACTTACGAGTGCGCTAATGATAACATATTCTTTTGTAAGCAGGTTGACCTCAGATATGTGGGAGCGGCGACATAATCTGGAAGGTGATCGCTAGTGCTGTGCACATATCATTCTTCACATCGAATGTATCTACGTGCAGTGGGCGAATGCAGAAATATTTAGTTTTTTGCTAAATAACGGCTCGATGTTTATTTATTTTTATATTACGCTTTAAGAATGCAGACAAAATCACACAATCTGCTGACTTACGAGTGCGCTAATGATAACAAATTCTTTTGTTAGCAGGTTGACAACAGATATGTGGGAGCGGCGACATAATCTGGAAGGTGATCGCTAGTGCTGTGCACATATCATTCTTCACATCGAATGTATCTACGTGCAGTGGGCGAATGCAGAAATATTTAGTTTTTTGCTAAATAACGGCTCGATGTTTATTTATTTTTATATTACGCTTTAAGAATGCAGACAAAATCACACAATCTGCAGACTTACGAGTGCGCTAATGATAACATATTCTTTTGTAAGCAGGTTGACCTCAGATATGTGGGAGCGGCGACATAATCTGGAAGGTAATCGCTAGTGCTGTGCACATATCATTCTTCACATCGAATGTATCTACGTGCAGTGGGCGAATGCAGAAATATTTAGTTTTTTGCTAAATAACGGCTCGATGTTTATTTATTTTTATATTACGCTTTAAGAATGCAGACAAAATCACACAATCTGCAGACTTACGAGTGCGCTAATGATAACATATTCTTTTGTAAGCAGGTTGACCTCAGATATGTGGGAGCGGCGACATAATCTGGAAGGTGATCGCTAGTGCTGTGCACATATCATTCTTCACATCGAATGTATCTACGTGCAGTGGGCGAATGCAGAAATATTTAGTTTTTTGCTAAATAACGGCTCGATGTTTATTTATTTTTATATTACGCTTTAAGAATGCAGACAAAATCACACAATCTGCTGACTTACGAGTGCGCTAATGATAACAAATTCTTTTGTTAGCAGGTTGACAACAGATATGTGGGAGCGGCGACATAATCTGGAAGGTAATCGCTAGTGCTGTGCACATATCATTCTTCACATCGAATGTATCTGCGTGCAGTGGGCGAATGCAGAAATATTTAGTTTTTTGCTAAATAACGGCTCGATGTTTATTTATTTTTATATTACGCTTTAAGAATGCAGACAAAATCACACAATCTGCAGACTTACGAGTGCGCTAATGATAACATATTCTTTTGTAAGCAGGTTGACCTCAGATATGTGGGAGCGGCGACATAATCTGGAAGGTGATCGCTAGTGCTGTGCACATATCATTCTTCACATCGAATGTATCTACGTGCAGTGGGCGAATGCAGAAATATTTAGTTTTTTGCTAAATAACGGCTCGATGTTTATTTATTTTTATATTACGCTTTAAGAATGCAGACAAAATCACACAATCTGCTGACTTACGAGTGCGCTAATGATAACAAATTCTTTTGTTAGCAGGTTGACAACAGATATGTGGGAGCGGCGACATAATCTGGAAGGTAATCGCTAGTGCTGTGCACATATCATTCTTCACATCGAATGTATCTGCGTGCAGTGGGCGAATGCAGAAATATTTAGTTTTTTGCTAAATAACGGCTCGATGTTTATTTATTTTTATATTACGCTTTAAGAATGCAGACAAAATCACACAATCTGCAGACTTACGAGTGCGCTAATGATAACAAATTCTTTTGTTAGCAGGTTGACAACAGATATGTGGGAGCGGCGACATAATCTGGAAGGTAATCGCTAGTGCTGTGCACATATCATTCTTCACATCGAATGTATCTACGTGCAGTGGGCGAATGCAGAAATATTTAGTTTTTTGCTAAATAACGGCTCGATGTTTATTTATTTTTATATTACGCTTTAAGAATGCAGACAAAATCACACAATCTGCTGACTTACGAGTGCGCTAATGATATTAAATTCTTTTGTTAGCAGGTTGACAACAGATATGTGGGAGCGGCGACATAATCTGGAAGGTGATCGCTAGTGCTGTGCACATATCATTCTTCACATCGAATGTATCTACGTGCAGTGGGCGAATGCAGAAATATTTAGTTTTTTGCTAAATAACGGCTCGATGTTTATTTATTTTTATATTACGCTTTAAGAATGCAGACAAAATCACACAATCTGCTGACTTACGAGTGCGCTAATGATAACAAATTCTTTTGTTAGCAGGTTGACAACAGATATGTGGGAGCGGCGACATAATCTGGAAGGTAATCGCTAGTGCTGTGCACATATCATTCTTCACATCGAATGTATCTACGTGCAGTGGGCGAATGCAGAAATATTTAGTTTTTTGCTAAATAACGGCTCGATGTTTATTTATTTTTATATTACGCTTTAAGAATGCAGACAAAATCACACAATCTGCTGACTTACGAGTGCGCTAATGATAACAAATTCTTTTGTTAGCAGGTTGACAACAGATATGTGGGAGCGGCGACATAATCTGGAAGGTAATCGCTAGTGCTGTGCACATATCATTCTTCACATCGAATGTATCTACGTGCAGTGGGCGAATGCAGAAATATTTAGTTTTTTGCTAAATAACGGCTCGATGTTTATTTATTTTTATATTACGCTTTAAGAATGCAGACAAAATCACACAATCTGCTGACTTACGAGTGCGCTAATGATAACATATTCTTTTGTAAGCAGGTTGACCTCAGATATGTGGGAGCGGCGACATAATCTGGAAGGTGATCGCTAGTGCTGTGCACATATCATTCTTCACATCGAATGTATCTACGTGCAGTGGGCGAATGCAGAAATATTTAGTTTTTTGCTAAATAACGGCTCGATGTTTATTTATTTTTATATTACGCTTTAAGAATGCAGACAAAATCACACAATCTGCTGACTTACGAGTGCGCTAATGATAACAAATTCTTTTGTTAGCAGGTTGACAACAGATATGTGGGAGCGGCGACATAATCTGGAAGGTAATCGCTAGTGCTGTGCACATATCATTCTTCACATCGAATGTATCTACGTGCAGTGGGCGAATGCAGAAATATTTAGTTTTTTGCTAAATAACGGCTCGATGTTTATTTATTTTTATATTACGCTTTAAGAATGCAGACAAAATCACACAATCTGCTGACTTACGAGTGCGCTAATGATAACAAATTCTTTTGTTAGCAGGTTGACAACAGATATGTGGGAGCGGCGACATAATCTGGAAGGTAATCGCTAGTGCTGTGCACATATCATTCTTCACATCGAATGTATCTACGTGCAGTGGGCGAATGCAGAAATATTTAGTTTTTTGCTAAATAACGGCTCGATGTTTATTTATTTTTATATTACGCCTTAAGAATGCAGACAAAATCACACAATCTGCAGACTTACGAGTGCGCTAATGATAACATATTCTTTTGTAAGCAGGTTGACCTCAGATATGTGGGAGCGGCGACATAATCTGGAAGGTGATCGCTAGTGCTGTGCACATATCATTCTTCACATCGAATGTATCTACGTGCAGTGGGCGAATGCAGAAATATTTAGTTTTTTGCTAAATAACGGCTCGATGTTTATTTATTTTTATATTACGCTTTAAGAATGCAGACAAAATCACACAATCTGCTGACTTACGAGTGCGCTAATGATAACAAATTCTTTTGTTAGCAGGTTGACAACAGATATGTGGGAGCGGCGACATAATCTGGAAGGTAATCGCTAGTGCTGTGCACATATCATTCTTCACATCGAATGTATCTACGTGCAGTGGGCGAATGCAGAAATATTTAGTTTTTTGCTAAATAACGGCTCGATGTTTATTTATTTTTATATTACGCTTTAAGAATGCAGACAAAATCACACAATCTGCTGACTTACGAGTGCGCTAATGATAACAAATTCTTTTGTTAGCAGGTTGACAACAGATATGTGGGAGCGGCGACATAATCTGGAAGGTAATCGCTAGTGCTGTGCACATATCATTCTTCACATCGAATGTATCTACGTGCAGTGGGCGAATGCAGAAATATTTAGTTTTTTGCTAAATAACGGCTCGATGTTTATTTATTTTTATATTACGCTTTAAGAATGCAGACAAAATCACACAATCTGCTGACTTACGAGTGCGCTAATGATAACAAATTCTTTTGTTAGCAGGTTGACAACAGATATGTGGGAGCGGCGACATAATCTGGAAGGTAATCGCTAGTGCTGTGCACATATCATTCTTCACATCGAATGTATCTACGTGCAGTGGGCGAATGCAGAAATATTTAGTTTTTTGCTAAATAACGGCTCGATGTTTATTTATTTTTATATTACGCTTTAAGAATGCAGACAAAATCACACAATCTGCAGACTTACGAGTGCGCTAATGATAACATATTCTTTTGTAAGCAGGTTGACCTCAGATATGTGGGAGCGGCGACATAATCTGGAAGGTGATCGCTAGTGCTGTGCACATATCATTCTTCACATCGAATGTATCTACGTGCAGTGGGCGAATGCAGAAATATTTAGTTTTTTGCTAAATAACGGCTCGATGTTTATTTATTTTTATATTACGCTTTAAGAATGCAGACAAAATCACACAATCTGCTGACTTACGAGTGCGCTAATGATAACAAATTCTTTTGTTAGCAGGTTGACAACAGATATGTGGGAGCGGCGACATAATCTGGAAGGTAATCGCTAGTGCTGTGCACATATCATTCTTCACATCGAATGTATCTACGTGCAGTGGGCGAATGCAGAAATATTTAGTTTTTTGCTAAATAACGGCTCGATGTTTATTTATTTTTATATTACGCTTTAAGAATGCAGACAAAATCACACAATCTGCTGACTTACGAGTGCGCTAATGATAACAAATTCTTTTGTTAGCAGGTTGACAACAGATATGTGGGAGCGGCGACATAATCTGGAAGGTAATCGCTAGTGCTGTGCACATATCATTCTTCACATCGAATGTATCTGCGTGCAGTGGGCGAATGCAGAAATATTTAGTTTTTTGCTAAATAACGGCTTGATGTTTATTTATTTTTATATTACGCTTTAAGAATGCAGACAAAATCACACAATCTGCAGACTTACGAGTGCGCTAATGATAACATATTCTTTTGTAAGCAGGTTGACCTCAGATATGTGGGAGCGGCGACATAATCTGGAAGGTGATCGCCAGTGCTGTGCACATATCATTCTTCACATCGAATGTATCTACGTGCAGTGGGCGAATGCAGAAATATTTAGTTTTTTGCTAAATAACGGCTCGATGTTTATTTATTTTTATATTACGCTTTAAGAATGCAGACAAAATCACACAATCTGTTGACTTACGAGTGCGCTAATGATAACATATTCTTTTGTAAGCAGGTTGACCTCAGATATGTGGGAGCGGCGACATAATCTGGAAGGTAATCGCTAGTGCTGTGCACATATCATTCTTCACATCGAATGTATCTACGGCAGTGGGCGAATGCAGAAATATTTAGTTTTTTGCTAAATAACGGCTCGATGTTTATTTATTTTTATATTACGCTTTAAGAATGCAGACAAAATCACACAATCTGCTGACTTACGAGTGCGCTAATGATAACATATTCTTTTGTAAGCAGGTTGACCTCAGATATGTGGGAGCGGCGACATAATCTGGAAGGTAATCGCTAGTGCTGTGCACATACCATTCTTCACATCGAATGTATCTACGTGCAGTGGGCGAATGCAGAAATATTTAGTTTTTTGCTAAATAATGGCTCGATGTTTATTTATTTTTATATTACGCTTTAAGAATGCAGACAAAATCACACAATCTGCTGACTTACGAGTGCGCTAATGATAACATATTCTTTTGTAAGCAGGTTGACCTCAGATATGTGGGAGCGGCGACATAATCTGGAAGGTAATCGCTAGTGCTGTGCACATATCATTCTTCACATCGAATGTATCTACGTGCAGTGGGCGAATGCAGAAATATTTAGTTTTTTGCTAAATAACGGCTCGATGTTTATTTATTTTTATATTACGCTTTAAGAATGCAGACAAAATCACACAATCTGCTGACTTACGAGTGCGCTAATGATAACAAATTCTTTTGTTAGCAGGTTGACAACAGATATGTGGGAGCGGCGACATAATCTGGAAGGTAATCGCTAGTGCTGTGCACATATCATTCTTCACATCGAATGTATCTACGTGCAGTGGGCGAATGCAGAAATATTTAGTTTTTTGCTAAATAACGGCTCGATGTTTATTTATTTTTATATTACGCTTTAAGAATGCAGACAAAATCACACAATCTGCTGACTTACGAGTGCGCTAATAATAACATATTCTTTTGTAAGCAGGTTGACCTCAGATATGTGGGAGCGGCGACATAATCTGGAAGGTAATCGCTAGTGCTGTGCACATATCATTCTTCACATCGAATGTATCTACGTGCAGTGGGCGAATGCAGAAATATTTAGTTTTTTGCTAAATAATGGCTCGATGTTTATTTATTTTTATATTACGCTTTAAGAATGCAGACAAAATCACACAATCTGCTGACTTACGAGTGCGCTAATAATAACAAATTCTTTTGTTAGCAGGTTGACAACAGATATGTGGGAGCGGCGACATAATCTGGAAGGTAATCGCTAGTGCTGTGCACATATCATTCTTCACATCGAATGTATCTACGTGCAGTGGGCGAATGCAGAAATATTTAGTTTTTTGCTAAATAACGGCTCGATGTTTATTTATTTTTATATTACGCTTTAAGAATGCAGACAAAATCACACAATCTGCTGACTTACGAGTGCGCTAATGATAACATATTCTTTTGTAAGCAGGTTGACCTCAAATATGTGGGAGCGGCGACATAATCTGGAAGGTAATCGCTAGTGCTGTGCACATATCATTCTTCACATCGAATGTATCTACGTGCAGTGGGCGAATGCAGAAATATTTAGTTTTTTGCCAAAATACGGCTCGATGTTTATTTATTTTTATATTACGCTTTAAGAATGCAGACAAAATCACACAATCTGCTGACTTACGAGTGCGCTAATGATAACAAATTCTTTTGTAAGCAGGTTGACCTCAGATATGTGGGAGCGGCGACATAATCTGGAAGGTAATCGCTAGTGCTGTGCACATATCATTCTTCACATCGAATGTATCTACGTGCAGTGGGCGAATGCAGAAATATTTAGTTTTTTGCTAAATAACGGCTCGATGTTTATTTATTTTTATATTACGCTTTAAGAATGCAGACAAAATCACACAATCTGCTGACTTACGAGTGCGCTAATGATAACATATTCTTTTGTAAGCAGGTTGACCTCAAATATGTGGGAGCAGCGACATAATCTGGAAGGTAATCGCTAGTGCTGTGCACATATCATTCTTCACATCGAATGTATCTACGTGCAGTGGGCGAATGCAGAAATATTTAGTTTTTTGCTAAATAACGGCTCGATGTTTATTTATTTTTATATTACGCTTTAAGAATGCAGACAAAATCACACAATCTGCTGACTTACGAGTGCGCTAATGATAACAAATTCTTTTGTAAGCAGGTTGACCTCAGATATGTGGGAGCGGCGACATAATCTGGAAGGTAATCGCTAGTGCTGTGCACATATCATTCTTCACATCGAATGTATCTACGTGCAGTGGGCGAATGCAGAAATATTTAGTTTTTTGCTAAATAACGGCTCGATGTTTATTTATTTTTATATTACGCTTTAAGAATGCAGACAAAATCACACAATCTGCTGACTTACGAGTGCGCTAATGATAACATATTCTTTTGTAAGCAGGTTGACCTCAGATATGTGGGAGCGGCGACATAATCTGGAAGGTAATCGCTAGTGCTGTGCACATATCATTCTTCACATCGAATGTATCTACGTGCAGTGGGCGAATGCAGAAATATTTAGTTTTTTGCTAAATAACGGCTCGATGTTTATTTATTTTTATATTACGCTTTAAGAATGCAGACAAAATCACACAATCTGCTGACTTACGAGTGCGCTAATGATAACAAATTCTTTTGTAAGCAGGTTGACCTCAGATATGTGGGAGCGGCGACATAATCCGGAAGGTAATCGCTAGTGCTGTGCACATATCATTCTTCACATCGAATGTATCTACGTGCAGTGGGCGAATGCAGAAATATTTAGTTTTTTGCTAAATAACGGCTCGATGTTTATTTATTTTTATATTACGCTTTAAGAATGCAGACAAAATCACACAATCTGCTGACTTACGAGTGCGCTAATGATAACATATTCTTTTGTAAGCAGGTTGACCTCAGATATGTGGGAGCGGCGACATAATCTGGAAGGTAATCGCTAGTGCTGTGCACATATCATTCTTCACATCGAATGTATCTACGTGCAGTGGGCGAATGCAGAAATATTTAGTTTTTTGCTAAATAACGGCTCGATGTTTATTTATTTTTATATTACGCTTTAAGAATGCAGACAAAATCACACAATCTGCTGACTTACGAGTGCGCTAATGATAACATATTCTTTTGTAAGCAGGTTGACCTCAGATATGTGGGAGCGGCGACATAATCTGGAAGGTAATCGCTAGTGCTGTGCACATATCATTCTTCACATCCAATGTATCTACGTGCAGTGGGCGAATGCAGAAATATTTAGTTTTTTGCTAAATAACGGCTCGATGTTTATTTATTTTTATATTACGCTTTAAGAATGCAGACAAAATCACACAATCTGCTGACTTACGAGTGCGCTAATGATAACAAATTCTTTTGTAAGCAGGTTGACCTCAGATATGTGGGAGCGGCGACATAATCTGGAAGGTAATCGCTAGTGCTGTGCACATATCATTCTTCACATCGAATGTATCTACGTGCAGTGGGCGAATGCAGAAATATTTAGTTTTTTGCTAAATAACGGCTCGATGTTTATTTATTTTTATATTACGCTTTAAGAATGCAGACAAAATCACACAATCTGCTGACTTACGAGTGCGCTAATGATAACAAATTCTTTTGTAAGCAGGTTGACCTCAGATATGTGGGAGCGGCGACATAATCTGGAAGGTAATCGCTAGTGCTGTGCACATATCATTCTTCACATCGAATGTATCTACGTGCAGTGGGCGAATGCAGAAATATTTAGTTTTTTGCTAAATAACGGCTCGATGTTTATTTATTTTTATATTACGCTTTAAGAATGCAGACAAAATCACACAATCTGCAGACTTACGAGTGCGCTAATGATAACATATTCTTTTGTAAGCAGGTTGACCTCAGATATGTGGGAGCGGCGACATAATCTGGAAGGTAATCGCTAGTGCTGTGCACATATCATTCTTCACATCGAATGTATCTACGTGCAGTGGGCGAATGCAGAAATAATTAGTTTTTTGCTAAATAACGACTCGATGTTTATTTATTTTTATATTACGCTTTAAGAATGCAGACAAAATCACACAATCTGCTGACTTACGAGTGCGCTAATGATAACATATTCTTTTGTAAGCAGGTTGACCTCAGATATGTGGGAGCGGCGACATAATCTGGAAGGTAATCGCTAGTGCTGTGCACATATCATTCTTCACATCGAATGTATCTACGTGCAGTGGGCGAATGCAGAAATATTTAGTTTTTTGCTAAATAACGGCTCGATGTTTATTTATTTTTATATTACGCTTTAAGAATGCAGACAAAATCACACAATCTGCTGACTTACGAGTGCGCTAATGATAACATATTCTTTTGTAAGCAGGTTGACCTCAGATATGTGGGAGCGGCGACATAATCTGGAAGGTAATCGCTAGTGCTGTGCACATATCATTCTTCACATCCAATGTATCTACGTGCAGTGGGCGAATGCAGAAATATTTAGTTTTTTGCTAAATAACGGCTCGATGTTTATTTATTTTTATATTACGCTTTAAGAATGCAGACAAAATCACACAATCTGCTGACTTACGAGTGCGCTAATGATAACATATTCTTTTGTAAGCAGGTTGACCTCAGATATGTGGGAGCGGCGACATAATCTGCAAGGTAATCGCTAGTGCTGTGCACATATCATTCTTCACATCGAATGTATCTACGTGCAGTGGGTGAATGCAGAAATATTTAGTTTTTTGCTAAATAACGGCTCGATGTTTATTTATTTTTATATTACGCTTTAAGAATGCAGACAAAATCACACAATCTGCAGACTTACGAGTGCGCTAATGATAACATATTCTTTTGTAAGCAGGTTGACCTCAGATATGTGGGAGCGGCGACATAATCTGGAAGGTAATCGCTAGTGCTGTGCACATATCATTCTTCACATCGAATGTATCTACGTGCAGTGGGCGATTGCAGAAATATTTAGTTTTTTGCTAAATAACGGCTCGATGTTTATTTATTTTTATATTACGCTTTAAGAATGCAGACAAAATCACACAATCTGCTGACTTACGAGTGCGCTAATGATAACATATTCTTTTGTAAGCAGGTTGACCTCAGATATGTGGGAGCGGCGACATAATCTGGAAGGTAATCGCTAGTGCTGTGCACATATCATTCTTCACATCGAATGTATCTACGTGCAGTGGGCGAATGCAGAAATATTTAGTTTTTTGCTAAATAACGGCTCGATGTTTATTTATTTTTATATTACGCTTTAAGAATGCAGACAAAATCACACAATCTGCTGACTTACGAGTGCGCTAATGATAACATATTCTTTTGTAAGCAGGTTGACCTCAGATATGTGGGAGCGGCGACATAATCTGGAAGGTAATCGCTAGTGCTGTGCACATATCATTCTTCACATCGAATGTATCTACGTGCAGTGGGCGAATGCAGAAATATTTAGTTTTTTGCTAAATAACGGCTCGATGTTTATTTATTTTTATATTACGCTTTAAGAATGCAGACAAAATCACACAATCTGCTGACTTACGAGTGCGCTAATGATAACATATTCTTTTGTAAGCAGGTTGACCTCAGATATGTGGGAGCGGCGACATAATCTGGAAGGTAATCGCTAGTGCTGTGCACATATCATTCTTCACATCGAATGTATCTACGTGGAGTGGGCGAATGCAGAAATATTTAGTTTTTTGCTAAATAACGGCTCGATGTTTATTTATTTTTATATTATGCTTTAAGAATGCAGACAAAATCACACAATCTGCTGACTTACGAGTGCGCTAATGATAACAAATTCTTTTGTTAGCAGGTTGACAACAGATATGTGGGAGCGGCGACATAATCTGGAAGGTAATCGCTAGTGCTGTGCACATATCATTCTTCACATGGAATGTATCTACGTGCAGTGGGCGAATGCAGAAATATTTAGTTTTTTGCTAAATAATGGCTCGATGTTTATTTATTTTTATATTACGCTTTAAGAATGCAGACAAAATCACACAATCTGCTGACTTACGAGTGCGCTAATGATAACATATTCTTTTGTAAGCAGGTTGGCCTCAGATATGTGGGAGCGGCGACATAATCTGGAAGGTAATCGCTAGTGCTGTGCACATATCATTCTTCACATCGAATGTATCTACGTGCAGTGGGCGAATGCAGAAATATTTAGTTTTTTGCTA
Organism: Schistocerca serialis cubense; assembly: GCF_023864345.2. Lineage (NCBI taxonomy): Eukaryota > Metazoa > Arthropoda > Insecta > Orthoptera > Acrididae > Schistocerca > Schistocerca serialis. The sequence continues at coordinate 466,088,919 of NC_064646.1, read as the reverse complement.
AATAACGGCTCGATGTTTATTTATTTTTGTATTACGCTTTAAGAATGCAGACAAAATCACACAATCTGCTGACTTACGAGTGCGCTAATGATAACATATTCTTTTATAAGCAGGTTGACCTCAGATATGTGGGAGCGGCGACATAATCTGGAAGGTAATCGCTAGTGCTGTGCACATATCATTCTTCACATCGAATGTATCTACGTGCAGTGGGCGAATGCAGAAATATTTAGTTTTTTGCTAAATAACGGCTCGATGTTTATTTATTTTTATATTACGCTTTAAGAATGCAGACAAAATCACACAATCTGCTGACTTACGAGTGCGCTAATGATAACATATTCTTTTGTAAGCAGGTTGACCTCAGATATGTGGGAGCGGCGACATAATCTGGAAGGTAATCGCTAGTGCTGTGCACATATCATTCTTCACATCGAATGTATCTACGTGCAGTGGGCGAATGCAGAAATATTTAGTTTTTTGCTAAATAACGGCTCGATGTTTATTTATTTTTATATTACGCTTTAAGAATGCAGACAAAATCACACAATCTGTTGACTTACGAGTGCGCTAATGATAACATATTCTTTTGTAAGCAGGTTGACCTCAGATATGTGGGAGCGGCGACATAATCTGGAAGGTAATCGCTAGTGCTGTGCACATATCATTCTTCACATCGAATGTATCTACGTGCAGTGGGCGAATGCAGAAATATTTAGTTTTTTGCTAAATAACGGCTCGATGTTTATTTATTTTTATATTACGCTTTAAGAATGCAGACAAAATCACACAATCTGCTGACTTACGAGTGCGCTAATGATAACATATTCTTTTGTAAGCAGGTTGACCTCAGATATGTGGGAGCGGCGACATAATCTGGAAGGTAATCGCTAGTGCTGTGCACATACCATTCTTCACATCGAATGTATCTACGTGCAGTGGGCGAATGCAGAAATATTTAGTTTTTTGCTAAATAACGGCTCGATGTTTATTTATTTTTATATTACGCTTTAAGAATGCAGACAAAATCACACAATCTGCTGACTTACGAGTGCGCTAATGATAACATATTCTTTTGTAAGCAGGTTGACCTCAGATATGTGGGAGCGGCGACATAATCTGGAAGGTAATCGCTAGTGCTGTGCACATATCATTCTTCACATCGAATGTATCTACGTGCAGTGGGCGAATGCAGAAATATTTAGTTTTTTGCTAAATAACGGCTCGATGTTTATTTATTTTTATATTACGCTTTAAGAATGCAGACAAAATCACACAATCTGCTGACTTAGGAGTGCGCTAATGATAACAAATTCTTTTGTTAGCAGGTTGACAACAGATATGTGGGAGCGGCGACATAATCTGGAAGGTAATCGCTAGTGCTGTGCACATATCATTCTTCACATCGAATGTATCTACGTGCAGTGGGCGAATGCAGAAATATTTAGTTTTTTGCTAAATAACGGCTCGATGTTTATTTATTTTTATATTACGCTTTAAGAATGCAGACAAAATCACACAATCTGCTGACTTACGAGTGCGCTAATAATAACATATTCTTTTGTAAGCAGGTTGACCTCAGATATGTGGGAGCGGCGACATAATCTGGAAGGTAATCGCTAGTGCTGTGCACATATCATTCTTCACATCGAATGTATCTACGTGCAGTGGGCGAATGCAGAAATATTTAGTTTTTTGCTAAATAATGGCTCGATGTTTATTTATTTTTATATTACGCTTTAAGAATGCAGACAAAATCACACAATCTGCTGACTTACGAGTGCGCTAATGATAACAAATTCTTTTGTTAGCAGGTTGACAACAGATATGTGGGAGCGGCGACATAATCTGGAAGGTAATCGCTAGTGCTGTGCACATATCATTCTTCACATCGAATGTATCTACGTGCAGTGGGCGAATGCAGAAATATTTAGTTTTTTGCTAAATAACGGCTCGATGTTTATTTATTTTTATATTACGCTTTAAGAATGCAGACAAAATCACACAATCTGCTGACTTACGAGTGCGCTAATGATAACATATTCTTTTGTAAGCAGGTTGACCTCAAATATGTGGGAGCGGCGACATAATCTGGAAGGTAATCGCTAGTGCTGTGCACATATCATTCTTCACATCGAATGTATCTACGTGCAGTGGGCGAATGCAGAAATATTTAGTTTTTTGCTAAATAACGGCTCGATGTTTATTTATTTTTATATTACGCTTTAAGAATGCAGACAAAATCACACAATCTGCTGACTTACGAGTGCGCTAATGATAACATATTCTTTTGTAAGCAGGTTGACCTCAGATATGTGGGAGCGGCGACATAATCTGGAAGGTAATCGCTAGTGCTGTGCACATATCATTCTTCACATCGAATGTATCTACGTGCAGTGGGCGAATGCAGAAATATTTAGTTTTTTGCTAAATAACGGCTCGATGTTTATTTATTTTTATATTACGCTTTAAGAATGCAGACTAAATCACACAATCTGCTGACTTACGAGTGCGCTAATGATAACATATTCTTTTGTAAGCAGGTTGACCTCAGATATGTGGGAGCGGCGACATAATCTGGAAGGTAATCGCTAGTGCTCTGCACATATCATTCTTCACATCGAATGTATCTACGTGCAGTGGGCGAATGCAGAAATATTTAGTTTTTTGCTAAATAACGGCTCGATGTTTATTTATTTTTATATTACGCTTTAAGAATGCAGACAAAATCACACAATCTGCTGACTTACGAGTGCGCTAATGATAACAAATTCTTTTGTTAGCAGGTTGACAACAGATATGTGGGAGCGGTGACATAATCTGGAAGGTAATCGCTAGTGCTGTGCACATATCATTCTTCACATCGAATGTATCTACGTGCAGTGGGCGAATGCAGAAATATTTAGTTTTTTGCTAAATAACGGCTCGATGTTTATTTATTTTTATATTACGCTTTAAGAATGCAGACAAAATCACACAATCTGCTGACTTACGAGTGCGCTAATGATAACAAATTCTTTTGTTAGCAGGTTGACAACAGATATGTGGGAGCGGCGACGTAATCTGGAAGGTAATCGCTAGTGCTGTGCACATATCATTCTTCACATCGAATGTATCTACGTGCAGTGGGCGAATGCAGAAATATTTAGTTTTTTGCTAAATAACGGCTCGATGTTTATTTATTTTTATATTACGCTTTAAGAATGCAGACAAAATCACACAATCTGCTGACTTACGAGTGCGCTAATGATAACAAATTCCTTTGTTAGCAGGTTGACAACAGGTATGTGGGAGCGGCGACATAATCTGGAAGGTAATCGCAAGTGCTGTGCACATATCATTCTTCACATCGAATGTATCTACGTGCAGTGGGCGAATGCAGAAATATTTAGTTTTTTGCTAAATAACGGCTCGATGTTTATTTATTTATATATTACGCTTTAAGAATGCAGACTAAATCACACAATCTGCTGACTTACGAGTGCGCTAATGATAACATATTCTTTTGTAAGCAGGTTGACCTCAGACATGTGGGAGCGGCGACATAATCTGGAAGGTAATCGCTAGTGCTGTGCACATATCATTCTTCACATCGAATGTATCTACGTGCAGTGGGCGAATGCAGAAATATTTAGTTTTTTGCTAAATAACGGCTCGATGTTTATTTATTTTTATATTACGCTTTAAGAATGCAGACAAAATCACACAATCTGCTGACTTACGAGTGCGCTAATGATAACAAATTCTTTTGTTAGCAGGTTGACAACAGATATGTGGGAGCGGCGACATAATCTGGAAGGTAATCGCTAGTGCTGTGCACATATCATTCTTCACATCGAATGTATCTACGTGCAGTGGGCGAATGCAGAAATATTTAGTTTTTTGCTAAATAAGGGCTCGATGTTTATTTATTTTTATATTACGCTTTAAGAATGGAGACAAAATCACACAATCTGCTGACTTACGAGTGCGCTAATGATAACAAATTCTTTTGTTAGCAGGTTGACAACAGATATGTAGGAGCGGCAACGTAATCTGGAAGGTAATCGCTAGTGCTGTGCACATATCATTCTTCACATCGAATGTATCTACGTGCAGTGGGCGAATGCAGAAATATTTAGTTTTTTGCTAAATAACGGCTCGATGTTTATTTATTTTTATATTACGCTTTAAGAATGCAGACAAAATCACACAATCTGCTGACTTACGAGTGCGCTAATGATAACAAATTCTTTTGTTAGCAGGTTGACAACAGATATGTGGGAGCGGCGACATAATCTGGAAGGTAATCGCTAGTGCTGTGCACATATCATTCTTCACATCGAATGTATCTACGTGCAGTGGGCGAATGCAGAAATATTTAGTTTTTTGCTAAATAACGGCTCGATGTTTATTTATTTTTATATTATGCTTTAAGAATGCAGACAAAATCACACAATCTACTGACTTACGAGTGCGCTAATGATAACAAATTCTTTTGTTAGCAGGTTGACAACAGATATGTGGGAGCGGCGACATAATCTGGAAGGTAATCGCTAGTGCTGTGCACATATCATTCTTCACATCGAATGTATCTACATGCAGTGGGCGAATGCAGAAATATTTAGTTTTTTGCTAAATAACGGCTCGATGTTTATTTATTTTTATATTACGCTTTAAGAATGCAGACAAAATCACACAATCTGCTGACTTACGAGTGCGCTAATGATAACAAATTCTTTTGTTAGCAGGTTGACAACAGATATGTGGGAGTGGCGACATAATCTGGAAGGTAATCGCTAGTGCTGTGCACATATCATTCTTCACATCGAATGTATCTACGTGCAGTGGGCGAATGCAGAAATATTTAGTTTTTTGCTAAATAACGGCTCGATGTTTATTTATTTTTATATTACGCTTTAAGAATGCAGACAAAATCACACAATCTGCTGACTTACGAGTGCGCTAATGATAACATATTCTTTTGTAAGCAGGTTGACCTCAGATATGTGGGAGCGGCGACATAATCTGGAAGGTAATCGCTAGTGCTGTGCACATATCATTCTTCACATCGAATGTATCTACGTGCAGTGGGCGAATGCAGAAATATTTAGTTTTTTGCTAAATAACGGCTCGATGTTTATTTATTTTTATATTACGCTTTAAGAATGCAGACAAAATCACACAATCTGCAGACTTACGAGTGCGCTAATGATAACATATTCTTTTGTAAGCAGGTTGACCTCAGATATGTGGGAGCGGCGACATAATCTGGAAGGTAATCGCTAGTGCTGTGCACATATCATTCTTCACATCGAATGTATCTACGTGCAGTGGGCGAATGCAGAAATATTTAGTTTTTTGCTAAATAACGGCTCGATGTTTATTTATTTTTATATTACGCTTTAAGAATGCAGACAAAATCACACAATCTGCTGACTTACGAGTGCGCTAATGATAACATATTCTTTTGTAAGCAGGTTGACCTCAGATATGTGGGAGCGGCGACATAATCTGGAAGGTAATCGCTAGTGCTGTGCACATATCATTCTTCACATCGAATGTATCTACGTGCAGTGGGCGAATGCAGAAATATTTAGTTTTTTGCTAAATAACGGCTTGATGTTTATTTATTTTTATATTACGCTTTAAGAATGCAGACAAAATCACACAATCTGCTGACTTACGAGTGCGCTAATGATAACATATTCTTTTGTAAGCAGGTTGACCTCAGATATGTGGGAGCGGCGACATAATCTGGAAGGTAATCGCTAGTGCTGTGCACATATCATTCTTCACATCGAATGTATCTACGTGCAGTGGGCGAATGCAGAAATATTTAGTTTTTTGCTAAATAACGGCTCGATGTTTATTTATTTTTATATTACGCTTTAAGAATGCAGACAAAATCACACAATCTGGTGACTTACGAGTGCGCTAATGATAACATATTCTTTTGTAAGCAGGTTGACCTCAGATATGTGGGAGCGGCGACATAATCTGGAAGGTAATCGCTAGTGCTGTGCACATATCATTCTTCACATCGAATGTATCTACGTGCAGTGGGCGAATGCAGAAATATTTAGTTTTTTGCTAAATAACGGCTCGATGTTTATTTATTTTTATATTACGCTTTAAGAATGCAGACAAAATCACACAATCTGCTGACTTACGAGTGCGCTAATGATAACATATTCTTTTGTAAGCAGGTTGACCTCAGATATGTGGGAGCGGCGACATAATCTGGAAGGTAATCGCTAGTGCTGTGCACATATCATTCTTCACATCGAATGTATCTACGTGCAGTGGGCGAATGCAGAAATATTTAGTTTTTTGCTAAATAACGGCTCGATGTTTATTTATTTTTATATTACGCTTTAAGAATGCAGACAAAATCACACAATCTGCTGACTTACGAGTGCGCTAATGATAACAAATTCTTTTGTTAGCAGGTTGACCTCAGATATGTGGGAGCGGCGACATAATCTGGAAGATAATCGCTAGTGCTGTGCACATATCATTCTTCACATCGAATGTATCTACGTGCAGTGGGCGAATGCAGAAATATTTAGTTTTTTGCTAAATAACGGCTCGATGTTTATTTATTTTTATATTACGCTTTAAGAATGCAGACAAAATCACACAATCTGCTGACTTACGAGTGCGCTAATGATAACATATTCTTTTGTTAGCAGGTTGACCTCAGATATGTGGGAGCGGCGACATAATCTGGAAGATAATCGCTAGTGCTGTGCACATATCATTCTTCACATCGAATGTATCTACGTGCAGTGGGCGAATGCAGAAATATTTAGTTTTTTGCTAAATAATGGCTCGATGTTTATTTATTTTTATATTACGCTTTAAGAATGCAGACAAAATCACACAATCTGCTGACTTACGAGTGCGCTAATGATAACATATTCTTTTGTTAGCAGGTTGACAACAGATATGTGGGAGCGGCGACATAATCTGGAAGATAATCGCTAGTGCTGTGCACATATCATTCTTCACATCGAATGTATCTACGTGCAGTGGACGTCTGCAGAAATAATTAGTTTTTTGCTAAGTAACAGCTCGATGTTTAATTATTTTTATATTATGCTTTAAGAATACAGACAAAATTACACAATCTGATGTCTTACGAGTGCGCTAATGATAACAATTTCTTTTGTTAGCAGGTTGACAACAGATATGTGGGGGCGGCGATATAATGTAGAAGAAAATCGCTAGTGCTGTGCACATAGCATTCTTCACACCGAATGTATCTACCTACAGTGGACGACTGCAGAAATAATTAGTTTTTTTCTAAGTAACAGCTCGATGTTTAATTATTTTTATATTATGCTTTAAGAATACAGACAAAATTACACAATCTGATGACTTACGAGCGCGCTAATGATAACAATTTCCTTTGTTAGCAGGTTGACAACAGATATGTGGGGGCGGCGACACAATCTAGAAGAAAATCGCTAGTGCTGTGCACAAAGCATTCTTCACACCGAATGCATCTACCTACAGTGGACGACTGCAGAAATAATTAGTTTTTTGCTAAGTAACAGCTCGATGTTTAATTATTTTTATATCATGCTTTAAGTGTACAGACAAAATTACACAATCTGATGACTTACAAGTGCGCTAATGATAACATTTTCTTTTGTTAGCAGTTTGACAATAGATATGTGGGGGCGGCGACATAATCTAGAAGAAAATCGCTAGTGCTGTGCACATAGCATTCTTCACACCGAATGTATCTACCTACAGTGGACGACTGCAGAAATAATTAGTTTTTTGGTAAGTAACAACTCGATGTTTAATTTTTTTTTATTATGCTTTAAGAGTACAGACAAAATTACACAATCTGATGACTTACAAGTGCGCTAATGATAACAATTTCTTTTGTTAGCAGTTTGACAATAGATATGTGGGGGCGGCGACATAATCTAGAAGAAAATCGCTAGTGCTGTGCACATAGCAATCTTCACACCGAATGTATCTACGTACAGTGGACGATTTCAGAAATAATTAGTTTTTTTGTAAGTCACAGTTCGAAGTTTCATTATTTTTATATTATGCTTTAAGAATACAGACAAAAATACTCAATTTGATGACTTACGAGGGCGCTAATGATAAAATTTTCTTTTGTTAGCAGGATGACAACAGATACGTGAGGGCGGCGACACAATGTAGAAGAAAATCGCTAGTGCTGTGCACATAGCATTCTTCACACCGAATGCATCTACCTACAGTGGACGACTGCAGAAATAATTAGTTTTTTGCTAAGTAACAGCTCGATGTGTAATTATTTTTATATTATGTTTCAAGAATACAGATATAATTACACAATCTGATGACTTACGGGTGCGCTAATGATAACAATTTCTTTTGTTAGCAAGTTGACAACGGATATGTGGGAGCGGCGACATAATCTAGACGAAAATCGCTAGTGCTGTGCACATAGCATTCTTCACACCGAATGCATCTACCTACAGTGGACGACTGCAGAAATAATTAGTTTTTTTCTAAGTAACAGCTCGACGTTTAATTATTTTTATATTATGCTTTAAGAATACAGACAAAATTACACAATCTGATGACTTACGAGCGCGCTAATGATAACAATTTCCTTTGTTAGCAGGTTGACAACAGATATGTGGGGGCGGCGACACAATCTAGAAGAAAATCGCTAGTGCTGTGCACATAGCATTCTTCACACCGAATGCATCTACCTACAGTGGACGACTGCTGAAATAATTAGTTTTTTGCTAAGTAACAACTCGATGTTTAATTATTTTTTTATTATGCTTTAAGAGTACAGACAAAATTACACAATCTGATGACTTACAAGTGCGCTAATGATAACAATTTCTTTTGTTAGCAGTTTGACAATAGATATGTGGGGGCGGCGACATAATCTAGAAGAAAATCGCTAGTGCTGTGCACATAGCAATCTTCACACCGAATGTATCTACGTACAGTGGACGATTTCAGAAATAATTAGTTTTTTTGTAAGTCACAGCTCGAAGTTTCATTATTTTTATATTATGCTTTAAGAATACAGACAAAAATACTCAATCTGATGACTTACGAGGGCGCTAATGATAAAATTTTCTTTTGTTAGCAGGATGACAACAGATACGTGAGGGCGGCGACACAATGTAGAAGAAAATCGCTAGTGCTGTGCACATAGCATTCTTCACACCGAATGCATCTACCTACAGTGGACGACTGCAGAAATAATTAGTTTTTTGCTAAGTAACAGCTCGATGTGTAATTATTTTTATATTATGTTTCAAGAATACAGATATAATTACACAATCTGATGACTTACGGGTGCGCTAATGATAACAATTTCTTTTGTTAGCAGGTTGACAACAGATATGTGGGAGCGGCGACATAATGTAGACGAAAATCGCTAGTGCTGTGCACATAGCATTCTTCACACCGAATGTATCTACCTACAATGGACGACTGCAGAAATAATTAGTTTTTTGGTAAGTAACAACTCGATGTTTAATTACTTTTATGTTATGCTTTAAGAATACAGATAAAATTACGCAATCTGATGATTTTCGAGTGGGCTAATGTTTATATATTTATTCGTTAGCGGGTTGAAATCAGGTATGTGGGAGCGGCGGAATAATCTAGATGAAAATTGCTAGTGCTGTGCACATAGCGTTCTTCACACCGAATGTATCTACGTACAGTGGACGACTGCAGAAATAATTAGTATGTTGGTAAGTAACAGCTCGATGTTCTATTATTTTTATATTATGCTTTAAGAATACAGACGAAATTACACAACCTGATGACTTTCGTGCGAGCTAATATCCACATTTTCTTTCGTTAGCGGGTTGACCACAGATATGTGGGAGCGGCGGCATAATGTAGATGAAAATTGCTAGTGCTGTGCACATAGCATTCTTCACACCGAATGTATCAACGTACAGTGGACGTGTTAGTGAATAATTAGTTTTTTGGTTATTAACAGCGCGATGTTGAATTGTTTTTGTATTATGCTTTAAGAATACAGATAAAGTTACAAAATCTGGTGACTTACAAGTGCGCTAATGATAACATTTTCTTTTGTTAGCAGGTTGACAACACATATGTGGAAGCGGCGTCCTAATTTAGAAGGAAATCGCTAGTGCTGTGCACATAGCATTCTTCACACCGAATGTATCTATGTACAGTGGACGACTGCAGCAATAATTAGTTTTTTGGTAAGTAACTGCTCGATGTTGAATTGTTTTAATATTATGCTTTAAGAATACAGATAAAGTTACACAATCTGATGACTTACGAGTGCGTTAATGATAACAATTTCTTTTGTTAGCAGGTTGACAACAGATATGTGGGGGCTTCGACATAATCTAGAAGAAAATTGCTTGTGCTGTGCACATAATATTCTTCACACCGAATATATCTACGATTAGTGGACGACTGCAGAAATAATTAGTTTTTCCGTAACTAACAGCACGATGTTGTTTTATTTTTATATTCTGCTTTAACAATACAGATAAAATGACACAATCTGATGACTTACGAATGCGCTAATAGTAATATTTTCCTTTGTTAGCAGGTTGACAACAGATATGTGGGGCGGCGACATAATCTAGAAGAAAATCGCTAGTGCTGCGCACGTAGCATTCTTTACACCCAATGTATTTACGTACAGTGGACGACTGCAGAAATAGTTAGTTTTTTGGTAAGTAACAGCTCGATGTTGAATTTATTTTATATTATGCTTTAAGAATACAAATAAAATTACACAATCTGGTGACTTCCGAATGCGCTAATGATAACAATTTCTTTTGTTAGCAGGATGACAACAGATATGTGGGGGCGGCAACATAATCTAAAGGAAAATCGCTAGTGCTGTGCACGTAGCATTCTTCACACCGAATGTATCTACGTACAGTGGACGTCTTCGTGAATAATTAGTTTTTTGGTTATTAACACCGAAAGTATCTACGTACAGTGGACGACTGCAGGGATAATTCGTTTTTTTGTAAGTAACAGCTCGATGTTTAATTATTTTTATAATATGCTTTTAGATTACAGATGAAATTACACAATCTGATGATTTTCGAGTGCGCTAATGGTTACATTTTTTTTCGTTAGCTGGTTGAGAAAAGATATGTGGGAGCGGCGACAAAATGTAGAAGAAAATCGCTAGAGCTGGGCAGATAGCATTCTTCACACTGAAAGTATCTACTTACAGTGGACGACCGCAGGAACAATTCGTTTTTTGGTCAGTATCAGCTCGATGTTTAATTATTTTTATATTATGCTTTATGAATACAAATAAAATTGCACAGTCTGATGATTTTCAAGTGCGCTAATGTTTACTTTTTCGTTCATTAGCAAGTTGACATCAAATATGCGGTAGCGGCGACATAGTCCTGAAGAAAATCGCTAGTGATGGGCACATAGCACTCTTCACACCGAAAGTATCTTTGTACAGTGGACAACCGCAGGGACAATTAGTTTTTTGGTCAGTAACAGCTCGATGTTTAATTATTTTTATATTATGCTTTAAGGATACAGATAAAGTTACACAATCTGATGATTTTAGCGTGCGTTAATGTTTACGTTTTCTATCGTTAGCAAGTTGACAACAGATATGCGGGAGCGGCGACATAATCTAGAAGGAAATCGCTGGTGCATTGCACATAGCTTTCCTCACACCGAAAGTATCTAAGTAGAGGCGACGACCGCAATAAAAAATTAGTTTTTTGGTAAGTAACAGCTCGATGTTAAATTATTTGTATATTGTGCTTTAAGAATACAAACAAAATTACACAGTCAGGTCCTTTTCGAGTGTGCAAATGTTGACATTTTGTTTCGTTAGCAGGTTGACAACAGATATGAGGTAGCGGCGACATAATCTAGAAGAAAATCGCTAGTGCTGAGTACATAGCATTCTTCACACCGAAAGTAACTATGTACAGACGACGACCACAGGAAAAATATGTTTTTTGGTAAGTAATACCTCGATGTTTAATTATTTTCTATTATGCTTTAAGAATGCAGATAAAATTACACAATCTGATGATTTTCGAGTGCGCTAAAGTTTACATTTTCTTTCGTTAGCAGGTTGACAAAAGGTATGGGGGAGCGGCGACAAAATCTAGAAGGAAATCGGTAGTGCTGTGCACATAGCATTCTTCACACCGAATGTATCTACGTACAGTGGACGACCGCCGGAACAATTAGTTTTTTGGTAAGTAACAGCTCGATGTTTAGTTATTTTTATATTATGCTTTAGGAATACAAATGAAATTACACAATCTGATCATTTTCGAGTGCGCAAATGTCAACATTTTCTTCCGTTGGCAGGTTGAGAAAAGATATGTGTGGACGGCGACAAAATCTAGCAGAAAATCTCTAGTGCTGGGCACAAGCTATACTTCAAACCGAAAGTAATTACGTACAGTGGACGACCGCAGGAACAATTAGTTTTTTGGTCAGTAACAGCTCGATGATTAATTATTTTTATATTGTGCTTTAAGAATACCAACAAATTACACAATCTGATGATTTTCGAGTGCGCTAGTGTTTACATTTTCTTTCGTTAGCAAGCTCACAACAGATATGCGGGAGCGGCGACATAATCTAGAAGAAAATCGCTAGTGCTGTGCACATAGCATCCTTCACACCGAAACTGTCTATGTACAGTGCACGACCGCAGGAAGATTTAGTTTTTTGGTAAGTAACAGCTCAATGTTTTATTATTTTTATACTATGCCATAAGAATACAGATAAAATTACACAATTTGTTGAGTCTCGAGTGCGCCAATGTTAACATTTTCTTACGTTAGCAGGTTGACCACAGAAATGTGAGAGCGGCGACATAATTTAGAAGAATATCGCTAGTGCTGTGCACATAGCATTCTTCACACCGAAACTGTCTATGTACAGTGGACGACCGCAGGTACAATTTGTTTTTTGGTAAGTAACAGCTCGATGTTTAATTATTTTTACATTATGCTTTAAGAATACAGATAAAATTACACAATCTGGTGATTTTCGTGTGCGCTAATGTTTACATTTTCTTTCGTTGGCAGGTTGACCACAGATATGTGTGAGCGGCGACATGATCTAGAAGAAAATCGCTGGTGCTGTGCACATAGCATTCTTCACACCGAAAGTATCTACGTACAGTGAACGACCGCAGGAACAATTAGTTTTTTGGTAAGTAAAAGCTCGATGTTTAATTATATTTATATTGTGCTTTAAGAATACGATTAAAATTACACAATATGGGACTTTCAAGTGCTAATTTTTCATTTTCTTTCGTTAGGAAGTTGACAACAGATGTGTGGGAGGGGCGACATAATCTAGAAGAAAATCGCTAGTGCTGTGCACATAGCATTCTTCACACCGAAAGTATCTACGTACAGTGGACGACTGCAGGGATAATTCGTTTTTTTGTAAGTAACAGCTCGATGTTTAATTATTTTTATAATATGCTTTTAGATTACAGATAAAATTACACAATCTGATGATTTTCGAGAGCGCAAATGTTTACATTTTCTTTCGTTAGCAGTTGACAAATGTTATATGGGAGCGTCGACAAAATGTAGAAGAAAATCGCCACTGCTGGGCAGATAGCATTCTTCACACTGAGTGTATCCACTTGCAGTGGACGACGGCAGGAACAATTAGTTATTTTTTAAGCAACAGGTCGATGCTTAATTATGTTTAGAATGTGCTTTAAGAATGCAGATGAAATTACACAATCTGACTATTTTCGATTGCGGAAATGTTTACTTACCCTTTCGTTAGCAAGTTGACAACAGATATGCCGGAGCGGTGAAATAATCTAGAAGGAAGTCGCTAGTGCTGGGCACATAGCATTCTTCACACCGAAAGTATCTACGTACAGTGGACGACTGCTGGGTTAGTTCGTATTTCGGAAAGTAACAGCTCGATGTTTAATTATTTTTATATTGTGCCTCAAGAATACAAATAAAATTACACAATCTGATGATTTTCGAGTGCGCCAATGTTTACATTTTCTTTCGTTAGCTGGTTGAGAAAAGATATGTGGGAGCGGCGACAAAATGTAGAAGAAAATCGCTAGAGCTGGGCAGATAGCATTCTTCACACTGAAAGTATCTACTTACAGTGGACGACCGCAGGAACAATTCGTTTTTTGGTATGTATCAGCTCGATGTTTAATTATTTTTATATTATGCTTTAAGAATACAAATAAAATTGCACAGTCTGATGATTTTCGAGTCCGCTAATGTTTACTTTTTCGTTCATTAGCAAGTTGACATCAGATATGCGGTAGCGGCGACATAATCCTGAAGAAAATCGCTAGTGCTGGGCACATAGCACTCTTCACACCGAAAGTATCTTTGTACAGTGGACGACCGCAGGGACAATTAGTTTTTTGGTCAGTAACAGCTCGATGCTTAACTATTTTCGTATTATGCTTTAAGAATAAAGACAAAATTACACAATTTGATGATTTTCGAGTGCGATAATGTTTAGAGTTTCTTTCGTTAGCAGGTTGACCACAGATATGTTGGAGCGGCGACATAATCTAGAAGATAATCGCTAGTGCTGTGCACATAGCATTCTTCACACCGAATGTAACTACGTACAGTAGACGACCGCAGGAATAATTATTTTTTTGGTAAGTAACAGGTCGATGTTTAATTATTTATATACTATGCCATAAGAATACAGATAAAATTACACAATCTGATGATTTTCGAGAGCGCAAATGTTTACATTTTCTTTCGTTAGCAGGTTGACCACAGATATGTGAGAGCGGCGACATAATCTAGAAGAAAATCGCCAGTGCTGTGCACATAGCATTCCTCACACCGAAAGTATCAACGTACAGTGTACTACCGCAGGAACAATAAGTATTTTGGTAAGTAACAGCTCGATGTTTAATTATTATTATATCATGCTTAAAGAGTACAGATAAAACTACACAATCTGATGATTTTCAAGTGCGCTAAATTTTACATTTTCGTTCGTTAACAGGTTGACCACAGATATGCGGGAGCGGCGACATAATCTAGAAGAAAGTCGCTAGTGCTGGGCACAAAGCATTCTTCACACTGAAAGTAACTACGTACAGTGCACGACCGCAGGAAGAATTAGTTTTTTGGTAAGTAACAGCTCAATGTTTTATTATTTTTATACTATGCCATAAGAATACAGATAAAATTACACAATTGAATGATTTTCGAGTGCGCTAATGTTAACATTTTCTTACGTTAGCAGGTTGACCACAGATATGTGACAGCGGCGACATAATCTAGAAGAATATCGCTAGTGGTGTGCACATAACATTCTTAGCACCGAAAGTATCTACGTACAGTGGACGACCGCAGGAACAATTAGTTTTTTGGTAAGTAACAGCTCGATGTTTAATTATTTTTACATTATGCTTTAAGAATACAGATAAAATTACACAATCTGATGATTTTCGTGTGCGCTAATGTTTACATTTTCTTTCGTTAGCATGTTGACCACAGATATGTTGGAGCGGCGACATAATGTAGAAGAAAATCCCTAGTGCTGTGCACATAGCATTATCCACACCGAAAGTATCAACGTACAGTGGACGAGTGCAGGAACAATTAGATTCTTGGTAAGTATCAGGTCAATGTTTAATTATCTTTATATTATGCTTTACAAATACATATAAAATTACACAATCTGATGATTTTCGATTGCGCTAATGTTTACATTTTCTTTCGTTAGCAGGTTTACCACAAAAATGTGGGAGTGGCGACATAATCGAGAAGAAAATCGCTAGTGCTGTACACATAGCATACTTCACACCGAAAGTATCTACGTACAGTGGACGACCCAAGGAACGATTAGTTTTTTGGTAAGTAACAGCTCGATGTTTTAATTATTTTTATATTATGCATTAAGAATACAAGTAAAATTACACAATTTGATGATTTTCGAGTGCGCTAATGTTTACATTTTCTTTCGTAAGCAGGTTGACCACAGAAATGTGGGAGCGGCGACATAATCGAGAAGAAAATCGCTGGTGCTGTGCACATAGCATTCTTCACACCGAAAGTATCTATGTACAGTGGACGACTGCTGGAACAGTTAGTTTTTCGATAACTAACAGCTCGATGATTAATTATTTTTATTTTATGCTTTAAGAATACAGATAAAATTACACAATCTGATGATTTTCGGGTGCGCTAATGTTTACATTTTCTTTCGTTAGCAGGTTGACCACAGAAATGTGGGAGCGGCGACATAATCTAGAAGAATATCGCTAGTGCTGTGCACATAGCCTTCTTCACACCGAAAGTATCTACGTACAGTGGACGACCGCAGGAACGATCAGTTTTTAGGTAAGTAACAGCTCGATGTTTAATTAATTTTACATTATGCTTGAAGAATACAGATAAAATTACACAAACTGATGATTTTCAAGTGCGCTAACGTTTACATTTTCTTTCGTTATCAGGTTGACCACAGATATGTTGGAGCGGCGACATAATCCAGAAGAAAAACGCTAGTGCTGTGCACATAGGATTCTTAACACCGAAAGTATCAACGTACAGTGGACGACCACAGGATCAATTTGTTTCTTGGTAAGTAACAGCTCGATGTTAAATTAATTTTGTATTACGCCTTAAGAATACAGCAAAAATTACACAATCTGATGATTTTCGAGTGCGCTAATGTTTACGATTTCTTTCGTTAGCAGGTTCACCACAGATATGTGGAAGCGGCTACATAATCTAGAAGAAAGTCGCTGGTGCTTTCCACATAGCATTCTTCACTCTGTAAGTATCTACGTACATTGGAAGACCGCAGGATCGATTAGTTTTTTGGTAAGTAACAGCTCGATGTTTAATTATTTTTATATTATGCTTTAAGAATACAGACAAAGTTACACAATCTGATGCTTTTCGAATGCGCTAATGTTTACATTTTCTTTTGTTAGCAGGTTGACCACAGATATGTGGGAGTGGTGACATAATATAGAAGAAATTCACTAGTGCTGTGCACATAGCATTCTTCACACCGAAAGTATCAACGTGCAGTGGACGAGAGCAGGAACAATTGGTTCTTTGGTAAGTAATAGCTCGATGTTTAATTATTTTCATATTATGCTTTAAGAATAGTGATAAAAATACACAATCTGATGATTTTCGAGTGCGCTAATGTTTACATTTTCTTTCGTTAGCAGGTTGACCACAGATATGTGGGAGCGGCGACATAATCTGGAAGAAAATCGCTAGTGCTGTGCACATAGCATTCGTCACACTGAAAGTATCTATGTACAGTGGACGACTGCGGGAACAATTAGTTTTCTGACAACTAACAGCTCGATGTTTAATTAATTTTATATTATGCCTTAAGAATACAGATAAAATTACACAAACTGATGATTTTCGAGTGCGCTAATGTCTACATTTTCTTTCGTTAGCAGGTTGACCACAGATATGTGGGAGTGGCGACATAATGTAGATGAAAATTGCTAGTGCTGTGCACATAGCATTCGTCACACCGAAAGTATCAACGTACAGTGGACGACCGCAGGAACAATTAGTTTGTTGGTAAGTAACAGCTCGATGTTTAATTATTTTTATATTATGCTTTAAGAATACAGATAAAATTACACAATCTGATGATTTTCGTGTGCGCTAATGGTTACATATTCTTTCGTTAGCAGGTTGACCACAGATATGTGGGAGCGGCGACATAATCCAGAAGAAAATACCTAGTGCTGTGCACATAGGATTCTTCACACCGAAAGTATCAACGTACAGTGGACGACCGCAGGAACAATTAGTTTCTTGGTAAGTGACAGCTCGATGTTTAATAATTTTTACATTATGCTTTAAGAATACAGATAAAATTACGCAATCTGATGATTGTCGAGTGCGCTAATGTTTACATTTTCTTTCGTTAGCAGGTTGACCACAGATATGTGGGAGCAGCTACATAATCTAGAAGAAAATCGCTAGTGCTGTGCACATATCATTCGTCACACCGAAAGTATCAACGTACAGTGGACGACCGCAGGAACAATTAGTTTCTTGGTAAGTATTAGCTCGATGTTTAATTATTTTTACATTATGCTTTAAGAATACAGATAAAATTACACAATCTGATGATTTTCGAGTGCGCTAATGTTTTCATTTTCTTTTGTTAGCAGGTTGACCACAGAAGTGTGGGAGCGGCGACATAATCCAGAAGAGTATCGCTAGTGCCGTACACATAGCATTCTTCACACCGAAAGTATCAACGTACAGTGGACGACCGCAGGATCAATAAGTTTCTTGGTAAGTAACAGCTCGATGTTTAATTATTTTTACATTATGCTTTATGAATACAGATAAAATTACACAATCTGATGCTTTTTGAGTGCTTTAATGTTTACATTTTCTTTCGTTAGCAGGTTGACCACAGATATGTGGGAGCGGCGACATAATGTAGATGAAAATTGCTAGTGCTGTGCACATAGCATTCGTCACACCGAAAGTATCAACGTACAGTGGACGACCGAAGGAACAACTAGTTTCTTGGTGAGTAACAGCACGATTTTTAATTATTTTTATATTATGCTTTAAGAATACAGATAAAATTACACAATCTGATGATTTTCGTGTGCGCTAATGGTTACATATTCTTTCGTTAGCAGGTTGACCACATAAATGTGGGAGCGGCGACATAATCCAGAAGAAAATCGCTAGTGCTGTGCACATAGCATTCTTCACACTGAAAGTATCAACGTACAGTGGACGACCGCAGGAACAATTAGTTTCTTGGTAAGTGACAGCTCACTGTTTAATTATTTTTACATTATGCTTTAAGAATACAGATAAAAATACACAATCTGATGATTCTCGAGTGCGCTAATGTTTACATTTTCTTTCGTTAGCAGGTTGACCACAGATATGTGGGAGCAGCTACATAATCTAGAAGAAAATCGCTAGTGCTGTGCACATATCATTCGTCACACTGAAAGTATCTATGTACTGTGGAAGACTGCGGGAACAGTTAGTTTTTTGATAACTAACAGCTCGATGTTTAATTATTTTTATTTTATGCATTAAGAATACAGACAATAATACACAATCTGATGATTTTCGAGTGCGCTAATGTTTACGTTCTCTTTCATTAGCAGGTTGCCCACAGAAATGTGGGAACGGCGACATAATCCAGAAGAAAATCCCTAGTGCTGTGCACATAGCATTCTTCACACCGAAAGTATCAACGTACAGTGAACGAGTGCAGGAACAATTAGATTCTTGGTAAGTTACAGCTCAACGTTTAATTATTTTTATATTATGCTTTACAAATACAGATAAAGTTACACAATCTGATGATTTTCGAGCGCGCTAATGCTTACACTTTCTTTCGTTAGCAGGTTTACCACAGAAATGTGGGAGCGGCGACATAATCCAGAAGAAAATCGCTAGTACTGTGCACATAGCATTTTTCACACCGGATGTATCAACGTACAGTGGACGACAGCAGGAACAATTGGTTCTTTGGTAAGTAATAGCTCGATGTTTAATTATTTTCATATTATGCTTTAAGAATAGTGATAAAAATACACAATCTGTTGATTTTCGAGTGCGCTAATGTTTACATTTTCTTTCGTTAGCAGGTTGACCACAGATATGTGGGAGCGGCGACATAATCTGGAAGAAAATCGCTAGTGCTGTGCACATATCATTCGTCACACCGAAAGTATCTATGTACAGTGGACGACTGCGTGAACAATTAGTTTTCTGATAACTAACAGCTCGATGTTTAATTAATTTTATATTATGCCTTAAGAACACAGACAAACATACACAATCTGATGATTTTCGAGTGCGCTAATGTTTACATTTTCTTTCGTTAGCAGGTTGACCACAGATATGTGGGAGCGGCGACATAATGTAGATGAAAATTGCTAGTGCTGTGCCCATAGCATTCGTCACACCGAAAGTATCAACGTACAGTGGACGACCGCAGGAACAATTAGTTTCTTTGTAAGTAACAGCTCGATGTTTAATTATTTTTATATTATGCTTTAAGAATACAGAAAAAATTACACAATCTGATGATTTTCGAGTGCGCTAATGTTTATATTTTCTTTCGTTAGCAGGTTGACCACAGATATGTGGAAGCGGCGACATAATGTAGATGAAAATTGCTAGTGCTGTGCACATAGCATTCGTCACACCGAAAGTATCAACGTACAGTGGACGACCGCAGGAACAATTAGTTTGTTGGTAAGTAACAGCTCGATGTTTAATTATTTTTATATTATGCTTTAAGAATACAGATAAAATTACACAATCTGATGATTTTCGTGTGCGCTAATGGTTACATATTCTTTCTTTAGCAGGTTGACCACAGATATGTGGGAGCACCTACATAATCTAGAAGAAAATCGCTAGTGCTGTGCACATATCATTCGTCACACCGAAAGTATCAACGTACAGTGGACGACCGCAGGAACAATTAATTTCTTGGTAAGTAACAGCTCGATGTGTAATTATTTTTACATTATGCTTTAAGAATACATTTAAAATTACACAATCTGATGATTTTCGAGTGCGCTAATGTTTACATTGTCTTTCGTTAGCAGGTTGACCACAGAAATGTGAGAGCGGCGACACAATCCAGAAGAAAATCGCTAGTGCTGTGCACATAGCATTATTCACACCGAAAGTATCTACGTACGGTGGACGACCGCAGGAACGATTAGTTTTTTGGTAAGCAACAGCTTGATGTTTAATTACTTTTATATTACGCTTCAAGAAAACAGATAAAATACACAATCTGATGATTTTAGAGTGCGCTAATGTTTACATTTTCTTTCGTTAGCAGGTTGACCACAGATATGTGGGAGCGGCGACATAATCTAGAAGAAAATCGCTAGTGCTCTGCACGTATCATTCGCCACACCGAAAGTATCTACGTACATTGGATGACCGCGGGAACGATTACTCTTTTGGTAAGCAACAACTCGATGTTTAATTATTTTTATATTATGCTTTAGGAATACAGATAAAATTACACAATCTGATGTTTTTCGAGTGCGCTAATGTTTACATTTTCTTTCGTTAGCAGGTTGACCACAGAAATGTGGGAGCGGCGACATTATCCAGAAGAAAATCGCTAGTGCAGTGCACATAGCATTCTTCACACCGAATGTATCTACGTACAGTGGACGACCGTAGGAACAATTAGCTTCTTGGTAAGTAACAGTTCGATGTTTATTTATTTTTATATTATGCTTTAGGAATACAGATAAATTTACACAATCTGATTATTTTCGAGTGCGCTAATGTTTACATTTTCTTTCGTTAGCAGGTTGACCACAGAAATGTGGGAGCGGCGACATAATCGAGAAGAAAATCGCTAGTGCTGTGCACATAGCATTCTTCACACCGAAAGTATCAACGTACAGTGGACGACCGCAGGAACAATTAGTTTTTTGGTAAGTAACAGCTCGATGTTTAATTATTTTTACATTATGCTTTATGAATACAGATAAAATTACACAATCTGATGATTTTCGAGTGCGCTAATGTTTACATTTTCTTTCGTTAGCAGGTTGACCACAGATATGTGGGAGCGGCGACATAATGTAGATGAAAATTGCTAGTGCTGTGCACATAGCATTCGTCACACCGAAAGTATCTATGTACTGTGGAAGACTGCGGGAACAGTTAGTTTTTTGATAACTAACAGCTCGATGTTTAATTATTTTTATTTTATGCATTAAGAATACAGACAATAATACACAATCTGATGATTTTCGAGTGCGCTAATGTTTACGTTCTCTTTCATTAGCAGGTTGCCCACAGAAATGTGGGAACAACGACATAATCCAGAAGAAAATCCCTAGTGCTGTGCACATAGCATTCTTCACACCGAAAGTATCAACGTACAGTGAACGAGTGCAGGAACAATTAGATTCTTGGTAAGTTACAGCTCAACGTTTAATTATTTTTATATTATGCTTTACAAATACAGATAAAGTTACACAATCTGATGATTTTCGAGCGCGCTAATGCTTACACTTTCTTTCGTTAGCAGGTTTACCACAGAAATGTGGGAGCGGCGACATAATCCAGAAGAAAATCGCTAGTACTGTGCACATAGCATTCTTCACACCGAATGTATCAACGTACAGTGGACGACAGCAGGAACAATTGGTTCTTTGGTAAGTAATAGCTCGATGTTTAATTATTTTCATATTATGCTTTAAGAATAGTGATAAAAATACACAATCTGATGATTTTCGAGTGCGCTAATGTTTACATTTTCTTTCGTTAGCAGGTTGACCACAGATATGTGGGAGCGGCGACATAATCTGGAAGAAAATCGCTAGTGCTGTGCACATATCATTCGTCACACCGAAAGTATCTATGTACAGTGGACGACTGCGGGAACAATTAGTTTTCTGATAACTAACAGCTCG
The DNA here is from genome assembly GCF_023864345.2 of Schistocerca serialis cubense. Taxonomy (NCBI): domain Eukaryota; kingdom Metazoa; phylum Arthropoda; class Insecta; order Orthoptera; family Acrididae; genus Schistocerca; species Schistocerca serialis. Next base: position 466,066,499 of record NC_064646.1, on the reverse strand, counting down.
ATGTTTAATTAATTTTATATTATGCCTTAAGAACACAGACAAAAATACACAATCTGATGATTTTCGAGTGCGCTAATGTTTACATTTTCTTTCGTTAGCAGGTTGACCACAGATATGTGGGAGCGGCGACATAATGTAGATGAAAATTGCTAGTGCTGTGCCCATAGCATTCGTCACACCGAAAGTATCAACGTACAGAGGACGACCGCAGGAACAATTAGTTTCTTTGTAAGTAACAGCTCGATGTTTAATTATTTTTATATTATGCTTTAAGAATACAGAAAAAATTACACAATCTGATGATTTTCGAGTGCGCTAATGTTTACATTTTCTTTCGTTAGCAGGTTGACCACAGATATGTGGGAGCGGCGACATAATGTAGATGAAAATTGCTAGTGCTGTGCACATAGCATTCGTCACACCGAAAGTATCAACGTACAGTGGACGACCGCAGGAACAATTAGTTTGTTGGTAAGTAACAGCTCGATGTTTAATTATTTTTATGTTATGCTTTAAGAATACAGATAAAATTACACAATCTGATGATTTTCGTGTGCGCTAATGGTTACATATTCTTTCGTTAGCAGGTTGACCACAGATATGTGGGAGCACCTACATAATCTAGAAGAAAATCGCTAGTGCTGTGCACATATCATTCGTCACACCGAAAGTATCAACGTACAGTGGACGACCGCAGGAACAATTAATTTCTTGGTAAGTAACAGCTCGATGTGTAATTATTTTTACATTATGCTTTAAGAATACATTTAAAATTACACAATCTGATGATTTTCGAGTGCGCTAATGTTTACATTGTCTTTCGTTAGCAGGTTGACCACAGAAATGTGAGAGCGGCGACACAATCCAGAAGAAAATCGCTAGTGCTGTGCACATAGCATTCTTCACACCGAAAGTATCAACGTGCAGTGGGCGAGTGCAGGAACAATTAGTTTTTTGGTAAGTAACAACTCGATGTTTAATTATTTTTACATTATGCTTTAAGAATACAGATAAAATTACACAATCTGATGATTTTCGAGTGCGCTAATGTTTACATTTTCTTTCGTTAGCAGTTTGACAACAGAAATGTGGGAGCGGCGACATAATCCAGAAGAAAATCGCTAGTGCTGTGCACATAGCATTATTCACACCGAAAGTATCTACGTACGGTGGACGACCGCAGGAACGATTAGTTTTTTGGTAAGCAACAGCTTGATGTTTAATTACTTTTATATTACGCTTCAAGAAAACAGATAAAATACACAATCTGATGATTTTCGAGTGCGCTAATGTTTACATTTTCTTTCGTTAGCAGGTTGACCACAGATATGTGGGAGCGGCGGCATAATCTAGAAGAAAATCGCTAGTGCTCTGCACGTATCATTCGCCACACCGAAAGTATCTACGTACATTGGATGACCGCGGGAACGATTACTCTTTTGGTAAGCAACAACTCGATGTTTAATTATTTTTATATTATGCTTTAGGAATACAGATAAAATTACACAATCTGATGATTTTCGAGTGCGCTAATGTTTACATTTTCTTTCGTTAGCAGGTTGACCACAGAAATGTGGGAGCGGCGACATTATCCAGAAGAAAATCGCTAGTGCAGTGCACATAGCATTCTTCACACCGAATGTATCTACGTACAGTGGACGACCGTAGGAACAATTAGCTTCTTGGTAAGTAACAGTTCGATGTTTATTTATTTTTATATTATGCTTTAGGAATACAGATAAAATTACACAATCTGATTATTTTCGAGTGCGCTAATGTTTACATTTTCTTTCGTTAGCAGGTTGACCACAGAAATGTGGGAGCGGCGACATAATCGAGAAGAAAATCGCTAGTGCTGTGCACATAGCATTCTTCACACCGAAAGTATCAACGTACAGTGGACGACCGCAGGAACAATTAGTTTTTTGGTAAGTAACAGCTCGATGTTTAATTATTTTTATATTATGCTTTAAGAATACAGATAAAATTACACAATCTGATGATTTTCGAGTGCGCTAATGTTTACATTTTCTTTCGTTAGCAGGTTGACAACTGAAATGTGGGAGCGGCGACATAATACAAAAGAAAATCGCTAGAGCTGTGCACATAGCATTCTTCACACGGAAAGTATCTACGTACAGTGGACTACCGAAGGAACGATTAGTTTTTTGGTAAGCAACAGCATGATGTTTAATTATTTTTATATTACGCTTCAAGAAAACAGATAGAATTACACAATCTGATGATTTTCGAGTGCGCTAATGTTTACATTTTCTTTCGTTAGCAGGTTCACCACAGATAAGTGGGAGCGGCGACATAAATCCAGAAGAAAATCGCTAGTGCTGTGCACATAGGATTCTTCACACCGAATGTATCTACGTACAGTGCATGATCGCAGATACAATTAGTTTTTTAGTAAGTAACAGCTCGATGTTTTAATTATTTTAAATTATGCTTTAAGAATACAGACAAAAATACACAATCTGATGATTTTCGAGTGCGCTAATGTCTACATTTTCTTTCGATAGCAGGTTGACCACAGATATGTGGGAGTGGCAAAATAATCTAGAAGAATATCGCTAGTGCTGTGCACATAGCATTCTTCACACCGAATGTATCTACATACAGTGGACGAACGGAGGAACGATTAGTTTTTTGGTAAGCAACTGCTTGATGTTTAATTATTTTTATATTGCGCTTTGAGAATACAGACAAAATTACACAATCTGATGTTTTTCGAGTGCGCTTATGTGTACATTTTCTTTCGTTAGCAGGTTGACCACAGATATGTGGGAGCGGCGACATAATCTAGAAGAAAATCGCTAGTGCTGTGCACATAGCATTCTTCACACCGAAAGTATCAACATACAGTGGACGACTGCATTGATAATTAGGTTTTTGGTAAGTAACAGCTCAATGTTTAATTATTTTTACATTATGCTTTAAGAATACATTTCAAATTACACAATCTGATGATTTTCGAATGCGCTAATGTATACATTTTCTTTCGTTAGGAGCGTGACCACAGAAAAATGTGGGAGCGGCGACATAATCCAGAAGAAAATCGCTAGTGCTGTGCACATAGCATTCTTCACACCGAAAGTATCAACATACAGTGGACGAGTGCAGGAACAATTAGTCTCTTCGTAAGTAACAGCTCGATGTTTAATTATTTTTATATTATGCTTTAAGAATACAGATAAAATTACACAATCTGATGATTTTCGAGTGCGCTAATGTTTATATTTTCTTTCGTTAGCAGGTTGACCACAGAAATGTGGGAGCGGCGCCATAATCCAGAAGAAAATCGCTAGTGCTGTGCACATAGCATTCTTCACACCGAAAGTACCTACGTACAGTGGACGACCGCAGGAACGATTAGTTTTTTGCTAAGCAAGAGCTTGATGTTTAATTATTTTTATATTGCGCTTTAAGAATACGGATAAAAATACACAATCTGATGATTTTCGAGTGCGCTAATGTTTGCATTCTCTTTCGTTAGCAGGTTCAATACAGAAATGTGGGGGCGGCGACATAATCTAGTAGAAAATCGCTAGTGCTTTGCACATAGCACCCTTCACACTGAAAGTATCTACGTACAGTGGACAAACGCAGGAACAATTAGTTATTTGATAAGTAACAGCTCAATGTTTAATTATTTTTATATTATGCTTTAAGAATACAAATAATATTACACAGTCTGATGATTTTCGAGTGCGCTAATGTTTACATCTTCTTTCGTTAGGAGCGTGACCACAGAAAAATGTGGGAGCGGCGCCATAATCCAGAAGAAAATCGCTAGTGCTGTGCACATAGCATTCTTCACACCGAAAGTAACAACGTACAGTGAACGAGTGCAGGAACAATTAGATTCTTGGTAAGTTACAGCTCAACGTTTAATTATTTTTATATTATGCTTTACAAATACAGATAAAGTTACACAATCTGATGATTTTCGAGCGCGCTAATGCTTACACTTTCTTTCGTTAGCAGGTTTACCACAGAAATGTGGGAGCGGCGACATAATCCAGAAGAAAATCGCTAGTACTGTGCACATAGCATTCTTCACACCGAATGTATCAACGTACAGTGGACGACAGCAGGAACAATTGGTTCTTTGGTAAGTAATAGCTCGATGTTTAATTATTTTCATATTATGCTTTAAGAATAGTGATAAAAATACACAATCTGATGATTTTCGAGTGCGCTAATGTTTACATTTTCTTTCGTTAGCAGGTTGACCACAGATATGTGGGAGCGGCGACATAATCTGGAAGAAAATCGCTAGTGCTGTGCACATATCATTCGTCACACCGAAAGTATCTATGTACAGTGGACGACTGCGGGAACAATTAGTTTTCTGATAACTAACAGCTCGATGTTTAATTAATTTTATATTATGCCTTAAGAACACAGACAAAAATACAAAATCTGATGATTTTCGAGTGCGCTAATGTTTACATTTTCTTTCGTTAGCAGGTTGACCACAGATATGTGGGAGCGGCGACATAATGTAGATGAAAATTGCTAGTGCTGTGCCCATAGCATTCGTCACACCGAAAGTATCAACGTACAGTGGACGACCGCAGGAACAATTAGTTTCTTTGTAAGTAACAGCTCGATGTTTAATTATTTTTATATTATGCTTTAAGAATACAGAAAAAATTACACAATCTGATGATTTTCGAGTGCGCTAATGTTTACATTTTCTTTCGTTAGCAGGTTGACCACAGATATGTGGGAGCGGCGACATAATGTAGATGAAAATTGCTAGTGCTGTGCACATAGCATTCGTCACACCGAAAGTATCAACGTACAGTGGACGACCGCAGGAACAATTAGTTTGTTGGTAAGTAACAGCTCGATGTTTAATTATTTTTATATTATGCTTTAAGAATACAGATAAAATTACACAATCTGATGATTTTCGTGTGCGTTAATGGTTACATATTCTTTCGTTAGCAGGTTGACCACAGATATGTGGGAGCACCTACATAATCTAGAAGAAAATCGCTAGTGCTGTGCACATATCATTCGTCACACCGAAAGTATCAACGTACAGTGGACGACCGCAGGAACAATTAATTTCTTGGTAAGTAACAGCTCGATGTGTAATTATTTTTACATTATGCTTTAAGAATACATTTAAAATTACACAATCTGATGATTTTCGAGTGCGCTAATGTTTACATTGTCTTTCGTTAGCAGGTTGACCACAGAAATGTGAGAGCGGCGACACAATCCAGAAGAAAATCGCTAGTGCTGTGCACATAGCATTCTTCACACCGAAAGTATCAACGTGCAGTGGGCGAGTGCAGGAACAATTAGTTTTTTGGTAAGTAACAACTCGATGTTTAATTATTTTTACATTATGCTTTAAGAATACAGATAAAATTACACAATCTGATGATTTTCGAGTGCGCTAATGTTTACATTTTCTTTCGTTAGCAGTTTGACAACAGAAATGTGGGAGCGGCGACATAATCCAGAAGAAAATCGCTAGTGCTGTGCACATAGCATTATTCACACCGAAAGTATCTACGTACGGTGGACGACCGCAGGAACGATTAGTTTTTTGGTAAGCAACAGCTTGATGTTTAATTACTTTTATATTACGCTTCAAGAAAACAGATAAAATACACAATCTGATGATTTTCGAGTGCGCTAATGTTTACATTTTCTTTCGTTAGCAGGTTGACCACAGATATGTGGGAGCGGCGACATAATCTAGAAGAAAATCGCTAGTGCTCTGCACGTATCATTCGCCACACCGAAAGTATCTACGTACATTGGATGACCGCGGGAACGATTACTCTTTTGGTAAGCAACAACTCGATGTTTAATTATTTTTATATTATGCTTTAGGAATACAGATAAAATTACACAATCTGATGATTTTCGAGTGCGCTAATGTTTACATTTTCTTTCGTTAGCAGGTTGACCACAGAAATGTGGGAGCGGCGACATTATCCAGAAGAAAATCGCTAGTGCAGTGCACATAGCATTCTTCACACCGAATGTATCTACGTACAGTGGACGACCGTAGGAACAATTAGCTTCTTGGTAAGTAACAGTTCGATGTTTATTTATTTTTATATTATGCTTTAGGAATACAGATAAAATTACACAATCTGATTATTTTCGAGTGCGCTAATGTTTACATTTTCTTTCGTTAGCAGGTTGACCACAGAAATGTGGGAGCGGCGACATAATCGAGAAGAAAATCGCTAGTGCTGTGCACATAGCATTCTTCACACCGAAAGTATCAACGTACAGTGGACGACCGCAGGAACAATTAGTTTTTTGGTAAGTAACAGCTCGATGTTTAATTATTTTTATATTATGCTTTAAGAATACAGATAAAATTACACAATCTGATGATTTTCGAGTGCGCTAATGTTTACATTTTCTTTCGTTAGCAGGTTGACAACTGAAATGTGGGAGCGGCGACATAATACAAAAGAAAATCGCTAGAGCTGTGCACATAGCATTCTTCACACGGAAAGTATCTACGTACAGTGGACTACCGAAGGAACGATTAGTTTTTTGGTAAGCAACAGCATGATGTTTAATTATTTTTATATTACGCTTCAAGAAAACAGATAGAATTACACAATTTGATGATTTTCGAGTGCGCTAATGTTTACATTTTCTTTCGTTAGCAGGTTCACCACAGATAAGTGGGAGCGGCGACATAAATCCAGAAGAAAATCGCTAGTGCTGTGCACATAGGATTCTTCACACCGAATGTATCTACGTACAGTGCATGATCGCAGATACAATTAGTTTTTTAGTAAGTAACAGCTCGATGTTTTAATTATTTTAAATTATGCTTTAAGAATACAGACAAAAATACACAATCTGATGATTTTCGAGTGCGCTAATGTCTACATTTTCTTTCGATAGCAGGTTGACCACAGATATGTGGGAGTGGCAAAATAATCTAGAAGAATATCGCTAGTGCTGTGCACATAGCATTCTTCACACCGAATGTATCTACATACAGTGGACGAACGGAGGAACGATTAGTTTTTTGGTAAGCAACTGCTTGATGTTTAATTATTTTTATATTGCGCTTTGAGAATACAGACAAAATTACACAATCTGATGTTTTTCGAGTGCGCTTATGTGTACATTTTCTTTCGTTAGCAGGTTGACCACAGATATGTGGGAGCGGCGACATAATCTAGAAGAAAATCGCTAGTGCTGTGCACATAGCATTCTTCACACCGAAAGTATCAACATACAGTGGACGACTGCATTGATAATTAGGTTTTTGGTAAGTAACAGCTCAATGTTTAATTATTTTTACATTATGCTTTAAGAATACATTTCAAATTACACAATCTGATGATTTTCGAATGCGCTAATGTATACATTTTCTTTCGTTAGGAGCGTGACCACAGAAAAATGTGGGAGCGGCGACATAATCCAGAAGAAAATCGCTAGTGCTGTGCACATAGCATTCTTCACACCGAAAGTATCAACATACAGTGGACGAGTGCAGGAACAATTAGTCTCTTCGTAAGTAACAGCTCGATGTTTAATTATTTTTATATTATGCTTTAAGAATACAGATAAAATTACACAATCTGATGATTTTCGAGTGCGCTAATGTTTATATTTTCTTTCGTTAGCAGGTTGACCACAGAAATGTGGGAGCGGCGCCATAATCCAGAAGAAAATCGCTAGTGCTGTGCACATAGCATTCTTCACACCGAAAGTACCTACGTACAGTGGACGACCGCAGGAACGATTAGTTTTTTGCTAAGCAAGAGCTTGATGTTTAATTATTTTTATATTGCGCTTTAAGAATACGGATAAAAATACACAATCTGATGATTTTCGAGTGCGCTAATGTTTGCATTCTCTTTCGTTAGCAGGTTCAATACAGAAATGTGGGGGCGGCGACATAATCTAGTAGAAAATCGCTAGTGCTTTGCACATAGCACCCTTCACACTGAAAGTATCTACGTACAGTGGACAAACGCAGGAACAATTAGTTATTTGATAAGTAACAGCTCAATGTTTAATTATTTTTATATTATGCTTTAAGAATACAAATAATATTACACAGTCTGATGATTTTCGAGTGCGCTAATGTTTACATCTTCTTTCGTTAGGAGCGTGACCACAGAAAAATGTGGGAGCGGCGCCATAATCCAGAAGAAAATCGCTAGTGCTGTGCACATAGCATTCTTCACACCGAAAGTAACAACGTACAGTGAACGAGTGCAGGAACAATTAGATTCTTGGTAAGTTACAGCTCAACGTTTAATTATTTTTATATTATGCTTTACAAATACAGATAAAGTTACACAATCTGATGATTTTCGAGCGCGCTAATGCTTACACTTTCTTTCGTTAGCAGGTTTACCACAGAAATGTGGGAGCGGCGACATAATCCAGAAGAAAATCGCTAGTACTGTGCACATAGCATTCTTCACACCGAATGTATCAACGTACAGTGGACGACAGCAGGAACAATTGGTTCTTTGGTAAGTAATAGCTCGATGTTTAATTATTTTCATATTATGCTTTAAGAATAGTGATAAAAATACACAATCTGATGATTTTCGAGTGCGCTAATGTTTACATTTTCTTTCGTTAGCAGGTTGACCACAGATATGTGGGAGCGGCGACATAATCTGGAAGAAAATCGCTAGTGCTGTGCACATATCATTCGTCACACCGAAAGTATCTATGTACAGTGGACGACTGCGGGAACAATTAGTTTTCTGATAACTAACAGCTCGATGTTTAATTAATTTTATATTATGCCTTAAGAACACAGACAAAAATACAAAATCTGATGATTTTCGAGTGCGCTAATGTTTACATTTTCTTTCGTTAGCAGGTTGACCACAGATATGTGGGAGCGGCGACATAATGTAGATGAAAATTGCTAGTGCTGTGCCCATAGCATTCGTCACACCGAAAGTATCAACGTACAGTGGACGACCGCAGGAACAATTAGTTTCTTTGTAAGTAACAGCTCGATGTTTAATTATTTTTATATTATGCTTTAAGAATACAGAAAAAATTACACAATCTGATGATTTTCGAGTGCGCTAATGTTTACATTTTCTTTCGTTAGCAGGTTGACCACAGATATGTGGGAGCGGCGACATAATGTAGATGAAAATTGCTAGTGCTGTGCACATAGCATTCGTCACACCGAAAGTATCAACGTACAGTGGACGACCGCAGGAACAATTAGTTTGTTGGTAAGTAACAGCTCGATGTTTAATTATTTTTATATTATGCTTTAAGAATACAGATAAAATTACACAATCTGATGATTTTCGTGTGCGCTAATGGTTACATATTCTTTCGTTAGCAGGTTGACCACAGATATGTGGGAGCACCTACATAATCTAGAAGAAAATCGCTAGTGCTGTGCACATATCATTCGTCACACCGAAAGTATCAACGTACAGTGGACGACCGCAGGAACAATTAATTTCTTGGTAAGTAACAGCTCGATGTGTAATTATTTTTACATTATGCTTTAAGAATACATTTAAAATTACACAATCTGATGATTTTCGAGTGCGCTAATGTTTACATTGTCTTTCGTTAGCAGGTTGACCACAGAAATGTGAGAGCGGCGACACAATCCAGAAGAAAATCGCTAGTGCTGTGCACATAGCATTCTTCACACCGAAAGTATCAACGTGCAGTGGGCGAGTGCAGGAACAATTAGTTTTTTGGTAAGTAACAACTCGATGTTTAATTATTTTTACATTATGCTTTAAGAATACAGATAAAATTACACAATCTGATGATTTTCGAGTGCGCTAATGTTTACATTTTCTTTCGTTAGCAGTTTGACAACAGAAATGTGGGAGCGGCGACATAATCCAGAAGAAAATCGCTAGTGCTGTGCACATAGCATTATTCACACCGAAAGTATCTACGTACGGTGGACGACCGCAGGAACGATTAGTTTTTTGGTAAGCAACAGCTTGATGTTTAATTACTTTTATATTACGCTTCAAGAAAACAGATAAAATACACAATCTGATGATTTTCGAGTGCGCTAATGTTTACATTTTCTTTCGTTAGCAGGTTGACCACAGATATGTGGGAGCGGCGACATAATCTAGAAGAAAATCGCTAGTGCTCTGCACGTATCATTCGCCACACCGAAAGTATCTACGTACATTGGATGACCGCGGGAACGATTACTCTTTTGGTAAGCAACAACTCGATGTTTAATTATTTTTATATTATGCTTTAGGAATACAGATAAAATTACACAATCTGATGATTTTCGAGTGCGCTAATGTTTACATTTTCTTTCGTTTGCAGGTTGACCACAGAAATGTGGGAGCGGCGACATTATCCAGAAGAAAATCGCTAGTGCAGTGCACATAGCATTCTTCACACCGAATGTATCTACGTACAGTGGACGACCGTAGGAACAATTAGCTTCTTGGTAAGTAACAGTTCGATGTTTATTTATTTTTATATTATGCTTTAGGAATACAGATAAAATTACACAATCTGATTATTTTCGAGTGCGCTAATGTTTACATTTTCTTTCGTTAGCAGGTTGACCACAGAAATGTGGGAGCGGCGACATAATCGAGAAGAAAATCGCTAGTGCTGTGCACATAGCATTCTTCACACCGAAAGTATCAACGTACAGTGGACGACCGCAGGAACAATTAGTTTTTTGGTAAGTAACAGCTCGATGTTTAATTATTTTTATATTATGCTTTAAGAATACAGATAAAATTACACAATCTGATGATTTTCGAGTGCGCTAATGTTTACATTTTCTTTCGTTAGCAGGTTGACAACTGAAATGTGGGAGCGGCGACATAATACAAAAGAAAATCGCTAGAGCTGTGCACATAGCATTCTTCACACGGAAAGTATCTACGTACAGTGGACTACCGAAGGAACGATTAGTTTTTTGGTAAGCAACAGCATGATGTTTAATTATTTTTATATTACGCTTCAAGAAAACAGATAGAATTACACAATCTGATGATTTTCGAGTGCGCTAATGTTTACATTTTCTTTCGTTAGCAGGTTCACCACAGATAAGTGGGAGCGGCGACATAAATCCAGAAGAAAATCGCTAGTGCTGTGCACATAGGATTCTTCACACCGAATGTATCTACGTACAGTGCATGATCGCAGATACAATTAGTTTTTTAGTAAGTAACAGCTCGATGTTTTTATTATTTTAAATTATGCTTTAAGAATACAGACAAAAATACACAATCTGATGATTTTCGAGTGCGCTAATGTCTACATTTTCTTTCGATAGCAGGTTGACCACAGATATGTGGGAGTGGCAAAATAATCTAGAAGAATATCGCTAGTGCTGTGCACATAGCATTCTTCACACCGAATGTATCTACATACAGTGGACGAACGGAGGAACGATTAGTTTTTTGGTAAGCAACTGCTTGATGTTTAATTATTTTTATATTGCGCTTTGAGAATACAGACAAAATTACACAATCTGATGTTTTTCGAGTGCGCTTATGTGTACATTTTCTTTCGTTAGCAGGTTGACCACAGATATGTGGGAGCGGCGACATAATCTAGAAGAAAATCGCTAGTGCTGTGCACATATCATTCGTCACACCGAAAGTATCTACGTACATTGGACGACCGCAGGAACGATTAGATTTGTGGTAAGCGACAGCTCGATGTTTATTTATATTTGTATCATGCTTCAAGAATACAGATAAAATTACACAATCAGATGGATTTCGAGTGCGCTAATGTTTACATTTTCTTTCGTTGGCAGGTTGACCACAGATATGTGGGAGCGGCGACATAATCCAGAAGAAAATCGCTAGTGCAACGCACATAGAATTCTTCACACCGAAAGTATCAACGTACAGTGGACGACTGCATTGATAATTAGGTTTTTGGTAAGTAACAGCTCAATGTTTAATTATTTTTACATTATGCTTTAAGAATACATTTCAAATTACACAATCTGATGATTTTCGAATGCGCTAATGTATACATTTTCTTTCGTTAGGAGCGTGACCACAGAAAAATGTGGGAGCGGCGACATAATCCAGAAGAAAATCGCTAGTGCTGTGCACATAGCATTCTTCACACCGAAAGTATCAACATACAGTGGACGAGTGCAGGAACAATTAGTCTCTTCGTAAGTAACAGCTCGATGTTTAATTATTTTTATATTATGCTTTAAGAATACAGATAAAATTACACAATCTGATGATTTTCGAGTGCGCTAATGTTTATATTTTCTTTCGTTAGCAGGTTGACCACAGAAATGTGGGAGCGGCGCCATAATCCAGAAGAAAATCGCTAGTGCTGTGCACATAGCATTCTTCACACCGAAAGTACCTACGTACAGTGGACGACCGCAGGAACGATTAGTTTTTTGCTAAGCAAGAGCTTGATGTTTAATTATTTTTATATTGCGCTTTAAGAATACGGATAAAAATACACAATCTGATGATTTTCGAGTGCGCTAATGTTTGCATTCTCTTTCGTTAGCAGGTTCAATACAGAAATGTGGGGGCGGCGACATAATCTAGTAGAAAATCGCTAGTGCTTTGCACATAGCATTCTTCACACTGAAAGTATCTACGTACAGTGGACAAACGCAGGAACAATTAGTTATTTGATAAGTAACAGCTCAATGTTTAATTATTTTTATATTATGCTTTAAGAATACAAATAATATTACACAGTCTGATGATTTTCGAGTGCGCTAATGTTTACATCTTCTTTCGTTAGCAGGTTGACCACAGATATGTGGGAGCGGCTACATAATCTAGAAAGAAATCGCTAGGGCTTTGCACATAGCGTTCTTCATACTGAAAGTATCTAAGTACAGTGGACGACCGCAGGAACAATTAGTTCTTTGGTAAGCAACAGCTCAATGTTTAATTATTTTTATATCATGCTTCGAAATACGGATAAAATTACAGAATCTGATGATTTTCGAGTGCGCTAATGATTACATTTTCTTTCGTTAGCACGTTGACCACAGATATGTGGGAGCGGCTACATAATCTAGAAGAAAATCGCTAGTGCTTTGCACATAGCATTCTTCACACTGAAGGTATCTACGTACAGTGGACGACCGCAGCAACAATTAGTTTTTTGGTAGGATACAGCTCAATGTTTAAATATTTTTATATTATGCTTTAAGAATACAGATAATATTACACAATCTGATAATTTTCGAGTGCGCTAATGTTTACATATTCTTTCGTTAGTACGTTAACCACAGATACGGGGGAGCGGCCACATAATCTATAAGAAAATCGCTAGTGCTGTGCACGTAGCATTTTTCACACTGAAAGTATCTACGTACAGTGGACGACCGCAGGAACAATTAGTATTTTGGTAAGTAACAGCTCCATGTTTAGTTATTTTTACATCATGCTTCAAGAATACAGATAAAATTACACAATCTGATGATTTTCGAGTGCGGTAATGTTTACATTTTTTCGTTAGCAGGTTGACCACAGATATGTGGGAGCGTCGACATAATCTAGAAGAAAATCGCTAGTTCTGTGCACATAGCATTCTTCACACCGAAAGTATCTACGTACAGTGGACGACCACAGGAACAATTAGTATTTTGGTAAGTAACAGCTCGATGTTTAATTATTTTTATATCATGCTTCAAGAATACAGATAAAAATACACAATCTGATGATTTTCGAGTGCGCTAATGTTTACAGTTTCTGTCGTTAGCAGGTTGACCACAGATATGTGGGAGCGGCGACATAATCTAGAAGAAAATCGCTAGTGCTGTGCACATAGCATTCTTCACACCGGTAGTAACTACGTACAGTGGACGACCGCAGGAACAATTAGTTTTTTGGTAAGTAACAGCTCGATGTTTAATTATTTTTACATCATGCTTCAAGAATACAGATAAAATTACACAATCTGATGATTTTCGAGTGCGCTAATGTTTACATTTTTTTCGTTAGCAGGTTGACCACAGATATGTGGGAGCGTCGACATAATCTAGAAGAAAATCATTAGTGCTGTGCACATAGCATTCTCCACACCGAAAGTATCTACGTACAGTGGACGATCGCAGGAACAACTAGTTTTTTGGTAAGTAACAGCTCGATGTTTAATTATTTTTATATCATGCTTGAAGAATACAGATAAAATTACACAATCTGATGATTTTCGAGCGCGCTAATGTTTACATTTTCTGTCGTTAGCAGTTTGACCACAGATATGTGGCACCGGCGACATAATCTAGAAGAAAATCGCTAGTGCTGTGCACATAGCATTCTCCACACCGTAAGTATCTACGTACAGTGGACGATCGCAGGAACAACTAGTTTTTTGGTAAGTAACAGCTCGATGTTTAATTATTTTTATATCATGTTTCAAGAATACAGATAAAATTACACAATCTGATGATTTTCGCGTGCGCTAATGGTTACATTTTCTGTCGTTAGCAGTTTGACCACAGATATGTGGCACCTGCGACATAATCTAGAAGAAAATCGCTAGTGCTGTGCACATAGCATTCTTCACACCGAAAGTACCTACGTACAGTGGACGACCGCAGGAACAATTAGTTTTTTGGTAAGTAACAGCTCAATGTTTAATTATTTTTATATCATGCTTCAAGAATACAGATAAAATTACACAATCTAAAGATTTTCGAGTGCGCTAATGGTTACATTTTCTGTCGTTAGCAGGTTGACCACAGATATGTGGGAGCGGCGACATAATCTACAAGAAAATCGCTAGTGCTGTGCACATAGCATTCTTCACACCAAAGTATTTACGTACAGTGGACGACCGCAGGAACAATTAGTTTTTTGGTGAGTAACAGCTAGATGTTTTAATTATTTCTTATCATGCTCCAAGAATACGGCTAAAATTACACAATCTGATGATTTTCGAGTGCGTTAATGTTTACATTTTCTTTCGTTAGCAGGTTGACCACAGATATATAGGAGCGGCGAAATAGTCTAGAAGAAAATTGCTAGTGCTGTGCACATAGCATACTTCACACCGAAAGTATCTACGTACAGTGGACGACCGCAGGAACAATTTGTTTTTTGGTAATTAACAGCTCGATGTTTAATTATTTTTATATCATGTTTTAAGGATACAGATAAAACTACACAATCTGATGATTTTCGAGTGCGCTAATGTTTTTATTTTCTGTCGTTAGCAGGTTGAAGACCGATATGTGGAAGCGGCGACATAAGCTACAAGAAAATCGCTAGTGCTGTGCACATAGCATTCTTCACACCGAAAGTATCCACGTACAGTAGACGACCACAGGAACAATTAGTTTTTTTGTAAGTAACAGCTCGATGTTTAATTATTTTTATATCATGCTTCAAGAATACAGATAAAATTACACAATCTGATGATTTTCGAAAGCGCTAATGTTTACATTTCCTGTCGTTAGCAAGTTGACCACAGATATGTGGGAGCGGCGATATAAACTAGAAGAAAATCGCTAGTGCTGTGCACATAGCATTCTTCACACCGAAAGTATTTACGTACAGTGGACGACCGCAGGAACAGTTAGTTTTTTGGTGAGTAACAGCTAGATGTTTTAATTATTGTTATATCATGCTCCAAGAATACGGATAAAATTACACAATCTGATGATTTTCGAGTGCGCTAATGTTTACATTTTCTTTCGTTAGCAGGTTGAACACAGATATATGGGAGCGGCGAAATAGTCTAGAAGAAAATTGCTAGTGCTGTGCACATAGCATACTTCACACCGAAAGTATCTACGTACAGTGGACGACCGCGGGAACAATTAGTTTTTTGGTAATTAACAGCTCAATGTTTAATTATTTTTATATCATGTTTTAAGAATACAGATAAAACTACACAATCTGATGACTTTCGAGTGCTCTAATGTTTACATTTTCTTTCGTTAGCAGGTTGACCACAGATATGTGGGAGCGGCGACATAAACTAGAGGAAAATCGCTAGTGCTGTGCACATAGCATTCTTCACACCGAAAGTATCTACGTACAGTGGACGACCGCAGGAAAAATTAGTTTTTTGGTAAGTAACAGCTCGATGTTTTTGTTATTTGAATATCGTGCTTCAAGAATACAGATAAAATTAAACAATCTGAAGATTTTCGAGTGCGCTAATGTTTACATTTTCTTTCGTTAGCAGGTTGACCACAGATATGTGGGAGCGGCGACATAAACTAGAGGAAAATCGCAAGTGCTGTGCACATAGCATTCTTCACACCGAAAGTACCTACGTACAGTGGACGACCGCAGGAACAATTAGTTTTTTGGTAAGTAACCGATCGATGTTTAATTATATTTATATCATGATTTAAGAAAACGGATAAAATTACACAATCTGATGATTTTCGAGTGCGCTAATGTTTACATTTTCTGTCGTTAGCAGGTTGACCACAGATATGTGGGAGCGGCGACATAATCTAGAAGAAAATCGCTAGTGCTGCGCACATAGCATTCTTCACACCGAAAGTACCTACGTACAGTGGACGACAGCGGGAACAATTAGTTTTTTGGTAAGTAACCGCTCGATGTTTTAAATATTTTCATATCATGGTTCAAAAATACAGATAAAATTACACAATCTGATGATTTTCGAGTGCGCTAATGTTAACATTTTCTGTCGTTAGCAGGTTGACCACAGATATGTGGGAGCGGCGACATAATCTAGAAGAAAATCGCTAGTGCTGCGCACATAGCATTCTTCACACCGAAAGTACCTACGTACAGTGGACGACAGCAGGAACAATTTGTTTTTTGGTAAGTAACCGCTCGATGTTTTAAATATTTTCATATCATGCTTCAAGAATACAGATAAAATTACACAATCTGATGATTTTCGAGTGCGCTAATGTTAACATTTTCTGTCGTTAGCAGGTTGACCACAGATATGTGGGAGCGGCGACATAATCTAGAAGAAAATCGCTAGTGCTGCGCACATAGCATTCTTCACACCGAAAGTCCCTACGTACAGTGGACGACCGCAGGAACGATTAGTTTTTTGGTATGTAACCGCTCGATGTTTTAATTATTTATATATCATACTTCAAGAATACAGATAAAATTACACAATCTGATGATTTTCGAGTGCGCTAATGTTTACATTTTCTTTCGTTAGCAGGTTGACCACAGATATGTGGGGGTTGCGAAATAATCTAGAAGAAAATCGCTAGTGCTGTGCACATAGCATTCTTCACACCGAAAGTACCTACGTACAGTGGACGACCGCGGGAACAATTGGTTTTTTGGTAAGTAACCGCTCGATGTTTAATTATTTTTATATTATGCTTTAAGAAAACGGATAAAATTACACAATCTGATAATTTTCGAGTGCGCTAATGTTTACATTTTCTTTCGTTAGCAGGTTGACCACAGATATGTGGGAGCGGCGACATAATCTAGAAGAAAATCGCTAGTGCTGCGCACATAGCATTCTTCACACCGAAAGTACCTACGTACAGTGGACGACAGCGGGAACAATTAGTTTTTTGGTAAGTAACCGCTCGATGTTTTAAATATTTTCATATCATGGTTCAAAAATACAGATAAAATTACACAATCTGATGATTTTCGAGTGCGCTAATGTTTACATTTTCTTTCGTTAGCAGGTTGACCACAGATATGTGGGGGTTGCGACATAATCTAGAAGAAAATCACTAGTGCTGTGCACATAGCATTCCTCACACCGAAAGTACCTACATACAGTTTACGACCGCAGGAGCAATTGGTTTTTTGGTAAGTAACAGCTCGATGTTTAATTATTTTTATATTATGCTTTAAGAATACGGATAAAATTACACAATCTGATGATTTGCGAGTGCGGTAATGTTTACATTTTCTGCTGTTAGCAAGTTGACCACAGATATGTGGGAGGGGCGAAATAATCTAGAAGAAAATCGCTAGTGCTGTGCACATAGCATTCTTCACACCGGAAGTACCTACGTACAGTGGACGACCGCAGGAACAATTAGTTTCTTGGTAAGTAACCGCTCGATGTTTAATTATTTTTATATCATGCTTCAAGAATACTGATAAAATTACACAATCTGATGATTTGCGAGTGCGCTAGTGTTTACATTTTCTGTCGTTAGCAGGTTGACCACAGATATGTGGGAGCGGCGACATAATCTAGAAGAAAATCGCTAGTGCTGTGCACATAGCATTCTCCACACCGAAAGTATCTACGTACAATGGACGACCGCAATAACAATTAGTTTTTTGGTAAGTAACAGCTCGACGTTTAATTATTTTTATATCATGTTTCGAGAATACATATAAAATTACACAATCTGATGATTTTCGAGTGCGCTAATGTTTACATTTTCTGTCGTTAGCAGGTTGACCACAGATATGTGGGAGCGGCGACATAATCTAGAAGAAAATCGCTAGTTCTGTGCACATAGCATTCTTCACACTGAAAGTATCAACGTACAGTGGACGACCGCAGGAACAATTAGTTTTTTGGTAAGTAACCGCTCGATGTTTTAATTATTTATATATCATGCTTCAGGAATACAGATAAAATTACACAATCTGATGATTTTCGAGTGCGCTAATGTTTACATTTTCTTTCGTCAGCAGGTTGACCACAGATATCTGGGGGTTGCGACATAATCTAGAAGAAAATCGCTAGTGCTGTGCACATAGCATTCTTCACACCGAAAGTATCTACGTACAGTGGACGACCGCAGGAACAATTAGTTTTTTGGTAAGTAACAGCTCGATTTTTTAAATTATTTTTATATCATGCTTCAAGAATACAGATAAAATTACACAATCTGATGATTTTCGAGTGCGCTAGTGTTTACATTTTCTTTCGTTAGCAGGTTGACCACAAACATGTGGGAGCGGCGAAATAATCTAGAAGAAAATCGCTAGTGCTGTGCACATAGCATTCTTCACACCGAATGTACCTACGTACAGTGGACGACCGTAGGAACAATTAGTTTTTTGGTAAGTAACAGCTCGATGTTTAATTATTTTTATAACATGCTTCAAGAATACAGATAAAATTACACAATCTGATAATTGTCGAGTGCGCTAATGTTTACATTTTCTTTCGTTACCAGGTTGACCACAGATATGTGGGGGTTGCGACATAATCTAGAAGAAAATCGCTAGTGCTGTGCACATAGCATTCTTCACACCGAAAGTACCTACGTACAGTGGACGACCGCAGGAACAATTAGTTTTTTGGTAAGTAACCGATCGATGTTTAATTATATTTATATCATGATTTAAGAAAACGGATAAAATTACACAATCTGATGATTTTCGAGTGCGCTAATGTTTACATTTTCTGTCGTTAGCAGGTTGACCACAGATATGTGGGAGCGGCGACATAATCTAGAAGAAAATCGCTAGTGCTGCGCACATAGCATTCTTCACACCGAAAGTACCTACGTACAGTGGACGACAGCAGGAACAATTTGTTTTTTGGTAAGTAACCGCTCGATGTTTTAAATATTTTCATATCATGCTTCAAGAATACAGATAAAATTACACAATCTGATGATTTTCGAGTGCGCTAATGTTAACATTTTCTGTCGTTAGCAGGTTGACCACAGATATGTGGGAGCGGCGACATAATCTAGAAGAAAATCGCTAGTGCTGCGCACATAGCATTCTTCACACCGAAAGTCCCTACGTACAGTGGACGACCGCAGGAACGATTAGTTTTTTGGTATGTAACCGCTCGATGTTTTAATTATTTATATATCATACTTCAAGAATACAGATAAAATTACACAATCTGATGATTTTCGAGTGCGCTAATGTTTACATTTTCTTTCGTTAGCAGGTTGACCACAGATATGTGGGGGTTGCGAAATAATCTAGAAGAAAATCGCTAGTGCTGTGCACATAGCATTCTTCACACCGAAAGTACCTACGTACAGTGGACGACCGCGGGAACAATTGGTTTTTTGGTAAGTAACCGCTCGATGTTTAATTATTTTTATATTATGCTTTAAGAAAACGGATAAAATTACACAATCTGATAATTTTCGAGTGCGCTAATGTTTACATTTTCTTTCGTTAGCAGGTTGACCACAGATATGTGGGAGCGGCGACATAATCTAGAAGAAAATCGCTAGTGCTGCGCACATAGCATTCTTCACACCGAAAGTACCTACGTACAGTGGACGACAGCGGGAACAATTAGTTTTTTGGTAAGTAACCGCTCGATGTTTTAAATATTTTCATATCATGGTTCAAAAATACAGATAAAATTACACAATCTGATGATTTTCGAGTGCGCTAATGTTTACATTTTCTTTCGTTAGCAGGTTGACCACAGATATGTGGGGGTTGCGACATAATCTAGAAGAAAATCACTAGTGCTGTGCACATAGCATTCCTCACACCGAAAGTACCTACATACAGTTTACGACCGCAGGAGCAATTGGTTTTTTGGTAAGTAACAGCTCGATGTTTAATTATTTTTATATTATGCTTTAAGAATACGGATAAAATTACACAATCTGATGATTTGCGAGTGCGGTAATGTTTACATTTTCTGCTGTTAGCAAGTTGACCACAGATATGTGGGAGGGGCGAAATAATCTAGAAGAAAATCGCTAGTGCTGTGCACATAGCATTCTTCACACCGGAAGTACCTACGTACAGTGGACGACCGCAGGAACAATTAGTTTCTTGGTAAGTAACCGCTCGATGTTTAATTATTTTTATATCATGCTTCAAGAATACTGATAAAATTACACAATCTGATGATTTGCGAGTGCGCTAGTGTTTACATTTTCTGTCGTTAGCAGGTTGACCACAGATATGTGGGAGCGGCGACATAATCTAGAAGAAAATCGCTAGTGCTGTGCACATAGCATTCTCCACACCGAAAGTATCTACGTACAATGGACGACCGCAATAACAATTAGTTTTTTGGTAAGTAACAGCTCGACGTTTAATTATTTTTATATCATGTTTCGAGAATACATATAAAATTACACAATCTGATGATTTTCGAGTGCGCTAATGTTTACATTTTCTGTCGTTAGCAGGTTGACCACAGATATGTGGGAGCGGCGACATAATCTAGAAGAAAATCGCTAGTTCTGTGCACATAGCATTCTTCACACTGAAAGTATCAACGTACAGTGGACGACCGCAGGAACAATTAGTTTTTTGGTAAGTAACCGCTCGATGTTTTAATTATTTATATATCATGCTTCAGGAATACAGATAAAATTACACAATCTGATGATTTTCGAGTGCGCTAATGTTTACATTTTCTTTCGTCAGCAGGTTGACCACAGATATCTGGGGGTTGCGACATAATCTAGAAGAAAATCGCTAGTGCTGTGCACATAGCATTCTTCACACCGAAAGTATCTACGTACAGTGGACGACCGCAGGAACAATTAGTTTTTTGGTAAGTAACAGCTCGATTTTTTAAATTATTTTTATATCATGCTTCAAGAATACAGATAAAATTACACAATCTGATGATTTTCGAGTGCGCTAGTGTTTACATTTTCTTTCGTTAGCAGGTTGACCACAGATATGTGGGAGCGGCGACATAATCTAGAAGAAAATCGCTAGTGCTGTGCACATAGCATTCTTCACAATGAAAGTATCTACGTACAGTGGACGACCGCAGGAACAATTAGTTTTTTGGTAAGTAACAGCTCGATGTTTTAATTATTTTTATATCATGCTTCAAGAATACAGATAAAATTACACAATCTGGTGATTTTCGAGTGCGCTAGTGTTTACATTTTCTTTCGTTAGCAGGTTGACCACAAACATGAGGGAGCGGCGACATAATCTAGAAGAAAATCGCTAGTGCTGTGCACCTAGAATACTTCACACCGAAAGTATCTACGTACAGTGGACGACCGCAGGAACATTTAGTTTTTTGGTAAGTAACAAAAAAAAATGGTTCAAATGGCTCTGAGCACTATGGGACTCAACTGCTGTGGGCATCAGTCCCCTAGAACTTAGAACTACTTAAACCTAACTAACCTAAGGACATCACACACATCCATGCCCGAGGCAGGATTCGAACCTGCGACCGTAGCAGTCGCACGGTACCTGACTGCGCGCCTAGAACCGCGAGACCACCACGGCCGGCGGTAAGTAACAGCTGGATGTTTAATTATTTTTATATTATGCCTCAAGAATAGAGATAAAGTTACACAATCTGATGATTTTCGAGTGCGCTAATGTTTACATTTTCTTTCGTTAGCAGGTTGACCACAGATATGTAGGGGTTGCGACATAATCTAGAAGAAAATCGCTAGGGCTGTGCACATAGCATTCTTCACTCCGAAAGTACCTACGTACAGTGGACGACCGCAGGAACAATTAGTTTTTTGATAAGTAACAGCTCGATGTTTAATTATTTTTATATTATGCTTTAAGAATACAGATAAAATATCACAATCTGATGTTTTTCGATTGCGTTAATGTTTACATTTTCTTTCGTTATCTGGTTGACCACGGATATGTGGGAGCGGCAACATAATTTAGAAGAAAATGGTTCCGAAAAAATATGAACAGTTCACAAAGTACAGACAAAATACAATTTCATAAGTGTGAAGTTACCCAACTGTGTAATTGCGTAAACATGTGTCACTGATGTAGTAAAAAAAAAGTTTATCTGTCAGTTAAATGGTCAGATAGCTGTGTAATTTGTGTGTTAGAGAAATATGGTACCGATGTGTAAAGATGTATAAGCAAATGCCATATTAGCTAGGGCTCCTTGTGCTTGCCAAACACATGGTACACAAAGTAAGCGTGTACCCCCCCTGAGGATTATTGTAATTATACCCTCAGGTGTTACAGATTACAGCAGTGGAATGAAATGTATCATGGATAACCTTGGTATCATTGTACTTCAAATATATTTTAAAATAAATGATTTAAGTACAAAATTAATCACTCAAATACGTGTACTGTAGCGCTAAACTGTGCGTCTTGTTGTAAGATAATCTCTGTGTAAGTGTCGTAGTTATCGTCCTCCGAAAGCTAAGTTCTGCCGAAGCCAATGTTTCTTACCTCATGATAAACAAAAGTGAAATGCTTTGCGTATAGATATCTTAGTTATTACGCTTATTGCCGTGATGAAGAAACTACTGTGCTGTAACGTATTGTTCTGCTACGGAAAAGGCAGTCTCATTGTAACTATACCACAAAAGTTACTACTAAAACATGTTTTACTTTCCAGAAGAATTCAGAAAAAACTGTGCAGATATAAAGCAGATACAGCACAAAAGCAACAATGTAAATTGTGTCACATATTAGTAGCGTCGTGCTATAATCGTGTAGCTGTCAACGAAACCAAATGCTAAGTCATCTTTAATTCCACAGAAAGTACTTCAAATAAAGAATGTCTTTTCAAGTAAACCAAAATGTTGCATGAAAATCTCATTAGCGTTGCAGGTATATGTTCTAAGTATGTGATCCTTATAATCGTTACGTGATAGTGGAACTAACAAGCAAGAATGTACAAATAACAACACTGTGTCGTCTGCTCACTATAACAATGCATTCGTAATTTCTGTTTAAATAATTTCTCTTTGTTCTTGACTGGATATTTAACCTCAAACATTGTTGCATGCTAACAGATTCTAAGTCTGCCAAAGCATACTAGTAATGTAAAGTGAAAAGTTTTATGGCAAAGACAAAGTTAAAAAGCAGATTATCTTTCAATAAATGGTTTTACATGTGAAATGTGGTGTAAACCTTTACTCTTCCTAGTACGCAGAGTTTCAACTTCAACGCAATTATCATGTGGTATACGACGGATTCTGTAGGGTCCATTGTAAACTAGAAAGAATTTGTGACTCAAGTGTTTCTTCTTATGTGACAATGAACGAGCTTTAATGAGAAGTTTCTGACCAATATACAATTTCTTTGCATTTGCTTTACCGTGTAGTTTTCTCCTTTTGTCTGCTGCAGATTTTATATTTTTAAGAGCCAAATCAATTATGTCTTTGTGTCGAAGTTTACGTGTATTCGGGGAAGGTACAAGCTCTCTGATTCTGTTCGGTGGTTCTTCATTCTTCAGTACAAGAGTAGGTGGTAAAGCAGTGGAATCATGAGGCATTTCATTCAGCACATTTTGAAATAAGTGTAAATATCTGTCCCATTGCTGATGCTTTCTGTGACAATAAAGTCTGCAAAGCTTATTGATTTCTTTCATAATCCGTTGAGACAGGTTACAATGTGGTGAGTACAATGAAATAAAATCAGTTTTGATTTCATGATTCCGAAGCATGCGTGACCAAGCAGCAGATCTGAATTGCGGTCCGTTATCTGAAATGACTTTAGCAACGTGGCCAACTTCGCGTAATAAATTTTTAACAAAGGCGTTGGATACAGACCGTCCAGTGGCTTTACGTAACGGAGTGAAATAAACAAATTTTGAAGTAAGTTCAACAGCGACTAGAACGTACGAAAATCCATTCGATGTTCTGACAAGGGGTCCCAAGAGATCAACAGCAGCAAATTCTTTTAATTTAGAAGGAATAATAGGAAACAACGGAGCACGATGTGAGATAGTAGATGGTTTCGCCTTTTGACAAAGTTTACAAATAGACAAGACGCTTCGAATTCCCTTTTCCATATTGTTAAAATAACAAGTCGTTCGAAGAATATGATAACATTTTCGTGAACCAAAATGTGCGTAGCTGAAATGAATGTACCAAATGAGCTTATTAACAAAATCGTCTGGAATGCAAAGTACCCATAGCTTGTCATCAACAGTGCAGCGTTTGAAGAGTGTGTTGTTACTAACCAGGTAATAATGCCGAATCTGTGTGTGTGTCTTTTCATGCCATTTACTTTTGGTGTCTTTCCAAATCGGATCTTTATCTTGTGCGTGAGCAATGTCCTTTAAAGATGTGGTGATGAAGTTTTCAAAGGCGACTTTCTGAATGTAAAAAATACTGAAATTTTTCTCGAGGTTGCCTTCTGTGTTATTTTTCTCAAGCCCAGCCGGTGCGCGTGACAGTGCGTCCGCAACAATGTTCTCCTTGCCGGGAATGTAGACTACTATGAAGTG
Source organism: Schistocerca serialis cubense (assembly GCF_023864345.2). NCBI lineage: Eukaryota > Metazoa > Arthropoda > Insecta > Orthoptera > Acrididae > Schistocerca > Schistocerca serialis. The sequence continues at coordinate 466,041,476 of NC_064646.1, read as the reverse complement.
GAATTCTTGCAGAAACATTGCCCAACGTTTTAACCTGTCATGATTTAATTTTGAAGACATAAGAAATTGTAATGCACGATGATCACTGTATACTTTTAAGTGCTTACCAGAAAGAAAGAAACGGAATTTGTTAAATGCCCAAACGATAGCTAAAGCTTCTAATTCCCTGTAATTCAGTAACGGAATAATTTTTTTCAGATTTTGTTAGCACTCTGCTAGCAAAAGCAATGGTTTTCTGAACAGTAGTGTCATTTTCTGTGGCTTCTTGAAATAAATGGGCACCAAGACCGACTTTAGAAGAAATCTTGTGACAGATCAGGATGAGCTAGTATTGGCGCGTTAAGTTGCGATTCTTTCAAACAACTGAATTCCAACTGTGCTTGTTCGTCCCAGTTCCAAATAGTATTTTTTCCAGTGAGAGAACAAAGTTTTGGTGTAACTAGAATTTGCATATTCAGAAAACGACGGTAAAAATTTACGAGACCTAGAAAACTGCGGACTTGTTTTTTTGTGGATGGAACTGGAATGGCTCTGATTGCTTCTAACTTTTCAGTATCCGGCTGAATGCCTTCAGAAGAACTAATATGTCCCAAAAACTTCACCTTTGTCCTACCGAATTCAGAGTTTTCCAAGTTAACTGTAATTTCGGATTCTGCAAAAATACGTAACAAACTGTTGAGGATGCGATTATGTAGTTCCCATGAAGCTTCTGCTATTAGAATATCGTCCACATATAAGGTGATGTGACGTTTTAAGAACTCAGGTAATATGGAATTTAACCCACGAATGAATGCTGCCGAAGAAATGTTCAAACCAAAGGGAAGTTTCCGAAACTGATAACAAACGCAGAAACAAAGGAAAGCTGTGTATTTTCTACATTCTGGATGAAGTTCGATCTGAGGAAAGCTGGATCTGAGATCAATAGAAGACAACACTTTTACACCATTAAAATTTTGAAGAAGTCCTTCTAACGTTTGCGGCCTGTCTGTTTCAGAAATGATGATAGTATTGATTTGTCTCGAATCTAAGACAAGCCTGATCGACCCATTTTTCTGCTCAACAACATGTAATGGATTGTTGTATGAGCTTACTGCAGGCTCAATAATGCCCTCGTCAAGCATAGATTGTATTTCTGTTATAACACGGTCCCTATAATGTGCTGGAATTACGTATGGTCTAACACAAAATTTAGTATGCTCACGAACACGAAATTGGTATTGAAATCCCTTGATTGTTCCTGTTTTGTGAGTAAAAACTGTGGAATGAGCTTGTAAAATCTCAAAAAGGTCTTGCCTATCACTGTCATTACAATTCTCAATTGTTTGAATTTTATTCTGAATTAACTCATTAGTATCAAATGCGCCGTCGATATCATCCCTGTCAGTACTTGCAGAGTGATTGTTAGTGTCAAGTTGCGTCGAAAATTCCGAACTGTTGTCTAACAGGATGTAAAGCCGATTAATTTCTTCGTCATGGTTTGAGAGCCAATCTTCAAATTTCAAAGCTATTGACTTACCTTCTTTCTCTAAACTTATTTCAGCATCGTGAAAGTTTAAGATTGCTTTGTATTCATTCAAAAAGTCTACTCCCAATATAATTTCCGTCGACAATAATGGAACAATAAGAAAGTCCATAGAGAAGCTGTGGCTTTGACAAAAGAATTCTAAGTTGGTTTGTTGGCGTACATCTGCACTTTTTCCAAAGATTGCACCTTGTAATTTAATCTTATGTAACGGAAGTGTGGGACAATCGTTCGATTTGTTGCATTCACTAAAGGCTGTTTCACTAATTACTGAAATGGGACTGCCAGAGTCAAGTACTGCCGTAAATTTTACGTCATTTACTGCAATGTGAATCACAGGATATGCAATGTTGTTATGTTTCACGTTGTGTTCCTGGAGTAAGATGTCCCTAATCTCTTCCATTTTTACGTAATTACTACCTACATCACCTGCGTCGTCAGTTTCATAAGTACGTTTTGTGGCTGCCAGCGATATGAGTCATTGCCTATTTTGTCTTTGTTGGCGCGTGTCGTTATTGGGATTTGGAGACCTAACTTCTACAAATTCACCTTGTCGAGAGGGCCCTGCTCTGTTTGTATCCCGCCAGTTCTGATGCAATTCAGCTCTGTCGTTACGATCATATCGTCATGTCGGTAGATTCCATAGTTTCTTTCTTGTCGGTCACCTGGTGGAGAATTTCTCACTGAATCGTAACTGCGCGCTGGACCGTTGCGTCTAAAGTTATTCTGTCTTCCTTGATAATAATTACTTTGGTTCCCATATTGTCTGTTTCTCTGATTGTCTCTGTGATAGTCACAACCGCGCGGAGGTGAGCTTTCCCTGTAATTATTACTACTCTGCCAACGGTTGTCATATGGGTGGTGTCTGTTTTGGTCACGATTTGTGTTGTGAGATTAGCCTTGTCGTGTCCAGTTATTATTTCTTTCATCGCGGAATTGCGACGGATGTGACCTGTAATTGTTGTGTTCCTGTTTTCGCATCCTGCGATTGTCAGTGTCAATTTCCAATTCTTGTAAGAGTCCGTGAAAAGCTTCAATGTCGTCTTTGCAACGTCCCGCCAAAATAATACGTCGTAAATGTTCAGGTAATTTGATCAAGCAAATGCGGATGAGTTCTGAGGGGCTGTATGGATTTCACAGGTACTGATTTTTGTGCAACATGTCTTCAAAATTTTTCACAAGACTGGAAAATTCAGATTGTTCGAAATGTTTCATCATTATGGTGCTATGTTTTACTCGGTCTTGTGTAGTTTGAGACCAATATGCTGAGAGGAAGGCATGGTAAAATTCTCCTTCACTGTGACAATTGTGAATGACCGATCGCATTCTTGCAGCTGGTTCATTCTCTAAATAGCAACACATAAATTCTAATCTGTGCTCTAATGACCAGTTGGGAGGAAAACAATGAGAGAATTGATGGAGCCACGCTTGTGGATGAATGTCGTTGCCAGAATTCTTAAATGTTTTAAATTTACGTGTATTAATGAACAGCTTATAGTCAAAATCATCATGTCGGCGAGTCGCATATCGGTCATTGTTACGTCGTTTAGGCGGTTCCATTTCAAAATTCGGTGCACCTTGCCAATTTCTTTCATAATTTCCGAAATGCGCTGTGTTATTATTTTGTGGCTGTTCCGTATTTCTATGTCCCTCTTCCCGTATTGGGGCGCGAGTGTCTTCTGAAATACGTAATTCTTGTATTACCTGTGTCAGCTGATCTTGTACTTCCCGGATTTCTCTTTGGTGTTGCGTATTAATTTGATTCTGATTTTGTTTGAATTTCCCAATTTGTTCGCACTCTTCTGTGTCATTAAAGACTACCGGTTTTGTGTCATTCAGATTATCATCTACCTTCGTAGATAAATTATTTAGGTGATCCGAAGGTTCAACTACTTTCTCTGATAATGGACTAATTTCCTCCATGTGTCTTTCTGAACCAATTTTCAGAGTATCTACTGTGTCCTTTAAGTTTTCCTGAGTTTTTGCAAGTTGCGTAACCGAATCGGTAGATGCAAATGAGTCAATTTTAGCTTGCAAGGTCTCATGATTTTCATGAACAATAGTTTGCAGTTCTTTTATGGCTGCTCTGCTTCGTGATTCTGTAATGCATTTTCATGCCGCGAAAAAATAGGTTGAAAATGCTCACAAATTTGTGTTTTTACGTCATTACAGACTTTTTGACATTTCGATTCAATGTTATGTAACTCAGTAGTTAAATCTTCACGTGTTTTTCAAGCTTATGTTCCACTGAGTCTAACTTTTGAAGCTTTTCTTCTATTGCGTCTAACTGTTGCTGTGTTTGTCTCTGGTGTTGTTCCATTGTGTCTAACTTTTGAAGATTTTCTTCCATTGTGTCTAACTTTTGAAGATTTTGTTCCATTGTGTCTGACGTTTGAAAATTTTGTCCCATTTGTTTCTGATTTTGTTCAAGCGTTGTGTCTAACTTTTGTAGCCATTGTCCCATTTGTTGCATTAACTGTAATAACAACGCACTGGTGTCTGAAACATGTTCCTCAGTGCTTTTCGGCAGTGAAGTTGCACCGGCAACATTCACATTTTGACAAGCAGAAAATGTGTCTTGACTTATTTGAGAAAACTGTGAAGACCCAAAACCTGAATCTACAGTATTTGCAAGATTGTGTCCTGTCATTTCGGATTCCTGGGGCGAGCTGTTGCCGACCGATCGATCGATAATGCTTCCCCGTTCACTAATTGTTTCACTGCCTACACCATTATTTGCAGCCCGCTCCATTCTCCTATGCAGAATTACCAAATTACTATGTTGAACATTATTTAATTCATTACACGGTGCGTCTTCACTGTCATTTCTCAGTTTACTTTGGAGCCTAGTATTACGTTTTTCACACGCCATAATTGTCACAATATTTCACACGATAACACAGAAAAGCACAATTTGAAGAACAAAAATAAGAAAACACATTAACATAGCACTGAAAATAACATCTAGTTAATCGCAAGCGCAGCTGCGAAATACTTGGTGCAAATCTACATGCATGCCACAACTGTTTTACTGTACAACAATGAAAGACTGCAACTACAAAGGAGATTGACTCTACAATTACGCGCTTGCAATAAACAAAATCTACACTAATTACACAAACTACAAGAAAAAAATCAGAAGATTCCAGTGAGGTATCCTCGGCTAAGGGTCGACATACGAAACGTCCCCTTAGAAAAATTTATGAATTACTGTGCTGATAAACCTCTTACATTGTTTGCTTTTCAAACAGCTGAGCAAAACTGAACGTACTCAAGCATTCACTAAAGTCACACAATACTTTTAGCTCAACGCAATCTGACTTTCAATAATCCCTACAAAAAATGGCCCTATACCTTTCACAAATCACTTACCTCACAAAGATCTTCGTTACTCAAGCTACTGCAATACAGCGAGCGCCGCTACTGCCAGCTAAATAAAAGATTCAAACTACTGAAGGCACTAACTACTGATAGGCATAGTTAGCAAATGAAAGATTTTGATAGAGAACAAACAATGTATTTACCTTAATAGTGTTGAAAAGTCATAATATACGTAGCTGTTCATGACATCCAGTCTTCCAAATTTCAAAACTCCGCCAGCTCTCTCCCCACATCCACCACTGCTGGTCACCTCCAACTGCTCCACGCTACGCGCTGTTCACATCCAGCTGCCCAACACTACAATGGCAGAAAACAATGCAAACCAGCCACAGACCGCACACAGCACAGCCAGTGATTTTCATACGGAGCGCTACGTAACGTTGCCAATAAGAAAACATAAACAGCCTACTTACAGCAGGTTGACAAGAGATGTGTGGGAGCAGCTGTCTCTAGAAGAAAATCGCTAGTGCTGTGCACATAGCATTCTTCACGTCGAATGTATCTACGTACAGTGGACGACTGCGTGAATAATTAGTATTTTGCTAAGTAACAGGTCAGTGTATAAATATTTTTTATATTATTCGTCAAGAATAGAGATAAAATTACACATTCTAGTGAATAATGAGTGTGGAAATGTTTACATTTTCTTTCGTTAGCAGGTTGAGAAGAGATGTGTGGGAGCGGCGACATTTTCTAGAAGAAAATCGCTAGTGCTGTGTACATAGCATTCTACACACCGAAAATTTCTACGTACTGTGGACGACTGCGTGAATAATTAGTTTCAGGTTAGTAACAGATCGATGTTTAAATATTTGTATATTATGCATTAAGAATACAGATAAAATTACACATTCTGGTGACTTTGGAGTGCACTAATGTTTACATTTTCTTCCGTTAGCAGGTTGACAAGAGATATGTGGGAGCAGCGACATATTCTAGAAGAAAATCGCTGGTGTTGTGCACATAGCATTCTTCGCACCGCATGTATCTACGTACAGTGGACGACTGCGTGAATAATTAGTTCTTTGGTGAGTAACAGGTCGATGTATAAATATTTTTATATTATTCGTCAACAATACAGATAAAATTACACATTCTGGTGACTTTGGAGTGCACTAATTTTTACATTTTCTTTCGCTAGCCGGTTGACAAGAGATGTGTGCTAGCAGCGACATAATCTAGAAGAAAATCGTTAGCGCTGTGCACATAGTATTCTTCACAACAAATGTATTTCCGTATAGTGGATGACTGCGTGAATAATTAGTTTTTTGGTAAGTAACAGGTTGTTGTTGCTGTTGTGGTCTTCAGTCCTGAGACTGGTTTGATGCAGCTCTCCATGCTACTCTATCCTGTGCAAGCTTCTTCATCTCCCAGTACCTACTGCAACCTACATCCTTCTGAATCTGCTTAGTGTATTGGTCTCTTGGTCTCCCTCTACGATTTTTACCCTCCACGCTGCCCTCCAATGCTAAATTTGTGATCCCTTGATGCCTCAAAACATGTCCTACCAACCGATCCCTTCTTCTAGTCAAGTTGTGCCACAAACGTCTCTTCTCTCCAATCCTATTCAATACCTCCTCATTAGTTACGTGATGTACCCACCTTATCTTCAGCATTCTTCTGTAGCACCACATTTCGGAAGCTTCTATTCTCTTCTTGTCTAAACTGGTTATCGTCCATGTTTCACTTCCGTACATGGCTACACTCCATACAAATACTTTCAGAAACGACTTCCTGACACTTAAATTTATACTCAATGTTAACAAATGTCTCTTCTTCAGAAACGATTTCCTTGCCATTGCCAGTCTATATTTTATATCCTCTCTACTTCGAGCATCATCAGTTATTTTACTCCCTAAATAGCAAAACTCCGTTACTACTTTAAGTGTCTCATTTCCTAATCTAATCCCCTCAGCATCACCCGATTTAATTTGACTACATTCCATTATCCTCGTTTTGCTTTTGTTGTGTTCATCTTATATCCTCCTTTCAAGACAATGTCCATTCCGTTCAACTGCTCTTCCATGTCCTTTGCTGTCTCTGACAGAATTACAATGTCATCGGCGAACCTCAAAGTTTTTACTTCTTCTCCATGCATTTTAATACCTGCTCCGAATTTTTCTTTTGTTTCCTTCACTGCTTGCTCAATATACAGATTGAATAACATCGGGGAGAGGCTACAACCCTGTCTCACTCCTTTCCCAACCACTGCTGCCCTTTCATGCCCCTCAACGCTTATAACTGCCATCTGATTTCTGTACAAATTGTAAATAGCCTTTCGCTCCATGTATTTTACCCCTGCCACCTTCAGAATTTGAAAGAGAGTATTCCAGTTAACGTTGTCAAAAGCTTTCTCTAAGTCTACAAATGCTAGAAACGTAGGTTTGCCATTTCTTAATCTTTCTTCTAAGATAAGTCGTAAGGTTAGTATTGCCTCACGTGTTCCAACATTTCTACGGAATCCAAACTGATCTTCCCCGAGGTCCGCTTCTACCAGTTTTTCCAATCGTCTGTAAAGAATTCGCGTTAGTATTTTGCAGCTGTGACTTATTAAACTGATAGTTCGGTAAATTTCACATCTGTCAACACCTGCTTTCTTTGGGATTGGAATTATTATATTCTTCTTGAAGTCAGTGGGTATATCGCCTGTCTCATTCATCTTGCTCACCAGATGGTAGAGTTTTGTCATGACTGGCTCTCCCAAGGCCATCAGTAGTTCTAATGGAATGTTGTCTACTCCCGGGGCCTTGTTTCGACTCAGGTCTTTAAGTGCTCTGTCAAACTCTTCACGCAGTATCATATCTCCCATTTCATCTTCATCTACATCCTCTTCCATTTCCATAATATTGTCCTCAAGTTCATCGCCCTTGTATAAACCCTCTATATACTCCTTCCACCTTTCTGCCTTCCCTTCTTTGCTTAGAACTGGGTTGCCATCTGAGCTCTTGATATTCATACAAGTGGTTCTCTTCTCTCCAAAGGTCTCTATAATTTTCCTCAAGTTCATCGCCCTTGTATAAACCCTCTATATACTCCTTCCACCTTTCTGCCTTCCCTTCTTTGCTTAGAACTGGGTTGCCATCTGAGCTCTTGATATTCATACAAGTGGTTCTCTTCTCTCCAAAGGTCTCTATAATTTTCCTGTAGGCAGTATCTATCTTACCCCTAGCGAGACAAGCCTCTACATCCTTACATTTGTCCTCTAGCCATCCCTGCTTAGCCATTTTGCACTTCCTGTCGATCTCATTTTTGAGACGTTTGTACTCCTTTTTGCCTGCTTCATTTACTGCATTTTTATATTTTCTCCTTTCATCAATTAAATTCAATATTTCTTCTGTTACCCTAGGATTTCTATTAGCCCTCGTCTTTTTACCTACTTGATCCTCTGCTGCCTTCACTACTTCATCCCTCAGAGCTACCCGTTCTTCTTCTACTGTATTTCTTGCCCCCATTCCTGTCAATTGTTCCCTTATGCTCTCCCTGAAACTCTCTACAACCTCTGGTTCTTTCAGTTTATCCAGGTCCCATCTCCTTAAATTCCCACCTTTTTACAGTTTCTTCAGTTTCAATCTGCAGTTCGTAACCAATAGACTGTGGTCAGAATCCACATCTGTCCCTGGAAATGTCTTACAATTTAAAACCTGATTCCTAAATCTCTGTCTTACCATTATATAATCTATCTGATACCTTTTAGTATCTCCAGGATTCTTCCAGGTATACAACCTTCTTTTATGATTCTTGAACCAAGTGTTAGCTGTGATTAAGTTATGCTCTGTGCAAAATTCTTCAAGGCGGCTTCCTCTTTCATTTCTTCCCCCCAATCCATATTCACCTTCTATGTTTCCTTCTCTCCCTTTTCCTACTGACGATTTCCAGTCACCCATGACTATTAAATTTACGTCTCCCTTCACTACCTGAATAATTTCTTTTATCTCGTCACATATTTCATCAATTTCTTCATCATCTGCAGAGCTAGTTGGCATATAAACTTGTACTACTGTAGTAGGCATTGGCTTTGTGTCTATCTTGGCCACAATAATGCGTTCACTATGCTGTTTGTAGTAGCTAACCCGCACTCCTATTTTTTTATTCATTATTAAACCTACTCTTGCATTACCCCTATTTGATTTTGTATTTATAATCCTGTAATCACCTGAACAAAAGTCTTGTTCCTCCTGCCACCGAACTTCACTAATTCCCACTATATCTAACTTTAACCTATCCATTTTCCTTTTTAAATTTACTAACCTACCTGCCCGATTAACGGAGCTAACATTCCACGCTCCGATCCGTAGAATGCCAGTTATCTTTCTCCTGATAACGACGTCCTCTTGAGTAGTCCCCGCCCGGAGATCCGAATGGGGGACTATTTTACCTCCGGAATACACTCCTGGAAATGGAAAAAAGAACACATTGACACCGGTGTGTCAGACCCACCATACTTGCTCCGGACACTGCGAGAGGGCTGTACAAGCAATGATCACACGCACGGCACAGCGGACACACCAGGAACCGCGGTGTTGGCCGTCGAATGGCGCTAGCTGCGCAGCATTTGTGCACCGCCGCCGTCAGTGTCAGCCAGTTTGCCGTGGCATACGGAGCTCCATCGCAGTCTTTAACACTGGTAGCATGCCGCGACAGCGTGGACGTGAACCGTATGTGCAGCTGACGGACTTTGAGCGAGGGCGTATAGTGGGCATGCGGGAGGCCGGGTGGACGTACCGCCGAATTGCTCAACACGTGGGGCGTGAGGTCTCCACAGTACATCGATGTTGTCGCCAGTGGTCGGCGGAAGGTGCACGTGCCCGTCGACCTGGGACCGGACCGCAGCGACGCACGGATGCACGCCAAGACCGTAGGATCCTACGCAGTGCCGTAGGGGACCGCACCGCCACTTCCCAGCAAATTAGGGACACTGTTGCTCCTGGGGTATCGGCGAGGACCATTCGCAACCGTCTCAATGAAGCTGGGCTACGGTCCCGCACACCGTTAGGCCGTCTTCCGCTCACGCCCCAACATCGTGCAGCCCGCCTCCAGTGGTGTGGCGACAGGCGTGAATGGAGGGACGAATGGAGACGTGTCGTCTTCAGCGATGAGAGTCGCTTCTGCCTTGGTGCCAATGATGGTCGTATGCGTGTTTGGCGCCGTGCAGGTGATCGCCACAATCAGGACTGCATACGACCGAGGCATGCAGGGCCAACACCCGGCATCATGGTGTGGGGAGCGATCTCCTACACTGGCCGTACACCACTGGTGATCGTCGAGGGGACACTGAATAGTGCACGGTACATCCAAACCGTCATCGAACCCATCGTTCTACCATTCCTAGACCGGCAAGGGAACTTGCTGTTCCAACAGGACAATGCACGTCCGCATGTATCCCGTGCCACCCAACGTGCTCTAGAAGGTGTAAGTCAACTACCCCGGCCAGCAAGATCTCCGGATCTGTCCCCCATTGAGCATGTTTGGGACTGGATGAAGCGTCGTCTCACGCGGTCTGCACGTCCAGCACGAACGCTGGTCCAACTGAGGCGCCAGGTGGAAATGGCATGGCAAGCCGTTCCACAGGACTACATCCAGCATCTCTACGATCGTCTCCATGGGAGAATAGCAGCCTGCATTGCTGCGAAAGGTGGATATACACTGTACTAGTGCCGACATTGTGCATGCTCTGTTGCCTGTGTCTATGTGCCTGTGGTTCTGTCAGTGTGATCATGTGATGTATCTGACCCCAGGAATGTGTCAATAAAGTTTCCCCTTCCTGGGACAATGAATTCACGGTGTTCTTATTTCAATTTCCAGGAGTGTATTTTACCCAAGCGGACGCCATCATCATTTAATCATACAGTATAGCTGCATGTCCTCGGCAAAAATTACGCCTGTAGTTTCCCCTTGCTTTCAGCCGTTCGCAGTACCAGCACAGCAAGGCCTTTTTGGTTAATGTTACAAGGCCAGATCAGTCAATCATCCAGACTGTTGCCCTTGCAACTACTGAAAAGGCTGCTGCCCCTCTTCAGGAACCACATGTTTGTCTGGCCTCTCAACAGATACCCCTCCGTTGTGGTTGTACCTACGGTACGGCCACCTGTATCGCTGAGGCACGGAAGCCTCCCCACCAACGGCAAGGTCCATGGTTCATGGGGGAAGTAACAGGTTAATGTTTAAATATTCTTATATTATGCTTTAGGAATGCAGATGAAATTACACATTCTGGTGTCTTTGGAGTGCACTAATGTATACATTTTCTTTCGTTAACAGGTTGACTAGAGATGTGTGGGAGCAGCGACATATACTAGAAGAAAATCGCTAGTGCTGTGCACATAGCATTCTTAACACCGAATGTATCTACGTAAAGTGGACGACTGCGTGAATAATTAGTTTTTTTCTAACTAACATCTCGATGTTTAAATATTTTTGTAGTATGCTTTAAGAATACAGATAAAATTACACACTCTGGTGACTTTGGAGTGCTCTAATGTTTACAATTTCTTTCGTTAGCAAGTTGACAAGAGGTGTGTGGGAATGGCGACATATTCTAGAAAAAAATCGTTAGTGCTCTGCACATTGCTTTCTTCACACCGAATTTATCTGCGTACAGTGGACGACTGCCTGAATAATTAGTTTTTTGCTAAGTAACAGGTCGATGTTTAAACATTTTTATATTATTCGTAAAAATATAGGTAAAATTACACATTCGGGTGAATTTTGAGTGCGCAAATGTTTACATTTTCTTTCGTTAGCAGGTTGACAGGAGATGTGTGGGAGGGGCGACATATTGTAGAAGAAAATCGCTAGTGCTGTGCACATAGCATTCTTCACACTGAATTTATCTGCGTACAGTGGACGACTCCGTGAATAATTAGTTTTTGTACGTAAGAGCTCGACGTTTAGTTATTTTTATATTATTCGTCAACAATACAGAAAAAATTATACATTCTATTGAATTTTGATTGCGCAAATATTTACATTTTTATTCGTTAGCAGGTAGACAAGAGATGTGTTGGAGCGCCGACATATTCTAGAAGAAAATCGGTATTGCTGTGTACATATCATTCTTCACACCGAATGTATCTACATACAGTGGGCGACTGCGTGAATTATTGGTTTTTAGTGAAGTAACAGTTCGATGTTTAAATATTTTGTATTATGCTTTAAGAATACAGATAAAATAACACATTCTGGTGACATTGCAGTGCGCTAATGTTTCCATTTTCTTTCGTTGGCAGGTAGGCAAGACATGTGTGGGAGCGGCGACCAATTCTAGAAGCAAATCGCTAGTGCTGTGCACATAGCATTCTTCACACCGAATGTACCTACCTACAGAGTATGACTGAGTGGATAATTAGTTTTTTGGTAAGTAATAGCTGGATGTTTAAATATTTTTATATTCTGCGTTAAGAATAAAGGTAAAATTAAACATTGTGGTGACCTTGAGGTGCGCTAATGTTTACATTTTCTTTTATTGCCAGGTTGACAAGAGATGTGTACGAGCGGCGACATATTCTAGAAGAAAATCGCTAGTGCTGTACACATAGCATTCTTTACACCGGATGAATCTATCTACAGTGGATGACTGAGTGGATAATTAGCTTTTTGTAGGTAACAGCTCGATGTTTAAATTTTGTGTTATTAGTGTATTTCCTACTTTTATACTTTGACGATAGTGTCATATTATGAACGCTGATTGGCAGTTCTGAAGTAATGTGACAGGAAGTAGGCGGAGCCTCTGTATATTTAAGCTCATGCTCAGCACTCATATCGATCAGTTGACTTCGTAGCAGCTGAGGAGTGCTCCGCCTGCCATCCTAAGGGAGCCATGGGTATAATTAATTTTATTTTATGTTGTTAAATTTTGACTTCATTTGACACTTCCACTTTATTTAAAGATTGGTTTCTATTATTTCCTAAAATTAATCCACAGGTCTGATGATGGTTATGTAAAAATAACTGAAACCAGTTACCTATGTCATTGAAACATAAATGGTGTGATCAAGACTGAACTTTAGTCAAAATATAATAATCTATTGATCACTGAATTCCAAAAATGTTTACCAAAATTGTACAAAGTTGTCTAGTCAGGCAATTGTAAATTACAAAAGGTTTAGAAATATTAGAACCAAAATGATGAAACTTAGTATGAAAATTAAATTTAATAAAACTTGCCTCATGGAACATATCATACCAAAATATGCTATAATCAATATTCAATCCAAATCTAGTAATGTAACATATGTACAACAAAAGAGTAGTGTCTTATGGATTAAATGTGAAATTAGAGAAGCTTTTAAATGTCAAAATGTATAGTCTGCATTGAATGCTAAGTAATGAACTCTCACCTTTGATTTTTTCTATTTTACTAAGCAGCACTGATGAGAAAATAGACTTTTTACATAAAGCGATTACCCAAAGACATCAGAGAAAAATTGATTTACTCGTAGCTAAACAACAAAATAAGCTTTTAGAAAAGGTCAACTATTTACATTAATTTTATCCAAGGATAATGAATCTTACAGATATTCAGTTCACAAAGTCCAAAACGTTGCTACTTGAATAAAGCTTAAAATATAACCTAGCTCCCCCATTAAATAATACAAATGCTATACACAGAATTGCTGATGTTATAGCAACAAGCAAAATACCGAAAATAAATAAACCCAAAGCATGTAAGATAGCCCTAAAAACGAAAGATTTAATTCTAAAAGAGAAAAATAAACTGCATAGAAAAACTGAAGATAAAACACTTAAGAATATCAATAATAAACTACTAGCAGAGAAAGCAATTGTAGTAAAGGCCGATAAAGGAAATACCCTTGTTATTATTAAAGAAGACGATTATATATTTAAAACACTCATTTTTTAATGAAAGTGGGATCGTCGAAGTAACTAAAGACCACACTCCTAAGTTAGAGATAAAGATCAACAAATTAGTCGATGAAAATATTCACCTCTTGACCACTGAAGAAAAGAATATGATGAAAAATATGAATCCCCAAATACCTAAATTAAGATCACAGATTAAACTGCATAAAAAAGAGAAATCTATACGACCTATTGTCAACTACGAAAGTAGTCCTTCATATAAACTAAATATGAAACTTAATAAAATTTTGAAAGCATTCTATAGATATGACAGCAATTTCAGTATCAAAAACAGTTATGAACTAGCACAACAAATCCACAATATAGACATTCCAACTAGTGCAAGTTTCGCCTCATTAGATATTAAAAATTTGTATACAAATATACCCATTAATGAGACGATTAATATAATTAGGGATAACTTAGTACAATACAAAAATATGACTAAAGACGAAATAATCGAATTTATAAAACTGCTTGAATGCACTTTTGATTACAATTATTTCTCTTTTAATACTAAAATCTATTGTCAGAAAGATGGGTTAGCAATGGGCAATTCTTTGGCTGGGACAGTTGCGGACATTTTCGTGAACCACATTGAGACGCAATTCCTGAAAAATAACCCTGATATCACAAATAAAATCATATATTACAAGCGATACGTAGATGATACATTACGTTGTATCCGGGTTGTTCCTTTCGAAATAATAGAAGTCTTTGCGTAATCAAAAACTAGCCTCATTCTGACAACGATCAGGAGCCGACCAGAAGACGGGCGTCTTCGACCGCGTTCTTGTCTCCTGTGGCAAAGCTGTGCCAAACTGGGAACACGACATTCTAGTATGAAACACAATATATATATATAATTATCAGATTAAAATTGGAAAAAAGAATTGAAATATATTTAACTCATTTGTTTTTTCTTTTATCACACTAGATGCGGCGCACGAACAGGGACCTGATAAAAAAATTTTTAATCTGTTCTGTTATTGTTTCATGACATCATCCGGTGGACATCGGGAAGCCGTAAAGGAAGTACTGAACGAAACCGTGGAAGTATTAAAATAAATATCCAAAAATAACAGCAGTGCGCAAAACGACTGATGTATGAACGGTTTTCATTACGCATAAAATCTCGCGTCTTGTATAAAAAAAGCTGATTTCCGGAATTTCTTTCCTTACTGCTTCATTTTATCCTATCGCTGTTATTTCCTTGCAGAGTTGTTTATTTACGTAGTTTAGAATTCATTTCTGATCATCTCTTCATGCAAAGTTTATTTGTTAGCATTATTAGCACCTTCATTGGTTCAAAAATGGCTCTGAGCACTATGGGACTTAACTGCTGAGTTGATCAGTCCCCTAGAACTTACAACTACTTAAACCTAACTAACCTAAGGACATCACACACATCCATGGCCGAGGCAGGATTCGAACCTGCGACGTAGCGGTCGCGCGGCTCTAGACTGCAGCGCCTAGAACCGCTCGGCGACTACGGCCGGCAGCATCTTCATTGTTGCTACGGTTAAGAACACAAGATGGATGCCATAATAGCAGGATTCAGTGTCTAGTAGGGGATTGTCACTTATTTTGAAAGCTAGGTGCCATCTTGTCTTCTACCCGGTATAGCTCTGCAATTGTCAGATACCGCGGTGTGACGTTTGACTCTCAGGAAGGGTCGCAGCGTGCGCATCTGAGAGTTGACGAACGGCCTGCCGCGAAAGATTTCTTTGAGCAGCTACGCCACAAACTTGAAAATAAACATGGCAGATGACAGAGGAAAGCCGACAAACAGTGTGGATGACGGTGATGACACAGTTGTCAAGTCATACCCATTACGTTCGCGAACGGGAACAGGCAGACCCGATTCGCCAATGGAGAGGACGGCAGACGATGATAGTGTGCGTGACGTACCGTCACAGCAAGCGGGAGTAAATTCGATGGTTGAAATAACGAGAATTTTTTTTCAAGAAAGAGAACAGGAGAAACTGGAAAGGGAAGCTTATAAATTACAAAAACAACGAGATAGACAAGAAAGGGGACAAAAAGAAAGGGAACAGGAGACAAAGCGAAAATGGTTTGACCTAAATACCACCATTGGTACAATGAAAAATCGGTTAGATGATATTGATGCCAACATAGAGGTAAGAATAAAGACAGTCACGGTGGAATATATCTCGGAATTAAGTACTAAAGTTAATGAAAGGATAGAAGGTATTCTACAGATGGCAGATGCATGTGAGAGCACAGTAGGTAACGTGCACAAAGACATCGAAGTACAAGTCGAAAGTTGCCAGGCAGTTACAACGGAAGTTTCAAAGAAGTCCGCTGGTCGATTCGAATTTCTTCAGAGACGCTGTTATTGCGAAGCAGCTTGGCAATCAGAAAGCCAAGATCTATGACCATTAACACAACTTACTGAGTCGAGCTACCAAGAGGATTTGATGCGTACAGATTTTCTTCCGATTTCGATATAGAATTTTTTTCTGGAAATTCGCAGCTCCATAAAATATATCAGAAAAAAGCTCGCACACGCTGGCCCCTACCACGATTAGAATTGACGACTGATTGAGTCGTTCTGACACGAGACATTGTCAGTAGCACGGGGCTACGGACACACTGCTACCTGTACGCCACTCTGATCATGGTATTTGTCGCTCAGCCTCATAATGCATCGTGAAAGATAATAAAAGTTGTCACTTATGTGAAGAATAACATTTCTTCAGGCAAAAAATTGAATTTTCTGTCTCAGTGTCTTAGTTTACATGAGGATTATATAACACGAGTCATTCAAATGGAAAGGGAATATCAAGTGAATTTAGCGAATCAATTCAGTACCATCGCGGAAGTGATTGCACTGTTACAGTGCTGCCTAATGTTTGTGACGGTGTTGCCAATTCTCAGCTGTGCTAGGAACAGCTCTGTAGCGGTATGATAGGAGAATCCCGTGCTCGTGTCACAGGAGGATGTGGAGAGCAGGCGCTGGTTTGGTTAATATGCAGCGTTTTCTCCTACCAGTTGTGTCAAACATTCAGGTGTATAATCTTCCATCACGATTACAGTTCCCTACCAAATATATACGAATGAAACACTTCCCTTGTTACTTTGTGACAAAAGATTATTTCAGTACAATAAAAAGTCTGTGGAAATCACGTATGCCCACCTGTCACAAAAGTAAGGTAACAAACACTTTGCACCTCGAAATCGATTGCACCTATGTGCAGTCTTGTGACGTTTAAATATGTCGTCTTAACGGCACTAAATAGTGGTCTGTGAATCATTTACCGGCCGTACTCTACCGCATTTCACTGGTTGGAAGGCAAAAAGCTTACTGACAAATTTCACAGAAGGAAAACGGGGACGAAATGTCTCCCACTGGAAGGTCATGTTGTTTTATTTAAATGATTACAAAATCAGGTAAAACGAACAGTGAGGTTGTCAGTGTAAGCACATTACTGTTGTCAGTATGACGATGCACTACCCAGGGCCTGTAATGATAAAGGGCTCGTTTAGGTCAGGCATATTGTATACAGAAGTGGAAGAGAGAGCACCACTAAATTCTAATCCGCATGCATTGCATACACACAGAAATTACTGCTACAGTGTACTTATGGAGCCCAATGAGCGAATTGCGTATTTTCCTGTGAGAAAGAGCACTGGCAAACAGACTTCGCTACATTAGGTTGCTTAATGTGGTGCCACTTTAAGCTAGAATTTATGGTCAGCGACTAAGTGTAAGGACAGTGAGTCGGATGCGGGTTTTGAAACTGTGAAAGACTTTCCTACATTATAGAAGCGAATATTAAATTAGAACTAATATTGCGAAAATTTTGTACTTGGATAGCTTAGAATGAAAATCTTTCTGTTTATTGCAAAGGAAATCAATTGGTTTTCTAAAACATTGTCTGACATACACGACTTGAAACGGGTCATGTCGACCAAATCATATGGAAGAACTGACAGCGACGTGTATCGGAAGGCAGTAAGATCTCTTGCCTTTTGATTTGGCAGTACTCGATAACTATATCTAGGCGCAAGTAAAGAAGAAAGGGAGCTCGTTTTTGTTATCTAGTAACGTCTTCATCATTTACTTTAGTTTTAATGTAATCTACGAGTAATTACTGATGTTTGATATTAACATGAAAAGGATTCTGTAGATAGGGAAAGAACCTGTTCTTGGGAAATTACTTCTATAATGACTAAAAGGCATCAACTGATGTTCAAGTACAGTGTTCCAGCAGCGGTATGAAGAAAATGATAGTAATAATGACGGTAATAATCGAATCATCCGGTAACTTCACACTTCCCAGTGGATTTTCTCGAACTAAGAAATTTGCAGAATTTGTGAAAATTTCAAAATGGCTTCACGTTGAGCCTATGATGCCCAGAAGAGTCTTTACATCCTGCTGACATGAGAGTAGCATAATCTGTGCTGAAAAAGCTTGCTTCTACATTTAATAGACTCGAATTTTTTCCACCGTGACTAATTTTGTAAGCTAAGCACATCATCTGTTACTGCACACTCCTGGGGCTGGGAAATGTGGCCACAATGGTCTGGTGGAACGAACTATCAAAGGTGCAATGCGTGGGTTCAGGCATTTACTTTTAAGTGGCGCAAACAGATTTACTTTACCCCCCTTAACATCAAGAAAAAGACGTTATAATCCAGAATCCGCATTAAATATCACGTTCCTTCATTACCAACTGGGCAGAGCTGGTTTACGTTGGGAAATGACATAGCAGAAGTCTTGGTAAACAGAAATACAGTCGCCAGCAAACTTACTTACACTAGAAAACTTTATTTTATTTGATGAACCGATAGCCATTAAAGGAACAGGCTCTTACTTTACTTGTACGTGATTGAAATAGAGAAATTTATACTGGACTGTGATTCGAATTCGTATCTCCTCTTTCGAGGATCTGAATCTCTCGGGACAGTGCAGTTCAATCATTTCGTTCGTTTTCTCAAGACTGCAATCTTCTCTAGTTCTCCTCCAAAGGCAAGTGTGTGGGTTCGAATCCTGATACAGTACAAAAATATTCATAATTTCATTTCAAGGTCTATCACATGCACACCGGCCTGAGAGTGAAAATTAACATGCATTTTTAATTTCTGTTCATGTGTTACCAACAATCACAATAGGTACCGTTATTTCTGGTCAAACACGCACACATCTTGCTATTGGTGAGTAAACAACTGATACTTAAGCTATATTCGTGGATGCACGGTAGGTGTGCAGTCGATTGCCTCTTAGGCTCAAAAGTTTTTATCCTTATTTTAGATTCAAACACCTAGCAGCTGGTCAGAAAAACCGATACGTAACATTTGATTTTACACAGTAAACAATCCGATTACGTGTTGGGTTCCTATCTCCGTCACAGAACTTCACATCATGCATTTCATCTTTAAATGCATGCACACTTTGTTACTTCAGAATAGAGGTATATCAGACATCTTTCGTGGTTAATTAACAGGGACGGAAGCATCTTGATAGAAGTCCTAGGTTATTACAAATATTGTCGTCTTTTATTTTCAAGTTTAGATTTGGTTACTCGTATTGGCAAAAATTTCGGTAGTTCACGACACTTCATGGCTAGTCATCAATATGATATGACTAGATTCGATTACATTAGATTAATTCTTGTTTCATAGATCATGAATACGATATTTTGTAATGATGTGGAACGTGTCACTTTAATGAAAGATTTATTTACATACCATGATTTAATTTCTTTACAATTTTTTACTCTCTCTCTCATTCTTTTTGATTTTTATCTCTCTCTCTCTGTCACACACACACTCACGCACATTCAACAATCTGGGAGGCACGAAAACGTCTGTGAATGAGTTTCTTAGTTTTGACTACACTTACGATAGCAATATAAAAACAACTATGAGAGTTACTGATTTATGATGCTTACTTTGCAGTCAGTTCTGAGTATTATTAGTAACTATGCTCCAGTCCCTAAACCTAGTAACAAAAATGCGAGTGAGACGCATTACGTATTCCAGGCCGTATCATCCGCGACTTGGAGACACCAGCTATGGTCACTTCCCAGCCCGCTGTAGGATCACATCGGTTCGTCTTCTTCCTGCTGGTATTGTAACTGAGATTTTGCAACAAGGCAATGTATGTTTGGCAACTCTGTGATCGACGAGTTACTTCCTGGTGCGCACGGAGTTAAGCCTCAAAGTTCACTTGATTTTACCTGTCATTTCCATTGAATAATCTGAGTTATTATCGCTTGAGGTGTAACAAAAGATTGTAAATTTACGGTTTTCAGCCCAGGAAAGTCGTTGCACTTGAAAATCGCAACTAATCTCGTCCTTTAAATAGCTGTTTACGAGTTCTAGCCACTACTGGCCATGTAAGGGGAAACCAAAATACACACGTTTACCCTAGCTCTGTGGTTACGTACTAATCTGTGAAGAAGCGTCCGTTATGGTTCGCAGTTCCAGTCTCACTGAGTGTAGCGTTTTTATACCTTCTGTGAAAGAGCTACAAGCAGTCAGATCAAACATCGATAAGGAAGTCACAAGAAAATACTTTCGGCTCATAGTGCAATGGTGAAAAACTTACAATGCTGCACTACAGGTAACGCCTCTTTGCGCTGCTGACAAGCAAATTATGGTTTTCTAGGAATACGTAACTTTGTTTATGAAATGCTACATTAGCATACCTCTTGAGTATGATACAGCATACCAATTAAGCACAGACTCAGTCGAAATCTAAGTGATAAGTGTTTTAGTAATTTGTGCCAATACAGGCACACTAGTGTACAGATACTCAGTTCTATTAAACGAGCGTTTCGTCATAAGGTTATCATGGTTAGTTTTATTTCATTTTTTATAGTACAGTGCATAATTTTTGTAAAGTTCCTTTCAGTGTTGTTAAAACAATAGTAAATGTGGTGTCACCACCAGACACCACACTTGCTAGGTGGTAGCTTTAAATCGGCCGCGGTCCATTAGTACATGTCGGACCCGCGTGTCGCCACTGTGTGATCGCAGACCGAGCGCCACCACAAGGCAGGTCTCGAGATACGGACTAGCACTCGCCCCAGTTGTACGGACGACGTAGCTAGCGATGCACACTGTCGAAGCCTCGCTCATTTGCAGAGCAGATAGTTAGAATAGCCTTCAGCTAAGTCAATGGCTACGACCTAGCAAGGCGCCATTAGTAACATTGCATGTATCTACAGAGTCTCACTTGTATCGTCAAGAGCGATGTACCACAAGTATGGATTAAAGTTAAGTATTCCAGAAGCTACGTACTTATCTTTATAACCTTCATTACGTATCCTGTTTCAGACCTCACGCATCCAGCTTTAGCTTAGCACGTGCCTTTCGGCTTCCTCTCATTGTGTCTAGGCTGTCTTGCCTAGACACAACAATTTTTGGCGACGAGTCGCCGGAAAGGATCTTGTTCTTTCTAATTGCTTACATTTACTTGTGTCATGGCTTCGCCAGATGTACTGTCCGACTTTTATCGCTTGCAGAATCACCAGACGCAGGCGTTATTGGATGCCCTTGGACAGCTCGTTCAGGGTCAACGTGCACTGCAAAACGATGCGGCCGCCGCCGCTTCATCGCTACCGCAGCCACAACATGCAGTTGCACCCCCATTTCGTCGCTTTGAACCAGCTACGGAAACATGGACGGAGTGGTCACGCCAGTTTGGATTTCATCTCGCCGCCTACAGAATTCAAGGTAACGAGCAGCAGCCTCATTTATTGGCGTGTGTAGGGGTGCAAACGTACCATGTGATAGTGAAATTGTTTCCCCGACGCGACGTAGCAACTCTGTCTTACGAAGAAATTTTGTCTGCTTTAGATGCCTATTTCAAGGAAACAGTCAATGTCGTTGCAAAAAGGTATACTTTCTTTCGTACAAAACGTACGGCCAGTCAGACTAATAGGGAGTGGGTTGCAACTTTGCAAGGCCTTACACGGGATTGTGCTTTTGAGTGTAATTGTGGACTCCCTTATTCAGATACTATGGCACGTGATGCAATAGCACAGAACGCTTCTGATGTTCGCATACGGGAACAGATTTTGAAATTCGTCAATCCCTCCCTTCAACAAGTGATAGACATATTGGATAGACAAGACACGCTTGACTTTGCTCAGGAATCATTTGCAACTTCGCCAGCAGTGCGTCACATTAACCGGCCCGCCGGGCGCGCTGCACGGCCCGGTAAACTGCCCTCGCACACGTCCACGCAGCTGCCGCCACGCTGCAAACCAGGTGCGCCGCGCCAGCATACAAATGCAGTGAAATCATGCCCGCGATGTGCTACTAGACATTCGCGTGAAAATTGTCCGTCACGCCAGGCTATTTGTTTTTTCTGTAATAAGAAAGGACATGTTCAAAGTGTTTGCCAGAAAAAGCTCAGATCAGACACTCTTAATCATTCCAGGCCCTTTGCTTCGCGCCGGAATCGAACCAAGGATACTCAGGCTCGTGGACCTTCGCCCATGGACATTCATGTAGTTCATTCCACCCCGTCCAGTGCCACTTTCTCAAACAGTGACTGTGTTCGTCCCACAAATACTGTGCGTCGACGTCGCCGGAAATCGCGTCAAGTCGCAAGTGCTTCTGTACCAGTGTCAGTTCAACTTGCACGAGACAGTCGCTCTTGTCGTTGGCAGGGCAATAAACTTTTTGTAGATTTGGACTTTAATGGCAAGGTCATACCATTCCAGCTCGATACCGGAGCTGCTGTTTGATTGATCAATCACGACACGTACATACAACAGGGCACACCTCCGTTGCGTGCCGCAAATGTTCAGTTAAATAGTTGTTCAGGACACCATATCCCTGTGTTAGGACAGTGCACTCTTCTTGCAACATACAAGGGACAAACAAAAGTTGTGTCATTTTACGTTCTTCGTTCTTCTTCTGCGGTGAACTTGTTTGGTTTAGATTTATTTC
The DNA here is from genome assembly GCF_023864345.2 of Schistocerca serialis cubense. Taxonomy (NCBI): domain Eukaryota; kingdom Metazoa; phylum Arthropoda; class Insecta; order Orthoptera; family Acrididae; genus Schistocerca; species Schistocerca serialis. Next base: position 466,018,782 of record NC_064646.1, on the reverse strand, counting down.
AATTGTTTAACTTGTCTGTTGTAAATCGGGTCCTATCAGTGAATCAGACTGTGCCGGCCGCCAGTGTTTATCGGCTCTGTGAGGAATTTGCAGACATTTTTGCACCGGGCTTAGGTGGCGCTCAGAACTATGAAGCACATTTGGAACTGAAAGTCAACGCGCAACCGAAATTTTTCAGAGCGCGCAATGTTCCTCACGCAGTGCGTGATGAGGTCGCAAGAACATTACACGATTTAGAATCACAAGGTGTGAGTGAATATGCGCAATGCGTCTTCCATTTCAGCTCCGCTTCATCGCATACGCCGTACAGGTGTTCCGTTCGTCTGGACGACGGAATGCGAACGCGCCTTTCGCCAGTTGCAATCGGCATTGCTTTCAAATACTTGCCTTACGCCATTCGATCCCCAGAAACACCTTTTGCTGATGGTAGATGCATCGGGTTTCGGGATCGGTCGCATGATCGCCCTATTGCCTTTGCGTCCAAATTGCTCTCGACTGCGCAAAGAAATTATTCACAGATAGAGAAAGAAGCTTTGGCTCTCGTGTTTGGTGTTACTAAGTTTCACGATTTCATGTATGGTCGTCACTTTACCATCATCACAGACCACAAACCTTTGATGTCGCTTTTTCATCCGAACAAGCCTGTACCTCCGCGTACAGCGCAGAAATTCATTCGCTGGTCTATTTTCCTCTCGCAGTACCGCTACGATATCTTGTATCGGTCCACTGCTAAGCACGGAAACGCCGATGCGTTGTCCCGTTTGCCTGTTGCTGAGGATAGAGCATTCGATTCTTCCGAACTTGCTTGCATGTTCATTGATTCGGATACCGATGAAGTGGTCGAATCGTTTCCGATTGATTTTCGTCTTGTAGCTACAGCCACAGCTGCTGACCCGGTCCTTGCTCCCGTTTTGCGTTTTGTTGCTACGCAATGGCCTTTGTCAAAGTCTCGGATCGAGGATCCGTTTGTTCGTGGATTTTTTGCTCACAAGGAGAGATTTTTGTTCGACGTGGTGTTTTGTTGTTGCGTTCTGATAATGATCAGTCCCGAGTCGTGGTCCCACGTTCGTTACAGTCCTCTGTTTTACGGCTTCTTCACCAAGGGCATTGGAGTATAGTGCGAACGAAACAACTTGCTCGTCAGCACTGTACTTGGTTCGGAATCGATGCTGCGATTACGAATATGTGTTCTTCTTGCATGGCGTGTGCCGAACAACAATCCGCACCGCCGCGGAAAGTCTTTGCATGGCCAAAAGTCACTTCCCCTTGGCAACGCTTGCACATCGATTTTGCTGGTCCATTCTGGAATGCTCGATGGTTGGTTCTGGTAATTTCCTTTTGTTGTCCGGATGTCTTCCACGACATCAACTGCCACCATCCAAGCGTTGTCTGCTATCTTTTGCATTGAAGGTCTTCCGCAGACTATTGTTTCCGACAATGGCCCACAATTCATGTCCGCAGAATTTCAGTCATTCTGCCAGGCCAATGGTATTCAACATCTGACATCTGCGCCGTTTTCGCCTCAGTCAAATGGTGCCGCTGAACGATTGGTCCGGTCTTTCAAGTCATAGATGTTGAAGTTGAAAGAGTCGCATTCTCGGGAGGACGCGTTGTTGCTCTTTTTGTCTTCGTATTGCTCTCAGCCCCAAGACGGTCGCTCGCCGGCTGAGTTGCTCCACGGTCGTCCTCATCGAACCTTGATGTCTTTGCTGCATCCGCCGCATCAGGTTCCTGTGCAGCGGCAGACTCCTGCTTTTGCTCCAGGCGACGTTGTATTCTATCGCAACTTTCGCGGTTCACGGCGTTGGCTCGCAGGGCGCATTCTTCGCTGCCTCGGCCGCGCGATGTATTTGGTTTTGGGGGCCTCTGGTGAGGTGCGTCGGCATCTCAATCAGCTGCGCCTCTGTCGTCGCACGGGTTCTGCCGCTCCCCGTCTGCTTTCAGCGACGGTGCCGTCCGGTCAGCGCCCTGGGGACCCATCTACTGGCTCGCCTCATCCCCAGGTGTTACCGACGCTGCCTTCCATTTTGCCCCATGGCGACGCGCCGCCGCCGCCTCCGCCGCCGCCACCTGTCCTCCAGCCGGCGCCGCCCGCAGTGGACGCTTCGCTGCAGCCGCCAAGCGCCTCCCTGGGTCACGCGCCGCCGATCGCTTCCCGTGACCAGCTGTCCTCCGCCATGGAACTCTTGCCCGCTCCGGACCACATGACGTCTTCGCGCGTCGGGTACCCCGACGCAATGGAGGTCGACCCTTCGTACCCTCCTGTCTCTTTACGGGCGCATACGCCGCATGTTGACGTGCACCCTGGACTAGGTTTTCAGGCGTTTCCTAGCTCCCCTCGGACCGAATGGCCGGGTGCGGGTGGCACAGCCTCGCCTGTTGTTAGGCTCCCCACCTCATCGCATACGTCAACATGGGGTCCTCCCCACGGCGGGCGGAAGCCTTATAACACGACCGTTCGCCGATTTGCGGGGGAGGAATGTGGTGTCACCGCCAGACACCACACTTGCTAGGTGGTAGCTTTAAATCGGCCGCGTGTCGCCACTGTGTGATCGCAGACCGAGCGCCACCACAAGGCAGGTCTCGAGATACGGAATAGCACTCGCCCCAGTTGTACGGACGACTTTGCTAGCGACTACATGGACGAAGTATTGCTCATTAGCCGAGCCAATAGTTAGAATAGCCTTCAGCTAAGTCAATGGCTACGACCTAGCAAGGCGCCATTAGTAACATTGCATGTATCTAAAGAGTCTCACTTGCATCGCCACAATCTCCAGATGTACCAAAAGGATGGATTAAAGTTAAGTATTCCCGAAGCTACGTACTTTTCTTTATAGCCTTCATTACGTATCCTGTTTCAGACCTCACGCATCCGGCTTTAGCTTAGCGCGTGCCTTTCGGCTTCCTCTCATTGTGTCTAGGCTGTCTTGCCTAGACACAGCAGTAAACATGAGAGAGAAATTAATCATCAACGATATATGCGAATTCTCTGATGTTCTTTATAACAGTCTGACAATGCACATGCAGTTTATTGATTACATGCATGTAGAAAACTTGTTCTGAGTTAAAGCTGTCAAACAAGGTTCGAAGAAGAATAAAATGCCACAACCACTCGACAGCTAATGTAGAAAATTCTTTTCTGACGTATTTTGCCACGATGCGCTCTCCCCACACATAATACAAAAGTTTTGAGATGCATCTGCTGCCTGGCAATCTATTATACCTGAAGAGAACAAAATGTCGCAGAAGTTAGCCCTTTTTCCACATGCGACTATTTTGGGTTGAGAAGTGAAGGGAATTATGTTCAAAGTTCCATTAGATCGACAACTTCAGCAGACAGAAGAACTGCGTTTAAAAAAATGTAGCAGTCAATGTATCGAACTCGCGACATCTTATCTACGGTGCGCAACATTTACCATTACACTACTAGCTGACACGTAGCTACAGCAGCTCCCGAAGCCAATAACAATTCCTTCAGGAAACCCGCATTCCACAGTGATGTGAGATATAGCATATGGCCGGATCTAGACTTCTGAGAGACAGACAGGCATAGTTTTTCTTTTGCACTGCATGACATTTTCAAGAAACAGGTAGCGTAAGAGAGTAGCTCAAGTGGAAAGGAACACTTCTTATTTAAATTTCTGCGTCCTACACTGTAGGCCGTTCTGTGTAGGAGGCAGTTACGTTATTTTATTTCGGTGATTAAAAAATAGTGTTGAATGTATGCACTGGGTAGCTGTGGCAGCTAGTTCATGGCGATTCAGTCAACCAAGTAAATGAATGTACTAAACATGCTGCAAACCACTGCAGGGAGCCTCTGTGTCAGAATTCTGATCCAGTGTGAGGAACTGAGTAGAGGATTCGGTGGTCTGTTGGATTGGTAATAGTTTCGTATACTTATGCTCTGGGTTCGATTCTAACTTCTGCTTATAATTTTTGATAGGGAGAGACAGATTCTATTCTCTTCTGGCTACGCCAAGTGAAGAAGTTGTAATGGCAATGTGGTCTGAAATTCACATTAATCATGATATTCCTTCTCTACCAAGTAGACGTTAGGTTGAACCACAATAAACTCAGGTGTGGCGACATGTAAAAACTCTGTTACCAGTAGCCTTTATTATACTAGTTATTTAGTTCTAGTGACGAAACAAACGCTATGTAGGGTCACAGACGGCTTATTCCATCTTCTATTTGAGTTTCTGTATGTCGATAAAATTGGTTCTGAACTGGGAATGCAACTCAGACCACCCTCAACGCGGAATTTGATCCCTTCGTGACAATGCAGCTCGACTACAATTTGTTGTTTGTTCAAAACTACAGATTCTTCAACATCTCCACATATTGTGCGTGAATGGGTTAGAATCCTGGCCCAGTACTATAGTTTTCATTATGTATTATCAAGCTCTAGCATGATAACACCTATATGCTGGTGGATAATAATTTTGATTTTTAATGTGCAGGGTGATTCAAAAAGAATACCACAACTTTAAAAATGTGTATTTAATGAAAGAAACATAATATAACCTTCTGTTATACATCATTACAAAGAGTATTTAAAAAGGTTTTTTTTCACTCAAAAACAAGTTCAGAGATGTTCAATATGGCCCCCTCCAGACACACGAGCAATATCAACCCGATACTCCAACTCGTTCCACACTCTCTGTAGCATATCAGGCGTAACAGTTTGGATAGCTGCTGTTATTTCTCGTTTCAAATCATCAATGGTGGCTGGGAGAGGTGGCCGAAACACCATATCCTTAACATACCCCCATAAGAAAAAATCGCAGGCAGTAAGATCAGGGCTTCTTGGAGGCCAGTGATGAAGTGCCCTGTCACGGGCTGCCTGGCGGCCGATCCATCGCCTCGGGTGGTTGACGTTCAATTCAGACGATAAGGTTTCATAACTAACCTTTTTCGTAGGACTCTCCATACAGTTGATTGTGGAATTTGCAGCTCTCTGCTAGCTCTGCGAGTCGATTTTCCTGGGCTGCGAACAAATGCTTGCTGGATGCGTGCTACATTTTCATCACTCGTTCTCGGCCGTCCAGAGCTTTTCCCTTTGCACAAACACCCATTCTCTGTAAACTGTTTATACCAACGTTTAATACACCACCTATCAGGAGGTTTAACACCATACTTCGTTCGAAATCCACGCTGAACAACTGTCGTCGATTCACTTCTGCCGTACTCAATAACACAAAAAGCTTTCTGTTGAGCGGTCGCCATCTTAGCATCAACTGATGCTGACGCCTAGTCAACAGCGCCTCAAGCGAACAAATGTACAACTAAATGAAATTTTATAGCTCCCTTAATTCGCCGACAGCTAGTGCTTAGCTCTGCGTTTTGTCGTTGCAGAGTTTTAAATTCCTAAAGTTGTGGTATTCTTTTTGAATCACCCTGTAGTTTCATTCGTTGTCAACACTAACGATATCTGACGTTTTTGACTGCTAGTGAAACGCAGAACTATTTGCGAGATCACTGTAAGCTCAAGGATGCTGTTGGAGAAAAATTCTGTAGCTGACGTCTCTTTGTGTGTAGTCAACAACGATATGTGTGGTGTTCGATTCCCAGTCAGCACTGAACGCTTCGTCATATTATTTCTGGTTCAAACATGCTCACATATCGCTGCTGGTGTAACAAACCCATATTTAACATTCGTTTTCTCTAGACTATAACAGCGATAGTGTCGGGTTGGAGTCCTGGGAAGGAAAAAATTAGTGTTTCGTCTCGTCATTTCAGTTAAAACATCTAGCTACTGCCGAGAAAATCCGATATGCACAGTTGATTGTGCTTCGATAAAAATCTGAATAGGTTCTGTGTTCGAATCCCTGTCCAACACATAGCTTTACCTCACTGCATTTCAAGTAAGTTACTTGTTAAGAAGCAATATTTAACATCTCTCGTAGTTCGTTAACAGGGACAATGGATGCTTGGTAGGGATTCCCGTCTGTTAAAATTGTTTACGCTATGTAATTTAAAGTTGATACTTGGTAACCGAAACTGTCTAAAATCGAGGTATATCACTCTCTGTATGCATAGTCAGGAATGACTGTTAATTTCTATCAGTCACGAAATCTTTGTTTAGTCTGCATGACCTGGGTTTGAATCCATGTGCAGAACGAGACGGTTCGTCGTGTCATTGGAAGTTCATACATATTCTCAACTAGCTGCTCGTGAATAACTTACATTTTTAATGTTATTGTGTGTTAAAGAATAAGTACGTTATGTTACTTTGAAGAGGAAATCATGAATACGACGAACTTACTACGGGCATTACCTATATGACGTAATAATGAGTGGTAACATTTCAGGTATGTCATTTATTGTAATAAATGTGAGCTTTCAAGCCTTAACGGGGTCTTGTCTGTGATAAAGTGTTCCCTGATATTTGCAGTATTGTGGTATAACTTTACATCTTGAGTTATTGCGATACAGAGCAGTGTTTTCTAGTGGTGACTTGTTGGAACCATTTTCAGTAGTCAAACGACTGTACTGAGGAGCAATTAGAGGACCTGCTAGACAGCTGCTTTATGTGGGTTGCATGCGAATCAGGTGAAATGCAATTCAGGTCGTTCGGATACTTTTGAGCATGACTTTACATAATGATGTCCCCCTGAAACGATACCTGAACATGTGGTTTTTGCACCACGGGCGCTCCAGTACACTTTCACTTACGAATGCGCCGGCTTCTAGCTCGGACACGTGGTGCACTTCTGGAACGCCCTGTATGCATGATGGTAGCTGCCTGTGACACAGTGAAGGAACGGTGCTACTGTGGTATGAGGACCGCGACACTCAGCTCAGGTTGATGTATCGCCCCCAAATTCGCATGATCCGAACCCAGTGGAGCGCAGCTGCGTCGCCGTCGTGCGCCAGCCCCACGCCCGTAAACCACAGGGCAGTCATTTGTGTGAACTGCGCGTTGACGTCTCTTCAGCTAAGCACCGCAACCTCTTATTCTAGGAGCAACATTTCAAATGGACTATCTGTACCTGCCACAGAAATATCAACTGCATAGATGCTGGCCGCTCACCAGTTTGCTTACTGGACTTGAACCAGTGATACAACAACGAGGGATTGCTTGCCCCACGATGCAGGACTGCGACGAGGACGGCGCGGCAGATAATCACACAGAGGATCGAAGCGCGTGCTTTGATGTGCCCGGCTCATTGTCCCATGCGAACAAACTGTACGGAACACTGGTCAATGCGCTCGCCGGCCGTCTGTCGCGCGGAACACCCGTCAGCTGTGTGCGGCGCACCCTGGTGCTCGTTACGGCGGTCGTGCTGCTGCCCGCCTCCGAATGCTTCGGCTGCTTGTTACTTGTAACAGTTACAGCAACAGCTGCGTAGCGACTGATTTATTACGGGACACGTTTTTCTTAATGTTGTAGCAAATTAAGAGCGAGTGCCTAAATTTATCATAAAAAATTTATTTAAATCTAATCGATGTTATCTGGAATTTTATTGAAGTATCACAGGTAATGTCCTACGTATGTACGTAATGTTTTTGGAATTACCAATGCGCTTATTCACTGGCACTGAAGTTCAGCGGAAGAGCTCTTCTGCTGCTAAGTTCGTCGTAGGTTTTAACTCCAAAAGAAATGAGACTTCTCTTAATAGAACGTTCGCCGGCCGCGGTTCTAGGCGCTTCAGTCCGGAACCACGCGACTGCTACGGTCGCAGGTTCGAATCCTGCCTCGGGCATGGATGTGTGTGATGTTCTTATGTTAGTTCGGTTTAAGCAGTTCTAAGTTCTAGGGGACTGATGACCTCAGATGTTAAGTCCCATAGCGCTCAGAGCCATTTGAATAGAACGTTCGCAACTTGTCTAGGCACTGACACCAGTCTAGATTGAAACCTGTTGGTATCAACCGTCCAAGGAAAGCCTCAAAAAGGAGGAAAATAATTTTGTAGTGAGTAAAAATTCTCCCAGGGAAGTTCTGACCGTGCGCAGATTAGAGTATATGGTACCAAAATCCATCCATCCGAACGTGTGTTCCGACGTCGGGGTTTATATACACTGTATCACTTGAAATAAAATCGTAGTTAACTATCTACAGTATGAAGCACAGCTACCCGAGCTGGAAGGCGTGCCGGTCCCCGGCACGAATCCACCCGCTGGATCTGTGTCGAAGTCCGGTGAGCCGGCCAGCTTGTGGAATGGTTTTTGAGGCGGTTTTCCATCTACCTCGGTGAATGCGGGCTGGTTCTCCATATTCCGCCAGGGTTACACTCTGTCGGCGATTGCTGCGCAAACACTTTCTCCACGTACGCATATACACCATAATTACTCTACCACGCAAACATTTGGGGATGCACTCTAGTATGAGACGTTCCCTCGGGGGAGGAGGGGGAGGGGAGTTAACTGGGGGCCGAACCACACAACCACAACAATCCTAGGTTCGATGTGGGGCGACGGTGGGGTGGGTGGACTGCTGTGGCCTGTTGTCCCCGGTTTAATACATACATACATACATAAGTAACTTTCTGAATTAAAGAGTGATGTATTTTTTTATACTCTTCTAATGCTGCAGCCAACGGCCTTGCCGCAGTGGTAACACCGGTTCCCGTCAGATCACCGCACTGGGCTAGCACTTGGTTGGGTGACCATCCGGTGTGTCGAGCACTGTTGGCAAGCGGGGTGCACTCGGCCCTTGTGAGGCAAACTGAGGAACTACTTGGTTGAGAAGCAGCGGCTGCGGTCTCGTAAACTGAGAAATGGCTGGGAGACCGGTGTGCCGAGCACATGCCCCTCCTCATCCGCATCCCGTGACGCCTAATGACACGGCGGCCGGTCGGTACCGTTGGCCCTTCCAAGGCCTGTTCGGACGGAGTTAAGCTTAGTTTTTAGTTTTAGTTCGTCTTATGCTGCAGGAATTAGCATTCACATTTAAATTATTTCAATTAGAAAATTTACAGCACGACTGGCTGTCAACAATTCCATTATAGTTTATTCGCAAAGTCCCGAGACAAGCGCTAAGCGGCGAAGCGTGGTGTCCCAGAAATAAATAGATACGATCCCAACGCTTAGGTTCCCACCAAGGTCTTCGGGACGCTGGAGCTGGCAATAGCGTCCTGTTTGTCCGCAGTTAGGGTGCCGCACATGCCTACTACCAGCTTGTCTGAGAATTGGCCGAAGGGAACCGCGACTCTTACTGGACAAGAACTCGAATGCGCGTTCCACTGTCTAGGAGAAGAGAACGAAAAGCTTCCATTTCTCAAAAAAAAAAAAAAAAAAAAAAAAGAAAAAAAAAACCTCTCTGAGCACTATGGGACTTAACATCTGAAGTCATCAGTCCCCTAGATCTTAGAACTACTTAAACATAACTAACCTAAGGACATCAAACACATCCATGCCCGAGACAGAATTCGAACCTGCGGTTCCGGACTGAAGCGCCTAGAACCGCTTGGCCACCGCGGCCGGCTCCATTTCTCATTCCAATGTAAACATTCGCAGCTCACAAACGGAAGAAACATTGTAGATGTGATGTTACAGTATCCTTTTACTGCGAACACTGCATTTGTTTTATTTTTTATTTTACATATGCACGGTGTTCAAAAAATAAGTGTCGAGTACTATCAGAGATTGTAGTATTCATAGAAACAAGAAAAATAATTCCAAGAAACATGGGTCCGGAAACGCATAGTTTCCGACTTAGCCACGTTTTTATAGGAAGATGTGCGCTACGCTTGGTTGCGAATATTAGCACAGGCGTTGCATTGGCACTCCGTCAAATGTGTCGCCACGGTATTATGATGTCTTACTCACAGTACTCTACCTACCATTAGGTGGTTTGCTGTCAGTTGTGTGGTTCGAATCGTTAGTTTTCGTCGTGTTTGTGGGTCTCGTTCTACAGTACTTCAAAAATAGTTCAAATGGCTCTGAGCACTATGGGACTTAACATCTGAGGTCATCAGTCCCCTAGAACTTAGAACTACTTAAACCTAACAAACCTAAGGACATCACACACATCCATGCCCGAGGCAGGATTCGAGCCTGCGACCGTAGCGGTCGCCCGGTGCCAGACTGTAGCGCCTAGAACCGCACGGCCACTCCGGCCGGCTACAGTACTTCCAACCCTGGGTACGTGTCATGGTGTCATACGTTCTTCCAAACGCACATTCACTAATTTGTTTACTGTTGTTGCACTGTTCGTACATATAAATTGTGTAGTAGTCTTACATGTTCTCTCTCCCACCACTTGTTAGCAATGGAAGCCTACTACTCGACAAACGAAATGGTGTATATGATATCCTGCTATGGTTTAGCAACTGGACGTAGCCTGTGAGCGTCTGGCCACTACGTTGGAAGATATACACAGCGCAGAGTGGCTTCTGATAAGCTGTTGGGCAGACCTCTCCATCGTCTGAAGGACACAGGTACCGTTGCACCTCGGAAGTCTGACAGTGGAAGACGCTGCACGGGCCTGACATGGAGGAGCGTGTGTTACGTTCGATGGAACGACGATTAGCAGCAGCAGAAGCCGTGTATCACTCTTTTATCGGGGGGGCGGGGGGGGGGGAGGGTACTTCACGAACAGTTGCTGTACCCATACCATCTACAGCGCATTCAGGCCCTAAGGCCACAGGATCATCCTGGTAGACGGCGGTTCTGCCAATGGCTGTTGCAGAAGTTTGCCACAGGGCCACTGTTTACAGCCAAGATTTTATTTACCGGTGAGGCAGGGTTCACAAATGATGCTGTTGTGAATTTCCATAACCAGCATGTATGGGCAGATGTAAATCTCCAAGCAATTCAGGAAAGAGGGCATCAACACCGATTCACAGTCAACGTACGGGCAGTCATATTTGGCGGTAGATTACCACAATTCTGCTACCACAGAGGTTAACTGGGTCGCATTATCCGGACTTTCTCATTAATGTATTGCTTACCTTGCTGGAGGCTGTGCCATTGCACCAACGAATACAAATGTAGTTCATGCACGATGGCGCACCAGCACACTTCCGTCACAATGTGCAGACATTTCAGGACTGCTGGATAGGTCGGGGAGGGGGAAGAGGCATATCGTGGCCTGCTCGTTTCTCAGACCTCAATCTCCTAGGCTCTCAGTTATGCCAAGACTTGAAGCAATGGTTTACACCACGTCAAACAACGATGTACGGGCACTACAGGGCCGCTTGTTCATAGAGTACAACAACAGCCACCGGGTGTACTCCGAAGGGTGCGTCATTCGTTACGCCAGAGGGAAGAGGGGTGTTCTGTCGTGAATGGACCCCACGTTGGACACCTCCCGTAAACACGCGTTTACTGCGAACTGTATGCGTTCCCAGACCCATGTTTATTGTTTTTCTTGTTTCCATGAGTACTGCTACCTCTCAAAGTATTCGACACTTTTTTTCGAACACCCTCTGTATACATTTTGAGTCATCAGTCTTTCGACTGATTTGATGCAGCCAGCCACGAATTCTTCTCTTGCGCCCAGCCCACCGCTTCTACTCAGTGCAGCACTTACATCCTATTGTAAAGCGACTGAAAGACTAAGCGTTGTCACGGAAGAGGTCGTCACACTACCTTAGTTACAGACTCGTATGATTTGATTAATATTTCTTGCCTGTTTGATTACACGTTTATGCAGGGTATAAGAAAAACGCACGGCACAAATTGTAGGACACTTTCTCAGACGTAGATGAAGAAATTGTGTTATTTGAACAGGGGTCTGTAAATTTACACACTCGGTACGTATGGGTAGACGTTAATCGTCACGCAGCTCCTGAAGCAAATCATCAACAACGGTTTCTTGTCAATGTCTGGTCCGGCAGATTTGGTGAATGTTCGGTAGGGCTTCACGGGCAAAGTTACCGTAATTTAGTAGAGAATGTTCTACATGATCTGTTGGCAGATTTGCCTTTAGCTGTGCAACAAAGCATGTACCTGCAGTCATGGACAGAGCGGCTGGTCCCGGCGGAGGTTCGAGTCCTCCCTCGGGCATGGGTGTGTGCGTTTGTACTTAGGATAATTTAGGTTAAGTAGTGTGTAAGCTTAGGGACTGATGACCTTAGCAGTCCCATAAGATTTCACACGCATTTGAAGATTTGAACAAAGCATGTACCTTATGTACGTTGAGACACCTCCTCATTTTAGTGTTAATGTCCGTAGGCTATTAAATAATAGATTCGGTGACAGATGGAGAGAATGTTCTACATGATCTGTTGGCAGAAGTGCCTTTAGCTGTGCAACAAAGCATGTACCTTACGTACGTTGAGACACATCCTCATTTTAGTGTTAATGTCCGTCGACTTTTAAATAACAAATTCGTTGACGGATGAAGAGGTACAGATGGACTAACTTCCTGGCCTGCACACTCTCCGACTTTTATTTGTCGGGGCATTTGAAAGCTCGTGTGTTTCGAACTCCAATACTAGATGTTCAGTGTCTCCGTGCCCATATTGTGGAAAGCTGCGAAATCAAATATGTCCTGTGATTCGTGCCGCACGTTTTGTTACACCCTGTATATTCCGACGTAAAGCTTGTAAATAAAATGTGTTGTAGATGTGTTAGAACAAGGATAAAGCTGCTCGAAGGGATAAAGTGGTGAAAATGACGCAGGTAGAAGCTCTGAAATGCAGCGACGGCCACGTACAGAAGCTGAACTTTTGTTACAAGTGCTGAAGACGCCGCTCTCTTGATGATGTTAAATGTTTTGGTAGTAATATAGTACCAGATTGTTGGCAGTGAAGTTGATAATGGTTCAAATGGCTCTAAGCACTATGGGACTTAACATCTGAGGTCATCAGTCCCCTAGACTTAGAACTACGTAAACCTAACTAACCTAAAGACATCACACACATCCATGCCCGAGGCAGGATTCGAACCTGCGACCGTAGCAGCAGCGCGGTTCCGGACTGTAGCGCCTAGAACCGCTCGGCTACAAAGGCCGACAGTGAAGTTGATACTTTGCTCCTACAATGATCATAGTTGACCTGAGGTACTGAACCATTACTGAAACTGCGAACACCTAAGGGTAAGTTAAATTCTGCGGATTTTGTTATATAAGATCGTACCGACGAATTTGTGATCCTGTCTGTGAATTTAAGAAACGATCGACTATCAGAGAACAGTATTTTTGTAGCTTGATGTCGAAGTTAGATCGAATAACCACAATTTGCTGTGGTAAATCATTGGGACCAGTAGTATAGACAGAAACAAAGGTCTGAAGAGGTTGAGAATTGCTAAGATTTTAATATCAGACGGGCTTAAAGTGGCGGTGGCGATCTTTTTCTTTGAATAGCTCAAATGAAAAGAATAAAATAAAAGACTGGTTTATATTTTTTTTGAAGTTGGATCTAGTCAAAGCCGCGCGGGATTAGCCGAACGGTCTACGGCGCTGCAGTCATGGACTGTAAGGCTGGTCCCGGTGGAGGTTCGAGTCCTCCCTCAGGCGTGGGTGTGTGTGTTTGTCCTTAGGATAATTTAGGTTAAGTAGTGTGTAAGCTAAGGGACTGATGACCTTAGCAGTTAAGTCCCATAAGATTTCACATACATCTAGTCAAAATATAGTTTTCAATATACCCACTCTACTAACATTACAATGAAAGACGAGGTAATATAAAAGAAAGGTACAGAAAATTAGGAAATCTCAAAAACTTTAAAAAAGAGCATTTAGAAAAACGAGTGAAATAATTACGTATGTTTCGTTCGATATCCTCAATTGCTAGAAAATGACCGTCTTTCAAACGGTAGTATCTTTGACTGAAGCGCTGTTAGATCTTTGTCCTATTACTGTGTGTGCAGGAACAAATGAAGGAGATTCATCTGAATTTCAAAAAGGTTTACTGCATGAAATTAAATATTTTATTCCAATAAAAATTACTCATGATAACTTACGAGTCGTATATCGTCTGAAAAGGGTGGGAATACATGTGATCGTCTGAGGAATTATGATATAGCAGTAAAGGTTAGGGATTGCTTGAATAGTATCGTAGTACACTGGCAAATATTATAACTCAAGTAAAGCAGACGATATTGTAAATCATGCCGATTTGTATATGAATCCGTCCTTAGGAATACTGGTATTGAGTAATTGCCTATTAAACATAGAAGCGGCTCTTTTTGTCAAGAGAAATGTATTAATAGATTTTTGTAACCGATAGCTCTAGTCCCTTAAAGGCGTGAAGCACCGGGGGCTAGAAAGTAGTTACACTATTTACACAATTATTTGTTGAACGTATTTTGAACTCTGCCTTCCCCAACGGTCTTACTCTCTAGAGTCCCCTCTAGTACCACGAAAGATATTTGTTTATGTCTCAACATAGATCCCACCATCCTATCCCTTTCTTTCTGTCAGTGTTTTCCATATGGTCCTTCCTTCACCGATATTGTGAAGAACCTCGTAATTCCTTAACAGTTCAGATAATTTTCAAAATCCTTCTATGGCACCACATTTCAAACACTTCGATTTTCTTCTTTTCCACGATTCATTTGCATACAAGCCTGTGCTCCAAACGTAAATTCACAGAAAGTTATTCCTCAAATGATGGACTGCGTCTGATAATAGTAGACTGCTTTAGGCTAGTAACGTCTTCTTTGCCTGTGCTAGTCTACATTTTATGCCCTCCTCGCTTTCTCTGGAATGTGTTATTTTTCTTGCTATGGGAGCATATACAAGGCGTACCTCCAAAGAGTCGCGAGCCACATTTTCTTTGGTGTTTCGGCATATATCTCCAATTTCGTTTTTGCAGTGGGCAGCTGTAATCAGCCCAGACAAATACTGCTCATCACGTCTTTCAACGGAAAGCGTCACTTTGTTTCCCATTACAAACGAAATGATTTTTAAAGTGCAATTTTACGTGCCCGTTCGATGAGCTATACCAACTTGGTCTAGCGCAGTATCCGAATTATCTGTGTGTGTTAACAGGAACAGAAGGAAGAAGGAGCTTAACGACGAGGTTTTCAGGGTATTAGCAGGTGAAGTACAACTCCTGCAGCGATAGCATCGCCCTGGCCCACGCACACTGCTACCTCCATGCTGAAGCGCGCTGATCAGTAAAACGGATATGGTACTAGGTTAACTTGGTACCGCTCTTCGAATAAACATGTGAAATTTCACTTTAAAAATCATTTTGTTTGTAGTGGAAAACAAAGTGAAGCTCTTCATCGATACTGGGCGCCAGATGGAAGACGTGACGAACACCATTTGTTTGGGCTGACTCCATCCACACAGTGAAATGACATAGTTGCGAATATCTGGATAAACACGAGAGCAAATGTGACTGACGATTCTTCAGGGAGACTCCTGGTATAAATTGGAATGTGCCTTATCCATATTATAAAGCAGTATGCTATACAAATGTGGTGTAGGATCTGGCACTTGTACATTTATCGGTACTATAGCTTGTACTTTCAGTTTTCTGCCACTAACATATATTTTTAGTGGATTATTGACATTTTTGGTTGCTAATATGTGGATTTTGTTTCGTTTCGTAATTAGATATTGTAATTGGCCGAATTAATAACTTACAAGAATACGCAATATGGGAAGTGAATTGTTTAATTCCTGTAAATTCTCAACTCTTAAACGGTGACTTTGTATGGAAACTAGAGGTGAACATCGATTTAAGTTGATGTAAAATCCCTGTACTCATGGATCGAACTCCATGATTACTCATATAGACAAAAATATGAATATAATAAACGAAATGAGTCCAAAAAACTGAATTTTCGTAATCGCGGATCTAGAAAGTCTAGAAACACCGAACCAACACGATTTTATTCGTCCATAGCATAGGAAATATTACGTTCTAGAGTATGACTTGAGCTGGTAATTGATCGATGTTTTCGGAAACTAAGCTGACTTTATTGGAGAACATATTTGTTCCAGACAGATCATTATGTTTAAGCTAAGAGTACGTTGTAGTATTTGTTACGGCGTAAAGTCAGCGTTGGTACGCCAGTCGAGAACGACAGGGTAGAGACGGCTGTGAGAAGAGGCCAGCCAATCGCACACTGACCGACCTCCCTCCAGGACGACAACGCGACAGCAGAGGCCCCTGGGTGGACTTAAGTTGGGGTTGGGTTGTTTTGGGGAAGGAGACCAGACAGCGAGGTCATCAGTCTCATTGGATCAGGGAAGGTCGGGGAAGGAAGTCAGCCGTGCCCTTTCAAAGGAACCATCCCGGCATTTGCCTGGAACGATTTAGGGAAATCACAGAAAACCTAAATCAGGATGGCCGGACGCGGGATTGAACCGTCGTCCTCCCGAATGCGAGTCCAGTGTCTAGCCGCTGCGCCACCTCGCTCGGTGAGAGGACTTAAGTGCCGCGACCAACTGGTGGATCCCGCTTCCATAGCAACTTTAAAGTTAGCCACTTCATTAGCCGATGCATCGTGGCCTCTATCCTTAGTACTCTCTACGTAGCATAGACTTGTATATTCTGAAGAAGACTGTTTATTTGGTATGACGCCCTTTGCTTGCGACACATCTGTCAATGTTAATTGTAGATGTCTTGTTTTAATAAAACTCATTAATACGAGTTGTTTGATAGTTTGTCCAGCGAAACGAGTATGCAGGATTCCTAGACACAGTAACATGGCGACGAAGATGTCCGAATAACATAGCGACAACCTGTTAACGTTTTAATCCCAAGCCGTCAGCTGCCACCGATTGTCTCTGTTTTGTTTTGTCATGGCTTTTGTATTTTGCTGGCGCCTTAATTCTACCTTGTCTTTCCATTGCAGGGGTGATTTTACATCTTTTAAGAGTGTCTCTTATAGTGCTTCTGCTGTTCGGTGTTTTCAGGTGGGCGTTGCAGAAATTTTCTTTGCTTGTGTGCTTATTTTTATAGCTTGCATTGTCTGTTTATTGCATTCCACTATTCCAAAATTCGCAACCCACCTTTCCCTCCCTCCTGCTCAGTTGCCTCAGCTGCAAGCGATAAATGCATCACAGCTAACACAGATGTTCCACTTTCAGAGGCAGCACATTGCAACCCATCTAAACATAGTACAGCAGTTACTGGCAAACCAAGCGAGAAACACGGTGCAACATTCAACTACCGTAGCTCCGAGTGCCATACCGCTTTTTCGCCAGTTTAACGAAAAAGAAGAAGAGTGGCTCGAGTGGTTGCAACAGTATGAAGCCCACATAATTGCTCACAACGTATCAGGTACTAAGAAGTTACATTACTTGTTGTCAACGGTAAGAAGGCAGTCTTTCACCTCATTCAGAAATTGTTCCCAAACGCCACTCAGAATGAACTTTCCTATGATCAGGTTGTAGGTTCTCTAACTAACTACACTACTGGCCATTAAAAATGCTACACCACGAAGATGACGTCCTACAGACGCGAAATTTAACCGACAGGAAGAAGATGCTGTGATATGCAAATGATTAGCTTTTTAGAGCACATTGGAAGCGTGTATTCGTCATCGGCATACTGGCCTATCACCCGGCATGATGGTATGGGATGCCATTGGTTAGACGTCTCGGTCACCTCTTGTTCGCATTGACGGCACTTTGAACAGCGGACGTTATGTTTCAGATGTGATACGACCCGTGGCTCTACCCTTCATTCGATCCCTGCGAAACCCTACATTTCAGCAGGATAATGCACGACCGCATGTTGCAGGTCCTGTACGGGCCTTTCTGGATACAGAAAATGTTTGAATGCTGGCCTGGCCAGCACATTCTCCAGATCTCTCACCAAATGAAAACGTCCGGTCAAAGGTGGCCGAGCAACTGGTGCGTCCCAATACGCCAGTCACTACTCACCCAGATTGCGTGAAAATGTAATCATATGTCAGTTCTAGTATAATATATTTGTCCAATGAATACCCGTTCATCATCTGCATTTCTTCTTGGTGTAGCAATTTTAATGGCCAGTAGTGTAGTTACCAAAGATCAGAACAAACTTATGACGAGAGGGTTACAGCTTTTCAAGCTATCACAAGGAAATTCAAGTTAAAATGTGCTTGTGGTGCTTTATATTCAAATGTTATGTTGCGTGATGCGATCGTGTACAGTGTAACTGGTCTCAACCTTACTGAAAAGATTTTGAATCAGTCAGAATCATCCTTTCATCACGTAGTACCAATTCTAGATCAGTGTGATTCAGTTGCCGTAGCGGTCGATAAATTTGAGCAGCCACCAGTTTGTCAGGTGGAGTCGTCCGTTGCTCACGACCGGACCAGCAGGCAGCAACAGCACGCGTGCGCCAAGCCACGTAAACAGTTCTCTGAAAAGGCGGGTACGTCAGTGAACAGAATTAAGTCGTGCCGCCGTTGCTATTCATGGCACGAACGCCAAGACTGCGAGTCCAGACAAACAGTGTTTCGTTTGTGGCAAGAATGATCATGTACAATCCGTATGTTTACAATGCAACAAACATAAGAATTCTGTCTACTCAAAGAAATCTAGTCACAAGGCTCATGTAGTCAATGGAGTGTATTCAAAGTCTGCTGTAGGCATTCGGGAAACTAGCGAGTGGCTGTTCTTCAGTCTACGCCAGTCCAACAAACTTTTTGTTCATTTGCATCTTAGTAGAAAACGTGTGAAATTTCAGTTGGACACAGGTGCCTCTCTTACATTGCTGGATGGTAACACATACGAACGGTTAGGCTCCCCACAATTGTCTAAAAGTAGCACACACCTGACGGCTTGTAATGGACAAGTCATTCCCGTTCTCGGAAAATGTACTTTGCCTGCCATGTATCGCTTGCACATGTGAACTGTGACTTTCACTGTGCTACACTCACGCGATTGTGAAAACATATTTGACTTTGATTAGTTTGATTTGTTTGGCTTCCAAATTCAGGACAATGTGTTGTCAGTGACCGAATTCAGTGCCAAAGACAGTGCAGCTAGCATGCTGAAAGAATTCCCTGAACTCTTTTCTGAAGGTTTAGGCAAGGCTAACATTTTTGTTGCACATATTACTATGAAATACAATGGTATGCCGACATTTTGCCAGGCCAGAACTGTTCCCATTGTACTATGGGACAATGTGGGAGCTGAACTTAAGGAATTGCAAGATAGCAAATATATTGCTCCCATACAAGCTAGTCAATGGGCAAGTCCATTGGTTCCGCTCTCCTAACCTTCAGGCCGCATTCGCCTCTGTGTTGCCATTAAGTCCACCCACAAGTTGTGATTAATAGTTATCCATTGACACGGCCAGAGGATCTCACGGACAGATTAGGCGCTGGTCGCTACTTTTCAAAAACTGATTTGCGTGACGCATATCTTCAAATATCACTAGATGAAGAATCTCAAACCGTGTGTGTTGTGAACACTCATTTGGGTTTGTTTAAATATTTGCGTTTGCCTTTTGGCAGTGCTTCCGCACCTGCCATTTATTTGGAAAAGCTGACTGCACAACTTCCAACCTGTTCAAACTATATGGACGATATTGTCGTAGCAGGTCGTCCACCTGATGAACACGTTGCAAATTTGCGTGGTTTGTTTCATGTGTTATCTGATGCAGGACTAAAGTGTAGACTGGTCAAGTACGATTTTTTTAAACGTAAG
The DNA here is from genome assembly GCF_023864345.2 of Schistocerca serialis cubense. Taxonomy (NCBI): domain Eukaryota; kingdom Metazoa; phylum Arthropoda; class Insecta; order Orthoptera; family Acrididae; genus Schistocerca; species Schistocerca serialis. Next base: position 465,999,296 of record NC_064646.1, on the reverse strand, counting down.
TTACATTATCCCGATCATGCCATAAACAGTCAAGGTGTACCGTACGACAGATCAATATTGTAATGTGGTCGCACTTTCGCGTCTTCCGATTGGCCCTGATACAGACTTTGACCATTCTGCTGCATCTTGTTGTCGCATTGATGCTCAGGATTTTGAATTATTTCAATTCTTTCCTCTGAACTATCGGAAAATTGCACAGACCACGGAAGCTGATTCAGATCTCAACATCATACTGTCGCACATCCTGGCCTCACTCCTTGGATAGCATAAATAACTCCGCAGTGCGACGATACTTTGCACATCGGCATAGCCTCGTTCTATTGCAGTATTCTTGTTCAAAATGACAGATTATCTGGATTTAAAGATTGGAAAGTTCTGTTAGTTACATGGGAAGCAGCAGTGTTTATTATAAAGCATCGTGAGGAGCAGTAATCTACTGTGAACAGGACTCAGAATTTACAGGCGTAAAAAAATGTGTTATTTGAAAAAGGAGATGGGTGATCAGTAAGTGATGTAACAAACTTTTTTTGAAATGATTTATGTTGAAAAAGTAATGAATTTGTTGTGGGACATCGTGGGATGTTACCGCTTCAGCGTCTATAGTTTCATGAAGTTCCGATAGGTGGCGACGCTTTACGTAGCCTTTACAACGGCGTCTGTAACGGATGTGCTTTCCAATGCAGAGAGCTGTCACTGATTTTCTCTTCGTGGCAAAATAGAGTAGCGCAGATATTCATAGACGATTGCAGAATGTATATGGAGACCTGGCATTGAACGAAAGCGCGGTGAGCTGTTGGACGAGGCATCTGTTATAATTGCAACAAGGTCGCGCAAACCTGTCGCATTTCCTGCGCGCCGGCCGGCTGCTCAGGGCTGTGCCTCTGTGGCTGCTGCAGTGTTGGAACGTGCAGATACTGGGGGTGATCGACACAATACAATCTGACACCTCGCTGCACAACTGTAACTCTCGTTCATCAGTTGTAGGAGTAAATCGTGTGTGCCCACTGGGTTCTTCACCATGTAGCAGAAGACCATAGAGAGCAATTCCATCTGGAATTGCTTTTTCCTGACTGGGGTGATCGTGAAAATTTTTTGTCGAACAGCGTCACAGGCGATGACACATGCGTTCATCACTTCGAACCGGAAACAAAACGGCAATCCGTGGAGTGTCGCCACGCCACCTCTCTTGTGAGGAAGAAACAGTTCACAGCGGCACCCTCAGCAGGTAACGCCACGGCGGCGGTGTTGTGTTACTCTAAAGCGGATATTCTGTTTGATGTCCTTCCTCATGGCGCAACGACTAAGTCTTAAGTGTGTCGTGCCAGCCTCACGAAATTGAAGAAACGGCTTCAGCATGTTCGTCGCCACAAAAAGGAAAAAGAACTCTTTCTCCATAGCAACGCAAGGCCTCACACGTGCCTGCGCAACCGAGAGAAGCTCGCAAAGCTTCACTGGACCGTTCTCCCTCATCCACCCTATAGCCCCGATCTCGCACCTTTCGAGATTCATCTGTTTGACCCAATTAAGGATACACTCTGTGGGAAGCAGTGTGTGTATAGTGGGGGGGTTATTGACGAAGCAACGCGTTGGCTCTGGTGTTCATCTGCGGACTGGTACCATGTGAGCGTACAGGCCCTCCCAGTAAGGTGGCAAGGCCACGACATTGAACGGAGAGTATGTTAAAATAGGGTTTTGTAGCCAAAAGAAAGAGGAATAATATGATGTATTGGATTCCTAAAGATACATTAAGGCCACAGCTTTGAATGGAGATTATGTTGAAAAATAGGATTTTGTAGGCAAAACAGAGGGGAATAATATGGTGCATCGGATTCCTGGATAAAACTAACCTGACTTCAGAAAAAAAGGGTTGCGCTACTTATTGAACGCCACTCACACAGTCACAACCAAATAAATTCGAAACTACTGACAGATAAACGCAGCCCTATGGTGAAACTGAGGAGGAGGCAGATTTATTGAAACTAGTGGCCTGGTTACTTATTGAACGCCACTCACACAGTCACAATCATATAAATTTGAAACTACTGACAGATAAACGCAGCTCTATGGTGAAACTGAGGAGGCAGATTTCTTGAAACTAGTAGCTTGGTTACTTATTGAACGCCACTCACACAGTCACAATCATATAAATTTGAAACTACTGACAGATAAACGCAGCTCTATGGTGAAACTGAGGAGGCAGATTTATTGAAACTAGTGGCCTGGTTACTTATTGAACGCCACTCACACAGTCACAATCAAATAAATTTGAAACTACTGACAGATAAACGCAGCTCTATGGTGAAACTGAGGAGAAGGCAGATTTCTTGAAACTAGTGGCTTGGTTACTTATTTACTTGATTAAATTTAGATTGAAAAGCGTTTGTGCCAGAAGCTTTCATGAGATTTTGTTTTATTCTAACTATATTACTGATAACCTTGGTTAGCTCTGTGGTACATAAATATGTTGTGCTGCCGTAAGTTGGCACCAGCACACCATGTGACACAGGGGTTGTGTGAAGATCGACAGAGGCCAAATGGAAATGAGCATATGGCATTGTTGGCTGGGAGACCCCATCTGGGAAAGTTCGGGTGCCAAATGCGAGTCTTATTTCAGTCGACGCCACATTGGGCGACTTGCGCTCCGGTGACGAGGATGAAATGACGATGACGACTCAACACTCAGTCCGCAAGCAGAGAAAAATCTCCCACCTGGCTGGGAATCGAACCCGGGGCCACTTGCATGGGAGTCGAGCACGTTGCCACCCAGCTAGGCAGGCGGACGACAGAGGCCAGAAACAGACCCGCAGGAAATGCACCGCCAACGCACTCTCGGCCGCCAATATTTGGGATCGCCGCTGTGGACAGGAAGGCGTGTGTGATGCAGTCTATTGCACCGAGTGAGTCCCTGTATCATCAGTGGCAGCCTAGGCCTAGTGACAATCGCAGAAGCAGCTACCTCCGCCGCTAACTCAGAGACGGGCAGCACATAGAAGCCATAATAGTGTACAAACGATGTTCAAAAAGTTTTGCACAGTCGTCTCTATTTTTTTTATTTTTTGCACAAGGAGGATGAAATTTTCTGTGAACACACTTAAAACACTCAGCTATATATTGAGCCCACTCAATGTGGCCTCCATCAGCTGTGATGTATCTGGCCTAACGTTCTCTCCACGATGTAAATGCGCTTTGGTAGAATTCTGGGGATTGGCTTTTTCACCATCGCTTGACACAGGAAATAAGATCTTTCTATCAAATGTTTTACCGCGCAGGTGGGACATCAGACGGCCAGAGAGGTAAAAATCAGACAGAGCCAAGTCCGGACTGTAGGAAGGATGAGGAACAATTTTCCAACTCATTTTCCTGATTTTCTTCTGCGTCATAAGGGCTGTATGGGGTTTGGCATTGTCATGGTGTAGTCTAATAAGCTGGCCCTCAAGCTGTGGTCTGTGGGTCTTGATGGCACGTCGCAGCTTGTCCGATGACAAACAGTAACGATCCCAATTAATTGTGGAGCCAGGTTCCAAAAAGTCAATGAAAATGACACCACATTGATCCCAGAAGAAGGTCATCACCTTTGGGCCAGCTGCTCGTGAAAGTCTTCGTTTCTTCTTCCGAGGGGAACCCGAATGACACCACTCCATGGCTTGGGTTTTGCTCTCAGGTTCGAACAAAAACAACCACGTTTCATCCTGGGTAATGACGCCATCAAAACACTCTTTACGCTCTTCAGTAAAGGTCTTCATGAGACCCTCGCACACATTCTTCCTCATCGTTTTCATTTCTCTTGTTAATAATCTAGGCAGCCAACGTCCACAGATTTTTCCGTACCCTGGTGACTGTACCAGTGATACCACACTACCCAATGACAAACGAGTCATTTCAGTAAGCTGTTCTGTCGTCACACATCTGTCACTTTGGATGATTTGATCAATGGTCTCCTTATTCACATCACTCACTGCCGTCGATGGTCTACCGCATCCAATAGAGAGAAATCCCCTTCTTTAAACCTCTGAAACCACCGCCGGATATTGCTGCGATTCAGTGTGTCCTCTCCATAAACAGGGAGCAACTTCCTGTGAATCGATGTGGCAGAGTCATCGCCTGTCTTTTAGAGAAACTCCATCACCGACCGTTGTCGCAACCTGAAATCTACTTCACGGTCCATTGTGGCTCACCTGTAAATAAAGGAAAGTACTTCTATACCAACGTATAGTTAAATGTTCCAAGTATGTTCGCAGAAATTTCATTCTCCTCCTGCAAAAATAAAAAAAAAAATTAGAGAAGATGTGAAAAACTTTTTGAATACCCTTTAGTGGACTTTGTACTTCATCAGCAGCGAGGCAACGTGGACTATTACAGAGAGCCTCTACAACAACACGATCTTGAGGTAAGTAACTTTCTATTCTTATGAATAAAGGACCATATTAATATATAGGTGCAGTTTGTGTTATAGAAAGAGGATACCGGCCACCAAACAACATTCTCTCCTCGCTTTCCATGGTACAGCCCTACAAAGACAGCGAGACTACATAAAAGATGGCAACGAGGCAACTTCAGTGAAGAAGCTTGCTTCTCTTGTGTTAAGATTTCAGGGATGATCGTATACAATTGTTTGCTAAATTTTTTGTGTTCTTGCATGTATTCGAGAAGAGGAGCCGCAGAAATAATCAACTTTATCTTCTCAGAGACTTTGCTTGCTTTTTTTCTATAACGTATTTGTGTAAACCATGGCTACCCCATCCCCTCCACCCGCGCCTCATCTGCAGACGGCCATTGTAATGGATCTAACGCAGGCCTTTCAGTTTCAGAACCAACAAACTGCTGCCTTGTCGACGACGGTACAATATTGATTGGCGACTCCATAGAGTGTTGTGTGCACAACGACCATTTACGTGAAATTAGAAGGAAGGTCAGCGTTGGCCGTAATTTTGATGGTTTATTGACAGCAAAATCGATTTTCAATCACATAGTGATCATCTTCAGTGCTGTACTGTACAAATTAAACTCATAGGCACTCGTGTCAAGTTATTATCAATAACCAAAGCTATGAAACGATCACAATACCTTCTGGCTGCACAACAACGGCACCGCACAACAGAAGCCAGCTGACCGACACACCCAACAAGTGCCTCCGACCAACATACCAACCTTCTGGCAACTTAACTACACAGAAGAGGAACGGCACGAATACCTGACACAGTTCCAAGCTCATTGTGCAGTTCATCAAGTTCAAGGTATTGTAAAGTTACAATACTTCCTTTCGACTGCGGCGTCCCCAGTGTTCAGGTTAATACAAAAACTATTCCCAACTACGTCTCCCAACGAACTTATCTATGATGAAGTAATCGCTGAATTAGTACTATGCTCAACAAGTTCAAACAGCTGCCGCTAGATATCAGTTTTTTCGTTTGCAGGAAAAGCCGTAACAGACGTACCGCCAGTGGTGCACAGGATTAACGTGCGTGACTAGGGAATGTAGATTTAAGTGTAGTTGTGGTAACTTTAACAGTGATTTAACTGTTAGGGAGGCAATAACAATCAGTTTGACAGCTAGTAGAATACGGGAACAGATCCTAAAGTACTCTGATCCATCACTTCATCAAGTGTTGCAAATCATAGAGCGATATGATTCGGGTGCGTTAGCGGCCGATAAGTTTGATCAGGTCCCGATTTCTCGGGTCGGGTCGCCCCTTGCTAGCGACCGCCTCAAGCAGCCACAACAGCGAGCGCGTACACCGCCGCGCGAACAGCCACGTAAACATGGAAACAGACCTGTGAACTTAGTGAAGTGATGACCTAGACGTTCTGCATACCATAAACGACAGGACTGCCCATGACGTAACGCAACGTGTTGCCAGTGTGGAAAAAACGTCCCTGTCCAAGCAGTTTGTTTACAACGGCACATTAACGCCAATTTTGCCCGCTCCCAGAAAAAAACAGGCTCGTTCACATGGAGTGAACTTCTGTTTTCCAAACTGAAACGTGGGACTTGGTGAAAGCAGGAAAAGGTGTGAACGGGGGCTAATCAGTTACCGTTGGTTGCCGGCCGGTGTGGCCGAGCGGTTCTAGGCGCTACAGTCTGGAGCCGCACGACCGCTACGGTCGCAGGTTCGAATCCTGCCTCGGGTATGGATGTGTGTCATGTCCTTAGGTTAGTTAGGTTTAAGTAGTTCTAGGGAACTGATGACCTCAGAAGTTAAGTCCCGTAGTGCTCAGAGCCATTTGAACCATTTATCGTTGGTTGCACAGTAAACACATACACTTTCTTTAATGAAATAATTTTTAAAAACAGTCATTTAAAGAATAATTTGTAACACAAGCTACACTGACGGCTGAAGGTATTATTAAGAAAGAACTCAAATTATTTGTCGGTTGAAGGGCAGAAGCAACAGCAATAATTTAAACCAAATATTATTTTTAAACAATTGCCTCAATGAGACCAAATAAAGAATGGAGTCATCCACAGACAGTGCCCCGAGGATCGACCTGAGGAAAGTCCCTACAGCTGCGTAAGCGGTGAGACAGGCAGCCAAGGGTTATGCTCATCTAACAGGATGGCAACTCAAACTAGGGACAGTTTAAACGCCGACCAATGCTCTTACCAAATTCACCTAAAGTGTGATAACCAGTGCAATAGCGGAATAATTCAAGCGAGGACGAAGTGGCAGCACTACGTCTTCACAATCCAGTGGTAAAACATCGAAAGGCCGAAGGAACGGCTACAACCAAGGCAGACCAAAGAAAGCACTGTCCACACAGCAATCAAGGAGGCTGTCGAACTACACGTCATGCTGGACAGCATCGGGAAGACGAGGAAAAGTACACTGCCACAAAAATACGCTGACCTGTAGGGCTGGTAACTGGGGCGTCGGTGAGCACTAGGCAGTAAAATACCGCTGGTTGCACTTCACCAATAATAACACAAAATTCAAAAACTAATAACAGGCAATAGAAGACAGCTAATAGATTCTGCCTACGCGACACGCCCCACATGTTGCTGTTCGTCTCACGGCGACCCTGCGAGCAGCAACACACAAACAAATGGTGTGATCACAGAATAGTGGAGATTTCACTACTGGATTAATGTTCACTCAGCTCAACGTCCTGGGTCTGGTGAACAACGGGGTTATGGCCCTGTCAACTACAGCTCCTCGATCCAGCAATGCCTGTGTGCCGCCAGCAGTCCCGGCACGTACACGTGCTGCCGCGCCTCTCTGCTGGTCCGTCCCAACCGAACTCTCGACACACACGACGCTTCACTTCCCTCCAAAGATAGTAGAGGTACTGGATATCGATGAACGCTGCTTCTGCCACTCACCACGCCTTTCTGAATCTGACAAGCACCTCATCTCACTCCTCACAACAGACAGGAAATTCCAGTGCTGAGACAGTGCAGTTTGCCTGCCACTTACAAATTTCACACTAGGGCATGAATGTTGAAATCAAGAGAAAGTGGGAACATTTTTGGTTTAGATGCGTTTGATTTGTTTGGCCTTGGCATCCACGACAATGTACTGTCGGTCTCTACATTTGTAGCAGTAGACAATGTAGATAGCTTGCTTAAAGATTTTTCTGAACTATTTTCAGAAGGAATGGGAAAAGCTTACAACTTTGTAGAGCATGTTACATTGAAAGACAATGCACAGCCTAAGTTTTTCCAGACCCACCCAGTTCCAATTGCTTTAAGACACAAAGTAGCCAGTGAATTGAAAGAATTGTAAGATAATGGTGATTGCTCCCGTTCGAGCTAGTCAATGGGCAAGTCCACTAGTTTTGTTGCTAAGCCTTCTGGTTGCATTCGCATTTGTGTTGACTTCAAGTTTCCAGTCAACCCACAGACAACAGTTGACACTTATGCTTTACCTCGCCCTGAGGAACTTATGGACAGACTTGGTGCAGGACTTTTCTTAGATAGATTTGGGCGATGCCTATTTGCAAATTCCATTGGATGAGGAATGACAGAATGTGTTTGCTGTACATACATACTTACGACTATTCAAATATTTCGTTTCCCCTTAGGCAGTACCATTTTTCAACATTACTTGGAACAGCTGACTGCAAAAGTGCCATTTTTTTCAAACTACCTTGACGATATTGTCGTATCAGGTCGACAAACACCAGAGGAACACATTGTAAATTTGGGTACTCTTTTCGGGTATTCTCAGAAGTGTCCCACTGTCGTCTCGAAAAGTGTGACTTTTTCAGACTGAACTACTGTAATTAGCTCATGTGATAAACAGTCAAGGTGCTCACCCCCTCCACTCTCATTTGCTTGCAATCCGCGACCTGCCTGTTCCTCGAAATGTGAACTGCAGTCAGGCAAGATGACGTACTACATTCGGTTCATAACGAATGCTGCACAGATCGCGGCTCCATTGCATCGCTTGCGTCGCGAAAATGTACCTTTGGTGTGGACCAAAGAATGTCACGGCGCATTTCAGAAACTCAAGAAACCTCTGCTTAGTGACGGATGTTTAGCGCATTTTGACCCTGTCAAGCCAGTAGTTATGCAAGTCGACGCTTCTTCCTATGGAATCGGCGCTGTACTTTCGCACAGAATTGGTGCACAAGACAGACCTATTGCCTTTGCATCAAAGTTGTTCACTCAAACTCAGCGCAATTATTCTCAAATAGAAAAAAAGGCTCTTGCTACTGTGGAGTGGCAAAATTGCTTCATTATTTGTATGGTCGGAAGTTCTATTTACTAACAGACGACAAGCCTTTGCAGTTCTTGTTTCATCCGTCAGAGCCAGATCTTACACGCACAGCTCAAAAATTGCAACACTGGGCTTTGTTGCTTGCGCAGTATCAGTATGGAATTGTGTGCCGGACTGCGGCAAAACATGGCGATGTAGACGCCCCACCTCGCTTTCCAACTGGCCCATACTGTGATTTTCATGCATCTGCCGCATCTTGCCAGATCGATGAGCAGGACTCTGAATTGCTGGAAACTTTTCCCTTGAATTACAGAGAAATGGCACAGGTCACGGAAGCAGATCCAGATCTCCAGATTTTGTAGCGTTATATTCGCAGGTCTTCGCCTCGTTCATTGAACAGTGTCTATAACTCAGTTGTGCGCTAACATTTTGCACGTCGACATAGCCTTCCAGTTCAGCAGGATGTTAATCTAGTTCAAAATGATGTGTTTTGACTGCTCCATCAAGGACATTGAGGAATTGTTCTCACTAAGCCGTTAGTGTTATGGCACTGTACTTGGCAGAGCATGGACGCCCTCATTGAACAGGTGACGTCACAGTACAGTGCATGCGCCGAAAACCAATCCGCTGCGCCACAGATATTCTCAGCTTGGCCTAAGACTCAATCGCCGTGTCAACGAGGGCACGTGAAGTTTGCAGGACCATTTTGGAACACTCGTTGCTCAACCGTGATTTAAACTTTCAAAATCTTTTCTTAAAGAATGTACTTTATTTACTAGCGATTCATGAAGAACATTAACACATTTAATAACACTAGGTGAGCGTGGAAGTAGTTGCCAGGAAGTAACTGATGGGAAATAAAATTACCTTTAACAAATGTGAATTTTATTCCTAACAGCCTTTTCAAAAACAAATTTAAAATTACAATCAGAAAACACCCTCTAAATATCGAGTTACAATTATTCAGAGGCAGAATATTTTTTTGTTTTTTGTTACAGTAGGAGCCTTCGGGCAGAGAAGCTTCCGCCCCCTTTCAACACGGCCGTAGTCACGGCCGCTCCGCACAACGACCTCTGAAAGACTACACTGGTGCGGACCTGCAACACACCAGATTGCTTTAAACTAAAAATTTTTACAACTCACACAAACGGATTAACTACGCACCCCGTAAGAGGGATGGAAATGGTACAAACGTTCACACTAAGAATTTATTTGCCACCAAAGTGCAATTTGTTTTTACGGTGGAAGGGTGGCAACTTTATAAAAATGACTATTTAAACAAAACCCATGAAATTCAGACTTACATAAAGTGTACAACATGCTCTACATTAACATATACCGCCTCGCAATATGATAGGCCACATAAAAACATATTTCAGGGATTCGGCCTTTACCTTAATTCTATAAATTCGTTAAGACCGAATCCGACAAACATGACAGAGGCAGTTATTAACGCACGGTAGACCGACAGACAGACAGACACTAACGCCGATCTTCCCGTCTCACGGCGTCGCAGCTCGCCCCGGCCAGACCGATGTCGTGGGTTGACTCCTGTTGCTCTCGTGTCGGCTGCGAAGCCACTACCCCTCGCTATACGGCGCGGCTCACTGGACTCACGTGGCGACCCCACATGCGCCGACGCTTAAGACGTAGAAGTCATCTTGTGTCCCAGCGCGGGACCGACCAACCGATCGATCCAACCGCCAGTGCCCATTGCCTGAGAAAACTCGGAGCAGACTGGCGGCCTAACACATACTAGCACTCCGGTCGACCGACAGACACTAACCGCCTCACCAATGCGTACGAGAGACAGACCCAGACTAACTTGGCTGACCAACTGACCAGACTCGCCCAGACTGACAGACTGCCCTAGCTGACCAACTGCCTCCGACTGACTGACTCAGACTCACTCCGTGACGAGCTCATAGCGCCCCTTAGATGCACGTGAACAAGCAACCTTTCCCCTTTGACACCAGAGGGAGACACCAAAGCTGCGATTGCCACAGCGGCGCCACCGCCAGCAACGGAGGGCGACTGCTTTACTCTACGCGCTGTTGAGCGCTTTTCAAAACAGCAATTTTTACTCTTTCAGTACTTTCCATTTGCGGTGCCTGTGAACTCTACCATGTCACAATAGAACCATTCAAGCGTTGTCGTCCATATTTTGCTTGCACGGTTTGCCAGAAGTACTTGGGTCGGACAACTTCGCGTGACTTTGAACAGTTTTGCAAACGCAAAGGCATTGATCATCTAACAAGTGCTCCGTTTCACCCACATTCCAACGGAGAAGCAGAACGCTCCGTACGCACTTTCAAGCAACAGATGGCCAATATTCGCACCACCCACACACGGGAACAGTTGCTGCAACTTTTTCTCGCCTCCTATCGGTCCTACCCATGAACCCGAGTATCACCGGAGGAACTTCTGCACGGCCGCCATCGTCGGCTGCTGCATTTGCTGCACCAAACGCACCATCAAGCGCCACCAGTGGCCCGCAAGTGTCGTTTTGCGCCAGGCGATCTTATTCATTTCAGGGATTATAACAACTGTGGACACTGGGAAGGAGGTGTAATACAGGAACGCATTGGCTCTTACATGTGTTTAACTGCAGATCTCGATGGTTCGCAGCGCCGCCACCAGAATCAATTTCGAGTATGTCACTTGCCCCATGACTCTGCTGCTTTTCTTGCCCAGGTCGACAGCTTCACTGGGCAAGACGCAGCCCTTGCAACCGCCCACTGGTGCCGCCAGGCCGCCCCAGGAGGAGCGGACGCACGATGCGTCCTCACCCACTGCCGTCCTCACTCGCCGACCCTGTCGACCTGGACCCGCCATCGCAGTCACCGTCGGCGTCATTGTCCCAGTACACGCCTTCAGGCATTCACGTGTGACCTGGCAGCAGTTTTCCGCAGGATGTTCCTGTTGCCTCACAAGCCAGATGGCGGGGTATCGTCGGGAGTAAGCTGTCCTCCACAGTCGCGGCTCCCAGCCCATCTCTACATCCAGTGTCCTGCCTCTGTCCCCATTGTCGTCCACAGCCTCACAACACGACAACGGTTCGACATTTCTGAGGGAGGGGGGGGGGGGGAGGGGGTGGGAGAATGTGCTGGTTTAAGCTGGCTCTGGCACACCAAGTGGCAGGGTAGACAGAAAGTGTGATAGTGCAGCTCAGGGGCCCGCAACGTTTTGATGTCTCGGTTGGAGGCACCAGGTACAGGGGACACAGAAATCAGTTATAGCCGTGACAGAAGCGTGGTCAGCAGCCACCTCAGAAGTCACCTCGGGTGTCGTCAACCTGATTATGACTTAAGGTCATGGCGGCTTACATCTTTGACAATGATGAGGGGGTAGGGGGAACCCACACGGAGGTTGAGCCACTACCTCCGACGCCGCCTCCGTAGCCCATAGAACTGGACAGCTGGCCGAGCTTCCAGTTTCTCCCCCTCTCCTCGTCATACAAAGACCTGTGCACTTTCGCCCTTACGTGCTCATTAAAGGGGGAAGGGATGTATCCACACCTGCCGATAATACCGTGGCAAGGAGGGTACGGAAACAAAGGTGTTCGCAGCCAGCGGCCTGGCTGCGACGGCCGTCAACAGGGGGTGCGTGCGCCATCTGTACTGGACACAGCCCCTGGTTTCCGGAGGAGCCAAGTTGAGGCGGTGACCGTCTCAAGTCCGTTGTGTGTTTGCCACCTCAGCAGCTTCACGCTTTGGAGAGTCTGTTCGTGTTGGTCTCTTGATCATGTGCACAGCTGACGTTCTGCCTTGTGTCATGGTCTCGACTGGTTTTTGGTTTCGGATGTTGTAAGTCCCACTGTTGGCGAGTTGGCCCTCAGCATAGAAAAACATGAAGCACGGTGCCTTCACCAAGCCCATGAAATATGACAAAAAGGTTGACCCATGTTTTAAAATAATAAATTTCCAGAATGAGTCAATAATGAGACAGAGGGTACCATCAATGCGTAAAGTAAGTATTAATACAGGAAAAGTAACGGACATCATTTAAGGTAGCATAAGTGTGAACAGCACTAAGCACTAGCTTATTGTTAGTGTTGTGTAGAGACTAAGTTTCTGTGGAGTCTTTGTGTCATGTTAATGTATAAGTCGACTCGTTCGACATCCCTGACATTTCTACTTTTTCGTGGGGTCTACAAAAAAACACGATGAATGAATAAGTGTATCAGCGAGTACCTACAAACAATTATCAGACATTTTTTACAAGCAACTTGTATAACTTACTGAGATCCCCTGCTATACCCGCAGGACAGGACAGGACAGATAGTTTAACTTGTGGAAAGGGGCCAAAATGAGTGGTTGTCAGTTGCACTCGAACATACTACTTTATTCATTTCACAGACATTACAAGAGTAAAGAAAACATTAAAGCAGAGCAAGCCAAACATTCATCTTAGAACTTAATTCCCGGCTAAATGCGCCATTCAGTCCCACGCCTCAAGGGTAAATCAAATTTAATTTAAAATCGACTGAAGGCCAATAACTTAAGACTCAAAAACAGGAATTTGAATTTAAAAAGCAGAAGGCGTTATCTTAAGACATTTCTCTAAATTAGGCTGAAGCCCCAAATAACCTCACGGCTAAAGGGCAAAACAACTTTAATTTGAAATTGGCTAGAAACCGTACATACACAAACAACAAGGCCAAATAAGAAAAGGCAGCACATCAAACGACTCTCAGAAGTTTCCAAGGGTCGGCATGGAATTCACACACTAACGCTCGATTAGGTGAGGCAGGCAGCCGGCCCAACAATTCTCAAACCGACGGCAACACAACCGACAGACAGTCAACGGACCAAGCGACAGGATAACTTCCGCTCCACCCGACCAGCACACAACAGGGAGTTCAATGGAACAACGCACAAGGTATTGGGACCCACAACGAATTACACATTCAAACTACGCCGTGCTGCCTGAATTTACATCAACGACCAGAGCAGGTAACCGGAACGATAACGGCCACAAGGCAGAAGATTCCGCTGGTGCACTTTTATTAAAAAATAATCAAGTTAAGTTAAACTCCACAAGAGGGCGGCTCGAATTTCACCAACTTGAAAACACACGTTGTTGCTCGTGGGAATGTCCCAACAGCCCAAAACGAAATTCAAATGACACAATGTGAACATTTGGGGCTGGCTGGTAGATCAAATAAAGACTCAACTTTCGTGTCCAGGAATCGGTGAGCCACGGAACTCGCAGCAATGGCAGCAGCCACACACACTCCGAACACGCGTGGACGCTGCCAGCGACCCCGGCCAGACACGCGCCACGGAGACTTCCTCGCTGCTCCACGCCAACCGACCAACTCCCCGCACACGGCACAGCCGGAAACTATAAGGCGAAAGATAGTACAATGGTGCGAATATCGATACACGCTGCTGCTGCCACTCGCGGAGAAAGAGGATAACAGCATAATCGCGATAACCGCGGGAGACTAATCACAGAATAGCAACCAAGGTTTATTGCAAAAGATAACACGAGCCAGTCATGGCTCAGCCTTCCCCCCTTAAACTCAACAGAGGAAGGGGGCGACTCAACCCCTGAACTACCTATACTTAACTTGGCTAAGGTGAACCCGATACTGCTTATCGGAACAATTATCCTTGACCAACAAATTTACCGGGCCTAAAATACGCACGATGGTCCAAGGCCCCTGAAAACGGTAAGTAAATGTACTAAATTCCCACCACGCACCTGCCTCAGTGGGAAATTGCGGACAGAGACTTGATCCCCTGCCCTGCCATTAAAGGTTTCTCGTTTACAATTATGACACTCAGCTTGTTTATTGTCTAGCCCGGTTCCAGCTTTACCTGATAACTTGAGGACTAATATCAGCTGGAATAAGATCTTGAATTACCCACAAGTTCGGAAGAGGGGAATTAACGGAATAGGAAAGGATCAAGGAGGTGGGCGTAGCTCGCAAAGCTTCATGACTTGCGGTATTAAAGGCAAAGCTCAGCCAAGGTAGACTAGGCGTTTCCTGACGATAAATAATCAATGCGGGCTCAAGATTTTGGTTAACTCTTTCCGCAAAGCACCCTTGCGGATAATATGGGGTGGTTGTGATATGCTTGACACCGTTCTGAAAACAGAAGACCTTGAAAGGAGACGAAAGAAAAGCAGGAGCATTATCACTAACAAGCTGCTTAGGTGGGCCAAAAACACTGAAGACATTAGGTTAAATGCAGTGGCTACATTCCTGCCAAGTCTTTCTAAAATACCACATAAGGAACAACCAGCTTCTCGTAGCCCGTTTATACGATCTCGTTCTAACTCAGTGTGGTGTTGGTCACTACGTCTCCGCTGTCTTAAAGGTATTCTCGACTAACGTAACATCACCTCGTGCAATCTCAAAGGTAACTACCGCTCACGACCGGTACAGTGTGTATTTAAAGCAAACCTAATTTGCATCCTCAGTGTTGCTACTAGCGCCACGCTTCTCCGACTGGCGCGGAATTTGAATAGACAACATCTTTCCGATTTAGAAACAAGCCTACCAAGTTTCGTTTATGTCGCAAAATGCCTTGTTGGTGTTGCGATTTTTCTCCTTCAGTGTAGTTAGGATTTTGTGTCTGCAACCACAAAGGTTTTACGTGCATGGCATCAACTATTTGGAACATTAACTCATTTGAAAACCAATCACACGTCTGAAGCTGTTTTATATACCAGAGCTCAGTATTTTCAAGAGTCGCCAGTAGAGATGGGCAAAACTGTTCTTTTCAGAGATCGGATCAGAACTGTTCACTCCCTGAAAAGAACTAGCTCTTTTTCATGACTCACCACTCATTTACAATAGAAAATAAATGGAAGTCACATTGTCCTTTAAACTTGGTTTATTCCAGTACTATACCTGTATTTTGATCTTATTTGATCCTATTTTGCAGTAACACAGATAATGAGTAAGAATTTTGTATTGTTTATTGAAATTTCCACAATATGACAAAGCTTTTGATTATTGATTTATTTTGCACTATCGTGGTTTTTTGGGTGATCGGAAAATGTTGTAATTTGAGATTTACATTAACAATATATTGGGCTATAATGCATTAAAATTTCATTAACCTCGTACAAATACATCGTAAGCCATATATTTTTAAAGTGAATGTTTCCTTCTGAAGACGCCTAAAATCGCAAAATCCGTACCAAAATAAGAAAAAAAATATATAAATTTGACTGTAAGACTAAAGTGCTGCATATAGCCTTATGCAGAATAAAACAAGGAAAATATTGGTGTATCACATTTGCGATACGTTTATCGGTTTGCTCGTAATTAAAGCATAAATTCGAGTGTCCATAACAAAAATCCTATAGTAAGAGGAGTCGACTCGTCTGGAACCTAATCTGATCAGTTTAAACAAATATAAATAAAATAAAAACAAATGATGTATACATAACATAATAATGTAATATACACAGCGGTATTACTACGAAGAACAATATCCAGTAGAGACGAACTCCGATGCAGAGGCGCTGAGCCAAGCAGGTCGAGCCCTGAACTGTATTACTGTGTGAGCTAAGACCGCAGAGACCAGAGTGACACCTGAGTTGCTTTGCTCAACGCTCTGGCTAGAGTCGAGAACGGTGGGATGAGCGTTGAGCAGGCGAGTAGTTCTATGGGTGGGGAGGGCGGTGAACGGGCGAGTTCCGTTGGTGGGGGGAGCGGGTGAACGGCCACCAGTCACCCGCTCCGAGGCAAATATTCCGTTCTCTTGCGAGCAGGTTGTTGCAAGTAGTTCTTATGTTCTCCGCTAGGAGGCTCTCTGTCCTGTTGCTCGTATCAACTGCCCAGAGGGCAGGACGTGCGACTGAAACGATCGCCGACGGAGTGCGATGCTAAGCTGCGCCAGACACTGCACCCCGCAGAGGAAGCACAGAGACAGCACGGCATATGTGAAACACAATATCCAATGCGGCACTGCACAATGCAGGCAGCCAAGGTAGAAGCAGCACAGAGGCCGGCGCTGGCTGTGTTGTGTGGCGTGCAGTGTGCTCTGACCAGCAGAGGCCCCGCTGATACGCTCCGTCTCTCTCTCTCTCTCTCTCTCTCTCTCTCTGCTGTGGGAAACGTTTGGACCTACCGTTCTTTTTTTCTGAGTCACTGATTGTTCACTCCTTTGAAACATTCAACTCTATGAATCAGATCAGGAGCGGATCCCCCATCTCTAGTCGCCAGCGCGATGCTACTGGTTTATCATTAACATGCTTTTTTTGGATGTGCTGTATTTTAATGTGTTGTAAAAGTTTGTCGAACAGAGTGTGTGCGTGCGAGAGTACGTGTGAACGCAGAGGGGGCGGCGGCTCGGTATCGTGTCGCGATGCAAAGTATTCCAAGCACTGCCGTATACTGGACGGGCTTATTACTGCTACGAACACTGTGCGAAGAAAGTACCAAACTGATTCGTATCCTTCGTGAGCCTCGTGAAATGCTACGGGGTATACTGAGAGTGTTTACGCGCGAAAGCCGTGATTGTTATTGCTCGGCAGGACTGAATTCTCTGGTTTAAAGAATCTGGCTAAAACTGATGGCTTTCAAAACTACCATTTGCAAGCTAATAAGGTTACATGCATCTTAAGACAGTGAATGTTATTATAAAAAGGCTTGGAGAATTTTCTATATAGACAGAAACGTGAGTGTTCACTGATACACCGCGAGTTGTTATGACACGTGTGGCGAAAAATGGACGAGCCGACGTCATACAATACCACCTGCTTCCGATCAGTCCGTATCTAGAGCGAGTCGATGGAGGAATATTATCACCACCATGCAGGTTATGCTGATGCCGATAGCTTACCTGAACGTAAACGGACCTGCTACAACTTCGTCACAACCTTGTAGCTGTTACAACGCGGGCCAGCTTCATTTATCAAGTGTAGACAAGCCACGTCACAGTTTCGTTTTGCCCCCTCTCTTACTCTGGAAGCCGTTTAAACTATGTTTAGTTTTTTATTTTCAGGACTTCATCAAATACGTGCTTTTCAGTAAACGTATTCCATGGTAACTACAGTATACATGATCCGGTTGTTAGTAATCTCAGTGTAGTTTGAAAGATCGACTTTCAGTAAACTTTTAGGTAGTCTGCTTTTGTTTTTGTTTGCTATTATATGTGTCTTTTGGTGGATGCTTTCCGCCGGCATATGTGTGTTCACTGACTTTGTTAAGGAGTTTAACGTGAATCTAAGAGTCGCCAGGCGTATTTTCTCTGGTGTTTCAGCAGATACCTGCGTTTTCGTTTTTGCGTTGTGCAGGCCGAGTCAGCCACGTCTTTGATGCGACGGCCAGCGTCGACGGAAAGCGTCGGTCTGTTTCCCGTTACGGATAAAGTGCCTTCCAAAGTGGAATTCTACGTGCCTAGTCGATAGAACGCCCCCGATTAGTCTCGTACGATATGTGTTCTATCGATATGTATTAACATGGACAGTAAAACTCTCAGTACAAGCAGTACTCCAGCACCGCCTCGGCCCGCTGTTACTGCTTCCGCAAGGCAGTAGTGCTGCTCAGCCGCTGCTGGAGTACTGGTTGTACTAGTGTGTTACTGCCTCTGGTAATACATATCGATAGATCTAAAATCGCACCAGACTCATGTGAGACCTCTTACAGAATGAACACGTGGAATTCCAATTTTCTATCACTCGATTCCTGACGGCGAACAAAACGACGCTTTCCGTCAACACTGGCAGTTTCATGAAATACGTGGCTGACCCAAGCCATACAATTAAAAATCTAAAATTCAGATACCTGCCGAAACACCATGGAAAATACTCCTGGCGACTCTTAGGAGAGGGACCGTGTATTTCGTATTTCGCGACATGTGCGCGAACTTGTCGGACATTATGGTTCTGGCTTCGAGCAGCTGGAATAAAATAAATTATTTCTTGTTGATTCAAGGGATAAATTAACTGCGAATTTAAAATTTAGGATCTGGAACCTGTCAATACCGAAGTGGTGCGTGAGCTTGCTTACTTTTCATTTACTTTTGGGCAATTACACGATTTGTTTGGCTAGTTTGACAAAAGTAGAAAGGAATTTTCTTAATTTATCTCTTTTGGTTAGTAATTCTGAACGTTACTTTTACAGTAAATTTGGTACTGGATCGGGTGTTTACATATATCATGTAACGAAATGCCACTTCATTACGGTTCTCAGTAAGATATTTACGCACAATACGCGGTTAAAATTCAGTACTTTACTTAGAACACAGTTTTACAGTGACAGACTCCTGATAGGAGTATTGTTTGTCAAGGAAGCAAAGAACAGTTTTTAGCACATAGAGCCAGGTTCGTTACAAGAGATGTAAAGAACTTTATGGCACAAAGAGACTAAAAGAAGGGTTAAGTTGATAGGAAAAACCCTGAGGCATCATGAAATCGTCAATTTGGTAAAGCAGGGAAATGTAGGGAGTAAAAATTTTAGAGAGAGAACGAGCCTTGAGTCAAGAGGCGTAATCTGATGTGGTTGCGCCGACAGACTTGCACAGGGTATACTGGTGCGGACAGTGGCATCAAACCAGCGTCCTGACGACCAAACCGATCAGAGGAAGTGGAACACTCTCACACAAGAAGAAAGAGATTGACCAGGATGATAGTAACACGTTTAGGGGGGGGGGCACTGAAGCTCATGGGAGTATCTCTTTTTTTAGGCTAAGATCGGTGTTCAGTGATTCAACACTGAATGAAATTAAGCTTAATTAAGAGCTTAGACAGGCAGGTACTAGAGATGTTTAACTTCACAAGATTTTCACAAAAGTATAGTGAAAAATGTTAGTACATCGCATCAGAATGTCTGACAGGGAATTAAAAAACAAAATTCATACCCTCTTGTTTGTTTATAAGGTTTAAGAACGGAGCGTCGTATACATGTAACATGCATGTCTCAACATCATACCGTCACAGATATGGGAAACCTAAATGTAAGTGGATGTAAGTTTTCAGCACATGTAAGTAGAGACAATGTGGGGAGAGGAGGAGTTGCCACATATGCTGAAATTTATTATAGTGTGAAAAATTTAGAAACTAAAAAGTTCTGTGTAGAGCAACATACAGAAGCATGTGTCTGTGAGCTCAAACTAAATAGTGGTGCTCTTGCACTGATGAGCCAAAACACTATGACCGCTGCCCACAGCGACGGCACGTGACGCGGTAACAACAGTATGTCAGCGTAGCAGGCACAGACGGGGAATCACCCTAGTGAAGAGACCTCTCAGAGAGGTCACACACAGTTCGTAGTAATAGACGGTAAATCATCGAGTAGAACAGAAGTGATATCTGGCGTTCCGCAAGGTAGTGTCATAGGCCCTCTGCTGTTCCTGATTTACATAAATGATCTAGGTGATAGTGTGAGCAGCCCCCTTAGATTGTTTGCAGATGACGCTGCAATTTACGGTCTAGTGAAATCATCAACGATCAATTCCAATTACAAAATTATCTCTAGAGAATTTCTGTATGGTGCGAAAAGTGGCAATTGGCACTAAACAAAGAAAAGTGCGAGGTCATCCACGTGGGTACTAAAAGAAATCCGATACATTTTCGGTATACGATAAATCGCACAAATCTAAGGGCTGTTAATTCGACTAAATACCTAGGAATTACAATTACGAGCAACTTAAATTGGAAAGACCACAAAGATAATATTGTGGGGAAGGCGGAACAAAGACTGCGCTTTGTTGGCAGAATGCTTAGAAGATGCGACAAACGCACTAAAGAGACAGCCTACATTACACCTGTCCATCCTCTGCTGGAATATTGCTGCGAGGTGTGGGATCCTCACCAGGTAGGATTGACGGAGGACATCGAAAAAGTGCAAAGAAGGGCAGCCCGTTTCGTGTTATCGCGCAACAGGGGTGAGAGCGTCACTGATATGATACGTGAGTTGGGGTGGCAATCACTGAAACAAAGGCGATTTTCTTTGCGGCGAGATCTACTTACGAAATTTCAATCACCAACTTTCTCTATTTTGTTGACACCCACCTACGTAGGGAGAAATGATCATCATAATAAAATAAGAGAAATCAGAGCTCGAACGGAAAGATTTAGGTGTTCCTTTTTCTCGCGTCATTCGAGAGTGGAATGGTAGAGAAGTACAATGAAAATGTTTCGATGAACCCTCTGCCAGGCACTTAAGTGTGAATTGCAGAGTAACCATGTAGATGTAGATATGGGTTGCAAGTGGGGAAATCCATTGAGATAAGCGACTTTGACAAAGGGCCTGTGAACGGGTATCTTGAAAACGGGGAAGCTGGTCGAATGTTCACGTTTTACGTCGTGAGCTTCTACGGAAAGGAGGATGAAGGGCATCGAAACCACAACTAGGCGCTAAATGTTTGGACGTCCACGACTCTTCACAGAACGTTGGGTTGGAAGGATTGTTTGCTCTGTAAAGTGGGATAGATGGTGATCTGTGGCTCTTTACGGAAGGTGCACAATGCTGGCGGACACAAAACTGTTACGGAGCATATCGTTCATCGTACACTGTTGAACGTGGAGCGCTGTAGCAAATCACCCCTACGTGTTCACATGATGACGCAACGGTATCGTCAGTTGAGATTGCAGTGGGTACTGGACCATCGGGATCCGGCCCTCGATCAATGGAAACCTGTCGGCTCTTCGGGTGATTCACATTTTTGCCACATTAGGTCGCTGGTCCTCGCCATAAACACTGTCATCGAGGTGAACGGTGGCTCGAAACGTACAGCGAGCCACGGACAAGAATAGTGGGAGCAATATTATGTTATGGGAGACATTTTCCTGCGCTTATATGGGACCTGTGGTTGTAATCGAACACACGCCGACGACTGCGAACCCCCTAGATCCCTTCGTCCTTGATGTCTTCCGCCGGCCGGTGTGGCCCAGCGGTCCTAGGCGTTTCAGTCTGGAACCGCGCAACTGCTACGGTCGCAGGTTCGAATCCTGCCTCGGGCATGGATGTCTGTGATGTCTTTAGGTTAGTTAGGTTTTTCTAAGTTCCAGTGGACTGATGACCTCAGAAGTTAAGTCCCATAGTGCTCAGAGCCGTTTGAACCTTTTGATGTCTTCCCCGTGGACGATGTCATCTTACAGCAGTATAATTGTCCGTAACTCGGAGCCAGAACCGTGTTATAGTGGTTTGAGGAACATGACAGTGAACTCACGGTGATGTCTGGGCGAGCAATGTCGCCCGATGTAAGTCCTACGGAACTCATATGTTTCGCTATCGGGCAGCATCAATGCGTATGCAAATTAGCCGCCCGTTATTTATGCGAATTACCTGTGCGTAGACCTCTAACGCCACGTACCTTCGCAAACCTACCAACAAACTATCGGGTCCCTGGTAAGCAGAATCAGTGATATGTTTAGTTTCAAAGACGGGAAAGCAAGCTATTAGTCTTTGGCTCATCGGTGTATAGTTTAGCTGTGTACAGATTCCCATTGGGAAATTTTCAGCTATTCTGTAAAACTTGAATTCTTTATTGTGGTATATGTCAGCAAGTTATTGTTTGTGGGCATTTCAACGTATTTTTCTGAAAGAATGTGATAGAAATAACGGCCTTGAATTATTACTTGGTTCTTTCAATTTGGCCCTAGTTATTTATTTTTCCTACTCAGGTAGTACTCGAAATCAGCACACTGATAGATCATGCTTTTATAGACCAGGATAAATTTAATCAAATAAAAAAATTTCCTGTTAATAACGGTCTTTCTCATCATGATGCACAGCTAGTTATAACATGTAGCATAGCTCCATACAATAATGCAAAATAGTCATCAAAATAGAGCGTTCTATTAACGATTTAACAGTTGCAAATTTCAGGGAAAGCTTGCAACAGTTAGACTGGCATGAGGTGTACAGGGAATCTTACACTAACTTAAAATTTAACTTATTTCATGATACCTTTGCGAGTATACTTCAAAACAGTTTCCCTAAGAAAACAATGCAACAGAATTATAAAAAAACCATCTAACAAGCCGTGGCTTATCAAAGTGACAAAAATATTATGTGAACAGAAAAGGAAAATGTTTAACAAAAGTTATTAAAAAGTCCGGAAGGATGTGCATTACATCTGAGATTAGCACCTCTGATAGTAAAATTAAAACATTTGAAATATAGTTAAAAGGGAAACAGAGCAACCGACAGCAGAGGCAGGCTACCAAAATCAATCAAAAGTTTTTTCATCAAAAAGCCAGAAGTAGAAAATATTGTTAATAATCATTATTTAAGTGTTGTAGATAAAAAAGGATCTAGTTGTTCATTACAAGTGCAAAGCTGCGTATGGAAGAGACAATACCTATCCAATTTGATAAAATTTAAATTCAGCCCACCTCTCCTACTGAAATTAGGATAATAATCAATTCATTCAAAAGTAACAGCTGGTATGAAATTGATGGCATTTCTAACAGACTACTAAAAGCTTGTTCACAACATATAAGTACGAATCTCAGCCGCATATGTAGAAACCCAATGAAACATAATATTTCCAGGTAGACTGGAATATGCTATCGCTAAACCATTGCATGAAAAGGGGGTTAGGTCTGATGCTAACAACAACAGCCCAATTCCACTTCTGACAGCTTTTCCCAAAATTCTTGCCAAAGTAATGTATTGAAGAGTAGCTCCACGTATTTGTAAAAATGAAGTACTAAATAAATGTTAGTTTGGTTTTCAGAAGGGCTTTCCAACAGGAAATGCTATATATGCTTTTGATGATCAATGATTAAATGCCCTGAATAACCGAACATCACCGTGATTTCTGAAGTTCTTCTACATAAGCTTAAGTACTGTGGTATAAGTGGGACAGTGTTCAAATGTTTTTATTCATATTTAACTGGAAGAATGGAGAAGGGTGAAATTAACAGTACAGATAGTCTAAAAAAGTCAGCAGAATCCTTGAACTGGGGAGGTATCAATAAGGTGTCTCACAGGGTTCGGCTTTCATATATATAATATTATTACGTATATTAATGATTTGCCATTCTATGGATGTGAAGATGCAACGCTAATTCTTTTGTCTGATGATACAACTATAGTAATCACACCCAACAAACAAGAATTAGCTGAAGAAATTATAAATAATGTCTTTCAGAAAATTGTTAAGTGATTCTCTACAAATGGACCCTCACTAAATTTTGAGAAAACACAATATGTACAATTCTGTACAGTAAATGGCAAAACATTGATAAATAGACTATGAAATTTGTTATTAATAACTCATCCCAATTCAAAAGTAATACGAAGTGCATAGCTACGACATTGGAAGAAAGTGAGGTATTAGCTATTCTAATCTGACTTTGGGACGGAAAGGAGTGATTTATGCTGCCACAGAAGTCTTTGGTCATTTGACAAACAGCTTAAATGTCTGAATTTCTGAATGAAAACTCCTTCTACTCAATAGATGAATTTTTAAATATGCAGTAGTAATTGTAAATAAAAAAAATTATATATCGTGTGAAGAATCCTGATGTTAAACTGAAGCGTGTCACGTCAGAGCGAAATGTCGTATTCATGATCTATGGAACGAGTATTAATGTATATCTTCACACTAAGCTGTGGGCCATACTGCTCACATTCCGTGCAGCCCCAGGGTGGGTGCATACTACGCTAGAGAACAAAAACTTGAAGAGGAAGCTCTTGCCCTTGTCATAAGCGTGTGAGGTGGCCCACTAGATGCGACGACTGATGACAGCTATAAAAATGCTAAACATCAGCGAACATCGCGAGCAAGCTAGGTGCTGACAGAACGCCATCTCCACGCTCGCTGTCTCAACGCCCAATGAGTTCTTCGATGTGTTGTTAGCCCGCAGAACAGTATTACCACCTGCAGTACATTAACTGTCGCTCAGGCACGTCGTAGGATGTTGCACATTATGAAATATTGCCGCCGTATGTTGCAGGCCCGTATTTAGTATCCACCTGTCGCCTGGCTCAACCTGCGGTATGGCCCTTCCCAGGGGCACTTTGCAAGACTTCATCCGAAAAATAAGGGATGTGAAACAAATTATAAACTTGAAACCTATAAAGCAGCTTTTAACGTTTATTGCTTGCTACTATAAAATTTCTCTACACAATTTATGATTTAATTAACTGATGATATAAAAAATTAAAAGAATTGTGGTTTGCCATTTCGACTTTTAAATTATTCTAACTTTTTTAGGCGAGTACTTGCTACTATGGATCAGTCCACAAATAAGATTATACTGAAAATATAAAAAAGTCTTATTGCTCTTCCCTGTCCTTATTCGCCTGCAGTTAAGGACAAAAGCCGTCATAAAGCTGTAACAGCAAGGTCGACAAATTTTTGAATCTGTTTCCTATTGGTGATAGTTTTATTAGTAATATTTCTGGCCTTTACAGCCATCACTTTCAGCTACTAGAAACTCTTTTTAGAGCAGTTGAGACGGCAACAGTGGCAAGATGATGTAATGCGGTGTGCGGTACCGCTGACAGATGGTTTATTCGTATGGTTCCGGGAGAAAAACGGCCTACATTGCGGTCCTTCTCCGCGATTGGCCACTTTTTCGGAATTTGCGCGCCAAAATGATAATCATCTGCTATTAACATTAGACAAACTAAATAACGTATTTACTTACAATACAAATTAAAGCATCTCTCAATAGCGTGCTATCTTTCCATTATTTCAGAAGTGTTAATAACTAGCAGATTTAAAAAAATAGTTATAAACTAAAAGGCAGACGAAGCACTTGTGTGATCTTCGGATCGCGCGTAAGTTGGATGGCGGGCGAAGTGGTTCGGATGTAAGATCGGAGCTGGTACGGCGCTGTCGGAGGACAGACGTGTTGTCTGCACCCGCGACCGAACCCAGTTCCCCCTGAGCAGCGCCATAGCGTACGGATCTCCGTGCCGGCACGTTCACAGGAGCTCAGTCCGTCAGTTCACCTGATGATGGCGATATGTATGATCGCCGAAATATTGTGCCCGTTGGACACTGTAGACGGGCAGTACACCCGTGGATGTTTTGATTAGAGTCTATGTTAATGTGTTCGAACATAATGAATTACCTCGAAGAAAACGGTCTATTGACACACAGTCAGTATGGGTTTGGAAAACATCGTTCTTGTGAAACATAACTAGCTCTTTATTCACATGAAGTGATGAGTGCTATTGACGAGGGGTTTCAGATCGATTCCGTATTCCTGAATTTCCGGAAGGCTTCTGGCACTGTACCATACAAGCGGCTCGTAGTGAAATTGCGTGCTAATGGAATATCGTCTCCGTTATGTGACTGGATCTGTAGTTTCCTGTCAGAGAGGTCACTGTTCGTAGTAAATGACGGGAAGTCGTCGAGTAAAACTGAAGTGATTTCTGGCGTTCCCCAAGTCAGTGTTATAGCCCCTTTGCTGTTCCTTATCCATATAAACGATTTGGGAGACAAGCTGAGCAGTCGTCTTCGGTTGTTTGCAGATGGCGCTGTCGTTTATCGACTAATAAAGTTATAAGAAGATCAAAACAAACTGCAAAACGATTTAGAAGAAATATCGCTATGGTGCGAAAAGTGGCAGTTGACTTAAATAACGAATAGTGTGAGGTCATCCACATGAGTGCTAAATGAACTCGTTAAACTTCGGTTACACGATAAATCAGCCTAATCTAATAGCCGTAAATTCATCTAAATACCTAGGTCTTACAATTACGAACAACTTAAATTGGAAGGGACGCATAGAAAATGTTTGGGAAAGGCTAGCTAACGACTGCGTTCTATTGGCGGGTCACTTAGAAAATGTAACAGCCTACACTACGCTTGTCCGTCCTCTTTTAAAATACTGCTGCACGGTGTGGGATCCTTACCACATAGGACTGACGGAATACATCAAAAAAGTTCAAAGAAAGGCAGCACTTTTTGTATTATTGCCAAATATGGGAGAGAGTGTCACAGAAATGATACAGGATTTGGGATGGACATCATTGAAAGAACGGCGTTTTTCGTTGAGACGGAATCTTCTCACGAAATTCAAGCCACTAACATTCTCCTCCGAATGCGAAAATATTTTGTTGACACCGACTTACATAGGGAGGAACGAACACCAAGATAAAATAAGGTAAATAAGAGCTCGTACGGAAAGATATAGGTGCTCATTCTTTCCGCGCGCTATACGAGATTGGAATAATATAAAATTGTGAAGTTGGTTGGATGAACCCTCTGCCAGACACTTAAATGTGATTTGCAGAGTATCCACGTAGATGTGGCTGCAAATTTAGATGTAACATTAATTTTGCAAGAAGAAAAAGTAGTAAGGAAATCACTAAAACCGGACGACTGTGGCCGAGCGGTTCTAGGCACTTCAGTCGGGAACCCCGCGGCTGCTACGGTCGCAGGTTCGAATCCTGCCTCGGGCATGGATGTGTGTGATGTCCTTCGGTTAGTTACGTTTAAGTAGCTCTAAGTCTAGGGGGCTTATTTCCTCAGATGTTAAGTCCCATAGTGCTTAGAGCCATTGGAACCATTTTTTGAAAGCACTAAAAGAAAATAGGGAGAAATGAAGTTATAAAATGGATTAAAAGAAAATAAGGAGGAATTAGGAAAAACGAGAAAAGAAGACAAGGTGGAGTTTAAAGATGTTAAGGTAGGAATAGCTTAAATTCTCGCTAAGTTCGATGCTTTCGAAGCTAAAGCTGAAGCACGTAGCAAGAAAATAGATTATGAAACAAAAGAATAGGGTAAAAAAGAAGAAGTCAGTAAGTTAGAAACACTCAAAAGATTGACCGTGAAATCAAAAATTAAATAAGGATTTGCCGAATACAAACACAAACAACAAATAATGACATTAGTAATGTCAGACAGTGACAAAGCAATCACTAGTAATTTTTGGTACCAAATATGATCAGGAAATACTTAGAACTAATATTTCACATGCAGAATCAGAGTGATTCAGAGTAAATTGAGAAAAATAAAGCAAAAATTACTTCCGGAGGTGCAAGGCAAAATGGAAAATGCAGCTAAACAAAAAGTCGAAATTTTGTATGAACAAGAAAGAAAGAAAGTTATTGCTCATGTAAGTGACGTAGCAAATCTCGCTAATCCGAATAAATTCTATCATTTCTCTAGCAATGGAACTATACACCCAGCAGCCTTCACTGAGCAGTCTGAGGCTATCATTCCTGAAAACATGATTGAACTTCTAAAACTGGAATTCATGGCCAGTATGTTAGAAGGAGATGCAAAATCATGGGGAATAACAGTCAGTTAGACATGTAAAACATTTATAGAATTTGTTCAAGCACTCTTGAATGAAGACCGGTCTTGCAGCTCACAAAACAGACCGAGAGGCGAAGTATTTGTCGACAGTAGGCTTTATGGTGAAAATGTCGTTATGCAACAAATGGATAGGAGTAAGGTACTAGAAGGTCCTGTACCAAAGTTCAGTGGCGTCAAGACATCAAGAAACTTAGACTTGACAGCCAGACTCTGTAACAGGCCGCTAGCAAAAAATGGTCAGACATGTACTGCATTCGTCTATGGGAGACAAAGTTATCATTTTAATTCTAAAGAGCGTCTTGTGGGGGCAGTTTACTTGGTTGAATTTGAGAAAGTATTGAATGAAGTGTCTCGTTCTACCATGGAAATACCACCAAAACAATTATTACATGAAAGGTCGATCAGTGACGTGAAAAAACATTATGAATATATCCTCAGGGTCCACAGCTCGTGGTCGCGGGGTAGCGTTCTCGCTTCAAGAGCACAGGGTCCTGGGTTCGATTCCCGGGCGGGGTCAGGGATTTTCACCTGCCCCGAGATGATTCCCGGCGGGGTCAGGGATTTTCACCTGCCCCGAGATGACTGAGTGTTGCTGTGTCGTCTTCATCATCGTCATTCATCCCCATTACGGTTGGAGGAAGGCAACGGCAAACCACCTTCATTACGACCTTGCCTACTACGGCGGTGCGGGTTTCCCGCATCGTTCCCCAACGCTGTGTCAAGTAGCATGGGACTTCATTTCCATTCCAACCTCAGAGGGTAATGACGTTCTTTGTATCATCAGGTTACTGACGATTACTAGGTGCCCGAGTTAACTGACAGCATACTTCGTTTTCTTTTCCTGCTGTTAGTTTTTCCCCTTCATCCATTCAGAACTATATGTATCTTCTTTAACATTCTTCACTATTAAGCTTAAGATGAGAAAATTTCCTTACACTGAATGCTACAACCAAGAAACAAGCAATAATACAAACAAAGAAACCCAACAGCATAAACATCTGAATATCAAGGTGACAAACAGACATTTGCTGAAATTATGTCGACAGGCTCGTGTACATGAAGTATATGATTACAGACACACCAGCAAGAGAACACAGTACATACACTCAAGAGCCAAAAAAACTAGTACACCTGCCTAATATCGTGCAGGGCCCCGCGAGCACGCAGAAGTGACACATTGCGACGTGGCATGGACTCGACTAATGTCTGAATGGTGCTGAAGGGAATTGACACCATGAATCCTACAGGGCTGTCCATAAATCGGTAAATTACGAGGGGATGGAGATCTCCTCTGAACAGCATGTTGCAAGCCATCCAAGATATGTTCAATAATGTTCATGCTTGAAGAGTCTGGTGGCCACCAAAAGTGTTTAAACTCAGAAGAGTGTTCCTGGAGACACACTGTAGCAGTTCTAGACGTGTTGGATGTTGGTCTTGCTGGAATTGTCCGTCGGAATGCACAATGGACATGAATGAAATCAGACAGGATGCTTACTTACCTGTCACCTGTCAGAGTCGTATCTAGACGTATCAGGGGTCCAAAATAACTCCAACTACACACGCCCCACACCATTACAGAGTCCCATCAGCTTCAACAGTCCCCTACTGACATGCAGGGTCCATGGGTTCAAGAGGTCGTCTCCATGCCCGTATACGTCCATCAGCTCGATGCAATTTGAAACGAGACTGGCCCGACCAGGAAACATGTTTCCAGTCATTATTAGTCTAATATCGGTGTTGACGGGCCTAGGCGAGGCGTAAAGCTTTGTGTCGCGCAGTCTTCAAGGGTACACGAGTGGGCCTTTGGCTCCGAAAGCCCATACCAGTGATGCTTCATTGCAGAGTTCGCACGCTGACACTTTTTGATGGTCCAGCATTGAAATCTGCAGCAATTTGTGGAAGAGTTGTACCTCTGTCACGATGAACTATTTTCTTCAGTTGTCGTTGCAGGATCTTTTTCCGACTGAAACTATGTCGTAGATTTGATGTTTTACTGGATTCCTGATATTCACCGTACATTCATGAAGTGGTGATACGGGAAAATCCCCACTTCATCGCTACCTCGAGATGTTGTGTCCCATCCCTCGTGCGCCAACTACAACACCACGTTCAAACTCACTTAAATCTTGATAACCTGCCATTGTACCAGCAGTAACCGATGTAACAACTGCGCCGGACACTTGTTGCCTTATATAGACGTGCCGAATGCAGAGCCGAATTCTGCCGTTTACATCTCTCTGTATTTGAATATGTATGTCTATACCAGTTTCTTTCGCGCTACAGT
This sequence comes from Schistocerca serialis cubense, assembly GCF_023864345.2. Classification (NCBI taxonomy): domain Eukaryota; kingdom Metazoa; phylum Arthropoda; class Insecta; order Orthoptera; family Acrididae; genus Schistocerca; species Schistocerca serialis. Next base: position 465,969,159 of record NC_064646.1, on the reverse strand, counting down.
GTAGTTAAAACAAGACATCAGTGCTGTGTTAATGCACGTAACATAAACATGTCATAGTGTACGTAATGGAACAAATTATAAATATTTATAAAAACGATAGATAAACATTTACGTCTGAAAATATTTTAAGAATAAGAAAGTAGACTAGGGTTATTACACATATAACAGAGATGAAATAACGCAAAAAGATAAGTTCAAGGTTGTAAAAGAAGTGAACCATTATAAACCAAGTAAGTGAATACGGCAATGTATAATAGAAGCAATTCTGGTGACGAAAGTAATATAAATCACGAAAATTTTGTCTTTAAATTATGTACAGATTGTCATATTGTTAGTCTTTAGTACGAATTGAAACGACGAGGTGATTTCCGCTGTAGTGAGTTGTGATACGCACATAGGCTGGGAGTAGTCCTGCCAAAATCGTTTATGGTAAACTGAGATTTAAGATTATTAGGCGACAAAAAGTCTGCCAATTATTTACCACGAGAGAAAAGAAGTGAATGGAGAATTGCAGATTAGGTGACAGAAAAGTCGGCCAATTGTTTACAAAGAGAGAGGAAGGTGAAGTCGTCCAATAAAGAGTGAGGGAGGAAAGGCAAAAGGCGAAGTCAGTAGAAAATACGCAGTCATTACATGAACAGAGTTCCACCAGTACTTTTTGTAGCAACAGTATAGAGAAGGAATGATGCATCATACTGTGGAATGAAGCAACGATTCGGTAAATGAGTGTTTGTGCATTGTGACTGAAGTAAGATTCTAAAATGTTCTCTCGGTGTGTCTGTGAATCGCAATGATAAGCCTCCGTAGGTAAGATTTAAAGAGCATAGCAGATGACGCCGGCTAGCGGCGTGAGTTATTAGCGAAGCAGCTTGTGCGAGCAACGACAGAAATGGTTCAAATGGCTCTGAGCACTATGGGACTCAACTGCTGAGGTCATTAGTCCCCTAGAACTTAGAACTAGTTAAACCTAACTAACCTAAGGACATCACAAACATCCTTGCCCGAGGCAGGATTCGAACCTGCGACCGTAGCGGCAACGACAGAGCTCTTAAACAGTGCGAAGGGCAATGCCCGGCTGTATGTGGCTACAGCTGTTACCAAAGGAAAAACGTAGATGAACCACAATAGATGACGAAAACTTTTGCTTTGTTTGTAAACACGCTAAATCAAAACAAAACATTACGTATTTTGTATTTACAATGTAATAGTGTATGAAAATATGTGTACAAAAAATTTGCTTAAAATTATTAGGAATCTAATTAAAGGCACTTTGTATTGTTTCTTGGAATTGTAGTGGAGCTATACTGTGAAAGCTGGAGAATGGACTGACAGTTGTAGAACTAAACACCAGTATGGGAAGTCTGGAGTTCCACAACGCAAGACCACATCATGAATAACAGAATCATCACTACGAGTGAGTGTAAAGTTCTCCCGTCTCCATGTATTTGTGAAAATATGCATGGGTGTTTGTTTGTTTAATTTGTAACCATGTGAAGTGGACGTCTTTATGACGCATTCAAATATAAATAAGTGCAGAACGGCAAGGTGCCGACATAATAGCGAGAAAAAGGGTAAAGAATGGTCCATCGAATTGAAAGGATGGTAATGCACTGATAGTAGTTGTATAGCAGTGTAACTTATGGAAAATTATTGGTCAATTTAAAAGAACGGCAAAGTCACAAAAGTGAATAACAACGTAAATTCTTGTTCAAAAAGATTTAGTGCTTGCAGCTGGTCGTCGTAAACTTCATTGCACGATATTTCGGCTGGACAACTACCAGCCATCTTCAGGTCAGCCGAACGAGGACTGATGAAGACGTTTCTTTTTCCTTTATTGCTGTTTTAAACCTTTACAAAAGGTAGGCCGGCAGCGGCCTATCCACGCCGCTCTTCGGCCACAGAAAAAAATATACAAGAAACATGAAGACATAAAAACAGATGTACATGTAGGATAAAAACAGGAGACAGACAAATGAAAAAGAAATTAAGTCGTTCACGGAAGGCACTGGTCGCACAGGAAGTTCAACTCAGTGCACAAACGTGAGCAGACGGTTGAACATGTGAACGTAGGAGCACTAACGAAGAAACATCGTTGCACTAAGACGAAAAGGAACACTAACACAATGATGGCGATATTTGCCACACTGTGAACACACTGCTGCACAAAAGGGAAATACAGGAAGGTAGGGGAGGGAAGGGAGAGAAGGACGTCATTGAGAGAAGATGGGAGGGATAGAGGAGAGGGTATTGGGGGGGCGTGGGAGCCTGGGGAGGGGGGAGGAAAGGGAGGGAGAGAAGGGAAAGAGGGTGCCCAGGAGGAAAAACACAGGAGGAGGAAAGGGAGGATTAAATCTGGTAGGAGGGGTAGACGGGACGAGGGCATCATCTGGGAGGGGAATTTGGCAGAAACCACTGTGGGCAAGGGTATGGAGTGTGGTAACATGGAGAGCAGGTGGGATGCAGGTGTACAGGCATGGCAGCGGACAGGGGTGAGAAAGGATGGGAGAGATAAGCGGGTGAGGAGGATCAAGTTTACAGGAGGTGTAAAGGATCCGTATCTGTTCAAGGGAGAGGAGGAGGTGTGGGAAAGGAATTAAGTCGTAGAGGATCTGCGTGATGGATGGGAGGCAGATGCGATAGGCGAGACAGAGCACATGGTGTTCCAGAACTTTTATAAGGTAGGAGGGGTGGAGATGCAGGTGGGAAGGGCATAGCAGAGGATGGGGTGGATGACGGATTTATAGGTGTGGAGGATTGTGGAGGGATCCAGACCCCACGTGCAGTCAGAAAGGAGCTTGAGGAGGCAGAGTCAGGAGCGTACCTTGGCTTGGAGATTAGGGGTCCAGGAGAGGTGACGGTCAAGGATGACACCAAGGTACTTGAGGGTGGGGGTGAGGTTGATAGGATGGCCGTAGACAGTGACATAAAAATCTAGGAGACGGAAGGAATGGGTGGTTTTGCCTACAATGATCGCCTGGGTTTTGGAAAGATTAACCTTGAGCAGCCATTGGTTACGCAAAGTGGTGAACCGATCAACATGGGACTGGAGAAGGTGCTGGGAGCATTGCAGGGTGGGGGCGAGGGCAAGGAAGGCAGTGTCATTGGCATATTGGAGAAGGTGTAAGAGGGGTGAAGGAAGTGGTATGTCTGGCGTGTAAAGAAGGTAGAGAAGAGGGGAGATGATGGAACCTTGGTGCACACCAGCAGAGGGGTGGACAGAGTATGAATCCGTGTTATGGATGGTGACATCAGAAGGATGGTGAGAAAGGAAGGAAGGAGGTATTTAATAGGTAGGCACACTCAAGGTCGAGAGAGAGAGGAAGATGGTGGAGCGATGGGAATTTAGTTGTTCAGAGAGGAGGTGAGTGAGGTGAAGGAGAAGGACACTGGTAGAGAAGAATGGCCAAAAGCCACGTTGGGTAGAGGGAAGGACGTGGTGCTGGTGGAGGTGCTGGTGGATGTGTCATGTGAGGATGGATTCCAGGACCTTGCTGAAGACCGAGGTAAGGCTGATGGGATGGTAGGAGGAGACAGCAGATGGCGGTTTGTCAGGTTTGAGAAGCATCAGGATTTGGGAGGTTTTGCACAGGTCGGGGTTGAAGCCGGTGGACAATACCACATCATATACTCTGGCCAGGGTGGAGAGGAAGGAGGCTGGAGCTTCACGGAGGTGAGGGTAGGTAACACGGTCATGACCGGGAGTGGTGTTGTGTTTTGTGTGTTGTGTAGCTATGATATCTTGAGTGGTGATCGATATGTGCGTATAATGTTGTCCAGACTCGCTATGGCAAAAAAGGCATTTCTGGGCAAGAGAAGTCTACTAATATCAAACACTGGCCTTAATTTGAGGAAGAAATTTCTGGAGTACAGCATTGTATGGTAGTGAAACATGGACTGTGGGAAAACTGGAACAGAAGAGAATCGAAGCATTTGAGATGTGGTGCTATAGACGAATGTTGAAAATTAGGTGGACTGATAAGGTAAGGAATGAGGAGGTTCTATGCAGAATCGGAGAGGAAAGGAATATGTGGAAAACACTGACACGGAGAAGGGACAGCATGATAGGACATCTGCTAAGACATGAGGGAATGACTTCCATGGTACTAGAGGAAGCTGTAGAGGACAAAAACTGTAGAGGAAGACAGAGATTGGAATACGTCAAGCAAATAGTTGAGGACGTAGGTTGCAAGTGCTACTCTGAGATGAAGAGGTTAGCACAGGAAAGGAATTCGTAGCGGGCCGCATCAAACCAGTCAGTAGACTGACGACAAAAAAAGAAAAATGTTGTCCAAGTACTGGAAGCCGGGAGCGAGTGGAGGGGCAGAGGTGTCAGTTTGATCACAGACATCAGGGAAGAGGGAGTAATCGAACTGGTGATCATCAGGGATGGTAAAGATATCGGAAAGGTAGGAAGCAAAATGGTTGGCCTTACTAAAGTTATCAGTAAAAGAGTGGTCATCATCAAGGGGAGGGGGGATATAGACCTGGTAAGGCAGTGGAAGGCAGACCAGTACTTAGACTAGTTAATAAGCAGGGTAGCATTAAGATGGATACATGTCTGTAGGCAGTTCCAGCGTTTCTTGGCCGAGAACAAGTTTCGTATGTGTCATTGGAGTTGCCGGTGGCATTATATTGTGTCGCAGTCCCATGTGTGAAGGAATGCACGGTATAGACGGCGCGTTTCATTAAGGAGGGTAAGGGGGGCGGTGCAGGTGGATGCCGATGGTAGGGATGTGTGCCTCCATGGCCTCAAGCAAGGACTGCTGGAGAAAGGAGGCGGCATGGGAAATGTCATCAGGGTGGTGGTGCTGGTAGGCGAGGGGGTAGCTATCGATCCAGGTAGTGAGGGTTTTTCCAGTAGTCATTCCAGTTGGTGTGGGAGTAGTTATGGACATATTTCAGGGGAGAGTCGATGCGAGTGTCTGGGCAGGGACGACGACCGTCTGATACAGTGAGGGGGCAGGGAGATGGTCACTGCCAATATTGTCAAGGATGTCCACCGTCATGTGGCAAATGACGTTGGGGGAGGCCAGGATGACATCAGGAGTGGTACTGGATTTGGGGCAGGTGTGTTGGGGAATGGGAAGGAGCTCACCTTGGAGGGAGGTGAGGAACCAATGCCACCGCTGTAGCTGGGATGTGGAATGACTATGGATGTTGAGGTCGGCAGCAATCACGTAGGAGGAGAAGGTACGGTCGATGTGGGAGAGGAAGGGACTAGCGATAGAAGGGCAGACATAGATGGTGGCGCAGGTAACGATAAGGATGGGGAGGGAGAGACTGATCATCATGTGTTCCATGGCATCAGGAAGGAAAGGTTGGAGCCCAACAGGGATCTGGCGGTGGTGGCTAGTGGCTACCCTGCCATGCATTATCGAGAGGGGATTATCGGAGCAGTGAAGGAGGTTGGGCAATGTGTATATGGTATGTTGGGGCTGGAGAAAGGTTTCATTCAGGAGGAAAGTATCCACGTGATGAGTCATGAGGGTATGCATGAGGAAGTTCTTGTTAATGGGAAGGGAGTGGCCATGATGGGAGCTTAGACGAAGGTGTTGAGACAGGAGAAGGTGAACTGGGCCTGGTCATGAGTAGGTGGCCTCAGTATTTAGGTGGAAAATGGAGCAGACGGTGAGGGATATCTCTTGGGGGGTGTGGGGGCGCTGGAAGGGATGGACGTTTTGAAGGATGATAGTAATGAATCGGATGATGTCCTCAGCAATAGGGGGGGAAGGAGGGGGGCAGCTAGAGGTTGGATGTGGATCGTAAGTTCAGGAGTGGAGGGGGGGTTCAGGCCTTGTACTTCTGGGAGTAGGTGGGGTGGGGCAAGTGTTACAGGAAGGGGGGGACTGGAGATTGGGACTCTTCTGGAGGAAGTGCACTTGCTTACAGTGTGGGCAGACTGGGGCCCGTGGCAGATGTTTGATGTGCAGTGTAGAGCAAACACCTTTTGGGAGGGGAACGGGAGGGGTTCAACTTTGTACCAGCAATGGAACAGTAGTGTGTCCTCTTTTAGGAGAAGGGCAATGGAGGGAGCATGCTCAGAGAAGACCTGCATGAGGTGGGTGGGGCCAGCAGGATCCGGTGGATGGCATGCACACCCAGGTAGGGATATGCCTTGAGCTCCTCCTCTGTGATCATCAGACTAAGCTGATTGATCACGACAGTGAGGGTTGGTGGCCAGCACGGGGGTTGGGGTTGGTGGGAAGAGGAAGGTGAAGGAGCTGGGCGAGGGAGGCATTTAGGCCAAAGTGGGTAATAGGGATTCTGGAAGGGATGTCAGTATGGAGCGTGGGGCTAGGGCAGGTGATGAGAACTGAGTCCCTACAGGGGGGGGGGGTGAGGAGGGAGATAGGGGTTCCTGAGAAGTGTTGGCAGAGGAGCAGGGTGAGGTTCTAGACCTCTAGGAGAGAAGGATCTAGATTAGACAGGAGGTATTTATGGGCAAGGGAGGGGGCAGTGGAGAGGGGGGGGGCAGAAGTGGCAGGCAGTGAGACATCCATAGCATCATGGAGGTGGGGAGGAGGGAGAGGCTGGGATTTTTTAGGAGTAGGTGGAGGAGGGTTCTGCTCAGGCGCTTAACTGCAGCAGAAGGATGGGAGGAGGCTTGGGGGATGGGAGCGACCAGGAGATGGAGGGAGGTGGCAGGTTCTGGCGTTGGTGCTATTGTGGTGTGGGCTGTTTCACTCCAGGCTCCAGGCGACCACCCTCGCAGGGGTTGCAGGAGTGGTCGTAACAGTGTGGGGGAGTGGAGGGAAGGGATCGGATGAGGAGGCTTGGGGGGAAGAAGCAGTGGATGGGGCGATGAAGGGCACAGGAGTGGGAAGGGTGACAAGCAGAGGGATGAATTGGGGGGGGACTATGTGCACCACGTGATCGTGGTGGCGGTGGCAGAGGGGGAAGTGTAGATGATGGCTGTGGTGGTTGCAGTAAATCATGGTAAGGGTTACAAGGGAAATCAGAAAAGGAGAAATGGAACAAAAATTGGATGAAGACATTGACAAATCACACACAATGATGAAGATGAAGATGAGGACGCTGGCTGGGGCGAAAGCCCCACTCCACTGCCGTCGAAGGGAGGGTGGCTGCATGTGGAAGATCTGCTGCCGGGGGCAGTGATGGGCTGGACCACGTCTGCTGCTGCTGGCGTCACCGCTGGGCTGGGCTGAACCCCTACTGCTGTTATTTCTGTCGCTACTGTTGGTGAGCCGCTGGGCTGCTGGATCCTGCGAGGGCTGCTGGAACCTGCTGGCCATGCTGGAATCTGCTGACAGTGCTGGAACATGCCAGCATGGCTGGGACCAGCTGGTGTGGCTGGAATCAGCTGGCGGTGCTGGAACTGCTTGTGCTGCTGTGGTCGCTGGGACTGGCGCTGGCGCTGCTGCTACTGCTGCTGCGGGACAGGTGCCGTCGACTTCTGCTGTGCCTGCTCAAAATCCTAGCACTTCAACAATTGTGGCAACGATTCTCAAAGGGCGACACTCGACACGAGTTCTGCCGAAGATGATGGAGACGTTCTCCGCTCCATCTTATATAGTGCACTGATGGTACATCCGCGCATGTGCGGCTGTACCATCAGCCCACCATATAAGACAGAGTGGAGAATGTCTTCATCTGCTGCCGGCCTAACTTTTGTAAGGTATTAAAATAACAATAAAGAAAAAAGAAACGTCTTTATCAGTCCTTGTTCGGCTCACCTGAAGATGACTGACCGTTGTCCAGCTGAAATATCGTTCAATGAAGTTTATGATGACAAGCTGCAGGCCCGAAATCTTTTTTGAACAGTTTATTCACTGGGAACATGTCAAATTTTGCAGTGTAATTTCTTCTCGAGAAATATTTAGTTGAATTTAATGAACATCAAGTCGCTGATAGTAACTTAACAGCAATATAAAATATTGTGAATGAAACTTGCCGAGGATATAGTGGACTACTATCGACTATTATAGCAGAAATGGTAGAATGTAAATTAACAAAGGCGACCAACAAAATAATGCACAGAACAATATGACTTCAAAAGTCTTTACTATTAAAGGAATAATGTATTTAGTATATAAAATGTTACTAAAGATTAATGATTTTGGGATTTAAGGTTATATACGGATTTATGCAGTGTAACAAGAAGTTTTTTCTAACCACAAAAGACTTAAGTCTATGATTAGATTAGTAATTTGATAATCTGTGAATGAAAACAATGTAAAGTAGATTCTAGTTTTAATAAATAATAAAAAATAACAAGTGTAGACAAATCATATGACTCTAGTGGGATGACAACTGAAAACTTTTTAAAAAATTTAGTAATAATTAGAATATTTCCAAATTTGATTGTTGTCTATGAGAACGTCCCAACTTTTGAAAATCTCAGAAGGAGAAGGATGTGCAATATTTCTGGCCTTACAACCAACATATTCAGCATCTAGAAGGTTATTTTAGGGCAGCTCAGAAGGCAACAGTGGCAAGAAGAGGTAACGTGGTGTGAGGTACCGGTGACATGGTTTATTTGGTATGGTTACTGTGAGAAAGACCGTCGAAATTGTTGTCCTTCTCCACGATTGGCTGCTGCATTCGAAAGTTCGGCGCGAAAATAGTAATCTTCTGTTACTAATATTAGACAAACTAAACAATGTATTTAGTTACATTTCAAATTATATTGGAAATTTTTGGTAAGGTCTGAGGTCATTGGTCCCTAAGCCTACACACTATGTAATGTAACTTAAAATAACTTACAACACACACACCTATGCCCGAGGAAGGACTCAAGCCTCTGACGGGAGAAGCCGCGCAGTCCGTCACATGACGTAATATTAAGAAAACAGTCTTAACAACATTTTTTATTTGCTTAGTGCCGACCGATTTCAGCTCATCGCAGGCGCTATCTTCAGAGCAAACACATGGTCTACCAAGGTGTGCAGAAGAGGCTATTCGTTTATGTCTCAGGATGTGTTCTATCAAACAGTTCCTTCAGTAGGGGGACATACTATGTTCTGTCCCAAAGTATCATTATCAAAGATGGTGGCTATGATGTCATTCAAGATGGCGGCCTGTAGACTTAGCAACCGCACATGACGTTGTCCAATATGGCGGCCGTGACGCAAGTACCGTTATCCAAGATGGCGGCTTTTGGCGGGAAGTTCAAATTCCTTCAGGACAATGAAACACACCATGGAGACTAACCTAAGAAAATGGCGGGAAAATAGGTCACTTTGGTTACCTCCACTAGCATAAGTCCTCCGATCGTCACCTCTTCCTGGGAAGAGATTGGTGGGAAAAGGACTCGGCCTGTGCTGGTCTTAATTTTGCAAGCAGTCTTTATTTAAGCAATTAGAGGCAGTAGCACTATCAAGTGCGTTCACCACAAGGTCCAGAGTCCAACTGATCTAGTACGGTATTTGCGTCATCACCTGACGTCACGGCCGCCATCTTGGATAATGTCATGTGCTGTTGCCAAGTCTACAAGCCGCCATCTTGGATGACATCACAGCCGCCATCTTGGATAACGGTTCTTTGGGGCAGAACATACTCTGTCCCCCTGCTTGCTTCTTATAGCCAATTTGTACTATGAACTTCTTCTTTCCCCACTTTTATTCAGTTTCTCTGCATTATTTACTCGATCTACCTACTCAACATGTAGCATTCTTCTGTAGCATGACATATCAAAAGCTTCTATTCTCTTCTTGCCTGAACTACTTATCATCAATTTTTCATTTTCGTGCAGGTCTACATTCTATTCAAACAGCTTCTGGGAACACCATGTATCATATCTTATTAGATTTTAATAGGTTCCTCTACTTGAAAGACGTTTTTCGTCTTAAGACCGGTCTGAGTACACTCTAAGATGAAAACAAAAGAAGAAGAAAGACGAAGCGCAATGAAGGGATTCTCCAAATGGAATGGAAATTGATATATGTGATGTGCATGTACAAACAAACAAATGATTACAATTTCAGAATAAGTGGATTATCTACAAATCGAAAAAGTCATTAACACGTTGGTCCACCCCTAGCCCTAATGGATGCCTTTAATCGTCTTGCCACTGATAGATCTGGTGGACATCCTCCTTTGGGATATCGAACCAATTTCTATCCAATTGGGTATTATATCGTCAAAATCCCGAGGTAGTTGGAGGACCCTATCCCTATAATGCTCCTAACGTTTACAATTGGGGACAGATCCGGCGACCTCACTGTCCAAGGTAGGGGGTGGCAAGCATGGAGGCAAGCCGCAGAGACTCTCACCGTTTGGGAGCGGGCGTTATCTTGTAGAAATGAAAACTTGGGATGGCTTACCATCAAGGGCAGCAAAACAGGGTGTTGAGAATGGTTCAAATGGCTGTGATCACCATGGGACTTCACTTCTGAGGTCATCAGTCCCCTAGAACTTTTTTTTTTGTTTTTAGTCATCGGTCTAATGACTGGTTTGATGCAGCCCGCCACGAATTCCTTTCCTGTGCTAACCTCTTCATCTCAGAGTAGCACTTGCAACCTACGTCCTCAATTATTTGCTTGACGTATTCCAATCTTTGTCTTCCTCTACAGTTTTTGCCCTCTACAGCTCCCTGTAGTAACATGGAAGTCATTCCCTCATGTCTTAGCAGATGTCCTATCATCCTGTCCCTTCTCCTTATCAGTGTTTACCACATATTCCTTTCCTCTCCGATTCTGCGTAGAACCTTCTCATTCCTTACCTTATCAGTCCACCTAATTTTCAACATTCGTCTATAGCACCACATCTCAAATGCATCGATTCTCTTCTCATCCGGTTTTCCCACAGTCCATGTTTCACCACCATACAATGCTGTACTCCAGACGTACATCCTCAGAAATGTATTCCTCAAATTAAGGCCGGTATTTGATATTAGTAGACTTCTCTTGGCCAGAAATGCCTTTTTTGCCATAGCGAGTCTGCTTTTGATGTCCTCCTTGCTCCGTCTGTCATTGGTTATTTTACTGCCTAGGTAGCAGAATTCCTTAACTTCATTGACTTCGTGACCATCAATCCTGATGTTAAGTTTCTCGCTGTTCTCATTTCTACTACTTCTCATTACCTTCGTCTTTCTCCGATTTGCTCTCAAACCATACTGTGTACTCATTAGACAGTTCATTCCGTTCAGCTAATCATTTAATTCTTCTTCACTTTCAATGTCATCAGCGAATCGTATCATTGATATCCATTCACATCGTATTTTAATTCCACTCCTGAACCTTTCTATTATTTCCATCATTGCTTCCTCGATGTACAGATTGAAGAGTAGGGGCGAAAGGCTACAGCCTTGTCTTACACCCTCCTTAATACGAGCACTTCGTTCTTGATCGTCCACTCTTATTATTCCCTCCTGGTTGTTGTACATATTGTATATGACCCGTCTCTCCCTATAGTTTACTCCTACTTTTTTCGGAATCTCGAACAGCTTGCACCATTTTATATCGTCGAACGCTTTTTCCAGGTCGACAAATCCTACGAAAGTGTCTGGATTTTTCTTTAGCCTTGCTTCCATTATTAGCCGTAACGTCAGAATTGCCTCTCTCGTCCCTTTACTTTTCCTAAAGCCAAACTGATCGTCACCTAGCGCATTCTCAATTTTCTTTTCCATTCTTCTGTATATTATTCTTGTAAGCAGCTTCGATGCATGAGCTGTTAAGCTGATTGTGCGATAATTCTCGCACTTGTCAGCTCTTGCCGTCTTCGGAATTGTGTGGATGATGCTTTTCCGAAAGTCAGATGGTATATCGCCAGACTCATATATTCTACACACAAACGTGAATAGTCGTTTTGTTGCCACTTCCCCCAATGATTTTAGAAATTCTGATGGAATGTTATCTATCCCTTCTGCCTTATTTGACCGTTAGTCCTCGAAAGCTCTTTTAAATTCCGATTCTAATACTGGATCCCCTGTCTCTTCTAAATCGACTCCTGTTTCTTCTTCTATCACATCAGACAAATCTTCTCCCTCATAGAGGCTTTCAATGTATTCTTTCCACCTATCTGCTCTCTCCTCTGCATTTAACAGTGGAATTCCCGTTGCACTCTTAATGTTATCACCGTTGCTTTTAATGTCACCAAAGGTTGTTTTGACTTTCCTGTATGCTGAGTCTGTCCTTCCGACATTCATATCTTTTTCGATATCTTCACATTTTTCCTGCAGCCATTTCGTCTTAGCTTCCCTGCACTTCCTATTTATTTCATTCCTCAGCGACTTGTACTTCTGTATTCCTGATTTTGCCGGAACATGTTTGTACTTCCTCCTTTCATCAATCAACAGAAGTATTTCTTCTGTTACCCATGGTTTCTTCGCAGCTACCTTCTTTGTACGTATGTTTTCCTTCCCAACTTCTGTGATGGCCCTTTTTAGAGATGTCCATTCCTCTTCAACTGTACTGCCTACTGCGCTAATCCTTATTGCTGTATCTATAGCGTTAGAGAACTTCAAACGTATCTCGTCATTCCTTAGCACTTCCGTATCCCAATTCTTTGCGTATTGATTCTTCCTGACTAATGTCTTGAACTTCAGCCCACTCTTCATCACTACTATATTGTGATCTGAGTCTATATCTGCTCCTGGGTACGCCTTACAATCCAGTATCTGATTTTGGAATCTCTGTCTGACCATGATGTAATCTAATTGAAATCTTCCCGTATCTCCCGGCCCTTTCCAAGTATACCTCCTCCTCTTGTGATTCTTGAACAGGGTATTCGCTATTACTAGCTGAAACTTGTTGCAGAACTCAATTAGTCTTTCTCCTCTTTCATTCCTTGTCCCAAGCCCATATTCTCCTGTAACCTTATCTTCTACTCCTTCCCCTACAACTGCATTCCAGTCGCCCGTGACTATTAGATTTTCGTCCCCCTTTACATACTGCATTACCCTTTCAATATCCTCATACACTTTCTCTATCTGTTCATCTTCAGGTTGCGACGTCGGCATGTATACCTGTACTATCATTGTCGGTGTTGTTTTGCTGTCGATTCTGATTAGAACAACCTGGTCACTGAACTGTTCACAGTAACACACCCTCTGCCCTACCTTCCTATTCATAACGAATCCTACACCTGTTATACCATTTTCTGCTGCTGTTGATATTACCCGATACTCATCTGACCAGAAATCCTTGTCTTCCTTCCAGTTCACTTCACTGACCCCTACTATATCTAGATTGAGCCTTTGCATATTCCTTTTCAGATTTTCTATTTTCCCTACCACGTTCAATCTTCTAACATTCCACGCCCCGACTCGTAGAACGTTATCCTTTCGTAGATTATTTAATCTCTCTCTCATGGTAACCTCCCCCTTGGCAGTCCCCTCCCGGAGATCCGAATGGGGGACTATTCCGGAATCTTTTGCCAATGGAGAGATCATCATGACACTTCTTCGATTACAGGCCACATGTCCTGTGGATACAGTATACGTGTCTTTAATGCAGTGGTTTCCATTGCCTTCTACATCCTCATGGCGTTGATCATTGCTGATTCTTCCGCCTTTAGGGGCAATTTCCCACCCATAGGACAAGAGAGTGCCCTGAACCCCTATCCGCTCCTCCGCCCTCTTTGACAAGGCCGTTGGCAGAATGAGGCTGACTTCTTATGCCGGAAGTCTTCGGCCGCCAATGCTGATAATTTATCAAAATTTAGGCAGTGGCGGGGATCGAACCCGGGACCGAAGACAATTTGATTTTGAATCAAAAACTTAGAACTACTTAAACCTAACTAACCTAAGGACATCACACACACATCCATGCCTGAGGCAGGATTCGAACCTGTCACCGTAGCAGTTTCGCGGTTCCAAACTGTAGTGCCTAGAACCGCTCGACCACCCCGGCCGGCTGAGAACAGTTGGCGAACCGCTGTGTTGTAAGGGTGCAGCAGATGACAACCAAAGGGATCTTGGCCTGGAATCTCACTGAAACAGTTGAAATTGTCTTCAGTGATGAGTCCTGTTATTACTGAGGCCCAACGATCCGCGAAGAAATATCTAGAGTTCACCAGAGAGCAGTGGAATACCAATCTGACTGTCGTTTCTTTTGTTTTAGGGCGCAAAAACAACTATGGTCATATGCGCCCATGTCAAAACAGTAGAACAGGAAGACAAGGACAGGAGTTAGAAACGACTACACGTCAATCCCAATCGACGGAAGAGAGGACAATTATAAACAGGGACATTGAGAAAGAGCTATAAAATACGGCGTAGAGATATGGATGTCCAGAACTAAAGATTAAATGGTCTTCGCCATATTGCTACGATGGATATACAGCAAAACGCTGTCTGGGGTGACACTTATTTTCATAATGGGACCCCTTTGGTAGTCATCCTCGGGGCCCTAACAACACGGCGGTACGTCGACGATATTCTACGCGCCGCTTTATTGCCCTCCATGGGAAGCAATCCTGGGCTTATATTTCAGCACATGCCGAGTGTTTCTTCTGCTTGTGTTCGTCCTTGCCAAACCATTCCTTGGTTGTCGAGGTCGCCTGATCTCTCCGCAAATGAGAACATTGGGAGCATCATGGGCAGGACCCACCAACCATTTCCTCTTTCTTACAATCTAAGGTGCCAGAGTTTGTCACGATATGCTTCAGGAGGATATAGGTCAACTCTCTCAATCAATACCAATGCAAATAACTGCCTGTATAAGTGCCAGATGTGCTCAATTTCTTCCTGTTTCTCTTGAATAAATCATCAAATATTTATGAAATTGTAATCATTTCTTTGTCTGTACATATACAGGGGATAGGAAAAACAATGTGAGCAGTGGTAGTAATGGGACAGTTATGTTTGACGGTCAACAACGTAGGTAAGGCACGTGTCCTGATGGACTGTGCGTGTTCAATGCGGGCTACGCATCAGTGCAGGTTGTTTACGAGTAGTGCACACTTCGTATTTGCATTCAAAGGCCGAAGTCGACCTGCAACGGAAGACCTAACGAAGTTACAAAGAGGGAAGATTGTGAGGACCCGATTACCTGTAGAATCAGTAATCCAGAAAGCCAACTTATCGAATGTTTCAATAGCAACTGTTTCAACAGTCATGACAGCCTTCACGAAAGATGGATGGGCATCATCGCGTAAACGTAATAGCGGGCGGAAATCAAAACTAAATGACAGAGACTGCCGCATGCAACACCAATTGTGTCAAAAAAACACAAAACTAAAGTGACTGCAGAGCTCAGTATCTTCGATACTCCGTATATATCGACACTGTCCCGTGAACGCCATACAGCGGATATTCGTGGACAAACTGCTATACCGAAACCATTAATGACGACAACCAACGCAAAAAAGCATAAATCCCGGAGGGCTCATCAGTGGAAACACATCATATGGTCCGACAGATCAACAACTTCGATATTTCCAACATCGGGTTTACGTCTGGAGAACGCTAAAAGAAGTCTACAATCCTGATTGCTTGATTCCATCGGTTAAGCATAGAGGTGGAAGTGTGATGGTGTGGGCAGCCATATCATGGTATTCTGCTGGTCCCGTCATTGTTCTCAGAGGCCATGCAACAGCCAACGATTGTGTGAACATTTTAGGTGATCAGGTGAACCCCGTGATTCAGATGTCGTTCCCCAACAATGACGCCATGTTTCAGGACGATAATGCACCCATTCACACAGCCAGGACAGTTCAATCGTCGTATGAGGAGCACCCAACTGAACTGCAGCGTCTTCCCTCGTCAGCACAGTCCCCTGGCGTGGGCGGTATTGGAGCGCAGGTCTGATCGAAGAGTGGCATAACGTTCCATTAGAGACTGTACAATCATATGCCAGTAGTCTAAGAAGAATCGCAGCTGCATCTACATCTACACCTGACGGCGTGTGGCGGAGGGTACCTTGAGTACCTCTATCGGTTCTCCCTTCTCGTCCAGTCTCGTAATGTTCGTGGAAAGAAAGATTGTCGGTATGCCTCTCTGTGGGCTCTAATGTCTCTGATTTTATCCTCTGGTCTCTTCGCGAGATATACGGAGGAGGGAGCAATATACTGCTTGACTCCTCGGTGAAGGTATGTTCTCGAAACTTCAACAAAAGCCCGTACCGAGCTACTGAGCGTCTCTCTTGCGCAGTTTTCCACTGGAGTTTATCTATCATTTCCGTAACGCTTTCGCGATTACTAAATGATCCTGTAACGAAGCGCGCTGTTCTCTGTTGGATCTTCTCTATCTCTTTTATCAACCCTATCTGATACGGATCCCACAACCGTGAGTAGTATTCAAGCAGTTGGCGAGCAAGTGTACTGTAACCTACTTCCTTTGTTTTCGGACTGCATTTCCTTAGGATTCTTCCAATGAATCTCAGTCTGGCATCTGCTTTACCGACGATTAATTTTAAATGGTCATTCCATTTTAAATCACTCCTAATGCCTACTCCCAGATAATTTATGGAATTAACTGCTTCCAGTTGCTGACCTGCTATATTCTAGCTAAATGATAAAGGATCTTTCTTTCTATGTATTCGCAACACATTACACTTGTCTACATTGAGATTTAATTGCCATTCCCTGCACTATGAGTCAATTCGTTACAGATTCTCCAATATTTCAGCACAATTTTCCATTTTTCCATCCTCTCAATATACTACAGCATCATCTGCAAAAAGCGTCAGTGAGCTTCCGATGTTATCCACAAGGAGATCTATATATATTGTGAATAGCAAGGGTCCTACGACACTCCACTGCGGCACAGCTGAAATCTTACTTCGGAAGACGTCTCTCCATTGAGAATGACATGCTGCGTTCTGTTATCTAAGAACTCTTCAATCCAATCACACATTTGGTCTGATATCCATATGCTCTTACTTTGTTCATTAAACGTCTCTGGGCAACTGTATCAAACGCCTTGCGGAAGTCAAGAAACACGGCATCTACCTGGGAACCCGTGTCTATGGCCCTTTGAGTCTCGTGGACGAATAGCGCGAGCTGGATTTCACACGATCGTCTTTTTCGAAACCCATGCTGGTACCTACAGAGTAGATTTCTAGTCTCCAGAAAAGTCATTATAATCGTACATAGTAAATGTTCCAAAATTCTACAAATGATCGACGTTAGAGATGTAGGTATAGTTCTGCACATCTGTTCGACGTCCCTTCTTGAAAACGGGGATGACCTGTGCCCTTCTCCAATCTTTTGAAACGCTACGCTCTTCTAGAGACCTACGGTACACCGCTGCAAGAAGGGGGACAAGTTCATTCTGGTACTCTGTCTAAAATCGAACTGGTATCCCATCAGGTCCAGCGGGAAAATGGGGTCCAATTCCTTATTAATAAACAATTCACAAGAAAGTAAAGGTCTTCACATTATTTTGTCAATACCCTGTACACCGCCTCTACGGATTTCCGTCCCATTAATTTAATTCCATCTTGGTGCGTAGTTCTTGGTTCAAATGGTTCAAATGGCTCTGAGCACTATGCGACTTAACTTCTGAGGTCGTCAGTCGCCTAGAACTTAGAACTAATTAAACCTAACTAACCTAAGGACATCACACACATCCATGCCCGAGGTAGGATTCGAACCTGCGACCGTAGCGATCACGCGGTTCCAGACTGAAGCGCCTTTAACCGCACGGCCACACCGGCCGGCTGCGTAGTTCTTTATGTTAGACTATATGTGAAAGCAGAAAAGTACTTACATTTTGAAAGAAAGAGCCTAATTATGCATAAATAAAATTGGAGACAGAGAAACGTGGTTTGACCAACATTATTGAATCAGTGCAAAAGTCAGAATTATTTAAAGAGAAACAATTTTCGATGTTATTTGGCATTTACCAAGAAAACAAAATACAAAGGACACAGGAAAATTACTTATTAGGTTCTAGATGCTCTTTGATGTGTTCACAAGGATAAAACGTTTATATTCCGAAATATGGGGATGACACTTTTCGTATTCTTTCAGTTCCTACTAGTGTAGAGAATTTACCACACGACATTTTGTAAGAACTTCCACTGAGAATTCTTCTTTGACCATTAATAATCTGTATTATCGTTGCTTGTCCCTACATTTTGTAGCTATATTTCTTTTTTTTTTCATAAGAAGAATAGTCGGTCATAATCTCACTTTCACTGTTCAGATGTCCAGTTGCGCTGTAGACGAATCTCATAAAACACCCGAAATTTAGCGCTGACGTATGAACGAAAATGACTACTCAAAACGCACGAGATTCGGACCAGGAATAAAACGCCAGGGGTGCTGCAGTAGACTCATTTATTTCGAGTAGTCAATTGGTATAAAACTGGCTTATCATGTTGTAGCACGTTAAGCACCCTCTGTCACGCACTTCAGAGAGGCATGCGACGCAAAACGCGCCCCTGGCCGCGCCACCGGTCGCCGTGCTATTTTTTCGCTCCATTCAGGGTACTCGCGGCCCGCCTCGGCAGTGACGACGCGACAGCCGACGCGCCCCCGCGCGCCGCTATTTCTGTCGCTGCGGAGGAGCCGCCGCCACATTTCCGCCCGCCCTCCCCCCGTGTCAGCGCCGCCACAAAGCGCCGCTGCTAATCCGTGTTCGAGAACCTGCGCGGTGCGTCCTGCTGACGTCACGCGCAGCCGCTCGTCGCCATAGCGACGGGCAGTGAGCGTGACGTCACGCGGAGCACGTGGTGGTGGTGTCGGGCGGCGTGGCCCGGCAGGGCTGGAAGCAAAGCCGCTAGCGAGCGGCATTAGGGGAGGGAAGATGGAGGGCTGGAGAGAGCAGCGAAGCGCGCAACAGCTGCCGGGTAGAGAGTGGTATAAAAAAAGCTTCTGGATTCAGTACAGAACAAACTGCTACGTATCGTATGCAATGCTTCCCGCACCGCGGACTGCCCTGAGGCTCTAACGGAGGTATTCAAAAACTCGCCACACGACTGTGCAGGAACACGAGACACTGGAAAAACCGTTCATACTGGGAAAATACGACCACTACCATAAGTGGAAACTCAACCGCCCAAAAATACTGCTAGCGAGCGACAATTAACCAACTACGGGCAGCACAAGATCACAGACAAAGCAAAATACTGGTGAGCCCCTGCATTACAGCAAAACTAACTGGCACAGCCAACTGGAAATACCTAGCAGACCAAGCAGCAACGCAAGGAAGCCGTATTGCACACTAAACGCAAACAAATCCAACTAAACCTCTTAGATCGCACGATCGATTTATGGCCCATTTACCACTCATATACCAACCTTATCGCAGATAGCGAGCACAGCTCTTCTTACTATCCTTCTTACTATCGGGGAGGTTTTTTTCGCTTGGCACTTCCCCTAACCACCTCCCCTTTGCCCTTAAAACTGCTGTCAGTCGTTCGCTTTTCGACCACTTCTATCTCCTCAGTGGGTAATCCTACTCAGACGTACACCATCACGTGCCCACATGCCTCATTTTGTCAGTGCAGCGACGCGGGCAAAAGGAATAAATGCTGCAGTTTCATCGGTGAAACGCCCGCTAAATCACGCAGGGCTAACAGGTAATTAGGATTGTGGAAAGGGCCAAGGGAGTTGCGGTCGGATTCATTTCACAATTGTAATTTATTATCATTTAGTTCACAAATACGCCTTTGGCTGAAGGCTGAAGACCTCCAAACAGCTGCTTTAGAATAAGTTCAATTTTGAAAAGACGTGACACACAGTTAAATTTACGAATAAGATAAATCGTATACATATATGAGATGAGCATGCGAAGCGGCTGAAGGCTGCCGGATTAAATCTTCAAAATTCCAAATATACTATGATGATTACTAAAGGCAGAAGGCCACAATGTTATAAGATTCTAACGGGGCTGATGGCCCACAAGGTGCACAGAAAAAGATAAACAAACCCAATAAGATGGCTGAAGGCCGAAAGGTCAAATTCTGCAAATTAAGGACATATATATTGCAACACTCGGTAAACCAATACATTAAGTTTAAAAATTTCCTTTTTGCAACACCAACGGCGGAAGGCCCGCAGCAACTTGTAAAATCTTACAGAGGAAATTACGACAACCTTTCAAGAGCAGAAGTCGATAATGTTTGGACTTGAAGAAAACTGAGAACATATTTCTAGGGCTGAAGGCCCACAACTGACCTTGCCAAATTAAAAATATAAAATACAGTTAAATTACAACAACATTAACACTGCCAAAAGGATAATTAAGAGAACGGCACTCAGGAGTCTCCAGTGGATCGGTCTGCCCTCCTTCACTTAGGCGAGACAGGTGGTGAGTCCAACTACACTTACTTCGTGCGAACCCAACCAAGGGACAGTCACGAACCGACCGTCCAATCGCTTGCTCGCCACGACGGAGTACATGAGAACTCAAACACAAAAGGCTACGAACGTGATAATCGACAATGATGTATGTATTAGCTGTCAAAATTACACACCATATTGGACAGCGACAACAGGTGAGGAAAAGACGCTGCCTGAAATTACGAGGAAAACCTCCCCAATAGCGAACCACCGAACGAACCACCACAACATGAATGGATGTGGCTTGGGTAGTTGAAATCACTACTCAACTTTGACGTCCTGGGTCGGTGAACCACTAAGCTCGTAGCGATCGGACAGCTCCACACACGCTCCGACACTGCGCAGGGACCGCCAGCGGACCCAGCCGACTGCACCGTGCGGAGATAACTTCCCTCGTCCGCAGCAACCGACCGACCACCTCAGAATGCCGACATCATCTAAAACAGTCGTCAGTGTACATAAAGCCAACTACACATACAACCTGACAAACACTGCACGAAGACCTGAACGATACTCAACAGTAACTAAGCACGGAGACACATCGGGAGTCGATACACACACACACACACAGCCGACTCATGAACGATCGGCGAGCCAAAATGCGACGTCCGGTATGAGGACCGACCGATGATCCACCAAGACCGTGGCCCGGCGTGGCGGCAGTGGTCGAGCGAGCCATGTCGACGCAGACCTCACTGCTGCCGACACCAGAGACCACCGTATAGCGTGCCGCCACGTGTGGTTAGTATGGGAGTTGTGCCGATTGATGGTGGGGCTTATCAACCAGACTGCACCTTCCAGTGTGATACCAATGTGGATTAAACTGCACCCAAAAATGAAGTGCCACGCCGTGGCCTGGCTACTGGGACACACTGCCTACGCAATTTTTGAGTTATAACTCAGTGACGCCGTGCAGTACTTGGCCTACCTGTGGGAATGTCATCAACGATTGCACCGTTCACCGCAGTACCGCGAACATTTTGCCAACACTTCATGGGTTGCGTTATTGTACGGTTATCAGAAGACGCTTCACTTACAGTGAAGTGTCCCCTTTGTTTCTCTTTTCTCAGAGTTTTCCATTTTCTCTCAGTTTCTTACCTGATACACTTATTTCAATTTTTGTTTACATTTCACAACTCATATTGGTTTTTTTTTTTTTTTTTTTTTTTTTTTTTTTTTTTAGAATTGTTACTAAAAGCTCTCTGTGAATAACTTGTCACACATTTCAGTTGTATTTATTTCTGTTTATAAATGATTTCGACTATGTGAAAAATTGACCAGCTATTCACAATTACATTTTTCAGTTCATGTAAAAAAAAAAATAGAAAGAAACCGACTGCACTAGTGCCGCATTGCAACTCCGCAACTGGTAGGTCCGGACTGCGCTCCAGACGAGTCCCATTGACTGGCAGCCCGCAGTCGCGACCCGAACTTACTCACGACAGACAACGACCGGGAAGTAATAGCACTCGAGAAAAGATAATACGAGAGGGGATATATCGATACGCGCTGCTAACGCCGCTTAGGCAGGCAAAGCAGCAACTCAGTGAAAGTAGTAATTTAAATTAACGTAGTCAGATGTACGTCAAAAATGTAAAGGGTGAAAAATGCGTGATGGCGGGAACACGAGCCACGCACGGCTCAATCAGTTTACGTTGAAGTTGTAGGTTAGCTCTTCAGTCGAGGGAACGACCTGATAACATCGTTACCATCTCACTGAGTGCGAAACAATCATCACATCGTATTAGGCGAAAATATAGGGGGCTATAATAAATCCCACCGATTCTGGAGGAATATTTTTCCAAGAAAATAATTTACTGACGAATGAGAGTGGCAAGGTTTTACTTGCAGATGATAGAAGAGGACCGAATGACAGTGTAGTGTTGTTTGCCAGCGAAAAGGCAAAAGCGTATTTATCAAACTGCGAATCGTTGTCTGTGGACACACCGTTCAAGAGTTCGAGCGAACTGTTTGGACAGTTATTCATACTTCATTGGCAGGAAACGGACGCCACTGCAGTTGTTTACGCTTTGCTAGAAGTTGTTTGTTTCTTGTTGTGGTCTTCAGTCCTGAGACTGGTTTGATACAGCTCTCCATGCTACTCTATCCTGTGCAAGCTTCTTCATCTCCTAGTACCTACTGCAACCTACATCCTTCTGAATTTGCTTAGTGTATTCATCTCTTGGCCTCACTCTACGATTTTTATCCTCCCACGCTGCCCTTTAATACTAAATTGGTGATCCCTTGATGCCTCAGAATGTGTCCTACCAACCGATCCCTTCTTCTAGTCACGTTGTGCCACAAACTCCTCCCCAATCCTATTCAATACCTCCTCATTAGTTATGTGATCTACCCATCTAATCTTCAGCATTCTTCTGTAGCACCACATTTCGAAAGCTTCTATTCACTTCTTGTCCAATATATTTATCGTCCATGTTTCACTTCCATACATGTGTACACTCCAAACAAATACTTTCAGAAACGACTTCCTGACACTTAAATCTATACTCGGTGTTAACAAATTTCTCTTCTTCAGAAACGCTTTCCTTGCCATTGCCATTCTACATTTTATATCCTCGCTACTTCGACCATCATCAGTTATTCTGCTCCCCAAATAGCAAAACTCCTTTACTATTTTAAGTGTCTCATTTCCTAATCTAATTCCCTCAGCATCACCCGACTTAATTCGACTACATTCCATTATCCTCGTTTTGCTTTCGTTGATGTTCATCTTATACCCTCCTTTCAAGACACTATCCATTCCGTTCAACTGCTCTTCCAAGTCCTTTGCTGTCTCTGACAGACTTACAATGTCATCGGCGAACCTCAAAGTTGTTATTTCTTCTCCATGGATTTTAATACCTACAGTAACAAGCAGTAAACATATGAACTTTTTTTAAAGCTATTGAAACTAACGTAACTGGATGAAAACATGGTGGATTTCGAAAGTGCCAACTTCTAGTCAGCTAACTGTTTTCTGGAATAGTGATTACTAGTCCTGTTCTTTTAATCAATAATTGTGGAAACAAGTTCAGTGTTACAGCTTCGAACCAGCCGATAAAGAAAAATAGGAAATACGCTGTCGCGTAAGAAAGTGTTCTGCTCTAGCACATCTTCCCCTGGAAATTACGGATGACTGTTGGGTGTGTATTCACGTGTGTGCGACTTGAAAACCAAAAAATTCAGGACTAAAGAATGGTTCAAATGGCTCTGAGCACTATGGGACTCAACTTCTGAGGTCATTAGTTCCCTAGAACTTAGAACTAGGTAAACCTAACTAACCCAAGGACATCACACACATCCATGCCCGAGGCAGGATTGGAACCTGCGACCGTAGCGGCCTTGCGGTTCCAGACTGCAGCGCCTAGAACCGCACGGCCACTTCGGCCGGCTCAGAACTATTTTGTAGACCAGTTTCTCGATAGTGAACATATGCCAAGAGAGATGTGAAATTGCAGTTGAACGATGGAACCAAAGAATAAATACATCAATATAAAAAGTTCACACCAATGTTTACTCATTAGTGAAAAATGTTGGAGAAGATGCAGAGTACCGTGGCCACCAGTTTGAGGGACTTATTGTAAACTTTGACGGGAAAAGAAGTACAAAGTTAGCAAAGAAGATTTAGGAAACAATTGTGAAGCCTTTAAAGAAACTCCAAACCAATGGGAACTTAAAATCTTTTATGACTTGTGTGGCCTACGCTAAAAGTTTACAGTGAAGAAGAAAACGTCAGGATGGTTGAAAACTTTGTAAATATTGAAAATTAGTTTAATGTAATCATTGGAAATCTTGTAAATATTGTAGATAAAGCGACTACCTCCTCGTGGTCTTCCCTGGAAACGACACAAAGTCCGTTAAATGTCTCTCGAAATTTGTAAAATATTCCCTAATGGAGACTATAGGGAGTATTGGCCTTGAGAAGTTCTTAGAATCAAAACCTGTGTGGGCGGACACCGAATACAGCGGAAACGCAGGTAAATGACATGCAGTTAAATCCATACTTCCTCTCTCCGTCAGAAGATGAGCAAACCAGCATGAGACTGGTGACGACAACATAAATTATTATGAAACCGTAGCTGGTCGCAGCTTTGCGACCTTCCAACATAATGTTAGAACTAACTGCTTGTGAGACATGTCGCAGACTATAGCCGGCGTGTTGGGGATGCGGCTAGACGGGCAGGAGGGATCAGCTCGCTCGCCGGCTGGGCTGTGGGCGCTCGCGATGAAACGGGACGGCCGACTGTTCTCTGTCCGTCATAAGAATAAACCTGATGCAAACGGTACGCCGTGTGTTCTTCCGCGTTTGCTTGAATCTCATTTGATTTCACGTGGAGCGGAAGCCAAGCACTGACCAGTACAGTAAGTACAATCATAAGGACACGTTTTGTGGTGTGTTATACGCACATCTACTGAGCAATAATTTGGGACAACAGCTTTGTCGACGCATTAAACTTGGACACCACTGGAAGGCGAACAGCAAGAAGGCGATGTGTTTCCCCAATGTAAATTTTCACCATTTTACAAGCCGGCAGCTTCGATCATGTCAATGTTTAGACTTTCGTGTACATGCTACTTTTTTACGTGATGAAGAGCACTCACCGAAGCTCACTGCCACACTGCAAGGTAATAGCTTGCATTCGAAGTACCATAGTCGAAAGTTGGTAGCAGACATTGATCCTTTGCAAAAACAGACATAATGTCTGCAGGGATACCACAATCACATTTTTATTCAGTGTTACTTATAATCCGTCTTGATTTGCAAAATATTTATTCAACGACCGGTTTGGGTTCCTCTAGAACCATCTTCAGATTTGCAATTTCGGGTACAGGAGTAACCCGTCCACACTCAGAAACCTTCACATGTGCCGCAGCATGTGAAGGTTGCTGAATGTGGGCGGGTCACTCCTGTACCCGAAACTGCACATCTGAAGATGGTTCTAGAGGAACCCAAACCGGTCAGTTGAACAAATATTTTGCAATCAAGACGGATTATAAGTAACAGACATTGATCCTCCGATGAAAAGCAAAATAAGTGATATTCACTGACATTCAGTGTTTTTATGTTTATCGTTTAAATGAAACGGTAACGAAATATAAATTTATCGGTTTAAATTTTGTCCTAAAAATGCAGTCACCATAAGGCTGCAACAGTCGTAAGAAACACAATGCTTCTGACCTAGCTGCCCCCGTTCTCTGCAGCATCAAAATTGAATTTCATTGCCAGTCGTCATTATGTTGAATTTCATTGTCAGTTCTCATGAATACGACAGTCTTAAAAATAAATTTGTCACGAAACGCGTTAATGAGCCACCCTGAAGCGATGCACGGTTGCTCACAGCTGTGGTGTGAGAGCGGCTGTGCTGAACGGCTAGGCCTCTGTGCCTCTGCCTGTGAAGAGCCCGTTAGTCCGGCAAAGAGCCCGGGGCTCCGAGCAGGTCTCACTCCATGCAAATGTCACTCCGCGCAAGTCTTACAGTCCCCACTGACATAGCCCTATACAATGTCGCCGGGACAGCTGTTACAATTTTGCGCACCAGGCAAGTCTGACGGAACATTCTGGTTTTTCTTTGGAGAGATGGACATGGATCCTGGATGAGAGAAGGTGACTCAGGCCCACTGTTAGAGGTGGCGCAGGGACGTACTGATCGCCTATATGTAGGTGTGTAGTGAACATTTTGCAGGTCCAGCATCTTAGGCGTCTTTCAGGTGAAGTCCACAGTGTGCTCTTTCATATAGCAGCAGTCGCTCTCCGATTTAGGTATATTGTGGCAGCTTGCAGCTCTGCACTTCAGAACCACTATCGAACGTAGTAGTTAGAGTCCGATTACGTTATCCTAATTAAAGTCTGAGCTAAAGTTAATTTTCCACCCTTCCTCCGACCTTGCCAAACGTACCTCAGTATATGCCTCATTTTTACCATTTTATCCTGTGGCATTCGTGTCAACTTCAGTTTTTATTGGCCAGGGTCAAACTTTGTCATTTGCATATGGCCGTTCTGTTGTGTTTAATTTCACAGAAGTGTAACTGAGGAGTGGGTCTGCGTCACAGACCTTTCCGACGCAGAAATTCATTGCTTTGTAGAACTTGTTGTTCCTGTCAGGATTGAGGATTCTTTTTTTTTTTTTTTTTTTTTTTTTACGCTGTAGGCAGGCCAGTATTATTGAACTAATATCGTATATAAGTCAACGCCTGGCAGGTCTGGTTGTGTTACGTTGATTTAATTTGCAGTCTGATAATTTTCGATTTCATTACCAACCAGTTTTATATTACAAGATTGTGAATATGTAGTTACAGTTTCTGCTGCGAATTTACTAATCTATGTGTTTTTGTATGTGTATTGTTCTGTTGTTTCTGCATCACTTGTTGTTGTTTACAGGATCCACCACAGCGTTGTTCACTTTTGGAGAAGTTGTTTCTAGTGTTATATGTGCGGAAATAGTGAACATTTTAAAAGAATAATAGGCTGTTCGTTTCCTTGTAATGACGATATGTTAGGGGCTAACATGAATGATAACGAGAAGTAAATCACAGTTAGACCGTGTAGAATGTATAAATATATAATTTACTTATGGATTAGGATCTAAATAGCGAAGTAAACGAGTCAGGTGATGACCTGATCAGCTTCTAGGCGGAGCAGTCTGACAGTAGCGGTTACACTGTGGAAAAGCCACCATCAGTTACTAAGGAACTGAATGGTGCGTTCTATGATAACGAGGATGAATGAGGAGTAAATTCCCGACATGTAGATGCTGTAGTCACAATTGGAAATGCTTCAGCAATAAATGGCGATACATCAGTCTTTCCACCACAGCGACGGGGCATAGTGAGTTCGCGGGCGTCTCCACCAGAAATACACGGATGGACTCAGAACTTTTAAAGCAGGCAGAAAAGCAAAGGCAACAAGAAAGTAAAGAATATAAGGACTTTTAAAGCATGCAAAAAAAGGTGGGCGAAATAAAGTAGAGAGGACGCAAATAGAAGAAAAGAGGAGACAAAAGGTGGAAAAGATAAGGCAGAAGGACAAAAAGAATTCGAGGAATAATTGAAGAAAGGTATAGACGATATCAAGGACGAGGTGACAAAACTTCAGAAGACAGCAGCCAAGTCCAAACATATAGCAATTGGCGCGAAGAAAGACGCAAGGATAGCTAGAACTGAAGCATTAGGAGTAAGGAAGGAGACACTAGTAGCGAAGATACACGTGAAGCAAGCAGAAAATGCGGTAAGTCAAGTGAAGAATTAGAACAATTAGAACGGCAGCAGGAAGACTCTAGAAATTTGCTGGAGGATTACTCACGGATTAATGTACAGAATGCAGAAATTGTTAAAGTTATCAAAGTGGAAAGTCGATTCACAACGAAACTGAAAGAGGACAGTGATCATCTAAAAGAAATGGAACAGGAAGTGAGTACAGACCGACCGCATTCGGGTGTAATGGAAGAGCTAGACACTGTATAACCACCAGCACGCCAATCAGCTGTTGCGCCTACACCACAGGTGAGCGCAGCGCACAGCGAAGGGGTTTCCTCTCTGCGAGTTCTCTAAAGTAATGAAACTTTTCAGAGAGGCGACTCAGCAGAATTAATTAAACGAAATAACAGCTATGTAACACACAGAGACAACAGTCGCCGCGAAAGGACTACAAAACGTTTGATTGTGGTCAGTGATTCTGCTATCGTACGGGGATCGTGCTTCAGAAACATAGTGCCTCTGTTCAGTACAGAACGCTGAAAGTAGGTATTATTTTTCTTCTACTAGCATCTTTTCAAAATAGAGTTAATGAGCCTGTGTCTGACTGGTGTTGAAGACAGAAAACGTCATTGACTGGAGACCAATGACGGAATCGTTTTCATTATAAACCGCACGAAAAATTCTTGCAAGATACTTTAAATGATCGGTGATGTATATCAAGGCCGATTTTTCTTTTATTCAAAGGCAGATTAACGACCAAACACGGTACATGTTCGGCCATTCCCAAAAGTTCGTTGCCGACTTTACTGTTCCCGTCACTGAATATTCTGAAAAATAGTGATTTAATATTTATAGGAAAGGAAATCATTCTTTAAATGACTACAGTAAAATAAATTACATACTCTATTTTCGTCCTATTTAAAGCTAGCCATGAATTACATACACGGGAGACTTAAGTAATGTCTGCTCTACTGCACAGATGGAACACCGGACGGAAGTGAGCTACCGCTCAAAGAACAGTCAAATTATTACCTCCTTTTTTGGTTTTTCCAACGATACAGAGGGCTTATAAACAGATCGCTGGTAACTTTGACAGAATATCTGCGTTTTTTACAATGAAGTTGAGTGAGCAGCAGCTGGCCTAGATCTAAGCAGCCACAGGGAAAAACAAATTTTGTGACATTTTGCTAATTCATAACTAGAAACGATTTGTATCGTTTCATCCGTGTGCTTTGGTAGTTTAGTTTCTTGAGTTCCTGCGTATTAACTTAATATTTAGTACACACTTTTGTAAGGTGTCAGGCAAATCCAACACCTTCCATGAAAACCCTGACATGATAAGCAAATCCAGTAGTATGTCACATAGCTCCGAATAAATCGTGACATTAAATTAACCAAAGTAATACGAGTAACGAGGGAGCAAATGGAATACCACAGATTAACACAAGAATGCCTAAATGCATGTCATACATTCCCACCGCGAGACAGACGCAGTTCCGAGGGGAGAAACGAGAACAGAAGCCGAGAGCAGAACCGTGTTAAGCGAGAAGGCCCTACGATAAGGGACGGACACCCACGTCGCCAGCTAACCGCTAGGACCACGACAGCTGCAAGTTTTAGTGTGACACCTATTCGCATCTCTGTTAAGTCAGGACCACCCCCCCCAGCCCATGTTAAAAGCTAGAGCCCTCCAGAAGAACAGTATAGAACTTACGATAACACAAAAGAGGGCCACCCCAACTGCAAGTTTTAGCGTGAGACTTTTTCGCGTCTCTGTTACGTTTCAAACTTTAAAAACATTGCCCCACCACGAAAAGTATAACGTTTCTCATTGGATGGACAGAATTTTTGTAGGCGGAGTTTAAGGTTAACATTGAGACACTGATTGGTCAGATGAAAACACAGCCAGATAGCTTTTTTTTTAATCCAACTTCGGTAAATTGTAGTAAGGAGAAGTTAGGAGAGAGTTGCTTCCGAGACGGCGCGGTGAGCGGAGCTGTGCTGGCCGCCGCCCCCTGACGAACACTGACAAGGTAATGGATGCACGTGATGCCACATAATAGCGCATAAAACTTCATTCAGAACTGCAGAAGTCTCATCTGTTACACCCCCTTTTTGCGTAATACTAGTGTCGATCGTCAATTAAAGCTCATGGTGTTCACATTTGCCACTTGAAGTAAAAATCTGAAACACGATGATTTTTCTGTTATATAGTTATTGAGAAGCCACATCAGCCACTGTAATGTACGACAAGTTAGATAAGTAATTAAAGATAATTGAGGTTTACTGTAGACCATTTTGATAGGTTTCTCTTTTGTGAAACTTAATTTAAACCTAGATTATAGCTGTGATATGGCATAGGTCATCCTTCGATCCATTGTAGAACTTGGAAACCCATTAAGGAAATATTCGTTCACATTCACTAAATTTAGTCAGTATTAAGACTCTTTTACCGGGAGTGCAGTGTAGTTGACGCTGAAATCATTAAGTATTTGGTTATATCATCGCTAGTCTCACTGAACTCTTCTGAGTTCTACATGTCATGTGTGGTCTGGCGTCTCCTTACCAGCAACAGGTCCCAGGTTCAAACTAGACAATTCCCTAAAAAACACACTCGGAGCGTCGTTGCGCGAAAGTAGTACGGAGACACGACATAGAACAACAGACACCACGCAGAATGTTAGAAAATCTCGACCCTGCCAGGATGGTAAAATACCATGATTGAAGGTCGACCACATGCCTAACTAGGTCAGAAAAATATCCTGTTAAAAAATTTTCATAACAAAAAAAACTTTTTTTTGAACGTTATAAATAGTCGAAAACAGTAGCTGCAGCGACAGTTATTAAGAAAGTATTCAATAAAAGTGAGACATTCTGGCAGAAATAATAGCATAATTAAGTTATGGATTTTAATATTGTTAGAATAAAGTTTTCTCTCCAATGCATGCGCACAGGTGGCGGATACATCGTTGAAAAGTTGGTTCTGACCCAACAAGTAAGTGAATGGATTGTCAAGTCGTGTGTGCATAAAGTTTATGAAACGCATGAGACTTTTTGAGCGGATGTTGACTCGAAGTAGGGCGCGTGAGTTTCTTTTAAAACAGAAAACAAGGGATTCGGAAAGATTAGCAATGGCAGATCGAGACCTTGACCGAATTGAGGTAGAGACCCAGCATGAAAATGGACAGGGAATAGAGGACAGTACAACAGACGATGCAGTATCGTGAGAAATAGGAGCCGACCGCGGTGGTCTAGCGGTTCTGGGCGCTCAGTCCCGAACCGCGTGACTGCTACGGTCGCAGGTTCGAATCCTGCCTCGGTCATGGATGTGTGTGATGTCCTTAGGTTAGTTAGGTTTAAGTAGTTCTAGGGGACTGATGACCACAGATGTTAAGTCCCATAGTGCTCAGAGCCATTTGAAACATTTTTTTGAGAAATAGGACATATAACGCACCATAACAAGGATAATGTACGACAAGGCATAGAAAACGTAAGTCAGCATACGACAGAGGAGCAGGAAAGTAGAGAGACAGTCGATGAGGTTTCTAACTTGCGTCTTGAATACGTAGAACCCATAGTACATGTAATCAGAGCTCCCTCACCACAGAGTACCATGGAATGCGAGCAGAAACGTGTCACAGCACAGTTCAATGCAATAGGTTGCGAACCGACACTTGGGCGAAAACACAGAGCATAGGATGTCGGAAGAAAACGCAATAGGACCCACCAATCTGGCAGAATTATTACAACAAATTACGGAAACCATGACAAGGCAAAATAAAGACATAGCGAACCAAATTCAAATTCAGAATGCAGAAACCACGAGACAAATCCGTGAGATTAAAGAACAAAACAAGAAAATTCAGTTACACTTAAGTCATATTGAAGACGAGGCAAAAGAATCTCAATTGAGAACAGACATTACAAGGTACAAGTGGACGTACGAACATTGCGTAATGACATTCAGGACGAGATCAAAACATTACGTAACAACACCCAGGGAGAAGTCAAGAAACTAGAGAAACAGATAAACGAAATTAGTAGACAAGCAGCAAGTACAGCGCGTGAAATTGTTGAAAACAGTGTTTTACATAAACGTATCCCAAAAGCAGCGCTGAAAAGATATGATAACCGCATAGTCGAAATAGAAGCGCAAACGAAGCGACAATTTCAGAAATTGCGAACAGAGTTGTTGCAAACCATTGAAGAGCGTAGTGAACAGGATCGAACAAACACAAAGTCTGCAACCACATCCGTATCTGTAACAGCACCGGAAAAACAAGCAACTAACGAAGATATTACGCATTTGCCATTCCAATCACAGGCGGAAAGTAACATACGTGAAATCAAACAGCCTGCACAGAAACAAACACGTTTCGAAATTCTTGATGAACAAACGTCATCACAAACACATGCGGAACCACAAATGTATGTTTCAAGACAGTTTGGATCGTGCAATGAAGCGGCAAGGTTAGCTAGACAAGATACCCAACCAATACGTGACAATGGAAAGCCAGGTCGCTAAGAGTACAGTGCAATGAATTGAGCTACACGTTCACAACCGATGGAAGAAAATTATTGCGTACCTCTCCAACGATACTACGCAAGGGTAGGCGAAAGTTAGAGTGGACAATATCCAATGGATCTACCACAACCGGAAAGAACGACGGGAGAAATGATCAGAAACAAAAGTGGAGAAGAATCGCGAATTCCATATGGAACTATGACGAAGTACGACAACGATCATTTCCTCACAGTCAGAAAATTTCAACACTTTCGAGAAGGAAACTCATTACATCCACGAACTTTTATTGATCAATTCCGAGTAGGATTACCAGAACACTGGACGCTAGCACACAAATTAGACTTCATATGTGTCACATGTCAGGAACAGTCGCAGAAACCATGCAGAATGTTGCAGCGACATGCCGATCGTACGATGATTTCAGAGAGAAGTTTCTCTCACGATATTGGTCCAGCGAAGCACAGAACAGAGTGAAGTACGAATTATTACAGAACCCATATTTTGAAAATTCAGGAGAGAAGAGTCCCTTGAAATTTTTCGAATTAATGGCAAAGAAAAATCAATGCTTAGATGTACCATACAGTGACGGAGAGTTGATTAAATTATGCGCGATGAAGCTACCATTGAAATACCAGCAATCATTAGTAGGTCGCGGAGGCAATGACGTCGAAGCATTTAAAGGTATTCTAAGGGAACTAGAGTTCATATTTTCGGAAGATGACGCAAGAAAAAGACGAAGCGCACGTGAAAACGAAAGCAAAAAGCAGTGGAATCCACAAGACACAGTACGAAGAAACAATAATTACGAACCATGTGATATCTTCGCACCAAGAAACGACAATAGATTTCAACAAAGAACCGGTTATGGATTTAGAAGAGAATATGGCAATAACTATAATTCACCCAGGAACGGCAACAACTATTATAGAGGGAATAACGACAGCCGGAACGGGTACTTGAGAACCAATAGACCGACAAATTATCAACAAAGAAACCACTATCAACAAGCTGAACAAGAAAAGAGAATACAGATAGAAGAGGTGGAGGTAAGACCACCAAAGCCCGATAAACGTTCGAATTGACAGCTAAGCGCGCATGCCAGAGAGAATGACTCACCGACCCAGGACAATTGCAGCACCTTGAACAGAGAAGTAAAAATCTTATCACGAGAAGAGAAGAAGGAAGAAACAAATCCGCAGGGACCAGATGAAAACGAAGACAAGAAAATAACAATATCGTGCTGGGACGAAATTAATTGAGAGAATACTGACGAGGAAGATGAATTACGAGAGGCATGCACAATAAATGTAGGAGGAAAGGACGAAGTAATGAGTATTGCAGAGCTATTTGAGATGGAAACCAGGGAAAGCGAATTCAATGAGGATAATGCGCAGTCGACAGAAGTTGAAAATAAGTTACGAGTGGGCACACAACCCAACGTATACAATGAAGGAAGTTATGAAGCGATAATTAGAGATTTTAGATGCGATTATGTGGAAGTAGCGACAAAGAAGGAGAAGACAGACGAGGATGAGGAAAAAGTAGAGGATGTTGAAGAAAGCGTAAATGAAGGAAGAAATAGAGAAGAGGAAATAAAAGAGAGAGAAGTAGCAATCGAAGCTTATCCTACAGAAAGTTCGGATTCACAAGGGAAATTCCTAAAAAGACTCATGTATGATTCAGTGGAGGATTCGTTGATGCAAGAAGAAGAAGAACAGAACCAAACCTTTCAAATTCAACCAATTGTGAAGGCCATGGTAAAGCATATACCAGTCAATAGTGTAATTGATAGCGGAAGTGAACTGACTGCGATCTCAGAAAATTTATTCATGCAGTGTAATGCGAATGAGGAATTGCCAGTTCTAAAAACACGTAAGATTAAAGAGATCCTATTAGAAACAATGCTGCAGAAGTTACGAGGCAAACAAGGTTAACTCTTTTGGGTCAAGGTCAAAAGATCGAAGCCAACTTCATGATTATACCTAAACTAACTGTAGTTTTGATTATAGGTGCAGATTTTTTAAATGAGAGACAAGCAATAATAGATATGGGGAAAGGTAGGGTAACATTCGGGAATCTCACACTTCTCTTTGAGCAAAAGCTAAAATTAGAAGAAATACCGGTTATAAACAAACAATTAAGAATGATGCGAGATAAAGAGGATGAAGAATTAGAATGGTATGCACAAAATGGGGAATTGCCTCAACTCATGTTAGAAGTCCATAAAGATATCGACGAAAAATTGCAAGAAGTTCAAGGTATTTCAGAACACAGTAAAAGAGAATTGGAGGGTATTTTACGAGATAAAGCAGAGGTATTTTTACCTAATACTGGCAGTATTAAACACTTTCAGTACAAGTTTGAAGTAAAACAGTCAAAACCTTAGGACCTCACCATGTGAGCCATATCAAAAAGTTTGAAGATTAATGTTATTACTGGTAAATAATCAGCACAGTATTTCAAGATTATGTTGCAGATAAGATCATCAGGAGAAAGAAGAATGAAGAGAGAGGAAGGTGGGAAAAGGAAAGTAGTTTCAATAAAAATAAAAACAAAAATAACACCAATAGTACCATAGATTAAGGTGAAGGGATAAAGCATAGATAGTCTAACAGCATGAATTACTAAAATGCTATACCCCACGACACTACACAAAAAATTTAAAAAAACCAATTTGAGGATTTTTGTAGAAGTTAAGACTCAAAATATCTTAGGATTGTAACATGGAAAGGGCGCCAAAATTTGTAAAGCTTTTTAAGAAGGCGTAGAACAATGTAGGTACTAGACATATGTTAGATGATTATAAGTAAAACTTTTTGTAAGAGCCATTGTAAAGACTCCAACAAAGACCAGATGCAACGACCCACAAGTTGCAATGAGAGAAGTATCAAGAAAGAAAAGGACATAATTAGCAAGACACAATTCCTACAGGGTAGAAGCATCGAGAGATAGGAAAGGACAGGGTGACCAACAGAAGGCGCTTGTATCGAAGGTGGGCAATAAATCTGCCCGTTAAGGGGAACCCTGCTGTGACAGAACACGGAAAGCCAAGAGGGTCTTGGGACTGACAAGCAAACACCGGACTTTCATTGCTTGTAAACCCGGGATGCAGGACGCCCCAACTCAGCGGAGCGAGCAAAAAACGGTTCGACGAGAAGACCGCTTGGGCAAGGCACCACTGGCAAAAAAATATGTGTAAAAGTCACACTACTGCTATTAAACATCACGCTGATGCACGAAAATGAAGAAAAGTTCCACAAAGTAAAAATGACATGCCCAAACAATTTATCAAACTGTTACTAAGAGCAAAACTTCAAAGCGACTAGTTATCAATAAATATTTCCATATCCTGGCCTGAGAAGAACCAAGAAACAAGTAAGGAAGCAGAGAAAAAGCAGGAAGAACAGAAGTTGAAGATTCGCAAGATTGAGACCAAGAAAGAAGATGGGTGAAGAATAGACGACATACCTTCCAAAATCCCTATCCTATTGTAAACTAGTGGTCTGCGAAGTATTAAAACGAAAAACGACCGCTTTCAGCGACACATACCGATGACTTTCACGCATACAAAGCCAGTAAACCACGAGATTCTGCACTCACAGCTCCATTCCGTTTTGGGACCTCCTCAACAGCAACACACACTTGCAAAGCCAACAAGGAACGATGAACGAAGCTGTACATCAAATAATTGCCGACATCCATCTCGCTCACGTCCATCACTTTCATGCAAAAAACATTCGCCAACCTCATGCTTAAACATTCATAGGATTGTGTGAATGTGTGAAATCAAATTATGTGATGTAGAAATTGTGCAAAAGAAATGTGTGAAAAATTAAATAAGTTAAGCACACCAGACAGCTAATAAACTACAAAATAACAGCCATTGACTATGGTCTTAAGTAAAAAATAGACTATCGTTAGAAATAAGTCATTAGTTCTGAAATGGACAGTATATAAAGAACAAAAGTAAGGCATAATAAACACTAAAACTATATGCCACTTATTTTCTCCTCATAAGAATAAAAGAATAACTATATTTTACTTATTTCCTCCTTATAAAAACAAAGAATAAAAAATTACCTTGTTGGATGTTTTCCTTTTTTTTTAACATTTGTACCATTTGTTGGGATAATATCTCAATACTTGTGTATGTATATTTCTTCGTCAAAGCAATTCTGGGAAATAATTCTTATATGTTAGTGTAACAATGTTGAAATGAGTGTCTAGAAACAAAAACATTTTACTTGTACATGATATTTCGAAAATGTGTTTGTAATAGATTTTACTTAATTACTACAATTATAAAAAAATATATTTCTAAGAAAATCGATGTGAAATACTCCTCACTTTCGATAACAAACTTATTAAAAAACAAACTTCACAATTAAATAAAGAAAGAAAATAATTAAAAAATAATGATTATAATAGTATAAAAACATTATTCCCTTGTCAATGTAAACATACTTTTGATAATAATGTGGAAGAATATAAAAATATAAATTAGTAATACAAACTAGCATAGAACAGAATAATGTGGCTGAACAATAGGCAACAAGATTTAGATAA
Source organism: Schistocerca serialis cubense (assembly GCF_023864345.2). NCBI lineage: Eukaryota > Metazoa > Arthropoda > Insecta > Orthoptera > Acrididae > Schistocerca > Schistocerca serialis. The sequence continues at coordinate 465,932,684 of NC_064646.1, read as the reverse complement.
CGGTATAATTTTTGACTGGCTTCGTAAACGATTCAATCATTGCCTAACTTCAATACAAAAATTAAGTTCGAAGGGTGATGATTTATAAGGTGTCAGGCAAATCCAACACCTTCCATGAAAACCCTGACAAGATAAGCAAATACAGTAGAATGTCACATAGCTCCGAATAAATCGTGACATTAAATTAACCAAAGTAATACGAATAACGAGTGAGCAAATGGAATACCACAGACTAACACAAGAATGCCTAAATGCATGTCATACCTTCTCACCGCGAGACAGACGCAGTTCCGAGGGGAGAAACGAGAACAGAAGCCGAGAGCAGAACCGTGTTAAGCTGGAAGGCCCTACGATAAGGGACGGACACCGACGTTGCCAGCTAACTGCTAGGACCACCACAGCCGCAAGTTTTAGTGTGACACCTATTCGCGTCTCTGTTACGTCAGGACCACCCCCCAGCCCATGTTAAAAGCTAGAACCCTCCAGAAGAACAGTATAGATCTTACGATAACACAAAAAGGGCCATCTCAACTGCAAGTTTTAGCGTGAGACTTTTTCGCGTCTCTGTTACGTTTCAAACTTTAAAAACATTGCCCCACCACGAAAAGTATAACGTTTCTCATTGGATGGACAGAATTTTTGCAGGTGGAGCTTAAGGTTAACATTGAGACCCTGATTGGTCAGATGAAAACACAGCCAGATAGTTTTTCTTAAACCAACTTCGGTTAATTGTAGTAAGGAGAAGTTAGGAGAGAGTTGCTTCCGAGACGGCGAGGTGAGCGGAGCTGTGCTGGCCTCCGCCCCCTGACGAACACCGACAAGGTAATGAATGCACGCGATGCCACATAATAGCGCATAAATCTTCATTCAGAACTGCAGAAGTCTGATCTGTTACACCCCCTTTTTGCGTAATACTAGTGTCGATCGTCAATTAAAGCTCATGGTGTTCACATTTGCCACTTGAAGTAAAAATCTGAAACACGATGATTTTTCTGTTATATAGTTATTGAGAAGCCACATCAGCCACTGTAATTTACGACAAGTTAGATAAGTAAAGATAATTGAGGTTCACTGTAGACCATTTTGATAGTTTTCTCTTTTGTGAAACTTAATTTAAACCTAGATTATAGCTGTGATGTGGCATAGGTCATCCTTCGATCCATTGTAGAACTTGTAAACCCATTAAGGGAATATTCGTTCACATTTTTGTTGAACGCAGTTGGTTCTTACCATCCTGTATTAAAACAGTTCCTTTTATCAATAGTGCAATTTATAAACGATGTTTTGTGAGTAGAATAAAATTTCCAATAGCAAACTTAACTCCTTTTTCGACGTTATTTTACCAGCTAACTAAAAATAGGGAAGCCTTGAACCCCTTCCACTAAATTTAGTTAGTATTAAGATTATTTTACAGGGATGGCAGTGGAGCTGACACTGAAATCATTAAGTATTTGGTTATATCATCGCTAGTCTCACTGAACTCTTCTGAATTCTACATGTCATGTGTGGTCTGGCGTCTCCTTACCAGCAACAGGTCCCATGTTCAAACTAGTCAATTCCCTAAAAAACACGCTCAGAGCGTCGTTGCGCGAAAGTGGTAGGGAGACACGATATAGAACAATAGACACCACGCAGAATGTTAGAATTTCTGGCATTTTCGTTTGCGTCGGAAAGTAAAGTGACCTATTACAAGTTCTTAATCATTAACTTATTATTTAGTGTCACTTGTGTGCTATGGTAGTTCAGTTTTTTAATCTTTGTGTGTTAATCTACTTTATTGGCACAGTCTTTGCGTCTACAGTAGAGTTCCGTAGCACATGTCGACTGTCCTTGTTTGTCTGTGTAGTGTAAGTTTGCACAGTCTTCAGCACTGATAGGGACTGTGGTGGCTATGTGCAGATGCGAACAGTGTTGGTGACACTTAGCTCTCAGCTCCAGGCTGTGATGGCTCCGGTTATACAGGTTGAACCCACGGTGGATGGGCATCACTGTTGTGTGCTGGTGTCCAGATCCAACAGACGTCCATCACGCCTGAGTCCACCGATCGGTCCACACCGGTGGACAGTCCAGTTACTGCTCCCACTGAGGCTGACCCCTAAACCGTATTCCAGAGGGAGGTGGCCTCGGGGAGTGGCAGGCGACGAAAGGCATCCTAGTGGTCCCTCACAACGCATCCCCAGTTAGTCTGACAAACAGGTTCCAGGTGCTGTCTGTGGCTGACACCGTCCCTCAGCCAGATGCAAGCTCAGGACAATCACACAGAGTGGCATTATTAGCAGTTGGAAGGTGTAATGTTAGGCGCATTGTAGGACCCTTAGGGACATAGCTGCCAAGGAGGGGAAGAAAGCCGATGTGCACTCCATGTGCATATCAGGTGGAGTCATCCCAGATGTGGAAAGGGAACTTCCAGATGCTGTGAAGAACACCGGGTGCAGCCAACTGCAGGTGGTGGCTCACGGCGGTACCAATGATGAGTGTGACTTTGGGTTGGAAGAGATTCTCTCTGGTTTCGAGCAGCTAACAGAAGTGGTAAAGGCTGCCAGCCTTGCTTACAAGATGAAAGCAGAGCTGACCATTTTCAACATAGTCGACAGGACCGATTGCGAACCTCTGGTACAGAGCTGAGTGAAGGGTCTCAGACGGTTCTGCAACCATGTAGGCTGCAGATTCCTCTACTTGCGCTAGAGGGTGATGGGGTTTCGTGTTCCGCTGAATAGATAACTGTGTTGCCTTGCATTGTCGTAACAGAAATTTATTCTTTTTCTAATTTCCAGTATTCTGTCAAATGTCTTCACTTTTCTACTTTTATATGTTATTGTTTTTCTGATTTGTTCTAGAACGTTCGATACGAAACAGAAAAAAGATTATTTATGAGACGTTTTCGCAGCCCTACGATGTGAACCAATATTGGCTCCCTCCTCTTTCGCTGAAGTTGTTGGAGTTGTTAGAGAGGCGATTACTTGAATTAATTAAATGAAATAATGTATGTAACAAACGTAAACAACAATTGCTATGAGAGGACAACACTTCATTTGATGGTGATTAGTGATTCTCTTATTGCATCGGATTCATGGCTCAAAAATGGTTCAATTGGCTCTGAGCACTATGGGACTTAACATCTGAGGTCATCAGTCCCCTAGACCTTAGAACTACTTAAACCTAACTAACCTAAGGACACCACACACGCCCATGCCCGAGGCAGGATTCGAACCTGCAACCGCAGCAGTCCCGCGGTTCCGGACTGAAGCGCCTAGAACCACTCGGCCACCGCGGCCGGCATCGGATTCATGTTTTAAAAACAAAGTGCCTCTCTTCAGTACAGAGCTCTGAATGTTATTATTATTATTATTATTATTATTTCTTTTATCACCATCTTTTAAAACAGAGCTGCAGGGCCTGCGTCTGACCGATGTTAACTGACAACGTTATTGACTGGAGACCACTGCCTGATTCTTTTGCAGCGTAGTTTGCACGAAAAATTCCTTCAAGATACGTTATATGAATGGTGATGCATCTCAGGCTACTACGTGTTTTGTTCACGGGCAAATGAATGACTGAACACCGTACGTGTTCAGTCAGTTCGTCTCCCAAGAATTCATTGCTAAAACACTGTTAAAAAAGCCATTAAATATTCTTGAGAATCTTGAATAAATCCATATACATGTGAAAGTTTGTGGAAAGGAAATTATTCTTTAAATGATAACGATATAGTAAATTACACACTCAAGTTTAATCTTAAATGAAGCTAGCTGAATATTACAAGCGTGAGAGACTCTTACTTAATATATCTATTCTGCAGCACAGATGGAGGAGCAGACGTGAGCTGCCGCTCGAAACACAGGCTAAATGAGTGCTCCTTTTTTTGTTTTTGCCCAAGAATACTTGTCACACAAATCGTTGATATCTTCGACAGAATATCTGCATTTTTTGCAATATCAATTTAAATGAAATTCATGTTTACTTAATTAATGAAAGGAGGTGCACATATACACTAAAGCTAGGCCCCTCTCCTGATATCGATGAGAAAAAAAACATATTTTCTAAACAAACACCTCAACCACACAGTGTCTGAAGATAGCACATGATGCGGGAAGATCTAGCAGCCACTTGCTGTTGAACCCCAAGATTTGAACAAAACACATTGATCTTACAAAACTCTGAGAAGCAATTCTTCTTGACTGGCCAAAAAAAAGGGGGGCCCATGCCTTATAAACAACATACAGCCGATTGAGTCTTTTATTGTAAACAGATATAAATTATTATTACGAAAAACAGCGTACTGGACAGTCCATAGGACAATAGTTTTCAGGTGGTGCTGAAAATGTGCACCATAAATTTTAATACACAACTCAGCACGTCTCAACAGGTTACTGGAAACCATTGCAAATTGATTTGGTGTGGTTTCCGCAATCCCACCGCGAATGTTTGTTTTCAGCTCTTCTGCTGTGTGCTGGTTGTTGCTGTAGAGTGTACCCTTTAACTTACCAGCACCTAAAAATCACAGGTAAACAGATCGGGCGATCTGGTAGGCCACAAACCTGTTGAAACTGTACGTCAGTGTCCGAAAGTTTCACGAACGAATGACACTGAAAACCATAAAGTGTGCGCGATAGCGTCATACTGTTGGAAAAACGCTTTCTCCCGTTCTTCTCCCGTTAGCAGTGCTATGAACGCTTGCAGAAATTCCGTCACATTCGGTTTAGAGTTCATGGTGTTGTTAAGGAAAATGGGGTTTACAATCCGTTGGACTGAAACTGCACACCCAACGCCTACTTTCAAATCATGGAGAGGCACCTCAAAACGTTTTCTGGGCTTGATTTTGCCTGAAATTTAGGGACTTCACTAATATGAAGCCATCGCAAAACTGTACGATGTTAAAGTAAAGTACGATTTATATTAATTTCGTTGTTATTGATCTGGTGAATCTAATAAAATATGTCCCAGTTTTGTACGTGCAGTAGGTTTCCAGAACATCCAGAGACGCAAAGAAGTAATTTCATAAAAATTTCAATTTATTAGCTGCTTGTTTTTTAAACTCCAGACAATTGCACACAGTTTTCAACAGACGTTCTAGAGAATTTAATTTTGGAAAAATGATGGTAATAACGTTAATTGAATCTGTATGAATGTGTCAGATAATCTGCTTTTGTTAACACTATTTCTCACGTGAATTCGTGTTAAACCGGAAAAAAGAAAGCTCAGCGTTAAGGAAATTGCACAGTGTACATACAATTTCACAATACATTCACAATAAATGTTCAAAAACGTCTCCACCGCGTTCAATGCATTTAGCAGCACATGTCTGAACAGATTTTGTTGCTCCTTTCAGTTTTACAGGGTTGTTCTTAGTTTCGTACATTGCATTCATAATGCGAGCAAGTAATGGCTAACGTGTATTGACTTTGTTCTCGTAAACTATGTCTTTCAACCATCTCCATACTCAAAAGTGCAGCGGTGTTAAATCGGACGATCTGGGTGGCCACAGACGTGTAGCACCACGACCAATCAATTTCTGGGGAAAATGTTCGTTTAAATGTGTAGTAACGGCGTTGGTGAAATGTGGAGGCGCGCTGTCATGTTGAAAATACGTTAGCAATCGCGTAGCAATTGTAATATCTTCGAGCAAGCGGGGCATTTCTTCTTGAAGGAATTGTAAGTACGTCTCGCCAGTTAGACGTCGCCGGCCGATGTGGCCGAGCGGTTCTAGACGCTTCAGTCCGGAATCGCGCTGCTGGTGCGGTCGCAGGTTCGAATCCTGCCTCGGGCGTGGATGTGTGTGATGTTCTTAGGTTAGTTAGGTTTAAGTAGTTCTAAGTCTAGGGGACTGATGACCTCAGATGTTAAGTCCCATAGCGCTTAGAGCCATTTGAACCAAGTTAGACGTCCTGTGAAAATGAGTGGTCCAATAAAGTGTGTGTTGATTACACCACACCACACATTTATGCTAAATGTCTGCTGGAAATTGCGTTGCATTGTTGGATCAGTAAATAAAATGTATTTGTGTAACTGCCGATTAGTATTTGAGCAGTTGCACAACTCCTAGCGAAGAGCAGGATCTCCCGAATGTAAATGATGCACTTTTTGTTAATGGTAAGGACATAGATTATTGTACTTCAGTGTACGCTATACCTTAGATTGTGAAATGCCTAGCCGTTAAGAGATAACGTCGTGCACTGGTACTCGTCCTACGTTGAACAGCATCCAGAATATCCTCGTTATCGTCTTCACAGTTACTATGTGGTTTCACTTAAATGCACTGTTGTTATTATGTTCTTCCAGTGAACAATACAGAAAATTAACTCGTTTCAGGAAACGACTGACACTACTTACTAACGGTTTTCAACAATTACATAAGCGTTTCGACATTCTTATGGAAAGTAAACAAATTTACTTGTATAATAAACTTTGCTTCTCTAGATGTTCTGGAAATCTGCTGCATATACACGTCTGGGATATGTTTTATTAGCCTTCACCAGACGAATAACAACAAAATAAATGGAAATCATGCTCTACTTCAGCCTCGTACAGTTTTTCAATGGTTTCATATTAGGGAAGTAGCTAAATTTCAGGCAGAATCTTTTATTAGCAGTAACTCCGTAATTAAAGATTTTCGGACATGTTTATATGAACTTTTTTCTTTAGTTTTGCTTGTAGAATAACATATTAAAATATTTGCATATCTTCGTGAATCATACTTTAGATAGTCATCTAAACGTATACGCTGCTGCAGCGGTCACTAATTTTAACTGGCTTCAGTATATTTCCGAAACTTCTCTGTAGACGTGGACTCTACACGCCTCTAACGACAGCATGAAGTTAGTGATCCCTATAATAGCGAGGACGTTTAGATGATTTACCTAACTACATGGTATAGGGGCCTGAAGATGGTGCCACTGAGTAATCCAAACTGGTAGTCCAACGATAACTAATAAAATTATGGCTGTCGATATTTATTTTCTTCAAGCATTCGAAATGGTGTTGTCGTTGTGCATAATTCATGTATGCTCGCACGACGTTTGTTTCATGCTTGGTTGGGAGGATGGACGTCTAGTTGATTTCCATGGACTTCTTACCATAGCCTTGAGAACACGTTCAATATTTACCGGGGAACAAACTTCCTTTACGTGGTTACGTTTGCCGTTAGCAACTGAACGTGTTGCTCTAAATTTAGTGATCAATTTCTATACAACACTTTTTGCAGGAGGAGCTATCTCTGGATATTTCATCTTGAACCTTTCATTTAATTTTTTAAGCGATTTACATTCAAAAAAGTCTTAACAGAAAACACTCTTTGTTCGATTAGAAGAGTCGTTCTACGCAACAAGCTCCAGACTGACTACTGACAACGTCGCAGTGGTCACTAAATCGCCGCTCAATTTCAAGTGACATCAAGTGATCCTGCTCGAGCTCCGCCCTAGCGTTAAGAAACAACAATCAGATAACTTCAAATATCACGTTCAGTCATCGGCCTCTTCAAAGAGGGCGGAGGAGCGGAAAGAGGTTCAGGACGCTCTATGGCTCTCTATTGCCCCTGGGGCGGAAGAATCAGTCATGATCACCGCCATGAAGCTGCCGAAAGCAATGGAAACAACTGTATTAAAGACAAAATACGTACCCACAGGACGTATGGCCTGTAACTGAAAAACTGTCACGATGACCCCTCAGTTGTCAAAAGATTCTGGAATAATCCCCTCTTTGGAGCTCCGGGAGGGGGCTGCCAAGGGGGATGTGACCATGAGGAAAAGATGAAGTAACCAAAGAACGGATAACGTTCTGCGAGTTGGGGTGTGAAATTTCAGATGTTTGAACGTGATAGGGAAGTTAGAAAGCCTGGAAGGGGAAATATCAACGCTCAGTCTAGATACAGTGGGGTCAGTGAAGTGAAATGGAAGGAAGATAAGGATTTATGGTAAGATAAGTGTAGGGTAATATCAACCGGAGCAGAAAATGGTGTAGCAGGGGTAGGAATCGTTATGAATGGGAAGGTAGGGTAGAGAGTGAGTTACTACGAACAGTTCAGTGATAGGGTTGTTATTATCAAAATCCACCTCAAACCAACACAACGATTTTGGTAAACATTTTTGGAATACAGTGATCAATAGAGTATTATATTTTGACTTAAGTTCAGTCTTGATCACACCATTTATGTTTCAATGACATAGGTAACCGGTTTCGGTTCTTTTTACATAACCATCATCAGACTCATGGCTCCCTTAGGATGGTAGGCGGAGCTCTCCTCAGCTGCTACGAAGTCAAGTTGAGGAGAGCTCCGCCTACCATCCTAAGGGAGCCATGGGTCTGATGATGGTTATGTAAAAAGAACCGAAACCGGTTACCTATGTAATTGAAACATATATGGTGTGATCAAGACTGAACTTTAGTCAAAATACAACACAACTATGGTTCAGGTGTATATACCGACGTCGAGAGGAAGATGAAGAGATAGTGAAAGTACATAAAGATATTGAGCGCATTACTCAGTTCGATAAGGGAGATAAAAATCTAATAGTCATGGAAGACTGAAATGAGGTTGTAAGGGAAGAAGGAGAAGAAAACGCTACGGGAGAGTATGGGTTTGGTACTGGGAATGAGAGAAGAGAAAGATTAATTTAGTTCGGCAGTAAATATCATACTCTGCTCAGGAATTCACAAGAGAAAGAGTTATAAAAGAGGTATACTTGGAAAAGGCTGGGAGATACAGTACGATTCCAGTTACATTACATGGGCAGACAGAGATTCCGAAATCAAAATTATAAGGCGTACCCAGGAGTAGATATAGACACAAATAGCAATTAGTACTGATGAAGTGTAGGCTAAAGGTTCAGAAACTAGTAAGGAAGAATCATTGCGCAAAGAAGTGGGATACGTAAGTTAAGGAATGAAGAGATGCGCTTGAAGTTCTCGCGGCTATAGACACTGCGATAGTGAGTATCTCAGTAGGTAGTTCAGCTGAAGAGAAATGAACATCTGTAATAATGGGAATCGCTGAAGTTGGAAAGAGAAAGGTAGATGCAAACAAGGTGACTACGAAGGAACCATGGATAACAGAAGAATTCCCTAACTCGATTTATGAAAGAAAGAAGTACAAAAATATTCATGGAAGTTCAGAAATACAGGAATAAAAGTCACTTGGGAATGAAATAAATAGAAAGTGCAAGGAAGTTAAGGCGAAATGACTGCACAAAAAGGTGAAGAAATAAAAAATGAAAGGATTTTCGGAAAGAGTGACTCTGCAAATGGAAAAGAAAAAACAACCATCGGTGAAATTAAAAACAAGGATCGTCACATTAAGAATTGAATGGGAATTCCACTGTTAAATGCAGGGGAGGTGGGCGACGTGGTAAAAGAAGAGACAGGAGTCGACAGAGAAGAGGTAGGAGATTCAGTATTGGAATCATAATTTAAAAGAGCTTTGGAAGACTTAAGATCAAATAAGGCAGAAGGGATGGATAAAATTCAATAATAATTTCTAAAATCGTTGGGGGAAGTCGCAACAAAACGACTATTCGTGTTGGTGTGTAGTATATATGAGTCTGGCGATATACCATCCGACTTTCGGAAAAATGTCATCCACACAATGCCGAAGACTGCAAGAGTTGAAAAGGGCGAGAATTATCGCACAATTAGCTTAACAGTTCATGCGTCCAAACTGCTCACAACAATAATGTATTGAAGAATGGAAAAAAATTAAGGGTGTCCAGGATCACAATCACTTTAGTTTTAGGAACGGTAAATGGACCAGAGCGTCAGTTCTGACGTTGTGGTTGATAATGGAAGCAGGAATAAAGAAAAACTAAGATACATTCACATTTTTTGTCTACCTGGAAAAAAGTATTCGACAGTGTCAAATGGCATAAGATGTTTTAAATTTTGAGGAAAATAGTGGTAAGCTGTAAGGTATAGGAAAAGGCGGATAATGTACAATAAGTACAAGAGGCAAGAGGGAACAATAAGAGTGGAAGACCGAGAGCGAAGTGCTCGGATGAGAAAGAATATGACAGGAATGAAACCTTTCGCCCCTGCTGTTCGATCAATGCATTCGAGAAGCGATCACGGAAACAACAAAAGTTTTAAACGTGCAATTGAAATTCAAGATGAAAATGTATCTATGATGAGATTTACTGATGACATTGCTATTCTCAGTGGAAGTGAAGAAGTATTACAGGATCTTCTGAATGGAGTGAAGGGTCTAGTGCGTACCGACAATGGACTGAGAGTAAATAGAAGAAAGACAAAAGTGATGAGTAGTACCAGAAATGAGAACAGCGGGAATCTTAACATTATGACTGGTGATCACGAAGCAGATGAGGTTAAGGAATTCTGCTAACTAGGCAGCAAAATAACCCACGACGGACGGAGCAAGAAGGACGTAAAAAGCAGACCAGCGCTGGCGAAAAGGGCATTCCTGGCCGAGAGAAGTCTAATAGTACAGAACTTAGGCCTTTATTTGAGGAAGAAATTTCTGAGGAAGTAAACTTGGAACATAGTATTGTACGGTAGTGAAACATGGACTGTGGGGAAAAAGGGAGCAGTACAAAAGAGAAGCTTCTGAGATGTGGTGCCTCAAAACAATGTTGAAACTTTGGTAGACTGATAAGCTAAGGAATGAGGGTGTTCTCTGCAGAATCGGCGAGGGAAGTAATATATGGAAAACACTAACATCAAGAAAGGACAGGATGGTAGGACATCTGTTAAGACATCACCGAGTAACTCCATGGTAATGCAGCTATAGAGGGTAAAACCTACGGTGGAATTCAGAGATTGGAATACATTCCGCATATAATTGAGACCCGAAGTGGTCCCGTTTGTATAGCTCGGCCGCTTTATCATTTTTTCTTTTTTTAGTAGTGCAGCAAAGTTGAATATAGTTCCACTAGCGAGGCTGGTGAGGTTGATTCTTCACCTATTAGTTCATTTTGCTTTGAAGGTTCGTCCTGTGGGACTTACACATTCCCTTGCTGTTCTCCGACGGCATTAGTGTAGCCGGTGAGACGCGCATGAGCAATCGAGACTGCGCGGCGCTATTGCGCACCGCGTAGATGCGCCGTAGCTGAACCAGAGAGCTACGACTCCAACAAGCACCGCTTCTCGGCTTTACGCTAGGTCAATCTGTTTTGTTCGAATCGTGACGTCTTTGTAGGGTTCTAGGTCGCCTTTAATGATGGAAACAAATACTCTTGGAAATGGAAAAAAGAACACATTGACACCGGTGTGTCAGACCCACCATACTTGCTCCGGACACTGCGAGAGGGCTGTACAAGCAATGATCACACGCACGGCACATCGGACACACCAGGAACCGCGGTGTTGGCCGTCGAATGGCGCTAGCTGCGCAGCATTTGTGCACCGCCGCCGTCAGTGTCAGCCAGTTTGCCGTGGCATACGGAGTTCCATCGCAGTCTTTAACACTGGTAGCATGCCGCGACAGCGTGGACGTGAACCGTATGTGCAGTTGACGGACTTTGAGAGAGGGCGTATAGTGGGCATGCGGGAGGCCGGGTGGACGTACCGCCGAATTGCTCAACACGTGGGGCGTGAGGTCTCCACAGTACATCGATGTTGTCGCCAGTGGTCGGCGGAAGGTGCACGTGCCCGTCGAAATGGGACCGGACCGCAGCGACGCACGGATGCACGCCAAGACCGTAGGATCCTACGCAATGCCGTAGGGGACCGCACCGCCACTTACCAGCAAATTAGGGACACTGTTGCTCCTGGGGTATCGGCGAGGACCATTCGCAACCGTCTCCATGAAGCTGGGCTACGGTCCCGCACACCGTTAGGCCGTCTTCCGCTCACGCCCCAACATCGTGCAGCCCGCCTCCAGTGGTGTCGCGGCAGGCGTGAATGGAGGGACGAATGGAGACGTGTCGTCTTCAGCGATGAGAGTCGCTTCTGCCTTGGTGCCAATGATGGTCGTATGCGTGTTTGGCGCCGTGCAGGTGAGCGCCACAATCAGGACTGCATACGACCGAGGCACACAGGGCCAACACCCGGCATCATGGTGTGGGGAGCGATCTCCTACACTGGCCGTACACCACTGGTGATCGTCGAGGGGACACTGAATAGTGCACGGTACATCCAAACCGTCATCGAACCCATCGTTCTACCATTCCTAGACCGGCAAGGGAACTTGCTGTTCCAACAGGACAATGCACGTCCGCATGTATCCCGTGCCACCCAACGTGCTCTAGAAAGTGTAAGCCAACTACCCTGGCCAGCAAGATCTCCGGGTCTGTCCCCCATTGAGCATGTTTAGGACTGGATGAAGCGTCGTCTCACGCGGTCTGCACGTCCAGCACGAACGCTGGTCCAACTGAGGCGCCAGGTGGAAATGGCATGGCAAGCCGTTCCACAGGACTACATCCAGCATCTCTACGATCGTCTCCATGGGAGAATAGCAGCCTACATTGCTGCGAAAGGTGGATATACACTGTACTAGTGCCGACATTGTGCATGCTCTGTTGCCTGTGTCTATGTGCCTGTGGTTCTGCCAGTGTGATCATGTGATGTATCTGACCCCAGGAATGTGTCAATAAAGTTTCCCCTTCCTGGGACAATGAATTCACGGTGTTCTTATTTCAATTTCCAGGAGTGTAGTACAGTCGTCAGGCACAGAAATAATTTCACAACCTGTGTATCCTTTAAACCGAGTAGAAACGGCCTCAGCACCCTCTACTTTACGTCTGCCACGAGTACCCAGAGCCATCGTGGTGCTGCGCTACGGCAGAAGAAGTCACAGACGTCGGGGGACGCTGCCGGTTTTCGAGAGCGTTGACAATACTGAAGTGTGAAGTAGCGCTGGAACAATTAACTGAAAGCGGCTTGCCTCTACCTATGTCCTTGATGGCCTCCGTATATTTGTAGGATGTGTATTCAATTTTAGTGTTTGTAATAATCATACTGTTAGTCATGGTAATGGTTGGTTGTACGTTACTATTGTAAAAACGGGTAGTACTGCTTGTTACGATACACCTTTCCCCAAAATTCATATGAAATTTCTGATACCACTATCTTTTTATAGGCATCCGGATAGTTATCGGACAGTTCAGTGCTTCCTAAGGCCTTCCATGTATGTCTTTATATATATAATTCTGTCCTATTTGATGAAAGACTTGATATTCATTCCGAAGGCCTATGGAATGTTCTACAAGACTGTGTGTTGTCATCGTTATCAAGAGATTGTTGTCATTAACATAATTGCGTGCAAATGCTGCATTGAATGTATAATAAAGAAACTGAAGGGATAAATATTTGGCAGAAACCGTTAAAATGCTGTGGGAGTGTTTGCATAGGCGGCCGGCGCCTCTAATTACCATAATTACGATCGAGTAACGAGTTAACACAGAGAACACCTTTATCTTAAGTAACAGCGATGTATTTTCATTTGTTACTTATTTTTATGTCTTCCTCTGCAGGTAACATTCCTCATAATTACATTTCTAATTAACTCTCCAATTGTTTACATCTCACAGTTTTGTAATTTACATAATTTGAAGCCTTATTTGTACTTTAACCAAATCAAAACTGTAATTATGTAACTAAAATAACATGAGAGACATTATTGTAATCAAAGTTCAGAATGATTTTCTTACGAAAAAGTAAAGATATTTCTAGAAAAAAGCGTTATTCAAATATTGTATTTTATACCTTATTCGGCTGTAACATCAATTTCTTTACGCTTTGTAAATTTTAATTCTAACACTGAAATTCTACAGATTTAATAATGCTTTATTTTGGAAGCTATTGTTAAAATCCTATATAAATCGATGCAGCGAGACTGTGAGTCAGTTGTAGTTGTTGAGTTGTTGTTCTTGAGTCTGCTTGATAGTCTGTATGTCAAAGAGATCAGTGATGTCTGTGTAGTGCTTTGTTTAAAAGTATCGAGTATACAGTTCTGTTGTCAATAAATAATGAGAAGTTGTAAATTTACGTTCTTTCATCAAAATGAACTGCAGGAAAAAAGCTAAGTAATGTTAAGTAACGATCAAGAAGAAAGTAGCATCGTTATAATTGCTGGCGATGAGCTGGGATTTGATGATTGAAATTGGAACTGTGTTTAATGAGTGAATTTGTGGTGACAGTCTATGGTAAAACCGAAGAAAAAAAATTGTCACCAGCTGTGGGAAGATCGCAAATCATCTCTTGAATTTCACTACCTGATGATAATCGACCAAATTCTCGGACTGCACCGCTGGAATTCAGATGAGTAACAGTTTATTTTCTTAATTAATGTTTTTGTGAAAGTGACGAACATTTGTGTCGGAAGTTTTTTACTATGGCTGATAAAATGTGTGTGGGCGGTGAACCAATGGAAAACATTTCGGACCTAGGATCAAGTATCAGTGAACTAAATGTAGATCGAAGTTTTGGTGGAGAGGGTTCTGTTATGTCCTAGCCAGTAATGCCACCCGAGCCCGCTGCCAAAAGGTTGGCAGCATCAAAGTTCGGACGCCGTCCGCATAAGCAGCGCCAGCGAGAGAGGAAATCGCCGCAAGTCTGCGCGCGCCGCCGCTGGCTTCTGGCTTCTTAAGCGCTGGAGTCGCGAGCGCTAGGACAGTTCTGTATTCGCCGCTCAGTTGTATACTCGCCACCGATTTGTGTACTTGCTAGTCAGTTGTGCGTTCATCGCAGCAGAGTTGTTGTTTGTCGTCAGCCGACGCTGACCTAGCCGCTCCGACTCGAACTAGACAGATTTCTGTAGACACCGAGTTCACTACTGTGTTACTGTATCTTCATTAATAAAAGATAAGTACCGACTTTTATTTAATATGAGTGTTTGGGCTTTCATCTTTCTGTTCACTGTTCCAGCGGACCGGTCGGCCCGCTATTAAAAGTGTGGCGGTGACTTCGTAAGCCATTTCCACAGCCAAGTGTTTGTCGCTACGAACACCGCCACAAAAGGTTCAAGTGAAAATGTCGCCACGAGTACTCCAGTTACACAGGGAAAAGTAGGCGGAAATAATTTGTGAACTCAATACTCGTGTAGGAGCAGTGGAGGAACGGGTTGATGTATTAGAAACTAATTTCACACAAGAGTTGTCCAAAAATGAGGAGAGATTCAAAACTAGATGAGCATGTAGAAGTAGAAAATTCTAAACTTACAGTAGAGGTTGTTCAGACTAGGAGAATCTTAGAAGAAAAAGTAGAAGCTCACAAAAGGAACTCTGAGCTAAATCCTAAAGACATTTCCAATCAAATAAATAATGTAGATCTATAGTGTGATGAAAAAAATAGATTTGTGTAAAAATAACGTTTTAGATTTAAGAAAGAAAGTTGTAGAATGACAGGAGGGTGTAGCCCAAAGAAATTTTGTTAGTAATTTTAATTGTGCATGGGGTGGCATACCTTTAAAATGATTTCCGGGAGATGGGAAATTTCATCCTGTTGATTTTTTACAGCGTTGTCAACATAATTTTAGTAATGCCATGACAGACGATGTTGGAATTAAATATGTTAAGTGATTTTTGGATGAAGAAGCAATCTCATGGGCCAATCAGAATGTAAATTCTACCATGTCATATGATGAATTTGAAAGAAATTTCTTAAATGAGTTTTGGTCAGAATCTGAGCAAGCTAGGATTGAAAGTGAGTTCTTGAATGGTCGAATGTATAGGGAAGGCGATGGTAACTTGAAGTGTTTTTGTAAAAGCCAGTTGAGGAAATTAGTACATTTAGACAAACCTTATGACAAACTAATACAAATAGATGCCTTAAAAAGGAGATTACCGAAAAGAGTACGGCAGGAATTGATTTATGTACCAGGCACCTCTGTAGATCAGTCCTTAAGATATTTAGTGAAGTTGGAAAGAGCGTTTGAGAAAAATGAAAGTAATGGCGGATTTGGCAATCAACCATCTGGGGAGTGGAATCAGAGCAGGAATCAAGGCAGGAATGATAATGAAAATCAGAATAATAATAGTGCTTACAATAGAAGTGATAATAGATGGATCAACCTTAGTAATGGGAATGGGCACAGAGGACATGACAACAGGGAGAGACTTCAGGAGAATAGTAAAAGACAATTAGATAGTCACCAATGAGGACGAGGCAATTTAAACTGACAGATGCCTCATTGGGAGCCTGTCAGCTTTGGGAGAGAAGTGTGTACCAAAGTCAGGCTAAACACCACTGGCCTAGAGGCATCGAAAGTAATTACAGAAGACAGAGTAATCGAAGATATTGCAGTGGAAATGACAGTATTAATGTAAGAAGAGCACATCAGACTAGCAAATTACAGTTTGACAGTAACTTCTGGAAAAGTATGAATGAAAGTGTTGAAGATATATTAACATGTGTAAGAATGTTGAAGAGGTTCCGTTAGAGGAGGAAAGTATATCAAATCTATATAATCAGTGTGATGAAGAAATTTGTGAAGAAAATTTTGGTTCTGATAGTAATCTTGATGAGTCTGGATTAAGTAAATTAATGGAGGAAGAATCTATCACTGTTAAGCAATTAAGTGGTGTTACCTGTACTGGTCTACTTGCCAACAGTTCTGATGATCATTGTAAAGATGTTGTAGAAGTGTCTAGTATTGGAGATGATAGCATTTGTCGAAATATTGATAGTGAAAGTGTCAGTAGTTATGATGAATGGGAGGAAGAATCAGACGCAATAGTGTGTATTGAGGCAAAGAAGATTTAAGTAATGGTGAAGAAGATGATGTCAGTAGAATTTATGAAGAACTGCATTCCAACTGGGAAGGTAGGGCCAATCAACAGGCTTAGAGTGAGATCAGTTCCAGGAAAAGTAAACAGCATGTAAAAGAGCTCTAAGGAAAATTTAGACAAGTAAGAGAAATTGTGCAGAAAAAAATGGTACAAACGACTTTAGAGAGATTTAGAGTGATCTGTTGCATGAAGATGAGAAAAACAGCAAGGAATAAGTTCTACGTTGCCTGTACATAGGTATAAAAGTTGCAAATTATGAGAGACTTTGCCTCTTAGACATGGGTAGTACTGTTTGTGCCATTTCTTAAAAATTTAAAGACCAGATAGAACATAGTGCTGACTTTGAAGAATATCCTGTTATTGGAATCAAAATTAAGGGAGCAACTGGTAGGCATAGCAAAGTTGTAAACAGGTAAGATTTAATATCTTTCACCATGAATGATGTGCATTATAACCAAAGATGTTTTGTAGTACCTGACCTCAATGACAACATTTTGTTCGGAATGAATTGGATATAAGGAGTAAATGCAGATTTTGACTAGAATAACAAAAAGTTAAGGCTTATCAATCCAAAGACAGATGAAACACATGTGACTGAACTAATCATCCAAAATTGCCTAGACAACAATTTTCAAATTAGAAGAGTGATTTGTGCAAATGAAAAGATTGTCATTAGTGAGGAAGACAATGAGGAAGAATGCAGTGAAGACAAGTATGCTGAATTAGTGGTCTCCAAATTAAAAGAAGCTGGAAGTCTATATGAGGAGCAGACATGTCAATTAGGTAGTTTGTTGTGGTAATACAAAGATGTGTTTAGTGAGAAACCTGGGAAAGTGAAAAACTATGAATGTAGACTTAAACTAAAACCTCACGAACCATTTTTCATCAGACCATATGAAGTACCCATCTCAAAAAGAAAAGCTGTGGAGGAAGAACTACAAAAGATGGAAGAGTGGGAAGTAATTGAAAATGCAGTAGTGCATACAATAACCCATTGGTGGTAATTTCGAAACGTGTGCTCGATTCAAGATATTTAAACAAATACCATGAAAGGGAAACTGATCACCCTGAGAACATAGACGAGTTATTACATAAGTTTGAACATATAAAGTACATGTCTGGTTTAGACTTAACAGCTGGTTTCCATCAGGTACCATTGGAGAGGCAGTCTAGAAAATATACCGCATTTTTGTATGGAGGAAGATGTTATTGCTATTGTATGGTACCATTTGGCCTTAATGTATGAGTTGCAGAATTTATCCGAGCACTGGATTTTGTTCTAGTAAAAGAACTGCTAAGAAAACTAATCCTTTATGTTGATGATATACTTGTTACAGGAAAGAGTTGGGAAGAACATATACGTTTGTTGGGTGAAGTGTGTTACAGATTGAGACAGGGAGCAATGTCATTAAAACTAGAGAAGTGCAAATTCGGAGTCAGACAGCTCAAATTTTTAGGCCATACCCTCTCAGAAGAAGGAATCTTGCCTGATGAAGAAAACCTTGAAGCCATTGCAAAATTTCCTGCGCCCAAGACTAAGAAACAACTTAAATTGTTCTATGGAATTTGTGACTACTACCGGAAGTTCGTCAGCTATTAAGCTTTAAATGCACCATTTTTGAACAACTTGTTGAAGAAGAACACCATTTGTGTGTGGGACAAGGATTGTCAGGAAGCATTCGACAACATCAAACAGATGTGCAATAGTAAAATGATATTCAGAGCTGATCTTACAGGGCCATTTAGCATTATGACCGACAGCAGTGACTACGGACTAGGAGCTCATTTGTTCCAAGAAAAGATTGTAGATGGTGTGATGGAGCATAGATCAGTAGAACTTTGCAAAAACATGAGAAGTCATATAATGTCACTGAAAAAGAATTGTTAGCAGTCTATTGGGCTTTCACCAAGTTCAAGAATTACTTATCAGCACATCAAGTAGTAGCATACACAACCATTAGGCTTTGATCTATATACTAGAGTGTACTTTGCAACACAGCAGGATAACCAGGTGGGCACTATTCCAAGAGCAGTTCAACTATACTGTGAAGTATACAAAAGGTAAGGAAAATCTAATTGTTGATGCTCTATCAAGATTGCCAATGGGGGGGGGGGGAGGGGGGAGGTGAGAATAACAGTGATGACTGTGAAAAGGAATTTCGGGTTATGTATCTAAAAGGAGTGAAAGATGAGAATGAAACCAAGAAAATTTGTAATGACATCTGTAGATATCAAAACCATGATTCCACCTGGACGTTAGTTAAAAGTTATCTGGGTAAGAGAGGATATGAGAAAGTAGAGCAGTATTACAAAGTGCACAAGGCTGTACTTTTCAGAAGACACAGTGCAGACAGTGATACTTGGAGATTGTATTGGCCAGAGCAGTATATCGAAGTATTGATAAAGTATGTACATGAGAGTTTTGGACATTGTTGGACACTGATATGTATCCAAAAGATACAATAAAATGTATATTTTTACAATATTGCCAGGAAAGCGAGAAGACAATTATCTCAATGTGAAAGGTGCCAGAGGGTAAAAGTTAGTAATCAAACCTGCAAAGGATATATGCTAAACATCTTGCCAAAAGAACAACTATAACTTGTAGCAGTTGGTCTTTATGGATCATTGCCTAAGACTAAAGGAGGATTTTGTTACATATTTGTCATGGTAGATCTTTTATCAAAATTCATTAAATTATATCTGTTGAAGAAAGCAACAAGTAAGAACATCATTTTGAAAATTAGAAGAGACTATTTCACAGAGGTAGGAAAACTGAAGAGCAGACTTTGAGAAAAATAAGCATCATAAGAAGTTGAAAACTACAAATTTTAAAATCGATGATCTGGTCCTGGTGAAAACACATTAAAAATCCAAGGCTATAAATAACGAATTCAAGAAATTCTTTGACATCAATATTGGTCCGTTCAAAATTCAGTCTATGCCACACCTAAATGCATACAGGTTAGTGTATCCAAAGTCTGGAAGGTTATGTGGTCTATGTAACATAACTGAACTAAAACCTTATAAGCAAGTGTCAAACATCAAGAAATAATAAGATGATGTAAAAGCCCTCAGGAGGACACATTTTTGTGTCAAGTGCGTGGCGAGCTCTAGGTCTCTGAGCTATGTAGCATTCTATTTTATTCTTTTCGTTTTCGGATGATACATCTTTTCCTCATCTATAAACCTGTAATGAAGTTATCTCTTACTGAAAATCCTATACATTCTCTGTAGTATAAGTTTTCTGTAATATGACTATTGAGTGACGTTATTTGAAAAATATTTTGAAAATTTAAACTGTACACTAAATCTGAATTTCTCACAGCAATGACTGACTAATAACTTAAAATGATTTTGTAATTCTTAAGATGTGTAAGCAATGATTCTTTAAGCATTTCAGAGAATAGTTACTGCTATAACAGAAATATAAGTAAAGAGGACATTTCAAAAACTAATTCATGAGTAATGAGTTGTGTAAAATACAATTTTCTAGATCCATATGTGTGTGTGCATAGCATTGTGTAATAGTTATAAAAAAAATTACTGTTAGCATTTTCATGATAGAATAGAATCTGGAAGGATGTAAGATAATGGAGATTATTGTAATTATGGTCTGCAGAGCATGTATTTGATTTGTAGGTGGCTCTTTGATAATTATAGGCATGTTCATGATTTTATGAGTTTGCTAATGAGATATACAAATGGACAATGGTAAAGATGTACATGTATTACTAAAGGGACAAGTTGCACTGTGACAAAATATACTTTGTGAAAAATTTGTTATTAGAAGATGGTGTGATGATGAGCAGTCTGTGAGTTTCTTTGATATGATAAAGAGTTAAATGACACCTTGGGGGGAAGTGGGTCAAATATACTAAATAGTGGAATATGCTGAAATATTAATCAAAAGGAAAGGTTACATTTAATTCATTTTTGGTTCATTGACTTTACAGTTTAGAGATGCTTAATTTGGTGTAATTTTGTTTGTAAATATGCTAATAGAATAGGGTAATATGTGAAGGCTTTTGATATATTCATACTTGATGTGACCTTAATTGTAACCTACATGAGTACCTTGAGTAAAATGAATTCATCCCTGTTCCTATCTAGAGAACTGTATCCAAGATCCTTACCTGACATGGAAGTCAAAATTAAAAAACTTTGAAACTGATTGTGGACTGTGCTATTGCAGCATAGAGAATGCCAGAAAAAGAGGGGTTGCAGGCACAAGATGGACAGCGCAAAAGGGCTGATGTGCAATGTGAACCAGGGTCTGGAGTGACAGCTAAGAAAAGAAAACTTTTTTGATTTTTTTTGGTGTGTATGTATTTACCAACCATTCATACAAGTAATACTTGCAAGAGCGGCTTGGGGGGGGGGGGGGGGGAGTGTAACGATACAGCCTTCCCCAAAATTCATATGAAATTTCTGATACCACTTTCTTTTCATAGGCATCCGGATAGTTATCGGACAGTTCAGTGCTTCCTAAGGCCTTCCATGTATGTCTTTATATGTATAATTCTGTCCTATTTGATGAAAGACTTGATATTCATTCCGAAGGCGTATGGAATGTTCTAGAAGACCGTGTGTTGTCATCGTTATCAAGAGATTGTTGTCATTAACATAATTACGTACAAATGCTGGATTGAACGTATCATAAAGAAATTGAAGGGATAAATATTTGGCTGAAAATATTAAAATGCTGTGGGAGTGTTTGCATAGGTGGCCAGCGCCTCTAATTACCATAATTACAATCGAGTAACAGGTTAACACAGAAAACACCTTTATCTTAAGTAACAGCGATGTATTTTCATTTGTTACTTATTTTCATGGCTTCCTCTGCAGTTAACAGTCCTTGTAATTACATTTCTAATTAACTCTCCAATTGTTTACATCTCACAGTTTTGTAATTTACAGAATTTGAAGCCCTATTTGTACTTCAACCAAATCCAAACTGTAATTAATTATGTAACTAAAGTAACACGAGAGACATTATTGTAATTAAAGTTCAGAATGATTTTTTTATGAAAAACTAGATATTACTAGAAAAGATCGTTATTCAAATATTGTGCTTTTATACCTTATTCGGCTGTAACATCAATTTCTTTACGGTTTGTAAATTTTAATTGTAACATTGAAATTGTGCAAATTTAATAATGCTTTATTTTGAAAGCTATTGTTAAAATCCCATATAAATCGATTCAGCAAGACTGTGAGTCAGTTGTTCAAAAATGGCTCTGAGCACTATGGGACTTAACAGCTGTGGTCATCAGTCCCCTAGAACTTAGAACTACTTAAACCTAACTAACCTAAGGACATCACACACATCCATGCCCGAGGCAGGATTCGAGCCTGCGACCGTAGCAGTCGTACGGTTCCGGACTGCGCGCCTAGAACCGCGAGACCACCGCGGCTGGCGGAGTCAGTTGTAGTTGTTGAGTTGTTGTTCTTGAGTCTTCTTGAGAATCTGTTTGTCAAAGAGATCAGTGATGTCTGTGAAGTGCTTTGTTTAAACGTATCGAGTATGCAGTTCTGTTGTCAATAAATAATGAGAAGTTGCAAATTTATTTTATTTCATCAAAATTAACTCCAGGAAAAAAGTTAAGTAATGTTAAGTAACGATCAAGAAGAAAGTAGCATCGTTATATGCTTAAACTGCTGCTGGGTTGGAGAGTCTTGAGCGTTGTTACACGATCTTTTACCGCATTTGTCATTTTGGCGAGGTTGCGAGTAAAGACTTTGGGAGGTCGCATTGTGTTTCTGATACAGTCTTGACACTCTGTACTTATAGTTGACCTAAAGCAGAGGGTACCGAACTTGGTTTTTTTTCTTTGAAAGAATACGGTGTTGTGAAAACTGTAACTGGTGATTGTACATTTTTTTTGTCATCAGTCTTCTGGCTGGTTTGATGCGGCCCGCCACGAATTCCTCTCCTGTGCTAACCTCTTCATCTCAGAGTAGCACTTACAATCTATGTCATCAATTTCTTGGTGAATGTATTCCAATCTCTATCTACCTCTACAGTTTTTGCCCTCTACAGCTCCCTCTGGTACCATGGAAGTCATTCCCTCATGTCTTAACAGATGTCCCTTCTCCTTGTCAGTGTTTTCCACATATTTCTTTCCTCTCCGATTCTGCGTAGTACCTCCTCATTCCTTACCTTATCAATCCACTTAATTTTCAACATTCGTCTGTAGCACCACATCTCAAATGCTTCGATTCTTTTCTGTTCTGGTTTTCCCACAGTCAAAGTTTCACTATCATACAGTGATGTACTCCAGACGTACATTCTCAGAAATATCTTCCTCAATTTAAGGTCGATATTTGACATTAGTAGACTTCTATTTGCCAGGAATGACCTTTTTGCCATTGATAGTCTGTTTTTGATGTCCTCCTTGCTCCGTCTGTCGTTAGTTTACTGCCTAGGTAGCAGAATTCCTTAACTTCATTGACTTTGTGACCATCAGTCCTGATGTTAAGTTTATCGCTGTTCTCATTTCTACTACTTCTCATTACCTTCGTCTTTCTTCTATTTACTCTCAATCCATACTCTGTACTCATTAGACTGTTCATAGCCGGCCGGTGTGGCCGAGCGGTTCTAGGCCCTTCAATCTCGAACCGCACGACCACTACGGTCGCAGGTTCGAATCCTGCCTCGGGCATGGGTGTGTGTGGTGTTCTTACGTTAGCTAGGTGTAAGAAGTTCTAAGTTCTAGGGGACTGATGACCTCAGATGTTAAGTCCCATAGTGCTCAGGGCCATTTGAACCATTTGATTTAGACTGTTCATTCCGTTCAGCAGATAATGTAATTCTTCTTCACTTTCACTCAGGATAGCAATGTCATCAAAGAATCGTATCATTGATATCCTTTCACCATGAATTTTAATTCCACTACTGGACCTTTCCTTTTTATCCATCATTGCTTCCTCGATGTAAAGACAGAACAGTAGTGGCGAAAGGCTACATCATTGTCTTACACCCTTTTTAATACGTGCACTTTGTTCTTGGTCGTCCCCTCTTATAGTGTTTGTTATCGTCATTATTAACATTATCATAGACCTGAGCGCTAAAACACCGGAAGAATAGCTTCTCGGCTTTTTGTAAGATCAGTGTGTTCTGTTTAAATTGTGGAGTTCTTTTGGGTTTCAAGGCCACCTTTCCCACGACCCTCAACACGCTGTTGACGCAATAGCATTTCTACAGTGTCTTTTCGTCCGACTAGCATCACACTGAAGCATGAGACGAGGAAAAATGGTGTCAGCCCACCAAGCCATTTTTATAGTTTCTTTGCTTTACTCTCCTTTCTGCCAATTTCAAATTAGGATTTTACGCCACAGAAACGAACCCGTACATGAATTATTATACCTAATATACACACCAAATTATTTATAACATTTTCATTTATTCAGAAACCATGCAATGATCAATATTTACATTTCAGCAATCAAGAATTACAACAGCTCTAAACATTTAAATTACGAAGTTCAGTGTAATTGATAAGCTTGCTCTTGAGAAGTAAGTTTCCCAAGACGTGGTGTGATGGCAGAATCAGCCACTCGAAGTTCATTGCTTGCATTTAGCTTTGGACAGTAATTCGACTTCATAGCTGCCAAAGCTAAAAACCCCACATCGCACAAGTACGTTGTTGGGAAAGGAATCAGGGTCATCGTTACATTTTGGCTCACCGTTGGGAATTCCTTACTAATTAGTACTTATATGGATATGGTATCTGTTCTTTCGGACATGTCCGGAAGAACAGCCACCATTGATGTCCTGCAGCCGTCTAGAACGAAATTAGAATTATATATTAATACCTTCAGCTCGCGGGAGGCGTGTGCGAGATAGTACCTGCAGTCGCAATATCTTCTGTGCCCTCGGTGGCTCTGATGGACGGAGCGTCTGCCATGTAAGCAGGAGATCCCGGGTTGGAGACCCCGTTGGGGCCCACATTTTCGCCTGTCTCCGTTGATATACGGATATCAATACCCGTCAGCAGCTGAAGGTATTAAAATATAATTCTAATTTACTAATAAGTGTCCAAAAGTACAACAAAGACACTTCATTAAATTTACTTTTCAGTTACCACAACTGGTATCAATAAACTGTTCTTCCTCTCTTATGTTTAGACAAGATGATCTAGAAGTATTTTTAATGGATTTTCAAGCCAGTTAAATTTATCGAAATCGTACCTGAAATACTTGTCGAAGTGAACTTTTAGCTTTGCAAGATGATGAAGGCAGACTTTTATCTGTTTTGGAAGTAAAGGATTATCTGTGCTCCAAGAGTTAGATTAAGGTAGGGAACGTATCTAGCATGCCACTTGCTATTCACTTTTGCCACAGCCCAATTTCTGTAGGAGCACCTTCACTTTGTCATTCCAAGATAATACAGTTACCTGATCACCTTGAAGTGAAGCGTGAAGCGTGAAGCGTATTAAATTTCTCAGTAATGACAATGAGGTAAACCATTTTCAATAGAAAATCTGCGTTGATGAGACAATCTGCCAGGGAGTGACTTTTCCCCTTTAAGAAACAGATTACCTTATTCCTCAGTTGAAACATTGTTTTCAGTACCTTCCCCCTTGAAATCGATCGAGCATTATTCGAAAAGAGCGACTGAGTGTTCAGCAAACAGCAAACATCTACTCTCATAGCACTTTAAAAACCTTGAAATTATAGATTTTACCTTAATAATATTAACTGTTTGTAGCATTTCAGGAAGGGATTGGCTAAGTTATTTAGCGGCCAGAACCTTACGATGTATCCTGCATCAGGAGCTACACCTTTAAGTTTTGCTTGCAATCCACCATGAGTTGCAAATATCGAGGGGGCTCTATCTGTGCAAACTGAAATGGTTAAAAAAATTAAACAGTGCGGATTTTCTCCACTATTGATTGTAGTTTTCACGAAGCCTAGCAGTGAATAGTTGTGAGCATATTTTGTCGTTTTCGCGTTTGGAGTAGCTCTGTCCCCTCCGCCATTTGATGGACCACTGGTGTCATCATGTCCGTGACTAACCTAGTACTGCTTGATACTTTCTCAGGAAGTCTGGGGAATAAGGCGACACACGAAGGTGGAGGAAGCAAGCAATAAAAGGTGGAGGGGGTATTGATTTATTAACCTATCCGGCCTGTGATTTTGCACGTCGCAGGTATCGCTTAATACCGTCTATTGTGCAAAGAAAAAAATAATTCAAGAATATGCGTTCTGTGACTGATTGAAAGTGTTACGCGTGTTATTGCGCCTAGAGAAAAGCATATCCTGTTCACCTAAGCCGACCTCTCATATAATCAAAAGTACGCTCTTCCACTGGCCACCACCTGCATTGCTCAAGTATCTGGGATCATAAGAACATTGCAAACTGGCCTTACAGTATTACGTACACTGATTTTATTCTAGCGGGAACGAAGATCTGATACACGCTGAAACATCAAAGTCCTCGAGTTTCTTAGTTAATCGCTGTGTTAAACATCGCATACTGCGGCATTTTGGCGAGAGTGGAACGCACGCGACAGAGCGTCCGACTCGGAGCCGTCCTTGAAGTAGCCGCTGTTTAAACTGCTGCTGCAGGCGCGGTACGATGCGCCGGAGCCATACGCGTACACGAAGGCCCTGCCTGGCGCTAGTGACACGTAGCCGCCCGCATACCGGTCTTCTGCGACCTCACATTCTCGTTGCTATCGCTGCTACCAGTCACGTACAGTGTTCACATTCGTGCCAAGTCTTTGTGCAATATCGCGGACGGAACATATAAGTTCTCGTAGCCCTGCTACACGACCTCATTTAGGCTCAGTTAGATGATGATAATGGCGTCTTTTTCGCCTTAAAGGTATTGTTGGGTAACAACAACTCACCACGTCAGATTTCACTCACGACCGGTACAGCGTGTATTTAAAGAAATCTGATTTGCCTCCTCCTAACGGCGCTACTAGTGCCAATTTTACTGGAGCGAAATCTCGACAGATTTAATCTTTCAGATGTAGAAACACGCCTACCAATTTTCGCTTATGCCGCGTAATTTCTTCGCGGTGTTGCGATTTTTTCCGTCAGCATGTATGTGTGAGTGTGGGTGTGGAGTCTGGAGAGAGTCGAGAAGGTGAGACTTTGACCGTAGTTTGTGTGTTGCGGCGTAAAGTGAAGCGCCGGCACGCCAGTCGGAAACGAGAGAGTACAGAGGGCTGCGAAGAAGGCGTCAGCCAATTGCACGCTGACCGACCCCTCTCCAGCGACTTAGGAATCGTATATACTGAAGAACATTGTTTGGATTGCATGTCGCCCTTTGCTTGCAGCACATTTGTATTTCACAAAGTTTTGTATTGTCATTTATTTTCTGCAATAAAACTCATTAATACGATTTGCTTGAATTGTTGTCTGGCGATTCGAGAAGCACCACCCAATGTTTGACAACAAGGCAGGTTACAGCACTGTTAAAATGCAACTATGAAGACATTCATTTTTACACGTGTCCTGAGTCGCAAGCCTCTTGCAAAGGCTGTCCGTATTCGAGTTGTCTATTGCTTGAGGTACCACAGATTTCGACTAGCCAAACTTTGGAGACAATGTGAACCAGTCAGCCGGTTATGGGGGCCCTGTGGCATTTTTGCGTGCCCTGTTGGACAGTAGAAAAAGCTTTCTCATTCTTTGTTTAGCGAGTGCTCTTACTGTGTTCTGAGTGCCTGTTCTGTTCCTGCTACCACCTTGCTGTCGTTGACTTGCTAACAGAGGCTGGGTGTCTTAGCTGATGTTATTTACTCACGCTACGAGCTACGAGTATTACGATGATGCTGCGACTTGCTTTGGCAGTGTAGTGTAATATTTTCTATGCATCATTCTCAGCTTCATGTGTATTCAGACTTCGTTTCCACTGCTCAGATAAACAGATCGTATTTTATAGTCGTGATATGGTATCCGTATTTCATTTATTCATTTGTGAGTTTGGTGTGTTGGCTCCATCACGCTTCCGCCGGCCGCGATGGCCGAGAGGTTCTAGGCGCTTTAGTCCGGAACCGCACGACTGCTACGGTCGCAGGTTCGAATCCTGCCTCGGGCGTGGGTGACTGTGATGTTCTTAGGTTAGTTAGGTTTAAGTAGTTCTAAGTGCTAGGGGACTGATGAGCTCAGATGTTAAGTCCCACAGCGCTCAGAGCCATTTGAACCATCCATCACACTTCCACTCATCTACTGCTGCTAAAAGCAATCTGGGACGTACAGAATTTAATTTTATTCTGAGTGTCATATATCTCGGAGTTTTACACCATCCGGTCTACTATGGGGCGAGTGTTCAAATGCCTGTGGGACTACTATCTGAGGTCATCAGTCCCCTAGAACCTAAGGACATCACACACATCCATGACCGAGGCAGGACTCGAACCTGCGATCGTAGCAGTCACGCGGTTCCGTAGTGAAGCGCGTAGAACCGCTAGGACACAGCGGCCGACAGGCGAGTGTAAATTTTTATTTGTTACTGCATCTGCATTTAGTCCGAATAATCATGAATTTAGCAAAAACATCTACGATTTATTTTCTTTCCCCAATCACGAAATCCATAGTAAATTTCGACAGCACACGTTCTTTATAATCATTCTTGAGTCTGTATTTAATTCGAGCACAAGCTTTACCGTGGATTCTGCCTTCAGCAGCAATATTAATCAATGCGAAACAAAACAGGTTCTTGAATTGTTTACTTGGTAGCACCCGTAGGAAACAACTAAGTCTTGTGAAAGAACACAGGAAGATTGATTTTAACGTCCAGTCGACACAGAGGTCATTAGAGACGGAGCACAAGCTGGGATTGTGTCGAGGTTAGGGAAGGAAATCGGCCGTAGCCTTTCGAAGTATTCATCCCGGCATTTGCCTTGAGCGTTTTAGGGAAATCACTGAAAACCTAAATCTGGATGGTCGGATACGAGTTTGAGCCGTCATTCTCCCACATTCGAGACTAGTGTTCTAACCACTGCGCCATCTCGCCCGGTCCAAGTCTGGTGAGGTCAGAACATACCAAAGGAAAAGTTACCAGACAAGAGACAATGGTCGCCTAGACACGCCGACAGCCAGTCCTTAGGGGGAGGTTACCTAAAGTTTCAGAGGCTCCTAAACGCATCATGGAAAATACAGACCAGATGCAGCAGGTAGCGAGGCGGTCGCGCATAGCAACAACGCTGCATGCTTTAAAAACAAGTGATATAATTGCAGACAAGGAGCGACGGTAAGAGAGTGATAGACAGGAAAGTCTTTGGAAGAGGCACCTATGCGTCATGAAAAACCTATAGCAGGCCTAAGACATGAACTCAGCCTCCAAAGAGAGGCAGTGAGGTGGTGGTGATGATCATGTTTGCTTTGTGGGGCGCTCACCTGCACCCGTACAAAGTCTCAATTATTTACGCAGTCCAATTTTTATACAGTCCAATCTAGCCACTGTCGTGAGTGATGATTGTGAGGCTGAAATGATGAGTACAACACGAACACACAGTCCTTGGGCACAGAAAATCCCCAACCCAGCCGGGAATCGAACCCAGGACCCCGTGATCCAGAGGCAGCGACGCTATCCACTGGACCACGAGCTGCGGTGAGCATCCTCTGGCGACATGTCATGTTAGGGACTGGCGGAGACGAAGGGGAAAACTGAATAAAACTCGGGAGCTGGACGCTGCGAGAGGTCTGTTCCACTCAGAGTAGGAAGCTGGTAGTTGTATCAGCAGGGCAGCCGAACAGAGCAGCCAGGTAGGGCTAAGCAGAGTTAACTGCAGTAGTTGAGTGCAGGAGATGGAACCCTAGTCGTTTACCTATGGACTTCTGTGTGTCGGTCGTGGATGCGGTCTCAGTTAATACTGACAACTCCATTTTAAGTAGATGGAACGGTTAAACATGAACATGAACGGTCCTAAACTGCAACAAACTTCTTTTCTTATGAGGCTACCGCTTTTTGGTCTGCTTTAGGCCATCTTGAGACCTCACCATGATGATCTATTTTAGACCAGACACCACGATGGTGTGAGGTATGAAGATGTTCTGAAACACACCGGTAGCCTCATAAAAAAGAAGTTTCTTCCGGTTGTGACTGTTCACGTTCATTTTTTACTTATTTAAAACCTGCCGTTCTCCAAGAGAAATGTTCTCAAAAACTACTGATTTACACTACTGGCCATTAAAATTGCTACACCACGAAGATTACGTGCTACAGACCCGAAATTTAACCGACAGGAAGAAGATGCTGTGATATGCAAATGATTAGCTTTTCAGAGCATTTACACAAGGTTGGTGCCGGTGGCTACACTTACAACGTGCTGACATGAGGAAAGTTTCCAACCGATTTCTCATACACAAACAGCAGTTGACCGGCGTTGCCTCGTGTAACGTTGATGAGATGCCTCGTGTAAGGAGGAGAAATGCGTACCATCACGTTTCCGACTTTGATAAAGGTCTGATTGTAGCCCACCGCGATTGCGGTTTAGCGTATCGCGACATTGCTGCTCGGGTTGGTCGAGATCCAATTACGTTAGCAGAGTATGGAATCGGTGGGTTCAGGAGGGTAATACGGAACGCCGTGCTGGATCCCAACGGCCTCGTATCACTAGCATTGGAGATTACAGGCATCCGCATGGCTGTAACGGATGGTGCAGCCACGTCTCGATCCCTGAGTCAACAGATGGGGACGTTTGCAAGACAACAACCAACTGTACGAACAGGTCGACGATGTTTGCAGCAGCATGGACTATCAGCACGGAAACAAATGGCTGCGGTTATCCTTGACGCTGCATCACAGACAGGAGCGCCTGCGATGATGTACTCAACGACGAACCTGGGTGCACGAATGGCAAAACGCCATTTTTTCGGATGACTCCAGGTTCTGTTTACAGCATCATGATGGTCGCATCCGTGTTTGCCGACATCGCGGTGAACCCACATTGGAAGCGTGTATTCGTCACCGCCACACTGGCGTATCACCCGGCGTGATGGTATGGTTACACGTCTCGGTCACCTCTTGTTCGCATTGACGGCACTTTGAACAGTGGACGTTACATTTCAGATGTGTTACGACCCGTGGCTCTACCCTTCATTCGATCCCTGCGAAACCCTACATTTCAGCAGGATAATGCACGACCGCACGTTGCAGGTCCTGTACGGGCCTTTCTGGATACAGAAAATGTTCGACTGCTGCCCTGGCCAGCACATTCTCCAGATCTCTCACCAACTGAAAACGTCTGGTCAGTGGTGTCCGAGCAAATAGCTCGTCACAATACACCAGTCACTACCCTCGATGAACTGTGGTATCGTGTTCAAGCTGCATGGGCAGCTGTACCTATACCCGCCATCCAAAATCGGTTTGACTGAATGCCCAGGCGTATAAAGTCCGTTATTACGGCTAGAGGTGGTTGTTCTGGGTACTGATTTCTCAGGATCTATGCACCCAAATTGCGTGAAAATGTAATCACATGTCAGTTCTAGTATAATATATTTGCCCAATGAATACCCGTTTATCATCTACATTTCTTGTTGGTGAAGCAATTTTAATGGCCAGTAATGTAGATGAAACGCTGCTGGTCAGTCACCGTCACTCTGTGAAGACTTGATCTTGTTGTGGGTAGAATTCATTTGGAGTAAATATATCAGGAGCTGAACTATTTTCTGAATAGAATCAGAAGTTGTAAACACTCATAGTGTTTGTCATTTCCAGGCATCACATTTTATAATAAGGGAATTTTAACGACGTAGTCGGGTCAAGACTCCCTCCCACTTAGGCCATCCGACCATTTCTCTGGTTCCTGAACCCTGTCGCCCAGTCCCAAGCAGCACTCACGTTTTGGAGGTGAGAGCTTGCTCTGCAGCTCAGAAGGTAAGTCTTGCTGGTGAGGCTCAGTGTTGTGTTCCAGATTACCTGATTGTGGTCGACGTGACAGGTTATTTCATATTCTTGTGTCGACAGTCGTAAAGCTTTCAGTCCTAGGCTCGTATGTTCTTTCCACGTGGTCTGCGACAAAGGATAGCACAGATACATTCACAGTTAATCGTGATGATCAATTTGTTCAAATATTCATTAATGCCGTGTATCTACAGTTGCGACATGAAAATATCACCTTCTCGTCAATATTTACTTTTTAATACATCGTGGGAGCAGACAGTGATCAATGTTATTATTAAAAGTTACTATTAAAATCAGTCTTGATCACAAATTTATATTCCGGTTTGTGAACAAGACTGATTTTAATAGTAACTATTCTCGTCAATAAGTTTACAAAACAGTGGTCGCATAGCGAAGACAATTATTGCGTTAAAGTTTTGTATAAAAGATGGGTATATTTTCAGCACATTTTTCGGCACTCACATTTTTTCATTCATTTCAGCATCCACCACTTATGTGAGAAGTTGAAAATCCTTGGAGGAAGTCAACTGATTCGGATTACTTATTGGCTCAGATCAATTTTATGAAAGTCTCCCAGACGGGCGTTGCGAGTAGCACAGCAGACCTCAACGACACAGAAGGCCACGTGCCTGCCTGAAGGGCGCACGTGCGGTGTCAGGTTCCTACACGTGCAGGCCTGCACGTGGTCACGCGTCCTACACGTGATGGACCCACGTGCTTATTCTCCACCGGCCCAGCCAACTACCGGCATTGCCCAAGAGGAAGAGACGCGTTTACTTGGGAAAGCAAGTACGTTACAAGCGCTAGGAAAAGATAGCGGATGTGTTAAAAAGGAGTGCCAGTTGTTTAAGGAGGCTGTGAAGCATACATGCCTAATGTGAAACAGACTCAGGTACCACAGAAAAGCATGAAAATTTCTTTAGTATGCAGGCACAGATTTTAGCTGGAAACTGTCAACGTGATAGAATGGGTCAATGCTGGGACGAATAGCACTTGTATGTCCATTCTGTGTGTACATATGGTACTTGATGAAATTTAAGACTCAATAACATACAAAGTGTTTTTGTGACTTTCATTCCTTTTCGTAGAGTACATCTTTTCTCTTCTATTACATTGAGGTTATCTATGGACGTCAGTAGGTCACAAATGCTGCAAGTATCTAGTGCGGACAAAGAAACTAAAGTTCCTTAAAGAAGTTTCTGAACATCCATCAGTAGAACGTTCGATCATTTCTTTTTGTGGGTTCATCTCTATTTCAACATGACGATGAGAGTGAAGTCTCCTACATCAGAGGTTTTGATGAATGATAAACCTCACTCAACTTTATCAAGAGAGACCCACAGTATTTTCAAATGATTGACCTCGTACTAGAGGGTGATCAAGAGGCGTTAGTACCGGGCCTGCCCTCTGAACGTTTGTGATTCTTGACCTTCTCCATGTGGCTGCCTCGACAGCAGGTATATTACCTAAAATGAGAATTGACCTTGATTTTCTGATATTTGTTTTCTAATCTCACTGTACAGTTTACAACATCCCAGGTCTTTTACATCACTGCACTTACAGTGACACTAATTTAATGAGTATTAATTAAAGGTAACTTAACAAAAGACTAGAAAAAATAATGAAGCTTTCTCGAGGAGCATAGCCATCGAGATATGGTTACCCTACACAACAGCAAGTAGTGTGCACTTACCAATTGGAGAGGGAAGTCAATTCGTTCGACACCAAGACCTAAAAATTATGCTGTTGAGAGCGTGGAAACAATGCCAAGGGCAACCAGGGTGTTGTGTTGTGTCATGATATTACTGCCTCTTCCGTAACAAGTCCTTCATACTTGCTACTAACGTTACCTCTAAACAACTACAGAAACTAAATTATTCCCTGTAGCGACTCTTTGACTTGAGCATCCGGCTCACATGAGATCTTAGTAAGTTTTTGACCAAAAAGCTGATTTTAGATTTTTTTATGACTTACTTGGTTTCCCAGGTCAACGCCTCAGTCGATGATCTTCATAGAATTTAATTGCACTCATTGGTGTTTCTGACACCCGCGTAAGTAAAGAAACCACTGAAAGGTGAGCAAAGAGAGAGATGCACAAGGGTCTGGAGTTCAGTGAAAGAAGGTTCAGCTGCTGGTGACATCTGAATTTATGTAACTGGTTGAATGACTTGGTTGTTGAAATATCATCTGAAAACGCAGGTAAAAGACGCATAACGTTCAAGAAGGTCGCAGTGATGCCAGGCACTTTGATCAGAGATTATTTAAAATGCGAGAGCTCTGTATTGCTCTTAAGTCAAACAGAAAGCTCATTAGAATCACTTAGCACCATTTTCCCAGCCTTTTAGGACCTGAATTTTTTTCAGGAGGATGGAAAATTGTTCTTTATGTGGTAATGCTGTTAGGTGATTTTTAAAATAATTTTAGATGCAAGATTTATACAAAGATTTGTACCCATTTTCACAACATAATTCATGTTGTGGACTAAAGTAACTAAGTATTGAATATTCTGTATTGAAATAATTAATAAAATCACCGTTCAATATTTACCAATCAAAATAACAATATTCAAATATGTAGTGAAATACAGCGAGCCAATCACATCCACGTATTTTGAATTCTTCTAGTGGTCACGAGCTGCTGCGCACTACTGCACTGACTTTCTGGTATTTTCATACTGATGCCCAACAGTTGGCAGCCCTTGTGCATGATGAAAAGATTGAACATTCACAAATAGGTACCTACGGTTTCAGTTGGGAAAAAATACTTACGTTGCAGCTTGAACACAGTGACATTTAATGTACACAGTTTTAGCCAGAGGGCCTGAAAGGGTTAAATATATGGCTTCAACTACCGAACTGTATGCAGGGTGATTTAGCTAAATTGTTCGCCTCAGATATTCCTATAACGCGAAGTCGCTGTACGGAGAGGCGAGGTGACAGGTTCAAAATGGCTCTGAGCACTATGGAACTTAACATCTGAGGTCATCAGTCCGCTAGAACTTAGAACTACTTCAGCCTAAATAACCTAAGGATATCACACACACTCATCCCCGAGGCAGGATTCGAACCTGCGACCGTAGCAGTCGCGCGGTTCCGGACTGAAGCGCCTA
Source organism: Schistocerca serialis cubense (assembly GCF_023864345.2). NCBI lineage: Eukaryota > Metazoa > Arthropoda > Insecta > Orthoptera > Acrididae > Schistocerca > Schistocerca serialis. The sequence continues at coordinate 465,898,042 of NC_064646.1, read as the reverse complement.
GAACCCTTGGCCACCACGGCCGGCTCGAGGTGACAGGTAGTTCATCATTGTAGGACTATATATATGAAGTGAAGCGGAAGGAAGACAAGGATTTCTGGTCAGATGAGTATCGGGTAATATCAACAGCAGCAGAAAATGGTATAACAGGTGTAGGATTCGTTACGAATAGAAAGGTAGGGCAGAGGGTGTGTTACTGTGAACAGTTCAGTGACCGGGTTGTTCTAATCAGAATCGACAGCAGACCAACACCGACAACGATAGTTCAGGTATACATGCCGACGTCGCAAGCTGAAGATGAACAGACAGAGAAAGTGTATGAGGATATTGAAAGGGTAATGCAGTATGTAAAGGGGGACGAATATCTAATAGTCATGGGCGACTGGAATGCAGTTGTAGGGGAAGGAGTAGAAGAAAAGGTTACAGGAGGATATGGGCTTTGGACAAGGCATGAAAGGGAGGAAGACTAATTGAGTTCTGTAACAAGTTTCAGCGAATACCCTGTTCAAGAATCACAAGAGGAGGAGGTATACTTGGAAAAGGCCGGGAGATACGGGAAGATTTCAATTAGATTACATCATGGTCAGACAGTGAATCCGAAATCAGATACTGGATTGTAAGGCGTACCCAGGAGCAGATATAGACTCAGATCACAATATAGTAGTGATGAAGAGTAGGCAGAAGTTCAAGACATTAGTCAGGAAGAATCAATACGCAGAGAAGTGGGATACGGAAGGACTAAGGAATGACGAAATACGTTTGAAGGTCTCTAACGCTATAGATACAGCAATAAGGAATAGCGCAGTAGGCAGTACAGTTGAAAAGGAATGGACATATCTAAAAAGGGCCATCACAGAAGTTGGGAAGGAAAACATAGGTACAAAGAAGGTAGCTGCGAAGAAACCATGGGTAACAGAAGAAATACTTCAGTTGATTGATGAAAGGAGGAAGTACACACATGTTCCGTGAAAATCAGGAATACAGAAATACAAGTCGCTGAGGAATAAAATAAATAGGAAGTGCAGGGAAGCTAAGACGAAATGGCTGCAGGAAAAATGTGAAGACATCAAAAAAGATATGATTGTCGGAAGGACATTAAAAGCGACGGTGGTAACATTAAGAGTGCAACGGGAATTCCACTGTTAAATGCAGAGGAGAGAGCAGATAGGTGGAAAGAATACATTGAAAGCCTCTATGAGGATGAAGATTTGTCTGATGTGATAGAAGAAGAAACAGGAGTCGATTTAGAAGAGACAGGGGATCCAGTATTAGAATCGGAATTTAAAAGAGCTTTGGAGGACTTACGGTCAAATAAGGCAGAAGGGATAGATAACATTCCATCACAATTTCTAAAATCATTGGGGGAAGTTGCAACAAAACGACTATTCACGTTGGTGTGTAGAATATATGAGTCTGGCGACGAAGCTGCGTACAAGAATAATACACAGAAGAATGGAAAAGAAAATTGAGAACGCGCTAGGTGACGATCAGTTTGGCTTTAGGAAAAGTAAAGGGACGAGAGAGGCAATTCTGACGTTACGGCTAATAATGGAAGCAAGGCTAAAGAAAAATCTAGACACTTTCGTAGGATTTGTCGACCTGGAAAAAGCGTTCGATAATATAAAATGGTACAAGCTGTTCGAGATTCTGAAAAAAGTAGGGCTAAGCTATAGGGAGAGACGGGTCATATACAATATGTACAACAACCAAGAGGGAATAATAAGAGTGGACGATCAAGAACGAAGTGCTCGTATTAAGAAGGGTGTAAGACAAGGCTGTAGCCTTTCGCCCCTACTCTTCAATCTTTACATCGAGGAAGCAATGATGGAAATAAAAGAAAGGTTCAGGAGTGGAATTAAAATACAAGGTGAAAGGATATCAATGATACGATTCGCTGATGACATTGCTATCCTGAGTGAAAGTGAAGAAGAATTAAATGATCTGCTGAACGGAATGAACAGTCTAATGGGTACACAGTATGGTTTGAGAGTAAATCGGAGAAAGACGAAGGTAATGAGAAGTAGTAGAAATGAGAACAGCGAGTAACAGGATTGATGGTCACGAAGTCAATGAAGTTAAGGAATTCTGCTACCTAGGCAGTAAAATAACCAATGACGGACGGAGCAAGGAGGACATCAAAAGCAGACTCGCTATAGCAAAAAAGGCATTTCTGACCAAGAGAAGTCTACTAATATCAAATACCGGCCTTAATTTGAGGAAGAAATTTCTGGAGTACAGCATTGTATGGTAGTGAAACATGGACTGTGGGAAAACCGGAACAGAAGAGAATCGAAGCATTTGAGATGTGGTGCTATAACGAATGTTGAAAATTAGGTGGACTGATTAAGTAAGGAATGAGGAGGTTCTACGCAGAATCGGAGAGGAAAGGAATATGTGGAAAACACTGATAAGGAGAAGGGACAGGATGATAGGACATCTGCTAAGACATGAGGGAATGACTTCCATGGTACTAGAGGGAGCTGTAGAGGGCAAAAACTGTAGAGGAAGACAGAGATTGGAATACGTCAAGCAAATAATTGAGGACGTAGGTTGCAAGTGCTACTCTGAGATGAAGAGGTTAGCACAGGAAAGGAATTCGTGGCGGGCCGCATCAAACCAGTCAGTAGACTGATGACCAAAAAAAAATAAGACTATATAGTAACAAGTTCACACCAGATGGAACAGACATGTCACAGTGAAACGTGGCCACAGTGCACCACTACTTGCGGCAAAGCAGGCAAGTGTTCTCAAATGCAAATGATTATGAAGGTGCCAGGTGGCATCCTGCGATAGATTGTCCCAAGCCTTCGTTGCAAGTCGACAATGGTCCTTGGAGAACGGATAAGTTCTGTTTCATTATGTCGTACACACGTTCAATTGGTGCGACATCTGCTGATCGCGCCGGCCGCGGCAGTTGTACGAGAGTGAGTCAAATAAAAACCTTAAATTTGTAATAACAAATCGAAATTTCGCGCCGTTATCCTGTAAGTTGATAAGCGTGCTAAAAAAAGCGTGCAGAATGGCCTGTAGGTGGCAGCATGGTGCAGATACACACATACCGTCGCAGTATCAGTATAAAGATGGCCGCCCCACTTGCGAATTGCACCAGGGAAGAACAGCGTTCTGTTACTAGGTTTTTGCGTAGTACAGGTGTGAAACCTACTGAAATTCATCGACGAATGGAGGTGCAGTATGGTGATGCATGTCTGTCACGGCAGCAAGTCTACGAATGGAGTAGGAAGTTCGCAAATGGTGTGACTTCAGTGGAAGATGCTCCTCGTCCAGGTCAGGCACAACGAGTTGTGATTCCACAGAACATTGCAGCAGTTGAATCCTTAGTGAAGGAAAGCCGCCGAGTGTCACTGAATGACACTGCAGCATGTTTACAGATTAGTCATGGGTCAGCACACCACATTGTGCATGATGTGCTCCTGTCTCACAAAGGGTCTACAAGATGGGTGTGTGCCACGGCAGCTGACTCCTGAAATGAGAGAACGACGTGTTGATGCTTGTGAAAAATTTCTTGGGAGCTCTGAACGAGAAGGTGACGGCTTCCTTGCAAGAATCGTTACTGGGGACGTAACCTGCGTTCACTTCCACCAACCGGAAACGAAGAGAGCGAGCAAGGAATGGCGCCATTCCTCATCACCAAAACCAAAGAAGTTTGGAACAGAACCGTCATCAGGGAAGGTTATGCTGACTCTCTTTTGGGACGAAAAAGGCGTTATTTTGAAGCATTAAGTGCCTAGAGGGACCACTGTCAAAAGTGCATCATACACTGATCTCCTAAAAAATCGTCTGCGGCCTGCAATCAAATCAAAGCGACTTGGATTGCTGTCAGCAGGTGTCCTTTTGCACCATGGCAATGCAAGGCTCCACACTGCCCGTACAACAGTTGCAACAATCACAGACCTGCGTTTTGAGTGTCTTCCTCATCCACTATACTCACCAGACCTTTCCCTAAGTGATTTCCATATGTTTGGACCACTCAAAGACGCAATGAGAGGAAAGAAGTTCCGTTCTGATGAAGAGGTACGCCACGCGATGCTTGAGTGGTTGCGCGGACTATCAAAAGAATTGTTTTCTAAAGGAATTTATGCACTTTGTAAGCGCTGCAGGACTTGCATTGAGCGTGGGGGAGATTATGTTTAAAAGTGATACAGTTTTGAACCACTTCTGCACAGTAAATAACATTTAAAAAATATTTAAGGTTTTCATTTGACTCACCCTTGTACACCGCGAGGAGCACATTGTTTCGCAGCAGCTGTGTGTGGACGTGCATTAACCTGCTGAAAAACCACATCATCTTCCTCTCAAAGAAACGAGATTATTTCGGGGATGAAAACCTGTGAAATGTAGCAGGCACTGGTTACTTTACCTGCTAGTTGCAACCGACGGACGGTCCCTTACCCCCACTCCTCCCCCCTCACCACACCATGAAGCCTTGGGTGTGACCTGCGTGTCGTGGGCGACTGCACTCTGGGATTGGCAGCTCACCAGGTCCACGCCCTACAAGTGTACGTCCGTCACTCCCACACAGAGAGAAACGAATCTCCTCACTGAAGACAACAGAGCGCCATTCCACTCTCCAGTCAACTCTTCCACAGCATCAGAGTAGCCTTGATTGGCAGCGTCGTGGTGTCAGTGCCAGGCTGGCCACATTCACGTGTGGTGGTAATTCTGCTGCAGGCAGACGCTTCCCTGTGGTTCCTGACGAAAGAGCAGGTGCAACATGTGCCCAGATTTCGTCCCTGGACATTTTACGAGTTCCTAACCGGAAGAGAATTGATAGTTTCATCTGTGTACTTTGGTAGTTTAGTTCCTTGAGTTTCGTCGTGTTAATTTCGTATTTAATGGACACAGTTCGCTGGTTTTCATTAGCGTCGGAAAGTAAACCGATTTTGCGACGTATTACAAGTTCTTAATCAGGAGCGAATTACTTAGTCTCACCCGAGTGCTTTGATAGTTCAGTGTTTGAATCTCTGCGAATTAATCTAATTTACTTGACACCGTTCTTGCGTTTTTCTTCGTGTTTACAGTAGAGTTCCATGGCACATATCGATTGTCCTTGTTTGCCTATGTAATTTAGTTTTCCACGTTCTTTGGTATGGATAGAGACTGTGTTTGCTGTGTGCGGATGTGAGCCGTGACACTTCACTCTCAGCTCGAGGTTGTGTTGGCTTCGGTTACACAGTCTGAAGCTGCAGTGGTATCTGTTGTGTGCTGGGCATCTGTTGTGTGCCGGGTGTCCAGATGCCACGGACATCCGTCACCACTGAGTCCACCGATCGATGCACGCTGGTGGCCAGCCCAGTTACTGCTCGCACTGAGGCTGACCTGTATAATGTAATAAAAAATAATAAAAAATGTTAAGATGTATGGAATTAACAAGATTATTTTTTCGCCGCTCGGACAAGCCCAATAAGCTGGGCTATACCTGTAAATGGATTGATATTAGTTCATATTAGTTCTACGTCGACGAAATATTCTTTTCCTTGCTGTAGATTTGTACTTACCAATTAATAATACTACGTCCGATCGCCGTACCCACCTACAAAATCGTGGCCGTGACCATGGTACTCCGAAGTACACAGGTGGGCTTCAGTTCTTCTTATTACAGTACTACTTGGAATAACGACTCATACAGTCTTTCAGTTCATAAAATATTACCATATTCTCTTCTTCAATGCACATGAAAAATACTGTCTTTTCACTTACCCACACAAGTAAAGTGGCTACCTCTGATTACGCTCTAAAATAACGTGCGTCTTCCTTCTTTCAATAGCTGAGAGCAAGTCCTTCTTCTTACCGAGGAACAGGAAAACCATCTTATATTTAAAACATTTGAAAATCAAAAACACATGACGGTAGGCGCAGGCCCTACGGTGGGCTACCGCTTCACCTTTTCTCTTTTAAAGAAAACGAAAACATAAAAGCAAGAAATACAAAAGGTACATCACACCAATGAACCGTGTTCCAGTGCGAGGTCGCTTTGTGTCGTGACAGACGGCGGAAGACTGCCCAGAGGGCCCCACGTAAGGCCTCCCCGTTCAGTCTGACAAACAGGTCCCAGTCCCAGGTGCTTTCTGTGGCTGACATTGTTCCTCAGCAAATGCTACAAAAGAATGTGCTCCTGTTTCAGAGGGAACCCCTCAGCCTGCAAAATCCGGCCAGTAATAGAGGGTGGCATTATTAGTATTTGGAAACTCTTAATGTTAGGCGCGTTATGGGACTCCTTAGGGACATGGTTGCAAAGGTGGGGAAGAAAGACAATGTGCACTCCGTGTGCATACCGGATGCAGTCATTCCAAACGTGCAAAGGATCCTTCCGGATGCCATGATGGAGCACAGGGTGCAGCCAGCTGCAGGTGGTGGTTCACGTCGATACCAATGATGTGTGATCGCTTTGGATCGTCGAACGGCTAACAGAAGTGGTACAGGCTGCCAGTCTTGCTTGCGAGATGAAAGCAGAGTTTACCATTTGCAGCATAGTAGGATAGATTGTTGCGGACCTGTGGTACAGAGCCGTGTGGAGGGTCGGAATCAGAGGCTCAGGCGGTTCTGTGACCGTGTAGGCTGCGGATTCTTCGACTAGCGCCATAGCGTGATTGGATTTCGGGTTCTGCTGAATAGGTCAGAAGTCCACTACACGCAGGAGGCGGCTACAAGGGTAGCAGGGCCTGTGTGGCATAGACTTGGAGACTTTTTAGGTTAGAGTGTCCCTGGGAAATACGAAAGGGCCTCAGTCTCAAAGGATGCAGGTCGAACATAGGAAGAACGTAGATACAGGAACCATTGATATAACAGCTGTAAATTGTCGTAGCTGTGTTGGTACTACAGCTCCAAGTGCTAATAGAAAGCAATGACGCTCAAATTGCTATAGGCAGTGAAAGCTGGCTAAAGCTATTGCTGTTCTGAAAGGATAGGCGGTGGTGTATTTGTTGCTGGTAGAAGTAGTTTATCTCGTAGCGAAGCTGAAGCAGATAGTTCCTGTGAGTTAGTGCGGGTAGACGTCATCCTTGGCAACCGGGATAAAATAATAATTGCATCCTTTTATCGACCTCCCAACTCAGATGATCAATTGCTGAAAGGTTCAAAGAAAACTTGAGCATAATGTCAAACACGTTTTCGACTCATACAGTTATGGTTGGTGATGACTTCCAATTATCCTCGAAATGTTGGCAAAAATACATGTTTAAATCCAAAGTTACACATAAAACATCATCCGAAACTGTCCTAACCGCATTCTCTGAAAATTATTTTGAACTGTTGTTCATGAGCCTATGAAAATAGTAAATGATTGTGAAAACACACTTGACCTCTAAGAAAAAAAAAATCCTGAGATAATAACGAGCATCGAGATCGGTATAGGGATCTGTATATATACAGGGTTGTCGTAGAGAGACTGAACATTCTAACCCCCGAATCCTCCAAAAAAATAAAAGAAAAATACTTATATTAAAACAAAACATAAGTATTCACTTAACACCTTCCTGAGAGACAATGTCCTCTTATTCAAATTAACAATGTGGCTTGATTTCAAAGAAATAGTATCAAACGCAATCTGAGGAATTTATACCAAATAAATTAACAAACTACAGAGCTGAACCTCCTTGGTACACGAAAGGTTCAGAATTCGTTTGCAGAAACATCGAAAAAAGCATGCCAAATTTAAAAGAAGGCAAAATCTCCAAGATAGGCGATCTTTAACACGAGCCTGAAATTTAGGGCGGACGTATTTATAATAGTTTCCACAACCAAACTGTCTCTCTAAACATGGCAGAAAATCCAAAGAGGTCCAGGTCGTATGTAAAGTATGCTAGCGTCACGACACTTCAGTGCCATTCCCTGAGCGACAGCAGTGAAAATACTATCGACGACAGTGCTGTGAAAGCCTCTGAAAATTTCTTCACCAAAAAAGACGAAGTAAACATTCCAGATGCCAACATGAGTAACTTAGAAGCAGATATCCTCGAAGTTGGGAAGCAACTTAAGTCCAGACTGTATACAAATTAGCTTCCTTTCAGAGTATGCTGATGCAATAGCTCCATACTTAACAATCATTTACAGCCGCTCGCCCGACAAAAGATCTGCACCGAAAGACTGGGAAGCTGCATAGTTCACACCAATATTCAAGAAAGGTAGTAGGAGTAATTCAGTAAGTTACGGACCCATATCATTAATGTCAGTATGCAGCAGGATTTTGTAACATATATTGTGTTCGAACATTATGAACTACCTCGAAGAGAACGGTCTATTGACACATAGTCAACACGGATTTAGAAAACATCGTTCTTGTGAAACACAACTAGCTCTTTACACACACGAAGTGTTGAGTGCTATTGAGAAGGGATTTCAAATTGTTTCCGTGCTTCTAGATTTTCAGAAGGTTTTTGGCATTGTACCACACAGCATCTTGTAATCAAATTAGGTGCTTAAAAGTGATTTCCTATCAGAGAGGTCACAGTTCGCGGTAACTGACGGGAAGTCATCGGGTAAAACAGAAATGATTTGTGGCGTTCTCCAAGGTAGTGTTATAGGGTTTCTGCTGTTCTTCATCTATATAAACGATTTAGGAGACAACCTGAGCAGACGTTTTAGGTTGTTTGCAGATGATGCTGTCATTTATCGCCTAGTAAGAGAAATTGCAAAACTATTTTGAAAAGTGATGTGAATGGTTCGAAAATTGGCAGTTGACACCAAATAATGGAAAATGTGAAGTCATCTGCATGACTCTTAAACTTCGGTTACACGGTAAGTCATTCAAGTCTAGAGGCCAAAAATTCCAGTAAATAACTAGAAATTACAATTACGAACAATTGAAACTGGTAAGAAGAAATGTTGTGGGGAAGGCAAATCATAGACTGTTTTTGGCAGAACGCTTAGAAAGTGTGAGAGATCTATTAAAGAGATTTCCTACACTAACCTTGCCCGGTTTGTTTGGGAGTACTCTTACGTGGTCTGAGATCCTTACCAGATAGGATTAACGGAGTACATCGAGAAAGTTCAAAGAAGAGCAGCACGTTTTCTGTTATCGTGAAATGGGGGAGCGAATGTCATGGACATGATACAGGGTTTGGGGTCGACATCACGAGAGGACGCGTTTTCGTTCCGGCGGAATTTTCTTACGAAATTTGAATTACCAGTTTTTTCCTCCGAAAGCGAAAATATTTCGTTGACACCCGGCTACATAGGGAGAAATGAAAATAAGGGAAATCAGAGCCCGCACGGAAATATGTAGATGTTCGCTTCTTTCGCGTGCTGTTCGAGATTGAAATAATAGAGAATTATTGTGAAGGTGATTCGATGAGCTCTCTGCCAGGCACTTAAGTGTGATTTGCAGTACCCATGTAGATGTAAATGTAGATGTAGATGCAGATCTTCGGTTGGCCGCAGGTGCTCGCACAATACGTCTGTACTGCACGCGCTTCCAGAATCTGGTCTACAGGTGTGGGATTATTCCACAGACCACAGTTATAACAACGACACACCACCGATACATTGTCCCCAACAGGTGCAGTAATTCATCTATACATTCATCCAACTTTCTGCAGACCCACAATGGGGCGCCTTCCTGTTACGTCTGCCACAGACGGCCCCTGCCATGCAGACTACACTCAAGACGTCCCTGTGTACCATATAACATACACAAGCAATTGAAGGCGCAACCAAGAGGAAAACATTCTGTTGGACCCCAGTCTGCGAGACAGCCTTCCATACCCTCAAACAGTAGCTCAGATCCGCTGCATGTCTCATGCCTTATGATCCAAATCTTCCTTTGATACTTGCCTCTGAGTATGGTGTGGGAGCCGTCCTGTCTCACAAACTGAAGGATGGCACAGAGCGCCCCATAGCATACAGCCGGCCACGGTGGTCTCGCGGTTCTAGGCGCGCAGTCCGGAACCGTGCGACTGCTACGGTCGCAGGTTCGAATCCTGCCTCGGGCATGGATGTGTGTGATGTCCTTAGGTTGGTTAGGTTTAAGTAGTTCTAAGTTCTAGGGGACTGATGACCACAGCAGTTGAGTCCCATAGTGCTCAGAGCCATTTGAACCATTTGAACCCATAGCATACATCTCAATAGCTCTCTCCACAGCGCAAATCAAATATTCCCAAATCGAGAAAGAAGCACTTGCCATGGTTTTTGCCTGTTCCAAGTTCTATCCCTTTCTCTATGGCAAGTCCTTTCACATTATTACTGACCACAAACCGCTCCTCCCTTTATTTGCGTCTTCCGTGCATTTTCTGACCTAAACATCCCTACGTCTCCAGTGTTAGGCGTTGTTCTTATGCCAATCTCGCTACACCATGCATTTCCGTACCACCTCCGAGCACGCCAATGCGGACGCCTTATCGCCTCTTTCACAAGGACCCTGCTTTTGACCAGTTGGACCTCCTCGTTTTTCGGATTGGTGACGATGTCCAAGAGGCCATGAAGGCATTTCCCGTTACAGCTGTCAAAGTAGCTGCAGCCAACGCAGAAGATTCCCTCCTCCGAGTCGTCCGACACTGCGTTCTGCATGGTTGGCCATCCTCGTCGCCTCCTCAGGATCACCGCACCTCCGGTTGTACTATTCCATCCGACACCAGCTTTCGGTGGTGGATGGAGTCCCCCTTCGCTTAGATTCAGTAGAACCAAGGGTCATCGTTCCGAGATCCCTGCAGCCGACAATCCTCCACATTCTTCACCAAGGGCATTAGGGGATCGTTTGCACCAAATCCCTCGCAAGAAGGCATGTTTTTTGGATCGGCCTCATGTCTGACATCTCAGAGATGGTGCAGCGCTGTACCATCTGTGCCCAACAACTGCCTCGTCCCCCAAAAAATTCCTTCCCTGGCCTATGCCGAACGGTCCATGGGAACGCATCCACCTTGACTTTGCGGGTCCTTTTCTGGGCCACCAATGGCTACTAGTCACGGATGCATTTTCCCATTTCCCGTACGTCGTTCGGTGTTCAGCAATCACCACGCACGTTACCTTATCAGCCCTCGCAAAAATATTTTGCTTGGAAGGATTACCGAAAGCCATCATCACGGACAATGGACCACAGTTTCTAAGCTTGGAATTCCCCTCCTTTTGCACCGACAACAGCATCCAGCATGATCTCACCCTGCCCTTCCATCCCCAATCCAATGGGGAAGTGGAACTCCTGGTCAGAACTTTCAGGACACAAATGCTCAAATATAGCAAAGACCACTCCCTTGAAGATGCTCTGACGCTATTCCTCAGTTTCTATCGAGCCACTCCAATAGGGGACAAAAGCCCAGCGGAAGCACTCCACGGTCGCCAACCCAGGACCCTCCTACATCTTCTCTTGCCCTCTCCAAGAATTCAGATTCCGCCTGGACAGTCCCATTTCTTCCCTGACTCCTTAGTCTGGACCTGAGGTTTTGGCACTAAGGCAAGTTGGCTGCCCGCCGTCATCCAGCGTTCCCAGGGTCTCCAACTTTTTTATGTCATCTTGGATGGCCACATAGTGCGTCACCATCGAAATCAATTGCGTCCTCGCTACCCTGCGTCACCTGCACCACACCCTACGACATGGACCACCGCCACATCTGCAACCCATTCCGGACCACCTAAACAGACCCCTTCACTAATGCCATCGACTCGTAGCATGGGTGACGTTTCAGGGCATCAGTCGCCGCCACCAGCACCACCAACACAGCAGCCGCAGGGGACGGACCAGCTGCCTGGCCCTTCTGCGGCGCCTCCCCAACAGTTGATGGCCACCGATGAAGACGAACTGATCTCCACGACGTAGCAGCTATCGAACTTTCGCGCAGATCCCTTCCCCCGCCCCCCCCCCCCTCCCGGAAGGGAGGTATGTTACTACTGCCACAGACGGCCCCTACCAGGCAGACTACACTCAAGACACCCTGTGTACCATATAACATACACAAGCATTTGCAGCCGCAACCAAGAGGAAAACAATTCTTCAAAACAAACAGAACTTGCTAGAGACTAATGCGAACCTTTTTCTGCACAGATACAGGGAAAGTTGGCCAGCAGTACAGCCAGTTCCTCGCCGAGCTAGGACCAGCTCTGACGGACCTCACCGACGCTCCTGATGAATGGTCCTCTACGAGTTATTTGTTTTTGTGTGTATATAGTGATTGTTAGAGAAGTGTAGTTCAGTTTTAATAAACGACATTATACTGAGTGTTCTACAACACTGAGTATTCTCCACTGAAGCTGTTGAGCAGGAATACGTACCCTTCGGCGGGGCATTGCTGTACCATAGAGTGTTGTTACAAACATTGTCCTCCTCTAAACTCACAGTTACTGCCTGCGGAGCCAATCATAGCGTGCACCACTTGGATTCCTGGGCGCCAATTTTTTTCGTCAGTGCAGATAAAATTTTCTTTTTCCAAAGAAAGTATCGTAATTTCCGTTGCTAGTATTGTAGCTCATAAGAGAGACAAACTGAACGGCGTTTCATTCGTCATCATCTGATTAGTGTATTCGGCGGGTTTATAATTTATCCCTTTTGAACTTAAAACTAATTGTTATTTTAAGCGAAAGTACTAGTTGTTATACGGAACTGTCAAGAAAGGCTGAAAGGTGTAAGCTATGTGGATCTTTTTACTCAAGAGGAATACTTTTTAAATGGTTAATCTAAAAGTGATATCAACGGTTGGACCGACACACCAACTGGTAAACATGTAAAAGTATTCACTATTTAATTGGGGTAACATTTCTGCTCTTGCTTCTGCCAGAGCCTTGAAAAAATGGTGGATGTCCAAAATTGAATGGATTTTTGAACCGAAATATAACTATTGTTAAATAATAGCTTCACGTCATGAATTTATTGGCAAGGTACACACATACACTACAAAACTACAACAGTAACAGCAGCAGAGAAGGTATCACCAAAGGATGCGGTCATAAATACCTCTTTAAAAGTCCAATCATGTCGTCACGTGTTCTACTGCAATAAACATTTGGAGCCGCTAGTGCAACGACTTCTGGTCAGACTAGAGAGATTTCTTCGACATCCTTGCACACGCTGCAATAATTCGATGTTGTAAACCCTCTTGGATCGTTGTAAAGTCTGGTTAAATTTCATCCTTCAGTTCATGCCGGAGAATAAATGTCAGCGGCATCAAGTTACTTGATCCTGCAGGCCAGATGATATCATCTTTACATCCTGTTCAACGACCAGGAAAGACCTGGGAGAGTGCTTTACTAGCCACAAGCGGACAATGAGCCTAGGACCCATCTTGTTGGCAACACAAACATCCCGGACATCCGGTAGTGCTTCACTAAGAAATAGTGTGTGTCTAATGCAGTTAAAGTTTCAACGAACAACTAAGAACCAGTCACGTGAACTGCTATAATTCCTCAGCAAACGTTCACACTTCGCTGCCTCTGACGTTCAACGTGGCTCAGTCAGGGCGGATTCTCAGTGGTGCAAAATGCCATATCTCTACATTCAACTTTCCATGATTTGTGTAGGTTAGCTTTATCAGTAAATAAATTCTATGATGTCGCATCAGAACTGAATAACAGAGGTCCATCTATATTTTTCAGTCTCGGTGGTTAATCTACTCGGCCGACTTATTCCATAGGGTACTCTCGACGGCTCAAACCAGGGCCCGATGACGAAATTCAGGCTCTTATTGAAACCACCCTGCTCAGAATTTAATGCGCGCAGTGGCTCAGCAACTTTCACCCAGCCCTGGGGCAACAGCCGGCATTACGATACGTTTCGGCGGCGTTGGCAGGCGGCGCACGCGACCGCAGCTACAGCAAGCAAGCCTCGTCGTGTGTAAAAGCTTACCATTCGGTAGCTCTGGACTCGCTCCAATTGTCGATGATCGTCCGATGCCGGAAGAATCAGTCGGCCCCCATCAAACCGCTTCATAGTCCTAACAGTCTGATATACGACCGTCAGCGATACGTTGGAACCACCGTTTAAAACAAATTCTGACGGTCAGGGCAGTGATGATCATGAAGAGAGGATTATTTGACGCGCCGGTAACCACCTGCACGCTCCGATTATGACTGTCCCTCTTCCGGTCACAGCTAAGGCAGTGTGCTGATATGTCCGGCATCTTCACTCTAAAAGGGCTCTGGCCGCAGATGCGGTTGCTCCATCACGTCTTCGTGATTTACCGCCATAGTGGCACTCAGTATCTTACCGCAATTTATAACTCTTATCTTACTCAGCGGTATTACCGCAAACTTTGGAAGTCGGCTAAGGTCATTGCCACACCAAAACCTGGGTAGAATCTCCTGTTTTCGCAAAACTGTTGACCGATTTCGCCACCTCACCGAAGCGCGCACCAGTACGTGCTGCAGCTTGCTGGAGTAATGACGGAATTTACATACTCTCCGCCCGTGTTGCTGCAAGCATTTTCTCCTCACGCCAGCCTCCCACAGCCGTTGGCAAGCAATAGAACCTACAACGGCCAGGTTGGGAGATCCCCTGCCATCTTCACAACTAGATTAACGGCTTTCTACACTCCCTTCCCCCGCCCCACCCTATCCCCGACAACGGTGATTGCACTCCTGACCAGCTACAACAGGCACAATTTCCAAAGACCTGACATGTGGGTTGTAAGCAATAGCTCCAGTCGTTTAGGGTTTCCTGTGCATATTGTTCCCATTCTCTTGCAAAACGGATTTTTGCATATTCACATGTTTCTACGAGGAGCGTTGAATAAGTAACGAAACAATTCTTTTCTTTGAAGGCACTTTGGTTTTATTGAGGATGTCAATACACCACGTTATTCCCTCTTCTTTTAGCTTCAAAACCCTAATCTTCAACGTAATCTCGTTTCAGTGCGACGGCCATATGCCATATTACTGGGAGGGCCAGTATGCCCTCATGGTACCATTCTACTGGTCGACTTCAGAACCAACATCTTGGTGCACCAGTAACCTCCCTATCATCTACATACTGCTTCCCCTGGAAGATGATAATCGGAAGGTGCAAGATTCGGGCTGTAGGGTAGATGAGAAAGAATAGCGCAATGAAGTTTTGTGAGCTCCTCACGGGTGCGGAGATTTGTTTGAGGCTTTCGTCGTCATGGAGAGGGAGAAGTTTCTTCGCGTTTTTGTGGCGACGAACACAGCGAAGTCGTTTCTTCAGTTTCCTTAGGGTAGCAAAATACACTTCAGAGCTAATCGTTGCACCCTGAGGGAGGACATCAAACAGAACAACTCCGTTTGAGTCCAAGAAGACCGTGGTCATGACTACCGGATGGGGGTGAGGCTTTAAACTTTTGCTTCGGTGGAGAGGTGGTGTGGCGGCACTCTGTGGATTGCCGTTATGTTTCCTGTTCGAAATAATGAACCCATGTTCCATCGCCTGTGGCGACGTTCGACAAAAAATTGTCACGGTGAGCTTCTTAACGTTCAAATAGCTCCGCAAAGATGATTCTTGAAATGTGTAATGGTAGTGAGACAACAAAATCACAATAGTAAACCGTTGTAAGAACACAGATCCTTTAAGGTTTGGCTAGCCAACTTTCCTAAACAAACTATATACAAATGACTAAAACAATTAAAGAGGTGCTTTAATTTTGACCAAACCAATCTTCAAATTTACTTACTCAGTTGATTAATCAACAATATTCTTGGAATGATTACAACTAGAACTTGATCATATGACAATACCCCTAAAATCAGATTACTTCAATATCGCGTGTGCATTAGCGAAAGACGCGAGCAGACCAGGGATTCAAATGAAAACGAGAGAACCACGAGACAGGAAATGACATAGAAATGTATTCCACTTTTGCACTGCAATTGAACTTCAGATACTATAATTCTCCACTGGAAAGGTGGAATCACGCAACCGTGACAACATAACCCAAGATGTAAAGGAGAGGACAGGGCCTTAAATAGCTCTCTGCCCCCGAGGTGCTCTGGTCCGGCCGAGTGGTTCTAGGCGCTTCAGTCTAGAACCGCGCGACCGCTACAGTCGCAGCTTCGAATCCTGCCTCGGGCATGGATGTGTGTGATGTCTTTAGGTTAGTTATGTTTAAGTAGTTATAAGTTCTAGGGGACTGTTGACCTCAGATGTTGAGCCCCATAGGGCTCAGAGCCATTTGCTCTGCTCCCAGTGTGCTCGCGTCGACCACTGGCAGTTATCTGTAACACAACACACATCAACGGCAGACAATATTCTGAGACATAAACTACACCAGCTTATCTAGAGAATAGGTGATCAATACAGCTGAATAGAAACAAATTTGCCTCCGTGAGTTACTTGAACGGTGCCAGCCCTTAAACTTTTATTAATAAGTTCACTAAAAGTCATGTCCTAAAGTTAAGATGACAAGAATTATCTCGGTGCACATTTACACACCAGACAACCAAATGAACTACTAGGTAGAATAGAGGACGTATCTCGGCGTGTCTTGAAACGCCAGAGCCGGACTTACTACTCGTTGCACTTCTAGCTACGTCTTTAACCACGCTTCATGTCAGTTGGTTGGTCGTAGCCACACTTCCTCAACTGCCGTCAAGATACTTAGTCACGACACCGAATTAAGTGATAAACAACTAAAACAATTCCAAAGACTTTTTAGTATACTGGCATACTGAATTAAGCCGCACCCAACTCACCGAAGCAACTCGGCGACTCCGATTCAATCGGCCGGCGTAGCTGATAACAGACTCGAAGGAGCTTGTCCTTCCGACCTCTAGGAAAACCAAATCACCATGAGCGGTGGACCTGCTCTCAAGGCCGGTTCCCACTAGGGCTGCCGCGCGTCAAAACGGCGCGTCAGCGGCGTGGTTGCCATGGAAATGGCGTCAGCGGCAAGGCGCGGCGGGCTCTGCGTCGCGGTTTGACCATGTCGAACCGCTTCCGCTGCCGCATGCCGCGCTACAGGTGCGCGCCGCCAATCACAGAACGCGCTGAGCGTGACGTCAGGTACGGACTCCCGGGCCACACGAACTTTCGCCGAACCGCTGGCGCGGACTCGGCGGCAGCTATGAAATACTTATCATCCGATTCCAAGGAAACTATTCGGTAGAAAAATTTGATTCTTGGGCATGTTACAGCCTGATATCTTCTCTCGATAAAGGACCGAATTTCTTTTCGTTATTCGTCGTGGTTACTTGCTGTATCGCATTTACGTAAACCTTTACACGAAATTTTAAAGAGTGTGCAGAGGTAAAAACGCATTGCGTGGACTTTGCGTATAGTTCATTTTAGGTAATACATTATTGCGTATGAAATTTAGTCAACATATCGAAATTGTTTTTAAAGCTGAGAGCAGATCGATAGCTATCACCGTTCTCGAGATATTGACTGATATGTCGGCGGACGGGCTATGCCGTGACCGCGCACGGGTTGCTCGGCGACGCGACCGGTACTTCGTCCTGCTCGTCGTAAACCATGTGGTTGTATCAACCGCAAATTTCGTAAACGGTTCAAGAAATCGAATTTTTTTTTTTTTTTTTTTTTTTTTTTTTTTTTTTTTTTTTTTTTTGCAAACGATAACTTGTGAAAAGTCATGTATTTCGTCGCATGATAAATATCCTAAATCTGTTTGTCTACCAAGATATGAAAGTAACTACAGTTTTTCAGAAGGGATAGATGAATTTTTTTAAATGGCATTAATAGCATGTCGAATGAGAAGTTAATCCGAAACTAATTTGCTGGTATGTCATAAGATGTAATTTACTAAATATGTAGAGCTATTGATTATTTCCTTTCTTTTTTCTTTATCCAGTGTACTTTACTGATTCAAGACGCGTTTCGCCTTTTACTTTAAGGCATCTTCGGTGGAATCTAGAATGACTCAGTTTTGTTTTGATCTGTGATACTTGGAGATTATAAAACAGTTCACATCTTTTTTTACGTGAATGACTGATTACTTACAGTGAATTGAATTTTTGGCGGACATATACGTTTCCCCTCACCTGCTCACATGCTGGAGGTTGAACTAAAACTTAGATTATGGAACATAAGCACATTTTCATGTTCGCTCTTTTTTCTTCTGTCACTAGCAGTAGACGTTTTACCGAAAACTCTGATTTAAAGTCGTAACTACAGTGTGTTCACCTCATGTCCCTTCCTGTCTGGTTTGTTTATGTACATGTTGCCAACCTGCAGAATTATATGCTGAAAACTAATGTTTGTTTATTTTTGTTCTCCTTATATCTGTATGTGTGTGTGGCTAGCCAGTGATAGTTATAGAAAGTTGAAAGTGAATCCAGTAGTTGTCAGACAGTGGTTGAAAGATTTGGTGTTCAGCTGATTTCAGTTTTGGTTTAAATGTTTTAAGGAGTGCATGGAAGAGTAAATTCACTGCTTACATTAATAGATAAAATAGTAGAATAGTATTTCAATAGATGATTATTATCAGAATACTATCACCCAACCCCTTTGTCCTCACTCTTTGACGCCTCATAATATGTCCTGTCAACTAACCCCTCTTGTAGTCAAACTTGTGCCGTAATTTCCTCTTCCTCCTCTATTTAATTCCGTACCTCTTCTTTAGTCACACGATCCTCGTATCTAATGTTCAGCATTCTTATGAATCACCACGTTTTGAAAGCGTCCATTGTCTTCTTGACAGAAGTGTTCATCGTCCACGTTTCACTTACATACAAGGCTGCCTGCACTCCACACAAATACCTTTGTAAAATTAGTATCCAACCATTAGCATTTATATTCGGTGTGAACAAATTTTCTTTTTCAGAACGCTTTTCTTGCTATTGACAGTCTTCAGTCAGGTTTGCGTCTGCACCAGGAAATGCCTTACAATTTAAAATCTGGTTTCGAAAACTGTTCCAAATATATATTATTCTTTCGTGATTCTTAAGCAAGGTGCTGGCGATGATTGCATTATGCTCTGTGGGAAATTCTATCAGGTGGCTTCCACTTTCATCCCCTCCACCTAGCCTTTGTGTTCTTACTGTTTTCGTGTACCTGCTACCGTACCACATTTAAAATTTTGTCTCGCTTAACTATCTGCATAATCTCTCTTGTTGTACATTGTTTCACTGTGTTAGGAGATAGTGAACAATCGTGAACGGTAGTCATGAAATCTGTTTATGGTGAAATGAGAAAACATGAATAATGAAGTATGTGAAAGAGCACATTGTACAGAAAATGAAAAATTGGTATCTCTTCACCCAACTTCGTCTTTCCTGCATGTAGGTGTAAGATATAGTTAATCAAACGCACCGCGCGTTTCAGTGGGTCCTGCCCCGTACCTCAGTGGCTGTCCGTCATTGGCTACCGCTAACGTCTCCCGCTTCCAGATGGGAACGCCAATTCCGCGAGCCGCCGCGTCAACGCGGAAAACGCTTGCCGCTGCCGTTTCCGCACGCCGCGCTGCCGCGCTCTAGTGGGAACCGGCCTTCACGACTCAACACGCCGTAGCCGCTGGCCCCGCTCCTCCGTTGTCCGACTCGTCCTCTTGCCGCCCTGCCCACGTACACAGCCCCACGTGACTCTCGCTCACCGCCTGCCCAGCAGAGCGCACGCGCTGCCGTTAAATCCGCGCCGCCGAAGATGAGCAGAAGACAAATGAGCATCGAAATCGACTCAAAGATCAAAATGACGATCGATGGAAACTGGCGCCATAAACGCACCGACTCAATTCTTTATGGTCTTCTGCTAGGTGGCGATGAACCCAGTGGGTACACAACTCTGAGCGCCCCAACTGGTGGATGAGTGTGCCAGCACTACCAGCAGAGACGTCCAGTTGAGCAGAGAGGTGTGTGATTACTTCGAATAAGAGTGTCCACACGTTCCAACACCGTAGGCGTCACACCTGTATGCGGCTGGCCGACACACTGGAGGTCGGACAAGTTTGTTGCGCTGATGACACGCACCTCGCGCAACGACTCACCGTGCTTTTGTTCACTGCCAGGTATCCGTAGACAATCTGCAAGCACTTATGAATACCTGCGATGCTCTTGTTTCCCACCACATTAAACTACACGGGCCGAAGCGCGAATATTCCACCACGTTCCACTACAAATTCCTGTTTTTGTGAACGAAAACTGGCTGCGGAAAAAAGTGTTGCATTACAAATTGAATGTCCCTCGTACATAAAACAAATGTTACCTTCGGGTTCGTTTTGCATTCCCCATAAAGTTTCTCTTGGTTTTAGACGGACGGGTTTTCTCTTTCTTTCTTATTTATGTTTCCTAATTAGCCAGCACTCGACATATGCGAACGTCACTGACAGAGTGAAAGCTACATTTTCTCTGCTCAGCTTTGTCCCCGGTACTGCGGCGGAGTAACATGTTTCCTTCTTATCTGATGTGACGGATTTCCTTATTTTGACATGAAACCATATACTTATACACAAGACAGCAATTGGTTTCACAATCAGAACCGAAAAGCTTATGTCCTAGATGTTGCAATTACTATTAATCGGATTTGGAAAAGTGAACGCTTCTGAATTGGTCTCTTCTAAAAATACGATACTAGCAACGGAAATCAAAAAAACTGTATCCGAAAAAGCAGAGTTGATACAGATATCTCTGTAATTAATAATGCTATAAAAAAGACTGTACCTCCTTAGCAAATTTTTCTCACAATTCATTTGCCTGAAAGAAGAATTACAGTGTCTTAGACGGTTCTGTAAACAATTGCTGTGAATAGCTTAGTTGTATCACGCTGTGCCATGGAAAAAAGAAGCTGCTGATGACTGAAAGACTCAAATTATTGTTCCCGAGCGCAACGAGAGAGAGGACCTATCTCAAGCCACTCCTATCGTAGCACAACACTTGAGGAAGTGTCCGAAAGATTCTAACAAGGGGAACTCCCCATCAACCCCCCCCCCCCCCCCCCTCAGATTCAGTGGTAAGATAGTGCAATGGATAGTCTGTCAAAAACTGACCACAGGTCAAGAATGAAAACAAGAAGAAACTGTACTGAACTGTGGAAAAAGATTCAAAATCGAAACAGTGAACTGCTCAAACTCAAGTAGTGCAACGTCGAGTGAATATAAGTATGTATGATGTCGTGGTTATGTCATGACGGTGGTGCACTGTGGAGCGCGTGATCCGTGTTCAAATCTTCCTCGCGGCCTCAAAATTATGAACTGTGCCTCCGGTCATTGATGTGTCTATTCGCTGAATTCAGATTTGTGTCTGTGTCGTGGTTTAACTTCCGTCTGCGACAGCGACGTGGAAGGAAGGCACATCCCGACATACGTACCTTCTATTTGTTCTACGCAAGTACCACCTGTTATGATTTGCGTTCCGTTTTGGAAGTTGTGACTCTTGAATTCTTTGTTGTAGCGTAGTTCACACCCGTTTGTTTGTTATTTTTATTTCTGTCAGATACCTATGCGGCATCTTGCCTGTTTTCACTATTCGTCGCGTTCACTTGCGACGGCAATGTGTTCTTAGTAAATGACTCATATTCTGTAACTAATGTATAGAACGACAGTTGGCAAGACTACAGAAGGAGAACAGACACGTCAGTGACCAGATGGAAAGTTCATTACTTCGTTAGAAAAAAAGGCACGAATGACATTTAAATGGTTCAAATGGCTCTGAGCACTATGGGACTCAACTGCTGAGGTCATTAGTCCCCTAGAACTTAGAACTAGTTAAACCTAACTAACCTAAGGACATCACAAACATCCATGCCCGAGGCAGGATTCGAACTTGCGACCGTAGCGGTCTTGCGGTTCCTGACTGCAGCGCCTTTAACCGCACGGCCACTTCGGCCGGCTAATGACATTTAAACAAAGATCTCCAGCTGTGTAGTCCAACGCAGTGACCACATAACCGCAACAACGCGAATGAAATTACAATGAAATCCAGACCATTAGCTGCCTACAGGTGTTGATAAATATCAACAGGGTCAGTTGAAAACGTGTGCCCCGACCGGGGCTCAAACCCAGGATCTCCTGCTTACATGGCAGACCATCTATCTGACTGAGCCATCGAGGACACACACTGCAGGGAATTATGTCTGGCACGCTCCCCGTGAGACCCACAATTCCAACTTACTGTCCACACTCTACATTAGTAGTGCCCCTGCCCACTCACTCATTACTCGCGGCAGAGAATCTACCGATTCCCGTTAACAGTTCGAGTAATGTGAGTGTATCCGCAATGAAGAAGATCATTGGCTGGTAAGCCTTGTCTATATGACGGTGGTATCTGTTCTTTCAGACATCTCCGAAAGAACAGAGACCGTCTTCATATATTTATACAGCAACATGATTCTTGCAGTTTGCTCGATGATGCACATCCTATGCTTGGAGCGTTCACTATTTCCATTTTGCTTCATGTTTCACAGTTCAGTACACTTTCTTCCTGCTTTCGTGCTTGATCTGAGTTCAGTTTCTGATGAACTACCTACTTACCATTACATCTGAGGGGGGACGGGAGGAGGGGGGGAAGGGAGGCTTGCGAGGGGGAGTTTTCCTTTAAGATGATCAATACAACAATGGACAGGAAACACATGTGACGCTTCCAGCAACTCGGCACTGTAGTTGTATTATTTGTGGATACACCATCCGTCCTTACAGAGGCCTACGATGAAGTTAACGCACTAAGAACAGAGAGATTATGACGACTTTCCACTAAGAGACTGAACACCACCTGGCGACGTTGCGGGGACGTGACGCGTAAGGGAAGTATACAAACTGAGCAGAGACGAATAGGGAATGATTCAGGCTACGACTGGAGACGCAAATGGTGAAAACCATTGATATAAGCGACTTTTGTGAAGGGCAGACTGATACGACTCTGCGCCTGAGAAGAAGCGTCTCGGAAACGGCGGAACTGGACGGCTGTTCCCGTGCTGCTGTCGGGAGAATGTATGGAAAGTGGTCGAGGAATGGTAAAAATGTGAGTAGGCGGCATAAGTGCTGGGCGTCCGTGCCTCGTGACAGAATGTGGAGCCCGGAGGCTTGCTCCCCTTATAAAGCAGATGAGGCGGCGATCTGAGGCTAGAGTGTGGTGACGGTGCCGACGCAGGTGTTTCGGTGCGCACAGTTCTTGTTGCAGGGAAGGCGGTTACCGTTGAATGAACTGCTTTCCGGTTACGCCTGTTCACTTCTTCTCCACTTTAACCCGAGTGCCAAAACCTCTCAAAATGACCGGTTTCTGAAGTAACTGGTTTTCGTTTTTTATTGCTCTTACTTCCAATGACAAACGTAGATTTCGAACGAAGATTGAAAAATTTTAATGTAGGTGAAGGAGTAGGTGATTACGATCGATATGGGACTGAGGCTGCTGCAGACATCGGTCTCATTGTCTCCAGTAAACACCGAGAAGGTGAAGGAGATGGGCGCAGTGGCAGTGAGTGCGAACAGTCACATGTCGGTGAGGTCCCTGCATCGGCACTTTTGGATGCCATCAGTTTTTCACTCTGAAGTCACCGCAAAACTAAGGGTTTAGTTACTATCCCGAGTTTAATTGTTCAAATGACTCTGAGCACTATGGGACTTAACATCTGAGTCATCTGTCCCCTAGAACTTAGAACTACTTAAACCCAACTAACCTAAGGACATCAACCACATCCATGTCCGAGGCAGGATTCGAACCTGCGATCGCAGTCGCGCGGTTCCGGACTAAATATCCCGAGTTTACAGCACTTCAATAGAATTGCAGTACGTCAATCAAATTTATGTTCTCTTTCAGGAAACAACGTGTATGGTCTCTGATTGTTATGCCTCCTCAAGCGTTTAAACTTTAACGCAAATGGAACATTGTACTTGATTGCTACCACACTTCCTAACTAGGAACGGTTGCATTCTGCAGTACAACTGATGTCCGAGGCAGTGTTGCCAATTTAGCGACTTTGTCGCTAGAAATGGCGACTTTTGCCTTCGTCTTAGCGACAAAAGAACTTTTTGGCGACAAAAATTATTTAGCGACTTATCTGGCGACGTTTGGAGTGCTGACGACTTTTGAAGTACAAATAAAAACTATTTTGGGCCAGTATTTTCATTAACAAAACTAAGATTTTAACTATAGAATGGGTACTACACTGACTTTGTTCTAGATTTACTAAGTTGAATTAAGTTCTTAGCAGATCACGTAGCATTGTTCAGCATTTAGTAAACCTGAATGTGGGAATTGCCTACAGAGTAAGAAAACCTTGACTATAGAACAATTAATTATTCATTACCCACTAACCTGTTATCGTCGATAGCGTATGGATCTATAATTCTTCAGCTTTTGAACTCCCCTTCTTTAGTTAGGTTGAAGTAAACAAGTTAAATTCGAATCGGCTGAAGGTCTTAAGTGAAACAGTTCTTTAATTTAGGCTAAAGGCCTTAAGAGCAAACAACTCAAACTCAAAATCGACTGAAGGCCCAAGACTTAAAATTCAACAACATTAAAATTTTTAAAATGCCAAATGCCTTACGTGACACAGTTCTTCGAACTAGGCTGAAGGCCTTAAGAGCGCAACAACTCAAACTCAGAATCTGCTGAAGGCCCAAGACTTAAAAATTTAACAACATTAAAATTTTTAAAATGCCAAAGGGCTTACGTGAAACAGTACTTTAAACTGGGCTGAAGGCCTTAATAGCAAAACAACTTTAATTTAAAAAAAATAAGCTAGAAGCCATACAAGTACAAACAACAAGAACAAATTTAAAAAAATAGGGCAGTACACCCAAGGGTGGTCAGATGTTCGAGGGTCGACCTGTACTTCAAACACTAACCCTCGCTTAGGTGATACAGGCAGAGGGGCCAACCATTCACGATCCGACGACAACCCAACCGACCGACAGTCAACAGACCAATGATCAAGATCAGTTCCGCTTCAGTTGGACCAAAACTCGAACGATACTAACAGCAGAGACTGGAACAACAACCAGAACGGATCACACAGAACCCATAAGTGGTGGACGACCCAAATATTCGTCGTCTAAACAGACGACCGACCAAACGGCCAAGCAAGGTCGTTTCCACTGAAACGTGTGTGTCGGCAATCGTTGGGCAAGTGATGGCTGTCCTGTCCTTCCTCGCTACTCCACGCCAACCGACCAGTTCAGAGCCAGTACGCCGACAACCTTTAAATAACTTGTCAGTCAAACCACATAAACTACAAACAGTTTCACGAAGACTTGTACGAAGTACTAGGCAATGCTAATGGCAGTGACAGAGCAAAACATGGACGAATCACGAGTCAGCACACACAGCCAACCCATAAGCCATCGCCGGCCAGATACACGTCGTGCGACAAGACGACCGGCGACGACCAACCAAAGTCGTCCGCACTCAAATCATGTGTGTCGGCAACCGTCGGGCGAGTCACGGCGGTTCGGACCTGACTGCTGCCGCGTCCCGACTGAACTTGTGCCGCGCGCCAACTCGAACACTGCCAGGTCCGAACTCACTGCTGGCGCGTTCCAACCAACTGGACGACACACGATGATAGCAGTCCAGCAAAGATAATACGGCAGGGCATATATCGATAAACTCTGCTGCTGCCGCTCAGGGGCAGGCAAGGCAGCATCTCAGTGAAACTGGTAGTTGAAAATTAACGTAACGAGGCGGTAGTGCGGTAAAAACAGTCTGTTAGATAAGGGATGGCACGAACAAGAGCCACGCACGGCTCAGTGACATTTGATGAAACGTATGAAGATTCCGTAACAGCAGAATTTGTATTATGGGAAAAAAATCTGGCTGTATGACTTAGTCTTTGATATTGTACCTACAGATGCAGTTGAAAGACACATAACGTTCACAGAGACAGCACTTTTATCAGAGATAATTCACAATGTGAGAACCCTGTACTACTCTTACTTCAAACTGAAAAACTCATCTGCCGTAGAGTTATTGTTTAAACTACTGACGTGTCTACAGGATCATTCAGCTGAACTGTTCACCTCAGATAATTCCATAGCGAACACAAAAGTTTATTTAACGGAAATCCACAGCTAAAATCTTCATGCTGGATGAAAACATCCCTGCAGGTATATGGTTGCTTTATTTAAAAAGCACAACCGATTTCGTGAAGTTAGTAACATCGCCATGGGAAGTCCTGAATATAAAGGAAATAATACCAGGAGGTGACACCCTTGGATAAAAAGAACGTCAGATCATTGCCAATAAGTGGCTGAATGTGGCAATGGTCAATATTTGCAGTGAGAACATGATGCTGGAATACATTTGATACTAAACCTTTCCTCCGTTGCCTAGAATTTCAATCCATTCCAAAACTCGCGCCGCACCCCAGGATAGAAGGGGACCAATAGCCTGAACCCAAAACGGAATATAAATAAGCAAAATATTATATGACGGGAGGAACCAGGGAAAGGAAAAAAAGGGATATAACCGTGCCGTGTTCTAAAGGATCCGACGGGTGGAGTACGGGACCAGCTAATGAGGGGCCACTAGACAGGTGGCGCTAGGCGGACTCTGAGCGTGAGAAAACTATTAGGATTTGGATGCAACTAGATTACGACGTCAAATATTAGAATAGAGGAGAGTACAAATGGCGTACTGTGGGGAAACTCTTGGCAAAAAGTAAAGGGAGAGAGACTGATAAAATGTCAAATAGTAAAAAGACCTAAGGGGGAGACGCAGAAGGAAGCAACGTGCAAACAGATGAATGACCGGATTTCCTACTGAATTAATCGAAATCTTCTAAGAATTATGTTTCAGTTCAACTTGGATGCTGAGAGTATGTCTGGGAGATTGTTTTAAGACACGGCAAATCTATAATTTTCCAGGACATTAAGAATATTACCCTTACATTCTTACGCCCTGAATATTGGGATGAAATATTGGTAACAGACTGACCCGTTTCAGAAAAATGGCCACCAAAAGCTGAGTTAGAACCCGAGGCAGATGGATGTCGCCTAAACCTGACCTAAAATGCTCTACCCGTCTGGCCAGTATGTCTGTATGGCCAGTCATTACATGTGATTCTATAAACCCCCAGAGACTTGAAAGGGCCGCTCTTCAATTTTTCAGTATGCCTGAACTTCTCCCCGCTATTCTTGGGAATGAAATATGCTGGGATAGTTTTGTGAGTAGAAAGCTGTGTGTCAGCATGGCATTTGCTGCCCTGGGACGGAACTCTAGAACACAAAGATCGGCAAGTGGTCCAGACGAAGTGAAAAAATGAAGAGTAAGCCCTTCAGGTGTCCCGGGTTTTACAGAACTAAACGTAATGACTGCCCCTACAAATATACTGGCTAGACAAGTAGAGCATTTTAGGTCAGGTTGAGGAGACATTCACCTGGCTCGGGTACTAGCTTAGGCTCCCATTTTTCTGAGACACGCCATTCTGTTACCAGTTTTTCATCCAACCTCTGAGTGTTGCGTACGGAACGTAAAGGCAATATTCTTAAAGTTCTAGAAGAGCTATTGATTTACCGTCCATTAAAGCAACTCCTAAAAAATCAAATGGTTCAAATGGCTCTGAGCACTATGGGACTTAACATCTGAGGTCATCAGTCCCCTTGAACTTAGAACTACTTAAACCTAAGGGCATCACACACGACCATGCCCGATGCAGTATTCGAACCTGGGACCGTAGCGGTCGCGCGGTTCCAGACTGAAGCGCCTAGAACCGCTCGGCCATACCGGCCGGCAGCAATCTTCTAGTCGTAGTCTCAAGTTCGATCTTAGCTAATTACGGTTTGGCACTTCATGGATCCCTCTCCTTTTAGTTTTTTCACAGATTTTTAAGATTTTTAATAGTTTTCCAAGCTACAGCATATATGCCTTCCAATATTATCCGGTTTATATTCTCTGTTGTAGTATCTGAATTTGTAATCTACTGTGCACCCAATTCCCGGTATTTTTCTCACATCCAGAGCCCACCTAGCTCGTCTGCGCATGCGCTGCCTCTCTAGTGGCCCATTACATATTTCCGCGTCAGTTGGCGGTCGGCGTAGGCCGTGCCCTGTTCTCCGGTCGTCGGACCCACTAGAACACGCTATGGTTTTCTTCGATTTCTCTTCCTTTCTGTTTCCTTCTGTTTCCCCCATCGCACCTTATTTTAATCCCTTATTCAGATATCGTTCGTAGGTTCCCCTTACTAGCCCTCTTTTGCATTAGTTTATCGCGGGGTTTGGCATGAATTTCAGAATTTAGTGAAATTATAGGAATCGGAGGGAAAACTTTATCATCAAATGTACTCCAGCATCATGTCGTAATTGTAAGTATTAGTCACTGCTTTATTTTTATATTACTTGGATTTATTTTCTTTGTATTTCTTCATGGAATCTTTCTGTCCAAGACTTCACCTGATGATGTTACAACCGTTACGAAACTGGTAGCGCTTTTTAAATAATATAACCATAAAGCTTCAGCGGTGTGTCTACTCAATATTTCCATAACCGGTTATGAGAATGCAATTCTGTTTTCGCCTAAACAAATTGTGAAAAAAGACCGCACTAAATAACGCGTATTCTCTTTTCATAGCTACATTAATCACAGAGGTATACACGGCCAAATATAAGTGCGACATTCTGTAGGACAAGGTGCTGTTATAGAGAATTGAGGTGACAAGTGTGGTACCGGGCAGAGATCGCGGTGCCACACCAAAGTCGGCGACACCGCACACATCTCGGAGGTCTTGCTGGAATTTGCAGCGGCGAATGGGAGCGGCTGGAGAAGACACGCCCTCAGCTCAGCAGCTCCCTCGCATGGACAGGGTCATACTGCGCATGGAAACGCTCTGCGCCACTTCGTGACCTCAGCTGAAGCACTCAGCATCGTCGAGTAGGACTGACATCGTTCCTGTGAAACATAGTTAGCTCTTTACTCACACGAAGTGCTGAGTGCTATCGACAGAGGATTTAGAATTGATTCCGTATTTACAGATTTGCACAAGGCTTCTGACGTCGTAGCTCAAAAACAGCTTGTAATCAAACTGTGTTCTTGTGGAATATGTTCTCAGTTATGGGACTGAAGTCGTGGTCACTCCCTGTTCGGCGTTCATAGGCAGTACACCGCGCCTGGACAGGCGGCGCTCTGGGACCACACACACTACGACACCTGAAGATGGGCTTATAACAATCCGAAACCGGTCGTGTGAAAATAAAGAAATTTACAACTGAAGCGGTATTTTCAACTTCTGCTAAAAGGCGTTTCTCGTTGAGACGGGATCTTCTCACGAAATTTCAATCACCAACTTTCTCCTCCGAATGCGGAAACAATTTGTTGACGCCGACCTACATGATCGTAATGAAATAGGAAAATCATAGCTCGCACGGAATGGTATGGGAAGACGTTTCCTCTACGCTGAGAGAATTATTGTGAAGGTGGTTCGACGAACCCTCTGCCAGGCAATCAATGGTGATTTGCAGAGAATCCGTGTAGACCTAGATGTAGAAAAAGATATTGAAGTCTCAGATGGTAATGTACTTGTGTAAATGTTGACCATTGTAGTCCAAGAGAACAGTTTGTTAATTAGCGCCTCAAGTTATACTTTGAAAATCAATGACAGTTGTAAATTATGTAGCACTCCTCTGGAAAAGGACTGTATCAAGTTAAGTAAATCTTTTATCATTCGTGTAATAAAGTGAACTAATATTTTTTATATTGTAGTTCAGAGCTGTCAAGGAACCCACAGTTATGTCCAGACGACTGTAGTTTCGTCTGGTCATAAAAAACGGGCATTTAATGATTGTAGGAGTATTTGATAACAAGTTTATACAAATTGCAGGACACGTGACTCAGTAAACAATGTCCAAGTGGTCTCATCAACACACACCGTACTCCCATCTGGCGGCAACGCACGCAATGTGCGACAGACTGTTCCAAGCACGTTGCGCCTTTTGTTGCCGACAATGGTTCTTGCAAGCCTCAGAGAACGAGTACGCTCCCGCTTCATCATGTCCCACACGTGCTCAGCTGGGGAGATGTGGTGATCTCGGTGCCCACAACAGTTGCACACAGCGAAGAACACGCTGCGACGCAGCACCTGTATGTGGACGTACACTGCCCTGCTGAAAAAACGCATCACCTTCCTGACGAAGAAACTGTAGTGTAATGGAACAGGCACTGGTTACTTTACGCGGCAGAAACATCAAAAGTCACCGCGGGCTGCAACTGACGCCGCCCCTCTCTTACCATGAAGCCCTGGGTGTGACCTGTGTGTAGTGGGCGACTGCACTCTGGGATAGCAGCCCACCAGGTCCACGCCGTACGCGTGTACGCCCGTCACTCTCATACAGACAGAACAAAATCTCCTCACTGAAGGCAACAGAGCGCCAGACAACATTTTCACGACTCCAGAGTAGCCATGATGGCAGCGTCGTGGTGTCAGTGCCAGGCTGGCCACATTCATACGTGATGGTAATTCTACTGCAGGCAAGCACTCGCCAGTGCTCCCTGGTGCTACATGTGCCCAGATTTCGTCCCTGAATGATGTTCTGTCGGTCAACTCTGCTCGCACACTGCGTCGAAACTGACGTTCGTCTGTACCACGTGAACTTTCATAACCTGGTCTACAGGTGTGGGAGCGTTCCGCAGACCACTGCCGCACACCACGGCTTTAGTACGCCCACAATGCGACCTCGGTCAAAAGGCTAAAGCTCTTTCGTAGGAGTGTGTACTCTTTGGTGGGGTACGGATGTACCCTAGAATGATGTTACAAACATTGTTAACCTCTAACCTAGTTGCTACCTGTACACTTTAAATACAGACGGTGATAAACGAATCGCTATCGGTACAACTCCTCTGTATCCACATATCTACATATCGCACGCTGGTGCAAATGAACTGAGTCCTTGAGGATGTTGCATTTTTCGTGAGTCCAAAGAAACTAGACCAGTTTCCACTGCTATGGTTGTAGCTCTAAAAGAGTCGAATTGATAAGCGCAACATTCATCACAATATGCTTAGCATATTCGAAGGAATTAGAGTATTTAGAACATGATCTATGTCTTTTGGTCGTAAAACAGATTGCTGACTTAAGAGAAGTTTGGTGTTGTTACACGGAACAGATCAGCGTAAAGGCGCTAAGTTGTGTGAGTATACTTGCAAAAAAAGGAATACTCTAGAAATTTTTAATCTAAAAGTGATACTAATGACACTCGGCTACGTACGGTTGGACCTGCACACCAAATGGAACGTAAAGATTGGCACCTAAGGAAGATTCACCATTTAACTGCGGAAATAGATCCCTCCTTTCCATTGTTGTATATGCTTGTATTCGCTGGTGGTTCACAGTCTCGTTAAATTCTGTGAGAGACTTCATTGTCGCAATTGACTGTAGGTTTATTAAAAGCCGCCATCGCTGTTTCGACCTTGTGGTCATTTTAGAGTAGGTAACATGTGCTGCACGCACACCAGTAGTCATCAGTGATTGCAATAACATGTCGTAAGCCTCTTTTCCTCGTGTCAGACGTTGTCACATGCACCATCGATAAGAGACAGACAGGATGAGAATACACGAAATAATGAGTTTCATTTCGTCTTGTGGCGGTAGTCTGTTCCGTCTTAGCGTGTTGACTCAGTCGCCGGATTGTAAATAAGATGTATCGTGTGAGTGTTCGATATTATCATTAAATTTTGCTTATATGTGTCCTTTCGAACCATATGTTTCAGTGTACTAATGCTGATGAGTGGCTGAAATTCACCGCTAGTTAATTCTTAGTAAATGGTTAACGTGGTGAATATTTGACTTGACAAGAGAGATCTGACTGCTTGGTAGTGAGGAGCAGGTTAAATATTTTTTGGAAGAGAGAGTTATATGATGCAGCCTATACGGAGACAAGACTCTGTTAATGAGTCGTGATTGCAATTGAAGATCGTATGATGATCTGAATGGTTCTGTAAAGTCTTATTAGTGTCTCAGTCTATAAACTCATTCAAGGCTCAATGCCGCAGTAATTTTTTGGTGTGAGAATTTGGAACCCGCTGAAAGAATCGACTGTTCGATGTGGAGAGTTGCAGGATTATGCAAACACTGAGAGAATAGTGTGTGCCGTTATTGTTGTGAAGAGGTGATTGACCTTCAAATGACTCTGAGCAGTGTGGGACTTAACAACTGAGGTCATCAGTCCCCTAGACTTAGAACTGCTTAAACCTAACTAATCTAAGGACATCACACACATCCATGCCCGAGGCAGGATGCGAACCTGCGACCGTAGCAGCCGCGTGGTTCCGGACTGAAGCTCCTAGAACCGCTCGGCCACAGCGGCTGGCTCA
Organism: Schistocerca serialis cubense; assembly: GCF_023864345.2. Classification (NCBI taxonomy): domain Eukaryota; kingdom Metazoa; phylum Arthropoda; class Insecta; order Orthoptera; family Acrididae; genus Schistocerca; species Schistocerca serialis. Next base: position 465,865,975 of record NC_064646.1, on the reverse strand, counting down.
TTGACGTTCGCTAATAGCAATAGGAACTCATCTAACGACGACCGATAGTTCGCATGCACTACCGAATTTTGGAACGTAATGATTGATTGGTCGTAGAATGCTAATTTCGTCCACTCCTTGTCAACTTTTTGCTTTAGAAGTTGATTAATAATTACTTGGAATCAGTTACGTGTCCACGTCAAAGCTTTACCATTATTTACATTTTTTGTGACTAGTGACTTTTAAATAGGAAAAGATAGTGGCTCGCAATCAGCAGCCACCTGAAGAGGTTTAATTTAATGGTGCGCAATAAAGTGGAGGTGACACGCAGGTTTTTTGTTTACATTTTTTAATACCGATTCGCTTTATTGTGGTTAGAATTTTCTGTCATTCATACCCCACCAACGACGTCCTCTGTATACAGAAGTCAAATAAAGCAAACTGAAAAAAAAGAAGTTCCAACTTTTAATTTCGAAGAATACTGAAATTACCCTGTAAATTAAGGCATAGACAAAAGCAAGAACGCGTGGTAAGTAAAAGGTGATTGCTAGTCTTGTGATCAGTTAAAAGGTATGCTGTGTCTACGTCATGTAACTGAAGAAAACGATGATACAATTAGATGAACAGCGCACGTAGTCGCATTTTGGAAGATTTATTTTTTAAAAAGATACCGAATGATACGAAAATTTGTTGAAATACATTAAATTTCCTCTGTTCCAGATATTTCTGAGACTACATCAACGCGATTACAGAAATGTACTACAAGATACTTTGTGAAGTGTAGTAACAAAGAAGTATTGGCAAGAGTTAGTGTGTTCATTTTTGGAAGTATACAGAATAATATTTTCTTGTTCCATTTGTGTTACTTTTTATAATTTTTGTGCATAGCGTGAGCTGATTGTAAGCTCCAGATATGTGTGACGTAGTTGTTTCATTCATAAATTAAAACTGATGGAAGCAGCGCTGTTAAGGCACTCCATTCACATTCTGGAGGTACGAGATTTTAACACCTGTACAGCCATCACAACCTCGGTTTCCCATGGTCTCCACAAGTTGCTAAGGTGAATGTTTCCATTCAAAATGCCGCAGTAGCTGACTGTCAAGTTCATATTCATTGTATAAATGTGTAAGTACGTCTATAACATAACTGACATCTCCTATTGCACTTGTTAAATAATCAATGAAGAAATCAATACATAAAATGTGACAAATATGTGGAAATAAATGTTGAACTTATATGCGTTCTCATTACTGAACATGCATGGTTGAATCTGGCGATACCGTCCATCCAGCTTGGGAAAAGAAAAGAAAAACGATAAAATTTGTCATACAGCACGTTGTCTTCGAATGTGTGTCGTTAACAAAGTTTTAGAGGTACGCTGCTCTCAATTTATTCTGAAATCGATGAAAATGATATTACTGTATGAATATCGTGTGTTTAATTTGCTTGAAAGTAATTGTACGAAAGGATAATTTCAGGTAAATGAAAATGCATAAAAATTAATAAACATAAATTAACGTCAATCGATTTTAGGTGACATTATAGCATGCAGTTATTTCGCAGTTTAAAAAGTTTCTCTTAGTTTCTGAATGAGATTTCTCCAATATATTACTTTACAAGATCATGGATTTAGCATATGTAATTCTGTGCGGCCCAGTAGCCTGTTGCAAGTCTTTCAGTTGCACACTGTTTCGGTGATTTATGATCCCTAACCAATCAGAGAAGGAAAGAGGACCTATACTTTAATGTGGGATCTGAATCACTTTTGTTCATGGTAAATGTTTGCATCGTTGAAGGATGAAGGCTACTATAAAGGCAAACTGAAATTTTTCATAGCATGACTTTGGGGTTTGATCCCAAGACATTTTGATTTCCAGGCCGTCCTTTACCACTGCACCACCAGCCCCACCATCGAGTACATATGACGAAAATATTGTACCCGCATTTCTAAAATAAAGAATACCTATGTTGGCGCCATTTTTTACTGCTCTGCAGTTCAGAGCTAGGATAGTTTGGCAGTTGCTTTTGTTCTGTGCTTCCATATCGTAAATGGTTGTACATTCTTTAAATTTTGGCGTAGCGCGTGAGTGATCATTCTTTGCCAACAGGTACAAAACTGACTAATATGAAGTAAGATGACGTACGCCGAAATATCTCTGCTGCACTTAGTATTTTTTTATACTACGAAACACGTGGCCAGATCGTTTTCCAGTGTATTTAGGTCATTAAGAGAAAAATGTATAAACCATCTAGGATGTATTTGTTAGTTTCCACCGATGTTGATATGCGAACTGTTTCGAATTTCCTTGGGAACACTCATTATTTATGGCTGAAAGCATTACGGTAGTAGAAGTACATTACTTAAACATGCATTAACATTTGTTACACTGTTAGGATCTATAACCTGCGCAATTGATGCGTAGAACGTCTTGTTAATAATTATCTTAAGATTGAAAATTCTATAAACCAGTATCTTACTATGTCATGCTACACGTAAATATTCGTACATAACTTACACAGATTGGGTCAGTAGTTATCATTAATGCATGTAGCAGCTGCCTCACGCCATCGTAATAAAAGTTCACCTGTAGCCTACAGTCCTTCAGTTACAAATGTTGCTTCTTCACCACCAACTTAAATAAAATACACACGTGGATACCTTTGCTCATCTGGGCCACAGAATTAGAGTCTAGCAAGATTGTAAAATTGCAATACATACGAGACATAACAAACTCTGAAGGCCAGGAAAATTACTTTCATTTTTTACTGTCACAGTGAAGATACATTAACTATTAGTAAAACGACATTCCATACTAGGGTGTACAATTTACACAGACACAGTAGTTAATAAGTTCAAAATGATAACTTTGTAAAAAAGACCCTTAGCGTGGGCAGTACAATTTACATTTAAAAATCCTGTAGAGAACAACATCTAATATACAGTCACACTAAAAATAACTCAGTTCTTCCTTAAAATGAAAGCTTCGAAAGGGCTCTATTAAAGTTCAGTTCCCTCGACAGTGAATAAAACCATTACTTAAGGTTAACAAAGTCAGTAGCAGGTATAACGCATATTCAGTATATAGCAACTACTTACAAGTAGCCACTGTACAACCACCACATGGAATATATAGACAACAATTTGTGCCGCACAAGTTAAGCCAAATACACAAGCTGGCTGTGGAAAAAAACTGGTCTACACAGCACCAACCAACGGACGCAGAACACGAAGTACACAGATTCCCCTACGGTACCCTGGCGAAAAAATGTGATCCTTCATGGTGGGCTGTGTGCATTTACTGCATGCCGCCGTGTAAGGCGTGTGACCTTGAGAGGGACTTAGCCGCTGAGCGAGGCAGCCGGTCAACACGGGCCCTAGTACTACTAGGCCCGTGTTGCTGGAAAATCAAAGTGCGGGTTGCGCAATCGGGACTGATAAGGCGCGCTGGCGCTGTGCGCGCATGGTGGGGGGCAGACAGAACATCCTGTCTTGAGGCAGCAGCATGCTCATTCGACTCGAGGCAGCCGCACGAAGCACACAGCCATGCCTTACCGTCGCAGAAGATACTACAGGAGGAGCAGACTTCCAGTGTACAAGACAGTGGATACATTTTCAATAAGACCAAATAAAACTGGTCAACAGGAGCTGTTACAAGGACCCATTACTTCTGTTGGATGCAAGATTCAATTTTCTTGTACCACAACAGAAGTTGTCAGTGGCAATGCATGGTTAACAATTGCTGTTGTGAGAGGTACTGACAAACCTCTTGAAGGATTGGAAGCCTACAATGAGAGGGACATTATTTCTTTTCGCACTTTCGCACCATTGCGATGCCTGCAAGCTTTGTTATGAGCCGATACTTGCACAAGGAACGTGAACCAAACCCCAGACAACAATGACAGGTCAAAACAAATATCCGAATTCTTGGGGAGAGAATTCCTTAAACACAACTCATAAAACTCAAACCACGTTATATCCCACACAACGTCACTGCCCAGAAATCGGTTTCTTCCACAGTAGTTTCGGCACTGCCGCAACTTCAAGTCTTGAGAAGAGGAGATAGCCAAATTCACATCCTACATCTAGCAAGTACATATGTGGTAAATAAAATACAGCCTAGAACTTGCATTCAGTAAGCTATTGAGTGAATTGTATCTCTCCTCATTCGTATTCCTCCTGGTAATTCATTTATTATCGAACAGGTGCACCAAGGTTTAGTTGGCAACAGCTAAGTTTAGTACATGCGCAACGCTAACGCGGTACACGAGTACCAAGACAGCTGCTGATAAGCGTCACATTGTAAGAATGCCTAGTAAATTCAGAAATAGCATGAAATGAGAACCCAAAAAATTACACTTGAAGAATAATCAAAGTTAAATACCCTACGCATCATCTGCGTACTTATGTATCTGTTCACTACTGTGCGAGTAAAACGAAAAGCGAACATGATCGGGTGTTAATTTCAGAACCTTTAGTACGTTTTCCTTACTTGACACTATGTTTTTATGACTTGCCCTTTTTCACAAATATTATTATCTAATTGTTGTAACTCGTCCTTGATGTCTTGGCTACTGGCAGTACGACGGAGTTGATCTTTCTGCTTGTCCCACAGACGTTCTATTGGAGACAGAGCTGGGGATCTTTCTGGCCACAGGAACATCTTAATGGCTCTGACCACTGTGGGACTTCACATCTGAGGTCATCAGCCTCCTAGAACTCAGAACTACTTAAACCTAACTAACCTAAGGACATCACACACATCCATGCCCGGGGGAGGATTCGAACCTGCGACCATAGCAGTAGCGCGGTTCTGGACTGAAGCCCCTAGAAGCGCTCGGCTACCGCGGCTGGCACGGGAGCATCTAAAATCATGTAGACAGTTCATAGAGACACGTGCCGTGTGTGGAAGAGTACTGTTCCGTCAAAAATGACGTCATGATACTTTCTACTGAGAGGTAGCAAATGATGACGCAGGATGTCCATGACGATCCATTGTACCGTCAAATTTCAGTTATTTAATATCACTTGTGACCGGAAGTCGTACTCTAAGGTTACCCTCATCAAGATGCCGGGAGTAATATTGGTGCACCTCACCAAATAACTGCCCTGCGACACAATTCATCATGCTTCCTGATGATGGCATCACCCCAAATACAGATTTGTATGTGAAACTCCTGAATACTGACCACCACAACCTAAAAGTGCCCATGTTTCTTCATCATATACTGTGTGATCAAAAGTATCCGGACACCTGGCTGAAGATGACTTACAAGCTCATGGAGCCCTCCATTGGAAACGCTGGAATTTAGTATGGTATTGGCTCAGCCTTGATGACAGCTTCCACTCTCGCAGGCATGCGTTCGATCAGGTGCTGGAAGGTTTCTTGCGGAATGGCAGCCCATTCTTCACGGAGTCCTGCACTGAGGAGAGGTATCGATGTCGTTCGTTGGCGCCTGGCTCGAAGTCGGCGTCATAAAACATCCCAAAGATGTTGTATAGGATTCCGGTCAGGACTCTGTGCAAACCAGTCCATTAGAGGGGTGCTATTGTCGTGTAACCACTCCGCCACAGGCCGTGCATGAGGAAAAGGCGCTCGATCGTGTTGAAAGATGCAATCGCCATCCCGGAATTGATCTTCAACAATGGGAAGCAAGAAGGTGCTTAAAACATCAATGTGCTGTGATAGTGTCACGCAAAACAACAAGTGGTGCCAGTCCCCTCCTTGAAAAACCCGACCACACCATAACACTGCCGCCTCCGAATTTTACTGTTGGCACTACACACGCTGCCAGATGACGTTCGCCGGGCATTCGCCATACCCACATCCTGCTATCAGATCGCCACATTGTGTACCGTGATTCGTCACTCCACAAAACGTTTTTCCACTCTTCAATCGTCCAATGTTTACGCTCCTGACACCAAGCGAGGCGTCGTTTGGTATTTATCGGCGTTATGTATGGCTTATGAGCAGACACTCCACCATGAAATCCAAGTTTTCTCAGCTCCTCCGTGACTGTCATAGTTCTTGCAGTGGATCCTGATGCAGTTTTGAATTCCTGTGTGATGGTCTGGATAGATATCTGCCTATTACATATACCTCTTCAACTGTTCGCTGTTTCTGTCGGTCAACAAACGAGGTCGACCTGTACGCTTTTGTGCTGTACGTGTCCCTCCAAGTTTCCATTTCACTATCACATCGGAAACAGTGGACCTATGGACGTTTAGGAGTGTGGAAATCTCGCGTACAGACGTATGGCACAAGTGACACCTAATCACTTGACCAGTTCCGCAGAGCGCCCCATTCTGCTCTCTCGCGATGTCTAATGACTACTAAGGTCACTGATATGGAGTACCTGGCAGTAGATGGAAGCACAATGCACCTGATATGAAAAACGTATAGTTTTGGGGGGTGTCCGGATACCGTTGATCACATAGTGCAGGTATACAGCAGAAGAAGAACGGGTGGTTCTGATAGACGAAAAAGTGAAGGCAGCAGAAGATCGAATATGTAAAAATAAAATCCTTGGGCAACACAAGAGATGTTGAATTTAACTGATGAATGGAGAAAATATAAAAATGCAGCAAGTGAAGTAGGCGGAAGGAAATAAAAACGTCTAAAAATGACATTGGCAGGAAGTGCAGAATGAGTAAACAGGAATGGCTACAAGACAAATGTGCGGATTTAGATGCATGTGTCTCTAGGGGAAGATAGATACCGCTTACAGGAAAGTTAAAGAAGTTTTTCGAGAAAAGAGGAACAGCTGCGCATGAATATCAGGAGATCAGACAGAAAACTAGACCTAAGGAAAGTAGGGAAAGCTCAATGATGGAAGAAGTATATAGAGGATCGATTCGAGGAAGATGAACCTGAACTCAATTTTGTGATGTGCGGCTTGTGAGCAGCCACTCGTCCATGAAATCCAAGTTTTCTCACCTCCAGCCTAATTGTCACGGTACCTGCAGTGGATTCTGATGCAGTTCGGAATTCCTGTGTGATGGTCCGGATAGATGCCTGCCTATTACACATTACGACCCTCTTCAACTGTCGGCGGTCTCTGTCAGTCAACAGACGAGTTCGGCCTGTACATTTTTGTGCTGTTCGTGTCCCTTCACGTTCCCACTTCATTATGACATCGGAAACAGTGGACCTAGGGATGTTTAGGACTGTGGAAGTTTCGTGTATAGATGTATGACACAAGTGACACCCAATCACGTTCGAAGTTCTTGAGTTCTGCAGAGCGCCCCATTTTCCTTTCTCATGATGTATAATGACTACTGAGGTCACTGGTATGGAGTACCTGGCAGTATGTGGGAGCACAATGCACCAAGTACGAAAAACGTATGTTTTTCGGGGTGTACGGATACGATTGCTCACATAACGTATAAGGTTACATTCTACGTGAAACACTCCACTAGCCTTACTCTTAGATACATATCAACGACAACACCAACAATTATTAATTAGTTTTGCTTGTCAGATGGTAGCGTCAGTAGATATATAGCAAATACATCATGTAACGACAATATCAGATAGTGAATTACTAAAATTCTACTAACAGCAAAATGAGAGTGACGAAAATTCCTTGCGGTAGTGGGATCTTGTTCCAAGCTAAACACCACTCAGGACTAGCACCAATTCAAAGTGGTGAGAGCTGGATCTATAGAAGTTAATTTTTTTATGTGATACAGTTGATATATACCAGAATTTCCATACATCGACTGAGGCTCACATATGACAAGCGAAAATAATGAAAATCAGTATGTATGTATCAAAGGGTTTGTGGTTGAAGCTGAGACGGTAATCAGTGGTTTTTGTGTCTGAAACTACCCTCCGTTCTCCTGTTGTGAGGTATAGTGGCTATATGGTGGTAGCTGTCGTCGTTACAGAGATATGAGTGCTCATCAGGACATTTCCTGTGATTTTTCGCAACAGTTAGTGTTTCAAGGAAAAAAATTCGAGACTGTTTTCTGATGTTCTCAAGATTTTACCATTGCTCTCGAATGTTAAGGAACGTTTTCGAATCTTCTAAAATACTCGCATATGACTGCAATTTTACTGGGAAATTGCACGTATAAAAATGATTCGCCCTTCGTGACAACCGTCTTAACCGGTGAGTTGTGCAGAGGATCAGTAAATCCGAAAAGTGTGTCCGCTTACAGAGAGAAATGATGTAAATAAAGAATGGTCGTATAGGAAACAATCATAGCAACAAGAAAAAGTTGTAACTCAGCAAACATAACAGCGAATACGGAATATCAGACCACGGGAAGAAAAAGTGATTACTTACATTATGTGATGAATTAATGCGAAAGAGTAAACTTCGTGCACAATTTGTAAATTCACTCAGTGGTCCAGATATGTCTCCAAGAAAAAACGTCTATAGATCTTTATAGAAACATAAATATTAACAGGGAAAGAAAAAGAAAAGTCATTATTTCTACCACGAGTTCCAAACATTTCAACTATGGTGTCTTACTAGCCAGCTTTAAGAGGTTCCAATTACCTGTGATATTAGTGTACAGTATGAGTGATAATAAAACTCGAGGACAAACACTCTAACGATGCGGAGTAAAGAATTCTCGCACAGCATAGCATGTTGTCGTGTTGGACAGCCAGAAAACTTATATGTAGCATCCGAAAATAAAACACGAAATGTATTTTATAACAATATATTTAGAATAATGTAGGTGATATACATAATGATTGCTCAGTTTTCGAATTCGGAAAATAAATGAAAAAAAAAAACAGTGTTTAGCGGGTCTTTTAGAACTGGTAAATCAAATAATACGCGGCCTTTGGTCTTGTTCTCAGCACCAATTCCAACGGTCTCTGTGCCCCCTGAATTTGCTATGATAGACAATAAAGTGTATCCTCTGAGTACGTGGTATTCCAATAGCCGCTCTAGTTTCTATTTCATCTTCGCATCACGTGCCGCCGCTTATTTTGCAGGCTACGTGCGCGCTCGTGTCACGTCCTTACAGACGCGAAACCCAGATGGCGGAAGGCAGCGGATGCCAGGGAGGGAAAGCCGGTGATCGGCCACGGCGGCTGCGCGACCGGCCAGCGTATCGACCCGGCACGCCAGCACCAGCCGCCCCCTCAGGGGGGAGGGCAGTCGGCGCCGGGAAGGGAAGGTGGGCGGTCAGTGAGAGATGAGCGGCGGTGCGCGCGACAGAAAGGTACCAGCAGGGGCAGGGTAGGCCGCGCCGCCACACACCACAGCACCCGGTAAGTAGGCAACACGCAGGGTAGGCTGCACAGGCACTGTGCAGGCAGCACGGCACAGGCAGGGGCAGCATAGGCTGCCAGCACACCAGCTTCCCCAATCATGGCTGACGTTTCCTTTCCCGTCTGTTGTTATTCCGTCACAACGAGTCGTAGGCATTATAATTGATCGACGATACGATTCTGGAGCTAATTATACACGACGCTGTAGCCGCACTATGCACACGCCACGTGCTGGTCACACAAGTAACTTCAACATCACTTCTGGGACTCAAGCCTCTACAATTGCTGCTGCTGTCTTAAATAAAGAGAATTCCACAGGAAACCGAATTTTTATAATTCTTTCTTTTATAATAAGACTGTTGTGTATTTATTTCGTGCAAACAACGTCGGTTGTGCAGACTTCAAATTCAAGTCAGTGGGCACCATACCTTTCAGTCACTATGACTTTTACAACTACCAGTCCATACTACTTCTTTTAGTTGTATACACACCTTCACCTTTTTCTAGAACTGTCTTGCACACATGTGTTTAAAGCACCGTATGTGAGATATTCTTAGTTGGTTTGACATATGTGAATCCTAAGTGCTTGTGTGTCAAGGGAGAAATATCCTGTTGCTTCCATAGCACTGGAAACTGGGGGCGTTAGCTGGTAAATATTTTGTTGTGTAAACCAAACGATATTTATGTATTACTTTTCTTCTTCTCAACTGTGTTAATTCTTTTGAAATATTGGGAGCTGATTTCAAAACAACAATGTCTTCGTCAACAGGCACTTAAATATCAGTGCAAAATAAGTTACTGTCATCAAAATAGCCATTGTTCTGCAAACTACAGAGAAACATCGTATACATACAATAATCTTACAGATTTTCATACGTTTAAAGTTTGTATTTGAAGACGTCAGATTATAAAAAAGAGATATTTAACTAACCGCCCATTACAAACTAATGGAAACAGATAAAACCTGCACCAGGTCAAGTTGGACAAAGAATATTACAGATACAAGTTTTTCCGTTCATTTACTGTAATTTTATTCCCTTTCTCATGAAGAAGAGCGTAAACTGGCAGTGGTATATAAAAACTCTTCACCAGAGAGAAATTACAAAATACATGAAAACAGTTTATATAAAATTATAAATGTAAAATAAGTTTTCGTTTTTAGATCTGTTAAAGCACCCACTAGTAAACTGCCAATTACAAGTAAAATATAATCATATTTATTTACGTACTGACAACTGCAAAAGTGGAGCATTTCATTTTACTGAAATTAGAGTAAATAAACAGTAGGTTGGAGGGGGGTGGGGGGTTGGAAGGCGAGTGCTTCGAAAGTGATGTGGATGGGAGAGTGGGAGGGGAGTATCCTGAACCAAACGTTTGTAAAAGAGGTAGGTAATAGGGAGTGGAGTCCTGACATGGAGAGACACAGGAGTGTACTGTTAGATCAGGAAGGCTGGGTAGATCTATGAGTAAATTACGTACTCTGGTAGGGAATGGGGTTTTTAATTCACTTTTACAAAAGATAAATCGGTAGGTTTCAATAGGATGCTGGTCAGAAAGTGTAGACAGATATGTAAGGCAAGATGGTAATCAGATATGGAAGGCGCGATGGAGTGCTTGCTGTTGAGCATTTTGAGGGAGTAGTAAAACTTTTGCTGGAAGAAAGTCCAGGTAACATTAGCATAAGACAGGATGTGTCGCATTAAGAATCCATCTGTGTGAAATATTGTGGTGGGATGCAACACCATGTTCGACTTCTTGATGCAATAATTTACCAAGAACTGTATATATTGTAGAAATTTATTTTATTTGATGAACTTCTATGTGCTACCAGTTTCGGCATTATATTGATGCCATCTTCAGGCCACACTCAGTACAAAGCCGAAACTGGCAACACATAGAAGTTCATAAAATAAAATAAATTTCTACAATATATACGGATGTTGGTAAATTATTACATCAAGAAGTTCATGCCAGCCGTCGTCCCGCGATCCATAATGAATCAACGAAAATTCCATGTTCGACTTGTTACTAGTTTTACTGTATTGCAGCCTTTTTGTTAGATGGTTCAGAGGTTCGCTTTCAATGCTAATTTACAATCAAGGGTTGGTCTGAGGTGCCCATGTGTTAATGAGGAGGGTTAAAACTATCGAGTACATGGAAGATGCCGATAATTCGCCCTTTATTAATTGACTGTGTCTTGGATGGCTTGGCTTTAGAGAGACACTGTTTACACTTGGAGGTAAACTGGACCAGAAGGTGTTGGAGGGATATTTGAAATTTCTGTTGGTTGCAGTTTAGCGCCAGGAGTGCAGTATACTGGAGAAGGAAGGGGGCAGCTGGTAATTTAGGCATACCTGCAATGTAGAGAACATATGAGAGTGGAGAAAGAGCCTTAGGGCACACCTGTATTGAGATGGAAGATTTTGAAGTTAGTTCTGTTTATGGTTGCATAGGGAGGGTAATTGATTAGAAAGGTTGAAATAAGGCGCACATAGTTTATTAGAAGTGTATACATGTTAAGTTTCGAAAGGAGACTGAAATGACATATGGGGGTCATATGCGTCCCTTGTGTCAAGGGACACAAAATATGGTGATTTACGGTTATTTTCTTAGTGACGCTGTAGGTGGGTAAGGTTAAGTTGGTCATCAGAGGAGAAGTTAGGATAGAAGCCATCACGCTTGTTATGAAGGGTCAAGTGTTTGCTTACGAGTTTTCGTTTGAGTTGGGGAGACCTTGCTGATGGCGGATGTGTGGCTGCTAGGTCAGTAGGAGGACTTGTCAGTGGTGGGTTTGTTGGGTTTAAAGAAAAGTTTTCTACAGTAGCCTGTATGAAAGTTCAAATTGTAGAGGTGAGCAAGGATTTCTATGAAGTTGTGTGGGTGTTCTTCCAGGTGCTAGTGCGTAATACAGTTGTGACCAGGAGCAGTACTTCGTTTTTTTTTCTTTAATGGTGTTTTATGTTGGCTTGTGCTGTGATTGGGGTATTATGTTCTATGTAAGTCTGCAAGCTTTCGTGGCCATTTTCTGTGAAGGTATAGCCGTCTGGGTTGTTATACTGTGTCATATTTCTTCTGCATGATCGACTTTCCGACCCCTCTGATGGCATCTTTTTCAGGATCTTGAGGTATCCACGGTTGACAGCATAGACAGTGTTCAGTCAACCGTGGAAACCGTAAAATCCTGAAGAACATCCCAACAGAGGGGTCGAAATGACGATGGTGTTGAACAAATATGACGCAGCCTAAAAATAAAGAAGATTTTGTCTATTGGCATTTGGTATAGATACTGCAAAGTAGTAGTAATTGGTGGGTTAGTGATGTTTCTTTCATGTACTAGGGAGCGCTTCAGAATCTGGAACTGTAAAATATTTGAAACGTAGCATGGAAAATGATTTACATCACTTAGGTTATCACTAAACTGGCGACTGTTGTGCAGCATTAGGTCGTTGGTAGTAGGGTTGTTAGCAGTGAGACGATAGGATATTTTACAGTTTTTAGAAGAGTTAATGGATAGTGTAGTGTTGAAGTTGGTGCACGTTTCGAGTCATTCCCAGAATCTATGTTTGTTGTTCTTCTCGCCCTAACGCCCATGGAAAGTCACACCACTAACATTCGATCGTGACACTCAGTGCTGTGAAATTTTTGATTTAACGTCATATGTGCCATACGATTTATGTTCATTTTTAATTATTTTCTACTTATTTTACGAAATAGTTATTACTGTCCAAAGCGTTGCTAAAATATCAAGAGAACTGACTAATCGTAAGATAAATACAAATAATGGAAAAACTCATCAATGAAGTTACGCAAGCTACAATGTCTTCGTGAAGAAACGTTCTCGAAACAGTACAGTGTTACAGTTTATCCAGCTGAAAGCAAGAGAATGTAAACAAAAGATTCAATCATATGAAACACAAATTCCTTGTGCTGATATTATTTTGATTGGCACTTTCTTTCACACAAGACAACCTTATACGAATTCTGGAGATTTGCTCATTGTTGCACCTCCCTTGACTTCCCAATTCATGAATATTTGTTTACTAGAGTTACTTTGAAAGACGGTTATGTTGAATAATTCTGACGTTTGTGGCTCTCAATTAATAATAGCTGGGAAAATGGTTTATTTGCAATCGGGAATCAGTTTTATTGTTTTTGTCGTTTAGTTATGACACCAGTGAGGCAGCTTTCTTTTTAGCTGCAGTTACAGTGGCTTTTCTGGTATGTCAAGTAATGTAGGTACTGCATCATATACCAGTTTCCCGTATTTCACTTTCATGGGCTCATTTGTTTGAAAGTGAACAAAACTTCGCGTTATTGTACAAATACTCGATGTCTTTCCCCAATTCATCATGTCCTCTGCTGCATACTATTTCTTATTCTCTAAAAGAAACATTACTCTCCTATAAAACATCACTAGGTTATAAGAAAATCGTAAGTAAAGACTCCCATAATGTGCTGTTTCGTTCTGCTTTTGTTCCTTAGGAAACCTGTAGAGTTACAAATTTGGCGTATTTTTCGTGTTATTGCTTCAATTTATTTCACTACGTACTCTCGCTTTGTACAAATTAATGTAAACAATACTATTCACATTCATTGGCTATCGCACACAACAGCGTGGCTCATTGTCCACTTGGCACGCTTCCGTAACAAAAATGAGGAGAAATGTCACGACTGTCTGTATTACCCTGAGGTCATACCATGTTTTTGGCCATATGCTGAATAAAGCTGTATTCCTTCTGCGTGGTTACCATATGTTCTGGAGTTCGTTTCTGCAGACTTGAGACTATGACACATTCAAATGCTACTGGAAATTACAAAGGAACATAATACTTTTACTAAACGCAAATTTATTTAAATAGATACATTTGCATTTAGTCAAATTTTCAAGTGTCTTTGCAATTTAAATGGCATTTGAATGAGTCATAGTCTCATGTCTACAGAAAGGAATGTCAGAATCTATGGGAATCCCACAGAAGGAATACAGCTTGTGGACCAAGTGCAAGTCGATAAGGATAGATGGATTCGGTTTGGATGTTGTCAGGTATGGCTCCTGACAAGACATGTTTCCAGAAGGGAGAGTTATGAGTGATATCATGAGAGTTATTTCTGGTTTGAGTATCTATATATTCCCAGCAGGAATTGCAGTTGACATGGTAGCATTATTGGACAGCCTTTGGATTGTTGGTGGGTGATGGGCGTGTAAGTGTGAGGTGTCCTATAGGAGATAGTAGGATCAAGGAATTCTGCAGTGATGTGTCCTAGAAGGTTAGGAGATGTTAGGATAACATGAGGGATGCAGTTGTTCTCAGACTGAGTCCGTACAACACCGCCTTGAAAGGCATCAGTAAACTGAAGCCACCGCTGGAGCACTACTGGAGATTATTTATGGCTACTTAGAAGTTGGGCAATACAATAGATGGAAAAAGCTCAGAATGTATGGAACAATACGTCATTGGGCTTGGAATGATGAGGCCAGATGTAGACAGTGGGACAAATAATGATTGAAGTATGGTGCTGTTGAATTGCTCAGTGGGAGTACTGCGCAGGGCTATGGCTGAACAGTGATGTTCTTGTGGTGGCCGATAGCAATTCCACCGTACTTCATGAGAAGTTGATTATTGGTGCAATTTAGTATATAGGGTTAACGGAAGTGAGGTAGGAGGCGGATTTAATTGAGTATGAAGATATAGGGTATGTGTTGGGAGAGGCGGTGCATGAATAAAGAGCTGTTTGTTGATAGAGAGTGGATCTCGTGGATAAGAGCATTGTATTGCTGTCGTACCATACTACAGTGTTGTGGGAGAGATTGGTGAATGGGGTGCTTGAGGAGTTTCAATCAAAACATGAAGATGACTGATTACGAAATAAATTATTTAGTGAATGTAAGTAGCAGATGGAGATTAGCGTGTAAGGTCCTGTCGATAACGACATCATCAGAGACGGAGCACAAGCTCGGATTAGGGAAGGAAAGCAGCTGTTTCGTTTCAAAGGAACCATCCCGACATTTTCCTGAAGCGATTTAGGAAAATCACGGAAAACCTAAATCAGGATGGCCGGAGACGGATTTGAACCGTCGTCCTCCCGAATGCGAATCCAGTGTCACCTCGCTCGGTAATACAAGTAGGTCGGATGCTTACGTGAAACAGAGAACAGGCAACGACGGTACTTGTTGGAGGGGATGTAGCCTTCGGCGTGGATGAATAGTTGAAGGTAAATAGGGTGGTATCTCAACCCCTGTTCAGATGTGAACGGGTGACCAATGTGCCGTAGTTTGTTTGAGAGAAATAGTATGTCAATTGAAGTGATAGGAACAGTGAACTCTGGTTTGGTTGGTGGAGTTTAGCCTCTGGTCTGGTCTGGTGACAGATGATATATGTAGAAGAGATTTGGTTAATGTTTAAGGAAAAGGTTGGATGGGCAGTTAGGGGCTTTTCGTATTCTGTGATCAAGTGGTCGTTACATACGCTGCATTTTGGGTCTGGGAATGGAATTTTGAAGGATCAGTTTGTGTTTACAACGTATCAGGGCTCCATGGCTGAATAAATGATCTATTAACAGAATCTTCCGTCGGTTCTTGGTAGAACAACATTATAATAATAAATGAAAAGCACCAGTTTGCTACGGAGGCTGGTACTGCTTCGTGCAGGTGTTTGTGGGAAAGGATGTGAAGTTGGTAAGTGATCAAAATGTGATTCGATTAACTAGGACCAGAGAAGGTAGTGATATTGTGATACTGGTCGCTGGGGTCTGGAGCGAGGTTCTAACACCTACCAAAGATGTTCCATTGTGTTCAGACCGCAACTCTGCGCATATTGTAGAACAAAAGCAAACTGGTGCTTTTCATTTATTATTAAAATGATCTATTGACAATAGTGATAGTGACAGTGAAGATTTGTACGAAGTAGGTGGGGCGCAGTTCACTGTTAATTTGGAGTGACTTTCTTCTTTCAACTACAGAATGGAAACTGAATGCGGACTTTGCCCCTACGGAGGCTGGTACTGCTTCGTGCAGGTGTTTGTGGGAAAGGATGTGAAGTTGGTAAGTGATCAAAATGTGATTCGATTAACTTTACGCAGGAGTATGCGGTGAAAATCGAGTAAGATGATTTAATTATGATGGAATATCCCCATGGTATCACTTGACTGATGGGTAAGGAAAGTATGTATTTACAAATTCCATTTAAGAATATTTTTGAATTTAGGAATATCGAGTCAAAATTCCTGGCAGTACTGAGGATTGAACCTGACGGTCTGCCGCAGATAACACTCAGCTACGGGGTCGGACTTGTGACAACCACGCATATAGTAAATCCTTGTTGGATATTGCATTCAGATTTTAAGAAATGTTGGGCGCCAGATTATACGCTGTACTATGCGACATTTGTGCTAGAAAGATACGTACCCGGTCTGATGAAAAGTATGTGGACGCCTGTTAGCGGCCACTAATGTTGGACGCGTTGACCCTTTTGCGTTGTGATGGGGACACTTTCAAATAGAAGTCTCTATGTCTGCTAATGACAGCCCATTCGTCCTCAACAACTAGGACCAGAGAAGGTAGTGATATTGTGATACTGGTCGCTGGGGTCTGGAGCGAGGTTCTAACACCTACCAAAGATGTTCCATTGTGTTCAGACCGCAACTCTGCGCATGATAGTCCATTTCAGGAATGTCAGACCACTGCCTCACAGATGCTGCTGTTACGCTGATACAAGAAATCTCCGAGCATTTCCGTTACTGTACACACTGCTCAGTGCCGTAAGAAGTGTTCACATCCTTACGCACTTAGCGTTTTCTTAAGCACAGGCCACACTGTAGCCATGAAAAACACCAGCCCTCCTGTACTTCACTATTGGCGCTTCACAGTATGACTAGTAACCTTCTCCAGGCATTGGCCAATCTCAAAGGCTTCCACGTATTGCTGCAGGGAATACAGCGATCCATCACTCCGAGTCACTCGTTCCCAGCTGGCCGCTGCCCAGTGGCGTCGCCCTTTACACACCCTCAAGCACAGCCTGAAGCACTGACTACAAAAATGTGTGGCTTGTGAGGGCCATTCGACCACATTCTTTTTTAGTCCCCTTGCACAGTCATGTGCTACCTGGACTGGAGGTAGCATTTTGGAACCCTTCCACTGATTTCGTGTGATTTGTTGCAGAGACCTTTCACAGTGCTCAACGGTCGCCGTCGTTCACTACATGAAGTACGCCTGTTTTCGATTTAACTGTGATTTATTTTTCGTGCTTCCGCTTCGCAGTTATATCATCAGCAGACGACTTGGGCAATTTTAGAACGGCCGAAATATCTCTGATGTGTTTGTTACTCGGGTGACATCCAGTGAGTAGTCTTTCCTGACCGATGCATTCTGCCGCTACTTTTTCTCTTTTGACGTCACAACACTCCTTGACTCGTTTTACTCAGACGGGATTAGCTCTCGTGACGTCTAGTGGTCAGTTCTGCATCACACAGGTATGTCCAAATGCTTCTGGACAGTCTGTGATTCAGGAAAAATATGAAAATATACTTTGAGAAATGTAGACATCAGTGTTTAAAAATAGTTTTCATTCGATTACAAATGTTCGTAAACATACAATGGACGCAGTGCATTACTGACATTAAGTGAAAATGAATTATTGGGTGGCATCTCAGATGAGAACGACGTCACTATAGAAGTTCTGGACCAGCCAATATGCCTTATTACGTAGAACCGTGTGTGGCAATTTTACTAATAATCAGAAAACATGTATTAGTTTGTATTTCAATATTAAAATACTCTATAAACTTTAGTTTTAACAGTTGTCGTAACTCAACTGCAAAGATTCAGAATCTATCAAGAACGACTCAAAGAGATCTGATATTGAATCATATAACAAAAACCGAAAGTAAAATGTGGAATCGTAGATAACCGTACACGCTAAGTCTTCTATGAACTGTCTCGTGATTCTCTGAGAGACAAACACTGATTCTTTGCATGGTATGCTGACATGGAATATGTTGAAAAGTGTTCTCCTCTTAAGTTTGGCCTTTTTAGTTATCAGATTTGTTGTATCTTTAAGCAACTGGATGAATTTGTCTATTTCAGTTATTCTCCCACACTTGTCGCCTAATATGAAGTATTTGCAGGTTATTATTTATCTGTGTCGCACTATGTTTGTTATTTTATAAGAGTTTTTTAACAGCTGAGTGCTTATGATTCGTAAGGGCCCTATGTCTGAGATTTGTAGTGTAGTTTAGTGCATCGACAACTGGTGCCCTTCGGCATGTACATGGTGGACAAAACAGTCTCTAAAGCTTGTAAGGCTGTAGGTTGTGCAAAGAAATAATTGTTAAGTAAAAAATTCAATACCTTGCGACTTTTCCGAGTTAATTAGCATTGAAGTTAAGCAACCAGGCGGCTGATGCAAGAATTCTAGCTGCCCACCAGAGACGTTGTCGTGAGTCGTGTTATTTGTTTGGTTTCCTAAAACCGAACATTAGAGCGATGTAAAAATTGGACATGGAACGTTGGTAAGGATCGAACCAGAGCCAAATGTTGAGCGGTCTTGTGCGCTGTCATTACGCCATGAGAATAATTGACACTAACTCTATATGGCAGGCTGGTTGAATTTGGGCGCATAACGGCCTGATTGGCTAACTTCAGTGCCAATTAACTTGGAAACGGTGCAACGTATCGAGTGTTTTCCTTAACAGTTATTTCCCAGCACAACCTATCCCGCAATAGCATTACAAGCTTTCGAGGGTTTCTTCTCATCACCTTGCGTCACAGCTCTGCTCATCGTCTCACCATCTTACCACCAACACTGGTCTGAAGATGGGCTATTAAGACTGAAACTGGTCACAAGCAAAACAATTAACCATCATTTCCGACAAAGAACGATTATTTTCAGTAGAATTGTTAACTGTCAGCTAAAACGTGCTATACATATCGATTTGCATTTAAGATGGCTGAAAGCATTCGTTCAACGAGACAGTGCGATATAATCCAACAGGCTCTGAGTTCAAAAATTACGCATAAAAGATAAAAAATTCTCGGTCTGTCCATGATAGTTCCAGCACTGCTTAACTAGTGTAGGGAGTACAAGATAACTGGTGTTTAACGGTTAGAAAAAACTTTGAGAAAAATATTGCGAAGAAAGCGTAACATCTTTTTTTAAAAAAAGCACATCTACATCTACGTCTACGTGATTACTCAGCAGTTCAAAATGAAGTGCCTGACAGATGGTTCATCGAACCACCTTCAAGCTGTTTTTCTACCTTTCCACTTTCGAACAGCTCCCCTGAAAATCGAACACTTAATTCTTTCCGTACGAGCTCTTATTTCTCTTATTTTGTTATGATGATCATTTATCTCTATGTAGGTGGGCGACAGTAAAATATTTTCGCCTCTGAGGAGAAAGTTGGTGATTGCAATTTCATGAGAAGATTTTGTCGCAACGAAAAACGCGTTTGTTTTCATGATTGCCACCCCAATACGCATATCATATCCGTGACACACCCTTCCCTATTTCGCTGTAATACAAAAGTAGCTGCAGTTCTCCGAACTTTTTCGGTGTTCTCCGAAAATCCTGTGTGAGGCGGGTAGCACACCGCACAGGGAATCTCCAGAAGAGGGCGGACAACCGTTGTGAAAGCAGTCATTTTAGCAGACCTGTCGCATTTTCTCAGTGTTCTGCTAATAAAGCGTAATCTGTCGGTTGCTTTACCCGCAGCATTATCTATGTGACTGTTCCATCTTAATTTATTCGTAATTGTAATCCCTAAGTATACAGTTGAATTTACTTCAGTGATTTATCGTGTGACCGAAATTTAGTCGATGTCTTTTGGTACTCATGTGGAGGAATTCACATTTCCGTTATTTCGAGTCAATCACCACTTTTCGCAACGTACAGATATATTCTATAAATGAGTGATCGTTTAATGACTTTATAAGACGGCAAATGATTGCATTATCTGCAAACATTTTCAAGAGTGTTAGTCAAAAAATGGTTCAAATGGCTCTGAGCACTATGGGACTCAACTTCTGTGGTCATCAGTCCCCTAGAACTTAGAACTACTTAAACCTAACTAACCTAAGGACATCACACACATCCATGCCCGAGGCAGGATTCGAACCTGTGACCGTAGCAGTCGCACGGTTCCGGACTGCGCGCCTAGAACCGCGAGACCACCGCGGCCGGCAGTGTTAGTCAGATTGTCTCCTAAATCGTTTATGAAGATCAGGAATAGCAGAGGGCCTAAACTTTCCTTTGGAAACGACAAATATTACCTCTGTTTTACTCGATCACTTTCATCAGCTACTACGAACTGTGATCTTTCCAACAGTAAATCATGAAGTCAGTAGCACAACTGAGAGGATAGTCCATAGGCAACCAATTTGATTAGAAGTCACGTGTGAAGTACAGTGTCAAAAGCTTTCTGGAAATTTAAAAATATGGAACTGGGATCCCTTGTCAATAGCACTTATTACTTCGTGACAGTATACAGGGTGAGTCACCTAACGTTACCGCTGGATATATTTCGTAAACCACATCAAATACTGACGAACCGATTCCACAGACCGAACGTGAGGAGAGGGGCTAGTGTAATTGGTTAATACAAACCATAAAAAAATGCACGGAAGTATGTTTTTTAACACAAACCTATGTTTTTTTAAATGGAACCACGTTAGTTTTGTTAGCACATCTGAACATATAAACAAAAACGTAATCAGTGTCGTTTGTTGCATTGTAAAATGTTAATTACATCCGGAGATATTGTAACCTAAAGTTCACGCTTGAAACCTCCAACGTTCAGTTGCGTGTTGTAACAAATAGCTGCGGCATCGTGTTTCTACAGAATGATCTGCCAACGTTGCTCGGAAATGTCCCACTGGAAACGCGTCGACGTATGTGGTATCAGCATGATGGTGCACCTGCACATTCCGCAATTAACACTAGGCTGACCCTTGACAGGATGTTCGACGGGCGTTTCATAGAACGTGGAGGACGCATAAATTGGCCAGCCCGTTCTCCTGATCTTACACCTCTGGACTTCTTTCTGTGGGGTACGTTAAAGGAGAATGTGTACCGTGATATGCCTACAACCCCAGAAGATATGAAACAACGTATTGTGGCAGCCTGCGGCGACATTACACCAGATGTACTGCGGCGTGTACGACATTCATTACGCCAGAGATTGCAATTGTGTGCAGCAAATGATGGCCACCACATTGAACATCTATTGGCCTGATATGTCGAGACACACTCTATTCCACTCCGTAATTGAAAACGGAAACCACGTGTGAACTTGTACCTCACCCTTCATGGTAATGTACATGTGCGTCAGTGAAAAAGACCAATAAAAAGATGTTAGCATGTGGACGTAATGTGCTGTTCCGGTCTCTTCTGTACCTAAGGTCCATCACCGTTCCCTTTGGATCCCTACGTAATTCGGTGCTGTCCGATACACACGATCGAACAGCTGAGGAGTGGTACTCAAGCGTCAACTTTAGGTTACAATATCTCCGGATGTAATTAACATTTTACAATGCAACAAACGGCACTGATTACGTTTTTGTTTATATGTTCAGATGTGCTAACAAAACTAACGGGGTTCCATTTTAAAAAAACGTAGGTTTGTGTTAAAAAACATACTTACGTGCATTTTTTTATGGTTTGTATTAACCAATTACACTAGCCCCTCTCCTCACGTTTGGTCTGTGGAATCGATTCGTCAGTATTTGATGTGGTTTACGAAATATATCCAGCGGTAATGTTAGGTGACTCACCCTGTATAGCTAGTTGTTTCAGAAAACCGATATTTTCCGAAACCGTGTTGGCTCTTTGTCAATAAATCTCTTTCTCCGATGTAATTCATAGTCTTCGAACATAGTGTAAGTTCCAAAACCCTGCTGCAGGGATATGGTCCTGTAATTCGGCGGATTATTCCGTTTTACTTTCTTGGGTATTGGTGTGACTTGTGGAGCTTTCCAGTCTTTGGGTACGGGTCTTTCAACGAGCGGACGGTTGCATACTACTGTTAAGTATGGAGCTATTGCATCAGCTTACTCTGTGAGGGAACTGTTATATGGACCGTAGTCCTTGCCTTTATTAAGTGATTTTAGCTGCTTTGGAACACCGAAGATATCTGTTTCTAACTTACTCACGTTGGCAGTTGTTCTTGTTTCGAAGTGAGGAATATTTACTTCTTCTCCTTTGGTGAAGCAATTTCGGGAAACCGTATTTAATAACTGTGCTTTAAAGGTACTGTCACCAGTAACGTCACCATTGTCATCGCGCAGTGAAGGTATTGATTGTGTCTTTCCGCTGGTGAACTTTGCATACGACCAGACACTCCTTGGATTTTCTGCCAAATTTCAAGACAGAGTTTCGCTATGGAAAGAATTAAAAGCACCTCGTGCTGACGTTCACGCTACTGTAAAACTTGGCCACTCTGAAGGGTATTGCGTTCTTTTAAATTTAACTCGCTGTTCTTCGTTGGTTTCGCAACAGTGTTCTGATCTGTTTTGTGGACCGTTGGCGATAAATAGCATCTCTTATTAATTTATTTCGTAATATGCCTCTCCACAGCCGTAACTAACTTTTGTATCTTCGCTTCTTCTCCATTTTGAGGGAAAAAGATTCCAGGACATTTTAACCTTCTCAGGGGTCATCTCGCGACGTTGCCCCACAGTGCGTTACGCAGGTATCGCATTCACACGTACCCTGCCTGACGAGAGGTTGTGCACCCAAAAGACATGGGAGGATGACAGTGGCACTTCAACACCCGTCCACCATACGTGGTTTGTAAATGATCAGAGTTAGATTTATCTGTGACAACGACCACCAGAGTGTTAGTTTTTGGTGTTGTTACCCCGCCTGGGTAGGTATGGAAGGCATGTAAACAGCGTCAGTTGTTAAGTGATAATAACAGTGCCTGATACAGTTTGAAAGGAGCTTCATTGGGGGGCTCCATGTGGTTGGCTGGTGGAATCGTGTAAGATCCAGACTTGTAGGGCATTCGGACGTCCCACTAGCTCGATGTCGAACTGCATGGGCACGTCATGGCAAGTATGCTCGTCGTCAAGGTTGACATCGTAACCTCTTCACATCTGCGCTGCCATCCCAGTACAAGCAAGAGGTCCCCTGCAACACTGTGTGTCGTCGCGCAGCACTCAGAGTAGTTACTTGCCGTCTCATGTGTTACCACCACGACACAAAGGGCTGTTTCTGGAGAAGCGCCGTGACCGGAAAACATGTCCGAGATCAGCTCGAACGCCATCTCCGTTCCAGCTCCAGTATCCAGGATACAAAGGACCTGTTACAACAGTTGTGGACGAGTTTGCCTTTGCCTCAGGAGAGGATACACCGGATTAATGTCACAGTTCCCAGCCGAAGGAGTGCAAGGCAGAGGGCGAACAACGTCATACCGCTACGTACTTCCATATTCTTTGTAAATCTGACTCTATTTTGCAATCACTGAAATAAGATCACATAATCTCTCAACTTGTGAAGTTTCATTTCGTTTCCTCCTCCACTTCCGACTGTTTCTTTTTGTCAGGCAGTGTATACACTCCTGGGAATTGAAATAAGAACACCGTGAATTCATTGTCCCAGGAAGGGGAAACTTTATTGACACATTCCTGGGGTCAGATACATCACATGATCACACTGACAGAACCACAGGCACATAGACACAGCCAACAGAGCATGCACAACGTCGGCACTAGTAAAGTGTATATCCACCTTTCGCAGCAATGCAGGCTGCTATTCCCCCATGGAGACGATCGTAGAGATGCTGGATGTAGTCCTGTGGAACGGCTTGCCATGCCATTTCCACCTGGCGCCTCAGTTGGACCAGCGTTCGTGCTGGACGTGCAGACCGCGTGAGACGACGCTTCATCCAGTCCCAAACATGCTCAATGGGGGACAGATCCGGAGATCTTGCTGGCCAGGGTAGTTGACTTACACCTTCTAGAGCACGTTGGGTGGCACGGGATACATGCGGACGTGCATTTTCCTGTTGGAACAGCAAGTTCCCTTGCCGGTCTAGGAATGGTAGAACGATGGGTTCGATGACGGTTTGGATGTACCGTGCACTATTCAGTGTCCCCTCGACGATCACCAGTGGTGTACGGCCAGTGTAGGAGATCGCTCCCCACACCATGATGCCGGGTGTTGGCCCTGTGTGCCTCGGTCGTATGCAGTCCTGATTGTGGCGCTCACCTGCACGGCGCCAGACACGCATACGACCTTCATTGGCACCAAGGCAGAAGCGACTCTCATCGCTGAAGACGACACGTCTCCATTCGTCCCTCCATTCACGCCTGTCGCGACACCACTGGAGGCGGGCTGCACGATGTTGGGGCGTGAGCGGAACACGGCCTAACGGTGTGCGGGACCGTAGCCCAGCTTCATGGAGACGGTTGCGAATGGTCCTCGCCGATACCCCAGGAGCAACAGTGTCCCTAATTTGCTGGGAAGTGGCGGTGCGGTCCCCTACGGCACTGCGTAGGATCCTACGGTCTTGGCGTGCATCCGTGCGTCGCTGCGGTCCGGTCCCAGGTCGACGGGCACGTGCACCTTCCGCCGACCACTGGCGACAACATCGATGTACTGTGGAGACCTCACGCCCCACGTGTTGAGCAATTCGGCGGTACGTCCACCCGGCCTCCCGCATGCCCACTATACGCCCTCCCTCAAAGTCCGTCAACTGCACATACGGTTCACGTCCACGCTGTCGCGGCATGCTACCAGTGTTAGACTGCGATGGAGCTCCGTATGCCACGGCAAACTGGCTGACACTGACGGCGGCGGTGCACAAATGCTGCGCAGCTAGCGCCATTCGACGGCCAACACCGCGGTTCCTGGTGTGTCCGCTGTGCTGTGCGTGTGATCATTGCTTGTACAGCCCTCTCGCAGTGTCCGGAGCAAATATGGTGGGTCTGACACAGCGGTGTCAATGTGTTCTTTTTTCCATTTCCAGGAGTGTATAACGTTTTTGTAAACTTTTGTTTTATTCGCAGCGAATCACTCCCGCATACGGTCTTGACGTGGCATACAGCAGCGATTTAGCGCGTCCTCTCCTAGAATTTCTTACGCCACATTCTCCAGTTTACGACTAAGTTTATGTTCTGTGCGTTTATTAGTGACACTTGCTTACCGAGAACAACGGTTAGCAATTCGAGGATGGCGTGTTATACTAAAAACATCGTAAAAATTATTGTGAATATGAATTTTTGGAATTTACGTTACATAGAGAGGGAACTATTCCGTCGCTTATGAAATCTGAATGCCGCACATTAAAACTCACTATCATTTCTAACCCAGAAAATACAGAAATTGTAACATTGTCTTCACGTAAGTGACAGTCCAAATTACAATGTACATCGCAGTATGCGTTACCTTCTAGTCGCTTCAACATGTTCGTACTTTGCGGGGTGAACATGTCTCTTTGATTTGTGATGCACTGAAAACAAATTCTTGGGCACACGGATTTTTCAAGAGCGATAGCAGAAAACATAGTCCATTTAAATTCAAAAAAATTGTTCACTCTTCGCTCAACTTCGATGACTACACGTAGTTAATCATTCCTGTGAAATCGTGTGCCCTGAATTAATGTATAGTATTAAAAATTGTTTTTCCCTTGAAGTGATTTCTCTACTAGCCGTTACTACGTCAGGAGGATTTTGAATTTTAACCTGCCGTTGCCTGATCCTCGCCGCTAGCGTGGCAGCCACGAACCTTACGCTTAGACACTGCGCTATGTTTCATGCGGCTAAAAATCACTGGCGCTGCTGGTATAGGAGATACCTGTACAATTTTCGATTTTCTCGGAAACTAGGGACCGTTGCGTGAACAGCTGCTACTCATGTACTGACGACAAGTCTCTGTACAACACACTGGAGTCTCATCAAAATCCGTTTCGAACAGGTGTAATGGTCTCCTCGTTAGCCGGTTCGTTTCATCACGGCCGGGTCTTGCTGGTAATGTGTCATCAGTTAAGTCTCGGCATCAGCGTACCCTCACTAGACCAGTAGGAAACTACAAAGAGACTGTAAGGGGCGCGTCTCGCACCTGGGAGCAGAGCGTGAGACTTCAACTGTCCGCCGCCAGCCGGCCGGGCTGCACATCAGCTGCGGCGTGCTGTGCCAGAGTCTGCTGGTCGCCGCGGAGCGGCGCTGGCATCGCTCGGCTCGCACCCTCAAATTAGCGCTCTCTGGTTACGCACTTCTGATTACTACCTGCTGCCACGCAGTGTGTACGACTGTTTCTGTAGAAAAGTACACTGCCGGGAAAAAAAGTTAGTACACATCGAAAGACAGCATCTATTTTCATCCGATGACGGCACATAAAACCTAGGGCAGTGCTTCCCAACCTGGGGCGCCGGCCGGAGTGGCCGTGCGGTTCTAGGCGCTACAGTATGGAACCGAACGACCGCTACGGTCGCAGGTTCGAATCCTGCCTCGGGAATGCATGTATGTGATGTCCTTACGTTAGCTAGGTTTAATTAGTCCTGAGTTCTAGGCGACTGATGACCTCAGAAGTTAAGTCACATAGTGCTCAGAGCCATTTGAACCCAACCTGGGGCAATAACCCCCTGAGGGATAAAATAAAAATTTCAGAAGAGTAAAATTTAAACGAATCAATTCTGTTTCAGTGACGAAATTAAATTATTTTCAAAAGATCATCACTATTATACAATATTGTAAAACTAATAATGATTATATAAGTTATCAATTGTTATTATAAGTTATTAAATAATTACTTTTCCTCAATTAGCAGCATTAAGATGGTGGAGGTTACAGGTTCCTTACATAATAGACCCAGTACATACGTATGTTATGCTTCGTTCTGTACATAGTTGATGATAAAAGTGAGGCATACACCTAACAAACGCTAAATATCTTAAGAAAATATTTCTACGAGTTGTGTACAGTACCCACAATAGTCCAGGAACTGATCCAGTACTTGCTTTGAAACAGGTAACTCAATGAATTGACAGCAAGATGCAGCAGTAACTACGTAAAGGGTACTATAATACTATAGACATTATCACTATTATTATATTATTATTGCTATTACGATTGCCGGCCTTTGTGGCCACGCGGTTCTAGGCGCTTCAGTCCACACTGCTGCTACAGTCGCAGGTTCGCATCCTGCCTTGGGCATGGATGTGTGTGATGTCCTTAGGTTAACTAGGTTTAAGTAGCTCTAAGTTTAGGAGACTGTGTTCAGACACAAAGCATTAAGAGCCCGGAATCTTCCAATTAGTTCAGCAGTAAGGAGTGCAGCAATTTACTGATTTAAGAACGGTAAGTATAGTGCACACATTTTAAATTGGTTGATTTTAAATGGGGTAGCAGTGTGCAGGTCAAGCAACTGCCACAATAGACAGGAGCAATGCAGGGATGGGTTGTTTTGTGTTTATATTCACTGTGGATAGTTAGCTTCCTTTTCTGAGAAGGAGTTGTGGGTAGAACTTGCGATGCACACCAGAGAGGAGTAATGCAGGAATGGGATATTTTGTGTCTACCCTCACTGTGGATAGTTACCCTCCTTTTCTGAGAAGGTATAGTGGGTAGCTCTTGTGATGCACACTAAAGAGGAGAAATGCAGGGATGGGATGTTTTGTGTCTACCACCACTGTGGATACTTAGCTTTTTTTTCTGAGAAGAAGTTGTGGGTAGCACGTGTGATGTACACTACGTAGGAGTAATGCAGGGATGGGATGTTTTGTGTCAACCTTCACTGTAGATAGTTAGCTTCATTTTTTGAGAAAGAGTTGTGGGTAGCACTTGTGATGCACACTAGATAGGAGTTATGCAGGGATGGCATGTTTTGTGTCTACCCACACTGTGGATAGTTAGCTTCCTTTTGTGAGGAGGAGTTGTGGGTAGCACTTGTGATGTACACTAGATGGGAGTAAAGCAGCGATTAGTTTTGCCCACCATTACTGTGGGTGGTTAACTTCCTTTTCTGAGAAGGAGTTGTGGATAGCAGTTGTGATGCACACTAGAGAGGGGTTATGCATGGATGGGATGTTGTGTGCCCACCCTCACTGTGGATAGTTCACGTCCTTTTCTGAGAAGGAGTTGTGGGTAGCACTTTCTAACATTCTGCGTGGGGTCTGTTGTTCTATATCGTGTCTCCCTACCACTTTCGCACAATGACGCTCTGAGCATGTTTTTTAAGGAATTGACTAGTTTGAACCCAGGACCTGTTGCTGGTAAGGAGACGTGAGACCACACATGACATGTAGAGTTCAGAAGAGTTCAGTGAGACTAGCGATGATATAACCAAATACTTAATGATTTCAGCGTCAGCTCCACTGCACTGCCTGTAAAAGAATCTTAATACTAACTAAGTTTAGTGGAAGGGGTTCAAGGCTTTCCTATTTTTAGTTAGCTGGTAAAATAACGTCGAAAAAGCAGTTAAGTTTACCATTGGAAATTTTATTCTACTCACAAAACATTGTTTATAAATTGCACTATTGATAAAAGGAAATGTTTTAATACAGGATGGTAAAAACCAACTGCGTTCAACAAAAATGTGAACGAATATTCCCTGACTGGGTTTCCAAGTTCTACAATGGATCGAAGGATGGCCTATGCCATATCACATCTATAATCTAGGTTTAAATTAAGTTTCGCAAAAGAGAAAACTATCAAAATGGTGTACAGTGACCCTCAATTATCTTTAATTACTTATCTAACTTGTCGTAAATGACAGTGGCTGATGTGGCTTCTCAATAACTATATAACAGAAAAATCATCCCGTTTCAGATTTTTACTTCAAGTGGCAAATGTGAACACCATGAGCTTTAATTGACGATCGACACTAGTATTACGCAAAAAGGGGGTGTAACAGATGAGACTTTTGCAGTTCTGAGTGAAGCTTTATGCGCTGTTACGCGGCATCGCGTGCGTTCATTACCTTTTCGGTGTTTTTCAGGGGGCGGCGGGCAGCACAGCTCTGCTCACCTCGCCGTCTCGGAAGCAACTCTCTCCTAACTTCTCCTTACTACAATTTACCGAAGTTGGTTTAAAAAAACTATCTGGCTTTGTTTTCATCTGACCAATCAGGGTCTCAATGTTAACCTCAAGCTCCGCCTACAAAAATTCTGTCCATCCAATGAGAAACGTTATACTTTCCGTGGTGGGGCAATGTTTTTAAAGTTTACAACGTAACAGAGACGCGAAAAAGTCTCACGCTAAAACTTGCAGCTGGTGTGGTCCTTTTAGTGTTATCGTAAGATCTATACTGTTCTTCTGGAGGGCTCTAGCTTTTAACATGGGCTGGGGGGTGGTCCTAGCGGTTAGCTGGCGACGTGGGTGTCTGTCCCTTATCGTAGGGCCTTCTAGCTTAACAAGGTTCTGCTCTTGGCTTCTGTTCTCGTTTCTCCCCTCGGAACTGCGTCTGTCTCATGGTGGGAAGGTATGACATGCATTTAGGCATTCTTGTGGTAGTCTGTGGTATTCCATTTGCTCACTCGTTACTCGTATTACTTTGGTTAATTTAATGTCACGATTTATTCAGAGCTATGTGACATACTACTGGATTTGCTTATCATGTCAGGGTTTTCATGGAAGCTGTTGGATTTGCCTGACATCTTACATATCACCACCCTTCGAACTTAATTTTTGCACTGAAGTTAGGTAATGATTGAATCATTGCCTAAGCCAGTCAAAAATTGTTCCGTTATCTAAATTTTGTTGCCTACTGTTCAGCCATGTTATTCTGTTCTATGCTAGTTTGTATTACTAATTTATATTTTTGTATTGTTCCACATTATTATCAAAAATATATTTATATTGACAAGGGAAGAATATTTTTATTCTATTATAATCATTATTTTTTAATTATTACTTTTTCTTTATTTAATTGTGAAGTTTGATTTTTAAGAAGTTTGTTATCGAAAGTGAGGAGTCTTTCACATCGATTTTCTTAGAAATATTGTTTTTATAAATGCAGTAACTAAGTAAAATCTATTCCTAACACATTTGCTAAATATCATGTACAAGTAAAATGTTTTTGTTTCTAGACACTCATTTCAACATTGTTACACTAACAAATAAGAATTATTTCCAAGAATTGCTTTGACAAAGAAATATACATACACAAGTATTGAGATATTATCCTAACAAATGGTACAAATGTTAAAAAAAGGAAAAACATCCAACAAGATAATTTTTTATTCTTTGTTTTTATAAGGAGGAAATAAGTAAAATATAGCTATTCTTTTATTCTTATGAGGAGAAAATAAGTGGCATATAGTTTTAGTGTTTACTATGCCTTACTTTTGTTCTTTATATACTGTCCATTTCAGAATTAATGACTTATTTTTATCGATAGTCTATTTTTTTACTTAAGTCCATAGTCAATGACTGTTATTTTGTAGTTGATTAGCTGTCTGGTGTGCTTAACTTATTTAGTTTTTCACACATTTCTTTCGGACAATTTCTACTTCACATAATTTGATTTCACACATTCACACAATCCTATGAATGTTTAAGCATGAGGTTGGCGAATGTTTTTTGCATGAAGGTGATGGACTTGAGCGAGATGGATGTGGACAAGTATTTGATGTACAGCTTTGTTCGTCGTTTCTTGTTGGCTTTGCAAGTGTGTGTTGCTGTTGTGGAGGTCCCATAATGGAATGGAGCTGTGAGTGCAGAATCTCATTGTTTACTGGCTTTGTATGTGTGAAAGTCATCGGTATGTGTCGCTGAAAGCGGTCGTTTTTCATTGTAATACTTTGCAAACGACTAGTTTACAATAGGATAGCGATTTTGGAAGGTATGTCGTCCATTCTTCACCCATCATCTTTCTTGGTCTCAATCTTGCGAATCTTCAACTTCTGTTCTTCCTGCTTTTTCTCTGCTTCTTACTCGCTTCTTGGTTCTTCTCTGGGCAGGATATGGAAATATTTATTGATAACTAGTCGCTTTGAAGTTCTCCTCTTAGTAACAGTTTGATAAATTGTTTGGGCATGTCATTTTTACTTCGTGGAAATTTTCTTCAGTTTCGTGCATCAGTGTGCTGTTTAGTAGCAGTAGTGTGACTTTTACACATATTTTTTTGCCAGTGGTGGCTTGCCCAAGCAGTCTTCTCGTCGGGCCATTTTTTGCTCACTCCACTGAGTCGGGGCGTTCGGAGACCCTTCTGGTGTTCGGTGTCCTGTCGTGTCTCTGCAGGGTTCCGCCACTGTGTGGTTCCGTGTTCTCTCCCAGCAGGGTTCCGCCACCTTGTGGTTCAGCTTGGCAGCAGATTTATTTACTGCCCACTTCCACTACAAGGGCCTTCTGTTGGTCTCGCTGTCCTTTCCCTCCTCTCAACGCTTCTGCCTTGTAGGAATCGTGTCTTGCTAATTACGTCCTTTCCTTTCTTGATACTTCTCGGGTTGCAACTTGTGGGTCATTGCATCTCGTCCTTGCTGGAGTTTTTACAATGGTTCTTACAAAAAGTTTTACATATAATCATCTAACATATGTCTAGTACCTACATTGTTTTATACCTTCTTAAAAGCTTTACAAATTTCAGCGCCCTTTCCATGTTACAATTCTAAGATATTTTGATCCTTAACGTCTACGAGAATCCTCAAATTCGTTTTTTATTTTTGTGTAGTGCTGTGGTGTATAGCATTTTAGTATTTCATGCTGTTAGACTATCTACGCTTTATCCCTTCACCTTAATCTATGGTACTATTGCTGTTATTTTTGTTTTTGTTTTTATTGAAACTACTTTCTTTTTCTCACTTTCCTCTCTCTTCATTCTTATTTCTCCTGACGATCTTATCTGCAACATAGTCTTGAAATATTGTGCTGATTATTTACCAGTAATAAAATTAATCCTCAAACTTTTTGGTATGGCTCACATGATGAAGTCCTAAGGTTTTGCCTGTTTTTGGGTTCATTAGTTCCACAGCATTATCATGAGCAATTCGGCTAATTATGACAGGTCATTTGTATGCAGCGTAAAACTTATGTATTTTGTGTGTCTGTTTGCTGGAGAGATGGTGTGTTTTTACAAATACTTTCTGGCTTATGTTCTTTTAACTGCTGTTCTATCTCCTCTTTCTTTTCTTTTAATGGCTGCCTTTCTGATGTTGGAGAGTGCTGTTGCTATGACTTGTTTGTGCTGTCTATGTGGTACAATAGGAAATCTAACATTTTCTCTGGTTATGTTTGGGGGTTCAATATTTTTAAGTACAGTAACTGGAGGTAGTAGTGTAGTGCTATGTGGCATTTCATTTATTACTTCTTGAAAATCTTTAAGGTATATATCCCAAGTGTTGTGTCTTTTGCCTGCATATAATCGGCATAAAGTGCCTATGTCCTTCATAGATCGTTCTGTTGGATTTACGCTAGGTTTGTACTTAGATATGTAGATGGGTTTTATTTTGTGTTATTTTAACGTGTTCTGCCATTACACTGATTTGTATTGTGGGCCATTATCCAAAATTATTCGTTCCACTCGACCTACATGTCTGAGAAAATCTTGTCTAAATGCTTTACTTATAGTAAGACCTGTTGCCCATTTTAATGGTGTCAAGGTAACATATTTAGAAGTAAGTTCCAAAACGACAAATATGAAAATATATCCATTTTTGTGTGTGGGAGGGGCCCCGACAAATCTGTTGCAGCTATTTGTTTCAATCTTTTATGGATTATTGGAAACATAGGTGGTTTGGTTTGGAAAGTGACGTGTTTAGCCCTCATACATTTTTTGCATTTGACTAATACTGCTCTAACTCGTCTTTCCATATTAGAAAAATGGCTTGTTTGTTTTATTTTTAAAAAGCATTTCTTTGGTCCAAAGTGGCCATTACTTAAATGTGTATACCATATGTACTTATTAATTAGTTCATCTGGGATATAAATTAACCATTCATTCGTTGCAACATTTGGTCTAAAAAATAGAACATTGGTTTTTACGAGATAGTGCTGTCGAATGTCTGGAAAATCCTTACTTCTCCACTTCTATTTGATTCCTAGTATTTCGGGATCCTTGTCCTGTTCTTTGCCTATGTTTTTCAATGCTGTCGTAATGTAGTTTTAGAAAGGTACTTGTTTCATATAGTACATTGTAAACTGGTCTTCTGCTGCTTCCAAACCTATGTTATTGGATGCACCCTGTGGACATCGTGATAAAGCATCTGCTAATACATTCGCTGGTCCTTCTATGTGTGTAATAGTGAAGTCAAATTCTTGTAGTATTAACATCCATCTGGCTGACCTCCCATGAGTTAGTTTGGCGGATAACAGAAATTCTAATGCTTTGTGGTCAGTGTATACTTTTGTTTTTCTTCTGAATAGGAAGTATCGAAAACGGTGGAAGCCCCATACAATGGCCAATGCTTCCAGCCCCGTGACTGAATAGTTTTTCTCGCTTTTTGTGAGTACCCGACTGGCAAATGCAATTGTTCTATATGATCTTAGCCCTGCCTGTTCGTATTCATGGAATAAAACAACTCCTAAACCTGTTTTCGCGCTATCAGTCGCCATACAAAAATTTTGTGTTAGATCAGGATGTGCTAAAATCGGTGCTGTTGCTAGTGCGTTTTTCACTTTTAAAAATTCTTCATTGGCTTGTTGATCCCATACCCGTGGCGTGTTTTTTCCAGTCAATGCACATAGGCGTGGTGTTGCGAGAGAGTCGATCGAAATAAATTTTTTATGGAATCCTGTGAGACCTAGAAATCCTCTGAGAGTTTTCTTATTATATGGAGTACAGAATTCTTTGATTGCCGTTAGTTTTTCTGGGTTGGGCATTACCCCTTTCTCTGAAATTATGTTTCCTAGAAATTTGACCTCGCACCTTCCAAATTTGGATTTTGTTATATTTACTGTGACCCCATGCTCTTTCATGATCTGTAAAAACTGATTTAATGTGTCGTTGTTGTGTTCCCAAGAGGGTTCTGCTACAATCACATCATCAACATAACAAGTAATTATTTATAAAATTTCAGAACTGAGTATAGTATTAAATCCCCTAATAAACGCTGCTGATGATATGTTTAAACCAAATTGCAATCGTTTAAACTGGTAACATCTACCGAATACGATAAATGCTGTAAATTTTCTACATTCTGGGGCCAATTCCATTTGCCAGAAACTACTCCGTAAATCAATTGATGAAAATATCTTAGCACCGTGGAAGTTTTGTATCAATTCCTCTAATTTTTCTTGGCGATCTGTCTCAGTGATTATGATTGTGTTGATCTGTCTGGAATCAAGCACTAACCTGATGCTCCCATCTCGTTTTTGTACATTATGGAGTGGGCTGTTATATGTGGAGGTAGCTGGTTCAATAATATCGTCATCTAACATTTTAGATATCTCCTGGAATACTATTCCTGTAGCTTAATGGGATTGTATAGGGTGTCACACTAAATGGTTTGTGCTGTTTTAGTTCAAAGTTGTACTGAAAGTGTTTAATACTGCCAGTCTTAGGTAAAAATACCTCTGCTTTATCTCGTAAAATACCCTCTAATTCGCTTTTACTGTGTTCCGAAATACCTTGAACTTCTTGCAATCTTTCGTCGATTTCTTTATGGACTTCTAACATGAGTTGAGGCAATTCCCCCTTTTGTGCATACCATTCTAATTCTTCATCCTCTTTATCTCGCGTCATTCTTAATTGTTTGTTTATAATTGGTATTTCTTCTATTTTAGCTTTTGATCAAAGAGAAGTGTGATATTCCCGAATGTTACGCTACCTTTCCCCATATCCATTATCGCTCGTCTCTCATTTAGAAAATCTGCACCTATAATCAAATCTACGGTTAGTTTAGGTATAATCACGAAGTTGGCTTCGATCTTTTGACCTTGACACGAAAGAGTTAACTTAGTTTGTCTCGTAACTTCCGCAGCTTTGTTTCTAATACGACCTCTTACTTTAATCTTACGTGTTTTCAGAACTGGCAATTCCTCAGTGGCCTTACACTGCATGAATAAATTTTCTGAGATCGCAGTCATTTCACTTCCGCTATCAATGACAATATTGACTGGGATATGCTTTACCATGGCCTTCACAATAGGTTGAATTTGAAAGGGTTGATTCTGTTCTTCTTCTTCTTGCATCAACGAATCCTCCACCGAATCATACATGAGTCTTTTTAGGAGTTTTCCTTGTGAATTCGAACTTTCTGTAGGATAAGCTTCGACTGCTACTTCTCTCTCTTTTATTTCCTCTTCTCTATTTCTTCCTTCATTTACGCTTTCTTCAACATCCTCTACTTTTTCCTCATCCTCGTCTATCTTCTCCTTCTTTGTCGCTAGTTCCACATAATCGCATCTAAATGCTCTAATTATCACTTCATAACTTCCTTCATTATATACGTTGGGTTGTGTGCCCACTCGTAACTTATTTTCAAATTCTATCGACTGCGCATTATCCCCATTGAATTCGCTTTCCCTGGTTTCCATCTCAAATAGCTCTGCAATACTCATTACTTCGTCCTTTCCTCCTACATTCGTTGTGCATGCCTCTGGTCATTCATCTTCCTCGTCAGTATTCTCCCAATTAACTTCGTCCAAACACGATATTGTTATTTTCTTGCCTTCGTTTTCATCTTCTCTTCTCGTGATAAGATTTTTACTTCTGTGTTCAAGGTGCTGCAATCGTCCTGGGTCGGTGCGTCATTCTCCTTGGCATGGGCGTTTAGCTGTCAATTCGAACGTTTATCGGGCTTTGGTGGTCTTACCTCCACCTCTTCTATCTGTATTCTCTTTTCTTGTTCAGCTTTGTATATAGTGGTTTCTTTGTTGATAATTTGTCGGTCTATCGGTTCTACAGTACCCGTTCCGGTTGTCGTTACTCCCTCTGTAATAGTTGTTGCCGTTCCTGGGTGAATTATGGTTATTGACATATTCTCCTCTAAATCCATAACCGGTTCTTTGTTGAAATCTATTGTCGTTTCTTGGTGCGAAGTTATCACATGGTTCGTAATTATTGTTTCTTCGTACTGTGTCTTGTGGATTCCACTGCTTTTTGCTTTCGTTTTCACGCGCGCTTCGTCTTTTTCTTGCATCATCTTCCGAAAATATGAACTCTAGTTCCCCTAGAATACCTTTAAAAGCTTCGACGTCATTGCCTCCGCGACCTACTAATGATTGCTGGTATTTAAATGGTAGCTTCATCGTGAACAATTTAATCAACTCTCCGTCACTGTATGGTACTTCTAAGCATTGATTTTTCTTTGCCATTAATTCGAAAAAATTCACAGGAGTCTTCTCTCCTGAATTTTCAAAATATGGGTTCTGTAATAATTCGTACTTCACTCTGTTCTGTGCTTCGCTGGACCAATACCATGAGAGAAACTTCTCTCTGAAATCTTCGTACGATCTGCATGTCGCTGCAACATTCTGCATTATTTCTACGACTATTCCTGACATTTGTGCACATATAAAGTCTAATTTGTGTGCTAGCGTCCAGTGTTCTGGTAATCCTACTCAGAATTGATCAATAAAAGTTCGTGCATGTAATGAGTTTAGTTCTCGAAAGTGTTGAAATTTTCTGACTGTGAGGAAATGATCGTTGTCGTACTTCGTCATAGTTCCATATGAAATTCGCGATTCTTCGCCACTTTTGTTTCTGATCATTTCTCCCCTCGTTCTTTCCGGTTGTGGTAGATCCATTGGATATTGTCCACTGTATCTTTCGCCTACCCTTGCGTAGTATCGTTGGAGTGGTACGCAATAATTTTCTTCCATCGGTTGCGAACGTGTAGCTGTATGTATTGCACTGTACTCTTCGCGACCTGGTTTTCCATTGTCAGGTATTGGTTCGGTATCTTGTCTGGCTAACCTTGCTGCTTCATTGCACGATCCAAACTGTCTTGAAACATACATATGTGGTTCCGCATGCGTTTGTGATGACGTTTGTTCATCAAGAATTTCGAAACGTGTTTGTTGCTGTGCAGGCTGTCTGATTTCACGTATGTTAATTTCCGCCTGTGATTGGAATCGCAAATGCGTAATATCTTCGTTAATTGCTTGTTTTTCCGGTGCTGTTACAGATACGGATGTGGTTGCAGACTCAGTGCTTGTTCGATCCTGTTCGCTACGCTCTTCAATGCTTTGCAACAACTCTGTTCGCAATTTCTGAAATTGTCGCTTCGTTTGCGCTTCTATTTTGACTATGCGGTTATCATATCTTTTCAGCGCTGCTTTTGTGATACGTTTGTGTAACACACTGTTTTCAACAACTTCACGCGCTGTACCTGCTGCTTGTCAAGTAATTTCGTTTATCTGTTTCTCTAGTTTCTTGACCTCTCCATGGATGTTGTTACGTAATGTTTTGATCTCGTCCTGAATGTCATTACGCAATG
Source organism: Schistocerca serialis cubense (assembly GCF_023864345.2). Classification (NCBI taxonomy): domain Eukaryota; kingdom Metazoa; phylum Arthropoda; class Insecta; order Orthoptera; family Acrididae; genus Schistocerca; species Schistocerca serialis. The sequence goes on along the minus strand of NC_064646.1, from coordinate 465,828,457 downwards.
TTTTTACGTCCGCTTGTACCTTGTCAATGTCTGTTCTCAATTGATTGTGACCTGTTATTAAGTTTCCTATCACTTCTCGAGATTCTTTTGCCTCGTCTTCAATATGACTTAGGTGTAACTGCCGGCCGAAGTGGCCGTGCGGTTAAAGGCGCTGCAGTCTGGAACCGCGAGGCCGCTACGGTCGCAGGTTCGAATCCTGCCTCGGGCATGGATGTTTGTGATGTCCTTAGGTTAGTTAGGTTTAATTAGTTCTAAGTTCTAGGGGACTAATGACCTCAGCAGTTGAGTCCCATAGTGCTCAGAGCCATTTGAACCATTAGGTGTAACTGAATTTTTTTGTTTTGTTCTTTAATCGCACGCATTTGTCTCGTGGTTTCTGCATTCTGAATTTGAATTTGGTTCGCTATGTCTTTATTTTGCCTTGTCATGGTTTCCGTAATTTGTTGTAATAATTCTGTCAGATCGGTGGATCCTATTGAGTTTTCTTCCGACGTCCTACGCTCTGTATTTTCGCCCAAGTATTGGTTCGCAACCGATTGCATTGAACTGTGCTGTGACACGTTTCTGCTCGCATTCCTTGTACTCTGTGGTGAGGGAGCTCTGATTACTTGTACTATGGGTTCTACGTATTCAAGACGCAAGTTAGAATCCTCATCGACTGTCTCTCTACTTTCCTGCTCCTCTGTCGTATGTTGACTTACGTTTTCTATGCCTTGACGTACATTATCCACGATATGGTGCGTTATGTGTCATATTTCTCGCGATACTGCATCGTCTGTTGTACTGTTCTCTATTCTCTGTCCATTTTCATGCTGGGTCTCTACCTCAATTCGGTCAAGGTCTCGATTTGCCTTTGCTAATCTTTCCGAGTCCCTTATTTTCTGTTTTAAAAGCAATTCACGCGCCCTACTTCGAGTCAACATGCCTTCATACGATCTCACGCGTTTCATAAACTTTTTGTTCACACGACTTGACACTTATTATACTCAAGACTGACAATCCATTCACTTACTTGTTGGGTCAGAACCAACTTGTCAACGATGTATCCGCCACCTGTGCGCTTGCATTGAGGAGAAAACTTGATTATAACAATTTTTAAAATTCATAACTTATTTATGCTATTGTCTCTGCTAGAATGTCTCACTATCTGTCGCTGCAGCTACTGTTTTCAACTATTTATGCCTTTCAAAAAAAAAATTTTTATTACAAAAATTTTTTAACAGGATATTTTCCTGACCTAGTTGGGTATGTGGTCGACCTTCAATCATGGTGTTTTACCATCCTGGCAGGGTCGCCATTTTCTAACATTCTGCATGGTGTCTGTTGTTCTAAATTGTGTCTCCCTACCACTTTTGCGCAACGACGCTCTGAGCTTGATTTTTAGGGAATTGACTAGTTTGAACCTGGGACCTGTTGCTGGTAAGGAGACGTGAGACCACACATGAAATGTAGAGTTCAGTGAGACTAGCGATGATATAACCAAATACTTAATGATTTCAGCGTCAGCTCCCCTGCACTCCCTGTAAAAGAATCTTAATACTAACTAAATTTAGTGGAAGGGGTTCAAGGCTTTCCTATTTTTAGTTAGCTGGTAAAATAACGTCGAAAAAGCAGTTAAGTTTACCACTGGAAATTTTATTCTACTCACAAAACATTGTTTATCAATTGCACTATTGATAAACGGAAATGTTTTAATACAGGATGGTAAAAACCAACTGCGTTCAACAAAAATGTGAACGAATATTCCCTGAATGGGTTTCCAAGTTCTATAATGGATCGAAGGATGACCTATGCCACATCACATCTATAATCTAGGTTTAAATTAAGTTTCATAAAAGAGAAAACTATCAAAATGGTCTACAGTGCCTCTCAATTATCTTTAATTACTTAATTAACTTGTCGTAAATGACAGTGGCTGATGTGGCTTCTGAATAACTACACTCCTGGAAATGGAAAAAAGAACACATTGATACCGGTGTGTCAGACCCACCATACTTGCTCCGGACACTGCGAGAGGGCTGTACAAGCAATGATCACACGCACGGCACAGCGGACACACCAGGAACCGCGGTGTTGGCCGTCGAATGGCGCTAGCTGCGCAGCATTTGTGCACCGCCGCCGTCAGTGTCAGCCAGTTTGCCGTGGCATACGGAGCTCCATCGCAGTCTTTAACACTGGTAGCATGCCGCGACAGCGTGGACGTGAACCGTATGTGCAGTTGACGGACTTTGAGCGAGGGCGTATAGTGGGCATGCGGGAGGCCGGGTGGACGTACCGCCGAATTGCTCAACACGTGGGGCGTGAGGTCCCCACAGTACATCGATGTTGTCGCCAGTGGTCGGCGGAAGGTGCACGTGCCCGTCGACCTGGGACCGGACCGCAGCGACGCACGGATGCACGCCAAGACCGTAGGATCCTACGCAGTGCCGTAGGGGACCGCACCGCCACTTCCCAGCAAATTAGGGACACTGTTGCTCCTGGGGTATCGGCGAGGACCATTCGCAACCGTCTCCATGAAGCTGGGCTACGGTCCCGCACACCGTTAGGCCGTCTTCCGCTCACGCCCCAACATCGTGCAGCCCGCCTCCAGTGGTGTCGCGACAGGCGTGAATGGAGGGACGAATGGAGACGTGTCGTCTTCAGCGATGAGAGTCGCTTCTGCCTTGGTGCCAATGATGGTCGTATGCGTGTTTGGCGCCGTGCAGGTGAGCGCCACAATCAGGACTGCATACGACCGAGGCACACAGGGCCAACACCCAGCATCATGGTGTGGGGAGCGATCTCCTACACTGGCCGTACACCACTGGTGATCGTCGAGGGGACACTGAATAGTGCACGGTACATCCAAACCGTTATCGAACCCATCGTTCTACCATTCCTAGACCGGCAAGGCAACTTGCTGTTCCAACAGGACAATGCACGTCCGCATGTATCCCGTGCCACCCAACGTGCTCTAGAAGGTGTAAGTCAACTACCCTGGCCAGCAAGATCTCCGGATCTGTCCCCCATTGAGCATGTTTGGGACTGGATGAAGCGTCGTCTCACGCGGTCTGCACGTCCAGCACGAACGCTGGTCCAACTGAGGCGCCAGGTGGAAATGGCTTGGCAAGCCGTTCCACAGGACTACATCCAGCATCTCTACGATCGTCTCCATGGGAGAATAGCAGCCTGCATTGCTGCGAAAGGTGGATATACACTGTACTAGTGCCGACATTGTGCATGCTCTGTTGGCTGTGTCTATGTGCCTGTGGATCTGTCAGTGTGATCATGTGATGTATCTGACCCCAGGAATGTGTCAATAAAGTTTCCCCTTCCTGGGACAATGAATTCACGGTGTTCTTATTTCAATTTCCAGGAGTGTATATAACAGAAAAATCATTGCGTTTCAGATTTTTACTTCAAGTGGTAAATGTGTACACCATGAGCTTTAATTGACGATCGACACTAGTATTACGCAAAAAGGGGGTGTAACAGATGAGACTTTTGCAGTTCTGAGTGAAGCTTTATGCGCTGTTACGCGGCATCGCGTGCGTTCATTACCTTGTCAGTGTTCATCAGGGGGCGGCAGGCAGCACAGCTCCGCTCACCTCGCCGTCTCGGAAGCAACTCTCTCCTAACTTCTCCTTACTACAATTTACCGAAGTTGAATCATTCCATGTAGGCTTTCACGGCCGGCGTCTTTATCAGTAAACTCTTCCGGGCTAAGTTGCCGTGGTCGATCTGTAGAACTTCTTCTCCCTGACGTTTCGTTCTCAACTACGGAGAACATCTTCCGAGGTGAGTCGACGACTGGCTGCTAGGAGCTGGGGCCGCCGCTTATATAGAGATCGTAGGGGGCGCCACCACACGTCACATGGCGTCGATGTGCAGCTATCTCTGGCTATCGTCTGTTCTCTCGATTGCAGGCAATCGATTGTCACGTGATTGATGCAACGTCGACCGCCATATCTTATCCAATTCTAATCCTTCTTCTTTACGATTAAAATTGTATTGATGTTTGTGGATTTCAATTGCCTCTCTATACATACGTGTATAATAGTGCGACGTCCTCGCTAGCACGCTTGTTTCATCAAATTTTATGTCGTGATCTCCATCCTTAAAAACATGTTCCGCTACTGCCGATTTGTCGATATGTCCCAAGCGACAGTTTCTTTTGTGCTCCGTCAACCGTGTATTGATGCTTCTTTTGGTAGTTCCTATGTAAACCCTGCCGCAACTACACGGAATTTTATATACCCCTGGGGTGGCTAGGGGGTGACGAGCATCTTTTGTTGATCTTAGGCATTCACTAATTTTCTTAGTAGGTCTAAAAATGGTCTCTACCTGAAACTTGGCTAGTACTTTTCCAATGCGATCCGTGATATTATGGATGAACGGAAGAAATACTTTTCCAGCTGATGGTCGTTGCTGTCTCCTATTTTTAGGCATTTTTCTATTTGGGTGAAGTACTCGATTAATCTCGTTTTTTGTATAACCATTTTTCGCAAAGGCCATTCGTAAATGATTTAGTTCTTCTTGTAAGTAGCCTGGTTCACAAATATTATTGGCCTATCCACTAGTGTTTTTATAACCCCCCTCTTTTGCCTAGGGTGGTGGTTTGAGTTCTTATGGAGGTAGCGATCGGTATGTGTACCTTTCCTGTAGACCTTATGGCCTAAGGTCCCATCCGCCCGTTTGATAACTGATACATCCAAGAAGTTAAGTTGTCCATTCTTCTCCTTCTCCATAGTAAATTTAATCTTTGGGTTGATGCTATTTAAGTGTACCAGAAAATCATTCAAGTCTTCTTCCTCATGATTCCATATTACAAAGGTATCATCCACATACCGATACCACTTCGAGGGGCTTTTTTTGGCCGACTGCAATGCTTGATGTTCAAAATATTCCATGAATAAATTCGCAATTGCGGGACTTAGGGGACTTCCCATGGCTACCCCATCGATCTGTTCATAAAATTCACCATTATACTGAAAATAGGTTGAGGATAGACAGTGTTGGAACAAGGCTACTATATCAGTAGGGAACATATTGGCTATATGGGAGAGAGCTTCATCAACTGGAACCATCGTGAACAAAGACACCATATCAAAACTGACAAGTATGTCATTAGGACCGACAGTAATTTCCCTCAATTTCTCAATGAAGTGTAGAGAGTTTTTAATATGACTCTCAGTTTTGCCTATGTGAGGTTGTAACAAAGAGGCAAGGTGTCTGGCTAGTTCTTGGGTAGGAGCTCCAATTGCGCTGACTATTGGTCTCAAAGGAACATCAGGTTTATGTATCTTTGGTAATCCATATAATCTCGGAGGATAAGCCTCCGTGTCACAAAGATACTTTTTAACTTCTGTAGGAATTGAAGACTGTTTTATCAGACGCTTGGTGGCATTCAGCACATTCGTTGTGGGATCCTTTTTCAACTTCTTGTATGTGCTGGGTTCCAGGAGATCACTGATCTTCTTGTGATAATCCTCAGTATTCATTAAAACAGTAACATTTCCCTTGTCAGCGGCAACTATAATAACATTCTTGTCTGCATTGATCTCCCGCAATGCCTTCCTTTCCCCTTGAGACAGATTGCTGCTGGGTGGCTTAGCTTTGCGTAATATCCTGGAGGTTTCCATTCTAATTTCATCAGCAGAATATGATGGTAACTGACGAATTCCTGCCTCTATATTAGCAATAATGTCCTCCACAGGAATCTTGGATGGAGTTATTGCAAAATTCCCTCCTTTAGACAGAACAGAAAGTTCTTCCTTAGACAATTCTTTTTCCGATAAATTAATAACCGTTTGGGAATTGTTTGGAATCGCTGTTTCCTGTCGACCCTCTTGTAGACGATCAAACTTGTCCTTCTGCCTATTGGAAGACACTTCTGCACTAATCTCCATAGATCTAAATGTTAAACTGTCCACTTTGTTCCAATGACAAAACTGCATAGTATTGCTAATAAGTAAATGAAGATTTAGCAGTTGGCCATCACATACCGCCAGTCCTCGTCGTGTCTGATGTATCCGCTCACGTAGTAATGCCAGTTCCATACGAGAATAAATACGGTTAGCTTGTGGCGAATGAAACATTCTTCTCACTTTTAAAAACTTGGGAACTATACCGGTATCACGGCAGCGTAGCAGAAAAGTGAGTGAGCAAAGTTGTTGACCTTTCTTCTTGCGTAGGTTCTCCAGTCGTCGTACCCTAGTTGACATTTCCTCCCCGTAGAGGCATCGAATCATTCCATGTAGGCTTTCACGGCCGGCGTCTTTATCAGTAAACTCTTCCGGGCTAAGTTGCCGTGGTCGATCTGTAGAACATCTTCTCCCTGACGTTTCGTTCTCAACTACGGAGAACATCTTCCGAGGTGAGTCGACGACTGGCTGCTAGGAGCTGGGGCCGCCGCTTATATAGAGATCGTAGGGGGCGCCACCACACGTCACATGGCGTCGATGTGCAGCTATCTCTGGCTATCGTCTGTTCTCTCGATTGCAGGCAATCGATTGTCACGTGATTGATGCAACGTCGACCGCCATATCTTATCCAATTTTAATCCTTCTTCTTTACGATTAAAATTGTATTGATGTTTGTGGATTTCAATTGCCTCTCTATACATACGTGTATAATAGTGCGACGTCCTCGCTAGCACGCTTGTTTCATCAAATTTTATGTCGTGATCTCCATCCTTAAAAACATGTTCCGCTACTGCCGATTTGTCGATATGTCCCAAGCGACAGTTTCTTTTGTGCTCCGTCAACCGTGTATTGATGCTTCTTTTGGTAGTTCCTATGTAAACCCTGCCGCAACTACATGGAATTTTATATACCCCTGGGGTGGCTAGGGGGTGACGAGCATCTTTTGTTGATCTTAGGCATTCACTAATTTTCTTAGTAGGTCTAAAAATGGTCTCTACCTGAAACTTGGCTAGTACTTTTCCAATGCGATCCGTGATATTATGGATGAACGGAAGAAATACTTTTCCAGCTGATGGTCGTTGCTGTCTCCTATTTTTTGGCATTTTTCTATTTGGGTGAAGTGCTCGATTAATCTCGTTTTTTGTATAACCATTTTTCGCAAAGGCCATTCGTAAATGATTTAGTTCTTCTTGTAAGTAGCCTGGTTCACAAATATTATTGGCCCTATCCACTAGTGTTTTTATAACCCCCCTCTTTTGCCTAGGGTGGTGGTTTGAGTTCTTATGGAGGTAGCGATCGGTATGTGTACCTTTCCTGTAGACCTTATGGCCTAAGGTCCCATCCGCCCGTTTGATAACTGATACATCCAAGAAGTTAAGTTGTCCATTCTTCTCCTTCTCCATAGTAAATTTAATCTTTGGGTTGATGCTATTTAAGTGTACCAGAAAATCATTCAAGTCTTCTTCCTCATGATTCCATATTACAAAGGTATCATCCACATACCGATACCACTTCGAGGGGCTTTTTTTGGCCGACTGCAATGCTTGATGTTCAAAATATTCCATGAATAAATTCGCAATTGCGGGACTTAGGGGACTTCCCATGGCTACCCCATCGATCTGTTCATAAAATTCACCATTATACTGAAAATAGGTTGAGGATAGACAGTGTTGGAACAAGGCTACTATATCAGTAGGGAACATATTGGCTATATGGGAGAGAGCTTCATCAACTGGAACCATCGTGAACAAAGACACTATATCAAAACTGACAAGTATGTCATTAGGACAGACAGTAATTTCCCTCAATTTCTCAATGAAGTGTAGAGAGTTTTTAATATGACTCTCAGTTTTGCCTATGTGAGGTTGTAACAAAGAGGCAAGGTGTCTGGCTAGTTCTTGGGTAGGAGCTCCAATTGCGCTGACTATTGGTCTCAAAGGAACATCAGGTTTATGTATCTTTGGTAATCCATATAATCTCGGAGGATAAGCCTCCGTGTCACAAAGATACTTTTTAACTTCTGTAGGAATTGAAGTGAATGCCTAAGATCAACAAAAGATGCTCGTCACCCCCTAGCAACCCCAGGGGTATATAAAATTCCGTGTAGTTGCGGCAGGGTTTACATAGGAACTACCAAAAGAAGCATCAATACACGGTTGACGGAGCACAAAAGAAACTGTCGCTTGGGACATATCGACAAATCGGCAGTAGCGGAACATGTTTTTAAGGTTGGAGATCACGACATAAAATTTGATGAAACAAGCGTGCTAGCGAGGACGTCGCACTATTATACACGTATGTATAGAGCGGCAATTGAAATCCACAAACATCAATACAATTTTAATCGTAAAGAAGTAGGATTAAAATTGGATAAGATATGGCGGTCGACGTTGCATCAATCACGTGACAATCGATTGCCTGCAATCGAGAGAACAGACGATAGCCAGAGATAGCTGCACATCGACGCCATGTGACGTGTGGTGGCGCCCCCTACGATCTCTATATAAGCGGCGGCCCCAGCTCCTAGCAGCCAGTCGTCGACTCACCTCGGAAGATGTTCTCCGTAGTTGAGAACGAAACGTCAGGGAGAAGAAGTTCTACAGATCGACCACGGCAACTTAGCCCGGAAGAGTTTACTGATAAAGACGCCGGCCGTGAAAGCCTACATGGAATGATTCGACGCCTCTACGGGGAGGAAATGTCAACTAGGGTACGACGACTGGAGAACCTACGCAAGAAGAAAGGTCAACAACTTTGCTCACTCACTTTTCTGCTACGCTGCCGTGATACCGGTATAGTTCCCAAGTTTTTAAAAGTGAGAAGAATGTTTCATTCGCCACAAGCTAACCGTATTTATTCTCGTATGGAACTGGCATTACTACGTGAGCGGATACATCAGACACGACGAGGACTGGCGGTATGTGATGGCCAACTGCTAAATCTTCATTTACTTATTAGCAATACTATGCAGTTTTGTCACTGGAACAAAGTGGACAGTTTAACATTTAGATCTATGGAGATTAGTGCAGAAGTGTCTTCCAATAGGCAGAAGGACAAGTTTGATCGTCTACAAGAGGGTCGACAGGAAACAGCGATTCCAAACAATTCCCAAACGGTTATTAATTTATCGGAAAAAGAATTGTCTAAGGAAGAACTTTCTGTTCTGTCTAAAGGAGGGAATTTTGCAATAACTCCATCCAAGATTCCTGTGGAGGACATTATTGCTAATATAGAGGCAGGAATTCGTCAGTTACCATCATATTCTGCTGATGAAATTAGAATGGAAACCTCCAGGATATTACGCAAAGCTAAGCCACCCAGCAGCAATCTGTCTCAAGGGGAAAGGAAGGCATTGCGGGAGATCAATGCAGACAAGAATGTTATTATAGTTGCCGCTGACAAGGGAAATGTTACTGTTTTAATGAATACTGAGGATTATCACAAGAAGATCAGTGATCTCCTGGAACCCAGCACATACAAGAAGTTGAAAAAGGATCCCACAACGAATGTGCTGAATGCCACCAAGCGTCTGATAAAACAGTCTTCAATTCCTACAGAAGTTAAAAAGTATCTTTGTGACACGGAGGCTTATCCTCCGAGATTATATGGATTACCAAAGATACATAAACCTGATGTTCCTTTGAGACCAATAGTCAGCGCAATTGGAGCTCCTACCCAAGAACTAGCCAGACACCTTGCCTCTTTGTTACAACCTCACATAGGCAAAACTGAGAGTCATATTAAAAACTCTCTACACTTCATTGAGAAATTGAGGGAAATTACTGTCGGTCCTAATGACATACTTGTCAGTTTTGATATAGTGTCTTTGTTCACGATGGTTCCAGTTGATGAAGCTCTCTCCCATATAGCCAATATGTTCCCTACTGATATAGTAGCCTTGTTCCAACACTGTCTATCCTCAACCTATTTTCAGTATAATGGTGAATTTTATGAACAGATCGATGGGGTAGCCATGGGAAGTCCCCTAAGTCCCGCAATTGCGAATTTATTCATGGAATATTTTGAACATCAAGCATTGCAGTCGGCCAAAAAAAGCCCCTCGAAGTGGTATCGGTATGTGGATGATACCTTTGTAATATGGAATCATGAGGAAGAAGACTTGAATGATTTTCTGGTACACTTAAATAGCATCAACCCAAAGATTAAATTTACTATGGAGAAGGAGAAGAATGGACAACTTAACTTCTTGGATGTATCAGTTATCAAACGGGCGGATGGGACCTTAGGCCATAAGGTCTACAGGAAAGGTACACATACCGATCGCTACCTCCATAAGAACTCAAACCACCACCCTAGGCAAAAGAGGGGGGTTATAAAAACACTAGTGGATAGGGCCAATAATATTTGTGAACCAGGCTACTTACAAGAAGAACTAAATCATTTACGAATGGCCTTTGCGAAAAATGGTTATACAAAAAACGAGATTAATCGAGCACTTCACCCAAATAGAAAAATGCCTAAAAATAGGAGACAGCAACGACCATCAGCTGGAAAAGTATTTCTTCCGTTCATCCATAATATCACGGATCGCATTGGAAAAGTACTAGCCAAGTTTCAGGTAGAGACCATTTTTAGACCTACTAAGAAAATTAGTGAATGCCTAAGATCAACAAAAGATGCTCGTCACCCCCTAGCCACCCCAGGGGTATATAAAATTCCGTGTAGTTGCGGCAGGGTTTACATAGGAACTACCAAAAGAAGCATCAATACACGGTTGACGGAGCACAAAAGAAACTGTCGCTTGGGACATATCGACAAATCGGCAGTAGCGGAACATGTTTTTAAGGATGGAGATCACGACATAAAATTTGATGAAACAAGCGTGCTAGCGAGGACGTCGCACTATTATACACGTATGTATAGAGAGGCAATTGAAATCCACAAACATCAATACAATTTTAATCGTAAAGAAGAAGGATTAGAATTGGATAAGATATGGCGGTCGACGTTGCATCAATCACGTGACAATCGATTGCCTGCAATCGAGAGAACAGACGATAGCCAGAGATAGCTGCACATCGACGCCATGTGACGTGTGGTGGCGCCCCCTACGATCTCTATATAAGCGGCGGCCCCAGCTCCTAGCAGCCAGTCGTCGACTCACCTCGGAAGATGTTCTCCGTAGTTGAGAACGAAACGTCAGGGAGAAGAAGTTCTACAGATCGACCACGGCAACTTAGCCCGGAAGAGTTTACTGATAAAGACGCCGGCCGTGAAAGCCTACATGGAATGATTCGACGCCTCTACGGGGAGGAAATGTCAACTAGGGTACGACGACTGGAGAACCTACGCAAGAAGAAAGGTCAACAACTTTGCTCACTCACTTTTCTGCTACGCTGCCGTGATACCGGTATAGTTCCCAAGTTTTTAAAAGTGAGAAGAATGTTTCATTCGCCACAAGCTAACCGTATTTATTCTCGTATGGAACTGGCATTACTACGTGAGCGGATACATCAGACACGACGAGGACTGGCGGTATGTGATGGCCAACTGCTAAATCTTCATTTACTTATTAGCAATACTATGCAGTTTTGTCACTGGAACAAAGTGGACAGTTTAACATTTAGATCTATGGAGATTAGTGCAGAAGTGTCTTCCAATAGGCAGAAGGACAAGTTTGATCGTCTACAAGAGGGTCGACAGGAAACAGCGATTCCAAACAATTCCCAAACGGTTATTAATTTATCGGAAAAAGAATTGTCTAAGGAAGAACTTTCTGTTCTGTCTAAAGGAGGGAATTTTGCAATAACTCCATCCAAGATTCCTGTGGAGGACATTATTGCTAATATAGAGGCAGGAATTCGTCAGTTACCATCATATTCTGCTGATGAAATTAGAATGGAAACCTCCAGGATATTACGCAAAGCTAAGCCACCCAGCAGCAATCTGTCTCAAGGGGAAAGGAAGGCATTGCGGGAGATCAATGCAGACAAGAATGTTATTATAGTTGCCGCTGACAAGGGAAATGTTACTGTTTTAATGAATACTGAGGATTATCACAAGAAGATCAGTGATCTCCTGGAACCCAGCACATACAAGAAGTTGAAAAAGGATCCCACAACGAATGTGCTGAATGCCACCAAGCGTCTGATAAAACAGTCTTCAATTCCTACAGAAGTTAAAAAGTATCTTTGTGACACGGAGGCTTATCCTCCGAGATTATATGGATTACCAAAGATACATAAACCTGATGTTCCTTTGAGACCAATAGTCAGCGCAATTGGAGCTCCTACCCAAGAACTAGCCAGACACCTTGCCTCTTTGTTACAACCTCACATAGGCAAAACTGAGAGTCATATTAAAAACTCTCTACACTTCATTGAGAAATTGAGGGAAATTACTGTCGGTCCTAATGACATACTTGTCAGTTTTGATATAGTGTCTATGTTCACGATGGTTCCAGTTGATGAAGCTCTCTCCCATATAGCCAATATGTTCCCTACTGATATAGTAGCCTTGTTCCAACACTGTCTATCCTCAACCTATTTTCAGTATAATGGTGAATTTTATGAACAGATCGATGGGGTAGCCATGGGAAGTCCCCTAAGTCCCGCAATTGCGAATTTATTCATGGAATATTTTGAACATCAAGCATTGCAGTCGGCCAAAAAAAGCCCCTCGAAGTGGTATCGGTATGTGGATGATACCTTTGTAATATGGAATCATAAGGAAGAAGACTTGAATGTTTTTCTGGTACACTTAAATAGCATCAACCCAAAGATTAAATTTACTATGGAGAAGGAGAAGAATGGACAACTTAACTTCTTGGATGTATCAGTTATCAAACGGGCGGATGGGACCTTAGGCCATAAGGTCTACAGGAAAGGTACACATACCGATCGCTACCTCCATAAGAACTCAAACCACCACCCTAGGCAAAAGAGGGGGGTTATAAAAACACTAGTGGATAGGGCCAATAATATTTGTGAACCAGGCTACTTACAAGAAGAACTAAATCATTTACGAATGGCCTTTGCGAAAAATGGTTATACAAAAAACGAGATTAATCGAGCACTTCACCCAAATAGAAAAATGCCTAAAAATAGGAGACAGCAACGACCATCAGCTGGAAAAGTATTTCTTCCGTTCATCCTTAATATCACGGATCGCATTGGAAAAGTACTAGCCAAGTTTCAGGTAGAGACCATTTTTAGACCTACTAAGAAAATTAGTGAATGCCTAAGATCAACAAAAGATGCTCGTCACCCCCTAGCCACCCCAGGGGTATATAAAATTCCGTGTAGTTGCGGCAGGGTTTACATAGGAACTACCAAAAGAAGCATCAATACACGGTTGACGGAGCACAAAAGAAACTGTCGCTTGGGACATATCGACAAATCGGCAGTAGCGGAACATGTTTTTAAGGATGGAGATCACGACATAAAATTTGATGAAACAAGCGTGCTAGCGAGGACGTCGCACTATTATACACGTATGTATAGAGAGGCAATTGAAATCCACAAACATCAATACAATTTTAATCGTAAAGAAGAAGGAGTAAAATTGGATAAGATATGGCGGTCGACGTTGCATCAATCACGTGACAATCGATTGCCTGCAATCGAGAGAACAGACGATAGCCAGAGATAGCTGCACATCGACGCCATGTGACGTGTGGTGGCGCCCCCTACGATCTCTATATAAGCGGCGGCCCCAGCTCCTAGCAGCCAGTCGTCGACTCACCTCGGAAGATGTTCTCCGTAGTTGAGAACGAAACGTCAGGGAGAAGAAGTTCTACAGATCGACCACGGCAACTTAGCCCGGAAGAGTTTACTGATAATTACCGAAGTTGGTTTAAAAAAACTATCTGGCTGTGTTTTCATCTGACCAATCAGGGTCTCAATGTTAACCTTAAGCTCCGCCTACAAAAATTCTGTCCATCCAATGAGAAACGTTATACTTTTCGTGGTGGGGCAATGTTTTTAAGGTTTGCAACGTAACAGAGACGCGAAAAAGTCTCACGCTAAAACTTGCAGCTGGTGTGGTCCTTTTAGTGTTATCGTAAGATCTATACTGTTCTTCTGGAGGGCTCTAGCTTTTAACATGGGCTGTGGGGTGGTCCTAGCGGTTAGTGGCGACGTGGGTGTCCGTCCCTTAGCGTAGGGCCTTCTAGCTTAACAAGGTTCTGCTCTCGGCTTCTGTTCTCGTTTCTCCCCTCGGAACTGCGTCTGTCTCATGGTGGGAAGGTATGACATGCATTTAGGCATTCTTGTGTTAGTCTGTGATATTCCATTTGCTCACTCGTTACTCGTATTACTTTGGTTAATTTAATGTCACGACTTATTCGGAGCTATGTGACATACTATTGGATTTGCTTATCATGTCAGGGTTTTCGTGGAAGGTGTTGGATTTGCCTGACACCTTACAACTTGTGTTACACATTAGATATGAGTAATGCTGGGATGGGATGTTTTGTGTCTACCCTCACTGTGGATAGTTAGCTTCCTTTACGGGGAAGGAGTTGTGGTTAGCACTTGTGTTACACATTAGATACGAGTAATGCCGGGATGGGATGTTTTGTGTCTACCCTCCCTGTGGATAGTTAGCTTCCTTTTGTGAGGAGGAGTTGTGGATAGAATCTGCGATGCACACTAGAGAGGAGTAATTCAGGGTTGGTATGTTTTGTGTCTCTCTGTGGATAGTTGGCTTCCTTTTCTGAGAAGGAGTTGTGGGTAGCACTTGCGATTAACCACGAATTCCTTCGCCATTCAATCTAAAGCCTTCCCTCTCCCCACATACAAGCAAATACAAACTAAATATTATCATTTTAAAAGTAACAGTTTCCCAAGAAAAGTCTTTCATTCTACAGTTTCATTAAGTGCTCAAGTTGGTTATAATGTGGGGGAAGGGGCAACAGACTGTAGTGGGTGGAGAGCGGCGGTATGAGCTAATCGCTGAATGCACTCAGACGAAATTGTCTAAGAAAGGTTGGAAACCGCTGACCTACAACATAGTAGATGTACCAGGAATGGTCGTCCGTCAACAGACTGCGTAGTGGCATAGTTACCAGAGCGCCACCTGTGACTGTCGTTTAATAGGGAATGCTTGTAGCCGGACGGATCAGTGTGGTGCGATGCCGTGGAGACGCACTTCCACTTTCTAAAGTCAACGGAGTGACTTTTTAAGGAGTCAAATTGTAGCCATCCCTGTGGTGGGATGGTCCTTTTTGAGAATTACCACACAAGTTGGACGTACTGCGTCAGTTGTACAATAATGGTCATTTGAAAATTCCCAAACCCGGAGGCGAGGTTCTGGACGTCCATGCAGGACAGACGCCCGCAGGATCGTCACACTGCAAGGACAGGAATGGCGGATGGTACAGTTACCGCAGGGTTCTGAGCCCAGAAGTTTCAACAGGAACTTCTGTGAACTGGTTATTAGCAGTGGGACTAAAGACCTGTTTCCACTCACGCCACATCATCGACGTCTACAGATCGACTGATGCGGTCAGAGGATCACTTGGAAGGCGGAATGGAGGGCGATGTTCCTTAGAGTGTATTCAGGCAAGACACCCAGTCCTTTCTCCGAGGCCTTAGTGTATGGGATGCGATAAGCTACAACCGTCGTTCGCCTTTGGAGGGGACCCTAATGGGAACTCGGTATATGCAGAATGTTGTTAAGCCCGTTCCTCTGCCATTATTGATACAGGAAGGTGATATGATGTTCCAAAGCATAATGCTCGCCCACATACCGTCCGTGAAACTCAACGTGTTCTGCAAGACGTGCAGCAACTTTCTTGGCCAGCACAGTCTCTGGACTTCTCTAATCGAGGACGTGTGGCATATGATGGGACGAGAAGTGACTCGCACGACATGTCAACCAACAACTCTTTCAGAAATACGTGAACAGGTAGAGCAGGCGTGGCATAACGTATCCCACGACAGTATTCGCCAGCTGTACGACCGACTCGATGCCAGAGTCAGCGCCTGCATTGCCACCTGTGGAAGGTAAACCTTATATTAACATGGGTGTTTCAGCATGGGTCGATACCTGGCACGTCATAACCGCTCGTTCTATTGGTCTGTAAAACTAATCATTTCATGTACTCCATACGCACTGTTGCAACAATAAATCTCGAGCGAATTGGAAACCTCTAAAGCGGCGAACTAATTTTTTTTTTTTTTTTCTGACAGTGTATTATACAGGGTGAACCAACATTGGTGCACTAAGGAAAGCAATTTGATAGCACTGTAATCATATGTACTACAGGTTTCTTCATTCAGTGCTGCATATCTGAGCTGCCCCAGTTACTGCAGCTCATGCAGTTTTGCATTAGAATAATTGAGTTCATGAGTAATTCTTTAATTTGCTAATTTTAGATTGTGTGGTGCGATGCCTCGCTTGTTAATTGTTGTACAACAATTACAGCCGGTGTTAGTACTAAACAGCTGACCGGTTTTTGTATAACACAGAGAGTATATTTTTTCATTGTTCAATTTTTTAAGACTTTTTTGTGGTGTCACCGCCAGACACCACACTTGCTAGGTGGTAGCCTTTAAATCGGCCGCGGTCCGTTAGTATACGTCGGACCCGCGTGTCGCCACTGTCAGTGATTGCAGACCGAGTACCGCCACACGGCAGGTCTAGAGAGACTCCCTAGCACTCGCCCCAGTTGTACAGCCGACTTCGCTAGCGATGGTTCACTGTCTACATCCGTTCTCATTAGCCGAATCGACAGTTTAGCATAGTCTTCAGCTACGTCATTTGCTACGACCTAGCAAGGCGCCATATTCAGTTATTATAATCTGAACACATAATATTGTGAATCATGTACCGTCAAGAGCGACGTTCATATTAATGGATTAAAGTTAAGTATCAAACTAATTCCGTCAGCTTTCTGAATTCTAATTCCTTGTCATATTCCAGACCTCACGTCAGTATAGTTCTTTCCTCCTCACGCCAGCCTGCGTGAGCTAAAACGCGTGCATTTCGGCCCCCACTAGTAACATGGTGTTGGCTCTTCTGCCAACACAACATTTTTTGCGTCTAAACGTTTACTCTTTCTCTTTCATGCACTATCCCACTCCACGTTTTGCAGTCCATTGTCGGCATTGCTTCCCTTTTCTTCTTGTTATAGTCCCCACCCATTCCATCCCTCCGTTTTCTCGTTTCATCCATTTTTCTTCATTCTACAGCTATGCACATCAGATGGTTAGATCGTCTAAGTGTATTGGTTTGCTCTACTTTATCAGTAACTATCTGAGTACCCGGCGTTGCCAGAGTAAGTGTTTACTCATTTAGCGTATCTCCACCTTCCCCCTCCCTTGTGCACCTCCACTGCCCTCCTCTCTGTCCATCCCCTTCTGTCCTCTCTCACTGTCCACCTCTTTCACCCCTCACTCCCTGTCCATCTGCTTCTCTCCCTCTGTCCATCTGCTTCTTCCACTTCGGTCCATACCCTACTCCGCTCTCTCTGTCCATCCACTCTTCACCTTCTCTGTTTATTTCCTCCTCCCTGTCGATCTGCCAATCTCCCCCTCCACCCTCTCTCTTCCCATCTCTCTTTCCTTCCACCATTCATTTCCTCCTGCCCCACTCTCTCTCCATCTCCTCCTCTCCGCTTTCCGTGTCCATCTCCATCTGCTCCTCACATTATCCATTCCTCGTCTGTCATACCTCTGTCTAAGCCCTCCTTTCCCCTCTCTGTCTGTAACTTCCTACTTCCTAATCGGCCTACTGGATTGCGACATAACTGACTTTGATCGCATATGTGTAATGAAATTTTCGAATGAGTAAGACTATTGGTACCAAAGGAAAATAACACCGGTTAGTTGGAGGAAAGTGCACAACATTCCCTTCTGAAGGGAGACTCTATTCTAAACTTAAGCTGTTACTGATGATAATTTTGAAATTGGTGGAATATAGTGCAATCGCTCACGATGCGCCCAGGGAGGGAAAAGAGTACGACGTAATATTTACTACAAAAATCACTGATAATACAAATAAAACACTGATTAACTATAAAAGGGGATACTTAAACGGTCGCCAGCCCGCTAGGGAAATGAATCTCCAGAAACTTAAGAAAGGTAATGGCAAAGAAATTTTTAAAGAAAAGTTAAATGGAATTCCTGGTCAAATAAATGACTGGCTTACCTTTAACTTTGTGACGAAAAAAAGACTCTCGGTAACCTCTGTGAAACATAATGCAAAATTTAGAAAAAGGCAAGGAATTGACTTTTAATTACTAAAATATTGAGCAACTTATTTTACTTTTAATGCAACAACAATAAAATACATACCAAGCCAGCAGAAGTCACTCGCTAAACTAAACACAGAATAAATTTAATTGCGCACTCTTAATCTGTGCTGTATCTTTAGTTATTCGTTTTGCCGTGAAATTTTATGTAAATGAAGTTAATACTAAAATTTGCAAATTAGTTTAATCTCTATTATGCAATACAAGAATGAATAGTTATTGAGGCAGAAAATTTAGACTGAAACTGTTCACTAGCAAACACACAAAACTGGCAGCAAATAGTTAATCAATTTTCATATTCTTAGAACACTCGGTGATTGCATGGAAAGGAAGAGGGACGCTGCCTGGTAATAACATCTGAAGACAATGAAAACACCGGTGCCCTACAAGTTTTAACTATTGTTATTCAAGTTAGTCATTCTTCGTCAAAGAAATGTAACTGGGTGAAGGCTCTACATTTCTGTATCTGTCAGCTAACAGGCTTACGATGTTGCAGCTGTGCGGACGACGGAGAATGTAGCCGTCGACAATGCTGCTGCTGGTGGTTGAGAACCCCGAGTCCTCTTCAGAACCACAGACAAATACGGGACAGTCCGCAGCTAGTATTGGAGCTTCCTCCACCTGTCCACTAATACCGTCCTCTCAATACTCGCGGGTTAAAGAATCAGGCGCGAGCACAGCTGCACACCGCATCTGCGGGAGCGCCCAGCAAACACTTCCGCACTCTTCCACGACTCGACCTGCTCTGCTTCCTCTCTGCTCGCAACGCGACAGACTCTCTATTCGCAAAGAACAACAACGGCACAGCTACCACCATTTCGTTGTTGCTAACGATACATTAAATAAAGTTCCGTTGACTATTACCCAGCAATTTACAATATTTTCATTATAATTACAATCAATTATTTACAGTTAGAAATAAATACACTATTACTTCGATTACTTATTAAATATACAGTAAAAGTTATCATCGGATATTAAACGGCGAAAATCTTTGGATGGTGCAGAAAGTACTTTATCTGTATTTTCGGTGTTCCAGATCTCCGCGTCCCCCACTTTTCTCTCCGCATTATCACCCAATACCAGTAGCAGGATTGTGGCTCTTACCCCTCCCAGTATATCTTTCCAGATCATATCTAGTATGAGTATCAAACTTGGTTGAAATCCTTCCAGGGTTTTGAGATGCGATTTTTACTTGCGGCTTTGTTCATGTACGCACATAAAATATATTTCAGATATATTTAACATATTTCACACACTTCATACATTCAGCGACATATGTGGATACTGTCGGCAAAATGTGTAGCTAACAGAGTTAGTAGTAAGGAAGTAATAGATGAATACGTCATCTATGACGCGGTAGTTTTCCACCTGTTAGTATTTGACATCATATCTCCTGAACAGTGTGTCGTACACTTATATATTTTTATAGGTACAGTCAGCTACATAAGCAAATAGTGTCTGCGTAATTTGTTACAAATAGAGTTAGTAGCAGGGAAGTAATAAATTTAAACGTCATGCAACGTGCGGCAGTTTCTCATACATTATCAGTATTTATCACGTAGAACCGCACGACCGCTACGGTCGCAGATTCGAATCCTGCCTCGGGCATGGATGTGTGTGATGTCCTTAGGTTAGTTAGGCTTAAGTAGTTCTAAGTTCTAGGGGACTTATGACCACAGCAGTTGAGTCCCATAGTGCTCAGAGCCATTTGAACCATTTTTGTTTATCACGTCATATCTACTGAACTACGTGTTGCTCAAAAACAAAAAAAATTGCTTCAAATCGCTCTAAGCACTATGGGACTTAACAACTGAGGTCATCAGCCCCCTAGACTTAGAACTACTTAAGCCTAACTAACGTAAGGACATCGCACACATCCACGCCCGAAAAAGGATCCGAACCTCCCACCAAAGCCTACGTGTTGTGCAATGCAATAATTTTGAAGATACATTCAGTGATGTAAGTGAATAGGGGCTGAAAAATGCGGCGTGAATACAGTTAGTACAGTAAAGAAGTAATAAATTAAAATTTCATGCTTCATGCGGTAGTTTTACTGCATGAAAAGCGAAAATGCAGTAAGCATTAATGTTTGTGGTTTTTTTTAACGACAACAAGTTTCATAACAGTTTTAAATTACGTATAACATCTGTTGTCACTAAGTGCGCTCATTCTCAAATACTGGACAAATAAAATCTGCGAATTTTCGCGTCGTGAGCCACACTACCTTCTCATCTTCACTCCCACCCATTTGATACGTACGTCGTTCTTACCCCCACAGTGATCCTCTCCAGACTGTAAGTCATACGTGTATCAGATTTGGTTGGTATCAGTTCAGAGATGTAAGACGAGATTCGACACATACAGAAGTACATACGTACACTGAAGAGCCAAAGACACTAGTACACCTACCTAAAATGATGAAAATAGTAACACAATTTGGTAATTACATGTGTCACAAGTTGCTCGCTCTACCTCAGGCGTACTGTCCTAAACTAATGTAATGGGCATGAAAGTTGTAAGCGTGATTGTTCGCACAAATAGACAGGGCCAATGGCATAGGTTATTCCAGAAGCTCTTTTCAAATCAATACACAACATAAAAATGGATGTATGTATTTATGTACTCGTATGTACAATGAAGCGCCAAAGAAACTGGTATAAGTATGCTTATAGAGATATAAAGATAAGTAAACAGGCAGAATACGGCGTTGTGGTCGGCAACGCCTACATAAGGCAGCTAGTGCCTGGCGCTGTTGTTAGATCGGTTACCGCTGCTACAATGGCAGGTTAGCAATATTTAGGTGAGTTTGAACATGGTGTTATAGTCGGTGCACGAGCGATGGGACACAGCATCTCCGAGGTAGCGATGAAACGGGGACTTTCCCTTACGACCATTTCACGAATGTACTGTGAATATCAGGAATCGTGTAAACCAACAAACCTCCGACATCACTGCGGTCGGAATAATATCCTGCGAGAACGGGACCAACGACGACTCAAGAGAATCGTTCAACGTCACAGAAGTGCAGCCCTTCCGCAAACTGCTGCAGATTTCAGTGCTGGGCCATCATCAATTTTCAGCGTGCGAACCATTGAAACATCATCGACATAGGCTTTCGGAACCGGAGACCCATTCGTGTACCCTAGATGACTGCACGACACAAAACTTTATGCCTCGCGTGGGCCCCTCAACACCGACAGTCGACTGTTGATGACAAAACATTTGCCTGGTCGGTCGAGTCTCGTTTCAGATTGTATCGAGCGGATGAACACAAGCACGCAGAAGTGTCCCAACACGATGTGACATGGACTCGACTAATGTCTGAAGTAGTGCTGGAGGGAAGTGACACTATGAATGCTGCAGGGCTGTCCATAAATCCGCAAGAGTACGAGGAGTGAAGATCTCTTCTGAACAGCTCGTTAGAATTCATCCCAGACATGCTCACTAATGTTCATGTCTGGAGCGTTTGGAGGCCAGCGGAAGTGTTTAAACTCAGAAGAGTGTTCCTGGAGCCACTCCGTAGCAATCATCGACGTGTGGAGTGCCGCTTGTCCTGCTGCAATTGCCCATGTCCGGAGGAATGCACAAAGGACATGAACGGATGCAAGTCACCAGACAGGATGCTTGCATACGTGTCACCTGTCAGAGTCGTATCTAGACGTATCAGGGGTCCAATATCGGTCCAACTGCACACGCCGCACACCATTACAGTGCCTTCACCAGCTTGAACTGTCCCCTGGTAGAATGCAGGGTTCATGGATTCATATCTCCATACCCACACACGTTCATCCGCTCGATACAATCTGAAACGAGACTCGACCGACCAGGCAAATGTTTTGTCATCAACAGTCGACTGTCGGTGTTGAGGGGCCCACGCGAGGCATAAAGTTTTGTGTCGTGCAGTCATCTAGGGTACACGAATGGGTCTCCGGTTCCGAAAGCCTATGTCGATGATGTTTCAATGGTTCGCACGCTGAAAATTGATGATGGCCCAGCACTGAAATCTGCAGCAGTTTGCGGAAGGGCTGCACTTCTGTGACGTTGAACGATTCTCTTGAGTCGTCGTTGGTCCCGTTCTCGCAGGATATTATTCCGACCGCAGTGATGTCGGAGGTTTGTTGGTTTACACGATTCCTGATATTCACAGTACACTCGTGAAATGGTCGTAAGGGAAAGTCCCCGTTTCATCGCTACCTCGGAGATGCTGTGTCCCATCGCTCGTGCACCGACTATAACACCATGTTCAAACTCACCTAAATATTGCTAACCTGCCATTGTAGCAGCGGTAACCGATCTAACAACAGCGCCAGGCACTAGCTGCCTTATGTAGGCGTTGCCGACCACAACGCCGTATTCTGCCTGTTTACATATCTTTATATCTCTATAAGCATGCTTATACCAGTTTCTTTGGCGCTTCAGTGTACATACGAGTACATAAATACATACATCCATTTTTATGTTGTGTATTGATTTGAAAAGAGCTTCTGGAATAACCTATGCCATTGGCCCTGTCTATTTGTGCGAACAATCACGCTTACAACTTTCATGCCCATTACATTAGTTTAGGACAGTACGCCTGAGGTAGAGCGAGCAACTTGTGACACATGTAATTACCAAATTGTGTTACTATTTTCATCATCATCATAATTGGCTAAATCAATATAAATATGAAAAAATATGGAAAGGGAAATGATATAATTGAAATTTTAACACCTTTCACGAGTGGCAGTGCTGGTTTGAATGACAGACGACCAAAGCTGTGAATCACGCATATAGCAGTTTACTTGTTGCCTGCATGATACAACATGACATGCTATGTGACCCCTTTCGCAGTTACTTGTTGACCATCGTTTTGTTTCACAAAAAGCAATAGAAATGTTGAGATAGCTACTGTATTGTTGCGTGGATCAAATTTAGGAAAAAAAATAGATGTACACCCAGAATAGAACTAGCCAACTCGAGTATTCCAAAGCAAAACTCTAGTCACTTCACAGCTACATGATATTAGATGAAGATTACAAAGATCTCAAATTGTCTTCCTTTTATTTCCAATTTTAGTGAAAATATACACGGAAAAAGACTTTGTTAGAGCATTTTTGTATTGGTAGTTTGTAAGAATCTTAGTTTAGCGTCCTAGTCCATGAATTTCGGTTCACATGACATAATACCCTGCATAATACGTCTTCTTGCTAAATAGGCTACCGCATTCATTTTCCATCTCCCACATGGTTCCTTCATTCCTGTCTCTCCTCACTCACACTGAACAACTCAACACAACCTGTATAATTCGCAGTCTCGATTCCAACAATCCTCTCTCTTTTCTAATTTCTAATCCTGCTATGCTATAGCCACTCATTCAAGCAGCGTCACATCACTCACATCATGTCCTCTCCCAACCAAATTCCAAACGTCTCTCTCTGCTAGATAATGAAATCTGCCATGGCATTTAAAATCCTTGCAAATATGACTTCTCGTCACCTATCGCATCGAATTACGGCTACATCATTTCCATATCCCTCCCCTACATTTGCTTACCCCTTCTCCCTTTCACATTCAGATCCTACCCACACCCCAACATACTCCTCCTCCCTTCCTGCCTTCCCAATTTACACTACCGGTAGTCATTCTTAGATTCTGCCCTTTAGACCGCTACCCATATATCCATATCCTCGTGCCCTATTAAGCACCTAACGTTTTTCCCCTCAAATTACGCAGTAGTTAGACACTGGACTCGCATTCGGGAGGACGACGGTTCAATGCCGCGTTCTGCCATCCTGATTTAGGTTTTCCGTGATTTCCCTAAATCGCTCCAGGCAAATTCCGGGATGGTTCCTTTCAAAGGGCACAGCCGACTTCCTTCCCCGTCCTTCCCTAATCCGATGAGACCGATGACTTCGCTGTCTGGTCTCCTTCCCCAATAAAACAACAACAACAACCCTCAAATTACGGGAACATTTATTCTCAGTGCAAATCTTTCAACTCTAGGTGAAAGTGCACTCCTCCATTTTCAAATCTGCGCTTCTACAACGTGTTTCAAACATATTCTAATTGTTTTTATTTTTACCGTTTAGTTCTGTCCTGTTTCAATTTAAGGACAGTAGAAAACCGAGCTTATTTTACATGAAAACATTCATAAAATTTATGTTCTTATGAATTTAAACAGTACACTCTTAGACAAAAAAACAACGCATAACGAAAGAGTTATCCGAATGGGACAGAAATCGGTATATTTGATGTACATTTTCAGACAAACAAACGATTATAATTTAAGAGAAGTTGGATGATTTCTCATAGAGAAAGAGCTCCACAAATTAAGCAACGCCCTTATGCAAGCAGTTACTGGACATTGATTGAAAGAGTTGTGGAATGTCCTGTTGAGGGATATCGGGCCAAATTGTGTCCCACTGGCACGTTAGACCGTTGACATCCGAAGCTGGTTGAATGGCCCCACCCACAGTGCTCCAAATGTTCGCCATTGGGAAGAGATCCAGTGTCTTTGCCGGCCAAAACAAGGTTTGGCAGGCACGCAGACAAGCAGCAGAACCTCTTGCCGTATACGGGCGGGCACTATCTTGCTGAAGTGTAATCTCAGAATGGGTTGCCACGAGGGGTAACGAAACTGGATGCAGAATATCGTCGAAGTACCTCTGTGCTCTAATGGTGCTGCAGATGACAAGATTTACATAAACCAAAATGTAACAGCATGACAGCGTTTACTGTATAATGAGGATACATTGATTTCGTTGTTGTTACCAGAGTATCGATGACTCATTTTCCTAATTATCGTTACTTTACATATACTTGTGGACATTTGGTGGTAAGTCAAAGTTTTATTTCAATTTATTTTTATATTATTCCACTGAGGTTCTTTAATGTTTATGATATTTTAATGATAATTGTAAATTCTTGGGATAAGTAATGCCTCACATCTAATGTTGTACATAATATTAAAAATAGCAACACATCGAAGGGCAGTAATATTTTATATCTTAATATTGTTCGATTGTAACTTCTTTTAGTAGTTAACGGCCACGTTAACTTTGAATATAATACTGACAGTAATAATTTTCAACGGATAATAACAATTTAGTTTCCTGATCGGTAGTAGTAACATATCCACCTTGATGATGGCACCTACATTAGGCCTACTGGAGCGCCAAAAATTATAACCCAATACTGACGTATATTTGATGATTACAGGTGGCGTCCCCGCTAAAAACCTTTGTTTCATGGTTGTCACACACAGGGCCCTATATGGGGCATATTCTTATACGTTAATAGCTTATTTTCTTTCTTTTTACTCAATTCTAAGTTTTATATTATGGTCTGACAAAGCTTATTTGTGTTTTAGATATCAATATGGTCTGGACGTATGTATTGCACACAAATAATTGTATTTAGACTTTATTTAACTTCTTTTTAAGGTCATTGACTGACAATGATGAAGTGCTTCAGAAGGTGGGTGGAGTTTCCACTGTTTAAACAATGCAAACTGGATGTCATGCAGCGGTGGTTATGTGCCTCCTCTTGTGGTGCCAGCTCTTCGTCAGCCTCAGCAGATTCCCATGGGTATAGCTGTCTTCCTTTTACGTATTTAGTGACGTGCTATGTTTATTTTGTGCCTGTAGCTTGCATTCCTCTAAGTACATTCATGTTACTCTCTTCACAGAGTAAGTGGTGTGATGATGAGCAGAATAGTGCTCGAAATCAGTCATCAGTTTACTTTATGCGGTTGCGACTGTTGCTCTCAAAAGAAATGGCACCGGAGACTATCACTCTTGGTTGTCAGGCCGTATGGAGGGCGAAAGACAGACGCATTTTCGCTGTTCTCTGGGGCTCAGTTCGAAGTGGGAACCGTCACCGAAGACAGTTCTACTACAGTCAACGAGATTCAAGGGCGAATCTGCCCGACACCATTGCAAACGAACTTGGTAGTGTACAGAAGTCAATGATAATGAGTTCAGATTCCTTTCCGTGAGTCGCCTATTACTGGCCCTTGTGGTCACTGGAGCAGGAATTGCACGTCGGATCGATGATAAGGATGGATCCGTGGCTCTCTGACTGTTCCTCGGTTGTCTTGTTCTGTCGGCTCTCTAGGTCGACGGCTTCATTGTAAACTCTGCTTTCTGCCATGGTTCACCATTCCTGCCAAAACTGCCGAATAGTGGCGTCGCTCCTATTCAGATGTCGAGCGACTCACCGATTACTGTAAGCGGCTTCTTTGAGCCAAACTACACGCCCTCTCTCAAATGCTGACATCCACGTAAATTTTCCAAGTGCCTGTGTCCGACGTGTAGTTATTGTCTAACTGAGTACATCGAATGATATTCGAAGAGACTTCATGTACTAGTATTCACATGTTTCCTTTTTACCATGTTTGCCCGCTGCGTGTAGAAATTGGGCTGCACCGTCACACATTCATCCACTGTCTGCCAAAGTCCAAAATTTTACATTTACGTCGATACCTGTGTGAATATCAGTTTGTGACCAATGTGCATAACTCCCTCGTGGTACGTGGTTTACTTTGTTCTTCTTAGAGTCTATTCCTAAATATTCCACCATTTTAATTTTTTATTTTTGACTTGTGTATGTATGAACCCTCTGGGTGTTGATTGTGCTGCCGACAGTCGTCTTCCGCCCATGTGGGACGGAGCGATTGAGACAACAGTAAAGAAGGAAGTATCTGATATGTGTGTGTGTGTGTGTGTGTGTGTGTGTGTGTGTGTGACACATCACACACGTACATTAAATTTCAACTTAGGTGGCGGCCGAATTGGCCGAGCGCTTCTAGGTGCTGCAGTCTGGAACCGTACAACCACTTCGGTCGCAGGTTCGAATCCTGCCTCGGGCATGGATGTGTGTGATGTCCTTAGGTTAGTTAGGTTTAAGTAGTTCTAAGTTCTAGGGGACTAATAACCTCAGAAGTTAAGCCCATAGTGCTCAGAGCCTTTCAACTTAGGTCTGGAACAATGGGCAACATACACCTAGAAGTGAACTGCAATAATGTCAATGTCCCAGTCCCGAGCACAGTTAGTTTTTGGAAGTTTTCCATCGTTTATCAACGTAGTGCTGCGGCTGTAAGTGTCCTCTCAAGTATAGCTCAGCTTCGAATTCCTCTTCCACAACCTCAGACTGCCGGAGGACTCGGCTGTTAGGAACCACAACCTTTTAATAGGCCAGACTTAAATCATCCTTCTCTATTTCTTATAGGAGAGAGTGAGAAGTATTGCATAAAAGACTTTGTGCCACGTCCACCATTCAATATCAAGTCCAAAAATAGAATATTAGTAGAGATAACATAGCGATTGCATCATTCAATCACTTTTCACACCTACAAAACCTTGATCCAATCTCTTGCTCTCCCACAACACTGTCACCTACATCCAGTTACCAAAACCAAAACCTGTTCATCGTATTTCTCTCCATCACCACCCACACTGGACATACGTCTGCGTCACTACCATGTAGCAAACTGAACTGCAACAATGCTGGGCAGCCTTGCTGTTTCCCTGGAAGTTATTGATGTCTAACACACTGCCGAGCCAGCACCCACACACGTCTTATCACACATTTTCGTATCCTCCTTATCGCTACCAATGCTGTTTCCTCTGCTAGCACCCACCAAACTTTTAGTCGCACCCAGACATAATCGTTCCTGTCAGATCCTAACGATTCTACTGTATCCGTTCGCGTTAGAGTTGCTATTCTTCCCTTCCAATTCCATAACTCTGTCTGACCCCCATCACGAATACCCCTGTCCGACGTCGCATGTCTCTTGCCGTCCACAACCACACAATACACATCCTCAGCAGCGGGCGATATCTAGGTGATACTTCTTTAGTATGGTCCTGCAGAGAAGAAGATCTGTCTCGGTTTTTAAGGGGAACCAGCCCACACTCGCCGAGGTAGGTGGAAAACCATTCACAGGCTGGTTGGCACACCGGACCTCGACACTAATCAGCCGGGTAGATTCGTGCTGGGGATCGGCACGCCTTCCCTCTCGGGAAGCAGCGCGTGGCAGGCGGGTTTCATGGAATATTAATTCACTTTATTACATTAATGAATACAAAATTTACTTAACTTTGACACGCTATTTTGACACAGGAGTGCTGGATAATTTACGGCTGTCACTGACTGATGTCACTTGATGCACTAATTAACAAACTGTTCTCTTCATGGAGAATGTTCAATATTGAGACATGAGACGATGACGTTCAAGAAGAAGATGTATATCCTAAATCCTAAAAAAGATGTTGGAATGTGGAATGCTGGTAACTGGGAGTGGAGACTGCGATGGTGGTGGAAATTTTAGCAACTCATTGGTCCTAAACTATGATGTCGACTCCTTCGGATGAGGTGACGAACTGGGGCAGAGAATTTCCACGCTCAGCTCTCTGTTGACCTCCAGTGTGAGGGCGCTGCTGTTCTGAGCAGAGAGCTGTGGTTCTCAGGAGCACCGCCCACACGTCGTTGGGCACTGCAGCAAGGTCTCGCTAACGTCCGTGGTACCGAAAAGTGCTGCCGACTCTCGTCTGGCACCTCTAGCTCTGGACGATACGACACCTACACCACCCAGAAAGACGCGTGCTCCCCTCGATTTGGTAAAGGATGACGTGGTTTCCCGGAAGGTTGGGACATATAGAAGGCCTAACCAGTTTGGCAAGATCGGAACACACCCATGGTGCATGAAAGGTGCTTGTAACGTGATCGCCACACTCGGCTTTGCCGGCCGCGGTGGTCTCGCGGTTCTAGGCGCTCAGTCCGGAGCCGCGCGACCGCTACGGTCGCAGGTTCGAATCCTGCCTCGGGCATGGATGTGTGTGATGTCTTTAGGTTAGGTAGGTTTAAGTAGTTCTAAGTTCTAGGGGACTGATGACCAAAGATGGTAAGTCCCATAGTGCTCAGAGCCATTTGAAGCACACTCGGCTTTTACAATGCAGTAAGTCTAAGACAGCCTAACACTGCACGTCCACAGGACTTTCTATAGATTATTCTGCAATGCAAATATTGGCCATGACAAGATTCTTCTGGGATTCGAATATAAAAGAATCCGTTTGCATGTGTTTAGTGGATGGTGTTATTAATCGTGTTTGATGAGTTCAACCCAGGTGGCAGACTTGGCAATTTGCTCTATATATTCAAACAAAAACCAAGTAAATAAGTAAATAAAAGTAAAAATGAAATAAAATAAAAAGATTAATTCTATTATGTTGAGACTCTGGGGGTCCATAGTTAGGCAGAGGAGTACATGCAGTATCACCGTTACACATGTGCATGCCTACTTCAGATGGAGTAATATGTACATGTAGTTCGAAGAATCTTCATTTAGCTGCAATCCTGATGCCTGATGGAATACTCATTACCCCAGGAAAAGATGAATAATGACATGAGACGATGATGTTCAAGAAGAAGATGTATATCCTAAATCCTAAAAAAGATGTTGGAATGTGGAATGCTGGTAACTGGGAGTGGAGACTGCGATGGTGGACGTTTTAGAGAGGATGTTGGCTGGAAAAGGATGAGGGACGTCTTTCCAGTAAGCAGCCGGTAGTTAAGGTGCAGGTGTTGCGATGGAATGGGCTGCCAACTTGGCAAAATAGAGGTAGAGTGGAGATTTTATTTCGAGTGGGATAAATAGGGTTGAGTATGGTTGGAAGAAGGTGCAGACATCGGGGACTAGTGACTGGTCTGTGAGGTGAAGGTATTGAAATTCTGAAGAACTTACACAATATTGTGCTTTTCACTTATAATTACACTGTTCAGAAGAGTTAGGGGAACACTTGTATCTACGTGCAGTATGTTAAATCTATTTTGATACAGGTAGTACCTGTGGTCTTATTACATGCCTCGACATATTCGCTTTTGAATGTAGGCAATGACTAAAATCATTCGCCACATATTGGCTGTGTTATGCATTATAGCGTCAGACGAGTCCTCTGAACGAAGTGATTACCGGTATCCTAGTATTTTATAGTAAGGTACATAGATGGTAGTTGTCATTTGTAGACGCTGTATTCAACAGAGCACATGCAATGCGACATCTTAATTTAGTGCAGGTTGCAAGGGCGATCCGTCGGATCCAAAAAGGATGGACTTCCAGTCGTGTTGCTGCAGATGCCAATGCCTCTCCATGTGCCATCCACAGGTTGTGGAAACACTACACGGAGAGAGGTCAGAAGGCGAGTTGGACAAGGTCGCCGACGCATTACAACCCCACGTGAAGTCGGATGTTTGGCCACCTTGGCGCTAAGGCGACGTATGGATATGGCCAAAGCACCGCAAAACGATCTCAGAAGTATCACTGGAGCCACTGAATCTGATCATATTGTAATGAACAGGCTACGGGAGAGGACCTTACGATTCAAGTGTTCTGTTCGAGTACCCCACTTCACATAACAACATCTTGCAGCTCGCCACCAGTTCTACCGTTCCCGTATCAACTAGCAACTTCGTCACTGGTGAAACGCGTGATCCATTGACGAGTCAAGATATCCTGTGACGCAAGGTGATGGCGGTGTTCGTGTGCAGAGACCCGAGGTGAATGGTACCTGCCAAATTTTGCCCAGGAAATCGATAGGCTTGGCCAAGGCATTGCGATACTGTGGACAGGCTTCACTGCTCACAACCGTACCGCTCCTGTCGTTGTTCGTGGTCGCCTTACCGCCAGGCAGTACATCGAACAGTTGGACCACGTGCTGGAAGCTGCATACAGTGGTGGCCGTGGATTCCTTCTAATGCCAGGACCCATATGGCGGGCATCAGCAGGCACGCCATGCGAAGCCCAGACAGTGGAGTACTGGAACGGCCGGCTGTGAGTCGTGCACGTGTGGGACATGCTTGACAGACGTGTTCACGGTCACCCTGTTCCTCCACAGACTCTCAAAGAACTCTTTGCGCTTTCATCTGAAGACCAGGAACGGGTGCCATAGGGTGCCCTTCGTAGACTTACACGGAGCATCCTACTTAGGTGTCAGGCAGTGATGAACGCTCACAGACGGCGTACAGATAATTAAAGCTATCTGAATCCAATGAAAAGCACCGAAGTTGACAAGATGAATGATCGTTTCCATTTTGTTCTCGACACCTGTCTGACATTTCATTTCTTTTTATGTACAGGATCCAGGATACAATGAAGTTTCTTGCGTACTTAATTTGTGAAAGATTAAGATATTATTTGATAACACATCTAGTCGTCACGTTTTACTCAGTGGAGATTCGCAGAAGCCTAAAGTCGTGCTCCCCTAGTTGTTTTGAGCAGTGCATGTTGTTCTACCAAGGACCGACGTAATAATCTACATCTACATCTACATCTATATCCACATTTATACTCCGCAAGCCACCCAACGGTGTGTGGCGAGGGGCACTTTACGTGCCACTGTCATTACCTCCCTTTCCTGTTCCAGTCGCGTATGGTTCGCGGGAAGAACGACTGCCGGAAAGCCTCCGTGCGCGCTCTAATTTTGCATTCGTGATCTCCTCGGGAGGTATAAGTAGGGAGAAGCAATATATTCGATACCTCATCCAAAAACGCACCCTCTCGAAACCTGGACAGCAAGCTACACCGCGGTGCAGAGCGCCTCTCTTGCAGAGTCTGCCACTTGAGTTTGCTAAACATCTCTGTAACGCTATCACGCTTACCAAATAACCCTGTGACGAAACGCGCCGCTCTTCTTTGGATCTTCTCTATCTCCTCTGTCAACTCGACCTGGTACGGATCCCACACTGATGATCAATACTCAAGTATAAGTCGAACGAGTGTTTTGTAAGCCACCTCCTTTGTTGATGGACTCCCAATGAATCTCAACCTGGCACCCGCCTTACCAACAATTAATTTTATATGATCATTCCACTTCAAATCGTTCCGCACGCATACTCCCAGATATTTTACAGAAGTAACTGCTATCAGTGTTTGTTCCACTATCATATCATCATACAATAAAGGATCCTTCTTTCTATGTATTCGCAATACATTACATTTGTCTATGTTAAGGGTCAGTTGCCACTGCCTGCACCAAGTGCCTATCCGCTGCAGATCTTCCTGCATTTCGCTGCAATTTTCTAATGCTTCTCTGTATACTACAGCATCATCCGCGAAAAGCCGCATGGAACTTCCAACACTATCTATTAGGTCATTTATATATATTGCGAAAAGCAATGGTCCCATAACACTCCCCTGTGTCACGCCAGAGGTTACTTTAACGTCTGTAGACGTCTCTCCACTGAGAACAACATGCTGTGTTCTGTTTGCTAAAAACTCTTCAATCTAGCCACACAGCTGGTCTGATATTCCGTAGGCTCTTCCTTTGTTTATCAGGCGACAGTGCGGAACTGTATCGAACGCCTTCCGGAAGTCAAGGAAGATGGCATCTACCTGGGAGCCTGTATCTAATATTTTCTGGGTCTCGTGAACAAATAAAGCGCGTTTGGTCTCACACGATCGCTGTTTCCGGAATCCATGTTGATTCCTACAGAGTAGAGTCTGGGTTTCCAGAAACGACATGATACGCGAGCAAAAAACATGTTCTAAAATTCTGCAACAGATCGATGTCAGAGATATAGGTCTATAGTTTTGCGCACCTGTTCGACGACCCTTCTTTTCCAATCATTTGGAACCTTCCGTTCCTCTAGAGACTTGCGGTACACGGCTGTTAGAAGGGGGGCAAGTTCTTTCACGTACTCTGTGTAGAATCGAATTGGTATCCCGTCAGGTCCAGTGGACTTTCCTCTATTGAGTGATTCCAGTTGCTTTTCTATTCCTTGGACACTTATTTCGATGTCAGCCATTTTTTCGTTTGTGCGAGGATTTAGAGAAGGAATTGCAGTGCGGTCTTCCTCTGTGAAACAGCTTTGGAAAAAGGTGTTTAGTATTTCAGCTTTACGCGTGTCATCCTCTGTTTCAATTCCATCATCATCCCAGAGTGTCTGGATATGCTGTTTCGAGCCACTTACTGATTTAACGTAAGACCAGAACTTCCTAGGATTTTCTTTCAAGTCGGTACATAATCAGTTGACGTAATTGAAATTCCTTTTGCAAATGACACCTGTTACTGGTAGTAGGCTCTGAAGGAGGCGCACACTGCACGCAGGGTGCCGGGAATCGAATTCACGAACGATGCGGGAGAGGCGAACGTGTCTGAATGTTGCAGGAGACACGGAAATTTGATTAACTGGTGAGGGGGAGGGTGTTTCGTGTGCCTGCTCAGTTTAAAACACGTCCCGAAATTAATAACCAGTGTGGAATATTATGGAATATAGCAGCGGTAGTCAAACTTTTCTGCTCGGGAGCCAATACTGACTCTGTGATGCGGCAAATCGGTCCACGTTTGTAACGATGTTATTATTAACTGATAACCTACAGAAATTAATATGTTATGTGCCCCCAATAGACCAGCTATAGCAGATAGTCAGATGGCGGCCCTCAAGTACTGGTTCTTAAACTTCGGCTTCATTCGGAACACTTCGCTTCAACTGTCCTGTTTCAGACTGGTGCCATCCTCAGGGACCTGAAGTTATGACTCTGTAACTGCCAGATGAAATTTTGTTCTGTTGTCTGCGTCAGCGGATGATTAACTGATTAATAATAGTAACTGTACTTATATTTAAATGCAATATGAGACACGATCAACAATGTTTGACACTTAAAATGTCACTTTTGTTGTACTTATTGCTACCTGCTGCGTTGTTTTACGACAGCCTCAATTTAATTTCGTATTTCTTCCTACAAAATTAACTATATTTTAAGATCACAGTCTCTATAAAGCGCACCCACCATCTATGCTTCTTCAGTTTGAAATTAATGCCATAGAAGCTGATTGTTACTAGGCACACACGCTTGTAAGTTGTCAGCACTGGAAGGCAAACTAGAAAATTTCCTCCTATCACGTCCCCTCACTCTGTAACGCAAATCTGTCTGCCCCTGTGCACAGCTTCGACCCTCATGTGACCGGTAAAACTTCCGCGCGCTGTCTATAATTCCCTCAGTATGTTTTTGATTTGACGAATGTGTCAGATACAGTCCTGCACGTGGTAAGTATTTATCATTTACTGGTTTTGGACATAACTTACCTTTCCTCAGAAGCTCTTAAACTTTAACACCTGTTACAAATGTAAATCTATGTATGTGAAACTGATAAACAATAAATATTTAGCTTTTACTACTGTTGACCGTATTAGTCGACCACAACGTTACTGCACTTGGGGACGAGGGGGCTTCGGTCGGCTTACCCTGACTTTTAATCGTAATACTTCACAGGGACACGCTGAACCACTTGACAGCACATAATAAGGTGGTAAATGTAAGGGCGTACCTCCTATCGTCGTGTCGGACCTACTTTTGTCCGAAATTGTGCAGCAACTTGACATGGCATGGACTCGACAAGTCGTTGGAAGTTCCCTGAAATTTTGAGCCATGCTGCCTCTATAGCCGCATAATTGAAAAAGTGTCGCCGGCGCAGGATTTCGTGCACCAACTGACCTCTCGATTATGTCCCATGAATGCTCGATGGGATTATTTATGGTGGGCGATCTTGGTGCGCAAATCATTTGGTGGAATTGTCCAGAATGTTCTTCAAACCAATCGTGAAAAGTTCTGGCCCAGTGGCACTGCACGTCGTTGTCTGGGCATACGAAATCCACGAATGGCTGCAAATCGTTTCCAAACAGCCGAACATAACCATTTCCAGTGAATCATCGGTTCACTTAGATCAGAGGACGCAGTCCATTGCATGTGAACACAGCCCACACCGTCAGCTTGCACAGTGGTCCATGCCTTCGTGAGGTGTGCGCCACACTCGGTACGTGCCATCAGCTCTTTCCAACTGAACTCGGATCATCTGACCTGGCCACGGTTTTCCAGTCATCTAGGGTACAAAAAGTACGTCGGTTACTGCGTTGTCCGTGGTGAAACGTAATTCCTGAAATTCAGCATTCTCGGAATACTCTTGACACTGTGGATCTCGGAATACTGTATTCCCTAACTATTTCCGAAATGACATGTCCCGTGCGTCTAGCTCTTACCATCATTCCGGGCTCAGCCTCTGCAAATTACCGTCTTGCGGCCACAACCACGTCGGAAACCTTTTTAAATGAATCACTGGAGTACAAATGGCAACTCTACCAATCCAGGTGTACGTGACTCTGCCGCCTTAAACAGGATGGTCCATTGATCGTGACCGGGACAAATGTCTCACGAAATAAGCGTCAAACGAAAAACCTACAAAGAACGAAACTTGTCTAGCTTGAAGAGGGAAACCAGATAGCGCTATGGTTGGCCCACTAGATGGCGCTGTCGTAGGTCAAACGGATATCAACTGCGTTTTTTTTTTTTCAAACAGAAACCCCCATTTTTTATTACATATTCGTGTAGTACGTAAAGTAATATGGATGTTTTAATTGGATCACTTTTGTGATAGATGCCACTGTGGCCGGCCGCTGTGGCCGAGTGGTTCTAGGCGCTACAATCTAGAACCGCACGACCGCTACGGTCGCAGGTTCGAATCCTGCCTTGGCCATGTATGTGTGTGATATCCTTAGGTTAGTTAGGTTTCAGTAGTTCTAAGTTCAAGGGGACTGATGACCTCAGATGTTAAGTCCTATAGTGCTCAGAGCCAATCCAAGATGGCGCTGTAACAGTCACAAACATATGGCTCACAAATTTAGACGAACAGTTGGTAACAGGTAGGTTTTTTAAATTAAAATACAGAATATAGGTGCGTTTGAATATTTTATTTCGGTTGTTCCTATGTGATACATGCACCTTTATGAACTTATCATTTCTGAGAACGCATGCTTTTACAGCGTGATTACCTGTACATACCACATTAATGCAATAAATGTTCAAAATTATGTCCATCAGCCGCGCGGGATTAGCCGAGCGGTCTAGGGCGAGCAGCCATGGACTGTGCGCCTGGTCCCGGGGGGGTTCGAGTCCTCCCTCGGGCATGGGTGTGTGTGTTTGTCCTTAGGATAATTTAGGTTAAGTAGTGTACAAGCTTAGGGACTGATGACCTTACCAGTTCAGTCCCATAAGATTTCACACAGATTTCTTTGATGTCCATCAACCTCAATGCATTTGGCAATACGTGTAACGACATTCCTCTCAACAGGGAGTAGTTCGCCTTCCGTAATATTCGCACATGCATTGACAATGCGCTGACGCATGTTGTCAGGCGTTTTCGGTGGATCACGATAGCAAATATCCTTCAACTTTCCCCACAGAAAGAAATCCTGGGACGTGAGGTCCAGTGAACGTGCGGGCCATGGTATGGTGCTTCGACGACCAATCCACCTGTCATGAAATATGCTATGCAATACCGCTTCAACCACACGCGAGCTATGTGCCGGACATCCATCATGTTGGAAGTACATCGCCATTCTGTTATGCAGTGAAACATCTTGTAGGAACATCGGTAGAACATTACGTAGGAAACCAGCATACATTGCACCATTTGATTGCCATCGATAAAATGGGAGCCAATTATCCTTCCTCCCATAATACCGCACCATAACTTAACCCGCTAAGGCCGCTGATGTTCCACTTGTCGCAGCCATCGTGGTTTTTCCGTTGCCCAATAGTGCATATTATGCCGGTTTACATTACCGCTGTTGGTCAATGACGCTTCGTCGCTAAATAGAACGCGTGCGAAAAATCTGTCATCGTCACGTAATTTCTCTTGTGCCCAGTGGCAGAACTGCACACGACGTTCAAAGTCGTCGCCTTGCAATTCCTGGTGCATAGAAACATGGTACGGGTGCAATCGGTGTTGATGTAGCATTCTCAACACCGACGTTTTTGGGATTCCCTTTTCTCGCGCAATTTGTCTGCTACTGATGTGCGGATTAGCCGCGACAGGAGCTAAAACACCTACTTGGGCATCATCATTTGTTGCAGGTCGTGGTTGACGTTTCACATGTGGCGGAAAACTTCCTGTTTCCTTAAATAACTAATAACTCCGTCGAACGGTCTGGACTCTTGGATTATGTCGTCCAGGATACCGAGCAGCATACGTAGCACACGCCCGTTGGGCATTTTCATCATAATAGCCATACATCAACACGATATAGACCTTTTCCGCAATTGGTAAACGGTCCATTTTAACACGGTTAATGTATCGCTTAACAAATACCGTCCGCACTGGCGGAATGTTACGTGATACCACGTACTTATACTTTTGTGACTATTACAGTGACATCTACCACAAAGCGAAAAAAGTGGTCCAACTAAATCATTCATATTTCTTTACGTTCTACACGAATATGTAAGAAAAAATAGGGGTTCCTATTTTTAAAAAACGCAGCTGATATCCGTTTGATCCATGGCAGCGCCATCTAACGGGCCAACCATAGCGCCATCTGGTTTCCCCCTTCAAGTTAGATGAGCTTCGTTCTTTGTAGTTTTTTCGTTTGATGCTTATTTCGTGAGATATTTGGCCCGGTCACTATCAATTGACCACCCTGTATATTTCCCTATCCGACGAGTTTTATCACCTCAATGAGTACACAACTGTCATGAAAGCGCTTACAAAGCTCTTCGTTTTCCTGAGTCAGCACGGTACTTGTTTACCGTTACTTTGCCGCGTGCTTCCGACAACAGCTGCGGGAGGCTGATAGTAGTGACGTCCAGATCAAGTAGTAAATGAGTCCTTCGTTGCGTAAGATTGTTCTGCTCTTGCTGACAATGGTAAGTCATTTTTATGACACTTGTATCCTCCGGTATACAGAATAAGAGTTTTGAACTGCCGTGCGCCGGATTGACAGCAGTTAGATTCACGGGAATCGAGCGTAGGCGCTGACGGGAATAATCGCCACGGTAACATCGGCCAGTAACAATTCTGGGCACTGACAGGATTTCAGTGGATGACCGCCACCATATTTGCGAGTGTATAAAAGGACAGAAAGTACTTCTGATCCATGTTCAATGAACTAGAAGAAGAAAAGAATACACTGCTCCCGTCTGAGACCAAACCAGCTTACCCCAGAGGAAACAATGTTCATTTCTCGTGCGTAGTTTTATAAAGTTTATGTTACGTGGTACGTGCGTGTAAAAGATGCAGGGAAAGAAGAGGCTCGTTAGTAATTTGATTATTTTCAGTCACTATTAAAATCAGTGTATTTTGTTCTTGGAGTTGATTTCAAAGTACTTTTTTGCAATACTAGCCAGCTGTATCATCAAAAACTTATTTTACGTTACTGAAATGGCTACTTGCACTTTATTCTAGTACTATTGATCTTAGTATTTCAAAAAGGCAAACGACCGATGACCCGCTTCACTACCGGTACCCATCATAAGACAAAAAAAAGCTGCACGTTTGTTCTTGAACTTGGATTTTATGCATTCTTATTGCAGAGGATAAAAATATTAATCAATGTGACTTGTGATCTGTTATAATTAATCCACTAAATTACAGGCCCATATCATTAACGTCGACACGCCGCAGGATTTTGGAAGATATACTGTGTGAGAAAATTGTGAATTACCTCGAAGACAGCCGGCCGGAGTGGCCGAGCGGTTCTGGCTGCTGCAGTTTGGAACCGCGCACCGCTACTGTCACACATTAGAATCCTGCCTCGGGCATGGATGTGTGTGATGTCCTTAGGTTAGTTAGGTTTAAGTAGTTCTAAGTTCTAGGGAACTGATGACCTCAGAAGTTAAGTCCCATGATGCTCAGAGCCATTTGAACCATTACCTCGAAGACAACGGTCCATTGACACACAGTCAACATGGATTTAGAAAACATCGTTCTTGCGAAATTCAACTGCCTCTTTACTCACACGAAGTGTTGTGTGCTATTGGCTAGGGATTTCAAATTGAATCCGTCTTTCTAAATTTCCGCAAGGTTTTTGACATTGCACGACACAAGCAGCCTGTAGTGAAATTGTGTACTTATGGAATATCGTCTCAGTTATGCGACTGGACTCGTGATTTCCTGTCAGAGAGGTCACAGTTCGTAGTAACTGACGGAGAGTCATCGAGTTAAGCAGAAAGAATTTCTGGCTTTCCCAAGATAGTGTTGTAGGCTCTCTGCTGTCGCTTGCCTATATAAACGATTTATAAACACTCTGAGCAGGCGTCTTAGGTTGTTTACAGATGGTGCTCTCGTTTATCGTCTAGGAAAGTCATCAGAAGATCAAAACAAATTGCAAAACGATTTAGATAAGATACCTGTGTGGTGCAAAAATTGGCAATTGACACTAAATAACGAAAAGTGTGATGTCATCCATGCTAAAAGGAAATCCGTTAAATTTCGTTTACACGATAAACCACAACAATCTAAAGGCCGTAAGTCCGTTTAAATACCTATGAATTACATTTACGAACAACTTAAATTGGAAAGAACACAAAGAAGATGTTGTGGGGAAGGCAAACCAAACACTGCGTTTTATTGGCAGGAACCTTAGAAAATATAACAGATCTACTAAAGGGACTGCCTACTCTACGCTTGCCGGCCGCTGTGGCCGAGCATTTCTAGGCGCTTCAGTCCGGAACCGCGCTGCTGCTGCGGTCGCAGGTTCGAATCCTGCCTCGAGTATGGATGTGTGTGCTGTCCTTAGGTTTTTCAGATTTAGGTAGTCCTCTAGTCTAGGGGACTGATGACCTCAGATGTTAAATCCCATAGTGCTTGGAGCCATTTGACCCATTTGAACACTACGCTCATCCATCCTCTTTTAGAGTAGTGTTGCGCGGTGTGTGATCCTTACCAGACGGTACTGACGGATTACATCGAGAAAGTTCATAGAACGGCGGCATGTTCTGTATTATCGTGAAACAGGGGAGAGGGTGTCACTGACATGATACAGGATTTGGGGTGGACATAATGGAAACAAAGGCCTTTTTCGTTGCGGCAGAATCTTCACACGAAATTTCGGGCACCAACTTTCTCTTCCGCATTCGAAAATATTTTGTTGACACGGACCTACATAGGAAGAAACGATCATCATAATAAAATACGGGAAATCAGAGCTCTCACGGAAAGATGTAGCCGTTCGTTTTTTTCCGCGCTGTTCGAAATTGGAATAATGGAGAATTATTGTGTATGTGGTTCGATGCGCCATCTGTCAGAGCATCCATGTAGATGCAGATGTACTTTCATGCCCATCTCACCTACATTTGTATCGTTTGTACTGCATGTAATTCTCACTCCGTCTTCTCAATGACTGGACAACAGATCGTGATATTTGTTTTTCAGGCATTTCATTTTTGAAAACGAAACTTCACAAACATAAATTGAAGAAAATAATGTTAGAATAACTGTACAGCGGCTCATAATTTTTTTAGTTATTAGGCACGTATCTTCAAAACTGAACGTACACCTGCTTTTCACGATGTTCTGTAAATTGGGATTTAACCTTTGCGCCGTGTTGAAATTCGATTATTTCGCTTACCAAGCGAGCTTTATCCAAACCGAAACTGGCAGAGTAATTTGAGGTCACCATGTTCAACATGCCAAGGATTTTCTGTGAGAATGAAACAGCCTTAAATATTTCTGATGTTGTAATTGTGTTTTTTGTTTCTTTGAAATGGGATGCTAGTCTTGATAAATACTTTCGTGATCGGTACGTGTAATCAGAACATAGCAACAACTGGACGATTAGATAAGTATTTTCCTCATGTTCATTCAACGTACAATTGCAGTTTGGCTTCAAATGCACGTATTCCGCCCATTTATCTTGTTTAGTCCTTCCAGTTTCAAATTAAAATTGTTGAATTTTTGTGTATTATCGGAATGAAAGCCGTAAGCTACCACAATTTTGGATGCACATTATTATAAACTGCCGGCCGTACGAGCACCTGATACGGGCAGCAGGCAGCCCACGCGCCGCAGTTTGACGACTGCTGCAGTACGGGCTTTCACAGCCGGTGATTACTTCGGTTGAAATTTCCTGGCTGGGAGGCCATGGTTGATTTATGAAACCATTCCCTGAAGTTTCATATCCGACTGCGGGAGACATTTTCACTGGTGAATTGGCAACATCATTAAGGGCTCTAAAGGCCCGCGAATTCATAGAGCTGTATAGAGGGCACCACCATCGTTCATGTGATGTAGAATCGGTGATTATCTCTGGCTGGCGTCATAGTACTCAATTAGAAGCAGTTGACAGTCAATTGTGGGCGCGAAGCCGGTATCTATATTTTTTAAACTCAACTCCCTGTTTCTTTCTTTACAGTTATTACGGTTTTTGTAACTTTTTGTGGCCTCTACACACATTTGTGAATGTTAATGGGTTGTCTTTGCTAAAACACTAATGTCAGAGAATTTTATTTGGTGGTATCCATCCCGAAAAACGCGTTCCAAAATAAGTAAAACCTTACAGAAGATGTCTGTAACCTATTTCAGGGAACAGTTGTGAAGAATAGAGGGCTTGTGATGCAACAAAAAATTTCGTTTTTGATTTGATAATCTGAGATTTATGGTTCAAATCTTACAGTTCTGCTGTACGCCTGCTGAAAACAGTGCCAGCAAAATGGTATAAAAGTTTCTGCAGAATGGTTAATGATGTGCTAGGCAGATGGAGGTCGTTTTTCAATGAAGTGCCGACGAAACATGTGTTTCAGTTCCTTTTGAATGAGTTAAAAATTATAAGCAAACAAAACGACAAAGACAGTATGTAGATACTCGGATGGCAATATCACAATTCCGAGAAGCCCTACAAAGGTGTTGACCAGGGCTTAAGGTGGGACGCTCATGAATCTGACCCAAAATATCAGTTTCAATTTATTTTTTATTCCTTAGTAGAACTCATAGGCAATCAGTTCCAAACGTTTCAGTGGTGGAACTGCAACAGAAGTGCCTGTAAAGAAAATACATATGTGATGCGGCCTTTCTATTAAGCCCACTTTTTGAAGCACCACTTCAATACTGCTTCGGTGACCAACGATTTCGTGGATTACTTTCAAACTAAGTTGCACGGGGTACGTGCAACTGCTACAAAGCAGTAGGCGTTTACCAGAAATATTGACCCTTAGACAGTATGTCTAATAGTGTATTTTTAAATAGACAGTATGCCATCTTAGGCACTGTATAACATTAAAAACTTGATAACGGCAATTTAAAGCCGAAATCATGATCGTGTAAATACAACACTGCAAATAAAAAAGCAGTCTAATGGCGGTACTGACTTTAAAGAAAAAAACAACGACAAAAGTTGAGCGAAATGTGACTTATTACGACATAATTTGGTCGAAATAGGACCGAGTACTAAAAGAGGTGTAAACATGATTTATATGGCACAGTAAAAATACACTTCTCTACATCATAATATAAGGAATCATGCAAAAATTATTGTGAAATTCATCCTGACTTGAGGTGCCGGCTGAGGTTCGAGTCCTCCCTCGGGCATGGGTGTGTGTGTTTCTCCTTAGGATACTTTAGGTTAAGTAGTGTATAAGCTTAGGGACTGATGACCTTAGCAGTTAAGTCCCATAAGATTTCACACACATATGAACATTTTTTGAACTTCAGGAAAAATATGTGACTTGTCACTAATATCCGTGTCCTACTTATAACATACTTATCGTAATTAATCTAATTTCAAATACGAGGGTTGTCCAGAAAGAATAGTACCGCATTTTTTTATCGGCAGAAAACAATGCTACGAATGCGAAACGTTACATATGTATTATTTGTAGTTTCCGGAGTGAGCGCGCCAAGTTTCCGTCACTTCCGACTGATAGCGTAGCTGCAGGACTGTTTCAAAATGGCCTCTGTAGGTGTCGTACGTTACAAGCAACGTGGCGTCATTGAATTTCTCATTGCAGAGAAAAAAAATGTGGGGAATATTCGCAAACGCTTGTGCAAAGTCTGTGGAATATCGGCTGACACACCTGACGTAGCCCCCTCGGACTTCCACTTCTTTGGGCATATACGCCCTTGTTTCGCGTTGGAGGAAAGCCCTAGAACGGTGGGTAGATTACGTGGAAAAATAGGTTTGTAGATAAAACACCATTCTGTCCTGTGTGTAATTCTCATTATGTTCAATAAAGAATTGTTGAAGAAAGAAATGCGGTGCATTACTTTCTGGGCAAACCTCGTATGTAAAACACCGGAAAAGATGTAATAGAGGTAATATTTCGATGTTTAATAAAAAATGAATGGAATTTGACAAATAAAGTTGCTTCGAAATCACTCTTGCGACTCGTCCTGAAATACACGACTGGCCATTAAAATTGCTACATCAAGAAGAAATGCAGATGGTAAACGGGTATTCACTGGACGAATATATTATACTAGAACTGACATGTAATTACATTTTTACGCAATTTGGGTGCATAGGTCCTGAGAAATCAGTACCCAGAACAACCACCTCTGGCCGTAATAGCGGCCTTGATACGCCTGGGTATTGAGTCAAACAGAGCTTGCATGGCGTGTACAGGTACAGCTGCCCATGCAGCTTCAACGCGATACCGCAGTTCATCAAGATTGGTGACTGGCGTATTGTGACGAGCCAGTTCCTCGGCCACCATTGACCAGACATTTTTAGTTGGTGAGAGATTTGGAAGATGTGCTGGCCAGGGCAGCAGTCGAACATTTTCTGTATCCAGAAAGGCCCGTACAAGACCTGCAATATGCGGTCGTGCAT
This sequence comes from Schistocerca serialis cubense, assembly GCF_023864345.2. Classification (NCBI taxonomy): domain Eukaryota; kingdom Metazoa; phylum Arthropoda; class Insecta; order Orthoptera; family Acrididae; genus Schistocerca; species Schistocerca serialis. The sequence continues at coordinate 465,784,759 of NC_064646.1, read as the reverse complement.
TATCCTATTGAAATGTAGGGTTTAGCAGGGATCGAATGAAGGGTAGAGCCACAGGCCACAACACAGCTGAAATGTAACATCCACTGTTCAAAGTGACGTAAATGTGGACAAGAGGTGACTGAGACGTGTAAACAGTGGCACACTTTACCATCACGTCGGGCGATACACCAGCATGGCGATGACGAATATACGTTTCCAATGTGCTGTGGGGCGGCTGGTGGAAATTATGTTGTATAAATGTAATGTAGAAAGTAGAAATTATCGCAGTTTCCCGGCCGATGCACCATATGTGGGGCAGCGGGTGGAAATAATTTGTTTTATAAATGTAATGTAGAATGTAGAAATTATTGCAGTGTTCCCGGCCGTTTTAACCATATGTGGGGCTGTGGGTGGAATTATGTTGATTAAAATGTTCCTATTATTTATGCTGTCTTTTGCCGTTCGCAACACTGGCTCTCTAACTACAATATTGGCAACCAGAAAGTGATTAGCAAAACGTGAAGCCTGTAATTCCTAGTGCCCACTTCATCTGAGAAATACACTTATAGCTACAGCTTATAGTTCTGAGGAATTAGGAGATTGTCTGGGATTCATAATCAAAAACGATCGTGGAAAACAAAACGTTCTCTGTATTCTGAAAGTCACAGATGAAAAAAAAAAAGAAATCCACACAATCTTACTAACAGAGCAGTTCAGAGTCTAATGCGATGATTAAACTATAACTGTCCAAATTAAATGTTTAAGTGAATGCTCGCCATAATTTGATGATTAGGTTCATCAAACGCCACACTAAATAATAGTAGAATGTCTGTCCCGCGGCGGCACGTGAAAATACGACATACGCAAACTGAAGATAGATAATTAAAGTCATCCCAGAATTAACACTTCACTCGAAAATGATTTCATGGTTACACATATCCCGAGTAACTTAATATGGCATCCGAGGTTGTTTATAGCAACGATACCGACGCGACGCGACTCCCGACACAGATGGTGTGCTATTCAGCGTCTGGAGAGAACTGCGGCCTTTTTCTCTCGTGCAGCGTTCATATATATAAAGCCGCGGTGCGGACGGCTAAGGGAACGCCTGATCAAATCGGCTCTCCCGACTAGCCGCTGGGCTAGTAATGCACCACATTAAGTTATTGAATAAATCATTGCTTCCTTTGCTGATGGCCAATGAAGCTCTCAATTTAAATATGCAATCAGCACACAGGTAGGTAATCATAATAAAAATCTGACGTGGCTAAGTCAATTATTTTAGGCGAGAGAATTAATTTAATTACACTACACGCAGTAGACGAGCTCTGAACCTGCCCTTTGGAGATACGCTATCGCTATAGTTTTATAGTTATTGAGTTGAAACTTCTCACATCTTTATGATTATAGCGGATCTCCCTTCTACTTAAATTTAAACATCCTAGCCTTATTTATTAGCCTACTTAATCTATATTGCTTCCTTAATTTTTAAGACAAAAACCAGAAAATCATGAATTTCCACTAAAATTATAATTTGTAAAATCCAAAGTACTGTTTCTATTAAATTATTATGAAAAAGGAATCTAAATATGAATTTTTAAGTCTCTAGCTCTTTTCTGTTGCGCCAATGATTTTTACAGAAAAACGTCCAAATTTTGAAAATGGTTAAAGTTATTGAACTGACATTCAACACATATTGATGTAGTGTTACTCCTGACATGCTAGAACCGTTTCAGGTTATTTACTTGATTTTTAAAGTATTGCGCAACATTTATGATGTCAGAGCTAGTTACAGCGGACTGGCTGGCACACAATGGAAAGAATGATGTGACTTTGTTAGGGTGTGAGTAGGCTGCTTCCCTACATCACCCTCTACTTAAATTTTGTTTTTTGAATGTTAATGAACAAAAAAAATTTAATTACAAAAAGGGAAGCAAGAGTACAGCTTAACTCCCTATGAAAAATTAAAATTGAAATGTAAACATATAGAAATATTAAAAGAAAACTGATTACTTACTTTAATTATTTAAATTACTGGCATGTTCATTGCCTCTTAAGCAATATTATCCCTCAAAATTTAAACAAAATCAATGAAACACTTTGGGATACATATTGCCTTAGACAAACAAACACATAAAAATATGTAAAATTATGAAAATCTTAAATCCATTAAATACATTTTTACATACACAAATTCAAAGAAAATAACACAGTTATTCATGATACACAAACAGATGATTATATCTTAGCATTCTTTTCTAAACCTGAAAGAAAATTTTATAATCATGACAATTTCATTTTTACACACGTGGCTGTAGCCGCTTTGGCTGGCGTTCTGCACTTCCATTCACAAGGGTAGAGGAGGGAAGTTGCTATGGTGTGCGTCCTTCACGTTCACTCTAAATTACATGGGGAAAGGGGAGGGGTCACTGTGAGTTGTGTCCAAGTCACTCCACGCTACACGCAGCTACCAGGCTGCCATTATCTGGTTTGTCCTGTAGAACAAACAAAAAGAGTGCCTCAGACTCTGTTCACTTATTATCTAAGGGTGGGTCACAATGAAATGGGGATATATACATTTTATCCTTCAATATTTTGCTGGAACAAAGTTAACAGAACTTTTTCAATTTTACTCTTGCGGTTACTTAACTGTCATAAAATCGGTAAACAAATGGCTCAAAACGCCGTTAGTCACGTACTAGAGAAAATTTATGCTCAGGGCATACAATCATGAATCCTATTTAATTTCAGTTTATTATTTCTGGGCCGGAACACTGAACCAATGGTCGGTACATTCCTGATACATTTGTATTTTATTCACTTAGCTGACTCATCTTCGATTACCTTATTCTTAGAGATAGTATGAGTATATTTGATTAGTAGTTGTATTCTCAGCTTCTTTGTACATGTGAGTAGCTTGTGGTAATAGTACAGTTCTGAGTGTTCAAAACACACTACGTTTAGTTGACTACTAAATCTACTTATTGGTCCTCTGCTGCTGTATCAGTTCCACATCTGCAATTATGTACTTACTTCGTCGAAGTGTATTTATGCTGAGCTATAAATAGTGTTTCACGTCTGCCATTATGTTACTCAATTATGTTGCTAGTGTATGTACTTATTTAATACTCACTCTATTAACATTTAAAGCATAGGATAGCACATTTATTTCATATGTATAGTGTATTGTAGCTGATCAGTTTGCTCACGTGGCAATCCATTTCCACTCGATCGGACGCTGAAACCACAGGTAGTCTCTCTCGACCTACCACTAAAGTGCATTAAGTAATTATGGCCGAGCGTAATGCTAAATTCCTTAAACCTATAGGACACCATGAGCTGCTCTGTCTCATCTAACATAAGGGTACCTATGTTCGCATTTACGCCTCCAACTCATAACCTCAATACATGTAGGTGTGTCCCTGCACACCCAACACCAAAATAATGGCCAGCTCCAACCTTATAAATACTTCAGGGACGTGTCCTTCACGTCTCAACCATAAACACTGTTCAATTCTATTACACTGCCATTCCTTGCTACACAAGGTGAGTTTATTCTTACAACTTATCTACATATTTTTAATAACACTAAGCAATCTCTTTTACTATTAATTAGTTAGCTCTACAGCATACAATTGGTTTCACTGCCACTTCAGATCCTGCTTGAACACGAATTTGTACATCTTTTAAAATATTACTGTGGGACCATTTCCAATAAAACAACAACTTTGTACTTAATATTACCAGGGTTCTATACATACTTGTTACTTAAATACATTGTATCTTAATTACATCATACTTCTCTGTTGTTCATGTCATCGTTAGGTTTGTCACATTAGGTATTTTCTTCACGAATCGGTGGATAGAATGGTTACAGAACTCATGGCTTGATAGCCATGACGGAAAATTTTTGTATTGCAAAGTAAGGAGTCGAAATTTTTGTAGATAGGAAAGATGAAGAATGAGTGAGACCTGAAATGGAAAGAAGATCTCACACAGCTGGAACTGCACAGCTGCCACACTGTGTAGAGGTTACGGAACAACCTCCTCCCTGTTGAATTCATTAGTTTATTAAAATTTTCATATTGGAAACAAGGGGTCGATTTTTTTTTTTTTTTTTTTTTTTTTTTGTGTGGATAGGAAAGATGAAGAATGAGTGAAATCTGAAATGGGAAAGAAGATCTCACATAGCTGGGACTGCACAGCTGCCACACTGTGTAGAGGTTACAGAACAACCTCCTCCCTGCAGCATTCATTAGTTTATTATGTACTTTTTTAGGTCGATCACGTTCCTGAGACCTAATAGCTTTTTACTCTTAGTGTACTCTAGCCTATATGCATTGGCATGTGGTTTTCCTATGATCCTGAAAGGTCCTTGGTATTTACTAAGATTAACACCTTCGCCCCAATATCTCCTATTTTTCAGAACTCATATAGGCAGCTCCCAAATTTCATCATTAGTTACTACATGTTTATCAATAAAAGGTACCTTAATTACTCCAGTTATCGGCAAGACCATTTTTAACTGGCTTCTTTCAAAGTCAACAATACTCTGATATTTCGACAAGAAATCTATGCCAATTAAAACCTCAATACTGAGATTGTTTACAATTAAGCATTAATGTTAAAGGGCAGCAAAGATTCTTGCTTTACCGTTTTTGACACCTTGCCAGTAGCACCAATTATTCTTAGTCCTGATACCATCATTACTGTAAGCTTGTCTTTACCAGGTAATGCATCAAAGAAAGACTGAGATATCGCACTCACTTCACTTCCACTGTCTAAGAGACAACGTACATTGATACCCAACATATTCACTATTATTATAGGGTGGCTTATCCTAGGATGTACAGGTGGTTCCTCAAACTCATCCAATAGTTCCTTTTGGATTTGTCTCCAACTAAAGTGATCGACATCTGTCTTCATTACATTTAGGTTAAAGTGTGTAGGGGTTTCCTGAATTACATTTTCAGCTGCCTTTTCCAGTCGGTCTATTAATTTCAAATCGAAACACCGCACGACTTCATTACATTTAGTTTGCTGAACATGACCCAAATTACTGTAGTCTGAGCGATTCTGCGCCTCCAGACCGGGCATGACATTAGTTACAGCTAAACCACTTTCACTATTATCGTCGGGTTCCTTCTCCAGTGACAACTGGTCACAGCCACTGGGCTCATCGATCCCCAACAGGCCACCCTCTACATTCTCACTTACCTCCTGTCCTAAATCTATTAGTACAGTATCAACATCCTGCACAGGCACTTTAGATAAGAGCACATCATCCTCATCGTAAATATAAGCATGAATTTCTTCTGCTTCTTCACCTGACAATTCAGTATTTTGTAGCTCTTCCCTACTGTTACACTGCTGCGCCTTCTCTTTCTCTTCCCACTTAGAAAGCGTCTCCAACACGGTATCTATCAAATACTGTGAGTGATCTAATATTTCTGCTGTATCCTTAGATGCTACCGACCCTTCATCCACATGTTCAGTTTGAGTATTCTGATCTGTCTTACCAATTACCGTAACTACTGGCTTAGGAAAAGTAACCGCCTGGTGAGCGCCAGTGTCCTCATAGACGGGAACTAGTTTTCCTGCCTCGGCCTGCTACTGTTTCCTTTATTTCCATTATAGTTAACTGGCACAGCATTGCTTTCCGTACTGTTGTTTACCTGCATAATTTTGTTTGGAACAAACTTACTGTCATTTGGATGCCATTGTTGGTTTTGATAATTATTTCTCCAATTCCTACCTCTCTTAGGATGGCGAACACCTACTGTTCTGATGTTTACATTGCCATTCTGCTCGTTCTTAAAATTACTATTAGTGTTATTAGCATTTCTGTTATTACATGCTTGCTCCTCATTGGCAGCAACACGTTCTACACGTTCCAAATACTCAATGAAACGATCCAGATTGTCTCTAGGGGCAGATATAATTCTAGTTTGCCAATACCATGGCAATTTGGCTTCAAGACCTAGTACTATCATTTCAGGTTTTAGCTTTTCGGCCAAATGTGAGAAACGTGAAATCCATGACCTAGCAAACTCTTTAATAGATTCCTTGCCTGCATTGAAACGTTTTCCACTCCAAAATTCTCTCAACACTTCATTTTGCTTATTACTAGACCAATACTCATTAATGAAAGCTGTTTTAAATTCCGCTAATGTTTTACACTTCAACATAACATCAGCTGACCAACGCATGGCGTCACCTGCTAAATGGCTTCTAATAAATGAAATTTTCTCTCGTTCAGACCATGTTGGTGGAATCACATCTTCAAAATCGTTCCAGAAATCTAGCGGATGGATATTTTTATCCGGATCGAACCGCAAGAACTGCCGACACCCGATAAAAGCGGCGTTTGCAGCTGCAATTTGTTGTATACTACCATTACCAGAAGTTACTGAAGCTACTTTACTCTCAATGTTAGCGATGTTAGTACTAATATTTTCTACTCTCATTTCAACATTATCTACACTTTGCACAATATGAGTAGTATCAGTTTTGATTGCATCTACTTCTGCTTGACATATGTTTACTTTTATATTAACATCTTTAAACCTATCTGAGCACAGTTCAGATTCCGCCTCGATCTTTTCTGTTAACTTGTGCTCCAGCTTCGCATCTTCCATTTGCGAGTCTTTGCGAACCTCAGCAACTTCGGATTTTACTGTTTTATACATTTCAGAAAATTGTTGAGCAACCTTTTTCTTAATATCCTCATGGTTGTAATCAATTTTATAATTTAAACTATCCAGACCCTCTTTCAACTTATTGCAACCAGCCTTGAAGGAAGTTTCTAATTCAGCTTTATTGGATTCTAATTTATTGTCCATTGCCTCAAACCGTTTATTAAAATAGGTTTGGCTGGCCACAATTTCAGACTTTAATTCAGCTGTCATTTTAGCATTACTGGCTGACATTTTTGCATTACTGGCAGCTATTGCTTGTAATATAACATTTAAATCCATAGCCCCAGTATCTTTGGGTTGCTCACTAGCCATTTTCTTTTCACACTCAGGTGACGAAAAACTAGCTCCAACACCAGAATCATCAAAACTAAATGAAACTTCTGATTGGTTAGTCATATCTAACTTCTCCTCTTTAAACTCTACCACCTCTGTTGACTGTTTCGTTTTGAACTCACCAGGTAAACTCTCATCCAGTAAATTAACAATTTCTGATTTCTGCTTTACTACAGAGGTCTCTATTATTGAATCATTGCCCCTTTTCACACTACTGTCAGGAGACAATACTTCATATTTCACTTTAACATTACTATTTTTATGCATATTTACACTTGAACCGTTGTCTGGATTTACAGTTCCTTCAACAGACATAGGTTCTGATTTAAGTTTAACCTCGGTCTCTTCTGGCAGTTCCATTTCCGACAGTCTTTTAGTGCAGGTTAGTAAAATTTTTAACAGCTTTTCAGTTAACTTAGTTCCTTCTGCACGACGTATGGCGTTGCCTGCGCGGCGTACCAGGATTACTGATGTGACGCAGCGCGTTGAACTGCAGATGGCACTTTGACGGCTGCTGTGTGTTTGCGTGGCCCGCAACTGCAGGCGCAGCTCTGGTTGCTCCAGCGGACGACTGCGGTGAGGCGAAACTGGCTTCTCGCGATGCCGGCAGCGCCGCTAGACTCCGTCAGCTCCGTCAATCCAGATGCGTTGTTAATCCAATTGCGTCGTCCACATCCACACGTAACACTTTCACTGTTCTATTACTCAGTTGCGTGTCGCATTTCACTCGCGAATCTGAATATTTAAAAATCACTTTCACTTTTACTCAGTTTCTTTCCCGGCCGATGCACCATACGTGGGGCGGCTGGTGGTAATTATTGTCGTTATATAATGTATGTAGAAATGTTTTGTTTTTCCCGACCGATGCACCATATGTGGGGCGGCTAGTGGAAATTATGTTGTATAAATTTAATGTAGAATGTAGAAATTATTGCAGTTTCTCGGCCGATGCACCATATGTGGGGCGGCGGGTGGAAATTATTTGTTTTATAAGTGTAATGTAGAATGTAGAAATTATTGCAGTGTTCCCGGCCGTTTTAACCATATGTGGGGCTGTGGGTGGAATTATGTTGATTAAAATGTTCCTATTATTTATGCTGTCTTTTGCGGTTCCCAACACTGGCTCTCAAACTACAATATTGGCAACCAGAAAGTGATTAGCAAAACGTGAAGCCTGTAATTAGAATTCCTAGTGCCCACTTCATCTGAGAAATACACTTATAGCTACAGCTTGTAGGTCTGAGGAATTAGGAGATTGTCTGGGATTCATAAACAAAAACGATCGCGAAAAAAAAAAAACGTTCTCTGTATTCTGGAAGTCACAGATGAAAAAACAGAAATCCACACAATCTGACTAACAGAGCAGTTCAGAATCTAATGCGCTGATAAAACTATAACTGTCCAAATTAAATGTTTAAGTGAATGCTCGCCATAATTTGATGATTAGGTTCATCAAACGCTACGCTAAATATTGGTAGAATGTCTGTCCCGCGGCGGCACGTGAAAATACGACATACGCAAACTGAAGATAGATAATTAAAGTCATCCCAGAATTAACACTTCACTCGAAAATGATTTCATGGTTACACATATCCCGAGTAACTTAATACGGCATCCGAGGTTGTTTATAGCAACGATACCGACGCGACGCGACTCCCGACACAGATGGTGTGCTATTCAGCGTCTGGAGAGAAGTGCGCTAGTAATGCACCACATTAAGTTATTGAATAAATCAGTGCTTCCTTTGCTCATGGCCAATGAAGCTCTCAATTTAAATGTGCAATCAGCACACAGGTAGGTAATCATAATAAAAATCTGACGTGGCTAAGTCAATTATTTTAGGCGAGAGAATTAATTTAATTACACTACACGCAGTAGACGAGCCCTGAACCTGCCCTTTGGAGATACGCTATCGCTATAGTTTTATAGTTATTGAGTTGAAACTTCTCACATCTTTATGATTATAGCGGATCTCCCTTCTACTTAAATTTAAACATCCTAGCCTTATTTATTAGCCTACTTAATCTATCTTGCTTCCTTAATTTTTAAGACAAAAACCAGAAAATCATGAATTTCCACTAAAATTATAATTTGTAAAATCCAAAGTACTGTTTCTATTAAATTACTATGAAAAAGGAATCTAAATATGAATTTTTAAGTCTCTAGCTCTTTTCTGTTGCGCCAATGATTTTTTCAGAAAAACGTCCAAATTTTGAAAATGGTTAAAGTTATTGAACAGACATTCAACACATATTGATTTAGTATTATTCCTGACATGCTAGAACCGTTTCAGGTTATTTACTTGATTTTTAAAGTATTGCGCAACATTTATGATGTCAGAGCTAGTTACAGCGGACTGGCTGGCACACAATGGAAAGACTGATGTGACTTTATTACGGCGTGAGTAGGCTGCTTCCCTACAGTGCGTTCACCGTGTTGTCACCAAACAAGTATGCGACCATCATGATCCTATAAACAGAACTTCGATTCATCCGAAAAAATGACGTTTTGCCATTCGTGCACCCAGGTTCGTCGTTGAGTATACCATCGCAGGTGCTCCTGACTGTGATACAGTGTGAAGGGTAACCGCAGCCTGGCCTCTGAGCTGCTAGTCCTTGCTGCTGCAAATGTCGTCGAACTGTTCGTGCAGATGTTTGTTGTCTTGCAAACGTCCCCATCTGTTGACTCAGGGATCGAGACGTAGCTGCAAGATCCGTCACAGCCATTCGGATAAGATACCTGTCATCTCGACTGCTAGTGATACGAGGCCATTGGGATCCAGCACGGCGTTCCGTATTACCCTCCTGAACCCACCGATTCCATATTCTGCTAACATTCATTGGATCTCGACCAACGGGAGCTGTAATGTCGCAATACGATAAACCACAATCGCGATAGGCTACAATCCGACCTTTATCAAAGTCGGAAACGTGATGGAACGCATTTCTCCTCCTTATACGAGGCGTCACAACCACGTTTCACCTGGCAACGCCGTCAACTGCTGTTTGTGTATGAGAAATCGGTTGGAAACTTTCCTCATGTCAGCACGTTGTAGGTGTCGCCATCGGCGCCAACCTTGTGTGAATGCTCTTAAAAGCTAATTATCTGCATATCACAGCATCTCCTTCCTGTCGGTTAAATTTCGCGTCTGTAACACGTCATCTTCGTGGTGTAGCAATTTTAATGGCCAGCAGTGTAGTTCCCAAGTGCGTGCGACCCATCAGGGAGTCCGCAGGGATCTTCCTCTTTCCGTATCTTATCTTTCCACCCGCAGATCACGTCCCTTCTGTAATAACTCATCTCAATCGTTTCGATTCTCTTCTTGTCCGCTTTTCCCTCAGTCGATGATACGCTCCCATACAATGTTGTGTTACAAACGTACATTCTCAGAAATTTTTTCTACAGCTTTAGGTCAATGTTTGGTACCAGCAGACTCCTCTTGGCCTAGAATACCTCCTTTTCCTTTCTTACTTTTCATGTTCTCCGTGCTTCAGTCGTTATATGTTCTTTTTTTCATCCAATGTAATAGAATTCCACAACTTATCTACTTCGTGGTCAAAAAATTTGATGATAAATTTATCGCTCATTTCATTCTTGCTACTCCTCATTGCCTCCTTCTGTTTACTCTCTACTCACATTCTGTACTCATTAGACTGTTAATTCCATTCAACATGTCCTGTAACTCTTCTTCAATATCTCTGAAGATAGCAATGTTATCAGCTAACCTTGTCGTTGATATTCTTTCACCCTATATTTTAACCTCTCTCTTGAACATTTCTTTTACTTCCTTCATTACTTGTTTGATGCCTGGATTTGACAATAGAAGGGATAGATATACTGCATCCCTGTCTTAGACAGTTTTTAATCTGACGGTTTCGTTCTTGGTCTTCCATTCTCATTGTTCCTTACTGGATCTTGTACATATTGTATATTATTCCTATTTCCCGGTACCTTACTCCGAGCTCCTAGTTTTCTCTCAATTCCGAATATCTGGCACCATTTTAAACCGCCAAACGCTTTCTCCACGTTGTCAGTTCCTGAGAATGTCTCTTGGTTTTCTTTAATCTTCCTAGCAACACTGGGGTCAATACGATCCCATAAGAACATCGCTTTCGTATGTTCAAATTTTTATTGTCAAAATGTATGACTTTTTCCCTCTGTGTCTATAGTGTGCAATGATGTTGTGTCATTTTTATTCTTACAACACGTTACAATTTGATCGTGGTTTTTGCATTGAGTACCAATGTTGAAAATATGACACCAATCTAAATTCCAATTTATTCTGCTACTCAGCATTGGATATAACATTTATGAAAACAGAATTATGGCTGTTACGATGAACAGCTGTAATGTATGTTTCTATGCTATGCTAGTTCATTCATATACTGGCAATATATCACTTGTAAGTTACTTGGGGTCTTTATGACACCACTGTACTCAGGGAAACAAAAATTCGTGATGGTGTTAAGTGTTGCTTCAATTATCAGCCATAACGTTTGGATCGTCTCTCTCGTGCTGTTACTTTTTCGAAAGATATAATGATGGTCATGTGAAAGATACTCAAATTTCTTTTCCATTCTCTACAATATTATTCTTGTCAGCAACTTTGGTGCACGAGATGTTGAAATGGTTGTACGATATTCCTCGCTCTTTCCGCTTCTCATAGTCATTTTCCTACATTTATCTACATTCGTTACATCAGAAAAAAGTTTAGTCAAACCTTTCTGTGTTTTCTTTGATTGTAGAATACGATAATTTGCTGCAGGCAAAGCGATATTGTTAGTGAGCTGTGATGGCTCGTATTCATTTTCGTTGTTGTCAATAAACTTTATATCGGAATTGTTTTGAACTGTTGTTAAGTAAGTTTCATGTTATTTATGTCAGAGGGAAACATTCTTTCAACAAGTTTCTTTCGCTTAATGTACCGCAGTAAATTGACAAACTGACTTGCACGTAATATGTGTTGTTTCATCTGGCTGCACAGAAACAAAAGTGGCAACATTAAGGTCTTCAATGTGAACTCGATTCATACAGTCCAAAAATTCATTTTGTGTAATGTGTGACGTATATTTAGAGATGGAAATAGTAGAGCCGTTTAACCGGTCATCTAATACATTGCCAAGATTTCCTTGAAGAGGTAATAAATCTAAGTAATCGCCACAGTTAACCTGAACCTTTAGTACTAGCTCTTGAGTTCCACAACGCGTTAAGAACTCTACTACTTTGTTTAATTCGTGTCTGTTGTTCACAATTAATTCATTATGTTTCTGAATTTTTATAAGCTAAGTCAAACTGGACAGCAATGTTAATGGTACTAAAGGTTTGTATTTTCTGAATGTGGTCCGCTTTCCTCATGTGTCTTAACCCGTTTACTAAACTGTTTTAGATTCTTACAGTCCACTGTTGTCTTCAAATGGTTCAAATGGCTCTGAGCACTATGGGACTTAAGTTCTGAGGTCATCAGTCCCATAGAACTTAGAACTACTTAAACCTAACTAACCTAAGGACATCACACACATCCATACCCGAGGCAAGATTCGAACCTGCCACAGTAGCAGTCACGTGGTTCTGGACTGAATCGCCTAGAACCGCTCGGCCACCGTGGTCTGCGACTGTTGTCTAAAATCCTTCAAGACCATATGACACGCAGTAGAAACAAAATACCTTTCATTTCTCTTCATTCACTGGTAACTGCGTCTTTTTGAAGAACTGTGTATTGCAGAAAGTTGTGTTCTTCTTTCCATCGAGTTGAGACATTGAGAAATCTTTTGGTCGAAGGGCACCTGACCACTCGATTTTTAGCTTCTCCGCCATATTTAATAAATTAAAGAGTTATTTTTAGCAAATAATCTATTTATTGTAAAATCACTGCAAGAATACTTGCGTTTGAGCCACAAAGCTCTTGAATACGGAAAACTGCTGAGAGGTTGCCACTTGTGTTGTTTGCGACATTTCCTATTGGCTCACTCTCTACAGGAAAGTGCGTAAAGTGAAGTCGGTGAAAATTCGTGTTACGGGCACAGATGTGGACCATTGGGAGTTTGGTGAAGTAATAGTGACAGGTGAGGTCGCTGAGGTGCGGGGAAGAAGGCAGACGGGTGAACACGACCATCCGCTGGGCCCGCCAGAGTCAGCTCCAAGCTGTGTCAAGGCGGAGGAAGGGAAACGGCGCGGTCACGTCAGTCCGAGCCGGGAGGTCTCACCTTGACCTCGGCTGAATGAGATGGGGAAGAAAACAGGTCCGTCACTGCGGAAAATCGGGCTGAGGAGAGGGGGTGGGAGGTGTAGCGGCTGACAGCTCGCGTGTCTCTGTGGAGCACTGCAAATTGTGACTGATTGTCTCTTGTCCCTGTCACCTTTGTTGTTCTTATGGTTTTCAGTCCGAAGTCTGATTCGTGCAGCTCTGCGTGCTACCCTATCCTGTGCAAGCATTTCTATCTTCGAATAACTTCTGCAGCCTACCTCCTTCTAAATTTGTTCACTGTATTCCTCTCTCGGTCTCCCTCTACGATTTTTACCCCCTACCCCCCTACTTCCCTCCAACACTAAACAGGCAATTCCTTGATGTCTCAGAATGTGTCCTATCTACCGATTCCTTCTTTTAGTCAAAGTGTGCCACAGATTTCTTGCTCTCCCCTATTCCATTCAGTACTTCCTCACTAGATACTTGATCCACCCATCTGATCTTCAGGATTCTTCTGTAGAACTACATTTCAAAAGCTGCTATTCTTTTCTCGTCTAAACTGTTTATTGTCCATCTTTTACTTCCATACATGTCTATACCCCAGACAAATACCTTCAGAGAGAATTTCCTAACACTCTACAACAGATTTTTCTTCTTCAGAAACACTATTCTTAGCATTTCCTGTCTTTTTTTAAGACTCTATCTACTTCGGCAATCGTCAGTTATTTTGCTGCCCATATAGAAAAACTCATCTACTACTTTTAGTGTCTCGTTTCCTAATGTAATCACCTGGTTTAATTCTATTACATTCTGCTATCCTTGTTTTGCTTTTGTTGATGTTCATCTTATATTCACCTTTCAATATACTGTCCATTCCGTTCAAATGCTCTTCCAAGTCCTTTGCTGTCACTTCTTGAACTTTAATTCCTACTACAAATGTTTCTTTGATTTCCTTTACTGCTTGCTCATTGTACAGATTAAATAAAATCGGGGATGGACAACAACCCTACCTCACGTCTTTCTCAACCACTGCTTTCCTTTCATATCATCGACTCTTATAACTGCCGTCTGGTTTCTGTACATGTTGTAAATAGCCTTTCGCTCCCTTTATTGTACCCCCAGTATTTTCAGAATTGCTAAGAGGATATTCAAGTCAACATTGTCAAAAGCTTTGTCTAATTCTACAAATGCTACAACCTTAGGTTTGCCTTCCCTTAATCTTTCTTATAAGATAATTTGTATGGTCAATAACGTTTCACGTGTTCCTACATTTCTCCAAAATCCGAACTGATCTTCCCTGAGATCGGCTTTTACTGGATTTTCCATTGCTAAGTAAAGAATTTGTGTTGCTAAGTTGGAACCATAACTTATTAAACTGATAGTTCAGTAATTTTCACACCTGTCAGCAACTGCTTTCTTTAGAATTGAATTTTCTACATTCTTCTTGAGGTCTGTGGGTATTTAGGTCTCATGTTTCTTGCGCAGCAGATGGATGAGGTTTGTCATAGTTGGCTCTTCCAAGGCTTTCAGTAGTTTTGACATAATGTCATTTACTCCTAGGGCCTTGTTCCGACTTATGTCTTTCAGTACTCTGACAAATTCTTCTCGTAGTATTATATCTTCCATCCCATCTTCAATTATGACTTCTTTCACTTCTGTAACATTGACTTCAGGTTCGTCTTTCTTGAATCCAACCTCTACATACTCCTTCCATCTTTGAGCTTTCCTTGGGTCTGGTTCTCTGTCTGATCTCCTGATATTCATGCGCAGCTCTTTCTCTTTTCTCAAAAAACTTCTTTAATTTTCCCGTAGGCGGTATCTATCTTCCCCTAGGGACACATGCATCTAAATCAGTACATTTCTCCCGTAGCCATTCCTGTTTACTCATTCCGCACTTCCTGCCAATGTCATTTTTAGACGTTCTTACTTTCTTTCGCCTACTTCATTTGCTTCATTTTTATATTTTATCTATTCAACAGTTAAATTCAATATCTCTTTTATTTTTACATATTTGATCTTCTGCTGCCTTCACTTTGTCGTCTCTCAGAACCACCCGTTCTTCTTCTGCTGTATACCTACACTATGTGATCAAAGGTATCCGGACACCCCCAAAACTATACTTTTTTCATATTTGGTGCATTGTGCTTCCATTTACTGCCAGGTACTCCATATCAGCGACCTCAGTAGTCATTAGACATTGTGAGAGACCAGAATGGGGCGCTCTACAGAAGTCACGGACTTCGAACGTGGTCAGGTGATTAGGTGTCACTTGTGTCATACGTTTGTTCGCGAGATTTCCACACTCCTAAATGTCCCTAGGTCCACTGTTTCCGATGTGATAGTGAAATGGAAACTTTAAGTCACACGTACAGCTTAAAAGCGTACAGGCCGATATTGTCTGTTGACTGACAGAGACCCCCAAAAGTTGAAGAGGGTCGTAATGTGTAATAGGAAGAGATCTAGACCATCACACAGGAATTCCAAACTGCATCGAGATCCAGTGCAAGTACTATGACAGTTACGTGGAAAGTGAGAAAACTTGGAACGTCATCTGCCAGCGTGTGTAGTGCCAACAGTAAAATTCGAATTCGGGGGTGTTACAGTGTGGTCGTGTTTTTCTTGGAAGGGTCTTGCATCCCTTGTTGCTTTGCGTGGCACTATCACAGCACAGGCCTACATTCATTTAAGCACCTTCTTGCTTCCCACTGTGGAAGAGCAATTCGGGGATGGCGATTGTACCTTTCAGCACGATCGAGCACCTGTACATAACGCACGGCCTGTGGCGGAGTGGTTACACGACAGTAACATCCCTGTAGGTGCATTGTGGCCCATATTCACCTGCTGTTTCTCCTTCTCCTCCTTTCCCTACTATCGAATTCCAGAGTCACAAATTCTCTTTTTTTTTTAGCTACCTGAATAATTTCTTTTGTCTCATCACACATTTCTTCAATCTCTTCATCACTTGAACTACTGTGGTAGGTGTGCACTTTGTGTCTATCCTGGCTTCGATAATACGTTCACTGTGCTATTCGTAGTAGCTTATCCGCATTCTCATCTTTTTATTCATTATTAAACCTACTCCTCAATTACCCCTATAATCCTCTATTCACTAATTCCCACTATATCTAACTTCAACCCATACATTTCCCTTTTCAAATTTTCTAACCTTCCTGCCCGATTAATGGATCTAACACTCTACACTCCAATCCGTAGAACGCGAGTCTTGTTTCTTTTGGTTACGACAGCCTCCTGAGTAGTCCCGTCCTGGAGACCCAAATGCGGGACTATTTTACCTCCGAAATATTTTATCCAAGTGGATGCCATCATCGTTTAACCATACATTAGAGCTTCATGGCCTCGGTTAAAATTATAGTTGTAGTTTCCCCTTTCTTTCAGCTGTTCACACTACGAGCACAACAGGGCCAGTTTGGTTTATGTTACAAGTCCAATCAGCCAAGCGTTCAGCTAATGGAAAGGCTGCTGCCCATCTTCAGAAACCACTTGCTTGTCTGGTCTCTCAACAGATACCCCTCCATTGTGGTTGCACCTGTGGGATGGCTATCTGTATCGCTGAGGCACGCAAGCCTCCCCATCAGTGCCACAATGCCACGGTTCATGGTTCATTTATATGTTATTATTATATGGTTCATTTATATATTATTTATATTAAATAACTACCCCACCAATGGCTTTGGTCCATGGTTCATGGTATGGGGGGGGGGGGGGGGGGGAGAGAGGGAGGTGAGCTGTCACCTGTACCACACCAATATCAAGTCGAACTCAAATTGATTGATATAGTACCGAAAAAAATACGCAGAATAAAACTTTTATCACAAAACTCTGGTGGGACCGGGCCCCTCTGGTCCTTACGAGCGAGCCGCCGCTATTAGTGTGTGCTTTAGGGCGACTTTGGTAAATAGATGTGGCTCAAATGGCTATGAGCACTATAGGACTAAATTTCTGAGGTCATCAGTCCCCTAGAGATTAGAACTACTTAAACCTAACAAACCTAAGGACACCACACACGTCCATGCCTGAGGCAGGATGCGAACCTGCGACCGTAGCGGTCGCGCGGTTGCAGACTGAAGCGCCTAGAACCGTTCGGCCACATCGGCCGGCAATAGATGTGGAGGAGAAGGTCAGAGGAAACCCATCTGGATTACGGTCAGTTGACCATATTTTCGGCGACCTCTGATGTCATCTCTCATTTTTATTAATGTACACATGATTGAAATTCTTCGTAGTCTACGCAAATGAATATCTAAATTCGCTTCTGAACACAGTGCCCCTTCCATGTACGGGTTCGGTTACAAAAGTAGCGTAAAGAAAGGAATTATCCGGAAAACTATTACGCTCTGCTCAGCAGTATGTGAAAGGCTTATGTTTTGTTGCTGTCAAACCCTGCGTGTTCTTCACGTGGCCACAGGAAGTGATGCTAGCTCAGTGCGAGTCGGACGGTAGCAGTGACGTGAGATTGTGTGCAAAGTGTTGATGAAATTAACTTTTGGGATAGACTGGCGAGGGTGTAGGAAAGACTCCACTATTACAAGTAAAATAATGAAACGATTACAGAAATACAGTAACTACAACATTCGACGAAATGTCTAACATGATCAATGAAGGTTGTGCAGTTGCTACATAATTAACACTTGGTGCCCAAAAAGCGAAATGAATCATAAACTATTACAGCTCAAACCGAGTAATTTATTTTAGCCATCTTAGCACTAAGCGATCTCAACCATACCTCGCCGCTGTTTGTAATAAAAACGGAGCACATTGTTGGCTTTCTCCGATAACCATCTTTTCAAGCGTAGAGGTCGGATCTCTATGAGATACTATTTATTTATTTTTCATTTAGTATATGGCTTACATGGAGTTGACATAATATATAAAAGTACAAAACAAATCCATTAAATTTCCCAATGTAGTCACAAGAATAAAGCAGAACATACTAGAAGTGTGTATACAGATTTATATTTTAAAGTTGAAGCATTAATCCAGTCCACTGGAGAGTTTGGGGCTACAAAAAATCACGTTTTTGTCCTGGATTTGCCGTAAAGCGGCATTCGGTGACAATGTGCTAGACTGTCTGATGAGGTTTCCCGCAGTCGCAAGTCGGTGATCTCGCCATTCTCCGTGTGTAAAATGAGTCACGACAGATTCCATGTGGCGTTCTTATTCTGCTGAGTGTTTTCGATACGTGGCGAGGCAGTTGGTATAATCTGTGGTATGGTCTTACAGGACCAAACTGCTGAGGTCATCTGGCCCTAACCTTACCCACTACTTGGAACCTCTGATGGGTGGAGGAGGTGGCGAAGGGGAAGGGGGGGGGGGGGGAGGCCGCGCGGACTGTGACAAGGCGCCCAAGACCGCGCGACTACCCCGCGTGGCGAGGTGTGGTGAGGTGGGGTCGGTAGTGGGTGGAGCCTGAGGTGATTTCAGTGTTCTCTCCATACGCCCTTAAAAGTAGTCCTGCTAATGGTGAGATCCAGAGCTAGGTGCCGATTGGCTACAATTTTGTCGTATTCCTTAAGTAATCTTTTCTGTCAGGGCATATGAGAAAAGTCGATATGGCTCAAAAGAGGTAGCGAAGGAAGGGAAGTGCTTTTTAGACGGCCACTAATTATTCTTATGGTCTAATTCAGTTTGGCGTCAGACTTTTTCACATGGTGGCTGTTTAACCAGACTGGTGCACGGTATTCGGTAGCCGAGTATACAAGACTAAATGTTGATGTTGTGAGGGTGGTTGCGTTCAGCCCCCCCCCCCCCCCTCGCCCCTCTCCAACCTCCCTCTGTGGTTCTGCACAGAATCGGGATTATATTGTTCCTGATGCTGAGTTCTGCTGCTGTTAGGTGATATTTAAAAGATGGTGTTCTGTCCATTGTTATTCTTCACTGTTTGAGAAAGGATTACAGCAAACGAAGTTTGACGGAAAGTGATCGAGTAAAACAAGCGATTTCTGGAGTTCCCCAAGGTAGTGTTGTAGGCCCTTTGCTGTTCCTTATCTATATAAACGATTTGGGAGACAATCTGAGCAGTCGTATTAGGTTGTTTGCAGATGACGCTGTCGTTTATCGACTAATAAAGTCATCAGAAGGTCAAAACAAATTGCAAAACCATTTAGAAAAGATATCTGAATGGAGCAAAAATTGGCAGTTGACCCTAAATAACCAAAAGTGTGAGGTCATCCACATGAGTGGTGAAAGGAGTCCGTTAAACTTCGGTTACACGATAAATCAGTGAAATCTTAAAGGTCGTAAATTCAACTAAATGCCTAGGAATTATAATTACGAACATCTTAAATTGAAAAGAGCACACAGAAAATGTTGTGGGGAAGGCTAATCAAAGACTGCGTTTCATTGGCAGGACACTCAGAAAACGTAACAGATCTACTAAGCAGACTGCCTACACTACGCTTGTCCGTCCTCTTTTGGAATAATGCTGCGTGGTGTGTGATCCTTACCAGATAGGATTGACGGAGTACATCGAAAAAGTTCAAAGAAGGGCTTCACATTTTGTGTTATCGCGAAATATGGGAGAGAGTGTCTCCGAAATGATACAGGATTTGGGCTGGACATCATTAAAACAAAGGCGTTTTTCGTTGCGACAGAATCTTCTCACGAAATTCCAATCACCAACTTTCTACTCCGATGCGAAAATATTTTGTTGACTCAGAACTACTGAGGGAGAAATGATCATCACGATAAAATAAGGGAAATCATAGCTCGTACGGAAAGATTTAGGCGTTCGTTCTTTCCGTGCGCTATATGAGATTGGAGTAATAGAGAACTGGGAAGGTGGTTCAATGAACCCTCTGCCAGGCACTTAAATGTGATTTGTCGAGTATCGATGTAGATGTAGATGTAGATTGTTAAAGTATACTTGAGGTTCTAGAAGTGCCTCTTTTCTTGTTTATTAAAGAGGTGAAAGCACGACACTTTTGTTTTGGTCGTGTTTGGAATTGATGTAGACTCACTCGCATCCGCCGCAGAAATTCATCCCGGGTAACCCTAAATGAGTCCGAGCGACCTTCGGCAGCCAGATAATATCTTCAGATTTCATGGCTTTGGTAAAAACATGGATTCTCGCACTAGCTATTCTCAGGGAGGAATGACAACGTTAGAGATGTTGTTCGTAGCCTAAAAGTAAATCATGAAGGCGTTAGCAGAGCTAAGATTCACTATATTCAGTCCTCAAGAATAAATAATGCATATCGCGGATTATCACTTCAACATTTCCTTTTGCACTCAGCTTAGATCATACAAAAGTATAACTATTATTACAGGGATTAAGCCTTAGTTATTATACCACAGAGTATACGTTGAGAAGTGATGCAGTTATTTATGCATACACGATTTTCCATCGCAGGATTGTGATCATGGTATATATTTTCAGCCTTATTAACATAGATAAAGTGCCGTTACGATGAAGGAGAAATGATTACAGTCCGGTCTAGCAGAAGGGCGTTGGACAAAAGGTTCACCACGGGACCATTTATTCCGGCATCCTTTTTCTGCTGGTGAGGAGTGGGCGGGGTAAGATTGGGTGTAATTAAAAGGAAGCGCCAAGGCGCAGCCTCTGACGACACACACACAGGGAGAGCGATTGCGCCAGCCTCCTGCCGCGGACCTCGCCTCCAAAACGGCGTGCCGAGCACAATGGGGCGCTCCTTAATCTGAGCCCCGCCGCGCCGGGACTTCCCCCCCCCCCCCCCTCCCTCTCAGTGCTTAGCCCGACCCGGCGCTCTAACGAAGCAGCCGCGGGCGCAGCAGCGCAGCCCCCTCCACTCCTCGCGGTACTCAGGGGCGCTCCTGCGTAATGGGCCTCCGCTCCCCCTCCCGACGCCGCCTCAGACACTTGCGAGAGGTTGGCAGCACTGCCACAGGGGGGCCAACGTGGACCAGGCGAAGCCACGCGGCCTGCCGAGGCTCACCCCTGTGACGTAGCATTTGGAGAGAGTGGACCCTTTGCATTATTCCATTTTTAAATTTTGGCATTCACTTTTTTATGTAATGCACCCTTTTTGTATAACTTCAGAAATTACTCTGCAAAATTAAACTTTTCCAAAAAGTGAAAGCTTGTTCTAAGGTAACATAGTAACGTACTAAGAGACGATAGTCATTGAAATTTAATTCTTACTATACGAAGGGAGGAGTACTTTCGGCTCACATTTTGCAAAAAATTTAATCTAGGCACTTGCTGTTATATTTTTAAAAAAAGTTATTTAGTGTTTTGAATGAAGTATTCTACCAGATTCCATAATAGTTTTAAATTTTTCTGTCACCCTTGACCCAAAAATTCACATTTCCAATGAATCTCATACTTAGGACTTTACACGTCAGCATCTATTTAAAAAGTATGTTTTCAGTAAAAATAAACATCAAGTGATGAGCTTTGCATTTTTAATTTCTTTTATGGAAGGTATAAAGTACCCCTCTCTCTTTAGTAGTACACATCACTGAATGTGTATTGATATTGCTAAGGATATGTCAAAAGATATTTTCATGTTATGAAGTCTACTAACGCATCAGAACCTGTTTAAAATGTAATTTGCGAATTTAGCTTTTTAATTATTTTTTTTACAGTGAGCATAATGTACCACCTATCCCCTCGTTAATGCGCATTTTGGGAAATATGTTGTTACTGCTGAGGCTAAACAGCAGTAGAGAAAATATGTCATTGGTATTGTACCTAATCGTCTACGTGTTACCATATTACTCTACTACACAGCAACAGTCAATAAATGAAATGAAATTAAGCAGAAGTATTAACAAAAACCAGTTACAAGTTAAAAACAGTTTTATATCCAAGCCAGTGGAAACTGAAACAAATTTCCCGTTTTTTTGAGAGGTAAAATTATTAAGACATTAAAGAAACTCAGTTCATTTGCAAGTATCACATGTTACATGGTAAAAGACCATCTGCCTTAAGGTACAAGGTGGTGCACAATGGAGTAAGTATGGCTTAACTCTTCCACTTGTTATACAAATAGTTATAAAACCATAAAGCGTTTTACTCACCATAAAATTCTGTACCTGTAGAATAAACAATATATTGCAGTTAGATTTGATATACAAATGCTGTCCACAACACAACCTCATGTCTCGCAACAACAAAAACTCCAGAAACAGCTTATGGCGGTTTCTAGTCTGCATTTTTTCATGTGATTCTGTCAGACACTATATTGACGTGCCAACCGAAAAATATCGTGTCTTCCTAGGTACACAGTCCTCTGGGTACAATTCTCTACCTTAATAGCATTTCTCAGGTCATTTCTTTGGCTGCATTTTGCACCTAATGGTAAAATACCACTGTCTCCACATCCCATTTCGACTTATATTAAAGAAAAATTCAGACAGAAATGCTTGATAAATGAAAGCAGCTTCACCATTTTTGTGTGTAGAACTGATTCTCTATGCAGCGTTGGGCTGGAACATAGCGTCTCAAACTAGAGCCAATGTGATACTTTTCAGACGAATCACTCCTATTTAAATCAGTGAAATATTATTAACAAATAAACAGTGTCATATTCTTTGTCCAGGCTAACTTTACCTGTCATTGAAGAAAATTCGTCAAACTCACCAGAAGAGGGTCCAAGATTATATGCGTGGCACTATTGACAGTGGGTGCTCATGTAACAATTGATTTCTTCCCACTGACAAGGACGAAAGGAAAGTGGCACGAGAAACAACACTCAGCTTTGTTGGTGTAGAACTACAGAACACTCAAAGCTTGCTGATGGGGAGAACCCAACTGACCAGCGCTGGGGCCTATTCGTTATTGCGGCGACTCCCCTAACCTGTTGCAAAAAGGGACTCTACCAAGAACTGAGAGAAGATCCCTTAACTAGATCGCAGTGAGGATTAAGGGAACAAACGAAGGTCAGGCCCTTATTCAATCCACACGTTCACGCAGAGCAGCTGTTAGTATGTACAACCTTTATGGACTGCTCTGTGAACAGATAGGAATGGGGTGTCCACTAACCACTGCCTGCTGCAACCGAGTCTGCTATCCATGCACACAAGTGTGTTACTGGTGATGTGAAGATGGGTTGAGAGAAGCTTGAGAGCTATGCTACCGTGTGGCCAGTTATAGACTGATTGTGATGATACTAGACTCTGAAATTTTGATTCACTCAAAAGTGAGATGAGTCTGCTGTCTGCTACAAGCATAGGTCTTCTGAGGTGTGTCTTGTGAAGCATTTCATGTCCTGGCAGATTCTGGTACGACAGCGAAGGATGTTCCAGGATCTACTGGCACACGCTAGTTCCTGGAGTGCTGGTATTTCGTTCAGGATAAATTAATAATGGGAATATTGAGTTGGAGGTGTCATGTGACCGGTTTTCACAAACTGACACATTTTCATATTGTACTGCATCTTCACCAAAATTCGATGACTCTATAGATGCAAGTTGTCCTTAGCTGCACACTGTGGATCATAAAAGTCAGTGAGGGAAGCAGCTCCTGGCCGAAAGGTAACGGATGGGGGTCCTCCCCACGTGGTCAGACTGGCCAGTGCTTTGAAGAGCTGCTACCAGGTCACAATGCAGGTTAGCGTCTCTCATGATTCCACGACACTGTTTTTAACGAGCTCTGTGTGGGAGGAGGAATGTGGCACTATTGGTGAAGACCTAGAGAACGCATTTATGAACAGGTTGGTAGATAGAAGGACTTCTTCGAAGCACACAGACTGCTATAGATGATATCTGAGAGTGGGATGAGGGAGAGGGAAGTTAGGACACCTCTGAAGTCGTGGAAAGCCACCACTGAGCTCAGACACTGCAAAACAAAACATTTAACGCTACATAGAAACTGTCGCAATTAACATAAATAATTTAGAAGAGGGAGAGATAAATATGACTGTGCATATAGAGGGCTATCCATATTGGCCATAGACAGACACAGAGAGACAGCAGAACACAATTTTTCAGCACTAAGTATTACCTAGCTTGTTTCTGGTTAACTCCCTGAAGTCAGTGTAAGGGTAGAAGGCCAGTATCGTTTAAGACAAATTTTCACTTGTCGGAGCTCAGAATATCTATCGCTCAGCCAATCAAAGTGATGTGAGGACAGAAGATCTCAGAGACACGAGCCTTCCTTGTAGGACGCAGACAGGAGTAAGTTACTCTTGAGCCGAGCATTTCTGCAGCCAGGAGCTATCATGAGATGATCTCTCCAAATAAGCACCTCTCCAGCCAGGAGCCTCGTCGAACAGACTTGATTATCTGTGACGTAGGCATTTTTTCTGCGGATTTGGACTTAGATGCATATGCGAGTTGTTGGTATGAAACCAATGACTGATTTTGGATCCACTTCAGCCCCCACTTGCAGCTTAATATGCTCAGATGTAGCCACATGATCGATACGGACTGTAGGGACACTAAAGTCATTTTTAGCGAGATTAATGACAGGACAGTTGACTGCAGACTTGCTTACAGTCTGCGAAGCAATATGCTTTCAACTCTGGCCACAGATGCATACACATACCTTCCTGTATCACTGTCAATGTTTATCAAACCACTTATGATGCAATTTAATGTAATAAATTTGTAGATAACGAATTTCTTGATCATAATTTTCGAGGGCAAAGATTTAATCAAGTCAGAAAAACAGAGCCACTTTGCATACAACTAATTAATATAACAAGCATCCTTCCCATTCCCCCATTACCGCTTACACAGGACATAAGGCGTAATAACATGAGATACACCATATTACCCCCCATCCACACCTTGCTAAGCAGACAACAACATGGACCTTCAATCCCTACCATATCCTATTAGTTAGACAAAACGTGGAAGTCTAGGACCCAAAGAAAGAGTAGTTAATCAACCGTGACTAATCCAAAACGCTTTTCAGGGTAGTGGAGTAGAAGAGAACTTTACTATATGATAGGACAATCACCAAAGCGGGGAGAAAACATAGATCTAGTCGGATTAAATCCAGTTTCTTTATTTCACTGCAAATGAAGAGAGTAACAGGCAACCGTGATGCTGTACTCTCCACAGGCGACGAATTACTGTCGCCACATCTTTACAGCCTAAGCAGCGTTAGACCTATCAAGAGATATAAATGTAAAGTATTTTGTGTGTGTTGAGCAAATTGACGAGATATACCAACCAGACACTGATGAAACCACAATAGATGATTATTGTCCAGTAATTTGCATGTCATGATTGCTAACAATTCAAGAGTTCCTAAATTTTGCCTAGATGGCGTTTTTGTTGCATGTGTCCCCACTGTGCCTAGTTTGAAGTTACTTTATGCACTGATAAAAGAGGGTGCCTGAGACACAGTTGAGCAAATTAGAGCTAGGCAGTACTAGCCAACCTAACTTCTGCTGTTATATGAGCAACATGTACCATCATAAGCGCCATCTCGAGACATTCTATCCAATAAAAACTGCATACTTCTATTCAATGATCCATCAGTTACTTAAATTGCTATTAGAACAAGGACCAAAAAAAAAATTTATGATTTTCAAACAGGTTTCTGTGTCCAATGGTCACAAGGAAACAGTTGTTACAAAATATTTTCAAACAAACTATATAAACAAAAAATCTCCTAAAATAACTATTAGTGGCCCATGTCAAGATAATCAAAACCCAACCAAAAACTATATTGTCATGCCTTATTGATGACTAGTTTGTGATAAAACTGAACAGCAGTTCAAAACATCTATTCTTACATTAGGTTTCAAAGCTCAAAGAATTTCGTAGACACAATCACGACACTATATAGGTCCAGAAATGAATAAATACAAAAGGCAGGTTATGTAAGCTTCATTTTGAGAACTGCAAACAGATATATGTTAGTGAGACCACACCATTAACATAAGATATCAGGAGCACACAATTTTCCATAATAGAACAGCCTTTGGAAAGCACTTGAAATCACCATGTCAGTCACTTCAGCACAAACTATTATATGAACGTTTTACAGTATTTGCCTAAAGATAGGAAAATGGGTCTTTTGGAAGAATAAGAACTACATGTCCATAATAAACATATGACTGACTGTTCATTAAATGATCAAGTAGAATTCAACCATAATATTTTTTCAGGACATTTGATCAATTTCTGTAATTTGTTGCAGTCTACTACATCATTTTATTATTTTTTTCTTCTTTTCCTGACTACAGTTGGATCAAACTGTGATCATATACACTAACTGCAATATATCTTTTGTGTTTATGAAAATCTTAAACTCTTTGGACTTAATCACACACTGTCACTCTCTTATATAGCTGAACATCATTTAGAGATTGTTTTAATCGTACATTGATGTCTACCACTTACATTTTGAATATTAGTACAGTGATGGTCTGACACCTAGACCCCGGGCTACAACTAGCACACAGACTACAGGTTACAAGTAGTACCTAGACAAGTGTTACAATTAGCACCTATACCTTGGACTGCAAACTGCACCTAGAAATTGTGCTATGTATCAAGTGTCCTTATGAATATGCAAATGGGGGATATAATACCTAAACCTTAGATTACAACAGCACCTAACTTCAGGCTGCATTATAAGGTTGTTATGTGTATAGATATATAAGTTAGCAGATAACTCTTATCTATTGTGCATATTATCATAATATTTCACCCAAAAAGTTGTGGTTGTGCTAATTTTGTACATAGTATGTATATGTCATACTACTATACCTATTAATTTTGTGAATATTAATTATTCCTCATTTAATTTTCGTTTGAACTTACCAATTAAAGTCAACTACTGACATGCTTTCATGCCAAACTTTGGATCAGCTTTTACATTGACTCATTCTCAAATAATAGATTGTTGAAGGTTATTGTGATATATATATACATACACTTGTGTGTATTTGTTATGTTGAACTCTCAAGTTAACATGGAATACCTTCAGCAGTGACAAACGCTTCTTTCGTATAAAGCATTCAACTGTGAATGCCTTGTATCTATGTTTCATTGCATTCTTAAGTAAACATTGTAACTCATCTTCATGTATAACAAACGCTTCTGTCATACGAAGCACTCATCATACTCAATATATCATCGATAAATAATACCTAGACCGTGACCTATATTTGGATTGTAATTGTTATCAGTTTCGTACCTCGCTCAGCCCTTGGTCTTTGATTATATGTGATGTGAGGAACTTGTAATAGTAATTTATGTTATATTACACATATGAGAAGTTGTTATTTTATTCTCTATCAAACACAGAAGCATGTGCCTACTTATGATTATAATAAACATTTAATATTTTCTGTGTACCACTATATTGGTTTTAATAGTGGCCACATTTTAAGTTGCTTTTATTTGGTATGTAGACTGTAGGTCACAACATTATGGAATTTTCTGCTGTTCACTATTTTATATGAAGGACTAAATTTTGGTTTGTTGTTGTGGGACTACATTTGGACATCATGTTCAGCTATGTTCAGTGACTCTTGTCGCTATACGTTTAGGCTTAATGCTTCCAAATGATTATTGTATATGCATGATCATACTGATGCAGGTTGATATTTGTGTTATTCTTACTTTATATGCTATTTTTATGATATTCATTATGCATTTAATACAATTTATATTTGCTTCTCTTGTATGAAGCAATTACCAGTGTATCTTTCTGTATCTATTTGTTGTTTTATGCACATGGAATTTGTAAAACCATTGATATTCTTTTTACTCCTGTTGTGTGAGTGTTAGTTTACTACTCTTTTATATCTATAATTTATACTGAATCGCATTATATGCAATTTTTACCTATGAGCTGCTTGACTATATGTATTACTGTGTATCCAGCATCTAGACATTTAGCTACATTTGGTCTGTATCTCATCTCTATGGCTTACGCCTTCGCTGCTTCAATTTGAATATGTTGTTCAAATCGTGCTGTTACACATACAATCAAGTGATACCTAATTCTGTTCATGTATAAACTTATGTAATGATAATTAAATCAAGATCTTACGCTGCGCGCGGGAGTTGATATACATCAATGGGGGCCGGTGAAAAATGTATGCCCTGACCAAGACTCGAACCCGGTATCTTCTGCTTACATGGCAGGCGCTCTATCCTTCTGAGCCACTGAGGGCACAAACGATAGTGCGACTGCAGGGACTTATCCCTTACACGCTCCCCGTGAGACCCACATTCCCAACTTAATGTCCACACACTACATTTGTAGTGACCCTGCCCATTACACTCATTACTCGAGGCAGGAAATATTACCGAGTCCCGTAAGAGTTCGGGAAATACGTGTGCATCCGCACAGAAGAAGAAGGTCAATGGCTGGTTAGCCTCAACTATATGAAGACGGTATCTGTTCTTTTCAACATGTCCGAAATAACAGGTACCATCTTCATAAACTTATGTTGTCCATCCAGTTACCGTTATAATTGAAACTACGTATTATGCTGATATAACTGACACCTAGGCTTATAATTACAGTATTACTCGCTTTATCATCCAGTATTGTGGCCTTTTGTTACTGACACTGCACATACTTTCGTGCATCTGAAACTTTGTACTGCTTGCAATTGTGACCATTTTATTTCCTTCCTCTTACTGTTTTTCTGTTTGTGAATATCTAATGAAAAGCCTATGTTCAGTATATGGTTACTGTAATTAAAGAAATGGAACATAATTCTTACAATTTAAGTAACTTAAATGTATTAGTAAGATCGTTATGTTGCTGTTCTGTATATTACTATAGAGTGACGACTCTGCTAACTTTCATTGGCCAGTAACGCTGTCTGACAGCGCTTTCGAGTAGGAATAATGCTGCATAAGTGGCTAGTTCTCTGGCAGCCGTCATATAGCTACATCCTTGTTCCTATATCATTGGTAGACTACGTAACCATGACGACCTACTACATGTAAAATCACAGCTATGAATCACTTACTAAAAGCACTTACTATGTCTTGATCTTGTCACGATCTATATAGAATTTTTCAGTTTGTACATGACAGGACGAACGATTCAGCTGAACAGATTACCTGGTGGCTGGTGTATACGAATCAAAGAATAAAATTTTTACTGGCGTGTATCACAGAACGGAATTTTAAATATAAAATGATTTACGAAATTGTTCATTTCTGTTATGCATTTTTGTGTGTTTGAGATCTGAGGATGACTTGTCAGTGAGATGAAACTAGTTATCAAATAAAGGAATTATAGCTACCCAGACATATTTCAGAAACTTTGTAGCGTGTCCAAAACCGTGCAAATGAGCAGTGTTGGGTTGGCCATGAGAAGTGCAACCTTTCACGCAGTCGGCCAGTTTCTCCGAAACCCGAAGTGTTAAACGGCGCCCACAGCAAGAGGTCTCGAGCGTCCGGGCGCGAGCTCTTCTGCAATCGAGACCTGTTTCCGTGGCTAGTACAGCCTGTCCAAACCACGTTGCCCTACAGCTTAGCTGTCACGTGGAGACAGTTCACTGAGTGCTGCAGGCACCAGGAGCTGGGCGTAGGCTACCGGCTAGTCAGCGAGTCAGTACAGGACCATCTCTCCTGACAGTAACGATAATCTGACCATCTGAAACTACGACGGCGACCGTAACTGATTTCGCAACTGCAGCTCCGACACTGAGGGAAAATTACTTCGTTGTCCTGCCGTGTGTCATCATATGACTCCATCTAACTCGCTCGCCCTCAGGTATATTTTTCGTCTCTTCCTTGCGTAAGTTGCGTTTGATACACTACTGGCCATTAAACTTGCTACACCACGTAGATGCCGTGCTACAGACACGAAATTTAACCGACAGGAAGAAGATGCTGTGATATGCAAATGATTAACTCTTCAGAGTATTCACACAAGCTCGGCGCCGGTGGCGACACCTACAACGTGCTGATATGAGAAAAGTTTCCAACCGATTTCTCATACACAAGCAGCAGTTGGCCGGCGTTGCCTGGTGAAACGTTGTTGTGATGCCTCGTGTAAGGACGAGAAATGCGTACCATCACGTTTCCGACTTTGATAAAGATCGGATTGTAGCCCATCGCGATTGCGGTTTATCGTATTGCGACATTGCTGCTCGCGTTGGTCGAGATCCAATGACTATTAGCAGAATATGGAATCGGTGGGTTCAGGAGGATAATAACGGAATGCCTTGCTGGATCCCAACGGCCTCGTATCACTAGCAGTCGAGATGACAGGCATCTTATCCGCATGGCTGTAACGGATCGTGCAGCCACGTCTCGATCCCTGAGAACAGATGGGGACGTTTGCAAGACAACAACCATCTGCACGAACAGTTCGACGACGTTTGCAGCAGCATGGACTATCAGCTCGGACACCGTGGCAGCGGATACCCTTGACGCTGCATCACAGACAGGAGCGCGTGCGATGGTGTACTCAACGACGAACCTAGGTGCACGAATGGCAAAGTGTCATTTTTTCGGATGAATCCAGGATCTGTTTGCAGCATCACGATGGTCGCATCCGTGTTTGGTGACATTGCAGTGAACGCACATTGGAAGCGTGTATTCGTCATCGCGATACTGGCGTATCACCCGGCGTGATGGTATGTGGTGCCATTGGTTACACGTCTCGGTCACCTCTTGTTCGCATTGACGGCACTCTGAACAGTGGACGTTACATTTCAGATGTGTTACGACCCGTGGCCCTACCTCTCACCAATTGAAAGCATCTGGTCAATGGCGGCCGAGCAACTGGCTCGTCGCAATACGCCAGTCGCTACTATTGATTAACTGTGGTATCGTGTTGAAGCTGCATGGGCAGCTCTACCTGTACACGCCATCCAAGCTCTGTTTGACTCAATGCCCAGGCGTATCAAGGCCGTTATTACGGCCAGAGGTGGTTGTTCTGGGTACTGATTTCTCAGGATCTATGCACCCAAATTGTGTGAAAATGTATCACATGTCAGTTCTAGTATAATACATTTGTCCAATGAATACCCGTTTATCATCTGCATTTCGTCTTGGTGTATCAATTTTAATGGCCAGTAGTGTTGACTAAATCTAACTCGCTCGCCCTCAAATATCTTTTTCATCCTTTCCTTGCGTAAGTTGCGTTTGATAATATGTGTCCACAGTTTTGTCTCCCCGTCCAGTAAGAACAATCTTGCGTCAAGGCACATTCACCATCGATTTCAGTGTCCTTCTTTACCTCGGACGAATTCCATTATTGATGTGACTGTAATCCTTCCTTTTTGAAATTATACCTGTTTGATCTGTTGGCCTGTAGTAGACCTGTGAAAAGCCGGAATTTTCACCTTCTTCAGGTCAGACCGTTGCGAGACGTGCAGAAAGAGATTCAATGGGGTTCTGGAAGGTATCGACTTGGATGTGGAGCCATGACGAGCCCAGTGCCGTGGCCAGCTGCCTTAGGTTCCTAGGTTCAGGACACATTTCACGAACCACTCGATCAAGTTGGTCCCGTGGATTCCCGACAGGGTTCAAATCCGGGGGATTTGGTGGCCAAGGGAGTACGGTAAACTCATCCTGATGCTCTTTCAACCACGCACGTACAATGCGAGTAGTGTGACACGTTGCATGGTCCTGCTGGTAGGTGCCACTGTGGTGAGGAAAGAGCATGAGATCGTGGACATGGTCCTCAATGATAGGGGCCTAATTGTGTTGATCCACTGTGCCTTCCAGAAAGACAGGTAACCCAGGCAATACCAAGAAACCAATCCCCAGATCACAACGCTCCCTCCTCTGGCCTGGACCCATCTGATGGTCCGACGGCCGTCTGCCCGACGGAGCACAAAACGTGATTCATCTGGGAAGGCCACCTGCCGTCACACACTGGACATCCAGCTGCGGTATTGGCGTGTATAAAAAGACTTTTTTTATAACGAGAATATTCATATATGTGTTTGGAGAGAGAGAGAGAGAGAGAGATTGATTTTTGATTGAGATTTTTACTTTGCTTCTGCACCAGTTGGTGACGTATTACAATTTGGAGGAAGTTATTGCTCTTTAAGGTTTCAAATACGACTCTGCTAGTTACTTGGCAGTATTGCGAATGGCTTTGAGCCCAAGTTATCGAAGCTTTTCATACCTAAGAGACCACTATTGTAAGTGAATAAGATCAAACAGCAATCTGCTTTTCGTGAGAAAAGGAGGTTGCTTAGCACACAAACCTCCTTCAAACTACACGTCCTGCTACATCAAAATTGGTCAGTGGAGTTCAGGACCAAACTATTGTACAATAACGTAATCCAATTACACTAATTAAGAAATTACGAGAGGTTTTACTTATTGAATGAAAACTATAGAGAATGCACTACTTTTCATGTATTTTAGTGAACTTTGTACACTTAAAATTCTGTCGATTTATAGACGGCGACGACAATGAAGTTCACCTCCTTTTCCAAAAACTTCCAGAAAATTTGTATACATAAATGTTTGGCAATTCTTAGACCTAGACTCGGTTTTATCACAAAAATATCAATTTTCACTAAATGTAACAATACGTTATGAGCGACGGCGTAGCAACACGTCCTCTATCCACAAGATACAGATTAACAGTTCTCTTTTCTTTTTTTTTTTTTTTAAGAAATCGTCTTTTTTTCCCATACTCAAAGATTCACAACTACTGTCGTTGCGGGAATTGCGCGCTAAATAGTCTGTTGCTGTCCAGCTTTGCTTCACTTCAAGTACATTTTGAATCAAATTTACATTTACGGTATTTACGTACATTGCGGGGCAGTGAGGCTCACGTGCAAATTCCAGCCTTCGTCGCCATTGAACAAAGGTCTGCTTGGGTGCATCAACCAGGTGCCCGATGTAGAGGCTCATAGTTATCAACGTTTTCTGAACGGCAATTGAGGAAACACTGTTGGTAGGCCCTCGACTCATCAGGGTGGACAGTTGCTCAACAGTTGCACGTCTACGCACCTCTTCAACCGTCGTTCACTGCGCCCTCTACGGCCCATCGTGCAACACAATTGTTTCGGCGCCGGGTTTGGGTAGCGTCATTTTGCCATGCACGGTATATTCTAACCATTGCGGCTTGCAAGCAGTTGAAATCCCTAGGCGTTTCGCAATTGCTTCCATCCTTGACCTCAAAGTCAATGACCATGTCAATTTGACGTCGGATAAATCTCTCAGTTTCCGCATTACTACATAGATTGCACTGTTTTCTGCGTCCACACGACACTCTTTATATACCCCCCAGTCCTATTGCGTCTGTGGGTCGTCATTGCACGCAGATGGCCAACATAGGCGCTGGTCACATTAATGTGACTGGACCGTCTATGAGTCTGTAGGCGGCCATTATTCTGCTCTTAATCTAGCATCACTTCGCCTCTATTCTGTGTAATCATGCAGACACAGTCGAATTACTCTAGCAGTAGGAGACGAATTCGATCCTTCAGGCATTGTGGTGGGAGTGAGTAGGACTCGGTTTCAAGCTGTACAACTGGGAACGTGATTCCATCTTTTCACAGAACTTGAGGTGAACGCTTTACTGTAAACAAGAGAACTACAAACAATATCAAAGATATAGAAAGATTTCTAGATATAATTGTTTTAAAAATAAACGATGTAAAATCCATGGAAATCATTCCTGTCCTTGCATCACTGTGCTCGCGTTGTGACAAGGAGGTAATAGACCTCTGCGAAGAGCTACAGAAACTGATAAATGGCGGGAGTCCCGCTACAAGATGATCATGAGGATATTAATGTGAAAGTATAGCATAAACTTGGCTATAGATTCTCAATAAGATATTTATGATATGATACAATAAACATCCTGCGTTAGAACGATTAGCCAAGAATAATAACAAACTTATCCTTGATACCTACTTCGACAAAGAAAAAGAAAAAGAAACGGGAAATAAACTTGCATAGGATTGAACAAAACCGAAGAAGAAATAGCACACGATGGGAAGTTCCCAAAACACGTTCCAGCTGCAAGTGATCATTGACTTAACATACAAGTGAGAAAAAGGTTAAGACTTGAGAAAGAAACAGACTTGTCAGGCAGGAAGTCGGAAATTTCAGTTTTGAGAGTGGGGAGCTGTCCCAGATTACATTAAGCAGCGAGATCTGTAACTTGGAAGATAATGATTATACACACTTAGGTGAAAGGGTCGATAATTTAACAACGGCACTTGCACAGACAGCAAAATATGTTGACGTACAAAGAAAACATAGGCACAGAAAATATCGAATGGCAGGAAAAAAATATTAAAGACAATTCTTAAATTTAAACCAAAATTTATACGGATACATTCCGCCGAATTAGAAAAAAAAAATCGCAAATGTTTCGGAAAGAACGCGTGAACATACCATTAAAATTTCTTAAGAAAATATTGAAACCATTAAATTACGGAGGAAACAAAACAAAAAAGAGCACTTTGTAGATAGGCGCTACAATCAACAGTTTACATCCCACAATAAGTGAGAATGGAGAAAGATTTGTAGAAACAGTCGATGACTTCATTAAACGTCTGTTCAGTATGAGTTATAAATGGCGAGCACAAACAGGTAACGAAGAAAACTGTAACATTCCGGATGTAAAACAAAGAGAGTTTGTTTTCATAAGTCGTCTCCTTCGGCAATTTGAGCATTAGTCGTTCGCCTCTTGTGGTGCCCATCTCAGCTTTGGTCTCCCCAGACTTCGGTTTGCCGGATTACAATTTCTGACTTTAACCAGTATCCTGTCACTGTTCATTCCACACCGTTTGCACTTTTATCTACAGCTTACTTTCTTACGTTAAATATGTGTAATTCTTTCCTAATGTCGCTGTTTTCGTAAATAACTTATGAATTGGATTGCTTCAGTATTTTATATCACGAGAATCGGTGTTCTTTGTTCCATCACTGACTCTTCCTAGTCTTCAGTGCCACAGAGTCCGCCCCCGGTAGCTGAGTGGTCAGCGCGACGGAATGACATACCTAACGGCCCTGATTCGATTCCCGGTTGGCTGGAAATTTCTGCGCTCGGGGACTGGGTGTTGTGTTGTCCTTATCATCATCCTTTCATCTCCATCGACAAGCATGTCGCAGAAGTGGCGCCAACTCGAGAGACTTGGACCAGGTGAACGGTCTAACCGACGGGAGGCCGTGGCCACACGACATTTCCAGCGCCATGATGGCTGGATGGCCCGAAACTGCGTCCCTCCCCCCCCCCCCCCCCTATCACACTACAACCCGTGGAATCTTCAGAACGTGCAACGTGCATTTCTCGTACACGTCTAGAAGTCAGGCAATAACCATCAATTCTCTGAAGTTTTTTTGTGTGATCGACTACATTTTGTTCTTGTAGCACGACACGTTTCGAAATTTCTCATTTGTAAAAAAAAGCAGTAATTTTAGAGCTTTCCCCTATCCTACCCCAGCTCCAACCCTGACAACTATCTGCAAAAGAGCGTGGCCATCCAGTACACTCAGCATTTGTCTAAGAGCCCACAATACAACCTCCAACATCGACGTATCTTCTATAGAATTTTATTCCCATTTCGACTTGTTGTGGACTGAACTTTGAAAAATATGTAACTAATCTGTGCCCTGAGTTGTTATTCATGCACCTTATTCCATCTTTTACGTCTCTAGATCTTTTAGTGAGCAGTTCTCTGTTAACTGACCGAGTGGCCATCTCGTTCCAAATGACATATACCATTTACAGATACTGATATATCAAAATGCTTTGTTTATTTACTGGTGTTTGGAGTATGTCACACACTGGAGTCATAATTTTACTTAGTTAAAGATTCAGTGATTAAAATAATGGAATAGTAAATCGTTGAAACCAAACGAGCCAAATCCTCAGTTTTCGTTTTTTCGCTAAATAATACATTTAAGAGTATAACCTATCGTTTGGTGTTGAAATGAAACACGTCATGATCCTAAAAACGGTAGGAAAGGTGGTACACTTTACGCTGTTTGTTGTTGAAACCAAGTAAGTCACTGACTTATTTCGTTTCAACAGATGCTGCTCGTCCGCGCGCAGAATCTGTTTTCCACCAATACTACACATTGTTTATAAAATTATCCACTTCCTTTGATGTTCCACTAAGAGTTACTCTTAATGTTCGTTGAGTGGCAGTTGGTTGTATTACTATGGCTCCAGCAAGGAAGAATAGTAGTGCAGGTCATGACAGAAATAAGGTAAAGACAGCTCGCACCAAAGGACTGCCTCATCGAAATTAAAGAGGAGATTATGTTCGAGGGAAAGCAGTTAGAGAATATTGCAGGTAAATATCAACTTTCTTGGAACAACCGTAGGAAACTGTATGGATGTAAACAATATCAGTATACCAATCTCATTAATTTCCTTTCAGCTACAGAATGAAATGTTATGACTACATTGACGTGATTCAAAGAATATTTTGGGAAAATTTCTTGATCTTCCTACCAAAGATGCCCAGTACTTACATCTGCAGCGCCTTATTGAAGCGAAGGAAGTAAAGCAGAAGCGTCCTCGCAAATATGATCCAGAATCATACAATGTAGGCTTTCACGGCCGATGTTGTCTTCAGTTGAAACTTCTGGGCTGAAAGGCTGTGGTCGATGTATAAAATTTCCACCTAACGTTTCGTCTCCATCTGCGGGAGACATCTTCTGAGGTCGTCCGGCTACTGCCACTGAGGCTCCAGGTACTCTCGCATTTACAGAGCGCAGAGAGGGCACCACCATCCATCACGTGATGCCGGCGGTATGCCTATCTTTGGAAGGCATCATCATTCTCGATTAAAAGTAATCGATAGTCATTCTGCTGGCGAAACGTCGACATCCATATTTTGTCTAGCTTTAAAACTTCCTCTTTTCTATTAAAATTATTATGGTGTTTGTGAATCTCTATTGCTTCTCTATACATGCGCGCATGATAATGGGATGTTCGTGCTAGAACGCTTAATTTCGTGGTTCCCATCTCGAAAAACATGCTCAGCTACAGCCAATTTTTCGATGTGTCCTAAGCGACAGTTTATTTTATGTTCGGCTAAGCGGGTGTTTACACTTCTTTTCGTTGTTCCAACAATATATACTTGTTCACAAGTGCATGGAATTTTGTATACCCCAGGTGTTTCCAGGGGGTGTCGGGCGTCTTTTGCAGTTCTTAAATATTCTTTAATCTTCTTGGCGGGTCTGAAGATTGTTTCGATCCCATACTTGGCCATAACTTTCCCGATACGGTCCGTGACTTTATTTATGAACGGTAGGAAAACTTTCCGGACGACCTCAGAAGATGGCTCCCGCAATGGAGAAGAAACGTTAGGTGGAAATTTTATACATCGACCACGGTCTCTCAGCCCGGCAGTTTCAACTGAAGACTCATCCAGAATGTTCTGAAAACTGTAGGGATGCAACGTTTCTTTTCCACACAGTGCTTGGAAGCGAAAGGAAACTGGTTTGCAAGATATACATGCAGTGACGAATTCGTGCATGTTTCGAATCTGTAAATTGTTACTTAATGGAATCACAGCTGTTGATAAACGCGGGAAAACCCGAACGCCAAGAAGACACCAGACAATACCCTTGTACTCATTCAGGAGCATATAAAGCGTTTCCCCACAAAAACCTCACATTGTTCATAAAAGGAAGTAACATATTTAAACTCTGAACTAAATGTGGGGATAACGCACAGCATGTTCAATGACAAATATGCAGATTGTAAGTAAAATACTATGTTTGTTGTAATTATTATCGGGACCATTTTAATTACTTATTTGGCAGACCCCAAGTGGATGTCTATTGTAAATGTAAAGAGCTTCAACTCAAACTGAAAAGCCCACATTTCAATGAAAGAGCCAAGCTTGTCGCCAGAGTAGAATTAAATTTTCATAACCGTCGTAGTTTTAAATTTTACAACTCACTTCGGGATGCCAAGAGAAGGGCCCAATCTATTGATACTGTGAGAACCATAGTCTTTGATTATGGGCAAAACTTGCCGCTTTCATATGTCCCAAACCAACAGATATTCTACCTGCGCCACGTGTGGTTGTACTGTTTCAGTATACATGATTCGAAAACTGAACACTCCACTGTGAACTTGTACCATGAAGTCTTAGGAAAGGAAGGTGCAAACAATGTAGCATGTTTCATTTCTGATTACATATGAAACGATCTCAGTAACAATGCGACTGATTTCTTTCGTTTCCTGATGGCTGTGTCGGCCAGAACAAAAATCACGCCTTTGTACGATGTGTATGGGCATACATAGTTCAAGCAGGAATACTCGAGAACATAATACACAAATTTCCAGAGAAGGGCGACTCATTCCTCACGAGTGATCGCGACTTTGGGCAATATATGAGGAAAATGAAAACTCATGACCGCGTTTACACCCCTTATGGAAACATGGAACTGATACTAAGAAGCAAAAGGAATGTGACAGTAAAATTAGTTAATGGAGAGGAAATACTAGATTTCGACGACCGGTGGCCAGAATATTTTAGAAAAAGTGTTGTTTCGTGTGGGACAGTGACAGAAAAACGCAATAAAAATATCTTCTTCGCTCCGACTAGCTTCAAAGAAATACAGTACCTTGAGACAGGAGACGCGGTTGGCCTTCCGTATATCGATGGTTTAGTAAATATACTTTTCCCTTGAGAAAAAGACATGAGCCCATCATTCCAGGGTTAATGGACAGCATTCCAAAGGCCTACCCAAAATGCCAAATACCTATTTCCAGGATGAAGATGGAAGTAAATCCTAAAAAAAACAAAAAATATGTTAGTAAATTGTTGAAACCAAAAGAGTCAAAAAACTCTGAAATAATTAAATATCGAAAAGATGTACTATAAGCCGATTATTTCTCTCTCAATAAAAGTGGAATGAAGTCACTGTCAATTCTGAAAAGTTCCAGTAATGTAGCAACAATACATATGGCAGTATTCAGTTTTTTTCTTTCTCCTGAAAACTGTAAAAAAATGACTTATTTGGTTTGAACAATTGGCGATTCAATTGTGTGTGAGTACGTAGCCCAATTTTCACATGGTAGCCATAAAACAGCACAACAACACATCAGGCAACCAGGTGAAATATATCCTTGTTTCACACTACTGGACGTACAGGACATTCAGTGCAAATACGCCAGTTTGTTGTGAAGCGACACTGCATATTTAGGTTTCTGTGCCTCAGTCTGTAAGAACGGAACCCTTATAGCATTGCTGTGCTGTCCGACTGTTAACAAGCCTTTTTGTCACGAAAGGGTTAGCGTATCAACCTGAAATGTATATGTTAAGATCTATGGTACCTCGGCGGTATAAAAGTTACAAGTTTCCAAGCCAGTGAAATCGAAAGACACGGCCACTTACGTCGCTTATTTTGACACTCGAATACTCACTCATCAGAACGTATAGGGTGCTCCCCGTTAACATCAATCACGAAATTTGGGAAGAAGCAAGGTTTCACAGTATAAGAAAAGGGAAAAAATCCTAAAATGGTTAATTTGTAACTATACAATAAGAAAAAATATTTTTTGTGATTTTTATCCTGTTTTCTGTCTGTCTGTTCGTCTGTTATGATCCTTTTTTCTTTGTAGCCAGTTTCATATTAAGATCACATTTATGTCACATATTAAGGTATGTGGTCCTTTGGCGGTGTACGAAGTTTAAGCTTGTAAGTCAATGCAACAAAAAATTCGGATTTTTATGTCACGTATTTTAATACTCCTAAACTCACTCATCAGAATTTCGACAAGTAAAGAAACAATCTGAAACTTCTTAAACTACAATTACATCACATGAATATATCTTTTTCCATTTGAACATACATTGCGTTTATTATCTGTCAGAAACATAACAGGTCAACATTGCTGCATGCAAACATAAAATGTAAGTTGTCAAGTTTTAATAAGTAAATAAAAAGTGTTTTATCAAACTTTCTTTCTCTACATGTACAGGACGAATTGCTCAAAACTTGCGGCGAAAGTGGTGCGGTAATGGAAAATGCCATTGATGTGCGGTTTTCATACAATGGAGTAGTAATCATGGGCTCGTATTGTTAGCCAATCAACAGATTCTAATAATGCTTAGAAGGGACTTTTTTGTACACGTTTTTAAATTGAACACCGCCTACTGGAATGAACAGACTAAAATGAGGGTCAACTAGAATGTTAGGGCTGTTTGTTGCAGGATTCTAGTTCGAATCGTTTACGAGACATCGTATTTTCAAAAGTTCCGATACCGACATCTGTAAAATACCTGTGGTAGCAGACACTAAAGAACACCACGTGTGTATAGAATAGTTATGTGAATTCTGACCAGTTACAAGACGTCTACCACAGGTTGAATTAAAGATGACTGCCGATAGTGGAAATACACGCTTCCCGTCTGGTGTGAATGACTGCTTTACAACTGATAGCATTTCAGTGGAGATGTCCGAGCACACTGCAATAATATGTCTTTGTTTATCCTTGTACACAGCATCTTTCAGCTCTCCTCACAGATAAGACCACAGGCGTCGAATCTGGGAAACAAGCTGAACAAGGTACAGGTCACGTGCGTTTAGTGCAACGATTTGGAAACAATTCGTGAAGACATGCTATAGTACTTCGTGCATTATGGGCTGGTGCCATGGGCTCTGTCTTGTCTGCAGCGGAACGTTTTGTATCATGGTCTGTTAAAGGGATACGATACTTGCGTGCGTTCGGTGTTGCGTCTATGAAAAATGGGCGTATCAGCTGTTGCTTTACTACCCCACACCAGTCCATGGACTCTGACGTTGCACCTGACAAAGCCAACAGACATTGTCTGCAGACCAATAGCACATTCTTCGGGAGTTTAAATTGCCATGACTGGTTAATGTGGCTTCATTACCAAACAAGATGCATGACTGATCTGAAGTATCCTCTCTTAATGACTATGTACAGAATATTACAGCGATTCTCACAATCGTTTCCTTGCAGCTTCTGACGGAGAGAGATGTGACAAGGGTGGACGCTATGTCAGTGGAGAAAGTGCTGGACACCAGCCTGACTAATGTGATTGGGTGGGAGCTACGAAACAGCGGCAAGGACATTGGCTAGGTCGCCCACTACCACTTTCACCTAGGCGATCCTCTCGGTATAAACTAAAGTCCGCTGCTGACTTTATTTTGTATGTCGGGGCTAGTGTGAGGAACAGCGGTAGAGGTTTTGATACGGTTTCGGAATTCGCGAAATCAGTATCTTGCGGTATCGATATCGATAACAGGCAAAAATCGGTGAAATATTCGATTCCCACGACAGATCAACTATATATATCATAGTTAAGTTTGTGCGGAACCCACAGTGTGCGAATCTTACGCGCAGTTGCCAATTTTCTCCCGAGTATATGAAGGCTATGCTAAGGTTATGATTAATAAAAGCATTCCGGACTGCCAGTCCTTGTCACGCTATACGTGTAATGCAGTGCATTGTTGGATGTCTACCGAGACCCTATTCCGTGTTATGCGTCGACGTCAGCATGGTCTCTGTAATCACTGTATCATTGCCCTGCTTTAGGTCGACCTCATCTGCGCCCTCCTTGACGTTGAAGTATCGCAGAACCACCCCCCTCAGATTTAGTTATAAGTTGGCACAGTGGATAGGCCTTGAAAAACTGAACACAGATCAATCGAGAAAACAGGAGGAGTTGTATGGAACTATGGTTAGCGTGAGCAGCTGCGAAATGAGAGGTCCCCGGTTCAAGTCTTTCCTCGAGCGAAAAGTTTACTTTTTTATTTAGGATCTGTCCGTTCGTTCGTTGACGTCCCTATTCACTGTAATAAGTTTGGTGTCTGTGTTTTGCGACCGCACCGCAAAACCGTGCGATTAGTAGACGAAAGGACGTGCCTCTCCAATGGGAACCGAAAACATTTGATCGCAAGGTCATAGGTCAACCGATTCGTCCACAGGAAAACACGTCTCACATATTCTATACGACACTGGTGACGGCATGTGCGTCACATGGCAGGAATATGTTGTCGACCCACCTAGCTTGTACACTTGGCGAATGGGTAAAAAGATTCTTCTACCTTGCCCGATTTAGGTTTTCTTGTGGATGTGATAATCACTCCCAAAAAAGTGATGGAAACATAAGAGTTTGTCACGTAAACTGCAACAAATGAATGCAACAGTTTCACAGTCGCGCAGTTTTCCCTGTGCTCTGTCAAAACGTATGTTTTTAACGTTTTCAAATTTTTCCGTGTGTATACCGTCAAATCCTGCATATGTCCAAGCAAATCTAAACATGTCCTGGAATTTTGGAGAGCGAAGTTGATTATGTGTGAGTGCCTGAACTTTGATAATTGTCTGAAAATAAAATAAAAAATTTGATCTCTTCACTCGAGGGAAGACTTGAACCAAGGACCTCTCGTTCCGCAGCTGTTCACGCTAGCCACGGGACCACGGAGCTGCTGAGCTCACACTATCCTTTACGTTGCCTATTTTGCACATGGACTACTCTCAGTGTATTTTTGCTTATTTTTTTCATAGTTCCACACAACTTCTTCCTGTTTTCTCGATTGATCTGTGTTCAGTTTTTCAAGGCCTATCCACTGTGCCAACTTATAACTAAATCTGAGGGGGCTGCGATGGGGAGGTTCCCTTGTTAGCTATACAACGGGATCGATGCCACAAATTCCTGGGTACGATCTGTGGCGTTATATTTGTTTCGCCTTTAAATCTGATATCCTCTTGGTTTCATCACTTATCATTGGCTTTCACTAAACTACGTAATTAATAATTGCCAAATGAACAATAAGACAGAAAGATTAGGGTTTAACATCCTTCGACAACGAGGTCATTAGAGGCGAAGGGCAGTGGAAGGAAATCGGCTATACTCTTTCCCAAAGAACCATCCCAGCATTTGACTGGAGTGATGTAGGGAAATTACGGAAAATCTAAATCAGGATGGCCGGACGGGGATTTGAACTCACAAGGGAATGGTCAGACTTGTCATGCTGAAACACGTATTGCTTTTTTTAGCGCTGTTATTTAACTGTGCAAAAGGTGCGTATGCAAAACTGTAGCTGCTGACATGAACTGGAAGTCACCTAAAAAAACTCATGAACATGGCTGTGTTTCCTGCTTGGCGCTTGCAGTGACGGCTGGTCACCCCTGGAAAAGGCGAGTCGCGAGCGTTGTGCACATGGTCGGGAAGTGCGGCCGTCTTATCGCGGCGTTCACTAAAGAGGAACACCGCTGCACTGTTTTGGTTGAAAGGGGAAACGAATATTCGTTTCTGTGGTATGCACGTCCTTTTAATTTCTTATACGTATTTCGAAACATACCGTCCTGAAAATGGTTAGAGATGTGAAAGATGTTCTGCACATGTTCATTTATACTCCGCAAGCCACTTTACGGTGAAAATTCAATCTCCCCTCACAGGTGATGGCGAACCCTGTAAATGTTTTACTGCTTGCCATGGAGATATACCACAGACACCAAATGAAGCAATCAACAGAAAACACGCGTGAATACTATGTGTTGTGTGACATGGTTGATAAACTTCTAGACGAGCATGTAAATGGCGCAGACATGTGGCTAGAAACAACTGAAACACTCGATATTGCAGACTGTGAATCTACAGACGGCGAAGACACCGACGAAAGTTGCACTCGTGAAGACTCTTCGAGTGATAGTGCCACGTACCATGATCAATTATCTCCGAAAGTAACACCAGCAACTACAATTACCTTACCAGACAAAGAAAAGGGTTGACGTATTGGTTGAACGAAAGTGATAAGAAACGCCTACGTTTCAGTACTGTTCAAAATAAGTATCGCTTTGTCCATTCTGAACGTGAATTGTATAGATGGGAAAGGAAGTCGCTAGACGACGTAAGAGTCGACTGGAAATTGCGACGGAGATAAATGCGCGACTTTTTGAGCTATTTACCGATGCCAGACAACAGTCAATTAGTGTCAGTGATACAACTTTGCGTGATTGGGCGTTAGAGATTGCCAACGCGATAGGCGCTAAAGAATTTACAGCTTCTCAAAGTTGGATTAGTCGCTTCAAAAGATCACATAAAATTGTGGCAAGAAAAATAATGAAATTTGTATCGAGAAACAGGTCGGAAAATGAAGTGACACAAATTGAATTGATAGAAGCTTTTCTTACGAATGCAAAAAAT
Organism: Schistocerca serialis cubense; assembly: GCF_023864345.2. Lineage (NCBI taxonomy): Eukaryota > Metazoa > Arthropoda > Insecta > Orthoptera > Acrididae > Schistocerca > Schistocerca serialis. The sequence continues at coordinate 465,740,564 of NC_064646.1, read as the reverse complement.
AAGATCGCTACTTTTTGTGAATCGTACGTGTACAATGCAGATCAGTCAGGTTTTCGAAAAGAAATGCGTGCGAAAAGAACACTATCATTCAAAGGGGAAAAACATGTTGAGGCGATTGCGCAGTCCACGACTGCACTCACCCATTCATACACTATAATGCCCATAATTAGCCTGGATGGTTCATTGCTGCCTAAACGAAATGTGTGTCTTCAAGAACCAACTGGGCGTTTTGGACCACGTGTCAAAAGAACAATGTTCTACACAAACAATCTTGTGGTAGACGCATCGAAGTCTGGAAAAATAGGAAATGAAAACGTTACACTTTTCATGCGCCATGCTTTTCTTCCGTTCTGCGGGAACAAATCTCTTCTCCTTCTAGATTCATGGTCAGGTCATAAAAGATCTGATTCGTTAAAAGCTGTATTTCGAGCCCACCCTGACAAAGAAGTAGAGATACTACAGATTCCACCCGGCACGACGAACCTAATTCAACTTTTAGACAGAGAATTTTTCCGTCAGTGGAAAGCATTTCACAGAAAACTAACAGAGAAAGTTATCGTGTGCAGATCGCTGCAATTTCCTGTCTATCACCGTGACAATATTCTCAAGCTACAATCAGTAGTACATTATCAATTTTCCTCCCCACGGTTTCAGAATTTGATTAAATACGCGTGGCACTCATCGAAATATACTGATACTAGGTCTGATTCATTCCTAACACCAGCCCAGTTTTGTCTACGGACATCTAACAACGTCTGTGATTCGCAGGTCTGTCATATGTTGTCTTTGCTTGTATGTTCTTGGTGCACAAAAAACCTATGTTTTGAACATTGTATCAATATTTCCCAATTTTGCGGTAATTACAAGAAATAAAATTTGGACGTGTTCTAAACCGTATATTTATTTGTGTCTATTTCATAGCTCTTTGAAAAGAATGTTGTAAATAACATATCAGCCACAAATGTCAACGAATGTTTAATTATCGTACGGTCGCTTTGACTGGAGGAATCAGCTCTCTCACTGCTGTAGCAAGAGAGCGGCGGGTACCTAGCGCCCCCTGGTCCCTAGACGGCGTTGGTATAACGTAACGAGAGAGGTCAGGGTTGTACAAGAGGCAGTTATAAGCGCGGAAACCGTGCGACAATAATGTCTTAGTTCATAAAATTGTTTACAGACTTTCACATCATGTCAGCAGCTAAAATTCTGCATACAGACTCCTTGCAATGTTAACTCACAGTGGTAAAAGAAGCAACACAGGTTTCGATATGACAAGTCTGACCATTCCCCTGTCAGAGGGCCATAGACATGGGTTCCCTTGTAGATGCCGTGTTTCTTGACTTCCGCAAGGCGTTTGATAAAGTTCCCCAGACTCGCTTCATGAACAAGGTAAGACCATATGGACTATCACACCAATTGTGTGATTGGATTGAAGAGTTCCTAGATAACAGAACGCAGCAGGTCATTCTCAACGGAGAGGAGTCCTTCGAAGTAAAGAGAGATTTCAGGTGTGCCGCAGGTGAGTGTCGTAGGACCGTTTCTATTCACAATATATATAAATGACCTTGTAGATAACATCGGAAGTTCAATGAGGCTTTTTGCGGCTGATTCTGTAGTATAATGAGAGGTTGTAACAATGGAAAATTGTAGTGAAATGCAACGAATTGACGCATGGTGCAGGGAATGGCAATTGAATCTCAGTGTGCTGCGAGTACACAGAAAGAAAGATCCTTTATAATTTAGCTACAATATAGCAGGTGAGCAACGGGAAGCAGTTAATTCCATAAATTATCTGGGAGTAGGCATTAGGAGTGATGTAAAATGGAATGATCATATAAAATTAATTGTCGGTAAATCAGATGCCAGACTGGGATTCATTGGTAGAATCCTAAGGAAATGCAGTCTGAAAACAAAGGAAGTAGGTTACAGTACTCTTGTTCGCCTACTGCTTGAATACTGCTCACCGGTGTGGTGAGCAGATAGGGTTGATAGAAGAGTCAGAGAAGATCCAACGGAGAACAGTGCTCTACGTTACAGGATCATTTAGTAATCGTTAAAGCGTTACGGAGATGATAGATAAACTCCAGGGGAAGACTCTGCAAGAGAGACGCTCAGTAGCTCGGTACGTGCTTTTGTTGAAGTTTCGAGAAATTACCTTCACCGAGAAGTCAAGCAGTACATTGCTCCCTCCTACGTATATCTCGCAAAGAGACCATGAGGATAAAATCAGAGAGATTGGAGCCCACACAGAGCAATACCGACAATATTTCTTTCCACGAACAATACGAGACTGGAATAGAAGGGAGAATCGATAGAGGTACTCAAGGCACCCTCCGCCACACACCGTCAGGTGGCTTGCGGAGTGTGGATGTAGATGTAGATGAACCATCGTCCTCCCGAATGCGAGTCTAACGTGGTAAAGTCGACAATAAGTAAAGATCAGTAAGGTTTATAACAGCGGTTCCTAAATAATAAACGAGCTTGAAAGTTCATCATAATGTGTTGGGTTAGGTAACATCTACCTCATAGTGTACTTCTGCTGCAAGAAAGGAGAGCTGTTTAGTGGGGACACAGCTTAGAAATATATACGTATACATCATAATACGCCCATGTCAGTAATATCAGTGAAATCGAGCTCGTACAGAGGCAAACCACAGCAGTGAGAGAATTGCGTTCCGCTGCGTACCGCCTTTCGCCTGTACGTGACCACATGGGAAACTGCATGTTGCTCCATGTACGCACCGGCGCACACATCAGCAAATTAGCACAGAGCCCCCCACTGCGCTTGAACTTTGCGTTACCACAGCAACGCCCAAAATCGATAGCCAGGCCGACCGTTTTCAAACGCTGTGACGGAACAGCGGAAGGGAAGGGAAACCTTTGCTCACAATAGCGCATTAACTTTCTCGCTGGCAATCAAACAACAGCAGCCGACAGCGAATTTCTGAAAGCCTGTTGTGCCTCTGTGTATCCTGTTAGAGCAACGAACGAGAAAGTTGGTCCGAGTGGTGAAAGAACTGCCTGTGGGAACAAACGGAAACAAGTCGTGGCGGGTCTGAGCAGCCCGCCAGCTTCGCTTTGACGTGGAGACCGCGCGCACTGGGGGGAGTAGCACTCGCGTAATGAGCGCTCCGTACAAATATAGTTACGTGTACAGAGAGTTCACCCATTTTGCTTCGTACCGACACTGATACAGGTAACTTATCTAGTCTAGGGATTCCGATACTTCTGGGAACGTTTTAATTTCAAGTTTGACGTCATGCAGGGTGTTTCAAAAATGACCGGTATATTTGAAACGGCAATAAAAACTAAACGAGCAGCGATAGAAATACACCGTTTGTTGCAATATGCTTGGGACAACAGTACATTTTCAGGCAGACAAACTTTCAAAATTACAGTAGTTACAATTTTCAACAACAGATGGCGCTGCGGTCTGGGAAACTCTATAGTACGATATTTTCCACATATCCACCATGCGTAGCAATAATATGGCGTAGTCTCTGAATGAAATTACCCGAAACCTTTGACAACGTGTCTGGCGGAATGGCTTCACATGCAGATGAGATGTACTGCTTCAGCTGTTCAATCATTTCTGGATTCTGGCGGTACACCTGGTCTTTCAAGTGTCCCCACAGAAAGAAGTCACAGGGGTTCATGTCTGGCGAATAGGGAGGCCAATCCACGCCGCCTCCTGTATGTTTCGGATAGCCCAAAGCAATCACACGATCATCGAAATATTCATTCAGGAAATTAAAGACGTCGGCCGTGCGATGTGGCCGGGCACCATCTTGCATAAACCACGAGGTGTTCGCAGTGTCGTCTAAGGCAGTTTGTACCGCCACAAATTCACGAAGAATGTCCAGATACCGTGATGCAGTAATCGTTTCGGATCTGAAAAATGGGCCAATGATTCCTTTGGAAGAAATGGCGTCCCAGACCAGTACTTTTTGAGGATGCAGGGACGATGGGACTGCAACATGGGGCTTTTCGGTTCCCCATATGCGCCAGTTCTGTTTATTGACGAAGCCGTCCAGGTAAAAATAAGCTTCGTCAGTAAACCAAATGCTGCCCACATGCATATCGCCGTCATCAATCCTGTGCACTATATCGTTAGCGAATGTCTCTCGTGCAGCAATGGTAGCGGCGCTGAGGGGTTGCCGCGTTTGAATTTTGTATGGATAGAGGTGTAAACTCTGGCGCATGAGACGATACGTGGACGTTGGCGTCATTCGGACCGCAGCTGCAACACGGTGAACGGAAACCCGAGGCCGCTGTTGGATCACCTGCTGCACTAGCTGCACGTTGCCCTCTGTGGTTGCCGTACGCGGTCGCCCTACCTTTCCAGCACGTTCATCCGTCACGTTCCCAGTCCGTTGTAATTTTTCAAACAGATCCTTTATTGTATCGCTTTTCGGTCCTTTGGTTACATTAAACCTCCGTTGAAAACTTCGTCTTGTTGCAACAACACTGTGTTCTAGGCGGTGGAATTCCAACACCAGAAAAATCCTCTGGTCTAAGGAATAAACCATGTTGTCTACAGCACACTTGCACGTTGTGAACAGCACACGCTTACAGCAGAAAGACGACGTACAGAATGGCGCACCCACAGACTGCGTTGTCTTCTACATCTTTCACATCACTTGCAGCGCCATCTGTTGTTGAAAATTGTAACTACTGTAATTTCGAAAGTTTGTCCGCCTGAAAATGTACTGTTGTCCCAAGCATATTGCAACAAACGGTGTATTTCTATCGTTGCTCGTTTAGTTTTTATTGCCATTTCAAATATACCGGTCATTTTTGAAACACCCTGTATAAAAAACGGCAAAAGATATATTTTTTCGTGTGTTGTAATTAAAAATTAATGATTTTCTGATCTTTTCCTTTACTTGTGCCGTGAAACCTTGATTCTTTCCAATTTTCATGATTCTACTTCAAGAGAATTACCTCGCAGGTTTTAATGAGTAAGTTTGGGAGTATCAAAATACGTGACATAAATGGCCGTATCTTTTGATTGCGTTTACTTAAAAGCTTATACTTATTACACCGCCAAGTGATCTATGTGACATAAGCGTCACCTCGATACGTCTACCCACTTGTCCTTAATTAATATATTCAGAAACTTAGGTGAACAAGTATCACTGCCAAGCCCGTGCTAGTCTTGACACACACAGTCACTCAAAATCCCTTTCACTCACGTTAGCAAGTTTATGGTGTTGCTTTTGCCGAAAACGTAATAGCTACATTTGATTGAGAATGCTCGCCAAATATTAAGTCTGTCGGTACCTAATGCAGTCACAGTTTTTAGCCACCGACCTGCTCAATACGCCACGCGGAATATATGTCTTTTCTCGTCACAAAATTCCTAAATTTCTATACACACGTCGGAATAATTATGCCGTCACTTTCCAACACTTTTGATGTATGAAATACTGCTAGATCCGGCAACTTATCATTTCCATCGGAGCTACTACTACACACGTCCGATCTGTTTCACGGCTAGGCTCCGACTCCTCCCTAGAATACTCTGTCTTCCCTACCAGCAGAGAAAGGCGCGCGAAGAATATTGCTTTACCATTGGTCAGTTTACTAAACAGCCAATAGCAAAACAACATTCTCCCGCGTCAATCCGCGCTTTTCATCAATAACCAATCGCAAAATAGTAAACATAACGACTGCACTTTTTATCGACGTAATTATCTAATATGCTGAAGTTTTGCTTATGCGTAAAGTTATTTACTATTGTTATTTATACCTGAATTGACTTTCCCTTTACCATAAACTTTCTTTACAAATCTATTCTACAAAAATCCCCTTTGTCCATATCCATACTTCTTCGAAATGTTCGCACACTAAATCCTACTACATAACTCGTTAAACAAACCTGAAACCACACTCACGCATCATTCATACTGCTAAAACACATTTATAACATTTTAAACACACAAAAAGACATAATAACACTTTATAAAAATACTAGAACAGTTTATGAAAAACATTCTATTACTTTAGTGCACTCTAGTGAGCACAATTGAAACTAAAATCGCAGTCCGCCTATCTAATACTGTCCTCTATCGGCTGATACATAAACTACGTTTGCGGCCAGTCTCGCGTCACCATCTGTCGCTATCCAGCTCTGAGACACATCTCCCACTTCACCGCTTCCAAGGCAGGATCGTTATACGGCGCTACGCCTCAGGGTGTCTTAACAGACGGACGAACAGACAGACAGTCTGATAGTAAATGAAAAAATAATTCGTATGATCTAATTACAAATTAACGATTTTCAGACTTTTTCCTTTGGTTTGACAGTGAACTCTCAGTTCTTGCTAAATTACATGATACTATACCAATGGGATGAGCGCTGAGTGAATTTTTGAGTGTCAAAGTACCTTACATAAATGGCAGTATCAATATATCTTACAAAAATGACCATATAAATGCAGTGACTAACAAGCTTACATTTATTAGACTGCCAAGAGGATATTGACCTTAGTGTCTGACATAAATTTCATTTTGATTCGTCTACGCGTTCCTGACAAAAAGGATTTTTAACAAACGGAGAGAGAGACAGACAGATGGACAACAAAATGATTCTATAAGCGTTCCGTTTTTACCGACTGAGGAACCGAATATAAACAGCAGCATTTACGGCACGGGTCGGTTCAGGAACAAGGCATTTTATGTTAGCACTTTTTACAGGCAGCGGGTGGATCAGCAGAAAGTGTACAGCACAGTAATCCGAGGCTCGTGGGGTCGAGACGCTAATCGGAAACATATTTTCTATTTGTACGTCATTGACACTGCAAATAAACCGAAACAGCAGCCAATATGTTGTAGGTATTAATATTTTCATAAAAGGCATGAAAAGGAAGCCAACGGAAAATGCCGGAAGCAGCAGACCAGCCGTCCAAACGCCGGGGCCCACCCGGGAGTCACTTCCCATTACACGACACGTCACAGCTTCTGTGCAGCGAAGCGGTACTTGGCGCCGCTCCTGCACACCCCAATTCGCGGAAGACTGGAACACAAACAGATCGCAGAAAACACGGCAAACAACAAGCAAAGAGTTAAGAGATCAACAACCAACAACATAAATAAAGAACCAATGAATGCTTTCAATTAAAGTGACTCAAGTTTTACAACAATGTCAATGCTGTAAAAAATTTAAACTAAGAACTGTACACAAATCCAATGCTGAAAATATAGTATCAGACTTTTACACTCTCATAGTTTGCCAAACAACATTTCTATGTATGATTAAGGCCGGCAGTGTGTACAAAGATGAAATGGAAAAAAATTTCAAGATATTATGACGTTATTCAAAATGCACAACTTCACAGTGATACTAGGTTTGTGCACTTAATTTCGTTGCGTAGGTGTGCAATGTAGCTGCAGAAAATTACAACTAGACTATGACCTAATATCTTCAATAGCTTACTGTTAGTACATCATTTGGGAACACTGATTTTTTTAAAGGAAGTAGTGACTGCTGTCCTCCATGCGGTCACACACCTCGCCGCCAGCTCTTACTTCCGAAACACATACACTAGGGCAATCAACCAACATGTACACTCGCTGCAACGCAAATCATTCAACGAATCGAAGGCACCAAAGTCACTTACACCTTCGATGGAGAGCGTTGTTTGAGATGGTCTCAAGAGATGGGTCTCTTCGAGAAAACAGGCACAAAGCAATGCGACGAACAGTACCCGGAGTTGACATCGGGCAGGTCCATCCCAAACTCGCGACCGGGATATATCAACTACAGTTCTGTAGCAAAGTAGCAGCAAAGAACTCCGTAGATCAGCAGGTGGCAGCTGTTTGAACCGAGCACGCTGTTACCATAGAAACCATGTTAGATGGACGAAGTGCCACTATGGAAACGACACCCTGACCACAGCGTGCAACTAGTCTCAAGCCGAGGGAAAGTTCTTCTCGTAGGCAGAGGGCAGAAACACGAGGATTAAGACAGCTCACCTATCGATCCCGGTTAATTCTTAAAACTCTTTCTTTCCCGTTTTTTTCCCAGATCCGTTTTGAACCGTCCTGTGCTCCACCCATGTTGATGGCCTGTCTCACTACCTTCCTGCTCTCCCCCCCCCCCCCCTTTCGCCCTGCTGGTATGGGGAGACAGGTTCAGCAAAATACAAGATCCGACGCGCTCAAACCACGACAGATGTTGCTCAGGAGTGTGATATACACAGTAACACAAAGTGCTTCACAATAAAACTTACAAAGACATTTCACAATATACAAATTGTTTTTGTGCCATTCAAAAGAAACTATATCTTAGACACGTATCTTTGTCATACAACACATATATAAACTAGAAAATTTCGTAATAGGATCTTAGAGAACCTGTCTGCATCAATAACGGCTTGTACTAAATACGACTCGATGAAACGACTAACACAAAATCTTTAATATTTGAGCCAACGAGTTTTGACTTATTGTGCTAACATGTAGTAACATTTATAACGGTCTGAAAAGTAAATAATTTGCATGTCTGAACAAAATATAAATGGGTAGAGCGTACAATATCATGACTCGTTTTGTCTCGCTAGAAAATTGCAGAGAACTATGAAACATAGTTTCCAGGCATTTTAATTTCCATTGGGCAAAGGAAGATGGTGTAGCAGTGGTGCTGGTTGCTTGATACTGAATGGCTGCCATTTTTTATAGAAAGTGACATAAAGCTCACCGCCGTCTTGTTACATCATGTCATGCTGCAGAATGTGAGAAAATAACGAAATGGTTTGAAAACTGCATTCGTCAAAACTCTTCCTGAGACCCAGGCCCGAACAGTGCTCAGGAAGTTATATTGCCCTCCTATCAATTTCACTGTCTGCTTACATCAGTGATGTTCAGCACTAATACAGACACAACCACAAAATATCTACAGGTACGCCCCTGGGTAAAGGGGGCCTGCCAAATCAGATGTCGAACTGTGACTTGGAGGAAGAATTCTAAGCGAATTTTGTTCGTTCGAAAGTCGGCAGCCTACCATGTGCTCGACATCAATATTAGTCTTTTGGAACACTGACGCCGTATCAGTGAGAAGCCGCGCTTTTAGCCGCAAGTTGTTTTACTCTTTATAAGAACGACCGAGTGTCTGAATAAATTTGTTCTACACTTACTGTAAGACGGTCGGTCTACATCCCAGTTCACTTCAAGAGCACACACAGGAAACTGAATTCTCAAGATTTGGGGTAAGAGAAAAAAAGTATCACGTGTAATCAACTCCTTAGTCACTTATTCGGGACATGAAGACATCCATGTATTCTGACTAGAGACCAGTGTAATTGTGGTTACAACCTCTTAATTACTTATCCATTTATGCACAATAATTCCAAAGCCAGGGGACCTGGCCGGCAGGAGTTGCCGAGCGGTTCTAGGAGCTACAGTCTGGAACCGCGCGACCGCTACGGTCGCAGGCACTGATGACCTCAGAAGTTAAGTCCCATAGTGCTCAGAGCCATTTGAACCGGGGGACCTGTGAGAAAATTATAGTGTTTGTTTGGGGGTAAGGTTAGTTTGGGGGGGGTGACAAATATGTTTGTGGTTTCGGAAAGTATATTCGTTGTGAAAAGTCAACCTGTACGACGGCAGCGATAATGGACTACTGCAGTGGTCATATTATTATGTGTGGCGATCCTGTGTACAAATTATTAAGTACTTTAAACAGATAAAATGGTATTTGTTATAAGATAATATGTAAAGGGCATTCCTTATTCGTTATTAATAGGCTAGCTATAAATTTCAGGTATTAAGTCGAACATCCATGATGTCCTTTTGCCTGTGATTGTCAAAAGTTTCTTTTATGTTAAAATTTTCCACAAATGGTTAGTTTTGGAGCAAAATTCATACGCAGTGTCAGAAGCTGGCTAGAAATGCTTTCGAATGATACCCATTCATCCCTGTACGATTAATATGTGTCGAGAAACAGGGACATTGAATTGATCTGCACGTCAAATATTCACACCAGTTAATAAGGGATCTTCCATAGTGGAACTCGGCAAAGCTCTGCTAGAGGTGAAAGTAAGTAAAAGTTGCAAATAAAATCGTATAACTAACATGGAACCGAAGCTATAATCTTACCAATTGTACACTGTGACACATGTCCATTTTGCTACCAGACCGTACAAGATGCAGCCACTATTATGCATTATAAAACCGTGTCTAAAATGCAAACAAAAGAAGCGATGTACTTCAAATGTTTATTCCAGCGTATGTATTCAACACCTCAAAACAAAGATGTCCAAATCCTTCAGAACCTATTCCATAATAATGTTGGTATGATGTATATTCTTTGTACTTAGTGTTAATGTTTCACTTTTGCTATATGTACCTTGCACCTAATAGTTTCAAGATGCCATCTTTGTTTAGAAAATATGACAGTATACATGTGGCGTGTTATAACAGTGAAAGGAACCAGTGACCACGGGAGATATTCTATTTTAGTTATTTTATTTTTACAGCTGCATATGCGTATAGTTTTTGTCGAAAAACCCAAAACCATGTTCTGAAATAATGTTTGGTTTCCCCACTAGATAGTGCCACAAGTTCCTCCCAAAATCGTAACACAACACATACATATGTCATATGAACAAATGTATATCCATATGATGATGAAGGTTTAAACCTTTGAAACGCGTCGTGGAGATAAATAAACAGTGACTGGTAACAGTAAACTTGTTGTTTCATTCGATGTTAATAACAGTCACAGTAAAGCCTAACCTAAAATGTTCGAATAAAAAAAAAACTGTTTTCTGTGATACCTTTGATGTTATAAAACAAGACACAATCGATGGTTGTATTTTCAGCAACATTGGTGCAACTCCTTTTTCGTTGTTTCATTGCTGATCGGTGTAACGCCATAACAGAAAAAAGAAACAACAGTAAATTACTTTTTTTATACGAAGGTCATTTCAAAGATCCTGCACATTGCGCGTGCGCGACCTTTCCGTTGCCGTGATCAGGTTGAAATTCAAGTCTACTGTAATCGAGAATTTAAGCGTGGTGGTGGTGTATGTGTTTGGTGGTTCGCGCGGCTGTGTTGTGAGTAATTCAGTTTTAAAATTGATGCTGAAACCTAGTCAGATCGGATTGTGGGTAGTGACCAGCGTTCCTACGTCAAAATCGAATCGCTACGAGGAAAGAACGAAACGGAAGTTTACAACGATCTGAGAGAAGTGTGTGGGTGTAGTGTAGCAGATGATAGGAACACAGTATTACGGTGGTCTGCTCGTTTCGGTGATGCACGACAACTCCGTATGTGGAAGGCCGTCAACTGCAACAGATTGCTTCTCTCAGGTTATTGTTAATGACGTCTTGATAGAGCATTGACGAAAAATATGTGAAGTAATTACATACGAGGCCAGAATTACTGTCACTGCACTTTACAGAATCAGTACTGAAAATTTTAAGATGGAAAAAGTTGTTGCCAGATGGGTTCCACTTGGTTTGAATGAAACCAGATGGCAAAAAATCTCAGCGGAAGTGCTTCAATGTAATCGAACAGAAGGAAAATAGCTTTTTAAAAAATTCTTACGCTTGATGAACCGTGGATACGGTGATCTTAAGGCAGGACTGAAGTCTCAATCGCCACAGGGAAATGTTCCGACTCATCATGTCCAAAAAAATTCCGCCGCCAACAGTCAAAGGTGAACCTACGATGATTTTTGCATGTGACATAAATGGAGTCATAGCTACAAATAGAGTGCCCCAGAGGGCGTCAGTAACAGGAGCGTACTACAAGGTAATACAAGCTGTTTCTGCAAAATATTTTGCGCCCGAAAATTCGTCAAAGAAGGCGTGACATGCCTGCAGCTGGTGTCGTCATTTTGTACGATAATGCAAGCCCGCATATTGCCCTACCAACGAGAGAAACGCTCTACGAATATGGATAGGAAATACTTCCCTACGACACCGTCCCGATATAAGCTCACCAGACTTTGATTTGTTCCCCAAATTGAAGGAGCAGCTTCGTGGAAAACACTGAGTTGCAACTGATGAAGCTCCCAGTGGAGTGACCGAGCAATCTGGCAACTCAACAACTAAGGTGCACTAGTTATTTATTTCTAGTTTGTGCTACAAGTCACTTTTTTATTTTATGTTTAATCTAACATAATGCAACGCGTTTCGTACATGTTCTGTTCATCTTCAGATGTTTATATATACGTACATACGTACAGAGAAATGTTACTTAAACAGTCTTAAACTAGATTAATCTAGAACTCTTTGCCCATTGTGCACTATCCGGAATACAGAAGTTGCCAAAACAATGGAAAGCGTCATAAGCAAGAACTGAGATTATGTTGAAGACCTATAAAGGTATTTTGTAAAATAAATCATTTTCTTCAATCCTATCTTATAGTGTGCAGAACTTTTGAAAAGACCCTCCTACTTTCAGTGTGTTGGCTATTATCGAGACTAGCTTCATCTGGCAGCACCTTTATACTTGGGAAAGGTAGGTCGCAAGGAATTTCTGATCCACGTAGTCCAATCCAGATCACCCAATAGTTTTCTTTTGTTCACTTGCACCACCTCCAGTCCTTTGCCTTTTCCTTCCTCCTCGTGTTTCTCCTGTTCTTTTGCCCTCTTTTCTGAGAGATACTGCTGACACAGCAAGCTATGTCCTCGACATCACAGAGACGGAACACCCAGCTTGACTGAAAAATGGGTACTCACTTTTTCGAATTCATTGTTACGGATTATGAGGAAAAGTAATTACGAGCTAAACTAATACAAAAACATTTCAAATATCATTAGACGTTTTCTGCACAAAGGAAACTGTGGTCTATGTTTTTTTTTCAGCTGTAGTTCAGAACCATGTTTGACCCTGCAATGGAGCACATGCCCATTTGAAACTTCGTGGCAGATTAAAACTCCGTGCTAGACTGAGATTCAAACGTGGTGTCTTTGCTTTTCACGGGCAAGTTGCTAACGACTGAGCTGCCCAAGGAGGAGTGTCGTCAGTGCCACTCGGATAGCTCAGTGGTTGAAAATAGTATCAAATCCTGTCACGTAACAATGCTGCCATCTCATACTACACGTCTCCATTGTGACTCTGTAGCTACATACACTGCTCGTTGAAAGAGTCGCTGCACTGTTCCGGGAGCTGTAATTGTCTGCTTGTGGAGGAGGGGTCTCCAGAAGGGAGGGCGGCAAGTGGCGAGGGCCGGGTGAGTCGAGTGGCTCACAAGGATGAGCAGGCGTGGGGGTGGTGCGGAGGTGGGCGCACCTGTTGGAACTGCAGGGGCAAAACAGATGGCGCCTTATCACTGGGAACCGCAGGCTGTCTGTTCCACACGGCAAAAGCCATTACACATGAAATGGGGCATAGGACTTGTCACACGCCACCGACCACACAATATGTACCACATGTAAGATGGCACACAGCATCTCATATGTGCCGGCCAGTGTGGCCGAGCGGTTCTAGGCGCTTCAGTCTGAAACCGCACGACCGCTACGGTCGCAGGTTCGAATCCTGCCTCGGGCATAGATCTGTGTGATGTCCTTAGGTTAGTTAGGTTTGAGTAGTTCTAAGTTCTAGGGGACTGGTGACCTCAGAAGTTAAGTCCCATAGTGCTCAGAGCAATTTGAACCATTTTTGAACCTGCTTTTTCAGCCGTTTGCACGATTTTTTAAATCCATGTTTGAATGAACAGACACTATTCATGATTCACATCTGCATAGAATATTATGAAATTTATTTGCTGACTGCAAATTCTTCAACATCTGCTATCTAATACTGACATAATAAAATTTGTAATAGATTGTGGACTCGAACTCAGATCTTCCACCTAATGCATCTTAACCACTTCAGCTATCCATCAGTGCTTCCTAGACTCTTCCAAACTTTCAAATGCCGCACAGCCTACATCCATATATCGTGTTGTTGTTGTTGTGGTCTTCAGTCCTGAGACTGGTTTGATGCAGCTCTCCATGCTAATCTATCCTGTGCAAGCTCCTTCATCTCCCAGTACCTACTGCAACCTACATCCTTCTGAATCTGCTTAGTGTATTCATTTATCGGTCTCCCTCTACGATTTTTACCCTCCACGCTGCCCTCCAATGCTAAATTTGTGATCCCTTGATGCCTCAGGACATGTCCTACCAACCGATCCCTTGTTCTAGTCAAGTTGTGCCACAAACTTCTCTTCTCCACAATCCTATTCAGTACCTCCTCATTAGTTACGTGATCTACCCACCTAATCTTCAACATTCTTCTGTAGCACCACATGTCGAAAGCTTCTATTCTCTTCTTGTCCAATCTATTTATTGTCCATGTTTCACTTCCATACATGGCTACATTCCATACAAATACTTTCAGAAACGACTTCCTGACACTTAAATCTACACTCGATGTTAACAAATTCCTCTTCTTCAGAAACGCTTTTCTTGCCAATGCCAGCTTACATTTTATATCCTCTCTACTTCGATCATCATCAGTTATTTTGCTCCCCAAATAGCAAAACTCCTTTACTACTTTAAGTGTCTCATTTCCTAATCTGATTCCCTCAGCATCACCCGACTTAATTCGACTACATTCCATTATCCTTGTTTTGTTTTTGTTGATGTTCATCTTATATCCTCCTGTCCATTCCGGTCAACTGCTCTTCCAAGCCCTTTGCTGTCTCTGACAGGATTACAATGTCATCGGCGAACCTCAAAGTTTTTATTTCTTCTCCCTGGATTTTAATACCTACTCCAAATTTTTCTTTTGTTTCCTTTACTGCTTGCTCAATATACAGATTGAATAACATCGGGGAGAGGCTACAACCCTGTCTCACTCCCTTCCCAACCACTGCTTCCCTCTCATGTCCCTCGACTCTTATAACTGCCATCTGGTTTCTGTACAAATTGTAAATAACCTTTCGCTCCCTGTATTTTACCCATGCCACCTTCAGAATTTGAAAGAGATTATTCCAGTCAACACTGTCAAAAGCTTTCTCTAAATCTACAAATGCTAGAAACGTGGGTTTGCCTTTCCATAATCTTTCTTCTAAGATAAGTCGTAAGGTCAGTATTGCCTCACGTGTTCCAACATTTTTACGGAATCCAAACTGATCTTCCCCGAGGTCGGCTTCTACCAGTTTTTCCATTCGTCTGTAAATAATTCGTGTTAGTATTTTGCAGCTGTGACTTATTAAACTGATAGTTTGGTAATTTTCAAATCTGTCAACACCTGCTTTCTTTGGGATTGGAATTATTATATTCTTCTTGAAGTGTGAGGGTATTTCGCCTCTCTCATACATCTTGCTCACCAGATGGTACAGTTTTGTCAGGACTGGCTCTCCCAAGGCCGTCAGTAGTTCAAATGAAATGTTGTCTACACCCGGGGCCTTGTTTCGACTCAGGACTTTCAGTGCTCTGTCAGACTCTTCACGCAGTATCGTATCTCCCATTTCATCTCCATCTACATTCTCTTCCATTTCCATAATATTGTCCTCAAGTACATTGCCCTTGTATAGACCCTCTATATACTCCTTCCACCTTTCTGCTTTCCCCTGTTTGCTTAGAACTGGGTTTCCATCTGAGCACTTGATATTCATACAAGTGGCTCTCTTTTCTCCAAAGGTCTCTTTAATTTTCCTGTAGGCTGTATCTATCTTACCCCTAGTGAGATAAGCCTCCACATCCTTACATTTGTCCTCTAGCCATGCCTGCTTGGCCATTTTGCACTTCCTGTCGATCTCATTTTTGAGACGTTTGTATTCCTTTTTGCCTGCTTCATTTACTGCATTTTTATATTTTCTCCTTTCATCAATTAAATTCAATATTACTTCTGTTACCCAAGGATTTCTACTAGCCCTCGTCTTCTTACCTACTTGATCCTCTGCTGCCTTCACTACTTCATCCCTCAGAGCTACCCATACTCCTTCTATTGTATTTCTTTCCCCCATTCCTGTCAATTGTTCCCTCATGCTCTCCCTGAAACTCTGTACAACCTCTGGTTTAGTCAGTTTATCCAGGTCCCATCTCCTTAAATTCCCACCTTTTTGCAATTTCTTCAGTTTTAATCTACAGTTCATAACCAATAGATTGCGGTCAGAGTCCACATCTGCTCCTGGAAATGTCCTACAGTTTAAAACCTGGTTCCTAAGTCTCTGTCTTGCCATTATATAATCTATCTGATACCTTTTAGTATCTCCAGGATTCTTCCATGTATACAACCTTCTTTTATGATTCTTGAACCAAGTGTTAGCTATGATTAAGTTACGCTCTATGCAAAGTTCTAACAGACGGCTTCCTCTTTCATTTCTTAGCCCCAGTCCATATTCACCTACTATGTTTCCTTCTCTCCCTTTTCCTAATGTCGTATTCCAGTCACCCATGCTTATTAAATTTTCGTCTCCCTTCACTACCTGAATAATTTCTTTTATCTCATCATACATTTCTTCAATTTCTTCGTCATCTGCAGAGCTAGTTGGCATATAGATTTGTACTACTGTAGTAGGCATGGGCTTCGTGTCTATCTTGGCCACTATAACACGTTCACTATGCTGTTTGTAGTAGCTTACCCGCACTCCTATTTTTTTTATTCGTTATTAAACCTACTCCTGCATTACCCCTATTTGATTTTGTGTTTATAACCCTGTATTCACCTGACCAGAAGTCTTGTTCGTCCTGCCACCGAACTTCACTAATTCCCACTATATCTAACTTTAACCTACCCATTTCCCTTTTTAAATTTTCTAACCTACCTGCCCGATTAAGGGATTTGACATTCCACGCTTCGATCCGTAGAATGCCAGTTTTCTTTCTCCTGATATCGTAGTCCTTTAAATTCATCACCTAACGTGAGGATTAGGTGACGAATTTGGTGAAGTACGATATAAGGATCTGACATACGGAAGTTTTTATCAGTCAGAAAAGCACGCACAGATAGGCATATTTGTGAAGGGTACCGTTTGTGGTAAGTGGGAAGTCTGGGTTCAAGTCGCAATCTGGTACAAATTTTCATATGTCACTATTAGGCACAGATAGCTACAGTTGTAAAGGTTACCATTTGAGATAAGAGAGAAGTGTCCGCAGCTCTTGGTCTGGCGGTCGCGTTCTCACTTCGCGAGCACGTAGTCCCGGGTTCGATTCCGGGTGGGGTTAGGGATTTTCACTTGCCTCGAGATGACTGTGTTGTCCTCATCATTTCATCATCATTCATGAAAATGGCGATATTGGACTGAGCAAAGGTTGGGAATTTGTACGAGCGCTGATAAGTACGCAGTTGAGCGCCCCTCAAACCAAACTTCGTCATCATCATTAGTGAGAAGTCTGGGTTCGAGTCCCGGTCCAGCACATATTTTCAGATGTCACTATTAGGTAGAAGATCTGCACAGGTGATGTCCCTGGAAGGGTTTAGCAGACCATAATGCAGCGTCTACCAACTTTTGTATTTGCAGCAATGGTTGCCTACTGGCTGTTCACCAAAGTTTTTCTCATTTACCGACAGCTTGATCAGAGAATGCTTCGAAGCAAGAAGCAGTGCAGACCCTGAGGCAGTGATACCAACAGACGCTGTCACTTATAGTTTGTGTTTCGCTTATGGTTTAGTTCATACATAACCACTACCGAGTATTGTTCTTAACTCTTGTACTTCTTTGTATGTTTGAAAGAACTAGTCTCAAAGCGAATATGACAGGAGATTTCTGCCATTGGATCGTCATAAAAGAGATGGATGCCATTTGCAAACAGCTGAAGGCTGCATTAGCAACTTTCTTTACTTACTTATTTGTAGCCTCTTATCCATAATTTAAACATGAGCTCTATTTACTCATACTCAAATTATGATTATCAATAGAGAATTTTTTCCTATACCTTGACATCTGATAATACAAAATGCACTGTTTAAGCGAACATAGTATTATTTCTCACAACTTTTTCTATTATTAATTAAGACAACCTGACGATACCTACCACTACTACTGTCCACAACTTGTTTCCTCCCTGCCTGTCAATGGTAGCCACTGTAACGATTATAAATAGACAACGAAGAGTAATAACAGCCGTTTTTGTCTGCCACACTCCACAACGCACTCCATCCCTCCCCGGTCAACGCTCCCTGGTTGCGCAGGCAGAGGGGTGGGGGGGGGGGGGGGGGACGTCTTCGGTGTTCCGAGGGAGCATCTATGCTGCCGGTGAGGAGCATAGTCCCTGTCACCCTGGTTTTACTCCCAGTTCCTTCGGTGGAGAGACGCGGCCCACAGCTACACTTCCACTCTAGTGCTGTTGGCATGAGGCCATGCATGTGTGGTCAGCTGTTCGTCTGCCGCAACTGTTGACTTGAACTGTCTTCGCTACGTTGCCTATCGATCTTCAGCATACAATCGGCGTTCCCAGATAGTGCGTAACGGCAGACTTTCTTCACCCAGGCACATTCAGAAGTTTGCCTGCCACCAGTTCGAAACCAGTAGTTGGCCTAAGGAGCATGACCCGTCAAGAAATATGTCAGGCCTCTTCAAGGACTCAGGTGTCTCATTTTCAGTGCTTGCCCTCGGACAGCTGTCCAGAGTGCCTGCAATTCTTAAGAGACTTGGCCCCACCCTGAGGCCTCTCGTGAGTGGGAACAGCTGTTCCAGCAGTTTTACTAAAATCCCACCTCACGCTAACCTGTGTAGACCCGCTGACGTTGCTGTTCTCAGATACAAGTATCAAGGTTGCTGCCTATGCTAAGACGTACTTGTTTGTGATCGTCTGCTATTGTGACACACTCAGAAGTGTCGAGGTGGAGTGTGAAGTTAGCAGTTAAATCTTTGACATTAAATTCCTGCCCAGGACAGCTGTCCAGAGCGTCTGCATTTCTTAGCACTCTACCGTTACTGTTTATCTTCTGTAACCTAAACGCTAACACTTCAGCCTGGGCTCTGCATTGTGTGTCTGATTTCCTATCATGGAGTGCCTTGCTGTCTTCCAACAGTCTTAAACTTAACATTGTACAAGTCAGTAAGTCGTCAATACGTCACAAGAAGCCAAGGCTTCTGGTCGCCGACTTTCTCTTGTTGCTCCTATTGTAAACTGTCAACCATCGTTCATATGAACACTGGATACACTTTCAGCTATCAAGATTGCTAAAGTCATTTATTCATATGGGTGACGAGTTTAGCCAATTCTCTGTTGCTATCTTCAGATCTGCAAAGGGGGACACCAAAAGTACTAGGGTACAACAACTAACATAAAACCACACATAATTATCTCCAAAATTTGAAACACATGAAGTAGCAACATACCTACATTTACATCATGGTGTGGGGCGTGTGCAATTCGAGTGATACGGAATCCCTGATACGTCTAGATATCACTCTGACAGATGACACGTTCATAAGCATCCTGTCTGATCACTGGTATCCATTCATGTCCATTGTACATTCCGAAGGACTTGGGAAATTCCAGCAGGACAGCGCGAAGCCCTACACCTCCAGAATTTCTACAGAGTGGCTCCAGGAACACCCAATCGTACTCTTACGGATTTGTAGACAGTTCTGTAGGATTCATGGTGTCAGTTCCCTCCAGCACTACTTCAGACATTAGTCGAGTCCATGCCACGTCGTGTTGCGGCATTCAGTGTGCTCACTGAGTCCCTACCCGATATTAGGCAGTTTCTTTGTACCAGTTTCTTTTGCTCCTCAATGTAGATGAGATAGGAGATTCAGTATTATAATCATAATTTAAAAGAGCTTTGGAACACTAATAATTAAATAAGGCAGAAAGGGTAGATAACATTTCATCAGAATTTCTAAAATCATTGGGGCTAATGGAAGCAAAAGGACTATTCACGTTTATGTGCAGAATGTAAGACGGTGGTTCGGAAAGTAAGTTCCGTTTGGTAATAAAAAAGAAATCGAATACAGATAAAAAGAGCAATTTATATCACAAAAACCTATAACACTTATACTATTTTGCAATGTAGTCCCCGTAATTTTCCAGGCATTTCTCATAGCGTGGTATGTTTATGTATTCCTTCGTCATCGAATGTTTTCGCCTGCGTTGTCAACCACGAGGTAACATATTGTTTTACCTCTTCTTTGCTGCAGAAGCGCTTACCGCAAGGAAAGACTTCAGATGCAGAAAGAGATGAAAGAAGCTAGGAGCGAGGTCGGGGCTGAACCGAGGATGGCCAGAAACGTCCCAGCCAAAGTTCTGAACGAGTGGTTTTGTTTGTCACTTTCACGATTTGTGGTCGGGCGTTGTCGTGAATGAAAACCACACCATTTGAGAGTATTCCTCTACGCTTGCTCTCTATTACGCGTTGCGATTTCTTAGGCGTCTCGCAATAAACATCCATATTGACTGTTCTACTTTACGATAAAAAATCAATAAAATGCCTTGTCTGTCCCAAAATACAAAATACTGTGCACATTACTTTTCATGGTGTCAAGAACTGCTTGGGTTTGACGTTTCCTGGGGACGAATTGTGCTTCCATTCCATCGATTGCCGTTTCCTTTCACAAGTTTCATAACCAAAATTTCATCCCCCGTAACTATGGGATAAAAATTTCTCAACGTTATCATTGTTGTTGTATCCTGCCTAGTCGTCAAAGATGGAGGCTCTAGGAAACCTGCTTCTCGGACCGATAGACAACAATTCAAGCAAATCATATTAATCAAATTTATTACGAGAAGTACACGACAACACTTCATTTTGTGTTGAACAGACGAGTCGCAAGCAAATGGTGACAGACAAAAATAAGGAATGTTCTTCTTGATGCTCTAGAACTGGTCCACGGCCAGTTGGCGGGCCGCTTACGTCCTCTTCGCATAGAGGCCACTGCCGTCGCTTTGTCGTCCTGCAGAGGGGTCCGTCAGTGTGCAATTGGCTGAGGTCTTCTTCGCAGCCGCCTCAGCTCTGTTGTTTCCCACTGGCGTGCCGGCGATTGATTTTACGCCGTAACAATTGTAATGTGTCCAAAAATCAAGTGCGCTGTCTACCCTCTGTTGTTTGTGATGCTCAGAAGTTTAGGCACCAGCTTCCGTAAAATTTATGAGAAGCCAGTTTTTCAGTAACAATCTCGTAAATTACTGTCCGTGAAATTTGTGGAAGTTGACGAGACTAGCACCGATTGTGAACATACCGCTTTCCTCCATTATTTCTTCGACTGCACCAACCAGTTAATCAGAAGCCACAGGCGGACGTCCAGTCGTTCTTCGTCACCCACTTGATCACACCCCTACTTAAACTGTCCGACCTATCTTCTCACCATTGAAGGACTCACTTCAATTTCTCCCCATACTTCGCCGATTTTTCTATGAATGTCACTTGGTTTAATGTTCTTACCATTCAGAAAAAGAATCACAGATCTCAGTTCACACGCGGCGGGATATTCGATGAACGATGCCATTATAAACGACCACTACGAATGACACACAATACAGAGCGAACTCGAAATGGCGCCATTTAGATCTGCTTGAACCTGAGACACAACTGCTCATGAGTGGAACTGCGATCGCAGCAGCACCACGGGGAAAAATCAAAACAGAACTTACTTTCTGAACTACCGTGGTGATAGACCATCTGACTTTTAGAAAAACATCACCTACACAGTTCCGAAGACTGCAATAGCCGACAAGTTCGAGAATCAGCTTAACATCACATGCATCCAAGTTGCTGAGCAGAATAATACACAGAAAAATTGAAAAGAAAATTAGGATGTGTTCGACGACGATCAGTTTAGCTTTAAAAACGGTAAAGGCACCAGAGAGGCAAACGTAAAATGGTAGACGATGTTCGAAATTCTGAGAAAAATAAGGAACCAACGGTTAATGACGTCAGTAATTGCATATATTCCTTCTTTTCCTTTCTGCCTCCATCCACTGCGTGTGACAGGCTTTTCAAAGTGTTGTGTAGTATCTTATTGTACTATATTATAACGGTGACCTAGAAACTACGGAGAGGCTTCGCCCGTCGTAGCACTCAGTGGTTCACAACAGGCAACAGCAGTCCACCCACCCCACGGCCGCCCCATACCGATCCCAGGATTATTGTGCAGTTCGGCCACCAGTGGACCCCCCACTCCCCCCCCCCCTTCCAGGACCCCCGGAACGTCTCATACCAGATGAGTATAAGTCCAAGAGTTTGCGTGGTCGCCGACACAGTGTAACTTAGGCGAAATAAGGGGAACCACCCCGCATTCTCCGAGGCAGATGGAAAACCGCCTTAAAAACCATCCACAGGCTGGCCGGCACACCGGACCTCGACATTAATCCGCCGGACGGATTCGTGCCAGGGACAGGCACGCTTTCCCACTCGAGAAGCAGAGCGTTAGACCGCGCGGCTAGCCGGGAGGGTTTCACACGGTTGGTTAGGGGTCTAAGCGTTTCCGAGAGATACTGATCTCATTGCAGCTGTTCTAACTTCAACAATAGTGACTTCTATCGAGTGGTGTTCCACGCCTCAATAACTTACACTTTTACGGCAACGTGCTGCCATATACTAAGATGGTGTACTAGTTAAAGATACTCTGAGTCTACTGGTGACGATGGGAGACAAGTGCCACAGTTATTACTTTGATACTTCCAGGCATATCCATTATGTTTGTATTGATTTAGGTTCCCGGGTTCGATTCCCGGCGGGGTCAGGGATTTTCTCTGCCTCGTGATGGCTGGGTGTTGTGTGCTGTCCTTAGGTTAGTTAGGTTTAAGTAGTTCTAAGTTCTAGGGGACTGATGACGATAGATGTTAAGTCCCATAGTGCTCAGAGCCATTTGAACCATTTTTTTGTATTGATTTATTCAATTTTGTCATTGACATATAGCTAAAACTGCTGTATTCTAGCATTATTCACATCATCATTTCGAGCCACTGTCTCAATAAGGTTTCCCAGGTGCCATAATTTAACGCTGATTGACTCTATTTTTTACATCGACACACATGCAATTTGCGTCCTTCAAAATAATGTGCAACACACGTGCAAATTTATCTGCAGTCTACAGCAGACATGGCCACATTTAGTGCCGTTGGACCTGATTTACCTACTTAAGCTCGCAGACCACCTTGTCACAGTGTGACAACTAAGCTTCTAGCTCATGAACACAAAACTGTTGCTTTCTTGTCTTTATTGTTTATGGGGTAACGCAGTGACATGAATGGCACCCCTTACCCAAATTGCCATGCCAACATTTTATGCTTCAAAACATATGTTTTTGAGAGTACATTAAATTTATATTCAGACGATATTTCCTCTTCCCGCCAGATTGAAGCAAATAGCTGGCCAGAAATGACCTGTGGTTCATCAGTTTCCCACCTGTGGTCTACAGTATACTGATACAGTTATGTTTTGGTGTGCTGCCTTTCATGTAGAATCTCACTGAAGTTACATCTGTATCAGCCCTCATCCCATTTTATAATTTTATCTGTATCCAAAAAGCATACTTCGAGCTATGGAAACAGTCCTTGCATGTAGTGCCGAATTCACTGAATGAAGTGTCAGTTCCCACAAGTACTTGGTAAACAGGCTTTAAATTCTGTCCCACTTGAAAGTAATAACAAGGTTTACATCAACCCAGACTAAGTACTTTGGGATCCTTGAGTATATCTGGTTAAAATAAAACATATTGGCTGGATAGCGGCCGAAAGATAAGTATCTTCACATCTCATCCTGATTTTTCACTGCAATGTAGTCAAATAGGAATACGCTATTTAGCTTTACTTTTCCTGACGCTGGAATATCGCTGCTTTTGCTCAACGTCTGGTATGTTACCCCTTGAATGCAATCAAAACCTCCAGGAAATGTTGGTCGTGCTTGGGTATCTCAGTTGGTAGAGCACTTGCCCGCGAAAGGCAAAGGTCCCGAGTTCGAGTCTCGGTCCGGCACACAGTTTTAGTCTGCCAGGAAGTTTCATAATATCACACTGTTTGACAGGCTTGGTCCATGGCCAGATGGCTGATTTTTCGGAATGTTAAGAAAGTGCTGATTCTATGACTGTGAAATACGACAGCTGCAGTTGTCTCAGCTGTAGTACGACATCACAGATAAAAATGTGCTGGCGTACGCTGGGTCAGAGTTTCTGGCCAGAAACTGCCGTGATCCACTACTTACAGTTCGTCATGTTTCACGCATGCAAAGATGGTAACAAGTAACAGGGTCTAGACGGTTATGCGTCATTTCAAAGTTAAAATATGATATTTGGCAACATACTCTGTAATATGTTGATAGAAATTTATTCATCATAGTTTTCTAAAACTGCTTCTAAGTTGCAGTGTACCGCAGCATTTCACTCTCCTTGTCAATGCTCGCGTAACGACTAATATATTGATAAATGGATGAGATAAAATATGTTGCTACGAAAAGAGCTCTGAAATACTTCTTAGGAATGCTGTGCTGTGAGTTTCTTTGGATCATTAACTTTCAACAAAACAAAATATATTATGTTCTTATTATTGTGGAACTGGCTTCCTATAAAGGGAACGTTGTTTCGTTACTGTAACTCGCTATAAAGTTCAACATATCTTTCTTACTTTACAGTTATTTAAAAGGTTACTGAAAATTATTTCATTATCAATACTGATATTACAGTACGCAATGTTTGTTCAACATCATAATTTTGCAGTGGATTTTTGTTAACATTAAAACACCAGTAAGTACGACAACTAGCACGAGAACATGAGACTATTATCAGAGAAAAAAAAATGTTTTTGCTATAATGTTTGCCAGGCCAGAACTACACACAGCAAGATTTCTTTTATGTCACGAAGGCAAATTATCTTTTTGCACTGTTAATAATATAACATGATACGCAGCCTGCGTCCACCTGTCAAACACATCACAAAATCTGCTGCTCTGCCCTGGAATCCCGAAAGCTGAAATAAATAATTTTAGTTCACTATTACCTGTCCGCTTCTTTGCGGTATGATTGGTTTCATTTAAGGCAGTTTGAATGCGCCGCGGCAGCGGCTCGTTCGTTCGTAGCGCAGCTCTGCACCACGAATAATATTTAAATAGCTGAAAATGTCTTAAAAAGATGGGATAAAATAGCAGACAGGCTTATTACAAAGCATGATCTAGGTTTTCACTAAGTAACTCTATTCAAACATTTAGACAGATGAAATTCTTACACACCTTTACAAATCAATGCCTAGTGGCGTCCTTCTCTCAATCTTGACAAAAGAATGCTACACAAGCATACAATATAGCGTCACAGGCTCTTCCTACTCAGGTAACTTCAAAAAGACGACAGAGGAATTAATGCTCGGTCACTAATATTTATACTCTGGTATATTTATCTTTGTTTGATATTTAATAAGTATCGTCTGTGGTGTTTTCAGTACTCGCTGACACAGTTATTATCTCTAAAAAAATCGATACATAATTCTATACAAGAATAAAACATGAGACGTAATGGTTTCTCTTTATTACATAAAGTTCACAATATCATTGTCCATGCAGAAATAAAATTATAATCATCCAGTTCAAGTATTTTTTCCCTTTTTTTACTACATATAATATGTATTTTGCTAGGAGACGTTACAAGTATTTGAAGTGTGTGCAGTTAAAATGTAGCATCTGATGTTGTAACGGACGGAATATCGCGGCACATACACGAGAAAAAGTGAAGATGTAACCTTTTGCGGGGACACACGATTCAATGCCAGCAGCTGGGCACACGACAAACATTGATTTGAGCTTGCTGGGTCTCCCTTTAATTTAGGTGAGAAAATTACAGGCTGTTTCCTTAATTAGCCGCTGGTCGATACTTCGAACCTCGACCGCGCATAAATGAATCTCGGCCCCGTTAATTATGTCGGTATCGACAAAGCCGGGGTTATAAATTACTGCTGCTAATATTGGAGCCGACGCGAGGGCGAAGCGCCTCCCAGAACCGTTTATGCGCCCCGCCTGCACAAACCGCCTGTGCCTGGTTTCTGGGGCAGCCGCAGCAGCGCGGACGCACGGACAGAGGGAAGTCGCCGAGTTGCGGGTCCCGTCTCACGCACGCTGCTGCACTCTGAAGCACACTTTCCTTTCGCTCACTCCTCGTAGCTTCCGTGGCGCGGCCACAGACGACAGGCAACTGGTCAAACTACTCGGGAACAGCCGTATACAGACTGCTTACAATGAACTGACAAATCTTGCGAGCTTCCTCCTGATATGGTGTCGGACCTCCTTTTGCTCGATGTAGTGCAGCAACTGGACTGAACAAGTCGTTGGAAGTCCTCAGCACAAATATCAAGCCACGCTGCCTCTATAGCCGCCGTTAGTTGCGTGCGCGAACTGCACTCTCGATTACGTCCTATAAATATTCGCTGTGATTATTGTGCGACTGTGTGCCCAGATCATTCGCTCGCATTGTCAAGAATGTTCTTCAAACCATTCGCCAACTATTGCGGCCCAGTGAGATGGCTTATTGTCATCCACAAAAATTCTCTCGTTGTTTGGAAACATGAAGCCCATAAATGGCTGAAAATTATCTCGACATTGAAAGTCGCGAGCTCTTTAAACTTCTTATCTCGTGTTTTCTACTGAAAATCTCGTGCTTGTACCCTTGTTAACTTTATTATTACAGAGATCGCCTAAACTATTTTTTTTAATTGGTCCTTTGCGCAACGAATAACTTACTTGGTCTTTCTGCTGCCTCTGCTTGATCTACTGCTTTCCATTATTTAACAAAAACATAAAAAACCTATTATTCATGCTGAGTGCAATGCATGTTCTGTATGGCGGCTCCTTCTGTTGCTGCGGCTGCTGCTGCTTACTACAACTACATATAATTTAAGAGAAAGGGTTTGGTCAAATCTAAACTCGATAAATAATAACACAAACAAGTAATTCCTTTTTTTCAAAAACTATATTCTGAAAACGATTCTTTCTCATTCAATTAACAAAACGCTAGAAGCTCTTTGAACAATCGCCTCGCGTGTAAATCTGCCTCCAGTGGCAGTAATGTAATATTACAAATTAATGAAACTCTTCAGACAGACTGAAATACTTCTCAATAAAATACATAGTGAAACAATTCCATGACAATTACAAAAGAAATCAATGACAAAAATCAATGCTTAATCTATTCGCCTAACAATGGTTTCCCTTAAGAATTCAGCTCCCATCATTATCAAAATTATCGTCTGCTGCTACGCACATACACAAACCCTTTTCTTTAAATTAATAAGCGCGCTGCAAATTATAAAAAATATCAACTCAATACGAAATCCTGTGTCGCTGCTGGCGGACAGGGCAGTAGGCAGCTCGGTGACGAACCCCTCACCCAACACACGTGTGCGCCACAGCAGGCGAGCTCCTACACTGGCTTCCAAAGTGCCACTAATTAATACGTGCGTTGTGAAGCGCGACAACAATGTCTTAGATTCCAGAGCTTGTGTATGCGCGCTGTAGCCAAGCTTTAAATCCTAAGAGAGTATTGCCAACTCTCAACATAACCGAACATTTTCAGTCATTGACCGGTTCAGCTGGACCAGAGGACTCAGTACATTCCATGTATACACAGCCTATGCCATTATGCAGCCGCCACTAGCTTGCACAGTGACGTGCTTGTGACTTGGGCCTATGGCTTCATGGGGTCTGAGCCACACTCCCTACCCGAAATCACTTCTTAGCAACTAAAATGGGGACTCATCTGACCAGGCCACGGTGTTTCAGTCGTCTAGGGTCCAACCGATACCCGGAGAAATGAGAATTATATTAATAACGTTAGCTGCTGACGGGCGTTGATCTACATCAACGGGGGCAGGTGAAAATGTGTGCCCCGACCGGGACTCGAACCTGAGATCTCCTGCTTACATGGCAAACGCTCTATCCATATGAGCCACCGAGGGCACAGAATATAGCACGACCGCAGGGACTATCTCGCGCACGCCTCCCACGAGACCCACATCTCACCTTGTATGTCCACACACTACAATCGTAGTGTCCCACCCCAACATACTCATTACTCGTGGGAAACATTCTTACCATGTTCAAATAACTTACGGGTTTGCTGCCGGGTGACGCCGTCGAACACCGCCGATATTTCGACAAGAGCACACCTTGCCATTTTCAAGGCACAAATGCAAGAAAGAAAAAATGTGCAAGCAAATTTAATACCTCGGTTCACAGAGGAGAAACAAGGAAGACACCACACACAGAACAAGTGCCAGCTGGCTTGCACGTCCAGCTATTGGGATAGTGTTATTAATGAAGCTGTTGAAATCAGACTATCAAGCAACCTTATTAACAGAGATGGTGGATTTTGTTTAAATGCTGCTTGGAATTCGGCTCTGTCTCTCATCAAAAAACAGAGGGACAGAATTACTGCTGCCTCACCTGTTGATTAATAGTAACTATCGATATTTCTTATGTTGGTTATCTTTGGTTGTGTTGACACTTGTTCTGTGTGTGGTGTCTTCCTTAAAAATTTAAATTAAATGGCTCTGAGCACTATGGGACTTAACATCTGTGGTCATCAGTCCCCTAGAACTTAGAACTACTTAACTTTAACTAACCTAAGGACATCACACACATCCATGCCGAGGCAGGATTCGAACCTGCCACCGTAGCAGTCGAGCGGTTCCGGACTGCGCACCTAGAACCACTAGATCACCGCGGCCGGCGGTGTCTTCCTTGTTTCTCCTCTGTGAACCGAGGTATTAAATTTGCTTGCACATTTTTTCTTCCTTGCATTTGTGCCTTGAGAATGGCAGGGTGTGCTCCTGCCGAAATATCGGCGGTGTTCAACGACGTCACCCGGTAGCAAACCCGTGAGTTATTTGAACATTCGATTCGCCGGTAAAAGTTAAGGTCTCACATTCTTACCATGTCCCGTAAGAGTTCGGGGAATATGTGTACATCCGCACAGAAGAGAAACGTCATGGCCACTATTGCCAGAACTATATACTTATATGGATAAGGTGTCTGATCTTTCGGACATGTCCGAAAGAACAGACACCATATCCATATAAAGATACCCGGAGAGGCGCTGCAAACGATGTCGTGCTGTTAGGAAAGGCACTCGCGTCGGTCGTGCCATAGCCTCATTAACGACGTATTCCGCTGCACTGTTCTAACGGATGCGTTCGTCGTACACCCCTCATTGATTTCTGCGATTATCTCACGCAGTGTTTCTTGTCTGTTAGTACTGACAACTCTATGCAAACGCCACTTCTCTCGGTCGTCAAGTGAAGGCCGTCGGCCACTGCGTTCTCCATGGTCAGAGGTAATGCCAGAAAAGTGGTATTCTCTCTACAGTCTTGACACTGTGGATCTTGGAATTTGACATCACTAACGATTTCCGAAATGGAATGTTCCATGCTTGTAGCTGCAGCTACCATTCTGCGTTCACAGTCTGTTAATTCCCGTCGTGGGCCCATCATGCATCCATGTAAACATTTTCACAAATGATAGCTCCGTCAGTGCACTGCCCTTTCGTGACTGGCGTACTCTGTTTTTGTTACCTCTTTGTAAGTGAGGCCGACAGCCACGGAAAACATCACTGGCGAGAGATGTGGAACGTGTCCCAACCAACGAAAGGTGTTTGTTGTGCTGTGTCACAACCTCAAATTCCTACAAATCCACGGTTTACGAGGACCCATTTTGACCGATCATCGATCGCTTGAGTCACTCTTGATCCCCTCTCCACCTACGTAGAATAGAAATTTGTGGTAAGGTCTTATGGCACCAAATTGCTGAGTTCATCGGTCCCTAAGCTTACGCACTACTTAATCTAGCTTAAACTAACTTACGCTCAGGACAACACACACCCGTGCCCGGGGGAGGGCGCGAACATCCGCCGGGGGCGACCGCCCGCACCGTGACAAGACGCCTAAGACCGCGCGGCTAAAGCGCGCGGCTCGTAGAATAGAAATTTACCGTTCTCCAGCATGTGAGTGCTGTTATGAATCGGAAACTGACGTAAATCACACCTCGTTTTCGTTTCAGGAAATTCATGACGCTTGAGCTCTTGTAGCTGTAAATATGCATTTATGTATTATTTTCGTATACTTCTGTGTGCTTTGTACCTCTATGTTTTAGATGGATGACCAAAGTAAACGTTCTGGAGCCAATAAAGAAATAAAAAAATCCTGCTTCGCGGATTTAATCCGAAACATTTATTGTCTGATGTGTATTAAGTCTATGCAATGCTACGCTGTCAGTTATGCTGATTATGGGTTTACAGCCCCGCTCTGATTCGCCAACCGAGTTAAACTTCTCAGCTCTTCTATGTCAATAATTAAAACCCTGTAGCGATCCAACTACTTTCTGAAAAAGTCCGAGTTTCGACCGACGGACTAGAACGTGTTCCCCGCTTACAGTTCCTAAACCGCCTCTAACCAGCTCCTAGCAATTTACGCCAGAAGTCTCCGTACGACAGAATAGTAGTACAATGCAGTCAATAGAAGCAAAAGTGGTTGGTTCAAATGGCTCTGAGCACTCTGGGACTCAACTGCTGTGGTCATAAGTCCCCTAGAACTTAGAACTACTTAAACCTAACTAACCTAAGGACATCACACACATCCATGCCCGAGGCAGGATTCGAACCTGCGACCGTAGCGGTCGTGCGGTTCCAGACTGTAGCGCCTTTAACCGCTCGGCCACTTCGGCCGGCGAAGCAAAAGTCTCACCAAAAATACAACAACCTATTTTCCACATAAACAAATGGCATACATCTACTTGAGTTAAAAACTTAACAAGGTTGTCTCCTTCACTAAACTCAACCGTGCATTTAGCTATTTGGCTCCATAACGTAGTTGGAGGTCTCTGCCTGTTGTGCGTGTGCACACTCATTAAACGGAAACACTTGCCTAGAAAACCGCAGTGACTCAGATCGAACCCTTTCGGTGTAACTTTTCGGAATCTACCTATTTTCTGTAACTTCAAGAAAAACAATTGCGTAAACAGAAATTTAAAATAGAGTAGTATGGGAGGCGGGGGAAAAACCGATCGCAAAGTAGTTGGATCGCTACAGGGTTTTAATTGTTGACATAGAAGAGCTGAGAAGTTTAACTCGGTTGGCGAATCAGAGCGGGGCTGTAAACCCATAATCAGCATAACTGACAGCGTAGCATTGCATAGAATTAATACACATCAGACAATAAACGTTTCGGATTAAATCCGCGAAGCAGGATTTTTTTATTTCTTTATTGGCTCCAGAACGTTTACTTTGAGTGTACACTACTGGCCATTAAAATTGCTACACCAAGAAGAAATGTACATGATAAACGTGTATACATTGGACAAATATATTATACTAGAACTGACATGTGATTACATTTTCACGCAATTTGGGTGCATAGATCCTGAGAAATCAGTACCCAGAACAACCACCTCTGGCCGTAATAACGGCCTTGATACGCCTGGACATTGAGTCAAACAGAGCTTGGATGCCGTGTACAGGTACAGCTGCCCACGCAGCTTCAACACGATATCATAGTTCATCAAGAGTAGTGACTGGCGTATTGTGACGAGCCAGGGCAGCAGTCGAACATTTTCTGTAACGAGAAAGACCCGTAAAGGACCTACAACATGCGGTCGTGCATTATCCTGCTGAAATGTAGGGTTTCGCAGGGATCGAATGAAGGGTAGAGCCACGGGTCGTAACACATCTGAAATGTAACGTCCACTGTTCAAAGAGCCATCAATGCGAACAAGAGGTGACCGAGACATGTAACCAATGGCACCCCATACCATCTCGCTGGGTGATACGACAGTATGGCGATGACGAATACAAGCTTCCAATGTGCGTCCACTGCGATGTCGCCAAACACGGATGCGACCATCATGATGCTGTAAACAGCACCTGGATTCATCCGGAAAAACGACGTTTTGCCATTCGTGCACCCATGTTCGCCGTTGAGTACACCGCACCCATGGTCTCCGAGACGATAGTCCATGCTGCTGCAAACGTCGTTGAACTCTTCATGCAGATGGTTGTTGTCTTGCAAACGTCCCCATCTGTTGACTGAGGGATCGAGACGTGGCTGCACGATCCGTTACAGCCATGCGGATAAGATGCCTGTCATCGTGACTGCTAGTGATACGAGGCCGTTGGGATCCAGCACGGCGTTCCGTATTACCCTCCTCAAACCACCGGTTCCATATTCTGCTAACAGTTATTGGATCTCGACCAACGCGAGCAGCAATGTCGCGATACGATAAACCGCAATCGCGATAGGCTTCAATCCGACCTTTATCATAGTCGGAAACGTGATGGTACGCATTTCTCCTCCTTACACGGGGCATCACAACAACGTTTCATCAGGCAACGCCGGTCAACTACTGTTTGTGTATGAGAAATCGGTTGGAAACTTTCCTCATGTCAGCATGTTGTAGGTGTCGCCACCGGCGCCAACCTCTGAAAAGTTAATCATTTGTATATCACAGCATCTTCTTCCAGTCGGTTAAATTTCGCGTCTGTGGCACGTCATCTTCGCGGTGTAGCAGTTCTAATGGCCAGTAGTGTAATTACTCCGCTAATGGTGCTTAATGTACATCTTGCGACTGCTATTCGAACATTCTGCCGTTTCCAAATACAGTGAAAGCCGACATTGCCACAATCGCAATAAATATTTTCATAGCCAATAATTTATGAGGGGCTTTCAATAAGTAATGCAACACAATTTCTTCTCAAAATAGGTTGTTTTTATGTAGGATTCCAATACACCATACCGTTCCCCACTCTTATTACTACAAAACACTATTTTTGAACATAATCTCCGTTCAGTTCGACGTCCTTACGCCACATTACTGGGTGGGGCTTTGTGCTTGCACGATACCGCTCTAATGGTTGACGTCGGGGCGAACGTCTTGACGCGTCAGTAACTTTCCAAACATCTGTGTACTACGTCCCGCAGAGTGGATCCTTCACTGGATCAAAGAGATGGAAGTCGGAAGGTGCGAGATTCGATCTGTAGGTTAGATGAGGAGGAACAGTCCAGTGAAGTTTTGTGAGCTCCTCTCGGGTGCGCAGACTTACGTGAGGTCTTACGTTGTCATGGAGGTGCTCGTTTGTGTTTCGCCGATCACCTCGAATGAGAGTGCAACATTGCAGGAGGCACAGCTGTATGCAGCCAGACGGCACGAGGGTGATCGGACCTTGTTGCGATGATGACAGGCGCATCCCCCAGCGACTCGCCGTGCTTTTGTTCACCATCAAATCTCCGTAGACGTTCAGTTAGCGCCTACGAATACCTGCGATGCTCTCGTTTTCCGCCAAAAGAAACCCAATGAGAGCTCTGTGCTTGGACCGCACCTGCATTACAGACGTCATTTCGAAGGCTTCGTATAGCGTCGCCGCCTACCGAAACTTCACGAAATTATAGTGGGCTGAAGCGGGAGTATTCGACGATATCGCACATTTCGTACTTTTTTTCAACCGAAACTGGCCGAGAAAAAATACGTGTTGCATTATTTATTGAACGGCCCTCGTACATAAAGTCAGTAGACCCAGACCTCATCATAATTGTGAAATTATGTTACCAACACAGCAGCCCTTTTGGAAGATGACAATTTGATTCGAACTGGCAGTTTTCAGATGGTAAGGGGGTCACATAGCTTATCAGACAGATGAGGAAATTATACAAGAAATACATTCATGTCTTTCATTCTAGAGTTACGACTGATGTTCCTTCCTTAGATATGGCGTGAAAACTGATAACTTTAACACAAGACGAACGTTTTTAGATGTCCCTGATATCAGGAGAGTGGAGCAACGGTGCACAGGGCAGCCACACACTCAGCCACAAACTCACTACTCACAATGCGGTGGTGATACTTCACACGAAATTACGCGAAACTCTTTCTGTGCATACGAACCAGAAGGCTGGAGGATCGAAATCGGTTGCCGATGAAGCGATATGAACCTCTGTTCCAGCATCGTTCACTAAGATTCCAGAGCTCAAAAAACTGGGGGTCATCCGTAGGACGTACAGGTATAGTGGAGTGGCGACATTTAACTTGCCCGGATTTAAGTCAATCAGATTTTTAGTTAGTTAGTTAGTTAGTTAGTTGCGTGTTCCATTGATCAATAACACGGAAAAACCGTTATGATGTGGGACGTGTCAAATGCACAAGAAATGCGCACAAGAACCAAGTTTCTTTTCCTTTTTTTGTTTACATTATAGTTATTATCTATCCCATTCCCTTAAATGGCACAAAATGCATTTATTATATCTCCAGATTTATTAACTCATATTCAAGAATTCATCTATGGTATAGAAGGAGTTGTCAAGGAGGTGTGATTGCAATTTGTTTTTGAGACTATTACTGATGTCTGTCAGTAATTTTATTTCATCTGGTAATTTATCAAAAAGTTTTACAGCAGCATATTTTACCGCTTTCAGTGCCAAAGATAGGTTAAGTAAAGGATAGTGTAGGTCTTTCTTTTTTCTGGTATTGTAATCATGAATGTCGCTGTTGATTTTCAACTGGTCCATGTTGTTGAGCAAAAATTTCATTGCCCTAACCTTTTAAACAGATGCCTACAAGATGTACGACTATGAAACCCACACATTATTCTAACTATTTTCTTTTCAGCGGTGAATACGTGAATACCTTTTGCCTAAGTGTTGAGTTGCCCCAGAATATTATACCGTATGACATCACAGAGGACATCTGAAGCCAACTCCGAATGCAACTGCGGCTTCGAAAATGGCCGCCATGTTGGTAACGTAGCCTCACAGGCAATACTCCTTCTTCCATCTCAGTTTTGACTTTAAATTGCTGTTTATCGTCATGATTGCGTCTGAGTAGGATGGTTCGACGCTTGCGGACCATCCTGTGAACTGAAGTCCGCAGCTCGTGGTCATGCTGTAGCGTTCTCGCTTCCCGCGCCCGGGTCCCCGGGTTCGATTCCCGGCGGGATCAGGGATTTCCTCTGCCTCGTGATGACTGGGTGTTGTGTGCTGTCCTTAGGTTAGTTAGGTTTAAGTAGTTCTAAGTTCTGCCAAATAAGGCAGAAGGGATAGATAACATTCCATCAGAATTTCAAACGACTATTCACTTTGGTGTGTAGAATATGTGAGTCTGGCGATATACCATCTGACTTTCGGAAAAGCATCATCCACACAATTCCGAAGACGGCAAGAGCCGACAAGTGCGAGAATTATCCCACAATCAGCTTAACAGCTCATGCATCGAAGCTGCTTACAAGAATAATATACAGAAGAATGGAAAAAAATTGAGAATGCGCTAGGTGAAGATCAGTTTGGGTTTAGGAAAAGCAATGGGACGAGAGAGGCAATTCTGACGTTACGGCTAATAATGGACACTTTCATAGGATTTGTCAACCTGGAAAAAGCGTTCGACAATATAAAATGGTGCAAGCTGTTCGAGATTCTGAAAAAAGTAGGGGTAAGCTATAGGGAGAGACGTGTCATATACAATATGTACAACAACCAAGAGGGAATAGTAAGAGTGGACGATCAAGAACGAAGTGCTCGTATTAAGGAGGGTGTAAGACAAGCCTGTAGCCTTTCGCCCCTACTCTTCAATCTGGACATCGAGGAAGCAATGATGGAAATAAAAGAAAAGTTCAGGAGTGGAATTAAAATACAAGGTGAAAGGATATCAATGATACAATTCGCTGATGACATTGCTATCCTGAGTGAAAGTGAAGAAGAATTAAATGATCTGCTGGACGGAATGAACAGTCTAATGAGTACACAGTATGGTTTGAGAGTAAATCGGAGAAAGACGAAGGTAATGAGAAGTAGTAGAAATGAGAACAGCGAGAAACTTAACATCAGGATTGATGGTCACGAAGTCAATGAAGTTAAGGAATTCAGCTACCTAGGCAGTAAAATTACCAATGACGGACGGAGCAAGGAGGACATCAAAAGCAGACTCGCTATGGCAAAAAAGGCATTTCTGGCCAAGAGAAGTCTACTAATATCAAATACCGGCCTTAATTTGAGGAAGAAATTTCTGAGGATGTACATCTGGAGTACAGGATTGTATGGTAGTGAAACATGGACTGTGGGAAAACCGGAACAGAAGAGAATCGAAGCATTTGAGATGTGGTGCTATAGACGAATGTTGAAAATTAGGTGGACTGATTAAGTAAGGAATGAGGAGGTTCTACGCAGAATCGGAGAGGAAAGGAATATGTGGAAAACACTGATAAGGAGAAGGGACAGGATGATAGGACATCTGCTAAGACATGAGGGAATGACTTCCATGGTACTAGAGGGAGCTGTAGAGGGCAAAAACTGTAGAGGAAGACAGAGATTGGAATACGTCAAGCAAATAATTGAGGACGTAGGTTGCAAGTGCTACTCTGAGATGAAGAGGTTAGCACAGGAACGGAATTCGTGGCGGGCCGCATCAAACCAGTCAGTAGACTGATGACAAAAAAAAAAAAAAAAAAAAAAAAAAAAAAAAAAAAAAAAAAAAAAAAAAAAAAAGTTCTGGGGGGACTGATGACCATAGAAGTTAAGTCCCACATTGCTCAGAGCCATTTTTTTGTGAACTGAAACAGTGAAGCACTGTTTACAGATTACAGTGATGTGAAAACAGATGGAGACAGTTGAAGATGAGACCTCAGCGACCGAAAACCAATGTACAACTCGTGTCTGAAGGCACATTTC
The DNA here is from genome assembly GCF_023864345.2 of Schistocerca serialis cubense. Lineage (NCBI taxonomy): Eukaryota > Metazoa > Arthropoda > Insecta > Orthoptera > Acrididae > Schistocerca > Schistocerca serialis. The sequence goes on along the minus strand of NC_064646.1, from coordinate 465,704,060 downwards.
GTTTCTCTTCGTCTTGATGACGTTCAGACTCTTCCGCACTTCTGTCGCCTCTGGGGCACTCCGGGCCCTGCTACGGGAGACCCCGCGGCGGACCATCTGCATCGGTCACGCGATCAAGTCCCGGAATAGCGCGAGCCGCCGCATTAGTCAACGTCTGGAGGGCTCCGCAGATAAGGGCCCGCCCCCACACGGGCCTGATAGCAGCTCTCCTGGCGGGAGCTTCTCCTCTCGTGACGACTGCTGTTCTGCATACGGCGCTGCACACTCTGGGCGCCGTCGTCTGATAAGGCTGTCACAGTCGATGCCCTTGCCGTTATTACTGGTAGCCGCGAGGTCGCCGATGTGCCAGAAAAGGTTTTGGACGTCGCAGTTTTCGTGTCTGCGGTCGGGAAATCCCGAGACTTGGCGCGTGCTTTCAGTTCATTGGAGCTATAACGGTCATCACGATATTAGAAGGACCAAGTTAATGTCGCTTACTTACAGTAATACAGTTAGTAATAATTTGAAACGGTAATAAAAATTTGACAAAAAAACTGAAATCTCTATTTTTAGTGTGGTTAAAAAAAGAAAAGGATCTTGCCACTCGTTACAGAACAAAAATACGTAAAACCTCTGGCTACAAGAAATTTAAAAAGACTATTTTTTATATTTCACTCTTTTGTAAACTACAGAAGCACCAATATACCGGGTGATCAAAAAGTTAGTATAAATTTGAAAACTTAATAAACCAGAGAATAATGTAGATAGGTAAAAATTGACACACATGCTTGGAATGACATGGGGTTTTACTAGAACAAAAAAAATAAAAAACCAGTATTGCTAGACGCGTGAAAGATCTCTTGCGCGCGTCGTTTGGTGATGATCGTGTGCTCAGCTGCCACTTTCGTCATGCTTGGCCTCCCAGGTCCCCAGACCTCAGTCCGTGCGATTATTGGCTTTGGGGTAACCTTAAGTCGCAAGTGTATCGTGATCGACCGACATCTCTATGGATGCTGAAAGACAACATCCGACGTCAATGGCTCACCGTAACTCCGGACATGCTTTACAGTGCTGTTCACAATATTATTCCTCGACTACAGCTGTTGTTGAGGAATGGTGGTGGACATATTGAGCATTTCCTGTAAAGAACATCATCTTTGCTTTGCCTTACTCGGTTGTGCTGATTATTGCTATTCTGATCAGATGAAGCGCCATCTGTAGGAGATTTTTTGAACGTTTGTATTTTTTCGGTTCTGATAAAACCCCATGTCATTCCAAGCATCTGCGTCAATTTGTACCTCTCTATCTACATTATTCCGTGATTTATTCAGTTTTCAAATTTATATTGACTTTTTGATCACCCGGTATTTGGACTGAAAAACTAAAAATGAACTATCGTAATAGATGTGAAACTGTTTTACCACTGCAACGAATGATATCGTCACTGATGACTTTGTGTTCTGCTGGAGTTCGCTCAAACTTTCAGCGAGAAATTTGGTAGGAAACCCATATATTTGATTTTGATAACATTTAACGCATCATTATGTACCGGCAGATAAAAAATCGCAACAGGAAAAAATAACTAATGTAGAGCAATGAAATTTCGTCAACACATTTGTGTAGTCGTTAACATTGCAAGATAACAGGTACGAGATGAGCCATTGCGTAGGTGAAATGCAGGTACATTAGTAACCGGTGTAACCGCCAGACTGTTGACCCGAACCATGTAAACCTGCATGCATTGTGTTGTACAGTGACCGAATGCCAGTTTGTGAGACGGAGTTCCATGCGTGTTGCATTTGCTCGGTCAATACAGCTGTTTGTGGATCACGCTAGAGTTCGATTATGTCCCGTTTCTTCTCGATTAGATACATATCTGGTGATCGAGGAGGCCAAAGCAGCATATCGACACTTTGTAGAGCATGCTGGGCCACAGCAGCGATATGCATAAGGCCATTATTCTGTTGAAAAACACCCCCTGGAATACTGTTGGCCTGCCGCTGTGGCCAAGCGGTTCTAGGCGCTTCAGTCTGGAACCGCGCGACCGCTACGGTCGCAGGTTCTAATCCTGCCTCGGGCACTGATGTGTGTGATGTCCTTAGGTTAGTTAGGTTTAAGTAGTTGTAAGTTCTAGGGTACTGATGACCTCAGATGTTGTCCCATAGTGCTCAGAGCCATTTGAACCATTTGAATACTATTTTGTCTAAAACTGGCATGGCGAGACCATGACTATGTACTATTAATGTAGGTTAATTCTTACAAAGAAGAAGACAGCAACCAGCCACTATTCGTACTGCTATTTATTTAGGTAAATAGCGCCGTTACCGGTTTCGAACTGGGAAGTTCATCATCATGTTATATCCTAGCCAGTAATGCCACCCGAGCCCGCTGCCAAAAGGTTGGCAGCATCAAAGTCCGGACGCCGTCCGCATAAGCAGCGCCAGCGAGACAGGAAATCGCCGCAAGTCTGCGCGCGCCACCGCTGGCTTCTGGCTTCTTAAGCGCTGGAGTCGCGAGCGCTAGGAGTTCTGTATTCGCCGCTCAGTTGTATACTCGCCACCGAATTGTGTACTTGCTAGTCAGTTGTGTGTTCATCGCAGCAGAGTTGTTGTTTGTCGTCAGCCGACGCTGACCTAGCCGCTCCGACTCGAACTAGACAGATTTCTGTAGACACGGAGTTCACTACTGTGTAACTGTATCTTCGTTAATAAAGATAAGTACCGACTTTTATTTAATCAGAGTGTTTGGGTTTTCATCTTTCTGTTCACTGTTCCAGCGGACCGGTCGGCCCGCTATTAAAAGTGTGGCGGTGACTTCGTAAGCCGTTTCTACAGCGAATTGCTTGTCGCTACGAACGCCGCCACAAAACATCAGACGGCTGTTCACATGATTTGCAAAATACACTTTACATTATCGTCAGTTTTAAATTTTTATTCTTCCAGTGTGGCGAAATATTTTTGGTGCCCTACGGTAGAAAACAGTGTTAGAAGCGCCCTCTGTGAAAATAACTAAGCTCCAAGCGATGAAGTAGAGAGTAAATAAATATGTGAGGTTATGTGGTTATGGTACTTACGTCGAAAATTCCACGCCATTTTGTTGCGAAGTTGCAGGATTGTATTCTTGGAATATTCTAAAATATATCCAGCCCCTATGTAATTTGTATATCATATATATTTTGCAGGATTGTATTTTTCGAATATTCCAAAATATATCCAGCACTTATGTAATTTGCATATCATATATATTTTGCAGGATTGTATTTTTCGAATATTCCAAAATATATCCAGCACTTATGTAATTTGTATATCATATATATTTTGGAATATTCTAAAAATACAATCGTGCAACTTCGCAACAAAATCACGCGGAATGTTCTACGTAATTACCATAACCACATAACCTCACGTATTTATTTACTATGTATTTCATCGCTTGGAGGTTATTTATTTTCACATAGGGCGCTTCTAACTCTGTTTTCTACCGTAGGGCACCAACACACCAAAAATATTTCGCCACACTGGAAGAATAAAAGTCGAAAACTGACGATAATGTAAAGTGTATTTTGCTAATCATGTGAACAGCCGTCTGATGATGAACTTGCCAGTTCGAAACCGGTAACGGCGGTAATTTACCTGCATAAATAGCAGTATTAATAGTGGTTGGTTGCTGTCTTCTTCTTTGTAAGAATTAACCTACATTCATTTGAATACTGTTCATGAATGGCAGCGCAACAGGTCGAATCACCAGACTAACGTACAAATTTAGTCATGGTGTGTGGGATAACATCGAGTGCTCCTGCTGTCGTATGAAATCGCACCCCTAGCCATAACTCCAGGTGTATGTCCAGTGTATCTCGCACGCAAACAGGCTGGTTGCAGATCTTCAACGGGCTGATTCTAGCCAACACACGGCCATCACTGGCAGCCTCGCTAGGCAGAACCAGCTTTCACCAGAAAACACAAACAGACCTGCACCCTGTCCTCCAACGAGTTCTCGCTTCACACCACTGAAGACGCAGTCGATGGTTTGGGGGTCGATGGAATGCACGCTACAGGGCGTCTGCCTCGGACTGTAGTCAAATATGCTATCTTTAACAGTTCGTAGTGTCAGTGTGGTGCCAACTGCTGCAGATGTACTACAATGCGCCATATCCACACGCCGAACACGATGGTATTCCCCATCGATATCGGTACGTGGCCGTCCGCAGTCCGGTCTCCCTGCGACGATAAATTTTCGTGCGAACATTGAAGTACAGTGGCTACATTCGTGCCAAATCTTTCTGCAGTACCGGAGAAGGAACAGCCAGCTTTTCGTAGCCCTATTACACGACCTCGTTCAAACTCTGTGAGGTGTTGATAACTGCGTCCTTGTCGCCTTAAAGGCATTCTTAAATAACACCAACACACCACGTCCAATCTCAAAGGTAACTAACAATCAGTACCGTCACACCGTGTATTTGGGGTGAGCCTAATTTGCATCCTCATTGTGGCGCTTCTAGTGCCGCTCTTACGTGACTGGTGTGAAAGTTGAAACGACGCCATTACTCAGATGTAGAAACATTCCTGCCAGCTTTCGTTTATGTCACGCAACGCCTTCGCGGTGTTGCGATTTTTTTTCCCCCGTCACTCTAGTATCGCGTCACCTGCGGACGGGATTATTTACGAAGGACTCCGCGCTCGAGAACTTGCATGTCGCCGCCAGCATGCTGGTTCCGACATATCGCTTTAATACAACCGAGAATACTCAGTACCTCCCGAAAATGATACACTCGTTGCTCTTAAAGACCTTTTAGCAAAGCACCCATCATCCAAAACACCGATGTACACAGTTCAAAAGTACATGATGGTACTTTCAGGACTCCATTTCCATTGGAGTTAGGCCAAATATTTTCACGGTAAATGATGATAGCCAAAACACTCGCAGGATAAAGATTTATTAAAATTCTTGACCACGGTTTCGGTATATCTAAATATACCTTCATCAGAAGTAAAATAAACTAAAATTACATCATGCAATGGAGATTAATAAAACAATTGTCCCAAAGGCCAAAGGCACAACTGTTTTATTAATCTCCATTGCAGGATGTGATTTTAGTTTATTTTACTTGTGATGAAGGTATATTTAGATGTACCGAAACCGTGGTCAAGAATTTTAATAAATCTTTATCCTGCAACTGTTTTGGCAGTCGCATTTACCGTAAAGAATTTCAACAGTTGCTGTTTCAGCTATGTTTAAAATCTACAAATATTTTCGTTCATATAGCTTTGCGAAACCTAAGTTCCGTTGACAGTCCCAAAGTCCTCCATAAGCAATGAATGGGTAGTGCAAATAAATGTAGCTCTCGGAGTGACAATGTCCCTCTTTCTATATGTAATTTGCGTCCATCGTTGTATTTGCTGAACATAAAACAGATATGTCTTAGAAGGTGAAGAATGCGCAAACACTAAGAAAATGTGGGCTAGTAACTATGCTGTGCACAGAACGTTACCAATTATGTGTAATATAGAACGAGTTAACTGAACAAAGCGGAATCAACGATAGGGAAGTGGGGAGAAGGAGCTGCGACCTGTCCTTGCGCGACACGGCAACAATGCGTGTCTGCGGCTGACCCGTGCGGCCTTCAGCTGTCTGTTTCGTGAGGGTGACTGTCGTCAGACGGCGGTCAGTAGTCATGGCTGACGGTAGAGAGGTGGCCAAAAGTGAGGGAAGATAGTACGTTTGAAGGTGAAATGTCTGAAAGTCGTGGGAAGAAATATTTCCACTGTGATAATAACCGAATATTGATGGAAAATAATTTTGTGTAACTAAAAATGAAGAATTGTGCATTATGAGCATTTTGAAGATGGAAGAGTGAAATCTCTACAGCAACCGTTCCTACCACATGATAGACTAAATTCCTTATAGGTCGCTGAGTGCAAATAACGGACATTTCAAGAAGTCTTAATAAGTGCAGTAGCCGGCCGAAGTGGACGTGCGGTTCTGGGCGCTACAGTCTGGAACCGAGCGACCGCTACGGTCGCAGGTTCGAATCCTGCCTCGGGCATGGATGTGTGTGATGACCTTAGGTTAGTTAGGTTTAATTAGATCTAAGCTCTAGGCGACTGATGACCTCAGAAGTTAAGTCGCACAGTGCTCAGAGCCATTTGAGCCAATAAGTGCAGTACAGTAGAACCCCTCTAATCCGTCACCTTCGGGACCGGGACCATGGTCGGAACGAAAAAAAAAGTCGGATTATCAGAAAAATCTAATATTTATGCAAAAAATATAAGAAGATATTTAGTACAAAAAATTAAACGATTTAAGGATTAAAAGACGTCTACAGTAATATAAAAAGATGTTTTTTACACAGTGTTAAACAATATATTAACTAAAAAACGTATACACACACTATAATATGTATTGGTTTTAAAAGGAAAAACGACAACCAAATTACAGTACTGCACTGTACTTAATAACGTATAAACGATATATACTGTAAACTAAAAAAAGATTATAGTGCTGTATATAAAAAAGAAATATTTTACAAAGAAATAAGCTACTGTATGTATAAACTAAGAAATTATTGTACTGTATGCATTGTTTTTACAGTAAAAACGAAAACAAATTACTTGGCAAAAAAGTCAATGATACATTTTTGTGTAGCAGATGTTATTCTAGATTTAGCTGCAGCGTCCCTCCATTTTTTTACCCACAAAACGTCAATTGGAGTTGAAGTTTGATTCTGCTCGATGTAGTGAAGGGCGATGTCAAAAGCGGTTTTTGTAGCGTTGTGTGAAATCCGGGTGCGGGGTTCGTCTTCGCCGTCGGAGTCTTCATTCACAGTTTCCTGGCTAACAGCGGCAACAATCTGGTCGTCACTGAGCTCTTCAAGAGTGTCACAGTCTCTGTCACATTCGTTGATCCACTCTTCAACTCCATTGGCAGGGACGTTCGGCTCCAGAGTTTGAAGATTTTTCACGATTTCCAGTGCGTCGTTGTTTTGCTCATCTTCGGTATGCTAATTTTGTGCCATAACTTGCGGCCAGAGCTTACGCCACGATTTCCGCAGTGCGTCAGGTTTCAGTTCATCCCAAGCTGAAGCGATTGTGTAGATAGCACCTTTGATGTTCAGGTATTTCATTGCCTCAAATAAGTTATGACCTCCTTCAGATTTTTCCAAGATTGAGCTGATATACTTTCTTCTATATCGCCTTTTTAACCATTCGATAACGCCCTGATCCATTGGTTGGATGAGTGAGGTCACTTTAGGAGGCAGAAAGAGAGCATTTATGTCCCCTTTCACTAATTCTTCCTCAGATGGATATGATGGTGCGTTATCCAACGGCAGTAGACCACGAACAGGCAAATTTTTTTGCTTCAAATCATTTTCGACCGATGGCACAAACTCGTCGAAAAACTGGGATTTAAAAAGGTTGCAGTCCATCCAAGCAGATTTTTGATTGCGGTAATAAACCGGCAAGGAAGATAAGTTTATATTTTTGAATGTCCTTGGCTTCTTAGGTTTGCCAATGACGAACAAGGGGAGCTTGGGAGCTTGTGGGTACCATCTGCGTTGCTACAAGGAATGACTTTTATTCTATCTTTTTATAAGTTTCGTTCCTACCACGGATTCATTTGAAGCTGCGAGCGTTTTTGTTGGCAACATTTTAAAGTTAAGCCCTGTCTCGTCGATGTTATACACTTGGCAGGGTAACAGTTCATTTTCGTCTACAGTTTCTTGAAACTTAACAGAAAACTCCTTAGAAGCTGCGGCATCGCCAGATAGTTTTCCACCGGAAATAGAAACAAATAGGACACCATGACATGTTTTCCAACGATCAATCCAGCCTTCACTGGCAGCAAATTTACTTTCGGCTTCCAGTTTTTTGTGCAAAACTATCACTTTTTCTTTGAGAATTAGCCCGGATATTGGAGTTTCTTTTCTTCTTTCTTGACAAAACCACATCCACAATGCGTTATCAAGCAGTTCCAGTTTAGGCTTTTTTAATGTTTTGGGATTCTTCAGAGTGTTTTCAGCATCAATCGTAACTGTATTGGATTCAATGTCTTTCCGTGTCTTCCTCCAGTCCTTAATTGTCGTAACACCTACCCACATTCAGTTCCTTTGCAGTTTTTTGGAATGATTCTCCTTCGTCTAGCCTTTGTAGCACTGCTAATTTTTCATTTAGTGAAAGAGTTACGTATTTACGTTTGAATCCAGACATGTTGAAAAAGAGACAACTGTACGAACAATTAATCTACAGTAACAAGTACTGCAGAGAACACGGAATAAAGCAAACAACGACGTTTTTTAATCCCAACAAAGGATAAAACTGCACAGTAGCGTACAGTATAACAATATGCACAGCGACAGACACCGCAACAATGGCCCGACAGGCGTCCAGTCAGTGACAAGTCGGCACATGCTGGCGATCCTGAGCATGGTCGGACTAACCGGAGTGACGGACCATCCAAGGTCGGATTAGAGGAGTTCTACTGTAACTAAGTAACGGAAGTATTCTTAAACAAAACTACATGAAAGAAACTGACTTACATGGCTAAGCAAGATGTGTTACGTTGGAATGAGAGAGTGGTTAACTTGAATGTTATATGATTATTCATTTTTTTCTCTTTTCTTTCTCCTTCTCTTCCCAAGATCTCTTCATTTTTTGGCTGTGTTACCGCTTCCTTTATCCATATTTCGCCTGTTTTCTTCCCTTATTTCACTACAAATTTCGTGTTTATAATTTTGTTTCTGAATTTGCCCCTTTCATTTATTGTTTCAATACTGATCCCTGCTTGTTTTAGGTCTTCTTCTATTTCTTGAAACCAATTGGTTTTTTTTCATTGAACTGTTTAGTACATCAAAAATCGTATTTGAGAATCTGTTGTTGTTCATTCTATGTATGTGTCCATATAATGTTAATTGGCATTTTCTGATCATGACTGTGAGTCTGCTGTGCATTCAAACAATTCTGTCTCGAAATATTTTTTATTGTAGTGCGTCCATGTCGGTTTGTACGCTACTGAAGTTTTTCTGTTCCGTCTGTGTTGGATGCCTTGTTTGCTCCTCCTATTTGTATGCATTCCCCAAGATATTTGAATTTTTCCACTCTGTTAACCTTTCTGTATTTTGTGTGCATGGATTGGTTTTTTGTTCGTTTTTGGTATGTACTGCGTTTTTTCGCATGATATCTGTAGACCTTTCTTGCCAGAGGCTTCGCGTAAGTGTTCCAGTGCTTCTTTTGCTTCTTGTCTATTGTTGACCTGTTACCAGGTCATCTGCAAATACAAGGCATTTTATGATCGTCTTGTTTGCACACGTTCTTCACAACTGAATTTCTTTTACATTTCCTCCCATTGTTTGATAAATATGTCCAAGACCCTGTTCATAAAGGTGGTGAGGGACTATCTTCTTGGCAGATCCCAGTATGTATGGATCGGACATTTCTCGCATACGTATTATTTTGGTTGTAGTGTCTGTAACTATTTGCTGCTTGAGTGTCCTAGTTTTTCTGTCTCTTTCATATTCTTCTAGCGTGTCAAAGAGAATCTGCCCGTCTACGGAGTTGTAGGTCTTCTTATAGTCCACGAAAGTAACTACAGTGTTGCCTGTCAGTCTAACCTCCAAGAGCGTTCGCAGGTTCCAAATATGTTCAATACACACCTTCCTTATCTGAAGCCTACTTGGTATTCACGTATCTTTGTATCACCTTGTAGTTGTAGTTGTAGTGTATTGAGTGATGCCTTGGAAAGAATTTTGTAGGTGACTGGTGATAATGAGGTACCTGCAGCGTTATTAGAGTCTGTCTTGTCGCCCTTTTTCTGGAGCGGGTGAATCAATCAATGCACATTTCAGTTCTTGTGAAATTTTCTCTGTATTCCATATTTCTGTGAGAGTTTTGTGCATTTTTTGTGAGACCGTTTAGCTGGAGCTTTGTTGCTCTCTAGTTGTTTTAAAATCTCATCTACCTCTGTTATTGAAAGCGGTTTTGAATCTAGATTTGGTATTGTTTTTCGTGAAGTTTTCTTTAGGCCTCTCGCAGCTGAGGAGTTTGTCAAAATAGTTGTTAAGAATTGTTCACTTATCTTTAGTATTTGTTTCGATTGATCCGGTCAGATAAACCACCAAAACATGCACTATCGTTCTTTGTCAGGTGTAACGTCAGAACCCATGGAGCGTAAACCTGTGGTGTGGGATAGTGAACCATCAGCTCATAGGACCGTTTTTAATAGACGGAAGACTGAGTGGACACGAGTGTCGCAGTCCTCTAGCATATCGTGTTCCGTGGCTGCATCAAGATGTTCCCCTGCAGACTAGGAGGGACCTGTAGTACCAAGATGATGACTGTCCAGCCCATAGCGCGCGTAGTACTACAGTGCGTCTTCACGAGCTATTCCCAAATCGTTGGATTGGGTGCAGAGGGCCTGTACCTTGGCTGAACTGTTCCCTGTGGATTTTTTTCTGTGGGGAAATTGGAAAGACACTGTTTTCAAGGACACATCAATTACAGCTGATGATATGGTATGACGGTTACTGCAGCCTACCGGGAGAATCCTGCAGTAAACACTACCGACATTCCACTTTACTTTTAGTTTGTTAATATCAATAGGTGTTGTTCCATTTAAAAAAAAAATGTATGTTTGCACAAAAAATACACTTTCTGGGTATTATTACAGTCTGTTGATTTGGTAAAAACACGAGCTCCTGACTACCAGTCCATGCTGTAGAAAGCGCACATCAATAGCATTTCCATTTCCGCAATATTTACGGTGTAAGATTTAGGTGATTCACCGTGTACACTCCACAAGCCTCCCTACAGGTGGAGGACATTTGGCACCAGTACTATAGCGGCTATCCCGAAAGTAGTCGGCTCAAGGTCTCTCGTTACCTCTCACCCTGCGTCGTCCCTGAACCTGCAGTTTTGCCGTGTCAGGCTCCAGCTGCTCACCTGCCACAGGTGGCTTGTTCGGTATGGTCGGTTTCACTTTGTTCAGTGAACTTGTTCTGCAGTGCAACGTTCAGCGCGTAACATACTGGCTAGCCAACATTTTCTTGGTGCATGCCGGGGCCAACGTGATATCTAGTGACTTAAAAGTTTACAACAAACTTGTTCGTGATGAGTCAGCTAGTTTACATAGCTGAAGCACATACTTTGACAGCAGTACCACGTGCACTCACATAAAGAACCGTGCAAGATGTAAGGAGCTTCGTAACTTCTCCAGAGCCCGTGGGTATGAATGCTGTCTTCCGTCCGCCACGAAAGGGATATACACTACTGGCCGTTAAAATTGCTACATCACGAAGATGACGTGCTACAGACACGAAATTTAACCGACAGGAAGAAGATGCTGGTATATGCAAATGATTAGCTTTCCAGAGCTTCCACACAAGGTTGGCGCCGGTGGCGACACCTACAACGTGCTGACATGAGGAAAGTTTCCAACTGATTCCTCATACACAAACAGCAGTTGACCGGCGTTTCCTGGTGAAACGTTGTTGTGATGCCTCGTGTAAGGAGAAGGAATGTGTACCATCACGATTCCGACTTTGATAAAGGTCGGATTGTAGCCTATCGCGATTGCGGTTTACCGTATCGCGACATTGCTGCTCTCGTTGGTCAAGATCCAATTACTGTTAGCAGAATATGGAATCAGTGGGTTCAGGATGGTAATACGGAACGCCGTGCTGGATCGCAACGGCCTCGTATCACTAGCAGTCGAGATGGCTGGCATCTTATCTGCATGGCTGTAACGGATCGTGCAGCCACGTCTCGATCCTCGAGTCAACAGATGGGGACGTTTGCAAAATGACAACCATCTCCACGAACAGATCGACACATGGACTATCACCTCGGAGACCATGGCTGCGGTGACCCTTGACGCTGCATCATAGGAAGGAGGGCCTGCAATGATGTACTCAACGACGAACCTGGGTGCACGAATGGCAAAACGTCATTTTTTGTTCTGTTTACAGCATCTTGAAGGTCACATCCGTGTTTGGCGACATCGCGGTGAACGCACATTGGAAGCGTGTATTCGTCATCGCCATACTGGCGTATCGCCCAGCGTGATGGTATGGGGAGCATTGGTTACACGTCTGGGTCACCTCTTGTTAGCATCACGGCACTTTGAACAGTGGACGTTACATTTCAGATGTGTTACGACCCGTTGCTTTACCCCTTCATTCGATCCCTGCGAAACCCTACATTTCAGCAGGATAATGCACGACCGCATGTTGCAGGTCCTGTACGGGCCTTTCTGGATACAGAAAATGTTCGACTGCTGCTCTGGCCAGCACATTCTCCAGATCTCTCACCAACTGAAAACGTCTGGTCAATAGTGGCCGAACAACTGGCTCGTCACAATACGCCAGTCACTACTCTTGATGAACTGTGGTATCGTGTTGAAGCTGCATGGGCAGCTGTACCCGTACACGCCATCCAAGCTCTGTTTGACTCAATGCCCAGGCATATCAAGGCCGTTATTAAGAGCAGAGGTGGTTGTTCTCGGTACTGATTTCTCAGGATCTACGCACCCAAATTGCGTGAAAATGTAATCACGTGTCACTTCTAGTATAATATATTTGTCCAATGAATACCCGTTAATCATCTGCATTTCTTCTTGGTGTAGCAATTTTAATGGCCAGTAGTGTAAACAGGAAAATAGATCTACTGAAGCGGACGATTTTAATGAAGATACAGTCTATAGGACTGTGTTAGAATACTACATTAGAGGATAGTATCTCATGGCCAGGAAACTCCGTGCCTAGCTACAATACAAAATTGAGTATGAGGGCTCGGATATGTCTGTTCTTACCCTTTTAGATGACGTCTCTTTTAAGTGTAGAAAATGTAGCAATGATGCAACTTGCTTATGGGGAAAGGGGATATTGCTACATTTCTCGGACTATGCATTTATTGCAAACGTGGGACAATAAGTCCGTGATTTACAATGTAAGAAAAAACTAATTTTTGCAGTACGATGTAAACATATATGCTTGCCGAGCTCCAAGGTAAGCGATGGCCCTGAAATTACAGGCATTTTTTGTACGGCAAGTATCAGAGTTTTCGGTGATAGCTGTTGTGATGAAGACTCAGCAAGAGCTCTGAATATAACCTCTTTGGACTGCAGGCGCCGTCCTCAGTCGTACTGAGGCGCGCCACACAGCTGGATCGAACCTCGCGCCATACCCTGCACGGAGTGTCTGGGAAACATGCATCGTACGATACAGTAATGGTGTCTCAGATGTTTACAAAATTAATGTTACAATTTTATTTACAACCTTCTCTCTGGAAGTTACTACAAAATCCAGCAGAAAGAAAATTCATCAGCGATGACATTTTCGGTGCACACGTGAAGCACTTTTACACCTATTATGGTATTTTATTTTTTATCTTGGAATATGTTTGTTTTGACGATAAAATATGTATTAAATGCTTTCAAATTTTTTTTAAAATCCAAATATCTTAGTTCGCCCCTAGCTGTTTCTACAGTTGAACTAAAAAAAATTCGCCACAATGTATTGTACATTCCTTTTTTATAAGGTATGACAAGAGTTTTCTTTTGGAAAGTGCTGCATCATATTTTAGAATAAAAATAGAATTGTTTGACTGTTCTGTAATTTTTTACACAAATATTTGAATTTATCACTGACTGACAATGCAATGAGATCAGGAGATGGCCTTGACCTACCTGTTTTCGAGACGGTTCTGTTATATTCTATTCACATATTGAGCCGGGGAAACATGAGTGTCTATATTCCCTGTACATACCACAATCTCTCTTTATCTTCTTCTCATGATCCTCACGCGGGATATATGTTGGTGGCAGAATAGTGGGCGCTCAGTCACCTTCGAATAACGCCTCTCTAAATCTTTTCAGCAGGGAGGACTACATCGTCTTTATACTAAGGAGTCCCTTTAAATTCGCTGAGAATTTCTGTTACATTTTCGTGTGTGCAGTACTGATCTGCCACCATCCTGGAACTACATCTTGCCTTCCAACAAGTGCAAGTCTTCCATTTGCTTTCCCTAACGCTGATTTTAGACGATCACTGCATTTCAAATAATTTCTTAACGCTACCCCTAAACTGCTGTACGATGAGGAGTGCCCAACACTTCCAGCATTAATATCGTAATCGGCTACTAGGGCGTTCTCTCCTCCTTTTAGGCACAACATTGTATTTAACCACGCAGTTGCCATTCATTTCGCCAAGCGGAAATTTAGTCCAAGTATATCTGCAGGTCCTTACGAGCGTTCAATGATTAGGGAACGGCACCGTCAGTGAGAAACATGAAGCAGTCTGTAGACAGACATTACTTTTGTGTGATGCACACACACACACACACACTAGGTATTATCCGAATGCGATGCAAGTCGGTAGATGTGATGTACAGGTAGAGACAAACAAATGATTACAATTTCAGGGAAACTACACTCCTGGAAATTGAAATAAGAACACCGTGAATTCATTGTCCCAGGAAGGGTAAACTTTATTGACACATTCCTGGGGTCAGATACATCACATGATCACACTGACAGAACCACAGGCACATAGACACAGGCAACAGAGCATGCACAATGTTGGGACTAGTACAGTGTATATCCACCTTTCGCAGCAATGCAGGCTGCTATTCTCCCATGGAGACGATCGTAGAGATGCTGGATGTAGTCCTGTGGAACGGCTTGCCATGCCATTTCCACCTGGCGCCTCAGTTGGACCAGCGTTCGTGCTGGACGTGCAGACCGCGTGAGACGACGCTTCATCCAGTCCCAAACATGCTCAATGGGGGACAGATCCGGAGATCTTGCTGGCCAGGGTAGTTGACTTACACCTTCTAGAGCACGGGATACATGCGGAAGTGCATTGTCCTGTTGGAACAGCAAGTTCCCTTACCGGTCTAGGAATGGTAGAACGATGGGTTCGATGACGGTTTGGATGTACCGTGCACTATTCAGTGTCCCCTCGACGATCACCAGTGGTGTACGGCCAGTGTAGGAGTTCGCTCCCCACACCATGATGCCGGGTGTTGGCCCTGTGTGCCTCGGTCGTATGCAGTCCTGATTGTGGCGCTCACCTGCACGGCGCCAAACACGCATACGACCATCATTGGCACCAAGGCAGAAGCGACTCTCATCGCTGAAGACGACACGTCTCCATTCGTCCCTCCATTCACGCCTGTCGCGACACCACTGGAGGCGGACTGCACGATGTTGGGGCGTGAGCGGAAGACGGCCTAACGGTGTGCGGGACCGTAGCCCAGCTTCATGGAGACGATTGCGAATGGTCCTCGCCGATACCCCAGGAGCAACAGTGTCCCTAATTTGCTGGGAAGTGGCGGTGCGGTCCCCTACGGCACTGCGTAGGATCCTACGGTCTTGGCGTGCATCCGTGCGTCGCTGCGGTCCGGTCCCAGGTCGACGGGCACGTGCACCTTCCGCCGACCACTGGCGACAACATCGATGTACTGTGGAGACCTCACGCCCCACGTGTTGAGCAATTCGGCGGTACGTCCACCCGGCCTCCCGCATGCCCACTATACGCCCTCGCTCAAAGTCCGTCAACTGCACATACGGTTCACGTCCACACTGTCGCGGCATGTTACCAGTGTTAAAGACTGCGATGGAGCTCCGTATGCCACGGCAAACTGGCTGACACTGACAGCGGCGGTGCACAAATGCTGCGCAGCTAGCGCCATTCGACGGCCAACACCGCGGTTCCTGGTGTGTCCGCTGTGCCGTGCGTGTGATCATTGCTTGTACAGCCCTCTCGCAGTGTCCGGAGCAAGTATGGTGGGTCTGACACACCGGTGTCAATGTGTTCTTTTTTCCATTTCCAGGAGTGTAGATGATTTATTCAAGAGGAAGATCTTCACAAATTGAGCAACAAAGTAAAGCTTTGGTCCATCTCTAGCCTTTATAGAAGAAGTTATTCGGTTTCGCACTAATTGTTAGAATTGTTGGACGTTCGTCGAGAGAGATATTGTGCCAAATTCTATCCAATTCTCTCTTTCTATCGTCAAAACACTAACCTGGTTGGAGGGAGCTGCCAATATTGCTCCAAACGTTCTTAAAAGGGGGATATTCGGCGACCTTGCTGGCCAAGGTAGGGTTTGGAAAGCACGAAAACAACTAGTAGAAACCATGTGTGAAAGGCCATTATCTTCCTAAAAAGTAAGCCCAGGGTGTCTTGCCATAAAGGGCATCAAAATGGGGCGTAGAATATCGTACCACTGTGTTGTAAGGATGCCGCAGATAACAACCAAGAAGGTCGTGCTACGAAATGAAACGGCGTCGCACACCAGCACTCTCGGCTGTCGTGCCGTACGGTGGGCGACAGTCAGATTAGTACTGCAGCGCTGTCCAGTGCATCTCCAGACACTTCTTCGTTGGTCATTGTGGTTTATTTCTAAGCGAGACTCATCACTGAATACTTTTGTGGCATTATCTCTGACCGTGGAGAACGCAGTGGCCGAAGGCCTTCACTTAACGACCGAGAGGAGGCGTATAGTTGTCAGCGCAAACGGACAAGCAAATCTGTGTGAAATACGCGCAAAAATCAATGCGACACGTTCGACGAACGTATCCCTTAGGATAGTGCAGCGAAAGTTCGCATTAATGGGCTACGGCAATAGAGCACCGGTGCGAGTGCCTTTGCTAACACCACGGCATCGCGTACAGCGCCTCTCCTAGACTCGTGAGCGTATCGGTTGGAGCCTAGACGACAGCAGTGGTCTCGTCAGGTGACTCCCGACGAGGTGATGGTAGGGTACGAGTATGGAGCAGAACCTTCAAAGCCACTGACACAAATTGTTAGCGGGTGCAAGCGGGTGGTGGCTACATAATGGTGTGGGCTGCGCTTAAGTGGAATGTACTGGATTCTTTGGAACAACTGAGCCGGTCATTGACTGAAAATGATTATGTTCGACTACTTGGAGACCATCTGCAGCCATTCATGGGCTTCATACGTCGAAATAAGAATGAAATTTTTATGGATGACAATGGGCCATGTTACCGGGCCACAACTGTTCGGTATTTTTAAAGAATATTCTGGATAATTCGAGTGAACGATCTGGCTACCGATTGAAAGTTTATAGAGCATAAACTAGAAGTCAATTCGTGCACAAAATCCTGTACTGTCAGCACTTTTGTAATTATGGATTGCTACGGTAACAGCATAGCTCAATATTTCTGTAGGAGTCTTCCAACGACGTTGAGTCCACTCAGCGCCGAGCTGCTGGACTACGGCGGGTACGAGGAGGTCCGACGCGATATCAGGAGGCATCCTACGACTTCTGCCACCTTTCTTTACTCTGCAGCGGGGTCTGTGCTGATGTGGAAGTTCCTGGAAGATTAAAACTGTGTGCCGGACTGAGACTCGAACCTAGGACTTTTTCCTTTCGTGGGCAACTGCCGCAAGGTGGGAGACGAGGAAACTGGAAGCAAAGCTGTGAGGACGGTTCCTGAGTCGTACTTGGGTAGCTCAGTCGGTAGAGCACATGACGACGTAAAGTAGAGTCAGGAAGTTTAATAATAATAACAAAAAATATTATATTGTAACAAATAAGCCCTCGGTCACAAATATTAAGTCAAAATTGACCTGGTTTGGACGCTACTATGAGCGTCCTTGTTCACAGTACGAGCAGCCCTTAGCGGCTCGCCATCCCACAAGTGTTCATGACGTCGCCTTTCCGGCTTAGATCTTTTTTGATGTGTGACTTGTAAGTACTGCATCTTTTCGAGTCAGTACAAACTTTAATTTCATTAATGTACTACATACCTAATGTTTTAGTACAGTTAGTCCAATTTCTGAAGACGACGCTCATAATAACGTCGAAACCAGGTCAATTTTGACTTAATATTTGTGACCGAGGGCTTATTTGTTACAATATAATTCTGACACGGTGACTGAACTTAGCAGCTATGTTCAAAGTTCTACAAAAAATATTATTATGATTACCATTATCTGTTGCTCGTGTACTATACGTAAGAGAGGGCATGAAAGGCCTAATTTTGTTCGTGAATAAGATGTATGTGAAATAAACACGTCGACATAAAAATATGCATGTTGTACGTTTTCTGAGGTTCGGAAGTTCTCATTGAGTTTTAAGACACGTTAGTTAATTACAGGGCGAGGAAATGAGCCTTCAACTGTATCGTAGGCTGATACAGTGGCTGTGTTTGATACGAGCTGGACGTCTTGCCGCGCGTGGCTCTGGTGACCCCTGGCCGTGGTTGCAGGTCCCGGGCCTCGACTTCTGGACGAGCGGCAGCCTCCCCCCAGCCGCCTGCGGTGAGTCTCCGCCTCCTGCCGGAGTCCCCTCCTCAGGAAAATAAACTGCCACTCGACATCGAACTGATGTACAGTCGTGGACAAAACGAGCGGACCCCCTCGCCTTTTCGTTATGCTGAGCCACACAGTTTTAGAGTCTGCTACACAGCATAACAGGCAAGCCGACGAAGTGCTACCAACACATTACGCACAGGCGGGAAATTGAAAATCTATCCGAACTTTGTTCAGACTATCAGTAAAGCAATTTTAAGAAATCCTCGCGCCCCCAATACGTTTTGTTTATTCTGTACTGGCGCCCTGTGGATGTCAATATGAAACTCTTGTAGAATTTCATATTTGTTACTGCCTACTTTTTCCGCTTCAGAAAATAATTGAATTGACCTAAGCGTGACACTGAATGATTTTTAGCTGAATTTCGTTATGAATCTTCACGCATTGCTAAATTTCCACATTTTCATCGTAGGTCAGCAACGGTAGTCCAGTATGACTGGTCTGAACGTTGACACAGACTGAAAAGGTGGGAGGAGGGGAGGGGTGTCCTCTGCCATGGCTAGCACTATCGGTGAATCTCATATCTCTGGACTTCTTCCTCTGGAGTTATGTCAAGACCTTGATGTAGATACGCCGTGTAAAAACGGATTAAGACGTGCTTGCTAGCCTCGCTCCTGCTACGACAGACACCAGGGATCTTCGAGAGAGTACAGCAGAGATTCGTGTGCTGTTTCCGCGCATGCAGTGAGACTGGGGGTCGTCACTTTGAACAGTTACTATGAGCAACGTTGTTGATATTCAGTGTACAGTATGTATGTGCATAACACAATAAATATGCACTTCCGACCAGTTGCTTCCTATATCGATACAATCTGTTGTGCATCAACTACCGCCTGTCTCAATTTGAGCCTAAAGGTCTGAGACACCGTGCACAGGACGGATCAAGTTCCTGGAAGCGACTTGAGACCACCGCGCTTATTTGTCGGAAATATCCAATCATCTTTCATTGCGTCTACTAAAACGCCCATTTGCTCGCTTGCGCATGTCCTGGCCATGTTGTTCTGTCCGTAGTATACAATGTGCAGGCTGGAAATCAGCCAGTGGTGTAGAGAGAAGTCTTTCAATTCATTGATCCACCAGCTCCGCAGTGTTCACAAAATCAAGCAAACTCACTCCTAAACAGAGAACACTCCTATTTAACATAGAATGTTACAGAACATACTTCAGTTAAATTAATCCTAAAAACCCTCAGAAAAAATCAAGGTAAAAAAAATAGTTGTAGAAATCTGGCTACGAACCAGCAGCCTTTCAGTTCACAGTCGGCGTCTCCACTCACACCGCCATAGTTGTCTGATACGGGTCTATGTCTTTGATCTTACACTGTCCTAAAACCTTTAACCTGACATTTCATTGCAAGAAATCATATCAAAATAGAAGCATGTTCGATAAATCTTCAGTGGTCCAGTGTCTTAAACCGGACCACTTTCATAACACTTGAGATATAACACTAAAATCCGAAAAAAGGTCTTTAAATACGGAAATGCTATTTCCGACACTTTGTTATAGCAAATCGTAACAAAAATGATGGGTTTTCAAGAAATAGTTCTTAGAAACAGCACATATTCACAGCACGTAAGCTATAACGCTAAAAACACCAAATACCGTACTCAAACGGTCTGCAAATGACGTAATCCAATATGACGTCTCTTAACTTTTGCTCATGACGTAATAATAGACGTTGCATCTCGATGGGCGCATTCCTTTCTGAGTTGCAAAAATCTGATGAGTTTATTTCTACCTTTCACGCTTGGCAACCCTTTGTAACTTGAAATTCCACGTTGTAACGTCACGGAACACTTCTGATTCCAGGTAGACGACCGTTTTCACTTCCCATGTGAAGGAGGGTACTTCCGCTATCACTATAATTTTCCTCCTAGCTGTTCCATTAGGCATTCATGAAAGAGCGATTGTACGTATGAGCAGCAATTCTTCAGATATTTACGTGGTCATTTCACTGAGACGTCTGTTGGAGAAAGTAACACGTTGTCCGGATCCTCTTCGTTCGTAGCAGTTCTGCTGGTGATACACAACGCCAGTGGTGGTTTGCGACACTGGAGTGTTTTGAGCATCTACATAATTCCATAGTGCTTACGATATCGTCACTAAAACGTGCCTCTCTTCTTTGAGTCTTTTGTACCTCTTCTGTTAAGCTTGTTTGGTAAGTGTCCCAGACTAATTAACAGAGAATAACAACCAATAGCACCAGTATTTTGTAGGCTACTTCTTCCATGGAGGAACTTCATTTCTATAAGATTTTACACGACAAATGGAAGCATACAAAGGAAGCATTGAAGTCCTCCAAGTCTGAACAAGGCCTACAGTGTGGCGTTCGGCCAGGTACCCAAAAGATAAAATCAAGAAACAGCAGAAGTTGCGGTCAACATCAGAAAACCACCTCTAGATGGAACTAGCCCCTGGCATTCGCGAAAACTGGTAACGCTGAATCCTCTGTAAGAGGCAGCGGACACGAACAACTAGAGCGTACGTAAATCTGCTGGAGCGTGTGTCTCGCGCACTTGTGGTGAGGTCGAGACAACATTAACACGTATTCCTGCCCTGATTATCTCACCTACAGCAGGACTCGTGTCAGAATGTTCTAATACAATTGAAGTCGCCCTCGTCTGGGATAAATTAGTCGCACATGCAAAATGAAATTTTCACTCTGCAGCGGAGTGTTCGCTGATATGAAACTTCCTATGTGCCGGGCCCAGGCCGTCACTCGAAATATGGACGTTTTGCCTTTCAAGGGCAAGCGATACCCCAGCACGACTCACAACACGGCCTCACATGCTTTGTTTTCTACTACGTAATACGTGGTATATGTGCCGTATGTACGTGCTAATTCCATTCCCACAACTTTCACCCTTTTCTTCCTTTTTAGTTTGCAAACAGGTGCTCCTGACACGAATTAAATGACTGATATCGTCGTGTTCCTAATGCAACGAAATATTACCTTTTTATCGTCATTATTGCTTGCTCAATATCCGTTACCGGGGATGCGTGCCTTTGAGCGTACCTTTGTGTCCGAATATGATAAAAATTTGTCTTTTTCTATGATTCTGTACCCGTTGCGAAGCTTTCAGATAGGCAGAGAAATTAGAAGCATCATCTGTAGAAATAAAAGTGTAAGTGGTGGTTTGTTAAAAATCGTAAATCTCTGAAATTTTGACACAACGTTACATTTGAATATGCGCATGTTTTATATACCTCTGTTCAATATACAGGATATAGACAAAATAATGTGAACACCTGTACTTTCCTGGGAATGGTTTACTAATAAAATGTTGCCGTAATACAGCTGCAATTCTTCTGGGAATACTGGCATATAACGATTTATAGTATCCAGTGGTCTAGGGGTAGCGTCTTTGATTGATGATCAAAGCGTATTAGGTCCCGGGTTCGGTCCCCGCCACTGCCTAAATTTTGATAAATAATCAGCATTGGCGGCCGAAGACTTCCGGCATAAGAAGTCAGCCTCATTCTGCCAACGGCCTTGTCAAAGAGGACGGAGGAGCGGATTGAGGTTCAGGGCACTCTCTTGTCCTAGGGTTGGGAAATTGCCCCTAAAGGTGGAAGAATCAGCAATGATCAACGACATGAGGATGCAGAAGGCAATGGAAACAACTGCATTAAAGACACGTAACGTGTATCCACAGGACATGTGGCCTGTATTTGAAGAAGTGTCATGATGATCTCTCCATTTGCAAAAGATTCCGGAATAGTCCCCCATTCGGATCTCCGGGAGGGGACAGCCAAGGGGGTGGTTACCATGAGAAAAAGATTGAATAATCAACGAAAGGATAACGTTCTAAGATGCGGGGCGTGGAATGTCAGAAGCTTGAACGTGGTAGGGAAACTAGAAAATCTGAAAAGGGAAATGCAAAGGCTCAATCTAGATATAGTAGGGGTCAGTGAAGTGAAGTGGAAGGAAGACAAGGATTTCTGGTCAGATGAGTATCAGGTAATATCAACAGCAGCAGAAAATGGTATAGCAGGTGTAGAATTCGTAGGGCAGAGGGTGTGTTACTGTGAACAGTTCAGTAACCGGGTTGTTCTAACCAGAATCGACAGCAGACCAACACCGACAACGATAGTTCAGGTATACATGCCGACGTCGCAAGCTGAAAATGAACAGATAGAGAAAGTGTATGAGGATATTGAAAGGGTAATGCAGCATGTAAAGGGGGACGAAAATCTAATAGTCATGGGCGACTGGAATGCAGTTGTAGGGAAAGGAGTAGAAGAAAAGGTTACAGGAGAATATGGGCTTGGGACAAGGAATGAAAGAGGAGAAAGACTAATTGAGTTCTGTAACAAGTTTCAGCTAGTAATAGCGAATACCCTGTTCAAGAATCACAAGAGGGGGAGGTATACTTGGAAAAGGCCGAGAGATACGGGAAGATTTCAATTAGATTACATCATGGTCAGACAGACATTCCGAAATCAGATACTGGATTGTAAGGCGTACCCAGGAGCAGATATAGACTCAGATCACAATATAGTAGTGATGAAGAGTAGGCTGAAGTTCAAGACATTAGTCAGGAAGAATCAATACGCAAAGAAGTGGGATACGGAAGTACTAAGGAATGACGAGATACGTTTGAAGATCTCTAACGCTATAGATACAGCAATAAGGAATAGCGCAGTAGGCAGTACAGTTGAAGAGGAATGGAGATCTCTAAAAAGGGCCATCACAGAAGTTGGGAAGGAAAACATAGGTACAAAGAAGGTAGCTGCGAAGAACCATGGGTAACAGAAGAAATACTTCAGTTGATTGATGAAAGGAGGAAGTACAAACATGTTTCGGGAAAATCAGGAATACAGAAATACAAGTCGCTGAGGAATGAATTAAATAGGAAGTGCAGGGAAGCTAAGACGAAATGGCAGCAGGAAAAATGTGAAGACATCGAAAAAGATATGATTGTCGGAAGGACAGACTCAGCATACAGGAAAGTCAAAACAACCTTTGGTGACATTAAAAGCAACGGTGGTAACATTAAGAGTGCAACGGGAATTCCACTGTTAAATGCAGAGGAGAGAGCAGATAGGTAGAAAGAATACATTGAAAGCCTCTATGAGGGTGAAGATATGTCAGATGTGATAGAAGAAGAAACAGGATTCGATTTAGAAGAGATAGGGGATCCAGTATTAAAATCGGAATTTAAAAGAGGTTTGGAGGACTTACAGTCAAATACGGCAGAAGGGATAGATAACATTCCATCAGAATTTCTAAAATCATTGGGGGAAGTGGCAACAAAACGACTATTCACGTTGGTGTGTAGAATATATGAGTCTGGCGATATACCATCTGACTTTCGGAAAAGCATCATCCACACAATTCCGAAGACGGCAAGAGCTGACAAGTGCGAGAATTATCGCACAATCAGCTTAACAGCTCATGCATCGAAGCTGCTTACAAGAATAATATACAGAAGAATGGAAAAGAAAATTGAGAATGCGGTAGGTGGCGATCAGTTTGGCTTTAGGAAAAGTAAAGGGACGAGAGAGGCAATTCTGACGTTACGGCTAATAATGGAAGCAAGCCTAAAGAAAAATTCAGACAGTTTCATAGGATTTGTCGACCTGGAAATAGCGTTCGACAATATAAAATGGTGCAAGCTGTTCGAGATTCTGAAAAAAGTAGGGGTAAGATATAGGGAGAGACGGGTCATATACAATATGTACAACAACCAAGAGGGAATAATAAGAGTGGATGATCAAGAACGAAGTGCTCGTATTAAGAAGGGTGTAAGACAAGTCTGTAGCCTTTCGCCCCTACTCTTCAATCTGTACATCGAAGAAGCAATGATGGAAATAAAAGAAAGGTTCAGGAGTGGAATTAAAATACAAGGTGAAAGGATATCAAGGATACGATTCGCTGATGACATTGCTATCCTGAGTGAAAGTGAAGAAGAATTAAATGATCTGCTGAACGGAATGAACAGTCTAATGAGTACACAGTATGGTTTGAGAGTGAATCGGAGAAAGACGAAGGTAATGAGAAGTAGTAGAAATGAAAACAGTGAGAATCTTAACATCAAGATTGATGGTCACGAAGTCAATGAAGTTAAGGAATTCTGCTACCTAGGCAGTAAAATAATCAATGACGGACGGAGCAAGGAGGACATCAAAAGCAGACTCGCTATGGCAAAAAAGGCATTTCTGGCCAAGAGAAGTCTACTAATATCAAATACCGGTCTTAATTTGAGGAAGAAATTTCTGAGGCTGTACGTCTGGAGTACAGCATTGTATGGTAGTGAAACATGGACTGTGGGAAAACCGGAACAGAAGAGAATCGAAGCATTTGAGATGTGGTGCTATAGACGAATGTTGAAAATTAGATGGACTGATAAGGTAAGGAATGAGGAGGTTCTACGCAGAATCGGAGAGGAAAGGAATATGTGGAAAACACTGATAAGGAGAAGGGACACGATGATAGGACATCTGCTAAGACATGAGGGAATGACTTCCATGGTACTAGAGGGAGCTGTAGAGGGCAAAAACTGTAGAGGAAGACAGAGATTGGAATACGTCAAGCAAATAATTGAGGACGTAGGTTGCCAGTGCTACTCTGAGTTGAAGAGGTTAGCACAGGAAAGGAATTCGTGGCGGGCCGCATCAAACCTGCCAGTGGACTGATGACAAAAAAAAAAGAAGTATCCAGTGGGATGATATGCCATTCTTCGATCAGAACCTCTTCTAACTCTTGTAGTGACGAGGGAGGCGGAAATCTGCTCCGGAGTCTGCGCGTAAATACCGCCCACAGGGGTTCCATAATGTTCAAGTTTGGGGACTCTGCTGGCCAGGGAAGAGGCTGCAGTTCAGTTCAGTTGCATGCTCCTCATACCACGATTGTACGGTCGTGGCTGTGTGAATTGGTGCATTATCGTCCTGCAATATGGTGTCATTGCTGGGGAACAATATTTGAATAATAGGGTGCACTTGTTCACTTAAAATGTTCACACGGTCGTTGGCTGTAACGCGGCCTTTGAGAATAATGATGGGACCAGCAGAATACCATGATATGGCTGCCCACACCGTCACACTTCTACCGCCGTGCTTAAACGTTGGAATCAAGCAATCAGGATTGTAGGCTCCTTTTGGTGTTCTCCAGACGTAAACCCGGCGCGGTGACTCGACGGACCATACGACGTGTTTCCACTGAACAGCCGTCCAGGATTTATGCTCCTGACACCATGTTTTACTTGTTTAGTCTTCTTTGCGTTGGTTGTCGTCACTAATGGTTTCGGTATAGCAGTTCGTCCATGAATGTTCTCGACGCACAGTGTCAATAGATACGGGGTCTCGAAGATGGCTATTAATCACTGTAGTTACTTTAGCCGCCGCTGTTTTGCGTTGTTTCGACACAGTTCGTCCTAGCGTACTACCATCTCTGTCGTTTAGTTTTGGTTTGCGCCCACTATTACATTTACACGATGATTTCTTTCTTTGTTTTGTATAGTATGTCATGACTGTTGAAACGGTTGCTCATGAAACATTCAATAAGTTGGCTTTCTTGGTTACAGATACTCCAGCTAATCGGGAACCGACAATCTACCCTCTTTGGGACTCTGTTAGGTCAATCACTGCATGCCGACCTCAACCTCTGAATGCAAAATACGAAGTGTGCACTACTCGTAAGAAACCTGCACTGATGCCTAGTCCGTACTGAACACGCACAATCCAGCGAGACACCTGCCTTACCTGCGTTGTTTACCGTCAAACACAAGCGCCCCATTACTACCACTGTTCACATTATTTTGCCTATCACCAGTGTGTAATGGATATGGGAAAGAGGAAATCACAGAAAGTACTTGATCGAATGAGGCCTATTTCAAATTTTACACGTTAGTGCAATAAACATTTGGACACTTAAAAGCAATATATATATATATATATATATATATATATATATATATACTATGTGATCAAAAGTATCCGGACACCTTGCTGAAAATGACTTACAAGTTCGTGGCGCCCTCCATCCGTATTGCTGGAATTCAATATGATGGCCAACCCTTAGCGCTGATGACAGCTTCCACTCTCGCAGGCATACGTTCAATCAGGTGCTGGAAGGTTTCTTGGGGAATGGCAGCTCATTCTTCAAATGGTTCAAATGGCTCTGAGCACTATGGGACTCAACTGCTGAGGTCATTAGTCCCCTAGAACTTAGAACTAGTTAAATCTAACTAACCTAAGGACATCACAAACATCCATGCCCGAGGCAGGATTCGAACCTGCGACCGTAGCGGTCTTGCGGTTCCAGACTGCAGCGCCTTTAACCGCACGGCCACTTCGGCCGGCGCAGCTCATTCTTCACGGAATGCTGCACTGAGGAGTATCGATGTCGGTCGGTAACGCCTGGCACGAAGTCGTCGTTCCAAAACAAGCCAAAAGTGTTCTATAGGATTCAGGCCACGACTCTGTGCAGCTCAGTCCATTAAAGGGATTTTATTGTCGTGTAACCAGTACGCCACACGCCGTGCATTATGAACAGGTGCTCGATCGTGTTGAAAGATGCAATCGCCATCCCCAATTGCTCTGCAACAGTGGGAAGCAATAAAGTGCTTAAACATTAATGTAGACCTGTGCTCCGATAGTGCCACGCGAAACAAGTAGGGGTGCAAGCCCCCTCCATAACACCACCGCCTCCGAATTTTACTGTTGGCACTACACAAGGTGGCAGATGACGTTCACCGGGCATTCGCCATTCCTAGAATCTGCCATCGGATCGCCGCATTGTGTACCGTGATTCGTCACTCCAGACAACGTATTTCCACTGTTCAATCACCCAACGTGTATGTTCCTGACACCAAGCGAGGCGGCGTTTGTCATTTACCAGCGTGATGTGTGGCTTATGAGCAGCCGCTCGACCATAAAATCCAAGTTTTCTCACCTCACGCCTAGTACTTGCAGTGGATCCCATTGCAGTTCGGAATTTCTGTGCCACGGTCTGGATAGATGTCTGCCTGTTACACATTACGATCCTCTTGAAGTATCGGCGGCCTCTGCGAATCAACAGACGAGGTCGGCATATACATTTTTGTGCTCTACTTGCCATTTCACGTTTCCACTTCACTACCACATCGGAAAAGTGGACCTAGGGATGTTCAGGAGTGTGGAAATCTGGCGTACAGGTGTATGACACAAGTGACATCCAATCACCTGACCACGTTCGAAGTCTGTGAGTTCCGCGGAGCGCCACATTCTGCTCTCTCATGATGTTTAATGACTACTGATGTCGCTGATATGGAGTACTTGACAGTAGGAGGCAGCACAATGCACCTAATATGAAAAACGTGTGTTTTTGTGTCGTGTCCAGAAACTTTGAATATATATGTTTCAGCATGTGTCCGCCATGCATCCTAATAACTTGTTTTACGCGTGATGGCATCGACAAGTATAGGGGGAATGGAGTCGTGTGATGCTGCATTCACCCGGTTCCGAAGTTCATCAGTGGTGGTTGGCACTGGATCACAGCGCTGCACTGGTCTTCTCACCATATCCCACACATTTTCGTTTGGCGACAAGTCTGGTAATATACTGGTCAGGGAAAAAGGCTGACATACTATGACACCAAGAAGGCACGTATTCATGCAATAACATGTTGTCTTGCGTTGTCTTGCTGAAAAACAGCGTCTGATATGTTGTGCAGAAAGGGTGTGACATTCATATAAGTGACACTGGTCACAGTGCCCTGAACACGCACCAGCTGTGGTTTGTGGTTGCACCTAATAGCGCCCCACACCATAAGGCCTTGGATCGACTCTGTATCACCTGTGCGGATGCAGTCAATGTGATGCTACTCCCCCTGTGTCCGGCGAACCAAAATGCGAGCATCTTTTTCAAACAAACAGAACCTGGATTCACCCGAAAACACTATCTGGCCCCTTTCGTGACCATAGTGACGTCGCACCTTACACCACTGGCGTCCAGCGTTTTTCTGCACATTCGTCAAAGGTAGGCAGAGACACGGGAGACGTGCACGTAACCCATGCCGTGATAAACGACGACGGGCTGTCCACCCTGGTAGTGTACGACGTGTTACACTTTTCCACTGTTGTGTGAGAGCCGAGGTGGACGCAGATCTGTTCTGCAATGCCATTCGGATGAGGTGTCGATCTTCTCGGGGGTGGTGTGCGTGGTGTGACCTGACCCTTGTCGTCGTGTTCTACGGCTTTCCGCGTACCATTCTGCACGCACCCGTTGCACTGCCGAAACACTTCGTCCCACATGGGCAGCAATTTCCCGCATCGATGCACCATATTCGTGCCGAAATGCGCCCTCTTTCAAACTCACTGATTTAACGGTACGGTTCGTGCATACGTCTGCGTGGCATCTTGCACGTCTGCTGAAGTCGCACTGATCCGTTACCCTGATTACCCTGGATTTATAGCCGCAACGAAAGCCGCAGGCGCCTTTTACATTTTAGTAGTGGCTTGTGTTGCGCCGCGATGTCGATGCTGACCTTAAACCCGCAGGCCGACATGGTTCAAATACTATCAGAGAGGGGGAGGCAAGGGAAGATGGATATAGGGGTGGGAGGTAAAGGACGTAGAAAGCGGAAAGATGGATATGGACAGAGAGGGGGAGGACAAGATCAACATAGGAAGGGGGAGAAGGTAAAGAGAGGGTGCAGGAAGAGATGGAGAGAGAGAGGTGAAGGAGGATAGAGAAAAAGAGATGATGTAAAGATCAGAGGGAGGTGAGAGAGAAGGGGCAGGACGAGATGGAGACAGTGAGGGGGAGGAAAGGATAGACGCAGAGAGGGGGCAGGAGGAGGAGGAGGAGGAGGAGAAGGAGATGAACAGGCAAAGGGGGAGAAGGAGATTACCGCGTATACCCAACTCCCATACATATTAGGAACGTGTGGTTTCTGATTTATATCTTTTCTATTTAACCACACTGAGCCACAACAACATGTGGCATATGGCTGTGGCCAGGTACAGATAGCTAAGAATAAAAATAAAATTCATTTTAGCTATTTATTGCAGTAGTATGACGACTGTGTTTATGGTAACTAGTATAAAGCAATGGCTGCAATATTTCATCGTGAGCTCGTGTTCTTCACAGAAGAGGTGTTACATATTTTCTTTTTTGAATTTTTTAAAGTTTAC
This sequence comes from Schistocerca serialis cubense, assembly GCF_023864345.2. Taxonomy (NCBI): domain Eukaryota; kingdom Metazoa; phylum Arthropoda; class Insecta; order Orthoptera; family Acrididae; genus Schistocerca; species Schistocerca serialis. The sequence continues at coordinate 465,674,639 of NC_064646.1, read as the reverse complement.
AATTAATTTTTGGGCATAATGTATTCTGCACCTTTCCGTTTGCCCAAGTGAAAATCTTTCGTGTTTTTGTGTGTCTACGTGGGCCACCCAGAATTTCAATTTTCGAGCTCTGATATGCGTAACGGTAATTTCCATTGACTGACTCTGTAAGCGCTGGCAGCTGTGTGTGCAACACGTGGCAGCGCCAGGCAGGGCTGGACCGACGCTCTGTTCCCTTCTTTATCGCCCACGCTGCGTTGTTCACCTCTTTACTTCTCCGCACACTAACAGAAAATGCTGTTTCGGGCTGTTCCCCGCGCACGTCACTTTGGTAAAAATCTGAATACGTCACAAACTGGGAAAGTATTTTTCATTCTTTAATCCTATGGTTGTACTTTTCGAGATTACATACTGTATTACGTCACGACCTAAGATGTAGGACATCCCGTTATTTCTCTCGGCAGTGCATCCTCAGCTGACGGTCTCCTCCAGAAAATTTCAAAATTCTAAAGTGACACAATGCTGTGTAGTGTATTAGCTGGGCAACTCGGCGTTGTCCAGGATTTTATTTATTCCAGTCTTCTATCAGTCCATCTCCACCTCTCTTGCCCCCTGTCTCTCTGTGTCCATCTCCTCTTTCTCCTCTCCCTCCTTGTCTCCTCCCTTTTCCATTCTGTGGCCTTCTCCTCTCCCCTCTCTGTCCATCTCTTCCTCTTCCCTTCATCTGTCATTTCCTCCTCCCCCTACGTCTCTTCTCCCCTTTCTCTCTGCCTGTCTCTTCCCCAACCTGTCTCTGTCCATCAGCTCCTCTTTACTTTCTCTGTTCATTTCCTCCTCCCCTCACTCCCTTCATTTTCCCTCCATCTCCTCCTCCTCCTCCTATCTGTGCCTATCTCTCATCTAGCTGCCTCTCCATCTCCTCGTCCTCCCTTCTCTCTCCACGGTATCACACTCACCTAAATAGCAGACTGGTCGTTCTTACCCCTACAGTATTTCTTTCCTGATTTTAACTAGTATCGAAAACACATTTGACTGACATTGTTTCAAGGGACTGGGATGAGATTTCTGCCGATGGCTTTGCTCGCATGTGCACATGTAAAATATAGTTCACATACAGGGTGTTACAAACGGCCAAACGTTCAGGAAACATTTCTCACACACAAATAAAGAAAAGATGTTATGTGGACATGTGTCCGGAACGCTTAATTTCCATGTTAGAGCTCCTTTTAGTTTAGTCAGTATGTACTGTACTTCCTCGATTCACCGCCAGTTGGCCCAATTGAAGGAAGGTAATGTTGACTTCGGTGCTTATGTTGACATGCGACTCATTGCTCTACAGTACTAGCATCAAGCACATCAGTACGTAGCATCAACAGGTTCATCACGAACGTGGTTTTGCAGTCAGTGCAATGTTTATAAATGCGGAGTTGCCAGACGCCCATTTGATGTATGGATTAGCACGGGGCAATACCCGTGGCGCGGTACGTTTGTATCGAGACAGATTTCCAGAACGAAGGTGTCCCGACAGGAAGACATTCGAAGCAATTGATCAGCGTCTTAGGGAGCACGGAACATTCCAGCCTATGACTCGCGACTGGGGAAGACCTAGAACGACGAGGACACCTGCAATGGACGAGGCAATTCTTCGTGCAGTTGACGATAACCCCAATGTCAGCGTCAGAGAAGTTGCTGCTGTACAAGGTAACGTTGACCACGTCACTGTATGGAGAGTGCTACGGGAGAACCAGTTGTTTCCGTACCATGTACAGCGTGTGCAGGCAGCTGATTGGCCTCCACGGGTCTGCGAATGGTTCATCCAACAATGTGTCAATCCTCATTTCAGTGCAAATGTTCTCTTTACGGATGAGGCTTCATTCCAACGTGATCAAATTGCAAATTTTCACAATCAACATGTGTGGACTGACGAGAATCCGTACGCAATTGTGCAATCACGTCATCAACACAGATTTTCTGTGAACGTTTGGGCAGGCATTGTTGGTGATGTCTTGATTGGGCCCCATGTTCTTCCACCTACGCTCAATGGAGCACGTTATCATGATTTCATACGGGATACTCTACCTGTGCTGCTAGAACATGTGCCTTTACAAGTACGACACAACATGTGGTTCATGCACGATGGAGCTCCTGCACATTTCAGTCGAAGTGTTTGTACGCTTCTCAACAACAGATTCGGTGATCGATGGATTGGTAAAGGCGGACCAATTCCATGGCCTCCACTCTCTCCTGACCTCAACTCTCTTGACTTTCATTTATGGGGGCATTTGAAAGCTCTTGTCTACGCAACCCCGGTGCCAAATGTAGAGACTCTTCGTGCTCGTATTGTGGACGGCTGTGATACAATACGCCATTCTCCAGGGCTGCATCAGCGCATCAGGGATTCCATGCGACGGAGGGTGGATGCATGTATCCTCGCTAACGGAGGGCATTTTGAACATTTCCTGTAACGAAGTGTTTGAAGTCACGCTGGCACGTTCTGTTGCTGTGTGTTTCCATTCCATGATTAATGTGATTTGAAGAGAAGTAATAAAATGAGCTCTGACATAGAAAGTTAGCGTTTCCGGACACATGTCCATATAACATATTTTCTTTCTTTGTGTGTGATGAATGTTTCCTGAAAGTTTGGCCGTACCTTTTTGTAACACCCTGTATACTGAACGTATTTGATGCGTATTTGTACACATACTTCATTTGTATGGTGGTGAAATTTCGCCCTGTGGTTTCATTTTCACGCAGCTTGATATTTGTGACGTACCGGTATCTTGTGAATTACGTGCTGTACAGTGATATAATTTTGTATGTGCATACGTATCTACTGTCTGCGAACTGTGTTGTGAATAGAGTTCGTAGTAAACAAGTAATAAATTAAAACGTCATGCACTGTGCGGCTCTTCTCACGCATCTCCATATTTGCGACGCCACATGTCCTGCACTGTCTCGTATGTTGAATTTTTGCAGGTGCATTCAGCAGCAGATTTGGATACTGTCTGCGAAAAATGTTGCCAATAGAGTTAGTAGCAACGAGGTGATAAATTTAAACGTCCTGTTGTGATGCGGTAGTTTTCCGCGCAATCTGTGTTTATGACACCGTATCCCCTGAACTAAGCGCGGTGCTATGATGTAATTTTTCTAGTACATTTAGTACAGTATGTGAATATTGTCTGCAAAATGTGTCACGAATACAGTCAGTAGTAAGGAAATAATAAATTAAAATGTCATGTTTCATGTGGCAATTTACTTGCAAGAAGAGCGAAAATTCAGTAACCGACAAACTTTTTTCTATCATTATTTTGTAAGGGTCAACTTCGCGGAAAAGTTTCCGAAAGGTTTGAAATTATGTGTAGTGTTTGTTGCAAGACTAAGTGCTCTCATTCTCAGATACTGAATGACTGAAGTATCGATAGTCTCGCATCGTGGGCTGCACAGCTTTTTCATCCCACCCTCCCCTCTTTGTTAGATGGGTTGCTCTCTCCCCACAGTGATTATTCCCAGACAGTGAATGATATGTGTACCGAGTTTGGTTGAAATCGGTCCAATTGTTTAAAGGAGATGTGGAACGTCCATATACACATACAGAAATTCATACGTACATACACTGGTGAGGCAAACATTATGAACACCTGCTTAATAGCTTATTTGCCTGTGTTTGGAACGAAATACATCACTGATTCTGCGTATCAGGGATCCGATAGTTTGCCGGCAGGTTTGTGGAGGTACGTTGTATTGGATGTCTACGCGCAGGCCATGCAATTCGCGCAAACAACGGGCCGCTGATTTACATATACGGTGTGACACCCGATGGTGACCCACATGGGTTTCATAGGGTTTACATCAGGCGACTTTGTGCCGAGACATTAACGTGAGGTCACTATAATGCTCGTCAAAGCCCTGTAGCACGGTTCTGGGTCCGAGACTCAGTTATACTGCTGAAAGGTGACACCGCTGTCGGGGATGATATCAAAGATATGCTTGTCAGCTGTCGGCGTGTCTTCGATTACTGCCACAGTTCCCATGCAGAACAATTGATCGTCTGCCGCAGCATAACACTGCTGCCACCAGCCTGCGTCCGTGGCGCGCTGCACGTTTCGAGCTGCCGTTCACATCGAAGACGGTCTTTGTGGAGACGGCCATATGACTAGCGTAGCAAAAGCCTAACGACGCTCTTCGAGTTCCTGCTCACCTCAACATACTTCCTGTTCGACGGAAATTATTATGAACAGACAGATGGCGTCGCCATGGGATGCCCGCTTTCTCCGGTTGTAGCCAGCTTTCTTATGGAGAATTTCGAGGAGAAGGCACTAGAGCATGCCAAACAAACACCAACTTGTTTCTTCCGCTACGTGGATGACACGTTCGTTGTTTGGCCACATCGACGGGACAGCTTAAATGAATTTCTCGAACACCTCAACTCGCTGCACCCCAACATACAGTTCACGATGGAGGTGGAGCAGGATGGTGCCCTACCGTTTCTTGACGTCCTGGTGAAACGGAAACCTGACGGGAAGCTGGGACACAGTGTATACAGAAAAACTGCACACCCCGATTTGTACCTAAATGCCTTCAGTTGCCACCACATCCCGGCGTGAAGGCGTTTTGGGCACACTTGTTGACAGGGCACGATCTATCTGCGATCGGGAGAGCCTTCCAGCAGAACTGCAGCACCTCGAGACAGCATTTCGAAAAAATGTGTACAACCAGAAGCAAATAAGACACGCACTCAGACAGACTGCGCCAAGAGAACAAGAAGAAGAAACAGAAGAACACAAGTCATTGGCGTGCATTCCGTTTGTTGGAAACACCTCAAGAAAAATCGGTAGAATTGTGGGGAAGTACAATGTGAAATGTGTATTCCGAACCCCTGAAAATACCTTGACTACTGGGTTCAGTGAAAGATGACCTAGACCTTCGAAAACCAAGCTTTTATCAAATTCCCTGTCAGCGCGGAAAATCATACGCTGGGGAGACAGTCGCCACTGTAGAAGAGAGGTGCCACGAACACAAGCGCCACACCTAGTTACGCCAGGCCACCAAGTCAGCAGTGGCTGACCATTGTATAAAGACTGGCCATACTGTGGACTATGAAAAAACAAAAGTACTCTGTCAATCCCCCTACTTCTGGGACTGCGTTACTAAAGAGGCCGTCGAAATCCGACTGCAGGACGATCTAATTAATAAAGACAGCGGCCTTCAACTTAGTCAGGCTTGGAACCCTGCACTCAGTCTGGAGAGAAAGACGCGGTCCCAGAGATCGAGAACCGCCCCCGACGGAGGCAGCAGGGAGACTGCAGACAGTTCAGACCCAGGCGCCGTTTCTCCCACCAGTAGCCGCCGCGCCGGCCGCACCGAAGACACCAGGAGAGGAACGGTGGAGGGGGTAACGGCTAGTATATCTAGGGCGCCGAGAGGGAGAGCACAGCATTCGTCAGGAACCACCTGAAGATGGCAGCGTGTACATCTGCCGAAATATTCTGGAGAAATTACGACGCTACCCGGTCGGATACCCGAGAACTGTTTAAAAAGTGTGATTCACCGGAAGAGCCGAAACGTTTCCATTAATCGGCGGTTGAGTCTCGATGATCCTGTGCCCACTGCAATCACAATTGATGATGTCGTTGGGTCAACTTGTGAACATGGGGAGGGGGGGTGGGTGGTGGTCTAGTGCGGAGCTCCATGTCGAACAATGTACGATGATCGGCGTGCTACGATGACACGTCAGAGGAAACTAACGCCAACTGTACATAACAGGTTATTTGTGTATCTGGAACAGCACACCTGGACTGCTGCGCGGTTACTCTGACCACTATGCAGTTTCTGTGGTTTCTTCTGTGACATGACAAAAAGAATGAATCATCTAGAAGTCGAGGAGGAAAGTAAATGATTATTCGCGAGCTCAGAGGGTTTCTGGTTTTCTTTCAGTGGTTACATAATCGAGTCAAATTCACAAAGACCTTGGCAATATAAGCCCACTTATCACGATGACGTTGAGTCGCCTCTCCCCTGGACGCCTGCACTGGTATCGCAAAGCCGTTGCACCACTTCAGAGGCAAGATGGCCCACAACTGTTGTGAGGAGTCTACCGTGCTCTCAGTCCGGCTGTCGCTAGTCTCCAAGCAATAGGGTGCGGTGACACAGTCTGCCAGCCCTCGCGCTTGCATGAAGCCCGACATCAGTCGCTCTGGACTACAAATTTGGACACTCCACGATGCGACGAGGCGGACAAATGGAGACCCACCATGCGACAACTGTGCCAGGTACTGATAACGCTGTATCACAGGAGTTGACAGTATCTCTATATCCCCCACAGTGATCGCTCAACATCTGACGCCGTTCACTCCTCTTGTACGCCCCACCAGATCTGGTAACGACAATAGAGACAAATAACAGTAATGTACTGTAGTGGTCGTTCCACCTGTCCCACAAAACCGCAGTTATTATCATTTACGTACTCTCCGGTGGTGCGTACGTGTAACAAGCTATGCTGGCGTCAGACAGTATCGTCCGGGTACTTTACTTTTTGTATCAGGCAGTGTATTTCCATAAAGATCGAAGAACATTAACAGTGAAGCTCTTTCAGCGGACGGGGTAGAGGCGGCAAAAGCCCCTGGATACGAGAACGTTGTTGCTGGACGGGTTGGAGAAATTCAGTCAAAAGAAGATGAGTACAAAAGATGAAATAAATCACGTAACTAAGCACCAGCTTGAGACGCACTGCCTGATAACTGCACATGGAGTACGTATGTCAAATTTATCGCTACTCCATACCCGCTGCTCCACATTACTTTCGCCTTTCTTCCTTCTCAATCCGTATTCTGTATTCATTGGACTATTCATTATACTCAACAAGATTTGCAGATTATACTGACAGGATCACAATAAAGGGGCAAAAACTGGAGTGGGGTTTGTGTTTCACAGAGACATTCACCCAGTTACAGATGTGAGATTTGTAAGGGAAAGGATAATTGAGCAAGAGTGAACTTGGGTAAGAATTGTTTTACTGTACTCCAAGTGCATGCGTCTCAGCAAGGGTGCAATGAGAAAGAAAAAACGAAATTCCTTAAAGAACTGGAAGACCAAGTAAGAGATGATAACATTACGATAATTGGGGATCTGAATGCTCAAATCGGCACAGATAGAAATTGATATGAGGAGGTGATGGATACTTTTGGATACGGAAGACGATATGTCGAGGGTGAAGAAATTCTAAATCTGTGCATAAGGAATCATCTCTTAGTGAAGAATACATTCTTCAAGAAACAAGATAGCTATAAGATTGCTAGATATGGCTGGGATGGCAAATCTAAGGCAGTTATAGACTATATACACTCCTGGAAATGGAAAAAAGAACACATTGACACCGGTGTGTCAGACCCGCCATACTTGCTCCGGACACTGCGAGAGGGCTGTACAAGCAATGATCACACGCACGGCACAGCGGACACACCAGGAACCGCGGTGTTGGCCGTCGAATGGCGCTAGCTGCGCAGCATTTGTGCACCGCCGCCGTCAGCGTCAGCCAGTTTGCCGTGGCATACGGAGCTACATCGCAGTCTTTAACACTGGTAGTATGCCGCGACAGCGTGGACGTGAACCGTATGTGCAGTTGACGGACTTTGAGCGAGGGCGTATAGTGGGCATGCGGGAGGCCGGGTGGACGTACCGCCGAACTGCTCAACACGTGGGGCGTGAGGTCTCCACAGTACATCGATGTTGTCGCCAGTGGTCGGCGGAAGGTGCACGTGCCCGTTGACCTGGGACCGGACCGCAGCGACGCACGGATGCACGCCAAGACCGTAGGATCCTACGCAGTGCCGTAGGGGACCGCACCGCCACTTCCCAGCAAATTAGGGACACTGTTGCTCCTGGGGTATCGGCGAGGACCATTCGCAACCGTCTCCATGAAGCTGGGCTATAGTCCCGCACACCGTTAGGCCGTCTTCCGCTCACGCCCCAACATCGTGCAGCCCGCCTCCAGTGGTGTCGCGACAGGCGTGAATGGAGGGACGAATGGAGACGCGTCGTCTTCAGCGATGAGAGTCGCTTCTGCCTTGGTGCCAATGATGGTCGTATGCGTGTTTGGCGCCGTGCAGGTGAGCGCCACAATCAGGACTGCATACGACCGTGGCACACAGGGCCAACACCCGGCATCATGGTGTGGGGAGCGATCTCCTACACTGGCCGTACACCACTGGTGATCGTCGAGGGGACACTGAATAGTGCACGGTACATCCAAAGCGTCATCGAACCCATCGTTCTACCATTCCTAGACCGGCAAGGGAACTTGCTGTTCCAACAGGACAATGCACGTCCGCATGTATCCCGTGCCACCCAACGTGCTCTAGAAGGTGTAAGTCAACTACCCTGGCCAGCAAGATCTCCGGATCTGTCCCCCATTGAGCATGTTTGGGACTGGATGAAGCGTCGTCTCACGCGGTCTGCACGTCCAGCATGAACGCTGGTCCAACTGAGGCGCCAGGTGGAAATGGCATGGCAAGCCGTTCCACAGGACTACATCCAGCATCTCTACGATCGTCTCCATGGGAGAATAGCAGCCTGCATTGCTGCGAAAGGTGGATATACACTGTACTAGTGCCGACATTGTGCATGCTCTGTTGCCTGTGTCTATGTGCCTGTGGTTCTGTCAGTGTGATCATGTGATGTATCTGACCCCAGGAATGTGTCAATAAAGTTTCCCCTTCCTGGGACAATGAATTCACGGTGTTCTTATTTCAATTTCCAGGAGTGTATTTACGGACAAATTAATTGGAGGAAAAGTAAGAGACACTAAAGTCATACCAAGTGAGCACCTGGATAGCGACCACAGGTTACTAGTAGCTGATCTAAATAATAAGATGAAAAGTTTGAATGCTGTACGAAGAATGCCAAACATTAAGGACTGGAAGTTGAAAGAAGAAGAAAACAAGAAAACTTTCCGAAATCTACTAGCACAAAAATTGCCAAAAACTGAAAGGAGTAATGGAGTAATGGAAGAGTGGAACCTATTTAAAACATCAATAGTTAACAGTGCTGTGCAGATATGCGGCGAAAGAAAGGGTAAATTGAAAGACAAAGAAACCAGTTCGTGGAACGCTAGAGTAAAAGATGCAATTAAAAAAAACGTAATATGGCAAAGAAAAACATGGAGTTTGAAAACAGAAATCAGAACCAGGGGCCGGTACCAAAAGATGAACACAAGGTGACAACACTTGAGAAGGAATACTGACAAAAGAAACTCCAAGCAAAGAGAATTGTGAAAGAAAAGGAGAAGGGTTTGGAAATATTCACCCAGAACTAGATCAGGATAGCAAAGGAAACCAAAAACTGCTATATAGTTATTGAAAAGTAAAAGATCAGATAGAGAAGACATAAAAGCGATTGAAACAGAGGATGGGGATATTATCAGGGACATGGAAGGTATCAGAGAAGAGATGAAGAATTTTTTTGAAATCTTACTGAATGGGGAGGGTGCACAAGAAAGTGACACCGAAGTCATTGAATTGGAGGAGGAGCAGGATCCAATCTCTTGGTTAGAAACTGATAATTCCTTCAAACAGATGAAAAGTGGTAAGGCGGCTGGAGTAGATGAGCTGACAGCGAATATGATTAAAGCCGCGGGAATCCATGGAATACAGTGGTTACACCGGGTGCTGGGGGTGATATGGAAAAAAAAAAAATGCCGGATGAATGGAAAAGAGGAATTATAATACTACTGTTCAAGAAAGGTAGTAGAAAGAAATGCACCAACTACCGAGGAACCACACTGTTATCACACTGCCTTAAGATAATAGAAAAGGTAATAGAAAAAAGATTGTGGAAAATTCTAGAACACCAATTAGAGGAACAACAGCATGGGTTCAGAAGTAATGGGGGAACAATAGATCTCATTTTCTCCCTCTGTCAGTTAATGGAGAAATATTGGGAAAAAGGAAGGGACTTCATAGTAGTAATCGTAGATTTGGAAAAAGCATATGACAGTGTACCAAGGGGTAAAATATGGGAATGCTTGAGAAAACATAATGTTCCTGATTCATTAATTAAAAAAGTCCAGATGCTGTACGATGGTTGTGAGAGCAGTGTACAAGTAGGAGGTGGAAGATCAAAATGGTTTAAAACAAAAAGAGGTGTTCAGCAAGGCAGTTCGCTCTCCCCTTTACTCTTCATTACACTTATGGACAAAATCATGAAAGAAATCAAGGAAGAAGAAAATTAAGATTTTGGGGAGAAACGGAAATGGAGGTTCAGAGGAGGCTAGATTACTGAAACACAAAATTTAAAAAATTCAAGTCAACTGTGAGTAGGAACAAGACAGTGGCAATGAAGGTGCGCAGGACACCCACACCTTGTCACATCATACTGGAGGAGGAGAAGGTTGAATGTGCGAAAACCTTCAATTATCTGGGCAGCATCATACCACGCGATGGAATTTCCAAAATAGAAGTCTTAAACAGAATAACAAAAAGAACCAACTTCTTCCACCAAGTGGAACAAGGAAGTCCCTCAAAGAGCCAGACTATGTATAAAACTTATCTCCTGCCAACCATGATATAGTCTAGAGGCCTGTGTCATAAATAAGAGAGAAGGGAGTCAAACACAAGCATGTGAAATGAAGTTCCCTAGGTCAGGTCTATAAAAAAAAAAAGACTAGGACAGAACCAGGAATGATTGTGTAAGGAGAGACCTGCGTGTGACATTGACTAAAGAGGAGAGGATAAGTGCTTTGAGATTGAAGTTGTTCGGTCATGTGAAGCGAATGCACACGACTCGATCTCCACGCCAGTATTTGGAGATGGAGGCACCAGGAAGAAGACCAAGTGGGCGGTCGCAAAAGAGATGTACAGACCAGGTAAGGAGTATCTCAAGAAGAGAGGAGTAACATGGGGTGTAATGGAGAGGGAACAGCTATACCAGGACAAAAACCAATGGAAGCATATCGTTCACAAAGTTCCTACCCGGTTCGCGGGATAGAAATACTGATGGCGATGATGATGATGATGTGCAGTTCTTCTTCACTTTCACTGATGTACTGAAGATCTAATGGTGTTTCATAATACATTTTTTACACGGTAATTTCAAATGTTTCATGAAAGGTATTTACAGCAATACGGAAACAGAATAAACGCTGATACTTGCAGGGTCCGAGTGTGGCTCTACGAAGCCATGGACACAAGTTGTCAACAAGGCATTGTGCGAGACGGTAGTGGCTCCATTATGGAGTGGGCTGTGTTTACATGGAATGAACTTGGTCCTGGTTATGTTTTGCTACTTGGAAGCCATTGGCAGCCACTTATGGACTGTACGTTCCGAAACAACTATGGAATTTTCATGGATGACAATGCACCATGCCACCAGGACACAATTGTTCGCTATTGGTTTAAGAACATTCTCGACATCTCGAACGAATGATTTGGCAACCCAGATCACCCGAAATGAATATCATCGAACATTTATGGACATCATCGAGAAGTCAGTTATTGCACAAAATCCTGCAGCGGCAATACCTTCGCAATTGTGAACGGCTATAGAGACAGCAGGGTTCAGTATTTCTGCAGGGGACATCCAACGACTTCTTGAGTCCATGTTCAGTGGAGTTGCTACACTAGCCCAGGCAAAAGGAGATGCGACATGATATTACGAGTTGTCCTATGACTTTTTTCGTGTCATTATCCCATTGTTTGACAAGGCAGCCAGTGCCTTCATGGAAAACTACACTGAAGAGCCAAAGAAACTGCTGTAGGCATGCGTATTCAAATACGGAGATACGCAAACAGGCAGATTACGGCGCTGTGGTCGGCAACGCTTATATATAAGACAAGTATCAGCGCAGTTATTAGATCGGTTACTGCTCCTACAATGGCAGGTTATCGAGATTTAAGTAAGTTTGAACGTGGTGTTATAGTCGGCGCACGAGCGATAGGACACAGCACATCCGAGGTAGCGATGAAGTAGAGATTTTTCCCGTACGACCATTTCACGAGTGTGACATGAATCTGCTAAAACATCAAATTGCTGCTTCCAGAAAAAGATCCTGCAAGAATGGGACCAACGACGACTGTAGAGAATCGTTGAACATGACAGAAGTGCAATCCTACCGCAAATTGCGAAGATTTCAGTGCTGGGCCATCAACAAGTGCCAGAGTGAGAACCATTCAACGAAACATCATCGACAAGGGCTTTCAGAGCCGAAGGCCCACTCGTGTACTCTTGATGACTGTACGACACAAAGCTTTACGCCTCGATTGAGCCAGTCAACACCGACATTGGACTGTTGATGACTGGAAACATGTTGTCTGGTATCGTTCAAATTGTATCGAGCGGATCGACGTGTACGGGTATGGAGACAACCTCGTGAATCCATGGACCCTGCATGTCAGCAGAGGACTGTTCAAGCTGGTGGACAGGGGACTGTTCAAGCTGGAAGAGGCTCTGTTATGGTTTGTGGCGTGTGCAGCTGTAGTGATATGGGACCTCTGATACGTCTAGATACGACTCTGACAGGTGTCACGTACGTAAGCATCCTGTCTGATGACCTGCATCCATTCATGTGCATTGTTCATCCCGACGGACTTAGACAATTCCCATCGGGGCAATGCAACCCCCCTCCCCCCCCCCCCCCCCCACGTCCAGAATTGCTGCAGAGTGGCTCCAGGAACACTCTTCTGTTTAAACACTTCCGCTGCAAATCGAACTCCCGATGTATGAACATTATTGAGCATATCTGTGATCGCTTGCAACGTGTTATTCAGAGGAGATTTCCATCCCCTCGTGCTCTTACGAATTTAGGACAGCACTGCACGTTTCAGGGTTGAGGTCCCTGCAGCACTACTTCAGACATTAGTCGAGTCCACGCCATGTCGTGCTGCGCCACTCCTGCGTGCTCGCGGGGGGCCCCCGCGCTATTAGGCAGGTGTATCAGTTTCTTCGGTTCTTCAGTGTACTTGCCGCTCCCTGCGGTGCCAGTATTGTGCCCAGAAGTGCTCTTCGTCCGAAGCAAATCGACGGCCACGAATCTCTTTCTTCAGTGGTCCAAAAATAGTAAAATCGCATGGGGAGGGGTCATGACGTAATGGAGGATGTGTAAGGGCCTCCCAGCGAAACTTCTGCAGCGTACTCTAAACAACCTTGGCAACATGAGGGCCCGCCTATCCTCCATACAGATCCGGTCTCTCCTCATGTGATTTCCACATTTTTGGAGCCCCGAAGAAAGACCTTTGTGGCCGTCAATTTGCTTCGGACGAAAATGTGCACGTCTGGATAAAATTACTGTTCCATAGGCAACCGCAAACATTTTTCCGTGAAGCTGATCGTCCTGCCTCAGAATGAGATAAACTTATTAACAGTTTTGGCGATTACCTTTGGAATAATAAACAGTATACTTACTTTTTTTCCCTCTGTCTCATTTCCATTTGTCTCCCCTTTGTGTATGCGACTCGTTGCCTAGTTGCCTATTGTACCAAACTTTGAGGAATATAGTTTAATACAAGATAGACGGAAGATTTCTTGAAATTAATAAATGATATTTTATCACTGGCTGCGACGTTATTTTCCATTTCCGTTTTCTTAATTGCTTCGTGAGGCTGCAACTGTAAGTATTTATTGTGTTTCCGTGTTAGTGTAAGATTTCTTTCATGAAACACACCCGAACCCTCCCACCAGCTCTTATCAACTGAACTTAGGGTAATTTAACCAGACCACCGTTTTCCACTCGTCTAGTGTTGGACCGAAATGCTCTCGAGCCAGGAGAGGCGCTGCGAGCGATGTCGTGCCGTTAGCAGAGGCACTCGCGTCTGCTGCCACAGCCCATTGACGACAAATTTCGCAGTACTGTTCTAACGGGTACGTTCGTCGTACGTCTCACATTGATTTCTTCGGCTATTTTACGAAATGCTGCTTGTCTGTTAGTACTGCTCTCGGTCGTTAACTGGAGAGAGGTATACCTGAAAATTTGGTACTCTCGACACACTGCTGACACTGTGGGTGTTGGAATATTGATGTGTCTAACTATTCCTCAAATGGAATGTCCCATGCGTCTAGCTCCAACTACCATCCTGCGTTCAAAGTCTGTTAATTCCCGTAGTGCGTCGATAACCTTTTCACATGAATCACCTGAATGCAATTGACAGCTCCGTCAATGCGCTGTCCTTTTATACCTTCCGTACGCGATACTGCCGCCATCTGTATGTGTGCGTACTGCTACGACATGTCGCCGGCCGGAGTGGCCGAACGGTTCTAGGCGCTACAGTCTGGGTTAGTTAGGTTAGTTAGGTTTAAGTATTTCTAAGTTCTAGGGGACTGATGACCTCAGAAGTTAAGTGCCATAGTGCTCAGAGCCATTTGAATCATTTGCTACCACATGACCTTTGCTACCTCAGTGTGTTTAACAGTTACGGCAATTACTTTTCAAACAATAAGCACTTCACTTACTTTTTTCCCTCTTTCTTGCTTTCCTTTGGCTGCCGCTGCACACTTTGGAAACTTGGCTAACACTTTGGTCGACCCGCCTGAAGAAGGCGGCACGGTTGGAACGTATCACGAGGCGATGCAGGAGTCGCCGAGTCGGCTCCGCGTCGCTATTGATCGGCCAGTTGCAACCGCCTTCGCCGTCGGATTTCTCAGCTGCCTCCCCCCCCCACCCCCCCATTCCCACCCCCGTCACCACCACCTCAGATGACGCGGAGTCGTCCCAGAGATGAAGGCCCCGCCGGCCTTCCGAAGATTAAAACCTGCCCGACGCAGGGACCGTAGAGGAAGGCTTCCACCGTAATCAGAACATCGGGAGGCACAAAGGCACGAGCTTCGATTTCCAACAAGCTCAGTTTTCTCGAGATGGAAGTGCCTGATTGCGGCTTCAAATGTTACTCGCAGAGTGCCGAAGGGCGCTCGCAATCGTTTCGACTGTGATATCTACGGCAGCGGGAGCGGATGACGTTGTACACCGCTAATTACTTGGTCTCTGCTGGATCGTAATGAATACGCCGAGTGAATAACAGCAACACTGGAGTCTCGTCCCGACTTAATCTAGAGTAGAGTGCACACAGACACTAAGCGTAATTTCATCCCTTAACGTCTCATTGGATAACATTTTAGTCTGCTAGGTCGTGCTTCAACAACAAACTACCTGGCAATTGATTGAAGTACCCAGGAGGAGGAAACGAATAGAAATTTCGATTGTACTGATATTGCAGTACGACATGTCCATTATAATTATCCGGGCTGTTATGCCGTGGTCGGTTGATGAATTCTGTGTGAATTCCCAACGTTTCGTCCCCGTCTGCGGAGGACATCTTCAAGGGGGTCTGTAGTTCGATGGAAGGTCCAGCACACCCACTGGCTCGCTACTGACTGCCGCTAAATTCCGTGTCCGCACGCTCCCGCGCCGAGGCGTGACGTCTCGCGTTTTGAAAACGTCAGTGCAATTGGCCGCTGTCCGTTGCCGTCGATCGTCGTTGCCATCACCCAGTAGTGGACGGGTGCTACACATCTTCTTCAACACCGGCATCCAAATACCGTTTAATTTCACGCCCTCCTCCTTTCGATTGAAATTATTAGGGTGTTTAGCGATTTAGATTGCCTCCCTGTAGAGCCTTTCGTAATATCCGCTGGTGGCCGCTAGTACTTGCATCTCCTCGAAACGAATATTGTGGTTCCCTGGCTGGAAAGCATGCTCCGCAACAGCTGATCGTTCCGTTTCTCCTCTTCTACAATTGCCGTTCTTTTAGTGACACCCACATAAACATCTCCACAGCTGCGTGGGATCCTATACACTCCAGCTTTTTCCAATGGTTTGCGAGCGTCCTTGGCAAGCTTAAAGTATTCCTGTATCTTCCTGGTGGGCTTGTAAATTACGGTAATATTCCGCTTCGTCAAGATCCTCCCTATTCTTTCCATTACATTTTTAACAAACGGCAGGAAAACCTTAGATTTTGCAGTAACCTGTACGTCACTATGATTTCTGCGTGGCTGTCTCAAGGCACGTTTTATTTCGGCGGACGAACATCCGTTCTTCATTAGTGCATTGTGGTGATGTTCCACCTCAGCGTCGAGCAACTCAGGTTCACAAATATTTCTAGCTCTGTCCGCTAACGTCTTGATAACACCCCGCTTCTGTTGTGGGGGGTGGTTCGAATCCCGGTGCAAATAACGGTCCGTGTGCGTGGGTTTGCGGTATACTGACTGGCCCAAATTACCATTTTCGTTTCTAAAAACAAGCACATCGAGGAAATGTAATTTTCCGCCTACCTCCTCCCCCATTGTAAACTGAATTCTCGAGTTTATACTATTCAGGTGTTCGTGGAACCGGCTTAGTTCCTCCCTGCCATGTCTCCACAGCACAAACGTGTCATCCACGTATCGGAACCATAAATTTGGTTTTTTTGCTGGCAGTACCTAAGACCTGTTCTTCGAATTTCTCCATAAAGGAGTTTACAATTACGGGATTTATGGGGCTTGCCATAGCCAGCCATCCGTTTGTTCATAAAACTGTTCATTCCACTTGAAGTATGTGGTCATCAAACAAGTTCAGTATGAGCGCATTTGTCACTATGACGCCTCAGCTGGACGAATGAACTGATTCCGTAAGGAAGCGTGCCGTAGAGGCCCTGTATCCTCTTGTGAGGCACGCTAGCCCATAACTGTTGTAACTCGCCCTCGGTATCGTGACGCATGAGACGGTCCCACGCACGTTGTGTTGGGGACACATCTGGGGATCTTGTTGCCCCCACTAGTACCTGAATCAGTTCCTAGGGGCACGTTCCGTGTCTGGACTAGCATTTCTGTTGAAAAATGTCACAAAAATACTATCACATTAGAGGTAACACTATAGGACGCAGGGAGTGCGTGGTATAGAGTTGTGCCGTTAGGGTTCACTCAATCGCTTATAGCCGTGACCTAGAGTCGTCATCTGTTTGCATGGGTGTTGTCAGTAGTGCCCCACGGAAGTGTGATACGACCGCTGTTGATCTCTATTTACGTAACCATTTGGCGGACGGGATGGTGCAGCAATCTGCGGTTGTTTACGGTGTACGGTAAGGTGGCGGTGTTGAGTGACTGTAGGAGGATCCAAGATGAGAGACAAAATTTCGAAAACTTGTAGTGAACGGTGGCTACCTGTAACCGTAGGAAAATGTAGATTAATGTGGGTAAGTTGTAAAAACAAACCCATAATGTTCGGATGCAGCATTAGTGGTGTCGTGCTTGACAGAGTCAACTCGTTTAAATATCTGGGCGCAACGCTGCAAAGCCATGTGGAATGGAGCGAACGTGTGAGGACTGTGGTAGGGAAGGCGAATGGACTTTACTTAATTGGGAGAACTTTTGGAAAGTGTGGTTCGTCAAGCGTGTACAAGTGTTACAGGAGACCGCTTATAGGACGCTAGTGCGACCTACTTTTGAGTACTACCCGAGTCTTTGGAAACCGTATCAAGTCAGACTAAAGGAAAATATCGAAGACTTTGAGATGAAGGCTGCTAGATTTGTTACCTGTAGGCTCGAACAACACGTAAGTGTTACGGAGGTGCTTAGGGAACTCAATTGGTAATCCCTGGAGGGAAGGTGACGCTCTTTTCGAGAAGGAATATTGAGAAAATTTAGAGAACCAGGTAGCTGAAGCTGGCCGTCGTCAATATGTAAGGCGCGTAAGGACCATGAAGGTAATATACGATAAATTAGGGCACATACGTAGGCATATAGACAGTCATTTTTTCCTCACTCAGTTTGCGAGTGGAACAGGAATCGAAATAACTAGCGGTGGTAGAGCGTACTCTCCGCCACACGCCGTGCGGCGGGTTTGCAGAGTATCTATGTAGATGTAGAAAGAAGTACGTACGTGTTATGGCTCCTCACACCACTGTTTCCACGGCTTCAGGAGTAACACCGCTACGCCTTTCCAAAACGCTGGACTAGTGCGACCTCTGCCATGTCGCCGCCATAGTCGGTGACAGTCGTCTAGTGTAGAGCAGAAACGCAACTCATCGCTGAACACAGTGCGACGCCGCTCACAGGCAGTCCATACTTCCCAGTCACGGCACAGATCCAAACGCCGTCGTCTGTGTTGAGGTGTTGACGGCAGACTATGCATGGTAATTCCCCAGTCTAGCTCCTGCTAGCCTCAGACCCATTCTGTAGGACGACACATAATGTTAGTGACGTGAGGGGGTTACGATGTGTTTCGCGCAAAATATGGCGATCGTCCATCGTGTTGGTCAGAAGGTGTCCACCGGAACGTTGACGATGGTATGCGTGCCATCGACTTCCCATGGTGTCCAACATTGGGCCAATGTCACCACCGAATGCTCCATAAATCTGTATATTGGACGATTCGGCTAATTGGCCAAATGGGCAGCTGCACTGAGGTAGTGTGTTTCCGTTAGAGTGTGTAAAAGTGTGACAGGAGATAGAGAATGCTCCACTGAAAAATTGTTCAGGGAACGTGGGGTCAGAGAAGCCATCTTGAGGATATGTGGAAGTAAACTTGTCTACCGCTTTTTCTAGCATTTTATTTACAACTAACATGCACATACTGTGCTGTCTATTTACATGTAGATTCTTTATTTCCTGCAAGGAAATGACATAGACAAGCCTGATTACCAGGAAGTATTTCCTGGTCGCTTTATTGTAAGGGCAGATCCTATTCCACTGTCTTCCAGGTCAGCTGACCTGAATTCCCTTGATTATTTCTTATGGGGACTTGTAAAATCACTTGGCGATGACACCCCAGTGGATACGGAGACGGAATTAGTTGCCAGAATTGTAGCTACATGTGATATACAAAAGACACCAGGGATGTCTGTCAGGATGCGTCAGAATCAGTTGGCCAATGTAATGCTTGCATTGAGATTCATCGCCGTCAGTTTCAACATATTTTGTAAGATACAGTACAAATGATACGTTCATTGTGTCAACGCTGGTATCTCCAATTAACTGTAACTAATGTAAGTAAAAAAGTACACAGTAATGTGATTTTATTCCTATTACCTCCTTAAGCTGGCTTCTCTGACTCCGGGTTCCCTACCTCAAATTGTTTAGTGGAGCATTCTCTATGCCCTGTTACATTTTTAAACTCTCTTACGGAGACACCCTGTATATCTTACCAGCCGTGATAAGAGCACTAAACAAAAACACTTATGCACCCGGGAGGCCAGCCTACCTGTCACCGAGAATTGCAAGTTCGATCACATACTGTGTCTGTCTGTGTGTGTGTGTGTGTGTGTGTGTGTGTGTGTGTGCACATGTACGAAGTTACATTGACACCCAACCGTGTGTTTTAGACGCTTCACTTTTTTTGTCAGGTAGTGTGTTTTGGAACTACTCGGACCTTTCCCCAGCGGCAATTCATGCAGCTCATTCTCGGCGTTATTCGCGACCTCACGTTGGCCCTCATTTCACGAGACGAGCTGCCTACCCTAGGACTCACGTCTCAGGCTAGACTTGGACCAGCGTACGAGAACTGTCATCTGCTGCGGGAGCAATCATCCACTGCATAGAAGCAAGACAGGCCACACGACTGTGTGTTATTTTACTTATTTGTTCGTTTGGCCTTCAGCGCTGCTACACTGCATGGCCATCACATTGCGCATTTGCAAAAAAAAAAAAAAAAAAAAAAAAAAAAAAAAATTATATTACAAAAGATATTAATAGCAGTCACGGTCGAGTATATTCATGTGATTTTCATAATTAATTTTTAAGATTATCAGTAAGGTTCCTTCGAGGATATGCTGATACAATAGCTCCATATATAGCAATTGTATACAACCACCCGCTCACAGAAAGATCCGTACCTAAAGACTGGAAAATTGCTCAAGTTATACCAATACCCAAAAAGGGAAGTAGGAGTAATGCGTTGAATTACAGGCCCATATCACTAACGTCGATTTGCACTAGGGTTTTGGAACATATACTGCACTCGAACATTATGAAGTACCTCGAGAAAAACGATTTATTGACACATAGTCACAACAGATTCAGAAAATATAGTTCTTGTGAAACACAACTAGCTCTTTATGCTCATGAAGTAATAAGTGCTATCGACGGGGGATGTCAAATTGATTCCATATTTTTAGACTTCCAGAAGGCTTTCGACACCGTTCCTCACCAGCGTCTTCTAACCAAACTCCGTGCCTATGGAATAGCGCTTCAATTGCGCGACTGGATTCGTGATTTTCTGTCGGGAACGTCACAGTTCGTAGTAAAAGATGAAAATTCATCGAGTAAACCAGAAGTAATGTCCGGTGTTCCCCAAGGTAGTGTTATAGGCCCTCTATTGTTCCTAATTTATATTAACGACATAGGAGACAATCTGAGTAACCGTCTTAGATTGTTTGCAGATGATGCTGTCATATACTGCCTTGTAAAGTCATCAGACGACCAAAACGAGTTGCAAAATGATTTAGATAAGATATCGGTATGGTGCAAAAAGTGGCAGTTGACCCTGAATAAATAAAAGCGTGAAGTTATTCACATGAGCACTAAAAGAAATCAGCTAAATTTCGATTACGCTGTAAGTCACACAAATCTGAGGGCTGTAAATTCAACTAAATACCTAGGAATTAAAATTACATATAACCTAAACTGAAATGATCACATAGATAATGTTGTGAGAATAGCAAACCAAAGACTGTGATTCATTGGCAGAACAGGTCTACCAACAGGTCTACCAAAGAGACTGCTTACACCACGCTTCTCCGCCCTATTCTGGAGTATTGCCGTACGGGGTGGGATCCGCATCTCCTGGTACTGACGGATGACATCGAAAAAGTACAGCTCGTTTTGTAGTATCGCGAAATAGAGGAGATAGTGCCATAGACGGTATAAGTGAGTGGCAAACATTAAATGTAGGCGTTTCTCGTTGCGACGGGACTTCTCATGAAATTTCAGTCACCAGTTTTTGTCTCCGATTGCGAAACATTCTCTTCCTACATAGGAAGAAATGACCATCAAGATAAAATAAGATAAATGAGGGCTCGCACAAAAACAATTAAATGCTCGTTTTTCCCGCGCACCGTTAGAGAGTGGAACGGTAGAGAGACAGCTTGAAGGTGGTTCATTGAACCCTCTACCAGGCACTTTATTGTGAATAGCGGAGTAATCACGTAGATGTAGATGTATAATGTAAGATGCAAATTGCATAACACAGCGAAAATAATCATACTACAAATATTTAGGGGAAGTGTTGGTGTCGACACTGAGACAATCAAAGGAAAAGTACTCTCATGCTTTAACAGCAGAAATTCTGTATTTAAGTACTTAGACTACTTTCAGAAATAAACAGAACTAGTAGAAAAATGTTCCTATTGGAGCACAACAAGGCGAACGATCTCCTATTTAAGTGACTGACTGAAGAGTGGCGAACTGGCTGACTCAACCGTCATTCCACATTGTTCACCAAAAGTTTGGCATGTGGACATATTAGCGCTCTTTTAACGAAGAGCGCTCTTGATACTTTTACTTAATCTCTCTTTATAGTGAAGCTTTAATACTCAGTACACCCGTCTCACTGCCACTGTCTGTATATGTCTCTTTCGGTCTTCTTTTTTTATCCCATTGGCTGGTTCTCATGTCTGCCTCTTTCACTGTCATTGTCTTCATCCCTTTCCCTCACTTTTCTGTATCACTGCCTCCTTGTCAGCCAGTTCCACCATTATCATTGTCTTGTACCATTCTTTTTCTCTCCCTTTGCAAACTATCTCTTTCACGTTCACAGACTGCTGTCTTTTTCTTCAGACACAATTGTCTCCTCTCCAAACACGTTGCACATTCGCCCTTGTGCATGGTTTCCTCGTGATTTTGACCCCTAGACTAGGAACCCTTAATACATTCGTGTAGGGAATGGGGGAAATTAGGAAAATATTTTCGCGCTGAAGGTCGTTAGTCTTGGGGGCCCAGACCCTCCAATCCTATCTATGGTCTCTAATCACCTCCTGTTTCCATTTCCACCGTGGCCTTTTGCTCCCACTGCTGCTATCTCCATCCATCTCTCTTTCTCTTTCACTGCAACTATCTCTCACTGACCATTACTGTCTTCTCTCTCTTTCGTTCCCACTGCTGTTGTCTCCATACGTCTCTCTTCCTCTCTCACTGCCACACTCTACTCTCGTCTATCACTTCTGCCGTCACTGTCTTTCAGCTACTCTCCTTCTGCACGAAAAACGCTGATACGGCCGCATGCCAAAACTTTTGGCGAGGAGGGTGAAATTAGAATTGAGGCAACTTGTTCCACACTTTTATGTCAGAATCTTCTAAAGTGTATCACATTCGTCTTTTTTGTGCTCCAGCATGAGCATTTTGTAGTAGGTTCCCTGTTACAATGTGCTTATATGGGATGAATTCTGCAGGTCAGTTAAAGTTTTGATAATTTATTTATATACTTGAGCAGATTTGTATACTACGACACATGTAAACAAGAAAGAAAGAAGCATAGTTCAATGTTACATTACTTTACAAAAAATATAGGCTACACTTTCAGTACACCAAAAATCGCGGTGTTTGATTTGCAAGTACAAAGAATTTTGATGACAAAACAGTTTTTGTAAGGTGCTTAATCCGCCAGGTGGCACCATCGAATAATGTCCAGATCAAGACAACGTATACAGGCGTCAAGCGTCCCTCATACAGACGCAGTACATTATAAAATATTATTGGTGAAACAACAGCGACTACGAAAATAACTTGGTGACCACAAAAACCTTATGATGATCTCAGAGCCATGTGTTCACTACGTCAGCTGAAATTACATTTACGCCTCAGACCAGATATTACTGCTTATGTGCTTTACATGTTGAAGCTTGGTATCTTTGAACCTCTGGAGCTCCATAATAGATAATAATACCGAAAAATGTTTCTAGGTTCCCTGGAACATATAGTAAACGCTTAGACGATTAGCCATGAATAGAATTTACAGAAGTGTCCATCCAGAAGTGTGAGCCGTGGTAAAAAATTGCTGTTTTGAAGAGCACGCCGCAGCGAGTTGTGTGAAGCAGTCGCCCTCAGTTTCTGGCGGTGGCGCCGCTGTGGTAATCGCAACTTTGGTGTCTCCCTCTGGTGGGAAGGCGGAAAGGTTGCCTGTTCACGTGCATTTAAGGGGCACTATCAGCTCGTCAGTTGGTCAGTCGGAGTGAGGCTAGGTCAGTCTCGCGTCACCAGTTGCTGGTCTGTCTCTCGTTGGCATTTGTGCGGCAGTTAGTGTGTGTCTGTCCGTCGTTGGAGTGTTAGTATGTCTGTCGTTTGGATCAAACCTTAAAGCCAGAAAATGAGAGTCTTGCCACTCCGCCAGTAACAGAACAGCGAGTGGTCGCCCGGTCGGGGCTTAGTTCCTGCATCTGAGTCTGCGCGTTAGGCCGCCAGTCTGCTCGAGTTGCTCAGGCAATGGGCATCGGCGGTTGGATCGATCGGTTGGTCGGTCGCGCACAGAGACACGAGATGACTTGTCCGCCTTGAGCGTCGGCGAGTGAGAAGTCGCCACGTGAGTCCAGTGGGCCGCGCCGTATAGCGAAGGATAGTAGCTTCGTGGCCGACACGAGAGCAACAGGAGTCAACCCACGACATCGGACTGGCCGGTGCGAGCTGCGACGCCGTGACACGGGAGATGGGCGAGCCTTCCCGCGTTCGTTGAAGCGGCTGGCAGCGGACGGCTCGGGAGAGCGTTTGGGCTGCTGCGCCAGGTCTTCGCCAGCAATCGCAGTTTATTACAAGTTAAGTGATTGGAGATATGTTGTTTCATTTACATTGTACTTGTTTTCTAGGTGAGGTCACCAGCCGCTTTGTTTTGGGGTCGTCCCACCATTCTTCTCCGTTTGCCCACCCGCGGGAAGGTGGTTATTTGTGAATTGGGTGGTCCGTTTTTCGGAGGTTTAGAGTAATCTGCAGTTCGGGTTGTTTAGTAACCCCCCACCCTGTCAATCTACCATACGTTAATACCTGCCTCTGTCATGTTTGTCGGATTCGGTGTTAACGGATTTATTGCTTAAAGGCCGAATTCTTGAAATATGTTTCTATCTTGCCTATCATCTTGCGAGGTGGTATATGTGTTATGTAGAGCATGTTGTACGTTTTATGTAAGTCTGCATTTTAGGGGTTTTATTTAAATAGTCATTTCAGGTTGTAAGCTTGCCAGCCTTCCACCGTAAGAGTCCTTAAAAAATTGCACTTTCGGTGGCAAATAATTTGAGGGTTGTACCATTTCCATTCCTCTTACGGGGTGCATTGTTTACATGTTTGTGTGAGTTGTTAAAAATTTTTCGTTTAAAGTAATCTGGTGTGTTGCAGATTTGCACCACTGAACTCTTTCAGAGGTTGTTGTGAGCGGTCATGACTACGGCCGTGTTGAAAGGGAGCAGGCAAGCTTCTGAGCCGGAAGGCTCCTACTGTTAACATTGTTATTTGCCTATAAATAAAAATATTTCGAGGGTGCTTTTTTGTTTTGAAAAGACTTTTAGGAATAAAATTCACATTTGTTAAATTGTGACTTGATATTTCGAGGGTGCTTTTCTGCTTATAGTTTTAAATCTGTCTTGGGAAGGCTTTTAGGAATAAAATTCACACTTGTTAAAAGTAATTTTCCATCAGTTACTTCCTGGCAACTACTTCCACGCTCACCTAGTGTGATTAAATATGTTCTTGATGAATCGCCAGTAAATTCCTGAAGAAAAAAAAATTGAAAGTAAATTCACGGTTCACCCACAATATGTACTATTGGTACCCAAAAATAATGTTACATGCCTTGTGGTGCCTCAGCGAGGCAGAACACGCCTCCCTCTATTGGCCTTGGACGGCACTGACGTACGTGCCGCGGCCTCCGCCCTGGTGAGTGGATGCTGGCTGGGCACGCTGTGCTGCTGGCGGCCAGGCCCTTGGGAGGCCCCTGTAGGCCACCGCCGAAGCGACACTTCTCTGCCGGCAATGGCGCCTAGAGGGGCCCAAACCCATGCACTGCAGAGCATGTGGAGACTGCTGTGCGTGGCATTCGAGCCACTGCCATCTGACTACCAGTCGGATGGCAGGTGGTGCTAAAGCAAGGCAGTATGTAGACAGTGCTGTAGCCCTAAGTCCTGTGACGAACTGAGAGCTGGTGGTGAAGGGGGCTCGATCTCAAAGCCGTGGCTGCTTCTAGTGATACTCAGTGTTTTCACTGTCCAGTGTGTCCTGACATCTTGGTGGTACCGCTGCACTCCAGCGAAAAGAAGTGCATCTCTCCCAAAAGTCAGCCATATTCGTATTACTCTGAGGCACAGTTGTTTTCGTGAAACATGGCACCTAGTCACATAACCCATAGCAACAGACTTGTCCTGGTGTGGTGACATCAACCCACGTTTATTACTTCTGTGGGGTGTGGTTTTCTGCTGAGTGTGGACAGCTTGGTTTTCCAATCCCCTTACGTGCATCTTATTCTGACCCACATCTCGGCAGACTGCGGCTAGTATTCTCCAGCTGGTTATGGTTCACTTCAGGGGCTTTTTACCACTTCTTGTTATTTCTCCTAAAAGACTCGGTAGCAACACTACACTGGCCACCTCTACGGAGAAGACCCAGCTACTCGGGTCTTGCTTTGGTCCTGTGCTCGGTTGAAATTATCTTCGACCTTAACAGGTATAAAAGTACATGCTACTAAACTCCATCCAAACAGGTCTTGTAAGATTCAACGGCCGTGTCATCCTCTGCTGATAGGCGTCACTGGATGTGGTCAGTACACCAGCAGTTTTCCTGACTGGAGCCACTAATTCTCAGTCAAGCAGCTGGTCAATTGGCTTCACAAGGACTGATTGCAACCCGCTTGCTAACAGCTCTCAGCGCACCCATACAGTGACCCATCAAAGAGCTAGCCAAGCCCAACAACGCTTAACTTCGTCGATCTGGCGGGAGGCGGTGTTAGCACTGCAGCAAGGCCGTTGGCACACATTACTAGGGTGGCTATTATTAACTTCTATACAGTTACTATACTAATCTTCAACTTCATAAATCTACTTTTCGTCCCTCACTCAAGATTATCCCTGGATCAGGTTTCTGCATGGCCTTTCATTTCAGACACGTAAAAGCTAGGAAGAGCAAAATCAGAGTCATTGTGGCCCTAGAAACTTTGACACTCAACATCACAGTTACCTGATGTTGTGGACTGACAAGACAGCCAGTCCACAGTGACGGGTAACCGAAAGGCACGCGCTTAAACTCA
Source organism: Schistocerca serialis cubense (assembly GCF_023864345.2). NCBI lineage: Eukaryota > Metazoa > Arthropoda > Insecta > Orthoptera > Acrididae > Schistocerca > Schistocerca serialis. The sequence continues at coordinate 465,648,490 of NC_064646.1, read as the reverse complement.
CGCAGGCTGGCGTGAGGTCTGAAACAGGATACGTAATGAATGATGCTTCATTAGATACATAGCAAAGGATAAATGGCGCCTTGCTAGGTCGTAGCAATTGACTTAGCTGAAGGCTATGCTATCGTCTCGGCAAATTAGAGCGTAATTCTCAGTGAACCATGGCTAGCAACTTCGGCTGTACAACTGGGGCGAGTGCTAGTAAGTCTCTCTAGACCTGCCGTGTGGCGGCGCTCGGTCTGCAATCACTGATAGTGGCGACACGCGGGTCCGACGCATACTAGCGGACCGCGGCCGATTTAAAAGGCTACCACCTAGCAAGTGTGGTGTCTGGCGGTGACACCACACCTGATCCCCATCCTGTTCGGCCTGTTGCAACAGCAGCTGCATGGTAATGTGCTCCTCTTGCACTGCTATCATCTGCCTCAATTAATGGTCCAGGAATGATTTCCAGATGTTCTTTAGGAAGGTCATCAACATCTGCAGGACTTTGTCTGGCCAATACAGCTGCAGCCTTATCACAATGAATAAGTAACTCCCATCATTGTGGCTGATAAATTAAATGTAGGTCCTGTACTATCTTGCTCCCATGAGCTTTCCTTGGTAATAGCAACTGCAACCATTGCTATGTCATCTTATGGCCGGCCGGGGTGACCGTGCGGTTCTAGGCGCTGCAGTCTGGAACCGAGCGACCGCTACGGTCGCAGGTTCGAATCCTGCCTCGGACATGGATGTGTGTGATGTCCTTAGGTTAGTTAGGTTTAATTAGTTCTAAGTTCTAGGCGACTGATGACCTCTGAAGTTAAGTCGCATAGTGCTCAGAGCCATATTTGAACCATCTTATGTTTAGTACATCCATTGCAAACCAACTCTGTGAAAATAAGGCTTTTGTCCCATCACCATCTTTTTGCGTCGACGTCCCTCTACTTTACACCTGCAGAACTTCATGGTGGATGTGCTTACACCCATTGTGACCTCATGAGACGGGCATATGACGACCACAGCGCCCTGATGTTGTTGCTGAAGCTGACCATTGATCAACCCCAATACCCCTCTTGTGACTTCCGTGTTTTTGTTCAATTCGTTCACATTGCGTACGTGTGTTGTCTTGAATACGGTCTTTAGTATTCTACCTCCAGTAACTATGTGCCCATTTTTTACCCTCCGCAGCACTTCCTGCAGTTGCTCCCACAATCGTGCTCACATCCAAAGGAACTTTCAGCGTTCCTTCGATACCTCCCAAAACACTCCATTACTATTAGCTAATAGCTGCACCCTTGAAAACATCTCTTTCAATCTCCTTACCTCGTTTCGCAATTGCCACTCATTAAATACTAAATAAACATAGTGATCATGTGTGGCTGGATAATAGAATGCCTTGCTGCCTGGAAAAAGAACTCCTACGTCCAGATGATGATCTTGGAGCGCCCCCACACCACCCGCTGCGAAGCGGGAAAGCACTGCAAAAAATAAATAAATAAATACAATAAAAAATAAAAAGTAAAAAATAAAAATAAATAAATACAATAAAAAACAAAAAATGAAAATAAATAAATAAAATAAAAAATATAAAATAAAAAAATCTACTTCCCTCGTTTTTCTCGGTATGGTAACCTGAGGAGAGGAACCATTATCACCTCCCCTCCCTTAAAAAGCCTTCTGTTTCCGAATAGCACGTCTTATCAGCCTAAAGATAATGCCTACCTTAAAATAAAATATGAAACTCTGTAACTTCAATAACCTATACAGTACACCAAAAGAAAAGTACCCCTTGGTGTTGCTCATCATCCCGGTCTTTCTTTCCTCATTCCTTGTGGAATTTCTTCTGATGCACCCTTGAGTGGTTGTTGATGCCCAACATGCGCAATCGTTGACCTATCGCCTTTGCACCCAGGTAATTGAACAGAGTGGAGAATTATTCTGAAATGGTGAGAGTGGATCTAAGCATGATATACGGAGAAACGTGCTTATCATGAGTGATGGACCATGCTGCTTTGAAATATTCTGAAGACTCTTGAAATGAGGATAAAAACTCATTGAAGTTGTGTAATCCACAGACAAATGAAGGAGCACAGAAATGCGGACGGGCTAAACAGGAAAATAGCAGTAGTACAAGCACTGGCTCAGGACCTTATTGAATGGTAAACAACACAGAGTGCCGACGACGAGCGTAAACACTATAGCAAGCAACAGCAATTTAGCATGCATGATGGAGTATTGTGTAGAGAAACAAAACTAGGGTGATAGGTGTTTGTGTCTGCAGAGTTGAAGCTATAAATACTACGTGAAATGCGTGATCAATTATTATTAGCTATGGAGGATGCAAGGCGACCAGTCACACTGTCGACGATGACGGTCAATGATCTCTTCAGTGCGGGGGAACACCAGCCGCGACTCTTATGACCATTAGCGAAGTACCGCGAGTAATGAGGATAACAGGAAAGAGGCATTACGTTAGTGGTGAGTGGATAAAGTTAAGAATTTCGGTCTGACGAGAGGTGTGCTATAGTAGTCAGTGCAATTGCAATAACCACTGTGTCCGGATGGGGCAGAGGTTAGCGCATCTGCTTAGTAAGCAGAGGGTCCAGGTACGAATTCCGGCCTGGCAGAAGTATTCAACTTTCCCCACTAATTTAATCAATGTCTACTCGCAGCCAGTCTCTGTAATTCCTTTGTGCCTCAATCAGAGAGTGGTAGGAAAGTACTGGAGGAAGGGAAGGAAGAATGATGTTGATCTCTGTGTCAGAAATTGTATATGTGCACAGCATGTGGATAAGCGTTAGCTAACAGGTAGGTATTCAAGTTTCGGGTACTGGAGACAATAATTACAGACCAAGGGACGAACTCCATATCAGAGCTAATGAAGGACGTGTATCAGTTATTAACAGCAAACTAGTCCATTTCATCCTCAAGCTAATGGAAGGCTGGAAAAAGTTCATCGGAGAGTGGGAATGCACCGTTTGGACATGTATGTATCCTTGGTGGGACGAACTCCATATCAGAGCTAATGAAGGACGTGTATCAGTTATTAACAGCAAACTAGTCCATTTCATCCTCAAGCTAATGGAAGGCTGGAAAAGGTTCATCGGAGAGTGGGAATGCACCGTTTGGACATGTATGTATCCTTGGTGGTGCGTGCGTAGAACTACAAAGACAACACTGGCACAGGATTGTCATTCTAGTTCCTGAGTGGTGAGAAGGTGACGTCATCATTCGCCATGATGCCAAGGAGGCAGGAATGGATAGCAGGTCCGAGAATTTGCAAGAATGGCGAGCGAAGGGTGTAAGAGGGCCCAGCAGGGAAATACCAGGGCACTGGAGAGACGAAAAGAAGCGGTAAAGCGAGTGGGAATTTTACCTCTGTAAAAAGTAGGCAAATGGGTGATGATGTCGAGTCCACATACTCCAAACACGAAAACGAAAAAGTCTGCAACACGGTACCAGGGTTCATACCAAGTAATTTAAACGACATCACCAGTAAATGTCCAGAAACACCAACACTGGTCTCGATATTAACGCCTCCTTTAATTCGATAATGTTCCCTGACATTCCTACAACCACACTACCATAACACCCTTCGTCAAGAACTACATAAACGGTCGTCCAGTATCCGCAAATCCCTTCACGAACTTCCTACAATAATTTGCGAGATCCAGGACACGTTATAACTTCTTGCTTGTTCCTGGTATCGAAAAATCTTACGGTGCTTGATCTAATCTAGGATAAGTTCATACACCATCAATAGTCATATGTCGCCTAAATAGTTGGCTTCTCCTACGACAAAGTGAAATTTCTTAGTTCATAGTATCAAGTGAGCTTCCCGTAACCTCTTGAATTCCTCCCTCAATCGTTGCCTATGCTCCTGAATGTCTCTACAGATAGAAATAATAAACCAAAAATAACCTAATAGAACACCCCACAGCTACCTGTAATACCAGTCTACTTCGCTTGGCTAATTGAGAGCCACCTAGACTCTCTACGCTGTCTAGTCTAGTGCCAGAACGATTACAAATAAAGAAAACAACTTCTACAACTCGGTACAAGGGGCAGAATGTCCAGACGAAAAGGTTCCAACCACTCGTCTCTAGGATTACCCTTACACAGTGGTAAGTCGAAGGTATCCTCCGGTTTTACAGAAGAAGCGTACTATTATTTCGTAGCATAAATCTCGACCCGCTGATTGTCACAGCGAAAGAATCAAACAGTCTCACTCACTCTAGGCAACGACATTGTCCGCTGTGGGTTGTGGCTCAGACTTAGCGCTGGGGGGGGGGGGGGGGGGGGGGTAGGGGGAGGGGGTTGCGCACCATGCTCCGCTGACTGAGCCGACGTCACCTCGCTGACGCCACTCTGGAGCTAGAGGTTCCGATGGAAACGTTGCTGATAGTAAAGAACGCTCTATTCAACTTCGGTACGTGCTTTGTTGTCGCACATCGAGACACAACACACCTCACTCTGTTGATCCTGGCGTGCACTGACGTAAGGGCAGCGACTTTTCCCCTGGTCACAGGCTGCTAGTTAGGTTCATTTTAGAGTACGCTGATACAGTAGCTCAGCACTTAACGACCATATACAACAGCTCGCTCGACAAAAGATCCGTACCCAAAAAATGGAAAGTTGCACAGATCATACCAATATTCAAGAAAGGCAATAAGAGTAATGCACTAAATTGCAGGCTCATATCATCAAAGGAGAGCAATGTTGCGGTGTCAGGGATTTTAGCGTCTATTATATGTTCTATCATTTTCTAGTTTATAGTACTGGGTGAGCTGTGACTGCATTTGTTTTACTAGTAGGTATGTAGGAGCTGATCTCAAATTTACTATGGGATAGACTGGATAATTTTCCATCCTTTACACCCCCTCCCACTTTCCCACAACCCCCTCCCCGCCCCCCCCCCCCCCCCACAGTTCCATTTCGCTTCTCGCTCCTCACCTTCTCATTTAACTCTTTGATGCACAGATTTTATGTTTAATTAATTTTTTAATAAAACATGCATTTTCTATGTCTGGTGGGGTTGCTAATAAAGGAAAACATGAATTAAAATTTTTTATTGTATTGATTTTGGTTTTAGATGGTGGTATATATAATATACCACCATGCCACTTAGGGCCGTACCTAAAGTTTTTGAGATATCTTGGTTTGTGCTTGTAACTCACCTTTAAATTCTACTCTAAGCAGTAATAATTAGTATAATTAATGTAAAATAATTTTATTTCTGGCAATTGGTCATTTACAATACAAAATCAAATTACAAACCTTACAAATAAAATATGTTTCTTATTCCTTTTTGTGAAAATCTTGAAAGCACCTTTTTGTTTTGCTAAGGCACAAAGGCACTTTGCATTCAGCGCACATCCAGAAAGTGCGCACTTGCTTCTTTTTTGTACTGCATTTCGCACAACGTCTGGCGGTAGTACGCTCTGGCTGGTGGGATGAATTGTCGAGACGCTGGCGTGAGGAAACATATGGCTTGTTTTTCTTTACGTGGACTTGACTCTCATGAAGTCTAGATGGCCTCAATGGTGTTTTCTGGGTTACTAAGCTTTGCAGGATACTCATCCTGAAGACTTTGGCAGTCATTTTTTCTCTATCGCCTAGTTCCTTCCAAATTATATAGCTGTTGACGATACTGACATCAAGCAGGTGAAAGAATATTCGGTGCCACCACTTTTTACTTCTCCGGCTTATTTCATATGATTTTTTCAGTTGGTCGAACTTGTCGACATTGTTCATGTGTGCATTGTAATCCATCACTGCTTGAGGACAAGGTAGCTCTATGCGTGAACCATCTCTTTCACGGCGAGTCACTGTAGTAACTTCAGGACTGTGAAAATTTGAAAGGAGATGAACAGCTCTCTTATCTTTCCACTTCAAGTAGAGGATGCCACAGTTGCTGACCCTCCAGTCAAATTCACCTCTGCTTAATTCTTTGTCTGTTTTTAATTTGGGTAAATGTTTCCTTGTTGGTTGAACTGTCCCACAGGCATATATGTTTCTCTGCTGTAAACCAGCCAACAAGTTATAGCTATTGAAATAGTTGTCGAAATAAAGATAATGGCCTTTATTTACGAGTTCAGAGGACAAACTCAGCACTACATGCTCCCCAAGGCCTGTTTGCACTGTGTCACCTACTTTTCCGGTGTAAATATCAAATTTCAAGTTGTAAGAGGTCTTGTCACACAGCATCCACACTTTGTAACCACGCTTTATGGGTTTATCTCTCATGTATTGTTTCATACTGTTGCGGCCTTTGAATTTGATCATTGACTCATCAATTGCTAGGTGTTTGCTGGGTTGGTAACACTTGGAAAAAGATTCAGATAGTATCTTGATCACTGGTCGCAGCTTGTACAGTTTGTCATAACCTGGGTGTCCTTTTTCTGGATGCAATGTGTTATCATTCAGATGAATGTTCCTCAGTAACCATCCAAACCGATTTACTGCCATCAGAGATGCAATATAACGATCATGAAGTTCTGGGGCACTAGACCAGTAGTCTCTGTATGCTGGCATACGCTTTATACCCATCAAAATGTTGATTCCCAGGAAAGTTCGTATTTCATTGTCAGTTGTTGGAGTGAAAGACTTGCCAGATTGCGTCGCATATAAATTTGTTTGGAAAACGATTAGCTGAACTAGCTCTTTTGGAAATATTTTTTCGAATATATCGATAGGTTCTGGATCATCAATGTCCCTAATAAAAGCACTTGGTCCTGATTCACTGTCGAACTGCATTCCTGAGGTAGCATTGAATTGTTGTCCCCAAGTTGGCGCTGTGTCAGCAGCGCGTTTTGGCGGAGTGGACTCACTTTCTTCCTCGCTCTCTGAAACTTCGCCTTCAGACGACACAATAGCCTCCGCAACAATGCTTGCTTCATAATCAGATTCGTCATCTGTGGTGTCAACAGTGGAATCCTCGTCTGATGGAATTTCACACAATAATCGTTCGATTTCTTCATCTCGTAAGCCTCTTCTTGACATTTTCATTTTCAAACAACAGCCTGAATCCAAGTAAAGAATACGTAAGCAAAACAAAATGGAGAAAGAGCTAAAATAAGTCACAACACAATTAAAAACTAAACTTTGTAGCGGAGGATTTCGAATTTTATACTAGGAAACGAAATGCAATAGAATACTGCTACATGCACGGTGGTACAAATAATATACCACCAAAATAAATTGTATATAAATAACGGAAGATTGTGCATATGAATGTATACATGGGTTCATACCGTAGCTGTGACGTCCAAGATATGGAAAAAACACAGGCGCAACAAGAAATTCGTTATAAACCACTATTCACACGCAAAAACCATGCACAACTCAGCACGCAGCTTTCACAGTTGTAATCTATGCAATTCTTGGCGGGAACTGATTCCTTATAGGCAGTGAGTGCCATCTGTCTGATAAGTAGAGAACTAGGTGAGCATATTAGAGTGGTGGTCGTGCAGTTAAACCACTGTGCAAAGAGCCAAGAAAATTTTCAAAAGGTGGTATACTATGTATACCACCGTGCTCCAAAGAGTTAACTCACACTCCATCACACTTATGTCCACTCATCATGGTTTCCCCCTCCCATACATAAAATAAGAAAACCCCTCCATCGCCAGTCCCCCTCTACTCTTATACAGTACATAAATACGCAAAAACACAATTAAATAGAACTACACACATACAGTAATGTAATTAAAAAATGTTGTAGGTAAAAGACAAAGTAGTGGGAAGGTTATGTTGGCAACATTACATTCACAAACCACAACACATATTTGAAGTAAAAAAGCAAACAGAATACAGTGGTGTGCATAAAAGTGTATTATGAAAAACATAAGAAATGCATAGTGTTGCATAACATCTAAAAATTAGACCAAAATCGTCAGTGTCTAACGCAGAAAAACAGTTATGTGCTAGTAGACGGCATTTCCCGATGTAAGAGAGAAATCAGCCGACAATCACAACGAGTACAAATAAATTTACCCTTAACGAACTGTTTACGATCTAAAAGCAAATCTAAATGTAAATAACTTAATTATAGACCAATGGTGATGCTTTACCTCAACAAAACGAAACGCGTCTGGTGAAAAAAATAATGCATTTTTGTAGCTGTTTTTGTGAGATGTTGATACAGGCATGCATACTTTATGAAATGCCTTTTCAAAGTTCAATTTAAACAATGTGGAGAATTTCTTATATACTTCATCCCAGCTTTGATTTGCTAGTTCTTTTGAAAAATCTCTTATTTAGATTTCTGATAGATGTCGTTTGTAGGTTTATAGTTTAGGGAATGATTCGATGCCTTATTTTACTGTTGTTTTTTGACAGAGATGGTCTGATAATCCGAGATCTTTTACAGCTACAACACATTTTTCCCTGCCCGTATTTCCAGCCACATGGTCAATTACTGATGCAGTCATTGCAGTAATATTGGTTGCACTATTGACCAATAGAAACATGCCAAAACTCTGAAGAATATTTATGAAGGTGCTGCTCGATTCATTTATGATATTAGTGTTGATCTTAATGTCCCCATACAGAATTATGTTGACCTTTGTACTTGAGACTTTATCTAGAACTTCTGTTAATTTATTGAAAAAAGTGAGATAAATACACACATAAAGTGATTAATTTCTTGATGATATCAAGCCCTGTTAATTCAGTAGCTCATATTTCAAAGTGCTTGTCTTCACTTACTGTGCTGAGGTCATGTCTTGATTTGAACTGTATTCCTTTTCTGACATAAAAACATGATCCTCCACCCCTTGAAGCAGTTCTGCAGTAAGAGTTCGCCCTTTCATACAATGATAATACTACATGTTGGATTTCTGTGTATTTACACCAGTGCTCAGTAACACAAACTACTGTGCAGTTCAAAGGTTGGATCTCAACTTCTAATAGTTGTATTTTATTTTCCACCGATTTTATGTTTTGATGGAGGATTGTTAAGTCTATGAAATGCCCCGTGTTACTCTTTCCAATGGTTTGTTTTTCTTTGTAACGTCTGATATGTGTGATATTTGAAGTGTTAAAATGTGTCTTGTGAGTGACTGTTTAAGTATTTTTTAAACTGCTGGAGATACTCTTTAGGCAAGGATTTATCCTAAGAAAGACGTACTTTTCCTACCCATGACAGCAGGTTTTTGACCATGTGTGTCCCGAGATCCACCCCCTATACTTTCATGAATCAGCTGGACTAATCTTCCCTTCCCCGTCCTATTTGGGTGTAGGCCATGCCTATAGTCTGGGAGACGAGTCTTTGGTATTGACAGCTCGGTAGCGTCTTTCCGTTGCCTAGCGACCGCAGGCAGGCAGCTAATGACGGCATGACTTTGAGCGGGTAGCAAAGGCCACGTTGCCGCTCTGACACCCGGTCGCGCGCGCTTATGAAACTTACCAGTGTCTCGCGTGCAGGTGGTGCGGTCGTTCGTCGTTTGTCTGAAGTTGAATTCGCAGTTTATTTCGTTTTTGTTGTTTTTAGTGTTTCTTTGTTTATGTTTCGTTGTAAACAATGTCTAGTGCGGCAGGTAGTACCAGCCCAACACAAGAAGTGAAACGGAGGAAGAAAAGTGTGCTACACACCCAGGGCCGTGAATTCGTGTGCTCTGTGAGGGATTACTTTGAGAAAGAAAAGGACAAAGGTGAGCCCTTTATTCCTGTTGTTCAGGTTGTGAAGAGAACTGCAGCAGCATTGAAAATAAGTAAGAACACTGTTGTAAAGATAGGGAAAGAACAGTATAGTGTAGATTGTGACGAGAGTGGCACAACAAAGCTGCACACACCAGGAAAGAAGCGACCGAGAAATAAGCAGGTGACAGCTTTGGACGATTTTCAGAAAGACGCTATTCGTCGTCATATATACAGCTATTATAAGAGAAGGGGAACATCCCACTCTATCTAAATTACAGGTGTCGCTTCAGAAAGACGATCTTTTTAAAGGCAGCAAATTTTCATTGCGTACAGTGTTGAAAGACATAGGCTTCAGCTATTCACTGTTTAACGGACGCAAAATATTAATGGAAAGGACAGATGTAGTTGCATGGCGGTGCAGATTTCTGCGCAGGATCGTGGGTGTGGAATTCGAAAGTATAGTGTGGTTAGATGAAACTTGGGTCAATGCCAGCCATTCTTTACGTAGAGGTTGGAATGATGGAACGCCCGAGGGGACAATGGCAGTGCCTGTTGGCAAAGGAGGGCGTATTATTGTCTTACATGCAGGAACATCGAAAGGTTTTGTGCCAAACTGCTTGAAAATGTTTCGGTCAAAAAATACGGGAGATTACCATGAAGATATGAACAGTGTAGTATTTCAAGAATGGTTCGAGACATCGCTTATGACGAATCTGACATCAGTGATTGTTATGGACAATGTGCCTTATCATTCCGTTGTTCACGATAAGACACCAACCTTGGCAACAAAAAAAGACGATATCATTCAGTGGTTGAAACGGCGAAAAGTAGATTTCAGAGAAGATTTAAGGAAGGCGGAACTGCTCGAAATTGTGGCACAAAAGAAACCCCAATTTCCAACATATGTAATTGACGAGATTGCTAAAAGGCACGGGCATGAAATCGTTCGGCTTCCTCCATATCACTGTCACTTCAATGCAATTGAAGGAGTGTGGGCGCAGATAAAAAATTACATTGCTGCAAACAATAAAAAATTCACGATCTCTGAAGTGGAAACTCTCCTTCCAGCAGCTATCAATAAAGTGACAAGCGAGACGTGGGCTAAAATTGTAAACAGCACTGCACGTGCCATCAGAGAGGCGGCCAAAACCGAAGGGATTGTGGAAGAATGCATCGAAAATTTAATTATACATCTGGGAGAGAGCAGTGATAGTTCGAGTAGTGCTGAGGAAGGCAATGTCAAATCAGATTCTGACAGTGATGTGAGTGGTGTTTTTCCATTACAGTAACTACAACGTATTCAGGATTGTAAGGAGGGAGTTTGCTATCGATCTACAACCAGATCATCATATTGTGAGTACTTTCTTCAGATTATAACTCTTAATACACTGACCAATTATTCTGTAGCTTGTAGTAGAACAAATTAATAATGCTAATACTTAACAATGGGAACCAAAACTGCTAATGTTCAACAACTTGCGAAAATAGTTTTCATTTCAGTTGTGAAGTTTAACAAATAACTTATTATGTTTCAGCATCTTAGATACTTGTACTAAATAGCTCTTATCAGTTTTCGAGTTAATATATTTCAAGCATCAACTTTAAATAAATTCACGCGTACCAATACGACTTGTATTTTGTCTGGCTTTTATTTCTGCTGCTAGAGAATACGTGCAGCAGACAGGGCGCCGCGTGCTGTGAGCCACGTTCGGCAACAGCGCCGTCTGCCCGCCGGAACTGTCACTACCGATCACTCGTCTCACGGACTATAGTGAAACCCCATCTGTTGATAGTCCCGACGGGCACAAGAGAAACATGAGCAAAGTTGGCTGTCCACAGAGCCATCCCTAACACCACATTGATTCGCCTCACAGCTCCATCAAGGTGTGGTCGATGATGACGCCGGAACAGCTCAACAAATTGTACGTTGGTGCCATGAGTCAGGGAAGCAATCTTGTCCATGTCACCACCTATGTCATATGCACCATCCCTGTCCAAACTGTTTCCAGCCCCATCCACTATCACTGCATGGTCCTCTTTTGTAAAGTCCTTACATAATGACCCTAAGTCCTCTATTAGATGATGTAGCCCTGCATTTGGCTTGAAAACACTGGTGACCTGGTACATGGCCCCAAAACTTTCCTTTGACTGCAGGCCTACACCTCGCCCATGGCTACTACCTAGCAGCAGGACGTCCTTCTTCCTAACACTTTTGTACATTCCTAAGCTTCTTGGCCTCGGTTGAAATGTGCTGCACATTTCCTGCTCTTCTTTTTACCTGAGGCTCTTCTCCACTTAACACTGGCAGTGGTAGACACCTGTTTTACGTGTTCATAAAACTGTCAGATCGCGTTCTCTTTCTTCCTATCCTCCTACCAGTTGCCAGTTCCCAAACACCCTCCTCCCTCCTATCTTCCTTGATCCTTATCTGTTCCTTCCTTGCTTCCTCCAACTGTGCCTGAGGGGCACAGATTTTCCTTTCCTGTTCCCCAATCAAAATGTGCCTACTGCATACTCGGCAGTTCCAGGAGAGAGCCTCTTCTGTTCTCCAAACATTCTCCCCATTACATCCCCCCCCCCCCTCCAGTGCAAATATTTCCTACAAGATTGGCAAAATCCCTCTACTCACAACCCTATCAGAGATACCACATTTCTCACTCATGGTAAGTTTCGAAAGAATGATTAAGTTTAAAGAGTGTTTTAAATTTGTCAAGGACACGAGACCATTTGAGGTCATGTATACTCAACTTGAATAAGTCAAGGGACTCACATGAAGACACAAAAAATTACAAAAGGCTCACGATTGGTGCGTTGTGCCACAGCCCTGGGAAAGAACGTAACTACATTCATAGCTCTGTTATAGCGTAAGAGCTAGTATTAATTTAATTTCCCTGCAAGTTTAGCTTCAAAAACTAACGATATTTCCTAAAATCTACAGAACCACAGTAATCAAATGAAATTATATTGTTCCAGAGACTTTCTCTGATCTCAAGTATTTGAAATACTGAAGAGACAAACGAAATTTTTTTTTAGATTTTTTGCTTTATAATGAGTCTGATTGAGCTTCATGGCGAAGTTATGGTTACGAGTTACATAACACACTAAACTAGGGGATAATGTGGTGGCAATGGGGTACTCAATTTGTCTTCATGGAGGTGAGCCACACGCATACTGTAAAAACTGTGTGTGGAGCACTGCCACTATAATTCCCGGTCAATACACTTCAGAATGTTCAAATGTGTGTGAAATCGTATGTGACTTAACTGCTAAGGTCATCAGTCCCTAAGCTTACACACTGCTTAACCTAAATTATCCTAAGGACAAACACTCACACCTAAGCCCGAGGGAGGACTCGAACCTCCGCCAGAACCAGCCGTACAGTCCATGACTGCAGCGCCTGAGACCGCTCGGCCAACACACGTAAAACTATTGACCGACAGAGTCAATTACGCTCAAAGCTAAAGTGTGACTTGGTTAACATCGCTCCGCTCAACACACTTAAAATAATTGACCGACAGAGGTCAATATGTACTTAAAGAATTAGTCTAAACTGTGGGGGAATGACGGGAAAATGGTTAAATTATGATGTGATTTTGCGAACAACGCTTCAAAGGACAACTTTAAACATCATGGAGTAATATCAATTCAAACTGATCCGGCTAGTCTGGACCAAAACGTTGTATCCAGTAGATTGTGGCAAGGAGACGTTACCCTCCCGTGGTACTTATAGAGATATGACTGCCATTAATCATGTTAATGAAAGTTGTATATGACTAGGTGATGGCATCACTGCCATCATATACACATAATACTGACCACAATCGGTCATACTGAAGGATTATGTGGTAGCACCTGTATTCTATAATGGGGTATTAGTGACCTGGCGATCGTCATTACAGTTACTACACGTACATGCTACTGATCGACGAAGTTATTATCCATTACACGCCCTTTTCCTCAGCTGTACCTTTCTTTTATTTCACTTTACTAGTCAATTCAAGGTCGCGAGTTATGTTCGCGTCTTGTCCCAACAAGTACCCATCACACAGTTTATGCGCAGGCGCACGGTATTGTGTCCGCCTAGGCGGACCTCATGACGCTACGGTTAGTTTCAGTACATCACTCGTGGCTGCCGCATCGCGGTGCGAAGTGGAACCGAGGCAGTTTCAGACAAGTTTTTACAGTCTGACGATAATTTTTGGATTTGTAGTTTTAACTTGACGATGTCCACTATCGACAAACGGTAGTTACTTTTATTCTGAAGAAGGTTGGGCTATCCCGACTGAAACCTAGGTAAATCTAGCTGAACTTTGCAACTGAGGCTGTTCGATTTTAAAATTAAAATTAATATTTATACAGTTGCTGATAACGCTGCGTATTCTAAATACCGTGTAGTTCGAGACAGCTGATTTTTAAAGGTACTTTGGTTGTTTGTTGAACCCCTTCCTCCATAAGTGCAGGAGCTTTGTTGATATGCGGCTTTTCTCGGAGATATGTAAATTTTTACTGACGAGATTTTCATGCGAAAATGATGGAATAAAAATAGAGGTGTCACTATATTTTGTGTGCAATCCAACATCTATGAAAACAGCGCATAATGCAAGTAAAGCGATGGAAAAATAATTTTTATAATTATAGTAAAGTTACGAGAAACACATATTCCACGTCCATCTCTGTCTGCTGATCGGTCACGACTGACCGTCAGCTGGCTGACTAAATTGGTTGCTTAGCATTGCGATGCCTAGTGTGTTACAACCCAAACTGCTGAGACCGTGCAACTACAAGCACTTTTTGTGCTTCATTTGTTACGCTGTAAATCAAGATAAGCTGTGCTCAGATAGAAGGATGGTTTCAGGACTATAGCGCTTTACTAAGCGTGGTGATGTGCCCTCGACTTCCTCCCACCTTCGAACAGAAACAGCCAGTTCGAGGCGGATTCACATCAAAATGTGTCTAAACGTCAGTGCGATTTTAGCAGCTGAGTGCAAGTGAGCACTAATTCATAAGCTGTTATATATAGTTCCACAGATGACACAATGTCCTTCAGTGACATTCGATATTCGGTTATCACTTTAATTTTCAGTTTACTGTGGTAACACTTTGCGAATCTTAGGTGTACGGCACGCACCTTCTCCATAGAAAACATGGAAAATCGCCAGCTAAAAGGAAATTATAATTCCAAATGCATTTGAACGCTTGCCGGGCCCATTAGTGCTGCTACGTTGTGTCGAAGCTACGTCAGTAGAGTCTGTTGGCCGTCACTCAGTAAGTGAGCGCCGCGTGATAGCGAGTGAGCGAACTGCCAGCCGCGTGTCTCCGCTTCCGCGTGCGTAGCGAGTTATGTAGACGAGCGCTGCTCACGCGGATTCGCTACGCGGCGGCAATGCTCTGGCGTGGCACGTTTCTTCATTTAACACGAATGTTTGTTACTGAATGACTGCAATGCTCGCACGGTTTCACATGCAGGTTGCCTATCTAATAAGTTTTAAGGGAAACAAAAATTTGATTTTCAGTATTTCATATAACTCCTGACAGCATTAAAAATTTTAGGTTTTTTCCGTAATCTGCTCATAAACAGGCATGATCTTACATTAAATGTTTGACACGATAAGTCAAATACTGACATTAGAATCTGTATATATGACTTGAGGCTGCTCAAATTATCCTGGCTACTTTCCTGCAAAATTACAGAACTAGAGCACTTACCGGCTCCAACAAACTCTGCACACAATGACGCGAAAAAATCTCGATACCAATAAATAGTCAACATATAGTAATGAAATTAAGGGAGTATATTTGTTTAGAAAACGTATTTAAGTGACTAACGTCGCAAGATCACAGGATAATGTAAGTGCATTAAAATCCATTGCAGATGTGAGTGCTGGAACATTAACAGCTGGTGTAACTACCAGAATATTGAATTAAAGCATCAACACGTGCATGCCTTGTGTTGTACAGGTGCCGGATGTCAGTTTGTGATGTGGAGTTCGATGACTGTTGCACTTGGCCGCTCTGTAAAGGGATGGTTGGTGCTGGCTGTGAATGACGTCAGAAGGTGTCCGACTGAAAACAGATCTGGTGATCGAGCAGGCCAAGGTAACATGCTGACACTCTGTAGAGCATTTTGGGTTACAACAGCGGTATGAGGGCGAGCGTTATCCTGTTAGAAAACACCTCCTGGAATGCTGTTCATGACTGCCAACTCAACAAGTCGAATCGCCAGACTGACGTACAAAAAATGGCTCTGAGCACTATGGGACTCAACTGCTGAGGTCATTAGTCCCCTAGAACTTAGAACTAGTTAAACCTAACTAACCTAAGGACATCACACACATCTATGCCCGAGGCAGGATTCGAACCTGCGACCGTAGCGGTCTCGCGGTTCCAGACTGCAGCGCCAGAACCGCGCGGCCACTTCGGCCGGCACTGACGTACAAATTTGCATTCAGGGTGTGTGAGATAACCACGAGAGTAGGGTACTGTCGTATGATATCGCACCCTGCAAGCCGTCATGTGGAAGTCCAGTGTGTCTAGGCCGCAGACACGTTGGCTGTAACCGCTCACCTGGCCTCCTTCCAACCAACACACGGCCATCACTGACACCGAGGCAGAGCCGGCTTCCATCGGACAACACACCAGACCTCCACCCTGCACTCCAGTGTGCTCTCGCATGACGCCACTGAAGTCGCAAACGGCGGTGGTTTGGGTTCAACGAAACGCACGCTACAGGGCGTCTGGCTCGGAGCTGTTCTTGAAGTAACCGAATTGTGTTAGTTCATTGTGTCACTGTAATTCTATCTGCTGCTCGAATTACTACTGCAGACGGAGTATGATTCGACACAATCATACGTCGAATGCGACGGTCCTTACTCTCGGAATTGCCACGTGGTCGTCCGGAGTTCCGTCGTTTTGCGAACGCACCTTCCCGTGACTACCGCAGCTAGCAGCCATGTAATCGAGCTCGCCATAGCCCTATTGCAAGACCTTGTTCAGCCTCAGTGAGCTGTTGACAACAGCGTCTTCGTCGCCTGAAAGGCGTTCTCGACTAACACCAACTCAGTACGTCCAGCCTCAAAGGCAACCAACCCTCACGACCGTTACAGCGTGTATTTAAAGACAACCTGATTTGCACTGGCCTGAAATTTGAATAGATATCATCTCTCAGACGTAGAAACACGCTTCCCAATTTCAATTTACCTCGCACAACTGCTTCTTGGTACTGGACTTTTTTTCCGTCACTGTATAATTTCAGTCCTTTCGAAACTACTTCTCTTTGAGATCCATCACCAAATACTGAAAGGGAAACAGCTTATCGTTTGCTACATTTTCACTGTTGCATCGCTAAAACTTCAGTGTCACGGATGACGTTTCAATTTTTTACGTCTTTACTACCAACTCTATCCGCAACGCATTTTCCAGAAACCATCCGCACATACCAATCATGTAACTGCAAAATTGTATCACGCAGCTCGGTACGCCATAAACTTTTATAAATGAAAGTTGGATTGATTAAAGAATCGGGCCGAGGAACTTCACTGGTATAGACTAAAACGATTATTGACTCTCTCGGGCGACGAGCTGACTTGATTCAAACAACTTTTCTGAAAGGAACAAATAAACTAGAAGTAGTGCAAATGAGGCTAATATTTTCAATTTACTCGTTATCGCCAATTATTCTGTCATTTTTAATCGGAACGCCCGACCTATATATAACTGTAAGCGCACCAGCCTTTATTCCTCAGAAAAGATTTTAAAAAATTAAAAGGCAAATAAATGGGCTACGTCTTCACGCAAGTATACTAAGCAATCATCAGTTTCTCTCGGTAATTCTGTGCAAACCCACATCCTTTCGTCATATAGAGCTCACAAGCTGGTTGCACTGTGCTCTTAAATCCCTTGCAGAATCTCTACAACTTCAGTCATTTGGAATCATACGTTCTTTACTGCACCTTTATACACTCTTTCCGCAAATTTCGCTGTCTGTTCATACGCTCATTGCCACACATTTGTTGGCCAGAGAAACTCAAGCCACTACTCTCTGCCTACACACTGTCCGTTCCTTCGGTTTCACGCAGACATTATTCTCTCTGGACACAATAGCCAGACAACAGAAACTATACGTGTACCACACTTACATACATACGTAATTCAACTAACGTAGATAATCTTAACTAAAGGAATATAGAGAAAAAGCAAATACACACATCAAAAAAAGTTTTGCGTCAGCCCGGCTCCCAGAACACCTGAAGATAGACGTTGACTGTGGATATTGTATTACAGACATTGTCCCTTTGAATGTTCATAGATGTCACTAAACCAACCCAAAGATGTAAACAACCATGCATGAGCAGCTCCTATTAGACGGAGGGGGTCCGACAGCCGATCAGTTCCAGTCATTCCGCCAGGAAGGAGGTGCACGGCTCGTGTTGTCTGTAGTTTAACCAATACCGCGGTTCGATCGCGTCCGCATTGTTACTTTGTGCCAGGAAGGGCTCTCAACAAGGGAAGTGTCCAAGTGTCTCAGCGTGAACCAAAGCGATGTTGTCAGGACACGGCGGAGATACATAGAGACAGGAACTGCCGATGACAAACCTCGCTCAGGCCGCCCAAGGGCTACTACTGCAATGGATGACCGCTACTTACGGATTATGACTCGAAGCAAACCTGACAAGAACGCCATCATGCAGCGCGGTGCTGATGGGCCTAACAACATACTGAAAGGATCGCTCAGGATTGGCATGACGTTCTCTTCACCGATGAGTGTCGCATATGCCTTCAACCATACAATCGTCGAAGACGTGTTTGGAGGCAACCCGGTCAGACTGAACGCCTCAGACACACTGTCCAGCGAGTGCAGCAAGGTGGAGATCCCGTGCTGTTTTCGGGTGGCATTATGTGGGGCCGATGTACGCCGCTTGTGGTCATGGAATGCGCCGTAATGACTGTACGATACGTGAATGCCATCCTCCGACCGATAGCGCAACCATATCGGCAGCATATTGGCGAGGCATTCGTCTTTATGGAAGACAATTCGCTCTTCCATCCTGCACATCCTTCACGATAGCGACGTCGCTCGACTAAAGTGGCCAGCATGTTCTCCAGACATGAACCCTATCGAACGTGCCTGGGATAGATTGAAAAGCGGTGTTTATGGACGACGTGACCCACCAATGTGTGTATACGCACGAGGGTTATTCCATCACAGCAATCTATAACATACGAGAAATGTTCAATAAGTAATTGAACACATTTTTTTTGTTAAAGAGGGTTGGTTTTTTCAGATTCCAATGAACAATATTAATTCCTCACCCCTTTGGCTGCAGAACAGTGTTTTCTCAACATAATCTCCGTTTAATTCGACAGCCTTATGCAACCTCACTGTGAACGTCGCTCTACTGGTCGACGGTGCAACTAAGGTCTTGCTGCAGCAGTAACCTCCCCACCGTCGACATACTGATTTGCGCGAAGTGCGTCCCTCATTAGCACAAACAGATGGGAGTCAGATGGGGCGAGATTCGGGCTGTAGGGATCAACCCAGCGTGCACACAGCTTTGAGTACCCAAAGTGGTGGACGAGTGTGTCATCACTACCAACAGAGACATCCAGTTGAGCAGCGAGATCTTTAATTGCCGTCCGTCGATTACATCGGACGAGAGTGTACACAAGTCCCAACATTGTAAGATTGCAGGAGGCTGGCCGGCACTTCGGTTCAAATGGCTCTGAGCACTATGGGACTTCTGAGGTCATCAGTCCCCTAGAGCTTAGAACTACTTAAACCTAACTAACCTAAGGACATCACACACATCCATGCCCGAGGCAGGACTCGAACCTGCGACCGTAGCGGTCCCGCGGTTCCAGACTGTAGCGCCTAGAACTGCTCGGCCACCTCGGCCGGCGGCACTTGGGAGATCGACCTTGCTGCGATGATGGCAGACGCCTCGCCCAAAGACTCGCCGTGCTTTTGTTCACTGCCAGGTTGCTATAGACACACTGTAAGCGCCTATGGATATCTGCGATGCTCTGGTTTCCCGCCAAAGGAAAGCCAACGACAACTCTCTGCTTCGATCGCATCTGTGTCAGTGAAGCCATTTCGAAGACTACATATAGGGTCGCCATCTATGAGAACTTCATGGAACTGTAGAGGCTGAAGGGGAATATTTCACGATGACTTACAACACATTCAGCATTTTTTTGTCTGTATTGGCCGAGAAAGAAGTGCAGCTTTACTTAGCGAATGCCCCTCGCACTAAAGGAAATGTATTTAATGTGAAATAAATGATAGAAAAAGAATAGCAACAACAAGAAGGAGTTACGCGAAATGAACCCAAGTTTTTGGACGTGTTTCTAATGTGAGAGATAATGCCTATTCAGATTTCGCAGCACTCGTTGCGCCACATGAGATTGCAAAGCAGGTTTGCTTTAAATACAGGCTGCAACTGTTGTGGCTGTTAGTTAGCTTTGAGACTGCACTTGCTGAGTTGCGCAGTTGCAGCAGTAATTCGCAGACAATGACTCAACGAACTCTTAAAAATTGGTCAGTTGAAGGACAGCTCCGGTGCCAGACGCCCTGTAGCGTGAATTCGACTGATCACCAGCACCACCGCCATCTTCAACTTCAGTGGCGTCAAGCGAGAGCTGATTTGAGTGCGGGGTGGAGATCATTGGCGTTTTCCGGTGTAAGCTATTTCTGCCTCGGTGGTAGTGATGGCTGTGTGCTGGTTTAAAAGAGGCCAGGTGGGCGCCTGCAACCCTACAGTCTGTAGACCCTGGACCTGCACCTGGTAACATGGTCAGGGCTGCAGTTTCATATGACAGCAAGGGCTCTTTCGTGGTTATCCCACGCGACCTGAGTGCACAATTCTACAGCAGTTTGGTCATTCGATGTGTTGGGCTGCTACACTACTGGCCATTAAACTTAATACACCACGAAGATGACGTGCTACTGACGTGAAATTTAACCGTCAGGAAGAAGATGCTGTGATATGCAAATGATTAGCTTTTCTGAGCATTCACAAAAAGTTGGCGCCGGTGGCGACACCTACAACGTGCTGACATGAGGAAAGTTTCCAACCGATTTCTCATACACAAACAGCAGTTGACCGGCGTTGCCTGGAGAAACGTTGTGATGCCTTGTGTAAGGACGAGTAATGCGTACCATCACGTGTCCGACTTTGATGAAGGTCGGATTGTAGCCCATCGCGATTGTGGTTTATCGTATCGCGACATTGCTGCTTCCGTTGGTCGAGATCCAATGACTGTTAGAAGAATATGGAATCGGTGGGTTCAGGAGGGTAATACGGAACGACCTCGTATCACTAGCAGTCGAGATGACAGGTATCTTATCCGCATGGCTGTAACGGATCGTGCAGCCACGTCTCGATTCCTGAGTCAACAGATGAGGAGGACGTTTGCAAGACAACAACCATCTGCACGAACAGTTCGACGACGTTTACAGCAGCATGGACGATCAGCTCGGAGACCATGGCTGCGGTTACAATTTACGCTGCATCACACACAGGAGCACCTGCGGTGGTGTACTCGACGATGAACCTGAGTGCACGAATGGCAAAACGTCATTTTTTCGGTTGAATCCAGGTTCTGTTTACAGCATCATGATGGTCGCATCCGTGTTTGGCGACATCGGGGTGAACGCACATTGGAAGCGTGTATTCGTCATCGCCATACTGGCGTATCACCTCGCGTGATGGTATGCGGTGCCATTGGTTACACGTCTCGGTCACCTCTTGTTCGCATTGATGGCACTTTGAACAGTGGACGTTACATTTCAGATGTGTTTCGACCCGTTGCTCTAACCTTCATTCGATCCCAGCGAAACCCTACATTTCAGCAGGATAATGCACGACCGCATATTGCAGGTCCTGTACGGGCCTTTCTCGATACAGAAAATGTTCGACTGCTGCCCTGGCTAGCACATTCTCCAGATCTCTCACCAATTGAAAACGTCTGGTCAATGGTGGCCGAGCAACTGGCTCGTCACAATACGCCAGGCACTACTCTTGATGAACTGTGGTATCGTGTTGAAGCTGCATGGGCAGCTGTACCTGTACACGCCATCCAAGCTGTTTGTCTCAATGCCCAGGCGTATCAAGGCCGTTATTACGGCCAGAGGTGATTGTTCTGGGTATTGATTTCTCAGGATCTATGCACCCAAATTGCGTGAAAATGTAATCACAACTCAGTTCTAGTATAATATATTTGTCCAATTAATACCCGTTTATCATCTGCATTTCTTCTTGGTGTAGCAATTTTAATGGCCAGTAGTGTATTTATGAACAGCGTTCCAGCGGGTTCAAATGGCTCTGAGGACTATGGGACTTAACATCTGAAGTCATCAGTCCCCTAGAACTTAGAACTACTTACACCTAACTAACCTAATGACATCACACACATCCATACCCGAGGCAGGATTCGAACCTGCGACCGTTGCGGTCACGCGGTTCCAGACTCAAGTGCCTAGAACCGCATGGCCACATCGGCCGGCAAAATCACTATTAGTTCATAAAGACGAGGCTGTGGCGCTTAATTCTGTCAGTGACATAAACTTCCAAAAATACGTCTGTCACTGAGTTTAAAAAAATCTAAGAGTACCATCTAGTGGTACTTTGTTGTACTAACAAACTAACAGCACCGTCTATTGTTTCTTTGGTGTCCCACGCCATGGTTATTAAGCATCCCAAGTATTAAGGTGAGCAGGCGACATGTGCATAAAACATCAAATTACGTTACCTTTCTTTTATGTGTTTTGATTTTTGATGAAATAAACCGTGTACGTTGCGCACAGCTGCGATCAACTTGCCCGTGAAAACCCTATGAAAATTTATCTGGCAGTTTTGGAGATCAGCGTGTTCAGACACAAGAGGTTTCGATAAAATTTTTAATTAAGATGTCTTTCTTTTTCGTGATCCGATTTTGGTGAAATAAAGCCTATACCATGCCCCAAGTTACGCTCGAGTGACCCGTTAAAGCCTCGTCGAAATTCGTGTAGTAGTTGCACTGTCGTAAACGCTACTGCCCCACAGTTGGTAATGGACTGGTAAGTTTCTGCCAGACGCACGTGCCTTGGCAGAGTCAGTGGTGCGCGCCCGCCGAGCCACGCTCGCGCCCTCCTCATGCGCCAGGGTACGGGCTGGCTGGCGGCAGCCTCTCGGCCCCTCTCACTCTCGGAGCCACTCCGCTACGTGATGCTACGCAGGTGACACTCAGTCGCGCCTCCAGCTCCATCGTTCGTCCTTACTTCAGAGACCCTCATCATTGTTGACATTGCGATAACTGAACTCTGTTTCTTGCTGCTTTATTTAGAACGAGTCTTCGTACCCTCGGAGAAATACAAGTAAATCCTGTTCGTTCTGCTAGCTTGCTAGCTAATCATTTCTGTCGCCCTGCTCTGTAGCCCACCTCTCCCTACCGTGTACGATGTCATACACACCAGTAGTCCTGTAGATTATCGTATTCCAACGGACAGATACGACGGTTTTACAGTTTTATTATTAGTTCAGAAGTATGGTCAGTGTCTATTCTGAAGTGCTACGCAGCTATCACAGTACAGCCGGCCGGAGTGGCCGTGCGGTTCTAGGCGCTACAGTCTGGAACCGCGTGACCGCTACGGTCGCAGGTTCGAATCCTGCCTCGGGCATGGATGTGTGTGATGTCCTTAGGTTAGTTAGGTTTAAGTAGTTCTAAGTTCTAGGGGACTGATGACCACAGATGTTAAGTCCCATAGTGCTCAGAGCCATTTGAACCATTTTTTTTTTTATCACAGTACAAAACCATACTTAATTTAAAGCGATTCGTGTTCTATTTTACATTAATATAACGAAAACAGTACTTAGCTATGTGTTATTTTTTTCTCTTTTTATTTTCCTTGTTTTCAAAAATTACTATTACTCTCATCATTCATTAACAAGCATTTTCCCATTGTGTGTATTCATATGCTATTCTTCGTTTACAAAGTATTTTTATCTCTCGTTTGTTGAAGATGTGGCTGTGATGGTGTAGCAGATAGAGGACTAGACTCTGACCATAGAGGTCCCAGGTTCATTTCCAGATAGGAGCGCTCGTTTTTCCTTGCTCCAGACCCTCGAGGGCGGGCGCAAGTCCACTCAGACTGGTGTCATCTGAGCATTAGGGTCCTTTCTTGTGCATAAAAGGTGACCTGTTGCTGGGTTTGTCACCCGCCCCTTCCAAATGTTGCAGTGAAGGAATAGCACAGTCGTGGGCTTGTGTCCCAGACCTCTTTTTGTTGAAAATGCTGTGTATCGCAAAGGGGAAATCAAACAACTGGTGGTTAAGAGAAAGATCTGTGAATACATATAAATCACTGTAGTGGATGACAACACACTGTGTTGCCAGGCAAGTAATACAGAGTGTGTCAGTTGCCCCAACCTATGGGTTTCATGCAATCCACAATGTCTTTAAATACTGTGTGGAATTTTTAATATTCTCTTGTTCTCTACGCACAAGCTATTAGACCTACATCAAAAATGAATGGAACTTTTTTATAGAAGAGTTAATGCTTTTTACTGGGATACGTTTTCCCTAGAGGCCATAGTCTTCGAATTATTCAAGAAAAACGAACAAAAATTACTTCCAACGCGTTTTTCGTAAATAACTAGAAAACTACGATCGCCAGTGAAAACGTACACCAGTACGAAATTTAATTACATTTCTACAAAATTGTCCTGTCCATTTCTTCCATGAGACTAACAGGATGCGTGTAACGAACGAGAGAATACGAAAATCTTGCATGTAGTTTTGAAGGTGTTGAAGGTTGCATAAAGCCCACAGTTAGTGGCAGCTGAATCAGCCAGTATTATTCTATCATATTACTTTTCACTAGTGACATTTAGACATTCTCCTGTGGTTATAACATGTCTTTCTCCATTCAGCAGTATTTTTACCCTTTCATTTTCACCTGGAGACATTACTTCCGCTTTTACTGATTTGGGTTTCATTCTATAACACTTTGCTTTAGCTTCAACGGCATTCACTTCATTCTGTAATTCTTCGTTATCTGTTGCTAGAAGGACATTATCGTCCACTAACCTCAAAGACCACATTCTTCTTCGTGCAGTTCTTACCCCTCTGTTATGTAGTGAACAGTGGGCAGACACATTTTGTAGGTAAGGCTGAAAATGGTAGGAGAAAGGCAGCAGCGTTATCTCACGCATTTTCCTAGATTCGTCCAGTTGATATTTTGTTATTTCACTTTCACTGACACTTCTTGATTTCAACATAACGAGTTTATAAGTAGTCTGGTTTTCCAGTCCACTCTGGTTTCCTTCATTACATTTGCATATTTATCACGGGAGATGTCTTTTCCAGGTCCATAAAACGCATACATTGCTGAGCCAAAACATTACGACAACCTACTTAGTACCTTGTTTGTCCGTTTTTGGAAAGAATACATCACTGATTCCGCGTATCACGGATCCGACAATTTGATGGTAGATTTGTGGAGGTACGTGGCATTAGATATCTACGTGCAGATCATGTAGTTTGGGTAAATAGTGGGCCGCTGATTTGTGTACGCTGTAATGATGCCCGATAGCAACCCAGATGGGTTGCATAGGTTTTGAAATCAAGTGAATTTGATCGCCAAGACATCAACGTGAGTTCAAGATAGTGCTTTTCAAACCACTGTAGCGCGGTTCTGGCTCCGGGACAGGGACAATTACACTGCTGAAAGATAACACCACCGTGGTGGAAGACATCGAGCATGGAGGGATACAGGTGGTTCACAGCTATCGCAGCAGCGCAGGAGAATGTCTCCCGTAATATAATACTGCTCCCACCAGCCTGCGTCCAAGGGCGGGCAGCACGTTTTGAGCCGCGGTTAACCTTGATGATAGCGTTTGTGGAAACGACGATCGACTTAGTGTAGCAAAAATATGATGCACCCAAAGAGCCGACACGTTTCTATTGATCGACTGTTGGAATCCCGGTGGTCCCGTGACCACTGAAATCGTAACTTTCGATGTCATTGAGTCAACATGTGAACAGGAGTGGTCTGGCGCGGAGATCCACGTTCAACAGTGTACAACGGCGTGCTCCAAAACACTTGTGCGTGAACTAGCATTGTTTTCTTTCGGTAGAGATGCCACAGATCACCATCTGTCCTCCTTTACAGAGCAGATAAGCCTCTGAAATCCACGTGCTGTGAAGAGTCGTGGAGTCCAACCATTTAGCGTCTAGCGGTAGTTTCACTGTCCTACCTCATCCACAGATGCTCATGATAGTAGCACGTGAACATTCGACGAGCTTCGCAGTAATCTGTCAAAATCTCTTATCTTAACGGATTTCGCCATTTGCAGGCGATAGGGTGATGCCCCGCTCGTGTCTTCTCCGCTTACATACTTTTTGTTACAGCGCCACATGCCTGTAAGGCTACGAGGCGGCATCCAGCGTCGCGGTGGGCAGTGGTCGTAATGTTTTGGCTGGTCTGCGTGTGTCGGTGTCCTCCATTTTCAATCAACCCCTCTCGTAAAACTCGCAGGAGTCCTATTGCAACTTTTGTGCCTGCATGCCATCCAAAACCAAATTGCTCTTCAGCCTATTTCTACTTCATTATCTATTCCTTTTATTAATGATTATTTGCATAACTCTGGCTGCATATGAAATGAGGCTATTTTTTCGGAACTCACAACATTCGTTGGTTCGAAGTCTTCTTGGTATTGGATTCACTAGTGTTGACAGAAGTCCTCTGTTCAGTTTACAGTACCATAAAGAAAATCCGTCACAATTGTGTAAGTAGTGTTTTCTGATACAATGGCAGTAGCACTACCAGCGTGAAAGTAATGATATAATTTCTTTATTGTGTAAGGAAGCAAGATTTTGCCACCATACATTCAATATTCTGGCAAATCTATGTTTATACTAGAATTGTGTTCACGATGCACAATCAGATTATTAAACATTTCATTGGCCGCTGCTGACTAGCATCACATACTAACAATTTCTGTAATACTGCTATCCGAGACTTAAATGGGGATAAGCGCTGACAGAAAAGGCGAAGCGGGCCACGAGTTCCTCAGGAGCCACTATTGGCTAACAAGGGACTGGGGAGAGACGCTTACTGCCCTGAGAAACAGCAGAGTGTGGAGGACGCGGTTTAGAGCGCTGGAGGCCACAGAACCCCCACGGTGCGGACACTGAGTGTGGAAAGCTGCACTCTGGTAAGTTGGAAAAAGTTTCCGAAAAAGACGAAAGGATATTCTTTGATTGCGAAGAAATGAGCCGGCTCACATATGATGTTTGCGAGCTGACATCTGAGGAATTTTCTATGGGAAGCACCAGGGCACACTAACCGCCAAAAAAGCAGAGACGGGTTTTTATTGGCGGAGTGCTAAAGACGTAGGAGGGCAAATGGTAGCTTCCAGAAAATCTTCTGAAAGGAGTATGAGCTTTAGGCGATTGGGTGGCCGATTCATGACCCACGTAGTGGGAGGGTGGTAATGTTTCTGTAAGGGCTGCTGGGATTCGTCACCTCAACGCAAATGTGTCCAGGAGGGAATAGAGTATTACGTGATCAAAGACTTCCCTCTGAGGGTAGTCTGAGAGCACATCGCTACTGGGAACGTGCGAAGAGAGTTCCCTCTGGGGATCGAGCTAGAGACTTTGCCCACTAGATCCCCAGTGGAGAATCTGACGACTAGGTTCAGAAAAGTGTTGCTTTTAACACAAGGATCACGTGAAGTCGTTTCTCTGTGACAGAGCTGTTACGCTGTTTACTCTAGTGCATGATTTTTTAGCTCTCTGTGGATCTGACACACACTGAAGTGCTTCTTTGTGGGAGGATGCTCGAGTCGAATTCCTGTTCCTGGCTAGTGAGCAGACAGATATCTGGATTCCTGTCTTGTGCTGAGGTAATTTCAGCCCTAGGAGTTTGCGGACGGAATACTTGCATCCACTGTGTAGGCAGAGAACTGCAGGTACGCCGTGCAAATCGTCTGCACAGCGGCCAACGTGCCAGCGAGCTGACCATCGGTGCAGTGCAACTGCTGCCTGTACTCCAATAGGCGTTATGTGCACGCCAGTTCGGTGGGTAGGGAAGTTCCATTTGCTTGTCTACTTAGCGTTTTCTGATAGTGTCAGTCAGGATGAAATCCTTCTCATGGTTAAACAGCATCAGCCAACACTGCGTCTGTATAACAACAGGCGGCGTTCTGTAAAGAAAGTAAACGTGTTCTGCCAATCTCAAAATTACATCTCGGGTAGAATTTGGTGCTTTATACTTATATACACTCCTGGAAATGGAAAAAAGAACACATTGACACCGGTGTGTCAGACCCACCATACTTGCTCCGGACACTGCGAGATGGCTGTACAAGCAATGATCACACGCACGGCACAGCGGACACACCAGGAACCGCGGTGTTGGCCGTCGAATGGCCCTAGCTGCGCAGCATTTGTGCACCGCCGCCGTCAGTGTCAGCCAGTTTGCCGTGGCATACGGAGCTCCATCGCAGTCTTTAACACTGGTAGCATGCCGCGACAGCGTGGCCGTGAACCGTATGTGCAATTGACGGACTTTGAGCGAGGACGTATAGTGGGCATGCGGGAGGCCGGGTGGACGTACCGCCGAATTGCTCAACACGTGGGGCGTGAGGTCTCCACAGTACATCGATGTTGTCGCCAGTGGTCGGCGGAAGGTGCACGTGCCCGTCGACCTGGGACCGGACCGCAGCGACGCACGGATGCACGCCAAGACCGTAGGATCCTACGCAGTGCCGTAGGGGACCGCACCTCCACTTCCCAGCAAATTAGGGATACTGTTGCTCCTGGGGTATCGGCGAGGACCGTTCGCAACCGTCTCCATGAAGCTGGGCTACGGTCCCGCACACCGTTAGGCCGTCTTCCGCTCACGCCCCAACATCGTGCAGCCCGCCTCCAGTGGTGTCGCGACAGGCGTGAATGGAGGGACGAATGGAGACGTGTCGTCTTCAGCGATGAGAGTCGCTGCTGCCTTGGTGCCAATGATGGTCGTATGCGTGTTTGGCGCCGTGCAGGTGAGCGCCACAATCAGGACTGCATACGACCGAGGCACACAGGGCAAACACCCGGCATCATGGTGTGGGGAGCGATCTCCTACACTGGCCGTACACCACTGGTGATCGTCGAGGGGACACTGAATAGTGCACGGTACATCCAAACCGTCATCGAACCCATCGTTCTACCATTCCTAGACCGGCAAGGGAACTTGCTGTTCCAACAGGACAATGCACGTCCGCATGCATCCCGTGCCACCCAACGTGCTCTAGAAGGTGTAAGTCAACTACCCTGGCCAGCAAGATCTCCGGATCTGTCCCCCATTGAGCATGTTTGGGACTGGATGAAGCGTCGTCTCACGCGGCCTGCACGTCCAGCACGAACGCTGGTCCAACTGAGGCGCCAGGTGGAAATGGCATGGCAAGCCGTTCCACAGGACTACATCCAGCATCTCTACGATCGTCTCCATGGGAGAATAGCAGCCTGCATTGCTGCGAAAGGTGGATATACACTGTACTAGTGCCGACATTGTGCATGCTCTGTTGCCTGTGTCTATGTGCCTGTGGTTCTGTCAGTGTGATCATGTGATGTATCTGACCCCAGGAATGTATCAATAAAGTTTCCCCTTCCTGGGACAATGAATTCACGGTGTTCTTATTTCAATTTCCAGGTGTGTATATTTATATAATTACTTACATTCTAAATGTTTTTTTGATAATAAATAAATTACGGTATTCAAGTTGTGATCCATTCTAGTAGCATCCCGATAGTAATAACTTGTTTGATGTGCTAAAATGAAGTGAAGTAAAACCACAGCACTTCATTTTGCGGAAACAGCGAGCTGTGGGTTGTCAATGGCAGAGTCACTTTATTTAATCATTTTAGGCATACGAATTCCATTGGAGGGGCAACATTAGGCAACCATATGCACACACGCAGTATGTTACAAACACTACGGAGGTTTACAATTGCGTTGTACATTGTGACCTTATGATCGAGATACCACAGACGCGGAAGGGATGTGGCTGAAGTCAGTTTCTGATGCGCAGGAAGACGGGGTATCTCTGACGCCAGTGCTCTGTGAGTGGAAGGAGACGAATCCGTGGTACATGCGAATCCTTATAAGGGAGTTCAGGCGTCATAAGCTGGCTGCCTCATTAGCCATGCAGAGCTTGGCTGATCAACGTGGCGTTGATGCGGCTACAGTGCGACGGCAAGCGAGCGGTGCCCATACACTGAGGTTACGAGTCATGGTATAGCCGTACGTAGGTACACAGATGGCGGTAGTATCGCGTGCACGAGGTATAAAAAGACGGTTCACAAGCGGACCTGTCATTTACGCACACGCGAATGCTGCTCGAGATGTCGATGAGAGAGGTGTCTTTCCATACGAAGGGTGTGGCGGATCGCCGTCCGCCGGGGACACCTCAGGTGACTGAGCTGATCCCGGTGGCGGCCCCGTCCGGCCCCGCACCTATGACGAACCAGCTACCGACTCCTGGCTATGCCAAGGATGACTCTTTTACTTGCACTCTCATGACCGAGCTTTCATTATTATGAACAAGGTCGCTCACCGGGGCTCCTACCTTGGCCGAGTAGACGATGAGGCGGCCATAATCGACTTCTGTAATATTCGGAAGGCTGCCGCACTACCGCTCACGAGGTAGCAAGAGTCGGGTGTGCCACCGAGAGCCTCGCCGGCCGCACTGCAAGAGTTTGCGGGCCCGGCGGCGGCGGTCTCGGCGGGTGTTGCGCCGCTGGACTCGACCACCCGAGTGGTCGATGTGGCCCCGTTTGCCCCTCTGGCCCGTGGCTGCGCTACTTGATGCCCCGTCCTCCGCTGGAGGAAATCCCCCCGCGGTCTGGACGGGGGCAGAGTCAGCTGCAGAGGCCACACCGAGATGGAGACCATCGACCTGCCGGACGCAAATCTTTTTGAGGCGATTGCCGAGGCAGAGTGTCGCGACATCGACCCTGAAGATGCCCGCGCGCCCAGAAAGCGCCGGGCTGTGACGCACGACGATTCCAGCAACTCCTCCCTGACCTCTGCCACCGCGAGGCTGCGGATGAAGGCATCTAGGGCCTCCCGCGCCTCCGCCACAGAGGCTGTGAAGACGGTCGCGCGCTCTTCCCGGAGCACCGCCAAGCCGAGACCGACAACGAAGACAGCGAACCCCTCGTTCGCCTGCTGTCTCCCGGTAGCCTGATGCGGACGGTGCACCGCCAGGGCTACTGCGCAGCAGCAAACGCAGCCGCTGTCGACCGACAACAGAAGAAGCCGCCACCCCCGCCGCCTATCCTCGTCGAATGGGACGGCGTCTACAACGATTTCCAGTGGCCACGACCACTACTGTCAAGATCTCAAGATCGCAGGCCCCGACCTCTACAGGGTCACAGTGACGTCCAATGAAGAGTACCGCACGGTGATGGACACCATCTGCACGGATGGCCTCCCGTGCTAGACGCACCCTTCCGAGCCGCTCAAACTTCTGAAGGTGGTATTCCGCCACCTTCCCCTCAAGTTTGGCCCGGACTATCTCCGCGAGGAGCTCGAGGACATGGGCTTTGGCATCCGGTCCACCGGCCTGATGAAATCCCCTCGAACGCACCGAGACATGCCGCTGTACCAGGTTGTCCTCGTTGACAACCCGGAAAACCGGAAGATTTTCCAGGTGCAGCGGGTCGGCCATGTAAAGGTCGCGGTGGTGCCGCATCGGGTCAGAGGCAAGAGGGCCCAGTCTTCTCATGCCAGAGGCTGGACCACGTCTCCCTCTACTGCTCCACGCTGTCCCGCTGCGTAAAGTGCGCGAGACAGCACGACAGCAAATCCTGCGGGCTCAGCCGGGAAGAAAAACCGACGTGCTGCATCTGCGGCGGGCCCCACGTTGCCAGTTACAGAGGTTGTTCGGCCTTCAAACGGGGCCGAAACCAGCAACGGGGAAGGGCTGCTCCTTCTCGTAAAGTGCATCCGTTCACTAGCTTTGCTGCCGCCACCGAGGACGGACCGACTGCGTCCTCCGCCCAGCGATCAGAACGGGACGCTGGCGAGAGGCAACAGCGACTGCGCCGTCCGCGGCTTCGCCCGGGCGGGTGGCAACCGCGGCCCCCACACCTGGCGCGCGGGATGCCGCCCCACTCAGGCGTCGCTGCCGCGCGGTCCGGGCCAACCCTGCCGCTGCGCAACGGCCTGCCGCCGACACTCTGCCGCGGCGGCAGCCGGCTACTCGTGCTGCGCCGCCACTGCAACTAGCTACCGATGTTCCACGGCAGTCGTCTTCTACGGAGCGGTTGCAACGAGCCGCCCCCGTAGTGGAAGACGCCCCAGCGGCCCCCGCCGCCAACCTTGGCTCCCGACGCAGCCGAGCTCCGATCGCTTTTGCGGTCGTTGAGCCAGCTGCTAGAGCAACTTCCGGTGCTCGTCACCGCGGTCACGACGGCCCTCCGGGCTTGCGTTGCTACTTCTCCTCACCATGGATAACCGCCACATCCGTGGCCTCACCGTTTGCGCCTTCAACAGCTTGGTCCCCCAGCAAGAGGAATTCAGGGCGTTCTTGCGCGACGAGGCAATTGACATTTGCGTCGTTTGCGAGACATTTCTGAAGCCGGGAATTCATGTGAAGGCTGGACGGCCATCTATCTCAAGGGGTCCCTCAAACATCACGAAGTCCAGGTCCCGCCCCTCACCGCGGTGGAGGCCACTGGGGTGGCTGTCACCTCTACGGCGGGGGTTATCACCTTCGTTGCGGCCTACAGGGGACTGCTCCAGGAGGCTGACTTCGACGCCCTGCTGTCGTTGCACGGGAAGATCTTTATTGCGGGCGACTTGAACGCCAAGCACACTCAATGGAAATCCTGCTTCACCAACGGCCGCCGCCTCCTTCGCACCGCACAACGGCATGGCGCGATAGTCCTGGGGCCCTACGAGCACACCGACGCAGCATTGGCCTCCTTCACCCGGCACACTCTCGGCGCAACAGAGGCGGCCAATCCCAGGCGGCCGGGAAGGCCGCGAGAAATGTCGCGTCAACTCCCGCCGCACATCTTGGAGGTGATCACACACAAACCGCCTCTTTCGAGAGGGGCAGCTCACGCGGCTGCCCTAAAAGAAGCGCCGCCTCAACAGGGCGCTGCGCGAGATTCGGGCCGCCACAGATGATCACCGGCGTCGTGGCCACCCTAACGACGGCAGATGGCAGTGCTTGGCGGAAGGCCAGGCGCTTCCTTCGCCACCAGCGAGTCCCGCCCCTCCACGTGGGTGCGAACGTTGTCTGCTAGCCGGATGCGAAAGGCAGCATCCTCGTGGACACGTTCGCGGAAAATTTCCAGCCCGCCGATGGCGTGTTCGATGCCGACCACGTCCGCCTCGTGGAGGACCGCCTCCCGGCTTTCCTCACTGCGCGTGAGGAGGACGACACGATAGAGGAAATCACTGCTGCAGAAGTCGATCTGCAGCTCCGTCGCCTCAACCCCAACAAGGCGGGTGGCTCGGACGGTGTCACCACCTGCCGGTTGAGATTGCTACCGCCAGAGGTACACCAGTATCTAGCGGACACCTTCAACAGCATCCTCCACTCTGGGACTTGCCCCTCTGCGTGGAAACACGCGGAAGTGGTTGCCATCCCCAAGAGCGGAAAGGACCCCCGCCAGGCAGCGAACTACTGGCCGATCAGCCTGCTCCGGTCCCTCTCAAAAGTGTTTGAGAGGTTGTACGTGGAGCGGCTGCTAAGCAACGTGGCGGAGCAGCAGCTCAGACCCGAGGAACAGTTCGGGTTCCGGAGCGGCCACTCGACCACCCAACAGCTGTTCCGCCTCGTGGAGCAGGCGACGCGGGAGTACCTAAGGGCGGTGCTTCCGACGTCTGCCAAGCCTTCGACTGCGTGTGGCACGACGGCCTCCTGTACAACCTTTCTGTACACGGGGTACCGACGTCGAACGTGGTCCTACTGCGCTCGTATCTCTCTGGCCGCACATTCCACGTCCTAGCAGATGGAGGCACCTGCACCGACCGGCGGATTCGAGCGAGAGTGTCGCAGGGGTCGGTTCTCGGCCCCCTGCTGTACTCCCTGTACACCGCCGACGCACCGCGGGTGGCACGCGTGGAGTTAGCGCTTTATGCCGGCGACACTGCGTTGTTCACCCGCAGCATGAATGCGGCCGAGATGCGCCGCCGCCTCCAGCTCGGATGTGACGTCCTGGGCGCCTGGTCCACGAAGTGGCGCCCAAAGTACAACGCTGCGAAGAGCCAGGCTGTCGCCTTCAGCAGGAAGAGGCTACCTAAGGAAATGCTGCCGGGCACGATGATGGCGGGCCCCATCCCATGTTTGCGGACAGGCAGATACCTCAGGGTCACACTGGACAGGCGCCTGACGTGGCTGCCCCAGGTCCGCGATGTCATAGGGCTAGTAGCAGTGGGGAGGCTAATTGCGCTGTACCCGCTGCTCAGCCCCTCGTCTACACTACCTCCACGCCACGGCCTCACCATGTACCTGTCCTTGGTACTGCCAGTTCTTGAATACGCGGCCGTGGTGTGGGGAAACGCAGCTGCGACGCACATTGCGACGCTCCAACGCGTCCAGAATAGGGAGCTGCGACTTGCGCTCCACAAGCCGCCTCGCTACCCCACGAGGCTGCTCCACGAGGAAGCAGGCAACCCTTTGCTGCGGGATCGCTTCCAGCAAATTTCCAGGGTGTTCTACAACAACACAGAAAACTCTGACAGCCGCTTAATTCGTGGGCTGGGCCAACAGGTCCACCACAGGCCGACAACACGTTAGTCTCACCTACTGCGGGAGTGTTTCTCTCCCGCAGTCCCGATGAAGATACAAAGACCGTCTCCATAGCGAGGAACGCTGACTGGGGACAGGTTGTCACGATAGGCCCTATTGCCAACACCAGAGGTGAGCGCAGGAGCAGCAGCTCCGCTGCTTACACTGCCTCCACACCTGGCCAGTGTTTTACAGCGAGCGAGCGAGGACCTGTCATTTGTACTCAGGTGATCCATGTGGACAGGTTTCCGACGGGGTTATGGCCGCACCACGGGAATTAGCAGACTTTGATCCCGAAAAAGTAGTTGCAGATAGACCCATGGGGCACTGAATTTCCGAAATCGTTACAGAATATACCGCTGGCCGTGCCGAAAATACCGAAATTCTGGCATTACCTCACACCGTCGGCAACGATGTGGTCGACGGCCTTCACTTAACGACAGAGAGCGGCGGTGTTAGCGTGGAATTGTCAGTGCTAACAGACAAGCTACACTGAGCGAAATGACCGCAAAAATCAATGTGGGACGTACGACGAACGTATCACCTACGACAGCAGCCTTTGCCAACAGCACAGCCGGCCGGTGTGGCCGTGCGGTTCTAGGCGCTACAGTCTGGAACCGAGCGACTGCTACGGTCGCAGGTTCAAATCCTGCCTCGGGAATGGATGTGTGTGATGTCCTTAGGTTAGTTAGGTTTAATTAGTTCTAAGTTCTAGGCGACTGATGACCTCAGAAGTTAAGTCGCATAGTGCTCAGAGCCATTTGAACCAACAGCACGACATCGCCTGCCGCGACTCTCTTGAACTCGGATTGACCTAGGCGACTGAAACACCGGGTTCTGGTCAGAAGGGTCCCGATTTCAGTTTATAAGAGCCGATGGTAGGGTTCGAGTGTGGCTCAGACGCCACGAAGCCATGACCCAAGGTGTCGACAAGGCACTGTGCAGGCTTGTGGTGGCTCCATAATGGCTTGGCCTCTACTGACATGGAATGGACGGGATCATCTTGCCCAACGGAACCGATTATTGACTGAAAACGCTTATGGTCGACTACTTGGAGTCCATTTGCAGCCATTCATGAACTTCATGTTTCCAAACAACAACGCAATTGTTATGGATGACAGTGTACCATGGCCGCGCGGGATTAGCCGAGCGGTATAAGGCGCTGCTGCAGTCATGGACTGTGAGGCTGGCCCCGGCGGAGGTTCGAGTCCTCCCTCGGGCATGGGTGTGTGTGTTTGTCCTTAGGATAATTTAGGTTAAGTAGTGTGTAAGCTTCGGACCTGATGACCTTAGCAGTTAAGTCTCATAAGATTTCACACATAAGTGTACCATGTCACCGGGCCACAGTTGTTCGCTGTTGGTTTGGGAAACATTCTGGACAGTTCGAGCGAATGGTTTGGCCATGCACTGAAAATTTATAGGACTTAATCGAAAAGTCAGTTCGTGTAAGAAATCCAACGCCGGCAACACTTCCACAATTATGGAGCGCTATAGTGGCAGCATTTCTCAATATTTCTGCATGGGCCTTCCAACAAATTCTTGACTCCATAGCACGTCGATCTGCTGCACTACGTTAGGCAAAAGTAGGTCCGACACGATATTAGGAGGTATCCCATGACTTCCATCACCAAAGTGTATTTGCAAACTCAAAAACGCTTTTTCTCTCTGCACTGCAGACAGAGGCGCCGGTAACCCCCAATGACCGTGGTCTGAGCTACCTACTCGATCTCTCGCGGGCTGTCTATCTCCGTGGCACCGCTGATGCTAGAAATGCTGCAGTTTTCGAGTACAAGGCAACATTCCAACACAGAGATAAAGTTTGCTATTCCTCTGTCAGTCAATGAGAATGGCCGGTAAAATGGTCCATAAGTGCATCCGGTGCCGCCTAAGGGCTGAGAATGACACGGCGTCCATTTGGTACCGTTGGGCCTTCAGGGCTTGTCAGGACGATGTTTGTTTGTGTTTTATTCAATGTAACACTATTCTGGTAGAATCTTATTTCTGATAACGGATGATATATGAGAGATTCAGACAATGTATATTTATTTTAAATATTTATTAGAACTTTCTCAGTTGGAAATTGTCACATATTATAACTGGTTTTCGTCACTTAATAATCATCTTCAAATCTGATATTGAAAAATGAAAAATGTTTGTAGCAGAACTGAGTTGCAACCTGTAGAAGGAGACGAGCAGCTCTGGGGTCTTATCAAGCGTTCCTCCACTGTCCCTGTTCAGCCATCGAGGGCCAGCTGTGGAACGCTGAGGAAGATCCCAGCAGACGGTTCGAAACGTCCAGCACTCAAGGACTCTGAAGAGGAAGATGACACGGCCCAGCGACATTCAAGATTCCATCACTGCAGGGAAACGCTGAGGAAGATCCCAGCAGACGGTTCGAAACGTCCAGTACTGAAGAACTCTCGGCCTGGCCCAGCGACTCACGAGATTCTGCCATCAACTAATTACTTCTTACCGTACAGTGGAACATTTGTCTCTTCACACCCGGAGAAGTGTAGATAGCAGTGTATGACTGTGCACAGCCCACAGCCTCTAGTTTACATTGTGATCTCTCAAGTCTTCTCTGCGTGATTCATTAATTGCGTGCTTCTGGGTGTTTTGCCGAATTGTTGTTTCCATTTTGTGTACGATATTTCGACGACTAACCCATCTATCTTCCTCAGTTGCTGCGAATTGTGCTGTTACGTGTACTAGCTGCTAGACACCTCAAACATTCTCTCAGCGTTTCCGCACATTATTGGTAGTGGAGATTGAAAGATGTCAGTCGGTCCACCACTGATATGTTTGTGGTTCTATAATTACGAGGGGCATTCAGACAGAGGCGCCGGAAATACCCAATAACCGTGGCCCGAGCCATCTACCAGCGGATCTCGAGCGGGTTGCTTCTATCTCCGTGCCATCACTGATGTAATTTTGTGGTTTTATAATGACGAGGGGCATACAATAAGTAATACATTTTTTTTCTCAAATCAAGTTGGTTTTATTCAGAATTCTACTACACCGTTTTACTCCCCACTTTTATGGCTACAAAACCCTATTTTTGAACATAATCTCCCTTCCATGTGACTGCGTTACGCCACCTTTCTGTGAGGGCCTATATGTCCGTATGGTACCACCCTGCTGGTCGACGGCAGAGCCAAGGTCTAGCTGCATCAATAACCTCCCCATCACCAGTGTACCACTTACCGCGGAGCGCATCCTTCATTGGGCAAAATAGTTGGAAGTCGGAAGGTGCAAGATCCGGGCTGTTGAGTAGATTCCAGCGGGCACACACCTTTGATTACGCCAACTCATGGACGAGTGTATCGGCATTACCAACAGAGTCGTCCAGTCGACCAGCGAGCTTGACCGTGATATGTCGACCACCTCGCACGAGATGTCTGCACGTTCCAACTTTGGAGGAGTCACAGCTGTATGTGGCCGGCTGGCACTCTGTAGATCGACCTCGCTGCGACGATGACGGACGTCTCGCCCAACGACTCACCGCGCTTTTCTTCACTGCAGACATTCTGTGAGCGCCTACAAATATTTGTGATGCTCTGGTTTTCCGCCAAAAGAGGCTCAATGACAATTCTCTACTTCGAATGCACCTCCATTACAGACGACATTTTGAAGGCTGCGTATAGTGCCTATCGCAGCTTCGTGGAACCATGCGGGCTGAAGGGAGAATACATGTCCAACAACAAATTCAGCATTTTATTTTCTCAATCGAAATTTCCCGAGAAAAAAGTGTAACATTGCTTATTAAACGCCCCTCGTACATGAGTTTATCAACTTAGCTAGACTGTCATTTCTCTGCCTGTAGTTTCTGGAGCGTCCTCATACCAGCGGGGAAGGTCAAGCTGTGAATCGAAGCTGAGTGTGTCCTAAACACGAATGATGCTGAACCGAATGGATATGAATGTAACTGATTGTGTGTGAACTCTTATGGGACTTAACTGCTAAGGTCATCACTCCCTAAGCTGACACACTACTTAACCTAAATTATCCTAAGGCCAAACACACACACCCATGCCCGAGGGAGGAGTCGAACCTCCGCCGGGACCAGCCACACAGTCCATGACTGCAGCGCCTAGACCGCTCGGCTAATCCCGCGCGGCATGGGTGTAATTGAAAACACATGCAAGTGGCTGAATACAGGTTGATTTTCTCGGTTTATGTTTGCAGCACAGACCTGGAAACAATAGTTGCGTTCAACTTTCGAACAGAGTCTCTGGCGCAACTCACGCTCGTGTTCCCTGTTTAATGCAGTTCACTGTGCGGCTGGTCACGGCGGAGGTTCGACTCCTCCCTCGGGCATGGGTGTGTGTGTGTGTGTTTGTCCTTAGGATAATTTAGGTTAAGTAGTGTGTAAGCTTACGGACTGATTACCTTAGCAGTTAAGTCCCATAAGATTTCACACACATTTGAACATAATGCAGTTCAGGAGTACGCTCCACTTTGTGAATAAATGGCCTCTCAGTTTCAATTTATTTCGTTAAACTTAGCCTCCATGTTCATACCTGCACCCCATCCTTCATCATGTGATCGGTGGCCGCACGTACCCTGTGACAGAGAGACACTAAGAAGCATTTATGATGTATATATTCACTTCCGCTCAGTAGGTAGGTGCGCTGGCCACTACGCCAGCCTGGCACAGCAGCTTTGCACAGCTGCACGTCCTCACCTGCGCACCTCCTTCCTCAATCCAAATTCTGATTCACTCTTCAGTCCACTTGGTATTACACTTATACTCGAACAGCATTGCAGAGGCTCTCCAACTGTATTGGAATATCACCCCTGCATCGAAAGAATCGGGGGATCCTACCTGAAACCCAAGCACAGGTGTTTTAATCGATGGAAAGTATATGTTTCCACAGACCTTTTCTACTTTTAGATATCTATGGTGTGTATCTACAGGGCTATTACAAATGATTGAAGCGATTTCATAAATTCACTGTAGCTCCATTCATTGACATATGGTCACGACACTCATAAAGTTTTGTTCGGCTAAAGCCGCACTTCAGGTTTCTGCCGCCAGAGCGCTCGAGAGCGCAGTGCGACAAATGGCGACAGGAGCCGAGAAAGCGTATGTCGTGCTTGAAATGCACTCACATCAGTCAGTCATAACAGAGCAACGACACTTCAGAACGAAGTTCAACAAAGATCCACCAACTGATAACTCCATTCGGCGATGGTATGCGCAGTTTAAAGCTTCTGGATGCCTCTGTAAGGGGAAATCAACGGGTCGGCCTGCAGTGAGCGAAGAAACGGTTGAACGTGTGCGGGCAAGTTTCACGCGTAGCCCGCCGAAGTCGACGAATAAAGCAAGCAGGGAGCTAAACGTACCACAGCCGACGGTTTGGAAAATCTTACGGAAAAGGCTAAAGCAGAAGCCTTACCGCTTACAATTGTTACAAACCCTGACACCCGATGACAAAGTCAAACGCTTTGAATTTTCGGCGCGGTTGCAACAGGTCATGGCAAGATGCGTTCAGTGCGAAACTTGTTTTCAGTGACGAAGCAACATTTTTTCTTAATGGTGAAGTGAACAGACACAATGTGCGAATCTGGGTGGTAGAGAATCCTCACGTATTCGTCCTGCAAATTCGCAATTCACCAAAAGCTAACGTGTTTTGTGCAATCTCACGGTTTAAAGTTTACGGCCCCTTTTTCTTCTGCGAAAAAAACGTTACAGGACACGTGTATCTGGACATGCTGGAAAATTGGTTCATGCCTCAACTGGAGACCGACAGCGCCGACTTCATCTTTCAACAGGATGGTGCTCCACCGCAATTCCATCATGATGTTCGGCATTTCTTAAACAGGAGATTGGAAAACCGATGGGTCGGTCGTGGTGGAGATCATGATCAGCAATTCATGTCATGCCCTCCACGCTCTCCCGACCTAACCCCATGCGATTTCTTTCTGTGGGGTTATGTGAAAGATTGAGTGTTTAAACCTCCTCTACCAAGAAACGTGCCAGAACTGCGAGCTCGCATCAACGATGCTTTCGAACTCATTGATGGTGACATGCTGCGCCGAGTGTGGGAGGAACTTGATTATCGGCTTGATGTCTGCCGAATCACTAAAGGGGCACATATCGAACATTTGTGAATGCCTAAAAAAACTTTTTGAGTTTTTGTATGTGTGTGCAAAGCATTGTGAAAATATCTCAGATAATAAAGTTATTGTAGAGCTGTGAAATCGCTTCAATCATTTGTAATAACCCTGCACATGCAGACTGACGTGACGAATGAAAGTTTGTACCGAGGCCAGCAGCTGTGCAAAGCCACTCTGCTGGGGAGGGGTGTAGTCAGCGCATCTGCCTAGTGAGCACGAAGACTGTGTTACAGTCACTGCCTTGTTACAAATTTTCATTCGTCGCTTCACTGTGCATAAATACATCATAAATACGCAGGGTGATTATAATTGAAGTTAAACTTTCAAAAAGCTGTAGAAATAACACCATTGGTCGGAATGAAGACAAATTGCAATCGAATATTGTCGGAGAAGGAGGATAACGAAGAAAAAAATAGTTACAAAATGTAGCAATAGCACTGTAATCATCGCAATTTAATAGTGGTCGCCTACAAATGACAAATGAACCATACAACATTGCCTAAGGTGTACTTTTGACGCTATACAACTGTAATAGTGTACATGGGCGTACAGGTGTGATACTGCTCTGTTACGTAAGGCCATCCACCATTCCGAAGTCACATCACATCGGATGGGAAAAATCGGTTTTTAATTGTCCTGAGACCAAAACCCTCGCAAAAAACATCACTCACATCGGTTTTTAATTGTTCTGAGGCTAAAAACCGCATAAAAAGCATAAATCAAAATCGAATCGGATTATTAATTTCCGTGTGACTGGCGCAAACCATCTTCAATACGCTGTCCAACATTTTCTGGATGATTACAGAATAGGTAATTTCCTCTCCATTTTCAGCAGAACCACGTTTCCGACGATTTCCATTATTGAACTGTTTCCTGTACAGTGATATAACGTTACATGTACACACATTGATCTATGTAGGTAATGTATATAAAATGTGTTGCGAATAGCGTTAGTAATAAAGAAGTAATAAATTGAAACCTCACGGCAAGTGGTGAAGTTTTTCTGCACACCATTGTAAGCAGAAGCTAGTTTTTGATGCGTCTAAGCGCCTATCACGTCATACCCTCTGAACTATATTCCGTATAATAATATAATTTGCAGGTGCATTCAGTGGTATATGTAGATACTATATGCACAATATGTTGCGAATAGCATTAGTGACAAAGAACTAATAAATGTAAACCTCATGGCAGATACGGAAGTGTGACCGCTGGAACAACCAAAATCTAGTATGCGATAAAGTTTTTCCTTCCATCAAATTGTGGGGAGTGTCAGCGAGAAAACGTTTTCTGAAAATTTGAAATTATATGTGAATTTTGTTGTAAATCGTTAAATGTTATCTTTTTGAGTAATGGATGAACGGAGTTGGAATATTTGAGTGGCATCTGCTTCACACGAACAAAGGGTTTCTGACTGCATTACTTGTCATGTTAAACTTGACATAAGATTTTAGCTCTTAATGTGTAGATTATAACAGCATGTTAGATTCTTAAATTCAGTCAATAATTACAAGAAATATTGCCTTTGGAATCCGCTAGATAAGCCACGCGCGACAACAAATTTTCATGACAGAGACGTTCATGAAAGACACGGAAAAATT
This sequence comes from Schistocerca serialis cubense, assembly GCF_023864345.2. Taxonomy (NCBI): domain Eukaryota; kingdom Metazoa; phylum Arthropoda; class Insecta; order Orthoptera; family Acrididae; genus Schistocerca; species Schistocerca serialis. The sequence goes on along the minus strand of NC_064646.1, from coordinate 465,606,378 downwards.
GATTTTATATTTTAGACAGAGTATATTGAGTAGAGCATGATCATATAAAATTTAATTTTTTTGGATGGCTGAAAGTGATTGGAAAAAGAAAGTTTCTGGTGTACAGAGTAGAAAAAGAAAACTGGAAAAAGAAGAAAATTTAAAGTAGGTAAAAGTTCTACAGAAGGATTTCTGTATCGCAGTGACTTGCCACATAATTTAATCTATTACATTCTGCTTAATGTCTACGTATCCTGATTCCAACTGTTGAGTTATTTTGACGTGATGTTGAGTTACGCTTAGCTATGCTTTTTATTTATTTAGTAATTTAACTAGGCACCAGTTTGGTGACAATAATGACCTGTATAGTATCTTACCGAATCTATTTGCTTTTATTTCTGTACCTAGTCTTCTGCTTCCTTAGGTGTGGTTAAAGAGGACAAACAAAAAGTTTTTGCAGTTACTTCTTCACTTTCGCCGGTAATTGTTGTAATTGATTCCTGTGAAAATGGCGCTGTGTTTTCTGGAGAGATAATCAGTGAAGATGCCATGATTGATCCTGCGTCATGGTCTCAAGTGATAGTAAATAACTTCAGGACTTGTTTAATAGTTCATGGACCAGTACAGATAAATAAATTTGTCCATCGAGCGAAGAGTAAAACTAGATCATTTTCAGGAGCATACTATACAAAGAAGCTATGAAATGACGAAACCATTAAAACAGTCTGGCACGTATATTCAAAATAAAGTCGTTCCATTTATTGTTTTCACCGTAAGGTTTTTGATGACGATGTCACTGATTTCAGTGACAAAATGGGTCACAAAGATTGGCAACACTTGTCTAGAAGTATAGAACGCCACGAAAAAGGTGTAGGGTATGTGTTGAACGTCAAAAAATGCTGGCATTAAAAACTGATATTTTGAAACCAGGGATTGCAGGCTCCTTGACCCAGTCGAAACTGAACGTGAGAAAGGAAAATGGATGTCTGTAATACAAAGAACAATTCATCTAATTTACTTTTTATGACGACAATGTTTAGCGCTAAGAGGGAAGTCAAAAAAATGATTCCAGTATGATAATTATAAATTTTTTGAAGCGAACTGAATGTGATTCTGATTTCGATGATCTGTCGGACGATCACGTCGCTCGCATCCCGCCTTGTCGTTATCTCGGCCATAAAATGCAAAATGAAATTATTCATTTATTGGGGAAAAGAACTAAAAAACGCTATTTTTAGCTTAAAACAATCAAAATATTTTTCTGTTATTTTAGATTGCGCACCCGACTTAGCACACGAAGTACATATTTCAGTAGTAGTTGGATTCGTTTTTCTTAATTTCTCTACAAACAGAGCTGAAGCAAAGGAACATTTTCTGGGATTATTCGCAATCACAGATTGCAGGGGGTTAACTACATTAATTCTGTTAGATCTCTTGTCAACACGTAATACTGATTTGCAAGACATGCGCTGTCAAGGTTACGATAATGGCGAGAATACGAAGTAAAAATGTAGGTCTTCGGAAAAAACACTAGACCTTAACTCAGGTGCATTTTACATCCGTTGCTCGAAACACAACCACAGTTCAGTACTGAACGACGCTGCTGGAAGTTCGCCAGAAATAGCAGCCTTTTTTCTGCAGTTCAAGAGACCTATGTGGTTTTTGCCGCCTCCAGAGCACGTTGGCAAATACTTATTAGCGAAGCGCCCATTTTGACTTTAAAGCCGTTGTCCACTAGCCGGTGGGTGAGCAGAGTCGCAGCGTTGAAAGTACTTCATATCAACTAAGGAAAGATCTGTGATGCTTGATGTAACATTTACTCTAATGGTAACATATAAACTGTAAGGAGAAGCATCGACAAACTTTTAATAGCATAGCTAAAGCCGTTTAAATTAATGTGCTCAGTTGGTATCTGTTACGACATACTGTCCAAAATTAATGTTGTCAGCAAAGCTTTAGAAAAATCAACCGTTGTTCTTTCAGAAGCGGGTAAAGTGATATCCCCAGCTAAAAACGAATTACTCGCATTTCGGACTGAATCCATGCCCAGGGAAATGATCGGTAATGCAAGAGATGTAAGTGGAAAGAGGCTGATGTCGAGACAGAATTTCCCGCACCGACCTGTCGCCGTCCCAGGAGTAAACATTTCATCTACGAGGGTACAGGTGAGCCAATGATAGACGCAGAAACGTATTTCAAAATACGGTTGAACTATTACTTGCTGGACATCGCTATAACAAAATCTGACGAACGTTTCGACATTTTAAATGAAAACCAAGCAGCTGCCTCCTTTCTACAGAACTTATTTGTAATTGGAGAAAATTGGATTCAGATGAAAGAAAGAGGCTCTGTTCAAGTTAAAAAAAATAATTGAGCAGCGGCTCAAATTTTGATATTGATGAAAATGATGTTTTTAATTAAATGGAACATTGTTCGTTTATGATGCCATAACGTCATTGGACATATTAAATTACTTGTTCTCAAACAGTTTAATTCCAATATCTCCGAATTTATCTGCTAACATTATCAGTCACGATAGCTCACAGTGAGACATCTTTTTCTAAGTGTTGCTTGAGGCTTTCCCGACGGACATGTTGTATTTATGGTTCTCGGGCGAGACGTCGGATGTCATACTGAAAACTCCACAATATTTCGTCAGCGCAGCTGGCCGACATCTTCAGGTGCGACGAACACACTGCTAAGGCAGGACCAGGGCCCCCTATTTATGCCAGTCTTAGGCAAGAAGTGCGCATGCGTGGAGGCGCCACATTCGATGGCCAATAGCGACGATATCAACTGATAGCTGGAAGGACAGTAACGCCACCTACAGGAATCCTAAATTAAAAATAATAAAAATTAGATCATTTCGATGTTGTCGCAGAGTAGACTAATCTATTTATTTTCGATTACTATTTAACACGACATTAATGTTGAAATCAGTGACACTGTCAAGGATTCTGAGAATAGAAGAGCTCGGAAAGTGGATTTTCTTTTTAAACTGAAGGGAACAATTCTGTATTTTTTTTTTTTTTTTTTTTGTATGTGCGATAATAAATGGAGATCCAATAATACATGTTTTTCCCAAAATTTAAAACAGATGTGTCATTAAATTTTTGAATAGTAGGAGTGAATTAGCAAACCCGCTAGTCTAATATGTGGCCGCTCTATCGAATGGGCCTTAAATTCCGCTTTTAAAAATAATTTTGTTTGTAATGGGAAACAAATCGACGCTTTCCGTCGACACTGGACGTCACGCGAAAGAAGTGATGAGCGCTATTTGCTTGGGCTGACTCCAGCTACTCAGTGCAAAAACGAAACTTCAGACATCTGCTAAAACACACACACTCCGTCTTCAGGCCACGAGTGGCCTACCGGGACCATCCGACCGCCGTGTCATCCTCAGTGGAGGATGCGGATAGGAGGGGCGTGGGTCAGCACACCGCTCTCCCGGTCGTTATGATGGTATTCTTGACCGAAGCCGCTACTATTGGGTCGAGTAGCTGCTCAATTGGCATCACGAGGCTGAGTGCACCCCGAAAAATGGCAATAGCGCATGGCGGCCTGGATGGTCACCCATCCCAGTGCCGACCACGCCCGACAGCGCTTAGCTTCGGTGATCTCACGGGAACTGGAGCATCCACTGCGGCAAGGCCGTTCCCAAACACCTGTTGAAACACCAGAGAAAATTCTCCTGACGATTGTTAGAAGGGACTCCTTGTGTAACAGTACAGATGCAGACGATTCAGTAAGAAAAGCATTTCTGGAAGGGAAATTTTCGATATCTACTGTAAAGGATTTGGAAAGTGGCGCCGTGTGGAAGTGAAACATGAATGATACACAGGTCGGACAAGAATAGAATACAAGCTTTTTAAGTGTGCATATGTAGGAGAACGGAGAAGATTACATGTGTAAATCGGGTAGCTAATTAGGAGCTACTGAATCGGATTGGATGAACACGAAATTAGTGGCAGAAACGGTAGATAGGAAAGTTGGTGAGGTGTGAACGAGTTTAGTAAAGGAGGCATGCGTTAGACAAGGGGGACCTGAACTCGAATACAGCTAGCATCTTCAACTGGACGAGATTGCAGTAGTTCTGCAAAGGCCTGAACGGGATAGACTAGAGTCGAGAGCTGCAGGAAACTCGTATTCGGACTGTGGACTACAGTGACGACGACAGAAATTAATATGACATTTTTGGCGCGCACCTGTGGACAGCGTGTTGAGACTCGCAGACAGCGCTCGTCAGTTGCTGAGAGGCTGCAAGAGACGGGCGCGCCTGGAGTGTGGGCAGGGGCGTGCTGGGGTCCGCCCCCACCTCGCGGCGGCTGCGGGCGCTCGGCTTCAATTAAAGGACAGAGGCTGCCTCCGGAGGCCGCCCCCGCAAGTGGCTTCAGCGCTGCTTCCGCGGGAGGCTGCCATTCGCGAGAGCAGACACCTTACAGGCGCTGAGTAGAGTGCGTCTGGCGCCGAGAGGGGGCACCACTACCAAAGTCTGTGTGAGGGAGAGAGGGAAAGACAGACAGGCAGCTCTCGTGTCTCACGAACTACGACGGACCTTTGATAAGTAATGCAACACATTTCATTTCCTCGGCCAATTTCAGTTGAAAAATAATTTGTTCTGGGACATCGTGCAGTATTCCTCGTTCAGCCCCTATAGTTTCATAAAGTTAGGTGGCGGCACTATACCTCGAAATGGCGTCCATAACGAGCAGAGTGCCTCATTAAGCTCGTTTCGGCGAAAAACCAGACCATCGCAGATATTCGTAGGCGCTTGCAGAATGTCTACGGAGAACAAAAGCACGGTCAGTCGTTTGGCGTGGCGTTAGTCATCTCTGCAATAAGATCTCGCTAATCTGTCAGGTCTCGCGCATGCCGGCCACCGCACACAGCCGCGACTCCTACAGCGTCAGAATATGTGGACGCTGTCATCCGAGGTGATCGGCGGATGGCAATCAAACACCTCGCTGCACAAATGGACGTCTCTGTCGGTACGGCCGCTACAGGCACTCACGAGTTGGGTGCTCAGTGGCGTGTGCCCGCTGGGTCCCTCGGCGCTTAACACAAGACCGTAAATGGCGACAGACGACCATCTGTGCAGAACTGCTCGCGCGTTACGAGTCTGATCGTCACAATTTTTCTCCAACATCGTCACTTGCGACGGAACACGGGCTCATCACATGGGCCTCAAACGAACCTGCGCACCTGAGAGGAGCTCACGAAACTTCATTGAATTGTTCTTCCTCGTCCACCTTATAGCCCAGATCTCGCACCTTCTGATTTCGATTTCTTTGGCCCACAGCGCGGGGAGCAGTACGTAAGCGATGGGGAGGTTATTGATACAGAAAGACGTTGGCACCGACGACCAGTACAGTGAGGGCATACAATCCTTCTGTGTAAGCCGGCGTCAGGCCATCGCATTGAACGAAGATCGTGTGGAAAAATAGCATTTTGTAGCCACAAGAGTGAGGAATAAGATGATGTACTGGAATCCCGAATGAAAGTAACCTGCTTTCATAAAACGATTGACTTACATAATTTATTGAACGCCATTCGTGTCTATCGTCACATCATTTGCTGCCATAAACCAGCATTTATATTTATTTATTTCAATTATTATCGTTTACAGTTTACGCATGTCCACATGCGTAGCCAACGGTTAGCGTCGTTGCCTTTGATGCGGAAGGAACGGGGATCGATTCCCGATAACTCCCAGATTTCTTGCGAGGTAGGGAGGTCCGGCACGGGATGCGCTCAGCCGTTGTGAGGCCAAATAAGCAGCTGCTCTAATAGAGAACCAGTGGCAAAATCATCTGGATTCATTTGCTGCCAATAACGTGTGCAGCGATAGGCGAGACGCCGATCACACGGCCCGCCACTTACACCGTCCCTGGTATCTACATCTACATCTACATCCATACTCCGCAAGCCACCTGACGGTGTGTGGCGGAGGGTACCTTGAGTACCTCTATCGGTTCTCCCTTCTCTTCCAGTCTCGTATTCTTCTTGGAAAGAAGGATTGTCGGTATGCCCGTGTGGGAGCTCTAATCTCTCAGATTTTATCCTCATGGTCCCTTCGCGAGATATGCGTAGGAGGGAGCAATATACTGCTTGATTCCTCGGTGAAGGTATGTCCTCGAAACTTCAACAAAAGCCCGTACCGAGCTACTGAGCGTCTCTCCTGCAGAGTCTTCCACTGGAGTTTATCTATCATCTCCGTAACGCTTTCGCGATTACTAAATAATCCTGTAACGAAGCGCGCTGCTCTCCGTTGGATCTTCTCTATCTCTTCGATCAACCCTATCTGGTACGGATCCAACACTGCTGAGCAGTATTCAAGCAATGGGCGAACAAGTGTACTGTAACCGACTTCCTTTGTTTTCGGATTGCATTTCCTTAGTATTCTTCCAATGAATTTCAGTCTGGCATCTGCTTTGCCGACTATCAACTTTATATGATCATCCCATTTTAAATCACTCCTAATGCGTACTCCCAGATAATCTATGGAATTACTTGCTTCCAGTTGCTGACCTGCTATATTGTAGCTAAATGATATGGGATCTGCTTGTCGTCAGCAGTCGGCGAGGCGGAAGAGTTGTACTCCGTCAGTGGTGTTTCCGTTTTATATTCTCGATAACGACCACCTGGACTCTAATTAAATTTAAAACACAGCTGCACAAAGTTATATGCAGCCTTAATTAGTCAGTTTCACAATTTGTAAAATAGATTAAGTATTTTCAATAATCGTTGAAATGAAATGTAATATAAAAAATGAAAAGGATCCAAAACCCTTAAACCGTGGTAGTACACTTGGTGATCATCTACACAAGCTTCACAACAAGTGGCTTACCACTGTGACAGCTCTGGGTCAAGAAAAAATGAGTTCTTCTTCTTAGTGATGTATGTGCGAATGAGTGCCCAACTGCTCCGGACAATATACTAAAACTCTAGAATCGGAAATCTATGAACCGCATACCACCCTCAAACAATCCTGAATCCACCGCGTGAAACTTAATGTAGACAAATTATTTAAGAAACCTTCCACATAGAATTAATTAATTTCAGGCATAACAGTTTCCAAATCATAAATGTTGCTTAAATAATTTTCGTACATTAAGTTGTATATGGTTGCACATGACAAACTGTGAAAGAAAACAGTCACTGTAAAAACATAATACACCAGGAAAACCATAGCATGTGGTAAAAAGATACGAATTCATAATGTTATGCGTTTCTTCAAAACTCTGTAATTACGATTTTAGAAAGCAATATTTACATGTATACAAACAGCAAACAACTTTCTTTCTGTTTGACAGCCATAAAATAAAAGCCCGCTGATGATATTGCAACTGCAGTGAAGCGTGTTTGGGATAAAAAACAAAATTGTGTTTTGCTAAAGTAGGACCACATTCAAAAACATATGTACTGAAGAATAACATATTATTGGTTTCTGAAGTCTCTATTATGTTTATCTGTCGTGTTTATTAAACTTACGGAAGAACACTACGAACTTATGCGTCACTCTAATATTTGAGACGTACTTGAGGGTCGCAAATAATATACAGCATAGTCTATCATTTGACCACACTGTTAGCAGATCCACTGCGACGCTCAGTTTGGAAGCTACTTAGCTACAAGTCTCTTTCAATTGTTTAACGCAAGATTCAAATTTGAAATATCGTAACATCACTCGCTATGCCCCAAAATGAGTAGTCATTACTGCCATTCACGATCGTATCTACTTCTGTATGATACTCCGCAAGGCATGTAACGGTGTGTGGTGGAGGCTACTTCTGGTACCACTAACTGATCCTCCGTTCCCCGTTCCACTCGTGAATGGCGCGTGGGAAGAATGACTGTCGGTAAGCCTCGGTATTTGCTTTAATTTTTCGAGTTTTATCGCCGTCATCATTTCGCGAGATGTATGTCTGAGGAAGTAACACGTTGTGCGGCTCTTACCGGAAATTAATTTGTCGAAATTACAGAATTAAACCTCTCGCAGCGACTGCCACTGGAGTTTCTCCAGCGTCTCCGTAACACTCTCGCTCCGACTAAACGATCCCGCGACGAAACTCGCCTCCTTGGGTCTCCTCTATCTCTCATCTCTCCTATCAGTCCTACTTGGTAAGGGTCCCATATTCCTGAACAACACTCAAGAATAGGTCGAACAAGCGCCTTATGGGTCTCTTCCTTCGTGTATAATTTTCTTAAGATTCTTCCCATGAATTTCAATTAGGCATCTGCTTTTACCTTCTAATTGTTTCATTTGGCTATTCCACTTAGTCGCTGTTGATAGTTAATCCTAGATATTTTACGATAGGTATCTTTTCCAGCAGTATGTCGCCAGTTGTGTAGTTGTACGAGGGTGAGTCAAATGAAAACCTTAAATTTGTAATAACAAATTGAAATTTCGCTCCGTTATCCTGTAAGTTGGTAAGCGTGCTACAAAAAGCGTGCGGAATGGCCTGTAGGTGGAGCATAGTGCTGTGCACACATACCGTCGCAGTATCAGTATAAAGATGGCCGCCCCACTTGCGACTTGCACCAGGGAAGAACAGCGTTCTGTCATTCTGTTTTTGCGTAGTGAAGGTGTGAAACCTATTGAAATTCATCGACGAATGAAGGTTCAGTACGGTGATGCATGTTTGTCACAGCAGCAAGTCTACGAATGGAGTAGGAAGTTCGCAAATGGTGTGACTTCAGTGGAAGATGCTCCTCGTCCAGGTCAGGCACAACGAGTTGTGACTCCACAGAACATTGCAGCAGTTGAAGCCATAGTGAAGGAAAACCGCCGAGTGACACTGAATGACGTTGCAGCATGTTTACAGATTAGTCATGGGTCAGCACACTACATTGTGCATGATGTGCTCCCGTTTCACAAAGTGTGTGCAAGACGGGTGCCACGGCAGCTGACTCCTGAAATGAGAGAACGACGTGTTGATGCTTGTGAAGAACTTCTTCAGCGCTTTGAACGAGAGGGTGATGGCTTCCTTGCAAGAATCATTACTGGGGACGAAACCTGGAGTCACTTCCACCAACCGGAAATGAAGAGAGCGAGCAAGGAATGGCACCATTCCTCATCACCAAAACCAAAGAAGTTTGGAACACAACCGTCATCAGGGAAGGTTATGCTGACTCTCTTTTGGGACGAAAAAGGCGTTATTTTGAAGCATTAAGTGCCTAGAGGGACCACTGTCAAAAGTGCATCATACACTGATCTCCTAAAAAATCATCTGCGGCCTGCAATGAAATCAAAGCGACGTGGATTGCTGTCATCAGGTGTCCTTTTACAACATGACAATGCAAGGCCCCACACTGCCCGTACAACAGTTGCAAAGTTATAAAGGAATTTATGCACTTTGTAAGCGCTGGAGGACTGGCATTGAGCGTGGGGGAGATTATGCTGAAAAGTGATACAGCTTTGAACCACATCTGCACAATAAATAATATTTAAAAAAATATTTAAGCTTTTCATTTGACTCACCCTCTTACAATAGCGGATTTCTTTTCCTATGTATGCGCAGTATGCTATATTTATTTACGTTCAGGGTCCACTGCCAGAGCCTGCACCACTCACCAATCATGCCATGCTGCAAATCCATACTCTCTTACTGCGTTGTTAATTTTTTTATACACAACCGCATCATCTCCGAACTGTTTTACAGTGCTTTTAACGTATTCTACTAGATCATTTATATACATTGTGAACTGCATCTGCCCTATCATACTTCTTTGGGGTACTCCGGAAATTACTTTTATTTTTATTTTATTTATTGATTTATTTAACCTGGCAAGATTAGGGCCATCAGGCCCTCTCTTACATCTAACCAGGCATTCTACTTATTTTACATTCATATGTTTTAGTAGGCATGTTAAACTAAATCTAGTACAAAAAGTGAAATAGACAATTTGAAAGGTACACCTGGAAAAATACATACATATAGAGTTTATATTCTTAGGTCACAAGTACTGTTATAATTACCTCTGTATCCTACGATTTTGTTCCATTAAGAAAGACGTATTGTGTTCTATATGCAAGGAATTCTAGAATCCAGCCGCAAACTTGGTCCGGTACTCGATAAACTCGTTTTTCTCCCACCAAGTGGCAGAGTGAGTCGTTGTCAAACGCCCTCCTGAATTCACGGAACACGATGTCAGCCTGAGCGCCTTTGTCTACACCGCTGTGGATGTCATGGAGGAATTGAATCCCGCAAGATCTCCGTGTGCGAAATCCATGTTGATTTTTACAGAGAAAAAATTTTCGTTGTCCAAGAACGTCGTAATTCTTGTGAACAAAAATAATTCCACTACAGATTGACTTCAACGATATGGGCTGTAATTAAGTGCATCTGTCCTAGTACCCGTCTTGAAAACGAAAATGATCTCTGCGTTTTCCAGTCACTAGGTTCTCTTCGCTGTTCCCGGCAGAGACTGCTGCAAGAAGAAAGGTCCTTCGCATGGTCTTTCTAGAATCTAATAGGTATCTCATCTGTCCCTGATGCCTTTCCAACACTAAACGATTGTAGTTGTTTTTCTATTCAGCGATCGGTTATCTCAATATCTGCCATTTCGACTTTCGTATGACGATTGAAAGAAGCGACAGTGTTACGATCTACCTCATTGAAACAGCTTCGGAAGACCGAATTCAGTATTTTGGCCTCCTGTCTGTTATCTTTAGTTTCGGTACCAGTCTGGTCACTGAGTGAATGCGTAGAGGATTTCGAACAGCTCACTGATTTTACGTAAGGGCAAAACTCATATGGGTTTTACTCAGTTGCTCACAAAATTTTGCTGTGATAGTTACTGAACGCTTCCCTCATTAAAAGGAAGGTCAGAGTTGGCCGAAATATTGATGGTTCATTGACAGCAAAATCGATTTTCAGTCACATAGTGATCATCTTCAGTGCTGTGGTGTACAAATTAAACTCATAGGCACTGGTATCAAGTTATTATCAGTAACCAAAACTTATCTCATTGCTCTCCTTTTGCTCATTTTCGCTTCGTTCGGCTTTTATTTGTCAGCTAGAGTTAGACATCTCTTGAATGTTTGATGAAGCCCTCTATGTTTAAGTAGCAGTTATCTAAGATGGGTATTAACCCTTGAGGGAATCTTTCCCAAATCTTAAGACCTTGCTCGGAACATATACTGAACCATGCTTCTAAAAGTTTTGCATTTGCGCTCCATATCTTCGACCTCACCACTGAATGTTTGATGCTGACTACTTACGTACTCTGCAATTTGTGTCCTCCCACTCTTGCTAGCCAGCCGCTGTGGCCGAGCGGTTCTAGGCGCTTTAGTCCGGAACCGCGCTGCTACTACGGTCGCAGGTTCGAATCCTGCCTCGGGCATAGAAATGTGTGATGTCTTTAGGTTAGTTAGGTTTTTAGTAGTTCTAGGTCTACGGGACTGATGACCTCAGATGTTAAGCCTCATAGTGCTTAGAGCCATTTGAACCACTCTTGCTACTTTCCTTAATATTCCTTGTAAATCCCGTAGGCATAATTGCTATCACTGCCTTCCGCCCCTTACATAGGCTGCTTCGATAAGTTGAGGTGTGTTTGTTGCTAGTAGTTCTTAAGACGTTACTTACACGAGTTGGCTCTCTATCTGTTTCGGATCGTACATTCCGAATAACGTTGTACGAATCTCTGTCTCTTGCACCACTTTTGAAAGCATCACTCAAAATCTATATCTGGCAAGCTGAAGTTACCCCGCATTACAACAGAATGATCAGGAAAAATATTAACGATGTAGTGCAAGCTCTCTCTGACGTGCTCCACCAGTACAGATCCTTTTCCAGGCGTTCTGTAAACCCATCCACGTGCTCCTCTACCCCAGTAGCGACTTCCTGCGTGCAGTGCACGCCTTATCTATTAAAGGGAACCCCTGTAATTCTGCACCCGACAGCAGAGGTCGAGAAATTCTCATCCAGCACCGTCGTGGAGCCACCTTAGCCAGTGATGTAGACCCTCCACTGTGCTGCAAACCAGATGTCCGCGAACGATCCTGGCAGGACGTTACAGCTTTCCCTCCACCCATCGTGAAATAGTTCCAAATTTGGCCACCAGTTGCAAATCTAGCGCTGTGAAAGCAAGAAAGACGTTTAGAAATATTTCCTTATGTTAGGAACGGGACGTGGGTGGAAAATTTGAAACAAGTGAGAAAGGTGTAATGCTAATATGATTATTAACTGCCACTTACACAATTTGTTCGCTGTTATTACAAAATGCTGCATTCATGAAATGGCATGATCAACAGTTGCACTCATCAGTTCGTTGGAATCTGAGCAACGTGTTCCTGTATACTGGCATTCAGATCAGGGAGAGACTCAAATTATTCTGCTAGACGCACTCTTTTAGATCTCCCCAAAACCGAAAATCACACGGATTCAGATCTGGCGATCTTACAGATCATGCATCTGAGAAACCTCTGGTCATAACACGTTCGTGGAAGGTTGGATTATGCACGTCTCCCACTGGGCGAGCGACAAGAGGTGTTGTCCCATTTTGCATGAGAATAATGGTTTCCACACAGATGCGCTCTTCCGAAGCAGGTACTACGTGCTATATGAGGAAGTCTCGATAACGTGCTGACGTCACGGTGTACCTGACAGTCAATCTCCTCAAAGAAGAACGGAACGAGAACAAATGTGAAACTTCCTGGAGGATTAAAACTGTGTGCCGGACCGAGGCTCGAACTCGGGATCTTTGCCTTTCGAGGGCAAGTGCTCTACCAACTGAACTACCCAAGCACGACTCACGTCCCCTTCTCACAGCATTACTTCTACCAGTATGTCGTCTCCTACCTCCCAAGCTTTACAGAAGCTCTCCTGCGAACCTGATCGGATGTTTCGTGTTGCTGTACCATCTGGATCTTGTACGGGGGCCAGTGTAAAATACACCGCAACACTTTCCTTACTGTTGACCGTGGGATGGTCAACGATCCTTGTGACACAGCGAGGGCTCTAGCGTTATCCGAGGTACGCGCTGCGTGGTCAGCTACAGCAACAGCAACCTCGTCAGTAATTGGAAACGGGATAGGACGCCGACCTCTTCCCGGTGCCACACCAAACTCAACTGTGCTTCCGAATTTGATTAACGTCTTCTTTAAACCGTTTAATGACATCAGCCTCTCCTCAGACCTTTCAGTGGGCGATACTTTCTGAATGCAGCGTTGTAATTGCTGTCGCTCACATAAAACAGTTTCAATAATAGTGCACGGTGTGTCTTCTCGATAGCCATACTGTTCACTGACGTTATGACTTGTCAAATAACAGGGTGGCTGTCATATCGTCATACAAACGGTATACAGTGCTAGATGTGCACCTGGTGGTCATGGTATTAATTATTTTTCCAACCTTAATTGGTTCCACATTAAGGCATTAGGATATCTAACAAGTTCCGCTGTCATACATGCAGCCCAGACTGGACCACCGTAACTAGCCAACGAGTACCAAGTAGGACAGTATTTCATACAGAAGTCCACGGCAGTTCGCAACCATACGGTGGGAGTTTATTGAACCACGTTTACTGGGATGTTTTTGCTTTTGTTACCGTAAGCTTTCAACCGCGTGATTTTCCGCTACTCATTATGATTTTGCGCTCGGCCTCCTCGGCCACCGCTCTAAGCTTGACGCCAGGGCTGCACATCGCACCTGCGTTGTGTCTGAGTGTCCGTCTCCGTCTCTGACGAGAACAGTGCGAACAGTCAGCACCGCCACTCTAAGAGGCGCCGTATTTCGCCGTGTTGCGTGATTGGCGCCAGAGTTTGCGTGTCTTTGTCTAGTGGTCTAACTGTGCCACAGTGTGATGTGTCTTTCCGAGAAGCGTGACTCGCGCCCAGTGCGAGCGTGCAAGTGTTTCCACGCTTGCCTAGTAATTACTTCACAATACCCACGCGACGTGCTCGCAGGTGGTCACTCTGGACTAATATCTCCCTATGAAGGAAAGGAATTTGAAGATAATACTGTCCCAATGGAAGAGGAAGTAGATCAAGATGAGGTAAGAGATGCGATACTGCGAGAATAATTAGACACAGAATTGAAAGACCCAGTTTGGCACAAATCACCTGGAGTAGGTAACATTTTTCGAGGTTACAGCTGAGCTCACAACATATCGTTCTGCATGCCAGAATGGTTGGACTATCTGATAGATTGCTCCCAGTAGGCTCAGACCCATTTAATAAAACCTGCTGTGCAACAGGTAACTAGTAGGGCAGGGGTGTCCTGGCATTCAGTGTGTTCGCCTAACTACGAAATGAAACGAGAGTCCATATTAATTCCTGTTTACTCTAAAGTTCTATTCTAACATAGACAAGAATAAAAAAATATTAGAAGTTTCATTCGATTTTAAGAAATGCTGATAATACCGAAATGGACAATTGTTGACATTACACAGCATTAATCTAACACCTTAATGTCAGGACAGAGGCTTTATGGTTCAAATGAATGGGATAAAACCTTATCTATGAACGAGTTAGAGAAAGACAAACCTGTGAGGGACTCACAGTGATCGGCTCCATCTATCAGAAAAATGAAAAACTAGAAAAACTACCACATGCATGTAATATCAATGGTCGAGTTACGAATGAGCTTTGAGTCACTCGGGACGAACACAAGATTCACAGTATATACTCGATCGTTACAACGCGCCTATAAACGCTCGGTATCTGTCGTATACTCTCAACTAAGCTGCGCTTTCTCACTGTATTCGAGACTCAGCATCTTAGAGAGGTACAAGTGGCGCCATCAGCGGTAGGCTGCCGATTGCTAGAACATGTAGAGATGCTGCCCACTGTCCGACGTCCCCAGACAAAATGTGCTCGTACCATGTCTCTAGCCCCTTCCACGCTGGCCCACACGCTCGTGCCGGTTTGGTTTTGAATTTGCAGCGGCTCTGCTACATCAGTTTTCTGCGTCACTCTGGACTGCAACGATTGTGCGAGTTGCCAGCTTCTATTTGGCTGTTCTTTTGTTTCATTATATGGCCACGAGAGCGCAACACATCACTTTAGACTTCAACGAGACGACAGGAGCACGGGTTCCCGAGATAAGTGCAATATGTTTTCCTGCATTTCGTTAGTTTCTGGCAATTCCTAATTAATTTTAAAGTGAGAATATTTCATTTAACATACGTAAAGTGTCTAAACAAATTCGTGAACGGCCAGTTGAATGTTATACGTGTTTGTACTCGTGTTTTGAGTAGCTCAATCATGATAGAGACATTTTGAAAAAACTATCATTATGACAATTTTTTCAGTATTTTTCTTTCACTCCACAGATGATAATGTGTGGAAATTGGTACATTACAGATAAAGGTTGATAAAAATTTATCTCAGGGTGGAAACAGCTAGCCGAAGTGCACTGAGTCAAGCCCCCAGACGAAGTGTCCTGTCCCAGCACAAACTCCTTTCTTCCTCTGTACAAGTACACGTAATTTTCGTCACCAACGAAAAAGGCTGTGCAAATTTCTGGCCAATGATCGTTTTATTAACAAGACAACGATGTCCCGTCTTAGCAGCCTTAACCATTCGTTTCGCTTTCGTGTACATAATTATTAAACAACTCTGAATTACACTCCCACCCTTCAGCTAAGTTCTCTGCTTGAGCCAATACACTTCTCCCCATATCCACATTTCTCGGAAACTGGCGTCCTAACGTTGCCTTTCCTGGCATTTTGTAAGATCAACCAATGAGGAAGCCTCTCACAACTTTTTAGACAAGAGGTTCGAGAAAATCGATTCCTGTCTACCTCTGTCGCTTCACACAGAGTGACAAGATTACATTTTGTAACTAACTTTCCCTTGCACAGCGTTCTCAGAAGGCGACTCGTTGGTGCGAAAGAAATTTCCTTTGACCTGTGTTTTTGGATGGATGGCGCTGTTTGTAAAAGCTGAGATTCTGCAAGGGCACATATGTTCGTCACGCTCCGTTATTCGACTTCTGTGAGTGAAGGACCTAATATTGTGCGGGGTGCATTGTGCAGAAAACTGCAGGAACGCAACTCCCCAGCATCTATACTAAACAGTTCCCGGGCCGCCATGCGGTGGCTGCCACGAGTTGTCACCTCACATCATCTCCTTGCTATCTGCTCTGAAAGGCGAAACCCAGGGACAGTGACACCAAGTCACTGGCCCGGACCTCTGTGTCCAACCTGGCTGATCAGTGAACCAGCTGAGCTACGGAGAATACCGCATGCAAAACAGCCTCTAGGAAAGAGAAGAAACTGATATAAAGTTACACCACTTAACACTAGTAATCACAGGCGTTATGTGTTTCATTAATCGACGGAAACTGAATTATGACAGTAAACATTTGAAATAAATCATAAAATTATATGTTCCAGGACATACTGCGCCTCAACTCTATCTATGACAGTGAATAAAGGCTGAAGCAATGAACTAAAATTTGCAGAATGAGATTTTCACTCTGCAGTGGAGTGTGCGCTGATATAAAACTTCCTGGCAGATAAAATCTGTGTGCCGGACCGAGACTCGAACTCGGGACCTTTGCCTTTCGCGGGCAAGTGCTCTACCAACTGAGCTACCCAAGCACGACTCACGCCCCCTCCTCACAGCTTTACTTCCGCCAGTACCTCGTCTCCTACCTTCCAAACTTTACATAAGCTCTCCTGAGAACCATGCAGGACTAGCATATTACGGAGACACGGCTTAGCCACAGCCTAGGGGATGTTTCCAGGATGAGATTTTCACTCTGCAGCGGAGTGTGCTTTCATATGAAACGTCCTGGCTGATTAAAACTGTGTGCCGGACCGAGATTCGAACACGGGACCTTTCTTTCAGGAGTGCTAGTCCTGCATGGTTCGCAGGAGAGCTTCTGTAAAGTTTGTAAGGTAGGAGAGGAGGTACTGGCGGAAGTAAAGCTGTGAGGACGGGGCGTGAGTCGCGCTTGGGTAGTTCAGTTGGTAGAGCACTTTCCCGCGAAAGGCAAAGGTCCCGAGTTCGAGTCTCGGTCTGGCACACAGTTTTAATCTGCCAGGAAGTTTCAACTAAAATTTGTCCCGAGGTCGGGATTCCAAGCTGCTCTCCTGCTCGCTAAGATGATGCGCTACCCACTCCGCATCCCGGTACTGTGGCTGACAAATCTTCATTGATTACCCTGGCATGTCTCCCTGCCTGATACAAACTTCAGTTCGTGCCTCAGAGCAGCTTGATGTTCAGTACTGAGACAATTAACAAAGAGGAACAACAAGATGGGCTGAGGTGTGAATTGGAGTTGGAATTAGGGAGGGAGACGAACCACAGTAATCCGCGCAGCTGTCCTACTCGCAGTGCCTGGGTGGCGCAGTGGTTAGTGGATCTGCCTAGTGAGCAGCAGACGTACAGTCGAATCTCAGCCTTAGTAGAAACTTTAATTCGTTGATTTGGCCTGTATTGATTATTGTAGACCTTAAGTCAGTTATAAATAACGTTGACAGGGACCAACCAGACAGTGGATTGACATATATCAGTTTCCCCACAATTCCTGAGATATTTGGAGAACATACCATGACAAAACTTTTCTAATATCGAAAGTACATCAGATGGGCAAGATAACCTAGGATTTTATTAAGAATGCAGTGATACCAGTATCAAATAAGGCAGCTGCTGATAGGTATGAATATTACCGATCAAAAGGAATAATAGTTATTGTTATGTATGAGGCGGAACTATGGGCCTCGTGGAAAATGGGTGACCCGGTTGAGTCACGCAATTTTACTCTAGTCCGATCACGAGGTGAGGCCATTAATTGCACGCGCTGATCACGTAGGCTGGCGTGAGGATCAATGAACTATACTTGACGGGACATCTCAGGTGATTAGAAAGTTAGCAGACAGGAATACAATTAAATACTTAGCTTTAATTCAGCGTCAGCGACGATCGTCGATTTTAACTTTGTAGAATAATATTTACAAGTGCAGTTATAGACTAAACTGCGAATACTTACTTCACAATTCTGATTGCTTCACACACACATATATATCAAATGTCAATGCATAAACTGTATGTGGCGCCTGGCTAGGTCGTAGCTACTGACTTAGCTGAAGGCTATGCTAACTAGCGTCTCTGCAAATAAGAACTCTGAAACTATAAGAAGTGAACGGTTCCTATTGGTCGGCTGTAGAACTGGCCAGTGCGCTAGATTGTCTCGTAAGACCAGCCGAGTGGCGGCGCTCGGTTTGCTAGCGACTCGCTGGTCCGATATGTACTGACGGACCGCGGCCGATTTGAAGCCTACAACCTAGCAAGTGCGGTGCCTTGCGGTGACACCACATTCCTCCCCCGCAGATCGGCGAACGACCGTGGAATACGGCTTACGACCGCCTGGGGGAGGACTCCAGGCTGACTTGAGCGAGGAGGTGCGGAGCCGAACTACAGGCGAGGCTGTGCCACCCGCACCCCGCCATTCTGACCGCGGGGAGGGAGGAAACGCCTGTAAACCTCCCCCAGGGTGCACACCTACATGAGGTGTTGGCGCCCTTATAGCTATGAGAGGGGCCGAAGGGTCGACCTCTATCGGGTCGGGGCACCCGACGGGCGAAGACGACATTTCTGGAGCGTGTAAGAGTTCCACTCCGGAGGACAAGTGTTCACGTGGAGCGATCTTCTTCTCTTGACCCAGAGGGGCGCCCGGCTGCCGCAGCGATGCCTCCACTGCGGGCGCATCCGGCGCGCTACGATGCGTCTGCGGCCATTTTGCCGGTAGCACCAGGGGATGAGGCGAGCCAGTAGATGGTTCCCAGGGGCCCTGACCGAACAGCACCCTAGCTGAAAGCGGAGGGCGAGCGGCAGATTCCTTGCAACTACTGAGATGCCTGCGCACCTCACCAGAGGCGCCCAAAACCACGTACATAGCGCGGCCGAGGCAGCGAAGAATGTGCCCTTGAAGCCAACGCTTAGACCCACGATATTGGGAATAATAAACAACGTCGCCAGGAGCAAAAGTGGGAGTCCGCCGTGGCAAAGCAACTCGATTCGGTGGATGTGACAACGTCATTAAATTCCTATGAGAACGGCCACGGAGCAATTCATCCGGCGAGCGGCCATCTCGGGGCTGAGAGCGATATGAGGATAACAAGATCAAAGCAGCAGAAGGAAGATGAATGCACAAGGGGATAGTATGAAGGATAATTGATTCATTTTAGCTTGTAAGTTTGGAATACACAGTTAGAAGTTGTGTAACAAGCTACAGCCAGGTAAGAGTGTTACGGGATGCAAAGCAAAATACAGCTCACAAAATCGCAAAGCAGAGTCAGCTGGGTGCAGTATAGCAATAGCCACAAATTCACATAGCGTGCAGCCATAATGTTGCGTGTTGTGCATCATAGCTCATCAGTACCACACATCAAAATACATCACTTATATACTCGCAATTGGAAAGAGGTACCACTCTCTTTTTATCGTTCAAAACAATTTCGATATGTTAGCTATATTTCATAGCAACCTTTGTCCTCAAACACACCGAATGTAAACTGGGCAATCACTATATTCTTCACTGCAAACTTTTCAAATTATGCCTGGTGGTTTACTTGTTTCGAAAGTATCAGAGTAATTACGGAAAATAATGAACATAAAACCAGTTCACTATCAAGCTGTGATGTCAGACTTAAGATGCAGCAATTTTTTACCGAATAGTTTCCACAATATTGAAAGAGAAAAACTGCATAGTGGACAAAAAGTGCGAATCCCGAAATAGTCGTTTCAAATTTTTTAGGCGAAAAGTACAAGTTTAACTGAGAAACTATCTTTGTAGACGAATGTAGCTTTGCTTCATCTACGTAAAACAGTTTCTAGGCATATCAGATGACTTGACATTAATGAAAATAGTAGCTCTCCACTTGGCTGCCCTTGCCACGTGTCGCTTGTTGCCACAAATGACGTCATGTCGTTCACGAAGCGACCTCTCCTCACTGCGCTCTATGTGAGTAACTTTCTTTGTCAACATGGAAGTGACTTAAAACACAGCCACCTCCCCAACAGACATCCACATCACGCCATTTCCATGTGAACTGGACTTTACAAAGAGACCGCCTTTTTCGTCGGTCGCCTGTCAGCTGATACGGCAACAAACGACCAGCTGACGCTGGAAGAGGCTGAAGCAAAGCCACCTTGTCATTCAAATCACGTTTCAGGTTCACCTGGCCTGTGGGGCTGAGGGCTCTCGGAGCTGCAGCCAAAAACATGTCTGTCTTCCGTTCCTAGCTGCCGCTTACGGCAGGCGTCAAATGGCTTAGTTCCTTTACTCTTGAATTTTCCCTTCTCCTTCTTGAATTATCTTCTGTCCTCCCCCTGGCAATCCTCGTTATGTGATTCCATCTCCCCTCCCCCTTCCTGCTACCCCTCTCTGTCTGTTTACCCCTAGCTGCCCTCTTACAGCCTGCTGCATAGCCTCCTTTAGTTCTGTTGCTTTCCCTCGTGCTTCCCAAACACCATCTTTTTCGGACTGCAACCATTTTGTCATCACTACCTTCTTGTCTACGACTACTACTTCGGCTTGTACTTGCCTGACATTTTGATTAACTGCCTCTTCTGTAGCTGTGGCGTACCGCATTACTTCTCCAGTCATTTGTCACGGTAGACGTGTGTTACACTCCTGGAAATGGAAAAAAGAACACATTGACACCGGTGTGTCAGACCCACCATACTTGCTCCGGACACTGCGAGAGGGCTGTACAAGCAATGATCACACGCACGGCACAGCGGACACACCAGGAACCGCGGTGTTGGCCGTCGAATGGCGCTAGCTGCGCAGCATTTGTGCACCGCCGCCGTCAGTGTCAGCCAGTTTGCCGTGGCATACGGAGCTCCATCGCAGTCTATAACACTGGTAGCATGCCGCGACAGCGTGGACGTGAACCGTATGTGCAGTTGACGGACTTTGAGCGAGGGCGTATAGTGGGCATGTGGGAGGCCGGGTGGACGTACCGCCGAATTGCTCAACACGTGGGGCGTGAGGTCTCCACAGTACATCGATGTTGTCGCCAGTGGTCGGCGGAAGGTGCACGTGCCCGTCGACCTGGGACCGGACCGCAGCGACGCACGGATGCACGCCAAGACCGTAGGATCCTACGCAGTGCCGTAGGGGACCGCACCGCCACTTCCCAGCAAATTAGGGACACTGTTGCTCCTGAGGTATCGGCGAGGACCATTCGCAACCGTATCCATGAAGCTGGGCTACGGTCCCGCACACCGTTAGGCCGTCTTCCGCTCACGCTCCAACATCGTGCAGCCCGCCTCCAGTGGTGTCGCGACAGGCGTGAATGGAGGGACGAATGGAGACGTGTCGTCTTCAGCGATGAGAGTCGCTTCTGCCTTGGTGCCAATGATGGTCGTATGCGTGTTTGGCGCCGTGCAGGTGAGCGCCACAATCAGGACTGCATACGACCGAGGCACACAGGGCCAACACCCGGCATCATGGTGTGGGGAGCGATCTCCTACACTGGCCGTACACCACTGGTGATCGTCGAGGGGACACTGAATAGCGCACGGTACATCCAAACCGTCATCGAACCCATCGTTCTACCATTCCTAGACCGGCAAGGGAACTTGCTGTTTCAACAGGACAATGCACGTCCGCATGTATCCCGTGCCACCCAACGTGCTCTAGAAGGTGTATGTCAACTACCCTGGCCAGCAAGATCTCCGGATCTGTCCCCCATTGAGCATGTTTGGGACTGGATGAAGCGTCGTCTCACGCGGTCTGCACGTCCAGCACGAACGCTGGTCCAACTGAGGCGCCAGGTGGAAATGGCATGGCAAGCCGTTCCACAGGACTACATCCAGCATCTCTACGATCGTCTCCATGGGAGAATAGCAGCCTGCATTGCTGCGAAAGGTGGATATACACTGTACTAGTGCCGACATTGTGCATGCTCTGTTGCCTGTGTCTATGTGCCTGTGGTTCTGTCAGTGTGATCATGTGATGTATCTGACCCCAGGAATGTGTCAATAAAGTTTCCCCTTCCTGGGACAATGAATTCACGGTGTTCTTATTTCAATTTCCAGGAGTGTATTCAATGTGTCCTTCTCTAAATTTGCGATCTGCGTAGAATGCCAGTCAGTCACGGTTTCGTTCCCTTATGCCCTCTGCTTAATCGCTTCTACGACGTCGTTCACGCTTCGAATGTCTTTCTCATCAGTAATGTCAAATATTGTTTTCATAAGCAGACCTCCGGCATCGATTCAACCACTTACCCTTCCTGTATGTCTTCCTGTATGTGTAATGACCACCAGTACTTGTGACATCTCACTCCGTAATTTCTCTTGCACTCCATGTATTCTCCCGCATATCCCGGCACTTCCTTTGAGTACCCCGTGCCTTTCCGTTTCCCGACGGAATTAGTCGAATGCTTCTTCCAATGTTCTCACCTCGTTGTGCATCTCCCATGCGTTGAAAACCGCCTGCACTACCCAGCGATGTCCGGTGATCACTACGTCTTTCTGCTTGCCCAACAGCACTCACCCTTCCCGGTGCTGGTTCCGTGACGCTGCCACCCCGACTAAGATCAGTAGTTCCGTTATGAACTGAATCATCTCGCCTTCTCTGCACCTCACCTACGGACAAGAATACCTATAACTTACCTTCCTCTTAAATTCATTGCTGTTCCGCAGCTGCTTTTACTATTTACATAAAATCTACAGTTAACCTAAAAAAAATTAAGAGAGTATTCCTAGGCCTTAATCCATAAGGGTTCCTCGTTACCGGCTTCATTCACAACCTCTTGTTTATCTTCCGATACCTTTCTCCTCGTTCTCCGTTTCCAGTCGCCGGCCGTGGTGGCCAAGCGGTTCTAGGCGCTACAGTCTGGAACCGCGCGACCGTTACGGTCGCAGGTTCGAATCCTGCCTCGGGCATGGATGTGTGTGATGTCCTTAGGTTAGTTAGATTTGAGTAGTTATAAGTTCTAGGGGACTGATGACCTCAGATGTGAAGTCCCATAGTGCTCAGAGCCAGTTTTGAACCTTTCCAGTCAGCATCTCCTATCCCTGGAATAACTTCCTGACTCCCTCGAAAAGGTTTCAACCGCCCCACCTGCACAATTGTCGTTCTCGTCGGCAACTGAATCTTGACATTTACTGGCGACGTAGTCTCTACCACTTGGCATGGCCCCTGATATATCGCAAAAAGCTTCTTTGTCTTTCCATTCGTCGTATGCGAAGTTGACAGATGACCCACTGACCAATCTTATGCTGTGGAATTCTTGCCGTACGGCCAGTTGCTTCTTCCTGTTTCACCAATGATCGTTATTTGGCCCCTTACTCTATTCCAAATTTCCCTAATCGCTCTGACAAATTCCTTAACTGAGCCTCCAGTCTTCCCTTTCTTCGTTTTCAATATTTCGAAAGATGATGTCATTTTGCGACCATTCGGTTAGATACTGATAATCCTGTATTCGTATGTTGTTTTCAACTGTAGGAGGAGACTACATACCTCAAATAAACATCCCAATTGGTATGGTGTAAGTCAACGTAGTGTCCAAACATCTTCAGTCACTCTTTCAGTTTTTCGATTGGCTTGTGGATGGAGAGGACTCCTCCTTAACTTCTTCACATTCAGTAACTTACCACATTCCTCGAATATATGTGACAGGAACATCATTTCCTGATCTGTTACTATTGTTTTAGGCCTTCCAAACTTCATTATCCAATTATTCACAAATGCCTGTACCTTGTCGTTGCCTGCTGGTTTGGCATCGCGACCATTTCTACGTAACTTGGAAACCGATCTATGATTATGGGTATGTACTTATTATCTGCAGGTGTTCTACTGACTGGACCTAAAGCATCAATCCCCAGTAATTCGAATGATGCTAACGCTTCAGGTAAGTTCTTCAATGGTACTCTTGTCCGACACAAATCCGCTCTCTGTGCGCATTGTATACAACTCTGCACAAAGTGGTTTCCGTCCGCCTACCTGTCTCTCCACCAATGCCTTTCAGCTATTCTTCTGTTGGTAGACCTGCAGTCTCTATGACCAGATAATAACCGATCATGAGCTTCTTGTAGCACTCTACTTTTCTGCTTCGGTGGTACCACTACCCACGGTACCAACTTTGTTTCCTTGTATAGTAGCCCCTCCTCTGTACAAAACAGTGACTGCTTAAAGTACTGCTTACATTCGTGATTCGCTGTCTGTGCAGTTTGCCATCCCTTATGCTTATTACCCTCAGATACTCAATCGTGCCAATCAAGCTTTAGTGTGGTCGTTCGTGGTTTAATTGGTTCGTCTTTCGCGACGCACTCCTCTTGCGACATCGCTATTCTGGCAAATTGCTTCACCTAACGGAAACATTTTTCCGTCATGTTCCATCCTATGTTGTCTAAGATCGATTAGGCCACTGTGCTGATACAAGAAATTTTGTTCTAGAATCATGACGTAGCCCTCACTCACGTGGGGCACAATCTCTACATATTGTTTAAATGGATCTGTACCCAGGCAAAGGTCTACGTCCACCGATCCTACTCGTGTGACATCTTTATCTCCCACTCCACGAGTCTGTACCGTGGTGGGTCCTGTTGCTTATGCTTCACTAGATCACTGCTAGTGACCGACACATGAGCCCCAGTGTGTAATAATATCCTGCAATCCTTTTTTCCTACTACTCCTCTTATCGCACAATCCACCTCTGCGATTTCGTAGCACTCAGTGTTACTGGAAATGACGGTAGGTGGACCAGGGGTTCCCACTGGCATTTAACTCATTATTCTTCGCCTGTCCTCTACTTTTAAAACTGTTACATCCTTGTTTATTAACGTCACCCTGAGGCTGGCGACACTGCCTCCATACGTGGCCCATTCGTCCACATCTGAAGCTCTTTATGCTAGCTGCAAACACTGTTCGTTTACCTTGTATTGCAGTTGATATATCGGTCTTCTCATGCTCTATATCTAACGGCACTGCTGTGCGCAGATCCCTCAGACCCCCTGTCCGTACACGACATTTCTGCAAGCAACCCTCTTTAAAAAGCATCAAACGCCCTCTGCTCAGGTTTTGCAAAATAATTTCATTGAATGCAGCATCCTGTCATAATTGATAGGCACATCCATTAGTTTCCCTTATCCTATCTGCAAATTGTATGAATGCAGAGTCTCGCGGTTATAGCATTAAATAAAATGTTCATGTGTTTCCAACCGCGTCAATTGCTTAAAACTACACGAGCTTTCGGCCAAGCACTCCTTGGCCATTGTCAAGTGTTATGACTGCCAGTGGGCTGTTGGTGCGCCCTTATATAAGCTAGCTGCCGGCTGTGACGTAACTGGTCCCCCTGACACTGCCATATATGGGCATATTTTGAGGTTGCGTTCGATGTGCCCTCTTCAACCGCGCGATCGCTGGATCCCACGCAGCGCTGAGCTGCAAGCCACCGTAAATTGTATGAATGCAGAGTCTCGCGGTTATAGCATTAAATAAAATGTTCTCGTGTTTCCAACCGCGTCAGTTGCTTAAAACTACACGAGCTTTCGGCCAAGCACTCCTTGGCCATTGTCAAGTGTTATGACTGCCAGTGGGCTGTTGGTGCGCCCTTATATAAGCTAGCTGCCGGCTGTGACGTAACTGGTGCCCGTGACACTGCCATATATGGGCATATTTTGAGGTGGCGTTCGATGTGCCCTCTTCAACCGCGCGATCGCTGGATCCCACGCAGCGCTGAGCTGCAAGCCACCGTCTCTATTCAGGGTGTTTGCGGTAATTTTTATTTCAATAGCTTCCGTTATTAAACTGCCCAGAAGCCGTTAGTGCGAGCCATGACAGGGGTATCGTCAAATTTTATGTGGTGACCGTTTTCTAACGCACGCTCAGCTAACGCAGATTTTTCTGGATAGCGTAAGCGATAATACCTCTCATGTTCTTTCCTGCGTTGTTCCACATTGCGCACTGTTTGTCAGATGTACTTCTGGCCACAATCACAAGGTATTTCGTGGACTCCAGGTGTTCTGAGACCTACTGCGTCTTTAACTGGTCTCAGTAATTGACGGATTGTCGTTGGAGGCCTGAAGATTCATTTGATCTTGTGTCTTTTCAACAGGCGGCTGATCTTGCCAGACACAGAGCCACGGAATGGCAGCAAAGCAAGTTTCTTTTCCTGCTCTTCGTCGGTGGTCTTATTCTGATATTTCCCAGAAATCACTTCTTTCACTTGATGGGCGCTGTAGCCGTTATTTCTGAAAACCTTGCGTAGGTGGCTCAGTTCGTGGGGCAGGTTATCGTCGTCTGATATTACTCTTGCACGATGCACCAATGTTTGTAATACTGTGCGCTTCTGTGCTGGATGATGATGGCTGGTAGCGTGCTGGTATAGGTCTGTGTGGGTGGGTTTTCTGTAGACGCTGTGACCAAGGCACCCATTTCGTTTACGATGGACAAGGACGTCGAGGAAGTGCAATGCATTATCTTTTTCCACCTCCATGGTGAACTGGATATTACTGTTGATGCCATTGAGGTGTTCCAAAAACTCATCTAGTTTCTCGCGTCCGTGTGGCCAAATGACGAACGTGTCGTCAACGTATCGAAAGAAACCCTTCGGCTTCAATGGCGCAGTATCTATGGCAATATCCTCAAAATTCTCCATGAAGAGGTTTGAAACAGCTGGAGCCAACGGGCTACCCATTGCTACGCCGTCTGTCTGATCGTAATACTTGCCGTTGTACATGAAATAGAAGGACGTAAGGGTGTGCCTAAATAGCTCGACCACGACACTTATAAAGTACTGGGAAATAAGGTCCAAAGCGTCTTTGATAGGCACATTCGTAAACAGCGCCACTACATCAAAACTGACCATAATATCATCCTCACTAAGGCGTAGACGGTTGATTCTGCTGATAAATTCTGCTGAGTTTTTTATATGATGTTCGCAGCGTCCCACATGTGGAGCGAGGAGCTTGGCCAAGTACTTCGCCAGCTTGTATGTTGGAGAACCTATTGTGGACACAATAGGGCGAAATGGCGTCCCGTCCTTGTGTATCTTCGGTAAACCATAAGCAGTAGGTGGTCTAGGCACCTGTGGGAGAAGATTCTTAATGACACTGTCTTCCACTGAATATCGCTTAAGAAGTTCTGATGTTTTCCTTACTGTTCTTGATGACGGGTCGCGTGGGAGCTTGCGATAAGTATCTTCGTTCAGTAGCGCACAGATCTTCATATCATAGTCCTCGAACTCCATAATTACG
This sequence comes from Schistocerca serialis cubense, assembly GCF_023864345.2. Classification (NCBI taxonomy): domain Eukaryota; kingdom Metazoa; phylum Arthropoda; class Insecta; order Orthoptera; family Acrididae; genus Schistocerca; species Schistocerca serialis. Next base: position 465,579,236 of record NC_064646.1, on the reverse strand, counting down.
GCGGCATTGCCCTTGTCAGCAGGAAGTACCACAATGATTTCATCATTACGTAATGCTCGAAAGCCGTTGCGATCATCCTTGGTCATGTTGGATGCTGGTAACTTCGCCTTTGTCATTATACGACTGGTTTCTCGCCGTATTTCGTCCACTGTTTCATGGGGGAGCTCGTGGACTGCCTGTTCAACATCGCTTATTATTTCACAGACAGGAATGTTCCGCGGTGAAGGTGCGAAATTAAGTCCTTTCTTAAGTGTCGACATGGCACCCGCGTCTATATCTCTCGCCGTCAAGTTGATGGCGGTGCGTTCTGAAGATCTGTGGTCCGCACCATGTTGTTGTTGCGAAAGGCTGCCGAACATTCCTTTCTGCTTCTCTGTAGTTCGTTTCTGTGCTGACGTCTGTTGAGAAACCGTAGCAGCGTCGACCCATCCCCAGTCCAAAGCTGTGAGTGTTCTTGATAGCTGCAGGTGCAAGGCCATAAGAGCACGTCCATTTGCATCCAGCTGTTGCCTCGTGTTGTGAATCGTTTCTCGTGATAATGCAAAGCCGGCACGACGAAATATCCTCCTGGTGGCAGCGGTGTTGATATGATGGGATACCATAGCAAATCGTGGAGTGGTCTTCTCGTCGCGACAGCGCAGTAGGAAGCTAGCGAACTTATGCCTTCTTGACACGATGCTTTCCGAGACGTTTTACGTTGCGCCACGTTACCTCCCTGTAGAGGTTCGTAATGTATGAAGTCTCGCGGTGATAACATTGAATGAAATGATCTCGGGTTTCCAACCGCGTCAACTGCTTAAAACTACACGAGTTATCGGCCAAGCACTCCTTGGCCACTGTCAAGTGGTATGACTGCCATTGGGCTCTTGGTGCGCCCTTATATACGCTGGCTGCCGGCTGTGACGTCACTGGTGCTCGTGACAGTGGAAGACAGTGTGGTTAAGAATCTTCTCCCACAGGCTTATGGTTTACCGAAGATGCACAAGGACGGGACGCCATTTCGCCTTATTGTGTCCACAATAGGTTCTCCAACATACAAGCTGGCGAAGTACTTGGCCAAGCTCCTCGCTCCACATGTGGGACACTGCGAACATCATATAAAAAACTCAGCAGAATTTATCAGCAGAATCAACCGTCTACGCCTTCGTGAGGATGGTATTATGGTCAGTTTTGATGTAATGGCGCTGTTTACGAATGTGCCTATCAAAGACGCTTTGGACCTTATTTCCCAGTACTTTATAAGTGACGTGGTCGAGCTATTTAGGCACACTCTTACGTCCTCCTCTTTCGTGGACAACGGCCAGTATTACGATCAGACAGACGGCGTAGCAATGGGTAGCCCGTTGGCTCCAGCTGTAGCAAACCTCTTCATGGAGAAGAAGCCTGATTAAGAAAGGATTCAAAATTATTGGGGGCTGAAGGCCACAAGCAATTTTCAGAATACTCAACGGCTGAAGGCCTGAATTACAAGTAAGGAAGGCAGTTGCATGTCAAAATACTAAAACATTTTTAAAACAGTCTTAACGAACTGTAACAGGCTATTGTGATGGCTGCAGGCCTTATTAAGAGAAAATTGAAACTAATTTGTCGGCTGAAGGCCACAGGGAGTGTTACACACAATTAATGGCTGAAGGCCAGCATTACAAGTGGGGAAGGCAATAACATATTAAAACATTAGGGTAAAATGACAACTTGTCCTAATAAGACAGAGTGATCCACAGACAGGGCTCCCTGAATCGGCCTGAGGATCAAGCTGTGTAAGCGGTGAGACAGACAGCGAGAGTTGTACTCACGAAACAGGATGGCAACTCACACTATGGGTAGCTTAAGCGCCGACCGACCGACTAACAAATCCGCCTAACGTCCCATCACCGGTACAACGATGGAATACTTTTAGGCAAGACCAAAGAGACGGACAGCACCACATCTTCAGAAACACACCCAAGGCCGAAGGAAACAGTAGAACCAAGGTACACCTCCCAAAAACATATGCATAGTACAATTCAAGAGGCTGTCGAACTACACGCCCTCACCGTCCCTGGGAGCAGCAACACAGAAACAACAGTTTCAGTACTGGACACGGTTCACTCAACTTCAGACGTCCTGGATTCGGTCGTCAGCTACAGCCCCCCGATCCGACAGTGCCTGCGCGCCTCCAGCGGTCCTGGCCTGCCCGCGAGCTGTGGACCTCCTCGCTGCTCCGTCCGAACCCCCAACTGATCTCCATTCGCAACTTCGCCAAATCTAGTACACAGACAACATTAAAATAACTGCTCATTCAAAACCACAAGATACACACGGATCCGGGAAAACAATGCCACCAGCAACAATACTAAAACCAGTCACTGTGAAACAACACGGACGAATTATACGTCGGCACAAACACAGAGAAGCCAGAAGCAGTCGGAAGACCAAATGCACGTCGTCCGCTGCGACAACCGACCGAACGACCAACCAACGGTCGTTCCCACACAAGTCAGGCACGGGAAAGTTACCATTAAAAATCGTCGTCTGACTTATTGCCATGAGGTCACTTCGACGGGTAGACCCAAACACACAAGTGAAAGTGCTGCCACTCACGGACAGACAAGGCGAGCAAACGTAGTGGCCCTAGCGAACACACTAAGAAAACGAGACGCCACTATCACTATTACAAGATGGCAAACTTGGAACGGCATCAACGCGAGCCGCACACGGCTCACCTTCTGCTAGCGTACTGCAGCATCAGCTCTTCATATGTCACATCCAGCTGGCTCTGCTATACAATGCCTGTCGACCGTGTATTGCTTCGCAATGCGTAACACTCTTGCCTGCCTGCGGCTGGCTCTGTTGCAACCCACATCCACGCTGGTGTACTTTTTGACCGAATGCTGTAGTTACGCTATTACATATCATCGAATAAATAATGTGTGCTTCAGCGAGCAATGGACGAGAAATGGGATTTTGATAGATATAACTAAAATATTCTATGTTCTGGATATTTTATACTTACCTATTTGCTTACTTATTTTATGTTTATAAAATTTGGACTTTCTTGATGCAGACAGTGTGCATGAGGCAAAACGTCCTTGTTCTTCTTTTTGTAACAGTTCTTGCACAATTGGTTATCTTTGAAAAAATGGAACTATCATTTTTACTTTCTTCGACCAACAAGCATGAATCTGCGCAATTGGAACATTCTTCTTGGTACCTTTTACTAGCAGTATACAAGATAGGGAAACTATAATGTTATCTGTGGACAAATTTCATTTCCCCGTACCTCTCGGCTTCTTTGTAATGGTTTGACAAATGTTGAAATCTGGCTTCGCAGGACAGAGCGGATCAGGTTGTTGTTGTGGAAAGGGGCCAAAACACTTGCTGTTAGATGCACAAAACACACAAACTTTATTTTCCTTAAGACACTTAATCACACACGCCCCTACAGGAAGGCTCGAACAGAGGTTATTGAAATTGCTATAAGGAATACACACGGCTGAAGGCCTTAGTTTAAAAAAAAAGAGAAAGAAAAAACATTACATGAAAGCTCGGCTGAATGCCACATATTGAACACTGAAGAACTGAAGGCTTAAGGCCTGGATAACAAAGATTTCAAATGGAAACAAATTTTCTTTTAAAAATAGTTTTAAACAAATCAATCTTCAAAGCTTAGTTGAAGTCGGCTGAAATCCTTATTTTAAAATTATAATAAAGTAAACTAATTGATGGCTGAAGGCCTCGCACAGTACTAAAAGAAAACGAACAGAACAGTGGTGCTCAGAAGTGTTCCAAGAGTCGGCCTGAGGAGGTAACTCTAACATAAGTTTAGATGAGACAGGCAGCCAAGAGTAAAATTAAATAATCGGACGGCAACCCGACCCAGGGACGGCTGAAGGACCGACCAACAACCTAATCAATCCCTTCCGGCGACCTACGGCACGATAACTGAAAATGTCAGCGAGAACGAAGATACCAGCAGCACTACGTCTTCAAAATTCACGTCTAAATACAGCCAAGGCACAATGACCATTCAAAAAATGAGCAAACACCATAGGTTGTCGAACTACACGCCGTACCGGACAGCATCAACAGGGCGAGGAAACACACACTCGCTGCTCTGTCCCAAGCGACCGACTGCCTACTCCAGTACACAGACAACATTCATAACTGCTCCGTGGAAATCACACAAGCTACACACCCACGTAAACACCTGCACCAAGAACTCCGACAATCCTAAAGCCAATCACTGTGGAACAACAAGGACGTATCACAAGTCGACAAACACAGAGTTACCATAAGCGGTCGGCGAGCAAATACACGTCGTCCGATGAGACGACCGACCGAACGACCAACCAACGGTCGTCTGTCGGACAGTCCATGTGTGTCGCCAGTGGTCGCCGAGTACTGGCTGTCCGCACCTCACTGGCGCTGCGTCCCAACTGAGGTCCCGACACACGATGACCCGGAAATACTATCGGTCGCTTCAAAGATAATACGACAAAGCTCTTAGCGATACGCGCTGCTGCTGCCACTCACGGGCAGACAAGCCAGCAACTTAGCGACGCCAGTAAATCGAATAAGAAACGAGGCGACAGTTCCGTAAAGACAAGCTGACAAGCAATAAACGGCATGAACACGTGCCGCGCACGGCTCAATAGTTATTCTGAATGAGCCTTTGTACAACTATTGGTCTAGTGCGCTAATATCCCTGAAATCTTCTGTTTCCGTTCTCCCTGGGGTTGGCAATGACGAGATCCATATTTTGGGATGAAAAGATGTTTTGTTCCTCTCTATAAGAGCAAAATATTGTGACACAGTGCGAATCTACGCCCTGTAACGAAAACTTTCCAGTCTACAGGAGTGACATACGTTGCCAGAAATAATAGTACGTATGGAAAGATGACGTCGATTTTGATCTGATGACTGTAGACGCCACCTGGGAGGATAGTATTTGTACCGATAGTGGAATCAGCGTCGTGCGCCAACAGATAATGTGGTGGCATAGCTACGAGAGCGCTACCTGCGTCTACCCTTTAATAGTGAGTGCTCACAGCCAGAAGGCTGCGAGTATTGCAACTGTGTGAATCAAGCTGGCAACCATGCCACGGAGACGTACTCGTGCCTCCTACAGCCAACTGACCGAGTTGAAAGAGGTCAAATTGTGGCCTTCCCGGTGGCGGGAGAACTGCCACACACGTTGGACGTGCTGCATCAGTTGCGCAAGGATGCTGATCCCAGTGGTCACGGGAACATACTCACATGGGGCTCTAGACGTTCACAAAGCACGGAAGACCGCCCGGATCGTCGTATTTTAAGAACTGCAGTGACAGCTACCACGGCACGGGCTAGTGAGCCCACACGTGTCAACACGAATTGTTGCGAACCGGCTATCAGTAGTGTCACTACGGACACACACACCTCTAGCCTGTCTTCCAGTCACGCCACGGCATCGACATGCAGGGCTGGACTGGTGCTGTCAGGGGATCACTCGGTGTATGAAATGGTGCACCGGGGTCTTCAGCGATGAAAGCAGATCCTGTCTGCTCGCAAGTGATCGTCGTTTGCGCGTACGACGTAGACCTGGTGAACGCTGCCTCACAGAGTGCATTCGTCCAAAACAGCTCACCCATCTCCAGCCCTCGTAGTGTGGTGTGCGACAAGTTACGACTCTAGTGCACCTTTGGTTCATCTGGAGGGCATGTGCAGAACGTTGTTGGACCCTACGATAAGTTGGAAGCTGTAGAATTGAATTAAGATTTTTGCTGCGGCCGGGACGCGAACCCGGCTCTTCGTGCTTACTAGGCCGATATGCTGACCTTTACACCACCGCAGCATTATGGTCAACAGAGCTGCACAAACTACCCAAGTCAAATACCTCCCCCCCTCCCCCCAACACAAACTCAAATTGACATCTCCCCTTATGTTATCACTATTACCAGGGCTCGCCGACTGGAATAGCACCCCAGCATTGGACATAATGGGGAAGTGCTGTACTACATGCGATCGTATAGACCTTAAATTAAATTTTGCCTGAGACATTTAAGTCTTTAATTTATCTACGATAACGTTGGAAGCTGAAGAAGCGAATTAAAATTTGTGCTGCGGCCGGGACTCTTAACACGGATCTTCTTGCTTATCAGGCAGATATGCTGACCAGTACACCATCACAGAATTATGGTTAACAACCCGGCTTCGAGTCGCGGCCGCAGCACAAATTTTAATTCACTTCTTCAGCTTCCAATGTTATCGTAGATAGAGACTTATATGTCTCAGGGAAAATTTAGTTGTTAGAGCCGTTCTTTTGCCGTTCTGGCTAAAGGAAGGTGATGTGCTGTTCAACAGGATAATGCTCGCCCGCACTTTGCCCGTGAAACTGAACGTGCTCAGCACGATCTCCGGACTTGTCTCGAATCAAACATGTGTAGAATATGATTGATCGAGAAGCGAATCGCGCGACTCGTCAACCAACAACTCTTACCAATCTATGTGAACAGGTCGAGGTGGCGTGGAATAACGTATTGCAAGATACGTCTGTACGATAAACTGGGTGCCAGAGTCAGCGGCGCATTGCCGCCCGTGGAAGCTACACCGTGTAATAATACAGGTGTTTCAGTGTAGGTGGATATCTGATACCTCAGAACCGCTTGTTCTATTGATCCGTAAACACAATCATTTCATGTATACTGTTGCAACAATAAATCTAGTGAACTGGAAGCCTCTAAATGGGTTTACTGAATTTTTTTCCGGCAGCGTATTTACGAATGATCACATTTTGGAAAAGCGCCCTAGTGTCTCGAACATCTCACAAAATGAGCAATATTTAGGCTTACGCTCAAATTAAAATGACATGATAAATAGGAATAACAATCAAAGAATCCAATTTCCTTGCTTTTCTCTGAATGCTGCCCTTCATTCTGGCTAACGCACTATAGAAGCACTTTTGAGGCATTCTGTAAAGGTGCCGGGAACGTTCTGGATACATATTCAGTTCTTCCATTACGCGACTGTATCATACGTCTTCCCTTTTTTCTACCATATCGGATTTACCCGACATCTTCTTTACTGCTCAACATTTGCGAGTTCAAAAGATCCAGTGCATCAGTAGCTGCTTCTGATGAAGACGACATACTCCACTCGTAGCACTACTGTCCCGTCCCGCCCCTCTCTGCCAGCGCCACGTTCAGTGTGAACTGGTCACGCCCCGTCCTCGCCACGCCCCCGACTTGCCCAGGGGTCCTGGCCGCGCCATTTCCGTGTGAATTGGGCCGAAGACTTAAATAACAAACATTACTCGCGTTCCGTATCTGGGGGCACCTAGTACAACTTTGTGGCCTAAAATGAATGTTAATTGCTAATGCAAAGTGCCAGGTACAATGCGGCATGATTTCCATTAACATTTTTGAGGTATTGAACAATCAGGCCTATTTGTAATATTTGATTTCTTTGATGAGAACACGCTTTTAGGTACAGATTTCAGGCAGCGATAAAATAATTCACACCGAACCTCATTCGCCAAGTCGTCGTGGACGTTCTCGAGAACTGGTACGCACGTCGTCTACTTGAAAACGCCATTAATGAGCGCCCAACACATAATTTACATGTCCACACACATTCAAGGCTATTGCAGAACCTCTCTCTACTCCATTAACTTGAAAATACGACAATTCCTGACTGACCACTCGTCAAAATATGTGTTGTTTGCAGATTTTTTATACAGAGGTTTTACAGATTGTTTCCACAGTCCCATGAGAAGCAAAATGTATTAATACATAAAGCAAATAACATTTAAATGTTTCAGTTTGCAATAGAAGAATTTTATCGACCTTCCATAGTTACCGGAGTGAGTCCAGATGGCACTGCAGAGTTGCCAGGTATCGCCTTTGGACAGTTCCTCAAGACTAAAATTGCACTCTACCAAAAATACGGCTCGGTAGTTTTGGTGCGTTATATAAATGACGTAGTAAATGGTAGTATTACTGGTAGTACTGGTAGCATTTGTAGGGAAAGGAACGTAAATGAATGTATAGGAGACAAACTGGAATACCACCATTTCTGTTTGGTTTTTTGTTTGTTTGGTTATTTGTTTTGCACATAATTAGAACTGCACATCATTCAGTGTTAATACATTGTGCATTTTATCTCCTTAAAGAATATTACTTATATTCTATAGGTAATAATTATTAGTTTCTGACATAAGTTCTAAGCTTTTATGTAACCAAAGCAATTATTTTTTTTTTCCAAGTACAGCTTACATCCATTAACATAATAAATGAATAAATAATTATTGTCATCACGACCACAGGCAAGAGTTCCCTGTTATTATTGGTAAATGCGAAAGTTGTTTATAAATAACCGAAACAACTATGTAAATAAAAAGGTACATGTTCGTTTTTTCAGAGTCGTTTATCTCCGAAATTTCTTCACCAACTGTTTTGAAATTTTGACACAACGTTTAATTCTAATACTGGTGTGTTCTTAGCTACCTAATCCTGTAGTAGTTGATGTGTAATGTATGTATATGTAACTATTGGGGATATTTTGTAACACCATTTCCCTGCTTTAAATTTATATAACTTTATGTATTACATATATTTAAAAAATAGGTAAATAAAAACAAGTGTGTATACCATTGTATCAGAAGTTCAAAGCAATCGGCCAAAAACTTTTGCAGATTTGACATCTGCAACATTTAGAGTGTTTATTTAAGTACAAATGTAGCTATTTCTTTTTTCAAACTCTCAGATCTCCGAAAGTTCTTCATGGATAGCTTTGAAATTTTGGCTCAATGTTGTATTCGAATAAGTGTTTTCATATAACTACTGGAACGCTATCTGATATATATGTAGTATATATGTAACAAAAGGGGACTCAATATAAAAGTATAATTGTTGGTTTGTTCAATCGTTAATCTCTGAAGGTCTTGACCGATTGCTTTGAAATTTTGACAAAACATTGAATTATAATATGGGTGTGTTTTAAGTACCTAATTCTTACATACAAACACGAAACATGTGTTTATGGCTTATTGGCCCATGCTTAGAATACTACCACAGAATCTGAATTTGCGGTATCAGTAAACAATACTAAAGGCTAGAGATAGTGAGGAAGAAGAGATAGACAGAGGGGTGGGAGTAAATGGACCAGAAAGTTGGAAACATGAGATGGACAAAGAAAGGATGCAGGAGGAGATGCAGAGAGAGGGGGAGGGGAAGTTGTACAACGAATGGGGGAGGAGGTTATGTACAGAGAGGAGGGTAAGGAGGAGGAGATGGACAGAAAAAGGGGAATTGGGAGATGGACAGGAGAGAAGGAGACTGGGACATTCATCCAGTTCCAATACGTTTAGAAATATTTGCTTTTTCGTTTGTTTCTTTTACATTTAAGCAGAGTGAGCCACAGCAAAGGGAAGTCCGGGATAGCTAGTGTTTTATATAAGTTGGACAAAGTATTGAGGTGATGTTTGATATATTTTTGTTTTGCTTTTTTTTTAATTTTATCTTTTGTCGATGAATTTCGTTTTCTAGCGCTATGTGATAAATTTCCTTTAGTTTTACTGCAACATCCCTCTGTTTCACGTTAGAAATCAACGATTTTCGAATTAAACCTCAATTAAACGTTAACAATTTCAATTTTGGTAGAAATATTGTAACAGACAAGAGAATAAATACGTAGGACGAAAATGTTCTGAAGGTTACCTGGCCCTTTGCGTATCCTCTCAGTTTCTAGACAGTTCACCACTTCCGATTTTTACGGGAATCTGGTAAGACACTGACCGCATACGTAAACAAAGCGATCGTTACGAGGTAGCGCCTGATAGGAATGCAACATACCTACCATACAGGTAATGTGGATACCGCGTTAACTGACCAAAGCTTCTAGGAAAACTATCGTTCTCTGCATTTACTTGCGATAGTCTATACTAGCCGTCGCTGGTTTTACCACTCTACTGAAGGCGAATGAAGAAGTTATTGTGTTTGAAGACTTAGTATTAGAAATGGTGATCCAGATGCAGTTATCATTAATTTCTGGTGTAGCTCGCAAAACAAAAATTGAAATATCTGAGCGAAATTATAGGCAAGAAGGCGAAATCAGCGAGCAAACACAGAAATGAGTAAAACACTCTAAAGAACTTGCAAACTATGCCGCAAGCAGAATATGTCTTCCTCTAGAGACAAGCGTTGCTGTGGAGTACATAAAACGTCTGACAGGTTCAGAACAACAGTTTTAAAGGTACTCAGCTGATAAAATGTACCTGGTTTTGACCACTAGACTGCACCAGAGGTGGAGTCGTGGGCAGCGGTAGCGCCGCAGTGGGTCGGGCAGGAGAGCGAGTTGACCTCGAACGTAGACTGCGCACTGGTCGTGACCTGAGGAACAAATCTGTCACTGACTCTTGAACCGTTGTAAAAGTGCCGTGTACACTGTTGGTGATGTGGCTGTGAAGTGGAAATACGAAGGAACAACCACAGCTGAATCAAAACGAGGGAGGCGTCACATAGAGACGGACAGTGACCGTCTAGCAAGGCGGTCAATTGTTGTACAAAATCGCACGAAATCAGCGGCGAGGCCGAGAGTGAACCAGCCAGCCGCCCGGCTAACAGCCCCTCATCGAGCCGTCGGCACACACAAGGGCAAGTTAGCTACATCAGATTGGGGAACCGTTCAGTCAACTGAAACAAAGAATGAGTTCTGCGATATTTCCGTGACGTCTCTCGTGAAATAAAAACAACAGGAAGCAAGGAACCTCCCTACATCACAAGCAGAATGCTTCAGGACTACTGAAGGCAAGACGCCTTGTTGTATGTGTGTTCAGTAGGAGCCCATATTTGGCGGGTGTTATCTTATACCTTACACCACATGAATATATGCTGTTTCTAAGCCCAAGAGTGGTAACATTAAGAGTGCAACGTGAATTCCACTGTTAAATGCAGAGGAGAGAGCGGATAGGTGAAAAGTGTACATCGAAGACCTCTACCAAGGTTTGTCTCCTGTAATACATGAACAAACAGCAGTCGATTTAGAAACGGATAGGGATCCAGTATCAGAATTGGAATTTAAGGGAGCTTTGGAGGACATAAGGTCAAATATGCAGAAGAGATAGATAACATTCCATCATAATTTCTAAAATCATTGGGGGGAGTGGCAACAAAATGACTATTCACGTTGGTGTGTAGAATGTATGAGTCTGGCGACATACCAACCGACTCTCGGAAAGATATCATCCACCCAATTTCGAAGACTCCAAGAGCTAAGAAGTGTGAGAATTATCACACAATGATCTTAACAGCACATGCATCCAAGTTGCTGGCAAGAATAAATACAGAAGAATGGAAAACTGTGTTAGATGACGATCAGTTTGGCTTTAGAAAAAGTAAAGCCAACAGAGAAGCAATTCTGACACTGAGGTTTCTAACGCAAGCAAGGCTAAAGAAAAATCATGACTCTTTTATACGACTTGTCGACCAGGAAAAAGCGTTCGACAATGCAAAATGGTGCAAGATGTTCGAAATTCTGAGAAAAATAAGGGTAACGTATAGGGATAACGGGTATTATACAATATATACAGCATCAAAGAAGGAATAATAAGAGTGGACGAGCGAGTACGAAGTGCTGGTGTCAGACAGGGATGTAGTTTTCGCTCCTAATGTTCAAACTGTACTTAGAAGAATCAATGACGGGAATAAAAGTTCAGGAGTGGAATCAAAATTCAAGGTGAAAGGATATCAAGTGCGTGAACATCTGAATTAAACTCTTCCGAACCATTCGATTTGTCGTAAAGGAGCTGGCGACTTAGCACGTCTCAGCTGGGCTCCACAGTCATCAGATTTGACACCGAAGGGTGTCCCGGCGTAATAATTGATAAAATTCTTTTCGGGTATGCAGCCGGATCATAATGTCTTCATGACACAATATTTCTGCGGTCCAACTGGCCGCCATTTTCAGGTGAGAGTGCTGGTGCACGATCTCGCCGGAACTGACTTCCCAGCGCAAGCGACGTCCCCTATACAGGGTGAGTCACCTAACGTTACCGCTGGATATATTTCGTAAACCACATCAAATACTGACGAATCGATTCCACAGACCGAACGTGAGGAGAGGGGCTAGTGTAATTGGTTAATACAAACTATACAAAAATGCACGGAAGTATGTTTTTTAACACAAACCTACGTTTTTTTAAAATCGAACCCCGTTAGTTTTGTTAGCACATCGGAACATATAAACAAATAAGTAATCAGTGCCGTTTGTTGCATTGTAGAATGTTAATTACATCCGAAGATATTGTAACCTAAAGTTGACGCTTGAGTACCACCCCTCCACTGTTCGATCGTGTGTATCGGAGAGCACCGAATTACGTAGGGACAGAAGAGACTGGAACAGCACATTACGTCCACATGCTAACACCTTTTTATTGGTCTTTTTCACTGACGCACATGTACATTACCATGAGGGGTGAGGTACACGTTCACACGTGGTTTCCGTTTTCAATTACGGAGTGGAATAGAGTGTGTCCCGACATGTCAGGCCAATAGATGTTCAATGTGATGGCTATCATTTGCTGCACACAATTGCAATCTCTGGCGTAATGAATGTCGTACCGCCGCAGTACATCTGGTGTAATGTCGCCGCAGGCTGCCACAATACGTTGTTTCATATCCTCTGAGGTTGTAGGCACATCACGGTACACATTCTCCTTTAACGTACCCCACAGAAAGAAGTCCATAGATGTAAGATTAGGAGAACGGGCTGGCCAATTTATGCGTCCTCCACGTCCTATGAAACGCCCGTCGAACATCCTGTCAAGGGTCAGCCTAGTGTTAATTGCGGAATGTGCAGGTGCACCATCATGCTGATACCACATACGTCGACGCGTTTCCAGTGGAACATTTTCGAGCAACGTTGGCAGATCATTCTGTAGAAACGCGATGTATGTTGCAGCTTTTTGGGCCCCTGCAATTAAGTGTTTGTTACAACACGCAACTGAACGTCGGAGGTTTCAAGCGTCAACTTTAGGTTACAATATCTCCGGATGTAATTAACATTTTACAATGCAACAAACGGCACTGACTACGTATCTGTTTATATGTTCAGATGTGCTAACAAAACTAACGTGGTTCCATTTTAAAAAAACGTAGGTTTGTCTTAAAAAACATACTTCCGCGCATTTTTGTATGGTTTGTATTAAACAATTACCCTAGCCCCTCTCCTCACGTTCGGTCTGTGGAATCGATTCGTCAGTATTTGATGTGGTTTGCGAAATATATCCAGCGGTAACGTTAGGTGACTCACCCTGTATAGGGGACGTCGCTTGCGCTGGGAAGTCAGTTCCGGCGAGATCGTGCACCAGCACTCTCACCTGAAGATGGCGGCCAGTTGGACCGCAGAAATATTGTGTCATGAAGACGTTATGATCCGGCTGCATACCCGATTAGAATATTATCAGGTTTGACACCTTCTGACTTCTTCCTGTAGGATTTGGTTGAAGACAACGTTTATGTACCACCACTCCCACAGAACCTGGAAGAGTTGAATAACCGGATCCGTACTGCCATAACATCAATGACGAAGGACGTACTTGCCCGAGCAATCAAAAGATACAGCCATTTCTGTCGTGTATTGTAATACCCTCCAGTTCACTCATCAAAACCTGTAGGGTACTTCTCGTTAGCCTACGATGATGAAATTTATCGAAAAGAAAGATGTCACAGTACAAGAAAAAATCCGAAAATAATTAATTTGTAGTTATGTCACACGAAAAATTATTTCTTTTGTCATTTGTGGTCCGGCGTCGAACTTGAAATTAACGTTCTGGCTGATTGGGTCGCATTGGCAAACGCCAAACATCAGGCAAGTAATGATTTTATTGCTGGATAGACGTGTTTCGCGGAATGTTTATTTCACATAAAACTTGAAACGCCGTATCTACGTGTAGGTAATCGCTCCTGGATATTCGCGCCATATGAGCATTGAAGTCATTCCTTGACTGATGTTTGACTTTCACCGCTGCGACCCAGTCAGACTAAACGCATAAATGCTGATAATTGTAATAGTGGTCGCCTGCGTCCTGCGTGATTTTATGTCACATTTGTCTTATTGACATTAAAATCACTCCCGAAAATCTTGGAACCTCATTGACCGATTTCTTGCCAGTGTCAATGACGATAATGGTGGTAACAGGAAAAAATGGTTGAGACTCTCCATTCCCGGAGTGGATGCTTGTCCAAATATACACTACTGGCCATTAAAACTGCTACACCAAGAAGAAATGCAGATGATAAACGGGTGTTCATTGGACGAATATATTATTCTAGAACTGACATGTGATTACATTTCCACGCAGTTTGGGTGCATAGATCCTGAGAAATCAGCACCCAGAACAACTACCTCTGGCCGTAATAACGGCCTTGATACGCCTGGGCATTGAGTCAAACAGACCTTGGATGGCGTGTACAGGTACAGCTGCCCATGCAGCTTCAACACGATACCATAGTTCATCAAGAGTAGTGACTGTCGTATTGTGACGAGCCAGTTGCTCGGCCACCATTGACCAGACGTTTTCAATTGGTGAGAGATCTGGAGAATGTGCTGGCCAGGGCAGCATTCGATCATTTTCTGTATCTAGGAAGGCCCGTACAGGGCCTGCAACATGCGGTGGTGAATTATCCTGCTGAAATGTAGGGTTTCACAGGGATCGAATGAAGGGTAGAACCATGGGTCGTAACACATCTGAAATGTAACGTCCACTGTTAAAAGTGCCGTCAATGCGAACAAGAGGACAAGAGGTGACCGAGACGTGTAACCAATGGCACCCCATACCATCACGCCGGGTGATACGCCAGTATGGCGATGACGAATACATGCTTGCAATGTGCGTTCACAGCGATGTCGCCAAACACGGATTCGACCATCATGATGCTGTAAACAGAACCTGGATTCATACGAAAAAATGACGTTTTGCCATTCTTGCACCCAGGTTCGTCGTTGAGTACACCATCGCAGGCGCTCCTGTCTGTGATGCAGTGTCAAGGGTAACCACAGCCATGGTCTCCGAGCTGGTAGTCCATGCTGCTGCAAACGTCGTCGAACTCTTCGTGCAGATGGTTGTTGTCCTGGAAACGTCCCCATTTGTTGACTCAGCGATCGAGACGTGGTTGCACGATCCGTTACAGCCATGCCGATAAGATGCCTGTCATCTCGACTGCTAGTGATACGCGGCCGTTGGGATCCAGCACGGCGTTCCGTATTATCCTCCTGAACCCACCGATTCCACACTCTGCTTACAGTCATTGGATCTCGACCAACGCGAGCAGCAATGTCGCGATACGAGAAACCTCAATCGCGATAGGCTACAATCCGATCTTTATCAAAGTCGGAAGCGTCATGGTACGCATTTCTCCTCCTTAGACGAGGCATCAAAACAACGTTTCACCAGGCAACGCCGGTCAACTGATGTTTGTGTATGAGAAATCGGTTGGAAAGTTTCCTCATGTCAGCACGTTGTAGGTGTCGCCACCGGCGCCAACCTTCTATGAATGCTCTGAAAAGCTAATCATTTGCATGTGACAGCATCTTCTTCCTGCCGGTTAAATTTCGCGTCTCTAACACGTCATCTTCGTGGTGCAGCAATTTTAATGGCATGTAGTGTACATAATCAAGCTTCCGCAGGACCCTCAGAGTACGAGTCTTATTCGCACCTGGCCGATTTTTTGAGGCTGTCGTTACTACGATAAGTGTGAATTATTTTACATATGTAACCATTGATATGGTGCCTTTGCATGCCCTCTGTAAAAACTTTGGAATGCTAGGGAACGGCAGAGGGCTCAGGGCAGTCTCTCGGAGCCGTACACATGTTTACGAATCAGCAATGCACCGAGAAGCAGCTGATGTGATCGGCATTCATCGCAGTGTGGGAGGAAGGCTTTGGTAGATCTGTGATAACATGGATAAGCTGGGCAGGGGATAGGGTGCCGCCGTTTTTAAAATAAGACGAAACCTTCATATTCAAAGAATTTTATTTGTTTTCATACGAGTATTTCCACCATGAGCGAACGGCCTTGCCGCAGTGATAACCGGTTCCCGTCAGATCACCGAAGTTAAGCGGTGTCGGGCTGGGTGCACTTGGATGGGTGACCATCCAGTTTGCAGGGCGCCGTTGGCAAGCGGGCTGCATTCAGCCCTTGTGAAGCAAACTGAGGAGCTACTTGACTGAGAAGTACCGGCTCCGGTCTCCTAAACTGACACACAAACGAAAAACGCCTTTCTTTTAATGATTTCCAGCCCAAATCGTGTATCATTTCTGTGACACTCTCTCCCATATTTCGCGATAATACAAAACGTGCTGCCTTTCTTTGAACTTTTTCGATGTACTCCGTCAGTACTACCTGGTAAGAATCCCATACCGCGCAGCAGTACTCTAAATGGACTGACAAGCGTAGTGTAGGCAGTCTCCTTAGTAGGTCTGTTACGTTTTCTAAGTGTCCTGCCAATAAAACGCAGTCTTTGGTTAGCCTTCCCCACAACATTTTCTATTTGTTCCTTCCAATTTAAGTTGTTCGTAATTGCAATACCTAGGTATTTAGTTGAATTTACGGCTTTTAGATTAGACTGATTTATTGTGTAACCGAAGTTTAACGAATTCCTTTTAGCACTCATGTGGGTGACGTCAAACTTCTCGTTATTTAGGGTCAATTGCCACTTTTCGCACCATTCAGATATCTTTTCTAAATCGTTTTGCAGTTTGTTTTGATCTTCTGATGATTTTATTAACCGCAAACGACAGCGTCATCTGCAAACAACCGAAGACGGCTGCTCAGATTGTCTCCAAAATCGTTTGTATAGGTAAGGAACAGCAAAGGACCTATAACACTGCCTTGGGGAACGCCAGAAATCACTTCTGTTTTACTTGATGACTTTCCGACAATTACTACGAACTGCGACCTCTCTGACAGGAAATCACAGATCCAGTTACATAACTGAGACGATATTCCATAAGCACGCAATTTCACTTCGAGCCGCTTGTGTGGTAAAGTGTCAAAAGCCTTCCGGAAATCCAGAAATATGGAATCGATCTGAAATCCTTTGTCAATAGCACTAAACACTTCATGTGAAAAAAGAGCTAGTTGCGTTTCACAGGAACGATGTTTTCTAAACCCATGTTGACTGTGTGTCAATAGACCGTTTTCTTCGCGGTAATTCGTAATATTCGAACACAATATATGTTCTAGAATCCTGATACATATCGACATTAATGATATGGGCCTGTAATTTAGTGGATTACTCCTACCCCCTTTCTTGAATATTGGTGTGACCTGTGCAACTTTTCAGTCTTTGGGTACGGATCTTTCGGCGAGCGAACGGTTGTATATGATTGTTAACTACGGGGCTACTGCATCAGCATTCTCCGAAAGCAACTTAATTGGATTCCCTAACGATTGTGAAATGGAACCTGTCATGCTTCTAGCTCCAACTAACGTTCCACCTTCAAAGTCTGTTAATGTCCACTATGCGACCATAGTCTATTCCAAGGAATAGAAAAGCAACTGAAATCACTCAACAGAGGAAAGTCCACTGGACCTGACGGAATACCAATTTGATTCTACACAGAGTACGCGAAAGAACTTGCCCCCTTCTAACAGCCGTGTACCGCAAGTCTCTAGAGGAACGGAAGGTTCCAAATGATTGGAAAAGAGCACAGGTAGTCCCAGTCTTCAAGAACGGTCGCCGAGCAGGTGCGCAAAACTATAGACCTATATCTCTGACATCGATCTGTTGTAGAATTTTAGAACATGTTTTTTGCTCGCGTATCATGTCAGTTCTGGAAATCCAGAATCTACTCTGTAGGAATCAACATGGATTCCGGTAACAGCGATCGTGTGAGACCCAACTCGTTTTATTTGTTCACGAGACCCAGAAAATATTAGATACAGGCTCCCAGGTTGATGCCATTTTCCTTGACTTCCGGAAGGCGTTCGATACAGTTCCGCACTGTCGCCTGATAAACAAAGTAAGAGCCTACGGAATATCAGACCAGCTGTGTGGCTGGTTTGAAGAGTTTTTAGCAAACAGAACACAGCATGTTGTTCTCAATGGAGAGACGTCTACAGACGTTAAAGTAACCTCTGGCGAGCCACAAGGGAGTGTTATGGGACCATTGCTTTTCGCAATATATATAAATGACCTAGTAGATAGTCTCGGAAGTTCCATGCGGCTTTTCGCGGATGATGCTGTAGTATACAGAGAAGTTGCAGCATTAGAAAATTGCAGCGAAATGTAGGAAGATCTGCAGCGGATAGGCACTTGGTTCAGGGAGTGGCAACTGACCCGTAACATAGACAAATATAATGTATTGCGAATACATAGAAAGAAGAATCCTTTATTGTATGATTATATGATAGCGGAACAAACACTGGTAGCAGTTACTTCTGTAAATTGTCTGGGAGTAGGCGTGCGTAACGATTTGAAGTGGAATGATCATTTAAAATTAATTGTTGGTAAGGCGGGTGCCAGGTTGAGATTCATTGGGAGAGTCCTTAGAAAATGTAGTCCATCAACAAAGGAGGTGGCTTACAAAACACTCGTTCGACCTATACTTGAGTATTGCTCATCAGTGTGGGATCCGTACCAGATCGCGTTGACAGAGGAGATAGAGAAGATCCAAAGAAGAGCGGCGCGTTTCGTCACAGGGTTATTTGGTAAGCGTTACGGAGATGTTTAGCGAACTCAAGTGGCAGACTCTGCAAGAGAGGCGCTCTGCATCGAGGTGTAGCTTGCTGTAGAGGTTTCTAGAGGGTGCGTTTCTGGATGAGGTATCGAATATATTGCTTCCCCCTACTTATACCTCCCGAGGAGATCACGAATGTAGAATTAGAGAGATTCGAGCGCGCACGGAGGCTTTCCGGCAGTCGTTCTTCCCGCGAACCATACGCGACTGGAACAGGAAAGGAAGGTAATGACAGTGGCACGTAAAGTGCCCTCCGCCACACACCGTTGGGTGGCTTGCGGACTATAAATGTAGATGTAGATATAGAAAAATTTTTTCATGAATCACCTGAGTAGAAGTGACAGCTTCACTAATGTGTTGCCCTTTTATATCTTGTGTACGCGGTACTACGGCCATCTGTAATGCTATTCCATGAATTGTGTCACCTCAGTGTAACTTGACCTGTGAAACGCATTGCTATTCGTTCCATCCTAAAATATTTATAACTATTGCCTTACAACAACTACCTCCTGCCCTTCAGATGGAAAATATGAGAACTGCCAGGAAACATGCAAATAACGAACTATTTAAATTTTGATAAGTGTGACGAAATGCAGGCGACGGAAAGTGGAGGGGGGATGGGCCGGTTACGCTGGGCCATAAGCCGCACGCCGCACCCCCTGCCCGTCGTAATCCGCTGCTAAGAAAAGAGGAGGGGTGACGAGTCGGTGGGCGGCCTCGCGAAGGCAATGAAGCGCGCCCGGCGAGCTACCCGGTATGTAGCCGCTAACCGTAAACTCAGCCCTGGAGAGCCGGGAGGTGTAAATTAAGATCGTTAATGCCCGGCCTAACCCACGCGGCAGAGGCGAACCCCGGCGGGACAGTCCCGGAAGGCGCTGGGTTTACGAGCGGCGCGGGCGAGGTTACTGCGAGTCGTAAACAGGCGAGCCACCTGCCTGCTTATTCCTCTCCCAAAGAAAAATAAAATCGCGCTTTATGATGGCGAGTCTCTGGAGTACCCGCACATATTCCTGTATACCGTCATACAGAATTCAGAACGTGGTTCATTGCGAACAATTATGACTTACGACTTTTGCTTCCTTAATTCCACCCTATGATCTCAGAAAATGTCGTCACTCTATCGATTTCTATCCATAGTGACCACTTTCAGATGTCAGAAAGAAGGAAATCAAGACATAATAACATTGTACCAATTTGTGATCAAAAATATCAGGCCAGCTGGCTGAAAATGACTAACAAGTTCGTGGCGCCCTCCATCGGTAACGCTGGAATTCAGTATGGTGTTGGCCCACCCTTAGCCTTGATGACAGCTTCCACTCTCGCAGGCATACGTTCAATCAGGTGCTGGAATGTTTCCTGGTAGCCCATCCTTCACGGAGTGCTGCACTGAGGAGGGGTATTGATGTCGGTCGGCGAGGCTTGGCATGAAGTGGGCGTTAGAAAACATCCCACAGGTGCCCTATAGGATTCAGTTCAGAACTCTGTGCAGGCCAGTCTATTACAGGGATGTAATTGTCGTGTTACCACTCCGCCACAGAACGTGCATTGTGAACAGGTGTTCGATCGCGTTGAAAGACCGGCGTGATGTGTGGCTTATGAGCAGCCGCTCGACCATGAAATCCAAGTTTTCTCTCCTTCTGCCTATCTGTCATAGTACTTGCAGTGGATCCTGATGCAGTTTGGAATTCCTCTGTGATGGTCTGGATACATGTCTGCCTATTATACATTACGACGCTCCTCAACTGTCGGCGGTCTCCGTCAGTCAACAGACGAGGTTGGCCTGTACGCGATTGTGCTGTACGTGTCCCTTCACGTTTCCAGTTCGCTATCAGATCGGAAACGGTGGACCTAGGGTTTTTTGACGTATGACACAAGTGGCACCCAACCACCTGACCACGTTCGAAGTCCGTGAGTTCCACGGAACGCCCCATTCTGCTCTCTCGTGACGTCTAATGACTACTGAGGTTGCTGATATGGAGTACCTGGCTGTAGTTGGCAGCACAATTCACCTAATATGAAAAACGTATGTTCTTGGGGGTGTCCGTGTATTTTTGATCACATAGTGTATAAGGTGATACATATTACCATTTAAAACCCCGGAAGCGACGTAGATGACGATGAGAGAATTTAATATGAGACACATGGGGCCGCAAATGTCTGGAAATACCGGAAAAAGTGCATGACATCTGTTGAACATGTGACGTCACCAGGTGACGTACCTCGCTGAACATACAGCGCTGAGCCTATTGGTCTGTTGGTGCAGCTGTGTGAATGAAGCTGGCAACCATGCGACGTATACGCATTCGTGCCTCCTACAGCCAACTGACCGAGTTGAAAGAGGTCAAATTGTGGCCTTCCCGGTGGCGGGATGTTCCTTTCGGAGAACTGCCACACACGCTGGACGTACTGCATGAGCTGTGCAAAGATGCTGATCCCAGTAGTCACGAGAACATTCTCACACCCGTAGATGGGTTTCTAGACGTCCACACAGCACGGACGCCCGCCAAGATCGTCGTGTTTCAAGAGCTGCAGTGGCAGCTACTACGGCACAGTTACGAGTGCTCATGAGCCCACACGTGTCAACACGAACTGTTGAGAACTTGTTATCAGCAGTGTTACTGCGGACACACACACACCGCTAGCCAGTCCTCCAGTCACGCCACGGCATCGACGTGCACTGCTCGACTTGGTGCCGTCAGAGGATCACTTGGAAGAAGGAATGGTGCACCCCGGTCTTCAGCGATGAAAGCAGATCCTGTCTGCTCGCAAGTGATGGTTGTTTGTTCGTACGACGTAGACCTGGTGAACGCTGTCCTACAGAGTGCATTCGTCCAAGACAACTTACCCCTCTCCAGCCCTTATAGTGTGGTGTTAAGACTCTAGTTCACCTTTGGTACTGCCGGGGGGATATTCTGAACGTTGTTAGAGCCGTTCTTTTGCCGTTCTGCCTAAAGGGAGATGATGTGCTGTTCAACAGGATAATGCTCGCCCGCACTTATGCCCGTGAAACTCAACGTACTCAGCACGATCTCCGGACTTGTCTCCAATCGAACATGTGTAGAATATGATTGATCGAGAAGCGAATCGCGCGACTCGTCAACCTACAACTCTTACCAATCTATTCGCATTGTGTAGTTATAAGGGGAAAGTGAATGTGCCGCCGTAGACACAAAATTTATTTTTCAGCGCACTGTATCACGAAAATCAAATCATCGAACAACTGTAAAGAAATCAAGGAAATATTTCAAGAATACTCATAGCTGCAACGCAGTATATGCTATGGGTCAGCTCTGAAGCTAAAATTTCACCCACAGTTTTACGTGGAGCGTACCACTTTAAGATATCTAACATTTTTTATCACAAATCTGGTTCACTGACTCAATTGCTCGAGTTTAGACCACGTGCGATACTAGTCAACATAAATATATGTAACTTGGTATTGTAAGAAAGTATTTAAACACATTTTGAGGGAAAGTTAGATCACTACGTTAAGAATTATTCACAGCTACGGAGAACGATGTTTGCATGACAAAAAGAAGACGGTAAAAGACAAAAGCGAACAGCCAGGCACTCCTAGTCGTCTTTGAAAAAACTGAAGGCCGCAGACTCGTTTATCACTTCAGATTGCATAAATATTGACGTATGGACTCTTTGGTCCTCAATCAAAATATTATTTACATGTCCCTTTGCACAAGCATACGCAAAATTTTTCAAACAGAAATTAACTATGGGTGATGGGAGCCTTATAAGTTGCGTCAACAGGAGATAAACAGAATCATCTAGAAATTGTCGATGATAACTAATAATATGGCGAGAAATAGACCCAAATGTCGCCAGGGTGTATTATTTCATCACAACAAACTGGGGGGCAGTTCAGATGAAGGAAAAAAACGTTTTCGGGGCATTAATCTGTCAGGTGCCGCTACTGCACTGTACTCATATTTGACAGATATACAGACACCTAGAAAAAAAAACACAACTGCGTAAAACTAAAACTGTTCTTGAATTTTATTGTAAATTGTTACAGCAATAAAATTAAACACGTTACAAAACTCCAACACTTTTGTATGCCGTATTCCGGCGGTTACGTCAAGAGAGGTCGCTGATTTCTTATTCCGGTCTTAAGTTTTGTTCGCTTGCCTTCTTTTTATTATTTAATTCATCATTGTTGCTTGCTATTGTTAGTTCCTCGAACTTGATGCAGGGTACATTACTAGTGTTGTTCAAAGTTACCACCATCGTTTTTTGACATCGCATATTCTCACGTCCCCATTGTATATTTACTAATTTAAAAATAAATTAATATCATTTACGTTTTTAACGGATTTCACTTTGTTGCTGTAACAGCTTATAATACGTTGCAATTCCAGAACAGTCGTTTTACCTGATTGTACGTTTTTTACTTAACTGAATATTTGCATATTTAGTCACAAACCACCCATTTAGCTGCGAACAGTACCCCCCTTCACAATGACTCTGTAGGCACTGTCGCCTAGTTCGCTGTATATTATGAGTTCTGTATGACGAAACCTAGCTAATTTTGTTTATATCGCTTGACGATGCCTCCATGACATTACTATACTATTATATGTTTTAAACAGGTACGTGACGTTATTTCTAAGCTCATGTGTTCTGTATCTAATAAGTTGGTATCTTTTCAGTAAGTTATAATTTATTGTTTACAAGACGTAGATTGCGCTTAAGTTCTGTGTGACTCCCCTTTTTCTGACGGATCTGTGCATGATCTCCGAGGAGTGAAATGTATAGTTTTACGACAGTTTTCTGGTGATAGACCGGTATTAAAGGAGCAAATTGAATTTTTCCTGGATGTTTGTATTCGCGATTATATCGCATGTTAGTCATTGTTTCGTCAACGATTCGTTTACCAGTGAATTGTGTGCAGGTTATGGCACTGCGTTAGCAGCTAGTAACGTTCATCACGTGTTGCTTTTCATACACCGATGGTCCGAAACATTTCGACCACGTGGTTAACAGGGTGTGGCTCCTACTTGTATCACAACGCAGAAGTCACTTCCGCACACCAGTGACAGGCCTGCTGAGGTACGTTGGACCAGATGTGTCCTCACTAGACACACAATGTGTGACGTAGCAAGTTATTGCGAAATAACATTCGATGCAGTAAGGCACGCAGCCGCGTAGCACGGTGGCTCCAGGATGTTTCTTCGCTCTGACTCACAGCGCAGCTGACGCTGTCAGCCGTGAGAACGATCTCACCAACATTCAGTCGGTACACAAATTCATACCCCCTACGAATTTAAATAAACCATAGTGATTATCATCCGATTTTGTTCAAACTTTGTACGCAATCTTTTATTATTAAGGAAAGCATCCTGTCAAAATTTCAGATTTTTATCTGTTATAGTTGCGGAGACCGAGAAAATTACCGAAATGTCCTAAAACCGGCACTTATATTTTAAAATTCAGTTAGGAACAAGGACAGATTGTCTTTTATTAGCATCTGAAGTCATAACAAAGTTCTCAGTGTATAAAATTACTTAACTGGAATTTTCTTTTCAAAACTGTAGTTGCGTTGCATTTTGTAGTATAAAAAGCACTCAAAATTATTATTTGCTTCATTATTTTCTTGTATGAATACGTGGGAATGAATGAGAGAGTGTATGTGAGACAAACGTTAAAATTTCATATAACTTTTTGTAAAATCTTATAAAACTGAACCGCGGGAAAATTGTGTTGCAACCACGATTCTGATGACGTATGTCGATGTGTGCTTGCTTTTGTAAGAGAGCAGAATAAAAGTCTGAAGCGGAATAAGTTTCTATATTAATTTAAAGATTACTTTGCATTTAGTTTTATTTTATTAAACAATATATTAGAAATTGGAATTGTAATGATGTAAATGACTATCTGATTAGTGGTTGGCTGAGGCAAGTTTTGCCGCGAGAATAATCTGGAAGGTTCATTCTGATTGGTCATTCAGATCAATATCCAATCAGAATTAAGCGGTTCCCGCGTGCAGATAGTTAGATGGGCAGACAGGAGGGCAGCATCGAGAGAGTCGCTCGCTAACCTGCTTCCGAGTAACACCACGTTAGATGTCTCCGCGAAAATAGTACGTAAAATGAAGAGCTAGTGAGATCATTTCAAATAGAACGCGTCGTGACTAGAGCGGTCTAAGTCACGAACATTTTGAGCAAAGTGTGATGTTTCGGAACTAATTAGTTGCAGTTTTATAAGCGTGCGATCTTATGGTCGTAGGGACAATTCCGCGTGACATATTCCGTGTTCTTTATGGAATACTTTGGCGAGCACTTCTGACACAGAAGACTACTGAAACGACCGAATGTTCAACTCGCTAATAGTGGTGGCTCAGTGACTGTTAGATCGCAAATTTAATCGGGTCGGACTTGCAGTAATTCTGGCTGCTTTTTCGTGTGAAAATATGTTGTATAGACTGTGAACTCGGAATGATTGAGCCTTTGCCTTATTAAATACGGACTTGATAGCTATTTTATGTGCTTTATTAAAAATAAAAAGCCGTTCCAATAGAATTTTCAAATGCTTACTGATTTTAAGCTGCATTCTCCGAAAGCCCGAAATTTTTGAATATGAACTTATAGGAACTGATCTGCAACTTGAGTTACGCAGCCTCTGTGTGGCAGGTATTAGGTAGTGGTTTCATCAACGCTGCTTTACTCTGCCTAGTACGTATCTGCTACTACAGAGTAAGGGGACATCGGAAGAAAGAAATATAGAGGTAGGTGAACTGTTCGATGAAAGTGACAGAGAGAGTAAGAAGACGAAAGAAAGAACGAAAGAACGACCCCGTCCCGCCGCAAATTGTCGTAAATTACAGGCCATTAATTTGTTAGTGCGGAGCTGTCGTCCGATTGCGTCCCAAGCGTGTTCCATTGGGTATAGATGACCTGAATTTGGTAGCCAAGCCATGAACACAGGGTCATTTCACTCAAACCACTGTAGTACGCATCAAGCATTGTGACAGGAACAGCTACCCTACTGGAAGGTGCCATCGCCGCTGGACAAGACATGAAGCTTAAATCAGTTCAGGCTGTCCGCAATAACGCACAAGTGGTGCTCAGTGGACGCGGTGCCTTCTGTTACTGTCGCTTGTCCCCTGGAAGCCTGGGCGAACGTTACACCTTCATCTACATCAGCTCAGCAATCCAACTTATGGTATGTGGCGGACGGTACTTTCGGTACCACTATCTGATCCCTGCAACCATGTTCCACTCGCGTCCGTGGGAAGAATGATTGTCGCTAACCTCTATATTGGTTCTAATTTCTTGATTACGCGAGATGTATGTGGGGGAGAAGTAATATGTTGTCTGACTACTCCTGAAAAGTAAATAGGAAATTTGTGGTAAGTGCAATGGGACCAAACTGCTGAGGTCATCGGTCCCTAAGCTTACACATTACTTAATCCAATTTAAACTAACTTACGCTAAGGACAACACACACACCCATGCCCAAGGGAGGACTCGAACCTCCGACGGGGGGAGCCGCGCGAACCGTGGCAAGGCGCCTCAGACCGCACGGCTACACAGCGCGGATCCTGAAAAGTGCTGTCCCGAAATTTCAGTAGTAAATCTCTTCGTGATGCACAACGTCTCTCTTGTAACGTCTGCCAGTGGAGTTTACTTAGCATCTCCGTAACGCTCTCTCGCCAGCTAAACGATCCCGTGACGAAAGGCACCGCTCTTCGTTGGATCTTCTCTATCTCCTCTTATCCGTCCTACCTGATAGGGGTCGCAGATAGCTGAACAAAAGAATCGGGCGAACAAGCGCCTTATAAGCCACTTCTTTCGTGGATGAGTTACGTTTCCTTAAGATTCTTCCGATGAATCTGGTTTCTGCTTTTCCCACTATCTGTTTTATATGGTCATGTTTTACATGGTCGCTCTGGATAGTTGCGCCTAGATATTTTACGGCAGACGCTGTCTACAGCTGTTTGACATCAATAGTTTTGCTGTACAGTAGTTGATTTCTTTTCCTATGTATGTTACATTTATTTACGCTGAGGGTTAACTGCCAGAGTCTGCACCGTTCATCAATTCTCTGCAGGTCGTTCTGCAAATTGATACTATCTTCTGGCGTTGCTATTTTGGTATAAACAACTGCATCATCTGCGAATAGCCTTAAAGAGTATCCGGCGCTTTCTACTACATCATTTATATATATTGTGAACAGCAACGGTCCTATCACACTTCGCTGTGGTACCCTGGACACTACCTTTACATCTGTCGACTTAGTTCCGTTAGGAGCGACGTGTTGAGTTCTATATGGAAGAAAGTCTTATATCCAATCGCAGGTCTGCTCCGATACTCGGTAAGCTCGTATTTTTTTCATTAAATGGCAATGCGGAACGGTGTCAAATGCTTTACTAAGATAAAGGAACACGGCGTCAGCCTGAGAGCCGTTGTCCACTGCGCTGTGGATCTCATGGAGGAACAGAGCGAGCTGAGTTTCCCAGGATCTCTGTTTGAGGAATCCATGTCGATTTTTATAGAGGAGCTGTTCATTTTCCAAGAATGTCATAATTCTTGAGTATAAAACATGTTCGATAATTCTACAACAGATTGACCTCAAAGATATAGGTGTATAATTGTATAATTGTGTGTATGTGTCTTACAGCAGGCGGCCGTTGTAGTCGATCGGTTCTAGGCGCTTCAGTCCGGAACCGCTCTGCTGCTACGGTCGCAGGTTCGAATCCTGCCTCGGGCATGGATGTATGTGATGTCCTTAGGTTAGATAAGTTTAAGTCGTTCTAAGTCTAGGGGACTTATGACCTCAGATGTTAAGTCCCATAGTGCTTAGAGACATTTGAACCATTTGTCTTACGGCCTTTCTTAAAAATGGGAGTGACCTGTACTTTTTGCCACTCGTTAGGTACCTTTCGTTTCTCAAGCGTTCTACGATAAATTACTGCTAGAAGGGGAACAAGTTCTTTCGTCTAATCTTTACAGAATCTTATAGGTATCTCATCTGTTCCTGAAGCCTCTCCACTACTGATTGTAGCTGCTTTTCAGTTCCGCGATCGGTTATCTCAATATCTGCCATTTCGACTTTCGCACGACGATTGAAAGGAGGAACAGTGTTACGATCTTCCGCGGTGAAACAACTTCGGAAGACCCAATTCAGTATTTCGGCCTTATCTTCTGTTTCGGTGCCGGTATTGTCGCTGAGAGAATGAATAGATGATTTTGACCCACTTACTGATCTTACATACGACCAAAATCTCTTAGGGTTTTCACTCAGGTCGGTTGACAACATCTCACTTTCGAAATCATTGAACGCTTCTCTCATTGCTCTCCTTAAGCTCATTTTCTCTTCTTTCAGCTTTTGTTTGTCAGTTTTTACTTCTCTTGAATGAGATGAAGTGCTCTTTGTTTACGTAGCGCTTTTCTAACATGGCTATTAAACGATGGTGAATCTTTCCCATCCCTGAAAACCTTACTCGGGACATACGTGTATAGGTCATAAGGAACGATGCATTTGAATTTTTTCCACTTGCTCTCCACATCTTCGTCATCGTCACGTTAGTAGTTATCCACTGGGCGTCCGGTGCCTGATAAAAATCTTATCGCATCCGGTGTCATGTTACACGCCTGGCCACGGGTTACCAGCTTGGGCGACTTGGCGCCAACACTCCCTCTCCCCTGGGGAACCACCGGCAGTTGATCAAGCTCACCTATGGGATCACCCATGCAATTGTGCTACTTGTATTCGTCATGATCTAACTCTGTAGTCGTCACGTGACAAAATGTTGGCGGGAACCCCCTGTGAGACAGTGGAGTCGAGAACCCTCTCCTCAGCCACCCTCCCATTGGCCCCTCCCCTCATGCCCCTCCCCTCATTCCACTCACCCGCTTCCCACCTCCTGGACCAATGAGGACCGTGAACCCGTTCTTTCCCCTTCCCCTCCCCGCCAGCATCTTTTATAAGTGGGACACTAGGGTGGAAGCAAACCAGGGGTCGCGGGGCCCCTGCAGAAGCCCGGTTCGTTCGTTCGTTCGCAGTTCACTCAGGACCCTGGCAGCGTAGGAAGAGGATCAGGTTGTGCCTTTTTGTTTATAACAAATGATGTTACTCTATGTCTGTTTGTTAATATTAATTTAATATATTGCCGTGCGAGGCGCCAGCAAAGCAACACCCAGGCAGATAAGTAATTACATTCATTTTTACATAATTTTCAATATTTTCCTCAATTTTACGCATTTTCGTATTTTTTTCAAAGTTTTATTAGAGGACGCACACTGGAGCTGGGTAGCGTAGAAGGGGTAGTGTCTATTTGTTTATAACAAATTAAGTCACTTTAGGTCTATTTGTTAATAGCAATTTCGTATTACGTACCACGAGCAAAAACTTCACCTGGGCACATATTTAAATACTCTCAGTTCCAGTTGTTTTTCCTAATTTCCTCAATTTTATGTATTTTGCACTCATAGTCGCACTTTCCACAATTTTGCATAATTTTTTCATCTATGCAAGCCTGTTTCCTCCGTAACATTGACGTCATGATGCCCTCATATAGGTACAAAACGAAGGCTACTATATTTTCAATTATTTTTTAATATCATCCAACTACCCACCCCCATACATGAAGAGTCTGTTTTCATATTTCTGGCAGGGTGTACAAATTCAAATGGCTCTACGCACTATGGGACTTAACATCTGAGGTCATCAGTCCGCTAGACTTAGAACTACGTAAACCTAACTAGCCTAAGGACATCACATACATCCATTCCCGAGGCAGGATTCGAACCTGCGACCGTAGCAGCCGCGTGGTTCCGGACTGAAGCACCTAGAACCGCTCGGGCTCTGGCAGGGTGTGGAGAATGCAAAATCTTTACTGGTTTCTACACACAGAAAACAACTCTTTCTTTACTTTTGTTTTTAGTAACATTTGCCTTAATTTTTATCTTATAATTAAATCTACATTGAACTATTCCAATTCTTTCTCCAGCCAGTAATTTGACAGGTACATTGAAAGTATGTCCTCGAATTCCAATACGTGTCAAATTTTTACCCGTCAACTATCTTTTTTATGAATTTAACAGTTAGCTCTGTTCTTTCTATCAGTTCTTCTAGACGAGAGTATTTGGTGATTTTAACGTAACCTCTTATTTCTTGCAGAACACTATTCTCATAACACTCCACATCTTCCTTGGTGCACACTACCATCTCTTTTCCTACAAATTCTTGCGGAATTTCCGTATAGGATTTGAAGTTAATAGCTTTTGCAAAGGAATTACCATTGACTGTCGATGTTCTAAGTTCCGAAAACGGTTGTTCTGTTGCTGGGTGCACAACATCCAGCCCAGCACACTTAGATACAACGTAACCATTATCCAGGTGAGACTGTTGCTTTACAAACACGTTGCTCACGTGCCCTTTAATGTAGTAAACGTGCTCCAATCCGGCATAAAAACAGGTATTCTATATTCCCCAGTGGTAGCCAGATTCCGCCACGCAATGTGTTTAAAGAAACATCGGAGCCTTGCCTGCGCATTTGCAGTAGCTTCTTTTTCCAGCAGTAATTTATGTTCTTCCTTTGTGGAAGTTGTCTTCGTGATGTACTCCAGTTTTGGTTTTTTGGCTTCGAACTCTTCCATGTACAGTTTTATTTTTATTTCACACAACACAGTAACTGCACTTAAAGGTGTAATTTCTTTAACAGGGAATGGCTTAAGCCTGTGTGAGATATTTACTCTTTTTGCTAGAACTTGTGATATAACATTGTTTGTGTCAACCAGTCCTAGTCCTTGAATATCTATAGCAGATGGTTTTGTGGAGGACAATGTCCTGGACTTTGCTGTTAAGAATCTCCACGTAGAGTATGGGTACACAGTTAAAACCGTATAAAGACACAGCTGATAAGCCTTTCTCGGTCTTGAGTATCTGGAAGGCTTACTTATAGTCCAGTCAATTTTGTGGTCTTCGTATTACCCCACTACACAAACTGGACGACGTTTTGAAACACTACACACTAGTTGTTTTGTAAGTTGTCTGTTAGTTGACGCCACATGGAAGCAATTGGCACAGAGGTCAGTGGAGAGCACTGCACATGCTGTTTGCTAGTGTCTCCAACACGGAAAACTTTTACACATGGTCAAACACACGATCCATTCTCTAGTCGTATATTGCAACCTCCAGTCTAATAATACCATGCTCTTTTGCCAAGGAAGACCCTGTAGTCACATATTTGAACAAATTATAAAATCTTTAACATGGTTGTGTAAGCGTAGGCTTCCGCGGCCGTTGTCTTCTTCAATAAAATTCTTCAGGGTATCAGACCGCATCGTCATAATTTAAAATGCGCCAACGTTTCGGCCAGCGTTGCAGCTAGCCTTCATCAGGGCCTTACGTTAACTGCTAAATGAACACACTTGGTTCCTTAAATAGCTGCACGAGAAAACCGTGTCGTTACTTGATTGGCTGTAAAAGGAGGAGGAGGAGGGGTGAAAGGTATGCTTTATTGGTGTTTCCTTTATTATCTGTCATTGGCTGAAATAGTTGTTTTCTATTGGTCTTTATATTAATCCACCCCATTGGAGGAGACGGACGAATAGCGAACAGGTGATGGCTGTGACGTCACACTGTTTCCATGCTGTCCAGAAGCCGGCTGCGGCGTGCCATTGCTTTGTGTGCTCGCGACCACGGCTGCGGCTCTCCGCGTGTCTGCATGGGCCGCCACGGCTCTGCCGCCGCTCCGTACCCCTGCTATTGCAGGCAGCCAAGACCTCGGAAGCTTGTACCCGTCCTCTCTATTCATGTTGGCGGGTCTTTTGGCTATTTCTATCGCCTCTCTAAGCTTTCTTTTGAAAGTGAGAGGCTGTTTCGCCAGGACGCGGGCTTCTTGAAAAAATATTGGTTTCCCGCACTCGTCTCGGTGTTCCGCCACTGCTGACTTAGTGTGTTGTTTCAGGCG
Organism: Schistocerca serialis cubense; assembly: GCF_023864345.2. Classification (NCBI taxonomy): domain Eukaryota; kingdom Metazoa; phylum Arthropoda; class Insecta; order Orthoptera; family Acrididae; genus Schistocerca; species Schistocerca serialis. The sequence goes on along the minus strand of NC_064646.1, from coordinate 465,547,614 downwards.
GATATATCTTTCATGTTCCGAGAGCCTTGTGCTAATCGGACGTCCCGTCTCACCTATGTAGACTAATCCACACGCACAACCAATTTCATACACGCCAGCTGTGTGTAGTTTGTCAACTGCATCCTTGGTAGAACTTTAACATGGTTACCGATTACATTGTTCACTCCCAGCCTTGTGATTTGACACATAAGTCTGTTATGTATCTCTATTCTACAGTTGGAGCCTCATCACGTTAAAAGATCAATCCCAGCTTCCATATTGTCGTCTACAGTCACACTGCTGCTTCCCTGGTAGTCCCCTTGCACGCAGAAGCTGCAGTTTGATGCTAGGTAGTTGCAAATCTCAATTTTGTTAAACATCCCAAAAATATATCGCGTTATGTTCAAATCCGAAAGCTAATATTCGCCTACATGAAACTGTTGCAATACTCCAGACAGTTCTTCCATGAAAACATTCATTTTAACGGTGGCTAATTCCATATTACGTGGTATAGCCACAGGATTTTTACATTTCTCCGAAAGTGTTTATAGAGCTCCCTTAGCTATTTTATCCAGTATTCCTCTCGCTGTCACACTGCTGTGACCATGTAGGAGAAATGGCAGTTTCATCTTGACACCATGTCTAGCAGTGACGAACTTGGAGAATTTACTTTGTGGATAACGGGTAGTTAACTGATTCACATATTTACTTCTTTAACATTATATTACATCCCAAAACGATTCTGTGATGGGCATAAACACATTTACGTTCTTCTTGCAACGTAGTATTCCATTTTCGGTATAATTTATGTTCCGAATGGCAGTAGCAAGATTGTCCAGGTTCTCCTGTAATAATCACAAACCAATGCGTTCGTTTACTGGTCTTGCCTTTCTCCCTAACAATCGTGGGATGTTCAGCACTTCTGAGTAATCCGTACTGATATTTTCAACTACCACAGGAGCCTGCTACTTTGTGGCTAAAAAGCCTCCGTTTATACTCTAAAGATCCAAAACGACGGCTCTTCCACTCACTGATATTCCGTTCGTGTATTTTTAACCTGGTTGTGTTTTTAATCCAAATGAAAGCTGCTAGCCCAGTTGGGCAACGTGCAGATTGTCCCTGGGACCTAGGGAGACCGCCTCTGTGAGTGTCATCCACTTGTACGGGATGCTACCAGCGCATTAGCTAGAACGTATAGTGCAGCGCTGCACTTGGATGAGTTTTTGGACATGACAGTACAGCACAAGCTGCGCACAGTGGAGTGTAGGGCTGTACCTAAATACGATTTCAGGCGTAGTGGTGCAACAGCTGGACAGAGTGGTGTATTTCTGTACCTGCGCGTGATTGCGGGATTGTGCTGTGCGGACCCTTGCAAACAACATAGCTCAGCTGGTCTAGGAGTTTACAACTGGATTGCAAGTACAACTAAATTTAGAACTATGGCCAGAAGCTCACGTGAGCGGAAGTGTCTCCGTCTTGGATTTTAAGAGTATAAAAGGTAGCTTGATAGCCACAACCCGTCAATCTTCTGTCGTAGTTGAAAGTGTCAATGTGGATTCCTCAAAAGTGCTAAACATCCCCCAGCTATCAGGGGGCAAGGCAAGACCTACAGATGAACGCTTTGGTTTGTGATTATTACAGGAGAACCTGGACAATCATCCTACTGCCATTGGCAACATAAACTATACCGAAATTGCTATACTCCTGACAAGGGAGCCTCCCCATCGCACCCCCCTCAGATTTAGCTATAAGTTGGCACAGTGGATAGGTCTTGAAAAACTAAACACAGATCAATCGAAAAAACAGGAAGAAGTTGTGTGGAACTACAAAAAAAAATTAATAAGATATACAAACTGAGTAGTCCATGCGCATCATAGGCAACATCAAGGACAAAGTGAGCTCAGGAGCGCCGTGGTCCCGTGGCTAGCGTGAGTAGCTGCGGAACGAGAGGTGTTTGGTTCAAGTCTTCCCTTGAGTGAAAACTTTATTTTCGCGAAGTTATGATCTGTCCGTTCGTTCATTGACGTCTCTGTTCACTGTAATAAGTTTAGTGTCTGTGTTTTGCGACCGCACCGCAAAACCGTGCGATTAGTAGACGAAAGGACGTGCCTCTCCAATGGGAACCGAAAACATTTGATCGCAAGGTCGTAGGTCAACCGATTCCTCCACAGGAAAACACGTCTGATATATTCTATACGACACTGGTGACGGCATGTGCGTCACATGACAGGAATATGTTTTCGGCCCACCTAACTTGTACACTTAGCGAATGGGTAAAAAGATTCTTCTACCTTGCCCGGTTTAGGTTTTCTTGTGGATGTGATAATCACTCCCAAAAAAGTGACGAAAACTTAAGAGTTTGTCACATAAACTGAAAATAAAAAATTAAACTTTTCACTCGAGAGAAGACTTGAACCTAGGACCTCTCGTTCCGTAGCTGCTCTCGCTAACCACGTGACCACGGAGCTCCTTGATTCCCGTTGTCGTTGATGTTACCTATGTTCGCATGGACTACTCAGTTTGTATATTTTACTAATTTTTTTCATAGTTCCACACAACTTCTTCCTGTTTTCTCGATTGATCTGTATTCAGTTTTTCAAGACCTATCCACTGTGCCAACTTATAACTAAATCTGAGGGGGGTGCGATGGGGAGGTTCCCTTGTTAGCAAGAAGAATGCTTGCATCCTATACAAAACCATCTTGCGACCTTATGGTAGTTAAACACAGTAATCAAGTGGACCGTCAAGAACAGTTACAGAAAGGACTGTCTGTAATATTAGAGAAGGAGATGTGTGGATCAGTTAACTATTTTCTACGTAGTAAATTCTCCAAGTTCGTCACTGTGAAACATGATGTCAAGATGAAGCTGCCATTTCTCTTACATGGGAACGACAGTGTGACAGCGAGAAGAATACTGGGAAAAATCGCTAAGGAAGCACTGGAAACACTTTCGAGAAAATATAAAAATCATGTGGCTATACCATTTAATATAGAATAAAATGTTCTCCCGGAAGAACTGCCTGAAATATTGAAACAGCTTCATGCGGACGAATATTAGCTTTTGGGTTTGAACATAACGCATGACATTCCTGGAATATTTAACGAAATGGAAATTTACAGCTATCTAGTATCAAACTGCAGCTTCTGCGTGGAAGGGAAACAACAGAATGGCTGTGGGCAACAATATGGAAGGTGGGATTGACCTTTTACCATGATGAAGCTCCACCTGTAGAGTAAAGATATATAACAAATTTATGTGTCAAATCACAAGGCTGCGAGTGAGCAAAATTATCGGTAACCATCTTACAGGTTTTATAATGTATCCACTCATGCGACTACAATACAGTTTTAGGTCTTCCTTGGCGAAAGAACATGGAATTGCTACGTTGGAGGCTACAATATACAACTACAGAATGCATCGTGTCTTTCACCATGTGCAAAAGTTTTTAAGTGTTTTAGATACCAACAAATAGTATGTACAACGTGCTCCATTGCACTCTCTGCAAATTGCTTCCATGTGGCATCAATTAACAGATAACCTAGAGAACAGTTGCCGCATGCTGTTTAACTACGTTGTGCAGTTTGTGTAGTGGGGTAATAAGGATACCAGAAAATTGGCTGGAGTACAAACAATTCATCTAGATACTCTATGTTATGTCTGCATACAGTTTTAACTATCTGCCTATAAACTACGTGGAGATTCTTATCACCCATTCCAAAAAAAAAATCGATATAAATGTTGTACAGATGTGTCAGGTTAAGGCAGGAGAAATTTATTTTTCTCAGTCTAGGACATTGTTCTCCACAATACAATCTGATATAAGTATTGCAGTATTGAAACTGTAGATACAATAATGTTTTACTCCAATTCTTAGGAAACATAGTAAATATCTCGCACAGGCTTAAGCCATTCTCCATTAAAGAAATTATTCCTTTAAGTGCAGTTACAGTGTTGTGTGTACGAAAAATGAAACTGGAATTGGAAGAGATCGAAGCCAAAAAACTATAACTGTAGTATATGATGATCGTAACTGCCATAAAGGAAGAAAATAAACTCTAGCTGGAAAAATTAAGAAGCTATTGCAAATGTACAGCTAAACACATTGCGTGGCGAAATGTGAATACCACTGGGAATATAAAATATCTGCTTTTACTGTTAATAAAACTGGTAAGTGCCCATACGTTGGAGTTCTCGCCAAAAATGAGCACATTTACTACATTAACGGACACACGAAAAACCTATTTATAAGGCTACATTACCACCTGCATCGACATAAAAAGGATGGTTACATTGTATCTTAGTGTGCTCGACTTGATGTTGTAACAACATTTAATTGTAATTCGTTTGAAGAAGTAGTAAACTTAAAATGCTACGCAGAAATTTTGCAAGAACGTGCAGAAGAAAGGTGGTAACTTACGCCCAGGAAGATACGGAGTGTTATAACATTAGTGTTATGCAAGAAATAAGAGGTAAGATTAAAATCGCCGAATGGTCTGGTCTAGAAGTACTACAGGAAGGAATGGAACTAACTGTTAAAGCCAAAAGAGAGATAGTTTACAGTAAGAAAAACTAGATTCCTCTTAGGATTCGAGAATATATCTTCCTTATACCTGTCAAATTACTGGCTGGAGAAAGATTTAGAAGAGACCAATGTAGATTTACTTCATAAGACAACTATTGAGGTGGATGTTCTTAAAACCATAGCAAACCAAAATAAACGTTTTCTGTGTCTATGAACTAATAAAGATTTTGTATGAGAATATTTTAATCCAGATTCTCTCTGCTCCACCAAAAATCAAAAAAAGACTCCTATTTACGATGATCTGCATGTAGCTGCGATGGGTTGTTGGATGACCCTGAAAAGTAGTTGAAGCTAGCTAGCTGAAAGTATAACAACTCTCGTTTTGTAGTTGTATGAATTTGATAGATTGCCGGTGGTTCCATGGGAGACATCAAATGTTCTTCTCAGCAGTGCCCTCTATATTTGGAAATGGTACTGGATATTTCCTTACTATATCACCCTGAGCACAACAGCGTCCCCATTGGACCGCGTTCAAGGCGCGGTGCAAGTTTCGAGCAGCCATTCCTATGGAAGGCACGTGTGTGCCAAGAAACGTTATTCTCACTGTAAGGTGACGCGTTTCCATTGACTAGCAGTCCAGTATCGATGATTCTGTGACCACTGCAGTCTTCAGTGGCAATGTTGTTGGGTGAACATGAGAGCATGTGGACGTCATTTGTCGTGGACTCCAAGTTCAGTGGTGAGCAATGTGCCTGCAGCAGCTTTGTATCTGCCACAGACCGCAGCCAATCCAACTTTACAGAGCCTGAAAGCCATCGACCTGGATGCATGGAGGCGTGAATGTCCAACACCTTGTTGCTTATTCGTGGTTTATCCGTCCATTAACCTCTTTCCGTGGATACTCAGACCAGTTGTATTAGAATTAGGGTCCATCATCTTCGGTGTTCCTGAGACACTCGTTCCTGGGCACAGGAGCATAACAACCTGTCCTTTGTCGAAGTCACTTACGTCAGTGAATTTTCGCAGTTACGACTCATATCGTCGCTAGAATGATTCCCCGTTCCTCTCTGCTTCGCTTAAATACTTTCCTTACTGCGTTATTTTCCAGCAGTGCCACCAGGTGTCATTCAGTCTCGTGGTGGGTCGTGGTGTTAATATTGTGTACATTAATAGACCTTACCATCAGCTTGCACATGCTGCCCACAAAAATGAGATACGCTAAGTTCCAGTGTTTGGAAGCCACTTGAGAAACGGACGGCAGTGTGACGTATGTGGGAATGAAAAGTTATCCAGGGAGGTGGTTCTCTCAGGAACAGCCTCAGTCCTGGCTCCACTGTAGGCCTCCATGTAATAAAATTTTCTTGGCGAATCCTCCTCCAAAAACCATTTCTGTAGCAATGACCTCAAGCTGTATATCAGTGCTAGACCTGAAGGTAGCAGTCTTACCAACATGCACACATGCCTTAACTGACCAGATTGTCACGAAAACTGGGACTTAAACTAAAAGCAGGTACGCCCGAAGTTATTTTATTATTATGTTAGAAGATCATCAGTCTATAACTCCACGAACATTTATTCACAGTAGTTTGCCAATTCAGCAGGAGGAAATGGTGATTCACTTGGATGTAAGTCTGGATGACGTCCCCAGCTGCTCAGAAAATACTGTCGCCAGCCAGAGGAAAGCTTCCGCTTGTCTCTGCGCCCCCAGACATCCCTGAACAAATATCCACAAATATCCACACGAACTTGCGCAATCAGATGTTCTACGAACCTTCAGTACTTCGATGTAGTCGAGCATTGCATTAGTCGCGAAAACTGCAGACAGTTAGACTAATCACAGATGCTAGTGTGCGTTACATTTGCAACAACCGTCCGTGTGACCAAGTCCGTGCTTCGCACACCCTCTTAGAGTGGTTGTGGTCATACAAGCTTCGTGACTACCACACACTGTGCCAGCTTCATCGGTTCCCCCCTGTGCATCACCCCGCGTCAGAGGTGAGGTGCGTGTCACCTCATCGTAATGGCGGTAAAGGGCCTCACCTACCTGGCACAATGGCTGCACTCATCTATAAAACGAAAACATTCGCCTACTTCTCCATACTATTGTCTGCCTCTGGAACAAGCTACCGCGTACTCTGCACACAGTTCACTATCCTCTTGCCTTCATGAAAATGCTAAAACATTTCCTTTCATCAGCCTCATAACTTTTCCCTCACTAATTAACAATTATGCCCATTTTATCGTGTCAAACAATAAAATTAGTCGCCATTGCTCCTTCCTGTCAGGCTTCTTTCTCTTTCCGCCTACCGAGCGAGGTGGCGCAGTGGTTAGCACACCGGACCCGCCTTCGGAAGGACGACGGTTCAATCCCGCGTCCCGCCATCCTGATTTAGGTTTTCCTTGATTTCCCTAAATCTCTCCAGGCAAATGCCGGAATGGTTCCTTTGAAAGGGCACGGCCGACTTCCTTCCCCGTCCTTCCCTAATCCGCTGAGACCAATGACCTCGCTGTCTGGCCTCCCCCAAAACAACCCAACCAACCAACTTTCCGCCTCTCGCTTAATCATGTCATCTTTCCTCCTCTCTTAATTACTTGTGCACTGTTGCATTACCTTTCGTCTTTGTCTCCTAACTGTTATCCCGGATCCAACGCTTCCACGGGCCACACGCTACATCTACCTACCTTTTAGAAAGTCACCGCACGAGATTGCGCGGTGGTTGGCATAAATGAATCTGATTAAGGAGGATGACGGCTCGAAACCGCGTCCGGCCCTTCAGATTCAGGTTTCTCGTGATTTCCCAAAATCGCTCCAGGCAAATCCCCAGATGGTCCCTTTGAAAAGATCACAACCGATTTCCTTTCCGGTTCTTCAAACATTCATAGATTGTGCTCCGTCTCTGGTTACTTCGATGTAGAAGGGGCTTTAAACCCCAATCTTCCTTCCTTTTTATTTCTTTTTCGCCACCAAATGTAAACTGTGCGTTATTGCAGATGCAGTTATTACTTTTTTTAGAATTTTGGAAGTGTCTGATTACGTCCTAGCTGTAATAGGTTTTACAACATGTTTGTCATAATAAATGTGATGTCAAAAACGACAAGCACCTGCAAAGAAGTAAAGTAGGGGGTAATGGATCTGTTCTTAAGATGATAAATAAAGAGACGCCAGTTGGAGTCACGAACGATAGCGGTCGAGTTCTGCGCATCTACACTCCTGGAAATGGAAAAAAGAACACATTGACACCGGTGTGTCAGACCCACCATACTTGCTCCGGACACTGCGAGAGGGCTGTACAAGCAATGATCACACGCACGGCACAGCGGACACACCAGGAACCGCGGTGTTGGCCGTCGAATGGCGCTAGCTGCGCAGCATTTGTGCACCGCCGCCGTCAGTGTCAGCCAGTTTGCCGTGGCATACGGAGCTCCATCGCAGTCTTTAACACTAGTAGCATGCCGCGACAGCGTGGACGTGAACCGTATGTGCAGTTGACGGACTTTGAGCGAGGGCGTATAGTGGGCATGCGGGAGGCCGGGTGGACGTACCGCCGAATTGCTCAACACGTGGGGCGTGAGGTCTCCACAGTACATCGATGTTGTCGCCAGTGGTCGGCGGAAGGTGCACGTGCCCGTCGACCTGGGACCGGACCGCAGCGACGCACGGATGCACGCCAAGACCGTAGGATCCTACGCAGTGCCGTAGGGGACCGCACCGCCACTTCCCAGCAAATTAGAGACACTGTTGCTCCTGGGGTATCGGCGAGGACCATTCGCAACCGTTTCCATGAAGCTGGGCTACGGTCCCACACACCGTTAGGCCGTCTTCCGCTCACGCCCCAACATCGTGCAGCCCGCCTCCAGTGGTGTCGCGACAGGCGTGAATGGAGGGACGAATGGAGACGTGTCGTCTTCAGCGATGAGAGTCGCTTCTGCCTTGGTGCCAATGATGGTCGTATGCGTGTTTGGCGCCGTGCAGGTGAGCGCCACAATCAGGACTGCATACGACCGAGGCACACAGGGCCAACACCCGGCATCATGGTGTGGGGAGCGATCTCCTACACTGGCCGTACACCACTGGTGATCATCGAGGGGACACTGAATAGTGCACGGTACATCCAAACCGTCATCGAACCCATCGTTCTACCATTCCTAGACCGGCAAGGGAACTTGCTCTTCCAACAGGACAATGCACGTCCGCATGTATCCCGTGCCACCCAACGTGCTCTAGAAGGTGTAAGTCAACTACCCTGGCCAGCAAGATCTCCGGATCTGTCCCCCATTGAGCATGTTTGGGACTGGATGAAGCGTCGTCTCACGCGGTCTGCACGTCCAGCACGAACGCTGGTCCAACTGAGGCGCCAGGTGGAAATGGCATGGCAAGCCGTTCCACAGGACTACATCCAGCATCTCTACGATCGTCTCCATGGGAGAATAGCAGCCTGCATTGCTGCGAAAGGTGGATATACACTGTACTAGTGCCGACATTGTGCATGCTCTGTTGCCTGTGTCTATGTGCCTGTGGTTCTGTCAGTGTGATCATGTGATGTATCTGACCCCAGGAATGTGTCAATAAAGTTTCCCCTTCCTGGGACAATGAATTCACGGTGTTCTTATTTCAATTTCCAGGTGTGTATGTCACGCATACTCAGACAGCCAATGAGCGTTCAGTAATATTCTGAGCGCTCTTTTCTAAATGCCGTAGCTAATGCGAGAATTAAACATGATCGTAGTGAGTTGTTTAGTGAATTTATATTTAATTTGTTACGAGTTGTCATTGCTGATGGTGGTGGTAAGCGATAAATTCTGCATAAGCAAGCGAGATACTTAATTTGCCGGATATAGGCTTCCTTCAAGCTGGAAGCACGCGCATGCGCGTACGGCAACTGCCGCTTGGAATCGTTCCCGTCTGTGTCTCGACATGCGCGAACCGCCATTCGTGGATCGGACTACAGTAGGAACGAATTTTAGAAATAACTCCATCGAAATGAAACGTTTTACATTTGCGAGTCTATGCAGAACGTAGCCTATCTTCATCAGTATGCGTACTCCCTTGCTGTGGCCATCTGCGGCAGCTATTGGACAACTGACGGCTCCTCCTGGAATTTCATGTACAAGCCACGGAGACATAGTAGAAGTATCATCATCATCATCACATCATCATCATTTATTGCATTAAAGGGCCTTCAACGTCCACAGCAAAGAAACAAAAGAAATAACCACACCACAAAAGGCGAAAAACCTCACTCTATTATAAAATTATAAAGGAACACATTACAGAAAGCACGATAAGAAAAACTCAGTCAATCAGAACAGACGAGATATCTACTGCAGGTGGCAGTCCATCGTTGTTGGTCTGTAACTTGCTCTTCCACCGCCGTCCAATCCACTTCTCTTAGGATTGTTAATACTAGATCCTCGCATCGTGTCCTTTGACGTACCCTTGGATGTTTCCAGGCAGACTGAGAATGGACGACTTGGTATGGGAGGGATCTATCAGCTCTAAGGATGTGGCCAACCAACTGTAGTCTCTTGTGCCCTAAAATTCGACCAACATGTGGCTTTCCTAACCGTTGGTACAGGTCTTCTTTCGTTATTCGTTCCTATTTACCTTTCATGGTATTGGAGACGGGTCCATAAATATTTCGAAGTATCTCTACTCCAAGGCACAGACCGTTCCTCAGTTGTTGCTAATACTGCACTGATTTCGCAGACATATAAGAGTACCTGACAACACTCATTTACAGCTGGATTCCGTTCTTCTGTGATATCAGTCGTGATCTAAATAAATTTTTCGGACTAAAGAACATGAAATTGGCGTATATTATTCGTTGAAGCGTTTCTCTGGTCATTTCACTGTTATTAGGCGGTACAGAACCCAGGTACTTGAATTCGTGAACTCCTTCGCGGGTTTGCCCGTCAAAAACAATAGAAGGACGCAGAGCCTGGCGATATGGTACAATGACATATTTGTTTTTACAGTCATTCAGAGCCAGTAAAATTCTCTTCGCATTGTGAATAAATCGGGAAGTATTAGTTTATACTTACTCCAGTGTGTTACCAAAATCAGAGCATTGTCATCAAATTCCAGGATTCTGTCTGCTGCCAACATCTGCACTCCTCTCATTCGATCACTGTCACGGTTTATTTTTTCAAGGCCAAGTTGAATAGTGTTATCGCCAATGGGTCTCCTTGTCGCAGTCCATTTTGAATACACTCCTGGAAATGGAAAAAAGAACACATTGACACCGGTGTGTCAGACCCACCATACTTGCTCCGGACACTGCGAGAGGGCTGTACAAGCAATGATCACACGCACGGCACAGCGGACACACCAGGAACCGCGGTGTTGGCCGTCGAATGGCGCTAGCTGCGCAGCATTTGTGCACCGCCGCCGTCAGTGTCAGCCAGTTTGCCGTGGCATACGGAGCTCCATCGCAGTCTTTAACACTGGTAGCATGCCGCGACAGCGTGGACTTGAACCGTATGTGCAGTTGACGGACTTTGAGCGAGGGCGTATAGTGGGCATGCGGGAGGCCGGGTGGACGTACCGCCGAATTTCTCAACACGTGGGGCATGAGGTCTCCACAGTACATTGATGTTGTCGCCAGTGGTCGGCGGAAGGTGCACGTGCCCGTCGACCTGGGACCGGACCGCAGCGACGCACGGATGCACGCCAAGACCGTAGGATCCTACGCAGTGCCGTAGGGGACCGCACCGCCACTTCCCAGCAAATTAGGGACACTGTTGCTCCTGGGGTATCGGCGAGGACCATTCGCAACCGTCTCCATGAAGCTGGGCTACGGTCCCGCACACCGTTAGGCCGTCTTCCGCTCACGCCCCAACATATTGCAGCCCGCCTCCAGTGGTGTCGCTTCTGCCTTGGTGCCAATGATGGTCGTATGCGTGTTTGGCGCCGTGCAGGTGAGCGCCACAATCAGGACTGCATACGACCGAGGCACACAGGGCCAACACCCGGCATCATGGTGTGGGGAGCGATCTCCTACACTGGCCGTACACCACTGGTGATCATCGAGAGGACACTGAATAGTGCACGGTACATCCAAACCGTCATCGAACCCATCGTTCTACCATTCCGAGACCGGCAAGGGAACTTGCTGTTCCAACAGGACAATGCACGTCCGCATGTATCCCGTGCCACCCAACGTGCTCTAGAAGGTGTAAGTCAACTACCCTGGCCAGCAAGATCTCCGGATCTGTCCCCCATTGAGCATGTTTGGGACTGGATGAAGCGTCGTCTCACGCGGTCTGCACGTCCAGCACGAACGCTGGTCCAACTGAGGCGCCAGGTGGAAATGACATGGCAAGCCGTTCCACAGGACTACATCCAGCATCTCTACGATCGTCTCCATGGGAGAATAGCAGCCTGCATTGCTGCGAAAGGTGGATATACACTGTACTAGTGCCGACATTGTGCATGCTCTGTTGCCTGTGTCTATGTGCCTGTGGTTCTGTCAGTGTGATCATGTGATGTATCTGACCCCAGGAATGTGTCAATAAAGTTTCCCCTTCCTGGGACAATGAATTCACGGTGTTCTTATTTCAATTTCCAGGAGTGTATGAATGGTTGAGATAGTTCGTTGCGTGTCGTTGACAAGCTGACTGAGAATAGCAAGCAGTAGTTAGCCTATTGTCTTTCGATGGGATGTGAAATTCCTCTAACGTTTTCCGTAACAGGAAATGGTCAGTGCTGTCATAAGCTTATTGTAAATGAATGAAGCTAAGATGTAATTCCCAGTCGAACTGCCCCAAGGTAAATACGTGGAAGAGAGTCAACCATCCCGGGACGAAGCCACAATGATAGTGGGCTACAATTCCTTCAGCAAATTCTTTCATACGGTATAGCAGCAGTGTTGCAAAGACCTTACATCGAATTTAAAGTAGTGAACACCCTTAGCAGTCGGATATTTGTGTAGCATCACCCTTCTTAGTGACTGGACATATAATTCCTCCCTTCCATTCATTATTTCTGCTGTCCAGATGGTAGACATTAACAGCTTCAAAGTATCTTAGCACTTGCAACTTACATCCTCAATTATTTGTTGAATGTATTCCAATCTCTGTCTTCTTCTACAGTTTTTGCCCTCTAGTTCCATGGAAGTCATTCCCTGATATCTTAACAGATGTTCTATCGTCCTGTCCCTTCTCCTTATCGGTGTTTTCCACATAGTTCTTTCCTCTCCGATTGTCCACAGAAACTCATTCCTTTCCTTACCAGTTCGCCTAATTTTCAACATTCGTCTGTAGCACCACATCGCAAATGCTTCTCCTCTGTTACAGTTTTTCCTCAGTCCATGTTTCACAACTAAATACGCCAAATGTAAATTCTCAGAAATTTCTTCCTCAAAATAAGGCCTATTTTTGATATTAGTAGACTTCTCTTGGTCAGGAATGCCCTTTCAGCCAGTGATAGTCTGTTTTTGATATCCTCTTTGCTCCGTCAGTCATTAGTTATTTTGATGCCTGGGTAGTAGTATTCCTTGACTTCATCTACTTCGTGACCATCAATCCTGATGTTCAGTTTCCCTCTGATCTCATTTCTGCTCGTTCTCATTACTTTCGTCTTCCTTCAATTTACGCTCCGTCCAAATTCTGTACTCATTAGACTGATCATTCAGCAGAGCACGTAATTCTTCTTTTCTTGACTCCTGTATTTCTGTTTTATGAATTTCCCTGAACATTTTTGTACTTCCATCTTTCATCGATCAAGTGAGGTATTTCTTGTGTTACCCATAGTTTCTTTGTAGTTACTTTCATTGTACCAACTTCTGTGAGTGCCCTTTTTAGAGATGTCTATTCGTCCTAGTACTTCCGTATCCCACTTCTTTCTGTATTCATTCTTCCCGACTAATCTCTTAAATTTCAGTCTACTCTTCATCACTACTATATTGTGATCTGAGTCTATATCTGCTCCTGGGTGTGCCTTACAATCCAGTATCTGATTTCTGAATCTCTGTCTGACCATGATGTAATCTAAATGAAATCTTCCCATATCATCTGGCCTTTTTCAAATATATCTTCTCCTCCTACGATTCTTGAACTGAGTATTCGCTATTACTGCTTGAAATTTGTAACAGAACTCATTTAGTCTCTCTCCTGTGTCATTCCTTGTCCCTAGCCGATATTCTCCTTTAACCTTTCCTTCTACTCCTTCCCCCACAACTGCATTCCAGTCCCCCATGACTATTAGATTTTCATCTCCCTTTACATACTGTATTATCCTTTCAGTATCCTCATACACCTTCTCTTATCTCTTCATCTCCAGCTTGCGATGTCGGCATGTATACCTCAACTATCGTTGTCGATGTTGGTTTGCTGTCGATTCTGATAAGAACAACTTTATCACTGAATTGTTCACAGCAATGCAATGTCTACCCTACCTTCCTATTGATAACGGACCCTATTTCCGTTGTACCATTTTCTGCTGCTGTTGGTATTACCCTACACTCATCTGACCAGGAATCCTTGTCTTCTTAGCACTTCATTTCACTAAACTCTACGATACCTAGTCTGAGCCTTTGCATTTCCCTTTTCAGATGTTCTAGCTTCCCTACCACGTTCAAGATTCTGACTTTCCACGCCCCGAATAGTAGAACGTTAATACTCCGTTTGTTATTCAATCTTCTTGTCATGGTCACCTCCCGCTTGGCGGTCCCACGTCGGAGATCCTAATGGGAAATCTTTTGCCAATGGAGAGAGCATCGTGACACAGTTACAGCCCATATGACCTGTGAATACGCGTTACATGTCTTTAATTCAGTGGTTTTCGTTGCCTTCTGCATCCTCATGCCGTCGATCACTGCTGATTCTTCCACTTCTAGGGGCAGTTTCCCACACCAAGGACAAGAGAGTGCCCTGAACCTCTGTCCGCTCCTCCACCCTCTTTGACAAGGCCATTGGCAGAATAAGGGTGAATTCTTATACAGGAATTCTTCGGCTCGGAATGCTGATTATTAATCGAAATTTAAGCAGGGACTGAGGACGTTTTGATTATTAATCAAACACGCTACCCCTAGACCAGGGGGCATCAAGCTGTGATAAAATACTACCTCCTGAAGCCTTGTTGATGCCGAGCTCTGTAGCGCAGTATAACAAAGTTCAAAATATCCAACCACAAAAAAATTGTTTTTCGTAAATTAATTTTGATTGCAAAAGCTGTGATGGCGCTTTTTATTTTTATTTTTTTATTTTTTACAGAGAAAGCGCTATAGATTCGCTGTTTTACTTCACTTCCATTGGAATTTTCATTAAGATGTGTCAGGAGTCTGAATCGTCTCATCTGAGAACAGCGGGCAGAGGAACGGGGAGATGCGTGGGTGGGACCCGACCGTGCACCCGCACGCGTGGCAGCGCCTTCTGCGCCGTACCTTCGTGACGCACGGCAGTTTGCGGGTGACTCCTACAAACAGCGTTCGCTGTCTCGACTCGTGGCGCGTTATCTCACTCCAGTTGCGTCGTAGCATTGTTTTCGGATGTTATCTTTGTAACCACACAAACAACACCGTTCGTTTCGTAGATTAACATTGTCCTTTCTCAAAGACAGGAAAGGGGAGACAATACAAAAGGTTAAAATGGTTTCTCCTCCGAATACTGTTTCACTGACGTCAAACACGAAACTGGCGAAGAGAGGTCAACTATCTGGAGACAAATTCTAATGTCATTAGTAGACATAAATTAGCTAATTACTCTATATGTCTGCTGCAAATAGATAAAGTTTGTGTAGCAGTAAATGCTGGTGGTTGTAAGGTACACCTTCTGTTCAGCCACCGTTTCTTTCCTTATTTTCCAATTTCATTTCGCATCTGCAGATATCATGTAGCATTCAGTGCGTAAAGCGGTTCTGCGGGACCCACACAGTCGGGAATAAGATTTCAGTTCCCACGCTGGCTGAAGCAGATAGTAGGTCCTATGGTGTTGCCAGCGGACGGTGGTGTGAGGCGCTGTGGCCAGACATGAGAACGCCCGTTAGGTCAGCAGCGAGGAACGCAGGGAAAGCACAGTTATTTTGGCGCGAAGCAAGTAATATTTCTTAATAAATATTTGCTAATAGAAGTCGTTCTTTCCGAATACAGATGTTAGGAGAACCTTCAGGTCGTAATTGCTTCCGCACCACAATATTACAAAGCCAGAGTCCGTTATCTTAGTAAATAAGGGAATGTTTAAGCTAACGAAAATGTACGAACGTCCACGAAGTATCACGAGTCTAAGAATGACGTCCAGGGTGTGCACCACCAGTGTCGTCAGCTTACCTATTTTATGGCTAGATGAAGTCTTTTTAAAGTGGCAACTAGCCGCCGTTTCTGGAAAACACTATTGCTGGCATTCCTAGTCATTTTTGTGATATTATCTAGCTATTTCTAGCCATTTTCTTTAAACGATAATTTTCACCATACAAATACAAAAATAATAAAACTTTGTATTTTATTATGAAAGTACATGTTTAATGCTCCATTTCCTCTGGGATGCAATAGTTATCACACATGCTTCATGTGTTAACATTCAACATTCCTGCATGGTCACAGCCATGCAGTTAAGTAGTAAGGGGGCACATTGAACGGACTTGGCATGTTTCTAATGCACAACCTTTCTTGCAAATTAATTATATTATGTAATTAATTTGTAAGAAATAATGTGAATTAAAAACATGTCAAGTTTGCTCAAGGTACTCACTTACTACTCTATACAGGGTGAGTCACTAACTATTGCCATCAAGAATAACTCTGAAAGTATGATAGGAGCTGAAAAGTTTGTAGAAAAAAAGTTGCATGGTACAACGAGGGCCATAATATGAGGTTGGTTTTTTGTTGCTAGGTGGGGTCGCTTCAAAGATATGAAGGTCATCCTTGCTTTCTTTATCTTTTTTTAAATGGGATGCTATAGTTTGGTACTTATTTTCTGATAGCGGATTTCGAGACGAATCCAGTGATGTCCAACACTAACATCTTTGAAGTTTAACGAGGGTCGGAAAGGTGGCATGAACATCCATTTACAGAAGGTGTTCGAAGTGATGACCATTGGTATCAATAGAGTGCTGCAATCTTCTAATCATGGATTGAATGGTACTCATCACATAGGCACTTATCGAAGCACATGCTCTCACAAATCTCTCTTGCATGTTTTCAGGTGTAGTTGGAACGTCTTTACAAGCAATGTCTTTTACAAATCAACACAAGAAAAAACCCAGAAGCGTCAAGTCTGAAGAACGAGCCGGCCACGACACAATCCAACGATTTGGGAATTGTCTCTGGAACTCATTTCTAGCCATCAGCGAAAAATGTGCCGGACAGCCATCCTGTTGATACCACATTCTGTTCGTTGATCCTAAAGGTATTTCTTACAATAACAGACCTAACGTTTCTTGCAGGAATGTGCTGTACTTCCTACCATTAATGTTTCCTCCGATGAAATGGGGGCCTATAATGCTATCCTCCAGAATCCCACACCATACATTCACCGACCACGGTTTTTGTTGTGCAACTTGCTGCAGCCAACGTGGATTTTCAGTTGCCCAATAATGCATGTTATACAAATTAACATTTCGTGGTTCGTGAATGTAACCTCGTCAGTAAATGAAATCAAATTAATAAATGTGTCATCCCTCTGAATCTGAAGTTGAGCCCATCGGCAGAATTCAATGCGATGCATACAATCCGTACGAGTCAACTCTTGTTGGAGACTGATATGGTATGGCTGATATTTATGTCGATGCACAACATGAACAACACTACTCTGGCTCATGCCAGATTCCCTTGCCATATGGCTCGAACTAACACAAGTGACATGAGTACCAGTTTCCGTTTCCTCGTTAGTAACTTTCCTTTGCTGGATACCTTTCCGATGCGTTAAAGATCCAGTTGTTCTCAATTTATCATACACATATTTAAATGTACGACGTGTAAGGTGAGTACGTTGAGGATGTATTTCAGCGTATAACTCTCAAGCTCTCACTGAATTTCGTTGCCATTTTCCGCAAATGAGAAGCATATCGGCTAGTTCTTCGAAGAAGTACAACATTCACATTCGCTTGATTCGACAATACTGGTCTTACCATTCCTGTTAGTGTTGTATTGAAAACCTTCGAATGGTGTTTACATGTCAGATGGACATCTTAGATGGACGATATACAAGAGAGAATTGCATATTCTAATTTAGGAGACCAGATTGTGATTGTATCAATAAAGCGATGATTTCACAAATGACAGTTGTAAATATTCTACGTTGTCAGAACACTCAGAGCACTAAAACAACACACAATTGTGATCACTTGATTGTAGTTTCGTCACAACAAGTAGTACCTCTAGATGTACAGAACCGAATATATTGTGTCTTTCTAGAATTGCAAATATGATCAGTGGCACCAGTCAATGGCACTGTCAAGAACAACCTTCACCATTCCTTCTCTTGCTGTATGTATGCTTCGACTGATTACAATACTAATATCATTCCCAAAATGAACTAAATATGATTTTCGTATAAGAGTTGGAAGATCATTTATATATGCAGACCTAAGATTGAGTAGCGTGAACATGCCATAGCCTAGCTGGCTTTTGTAGGGAACTTTGAGGTCGTTTCCTGGCTTAATACGCAAAAAGTGTCCTGTATGCAATTGTTAACATCGACTCCACACGCTCCACTGTGGTACACTGCAAACAGTTAGCATTTACACCTTGCGCAAGTCTTAAACTTCTGGAAAATGTCTACACTATTCATAAATAAGAACATTAGCAGATAAACATTTTTATGAAAATTGTTTCAGTAGTAAAAAAATCAGATCTGTTTATGGAGAAAAGTCTTATCTGGAAGTTAGAAACAAAACAATATACAAAGGATAAAGGAAAAAAAGGCTGATTACTACCTGCCGTTATGGGCCTGAATAGTATGGGGTAAGAAATCATAAATTTTTAGTAGAACTCATTAACATTGCCACAGGGAAAAGCAAACAATGTCCGAGACAGAGGCAGGAGCAGGAAGCCTGACACTGTGTCTCAAGTGGTTCAGGCCATACCACATACAACATCGTCTGCCAAGTGAAAATACACTTTCAGCAGGTAGAAGACTGACAGAAAACTAAAGGAAGTGAGAAAAGCATGTTTTTTAGTTGATGAAAGAATTCAAAAATGTTCAAATGTGTGTGAAATCTTTTGGGACTTAACTGCTAAGGTCATCAGTCCCTTAGCTTACACACTACTTAACCTAAATTATCCTTAGGGCAAAAACACACACACACATGCCCGTGGGAGGACTCGAACCTCCGCTGGGACCAGCCGCACAGTCCATGACTGCAGCGCCCAAGACCGCTCGGCTAATCCCGCGCCGCTGAAAGAAATTCTCTCTCTTACATAATATGATGCAGCGAGGACTGACACAGTAGTTAACAGGCTGTTAAGTGAATATAGCAGAATAAGGAGGACGTATGTGGTCATTATGAACTGAACCACACGTCATAGGCTCACGTTAGCTCCCTTCAAATATTCCAGGATTCCAGCCGTCGTCATGAGTTGGTCACAGGGATCGATGGCATTTACAGTAATAATATTCGATTACATGATTAATATACTGTAGAGAATCTATGTCCTGGGCATGTTTCGCAGTAACACACAGTTTAACACCTGCCAGCTTCCTTTTTCCTGTCTGTAAACATTGGCAATCGTTATTCTCGTTCCGAGAAAGCTTGTGCATAATGTACAACTTTCCATTCAAGCGTTCCTCGTCATCAGAAGTTGAAAAACTTCCTCTCTTCTGCTTTGGATTTCTTTGTTCACCAGCTAAGTCTCTTACAGTACTTTTATGAAATACTTTGCTGGACAGTTACTTCAAGTTGTTTTCCGTGCAGTGATTTTGTATAGCAAATAGCTGTTTACAAGTCCTGACTCCAACAACGGAAGTACTGTTCCCGCCACCACTTCTTTTTTTCATTAGCAAAGCATTGGAAATAAGATGGTCAGGTCAATCAGTTCCTTCCATCTTCAAAGTATAACATATAATCTCATTGGATTTCATTATTTCTTCACTTTCCTTTCTGTTTCTCTTTTCTATAAATGACACTAACTTATTTGCTTTTGTAGAGAGTATGAGGACGGTTTATTTACCTTGCCTTATTATCATCATGATTTTGTTATTGTGGAGGCATTTTGTTTCATGCTTCTTCAGATGCAGAACTCTTTTCTTGATTGCAGCTGGAAGGTTTTTGCACATTTTGTTTCAACAGTTCGTCAGCTACTGCAACATCAGTATAAAAACGGTCAGCGTACAAATGGTACCCTGATTGCCCTGCAGAGTTTCTGATATTAGACAGAAATTGAAGAACTACTCGCTCGGAAAAATTAAAGTCCTTTTGAATCAATGACCGTGTTGTTACAGCACCAAAATAGGGAATCAAACTTCAAATGTAACCATTTGATGAATCCGAAATCATATAAAGTCTGATTCCCCATTTTTTGGTTTTTGAGGATTGTACATCTTGAATAACAATCGAGCCCTGAATGTTACTGTAGATTCATAAATATGGATATGATCGATAAATTTTGAGAAACTTGTAAGACAAGGAATCCAACACATTCCTCACTTTACTCAGGCCTGACTGAACCCAAGTGTTGAGGTGTGTAGCGCTCTCTTGATTAGAAACACAAAGTACCCAGAAAATTTGCATAAATCTTCTGTGTGTAAAACAATCTGAAGATCTGTCAGATGATTGTAACCATTCCCTTGAAAAAAGGCCTGTAAGTTCTCAGACATTTGTAATGCTATATTCAATAGCACACCATTGAAGCATTCCATTTCACCGTGTAGAATGTTGTGAACGTGGTGTCACTTTACGTATTTTTCCCGTAGCATATGTGTTTGTTTGGTCTGAAAATTAAATGAAAGAAACCAACTGGCGATTATGGAACATTACGAGTTCTAGTGATAAAATGGCACTTTGAATCGTCAAAAGGAGAATCTGTAAAGTCAGTGTCATTTTCGATCCACATTCGTCATGAATCTTCGGCTGAATCACTAAATCAAATGCACATTTTCACGGTTTTCTTAGTCATCTTCACATGAATTCTTTAGAAATGAACCACTTGCATATTAAAAGTGATTCTCATTATCTAGAAGTTATGAAATCCCTCCCTCAGAAAGAACTGAATGTGAAGAATTAACCATTGCGCACACGCCAACTTGAACATAATAATTCCAAAATTCCTTTCAACGCAACTGCAGTAGTTTGACACCAAGTTACCACAGGTTCCCTAGATGGCAGCACTAAGTGCCATTGATACCTAGTACCGTCGGAATCAAGAACTGAGCGTGTGAGAGCCGCAAATCATTGTATCGAACGAGGCTCAACTACAGAGCAGAGAACAAAATTGACAATGTCGAGCGCCACTCCACATGGGAGTGGAAAGTGCTGAAATAAAATATTGCACATCTCTTAAGCCATGATACTGGTATTTTCTTGAACATGTAAATGAATTTAAAGAAGCTCCTCATTCCAGAATGAGATTTTCACTCTGCAGCGGAGTGTGCACTGATATGAAACTTCCTGGCAGATTAAAACTGTGTGCCCGACCGAGACTCGAGCTCGGGACCTTTGCCTTTCATGGGCAAGTGCTCTACCATCTGAGCCACCAAAGCACGACCCGCCGTGAGTGGTGCTTTGGTAGCTCAGATGGTAGAGCACTTGCCCGCAAAAGGCAAAGGTCCCGAGTTCGAGTCTCGGTCGGGCACACAGTTTTAATCTGTCAGGAAGTTTCAAGCTCTTCTTTATTTAAAAATATGAAAAATTAGAAGTATTGTCAACATCATACAAATTGTCCACGGTCTTGTGATGAAGTTACCTGTGGGCCAGATACTTGTGATTGCTATTTTTTTATAAATGTAGAACCAGAATACCTTATCTTATTAATTTATAATATACATAAAACATAAATTTCATTAATGTTTTATCCTTAGTAAACATTTTCGAAATATGATCCAAAGGTTGTTAAAAGCTAAACGAAATAGAAAGAAACTGAAGAATTGAAAGAAGGATTCAAGTTTTGGAAGGAAACAAGCGAGAAAGAAATGTAAAAGAGGTCAACCTGTGTTTGATCCACTGTAAAGAGCTAAAGAAAGAATTGAAGGACTAGGGAATAAGATGCAGTCTTCAACTTGACTGGTATGCTGTCACATGTGCTGAAAGCTATTGAAGAAAAAAGCGAGGTTGAAAAACAAATTGTTCCTTATGCTCATTATCATCAAGAAGAATTTGGAGATATACCACAAATTAAACAATTTGATAGTTCTTAACATGACTATACAGTAAGTGAATCAGAAAAACAAGATTTATTAACAAAATATGACGAAATGGTTAAAGATAGAAAAAAGGTAGTTCAAGTTGCTGTTAAAAAAATAAAAGAGGGTGATGTTAAGAAAATAAATATAAGTGAAAGAATGTTAAAGTATATCAATTGTAGTGAAGACACAGTTTTACAGCTAACACCTGTAACTGTCTTTAAATATATTGATAGGTAACCAGCAAAATTTGATGCAGATAAATTAACAGTTGGTGATAACATATATGAAGGTACAGAATGACTAATGAATGTGTTAAGTAAAAAAGCACATTACCATGCATGATATAGCTAAAAAATTTGATGGAGTTCATTTATCAAATTATGCACATATTTTGGATCAATTGGAGCATTATATTCTGAAAATAATCCAATAAAATAAATTTCAGAAAACGTATTAAATAAAAAGATTTGATAAAAGAATTAAGATGATTACAATTAAATACAGATTCTTCAGAAGAATTTGAGAAAAAAGTGAAGGCTTACCAAAATACACAGGAAAATCAACAGAGAATGTTGGCATGAATGACATTTAATTGATAGATTACCAGCTATCCATGGAGAAGAATTAATTGGAAATAAAAATTATCATAGTGAAAAAGTGTTAGTAACACAAATATTAACAAATAAATTTACTGATTTTATTATCAGCACTCCAAATAGAGTTCCATATTAGATAAGATTTTTGAATAATTTGCCACGCACATTTTGGACAAATGAAAAATATGTCAAATGATTAGTTAATAATTTAGTTAATAAATGTCATTCAAAATGCATCTCCCTGGTTATAATTGTTATGGTCCAGGAACAAAATCTGAAGAAAGATTAGCTAGAGGCGGTCAAGGAATAAATCCACTACATGAAGCTTGCAAAAAACATGATATTGCATATAGAGACAATAAAGATTTAGAAAAAAGACAGGTAGCAAATAAAGAACTTCAACTAGCTGCAAAAGGAAGAAAGTATGATTCTGATGCTTCAATTGGAGAAAAATGAGAAGCAATAGGAGTAGGTGGAATGATCTATAGAAAGAGAAAATTAGGTATGGATTAAGATGCTGATGATAGTGACTGGAAGCTCTAAAAACTATTAATTGTTATAAAAATTTTCATACATGTAAATGAATAACCCAAGTATTAATTAAACCATACTACACAGTGGCAAAACTAAACAAAAATGAAGTAAAATTAAGCTCAATAATGATCAGTTACATGGTATTTAAAATTTTTTAACTGGTGCACAAAAAGAAAGATAGAGAAATAACCGGTGGTGATGTGCTCATAGCATTTGGTATACCGATTATGAAAAAGTTATCAAAAACCTAACAAGAATGGAAGAAGGTTCTGGATTTTAAAAAAGAAGGAGGATTTCTTCCACTAATTTTGGTGGCATTACCATATTTAGCTGCTGCCAAACAGTAGTCAGTAGAGTACCAAACTCAGTAACAAATAAAAAACAATAAGGGAAAGAATTAGAAGAAGAAAAAATACGTAATTCAGGTTAGTTTATAGAAAATTTCTTGCTTCCTGTAAAAGTAGTTCTTCAGTATATTCATTATCAAATGTAAGTAATTTCTGTAAAAAATAATACTTTGATTCAGTTCCTCTTTCATTTTATCATAAAAGTCAATCTAGTTTGTGTTATACTCAATTCTTATTATTCCTTCATAATTTGGGTGTCTATCTTCAAGTACCTGTGGCAACATTTGTAGCTTTCTTCTTTGACATATACTCAAATTCATACAAGTGATTCTTCTCATCTTTTTAAATATTGAAAATCATCTTTTCTTCACCTCACACATAGCCACATCTCAATTTTTAAATCTTCGATTTGTTCTTGCAAATTTTCAGTAGTTCCTTGTAATTTTTACTGACCATGTTTCGTAACTGACAATAATAGTTCTTCTGTTACCCAATCGTGCAATTGCTCAGCTTGTTCCATTTTTTATTTCCTGATTAACGAATATAATCTTGATTCATTAATAAAAACAATATGAGGATGCAAATTTTGTAAGATGAATGAAGCAGTTACCTTTACATTTTCGTAAAAATGTTATTCTCTAGAATGGTCAAATCGCTTTTTGCAGATTTCCATATTCCAATATCGAAAATAACAGAATCTGGCTGACCATATTTTAAAGTCCTAATAAACAATTTTTTTATTAAAAAATTATGTGAGAGCAGTGAACTCAAAACTAGAGCTAAAATATTGGTTTAGAGGCTAGAATAAATCACAATTAGTTCAATTATTTAACAAATTTTTCAGTTTCATCAAGAATTATTCCAAAAGACTAAAACTAGACAAAAAGGTATACCTAATGTAAACTACTTTTACAGATTTGTTGATGATGTTTTTGAAAAAAATCGTGACCACCAAGACAAGAAGAAATAGTGAGACTAGATCAAATTTATCCATTCAGTAGTAAATTATCTGAGCAACAAAAAGATAATGGACTGTCTTAAAATGATTTATTTGAGGTTAAAGAAAAAATATAAATTGAACAAAAAGTTTAAAGCTTAACCTGTTGATTATAAAATTGGCATTAACACTGCTAATATTAGTAAACTTGATAGTGAGAAAACAGACTATATAACGAAAGCACTTAATACTATGGCAGAAGTAGCTAAAAAGAGAACTAAATTTAGAAAATGAGATTAGTTAAGTATAACAACAATAAAGCCAATAGTGTTTTATCCAATTTCTACAGGCTATAAAATGTCAAATAACAATAAACAATCTGTTCAATCAGATAAATACATATCAACTGAGTCTATTGATGTAGCAAATACTACATTTAATATTCAAATGAAAGCGAATCCAGTAGGTGGCAAATGTAATAAGATAATAAATGTAGCTAACGATAAAAAGATCAAAAGATGCATTATTAGAATTAATATTAATGATAACCTGTGTTCTCCTATAGCAATAACAGTTCTACAGTTAGGCAGAAAACTAACTACTGGTGAAATTACGAAAATTAGAGGAGGAGATAAATACACATTACAAAAAGAGTTAACTAGGATATTACATAACCAATTAGGAGAATTCAATGCAGAAGGATTTACTCTAGGTGATATAAAAAATCTTGAGCAAACTCTCTCCATTCAAATAAATGTTGTATGTGCTGAAAATTTCAATTATTTGTTTTAGGTGTTTATCATGGTCCTGACAAATAAATAGAAAAATATGTATGTATAAGTAGTAACAATTTTCATCCAATGAACAGTATGTCAAGATTCTTAGGATCATCATATTTCTATGATAACTGTAACAAAACATATAACAACAAGAGCAAACATAAATGCAAGATAGAAATAAAAAAATGTGTATTGTGCAATGTTTCAGTGCACAATACTGAAGCAAATAAGATATATTGTGAAACATGACAAGATACTCCTATAATGAAGAATGCTTAAACAATCACAAAGAAGTTTGTGATATAGCTTATAAATGTGAAGAATGTAAAAGGATTCATTTGAGATACAAACAACATATATGTAACTTCAAAAATATAGAAACTGTATTCTACAACTAGAAATTAAAAATCACAAATGTTGTAGACAATACGAAATCCAGATATGTGGTGTATGTGAAAGAAAATTTAGTGAAGAACATATATACAAAAGTTGTAAAACATGTAGTAAGAATGGTTGTTATATTTTTAATATTAAAAGAACAGTAATACAGGTAAAGGAAAACAGTGTACATGCGGTAAAAAAGTATCCCCGAACAAAATTCCTTCTACCCATACAGAAAAATACATGTGGTTTGATTATGGATAGTACACAATTTTCAGGTTAATGCTATTTATAAATGTAAAACAAATGATGAATTCTGTTTGTGGGTGGTAGCTAATAAACATAATGATTATACAATTTATAGTTCATTATGCTAAGGACTGTGATTCACAGTTCATTCTGAAATACTGTGTTGAAAAAACAACAAAGACCACATACAATGTACACAGAAACTAAATTCATGTTATGGTATATAAAACAATTAGAACCGAAAATTATAAACAGCAGCAATTTTATAGAAACCAACTTGGTAAATTGATCAGAAAGAGCAAAGAAAGGTTACTTCCAACATTTATTCAATGTGCTGGGAAATGCAGATTACATAGGACCAATTCTTTATATCAAATATTATTGTGCTGATACTAGAAAACGTTACAAAAGGAAATAATTCTCAAATGGCATAGCCAAAAATTTAAAGATAATTATGTGTTCAATATGAAAAAAGAAATTAACAAATACTATATTTCTGATGCACATATGTTAGGAAGAGGCTGTTTAGAACTAAAAAAAGAACAATTCCTAGAAGTAGCTAATACAAATTGACAGAATGTACATGACTATATATGCATCTAAATATTTACCTAATAAAAGAACTGCTGAATTGAATAAAGTACAAAATGAAATTTATTGTAAAGAATCTATAGCTTGGTTAAATAGTTTAAACAATAATAACATGCTGCTCATGGTGGTGAAGCAAAAGTAGCAGGAGCTAAAGCTGATGGCTTTGATAAAGGAAACAATACTCTTTATCAATAACCATGACGGTTTTTGCTTTGGTTGTAAAAAAGATTCTAAAACTGAAACGATTGTCAACAAAAATAGATAGTCAGTAGAACATTGATATCAAAATATGTTAGCCACAAGTACAGAAATACAAATTGTGCATGTAATTTATTAGAGATTTGAAAATGTAATTGGAATAACTCAACAGTGTATGTAAAACTTAAAAAATTAAAACATTTGCCTGTAATTATTTAACCACTGAATCCAAGAGATTTTTTTAAAGAAGAATTGCACAAATACAATAAAATTAACAGCTAAAGCAAATAGTGTTAACACAAAAATAAGGTATATTGATATTTGTAGTTTCTATCCAACTGTACATTACTACGATTATTATACTGTAAGTCATACAACAAAATATAAAAGCAAGATGTTATTCTAAAAAATGGTATTGTTGTTGTTGTTGTCTTCAGTCCTGAGACCGGTTTGATGCAGCTCTCCTTGCTAATCTATCCTGTGCAAGCTCCATCTACCAGTACCTACTGCAACCTACATCCTTCTGAATCTGCTTAGTGTATTCATCTCTTGGTCTCCCGCTACGATTTTTACCCTCCACACTGCCCTCCAATGCCAAATTTGTGATCCCTTGATGCCTCAGAAGATGTCCTACCAACCGATCCCTTCTTCTTGTCAAGTTGTGCCACAAATTCCTCTTCTCCCCAATTCTATTCAATACCTCCTCATTAGTTACCTGATCTACCCTTCTAATCTTCAGCATTCTTCTGTAGCACCACATTTGAAAAGCTTCTATTCTCTTCTTGTCTACACTATTTGTCGTCCATGTTTCACTTCCATACATGGCTACACTCCATACAAATACTTTCAGAAACGACTTCCTGGCACTTAAATCTATACTCGATGTTAAAAAATTTCTCTTCTTCAGAAACGCTCTCGTTGCCATTGCCAGTCTACATTTTATATCCACTATACTTCGACCATCGTCACTTATTTTGCTCCCCAAATAGCAAAACTGCTTTACTGCTTTAAGTGTCACATTTCCTGATCTAATTCCCTCAGTATCACCTAACTTAATTCTTCTACATTCCATGAACCTCGCTTTGCTTTTGTTGATGTTCATCTTATATCCTCCTTTCAAGACACAGTCCATTCCGTTCAACTGCTCTTCCAAGTCCTTTGCTGTGTCTGACAGAACTACAATGTCATCAGCAAACCTCAACATTTTTATTTCTTCTCCATGGATTTTAATACCTATTCCGAATTTTTCTTTTGTTTCCTTTACTGCTTGCCCAATGTACAGATTGAAAAACATTGAGGACAGGCTACAACCCTGTCTCACTCCCTTCGCAACCGCTGCTTCCCTTTCTTGCCTCCCGACTCTTATAACTGCCATCTGATTTCTTCCAAATTATAAATAGCCTTTCGCTCCCTTTATTTTACCCCTGCCATCTTTAGAATTTGAAAGAGAGTATTCCAGTCAACATTGTCAAAAGCTTTCTCTAAGTCTACAAATGCTAGAAACGTACGTTTGCCTTTCCTTAATCTATTTTCTAAGATAAGTCGTAAGGTCAGTATTGCCTCGCGTGTTCCAACATTTCTGTGGAATCCAAACTGATCTTCCCTGAGGTCGGCATCTACCAGTTTTTCCATTCGTCTGTAAAGAATTCGCATTAGTATTTTGCAGCAGTGACTTACTAAACTGATAGTTCGGTAATTTTCACATCTGTCAACACCTGCTTTTTTTGGGATTGGAATTATTATATTTTTCTTGAAGTCTGAGGGTATTTCACTGGTCTCATACATCTTGCTCACCAGATGGTAGAGTTTTGTCAGGACTGGCTCTCCCAAGTCCATCAGTAGTTCCAATGGGTCTACTCCTGGGGCCTTGTTTTGACTCAGGTCTTTCAGTGCACTGTCAAACTCTTCACGCAGTATCGTGTCTCCCATTTCATCTTCATCTACATCCTCTTCAATTTCCATAATATTGTCCTCAAGTACATCACCCTTGTATAGACCCTCTATATACTCCTTCAACCTTTCTGCTTTCCCTTCTTTGCTTAGAACTGGGTTTCCATCTGAGCTCTTGATATTCATACAAGTGGCTCTCGTATCTCCAAAGGTCTCTTTAATTTTCCTGTAGGCAGTATCTATCTTACCCCTAGTGAGATAAGCCTCTACATCCTTACATTTGTCCTCTAGCCATCCCTGTCAATCTCATTTTTTAGACGTTTGTATTCCTTTTTGCTCGCTTCATTTACTGAATTTTTATATTTTCTCCTTTCATCAATTAAATTCAATATTTCTTCTGTTACCCAAGGATTTCTACTAGTCCCTGTCTTTTTACCTACTTGATCCTCTGCCACCTTCACGACTTCATCCCTCAGAGCTGGTATGGGGTTATGAAATGTGAAGTAGTGGTACCTAGAGGAGTGTATCAGGCTGTTTGATGATGATTGATGAAGATCGATAAAAATTAAAAGCTGTTGTTTCCTTTACACATGAAATGTACGGAAGTAAGAATAAATGAATGTAATCACAATGATGATGAAAGACGTTTTATTGGAACATGCATAACTGATGAAGTAAATAACTCTATAGAAAAAGGATAAAAAATTTTAAATTTCTACAAGTGTGGAATTTTAGACATAACAACAACCAGTTGTTTAGGAATTACATGAAAGTATTTATGAAAATTAAATTAGAAGCCAGTAAATATGTTTAAAACTAAGAAGATGTATGTAAAATGTGTAAAAAATAGTTATTAACTCTCGATGAGATAAAAGAAAATCCAAGAAAACGAGCTGGTGCTGAAATATGTCTACATTCACTGTGGTGAATATTTAAACAATGACAAAATAGGAGTATGTTATAGATTTACAACAATTTTATGAGGTACTATTTGACAATGTACGCAGAACACAGTTGTAGATTTAGAACACCTTTGGGGAACTCTGAATACTTCGAAATAAGTCAAGGACTTGAGCCAGGAAGTATTCTATCTCCTGTACATTTTAATGTTGTCATGGAAGGAACGAATAGGGCAGTTAAAGAAGTAAAATAAAAAGACAAAAAGATGATTTTTGCAGATGATATGGTAATATGTGATGATATAGAGGTAGATGTACTGTTACAGCTTGATGTGTGGAAGGAAATAATGAAAAGGTATGGATTAAAAATAAAGATAAGAGTGTACTGGTCGTATTTGGAAGAGAGAAAGGGATCAACAGAAATATTGCCTTGAATGGAGAACCCCTCAAAGTGGTAGAAAGTTTCACTTATTTAGGGAGTGAAATATCTAGGGATGGAAGAATAACTAACGAAATTATTAGGAGGTTACAGAAGTGAGGCAATTTCTAGCAAACAATAAAACACCTGATTTGGAATAAGGAAGTTCCAGAAAAAACAAAACTCCTTATGTATAAGAATTATTACTTCCCTATTGTCACCTATGGTGGAGAAACATGGACTATGACAGAAAGGGACTGGAGCAGACTGCAAGCAGGTGAAATGAAATTTCTCAAAGCAGTTAAGGGAAAAACAAGAATGGACAGAGTAATGAATGTAGAGATTAGAAAGGAGACTTAAACAAGAATGTATGAGAGAATAAATGGAAAAAAAGAAATTAAGATGGTATGGGGATGCTAAGAGGATGCATGGGCGGTGACTCCCTAAATTATGGAAGAACTAAAGATGGATGGCGCCCAAGAACACGGTGGAAAATGGGAGTGAGAATATCTGTAGAAAGGAGAGGAGTGACCTGGCAGCAAGTGGAGGAAGAAAAGTGGTGGGAGGACCGAACCAAATGGAGAGGACTCGTCAGCACCCAGACCCAGCAGTAGCTGGAGCAGGATTCGGATATAGATAGATAATTTGATGATTGATTAGATAACATAAATTTAAATTTTTTAATGACAATATTGTTCAGGTAAAGAACAGTTTTCAGAATTATTATGTGGAGAATAACAGAGTTACAAATATTTTTATAGCAGATTTTGGTCCATCAAATGCAAGGCACTGATTATATGATATGTTGGATAAGCTAGAAAAGTTTTTATATATTTTGAGACAGACAGTATAGTATATATTGCTAATGGTGAAAACGCTGTTGAAACATGTTGTACACTAAGTAAATCGACAGATAGATTAGGAAATAACTGGATTATAGTTTGGGATTCAACTGAACCAAAAGGTTATTATTTTGAGAAAATTATAAAAATAGAGAAATGAAAATAAAGGGCTTCATTGTAACTGTAAGAATATTCAAACGCAAAATGGCGAATCTATGATAAGATTAGTTGAGGATAAAGTGATAGAAAAGATTGTTCGAGTACAATCAAATAACTAGTAATGTAAATACTAAAACTGTAATAAACAAAACAATTATAGAAAGATTTTCATTTCAGTATGATAAAAGAATAGTCTTAGAGAATTATGATACAGTACCATGCATATTTTCAATTTCATTAATAATTTTTTCTGTCTGTAAATGGACGCTTACTGAAGAAGCTCAAAAATGCTAACAATACTAAATTTTTTGATTAGTGAGCTACAAGTAAATTTTTTATATAACCAGTTGTGAATATTTAAATATAGATCCAAAGATAAAATATGCTTGGAACTGAATAATGAGTTTAAAAATATTTATCTGAACAGATATTTTTTGAAGGAGGAGATATTAAAATGACATATAAAGGACCGAAGAAACTTCAAAACAATAATAATGAATTTCATGATCTGGAATTTTTCATTTTTTTTCATGGCAATTTAGTGTTTGATGGCCCTCCAACAGTGAATTAAATGTAAAATATTAAATCCGTTTTATTTAATAAATCATGGTGGATGACCATCTTCACACTGAAACTCCTTATAAATATAAAATAATATGATATAATATGATTTAGTTAAGTTTTAAAAATGCTGTGCATTAAAAACATGCCATTTGCATTCAACATACCCCTTACTACTTATGGCATCATGATAAAGTTGTCTTATCTCCAGTATCATATGACATCCAACTTGGTGATTCCCCTGTCTGTAGAAAGCCAGACACCAGATCTGTCAACTAATGACCTAAGAGCTTCCAGTAATGCAATGGCACTTCCTTGGAAACACACCACAAAACTGTATTGTGAAGTTTCTCATTTATAGTGTGCGTGAGCAGTGAGTGTGGAATTATATTTAGGCAGTCGATACAGTCGGTTGTAACAGACACAAATAAAGCATTTTGTATGCTTTTAAATGTAGAAATAATGGCAAAACTGAATTAGAGCAGTTTTAATAATTATGTTGATACATTCCCATGTCTCGGCTACACAGTCGAAAATCAGCTGAAAATCTCCAATCCATCTGATGATACAATGAAAACTTCACAGGACAGATGGTGAATTTCTGAAAAAAGCTGGTTCAGAAGCTTCAAAACAGGCTTCAAGACAATACTCCACCAAATATCGTTGATAAGTGTCAAAGAAACACTGAAAACAGTGAAACAACCTATTACTGGTTTGGTGTTAGCTATGAGTTTTGAGTAAAATCGCGACAAAATTAAAAACAAGAGGCGAAACAAAGATAAATCAAACACCCCTTCTGAATTCCAGCAGGAATTTAGTCAGTACTGTGATGTGAGAGGCGAAAATCGTTTTATATAGTTCGTTTCACTGGCATTTTCAGTATTTTTAACTCCACCACACTCCAGTGCGGAAGTGGTGAGAATTTTTAGCCAGGTAAACGTTATGAGAAGAAACTTGGAAGCTGACTTGAAATGCATATGGTTTCTACTGTTCTCAGTGTATGGTACAGATTGAGATGCCATCATGAGTGTTGTTTCTCGCACAGAGACCTGGAACGAATACGAAGCTTGTTGGTACAGATGCGCATACAGGGGGGAGTCCAGGGAAATCAGCAGCACTAGCAAAGGAAATGAGGCAGAGGGGGATGATATTTATTTTTCGTAGGTGTATGTTTTCTTTTTAATTTTTTTATTTATTTGATGTAAACATTAAAATTTAACCGTATCTGGTCTTTTTACGAGACTATTTTGCTATTTTCAGTGAATGATAGTTGACAACACTGTGCACCATAATTTTCAGTCGCCAATAGGAGCTATTGACCTAGTTCTGTCTATGCACTTAGGAAATTGTTAGTTTCCAGTTAATAATTTTTAATTGTGTCGGTATTATCAGTATGTGGTTTTTAGGAAATAAATACATCATAATGAAGTTTTGAATGTTGGGCTCCATAAGGTTCCCTTTATGTGAATCGACTGTGAAATATAAAATTATAAAGAATGTAGCAACCAGTCATGGACACATAATTTATTTATCTTGTTGCATATCCATTTCGACTGTTATCAGTCATCATCGGTGCATTTTTCTAACCAATACATGCCATAAGTAGACGTATTGGTTAGAAAAATGCTCTGGTGATGACTGATATCAGTCGAACTCGATTTGCAACAATATAAATAAGCCATGTTTCAGCGACTGGTTGCTACATTCTTTAAAATTTCATAATGAAGTCCCTTTTGAACATTATTCTGAATAATATAGCTTCCTTTTTCATAACTTAGAATCACAGGAATTAAAATTGTACTTGACAAAGAAAACGATGGCCAGGTAGAAAGTATCCTGCACATTCATCTCTTATACCGCCCTCTGTGAACACACTGTCTAAACTGGAACATTTTTGGGGTTTTAGTACAAGTGGAACAGTCTTGCAAGATTCAGTCAGTAGGCTTCAATGTTATCAACTGTACCAACAATTCATAATTACCACTAGTAGTACACGACCATATCTTCACTCTCCTCCAATGGCGGCCGGTCTCTGTAGGCGCAGTTAGCTGTTTGTACTGTGTCCTAACATGCCTTTAACACGAGCGACTTTCTTATCTCAATCGATTACTTGTGACAAGACGGTCTCCTGCAATGCCACTATTGCTTTACTCCTGTACTGTATCTCGCCTGCCACGAGTGGTCGTTTTCGTTCACGCTTCATACCCAAAATTACATGTGTCTTTGTGAGATGTGCGATATAGTTTGACACGGGAATGGTGAAAGTGAGGTTGTGAATACTATCCTTTTTATGAAGAAATGGAAATATAAAAACAAAATCTAGGAAAAAGCAAAGATAATAGAATATATTAGTGATCAAAAAAAATTTTTAATGGATATTATTGACACACATGATATGGTAAATTCTCACTAGTCATGGGAGCTGAAAGAATGGGAAAGGGATCGCCTAAATATTTGAAAACATCTAAAGTTATTCCATTGAGAAGGTATGCACCTGCAAACACATCAAACAGTGTTTAGAAATAGAGAAGGGCGGAGTGGAGACACCTCTGCCCGAACTCAGCACCTGTGAAGAGTATTTGACGCTAGAAAACATAATTAGAGTTCAATCATTAATTTGCAGTGTTTACAAGTCGTCGGTCTTCCTCACAAGCCTTGGCTGTTGTTCATTCAAAGGGCTGTTGAATTCTAGCCGACTTCTGTCCATTCAGATTAGAGGTTGCACACCCAGAAGAAGATGTTAGAGGCCCTGGCGCTGTGGCGAGTTGTTGGTGAGCAAAGGCAGCACGAACGGCTCTCGCACTGGCTGCAGGAGTGTCTCACTCCGAATTCGACGATGGCCACTGATGAGCCATCCATGATGTACCTGTGTTTGTAGCCGTGGGGTTGATTGATCTCCTCGTTACTGCCTGCTATATTTCAACACCCGGAGGCACCTTAGTGTTAAACAGGATTACGAGCCTCAAAGACCCCATTGCTGGTTTCTCCATTGAAGTCCAATGCTGTCAGCACCCTACCGTGTGGTGTTTCCGGAAGACAGTTTCTCTATCAGTAGATGCAGTAGATGGTAGTGGCGAGCAGCGCATAGGTCAGAAGGCAAAGACTGCCATATCGATTACATTTTCAGCAAGTCATAAACTGTGTTGGAGCATCTAAGACATAGATTCACTACAGTATCGTAATCATGTAATCGAATGCTATTACTGTAAATTCCATCGATCCCTTGGCCAACTCATGACGAAAGTTGGAATGCTGGAATATTTGAGAGTGCTAACATGAGTCTATGACGTGACGTTCAGTTCATAATGACCACATACGTCCTCCTTATTTTGCTATATTCAATTAACATTCTGTTACCTACTGTGACAGTCCTTGCTGCATCATCTTCTATAAGAGACAGAATTTCTTTCATCACATCTTCAAACAAACAAACATGCTTTTCTCACTTCCTTTCGTTTTCTGCCAGTCTTCTATCTGCTGAAAGTGTATTTTCACGATGTTGTATGTGGTATGGAATGAACCACTTGAGAAACAGTGTCCGGCTTCCTGCTCCTGCCTCTGTCTCGGACATTGTTTGCTTTTCCCTGTGGCAATGTTAAAGAGTTCTACTAAAAATTTATGATTTCTTACCCCTTACTATTCAGGCCCATAATATCAGGTAGTAATCAGCCCTTTTTTCCTTTATCCTTTGTATATTGCTTTGTTTCTAACTTCCAGATAAGAATTTTCTCCACAAATAGATCTGATCTTTTTACTACTGAAACAATTTTCATTAAAAATGTTTATCTGCTAATGTTCTTATTTGTGAATAGTGTAGACTTTTTCCAGAAGTTTAAGTGGAGCATGTGGAGTCGATGTTAACAATTGCATACAGGACACTTTTTGCGTATTAAGCCAGGGAACGACCTCAGTTCCCTACAAAAGCCAGCTAGGCTATGGCATGTTCACGCTGCTCAATCTTAGGTCTGCATATATAAACGATCTTCCAACTCTAATACGAAAATCAGATTTAGTTCTTTTTGGGAATGATATTAGTATTGTAATCAGTCCAATACAGAAAGAGAAGGAATGGTGAAGGTTGTTCTTGACAGTGCCATTGACTGGTGCCACTGTTCATACTTGCAATTCTAGAAAGACACAATATATTCGGTTCTGTACATCTAGAGGTACTACTTCTTGTGACGAAACTACAATCAAGTGATCACAATTGTGTGTTGTTTTAGTGCTCTGAGTGTTCTGAGAACGTAGAATATTTACAACTGTCATTTGTGAAATCATTACTTGATTGATACAATCAGAATCTGGTCTCTTAAAGTACAATGTTCAACATTAACACATCTACGTGTTCTGCTGAGACTTCAACTAATTCTGTCCTACTGGATAATATTGACTGCTGAAACTGAGGTCACGAACAGGGCCCATCTCTTGCATGTTCGACACTATACTGACAGTGTGAGGGCGCCACAGCACTGATAGGGGAGCTATGGTCTACAGGAGCGCCTTCCCTATGTCGTCACAGATCGCAGTGAGCCCATGTTAATGTCTGCGGTATTAACTCGCGTTGCCGACTTTGGTGTGAAACTGCGATCTCTGGACGATGCCACACTACTAACTATAACAATGATAAGTGTAACACATGGTGAGGAAATAATAAATAGGGAAGAAACTCCAAACATTTTAGTTGACCAACCGAAAAAAGTACATTTTGAAACTACTAAAAACACTATGTGGAGTGACTTTTGCACATAGAATCATTGCAAATCTTTGGAAGATACAAATTACTAAGTTCATATGTTGCATAATATCACATGGAATAACGTTCCGAGGTAACTTAGCTTTAAGAACGTAAGTCTTCTTTGCTGGAAAGTATGCTGACCTTCTTCTCTTTAATTGAGAATACTATGAACAATCACAAGGAGTCGCAATGGGGAGCCCACTCTCGCGTGTGGTCGCGAATTTCTATATGAAGTACTTCGAGGAGAGACTTTTGGCGTCATCCAAATGGACACCTACTTGTTTTCTACGTTATGTGGATGACACGTTCGTGATCTGGCCCCATGGAAGGGGCAAGCTCCTAGACATCCTTACACACCTGAACTCCATACATCCGAAGATCAAATTCACTATGGAGACCAAAGCAGAGGGAAGATTGCCATTCCTGGACGTCATGGTCGAAAGAAGAGCGGATGGTATCCTGGACCACAGGGTATACAGGAAGAAAACGCACACCGACCTGTGTTTGAAGGCGGATAGCTGCCACGGCCCTGTGCAGAGGAATGGGGTGCTGAAAACACTGGTCCACAGGGCGCGCACCATCTCTGATGCAGAGAGTCTGCCACAAGAGCTGGAACACCTCAAAACCGTATTCCGGAAAAAAGAGTACTCGGAATGGCAGATCAGACGCGCTCTCCACTCCACCTCTACAGTACAGCGTGTGGAGACGGAAGAAGTCACGGAGAAAGAGATAGCCACTGCCTATATACCGGATACTGGCGCACTATCGAGGAAAATAGGACGAATATTGAGGAAACACTGAGTAGGAACTGTCTTTTGCCCACTAAATAAAACGCGAGCATTATTGGGAAGTGTGAAAGACAATCCCGGTTTGCGGAAGGCCAGCATACCAGGTTCCGTGTGAACGTGGGGAGTCTTATATTGGACAGACAGTGCGCACCATAGAAGATCGTTGCCGAGAACATCAGAGGCACACTTTACTTGGGCACCCCAACAAGTCGGCGGTCGCAGAGCACTGTTTGTCCGAAAATCACGAAATGGACTACCAACATGTCGGGATCCTGGCACAGACATGTAAATACTGGGACAGAGTCGTTAGACAGTTTATCGAAATTCGTACCAGGGACGGACTCATCAACCGAGATTGCGGCTACAACCTCAGCAGGGCATGGGAACCAGCACTGAGTCTAATTAAAAAGACGCTCAGCAAAGAAAACGAACGGGCGACTAGGGCGGACGAGGCAATTAACACCGACGCCATCACAGACGCCGACGCCAGCGTCTCACCGACCTATGATTCGTGGGCGCGGTCCGCGGAGAGAACGCCTCGCGAGGGGAGGGGATTTAAGACAACCGTCCGCCCTCAGGAGCTCAGTTCGTCAGCGCACCTGTCGATGGCGACATGTCTGATCACCGAAATATTGTGCCCGTTGAACACTATGGACCGGCACTACATCCGTGGACTGTTCGAGCAAGAAATACGCCGGGAGAAACTGAAGAATCACATTGTTGGGCGTATCTGCGATGCCTTGCAACGTGCTGTTCAGAAGAGATCTCCTCCCCTCGTACTGCTACAGATTTATGGACTACCTGCAGGATTCATGGTGTTAATTCTTTCCAGAACTTCTTCAGCAATTAGTCGAGTCCATGCCACGTCGTACTGCAGCACTTCTGCGCGCTCGCGGGGGACCTAGTGTACCAGTTTCTTTGCCTCTTCAGTGCGCGTTCCACCTGATGATGCGACTTTATGCCGAGACTGTACACCAATAAAACAAAAATTTTAGCGGCTGTCAGTGGAATTCTTCTTATCATCATGCGTAAATTACGGTTGTAGGTGAACAGAAATGACTGTTCCTCACTCATAACGATGGAGGATCCCAAATTTGACTCAGTAACTCAAATACGTTCGGTATTTAAGCGTTACAAACATACAGGAAACGAGCACTAAGGAGTGAAGTCGGGGAAAAAGGAGCACTAGCATCCAATAGTAGGTTCGATATGTGATCAAGCATCAGCTGAAAATAAAAATTACAGAATAACATCGAGGAAACGAGCCTATCGTCGAAAAGAGCGAGAGAGAGATATACTCGCAATGAAGAGCAACAATTGACCATAATGGCATGTTACCTAGCCTGTAGTCTGTAGCATCTCGGTGTGTTATGCAGACAACGTCTGGTTATAGTGTGACGTCTCGCCAGCAGTAAACGTGATTGCCGACCCCTCACAACCAGACTTTCTCCAACATGTCCTGTGTGATGGACACTGACTAAGCTGACAGTACGTGCTCGACTGCTGAAGGATGCCGACAAAAGTGAGCCCGGGCGACTCTGCTGTTTCCTGTTCAGAAGCTCGCTCCCAGCAAGAGACTGTCAAGATTGGCTCTATTTTCTGTT
This sequence comes from Schistocerca serialis cubense, assembly GCF_023864345.2. Classification (NCBI taxonomy): domain Eukaryota; kingdom Metazoa; phylum Arthropoda; class Insecta; order Orthoptera; family Acrididae; genus Schistocerca; species Schistocerca serialis. Next base: position 465,509,329 of record NC_064646.1, on the reverse strand, counting down.
GCCATCCTAAACTGCCGTTCCCACAAAAAGCGACACACAAGCGAGTTCTGAGCGAACTCTCCAGGTCTGTTAAGACGGCATTACCTGGTTGATCGTATCCGCCAATCACCCCCCCCCCCCGCCACCTCCCCCCCCCCCCCCAAGAGTCTATCCCTTTTCTCCTGGCTTCCTACAAACCTAGGAGCCTCTGTAACGGTTGCCGCCATCTTGGTGACTTTTAATAACTACAGTTTGGAAGGCGTGGTATTGAACTTCACCCAGCGAAAAATTACACTTGCACAGAGAGATGTATGGTCTTAATTTCTCGACTCGTAGAAACAAAGAAAATAGGGAGACAATTTTTTTATTATAATAATTTCCTAACGAAAGAAATGCATGACGGGCATTCAGTAACTAATGCAACAGTTTTTATTATTGTACAGTTTGGGGTGAAAAAAAGCAGAATTTTTTGTGGGACATAATGGAATATTCCCGCTTCAGCCCCTATAGTTCCATCAAGTTCCGATAGGTGGCTGCGCTATACGTAGCCTTGACAACTGCGTCTGCAACGGAGGTGCGTTCCAAGCAGAGAGCTGTCGCAGTTTCTCGTCGCGGCGAAATAGAGCACCGCAGATATCCACAAACGCTTGCAGAATGTCTACGGAGACCTGGCAGTGAACGAAAGCACGGTGAGCCGATGGGCGAGGCGTCTGTCATCATCTCAGCAATGTCGTGCAAACCTGTCCGGTCTCCTGCATGATGCCCGGCCGTACAAGGCTGCAATGTCGAAACGTGCCGACTCATTCGAGGTGATCGACAAATCACAGACATCTCGCTGCTCAGCTGGACATTTCTGTTGGTAGACACACTGGTCCACATGTTAGGGTACTCCAATTTGTGTGCGCACTGGCTTCCTCACCGGCTAGGTAAGACATTAAAGAGCAACGAAGGACCATCTGTGTGGAATTGCTTGCATGTTGCGAGGCTGATCGTGGCAATTTCTTGCCGAACGTTGTCACAGGCGATGAAACATGGGATCTTCACTTCGAGCCGGAAGCAAAACGGCAACCCATGGAGGAGGGCGGCAACACCCCTTTCCTCTGAACAAAAAGTTCGAAGTGCCTCTCTCAGCTGGTAATGTCATGGGGACGGTCTTCTGGGTGTTTGAAGGGGTTATTCTGTGAGTTGTCCTTCATTATGATGCAACGATGAACTTGGACGTTTATTGTGCTACCTCAGGAAACTGAAGAAACGAGTTCAGCATAGCATGTTGGTCGCTATAGATATGCAAACAAACTCCTCCTCCGTGGCGAAGCAAGGCCTCACAGAAGTCTGCGCGCGTAACTTCACTCGGCTCTCCTTCCTTATCCGCCCTACCTCCCGGATTTCGCGACCTCCGACTTCCATCTGCTCGCACCAATGAAGGATGGGCTCCAGGGGAAGCTGTACGTGTATGGTGGGGTGGTTACTGATGCACCAAGGCATTTGGCTCCGACGTCGACCTGTACCATGCGGACATACGGGCTGTCCCTCGCAATAAGGCGGCGTAAAGCAGTCGCCCTGGGCGGTAATTATGTTTAAAAATGTTGTATCCTAAAGAGTGGAGAATAATACGGTATATTCTAATCGTGAATGAAACCAACCAGCCTTTAGAAAGAAAAAAAAGTGTTGCACTACTAATTGAACACCATTCGTCGTATCAAAACATGAATCCCGTAAGAACGCATCTGTGGTGATGAGTGTTTATCAGTCTTTTGGCTGTTGAAATACCCCGCCAGTGGGCGATCACTGAAATCGCCTGCAAACATGTCAGCCGCTCTGCAGGCTCAGCGTCAGCTCTGTGGGGGCCGGAAGGCGGTAAGGCGACCAGCAGAAGCGGCGCGCTACTTATAGCTGCCCGAGACACGGCCAGGCTAATGGGCCGGCCGGGCACAGGCCACGCCCTGTTGTCGTAGCCGAGTGTCTCGCTCTGTTTATTCTGCCTTGCGTCACACATCGCTGTGTTTGATCCTCTAAGGGAAACTTTCCACAGCCGTTGTCTGTTTAGCTTAGGGCGAATCTGCTTTTGGCAGAGCAACAGAGCGGACGCGTCCGTGTTTTGCGTGTGCGGAGCGCGAGCTCGCCTTGTTTACATTCTGACGGCCGTTGCTTAAGTGCCGGCTTGCCGTCTACCATACACGGGGAACCGTTACCGTAAATCTGCACTCCGATTTACTTCCTGCAACGATAAAGCCCGACCCAAAGCACTCGAGGTGGAGCGTTCCTGCGAAAGTGAAGATCCAGGCGACCGATATTACTGGAATACACTTGTCGATCGTGAGCAGCACTGTCTATGTTAAAATCATTAACAACGCTGCGTGCGAACGCGTCCTACGTGAGACCAAACGCGGGCTCCGCTTCTGTCATGCTGATGGCAATGTGGGGGCTGTAACCGTCGACCACGCGGTGTAAGGTATGCGTACGATACGCATTTTGGAACTGCCATTCGCACTTCCTGCAGAGGAATTCGTCGTGGCACTCCGACCATACGGCACAGTCAAAGGCCACACTGCGGAGAAGTGGACACAGTTGCAGACACTTCCTGCCCTAAACGGCGTCCGACAGGTCACCATTGATATCCGAAGCCGCCTTCCGTCCTACTTACATATCGGCTAATTAGTGCAACAATTGTATATGACGGCCAGCCTCGGATCTGTTCCGGGTGCGGCAAAGAAGGCCACCTTAGATCCGAATGCCTACAATGGCGTATTACGCAACTTCCAGCTGTCGAAGAACTACCCTCGTCACAACCTACGGTGCTACCGGTGACCAACGCCGCTGCTCTTGCTTCTCCTATCGCTTTGCAACGCCACCCGGACCCTAACAACGACGCCACAACGAGCCCGACCATTCCCCGACGGAGAGAGCGCCTCGGACGGACCGCCGCCTCGGCCTGCCGTCGACGCCGCTCCGACGCTGCCGACGCGACGGCAGGAAGGTGAAGGTGAAGAGGCCGCTTGTGCAGATGTTCCAGTTCTTTGGCATTATCTTTAACCCCATGGCTTCATGCACAGCAGCAACGAATTTCCGTCGCCTGTTACACGTCATCCACAAGACATCCGCCAGAACCTCCCGCACCGCCAGGACACACTTCAGCGCGTTGAGTATCTTAATCGTTACGTGGCATCAAAATTGGTCCACATCGCGCAAGTTCTCCCTCTGCCGACGGCAATTGGGCGCAACCTGCAGGCGGCCTTCGGCTATTATCCCACGGCTGGTTCCATATTTAAAGTCGGTTATGAGACCCCGTGGGGTGGTAGCCTCGGGTTCGTCATTGTCCGTATGCGCGCTGCCGCCTTGTATATGAGCACCATGAGAAGACAGAGGACCGGATGGGGCACATCTCTAACACGCAGCTTGCTTGAAGTCATCGTGCCTGCTTCCACCTCACCACTGGTGTCTGTCGGCCGCTTCGTGCCTCATTTGTCTCACATTTCGACCTTTTTCGTCGACTACTGTTACACACATACCAGTCTCCCAGATGCACGCCCGCTCAGGACTAATGACTTTTACAGCCTACTATTGCGCCGTGTTCCTCGTAACGTAATGGAGACCAAACATTCCTCCATCCAGTGGGCCATAGTGTGGACTACCATCCACAAGCCCTTCCTCCCTACAGATGTCTGGGCACTGTGGAATCACATAGTCAACAGGAAATTTGCCACGTAACAGCGACTGCACAACATTGGTTTGTCAGATTCCCCTCTTTGTCTTCTTTGCCAGCAACTGGATGACCACCGTCTGACATGCGCGTCTTCAGAAGATGTCCACATTCTCGTAGAATCCATACTCTTACATCAACATAGTGCAAAAACCAAATATAGTGCTCCATGATCATGAAGATGGACAGAACATACGGATATCGCAGTAACTGGTGGTAATTACGTCAGGAGGTGAAGGATACATAAGTCTTATGCTAGTCATCACTCAGAATTACACTAGTGTATCATCCGATTTGAATAATTATTGGCACTCATTGGCTAGTTACAAAGCATTTATGTAGTATGTATAGGGTATTACATAACATCATTCGTAAGTCATCTCATTGCAGTAATCATTGACATAGCATTTATAGAGCATAACAAAACATTATTAAAAAGTTATGTCATTGCAGTAATTGTTGGCACTCATTGGCCAGTTACAAAACATTTATGTAGTATGTATGGAGTATTACAAAACATCATTCATAAGTCATCTCATTGCAGTAATCATTGGCATTCATAAGCCATCTCATTACAGTAATTATTGGCATCATAAGTCATCTCATTAGAGAAATTATTGGCATCAAAAGTCATCTCATTACAGTAAATATTGGCACTCGTTGGCCAGTTACAAAGCATTTATTATGCATTATTCAGAAGTCATCATTCAAAACAGGAATTATTGCGTGTAGCATCAAGCTGCTAGTGATTATATTTGATATCATGCAAGTGACATAAGACATATTTAAAATGTAAGACATTGGAACTAGTACTCAAGGTGTTTAGTCCAATAATACATAGACATAATGGAATCAATACATCAGAAAAATTTGCATTATATTTAGGTCTAGAAATATATCTTAAACTGGTAGCATTATTTAGTTGTATACTGGTAATAATTGACAGGTAATAATAATTCTTTTGTGTTAGCAATGCATTTCATTGGGATTAATAGTCAATTCCTGAGGCGTATATAAAATTGTTTTTGACTTATTGCTGGAAATAAGGATTAATACCGTCATGAGTCATGAGTCAGCTGTAGCAGGAATATGAAAGAAGTACAGTATATGTGATCACATTCATGAATGACACACATAACTCGGTAAAAAAAATGCAGGTACTAGAACAGGTTTAATAACTAAGTGCTTGTAGCATATTAATATCATGAAAAGCTCCTCCTGGAAAAAATACAAAGTGGATTATTGAGCTGAAAGAAAAAAATGAATATTATGCTGAAAAGTAATAAACTTCGAATTAACAGAAAATGAAACGTGTACTTATGTATGTACTCTGTCTTTCCCAAAACATTCAGTGATTATACTATGCGACATATGACATACTGTCAAAAAGAACTGCAACAAATACTTAAATAACTACATAGCATCTCTTAATTAATAGGAAATATATAAACTTCATCATTGTCATCATCTGCAAAGAAAAACTTCATTATTCATATTACTATATTCTTCATACAACTATTCATCATCATTTATTATCATTAGCAAAAAATAGACACTTCATTACTCATTGTCCATATTCATATTACCATTTTCCTCATACAACTATTCATTTTCATTAATTATTTCATAGATTATAGAGTTTCATTCTTCTAGCATGTTTCATCACTAAAATTAACATGTGTAGTTCTGTCTGACAGCCTGCAATAATCGCCTCATATTTTGAAAGAAAAATAATTAGTTAAGACTGCTATCATATGGTGTGTATAGTATATTCTTGAAGCTTCCTGGCGGATTAAAACTGTGTGCCGGACCGAGACTCGAACTCGGGACCTTTGCCTTTCGTGGGCAAGTGCTCTACCAACTGAGCTGCCCAAGCACGACTCACGTCCCGTCCTCACAGCTTTACTTCTGCCAGTACCTCGTCTCCTGCCTTCCAAACTGTACAGAAGCTCTCCTGCGCACCTTGCAGAACCATCTCATTCAGTATATTCTTGTTAATGCTTATTAATTCTGATCCATTTACTCTTCATGATAAGGTATTGCATTTTCTTTCGTTCATTCCGATGGTGAAATTTCCGTTTCATAGTAAACCACTGTGGTTTGATTAATTTATTCCTTTTACACGTTATTTCTTTCTGAAAATGATGAATATGGATTAATATCTTGCATTTAATTCATATACCCATCAAATGAAAACTTGTTTCTAGTGATATGACTAAGCAAACATCATAGCAAGACAGAAAACATATTAGGTCAAAACCATAGACAGTTTTCAAGTGTAAAAATATATACACAACATCATAATGTAGTAGCAAAAAAATCTAGAATAGTCAGTATATTGAGATGTCATAAGGCAAAATGTCGAAGTCAACTGGTGTTTGTTATATCTTAAAGATTTCATAGTGCATACAGACAAAAATTCTATTTCGATAGGAAAACAATCATACATACACAAATAAATGGAAAATGTGCACAATCTGATATATAACGACAAGAAAGACGACCTGCTAATCTTACCTTGCCAGGCACTTGCCAAGAAAAAATACGATCATCATCAGTAAGTGTTCAGATAAATATCTGCAAATGGCATTACAGTGTGATAAATCATAAAGTATGTTTATTCAATAAAGGGTTTAATTTTGGAAATATGGTGGTTGTCCTTGGTTTTTCTGGTTCTCAAAGTTTCGACAGGTACTACATTAGGGTGAGGAATGCTGCGAATTCTATATGGACCTGCGCATAGAAGCTCAAATTTACTGCATCTACTCTTTCCTGTGTTGGATAAATAGTGCGTGCGTACTAATATCTTCTGTCCTATGAGAAATTGACGGCGTGTACAAACCTGTTTTTGCTGTCTTCTCCGGCGCTCTGCGGCACGTTAGATGTTGTTGAGCACAATGTCAATTATTTCATGGAGGCGTAGTCGACGAGATGTAGGAAAAGATACTAATTCTTTAACTTTGTTGGGTGGTTCAACATTTTTCAATATAACAGTCGGAGATAGCGTAGTAGATTCATTTGGTATGGAGTTAATTACGTCCTGGAATGAGAGTATGTGTGTATCCCAATCAATTTTTTTTTTGGCAGTATATTCTACATAGTTTACCAATTTCTTTCATCAATCGTTCAGAAGCGTCCGAAGAAGCGTGATACCGCGATGTTTCTAGCTCGTAACATAAGTGTCCATATCGCAGATCGAAATTGTGGTCCATTGTCGTAAATTACTTTCAATACATGCTCTACATGGAATAAAAAATGTTTTACAAATACATTCTAAATAGATTTAGCAGTAGCTTTGCGTAATGGAGTGAAGGTAACAAATTTCGAAATGAGTTCAACAGCGACAAAGATGTAACAAAAACCGTTATTAAATCTGGGAATCGGTCAAAAAATGTCTAGAGCGGCCATATGTCTCAATTTAACGGGTACAATGGGATGTAACGGAGGAATATGTGAAGTCGTGTCTGATTTAGCTTTCTGGCAGATTTTACATGACGCTAAAACTCGTCAAATACCGATCTCCATGTTGGCCAAATAACAGTTCTGTCTCAGTATAAGAAAACATTTTCTGGCTCCGTAATGTGCATAACTTAAATGAGTATACCAAATTAATTTTTTAACAAGCTCGTCAGGAATGCATAGTAACCAGTTGCTGCTGTCAGGGTGAGAGCGGTGAAATAGAACGTTATTGCGTACAGTATAATGGTTTCTAATGGTAACGTTATTCCTATCTTGGTGTTTAATTTCTTTCCATTCGTTGTCTTTGCTCTGCTCTTGTGCTGTGTCTTGTAATGACGACGAAATGAAATTTTCAAATGCAACTTGTTGAACATACCTGAGGCTAAAATTTGCTTGGTAGAAGTTGGTTGCGCTGTCTTGCTGATTGTTGCCGAGAGAATGGGATAGTGCATCTGCTACAATATTTTGTGTACCGGGAATGTGAACAATTGTAACATTAAATTCCTGTAGACAAATTTTCCATCTGCTTAACCTGTCATGTGTAAAATTAGCGGAAATTAAAAACTGTATAGCTCTATGATCTGTATGAACGGTAGTATGTCTTCCATAAAGAAAATTCCTAAATCTGGTAAACGCCCATTCAGCTCATAATGTTTCAAGTTCTGTACCAGAATAATTGCGCTCAGCAGGTGACAGAATACGACTTGCAAAGGCGATATTTTTAATTACTGTAGCACCGTCTTCTTCAATTTCCTGAAAAATGTGTACGTCTAGAGCTGTGTTGGAACTGTCAGTAGCAATGGAAGAATTTCTGGTAGTATCTGGGTATGATAAAGGTGGTGCGTTCAACAAGGCATGTTTCAGATTAACAAACTCAGACTGTACTTAGATATCTCAGCACCAAATAACGTTTTTACCCGTCAACTGGCATAATCTAGGGGTGTCTAAAGCAGAGCAATGAATAAATTTACGAAAAAGTTAATTAATCCCAGAAAGCTGCGTAATTGTTTTTTGATCGTTGGAACAGTAATGTCACGTAAAGCTTGAAGTTTTTCCGGCTCAGGCGCAATGCCTTCTGCTGAAATGACATGTCCAAGAAATTTTATGGAAGTTTTGCCAAAGTGCCATTTGCTAAGATTAATTGTGAGTCCTTGTGCACGAAAAGTTTGCAACAGTTGTTCCAGAATCAAACTGTGTTCAGACCAGTTAGCTTCTGCGATAAGGATGTCGTCTACATATGTTGTGATTCTGTCTTTCAGTTCTGTTGGAAGTATATTATTCAAACCGCGAATAAATGCTGCTGAAGAAGTTGTTAAACCGAACAGTAATTTGCAAAATTGATAACAATCACCAAAACAGAGAAATGCTGTGTACTTTCTGCAGTTCAGATTGAACTGAATTTGTCAAAATCCCGATTTTAAATCTAATGTGAAATAAATAGCAGTACCATGAAATTTCGGTAAAATATCTTCTAGTCCCCGTGGGTGATCCGTTTCATTAATAATAATGTCGTTGACATGACGCGAATCAAGTAAGAGGCGAAGTGAGCCATCCTTTTTCTTAACAATATGGAGCTGGTTTATGTATGGACTAACCACCGGTTCAATAATACCTTGCTCAAGCATTGCTTGCAATTCTTTCTTAACTTGTTCTCTGTGAATATATGGAATGGGATAATGTTTGGCTGTAAATGTGTCGTGTTGTTTAACTTGAAATTCATACATAAAACCGGACATAGTACCAGGAATGTTGTCAAAAACTGCAGCTTGTTGTAAAATAATTTTGCTTAGCTCTGTACGTTCGTCGTCTGTATTTGCGTTGCTCTGTTTTACTTTATCAGAAATCATTTGCATAACGTCATAGTCGGTTTCGTCTGCTGTATTGTAGTACCGTACACACATATCTGTGAACAACGTGGAAAGAAAGTCTATGTTAGTGATGTACAAATGGCCTCTGTTCGATTAATTGCTTGTTATTCTGCAGATAAAGCGTGCTTCAATTCTAATGCCATTGTACCTTTTCATCCTTTAACATTAAATAGGAATTCTGAAAGTCAATAATTGCGTCATGTTGTACCAAAAAATTCGTACCTAAAATAACGTCTGTTGTTAATAAGGGAACAATCCTAAAATTTGAGTGGAACGTATGACCTGCAGTACAAGATGATAAGTGTGTAATTTTACATCTACTCCTTTACCAGATACTGCCCCTTTTACTTTAGTTTTGCCTAATGGTAACGTAGGATAGGTGTTCTCTTTGTTACATTCGTTGAAAGTTCCTTCATTTATAACTGACATAGATGATCCAGAATCGATTACTGCTGGAAATGTGTATGATCCAATCTTTACTTCAATAACACGGTGGGAAATGGTCTTTTGAATAACTGGTTTTTCATGTAAAAGTGTGTCTCGGATGTCGTCAAAAGTAATAACATTTTCGTGAACAAGATTCTGTGTATCAAAAGTATTGCTTACGTTGCTGGAAGATGCAACCTGCACTGTATCTAGTCAAACTATTTCTAACGTGCTGTTATTTGCAGGAGGATGCTGTGGCATTTCTACTATTTGTACTGTTCTGTTATTTCGTCCTGACGTATTTGCTGAGGATGGTACCGACTGTCTGGTTCATTCATGATAATCTGTGGTTGTGGATGATTCTGCTGCTCATAAAACCTCCTGTTATTATACGTGCGCTGAAAACTGCGCTCATTACTTTTACATCTGTCATGATAATCATTACTATACGGCGCGTGTGTCTTCTGTACGTAGTGATTTGCTTGTTGCTGTGCGTTACTATTTGTCGGAGCCGACGCTATACGTGTAGGCGGCGAAACATCAAAGCTTGGTTGACATTGCACATTATATTGCTGGTTAGGTATGCTAATCGGCTGGCTTTGTTGCTGTTGTGGGGAAAAACCTTTATTGTTGTCAAAATGTGTTTGCTGTTGCTGATAACTTTGACGATACTGATAATTAAAATTTGGTCTGATATTAAAGTTGTGGTAATGGTCATTTCTGGAGCGTCTAATGAAAACTGTTACTTTCAGGTAAAACTTGTCATATCAGGTTTTCTTTACTCATTCCTGATCCTAGATAGATCGACAGTTGAAGAGTTGTTTTGATAGATATAAAGGATAGTAAAAGAGTAGGCTGCAGTGTAGAAAACTAAAGAAGAAATAGCACTACTGCGGCTACGGGCCCTGTGCACGCTACGGCTCATATTCATAGATGTTTAATGAATCCCCTGAGATCAAAAGCCGCAAATCAATTTTAGTTTCTGCGTTACAGGCTAAGCCGGTGGAAAAGCAAAAGCAAATTGTTGTATCCAATCCAAAGTGTGCATCTGTGTTCTGTCATTTCTAAATACCTTAAATTTCCTAACGGATAGAAAGTGCTTGTAATCAAAATTATCGTCTCTGAATGTCAAGATTGCATGAGAATCTATTTGTCTTTGTCTGTTCGGAAGCAAAATCACGTACTCTCTGCAAATTACTTAAGTTATACTAGCTGTGTGAGTGTAACAAATGTTCAGAATGTGGCATATGCTGTGACATGTTAGAGGCTGAAACATTTTTCGTTTCTGTCACTTCTTGCTGTAAAGATAACAATTTTCTACGTAATATATTATTGGACGAACCTATCTCCCTGATTGTCTGCTGTATGTTTTGGAATTCGGGTGTTTGAGTGAACGAGACTGGTGACGTATCGTCTGATTTGCTGCCATTGTTATTTTCCATAACGTCGATACGATTGGCCAATTTATCATATTTTTCAGTCAGTGCTTTTACCTGATCATCATTTTTAGTGTCGCAAGCATTAATTTATTTTTACATTTTATGTGTGGTTTTGTTCAATTTCTTAACGTCTGCTTTAATGGCATCGGGATCCTGTATTAATTCCAATTGTTCTCGTTTGCTGGTCATTGTCTGAAAGTCTACTGTGTGTGTGTCTGTTTCATCATGAAATTTGGTGTTCAACTGTTTGATAGTATTGCTTTCCTCTGATACTCTAGCAATGTTGTTGTCTACGTATGTTTTTCCTTTCGTAAACAACTTACGCTTATCTTCCTGTCTCTGTGTAGTAATTGTTTCCATGACTTGTTTCTTTACTTTGTTCTGTTCCTGTAGGAATTTGCGGTAACGCATTTCACTGTTATGTAGATGGTGATTAAAACGTTCGTCAATTTGGCTGTTCTGTTGTTCAGATTTCTTGTCGACTTTCGCATCCAGAATGCGTGAAAGTTCTGCTGACACTAATTTAAACTCGTCGCGTAACTGTGTTGCGTTTTCTGAACATTGTTTAGCAACTTCACTAATTTCATCTCTAAGTAGTTTTGTTGTAGCTGCATGAGTATTACGTAATTCTTGTGCAACGGATCTAATTTCTTCAGTGCTATTCCTAGCACAAGCCTCAATTTCCTCACGTAACTGTTCTTTGGTATCATGACATTGCACGGCAACGGCTGTAAACTGTTCACTAAGTTGTTTGTAATTGTTGTTTTGGTTTTCACTAAGTTCTCTATAATTGTTGTCTTCTTTTCATTCGACTGTTTGAGATTTTCATTAAGTTGTTTGTTCGATTCATTAAGTTGTTTGAAACTGTTTTCGTGTTTTTCATTGAGTTGTAGCAATAATGCCACAACTTGATCCATGCCAAAATTAGCGACTCTATTCTCTGTACTGTGTGATGGTGTACCTACATTTGTCACGTTTTGCGTAATCATTTGGTCATTGTCTGATTCATGAAAAGGTTTACTAATTGGATGAGCACTGTTGATCACTACATCTGAATCAAATAAATCAGACCTATTTTGAGTACATTGTTCACCTTCGTTAGAAACATTTATCTGTTCACTGTGAAAATTTTGCAAATCAGATGTGTCAAACAGCAGCGTTCATTGTACCGGAACGTGCCGCGTCATCAATTGTCGTGAAACTTACAGTGGACATAACTGAATTTGTTTGTTCATCATTTGGATTAAAATTGAAGTGGACTGACAAGGCAGCCAGTCCACAGTGACGGGTAGCCGATAGAAAGGCACGCGTACACACTCACGCCGACGGGCGTCAAGTCTGGAACAGGATAACTATTGAATGGTAGCAAGAAAAGTACGTAGCTGCTTTATACTTAACTTTATTATTTGATGACTACAGCATTCTTGTTGAGACATTTATACTATAACTCTCAAAGTAGGTAAGGCTAATGGCGCCTTGCTAGGTCGTAGCCATGGACTTAGCAGAAGGCTATTCTAACTGGCTCTCGGCAAATGAGAGGAAGGCTTCGTCCGTATGGTCGCTAGCAATCTCCTCGTACAACTGGGGCGAGTGCTATATCGTCTCTCGAGACCTGCCTTGTGGTGGCGCTAGGTCTGCGATCACACAGTGGCGACACGCGGGTCCGACATGTACTAAATGGACCGCGGCCGATTTAAGCTACCACCTAGCAAGTGTGGTGTCTGGCGGTGACACCACAAAAATCATTATTGGTGGTCGGCACACACTATTTGTAATTGAAAGATTATCATTATGAAACTGAGTGCCGCTGCTATTATCTGTCAAATTATTCAAGTCGGCTTTTTCACTCATTGCGCATCGCGATGTACTGTAGCAGTTTTTTTGCGGCATTTTCAGAAATCAAAGGTAGGCACAAAATCAAACAAAGACAAAGTAAACATGGAACAAATACAATAACAACAAAGAGCAATAAATTGCCGATGATCTGTGAAAGAAGGAGTGACAAATTAGTAAAGGCGTTGCGCCAGACGCAAACTACATTTAACATTTGGTAAATAAGAGCAGATATATCACTGACTACTTCTCAGAAATTCACAAAAAATTCGATCCTGGCCGGTTGTCGACAAGTGTAACCTCCAAACTGAAAAATATGTATAGCATTCACATTCAGTGTAACCTCGCAGTAATGACGTGACTAACCTCATAATTTAAAAAATGCGACTCATATATAACCTTTCAATAATGTACTGACTGTGAATCTAAATTGGTGAATTTGGACGTCAGCAGTTCTGCGTCATGGCCCTGAAAGATCGTTCTGAATAAATTGAAAAATCTTACTTCAATGAAGTCGCCGGATAACGCGTATATGTCTGCTCCTATAACAAAATTTTTCTGGCACAGCCCAGTGCAATGATGGTCGTTAGATTTGTCATGTATAGAAAGAAACAACTGATGTTTCTTTACAATATTCGGGATGACCATGGATTGCAGAAATTAGTAAATTCATTAAATTCACATGAATGATTGTCAAAAAGTTAATTATATAAAAAAGATTGTTATTATTAAACGATTTTTTTTTTAAATTTACATGGTACTTGATATAACAATAGTACAATTTTTTTGTTAGAAACTACATATGCTCGCGGCTGCTTTAACCTTATACTACATCGCTCGGGCACCGCCATCGCTCCCCATGACCGGTCCCGCCAACTCCATACACCCAACTGCTAGCTGCTACTTACTCCTACTGACACTGCTCCTACTGCAGCCAACACTGCTCTCTGGTCTGAGATTCTTTTATAGCTTACATATAGCAGGCAGCGCGGGAGCAATCTATCGAAATTACGTCTGTCGAGTGCGCTAGCAATAAATTCCTGAGTAATGGACCTCTTACAGCGTGTCAGAAACCCTTATACGGACGAACAGCAAAAGCTTCGCGGACTTGTCTGATTAGAAACGTGTGTCTGCCGCGTGCCAAGAAATGTCTCAGTTTGTTAAAAGAACAAATACAGCTCCAAATTCAGAACCAGAGCATCTTTAAGGAAGAGTGGTCCTAGGACCGCAGGTTAACTCTAAGTTTCGAAACAATGTTTTTGTTATTACTCCAAAATTTTAAGGCGTTTTCCTCGAACCAACATCTTTCAGCTGCGAAGCGCATTTTAAAGCCCTCGACAGAGTAACCGAGTGATTTTATTTTCTAAATGAAAGATAACTAAATTTAGCGAGAACATTTTTAGTCGAATTTTAAATATTTTTTAAACATTTGAACTCAGTACAACACGTCAGTAAGTTGACATATTTTCAAATAGCTGCCATTTTTTTTCTAGGTGTTTTTAAAAGCTCTGTCGTGATGGTCCACAGATTCATTCTAATTTAAGAATTTTCCATTTTTACTGGTTTAAGGAACTCTTCATGCAAACCAGGACACGCCGGAGGCGCACTATTTGACGAGGGCTACAGCCGCCGCCATGGTTACAAGATAATTCTTTTCACACACAAATGTATGAGTATGAAAGTGGTAAAACCCCCATTTTAATACAAACAATCCTTGTACGAAAAAATATTCCAAATAACTCCCCTGTTTCCCTCCGCTTAATCGACAAATATTAAGCCTGGAACATGTGTATATGCCTTAGCTATTTCCAACAAACTTTATACATAATTTAAAGACTCTTCGAGAGATTTTCTAGCTGGTAACATTCCTCTCCCTCACGATGCCCCCAAAAAAAAGACAATGAAAGGAATAAAGTTCCTTGCTTATTACATTTTCGCTGTTCACGAAGTAAAACTTCGCCGTCAGGCATGACGTTTTAATTTATTCCCCCTTTACTACTATCTGTATCCAAAACAAATTCCGCAGACAGTATGCACGTATAGCATTGGATGTACAGTCAAAGATATGACGTCATGTACATTGAGACGCGTGAAAACCTAGCTGTTATTTTGGGACTCTTATTGGTTCTTTGTAACTGGAATTACCGTTCACAATTCTCTAAACCAATGCTCCGCAAACCTTTATTATTTACGGTGAAAATAGACGACTGTGAGGAGGTGAGAAACAGAAGAGAATTGATAATTCTGAGAGAGGGAGAGGCCAAATGAAACAACGGCTACTTGCTTTCCTGTACCTAGTGTGTATGATCACTCGTATTTGTCCCTTCTTTATTATTTTTCAAACTGTTCTTTCGGACGCTCCCCTTTTCTGTTGGAACATCCCTCAAACATGCGTATAATTGCTATACTTCGGATCCACAACCGGCGGGGAAAGGCCGAGAATGAGAGGCAGTTTACTGCAATAGTTACTTGAATTAATATTGGCTGATAATATAAGCGCGCAACGGGTAACTGGAGAGAGAATTAGGGATGTGCAAACAGAAGAGCAGACGTGTCTTTACTGTTTCGTATATGCTGGTTTCCAAAGGGACTGGGATTATACATGCTAATATGTGACCCAGTGATCATTGTATATTTGTCTAGTCGGCTTGTGCTGATGGCGTACAGCTCATTCTGCTGATTTGCAGCGGATATTTCCCTGCATGTTAAAGATTCTTCTATTCGTCATTTAATTATTTACTAACTGAGTAACATAACATCGTCATCGATATACACCATCGGTAAGACAAACATTAAAATCGCTACGATTTACACAAAACTTTTCTACGATTTAGACAAAACTTCCATTGACACACAATACTACTAAGATAGAGACTTACTATCACTATGAGAGTACACTGCGTGAACAAGTGACGGAATGGTTGTGACTGCGTTTCGTCAACTTGCTACAACCCGTAATTCGTTAGTCCAGTGTGCATGCGTTCAACAACACGAAATGAGAAACCAAGTTCAATAAGACAGGAATGCAATAAAATAGAGTGTTCTGGAGAGAGAGCAGAGATGCACCACTCCCTTTCAGATCTTCAACGGACACGAGGTTACCTTTTGCGTACGAGGTTACCTTTTGCGTACGAGAAACTTTCTAAACTTCCTCCGTCTGTGCGCGCCTATCTTAGTGAGCTCGCCTATTGTGCCGATGACCACGTGGTCCTTTTTCAAACACATCACACGGTATTCTGTTTGCGAAATCGACCTAACGCGTGTGTGAAAAGGGCCGTGAAGCGGCAAGGATTACTGAATCGATTCCGTTCGGCATCTGATTTCATCCGCGATGGGCAACAGTCGCTTTAAGAGCGGCACTGTGCGCATGATCCACATGAAGCCTCGTGGGCCATAAAGAACGAACCGACACGAAATTCACTAACCAGGACGGAGATCTTATCCTTCGTTAATCTAGACATTTCACACGCTATAAGGGCTTGCAGTTAATCTAATAGGGGAATGTAAGAGGCTTAAACTTCAGTACCGGCTACCACGTGGCGAGAAACAAGGAACAGAGCCCTCTGCCACACATTTTAAGGCAAATCTTAATAAATTTCACAGAAAGCAGGCATGAAGTCTTTCCCTATGCAACGACGTGCCAGAAACAGATCGGATTAGTCCATTTATCAAATATTCATATACCTTTTTCCTGAATTTGGAGACAGACGTACTGAAGGTACGTCTGCTCCCTCACCTGTCTTCTTACACTCTGCCCCCCCCCCCCCCCCCCCACCCCGATCTGTCGGATTAGCGGCCACTAACGTTTCTACTGGGCTTCGGTAGAGGGGATGAATGCGCCAAAAAACTGCTGTGTCCAACCCCTCCACCTCCAAGCATTTTTCAGTCAACCGACTATCTCGGGTCACTACCTGTTTGTGTCCTCTCTGCTCTCACCCCAGAATGGAAGAAACGAAGTTGATATTACGCTGTTGAGCTACTCTGCTACGAAACGTCGTCTGCTTCCCGACTAACGTCGACTACTGTCAGGAATAGGAGGGGAAGGACATTGGATGTATACACACAAATAGCGCTTCAGTATTAACCTAATAATAACAACTAAATCTATACAAGATATTTACAATGTTTTTGAGTACTGTCATTCGTCGACATGGGGCATATGAAAGACTTCGGAGCAGCCGGCTGAGTTATCACGTTCGCGTCGTCACGACTTTAATACTGTGACAGACAATCTTATATTGTTATTATTGTTATGGAACGGCACAAATGGTGTCATTACAACGGTACTGCCAGAGGAGCCTACACTCAACACGGCACACCAAAATATCTGCCCCTCAAAATCGTGTGAATCTTAATGTGATAGCATTTAATGTTTATGGATATAGCGTAAACCTTGGTAATTTCGTGAGTATTTCTGTATTAAGTTAATTTAAAGTACATAACAAATATTTAAAGGCCTGCTGAATTACATATGTAAGCCTGTCTTTAAACGCATTACTCAATATGCACGATGTTATGATTAGTTGATTCTACATTCTCTCCCTTATGATTTCATCAACTAAGATCTTAGTAGGTTATTTCGTGATACCCCTTGGTAAGTTCGTGACATTTCTTGGGTAATTTCGTGATAAGGCATTAATTAAATAATGAAAGCATTGTATTCCTTTAAAAGATTTTGTTTTGACATTTTACAACATTGAGGCTTATTTATTACAATAATGATAAAGTACTGACTAAGTAATGAGCAAAAACACTGAATTGAATTTACTGGTTAAATGAAAGCCTCATTTTAGTCTTCATCAAAAAGGTTTTGACACTTGTTGCACATCTAAACGTCCTCACTCTCTTCAAAAGTATGTTGACACTTCGAATGGTACCACATTAAACAAAAACTACACTGAATCCATAGTGCCCCTGACTTTTTCCTCACGCCTTCTAAATAACTGTGGCCACAGTATCCACATTTTTTGTAATCCTTAGTCATTCCAGAGGTGCTCGGTTGTGGAGTTAATGTATCTTCCTTTCGTGGCCTACCTGTAAATCAATAAATTTCATTAAAATAAATAAACAACAACTCAACTCTGTTAATGAAGAACTAAGATAATATTTTAGAAAATGCATATGTCTACCTCTGGTTCTTTTGGGAGCTGCTTCTTGAATTGGAGTCAGACATTTTGCCTTGCTATCTGTCTTTCTCCTCCACTTGCATTTGTTCCCATCATCTGTTATGACAGGCAAAGCAAGAAGTTCATTCACCTCTGAATGACTTTCTGAATCATCTAACACTGGTTCCAGATTCTCTTCTGCAGGTTTGTCTGTCAGCTTTGATGTTGCTATTGCCTCATCAGTCACAGTGGCAGGATTAAATGGATGCATCCCAGTCTTCCTAAAAGCTGATGTGATGGTCTCAGGACTGAAAGCACTGTAGTAAGCAGGTTTCAACAATTTGTGGAAATTAGATTTGTTGGGTCTGAGACCTCGATTCTTGAACATGTAGCTATTTAAAGATTTTCCCCATGACTTTTTAAGTTGCCTGTATACCTCTACATCCAATGGTTGCAGAATGTGAGTGGTGTGAGAAGGAAATGTCAGAAGAAAGATATGGTTCTTCTTGGCCAGATCAATTACCTCCTCTGAAATATGGGATCCATGGGAATCCATTACTAAAATTATAGGTCTTGCGGGAGATATACATTGTATGAAATGATTGAACCATTCCAGAAAAAAGTTCTCAATTTATCCACCCTTTAGGTGATAGTTTCACAATGGTGCCAGGAATTACGTCTTTCAGAAGATCTTCTGACATTCGGACACCCTTAAATATCACCATAGGTGGTGTTCACTGACCACAAGCATTGACACAGGCAAGCAATGTATGATTTTCACCTCAATCAGCAAACGTTCTGCTATTTACATACTTTTTGCCAATTGCTGTAACGATCTTGGATGCTTTCACCACATATGGGAGCCCTGTCTCATCGCAGTTCCATACTAGATATGGACATTTTGAACTCCTAGATCTGTGACTAATGCTTCTAATTTTCTATAAAAGTCAGTAATTATTGACCTTTCCCAGTGAAGACCTATAAACAGCTATATTTTCAGGCACTCTTAAAGTAAGCCCATAACGTGTTTTAAAATCTTTCCACCACCAGTCCCTGCAGCTTGTTCTTCTTCATTGAAGGGACGTTTCCTACCAGTTGCTGTAGCTAGCATATATGCCAGTTTTAGAATCTGAACTACAGGCAATCCGAATCCTAATTCCTGCATGAAAAGTAGGTAATTGCATATTCTTCGTCCATTTTTGAACAGGTAAAGCAATCGGCTTCCCTAATTTAGGTAGGCCTACACATCCACCTTCAGTCATGCTAAGAAAGTCTTTCATGGTAGACAATGGCACTTCACATTGCTTTGATGACTTAGTACTTCTCCTCTTTTACCAACCTTGCTGCTGTAATAATATTTTGGTTGGCATATTTGCGATGTTTTGGAGGCATCTAAAATGCAGAAGAAAAAAAAATTGGTTAAGTTAGTGATAGCTTGGTTAATTCGTGATATGTAAATTTAATATATTATCTGGTTTAAAATGAAGTGCTCCATCTATACCACGGGCATGCTACTACAAATAAATAAATAACCGCTTTTAAATACGCTTATTAGCCAGTATTTGCGAAGGCTGTCTAGGTTAGCACATGATGGCAGTTAAAATGCTAAGAATTTTACTAGCGCATCTAAGGCTATTACGTCTAAACTAACGAACGTAAAAACACAAACTTTAATCAAAAAAATTTATTTATATCACATAAACAACAGTGCAAAATCTAAAAAAATGTTACCTTGTTAATATGAGGAGTAATAAGCACTTTGAAAACACACGGGATTCTGCAGCGCGAAAGCGAAAGACAACTACCCCCAACGGAAGAAGAAAACTTACTGTGCTGCCAAGACCGCTGGTAGCGCGGTGTGAAATGCCGCTGCAGGTAGGGGACATGTGCTGCTATTTGTGGGTCAGTGAGTGCACTTCTAGCGTGGTTGATAAATCTGTGAAGAGGAATCAAAGAAGTATCACGGAATAACCAATGTTACGAACTTACCAAGGTTTACCCTATAACGGTTATCAGAATATATTAATTAATTAAGGAATAAACAATCCCCTACTCACAATTATAGACAGGAAGTTACATTTAATTTCTTTAAAAACACAAAAATTCGCAGTATGTATACAATCGAAATTCCTTAATTTTTTACAGTAATACGCAAATGTTCACGTCACAGCATTCGCTATGTGACATCACATGTTGCGGAACACTGCTCTAAACAGTGTAAAGGCTTTGAATACCAAGCAAACCCCTGCTACAGTTACAGCCACCAAGAGAACGGTTTTGTTCATAAATACTCTAGGAATCAGGTTAAAGTCGTGGAATAGAAAGGAAAGGTGTGCTTAAAGTTTTCCAGAGTCCTGAGGTATAGAAATTTGAGATACATGAATCACCTTAGGATGGAGATTCAGAAGGTCGTATGTAAGTGAAATACTTTCAAGTACATGGAAGCATAGAAATATCAAAATTGGAATACTGTGGACTGTACAGAAGATGCTGGATGCACGGCTGTGTAAACTGTAGAACGACGTTAAACGAAAGACACCGTCCGATAGTAAAGCATTATGTTGGGCCTCATGGTCTGGGGGTAAAACGCGAGCTTGGTAAACTGGAGGTGGAGGAGTCGAATCACTGTCGGTCGTCGGATTTCCCAGCCCTGGTTTTAACCACGCCTTCACCTCTCAATGACGTGCTGTAGGCTGTAGACCCGGTGGAATAACGGGGGTGGGCTTTGGAGACGCAAGTCGCCGAAGTGGGCTTCCGTAGACAGGGTTTCACCACTCCATTCAGTGACAAGAAATTATTCCTGTTAATAATAATAATAGTAATAACAATAATAACATAGTAAAACACTCACATGTCGTAGGCTTGAGATAAATTTACTGCAGTGTTAATGAAGTCTCACAATCAAGAGCAAATGAGACGAAAAGTTTGGAATAAAGTCTATACATACAATATTGCATACCATGCCGTTTGTGGGAAATTCCCTGATTCGTGCTGTTCGTTTTAAGCAGCTACTATTAATGAGAAAACATACATAGACAGTTCCAATACTCGTCACCCAAAGCTGTGAATACAACTACGAAAACTATTTTTTGGGACTTGAATGATAAGAGTATTTTACGAGCGTTTAACATCCTTCAGGGGAAAAGTATGTCCGCAACTTTCTTATGATTGAAATAAATGGTTGTAGCTCCGTCGTAAGTTACATTATGACTTACGTTTTTTTATTTCTTGATGGTGACTAGTTTCGGACACATACGTCCATTTTCGCCCAACAAAGAGACTTACAGTTGACACGACAGTTTTATGCAAACGGAGCATACATATTTGCAATATAATTTTATTACACTAATATACATGTAAAGTACACAAATTTGTCATGGTAATTTAGTTTTATGAGTCACACTTACGATGCAGTATGTAACTAGTAAGGCAATTCATAATACTAAATGACCATGATAAATTTGTTTTCGTTACATGAATATTAATGTAATATAGTTGTTAGTTGTAGCGCAAATATCTATCCCTCGTTTCTATAAAATTATCACTCCAACTGAAATTTTCTGTGTAAGATGGTTTGAAAATGGATATAGGTGTCCGAAACTACTATCAAGAAATAAAAAAGATAATTCTTATGTAACTTATGATGGAGCTCCGTCCATTTATTTTAAAAGCAGTTCAGTAAACTGTCTCCATGTCCGCACGCAAAACCGAAACGAAAGTTTCAACCGTGTAACCTAGAAAATGGCACCAAAGGTCTATTTGTCACAATAAGTACCTCGAGATATGGTGTCCTGGATTGCGTAATGTGTTTCAGCGATGGAGCCGTAAACAGAATTAATGTTTTGGAGGAGACGGAAACAACCGTTGGTGAGAACATGGTTGTTGCTCTCACCGCTATTGACAAGAAATATATTGCCAGTGTAGAAAGATACGCTCTTCAGGCAACGAATGAAACCAGAATCCAAAAGCGGCCAGGCAAAAGACAAAAAGAAGTCCACGCATTCCAGAACGAAGATAACTCTGCTGCAAGACTTTTCTAGAATTTCCCGCAACTTGTATTATCACTGCAATTTTCTCTGAAACTGTTTGTAATGGAATGTTAAAACCTTACGTGATATTATATCTAGTGACATACTTCCAAATTAGCGGCATAACATTCATTAATTTTTTTAGAAAAGTGAATAACAGTTTTGGAAAGTTTATTTATTCATCTTTTGTTTATTGTGTTTTCATTAGTTTCTGATAATACTTCCGTTCTGAAACTGTATACCTAAAATGTACCGATGAAATTTACTGCACCAGCAAAAAAAATTTTTTTTTCTCCTGGAAGTTACCCTTATGTTGCTATACAACAAATTGTGCTAAGTCAATTATCAATAATTCTGCACCATTTTAAGAGCCTGTTTACCATAATTTCTCAATTAGTTGTCGCTATGTTAAACAGAAATGGAGGGAAACATCTTCAAAACGGCCCTCTTCTCTGCATGCTCCTTTTCCTGTAGTAACGTTGGGTGTGCGTAACTGTCTCCGGAAAGGTTCCCTACGAACGTTATACGCATGAGTTATCAGCGGAAGCCTTAGCTATCACGGAGCTAATCAATCCTGAACAACCAAAATATTTTAATAATTCCTCATTCAAAAAGCATCCTGAGTACCATCGAGGGCAGCAGCAAACTTGTCATCTTCATAACGCACAAAGTAACGCAATCCTCTAGATGAAGTAAATATGCTTCGGGTATAAGCTCACGCAAGCATTCTGTGCGACGAAACTGTGGACCACATGACCAGGGAAACTGCTGTTTCCGAAGTTTACATTCATATACAATTACAGATCAACGATTTCTTACGTCAAGCACGAACGGAGGTCATGTTCCAGTGGGAGAAACAACAGCAAACATCAAACGTACATAAACGAAAATATTATGGCTGTGTTCAACCCAACATACCTGAGTTATAAAATCTAAGTACACCTCTACAATCACTACGATTAAATTTAAACTACATCTGCATCTACAACTGCATACATACTCCTCAAGCCACCGTACAGTGGCGGCAGAAGGTAGGTACCCTGTACCACTACTAGTCATTTTCTTTTCTGTTCCAGTCGCAAACAGAGCGAGGGAAAAGCGACTGCCTATATGACTACGTAAGAGCTCTAAACAGTGGTCCTTACGCGAAATGTATATTGGCGCCGGTAGAATCGTTCTGCAGTCACCTTCAGATACCGGTTCTCTAAATTTTCTCAATAGTGTTTCTCGAAAAAAAACATCGTCTTCCCTCCAGTTCCCAACTGCGTTCCTGAAGAATGTCCATAACACCTACGTGTTTTTCGAACCAATCAGTAACAGATTTAGCATCCCACCTCTGACTTTTTTCGATGTCTTCCTTTAATACGACCTGATATGGATCCAAACACTGGAGCAGTACTCAAGAATAGGCCGCCGTAGCGTCCTAAATACTGTCTCCTTTAAGGATGAACCACGCTTTCCCAAAATTTTCCCCATAAACCGAAGTCGACCATTCGCGTTTCCTGCCACAACCCTCGCATGGTCGATCCGTTTCATATCGCTTTGCAACTTTAGGCCCAGATATTTAATCGACGTGACTGTCAAGCATCACACTACTGATGTTGTATCCGATCATTACGGGTTTGGTTTTCCTACTCATCAGTATTAACTTGCAGTCTTCTAAATTCAGATTCCATTCACCACACCAATTACAAATTTTGTGTTAGTCATCTTCTGTAGTCCTACAGACACTTAGCTTCGACACCTTGCCTTACACCACAGCATCATCAGCAAACAACCGCAGATTGCTCCCCACCCTGTCCACCAGATCATTTATGTATGTAGAGCATAACAGCTGTCGTGTGACACCTCTCTGCGGCACTCCTTACGATGTCCTTGTTTTTAATGAACATACCGGGTTCTATTACTCAAGAAATCTTGAATCCACTCACATATCTGGGAATTTATTTCGTAGGATTCAACCTCTATTAACAACATGTAGTGAGGCATCGAGTCAAATGCTTTGCGGATATCTAGAAATACGGAGTCTGCCTCTTGCACTTTACCCATAGCTCGCAGTATTTCATGTGAGAAAAGGCCAAACTGAGTTAATCACAGCAATTTTCGCCCATTTGTATCGCTTGAAGCCAAGAAATTCAGACATTTGACATATTGATCATTTAAGAGTTGCCTCTTCAGAGTTCCAGCAATGTGGATAACCTAGCCCCTCAGAATTACTGGTCTTCTAATAAAGAATTATAAGGCCCTCGAGTGAAATGTAAGGCGAAGCGTGGAGTAGAGTGATGCTGCTCAGTTGCCGCTCTGACCGCTCATGACACAACGATGTCAAGACATATTTATTCGAGTCACGTGTCACCGTGTAATCGTCTGCTCCGCTGCCGTGATTAGGTCAGTGGACGCAGCACGCCGCTTTGGGAACCACTGGATTCGACCACCCCACAGATTCTCGGGGCCGTTGTCTCAGTTGCGGCTACTTATGTAACACGATAATGCCGTGCAGAGTAGTGGGCGGCTGGCGTAGCTCGTACACTTGTTTCGACCACCAGATCAGCGACTGCTGTTTAGTAGCGCACTTTCGTAGACATCTAAGGGGTGCGCCCGAGTAAATTGCAGGGCCTTTGCACGGAATATAGATGACCGTGCAGAGTTACAGCATGCCTCACCACCAGAACTAGCCTGTGGGCGTCGGTGTCTGCTCGCAGATGCGAGTCAGGGATGCAGCCTTTAGAGCACCTCCCGGATGCAGCGCCAGATTGACAGTGCTCCAAACACCATCAGTTCAGCTCCCCGCGTCATTGACATATGCAAGATTAAAACGGCAACTGGTCCGTCTAAGACCCCCTCCACCAGTTCGGCAGCACCTGGGTGGCACCCAACCACATTTACTGAGAATTTAAAAAATGTATCTTTACAGAAAAAGTGTACGAAGTAGTCCTTGGTGCCTGCAGGCAGGCAACTGTCAATACAAGGATGTTAACTGGTTGCCTACCTGCAGGTGCCTAGGGCAGCTCCGCAGGTTTCCCTTGTAAAGGCACATTTTTAAAAATCTCTCTAAATGTGGGCTGGTGGGTGCAACCGAAGGTGTTGCCGAACTGGAGTGTCATAAAGGGGTCCCTTGTGGTTTATTCATGTTTGGGTCAAAGCTAAACCACAAGAGGCTGTAGAACAGGAGTACTGTAAGAGCATGAACACCCTTTACCACTGTGGATCATGTTCAAATTTCGTCCTACGATTCTCAACGGGCCATAGTGGTATTGACCTGAGCACGAGAGCAAAACTGGTGGTTCCGCTGCCCTCCAAAGCGTGTGATGAGTGATGACGTTCAGTGGGGATGCAGCAACACAATGTCCCCAGAGAAGAGCTGAAGCGTCCAGCAGTGTTAAAGGTTGTGAACAACATCGAAGTCCCAAGGAATGGGGTGATTTCACTGATACCCTATATGTTACCCCCTAACGCATTTTCGTGTCGATTGTGAGTGACGATGTGTCCACCATCTTTTTCCCAAACCATCCGCAAGTAAATCGCTTGATTTCAACAGTGGGCATCGCGGGTCTGACGTGCGTCGCATAGGTGTGATTACCTCCATTCACATTATGTAACAGGTACACGGAGCCGCTGAGTAGAATTGTAGTGAAATTTATTCGCAATGTGAAATCATTAACCCAAGTTATTCGCCACATGAATTTCTGAGCCGTGATCTTCTCTTCGCATATGTCGACAAATTGATGTTTGAAGTGTCATCGAGTTTGAAGCGGGGCAACGTCGAAGGTTGCTACGCTTGTCCACCATCACAGAGGAACGTGGAAGGCACCTTTGAGCGAAATGGGAGATGATTATGGAGTTTGACAAAAGTGATACTTTAATTGTGTCGCACAGTGTATTTGCAGTATCTGCTGCCTGCCTGTTTGTCATTTCGATTCCTACACGGTACGCTGGTTTGGTCTGACTTCGCTTAGCGGTGGCTGAAGAGAACTTTAAGGGGGGGTAGGACGTCAAACGGGCCGACTTGGAGCAGGAGAGGCACCACAGTACATTTTAATTTCCACTGTCTATAAATACATAAAACATTGTCAGCATGACCAGGAAGGAGGCAGGATTCACACTCATAGCAGTGGAAGTTCAAAAACATAACAAAATAATTTTTTTCTAAGGTGATATTTCAGCATTTTTTCAGTTGCAGTTGCTGCATTTGTTGTTATAGCTACACTTTTCTTCATAAGTAAGAGAGACACTTCGATAAATTTTGCATTGCTTATTAAACACAAACTTCTTAATGCAAAACTGTAGAATTCTCCAAATTTATTAAAAACTGTGGTAAAAACTGAGATAATTAACAATAAAATTTGAGCTTTTTCTATTCTTGAAGTTTAAAATGTAACAGGTCTTTTATTTTTTCATAAATTAAATAAATTCCATAATTTCGTACATCTGTGAGTATGGTTTGTATGCTGTGCGAAATACGTCGAAGAATCTCTCTTACTTATGAACAAAGGTGTACCTATACCAACAAATGCAGCCAATAGCAACTGAAAAAATAATGAAATTTCACAAGTACAAAAAATATTTTGTTATGTTTTTCAGCTTCCATAGCTATGAGTGTGAATTTTGAATACTTTCTGGTCATCTGGTCATGCTGACAAAGTTTTATGAATTCATAGACTGTGGAAATTAAAATGTCCCTTTGTGCCTCTCCTGCTCCAAGTCGGCCCATTTGACGTCCTTCCACCCCATAAGAAAATGTTGCATTTGTCCAGGATGTCTTTTCGAGACGCAACAGAATGATATGGCAGTTCTAAGATGTATTATCATTTAGTTTAGTTAGTTATTTTAAAATCTGATCAAGGACCTCTAAAGATGATGCAATCACTATTTGTTGTTGTTGGTTATAAAATTTGTTTCATATATAAAAGATTAGTAACTTCGTAAACCGTTTCGTAAACATTTTTGGAGAGAAAAATTGAATCATTAATTTGCTATTAGAAATTAAGAAAATTTTCCTTTTTTGGTAATAGTAAAAAAATATTGTGTAGGTCCTTTAAAGTATTCGACTTCTTGTAATTATTGATGGTTAAACAATGTAATTGTTACACTCTAAGTAGTGTAGCTGTTGATGGCTAAATAGTGTACTTCCCAGAGAAATAAAAAAACTAAGTTTAACTTTAGTGCATTTTCTCTGACAATGCTGCTCAAAATTCCATCATGTGAATCGATTCTTATACTTGCAACAACGAGTTAATGTATTAGTATATTATTCAGCCTGAATTTTAATTAGGGGAGTCACTTTACACTCGCGTAGTGAGCATAACGATGCAGTTGGGTAGTAGTATCAACTGGCTGTCCATTTTGTAGGAGATGACTTTCGAGGTGTTTGCCAGACCTCCTTGCTGGCAGATGTTAGCTGCCAAACCAGTTATTTGCTACATCGATCAGATTGTCTGTCAGTACCGACCGAGTACCTAGGGTAATATGGGCGTGGAATCGAACTTCATAGGAAGATAAACAATAGTACCTACCTGTGCTGTGAGGAGCCACCGTCGAAAAGGGATGTGTACTTAACAGAAGAGGAAGCAACACGAACAGAACTGTCCATTTCTGTAGCAGAAACATATCCCTCTGTAACCAGTGCTGTAAGGCTAAATAACGTATGAACGTTGGAAGCTGTTGCAGCCTTTGAATTTGAAAGAGTTTCTCCAGAGGGGATTTACGATGTGCTGCCCTATGTGATACTATAGTGACATATAGTGTGAAATTTCAGCGCCTCCATACAACACAACAATCAAGAGCTTCAGTGACATTCATTACGTTAGAAAAGTATTGAACAGACGACATAATAACTACTACCGAAGTTAGTTAATCTGAATGCTATGAATGCTATATATCACTACAACTCAACGGACAGACAAGCTAACATGCCAAAACAACAAAATGCCGGCCTCATTTTTTAATGGACTACAGGCTGCAACGAATAAAAACACGATGCTTCCTACTGTCAGTACATCCATTCTACATTTACAACAAGACTATGCAGTGCAACTCACGGCATAACGCAAATGATACTTTCGGTAACATTTTCGACTTTTTCCCTTTATTGAACTATTCGTAAAAGATGCTTCTGAAGAGTGATGTATTTGCTCAACAGAATATGCATCCTAACTCTCCACTGAACGTTTTTTTTCGCAATTAGCAACGACTCTCCTGAAGCCTCTGTCACAGGAGTTTGGCATACGTGTATAACTGCATACTTACTCTGCACTTCACACACAAGTGTTTGCCATTGGGTTTATACAACAATTTTCAGACTAATTCCCTACTGTTCTGCTCTCGATTAGTATGTCGGAAAAATGAGTACCGTAACTCTCTCAATGCGAGCTCTAATATCTCTTACTTTATTACGACTACAGCCCGCTTTCCCAAGCAGTCATTAGGATGGTGCGTAAGTTCGAGCGTTTTTGTTACCTATGTTGGTATTCCAGGGGCTATGGGTTTATTTATCGATTGTCATATTTTATTTGTAGTTCAGTGTTAGTATTTGAGTTTGCATATTGTCATTTGGAGATAGTGAGTGCAGATGTGGTCACTATAAAAAGAATGCCAAATGGAGAAATCGGAACATTTCCGACACATTCTTCTGTTGAGTTCAGTAGAGGGGTGACCTCAGTGGAGACAGCCCAAAACATTTGCGCCATGCGTGAGGACAATGGCACTGGACAGAGCACGACAGGTAAAATATTTTTTTTAGTTTTAAGGAGGATCGTTTTGACATAAGTGACTGTCCACGTTCAGGGAAACCTTCGGGGTTTGATGAAGATCGTTTAAACGCATTAATCCGCATTGATGCACTCCAGAACTGGCAAATATGGCGAACTGAGATCATTCCACCATCATATGACATTTGCTTGCAAGGGGGCAGGTTCAATAATCGTGTGCATGGGTACTGCATGCTCCAGGCCAAAACCACAAAGATTTGCAGGTGGCATAACTGCATTCCTGCTTGCTCGTCGTCAGTTGGCTCCTGAATGACACTGATCATTCCTATTCTGTATCGTTACTCCTGACGATTATGCTAACATAAAGGGAAAAAAAAGTAATGGGTGAACCCAAAAAACCACAGAGACCCGCGCGCATCCACAAAAGATAATGTAATACATGTGGAGGTATAGCAAGGGTGTGGTGTACTATGAACTGCTTCCCCGAGGTGCAACCGCCACTGTTGACATTTATTGGCAACAACTACGACGTCTTGCAGGCGCAGTCCAATAACGACGACCAGGAAGGCTGCATGAAGTGATGCTACTTCACGATAAGGTCCGTCCGCATTCTGCTATACTGGCAAGAAACACTATACAGGAGTTGAGTTGAGAAGTCATTCCACATCCACCTTCTTCACCAAATTTTTCGCCCTCAGAATGCTTCGACTAAAAACAATGTGATTTCTCCAATCCCAAAATTGAAAAGTTATCCCAGCGCTGGCTGACGGTTGTTAATAGAGAAGTAGAATATGTTATTGACTACTTTAGTCTCTATTATGTGTATCTGTTGTGTTTATTAGTCCTATGTAAAAACGTTACGAACTTATGCACCAACCCAATACATGTTGCACGCATGTTTGCATGCGTCGGCCTTTCCAGGAGCAAATGCATATTTCAAAGATTTTTTCGATATAATAGCACGAATTTCGGCATTTATAATACATATTACATTATTTTTCTAATATCAGCGCATATATTACAATGAGTTGCATGATAGCAACTGTTACTGATTTTTTTTCATATGAAATATGCCAAAACTGACGAATTTGAGTAATTTCGAGAAGTTCTATTTATCTCAATCGCCCTTGTTTGGCTTGGTAGTAGTCATGTACTATGTGCCTTCTGTCACTGCTGCCAATCCTTGCTATCTACAGTAGAAGGTAGAAATTGTTGTATGTGAAGCACGAAATTATCGTAAATGAGCTATACAGCACAAAATTACATTGCCACCGCTGCAGGAAGATCTTCCCTAAACTCCTTGCCCATTCATCGCAATCGTCTCAATATGAAATCTGCGGACTTTATACCATTTGTTATTCTGAAAGTGAAAAATTTGAGCAACTGTGAGCAGGATGTTGCTTCGTGAGATGTGTGTGAAATACAGCAACAACACATCACTTAACCATTTCCTTCTCAGGTTTTTATTACAAAGTCGATCAACAATGCAGGCATTTTCATAAACGCTAATAAAGAAAAAAGGAAGACTTCTGTACTGCCCAGGAACTAATAAACGCAGATATCTCATAGATTTGTGTTAAATTATAAAGTTTGCTAATGACTTCTGACATTGTCCTACATTTCTTCACTAAGACATGCATTTGTCACTTCTTTTAAAATAGAAAGGTCATTTCCTGTGACCAAAATTGGTCTCTCCAATAAATTCATGAGCTTATCTAACGAAAATCTTGGGAATGTGTAGTGCACTGCTAGATAAGAAACTAAAAGTATAGAAATTAAGTTTGATACTTCAACTTTATATTGTTTACCTACCTCATTGTGCATATTTAGTGATATGATATTCCATGGATGCATACATTTCTTACGATTTTGTAGTACATGAAAATCTGGTTTCTAATTATCATGGCCATTTATACTTAGGTAGGTGGGAATAAAAAAAAATATTTTGGCATTTACAGGAGAAAGTTGCTGATTCAAATTTCAGGAAAACATTTCACCACAGCGAGAAACACCTTTTTTTTTAATGATTGCTGCCAGAAATCTACTATCACATCTGTCATATCTGCAACACTTTTTTCCCCCAGTATCTGACAATAAAACATGAGCTGCTGTTCACAGAGCTTTTGCGATGTCCTCCAACAACACTATCTGCTAGGATTGTATAGCATGCAGAAGTGCCCAAGAAGAGAACAGAATGTGTAATGTAGGCAGTTTTTGTAGTAGATTTGTTGCATCTTCTAAGTGTACTGCCAATAAAATTGAGTTTTTGGTTTGCCTTCCCCATATCATTTTTGATTTGCACATTTCCATTTATGTTGCTTGTAACAGCAATGTCAAGGTATTTAGTTGAATTAGCAGCCTTTATACTTGCGTTGTTTATCATACAACCTAACTTTATTGGAATTTTTTAGTGTTTATGTGAAGGACATCACACCTTGTATTAATGAAGGTGAAGTAACACTTTTTGCAGTATGTGGATATGTTGTCTACAGCATCATTTTTTTATCTTGTGATGAGATAAGGAGATGGTAACATACAGCATCTTCTGCAGCCAACCAAAGAGGACAGAAATCGTTTATATGGATTAATAAGCACACAGTGCCTATAACACTCCTTTGGGTATTCCCAACATAACTTTAATTTTTCTAGCTGACTTCCCCTATGATCTGTGACAGTAGATACCAGAACCCAGTTTTAGGACACTAACAAAAAAAAGTAAATTTTAATTTTTTCTGACATGAAAACCATAATTTTTAGATTTACAATTTTTCAATCTATAGAGCTTCACTCAAATCCAATGAAACACTAACAAATTAGCATACAAACATAGACCTCCACCCCCAGGCCCAGCAAACATATGCCAAAATATGTAAAAAGATAAAAAAATAAAATAGTTAATTTTATACTTTTTCATTCACAATTTTTTAAGTTATTAATTCCTTAATTTTTTAAATTCGTATTTATCTTTATTTTTACGTTTTTCATATGTATAAATTTTCAAACTTCTTCACAATACTTATTTAAAAATGTAGACAATTTTTTCTAAATTAATAAATACAAACAAAATTGACCAACTTACAAAATTTTTACAATTGTAAAGAAAATAATCTGGAAAAAATTTAAAAATAAATAAAGTAGAAATATGAGCATTTACTTTTATTTATAATCAGAATGACTTGAAGAATAAAACTATAAAAGGACCTCAAGAAATTTGAAAAACAAACAATTAAAAATGTTCAAATTAATAAACAATTTATCTTACTAATAAATATGAAAAGTATAGCTTCAAGAATAAACTGCTAAAAGAACTTCAAATAATTTGTAACACAAAAATTTTAAAATATGTTCTAAAATTGATAAACAAAATTTACCAATCGTATTCAAAATAATAAGGATAGCATTACCAACAGGGATAATGGATCAGAAAATAAAATTATAAATGAACTCCAAGATATTTGTAAAAAAATTTAAAAAATATTCCAAACTTAGTAAACATCAAATAATTAACTCATTCGAAATAATAAGGCTAATATTATTAACAAGTAATGGATTAGAAAATAAAACTGTAAAAGTACTCCATAAAATTTGCAAAGCAAAAAATTGGAAAAGGTATTCTAGACTTAATAAATAACAGTTAATAAATGTTATTATAAATGTTAATATTGATAAAAACAACAAAACGTTTGGTAATAATTTCCATAAGCTTCAAGTAGATAAATTTCAAGAAAATAAACAAAAAACCATCAGAAAAATTGTTCATGTTATAATTTTCTAAAGGGACAGACTGCCACAGATGAATAGAAGAACAGAAAACATAAGGGTAGAGAGAGAAAAATTAAGGCACAATCGATCCAGATATGAGGAAGCAATTGAACCATTCAATGAATGTGACGACATGAAGCGAAAAATGGCAAAACAGGCTGAACTATGGGGAAAGGAAGAAAAGAAACGGAAGCGCTGGTGATGAAACAAGAAATGTGATGAAGCATTAGAGACTCGCAGGAAATCCTAGAGAGACTGGAGCAGCAAGAAGGACCCAGAAAAATGGGAAGTTTTCCAAGGAGCAAGAAAGGAAGCGGCCTGAACAATAAGATGGACCAGAAGACAGAAGATGAAGCAGGAACTGGACGAGATTGAAACTAACTTCAGGAAAAACAACAGCAGACACTTTTTTGGGAAATTCAAAAAGAGTCTGATTGGATACAAGGGTATGGAACTGTTTATAAGAGATAAGAAAGTGGAGCTGGCTGTTAGTGCGAAGGAGAACTGTCGGAAATTGCAGAGCACTTTCATGACCTGCTGAACTGTGAACCACCTGAAGAAGAGCGGGAACTGTTGACTGACACAGAAAAGAGAGAGCTGCGCTCTCCAACCAGGGATGAGGTCGCACATGCTGTAAGCGATCTAAGAAAAAATAAGGCAACTGGAGAAGATGGTACAGCAGCCGACATGATAAAGTTGGGAGGCAACAAAGCAATAAACAACATGACCAACACAATTCACCGGATCTGGAGAACAAAGAAGTTGCCAGAAGGATGGAAGAATGCAATTGTAGTACCAATACATAAAAAGGGGGATAAGAGAGGTGAAAACAACTACAGAGGAATATCGCTATTAGAGGTTGGATAGAGGTGCTGTCAAAACTATTGCTCAAGAGAGTAGAAGAACAGGTAAAAAGTATAGTTGGTGACTACCAAGAGGGATTTAGGAAGGGAAGAGGTTGTATAGAACTGATATTTATCCTGAAGCAACTGGTGTTTCTCAAGAGAGTAGAAGAACAGGTAGAAAGTACAGTTGGCCACTACCAAGAGGGATTCAGGAAGGGAAGAGGTTGTATAGAACAGATATTTACCTGAAGCAACTGATAGAACATAGGTCTTAAAAAACAAAAAGACAGTAATAACCTTTGTGGACTTCACAAAGGCATACGACTCTATCGACAGACAGACTCTTGTTAGGATCCTGAAGAACAGAGGACATGATGGAACTACACAAGAACTCATAAAAGAAATTCTGACAGACACAAAAGCAAGGGTGAGATTCAGAGGAGCATTGTCAGAAGAATTTGAGATCAAGACTGGTGTTAAACACAGAGATGGATTGTCACCATTGTTGTTCAATATAGCACTGGTCAAAGTGATCAGGCAGAGGAGAGGAATAAATGAGGTAATGGGAATACCAAAAACCCAAGTGCGGGACAGAAAGGACAACAGGGCTCAAGTGGACTGCCTAGCCTTTGCAGAAGGCATAGTAATAGTGAGACAGAAGAAGACGCAAAGACACAACTGGACAACTTAAGTAAGGTAGCCAGAAAAGTGAAACTGAGGATCGCCTTTAACCAGACAAAGACATTAAATACCACTGCAGACTGGGAAACACCAGAAGGAACTGTGCAAATGGTGGACAAATTTTAATACCTAGGAGAATTTATAACAGGAAGGAACAGGAGCAAGGAGGGAATAACAGTGAGGATAAATGCAAATGGTGGACAAATTAAATACCTGGGAGAATTTATAACAGGGAGGAACAGGAGCAAGGAGGGAATAACAGAGAGGATAAAGAAGATGAGGTCAGCCTTCTGCATAACGAGAGAGATATACAATAAAAGAATGTATGCACAGAGGCAAAAATAGGCCACTACAAGACAACTGTGAGGAATGCAGCATTATATGCTGCTAAGACGATGGGACTAGGAAGAAATGGGGCAGAACAACTACAAAAAGAAGAGAGAAAATTCTAGGTCCAAAAAGAGGCAGAGAGAGGTGGATGCAAAGACCTAGGGAAGAATTGTACTGGAACATGAGAGCAATATCTGGAGAAATCAGACTCAAAAGGGCAAGGTTTGCTGGACATGTAGTTAGGATGAGTATGGACAGAATGACAAAGAGAGTGTGGGAAACAACAGGGAGGACAAGGGGAGAGGCAGGTGCCAAGTCGGTTGTTGAACTTCGGAAGGACTGATTGGAATTGGGGATCAAGGTCGAAGGAAAGGAAAAATGGAGGAAGAAATATACACTGATCAATATGTCGGAGATCAATGACAGAGAGGAATACAGGAAAAGATTAGAGTATCACCAGTGGAGCCGACAGGAGAAACGAACACTGAAGATTTCGGAAGAAGAGCAGGAGAGAAGAAAAGAAACAATGAAGAGGTTCTGGGAGAAGAACAGGAGAATGCTGTCCACGAAGGGGCTACCTATGGTTCTACAGAGACTGTAATGCAAGAAGAAGAAGAAGACATACAGACACCTTAAACAGTAACTTAATTTTTAATTAAAATTAACAACAATCTACAGAATTGTAAAATAGGATGAGTTAGTTTCATTAAAACATATTTATTTTAATATAAAAATGAAAAAAAAGTTTTACTAACGATTTTGAAAAGGATTTTTAAAAGTTAATATATATTTCTGTTTTGGGATAATGATGGAAAATATTAGAAGTAGCCAAAATATTAAAATAATAACAGAACCTGAAAAAGATACAAAATATATTTCTGAACCCGTTTATAAAAAAGAACAATATTTCCAGAAAATTTAGTGGCAGTCCATGACAAAAACAAAATTGATAAATCAATTTATATTGGAATGAGTATGTTTTAGTATTTCAAAAATTAAAATGAACGATTTTTCTTACAACTTTATGAAAAAATATAGAGAAAATATTGAGCAATGTTATACAGCTGCTTTTTATAATATTCTTCTATTTAGTAAAAATTTTAGGAAAAATGAAATATGAAAATTATGCAAAAGTTATGGTCAAACGAATTGGGTAAAATATGAAATGTATGTTTATAGAGTATAGTATAAGGAATATAAAAACTCTAAGGGTTTAAAAAATCTTTAGTAAATATCGAAATTACTTTTGGCATCAGTAAAAAATCTATAAACAATAAAATTAACCAATATAAAGAAATGAATCTAACTAGATCTCATAAACATTAATTATATAGTGTCGAATATCATAACAGCATTTCTAGTGCTGACAACACTAATACATTTTATTAGAAAATGGAATTGATAGATATAATAGATACAAAATATTGTAACTCTAATAGTTAAAAACATATAAAATATAAAAATTTAAGAAATTAAATATCAGGGGATTAAACAATTAAATTTTATGGAACTAAAGAAATTAAAATTCAGAACGCCCTTACGAAGATCGGAAAAGTGGCAGAAGAAGGAGGACATATGAAGAAGGAAATGAAGAACGAATTACTAGAGGCGGTGAGTGAATTAAGAAAATACTTAGAATATTTGAAAAGCGAAACAAAAGCAAAGAAGGAGGAGACTAGGAATCCTGTGAGAGAGGTTAGGAACATGTAACAAGTGGAGACAAGTGAGGATGAAGACAGTTGCACTGCCGGGCAACTTATGACATCTATCGGAGAAATGCAGCAAACAGGACATAGTGGACAGTGGATTGCTGGACACCTAGCGACATCTGTTGGGGAAACGCAGGAAATAGCACATAGTGGACAGAGGCAGATGGAAGAGACACCTACAGGATCTGAGAAGAACTTCAATGGAGCCATCTTTGGAGTGGGTAGCTCCCTGGAAAAAGCAAAAAAATACGGAAAAATACGGAAACAGGAGAAATGAGGCAGATAACAGATTTCCTAAACAACCAACTAGGGATATTAATACAGGAGAAAATAAAGAAAAGTCTGGAAAAGGAAAGTCACCTAGAACCAGAGAAAACCAAAACTGATGGAAAGAACATGCAAACTAAGTACAAGAACAAAGTTAACCAAGGGGAAACGACAATATAGAGAAATTATCTGCTCCAGAAACAAAATCAGTCACAAGTCCAAATTGATGAGCAACATAATAAAACCCAGAATCAGGTTAATGAACTAGAGGAACTAACATGGAGTGCTGTGGTAAGGAGGAGCTGGTACAGGAGAAGAAACCAGAGAAAAATAAAACCATAATGGGTACAAAAAAGACAAAGAAATGCAAGCAGCAGAAACAACAGCGTGGCTAGATATCGGTAACTTAAAGAGAACCATCCCAACTGATACAGTAGTGAAATACCTCAACAATAACGGAATACTGGGGCAACTAGAATGTGAAGAACTGCACACACTAGTGTTTAACACCAGTCTTGATCTCAAATCCTAGGGGACAAAAAAGTTTTCAAAGTAGGCATTCTGTTTGAAGATTTACAAAACACACAAGAACCACAAGTCTGGCCTGAAAACAAGAAAGTACATCAATTTCGTTTCCGAAGATGATAAATGGAAGAGGGAGCAGAGCTTAACTAAACTAAGATGAAAACCAGAAGGACAAGAAATAAAAGCAGTTTTGTGGAATACAGAGGGAATAAAAAGTGCTCATCTACAGACATCCTGCAAAACGCGGATCTTGCAATTCTATCAGAACCTTCCTGATAGACAACTGGCAACACAAAGATTTCTACAATTTTCACGTAATGGCAAAGAAGGGAGAAAGAGGACGACCAATGGGAGGAATATATATCTTGTTGAAACCCTGGATGACCCCCACCAAAAAAATCATAAAACAAGAAAATAGTATGCTAGTAGCAGCATCAAACATAAATATTATTGCAGCCTATTTCCAACCGCACACAAATGCTGTAGAAATAATTGATAAAATAGTCACACTCATCAAACAATGCGACAGCAAACCCACCAAATTTGTTTACAGATGTGACAGTATACATGTTATGTGTTACGACATCGAAAGGAACCTGTGACCACTGGAGGCAGTGCCACAAGTTCCTCCACAAAATCGTAACACAACACACACACAAATGTCATACTAACCAATGTAAATCCACCTGATGTTGGAGGTCTAAACCTTTGAAACGTGTCGTGGAAATAAATAAAACCGTGACTGATAACAGTAAAGGTGTTATTTAATCTAATGACAATAAGTCACGATAAAGCCTAACCTAAAATGATCGTATTTAAAGTTTGTTGTTTTGTATATCTAAAATTTCTTACCTTTCATAAATAAAATTATTGGAAACAAAACTTGATGTAAATTTATAAAAAGTAACATGAAAAACTCAAATTATAATGTTTTCAGGTTAGATACAACATCGATTAAATTGTAGCTTGTTAAGTTCAAAGAGGGAAATTTACTGACAGATAAACAAAATGTTATGGGTAGATGGAGAGAATACTTCAAGGGAATTTTGAAGAGCAGTCTTACCAGGACTGAGCAGCCACTCTGTTATACCACACACCCAGAAATAGAAGAACCAACATTACCAGAATTCTAGATACAGCAGTGGCCATTTTACAATCTCATCATTCACATTCTTAAATGAAGATCTGAAGATATGTCTATGGCCTACCCCTTTTTCTAGTATACTACACTTATCATTAAGAATGATCTTCATATTATTAATCTCTTTACTGTGATCTTCCATGATCCCATCATACATTCCATTTCTTTTCTTAAAATCTGTGATAATGTTGTAGTTAGCCCTTGTGAGAAGATATTTTACTTGTCTCTCTGGATCTTATCTGTTGACATAAATACTGAATTGTTTTAAAATATTTGTATAACAACTTTTGTGACAAGGTCTTTTAGTTCCTCTTCCAGATGCTGCCTAGTAACCTCACCACAACAACCTGTTGGTTCTCTTAATCCAACTTGTTAACACTTTTAAATCTCTAATCTTCTACCACCCCCTTTAAAATCAATATGGGTTTCAGTTACATTAAAAATCTTACCTAACATTTTTATTTTTTCTGATTATTTATGGAAATTTCATTCTAATATTAGTATAATTTTCCTAATTTTTGTACAAATTATTGAAAATTTTCTAATTCTTAATTAATATTTCATTCTAATATTTCATATTTTATTATCAAAAATGTTCATTTATTAGACTGCAAATTTCATTACATTCTTAACTATCTGATAATGCTTTTAACACAATCAAACACAAATAACCACAAATAAATTCATTAAAATGTTGTATTCTCTCAGCATTATAATATAGATAACTTTTCCTCAAATAATTTACTAATTCCATTGGCGTATTTTCAACAAATGAATGATAAACAAATTTTGCATTATATTTTTTACAATAACAAATCCAATGAGTACCAACATTATCAGAAATATCTAAATTTACTATTCCAGATTCAAGTTTTTCCAGTTCACTAGGTAATTTTTCAATTATAAAACACCCCTAAAATATTTAATTTTTAAATCATTTTTCTGTATCTATTGTTTCACTGATGGAGTATGCTTGAATTCTTAGTAATAATGGGGAATCTAAGGAACCAGATGCTTCTTAGCTACTGTCTTTTCTATATCAAAATTTAAGAAGGTTTTATCATACTTTTAATTCTTTTAGAACCATTCTTATTCCAATTTCCTTCTTCTCTATTACTAAATTATTTGTTTTTTGTTCTTCTGATTCTTTATCACTTTTTTCATATCTGTTATTCCATTTGATACAGCAGCAGCTCATCCTGCTAATATGCCCCCAACAGTTAAAAATGGTAATGCCGCCAATAACAAAGGAAAGTTCTCCTTCATGTTCAGTTAATCCAAAGCCTTCTTTTTTTTAGATATTCTGCATTCTTTTCCATAACATATATATCTAATGTTATAGCTAAATTACAGCCAGTCTTTTTTTATCTTTCATTCTTTTTAGACATCAGTTTAAAAAATTTTTGAAGCTATGCAGTTGTTCATTACTGGCGTTAATTTTAATTGCTTTTATTTAATGTTGGTAGCAAAACAACATAGGATACTATATTTTATCATTTATATTGATTAAAAATGTAATAAAGAATTTTATAAACTGCCATCATTTTCATCTAAGCCCATACCTAATATTCCTTTCAAACATTATTCCTATAACGCATTGCAGCTAATCTTTTTGCTAATGAGGGATTTTTGATTTACATTCTTTTTTGTTTGCGGTTTCCTGAAGTTCTTTATCTGCTATATGTCCGTTTTCTAGTTCTTTATTGTCTCTATCCTATTGTTTCATTGATGGAATCTCATAAAATTCTTCATAAAAATGGCGAATTTAAGGAAGCAGATGTTTTTCAGCTACTCTGCTTACTTCTACAGCTTTCAACACATCATCATGTAAAACCTTTGATTTCTTGTTTTACTTGTTCTATCACATCAATAACTGGTAGATATTTTTCATATTTTTCATATTCTATTTTGCATGTTTCTTCCATTTTTAAAACTCTTCTTTTAATTGTTCCTCTTTCTTTCTGTTTTATCTAACTTTTTCGCAGCCTCTGGCTCAAATTTGTAAACATATATTAAATGCAAGAAACATTAAACATTTATATTTTATATTCTTGTTTAACATGTTTTACATTCTCATTTAATGTTCTTGCTTAACTTTGGTGTTCTCAGGAAATTTCTTATACTGTTCCCATACTTACCTTCATTAGAAACAAAATGTCACTGTAGGATAGGCTGTCCAAATTGGGGGTTTTAGATTTTGGAAGATTTTTGTTCACCATTTATGTTCTTAGGAAGTTTTTAAGTCATGTCTACCGTAAAAAAAGACTGCTCATTCTAACAATTACTACACATTTCCTGAAAATCATCAGATTTTAAATCACCACCAACAAACTAACGGTAAATATGACTTAAATTTATGTAATTCTGTCTAAAAATATTTTAAAAATTAAAGTTACCCCTCTCTAGTTGCTTTGTTATTTTTTATTATTATGAGCTAGATAAAAACACTCTATTCCCTTATGTCTACCTCTAGTATAATATTCTCCTGATTTTTGAGAGTAAAGTCATTGAATACTACCAGTGAATAATCTTCACTTTCATCTAATGGTATAATATTTTCATTATTATCAATAAAATTGGCAGTCTCCTTATTGTTTCTGTCTTCCACTTCTTTACACATTTTTATAAATCCTGATGTTTTAGTAATCTAAACTTTTAGAATAAATATATAAATGATTAGTTTTACCCTAGGTTAACCAAACTGGAGCCAAAATTATCAATTATCAATCACTTATATCGTTTTTCCACATCAACTTGATTATATTGTTGCACATCAAATACAATTCTGAAATAACTTACACTGTTTCTTTTTCGGTTTCTTCCCTGGATTTTTTGTTTTTGGTTCCTAATCAGTTTTCATTAAATTGTATAATTTTTACTAGCATTAAATGAGTCATCTGACACTGTCTAAAGATACCTTTTGCTGTCACTCATTTCACCTTGCTGGTAAGTTATCTGTTCTCACAATAATTGACTGCTACCTATATGAGACAGCAACAATAGTTTTTCACTAGTTGCTTTTTATACAACTTTTTTAACTTCAAATATTAGTTAAAAAGTAATGAATTATATTGTGATGACCAATAGAAATTCCTATTGGTCCATATCTTTTAAAAACTTTAGAACAATTTATTCATTATGTGAAACCTAATATATATTTATGTTTTAAATAAGATAAAATTTTAAATTATTTTACTACTGAGACTGATATACAATTAGATATGAATATAAAATATAGGATTGGTCAAATTTTAGGCTTTGATAATAAAATTGGTGAAGCAAAGAAAATCTATTAGTAAAAATGTTCCAGAAATTATTAAATTAAAATTACTCAA
The DNA here is from genome assembly GCF_023864345.2 of Schistocerca serialis cubense. Classification (NCBI taxonomy): domain Eukaryota; kingdom Metazoa; phylum Arthropoda; class Insecta; order Orthoptera; family Acrididae; genus Schistocerca; species Schistocerca serialis. The sequence continues at coordinate 465,468,190 of NC_064646.1, read as the reverse complement.
CAAATATTCTAATCTGGCTGTCGGAATGTTTGTGAAATACACTAATCACTTTCATCAAGAAACCAATATTGTTGCTTAATTCAAGCCTAAAGCTGAATAACTTATAGACAAAATTATCCCATACATATTCCAATTCTTTATATTACACAGAATTTGGAAATAACTGCAACTGCTGAAAATGATCACTTGATTCGCTTAAATGGTTCCTCTGTAACCGTTACTTACAAATGTCTTAATAAATTTTATTTTTATGAAATGAATATGATTGTCAGCCATCAGTTTTACCCACTCCTGTGGATAGAGAAACTAAAAATAACATAAATCTTCCCAACAAGCATACAGAGATTAATACAATTATTGGAGATGGTTTGGTATATCATAAGAATGCTCAGCTTTGAATTAGTTTCATTATTATTGGAACTGCTGGCACAGATAATCGAACATAAAATGGAAAATATAACAAAAAAATTACTTATAAATTATGTAGCGAAGCTGTTTGAGTTTATCTCTATACAGAATGGAAACAATATTTTCTCTAGAAACATCCATTTATTCTTTCATCTGCTCTGATTTGGTTGACTTCATCTCTAGCCAGTAATTAACTTTGGAGGGTCATATCCTCATAATGGGAAGGAAAAAAGTAAAAAAAATGAAATACTTTATCCTTTAGATGTGGTAGGAGAGTTTGTCAAAAATTACAAAGGAATTATATGGGAAGGAGACCACTCTGTAATTTTTACTTGGTGCTCTAGTGCAAATGATGCCATTTTTCAATGGCTTTATCACAATCAAGTGGGTGTTGAAGATGTGACTGCACTTCCTTAGGAAGTTAAAATTGTTGTAGAATCAATGGAGATACATGTTCCTGTGGTTAGATATGAACCACAATATGCACTCAAGCTACAGCAAGAAAGACTAAAAAATCCAAAGATCCCTATATCTTTCAATCACAAACCATAGAGATTGCAGGAAATTATAAAGAGAAAGATTGAGCTAGATATCTCCAGTTATTATAATTCTACAGAATTCGATATTCCATACCCTATCTTTTTTGTTTTCTAAACAAATCTAAAAAATAATCAGAAAATTGACTCTTCCTTGTTTGCTCACATCAAACTATAGAGTATCTGCATAAAGAATGGAAGAAATGAACTTCTTCCTTAAGAATTATGGAACTTAGATCCTCCAAAAAATTATCTGAAGACAAATGGTGCTTCCAAGATTTTAAGTGAGTCACACAATTAAGTGATGATGTTAATGTAAATTCATATAATTTTGTAACAACTTATCCCATCCCTATCATTAATATGTCTCAGAGAATTCCTAATGATACTTTATATAATTTTCTATGGAAAACAGAATTTAACTCATGATACATGCCACAGAATTTTAACTGAATGCATTTAGGTAAATTGTGTTATAACAATTAGAAAATTTAAATTTATTATTTTTCTCAATATCTCTTTGTATATGGATTATGAATTTTTAAAATCGATTAATATTTGACTCAGAAATTAACGAAAATCAAACTATTCAGTTGCTCCTGGATATTGGCAGGCCACAGCAATTACACAACTCCTGCCTCTAGCGAGCTTCATGGCTGACTTGGGTCGCCGGCAGCAAGCATCAGGTTCTGCCCCTAGCCGGTAAGCCCACCACCCCTCAGTATCAAACCACAGTTTTACAGGATGCAGTCCAAAGACTGCTTTCGCTGTTGCTTGTTTGTCTTCCTTATTGTCAAGTGCTTTCTCATGAACCTGCTAACAGATGTGTCATTTTTTGTTCTCGAATCAGCTTTCTCATGGAATGCCAACTATACGTACAATTTGTGATCCCCATTTCGTTGCCCTGGGGAGTACAGCTGAACTGCGATAGGATTCGTTCGTCCAGCCAATACTTTTGTAATTTGCTATCTGTGTCCACTGCTACAGCCCATCAAATAGAAGGCAAAACATCTGCCAGAGGCAGCTCTCCCATCTACACCAGTTGTTGCCAAGACACTGCCAGCAGAAGAAGATGGTGGACTATGATTAGCACCCAAGTCACAGTCCAACAATGATGTTCAGCAGAAGAAGCCAGTGAGGTGAAATGAAATTAAGAGCATACCATTAGAAAAAAACCTCTCAGACTTCCTTCAAATGGCACCAAAGGTTCTGCTAGTTTAAATTAATTTTTAATGTAGTTCAACTGGGTAGCTGAAAGTAAAGTGAATGGTTTTTTAAACAAAAGCTGTGATGCATTTTAAACAAAAATAATTAGTTTTGATTAAACTAAATTACTAGGATTGAAAAAAATCTTACAATATTTCAAAAGCTGAACTTAACACTAAATAAATTTGGCTTAAAAGTTACGTTGGTTCTGGAGAACAAAGTTAATTTTATACTTCCAGGTCATTATAGTAAAATCTATTCAGAAGATGAAGATATACTAGAGAGCCTTACCGGTTTAAAATTTATGTATTGAGGTAAAAAACATATTAAAGATCATTCTGTTCATGTTATTGAATTTGAATGAATTCTTTTAGAATTACTTCTATTTGTAATTTTCAATTCTATAATTTTTAATTCTTTTAATTCTTTAACTTCTAATTCTTTTAATTACTTAATTATTGAATTTTTTAATTCCTAAGTTTTAAATTTTTTAAATTTTTATCTCTTTTGTTAAATTGTCTTAAGACTGGGAAGTTCTTTGGATTGAAAACAGTAAATCTAAAAATTTGTGTTTTTTAAATTGGAAAAAATTTAAAAACTTACTTTTTGCTTCCTATGTCCTTGAGTCGGGTGATGGCATCTACTTGGACAGTAAATCACGAATCCAATCTCACTGATTAGGCTTTAATCCATATGCTCACAATTTCATTAGGAGCCACTTATGAGGAATGCTGTCAAAAGCATTATGAAAGTTTAGAAGCAAGTTTTTAAGATCCTGTAGCGCTAGATTCATGACTTCATATCAATAAAGGACCACTTGTGTTTCACAACAACAATTTTATATGAAAATCTGCTGACTATGTGTTGAAAGATCATATTCTTTGAAGTATTTCATAATATACAGTATGTTTCTCAGAATTCTACTGCAAATCTAAGTCGATTATATGGGTTAATAGTTCAGCGGATTATTTAAGTTTCCTTTCTTGCGTATTTGTGTGACTTAACTTTCAGACTCTAGGTACAGCTCGTTCTTGAGGAAGTAGCTGTATAATATTTCTAAAGTGTAACGTTTCAGGAGTATACTCTGGCAGGAACTATTTCAGATAAAATCTAGACCAGAATACTTTTTTTCATTGAGTGACTTTAATTACTTTGCTTCACCATGGATGATTACTTCCAGATTGCTCATGATGGCAGTTGTTCTTCATGAACACATAGTTAACACTATCAGAATTGCTACAGAAACCCATTACGGAACTCTCTGCTCATTTTCAGATCCCCTACACGGTTATTCGTAACCGTCTCCAGGGTGAAAGAAGACGTCTGAGTGACAGAGACACAAAAATTGACACATATAAGTAGTTTTGAGAAGATAAGACTGTATTTGCTGTATGTCTTTTCTTGTAGGCACGACTAGTTTTACAGTGTTTTAGGTGCATCATCAGGTGGAATTTGCACAAACTGTTTGACAAAGGCTCATGTAAGGCAGCAAGAAAAGATTATCAAAATGAAGAAGTATATGCATGATGAATGCGCACTCAAAATCAAGTCATTTTCAGAATGGGATGAGCCAGCGTTCATGATTAGCGAATTTTCACTAAGTAGCAGACGACAAATCATGTAGAATGCCCCCATGATACTAAGAAAGGACGAAACTAATAAAAACAAGTACCTGATTCGGGGCCATCGAGTGGGTTAAATGCCAATAAATGCCACGCACCATGGGTGACAATATTTGGTGAGCTGACAGAGCTGAAATGGTGATCAAAGCGCATGCCATATATGACCATCTACAGAATGACGTAAAAATTAAGCATCTAACAGTCAGACACTTCCCTGAAAGAGATTAAAAACTATTTTGGTAAACACACAGTCATTCAGTCAGTTGTAGCCAACCCTCCAAAAGTATACGTCGTTAAACTATTGTATAGCACGCAACTGACACTAAGTAATTGAAGGGACAGAATATCATCAAGTACTTAAACAGCTCAATCGGAAGAAAGCAACGCATTGCGATGCCAGATGGCAGGAGGCAACTGGCTGACCGCTAGCTGCTCAGTTATTACATTATTCCCCAGGTCATCACATTCAGCATGTGCATTGATCACCATTTCGGTATAGGGGGACTCTGGTAGCTCACCAGACACTGCCACTCATGGTGAGTCGAATTTATTAGATTGGTTCGTAAGTTGGTAATGTTCATTCATAAGATTAATAAACAAATGGTTCAAATGGCTCTGAGCACTATGGGACTCAATGCTGTGGTCATTAGTCCCCTAGAACTTAGAACTACTTAAACCTAACTAAACTAAGGACATCACACACACCCATGCCCGAAGCAGGATTCGAACCTGCGACCGTAGCAGCAGCGCAGCTCCGGACTGGAGCGCCTAGAACCGCACGGCCACCGCGGCCGGCGATTAATAAACACAAGAGATGCGAATATCAGAGACTTTAGTCGTCGACAATATATTCTCGTTCACTATTTACAACTATCTGCCAACGCTGGGGTTACTTTCAGATTACGCAACGGTATAAATCACGTGGTTTTGGGACAAAGAAGTCGTCGAGTCATGTTTGGAGCCCAGTTTCATTAGGAACGTAAGTTTCTTGAAGGTTCTTCGATACACGCCGGAGAAAGTGAAAACCCGAGGGCGCAAGATCAGGGGAATAGGGTGCATGCGGAATGACTCTCCAACGTGTCTCCCGTATAGTGTTTTTCGTCAGTGTAGCAGAATACGGGCGTTATCGTGGTGCAGAATCACTTCGCGCAGTCGTCCTAGTAGTTGTTCTTGGACTACGTCTGCAAGACATCTAAGCTGTTGACAATAAATGTCACCAGTGATGGTTACACCTCAGGGAAGCAAGTCGTACTATACTACACCATCATTTTTCCACCAGATGCATAAAATTATCCTTTGCAGATGCGCACGGGTCCTTGTATGAGGAGCTGCTGCTTTGTTTGGGCTAAAACGTTCCTTTCTTTTCCTTATGTTAGCAAAAAGACACGATTTTTCGTCACCAGTAACGATGTAGGATAGGAATGGTGGGATGTTTCCAGAATGAGAGTTTCACTCTGCAGCGGAGTGTGCGCTGATATGAAACTTCCTGACAGATTAAAACTGTGTGCCAGACCGAGACTCGAACTCGGTACCTTTGCCTTTCGCGGGCAAGTGCTCTGCAGGAGAGCTTCTGCAAAGTTTGGAATGTAGGAGACGGGGTACTGGCAAACGTAAAGCTGTGAGGACGGGGCGTGAGTCGTGCTTGGGTAGCTCAGTTGGTAGAGCACTTGCGCGCGAGAGGCAAAGATCCCTAGTTCGAGTCTCGGTCCGGCACACAGTTTTAATCTGCCAGGAAGTTTCAGAAATCGTGGGAGTTGTTCACTAGCCAAATGATGACGAGGAAGCGGAGATGCATTTGTGGTCACCTGCAGATTTTATGCGATTTTGGCCTGAAGCATGCCGTACCCATTCACCCGATTTTTGAACCTTCTCCATTGCAGTAAACGTCGAACAATGGTGGAATGATCACAAATCATCATACATGCCAGTTCTCGAGTACAGTGACCTGAATCATTGTGGATTGATGCGTCTGAGCGACCTTCGAAAAACGCCGAAGGTCTTCCTGAAAGTTAAGGTCAAAACGATCTTCCTTAAAACGAAAAAAAACATTTTCTTCCTATACTGTGTCGGACGCCTTTATTTCCATATACGGCGGAAAAGTTCCTGGGTATGTCCAATGCTGCCACCTTTCTACTGAACTGAAACACAAGGCTTTGTTGGATATTTTCCGATTTTTCCACTTGGCGCTCCAATTCCTAACGCCCACAGATCCAATCGCTATCTCCAAATGACAAAATGACGACATGCAAACTCAAATAGCACACTGAACTTCAAACAAAATATGAGAATCGTTAAATAAACCCGGATACCAACATCCACAACAAAAACGAACAAACTTATGCACAAACCTGATAACAGTATATTCCCTACCTGGTAGTCCTGAATATGCATTTCTTGTTTTTCATTTCCTTCTTTCCAGGTATCAAGGATGCGTTCTATGCGATTTTACTTCTGACCTCTCATTACTGAATGAAAATTTGCTGATCATGAACGCTGCAACGTCCTATTTTCTATATTCGATCTGAACATTATCTGATTTTGTGAGCGTGTTTATAACGTCAATTCTTTTTTCATTTCAGTTATGTCTCCATGCTATCGTACATTTGCCTTTGTTCACTAATATGTGGAAACTGCTCGTGGTGATGAAGCTGAAATACTTCAAAGCAGTCGTTCTATAAACAAGGATCTTATGATTACTGCGGTCCTATCTTTTTTTAAAAAAAAAAAGTATTAAGGTTTTGATTGTCCACACTCTCAAGCTTGCTGCGTAAATATAAGTAGATGAAATATTTGTTCAAATTTATGACGAGCATTACTGGACACCTTTTGTGACGTGGCAAGTATCAATACTTGTGTGTAATTCACCGAAGTCACTGGCAGAATTTTGCCAAGAACGTGCGATGGCACGCTGCCTTTGAAATCCCTTCATTGGGTTGCCTATACGGGGATGTGAACTATACTAATCTGTCTGTCTCTTTAACACCCATTTTTCTCTGGAACAGAGTGGCACACAAAGTTCAAATTTATGTCACATACTTAAGTCTTTGGAGCTTTGGTGGCGGCAAAAATTTAAGATTCGGTCACTTATGTCACACATCTTGTAACCTGCAAACTCGTGTGTGTGTGTGTGTGTGTGTGTGTGTGTGTGTGTGTGTGTTTACGGGCGCTCAAATACGAGGTTATCAGCGGCCTTACTCATATTAAAAGTAACCTGCAAACCCACTCATCAAAACCAGTAGGGTATTTTCCACTGACATATAATCATGATATTGGGCAGGAAGCAAGGTTTGGCAGTACAAATAAGAAATGTGAAACATTTTTAATGCTATAAAATTAAAGTATGAAAAATGACTTTTTGCCATTTCAATATAGAAGGGCTCTTCGGAAAGTAATGTCTGATAGATCGCAAAATAGAAACGACAGTGAAAAACCGATGGAGCTTTGCACAGATGTGTTGGACAGTGTCTCCAGTATGTCTGTTGACCACGTCACGCCACTCTTTCCAGTTCTGAGCATACACTGAGCATATAAAGGTACCCAGAACAACAGTGTCTCCCGCCAAGTGTGGGTGCCTGCTGCGAGGTTTCGCCTGATTTCATGCTACGCCACGTAACGTAGCTGTCATACGTTTCCTTCAAAAAAATGGCTCTGAGCACTATGGGACTCAACTGCTGAGGTCATTAGTCCCCTAGAACTTAGAACTAGTTAAACCTAACTAACCTAAGGACATCACAAACATCCATGCCCGAGGCAGCATTCGAACCTGCGACCGTAGCGGTCTTGCGGTTCCAGACTGCAGCGCCTTTAACCGCACGGCCACTTCGGCCGGCACGTTTCCTTCTTCATCACAGTTTTCGGCCGTATTCTGCACGGACAATTAAAATGCTCCTGCAGCTCTTTCTATGGAATGTGTCTGATCGCCCACCATACAGCCCGCAACTGGAACTCTCTGATGTTCATCTCTGCTCGCATGAACTGCTGGCTATGAAGAGAAGATCTTGGTACAGACAGCAAACGGCAGACCAGCACAGACAAGTGGTGGAAAGAACAGGCAGCTGTCTTCGATGACGAGAGTATTGGAAAGTTGATACTACGCTATGACAGATGTCTAGTGGGAGCGGAGACTATGTAGAGAAGCAGCTGGAAGAGGAAGATAACAGTTGCAAATAAAACATTTTTGATTTTCACTGTGGTTCCCATTTGCTGACATATGTGGCCTCACTTTAAGAATAGGCCTCTCACATTGCATTCAGCATACGTATAAAGCACAGTAGACGATAATTACTGTATGCAAATACAAAACGTAAGTTGTAGTCATGTTTTAGTAAGTAAATAAGAAATCTTTTATTAAATCGTCTCTCTCAATAAATATCAGCTGAAGTCCTCTGCTCAATTTTTTTCGTACATGCATGGTAGTCTGAGGAGATTTCAATGTGGCCTTGGAATTATGGGATCAGTATGTTGCAAATGTAGATATTGATAACAGTCAAAAATCGTTGAGAGTCTCGATTTCCAGGATGAATCGACTATATAAATACATTTTTAACGTTTTACACAACCCTCAGTGTCGGGTTTGGAGTTAGTTCTCTTTCATATACGATGATGTCATAAGCGTCTTGGGGGCGGGGGGGGGGGGGGTTGAAAGATGAAGAGGAGGCTGAAAGCTACGACGAGGAGCGCGGAGGTCTGTCGGTTTATGTAGTTGAGGTACTGACCCACAATATGTGCTTAAAGTGGAGGATAATAGCCAACTTGAAGCGGGCGGTCTCTAACCCTCTTCTAACAAAATCCAATAATAGCTGCGTGTTTACTTCGCGGAAAGCCACTGGCGTCAGCAACGACATTTCTGCCGATAAAAGTCGGTCAATAGAGGCGTGTTTACAACCGGGGGAAACCTCTGACGTCAGAAATTTGCATGCATTCAGTCCCCCCCACCCAATGGGAAAGGCTACTGTTCGCCGCAGCCTGTTTTTCGCGACGTACCGGCGCCATCCACTATTCCAGGAGAACCCGTGACGTCAGCAGGGGTGGAGAAGCCTTTCTCACCGAGCGAGGTGGCGCAGTGGTTAGACACTGGACTCGCATTCGGGAGGACGACGGTTCAATCCCGCGTCCGGCCATCCTGATTTAGGTTTTCCATGATTTCCCTAAATCGCTCCAGGTAAATGCCGAGATGGTTCCTTTCAAAGGGCACGGCCGACTTCCTTCCCCATCCTTCCCTAATTCGATGAGACCAATGACCTCGCTGTCTGGTCTCCTTCCCCACAACAACCAACCAACCAGCCTTTCTCAGCTTGCCGCTCCCAGCAGCTCAGTTTCTCTGTGCAGACCTCGTCTGAGTCAACGTTCAAGATGAGAGGCGATCACTGCGGTAATCGTATTCAGCGTGATTCATATTAACGTTTAAAAACATCCAAAGCGACCTAGACGCCGCCGAGGTAAATAGTTTAACAGAAGACATATGGGGCCGCAAACGTCGGGAAATACCCCAAAAGTGGGTGACAAGTGCTGAACATGTGACGTCACCAGATGAGGTATCTCGCCACATACGCAACCTACCATCGTCGGTAGCGGGTAATATTACCTACACATCGCCCCGCTGACTACTCTACTTTCGAACACCTTTCGTAAATGTGATCTGTTCAAAACGTAGAAGCTAAAAAATTATTGTCCTCTCTGTAACCAAGCATAAGCTCTTCTTATTTTATGTTTCTTCTTCTTTGCCCCATATTTTTTGTTCACAGACTTCATTTACTAAAGAGCATACAGGTCATTTACTGGTAGCAATGCAATTCGGATGCCTTTATTTATTTACTTTTGACGCAATACGGCAGGTTTTTGTTGTGCTGAACTTTGCAGTTATCCAGCGGAGACCGCTAGACTAGTAAATAAAACAGTAAATGTCACCTCAATGTAAACACAAAATTGTCTAACGTAATGCAATAAAAATACTGCCTGGCAGAGACAGTACACGAAAACTGAGCCCCATACGCTGAAGTCGCTCGAGTAGGCCTGGAGTCTCACAATCGCGAATGCTTGACTTGTGTTGGGGAGAGAACCATAAGCTATACCGCTGCATGTGCAGTCCGGTACGTCACCAGCTGGCATTTGTAGTCCACTTTTAGGATATTCCGCGACATTTTAGGTGCCATGCGTCACATGTTAAACTACCTGTCTCAGCGTCATCTGCGTCGCTTCGGAGGCCTTTATACGTTAGTAAAAGTCGTCCTGTATATTATTTCTCAAGTCAGCATCCCTTTTTCTCAACACACAGTAATCGTACAGAGATGAATGAGGTATCGTTATCAAGATTATTTAACCGGATTCTGACACTAAATACCGATTTTGAGATAAAACTTACTACTTGTGGAAAAGTTTAACACAAATCATACTTTTAACGAACATAGACAACGAGTATCGTGGATGCCCAGTTTCATACCTATATTTTACGAAGCTAACTTATTAATCACGAATAAGAGATCTCTTTCTCATATTATCTTATTAAATGTACCATTTTATTTGTCTTAAAGTGCTTATTAGCTAGATAATTTGTATACAGCATTGCCACAGATAATAACTGTGACCACTGCAGTAGTCTATCATCTTTGCCCGTCGTACATGCTGACTTTTCTAAACAGATATACATATTTACCATTGTCGACTTGAATTGTAGTTTAACTATTACTGCTACAGCTTAATGTGCTTACTCCAATTGAATTTTGTTCAATATCATGTGCATGTAAATGTAGATATGAGAGAGTATCATTAATTCATGATTATTATTTAATATCCTTCGGTTCATATTGAAAGATGTTTTCACTTCATTCCCACAACTACTCGTATCCAAACGACTACACTAGCTCCAAATACTGTCATTATGTGAAACGACAAAACTGTGACAGCTCCACATGGATCCCCTATTTACAATTTATGCTCAGCCGATTGACACCAGGAAAAGTATTGTAATATCACGGATAAACTTATCACCTTCTCATCAAACCACGTTTTTTCATATGACGAGAAGACAGTAGCCTATTAAAGCTGCATTTCTGAGCGCTACCAACATATCGCAGGGACATACGCTACAAAGAGCAGGATTGTTTTTACAAAACCCCGTCTCTCTCACAGACAATTGTCTATAGCCTTTTGAAGGGTATCTAAATCTACTGATATTTTTGTGTCCCTTAAAAAATGAAAAAAATAGACGAAGATTACATTCTTACATCAAATATTGTTTATGCTGAGGTGTGTTGTAAAGCCGTGTAAGAAATTTTGTCAAAATTCTATTTATGGAAATGTACTGAGTGATCAAAAAGTCAGTATAAATTTGAAAACTGAATAAATTACGGAATAATGTAGATATAGAGGTACAAATTGACACACATACTTGGAATGACATGGGGTTTTATTAGAACCAAGAAAATAAAAACGTTCAAAAAATGTCCGACAGATGGCGCTTCACCTGATCAGAATAGCAATAATTAGCATAACAAAGTAAGACAAAGCAAAGATGATGTTCTTTACAGGAAATGCTCAATATGTCCACCATCATTCCTCAACAATAGCTGTAGTCGAGGAATAATGTTGTAAACAGCACTGTAAAGCACGTCCATAGTTATGGTGAGGCATTGGCGTCGGATGTTGTCTTTCAGCATCCCTAGAGATGTCGGTCGATCACGATACACTTGCGACTTCAGGTAATCCCAAAGCCAATAATCGCACGGACTGAGGTCTGGGGACCAGGGAGGCCAATTTGACGAAAGTGGTCGCTGAGCACACGATCATCACCAAACGACGCGCACAAGAGATCTTTCACGCGTCTGATAAAACCCCATGCCATTCCAAGCATGTGTCTCAACTTTTATCTCTCTACCTACATTATTCCGTGATTTATTAAGTTTTCAAATTTATACTGACTTTTTGATCACCCGTTATATAGAAGGATATACCATAAATTCGTGATTATTATCTCAAGTCATTTGGTTCATTTTTAAAGTTGTTTTCTCGCCATTCTCACAACTATCCTTATCCCAGCGACTACACTTATTCCAAATATTGCCATTATTTAAAAATACAAAAGTTCCTAAGTTTCGCACAGGTCCCCTGGGCAACTGTATTTGAAGGAAAGCGAACACATTGTCATAAGCGTGTTGTTAGAACCACAGTTTGCACCTGGCGTAATTACTGAAGTCATGTATATGGTTACTGGTGGGTGACCTTGGATTGCCGGCCGAAGTGGCCGTGCGGTTAAAGGCGCTGCAGTCTGGAACCGCAAGACCGCTACGGTCGCAGGTTCGAATCCTGCCTCGGGCATGGATGTTTGTGATGTCCTTAGGTTAGTTAGGTTTAACTAGTTCTAAGTTCTAGGGGACTAATGACCTCAGCAGTTGAGTCCCATAGTGCTCAGAGCCATTTTTTTGACCTTGGTTGCCCGCGATTGGCTCCAACTGCGCGAAAGCTCACTGCAAACTGGTGGAGCCCGGGCACCACATACACTGCCGGATGACCTCACGACGTCCAGCGCACTCTCCCAGTGAGAGAGGGTCCCTTCACAACGTCGAGAAGCTGCTGCAACTCGAATACACGCCAGTGTGCAGGGGGATATATGTGTGTGTTCATGTGACGCAGGTCAACATATGTTAGTCTAACGAGCAGACCGGCAGTCTTATGTGCAACACTTTTCTAAAAGCGTTTGATTTAAGCTCTTGGAGACAGATAGCCAGGTCCATTCTTCTTCTTCTTCTTCTTTTTCTTCTTCTTGTTCTTCTCTGCCAACAATAAGATTATCGCTGAAGAGTGTTGTGTGAGTTGTCGAGTGCCGTTGATCACTCTGTACGATCCACAAAGTTTGCCAGATGCAGCCCATTCAATACGAACACATATAAACTTGCATATAATCCATTTCTATTGAGCCATCATAAATATAATAACGTTCCAGATAAGTACGTAGAATCTAATTCTACTAAACTAGGCAATGATCTAGCGAATTTACCAGTCAATTCGTGACAGCATACTTTTTCCACGAATTGATATGTTTGTCAGTGGTCACTGAAATTTGCGAATACCGTGCTTTTTCTCCTGAACCGTTGATCAAAAAATGCAGGATGGGCAACATAAGAACTTAAAATAAAGATTAAAACTCCTATCATATGTTTTTGTTTAAATTCATTTGTCCTACAGACAGATTTAATGTATTTATACAACCACTGACATCATGAAGCGGATGAAACGACCACGGCATCAGTCATTTGTGGTATGTGAATGCGAATGTGGCGCTGACAATGTTACAAAGCAAAAAAATAAAAACGGAATGCAGTGTTTCTATGTTAATACCAGATTCTATAACACCTGTTGTAGTCGGCCCTTCTGTTTGTGGAGGAACAAATTCAATTTATTCAATGAACTGTGGATGAAGCCCTACTAACAGCCATTAAATGCAGTGATCAAAAATGATAATGCATTGAGAATGGCTAGTTTCTAGCTGAAATCTAGATCTGCCAATAAAATTTCAAAAGGACGAGTGATAGCTGAAATCTATTATTAACAAGTCAATATAACACTCGCTGCGTGCAACAGCTTTCTGAATGGAAGGTAACCTGACAAATGTCATTAATGCCTTCTTCAGACACAATGGTACTCAGCGTTTTCGACATGTGTAACTATTCTCACCCTCTGTCAGATCATTTATGTATCTAGGGAATAACAGCGGTCCCTTTCCTGGGGCACTCCTGACCACACCCTTGTCTCAGATGAACACTGACCGTCGTTACTACTTAAAAACTGTTAGAGCCATTCACATACCTGGTAACTTATCCCGTTGCTCGTACCTTAGTTAACTATCCGCAGTGGGGCACCCTGCTAAATTCTTTTCAGAAATCTAGGATTATAGGATCTAACCATCGTTCTTCGTACATGGTACTCAACACATCATGCGAGAAAAGGGCAATCTGAGTTTCGCACGAGTGCCGCTTCCCAAAACCGTGCTATTTTTGGACAGAAGGTTTTACGTCTGAAGGAAATTTATTATTTTCGAAAAGAGAATATAGGGTGAGTCAGGAGGAATTGTACATGCTTTAACGTGTGATACTATTGGTGATTCTGAACAAACAACTTCTAATAAACATATCCCTTTTCTTAACCGTTTCCGGGTAAACCAACGAAAACGACTGGGAATGGGAAAGGTGCAGGTGACGATAAATTAAGATACTGTTATTTTATGGTTTGTTTAATTGTGTACGTTTCCTCACAGAAGATGTTCAAAATGTCGGCCGTCAACTTCAATGCATGTTGCTGCTCTTGTGGGCAGGTCAGTCGCCGATCGGAGCTCAGTTTTGCATTCCTTTGCCTGGGCATAAGCACGTAAAATACGAGCGAGAAGTTCCTCTCTTGTGGCCACTCTGCGCTTGTAGACGTCGTTCTTCAGCCACCCTCACAAACAGTAATCCAATGGGATAAGATCGGGTGACCTCGGTGGCCAAGCAATAACTCCATGGCGACCGATCCAACGACCAGGATACGTTGTGTTGAGATATTGTGTCACTGGGCGTAACGAATTTGTAGCAGCTCCGTCATGCTGAGAGTTAATACTAGCGCGTGTTGCCAAAGGGATATCCTCCACGTATTCTGATAACACATTTTGAAGAAAGTCAAGATACCGTGTCCCAGTAAGACGGTTATCTGAAACAACTGGAGCGATGTGTTGGTCACCTATAATACCGTACCACACGTTGACTGAGAAAACGTCGTTGAAAATTCGTTTCCACAGTAGCGTGCACATTTTCATTTGCCCATACACAAGAGCTGCGCATGTTGTTGATTCCGTTGCGGGTAAATTTTACCAGTGAACAGAGTACGTAAAATTAATCGCTCATTGGCAATGATACATTGACAGAATTCTCGCTGGGCGGCAGCATATCCTTCATGCAGATGTTGTAGCCACTGCCGATGAAAGGGATACTGACCGTGTTCGCGTACAGTGCGTATCACTCGTATTTATGGAATACCAAGTTGGGCAGCAATTCTTCCAGAGGTAGTAGCAGGATTACGTTCTACTACTTGAAGAATGTTCTCAACTTCATTAAGAGTTTCTTCTATGGGACCTTCAGCGACAACATTTACGCTGGGAAACGTACCACACTCAGGCAATCCGCGAAACACCCTGCTATCTGGCACTCTGCGATTCGGAAGTCATTGTTGGTATTCTTGCACAGCATCTCTGGAATTCCCATTGGACAGACCATAGACAAACACAGTATCAGCATACTCTGCGTACGTGAAGATCCGTGGCATTTTCACTGCGTGAAACTATATTCCTTGTTCACGTAACAACACTATAGTACAGTGCACTACGACAAGCACTGTCGGACTCAGACTTGTGGTAAACAACTGCACCATGCACAAGTGAACTGCGTACTGACACGGTTAGCAAGAACGACGATACACGCTTCCCGTTCCTAGTTGTTTTCATTCGTTTACCCGAAAACGGTTAAGAAAACGGCAAATGTTTATTATGAGTGTTTTGTTCATAATCACCACTATCATCACTCCTCAGATCATGTACCTTTTCTCCTGACCCACCCTGTATGGTCAACGATTTTGCAGCAAACCGACGTTAAGGATATTTGTCTGTAATTTTGCGGGCCTGTTGATTTACCCTTCTTACACTGAAGGACCAAAGAAACTAGTATATTCATGCGTATTCAAATACATGGATATGTGGGCGAACGGTTCTAGGCGCTACAGTCTGGAGCCGCGCCACCGCTACGGTCGTAGGTTCGAATCCTGCCTCGGGCATGGATGTGTGTTACGTCCTTAGGTTAGTAAGGTTTAAGTAGTTCTAAGTTCTAGGGGACTGATGACCTTAGAAGTTAAGTCCCACAGCGTTGAGAGCTATTTGAACATAGATACGGAAACAGGCAGAATACGACGCTGCGGTCGACAACGCCTATATAAGACAACAAGTGTCTGACGCAGTTCTTAGAACGGTTACTGCTGCTACAATGGTAGATAATCAAGATTCAAGTGAGCTTCAACGTGGTGTTATAGTCGGCGCACGAGCGGTAGGGCACAGCAACTCCGAGGTAGCACCGTGAATATTAGCAGTCCGGCTGTGGCTGGAAAAAGATCCTGCAAGGACGGGACCGACGACGACTGAAGAGAAACTTTCAGCGTGATAGAAGTGCAACCCTTCCACAAATTGCTGTAGATCTCAATGCTGGGCCATCAATAAGTGTGTGTGCGAACCATTCAACGAAACATCATCGATATGGGCTTTCGGAGCCTAAGGTGTACTCGTGCCCCCTTGATGACAGCGCGACACAAAGTTTTATGCATCACCTGGGCCCTTCAACACTGACATTGCACTGTTGATGAAAGGAAACGTGTTTCCTGATTGGACGAGTCTCCTTTCAAATTGTATCGAGGGGATAGACGTGTACAGGTATGGAGACAACCTCATGAATCAATGGACCCTGCATGTCAGCAGGAGACTGTTCAAGCTGGTACAGGCTCTGTAGTGGTGTAGGGCGTGCGCAGCTGGAGTGATATGGAACCCCTTATACGTCTAGACACGTCTCTGACAGCTGAAAGGTATGTAAGCATCCTGTCTGATCACCTAACTCCATTCATGTTCATTGTGCATTCCAACGGACTTCGGCAATTCCAGCAGGACAATGCGATACCCCACACGTCCAGAATTGCTGCAGAGTGGCTCCAGGAACAGTCACCTGAGTTTAAACACTTCCACTGGCCACCAAACTCCTCAGACATGAACATTATTGAGTATACCTAGAATGCCTTGCAACTTGCTGTTCAGACAAGCTGTAGATCTCCTCGTACTATTACAGCTTTATGGAAATCCCTGCAGGATTCATGGTGTAAATTCCTTCCAGCATTACCTCAGACATTAGTCGAGTCCATGCCATGTCGTATTGAGGTATTTCTGCGTTCTCGCAGGGCCCTACTCGATATTAGGTGGGTGTACCAGTTTCTTTGGCTCTTCAGTGTATATACAATGTCACTTGCACTTTCTTCCAGTCACTTCCGACTTGGTACTGGACGAGGGATTTGCGGTAAATGCACACTAAGTAAATGATGCCCCTGACTGATTACCTGCGAAATCTATATCCATCGGATCTGAGGGTTTGGCGAGATCTGGATCCTCGGGGGACGCCAGAATCTCCACCTCCTCCTCAGACGCGGAGCTTGTAGGTAGTGGTGGTATGGGGGCCACAACAGTTAATTTTTTATTGGTGGTCTTTTTCTTTTTGGTTGTCTCTCGCTGCTCCTTGGGTTTCTCTGGCTGGGAGGGCTTCATTTATTCAGTCTCAAGAGCTGAGGAGGGTCTTTAGGCGCTACTACCAACTGGCTGTTGGTTCCTCAGCCACTGGTGGGCGTCCTGTTTCCCATTGGCAGGAACCTTGGAAGTGAGTGACCCAAGGGACCGCTTCGTAGCAAGAGGAGCCAAACAAGACTGATGCTTCACCGGCTGAGAAGTGGAGGCTGATGTCCCCAATGGTTGGAGGGACATTGCCCCTGAAGAAGATCCTGTGGGAGCAACAGTGATAGGAGTGCCACTACCATCAAGGGGGCAGATTTAATCTTGCAGCCCTGTGGGTGCTCTATAAGTAGTGGAATTGATGGGGCTATAACCGTTGTTGTAGCTGCAGTATAAGACGATTCATGCACACAGGGTGTAGCCTTTTAATTTTCCTCTTGGCCACTGTGTTGGTCAGTCTGCCCAGGGTCTTGTCTCCATGATTTTCCTTTCTTTCTGGAGAATCCTGCAGTCCAGCAAGCAAGGGAAATAGTGCTCTTCACAGTTAGATGAGAGGCGGGGCACGTGGAGTATTGGGATGTGATGGATGTCCATAATCTCGGCACAAGATGCTGGAAGTACAGGATGGAGACATATGTCCACACTTCCAGCACTTACGTCACCACATTGGGGGAGGGACATATGGCTTTACATTTCATGGGTATAACATCACCTTGACCTTCTTGGGTGACACATCACTCTGAAAGGCCAAGATGAAGGCACTGGTGGAAACCTGAGTATCTTTTGGACCACAATGTACATCCCAGTTGAAATGAACTCATCGTCACTCTAAGTTGGAGTGCAAAAGACTGCAAAAGAAGGTCCCTGTGGAATATAATACCCTGGACAATATTTAAGTTCTTATGGGGCTTGTCATGGGCGAGTAATTCCTGTGACTGAGGAGAGGATGCTGTTTTTATCAGGACTAACCCTGATCATATTTTGGTCAATTTCTCCATCTTCCCAATCTTGTCCCTAAATTCTCCACAAAAAACTGAGGCTTTAACAACAGGATAGATTCTCCATCAGATCTTGTACATACTAGGTACTAGGGTGAATAAGGTCTGCTTCTGACTCTAGTATGGCGTTGCTCCCTTGGTGTGGCCAGAGAGGGGAATGAGTTGGAGTCATACTTCCTTGCACTGAATTGAGACCTTGAACATTTAGAGACCAGCAACAGATGACATAGTCAGCATCATTGCAGGTCATTAACCCTGATGCCACCCACACTGACCAGGGGCCCTCCCAACAGGCCCTTGGCAGGATGACCATTGCTGGGAGTTCTGATACTCCAGGCAGACAGGCATATGCTCCTTGGCATACGCGAGGAATTAATGCCACAGGCATCAACAGAGCGATCCCTGTGTAGTCAGTGGGCTACAGTCAAGAGGGTGCCACTCCACAACAGTGGACTGGCTACTGTGCTGGATATCAGGTGCAGACAAGTCCATTATCATCGTCGGCGCAGAAAACCACACCGCACAGTGAAAGGATGAAACGCAGCTGGGAAGGTGTCCTCGGCCAACGGTTGGAGAATGAGAGGAATTGCAGATCCACCACGATAAAAGACGCTAAAGGCCGCAGTGCACGAGGGGCACGATGCACCACGTAAGGCGCCCTTCCCCAATTGGCTCGCTCTTCGGTAAAATTGTTAAGAATGGAGGTCAAACTCTATAGCGGACCATCACAGAAAGGCCGAAACGTTTGAGACTCATTTTAGTCGCCTCTTACGATAGGCAGGAATACCTCGGGCCTATTCTAACTCTCAGACCTGCAGAGGGAGAAACAAAAGGAAGAACCAACACAGAAGAAACGAAAAATTGCATTTCATAAGCAATCTAAGTTTTCTGGTGTAACTTAGAAGTAAAAAATTAATTGCATAAAAGCGAGCACTAAGTATAATATGTGCTGTTCGCCAGTATTCATCATGTAGATATTTCTTCAAGGATTGTGGCATTTTAACTGCACCATCTCAGTATTTTCGCTCACGAAATTCGTGACAAATAATCCATCAAAATCTGAGAAATATAGAACACTAGAGGAAAACATTACCTTTATTACCCATTGTTAAAGCTATCAGTGGCTCAGAAAGGAGTTCAGTGCGCAGCAAACAAAATTTCTGATCATTTGCCCAATAACATAAAAATCTGGCTAGTACCAGATCAGGTTTTAATCTAAGATAAAATCATTTCTCCTGGAGAACTCCCACTCCATTTACGAATTTCTGTGTAAAAACTGTTAGCCTCTAAGAAAAAGAAAAAAATTAAAAACGATCTAAAGTGGTCTAGTACATGTCCTGCGACAAAAATATGCTTAAGGAGAATATCCTCTTGTTAGTGGTTGAATGCCAGTCTTGGTTGGTTGGTTGGTTGATTGGTGGGCTGTAAAAGGACCAAACTACAGGGTCATCAGTCCCGTTTTCCTCATGCAAACCCACCGTAAGGTAAAATAATTTCCAAAAGGAGTTGGGGAAAGTAAAACTAACGGAGAACCACACAAACAGAAAAAGGAGGAACTGAACCAAAAGGGGAAAACGTACAGTAAAAGGAAAATCATAGCACAGATGGCCTGGGCTGGCTGATCACAAGAACAAAAAAGGATGAGCCAGCCACTATGCAACACACTAAAATCTCCAGCCTAAAAGACAAGATGAGATGAACACACATAGAAAAAAGATAAACAGCAACGGAAATAAAATGCAAAGATAGAGTGACGAAGAGGTAAAACGGAGGGCCTGGAAGAGAAGACCCTTAGACACTATAGTAAAAAACCCTCACGAACAAAACGTAAAACTAAATCAACCGACAGTAGGGTGCTGGAAAGGCTAATATTCCGCCGCAGAATGGGTAAAATTGGGCAGTCCAACAGGAGGTGGACGACATCTGGGAACCACAGCGACACCGAGGTGGGTCCTCAAGACGGAGGAGGTGACCATGTGTTAGCCATGTATGGCTGATGCCGAGCCAGCAAAGGACAACTGAGTCTCTACGAGTGGCTCGCTTGGATGAATGCCATACATCCGTTGTCTCCCTGATAACATAGGGTTTATTTGGTGTACTGAGAATGCGCCATTCAGTATCCCATATCACAAAAACTTTGTGGAGGAAGACCGATTGGAGATCAGTCTCTGGCAGGCCGAGTTGGTTTACCAGTAGACTGTTTGGCCAGGCTGTCAGCAAGTTCATTGCCCGATACCCCAGCATGTCTTGGGGTCCAAATGAAGGTCACTTAATGTCCACTGTTGCCGAGGGCATAAACAGACTCCTGGATAATTGCCAAAGGATGTCGAGGGAAGAACTGGTCGAGAGCTTGTAGGATTCTTAAGGAGTCAGTACAGATGACGAAGGGCTCACCGGCACAGAAGTGGATGTGGACAACGCGATAGATGGTTAAAAAATCTGCAGTGAAAACACTGAGGCCATCCGGCAAGGAGCGCTGTTCATTACGTCCAACGTGAGTATCAGCGAAACCAACAAGACCATGGACCATTGATCCATCAGTTTAGACTATTTCTGAGTTCTCTAACTCACCGAGAAGAGAGAAAAATTGCCAGCGGAGGGCGTCAGGTGCAACTGAGCCTTTTGGGCCTTGCAATATGTCCAGCGAAAGCCGTGGCCAACGTATGGACCTTGGAGGTGTACGTAAGTGGGCCCGCAGGAAAGGAGGTACACGAGAAGCCTCGAGTTCATTCGGTAAGAAGCGACCGGAAATGGACGGCATTCCCAGTTCTGGGCTGCCCTTACGGAAGATTGTCTTCAGTAGCATCGCTGTTTTCTTAGAACCCGTAGCAAATAACTGTCATAATACATACGACTTAATACACTCGATGTAATTATTTAGAAACATATATCATTAGGGAAAAGATAGATAAAGAAGCAGCTGTATGAATATCAAGAGCTCAGATTGAAAACTAGAACAAAGCATAAAGTTTGGAAGGCATATATAGAAAGATTATACATGAGAAATTAAATCGAATTCAATATTACAGAAATGTAAAAGGACGTAGATGAAGATGAGATAGGAGATATAATACTGCGAGGAGAATCTAATAGAGCGGCGAAAGACCTAAGTCGACACAAATCCCTTGGAGTAGACGAAATTCCGTCAGAACTACTGACAGCCTTGGGAGAGCAAGCGATGACAAAAATCTTCCACTTGGTGTGTAAGATGTATGAAACAGAGGAAATACCCTCAGACTTCAAGGCGGGTCCAATAATTCCAAATTCAAAGAAAACTGTTGCTGACTTGTCTGAGTATTAGCGAACTATCAGTTTCATAAGTTCAAAAAAAATGGTTCAAATGGTTCAAATGGCTCTGAGCATTATGGGACATAACATCTGTGGTCATAAGTCCCCTAGAACTTAGAACTACTTAAATCTAACTAACCTAAGGACATCACACACATCCATGCCCGAGGCAGGATTCGAAACTGCGACCGTAGCGGTCACGTGGTTCCAGACTGAAGCGCCTAGAACCGCAAGGCCACACCGGCCGGCAGTTTAATAAATCATAGCTGCAAAATACTGACACGAGCTCCTGACAGAAGGATGAAAATTGGTAGCAGCCATCCTCAGGGAAGATATGTTGGGATTCCAGAGAAACTTAAGAACAGGCGATGCAAAATACTTACCCTACAACTTCTCTTAGAACACTGGTTAATAAAACGCAAATTTACGTTTATAGCATTTGTATGTTTAGAGAAAGCTTTTCACAATGTTTACTGGAATACTCGTTGAAATGGTGAATGGAGCAGGGGTAAAATACAAGGAATGAACAGCTATTTATAACTTGAATAGAAACCGGACCGCACTTACAAGAGTCGAAGGGTATGAAAGGGAAGCAATGGTTGAGAAGGAAGTAAGACACGGTTGTAGCCTATCCCAAATGTTATTCAATCTGTGTGTTGAGCAAGCAGTAAAGGAAAACAAAGAAAAATTTGGAGTAGGAATACAAGTTCAGGGAGAGTAATTAAAACTTTAAGGTCTACTGATGTCGTTGTAATTCTGTTAGAGACTGCAAAAAACTGAGAACAACAAATGAACGGGATGGACAGTCCCCTGAAAGGAGGAGATGAAAATCAACAAAAGCCAAACAATGATAAAGGAACGTAGTCGAATTAAATCAGGCGATGCTGAGGGAATTACACTCCTGGAAATTGAAATAAGAACACCGTGAATTCATTGTCCCAGGAAGGGGAAACTTTATTGACACATTCCTGGGGTCAGATACATCACATGATCACACTGACAGAACCACAGGCACATAGACACAGGCAACAGAGCATGCACAATGTCGGCACTAGTACAGTGTATATCCACCTTTCGCAGCAATGCAGGCTGCTATTCTCCCATGGAGACGATCGTAGAGATGCTGGATGTAGTCCTGTGGAACGGCTTGCCATGCCATTTCCACCTGGCGCCTCAGTTGGACCAGCGTTCGTGCTGGACGTGCAGACCGCGTGAGACGACGCTTCATCCAGTCCCAAACATGCTCAATGGGGGACAGATCCGGAGATCTTGCTGGCCAGGGTAGTTGACTTACACCTTCTAGAGCACGTTGAGTGGCACGGGATACATGCGGACGTGCATTGTCCTGTTGGAACAGCAAGTTCCCTTGCCGGTCTAGGAATGGTAGAACGATGGGTTCGATGACGGTTTGGATGTACCGTGCACTATTCAGTGTCCCCTCGACGATCACCAGTGGTGTACGGCCAGTGTAGGAGATCGCTCCCCACACCATGATGCCGGGTGTTGCCCCTGTGTGCCTCGGTCGTATGCAGTCCTGATTGTGGCGCTCACCTGCACGGCGTCAAACACGCATACGACCATCATTGGCACCAAGGCAGAAGCGACTCTCATCGCTGAAGACGACACGTCTCCATTCGTCCCTCCATTCACGCCTGTCGCGACACCACTGGAGGCGGGCTGCACGATGTTGGGGCGTGAGCGGAAGACGGCCTAACGGTGTGCGGGACCGTAGCCCAGCTTCATGGAGACGGTTGCGAATGGTCCTCGACGATACCCCAGGAGCAACAGTGTCCCTAATTTGCTGGGAAGTGGCGGTGCGGTCCCCTACGGCACTGCGTAGGAACCTACGGTCTTGGCGTGCATCCGTGCGTCGCTGCGGTCCGGTCCCAGGTCGACGGGCACGTGCACCTTCCGCCGACCACTGGCGACAACATCGATGTACTGTAGAGACCTCACGCCCCACGTGTTGAGCAATTCGGCGGTACGTCCACCCGGCCTCCCGCATGCCCACTATACGCCCTCGCTCAAAGTCCGTCAACTGCACATACGGTTCACGTCCACGCTGTCGCGGCATGCTGCCAGTGTTAAAGACTGCGATGGAGCTCCGTATGCCACGGCAAACTGGCTGACACTGACGGCGGCGGTGCAAAAATGCTGCGCAGCTAGCGCCATTCGACGGCCAACACCGCGGTTCCTGGTGTGTCCGCTGTGCCGTACGTGTGATCATTGCTTGTACAGCCCTCTCGCAGTGTCCGGAGCAAGTATGGTGGGTCTGACACACCGGTGTCAATGTGTTCTTTTTTCCATTTCCAGGAGTGTAGATTAGAAAACAAGACTCTTAAAGTGGCAGATGAGGTTTTTTTTTATTTGGGCAGCAAACCAACTGATGATGGTCAAAGTAGAGAGAATATAAAATGCAGAATGGCAACGGCAAGAAAAGCGTTTTCAGAAGAAGAGAAATTTGCTAATATCAAATATAGATTTATGTGTTTAGTGAAGTCTTTTCAGTAAGTATCTGTATGGACTTAGTCACGCATGGATGTGAAACGTGGGCAATAAACAGTTTAGAGAAGAAGACAATAGAAGCTTTTGAAATGTGGTGCCGCAGAAAAATGCAGGAAATTTGTTGGGTATATCATGTGACACATGAGGTGGTAATCTGTAGAACTGAAGAGAAAAGAAATTTGTGGCAAGACCTGAACAGAACGCGGTATTTGCTGATAGTGAACAATCTGAAACATCAAGGGATCACCATTTAGTGTTGGAGGGAAATGGGGGGAGGGTCAGGAATAAAAATCGTAGAAGGAGCCCAAGAGATGAATAAGGTGATTCTGGAGGATGTTTTAGTATTTATTCGGAGATTAAGAGGCTTGCAATGGAAAGAGCAGTACGGAGAGCTGCTTCAAGCGAGCCTTCGGATTGAAGACAAAAACAGCAACAACAACACATACAAATGAATTTGGCATTTGTCTTACATCAGAGTTAGAAAAAAAATATATTCAGAGGAGTGCGTCCAACTATGGCCACGAAACTCGCTAACAAACAAGTGTCTGAATAGTTTCAAATGTTCGCCACTTGGCTGCAGCATTTTCCAAGGGAACAGAACTGGGTGGTCACTTCACTCACCCTGGTCAATACTGCCATCCTTACCGCACGTTTAGCGCCAAGTCGACAACCTTGGCAACATTGGGCGGAAATTGTCCTGCAACAGACTAATTCCTTCCGTCAACAATACTGGTCGTTTAAATTCGTGGCGGGCTTCGGTTTTTGAAAAGTATCCACGTCCCCGCAGTGCGTCAGTTGTCGCACCGTGTTTCAGAAAGTCAGTGAACAGCAGGCCACTGCAGTCAAAGAAAAAAGCCACCATAAGTTTCCCGGAGATGGCGTGCCTGGTGTTTCGACTACGCTGCAGAAGTTCCTCTGGGAAACCCTTACACATCCTTCATACAGTTCCGATCTCTTCCCATGCGATTTCCATATGTTTGAAGCCGCGAAGAAGACATTCGTTGCTGTCTGTTTGCTTCGGATTAAGAGATGCCTGAGCACGATTGTGTAAAAACAAGGTTCCGTAGACAATAGAAAACATACTTTCCTAAAGCCATTGAACCTCTTGTCTCAGTGTGACAACTATATACTCAGGTATGGCGATTACTTTTGAAATAACGAATAGTTTACTTACTTTTTCCATCTATTTCGTTTTCATTTCATTGGCTGTCGTAGTTGTATAGTGGTAGAAAGGAGCGTTAGTACTTATTAGCATTTTTATAAAATTAACAAGTACTTCTTTAGAAATGTTAATAAGTACCTGGAATAAATAATTAATACATACATGTGTACTATCCACAAAGAGTTATTTTACGATCTGTGTTAACTTCCCAGACAATGGGCTGTAATTGTGAAGAATAAATAAATAAAAAATAAACTTACTACACATTTAACAGATTGACATATTGGATCAATATTTTATGCTGGATATGGCAAGATTCAATAATACTGAAAATAATAACAGAAAATTATGGCTTATTATTATTATTATTACATTTTGCCAGGACTGATTACTGTGTAGGTTGTGTGAGTAATTTACGAACTTTTTTTTTAGAAATATTCTATTGGGTAGCTCTGATCGTTTAGGATATCATTTAGTGAAGTATGCTTGTGGGCATAATTTTCTATGTCTTTAAAAGGATCCCTTCTTTTTCATTTATTGACAACGTGCAGTATTTGTAAGTTGTGTTTGCACATGATTTATATCACATGATGTCCCTACTCTGCAACAGGGTGAATTCCCATAGATTTTTAAACTAAATTCATATTTCGTATGTTCACAAATTTCTTCTTCTTGGCCTATGTACATCTTCAGATTTGAATTGCAGTTAAGCTTCTGTATCCCTATTGAAATGTATGGCTAACAGTTCCTTTTAATACTTTGTATGGCCCTGTCATTTATTTCGTTCTTTATTTAAAAGCTTGTGCTGGTATTTTTTCCTTGGAAAAGGTTTGCTATTTTATGTCATTAATTTTCGATGTAACCATTATTGTGGACAATATTGTATAGTATCACAATTTTTTTAATTGCTCTTAAAGGAATTTTGTGCTTTCTCTTTAGCATTGGTCTCCAGTAAGCTGTTTCTTGGTGATGTGGGAGACATGAATTTCACTGATTGTAACATCTGTGTATGTTGGTTCACTGTATACTTGAAATATGTGTACAGATATTTGTACCAAGCGTGACACTTGCTGTCACTTTTTCTGCAGAGCACAGATTGGCAGTCGTTCTTTTGTTGGAAAGAAACACCAACGAATCATGGATTTTCCTCGTGTCTCACACAACTGTAATGTGTAGTTAGAGGGTTAGTTAATCGTAGACCAGGTGTATGATTCTTTTATCGAAATAGTGTGGAACAGAACAGTTTACAGTACATATATACATTATTGGTGCTAACATTAATAAACACATTTTCTTAATCGTACTCACGCAACTATGATACCAGTTTTTAAATACAAATTTGTGAGTGGGATAAAACACGTTGTCCAGGATAAATAATTTTATGTTAGATTTCAAGTTTTCTTTGCTACTTATCAGACATTTTATGTTATTGGGCAAATAATCAAAAATTTTGTTTCGCCATTTTGTACTTATTTCTGACCTATTCACAGCTTTAATAATAGGTAAGAAACGCCATTTCTTCTTCGAGTGTTTTAGGTATGGACCTCACTGTTCTCAAATTTTAATGGATTTTTATGAGGAGTTTCATTAGCGAATATATGTATTGTGGCCTGGCAGTTAAAGAGCATCTCCTCAAAGAAGTCCCTACATGACGTCCGTTGGTGAACACCACATACTGTTCTTAGCGCTTAGTTTTGCACAAGCGATATTGTCTTTGTAAATGTTACACCAGAAAATTGTTTCGAAAAACATTATTGACAGAAAATAGTCTTTGTACTAAGAAAAAAGTAGCTGAACTTAATTGTTTGTGAAACTCAGCAATATACTTCTGTTAGTTCATTTATGTACATCCAAAAATACCTTATTTACTGACTCCTGCTCATGTGCTATGTAAATTGTCCTATGACCCTGTATAGTATCGAACTAAGTATAAAACCTACTTAATAATTGTCTGGGTAACATAATTTACAATCTGTTTTGTTCCTTCCTCTCTAATGTATTTTATTGTAACACTAGTATTGTCTACAAGAAGCACAAATTATGCTTATTGACTATTATATGAAGAATACGAGTGGCCCCTAAATTGAAGCCTGTGGGGCTCTTTATGCTTCCTGCCTAGTCACCAAAGATTTCTACATTTCCGAATTGTCTGAACTATTCAGAGCAACTTTTTTGCGTTCCTTCTATGAAGTAAGATAGAAACCAGCTGTCTGTAAAGCCATCAGTTCCATAAATTTGCGTTTTTCTATGTGAGTAACATGCTCTACACAATTAAGAATGTTGTAAAGAACATAAAAAGCACTAATTGGAGGTATTTTATTATTTAAGGTTTGCACTATTTGATGTGTGAATGTATAAATAACATTAGGTGTAACGAAAGTTCCTCTGGTAAGCTAAACTTCTCAAAGGTTCTAGATTGAAATTTTTACGAGCCTACTGAATACCATACGAGGTGGCTAATGTCGGAGCAGGGGCGTTAGGGCCACCAGCTACAGTAGGAGGCCACTTGATTTTCCTAATCAGACACTTTTGAAAAATCACGTTCGTTCAGAAAGAAACAATATAGAGATAATTACACTAGAACGTACATGGCGAGGTATGATGCATGTATAAAATGGAATGCTGGCGAAATGAAAATTATGTACAAAATTCTTAAGACTTACGTTATGACTTAATCGTTTCATGACCACTGTGAGATGTGTGTCCCACATACAAATTTATTTCCTTGAGTTCACAGGGATAAGAGATTCCCACATCTGTGTGGTGCTGCGATGTGGTGTTGAATGTAACAACTGTTTAGAGCCATCAGGCTCATTGCTTGGCTCCTAATGACAGAGATGTCGCTCAGTTGTTTGAGTTGTGTTTTGTGTACTTTGGTAGTTTTTTGTCATTTTTTTCTGTCCCCAATAGTTAAGCTCAATAGAAGTTTTTCTGCCTTTTTACATTGCTAGCTGGAAATACACAGATTTGTGCACTTATCTAACGATAAAACATTTTAAAATTAGTTTACTGGTTTTGCCTTGTGGCCAATGTGTTTCGAGAATTGATATTTGTGCCTTTTGTTCATATTTTTGTCTAAATCTTTACATATATATATTTTATTCGATGCTGTAATCTTACTGTAATTCCCTTGATTTCGGAGATTCCACAAACTTCTCGTTTATTTTACGGGATCAGTGCTTGCCTTCTGCCTCTCTATATATTTATCCCAGTCGAAATCTGCCTTACAAAGAGCATTGTAAGAAGAAAGTTGGTCACACTTTCCTCCATTATTGCAGTTCCACATGATGAAACTGTTTACTATTCCAACGTCCAAAAGAAAATAAAGAAAATATCACCATTTGAGTGACCTACTGCGAACAGTGTAACTCCCTCTCCGCTAGTCGAACCTCTCTACAGCTCCCACTGGAGCTGTGTATTCCGCTATGGATGCAGGGCAGGATGTAGCTGAGGTTGACCCATCTCTGTTTTTTGTTGTGAAGTGTCTTATATCTTTTGGATGGTAAGCAGTTAACAAAACTGTAACTGCCTAGTTATTGTCTTGTCATTTTATGGCTGATAAATAGCCTTTGTACGGATGACAATGTACACTTACATACTGTTGGAACATTATCCAGCAAGGAACACAAGGAAACGATGTAGACAATGCAGTAGTCCAAAGCAAAATATAACGACTAATTTCGTATGTAGCAACTGCAAAGTAGCACTAAGTATTCAATCTTGTTTTTAAAAATGAACATGTCAAATTGTCAATAAATAAATTTGTTTTATACTTTCTTCTTGAAACCTGGTTGGTTCGAGTATTGGGACAACACCTATATCAGGTCACTCTGCATTGTTGCCAGATGTACCCAAGATGGCGGCGATGACATTATCCAGGATGTCGTCGTGTAGACTTGACAACAGCACATGACATCATCCAAGATGGCGGCAATGGCTTCATTCAAGATGGCGGAAAGTTAGAATTTTGGCGGGAAAGTGCCAATCCCCCCTCTCCCAGAAAAATGGTGCGACGTTCAAATTCCAACAGGATAATGCACACACTTCTGTTATATCTACTAAGCAAAGAAAATGGCGGGAAGATATCTCACTTGGGCTATGTCCACTAACCTAAGTCACCCACCGCCACTTCCTCCTATGAACTGGCACCCAGTTTGAATTCCAACAGGATAATGCACCACACCCCTCTTATCTCTACTAAAGAAAGAATATCGCTTGAAGATATCTCACTTGGGCTACCTCCACTAACCTAAGTAAACCGACCGCCAATTCCTCCTACGAACTGGCGCCAAGTTTGAATTTTGGTGGGAAGACAGGTCACTTGGGGTTTCGATAACAACCTAAGGCAATTGCGGTAAGATAGTTCCTTTGAACTAACCTAAGTCATCCGACTGCCACCTGTTCCTACGAACTGGCGCCAAGTTTGAAATCCAGCACGATAATGCACCACACCACTGTTATCTCTACTAAGCAAAGAAAATCGTGGTAAAATAGCTCACTCAGCCTACCTCCACTAACCTAAGTCACCCGACCGCCACCTCTTCCAACGAACTGGCACCAACTTTTAATTTTGGCGAGTAACGAAATCCAATTCCCATATATCAGCTAACCTAAGAAAATTGCACGAAAAAAAAGACACTTGTAGTAACCTCAGTCGCCAGACCGCCGCCTCAGGAGGAGTCATTTCCCACGAATCCTTAGATGACTTGGACATAAGTCTTTATCTAAACAATTCCATGCATGTGTGTTCACCACACGTGATGACTAGGCGTTGTGTGATGTCCTTAGTTAGGTTTAAGTAGTTCTAGGGGACTGATGACCATAGATGTTGTCCCATAGTGCTCAGAGCCATTCAAACCATTTGTTCACCACAAGGTCAGAACTCCAACTTAGTACACATCGCCATCCTGAGAGGGTTCTCTCATCTGTGACATAATCCAAAATGATGACACCCAGTGTATTCACCAAGAGCTCCAGATTCGGTACACATCGCCACCGCCAGAGGGCGCTGTCGTGACGTCAGGTGAAGACGCAAGTACCGTTGTTCAAGATGGCGGCTTACAATGTTTTCACCACAAGGCCTAGTACATATTGATACCACCAGAGTGCGCTACTGTGGACTTGGAATGAATTTTTGCGAATGCCGCCCCCACCTTGACTTGGGAGGAAGTAGTTAAACGTTCTACCACGATCCTCATCCGACAGCCACGTCCCCTTACTGACTAATTTTGGCGGGCTAACGTGTACTAACGTGCACTAACGTGTATTAACATGCACAGCGCATGATGTCATCCCTCCTATGTCTGTAGGGGCGAAAATGGTGCTAAAATGACTCAGGCTGCGCTGGGCTGCTGTGGAGAAACAGGAGGGACTGCCCTCTATTTATTCTCTAACATTTTATTAACATATTGAGTATATTTATCTCAATGATACAAAACACACGCTTGGGGTCACGCCACACAGCACACAGATCTGTAAACTACTCCTAAATAACGCTCTCCAGACACGCATACAACTCCTAATTTACCCAAATTATTTAAATACATTCGTTCCTCTCCTAAATAATGCAGCACCGTGATATGGAGACATGCTCAGTACTCATAAACAGACTAAATAACGCATAGCACAGCCTACAGACCTGCTCGCAAAACAATGCAACAGACACGTAACCAACGTACGCAGACACCGCCCCCTGTCCACCACTGCACAGAGGAGACTAGCGACAGCCCCGCCAACTGCCGTGGCCATCAGCTGTCATGCCACACACAGCTGCCCACAGGCATGACGCCGATACACCCTTTTTCATACTTGACACTAGAGAAATTCCTATCGCAATATGTGTTCGACTAGACGCCGATGATGACGCGATCGGACGAGAGCGAACGAAGACTTATATATAGAGTGCAGACACTCCAAGCCGGGAAGCGCGCTCTTGCGGTCGACTCGGTGGACATAGGTAAAAGTTGCGTCTATACAGTTTCCATTATACCGACATCACAGAATTCCCCCATACGCGAGACACCTCTGGACAGCACATGTCTTTACTGAGGATGGCAGAATAGCACAGGTTGCTACCATCTAATGGAAATTACAAGCCGCGTTCAGCCGTGCGTACCCGCCCCAGCATGGATCTCGCCTTTCTGCAAAACGTCTGCGTAGCGACTCGCCATCTAAAACATCTCAATGTTACATGGACCCGTAAAAAAAAAAGAGCCAAGTCGACCTCTCAGGAATTGTGTAGTGGTAGTGTCATATCATAGAAACAGTTAACAAAGGCTTTCTTGATGCCTCAGTTTTTATGCACGGAAATTCTTACTCTAACACAACCTAAAACAACTTGTTTAGCGAAATAACATCCAATCCAGTCTTCTCAGCGCTCCTAACGTGTTACCCTTCCAGATTTCAACATACACAAACGTTCCCTTCGCTGTGTAGAGACTCCTTTATCCCAGCACAAGGGACGTCAATCAATCGAGCATTATTATTCGCTCTTATAGAATTTACCCGTCGAATTACTGATACCTCCGGTATCGAAGCACTTTCCGTCTTTTTTCCCTTCTGCAGACCAGATCTTCAGCGGTTATTTTGCACAGATCGCCATGTTGCACTAACAATTAAATGATACAAACTACCATACAGATCGTCAAATACGCAAATACTCTTACTATAGGACACACAGACATCCTCTCTAGTCAGGCCATAACATAAGCCACACTAATTTTACAATATATACACATTTTACACAAACAGTGCAGTCATCTATTATATCTGTGCAGCACCCGAAAAAATTATACTATGCCTAAATGTACACAGGCTATATGTCACCATTCTCCCCAGTCCTAGGGAAACACCGTCAGCTTTTTTTTTGCTTCTACAGACGTGACATTCAGCGCCATACAAAATTATCCCCTTTACATCACAGCACCCTCAGCGGACCGAAGTCGATGTCAGAATTTTTCTGCAAATTCGAGATCGGTTTCCCTCGGCACAAACGCATTACTGTTTCTGCTCCGAACGTGCTCGCTTTTCTACAGGCATCTCCAGACTGTGTGATCACAAGAACACACTTATTTTCACATTGTTCACAATATATATTATACTTCTATATATCAAGCACTAGGCAGCATCCTACCGATCGCTAGCGTAACATAATTCCCAACATATAGAATAGAAATTATTTCTCTCCAAACCCAAAGCTTTACCGAGGTGCAGCATGCTGTAAACCACTCTGTAACTAGAAACAAACATATGAAAAAAGATATTTCCACTCTCTAATACCGATGTCGATGATTTAATACATTCCAAATCACCCCTATAATTTACAAGCGAAGTAAAGTCTTTCCCATGTCTAGAGAACAGGCAAACCTATGTTCGCCATACCACATGCACACACCACAATATACCTTCTCTCACCTAAATAAAGGCGCGAAATGTGCAGAAAGCAGTCAATTTACATGGGAGGGAACAACAGTCTAGTGCAAACGCACTTCCATACACAATCTTTTCAAATTTGCACTTGATCACTAAAGCCGTCCAACACATACTATCAGTTTGCTATTCGGTCCTCTACAGGAGGGCAATGTTAACTTACATACATTCCTACACTCCAACAGGCCTCTGCATTCGGAGAGATGATGCCATTAACGGCATACATGAATCATTCCTACCACAGATCATGCATACGAGGAATTATTGATCAAAATCAATATTATACATAGTAGCCCACCACCTAAAACATTAGTTGATCAGAATTAAATACAAAAAGTACTAACTACCAAGCACCATTTACTATGCTTTTATCTGTTTAATATTAGTGTTGACTACAGGATGTAAGGTTACCTACTCCATGGGCATGCCTACAATTTGACCTACTACACTATCTACTCTACTCTACTCTACTAAGCTATATCCCGCAGCGTTACAACTGTGCCAGCGGAATACAAACCTACTATCTCTTGGCCGTGCCCACCTAGCTAATCCCAGTGATTGTGCTCCTGGCACTAGGCTGGCCTTAATTGGAAATCGCTGCAAGTCTTTCAAGAGTATCCTAAAAGCTATTTTCTACTAATAAATTCTAACTACTGGGTGATAATTAGTGTGCGGTGTCTATGTTCGGTAAGTTCACACCCTCCCCTAATCCCGGACGCGATGGATCCCGATCGTCACGGTGGTCGGCCAGTACGCACCCCAGCGGAATGGGATAGGTGCGTGATGTCATTTCATTGCTCATCAATCATTCTATCTCCCTGCGCTATTCTCGCAGGACTTTGGCGGATACCTCGCTGGGAAGTTTGTCGCTGATATTAAAGGCAACTGGATTCCTGATCAGATGAAAGGCGTCTGTGTTTGGCAGCAGGTTCCTTAAATCCGTGGCAGCATCATCAAAAATGGGGCACTCGTAGACCACGTGGTCCGGTGTACCTACCCCACACCACAGTCACACAAGGGAGTCGCCCTTTTCCCGAAACGGCATAGATATGCCGCATACGGACCATGTCCCGTGAGGAAGTGCAGCAGTCCCTTACCAGGTTGAAAGTGTTTTATTCGTAGACATTCCTGGATGTTTGGAAGTAACTGGTAAGTTCTTCTGCCTATCTCATCCCTATCCCAGAACTCTTGCCATAATTCCTCTCCCCTTCTTCTAATCGATGGTTTATCCACTACTCACATCCCTCAGTTTTTCAATCTGTCCCCTTTTTGCCCAATACCATGCAGCCTGCTCCTTGATTTTTACATCTAGGGGGCACAATCCCATGAGAATCAACAGTGCTCCCCTGGGGATGTACGGTAGGCTCCAATCGAATGCAACAGCATGTTGCACTGCACTCTCCTCATGGCTATAGCAGGAACGACCCTCGTGAGCCTGTGACCCCAGACACCGGACCTGTAGCCCACGATGGAAGTGAAGATTGTGTTATGATCCAATTTGATGAGGTTTGGGGGAAGATGGAATCGCCTATGCCCAATCATGATGAGATTATTTAGGACCTCTAACGACCTGTGTGTTACTACTATATGCCAGGCAAAGCTCCATTTCTCATCCAGAATAACTCCCAGGTATTGTGCCTCTCAACGGCGTATTACTGGTGTGCCCTCAATCCTAATGGTTGGATTTCTCGCCAGTTGGCCTTTTAAGAGCAAATAGGTTGACTTATTTGGTGCAACTTTAAGTTTGGTCCTATGGCACCATTGCGAAAATATGGTCATAGTTCTTTCTAGTTTAGGTTCAAGTTCCTGTTGGCTACGGCCGCCAACCCACAGGAGGAGGTCATCAGCATAGGCTATCATCTCTAGCACATCCACACTGTTCTCCAAGTTGTCAAGATGAGGCTCCATATTAATATCCCAAAAGAGTGGCCCCAGTACAGAACCCTGTGGACACCCCTTCGTTATCTTCTTGCTAACTCTCCCGCTAGTGGATGATAGCCAGACCTCCCTGTCCTTACAATAGCTCCTAAGACATCCAAATAACGGCTTTGGACACTCGGTTCTCAGGCAAGTGGGAGAAGAGTGATAGGCACCACTGATGTCTACCATGATGCCAACTACATACTTATGTGTGGACGAGCCGCAGACCTCAGCCATCATGGCGATTGTGTCAGATGCAGAACGCCCTGGCCAGAAGTCGAATTGCCTACTGCTCCTCCCACAGAGCACTCGGTGTGCCATCAGCCTGTCAGTCAGCAACCGCTCCAACAATTTCCCAAGCAGATCCAACAGACATATCGGTCTGTAGGACCTGATTTCTTTAGGATCTCTATCCTGCCCTTTTTTGATAATTACTACGTTGGCCTGTTTCCAGATGGTGCGAAACGTTTTGAGGCTCAGGGTCTCATTGTAAATTCTTTCTAGAGGTGTTGCCAGTTGAGGAGTGAGGTATTGCATCACCTCCACTATGCTGCTATCTGGTCCTGGGGATTTATTTCTTTTGTGATTTAATATGCGTCGCCACCTCGTTCTCTGAGAATGGGTACACTACATTATTATTTTGATATTCTTCTGGAAGAGCCCGCCTAATTAGGCCTTGTTCTTCAGTGTCCTCCTCTTCCTTGTCGTCCAGAAGCACGGACCATGGGAGGACCTTGGCAGCTTCCTACCATGACCCCGTCATCCGATTCCCATCTCTGACAGTTGAAAGTACCAATGGCGACCGTATCTTTTCTCTAACTATTTTGTAGGGTATGCCCCAGGGCACTATAGCCAGTTGGCTTTGGACATATTTTTCCCAACTTTGGAGTCTGACGTTTGAGTTCCCTTTGGAATTCTTCCTTATCGTAATTTTGCAGCCATCGCTGTTTCTCTTCCCAGACGACACTTCACTGGTAATACCTCCTCGCCCTCCTGACAGACTGACACATCTGCCCTAGCTCAGCGGACCATGGCGACGGAGAGGCCATCATGGCCCTCCTCCTGGTTGGTACTGCTGCCTTCACTGCTCTAGTAATCACTCCATCTACCTCTTCAGCGTGCTTATCGACGTCTTCATCACCATCTGGCCATGTCAGGATGACAAACTCTCTTGCTAGGCGCTCCCAGTTAGTTTTGTTGTAGTTGATCTGAACTTCCCACCCTATGTCCCAGTGACACTTTCTATCAGTAAGCACGAGGGTGATTAAATTATGATCACTGGTTGTGACTTGGTCTCTTACCATCCAATTTTGCAGGTGGCCGGCAATATTAGGTGACACTAACGTTATGTCAATGTTTGTGCCTTCGCCTCCCCCGCCAGTATAAGTGGGGGGATTTCCAACCCTGTTGGCAACAAGGTACTGCAGAGACATGGTCGTTTCCTCCATTTTCTCCCCTCTTCCATCCTGAGTGCCACTGTGCCACAGGGAGGATTTCGCATTTACGTCCGCCACCATCACTATCCTTCGATCTCGCAGCGCCATGGTTATTTGTACTACATGGTCGAGGTACACTTCTATTTCATCACCATACTGGAAGTACATGTTTAGCAGGTGTGTAACTCCCACGGGTGTCTGGAATTCGACAACAGTACAGTGTACGTCTGAGAGATGCGCAAGCACTGTGGCTTAAGGCTTTGTTGTTACTGTGATGGTGGCCTTAGGATCATTGCCGGAGCATACTATTTACCTCTTCGCCGCAGCGATAGCTGTATTTCCCGCAAGAGAGTATGGCTCCTGTAGACAGAGTACATCAAGACTCATCTCCTCCACCACCCTTCGGAGCTACTGCATGACCAGTCTACTGTTGTATGCGTATAGTTGTCCTAGCTGTATCGTGGCAGTCATGTAAAATACGTATGAACGTATGAATCTGGGAAGGTCTTAACTCCAGTCATATGCTATCCTACCGTTAGCTAAGACAGCCTGATTACATATTTCATCAAGGTCAAATTTCCCGTTCCTTCTTTGAAATACCTTTTTGACAAGGTCACGCAGGGCACCAAAGTCAGTGGGGAGATTCATGGTCTTTAACTGTATCCTATCAACAGTCTCCGTGGCCGAGAGGGTGACCCTACGTCTGTACTGATGCCCTACCCTCACAATGTGCCTTAGTGCTGTGGTCAGGACAGCTGGCTCCTCCAGACAGGATAATTGCAAAGCGTATTCTAAATTGTGGTAAATTCTTATGGGATCAACCTCCAGGCGTTTGACCAAAGGTTGATCTGAGATAGCTGTGGCATTCGTGCTGCTAACTGCATTCACTTGTACTGGTTCATCAGATGTGGAGCTACTTTTTACAGATGTTAGTTGCCCATCACAGCAGGACACCTAGCTTGCAGTATCCGATCTTCTGGCAGTCTCAGGTTCTGGGGGGAGGGAGAGGGGGCGGCCTTCTGTTCCCAAGGACCTGTCTGGATGCACACATCCACCATTCCTTTTCTCCACGTTTTGCCTTCTGCGAGAAAGGTTAGAAATTTCCAGAATGAGATTTTCACTCTGCAGCAGAGTGTGCACTGATATGAAACTTCGTGGCAGATTAAAACTGTGTGCCCGACTGAGACTCGAACTCGGGACCTTTGCCTTTTGCGGGCAAGTGCTCTACCATCTGAGCTACTGAAGCACGACTCACGCCCGGTCCTCACAGTTTTACTTCTGCCAGTATCTCGTCTCCCACCTTCCAAACTTTGCAGAAGCTCTTCTGCGAACCTTGCAGAACTGCAAGGCAGTAGAGGTAGTAGAGGTGGCAGTCGGATGACTTAGGTTAGTACAAGTGACCCATCTTACTGCAATTGTCTTAGGTTGATAGCGAAACCCCAAGTGACTATCTTCCCACCAAAATCAAACTTGGCACTATCTTGTAGGAGGAAGTGGTGGTCGGTTGACTTAGCCCAAGTGAGATGTCTTCAAGCCATTTTCATTGTTCAATAGAGATAACAGGGGCTTGGTACATTATCCTGTTGGAATTCAAACTTGGCGCCAGTTTTTAGGAGGAAGTGGCGGTAGATTAGTGTAGGTAGCCCAAGTGAGATATTTTCCCTCCATTTTCTTCGCTCAGTAGATATAGCAGAAGTATGGTACATTATACTGTTGGAATGTGAACTTCGCACCATTTTTCTGGGGGGGGGGGGAGGGGGGGGCACTTTCCCGTCAAAATTTAAACTTCCCGCCATCTTGAATGACGTCATGGGCGCCATCTCGGACGATTTCACGCACTGTTGCCAAGTCTACACGACGCCATCTTGGATGATGTCATTGTCGCCATATTGGATACATCTGGGAACAAAGCAGATTGACCTGATAATGGCATTGTCCCAATGCTGTTAGGTACTCAGGCAGTGAATCGGATAAGGTTATGGTTGTGGATGGGGCTGTAAAGAGTTATTATGAGTTGCACAATCCAACACACAACTTTATTTTTCTAAGAACCACTCATTTACACATTGCTTTAAAAAATCACAACTAAACAATATGGCTGAAGGCCTAGTTAAAGAACTTGAGATGTTTTCTGGGCTGAAGGCCAAAAACTGCACCAAAAATAACAACAGTTGGAGGCCTGGCTTAGAAATCAAAAGCTATTAAAAATAGGTAATTTTTTTTAAAAAAAAAGAAACATGCAATTGAAAACAATTAGCGGCTGAAGGCCTTCACTAAATGTCTGAAGGACAACTATAATTAAAACACATTAATAAACAACTTTGCCAACCAAGAAATTAATGTTAAACATGCAACAGGACAGCCAAAAGCCTAATTAACGAAATATTAACTTATTTCACTGCTGAAGGCCACGAACAAATTTGAAACAACGGCTGAAGGCATGAACAACAAGACAGACAAACAATTTAAAATAAACCTCTTCCTTCTTATTAAAAATTTTCCATTAAAGAGTACACATGGCTGAAGGCCTTATTAAAAGATTTCATGTATATCCTTGGCTGAAGGCCACAGACAACAACTGATGGGTTATGGCCTGGATTACAAACAATTTCAGATAGACCCAATCTTAAGGAAAAAAACATTTTTTTCTTTTTTAAAATAACCTCAATCTTCAAAATGTTAATTTAACACAGCTGAAGGGCTTTATGTAAAATTTAAAAGAATTGAATTAATACACGGCCGAAGGTCTTGCACAATACTTCATATTAAAATGAAAATCACAATCTACAACAAACAGAACAAGTGGTGCTCAGAAGTGTTCGAAGGGTTGGCCTGAGAAGGTAGCTCAAACATAAGGTGAGGTGAGACAGGCATCTCAAACTAGGGACAGCCCAAGGACCGTCTAACAATTTAACCAATTCCCTTCCGTACGACCAACAGCACAACGATGGAAAATATAGGCCAAGGACGAGGGTACAAACAGCACTACGTCTCCAGAAGTTGGCGTCTAAAAACAGCCAAGGGAACAATAACCACTCTAAGCAAAATATGAGCCAAACAACGTAAAAGGCTGTCGAAGTACACACTGTGCCAGACAGCATCAACACGACGAGGAAAGGCAGACTGCCGGAAAACTACACTAACGACCAGGGCAGGTAACTGCGACGTTAACGGCCACAGGGCAGAAAATACCGCTGGTGCCCTTCACTGGCAAATAACAGTCAATTTAATAACTAATCACAATATAGGAAGACGGCTGCAAGATTTCACCGACTCCAACACATCATACTTTGGTGCTAGCCCGAAAGGCCCAGGGAGCAACAACCCACAAATGAACGAAGAGATGTCACAATAGTTGAGATTTCATAACAGGTTTAGTGCTCACTCATCTTCAGCGTCTAGGTTCGGTGGGCAACGAACTCTGTCGCTCTCACAGCTAGCGCCTCACAATCCGACAGTGCGTGCTCGCTGCCAGCGGTCCCGGCCTGCCCTCGAGCCATGGAGACTTCCCCGCTGCTCCGTCCCAACTGGCTGACCACCACACACAAACTGGCTCGTCACAATACGCCAATCACTACTCTTGGTGAACTGTGGTATCGTGTTGAAGCTGCATGGGCAGCTGTACCTGTACACGCCATCAATGCCCAGGAGTATCAAGGCCGTCATTACGGCCAGAGGTGGTTGTTCTGGGTACTGATTTCTCAGGATCTATGCATCCAAATTGCATGAAAATGTAATCATATGTCAGTTCAGGTATAATATATTTGCCCAATGAATACTCGTTTATCATCTGCATTTCTTCTTGGCGTAGCAATTTTAATGGCCAGTAGTGTATATATGAAGATGGTATCTGTTCTTTCGGACATGTTCGAAAGATTAGATACTATCGGTGACCATGCAGCTCGTTAGAATGAAATTACAATCAAACGAATACCGCTAGCTGCATACAGGCATTGATATAAACCAACGGGGACAGTTGAAAATGTGTGCTCCGACCGGTACCCGAACCCGGGATCTCCTCCTTACATCGCAGATACTCTATCTACCTGAGCCACTGAGGACACAGAGGATAGTGTGACTGAGGGACTTATCTCTTGCACGCCCCCGTGAGAATTACATTCTCAGCTTATTGTCCTGCACTATATTCATAGTGCCCCTGCCCGTTATACTCATTACTCGCGCCTTTTTGCCGATTCCCGTAAGAGTTCGGGCACTGTTTGTGCGTCCGCACAGAAAGAGGATGGTCAGATGGCTATGAATATAGTGTAGGAAAATAAGTTGAGAATGTAGGTCTCACGGGAGGCCTGCCAGAGATTATTCCCTGCAGTCACACTATCCTCTGTGTTCTCAGTGGCTCAGATGGATAGAGCGTCTGCCATTTAAGCAGGATATCCCGGGTAGGGTCCCGGTCGGAGCACACATTTTCAACTGTTCCCATTGATTTATATCAACGGCTGTATGCAGCTAGGGCTATTCATTTCAGTGTAATTTTTACAGTGACACGCTACATTTTTGTTAATTCGGTCATGCAAGGGTTGGCTTATTGCCTGTTGGCTTTCCTCTCGAGATCTTTGACCTACGTTTGTTTAATAATTTGCGCTACTTTCTCCAGCACAAGTGGCTGGTACTGTCAAAGACTCACCCTCTGTGCATGATGGAAATGCATAAACATTTATTTATATACGTTAGTTAGTTCCTACATTCATCAAGAAGTAATGGAAACGAAGGAGATATTTGAGAATTAAAGTTCAAAGAAATTATTTAAAAACTTCGACATTTGCCGAAGACGCTGTAATTCTGTCAGATACTGCAAAGGAATTGGAAGAGCATTTGAACAGAATGGCCAGCGGTTTGAAAGGATGATTTAATATTAACATCAACAAACGCAAAAGAAGGATAGTGGAATGTAATCAAATCACGCGATGTGAAGAAATTAGATTAGGAAAGGGTACACTAAAAGTGGTGTACCAAGAGAAGCATTTCTGAAGACGAGAAATTCGTTAACATCTGATAGAAATTTAAGTGTACAGCTTCATACACTGCCCTGCTCCCAGCCCTGATGCCTAAAATCTCTTCTGTTTTCTCTATGTTCCCTTTTTTGGCCCAGTACCATGCGGCTTGTTCATGAATTTTGACGTCCAGGGGGCAGAGCCCCATTATGACTAACAGGGCTCCTCCCGGCGTTGTCCTGTATGCCCCCACTGATCCTACTATCATATTCCTCTGGACTCTCTCACTGTCATGGTGGGCACCACCCTCGTGAGTCTGTATGCCCAGACTCGCGAGCCGTAACCCACCACTGATGTAAGTATGCTATTGTGGTATAATTTAATGATATGTGGTGGGAGATGAAACCTTTTATGTCCAATGGAGATGAGGTTAATGAGTACTTGAAGGACTCTCTGGGTTACGGTGTCAATGTGCTTCCCAAAGAACCACCTTTCATCAATGATGATTCCAAGGTAGCGAGTCTCTCTTCGCCGGAGAACTGGTGTGCCCTCAATTCTCATTGTCGGGTTTTGAATTAACTGTCCTTTCGAAAGAAGGTAGGTAGACTTGCCTGGTGAAATTTTCATCTTCGTACTTTAGCACCAAAGTTGCAATATCTCTATAGTGCTTTCTATCTTGGGCTCCATATCCACTCGGCTACAGCCGCCGGTCAGTAGGAGGAGGTCATCTGCGTAGACTATCACCTCTATCACTACATCGCTTTGCTGTAATTTGTCCAGTAATGGCTCCATGTGGTGTCCTAAACCAGGGAACCCAGGATGGAGCCCTGGGGACATCCTTTAGTAATAGATTTTCCCACTCTTCGGCTAGGGGATGATAGCCATATGCCGATCCTTGCAATAGCTCCTCAGACACCCATATAGTGGCCCTGGACACTCTTTTTCCCGTAAACAGGAGAAGAGTGAATGCCACCGCAGGTTGTCAAAGGCGCCACCATGATGCCGACAACGTACTTGTACAGGATAGAGCCACAGACCTTGGCCGCTAGGGCGATTGCATCAGATGCCGACTGCCCAGGCCTGAAGCAGAACTGCCTGCTGCTCATCCCGTACAGCACTCGGTGTGCAGCCAGTAGTCTTTCTAAGATCTTTCCAAGCAGGTCGAGCAAGCAGACTGGTCTGTAGGATTTCGTTTCTGCTGGGTCATTATCGGGTCCCTTCTTGATAATTACCACATTAGCAGTTTCCCAAATCCGTGGGAACTTTCTCTGCCTAAGGCATTCATTAAAGAGGTGAGTTAGTGGCGCAACTATCTGGGGTGGCCAGGAATCGCACCACCTCCGCCACAATGCCGTCCAGCCCGGGAGCTTTCCCTCTCTTTAGACATCTTATATGGGCAGCCACCTCTTCTTCAGAAAAGGGGTAGTCTGCCGTTGCATTGTCGTATTCATTATTGTCGTCATTACGCAGCTGTTGTTGTTCAACGGTTTCCCCATCCACAGTATCATCAGGCAGCAAGGACTGGAGAAGGACCTCAACAGTCTCCTGGAAGACTCCATCATCCCGCCCCCGTGCCTGACGGTCAAAAGCTCCATGAGAAAGCGGATTTTCTCTCGGACTAACTTGTAGAGTA
Organism: Schistocerca serialis cubense; assembly: GCF_023864345.2. Lineage (NCBI taxonomy): Eukaryota > Metazoa > Arthropoda > Insecta > Orthoptera > Acrididae > Schistocerca > Schistocerca serialis. The sequence goes on along the minus strand of NC_064646.1, from coordinate 465,425,823 downwards.
CAACCCATGCGTCCAAGGCCAGTTGATTTAAGACAAAGTGTTCCCAACTCCTGGATCTCACTTCGCGCAGTTCTTTTTGAAATCTGTCTTTAGCTTCCTGGTACAGCTGCAACCACCTTTGTCTTTCCAGCCAGACGGCACTGCGCTGGTAGTGCCTCCTGAGCCTTCTGACAGACCGGCGCATATCATCCAGTTCGGCTGACCATGGTGACGAAGAGCCGCCATGCCCTTCCTCCTAGTAGGTACAGCAGCCTTCACTGCTCAAGTTATCACGCTCACCAGTTCCTCACCTCTTTTGTCCACGTCAGTGTCCTGGTGTCTGTCACCTTCTGGCAATGCAGGAATGTCGCACTCCGTTACTAGTCGTTCCCAGTCGGCTGTTTTGTAATTATATTGCAACCTCCCACCTCATGGCCCAGCGGCTCTCTCTGTCTCCTATGGTAAAGGTTATGAGATTGTGGACACTAATGGTGGCGTTCTCTTCTACCTTCCATTGTTGAATGAGGTTGACTGCATTGGGTGTGACCAAGGTCACATCAATGTTTGTTCCTAGACCACCTCCCGCCACATAGGTCGGAGGGTTGCCTGGCTTGTTGACCACCACTAGTTGCAAAGACATAATGACCTCTTCTGCCTTCTCTCCATTCGGGTCCCTGATGCCGCTGTGCCATAGGGGGGATTTAGCATTAATATTGGCAGTTATTATTACTCTTCGCCCCTGCAACGCCGTGATCACTGTAGTCAGATTCCCAGATGTCTCGATATCGTCCCCATACTGGAAGTACATGTTGATAAATATGATCACTCCTGCTGGAGGATTTGTTTGTTATCACGATTGCCGCTCTTGGGTCCTCTCCTCTGCTTACAACTTACCAAGTCGCAGCTGTGAAAGCTATTTAACCAGCTTGGGAGTATGGCAGTCTTCTGTTGTGAGCGTTGAGTTGGCCAATGGTAAATTTAGTCATTTATGGAAAGTACGTATGAATTCTGTCATTTGGCCAGGTCTTTCTTCAGTCGAAAGTAATACGTCCATTTGCCATAACTGCTTGTTCATAGACGTCGTCAAGGTCGAATTTTTCTCCTCGTCTTTCAAAGGCTTTCTTGAGTAGGTGTCACTGGGCTCCGAAGTCAGTGGGGAGATTCACTGACTTAAGCTGTAACCTGTCTACAGCCTCCACTACCAAGGTGACTTTCCTACCGTTTTCGTGTCCCACTCGGACCACGTGTCTTAAGGCAATGGTCAGGGTAGTCGGCTGCTCTAATTTCGCCAATTGCATCGTGAATTCAATATTGGGATATACTCTGACTGGGTCAACTGGTGGCCAGCTGACAACAGGAGTATCTGGTGCGGTGAGTTTTTCGCTAGGGCTAGTTACTATGTTTTCTTGAACTGGTTTCTGCTGAGCTTTGTTCTTCTCTGTCTTTGGGATTGCCACCAGCGTAGCCTCTACTACAGGATGCCATTGCCGTTGATCTTTAGTCGGCCTCATCTCCCAGCTTGGGGAAAAGGGAGTTGCAGCTGTGAAAGGGAGCTCAGTTTCAGTCCCCCTATCCGTTGTGAGAGAGTCAGTCTGAGTGCTCACATCAGTGGTTTCAATTTTGGTGGCGCCAGAAAGCGATCTCAAGAATTATTTCATAGCACTTGCCCTGATGGCATCCCTCCTCCTTTTGCTCGGGGATTTTCTCTTAGGCATCCTGTTAGCCTTAGCACTGTCAACCATAATCCGTTCTTGATATCAGTCTCTGTTCTAACAACCTGTAAGTAGGGCAGTTGCGTCCAGTGGCTCCACAAGGTCTCTTACCCCATCTTTTGCAAGGGATGCAGCCTGCTTCAGCCTTCTAATCTTTTCTGACATGACTGTCCTCACCACATTTCAAGCAGACCGACCCCCTGGTACAGTGCCTCAGAACGTGGTCAAGGTCTCCACAATTGTGGCAACATGGCACCACAAGATAGTCTCTGGTGTTAACCGCGTGGAATCAAATATATAGTTTGCCCATTGCAGTAATTCTCTTCCACATTTAAGCGGAGACCTGGGCAATGTGATGGACCACATCACAGTCCCGAGGCTGCGTTTTGAATCTCAACTTGAAGCTGTCTTTGAATTCTTCATCTTTTAAGTCCTCAAAGTTCTGAGCCCTTATAGTTTCACATAATTCCTCATTAGTCATAATAGTTGGCACATCATATAAGATTACTAAGGGTTTTTCTTGGTGGCTCACATTTGACCACCGAGTTTAACGGTATTGTTTAGTAGTTTTTCTTTATCCTCTTCCAAAGCAACCTCAACAATTACTGAGTTTCTACTGGGTTTTATTTTATTTATTTTAATTTTGTCTTTAAGTGGGTTAATTGTAGTCGTTAGCAATTCCTGAATCTTTCTAACACTAGTGTCTTGCCCAGGCAAGGTCCTAAGAAAGACAATTGTGTCTGGCCATTTTGTTCCACGTGCGATGGTATCTCTTGTAGTTTACGGTTTGGGTGGCGCTTATGCGACCACTCCCGCCCAGGTCTTACTTGGTTGCTTCCTCAGCCTCTCATTTTCTTTCTCTAATTCTTCCACATGGCCCTCGAGCTTGGCATTGGCGATGGCCCATGCCGCCAGCTCGTTCTTGATAATTGGTAGTGCTGCTTGACTGATTTTGCCATTCTTTATATTCTGCTCCAAGAGCAGTGTGATTCTGACATGTCAGTGTAAGACAGTCTCATCAGCTGCCTGTCCCAGCTCGTCCTGTGGAGTGGGTTCAGGCATCAAAGAAGCCTGTGAAGGCGCACTCAAATCACTCGTTTCGGATGTAGCCATTTGTAGCACAAGTGATATAATTGTGGGAGCCCGTTTCTTGCCCCGGACCAGCTCCTCTGGCATGGGGGTGGGGGACTACTGCAGCTCGCCCACCAACCTCGCCAGGACAAGGTCACTTCCGAGCTGCCGGGTTCAACGCGCCGTTGGCAGCGCACTGGTCGTCCTCGGTGGCCCCGTCATCGACGATTTCACCCGATGCTCCTCGGCAACTGTACCCTGCACTCTGGAGAGGTGGATTTTCCACCTCTCAGCCAAGGACCCACTCCTACTCAGATGGTGGGCCGGTCCCCCAGTCGTTCAGCGGTCTGGACCCATCTAACCTGGCCCAGGCGATGTCACCACCTCCTGGGTTTGGCAGCACACGCCCCGGATACCCAGGGGCGCGGCGAAGCACACTTGCCGACTCGCGCCGCGATCCCACGCCGGCATGCAGAGCACCAGCTGGTCTGTGCCCTGAGAACGGAAGGGACTGATGTTCGGTCCCTCGACAGAGCTCCCCCTGTGCCACGCACCCTTCGCTTTCGCATCGGGTTGGGTCGCAGCTCTCCCTTTTGTCGCAAGGCAGCATTCGGGCGAACCCGAGAGATGTCGAGCTTAACGTCTGGCACCACGGGAAGGTGGAAAGAGCCACTTGGGAAGGAGAGGCTATGAGAGACGCGTCAGTTCCCCTTGTGAGGACTGCCGCAGCACGTCCGACTAGAAGCGATACGCCCCAGTGCGAGCCTCCGTGCCTTACGGCGCGCCGGAAACGGACAGGGCCGCACCGAACGCGCCGTCAGGCGATCGATCTCACGCCAGCCCATTAGTTTTTTTTTTTTTTTTTTTTAAAAAAAAAATTCTTTATTCAATACATTACATTATACATGATAACCCACTACCTAACTACATTAGTGGGTCCTAGTATGATACAAATTAGATGCAGCAATGTTATTCTACACTTCAGGTAATATTATTATTATTATTTCTATTATTTACTCTAATTTTTTACCGCTATAGGGCTCTAAGCATTAATCTACGGGGAACTACATGCTACCTGCAGCGTTACAAGTTGTGCCAGAGCTACTATAAACCTACTAGTTGTTAGCCAGGCCCACTGAGCTAATCCCAGTGGGCGTGCCCCTGGCACTGGGCTGGCTCTTGACTTGGTGTCGCTGCAGAGTATTCTAAGGTGTTATCCTATCTTCTACTTCTAACTTAATTTAACTAAGTGTCAAAATCGGTGTGCGTCATAGTCCGGTATTTATGTACACCCCTCCCTCCTAGTCCAGGGCAAGGCGGATTCCAGCCGTGAGGCGGCTGGCCAGTCCTTGCCCGGCGGTACAGTAAGGGTGCACTAGTCAACGTCGGTGTGAGTTTTGTCTTTAATGGTGGTGGTTGTCCCTTAAAAAGTTCTTAAGTATCTTTTTGGATATTTCATCTGTAAGTTTGTTTAAGATGTCAAAGGTGATTTCACGCCTTAACAAGTGGTACGTGTCGTTATTTGGTAGCTGTTGTCTTAGCTCTTGGGCTACATCATCGAAGAGGTGGCACTCATACACCACATGTTCTGGGGTGCCCTGCACTGCGCCACAGTCACACGCTGGTGTAGCCTGCTTCCCAAACCTACATAGGTATGTTGGATATGGTCCATGTCCAGTAAGAAAGTGCAGCATTCCTCTCGTTGGCGTAAAAAATGTGAGTTTTATTCTTTCTTCTATGTCCGGTAGCAGCTCATAGGTTCTACGACCTGTATCTTCATTATTCCACTGATCTTGCCATAGTTCTAACCCTCTCTTTTTAATGGTGTACTTGTCCCCTGCATAAACCCCAAGTATTTCCCTGATTTTGTCCCTGTTCTCCTTTTGTACCCAGTACCAGGGTATATCTAATGGACAGATTCCCATTAACACTAACAGTGCTCCCCCCGGTGTTGTCCTATAGGCCCCTGCTGAACGTAGAAGCATATTCCGCTGCACTCTTCTTACGGCCATGGCAGGCATGACCCTCGTGAGTCTGTGTGCCCAGACTCCTGATCCATATCCTATTATTGAGGTCAGGATGCTGTTGTGATATAACTTAATTAAATTTGGTGGGAGGTGAAACCGCTTGTGACCAATTCCGATGAGATTGTTTAATAGAACCAATGATTTTTGTGATACGGTGTCAATATGTGATGCAAAGCTCCACCTCTCATCGATGATTACACCCAGGTATCGGGCCTCGCGGCGCCGAAGAACTGGTATACCATTAATTCTAACCGTCGGGTTCCTGACCAATTGGCCTTTGAGAAGTAGGTATGTGGACTTATTGGGTGCTATCGTCATTTTGCTTCTGTGGCACCATGATGTAAGAACAGTTAGGGCTCTTTCCACTTTCGGCTCTAATTCCTCGCGGCTTCGGCCGCCGACCAGCAGGAGGAGGTCGTCAGCGTATGCTATGACCTCTAGCACATCGTCACAGTTCTTGAGATCTTCAAGTAAAGGCTCCATGTTGATGTCCCAAAAGAGAGGTCCCAGGACAGAGCCCTGAGGACATCCTTTGGTGACAATCTTCCTGACTATGCCGCTAGGGGCCGATAGCCAGACCTCCCTGTCTGCACAATAGCTCCTCAGACACCCATATAGCGGCCCTGGACAGTTCTTCTCCCGCAAGCAGGAAAAGAGTGAGGGCCACCACAGGTTGTCGAAGGCGCCACTGATGTCTACCATGATGCCGACGACATACTTGTGCGGGGTGGAGCCACAGACCTCGGCAGCCAGGGCGATTGCGTCAGACGCAGAACACCCAGACCGAAAGCCGAATTGTCTGTCACTCATCCCGCACAGCATGCGGTGTGCTGTCAGTCTGTTCGCTAGTAGCCTCTCAAAAAGTTTGCCCAGTACGTCCAACAAGCAGATAGGTCTATAAGATTTAATTTCTGTGGGATCTTTGTCTGGACTCTTTTTAATGATAATTACATTGGCTTTTCTCCATATTTCTGGGAATTTCCCGAGTTTCAAGCACTCGTTATACAACTTAGTGAGAGGAGCTACGAGCTGGGGGGCAAGGAATTGCACCACTTCCGCAGTAATGCCGTCCGGGCCAGGAGCTTTCCCTCTTTCGAGGGCCTTGATCTGGGCAGCGACCTCCTCCTCAGAGAAGGGGTAGACTCTGATGTTATTGTTATAGTCCCTTTGATTTTCTCTCCTTATCCTTTTTTGTTCTTCAGTCTCATTTTCCTCCACGTCGTCAGGCAACAGAACCCGGAGGAGGGCCTCAGCAGTTTCCTGCCAAGTGCCCGTCATCCGGTCCCCGTCCCTGACGGTGGATAGCACCATTGGTGATCTTATCTTTTCTCGTACTAATTTATATGGGACTCCCCATGGGTCTATAGCCAATTGGCTTTTTACATAACTTTCCCAGCTTCTGAGTCTGACTGCCCTTAACTCCTGTTGGAATTGTTCTTTACTTTCACGATAGATCTGAAGCCATCTTCGTTTTTCCCTCCAGACGACACTCCGCTGGTAGTACCTCCTTGCCCTCCTCACAGCCTGGCGCATCTGTCCCAGTTCGACCGACCATGGTGTGGGGGTGGCCGCTACGGCTCTCCTCCTGGTTGGTACGGCTGCCCGCACCGCTGTGGTGATCGCCTGCACCAGTCCTTCGGCGCATTCTTCCACGTTTCCGTCACCCTCCAGCAATGTCGGAATGTTGCACTCCTCCGCGAGACGGTCCCAGTTAGCCTTGTTGTAATTAAGCTGCAGCTCCCACCCCATGTCCCAGTGGCACTCCCTTTCCCCAATGGTAAATGTTATTAAATTATGATCACTGGTGGTTGCTTTGTCCCACACTTTCCATTTGTCGACCTTTGTGGCCAGGTTTGGTGTTATTAGAGTGACGTCAATATTTGTACCTTCTCCCCCTCCGCCAGTATACGTGGGGGGGTTCCCTTGTTGGTTGGCAACCACCAGTTGTAATGCCATGATTGTTTCCTCGGCTTTTAGCCCCCGATCATCGTGCGTGCCACTGAACCATAGGAGGGACTTTGCATTTATGTCCGCCGTCACAATCAATCTTCGTCCCTGCAATGCCGTGTCGACTTGTGTAAGTATTTCTAGAAATTCCTCTATTCCTCTTCCATATTGGAAGTATATATTACAGATGTAAATCACTCCCGCGGGTGTTTGAAGTTCCACGACATTGCAGTGTTCGCCAGAGAATTGTGCAAGGACTGTAGCTCTAAATGATTTGTTGATAATTATAATTGCAGCCTTTGGCTCTACGTTAGAATGTATAATTTGCCAGTTGGCAGCCATGAATGGGATCCGCCCCGCTTGGGAGTACGGTTCCTGTAAGCAGAGTACATCTAGACTCCTCTCTTCCACCACCCTCCGGAGTTCCTGCAGGACCAGTTTGCTATTATGGGTGTTTATCTGACCTACATTTAGTTGGCTCACGTGGGAAGTATGTATGGATGTGTGATTCTGGCCATAATTTTGTCCAGTCGTGGGCTACTCTGCCATTGGTTATCACTGATTGACAATATAGATCATCCATGTCGAATTTTTCGTTTCTTCTTTCGAAGACCTTTTTAACTAGATCTCGCAGGGCTCCGAAGTCGGTGGGGAGATTCATTGTTTGCGGATGGTAGTCAGTTGTCATGTGATGAGTAATGTTGCACCGACGGTTAATCTCTGTCACAAGATTCGATTGAAAAACTTTCCCGCGATTGGTAAATAACGATCTTGGGGCACCGTGTTTTAATACAGTGCCTTCCCCGATTAATTTGGCTACCTCGGACGTTTCGGCTGTTTTCATGGCTTTTGTAATGGCATAGCGTGTCAGATAATCAGTGCAAACAATAATCCATCTATTGCCACTGGAAGACGTTGGACATCGTCCGAGGAGGTCTCCCCTGGCACTCTCGACAGTGTGACACATTGTGACAGACACCTCCAAATAAACCTAGCCAAAAAATCTCTTGCGGATTCTATCGTATATCTTAATAAATCGTAAATGTCCGGCATCAGGTGCGTCATGGAATTTCTGTAGAACATCTAAGCGCATGTGTTTAGGAATCACTGGTAGCCACATCTTTCTTGTAAAGGAATCCATTAACTACCTAAATTTCCCTTTCACATCCTCTGACCGATTTAAAGCAAGCATAATTTCAGATATCTTTGCGTCCTTATTCTGCTCAGTAGAGAGATCCTGGATTGCAGTAAGACAGTCACTATCTTCATCAAAGTCTTGATGGTCTTGCACAGGGTTTCTTGAGAGACAGTCGGCATCTTGCTGTTTTCTTCCACTATGGTAATGTCATGCTCTTGAAGACGTAGTGCCCACCTGGCGAGTTATCCTGTTGGATCCTTGACTTCTCAACCAACAAAGTGAATGATGGTCTGTAACAACTTTGAATGGCCTACCATAGAGATACTGTCGAAATTTGCACATGTCCCAGATCACAGTAAGACATTCCCTTTCTGTAGTTGAGTAGTTTCTCTCGGCTTGAGTAAATTCCTAGAAACATAGGCTATAACCTTCTCTTTTCCATCCGAAATTTGCACCAGAACAGCACCGATCCCATACCTGCTGGCATCTGTGTGTAGTTCTGTAGGTGCTATCTCATCACACAGACCAAGTACAGGGTCAGTTGTCAGAGCTTTGCGCAGTACATCGAAAGAATCTTGTTGAGCACCACCCCAGACAAATTTAGCATCAGCTTTTATCAACTCATGGAGTGGCCTGGCTTTGGTACAAAAGTCTTTGATAAAGCGACGGTAATAAGAACATAATCTGAGGAAGCTTCTCCCATCTCTGATGTCCCGGTCGTACACAGTAGAAACATGCTGGTTGGCTATCCTGTGTCTTTCAGACGTCAGTCTTCCTTGGTGCCGAAACAGGTTCTGCATTGTAGGAACGTAACTCCGTCTGGTTCTCGGCTTTTTCACCGTTTTATAAGGAAATGAATGACGAGATATTGGGTTCAATGTCTGTTCCACTTCCTCCCTTATGACTTCTTGAAGTGTCTCGGTTTTTTGCTCGCCGTGCAATCCAAGAGCTTTTTCAACTTCCATCCCCCTCGTTTTTTTCTTTATTGGATTTTTTTAATTGGATTTCGCCCCCTCCCCCGCCCATGAACCATGGACCTTGCCGTTGGTGGGGAGGCTTGCGTGCCTCAGCGATACAGATAGACGTACCGTAGATGCAACCACAACGGAGGGGCATTTGTTGAGAGGCCAGACAGATGTGTAGTTCCTGAAGAGGGACAGCAGCCTTTTCAGTAGTTGCAAGGGCAACAGCCTCGATGATTGACTGATCTCGCCTTGTAACACTAACCAAAACGGCCTTTCTGCGCTGGTACTGCGAACGGCTGAAAGCAAGGGGAAACTATAGCCGTAATTTTTCCCGAGGGCATGCAGCTTTACTGTATGGTTAAATGATGATGGCGTCCTCTTAGGTAAAATATTCCGGAGGTAAAATAGCCCCCATTCGGATCTCCGGGCGGGGACTACTCACGAGGGCGTTGTTATCAGAAGAAAGAAAACTGGCATTCTACGAGTCGGAACGTGGAATGTCAGATCCCCTAATCCGGCATGTAGGTTAGAAAATTTAAAAAGGAAAATGGATAAGTTAAAGTTAGATATAGAAGGAAATAGTGAAGTTCGGTGGCAGGAGGAGCAAGACTTCTGGTCGGGTGAATACACGGTTATAAATACAAAATCAAAAGGGGGTAATGCAGGAGTAGGTTTAATAATGAAGAGGAAAATGGGAATGCGGGTAAGCTACTACAGACAGTATAGTGAACGCATTATTGTGACCAAGATAGATACGAAGCCCACGCCTACCACAGTAGTACAAGTTCATATGCCAACTAGCTCCGCAGATGAAGAAGAGACTGATAAAACGTATGATGAGATAAACGAAATTATTCAGATAATGAAGGGAGACGAAAATTTAATAGTCATGGGTGACGAATTCGATAGTAGGAAAACGGAGAGAAGGAAACGTAGTAGGTGAATATGGATTGGGGGGAAGAAATGAAAGAGGAAGCCGCCTGGTAGAACTTTGCACAGAGCATAACTAAATCATAGCTAACACTTGGTTCAAGAATCATGGAAGAAGGTTGTATACATAGAAGAAGCCTGGAGATTCTAGAAGGTATCAGATAGATTATACGAGTATAATGGTAAGACAGAGATTCAGGAACCAGGTTTTAATTGTAAGATATTTCCTGGGGCAGATGTGGACTCTGACCACAATCTATTGGTTATGAACTGTAGATTAAAACTGAAGAAACTGCAAAAAGGTGCGAATTTAAGGAGATGGGACGCGGATAAACTGAAAGAACCAGAGGTTGTAAGGAGCTTCAGGGAGAACATTAGGGAACGATTGACAAGAATGGGGGAAAGAAATACAGTAGAAGAAGAATGGGTAGCTTTGAGAGACGAAATAGTAAAGGTAGCAGTGGATCAAGTAAGTAAAAAGACGAGGGCTAATAGAAATCTTTGGGTTACAGAAGAGATATTGAATTTAATTGATGAAAGGAGAAAATATAAAAATGCAGTAAATGAAGCAGGCAAAAAGGAATACAAACGTTTCAAAAATGAGATCGACAGGAAGTGCAAAATGGATAAGCAGGGATGGCTAGAGGACAAATGTAAGGTTGTAGAGGCACATATCACTGGGGCTAAGATAGATACTGCCTACAGGAAAATTATAGAGACGTTCGGAGAAAAGAGAACCACTTGCATAAATATCAAGAGCTCAGATGGAAACCCAGTTAAAAGCAAAGAAGGGAAAGCAGAAAGGTGGAAGGAGTATATAGAAGGTCTATACAAGGGCGATGTACTTGAGGACAATATTATAGATATGGAAGAGAATGTAGATGAAGATGAAATAGGAGATATGATGCTGCGTGAAGAGTTTGACAGAGCACTGAAGAACCTAAGTCGAAACAAGGCCCCGGGAGTAGACAACATTCCATTGGAACTACTGACAGCCTTGGGAGAGCCAGGACTAACAAACCTCTACCATCTGGTGAGCAAGATGTATAAGACAGACGAAATACCCTCTGACTTCAAGAAGAATGTAATAATTCCAATCCCAAAGAAAGCAAGTGTTGACAGATGTGAAAACTATCGAACTATCAGTTTAATAAGCCACGGCTGCAAAATACTAACGCGAATTCTTTACAGACAAATGGAAAAACTGGTAGAAGCCGACCTCGGAGAAGATCAGTTTGGATTCCGTAGAAATGTGGGAACACGAGAGGCAATACTTACCCTACGACTTATCTTAGAAAATAGATTAAGGAAAGGCAAACCTACGTTTCTTGCATTTGTAGACTTAGAGAAAGCTTTTGACAATGTTGATTGGAATACTCTCTTTCAAATTCTGAAGGTGGCAGGGGTAAAATACAGGGAGCAAAAGGCTATTTACAATTTGTACAGAAAGCAGATGGCAGTTATAAGAGTCCAGGGGCATGTAAGGGAAGCAATGGTTGGGAAGAGAGCGAGACAGGGTTGTAGCCTATCCCCGATGTTATTCAATCTCTATATTGAGCAAGCAGTAAAGGAAGAAAAGAAAAATTCTTAGTTGTAATTAAAATCCATAGAGAAAAAATAAAAACTTTGAGGTTCGCCGATGACATTGTAATTCTGTCAGAGACAGTGAACCGTAAAATTACTACTGGTTCACCAAAGGTTATTAATCTCAGTCAATACACAAAATGTAAAGTGGAAGTAGATGCCAAGGAATAACTAGTGAAATTACACACAATTTTCAGTAACACTCCTTATTCAAATTTGGTGCAAGACTTTACGATATTTAAAGAAAATAACAACAATCATTTAACAAATAAGCCACAATTTACGATAGGAAAGGACTTTTAAGTTATTAAATTATTATAAAGAACTTCACGCCAGTAAAAGGCATGTACAGGCAAGCAATTTAACGTATACAACATGACGCTGTATAATATTCCAAGCTCAGCTAAATTATAGGTGAATTTCACGCCATTCATTAAATGGCGCAGAATCTAACTTGTCTGCAACATATGAAGACAATCCTGTTTACAAAAGTTCTCAAAATGGAAAAACCAAAACGTATGAATCATGCACACGGGAGGGGGGGGGGGGGGGCACTCACAGTTAATAACATTAACATTCCAAAATGTATTAAGAAACAAATTTTACAAATTTCTGCCATTTAACTTACGGCAAACGCACACGCTCGCAGGGTAGGACTTGCGAACCTTTACAACATTCCCCTTTCAAGGCAACAATTTCTACCCATAATGAAATGGCAAACTTTTGCATAGCAAGAAAACACACTAATAACCAACTACCTGTATAAAACATATAAGCGCGTTGAGTAAAAGTCTTAAAAGGTATTGAATTGGAAAAACACACAACAGTTTTTGCTGAGTAGAAACAATATACAAAAATCCACTACGGCGTATATTAACAACCTTGCTAGATTATAGCCAAATACACATAAACATTAATTTACGTAGGTTACAGCTTCCAGATGAGCAGGAATTCGTTATGCAATTGACTAGTTCTTACCACGAGGCAAAAGGAACTTTTCTTCTTTCTTAGAGTACCTTTTACACGTGAGTCTAGTAATACTAGTTACGGCAGGCGAGAAAATGGATCAGGTCTTAGTGCCTTGCATTTTAAAAAGTATGGTACCTTAGACTTTCGTAGACATGGCAGAGGCTAACAGTCGAATAATCCGTAGGTAAGCTGGGAGGGGAAAGAAGCAATCCAAACCACAATTTACTCTGACTTCCCCCCCCCCCCCCTTTTGCCCTCAAAAGGAGACAAACTGACCACCCTTTCTAATATTACCACCTTCCCACGGGCGTTGTTGTTGTTGTGGTCTTCACTCCTGAGACTGGTTTGATGTAGCTCTCCATGCTACTCTATCCTGTGCAAGCTTCTTCATCTCCCGGTACCTACTGCAACCTACATCCTTCTGAATCTGTTTAGTGTATTCATCTCTTGGTCTCCCTCTACTATTTTTACCCTCCACGCTGCCCTCCAGTACTAAACTGGTGATCCCTTGATGCCTCAGAACGTGTCCTACCAACCGATCCCTTCTTTTAGTCAAGTTGTGCCACAAACTCCTCTTCTCCCCAATTCTATTCAATACCTCCTAATTAGTTATGTGATTTACCCATCTAATCTTCAGCATTCTTCTGTAGCACCACAGGGTGGGCAGACGAGAAAAAATGGCGGGAAACCCCAAAGTATACGGCTGGTATAATTATCAAGATAAGTAAATTGAATGCAATTAAACTTCATAAAATCTGTTAACAATCAATACTCCTGGTGCGTTACGACTCCCAGGACTGAACCAACGCAGCAAATGCTCTGCCGAGCTGCCCGCTGCCAGCCGTTTCAACGGATGCAGGAAGGCGCGCCGATTTTCAGAACCTCCGCGCCGGTCGACAGCATACGGCCGAACTGCAGATTAGGCCCCTTGCGGAACCACGCTCAGGAAGATTCCTTTCGCGACGAGCAGTTAACGCCCCATACCACGGAGCCGCTGTTCGGGTCGCTTACACTGATGCCGCGGTCTGCTTGCTATCCCTCTAGCACCGGCAGAAAAGTCGCTTCTTGATGCCCCGACCGCCAACTCTCCACCAGAGCCTATACAGCCACCTCTTATACCCACGCGAACAGCCCACTTTTCCCCATTCCCGCTAGAGGGACACACAACACTGAGCACTTTCGGAAACACTGCACTATAGAGTACGAAGTCATACTGGGAGGGTGGGGGGGTTGGGGGGGGGGGGGCAGAACCTGGACAGATGAGGGGGGGAAGGAGGGAGGAGAGGAAAAGCAAAACAAGGGGGAGCCAATAGACGGATAGGACACAGGAAAGAGGATGGAGGGAGGGCAGGGCGGACGCGGGAAGGAGTGGGGAGGGCAGTGGAGGGGAAAGAAAAGGTGGAGAGAAAGGAGGCAAATATAGGGTAGGTGGAGAAAAGAGAGGATGGAAGAGGTGGAGAGGGAGCCCGGGAAAAGGACAGAGGGCCAGTGAACCCGTATAAATCTCGGCAAGCAAAAACCTTCTGAGGGCACAACCCAGATGCCAACTCTTCTTATAGATATTGGCAATGGGACCGCAAGAGAGATAGTCGATACTACACCTGAGCCAGTGGCGCCAGACGGAACGGTCTACTAACTCAACGGCGCCATGGCTCACTATTATATTATCGATCACCTACATGAGAATAAACCTGATAATATTGTTCTCAATTAAAATGTCGATTATAAAGTTCCATTTTTGTGGTGGGCGGAATCCTTTGGTCGTTTTCTTCAACTCTTTGTCGGCATTGTCGTCTACGTCAGTATCAAATGTCAGGTCGGACGATGCTCCAAGAGGATTTGGTCATATTTATCTCTCATGGTCATCCCATAATAAAAAATATATATTCTATGTATTTTTTGTTGTTTTATGTTCCTAACTAATGGTAACAAGTTTCTTTTACTGTATGCTTAATGTTTATGCTCATATGTTTATATTCAATATTATTACGTAACAAATGGGTTAAATGTGTCTCTCATGGTCGTTCCCCAGTTAAAAGAAACGTATTGTATGTCTTTCATTTGCTTTTTGCATCTAGGAAAGAATTCACACGTAGAGGTGTTGCGAAGGTTGAAAACGTATTTTGGTGTGTCACAGAGGAAGAAAGATTCAGAAATGTAGCGAGTATGCAAAGCTGCATCAAACCAGTTTTCGGAATGAAGATCACAACAACAGCAACATTCATGTTCGCATCGCAAATACAACACACATTATCCATAGCACTATTCATAGCAGATATCACTTCACTTATTCAGTATCACTTCACTCATTGCGAATTAATCGATCAATAAACAATCGCCGGCCGGAGTGGCCGAGCGGCTCTAGGCGCTACAGTCTGGAACCGCGCGACCACTACGGTCGCAGGTTCGAATCCTGCCACGGGCATGGATGTGTGTGATGTCCTTAGGTTAGTTAGGTTTAAGTAGTTCTAAGCTCTAGGGAACTGATGACCTCAGCAGTTAAGTCCCATAGTGCTCAGAGCCATTTTTTAATAAACAATCATTTAATTATGATCGCTATTAATTTCTGGATTATACGAGTATCGCTAAGAACTTACGACAATGATTACCGGTACCATTTTGTTACTTTCCTAGCAAAGACGATTCGTTGCAGCATCACAAGTGTTTGGTGGCAATTTATTTAATTTATGAAAAAGTGAATGATGTGTTGCGTTTTAAACTTCATGTTTAGAAAAAACTCAAATTTTATAGTTAATTATCTCAATTTTTAACACAGTTTTTAATATATTTGGAAAATTCTAGAGTTTCATACACCTGTAAGTATGTCTTGTATGCTGTGCAACATTCTTAGAAGAATCACTCTTACTTATGAAGAAAAGTGTATCTGTAGCGACAAGTGCAGCTAATAGCAAGCGAAAAAATGATGAAGCTTCACATGTAAAAAAATGTATTTGGTTTTGTTGTTGAACTTCCACTGCTATGAGTGTCAATCATGAATCCTTCCTGTTCATGCTGATAACGTTTTATGAATTTATTTGTAAAATTATAGACAGTGGAAATTAAAATGCCCTATGATGCCTCTCCCGCTCCAAGTCGGTCCGTTTCACGTGCTAACCCTCTTAAATGAAACTGTCAGGATTCTCATCGGATGCCTGAGGCCTACGCCTGTGCGCAGAATTTCCCACTTTCGGTCATAGCACCACGAAGTATCAGACACAATATACCCAATGAATTAGAGAGGGAAAAGCAGCAAACCCGCTTACGGCACTTCATATGTAACCACCAAACAGTTAATTCAAGGAAGAGCTTTATACAACAGAGAGTATTGATAGAAAATCGATCTCACACTTTTACGGTTAGCCTCTCTGCTAAATACAAACCTCCTACACGTCAGAGAAGAAATCGCATAAAGGCAGCAACTACTGTATAGTGCGTGGAGAGCACTGAACAGATTAAGAACAGGGGTCGCAAAATGGAGTGTAAACATGGTTAACTTGAGACACTCTGAAGGTGACCAGTATGAATGTGCTGAAACACAGATGACTGGGCCGGCCGGAGTGGCCGAGCGGCTTTAGGCGCTACAGTCTGGAACCGCGCGACCGCTACGGTCGCAAGTTCGAATCCTGCCTCGTACATGGATGTGTGTGATGTCCTTAGGTTAGTTAGGTTTAAGTAGTTCTAAGTTATAGGGGACTGATGACCTTAGAAGTTAAGTCCCATAGTGTTCAGAGCCATCTGAACTTTTTGAACAGACGACTGAACATTTGCTCATGTGCCCACGCATGGAGTTTGTTTGCACAGCGGAAGATCTATTTTTGTGCCATAACAACGCCATTAAAGCTGCAGAGTTTGGAGGAAGAGAGTTCAGATGTTCTGCTTCGGACACGGAAACTAAAGTAAAAACTTGTTATATCTGGATACATTCATGCAGAAGATGAGATGAATCATTCATCTGTGGAGATCACGGTTCGCCTGTTGGTCGCGAATCTGCAGCGCCAGACGCGTGTGACCCTGTTGAACACCAGCTCCGGGCGGGAGATTACTCGAACTGCCCACCGTCTCCAGAGCCACCGCTAGTGACTACTGCTCAAACACTGAGACAATCGGCCCTTCAATTCAGAGATGTGTAATTGTTGGCTTCCGACTCAAACGAGGTCATCCATACCGGGGGTCCTATTCAAACCCTTCCCCGGAAAAAACTGCCAAAAGGCACTGCCCCCGAGAGGGGCACGCTAAAACCGACCTAAAGCGATTGCCGAAATTTAAAATTACGAGAAGTAGAACTTTAATAAAGGCGGCACTGCCGTAGAGAAGCAATGCAACACAATCAAATAACCTCTCTTTTACCACACCTTGGTGACATACATTCCGAAGATAGCAAGAACCGGCAAGTGCGAGAATTGTAGTACAAGCAGCTTACCAACTGATGCAACTGAAAATAACAGTACACGGAAGAACGAAAAAGAAACTTTAGAGTGTGTCAGATGACGATCAGTTTGGCTTTATTAAACGTAAGTCACCAGAGAGGCAGTTCTGACGGAGACGTTGATAATGGAAGCATGACAAAAGCAGAATCAAAACAATGTCAATTGGTGCTAGATGTTCGAAATTCTCAGAAAAATAAAGGTAATATGCAATATGTACAGGACCAGTGAGGGATTAATAAGAGTGGAAGACCAAGAACGAAGTGCTCAGATTAAAAAAGGTGTAACACAAGAATATAATCTCTCACCCTTACTGCTCAATCATTCGTCGAAGAACAATGACGGAAATAAAAGGAGGGTTCCAGAGAATAATTAAAATTCAGGCTGAAATGATATCAATGATAAGATTCGCTGACAACATCATTACCCTCAGTGAAAGTGAAGAAGAATTAGAGTGTCCGATTAAAGGAATGAACAGTTTAATGAGCACAAAAAATGAATTAAGAATAAATCCAAGAAAGACGAAAGTAATGAGAAGTAGCAGAAATGAGAACAGCGAGAAACTTAATATCTGCAATATTGATCACGAAGTAGATGAAATTAAGGAAGTCTGCTACCTATGCAGCAAAATAACCCGCGACGGACGGAGCAAGGAGGACACAAAAAGCAGACCAGCACCGGCAGAAAGGGCATTCCTAGCCAAGATAAGTCTTCTAGTATCAAACATAGGCTTTAATTTGAGGAAGAAATTTCTGAGAATGCACGTTTGGAAAGCAGCGTTGCACAGTAGTGAAACATGGATCGTGGAGAAACCGGAACAGAAGAGAGTCGAAGCACTCGTGAAGTGCTGCTACAAAAGAATGTTGAAAATTAGGTGAAGGCAAGGAATGAGGAGGTTGTCAGGAGAATCGGCGAAAGTAATATGTGGAAAACACTGACAAGAAGCAGGGAAGGATAGTAGGACATCTTTTAAGACGTCACGCAATAACCTCCATCGTACTGGAGGGAGGTGTAGAGGGTGAAAACTGTAGAGGAAATCAGAGAGTGCAAAACATCCAGCAAATAATAGAGGAAGTAGGTTGCAAGTGTGCACTGACCGTCCAATCACGAGTGTATAGCAGACGGTCTAATGTCGTACTGTCATGGTGTTTTAGAATCAAGAACTACATTACTCGACAAAAATTGCATGTGTCAGAGGACGGACAGTACGACGGTGTCCTCAAGGTCTTCAGAAGGCATGTCGGTGATAGGCATCGCCTTACAAAATCGTGGAAAAGCGGGTAAAAGCCTTCAACGATGGACGCCAGAATGTGGCAGACATTGTCCCCGCCTCAGTGAAGGTGGAGTGCCCGCTGTTACCGCGTTACTGCTCGGTAATAGGCGCTGAACGGCCCGTGAGCCGTGAGAGGATCAGCTCACACGTCTGTGCTTGACGTACGAACGAACGCGCGGGCGTAAGAAAAACTGCGTGGCGACAGGCTTTACACGGTCTGACGTTTGTGCTCAACCGGCTACCATACGACGCTGGTCGCGCTCACTTTGAACGCTACGAACGCGAAGGAGAGATATCCTGACGCCGTATCGTTAGGCTGGGTCAGAGATGGCCAAAATATTAAGAACCATACCTATAAACGTAACGTGGAAGCTACGTGATGCTCATGTGCGACAGTGATGGTATTATATAAAAGCTCAGCATTCCCCAGCGGCAGCACCGTCAGTGAACTGCATTACTCTTTATTTTTGGAAAACAACCGGCAACCAGCTTTGATTTTACGAGTGCTCACCAATCAAACAAACTCCTCCAAGCGGAAAAAAACTAAACATAAAAAACCAGGTATCACGGCTGCTTTTAAACTGCTTGAACTTTAAAACAGACACAAAACTAATCCCACTTCAGGCGTTGACTATCCTCGGACTCATCACCATTGAAATTGAATGCATTATGGGAACAGCAGTGATCAATGTCTTGTAAATAATTACTATTAAAAACAGTCTTGATCACGATTTATTTTACAAGGTGACCGGTTTCGACCACTACTGTGGTCATCTTCAGACCAATGAGTAGGAACCCCTTTCTGTTGGAGAATCACAACTGACTTCTCCAACAGAAAGGGGTTCCTACTCATTGGTCTGAAGATGACCACAGTAGTGGTCGAAACCGGTCACCTTGTAAAATAAATCGTGATCAAGACTGTTTTTAATAGTAATTACCATTGAAATTATTTAAAACACAGCACTCGCACGATAGGAGAGGCAATTAGTGTGTCCTCAATAACAATAGTTCTTGCTTTGTCGTTTAGGGTTTTGTAGGTAATGTTACTAAATTCGAGACCCCGTGTGCAAATCTTCTACTGTCTTAGACTGGTCCTCGCTATAAAGTACAACCGTAGGACGTCTGTTCTCCAAATTACAAAAATGACGCAGTCCGCGTGTCTATATACAGATTTCCCAACCTTAACTAAAATCATCGACGCTCGCCTTCAGGTCGCAAAATAAGCCCTAACACAATATCGCAAAGTTACTATTTTCCAACTGCTTGCTTTCACCTTCAAATCTACTAATACA
Organism: Schistocerca serialis cubense; assembly: GCF_023864345.2. Lineage (NCBI taxonomy): Eukaryota > Metazoa > Arthropoda > Insecta > Orthoptera > Acrididae > Schistocerca > Schistocerca serialis. Next base: position 465,406,512 of record NC_064646.1, on the reverse strand, counting down.
ACAACACAGAGGCACTATTACCTTACTACCATAAAATTCAGATAAAGACTCGACATGATAACATCACCTACCTCCCACAACAAAATGGAAAATCTCCAATCACACAGAGGTACGGATCACCTACAAACGATGAAAAATAAAAGCCCACTGAAGATGCTACAGCTACAGTGAAACATGTTTGGGTTAACAACCAAAATTGTGTTTTGCTAAAGGCGGACCATATCCATGTATTTCGAACTACACTTCGTTCAGTAATTGGGTTGGCATAAAATCACAGTCCATCAGAAATCAATCCTAAACTACAATATACCGATGCCACTTCTGCTACCTCGGACAAACCGAGAACCATTTACGATGAGCGAACGTAGCTCGCTGATTCTCCCTTTTAATAACAGTTGCTCTACCCTTTGCGGCTGTCTTGAGGTGGCCAGCTGCGCCGTATACTCGTATGTTATCTTTGCCGCAAGTCGCAACTCTGGAGTGTGCGTGCGTAGTAAATTCGCTGACTTTGACCGAATTCCGCTGTTTAGATATTTTCAGGCGACAATCTCTAGAATATTTTACTAAAATACATTAACCTCTCATTTCTCTTCATAACTGCAACTTTTTATAATAAGGATCGGCGGCACCTACTACTAATGCCGATTTTACCACACAAATTTTGGCGCATTTGACCACACTTCACACAAATATCTTCAGAAAAGACTTCTTAATAGTTACATTCATATTCGGTAGTATCAAATTTCCCTTCTTCAGAAACGTATTTCTCGTCATTGTCAGTTTATATTACATATCCTTTGTGCTTCGGCCATTATCAGTTATTTTCCTGCCAAAACAAACTCATCTACTACTTTTAGTGTATAGTTTCCAAATCTAACTTCCTCAGCATCATATAATTGCATTCCAGTTCTTTCCATTATCATTGCTTTCCTTTTGTCGATTTTCATCTTACTTCCACCTTTCACGACACTGTCCGTCCCGTTCTACTGTCCTTGCAACACCTTCGCTGTCTCTGACAGAATTAAAGTGCCGTAACACCGGAGATTAGCTATAGCCCCGTCGGACTCCCTTCTCATCACAGCTTCCCATACTTGTTCTTTCACTCGTATGACTGCCGCTTTTTTTCTGTACAAGTTATACATAAAACTTCGCTTGATGTGCTTTACCAATGGTACCTTCAGAATGTAAAATACTGTATTCCAATTAACAATCTGATTTGCATGAGTTGTAAATAGCTTCCATTACTGAAGTTGTAACACTAGTAAAATCGGACATTTTCATCCCCCAATAATAGCCCCGACGACAAGGTAGCGTAAGGTGAAACTGCTATCGCTTTCTGAGTTACAGTTGTAAATTGGCCTCAATGGTTAACGGACAAAGTAGGTTAACAATGAAGACCATATGAGATCCTCCTATCGGGTGTGAAGCCGGAAGCCGTGAACTAAGTGGCAGCTTGGATGCCAAGTGTAATTATGGTTGCGTGAGTGCGCACTGCAGTTACTGCGAGCACACGATGTGGGAAAACACACGCCAGAGTTTGTAATGAAATTAGCAGCACAAAGTTTCCGGCGCGCAAGCGCAGTGGGAGCCACCCATAGTTGCTTGCTGGACGCTGGACCCCACTGGCCGCCAGCAGAAGCGACCTCGCGACCTCAGCGTGGCTCGCATCTGGTGGACTGAGAGTCTGGATTTCACGTTTACAGTCATTCTGGAGGCTATAATACTGAGTGAAAAGGTAGCCCGCCCGGCTAGCCGCGCGGTCTAACACGCTACTTCCCGAGCGGAAAGGCATGCCGGTCCCTGGCACGAATCGGCCGGGCGGATTAGTGTCGAGGTCTGGTGTGCCAGCCAGCCTGTGGATGGTTTATAAGGCAGTTTTCCATCTGTCTCGGCGAATGCGAGCTAGTTCCCCTTATTCCGCCTCAGTTACACTGTGTCAGCGATTTCTGCACAAACACTTTCTCCGTGTACTTGTACACCATAATTACTCTACCACGCAAAGATTTGGGGTTACGCCGGCCGGAGTGACCGAGCGGTTCTAGGCGCTACAGTCTGGAACCGCGCGACCGCTACGGTCGTAGGTTCGAATCCTGCCTCGGGCATGGATGTGTGTGATGTCCTTAGGTTACTTAGATTTAAGTAGTTCTAAGCTCTAGGGGACTGATGACCAAAGAAGTTAAGTCCCCTAGCGCTCAGAGCCATTTGAACCTGCCTTGGGCGTGGATGTGTGTGATGTCCTAGGGTTAGTTATGTTTAAGTAGTTCTACGTTCTAGGGGACTGATGACCTCAGAAATTAAGTTCCATAGTGCTCAGAGCCATTTGAACCATTTGGGGTTACACTCGTCTGGTATGAGACGTCCCCGGGCGGGTCGACTGGGAGCCGAACCGAACAATAGCCCTGGTTTCGGTGTTGGGCGGCGGTGGGATGGGTGGACTGCTGTGGCCTGTTGTGGGGTTGTGGATCACTACGGGCTACGACGGGACGAAGCCTCTCCGTCTTTTCTAGGTTCCCAGTTCAATACTCTGTACACAATACACAAGTGAAAAGTTAAGAGCACGTAACGTATTTGTATACTCAAAGACAAAATAATACAATAAACGCCCCACCACGAAGGAATTATCCGAGTGGGACGAAAATTGGTAGATGTGACTTACATGTGCAGACTCACAATTGATTACAATTTCAGTAAAATTGGTTGATTTATTCAAAAGAAAGAACTTCACAAATTGGACAAATCAATAACTCTTTGGCCCTTATGCAAGCAGTTATTCAGTTTCAAAAAAATGTTCAAATGTGTGTGAAATCTTATGGGACTTAACTGCTAAGGTCATCAGTCCTTAAGCTTACACACTGTTTAACCTAAATTATGCAAAGGACAAACACACACACCAATGCCCGAGGGAGGACTCGAACGTCCGCCGGGACCTATTCAGCTTCACACTGGTTGACCGATTAGTTGAATATCCTCCTGAGGGATATTGTGGCAAATCCTGTCCAATCGGAACATTGTGTCGTCAAAATCTCGAGTTGGTTGGACAGCCTTGCTCATAAAGCTTCTGAGGTTGTCAGTTGGGGAGAGATCCGGCGACCTAGGTGGCTGAGGTAGTACGTGGCAAGCACGCAGACCAGCACCAAGACACTGTCGCCGTGTGCGGACTGGCCCGCTTGTCAGGCCGTAAGGCGGGTGACATCGTTATAGACGATTCTACTCCAGTCAGTGAGATTCCAGGCTCCGGCGACCAGCAAGTCTGGGGACTCCCTGAACAGTTTTGGGATATTAACCAGAGCGTCACCCGCCATACGGCCTGACAACCAGGAGTCATGGTCTGTGATGCCATTCCTTTTCACAGAAGAACCCCTTTGGTTGTCGTCCGCGGTACTTTCAAAGCCCCGTTTCGTTGCCTTCATCGTAAGCCATCCTACGCTTACATTTCAGCAAGATAATGCCCGCCCGCACACGGCGAGAGTTCCTGCTGTTTGTCGTCGTGCTCGCCAAGTCCTACCTCAGCCAGCAAGGACGTCGGACCGGTCTCCAATTGAGAACGTTAGGAGCATTACTGGCAGCGGCCCTCCAACCAGGTCGGAATTTTGACGATCTAACGAGCTAGTTGGACAGAATGTGGCACGGTATCCCTCAGGACGACAACCCACAGCTCTATCAATCAATTCAAACCCGGCTAACAACTTGCATAAGGGTCAAAGGTGGACCAACGCGTTATTGACTTGATCAGTATGTGTGTAGCTATTTAATTCAATTTTTCGGAAGTTGCAATCATTTGTTTGTCAGTACGTGTGCGCCACATCTACCAATTTCTGTCACATTCGAATAATTCCCTTTTATTGTATGTGTGTGTGTTACAGTGTACACTCCGAGTTTCAAGTTAACTTTGGTGTGTAGCAACATGCGAGGTAGGATAATTTCAACATATCGCTTCATACTGGAACCTATATTGTGTTCTTCACGGAAAACAGAACTGCACCCCATAAAATAACGTGCCTACAGAAAAGTTTTGAATGAAAATTTTTAAGCTATCTCCATATTCCAAAAAATGTGCACACGAAATTTATGATAAATTAGATATTGATAAGTAGATTTCAAATTATAGACGAAAAGAAACACTGTAAGATGGTCATGAGTCTCACGCGGAAGGCAGAGGTAGCGAAAATGAGACAACCAACAACGCTAAGGAATGTCAAGAAGAGTCTTTCTTACGTGACCACTACGTACCGACCGCCCTGCCTGAATCTAACACCAGAGGATGGAGTTGGTGAAAGAAGATGCAAGATATGTTGCTCAGGATGTGGTTGAGTAAACCAGCAGCTTTTGACTTAACCAGCAGCTTCAGTGCTGACAGTGGAGGAAATGCTGTTATTTAGTGAGGCTATCTGCCTCAAAACTCTTTCTGTGGAAATGTACAATGTGGACATTGCCCAGCCTTAGTAAAACTCACAGTTGCTCTACAGAAAGTGTGAGAATTTTTTCTATCATAACGACCACTGGAAGGAAAGTTTCATCGTAACTTGAATTTTGTTTTGTTAACTACAGTCTAACGATATAGTAAACCGATATTTTCACTTATGTTATATGTATTATGTGCGTAAGAAAGTCCAAACAGACAAGGATGTGTGTGTCAGAGGTGCATGTTTAGATCTAAAAAAATCCTCTGATATCGTTGACATAGAATTTTACTAAAAGATACTGAGACGCGGGACTTAGGGAAAGCAGGAATGGTGTGGACGGGGCCTGATCAGTTACATACACTTTATTTTTAAAAAACAAAACTCTCAAAAATCATTTTTAAAGATTTTACTACACTGGCAGCTGAAAGCCTTATTAGAAGAATTGCCAGTTATTGTTGGCTGAAGGCCACAAGCAATGATACACACAATAAACCGCTGAAGACCAGATTAAAAAGGTTCAAAATTATTTGTCGGCTGAAGGCCAGAAGCAATTTCAAAAATATGCAACGGCTTAAGGCCTGAATTACCAATAAAGTGGACAATTACACGTTAAAACACCAAAACACTTTTAACAATCTTAATAACTGTAACAAGCTATAGTGACGGCTGAAAGCCTTTCAAGACAGAACAGAAACTATTTGCGGCTGAAAGCCACAAGCAATGTTACAAACGAAATGATAATGAAATGGAGACCCTAGCTGCAAACAGGCGTTGATGTACTTCATTGGGGAAATGTTGAAAATGTTTGCCCCGACCGGGACTCGAACCCTGGATCTCGTGCTTACATGGCAGATGCTCTACCCATCTTTTTTATTTTTTTTTATTTTTTTTACTAACCACTTTTATTTTCTTTTTCTTTTTTATTTATTTATTTTTTTTTTTTTTTGTATTTTTAGGATGGTCAGGGCGTGGTACACGCCGCACTAGCAGTGGGGTCTGTTCACGGCACTGCCAGTACGTCGAGGCCGAAACCCCTCCCACCCCTTTTTCATGTTCCCTGTTGGGTCATAGCACTAAGTGTGCAGAAATCAACACAATATTTCCATTCTCCGATGTAAGAAAGACAAAGAAAACTCTTCTCCGAGTAGAAACTGAACAATGATTTTAAAAAAAAAAACTTTACAATTCTTCTCGAATCACACAGATACTTTGGAAGTCGAACACGAGTAATTTTGAACAAAATGTTTTGAAAAAAAAAATGTTCCGGAAGCAAGATAATAGTAAATAAACCAAGTGACTTTTAATTTTCTTCTGTTCGTTCTCGTTCAAGGTGTTGTAGTGGTTCCACATATTTAACCAACACCCATTCTTTCAAAAATGATCTTCAGCATATTGCCGTAGTGCGTCTTGTGGTTGCGATACGTGCTGATTTTTGCATATTCACACTTCATGTAAACGCGGAATTCTATCTCGTTGTCCGACCCAAGTGTGTGGATGACATAACTAACATATTTTCCCAGTAACCAGCTAATGGCGTTGGTTTTTAATTTCGGAAAGTATGTCATGTCTGGTCTCAGGAGGAGCGATGGCGTTATATATTCCGTAGACTCGTAGAGGATCTGGTGAGAAAAGCGATTTGTTGCCTGATCCAGTTCCAGTTATGCACATTGCCACCACAGGTGAATCTGTGGCTGAGTGTATCCACCAGATTGCATTTTCCACAAAGGTGTGTCTGGTTTAAACCGATCCCATATAGTCTCTCGTTGGTGCTGATGACATTATTAACTGTTTTGTACCATGAGGAAATAGCGTCTGTAGATAGCCCAGCATAGTTGATGTTCCGCCATACAGCTTTCCAGTCACAATTTGGGAATTTCGTTTCAATTTTGTTTCTACCCTCATTTAACTTCCTTTCAAGTATGATGTCGCGCGCTGTGATACGTGTGTTGCTTCTCATTTCGTCACTAAGATAACTTGCTTCGAGGAAAAAGTTCCTCACATACTGCAGACGGGCATTAATCCTTCGCACATCAATCGGTGCTTGCAGGCTATGGGGTGTCACAGCCTCAAAGAGCTTTGCGGTTATACATTGTGGAAGTTCTCTGAGTATATGGAAAGTCCGTTTGAGGAACAGAGCAGACGCTTTATTGCGAATATCCACCAAACTGAGGCCCCCGTTTCTGAGATCCAGTATAACGGTAGTCGCACCAACCCTGAATATGTCTCCTCGCCATAAATAATTGGTAACAGTGGACATGATACCTTTCGCTACTAGTTTAGGGATTGGAAATACCTGCGCAGTGAAATACGCTTTAGACAAAACGCAGGAGTTGATGAATCTGACTTTTTGCACCAGGTCCATAGTTCGATGGATGTTCTGCATTACTGCACCATGAACTTTCCTCCTAGTTACCGTCCAGTTAAAAGCAGCCATCCTCATCGGACATGCCATTAAGGTTATTCCCAAAGTTTTATGTTTGTTGTCTTGTTTTGCCCATGCCAGTCGAAGGTGATCTAGGCCTCGTAGACTCAATATTTTACTTTTGTTTTCATTTGCTGTCGCTCCCGACGCTAGACAATACCTTTGGATTTCTCTTTCCAGTGTAACTGTCTCCTCCTTATTTCTTATTACAACGCCCACGTCATCAGCATAAGCTCGTATGACAATTTTCTCACCACTCAAAGTTATGCCTGTTAGTCTTGCGTGGACAGTGCGGAGGAAGGGCTCTAAAGATACAGAAAATAAAAACATAGATAAGGGACTGCCCTGTGGAACCCCTCGCCTTATCTGTATGGGTTTAGATGTTTGGCCATTGATTGCTATTTTCGCATTTATACCTGTTGCAATATTCCTTAGCATGTTCACAATCTGGGGGTGGAAAGCCATTCCTGACAGCGTCTAAAGAGGTATCTATGACTAACGCGGTCAAAAGCTTTGTTGAAATCTATAAAGATTAACGCACATTTTATACTTGTCACTGAGGTAATTGCAATGGCGTCTCTGTATGCAGATAGACTTTCGAATATCGTTCTGGTCGGAGAACAAGATTGATGATGACTCAATATTTTGTTGGAAAAGGCAGAGAGTCTTTTGTTCATAATTCGCGAAATTATTTTGTAATCAGAATTTAGTAGCGAAAGAGGCCGAAAATTGTTTAAGTTGGTTTTGCCTTTACTCTTAGGAATCAGTACTATTTTACTTTCCTTAAACTCTGCAGGGACCGGTCTTCCGTTCAGACCTCATTTGCCATGGAAGTGATCTTGTCCCCGATTATAGACCAGTAGCGGGCATAAAACTCCACAGGGAGGCCATCAAGTCCCGGAGATTTTCTGAGAGGTGAGTTACGCACTGCCTCATGCACTTCATCTTTAGTAATAGGTGACAGGATGTCAGCGTTGTCTGTTCCCGACAATTGTGGATCTAAAATAGTGAGAAAGTCCTGAGAGCTGCATCTTCCACTGTGGTAGGGGCATATAAGGTTTCATAGTACCTGTGGACTTCGTCCAGTATTTCTTTCTGGCATGTGAGCCTCGTAACAGTTTGCGTCTGGACTTCATCAATAAAAGTTAGACGTCTGTTTTTAGCATGCCGCACCAAGTGATACAGAGAAGCTGTTTCATCTGCTACGACTGATGTGGCTTTCGATTTAATTTTTAGTCCCTCCATCTGTTGCCGTTTAATGCTTAATAACTTGGCTTTTATTTTTTTGATATCATTCAGACGAATTACGTCATCATGGGCCTGTTGATATAAGTCTCTTAAAACTTTATAATAAAACTCCATTGTATTCCTCAACTCCCTGTGCCTCGCTGCACTATACTGCATGACAACTTTCCGCAGCCTTGGTTTAGCCCTCCTAGTCCACCAGTCAATGACTGTTGGGTGCTTGTCTGCTGTGCGGAGGCACATAGTCCACGCTACTCTTATTTCCTATTCCAGTTCTTCGTCAGTTAAAACAGAGATATTTAAATTCCATTGGCCTCTGAATCGTCGGGTTGGCTGCACACTTAAATTAAAGCAAGTTTGAAGTGTACTGTGATCGCTAAAATACACGGGAATAGTTTCAACGTTTAATAAATAATTTTGCAAATTTGGTGACACGTAAATTCTATCTAGTCTGTTGCGGGAGTGGCTGGTTATATACGTGTACCGGACTGACGTCGGGTGCTGAAGTTCCCACACATCCTTAAGGTGTAGATCACTTACTAACTTTTTTAACAGTGGCGAGTAGTTGAAGTTGGGTTGTTGATCTTTCAGGTTTAAAACACAGTTAAAATCTCCACCTAGTATAAGAGAACACGGATTTTTCCTCAATAAATAAATCAGTTCATCTTGAAAAAACTTCGCACGATCCAATTTGTGGGAATTTCCTGATGGGGCGTAAAGGTTAAGCACTGTCACATCGAATATTTTTATACCTATGGCTCTTCCTGATTCTAGTCGTTCGATTTCAGTCACCGGAATGCCTTCCCTTATAAGAATGGCTGTACCGATATTGGCTTCCGTAGAAACATTAACAACTTCAAAAAAGCCTGAGATCCGAAATTCCGCTATCGCAACTTCTTGTAGCAACGCGATATCTGTCCCGGACTGGTACAAGAATTCTTTTAGTGCTGCCAACTTCAAGGGTGACTGTATTTTATTAATGTTAATAGTAGTAATGCTATAAGCTTGCATCACAGACATACCATAAGAAGCTATGTGGGATGAGGATCGGTATGAGTATAGCATCAACATGCTTCCCTACAAGGCACGATCTTTACAAGCTGTGTGCCCATTACATGTACTAAATTCCTAGAAAAATTTGCACTGCTTTTAAACAAAGAGCTTGAGAAGAAAAGTATCCTGAAATCCCGACAATGCATTGCTATAAGTCACTGTGGCCATTCTCTTTCTCCTCGTCAGTGTTGGCCCTGATGACTTCATGTTTAATATTCTTTTTCTTAATGTCTTTCTTCTCTGGTGTGGCTTTCGCTTGATGACGCGTGACAGCAAGACCCGGTGTCGGTCGCTGCCGCCGGCGGTGGCTTAATGGGGCAACGGCCGTGGCTTGCGAGTCGTCAATATTTGGTTCCGGCGTGGTGTCTGTTGTGCTGTCTTGCTGGCGAGGCGGTGATGCTTGTTTATTTCCTCCTTCGGCGCGGCGTTGCGCTTAGGAGTCAGCAGGTTGTTTACTTGGTACTTCCTCGTACTGTTCGCACTGTATGGGCTGTGCGCTTGATGCGGTTATTTCAGTCGTGGCCTCAGGCTCAGGGTCACATTTCCGTGAAAGGTCACTACCAGCTGCGTCACTATTTGTTCGTGGCGGTATAAGTCCTTGTGCGGAAGTGGGAGCCACATCGACCTGCATTCCATCTCCTTTTTCCACTTCCAACAGATCTCCAGGACTGGGCTTCGGCCTCCTGGCAACGGGTGTTTCACAGGAAGAGTCCTCATCAACATTTTTTTCAGTGTCCTTTAGAGGACGCTTTTTAGTGTGAATCTCACTGTCACGGGACGGAATTTCAGCAGTTAATGCAGATTTTAAAGACGGAAAGTCATTAACATTAAGTGCAACATTTTCAGACGTAGTAACAGGATCCACGACAGCCGCCGGCTCTGTTGTATTACTGGCTGGCAACAAATCGTTGAGTGTTAATTTCTGGCGTTGCGTAAGGTTATTTGTTACCACAAAAACACGGCGTGGGCAGTCCTGACGGAGGTGACCTGACTCGTTACATACATGACATGTAGGGGTTTGCCCTGAGTACATAACATGCGCCTTGTGCCCGTCAACAAAGATGTGGGAGGGAATGTTTGCCTTTACTTCCATCTCCACGGAGCGAATGCCGTTAAAGCACTGCAGCTTGAAATGCGAAGCCCACCTTTCGTTGACTATTTGCCTGACAACCCCATATTTTGAAAGGACATCTTTTATTTTCGAGTTGTCTACTTCTATGGGAATATTCAAAACCCTAACATTCCTAATTACAGACTCGGAATTCCGGAGTTTTACAGTACTTTTAGTACCATCACGGTGTATAAATTCCGTTTCATAACCAAATTTTGCCAGAAAGCGGTCTACACTCACGGAATCGTTAAACTTTACAAAAATGCAGTATTCATCAGAGTCTAGCTGCATGGTATGAACAGATTCAGAATGAAGGCCAATTACCTCGGTAATCCAGTCGTGTATTTCAATTGCAGAGGGCTGTACGCGACGGGTGTACTTGTCGAAGGTGAAAATCACGGTGTTTTTTCTCACGCAGTTTGCCATGGTGTTCTGCAGCGAAGAAATCTCAGACAACGCCAAAATCCCAACAGCACTACGTAGAAAGATGGCACGACGAAGACAAAGTGCTCAATTGATAACGCTTAATTCACGTGCAAAACGTCAATAAACGAGCACGAAACTCGAAAACACTGGCGTAAACACTGAACGTTCACGGAGCAAACTTGGGGAGCGTGCGACCGCTGCGACAGCTAAAGCCAGGCTGCTGTTGAGCCACCGACGACACAGAAGATAGAGCGCCTGCGGGGACTTATCCCTTACACTCTCCCCGTGAGACCCACATTCCCAACATGTCCACACCACTACATTCGTAGTGCGCCTAATAGATGTTTGTCCATCATACTCATTACTCCCGTCGTATACAGTTAAAATATGGCTTCCCGGCCATTGACCTTCTTCTGCGTACGCACACGCTATGCCCGAACTCGTACGGGAACTACCGTCGTATACAGTTAAAATATAACTTCCCGGCCATTGCCTTTCTTGTTTGTACGCGCACGCTATGCCCGAACTCGTACGGGACTGCTACGTGTAATTAGTATGATGGGCTAACATCTATTAGGCGCACTACGAATGTAGTGCGTACGCAGAAGAACGTCAATGGCCGGGAAGCCATATTTTAACTATACAGGGTGAGTCACCTGACGTTACCGCTGGATATATTTCGTAAACCACATCAAATACTGACGAACCGATTCCACAGACCGAACGTGAGGAGAGGGGCTAGTGTAATTGTTTAATACAAACCATACAAAAATGCACGGAAGTATGTTTTTTAACACAAACCTACGTTTTTTTAAATGGAACCACTTTAGTTTTGTTAGCACATCTGAACATATAAACAAATACATAATCAGTGCCGTTTGTTGCATTGTAAAATGTTAATTACATCCGGAGATATTGTAACCTAAAGTTGACGCTTGAAACCTCCGACGTTCAGTTGCGTGTTGTAACAAACACGGGCCACGTCGGCGATCAGCATCTGCAGGGACATGTTTACGATGACGACCATGTTTACGAGTGTGGCTGTAGTGCACTGTTGTGGTTTGATCTAGCTGTCGCAGTGTCCGCACGTAGCGCTTGCTGCTATTGTTATTCTGCATTCGTCTCCGCACGCAGACCAACTGTAGTACACTGTGTTACCAGACGTCTGTGATAGTGTAGTGTTGTAGGAACTGTGACCATGGTGTATTCGGACTCTGAAAAGGCGGAGATGATTCTCATCTATGGCGAGTGTCGACGAAATGCAGCTGAAGCCTGCAGGGTGTATGCAGAACGGTACCCGGACAGAGAGCATCCAACGTGCCGCACATTGCAAAACATCTACCGCCAACTGTATGCAACAGGTATAGTCGTAGCACGCAAACGGGTCCGTAACAGGCCCGTCACAGGAGAAGCGGGTGCAGTTGGTGTGTTAGCTGCTGTTGCCATGAACCCACACATGAGTAAAATGGCTCTGAGCACTATCGGACTTAGCTTCTGAGATCATCAGTCCCCTAGAACTTATAACTACTTTAACCTAACTAACCTAATCACATCACACACATCCATGCCCGAGGCAGGATTCCAACCTGCGACCGTAGCGGTCACGCGGTTCCAGACTGTAGCGCCTAGAACCGCTCGGCCACAATTGCCGGCACACATGAGTACACGGGACATTGCGAGAGCCGGTGGACTGAGTCAGTGTCATGCGCATACTGCGTCGTCACCGCTTTCACCCGTTTCATGTGTCGCTACATCAGCAGTTACATGGTGATGACTCCAATCATCGAGTGCAATTCTGTCAATGGGCATTAACAGAGAATGCGTTGCAGTTCTACCTGTTTACCGATGAAGCGGGTTTCACAAACCACGGGGCAGTGAATCTACGGAACATGCATTACTGGTCCGTGGACAATCCTCGCTGGCTCAGACAGGTAGAGCGACAGCGACCGTGGACTGTAAATATATGGTGTGGAATCATTGGCGACCAACTCATTGGTCCTCACTTCATTGCAGGGGCCCAAACAGCTGCAATATACATCTCGTTTCTACAGAATGATCTGCCAACGTTGCTCGAAAATGTCCCACTGGAAACGCGTCGACGTATGTGGTATCAACATGATGGTGCACCTGCACATTCCGCAATTAACACTAGGCTGACCCTTGACAGGATGTTCGACGGGCGTTTCATAGGACGTGGAGGACGCATAAATTGGCCAGCCCGTTCTCCTGATCTTACACCTCTGGACTTCTTTCTGTGGGGTACGTTAGAGGAGAATGTGTACCGTGATGTGCCTACAACCCCAGAGGATATGAAACAACGTATTGTGGCAGCCTGTGGCGACATTACACCACATGTACTGCGGCTTGTACGACATTCATTACGCCAGAGATTGCAATTGTGTACAGCAAATGATGGCCGCCACATTGAACATCTATTGGCCTGACATGTTGGACACACTCTATTCCACCCCGTAATTGAAAACGGAAACCATGTGTGTACGTGTACCTCACCCCTCATGGTAATGTACATGTGCGTCTGTGAAAAAGATCAATAAAAAGGTGTTAGCTAGTGGACGTAATGTGCTGTTCCAGTCTCTTCTGTACCTAAGGTCCATTACCGTTCCCTTTGGATCCCTACGTAATTCGGTGCTCTCCGATACACACGATCGAACAGCGGAGGAGTGGTACTCAAGCGTCAACTTTAGGTTACATTATCTCCGGATGTAATTAACATTTTACAATGCAACAAACGACACTGATTAGGTATTTGTTTATATGTTCAGATGTGCTAACAAAATTAACAGGGTTCCATTTAAAAAAACGTAGGTTTGTGTTAAAAACATACTTCCGTGCATTTTTGTATGGTTTGTATTAACCAATTACACCAGCCCCTCTCCTCACGTTCGGTCTGTGGAATTTATTCGTCAGTATTTGATGTGGTTTACGAAATATATCCAGCGATAATGTTAGGTGACTCACCCTGTATATGACGGGAGTAATGAGTATGATGGGCAAACATCTATTAGGCGCACTACGAATGTAGTGGTGTGGACATGTTGGGAATGTGGGTCTCACGGGGAGAGTGTAAGGGATAAGTCTTTGCAGGCGCGCTATCCTCTGTGCCTTCGGTGGGTCAGATGGATAGAGCGTCTGCCATGTAAGCATGAGATCCAGGGTTCGAGTCCCGGTGTGGGCACGCATTTTCAACATGTCCGCGATGAAGTACATCAACGCCTGTTTGCAGCTAGGGTGTCCATTTCATTATCATTTCATTTCTAGCAAAGCTTCATGGTCATCTACGGTAACTGTTCTTTCTGGAACATATACTACCGTCATATATAGTTAAAATATGGCTTCAAGGCCATTGTCCTTCTTGTGTGTATGCACACGCTATGCCCGAACTCGCACGGGACTTGGTAGATTAATCTGCCACAAGTAATGAGTATGATGAACAAACATCTATTAGGCGCACTACGAGTGTAGTGGTGTGGACATGTTGGGAATGTGGGTCTGACGGGGAGAGTGCAAGGGATAACTCCCTGCAGCCGGGCTATCCTCAGATGGGCAGAGAGTCTGCCATGTAAGCAGGAGATCCCGGGTTCGAGGCGGGGCACACATTTTCAGCATGTCCCCAATGAAGTACATCAGATCACTTTGCAGCTAGGGTGTCCATTTCGTTATGATTTCATTTCTAGCAAAGCTGCGTGGTTATCTACGGTAACTGTTCTTTCGGAAACAGATACTACCGTCATATATAATGTTACAAACAATTAACAGCTGAAGAGCAGCAGCAATTTCAGAATACACAACGGCAGAAGGCCTGAATTACAAGTGACGAAGGCAGTTACATATTAACAAATACTAAGATATTTTCTTCTTAACAGTCAAAACGGTAACAATCTATAGTAACGGCTGAAGGCCTTATTAAAAAATTGCAAATTATTGGTCGGCTGAAAGCCAAAATCAATGTTACACACAATCAACAGTGAAGGCCTGATTAAGAGGGCTGGAAATTATTTGTGGGCTGAAGGCCACAAGGAATTTCAGAATACACAAGGGCTGAAGGCCTGATTACCAGTAACGTGGACGATTACACTTTAAAAATACTAAAACCCTTCCTAATAATCTTACTAACTTGTAACAAGCTGTAGTGGCGGCTGAAGGCCTCACTAAAACAGGACTGAAAACTATTTGTCGCCTGAAGGCCACAAGCAATGTTATAAACAATTAACTGCTGAAGGCCGGAATTACAAGTGGGGAAGGCAATAACATGTCAAAATATTAGGGTAATTTTTAAACAATTATGTCAACTTGTCCAAATAAGATTGAGTGATACACAGACAGTGCTCCATGGATCGACCTGAGGAAGGTGACTACAGCTGTGTAAGCGGTGAGACTGACAGCCAAGGGCTGTACTCACGGAACAGGATGGCAACTCACTCTAGAGGTAGCTTAAGTGCCGACCGATCAACTAACCAATCCGCCTAACGTCCGATCACCGGTACAACGAGGGAATATTTTTAGGCAAGTGCGAAGGGACGGACAGCACCACGTCTTCAGAAACACACCCAAGGCCGAAGGAAACACTAGAACCAAGGTAGACCTCCAAAAAGCATATGCACAGTACAATTCAATAGGCTGTCGAACTACACACCGTGTCGAGTGGCATCAACACGACAAAGAAAGGTACACTGCCGGAAAAGTACTATAACCTCCAGGGCAGGTAAGTGTGGCGTTAGCGGGCACAAGACAGAAAATACCGCTGGTTGCACTTCACTAATAAGAATACTATTAAATCCAAACTAACATCAAGGAGTAGAAGACGGCTAAATCTTCCGCCAACCTGACAGACTTCTCTTGTTGCGGCTGGTCTTAATGACCCTGCGAGCAAAAAAATGCAAACAACAGTGAGAGTGGAGGTTTTAGTACTGGATACGGTTCAAAAATGGCTCTGAACACTATGGGACTCAACTTCTGAGGTCATCAGTCCCCTAGAACGTAGAACTACTTAAACCTATCTAACCTAAGGACATCACACACATCCATGCCAGAGGCAGGATTCGAACCTGCGACCGTAGCTGTCGCGCAGTTCTAGACTGTAGCGCCTAGAACCGCTCGGGCACCCCGGCCGGCAGGACACGGTTCACTCAACTTCAAACGTCCTGGGTTCGGTCATCAGCTACAGCCCCTCGGTCCAACAGCGGTCCCGGCCTGCCCTTGTTCTGCGGACCTCCTCGCTGCTCCGTCTGAAGCCGAACTCATTTCCGTTTACAATTCTCTCCAAATCCAGTACGCCGACACGATTAAAATAACTGCTCATTCAAAACCACAAGATACACACGGATCCGGGAAAACAATTCCACCAACAACTCACAACACTAAAACCAATCACTGTGAAACAACACTGACGAATTATAAGTCGGCACAAACACAGAGAAGCCAGAAGCAGTCGGCAGACCAAATGCACGTCGTCCGCTGCGACGACCGACCGAACAACCAGCCGACGGTCGTCCCCACTCAGGTGAGGCACGGGAAAGATCCCAGTATAGATCGACGACTGCCAACTTATTGCGATGAGGGCACTTTGAGGGGGGGAGGGGGGGACGCACACACACAGGTGAAGGTTGCGCTACTCAAATATCACTGTCCATTCAATTAAAACTCGCTGAATGCAGTCCTTGATACAGTTGTACACTCCCGCGACCACATCCTTCCATCGGACAACGCATGTGTGTCGCCAGCGGTCGGGCGAGTACTGGCTGTCCGGCCCTCAAACTCTAGCTCGACACATGACGACCCGGAAATACTAGAGGCCGCTCCAAGGACGGTACCACAGTACACGCTATCGATAAACGCTGCTGCTGCCACTCACGGACAGACAAGGCGAGCAAGGGTAATGGCGCCAGTGAACACACGAGACGCCACTACCGCTATTACAAGATGCCAAGCCATGAACAGCATGAACGCGAGCCGCACACTGTTCATATATGTCGTTAGAAGTACCGGTAAGAGAAACTGCCAATGACCGATTCCAGTCGTGTGTGAAAAACAGTGCAGAAAGGGTATAGGTAGCTCTGGCTTCACACAACAAAAATTTTTAGTGAAACATTTATCACGTCCCAATTACATTAACATAGGAGTCCCTGAGGGCAGCATCTTTTGACCTATATTGTCTTTATACATATCAATGACTTCCAGGTCACTGTTAGACTTGCGAACAAAATTCTCTTCACTAATGACAGCAGCATTGTAATTACCGATACAAAATTCCAAAGGATATTAACTGTAATTCATCATTCTATAAAATTACACCGAACGTAAAGAGCAAAAAAAGTATGAATTTCTGTTTAAAGAGGGTAAATAATTATGTAAAATTAATTGTGGACGTAAATTTCATGTGCTGAACAGCAAACACAATTTCTTTAGGAATTAATATTGACTGTCACCTTCAGTGGAATGAACACACAAACATAGTAGGAAAATAAATGTTATCAGCATCCTATGCTCCTAGAGACCTGTAATCATTGTGTGTCACACAATGCCTTACTGTTAGTGTACACACTCCTTCTTTAGCTACGACACTTATTTTTAGGGGGTCCAATACACAAAACAGAGACAAAGTCTTCAAACTCCAGAAAAGGGCTGTCAGAATAATAACCAACTATGGTAACTGAGCTTCATATAAACATCTACTTAAACAGCTGTGGAATGTAAATGCAGAGTGGGAGTATGTTCATATGGTTCAAATGGCTCTGAGCACTATGGGACATAACATCTGAGGTCATCAGTCCCTAGACTTAGAACTACTTAAACCTAACTAACCTATGGACATCACACACATCCATGCCCGAGGCAGGTTTCGAACCTGCGACCGCAACAGCTTTAATGCGATTCTGTCTGTTTTAATTATTAGGGAGTTGAACGTCTGGTTTTAAACTTTCTTTGCTTTTTGCGTTTGATTGGGAAACCGTTGAGATTGAACTTAACATATGCATTGATGGACGTGAGAAATGAAAGTTTGCAATAAATTTTTCATCTGTGATTATTACTTTACGTATGAAATATTCTGTTTCGTTTGGAGGTTAGATATTTTCACATACACTGTTTTTCTACCGTAGGGCAACAACACACCAAAAATACTTCGCCACAGTGGAATAATAAAAATCGAAAATGCACGATAATGTAAAGTGGATCTTGAAAATAATGTGAACAGCCGTCTGATGATGAACTTGCCAGTTCGAAACCGGTAACGGCGCTATTCACCTAAATAAATAGCAGTATTAATAGTGGCTGGTTGCTGCTTTCTTCTTTGTAAGAATTAACCTACATTAATTGTATACAGCCACGGTCTCACCATGTCAGTTTTAGACAAAATAGCATTCTGTTGCAGATTAGTAAAAAATGAATTTCCTTGAATATTCCATAATAATTATTCAAGTTCTACTTTTATTCAAGTACTAAAGCTGTTTGTGCAAGAATGCAAATATTACTGTCCATCGAACTTAGCAAACATTTTCACGTTGCGGTAGATTTTTGTTTACCTGTATATAACCCGACTAGCTTTGAAGCATAGGACTGTGTTTACTATATGAAAATATTTTCTTTTTTTATATTGCTAAGCTCTCATGAAAATTATCCACTTTTAAATACACTTTACGATATGTTCAGAATTTATCACTTTCCTGGATGAAAATTTACAAAAGCTGCAGCTTGTATCCACCTGTGAATGCACAAGATAAAATCTACTATGTCTTTTTATTCTGCTTCTGGAATGCTGTGAAAAGAAACATTTCATTATTCTCGTTCACCTCTACCTGTACCCTTTTTAGGATGTCGTTACTGCGATCGTATACTTAAATCCGCACCGCCAGCGATATCCAATACAATGCTTAAATTTCTTAAATAAAATGGGCAATGTCCGGTGCGAACTTTGCAGTAATTGTGACAAACAGATTTTACTAGATAAATATATTTTAACAGAAACAATTGAAATCTTTACACACCTTTTACAATCCCAACTACAAAAGGCGTCGATCATCGACTTATGACAAATGAAGACTACCTAAGAGCTAATGCAACGTCACGGGTTCACCTCCGATTCAGTCCGTGCAGAAGACAAGCGATTCTATGACAATATATTGCCTATTTATATCTTAACTAATTCTTGTACAGTCTTTGTCATTTTTAATTCCATGTCGTTTCTTCTGCGGCGGTTTTCACATCCTCCGCCACAGATAGCATTTGACACTCTTTGAATAATCATTCATGATAGCAAAATTCATAATTATATTTTTCCTCACAAAATTAAGTGTCTGTTGAAATTCAGTTAAAAGAAATACATATAAATTATTTGTCACAGTGAGCATTATACATCAAAATGTTCTTTTAACCTTCACTTTGGAAGCGCCTAGAACCGCTCGGCCACAACGGCCGGCTGCGAGTATGTCTGCGAATCTGTTATGCACATCAAGAAGAACACTAGTAAATATCTCACAAACAGCAACATTGAAATAAGAGCCAGACTAAACCTCCATTTATCAAGGCCAAGGAAAAAAAAAAAAAAAAAAAAAAAAAAAAAAAAAAAAAAAAAAAAACTTTTCTAGAAGAGAATAAAGTTGTATAGCAAATTTCCTGAGGAAATACGAGAGAGAATTAAAACGCAAATATTTAAGAAGTTAGATAAGGCAGACCTCTTAAACAATTTATACAATTAAGTAAAGAACTATTTAGGTTATACACCGTAGGAAATGGTAGGAACTAGATGTTATTTAACAATATACGTACAACCGTCATTCTGCAGTAGCGTGACGTGGTCCAGTGAGTCCCCACTGTCTTAAGGCCAGCACCTCAGTGGATGAACGGTCCGCAGGGCCGGGCGGTGGCTGGTCCGCCGCTCAGGGCCAGGGGAGGGTGCTCGCTCGGCGTTCCCTCAGCCTGCGGCGCACCACATCTCAGCCCACGCACCACACGAAGCCCCTGAAAATCGCGAAATCGGCAGCTGACAGGGCCAAACTCTCTTTCGATAAGCGTGTGACGTCAGTGACAAGTACGTATGAACTATTGACTAACAAGGAAGCATTTTCCGTGTGTAAATAAACAATCTTGATGAAATTTGGCGGATGTGTGGAAGGAATGAAACAATGCAACAGACTTTTTTTATTTGTGCCCAATTTCACTTTTAACTACTAAACTACACACCGGAAAGTAATATGCATAGTAGATTTAGAGGGAATATCTTCGAAAGGAGGATATATACCAACGTTTTTCACATAAAACTTGAAACACAATTAACGTTTTTCAAACTGTATAATCAATTTTGAAAAATTAAAACTTTTGTTACAACATAAATTACATAAGTTCTCAAGCTACATGCGTCCATGTGAAACAAAGCACTTTCTGAAATACCGTTTCTGGAAAACATGCTGTACTGAACATGCTGTCGGTCTATTTTCAAGGTATATAATTGAAATACCAAAATTTTCATTATCTATTTTACTTCTGCTTGTTTCATGTTTTAACTTGTTATTTTATGTTTTACATTCATAGCTTTCTTTCTGTTTGTTTCATGTTTTAATTTGTTATTTTATGTTTTACATTCATAGCCTTTTGATTACTGTTCTACATTTATATGTTTTGTTATTTGAAAATAATAAATAACTTATAATCATGACACAAAATCTTAATGACAATAATAACGTGTAAAGAAATGCTTACAACATGTTTTTTTGCACCATGCACGTAAAATGAACGGAGTCTCTTCACATAATACACGCGATGGAGAACACAAATAGAACAAAATTCAGCTTTCGAATTGTCACAGGTGACATTCTAAATATCTTGATTTTTATCAGGCATGTTTCAGTATATTGGTAAGCTTCAGCGAAGAGAATTGATTATGTACTAGTGAATACAGCTTGATAATTTTTTCACATGGAGATTGAATCATAATGATTCAATTGAACTAGATCTGAAAATCTTCATCTCAGAAAGTTCTAATAACATCGAAAGTTGTGTAAGTTCCATCCCACCGACCGCTGCTCTATCGATACTAAAGTATCAGTGGATGGACAAGATTCGTATACTCGAGTACGACGCTCGAAATGTTTTTTTCACACTGACCATCCACCATTTTATAGTTTTAAATGAAACGACGGGTGAATTCGAAACGAGAATCCGAGAATCTCTTTTTGGAGCTCCTAATGTTCTTGTGACATCATCGAAATTTACTAAACAAACTTCTGACGAATTTAGAAGGTATTTGAAAGATGTTTTCTTTGCCAGTGAGAGAGGAAAATCTGCTTTATTATTAGCTTCCTGGTTTGGTCAAGATGGAAGAACCATTTACATCATCGTACCTTAGCACAAAGAACTTGTTCATCTGCTAATCCCAAAGGACTCGACGACACAGGTGCAGAGCACGTATATGGCTTTCGACGTTGGAAGAACTTTGTGACAAGATTTTCAGATCTAGTTCTATTGAATGATTGTGTGGTCAATCCCTACTTGAGAAGCAATATAATCAAGCTACTGTCAGTAACACAATCAATTCTCCTCGCCAAGGCTTACAAACATACTGAAATATGCCTGATGTAAATCAGGATATTTAGAGGATCATCCGTGACAGTTTGAAATCCTGCTTAATTCTGTTTTATATTGTGTTCTCCATTGTATACACTAATCAGCCAGAACATTACGACCACCTACCTAACAGACGGAATATCCACGTTTGGCACGGATAACAGCGACGACGCATAGTGGCATGGAAGCAACGCGGCCTTGGTAGATCGCTGGAGGGAGTTGTCATCACATCTGCGCGCGCGGGACACCTGATTCCATTAAATTTCAAGGAGGTGGGCGACGAACCTTGACGCCACGTTCAGTCACATCCCATATGTGCTCGATCGGATTCAGGTAATGTGGGTGGGGGGGCCAGGACATCAGTTGTAACTAGCCACTGCGTTCCTCGAATCACTTCTTCACACTCCTTGCCTTCTGATAGGGAGCATTGTCTTATTGAAAAATGCCACTGCTGTCGGGAAACGTGATGGTGTACGTGGCCTGCAGCCAGTGTACGATACTCCTTGGCCGGCGTAGTGTCATGGTCGAGCTGCACTGGATCCATGGATGCACACGCGAATGTTCCCAAGAGCATAATGACGCCGCCGCCAGCTTGTCTCCGTCCCGCAGTGGAGGTGTCAAGGAGCTGTTCCCCTGGAAGACGACGGATGCGCACCCTTCCATCGGCATGATGAAGAAGGTAACGAGATTCATCAGACCGTGCAACGCTCTGCCACTACGCCAACATTCAGCACCGATGGTCACGTGCCGATTTCAGTGGTACTTCCCGATGTCGTGGTGTCACCATTGGCACATTCATGGGTCGTCGGCAGCGGAGGCCCATCGTTAGGAGTGTTTGCCCAGCATTAAAATTTGATGTTAATGCCGCCACAGTTCGCGCCTGCCCTTTTTTACCAGTGCTCCATCCTACGCCGTCCGGCATCTGCAATGAGGGGTGGTCGCTCAACCCCAAGAAGTCTGGACGTGACTTCATCTTGGTCGGTGTTGAAGACACTCACACCACTCCTCGAACATCCGACGAGTCACGCAGTTTCCGAAATGCTCGTTCCGAGCCTCCGGACCACCACAATCTGCCCTTGGTCAAACTCAGATAGATCATGCACCTTTCCGATTCTCCATACGGACAGCACGCTTACTGATACTACTTGCACAGTGCGTTTGTCTGACTAGCAGTCATTCCT
The DNA here is from genome assembly GCF_023864345.2 of Schistocerca serialis cubense. Taxonomy (NCBI): domain Eukaryota; kingdom Metazoa; phylum Arthropoda; class Insecta; order Orthoptera; family Acrididae; genus Schistocerca; species Schistocerca serialis. Next base: position 465,384,093 of record NC_064646.1, on the reverse strand, counting down.
CAACAGGTGACGCTGCTATCGCCTGGATGGGTTTATATCGACAGTAGGTCTGTGGTCACAATGTTCTGGCTGATATTTCATTTCATGTGCATGGTGTAAAAAATGTTATGCTTTAAGCATTTCTTTACAGGTGATTACAGTAATGATTTTGTAACATATTAATGAGTTACCTATTATTTTAAGTTTCAAATATATAGGTGTGTGTCTGTAAGGGTAAACTAAGAGACAAAAACAAATTAATTTATAACGCAACAAATCTTAAAACATAAAATAAATATAAGTAAAATAAATAATTGGAGTAACAATAAATATTTAGATATTTTACTCAGGTATGTTGAATAGGCTCCGACAACACATTATGTATAGCTTTTTTCCAAAAATGGTATACACCGATCTATGTTACAGATGACTGTATGTGGCTTCAGAACTACTTTAATTTATGTTCTAACAAAAATTTTAATTTTAGTGTTGGAGAAAATATTGTGTTGTTTTCATACTGAAAAATATCGCCTATCCATTTCAGAAATTTTTGTAGGTGCATTTGGGCTCTCTAATTCGTCTGTATAGCTGTGCGCATTAACCCGCCGCTTCCAGGATTCGAGGAGATGCAACGGCCGTGGATCTATTAAGGGCGAAGTTCGGTGTGCTGGCTCAGCCTTGACGTGTCTTTTACTTGGTTTCCCACGTCCAACTAGTTGAATACTGGGCTGGTACCTACGTCTCAGCTAAACTACCTGGTTAACAACGTTATTGCACTTTCACATAGGATAACACTAGATTCAGAAAAATGGGGAACACGGATTCCATCTCTGAGAGGAACGGTTGGAGGCAGACTATCAATTATTGCAAGTCCAAACTAATGTGGCGACCCTGTGAGGACACTATATAAAGACCAGGAAAAAGAAGGCGACACTTGGACTCTCTGGTACGCGACAGAGATCGTGACTAAATTTCGCTCTGTTCTGTCGCCTATCTGACATCCATTTAACAAAGAGTACTCTTAGCTTTTGAAAGTGTAGCAGGAGATAAGATAGCTAATACTCCAAGGCCGTATGGAGACAACCTATTTAGCCTACATATTGTCAGATTTAGTAAACGTTATCACAGTTTAATGGGTTACAATATATTATTGCTGAAAAGTTTAGTACCTTTTAATCACCTGGTCTTACCCCAGTAGTAAAGTAGGAGTGGGTATTCTTACTTAGAAAAACAAGATATTCGGTGACAAATCAGCAGAAATTTTTATAGAAATATAATTTAACTAGCAATATTATTCACAAAATTCACATTTAAACTAACAATACTCATCATCTGCTCGACTGCAGCTTCCGTGGGCCAAGCAGTGACATTTTCTGCTTTGAATCCCACCGTCTCCTTCTTCTGAGTTTGAAAGCAAGTCGTCACAATATAAGCAATTGACGTCTGGTATGCTTTTATCGTCTTGAAACAACGAGAATCTTTTGTTGACTCATTTTTTGTTTCGGTTTATCACATGTGTCTATTTTTGATTGATTTGCACTAATGATGTCTCTTTCTGCTTTACTGAGTCTCCAAAATAGCTTCCTTTACCATTTTGCTATGTACGCGTTTTTTTTTTTTCTTTTCGCCGACATTCCCGGTCTTACCCCCATTCAACGTACTCGGTCTTACCCCAAGCGCAGAGGTTATAAAAACGAAATAAAGGCACACTATTGTTGAACCTAGTCCGTCTTGTTTGCTATTGTATAAATATTCACTGATCATCTAATATCAGTTTTTATAAATGCAGTGACTGTGGTGTAGCCACAGTTTAAGGACAGACCAAACGACAGTAGTCAGCTGACAGCGCAGCAGTGCGGCTTGCGCTAGTCGCTAGCAGAGGTGCGGTTCCCACACGCTCGCTGTGGGGAGGGAGTACAGTACTGGTGCACGCTTCACTGTGCGCATCCTTGCCTCTTCGTGCAATGGCTGCATGCGCCCAATGCGCACGGGAAGTTACACAGATGTAAACGGACCTTAAAACAAACTTACTTCCACAGAAGCGGTGAACTCAACGACAACACGCCAGTATGGTCGTTATTTCTTCTCGACCAGTGGAGTGTAATTCTGTACCACGGCGCCAGAGTATAAATAGTGACATGAGGAACGCCGAACCTGCTTTCAGCCCATTAACAAGCCTTACCCCACTTTCCCCTACTTATTCAGTAAGCGTCAAGCTACAAATGCAGAGGTCAGAAGTTCAATAGACAGTGGGTCCAAGGATTTTTTTCTGTCTCCCGTTACATGAGGCAGTGATTTGTATACGTACTGAGTACGCTCTGTTTCACCACGATCAAGAGTCCACGTCAAACTATAGGCCCCTATAAATACCTGGATGAATCAGTGAAGACGTCGGAAGGTAACCTTCAAAGGACTCACACCTAGCAAAGCAGTGCCGTGTTCGAAACAATCCTTAGAGGGATGACAACTTTAATTATTTAGTTTCACCAATTGCGACATGGTCGCGTATACAAACAGTGATCCAATATTGTCAAATGTTTTTTATTTCTCCAGTCTTTGATCACAATATCAATTCTTTAGATGATGACCAGTTTCAGTCCGTAATGACTATCCTCAGATCTTTTTTACACCATGTCCTAAAGTGATAACGCCATAATGGTATCGTCAAAACATATAATCAGCACAGCATCGTCACATATATCTAAAATAAGGTGTAGAATAGGCCACATTGTCCACATTATTGGCAATAATGACTGTGTGGACGATGTGGCCTATTCTACACCTTATTTTAGATATATGTGACGATGCTGTGCTGATTATATGTTTTGACGATACCATTATGGCGTTATCACTTTAGGACATGGTGTAAAAAAGATCTGAGGATAGTCATTACGGACTGAAACTGGTCATCATCTAAAGATTTGATATTATGATCAAAGACTCGAAAAATAAGAAATAAACATTTTCAAAAAACATTTAATTACTTAGCTTCCGTACACTTAAGCTGATCACATTGAACATAAAGAAAACAAACATTATGCTCTACAGCGTAAAGAAGGAAAATATACAGTATTAAGTATAGATGATAAATCTATAGGTTGTGTAACAAACACTAAGTTTTTAGGGATTAATATTTATTGTTAGTTGACATGGAGTGAACACACGAAGATACTATCAAAAAAGAATGCCACGAGTACGTCGTGTTCTTAAGGTTCTTGGTCCATAAGTTCGTAGAGTTCTTTATCAGTTTAATAAAGTTAACACATACAAATAACAGAGACTTTAGTCACCAATAATATATTCTCTTTCACTCTTTACAACAGTCTGCCAACGTTGAACTAGCTTTTCGGTATCACGACTGTAGATATATAGTAGTTTTGATGCGAAGAACTCGTTAAGCCATGTTTGAAATGCATCTTCATCCGGAAAGGAAGTTCCTAGAACGTTCTTCGATAGACATCCAAAAATATGAAAACCTGAATGCGCAAGATCATATGAATAAGGAGGGTGCAGAATGACTTCCCAACCCAACCCCTGCATAAAGTTCCTTGCAGTCACTCTAATGTTGATTTTCCACCCAAGACATCGTGTCTGTGTGACGACTGTAAGTTTTCAGCATGAGCAGGCATTGATGGAAGTGTGTGCATTGTTAATGCATGGGGGTTCTTTATGGTGTCTCTCCTTCGAATAGTATTTTTCTGGAGTTGCGAACAAGCAGGTCACTTAACATTAAATGTTGCAGTGGACGTTTGCGGCTTGAAACCTACGTGCAGCTATTAGGGACAGGAACATCTCGAAGCATTTACGGGGGACAGAATATCTGGGCCCAAGAATACGTCCTGTGGCATGCAGCTAATGCATTCAGTCGACGAGACGGGAAAGCGGCCTGCCTGGACCTACTTCCTGGTACCTCTCGCCACACCAGAGGTTGGGGCTGTGAGAGGAATCTAGGTCACCCAGCCAACGCATTACGGCACTGTCGTAAACGCCCCTTGTGAGCAGGAATGGCGGCCATAAAAATTCGCGAGTTTTCTTGTTCACAGTGGACGGGACGCTATCGAGGGAGTTGTCAAGTTGTGGGCGGCACTCATCCAGCAACACAGTCCAGGAGTAAAATCAATTTAGCAGATGAGTGGAACAGGTAGTCAAGTGGAAAGTTTACTAATTAAAGTGATTGCTGTCACGGCGGTAACTCAGAGTCGCCTGTCGCCTTCCAAAACATAGATGTGGACGAGGCAATTAGAAAAACAATTACAGCGAACAGCAAAAATGGAAACTAGAGAGAATAATGAAGTCCAGACCAGTTCCAACGAAATACAGAAGAACTACAGAAGCAAAGAAACAAATGCGAAAATAGAAGTCGATGGCAACAAGAAAACTAACAAGATCATAATATTCAAATTAGGCTTGTCAAGGGGTAAACGAAACAATAAATAGAAACTGACCCTCGGCTGCTGTGGACACAGCTGAAAAAAAAAATCTGTAGGAACAATCGGAACGAGTTACATCAACATGCTAGAATATGAAGAAACATGATAGCTTTGGCGTGAGGAAAAAGAAGTCACGATATAATATTCTATTATTAACGTCACTTTAGGGAGCATCGATCTGTCCGGAATTGAGGACAGTGGAAGCTTCATTACGGCGATCTCTGAAACTTCGTACAATAGTTGCATTCAAAATCATCCATGGCCAGCACTAACCCGAAGCAAATGAAAATCATCGGCGCAGTGAGAGGAAAACGTACAGAGATGCGGATACAAAACCGGTTGATGTTCATCTGCATCTACATCTACATACATACACCGCAATCCACCATACGCTGCGTGACGGAGGGTACCTCGTACCACAACTAGCATCTTCTCTCCCTGTTCCACTCCCAAACCGAACGAGGGAAAAATGACTGCCTATATGCCTCTGTACGAGCCCTAATCTCTCTTATCTTATCTTTGTGGTCTTTCCGCGAAATATAAGTTGGCGGCAGTAATATTGTACTGCAGTCAGCCTCAAATGCTGGTTCTCTAAATTTCGTCAGTAGCGATTCACGAAAAGAACGCCTCCTTTCCTCTAGAAACTCCCACCCGAGTTCCTGAAGCATTTCTGTAACACTCGCGTGTTGATCAAACCTACCAGTAACCTACGCCCAAATATTTAATCGACGTGACTGTGTCAGACGCTACACTACTAATGGAGTATTCAAACATTACAGGATTCTTTTTTCTTTTCATCTTCGTTAATTTACATTTATCTATATTTAGTGTTAGCTGCCATTCTTTACACCAATCACAAATCCTGTCCAAGTCATCTTGTATCCTCCTACAGTCACTCAACGACGACAACTTCCCGTACACCACACCATCATCAGCAAAGAGCCGCACATTGCTATTCTGCTATGTTCAGTCAGAAAATGGCGAACCGCCAAAGGTTAATGACAATGAGCATAAATTGGTTATGTGATCACCACTTAACAAATGGCAATGGCTAAAAAGACGGTGCGCAACAAACAATATAAGATAAAATTATCCCCCCGCGGTGAGAGGGCCGAGAGCAGGTCGGCCAAGCTGCTGGGTGAGGCTTAAAAACTCCGAGCTGGTTCCTATGAAGGGAGGACCAGTGATGATGCCAAAGAGACACCACCTGGTGACAGAGGGCAACACAGAGGCCATCGGAAGGAAAGAAACGTAGGAACTAGCGGGCTGCGATAGAAGGAATGCAGCCTTGGCAGCAGCCTCCTTTCTTGTCAGGTCGACGTGACCAGGAACTCACATAAACATCGCAATGGCTGCCTCAAGAGTGAGCAAGTGGAAGCTTTCTTTGACCCGTTGCATTAAGGGATGGAGGGTGTACAGCACAGCAGAGGCTCGAGGGGGGCGGGGGGGTCGTCGCTGAGAGAGTCAGAGCAGATCAGCGGATGCACTCCGTGTCCTGATACAGGGCGAAGAGCTCTGCTGTAAATATTGGGCAGTGTTGCGGAAGCCGATACCGAAAAAGTCGGCGCCAAAGTTACTATCGCGAATTTCCGTGCCGAGGTCAAGAAACATACGGCGATAGAGTTAGGCTGCAGTAGTGCCTTTAGAAAGTGGATGAAATCCAAGGGAACACAGGCCGCCCCAAGAAGCCGAAGTGGTGAAGGGTTCACACGTCGGGAAAGTGGCAGGTAGCGTGAAGTTATGCTGCGCGCGAAAGAGCCGAAAGTGAGCTCCTGGTGGTAACAGTGAGGTGGGACGGGCCCCATACTGTCGATCAAAGGTGTCATCAAAGAAGGAGGCATAGGATGGGTGGCCAGGCGTGGCAGACAAACGGCATGCATAGCCGCCGGGCCGTTGTCAATACTCCACGGCTACAGACGATCCAGACATCGCTGAAGACGGTGTTCAAGGAGAGAAGTCCGTGGACAACTGCAATAAATGGCAAAAAAGTCAACTAAAACGGAGCCGGAGAAGCCTGGTGGGAGACAGCCCATAATAGGGTTAATGGCGATAGCAAAGAGAACGACGCTAAGGACGGAACCCTGGGGCACACCATTTTTCTGGATAAGGGTGTCCGACAATAGTCTGACGCCGCCTCGCCCACTCCACTTCCACCTACTTCAAGTACAACAGGTCCTGATACGGCGACCACGTGCACCGACGCAGTCAGGATATGCTACACCGTGGAACATCAGTCCGATATTTATTGAACTTTGTGGAGCTTCTCGTCACATAACGCTTGTTAAATGGTTTAATTTTTATTCGATTGGGAATTGGTGCCCATTGTCTATACCAGTATAAGCGGTGAGCCCCACAGGCGCGAACAGACTCTTACACACGATTTGGCACAGAAGTGAACAGCCTTCGAACGTCATCTTGAGAAATTCCTCTTGACATCTAAAACTCATGTTGTGGCAGTTCATGCAGGCTACCTGCTGTAGCTTGGTTTCGAACTCACTGCTGTCCAGACAAGGAAGACCCGAGAAGACGAGTCGCAGCCTGTTCCCCCTTTGTACGTCAAGTGCAAAGGCAGGTGGACAGCACTATTCGACTTAATGACGAATTGCGCCAAGAAAGAGATGGTCTACGAGTCTGTCGAAACAGATTCGCTGATCTGCGTTCGGGCAGCAAACATTGACCACAGGGTGATGAAGGTCGCCGTGGCCGCCCACATTGTCGATGCGCTGCCAGCGCGTGAGAACGCACCTTCCATTGGAAGGAAGAAGACGACCGAGGCACTCCTAAGGGGGTTACCTTGGTGCTGTGACGAGGCAGCGGTCCGGGAAGGGCTGCAGCGAGCCGGGTTGCACAACCAGACCAACAAGAAGAGGGCGCCGCTCTATGCCATGACCGACGGCGAGAGCGAATCTTCGGCTTGCGGTTGCTGGGCTTCCCGGTTACGACAGAGGCTCTACTGACCGCCACGGAGGCGGCCGGTGTGGCCGTGCGGTTCTAGGCGCTGCAGTCCGGAACCGTGGGACTGCTACGGTCGCGGGTTCGAATCCTGCCTCGGGCATGGATGTTTGTGATGTCCTTAGGTTAGTTAGGTTTAAGTAGTTCTAATTTATATGGGACTGATGACCTAAGATGTTAAGTCCCATAGTGCTCAGAGCCATTTGAACCATTTGAACCGCCACGGAACCCCAGCCCCAGTGCTTCAGGTGACAGGGCGAGAGCGATGACGCGAAGTACTGCCGCAACGCGGCGCGGTGCGTCAAGTGCTCCGGCGAGCACGACAGGCGCGCCTTCGACCGCGGCAGTAACGTTCCGCCGACTTGCGTCCGGTGTGGCGGGCCGCACGTCACCAGCTGGCGCGGCCACCCGGCTTTCTCAAGTCGCAGCGTTGCCTAAAGCCGTCGGCACACGGACCGTTCATCCGAACGTTGAGCGTTGAGCGTGCCGAGTTTCTGACGTCATAGCGTGGAAGAGCACGTTCGGGAGTCTTTCTGAGCGTGCGTCTGAGCGTTGACCAATGAGATGGCGCGCACGCAGTCTCCCTTCAGTACAGAGTTGTGAGACGCCATATTGGGATTCATTTCAGGCCTATATGTATATATGCCGTTTCTGAGCACCAGAAAATTGAGAATCACTGGAAACCTGTTGTTAACTGTGTGATTAGTTCCAATAAAATGATAAGAAACATCATATTCCTGGCAAAAGAATTATTGTAACTTGCGTATTATGAGAGTAGGCTATTTGAAGGCAGTGACACACTGAAGATCCACCCAAAACGCATTGTTCTTGGTACAATTTTATATAATTAAATTTCAATTAGTAACATATCTACGATTAAGGTTTTCAGCAAACGATAAGACAACATGATCAGATGTCATATGGGTGTAGTTGGTTTAGCGTAATGAGTAGCGTCAGTGTCAACGAGCGATTTGTTCGTTGCGGGGATGGTTCTTGTCTAGACAGTTCCAACTTTTTTTTTCTAACATTTTCGTTTTTATTAGGTCTGATACTTTATTATTAGTTTAATATAAGTATATACTATAATATTTGATGTTATGTAAATATAAGTTCGCCTTTTTTTGAGGGGTGACTTCGATTGGCTTAATCTTACAGGACAGCTTGCGCTACTTGTATAAAGAAATTTTGCTCGTTTTTCTTTTAGCTTCGTAATTCACATGTTGCAAAGGTTCTGCTACTGGGTAGGAACAGTGATCAAGTAAGACTAACCTTGGGGTTTTACTAAAATGTGGGAATGATGAAATAATGTTTATCTTATGGGGAGAAGTATTCCAAATTTGTACCGCACTGTTTGTAATGGAACTTTTATAATCCTGTGCCCTTATTTATTGGACACGGTATTTTTCTTTTCGTGGACGATGGAGGAAAAGTGTGTTTTAATAGCGCTAACGTGGGAATTTTACGCTCGCCCGTTAGGTAAACAGTGTGATTTACGAACCAGAAACATCCCTCAGCTACCGCTGCAGTGCGTTGCAATCGCGTATACCACGTTGGGGCCCACGTACCGTATGCACAAGTCGCATCGTTCTTGAGCGTTCAGAAGCTCGTTGAACTTGGCACGCTCACCGTTAACGTTGAACAGCACGGTCCGTGTGCCGACGGCTTAAGGCGGCGAGGCGGCCGCAGCCGCACCAACGCAGCGGAAGAGAAGACGACGTAGGGCGCAGACCAGCCCGGCGCAGCTGAGGGACAGCGCAGGAGCAGCCCCACCTGCCAGGAGCGGGGACGACCGCCGGAGGCGGGCGGTCGGGATGCACCTCGCGCCTTCGAGCAGTGGCCTCGAACCCGGCACCGCCGTGAAGGAGGCCATTGCAGCCCACATAGCCGTCGTGGTGGCAGAGAGGGCTGCCTTCGCAGCCGCCGTGGCTGCAGAGAAGGAAGAAGCCTCGAGGCAGCTGCGTGCAGTTCTTGCCCAAGGCCTCCTTGCAAACCCGCTGAAGAGCGTTCGGGCGCCTCCCCCGCCGGCCGCCCCAGCCGCGCTGCAGAGGAAGGGCACCGAGAAGACGACCGCCCCCTCAACGGTATCGGCGGCGACGCCGACCGCCGCCGGGACAGCCCCCTCAAGAGACCGCGAAGCCAAAAGGGCAGCGAGAGAGCGGCCTGCAGCTCTCCGATGATACTGCGGCGCAGTACGCCGAGCAAGCAGAACTGCTCTAGGAGCAGCTGCCGTAGAACTGTGCCAAGGCACCGACGACACGGTGCAGCGGAGGGCGTAAGGCAGCGCACTGTGTTGCTGCACTGCACTCCTTTCATTATGACGACCGTGGCACTGACACGGTATCTTCTTGCACGATACCCGCCATTAAAATAACCAACCCTTGCATGAACTGTCGCAGTCAGCAAGACATCCGCTACTGCTCTTGCTACCCGACCTAACCATCGCAGAGGTTTTTCTCCCTTGGCTCTTGCCTTGGCTTTTTTTCCCCTCTGCCCTTCAAACCGCTACCCTTAGTTCGACTGAAATCTATCTCGAGAAGAGCGCGTATAAATGGTTAACCTTAACCAGACGTACGCAAACATCGCAGTACCCACATCCTGCGACACTTCAGTGAACACTAACCCTTATGCAGAGATGGCAGTAGACCTTGTAAGTTGGCCATCATGCCAGTGTGGGCGTGGAGGGGCTCCACCTTTAAAACAGAAGTCTAAAACTCATATTGTGGCAGTTCATGCAGGCTTGGTTTCGAAATACACGTCTCCGCAGCGTATTCCAGGCATTCTCCATCGGATACAGTTCAGGGAGGATCGCTCTGGGCAGGGTAAGATCCACGTATTCTTCTAGGAATCTGTGGTGTGAACTGCAGAGTTGGGTACGGCATTATGCTGTTGGCATAAACAATATCATTTTCACGAAGGTTGTGACAACAGCGTTTAACGTTCATGTACATCTGTACTATGTAAAACAATGTGACGGTCCAGCCAGGGGGTAACTTCCACTGCGCTGCTTATGCGGCCCAGTTTAGAATCCATTCGCCTATGGATTTCAAAAAGAAAAACTGTTTCAACGCCTCTTAGCGCGCTGAAATTAGTCTAAACTTGTCTTCACAATACGTATGGGAACGATGCACACTGAGGTGACAAAAGTCATGGGACACCTCCTTACATCGTGTCGGACCTTCTTTTGCCCAGCATAGTGCAGCGACTATACGTGGCATGGACTCAAACAGTGGTTGGGAGTTCCCTGCATAAACAATGAGCTTTCCTGCCCCTATAGCCGTCCATAATTGCGAAAGTGTTGCCGGTGCAGGATTCTGTGAACGAACTGACCTCTCGATTATGTCCCATAAATGTTCGATGGATCTCCTTTTGGGTGCTCGAATTGTACATAATATTCTTCAAAGCAATTGCAAACAGTTGTGGCCCTATGACATCAGCAGTGTCATCCATAAATTTCTACCATTACTAGTGAACTTGAAGTCCATGACTGGCTGCAAATGGTTAGCAAGTAGCGGAACATAATCATATTCACTGAATGTCCTATTCAGTTGGACCAGGGCACCCAGTCCACCATTATTGATTCACCACCAGCTTGCACGGTGCCTTGTTAACAATCTGCGTCCATGACTTCGTGGGATACGTTCCACACGCAAACCCTACGATCAATATTAACCAGCTGATATCGGGACTTATTCGAACAGGTCGTGGTATTTCAGTTGTCTTGGGTCCAACTGATGCAGTGACGAGCCCAGGGAGGCGCTGCAGCCGATGCCGCGCTGTCAGCGAAGGCTCTCGCGTCGGCCGTCTGCTGCCATAGCCCATTAACACCAAATTTCCCCCCAACGTTCTAAAGGATACATTCGTCGTGCCTCCCACGTTGATTTCCACGGTTTTGCACGCAGTATTGCTTGTCTGTTATCAGTCACAACTCGACGCAAACGCCGCTGCCCTCGATCGTTAAGTGACGTCGCCCACCTCCGCGTTGTCCGTGGTGAGAGATAACGCCTGAAATCTGTTACTGTCGGCTCACTCTTGACACTGTGGCTCTGGGAAGATGGAATCCCCTTACGAAATCGGAGCTGGAGTCCCATACGCCCAGCTGCAGCTACCGTTCCTTGTTCAAAATCTGTTAATTTCCGCCGTGCGGACATAATCACCTCTGAAACCTTTTCACGTGAACCACCTGAGTACAAATGAGAGCTACGCCAATGCACTGACCTTTTATACCTTGTGTACTCGATACTACAGCCATCTGCATATGTACAGTCGTGCTCAAAAGTATCCGACCGACCTGAATTGCATTTCGCCTGATTCGCATGCAACCCACATAACGCAGCTGTCTAGCAGGTCCTCTAATAACTCCTCGGTACAGTCATGTGACTACTGAAAATGGTTCCAACAAGTCACCACTAGAAAACACTGCTCTGTATCACAAGAACTCAGGATGTAAAGTAATACCACGATACTACAAATATCAGGAAACACCTTATCACAGATAAGACTGTCCTTAAGGCTTGTAAGCTCACATTTATTGCAATAAATGGCATACCTGAAATGTTACCACTGTCATTATTAGGTCTGATAGGTAATGCACGTAGTAAGTTTGTCGTATTCACGATTTCCTCTTCAAAGTAACATACCACACTTGTCATTTAACACAAAATGTCATTAAAAATTTACGTTATTCACGAGCAGCTAGGTGAGAATCTGTATGTGTTGTGGGTTGGCAGGAGAGCCAACAACGTGTTATCAGAGGAAGCCGAAAGGCACGCGTTTTAGCTCACGCAGGCTGGCGTGAGGTCTGGAACAGGACAAGGAAATTAGAATTTAGAAAAACGGACGTAGCTGATGGAATACTTAACTTTAATCCATTAATGATGAGCGTCGCCCTTGACTGTACATTATTCACAATATCAATAGTAACTGAACATGGCGCCTTGCTAGGTCGTAGCAAATGACGTAGCTGAAGGCTATGCTAACTATCGTCTCGGCAAATGAGAGCGTATTTTGTCAGTGAACCATCGCTAGCAAAGTCGGTTGTACAACTGGGGCGAGTGCTAGGAAGTCTCTCTAGACCTGCCGTGTGGCGGCGCTCGGTCTGCAATCACTGATAGTGGCGACACGCGGGTCCGACGTATACTAACGGACCGCGGCCGATTTAAAGGCTACCACCTAGGAAGTGTGGTGTCTTGCGGTGGCACCACAGTATGAACTTCCAATAACACAACGAACCGCCTCGTTCTGCACATGGATTCAAACCCAGGTCATGCAGACAAAGATTTCGTGACTAACGGAAACTAACAGTCATTCCCGACTAGGCATAAAGAGAATGATATACTTCGATTTTAGACAGTATCAGTTAGCAAATATCAACTTTAAATTACATAACGTTAGCCAGCCGCTCTGGCCGTGCGGTTCTAGTCGCTTCAGTCTGGAACTGCGTGACCGCTACAGTCGCAGTTTCGAATCCTTCCTCGGGCATGGATGTGTGTGATGTCCTTAGGTTAGTTAGGTTTAAGTAGTTCTGCGTTCTAGGGGACTGATGACCACAGATATTAAGTCCCATAATGCTCAGAGCCATTTGACCCTTTTTTTTTTTTTACATGACGTAAACATTTTTAACGGACGCGAATTTCTACCCAGCATCAATTGTCCCAGTTAACGAACTACGAGAGACGTTAAATATTGCTTCTTCACAAGTAACTCACTTGAAATGCCGTGAGGTAAAGCTTTGTGTTGGAAAGGGATTGGAACCCAGAACCTAATCGGATTGTTATCGAAGCACAATCAACTGTGACATATCGGAGTTTCTCGGCAGTAGCTAGATGTTTTAACTGACATGACGAGACGAAACATTAATTTTTTCCTTCAGTGCTGACTGAGAATCGAACCCCAAATATATCGTTGTTGCCTACACACAAAGAAACGTCAGCTACCGAATTTTTCTCCACCCGCAGCCCGTAATAACATCCTTGAACTTACAGTGATCTCGCAAATAGTTCTGTGACTCACTGGGAGTCAAAAACGTCAGATATCGTTAGTGTTGACAACGAATGAAAATGCATTAAAAATCAAAATTATTATCCACCAGCAGATAGGTGTTGTCATGCCAGATCTTGATAATACATAATGAAAACTTTAGTGACGGGCCTGGATTCGAACCCATTCACGCGCATATGTGGAGATGTTGAGGAATCTGCAGTTTTGAACAAATTTTAGACAAGCTGTATTCTCACGAAGGGATCAAATTCCGCGTTAAGGGCGGTCTGAGTTGCATTCCCAGTTCAGAACCAATTTTATCGACATTCAGAAGCTCAAATAAAAGATGGAATAAGTGTCCCCTGACCCTACATAGCGTTTGTTTCGTCACTAGAAATAAATAACTAGTGTAAAAAAGGGTACTGGTGACAGAGTTTCTACATGTCGCCACTCCTGACTTTATTGTGGTTCAACCTAACGTCTACTTGGTAGAGAAAGAATATCATGTTTAATGTGATTTTCAGACCACAATGCCGTTATACCTTCTTCACTTGACGTAGTCAGAAGAGAATAGAATCTGCCTCTCCCCATCAAAAATCGTAGGCAGAAGTTGGAATCGAACCCAGACCATAAGTATATGAACCTATCATCAATCCAACAGACCACCAAATCCTCTTCTCTGAGAGTCATTTCGCTATCATAACGCCGTTGCGGCATACTCGATGAGAATTCTGACACACAGGCTCCCTGTAGTGGTTTGCATCTTCAGTACATTCATTATTTGGTTGCCGAATCGCCATGAACTAGCTGCCTCGGCTACCCAGTGCATACATTCGACTCTATTTTGTAATCACCGAAATAAAATAACGTTACTGCCACCTACACAGAACTGCCAACAGTGTAGGATGCAAAATTTAAATAGGACGTCTTCCTTTCCATTTGAGCTACTCTATGGCGCTATGTGTTTGTTGAAAACGACGTGCAGTGCAAAAGAAAAGCTTTAACTGTCTGTCTATCAGAAGTCTAGATCCGGCCATATGCATTATCTCACAGCACTGTGGAATGCGGAAATTCTGGAGGAACTGTTGTTGACATCTGGAGGTGCTGTAGCTACATCACAGCTAGTAGGGTAACGGTAAGCATCGCGCAATGTAGACAATACGTCGCGGGTTCTATTACATTTGTTGCTACATTTTTTTAAACGCAATTCTGCTGTTTGCTGAAGTTCTAAATTTAATGAAACTTTGAACATAATTCCCTTCACTTCTCAACCCAAAATAGTCGCATGTGGAAAAAGAGCTTACTTCTGCGACATTTTGTTCTTTTCAGGTTTAATAGACGGCCAGGCAGCAGATGCAACTCGAAGGTTTTGTATTATGTACGGGGAGAGCGCATCGTGCCAAAATAGAAAAGTATTTTCTACATTAGTTGTCATCTGCTAGTGGCATTTTATTCTTCTTCAAGCCTTGTTTGACAGCTTTAACTCAGAACAAGTTTTCTACATGCATGTCATCAATAAACTGCATGTGCATTGTCAGACTGTTATAGATAACATCAGAGAATTCGTATATGTTATTGATGATTAATTTCTCTCTCATGTTTAGTATTGTTTTAACAACCTTACGAAAATTGTGCACTGTATTATAAGAAATGAAATAAAATTATCCACGATAACCTTACGACAAAAGTCTGTTTTAATAACACAACTCACTTATATTTCGATTGGGTCTGTGTTTAATTGGTATGCTGTGTCATACTCAACAGGTATGAAAATGTGGCATTTCATAAATAAAGTTATGTATTCCTAGAAATCCAAAATTTTCTTGTCAGCAGCGGAAAGAGGCGTTACCTGTTGTGCAGCATTGTAAGTTTTTCACCTTTGCACTATAAGCTGAAAGTATTTTCTTGCGATTTGCTAATCAATTCTTTTCCTTAGTACTTATCACCCTGGCATGTGAGTCATTAGTGAAGAACAATATTGAATTTCGTATCATTGACGGTCGATTCGAATTTCTTCAGAGACACTTGTACTGCATAGCAGCTTGGCAGTCAGAAAGCTGTGATGTATGACCATTAAAACAACTTACTGAGTCGAGCTGCCAAGAGGATTTGATGTGTGCAGGCTTTCTTTTGATTTCGTTACAGAATTTTTCTGGAAATTCGCAGCTCCATAAAGTAAACCACAAAAAAAAGCTCTCACACGCTGGTCCCTATCACGATTAGAACTGACCACTTCTTGAACCGTTGCAACACAAGACATGGGCGGTACTACTGGGGCTACAGATACGCTGCTGCCAGCATCCCACTCTCATCACGGCATTGGTCGCTCAGCCTCATAACGGATCGTGAAAGATAATAAAAGTTGTCACTTATGTGAAGAATAGCAGTTCTTTAGCCAAAAAATTGAATTTTCTGTCCCAGTGTTTAGTTTACATGACGATTATATAGCTCGAGTCATTCAAATGGATAGGGAATATCATGTGAATTAAGCGAGTCAATGCAGTACCATAAACGGAACTGATTGCACTGTGACAGTGTTTCCAAATGTTTGTGACGGTGTTGCCAATTCTCAGCTGTGCTAGGAACAGCTCTGTAGCGTTATAGGAGGAGAATCCCGTGCTCGATACGGACAGGCGGCGCGGGGTATGATTAATATGCAGCTTTTATTCCTAGCAGTTGTGTCAAACATTCGGGTGTGTAATCTTCCATCACGATTACAGTTTCCCACTAAATATATATGAATAAAACACTTACCTTGTTACTTTGTTCAATGGCTCAAATGGTTCAAATGGCTCTGAGCACTATGGGACTTAACATCTGTGGTCATCAGTCCCCTAGCTACTTAAGCCTAACTAGCCTAAGGACATCACACACACCCATGCTCGAGGCAGGATTCGAACCTGCGACCGTAGCAGTCGCGCAGTTCCGGACTGAGCGCAAGACCACCGCGGCTGGCTGTTACTTTGTGACAAAAGATTATTTCAGTACAATAAAAAGTCTTTGGAAATCAACTTTGCCCATCTGTCACGGAAAGTAAGATAACAAAGACTTTTCACCTCGAAATCGATTGCATCTATGTGCAGTCTTGTGATCATACAAGTAGAATTTCATGAATTGCACGAGAATGTAGAAAAATTTTGTTGCGAATGGAAGCTGTAAGAAACACAGTTAAATAATTATTCTGTACCACGTAATAATCAATTCATTCGATAATTCAGAAGAGAAGAAACTAAAAACTATGCCCATTAAGACAGAAACTAAAGTTCAGATGCGGGCCACGTGCAGATCTGCGCTTTTTCATCTTCAGATCTATACAAATAATGTATACTAACCAGCGTATTCATTGCTTTCGTAATGGTTCCCTATTGTTTAGTCTTCGAATGATGAACTGGATCTACACCCATGAGTTTGATTGTTTCTTTGTATCCTTCCATCTACTATCTTTGTGTGTTATTGTTCGGTGTTCAAAATGCAAATACTATACCTGCTCCCACGAGGTATTAAAACGAGGTCGCAAGATGGCTAACGAATAATAATCAAAATACAGTGAGACCCCAATTTGTCTGTCTTCATGGTGTTAAGTCGACAGAAATAGTTGGGTATTACTGCCTGTATCACCGGCATCCTGTTGACTTCTCTTATTGAGATTTTCATATTGCCCTGAACACAAGACGCCGAGATAAATGTGTATGTTCTCCATGACGAAACATCCCACATTCCATTCATCCTGATCCATTCGTTACGTGCATCGGCGGCAATGAGTAATAGGAAAGCTGTTGTGAGGTGACAAATAACAATAACAATGGTAGTAATAACAAATCAATAATCGAGAATGTTTTCTGCATTATAGACGATTAAAAAAATAACCAAGAAAGGCTGAGTGTTTAATTGGCGCACTGCGTAGGTGTTCTTACCACTTTGTTACTGAATTCTGTTCTGGTTGTTTGCAGAGAGAAAACAAAGAACCCCGTAACCATACATATCGCTAGTACAACGAGATACTATCTATCAACTAGCCTTGCTTTACATCACGAGACGAACATGGCGTCACCGATCTGACATTTGAAATACATTTCTGTTATCTCTCTCTGTCTCTGTCTCTCACTCTCTTTATTTTTCTTTTTATTTTCTGAGGAAAGCATGGAGAAGCGCGAGTAATAAGCAAGTAGGCATATAATCTATTCACAGTTATTTTCATCGGGATACATAATGCAAAAAAACAACTTTTAAGTGTATTATTGCGTAATTCCAGTTATTGACAGTCTATTTGTGAGCTTGCTCACACTCAGTGGGGTGAAACCTATCACAGAAGAAAGCAAAACGCAAATATTTCTTGCACCATGCGCAACACATAAACAAAATCTCGCTGCACTGACGTGTTGTCCGATATATTGCGGGGAAAACATATCTGATTCATGTTGCTGAATACAACTCTGTCAGATATCAATTTGGATGCGTACCAAGTGTATAAAAGTATACCTTGAAATACGCAGAAAGGCACATAGAGGTATTCGACTGAAACATAACCATGACCAATATTGTAACTGGGGTAGATAGCATTGTCGTCTACCACCTTGACAACTCGAACGGTGACAGTGCTCGACCGGTTACTTACGTTTACTGGTATCAAAGCTACAGCATGAAAACACAAAAATGTTAATAATCCGAAGACCGGTCTTGGTGGATGTGGTATGCCGTTGCTTTCATCCGACGTTTGAGTTGACTTACCTAGCCAGTTAATAGGGGAACCAATAGTTTAACGTGGCATTCGGACCACAGTGCAACTCGGCATTTTTCACATCAACAAACCCTCCCCGAGGGAAAATAAGTGTAAAATGGCACATAAAAATCGAGGGACTGGCGAGGGATCGAACCTGAGACTTACTCTTTATCACCTTGCTACCATGCAGCCAAGAATTTGGTTTCTGCTTGGCATTAAAATTAAGGATCTTTCATTTGTGCCTGCGTTGGCACTTGCGTGTCCCTTAGTAGACCTTACATTTGGGATTACCCTCGTATACGTGTGTGTAAACGCCTTCCAATGCCCACTCAAAGAAGACAAGGATACACAGTCTAGCTTCACTATTACAAATACTCCCTAGTTTGTGGATGAACGCAGACCTAGGTTGATAATCATTTTCAACCAATGATTCCCTCAGCTACAGGAACACTACTTGTGATACCTCTTAGACAAAATACTTACGCAGTGCTATCAAACGAAAAGATAAACCTGACACAAATTGTGGGAAGTTTGTTTTAGAACCTTCGTACCTGGATAAAGAGCTTTTCCTGTTTGAGATATCTGTGAACGTTACTGCATAAGACGATTTAAGAAGAAGCTAAATTCCTTCAGTTACGCCAATGTGTAAAGAAATCGTCTTGAACGGCACAAGATCGTGGTTTGTAAGTCGTTTACGGGCCATACCCTGCCATATTTCGCTGTTTCGAAGGTTAAAAGCTTACTGACAAATTTCACAGAAGGAAAAGGCGGACGAAATGTCTCCCACTGAAGGGTCATGTTGTTTTACTTAAATGATTACAAAATCAGGTAAAACGAACAGTGAGGTTGTCAGTATAAGCACATTACTGTTGTCAGTATGATGTTGCACTGCCCAGGGCCTGTAATGATAAAGGGCCCGTTTAGGTCAGGCATATTGTATACACAAGTGGAAGAGAGAGCACCACTAAATTCTAATCCGCACGCAATGCATACACACGGAAATTACTGCTACAGTGTACTTACGGAGCCCAGTGAGTGAACTGCATATTTTCTGGTGAGAAAGAGCACTGGCAAACAGTCTTCGCTACATTAGCTTACTTAAACTGGTGCCACTCTGATCTAGAATTTATGGTCAGCGACTAAGTGTAAGGTCAATGAGTCAGATGCGGATTTTGCAACTGTGAAATACTTTCCTACATTATAGAAGCGAATATTAAATTAGAACTAATATTGCGAAAATTTTGAACTTGGATAGCTTAGAATGAAAATCTTTCTGTTTATTTCGAAGGAAAACAATTTATTTTCTAAAACATTTTCTGTCATACACAACTTGAAACAGGTCACGTCGAACAAATCATTTGGAAGAACTGATAGCGACGTATATCGGAAGGCAGTAAGATCCCTTGGCTTTTGGTTTGGCAGTATCCAACAGCCACTTCTAGGCGCAAGTAAATGAAGAAAGCTAGCGCGTTTTTGCTATCAAGTAATGTCTTCATCAATTACTTTAGCTTCAATGTAATCTACGAGTAATTGCTGATGTTTGATATTAACATGAAAAGGATTCCGTTGACAGGGAAAGAATCTGTTCTTGGGCAACTACTTTTATAATGACCAAAATGCCTTAAATGATCTTCAAGCACATGTGTTCCAGCAGCGGTATGAAGAAAATGATAGTAATAGTGACGGTAATAATCGAATTATCCGGTAACTTCACACTTTACAGTGGATTTTCTCGAAATAAGAAATTTGCTGAATTAGTAAAAATTTCAAAATGGCTTCACATCGAGGCTATGATTCCTAGAAGAGTCTTTACATTCTGCTGACATGAGAATAGCATGATCTCCGTGTCAGAAGCTTGCTTCTACTTAACCATTTAATACACTCGCATTTTTTCCACCGTTACTAATTCTGTAAGCTAAGCACATCATCCGTTACAGCACACACCTGGGGATGGGAATTGTGGCCGCAATAGTCTAGTGGAACGAACTATCGCATGTGCAATGCGTGGGTTCAGGCATTTACTTTTAAGAGGCACAAACAGATTTACTTTACCTCTGGCAACCTCTAGAGAAAGACGTTACAATCCAGAATTCGCATTAAACATCACCTTCCTTCATTACCAACTGGGCAGAGACAGTTTACGTTGGGAAATGACATAGGCGGAAGTCATGGTGAATAGAAATACTGTCGCCAGTAAACTTACATACATTAGTAAATTGTAGTTTATTTGATAAACCGATAGCCATTTAAAGGGACAGGGCTCTTATTTTACTTGTACTTGATTGAACTAGAGACGTTGAAAAATTTGGTGCTGGACTGTGATTCGAATTCGTATCTCCTCTTTCGAGGACCTGAATCTCTCGGAACAGTATAGTTCAATCATTTCGTTCCTTTTCCCAAGACTGCGATCTTCTCTAGGTCTCCTTCAAAGGTAAGTGTGTGGGTCCAAATCCTGATCAAGTACAAAAATATTCATAATTTCATTTCAAGCCCTATCACGTGCACATCGGCCTGCTAGTGAAAATTAACATATATTTTTAACGTCTGTTGCCAACAATCGCAATAAGTGCCGTTATTTCTGGTCAAACACGCACACGTCTAGTTGTTGGTGAGTAAGCAATTCATACTTAAGCTATATTCGTAAATGATAAAGAAGTACGGCAGGTGTGCGGTTCGACTGTCGCTCATCCACAAAAATTTGTATCCTTATTTTAGATCCAAGCACATAGCTCCTGGTAAGAAAAAGCGATACATAACATTTGATTTTACTTAGATAACAATCCCATTACGTGTTGGGATCGTATCTTCGTCACAGAACTTCACATCATGCACTTCATCTTTAAATGCATGCACACTTTTTTACTTCTGAATTGTTAGTTAATGGGGACGAAACGGTTTTGATAGGAGTCCCAATTTATTACAAAAACTGTCTTCTTTTATTTTCAAGTTTAGATTTGGTTACTGATATTGGTGAAAATTTCGGTAGTTCATGACTGTTCATGGCTAGTCAGCAATATGATATAATTAGATTTGATTAGATTAATACTTGTTCCATAGATCATGAATACGACATTTCATAATGATGTGGAATGTGTCATTTTTATGAAAAATTTCGTTACATACCATGATTCAATTCCTTTACAACAATTTTTACTCTCTCTCTGATTCTTTTTTATTTCTCTGTCTCCCTCTCTTCAGCCGCGCGGGATTAGCCGAGCGGACAGCCGGCACGGTAGCTCAGCGTGCTCGGTCAGAGGGTTTAGCTACCCTCTGTAATAAAAAAAAAAACTGAGTGAACGGATCAACGAACAACTTGAACGGGTGTCATCGGACGTCCGCCACGAACAAATAAAACGAACAATATAGAACAAAATGAGACAAAAAAAAAAGCGGTCAGAGGCGCTGGAGTCATGGACTGGCTGGTCCCGGCGGAGGTTCCAGTCCTCCCTCGGGCATGGGTGTGTGTGTTTGTGCTTAGGATAATTTAGGTTAAGTAGTGTGTAAGGTTAGGGACCGATGACCTTAGCAGTTAAGTCGCATAAGATTTCACACGCATTTGAACATATTTCTCTCTCTCTCTCTCTCTCTCTCTCTCTCTCTCCCTCTCTCTCTCACACACACACACACACACACACATACGCACACACACATTCTTTTTTATTTTTATTTGTTTGTTGTGCTCGACTATCGGCGAGGCACGAAAACGCCTGTGAATGAGTTTCTTAGTTTTGAGTACACTTACGAAAGAAATATAAAAACAACTATGAGAGTTATTGATTTATGATACTTAGTTTGCAGTCAGTTCTGAGTATTATTAGTAACTACGCTCCAGTCCCTAATCCTACTTACAGAAATGCGAATCAGACGCATTAATTATTCCATGCCGTAGCAGCCGCGTCTTTGAGACACCAGCTATGGTCACTTCCCAGCCCGTTGCAAGATCACATGAGTTCGTCTTCTTCCTTCTGCTACTGTAACTGAGATTTGGCAACAAGGCAAGGTATGTTTGACAACTCTGTGATCGACTAATTACTTCCTGGTGTGCACGGGATTAAGCCTCTAAGGTCACTTGATTCTTCCTGTCATTTCCATTGAATAATCTGAGTAATTATCGCTTGATGTGTAACAAAAGATTGTAACTTTACGGTTTTCCGCCCAGGAAAGTAGTTGCACGTGGAATTAACAACAAATCTCGTCCTTCAAATAGCGGTTTACGAGTTCTAGTCTCTATTGACCTGGTAAGAGGAAGTCGAGACACGCCAGCTGTGTGGTAGCGTGCTGAACTGTGAGGCAGTGTGTGTTATGAATAGCAGCTCCAGTCGTGCTGACTGTAACGTTCTTATCCCTTCTGTGAAAGAGCTACCAGCGGTCAGATCAAACATCGATAACGAAATCACAAGAAAATACTTCTGGCACATAGTGCAATGGTGAAAAACTTACAATGTTGCACAATAGGTAACGCCTCTTTGCACTGCTGACAAGAAAATTTTGGATTTCTAGGAATACATAACTTTATTTATGAAATGCCACATTTTCATACCTGTTGAGTATGACACAGCATACCAATTAAACACAGACCCAATCGAAATATAAGTGAGTTGTGTTATTAAAACAGACTTTTGTCGTAAGGTTATCGTGGATAATTTTATTTCATTTCTTATAATACAGTGCACAATTTTCGTAAGATTGTTAAAAACAATACTAAACATGAGAGAGAAATTAATCATCAATAACATATACGAATTCTCTGATGTTATCTATAACAGTCTGACAATGCACATGCAGTTCATTGATGACATGCATGTAGAAAACTTGTTCTGAGTTAAAGCTGTCAAACAAGGTTTGAAGAAGAATAAAATGCCACTACCAGACGACAGCTAATGTAGAAAATACTCTTCTATTTTCGCACGATGCGCTCTCCCCGTACATAATACAAAACCTTCGAGATGCATCTGCTGCCTGGCCGTCTATTAAACCTGAAAAGAACAAAATGTCGCAGAAGTTAGCCCTTTTTCCACATGCGACTATTTTGGGTTGAGAAGTAAAGGGAAATAAGTTCAAAGTTCCATTAGATTGATAACTTCAGTAGGCAGCACAATTCCGTTTAAAAAAATGTAGCAGTGAATGTGCTTGAACTCACGATGTCTTATATATGGTACACGACACTAACCATTACGCTGCTAGCCGACACATAGTTACAGCTGCAGAAGTCAACAATTCCTCCATTCCACAGTGCTGTGGGATATTGTATATGTATGGATATAGACTTATGAGAAACAGACAGTTACAGCTTTTCTTTTGCACTGCACGTCGTTTTCAACAAACAGATGGCGCAATAGAGTAGCTCATGTGGAAAGGAACACTTTCTATTTAAATTTATGCATCCTAAATTGTTGGCAATTCTGTATTTGGTGGTGTGCTTGTTTGATGATAGGTTCATACACCTATGGTCTGGTTCCGATTCCAACTTCTGCTGATGGTTTTTGATAGGGGGGGGGGGGAGAGATTCTATTATATTCTGGCTACGCTAAGTGAAGAAGGTATAATGGCATTGTGGCCTGAAAATCTCATTAAACGTTATATTCCTTATCTGCCAAGTAGACGTTAGGTTGAACCACAATAAAGCCAGGAGTGGCGGCATGTAGAATCACCAGTACCCTTTCTTATACCAGTTATTTATTTCTAGTGACGAAACAAACGCTATGTAGGATCACAGGACACTTATTCCATATTTTATTTGGCCAACACAAAGCTTTACCTCACGGAATTTCAAGAAAGTTACTTATGAAGAAGCAATATTTAACATCTCTCTTAGCTCGTTAACAGGGACAATAGATGCTGGGTGAGATTCGCGTCCTTTAAAAATGTTTACGTTATGTAATTTAACGTTGATATTTGCTTACTGATACTGTCTAAAATAGAGGTATATCACTCTCAGTATGCCTAGTCGGGAATGAGTGTTAGTCGTCACGAAATCTTTGCTTACTCTGCATGACCTGGGTTTAAATCCATATGCAGAACGAGGCAGTTCGTCTCGTCATCTGAAGTTTATACATATTCTCAACTAGCTGCTCGAGAATAACAAAAATTTTTAATGTCATTTTGTGTTAAATCATAAGTACAGTATGTTACTTTGAAGAGGAAATCATGAATACGAGAAACTTACTAGGTGCATTACCTACCTGACATAATAATGAGAGTGGTAACATTTCAAGTATGTCATTTATTGTAATAAATGTGAGCTTACAAGCTTTAACGACAGTCTTATCTGTGTTAAGGTGTTCCCTGATATTTGTAGTATCGTGGTATTACTTTATATCTTGAGTTATTACGATACAGAGCAGTGTTTTCTAGTGGTGACTTGTTGGAACCTTTTTCAATAGTCAAAGGACTGTCCCGAGGAGCGATTACAGTACCCGCTAGACAGCTGCAGCCGCCCGGTGTGGCCGAGCGCTTCTAGGCGCTTCAGTCTGGAACCGCGTGACCGCTACGGTCGCAGGTTCGAATCCTGCCTCGGGCATGGATGTGTGTGATGTCCTTAGGTTAGTTAGGTTTAAGTAGTTCTAAGTTCTAGGGGACTGATGACCACAGATGTTAAGTCCCATAGTGCTCAGAGCCATTTGAACCAGACAGCAGCGTTATGCTAGTTGCATGCGAATCAGGCGAAATGCAGTTCAGCTCGTTCGGATACTTTTGAGCACGACTGTACATAGCAACAGATATTCCATTCCAGTCCACAAGTGTTGCGATAGCGAAAATCTTGTCTGCAGAGTTTTTAATAGTCTACATGTTACATTGTTAGTTGACTACACACATTATTATGCATTTCGATGCGATTCAGAGTAGTCCAGACTGCCTGCGGCTGGTCAAATCAAGGGGACTTCTCATGTATGGAGGACAGATTCAGATATTGAGATGGACTGTTTTGCTTCCAACCGCATTTCCATTCATCGATGGCATTCAATTCATTTTTTGTAAGAAATTTAGCTGAGACAGGTGTGGGATCTCACGATCCTAACCTTTTTCACTGCAAATGGAGTATAATATTCAATACTAGAAGGGTGGGGGTAATCAACAATCTTCTGGTATTCAAGTAGCAGAGCACCCTTCCATCTGATATCAGGAGCTGAAATGCGACTGAAGACGGGTAACCAGTATGTGAGAGTAGATCTTACTGACCCACTAACAGTGCAGATTGATACGTAAATTTTGACGTCTGTCTTTTTTACGTGTGGTCTGTTAAGCCAGACAGGCTCACTGGACTCTGCTGCTGATACCTGAAGGGTGTCTGCTGACTATCCGCAACCAGTGCTGTAGAGCTTTTGGAAATTGTTGTTTGTGCTTTTGAGCTAAGCAGATGTTCGTGTCATTTGCCCCTCAAAAGTAACTGTCCTACCTAAGATTATACGAAGATATTTTTTATACAAAACAGACATCAAGAACCGCGTGTAGTTATCTATTAAACAATAACCGATCGCGGAACTGAAAAGCAGATACAATCGCATAGTAGTGGAAAGGCTTCAGCACCAGATGGGATACCTATAAGATTCTATAAAGATTATGCGAAAGAACTTGCTCCTCTTCTAGCAGTAATTTACCGTAGACCACTTGAGCAACGAAAGGTACCTAACGACTGGAAAAAAGCGCAGGTCATTCCCGTTTCGAGAAAGGCCGTAAGTCAGATCCACACAGCTATAGACCTATACCGTTAACGTCAATCTGTTGTAGAATTATGGAACATGTTTCATGCTGAAGAATTATGACGTTCTTGGAAAATGAACATTTCCTCTATAAAAATCAACATGGATTCCGCAAACACAGATCCTGGGAAACTCAGCTCGCTCTGTTCCTCCATGAGATCCACAGAGCAGTGGACAACGGCGCTCAGACTGACGCCGTGCTCCTTGACTTCAGTGAGGCGTGTAACACTGTCCCCCACCGCCGTTTAATGAAAGAAATGTGGGCTTACGGAGAATCGGAGCGGATTGGATTCAAGACTTTCTTGCAGACAGAACTCAGCACGTCGCTCTTAAAAGAAATAAATCGAGAGATGTAAATGTAGAGTACCAAAGGGAAGTGTGATAGGACCGTAGCAGTTCACAATCATATAAATGATCTAATAGAAAGCGTCGGATGCTCTTTAAGGGTATTCGAAGATGATGCAGTTGTTTTTACCAAAGTAGCAACGGCACAAGATAATAAGAATTTGGAGAACGACCTGCAGAGAATTGATGAATGGTGCAGACTCTGGCAGTTTACCCTGAACTGAAATAAATTTAAAATATTGTGCATACATTGGAAAAGAAATCCACTAACATACAGGTACACTATTGGTGACAAACAGCTGGAGACAGCGTCTGCCGTAAAATATATAGGCGTAACTACTCAGAGCGACATTAAGTGGAATGACCTTATAAAACAGATAGTGGGAAAAGCAGACACCAGACTCAGATTTATCGGAAGAATCTTAAGGAAATGTAACTCATCCACGAAAGAAGTGGCTTATGAGCCGCTTGTTCGCCCCATTCTTGAGTATTGTTCATCTGTCTGGGATTGCTTTCAGGTAGGACCGATAGAGGAAATAGAGAAGATCCAACGAAGAGCGGCGCGTTTCGTCACGGGATCGTTTATCTGGCGAGAGAGCGTTACGGAGACGCTAAACAAACTCCACTGGCAGACGCTACAAGAAAGGCGTTGTGCATCACGGGCACATTTACTGCTGAAATTTCGGGACAGCACTTTTCAGGTGGAGTCGGACAACATATTACTTCTCCCCACATACATCTCACGTATTGACCACGAGGAGAAAATTCGAGAAATTAGAGCCACTACAGAGGATTACCGATAATCACTCTTCCCACGCACTATTCGCGAGTGGAACAGGGTTGAACGGATCAGATAGTGGTACCGAAACTATCCTCCGCCACACACCATGAGGTGGCTTGCGGTGTATGATGTAGATGTAGACTGTTCTCATCCGTGATATTCCGTAAGCCACACGTGTCCTCTGGGGCTGAAGGGCAACCACTCCAAGGCAGATATCTAAAGCCGGAGGCGTCAGATGGTTTCAAAGGTTTCCTACCAAAACCGAATTTGTCTGTCTCTACATATTTCTGTATACTGCGTTTTCTTGGTCGCAATAGGTAGATCACGACCTTATCATGAAAAAACCCCCAACAGTAACACCATCTACTCCATATTTCACTGTTGCCTCTACACACGAAGACAACAAACACTGTCCTGGCAAACGCCTTACTTAAACCTTCCCACTGGGTTACCACAGGATACAGCATGATTCATGAAATCAAATCACTCGTTTCTAGTCAAGCACCGTTCCAGTAGCGTCGCTCTTTACACCTCCTCAAGCGTCGCTTAGCATCGGCAAGAGAACTGTGGGCAGGCTGGCGCATTTTTATCTAATTTACGATAGTTGTCCCAGGCCCTGATGAGAAGCACAGCTTCGCTGATGGCGTCTCTTATGTAATTATGCTCTGCCTTTCTCACTGGGTCCTCCCCTGTCCCCTCTGCCTACTCCCTCTCAAATGTCTGGTGTGCAATGGGCTCTTCGTGCTCTGAGGCCTGACCCACTCGCAGTGCGAGACCATACTGCCAGTTGGGCAGCGCCTGTCACGTACTAGCATTGCCAGCAGCATAAATTCGCAAATGTTGCAAAAAAGACATTTTTATCAGCAGAATGCAGCCAGTAACTTTTTGCAAATATTAGTATTTGTCAGATACTGATGGTGGCAAGCAGCAAGAAGCTGTCGAAGATATTTGTGCTATTATGGTTGTTTTTTAACAATAAAATTATGATACTGTTGCTATTATAGTTGTTTGTAACTGTTTTATGCACCCAACTGCAATTTCGTCTCCAGAAACACAACGTCAGAGCACGGAGTAGCAGCAAAATAGCAGAGTTAGTGACGACTGCGTTGTCTGTTCGCCAGCATATCTCGAATGGGAGACAAGGGGCTCCGCCAGCAAGTCAACTACTGTGGCGTAGGCAGGTACTTGTAAAAAAATTAAGTAATAATTCCGAATGTCAGTCTACCTGTCATGATGTGATAGTGGTGTGGGCAGGCCTGTGACTGCCTCCCAGCCAGCCATACAGCCAGGAAAACTAGTACATCTTACCTTACTAAAAAAATACCTGTAAATGTGGGAACAAAAAGTGCATAGTTTATGTATTGTATTCATTTGATTGAGGACCATGCATAAATGCATTCATGGAATGGTGCCATCCACGAACCAGAGTGATATAGAGAGGACTGAAAAGAGTGCACATACCAACGCAGTAACGAAGATTGTAAAGCGCCAGAGGGGATAGCGAGCAAATTTCCACTAGCCTCCAATAAGCAAAAATGACATATGCCACTGCTGCAACAGTGGTGCAAGATATTGAAAGAAGTAGTACTAACAGCAGCAAAAATACATGGTAAATTGTGTCTGATAATAGAATGCGTAATAAACTAATATGCTACAAAAAAAGACAACGGCCTTGCCGCTGTGGCTACATCGATTCCCGTGAGATCATCGAAGTTAAGCGCTGTCGGGCGTGGCCGGCACTTGGATGGGTGATCATCCGATGGTCATGCGCTGTTGCCATTTTTCGGGGTGCACTCAGCCGTGATGCCAACTGAGGAGCTCCGGTCAAAGAAAACCATCATAACGACCGGGAGAGCAGTGTGCTGACCACACGCCCCTCCTATCCACAACCTCAACTGGGGATGACACGGCGGTCGGATGGTCCCGATGGGCCACTTAGGTCGCATAAGAGATATGAAGGTCAACTTTGCTTTTTTAAATGGGATGCTATAGTTTGGTACGTATTTTCTGAAAGTGGCTATCGAGACAGATCCATTGATGTTTAATAGTAAGGTCTTTGAAGGTTAACGAGGGTCACAAAGGTGGCATGAACGTCCATTTACAGAATTTATTCGAAGTAATGACAATTGGTATCAATGCAGTGCTGCAATCTTCTTAGCATGGGCTGAGTAGTACTCCATATCACATCGGCACCAATTGAAGCACATGCTCTGACAATTCTCTCTCGCATGTCTTCAGGTGTAGTTGGAATGTCTTTATAAGCACTGTCTTTTACAAATCCCCTTAATAAAAAACCCAGAGGCGTCAAGTCTGGCGAACGAGCCAGCCACGACACATCTCCTCCGCCTCCAATCCAACGATTTGGGACTTGTCTCTGCAACTCATTTCTTGCCATTAGCGGAAAATGTGCCGGACACCCATCGTGTTGATACCCCATTCTGTTCCTAAAGGTATTTCTTGCAATAACAGACCTAATGTTTCTTGCAGGAATGTGGTGTAATTCCTATCGTTAAGATTTCCTTCGATGAAATTGGACCAATAATTCTGTCCTCCAGAATCCCACACCATACATTCACCGCCCACGGTTTTTGGTGTGCAACTTGCCGCAGCCAACATGGATCTTCAGTTGCCCAATAATTCATGTTATGCAAATTAAGATTTCCATGGTTCGTGAATATAGCCTCGTCTGTGAATAAAATCAAATCAATAAATGTGTCACCCCTCTGAAACTGAAGATGAGCCCTTCGGCAGAATTTAATGCGACTCATACAATCCGTACCAGCTAATTCTTGGTGGAAGCTGGTATGATAAGGATCATATTTATGGCGATGCAGAACACCAACAACACTACCCTGCCTTATGCCAGTTTCCCTTGCGATTTGACGCGAACTAACACAAGGATCTCGAACCACAATGGCAAGAGTACAAATTTCCGTTTCCTCGCTAGCAACTTTCCTTCGCCAGATAAGTTTCCAAGACGTTAAATATCCAGTTGTTCTCAATTTATTACACACATATTTAAATGTACGACGTCTAGGGTGAGTACGTTGAGGACATCTTTCAGCGTATAAGTCTCTAGCTCTCACTGAATTTCGTTGGCATTCTCCGTGAATGAGAAGCATATCTTGTTCTTCGAAGGCATACATCATTCATATTCACTTGATTCGACGATACTAGTGAAACGCCCGCTAAACCCGCTGGGTAGAACAGGTACTCGGGATTGTGGAAAGGGCCAAATAAGGTTGGGGTCAGTTCCACCTTCTAATTGTAATTAATTGTAATTTAATAACACATTTGCAACAAAAGCGGCACATATCCGGACCTTTATGGAATGCAACTCTTTCACGGCTGAAGGCCTCCAAGCAAGAAATCTTAACAGTTCATCAAGATAAAAATCCAATTAAGATAGCAATAAAATAATTAAAAAAAGTATCACAGCAAAGTAGATAGAAGAAACATATGCAAGGTGCAATACCAAAGGCTGAAGCCCATCATTAAGTTTCAAAATTTTAAAATATATTATCATAATCTTTTAAAGGCAGAAGGCGGCAGTGTTTAAGCTTGAAAGATAAATTAAATAATTAATTTTGCAAAATTTTTAAGAAAACAGAAAAAATAACCATAAGCCTTAAATTTTAAGCAGCTGAAAACAGATAATTAAACACCGGTGGCCCTCAGAAGCTTCCAGGGAGGTCGGTCTGCCCTCGTTCACTTAGGCGAGACAGGTGGTGAGCCCAACTACACTTGATCCGTCGGAACCCAACCAGGGAACAGCCACGGACCGACCGCCACAATGACTTGCTTTCCATCAATCACAAAAGGTTACAAACGTGATAATCGACAATGGAGTATGTATTAGCTGTCAAAATTACACACCATGTTGGGCAGTGACAACAGGTGAGGAAAGGACGCTGCCTGAAGTTACGTTAGTGGTCAGGGCAGGTAACCGGAACACTAACGGCCACGAGGCAGAAAATTCCGCTGGTACACTTGAATTTGAAATACGGTAATATAGTTAACTTCACCCAAAAAGGACACTGCCTTAATTTACGTCAGTGCCCAGGGCAGGTAACCAGAACACCAATGGCCAAAATTCCACTGGTGCACTCGAATTGTAGTCAAACAATTGCACCGCATGGCGGCTAAATTTCAGCACTGAAAACACTCTGTGTTGCTCACAGGAAAACCTCCCCAACAGCAAACCACCGAAACGAACAGCATGAATGTACGTGGCTTGGGTACTTGAAACCACTACTCAACTTTGACGTCCTGGGTCGGTGAACCACGAATCTCGTAGCGATCGGACAGCTCCACACACGCTCCGACAATGCGCAGGGGCTGCCAGCAGACCCAGCCGACTGCACCGCGCGGAGATAACTTCCCTCGTCCGCAACAACTGACCGACTCGCCTCAAAACCTTTCACATAAATTATTAATTCTCAGGCATAGCCACAACAGTTTAGAAATCGTAATTTTTGCGTAAATGTTTTGCCTACATTAACTTGTATATAGTAGCAGATGACAAACTGTAAAGAAAAACAGACACTATAAAAACATAATACAGCAGGAAAACCACGCCATGTGCTAAGAAGGTATGAACACACAATTTTATGTGCTCCTCAAAAACCTGTAATTACGATTTAGAAACTAATATTTGCATATATTGAAACAGTGAAGAACATTCCTTATGTTTAACAGCCCTAACAATAAAAAAAAAACACTGAGGATGCTGCAGCTGCAGTGAAACATGTCTGGGAAGAACATTCCTTATGTTTAACAGCCCTAACAATAAAAAAACCGACTGAGGATGCTGCAGCTGCAGTGAAAGATGTCTGGGACAAAAAACAAAATTGTGTTTTACTATAGGCGGACCCCACTCAAAAACAAATGTTATTGTTACAGCAGACACAGACAACAGAGCTTCAACATCAAGATGACTATAACCATTACACTCAATGGTCGGTTCGGTTTGACCAGAGGACTCAGTCTGTTCGATGTAAACACAGCCCACACCATTATGGAGCCATCACCAGCTTGCACTGTGCCTTGTTGACAACTTGGGTACATGGCTTCGTGGGATGTGCGCTACACTCGAGCCCTAGTCAGCTCTTACCAAATGAGGTCGGGACTCATCTAAGCAGGCCGCTGTTTTCCAGTCGTCTACAGTTCTATAATTCTGAGGACTACACTTCATGACAGTGAATCTTTTTCTATTACCTGTAACACATACCTCACTTAGCAGAAACGTTTTTCCTATCAAGGAAACTTAAATCGCACATCAGCGCTCTTTATGTGAAAGCCGTATTAAGAAAATGACAATTCACGTAGGAGTCTGTGTCTAAGAAGGATAGAGACGCTAATGGCGCGTGATTTTCTTATAATCAGCAAGCGACCTGAGTTGGGACAAGAATTTAAAAAAAATCGTAGTGAATCTGTGCCTCACATTTTGTCGCGCAATATACGTTATGTATGCACAGGTCGGTCAGTAAAACAGACATCTAGGAAAGCAATTTTCACTGTAATTATACTCCATATCTATTAATCCAACCTGGCAAGTACCTCGGACTGGTGACTGAATCACTTTATTGGTCGTAACACGCCATGAAAACTCCTAAACGTGCCACGTATGTGATAATTATAGATTCGAAGGCCAGTCGTAGGTATTTATTTGCAACACCATACTGACATTAGCACTGTATGGTGAAGGCATGACACACATCTGTGGAGTCTATGTTTCTGCGAATACACAATAAAGCAAGTTTCTCAGTCTTGGTTCTGTAACAAGTAACGTGGTCACAGTTTACGTAAATAGCAACGGTAACTAATTGAAATTATAGACTTAGAGAACATAGCATTATAAGCAATCATCGGATCTGATTGTATGGAGATGTATGCGGAACTACACACAAGTCAACAGGCATTTATTTTAATTCTCAGGAATATTTCTGCTTAGACGAAACGTCAGTCTGACGACTGGCAGAGTAGTTTGATCGGCTACAAAACAGCTGCCAGTATCGGTGGTCTGGTAGAGGACAAAGTTCGAGATGACACTACCAGAGACGTGACCTAAATGCAATCCAGCTACACCATTTTGTATGCGCTGCTTCTGGGTAACTCGTGACCAGTAATGTGAGGCCTAAGTCGAATAACACACACTCAAGATGGTAGCACGTTCAGTGAAACCTTCTAAATGTGGCTGTAATTATACTGTTTCATGAAAATGCTACGACGTGAACACGCTAGGTCCAAGGGTAGGGCAGACGTTTTGTTTCTGCATACATGACATTACCAATACTGATACTAAAGGATGAAACCACGTTAAAGCCCAACCACACCATTTTATAGCAAGAAAGGAATAATAATAATCTATGATGGTAAAAAAAAATATTTAACCTAGACAAGCGGTCGCAGCTTGACAAATACAGAGAGCTCTCAACAATTCATCTGTAGTTGACATACAAGCAATATATGTGGTGACTGTAAATCTGGACATCTGACCACTGTCAACGCACCTTCACTCTCCTAAAACAAAAACAAAGTGTCAATGTTATATCTGTTAAAAGCCGTATACAGAGTGGTTCATTAATAGTGACCAGGCCAAATATCTCACGAAATAAGCATCAAACGAAAAACCTACAAAGAACGAAACTCGTCTAGCTTGAATAGGAAACCAGATGGCGCTATGGTTGGCCCGCTAGATGCCGCTGCCATAGGTCAAACGGATATCAACTGCGTTTTTTAAATTGGAACCCCCATTTTTATTACATATTCGTGTAGTACGTAAAGAAATATGAATGTTACAGTTGGACCAATTTTTCTCTTTGTGATAGATGGCGCTGTAATAGTCACAAACGTATAAGTACGTGGTATCACGTAACTTTCCCCCAGTGCGGACGGTATTTGCTTCGTGATACATTACCCGTGTTAAAATTGACCGTTTACCAATTGCGGAAAAGATCGATATCGTGTTGATGTATGGCTATTGTGATTAAAATGCCCAACGGGCGTGTGCTATGTATGCTGCTCGGTATCCTGGACGACATCATCCAAGTGTCCGCACCGTTCGGCGGATAGTTATGTTATTTAAGGAAACAGGAAGTGTTCAGCCACATGTGGAACGTCAACAAACGACCTGAACAAACGATGATGCTCAAGTACGTGTTTTAGCTGCTGTCGCGGCTAATCCCCACATCAGTAGCAGACAAATTGCACGAGAATCGGGAATCTCAAAAACGTCGGTGTTGAGAATGCTACATCTACATCGATTGCACCCGTACCATGTTTCTATGCACCAGGAATTGCATGGCGACGACTTTGAACGTCGTGTACAGTTCTTCCACTGGGCACAAGAGAAATTACGGGACGATGATAGATTTCTTGCACGCGTTCTATTTAGCGACGAAGCGTCATTCACCAACAGCGGTAACGTAAACCGGCATAATATGCGCTATTGGGCAACGGAAAATCCACGATGGCTGCGACAAGCGGAACATCAGTGACCTTGGCGGGTTAATGTATGGTGCGGCATTATGGGAGGATGGATAATTAGCCCTCATTTTTTCGATGGCAATCTAAATGGTGCAACGTATGGTGATTTCCTACGTAATGTTTACCGATGTTACTACAAGATATTTCACTGAATGACAGAATGACGATGTACTTCCAACATGATGGATGTCCGGCACATAGCTCGCGTGCGATTGAAGCGGTATTGAATAGCATATTTCATGACAGGTGGATTGCTCGTCGAAGCACCATACCATGGCCCGCACGCTCACCGGATCTGACGTCCCCAGATTTCTTTCTGTGGAGAAAGTTGAAGGATATTTGCTACCGTGATCCATCGACAACGCCTTACAACATGCGTCAGCGCATTGTCAATACATGTGCGAACATTACGGAAGGCGAACTACTCGCTGTTGACAGGAATGTCGTTACACGTATATTGCCAAATGCGTTGAGGTTGACGGACATCATTTTGAGCATTTATTGCATTAATGTTGTATTTACAGGCAATCACGCTGTAACAGAATGCGTTCTCAGAAATGATAAGTTCAGAAAGGTACATGTATCACATTGGAACAACCGAAATAAAATGTTCAAACTTATCTACGTTCTGTATTTTAATTTAAAAAACCTACCTCTTACCAACTGTTCGTCTAAAATTGTGAGCCATATGTTTGTCACTATTACAGCGCCATCTATCACACAGCGAAGAAAGTGGTCCAACTAAAACATTCATATTTCTTTACGTACTACACGAGTATGTAATAAAAAAAGGATGTTCCTATTTTTTAAAAAACGCAGTTGATATCCGTTTGACCTATGGCAGCGCCCTGTAGCGGGCCAGCCATAGCGTCATCGGATTTCCCCCTTCAAGCTAGACAAATTTCGTTCTTTGTAGTTTTTTCGTTTGACGATTATTTCATGAGGTGTTTGGGCCGGTCATGATCAATGGACCACCCTGTACATTCCACAAATGCTGCTGTTGGAAAGGGCAATCGAAAAAATATTGTTAAATGGACGACAAATGGGTTTAAAAAATTAAACAAACGATAATAGTATTTGAAGCTAATCTACGCCATGTAGGTAAAAAATATGATAATCACTTTGTCCACAAACCTCTTTCAGCAGCAATTTTTTCATAATTTCTTCTATAGCAACGTCAGTATACAATCCACGTGTTTCACTTTGGAAAATCATACAAGTTACACCGCATCCAATTTTCTTTTTCAAACCCAAATACATATGACAAGTATGTATTGGGTGAAGTTCAGAATAAAATAACAGCTGTGATGGTGCAATGTAGGAATGTGCGGACACTCATTCGTGGTCATCGACGGGTCACAGTCAAACAGCTCGCTGTACAACTTGACGTCTGTGTTCGTGGTGCCCACACATTGGTCCACCAGTTGGAATACTCGAAATTATACAGCGGGATCTCGCATGTTGTGACTTCCATCTGCTTGATCCAATGAAAGATGCCCTTTGCAGGAAGCAATACGTGGATGATTTGATGCAGCAAGACGTTGGCTCGGACGTCGACAGTGGAGTGGTACCATGTAGGCATACAGGCCATCCCAGTAAGATGGCGTAACACTGTCGCATTGAATGGAGATTATCTTGAAAATCAAGATTTTTAGCCAAAAGAGCAGGGAATAATACGATGTTTCGAACTCCTGAATAAATCCAACCTGCTTTCAGAAAGAAGTTGTTGCATTACTTACTGAAAGCCCCTCTTGCGTTGGATGATAAGCATGCTGTGACGATTCTGAGGTACATATCGTCTGGTGTAGTCGGGCCACCATGACAGACAGCATTTCCAGTGCTCCGCATAGAAAGAAATCAAGAGGAGGCAGGTCAGGGGACCTGGCCGGCGACTGAACTGAAGTGTTCAGCCCCATCCAACGGTCAGGAAACTTCTCAGTATTAGGACTGCTGAATATTTTTAAAAATATCTAGTCCGATATATCGATATTTTACAAGGAAACATCATCAATTCTCACACATCGAAGCATTGATAGATCGACGTAAAAGATATCGATGTACGTGACTATAAAGATATCGCAAATACACTGCTGGTTTTAGAGCTGTATATTTAAGCATTCATTTATTATTAGATATTCTGTACGTCAACAAGCTAGCAGCCTACCTATCCACCTTAGAGCAAGAACGGTAAGGTAAACGATGTACACTACTGGCCATTAAAATTGCTACGCCAAGAAGAAATGCAAATGATAAACAGGTATTCATTGGACAAATATATAATACTAGTACTGACATGCGATTACATTTTCACGCAATTTGGGTGCATAGATCCTGAGAAATCAGTACCCAGAACAACCACCTCTGGCCGTAATAACGGCCTTGATACTCCAAGGCATTGAGTCAAACAGAGCTTGGATGCCGTGTACAGGTACAGCTGCCCATGCAGCTTCAACACGATACCACAGTTCATCAAGAGTAGTGACTGGCATATTGTGACGAGCCAGTCGCTCGGCCACCATTGACCGGACGTTCTCAGTTGGTGAGAGATTTGGAGAATGTGCTGGCCAG
Source organism: Schistocerca serialis cubense (assembly GCF_023864345.2). Lineage (NCBI taxonomy): Eukaryota > Metazoa > Arthropoda > Insecta > Orthoptera > Acrididae > Schistocerca > Schistocerca serialis. Next base: position 465,347,154 of record NC_064646.1, on the reverse strand, counting down.
GGCAGCATTCGAACATTTTCTCTATCCAGAAAGGCCCGTACAGGACCTGCAACATGCGGTCGTGCGTTATCCTGCTGAAATGTAAAGTTTCGCAGGGATCGAATGAAAGGTAGTGCCACGGGTCGTAACATATCTGAAATGTAACGTCGACTGTTCAAAGTGCCGTCAATGCGAACAAGAGGTGACCGAGACGTGTAACCAATGGCACCCCATACCATCACGCCGAGTGATAGGCCAGTATGGCGATGACGAATACACGCTTCCAATGTGCGTTCACAGCGATGTCGCCAAACATGGATTCGACCATCATGATGCTGTAAAGAGATCCTGGATTCTTCCGAAAAAATGACGTTTTGCCATTCGTGCACCCAGGTTCGTCGTTGAGTACACCATCGAAGGCGCTCCTGTCTGTGATGCAGCGTCAAGGGTAACCGCAGCCATGGTCTCCGAGCTGATAGACCACGCTGCTTCAAACGTCGTCGAACTGTTCGTGCAGATGGTTGTTGTCTTGCAAACGTCCAACATTTGTTGACTCAGGGATCGAGACGTGGTTGCACGATCCGTTTCAGCCATGTGGATAAGACGCCTGTTATCTCGACTGCTAGTGATACGACGCTGTTGGGATGCAGCACGGCGTTCCGTATTACCCTCCTGAACGCACCGATTCCATATTCTGCTAACAGTCAGTGGATCTCGACCAACGCGAGCAGCAATGTCGCGATACGATAAACCACAATCGCGATAGGCTACAATCCGCCCTTTATCAAAGTCGTAAACGTGATGGTACCCATTTCTCCTCCTTACACCAGTCATCACAAGGACGTTTCACCAGGCAACGCCGGTCAGCTGCTGTTTGTGTATGGCAAATCGGTTAGAAAACTTTCCTCATGTCAGCACGTTCTAGATGTCGCCACCGGCGCCAACCTTGTGGGAATGCTCCTGTCGCCTAAATTTCGCGTCTGTAGTACGTCATCTTCGTGGTGTAGCAATTTTAATGGCCAGCAGTGTACATTCACGCTTGGCAATAACCACTTTGCTAACAATGGTAACTGCGTATACGTAGCACAGCAAAACGTGTCCGATAGGTCCGTCTTTCGGTTTCGTCACATATCGGGTTTGTCCGATACGTTTCACGTCGAGTTCCCTGTCTTTTTTTTCTCATTTGTGCAAACGCCAGTGACTAGCAGTGTGCAACTGCTGTCAAAATTGCATGGTGAAGCTAAAGCCGGCCAGTGTGGCCGAGCGGTTCTAGGCGCCTCAGTCTGGAACCGCGCGACCGCTACGGTCGCAGGTTCGAATCCTGCCTCGGGCATGGATGTGTGTGATGTCCTTATGTTAGTTAGGTTTAAGTAGTTCTAAGTTCTAGGGAACTGATGACCTTAGAAGTTAAGTGCCACAGTGCTCAGAGCCATTTTTTTTAAGCTAAAAGTTACAGTTACTGTTGGTAGCGCAGAGCGCTGATTACGTCAGCATTGCCCCTCATACGCTTCCGTCAATCGCAAAGACCAAGCTTCTCGTTTAGATTTTTATTCATCTTCAGCAACTATTTTTGAAGAATGCCAATGTGAAGAAATAGCTCACTAGTTGCGTTGTTTACCTCGCATCAGAAGTCTTGTTATTTCATCCACATCGACCTATGAACGTGTCTTCATTTTCCTTTACTCTTACTTCCATTAACAACTGCAACGTTCAAATTTCCTCTGTGGTGCCTTTACCTTTGCCAAAGCCCAACAGCGTCATCTAACACATCCTCAGTTTTCTTTTCCATTCTTCTGTATATTATTCTTATCAGCAACACGAATGAGCTCTTAAGCTGATTGTGCGATAATTGTCGCACATCTCAGGTCTTGCTATCTTGGGAATTGTGTGGATGGCGTTTTTCCGGAAATCAGATGGTTTATCGCCAGTCTCATATAATATACACACCAACGTGAATAATCGTTTTGTTGCCATTTCCCCCAACGGTTTTAGAAAATCTGATGGAATGTTATCTATCCTTCTGCCTTATTCGAACTTGTCTTCAAAGCCGTTTTAAATTCTGATTGTAATACTGGAATTCCTATCTCCTCTATATCAACTCCTGTTTCTTCTTCTATCGCGACAAGTCTTCCCCCTCACAGAGGTCTTTAATATACTCTTTCCAACAATCCACTCTCTCCTCTGCATTTAACAGTGGAGTTCACATTGCACTCTTAATGGTAAGGGTGGAACCCATGTCGCTGCGAATGAGTCCCGTCTAGCTGATTCGACGGGCCATGAGAATGCCTGTCGTGCCACCGTTCGGACTGATAGGCTTCGTAGCAAGAACAGCATCTCCATGTGGTCTGTGTCAGTTGCAGTCTCCATCCACGTCGTCTGTTTGACACCATAGCTGTCCGTCCGCTATAGTGACTCCATAATTCCGGCAATAGCTTGGTGTGACGGTCAGGATTGCCATGGCTATACAGCCGTACCGTTTCTACTGCATTTCTTTGACTTTCGCCGCATAAAAGTAGCATGTCTATCACCTTTTCATTGGTGTAAAAGTCTGTATGCAAATACAAGTCCTTATGCAAAGTGTTGGTGAGTTACATGTTATTTGACTACTAATTATTTTTAATTAAATTTAGTTATTAGAACAAGCATATATATATAACTCTCAACAATTAAAAGAAGAAACGCATAGAGCTTTCCTGAAAATGTATACCTGTCGTGATTTGCGAAATCATTTATACGTGCAATCTGGTAAGGTACTCGGATCTACTTTGCCCCTCGACTCTTCGAGCTGCAGACACAGATGCAGGCCCCATTCGACAGTTAACCTGCGTAGCGGAGACACGTTGCTAATGTAGCAAGAAAGAATAGTAAAGGTGCAATTTTTTTTAATATCACAGAAGTTACACTTGTGCTACAAAAATGAGGGTTGGATCGGTTATCGAACCGTCGCGTCATGCATGTTCGTCTTCAGAAGATCGAACGGTAACCACTTTTTTTTCTTGTTCGTTATTTTTCGTTGTATTTGGTTGCAACGGGCGTGACATGATATCCGTTGAAGTTCGTTGTTGATTCCCTCAGTTAGTTTTTTTGTTACAGAGAGCAGCCAGCTCGCTGAGCTGCAGTGCCGGCGCCAACCACAGGGCCCTCTTAACATCCGCCACCAATGCACAGATACGTCACTTGCGTTACACCCGCGTAAAACTTCTCTCGCGATTTTCTCCGAATTGCCAGAGTAGTGCACCTTACTACTTGCCCGTTATGTTGTTTTAATGGCCTGCTAAAGGTGTACACAATTTGAAATAAATCTGCGATCGGAACGTGGTGGCCTCACTTGGCAGATGAGAAGAAAAAAATTGAAAGAGACATGGATTTTTCGATATATTTTTTAACAGCTTCAAAATAATGTTACAAGTAGTCACCCACATGTTCCTCCTCCTTCTCTTCCTCCTCCGCCTTGACTTCTATGACGATTTCCTCAGTGTCGTTCATTAGAGCATTCATCTCATCGTCACTCCTCGTAATACACAAAAAACTGTTAAACTGTTCATAACTTTATTTACTCGTAAACATATACTCTAGGTGTATAAAACGGTGATATTTTGAAATCACATCAGGTGGATGACACAAATAAATACCAAACATTTATTTCGTAATACAAAAGTAATTGTCTCCACTCTGCTGTTAGATATTAGACTCATAATCCAATAGCTCTCTGCGTAGTTTAGACAAAATTGGTATCAGCGTTCTTTCTCACAACTAGGATAGTCAACTGCTTAATAATGTACAATCTTATTGATCGAAGACAATAGCTGTATTTCAGCATGTTAGTTCTCTCACGTCAAGCATCTTGGAACATAGCGGAACGTAATCATTTTTTTTTAAATTAATTTATTTATTTTTTGTGATTCACGTGTTACGATGTTGGAAGGCGTAATGGTGCATGGCTGTACTGACCTCCAAATCTTTGAATATTTTACACTCAGCGGTCATCGTTTTTGTGACACTGTACTGCTCGCCCTCACGCGTATCTTTTAAATTTTTGGAAATTTGTGGTAAGGTCTTATGTGACCAAACTGCTGAGGTTATCGGTCCCTAGACTCACACACTAATTAAACTAACTTACGCTAAGGACAACACACACACCCATGCCCAAGGGAGGACCCGAACCTCCGACGAGGGGAGCCGCCCGGACCGTGACAAGACGCCCGAGACCGCGCGGCTACCCCGTGCGGCCTGCATCTGTTACGTGACGCATTCGATCCTGAATCCATTTCAACGGATGACGTGCATGATTTGCATCGGAGACAGCACGTGAGGGATTCTTCGGGGGTTCGTATTTCGGCACGACCGGAAGCACCAACTGTTGTCGAGCACACTGGTAGGGGAATCGTGCGCCCTTCGACAGGAACTGATTAGCAGACTTGTGACCAGCATGGAAGCATGCTGAAGAGCACGCACTGCCATCCGTGGCGATCACAAGCCCTATTAAGCACAAAGTTCCCACTTTAGTAATGTCTAGGCGTATGTAATACATCAAGCTGTGTTTGAATAAAAATATAGTGTAAATTATATTCGTCGAATTGCGTGTTTCTTTCAGTGACCTCGTATGAAATACTATAACAGCTGTTTCTATGTGTGGTCCTAGTTTCATCGTGTTATGTTATTTGACGATATAACTTACTTACTATGAGGCTACCCAGTATCAACCAATGATTAATAATTCGATGAGCCTACATAAAATGTGATCTCATACTAAGTAAATATGAAATGTACATTGTCAAAATTATACATATATGGTAGCAAAGTGTTGCTCCTTTAACAGTTTGTAAACACAAGGTGCGAAAATGCTTAAAAATTCTGATGCAAAATTTCACCAGCTTAAGTTGAAGAGAGTGCTTGCGACCGCGTACCAGACGTTGACGTGGACTGTGGTAGTTCCAGAAGCACTCTTGCAGTGGCGATAAACGTTCAGGGTGCTTTCCACAAACTAGGGGCAGGGAATTGTGTTCTGAAGCGACTGAATTCCAGAAGAGAGTTTTCCATCCGCACGAGAAACCGCTCACGCTGCAGTTCGTGGTTACAGAAGCAAAACCGTGTCGAAACACCTATTCTTCACACTCAGTGACCGGCGGTCAAGGCTACACTCGATACAATTCAGCTATCAATGCGCAATAAATCGCTGCAGCTGTAAAGATAACAAAATGTTGTGCAATTTCAAATGTCGAAAACAGCTTATCTTGTAATAAGTGACGAATAAGTACAATAAATGAGCTTGATAAAATGAATGGATTATATAAAGTTTGAAATCATGTACGCTCGTCAAGTATCGAAACAGTTGTACAATCCCAAAATGTCACAAAATTTTGTATTGTAGCTTAGGTGATGACAGACTGTCACAAGGGTGATTGATAAAATGAAGCCGGCCAGTGTGGCCGAGCGGTTCTAGGCGCTTCAGTCTGGAATCGCGCGACCGCTACTGTCGTAAATTCGAATCCTGCCTTGGGCATGGATGTGTGTGATGTCCTTAGGTTTGTTAGGGCTAAGTAGTTCTAGGGGACTGATGACCTCAGATGTTAAATGTCATAGTGCTCAGAGCCATTTTCATAAATTGAATAGCCTGCATTAAGTTTGTAGTTATACAGATTCTTCAGTCGGCTTAGTTTGTTTCCACCGAGCGAGGTGGCGCAGTGGTTAGCACACTGGAATCGCATTCGGGAGGACGACGGTTCAATCCCGCGTCCGGCCATCCCGATTTAGGTTTTCCGTGATTTCCCTAGATCACTTCGGGCAAATGCCGGGATGGTTCCTTCGAAAGGGCACGGCCGATTTCCTTCCCCATCCTTCCCTAATCCGAGCTTGTGCTCCGTCTCTAATGACCTCGTTGTCGACGGGACGTTAAACACTAATCTCCTCCTCCTCTTTTTAGTTTGTTTCTTCCGACGTTGGCCGATGGGCCGGCGCCATTTAGCGAATTGTCCGGTCAAATCCCGAAAGGAGGAAAAGATAGGACACTGGCCGGCCAACACAGAGTGACACTGGCGGTAACATGTACAGTTATTAATTGGATGTGCCACAGTGTCTCCTTTCTGCTGTTTTTGTTAGACCATCCATCTTTTCGTCTTTATAAAGTTATAGCTATAATTTTGGTCTCTGGAGGCGAAACTGCCTCCAGTCCCAGTTTCCAATAAGCCCTACCACAGTTCAACATGATATCAGAAGTAGTGCCAAGTTGCTTTATATTACACATAACAGTATTCACAACTTGAGTAAAGTGACTGAAATGTAGCTGACAGTCTGGTCTAAATACTTGAAACTGAGATGAAACTCCACAGAAATTAAGTTTTATAGTTGAACCACAATAATCCGACTAAATTTACTTATATCAACGTTAATCCTAGACATTGGTTTTGACATAAGCAAAACGTATTATTTTCTTTACGTGCTTAATGTCTCACGTGACCAGCTTTCCACTTAAAAATTACGAGTTACATCGAAAATGATGGCTTCCAAAATAGCCGCCATGTTGGTAACGCAGCCTCACAGGTTTCCCTCCTCTCCCGTCTTACTTGACTTTAAATTTCAGGTGGTGTATCTGGTTCCGTTTCAGAAGGTTGGCTATGCAACGGTGGACCACCCTGAAGGTCTACGTTGTACACGGCATATGAAATACTCTAGAAGCAAGAACACATACAACAGGACACAAACGTAATGAAACAAACAGCGGATGGTAATGAGTGTACTGGTTCAGTGATTGACTCAGTACTGGGGAACGTGACTCAAGAGCCGTCCACAGGTCACACTACTGAGGAAACAGATATATGTGGCGTCGCGTTCATTGGGAATATATAAAAAAAAGTCTGCAAATATTTTAAAAACGCGCAAGATAAAAATTGGATTGACTACGTGTAATGAACTGCAACAGAAGTTAAAAAGTAGTACAAAGTGCAATCATGATCCATTTTCTGTTTCTGGAATAAATAAAATAACATACCAGGAGTGTTGCATGTTCTACTAGGAAGAAATAGGTCCACATTTTGACACCAGATATAGGCAACTACTTAGAGTCTACACACACGACAAGATAGACACACGTGAGCAGTATCCATAAACACGTACAGAACAGGATGTACAGAATAAGTGCCAGAGTCAGCGCCTACATAGTTGCGCATACCCTGTACCAATATGGGAGTTTCAGCATGGGTAGATACCTGGTAGCTCAGAACCGCTTGTGATAATGATCTGTAAATGTAATCATATCATGTGTTCCATGTGCACTGTTTCAAATGTAAGGCAAAATGTTTACGTACTCGGCCAATTTAATAAAAGACATAAAATGATTCTGTTGGAAGAACTGAAAATATCTAAAATCTCAAAAAATGTTCATATAGTACACTGCCGGAAAATAGTTAGTACACCTGGAGAGACGACGTGATTTTGACCCGATGACGGCATATGCCACCTGTGGGATAGTAGACGTACTGATAATGGTTTCAGCGTCGTCCGCTGACACATAATGTTTTTATATGGATATGTCCGAAAGAACAGACACTATATCCATATAAGTATATAGTTCTGGCAATACCGGCCATGACCTTCTTCTGTGCGGAAGCACACATATTCCCCGAACTCTTACGGGACTTGGTAAGAATGTCTTCCACGATTAATGAGTATGTAGGGGTGGGACACTGCAAATGTAGTGTGTGGATATACAAGGTGAGAACGTGGGTCTCGCGGGAGGCGTGTAGTCGCACTATTCTGTATGATCTCGGTGGCTCAGATGGACAGCCGACACGGTAGCTCAGCGTGTTCTGTCAGAGAGCTAGTTCGCCTCTGTAACAAAAAAACTGAGTGGAAGGATCAACAAACAAATTTGAACGGATATCATGTGACGTCAGCAACGACCAAATACAACGATCAACGACGAACAAAATTTAAAAAAAGATGGATAGAGCGTCTGCCATGTAAGCAGGAGATCCCAGGTTCGAATCCTGGTCGGGCACACATTTTCACCTGTCCCAGTTGACATATATCAACGCCCGTCAGCAGCTGAAGGTATTAATATAATTGTAACAGATAATGTAGTGGTATAGCTACGAGAGCGCCATGTGCGTTTACCCTTTAATAGGGAAGGCTCAGTGTGGTGCAAAGGTGTGAATCATGCCACGGAGACATACTCGTGCTTCCTACAGCCATCTGAGCGAGTCTGAATTGTGGTCTTCGGAGTGCGGGATGATCCTTCCGGGAAATGGCTAAAAACGTTGTTGTGCAGTGACACTGGTATCAGTGGTCACGTGAACATTCGCAACCCGTAGCCGAGGTTCCGTACGCCCGCCAGCGTTGTACTGTAAGGCAGCAGTGTCACATCGTACAGCTACCACACCACTTGTGTATCCAGACGTGTGGAAAAACGTTGCGAGCTGGTTATTAGAAGTGGGACTGCGGGAACACACATGTCTACTCTGTCGTCCACTCACGCCACAGCATCCATGTTCACTGCTCCACTCGTGCTGTCACAGGATGAGTAGGATTGGCGCTCCGTGGTCTTCACCGATGAGAGTAGTTGCTGCCTGTACGCAAATGATGGGCGTCTGCGCATACGACGGAGGCCTGGTGAGCTCTTCCAAGACACAGTGACCCCACTCCAGGCCTAACGCTCTGCAATGACATATCCGAGGGCAGTATTTGCCATCTGTGCTATCTACTGGATGCCAGGATCACCGCCTACATAGTTGCCCGTACCCTGTACCAATATGGGAGTTTCAGCATGGGTAGATACCTGGTAGCTCTGAACCGCTTGTGATAATGATCTGTAAATGTAATCGTATCATGTGTCCCATGTGGGCTGTTTCAAAAAAAATCTTGAGTTAGTTGGAAACCTCTAAATGGGTGTACTTTTTTCCCGGCAGTGTATACTGAATGAAAGTAACACAGTGAATTTCTTCACATTCTTCCGTAGTATTTTCAAACAAGCAAAATTAAACAGTTGTACATAAAAAAGACATCCTCGTTTGTGATATACCAGTAAGTATTGACTTTAAATTATAACTGGAAGATGCCCTCTACACTAAAGAACAGTATGTGTATCCTGTGGACGACCAGTAACATCACATTTCTCTTGACAATATGGAACATACCTTTATGACTGTTCATGTGTGTTTCTGTTCCTTCAAAAATGGTTCAAACGGCTCTAAGTACTATGGGACATCGGAGGCCATCAGTCCCCTAAACTTGAAACTACTTAAACATAACTAACCTAAGGACATCACACACATCCATCCCCGAGGCAGGATTCGAACCTGCGACAGTAACAGCCGGAATGAAGCGCCTAATGTTTCTGTTTTTAACGTTTGCTGTGGACTGCGAAGTACGGATGAGTCTAGACAGGTAGACAACAAGAAATCCCCATGCAAATGTTCTTTCTAATTTCACTGTTTTCTATAAGGAGAAAAACACAAGTTATCAAAAAATTTCGTGCATTTACATCAGCGTACAGTTACCAGAATAACATAGCAGCTCACGCACAGCAAATATCACGCTAAAAAATATGTTCTTGATAGTGACAACTGTTCCCCGAAATGCCTCGTATAGAAAATAAATGAAGACAAATCATGGCTGCCAGTAGAAAATATTTTTGTATAGCATACAAAATGATAGCTAAAGACTGTAAAGAGGTATGAAGTTCGTTACCTTTGTATTAGTCCTGAGGTATCGTGATGCATCGCAGTAAACGTACTTAAACAACTTTATTTTCGTGTGTGAAGCTTCATTTAACCTAATCTCTTTTAAAAATATGTGACTGAATTAAGTAATTAACCTAAAAAGGCTCACCTCTGTAATAACAGGAATCACACCGTGTAGCCCCCTCCACCCCTCCCCCCGCACAGCCACACTCCTGACATTTCAGCTGCTAATCGGAGCCGGGAATGTGTCTGTTGCAGATATGCCGCATCTTGCCAGCGTCCTTTTCATGGTATCCTCATACCAGAGACTATTGATGGTAAGTATATTATATCCCACATATTACATAGAAAAAATAGACTTTAATTTCTTCTAGCAAAATCTCTGTACTGTATAGCCAATGATTAACATTAATTCGTACCCTTCACCATTTCCAGATATTAGGTTGGTGCGTAAGTCCGTACCGTTTTTGTTTTGAATGTTCATATTACGGTTGCTATGTGTTTACTTATCGATTGTCATTTTTTATTGTTGCTATCTGACAAGGAAACACGTGAGTGGGAGATCGTGAGTTCAATTTCAGTAAGGCTCATTTGGAAGTGTTGTGTTTACAGTTATGACAGGTAAAAATATTAGCTGCTGATGACTCACCATCTACACAAGGAGGGCGACAGAAAGTGAGTGTCCGGGAGGTCCAGCGATCAACCTTCTATAGGGTGTACGATTAGACTTCACAAAATGGATATGTCGACATTCAAGAACTGTTCAAAACAAACCATTAACTTTTACCGCGAACAACGAATGAAAAATGGCGCGCCACAGTGATCACAAAGTTTCGCACCATCAAGATCGAAGGCTACCTTCCTGGGAGTTACAAACCGGACGTTCAGTTATGTATCTGCTCTTAAAGAATGCACATAGAGTCATATTGGTGTAACGAGGTGATGAGAACTTATGGAACGTGATGGCGTGCAGCTGAATGCGAAACAATCTGTCGTGGAGCTTACCGTGTAACTGACCATCCTTTAAGGCGTACCTGCAGATAGTCTGATGATATGATTTAGAGGCACAAAAAAAAAAAAAAAAAAAAATCCAGAGACTGAATTTGCACAGTGGTTCCAGGCGGTGTCACAACTTTTCAGGAGGGATGGTTTGCTCTAAAGGAGTATGATTTTCATACGCAGATCAGGAATCAAGCAAAAGCAAAGTATTTTGACCAGCTCCAAGTTAACAGTCACCGTAATTGTATACGAATGTGTTAAGCCATTGATGTTAGCTGATATTGATAAAAGTCTCTTGGTACCTCTAATTTCCAGCGTTCCTTTCACATGCATATCCTCATCGAGTCCCGATTGGTCGGAGCTGAAAACAAATTCCTTACTGAACGATGGAATACGTATGTTTATCTCGTCTACAAAAAATTTCAGGCGAAATCCGCAGTTTCCTGTACACCCTTGACACTTTGTTTGAAATTTCGTTAGTTTACGTCTTCCAATTCCGTAGCACTGTTTGAAGTTATGCTTTCCTTGAAAATACTGAAATCTATTCGGACGCAGTTTCATGTGCATAACATCCCTGTGAATTGTAACGAGCATCCTCAAAACGCACAGACACCTATCTTTGTAAAAAGTGCACCTTGTCCTCTCTTGAAAATCCGTAGTTTTTCTTATGCCCTACACGTTCATATTGTTGCGGATTTATTCGAAATCCCTTCATAATTGCTCTTTTACTATGCTGCGGATGATATTCCATGTACGTAATTGTGTGTTTAGAACCCGCTCTTTGGACAACGATTGTCCTTTATTTCGTTTCGCTGGAGACGGGTTTTGTGGCCCCCTGTTGGACATGGATGACGAACTACATGGCTCGACACCGGTTCCAGTATGACTTTCACTTGTTAAGCACGTATCGCCATCACTGTAGTCCTCATGGGTATTGTCGACACAGTTGAAAGTATACGACGCCACGCATTCCAGTGCCTCATCTTGCGGAAACGGTAACATTTTATCCACTCTGCAAAATTCCTTGGGTTCCTTCCTGAGGACAGTTCGATTTCAGCAAGTGTTGCTGTGGATATAGTGCAATGTTTGCTTTGATTATCGTTGCCATTTCTCTGCTTTGTATCAACACCACTAGCACTGTATCACTGCTGTGAGCTCCTCGTCGAGTAAACAGTTCAACTACGCCCCGTAGCCCCGTGCTATGCTCGCCACTGGGTAGCTCTAGTCCCACCCCCTGCTGCCATCAGCACCATGTTGTGGTTGCATGACAGACAACACGCGGGGCGTCGAATGCCAGAAACATTATTGGCCTTCTGCGACCTCGCACTCCAGCGGTTCCTCGTGAGTTTTCTTATTGCCATTTTGTCATGTGGAGATAGTGAGTGGTGCTGTCGACGCTATAAAATGGAATGCCAAGTGGAGAAATCGGAACATTTCCGACATCTATTAGGTTCAATAGAGGGAGCAGCGGAGGCAGCCAGAAACAATTGCGCCGTGTATGGGGATAATGTCACTGGACACAGCACAGCAATAATATGGTTTCTTCTTCTAAGGAGGATGTTTTGACAGTGAGTCTGCACTTTCAGGAAGACCTGATGAAAAACGTTTGCACTTATTAACCGACAGTGATCCAAGTCACTGTACTCGAGAACTGGCGGATTCGATGAAATGTCATTACTTCACCATCGAGCGTCATTTGAATGCAACGGCGAAGGTTGAAAAATCGGGTGTAACGGTGTCACGTGCTCTAAGCCAAAATGAGAAAAATCAGAGGATGGCCATATATAGATTTCTGCTTGCTCGTCATCAATTGGCTCGTGAGCAACACCTACCACTCCTATCCTGCATCATTACTGGTGACGAGAAATGCCGTCTTTATGCTAACATTCGGAATAGAAAGAAGGAGCCGAAATGAAGCAGTAGCTCCCCGTACAAAGACCTACATTCATCCACAAAAGAGAAAGTTGTGCATCTGGGAGAATAGCGACGGTGTGGTGTACTACGAATTACTTCCCTGAGATTCTCGTATAACCATCACTGGTGACATTCAATGTCAAGAACTGAGACGGCTTGCAGACGCTGTCCAAGAGTGCAGGGAAGAGTGCATTAAGTGATGCTACCCCACGATAATGCCCACCCGTGTTCTGCCAGCTTGACAAAAAGCGTTATACCCCTTTCGGACCCTCTGGCTACAATTATACCCATTACCTTTTAATGTGTCTTAGCTGCAACAGACTCATTTTTTCCCAGTGGAAATTTGATGTACACATATGTGATTGTTCAGCCTTTCTCATTCGCAACGGCTGCCATATGTTGGGCATCACCTTGAAAATATCAGCGAGCCAGTGTAGCAGTGCGCAGTAGCTCGTGAATACACGAATGTGGTTGGTATGCTATATGCCACTGCATAACAGAATATTATTATTGTTATTTTGCATGTTAATTACTGAATGGACATTTTACTATTTATTAGAACAGAGAATATTTTGTAATTAATTATTTTAGTCCATAAAATGAATTCAAGTGTACAAAGTGTGTTTTGAAAACGAGTACATGTTTTTCTGTAAATATTGCATCTGAAATCATTACAATTCACATAACAAAAATTTTCCTTCCTCGAGAAGAAAAAGTTCAGGGCAGTTGGGTTGGGGAGTTATTCTGCATCCACCTTAATATGTCCACCGACCGTGGATAGGAATATCTCAGAGTGTGAGTTATAGCGTTTTTATTTGAACTAAAGTCTTTCTTCAGAATTTACAAAACAATATTCGTGAGGTAGGACTATCCTCCAAGCATACCAATAACTAAATCAGAGATTCTTCCAAACATAAACTGTGTGTATTAACGACACAATTTCATCAAACCAAGCCCCGGGAGTCTCGTGTAGAGCGGCGCGGAGTCCACGTTGCCGTCACCTGAGTCCGAGGACGAGCAGAGACCCTGCGAGGATGGCTCCGGTACGCTGGCGGCGGTGGACGATGACGCGGCGGCTACGATGACACCGGTGGGCTCGCTCGGCGTCAACTGCCTCTCCAGTTTTTTTTTTTTTTTTTTTTACTCTATTGTGATTTTAACACCTGAACAATCAGGTAGGCTGGCAGCGGCATACAACGCCGCTCTTCAGCCAGAGGATACACAAAGAGAAGAAACACTGCAAAGACACATAAGTTACAGAACGGTGGGCAATAAAACAGTAGACACATAAAGACAAACACGGAGCCGTTCACACTCGACGATAATCCACACTGCAAACTGTTGATACGACGCACAAACACTGAAGAAGACGATGGCACTGGTGAACGATGGAGTGTGACGGTGAAACACTGAACACTAAACATGACGGCACACACGAAACACTGATGGCGGTGATCTCCGGCGCGCGAATGTCCACTTAGCGTGTGCGAGTCCGGGGACCTGCCAAGAGGGGAACAGGGGTGAGGTGGGGGAGAGGGGAGAAAAAGGATGACAATGGCTGTGGAGACGGGGGCAGGAGGAGAGGGACAGGGGAGGGGAGGCCCGGGGGAGGAGGGGGGAGAAAGGGAGGAGGGAGGGAAAAGGGAGAGAAGGGAGGGAGGGTGCCCAGAGGAGCAATCACAGGAGGAGGGCGGGAGGATCAAAGTTGGTAGGAGGGGTAGATGGAGGGGAGGAGGGCATCATCAGGGAGGGGGAGCTGGCGGAAGCCACCTTGGGAGAGGGTAAGGAGGGTGGAGAGATGGAGACCGGGTGGGACGAGCGAATACAGGCACGGCAGCGGGCGGGGGTAGGAGAGGATCGGGGAGACGAGCGGGTGAGGAGGATCGAGCTTGCGGGAGGTGTACAGGATCCGTATCCTTTCAAGGAAAAGGAGGAGGTGGGGGAAGGGGATGAGATCATACAGGATCCGCGTGGGGGAGGGGAGACGGATGTGATAGGCGAGGTGGAGAGCATGACGTTCAAGGATTTGGAGGGATTTATAAAAGGTAGGGGGGGGGGGCGGAGATCCAAGCCGGATGGGCATAACAAAGGATAGGGCGGATGAGGGATTGATAGGTGTGGAGCATAGTGGAGGGGTCCAGACCCCACGTACGTCCGGAGAGGAGCTTGAGGAGGCTGAGTCGGGAGTGTGCCTTGGATTGTCCGGAGGTGGGGAGTCCAGGAGAGGCGGCGGTCGAGGGTGACGCCAAGGTACTTAAGGGTGGGAGTGAGGGCGATAGGACGGCCATAGATGTTGATATAGAAATCAAGGAGACGGAAGGAAGGGGTGGTTTTGCCTACAACGATCGCCTGGGTTTTGGAGGGATCCTCTCCAGGCTCCTGCGCCAGCCTAAATACTGCTCGGCGAATGGATATGGCTGGCTCTATTTGCAGTCACGTGTCGAGCGGAAGGAAAGAGGTCCGCGGCTGTAGCGACCTCTTGCGGCGCCGTGGACGCCTACTGGTGGTGTCTGGGAAGCGTCTGTGATTCCGGGACGACCGGCCAGGCTGACCCCTACTCGGTCTGGGGCTCGCTCTACCGGTCTGCTTCGCGGGAAGCGAGAGTTGCAGGCGCCTAGTTTGGACACAGTACACATTCACTCGATCTTGTGTCCTTTGATTTTCACCTTTCCTTCTCTCCATCGAACACCTTCATCGAACAGTCTTCTTCGAACAGCCATTCCGAACGTGGCTCTACGAGCTCTTCGCATCAAACTCAGGTGATTTCTACAGTCGCGGAATCTAAATGTTATTAGTTCAAATGGCTCGTAGCACTATGGGACTTAACTTTTGAGGTCATCAGTCCCCTACAACTTAGAACTAGTTAAACATAACTAACCTAAGGACATCACACAACACACAGTCATCACATTCCATAAGCCTGCTTGGGGTGTGGCAGTGGGTATTTCTGGCCCCACTAATTTTTTTTTCCGTTCTTTGCTATTTTATTCATAAATGGCGTGTGGGAACAAAAAATGGTTCTGAGCACTATGAGACTTAACTTCTGAGGTCATCAGTGCCCTAGAACTTAGACCTACTTAAACCTAACTAACCTAAGGACATCACTCACATCCATGCCCGAGGCAGGATTCGAACCTGCGACCGCAGCGCTCGTGCGGGTCCAGACTGTAGAGCCTAGAACCGCTCGGCCACTCCGGCCGGCTTGTGGGAACAATGATTGCTGGTGAAGCTCCGTACGACATCTAATCTCTTCGATTTTTATCGTCGTGGTTGTTCCGCGGGACTTATGTAGCCAGAATTAATAGTCTAAAAGACAAACAAAGACGTAACGTGAAGAAATTATCCGAATGGGATGGAAATCGGTAGATGTACATGTAGGCCTACAGACAAACAGTGATTACAAATTCAGAAAAACTGTATGATATATCCAAGAGAATTGAGCAAATCAGTAACGTGCTAGTCCACCTCTGACCCTTAATGCAGGCAGTTATTCGGCTTGGCATTGATTGAGAGAGTTGTTGGATGTTCTCCTGAGGGATATCGTACCCAATTCTGACCAACTGGGGCGTCAGATCGTCAAAATCTGGTTGGAGGACACTGTCCACAATGTTCGAAACGTTCTCAAATGGTTCAAATGGCTCTAAGCACTATGGGACTCAACTGCTGAGGTCATTAGTCCCCTAGAACTTAGAACTAGTTAAACCTAACTAACCTAAGGACATCACACACATCCATGCCCGAGGCAGGATTCGAACCTGCGACCGTAGCGGTCTCGCGGTTCCAGACTGCAGCACCATAACCGCGCGGCCACTTCGGCCGGCGAAACGTTCTCAATTGGAAAGAGATCCGGCGACCTCGCCGACCGAGGCAGGGTCTGACAAGCACAAGGCAAGCAGTAGAAACTTTCGCCGTGTGCGAGCGGGCATTATCTTGCTGAAATGTACGTCCAGGATGAGTTGCCATGAAGAACAACGAGACGGGGTGTGGAATACTGTCGACGTGCCGCTGTGATGTAAGAGCGCCGCGGCTGGCAACCAAAGGAGTCGTGCGATAAAAAGAAGCAGCACTCCAGACCATCGCTCACGGCGGTCGGGCCGTATGGCGGGAAACAGTCAGGATAGTGTCCCACCGCTTCTGGTCCAGTCAGTGAGCTTCCAGGCCGAAGACGATCTCTGCCCTGTTGAGAAAGTTTCTCGTAGCTTCCGCCACTGGGGTTTTCTGAGGCGACTACAAGATACACTCACGAAGCACTCCGCTGTTCATTGGATCTTATCTGTATGTTCTATTAACATTCTCTGTAAGAGTCTGACAGTGATGAGAAGTACTCAAGAACCGGTCGAACGAGTGTTTGTAAGCCACTTCTCTCGTGGATGAGCAACATTTGAGGACGATTGTCTCTATCAATCTAAGCGTGGCATCTGTTTTTCCTGAAATTGTTTTTCGCGGTCAGGTCATTTCAGATGGCTCCTAGGTATTTTACGGCAGTTACAATAAATGGCTCTGAGCACTATGCGACTTAACTTCTGGGGTCATCAGTCGCCTAGAACTTAGAACTAATTAAACCTAACTAACCTAAGGACATCACACACATCCATGCCCGAGGCAGGATTCGATCCTGTTATCGTAGCGGTCACGCGGTTCTAGACTGAAGCACCTAGAACCGCTCGGCCACCCCGACCGGCACGGCAGTTACATTTTCCAGTGCTTTGTCGCCAGTAGTGTAGCCGATCGGGAGTGGGACTCTTCGCATATTTATTAGCGATGTGCTTCACTTATTTATGTTCACCGTCATCTTCCACAATCTATACCAACCGCCGATCCTCTGCAAGCACTCCTGCATTTCGGATCAGTCTTCTAGCGTTGCAGCCTTTCTACAGATAACAGCAGCGCTCACGAATAGACTCAAGAAGCGTCTAACGTTATCCACTAGATCGTTAATATAAATTAAAAACCGTGGCGGCCCTCTAACATCCCATTGGGATACTTCCGAAACTGTGTCTAGATTTTTCGGTTTTATACGATATTGCAGAGAGTGTGTTATACCGAATTACGATGCAATGTTCCTCTGGACATGCACATATCTACAGAGGAAGGGGCACTGCGACGACTGCAGCCGTTATAAAACACATGAAATGTATTCGCAGTTGCGAATATGGACAAGCGTCAGCTGTGTAATCGAAAGACGACTATAAAAATTTGTGACTGACCGGGACTCGAGCCTGGATTTCCCACTTGCCGCTAATGGTCGCTTTACTACAGAGGGGTCCAAAAAAATGTATCCACTGTTTCAAAAGTCCATAACTGGCAAACTAATTGACGGAGTTGTCTCATCTTTGGTAGTGTAAAAGTTTGTAGTTCCGGCAATCACCACACCTTGCGTTGTTTTGTTTTGTCAGATGACAGTCGCCAGATAGTTAGTGTTTTGTTCTTAGTTGCACCTAGTTACTCGAGTAAACATGGCTGGCGCAAGGCTTACATTCGATGCTAGGGAGTCAATTTTGAAGTGGTATTTTAAGTACGAAAACATTAATGAGGTTCAACGGCAATGGCGAAATGAGTATCAACAGAGCCACCGACACGTTTAACGATTCGTCGCCTTCGAGACAAATTTGAAGCCGAAGGCTGTGTTAAAGATGTACACAAACAACGATCTGGACGACGTGTAACAGTAACAAGTGCAGCTAACTCCCGTCGTGTGTTACAACAACTCACTCGCTCACAACAGGAGTCTGTGAAACAGTGTGCCCGTGAAACTGGAGTGAGTCACTCAAGTGTTCGGCGAATTTTGAAGACAGCAAAGTGGAAGTGCTACATCCCACGATTATTACACGCAATGAACGAGGATGACCCAGATCGTAGAATGGAGTACTGCGAGTGGTTTACTAACGTGGTGCGCAACGATGAAGAGTTTGCAGAGATGATTGTGTGGTCTGATGAGGCACACTTCAAACTCAGTGGTACAGTAAATCGCCACAGTTGCATCTACGGGCCGCCGAAAATCCAAAGTCCATGTAGACAAAGCCGTGAATTTGCCAGGAGTAAACGTGCGGTGTGGGTTGTCTTACAGGCACTTGATTGACGGCACAGTTACCGGTGAGGTGTACCTTCAGAAGCTTCGGACATCCATTTTGCCTGCTATCCCAGACTTGTATGGAGACGGAAGAGTTTACTTTCAACAAGATGGTGCCCCATCCCACTATCAAAATCGTGTTAGGGTGTATCTCGACGAAAATCTACCAGGAAGATGGATAGGCCGTAGAGGTGTTGTGGAGTATCCACCACGTTCTCCAGACATAACTCCTCTGGACTTTTACCTGTGGCGAACACTAAAGGGCATCGTTTATCAACAAAAGCCACGCACATTGGATGAACTTCGAGAGTCCATCGTACATTCATGAACACGTTGCAGTCAGTAATTCGTGCTGCAGTTCGTCGGCATCGTTTGTGTATGGATGTTAATGGTGACCATTTCGAACACCTACAGTGATACCTTTAAGTTGGACATTAAGCTACACTTCCACCAAAAATGAGGCAACTCCGTCTATTAGTTCGCAAGTTATGGTTTTTTAGACAGTGGATACATTTTTTGGACCCCTGTGTATCAGTGTAGCCGAGCGCGTTTCGTTGCTAGACCCACACTTCAGTATGTCGTCAAACATTCTTCTACAATCTGCACTCGTACTTCCTTTGCGTATCCTTCCATACAGGGGATACATTTTTATTGAAAGTCGCTTGCTGATGTCGGCGGATAAATGCACAATAGTACTGTGTGTGTGTGGGATGTTCAGAAGTACGAGGCATTGTTCCTTCGGACATGTACCGGCCAAGCGACTTTCATTGAAAATGTCTCCTCTGTAGGGGAATGTACATAAAGGATGTACGAGTGCAGGATGTACACACTTGAGAGACGACATGTGGGAGTTTGGGTCTTGCCGTGAAGAACGCTCGAAGAGCTTAACTGTAAAGCGACTGCGCGCGACAAGCGACAAATCCGGACTGAGCCCCAGCCCGGTACAAATTTTCATTGTCGTCATTCCATTATACGGCTGACCGTAGTCCATATTTTCATATTCGAAGGAACACTGCGTCGTACTTCTGAACAACACGGGTGCTGCAACACCGTAATTATCTCATCAGGTCCAAATGGCTCTGAGCACTATGGGACTTAACAGCTGTGGTCATCAGTTCCCTAGAACTTAGAACTACTTAAACCTAACTAACCTAAGGACAGCACACACGTCCATGCCCGAGGCAGGATACGAACCTGCGACCGTAGCAGTCGCGCTCTCATCAGGTCCAGCTGCGTTTCCAATGCTGAGCATGTGGCAGGTCCTCTTACATTCCATTCTTCTCACTTCTTAAACAGGGGCTGACGCTCAAGGTTAATGAATTGAATTGTGGTAGGCGTCGATGAAACATATGCAAATGTACCCTCCAAAACTGTGACTGTGGAACTTACGAATATTAAACGAAACAGCAGTTATAATAACTTTGATTTATTACAATAACATTAATAATAAACAGCGGCAGTCTTTGCCTACATTAGCAGTATAAAAAGATATACAAGTAAACAATCGAATGGTAGTTCCATAAAAACACGGGAGAACTTCCGGATGTCAGTAACGTCCTGCAACGATATTTCAGTGCAGAGTCTTCTGGCCATCTCCAGGTGAGTACCACTGTAGTAGTACTGGCGAGTACGCGCTGAGCACTGACGTGACATTGCGCTCAGCGTGCGCATTCATAACAACTCCGTGCGCTGCGCCTTGCACCCTCCACGGTGAAAGCTTGGCGTATCGATATCAGGTCGATTTTCATCTTTATGCAGATAACTACGTCGATACGAAGTTTCTCTGTAACAGGATTCCAAGCAGAGTTTAGCTAATAACCGCTATCTCGATTGATGAGAGTCTCGTTGTCAGACAATCTTATTTCCACAGATTCATTGATAATCGAGCTCCAAAAGTTTGATGTATGGGCCAAAATTTTTGTGTTCATGGAATGGTCTGTGGAAATACAATGTTCGGCGATTACGGACTTGGTGGGTTGGAGAAGGCGAGTATGCCGTTGGTGTTCCACAATGCGTTCCTGCACTGTTCGTGTTGTTTGCCCTATATATGATATGCCGCAGTCACACGGAATCTTGTACACACCTGATTTATGCAGGCCCAGGTCGTCTTTAACGGATCCCATCAGTGATGAAATTTTGGAAGGAGGGCGAAAGATGACTCTCACTTGATACTTTCTCAATATTCTGCCTATCTGTGAAAAAATATTCCCAATAAATGATAGATAAGCAGTCGACCTGAAGGCCTCTTCTCTTCCTTGTTCCGTCGTTTGTAGTCTGCATCAGTCTGTTCACTTGCCTTGTTGAAAAGCCATTCTTCAGAAATACTTTTAGCAGGTTTTCCAGTTCCGCTTGAAGACTGTCGGTGTCAGAGACGGTATTGGCACGGTGGCTCAAGGTTTTGAGAAGGCCCATTATTTGTGCTGGATGGTGGCAACTAGTATGGCAACTTGAGGCATCTTTAATATCCCTCGCATATGTGACACAGGGGTCGGGGGGAAAGCCAATAATCTTGCGAGGAATTTACTTATAATCGCAAAATGCCTTGTGATAGTCGTAAGGTTAAGGAAGTATCTCATGCAATAGAAAGGAAAAGCGTTACGTCTATGGGCAAAAATGAAAGAAAACTGTTAATTACTGAAAAAATGCAAGTCTTCAGAATGACGCCTGAAATAATCGGATTATGAAAAACTGACTCTAGTTTCCCTACGCGGCTGCAGCAGCCTCTCACCATAGTACAGTAGACAATGGTTCAAGTGGCTGTAGAATAGATCACTGGTGGAACAAACGACCCTTGCCAGTAGGTTAGTGCAGGTTAGCTCAAAATGCTGCCAAGTCCTCAACGCATCGGCTCAGGAAGCTCTGCGGTAGCTCTCAGCATCAAAGTCGCACCGCAGAAGCTCAGCACTCTCAGCACTCTACTCTCCCATCATCTGATTTCCAATCGAATGTGAAGTGACAGGAAATTTCACATTGCCACATTGCCATCTGTCGCAGTACTTGATTCCTCGGGTCTGAACCTTCTGAGCGCCGACCGATTAAACTGCTCATTACAAAAAAACAAAACAAAAAGAACTCGTCTCCTTACCCTGACTGATTGATGAATGGTTTGTCTTACCACTCTCTGGGGAAAAAAAAAACAACCTTGCATCACTCTCCCCCTGTCTCTTCCTTCAGCCAGTGAGGTGCTGTGCCTCGTCACCATCCAGTGTCCCTTCTAATTCAGGCCGGTCGCTTCAGTCTGGAACCGCGCGACCGCTGCGGTCGTAGGTTCGAATCCTGCCTCGGGCATGGATGTGTGTCATGTCCTTAGGTTAGCCAGGTTTAAGTAGTTCTAAGTTCTAGGGGACTGATGACCTCAGATGTTAAGTCGCATTGTGCTCAGAGCCATTTGAACCATTTGAACCTTCTAATTCAGAGTTTGTTTACGCTCGCTAAAAGCGACAAGTTTCACGTCACATCAAGTAACACTGTTTCCTACAGAGTCAGAGCGTTCGGCGGTCTCCAACAATTTCAAAGGCCCAGGATAGAGCGTCTGTCATCCATCACTGAGACGTTTATCATTAGTTTTCTCTGCTTTTCTGGGGAAACGCTCAGCTTTCGCCATTTCACGGACAAAGGTGTGTTCTAGCTAAAGAGGGCTCCTTCTCACTCCTTTTCTTGGTCGTAAAACTTTTCCATTAGGCGTTTCTCTATGGTAGACGTTATCTTTCTATACAATGGCCCGACTTCCTGTGGCGCCTCTGCATGGGAACGGCCATTGTCTCGTGGTCAGTGACCCCTCACACCACTCCCTGCGGCCTTTCCAAGAACTTGGCTTTGTCTGGTGCGTGTCCCTGCTCACATCCTTATGGTTCTTTCAACATTTCCCATTACTACATCGAGTGCAAATATGAATTAAAAATAAAAGAAGAGCAAGACTGCATCAGTTATCTACTAGCAAGGAATAGGACTGTGGTACATCATTTCATCGAGTTAAATGAAGTACTCCAGTGAAATGGGAGTTTCGTTATTGATCTGAATATGTGACAAGACTGTCCGGAAAACTGTCCCACCACAATCAGCATTAATCGATTTTCCATTCCGTTATTTCCATCTCAATATCTGGCATTTGCGCGGTGACTGAAACGAAGAACCTTATTACAGTCTTCCGTGGTGAAATGATTTCAGAAGACTAAATTCGGTACTTTAGTTTTCTCTCTGTCATCTTCTGTTTCGGCGCCAGTGTAGCCACTGGGAGACTTAACAGATGATTCCTTACGACCTTTTTGTCACATCGTTAGGCAAAAATTTTAATTGAAAATGCATTTAATGCTACGATCATCATTAAACATACGCTCACTTAGCTTCATTTAGCTTTTGGTCAGCTTCGGGTTGACTTCGCTTAACTCAGAGATCAGTGTCTCTTTGCTGTCTCCGAAACTCTCTAAACAGGCTGTTCAACAACAGTGGGTTTTCCTGTACCTTAAAACCTGGCTTGGCATTTACTTGCCCAAGTCATATCGCATAAATCTTATGTGTTCCGCGTTTTCATCGTTATAGCTGAATATTTCATATGGGCTATTTAGATACTCTCCAGTATGTATCCTCTCTCTTATAAACCAAAAATATTTTCGTGCCTCTTCTTTAACATTCCTTTAATCGCCAGGGAAATACCGGAATCTTTGTTTGGGGTACGTAGGGGAAAGAATCACCCGCGGCCTTCTGAAGCAGAGTTCCCATCCTTCATTGAGTTGTTTGAAAAAATGCTACAAAACCCTTATATTCGCAATATATTTGGACAGAAACTGACTTCTTACATTTCCTGTACAAGACGTGCTATGGGTTTCGAGGTTACTGTGACTTTGTCATTATTCAAGTTACAACGCTATGCCCGTTTTACACGATGAACGTACCTGTAATAGACTGACAACCCGTTGCGTGAATGGCGGCCGTCTATCGTGTGAACGGGCTCGCCATTATGATCGTGGTGGTAGCGACGCGCGATAATTCTAGCGATAAAGGGATAGGGTCAGTTCTAAATTCGGTACTAGTGGTCTCACTGCGCATGCGCGAGCTAGTGCCTGTCAGCTGTTGTCACGTCTCTGCTGAGTGCTGAGGCTGTCATATTGCTTTCTGGTGCCCTTACTGTATACAAAGTTTTGTTTCTGTTTCTAGTCGTTTCGTTATCAAAAGGAACATTCTGATGAAGTGAATATAGGGCACTTTTCGTAAATATTTTCACACAAGATTTTAAATCTTTGTAAATTCCATAAATAATTAACGACACACTATTGTGAAAGCACGACTGTGACACTGTTATGCTAGAAGCGATACGCTATGTTTACATTTATTATTTAAACACCCTGCGACAAGATCATGTACGAGTTTATATTTTGCGCCGAGCATACTTGGAGTGCCTCAGTAGACTATAATTTTCTTGAACACTTTCCCCCACCGTGTAAAAAAGGATTTAAAGCTTTGGTGTGGAACAACTATACCTGGAGGTATTGGTGGCTGAATTTAACTGTGTCGCTGTAACTCTTCCTTGTACTGATAAGGGAAATTCCCCATCGCGCCAGTAGTGGGACAGAGTATGTTTCAGTGCATTTCGTTAGTGCAGGTTGCCTACATCAGGTGCAGGTATGCATTCAGGGGAAAACCTATTGCTCTCCTTTGATTCACAGGTACTTAAGCCATTGTTTTCCTTTGATTGACACATACTTAACCAATTGTTCTGTTATGTGGTTTTCCATGTCACCCCCATTTCATTAAACTATTGTACCGCATTTGATACCAAATTAAGTAATTAGATATGTTCTCCCACCATTTTCTGGTACACTTTTCGAATTTCACATGCTTTTGAACGCCATTTCTGGCACATTCTTCTTTGTCACCCACATCCTTGAACTATTGTACTGCATTCTACACAAAAATTATGCAAATTAACCTATTGTTCTGCACTTAACCTGCTGTTCTGCTCCATGCCAGCCGCTCACACACACTCTCCCCTTAACTATTGCACTGCTAACACCACACTGATATAAAAAATTTACGCAAATTATATAAATCGGAATTCTTCACATGTATGGGGTACATTGTCTTAATTCACAGCATCCTATTGGTCAGTGACATCGATGGAATATAGTTTAAACAAAAGATTGCTAATAAAAAACACTTCTGGTCATCTGACACCTGATGCCGACACTGGAGTCTGTGTACATCAGCGGGCCACGCGAAGTGGCGATGCGGCCGTCAGCTGCCCAGCGACTCACAGGTGTCTGTTCTGGACCCGCAAGCATGAGGCGGTGGGATCCCTTTCATACCTGAAACCTGAGAAATTCCTCTCGAAATACGTGGTCACCTAGGCACTGGATGGGAGCGAAGACCTATTTGCAGAGTGCAGATGCCCCAAGGGCGCCTGCGCGTCGACGCCACGGTGAGCTACTGCCAGACATGGGCCAGCACGAGCCGTCACTCTCACGCCGCTGCTGCCTACAGCTAGCAGGTGAAAGTTGGGTCTATTTTCGAGTGTACAGTTAAGAGTTCTTCAAGTGTTATGCTGATGTCACAGAACCCCAAGGTGCGCTCACACTGGTCCCATATGCAATACCCCTCTGGGCAGCACGTGTGTTTGCCGTTGCTGACGCAATACCTGTGTATACCGACGTCACAGAATAGCACAGGCTGCATTGTTCCTAGCGAACCTAATGGGACATGTGAGCTGCGTCTAGCCGTGCACGCATACCCAGCGTGGCCGATGCATCATGCGAACTGTTCGTCCTGCTATCAATATATGTCTCACAAACCATTAAACATTCTGACCACTAAAAGCTTGTGCAACCTTCCAAAGACACCGTTAAGCACAAAAGCATTCTTGTTGTTTGGAAAGAGAGCACTCTCTAAGCACAGATGAGGGGGGGGGGGGGGGGGATCAGAACAATTGCGCAAACAGAATTCGAAGCACCGTCTTACAGAAGAGAAAAAAGTGGCCGGTATTTTCGGTATCCTACAGCTACAGGCCGGGAGATGTCCTAATGCCACAGTGGCGGATGAGTGACGGCATCGCTGCCAGGTATGCATGGTCTGCTTCAACTTGTCTTTGAACTCTTGCTTTCTCAGAACTTTTTGTACATACCTTGCCTCCATCTTGTATGAATCAGTTTGTAGTCACTCCTGCGTCCTGGCAAAATGATGTCTTGTGAATGAATAGAGCATTATTTTGTACAGATCACCATATTGCACTGACAATTAAACCCTGCAAAGTGGCCTACAGATCGTCCAATACGGGAAGACTCTTACTCAATTACACTGCTCTCCCAATGAGGGCAGGAGCTTCTATACTAGAGCACGAAACATATCTCCAACCCAGAAATACATCACCGTGTACCCTGTCGATGTAGTAAGCATACAATTCGTATCCTGCGCCATACAAAATCAGCCATTTTACATCATTCGTACATATACCGCGAAGACAGACAGCATTGTATACACTCCTCGCAGCACTAGATATTTTCCTGCGAGGTCGGCGGTTATTCTCCTCCATTGGGTGACCAGAACGCCCTCAGTGGACCAAAGTCACTCTCAGATGCGTTCTAGAAATTCAGGCTCGTTCCCCCTTGGCACAAACTTATTACCGTTTCTGGTCCGGACATGCTTGCATGCATGCCTTTCCTACACCCATTTCCAGACTCTGGGATTACAAGAACACATGTATTTTCGCATGGTCTGGCATAATATTATACCATTTCCGCGGTACGTCTCGATATCAAGCAGACAGCAGTATCACACCGATCGCTCACGCAATATAAATCTGAAGATATTGACTGGTAATTATTTCTCTACAAACCCGAAACTTTAGCTTGGTGGGGCGTGCTGTAAACCACTGGCTAGCTAGAAACTTGTCATGACAGTCAAGACATTTACGCTGAAACTGATATTTCCACTCGTGAATACCGATGTCAGTGATGTAGCAGATTCCCAATCATCCCTGTAATTTACAAGGTCAATTAAGGCGTTTCTGATGTCTAGAGAACCGTCAAACGTGTCTTTCACATGCTAGATGCACACACCACAATCGATCTTCTCTCAACTAAATAAAGGCGCGAAATGTGCAGAAGCAATCATCCGAACAATTTACATGGGAGGGAATAACGGTCCAGTGCAAACACACCTCCATATTCAATCTTCTCAAATTTCCACGCGATCACAAAAGCTATCCAACACACACTAAGTATTAGATAGCCATTATGTCGTCTAGAGGACAACACGGTTATTTCATCTACATTCCTACACTCCAACAGGCCTCACCATATGGACAGCTCCTTCCCTTAACGGGAAACATGAATCATCCCCGCACAAGTCACCAGCACTGCAAGCCGTCACGCACAGGTAGGATCGTCATCCTAAGAAATCAATCACATATATATTTTATCCCTATACTTACAAGTAAATGTTATGTCTGTGGTCTCATTCGACAATGAGCAAAATATCGGAAATACCCAGTTGACGGCTGTGGTCCTGGAAATAGAAATATCAGTACCATTCTCGTAACTTCACATACTCTTCCCTCTGCTATCCAGTCATTGAAATGTTTTTTTTCTGCAGTCTTGACAGTTGTCATACTATACATAGGCTATATAATATAAGTCATGGTAAGAATATGTTACCATTGCAAGTAAATATGATCGATAATGAAAATATGCAAGACACCGTGTAGAAGTCTCGCAGAAATGAAAACATCAAGAAGTGGGTGTGAACTATGTTACAACGAAGTAATTCAAGAGTATAAACTTTCGAAACGCCACGCAACTTCAAAAACATATGTTTTGACAGATCACAGAGAAACCGTGTGATTGTGAAATTGTTGCACTTACCAGTCGTACAAATTAGGTGTGTCGATAAGAGATTTCTACCATATGACCTACATACTGTCACTAATGCCACGTATGACACACCAGACGTGTTTTCTGGTTGAGAATTCACTTGACTTGTCGCCTTGTTGACATATTGGGTCCATACCTTCGTGGGTTAAGTGCCACCTTCGAATCCTACAAACTCAAATCGGGGCTAGTCGTCTAGGGTGACAAGGCCAGGAGAGGCGCTGCAGACGACGCCGTGCTGTCAGCAAAGGCACTCGTGTCGGTTGTCTACTCTCGTAGCCCATTAATGCCAAATTCCGTCGCACTCTCCTCACGGATACTTTCGTCTTACATCCCACATTGATTACTGCTGTTATTTCATTCAATTTGCTTGTCTATTAGCACCGAAAACTCTACGCAAACGCCGCTGCTCTCAGTCGTTAAGTGAAGGTAGTCGGCCACTGCGTCGTCCGAGGTGAGAGCCAATGCCTGAAATTTCGTATTCTCGACACTCTCTTGACACTGTGTACATCGGAATGTTGCATTCCCTAACGACTTCCGAAACTTCCCATGAGTCTAGCCCCAGCCGCCATTCCATCGCGCTGCAGCTGCAGTGTGGTGCGGTGAGCCGTCGGCAGTGGCGGCAGCGGACGCGAACACGCGACGTCGCATCACGCCACGGCGCCGCGGCTCCCATCTGAGCAAGTGCTGCTGGGCGTGGCTGCCCGCAAACCGCACGGCTTCCTTGTCGTCGCCATTAATCTGATGAAACGCACCGCGCCCACAGGTCACTACGCGAAACCAACCAGCGGCAGCGTTGACATATAGACGAATTAGGTCAGTTGCCGGGATTCAACTAACTCAACAGACTACGTCTACTTAGACGTCTGTTTCAGAGCACAAACGTGTAAAAATGAGACTGACATGAAGTGCTAAATGGCCAAGCAGGAATGGCTAGAGGATAAATTCAATGATTTAGAAGCGTATATCAATAGCGAAAAGAAAGATACGGCATACAGGGAAATTAAAGATGTTTTTGGAGAAAAGAGAAGCAGCTGTGTGAATATTAAGAGGTCAATTGGAAAACCAAAACCAGTCCTAAGCAAAGAAGGGAAACCTAAAAGGTGGAAGGAGTATATGGAGGTCTATACAATGGAGATGTACAGAATTGGAGGAGAACGTAGATGAAGATGAGATTGAAGATATGATACTACGAGATGAATTTGACAGAGCACTGAAAGGCCTATACCGAAACAAGGCCCCTGGAGTATAGACATTCCTTCAGCATTACCGACAGCCTTGAGGGAACCAGCCATGACGGATAGACCGTCAGAGGCAGAGCACCTCGTGTCCCTGCTGCTAATGAGGCGGCTACACCATTCATTTGTTATATAGCTGTACGAGCTTCAAACAGGAGCGACTCATTTACAGTTACCTATTTAATTACCAGATTTCTTACATGTTTGAGTGCTTACTAGGCACAAGCTTTTACTTTAATAACAGTGTAGCGTACAGTACCACCATTGCTATCGACCCTCGCATTGTACAGCCTCAATCAGGAGCGACTGCAGTAATGGATAGAATCTGTGATTGCTCTGTACAGATGCGAGCTGAGTTGACGACCCTTCTCTCACAGCTCCAGGCTGCGTTGGCTTCCGTCACACAGCTTGAGGCTGTTGCCAAGTGGCATCATTGTGGGGGGTCGGACACAGAGATGCAAAGGACGTCAAGCATGTCCCACGTTCCCTCAATCGGTCCACTGCTATGGCCGCCCTGGGTACTGCCTGCACTGAGGTTGATCCCTCACCTGTGGTCGAGTGGGAAATCATTCCAAAGTCTGGCCGGCAGCGAAAACTTTCTGAGGGGCCGATCGCAGGGCATCCCCAGTTCGTTTGACGAACAGGTTTCAGGCGTTACCCTGGCTGTGGATGTCTCTGAGCCAGATACAGTCGTCTACCTTGTTGCAGAGGGAGATTCTCGGCCGACAAAGTCTGGGAATTCAGAGAGGGTCGGTTTGCTGGTAGTTGGGAGCTCCAACATTGGGCACATAATGGCGCCCCTTAGGAAGAGAGGGGAAGGAAGCCAGTGTGCACTCCGTGTGCATACCGGGGAGAGTCAGTCAGGATGTGGAAAGGGTGCTTCCGGATGCCATGAAGAGTACACGGTGCAGAAAACTGCAGGTGGTGGCTCATGTCGGTACCAATGACGTGTGACGCTTTGGATCAGAGGAGATTCTCTCTGGTTCCAGGCGGCTAGCGGTAATGGGAAAACTGCCAATCTTGCTTGTGAGATTAAGGCGGAGCTCACCATCTACAGCATCTTCGATAGAACCGACTCTTGTCCTTTCGCGCAGAGTGAAGCGTCTGAATCAGAGGCTCAGGCGGTTCTGTGAGCGTGTAGGCTGCAGATTCCTTGACTAGCGCCATCGGGTGGTGCGTTTCCGGGTTCCGCTTAATAGGTCTGGAGTCCACTACACACAGGAAGCGGCTATAAAGGTAGTGGGGGCTTTGTGGAAGGGACTGGACGGTTTGTTAGGTTAGAGGGCCCCAGGGATCCACAGAAAGGGCGTCCGTCTAAAAGGGGACAGGCAAAATACAATAAGTTAGTTGTAGAAACGATCGGTATTGTAGTTGTAAATTGTCGTAGCTGTGTTCGAAAAGAACCAGAGCTCTAAGCTTTAATAGAAAGCACTGATACTCAAATAGTTATAGGTACAGAAAGTTGACTAAAGACGGAAATAAGTTCAGCCAAAATTATTTCAAACGATCTAACAGCGTTCAGAAAGGATAGATTAAATACAGTTGGTGGTGGAGTATTCATTGCTGTCAGAAGTAGTTTGCCTCTTGAAATTATAGTGAAATTGAAGTAGATAATTCCAGCGAAATAGTATGAGTAGAGATTATATTTGACAATCGCACTAAACTATTAATTGGATCGTTTTACCGACCCCCCCCCCCCCCCCCCCAACTCAGAAGATAAAGTGCTGAACAGTTAAAAGTAAACTTGAGTCTCATTTCAAATAGGTACCCCACATACACAGTTACAGTCGGTGGTGACTTCAATGTACGATAGATATGCAGGAAAAATTGTATGTTTAAAGCCGGCAGCAGGCATAAGACGTCATCCGAAGTTGTACTGAATGCTTTCTCAGAAAATTATTTTGAACAATTAGTTCATACGCCCACTCGAAGCGTAAATGGTTGCGAAAGCATACGTGACCTCTCAGCAACAAAAAATCCTGGACAAATAGTATCGTGAGGAATACAGAGATCAGCGACGACAAGGCAGTTGCTGCTAGGCTCGATGCCTTAACACCTACAACCATCAAAAAGAAACGCAAAGTATATCTATTTAAAAAAGCTAATAAAAATTCTGTTAACGCCGTTTTAAGAGACATTCACTCCTCCTGACCATGCAAGCGTAGAAAAGTTGTGGAATGATTTCAAAGAGATTGTACCGACAGCAGCTGTGGCAGAAGCAGCGAAAAAAACATGCCAAATTGAAAAGAACACAAAACCCCCAAGACTGCCAAAGTTTTACAAAGGTTCCAAATATAGCGCGTACGTCAATGCGAGATCCTTTTAATAATTTCCATAACGAAACTCTGTCTGGAAATGTGGCAAAAAAACCAGAGAGATTACGGTCATACATAAAGCACACCGGTGGCAAGACGCAATCAATATCTTCACTGCGCGATAACAACGGTGAAGTCACTGATGACAGTGCCACTAAAGCAGAGTTATTAAACACCGTTTTCCGAAACTCATTCACTAAAGAAGACAAAGTAAATATTCCTGAGTTCCAATCAAGAACAACTGCCAAGATGAGAATAACAGAAGTAGATATCCTTGGTGTCGCAAAGCAGCTTAAATCACTTAATAAAGGCAAGGCTTCTGGACCAGATTGTACACCAGGTTCCTCTCAGAGTATGCTTATACAATAGCCCCATATTTAGCAATTATATACAACCGCTCGCTCACAGAAAGATCCGTACCTAAAGAATGCAAAATTGCTCAAGTGACACCAATACCCAAAAAGGGAATTAGGAGTAATCCGTTGAATTACAGGCCCATATCACTAACGTCGATTTGCAGTAGGTTTTTGGAACATATACTGCATTCGAACATTATGAAGTACATAGAAGAAAACGATTTATTGACACATAGCACAGATTCAGAAAATATCGTTCTTTCAAAACACAACTAGCTCTTTATATTCATGAACTAATGAGAGCTACCGACAGGGGATGTTAAATTGATTACATATTTTTAGATTTCCAGAAGCCTTTCGACACCGTTCCTCACAAGCGTCTTCTAACCAAACTCCGTGCCTACGGAATAATGCCTCAGTTGTACGACTGGATTCGTGATTTCCTGTGAGAAAGGTCACAGTTCGCAGTAATAGACGGAAAGTCATAGAGTAAAACGGAAATAATATCCGGCGTTCCCCAAGGAAGTGCTATAAGCTCTCTACTGTTCCTGATCTATACTAACGACATGGGAGACACTCTGAGTAGCTCTATTAGATTGCTTTCAGATGATGCTGTCAGTTACGGTCTTGTAAAGTCATCATATGACCAAAACGGATTGCAAAATGATTTAGATAAGATACCTGTATGGTGAGAAATGTGGCAATTGACCCTGAATAAAGGAAAGTGCGAAGTTTTTCACAGGAGTACTAAAAGAAATCCGCTAAATTTCGATTACGCGATAAGTCACAAAAATCTGAAAGCTGTAAATTCAACTAATTACTTAGGGATTATAATTACAAATAAACTAAATTGGGACGATCACATAGATAATGTTGTGGGTAGAGCAAACCAAAGACTGCGATTCATTGGGACAACACTTAGAAGGTGCAACAGGTCTACTAAAGAGACTGTTTATACCACGCTTGTCCGCCCTATTCTGGAGTATTGCTGTGCGGTGTGAGATCCGCATCAGCTAGGACTGACGGATGGCATCGGAAAAGTACAAAGAAGGGCGGCTGCTTATGTATTATCGCGAAATATGGGAGATAGTGCCACAGACACGATACGTGAATTGGGGTGGCAATCATTAAAACAAAGGCGTTTTTCGTTGCGGCGGAATCTTCTCATAAAATTTCAATCACCAGTTTTCCCCTCCGATTGCGAAAACATTCTGTTGGTACCCACCTACATAGAGAGAAATAAGTGTTGCAGAAGCCGACCTCGGTGATGATAAGTTTGGATTACAGAGGAATGCAAGAACATTTGATGCGGTACTAACCCTTTTAGAAGATAGGTTAAGGAAAGGGAATCCTTCGTTTGTAGCATTTGTAAACTTAGAGAAAGGTTTTGACAATGTTGACTGCAATACTGTGTTTGAAATTCTGAAGATACCAAGGGTAAAATACAGGGAGCGAAACGCCATTTACAACTTGTACAGAAACCAAACGATAATTATACAAGACAAACGGCTTGAAAGGGAAGCAGAGATCGAGAAAGGAGTGAGACATTGTTGTGGCCTATCGCCGATGATTTCAATCTGTACATGGAGCATATAGTAAAGGAAACCAAAGAAACATTGACTGTAGGAATTAAAGTTCAGGGAGAATAAGCAAAACCTTTGAGGTTTGCGATGACATTTCAGTTCCATCACAGGCACCAAAGGCTTCGAAGACTGGTTGAACGAAATGGGCGATGTCTTGAAAGAAGGATACAAGACGAACATCAACAAAAGCAAAACAAGAATAATGAAATGTATTCGAATTAAATCAAGCGATGATGAAGGAATTAGATTGGGAAACAACGCTCTGAGAGAAGTATATGAGTTGTGCCATTTGGTTAGCTGAAATTCTGATGATGGGAGAAGTAGGGAGGATATAAAATGTAGACTGGCAATGGCATGGAAAGCGTTTCTGAAGAAGAGAAATTTGTTAACATCGAGTTCAAAAATGGCTCTGAGCACTATGGGACTTAACATCTATGGTCATCAGTCCCCTAGAACTTAGAACTACGTAAACGTAACTAACCTAAGGACATCACACAATACCCAGTCATCACGAGGCAGAGAAAATCCCTGACCCTGCCGGGAATCGAGCCCGGGAACCCGGGCGTGAGAAGCGAGAACGCTACCGCGCGACCACGAGCTGCGGACCTAACATCGAGTATAGACTTAAGTCGTTTCTGAAGGTATTTGTATGGAGTGTAGCCATGTATGGAATTGAAACATGGACGATAAATAGTTTGGACAAGAAGAAAATAGAAGCTTTCGAAATGTGGTGCTACAGAAGAATGCTGAAGGTTAGGTGGATAGATCACATAACTAATGAGGAGGTATTGAATAGAATTGGGCAGAAGAGGAGTTTGTGGCACAACTTGGCAAGAAGAAGGGACCGGTTGGTAGGACATGTTCTGAGGCATCAAGGCATCACAAATTTAGCATTGGAGGGCAGCGTGGAGGGTAAAAATCGTGGAGGGAGACCAAGAGATTAATACACTAAGTAGATTCAGAAGGAAATAGGTTGCAGTAAGTACTGGGAGATGAAGAAGCTTGCACAGGATAGCGTAGCATGGAGAGCTGCATCAAACCAGTCTCAGGACTGAAGACCACAACCACAACAACATGTGTGTATGCTCCACATCTCCTCCTAAACCACTAGATCAATTTCGACCATACTTGGTACACGTATCCCTTATTGTCAGGCAGCAACTGCTGTGCGGTAATAACCACATACCTATCCCAGTTCAGGAGACGTGTCATCATATACAATGAGATTCGTGAAAAACTGAAGCATTTTGCATGACGTTTAAATTTATCACTTCTTCGCTACTAAATCTGTTCACAACGTTTTTCGCTGACAGTACTCACATATTCCACTGAACGAACCTACACAATTATATCATTATACGACACGTGATTCACGAGATATGACCTCATAAACACTGAGATGCATGAAAGAAATGCCGCATCATGCATGAAGTTTTAATACGTATATTCTTTACTACTAAGGCACTGCTACTGTCAAGTCAAGGAAATCCCTCACACTTGGCAGCGCTTTTGATAGCTTTCGCGCAAACTGCTATATACGAAGACAATAGCCGTCTATAGAGCTATCAAAAGGCGTTACAAAATCGCGTTGTGGATACGCGAAGCAGCTGCGCCGTCTACAAAAGCTATCTGGTATCATGTTTCTTAATCTGTCTGGTATGTTTCTTAATTTGGATACTGTTTTTTGTGCGACCGCTTCATAATTTCAAAGGTGTTTTCGCGAATCCATAGAAATGAAATTTTTCCGATACTTCACCAGAAACACGGTTCACTTTTTTTGTTTTCGTTTCTAATAGAATACTGTCAAAATGAATCGCAGTTGAATACTGAGTTTGTCAGCTAGTATAAATATAAAAACAATGACACACAGATTTGGCGGCGATAAGCATTTTGATGGTTCTGCAGCAGAAGCAGAAATTCATGGGAAGTTAAGCGAGCAAGGTTGCGCTGTGCGTAGCACGCTGGACTCGCATTCGGAAGGACGACGGTTCAAACTCGCGTCCCATCGTCCTGATTTAGGTTTTCCGTGATATCCCTAAATCTCTCCATGCAAATGCCGGGATGGTTCCTTTGAAAGTGTACGGTCAGTTTCCTTTTCCATCCGTCCCTAATCCGAGTTTGTGCTCCACTTCTAATGACCTCGGTGTCGACGGGAAGCTAAACCAAACATTTCTTCCTTCCGTCTTCCTGGGAAGTTCGTAGCTAGAGTCATAAATATACACAGCTCCACACAGCGATTGTGAGTTGTCTTATGAAACAACTATACGCATTATTGAAGTTTTTAACTTGCAAACAGAATGAGATAACGTAATATTAAGTGGAATTTTAATTTATATGTTTAGTGCGTAGGCCCACCTGCTCTGCAACTATGCGGTACTTAAATCGCTTGTCATTCCGTACGATCTATTTGTCCCTTATTTATTTTGAACAATGGTTAAGGAAATAAGCACTACCCAATTTTATAACAGTTCTAAAGGCACACTGAGGCTGCAGAACCATTGTATAGGTGCTTGCAATTATATTACAAGACTAATAAATGGAAAAGGATTTCAGAACTTCTGTATACAAGATAAATAAGAAATGCCGCGTTTGGCGGTCAGCAGACGATCCCCCATCCCAGTTCAAGACAAAAGAGCGTCTAGCAAAACCTAGTCCTAGTTTAATACAATTTCAATTTAAAAACAAGTCTCTCGGAATGCCGTAACTGCGTGCAGTGCGCCCAGGAACAGGCAGCTTGAACTCTGTGCACACTCGCCAAGCTCTGCAAACCCGTCAACGTTCAAGTCGCGTTAGCAACAAACATTCTTTTTGAGTGAAAGCATCAAATTGTACCTAACTTACACCTCCACAGTTCGGTATCTTGTGTATTTCCTTCTGTTACTATTACCTTTACTTAGACATTAAGATATAACGTGAACTTCTTACAAACATAAACGACCACTTTGTTTCGCCATCACACAGACAAAGCCAATAGAAAGTAATAGTGGGTACAGTAACATCGTTTGATCCAGTGCAGTACGAAAATCAGAAAGGGTAGGTTACACTACACTGCTCATTACACTATGCATAAAATTCCATTCTGTACGTTTGACACCAGAGTTATCCTCACAGAGCCGGTATTTACACGCGCGAGCAACGTCCACTTTAGATAAGACGTTCAAAGCGACCACCTTGCAATTGGAAATTCTGTGCAACTTGCTGGATCATACTTTGTTGGATCCTACGCGAAACACCTGCATTCACCGCTGTCTAAGCGGTATACATGTGAGCCATTAGGTTTGTACGTACATGGGTGGAGTACTATAAACTCGTTCCTTTTAACGTCCCCACAAATGAAAATCGAGTTGATTAAGGTCTA
Source organism: Schistocerca serialis cubense (assembly GCF_023864345.2). NCBI lineage: Eukaryota > Metazoa > Arthropoda > Insecta > Orthoptera > Acrididae > Schistocerca > Schistocerca serialis. Next base: position 465,310,807 of record NC_064646.1, on the reverse strand, counting down.
GGGAACGCGAAGGCCAAAACATCTGACCTCCGCATCCAATCCATTTCTCTGGGAACGCTTCATTTAAATAACTACACAAACTCATTCCAAAGTGTCGCAGAGCGCCATCATGATGAAACCACAGCTGTCGCTGAACAACGAGTGAAAAGTTTTCTAATGCGTCAGACAAAGTATTACAAACGTACGACACAGGGGCGCATCACACTTCTCTGTAATAGGTAGTGGCCCAAGAGCACTCCTCCTGCGATTCCAACTCACAGGTTTATGCCAAAGCCTGCCTCAAAGCCACGACCAGCGGTGACATGTGGGTTGTGCTTCGTCCAATAATGGCTGTTGTGGAGCTTGAAAATACCTTCGCTGCTGAAACTAGATTCGTCCGTCCATTTAACGTTATTTATAGTGTTCGTTACGTTCCATTTGGTTCAAACGCTATTGACAAAACTTTACTCGTCAGATGTGGTCTTCTGGCCGCTCGTGTTGAGTAAACGTGTAATGATGTGGACGAAACGATTCAACCACCAGTCTTTGAGATATCTGGAACTACCTTGCAATGTCACGAGTCCTTCGTTGACGTGATTGGTGAACGGATTCAAGAATCGTGTCCTTGGTGGACCTTTGTCCATTACTTGTGGACCAAGAGCACCGGCTTCCCGATAGTGTTCATTCAGGCGACGAAAAATATGCTTATCGGGATGCCGCCTTTGAAGATACCTTGCAGCATACGCACCAGCAGCAGCAGCAACAGCTTCGTCATCGGATGCACCCAGCACATCGACGTATTTATCGTTGGCGTGCTCGATCGGGAAGCCACACTACATGAACAAGACCAATGGTCGTTGTGTACTGCGCGTTTAGTGCACACGTGCGTGAAGCGTTAAGGACCCCACTGTTATGTGATAAGCTATTGTCCTGTGACAAAATGATGCCTTGCTTCTAAACGATGAGAACTAGGGAACGGATGTATTAAAAATATAAAACGATCCTGATGAGGATTCGAACCGCAGCTCCACGGTTGATGTGGGTTTGATGTCCCAGCGGTCTACTCGGAACGGCCTGTGCTGCAGTTCCTGTGTACGTTGCGATGCACTGCACGATGTTACAGTGTTGCCACCTCCTCGATTACATATATGTGGCTTCAAACTGCACCTGATATGCTTTTGTCTTGAATATGGATGAGGAATCTCACGACGATCTACAAGTGCGGCATTTTTTTTTTTCACCCTGTATATCTGCGAAACACACTGGAAGAATGTACACAACACACTTGGCTCGAATGAAAAATATAATGTGTTCTGTAATACAACCTACATTCCCAAGAAAAAAAGCTTTTCAAAATACGTTTAATAATTTCAATTTCCACGTTTTTAAATTTATTGTTCTGCAAACGTTAATAGTCATAAGGTGTTAACGGCCACCGTTATTAAGCACTACAGTTTATTGCCCATAGCAGAAGTTGCAAATATTGACTGAATTTATTTGGCGAATTTCCTGCGTGTGGCAGGTCGAAGCGAGCGGCAGATTGCAGGCGATCCGTGGCACACGTGTTGGGACCTGAGGCCGTCGGCACAAGGGCGGTGCTTCTGAATGTCATCGTTGAGTGTGCCGACTATTAATGAATGTGCTGCTCAGCGTTCAGGAACGATGCGGCTGTGCATACGGTGCGCGGTGTTCGCGATCGTAACGCGCTCCAGCGGCAGTTGTCTGCACCCGGCTCGCAAATTGCACTGTTAACGAAATGGATAGCTGTAAAATTCCCATGTTAACTGTATGAAAACGCACATATCTTCTCATGTCCATACCCCAGTCATGTTGTTCTGTCTGTAGAATACATAAATAAAAACTTCATCACACACGAACATGTGGTAAGGCAAAAAGGAAAGTAAGATATACAGTGGATAAGGACACTGATAGGACAAAACATTATGACCACCTGCTTAACAGCTTGTTTGTCCGTCTTTGGAACGAAATGCACAACTGATTCTGCATATCAGGGATCCGACAGTTTCTCGGTGGAGATATGTGTTGCCGGCCGATGTGGCCGTGCGGTTATAGGCGCTTCAGTCTGGAGCCGCGTGACCGTTACGGTCGCAGGTTCGAATCCTGCCTCGGGCATGGATGTGTGTGATGTCCTTAGGTTAGTTAGGTTTAATAGTTCTAGGGGACTGATGACCTCAGAAGTTAAGTCCCATTGTGCTCAGAGCCATTTGAACCATTTTTTTTGGAGATATGTGTTATTAGATGTCTAAGCATAGGTCATGTGATTCGCATAAATAATGGGCCGCTGATGTACGTATGCGGTGATGACGCCCGAAAGCAACACAGATTGCTTCCATAGGATTTACGAGGGTCACTCCAAAAGAAATGCACACTTTTTTTTTTTAAATCCATCTTTTATTCTACATATTTGAAAGTTCTACAGTGTGTAGGTACACCCTTTAGGAACAATATTTTCATTTCTCCACATAATTTCCACCCCTCTCAAGTGCCTTACGCCATCTTGGAACCCGCGCCTGTATACGGTAAAATTCTGGACCAACTGTTGGAACCACTGTTTGGCAGCGATCACAAGGGAGTCATCATCTTAAAACCATGTTCCACGAATACAGTCTTTCAGTTTCCCAAAGAGATTAATCTGCATCATTCTCGTACTGTTCCAAAAGTTCTCTGCATACCGCTTTTCTTGTTTCTTTGTGAGCCACTGTCAACATCCTGGGAACCCCCTGGCACAAACCTTTCCGTATTCTGCAAACGCTTCCTTCCCCTATCCCAGCGTAGCGTGACAATTCCTTCAGTGTGATGCGTCTGTCAGCAGTCACCAATTCGTTAACTCTCTGCACATTGTCTGGAGTGTGTGTAGTACGAGGCCTGCCGCTGCGAGGACAATCCTCAATATTTCCGTGCCCACTTTCATCACGTAACCTGCTTGCCCACCAACTAACTGTATTGCGATCGACAGCAGCATCTCCATACACCTTTTTCCACATCTTGTGGATGTTTCCCACTGTCTCGTATTCACAGCACAGGAATTCCATGACACCACGTTGCTTCTGACGAACGTTAAGTGTAGCAGCCACCTTGAAGATATGCTGTGACGGCGACACTCACGGGAACAGGTTGAACTAAGATTGAAAACAACCAGGAAGGATGTATCAACACACTGTAAAACTTTCACACATGCAGAATGAAAACTGTATTTTTAAAAAATAGTGTGCATTTATTTTGGAGCGACCCTCGTATATCAGGCGAATTTGATCGCCGAGATATCAAAGTGAATGCACTATAATGCTCCTCAAACCGCAGCAGCAGGGTTCTGGCCCCGAGGCGCGGACAATTATACTGCTGAGAGATGACATCGCCGTCGGGGAAGGCATCAAACATGAAGGGACGCAGGTAGTTCGTAGCCGTCAGCGTATCTTCGATTAATATCACAGGTCCCGCACAAGTGCGTCTCCCATAGCACAATTCTGCTCCCACCAGCCGCATTTGTGGCGCGCTGCACGTTTCGAGCCGCCGTTCACCTCGATGACGGTGTCTGTGGAGGCGACCATCGACCCAGTGTAGCAAACTGTGATTCTCCGGAAGAGCCGACACGTTTCCACTGATCGACGGTCGAATCCCGATGGTCCCGTGCCCACTGCAATCGTAACTAGCGATGTCGTTTGGGCAACATGTGAACACGTAGCAATGGTCTGCTGCGATGAACGTTATGTCCTCTGAGGTGTCGTGGACGTCCAACCATTCACAGTGCACAATATCCAGAAAAACAGACAAAAACAAAGCACGACGCAAATGCATGAATCTCATTACAAACATAAACACCAACAACAACACCGCTATGCAACAATAACACAACACAGAAGGTCATGTGCCGAGTTTATACACACTTACGTACGGAAACCAACTCACACACAGAATTGGGAATATCCTCGAGTACTAAGGAATAAAAATAACATAGTAAAGCAATAACTCAGAACAGAGATGTCTGGCATTTACGACATCGAGTGTAACAGTTGTGACGCTCTGTATTTTCGGCAGACCAGCAGACCATTTTAAATAAGGCATAAAGAATATAAAATGGATATAAATATAGCACTACCCACTCAACATTTGCAGAACACCTTGGACAAGAAAACCTCCGCTCTACCACAATAGAAACAACATGAAAATAGTCAGATTGAGTAAAAAGAAACATCTCCCAACCTTACAAGAAAACTTCCAAATCCAAAGGACAACGGCAGAAAAGAAACAACTAATGAATGACCAAAATAACTGATATATTGTTAGCAGGTCTATAGTTAGCAGCGAATGATAGGACCAAGTCGATAGAGGATTCTGAATAACAGACTTTATTTATCGCAACGTAATAGCACAACAGCACGGCACAGTGGTATCAGCATAGATATTCAAACTGCAACTTAGCCGGTGAACTTTATTTAAATAAAATGTAACCATAAAATGAAACTTTTAAACATGGCTGCGTAGTCGCCGACCGTTTATAAATTAAAGTTAAAGCAATTACAAAATTTAATTTTTGTGACCGAGGGCTGTAATTGCTTTAACTTTAATTCATAAAATGAAAAAGTAAACTGACAGTGCATTGAATTTATAGTTTGGGGCCACCGGCGATAAGCCCGTGAAATTAATTACGTAATGAAAAACTTAAGAAGAAATAGGATGTTTGTCTGTTAATGCCTCAGTGCAAAACAAGATTAATCCCAGACACGGCTAGTGAAATTATATCTCAACTGAATTTAAAATTCAGATTCAAATATCGCATTTGCATAAAAAGTTAATCATCACAATGATACAACCAATCCCTTGTCGAAGGGATTGTTAATTTGTTCACCAGAGAGTTCGGCGCCAAATTTGAACACATAACAAACCACAATCACACTGTGTTCGGTGAAGTGAAAAGTGCTTTACTACGGTATTTGTGGAAAATACTTGTTATAGTTACGTGTGCATCACAACACCTCAGCATAATGCAGAGAACGGAAGTGCTTGCCACACAAAAACGTAAGTAAAAACGATTATAGACGAGAATACATCGCGAAAAACTAAATTACTTTCTAGAAGGTAGGTTAACTCCCAGCAAAAAACTTTCTCATCAACATCATTTGGTTGCCGATGACAAGCTACCTGTACTAATTAACACACAAGTGATCCAGAAAATCCATGCACACCGAATGTAAAGGTATTTACAAAAAGAAACCATCTATTGTGTGAACTAAAAATGCACATAATTTTATAATCATTTAGCAAAAATGTTCGCATTGCAGAATAAATGAAAACGAAAACCCACTGATGATGGCACAGTGGTGCCGAAACATGTTTGGCTACTGAGAAAAACGGTGTTTTGCATAACTGGCCGACCTGACATTCAACAACTGTAACTGCAAACACGGCCAATACAAGGAGCTGCAAATCAAAATGATGGATATGACAGCATATTAGTATTTCATTACACAACACAAGTTATGGAAGCACTGGGCGATTAAAAGGCTTAACTAACCTACTAAGAACGAATAAGCGTAACGTTCAGTACCAAGATTTGAATTTTGCGATGTTCATAATGACACCTCGCAGATTATATGATGTAGTTTACTGATTACTAACGGCACTGCAGGTGTGTACCGTTCTTCACTGATTTCATATATACCGGGTGATCAAAAAGTCAGTATAAATTTGAAAACTTAATAAACCACGGAATAATGTAGATAGAGAGGTAAAAATTGACACACATGCTTGGAATGACATGGGGTGCTATTAGAACCACCCCATATTGCTAGACGCGTGAAAGATCTCTTGCGCGCGTCGTTTGGTGATGATCGTGTGCTCAGCCGCCACTTTCGTCATGCTTGGCCTCCCAGGTCCCCAGACCTCAGTCCGTGCGATTATTGGCTTTGTGGGTACCTGAAGTCGCAAGTGTATCGTGATCGACCGACATCTCTAGGGATGCTGAAAGACAACATCCGATGACAATGCCTCACCATAACTCCGGGCATGCTTTACAGTGCCGTTCACAACATTATTCCTCGACTACAGCTATTGTTGAGGAATGATGGTGGACATATTGAGCATTTCTTGTAAAGAATATCATCTTTGCTTTGTCTTACTTTGTTATGCTAATTATTGCTATTCTGATCAGATGAAGCGCAATCTATCGGACATTTTTTTGAACTTTTGTATTTTTTTGGTTCTAATAAAACCCCATATCATTCCAAGCATGTGTGTCAATTTGTACCTCTCTGTCTATTCCGTGATTTATTCAGTTTTCAAATTTATACTGACTTTCTTTTTGATCACCCTATATATATATATATATATATATACACTCCTGGAAATTGAAATAAGAACAGCGTGAATTCATTGTCCCAGGAAGGGGAAACTTTATTGACACATTCCTGGGGTCAGATACATCACATGATCACACTGACAGAACCACAGGCACATAGACACAGGCAACAGAGCATGCACAATGTCGGCACTAGTACAGTGTATATCCACCTTTCGCAGCAATGCAGGCTGCTATTCTCCCATGGAGACGATCGTAGAGATGCTGGATGTAGTCCTGTGGAACGGCTTGCCATGCCATTTCCACCTGGCGCCTCAGTTGGACCAGCGTTCGTGCTGGACGTGCAGACCGCGTGAGACGACGCTTCATCCAGTCCCAAACATGCTCAATGGGGGACAGATCCGGAGATCTTGCTTGCCAGGGTAGTTGACTTACACCTTATAGAGCACGTTGGGTGGCACGGGATACATGCGGACGTGCATTGTCCTGTTGGAACACCAAGTTCCCTTGCTGGTCTAGGAATGGTAGAACGATGGGTTCGATGACGGTTTGGATGTACCGTGCATTATTCAGTGTCCCCTCGACGATCACCAGTGGTGTACGGCCAGTGTAGGAGATCGCTCCCCACACCATGATGCCGGGTGTTGGCCCTGTGTGCCTCGGTCGTATGCAGTCCTGATTGTGGCGCTCACCTGCACGGCGCCAAACACGCATACGACCATCATTGGCACCAAGGCAGAAGCGACTCTCATCGCTGAAGACGACACGTCTCCATTCGTCCCTCCATTCACGCCTGTCGCGACACCACTGGAGACGGGCTGCACGATGTTGGGGCGTGAGCGGAAGACGGCCTAACGGTGTGCGGGACCGTAGCCCAGCTTCATGGAGACTGTTGCGAATGGTCCTCGCCGATACCCCAGGAGCAACAGTGTCCCTAATTTGCTGGGAAGTGGCGGTGCGGTCCCCTACGGCACTGCGTAGGATCCTACGGTCTCGGCGTGCATCCGTGCGTCGCTGCGGTCCGGTCCCAGGTCGACGGGCACGTGCACCTTCCGCCGACCACTGGCGACAACATCGATGTACTGTGGAGACCTCACGCCCCACGTGTTGAGCAATTCGGCGGTACGTCGACCCGGCCTCCCGCATGCCCACTATACGCCCTCGCTCAAAGTCCGTCAACTGCACATACGGTTCACGTCCACGCTGTCGCGGCATGCTACCAGTGTTAAAGACTGCGATGGAGCTCCGTATGCCACGGCAAACTGGCTGACACTGACGGCGGCGGTGCACAAATGCTGCGCAGCTAGCGCCATTCGATGGCCAACACCGCGGTTCCTGGTGTGTCCGCTGTGCCGTGCGTGTGATCATTGCTTGTACAGCCCTCTCGCAGTGTCCGGAGCAAGTATGGTGGGTCTGACACACTGGTGTCAATGTGTTCTTTTTTCCATTTCCAGGAGTGTATATATATATATATATATATATATATATATATATATATATATATATATATATATATATATATGAGCGAGGTTTCTACGGCTGCCGCCGCTTCACGCATCCCAATCTCCATCGTTTACGGTCGTTCCAGTCTCCTTCATTAAGACCTCTCGCCGCCATTGCTTCGTTGACGTCGTCTTTCCAGCATCTCGCAGGTCTACCGCGCTTTCCTCTTTGATGTGGAGTCCATTTCCATACCAGTTTTGGCCATCTTCTGTCTGGTATGCGCTGTAAGTGACCATACCAGAGTTGGCGCTTCCTTTCTATGTAGTCTAGGATTGTGCTTTTGACATTCATAACCTCTCTTATCCTATCATTTCTAATACGGTCAAGTCTGGAGTATCCACAACTCCGTCTCCAGAAATCCATCTCGACAGCCAGCAGGCGATCTTCCTGCCTCTGAGTTAGTTCCCACAACTCTGCACCATATGTTGTGATACTTTCAATAATTGTTCAATAATTTCATATTAAAATATTTTAAATGGTACGTGTCTGGCACTACCGTAGGCACAGCCGTTAACACAGGCCACAGAATAACAACCGCCAAGAAGTCGGTATTTCGGAGCGCCTCACACCTGTATCGCCCACGGATAGCGACGGCTTCCTCTGCGGACGTCGTGCCGTCCCTCTCAGCTGAGTCGCTAGCCCGCGTCACGCCTTCCAGAACAACAGCGCCCGCGCTGCTCCAGAGCCGACTGCCCTCTGCGGCCGCGGAACACGAGGGTACCACCCTCTCTTGTAACTCCCTCCAGCCTCACTGGAAATCGACCTTCTTTGAATCAAATGTGATTTGAGGCTTTCTCGGCGTATTCCATTCGTGAAATCTTCTCGGGTGATCAGCCGAGTAAAGGCGTCGTCTTCTCGCGACGTTTCGAAGGGTTTCGTACCCATCATCTTCAAGCGAAGTGTCGAGATGCTGTGTTGCGCGGTCCTATAAAGGCTCCTGGACCAGTGACTGATTCCGGGCGCCGACCAATCAGGTACCTGCGGAATCGGCCGCCGCGCCAGTGGTGGAGGGTTCGCGGCGCGGACCGGGCGTCGAGTCCCTGCCGGTTCCTAATACGTCTGTGGCCGCTACCGTCTTCGTGCCGGAGCGTTCTCTTCTAATTTTAGTTATTGCGGGATTCCAAGCTGTACTAAGTTGGAAACCAGTGTCTCGATTGATCAGGTTGCTGTTCAACCGAATTTCTACAGCCTCTTTGAAAACTGAATCCCAAAATCCTTTAGCGTCACACAGCTTCTTCGTACCCTCAAAGAGGAAGGTGTGTCCTTCGTTAATGCTATGTTCCGCTACCGCCGATTTTTCTGTCTGACCAAGGCGTACATTTCTAATGTGTTCCGAGCGCCTCTGCGTGATGCAGCGCTGCGTTTGTCCGATGTATTTCGTACCACATTCACATTCAATACTGTATACGCCCGGAGTCTGCAGTCCTAGGTGGTCTTTGACTGAGCCAAGTATGTCCTTAATTTTACTTGGGGCATGAAAAATTGTCTTGATGTTGTGTTTCTCCAGAATGCGGGCAATCTTGGCTGTTGGCGGTCCCGCGTATGGTAGAAATGCCAGGCATCTGGTCTCATCTTCTTCTTCTGGTGTGTCTACCTTCCTGCTCTTGTGTAGGGCGCGCGAGATTTGCGTCTCATTATAACCGTTGCTGCGGAAGGTCTTCCTTAGGTGTTGTAACTCTGTAGGTAGGCTGTCATCATCACAGATAGACTTGGCCCTGTGCACAAGTGTGTTAAGCACTGAGTTGCGTTGTGCTGGGTGGTGGCAACTCTGTGCATGAAGGTATAAATCCGTATGTGTCTTCTTCCTATACACAGCGTGACCCAAGGTGCCATCAGGGTGCCTCTTGATTAGAATGTCAAGGAAGGGCAAGCTTCCGTTTTCTTCCACCTCCATGGTGAATTGTATGTTGCTGTGTATGCTGTTGAGATGTCGCAGGAAGTCTTGCAGGTTCTCTCTGCCATGTGGCCACACGACAAAAGTGTCATCCACATATCTGTAAAAGGCTTTAGGTTTCAATGGGGCGGTGTCCAGGGCTATGTCTTCAAAGTGCTCCATGTAAAGATTAGCGATGCCTGGAGCTAAGGGGGACCCCATGGCTACACCATCCACTTGTTCATAAAATTTGCCTCCACACTTAAAGTAGGTGTTTGTTAACACATGCCGGAACAGCTTTATTGTGTCCTCACTAAAGCGTGTTTCGAGCAGCGCTAGGGAGTCTTCCAGCGGTACTCGTGTGAAGAGTGAGGTGACGTCAAAGCTGACAAGAAGATCTTCTTTATCCAGGCGAAAGCCTTGTTGTACCTTCACAAACTCCGCCGAGTTCTTGACATGGTGCTCACAGTGACCCACGATCGGTTTGAGCAGTTGTGCTAGGTACTTGGCTAAACCATATGTCGGTGAGTTGATGGTGCTCACTATGGGTCGCAATGGAACTCCGTCTTTGTGGGTCTTAGGGAGCCCATATAGCCGTGGTGGTGCCGGTGCTCTGGGGTACAGCTTCCTGATGACGTCCTTTTCCAGTCCAGAGTCATTGAGCAAGGCGATGGTCTTGCGAGTCACGGAAGCTGTCGTGTCCTTGTCCAGTTGCTTGTAGGCAGTATCTTGTAGCAGTGAGTTTATCTTCTGCCAATAATCTTCTTTCCTCAGTATCACCGTGGCATTGCCTTTGTCAGCAGCTAGAACGACAGTGTCCTCATCCTCACGTAGGGCCTTAAGAGCCTTCCATTCAGCAGACGTTATGTTGTTCTTGGGCATTTTTGCCTTCTCCAGGACCCTGCACGTCTCTCTCCTAACTTCCTCAGCTGCCTCCGTAGGGAGGCCGCGCACGGCTTGCTCGATGCTGCTGATAATGTCTCGCTTAGGTAGTGTCCTGGGTACTGGAGCAAAATTAAGTCCTCTCGACAGCACTGATATTGTGGTCTCGTCCAGTTCTTTGCCTGCCAGATTGATGACAGTCTTGGCATTGGTTGTGTGGTCGGCATGTTGCCGGGCTCCAGACAGTCTGGTGAACTTGCCACATTGTTTTTCCGTGGCTTTTCTCTTGTGGATCTCACTGCTTGCATATGTGTTTCCGTCGATCCACTCCCACGTGTGTGGTGGGAGATAGGATGCCAATCGAAGGTGTTGAGTAAGCAGCATCCTTGCGTTCTTATCTAACTCCTGCCTGGTGACCCGTATGTGTTCGCGCACCACGGCCGCACCGGCTCGTTGTAGTATGCGTCTGGATCTTGTCGTGCTAACAGGGTGTCGCAAGTTGGCAAATTTCGGCAACACTTCTTTATGTCGACACCGTTGTAAGAAGGCCAGTCTGCTAAGCAGCTTGCCCGTCTTGAGTCGTAGTTTCTGTAGCATCTGGTAGCTGCCCCAATAATTATTTTCATAATATAAAGCAACTCTTTTAAAGAAAAGCATTCATTTCAATTTAAAGAATTTCCAATGCATTATCATTGCATCCAAGAATTAAAAAAATATACGCCGGCATTGCACGAAGCTGTGTCGAAAAATGACTAATTAAGAGCAGATATAATTGCAGTTTTATTGAGGTAAGAATTTTTGCTTTTGTTATTCAGAATACAGGGCCGAAGGTCAGCGCCGCTGTCCTCATAAAATTCATCAGGTTACAAAACTGTTTTTTTTATTATTTTGGTGTTTAGGAATTTTTCTGTTTCGAACTTGACATCAAATGAGAAAAGAATTTTGAGGGAACATTAAATGTGAATGCATTTCTGCACACAGCCAATAAATGGGAGCCAATTTTGTTCAGAGGTTACATAAAAAATTAATTTTGTTCAGAGGTTACAATATTAGAAAAATTCATTTAATTATTATTATTTTGTGGCGAGGCTACACTTGGCACATTTCCATTTAAAAATATTTTGTGGCGAGTTTACACTTGGCACCATTATTATTTTTCATTTAACATTTTTCGTGTGGAGAGGTTACTCAATATTTGTTGAAGGCTTCCTCAAAATGGATTCATAATTTTAAAGTAAGACCCCGGATTGTTTCAAGGAAACTCACTGGATTCCTCACTGAATTGCAAATAGCAAAAAAGAAGAATTAAGGGAAAGAACTTCCGAATTTGTAGAGACTGTAAAATCGAAAATTGTATTGATTGGAGAGGCCAATGTGTATAATTCTGGCCAGTCACGTCTCAATCTGGAAATGCTAGCAGGAAGAACATTATCCTTCAGAGGAACATCAAAAGTTGGAATTTTACAAAAATGTTTGAATGCATTAACACACGGTAATACGATACTGCTCACCATATCAACAAGCATAAGTTTAATGTCCCCCTTGCTCATAATTTTGGAAGAAAAAGATGGCAAGTTAGGATTAAAACCTGAAAAAGATTTATACAAAGCAGATAATATCCCCGTATTCGCTTCCACGCCCAGTAAACTGATATTGGATATTACAAGGAAATAGTTTCAGCCGATTTATGTACCTAATACCAATGAAATGGTTCAAATGGCTCTGAGCACTATGGGACTCAACTGCTGAGGTCATTAGTCCCCTAGAACTTAGAACTAGTTAAACCTAACTAACCTAAGGACATCACAAACATCCATGCCCGAGGCAGGATTCGAACCTGCGACCGTAGCGGTCTTGCGGTTCCAGACTGCAGCGCCTTTAACCGCACGGCCACTTCGGCCGGCAATACCAATGAAAAATCTGTCTTGTGTTTAGATTCATGGACTGCGCCAAACGAAAAATTGTTTAACATTATTGATGAACATGGCAAAGAGGTGAATATTTTAACGATTCCTGCTGCAACGACTGGTATGTTGTACGTATCCGACATTAGGCGTATAGACATTACAATATAGAAAAATTTCTTGGAACATTTTTCGGACCGAATTGTATTATATAGGTAAGATGTTAACTTGTATTTAAGATTTTATATTTTAAAAATGGAATCTCTCATTCACAATCAAATTTCTTTTTCCAGATTCGACAACCTTGATTACGTTGAACAGAAACCAGCTAAATTTGAGCCACCTGTTCAACATGCTTTAAAAATAGCGATCCTGCTTGAGACGCATGTCATGAAATTGCAGTTGTTCAATCTGTTTGCTCCGCAAATTTAAATTCCATTCACCGTTTCTTTGAACCAAAAAATTCTGCGCTTTCTAGTTGTTATAGAGATTTACAATACTATTACAATAATGACAAACAAACAGGTTCAAAAATAACGGTTACATCTGAAAAAGCTACAACTTGAACACGAAAAAAATATACTAGACGTAAAAAGTAAATGTAAATACAAAACAAGAAATTTGATATTTCATAAAATTAAAAGAAAAATGTGTATAGAACATTACATGTAGATTATACATTCAGATTATATTTATCTGGGGAAGATCTAGTAAACAACCCAGCAAGACAACAGGTAATAAAGCAGACACATGTGAGGTACGCGTACAGCTATATAGAAATATTTCTAGCTTATTTCTGACAAACGTGTCTTTCGAATACTACTTCATCGTATATGATTGAGTTTGGTATTAACGATGCTACATGTTTTGATATTTTGCTATTTGTCACACGTCGAAATCAAAAACAAGAAGTTTTCGGAGCGGGGGCTTGGGGTTTCGAAAAAAAAAAATTACTTTCTCGACAAATATGAGTGCGCCTTTGTAACGTACAATAAAAACCGTAGAACTTTATTTGAAATTTTTTAGATATCTGTTACCATTTCAGCGGTATTCATTCACAAACATTAAATTCAATCTGTTTCAAGGGAGTGTTTCACACCTTTATCTGTAATATGGGCATGTAAAAAAATTGCCTCTTATTTTGCTTTGAACTACGCCTTAATCAAAACCAGTCAAAATCGAATTGCATCCCTCAGGTAGGTTTACTTATTAGTCTCGGGTGAAATCATTACATTAATGTCGAATACTGTGGTAAAAATTTCGGTGTAATTCTCCATATGACAGAATTACATTTTTATTGTTAAAGAAGTGCTAACTTTACTTTCGCAAGTATAGTGTTTCTTATGTAGCATAGTGGGCATCAGTGTACCGAAGTTCTATTTATGCTGATTTTGTTTTATTATCGTTTTGTTTTCATGAAATAATCGGAGTAAACAAAATTATTATTATTCTCGAGGCTGCAACATACAAATTTACAGCAGCCATACACGTCAACAAGTATATATAGATAAAAATTGTATTCATATTACATGTGCGCAGTACTTTGTAACGTCTAAGGCGCTTGGAGTGTCTAGCAGGATGTAGGGCACAAAGGGCACTGAAGCATGTGGCTTGTGGTTTGTCCTTGTCCACAATCACAGGACGTGTCTTCTGTCATGAAGCCCCATCTCTTCAGATTGTCTCTGGGTCGTCCAACCCCTGATCATAATCTGTTTAAAGATTTTCACACCAGCCAGCTTTCAATGCACTCAGGAGATAGTTCCTCAGCTTCTGGCATCCATCTGCGCAGGTGAGACGTCGACTTCTTCCGTAACTCTAGCTTTGCCTTCTCTGGTGGAACGGTGAGCTTCTCGCATGTTCTCAGGGAGCTCAGCCGTTGCTGTGGTGGATAATGTCCGTGCAGTGGATGGGCACTGTTCTGTTCCACTTTCAGTCTCTCCTCGTTGGCAGCCACTGCTCTGCGTACCCATGGTGGCGTTATTCCAGTCAGGTAGTACAGCTTTTCGGTTGCAGTAGGTCTTAAGCAACTTGTGATCAACCTGCAGGTTTCGTTGAGACCAGTGTCTACGTGTCCGCCATGGGATGACCTGTGCCAGACTGGGCAGTAGAAAAGCACAGTGACGTTGCAGAAGAGCAAATAGTTTGTGGATGTGAGCCCCACTGTGTCCCCGCTAGTTTGCGAATTAGTTTGTTTCCAGTGGAGATTTTCATTTTGGTGTTCTTGCAGTGGGTTTTGAATGTCAGAGTTCTATCGAGATTGACTACCAAGTATTTAGGCGCATGATGATGCTGCAGCTCACGATTAGCTTCCCTGTCCCTTTGGTGAAAGGCACACTCTTGTATCTTCGAAGGTTTTGGTGAGCTGGTTCCGATTGTAGTAGCTTGACAGTGCTCTAAGTGCAGTTGTCAGGTTTCTTTCCACTGTTTCCAAGCATGAGCTCTGCGAAGCAAAGGCTGGGTCATTTGCCTATAAGAATCTCCTCGTGCCCGGCGTCAATGGCTGGTCGTTGGTATAAATGTTGAAGAGAACGGGCGCCAAGACACTTCCCTGAGGTAGACCATTTTTCAGCGCTCTCCAGCGACTGTGTTGTCCTTGAAATTCAACAAAATACCTGCGGTTTTGGAGGAGTGTGCTGATTAGTTTAACTAGGTGGGCGTATATTGTTTAATTTTGCATGGAGTAACCGGTGATTGACAGCATCATACACTGATGTGAGATCCACGAAGACCACGCACGCTACTTGTCGGATTCAAAAGCCATCCTCTGTAAGCTGAGTGAGATTCAAAACTTGCCCTGTTCACCGTCTGTTTGGTCGAAATCCTACGTTCGAACAGTTTAAAAGGTGATGCAAAAGTCTAGCTGGTCTGAAATTCTTGGGATGATTTGCTTCCTGTTCAGGTTTCAGAAGAGCTATCACCCTCATCCTTCGCCAGATCTTTGGTATTCGGCACTGGTTCATTCAGTTGTCGAAAAAATGCAGGATACATTTATTTGTTGCTGGGCCGGAATTCTTAATTTGCCGCATACAGATGTCGTCTAAACTGGATGCTTTGCCAGTTTTACTCTCCTTAATACAACTTGTACCAGAAAATAACTAAGAAAAAACAAATAAAATCTGTGACTTAATAAGGGTATACGAAATTTTAAAAATAATACGGCATATGCTTAAAAATAATTGTGAAGTCCTACACATGCTGTTGCAGAACAAAACTGAACTTCTCAAGGACGACACAAATGAATTAAAAGATCTAGAAATCGTAATTAACACCGAACGATAAGTTCACATGACGAAATTTGCGCTACATAAGTTGATTCTAACCTAAAAAACAAGTGAAACACAGGACAAAATGTAATATAACAGCATATCATATCTACCGCATAATACTTTTATTGTATGTATAAAAGGAAACTTGTATTACAGGCCACTGATGATGGTTCCCAAATAAAAGAAGCGAAACGCTTAAGGCAATTACCAAATTGCCCTTAATTAAGTGCATAGACGGTACATACGTCCGCGAATTTAAAGCAAGTAAGAGAAAGACGGAAAACTGAAAAAATGACGAAAACAGTATTAAATTAGACTACTCAACAGCTATATTGTATCAAGGATGCGATATATCAAGTATTATGTATATTTCCAGCACGTAGGATTTTTGAGGTTTTAGCGTTTTTTTACTGTCAGTCTTTCATAATTATTTGAATGTTTCCTAAACTGAGTGAAGAAAAGTTGAAAGGAGGTACATCTGTTGGACAACAAATAATAAAATTGATGAAAATCCAACCTTTGATGACAAACTCACAAACTTCGAATTAGCTGCTTGGTTCTCTTCCCAAACAATTGTGAAGGGCTTTATTGGCAGCAGGAGAGATAACTATGGTTCCACTATCGATGATCTCTTAGACAGCTACAGGAACATTAGGTGTAAACTGTCGTTTAAAATTCACTTTTTTCATTTCCACCTTGAGTTATATCCGAAAAATTGTGGAGCCTTAAGCAATGAGTAGAATGAACGGTTTCACCAAGGCGTCTGTCAGATGGAATGCCTTTATCAGGGTAACTGACACTTCCAAGGTCTTCTTAGGAACCTGATGAAGTGACAAGCAAAACAAGGGCATAGATGTCGCAAATTTTCAAATACCGAAGAAATTTAAAGTTGAAAAGATATTACGAATTAATTTAGAGATTCTATTGGCGTCGTGTCCGTATATACATACTAAGTAGTATTGAATTCTGAAGTTCTGAATATGTGTTTCTTCTTTGTTTTAATTTCGTCAGCCGGCCGAAGTGGCCGTGCGGTTAAAGGCGCTGCAGTCTGGAACCGCAAGACCGCTACGGTCGCAGGTTCGAATCCTGCCTCGGGCATGGATGTTTGTGATGTCCTTAGGTTAGTTAGGTTTAACTAGTTCTAAGTTCTAGGGGACTAATGACCTCAGAAGTTGAGTCCCATAGTGCTCAGAGCCATTTGAACCATTTTTGAATTTCGTCAGTGCTCACCAGAACTGTTTTTCATTCTGCTCAGTACCTTGGAAAAGTGAGGTGATAGAGAAAAAGTGAATTTAGCAACGGATTATGTACTACTAAATCTGATAAATTCACCTATTTAAAACCAGATGCGGAAAACAGTTTAAATTTGTTGACTGATATTATTATCGTAACTCATGGTTGTTGTTTTTTTTTCTTATGTCATTCTTCACGTTCTTGAATACATATCTGGTAGATCTGAACGCACAGCACTTTCAGCAACTCTAAAAATATTTTAGTTTTTCTGTGTTGAGGGTTCACTGCATATCGGCGTTTCGCGTAGGTTTGGTATTGTCGGATGCGTTCGTCTTTTTATTTTCTTTCGTTGGTAGGGACATCGTCTGCTACTCCTGTGTGTGTGTGTGCGTCTGTGTGTGTGACAGAGAGAGAGAGAGAGAGAGAGAGAGAGAGAGGACAGCCAACATATCCTAACCTCTGCGTGTGTAAATTATTGCTTGCGTATGGTGGTGGATGCTCTAGGGTGGTTGCCTGGTTTATATGATATTATTCCTGTGGCGTCTAGGCGGAGTTGTTACTTATGTGGTATACATTTTACGATTTCAAATAATGTTCCGTGTTAATGTTTTGAGTCATAACTTCCCTCTGGCGCAGTGAGTGGGTCGGCTCTTTCTCGTGCCCGCGCTGTGCCGCGCTACGATTGGTCGCGATCGTCTATTTTGGCGCTAGCGTAACGATTCAAAGAAGGCGTCGTCTTCTCGCAACGTTTCGAAGGGTTTCGTACCCATCATCTTCAAGCGAAGTGTCGAGATGCTGTGTTGCGCGGTCCTATAAAGGCTCCTGGACCAGTGACTGATTCCGGGCGCCGACCAATCAGGTACCTGCGGAATCGGCCGCCGCGCCAGTGGTGGAGGGTTCGCGGCGCGGACCGGGCGTCGAGTCCCTGCCGGTTCCTAATACGTCTGTGGCCGCTACCGTCTTCGTGCCGGAGCGTTCTCTTCTAATTTTAGTTATTGCGGGATTCCAAGCTGTACTAAGTTGGAAACCAGTGTCTCGATTGATCAGGTTGCTGTTCAACCGAATTTCTACAGCCTCTTTGAAAACTGAATCCCAAAATCCTTTAGCGTCACACAGCTTCTTCGTACCCTCAAAGAGGAAGGTGTGTCCTTCGTTAATGCTATGTTCCGCTACCGCCGATTTTTCTGTCTGACCAAGGCGTACATTTCTAATGTGTTCCGAGCGCCTCTGCGTGATGCAGCGCTGCGTTTGTCCGATGTATTTCGTACCACATTCACATTCAATACTGTATACGCCCGGAGTCTGCAGTCCTAGGTGGTCTTTGACTGAGCCAAGTATGTCCTTAATTTTACTTGGGGCATGAAAAATTGTCTTGATGTTGTGTTTCTCCAGAATGCGGGCAATCTTGGCTGTTGGCGGTCCCGCGTATGGTAGAAATGCCAGGCATCTGGTCTCATCTTCTTCTTCTGGTGTGTCTACCTTCCTGCTCTTGTGTAGGGCGCGCGAGATTTGCGTCTCATTATAACCGTTGCTGCGGAAGGTCTTCCTTAGGTGTTGTAACTCTGTAGGTAGGCTGTCATCATCACAGATAGACTTGGCCCTGTGCACAAGTGTGTTAAGCACTGAGTTGCGTTGTGCTGGGTGGTGGCAACTCTGTGCATGAAGGTATAAATCCGTATGTGTCTTCTTCCTATACACAGCGTGACCCAAGGTGCCATCAGGGTGCCTCTTGATTAGAATGTCAAGGAAGGGCAAGCTTCCGTTTTCTTCCACCTCCATGGTGAATTGTATGTTGCTGTGTATGCTGTTGAGATGTCGCAGGAAGTCTTGCAGGTTCTCTCTGCCATGTGGCCACACGACAAAAGTGTCATCCACATATCTGTAAAAGGCTTTAGGTTTCAATGGGGCGGTGTCCAGGGCTATGTCTTCAAAGTGCTCCATGTAAAGATTAGCGATGCCTGGAGCTAAGGGGGACCCCATGGCTACACCATCCACTTGTTCATAAAATTTGCCTCCACACTTAAAGTAGGTGTTTGTTAACACATGCCGGAACAGCTTTATTGTGTCCTCACTAAAGCGTGTTTCGAGCAGCGCTAGGGAGTCTTCCAGCGGTACTCGTGTGAAGAGTGAGGTGACGTCAAAGCTGACAAGAAGATCTTCTTTATCCAGGCGAAAGCCTTGTTGTACCTTCACAAACTCCGCCGAGTTCTTGACATGGTGCTCACAGTGACCCACGATCGGTTTGAGCAGTTGTGCTAGGTACTTGGCTAAACCATATGTCGGTGAGTTGATGGTGCTCACTATGGGTCGCAATGGAACTCCGTCTTTGTGGGTCTTAGGGAGCCCATATAGCCGTGGTGGTGCCGGTGCTCTGGGGTACAGCTTCCTGATGACGTCCTTTTCCAGTCCAGAGTCATTGAGCAAGGCGATGGTCTTGCGAGTCACGGAAGCTGTCGTGTCCTTGTCCAGTTGCTTGTAGGCAGTATCTTGTAGCAGTGAGTTTATCTTCTGCCAATAATCTTCTTTCCTCAGTATCACCGTGGCATTGCCTTTGTCAGCAGCTAGAACGACAGTGTCCTCATCCTCACGTAGGGCCTTAAGAGCCTTCCATTCAGCAGACGTTATGTTGTTCTTGGGCATTTTTGCCTTCTCCAGGACCCTGCACGTCTCTCTCCTAACTTCCTCAGCTGCCTCCGTAGGGAGGCCGCGCACGGCTTGCTCGATGCTGCTGATAATGTCTCGCTTAGGTAGTGTCCTGGGTACTGGAGCAAAATTAAGTCCTCTCGACAGCACTGATATTGTGGTCTCGTCCAGTTCTTTGCCTGCCAGATTGATGACAGTCTTGGCATTGGTTGTGTGGTCGGCATGTTGCCGGGCTCCAGACAGTCTGGTGAACTTGCCACATTGTTTTTCCGTGGCTTTTCTCTTGTGGATCTCACTGCTTGCATATGTGTTTCCGTCGATCCACTCCCACGTGTGTGGTGGGAGATAGGATGCCAATCGAAGGTGTTGAGTAAGCAGCATCCTTGCGTTCTTATCTAACTCCTGCCTGGTGACCCGTATGTGTTCGCGCACCAGGGCCGCACCGGCTCGTTGTAGTATGCGTCTGAATCTTGTCGTGCTAACAGGGTGTCGCAAGTTGGCAAATTTCGGCAACACTTCTTTATCTCGACACCGTTGTAAGAAGGCCAGTCTGCTAAGCAGCTTGCCCGTCTTGAGTCGTAGTTTCTGTAGCATCTGGTAGCTGCGATGGATATCCTCCCCGTAGAGGTATGTTAAATGTGATTTGAGACTTTCTCGGCGTATTCCATTCGTGAAATCTTCTCGGGTGATCAGCCGAGTAAAGGCGTCGTCTTCTCGCAACGTTTCGAAGGGTTTCGTACCCATCATCTTCAAGCGAAGTGTCGAGATGCTGCCTGCCTGCACTGCCTGCCTGCACTCATCTTTTGCTTTCCCCTCTTTGGGGAAGTGTGAGGGGGAGTCTGTAGCCTTTCGGCTTTTACTCCCCTGTGAACGTGTGTGTGTGATTTTTCTATAGTTTTTGGTGTCTGTGATTTGTGATGATTGTTGTGAGTGTGTCTGGTACTTGCCTGAGGTAGGCGAGAAGTTTGGTGTTATATGGGAAGGAACAGGATGATGGATTGGGTGTTGGGATTTTCTCTTCGACTTAGTCGTCGAAGATCGTCATAGGGCGCTTGTGCTTATCGCGGGACATGTCATACCGACCTAGGGAGTGGATGAGTGCGTTTCCGGATCTGGAAGAACCCTCGTAGAAGGCCCTCGCCAGATCCTGGAAACGCTCTCTCAGGAGTGGGATTTCGGCTGCGGCGTGCAAGTCGTCTGTAGGGAACCCAATAGGTAAGTGTAGTGCCCTTCTGAGGGCGCGGTTCTGCAGCCTCTGGAGCTTGTCCAGGTGCTGCTTTGCCGTGTATCCCCAGACAGGGCACGCATACTCCATTACTGGCCGGATCAGGGCCTGGTAAACATTTACTGCTAGTGGGCAGGGAAGGGAGCTGGTTGTGTTCAGGATAGGATATAGGATGGACATTCTGGCGCAGGCCTTCCTGTGGACCTCGTCTATGTGGGGTTTCCACGTAAGACGAGAGTCCAAGGTTACGCCAAGGTACTTGGCGGTTCTGCGCCAGGGGAGTTGGGTTCCATTTAGGTGGAGGTGGAGGGGGGGACGTTGAGGAGATTCGCGCCTTCCGAGCCTGCGGGTAATCAGCATTGCCTGCGTCTTCTCCGAATTGATGGTGATGCGCCAGCGACGGGCCCAGGTTTCTGTGTCGTCTAAAACCCTTTGTAGCCTACGAATGACCAGGTCCTTGTTCGCATTTCTCGTGTAGAAGGCTGCGTCGTCTGCGTACTGCGCGGTGTGCACCAGGGGGGCCGTCGGAGTGTCCGCAGTGTACAAGCTGTACAATACGGGCCCCAGGACCAATCCCTGTGGCACCCCCGCACGAATACGCCTTCTGGTGGAGGTGGCAGTTTCTACTTTGACGGAAAAAGTCCTATTCGCGAGGTAGCTCTTGATTAGCTGAACTATGCTCCCTGGAAACCCTTGTGAGTACAACTTGTAGAGTAGCCCTCTATGCCACACTGAATCAAAGGCTTTGGCTACGTCTAGTAGCACTATCCCGCAGTAGCCTCTGTGGTTGAAGCCCTCTGTGGCTGCTTCAACCATTCTCATGACCTGTTGTGGGGCGGAGTGGTTCTGCCGGAATCCAAATTGGAAATCCGGCAGAATTTGCTCTCTGGTAATATGTTCTTGTATGGGTTTTAGCAGGAGGCGCTCATAGATCTTGCTGAGTGTTGGCAAGAGGCTAATCGGCCTGTAGTGCTGCGGGAATAGAGGGTCTTTTCCTGGTTTGTGTATCGCGACCACTTCCGCATGTTTCCAGCAAGCTGGGAACTCGCGGGAACGAGTAATCTCGTTGAGGACGTTCGCGAGGTGTGTGATCGCTGTGGGTGGGAGTTTTTTGACTAACTGGTTTGTGACACTGTCGTGCCCTGGCGCCTTTTTTGTAGGGAGGGACCTGATTACTCTTGCCACGTCCTCGGGGGCAAAAAGTATGGGTTCGTCCTCTGGGTCCTCCTCAGCATTGAGGAAGACGGCCAGTTGACGACTGACTACCTCTTCATGCTCTTCATCCTCGGGTTCTCCCGTTTGAAACTGCTTCTCGAAGGAGTCGGCGAGGGCGTTGGCCTTCTCAGCATTGCTGTAGACCAGTCCCCGCTAGCCGTGCAGTGGCGGCATCCTAGCGCGTCTTTTTGTGAATTGTTTGGTTGCTTGCCAAAGTGTATGATCGTCTACTTTGAGAGCTGTGAGGCGGTTTTGCCATTGCTGGTTTCTGTGCTCATTGAGCGCTACCTTCAGTTCTCTCTGTAGACGATTGAGCAGCCTCCTGGTGGCCTGATTTCTGGTGATCTTCCACTCTTTTGCCACTCTGTTCTTGTGTCGAATTTGAGCTAACAAGTGTTCCGGGAGCTGTATTTGTGGCGGTGGGCCATCCCTTTGTGGAGGGGTGGCTTCTTCCGCTGCCTGCAAGATGGTGCCTGTTAGGTCTTGTAGCGCTTGTTCTACTGTTTCGGCAGTAGGTGGCGGAGCGCGAGCGATATCAGAGGCGACAGTTTCTTGGTATCGCTCCCAGTCTGTACGTTTGTACGACGTCTGGTACCGTGGGAGTGCTACCCATTCTCCCACATCGACTTCTAGAATCACTGGGTTGTGGTCGGAGGACATTCTGTTGATTGTCCTTGCGGTCACAAATCCTGCGATCCTCCTAGTGAGAGCTATGTCTAACACATCGGGCCTGCTTCCGTTTTTCGGAAAATGTGTGGGCTCGACTGGACCCCGTGTTTCGAAGTGGTGGGTGCGCGCTAGTTGTTGCAGTTTGGCGCCTGCTCTGGAGGTTACTCTAGAATTCCAGTCAGGGTGTTTGGCATTGAAGTCTCCCCCTATTACGAGTTTGCCTTCAATTTGCCCTAGAGCAGCTATGTCTCCCTCATCTATCTGGTCATGTGGGGGTCGGTAGACTGCAACAATTGTTAGGGGTCCAGTGGCTGTGGTTACTTCCACCGCCACTGCTTCGATTTTGTTGGTAGCTGGCAAGAATACCTGGTGGTGGGGGATCCCTCTTTTTACATATATGGCCACTCCTCCGCCTTGGGTTGGCCTGTCTTTACGGTAGCTAACGTAATTGGGAACTGTCGCTCTTACTCCCGGTTTTAGGTGGGTTTCCCCCATCATGCATATGTCGATGGAGAACTCCTTCATGAGTTCTCGGAACTCGACCTCTTGATTAACAATGCCGTCTGCGTTAAAGACGCACATTGTCAGGCCTTGGATGTTTGGTCGTCTATCCATGATGGGGTTTTGATATTACTGAGGAAGTCGCAGAGGGGAGCGACTGCTGGACTGTTGCCTGAAGGGCAGCGAGGACCTGTGTGTTCTGCTTTTGGGCCTCCCTGAATTCCTTCATCATTTCCATGACGAGGTTCATGGTCTGCACCATTACGCCTAACAACTGATCCATGGGGGGGAAGTGTGTCTGGGGTTTCCTAGGGCCTTCTCCGTCAAGTTGGACCTGGTCGTTGTTGCTGTGTATTACCCGGTGTTGTTCTTGTGTTGGTGTCTGATGTTG
Source organism: Schistocerca serialis cubense (assembly GCF_023864345.2). Lineage (NCBI taxonomy): Eukaryota > Metazoa > Arthropoda > Insecta > Orthoptera > Acrididae > Schistocerca > Schistocerca serialis. Next base: position 465,287,207 of record NC_064646.1, on the reverse strand, counting down.
TGGTGGCTGGGCAATGCTTTCGTGGTTCCTCGGGGGAGAAACCACTTCCGCATATGTTGCCCTTGGTGTGTCTGGCCTTGGTTTTACTCAGGCCTTGTCTGTGTGTGTTGTTATGTTTTGGTTTCTTGTGTGTCTGGGTAGGTTCGTGGTGTTTTCTTTTCGTGTGTGGGGGGCGGCCTTTGCGCCCTTTGCCTGCTGTGTGTGTCTTTTATGGACCTCGCAACCTTGGTAACCCGCTGTGTGGTTTTTGCCACACAGCGCGCACCTTACTTGCGGGTCCGTGTGTTTAATGTTGCACGTTCGTGTGTCATGGGCCTCGGCGCATTTTCTGCACCTCACTGCCATTGAGCAGTGTGCCGCAATGTGGTTGAGGCCCTGACATCTGAAGCACTGCACCGTCCTGTTTTTGCGGCGCAGTGGTTCAGTGGTCACAGGGACCGCCAGAATCGTCTTAATGTCCCTTTTGTTCTGTGGGACGTCTGGCAGTGTGACCTGATACAGGGGCCATTTGCTGCCTATGTGTCCCATCTGTTGGACCGCCTTGACGATGTACCCCTGGGCAGTCAGGTCTGTTTTGATCGCCTGGGGGGCCACTCGTCTCGGCAGGTCCCTGATGACAATGTTTCTATTGCGTGTTTTCGTTGTGGGGAAAGTGTAGTGGGGTATGTTTTTGCTGTTGAGAAGTGTTTTTATTGTGGTGTAGTGCTCGAGTGTGAATAATGTTATTTTTATATTGTCACCACCAGCAGGTTTTGCTTTGAAATTGCCTCCCCCGATTGCTGTTTTTAGCATTTCGAAGAGTTCCTCGTAATTCCGAGTGAACTCCGCGACGATCGGAGGGAGGTGGTGGGTGACCTGGTTTTGTGTTTGTGTTGTTGTGTCTTGTGGTGTCTCAGGCTCATCGGCCACCGCCTGGAACCTGCTCGGGGTGGGTTCCACACCCCGGGCCGGCGGGAGCTTCGGCTGGCGGAAGGTTTTCCTCGCCAGCACAAACCCATCCGAATCCTGCCCGGTTACGCGGTTCCCTTCCAGTGCCAGCGTTTCCTGGTCCCCTCCTAGGACGACGACAGGTGCTGTCGGGGGCGCTTGCTCCTCACAGGGTGTTGAAGTGGTTGGGGTGGTGGAGTGCTTTTTCCCCTTGGAGTGCTTCTCCTTTTTGTCCTTCCTGACACGCCGCTGCTTGGATGTGGTGGACTTGAGTGGGGGGGATTTAAGGAACTGGGATCGGGTAGGGGGTTGGGTGGCAGTTGCGGGTTTGGGAAGGATTTTTGTCGGTTGACTGGGCTTCTGCTTGCCATTTAGGTTGCGGATATGGTCAGCAAGGAGGCCACAGCTGCTTCTCGGGTGATCAGCCGAGTAAAGGCGTCGTCTTCTCGCAACGTTTCGAAGGGTTTCGTACCCATCATCTTCAAGCGAAGTGTCGAGATGCTGTGTTGCGCGGTCCTATAAAGGCTCCTGGACCAGTGACTGATTCCGGGCGCCGACCAATCAGGTACCTGCGGAAGCGGCCGCCGCGCCAGTGGTGGAGGGTTCGCGGCGCGGACCGGGCGTCGAGTCCCTGCCGGTTCCTAATACGTCTGTGGCCGCTACCGTCTTCGTGCCGGAGCGTTCTCTTCTAATTTTAGTTATTGCGGGATTCCAAGCTGTACTAAGTTGGAAACCAGTGTCTCGATTGATCAGGTTGCTGTTCAACCGAATTTCTACAGCCTCTTTGAAAACTGAATCCCAAAATCCTTTAGCGTCACACAGCTTCTTCGTACCCTCAAAGAGGAAGGTGTGTCCTTCGTTAATGCTATGTTCCGCTACCGCCGATTTTTCTGTCTGACCAAGGCGTACATTTCTAATGTGTTCCGAGCGCCTCTGCGTGATGCAGCGCTGCGTTTGTCCGATGTATTTCGTACCACATTCACATTCAATACTGTATACGCCCGGAGTCTGCAGTCCTAGGTGGTCTTTGACTGAGCCAAGTATGTCCTTAATTTTACTTGGGGCATGAAAAATTGTCTTGATGTTGTGTTTCTCCAGAAACGTTGCGAGAAGACGACGCCTTTACTCGGCTGATCACCCGAGAAGATTTCACGAATGGAATACGCCGAGAAAGTCTCAAATCACATTTAACATACCTCTACGGGGAGGATATCCATCGCAGCTACCAGATGCTACAGAAACTACGACTCAAGACGGGCAAGCTGCTTAGCAGACTGGCCTTCTTACAACGGTGTCGACATAAAGAAGTGTTGCCGAAATTTGCCAACTTGCGACACCCTGTTAGCACGACAAGATCCAGACGCATACTACAACGAGCCGGTGCGGCCGTGGTGCGCGAACACATACGGGTCACCAGGCAGGAGTTAGATAAGAACGCAAGGATGCTGCTTACTCAACACCTTCGATTGGCATCCTATCTCCCACCACACACGTGGGAGTGGATCGACGGAAACACATATGCAAGCAGTGAGATCCACAAGAGAAAAGCCACGGAAAAACAATGTGGCAAGTTCACCAGACTGTCTGGAGCCCGGCAACATGCCGACCACACAACCAATGCCAAGACTGTCATCAATCTGGCAGGCAAAGAACTGGACGAGACCACAATATCAGTGCTGTCGAGAGGACTTAATTTTGCTCCAGTACCCAGGACACTACCTAAGCGAGACATTATCAGCAGCATCGAGCAAGCCGTGCGCGGCCTCCCTACGGAGGCAGCTGAGGAAGTTAGGAGAGAGACGTGCAGGGTCCTGGAGAAGGCAAAAATGCCCAAGAACAACATAACGTCTGCTGAATGGAAGGCTCTTAAGGCCCTACGTGAGGATGAGGACACTGTCGTTCTAGCTGCTGACAAAGGCAATGCCACGGTGATACTGAGGAAAGAAGATTATTGGCAGAAGATAAACTCACTGCTACAAGATACTGCCTACAAGCAACTGGACAAGGACACGACAGCTTCCGTGACTCGCAAGACCATCGCCTTGCTCAATGACTCTGGACTGGAAAAGGACGTCATCAGGAAGCTGTACCCCAGAGCACCGGCACCACCACGGCTATATGGGCTCCCTAAGACCCACAAAGACGGAGTTCCATTGCGACCCATAGTGAGCACCATCAACTCACCGACATATGGTTTAGCCAAGTACCTAGCACAACTGCTCAAACCGATCGTGGGTCACTGTGAGCACCATGTCAAGAACTCGGCGGAGTTTGTGAAGGTACAACAAGGCTTTCGCCTGGATAAAGAAGATCTTCTTGTCAGCTTTGACGTCACCTCACTCTTCACACGAGTACCGCTGGAAGACTCCCTAGCGCTGCTCGAAACACGCTTTAGTGAGGACACAATAAAGCTGTTCCGGCATGTGTTAACAAACACCTACTTTAAGTGTGGAGGCAAATTTTATGAACAAGTGGATGGTGTAGCCATGGGGTCCCCCTTAGCTCCAGGCATCGCTAATCTTTACATGGAGCACTTTGAAGACATAGCCCTGGACACCGCCCCATTGAAACCTAAAGCCTTTTACAGATATGTGGATGACACTTTTGTCGTGTGGCCACATGGCAGAGAGAACCTGCAAGACTTCCTGCGACATCTCAACAGCATACACAGCAACATACAATTCACCATGGAGGTGGAAGAAAACGGAAGCTTGCCCTTCCTTGACATTCTAATCAAGAGGCACCCTGATGGCACCTTGGGTCACGCTGTGTATAGGAAGAAGACACATACGGATTTATACCTTCATGCACAGAGTTGCCACCACCCAGCACAACGCAACTCAGTGCTTAACACACTTGTGCACAGGGCCAAGTCTATCTGTGATGATGACAGCCTACCTGCAGAGTTACAACACCTAAGGAAGACCTTCCGCAGCAACGGTTATAATGAGACGCAAATCTCGCGCGCCCTACACAAGAGCAGGAAGGTAGACACACCAGAAGAAGAAGATGAGACCAGATGCCTGGCATTTCTACCATACGCGGGACCGCCAACAGCCAAGATTGCCCGCATTCTGGAGAAACACAACATCAAGACAATTTTTCATGCCCCAAGTAAAATTAAGGACATACTTGGCTCAGTCAAAGACCACCTAGGACTGCAGACTCCGGGCGTATACAGTATTGAATGTGAATGTGGTACGAAATACATCGGACAAACGCAGCGCTGCATCACGCAGAGGCGCTCGGAACACATTAGAAATGTACGCCTTGGTCAGACAGAAAAATCGGCGGTAGCGGAACATAGCATTAACGAAGGACACACCTTCCTCTTTGAGGGTACGAAGAAGCTGTGTGACGCTAAAGGATTTTGGGATTCAGTTTTCAAAGAGGCTGTAGAAATTCGGTTGAACAGCAACCTGATCAATCGAGACACTGGTTTCCAACTTAGTACAGCTTGGAATCCCGCAATAACTAAAATTAGAAGAGAACGCTCCGGCACGAAGACGGTAGCGGCCACAGACGTATTAGGAACCGGCAGGGACTCGACGCCCGGTCCGCGCCGCGAACCCTCCACCACTGGCGCGGCGGCCGATTCCGCAGGTACCTGATTGGTCGGCGCCCGGAATCAGTCACTGGTCCAGGAGCCTTTATAGGACCGCGCAACACAGCATCTCGACACTTCGCTTGAAGATGATGGGTACGAAACCCTTCGAAACGTTGCGAGAAGACGACGCCTTCTTTGAATCGTTACGCTAGCGCCAAAATAGACGATCGCGACCAATCGTAGCGCGGCACAGCGCGGGCACGAGAAAGAGCCGACCCACTCACTGCGCCAGAGGGAAGTTATGACTCAAAACATTAACACGGAACATTATTTGAAATCGTAAAATGTATACCACATAAGTAACAACTCCGCCTAGACGCCACAGGAATAATATCATATAAACCAGGCAACCACCCTAGAGCATCCACCACCATACGCAAGCAATAATTTACACACGCAGAGGTTAGGATATGTTGGCTGTCCTCTCTCTCTCTCTCTCTCTCTCTCTCTCTCTCTGTCACACACACAGACGCACACACACACACAGGAGTAGCAGACGATGTCCCTACCAACGAAAGAAAATAAAAAGACGAACGCATCCGACAATACCAAACCTACGCGAAACGCCGATATGCAGTGAACCCTCAACACAGAAAAACTAAAATATTTTTAGAGTTGCTGAAAGTGCTGTGCGTTCAGATCTACCAGATATGTATTCAAGAACGTGAAGAATGACATAAGAAAAAAAAACAACAACCATGAGTTACGATAATAATATCAGTCAACAAATTTAAACTGTTTTCCGCATCTGGTTTTAAATAGGTGAATTTATCAGATTTAGTAGTACATAATCCGTTGCTAAATTCACTTTTTCTCTATCACCTCACTTTTCCAAGGTACTGAGCAGAATGAAAAACAGTTCTGGTGAGCACTGACGAAATTCAAAAATGGTTCAAATGGCTCTGAGCACTATGGGACTCAACTTCTGAGGTCATTAGTCCCCTAGAACTTAGAACTAGTTAAACCTAACTAACCTAAGGACATCACAAACATCCATGCCCGAGGCAGGATTCGAACCTGCGACCGTAGCGGTCTTGCGGTTCCAGACTGCAGCGCCTTTAACCGCACGGCCACTTCGGCCGGCTGACGAAATTAAAACAAAGAAGAAACACATATTCAGAACTTCAGAATTCAATACTACTTAGTATGTATATACGGACACGACGCCAATAGAATCTCTAAATTAATTCGTAATATCTTTTCAACTTTAAATTTCTTCGGTATTTGAAAATTTGCGACATCTATGCCCTTGTTTTGCTTGTCACTTCATCAGGTTCCTAAGAAGACCTTGGAAGTGTCAGTTACCCTGATAAAGGCATTCCATCTGACAGACGCCTTGGTGAAACCGTTCATTCTACTCATTGCTTAAGGCTCCACAATTTTTCGGATATAACTCAAGGTGGAAATGAAAAAAGTGAATTTTAAACGACAGTTTACACCTAATGTTCCTGTAGCTGTCTAAGAGATCATCGATAGTGGAACCATAGTTATCTCTCCTGCTGCCAATAAAGCCCTTCACAATTGTTTGGGAAGAGAACCAAGCAGCTAATTCGAAGTTTGTGAGTTTGTCATCAAAGGTTGGATTTTCATCAATTTTATTATTTGTTGTCCAACAGATGTACCTCCTTTCAACTTTTCTTCACTCAGTTTAGGAAACATTCAAATAATTATGAAAGACTGACAGTAAAAAAACGCTAAAACCTCAAAAATCCTACGTGCTGGAAATATACATAATACTTGATATATCGCATCCTTGATACAATATAGCTGTTGAGTAGTCTAATTTAATACTGTTTTCGTCATTTTTTCAGTTTTCCGTCTTTCTCTTACTTGCTTTAAATTCGCGGACGTATGTACCGTCTATGCACTTAATTAAGGGCAATTTGGTAATTGCCTTAAGCGTTTCGCTTCTTTTATTTGGGAACCATCATCAGTGGCCTGTAATACAAGTTTCCTTTTATACATACAATAAAAGTATTATGCGGTAGATATGATATGCTGTTATATTACATTTTGTCCTGTGTTTCACTTGTTTTTTAGGTTAGAATCAACTTATGTAGCGCAAATTTCGTCATGTGAACTTATCGTTCGGTGTTAATTACGATTTCTAGATCTTTTAATTCATTTGTGTCGTCCTTGAGAAGTTCAGTTTTGTTCTGCAACAGCATGTGTAGGACTTCACAATTATTTTTAAGCATATGCCGTATTATTTTTAAAATTTCGTATACCCTTATTAAGTCACAGATTTTATTTGTTTTTTCTTAGTTATTTTCTGGTACAAGTTGTATTAAGGAGAGTAAAACTGGCAAAGCATCCAGTTTAGACGACATCTGTATGCGGCAAATTAAGAATTCCGGCCCAGCAACAAATAAATGTATCCTGCATTTTTTCGACAACTGAATGAACCAGTGCCGAATACCAAAGATCTGGCGAAGGATGAGGGTGATAGCTCTTCTGAAACCTGGACAGGAAGCAAATCATCCCAAGAATTTCAGACCAGCTAGACTTTTGCATCACCTTTTAAACTGTTCGAACGTAGGATTTCGACCAAACAGACGGTGAACAGGGCAAGTTTTGAATCTCACTCAGCTTACAGAGGATGGCTTTTGAACCCGACAAGTAGCGTGCGTGGTCTTCGTGGATCTCACATCAGTGTATGATGCTGTCAATCACCGGTTACTCCATGCAAAATTAAACAATATACGCCCACCTAGTTAAACTAATCAGCACACTCCTCCAAAACCGCAGGTATTTTGTTGAATTTCAAGGACAACACAGTCGCTGGAGAGCGCTGAAAAATGGTCTACCTCAGGGAAGTGTCTTGGCGCCCGTTCTCTTCAACATTTATACCAACGACCAGCCATTGACGCCGGGCACGAGGAGATTCTTATAGGCAAATGACCCAGCCTTTGCTTCGCAGAGCTCATGCTTGGAAACAGTGGAAAGAAACCTGACAACTGCACTTAGAGCACTGTCAAGCTACTACAATCGGAACCAGCTCACCAAAACCTTCGAAGATACAAGAGTGTGCCTTTCACCAAAGGGACAGGGAAGCTAATCGTGAGCTGCAGCATCATCATGCGCCTAAATACTTGGTAGTCAATCTCGATAGAACTCTGACATTCAAAACCCACTGCAAGAACACCAAAATGAAAATCTCCACTGGAAACAAACTAATTCGCAAACTAGCGGGGACACAGTGGGGCTCACATCCACAAACTATTTGCTCTTCTGCAACGTCACTGTGCTTTTCTACTGCCCAGTCTGGCACAGGTCATCCCATGGCGGACACGTAGACACTGGTCTCAACGAAACCTGCAGGTTGATCACAAGTTGCTTAAGACCTACTGCAACCGAAAAGCTGTACTACCTGACTGGAATAACGCCACCATGGGTACGCAGAGCAGTGGCTGCCAACGAGGAGAGACTGAAAGTGGAACAGAACAGTGCCCATCCACTGCACGGACATTATCCACCACAGCAACGGCTGAGCTCCCTGAGAACATGCGAGAAGCTCACCGTTCCACCAGAGAAGGCAAAGCTAGAGTTACGGAAGAAGTCGACGTCTCACCTGCGCAGATGGATGCCAGAAGCTGAGGAACTATCTCCTGAGTGCATTGAAAGCTGGCTGGTGTGAAAATCTTTAAACAGATTATGATCAGGGGTTGGACGACCCAGAGACAATCTGAAGAGATGGGGCTTCATGACAGAAGACACGTCCTGTGATTGTGGACAAGGACAAACCACAAGCCACATGCTTCAGTGCCCTTTGTGCCCTACATCCTGCTAGACACTCCAAGCGCCTTAGACGTTACAAAGTACTGCGCACATGTAATATGAATACAATTTTTATCTATATATACTTGTTGACGTGTATGGCTGCTGTAAATTTGTATGTTGCAGCCTCGAGAATAATAATAATTTTGTTTACTCCGATTATTTCATGAAAACAAAACGATAATAAAACAAAATCAGCATAAATAGAACTTCGGTACACTGATGCCCACTATGCTACATAAGAAACACTATACTTGCGAAAGTAAAGTTAGCACTTCTTTAACAATAAAAATGTAATTCTGTCATATGGAGAATTACACCGAAATTTTTACCACAGTATTCGACATTAATGTAATGATTTCACCCGAGACTAATAAGTAAACCTACCTGAGGGATGCAATTCGATTTTGACTGGTTTTGATTAAGGCGTAGTTCAAAGCAAAATAAGAGGCAATTTTTTTACATGCCCATATTACAGATAAAGGTGTGAAACACTCCCTTGAAACAGATTGAATTTAATGTTTGTGAATGAATACCGCTGAAATGGTAACAGATATCTAAAAAATTTCAAATAAAGTTCTACGGTTTTTATTGTACGTTACAAAGGCGCACTCATATTTGTCGAGAAAGTAATTTTTTTTTTTCGAAACCCCAAGCCCCCGCTCCGAAAACTTCTTGTTTTTGATTTCGACGTGTGACAAATAGCAAAATATCAAAACATGTAGCATCGTTAATACCAAACTCAATCATATACGATGAAGTAGTATTCGAAAGACACGTTTGTCAGAAATAAGCTAGAAATATTTCTATATAGCTGTACGCGTACCTCACATGTGTCTGCTTTATTACCTGTTGTCTTGCTGGGTTGTTTACTAGATCTTCCCCAGATAAATATAATCTGAATGTATAATCTACATGTAATGTTCTATACACATTTTTCTTTTAATTTTATGAAATATCAAATTTCTTGTTTTGTATTTACATTTACTTTTTACGTCTAGTATATTTTTTTCGTGTTCAAGTTGTAGCTTTTTCAGATGTAACCGTTATTTTTGAACCTGTTTGTTTGTCATTATTGTAATAGTATTGTAAATCTCTATAACAACTAGAAAGCGCAGAATTTTTTGGTTCAAAGAAACGGTGAATGGAATTTAAATTTGCGGAGCAAACAGATTGAACAACTGCAATTTAATGACATGCGTCTCAAGCAGGATCGCTATTTTTAAAGCATGTTGAACAGGTGGCTCAAATTTAGCTGGCTTCTGTTCAACGTAATCAAGGTTGATTGTGAATGAGAGATTCCATTTTTAAAATATAAAATCTTAAATACAAGGTAACAGCTTACTTATATAATACAATTCGGTCCGAAAAATTTTCCAAGACATTTTTCTATATTGTAATGTATATACGCCTAATGTCGGATACGTACAACATACCAGTCGTTGCAGCAGGAATCGTTAAAATATTCACCTCTTTGCCATGTTCATCAAAAATGTTAAACAATTTTTCGTTTCGCTCGGTCCATAAATCTAAACACAAGACAGATTTTTCATTGGTATTAGGTACATAAATCGGCTGAAACTATTTCCTTGTAATCTCCAATATCAATTTACTGGGCGTAGAAGCGAACACAGGGATATTATCTGCTTTGTATAAATCTTTTTCAGGTTTTAATCCTAACTTGCCATCTTTTTGTTCCAAAATTATGAGCAAGGGGGACATTAAACTTATGCTTGTTGATATGGTGAGCAGTATCGTATAACCGTGTGTTAATGCATTCAAACATTTTTGTAAAATTCCAACTTTTGATGTTCCTCTGAAGGATAATGTTCTTCCTGCTAGCATTTCCAGATTGAGACGTGACTGGCCAGAATTATACACATTGGCCTCTCCAATCAATACAATTTTCGATTTTACAGTCTCTACAAATTCGGAAGTTCTTTCCCTTAATTCTTCTTTTTTGCTATTTGCAATTCAGTGAGGAATCCAGTGAGTTTCCTTGAAACAATCCGGGGTCTTACTTTAAAATTATGAATCCATTTTGAGGAAGCCTTCAACAAATATTGAGTAACCTCTCCACACGAAAAATGTAAATGAAAAATAATAATGGTGCCAAGTGTAAACTCGCCACAAAATATTTTTAAATGGAAATGTGCCAAGTGTAGCCTCGCCACAAAATAATAATAATTAAATGAATTTTCCTAATATTGTAACCTCTGAACAAAATTAATTTTTTATGTAACCTCTGAACAAAATTGGCTCTCATTTATTGGCTGTGTGCAGAAATGCATTCACATTTAATGTTCCCTCAAAATTCTTTTCTCATTTAATGTCAAGTTCGAAACAGAAAAATTCCTAAACACCAAAATAATAAAAAAACAGTTTTGTAACCTGATGAATTTTATGAGGACAGCGGCGCTGACCTTCGGCCCTGTATTCTGAATAACAAAAGCAAAAATTCTTACCTCAATAAAACTGCAATTATATCTGCTCTTAATTAGTCATTTTTCGACACAGCTTCGTGCAATGCCGGCGTATATTTTTTTTATTCTTGGATGCAATGATAATGCATTGGAAATTCTTTAAATTGAAATGAATGCTTTTCTTTAAAAGAGTTACTTTATATTATGAAAATTATTATTGGGGCATTTTTTGAACAAATTAAATTACAATTAACATACATTATTAAATACGCGCAAGGCTGCTTCTTTACCTTCTACAGCAATACTCATCCTCCAGAGTCCTGACCAGAGTCGCGAGCAGAGCGCACATCCGACGCATGCCGACTCCCGCCGACTCACGCAGCCTACACCAGACGACTACTGTCGACTCGCGCAGTCAAGCGCAGACTAGCAACAAGCAACAACTAACGATAAACTACTCTCTGGTCAGAGATTCTGTCATGCCTCGCCCATCGCCGGCAAAGCATACGTCTTACAATTGTGATAAATGTATCATCACAAGTCCGTCTCTTTACATCCAGATCGTCTATCGGTACTGACTAGTACTAGGAATTTTGAAATTTATCTAATACGTACCTGGACACACATAGTAACTGTTTATTTCTCGTCCCACCTGCAGCAATTTGTGCTTCCCGTTCATACAGATCTTCTCTCTTTGTAACCTCTCTGTATCTATGTTTTACTGTTGCAAATTTTTTTTTTACCAGAATGCAACGGCCTTTTGTTTATACTCAAGGTCTATGTCTCATTTTACTTTTTTGAGCGTTTCAAGCACGCTCGATACAATTCAGAGGGTGTCCACCATAGTGACGTACTACGATAACACATCAAAGTAAGCGCCCATGGATTATAGTGATTGTAGTGGAAGCCGTGGCTGGTTGTATAACTTCAAAGTGCTACAGAATTGGAACACACAAGATAACGAAATTTCAAAAAAATGTCAACTTGATGCACTGCAGACTGCGGAATCGGTCCGTAAACCTGTAGATGAGATAAACAAACTTATCCCATCATTATGCAGGAAATTTGTTTTCATCTCCGAGAAATCGAAATTTGAGGAGGAAATGTATATGGAAGGAATCCTGGAAATCAGAGGTACCAAGAGAGTTGTACCAAGATCAACTAACGTCAGCGTCTGAACGCAGTCGTATACAATTATGCCAACTGTTAATCTGGATGGTAAATTGGCTAGAAAGTTTTTTTATTCTGCTGCGAGAGGTTGGAGGTGCTCTGCCTCTACAATTCTTTCTAAAGCGGCTGACCTCGCAAGAACGCTAGGGAATATTTAGATCAAAGCAAGCACGAGTGCGAAAATGGGCATAAGAGAACTACAACCACGAGTACTGCTTTTGCGCAATAACTGGTCGAAATCCTTTCTGGCAAACCAGCCCTCCTGAAATGTGCGCGATCTTGCAATTTGCACAACCTGAAACCACTGGATAAATTCGATATTGATGGTGCGAATCTTTGTGATCACTGTCGTGCACCATTTTTCATTCGATGTTCATGGCGCAAGTTAACGGTTTGTTTCGAAAATTTCTTGGACGTAGGTGATGTCCATTTTGTTAAGTGTAATAGAAGGTTCATCACTGCACCTCCCGGACACTCATTTCCTGTCGCCCTCCTGATGCACATGGTGAGTTATTAGCAGCTAATATTTCTGCCTGTCATAATTGTTAACACAATACTTTCAAATGAGCCTTACTAAAGATTGAACTTGTTACCATGCACTCAAGGGGCTCTTTGTCAGAGGTTTTTCTGCTGATACGAATAATCAACTAAAATGTGATTGACAGGTGGGGGTCTGATTCAGAATCTTATATGGCTGTTTGTAATTTTAATTATTTAACGTGGAAGTTGATTACACAAACTCGTGCTGTTGGCGTATTCGTACAAAATAACGTAATCTTGCACGTTTATTACGACAGAGTGTGCACAAGCGCAGTGTTAGGTAAGAACTGAATGCCAGAGTCTAGTTTGTCCTTTTTTTTTTTTTTTTTTTTTTTTTTGTCAAATACACGTCTAAGTCCTACATAAAGCCTGTCAAAGTCCTTCATATGTTATGACGGGCCTTTCATGTTAGTTTAACAACACAACTTTCTTCCATACAGCTATCGGGGTTGGGCCGTATCGTTCTCTTGGGAGTGAAATCTAGCATTTTTATAGACACTACGGCTCGTGCGCTAGTAAATATACGCCACTAAATATGCGTTTTGGTGTGTGCGGAGTAACACTACGCTCACAGAAAGCACTTGCGAGTTGTTTGTCGGTGCTTGATGCACTTCTGCACACCGCCACTGACCCTGGAATATCCACGTCACAGCACTCACACAAAAGGTAACTGGATGGCAGTTAAAACAACACCCACACGGTAATACCGGATGTGATGTCATCTTGGGTCTTACCCACAGATCTTTTTGCTATTGGTGCGAAAAGTCATCATTAACAAGAGACATTTTCTGTTGGTAGACATTCCGGTGTCTTGCGTACATATGTAGGAATCCAAGACAGACTGAAGTGGGATCTAAATCAGCACATTCTGCAGAATTAAAGCCAACACGGTAGAAGTACACATATTCCAGGCAAGCGGGACCGATGATGAGGTATAAAACTACGCTCTGCATGCCCGTAGTTTTAGATATTTAACGTGGAAATCCGTTAGGCGAACTACTACCCAACAGCAATGTCGGCAGTTGTGTTCTAAATTTTATCTCGGTGGAATTATATGCTGCACATCTTGCCGACAGTCTGTTCACCATATGCAAATTAAATTTCATAATCAGTATGGTATGCTTACGTATTACAATAGCTTCCCAGAGGATATTTGCTAGAGTTACGAATATGGAACATTCTAGTGACATTAAATGTGAGAATGCAAAGAACAGTTATAAACTTGCAAAGGCCTGACTCTCTTGTCGGTAACTATACAGATGCCTGAAGCAGTCAATTTGTCGAAAAGACTTACACCATTACCTATGTAAGTTTTCTCGTGATTGAAATTTTAATAACACTTCATTTCTCGAATTGTTATTTGGGATATGTAATTGAAAATAACACAGACTGTATTACGGTTGCCGTTTATTGAGGCTAGGTGTCTCCTGATTGGCGGTGACTTCCTGCTCCCTGCTATATCTGTCGTATGTAGGTGAGACAGACATAATGTCCTTGTCCACGCACTTTCGTTGGTGCAACATAACTCAGGACAATGGTACATGCATGCGTCCACATCACATTTACTTTTTAAATAAAATGCATTTCCTGTCCTACACCTTTTTGGAACAAAATTATTTGCATTTTACTTTGTACCAATGTGCTGAGACGTTTCAGCAGTATAGGAGCACCAGTTCGAAAAGAGAACAGTTTTGCCGGTCGGGGTGGCCGAGCGGTTCCAGGTGCTACAGTCTGGAACCGCCCGACCGCTACGGTCGCAGGTTCGAATCCTGCCTCGTGCATGGATGTGTGTGATGTCCTTAGGTTAGTTAGGTTTAAGTAGTTCTAAGTTGTAGGGGAGTGATGACCTCAGAAGTGAAGTCCCATAGTGCTCAGAGCCATTTGAACCATTTCTTTAAGAGAACAGATTATTCGTACTACCTTCAGATGCAAGATGATTTTTTCACAGTAGATTTAAAGCATAAGGAAAGTGAAGACTAGTAATTTACCTGTCAGATGCAGATACCAGTATGTACGACCTGCTTTCAACAAGTAATGCAACACATTTTTTCTCAACCAGTTTCGGTTGAAAAAATGCGGAGTTTATTTTCGGACGTCGTAGAATATTATCGCTTCAGCCGCTACAGATTCTTGAAGTTCCGATAAGTGGCAGCACTATACGTAGCCTGCAAAATGGCGTCTGTGCGGAGGTACAGAGAGCTGCCATCGAGTTTCTTTTGGCCACAAACCAGAGCTTCGCGGACATTCACAGACGCTTGCAGAATGTCTACGGAGACATGTCAGTGAACAAAAGCACTGTGAATCGTTAGTCATCACAGCAACGAGATCGCGCAAACCTGTCCTATCTCCCGCGTGCCGGCCGGGCCGCGCACACCTGTGGCTCCCACTGTGTTGCAAACTCGGACCCTCTCATCCGGTGACGGCTGGATTACGCACCAACACCTCGCTGCACAACTGGACGTCTCAGTGCTGACTCACTCGTCCACCAGCTGAGGTACGCAAGAGTGTGTTCCTCGGCGCCTATGAGGAGCAACGAAGGACCTTTAGTGTGGACTTGCCTGCGCGTTACGACTCTGATGGGACAATGTTTTGTCGAACGTTGTCACATGGGTTCATCACTTCCAACCGATAACAAAACGGCAATCCATGGAGTGGCACTACACCACTTCTGCTCCGAAGCAAAAGCTCAGCCGGTAAAGTCATAGTGACGGTCTTCTTGGACCCTGAAGGGTTCTTCACGGAGCAGCCATCAGCTCTGATGCGTATTGTACTACCCTCAGGAAACTGAAGAAATGACTTCGGCAAGTTCGTCGCCCCAAGAATGCAAATGAACTTCTCCACGACAAAGCAAGGCCTCACACCAGTCTACGCACCTGAGAGGAGCTAACAAACCTTCACTGGACTGTTCTTCCTCGTCCATCCAGTAGACGGGATCTCGCAATCTCGCAGTTTCCGACATCCACTTGTTTGACCCAACGACAAATGGTCCAAACCGGAAGCAGTACGTGGATGATGGGGAGGTTACTGATGCAGCAACACGATGGCTCCGAAGTGGACCAGTGGAGTGGTAACATGCGGACACACAGGCCTTCCTAGTAAGGTGGCGTAACGCCGTCGCAATTAGCGGAATTTATGTTCAAAAATAGGATTTTATAGCCAAAAGAGTGAGGAATAGTATAGTATGAAACTCCCTGGGAGATTAAATCTGTGTGCCGGACCGATACTGGAACCCGGGACCTTTGCGCTTCTCAGGCAAGTGCTCTACCAACTTTTTTTGTGGTTTTTTTGTATTTTTTTCTCTCTTATTTTAAAGCCCCTTAGGAAAATGGAACTAAAAAAAATAAGTGCCACCGCCACTTTTCATCCTATAACAGAAAAATCTGGCCCACTTCAGGCGTTGGCTCCTGACTAAACCTACCCCAGAGAGCTGCCTATATACCAGGGGAAAAATGGGAATTCAAGGTTAGGGCTATCCTTACATACAAAACAAAATCTCCTTTTTTCTGAATTTTATTTTTATTCATTTATTTATTCATTTATTTATTTTATTTTTGTTGTATAATTGATCAGAGGCCTTCTGCGCCCCGTTGCGAATATCTTGAGTCACGTCTTCTCGAAATTGATGTGTTCCGTTAAATTATTCAGAAATGTTCATTGGTTCAAACAGGAAACCTTCTTCTCTTTTGGCTTAACACATTCCAGCTGCGAGGCGGGTCGTGGAAAGCACTCCCAAGGAAGTTCGAGAAAAATTGTCTGTATTTTGGGTGACGGACAACGACATAATGACGGTCATTGACGTATGTCCAAAAACCGAGTACAGAGTCTACAGTTTGTCCAAATAGGTGGTGAATGGCATGTCCGCGAATCCAATTCACAGCATTGGTCTTTGTCCGAGGAAAATAATAATGTCCGGAAATAATAATGAAAGGGGAGTAATCCGATCCGGAATGTCCACCGTTAGAAAAGCCACAATACGACGAATCAATTGCCAAACCTCCGCCGCCGGTCCGCAAACAAACCGATGTTCGTCATTGTCTGGCACTCCACACGTGGAACATAGAGGTGATTGGACGAGGTGGATGCGGTGAAGGCGAGATTGGTTGATTTGCTTACCATCGACAGTGAGGTACCAGACAGATTGAACATTCGTGTCATGGTAACAGGTGAACACCGCGCGCCATACATGACGCCAGCCAACCTGGGAGAACTTTTGTTCAATCGGGTTAGGTGGACGACCTAATTGGAGGACATTGTATACTGCCTTTGTCTTGAGTAAAAGCTGTCTTGGTAAGGCGAGGCGTAGATAACTGAGTTCAATAAAGAAGTATCTTATATATTGTAACTGGTCCGGAACATCCGAGATCATCTCTGGGGCTGACAGTGAGACCGGCGAGTATGCCGACAGGAGGAGACCAGTGAGGCTCTTTGGGCAACGTGTCCATACCATCATCTGGGAGCTGACAAATAGGGCGCGAGCTCTATCCGGCACGTGAAACAGACCTATCCCACCTCGTTCATGGGGAAGAGTAAGGGTTGCATAGTTAACTTTAAACAACAGTCCAGAGCTGACGAAAGATGCCATCGCTGCCAACATGCGATGTGCCACAGTCAGCGGGAAAGGTAGAACTTGTGCTACATGGGGGACTCGGGATGCGATATATATATATATATATATATATATATATATATATATATATATATATATATATATATATATATATATAGCTCGTTGGAGAATATCTAGGGATCTAAGGCGATGGTCCATAAGACCTGCTGTGATCATCAAAAGGAGGCGTCGGCAGTTGATGGTGGCTGAACGCCGGAGATCAGATGAAAAATCTATTCCCAAACAGTGAATGGTATCAACGGTGGTGAGAGGTGTGACGCACTCCACGGGAAGTCCCGTGCCAGTGAACATAACTTGTGACTTACGTTCGTATAAAGAGCTACCCGACGCCTCACCATAAGTCGCTACCCACGTCAAAACAGCTCGAACATCGTCGGCATTACGTAAACAGATGACTACATCGTCAGCATAGGCTGTGCAACAGAATCGGTAGTGATCTATGGACAACCCTACCAAACGTTGTCTTAGTCCACATAGCAAGGATTCCAAGGAAAAGGTGTACAAAATCGCTGATAGAGGGCAACCTTGACGTACGGATCGGAGGAGTGAGTCTGCCATTGTACATAATCCTGGATGAGGCACCCCGCAGAAGGTGCATCACTACCGTGATAACGGCGACTGGGAAACCCAAATGGTGGAGAACGGCCGTAAGTAACGAATGGTCAACCATATCAAAAGCTTGACTAAAGTCCAGAGACGCAAGTGCCCCAGAGAGGCCTTGTGCCTGGGTAACGGAGACTATATCCATGTATCGGCATGATGCCGTGCGAATATTATTGTCCCCTCCCAAAGATGCTTGGTCTGGTGACACAACATATCGGGCAACGTTTTTAAGTCGTGCCGCCAGAAGGCGAGTGAAGATTTTCATATCACTGTTAAGGATGGTGATGGGCCGATAATCACTGATATTGTTGCCACCATGCGGTTTATGTACAGGAATACACGAAAGCGTCCGGCACAGGTACTTCCAGAGACATCAGTTCCCGACAGATGGAGGTGAAGGTGGACTCCAACAAATCACGGAAGGTGCTATAAAATTCGAGGGGAAGACCGTCGGGTCCTGTGGAGCGATTGATGGTTCCTGCCCAGATCGCATCGCGGACTTCATCATCAGTCACCTCTGACATCAAGTCAATCGCCGCATCTCCTGGGATACCACCGAAGTTGAGCTTTGAGACTTCCTCGATCAACTCTGGGGAATGTGGAATTGCGGCGTAGAGCTGCTGGTAGTGGGCGTGAAGCACATTCCCTATTGCAGATTGGGTTACGCAGCGACGCCCTTCTTGGTCTGTTAGGACATGAATCAATTTTCGGCGTCGATTTTGGCGTTCTTGGATGATATGGTACATCGACGGATGTTCATGAGACATGCGATCAGCAGTACGAGATCGTACTATCGCCCCTTCCAAATGCCTTCGCATGAGATTGGAGATTTGGGCCTTAGCATGGTTCATCCTTGTATGGCGCTCAGGGGAGGCTGGCATCATGGAGCATTCTCGTAGGATCCTGTAGTAAAAGTTCATAGTGCTCTTCCTCCAGGCGACAACATCTTTGCCATACCGGATCAAAGTTTTTCGAAGAGCAGGTTTTGCACGTCTGTTACATGTGATCCCAGTGTCTTCTATTAGAAGACGACAGTCAGGTGAATTAAGAAGTTCCGTGTTCAGTTTCCATAAACCACGTCCAAGCCATACTGCCTGTCTTGTGAGGACAACATCACAGAAGTAAGCATCATGATCTGAGAAAGCAACAGGCCAGATTTCAGCCTGTCGAGTGTGTTGAATGAGGGATCGCGAGATGTAGATGCGATCCAGTCGGCTAGAGGAGTGCGCAGTGTAGTACATAAAGTCCAAAAGATAACCGTGAACATGTCTCCACGTGTCGACAAATTGCAGTCGTGTGACGACTGTTTCCAGAGCTGCGCATGGTGAGTGACGCGGAAATTGATCCTGAGGTCGCTGGGTGCAGTTGAAGTCTCCACCCATGGCCCAGCCATCGTGTGGTCCCATAAAAAGGGGTGTAACTTCATTCGCGAAGAAGGAATTGCGTTCACGACGGTAGCTGGAGCCCGACGGCGCATAAATGTTGACGATGCGTGCACCAAAGAGAGTAAGGGCCATACCTCTGCCTTTGGGGAGGTATAGGACATCTCCGGCAGGAAGACCTTCTCGTAAGATGATGGCAACACCACTACCGGTGTCCGAAGCGGGAGAAAGAAGCGCCGTGAAGCCATGTGGTGGTGAAAATCGGCGACATGCACTTCCTGAAAAAGCGCAATATCTATGTCCGCATCGCGGAGCAACGCTAGTTTGTGGGGCGCACGAATTGTCGCGAGGTTAATCGTTGCGACACGATAATGCTGGTGTTGGAGTCCCACAGGCATAGGTGGGGCTCCTTCTTCAGGAGCGAGAGGTCGTCGATCTTGCCGGCCCACTGAAGAGGCTGCTATTGTGGAGAGTTTGAGGGCGCGGGGGCAACCGATGGGGGTGCCCCATCATCAGCACCGTCCACCCCAGTCCCTTCGATCTCCACGTCATCTGCCCAGGAGACTGATACTGCGGTAGGGCATCGGCTGTGCACATCATCCACGTGGAGAGGAGACGGAGCTTTCGGCTCAGCGGATAGGCTGTCTTCAACGTCGACCTGTGGGGGCGACGGCGCCAGTAAGGAGGGGTGTTCGTTGCCAGTGGTCGCCTGTGGCGGGTCGTACGCATCAGAATTTTGGTCATCAAAGAGCGGTTTGTCGTCCATCTTCGGGTCTGCATTCCTGGTATCTATCCGTAGAATGGATTCATCAGGGGGTGTACGGCTACGTTTCTTTCTCTTTCGTGGCGATCCTTGTTTTCGAACATGCCGTTAAGAGTTCGATTGCTGGTGGCTTTTGTCTGACTCCGGACCAGTCTGAAGGAAAGCAGAAGTAGGTACCACTCCCGGATCAACGTTCATCTCAGTAGCATTTTCAGTCACCGTGCTGCGAAGATTCGGCAGGTCAGGATCTGGCTTCTGTGGCACCTCAGAAGGAATCTCAGTAGCGGTTGCATCTACCTGATCAGACGACGTCAACTGAGCAGGAAGACCCTGTGTAGAGGTGCTACCTTCCTTGGCAACCTTGGCATATGTGACAGGGGTCTGAGTAATCACCGATGGGGACGCTTCCTCGCCGACCGGCGTCTGGATCAGGCGGCGTCGTATGCAGGCGGATCTGACCTGGCCCTCTTGCCTACAACCCGCACATGTTCGGGGTTGGCCGTCGTACATGACAATGGCTCGCACCCCGCCAATTGTCAGGTATGATGGTATATGTTTTTTCAGTTCAATTTTGACCTGACGCACACCATTAAGGACAAGGTAGGTCGTGAAGGTTTGCCATTTTTCCTCTACGTAACCGATGACGTTACTGTATGGTTGTAACGCAGAGACAACTTCGACCTTCGGCACTTCAAAAGGTAGTTCAAACACCCTAATCGTGCGTTGACCGTACTCTGCGAGTTCAAGTGTTACAGCTCCAATGTGACCATCAGAGTATTTGAACTTAAGTCCATTGGCATGTCGGCGAATAACATCTTCACATACCTCAGTGTTTGTCATTTTAATATAAACGACAGTACTCGTGATCGAAAAATGGATTCCGAGAACATGGTTAAGATCTAAACGAACTTCTTCACGTAGGAACGTTTCAACTTAGTTGTGCACGTGGTCGCGCATGTTCAGCTGGGAAGGAAACTTTAAGGGTCGCACGGCGGTAAGCGCTCGACATGTTCACGGTGGACGGCACAATCCTTAAAGCTACGACGCGGAAGTAAACAACGCCTGCAGCGGAGCACTGGCCGGCGCGCGGGGCCGTCCGCACGCTGCCACGGCTGAGAGCCGACTGACCAACTGAGCTACCCAAGCACGACTCAGGCCCCGTCCTCACAGCTTTAGTTCTGCCAGTACCTCGTCTCCTACCTTTCTTCCAGGAGTGCTAGTTCTGCAGGTCTACAGGTGAGCGTCTTCGAAGTTTGGATGGTAGGAGACGAGGCACTGACAGAACTAAAGCTGTGAGGGCGGGGCGTGAGTCGTGCTTGAGTAGCTCTGTTGGTAGAACACTTGCCCGAGAAAGGCAATGGTCCCGAGTTCGAGTCTCGGTCCGGCACGCACTTTTAATCTGCCAGGGAGTTTCATATCAGCGTACACTCCGCTGCAGAGTGAAAATCTCGTTCTGGAAACATACCCCCGGCTGTGGCTAAGCCATGTCTCTGCAATATACTTTCCTCCAGGAGTGCTAGTTCTACATGGTCTGCAGGAGAGCTTCTGTGAAGTTTGGAAGGCAGGAGACGAAGTACTGGCAGAACTAAAGCTGTGAGGATGGGGCGTGAGTCATGCTTTGGTAGCTCAGTTGATAGAGCACTTGCACGCGAAAGGCAAAGGTCCCGAGTTTGGGTCTCGGTCCGGCACATAGTTTTAATCTGCCAGGGAGTTTCATATCAGCGCACACTCCGCTGCAGAGTGAAAATCTCGTTCTGGAATAGTATAGTGTATTCGAATTCTGAATAAAACCAACCTACTTTCAGAAAAATAATATGTTTCGTTACTTACTGAACGCATCGAGAACTTTATAAACGGAAGTAATACGTTGCCAGATATTTATCCGTATGGGTCGATTTAATATAGTATTATCTATCACTTGCATACTGAGTTTCGAGAACTGATTCGGATTTTCAGGTGCTCTGGTCAAGAACCATTCACCGGTCGTAAGCGTAATCAGTGTCAAGACGGAACTTGAAGGATTTCTTGAATCCCATAGTGGAAGAAAATCCATTAGGAGAAACCAAAGTAAAAGAAGTTTAAGTGGAGGGTGGAGATTGCATTGCAAGATTAGAGACCAATACAAGCAGCTTTATCTCTATCTCTACAAACTGCCGCGTGTGTGTTATAAGTGGATCGTATGATCAATACGTCACTTCCTGATCGTGACTGAAAAAAAAAAAAAGAATACGGATTGACACTATGGGTAAAATATCGTAATTCCATTAGTTGGTTCGGGATGATTTCGATTCGTGCGCGTTGGACCCTTCTCTAAAGCTACTACAGAGAGTATGATATCTGAACGTGTGTCACAGCTACACACGCTATGCCAATGCCGGTAAGCTGTCGTAAAATACCCATGATTACCTCTTATTATCAGTGTAATCTCTAATTATTTATCATTTGCATATCACGTTTAGCGTAATTATTCGAATTTTCATGTGCGTTGTTTCGATGTGTGTTACGTAAAAGAATACGTCAGGTTTTGTGATTTGCTCTTCGGTCTGAAACTCATACCAGAGTGCATTAATGGATATGATATATGTTTATCGTGCAATCTGTTTTGAACGATGCCCGTTATAAAAATATCCAGCAGAGTGTAAGCTATGTCAGGAAATCATTACAATCGAGGATTACTAACACCTTCCAAAGTGTCGCATTTATCAACGGAAAAACGGTTTAGTAATACCCTATCTACAGAGTCCTCGTCTTTTTTTTATTGAGGAACATAACATCATTACAACAATACACGTACGGAAAAATGTAATTGTGACTAGCTGGTCAATATTTCACATAGTCGAAATCCTTTAAGAACAGAAATAAATACAACTGACATGTTTGACAAGTTATTTACAGAGAGCTTTTAGTAACAATTCTAATAAAAGTTAGTATGTGTTGTGAAATGTAAACAAACGGCAAATAAGTGCATCAGGTAAGAAACTAATTGAAAATGGAAAACACAAATGAGGAAAGAGAAACAAAAGGGATATTTCTAGCGAAAGTAGTCACTGTAAGTGAAGCGTCCTCTGATATCCGTACAATAACGCAACTGATAAAGTGTTGGCAAAATGCTCGCGGTACTGCGGTGAACGGTGCAATCGTTGATGACATTCCCACAGGTAGGCGTCACTGAGTTGTAACTCAAAAATGGCGTAGGCAGTGTGTCCCAGTAGCCAGGCCACGGCGTTGCACTTCGTTTTTGGGTGCAGTTTAAAGTCAGGAAGGAGAATCCACATTGGTGTCACACTGGAAGGTGCAGTCTGATTGATAAGCCCCACCATCAATCGGCACAACTCCCACATTCCACACACGTGGCGGCACGCTATACGGTGGTCTCTGGTGTCGGCAGCTCCACACTGGCTGCACTCGTTCGTCTGGCTGAGGTGAATGTTCAAAATGGTTCAAATGGCTCTGAGCACTATGGGACTTAACTTCTGAGGTCATAAGTCCCCTATAACTTAGAACTACTTAAACCTAGCTAACCTAAGGACATCACACACATCCATGCCCGAGGTAGGATTCGAACCTGCGACCGCAGCAATCGTGTGGTTCCAGAATGTAGCACCAAGATCCGCTCGGCCACTCCGGCCGGCTGAGGTGAATGTCTACTAGACGCTGCTTAGTCGGAAAGGTGTCACTGACGTCTCGTTACCACAACGAACTGATGTCCGACGGCAGGAATGGATTGTTTATATTAGCCCATACCTGCTTCCAGACGATCGTTGGCATCCGTATTTCCAGGCTGTGCGCTGGAGGACATCTTAACTACATAGATCCGTCGAGCTGACGTATTCCGATCTGTAGTCGCCTCCAAGACATAAATAAGTGTGAGATAAAATTCCCTAACGTAGGACAACTTGAAGGGGATGCCCGCTACTGAAACTGGAGTGCATTGTAACTAAGGTCGGTATCGATCCAATATGGCTGCCGTTGTCCCGTTCGGATGGTCGGTCTGCAGCGTCGCTGTTCGGTGGATGGGGAGTACCTGTGCACTTCCGCCGGAAGTCGGTCAGTCCCAGTCCCCCGAGTGACCGATCGAGGACGCAGGCGGTGGTTTGCACTTCGAAGATGGAGTGTAGCCACAGCAGGCAGTAAACTGCTTTCATAATCGAATTTCCCAGAAGTTTCGGGGCGCTGGGGCGGTCAGCAGCTGAGCGACATACCATGCCTTGGCGAGAATCGTCGTGTTAATGAACGACACCGCCTGGTGAAGGTACAGACGTCGGTTGGCGTGGCAACGGCGGTGTGGAGGAGTCGCCCCCACGTGAGGGTCTGCATTTTCTGAGGGCAGGCACACACCTGCAGTCCCAGCAATTTGTGCTCCTGGACGATCTTGTACCACCGGCGTTCGTCACCAGGAAGGTGCAGTCCGAGTGGAAGCAGGACAGTTTTGCGCTGGTTAATTGCAGCTCGAGATGGTTCAAATGGCTCTGAGCACTATGGGACTTAACATCTCAGGTCATCAGTCCCCTAGAACTTAGAACTAATTAAACCTAACTAACCTAAGGACATCACACATATCCATGCCCGAGGCAGGATTCGAACCTGCGACCGTAGCGGTCTCACGGTTCCAGACTGAAGCGCCTAGAACCACTCGGCCACCAGGGGCCGGCGCAGCTCCAGATGCACAACCATAGAAGTTCAACACTTGGCGTGTGGACTCTGTGTCTCTCGTGTCGGTCTTGGAACCGTCACGTGCTAAACGTCATTCTCATGTTAGCCGATTTGTGCTTCGTCTTCAGTAACACTGTCTTAGCTGGAACGTTGGTGGAAACATACATTTACTCTGGATGTTTTTCCATAGTTTTTTATGAGTTTCATTGTGACGACATGCAGTAATAACAAATAGTTTATTTGTTCAAAATATTGCGCCATGGTAGGTAACTTGATTCCCAATCTTTTTTATTCCACCTGGAGTGCTTGCAGAATTTTTTTAAATCGTACATACACTGCTCACCAACATACAGTACCTTCTGCCCCTCACAAAGATGGTGAACGAATACGGAAACTAGTGCACAGGTCCTAATTTCTCTTATCGTATGCCAAATGTATGTTGGCTACGAATGTCAGTCCTCTATAGTCCTTTCGTGGAAACGACATCGTCAATACTGACCCTACGACTTATCGTAGAAAATAGACTAAGGAAAGACAAACCTATGTTTCTGGCATTTGTAGACTTAGAGAAAGCTTTTGACAATGTTGGCTGGGACACACTCTTTCAAATTCTGAAGGTGTCAGGGATCAAATACAGGAGCGAAAGGCTATTTACGATTTGTACAGAAACCATATGGCGGTTATAAGAGTCGAGGGGCATGAAAGGGAAGCAGTGTTTGGGAAGGCAGTGAGACAGAGTTGTAGCCTATCCCCGATGTTGTTGTTGTTGTGGTCTTCAGTCCTGAGATTGGTTTGATTCAGCTCTCCATGCTACTCTACCCCGTGCAAGCTTCTTCATCTCCCAGTACCTACTGCAACCTACATCCTTCTGAATCTGCTTAGTGTATTCATCTCTTGGTCTCCCTCTACGATTTTTACCCTCCACGCTGCCATCCAATACAAAATTGGTGATCCCTTGATGCCTCAGAACATGTCCTACCAACCGATCCCTTCTTCTGGTCAAGTTGTGCCACAAATCTCTCTTCTCCCCAATTCTATTCAATACTTCCTCATTAGTTATGTGATCTACCCACCTAATCTTCAGCATTCTTCTGTAGCACCACATTTCGAAAGCTTCCATTCTCTTCTTGTCCAAACTATTTATCGTCCACGTTTCACTTCCATACATGGCTACACTCCATACACTCCATACAAATACTTTCAGAAATGACTTCCTGACACTTAAATCTACACGCGATGTTAACAAATTTCTCTTCTTCAGAAACGCTTTCCTTGCCATTGCCAGTCCATATTTTATATCCTCTCTACTTCGACCATCATTAGTTATTTTGCTCCCCAAATAGCGAAACTCCTTTACTACTTTAAGTGTATCATTTCCTAATCTACACTCCTGGAAATTGAAATAAGAACACCGTGAATTCATTGTCCCAGGAAGGGGAAACTTTATTGACACATTCCTGGGGTCAGATACATCACATGATCACACTGACAGAACCACAGGCACATAGACACAGGCAACAGAGCATGCACAATGTCGGCACTAGTACAGTGTATATCCACCTTTCGCAGCAATGCAGGCTGCTATTCTCCCATGGAGACGATCGTAGAGATGCTGGATGTAGTCCTGTGGAACGACTTGCCATGCCATTTCCACCTGGCGCCTCAGTTGGACCAGCGTTCGTGCTGGACGTGCAGACCGCGTGAGACGACGCTTCATCCAGTCCCAAACATGCTCAATGGGGGACAGATCCGGAGATCTTGCTGGCCAGGGTAGTTGACTTACAGCTTCTAGAGCACGTTGGGTGGCACGGGATACATGCGGACGTGCATTGTCCTGTTGGAACAGCAAGTTCCCTCGCCGGTCTAGGAATGGTAGAACGATGGGTTCGATGACGGTTTGGATGTACCGTGCACTATTCAGTGTCCCCTCGACGATCACCAGTGGTGTACGGCCAGTGTAGGAGATCGCTCCCCACACCATGATGCCGGGTGTTGGCCCTGTGTGCCTCGGTCGTATGCAGTCCTGATTGTGGCGCTCACCTGCACGGCGCCAAACACGCATACGACCATCATTGGCACCAAGGCAGAAGCGACTCTCATCGCTGAAGACGACACGTCTCCATTCGTCTCTCCATTCACGCCTGTCGCGACACCACTGGAGGCGGGCTGCACGATGTTGGGGCGTGAGCGGAAGACGGCCTAACGGTGTGCGGGACCGTAGCCCAGCTTCATGGAGACGGTTGCGAATGGTCCTCGCCGATACCCCAGGAGCAACAGTGTCCCTAATTTGCTGGGAAGTGGCGGTGCGGTCCCCTACGGCACTGCGTAGGATCCTATGGTCTTGGCGTGCATCCATGCGTCGCTGCGGTCCGGTCCCAGGTCGACGGGCACGTGCACCTTCCGCCGACCACTGGCGACAACATCGATGTACTGTGGAGACCTCACGCCCCACGTGTTGAGCAATTCGGCGGTACGTCCACCCGGCCTCCGGCATGCCCACTATACGCCCTCGCTCAAAGTCCGTCAACTGCACATACGGTTCACGTCCACGCTGTCGCGGCATGCTACCAGTGTTAAAGACTGCGATGGAGCTCCGTATGCCACGGCAAACTGGCTGACACCGACGGCGGCGGTGCACAAATGCTGCGCAGCTAGCGCCATTCGACGGCCAACACCGCGGTTCCTGGTGTGTCCGCTGTGCCGTGCGGGTGATCATTGCTTGTACAGCCCTCTCGCAGTGTCCGGAGCAAGTATGGTGGGTCTGACACACCGGTGTCAATGTGTTCTTTTTTGCATTTCCAGGAGTGTAATTCCCTCAGCATCACTAGACTTAATTCGACTACATTCCATTATCCTCGTTTTGCTTTTGTTCATGTTCATCTTAGATCCTCCTTTCAAGACTATCGATTCCGTTCAACTACTCTTCCAAGTCCTTTGCTGTCTCTGACAGAATTACAATGTCATCGGCGAACCTCAAAGTTTTTATTTCTTCTCCATGTATTTTAATACCTACTCCGATGTTATTCAATCTATATATTGAGCAAGCAGTAAAGGAAACAAAAGAAAAATTGGGAGTAGGAATTAAAATCCACGGAGTAAAAGTAAAAACTTTGAAGTTTGCCGATCACATTGTAATTTTGTCAGAGACAGCAAAGAACCTGGAAGGCCAGTTGAATGCAATGGGCAGTATCTTAAAAGGAGAATATAAGATGAACACCAACAAAAGCAAAACGAGGACAATGGAATGTAGTTGAACTAAATCAGGTGATCCTGAGGGAATTAGAAATTAGATTAGGAAATGAGACACTTAAAGTAGTAAAGGAGTGTAACTATTTGGGGAGCAAAATAACTGATGATGGTCGAAGGAGGGAGGATACAAAATGTAGACTGGCAATGGCAAGGAAACCGTTCCTGAAGAAGAGGTATTTGTCAACATCGAGTATAGATTTATGTGTCAGGAAGTTTTTTATGAAAGTTTTGAATGGAGAGTAGCCATGTATGGAACTGAGGCATGTACGATAAATAGTTGAGACAAGACGAGAATAGAAGGTTTCGAAATGTGGTGCTACAGAAGAATGCTGAAGATTAGATGGGTAGATGACGTAACTGATGTACTGAATAGAATTGGGGAGAAGAGGAATTTGTGGCACAACTTGTCTAGAAGAAGAGATCGATTGGTAGGACATGTTCTGAGGCATCAAGCGATAACCAGTTTAGTATTGGAGGGCAGCGTGGAGGGTAAAAATCGTAGAAGCAGACCAAGAGATCAGTGCACTAAGCAGATTCAGAACGATGTCGGTTGCAGGAGATACTTGGAGATCAATCAGCTTGTACAGGATAGAGTAGCATCGTGAGCTGCATCAAACCAGTCTCTGCACTGAAGACCACAACTACAACATGGTAATTACCGTGTCATACAAATCTAATAAACTTTTCCTCTATAAATGGAAGTCGAAAATAAAATGTATACTACTCATAAAAAGAAATATTCTATAACAGAACTTTTTGGAGATAAAGTGCATCCATGCAACGAAAGATTTGGCTTGTGGTTACTGCAGGAAACTTAGATGATAATAATCTTGTTACAAATATTGTAGCTATTATCTACACAAATGGAGAAGAAAAATTAGAACAATGTAAGACAATTACAGAATCATTCTGCGATAATATTACGGCAGATTACAGATTTAATACACTGTACGAAGGATGCAGTAAAAAATCTGTTTTTAGTTAAGAAATAAACTTTTGGATCATTTAATAGTTTCTAAATTTTGTTCTGCAAAACATGCTGTTAAAGCTAAGTTACCTCTTCTTTTAGATTCGAATACAACCACATGTAAAGGGGCTATACAAGCTGTTAATGTAGATATGGCTGTCTAACAGGACACATGGTCACACAAACGTTGAAAAAGACCTCAAAATCTTGTGTGACGTGATTGGTGTCTGTGTGGGTACTTGTTTTGGTATAGCCACGCTGCCTCCAGACCACTTCCAGCAGTTTGGCCATACACAAACACTATCTCAGCTTATTCCTGACAACAACAGAGGATCACTCTGCTGTCTAAAGTGTCTAAAGTGTGTAACACACAAGGACTACATCGCAGATGGTCACGGAAACTGCCATTCGTCAACGCCATCCACCATGACAACAGTGCATTTCAGGTCACATGTTCATGGATCCTTTTTCCTCCATTTACATTCAGGAATCGGTCCCTTCAGTTTGTCGGATTTATATACAATAAACATTCCAGTTTTATTAGTAATATTATATAGGAAGACACCGACAAGCTTTGGGACAGGTTCCTTACACCAAAACATGAAAAAAATGTCAGTAAAGATGGGCTCTAAAATCCATAATGTAAGAGCTGTGAGAACTTGTCGAGTAGATGAGAGGCGTTTCACACTAGCGAAAATGAACAACTGCTCATAGCTCTTGAAGTACGCATTTTAGACCAAATGTTTACTAGACATGTTTTGCTTGGTTTGGTGCATACTATCTCCTCCCAAAATACGGAAAGCAAACTCCTTGTGGTAAAAGAAACCTGTTTCATAGTATCGAAAATAAAGAAATTCTCAGAGCTCTTAAGTTGTCTATTTTGGATTCCATGTTTATAGACTTTTTCTCCCTGTAAATAATATATATATATATATATATATATATATATATATATATATATATATATATATATATATATTGTGTGTGTGTGTGTGTGTGTGTGTGTGTGTGGGTGGGTGGGTGTGGGTGTGTGCGGGTGTGTGTGACTGTGCGCATGCGCGTGTGTGGGCGCCTGTTTGGATAATATTTTATAGTACTAAATGTTTTATATATACTAGTTATCCAGTGTGTGTTTGGAGGTTTTTCAATCGGTTGAAATTACGTTAATAGAAATGAACATACTTTGATTTTTTGTGTACTTGATGTATGAGTCTTATAACAAGATCAAGTATAATAATAATATTGCGCGGCTTATTTGTTTGGATATTGTAATTGTAATTGCCTCTTGGGAATGCTGTATTGCTGAAAATGGGGTCACCCAAACATAAGCGCTGGTTTTAAAAGCAGGATGGTTGAACAACTTGATTCCTATTGGCCCAAAGTGACATGTGTGGAGACGTTGGCGCTAATTTGCACAAACGTTCGCATATTTCCGCTGACGTGTTATGACATGTTTGTCGTTACTACCATGGGCGGGGTAGTCCTCCCACAGATTTCGATCGCATAACAGTGATGTTTCTGCCAACAGCCAGGACAGAAACGTCAGAGACGATTATACATATACTGATCAAACAATGCAAATTTATTGGCCATGGCTAGGTTGTCGGCTAGCATAGCGTTCACAGTCATAAGTCTGTCGCAGCCAAACTGTAACCTCCCTACATGTGAGTGTCCTCTTAGCCACCTCACTATTCAGTGGGGTAGTTGGAGACCTTGGTTACCTCTCTAGGTGCGCATTTTGTAGCGTTGTTCTAATTTTTATAGAGATACTGTGTCTATGGTTGACAGTATTTGAAATCGTTGAACCTCAGAACTTTGCTATGACATCAAAACTTAACCAAGATTTTTGTTCACTATGCTGTAACAACATTTTTTCTAGCAATACGCTTGTTTTAACACATACACTAGGACAACACAGAATCAAGAAATGTAGTGATGGCTTAGCAAGACTTTACCTATGGCACTGTAGGATTTTTTAACTTTGAGAGAGTATTTGAGTATTGATAGACTTCAGCATTTCGCTATGACGTCATAAAATTTACGGAGGCTTTTCACAATATGCATTGACGTCATTATTTCTAACGACAGACTGGATTTAACACATACACAATCTAGTAATGTGGGGATATCTTTGCAAGTGTTTATTTGTTTGTAGTGGTATTTGCTTAAAATTTAAATTATGTGCAACAATGTATTTGTTGAAACTTCCTGGCAGATTAAAACTGTGTGCCGGACCGAGACTCGAACTCGGGACCTTCGCCTTTCGCGGGCAAGTGCTCTACCAACTGAGCTACCCAAGCACGACTCACGCCCCGTCCTCACAGCAAAGGTCCCGAGTTCGAGTCTCGGTCCGGCACACAGTTTTAATCTGCCAGGAAGTTTCATATCAGCGCACACTCCGCTGTAGAGTGAAAATTTCATTCTAGAATGTATTTGTTGTTAATAATTTTTGTGGTAATTTGCAGTAAGAGCATATATAGTACATTTACTTATAGACTATGGGAAATATAGAGAAAATAAATAAAAATTATTAATGTAGGGGAAAACACGAACCATTGTAGAAAATCGTGGAAAATATTGACAAATGGCAAATGAGAGTACTTATATATTTGTACGTGTGTGGTCTATGCTGGTGCCCAGAGTTACAAAAATTGCGTAACATTAAATTTAATTTGCTATTATCAAGTACCCACACTCTCATCCTCTCCCTACACATGCAGTGATGTGACATAATGTAATTAAAATAAATTTATCTGTTATTAACAAATAGTCACAGCCTGATGTTCTCCCTGTGGTGCACCGCTGAAAAATGAAGCCACCCACTAAAGTGATCTAATTGCGAAAGCAGGTGGGGAAAGGGGAGGCGGGTGCTTGATTCTTATTGACCCAGTGCGGGATGGCCACCACTTCAATGTGCTCCCATTGCCAGAGTTGTGACCGCTACGGTCGCAGGTTCGAATCCTGTCTCGAGCATGGACGTGTGTGATGTCCTTAGGTTAGTTAGGTTTAATTAGTTCGAAGTTCTCGGCGACTGATGACCTCAGACGTTAAGTCGCATAGTGCTCGGAGCCATTTGTCCGAGTTGTGGGAGGGAATTGTAACCAATTATACATCACAAAAAACCACATGACCAGTACTAAATTATGTCATGATCTTGACTATAAGTAGTCCAGTTGTCGACGGTGCATGGTTCCCTCCGGTGGTCTTCAAAATTTTTCAGTGATTCCCTTTGGAAAGGGGAGTGGAGAGTGACCTCAAATACAAGTAGCTCAAGTACGTAACCTGACGCTGGAAGTCCTAATCAACGACCTTCAAATAAGATCGTTATCTCGCTCCATATGCCCAGTACTTAATTTCTACACATGGCGTCGTGTTGTCAGTTGATGCTACGTTTAATAATCTTGTGATTTAGCTCTTCTGTAAGCTTTACATTGTCCCATGTGACTATTATATAACAGAGTTTGATAATGAAATTGAGTATTAATATGAAAGACTTGTGGTTATTTTAATATGGCGCAACATAGAAAGAAAGATCTTTTATCATTTAGATACAATATAGCAGGTCAGCAACTGGAAGCAGTTAATTCCATAAATTATCTGGGAGTACGCATTAGGAGTGAATTAAAATGGAATTACCATATAAAATTAATCGTCGGTAAAGCAGATGGCTGACTGAGATTCATTGGAAGAATCCTAAGGAAATGCAGTCCGAAAACAAAGGAAGTAGGTTATAGTACACTTGTTCGCCCACTGCTTGAGTACTGCTCACCGGTGTGGGATCCGTACCAGATAGGGTTGATAGAAGAGATAGAGAAGATCCAACGGAGAGCAGCGCGCTTCGTTGCAGGATCATTTAGTAATCGCGAAAGCGTTACGGAGATGATAGATAAACTCCAGTGGAAGACTCTGCAAGAGAGACGCTCAGTAGCTCGGTAGGGGCTTTTGTTGAAGCTTCGAGAACATACCTTCATCGAGGAGTCAAGCAATATATTGCTCCCTCCTACGTATATCTCGCGAAGAGACCATGAGGCTAAAATCAGAGAGATTAGAGCCCACACAGAGGCATACCGACAATCTTTCTTTCCACGAACAATACGAGACTGGAATAGAAGGGAGAACCGATAGAGGTACTCAAGGTACCCTCCGCCACACACCGTCAGGTTGCTTGCAGAGTATGGATGTAGATGTAGAACTGCACACGTAATTTTCAGTGAGAGTTTTGGTTCCTTATTTGCCTTTTCTGACAAAAACTTCTCGGCTTTGCGTCTAATCACACGTCTGTGATTATGGAGAATTTTCTCTTCAGTTATGGTATGTGCAAACAGTTAGCAGACCCGGACGACGATCCATCCGAGTGTTAGCCAAGCCCAACAGCGCTCAACTTCGGTTATGTGACGAGAACCGGTGTTTCCACTGCGGCAAAGTTAGTGTCACGCATATATATACAAAGTAAGACAAGACACAGTGGGTTCAAGTTTTTTCCGTTATTATACATGTACCGCATACATGATTTTAGAAGCAAACGGTGCCACTTGACATATTACCCAATTCTATAACTATTCTATAACTGCTAATATTTTTTCTGTCGCTCGTTGGCCGTTAACTTTAGAAATACATAACAATGAAAGCAAAAACTGTTAACTAAAATCTTACCGAAATGTCATTTCTGTTGTAAAATTATAAGAAATTATTTTAAAATATTTTCGCATACTACATTGCACAACGCAATTAAAGGGTCGTTATTTTTGAAACGCGGTAATTGTCTCCCATAGCAACGCAAAAATTCGAAATTTGCCTCAAAGGTGCCTACGAGCTGCTTCCGTAATGAGGGAAAACCATGGCGACCTGTGACGTCACCCTCTGCCTCGGCGACGCTTGAGACAGCGAGGTGTCGACATACAGCAGAGCTCAGAAATGTCAGCTGTAAGGTGGGTTAATAATGTCGCACTGTCACCAAATATCACCACAATCCCACCCAACGCCACCTTGCATTAGTCACACGATGGAAGGGTCGTCACACCCCCTCTTATCCACATTAGACCGCTTGTTTTGACGTCTTAGCGACTGAGGTCAGAATCAGGACAGCTGTCGTTGAAGCCGATTTTCTTATGGGTGACCGAGGAAAACATTTCAGACACTTCGTCGCTCGGAATCGACACGAAAAGCCACAAGGGGAGGCACAAAGGTAGTCAGTGAAACACCCCTTCCGTTGCGGCGTTCATTCCGATACATTTCTGGGTCTAAAAGCATTTTTCACAGTGTGGTGAACAACTGGACGAAATTCTTAACAGTGTTCGACACTGCTGACTACCTTCCATTCTCCCCCCAGACGATTCAAAACCTTTCTTAGCAAATCGTGGAGCCGCAACCCTACTGAACATAATCTGATCCCTTTGGAGTTGAAGCGCAGCCGTATTCATTTCTCCCCTCCTGTTTTGGTCCTCCTGTGGCGATATGTGTGTGAATAAATCAGCGTAGGGCGCCTGAAGGCAGGCAACCTCTTCGGCTTGGATTTCGCACGCAGTGGTAAGCACGCGCTAGGGCAGCAGCTGAGTGTCGCTGAGCTAAGAGTGTTCAACCAAGACGTGCGGGTGGCACCGAGGGCGTTGTCGAAATGGCCTTCCTACAAGGAGCCTTTACCGAGTAATTCACCACGCACGTATCAATGTGATTAATTTTTCTCACCCGCCTATTTAATTCTAACACAACAAAAAATAAGATTAAGCCTGTTTATCACCGTCGAAAAACGTATCTTAAAAACGTCAACCACTATTGTTTAGAAGAACAAAACCAACACAATTTACATAATCTCCACATTGTAGCATTTATATGGTGAACAATAATATTTATTTTATGTGATACAGAGAATGATATGAACTTTCTTTGAATTAGTTGCAATTCAGGCCTGCTTATTAAAATTTCAAAACTTGCTACGGTGCAATTTTGTTACGTAACTACTTACAGATGTTAACTGCGCACGCCAGCCGCGGTGGCCGAACGGTTCTAGGCGCTTCAGTCCGGAACCGCGCGACCGCTACGGTTGCAGGTTCGAATCCTGCCTCGGGCGTGGATGTGTGTGATGCCCTTAGGTTAGTTAGGTTTAAGTGGTTCTAAGTTCTAGTGGACTGATGACCTTAGAAGTTAAGTCCCATAGCGCTCAGAGCCATTTGAACCATTTGTTAATTTGCATAACATGCATTATTGGGCAATTGGAAATCCATGTTGGCTGCGCCAACCGTGGTCCGTGAATGTATGCTGTGGGATTCTGGAGGACAAAATTGTAGGCCCCTGTTTCATCGAAGGAAATCTTAATGGTAAGGAGTACAACACATTCCTGCAAGAAAAATTAGGAATGTTATTGGAAGAAATACCTTTAGGAACAAGTAACAGAATTTGAGAATCAACGCGATGGGTGTCGGGCACATTTTTCACTGATGGTTAAAAATAAGTTGCAGAGACAGTTCTCAAATAGTTGGATTGGACGCGGAGGAGATGTGTCGTGGCCGGCTCGATCGCCAGACTTGACGCCTGTGGGTTTTTTCTAGTGGGGATACGTAAAAGACATTGCTTATAAAGACGTTCCAACTACACCTGAAGATATGCGGGAGAGAATTGCCAGAGGAAGTGCTTCGGTAAGTGCCGAAGTGATGAGGAATACCACTCAATGCTTGGTAAGAGGATTGCTGCACGGCATTGATACCAATGGTCATCACTTCGAACACCTTCTGTAAATGGACGTTATGCCACCTTTGGGTCCCTTGTTGACCTTCAAAGACCTTACAGTTACAAATCATTGGATTCGTCTCGACAGCCGCTGTCAGGGAATAAGTACCAAACTATAGCATCTCATTTAAAAAAACAAAGGTGACCTCCAGAGCTCTGATGAGACCCCACCTAGCAACAAAAGACCATTGTCATATTATGGCCCCCGTTGTCCCATGCAGCTTTTGTCCCACAAACTTTTCAGCTCCTGTCATGCTCGCGACTTTAGGCGGGATCGGCAGCTACGAGTGAAAATGTGCTGGACCACGACCAGAACTGTGGCTCTACTGCTTACCAGGCACCTGCACTAACCGCTGCACCACCCTGACACAGTGTATATCGCAAATGCGCGGAATATTTCGGCACGTTCCCTGGCCGATTCACATACCGACGTTAACGCCAGCTATCAGCAGTCCTTGTCTATGTTCACGCTCGCTAATTTTAGATTCCCGCTGGAGGGCGAACGTAAATGTGCATCTGCACTAAACATTGTAGATTCATTGCTATGCAGGCGAATCAGTCGTACGAATGAGTGGTGTGGGTTGTTTCAGGTATCTGTGAAAGATGCAGCTGATATCGTTAGCTCCTTCGATTTGCTTTCCTTTCTCCCACTTCACCTTCAGTTTACGTAATACGTATCACAGTTGCGGATTTCGCGTGGTGTCTTTTCTTTTGGACATGTCTGAATGAAGAGACATCACCATTCATATAACTGATTCGCCTTGATGAGCAATAAATCCACAATCTTCATTGCGGTCGCACATTTACCTCCAGTGGGAATCTGAATTAGCGATCGTGAAGGACACGGACAGGGACTGCAGATGGGTGGCACCAGGAGGGAATGTGAGTTGGCCATGGAGCGTGACGAAGTGGTATAGACATCGTGTCCAGATGGTGCAGTGATTTAATCTAACTGCCTCTTAAGCAGGAAATCCCGGGTTCGAGTCCTGATCCGGCATACATTTTCACTCGTCACCGCTGATTCCATATAGAGTTCCGACGTATTTGATAGCGTTAGTTCCTTCTCCTTTCTTTCTCCTCCACCTCCAGTTTGCACAACAGGCAGGAAGTGTGAATGTTTGTCAGCTTCAGGGTTTGCTGTGGCGCGGACCTCCCGCGTGAGCTTCTTGCCCCGGCCCCGCCACTGTCGACCTCGCTGCCCATCCTCGAGTGATCCCGACCAGGCTATACATTACCTGTTGCAGGTGGCGGCTGGGCGGTGATGGGTGGTTCTGCCGCGAGCAACGGTGCAGCGGCAGCGGCAGCGGCAGACGTGGTGGCAGCCAGAGCCGCAGCGGCCGGCGGCGGCGGAGGCAGTGCCAGTGCCGGCCCCAGGGACACCGTGGCGGCGCCGGGGGTGGCCGCCCCTGCCGCCCCCGGCCCGGGGGCGGGCGCGAGCGCGGGGGCGGGCGCGGCCGCCGCAGTCTGGTCTTCCACCGCTACCGCCGTCTCCGTGAGTGTCTGCCGGCTATCTGCAGCTAGACAGTTGTTTATAAAATATGTATTTATTCCAGACTTCTATCTCCTCCTTCCCCCTCTCTGCCCACTTTTTACACCCACACTCTCTGTGGATATCCTCCTTCCCCTCCCTCTCTCTGTCGACTTCTTCCTCCCCTCCCCCTGTCCACTTCCTTCTCCTATTCTCTCTGTCCAGCTACTTCTCCTTCTCTCACATCTCTCTGTCCATCTTTTCCTTCTCGCTATCCTTTCCATATCCTCTCTCCAGGCTGTCATCCCCACTCCAATAGAAGACTGGTGGTTCTTACCTCCACAGCATTTCTTTGCAGATCGTAACTAATATGTGTACCAAATTTGGTTGAAATCGCTCCAAGGCTTTACGATGAGCTTTTCACCCGTTTTTTAACCACTTACTTACATTTCACATATGTTCCACATGTCTTTAACATATTTCACTCGTATTTAGACACATATTTCACCTGTATCTCCAGCGAATTTCGCCCTGCAATTTCATTTCTCACTCAGTTCAAAGTTTATGAGGCTGTATCTCACGGACTGCGTGTGTCGTACAATAAAACAATTTTTCACTTACATTCAGTGCTATACGTGGCTGCTGTCTGAGAAGTCCGTTGCGAATACAGTCAGTAGTAAAAAAGGAATAAATGCTTCATGCGGGCAGTTTTACTGCACGAACAGCCAAAACTTTCCTGCCTTCAAATGTCGGCGTGATAAAGCATCGTAAAGATTTGAAATTATGTGTAATGTCTGTTGCAAGTTCTAGCGCTTTGCCTCGAATACTGCATTAATCAAATATGGATATTCTCGCGTCTTGGGTTACACTAATCCACGGTATAAGCTATCGCCGTTCCAAATTTGTTCCAAAGCCGTCCATTCGTTTCAGCGTGAAGGAGTATCAAACATACTAAAACACGCACACATACACACTCACACACACACACACACACACACACACACACAAACTTTCGCATTCATACCATACATATGATTATTATTGTGTACTGCTGATGTACTACACACTTTTTGATTTACCTTACTTACGGTATTTCCTTAGGCCTAACACGGAAGGTCAAAATATCTCAATCTCTCCAGGTGAATGAAATGCATAATTAAGATAAACAAATATGGAAGGCATATTGTAATTAATGGTGCAAATTGACATGAGTGACAGTATAGGATAATAGATACTAAAACGTCGTAATAAAAATGAGTTAACAAGCGAGCTATTTGCAAAATAAATTCAGTTTGTGCTCACGGTCCATCACTGTCTTCAGCGTGAAATAACTTTTAAATAAGAAACATACCTAAGCCTTGGTAGTCTTTCCTACAGGACTCAATGTTTAGTCGATCCACCTGTCCGCTATCTTCAGGAGAGACGGTGCTGCTCCTAATTCCTTCTGAAAACTGACGCCAAAGCTGGAATCCGCCGCTCCGTACTGGCTGAGTCACGAGGTTTTCCCCCGTTTGCTGGAGGTTATTCGTGAGGTTACTTGGAACAAAAAATGTAAAAACAGTAATGTGATCAGATCCATAATTAAGAAGCTACAACAAAGTTCCGGATCATGCCACGGTGTATTGGGCGCTACACTTGTGTTCACTGGACACACGATCAGCCTTAGGTAGACAAATGCAGCGAGTGGTACGTTTGCATAATAACCACGTTGTTGATACTGCAGTCACTGTTTACTGTTATTGTCTCCTGTGTACAGTACACTTTGTGATGCCATACATCGCAGGAGTATGGAGAGGTGGTGTACATTTTGGGCTTCTGTGATGGCGATGCGAAAGATGCTGTTGCCGAATATCACCGTCGCTATCACAATCGTGGAATTCCAGGCACCAAAACATTTACTGGAACATTGCTAGAAGCTAGTACTCTTCCCACTATTCGTATTCACTCAGAAAAACCTCTTGGCGTTCAAGAAGAGGAAAACATAATGAGATTTTCACTCTGCAGCGGAGTGTGCGCTGATACGAAACTTCCTGGCAGATTAAAACTGTGTGCCGGACCGAGACTCGAAGTCGGGATCTTTGCCTTTCGCAGGCAAGTGCTCTACCAACTGAGCTACCCAAGCAAGACTCACACCCCGTCCTCACAGCTTTACTTGTGCCAGTATCTCGTCTCCTACCTTCCAAACTTTACAGAAGCTCAGATGGTAGATCACTTGCCCGCAAAAGGCAAAGGTCCCGAGTTCGAGTCTCGGCCCGGCACACAGTTTTAATCTGCCAGGAAATTTCAGAGGAAAACATTCTTAATTCAGCAGAGCGCAGTCCTCGTTCAAGTACAATGCGCCTAGATACCCGATTGAACGTTTCACAATCTAAGGTATGCAGGATTCTTCATGAGAATGGACTGTTTCCTTTTCATGTGCAGAAAGATCACCACATGATTGTGCCAACTGTTTACACTTTTGTAATTGGTTAAATAGAAATCGGCAGCTCTATCGCTTCATAATGTTCCACTCAGCGGCCGTGGACAGTGGAAATCGACTAGCCGACGTGATCCTCCTCTCATTGGCACGGAATTGTGTAAATACCAGGCTACGTAAGTCCCAAGACATCCTTGTCACAGCCGATTAATGCCGTTATCTCGGAAGGTGGAGGGACACGCTCTTTATGTTCGTTGTCCTTAAAAATTTTCTGTCTTAAAGGATCTGCTCGCAGTATAAGGAATAAACGCCCCAGGTCTATGCTCAACTTCACTCACCTTCAAGAATGGTCCATGTTCCACAACTCGACGAATCCCTTTCTCAGTCTGTCTGCTCTCCCTCGCTATGGCCCGAATCATTCCTCTTTGGCATTGACAATTCTCAATTTTCTCATGTCATTGTGGCAGGTTGTAAAGTGCTTTAGAAGAAAAAAATTAAAGAAATATATACAGGGTGTTACAAAACGGTATGACCAAACTTTCAGGAAACATTCCTCATACACAAATAAAGAAAAGATGTTATGTGGATATGTGTCCGGAAACGCTTAATTTCCATGTTAGAGCTCATTTTTGTTTGTTCTTCCACCTACGCTCAATGGAGCGCGTTATCATGATTTCATACGGGATACTCTACCTGTGCTGCTAGAGCATGTGCCTTCACAAGTACGGCACAACATGTGGTTCATGCACGATGGAGCTCCTGCGCACTTCAGTCGAAGTGTTCGTACAATTCTCAACAACAGATTCAGTCACCGATGGATTGGTAGAGGCGGACCAATTCCATGGCCTCCACGCTCTCCTGACCTCAACCCTCTTGACTTTCATTTATGGGGCCATTTGAAAGTTCTTGTCTACGCAACCCCGGTACCAAATGTAGAGAGTCTTCGTGCTCGTATTGTGGACGGCTGTGATACAATACGCCATTCTCCAGGGCTGCATCAGCGCATCAGGGATTCCATGCGACGGAGGGTGGATGCATGTATCCTCGCTAACGGAGGACATTTTGAACATTTCCTGTAACAAAGTGTTTGAAGTCACGCTGGTACTTTCTGTTACTGTGTGTTTCCATTCCATGATGAATGTGATTTGAAGAGAAGTAATAAAATGCGCTCTGACATGGAAAGTAAGCGTTTCCGGACACATGTCCACATAACATATTTTCTTTCTTTGTGTGTGAGGAATGTTTCCTGAAAGTTTGGCCGTACCTTTTTGATCTATTTTTTTTTTCTCTTTCAAATAGGGACTTCAGATTCCCGTCAGGTCATGATGATCTAGTCATCGACAAATATCGCTTCATGAGAACTGGTTTTGTGAAAAACAACTCTCTCTCTCTCTGACCTACCACGGAAACACCTTGCATAGGGAACACTTTGAAAGACTTCTTAGTTCTATATTGTGAATACTATAATTTTCAAATTTTCCAACATTAACAACAAAATCTGCCCATGACTTCTACGATTTAGGGTTGGAATTGTATTAGTGAACAGCTCTTCTTTCTTCTTTAGTTATGTAAATAATTCAGAGATGTTTTTCGTCATCACTGCCATCTTCAGCTTCTCGAGAATAAGAGGAAATATTCTGTTGATGATGACATGTAGCGTGGTGCCATTTTTTGTTTGTTTGACCTGTAAATTGATGAGTTAGAATCATACAAGAACGTGTTTGTTTCGGAATCAGTACTTTCGTAAATTGATGTATCAGTATCAAATGTAGAAAAGTTCTAGAGTAACTCAATTTTATCCTTTCTTCGAATTATAATGACCTGTCATGCAAAAACATGACTCAATAGACCTGACGGGACTTACAAGTGTGCGCATCTTTTCTACAAATTGCCAGTATTTTATGCTTCTAAACTTTATTTCACAGTGTGACCCGCATCCAACTATGCCCAACCGAATAGTGTTTACACTGGAAGTCCTGAAATTCAAACTGCTCTAGGGAGACAGGTCCATAAAACTTCTACGGTATGTTGACAGTGCATGAAACTGGGAGTAAACGGAGCGCAACAGCCCTGACAGGATCCTAAAGAAAGGGAATATTATATCCTTTTTTTAAGGGGTAATCAGAAGTCCCATTAGACCATAAAGGTTTAAGCACAGATGCCAAGTGAGCAAATTCCTCAGTTAGGCATCCTCCCCGAAAATAGCATATGACATGGGTACCCGAGTCCTAAGAATACGGTGGGTGGCAAATTTTTACGTGGGTATATCGGACGGTATGTGTCGGTTGCCAAAACGTCCAGTTTTTGGGGCAGTGTTTATATGGAGAAAACGGAAGTTAAGTCGGTAGTCTAACTGATAAACAGGAGCAGGGGCTTTTCTGTTAGAAGGTCAGGAGATCCTGTACTATTTGGCATCAAAAGACTATTTTATTTGGAGTGCATGACTCGAGTGTTTTAAAATAGTCTTTAAGCGCGATGCTTCGTTGCCGCCGGTGTTCTACTAAGGACAGTGCAACAAGCTCGGTGTTGGGCAGTGCATGCACCATGTGCGACATGGAGACCTATACAGGGTGTCTCAAACTTTTTGGGACAAATTGAAACAGTTGGTAGTGGGTCAAAAACCGATTATTTCATATAGGGTAATGCACTTTTATTATGGAAATACACAGTGTGCATCATACAACAACAGCATAATTCATAGTAACTGTTCAATGTGACGACTACCAGTCTCAGTGCATTCTTGGTAATGGTGCAAGAAGTTCTGCCACACTATGTCAAAGAACGCTAGTGTTTTTTACAGCAAGAAACAGGCAGCTTGGGCCTTAGCAAGCGGCTCTTTATCCGTTTCTATGGGGGTTTCATACATCAGCGTCTTCCTGTAACCCCAGAAGAAAAGTCCATAAGTGGGAGATTGCGCTGCCATGGGATACAACCCCTTAAATCCGACGGTGAGGGTATGTATTGTTCAGGTGGTCATGAACATTGACACTGAAGAGGGCTGGTGCACTGTAGTGTTGAAACCAGGTCCTTTTGTCGACTAGAAGCGTTAAGTCTCGAAGAACCGTTACAGCATATTTTGCAGGAACACCAGGTAATGTGGACTCATCAAATGAGGAGACAGCAAATAAGGTCCTGTTAGGTGATACTGGACAATGTTCACCCACACGTTGACAGAGAATCGTCTTGGTGACCACCAATGCGGGTGGCTTGGCACGCGTGGATGTTGAAAACGCCATCATGAGTGGATGAGATCTCATCTGTGAACAATAAAAACTGTACGAAGTTCACCACTGCAATGGAAAGTCCACTGACAGAAGTGAGCGTGGAGCTGAAACCTGTTGGTCCCAGTGCTTGCGTGCATTCTTTACGGTAAGAATGTAATACCTGTTCCACCAGTATTCTCCACATTACATCCTTCGACGTGTGCATTTCACGGGAAAGTTGATACTTGCTTATTTCGAGGTGGTTTGCCACACAATCTGACAGAATCTGCTGGAAGTCTGATGTTCAGACATCAGTGGGATCCTCGCCCGGCTTTTTTGTGCCGCGAAAGACTCCATCTATGGGGAGAAACTCCTTACAGTTAGTACGACGCCTGTCGATGAAGCATTCTCTGTACCTTCGTGCTGCTTTATACACACTGCATCCTGTCGCATCGTACGTTAAATGCATGTCAGCCAACTCTAACGTTCCATCTATGATTACATATCACGCACTGTGCATAGTAACACACATGACTACATGACTGTGGACACATAACAAGACGTCCGATGCAGTGGATAACTGGTACGAAGGATAGTGGTGTGTGTGTGT
This sequence comes from Schistocerca serialis cubense, assembly GCF_023864345.2. NCBI lineage: Eukaryota > Metazoa > Arthropoda > Insecta > Orthoptera > Acrididae > Schistocerca > Schistocerca serialis. Next base: position 465,244,099 of record NC_064646.1, on the reverse strand, counting down.
TTGTGTGAGTGTGTGTGTGGTGTGTGTGGTGTGTGTGTGTGGAGGGGGGGGGGAGCACTGGTTAATGTGCCGGTGCGATGTATACGATCATCATATGGCACAGGTGCTATGTCACATGACACACATGCTACAAGCTAAGTTGTGTACAGTAGGTCTGTTAAGTGATCAGGGGTGTACGCTGTTTATCACCTGCTGCATGTTCCAACGTACAACAGACGCCCGCGATCTTTGCGAGAGTGCAGCCGAATTGCATGCTCTGTTGCAATACACGCGTTGAGACTGGCAGTCATCGCTTCGAACAATTACTGTGAGCTGCATTGTTGTTATGCAGGGTATGCTGTGTATGTACCGGGTGATCAAAAAGTCGCTATAAATTTGAAAACTGAATAAATCACGGAATAATGTAGATAAAGAGGTGCAAATTGACACACATGCTTGGAATGACATGGGGTTTTATTAGAACCAAGAAAATACAAAAGTTCCAAAAATTGTTCGACAGATGGCGCTTCATCTGATCAGAATAGCAATAATTAGCATAACAAAGTAAGACAAAGCAAAGATGATGTTCTTTACAGGAAATGCTCAGTATGTCCACCATCATTCCTCAACAATAGCTGTAGTCGAGGAATAATGTTGTGAACAGCACTGTAAAGCATGTCCGGAGTTATGGTGAGGCATTGGCGTTGGATGTTGTCTTTCAGCATCCCTAGAGATGTCGGTCGATCACGATACACTTGCGAGTTCAGGTAACCCCAAAGCCAATAATCGCACGGACTGAGGTCTGGGGACCTGGGAGGCCAAGCATGATGAAAGTGGCGGCTGAGCACACGATCATCACCAAACGACGCGTGCAAGAGATCTTTCACGCGTCTAGCAATATGGGGTGGAGCGCCATCCTGCATAAACATCGTACGTTCCAGCAGGTATTTATCAGCCAGGCTGGGGTGATGCGATTCTGTAACATATCGGCGTACCTCTCACCCGTCACGGTAACAGTTAGAAAACTAGAATCACGCATTTCCTAGAAGAAAAAAGGCCCGATAACGGTATATGTGGTAAATCCAACCCATACCGTGACTTTCTCGTCGTACAATGGAGTTTCCACGACAGTTCTAGAATTTTCGGTAACCCAAATTCTGCAGTTGTGGGCGTTGACAGACTCTAGGAGCGTGAAATGAGCTTCGTAGGTCCACAAGACGTTATTTAACCAATCGTCATCTTCCGCCATTTTTTTGAAACGCCTATGCCGCAAATGCCCTCAGCTTCACTAATCGCCAGGGAACCATGATGCCGATGGATTTTGTACAGATAGCATCGGAGGGTAAGCCTAAGTGCCAACCAAACAGTAGTGTATGGAACGCCGGTGCGACGTGCGACTGCACGAGCGCTGACTTCCCCGTGCATAGACGAACCCGCTACAGTCTCCATTTCTTCCTGAACTCTCTCAGCAGCATTACGCCTTGTGCTCGGTCGGCTACTACGGGGTCTATCGTCTAAACAACCCGTGGCTTCGAACTTCGAAATCATTCTCGCCACAGCTGCATTTGTCAACGGACCTTTACCCGTTCGAATCCCCTTCCTGTGGCGATAGGATCGTAACGCTGAACTCCCACATTCCCCATTCTGATAATACAGCTTCACTAAAAGCGCCTTTTCAGGGAACGTCAACATGCTGCGACTGCTGGCGCATCTGATTCTCTCTCTCATTACAGCTCCTTTTATACACGATTGTAATGCGCAGTCACTGACGTTTTGCTGTCCAGCGCCATCTTTCGGGCATTTTGTGAACTTTGTTTCTTTTCGGTTCTAATAAAACCCCATGTCATTCCAAGCATGTGTGTCAATTTTTACCTCTCTATCTACATTATTCTGTGGTTTATTAAGTTTTCAAATTTATACTGACTTTCTGATCACCCGGTACATAACACAATAAATATGCCTGTCTGGCAGTTGGTTCCGTATCTCTATATAATCTGTTGTGGACCCATTACCAGCTGTTCCGATTTGACCCAAAAGGTTTGGTGCACCCTGTATAGGACAACGGTTTCCAGCCTCAGTATTAATTTTCAGCAGCAGCGTGTCTCCTGAGTTTGGCTGGTAGGAGGACCGCCTGAGTGTCGAGACGTGTCCTCCAGCAGACTCCCGGACAGCGCTAAGAGTGACCGGCTTGCCCGCAGTATCCGGCCGTGACGACGGCCGTGGCCGGCGACGCCCCCAACGCGACGCTGAGCGCCTTCCTGGACAACGAGACGGCGTCGGTGGCGGGCGGCGTCGGCGTGGGCGGCGTGGGCGACGCGGCCGCCGGCACCTTCTGCCTCGAGTGGGAGGCGGCGCAGCACAACCTCTTCCAGACGGCCAACCTCTTCTTCGCCGCCGCCTTCCTCGTACCGCGCTCCTTCAAGCAGAGCCTGCTCGTCCTCAGGTGGGTCCTCTGCTCCCCAGCGTGGTCGAAGAGACGCTCGTGCCCTGCCCACTAAGTCAATATCTACATCTGCATACGTACGGAGCGTGGCGGAGGGTATCCTGCACCATTACTTCTCATTTCCTTTGCTATCCCCCCACCCCCCAAGTAGAGCGATAGGAAAACTACAGTCTATATCTCTCCGTATAGCCCTAATCTCTAGTGTTTCATCATCGTGGTTCTTATGTGAAACGTATGTTGGCTCCAGTAGAATCGTTCTGCACTCAGCTTCAAATTCCGGTTGCCTAAATTTTATCAACAGTGTTCCTCGAAAAGAGTGTCGCTTCCGCGCCAGGGATTCACATTTGCGTTCCCGAAGCACCTCCGTAACACTTACGTGTTGTTCGAAGGTGCTGGTAGCAAAGCTAGCAGTCCAGCTCTCAATTCCTTCGATGTCTTCCTTTAATACGATCTGGTACGGATCCCAAAAACTCGATAATTCTCTCACCAGCGTCCTATATGCGGCCTCCTTTGCAGATGAACCACAATTTCCCAAAATTCTCGCAATAAACCGAAGTCGACCATTCGCCTTTCCCGCCACAATCTTCACATGCTCTTTCCATTCCATACCACTTTCCCACGCTACACGACTTGACTGTTTCAAGAAGGACATCACTGTTGGTGTACGGGCTTGTTTTTCCTAATCACCCGTGTCAACTTTCCTATTTTTGGAGCTAGCTGCCCTTCATGACTTCAGCTTGTATCCTCCTGCCGTCACTCAGCGAAGACATCTCCCCGTACACCACAGCGTCATCAGCAAACGCCCTCAGATTGCTGCCCACCCTATCTGCCACTTCATTTATGTAAAAGGAAAATAACAGCGACAGTATCACATTTTCCTGGTGCTCTCCTCGCGGTATCTTTGTCTCTAATGAACACTTGTCGTCAAGGAAAATAAGCTGGGTTCTGTTGCTAAGAAGTCTTCGAGCGACTCACATGTCTGCGAACCTTTTCCACGTGCTCGTATCTTCGTTAACAGTCTGCAGTGAAGCGCCCTGTCAAATGGTTTCCGGAAATAGGGAAATATGGACTCTGCCTGCTGCCCTTCATCCATAGTGAACAGGATATCGAGTGAGTAAAGGGCTGTCTGAGTTTCACACGAGCAATGCTTTCTAAAGCCGTGCTGATTCGTTGACATAAGCTTTTCTGTATCCAGCCTCCGCCCGACAAGCGACAGGGGCGCGTGTGTTCCCCTAATTTTATTTCTTCTGTAGAGACTTGGAGGTCGACGACTACCGTTTCATTCCTCTGTTTTGATCACTAAGCCATAATTGACACATAATCACACGTCTGATACCCGCCTGTCCTGGGATCTTACGCTCAAATTCTATCATGCTCCTGCCGAAAAGAAAGCGCCTCTCAAGATACGGTTTAATAAAATACAAAAATTAAAATAATACACTTCTGTGAAACACAGTTTGCTTCATTCATACACAATATACGCGTGAACAGATGGATTCAATGATCCTGCGTTCTAGAAATACGCACGACACTGCATCAGATCGTCGATTGTGAAAGAAAGTGCAATCATACGGAGTGTCTTAGAAGATACTGATTTGCTTTATCTACATTCAGCAACTAGATAACAGTACCTCGAAAAGGGTTTGTAAGATGGACTTCAATAATAGCAATACAAGACTAATGAAATGTGGTTGAATTAAATAATCCGATATTGAGGGAATTAGAACACGAAATTCAGACGCATTAGCAAGAAAAGCGTTTCTAAAAAAGATACATTTATCAACACCGAATATAAATTTAAATGCAATACTGCCTTTTGTGAAGTTATTTATGTGTAATGTAACATACTCATCATCATCATCATCGCCATCATTAACAGTTTGCAGCCCCAGGCTAGGTATGTTTGGAACACAAGCCTCATCATCTAGTCCCGTTTTCCCACCATCTTTCTGGTTCAGTCTGGTACAGCCCTCGTCTCTTTTCTCGAGACACTCCTCTGCACCTTTCAGCCGTCTGACCCTTGGTCTCCCTTTCGGCCGTTTCTTTGCATTTCCATTTCATGTATCTTCTTGGAAATCCTATTGTTTTCCATTCTTTTTAAGTGCGCATACTGTCTTAGCCTTCATATTTCTCTCCTGCTCTGCAAGCGTTCCTCTTTCACTTTTTCCCTTATCCTTTTGTTCCTCACCTTATCTCTCCTTGTTACCCCTGTCCCATTTTCATGTGGCTAGTTGGGAATACATAACATGAATCTGTGATAAGTGTATCTCGTGGCTTGCCAGTACCATCGCTTAATAGGTCCGCCGACTTGAATACGTTTGATTTTTGTTTTGTTTTTTTGTGGGGGGGGGGGGGGGGGGAATCGGGGTTTAAAAGCATTTATGTATTCCGGCCGGTCCATAGTGTTGATGAACTCTGGAAACGCATTGTGAATGGTTGTGAAACCATTTGGCAAACCCATGGGACTTTTCTAACGTGTGCAGCACCGATGCGGAGACGTTCTCAAGACTGCCTTCACACGAGAGGTAGTCAGTGGCGGAGCTATATTGTGTATATCGTCAAGTAGGATTTTGGAACATATACTGTGTTCGAACATTATGAATTATCTCGAAGAAAACGATTTATTGACACATAGCCAGCACGGATTCAGACAATATCGTTCTTGAAACTTCCTGGCAGATTAAAACTGTGTTCCGGACCGAGACTCGAACTCGGGACATTTGCCTTTCGCGGGCAAGTGCTCTACCAACTGAGCTACCCAAGCACGACTCACGCCCAGTCCTCACAGCTTTACTTCTGCCAGTACCTCGTCTCCTACCTTCCAAACTTTACAGAAGCTCTCCTGCGAACCTTGCAGAACTAGCACTCCTGAAAGAGTTCTGCAAGGTTCGCAGGAGAGCTTCTGTAAAGTTTGGAAGGTAGGAGACGAGGTACTGGCGAAAGTAAAGCTGTGAGGGCGGGGCGCGAGTCGTGCTTGGGTAGCTCAGTTGATGCCGGCACGGTAGCTCAGCGTGTTCAGTCAGAGGGTTAGCTCCCTCTGTAATAAAAAAACTGAGTTAATCGATCAACAACGAACTCAAACGGATGTCTTACGACGTCCGCCCCGAGCAGATGCAACGAACAATATCGAACAAAATGAGATTAAAAAAATTTAAAAAAAAAGTTGGTAGAGCACTTACCCGCGAAAGGCAAAGGTCCCGAGTTCGATTCTCGGTCCGGCACACAGTTTTAATCTGCCAGGAAGTTTCATATCAGCGCACACTCCGCTGCAGAGTGAAAATCTCATTCTGGAAATATCGTTCTTGTGAAACACAACCACCTCTTTTTAATTATGAAGTAATGAGTGGTGTTGACAGGGGATGTCAAATTGATTCCTTATTTTTAGATTTCCAGGAGGCTTTCGACACCGTTCCTAACAATCGTCTTCTAACAAAACTGCGTGCCTACGGAGTATCGCCTCAGTTGTGCGACTGGATTCATGATTTCCTGCCAGAAAGGTCACAGTTCGTAGTAACAGACGGAAAGTCATCGAGTAAAACAGAAGTAATATCCGGCGTTCCCCAAGGAAGTGTTATAGGCCCTCTATTGTTCCTAATCTATATTAACGACATAGGAGACAATTCGAGTAGCCCTCTTCGATTCTTTGCAGATGACGCCCTCATTTACTGTCTTGTAAAGTCATAAGATGACCAAAACGAATTGCAAAATGATTTACATAGGATAAATCTATGGTGCGAAAAGTGGCAACTGATCCTGAATAAAGAAAAGTGTGAAATTATTCACATGAGTGCTGTTGTGTACATAGTTCCGCGTAGTCAGCGCGTACACAACTTTCCCACTAGAGCGCGCCCCGCTAAGCACAACAGCGCAGGCGCAGCGCTCGTCCGTCTCCGCACTACGAGATGGCGCTGTCTTAGAAACGGACCAAATTCTGCTTCCGCCGATCCGCGTATTAATATGTAACGCAGCAAATGAGATTGCTGCTAACGTAGAACCTTTTCTCCTCGCGGATCACACTCGCGCAGTGATACCTGAATGCGCGAGGTATTATAACAAGTGTACAGAACTCCGATTAGTCAGTCTGCATTTGTCTGCATTAGTCTGTACCAGTCTGCATTTGTCTGTACCAGTCTATAGTCAAGTTTCAGTCTGCACCTAATAAGATTATCAAATTCCTGTACATAGCCATCAAGAGAAATGTATAGACACTTTGTCAAGTATCAGAGATATGTGAGAATAAGATTAACGTACCAACACCAAAGGAACTTCAGATTGTCAATTGTAAATAGCATCCAGAATCAAGTTACGTAAGGTTTATCCTTGTTACTATTTTAATAAATTTGTGTGAAATTTAATCAAGTTCTGTTTAAAGTTGGTCACCGTCAATCTGCTACTCTAAGCGTGCAAGTGGCAGTTCTATCGTCTGACCTAACGGCAGAAGATAAACACACCACGATAAGACCACGAGACGTATTGCTGACACTCGCCTACTTGGTTAGAGCGACAAGTCAAATAATCTGATGGTGTGTGTACCGAAGGTCTTACAGTACGCACACCACAAGTGCTAAAAGAAATCCGCTAAATTTTGATTGCGTGATAAGTCACACAAATCTTAAGGCTGTAAATTCAACTAAATACTTCGGGATTATAATTACAAATAACCTAAATTGAAACGACAGCATAGATGATGTTGTAGCTAGAGCAAAGCAAAGACTGCAATTCATTGGCAGAACACACAGAAGGTGCAACAGGTCTACTAAAGACTATGCTTGTCCGCCCTGTCCTGGAGTATTGATGTGCGGTGTGGGATCCGTATCAGGTGGGACTGACCGATGACATCGAAAACGTACAAAGAAGGGCAGATCGTTTTGTATTATCGCGAAATGGTGGGAGATAGTGCCACAGACACGATACGTGACTTGGAATGGCAATCGTAAAAACAAACGCGTTTTTCGTTGCGACGGCATCTTCTCATGAAATTTCAATCACCAGTTTTCTCCTCCGATTACGAAAACATTCTGTTGGCATCTACCTACATAGAGAGAAATGATCATCACGACAGAATGACAGAAATCGTGGCTCGCACAGAAAAATTTAAGTGCTTGTTTTTCTCGCGCGCCGTTCGAGAGTGGAACGGTAGAGAGACAGCTTGAAGGTGGTTCATTGAACCGTCTTCCATCCACTCTGTTGATAATAACAGAATAACCACGTAGATATAGATGAAGTCTATTTCTGCACTCTTTATTTTGGGGCGTTCTTTAATAAGGTGTTCGTGAACTCTATTGTGAAATCGTAGGTTTCTGGGCTTATGTTTACTAGGATTGCCGGCCGGGGTGGCCGAGCGGCTCTACGCGCTACAGTCTGGAACGGCGCGACCGCTACGGTCGGAGGTTCGAATCCTGCGTCAGCCATGGATGTGTGTGATGTCCTTAGGTTATTTACGTTTAAGTAGTTGTAAGTTCTAAGGGACTGATGACCTTAGAAGTTAAGTCCCATAGTGCTCAGAGCCATTTGAACCATTTTTTAGTAGGATTATTTGTTTGTTTCATGGTCTCCTAATTACCCATCCTATATAACTGTAAGCACAGGCTCTTGCGGTCATCTTGATAGTCTATAAAATTCTTCTGGGTATGTGACCGCATTTCAATGAGTAAAATTCTCCGCAGTTTCTGCCACTGTTGAAAATTGTGTTTTTACTAACTGCTGAATGAGAAATGTTAAATGTGGCTCTGGTAGGGTACTGGCGATGACGAGGAGGGAGGTATTAGATGTCTTTGTGGCCAGATAACGAAGGTGTCATCAACATTTCGAACTCAGCATTCTGGTTATAATGGTGCGGATTGGACTGCCGTTTATTCAAAATGCTTCCATGAAGACGTCTGCCGTAACAGGCGAGAGAGAGGAACCCATAGCTACAATGTCTGTCTGTTCACGGATGTTTCCCTAACGCAAGGCATCCGATGTCTGCGAATTAGTCTGCCACGGTTTAACGACCACCTATTTCAGGTGGAAAGGGGAATTCTATGAACAGACTGACGCTGTAGGTCTGCGCTCCGCCCTGTCGCCTGTTGCAGCAGACATCTTCCTGGAAGCATTTGAAGAAACAGCATTCCAATCAGCACTCCTACGCCCAGAATGCTGGCTCCGATATCTTGATGACGCCTGTACATGAGCACATGGAGAAGAACAGGTACAGAACTTCCACCAACACCCCAATCAGCAGCACAGCAAACTTCATTCACTACGGACATGGAAAAGAATAGCGCGCTGACTTTTCTCGACGTGGAAGTTTACCAAAAAGCGTGATCGTAAACTTGGTGACGAGGTGTATATAACGCGCGCCAGCACGGACAGGTAACTGCGTGCTTCCTCCCACCATCGTCCTACGCAGAAGAAATCCGTTCTTCACACTTTAACCGACAGGGCCCATAGGATTCGCGACGAAGAACATATGAAGGGTGAATTACAAAACCTCAGGTCCGTTCTTGGAGCTAATGATTATTGGATAAAACTATGGCAACAAAGGATGAAGGCAATGGGGAAGTGCAGAATGAAGCACAAAACATCGTCCTGCTACCATATGTCTGAGGGTCAAAATTCTCCACCGAGTAGATATCAAGCAGCAGCGGCAGCAGGAAAATGAAAGTTGTTCTTTTGGTCAACGAAAGAAGCAGCTGACGAACTACCCGCCGCAGCAGCTTACTAAACCGGTATTTAATGTAGCGCGACTGACCAGCACATCAGTACCTGATCATGAAAGATATATCTGAGTAAGACAACACACCATTTCAGCGCTGGCAGAACACCAGGATGAGTGCGACAAACAGACAGGATTTCGAGAAGTCCGAATGTTGACGAAACAGCCTCTTACCTTCAGTAGTAAGATCAGAAAGGTTGTGGAAACAGCCAAGCGACCCGCTAACGAGAACGTAAAGGGCGGTACAGAAACGTGGCGTCTTGGCTGCCATCGGTAACGGTTCTACGGAACGGCAGTTCATGAGAAGCAACGCGCAACACATCACACACACACACACACACACACACAGGGACGCACACAGTGTCGCGGGAGACAATAGCGGCCGCAGACCCACAGAGTACTGGCACGCCTCCCCCGGCACAAGCCAGCAACTAGTAAACAGCGCTACGTTACAACTGCCACCCGTTGTCCATTCGCCTGTTTCCACTAATGGCAACCAAATAAGCAAACACCAGTCGATAACTCCATTTCCACCAATGATAAGCAGTAATGCAAACACCAATAAAGAATGTCTAAAACCGTTCTGTCTCATTCTCCATACCCTGTCGAAGCTCGATAACACTGTCTTCTGGCAGTGTATGTGGACCACAGCTTTTCTCATTGAGCATTTAGCAAAAACACCCTGAGGAAGGCCGTTTGCGGCAGTGGCCGAAGCGTCGGAGAATTTCACTCATTGACAATGCGGTCACGTACCCACATTTTACTGAACATATACAAGGTGGTCCATTGATCGTGACCGGGCCAAATATCTCACGAAATAAGCGTCAAACGAAAAAACTACAAACAACGAAACTTGTCTAGCTTGAAGGGGGAAACCAGATGGCGCTATGGTTGGCCCGCTACATGGCGCTGCCACAGGTCAAACGGATACCAACTTCGTTTTTTTTAAATAGGAACCCCCATTTTTTTATTACATATTCGTGTAGTATGTAAAGAAATAAGGATGTTTTAGTTGGACCACTTTTTACGCTTTATGACGGATGGCGTTGCAATAGTCACAAATATATGGCTCACAATTTTAGACGAACAGTTAGTAACAGGTAGGTTTTTTAAATTAAAATACAGAACGTAAGTACGTTTGAAAATTTTATTTCGGTTGTTCCAATGTGATACATGTACCTTTGTCAGCTTATCAATTCTGAGAACGCATGCTGTTACAGCGGGATTGCCCGTAAATGCCACATTAATGCAATAAATGCTCAAAATGGTGTCCGTCAACCTCAATGCATTTGGCAATACGTGTAACGACATTCCTCTCAAAAGCGAGCATTTCGCCTTCCATAATGTTCGCACATGCATTGCTAATGCGCTGACGCATGTTTTCAGGCGTTGTCGGTGGATCACGATAGCAAATATCCTTCAACTTTCCCCACAGGAAGAAATCCGGGGACGTAAGATCCGTTGAACATGCGGGCCATGGTATGGTGCTTCGACGACCAATCCACCTGTCATGAAATACGATGTCAATGCCGCTTCAACCGCACGCGAGCTATGTGCCGGACATCCATCATGTTGGAAGTACATCGCCATTCTGTCATGCAGTGAAACATCTTGTAGGAACATCGGTAGAACATTACGTAGGAAATCAGCATACATTGCACCATTTAGATTGCCACCGATAAAATGGGGGCCTATTATCCTTCCTCACATAATGCCGCTCCATACATTAACCCGCCAAGGTCGCTGATGTTCCACTTGTCGCAGCCATCGTGGATTTTCCGTTCCGCAATAGTGCATATTATACTGGTTTACGTTGCCGCTGTTGGTGAATAACTCTTCGTCGCTAAATAGAACGCGTGCAAAAAATCTGTCATCGTCTCCTAATTTCTCTTGTGCCCAATGGCAGAACTGTACACGACGATCAAAGTCGTCGTCATGCAATTCCTGGTGCATAGAAATATGGTACGGGTGCAATCGATGTTGATGTAGCATTCTCAACACCGACGTTTTTGAGATGCCCGGTTCTCGCGCAATTTCTCTGCTACTGATGTGCGGGTTAGCCGCGGCAGTAGCTAGAACACGTACTTTGGCATAATCATTTGTTGCAAGTCGTGGCTGACGTTCCACATGTGGCTGAACACTTCCTGTTTCCTTAAATAACGTAATTATCCGGCGAACGGTCCGAACACTTGGATGATGTCGTCCAGGATACCGAGCAGCATACATAGCACACGCCTATTGGGCATTTTGATCACAATAGCCATACATCAACACGATATCGACCTTTTCCGCAATTGGTAAACTGTTCATTTTGGGTAATGTATCACGAAGCAAATACCATCGGCCCTGGTGGAATGTTACGTGATACCACGTACTTATACGTTTGTGACTATTACCGCGCTATCTAACACAAAGCGAAAAAAGTGGTCGAACTAAAACATTCATATTTCTTTACGTACTACACGAATATGTAGTAACAAATGGGAGTTACCATTTTTTGTGTACACAGTTGCGTGTAGTCAGCGCTTACACAACTTTCTCACTAGAGCGCGCCCCCGTAAGCACAACAGCGCAAGCGCAGCACTCGTCCGTCTCCGCACTACGAGATGGCGCTGCCTAAGAGACGGACCAAATTCTGCTTCCGCCGATACGCGTGTTAATATGTAATGCAGCCAATGAGATTGCAACTAACGTAGAACCTTTTCTCCTCGCAGATCACACTCGCGCAGTGATACATGAATGCACAAGGTATTATAACGAGTGTACATTCCTCCGATTAGTCAGTCTGCATTAGTCTGTACCAGTCTGCATTTGTCTGCACCAGTCTTTACCAGTCTATATTAGTCTGTACCGGTCTATAGTCAAGTTTCAGTCTGCGCCTAGTAAGATTACTATATTCCTGTACATATCCATGAAGATAAATGAATAGACACTTTGTCAAGTATCAGAGATATGTGAGAATAAGATTAACGTACCAAGACCAAAGGAACTCCAGATTGTCAATTGTAAATAGCATCCAGAATCAAGTCAATTAGTTTTATGCTTGTCATTATTTTTATAAATGTGTGTGAAAATTAATCAAGTTCTGTTTAAAGTTGGTCACCATCAATCTGCTATTCTAAGCGTGCAAGTGGCATTTCTATCATCTGACCTAACGGCAGAAGATAAACACGCCACGATAAGACCACAAGACATATTGCTGACACTCGCCTACTTCGTTAGAGCGACAAGTGAAATAATCTGAAGTGTGTGTACCGAAGGTCTTTCAGTACGCACACCACACCATTAAAAAAAAAACAGAAAAAAACGCAGTTGATATCCGTTTGACCTATGGCAGCGCCATCTAGCGGGCCAACCATAGCGCCATCTGGTTTTCACCTTCAGGCTAGACGAGTTTCGTTCTTTGTAGTTTTTTCGTTTGATGCTTATTTCGTGACTATTTGGTCCAGTCACTATGAATGGACCACGCTGTATAATTATTTAACTGATGTCTCCGTAGGAAAAGAACTAAATGAGTTTGCTGATACCACTTCGCGATGTCAAACGAAGAGACCGATACCCAACTCGAGTCGCCGTTGTGTGCAGGGGCCTGCTGTGCGTGGGCTTCCTGCTGTCGGCGCTGTGGGCGGGCATCCACGTGTGCTCGCCGGACGTGTTCGCGTGGAACGCCGGCCTGGTGCTGCTGAACGCGGCGCACTCTGCGCTGCTGGGCGCGCGCTTCCTGCCGCCGCCGCTGTCGCCCGAGCTGGCCGACGTGTACACGCGGCTGTTCCGGCCGCTGCGCGTCTCGAGGAAGCACTTCAAGGAGCTGGCGCGCTGCGCCCGCCTGCTGCGCTGCGCCGCCGGAGACACGTACGCCGCCGAGGGCGCCACGCCCGCCGACGAGCGCCTCTCCGTGCTGCTCAAGGGCAGGTCAGTCCGGAAACTGGCCGACGCGTGCCAACCTCTCCGCACCGGTACGTCAGTAGAGTAGTTGCGAGCCAGTCGCGAGAAACTCTCCAGCCGTGGCAGGCCAGTCCAGCTGCTGAGCTCTCTGTCCAAGGTACGTCACTTCTGTAGTTGTGGGCCAGCTGAAGAAGTGTTGCACGACGTGTGTGAAGCGCTTCAGCCAAGGCAGGTCAGTATGTCTGTGAAACTCTCCAGTTGTCATAGCAACATCTGGTTCCTAAGCGCCATGTGTGGACCTCTCCAGCTGGGGTAGGTCACTACAACTGGAGTACCCTCCACCCAGCGTAATTCAGTTTTCCGATGAAATGAAACTACATGCTCCGAGAGACCTTTTCAAGTCTCGAAAATTAGTACCGAGGCTAGGACCTGAACTTGGGTCTCCTGCGCACTAACCCTGACACACACAGTGGTTCCTACAAGCCACACCACACGTTGGGAAACGGGGCCAAATTTCTAGTAGTTTACTGTCGAGTTGCGATTTTCACAAATGTTTTATTCGTATCCTACAGAAACTAGCAGTACGGCAATAAACAGCCTTTTAAACACACCGCTAACGGTAATCAAGTAATTTATAGCAATTATTGTTGTTGTTGTTGTGGTCTTCAGTCCAGAGACTGGTTTGATGCAGCTCTCCATGCTACTCTATCCTCTGCAAGCTTCTTCATCTCCCAGTACCTACTGCAACCTACATCCTTCTGAATCTGCTTAGTGTATTCATCTCTTGGTCTCCCTCTACGACTTTTACCCTCCACGCTGCCCTCCAATGCTAAATTTGTGATCCCTTGATGCCTCAGGATATGTCCTACCAACCGATCCCTTGTTCTAGTCAAGTTGTGCCACAAACTTCTCATCTCCCCAATCCTATTCAATACCACCTCATTACTTACGTGATCTACCCACTTAATCTTCAACATTCTTCTGTAGCACCACATTTCGAAAGCTTCTATTCTCTTCTTGTCCAATCTATTTATTCTCCATGCTTCACTTCCAAACATGGCTACACTCCATACAAATACTTTCAGAAACGACTACCTGACACTTAAATCTATACTCGATGTTAACAAATTCCTCTTCTTCAGAAACGCTTTTCTTGCGATTGCCAGCCTACATTTTATATCCTCTCTATTTCGACCATCATCAGTTATTTTGCTCCCCAAATAGCAAAACTCCTTTACTACTTTAAGTGTCTCATTTCCTAATCTAATTCCCTCAGCATCACCCGACTTAATTCGACTACATTCCATGTCCTTGTTTTGCTTTTCTTGATGTTCATCTTATATCCTCCTTTCAAGACACTGTCCATTCCGGTCAACTGCTCTTCCAAGTCCTTTGCTGTCTCTGACAGAATTACAATTTCATCGGCGAACCTCAAAGTTTTTATTTCTTCTCCATGGACTTTAATACCTACTCCGGATTTTTCTTTTGTTTCCTTTACTGCTTGCTCAATATACAGATTGAATAACATCGAAGACAGGCTACAACCCTGTCTCACTCCCTTCCAAACCGCTGCTTCCCTTTCGTGCCCCTCGACTCTTATAACTGCCATCTGGTTCCTGTACAAATTGTAAATAGCTTTTCGCTCCCTGTATTTTACCCCTGCCACCTTTAGAATTTGAAAGAGAGTATTCCAGTCAACATTGTCAAAAGCTTTCTCTAAGTCTACAAATGCTAGAAATGAAGGTTTGCCTTTCCTTAATCTACTTTCTAAAATAAGTCGTAGGGTCAGTATTGCCTCACGTGTTCCAACATTTCTGCGGAATCCAAACTGATCTTCGCCGAGGTCCGCTTCTACCAGTTTTTCCATTCGTCTGTAAAGAATTCGCGTTAGTATTTTGCAGCTGTGGCTTCTTAAACTGATTGTTCGGCAATTTTCACATCTGTCAACACCTGCTTTCTTTGGGATTGGAATTATTATATTCTTCTTGAAGTCTGAGGGTATTTCGCCTGTCTCATACATCTTGCGCACCAGATGGTAGAGTTTTGTCAGGACTGGCTCTCCCAAGGCCGTCAGTAGTTCCAATGGAATGTTGTCTACTCCCGGGGCCTTGTTTCGACACAGGTCTTTCAGTGCTCTGTCAAACTCTTCACGCAGTATCGTATCTCCCATTTCATCTTTGTCTACATCCTCTTCCATTTCCATAATATTGTCCTCAAGTACATCGCCCTTGTATAGACCCTCTGTATACTCCTTCCACTTTCCTGCTTTCCCTTCTTTGCTTACAACTGGGTTTCCATCAGAGCTCTTGATATTCATACAAGTGGTTCTCTTTTCTCCAAAGGTCTCTTTAATTTATAGCAATACAACAATTTAAAAAAAAAGTTTAAAAAACACTGAAGCCAGCAGTACGGCAATAAACAACCTTTTAAAACACGCCTCTAACGGCAATCAAGTAATTTATAGCAATACAACAGTTTAAATTTTTTTTTTTAAATACAGAAGCTAGCAGTACGGCAATAAACTACCTTTTAAAACACGCCGCTAACGCAAATCAAAGTAATTTATAGCAATACAAGAATTTAAAAAAATTTAAAGGACATTAGTAAACAGGCTACTGAAGTAAATACAGAACTTTGTTAATATAGTACGATGAGGTAGTGAAGCTACCAACACCGCCATTAAAAATAATTAAACAGGTCTCAGCAAATACACGATTAATGGCAATAAAAGGAATTTACAAACTTGGAGGAATTTTTTAAAAAAATTTAAACAAAAGTGTCCCGGTATATCATTAGAACATAACAGATACGACGGACCAGTGTAAGGCGGCCACAAATCACCCACTCAGGGATGCTCAGGCTAGACAGAATACTGACCAATTTAAATAGGCCCGTAAACACAACTGTCACTCTCAGGTTGGTCACTGTACCGGCTTTTAGCCAGCGAAAACTTGTTATAAGATGGCTTAACTTGCTGACAGAATTAGAGCTAACCTCGTGCAAGGAAACATTACACCACACAGTCCTGAATGAGCGACCACATGATCAACCAACAAGAAGCATGAATTTACTCATAACACACGACAGAATAGCGAAACAATTAAACTGGCAAAGCTACACCTCCCATCGGGCAGTAACGAGAGGAGGAGGAGGAGGAAAGATCACTTTCTTCAATTACATTGGTGCTGGGGACAGGAAACCCGAACGACGGAGGCCACAAGGCAGAAGAGACACTGGTTACGCAAACTTACTACTTAATGATTAAACCTTCCACGAACTTAACTTGCAATTATGCTCGAACAGGCAGTACACGACCTCCGATGGCAAGGATCCCCACATCCGACCGCGCACGCGTCGCCAGTGTACCCAACACGCGACGGTCACGCGACAACACGCTCTGTCACCGGAGCTCACGTCTTCTCTGCAACGTTGACGGGTAGTGACCACTCCTTCATGTTAGGTGTCTCCTTTTTTAAACTCCAGTGTTGAAACGGAGGATTTAAAGACGCTTGTTAACGTCCCACCAAGGTGAAATGAACAGCAACTACTCGTGGGGCGATTCTGTATACAACCAACCTGCGGGAAGCTCTTCCGTCAACTCGACCCGCTCGTTACACACAACCGACATACATCACGTGGCGACTCGGTACAACCGACCACGCCTGCTTCGCGCTCGAGAGCCACACTGCCCTCCCGTATCCACCACACTCACTCTGCGCGCAGCGTCCCTACTTCCGCGCCACCACACGAGGTTACAACCGGTCAAAGATCTCACTTCCTCCATAGCAGTTTCCCAGAAGTAAAAATGCAGATATCGGTAGCAGAGGGAAAAGGCAGCCACTTAATGACAGACAACATATCAAACAAACATGTCAGGGGAAGAAAAGGAAAACCAATGCAATCTAAACACAAGGTGTAGCACGAGTCGATACACGGCTCAAACCCGTAGCGCCCCCTCGCACAGTGGCTTTGTACAACTGCACGGACTGACCTATTAGTACCCTAGTGTAATCTTTGGATGTAGTGGTTGGTACATCTGCCTAGTGAACGCAAGACACAGGTTCGAATGCTGGCCTTAGTACTAATTTTTATTCGTCGCTTCTGTCTGCATATACTGTAGGTGCCAGAATACGTAAATGAAAACACCTGTCGCGCTGCAGATGTTCCTCGACACTGAAGGGTTTGAAGAAAGGCGTGCGTCCGATGACCGCTGTCGGTCTGGAGAAAATGATTCGGAAATTCGAAAAGACTGGTTCTTTTGGCGTGCAACCTGGTAGAGGGAGGAAACGAATTGATTCGATGTCAGTGGAAGCAGTGGCCACAGCAATGCAGGAGGAGACGAGTGGTGGTGTGCAAACGTGTAGTGCACGGAAAGTCGCCCGAACATTGAACATACCCGTGAGCACGGTTATTAAAATCCTACCAAACATCCTTCTTTGATATCCATTCAAAATTACCCATGTGCACCAGTTGCTTCATGTTGACCTGCCAGCAAGAGAGACCTTTGCTTTAGAATTTCTTGCTCGCATGGAAGTGGACGATGATTGCCCCTGGACTTTGTGGACAGATGCCCACTTCCATCTAACAGGATATGTCAGTACACAGAATTGTCGAATACGGGCAACGGAAAATCCACACGCAAATCAACCAGTACCACTTCATCGTGAAAAGGTGCGGCTTTACGGCATCATTTACCATAGGGCCATATTTTTTCGGAGAAACAGGGGTGCTTCCTGTCGTGTCACCTATACCGTCACTGGTAAGCGCTACGAGTTTTCTTTTTGCCTAACGACGTCATTCTAGCTCTCCAACAGCGCGGATGGGATAATTTTTATGCAAGATGGCGCACCTCCGCACACTGCAAATCCAGTTAACCACCTGCTGAAGCGCCATTTCGGAAATACTAGAATTATCAGCCGCCATTTCCCTACAGCCTGGCCGTCCCGGTCACCTGATCTTAATCCGTGTGACTTCTGGCTGTGGGGCTATCTCCAGTGTTCCGATAGCAAACTTAGCTGCATTGAAGGCGCCCATTGTGCAACACATTCTGAACGTGATCCCGGAAACACTTCGATCAGTTGAGGAATATGCTGCTTCTCGATTTGAACTTGTTTCAGAAAACGGTGAACAGCATATTGAACATGTTTTGCGCCAGTCACACAGAAATTAATAATCTGATTTGATTTTTATTGATACTTTTTTAGCGGTTTTTGGCCTGAGGACAATTAAAAACCGATTTTTGCCACCCGATGTGATACGGCGTTGCCGTGGTGGATGGGTTTACGTAACTAACAGTATCACATTTGTACACCCATGCACTCTGTGTAGTACAGTTTGTTTAATGTCAAACGTACACCTTAGGCATTGTTGTATGATTCATTTGTCATTTGTAGTCGATCACTATTAAATGTTGGTGCTTACCGTGCCATCTATTGCCATGTAACTATTTACTTTTCTTCTGCCATACGTTTCCTCTTCTGCGATGATATTTCGTTGCAATTTGACTTCCTTCTGACCAATGGTGTTATTTCTACAGCGGTTTTGAAGTTTAATTATAATGACCCTGTACATTGTAGACGTTTGAGACTTGAAAAGGTCTCTAGAACCATATAGTTTCACTCGATTAAAGCACCTATGCCTATGTATCTGGCAAAATCCTATTCGAATACAGCTGGAGAGCCTCTGCAATCCCGGTTGAATTACGAGGAATCTCAAGTGGGCTGATGGGTGAATGGGAATTTGGATTGTGGGGGGGGGGGGGGGGGAGTGCTAGGATAGCCCGTGCAGTTGTGCAGAGGCAATTTTTGGCTGGTTGCTACAGTGGTTAGCACGTCTGTCTACTGAGCACATGACCTTAGTTTGAAGCCGACCTGTTACAAATTTCATTTGTCACTTCATTCTCTGTATACACAGTTTTGTGATGTTTTCGAAGCTCCCTAGCCACGACAGGTTAGTCCAGTATATTAAGACCAGCCATATAACTTTCCAGCCTCCTCCTGTGCTATGTGTGAAAGGTCTCCAGTTCTGAGCACTTCCTCCCAGTCATTGTTCGCCTAGCGACTATCTCATCAGTGAAGACACGCTATTCCAGTTGCTGCATTATGTATGCAGAGCTCTCCAGGCACCACAGATCGGGCCAGTCACTCCCTTAGAACATATATCTGTCCTACCTGGAAAGGGTCAGTTCAGCCAATGTGGGTTCGATGCAAAACTCTCCACTTGGAGCTAGTCAGTCTACTTCAGTCTAGATGCTATGGACCTGGGGAAAAGCTTTCCAGCCAGAGAAACTCATCCCAGTTGTTGCAGGTAAGACACGAAATTCTCCTCTTGCAATAGGACAGTCCAGTCACTGAGGATCTGGCATGAAGTTCTGCAGCCTACGGAGATCAGACATGTCGCTGTTGACGAAGCGCAAATTGCTCCAGCCTGGGCAGGTTACTCCTGTTGCTATGTTCATGGTGCAGAACTGTCAAGTGAGAGAAAATCAGTTCAATTGCTTTGTAAGATACGAATATTTCCAGCCATGGCAGGCCAGTCCAGTCACCATCAGTCAGTCCATTGAGGCAGGTCAGTCCATTTGCTATTAGTTAGTTTTGAAGGTCGCCAGCTTGGTCAGGTTGGCTCTGCCACTGTTTTCCGGCCGGCCGGTGTGGCCGAGCGGTTCTAGGCGCTTCAGTCTGGAGCCACGCCACCGCTACGGTTGCAGGGTCGAATCCTGCCTCGGGCATGGATGTGTGTGATGTCCTTAGGTTAGTTAGGTTTAAGTAGTTCTAAGTTCTAGGGGACTGATGACCTCAGATGTTAAGCCCCATAGTTCTCAGAGCCATTTGAACCACTGTTTTCCAAATGCATATCTCCCAGCTGTTGTAAATTTGTAAAGTTGTTATGGAATCACTAAAACTAGCCTGGACAAGTGAGTCCAGTAACAGCAAGATCATGCAGAAAGCTCCCCAGCGAAGGAAGGTCTCTCAGATAGCTTAGAAATGACAGTCCAGTCGCTGCAGTTCAGGCGATAAAGCCACCAACTAAACTGATCAATCTATTAACTATACTCACGCTTATAAATTAAGGATAATGCTGATACATGGTGAAAAAACGCTCTGTTGGGTGGTTTGCGGGTTTAAATCACCTGAGGGTATGACCATGCGGTGCATTTATCCTGCGGTCGTCGCACGGTGGCGCTGGCAGCAGTCCACATATGAAGAGGTGTGATGGTGCATGTCAGAGCACAGTACAGCGAGTAAGTGTGCAGACGTTTTCAGACGTGCTAATGGTGACTGTGTGTTGAAAATGACCCAAAGAACACATATTGATGACGTTATGAGGGGTAGAATACTAGTGCGACTGGAGGCTGGTCAAACACAGCAGGTCGTAGCACGGGCCCTAAGTGTGCCACAAAGTGTGATCTCAGGATCATGGCGATGATTCCAAAAGACAGGAAACGTGTCCAGGTGCTACAGTATGTGAAGTCCACAGTGTACAACACCACTAGAATACCGATATCTCACCATCAGTGCCCGCAGACGGCCACAGAGTACTGCAGGCAGCCTTACTAGGGACATTACTGCAGCATCTGGAACAGTTGTCTCCAGACGACTGAACAGATATGGATTATTCGCCCGGAGACCTGCAAGGTGCATTCCACTGAACCCTGGTCGCAGGAGAGCCCATAATGCCTGGAGTCAAGAACACAGTACATGGTCATTGGAACAGTGATCTCAGGTTATGTTCATGGACGAGTCCAGGTATAATCTGAACAGTGATTCTCACTGGGTTTTCATCTGGCATGAACTAGGAACCAGATATGAACCCCTTAATGTCCTTGAAACGGACCTGTATGGAGGTTGTGGTTTGATAGTGTGGGGTGGGATTATGATTGGAGCACGTACACCCCTGTATGTCTTTGACAGAGGAACTGTAACAGGTCAGGTGTATCAAGACACCATTTTGCACCAGTATGTCCTACTTTTCAGGGGTGCAGTGGGTCCCGCCTTCCTCCTGTGGAAGGTAAAACACGGCCCCACCGAGCTGCCATCGTGGAGGAGTATCTCGAATCAGAAGATATCAGGCAAATGGAGTGACCTGCCTGCTCTCCAGACCTAAACCCCATCGAGCATGTCTGGGATGCTCTCGGTCGACGTATGCTGCACGTCTTCAAACCCTTACGATGCTTCAGGAGCTCAGTACACCCCTGTATGTCTTTGACAGAGGAACTGTAACAGGTCAGGTGTATCGGGACACCATTTTGCACCAGTATGTCCGACTTTTCAGGGGTGCAGTGGGTCCCGCCTTCCTCCTGTGGAAGGTAACACACGGCCCCACCGAGCTGCCATCGTGGAGGAGTATCTCGAATCAGAAGATATCAGGCAAATGGAGTTACCTGCCTGCTCTCCAGACCTAAACCCCGTCGAGCATGTCTGGGATGCTCTCGGTCGACGTATGCTGCACGTCTTCAAACCCTTACGATGCTTCAGGAGCTCCGACAGGCACAGGTGCAAGAATGGGAGGGTATACCCCAGCAGCTGCTCTACCACCTGATCCAGAGTATGTCAACCTGTTGTATGGCCTGTGTACATGTGCATGGTGATAATATCCCATATTGATGTCAGGGTACATGCGCAGCAAACAGTGGCATCTTGTAGCACGTGTGTTTTAGGACGGTTTTCTCAACTTATCTCCAATACCGCGGACTTACAGATCTGTGTCATGTGTGTGGTATTAGTGACAGTTTTGTGTAGTGCCACGTTGTGTGCCACCACATTCTGCAATTATCCTTAATTTATGGGCATGAGTGTATAAGCCCATAGTGAAATCTCCAGCAACAGCAGATCTGTGCAGCCATTTCAGGTCAAGAGTGAAGCTCTCCAGCTGTCACGCATCAGGCTGGTCACTGCAGACCAGATAAAGAACTGTCCAGCCAGGGCAAATCTATCGACTATTTTCACTACCTTTTCCTTTTGTATTACAACTTTTAGAACTGACAAAATATGTGCTTTTTATATTTCTGTATGTATCGTGTGTTTGTGTGTGTGCATTTGTGAGTGAGTGTGTTATATGTGTGTGTGTGTGTGTGTGTGTGTGTGTGTGTGTGTGTGTGTGTGTGTGTGTGTGTTTGTGTTTGTGTTGTGTGCACATGTGTCTACGTGAGTGCATGTGTTGTATTTTAAGGTGCTTTTATATTTTACACGTAACTGATGCTGTATCATTCTACAACTTTTGCAAAAGCTTGTCTAATACAATCTTAGAACAAGCGCTACAGGTCTTGCTGTCATGCACCCGAACAACACACCGTCATCATCAACAGTATGGTCGTGTTCAGAGACAAAACTGTCGTGGCACCAGCAGTAGGTGCGGACGTGTGCGTGCTGTGTTGTGACGGCGGCTTCCCTCGTGCCGGCAGGATGCGGGTGAGCTGCGACGACGCCCACCTGCACTACATCACGCCCCACCAGTTCATCGACTCTCCAGAGTGGGAGGCCAACCACAGCAGCAGCGACGACCTCTTCCAGGTGAGCGCCGAAGCCGCTAACTGCCGCAGCGTGTAATCCTGCCAAACGTTCATTTACTGCATTTGCTAAGATTCGTGCGGTTAATATTTTAAGTCTTGCCAGTCCGTGAGATGTTGAACTGTATAGACCAACAAGAGTATTTGTTTTGGAATTTTTACTAACTTTCTCATTAACAAAAATTTATCAAGATTCAGTATCAGTGTTTCAGGTCCAGTTTCAGTGAGATTATGTCGTAAAGATGATCTTGTTTTATAATCACCTGTACCTGTTGTTATGATATGTTGTGCATTTGTTTGACACCTCATCTCGCCTTTGATTCCCCTACGGATTGCAACTCAATGCTTTCCTCTCCTACGACGTTTGAAAAGAAGGACTTTACATTTCAGATAGCCCTATTGAACCCAGATGCCCAGATCGATGAGTGTTGAGGTCAGATTAAGCTCTCCAAATCGTCAAGCCGAATAGTTCGGTAGAACAGGTCGGAGAACTAGTAATGAAGTTACTGAAATTCCAGCCGTGGGTCTATCATGTTTAAAACATTTTCCTCCTGTTGGCTCGTATCTCCCAGTGAATTGTGATGTTTGTGACGTACAAAGGGTAGTTCAGTAGGTAATGCAACACATTTTTTTCTGAAAGCAGACTGATTTTATTCAGCATTCCAATATGCCATATTGTTGCCCACTCCATTGGCTACAAACCCCTAATTTGCAACATAATCTCCTACGACGTGGCGGCGTCACGCCACCTTTCCGGGAGGGCCCGTGTCCCCGCATGGAGCCACCCTCCTGGTCGACGCCGGAACCAACGCCTCGCTGTCTCCCCCATCAGTGACGTGCTGCTTCCCGCTGACTGTATCCTCCATTGGGCTGAAGAGATAGAAGTCGGAAGGCGCGAGATCCTGGCTGTAGGTTCGGTGAGGAAGGACAGTCCAGTGAAGTTTTGTGAGCTCCTCTCGGATGTGCAGACTTGTTTGAGGTCTTACTTTGTCATGGACAACTAGAAGTCCTTTTGCACTTTTGTAGCGACGAACACTCTAAATCTTTCCAACATTTCAGAAGTCACAGGTGTGTGCATCAGACCACAGGTTCGCGCGACCTTTTCGCGATGATGACAGACGCCTCGCCCAGCGATTTACCGTGCTTTTATTCACTGCCAGGACCCCTCAGGCATTCTGCAAGCACGTACGAGTATTTCGATGCTCTAAACTAAATGACAGCTTTCTTCCAGACGCCGTTTCGAAGGCTATGTGCAAGCGCCACCACGCACCACACATCGAAACCTCATGAAAATGCAGGGCTAAAACGGGGATATTCCACGATGTCGCGCAACGAGCGCCCCTCATGTTTGTATTCAGATCTCCTCCTTCCAAATTCAAAAATTTTCAAGTGTTGACGTAGCAATCCTAGTGGTACTGTGCCTCATAAACACAATGTTGTATCATTGGTTCAGTGAATGTACAGGGAGGGGGGCGGGGGGGGGGGGGGGTGACTCAGCAGATAGGCAATCAGTGCCCTTATTAAACGAATTTCAGACGAAACTGGCTAAAATATTTAAAATTACGGTTCAAAAAGTTAAATACGAAATATTGATCTGATACTCTGTGCCAGACTCCTGTACAGAGATCTGTACTTCCTCCGATCTCAGCGATCGCAAGGAGGGACATCCCCGGTGGATCGTTTGCTTCAAATGGTTCAAATGGCTCTGAGCACTATGCGACTTAACTTCTGAGGTCATCAGTCGCCTAGAACTTAGAACTAATTAAACCTGACTAACCGAAGGACATCACACACATCCATGCCAGAGGCAGGATTCGAACCTGCGACTGTAGCGGTCGCTCGGTTCCAGACTGTAGCGCCTAGAACCGCACGGCCACTGCGGCCTGCGTTTGCATCATTTATCGCATCTTGTTGTTCCCCAACCCTAACCGTGCCTCCGCCAAAGACTTGTGCTCCTCAGTCTTAACAGAGAGATAAGTGCATGAACAGGAGTGACACACTGGGAAATCTTATTTTCCGTACTGGTGTACTTAGCTGCTTCATCTGCTGCTTCACTAGCCTGATTTCCCAGTGCCCCGGTACACAACAGACGACACCTCTTTGACCTTTCTCCGAGGGCGGAAAGAGGAGTCGTGGAACATCTCGATACGTTCGTCACTAAAGGGAGCCAGTCCCCTGAAAATTGTATATCATTCAGTATTACACATTGTGACTGCTTTAGTTAAGTAAGTTACACATACTGTCCCATTGCGCACTAAATGCGGCGCATTGTTGCTGGAGCGCACATGTTCTGGGTTTCCTGCGGAAACAGTTCTGGTCCGATATACATAACAGGTGCACCACAGTGTGTGAATGCAATGGCGCGAGAGCTGAAAGTGTATTCCGAAGTTGAAGTACGTGAGACAGGGCGATTGTTGTCGGCACAACGTGCAATTTACACCGACTCGCTGTCAGTTCTGGAAGAATATAAACCAGATTCAATGTGGCTTCCAGTGTAGTGAGATGGTGCGAACAGTTTGACCAAGAAGACAGGCTTGAACGATGTTTGTCGGGAAGAAAGGCAGTCAACGTTAGCCACAAACGACGGTGTCCAGGCAGTCAACGAACTGATTCGCAGTAATCACAGAGTAACGACCCGTGGATGTTGCTCAGTAGATGTGCATATCAATGGGCAGTGCTCATTTCGTCGTCCGATATCGTCTGCAGTACCGGAAGGAGTGCTCAGGCTGTGTTCCGCCACCACTGGCGCCTGCACACAGAAGCTTTGGCGAATCTGGACTTCCTTGAGCGTTACTCCGTAGAACCCAACGACTTCTCAAGCCAAATAATTGCGGCCGATAAGGCAGAGGTCCATCATTTCACACCTGCAATAAAGAGAGCATATTTGGAATGATTTGGAGTGAATATACACTGAGCCGACAAAAGTCATGGGATGCCCAATAGTATCGTGTCGGGCCTCCTTTTGTACTGCAACAGCTCGACGTGACGTGGACTCAACAAGCCGTTGGAAGTCTCCTGCAGGAATATTGGCTCATCTTGCCTCCATAGCCGTCCATAATTGCGAAAGTTTTGCCGGTAGAAATTTTGTGGTCGAATTGATCATTCGATTATGTCCCATAAATGTTCGATGGGATTAAAGTAGGGCAAATTGTCCAGGTTGTTCTTCAAACCAATTGCAAACAGTTGTCGCCCACTGACATGGTACAGGGTCACCCATAAAAATTCCATCGTTGTTTGGGAACGTGAAGCCCAGAATCATTTCTGGTCAAAGGGTACACAGTCCGTTCCATGTAAATACAGCCCACACCATTAAGCAGTCATCACCATCTTTCACAGTGCCTTATTGATAACTTAGGTCTATGGTTTCACGGGGTCCGTGCCACACTCGAACACTACCATCAGCTCTTAACCAATCTGAATCGGTACCCATATGATCACGCCGAGGTTTACCAGTCGTCTGGCGTCGAACCGTGTCTCGGGCCCAGGAGAGGCGCCGCAGGAGATGTCGTGCTGATAGAAAAGGCACTCGCATCGCTCGTTTGCTGCCGTAGCGCATTAACGCCAAATTTCACCACCCTGTCCTCACTGATTGATTTCTGCGGCTATTTCACGCAGTATTGCTTGTCTGTTGTCGCTGAAAATTGTACGCAAACGCCGCTAGATTCGGTCGTTAAGTGAAAGCCGTCGGACATTCCGTTATCCGTGGTAAGAGATACGTCGCTGTGCAACGCCATAAACAACAAAACAACAGGAAACGTGGAAATTAATGAAAGTCATTGTTTTCCTGAACGATAACACAGTACCCCATAAGGCGCCCACAACACAAGCTTTCCTTCGATGTTTTCGTTGGGAGGTATTGCACCGTCCGATTTCTGTAAGCTGAAAGAACACCTATGGGAAAGATTTTCCAACGATGAGAACGTTACAGAATGACTCCATGGCCGAGGAACGCATTTCTATCATCGATGAATTTAAGATTGGTATTGAAAGGTTACTCTGCCTTCCCTTTAGTCCTATGAAATGAGAAGCCATCTCCATCACTGTGAAATATTTAAGTTGGAATACTAATCAAAAGGTTTTTTTTTTTTTTGCAGAAAATATTCTGTGTTAATAGTTAGAGCTGGACGGTATTAGTTGCTCTGTTCAGGTCATGATCCACTTCTTTCTTCAGGTTTCAGGAATTAGTTTCAGGGCAGCGTGTGTTAGAGACAATTGAAATATTTTAGCATGTGTCACAACTTTAAGTTGTTATAGATTCAATACTTTAATCCAAGAATGCTTTCATTTTGCGTCTGATGGTCTGTTCAATGCCAAGCACTTGTTCTGGTGAGTAACATTAGCACCTATGCCTCCACAGGGAATGTATCGCATTTGCACTAACATGGCAGCCAGGAAAATGTAACGTGATTGAGCCACATCATAAAGATGAGAACTTAAGTTCCTTGGAACAAGACACTACAGTATATGTATTCAGTGTGGACATTCCTCAAGCACATATTCAAATCTGCACACGCGACTTTCTGCCATTGCATTGAAGTGTAGAACTTAAGTTGGAATCAGTACATGATGAGAATATATCCGGTAATCGCCTGACTGCTTTTCTCGGCTGGTATTGCACGACGGTAACCATGAAACGTGATGGTGTACATTGTAGTTAATGGCAAGTGTTAGAATTAGTCAACAGACACAATGCAATGCCAGAAAATCGCGTGTGCAGATTTGAATATGTGCTTGAGGAATGTCCGCACTGAATACATATACTGTAGTGTCTTGTTCCAAGGAAGTAAGGAAGAGGATGCTGTTACGGGTGGCCGCTATCCTCTTTCTACAACACAAATGCACACGTGGATTAACATTGTTCTTTATTTACATGAGCAGATAGCTGCTACTTAACTTGAATAGAGTCCATTAGTTGTGGTACAAGATCTTCAGTAAGGATTCTCTTACAACGTTGGCAATCTTGCTATAGTCATAATTTTGGTCGACATGTACTGTCATAGCTGGTGACCCACTCTGTGAGTGGACTGACAGACTCCAAACTGGAGTGTGGGTTAGTGAGCTAGTGATTCCCTCCAGTCAGTAGCGGCGATCTAAATACGTGCTGTCAAGAGGGCGTTGGCGGCATGTTGCATGTCGGTGTGCCTCTGGCCTCTCTCATGATAGGTGCATTTGATCCACCACCTACTATGGACCTTCGTGCTGAATCTTTGCCGAATGGTGTGTTGGTGACAGCTTATGTCAGCACATTCCTCCCCCCACCCCCACCCCTCTCCCAAAATGCTGCACCGTTGCCATGTAGGGAAGATGCGAACGACAACGGGGAGGGAGACAGGATGAGCCGGGATCTGTGACTGTGGTGGACGACGTACTCCCGACCGTACCCCGCCATCTGGCTTGCGAGGCAACAGGAACATCCTCCAGGAAACTGCTGCCAGGGCACACGTCCAGGCCTGAGTGTGTGTCCTGGGACGATGATGGCGACGACAACGGCGTCGGCGAAGAGAAGACTGGTCCACGTCCATCAGGTCGGCGTGTGGGGACGGCGGTGGCGAGGAGGGTGCATCGTCCATCCACTCTTGCTGGAATGCCCTGGTGGCACCATTGGGCAGCTGCAAAGACTGCGCTTGCCCTTGAGGCCATGAACCTGGGTAAGAAAATCATCAGGATCATGGGACAAATGTCATGCATTAATTTGGTTCTGGTGGCGGCACTACAACCATCAGGACCTGCAGTCATGAGCCAATGCATCCCTGGATCATTCCTGTTTCCTAACGCCTACAGTGGCCATAAACCCTGAACAGGACAAGGTCGCATGGCACAAACCTATGCAAAATATGGATGATAACGCCCGAACGGTGCTATGTGATCTAGAAGCCATGGACATCACAAATGGGAACTTCCTAAAAGAGTCTACCACTATGAGCCAACGGGTGTTCCAAAATCATCCCGCAAAGTCAATGTGCACTTGCTTACATGGCGATTGCGTCTTAGGCCAAGCTAGGAATGTCTGTGGAGGAGCAAACTGGTTTTCCACACATGCACGACATGGTGACGTCATCTGTTCAATGTGGGTGTCCAAGTCCTGCCAAGTACAGTGCTTTCACACTAACTGTTTAGTACCAACAAATCCCCAATGTCCTTAGTGGAGCAATCGCAACACATCCTTTTACAACACACTGGGTCTGATACCGTGTGCTGCGGGTTTCGAATCTGTGCCAGATGTCATGGACCTCGATTACCACTCTATAGCCACTCTCGATTACCACTCTACAGCCATAAGCTGTGGCGCGCATTCCTGGCCTGCATGTAACGTGAGGGCGCCACGGTGGAGCACGTGGTCCCAGCAGCCAATAGCGACATACCATATCCTGTATATAAGCGCCTGCCTCTCGCTCAGCTAAGAACAACTCAACTGCCGTTGCTCCGCCATCTTCTCTCCCTCGACCTTGAATGTGCTCATGATAATGTATGGCATTCCGGTTTCCTCTTCAAGCTCCAAACTTTCGCCCTTCCTATCAACTACGTCCATCTGATTGCCTCCTTTCTTTCCCACCGTCCTTCCTATGTCATCATCCATAACACGGATTCCTACACCTTCTACCCCTCTGCCGGTGTGCACCAAGGTTCCGTCCTCTCCCCTCTTCTCTATCTTTTTTACATGGTGGACATGCTGCCGCCTTCATCCTCCTTACACCTTCTCCAGTACATCAATGACACCGCCTTCATTGACCTCACTCCCACCCAGCAACGCTCCCAGCACCTTCTCTAATCCCATCTTGACCAGTTCACCACTTGGAGTAAGCAGTGGCTGCTCAAGATCAATCCTTCCAAGACCCAGGCGATCATTGGAGGAAAAACCACCCCTTCCTTCCACCTCCTTGCTTCTTATGTCACCATCTATGGCCGTCCTATCAAACTCACCCCCATTCTCAAGTACCTTGGCGCCACCCTTGACCGTCGCCTCTCCTGGACCCCTCATCTCAGGACGATCCAAGCCAAGGCACACTCCTGACTCTGCCCCCTCAAGCTCCTTTCTGAACACACATGCAGTCTGGACCCCTCCACCATCCTTCACACATATAAATCCCTCATCTGCCCCATCCTCTGCTATGCCCATCCAGCCTGGATTTGCACCCCTCCCAATCCTTGAATGCCACACACTCCACCTCCCCTATCACATCTGCCTCCCATCCACCACGTGGATCCTGTACGACATTATTCCCTTCCCACACCTTCTCCTTTTTCTTGAATGGATATGGATCACTTACACCTCCCACAAGATCGATCCCCCACACCTGCTTGTCTCTCCCATCCTCGCCCATCCCAGCTTGCTGCTGCCCCTGTATTCTTGTATCCCACCAGCTCTCCATCTTCACACCCCCCATACCAAGGTGGTTTCCGCCATCTCCCTCTCCCTGATAATGTCCTTGTCCCGTCCATCTACCCCTCCTACCAGCTCTGACTCTCCCCTCCCATTCCCCCTCTTTTCCCCCAGGGTCTCCCTCCTCACCATCCTTTTCCCCCTTCCTCTCTCCCATGTCTCCTGCTTCCACCTTCCTCCCTGGGCTTCCAACCCATCCCTTCCCTTCTCTCTCCCACTGGCTCCACCCCCTCCTTCCCGCCATGCTACCTCTCCCTTCCACCTGGAGGCAGGCCGCCCCCTCTTCGTCAGTGTGAGTGCTTCGCCGATAATCGTCACCAGTGTTTTCCGCGCGTCAGTGTTTCTCTGTTGTGTACAGTGTTTTCATCAGCGTTATACTACGTTCGCATCTCCACCTGGACGTCTTAGTCTGTTCAACTGGTGACGCCCTTCATGTACAGTGCCTTCCGTTGAACTTCAAATTTATTGTGCAATGTTCACCATGTATTTACCATGCTTTTTAATGTTTGTTCTGTCTTCCGTGTCTGTATGTTGTGTCTCTTGGCCGAAGAGAGGAGTATGTAGGCCGCTGCCGGCCCACCTCAGCTGAGGCATGAAATAACGATAAAGGAAAAAAGAAATAGCTCAGCTAAGCAGTCTGACATTCGCGTGAGTCTATCGACTTCTTGGCTACAGACAGCGTGTTTACTGTACTTTGTTTTCTTTTACTAGTGGACGCTGTGGATTCGTTAGGTTGGCGCTTGTGACCCCGTTGCTTCTTGCATGTTGTCGTCGTAAGGTCTTGCTCGGTCGTCCATAGTTGTTCGTGTCCGTCCTTTCCCGTTCGTTTGTTTGTTCGCGGGCCGCCCCCGTTTGGTCCCGCCGCGCTTCGTTCTCGGCAACCCCGCGAACGTTCCTGCCGCGGCTACAACACCGGGAATAAGCACACGAGATTGCCCACTGTCATGCTGAACTATGATGAACAATGAACGAGGCCAAGATGTGCGAATATAAAGGAACAAAACCTTGAGATCTGGATCTGTTTAAGTGGTCTGTGAAATTTTTCTGTAGTGGAAGGGAAAATATTCCATCATTTAACAGTCCTGCTCATCGATTTGGCAATAAGATGCGTGAGATGCATCACAATCAGAGTCTGGGCCAGTCGCAAGGCGTGATAGGGCGTCTGCATTGCCGAGCTTCGCCGTAGGTCTGTACTGATTCTGCGAAATCAACAAAACCCAACTTTGCAAATTTTGAGCAGTGCGTGTAGGAACGGGCTTTGGCGGATGAAACAGGGACTGCAAAGGCTTGTTATCTGTCACTAAATAGAACTTGCTACCAGTGATGGAATTCGGTCACACCATAGACAATAGCGAGGACTACTTTTTCAATTTGTGAATAACTGCACTGAATTTAGTTAACAACTTTGAGGCAAAACAATAGGTCTGTCTTGTGCGCCAATTCTGTGAAAAATCATAGCGCCAATTCCGTAGGAAGAAGCGTCGACTTGCAAAATTACTGGCTTGGCAGAGTGAAAATGCACTAAACATCTGTCACCAAGCAAAACATTATTGAGTTCCTGAAATGCGTCTTGACACGGTGGTCCACACGAAAGGTACATTTTTCCGACGCAAGCGATGCAGTGGGACCGCGATCTGAGCGGCATTCGGTATGAACCGAATATAGTACGTCATCTTGCCTAGTATTGACTGTAGTTTAGACACATTGAGAGGAACAGGCAGGTCAGGGATTGCAAACAAATGAGATTGGAGGGGGTACACACCCTGACTGTTTATCACGTGACCTATGTACTGTAATTTATTTCGAAAAAGTCACACTTTACGAGGCGACGCTTGAGTTCTGCTTCTGACAACATTCGAAAAAGAATACAGAAATTGGCAATGTGCTCCTCTGGTGTACTACCTGACACGACAATATCGTCAAGGTAGTTTCAACAAAATGGCAGTTTTGCAGTCAGCTGTTCCAAGTAAATTTGAGAAATGCGGGTGCGGAAGCACTGCCGGAGGGCAAACACAAATACTTGAACAGTCCTAAGTGTGTATTTACAACAAACACTTTATATGATTCTTCGTCCAATGGAATTTGCATGTAGGCGTCACTCAAATCTACCTTACAAAAGTAACGTCCTGCACCAAGATTGACCATGAGTTCCTCAGGGTGAGGTAACTGATAAGTGTCAACTACTGACTGTGTGATGACTGAAGACTTCAAGTCAACACGCATTCGAATGCGACCAGAAGGGTTAGGCAACAAAACGAGAGATGCCCATTGACTAACTTGAGTGGGAGCAAGTACACCATTGTCTTGCAATTCGTTCAATATACTGGCTACTTTGTCACTGAAAACAATTGGAACGGGGCGGGCCCGTAAAGCGTAGGCTGTCTTTAGATGTAATATGAGCTACAAAATTATTATCTTTTCCCATTCCCTCTGAAAATGGT
Source organism: Schistocerca serialis cubense (assembly GCF_023864345.2). Classification (NCBI taxonomy): domain Eukaryota; kingdom Metazoa; phylum Arthropoda; class Insecta; order Orthoptera; family Acrididae; genus Schistocerca; species Schistocerca serialis. Next base: position 465,211,768 of record NC_064646.1, on the reverse strand, counting down.
TCAGGAAATTCTTTAAGCAAACTACCGACACTGTCTTTTGGTGCAAATGTAGATATGGAAAGTCCGTTCTCGTGGATGCAAAGTCCAGACAAATTAAAGGCATCTAAACCTAAAATGTTCTCACTGTCTCTTCATTTCAACACAGTAAATTTCACTGTCCTAGTGTAGATTTGTAGGTTCGAATCCTGCCTCGGGCATGGATGTGTTTTTATGTCCTTAGGTTAGTTAGGTTTAAGTAGTTCTAAGTCTAGGGGACTGATGACTTCAGATGTTAACTCCAATAGTGCTCAGAGCCATTTGAACCATTTTTTGTAGATTTGTAAGTGGCACGCAAACTATACTGTCCAAGCACGGAATTTCCTGTCCGTTGTAAGCAGTGTGGTGCTTGCTAGAATTAGAAAGGCATGGTGAGCCTAACTGCTCGTACGTGGCCCGATTAAGCAAAGTTACTGAGGCACCTGCATCTAACTGAAAGTTCACAGGACGGCCAGCAATTCGTAATAAGATAAATAGTTTGTTAGGACGTCGTTGCGCAGCACTAGGGTGAAATGGAGGCACAGCCTTAATCTTACTTTTATCAAAACTTGTTGTAGGTTTAGAAAACACAACGTTCACTGCATGAGCACGGGCCTGTTTTTCCTGAGAGCGGGTAAAATTGGCGTTTCGTGCCGTTGCAAACAAACTGCTTAGACATGGCCTTTTCTCCACACGTGTAACACGCTGCGTTACGTGATGGGCTATCCTGTCTTTTATGGTGAGCAGCCGACCGGAGTGGCCGAGCGGTTCTAGGTGCTACAGTCTGGAACCGTGCGACCGCTACGGTCGCAGGTTCGAATCCTGCCTCGGGCATGGATGTGTGTGATGTCCTTCGGTTAGTTAGGTTTAAGTAGTTCTAAGTTCTAGGGGACTGATGATCTCAGAAGTGAAGTCCCATAGTGCTCAGTGCCATTTGAACCATTTTATGGTGAGCAAAACACCTCGGGCAAGACTTCACTAAATTCACAGGCCTGTTTATCTGTTTACGTTGCTGCCAGCGCTGCTGTATACTGTCTCGTTGTTTCTGCTTGGGGCTGTCGCGAATAAGGAGCGACTGGACCCGACAAATCGGTGTCTGCTCAAACTTATCGGCCGCTATGGCACGCGAATCATATTGCTCTAAGATTTGCAATACTTGGGGAAGTGATGGATGGGAGTTTTTAAAATCTCTTCCCCTATTTTACTATCTGGGGCTTTGAATGTTATGGCATCCCAGATCATTAAATGACTGTAAAAGTTCCCACAATTATACTTAAATTTACACTTCCTAGTCATGCCCATCAATTCTGTGTACCACTGGCGGTACGCCTGTTCCGGATTTTTCTGCATAGGAAAGAACTGATATCTAGCTGCAGCTACTTGGACTTGCTGGACATAATACTGAGTCAATGCAGCGATTACTTGGTCATAGGCGCGTTCGTCAGGAGACTCGGTTGGGAATAGTTTTTGAATTAACCTGAACACTGGGAACCCGCAATCGAAAGGAAGTATTGTAAGTTTACAGTAGCTTGAACACGAAGAACTTGACAATGTGCTTGGAACTGTACCAGGTATTCAGTCCATTCCTCTTCTGTGTACTTAAATTGCCGGAACTTTGGTATGCTAGTCGGCGACACCTGTTGGACTGGTTGGTTGGTCGGTTGTTGTTGTACGCCCGACGAAGCTTGCGCAGCCAGTAGTTGTTGTACCGTCGGCAGTAAGGTAGCAATTTGTTGATTCTGAAACTGAGAACCTTGTGTTCGATCTATCACATTGGCCGTCTGATACTGAGGCGCGGCGGCAGGGGGTTTATCGGGCGGGCAATTCATGGTCTGCATAAATACGTTATATCAAAAAAGCAAACAAAGCTTCAAGAGAAATTTGATTAGTTCTGCACCTCCCCTCATGGAACACATGCAAGAACACAACAACAAATTAGCAATTAGAAACGACCACTCTTGCAAGCTAAAACACAACAGAAGCAAGCAGAGTCTTCGGACACTGAATCATCCACGTCGCCACTGTAGCGTCTTGTTGCAAGAAAGCAAGGGAGAGGATGTTGTTATGGGTGGCCGGTATACTCATCCTACATCACAAATGTACACGTGGATTAACACGGCTCTCTACTTACCTGGAATAGAGTCCATGAGTTGTGGTACAAACTCCTCAGTGAGACTCCTCTTACAGACAATATCGGTAATCTGGCTTTTTTTTTTTTTTTTTTTTTTTTTTTTTTTTTTTTTTTTTTTTTTCGCTATGTACTATCGCAGCCAGTGACCCGCTCTGCGAGTGGACTGACAGACGCCAAACTGGAGTGTGTTAGTGAGTCAATGACAGTGAGTTAGAGAGTCCCTCCGGTCAGTGGCGGCAAAATAAATACACGCTGTCGAGAGGGCGTTGGCGGCGTTTTGCTTGTCGGTGTGTTTCTGCCTTCTCTCGCGATAGGTGCGCTTAGTCCAGCGCCTGCTATCGATCTTCGCGCTGCATCTTTGCCGACTGGTGTGCTGGCGACAGCTCACGCCAGCATATATATCATCGTTCCACGGTCTGATGGAGGCCTCATGATCCGTTGGACGATGTGCTATACCGATGGCAAGAACTTAATTTAAGTGCTAGGAAGTGGCGTGTGCAGATTTTTTTTTTTATAAGTAAGAGAACTGTTTAACGTAGTTTTGTCGTTATCTCCTCCCAAGTGCCCGGAGGAGGTCATTCCATAGTCAGTGGCGACGAGGATGATTCAGTGGCCGAAGACTTTGCTTGTTTCTCTTGTGTTTTAGCTTGCAAGGGTGATCGTTTTCAAGTGTTTATGATTGCTAATTTGTAGTTGTGTTCTTGCATGTGTTCCATAAGGGGAGGCGCAGAACTAATCAAATCAGCAGCCGAGTGTTTCTAGGCGCTTCAGTCCGGAACCACGCATCTGCTATGGTCGCAGATTCAAATCCTACCTCGGGCATGGATGTGTGTAATATCCTTAGGTTAGTTAGGTTTACGTAGTTCTAAGTCTACTGTTGACGTCAAATGTCCCATAGTGCTTAGAGCCACTTGAACCAGCCATTTGCCAATTGCATGAACATAGTCTTACTGTCCAGAAATGTGTGTGATTGGTACCCTAGTGTAAATTGTTCAGCTTGCGGGGTTATTAAAGGAGTTAAACTCTTAGGCTGCGAGGGCACAGTCATACCGTATCCAATGTGCACATTGATTTCAGTTTTAAAAAAAGAGAGAGAGATGAGACCGTAGTTAATGTCAGTACCAGTAAATGAGTAAAATAAAGTGAGGTATAGGTCTCTGACGGATCGCGGGCGCTTCAGGTAGAGCGATATCACAGTGAATCATATATGAACACGGGCGCCTCACGTCGAGTAATAACTAGGCTGAGAATCTTAAATTGGAATGTCAGTAATAAAATGTTAGTAGTTAGATAAAACAGATATGCAATCAATTTTGGATGATTTTGGAAACGATAATTCGTCAATATCAATAATTCAGTTGCATTCCCATTTTCCCGCAGTGTTTATTTGACACGAGCCGGAGTTTGAGTGAATGGGCGAGTGCCCCGCCATTGCACACCACTGACAGTGACTCTGGCACGGTTAAGGCAAATACAGTGTTGTTCGAGGAACATTCACGTCTCAGGCTGAGAAATAACAACTTTTATGCGTCGCGCAACAGGCAATACTAAACAAAAAACATAGTTGTTGACAGGGTAAATAACTTCTCAAAACGGCTCAAATGGCTCTGAGGACTATGGGACTTAACATCTGAGGTCATCAGTCTCCTAGACTTAGAACTACTTAAACCTACCTAACCTAAGGACATCACGCACATCCATGCCCGAGGCAGGATTCGAACCTGCAACCTTAGCAGCAGCGCGGTTCGGGACTGAAGCGCCTAGAACCGCAGGGCTATAATGGCTGGCAATAACTTCTCAATTAATGCATGGCGAGGACCATAGTTGAACTTGTGATAGTTTACGTCACACCTGAACAGAGGATGCTGCGTGAACGCACCTCTAAAAATTAAATACTATGGAGTAGGGCACATTAGCTACAACAGCCTGGTCGCATATCTGAGGAGTCCCAAAAAGTAGCAATTTCTCCGAACAATTTTTCAATAAATTTAACAGGTCTCCCTTAAGTAAGACATTCCGACCTTTGTTTACAGAGGTTTCGTGACTGTGTTTAAAAAGAGTGTCATGAACTTTTGTGCCACCCTCAAGTGTAGTGCAGCATTAATCAAAAGTTACTTGGTCTGCCATCATAATGTAATTTTTGTTTTAATCCCTTCATGAATTGTGGTGTAAGTCTATGCAGATAAAGGTGATCATAGGAACAGAGATCAGGGAGAGGAAGTTTCAGAGAGAGGATGTGCTCGTCTCTGGATGGCATGTGTTTTGTGCTAAATATTTGTTAATCTTAGGTAGTTCTGCTAGAAACTTTTTTTCTGTTTTTAGGCTCTCTCTAGCACTTGTATGATGACTTCATATCTACGAACTTCAGCAAAAGTGGAGTCTGGCTTGTGTAACCTCCAGCTGCGTTCATGCTCAATGCAGCCCTACCTGTGTGTCCAACATACACTTTGTCACAGCTAGTGCAAACGACTTCATAAACACCAATAATTCTTCATAAATTTGTTTCATTCTGATGATGGTCTAAAGCCTGTTTCATACCAGAGCAATTGGAAGCGACCACAAACGAACGTTCATTCGCAGACAGTTCGCCAATGTTCGCTGCCATTCGCTTCTAACCGTGAACGGGTGTTTACACTAAATGGAATGAAGGACAGCACGACATAACGAACATAGCATATGAACGCTGCGTTACTGTTGTCTGGCGCACAGAACTCAACACTATAGAGGGTGCCCCAGCACGAATCGTCAGTATTGATGGATATAGCAGGAACCATCCATATGAAGCAAAGAAGTATACTAAACATGAGCTCTAAAATGCATACGTTAAGAGCTATAAGTACTCCTTCAGCTTCGATACTGTGAAACACATCTTTTCTCTTGCGAACTCTTTGTTTTCCATATTTTATGAAGCGGTTGTAGAAATGAAAACAAGAAAAAAATGTCCAGTAAACTGGGCTCTAAAATGCATACCTATGCTATTAACATATGTTCATCTTCCTACTGAGAAACACATCTCTTCTACTGAATAAGTCGTCATGTTTACTCGATTTTTCTGCATCGAGTGTTCGTTCCTGTTATATCCTTCAATACTCACTATTCCTCCCGAGACACCATTTTTAGTTAGAGCCACAGCGTAAAAATTTTGTTTCGATAGCGACTGTTTTGCTTAGCGAACGGAATATTTTTGACGGAGTAACCACAGTAGCCTAGAAAAGGAAGAATTTAGATGTCCGAATTTGTAGAAAATCTTGAAATACCCTTAACAGTCAATTGCACCTCAATCGGTCCTTAGCATTACTCCAAAACTTTGACATGGTTTTTGATGGTTTCTTATTACAAGTGAGGGCGAAATTTAAAAGGAGAACACTAATTAGTACAGGTTACCAACATGACCTGAAGAAAGGCTAGCATTTACACTGTGGTTATTAGCAATTGCGGAGATATTCACGTTAGTCATAGTTTTGCACTTCGTTAGCTGCAGCATGTCAGATAGTTTGTGATGTCTGCAGTGACGTATGCGAAACATTTGAACGATTATGTTAAAGTACGTATAAGAAGGATAATGTCAATAACATACGTTTAATCAAATGTCTACATCTGCATTTACGTGATTACTCTGCTATTCACAATAAAGTGCCTGGCAGAGAGTTCAATGAACCACCTTCAAGCTGTCTCCCTACCGTTCCACTGTCGAACGGTGCGTGGGAAAAATGAGCACTTAAATTTTTCTGTGCGTACCTTGATTTCTCTTATGTTACCGTGATGATCATTTCTCCCTAAGTATGTGGGTGCCAATAGAATGTTTTCGCAATCGGAGGAGAAAACTGTGGATTGAAATTTCATGAGAAGATCCCGTCGCAACGAAAAACACCTTTGTTTTAATGATTGCCATTCCAATTCACGTATCATGTCTGTGGCACTATCTCCCCCTATTTTGCGATAGTACAAAAGGATCTTCGCTTCTTTGAACTTTTTCGATGTTTTCGGTCAGTACCACCTGATACGGATGACACACTGCACAGCAGTACTCCAGAACAGGGCGGACAAGCGTGGTGTAAGCAGTCTCTTTAGTAGACCCGTTGCAGCTTCTAAGTGTTCTGCCAACGATTCGCAGTCTTTGGTTGGCTCTACCCACAACATTATCTGTGTGATCGTTCCAATTTATGGTATTTGTAATTGTAATCCCTAAGTATTTAGTTGAATTTACAGCCATCAGGTTTGTGTGGCTTGTCGCGTAATCGAAATTTACCGGATTCCTTTTAGTACTCCTGTAAATAATTTCACACTTTTCTTTATTCAGGATTAATTGCCACTTTTCGCACCACGCAGCTATCTAAATCGTTTTGAAATTCAGTTTGGTCGTCTGATGACTTTACAAGACGGTAAATGACAGCATCATCTGCAGATAATCTAAGAGGGCTACTCACAAGGGGAGGCCCCAATTGTGAAATTCAGATTCTATTCATACTGCGCATAATAAAGGCTCATGGCCAGAGGTGTAATGTGGCAAAGCACCAAGATGCACTTCTCAGCCGTTGTCGAGAAAATAGACAGTTAAAAGAAACCGTTGCGGTGAAATACTTTCGACGATTAACAATATTCTACAGCGTCGTGGCGCACCGGTAAGCGCTCGGGTTTGTAATCCGAAGGTCGCCGGATCGAATCTCGCACCATGCAATTTTTTTTATTATTAGTTTTTTGTAATTCATATATATATATATATATATATATATATACATATATATATAAAGTATTAATGAATTGCTTATGCATGTTGGCGAAGGCGGATCGCTCTCCAATTGTACCGCCTCCATTTTTCCGTTTTTTTTTTAACAGGGTGTACCAAAGCTCTCCCGTCCGCACTGATTTTCGACAATGTTATACGTTGCGCTAGGGACCGCATCTACCTTCTTTCGAAGTTAGCAGGCAACTACGCTGTTACGCGGCGGCTCGTTTCGGCCCTTTCAACATCTGTCATTCAAGTGTAACGAGCGAGTAACGGAGTTTATATTTCATACCTGCCACAGCAAATTTGTGTTCGTGGGGTCTCTATTCTAATTCGAACGTTTGACTTACGCTATACGTATTCGTTTCGGAATATCGTTTCTACGTCTTCTATATATATATTTGATTATAAAAAACAAATACTAAAAAAAAAAAAAAAAAAAAAAGTGGCATAGCTCGAGATTCGACCCGGCGACCTTCGGATTACGAACCCGAGAGCTTACCGCTGCGCCAAGACGCTGTAGAGAATTATTAATGGTAGAGAGTATTTCACCACAACGGTTTCTTTTAACTGTCGATTTTCTCGACAACGGCTGAGAAGTACATCTTGGTGCTTTTCCACATTACACCTCTGGCCATGAGCTTTTATTATGCGCAGTATGAATCGAATCTGAATTTCACAATTGGCGGCCTCCCCTTGTCACATTGTCTCCTATGTCGTCAATATAGATGAGGAACAATAGAGGGCCTATAACACCTCCTTGGGGAACGCCGGATATTATTTCTGTTTTACTCGATGACTTTCCGTCTATTACTACGAACTGTGACCTTTCTGAGAGGAAATCACGAATCGAGTCGCACAACTGTGCAGTTTGGACGCAGTTTGGCTGGAAGATGCTTGTGAGGAACGGTGTCGAAAGCCTTCTCGAAATCTAAAAATATGGAATCAATTTGACAACCCCTGTCGACAGCACTGTTTACTTCACGAGTACAAAGAGATAGTAGTGTTTCGCAAGAACGATATTTTCTTAATCCGTCCTGACTACGTGTTAATAAATCGTTTTCTTCGAGGTTCGAGTACAGTATATGTTCCAAACCCCTACTGCAAATCGACGTTAGTGATATGAGCTTTAATTCAACGGATTACTCCTACTTCCCTTTTTGGCTATTGGTGTGACTAGAGCAAGTCTTTAGGTCCGGATCTTTCTGTGAGCGAGCGGTTGTGAAATATACACTCGCTCTGTCACATGTGATACTCTAAAAATCTGCTGTATATAGTTTACTGCAGGTCGTGAATAAAAGGTACATTTCCAGCTTTTAGCTAGAGAACGTTGCAACGCGCACAGCATCAAACAAATATTTGGAGTGGGTCACCTCGCAAGCACTAGCATAGCCGCATCAGCAAATCCTCAGCCAGTGACTTAGCCTGGATGCGACGTACGGGCACAGCCTTTTGGACTCACTTACTAGCTGAATCCAGGCGATTATCAAGTCCAGGGGTGGAAATACGCGGCGCTAAATAGTGCATGTAATGATTTCTCTAGGGGTGACTAATTTTTTGTCTGGCGAGCATATATCATCCGTGAATTACAGCTACAGTGGTGACTCGATTAACCGGACTAATTATTGTCGTAAGTCATTCGGATAATCGAAAATTTGGATAACTGAATGTATGAAAAAAGGCGATTTTTGTATTATTCACTGTAGAAAGGCAACATACCTCAACCGTGTTCGGTCATCTTTGAGGTATACTGTAGTATGGTTATCTTCCTGGGGTTAGTACATAGGTAATGTTAGGTGTTTATTCAAAACTACAAAAAGGTACATAAGTACGTACATTGTCTTATAATTATGAAAATACCTCCTCCTTGATCATGAATTACCTAACGGAAGTCACATAGGGCCATGAATGTAGTTTACTTTTGTTTAAAATACTTCATACTTTTCATTTGAGATAAAAAAATTTCTCTTCATTTCTGCAAGATCACGAATTCCTTTAACTGTAGTAATCTCACCGTATCACACTCACTCAGTTGTTTAACGAAACAATTGAAAGCTGTTTCTGTGGATTGAGTTGCTTTCGTGTGAAATGGTACTGCACCATTTTCTGCTCTACATTTTCTTCTGTTTCATCTTCTTGCATTTGCTGGTGTTCTTTTGCCTGCAACGCGTTTTTAACAATTTCGTTATCCGATAATTATTTGATGACCTTAATCATTACTATCACAAGTGGCTCACTCTGTCGTATAATCGGCAATACATTCCTGGCATATTTGTGTTTTTGACATTAGCTAATTTATACCCTCCAAACATTTTTCAGTAAACATCCCATTTTCTCTCTAGGACAGTTCAGCCAAAGGATGAGTTCGCGCTTTATCTAGTAAATCTGGAACTTTTACTTGTTTACCAACTTCGTGTTGAAACCTTTTCACTTCAGGGATAACACCACTGTCATACCATGAATAGTGCGGTGTTTATTCATGCCCTATTTTGTTTTTATAATTTAAGGGAAACCTGGTATTTTTTAAGAATGTGGACTTTTTTGGATTTTCCATTGATTTCCATTTTATGGATACCGGTAGCGTCTGCGGAAACTGATATTGTTACTCACTCTTTACTAATTTTATATCTTGTAGCTGAACTCTCTCGCCGAGAAGCTAAACATTTTGACGATGATGATTTCATAAGCTATATAAAGTCCAGGTCATATCATTTTCGTCCAGTTTATAAAATTTAAGTCTTCTAGGTAATCTTAGTACAGTCACAGGAAAAAGGTCACAATTAACATTAAAACATCCTGTCACCCAGAGACAAGTATAAAACTTCTCATGTGTAACCTTGTTTGTGGTCTCCTGCAGGAATGTTCCAATCAACAACTTTTCTAAGAATTCCTACAAAAGTCACTAGCAACGTAGATTCCAAATTTAACATTTCCTCAGTTAACCTTACCCCTTTTACAGGAATTTTAAAAGTTTGTTTGACCATGTAATGTGTGTCTAAAGGATATCCTTAAGAGATTCCAGTACGGAGCAATATTGCAGGTAATCGCAGATCGAACCAGTAACCTTTTGGTTGCAGGTCTTTTATATGGTCACGACTATTTACGAACGGTCGCCAGCCACAACCGCTAACTTTCATCTTAGTTTGTCAACTCGAGGGCCCAGATGCATTAACACTATCTGCATTCTTTGTGTAGATACTATTATCCAGCTGCAGACAAGGAGAATCGGCTATGAGGGGTGCCCATAAGTGAGATAAAGAACCAGTCTTTATTCTAAGTTGGTTAAGCAAAATTACTGTGATATGTTACTAACACAATATTAACACATACTTTGAAATTATCATTCTTTCATTTATGGACTATCTCAGCAATTAAACAAATAGTGGACGTTAACCTGTTTTTTGTCTGAGAATGGTAAAGACTTGCAACTCTTTTGAAGTCCTCACTAAACAGTCTTCGAAAACTAAGATAAATCTATTCATTAAGTTCTATGGACTCATGCAGTTATGCAGTTTGATCTCTTTTACAACAGTATAGTATCATTTACTGCAATCTCTTTCAGTGTACTACTTTATTTATGAAAATCGCAAGATCGATGTTTTAGATAAATAATTTCTTTTCCTATTTTTGTTTCGATTAAGGAGAGCTTTCCTTTCATTTCATATCTAAAACGTGGAGTTCGGCAAAATTGTAATTTTCAGAAAACGATTCGTTTAAACATTTACTGATTATATAAAAAAGAACCATTTGACAATATTTTACTAGCTTAACTTTGCAAAATTATAGTTTTAGAATAGTCGGGATCATTTTCACTATATATATATATATATATATTAGGAAAATTAAGTTCTTTGAACCAGTAAGGCCATTTAGGCAATGACTGTTGCCTAAAGACTAACTAAAGACTAACTTCAGTCTTCTTTGTCCTACCCAGATCATTCTATCTTTTAGCCTTCCCACCTTTCGTGGGAATTACATTTTACATTTCGGCTATAAAACTCTAAAGCCCTCAGCACGAACCGTTTTGAACCTGAGAATATTTATTTTAACACATTTACCTTATTTACAAATAAATTATTTTCAAAAAATGTTATACAAAAATCTTTTATGTAACTATCTCACTACAATTCAGACATGAAATTGCTTTAAAGCAGTTTTGTTAAAACCTATTAACATAAAAAAAGCCATAAAATTTACTTATAATTGTAAAGAACTTTTTTATTTATTTTTTTAGAAAGTTACATATGCATCAGGGACAAATGAGTTACAAATTATTTTTAAAACTATCTTTAAAAGTATATGTTGCATCTATCTCGGCTGACATTTTTTCACCTGGTATTTACAATTGTCGAATTTCATTACAAGTTGCTTTATGCAAACGACTCAGAAACACTTTCTTTTTTAACTGTAATGCCTTATCACAGAGCGAAAAACCAGATATCGGTTGCCCAGATGGACATTTTTTTAAAAACCAACAATATGAAAAGGTTGTTCCAAAAGATCATTTTTCGCTTTTTTCAGCACATTTCGATGTTCACTCCCGTCTTCACTATCAAGTTTGCAGGTGCACTTCAAAATTGGATTGGTGTTTTTCTTAATATCGCTTTTCGTAGAAGTTCCTACACCATACGTATCGGCTAACTTACGAGTAGGTTCTCCTTTCTTTAGTGAATCAAAAACGTTTTACCTTTAAGGGATAGCACCACTCTCTTGCGCTTTGATGTTGTTTGGGCACCAGACGCGACACGGCGCAGCCATTGGCAGCAGTCTCAAGCCAGACGATAGTGAAACGCGCCTAAATAAAACAATGGTGAAACGCTCGGGCCAGAGACCGTGCGGGGCGTGGGTGGGTCGTGTACGCACGGACTAGACTGCAAAGATATTCCGTTGCGTTTGATAATCCGGATAATCGCTAATCACTATAACTGAGATCAGGACAACTGTCTCCACTGTACTATGAACATATATTACTGCAACAGGTACGTATTCGTACTTATTTACTTGAAAGAAGTTACTGTGTTTTTTAATAAAAAGAATTGCTTAGCGTCTGGTTATTCACCCCGTTGGATCTCTTGCAAGAATCTTTATCGTCCTATTGACGTCTCCAGTTGGACCTCTGCGTGCTTCCGCAGTTTTATATCAATGATATTTCTTTTCCTTCGTCATTTGTGAAGCGGATCTCTTCGGTCCCAGAACCATCTATGGTGTGTAGATTGTTCCATCAGCGACATTACGAGGAGCGTTCAGTATGTGATGCAAATTTTTGTCTAAAACATGTTGGTCTTATTCAGAATTCCAATGCGCCAATTTATTTCCCACTCTCCACAGAGCCCTTTTTTTTTCACCATAATCGACCATTGCGGTGGCCTTACGCCACCTTACTGGGAGGGCGTTTATGCCTGCATGGTGTCGACCTTGGAACCAACATCTTGGTTCATCTATATCCCCACCCCCGCACCATCCACGTGCATCCCTCATCAGACAGATGTAAGATGGAAAGTGCGAGATCCAGGCTGAAGGCTGGCTGAAGAAGAACAGCCCAGTGAAGTTTTCTGAGCTCCTCTCGGGCGCGCAGACTTGCAGGAGGCCTTTCTTTGTTATTGAGGACGACGAACAAGCTAAAATAGTTTCTTCAGTTTCCTGAGGACAGCACAATAAACGTCAGTGTTGATCGTTGTATCATGACAAACGTCATCAAACAAGTCCCAAATGATCGTTGCCATGACTTTACCGGCTTTGAACTTTTTCTTCGGAGCATAGTTGGTATGATGCCACTCCATGGATTGCCGTTTTGCTTCCGGTTCGAAGTGATGAACCCATGTTTCACGGCCTGTGATGACATCCGACAAAACATTGTCACGATCAGCTTTGTAACGCGCAAGCAACTCCGCGCAGATGATCCTTCACTGCTCTTTATGGTCTTCTGTTAGACTGCGAGGAGTCCGGCGAGCACACACCTACGAGTACCCAAACTGGCGGAAGAGTGTTTCAGCACTCGTACCAACATAGACGTCCAGTTGAGCGACGAGATATTTCATTGTGGTCCGTCGATGACTCCGAATGAGAGTGTCCGCACAATCCAACATCGTAAGAGCCGCAGCTGTAACCGGCAGTCCGGCACGCGGGTGATGGGGCAGTTTTCGGGAACTTGTTGCAATGATGACAGAAGCCACGCCCCGGACTCGCTATGCCTATGTTCACTGCCAGGACTCTGAAGATTCCACAACCCCCTATGAGTATCTGCGATGCTCAAGAAACTTAACGACACCTCTCTGCTTGGAACACTCTTCTGCTACAGACGAGCCGGCCGAGCCTAGAACGGCGCTTCAGTCCGGAACCGTGCGACTGCTCCGGTCGCAGGTTCTAATCCTGCCTCGGGCATGGATGTGTGTGATGTGCTTAGGTTAGTTAGGGGACTGATGATCTCAGATGTTGTCCTATAGTGCTCAGAGCCATTTGAACCATTTTTTTGCTGCAGACGGGGTTTTGAAGGCTGCGTATAGCGCAGCCACTTATCAGAACTTCATGAAACTGCATGGAGTGAAGCAGGAATATTCCACGATGTCTCACAACAAATTCTGCATTTTTTGAACCGGAACTGGCTGAGAAAAAAAGTCTTGCGTTACTTGCCGAGCACCCGTCGTACATTCTCTTCTGACCTCTTCATCGCTCTCGCAATTCGTGTCAACTATGAAGTAAGCAACTTCACTAACGAAATTTTTCTGTATTGCTAGAGGCATAGTGGACAGGACGCGGACTTCCTTTGATGGTTCGCTAAAGGACAGACAAACGGCGGAATACGAACACCAGCGAATGGGAAGTGAACACGACCGAGTGCCTGCCCTTTACACAAGAGAGAATTCTCGTTCGCTCGTGTCCACTCCGCTGTCAACCAGACCTAAGAGGCTGCAGGCCGAAATAAGCTGCTCAGTGGTGCTGCCTCTGTCCACAGGTGACCATCACGGCGGAGCAGGAGTGCGTCTACCTGTGCTGGAACCGGCTGAGTCTGGAGAGGGTGCTCAGGCACCGGCCGCTGCTCAAGACCGTGCTCGACTGCATCATAGGTGAGCCACACCTGCCACATAGTTGTTGCCAATCTTTTTAAGAAAGGTGTTACCCTACAAACCGATGTGAAAACTGGAGGCACGTCACCGTACAGCCGCGTTTACACCGGAGAAACAGGGAGGGGAGGTGAAATCAAACGATGGTACGGCGTCATCCGCCGGGAGACCCGGCCGGGGACTGCTTGGGCGCCTGGAGCAAGTCTTCCTATTCGACGCCACTTCCGCGACTTGCACGCCTCATGAAGATGAGATGACATGGTTAGGATAAAGCAAACACCCGTTTCCGGGGAAACGTCTCCTGCCCGGTCGGGAAGCGAATCCAGGGCTCCTTAGTCTATGGGTAGCGATGCTAATCACTCTAAGGGCAGCGTACACTCTAGCACCCTTACGAGTGGAGCACGCAACGCACGTCTGTATTAGTCGAGGACAATATTATCGCTCATGGGTGTCAGGACGATTCGGCCGGCTTATAGTGAATCAGCTCGTAGTCGAGGTTGCGTAGGACTGGAAAGACTGTACGACTAGTTATGCAATGGAAATTGCGCTAACATTGGTGATTAGACTTACGAAGTGGATCATCCATCTCGAAAACGGCAAGTTCTTCGTCTGCTATTCTTGTTTCACTGGAGTCCGTTACAATTTCGTTCGCCATGTCAGCTTCCATCGTCGTCATGTGCTGCATATTCATCTTCACTCTCCAGGCCAACATTGTTACATTCTCTATTGCTTCCTCCCTTTTCAGTGTTTCTGATTGCTCTCAAATATCCCATACGTTATGCAATAATGTTGGAACGTTGAGTTAGGATGATTCTTTTATTTTTATATATTTTAAATCGAATTCCCATCTCTTTCAAAATTTTCAGTAATGTTTCCGTTGTCCCCGAAAATGTAAGAGCTTCCTCAATGTTGGAATTTCTTTCTTCTGCTCACAATAGTTTATCATAATGTTTTATCAAAGTCATCTACAGACTCTTCTTTTCTAGAACGCCTTTGTTTTCTAGGAGTTCTATTTTTTCTCCAGTTTCTTCCACTTACTTAATTTTTTTGAAAATGTGTGTTACTATCCTTCCTGACTTCCCTACCACTTTTGCTGTCCGCAAGACTGCTTGATCTACAGATACCATTAACTGATTCCCCTTTTCTTCTTGACAGAATTGTACAGCTTTGGATATAAGCCCTTTTTCACCAGAATGTGCCTACTTTCGCGATAGCTTATTTGTTTTTCACTCTCGGGAGTATTAATGATAACAACGCACTGCCCTACAGACGATATTTCAACAGGACAACTGACCTAAAAGCATTGACGGCGGGATGAGTTTTCCTTCGTCAACACTGTACTTGTTTACTGTAGCGCCCCGCATCTTTTCGATAACAGCCGCGGGTGGCCAAGTCCAGTGACATCGTGGTTGGGTAGCAAGTCAGTGCCCTGCACAATACAACAGCTAAACACTGAGCGGCACTTTTGTCTGACAATCTTCCTCTTACACTATCACTTTGATGCCATTTATTCGCAGAAAAATATGTATGAATGCACGTTTCTTCTAAATAAACCAATGCCCACTTCCTTGTGCCTTATCCTTCCCTTTCTTTAGAGGGTTCGCCAAGACAGACGCAGGCAGCTACGAGATTCCCCTGCCACTGTTTCCTACTTTCTGTCGCCAGTCACCCTCTATGCCGATCTGCAGCAAGTCCTCGTGCTTCCGTCTTTCCACCTTTGCTTTGCTCTTTTTCTCTGGGAAGGAAACTGGCATTAGATTTCAATGGCCATCGACGTTTGTCCAAACGAGTGATCTCACCGTTTGATTCTCATCAGCCCTACAGCATTTATGTTGTTGTATATCTCATCCAGCTCACAATTATGTCATATCTCCCACTTTCCAGTAATCACATCTCGTATCGGATGATTATTCTTCCTGAATACTTCCCCCTCGAAAACGAGAAGATTACTTTGATCTTTTTATGTAAACACTCCAAGTTTTCAGGCATTGAGTTCTACATACTGGAACAGCATGTTGTGCAGATATAGTTTCAAATTCTTCGAGATTCAAAAGGCTGACTGAGACTGAAGTAGAATGAGATTTTCACTCTGCAGCGGAGTGTGCGATGATATGAAACTTCCTGACAGATTAAAACTGTGTGCCGGATCGAGACTCGAACTCGGGACCTTTGCCTTTCGCGGGCAAATGCTCTACCATCTGCGCTACCCAAGCATGACTCCACGCCCCGTCCTCACAGCTTTACTTCTGCCACTACCTCGTCTCCTGCCTTTCAAACTTTACAGAAGCTCTCCTTCGAACCTTGCAGAAGTAGCACTTCTGAAAGAAAGGATATTGCGGAGACATGGCTTCGCCACAGCCTGGGGGATGTTTCCAGAATGAAACTGAAGTACGATATCTTTGCACCTTGAGCCTTTTCTCTCTGCCCGACACGATGCATTCTCTGTAAATATCACGCACACACATTCAACCTCACGAACTCTTTTGCAGGATCAGGTTCCGACTTGCAGTGGCTGGGGTGGATCTCTTGAATAGGCACTAGTTCCGAATATTAGCCCAGATAGTGGGTCTCTGGTCCTTTTACCAGCAGAACGCCTGATTTTTTTTCTCGAGACGCGCCCATTCAGCGATTTCAATTGTGGAATGTCAATTATGACGATACGAACATGAGAACAACACAACAGCCAGCTCCCAAGCGGACAAAATCTCCGACCCGGCCAGGAATCGAACCCGAGCCCCTTAGCTTGGCAATCCACCGCCCACAGCGCGCAGTTCCCGTGGCAGACTGTGGCGCTGTCGTCCGCTGTCAATGTCAACCCCATGCCGCCGCTTCTCTGCGTCAGTCCTGCCTTACATATGGACAACATAGTAACGTCGTCCGCAAATGCGACGCAAATGATCTCAAATAAGACCTCGATCCCTTCGACATTCCTACGACAAGCTTCTTTCATTATGTTTCCAAAGGCCAAGCTTGACAATACGGTGCCACATGACCTCCTTCTCCCAATCCTGTGATTACATTGAAACTCCCGTGACATGGTACCCGAGCTTCAGTGTCTCTTTCTAACCAGTGAGACAAAATCTAATTACGCCAACGAGATTCTTAAGTAGTTCATACTCGGTTAAAAGCAATTAATCACGATCTTACAGTGAATGTAATTGTATGTCTTCTTAAAATCTGAAGACAGGACACGAAAAATGGACTAAGTGCAAGAAACGTGAGACTCAGATATTCAGTTCTATTTGTTTCATCAAGAATCTTTTGATAAAAAGAGCTGAACTTTTTTTTTACTTTTTATGTAGGGTGTATTCTTATTACTGCTGTATTTTTTAATTCCCTTCCTCTTAATAATGTAGAGTATTGCTTTACACGAACAAATGTAGAACGTGATCACCAAAAATAAGTGCCATTAAAAAAAATCTCAAACTTTGCAAGTATTTTTTTAATAATAACATTGCAGAAGAACACCATTGTGTAATTATGTCGAAACCTTATTTTTGAATTTAAAGAACAGAAGCAGTTTTAATTAGTTGATTCTTCGAAGAATCTTCTAATTTTTGTCTGTTGCAGAGCCCTGTTCTTGTCAGCTCACAAGTAGATTTTTCAATGTTGTGATGGTAAAACCAAGTTTATGATCATATTAATGATAAACCCTTGCCTTTTTGGGCCTTATTACCCTGCCTTTCTGTGAGCACTAGTTCACATTTCTTCTTTGGTTGACACAAGGGTTTCGATTCTTTATTATGCATTGTTGTAGTGTCATGACAAACGTCTTATGTATAAGAAAAAAAATTTACTCGATATGAACTTAGTTTCGACCATAGATACGTATAGACCGAACACGCCGTCACGTATCAGAGACCAAAACGCCGAATTTCTGTCGTTACACACAGCACTTCGTGGAGTCGTCACATACAATTTTTCTCATTTATACTTAAAAAGAGGGAGTTATTTTAAGAACTGAACGAATTGTTGTGTTAGTATTACACGTGTAGTCGTACAGTTGACGTAAATTCTTTGAAAGTCCCAGTATTAATTCTATGGTCACCGCTCTTGCATTTGACAACATGAAACGGTACCAGACAGTTTGAAACGCTGTATTCGCAGCTCTTTCTTTTTACAAACGATTAAATTGCAGTTCAGCAGTTATTGCAGTTTTTACTGCCCTGCGAGCTAATTTGTTCAGCGCTTCAACAGAATCGGAAATATCAGTATACAATTTTGTTTTCTTACGATTGTTCAGCAACATGTGTGACAAGTAATACTACGTTTTATAAGAAACGACATCCGTTTCTACCCGTACTGTACTATTTTTACACCAAAAAGTTTCAGGACTTTTGCTTACAGATACGGAAACAATATCAAGAGAAGAGAATGAACGTGCATCTGGAATATTTCGTCGGGAGTCGATTTCTAGGGAATTCAGCCACCTGGTAGAAGCCTTTTTATTTGACGTCTCTTAGGCGACTTGCGCTCAGTGATGATGAACTGATCATAAGGACAACACACACACGTAAGTCCCGACTGGAGAAAATTCCTGACCCGGTCAGGAATCGAAAGTCAGGAATCGAGAGTCAGCAACGCGAGACACAGTACCACAAGGTGCAGACAAGAAGCGGAAAATAAGGCTGGATGGAATGTCTGGTAAATTTCCATGAAAGAATTGAACATTTTTCTAGCGCCTTCAAGGTAGGTAACATCCAAGGATCGAGTAAACAATTTCAACAATGTACAGCGTACATTTCATTGCTGACAGCCATCCGAGTTGCTCGGCGTGTCGATTGCGGCTGAAAATGCAAAAAAATCCGAATTACGTGCTATTATTAAACATTTTCTTGCGAAATCAAAACAGAACTAAATGAAGTTCATGCATATTCTGCTCCACCATTGAAGACCATTTACTTTCGATTTAAGGAATTTAAATGTAGTCGGACAAGCATGGAAGACGAAGCGCTCTCTGGCAGTCCATTTCAGGTCTCTACAATGGAAACCATTGACAAAATCCCTGATATGGTAATTCAAGACCGCAGAATGAAAATTCGTGAGTTTTCTGAGACTGCAGGCATCTCAACTGAGCGAGTCCATAAGATCCTGCACGGAGAATTGGCTATGAAGAGGCTGCGTGCGAAATAATTGCTTACAGTCGAACAAAAGCGCATTTGGCACAACATTTCTACGCAATGTCTGGCGATGTTTTATCGTAATTCACAAGAATTTTCGCACAGATTTGTGACTGTTGATGAAACCTTGATCCATCATTGCACGCCAGTGTAAAAAAAGGCAGGCAAAACAATAGCTGCTGAAAGTGCACCAAAAAAAGACCATTTTGTCGGCTGGTGAGGAGGTGGCCACGGTTTTTTGCGATTCCCAGGAATGATCCTAACAGATTACGTGGAAAAAAGCAGAACAACAACTGGACCCTATTCTGTTTAAATTTTTGATCGTTAGTTACTTGCATTCGGTGAAAAAAGAGCAAGGTTGGCACACAAGAAAGTGATTTTTCTCGAGGATAATGCACCATACCACAAATCAGCGATAACAATGGCGAATGTGCATGAATTGGGTTTTGAATTGGTTTCTCACCCACCCCATTCACCAGATTTAGCCCCAAATGACTTCTTCCTGTTTCCTAACCCGAAACTTCGGCTTGCTGGGAAGAAATTTTCATTAGATGTGGAAGTGATAGTCGCAGTCAAAGAGTATATTGCGGAGTCTGACCGAATTTACTTGTCGGATGAGATGCAACAACTGTAGGTTCGCTGGATCACGGGTGTGTCCCTCAAAGGAGATTATGCCGGGACGTACAGTGAGTTCTTTATGAAATAAATACTTACCCCTGCTTTTTCACCAGCATAGCGAACCAGCCTCTTAAGACGTTGGTTAGAAAGAAAACTTTTCTAGTGAATTAGATATTAACATTCTAAGGTCGCGAAATCTTGTCAGTCATCGAGTTTTAGATCTGAGAATCAGCACACACCCTCACTTTCAAAAAATGAGAATGCAATTTTTTTTATTTTTAAAACAATTATATCTGTGGAAGAAAATTTTAGTTGCTTCCACATATGTTTCCACTGAACGAAACTCTGTACGAGATTTCACCGTTGTACTAAATAAACTTTCACTGAAAATACTACAGTTAAGTTAATTATAATTTGAAGAGTATTACAGAAGTCGGCTACTAATGCCTACCGCCACTTAGCAGCTGAATGAGGTGTTGGTTTGAGTATAATGGCGTGATCATATACCACATTACTAGACTGACAAACATGCATCTTTTACTGAAGCCCGACGTTTGGTAAGATAATATGGCGGCTGAGGATGTTTGTGCATAGTACTACTATAATTTTCTGAAAAGAAATTACGTTGTAAGCCTTACGAGAGGTACTAAACAAGTTCTGCAGTTGAGCAAATATTTGCGTACTAGTAGAGTTTTGATGCGGGCCGCATCAAACCAGTCCCAAGACTGATGACAAAAAAAAAAAGTTAAACACACAAATTGTAGAATCGTATTATAAGAAGAACATCAAGTTACATATACACACATTTTAAGCAAGCCATAGTTTTCGTACGAACACTCAAATGGATAAAAACGTTATCAGTGACAAATAGCGCTTTCTAATTATAGAAGAATTTTTATAACGAGCGTACTGTTGAAAGAGAAGCCGAAGTTGAGCAGAACTGGTTAAAAACACGTCATTATGGTACGTCTGTTAATATCAGATTTATTAAATCCATTAGAATACATATGAACTATATAACTATTTCAGATAAGACAAACTGTGATGTAATTATTTAGGCCCACATACACTATTGAGATAAAAATACGTAAGACGTTTTCTAGTTACGCTCGCATTGAGACATATCCCTTTCCTTGCATCTTCCGTCTGCTGTACGAAAAATTACACACAAAGACGACGTACGTATTGACCATGATGTCAAAACTCTAAAGGTATATCATTTTAAAATTTTGTATATCACTGGAGCAGCAACCAGAGAATGAAATCTTCTTGTAGAAATAGTAAACAGCCAATCAGTTGCAAACTGGAAGGTTTATTAAAACCCATTTACCGAGGTTTCAACGTTTGTAAAAAGTCTTCTTCAGAAGGAAATATGGACAACTTGATTACATGTTATGGGAAAAAGGCATCAGACAAATATAAAATTTCTCCTCAATATTAAATTAAAACATGCACAACACGGTTGCTGTCATGTGATATATCATCACCAACTTACAATTGCAACTCATTGGCTGTGTACTATTTCTGCAAAAGGTAGTTTTATCATTTTATCCCCATTTTCTACGATTGTTTTATCAGTAAACAAACAGTTGTTTACGTGTCCTTTGCGCTCGTCGCCATATTGCGATTCTAAAGCGCTAGCTGTTGTGACACCAGTGATATTGCATACGGTATTGCCAGTATACTAATGTATGTCTGTGAAAGTGATGCATACTTTATATGATCCACGGTCTGAGAAGGTTAGGACTAGGTCGAAGAGTTTGGTGGTAGGTATCGCAATCAAGAAGATTAGAATAAGTGAAGCCATTGCTGCCATATTGGTGTGCCCATAACATATGGTGTCGCGTGAGTATTCATACTGTATTTTAGTAATAATTCATGCTCTATCAAAATACATACTCACAAATGACTGCTAATTTAATATACGAAAGTTAAGAAGGCAAGTTTCATGGAGTATTTAACCTAGACACTCACTTCCGGGACCAGTGAGACGGTTTCCCTGGCTTCAGTCGATGACTGTGCTCGATATAGGCAGTGTGATCTCCCCTCATTCTAACCTCGTTGATACGGTATTTCCAGTATAGTAATGTAAGTCCGCGGCACAAACATACGTTAGTAGACTGGCAGAGACGTAGGTTTTACTCACGGAGGAGGAAAAAAGGCCCGCATCTCGTGGTCGTGCGGTAGCGTTCTCGCTTCCCACGCTCGGGTTCCCGGGTTCGATTCCCGGCGGGGTCAGGGATTTTCTCTGCCTCGTGATGGCTGGGTGTTGTGTGCTGTCCTTAGGTTAGTTCGGTTTAGGTAGTTCTAAGTTCTAGGGGACTGCTGACCATAGATGTTAAGTCCCATAGTGCTCAGAGCCATTTGAACCATTTTTTGAAAAAAGAGGGGAGACTACATTAAGTCATAAACTTGAAGCCAACGTCACCATCTCAACTAGCCCAAAACATTAGGTTCACTACGTTCGTACCCCATAATTCACCGCAGTGACACTCCCAGTGACATCATTCTGTGTCGTATTACTAGAGCAAATACGCATTCGACAACAGAAAAACGCTCGAAATTGCCTTCTTGACACAATGTTGTTCATGTAAGCTCTGTAATTTTTAGTATTTAAACCAGTTATTGCGCGCATACGACAGAAATAATGACAAGAGGCACTCGTAGTGTAGTCTGCCAATGTTTAGGGCTACTTAAAATGGCACCCAGCCTGGCTTCAAAACAACGTACAGTGTAAGTCTTTAGTGCCACCTCCCTTCTTTTTTCACGTCCATAGCTTTACTGAACTCTGACGTTTGGTGAGCTACGATGGCGGTGCAAGGGAGTTTGTGTGTGGTACTAGCACGAAGTTTCTGAAACGAAGTGGCGTTGTCAGCTTTACAAGGTGGTTTAAAGACTTTCGGCACTTGAGCAACTATTTATGTACTAATTGAGTTTAGCACATACAATGTAGATTGTTGTTATAAAGTTACATATAAGGGTGGTCCATTGATAGTGACCGGGCCAAATATCTCACGAAATAAGCATCAAACGAAAAAACTACAAAGAACGAAACTCGTCTAGCTTGATGGGGGAAACCAGATGGCACTATGGTTGGTATGCTAGATGGCGCTGCCATAGGTGAAACGGATATCAACTGCGTTTTTTAAAATAGGAACCCCCATTTTTTATTACATATCAGTGTAGTACGTAATGCAATATGAATGTTTTAGTAGGAGCACTTTTTTCGCTTTGTGATAGATGGCGCTGTAATAGTCACAAACGTATAAGTACGTGGTATCACGTAACATTAAGCCAGTGCGGGCGGTATTTGCTTCGTGATACATTACCCGTGTAAAAATGGACCGTTTACGAATTACGGAAAAGATGCTATGTATGGTGCTCGGTTTCCTGGACGACATCATCCAAGTGTC
This sequence comes from Schistocerca serialis cubense, assembly GCF_023864345.2. Taxonomy (NCBI): domain Eukaryota; kingdom Metazoa; phylum Arthropoda; class Insecta; order Orthoptera; family Acrididae; genus Schistocerca; species Schistocerca serialis. The sequence continues at coordinate 465,188,684 of NC_064646.1, read as the reverse complement.
CGGATCGTTCGCCGGATAGTTACGTTATTTAATTAAACAGGAAGTGTTCAGCCACATGTGAAACGTCAACCACGACCTGCAAGAAATGATGATGCCCAAGTATGGCGACGACTTTGAACGTCGTGTACAGTTCTGCCACTGGGCACAAGAGAAATTACGGGACGATGACAGGTTTTTTGCACGCGTTCTATTTAGCGACGAAGCGTCATTCACCAACAGCGGTAACGTAAGCCGGCATAATATGCAGTACTGGGCAACGGAAAATCCACGATGGCTGCGACAAGTGGAACATCAGCGACCTTGGCGGGTTAATGTATGGTGCGGCATTATGGGAGGAAAGATAATTGGCCCCCATTTTATCGATGGCAATCTAAATGGTGCAATGTATGTTGATTTGCTACGTAATGTTCTACCGATGTTACTACAAGACGTTTCTCTGCATTACAGAATGGCGATGTACTTCCAACATGATGGGTGTCAGGCACATAGCTCGCGTTGCGGTTGAAGCGGTATTGAATAGCATATTTCATGATAGGTGGATTGGTCGTCGAAGCACCATACCATGGCCCGCACCTTCACCGGATCTAACGTCCCCGGATATCTTTCTGTGGGGGAAGTTGAAGGATATTTGCTATCGTGATTCACCGACAACCCCTGACAAGATGCGTCAGCGCATTGTCAATGCATGTGCGAACATTACGGACGGCGAACTACTCGCTGTTGAGAGGAATGTCGTTACACGTATATTGCCAAATGCATTGAGGTTGACGGACATCATATTGAGCATTTATTGCATTAATGTGGTATTTACAGGCAATCGCGATGTAACAACATGCGTTCTCAGAAATGATAAGTTCAGAAAGGTACATGTATCACATTGGAACAACCGAAATAAAATGTTCAAAATTAACTATGTTCTGTATTTTAATTTAAAAAACCTACCTGTTACCAACTGTTCTTCTAAAATTGTAAGCCATATGTTTGTGACTATTACCGCGCCATCTATCACAAAGCGAAAAAAGTGGTCCAACTAAAACATTCATATTTCTTTACGTGCGACACGAATATGTAATGAAAAATCCCAGGTGATATCCATTTGACCTATAGCAGCGCCATCTAGCGGGCCAACCATAGTGCCATCTGGTTTCCCCCTTCAAGGTAGACGAGTTTCGTTGTTTGTAGTTTTTTCGTTTGATGCTTATTTCGTGAGATATTTGGCCTGGTGACGATCAATGGACCACCCTGTATACACGTTTAGAGCAGACTGCAGTTTTCGTAAGAACACTCAGATGAACAAAGACACATGTTATCAACGAAAAATATCACGTTGTACTCATAGGAGCACTTTAATAACGAGTTTACTATTCTGAGAAAATCATGAGTTGATCAAAACTGGTTAAAAGTACATCCTTATGCTATGTACGTTAATACTAGATTATTAAACTCCTTGAAATATAAATGAACTATTTAAATGCTGTCGGTATTTCGGACGAGATGAACTGTAATGTAATTATTTATGCTTGCATTCAGTACAAAAGCAAAAATACGTAAGATGTTTATACTTATGCTCGCATTGAGACGTATTTCTTCCCTTGCAAGTTCCTTCTGCTGTAAGAAAAATTACAGCCAAACAAGTCACGTGTATTGACCATTACGTCAAAACTCTAAATGTAACGTTGTCTTATCAGTTTATTCCGTTCCTTAGGATTGTTTTGTCAATACATGGTTCAAATGGTTCAAATGGCTCTGAGCACTATGGGACTCAACTGCTGAGGTCATTAGTCCCCTAGAACCTAGAACTAGTTAAACCTAACTAACCTAAGGACATCACAAACATCCATGCCAGAGGCAGGATTCGAACCTGCGACCGTAGCGGTCTTGCGGTTCCAGACTGCAGCTCCTTTAACCGCACGGCCACTTCGGCCGGCTGTCAATACATAAACAGTTGTTTACACGTACTTTGCACTCGCCGCCATATTGCTATTCTAAAATGCCGGCTTCACCGAAACCAGTGATACTGTACACACAGTTGCCAGCATGGAGGTAGAGTAAGGGGAGATGGCGCTATAGACGTACGCTGTACGTTGTTTTGAAGCCAGTGGGCGGGGCCTGTCGCCATCTTGGATCCCCCAAAACATTAGCAGAGGAGTGTTTACAATTGCCTCTTGTTCGTTATTTCTGTCGTGTGCACGCGATATTTGTTTTATATAGTAAATGTTACACTGTTTTAGTGAACAACACAGCATAAAGAACGCAACTTCAAACGTTTTTCTGGTCTTCAATTCGTATTCGATACAGTAATACGACACGAAAATATGACGCTTCTGGTCTCAGTACTGTAGTTTCTTTTTGTTTGTACACTTTGAATAACCGAGAAAAGAAGTATATGCTATGAAAAGCGTGCTTTCGTAATCCATTTCTATTCTCTTTCATTGTGTTTGTGTAGATAACTGATAAAGCCAGAACTCCAAAAGCAACGATTGATAGTTTAGAGGCACCGATTTGTGTTCGTTGCATTTTCAAGTCAAATGCAAATTTTAAAGGCTCAAGCTTGCAAGAAACTTACCTTATTTCCTTTCGTGTGCCATAGATGTATGCATGGATGATATAAACAAGCCAGCTGTCATGTCAACAAAGTGAAAGATTCGTTAAATTACGAAGGAAAAAAACTGAATTTAAGATTGTCAGGCCCATTGTAGTTTACACATCTGCTCTGTTTTTAAATTGCACCTACCAAGTGACATTCGCTGTGGCGAATAACAGCCGTTTACAGGGTAATATGACAGCACAGTGAGTGATGTAATGATCTAAGCCTGGACTTAGATAGGGAACTTTGCTTTAACAAATATGTAACCCTTTAAGTATTTATAATTTAACCACTGTAACAGGTGTTCCACACATTTTAATGACGATTTAATTAACTACATGTAGTTACATTACTTTATATTAAATTATTGCATTTTAAAACATTAGTCCCCATTTCCAGGAAATTTCTTGCCAAGACTTATCAGTTACTTTAGAATAACCAAACAATGAAAACCAAGTGTATTGCTCACGTCCAGAAAGCTCTTCGCATTGGATTGATAGGATATCTAAAGTCAAATTACAGAAATAAAATCATACTGTAAAACTTTATAGTGCATCAAAATTTCAAGTATATACAGGGTGTTACAAAAAGATACGGCCAAACTTTCAGGAAACATTCCTCACACACAAATAAAGAAAAGGTGTTATGTGGACAGGTGTCCGGAAACGCTTAATTTCCATGTTAGAGCTCATTTTAGTTTCGTGAGTATGTACTGTACTTCCTCGATTCACCGCCAGTTGGCCCAATTGAAGGAAGGTGCTTGTGTTGACATGCGACTCATTGCTCTACAGTACTAGCATCAAGCACATCAGTACGTAGCATCAACAGGTTAGTGTTCATCACGAACGTGGTTTTGCAGTCAGTGCAATGTTTACAAATCCGGAGTTGGCAAATGCCCATTTGATGTATGGATTAGCACGGGTACGTTTGTATCGAGACAGATTTCCAGAACGAAGCTGTCCCGACAGGGAGACGTTCGAAGCAATTGATCGGCGTCTTAGGGAGCACGGAACATTCCAGCCTATAACGCGACTGGGGAAGACCTAGAACGACGAGGACACTTGCAATGGACGAGGCAATTCTTCGTGCAGTTGACGATAACCCTAATGTCAGCGTCAGAGAGGTTGCTGCTGTACAAGGTAACACTGACCACGTCACTGTATGGAGAGTGCTACGGGAGAACCAGTTGTTTCCGTACCACGTACAGCGTGTGCAGGCACTATCAGCAGCTGATTGGCCTCCACGGGTACACTTCTGCGAATGGTTCATCCAAAAATGTGTCAATCCTCATTTCAGCGCAAATGTTCTCTTTACGGATGAGGCTTCATTCCAACGTGATCAAATTGTCAATTTTCACAATCAACATGTGTGGGCTGACGAGAATCCGCACGCAATTGTGCAATCACGTCATCAACACAGATTTCCTGTGAACGTTTGGGCAGGCATTGTTGGTGATGTCTCGATTGGGCCCCATGTTCTTCCACCTACGGTCAATGGAGCACGTTTCATGATTACATACGGGATACTCTACCTGTGCTGCTAGAACATGTGCCTTTACAAGTACGACACAACATGTGGTTAATGCACGATGGAGCTCCTGCACATTTCAGTCGAAGTGTTCGTACGCTTCTCAACAACAGATTCGGTGACCGATGGATTGGTAGAGGCGGACCAGTTCCATGGTCTCCACGCTCTCCTGACCTCAACCCTCTTGACTTTCATTTATGGGGGCATTTGAAAGCTCTTGTCTATGCAATCCCGGTACCAAATGTAGAGACTCTTCGTGCTCGTATTGTGGACGGCTGTGATACAATACGCCATTCTCTAGGGCTGCATCAGCGCATCAGGGATTCCATGCGACGGAGGTTGGATGCATGTATCCTCGCTAACGGAGGACATTTTGAACATTTCCTGTAACAAAGTGTTTGAAGTCACGCTGGTACGTTCTGTTGCTGTGTGTTTCCATTCCATGATTAATGTGATTTGAAGAGAAGTAATAAAATGAGCTCTAACACGGAAAGTAAGCGTTTCCGGACACATGTCCACGTAACATATTGTCTATCTTTGTGTGTGAGGAATGTTTCCTGAAAGTTTGGCCGTACCTTTTTGTAACAGCCTGTATAAGAAAATAGCGCTTAAGTCCACTTACGAATGAAATGTAATTTGCTTAAACTTTAGACTACAATCAGAACGATTAGTTCACCTGTAAGCGATGCAAACCAGCATTTTTTATTAAGACACTTCACGACTACACGGAATCAAACCACCAGAAGCGAATGTTTTGGGGCAGTTAACATGGCGGATCTTCACTTGGGTCGGCTTCAAGTTTGTGACGTCACGACAACTCCTCTTATTTTTACCTGCACAGTTGCCAGTCTAGTAATGGTGCGGCTGTGGTCTGTGGACGTGACGCACGGTTTATATGTGATCTGTGTTCTAACATGGGAACCTGCCCATTGCACCCCTTCAGATTTAGTTATAAGTTGGCACAGTGGATAGGCCTTGAAAAACCGAACACAGATCAATCGAGAAAACAGGAAGAAGTTGTGTGGAACTATGAAAAAAATAAGCAAAATGTAGAAACTGAGTAGTCCATGCGCAACATAGCTAACTTGAAGGAGCATGTGAGCTCAGGAGCGCCGTGGTCCCGTGGTTGGAGTGAGCAGCTGCGGAACGTGAGGTCTTTTATGTTCAAGTCTTCCCTCGAGTGAAAATTTTAATTTTTTATTTTCAGACAATTATCAGAGTGCAGGCACTCACACATAATCAACTTCGCTCTCCAAAATACCAGGACATGTTCAGATTTGCTCGGAGATACGCAGTATTTGACGGTGTACACACGGAAAAATTTGAAAACGTTAAAAACATATGTTTTGACAGAGCACAGGGGAAACTGTGCGACTATGAAACTGTTGCATTCATTTGTTGCAGTTTATGTGACAAACTCTTATGTTTTCGTCACTTTTTTGGGAGTGATTATCACATCCACAAGAAAATCTAAATCAGGCAACGCAGAAGAATCTTTTTACCCATTCGCCAAGTGTACAAGTTAGGTGGGTCGACGACATATTCCTGTCATGTGACGCACATGCCGTCACCAGTGTCGTGTAGAATATATCAGACGTGTTTTTCAGTGGAGGAATCGGTTGACGTGTGACCTTACGATCGAATGTTTTCAGTTCCCATTGGAGAGGCACGTCCTTTCGTCTACTAATCGCACGGTTTTGCGGTGCGGTCGCAAAACACAGACACTAAACTTATTACAGTGAACAGAGACGTCAGTGAACGAACGGACAGATCGTAACTTTGCGAAAATAAAATTTTCACTCGAGGGAAGTCTTGAACAGCTGCTCACGCTAACCACGGGACCACGGCACTCCGGAGCTCACATAATCCTCGATGTTGCTTATCTTGCGTATGGACTGCTCAGTTTGTATATTTTACTAATTTTTTTCATAGTTGCACACAACTTCTTCCCGTTTTCTCGATTGATCTGTGTTGAGTTTTTCGAGGCCTATCCACTGTGCCAACTTATAACTAAATCTGAGGGGGGTGCGATGGGGAGGCTCCCTCGTAAGCAACTTAGAACGGGGTGAGAGAGAGAGAGAGCGCGCGTGGGGTGACGGGCGGCGCGTGTGCGCAGGCAAGGACATCACGCAGAAGCTGTACGCGCTGAACGAGCAGCTGAACGCGGCGAGCGCCGCCGAGGCGGAGGCCCGCCAGGGCGCGCTGCGGGCGTCGCGCGCCGCCGACCACTGGCGCCGCGCGATGGCGCGCTCGCTCAGCGTCGACGCCGTGCACACCGGCGCCAGGGGCCACGTGCGCTCGCTCGCCTGGCAGCAGCGCCGCGCCTCCTCCAACTCGGGCTCCGACCGTGAGTACACACCAAGTACTCGTCTTCCTCACTAAATACATCGATATGTATTCCCCGATATATCGATATCACCTGCCATTTTCACTTTAAATTAAAGTTTCTTTCGTCATTGTCAGTAAATATTTGAAATTGTTCTTTTAAAATTGTTGCACAACATAATTTTACTTTCAGTGTGTCAAGGAGTCTCACGTCCAGCCTTTCGCTTTGACTATGTGGAGCAAGTGTAGGTGGCACAAACAGGAAGTACGATTTGCTCCTGAGGGAGTTGCAATGTGAATGGAATAACAGTATTTTCGGTGTGAAGAAGTAGCATACCAGTTCCGTTAAAAACAATTTTTATCGCAACTAGTGTACTGTTTCTTCACATCGACATTCTTCAAAAACAGTCGCTCAAAATGATGAACATAAATGTGAGTGACAACATTGCTCTTTGCAGTGGGCAGAGACGTGTGAGGGGAAATGCTGATGTCATCGGTGCTCGGCACTACCAACAGAAACTGCAACGCTTAGCTTCATCACGCAATTTTGACACTAAAACTGCTAGCTCGCTGGCGTTTGCAGAAATGAAAAAAAAAAAAAAAACGGGCGAGCCGACATGGAGTTTCCCGGGTAATGTGACGAAGCCGAACGACGGATCCATCGTACACTTTTATTGTGCCACTTACATGCAGCTGGCATTTTTTGAAAAGTAGTTGTCGGTAAGCGTGAACGTGCATCGTTTTCCTTTCGATTCTAGCGATATGGCACATAAGAATGATGCTAGCTTATTGATGTATGGAATATCTAGTAATAAATAACTTCTCAAATACACGGCTGTAAAACTAGCAGTATATTTAGAACGTGCAGCCGACATTTTTAAAGAGCGTTAGGGCAATACTTTTTCGCCGATAACCCGATTTATCGATATCTTTTATCGATAAATCCGGTTGCTATAACGATATTCCTAAATATCGATAATTCGGCCTCCCAATATTTTCAGAAAGATTAAGCGTCCTAGTTGCAATACGCGCTCTGTGACTTTCCCCGATGAAGTGTTGTATGCCTCACGGTGTTCCTGATCTACATAAACGATTGAGGAGACGATCTGAGCAACCCTCTTAGACTGTTTGCAGGTGATCCTGTCATTCACTGTCTTGTAAAGCTATCAGATGATCAGAACAAATTGCGACAAGATACCTGTATGGTCCAATACGTGGTATTGACTAAATCGTGAAAAGTGTGAAGTCATCCATATGACTAGTAAAAGGAATCCGCTAAAAATCATGTCTAGCGGTTGTTTCTGTAATTAAATGATACGGAAAAACACAACAGGGGACACCACAGACCAAAAAAACAGACGGACAGATCCAGTACGATGTTGCCCATACGGTGTTCGATAATTCCTTTTACAAACTTCTAGCATCTGTAGTGAGGAGTCACTACATAATATTCTGAGGACGAACCCAAGTCCGGAAACAGACCGTCTCCGTTCTACGACGATTTCAGTTCAGACGTTAACATGTCCACATCTGCTGAGGGAAAGAGAAAAGCCTCAGAGTTGTTTGTCCTGGTATGCACTCAGCTTGACAACTTGATGTTCCACTGAGTCTCCGTGAGAAAATGTGGTTTCAGCGTCATGGTGCACGATCTCAGTTCTCACGTGTGGTTCGGAGACATCTCTACCGACGATATGGCTAAAGATGAATAGGCTGGAGTGGTCAACCAGTGATCGCCGCGACCGCAGGATGTAATTCCTGTGGACTACTTCTTGTATACTCGTATGCAAAGTTCAATTTACGAGACTCCAGAAGTGCCGGAGGAAGATCTGCTGGCACGAGTTCTGGCCGCTGCACTAGAAATTGAAGAGAATCCATGTCCGTTGCAGAGCGTGTACTAGAATATGCTTCATACGTATACTGTCTGCTAACAACATTGGTGCCCCCACACCGAGCCATTTAATGCATCCGTACTGTTCTGTAGTACAGTATGCAGGGTTCTTTTTTGTTTTGGAATAATGTAAACACGTGATGTTTAAGCGTTAATATAAACAAATGTACTTAAGTGATAAATGGATGTTTCGTTATGTTTCCTTTCGAATTGCTATCCAGTAACAGCACTGTGTCACTCGTAAAGCAGTTTCTCAAGCAGAAGTGGGTGAGTTAAACATCTGAACTGAAACTCTCGTAGAATAGAAACACTACGTTTCCGGACATGGGTTCCTACTTCAAATGTACTCACTCCCCTCTGCAAGTCATAGAAGTTCCGAACACCCCGTATATCGTCTCAAGGCAACAAGTACGCTGTTACAGGTATATGAAAGTCAGTACTCACCAACAAAGTTAAGAAACTGGCGAGAACTCGTCTCACTTCAGTTCACCTTAATTCAGATCATGGCTACGAATTATCTGGAAATTCTAAATAGGTCGTACATATTCAATGATCGTGGTGACATACAATGTTTTGTATCAAGTATATAGTAGTAAATCATGTTCACAGCAACTATTAGTGATGTTAATGTAGAAATAAAACAGAACATTTGAAAACAGGAATGAATAAAAACATAACGTAAAAAAGGAAACTAACTCAAATCCCAACCGAAGAACTTCCATCTTATACTACTAGATATGTTACTGGCAGTCTCGGAATAACTCGAGGTTTGCCGAGTAACTACAACTATACCCACTTCTAAACCTATTGTTGCAACGATATTCTACAACACCCGCACTGGTATGCGTGTGCCTCGTCAATGCATACCTGTGAGGGTGGCAATAGCATTCTTTCTTTTCTTTTTATTTTATTTCTATTTTGTTCTAATTTTCGTGTTTAAAGTTTCTCTTATTAAGTTTATATGTGGCTATCATCTTCTATAATTGAGGAACGGTTCTTGTGACCTGTTGACATTATTTTGCTATTCAGAGGGTACACTTTATCGTACAGAGTGAAAGTTAAGCAGTTGCCTTTTAGATATTCGATCTCCAAACATAGTCCACAAGTTTTGGTCACTTACAATTGTTTGCAGATCGCAGTCTAATTATCAACAGTCTCTCTCTACCTGCAAAAGAGAGCATCTGAGAATGACACGATCAGTGGAACCATCCTCTCCACATTCACAGACTGGTGTATTACTACGTCCCACTCGATGCAAATGTTTGCGATATGGGCCTAGATCTGTTTGTAAATGCATCACACCTCGAGTAGGGGCAACGTCGCTCAGTCTGGGCCTCTTCCTGATGCTTGTGAATATGCTGTATACCCACCTCGTGGTGCTACTAGTGTCCCAGTTCTACAACCATTCGTCTAACTAAAGACTCGTTAACGTCTTTTATCAGTAATATACCTTCCTGAGACCTCATACACACGATCATATTGCTCACGCCCCAACCTATAGAGGGTTGTCCTGTAAAGTGCCACGACATCCTTCGGACATATTCCGAGGGACTACCAGTAAACCGTCTCAGCAGGTGTAATGCGACAGGCACTGCTGAGTGAGTCTCAGCAGTGCGCTCCGCTGACTTTGTCGCAGTGCTGTTTTGTAGCTGCCCAGTCCAAGGCAATGCGCACAGATGCTAGCAGCGAAGCCCGCAATGGCGTTGAAGATAGCTTCGTGGTATGGCCGCAGCACATGCAATGATAATTTATAGTGAGCAGTGCTAGCATGGGCTGTCTTAAATTTAGCCGCTTTCTGAATAACACACTTTACCTGTTTCAAAAAGTGTCTTTTCTCGCCTAAAATAACGCGTAAATTAGAAGGAAGGTCAGCGTTGGCCGTAATATTGATGGTTTATTGACAGCAAAATCGATTTTAAATCACATAGTGATCATCTTCAGTGCTGTGGTGTACAAATTAAACGCATAGGCACTGGTGTCAATTTATTATCAGTAACGAAAGCTATGAAACGATCACAACTCAACACCAGTGCCTATGAGTTTAATTTGTACACCATAGCACTGAAGATGATCACTAGGTGATTGAAAATCGATTTTGCTGTCAATAAACCATCAATATTACGGCCAACGCTGACCTTCCTACTAATTTTACGTATATGGTCGTTGTGCACACAGCACTCTATGGAGTCGCCAATCAATAGAACGCCTAAACATCTACAAACAGTGCTGTGTTTCACGGACATTCCGTCAAGTGTCAAGGAAGGATTGATGGCGAGAGAAAGTCTTCAATTGAGAGGTATGTATGTGGATTGATGAGCAGCTATAGACAGTTTGTTGCTCTTGCACCGGTGCTGCATCTCAGCAAGCACATCATTCGCCTTTTTCTCAGTTCTCGCCCTGGAGTCTGCAGACACAACTACTAGGATGCCATTTGCGTATGTGATAATACCTTCAATAGCATCTATCCCCTTCAACAGATGTAACAGGGGTTCGATACAAATATCCCAGTACAGTGGACCTTGAAGCCGCTTTCTGAATAACACATTTTACCTTGCTCTGCCCCACAAGCCACTGGACGCTATGTCCACTGCAGTAATCTACATAGATCTTATACAGGCATTTGGGGACCATGTGACCTCGAAAGCGTGCGAACATCTCAGACCACCAAAGATTGTCGTATGCGCCTGCGATGTCAATCATAAGCGCGAGTGAATACTTCGATGTCGAATTTTCTATAATCTGAAGACCTCTATTAACCGCAACGTTTATAGACATCACTTTTCTGAATCCACATTGACTCTGGCTTAGACGCAACAGCTCCCTGTGCGCGTGCAATAAATCGCAGGGCAGACGTTTCTGAACTTTGGCCAATAGTTCTATAGCTTTTCGATGGTGCTGGATCTTTATCCTTTCCCTTTTTAATCATTTCCGCTCTAGCTGCTTTCCAAATCGCCGGGAGAGTCTTGTACCGTAAGGAAGCAAGGCAGAGGATGTTATTATGGGTGGGCAGTATCATCTTTCTACAATACAAATGCACACGTGTATTAATACGGTTCTTTATTTACATGACCAGGAAGCTGTGGTACAAGCTCATTAGTAATAGTCCTCTTGCAGACTGATATAAACAACAGTTAGTTATCTTGCTGTTAAAAAATTTAGTCTCACTGCTAATCACGCTACAATCACTAATCAGGTCACTATGTACTGTCATAGCCTTTGTCAGACTAATCCCACTCTGCGAGTATGCTGACAGACGCCAAACTGGATGAGTGGGTCAGTGAGTGAATGAGTGAGGCCCTCCGGTCAGTGGCTGAGGTCTAAACACATGCTGCCAAGATGCCATTGGTGGCGTGTTGCTTGTCAGTGTGTCCCTGGCCTCTCTCGAGACAGCCGCTTCATCTTTGCCAATCGGTGTGCTGGCAGCAGCTTACGTCATCACATGCAATGCCTAGCTTGGTAATGATGTCCAATATGGACTATTACTCCACCTACCATCTCCGCAACCTCTGGATTGAGACCGTCAGGACCAGGTGCCTTTCCAGTATTCCGACTGGAAATTGCGACAGCAAGTTCTTCTTGAGTGAAAGGTATTATCAATGTCTGACTGTTGTATTTGTTATGTAGTTCACTTCTTAGTTTTGCATGTATTTCAATACCTGTGTCTGTCTTATCATCAGCAGCCGGCCGCTGTGGCCGAGCGGTTAGGCGCTTCAGTACGGAACCATGCTGCTGCTACTGTCACAGGCTCGAATGCTGCCTCGGGCATGGAGGTGTGTGATGTTAGCTTTAAGTAGTTCTTACTCTAGGGGACTGATGACCTCAGATGTTAAGTCCCATAGTGCTTAGAGCAATTCAAAACATTTTTGTTGTCATCAGGAAGTAGGGCAGTTAGCAGATATTCTGCTGACTCCTTCTAACTAATTGTCATTGAGCCATCTTCCTTACTAAATGTCGATATGATAATAGATCTCTTAACCTTTTCAGTCAGTAATTTATACAGTCTTACCCATATGTCAAGTTTCACTTGCCTTTTCAGAAATTTCTCCCATTGTATTCTTTTAGTTCCCTGAAGCAATGTTTTGCAGTACATCTCAACTACCCCATATTCATGGAGCCTAGCAGTGCGCTCTGATTGCCCTAGGGCACATTGATAAGCTCTACTTCTCGATCTTACCATTCACCTCAGTGCAGAAAGTTCTGGACTCCAAGGGACTGTAGCCTGACTCGCAGTGGCAACATGGCTGTGTCGGACACCTCTCGGCACACACTCTCTTAAATCACATTTTGCACAATTCATCATTTTGTCCATAATTTTTAGTATTTGATTATTATTGTGTCTTAACCTGTAGTAAGACGAGTGGCACAGCAGGCAGAGTGGCGAACAGGGCGAGACATTAGAAGGCTCGGAAATGTATTCTGAGGAATATAAATGTCCTATGACCTTTCCAAGAGTTCAGTTAGTAGCTGCACACCCAAGCCTACATTTACCGGAAGCGATTCCATTGAAAATTCTGCAATGTAGGTAACAAAGCCATCCCAATCCTCTTTCCTGATGTCTAACCCAATCCTGCCTTCCTCTGCCTGTCTCCATGTGTTATTTCCCCGTTCGACGACAATAGCCTTAGGTACTGGATCACTTGCCAACTATTAAGCTTAGCTGCTGCCATGTGGTATGCTAAACTGACATCTGCACTGAAGTGCCAAAGGAACTGGTATAGGCATACATATTCAAATTAGGAGATACGTACACAAGCAGGATATGGTGCTACTGTCGGCAACGCCTATATAAGACAACAAGTGTCTGGCGCAGTTGTGAGATTGGTTACTACTGCTACAACGGCAGGTTATCAAGATTCAAGTGATTTAGAACGTGGTGTTATAGACAGCGCACTAGCGATGCGACACAGCACCTCCGAGGTAGTGATGAAGTGGGGATTTTGCCGTATGACCATTTCATGAGTGTGCCATGAATATCAGGAATCCGATAAAACATCAAATCTCCGACATTGCTGCGGCCATTCAATGAAACATCATTGATATGGCTTTCTGAGCCGACGGCCGACTCGTGTACCCTTGCTGACTGCACGACACAAAGCTTTATGCCTTGCCTGGGCCTGTCAACACTGATGTCGACTGGAAACATGTTGCCTGGTCGGACGAGTCTCGTTTCAAATTGTGTCGAGCAGATGGACGTGTACAGGTATGGAGATAACCTCATGAATCCATGGACCCTGCATGTCAGTAGGGGACTGTTCAAGCTGGTGGTGGCACTGTAATGGTGTGAGGCGTGTGCAGTTGGAGTGACATAGAACCCCTGATACGTCTACTCCTACAGGTGATACATACATAAGCATCCTGTCTGATCACCTGCATCCATTCATGTCCATTGTGCATTCCGACAGACTTGGACAATTCCAGCAGGACAATGCGACACCCCACACATCCATAATTATCACAGAGTGGCTTCAGGAAGTCTCTTCTGAGTTTTAACGCTTCCGCTGGCCACCAAACTCTCCACACATGAACGTTATTGAGCATATCTGGGATGTCTTGAAACGTCCTGTTCAAAAGATATCTCCACCCTCTCCTACTCTTACAGAGCTATGGACAGCCATTAGTTGAGTCCGTGCCATGTCATGTTGCAGCACTTAAGCGTGCTTGTAGGGGCCCTACACAATATTAGGCAGGTGTGTCGATTTCTTTGGCTCTTCGTTGTGCGGTAGTGGCTACACCTGCCCATTCATCGAATGTACTCAGCTGACCTAGATTTAAGACAATGAGATCTAATTTCGGTTCTGAGTCTTCTAATGTCTCGCCCTGTTCATCAATCTGCCTGCTGTGCCACTCGTTACTACAGGTTAAGACACAATAATAATAAAATATTAAAAATTATGGACAAAATGATGAATTGTCCAAAATCTGATTTAAGAGAGTGTGTGCCGAGAGAAAGCCGAAATAGTAACAGTCATGTTGCCACTACTTCTAATAGTGTCGAAACCAGGTTAATTAAGCCTAAAAATAGTGACCGAGGGCTCATTTCTTGCAATTGTAACAGTCATCAGAATTGACGAGACCGGCAGGGCTGGCTGAGATTGATTTTACAGGAACATGACACGATTGCTACACCAACCATTTGGTGTACAAGTTATGGCATCGGGTCAGAATTATTACCAATTAGCAAAAGTAAATTGATTGCTGTCCATGCCGTATTGTGTTGTGCGATCAGTGTCAGCCACCAGTGTAACCAGCCTGCACATTTGTGCGTGATGGCGGCGGCTCACTCATCGACGATTGTCATGAACTTGCACCTGCTAGAAACTGGCTTTGAACGGGCTGTTGAGAGCGTCTCCCATCACTTTTGTGTCGCAACACCCATCGACACTGTCTAGCTCCAACAGCAAGAGGAGCACCGTGTCCAACCCATAAGGTGCGCCTCCTGCGCATATGTTCCGGCCCATGAAGGCAGTGTCGGCACCCCCGCAGGTGGGACAACTGAAATAGCGGGTCTTACGCAAAAACGGCAATCGGATTGTGTGTCCCTCCACTGCTGGCAAAGAAGAACTGAAATTCGAACTAACGGTTACTTTAACCTTCTAGTAGTACGCCATATTGTACCAATTCAATAATAGTTAAAGGACATCATAGAAACCTATAACCTCTTCCTCAGCCAGCAGTCATGCTTTTAGGCAACCCTATGGAGGTTCCTAATAGCCAGGGAAAATTCACTTGATATGATTTAAACGACAATTAAGAAACGCAATTTGGTAACTACTGTACCAATAAGCCCGTGACTTGTATCAGTCGACTTGTAATCTAAAGACAAAGCTGTAATTGTTATCAAAAATGTTGATTAAATTTTGTTGAGCCACTCTCCCTTTGTCAGAGGGTTGGACTCGTTACTACTTCGTCTCCACTTCCCCTTGGCTAGGTAGCACAATATATCAGCTCTACGAGTTTCATGAGATTTATTCACCTAGGAAAAGCATTCGATAATGGAAAATGGTGCAAGCTCTTAGTAGTGCAGCGATGTGGGCTCTGGTCCAAAAATAGCTGATCTCAGTGTTGTGTCTAGACAAGACAGCCTAGACACAATGAGAGGAAGCCGAAAGGCGCGCGCTAAGCTAAAGCAGGATGGCGTGAGGTCTGAAACAGGATACGTAATGAATTCTATAAAGAAAAGTACGTAGCTTCTGGAATACTTAACTTTAATCCATCCTTTTGGTACATCTGGAGATTGTGGCGATACAAGTGAGACTCTTTAGATACATGCAATGTTACTAATGGCGCCTTGCTAAGTCGTAGCCATTGACTTAGCTGAAGGCTATTCTAACTATCGGCTCGGCAAAGGAGCGAGGCTTCGTCAGTATAGTTGCTAGCTACGTCGTCCGTACAACTGGGGCGAGTGCTCTCCCGTATCTCGAGACCTGCGTTGTGGTGGCGCTCGGTCTGCGATCACACAGTGGCGACATGCGGGTCCGACATGTACTAATGGACCGCGGCCGATTTAAAACTACAACCTAGCAAGTGTGGTGTCTGGCGGTGACACCACATTCCTCCCCCGCAAATCGGCGAACGGTCGTGTTATAAGGCTTCCGCCCGCCGTGGGGAGGACATGTTGACGTATGCGATGAGGTGGGGAGCCTAGCAACAGGCGAGGCTATGCCACCCGCACCCGGCCATTCGGTCCGAGGGGAGCTAGGAAACGCCTGAAAACCTAGTCCATGGTGCACGTCAACATGCGGCGTATGCGCCCGTAAAGAGACAGGAGGGGCCGAAGGGTCGACCTCCATTGCGTCGGGGTATCCGACGCGCGTTGACGTCATGTGGTCTGGAGCGGGCAAGAGTTCCATGGCGGAGGACAGCTGGTCACGGGAAGCGATCGACGGCGCGTGTCCCAGGGAGGCGCTTGGCGGCTGCAGCGAAGCGTCCACTGCGGGCGGCGCCGGCTGGAGGACAGGCGGCGGTGGCGGAGGCGGCGGCTGCGCGTCGCCATGGGGCAAAATGGAAGGCATCGTCGGTAACACCTGGGGATGAGGCGAGCCAGTAGATGGGTCCCCAGGGCGCTGACCGGACGGCACCGTCGCTGAAAGCAGACAGGGAGCGGCAGAACCCGTGCGACGACAGAGGCGCAGCTGATTGAGATGCCGACGCACCTCAGCAGAGGCCCCCAAAACCAAATGCATCGCGCGGCCGAGGCAGCGAAGAATGCGCCCTGCGAGCCAACGCCGTGAACCTCGATAGTTGCGGTAGAATACAACGTCGCCTGGAGCAAAAGCAGAAGTCTGCCGTTGCACAGGAACCTGATGCGGCGGGTGCAGCAAAGACATCAGGGTTCGATGAGGACGACCGTGGAGCAACTCAGCCGGCGAGCGACCATCTCGGGGCTGAGAGCGATACGATGACAAAAAGAGCAACAACGCGTCCTCCTGAGAATGCAACTCTTTCAACTTCAACATCTGTGACTTGAAAGTCCGGACCAATGGTTCAGCGGCACCGTTTGACTGAGGCGAAAACGGCGCGGATGTCAGATGTTGAATACCATTGGCCTGGCAGAATGACTGAAATTTTGCGGACATGAATTGTGGGCCATTGTCGGAAACAATAGTCTGCGGAAGACCTTCAATGCAAAAGATAGCAGACAACGCTTGGATGGTGGCAGGTGACGTCGTGGAAGACATCCGGACAACAAAAGGAAAATTACTGAAGGCATCTACCAGAACCAACCATCAAGCATTCCAGAATGGACCAGCAAAATCAATGTGCAAGCGTTGCCAAGGGGAAGTGGCTTGTGGCCATGCAAAGACTTTCCGCGGCGCTGCGGATTGTTGTTCGGCACACGCCATGCAAGAGGAGCACATATTCGTAATCGCAGCATCGATTCCGAACCAAGTATAATGCTGACGAGCAAGTTGTTTCGTTCGCACTATACCCCAATGTCCTTGGTGAAGAAGCCGTAAGACAGAGGACTGTAACGAACGTGGGACCACGACTCTGGACTGATCATTATCAGAACGCAACAACAAAACACCACGTCGAACAAAAAGTCTCTCCTTGTGAGCAAAAAATCGGCGAACCAACGGATCCTCGATCCGAGACTTTGACAAAGGCCATTGCGTAGCAACAAAACGCAAAACGGTAGCAAGGACCGGCTCAGCAGCTGTGGCTGTAGCTACACGACGAAAATCAATCGGAAACGATGCGACCACTTCATCGGTTTCCGAATCAATGAACATGCAAGCAAGTTCGGAAGAATCGAATGCTCTATCCTCAGCAACAGGCAAATGGGACAACGCATCGGCGTTTCCGTGCTTAGCAGTGGACTGATACAAGATATCGTAGCGGTACTGCGAGAGGAAAATAGACCAGCGAATGAATTTCTGCGCTGTACGCGGAGGTACAGGCTTGTTCGGATGAAAAAGCGACGTCAAAGGTTTGTGGTCTGTGATGATGGTAAAGTGACGACCATACAAGAAATCATGGAACTTAGTAACACCAAACACGAGAGCCAAAGCTTCGTTCTCTATCTGTGAATAATTTCTTTGCGCAGACGAGAGCAATTTGGACGCAAAGGCAATAGGGCGATCATGCGATCCATCTCTGTGCGCAAGCATAGCACCGATCCCGAAATCCGATGCATCTACCATCAAGAAAAGGGGGTTTCTGGGGATCGAATGGCGTAAGGCAAGTATTTGAAAGCAACGCCGATTTCAACTGGCGAAAGGCGCCTTCGCATTCCGTCGTCCAGACGAACGGAACACCTTTACGGCGTAAGCGATGAAGCGGAGCTGAAATGGAAGAGGCATGCGGGATAAAGTTGGCATAGTAGTTAATTTTTCCCAACACACTCTGTAGCTGCTTCAAATTCTGCGGCGAAGGCAAGTCTTGTATGGCACGGAGGTGCTCTGGACTGGGATGTATGCCTTGTGCATTTGTGACATGTCCCAGATATGGTAAGTCACGAGCAAAAAACACACATTTGTCCTTCCGCAAGCGAAGACCATTTTGTCGCAATACTTGAAATAATGTTCGGAGATGTTCTAAATGTTCGTCTGCTGTCTTTCCGGACATCACAATATCGTCCAGATAGTTCGCAGCAGTAGGGACCGACTCACAAACAGTTTGTAAATATTGCTGAAACAATGCAGGGGCGGATGCACACCCGAATGGCAGTCTTTTGAATCGGTACAAACCAAGATGCATGTTAACCACCAACACGCGCTGGGAATCCTCGTCCACTGGTATTTGCAAGTACGCATCTGCTAGGTCCAACTTTGAAAAATATTGACCCGGGCACAGTTTATCAAAAAGATCTTCCGGGTTGGGTAAAGGATAAGTTGCAATCACTAGTTGTGGATTCACTGTTGCCTTGAAGTCCACACAAAGTCTCAGTTTTCTGGAAGGTTTTGGCAAAATTACTAAGGGTGAGGCCCAGAGAGAAGCCTGCACACGTTCAATTACTCCTTGTGATTCTAAATCGTTTAATGTTCTTGCGACCTCATCACGCAATGCGTGGGGAACATTGCGCGCTCTGAAAAATTTTGGTTGCGCATTGACTTTCAGTTCCAAATGTGCTTCATAGTTCTGAGCGCAACCTAAGCCCGGTGCAAAAATGTCTGCAAATTCTTCACACAGACGAGAAACACTGTCTGAAGGCACAGTCTGATTCACTGATAGGACCTGATTTACTATAGACATGTTAAACAACTGAAATAAATCTAAACCAAACAAGTTCACTGCAGTAGAAGAACGAAGAACGTAAAATGACACAAGTTTTGTTTGTCCCTTGTATGTTGCAAGAAGAGTGCACTGTCCTAACACAGGGATATTCTGACCTGAATAACTATGTAACTTAACATGTGTGGCATGCAACGGAGGTTTGCCCAGTTGTTTGTACGTGTCGTGATTGATCAATGAAACAGCAGCTCCGGTATCGAGCTGGAATGGTATGACCTTGCCATTAAAGTCCAAATCCACAAAAAGTTTATTGTCCTGCTGACGACAAGAGCGACTGTCTCGTGCAATTTGAACTGATACAGGAATAGCATCACTTGCTAATTGACGTGATTTCCGGCGACGTCGACGCACACTTTTTGTGGGATGAACACAGTCAGTGTTAGAGAAAGGGGCACTGGGCGGGGTGGAATTAACTACATGAATGTCCATGGGCGAAGGTCCACGAGCCTGAGTGTCCTGGGTTCGATTCCGGCGCGAAGCAAAGGGCCTGGAATGATTAAGAGTGTCTGATCTGAGCTTTTTCTGGCAAATACTTTGAATATGTCCTGTCTTATTACAGAAAAAGCAAATAGCTTGGCGTGACGGGCAATTTTCACGCGAATGTCTAGTAGCACACCACGGGCATGATTTCACTGCATTAGTATACTGGCGCGGCACACCTGGTTTAGAGCGTGGCGGCAGCTGCGTGGACATGCGCGAGGGCAGTTTATCGGTCCGTACAGCGCGCCCGGCGGGCCGGTTAATGTGACACACGGCTGGCGAAGTTGCAAATGATTCCTGAGCAAAGTCAAGCGTGTCTTGTCTATCCAATATGTCTATCACTTGGTGAAGGGAGGGATTGACGAGTTTCAAAATCTGTTCCCATATGCGAACATCAGAAACGTTCTGTGCTATTGCATCACGTACCATAGTATCTGAATAAGGGAGTCCACATTCACACTCAAAAGCACAATCCCGAGTAAGGCCTTGCAATGTTGCAACCCACTCCCTATTAGTCTGACCGGCCGTACGTTTTGTACGAAAGAACGTATACCTTTTTGCAACGACATTGACTGTTTCTTTGAAATAGGTGTCTAAAGCAGACAAAATTTCTTCGTAGGACAGAGTTGCTACGTCGCGTCGGGGAAATAATTTCACTATCACACGGTACGTTTGCACCCCTACACACGCCAATAAATAAGGCTGCCGCTCGTTACCTTGAATTCTGTAGGCAGCGAGATGAAATCCAAACTGGCGTGACCACTCCGTCCATGTTTCCACGTCTGCGTGAAAATTACAGAATGGGGGTGCAACTGCATGTTGTGGCTGCGGTAGCGGTGAAGCGGCGGCTGCCGCATCGTTTTGCAGTGCACGTTGACCCTGGACGAGCTGTCCAAGGGCATCCAATAACGCCTGCATCTGCTGATTCTGCAAGAGATAAAATTCGGACAGTACATCTGGCGAATCCATGACACAAGTAAATGTAAGCAATTAGAAAGAACAAGACCCTTTCCATTGACTCGTCGCCAAAAATGTTGTGTCTAGACAAGACAGCCTAGACACAATGAGAGGAAGCCGAAAGGCACGCGCTAAGCTAAAGCAGGATGGCGTGAGGTCTGAAACAGGATACGTAATGAATGCTATAAAGAAAAGTACATAGCTTCTGGAATACTTAACTTTAATCCATCCTTTTGGTACATCCGGAGATTGTGACGATACAGGTGAGACTCTTTAGATACATGCAATGTTACTAATGGCGCCTTGCTAGGTCGTAGCCATTGACTTAGCTGAAGACTATTCTAACTATCGGCTCGGCAAAGGAGCGAGGCTTCGTCAGTATAGTCGCTAGCTACGTCGTCCGTACAACTGGGGCGAGTGCTCTCCCGTATCTCGAGACCTGCCTTGTGGTGGCGCTCGGTCTGCGATCACACAGTGGCGACACGCGGGTCCGACATGTACTAATGGACCGCGGCCGATTTAAAACTACCACCTAGCAAGTGTGGTGTCTGGCAGTGACACCACACTCAGCACTTTTGGTGTCAGCATTCCAGGAGCCAATGATATCAGCACATTCTGATGCCAGCAGTACAGGAACTGCACTTGCACTGCTCAGGCAATTGTACTTGTTATATTCAAGGTCACAGACCTCCACTCCCTCCCTTCTTCTGTTCTGTGTTCGGCCAATCATGAAACATTGACTTCATGATACTTTCAGCGAATCACCAGTGGTCTCCAGTATTCTTGGGCAATTTACCTCTGTAGCGAAAGGATCAGAGAGTGGGTATCTGTAAAAATAAATTAATTTTAGCATTATTCCAGATATGGGAGATTCATCATTTGTGATCTGTAAGTTGTGGTTAGAAGAGAGTTACCCTACCTGCAGGTAAGTTTACTAGATTTTTATACTTCTTCAGAAAAAGTGTTCCTACTTCACAACACTTCACAACACTTGTTGACTATTTTTTCACATAACTGCAGTGTCATTCAGTGTAAGTGGTGAGGCGTGGCATAGGCTTCCTTATGCCCTCCTCGAAGAACTCACCTGCCAGCACCTTCCCCCACTTCATAACCCTTACTGCACGTGGTTGTCAGTTGAAAACTTAATTTCACTCATGTATACTTTCAGGGAGATGAAAAAATGACAAGCTGAAGGCCCAAGTCAGTAGACTTGGGGTGGTTCATAACATATTATAACCAAAAGAATCCAAACCACCCTGGTGACTTAAGGCTATGTGATGACAGGCACTGTCATCCAACAGCCACACACCTCTTGTCAGTATTCCACTCCTTTTGCTTCACATGCTCCTTTTCAGTTTTTTAGGACATTACCATACCGCTGTGCATTGATATTCTCTCCATGAGGTAGAAATTCGAACAAAATTATGCCTTTTCGATTCCAAAGCACTGATAATATGATCCTTTTTTGCTAGAAAGCAAAGTTCTGAATTTCTTTGTAGATGGGGAATAGGTGTGACACCATTCTCATGCCTGTCTTGTTGTCTCAGGCATGTAGAGAGCCACCCATGTTTCATTTCCAGTCATAATAGTGGTGAGAAAACCCTGATATTCCAGTTCAAGTTGCTCAAGAAACACACAGGTGATACTGACTCGATTTTTCTTGTGCTGCTCTGTCAGCTGCTTTGGGTCCCATCTTACACACAGCTTGTGGTGCCCCAGCTTTTCTGCGAGCGTCTCGTATAAGAGATTTCTGGATAATTGTGGACTATACCACTTAAACATACTCGTTCTGTTCATAACACTTTCGTTGTAAGCCGTTTTGATTCGCAGAAAAATTTCAGTCGGTGTTGTTCCTTCTGTGAGTAATAAGGGGATTACAGCTTGTAATGCTCTGTGACAGTACAAATTAGTGACGTTATATCACATTCTGTAACATGGTAGTACATATTAATGCAAGATACTTTAACATTATAATTTAACGACCTCAGAGTAAGTTCTGTAAAAATATTAGCCCCCTACGCTAATTGTGTGTGATATGGTGCTATCCCACTTAAAAATGGTAATCAGTATTGCCATAATTGGATACTCCATTGTAGAAAGCTCCAAAGTGCCAAATTCATGAACTGAAGTTATTACAAACAAACTGTCTGTAGAGCAGTGTTTTAATTATTTACTCCTCAAACTTTTCCACGTTACAAATGGGAGTGTCTTATTATATTTACTCCTCAAACTCTTCCATGTTACAAATGGGAGTGTATTATCATATATTAATGGTGGTTTCATGACACAGTTGGCATTGTTTTATGCTGAAGGCAATTAAAATAGAAACATTTATGAAAGGTGAAAAACACAAACAAATTACTGTAGGTGCTACCTTCTTAGTCAAATAGTTCAAATGGCACAGAGCACGATGGGACTTAACATCTGAGGTCATCAGTCCCCTAGAACTTAGAACAACTTAAACCTAACTAACCCAAGGACATCACACACACCCATGCCCGAGGCAGGATTCGAACCTGCGACCATAGCGGTCGCGCGTTTACAGTCTGAAGCGCCTAGAACCGCTTGGCCACACTGGCTGGCTGTTCTTAGTCACTTTTATCACAGATCCGCATGTAATATACTTTGTGCTCATTCTTTTCCAGGTAAGGTATCATAGCCTTTAAAGCTTTCTTCTTTTCATGTGTAATTGATTGGGTTGAGGAAATAGATTCAAAGGTAGCAGATAGAATGTTTCTTGCATGTTTCACTTTTTTGAGCATTTGCACCTTACAGATCCTTTCCAATTTGGTGTAACATTATCTTATTGCTACATGTGTTACATCTTTTGAATTATATGTGATACTGACAACTTTTGAAATGTTCAGCTTTTTTGTAGAGAGTATGTCATCTAACAACCTTTGTTTCCTAGACCATTTTGCATAGGTCACTGGACACAAACACCTTCATCACCGACTTTCTTCTCTCTATCAAGGCAATCTCAGAGTCACAGGGTGCCCACTTACAAAAAACTGTTCTTCTGTTCGTGTGAACAACCCATTTGCCACCAGAAAAAGAAAATGAAATACCATCATTCAACTCTTCTTTTGTGCAGCACGTTTTTCACTTCAAACAATAAGGTTTTTCTTCGTTGTTATCCAGGTGTTTAACATTTTCAGAATGCATGATGCGATTCCATTTTACCAGCGATACTCTCATCCCACATGCACATATAAGACTGAAGGGAGCCACCTACAGATACTGCCATGCTGTAACAAGATAACTGGCGGCGATAAAACATCTCGGAGAGCATTAGTGAGGGCGCAAACATAACCTGCTGCATATCAATCGATATGCAGCAAAGTGAAATAAATACAATTGAATGGCATATTGCACCATTCAGCAGGCAACATAGCACCATTGCCATCTATTGGTGGCAAATGTAACCACTTGGAATTCTCAGTGGACGTAGCACGTTTCATATGTAATCCTCCTCGGCATCCTGCATCTTTCAAACCATTTATCACATTTTTCATTTCTACAGTTAAGTATCCAATTAATGGGAGCCACAATTGGTAATTTGCTATAACTGAGGCTGATTTTACACAAATACCCATTCTAAGTACGAGACTGCAAGCATTCTTACAAGGAAACATCACCCTTCCATGCACATTTAGATTAGATATTCGAAAGCTGAGCACACTGCAGAAAGACTGAGCTGTTGGCACCTGTATGTTAGAATATGATATTGTAGAGTATTTGTTTGGGATAATATGACATACACACACTGACTAGGGAGCAGAAACCCTGTAATTGCCTTTTTGCCAGCCTCAGCCTGTCCTGGGAAATGCTCACATACATTTCTATCAAGTCACTGATTGCTTAAGTGTTGACTTGCTGATTAATACTTTTTACAAGTCTGCATGTTGTCAGGACACTCCAGTATGAAATAGTATACAGGCCTTCGGCCTACTGGTCGAATCGGATGCAGTACATAAACCAGTCAATGACTAGTAGGCTAATGTCGTTGTGCATGTGTCATATTAAATCAGCAGTAGAGACATATTTTTCAACATAATATCGTCAAATAAAGATATTACCGAATTATGATTAATTCCTATAAGCAATGATAAGTCTTAGGCAAAAGAACAAGTGTGTAGCACAGACTTAGACCAGCCCATCTGATAGGTAAGTAACTAATGCATACTATTATCTGGCTCTCTGTAGTATTAATTATTTAACAGTGATATCGAGACACTGTTGTATAAGATGTGGTATCACATCTTGCAGCGTATGGCTGGTCTTATTACACCATTTTCTCTCTCTCTTTCTCTCTCTCTCTCTCTCTCTCTCTCTCTCTCTCTCTCTCTCTCTCTGTGTGTGTGTGTGTGTGTGTGTGTGTGTGTGTGTGTGTGTTTTAACACCAATTTGTAGCAATAGTGTTTCTCCTACACATACGAGGAGAACATTAAATGGATAATTTTTTTTTTAATATTGCACTACTGCAGCACAGCCACGCTGAAAATTACGTTTATATATCCACATTACATCAATTTCAAGTGTGTCCACATTGTTTTGTTCCACTGTCTTTATTAATCGCTTCACTGACACTTCATATTTGCACATTGATGACAGATAAGGAAAGTATGTATGACAACACAGCATCTCCTGTTTTGCAAACATGATGCTGTGAGTACTATATGTGTTACCATATTGTACTGCTTCAGTCAAATGTCTAGCACCTGCCAGCTAGTGCCTCATTTATTACTCTTGCAAATCTCCTGGATATGACCATCTGTTAGACAGTATTGTCTTGTACTTGCACTTGTACTTGTCTTGTACTTCTGTAGTCTTCTATATCAACAATTATAGTCATACCACACATTTATTGTCCATGTTGTTACAAAGAACACCACCACAGTGGCTTGTCTGTGGCCGACATACGATGCCTTTTCCTTTTCTTTCAAATGCCTTGTATTGCAGGGTCAGCCCCATTTCATGCTATAGTCACACTGACCTCACACCATGTGACTTCCAGCTTTTTTTGCATGACTGGGAGATCTCTGGCAACATGCTCCCACACTTTTGTTAATTTTCGCTGAGTTGATAATATATAATGTTATTTTTATCTATCTTGTTCTCAAATTCTGCAGTGCAGTTACTCATATGACATTTCATGCACAAAATGTTCACCACTAATCTTGTAATTAGACATTGGGAGGCATTATCTTACATTCATCCCCATTTAGAGAGAGCTGCCATTCATTACTATACATATATATACATATATATATATATATATATATATATATATATATATATATATATATATAATGTGTGTGTGTACCCCCTCTGTCAATACTAGGTATATATATTCAGAAATAAAATGTTATTTACATTCCACTTACAGCAAAGTTGTCCAGTCCTATATTTCATGTGTCATTAGAGCAGTAAGAGCTCCGATAATGTCCCTTCTATGACTGTGTCACAGGAGACACAGGACAAATCAGCTGATATCTAGTCATAGGTATGTACTGAGTCTATTTGTTACAGAAAGCTTAAACTCCCTTTTTTTGGGAGCCTCAGAGTCTCCTGAGGCAAGCATGCCTGAATTTCTAGCAAGTAATTGACTACTTAAACATGGACTCACTGACTAAGTGCTATAGCAAGCTCCATCTTGCTAGTACTCGATATAAAATTCTGAATGGATATTAATATGAGATTCAGCAACAGTTGCCCTCAAATATAGGAATGAGTGATGCCCTTCTAGAGAGCAGAAACTGCCATTTTCCCCTACACATGAATCATATTGTATCAGCAATAGGCGTATGGAAAACTTGCAATGACAATGAATTGTGGGAGAATGGTGATTCAAGATATGAATGCAGGTGTGTTTTGGTTCTGTACAGACTTTAAGTAATGTATAATATTTGTGTTAACACAGATGTGCAACTGCTGTCCTTTATGTTAGGGACAGCGTTACTATCAAATATCCTTATATGAATATATGAAGGGCTTATTTCAATAGTGGTACAAGTCTACTTTTGTTGATTTTAAGATACAGAGTCCTAAAGTTACATGAGCGCTGAAAAATCTGCAGTTGAGATATCAGAAATATTCAAGCATATGGCTTCTTGCTAGAGATGAACCTTTCTTACTGTTTGTTTGGATCATTAATGTTAGAAGCACTATAATCAGACAAGTGGAGGTAATGGACTTGTACCACTACTGAAATAAGCCCTTCATATGAACTCTAAAGACTGAACATTTCAATACATCAGGCCATGGGCTATTAACGGTATCAGTAAGATGATTACATGTGAGCAGTTATTAACCACATGTAGTATTGTTTCTAGTGTATGAAGATAAATATCAGTGAGCAACTAGCACAACATCATATTTTTAAAATATTTATGTATATATTAAAACGCTTGTTCATGATGGAAAGCAGTAGATGTCATCAACATGCAAGCGAGTTTAGATTCGAATTGGTAGAGCAGATGTAGATTATCCTTCACATACATCTTGTTAGCATGAACAAAATGTACTAGATTATCGAATGTAGTGTATGTCACAATGAAACTTATTCCAAGCGTCTACTTATTTGTAACACATTTCTTGATCCAGTTGCTTGATACTGGTAGAGAGTTTTCTCAGTGTGTCTACAAATCCATTAATGTAGAGTTATAATGTAGTTTCATGAGGCAACATGTGGTGTTTGGTGTTGATCCATATTGATCTTCATATTACTTGTGCATGTAATTAACTTTGATGTATTTCGATTTTCATCACTTCTGTTGACAATGGAATTTTAGAGTCTATATACAGGCAGCAAATATACAACGAACGTTAAAAAAGAATCATCTTACATTCATATAGATATGGAACAGGATTCGCTACGACATCATCTACTTATTTTCAGCTACTTTTCAAGGTCATAAAACTATCCATTTCCCCATCCAAACACATACACGTAGGTCATCGTGAAGGGAGGCCCTTTAGACTTTTTTGGCAGGGAAGCGAATGAAGGAATAAACATTACCAGGAAAAAAAACTTTTATTAGTTTATGCATACAAATTCACACAAAGAGAACAACTCTTTCTTTGAGTTTGTTTGGTCTATTTTTAATAACAGCTAGCTTAATTTTAAATTTATAATTTAAATCTACATCTGGATCATTTCTTTCTTTCTCCATACAGTAATGTGATAAAAAATATAAGCTCTCGAATTCTAACATGTGTCTAATTCTTTTCCTGAGAGCTACGTGTTTTATAGCTTTAAAAATTGGGTCTGTTCCTTCCTGCAATTCTTCTAGCTCAGAGCACTTGGTGATTTTACTTTTGCCTCTTATTTCCTGCTTAGCACCATGCTAAAGCAATCCAAATCTTCCTAGGTGTAATTTGTCAGATTTTTTTGATCTGCATCCTTGTGGAATTTTCATATTGCACTTAAAGTTCACCACTTTTGTAAACAAGTGCCCATTAAATGTGGCTATCTGTCAGTTTTAAACTCTGCAAATTGTTGTTCTGTTGCTGCGTGCATAACCTACAGTTCACTGCATTGAAATACAATGTACTCATCCTTTATAAGGCGATCCAAATGGTAATGTACGGTAACAAAATATTTTTATGTATCCCTTAACATAGTAGACAATTATGGATCCATTTATTCCATTTACTCCAGATGTGATTAATTTCCATTGTTATAAATGCTGATACTTTATACTCTCCAGCTGCAGTCAGGGTTCACCACACAATGCACTTAATCTAATATATGTGCCCCACTTGCAAATCTTCAATGCCTTCTCATTTTTCTCATTGCTGCTTATATTCGTTCGTTATGGCAGGTTTATTCGCCATATATTCCAGTTTTCGTATGTGTCCTCCCTTTCTAGTTTTCTTTTGCTTACACGTAACACAGCGACTACATAAAAGGTATAATTTCTTTAATAGAGAATGGTTTAAATCTGTGTAACGTTACTCATTTCTTAAGGACTGTGGAGAAACGTTACTTCTTCGAACTAGTGCTGGTTCGGTAATACCTATATTAGATGGTACTGTGGAGGACAATGTCCTGAACTGTGAAAAATTTGTTTCTCTTGCTTTAATATAGCACTTCGGTGTAAACTTATGTTGTCTGTATTGGAGACTGTGATAAAAATTTGTATGTAATTTACAGGTAAATAATTAAAACTATAGGCAGACGGAACACAGTTTATAAACTTTTCTTGATATTGATTATCAGGAAGTTTTACTTGCAGACAGTCAATTTTCAAGTATTCTCATTGCCCCCACAGACAAACTGCAGAATATTGTCACACACCACACAATAACTAATCTGTAAGTTTTTCATCAGTTGATGCCATATAGAACCGATTGGCACATAGTCCACTGGAGCACATTGCAAATACTATTTGTTGGTGTATAATACCATATACTGTCTTGCAGAGGATCAAACACACAATCTCTTCTGTAGTTGTATATTCTAGATTGCAGCCTGGTATAACTGTTATGTACATATTGTGGTGTATTGACTAGATTACTTCAGGAGGAGGTCCAGCAGTTACTTCAACACAGACATAAATTATTACGACTTGGACATGGCAAATACTTAACAAATAGTTGTATACAGAATGTGGAAATAAATAGGGTCCACACAGATGACATGTATTTGATATTGTCGATGGCACCTATAAAGTGCAGTAGTTTGCTGAATGACAGTGTCACATCAGACTACACTTGTCTCGTATTGGATATAAGTTGGGGCTGTTCTATTAGCACACAGCTGGGTCTGTGATAAGATCACACTGTCATCATTAGCGATGAGGGCAAGTGGTTGCAGACTGTATAGAGTGGCTGAGTGGCACTGAGCTCGCACGTAAATAATACTCCGGCTGCTGTGGCGTAAGGAAACACATGGGAGCTTGTCTATACCGATGTTTTCAATTTGTCGATGCAAGTGGTAGCGACTATCTTTACCTGTGGTACAGGGGGGGGGGGGGGGACACCTGAATGTGGATGTGGTTGAGGAGACAGGAAGGGTGATTATCGCTGATAGCAGCTCCCCATCCACAACCCGATGTCCACCTTGCTAGTGACAGGACACACCGGTTGTACTGATCACAAGTGGGACTCTAAGACTTGGGCTGGTTATCCGACGGCGGTGCATCCGTGAATACCGGCTCTGGTAGCTGGGCTGGTGGTGATGGCGGCGGCTCCAGCGGCTGAGGCAGCAGCGGCCGCGCGATGTCAGCACCTGTCTGGATGGCGCCGGCTGCAATGGACGGAGAAGTGGAGATGACTGCTGTTGCATGCTGGATCCGTGTGCGAGCATTCTATGGCAGAATCATTGACATAAAAGTGCCACAGCTGGTTCTGGCTGCACTGATGCAGCCCAGAAGATCCTTTAACGATGTAAAATAAATCACCAGGGACACATGCAATGGCACTGTACTCCTAATGCTTTTTGTTGCCAAAAACTTTAAAGAAGACTTCATCCTGTGGCTGAAATATTGTCAGAATAAATTGTTTCCCTGGTGGCTAGAGAAGATGCAGCAAGGTACAGTGTCGATAACTGTGTAATCAATTCCGGTGGGACTTCCTGTCACATGGCAAGTAGCAGTAGGAGAAGAGGTGGTTGGTTGGTGGTTGGTGGTGGTTGTGAGTGTTTAACGTCCCGTCGACAACGAGGCCATTAGAGACGGAGCGCAAGCTCGGGTTAGGGAAGGAAATCGGCCGTGCCCTTTCAAAGGAACCATCCCGGCATTTGCCTGAAACGATTTAGGGAAATCACGGAAAACCTAAATCAGGATGGCCGGAGACGGGATTGAACCGTCGTCCTCCCGAATGCGAGTCCAGTGTGCTAACCACTGCGCCACCTCGCTCTGTAGTAGGAGAAGAGAAGACTCTTTAAGGACTTCTCCCATATGTGAAAGGAACAGAGTTTCTACGCGTGCCTTAGGAACGTTCGAACGAACACTTCTGCTTTACCATTAGACTGAGGGTGAAACGACACAGTAGTTGTATGGAGTATGGCGCTGTTAACAGAAAACCGCCCAAAATCGGCTGACTTGTGGTCCATTCTCTGAGACAAGGACCTCAGGAAGGCCTTCAAGACAAAAGATAAAAGACAAATCCAATACCATACTAACAGTAGTGGTGGATATCATGTCGACTACAAAATAAAATTTTTCTGTATTTAAACCCACAACCGACAACCCAAATGGTCCAGAACGGGCCTGCAAAATCAGTACGCTTGCATTGCCACAGTCTGGATGACATGGCCACTGGAAAAAGCATTCCAACGGCGCGGATTGATGCGCTGCACACACATTGCTACAGGAGGTCATGTACTCAGTTTTGGCGTGCGAGACTACCCCACATCGGACAGCGCAATAATTGCAATGTATGCTCTGTTGTTGTGTACTTACCCACATGTGTTGTTGTTGTACAGGCACACCGCACAGCATTCAAATGCAGACTTGTCTTGGTTACCAGTCACTACCAGCACAGTGTACGGTTGATATGAGGAATCACGTTATCTAATCGGTACTCATAATTTTGAAATTCTTCAAGATTGTGCTTTCGATTTTCGGCGTACTGCTAGAGCAACCGTTTCTGACACAGATTTTGGGTCGATTTCCTATATCTCCACCATGCGTGCAATGTAGTTTGAAAAATCTCCCCATCCATTGGTGCATTGATACTTTTCCAATCGTCACCTGTTATCCGTGCGGTCCTGTGCTCTTCTGTCACATACAGAGAATGACGATGCCTGGGCTGTGATTCCTCAGTCCATCCAGCAGAAATTTCTGTCTTTATTGCGCCATGGTCATTGGGGCATAGTTCTCATAAAGTAACTCACTTGATGTCATTGTAAAGTACTATTATCTGGAATCCAACAGAACTTCTGACCATGCAAATATTGATGGAACTTGGTAACACCATAGATACTGGCGAGATCCTCTTTTCCAAGCCGTCTGTAATTGCATTACATTTTATTGAGAGTTTTCAACATGAAATCAATAGGTCTATCAGACAACTTACAATAGGAGCTCTTAGACGCTCTTAGAAGCGTCTAAGAGCTCGTATTGTATTAATGGATTTAGTGCTGTATTACTTATTGCTCCTGTATGTTTTTAGCACCATAGCATTTTGTTGTATGCATCTTATCGTTGAACCTCGCAAATAATGCGATAGGTATAAACTTTTGAAGAAACTGGTAAAGAAATTAAATTTCTTTTATAAAACGTGTTGCTCATTATGTCGTTACCTGTCCCGACGTTGTGAGGTGCCAACTGCTGGATGAGACACCATTCTGTGAATGACACCACAAACGTCATGTTCATTAGTCAACAAAGATGGAAATGTTTCTCATAGATGTGTGTCTAGACGCTTTACAAAATCAGTAACTTGGTTACCGATGTTTGAATTCATTCCTGGGCTTGTTATTTGATTGTTATACATCTTTATTCTGCAACGGGAAATCATCCACAGGAAATAGTCTCTTTCAGTTGCCTTATCATTTTCCAAAATCAGCTTGCTGTTTGCTTGGTAGTCTCCTTGCACACAGAGGTCATGGTTTGTTCTTAGGTAGTCGCACATCTCCATTTTGTTAAAAATCTTATGAAAATCTTACATTACATCAAGGCACATAAATAATAGTCATCTACATGAAGTTGTTACAATATTCCAGGCAGTCATTAGTACACCCATTCTTGCGTCAACCAAAATGGCTCTGAGCACTATGGGACTTAACATTTATGGTCATCAGTCTTGCGTCAACCAATGTCACTTTATTTGGTATAACCTCAGGGTTTTTATATTTCCTCAAAGTACTTTCCAATACTTCCTAGCTGGTTTTCTCCAATACTCCTCTTAATGTGTAACACAGTCATTCTCGTCTCAGAGAAGAGAGTGCTTTTCTTGATGCCATGTGTCACAGAGATGACACACACACATCTCCTTTTTTAACATAACAGACATGGCCTCCTTAATAGCTCCCAACAGTCTACTTGGTTACACATTTT
Organism: Schistocerca serialis cubense; assembly: GCF_023864345.2. Lineage (NCBI taxonomy): Eukaryota > Metazoa > Arthropoda > Insecta > Orthoptera > Acrididae > Schistocerca > Schistocerca serialis. The sequence continues at coordinate 465,156,178 of NC_064646.1, read as the reverse complement.
AGCCACCATAATATTGTCATAAAACGGTTCTGTATTGGGTGTGAGTACATTCAATTGCTTCTTGGTAAGGAAAGCATCATTTTCAGTGCAATTTATGTTACCAATATCAGTTACTGGTTCTCCAACAATGATCGCAAACCAAGGCATTCATCGGTTGGTCTCATCTTCCCCAGTAGGTAGGGGATGTTCCGCAATTTGGAAGAATTCACGTTGACATTTTCCACTTGCACAGAAGATTCTTCAGTTGCAGCTATCAACTTTTATACGCAGAAGCTCCAAGATGGTGGCACTTCCGGACACTTGAACTTTCTGTAAGGCCTTCTAATGTAACAAATGGTTGGACACACGAGCAGAAGTACCACTATCAGAACTTCAGAGTAGAAAAGGAGGCTTGATGGACGCAACTGGTTTTCTGCGGTAGCAAAAATGTCAACACAGATTCTTTCAGAGTGCGAAACATCTCCCACATAATTTAGATGAGGAGGAGACAACCAATGAATGGTTTGTGATTATTATTGGAGAGCCTGGATAGTCTTGTTACTGATATGGGTAACATAAAATTCACTGCAGAGGCCACTATCCTAAGTAAGTATCCTAAGTACACCCATTACAGAACCGTTTTACGGCAATATTATGATGGCGAAAGTCTGTCAGGTTAAGTCAATGATAGTAAAGAAAGAGATGTATGGGTCGTCCAGCTATTATCTATGAGGTAAATTCTCAGAGATCATCTGTGGTAGACATGGCATCTAGCAAAGCTACTGTTTCTTCTTCACGCGAAGGACAGTGTTAGATCAAGAGGAATATTTGAGAAAATTGTCTAGGCAACACTGGATACCATTTTGAGGAAATATAAAAATCTGGCGTTTATACCATATAAAGTGGAACGATGCTAAAACGGGTATACCAATGTTGCCTGGAATACCGAAGCAGCTACGTTTAGATCACTACTGTCTTATGGATATGGATGTAACGCAAGATTTCGTTGAGATTTTTAACAAAATGGCGATGTGTGGCTACCCAATATCAAATCACAATTTCTTTGTGCAAAGACACTACCAAGAAATAGAAGTGTGATTGTGGATAACAATAAGACACTTGCATTAGATTTTTAATGTGGTTATGCTCCAGTTTCACAATAAAGATGCATAACAATTTATATGCCAAATCACAAGCTCAGGATTGAATAAGGATATCAATAACCTTCTAAATAAATGAAAAGCACCAATTCACTTTTGTTCTACAGCATTAATTTTTATTGTGTTAGACGGTTTTCGGCTTACAATGCCGTCATCAGACATTTACTGAGTATTGTCACCAAAGACATTACAATATTTGCAGACAAAATTGGAAGAGACATTGCTTAAGTTCCTTATGTATTCTGTAGTTACAATGATAATTGTTTCTTCTTTTAATTGGTTTGTGTATCACTCTCCATGTTTTATACCTCCTGATGTAGCCTTGTCAAGTACCAATTTTATTTTATTTTATTAGTTTCGTTTATCAATAGAAACTGTTACGTAGGCATCTTGTTCCTATTTTGTGTTAAAGCTTTCCTTTCTATCTGTGTTAAAGTTTCCCTGCTTACTCTACTTTCTTTATTTAAAGTTCAAGTTTTTGCTTTTTCGTTGCGTTACCACCACACTGTCAAAGATGTTGCTTACTGTGTGTTTCTGCTTCAGTCTAGATGTGTTAATTCTCTTCCAGTGTTGTTTGCAAACAATGTAACTTCTTTGGTGACAACACTCAGTAAATGTCTGATGATGGCCTTGCAAGCTGAAAACCAGTTAACACAATACAAATTAATACTGCAGAACAAAAGCAAACTGATGATTTTCATTTATTATAATGTTACTCTACCAAGAACCGACGAAAGATTCTGTTAAAATAACCATCTTATTGATTACATAAAGTGTCCAGATACAAGTTTATGAGAAACTTTCGCGTCTTTGTTAGCTACAGAATGTGTCATTGACAGACTGAAGGTTGCAATACAGAAATGCCGAATGGACTGTGTGTTCGACCCTGTGCAAGACCGTATCAGGGTATTAAACCTCAACAAACAGTATTTACAATGTGCTCCACTGTACTCCGTGCCAATAAGATCTATTTGGTGTCAACTTATGAATAATTTAAGAACAGTCGTTGTGTGATATTTAACAGCGTTCTGCAGTCTGTCTTCTGGGGCAATGAGAATACTCGAGAATTGACTGTTGTACAAGTACACCCTCCAGACAATCAAGATCAAGAAATGATTCTGTACTGCGTCAGTCTAAAGTTTTATTTACCTATAAACTAAGTGGAGATCCTCAATTCAGATCCAACAAAGACGACTATAGTATACCAGAGTAGTGTTATATTAAAACAGGAGAAACATATTTTTCACAATCCAGAACATTCTTCTCTACAATATTATCCACTGTAGATATTACCGAACTAGAACTAGTTTCAACAAATAATGTCATCCTACAGGTCTCAAGAAAATGACCTACACTGAGGTGACGTATTTCGTGGGATAGTGATATGCACATATACAGATGGCGGTATAGTACCGCGTACACAAGGTATGAAAGGGCAGCACATTGGCGAAGCTTTCATTTGTATTCAGATGATTCATGTGAAAAAGTCCGACGTGATTATGGCCACACGCCGGGAACTAACAGACCTTGAACACGGAGTGGTAATAGGAGCTAGACGCATGGGACCTTCCATTTCGGAAATCGTTAGGGAATTCAATGTTCTGAGATCCACAGTGTCAAGAGTGTGCTGAGAGCACCAAATTTCAGGCATTACCTCTCACCTTGGACAACACATTGGCCGAGAGCCTTCACTAAACGAGCGAGAGCATTGGCGTTTGTGTAAAGTTGTCATTGCATCAAATAGCAACAGAAATCAATGTGGGACGTACGAAGAGCATATCTGTTTGTAAAGTACGGCGAAATCTGGTGTTAACGGCCTATGACAGCAGACGAACGACGGGAGTGCCTTTGCTAACAGAACGACATCGCCTGCAGCGCCTCTCCTGTGCTCGTGACCATATAGGTTGAGCTCTAGACGACCGGAAAACTATGACCTGGTCATATGAGTCCCGATTTCAGTTGGTAAGACCTGATAGTACGGTTCGAGTGGTGCAGATCCCACCAAGTCATTGACCCAAGTCTTCAACAATGCACTGTGCCAGTTAGTGGTGACTCCGTAACGGTGTGGGCTGTGATTACATGGAGCGCCATGTCACCAGACCGCATTTGTTTACGACTGGTTTGAAGAACATTCTGGACAATTTGAGCAAGACTCAGTTAATTGGTAACCTTTAAAACGTACTACCATTGCTGACGAAACTCTTGTTGTTTAATTTTAAAACTGGTAAGCGGATTGAACACATTTTTTCCAGGGCATTCGTAGTTTTTGGACAAATAATCAACGCAAAGTGACAAGAAAGACTGGGCATCGTTTTCAAAATCAACCTCTGTGGTCGGTATTTTTTGCAGGATTCATGAACTACCTTTCCTAAGAATTTATCATCTTAACTATTTTCTGGCTTGCTCTTAACATCCTTTATTATTCTGTCCAACTCAACAGAAGGCCCTGAAGGGTTTTCCAATTTTCTAACAGCAGTTTGAAACAGGGACAAGATACCGTGGAGAAAACGTAGATATCATTCAAGACGTGAAAGTTCAGTTTATTCAGCATCATTCTCCCTGTTTGATATCACAAACTATAAAGTCAGTCTCGAACAATCTTCCATGCCCTTTGAAATAAAATATTACGTGATGGGCAGGCCAGCAGTATACAATGCCCTCAGTTACAGGAAGAAGCAAGAGTCATCTTGCGTGGAATTGTAATATTTCCTTAAACTCTGTCTCCTCAAACTGTGAAAATTGGTACTGTGACTGAACATGTGTTGCAGGAACCAAATTCACTGTAGATTTTGAGAACAAATGCCCACTTTCTTGATTTGGATGAAAGTCATTAGGTTTTTTGATGTTTTTTATAGCATGAAAAATATCTTTGTGAATTTCTTTGGAGTCTTCATAAAAAAATCTAGCCTTCTTTAACACATCCCATTGTTAACATCAAAATAATGAACTGTAAAAAGAAAAGATTTTTGTATTTTTTCGGTTTTAAACATCTGAGGACTCAGAAAAAGGAAACGGTTATGAAGATCACCTATGACTAGATTTTGACTCTACGGGCCAAGAACATTTTCCGAAATAGCCGTTACCTTAATCTTTCTGCACGAAATTTTAAATAGAATATAACTGTCTTCTGGAAACAAGGAATAATGCAATTTAATTTCGCAATCCAATCAGTTATAGCTAAGGCTGTGTTTTACACTGTGATAAAATATGTAATTTCGGCATGCATCACAGAATCTATGTCAGACATATGCTTCTTTACAAAGAAAGTTGTAGCTATTCAGTTTTTACTAGATTGCTGTTGTGTTAGAATATGTTTTTTGTCTCCTGATGATCCTCTACAGCTTTCCTTCTGTTAAATTTGATCGAAAACGTGGCGGGGCAAATCACACACTCTGTTGTGAAGTCATTTTCTTTCATGAACTATGTGAAAAAATCTTTGTTTTCTAACCAGTCTTTGCTGTAACTCGTATATCTTTTAACTTCCTTCCTCGGAACAGACGAATTTCACCAACGGTCTACATCGTTATAGGAAAGACAAAAGATCCTTTCAGACCACCAAACCTTTCTAATTCTAAATTGCTTAAACTGAACTTGAAATGCTCTGGCAATTTAACTACCCAATAATTCCTAATTTATCAGGCATCTGTGAATTTTGACTCCTGGACAGTGAGTGGGAGAAAAAATTATCACATATTTCCATCTCTTCACTAACATCATTCGCAATTCAGCATAAGAGGGTATAAACATATGTCCCAAGTCCCTTTACCAGGGACTCTCGACAGTACTTTAAATTCTGAAAGAATCTCGCCCAAAACTGATATGTGGCAACGCTATTTTAGACTACTGGTGGTGATAGACACAAACTGCGTATCTATGACCTTGATAAACCTGAGCACATCCATTAGCGTTGCAGTGATTGCTTCAGTTTTCCCAGCAACATGTAGTTGCTATATTCTGCCATTCAACTGCTCCAACATCTCACTTTTTCTATCTACTGCCCTGATAAGACTATCCAGTTCCGTAGATTTTGTGCTGATTGCCTCGTTTTTTTGTCAGCAATTAGATGTATGTTTGATCCCTGCTTCACACACTCGAAATGAGTAATGACATGCTGGCTCAGATAAAAGACATCAGCTTTCATATGATGGCCAAAACAAAGTACTTGCATAGTTGACCCTCACTTTGTAGTGTAACATTGTCAAATAGGCTATAAATAAACTACATGGCTTTACTTGGCAGTGAGAGAACAAGATTAGTCTTCTCACAGTCAGATTGCTCAACAATCAAAGCACGTATATTATCGGAAATAGCAATATATTCCTCTATTTCCCCGAGTTTCTGGTATTATTGTAGGACCTTTTGGTTATTAAAAGATCATGTGATGAGGGTGCTTCATCCATTCGGTCATGTTGATGAGTACATGCTTACATAATCATACAGATGACTCTATAAAAAATTAAAAAAACATTACTTTTTTGTATATTTATTTACAAACTCTTACATATAGCGAGGAATATGCACAACATGAATTTTAAAGTTGAGGAGTGGTTTCATCTGATGAGTGAAGAGCTTTGCACACTGCCTTCAACAGTTTACTCCACATTTTCTCGAAGAATCGATAGACTTCCTGCATAGCTTATAGCTTTGTTATGTGATATTTCACACACATTTAACTGGATGCCTCAAGTGTTTAAAGGTGATGTACTTCTTTTTAGTATACGCCCTGCTATAACCATTATGATGAGATCGCACCATGCCAGATTTATGGTCCTCCTCCTATTAAACTCAATTATGATGGTTGTAAAAAGGAAGAAGAAATAAATGAATGATTTTTCACAACGTTTTATTTCTTTCTTAAAAATAATAATAATAATATGCATAACCATTGCAGATCAGTTAGTTGTTTGGTTGGGAAACTATTTCTGTTTAATTGTAGTGTAGAAGTTCAGTTGGCTGGGAAACTACTTCTGTTTAAGAGCCAAACACCTCACTCACTAAGCTTTGATGGCTACATATTTTTCATCAATATTTATTGACCTTTGAATACTGAGGGTAGGGATAGGGTGGAGAAATGAGAACAATTTTGTAGAAAATATTATATTTTATTTACGTATATACATTGTTAAGAATGTTTACAGTTATTCAGTTCTGCAAGATTTAGGGAACAACTACTTTCTACATGCCATAAATTCAGCCTGTATAGCTTTCAAACCTATAGACAAAACAACATAGATAGATGTATCATCCATGAATTTAGCTTCTAAGGGCTCGTTACTTAAAGGACCTAGACTTGTACACCTTGGTACTGGATGAATACAAGCATATATACGCTGTTCTTATTGCTCCACATTTACAGAATTGTTGTGGAAATAACTCACAGAATCATAGAACGCACCACTGGTGTACAGAGATGCCAATGACTCAGTCTGTCTGTAGCAGTGATAAACACACACTACAGATCACTCAAATTCATAATACTTGAATGTTTCATTAAAGCTGCATGGCCTGTGAAGTTAACTGATGCACAACATTTCTGTACATAGCAGCTGTTGAGACAATCCTTCCAAATATATGGATTCTAAAATTGTGTAGGATGTTCATACTCAGTCGTCAGAACTCTATGTACTCCTTGATACCACGTATATATTCCCAATTGTACTGTGAATACTGCTCTCTGATCCCAATGCATTGAATGTTTTCTACTTCAGTTACTGCTGGGTGCTAGGCCAACATTCACTCATTTGGACCCACTTCCAGTATATTATATATATGTTGGTGAATAGCACTATTCTGCTGGCACTTAACCAAGGCTCAACGAGTTGAGATATTCCAATGGTAGCCACTGCTGTTGTGGTGGTACAGAATAGTGGAACAGCAGTTCTTATAAATAAGGGAAACTGCCTGTGGACTACCACTGTTGCTGTGATGATGAGACAATAATATGTCGAACACATGTGTCCCCTGGCACTGTACTTCTACTAGTTCTACATCAGGAGCACACAGAGCCACTGGGGAAAAAATAAATAACAACATGTAAATACAGATGAATGTATTAATCAATAAATAATAGCATTATTGTTATTATTATTAGTAACTGATGAACAAATACTTAAATTCAAATCTAATAGCTTTCTTTTGATTTCTCTTCTGGCTGGACGCAGTGACTGGTTCCTGATGGTGGGGCTCCATGGTGATCCTATAAGTATGATATAATACAGAGCACAAGTAATAGGCAATAGGGTTTTCAACAAATATTTGTAATTTTTCCTCTAGGAATGGAAAGTTTCCTGAACAATTTCAGTACTCCTTAGTAATGCCACATTATAAAAAGGGAGAAAGGGATAATTTAGATAACTTTAGACTTATTTCCATGCCATCAGTGTTTGCTAAAGTTATTGAAAAGGCTGTGTACATAATTGATCATTTTATATCGCATGATTTGCTATCAAATGTACAGTTCGGATTTAGAAGTCACTCAACAACTGGAAATACTATATTCGCTTTTCTCTGGGAGGTACTGGACGGGCTAAACAAAAAATTTCCAACGCTTGAGGTATTTTTTGATTTAACTAAGGCATTTGATCGTGTTGATCACAAAATATTGTTCCAGATGTTGGACTATTACGGAATACAGGGAGTAATTCACAATTGGTTCATCTCTTACTTAAGCAACAGACAGCAAAAGCTCATTATTCACTATGTTGATAATGGCTGTTATATGGGGTCTGAGTGGGGTACTTTCAAGTGGTGTGTGCCCCAGGGATCAGTGTTGGGGCCACTACTGTTCCTTATTTATATGAATGATATGCTCTGTGGTATTAGAGGTAGCTCTAAAATATTTCTGTTTGCTGATGACACTAGCTTGGTAGTAAAGGACGTTGCATGCAACATCGGCTCGGTTTCAAATAGTGCAGTTCATGACCTAAGTTCATAGCAAGTACAAAATAAACTAATGCTAAATCACAGTAAGACTCAGTTTATACAGTTTCTAGCATACAATTAAACAAAACCTGACATTTTAATTTCACAGAATGGGTATATGATTAGTGAAACTGAACAGTTCAAATTTCTAGGTGTTCAGATAGCTAGTAAACTGTCATGGAATGCCAACATTCAGGATCTTGTTCAAAGACTTAATGTTGCCATTTTTGCTATTCGAACGGTACCTGAAGTGAGTGATCGTTTGACACGAAAATTAGTCTACTTTTCTTATTTTCTTTCGCTTATATCCTATGATGTTATATTTTGGGGTAACTCTTCCCGTTCAAAAAGGATATTTTTGTCTCAGAAACGGCGATTCGGGCAATAAGTCCACGAATTTCTTGTCGACCCCTGTTCACGAGTCTGGGTATTTTCATTTTGGCCTCTCAATATATATATATATTCCTTAGTGTCATTTCTTGTTAACAAAATAAGCTTATTCCTAAGAAGAAGCAGCTTTCACTCAGTTATTACTCGGCAAAAATCAAACCTGCATTTGCATCGGACTTCCTTAACTCTTGTACAGAATGGTGTGCAGTATACTGCTGCATCCATTTTCAATAAACTACCACTGAAATTAAAAAATCTTAGCAGTAATCCACGCGCTTTCAAATCTAAACTGAAGAGTTTCCTCATGGGCCACTTCTTCTATTGTGTTGAGGAGTCCCTTGAAAAAGTAAGCTGATTTTTATTGTATTGTTGACTGCGTTTACTTAAACTTATGGATTGCCTTTTTTCGGGCTCGTAAACATTTATTTTTGTCTGTTATTACTTTTATGTTGTAATTTCATGTCTTGACACGTTCTATGACCTTGGAGATTTGCTCCTCAATTTGGTCCTAAGGAAAGTGACGTGTAAATAAAAAGATAAATGTTGGATCTGTACGTTTATTTCCAACTCTACAAGCTCCAAGTGATGCAACATTTATTGCCCATACATAAGCAAGCACGTGACAAGTTTTGTACACTTTTTCTGGAGATGATCAACACCCGATATGATTTTCCCAACGATTTCATGATGTCTCACGAGGCCCACTTTCATTTATCGGCTCACGTGAATAAACAAAACTACCCTACAAACCAACCTATTCTTATCAATGCACGAAAGAGCCGTTTGTAGGGCAGAAGTTGCAGTGTGGCGTATCATGTGTGTGCAGTATGTTATTCGTGACACGGCCACGACAACATCACATCGATATATTGTAACGTTACAACACTTTGTAGTGCCAGAAATACGTAGTAAGAGTATTTATATGGAGTCGTAGTGGTTCCAGGACACACGGTCTGAAAGTCCTCGACAGTCTTGTGCAGTATGCTTCCAGAGCGTCTTGTTTGCAACTTTGGTGAGGTAAACTGGCCACTCCCCACCCACAATTTGTCGATTTGTGACTTTTTCTCTGTGGCAGGTTCTGAAATCCAAAGTGTATGTTAACAGGCAAATAAATATTCAGGACTTGAAAAACAACAATCACGCTGTAATCGAGGTCACACCAAGCGACACTCCTCGGAAGGCTATGGCAAGTATGAATGTTCGTGCCGAATATTGCATGGGCAACAATGATGGACACCTAGAGGACATAAATCACGGAAAGTGACATATCTAATGAAATGGCACGCAGTGTTCTTTCGGACAATGGACACTAATAATGTGTAGCTACGACGGTTGGAACTTAAATAGTGGCAACTATTCATTCACAACCGATAAAAAAGCGTTACATGTTTGCACCTGTTACTGTCCTTCGAAGTAGTCACCAGCGTTGTCTAGTACCCGTTGTCAGCGATGTCGAAGGCGTAGTATACCGTTAGCAGAGCCTGTTCCGTTGATGGTGCGAATGGAGCGGTCTACAGCCTGTCGAATCTCTGGAACTTATGAAGCGAATACGACGAAGTTCAGGAAACTGACCAATCCTAAAGGGAAAAATACAAACGTGGCAAATTTCTCTCAGGTGATCACGATTTGCGAATGCCGTAGAACTGATCGCACTGCTCTGAACTGTTCAATACATTTCGTAACAGAAATTTTGGACGAAATTAGATTATTACGATCAACGTCAAACTTATGTAAATCGAAAGTGGAGGGGGACAAATAAAGGAAACGGGAGAGAGTAATGACATCAGCTGCATCGCGACTTTACGCGAATAGGAGGCGACGAGTGGAAACGTGTGCTAGACCACGTCTCGAACCCGGGACCTTCTGTTTAGCAGGCAGTCCTGTTAACCAGTGCGCCACCCGGACACAGCGCTTATCGCATCTGCGCTGACTGTCCCGGCGCGCTCTCGGTCGACCCACAAACACCACCTGTCCGCAGTCCACCTCCATGTCCTCCATGTTCGCTAATTTTAGATTCCCTCTGGAGGCCGACCGACACTGTGCGTCCGCACTGAAAGTTGCGGATTCATTGTTCATCGAGGCGATCAGTTATATGAATGCGTGTTGTCTGTTCTTTCGGACATGTACCAAAGGACAGACACCACGTATTCATGCAACGTCAAAACGTTGCCAAAACAAAAGCTGCGTCTGCACTGACACTGTTGAAAAACGTTTCAGTTGTGAAGCCACGGCGTTCTTTTGACCAACGACTCATATAATTTAGTTCTTTGAATTGCACGACACATTGGTACCAACATCGACTCTCTGGCAAGCCGTATCCAGTAATGGCGGTCTATTTCAAACAGGTTATTGTTTCTTCTGCATCCTGTAGGCAATATTATTTACAGAAAAAATAAATGTCATTAGAAATTTCTCATAGAAAAATTATAAAATTAAAATATAAAATCCTTACATCTTTAATCTCAAGAAACATAATTATTTCTAATTCCTGCAAGTATATAAAAATAAATGTTGGAAAACATTAATCGTTATTCTGGCTACGAACATTTGGCGAGTAAACGTCTGCAAGCAGTTTAGGGCAGCTAAGTTGCAATTAATACCAACAAATGGCGTGCAAACGCACTTTTTGGCTTATGTTATGTTATGTTAACCGGGGACCTAGAAATGACGGAGAGGCTCCGTCCCCGCCGCAGCCGCAGTGGTCCACAACCATACGACGGCTACCGCAGTCCACTTCACTCCTCCGCCGCCCCACACCGAACCCAGGGTTATTGTGCGGTTCTGCCCCCGGTGGACCCCCCAGGGAACGTCTCACACCAGACGAGTGTAATCCCTATGTTTCCGTGGTAGAGTAATGGCGGTGTACGCGTACGTGGAGAACTTGTTTGCGCAGCAATCGCCGACGTAGTGTAACTGAGGCGGAATAAGGGGAACCAGCCCGCATTCGCCGAGGCAGATGGAAAACCGCCTAAAAACCATCCACAGACTGGCCGGCCCACGGGATCTCGACATAAATCCGTCGGGCGGATTCGTGCCGGGGACCGGCGCTCCTTCCCGCCCGGAAAGCAGTGCGTTAGACCGCACGGCCAACCGGGCCTGCTCACTTTTTGGCTTACTGCCAGGATGCTACGTCGCCTAACTTTTAAAAAAGTGACAAAAACTGTGAAAATATTATAGGCATTACTGTACAGAGTATCCTTAGAATTTAAATATCTTCAATATTTCGCGGCCCTGTCAGCAACTGTATAAATATTAATTTTAGTTTTAATAACCAAAAGCCTCAGTTGCACCTTTTACCTAGAATTTACCTAAGTTTCAGTCGGGACAACCCAACCTTCTTCAGAATAACAGTAACTACCGTTTGTCCATAGTGGCTGTCGTCAAGCTAAAACTACAAATCCATAAATTACCGTCAGACTGTAAAACTTATCTGGAACTGCCTCGGCTCCACTTCGCGACCGCGATGCGGCAGCCACGAGTGATGTACTGGAACTGACCGTAGCGTCATGAGGTCCGCCTAGGCGGACACAATACCTTGCGCATAAACTGTGTGATAGGTGTTTGTTGGGACAAGACGCGAATCTAGTAAAGTGAAATAACAGGAAAGTACAGCTGAGGAAAAGGGCGTATAGTGGATAATAACTTCGTCGGTCAATAGCATGTACGTGCAGTAACCGTAATGACGATCACCAGATCACTAGCCCATTATAGAATACAGGTGCTACCACACAATCCTTCAGTGTGACCTATTATGGTTAATATTATGTGTATATGATAGCAGTGATGCCATCACCTAGTCATACACAACTTTCATTAACATAATTAATGGCAGTCATATCCATATAAGTATCACGGGAGGGTAACGTCACCTTGCTACAAACTACTGGATACCAAGTTTTGGTTCAGACTAGCCGGATCAGTTTGAATTGATCTTACTCAATTATGTTTAAAGGTGTCCTTTGGAGCGTTGTTCGCCAAATCACATCATAATTTAGCCATTTTCCCGTCATCCTCCCACAGTTTAGACTAGTTCTTTAAGTACATATTAACCTGTGTCGGTCAATTATTTGTACAATACGTTGTAAGCACGTGATATCATCTTCATATCACACCAACGAATACTTCATAAATGTTTAGACAGTCGATCTAAGTACGTTCTGCACAGGATAACATACACGCCCTTTTCCTCAGCTGTACCTTTCTTTTATTTCACTTTACTAGTAAATTCAAGGTCGCGAGTTATGTTCGCGTCTTGTCCCAACAAGTACCCATCACAAAGTTTATGCGCAGGCGCAGGGTATTGTGTCCGCCTAGGTGAATATGGAACGGGGGTAAGGAATGAAAGAGGAAGCCGCCTGGTGGAAAAAAAAAATGCGTGTGAAATCTTCTGGGATTTAACTGCTAAGGTCATCAGTCCCTAAGCTTCCACACTACTTAACCTAAATTATCCTAAGGACAAACACACACACCAATGCCCGAGGGAGGACTCGAACCTTCGCCGGGATCAGCCGCACAGCCCATGACTTCCCGCCTGGTGGAATTTTGCACAGAGCATAACTTAATCATAGCCAACACTTGGTTCAAGAATCATGAAAGAAGGTTGTATACATGGAAGAGGCCTGGAGACACTGCAAAGTTTCAGATACAATGGTAAGACAGAGATTTAGGAACCAGGTTTTAAATTGTAAGACGTTTCCAGGTACAGTTGTGGCATCTGACCACAATCTATTGGTTTTAAACTGTAGATTAAAACTCAAGAAACTCCAAAAAGGTGGGAATTTAAGGAGATGGGACCTGGATAAACTGACAGAAACAGAGGTTGTAGAGAGTTTCAGGGAGAGCATTAGGGAACGACTGACAAGAATGCGGAAAGAAATATAGTAGAAGAGGAATGGGTAGCTTTGAGAGATGAAAGAGTGAAGGCAGCAGAAGATAAAGTAGGTAAAAAGACGAGGGCCATAAAAATCCTTGGGTAACAGAAGAAATATTGAATTTAATTGATGAAAGAAGAAAATATAAAAATGCAGTAAATGAAGCAGGCAAAAATGAAAACAAAAGTCTCAAAAATGTGATCGACAGGAAATGCAAAATGGCTAAGTAGGGATGGCTAGAGGACAAATGTAAGGATGTAGAGGCATATATCACTAGGGGTAAGACAGATACTGCCTACGGGAAAATTAAAGAGATCTTTGGAGAAAAGAGAACCACTTGTTTGAATATCAAGAGCTCAGATGGAAACCCAGTTCTCAACAAAGAAGGGATAGCAGAAAAGTGGAAAGAGTATATAGAGGGTCTATACAAGGTCGATGTACTTGAGGGCAATATTATGGAAGAGGATGAAGACGAAATGGGAGATATGATACTGCGTAAGGACAGAGCATTGAAAGACCTAAGTCGAAACAAGGCCCTAGGAGTAGACAACATTCAATTAGAACTACGCATAACTTGGGAGAGCCAGCCCTGACAAAACTCTACCATCTAGTTAGCAAGATGTATGATACAGAGGAAATACCCTCAGACTTCAAGAAGAATCCAATAATTCCAATCCCAAAGCAAGTAGGTACTGACAGATGTGAAAATTACCCAACTATCAGTTTAATGAGTCACGGCTCCAAAATACTAACACGAATTCTCTACAGACGAATGGAAAAACTGGCAGAAGCCGACCTCGAGGAAGACCAGTTTGGATTCCGAAGAAATGTTGGAACACGTGAGGAGATACTGACCCTACGACTTATCTTAGAAAATAGATAAAGGAAAGGCAGACCTTCATACTCTTTCAGATTCTGAAGGTGGCAGGGGTAAAATACAGGGACCGAAAACTAATTACACTTTGTACATTTTGTACCCGTGGTATAGGGGTAGCGACTTTGATTCGTAATCAAAACGTCTTCGGTCCCGGGTTCGATCCCCGTCACTGCCTAAATTTTGATAAATAATCAGCATTGGCGGCCGAAGACTTCCGGCATAAGAAGTCAGTCTCATTCTACCAACGGCCTTGTCAAAGAGGGCGGAGGACCGGATAGAGGTTCAGGGCACTCTCTTGTCCTAGGCGTTGGAAATTGCCCCTAAAGGCGGAAGAATCAGCAATGATCAACGACATGAGGGTGCAGAAGGCAATGGAAACCACTGCATTAAAGACACGTAACGTGTATCCACAGGACATGTGGCCAGTAATTGAAGAAGTGTCATGATGATCTCTCCATTGGCAAAAGATTCCGGAATAGTCCCCCATTCGGATCTCCGGGAGGGGACTGCCAAGGGGGAGGTTACCATGAGAAAAAGATTGAATAATCAACGAAAGGATAACGTTCTACGAGTCGGGGCGTGGAATGTCAGAAGCTTGAACGTGGTAGGGAAACTAGAAAATCTGAAAAGGAAATGCAAAGGCTCAATCTAGATATAGTAGGAGTGAGTGAGTGAAGTGGAAGGAAGACAAGGATTTCTGGTCAGATGAGTATCGGGTAACATCAACAGCAGCAGAAAATGGTATAACAGGTGTAGGATTCGTTATGAATAGGAAGGTAGGGCAGAGGGTGTGTTACTGTGAACAGTTCAGTGACCGGGTTGTTCTAATCAGAATCGACAGCAGACCAACATTGGCAACGATAGTTCAGGTATACGTGCCGACGTCGCAAGCTGAACAGATAGAGAAAGTGTATGAGGATATTGAAAGGGTAATGCAGTATGTAAAGGGGGACGAAAATCTAACAGTCATGGGCGACTGGAATGCAGTTGTAGGGGAAGGAGTAGAAGAAAAGGTTACAGGAGAATATGGGCTTGGGACAAGGAATGAAAGAGGAGAAAGACTAATTGAGTTCTGTAACAAGTTTCAGCTAGTAATAGCGAATACCCTGTTCAAGAATCACAAGAGGAGGAGGTATACTTGGAAACGGTCGGGTTATACGGGAATATTTCAATTAGATTACATCATGGTCAGACAGAGATTCCGAAATCAGATACTGGACTGTAAGGCGTACCCAGGAGCAGATATAGACTCAGATCACAATATAGTAGTGATGAAGAGTAGGCTGAAGTTCAAGACATTAGTCAGGAAGAATCAATACGCAAAGAAGTGGGATACGGAAGTACTAAGGAATGACGAGATACGTTTGAAGTTCTCTAACGCTATAGATACAGCAATAAGGAATAGCGCAGTAGGCAGTACAGTTGAAGAGGAATGGACATCTCTAAAAAGGGCCATCACAGAAGTTGGGAAGGAAAACATAGGTACAAAGAAGGTAGCTGCGAAGAAACCATGGGTAACAGAAGAAATACTTCAGTTGATTGATGAAAGGAGGAAGTACAAACATGTTCCGGCAAAATCAGGAATACAGAAGTACAAGTCGCTGAGGAATGAAATAAATAGGAAGTGCAGGGAAGCTAAGATGAAATGGCTGCAGGAAAATTGTGAAGACATCGAAAAAGATATGATTGTCGGAAGGACAGGCTCAGCATACAGGAAAGTCAAAACAACCTTTGGTGACATTAAAAGCAACGGTGGTAACATTAAGAGTGCAACGGGAATTCTACTGTTAAATGCAGAGGAGAGAGCAGATAGGTGGAAAGAATACATTGAAAGCCTCTATGAGGGTGAAGATTTGTCTGATGTGATAGAAAAAGAAACAGGAGTCGATTTAGAAGAGATAGGGGGTCCAGTATTAGAATCGGAATTTAAAAGAGCTTTGGAGAACTTACGGTCAAATAAGGCAGAAGGGATAGATAACATTCCATCAGAATTACTAAAATCATTGGGGGAAGTGGCAACAAAACGACTATTCACTTTGGTGTGTAGAATATATGAGTCTGGCGACATACTATCTGACTTTCGGAAAAGCATCATCCACACAATTCCGAAGACTGCAAGAGCTGACAAGTGCGGGAATTATCGTACAATCAGCTTAACAGCTAATGCATCGAAGCTGCTTACAAGAATAATATACAGAAGAATGGAAAAGAAAATTGAGAATGCGCTAGGTGACGATCAGTTTGGCTTTCGGAAAAGTAAAGGGACGAGAGAGGCAATTCTGACGTTACGGCTAATAATGGAAGCAAGGCTAAAGAAAAATCAAGACACTTTCATAGGATTTGTCGCACTGGAAAAATCGTTCGACAATATAAAATGGTGCAAGCTGTTCGAGATTCTGAAAAAAGTAGGGGTAAGCTATAGGGAGAGACGGGTCATATACAATATGTACAACAACCAAGAGGGAATAATAAGAGGAGGAGGAGGAGATTAGTGTTTAACGTCCCGTCGACAACGAGGTCATTAGAGACGGAGCGCAAGCTCGGGTGAGGGAAGGATGGGGAAGGAAATCGGCCGTGCCCTTTCAAAGGAACCATCCCGGCATTTGCCTGAAGCGATTTAGGGAAATTACGGAAAACCTAAGTCAGGATGGCCGGAGACGGGATTGAACCGTCGTCCTCCCGAATGCGAGTCCCGCGTGCTAACCACTGCGCCACCTCGCTCGGTAGGGAATAATAAGAGTGGACGTTCAGGAACGAAGTGCTCGTATTAAGAAGGGTGTAAGACAAGGCTGTAGCCTTTCGCCCCTACTCTTCAATCTGTACATCGAAGAAGCAATGATGGAAACAAAAGAAAGGTTCAGGAGTGGAATTAAAATACTAGGTGAAAGGATATCAAGGATACGATTCGCTGATGACATTGCTATCCTGAGTGAAAGTGAAGAAGAATTGAATGATCTGCTGAACGGAATGAACAGTCTAATGAGTACACAGTACGGTTTGAGAGTAATTCGGGGAAAGACGAAGGTAATGAGAAGTAGTAGAAATGAGAACAGTGAGAAACTTAACATCAGGATTGATGGTCACGAAGTCAATGAAGTTAAGGAATTCTGCTAACTAGGCATTAAAATAACCAATGACGGACGTAGCAAGAAGGACATCAAAAGCTGACTCGCTATGGCAAAAAAGGCATTTCTGGCCAAGAGAAGTCTACTAATATCAAATACTGGCCTTAATTTGAGGAAGAAATTTCTGAGGATGTACGTCTGGAGTACAGCATTGTATGGTAGTGAAACATGGACTGTGGGAAAACCGGAACAGAAGCGAATCGAAGCATTCGAGATGTGGTGCTATAGACGAATGTTGAAAATTAGGTGGACTGATAAGGTAAGGAATGAGGAGGTTCTACGCAGAATCGGAGAGGAAAGGAATATGTGGAAAACACTGATAAGGAGAAGGGACATAATGATAGGACATTTGCTAAGACATGAGGGAATGACTTCCATGGTACTAGAGGGAGCTGTAGAGGGCAAAAACTGTAGAAGAAGACAGAGATTGAAATACGTCAAGCAAATAATTGAAGACGTAGGTTACAAGTGCTACTCTGAGATGAAGAGGTTAGCACAGGAAAGGAATTCGTGGCGGGCCGCATCAAAAACCAGTCAGTAGGCTGATGAAAAAAAAAAAAAAAAAAAAAAAAAAAAAAAAAAAAAAAAAAAAAAAACAGAATCCAGATGGCAGTTATAAGAGTCGAGGGGAATGAAAGGGAAGCAGTGGTTGGGAAGGGAGTGTGACAGGGTTGTAGCCTATCCCCGATGTTATTCGATCTGTATATTCAGCGAGCAGTAAAGGAAACAAAAGGAAAATCTGGAGTAGGAATTAAAATCCATGGAGAAGAAACAAACACTTTGAGGTTTGCCGATGACATTGTAATTCTGTAAGAGACAGCAAAGGACCTGGAAGAGCAATTGAACGGAATGGACAGTGTCTGGAAAGGAGGATATAAGATGGACATCAACAAAAGCAAAACGAGGATAATGGAATGTAGTCGATTTACGTCGGGTGATGCTGAGGGAATTAGATTAGGAAATGAGACACTTAAAGTAGTAAATAGGTTTTGCAATTTGGGGAGCAAAATAACTGATGATGGTCGAAGTAGGGAGGATATAAAATGTAGACTGGCAATGGCAAGAAAAGCGTTTCTGAAGAAGAGAAATTTGTTAATATCGAGCATAGATTTAAGTGCCAGGAAGTCGTTTCTGAAAGTATTTGTATGGAGTGTACCCATGTATGGAAGTGAAATGTGGTCGATAAATAGTTTAGACAAGAAGAGAACAGGAGCTTTCGAAATGTGGTGCTACAGAAGAGTGCTGAAGATTAGATGAGTAGATTACATAAGTAATGAGGAGGTATTGGTTCAAATGGCTCTGAGCACTATGGGACTTAACATCTGTGGTCATCAGTCCCCTAGAACTTAGAACTACTTAAACCTAACTAACCTAAGGACATCACACACATCCATGCCCGAGGCAGGATTCGAACCTGCGACCGTAGCGGTCACGCGGTTCCAGACTGAAGCGCCTAGAACCGCACGGCCACACCGGCCGGCTGAGGAGGTATTGAATAGAATTGGGGAGAAGAGAAATTTGTGGCTCAACTAGAAGAATATCTAAACGCTACGAAGAACATATCAGATGTGTGCGACTAGGTCACACAGGAAAATCAGCCACAGCAGAACACAGCGTAAATGAAGAACACACCTTCAACATCGAGAACACGAAGGTACTGTGCCGAGCATCTAGCTTCTGGGAAAGCGTTATCAAAGAATCCATAGGAATAAGGATTCACGACAATCTGGTCAACACAGAGGAGGGATACCAACTCAGCGCAGCATGGAACCCTGCGATAGCGGGCTCGTCAACGTCCTCCGCCGCGGACGCATACAGAATGCTCACACCGAGAACCGAACGCGGCAGCCGGGGGCGACGGCCATCCCCACCACCGCGCACACTCCGCTGGTCCACCACGGCCACGAATCGCGACACTTCGCCAGAAGATGGGTAGTATGACTCTTCCCGAAACGTCGTGAGGTATCAACGCTACTACCCGGCTGGAGACCCGAGAAACCTTCATCTATAGAAAAGTCGTCCAAATAATTATAGACACAGCCCAAGTTCCCAAGAATATTATCCAATAAACGAGTAAGCACCGCCGCTCCGGTAGCTAACCCAAAGGGGACTCTGTTAAACTCGAACAAGTTCCAATCAGTACAAAAGGCAGTGACATGTTAACATTCTTCAGCCAAGGGAATTTGATAATAGGCCTGATTCAGATCAAGAACAGTAAACCAATTAGCGCCGGCAAAGCAAGTAAAAGAATTATGCAAATCCGGCAAAGTTACTGATTCTAGTACAACCTTGGCGTTCAAACGCCGGTAGTCAACGACGGGTCCGAAACCCCGCCCCAGGTTCTTAGGTACAAGAAAAA
Source organism: Schistocerca serialis cubense (assembly GCF_023864345.2). Classification (NCBI taxonomy): domain Eukaryota; kingdom Metazoa; phylum Arthropoda; class Insecta; order Orthoptera; family Acrididae; genus Schistocerca; species Schistocerca serialis. The sequence continues at coordinate 465,136,496 of NC_064646.1, read as the reverse complement.
TTGGAGAAGCATAAGCAGAAGTAGAGGTTCTGATGACTCCTTGTTGCAGCACCTGAGATATCTTAGCCCTGAATGTCTTAACCTTGGGGGGGGGGGGGGGGGGGGGGGGATGGGAGGCGGTATGGAGATTGCCTAACTGGGGTGTCATCGGAGAAACGGATATGATATTCAAAAACGCTAGTGACACCCAGGTTATCGCTAAACAGTTGAGAAAAACTGTGAAACAAATCGTGTAGCTGCGTCGCCTGACTGGGTAAGAGATGGGCCATATCAGATTCATTAGCTGCAACTTTCACGCCGAAGGTCCCAGCACTTCGCCATACACCAGGTTTAGCGCACTCGCAGAGGCCAAACTTCTCACCAGGAGAGAACAAAGGAAATGGTGTGCCCGTAATAATCCAGGATGAGCCTGGTTATATAAATAAAATCACACCCCAATATTAGATTAAGAGGCAGTCCCTTAACGAAGGCTAAAGATACAGGCCAGGAAAAATCGGCAACCGATACACTCCCACGGACCCAACCCTGCAAAGGTAACACCTGGCCGTTGGCCACCCGACATCCCTGCACCGGGGACGGGACCGAAAGAAGTCTAGAAAAATGCCCAAACTCCAAAAACCACTCAAAACTCAATAATGACAAGGAACTACCGGAATCCAAGAGAGCGCAAACGGGCTCGCCACCTACCCAACAACAAACATAAGGCTAAGGGGATGATGCGGGTGTGACCACGCGAGTACACCAAGGCCTAAAGGTTCGAATCCGGGTTCGCGTGCCAACCCAGCGTCATCTATTAGCTCTAGGAGCAGGAGGCTGATTACAAGAGCGTACCAAATGAGCTGTACTGCCGCATCTGAAACAACGCCTGGGATCCCTTTTGCTAACTTCAACGGATGTGGACAATCCGGAATCGGTCTCGATGTCGCGCCGTGCAACCTCTCGCCGCCCGTGGCTCTCAAGGGTTAATGCGGATGCTGCTATAGCCACATCACGGAGTTCTCCCCACGTCTCAAGCTGCTTACGGTAAACAAAATGCGACATATCCACCGCACTCATTCCCTTGAGAATGATAGAAACTAATTCACATTCAGACAATTCTACAAGCAAGGCCAAGGAGGTTGTGTGGACTCTATCGACATACTGATGTAACTGCTCGTCACCCCGCTGCACTTCCCAAATGTGGCGGCACTCAAGTTGTTTCCGAGCCACCGTGGTTAATCTTTGACTAATCACGAACCCCGTTAATTGTTGCAAGGTAAACTCTTCGGGCACGGCTCGTGAGGGGATGTTCCGCAGCTCGCCTCTAGCTAGCGGGTATAGCAACCACAGGATCACGTGGTGCGGAACTCGAAAAGCGACCGCGTGCTGTCCGAGACGAACCAACAACCACAATAGATTTTCTACTTGATCAATTCGCTCTACAATCAATTAGGTCAGACCCTGAAAGAAATAAGCCAGAGGGTTAGGCAACTTAGCAAACACGGTATGTAACTTAACAACCGCTGCAACAGTGACATCACTGGCCTGGCCCCAATGTTCCGCCTGATAGCGCAAGTCACTATCTTCGAACTTCCTCCCATCCAACTCCAAACATGTAAGCTTAAACTGCAACACGCTCACCAGAGTTCCCAACCCAGCGGCTGATTTTTTGTGATGCTCTCCCAAATCTAACGTATTCAAATCAGCCACCTGATTAGTTAAATGCGCCAACTGCACCCACACCAGAACCAACCGATTGTCACTAGGTTGTATTCCTTATAGGAGACCAATAGTATTCTCAAGGTCTTTAAGGGCCTCACCAAGAAATCGGATGGCCGCACCCGTCTCACCGATCACTGCCGAGGTGATGTCAACCGGCTGCAGCACGGCAGCGCGCAAACAGTCTACCAATTCTGGAACACTGCCCTCCGTCGGCTGACGCCTTACAGCTAACCCCTTAAACGAGATGGCCTGTTCTCAGCAGTCCAATCCCCGGACACCGTCTGATTGCCATTATCTTAACAGCTGAAATAATAACAAGCCAAACAATACGATGCCACAGACACAATTCAAGCAAGAGTGGAACTAACAGCTGCTATGTTGGTAAGCACAAGCGAAACCATACTCTGCTACCAGTGATATGCCCGCTAAACCCGCAGGGCAGAGCATCTGATTAGAATTGTGAAAAGAGCCAATTAAGGTGGCTGTCAGTTTTATACCAAAATTGTAATTTAATAACACGTTTAAACCAAAACGGCACATAGCCGAACCTTTACAACTACGAGCTTCAAAATCCAATTCTTTCGCGGCTGAAGGCTTCCAAATGAGAAATGTTAAAGATTAACAAGATAAATTTCAAGTGACCGAAGACACGCAGTTAAAATTGCAAATAAAATAATTAAAATATGTATGTATATATCACAACTAGGCTGAAAGCCTCAACATAAAAGTGTATAGAACAAACATAAACAAGGTGTAATACCAACAGCTGAAGGCCACAATTAAATTTCAAAATATATTACCATAATACAATAAGGCAGAAGGCCGCAATGTTTTCGCTTAAGGGGAAATTTTAAGAATAAGGCTTTAAGCGGCTGAAGGCTCACAGCTGATTTTCCTAAAATTCAAAAATCTGTTAACCTTTAAGTTCTAAGTGGCCGAAAGCACACTAAATGAAAAGGCAATGTAACGCCAATAACTAACTTTAAGAATAAAGTTTTAAACGGCTGAAGGCCCACAATTGCTTTTCCAAAACTTCAAAATACCTTTCAAGTGGCTAACAGCGCACTAAATGAAAATATAGCACAACAACAGTAACTTTCGGCAAAATATCCACTTACCAGAATTCAAACTTACTTATACGGGCTGAAGGCCCTTGGTTTACATAAAACACCAAGTTTTTTTCCTTTAAAGCATAGGCTATAATAGATTACCAACAGACCATGAAACACCCATGAAAAGGACAGTAGAGACAACGGCACTCAGACGCCTCCAGGGGGTGGGGGGGGGGGGGGCGGCCTTCCCTCGAAACATTAACATTCACTTAAGGCCAGAGAGGTGGTGGGACCAACTATACTTGATCTGTCGGTAACCCAACCAAGAGACAGTCACGGACCGACCAACCAAACGACGTGCTAGCCACCAATCGGTACAGAAAAACTCAAACTGTGTCGGACATGATTATCCACAATGAAATATGTATTAAGCTGTCAAACCACACACAGTGCTCGACAGCAACAACAGGTGAAGAAAGGACACTGCCTGAAGTTACGTTAGTGGTCAGGGCAGGTAACCGGAACACTAACGGTCACAAGGCAGAAAATTCCGCTGGTTCACTTGAATTTGAAATAAGGTAATACAGTTAACTCCACCCCAAAAGAACACTGCCTGAATTTACGTCAGTGGCCGGGTCAGATAACCAGAACACTAACGGCCTTAAGGCAGAAAATTCCGCTGGTGGACTTCAATTGTAGTGAACCAATATAGTTAATTCCACAGCACGGCGACTCGATTTCACCACTACAAGGAAACAGGAAGAGCTTCCCAACAGCGAAGCACCTAAACGAACGACACAACGTGAACGGACGTGGCTTAGTTACCTAAGACACCACTCAACTTTGACGTCCTTGGGTCGGTGAACCACGAAGCTCATAGCGATGGACAGCTCCACACACGCTCCGACACTGCGCAGGGTCCGCCAGCACACCCAGCCAACTGCGCCGCGGGGAGATATCCTCCCTGGTCCGCACCAACCGACCGAACGCCCGCACAACCCTAACCGGAAACTATATGCACAAGACCAAATATGTTCACGGCGCAAATATCGATATACATCGCTGCTGCCACACGCAGAAGGAAGAAGAACCACGCCATAACCGCAACAACGGCGGAAAGCCAAACGCAGAGAGACAGCCAAGTTCAAAGAAACGCATAGTTCGGAGTGAGCACAGCTCAGTAACACAGCAACATAAACAATAACATCAGTGTTCATTAACTGTCCAGTGTGTTTGCTGCACTGTCAGTGACACTTCGCCATTCTGAAATACGGCTGAGATTGCAGAAGAATCGAACGAATGCCAGGTAGTGGCTGCATCGACTGCATCGACCCATTCATAACTTCAGATTTGAAATTAATTATTGTACAAAAAATAACTTCCAAAATTGTTTCAAATCATTTAGAATAATACGCTGCTGGTCACAAAAGCTACCAAGAAGGCTGAAATGACTGCTAGAGAAAGAATATTGACTAAATCATGGGATCTATTAGCAGTAGAAACGCCAATGACTATACAAATAGTTTTAGATTTATTACAACACAGGTTACTCTTCAAATTCAAAAAAGAATGGTGAGAATAGAATTTTGTGCGGTTGGAAGTTTACTTTCTCTATCAGTTCATCACATAAAGCTCTGGATTTTGGCAGCATTCTAACTCGTTGCTGGTTTTCAAAGGGTTGTGTTGACATTGTGTAGTGGAAACTGGTATTCGTAAACGTCCTAATGAATTTGATGATTCCTGGTCAATGATTCATCCATTTTAAGTGGTGATCCAACCAGTATGCTCTTCTAGTACGGCGTACTTCAGTGTAAATCAGCATCCACTATCACCATCCGTAATTAGAACAATATTGTAACTGATATTTGGGTTTTAATTCACAGTTGGTCCAAAGTCACTCATTGTTTATCCCCCCTCTTTATTTTTCTCTTTGTTTTAATACTTTCTATTCCCTACCCCTAAAGGTGAAGTGAGAATTTCGAGTAATGACCCGCCCACTGAAGTGAGAACTGCCCGCCAAGTAGAAGACGATCTTTAAGTTGAGAACAGGGGGTCCCAGTTGTGAGTTTATGTATCTGTAAGGAGGCAGTCAAATTAAAACGAGGAAGATGAAAAAAAGTAAGTAAACTGTTTGTTATTTCAAAAGTAATCGTCGTAAGTATTAAATCGTTTGCCGTACTGCTTGTCAGTGCATTCATGGAGAATGTTTGCGCATGCCCAAGAAACCACGATTGGGCCCAGGCATGCACATTTTGGTCCGAAGCATACTTACGCATTTAATTGTCTTTCTTCAGCGCTCCAAAAATATAGAAATTGCATGGGGAGCAGTCAGTACTGTATAGGCGATGTGTAACGGAGTCCCAGCGAAACTTCTGCGGTGTAGTTGGTTGGTTGGTTGATTTGGGGGAGGGGACCAAACAGCGAGGTCATCGGACCCATCGGATTAGGGAAGGAAGGGGAAGGAAATCGGCCGTCCCCTTCCAAAGGAAACATCCCGGCTTTTGCCTGCAACGATTTAGGGAAATCAGGGGAAACCTAAATCAGGATGGCCGGACGCAGGTTTGAACGACTGCGCCAGCCGTCTCGGTTCTGCAGTGCAGTCGAATCAACTTTGGCAACATGTGGGCGGCACTACATTGCAACAGAATGATCTGTCCGTCAACATTCCCGGCAGTTTGACTTGATGGCGCGCTTCAGTTTTTGCGGTCTCTCCACATGACGCCGTCTGGGTGTTTGTACTAAACGCAGCACCATCTCCAAACGCCCAGAAGTGTTGGCAGATGCCATCATTCTGTTGCAGGATTATGCCCGCCAATTTGTTGCCAAAGTTGTTTCGATTGCGCTGCAGAAGGTTTGCTGGGAACCCTTTACACATCCTCCGTACATCCTCATCTCTCCCGTGCGATTTCCATATTTTTGGAGCGGTGAAGAAAGACATTCGTGGCCATCGATTTGCTTTGGACGATGAAGAGCCATGGTTCTGTAGGCCACAGCAAAACATTTTTCCGTGAAGGATGACCGTCTCATGTTGCAGTGAGATACATATATTAGAGCTATGGCGATTACAGTTGAAATGCTACACAGTTTTCTTACTTATTTCCATCTGTCTCGTTTTCATTTAACTGCCCCTTATGTATACATGTATTGATGCTGGTCGAGCTACGCTGCCGTCAGTTGTTGTTGCTGTTTACTTTATTCTTTTCTCATGAGATACCGGCTCCTCTGTACCTGATCGGTACGTAGTTCCCATCATTGCTACAGGTTCCACTCCAAACGTTAATTACACGTCGAGTGATTCCCTAAGTGTGGGACTCCACAGAATGTGCCAGGAGGAACGATCAGTATTCATGGATATGACGGGAATGATCGTTCGACGCAAAAAAAGGCAAGTAAATACGTAGCTTATGAGCTATGAGCTCTTCTTCGATGTTGTGAAACAAATCTCCTATACTGCAAAGTCTCTGCTTACCATATTTTGAGATAAGGTATTATGGATCAAAACATGAAAAAAAAATTTGCGAGTGAACGTGGGTTCCGAAGTGCATATTTTAAAAGCTATGCGCACTTGTTCATCTTCATTACTGCTGAATATCTCTTCTACTGAATAAGTACTCATCGTTCTGACGGTATGCATGTTAGAGCCTGCATGTTCATTCCTGTCATATCCCTGAATATTGATCATTCCTCCTGGGACACCGTGTATGTAATTTACAGCTCTACAGGGTGTTTCCGTAAGAGTATGCAAAGATGTGGAAGGACATAGAGAATGCTCCACTGAACAATTTGAGGTAGGCAACCTAGGCTCGGAGAATACGGTTTAAGGAGATACGGAAGTAAACTTGTCTACAGCTTTGTCTAGCATTACTTCAAATGGCTCTGAGCACTATGGGACTTAACATCTATGGTCATCAGTCCCCTAGAACTTAGAAATACTTAAACCTAACTAACCTAAGGACATCACACAACATCCAGCCATCACGAGGCAGAGAAAATCCCTGACCCCGCCGGGAATCGAACCCGGGAACCCGGGCGTGGGAAGCGAGAACGCTACCGCACGACCACGAGATGCGGGCTAACATTACTGTTTCTCAGCTTATTTACAACTAACATGTGTTGAAGTTTACACATGCTGTGCTCTTTATTTACACGTGCATTCTTTATTTCCTGCAAGGAAACAAGGAGGACGAGCATGATTACCAGGAAGTCATGATGCAGGTTTTGTTTACTTTACTTGCCCATAAGGTGGCTGTATTGTATCGTATTTACATTTTGCCATGACAGAAAGTGCTATTAATCAACGACAGACCCATTCATTACTCAGTGCTATTCAGAGACGTACAGTAGAACACGATGGAGCAGAACTAGTACAGTTTCTCAGAACTCACTGACATGCACCTTGTGTATGGGGCAGTATTTTGCAATGTTCTCGCTACTGAAAGGCTGTACAGGCGAAGGTTTCCAAACAGGCATTATCCGTCACGATGAGTGTTTATTTCTTTCGGTCGATGAATGCGGGAGATGATTCATTGGGAATAAGAAACGAGGAACCTGGCAACATGAGGACCACTCACACACCCGATTTTGAAGACGAGGTGTTGGAAAATGTTGCAGCGGACTCCACTACAAGTACACGTCGTATTGCACGTGAAATGGGCGCTGTACAGACTAGCGTGTGGCGGCTACTCCACGAACAACAGTTACACCCACATCACCCACAACGAGTTCATGCAATGCTTGTGACTGACTTTAGACCAGGGGTCGCTTTGTGTAAGTGGTTGCTTCAACAGTGGACTGATCGACCAGGTTTCCTCCAAATCGACGAGGCCTTATTTGATTGTGATGGTATTTAGAACAGCAGGCACAGCCATGTGTGGGACGAAGAAAAATCTCACGCTGTAGTAGAGTCACACCATCAAGTACGGTTTGCTGCAGATATGTGGGCCAGCATTGTAGGTGACAATCTCATTGGGCCATGTCTTCTACCTGGCCACCTCAATGGCCACCTGTACTTGAGGTTCGTGCAGAAGGCTCTACCTGGGTTGTTGGAAAACGTGCCCTTGGCTGTTCGTGAGAGGATGTGGATACAACTTGGCGGTGCACCACCTCATTTCAGTGTGGGTGTCCGCAACCACCTCAGATGCAGTATTTCCCGGCCGCTGTGGCCGAGCGGTTCTAGGCGCTTCAGCCCAGAGCCGCACGAACACCACGGTTGCTAGTTCGCATCCTGCCTCGAGCATGGATATGTGTGATGTCCTTAGGTTAGTTAGGTTTAAGTAGTTCGAAAGTCTAGGGGACTGATGACCTCAGATGTTAAGTCCCATAGTGCTCAGAAGCATCTGAACCATTTTTTTGAATCCACCTATTTCGTATGGGGATATCTAAAGTGACTTGTGTATGAGACCCCAGTGGATACGGAGATCGAGTTAGTTGCCATAATTGTAGCTGCCTCTGATGTGATTAGAAACACACCAGGGATATTTATCAGCGTGCATCAGAATCTCGTTCGGCGACATCATGCTTGCATTGAGCTTGATGGCCATCATTTTCAGCACATTTTGTAAGATGGCATTTGCAGCAAACTGTAACTAATGTAGACGGCTGGGGTGGCTGAGCCGTTCTAGGCGCTACAGTCTGGAACCGCACGACCTCTACGGTCGCAGGTTCGAGTCCTGCCTCGGGCATGGATGTGTGTGATGTCCTTAGGTTAGTTAGGTTTAAGTGGTTCTAAGTTCTATGGGACTGATGGCCTCAGGAGTTATGTCCCATAGTGCTCAGAGCCATTTGAACCATTTTTGTAACTAATGTAAATATAGAAAGTACACAAAATGCGATTTTACTCCTATCATCTCCTTAAGCGGGCTTCTCCGACCCCAGGTTCCCTACCTCAAACTGTTCAGCAGAGCATCCTCTATGTCCTGTTAAGTTTTTGCACATGCATACAGAAACACCCTGCGTAAGACTTCAGAAGATTCATAGATTTTTTTCAGTCCAAATCTGTTCGTGCCTCTGGATTTTTTCACAGTTTCAAGTAAATATTTTTCTAGACAATTTCATGCAACGTAGCTTTTAATTTTTTTCTTAATGACTGGTAATAATTTTCTTTTTGAAAGTACTACAGCATACTGTAGACTGAACAGAGAGATGTAATTTTGTATAGACTTTTGAAATTATCGTAAGTAGGTAAGACGAGCCTGAGCACCCTAGTTTGGTGACGACCACTGTGTGTCGCAGGGGCGTCGCCCGGGAGGCCGACGCGCGGGCCGTACCTGCAGGTGGTGGCCAACCACTTCCCCGCGACGTCGCCCTTCGCGGGCTACCACCACCCCTCGCCGCCTCCGCCGCCCCCGCCGCTGCCGCCGCTGCAGCTGCCGCCCACACCCGCGCAGGTGGCGAGCGCCGAGCCCAGCTGCACGTCGCCGCTGCTGACGCCCCCGCCCGGCAGCGGAGAAAGGGGGCGCGCCGGCTGCGGGGGCGGCGACAGGACGCGCAGGGAGGTCAAGTTCGAGCTCTGACGTCAGCTGCCGGCGGAGCCGCGCGTCTTCACGTTCCCGCCGTGCGGCGGCGACGTCTACTGAGCGCGCTCTCGCCGCGCCGCGCCGCCCGGCAGATCGCGCGCAGCACACGACTCGGCCGGCACCTGGAGGGGGCTCCGCCGCGCAGTAGGGGAGGGGCAGCTCGGCAGCGCAATTTCTCAGCTTCGGCTACGGAGTCTGGCAACGGCCTCGTTAAACGGCTTATGCCAGTACGACCGATCGTCTGACGATTGTGTCGACCCCATTTACAGTACCGAATAAGTTAATCGGTGCACAAACGACTGAGACAGCCACTTCTGACGAGCGATGCGCACAGCTCAGAAGACGACAGGGAAGTCGGGCAGCCGCCCCTTCCGAACAAAAGGGGCGGGGCTCACCCGGCGGTGTGAACGAGAGTTCATTTTCGCACATCCGGCAAGTTATTTTTCGCAAGCTGTACATGTACACATCTTCATCTACACTGCAAAGTGCGTCTTCTCGTACTTGCCGCTCTCAGTAATATCAGCTGTGCTGCCACTGACACCTCCCACTTACGGTATGCAAACTTCCACAACAATCTTCTCTTCCAGACAGTCACTCTATGCCTAAAGTTAATAAAACAGTACCAAAAGTGAAAAAAAGTTACTTTGGCATAAACCAGTAACTGAAGAATTTTGAGATCTTCCAGAATTTCTGTATCCTGACTATTGACAGAAAAAAATTCACCCACACTGCACAGTTGCTTTCAATCTGCCAGTATCATTAAACTGAGTGAATGACTTTTGTGGTGACGGACTCTGCAGTGTAGGCATACCAACTGCGTCGAGTGCGAAAGTTGTATTCGATCGCGAATATGTATAAACTCTACTATTTTGATTAATGGGTAATATTTCGTATCTGCATTTTAACGCAGCATTCGTAAAGTGAGACTGTTTACAGTGGAGGATCCAGTTTCTTGGTGCAACAAAATATGTATAGATGATGCTCTTAAATTGACTAGGGAAACTACTTGTTAAAAAAGTCCGATAATACTCATTTTCACCTCTGTTGGTGAAAACTACTACCAAAAAATATTCCTTGCATCGAAGGTAAATATAAAACAACGCTTTATTATATCTCATTTCCTAGAATTTCCAGGATAATGAAAAGTATCACTTCAGTTTACACGTACACTATACTCGCATGTATGCGAGGCCATTATTCAGTAACTGAAGCTCTGGTTAATGACGTTCTATAACAGTGCAACAAGTTATTTTTCAATCATTCTCATTTCACACATATAGAGACAACCTGCAAAATTAGTATAATAAGTGACCTCAAATTACGACTGCATGTATTTATCAGATGACATATGCAAATTCTTTTTTTTTTTTTTTTTTTTTTTTCCTCTCTTGATAGTTGAGCTCCGTAGTGGTTCTTAGTCATGAACAATAGCACCATATGCACATTTCTCAAACAGGGCAGTAGACGTTTCTGCTACAAAACAGTTGGAAGAAGGGTTTTCAGTCATAATGAACTTTCATTGTTGGTTTTGACGTCCTGACAGTATCCATGTTTAAGTGTTCAACAAGGGAATGCAGGTCATTTTATTATGCAAACAATCGTTCTTTTTAAAATCCAAAAATATTTCAGCACCTTTGTGTCATCATCATTGGCTATTCTGGTTCAGTACTGTAAAATGAAAATGTGTTTTAAGTGACTTATTATAGTTACTTAATAATAATTACTGAAAATATGTTTGCATTTTACAAAACTGAACAAAAGTATCACACAGATAATTGGTAAATGGAGCCTAATTTTCTTACAATAATATTCACTTAAAACAAGTTTTCATTTTACAAAACTGAACAACAGCTACCACTGATGATCGAACAGAGGTGCTGAAAAATGTCTAGGAATTAAAAAGTAGAGATTTTGCGTAATACAATGAGCTTAATTCCCATAAACAAGTAATTTTGTTTCTATGCTCTAGTCCAAGTATTTTATGGGTATCTTAGTAATACATGGTGAGCGTTGTGCACCCCTTTAAAGCTATCACTGAATTGTGTGTACAGCCACGACAGACAGCTGCATACATTTTATAGGGTGGGTAAAAAATTATGCAGTTAACTGCTGTACTTTTGTCATATTTTCTGTGGCACTGCACATTGCATGGACTCAACAACTCACAGATTATCTCCACACAATTCAGTGCCAGGGAAATATTTGTCTGACATGTCTTGTAGTTTAATCCAGGAACGATTTTGACGTTATATGTTCATTGCTATGTGTGATGGAGTATTTTTAACACATGGATAATGATTTCACATTTCAGAATTAATGTCTCTGTGAAAAACTGTACTGCAACGTTATTGCTCATTCTTCCTCAAACTCCACAGGTGCTGACATTCCACTTCATGAAACCATTGGGTATTGTTTATTGTTAGTGAGTAGTGGGCTACCATGCTAGTGGAGTTTCTAATGGAGTGGACAATTTTTGTGAAACATAATTTAAATATCTCAGAAACTGTGGAGTCAGAATTGCAACAAATCCAACACGATCCAAATCATTCCTCTAGTTTAAGAATTAAAATTTGGTTCCATCATCACTGAAATAATTGTATGGGTTAACTTTGTGTGTACCTAAGCAATGTATCTATAGCACATTTCATATGAGAAATACTTGCAATTGACATTCTTGTGAATCATCACACCTATGATAAATTATTTTCACAAGTTAGCAACAAGCCATCACTTAGATTATGCAAATTATTTTATTTTTCAGGCATACCTGCTATCTGCAATTAAAACATAAAAAGATTAAAAACTAGTCATTTATATATTTATTTTATTTAATACAAACAGCTGAGAAGCTATTTCTTTAAAATATGTTATTTATATTACGTTATTCAGCTACTGTTGTCCTTTAGTACACACTATGATTAAGCCTTTGCTGCATTTCTTCACTGTAAATATCATTGCCTTCCCTGTAACACTTATTTCTATGCTTGTGGTGCTCAGGACACACATATTTCTCTGAAACATAGATCTGAACATAGTGTGATGTAGATACTACATTTCAAACAACTTTTTATTACCTCTGATAACTTGGATCACATTTAATTTTATAAACATTATGTGGCTCTGTATTTGTTTAGAAGGTTCTCAAATGAGCAACTGTATACTCTCAGCAAAGGTCTCTGCCATGTCAAACAACAGACACCTCCAGATTGTCCCCACTGAGACTGAGTGACTAAAAAATCAGTAAAAAATTCTGGACATGGGTTCATCTGTCTTAATGAAATGGAACAAGTCTCTTGAATGCATCATAATTAGAGCTATTTTACATTGTCCTAGTATTTATTTAATTAAAATTTCTTTTACTTGTTGTCAATTCAAAGAGCATAAGCACCACTAATAATTCTGCAGCAGTTATTCATAAAAAAACATCATGATGTTCTACAAAAACGTCCATTCCACTATAAGAACTGTTGAAGTAGATACTATAACAGGAACGCCTAAGCCACATTAATGTATATTTATTGATTTACTGGTCAAATATGAACTTTTAATTTGATTATAATGAATAACACATGTTTACTGATCCAATATGATTCATTATAATGAATAACAGCTGGACTTCAAGCAGTCAAACTGACGATTCTTTTGATTGCGGCAGCACTAACACAAATATTTTTGAATGAATGGAAGATTTATGCTAGTGGTGTATGTATACTTTGACAAAACTATAACCAACAATGTCAGTTTCAAAATAAAATGAGTAATGGAAGAAATTGGTACATCAATGTATAAAATTTGCTTTAAAAGTATACAAACTTTAACTTGTAGTTAACGTTATCATGTTGATAGCATCTCACAGCAACACAAATCAGGAAACAATATTACCATCAAAATGTCCATTTGACAACAAACATACATTTTACTGGGTTATTTGGAAGATTTCAACTTTTCTTATCATACTATTCTGTACTTGACTAAAAGTACATTCGCCTCTAATATGTATGGACACTTGCTAAAATGATGTGATCATTTTCTTCTAAAATCAACGAAAATAAGGAAGGAACTTCAGTCAGTGCATGTTGCTCTGTATTTTACTGTCATTAAAGATGTCTAGAAATATGTAACTGCAGATAAGCAACAAATCTAAGTCTGTATTATATGCAGTGACTGCTAGTTTAAATGTGAGAAGTGAAAGCAAACTGGCAGACAATGAATGTGTTCACACGTGTTTCCATAAGGACAAATAGTGATCTTGAAGTAAAGTATTGCACATGACCAGGTAAAAATCTTGGACTTAGAAAAAAAGAATGTCAACGATATATACAAGATTAATGTAAATTAAAAGATGTATTTGTATTCAACAATTTTTTAAAAAGGGGTTATTAAATTTGATATAAATGTGATTTTTGTATGTGTATAAGCTTGCTAATGTTCTATATACATTTACTGATCATAGTAATTCTACAATAAAGCTGTGCAAAACAATCATTTTCCTTGAAACAGATGTTACTCCAACCTCCCCAGAAGTCATATTGTTAACAACCAGCACATGTGGCTGTTCTCTATTTTCATAAAATTTAGTTACTATCTTGGAACTTTTTTATATTTGCCTTTCGACAGTAATGCCAGAATTTAGGCAAAGAATAAGATTTAAGTCAACACAAATTATAGAATTTCTTCCTAGTACATACAAAGAAAGTGAGCTTTCGCTATAGTATCTCATTTGAAATTAACTGTTATTTCTAATTTGCATTTTTTCATAAAATCACTTCATGTAATCATATTGTCTTGTCAATATGGAAATCACTAAACAATTTCTTGACACAGTTGCCTTATTATAACAAAGACTGCAATACGTAAACTAAGTAAACTAAATATTAGGCTTGTCTCTACACTCAAGGGGTAGAAGTTCATGAAACTCACTTTGATGAGATGTAAGAAAGCAAAAATAATGAGAATTAATAGAACACCATCTGCACACTTAACATGAGAGACTGCTGTTGCTTTTCTAGTAACTCATTTGTTTTATGAAAACATGAATGCGAACATCATTGGGCAGCTACTTGGGGTTTGAAAATGTTGCATACAGAATTAAAACTGTACTCATGCTTCAGTAACATTTATTTTTAGTGCATTTTCTGCAATAAATGTTGTAGCTGCATGTTAGTCATTGTCATGTAAGTGAGCTTCTTCATTAAATGTGACGCCATTACTCTTTATGATACTGTAATGATATGTGCACAATGGTGGCCTTCAAGTGGCATGAAATGAAATGAATCAATACATCCTAAAGTTTTCTTTTTCCTTTTTTATTTAGTTGTATATACACCAGTGAACATATCCCACTGTTAGAACAAAAATATTTAAATATTTGAATGTTTTTCACTTAATTATTTAAGAATGAGTTGGCATATATATATATATATATATATATATATATATATATATATATACCTGCTAACCTTCATATGAAGTCAAGTTCCTTGCAAAATATGTTTCTATGAAAACATACTGCATTTGATGAGATTACTGACGAATCAAATATCAGCTAAACAACTATTCACAGCACATGTTGTTTCCTGAAGAGTTAAATAATAGGGCTAAATACGTCTAAATTGTTTTGGGAGTGTAAAAAGGATGTAATCAAATGATTTTGCTGAAACTTTCCAAAGTAGAAAGCTGAAGAGACTTTGAAAAAATTTTCCTCTTATGTAACAGCAGTACAATGTTCTGTTGTTGAGTATATACTGAAATACTTATGCAATGTAATCTTCATTGAATCATAGTTACACAGTTAAATAATGAAAGAGACCAGAAAATTTCACCCTACATTGGAAAGTAATGCTGCCCTCAGCAGCAATTTTGCATAGATTCAACCAGTCTATGGAGTCAGTTATGGATTTATACTAATATTTTATACTATAAGAGTTTTGTTATTAGACTCTTTGGGGTCTGAGAAAGCATAGTAGTATATGTGATACTTATTAACCATTATTACTTTCCTTCTCCACGCACATGTGCAGTTTCAAAATAAAACTGGCAACACTAATGCTGAGTGTATTTATAAAAACCGAGAATTATTTTCTTAATAAAAAGCATAGCTTTGGTGTGAAGCAAGATGATGTGTTATGGAGTGTGGTGATGTGACATGACAGGTCTTCATTTGATCATACCATACCAAACGATCACATTAATGCATATCACATTTGTTGTCATATCATCTTGCAGAATCCAAAATATTACTGTGCAAATCTACCCCACATCATACACTACATCATCAACTACAATTTTTTATGGACTGATTTATCAACCAACAGTCAACGATAGTTAGTAGGAGAAGTGGTGGAAGAGGTATGTTTCTATTTCTTCTGACTTAGTATGGATTCCTAATTTCTTGTACGTTTACGATGGAAGCTTGTGTACATAACTACATTCCGAGTTCCTGACAATGAGACAAACTCTCCGTGATAAAATTTATTTGTGTTGTACCATGATCATGCATTACAATTATTTTGACTAAGCTGACTTCTTAAAGATGTGCCAGCAGAGCCACAGATCATAAGGTTTTACATTTTCTTCCTGTCTACTCTTACGTCTTGAGATTTTATAAGTATTGTTGTTGTGGTCACCAGTACAAAGATTGGTTTGATGCAGCACTACACTCTAATCTGTGCTGTGCAAGCCATGTCATCTCCATAACTTCTGCAACCTGCATCAGTTTCAACCTGCTTACTTGGACTCTCTCCAGAGGTTTTACCCTATTCACTTCTTTCCATTAGCCAGTCGATGATTGCTGATATCAGACAGTTCGTTCTATCAACTAACTTCTACTTTTAGCAAGCTGCACGATAAATTTCTTTTCTCCCCAATATGATTCAATAACTCCTCATTAGTTATTTGATATACCTATCTAATCTTCAGCATTCTTCTGTGGCATTACCTTCGAAAGCTTTTTTTTCTGTTCTCGTCTGAACTGGTAATCTTTCATGTTTCACTTTTGTGCAAGGCTACGACACCAAATATGTTGAGATAAAACTACCTAGTTCTTAAATATATCTCCATAAACATAAACACCACTCAAGGATTAGGACTTAGGCATTTTCCGACTAGCAGCCTGGTGCCTGTAAGACAGCATAAGGAGATGGTCGTGTCACCAATCCCTCTGGCCATTATTGCCACCAGACGAATCCTGACGAAGGTGCTGCTTTTTTATTGAATGAGCTGCTCGTTCAGCCTCACATGGCTAAGTGCATTCCCTCGACACGACTCTTCCACAGAAAAAATCTTAGGAGGTACTAGAAATTGAAACCAGCTGCTTCCACATTCTAATCTTCCTCATGTCACATTTATTTTACTAAGTCTAATTTGGAAAGCTCTACACCATCTACTCTCACATGTCTTCTGTCAGTTATTGTATCCAGATCTTCAGTACTGTTTAGGCCATACTGATAAGCCAAATAGCTCAGATATAGCACATAGGCCCCATTCGAGACTTATGAATCATTTCTGTTTTGAGAAGACAGTTACTCAAGTGTCAACACTTAAGTCTTCGTTTTACACACGTCCATCTCATATTGTTTTCATGTGAATTTTTGGTGATTCATAGAACGGTCTAGAGAGGCCCTTCATCTACCATTGTATGTCAAATGACTAATGAGAAAGATATTGCTATGAAAAAGCGTTATAATGAAATATATAAAAACTGAGATTTGAATGATGTCTTTGTACCTCACTTCCAGCAACCAATAACGTAAATACTGATGAAGCGTCAGTGGTATCTGACGCCTGTTCCATACTGTTCTGTTTATTTTATTTCATCAGCACTTGTTTTAGCTCCATCTACTACGTTCTTTGATAACTATAAGGACGTTTTAGGATTTTTTTTTAGATTCTTGTGAATAGAATATTACCTCTATGCACAGAGGCAATTTTGTAGCATTATTTGAGAATGGTACCTGTCAATGAATCATCAACCATTTGCCTATTGAACGTATTTATATACTTTTACTGATGATTAAAAGACGTTTCCCACAATGTAAAACCAACATCTCGATTTTTGTCAGCTCCATTATCTCCTAACATACAATAATAACAAAAGTGTTACTCATCACCTCCAAATTGCAGAACAAATATCTCAAACAAACAGGAAATCACGCACAGCAACTATTTCTGTAAGCATTTTTGATGTTCCATGTTACTGAACTAACAAAATTAATGACAAATGTTGTACTTTTAAAGAGACATTGAGAAAAAGCACCCATTTCCTATTAAGGTTCTGTCCAATCCATAGAACTGTAAGAGTTTTGCACTGTACTTTCACTGACGATGAACTGAATCCAAATAAGATGTATTTAACAGAAAACACTGCTCAACACCTTGATAGAACATTTCATGGCCTTACTTGAAAACCACCATTGAAATATATTCTGTGTATTTTGATGTTGTAGTTTTCTGTGTGGATTTTAGGTGAAGATAAATGTTATGTGTGATATATGTGATTATAATATATTGTTATCTTGATGTAATTTCTTTTCCTTTTGTGGTACTGACATAATATGTGTCTAGTTTGAATTCATTCCTGCATAATAACAGAGAATTTCCATAAATCAATCTCAGATCCACTTAGCACTACTTAATTTTTTTTTTTAGAATCTCAATGCATAATAATTTCCCTCAAAGTTCATAATATTTTCTCTTATTTGAGATTATATGCGTATATTACTTATGCTTATGCTGTAAATTATGTGATACAATTAAACACATAATTCCTCAAAATGAGAAATGTATTTTGTTTTTAGTCCTAATTTTTCATTTATGAGAATTTTAATTCAAACAAATTCACAGTGCATTCCATTTTGTTTTCTTGCATCCTGTCTCTGTCTGTCTGTGGCTACAGAAATAAAGTTACCAAAATATGTGTTATTTGTATTAACAAGTTTGATCTGTATTTGAAAGCAGGCTGTGTATACATTTTCAAACTAACTGAAATACAAAATTACAAATAGCATAGGTAACTATATTACATGAAGTACTTCATTATTTGTATACAGAGGGAGATCTGTTAAGATGCTAAATTTTGTAGGTGTTGTATTTATATAACGTAATTTGTGGACTGTTCAAAAACACTTATGTATATAATTTTGTGTTACATATATTTATTGATTATAATGTGAATAAAATTTCGAAAAATAATTCTGCAACAGATCTTTCCTAAAACATCATTTGCATGTCAATTGCATGAAAGTATTTTGTTCATTTCATTGCTAACGCATTAGTGTTCACTAATGAATATCATAACTGGAACTGGAAATAACCATTACTTCACTGCTGATATTTAGTATAATTCCATATTACAGACAAAGTGTAAACAGAACAACAGTATATATACAGCAATACACACGTATTCATGCATACACACTATGGAAAATGCGGTTGACCAGTGCCCATAACGTCCACATACCTGGTTCTGGTGCACAGTCCTACTTTTTTGTACATGTACTTGAAAGTCAGAAAATTTGTGTACTTATTCTTGCATGTATTTTAATTGCTGTTTGTGTACCCAAAACCTCGGTATAATCCTTTAGCATATTGTGACTGTTTGGTAGCGGCTTCACTATTTGTGAAACACAAAGAATTGGCACGTCTGGCAAGGACTATGTCACAACACTCACTATTTTGTAACTGTAGCTTCTGCTTACAACAAATGTGTTCGTCCATCCAAAAGGCAGCACAGTAGAGATATGAGTAACAGGCAGCGATGTGATGTATGCTAAGAAGCGTTTCTACTGAGTTCCTTGATAATGATTTACTTCTTGGTTCTTTTCAAGTTTCTCGTATTCTCTTCACGTTTTCGTTACATTCCCGCTTTTGATTCTGTGTGTACTTATAACATGCCTTCTTCTTTTGTATTTTCATTTTTGCTCACAATACTCTAAAGCAGGCCTGGCCATGGTGTGCTGGATTGCACGTGCCTGTCTCAGGTCTGCTTGTTCCTTCCCAAAAGTACCTGGTGCAGCACGACAGTTTGTTGAGCGCTACGGCTTCTTCAGTTCGTCAGCATCATGCTATTTACCCTTCGCTGTTTGTTCGTGGTATGTAGACATAAACAGGTCCAGTGCCTGCTCACACAAAAAGAGGCAGTCTAGCTATTAATAGCACGTCTTTAAAAATGAATGGAATAACAGAAGAGAGGGATGAGACTCATTAGTGCCGTATCTGTTGTGCATAATCGATGTGTACTGCCAATTTGCTATGAAGCGACTTTACAACACCATGCGGAAATAATTTAAAGACTAATTTGAGACTTTCCTGTACATCAAGCAGCGCCTGCCCAGTTAGCCGCGCGGTCTAACGCGCTGCTTCCCGAGCGTGAAGGTGTGCAGGTCCCCGGCACGAATCCGCCCATCAGATTAGTGTCGAGGTGCGGTGTGCCAGCCAGCCTGTGGATGGTTTTTAAGGCGGTTTTCCATCAGCCTCGGCGAATGCGGGCCGGTTCCCCTTATTCCGCTTCATTTACACTACGTCGGCGAATGCTGCACAAACAGTCTCCACACATGTGCACACCATAATTACTCTATTAAGCAAACATTTGTGGTTAGACTTGTCTGGTATGAGACGTTCCCGTGGGATGTCCATTGGGGGCCGAACCGCACTATAACCCTGGGTTCGGTGTTGGGTGGCGGTGGGGTGGATGGACTGCTTTAGCCCTTTGTGGGGTTGTGAACCACTGAGGGCTACGGCGGGACGAAGCCTCTCCGTCGTTTCCAGGTCCCCGGTTTAATAGACACAATACAAAACACACACATCAAGCAGTACTTTGCGCTAAATTTGCAGCCATGGAGGACGTGAAGAAATTGGTTGCACGAATAGCAGAATTTCCGAAGTCGCGCGCATTATTCCACTGTCAGCTGCAACTGTTTTTGATGGAACTAAACGAAGGGTATAGAGACTGTATATAGATAATACCGGAAAATACGTTGGTTAAGTCAAGGGGCATGCCTGGAACGATTTTTCGATTTCAAACCTGTTATTGTTCGATTTATGAAGGAAAAAACAGAGCAGGAACGAAAATTAGAATATGCGGAATGGATTGTAGACCACCCATTTTAAGTGGACTTGACTGCACACTTCCCACTGCAAAAAACTACAAAGTGTGGAACAGCTTATTTCTCATTTGATGGGGATGCATTTAAAAAGAAAATCGCATTGTGAAAGTAACAAACTCTGACAAAAACCAGCGTCCATTTCCCTATTGTAACCGGCGTTAAAGAAACGCGACGCTATAAGAATTCGTTGTTGTCCTGAAGTAATAACAGGTACAGTTTCCCAAACATTTTTGAGGACAATGCCAATCTTCTGTCAATTTTCTAAATGTTTTCGAGATCCTTTGCCGTTTCAATTGAAGGCGCCCCTGTGCCTTTTCAGATGTAACTTACTGATTTGCAGTATAATTCCGTTTTAAAGACAAATCCTTTTACTATTATTAGTTTCTCTATGTCTAGATGATGATGCTGATTCCGTGAGTGAAGTCCACGTAATGAAAAACCAGTCCAGTTATTTTTTCTTAGAGCTTTATTAAATTCAAACGTCCGGCTGTGGCCTCTGTATTAGGCAATTGTCAAGCGCATCTGAAAGTTGTACCGCAGAGGAGCAATGTCCAAGGATCGTCTGACGTTGATTTTTAGATAGGCTTGGTAATGACATATAAAGACCGAAACCGATCGTGTGTGCTTAATTATGTTCTAAAAAACAACTGAAAGTGCTTATCATTAATTACCATCCTTCTACGTTACAACTGTCCAGACCGTCTACATTGTTTTCCTAAGAGAGACATTACGCGTTTCCATGATGTGTTTGCAAACGTGATCAATTATTTCTATCAGAATACGTGTGTGAAACACTGTTTTTTTTTTCTTTGGTGATGGAACTAAGTAAGTCATGGTTATTTCGAAACCTGAGTGCGAAAATCTCTGAAATTGTCTCCACCTGTCTGTATGCTGACAGTTTGTACCACATAAAAGTTATATCCTGTCTTCAGCGTGCCACAAGTAACTGAGTAATACTGAAAATTTGTTTGTGATTTATGTTGTTGAGACATATCAAAAGAAGTCGTATGCAGTACGAATGCATCGCCATTGAAGTGTGGCGCGTTCGCCACTTACCTCTCTTCGCGCTCAGACAGCGCGGCGTGGCGGTGGGGTGTGTGTGTGTGTGTGTGTGTGTGTGTGTGTGTGTGTGTGCGTGCCAACTACTGGCCTCCCCTGCTCCACAGCTATCTCACATGTTTCGTATGACCTCTTATCATGTCTCGTAGTATCAAATCATTGTCAGCTTATGTTATGCACTTTGCTTTTCACGAGCCTGAATGGATGATTTGCGAATTTTATGTGGCTCTGTTCTCAATAATCCTGTCAGCATATCTGTAAAAAATTGTTATCCTTCTTTTTCTCAACGTTTCCATTATTCCGTCTGTGTGTCTGTATATTTATGATGTTAGTCTGTTCGTCCAAATTCCTTCACTTGTTATTGATTCCAAAGATTTTTTGTTCATTTCTTTTATTTTTGTCTTTATGCCAATTTTTGTTGTTTCTGCTGTCTATAGTGCTTCAGGATGTATGACAGAGTTGTAGTGCCTTAGTTTTGCGTTGATGGAAATGGAACATTTATTGTTGCTGTTGTTGTTGTTGTTGTTGTTTTTGCTGTTGTTATGATTCCAATGTGAGCACATATGCTTTTTGCAGCTTTTTAATTCTTTCCTGATTGGTCTGTCAGCTAATCTCCAATGGCTGATTAACTTCTCGTATGTATTAAAAATGAGGACATTGTGTAATTTTCCCATGAGTTCTTATTGTCTACTTTTGTGATCTCTCAGTGCAATGCTTTTATTGGTATGCCATTTGCACATCGGTTTGTTGTGTGATTTTGTGTACTTTTTCTATGTTATCTTTGACTTCTCCTCTGTTGTTAGTGCTAAATGTGAGATCTTCCGCGAATGATAGGCATTTCACGTTGAATATTGTATCTTATTATGTCAGTCTGAATACCTTCTGCTTATTTTTCCCATTTATTCATGAGTTTTTTAATGATTACTTTACAGATCAGTGGTGAGAGTCTGTCAACCGAAGGCACTCTCGATTTGATCTCAAACGGCTTGAGAATTGCATTTTAGACATTGTGTTAGACAGTGTTTCCTGCATAGTTTCTCTTGGGTTTCTGTTGATGCCGAATTCTTTTAGTGTGTGGAAGTGCACCTGCCTGTTTCTGGAGTCATACGCCTCCTTCAACCCCACAAATGTTACCACTGTACTTTTGATGTTTCTCATCTGAGATGTTGTTTTAACTATTCAAGATCTGCTCTGTGCCTGCTTGGTATTACACGTGAGGTATTCACAGTTGCGAATATGGCCTACCATCAGCTGTATAATGGAATGATGGCAATGAAAATATTTGCCATTCCGGGACTCGAACCCGCATTTCCCGCTTTCCGCGAGTGATTGCCTTACCACGTGGCTATGCGACCACGAATCCCTGCCAGACCAAAAGTTCCATTTATCGTCAACCACGTGTCTACAAGTGGTAAGGCTCGAGAAAAGTGGCGAATCCGGGTTCCAGTCCCGGACCTGTACATGGTCATCATTCCATCATACAGCTGATGGTAGTCCGTATTCGCAACTGCGAATACATTGCATATATTTCATAACGACTGTAGTCACCACAGTGCCACTTCCTTCGGACAAACATGCATGTCTGAAGAAACTTTACATCGCATTTCGGATTAACACATACACTACTATATCGTATCCTCTCCTATTTGTGGCTCCATGTGTTTACGAGTCTGTTTAAGGGACTTTTTCAGATAATTTCGTAGGTTAGTGGTAGGACAGGTAACTGCAACTGTTCCAGCCTCATTCGTCGCTCTTCTTATGAACGAATGGCTGAGTGCACATTTGCATTCAGAGTGGGTCTGTTTAGTTTACCAGGTTTCTGTTATGATCTTGTGTATTCTTTGCGTCATACATTCCTTACTTAGCTTTCAGAGTTTGGAGCAACTCCCTTTCCTCCTGGGGCTCTATTGAATTTTTATAGCATCGTTCAATAGTGTCTGGTACTTCCTTGGGTGCTGGTGGCTCTGAGTTGGGATTAGACAGTAAGATGTTCATAACTAATTGCCTTGTGAGAGATTCGCAGTTGACCAGTTTGTTGAGATAGAGCGCCAGATTTGACAGCTGTTTGATAAGTCGGTTTCTCGCGAGCTGTCTCATCTTTTGAAGCAGAGACCGTCTGGTTGACATCTCCGATATCCCATTAGATTTCTTTAAACCGTTTGTTCAGGTCACTGGTATTTTTCTTGGTGAAGTCTTGTTCTATTTCCTTTGTTGTTGTTGTTGTTGTGGTCTTCAGTCCAGAGACTGGTATGATACAGCTCTCCATGCTACTCTATCCTGTGCAAGCCTCTTCATCTCCGAGTAACTACTGCAACCTACATCCTTCTGAATCTGCTTAGCGTATTCATCTCCTGGTCTACCTCTACCGTTTTTTAACCTCCACGCTGCCCTCCAATACTAAACTGGTGATCACTTGATGCCTCAGAACGTATCCTACCAACTGGTCCCTTCTTTTAGTCAAATTGTGACACAATTCTATTCAGTACCTCCTCATTAGTTACGTGATCTACCCAACTAATCTTCAGCATTCTTCTGTAGCGCCACATTTCGAAAGCTTCTATTCTCTTCTTGTCTAGACTGTTTATCGTCCATGTTTCACTTCCTGACACTGTAATCTAAATTCGATGTTAACAAATTTGTCTTCCTCAGAAACGCTTTCCTTGCCATTGCCAGTCTACATTTTATATCCTCTCTACTTTCATCATCATCAGTTATTTTGCTCCCATAATAGCAAAACACATCTACTACTTTAAGTGCCTCATTTCCTAATCTAATTCTCTCGGCATCGTCTGCATACATTTGACTACATTCCATTACTCTCGTTTTGCTTTTGTTGATGTTCATCTTATATCGTCCTTTCAAGACACTGTTCAAGCCATTCAACTGCTCTTCCACGTCCTTTGCTGTCTCTGATAGAATTACAATGTCATCGTCAGACCTCAAAGTTTTTATTTCTGGTCCATGGATTTTAATTCCTACTCCGAATTTTGCTGTTGTTTCCTTTACTGCTTGCTCAGTATATAGAGTGAATAACATCGGGGATAGGCTACAACCCTGTCTCACTCCCTTCTCAACCACTGCTTCCCTTTCATGCCCCTTTACTCATATAACTGCCATCTGGTTTATGTCCAAATTGTAAATAGTGTTTCGCTCCCTGTATTTTACCCCTGCCACCTTCGCAGTTTTAAAGAGAGTATTCCAATCAACATTGTCAAAAGCTTTCTCCAAGTCTACAAATGCTAGAAACGTAGATTTGCCTTATCCTTAATCTATCTTCTAAGATAGTAGTATGAAAATGGTTCATTTAACCCTCTGCCAGGCACTTAAGCTTGAATTGCAGAGTAACCATGTAGATGTAGATGTAGACAACTCTTAGGGTCAGTATTGCCTCACGTGTTCCGACATTTCTACGGAATCCAAACTGATCTTCC
The DNA here is from genome assembly GCF_023864345.2 of Schistocerca serialis cubense. NCBI lineage: Eukaryota > Metazoa > Arthropoda > Insecta > Orthoptera > Acrididae > Schistocerca > Schistocerca serialis. Next base: position 465,111,636 of record NC_064646.1, on the reverse strand, counting down.
CCGAGGTCAACTTCTACTAGATTTTCCATTCGTTTGTAAAGAATTCGTGTTAGCATTTTGCAGCCATGACTTATTAAACTGACAGTTCGGTAATTTTCACTTGTTTTCTGTAGGATTGCTATTATTATGTTATTGAAGTCTGATGGTATTTCACCTGTCTCATACATCTTGCTCACCAGATGGTATAGTTTTCTCATGGCTGGCTCTCCCAAGGCTAAGAGTAGTTCTAATGGAATATTGTCTACTCCCGGGACCTTTTTTCGACTTGAGTCTTTCAGTGCTCTGTCAAATTCTTTATGCAGTATCATGTCTCACATTTCATCTTCATCTACGTGCTCTTGTATTTCCGTAATATTGCCCTCAAGTACCCTCTATATACTCCTTCGACCTTCTGCTGTTCCATCTTTCCTTAGGACTGGTTTTCCATATGAGCTCTTGATATTTATACAGATGGTTCTCATTTCTCCAAAGGTCTCCTTTATCTTCCGGTAGGTGGTATCTATCTTACCACTAGTGATATATGCCTCTACCTCCTTACATTTGTCCTCTAGCCATCGTCGCTTAGCCATTTTGCACTTCCTGTTGACCTCATTTCTGAGAAGTTTGTATTCCTTTTCGCCTGCTTACTTTACTGCATTTTTTTATTTTCACCTTTCATCGATTAAATTCAATATCTTTTGTGTTACCCAAGGATTTCTACTATCCTTTGTCGTTTTACCTACTTGATCCTCTGCTGCCTTCACTATTTCACCTCTCAAAGCTATCCACTGCTTCTCAGGATGAGTCTTAATTTCTCTCGTTTTATCTCCGTGCTCCGTACGCGAAACGTACTTTGGCAGCAGTACAGTTGTTTCGGAATCAGTTTCAAATGACTGTTCCTTAAAGTTTCCCAATAGTGTTCCTCGAAATGTATGTCGCCTTCCCTCCAGCGATTCACATTAGTAGTGTAGTGTTGTAGTAGTAGTAGTAGTAGTAGTGTATGTGTGCACTCTGCATTGTTGCCAAATTTATTCAAGATGGCGGCGATGACGTAATCCAACACGGCGGCATGTTGACTTGGCAACAGCGCATGACGTCCTTCAAGATGGCGGATTTTGGCGGGAAAATAGGTCAATTGGGCTATGTCCACTAACCTAAACCCCCTAAAAATGCTGGTAAATTTGAATTTTTGCGGGAAAATAGGTCAACTGGGCTAGGTCCATTAACCTGACCCTCCAGAAAAAATTGGTGCGAAATTCAAATTCCAACAGGATAATGTATGCAAAACCATCTGTGTCTTTATTGTTATTCATCACTATTTATTAGCATTTATTACTGAAACTTCCTGGCAGATTAAAAATGTGTGCCGGACTGAGACTCGAGTTAGGGACCAGAGCGAAGATACTGGAGTATTTCACCAGTATCAGCGTTAACTACAAGCAGCAGGCCAATATCCCGTTGGTTGGTTGGCAACATTCGTGTCAGACAACCGCTCGTGGTGTGACTGCCCTCTTCTACCTGGCTTCCATCAGCACCACTCAGTAAGTGATGCGACATACCGTGTATCCTTCGAACTGCTTGCTGATTAAGGGGAGTAACATTCACACTCCGCTGCAGAGTGAAAATCTCATTCGGGATCATTTATTATTATTTATGATTATATTTATACCATGCACGTGTGTTCGTTACGAGGTCCCAAGTCCAACTGTGTTAGTTCATACCCTTGCCACCAGAGAGCAGTGCCGTGACATCATCCAAGATGGCGGATTTTGCCGGGGAAAATAGGGCAATTGTGCTACCTCCACTAACCTACCCCCAGAAAAATGGCGCCAAATTTGAATTTTGGTGGGAAAAACCTTCCAGAAAAAATTGGCGCCAAATTCAAATTCCAACACGATAATGGCTCCAAAACCATACTTGTCTTTATTATTATTCATTATCATTTATTATCATTCATTATCATTTATTATTATTATTTATTATTATTGGCCTACCTTCACTACAAGACTGATCCAAATTCAAATTCCAACACGATAATGTCTTGAAAATTGTACTTCTATTTATTATTATTATCATTTATTATTTATTCAAGATGTCTGATTTTGGCAGGAAGAAAGCCATTTGCGTTAGATCCATAACAAAAATCTCTCACAAGTTCAAATTCCAACACCATAATCGATCACACGTACGAAATAGTCTACATCCTAAGAACTTTGGCTGTCACTTATGTTTTTTCACTGCTTACCTATCAAAATCGCGTCAAAAAATAAACTGCACTTGTACTAACCTAATTCACATCCTGTGATTTTGCAAGGAAAAAGGACTGAAGTCTTTATTTCAAGCAGTACAGTCATCATTTGTTCTCCAACAGACTTAGTACACATCTTCGAGATGGTGACACCCAGTGTGCTCGCCACTAGGTGCAGACTCCAACTGACTTAGTTTAAATCATCACCAGCAGAGGAGACTACCCCTGGCGCCACCGGTCAGCGGTAGCCTGTGCATACGCCACTGGTCCAGCGGCCTCTCGGACCTCACAGATCCAGCGCCGTAAACAAGTTTTGCCCCTTCGAACCTACCAATTCTGACGTCACAATGGTAGGTTGTCCGTTCACCACATGTATTCGTCCCTCCCACGCGTTTCGCGCCAAAATTGTTCGCCCCTAGAGTGGAATCTTCCCCAATGTCACACAACCGCCAGTCCACTATGTGGCTTGCTCGACAAAGAACGTTCTCGCTAAGTTAACTGACACAAGCTCGTCTGCTCTTATCGCGCGTGCGCACGTTATAATCGGACACGCCCTGCGGGCCTCCGACCGCTTACGTCACACACCATCGGTTGCCACCTCCATACACGCACCAGACATAGTCTTCTGTAAATATGCTAACACCCACATCGCGCATCTAACCTATCAATTACCTAAGTACTTAATTCCATTTCAATTTTAATCATATTAAATAATTCAATTTACAGTTTCATATAGGTACTAAAAGATCTTCAACTACCTACTTTCAACTACTTTACAAGGACCAGAACGCCACCTCTTCCTAGGTTCCCTCGCCGAGTTTGAATTCTGGCAGTAAAGAAAGGCCACTTGCACTTTCGCTACCAACCTAAGAAAATTGCTCATAAAGAAAGGACACTTGTACCAACCTCAGCCACCTGACCGCCACTTCTTCCTAGGATCAGGTGCCAAGTGTGAAATATGCCAGTAAAACAAAGCTCACTTGCGTTTTCGCTACCAGCGTAAGAAAATTGTTGCAAACGAAGCTCACCACCACCACCACTTCCTAGGTGCTAAAAGGACTCAGCCCACACTAGGCTGATGGAGGGAGGAAGGAGTGTACTTTATTTATTTGCGAGCAGTTTATTTAGGGATGGAGTATATGTATCACAGAACACATGGTCTGACATGTCCCACAGCATACAGACCTGCAAACCACTCTTACATAGCTCATGTATAAAGCTCTGCACACACTCTTCCTAATTGTAAGCCGGCCGAAGTGGCCGTGCGGTTAAAGGCGCTACAGTCTGGAACCGCAAGACCGCTACGGTCGCAGGTTCGAATCCTGCTTCGGGCATGGATGTTTGTGATGTCCTTAGGTTAGTTAGGTTTAACTAGTTCTAAGTTCTAGGGGACTAATGACCTCAGCAGTTGAGTCCCATAGTGCTCAGAGCCATTTGAACCTAATTGTAAACCGTCAAAAATAGCACATTGCACAGCCTACGGACATGCAAATCACTCATAAGCAATGCACAGCAGTTACATCCATACAGCCAAACAACTCCTAAGTTGTCAAAATAATAATCCATGTAAAAGACTCTGCTTGCTAATTGTCAACTGTTGAAATCATACACCAGTCTTTCTTTAACCTTTAGAGGCAACACCACCACCAAGTGTATTCGCCACTGAGTCCATAGCCCAACTGACTTAGTTCATATCGATGCCACTAGAGGACACTGTAGTGACGCAAGTGCCTTAATCTAAGATGGTGTCACCTAGTGTGTTCACCACAAGCTCCAGACCCCAACTGTCTTAGTACATTTCCTCGCTGTCAGAGGACGCCACAGTGCCACCAGCTGATTACGGAAGTACAGTTATCCATGATGGCAGTAAACAGTGTGTTCTCCACGAGATCTATGATGCTGTCGTCCATTTCGTGACGTAAATCAAGATCGTGAGGGAAGACGATTCAGCCTGCTCTGGGCTGCTGGGGGGAGTAAAGAACGAGTTCACTCTATTTAGTTTCAAACAGTTCTTCAGCGATCGAATATATCCATCACACTGTTACAAAACATCCACCCTAATGTGCTTGGCGACACAATACATGGTCTGCAGATACCCAAACAACTCCTAATTTCAGTGTACAATAGGAAACTGCTCCTAAATAATGCAGTACACATATCTACAAACACGCTCAGTACTCGTAAACTGTCCAGATAACGCATGGCACAGCCTTCAGGGCCGCTCGCAAAATAACGCAACAGACGCGCACAGGCACCCACCACCACACCCTCTCCCCCGCGAAGCCATTCGCCTGACAGCCCTCAAACCGCACACGTGTCCCTGCTCGGCTTCCGCAAACATGAGGTGGTGACAGCGGCATTCATACTCCTGCCCGTGAAATTCCTATCAAAATTCGTGTTCACCTAGACACAGCTCCTTGCGCGACCAGCCAGGGACCCGCGCTCCGCCAGCCACCGCCACTGAACACCAATGAAACTTGCATCCCTCTATACACTCACCGTCATACTGTCATAGCATACCAAAGTGCCTTCACGCTAGTCTCATAGTCGAGGCATCTCCAGGCGCTACTTGTGTTTACCATTGAACGCAGAACAGCACAGAGCATGTTGACACACGCGCCTAACCACATTTACTGCCTCCCAGCATAGCCGAGGCAACACCGCCAAGGGCACGCGCGTAATTACAAACTCATCTAACAACCTTCCCAATCATATTCTCACATCTCTTTGTAAAAATAAAAAAAAAAGCCAAGTCGACCTCTGAGGAATTGTATAGCATCCCAGAAACAGTTTGCCGGCCGAAGTGGCCGTGCGGTTAAAGGCGCTGCAGTCTGGAACAGCAAGACCGCTACGGTCGCAGGTTCGAATCCTGCCTCGGGCATGGATGTTTGTGATGTCCTTAGGTTAGTTAGGTTTAACTAGTTCTAAGTTCTAGGGGACTAATGACCTCATCAGTTGAGTCCCATAGTGCTCAGAACCAACCAACCAACCAGAAACAGTTAACGCCCGCTTTCTTCATGTCTCAGCTTGTATGCACGGAAATTCTCACGCTAACAGAACCTGTTTACCAAAATATCGCCTGTCCTTCCGGACATAACGTGATAGTCTACCAGCTCTCAACATACGCAAATGTTCTCACCGCTCCTATATCCCACCACAAGCAATCGAGCATTCTCATTTGCTCTTATTGAATTTACCAGTCGAATTAATTATGCCGCAGGTATCTAAGCACCATCCACCTTTTCTTTCTCGGACTTCCAGCGGTTATTTTGCAAAGACTGCTAAATTGCACAGACAGTTCCCTCAAACTAACACCCCCAACGCGTTCATTATTTCTACAGACGCTGCACTCAGTGGTAATAAACTATTTTACACTGATCACCATTTTGCACCGAAAACTAAACATGGGAAATTTGTCTACAAGCCATCAAAAATGGTTCAAATGGTTCTGAGCACTATGGGACTTAACTACTGTGGTCATCAGTCCCTTAGAACTTAGAACTAATTAAACCTAACTAACCTAAGGACATCACACACATCCATGCCCGAGGCAGGATTCGAACCTGCGACCGTAGCAGTCGCGCGGTTCCGGACTGCGCGCCTAGAACCGCGAGACCACCGCGGCCGGCTACAAGCCATCAAATACATACTATACTAGCAAGAATATTGGACCATCAAACCGATCTTCACCCAGGGAATATATCACCGAGAACCGTCTCGATCTAGTAAACATGCAGTTCATATCCCCAACCATACCAAATCACCCCCTTTACATCAGCGAACCGAAGTCACTCTCAGAACTGACGTTCAAAGACATGCTCCTTTCCCCTTGGCATAAACGCTCTACTCATTCCGCTTTCTTGCTCGCATTTCTACAGAGTTCTCCAGACTAGTCGATTACAAGAACACCCGTATTTTCGCCATAATATTATACAATTTTCGCCGAACTTCTCCATATCAAGCACACAGCACTAGCGAGACAATCGCCAACGCAACATAATGCGCAGGATATAGACTGTAAATTAATTCTCCACAAACACCAAACTTTAGCGAGGTGCAGCGTGCTGTAAACCATTGACTAACTAGAAACAAGTAGAGTAAACTGATATTCGCACTCTCGAATACCGAAGTCGGTGATCCAACAGATCCCACATGATCAATATTGTTTACAAACCAGCTACTGTCTTTCCCACTTCTACAGAACAGGCAGACGTGTGTCCAACACACCACAATCCATATTCCCTCAACTAAATAAAGGCATCAAATGTGCAGAAGCAGTCGACCTAACAATTTACATGGGAGGGAATAAGGTTCAAATGGCTCTGAGCACTATGGGACTTAACTACTGTGGTCATCAGTCCCCTAGAACTTGAAACTACTTAAACCTAACTAACCTAAGGACACCACACACATCCATGCCCGAATCAGGATTCGGACCAGCGACCGTAGCAGTCGCGCGGTTCCGGACTGCGCGCCTAGGAGGGAATAAGGCTCCACCGCTAACGCACCATCTTCCCTAAGTTACACTTGATCACGAAAGCAGCCCAGCACATACTTTATTCGGTCGTCTAGAACAGGGTAAAGTTAACTATCATACATTCCTAAACTCTGCATTCGGAAGACCGCTACCATTAACGTGGGTTTGCGAATCAATACCGCCACAGACTTTGCTTACACGAACTCATTCTAGAAAACGCCTCACATATTTCTTCTATCATTATACTTACAATTAAATCTTCCGATCTAGGTCTCAACTGAACGGTATTCAGCAATGAACAAAGTATTGGAAATACACTCTGTTGAACGCTGTGACTCTGGAAATAGCTGTACTTCCTTAGCACTATACATACTCTTCCCTTCGCTATCACAGTACCGCAAGTCAAATCCACACCCTCCCTACAACAGCACATAGACATTTCCTTTACACAAACAGATATACTTTATAAACCGGACATATCACACACCCGCCCGATGGATTTTGAAAGTAATTCGGCTCTGGAACACCGTATGTGTAACGTATTCTGTCTCGATACCATGTCAGATGTTCCGTTATACATCCACTGAGTTAAAGGCGATGACGCATTGAGAAGGATCACAGCCACAAGTGAATCATATCTCGAAACGAGTCACCTTTCTCGAAACTATCTGGTACAGTAAAAATCCAACATGGTCTTAGTCAGTCCCTAAACATCTTGCAACTGCTTCCATTGCGCATGTGATCATACCATTTTAAGTCGGAACTGAGCAGAAGCCGGAGCCATATCCACCACATTCTGGAGCCCGTCTAGAAACAGAGCGAACTGAGTTACTGCGACAGGACCGTGTTTTGACCATTCGGCGGAAATGCGAGCATTGTGGTGCGTTCCCAAACTACATGCAAGTACTACAGATCCACGTCCATTCAAATCTATAAGCCCAACATCCTATCATCGTTATTCTCTAACCCCCCCCCCCCAACATCCTATCATCGTTATTCTCTAACCCCCCCCCCCCAACAGACAAAAATTAACAACTATAGAAGCTGAAATAACTTCATCCGATATAGAACTCACATAGACGCCATTACTCACGCGTTGACACAAAGTTGCGTTGGGGGTCCAGCGCGGAGAGAGAGAGACAGAGACAGAGAGAGGGATATAGAGAGAGATTTCGCAGTACTTTCCAGAATAGCACAGCGTGCAGCCCTAACGGCATACTTCGCCCCTCGCTGAATTTACCTCTCAAACTGCTGCTGCTACTGCTCCCTGTGTCGAACAAATCTATTAAGTACACACTTATTCATACACTACAGACGGTAGTTTAAAGTTTCATCACCTCTTCTCTAGGAGAATGATCGTATCCCACGTAATATACTGTAAATCCCAAGAAACGCCCACTGTGGCCCTGTATAGTTGTTTGAAACACTGTTTTCTAACGCGCTTTGTACACTGCCAAACACTTCTTTTTTTCTACCACGACTTCGACCTCTATGTCAGATTCTAAACTGGCATTAAGACGCTCTGATCCACGACCTCTCACAGAAAACTAGACATCACACTATGTAAATCATATTCTTACCGCTGATATCATAACACTGAATTAATTTTAAATGAAACACACTTACAACATAAGAAACTAGAAGAGTTTGGCAGCGTTGTGGAGAGTTTCCAAACTACCGTGCGAAAGTGACCTCTACATTTAAGTTCATATGTCGCCATGACGGAACAGATGATGGCTCGGCGTTCCATTTCGAGTTATTGGTAATTTTGCACTCATGTGCGCGATCGATGTTTAGCTGCTAACAACCCCCAGAAGTTGTCTCCCGCTCACAAAACTTCTCCCCCAACTCAAACAAGCTATGTCACTCAATCATTATGTGGTAACCGATGCGCGGATGTGATGGGAAAGACACCTTCAATGTACTGTAATATTAAGCAACAGACTTGATAGTGCGAAGAGTTTTACTCTAAGTTCAGCACCGGCCATTTATGTGACAGCATGGCCCCCAATTTCAGTATCACAGCTAAACCGCCCCTTTTACATCACTTTGCGAGTATGATTGCGAATGTGGGTAGATTACTGGCAGTACGTGCATTCATTGTTAATTCTTGAACAGATACATGATCAAAGTACATCAGACAACGCTCTACATATTTGCAACACTTCGAGCATAGTGTTTAATTTACGATCTATCTCTCAGCGTATGGGAATCAGAGAGCATTCTCCCCGTCTTAGGGCAAAAAAGCAACCTCATACAGTCATTGACCAACACACCCTGCAGCACCTCTAGAAAATTAATCTCCAGTGATCAGAAGAAGAATGCTACACTCCACGTCTCGTGAATGAATATAGCTCTCCAAGCCCATCCAAGTGCACGAGATTTCTCGAGATGTTACCATGTCGAGGAGCTTAGCACTCCTTATCGATGTATAGTAACAGATTTCAAAGCGCCGTAATGTAATAGTATACAGTTAAGAAGAACAACAAAAGACTTATTTTTCTACGCGATGGAGTTCGAGACGCATTGAGTTGGATACATTTTTACCTAAATCAACGAAGCTATCAACTCTAAATTATTGTTCTAGAGTCTAGGATCTGTACTTGGAAGGTATTCGTAAGATAGAGAACATAAACAAACACACTACTGAAACTACGACGTTCTGCACTTAAAAACTGGTCTATAATATTAGATCGAAAACCTTTGACCCCTATCAGACATACATCCTTCTTCACAGTTTCTCTACGCTGGACTACCTTATCGAATCGTAAAACATTTGCTGTTGATGATATGAGCGCAATGTAGCTTTGCAGAGATCTATAGTGTCCACTGTTCACATCCGATCACTCCTCAGAAATTATACGATGCCTGCATAAGGCCCTACTAGCAGGGGATACATCCTACAAGGAAACAGATAAATGCAAAGCAGCAGCGTGCAACATGTGCAAATTACAACTCATTCAGTCACTAACTCTGTAAACAGCGCATCAGTCGGACAATGCAGAGACAGTGATTGCAGCGCGTCACAAGCTCTTACCGCTAAGTTCGTTATAACCCTGAAGCCTCGATTTTACACCCAAGATGCGACAGGGGTGATCGCATAAATGAAAGATCCTTTAGAGGACTGTGTCAAGTTTCTTCATACATGAGATGGAAGTCCTCTCATGACCAACAGGTTTACCGTTAACTACCGCAAGTAGACAGTGCTTTAATACACATACGGAACACGTTGCTGTATACGAGTAGAACGCAGGCTATGTCACGTGACTGATGCATCCGGAATCACTGGTGCCTCAATAGACGTACAGTATAATGCACCCTCAATGGGAAAAAAAAAATTGACTGCCTCCCTTATTCCCTTCGTTTCGATGTCCACGTTTTTCCGGGGCTCCTCCTGTACCAGCATACTTGGTCCGATATACAAACTGTTTGGTGTGAACCAGAAGATAGCAAAGTACTTCCTCAAGCTCACCGCATTTGCCTCGATATTCGGTCGATATATACCTAGTCCCTGGTCGCTTTTCGCAATTCTATCTGTTTGAGGTCAGATATATATATGCGATCATGGCATAACATCTCGTTCTGTGTTCTAAAATGGATTGTAAATGTGGCGCAGGCGCCACCACCTAGCCTAAATGCATTGATCAGGACGTGTAATATAGCACTGCACTCGACTGTATGCAGTCACCTCCACATTCGGAGAGCTTTTGCTCTGCTTTCCGTATGTCTCTGTATATGCACGCCTCGCGGATAAACTACGGATATTCAAGGGAGGACAAGAAGAACTCGTTACAAAGACTGGTGTTCCCGCGTTTCGAGAGTGCTCGATACAATTTACAGGACGTGCGTGACAGTCACATACTACGTCATGCACATCAAATTGGGCGAGGCATAGGTTACACTGATTTCAAGCCAAGAAGTGGATGTTTGCATAATTCATATAGTGCTACATAATTGTAAGACGTAAGATAACGAAATTTCAAACAAAGCGTCCACTTACACGATGCACAACAAGCTGCGGGATTGGCGTAAAATATGTAGATGAGATGAACAAACTTATGCGATCGTTCAGTAAGTAATTTGTTTTCAACTCCGACCAGTCGTGATTTGAAAAAGAAATGCAAAGGAACCCTGGAAATTAGAGGTACGAAGAGAGTTGTGTCTAGATCACTCAACATCAATGCCGTAATGGATTCGTGTACAACTATGTTGACCGTTGATCTTGGTGGTAAATTGTCTGGAAAGTTGTTTACTGGGCTGCGAGGAGTTGGGCGTGCCCTGCCCCCTACGATTCTTTCTCGTTTGCGTGATCTTGCAATGGCAGTAGGGAATATTTACGTCACAGGAAGTAAGAGAAATATAACTTTGGTATGAGCAACGTTTTTGGCCAGCAGCTGGTCAAAATGCTTTTTCTTGATTCCTGGTCTGCGTATAAAAATCATACTTCGTTAGAACGAACTATCCGTCCTTAAAAGTTGTGACATTGCAGTTCATATCGCCACAGGACAAACTCGGCCTCGGGGTGTCTGTTTTTTCTGCGCCTACAAAACATGTTACCGCACTGTCTGCAGATATACCTTACTGTACAGCCAGTTTGACGGTAAGCTCCACGGCAGACTGTTTCGCATTCAGCTGCATGGCATCGAATTCCACCTGTTCTCATCACCTTGCTACTAGTTCTGTACGCATTCTTTAAGAGTGGGTGCCTAGACGAGCGTCCTGTACGGTCTGTAGCTCCCAAGCAGTCCGCCTTCGATCTTGGCGGTGACAACTCTCGTCATCACTGTGGCGCACCGTTTTTCATTCGGTGTTCGTGGTGCAAGTTAATGGTTTGTTTCCTCCAGGACTCTCATTTTCTGTCGCCCTCCTGATTCACATTGTGAGTCGCCCGCTGCTAATATTTTTGCTGCCATAACTGTTAACACAAAGCTTTCATATGAGCGTTACTAAAGAGTGAAATTGCAATATCGCACTCAAGGGTTCCTTCTCAGTGATCCCTAAACACTCTGACAAATTTACCTGGCAATGAAAATTATACAAATGTTACCCGACTCCCTTCTTGTATTAGACACACAGCGAAAACCATAGCGTTGTGCCGAGTACCAGGGCAAGTAGAAACAGGAGCGGAAGAATACTGTTAACGACGTATTAAATTGCAAATGCGCTGTGAATCCTGTTGAGGCCGCCCGCTGAGACCGAGCGGTTCTACGCGCTTCAGTCCGGAACCGCGCTGCTGCTACGGTCGCAGGTTCGAATCCTGCTGAATTGTTTAATGGTAGTGACACACCAAAATCACAATAGTAATCCGTTGCAGCTGCTACATACTTTCTTACAATCAAAAGCATTATAAAATCACAATCACAATAATACAGGGCCAGATCACCTTGACAAACAACAAACAAATTTCTTTAACCGGAACAAGACCCATAAAACTTGGAATTTTCATATTACTAGGTGAATATACTCGGGTAAAGCTTTACTCAAATAGTACAAATGTCCATACAGTTCCCATTAGAACTCTCATTACTTCCAATCAGCTGAGGAACAGATTAAGGGTAAGCACACAGATCTTTTAAAGTTTGGCTAGCCAATTTTCCTAAACAAAACTGTATACAAATGACTAAAAGAACTAGGGAGGTGCATTAATTTTAACCAAACCAATCTTCAAATTTACTTACTCAGTTGATTAATCAACAATATTCTTAGATTGATTACAACTAGAACACGACCATATGACAATATCACTAGAATGAGGTTCCTTCAACATTGCGTGTAAATTAGCGATAGACGCAAGCAGACCAAGGATTCAAATCAATACGAGAGATCCACGAGACAGAAAATGACATAGATATGTACTCAACTTGGCACTGAAATTGAACTTCAGATGTCACAATTCTTCACCGGAAAGATGGAATCACGCAACAGTGACAACATAACCTAAGATGTAAAGGAGAGGAGAGGGCCTAAAATATCTCTCTGCCCCCGCGGTGCTCTGCTCCCAGTATGCTCGCGTCGACCGCTGCCAATTATCAGTAACACAACACACATGAACGGCAGACAATATTCTGAGACTTAAACTCCACAATCTTATCTAGAGTACAGGTGATCAATACAACTGAATAGAAACAAATTAGCCTCCGTGAATGACTTGGCCAGTGCCAGCTCTTAAACTTTGATTAATAAATTCGCAAAAAATCATGCTCTAAAGTTAAGATGACAAGAATTATCTCGGTGCACATTTACACGCCAAACAACCAAATGAACTACTAGGTAGAATAGAGGACGTATCTCGGCGTGTCTTGAAGCGCCAGAGCCAGACTTACTCACTACTCGTTGCACTTCTAGCTTCGTCTTTAATCACCCTTCATGTCGGTTGGTTGGTCGTAGCCACACTTCCTCAACTGCCGTCAAGATACTTAGTCACGACACCGAAGTAAGTGATAAACAACTAAAACAATTCCAAAGACTTTTTAGTATACTGGCATACTGAATTAAGCCGCACCCAACTCACCGAAGCAACTCGGCGACTCCAATTCAATAGGCCGGCGTAGCTGATAACAGACTCGAAGGAGCTTGTCCTTCCGACCTCTAGGAAAACCAAATCACCATGGGCGGTGGATCTGCCCTCACGACTCAACACGCCGTAGCCGCTGGCCCCGCTCCTTGGTTGTCCGACTCGTCCTCTCGCCGTCCTGCCTACGTACACAGCCCCACGTGACTCTCGCTCACCGCCGATCCCGACACACCTCCCCAGCAGAGCGAACGCGCTGCCGTTCAATCCGCGCCGCCAAAGATGAGCAGGAGACAAATGAGCATCCAAGTCGACTCAAAGATCAAAATGACGATCGATGGAAACTGGCGCCAGAAACGCTCCAGCTAATCTGCCTCGGGCATGGATGTGTGTTTTGTCCTTAGGTTAGTTAGGTTTAAGTAGTTCTAAGTCTAGGGGACTGATGACCTCAGATGTTAACTCCCATAGTGCTCAGAGCCATTTTGTCCTGTTGAGACAGATGACTAGAGGACAGCTGTGCAGCTGCGGCGGCTCACATTCGGTGGTGGAGGCTGCCTCTGGATAGGGTGGGCTGTTCCAGCGTGTGGTGCTGCACGCTTCCCGCACGTGCGCGAGCTGCTGGTCCAGAACTGGCCGGGTGCCCCTGGCCTGTGGAGTACCGCCACGTCCGCTGCTGCCTGGCTGCAGTACAGACCGGGCGTCAGCTGCCTGCTGCCTGTCCAACTGCGCCCGTCCTGTTTGGAAGCTCCCAAGCGAGCACGCTCGAGTACACTGATGACTGAGTGCGCGGTAAAAAGCGAGACAACCAAGGTCCCGTGATCGTGGTTAAAAGCGAAACGCGTTTAAAATATCTGCACCGACGTTTATCACCAGTCGGCAAACCATCGTTAGCCAACCGTGCATTTGACTGCAGTTAACTCCGTGTATTGCAATGGAAGAAGCCCTGCAGATGCACATATGTTAAGAGAGACATCTTCAACTTTCCTTGTCCTGTCGTCCTCGGTTTCGCGTAATATTACCGTAATTTCTACTTTTGGACCGTTTCATTACAACTGAATGGAACACGGTGTTCGCGCCATAATTTTATGCGTTTCGCCTTTATTCTTTGCAAGACATCTTCAGCGGCAGGTTCCGTACACGTTGTTCTACATGTTGTGTCTTTGATCCATTTCGGCCGCGGTTCTTCTTCTTATAAGCCCCGTTTGAAATTTTATTTTCTAGACTTCATACCACTAGGAACTGAACACTTCTTTTGACGTTATATTTTGGGTGGTGTTGCCGACGCTTACGGCCGAAAACTGTGTTTCATTCGGCTGTAATGAGACGGTCCAAAAGTAAAAATTATAAATGTACCGAGATACGAATTTGCACGTAACCGCCTCTATACATAAGTTTTCTAGACAATAGCTTGTGAATGACGTCATCGTCACATGCTCTCACTTGCAAAAAGCGGGTGTGTGTTCATACCTCGTCACTAGTCCGCTCGTTTACGTTACGAAGTAGAAAACTAGAGAATGGATATACTTCTCAAATTCGTCGATACGCATGCATCCGTTTGTAGAATAAAAGAACAAATGTAGAGAGTCTCGTTTCACTCATTTTTTTTTTTTTCGTTTTCCCGTTCAGTTCGAATACTTACATCATTTAAAAATAAAATTCTCAAGTATTTGCTGAGTGACACGTCTAAGATTAATTTTTAGGAAAAATGAACGTCTTCTCATTTCTATTTACAGTACACTTATACTGCACACAAAAATCCAGTTTTCATTGTAAACCAAAGATCTTAATTCCTAATATTTTATAAAAGATGGTTAACCGATACTGTATGGCTACACAACTGCAAATTGGACTTTTTCTGTTTTTTTTTGTATTTTACGTTTCACGTAAATTCTTACATGATGGGGCCCACCGCGAATTCCTTTCCTGTGCTAACCTCTTCATCTCAGAGTACCACTTGCAACCTACGTCCTCAATTATTTCTCTAATTTTAGCATATTACACATGCTTGAAGAACTTTCAAGACTATTTTCTCGAAAATTTTGAGAGTAGCTTCGAACTGCTTTGGGAGAGGTATGTTTGAGTTTTGAACTTCATGTACCATAAATACACAAAATGACAACCATCTCATTGTCGTGTGCAGCACTTGCTGGAGAGAAGAAGGCAGTGTGGTCACATGCGAAAGCACAATTCAGTTCTGCTCCTCGTAAGTTTTATTCACAAATTAATAATTTTTTCTGGTTTCATCTAAAGTATAGGGTACAGTATACGATGACTTCAGTGTCTCACAACATCGAAACGCGCTACTGTCTTAATACCGTACGCTAAGAAAACCCTCGTCATCTCAAGAAAAACAGTCGATCGCCACGGTCAAATTGAACTGCAGTCACATCCCTCGTTTAACTTTGATCGAGCACAGTGGAAGAAAATTTTACCTTCAATGGGGTTAAGTGCCAGCTTTAGCACAGTTAACCTTTAATCGAGATTGCTACACTTCGCCAATAGTGGTGTATGAGGATGCTGTCTCCAAACTGTGTTGCGAGTAGAGTTAACAATAAAGAAGTAATATAGTAAAAATTCATGCCTGATGTTAATTTGTACTGCGAGTCATGTTAGGCAGAAACTAATTTTTCATCAAACTCCATAGTCATGACGCTTTAGGGTATAATTTTGCGGGTGCATCCTGTGGTATACAGGGTGGTCCAATTGATCGTGACCGGGCCAAATATCTCACGAAATAAGCATCAAACGAAAAAACTACAAAGGACGAAACTTATCTAGCTTGACTGGGGAAACCAGATGGCGCCATGGTTGGCCCGCTAGATGGCGCTGCCATAGTTCAAACGGATATCAACTGCGTTTTTTAAAATAGGAACCCCCATTTTTATTACATATTCGTGTAGTACGTAAGGAAATATGAATATTTTAGTTGGACCAATTTTCTCGCTTTGTTATAGATGGCGCTGTAATAGTCACAAACATATGGCTCACAATTTTAGACGAACAGTTGGTAACAGGTAGGTTTTCTCAATTAAAATACAGAACATAGGTACGTTTGAACACTTTATTTCGGTTGTTCCAATGTGATACATGTACCTTTGTGAACTTATCATTTCTGAGAACGCTTGCTGTTACAGCGTGATTACCTGTAAATATCACATTAATGCAATAAATGCTCAAAATGATGTCCGTCAACCTCAATGCATTTGGCAATACGTGTAACGACATTCCTCTCAACAGCGTAATGTTCGCACATGCATTGACAATGCACTGACGCATGTTGTCAGGCGTTGTCGGTTGATCCCGATAGCAAATATCCTTCGACTTTCCCCACAGAAAGAAATCCACCTTTCATGAAATATGCTATTCAGTACCGCTTCAGCCGCACGAGAGCTATGTGCCAGACATCCATCATGTTGGAAGTACATCGCCATTCTGTCATGCAGTGAAACATCTTGTAGTAACATCGGTAGAACATTAAGTAGGAAATCAGCATACATTGCACCATTTAGATTGCCATCGATAAAATGGGGGCCAATTACCCTTCCTCCCATAATGCCGCACCATACATTAACCCGCCAAGGTCGCTGATGTTCCACTTGTCGCAGCGATCGTGGATTCCCATTGCCCAATAGTGCATATTAAGCCGGTTTACGTTATCGCGATTGGTGAATGACGCTTCGTCGCTAAATAGAACGCGTGCAAAAAATCTGTCATCGTCCCATAATTTCTCTTGTGCCCCGTGGCAGCACTGTACACGACGTTCAAAGTCGTCGCCATGCAATTCCTGTTGCATAGAAATATGGTACGGATGCAATCGATGTTGATGTAGCATTCTCAACACCGACGTTTTTGAGATTCCCGATTCTCGTGCAATTTGTCTGCTACTGGTGTGCGGATTAGCCGCGATAGCAGCTAAAACACCTACTTGGGCATCATCATTTGTTGCAGGTCTGGTTGACGTTTCGCATGTGGCTGTTTCCTTAAATAACGTAACTATCCCGCGAACGGTCCGGGCACTTGGATGATGTCATCCAGGATACCGAGCAGCATACATAGCACACACCTGTTGGGCATTTTCATTATGACAGCCATACATCAACACGATATCGACCTTTTCCCCAATTGGTAAACGGTCCATTTTAACACGGGTAATGTACCACGAAGCAAATACCGTCCGCACTGGGGGAATGTTACGTGATACCACGTACTTATACGTTTGTGACTATTACAGCGCCATCTATCACAAAGCGAAAAATTGGTCCAACTAAAACATTCATATTTCTTTACGTACTACACGAATATGTAACAAAAAATAGGGGTTCCTATTTTTAAAAAACGCAGTTGATATCAGTTTGACCTATGGTAGGGCCGTCTAGCGGGCCAACCATAGCGCCATCTGGTTTCCCTCCTTCTTTGTAGTTGTTTCGTTTGACGCTTATTTCGTGAGATATTTGGCCCGGTCGCTATCAATGGACCACCCTGTGTACGGCAGAGTCTGATGCTGAAATTTCACTCCACGAACAGTGAAAACGTAGTAAACGATGAACTTTTCCCCTTTCATCATTTCTTTGGGGGCGTCGACGAGAAAAAGTATCGTAAGAAACTGTGTTGTAAGTCGTTAGGTGCTCTCATTCTCAGATACTGGATGAATGAAGTCCGTATGTCGGTCAGCCCCCACTACTTCCTCTGCACCTCAGAGTATCACTTGCAACCAACGTCCTCAGTTATTTGTGCGTGTATTCCAATCTTTGTCCTCCCCTGCAGCTTTTATCCTTTCAGCTCCCACTGGTACCAGAGTGGTTATTCCCTGCTATCTTAACGGATGTCCTACCTTCCTGTCAATATTTTCCACATGTTTCTTCATCGATTCTCCAGAGCACCTACACATTCTACACCTTCTCAGTCACCTAACTTTCAACATTCTTCTGTATCCCCAAATCACAGAATCTTCAATTCTCCTCTGTTTCGGTTTTCCAACTGTTTATAATTCACTACCATACAATGGTGTCTTTCAAACGTACTTTCTCAGAAATTTCTTCCTTAGACTAACGCCTGTTTTTGATACTAGTTCAAAAAAATTCAAATGGCTCTGAGCACTATGGGACTTAACATCTGTGGTCATCAGTCCCCTAGAACTTAGAACTACTTAAACCTAACTAACCTAAGGACATCATACACATCCATACCCGAGGCAGGATTCGAACCTGCGAGCGTAGCGGTCGCGCGGTTTTTAGAGCGAAGCGCCTAGAACCGCTTGGCCACCCTGGCCGGCCCTTAGGATTTCACACACATGTGAACACTTCATGTACACACTGCATATTACCCATCTTTTGCTGCTCCGAATTTCGAACGTATTCCCCCGTGTTACACTGTCGAACGTTTTTTCTATGTCGACAAATCCTATGCACGTGACTTGATTTTTCTTCAGTCTTGCTTCCATTATCAGCCGCAACGTCAGAACTTTCTCTCTTATTTCTGTACCTTTCCTAAACCCAGACTTGCCGTCATCTAGCAAACCATCAGTTTCTTTCCCATTGTTCTGTATATTATTCTTGTCAGCAACTTGGATGCGTGAGCTGTTAAGCTAATTGTACCATAATTCTCGCATTAGTTAGCACTTGCAATTTTCGGAATTGTGTGGATGATGTTTCTTTCCGAAACTCTGATGGTAAATCGCCAGTCCCATGCGTTTTAGAGCCACGCGGGATTAGCCGAGCGGTCTGGGCGCTCCTGTCATGGACTGTGCGGCTGATCTACATCGACATCTACATGACTACTCTGCAATTCACATTTAAGTGCTTTGGAGAGGGTTCATCGAACCACAATCATACTATCTACCATTGCACTCCCGAACAGCGTGCGGGAAAAACGAACACCTAAACCTTTCTGTTCGAGCTCTGATTTCCCTTATTTTATTTTGATGATCATTCCTACCTATGTAGGTTGGGCTCAACAAAATATTTTCGCATTCGGAAGAGAAAGTTGTTGATTGAAATTTCGTAAATAAATCTCGCCGCGACGAAAAACGTCTTTGCTTTAATGACTTCCATCCCAACTCGCGCATCATATCTCCCACACTCTCTCCCCTATTACGTGATAATACAAAACGAGCTGCCCTGTTTTGCACCCTTTCGATGTCCTCCGTCAATCCCACCTGGTAAGGATCCCACACCGCGCAGCAATATTCTAACAGAGGACGAACGAGTGTAGTGTAAGCTGTCTCTTTAGTGGACTTGTTGCATCTTCTAAGTGTCCTTCCAATGAAACGCAACCTTTGGCTCGCCTTCCCCACAATATTATCTATGTGGTCTTTCCATCTGAAGTTGTTCGTAATTTTAACACCCAGGCACTTAGTTGAATTGACAAACTTGAGAATTGTACTATTTATCGAGTAATCGAATTCCAACGGATTTCTTTTGGAACTCATGTGGATCACCTCACACTTTTCGTTATTTAGCGTCAACTGCCACCTGCCACGCCATACAGCAATCTTATCTAAATCGCTTTGCAACTGATACTGGTCTTCGGATGACCTTAGTAAACGGTAAATTACAGCATCATCTGCGAACAACCTAAGAGAACTGCTCAGATTGTCACCCAGGTCATTTATATAGATAAGGAACAGCAGAGGTCCCAGGACGCTTCCCTGGGGAACACCTGATATCAGTTCAGTTTTATTCGATGATTTGCCGTCTATTACTACGAACTGCGACCTTCCTGACAGGAAATCACGAATCCAGTCGCACAACTGAGACGCTACCCCATAGGCCCGCAGCTTGATTAGAAGTCGCTTGTGAGGAACGGTGTGAAAAGCTTTCCGGAAATCTAGAAATACGGAATCAACTTGAGATCCCTTGTCGATAGCGGCCATTACTTCGTGCGAATAAAGAGCTAGCTGCGTTGCACAAGAACGATGTTTTCTGAAACCATGCTGATTACGTATCAATAGATCGTTCCTGTGGTGTCACCGCCAGACACCACACTTGCTAGGTGGTAGCTTAAATCGGCCGCGGTCCATTTAGTACACTCCTGGAAATGGAAAAAAGAACACATTGACACCGGTGTGTCAGACCCACCATACTTGCTCCGGACACTGCGAGAGGGCTGTACAAGCAATGATCACACGCACGGCACAGCGGACACACCAGGAACCGCGGTGTTGGCCGTCGAATGGCGCTAGCTGCGCAGCATTTGTGCACCGCCGCCGTCAGTGTCAGCCAGTTTGCCGTGGCATACGGAGCTCCATCGCAGTCTTTAACACTGGTAGCATGCCGCGACAGCGTGGACGTGAACCGTATGTGCAGTTGACGGACTTTGAACGAGGGCGTATAGTGGGCATGCGGGAGGCCGGGTGGACGTACCGCCGAATTGCTCAACACGTGGGGCGTGAGGTCTCCACAGTACATCGATGTTGTCGCCAGTGGTCGGCGGAAGGTGCACGTGCCCGTCGACCTGGGACCGGACCGCAGCGACGCACGGATGCACGCCAAGACTGTAGGATCCTACGCAGTGCCGTAGGGGACCGCACCGCCACTTCCCAGCAAATTAGGGACACTGTTGCTCCTGGGGTATCGGCGAGGACCATTCGCAACCGTCTCCATGAAGCTGGGCTACGGTCCCGCACACCGTTAGGCCGTCTTCCGCTGACGCCCCAACATCGTGCAGCCCGCCTCTAGTGGTGTCGCGACAGGCGTGAATGGAGGGACGAATGGAGACGTGTCGTCTTCAGCGATGAGAGTCGCTTCTGCCTTGGTGCCAATGATGGTCGTATGCGTGTTTGGCGCCGTGCAGGTGAGCGCCACAATCAGGACTGCATACGACCGAGGCACACAGGGCCAACACCCGGCATCATGGTGTGGGGAGCGATCTCCTACACTGGCCGAACACCACTGGTGATCGTCGAGGGGACACTGAATAGTGCACGGTACATCCAAACCGTCATCGAACCCATCGTTCTACCATTCCTAGACCGGCAAGGGAACTTGCTGTTCCAACAGGACAATGCACGTCCGCATGTATCCCGTGCCACCCAACGTGCTCTAGAAGGTGTAAGTCAACTACCCTGGCCAGCAAGATCTCCGGATCTGTCCCCCATTGAGCATGTTTGGGACTGGATGAAGCGTCGTCTCACGCGGTCTGCACGTCCAGCACGAACGCTGGTCCAACTGAGGCGCCAGGTGGAAATGGCATGGCAAGCCGTTCCACAGGACCACATCCAGCATCTCTACGATCGTCTCCATGGGAGAATAGCAGCCTGCATTGCTGCGAAAGGTGGATATACACTGTACTAGTGCCGACATTGTGCATGCTCTGTTGCCTGTGTCTATGTGCCTGTGGTTCTGTCAGTGTGATCATGTGATGTATCTGACCCCAGGAATGTGTCAATAAAGTTTCCCCTTCCTGGGACAATGAATTCACGGTGTTCTTATTTCAATTTCCAGGAGTGTACATTGCGGACCCGCGTGTCGCCACTGTGTGATCGCAGACCGAGCGCCACCACAAGGCAGGTCGCGAGATACGGAAGAGCACTCGCCCAGTTGTACGACGACTTTGCTAGCGATTACACTGACGAAGCCTTTCTCTCATTTGCCGAGAGACAGTTAGAATAGCCTTCAGCTAAGTCCATGGCTACGACCTAGCAAGGCGCCATTAGCCTTACATAGTTTGATAGTTATCGTATGAAATGTCTCATCAAGAACGTTGTAAACCAAAGGACTATATAAAAATTAAGTATTCGAGGAGCTGCATCCTTTTCTTATTCGCATTCACTACTTATCCTGTTCCAGAATTCACGCCCGTATGCGTTAGATAGCGTGCATTTCGGCATCCTCTATCTACAAGGTGTTGGCACATTTGCCAACACATCAGTTCCCTTCGAGATGATTCATACTGTTTGAATACAGTATACGCTGAAAAACTCTACACAAACCGACGTCAATGATATAGGTCTGTAGTTCGATGGATTACGCCTAATACCCTTCTTAAACACTGGTGCAACCTGCGCAATTTTCCAATCTGTAGGTACAGATCTATCGGTGAGCAAGCGGTTGTATATGATTGCTAAGTAGGGAACTATTGTATCAGCGTAATCTGAAAGGAACCTAATTGTTATACAATCTGGATCTGAAGACTTGCCCGTATCAAGCGATTTTAGTTGTTTCGCAACCCCTAAGGCATCTACTTCTAAGAAACTCATGCTAGCAGCTGTTCGTGTTTCAAATTCTGGACTATTCCATTCGTCTTCCCTGGTGAAGGAATTTCGGAAAACTGCGTTCAATAACTCCGCTTTAGCGGCACAGTCGTCGGTAACAGTACCAGCGGCACTGCGCAGTGAAGGTATTGACTGCGTCTTGCCGCTTGTGTACTTTACATACGAGCAGAATTTCTTCGAATTTTCTACCAAATTTCGAGACAATGTCTCGTTGTGGAACCTATCGCATTGAAGTCCGTGCCAAATTTCGCGCGTCTGTAAATTTTAGCCAATCTTCGGGGTTTCGCGTTCTTCTGAACTTCGCATGCTTTTTCCGTTGCCTCTGCAACAGCGTTCGGACCTGTTTTGTGTACCACGGGGGATCAGTTCCATATCTTACCAATTTATGAGGTATGAATCTCTCAATTGCTGTTGCTACTATATCTTTGAATTTGAGCCACGTCTACATTTGCATAGTCAGTTCGGAAGGAATGGAGATTGTCTTTTAGGAAGGCTTCTAGTGACACTTTATCCGCTTTTTTAAATAAAATTATTTTGCGTTTGTTTCTGGTGGATTTGGAAGAAACGGTATTGAGCCTAGCTACAACGACCTTGTGATCACTAATCCCTGAATCAGTCATGATGCTCTCTATCAGCTCTGGATTGTTTGTGGCTAAGAGGTCAAGTGTGTTTTCGCAACCATTTACATTTCGCGTGGGTTCGTGGACTAACTGCTCGAAATAATTTTCGGAGAAAGCATTTAGGACAATCTCGGAAGATGTTTTCTACCTACCACCGGTTTTGAACAAGTATTTTTGCCAACATATCGAGGGAAGGTTGAAGTCCCCACCAACTATAACCGTATGAGTGGGGTATTTATTTGTTACGAGACTCAAATTTTCTCTGAACTGTTCAGCAACTATATCATAGGAGTCTGGGGGTTGGTAGAAGGAGCCAATTATTAACTTAGTTCGGCTGTTAAGTATAACCTCCACCCATACCAATCCGCACGGAGTATCTACTTCGACTTCACTACAAGATAAACCACTACTGACAGACACAAATACTCCACCACCAATTCTGCCTAATCTATCTTTCCTGAACCCCGTCTGAGACTTCGTAAAAATTTCTGCAGAACTTATTTCAGGCTTTAGCCAGCTTTCTGTACCTAAAACGATTTCGGCTTCTGTGCTTTCAATTAGCGCTTGAAGCTCAGGGTCTTTCCCAGCACAACTACAACAATTTACAACTACAATTCCGACTGTTCCTTGATCCAAGCACCCTTTGAGATTGCAGCCCACCCCGTGCTTTCCCGAGGCCTTCTAACCTAAAAAAAACCTCCCAGTCCACGTCACACAGCCTCCGCTACTCGGCGGAGGTTCGAGTCCTCCCTCGGGCATGGGTGTGTGTGTTTGTCCTTAGGATAATTTAGGTTAAGTAGTGTGTAAGCTTAGGGACTGATGACCTTAGCAGTTGTCCCATAAGATTTCACACACACACCTGCATTTTATACACCAACGTGAATAGTCGATATGTTGTCACTTCTCCCAATGAATTTAGAAATTCTGATTGAACATCATCTATCCCTTCTGCCTTATTTGGTCTTAAGTCTTCCAAAGCTCTTTCAGATTGTGATTCTAATACTGGATGCCCTACATCTTACATATCGACTCTTGTCTCTTCTATTACGTCACCAGACAAACCCTCCTCCTCCTCCTACAGACCTTCTTATACTATTTCCAAACACCCGCTCTCTCTTCTGTGTTTAACAGTGACATTCCCATTGCACTATTAATATTGAGACTCTTGTTGTTAATTTCATCGAAGGTTGTTTTGATTTTTGAGTATTCTGAGGCAGTCTGTCTGATGATCCCCTCTTTTTCGATTTGTTACTCATGGTTTCTTCACAGTTACATTCCTTGTGCCTATGTTTGTCTGTAGAACATTTGTGATTGACCTTCAACTGAACCGCCTGCTGTGATACCCCTTATCGCAGTATTCACATCCTTAGCGAACTTCAAACGTGTCTCATCCTCCTTCAGTATTGCAGTTCCTTCCACGCTAATTCTTCATTAACATTCTCTTAAATTTCGTCTAACTCTTCATCATTACTAACTTGCGATCTGAGTCTATATCTGTTCCTGGTTGAACCTTACAATCCAATATCTGATTTTCAAATCTCTATTTCACTATGATGTAATCCAGTTGTAGCCGTCCCGTGGCTCGGGGTCTTTCCCAAATATACTTCCTCCTCTTGTGATTCTCGCAGTGATAACCTCGATGTTGAGGGCCCCTAGCCTACACGCACGCGCACACACACACACACACACACACACACACACACACACTTGTGATTCTTGAACAGGATATTCACTTTTACATTTATTACTGAACTCTGTTAATCTTAGTGCTCTCCCATTCCTACTGCCTAGTCCATTTCTACCGTAACCCTTTCTTCTCTTCCTTCTCCTGCAACCGCGTTCCAGTTCTCCATGGTTAATAGCTTTTCATTTTCATTTACATACTGAATTAGCCATTCAATATCTTATATACTTCCTTCATATCTTCATCTTCTGCTTGTGATGTCAGTATGTATACATGAAGTATCGTTGACAGCGTTGGTTTTCTTTAGGAACTGATCAGAACAACCTTATCAATGAACTGTCAATAGAACCTCACTATCTGCCGTACTTTCCTGTTCGTAACGAATTCTACTCTCGTTATGCCATTTTCTGCTGCTGTTGATATCACTCTACACACGTCTGGTCAGAAATCCTTGACTTATTTCCATTTCACTTCACTAACCCCTTCTGCATCTACATTGAGCCTTTGCGTTTTCCTTTTCAGATTGTCTAGCTTTCCTACTACGTTCAAACATCTAGCAAGTAGTGCTTCGACTGGTAGAATATTATCCCTGCGTTGGTTATTCCATCTTTTTGTCTTCCTCACACCCCCACCCCCTTCTAGCAGTCCCTTTTCAGAGATCCGAATGCGGAACTAGTCCAGAATCTTTTGCAAATGGAGAGATCATTTTGACACTTTTCCAGTTACAGACCACATATCCCATTGACACACATATTGTGTAATTAATCCATCGGCTTCCAATTGCTTCTGTAGCCTCTTGCCGTTGACTATTGCTGGTTCTTCTGCCTCTTAGGGGTAGTTTCCCATACCAAGTACAAGCGAATGACCTGAACCTGTGTCGTCTCCTCTGCCCTTTTTGACCAGAAGGAGGATGCCTCATTATGCCGGAAGTCTTCAGCCGCCATTGCTCATGATTTTTGTTCAAATATTTAAGCAGGGGACCTACGACGTTCTGATTACCAGGCAATGACGACAACGCCACACCAAATTATTATAATATTTTCAAGTTTTGAAATCGGCCAACAACTATGCGAAATATCGAAATTGGAATTTTTGTTGCCACTACAGAACAAGTGGTACTGGATTCCGGGTTCTTGGACAGGTTTAGCAGTGCACTATTTACTGCCACGTGGGTGCTAGTTCGTGGACTTAGTTCAGTATGCCTCATTTGTGTGGAGCTTGTTTTAAAGTCTTGTAAATTTTAGGGAATTTTGATATAGTTCATAGAAGCTTGTTCATCTATTTTTAATTTAGTAGTCTTCTAGTTGCGTGTATTAGCAGTGGTATTCTAACGTCTCCTAAGTTATTTTCCGTGTGTATGTGTGTGTGTGTGTGTTTAAGTTTTGTATGTCGCCATGAGTAAAATTTAGAAAATTTTAAGTTTATTTTAGTGAAAATTCTCAACACTTTACTGTTTTAGCAATACTCTCTTTTCACTCTTTTAATATTGTTTTAATAACATAACTGACGAGTGCGAAGAAAAAGCACTTTCAACATAAACATAAATTACCCTGGGTCCTCGTGTATTTACTGAACCGAAAGAAAAACTCGCCATTGAACTGCTGCTCAGATTAGCTACATTAATAATGTTGATGTCTCTGAGAAAACACGTCGCAACTACTAACTCTTAGTGTTTTGTTTGAAAGGTCTCTGTTGGATTCCTTTCATGTTAATTTCTTAAATCTGTTGTCATTTGCGGCATACATTCCACTTCTAAACCTATTGCGGTGTTTCTGACTCTATCTGGGAGGAGACTGAGCAGTGGAACGTGTTACTTTTACACATAATCAAGGACGATCTGTCACACCACTACACTTTGGAACACAGTTTATATGTAATTCATGTCACACAGTCTCATACGGAACGTACATCCGCTTTCTTTTATATACTGTATATGATAAGACACTGTCATCCCCCTTCCCTTCTGTGTGAAAGGATGAATGAGCAAATGTATTTCTAGTTGCATGCTCGATAGTAGCAGACAAGCCGGTCTACTAGAGAACAGTAGGACCAACGTTGGAACAGGTAGCTATGCTTTCTAAAAGCAAAGAGGTTTCTATTCTTAGTATGGTCCTGTCCGTCCCTTGTCATGTTGGTATAGGAAGCTGCCTCTCTTGTCACTTCCTTTTGTATCTGTGAAGCACCCTCAGTAGGGGCCCACGGCAGTCTGTCCGTGGCGAGCGTCTGAAGTGGTAAGATCTCCAGCTAAGCGCGTCTCTGCTAAGCCTGTAGGACAATGGATTTCTTAAGTCCAGCCTAACTGAAAATTTAATCACCTTTATTTCAGGTTTACATCTAAAATATCTAATGTTATCTTAAATTGCAACGCAGTGTAATTCGAGTGTGAAGTTTAGAATATCTTCCAGTAGTTGCTTTGTCACTACTTTGTGAGTAAAGTGGAATCATGCATTGATGATATGCAACTCAACTAAGATCATCAATCTTAAATGAGAGTGTGCGTGAGATTATAACATCTCCTCTTGACAATATTTTTCAATATAGCAACTTTTCTTTATGTTCAATCCACGTGGGGCGTACTTTGTGAGACCAGTACCACGTGCTTTTACAATTGTTTGATTCATCAGGTTAATAGTAAGACGATAGTAACCAGATCGGGGTATTTCTTTTGTAAATTGCGTTTCCATGTAATTTATTTTAATTATCAAAATTATTGTGGAGTTACACTCTTTGTCTAAACCAAGTTGACCATGTGAAGCATGTGGCGTAATCATCAAAGCAGTCCTCAGCTATTCTTTTCGGGAAGATTTCACAGAGTTAGTATGAATTTAGTATACCAGTTTGTGGAAATTTCATGACGGACAGGATTGTGCTATAAACGTAACTTCTTTGGGTGAAAATTGAATCGATTGGTTGTGGTTCATTTCCTCTCGCATATGTTTCAACGTTCTTCGTGTGTTATTTTATGAATGCAGTGTTGTATGCAGTCTCCCAATCTTGGCTCCATATTTGATGTGTTCCGTAAGATTACAAACTCACATTTTCACAATCCTAACTAAGGCACCAGTTTAGTTATGAAACAAGTTTAATACGCTGAAATTTTAATGGAACAATGATCAATGTTAAAAAGAATGTCCAAATATAAACTGATTTATTTCTTTTTATTTAAATTCTCTTTATATATATATATATATATATATATATATATATATATATATATATATATATATATATATATATATATCACTGGTTGTCGTAAGATGACTATTAAAATATTATAATTAATGTTGGTCTGGTTGGGAATTTGGTAAGCTAGACTGGATACCTGGCGAAACAGTTGCTCATTAATGCAAGGTTAACTTCCCCAGATAGCTCACAGCTTTTAACCCGCTTTTATTGTCTTGAATATCAGCACAGCTTTCAGAACAACTTAATGCACCAACATTACAAGTTTTTCGGAAAATATAACAATATTTCTGAAAATACTTGTTCTATGTAATTTCGCCTTCAATGAAAGTATTCATTGATCATAATGTGACTGATAAATTGTCGCCATTTACCTCAAGTGTGTAATGGCTGTGAACTATCCTAACCTCAGTTGCTGTACATGTTTTCATCTGTAGAGTAATTTACTTTGACTTATACTACAGACTATAAAAATACACAAGTGAGCAACCTGTCACAGAATAGTCAATAATGTTGTGTATAGTTTGTGCGTCAGCTGCAGCATGCAATAAAGGTCGCATAACCGCTGTTGGAGAGGTCAAAATGACATAACATATCATAACATACAGTATACACAAAAAAGGTGAGTGTATAGAAATCCTATGCTAAGGTTGCATTAAATGATCTCTTTATTCACAAATCTTTTGTCCTCTCCCACCACTTAAGAACTACTCAAAGGTATGAATGGGATAATTAGTAAAAGCTGTTCCACAAAATATACACTTTCATTGACAATGAATTAAGGATGGGTGCGCCTTTTTGAAAATACACAAGTTAGTATTCTCTTTTATCACCCAAACATATGTCACCACAGTTGTGGCATCGTCAGTGGCTTTTTGTTATATTCCTCAAATACATACATACAGGATATTTTTAGGTTCAGGAATATGACACATCAGATCTTGTTGTTCAAACTGTACATACACTTTATCCTTTATTACACATTGCGTGTATCCTGCTACTACCAACCATAATCAGCCACAGGTCAAAATTAGTACCCGTGTCACCACCAAATATCAGAGATCTTAGAAACCCCAAGGAAGTACCACCGTGTACTGAATCACAGTGCAAAAATACGAGGGCAGTTCAATAAGTAATGCAACACATTTTTTTTCTGAAACAGGGGTTGTTTTATTCAGCATTGAAATACACCAGGTTATTCCCCAATCTTTTAGCTACACAACACTATTTTTCAACGTAATCTCCATTCAATGCTACGGCCTTATGCCACCTTGAAATGAGGGCCTGTATGCCTGCACGGTACCATTCCACTGGTCGATGTCGGAGCCAACGTCGTACTGCATCAATAACTTCTTCATCATCCGCATAGTGCCTCCCACGGATTGCGTCCTTCATTGGGCCAAACATATGGAAATCCGACGGTGCGAGATCGGAGCTGTAGGGTGCATGAGGAAGAACAGTCCACTGAAGTTTTGTGAGCTCCTCTCGGGTGCGAAGAATTGTGTGAGGTCTTGCATTGTCATGAAGAAGGAGAAGTTCGTTCAGATTTTTGTGCCTACGAACACGCTGAAGTCGTTTCTTCAATTTCTGAAGAGTAGCACAATACACTTCAGAGTTGATCGTTTGACCATGGGGAAGGACATCGAACAGAATAACCCCTTCAGCGTCCCAGAAGACTGTAACCATGACTTTACCGGCTGAGGGTATGGCTTTAAACTTTTTCTTGGTAGGGGAGTGGGTGTGGCGCCACTCCATTGATTGCCGTTTTGTTTCAGGTTCAATGTGATGAACCCATGTTTCATCGCCTGTAACAATCTTTGACAAGAAATTGTCACCCTCAGCCACATGACGAGCAAGCAATTCCGCACAGATGGTTCTTCTTTGCTCTTTATGGTGTTCGGTTAGACAACGAGGGACCCAGCGGGAACAAACCTTTGAATATCCCAACTGGTGAACAATTGTGACAGCACTACCAACAGAGATGTCAAGTTGAGCACTGAGTTGTTTGATGGTGATCCGTCGATCATCTCGAACGAGTGTGTCCGCACGCTCCGCCATTGCAGGAGTCACAGCTGTGCACGGCCGGCCCGCACGCGGGAGATCAGACAGTCTTACTTGACCTTGCGACGATGATGACGCACGCTTTGCCCAACGACTCACCGTGCTTTTGTCCACTGCCAGATCACCGTAGAGATTCTGCAAGCGCCTATGAATATCTGAGATGCCCTGGTTTTCCGCCAAAAGAAACTCGATCACTGCCCGTTGTTTGCAACGCACATCCGTTACAGACGCCATTTTAACAGCTCCGTACAGCGCTGCCACCTGTCGGAAGTCAATGAAACTATACGAGACGAAGCGGGAATGTTTGAAAATATTCCACAAGAAATTTCCTGTTTTTTCAACCAAAATTGGCCGAGAAAAAAAATGTGTTGCATTACTTATTTAACTGCCCTCGTAGTTATCACATCAACAGGAAAAATAATAATTAAGACAACAAACATGTGCAATCAACTACAGGTTCGTGTTCATTAGTTAAACATTACGCATGTTAATTTTTTAACCGTTGTGTGTTCGTATTGTGTCAATAGTGACCAAATACAACGTAACTGACTCATTACTACAAAGAAAAAGAGAGTGTGTAGCAGCGACAACATTGATAGCTTTGACAGGTGGATGGGGAAGAAGAAGAAAGATGTCGTACAGAAAGTGAAAACAGGAACAGTACTACAACAGCTCAAGGTCCTGTGCCCAACAAGTACATAATGCACGAACTGTGTTCGTCCCTTGAGTGTTTACACAAAATAAAATTACTACATGACAGCAAGATTACATACAGCCATGATGTATAATAAAACAGTTTAGTTCAAGTAACATCGAAATAGAAAAATGTGTAGTTATCAAATCAGACGTTATAATGCAATACAATTCCCAGGTATACCCGTGGTCTTTGATTCATAATCAAAACGCCTTCGGTCCCGGGTTCGATCCCCACCACTGCCTAAATTTTGATAAATAATCATCATTGGCGGCCGAAGATTTCCGGCATAAGAAGTCAGCATCATTCTGCCAACGGCCTTGTCAAAGAGGGCGGAGGAGCGGATAGAGGTTCAGGGCACTCTCTCGTCCTAGGGGTGGGAAATTGCCCCTAAAGGCGGAAGAATCAGCAATGATCAACGACATGAGGATGCAGAAGGCAATGGAAACCACTGCATTAAAGACACGTAACGTGTATCCACAGGACATGTGGCCTGTATTTGAAGAAGTGTCATGATGATCTCTCCATTGGCAAAAGATTCCGGAATAGTCCCCCATTCGGATCTCCGGGAGGGGACTGCCAAGGGGGAGGTTACCATGAGAAAAAGATTGAATAATCAATGAAAGGATAACGTTCTACGATTCGGGGCGTGGAATGTCAGAAGCTTGAACGTGGTAGGGAAACTAGAAAATCCGAAAAGGGAAATGCAAAGGCTCAATCTAGATATAGTAGGGGTCAGTGAAGTGAAGTGGAAGGAAGACAAGGAATTCTGGTCAGATGAGTATCGGGTAATATCAACAGCAGCACAAAATGGTATAACAGGTGTAGGATTCGTTATGAATAGGAAGGTAGGGCAGAGGGTGTGTTACTGTGAACAGTTCAGTGACCGGGTTGTTCCAATCAGAATCGACAGCAGAGCAACACCGACAACGGTAGTTCAGGTATACATGCCGACGTCGCAAGCTGAAAATGAGCAGATAGAGAAAGAGTATGAGGATATTGAAAGGGTAATGCAGTATGTGAAGGGGGACGAAAATCTAATAGTCATGGGCGACTGGAATGCAGTTGTAGGGGAAGGAGTAGAAGAAAAGGTTACAGGAGAATATGGGCTTGGGACAAGGAATGAAAGAGGAGAAAGATTAATTGAGTTCTGTAACAAGTTTCAGCTAGTAATAGCGAATACCCTGTTCAAGAATCACAAGAGGAGGAGGTATACTTGGAAAAGGCCGGGAGATACGGGAAGATTTCAATTAGATTACATCATGGTCAGACAGAGATTCCGAAATCAGATACTGGATTGTAAGGCGTACCCAGGAGCAGATATAGACTCAGATAACAATATAGTAGTGATGAAGAGTAGGCTGAAGTTCAAGACACTAATCAGGATGAATCAATACGTAAAGAAGTGGGATACGAAAGTACTAAGGAATGACGAGATACGTTTGAAGTTCTCTAACGCTATAGATACAGCAATAAGGAATAGCGCAGTAGGCAGTACAGTTGAAGTGGAATGGACATCTCTAAAAAGGGCCATCACAGAAGTTGGGAAGGAAAACATAGGTACAAAGAAGGTAGCTGCGAAGAAACCATGGGTAACAGAAGAAATACTTCAGTTGATTGATGAAAGGAGGAAGTACAAACATGTTCCGGCAAAATCAGGAATACAGAAGTACAAGTCGCTGAGGAATGAAATAAATAGGAAGTGTAGGGAAGCTAAGACGAAATGGCTGCAGGAAAAATGTGAAGACAACGAAAAAGATATGATTGTCGGAAGGACAGACTCAGCATACAGGAAAGTCAAAACAACCTTTGGTGACATTAAAAGTAACGGTGGTAACATTAAGAGTGCAGAGGAGAGAGCAGATAGGTGGAAAGAATACATTGAAAGCCTCTATGAGGGTGAAGATTTGTCTGATGTGATAGAAGAAGAAACAGGAGTCGATTTAGAAGAGATAGGGGATCCAGTACTAGAATCGGAATTTAAAAGAGCTTTGGAGGACTTACGGTCAAATAAGGCAGAAGGGATAGATAACATTCCATCAGAATTTCTAAAATCATTGGGGGAAGTGGCAACAAAACGACTATTTACGTTGGTGTGTAGAATATATGAGTCTGGCGATATACCATCTGACTTTCGGAAAAGCATCATCCACACAATTCCGAAGACGGCAAGAGCCGACAAGTGCGAGAATTATCGCACTATCAGCTTAACAGCTCATGCATCGAAGCTGCTTACAAGAATAATATACAGAAGAATGGAAAAGAAAATTGAGAATGCGCTAGGTGACGATCAGTTTGGCTTTAGGAAAAGTAAAGGGACGAGAGAGGCAATTCTTACGTTACGGCTAATAATGGAAGCAAGGCTAAAGAAAAATCAAGACACTTTCATAGGATCTGTCGACCTGGAAAAAGCGTTCGAGAATATAAAATGGTGCAAGCTGTTCGAGATTCTGAAAAAAGTAGGGGTAAGCTATAGGGAGAGACGGGTCATATACAATATGCACAACAACCAAGAGGGAATAATAAGAGTGGACGATCAAGGACGAAGTGCTCGTATTAAGAAGGGTGTAAGATAAGGCTGTAGCCTTTCGCCCCTACTCTTCAATCTGTACATCGAGGAAGCAATGATGGAAATAAAAGAAAGGTTCAGGAGTGGAATTAAAATACGAAAGGATATCAATGATACGATTCGCTGACGACATTGCTATCCTGAGTGAAAGTGAAGAAGAATTAAATGATCTGCTGAACGGAATGAACAGTCTAATGAGTACACAGTATGGCTTGAGAGTAAATCGGAGAAAGACGAAGGTAATGACAAGTAGCAGAAATAAGAACAGCGAGAAACTTAACATCAGAATTGATGGTCACGAAGTCAATGAAGTTAAGGAATTCTGCTACCTAGGCAGTAAAATAACCAATGATGGTCGGAGCAAGGAGGACATCAAAAGCAGACTCGCTATGGCAAAAAAAGGCATTTCTGGCCAAGAGAAGTCTACTAATATCAAATACCGGCCTTAATTTGAGGAAGAAATTTCTGAGGATGTACGTCTGGAGTACAGCATTGTATGGTAGTGAAACATGGACTGTGGGAAAACCGGAACAGAAGAGAATCGAAGCATTTGAGATGTGGTGCTATAGACGAATGTTGAAAATTAATTGAACTGATAAGGTAAGGAATGAGGAGGTTCTACGCGGAATCGGAGAGGAAAGGAATATGTGGAAAACACTGATAAGGAGAAGGGACAGGATGATAGGGCATCTGCTAAGACATGAGGGAATGACTTCCATGGTACTAGAGGGAGCTGTAGAGGGTAAAAACTGTAGAGGAAGACAGAGATTGGAATACGTCAAGCAAATAATTGAGGACGTAGGTTGCTCTGAGATGAAGAGGTTAGCACAGTGTAAGTAGGCTGTTTAGGTTTTTTTATTGGTAACGCCACCTCTGTATGAAAATCACTGGCTGTGCTGTGTGCAGTCTGCGGCTGCTTTGCATTGTTGTAATACTCGCCATTGTAGTGTTGGGCAGCGGCAGCTGGATGTGAACAGCGCGTAGCGTTGCGCAGTTGGAGGTGAGCCGCCAGCAGTGGTGGATGTGGGGAGAGAGATGGCGGAGTTTTGAAATTTGTCATGAACTGCTATATTTATATATGATGACTATCAAGGTAAATACATTGTTTGTTCTCTATTAATATCTTTCATTTGCTAACTATCCCTATCAGTAGTTAGTGCCTTCCGTAGTTTGAATCTTTTATTTAGCTGGCAGTACTGGCGCTCACTGTATTGCAGTAGCTTGAGCAGCGAAGATTTTTGTGAGGTAAGTGATTTGTGAAAGGTATAGTTTAATGTTAGTCAGGGCCATTCTTTTGTAAGGAATTTTGAAAGTCAGATTGCGTTGCGCTAACAAAATATTGTGTGTCAGTTTAAGCACAGTCATGTATAAATTTTTCTAAGGGGACGTTTCATATGTCGACCCTTAGCCGAGGATACCTCACTGGAATCTTCTGATTTTTTCCTGTAGTTTGTGTAATTAGTGTAGCTTTTGTTTAATGCTAGCGCGTAATTGTAGAGAGAATCTCCTTTGTAGTTGCAGTCTTTCATTGTGGTACAGTAAAACAGTTGTAGCATGCATGCAGTTTTACACCAAGTATTTCTCAGCAGCGCGTGCAATTAACTAGATATTTTTTCAGTGCTATGTTAATGTGTTCTCTTATTTTTGCTCTTCAAATTGTGCTTTTCTGTGTTATCGTGTGAAATAATGTGGCAATAATGGCGTGTGAAAAACGTAACACTAGGCTCCAAAGTAAACTGAGAAATAATAGTGACGACGAGCGTACCTTATCAGCGCCGCCGAGTAATGAATTTACTAATGTTCAAAGTAGTAATTTGGTAACTGTGCATAGGGAAATGGAGTGGGCGTCAAATAATGGTGTAGACAGTGAAACAGGTAGTGAACAGGGAAGCATTATCGATCGATCGGTCGGCAACAGCTCGCCTCGGGAATCGGGAATGACAGAACACAATATTGCAAATACTGTAGACTCAGGTTTTGGGTTCTCACCGTTTTCTCAAATGAGTCAAGACACATTTTCCGCTTGTCAAAATGTGAATGTTGCCGGTGCAAATTCACTGCCGAAAAGCACTGAGGAACATGTTTCAGACACCAATGCATTGTTATTACAATTAATACAACAAATGGGACAAACACAGCAAAAGCTTCAGAAGTTAGACACAATGGAACAAAATCAGAGACAAACACAGCAAAAGCTTCAAAAGTTAGACACAATGGAACAACACCAGAGACAAACTTTTTTATTACGTCAGTGACATGTTTACGTAATTACACCGTTGTATAACTTCACACTTACGAAATTGTATTTTGTCTGTACTGTGTGAACTGTTCATATTTTTTCGGACCCATTGTTATATTATGAGAGCTTTGAATGATGTATTTGGTATGAGATCATGATTTTTAAAGTACGTTTGAGGCAGATGACACTTTTGACATGAGCAGAGAATTTTTTTAGGTTTTGACATTAATGCAGAAAGCTACGACGTTTCTGAGATTTGACTGAGGTGTAATTATGTTATTTTTACGACGACGATGTGTATTATGCTGTTAAGGTATGTTTATGATCAATAAGCTGATGTTATATGAGGAATCTGATTATGCTATGTAGTTATTATGTGTTGATGAATACGAATATGTATATGTGTAATAAGGTAAGGAATAATGAATAGTGGGTAGGGA
The DNA here is from genome assembly GCF_023864345.2 of Schistocerca serialis cubense. Taxonomy (NCBI): domain Eukaryota; kingdom Metazoa; phylum Arthropoda; class Insecta; order Orthoptera; family Acrididae; genus Schistocerca; species Schistocerca serialis. The sequence continues at coordinate 465,075,720 of NC_064646.1, read as the reverse complement.
CTCTTGATTTGTGAAAAAGGATGTTGGAAACCAAGAATCGTACTTTAAGAGTTATGAAATGTGTGTAAATGCGCGAATGTATCACAATGCCGGCGAAAATTTTTTGGACACTGTTATATCAATAGCATTTTGTTTCTACACATTTGCAACGCAAATTCTTGACCTGTGAAATATTTTATATGAGACTGTCACTGTAGCGGAAACTGCTGTCGTAAATATTTCCGTAAGAAAGTTACGTGACCACCTGCACGTGCGTCGTCGGCACACAGCTGTGTCAGACACCTGGAGAACAAGCCATTAGGGTGTGCCTTTCCAGAAGCACAGGTAGAAAAAAAAGGGGAGGCCATTATCCTCGCTATTGACATTTCCTTGTCGAAAGCATACTGTGGAGCTCGTAATTTATGATATTTACTGAAATGCCTAATGAAATGACGAGAAATATTTTTACATCTGCACACCTGATTACGACAAGCGTCTTTCTACGAGAGTTGAGAGAATTTCTACTAATTTATGAAATGTCACATGACTATTGAATGATGTTTTTATGCTTTGCTTTTCGTAGTTGCTTATTTCACTTCATATCTGGTTTCCAGCTGTGTTGCAGCATTGCTTTTATAAAATAAAATGCATTTGCTAATGTGAACACTTTCTGTCAACAGATCTATTAAATAATAATTTTGTAATCCACATTCTTTAAAAAAGGAGCACTTGGAAAGGAAAGAACAATAAGAAGGGACTAGTAACAGTAACTGGACACATAATTTTCTTTTCAAGTACATGGTAATATTTTTTTACAATAAGTTGTTGTGGTGCACCACTTTCATTACATAGACATTAAGATGTGAATATACATTTCCCTTATCTGCATTGTTGTTTTTACTGTAATATTTTTTCTGCTTGAGCTATGTCATGTTTAGATATAAGCTGCTGTTTGCCAGGCATAGTGCTACTGAACTTTAATTTGTGTTACTCTGCTAAGCCAGATTTATTTTTTTGTTTGCTGCTCATTGCCTTATATTAGTTGTAATATTGTAGCTTACTTTGCCAATTTGAATTTTTTGTCATTGCTGTTTGCGTTAATTGTTTTGTGCTGCTGCATTGCCTCATCCCTTAGTTTAGCATCTGAGCTTAGTAGATTTAAGTTAGCTTAAGAGGGGGTAGCCTATAAGAGAATGAGTTGCGATGAATTTGAAGAAATGCACTGAGAGGCTATACGAGAAAAGTACAGAAAGCAGGCTTAGATAGGACTTTTTGGGAATAATGATGAACAAAGGGAGATCTCCATGCAAAATACTGCAGTAAAACAAACCCTGTCCTTTCCCTTTTGTGTTATCCCACTATATGTTTGTGTACCCTTGTGTATTTGTTTTCTTCCTGTCTCTTTGTGCTGTTTCATAGAACTTTTTTCTCTTCTAATACTAAGTTACATTCACTATGATGAGGAATACTGTTATCCTCAAATACAATTGGCATTAATAATGTGTTATTTACTTTGTAAAGATGTTTAGACATTATTTATTCTGTTTTGTGTTAATGCTCATGTGTGAAGTTGATGTTTCGAAAGTTATTCTGATCTTTTATGTATGTACTCATGTCATAATTCCTGTAACACTGACGTATATGTCTATTTCTATTCTTTTGTAACACCTGTTTTACTACAAATGTTATCTGTATTGTTATGTTCTTTAATGATGTATTTTGTACCTTTGTAATTGTATTCTCATGTTATAAAATTGTAATTGACACCAGTTCATCTTATTATTAACTTGTAAGTTACATTTCACTGCACACGTTTCAGTTGGTCATAGTATATGGACAATATGTGAGAAGTAGGGACTGTTGGTGTTTGCACGTGTGTTAATAATTCAGCAAGGGACTGGATAACAGCATTGCTGGTTCTAAGGACAATTTCAAAAACTTTGTGAGTGCACAAGTGGTGGTTTATGGACTTGCTATATTATCCGCAAGACTCTTCAATGGTGATTGCGCACCTGCACAGTCACAACAGATGGCTGCTGGCTATCTCTACAAGGACTACAGTGGGTCTACATCTTTGATGATCCATCAATATCATTATTTCTACAAGGACTGCAGTGGGTCTGCACCTCTGGTGGCCCACCAATACCATACTCTCTACCAGGACTACAGTGGCTCTACTCTGTGATGACCTACCTACCAATATTCTTCAAAACGTCGAATGACTCTGCTGTGGGTTTGCTCTGTTGTGGACTAATACCTGTCTCCATGTCAAGAGTCAGCACTGTCTTTTCGTTGGAAGGACAACACTACTTCTACAAGTCTGCATGGAAATCCACTACTTCCGTGTGCATTTTCTTCTACTGCTCAGACTTTGAGAAAAACACTGCTATTTTACTGTGATGAACGATAAGGACTGGCTTTATGGACTGTGACAAAATTTTAGCTTTTGACCAACATTGAATCAATAAGTGTCATTTGATTTCTTTGTTATTGTAATTATGAAAAATTTTTTCAAATCTGTATTGGCCACTGCCCAAACCAATTTGTAAAATTTTTTTTGGGGAGCATGGGGGCTATGTAAGTAGGCTGTTTAGGTTTTTTTATTGGTAACGCCACCTCTGTATGAAAATCACTGGCTGTGCTGTGTGCAGTCTGCGGCTGCTTTGCATTGTTGTAATACTCGCCATTGTAGTGTTGGGCAGCGGCAGCTGGATGTGAACAGCGCGTAGCGTTGCGCAGTTGGAGGTGAGCCGCCAGCAGTGGTGGATGTGGGGAGAGAGATGGCGGAGTTTTGAAATTTGTCATGAACTGCTATATTTATATATGATGACTATCAAGGTAAATACATTGTTTGTTCTCTATTAATATCTTTCATTTGCTAACTATCCCTATCAGTAGTTAGTGCCTTCCGTAGTTTGAATCTTTTATTTAGCTGGCAGTACTGGCGCTCGCTGTATTGCAGTAGCTTGAGCAGCGAAGATTTTTGTGAGGTAAGTGATTTGTGAAAGGTATAGTTTAATGTTAGTCAGGGCCATTCTTTTGTAGGGAATTTTGAAAGTCAGATTGCGTTGCGCTAACAAAATATTGTGTGTCAGTTTAAGCACAGTCATGTATAATTGTTTAAAGGGGACGTTTCAACAGGAAAGGAATTCGTGGCGGGCAGCATCAAACCAGTCAGTAGAGTGATGACCAAAAAAAAAAAAAAAAAAAAAAACAATTCGCAGCCTAAACTTCTATACAGCAAAATTAGTATACCAATCAGCGTATAACGATATATTATAGAAAAAAGCATCAAATACCTATGGGGTGCCGTCATTTCTAGAATGACGTAATCTGAAGAATCAAATAATCATTCACAGTGTAGACAAATCTCAGCATATGCCATAACACAGTAAAACGTAAAAATTCTTTCAGTCAATGAACCAAAGAAACAGTCGTTCAGTTCATCTTTGGAGGCAAATCTGTGTACATCGGTAATACTTCTCTACCATATGTTAACCCATCTGGTGGCTTTTTGACTCTCTTTGTGCTGGCATAAGCTGTTGCCAGCACACCGGTCGCCAAAGATGTAGCAAGAAGATCGATAAAAGGTGAATCAAGCGCACCTATCAACAGAGAGAGAGCAGAGATAGACTCGAAAGCAACACGGCACCAAAGCCTTCTCGACCGCCATATTTAGATCGCCGCTGCGGACCCGAGGGCCCGTCAGTCACAGTTCTAAGCAGTCACACAGTCAGTCGCAGTCAGAATCGCAGTCAGTCAAATTCACAGTCTCTAGCTCAGAGTCAGTCATTACCTAGCGACCAGAGTGGTGTATTTCACCAGCAGTGAGGCTAATGTGGACTGTTACGGGAGAGATTGTACCACAATAAATTGCTCAAATACAGCTTTCTGCTCTGGCTAATAAAGAACCCTGTTAATACATGTGTACACATAGATGTGTACCAGCCACCGCACGACATCGTCTCCCTTGCTTCCCCTGGTACAAGAGTCTACAGTGGCGAGGAGGACACAGTACTCTTAATTAATGCATCGTGTCGTAGCTTTTCCATCTTAGTCTCATAATTATACACAGTACTGCTTTTACATTTTATAGCTAGCCTTTTCCTTAAATCAACTGTCACAATAAAACTGTGTAGCTTTTCAATAGAAATAAACGTAAGTCTATTTTCACATCCTTTCATAGACTTATCCCTTAATGAAACTCATAGCTCAAAATTAATAATTTTCTCATCAGAACCAAGCATTTCACATAAATACATTAGTTACACATCATTATTATAATGTTCTCTCTAATTACATCCAAACCTGGAACCGCGCGACCGCTACGATCGCAGGTTCGAATCCTGCCTGGGGCATGGATGTGTGTGATGTCCGTAGGTTAGTTAGGTTTAAGTAGTTCTAAGTTCTAGGGGACTGATGACCTCAGATTTGAACATCCAAACCGTTAGAAAATTTCGTTCAGATACTTCTCCCACCGATCAAGCTGCATTAGTTTATAATATTTTTTTCCAAACAGTTTCTTTATATACAACAGACAATGAATAGTTTCCTGCACTTAATGTTGAAAATCCGTCTCCATTTGAAACCTCAAATACAGCAGTTTCACTTTCCTCTGCCACTACTCGTCATTAAAAAAATAAACTCACTTTTGTCTCACCATAAGTGTGATTTACTCCACTTAAAACATCAATTTCTACATTATCACTATATAAATTAATTACAACGTCGTCAATCATGAAGATTTTCAACATTAACTACAGTATTTTTTCCAACCCAAATCAAATTCCACTAAAACATTTGACAGCTTCTGCCCTGATTTGAAAGAGATCTTTGAGTCACGCTTTAACAATTTAGTTTGTGCGACTTGGATACGATTATTTTGATGTTCACGTTTTAGTTCATTTATTGGTTCAAATGGCTCTGAGCACTATGGGACTTAACATCTGAGGTCGTCAGTCCCCTAGAACTTAGAACTACTTAAACCTAGCTAACCTAACGACATCACACACATCCAAGCCCGAGGCAGGATTCGAACCTGCGACCGTAGTGGTCGCGCGGTTCCAGACTGAAGCGCCTAGAACTGCTCGGCCACACCGGCCGGCTTCATTTATTGAATTTACTAACTGACTACTCCGTTTACTTTTCAGATCAGCCTGCAAAATTTTGTCATTTATTTCTTTTTTAGATTGCTTATAATTTTTTTATTTTCTTTTAGGTCTCGCACAACATTTCAATTTCCTTCCCCGTTAATCCAAAATTATACCTCCCAATGTTTTTGTCCTAGTTTACAATTTAATTTTGTCGTATTTGAATTTCTTAACAGTTCAAAATTTAAAATATATGTATATAATTTTATACGCAATTTTTCCCCAAAAGTTTCACTTCACTCACTCATAAAATAACGATAAAAAAGTAATTTTCGCTACTTATGTCTCTTAACTTCTACGAGGCAGAAAACAATGAGGTTCAAGAGGCTGAGTCCAGTTTATAATAACGTCTAATTTTTTCGTTTTATTTCCAAATCATAATCCAAAATATCCTTCAGTAGGTTGAAATACACTGAAGCAGTATAAGAATTGAAAGCTTAGTTACGAAAAATGGAATGTACAATTGTATTATGATAAGCATTAATAATACCAGTCAACTACAAGATATTATCTAAGTCATTATTGAACGGAGCCGAACCTCAATTGGACGCAGAAGTTGGAGATTACCAAGGTGGTTTTAGAAAAAGATATTCTTGTGCTGAACAGACCCTTAACTTCAAGTCAGTATTAAGTCAAATTAAACTAGCGAATAAACAGTACTTAGTTATTTTCGTTGACTTCAAGAATGCATACGATTCAATCGACAGACACACTCTTATGAGAATTTTGCAGGAAATGGGCCTGGACCAGAAAACCCACAGCTTTAAGAAAAAGAACCTAAATAACACTATATCACGAGTAAAGATCAGGGGAACACTTTCAGAAAGCTTTGAGATAAAGACAAGAGTTAGACAGGGAGACGGACTTTCACCTCTTCTCTTCAACTGTGAACTGGACAAGGTGATTAGAGAGTGGCGAAGAGAAATGGAAGTACAAAATATACAGAGCGCTATTTACCTGGGACACAAACGGAAGGGACTAGTAGTAGACTGTTTAGCTTTCGCAGATGATCTGACATTTATAGCAAGCTCAGTGGAAGTAGCAGTAAAGTAGCTCAATATGCTCAAACTCCAGGCTGCCGAGGTAGGACTTCAACTGTCACTAGAAAAGACAAAATACCTCTCCAATATCAGTGATACTCCCAGTTAACTACATCTGGAGCGTGGTCAAATTGGGAAAGTTTTAAGTATCTAGGAGAATTGTTGGAACCTAATGTATCAGAAGGAACATCACTAACAGCTCGCATTAATAAGTTACAATTAGCTTATCGATTAACCAAGAACATCTATAATAAGAAATGCCTATCTCGCAATTCCTAACTAAAACACTACCAAACAGTTATCCGCCCTGAAGCTCTATATGCCTCAGAATGCTTGAATCTGAACAGTAAAGGCTTGACTGATGGAGATCCAGGAGAGAAAGATCCTGAGAAAAGTTCTGGGACCGATCAAAACAGATGGTGAGTACAGAAGACAATCAAACCAGGAGCTATACAATCAAACTGAAAAAATCAAAGATGTAGCCAGGAAGAGACGTCTCACTTTCTATGGACATATCAGAAGCATGGATCAAACATGACTGATCAATCGACTTCTCAACTACTGGAAGAGCAGGAAGCCCGTGACATCATGGCTGGTAGAAGTCAAGAAAGAACTGAACAAAACCAAAAGTGACATTAGAAACCGAGCACTTCTCAGAAGGATACTAAAAGAAAAGAGGTTTCAGGACAGATCATCCCATAAAATGACCAGCGCCCTTTTGACAAAGGAGGGAAAGGAGGAACATAGCCAGAGAATGCGGGATTACTGGGCAAACATCACTCCCCTCTCCAGGCTGAACCATTCGAGAGAAGAAGAGGAAGATGTATGTATCATATGGCTCAATTGTAAAATCTTGATCTGATTCATTTTTAAAGTTGATTGGTCTACAACTGAAGAAAAACTTCTGTTTTTATGTATTTCAACATTCTTGCACAAAATTGAAATAGTGCATTGTAAGGAATGGCTTTAGCCTGCTCTTAAATACTGGCTCTGGAGTAATACTTATTTGTTCTAATGTGTTATTATACAACTTGATGCTACATTCAATTAGACTAATGTGCAAAAAAATATTTGGTGTATATCTGACTCTCCTCTCGTAACATAACTGTGTATATTCTTGTTCTGCATTAGTTTACTGGTTTTCATGGGAAGACAAAAATACATGGAAATTTCTCTTTTAATCTTGCTTGAATACAGTTCTAATTACATTGCTTAATTGAAGCTGAGACAAGTAATTTTTTAACATTAACAACTTGATTGCGTTGACCCACCCAGCGAGTCTTCACACAGAGTCGTCTGCTGTTACAGAAAACTTTATATGCTAGATCCAGAGAATAATACACTAGTACTGTCAGCAAATAGAAGACATTTTAAGGTGCTTATCTGCTCCATGTGGTGTGCCGCATAGGCTAGAAAGAGTAATGGGCCCATGTTTGAAGTTCTGAGTATCTCTACATTTTATTGGCAATTCACGTGAAAGAAATAATCTGTTTCTCATTTTATTCTAAACATTTGCTTTACACTCAAATAATACCTTCTGTCTGCTGTTTCTCAAACCAGCTGTGTACTATAAATCTTTCTAATTATTGATACGTTTATTACAGCATCATTATGAATAGCGATTTTTGAAATGTCAGTCTTAGCCACCACAAGCATTATTTTTATTTATAAAATGCTTAGCCTATCCAGCGGAACTTCGTTCATAAAAAGTTTCCACAGTACGTAAATGAATATGAAGTTAAGTTGATAATTGAAATCTTTCTCTACTGCTATAATGTAACGGTGTTCAAATTTATTTATAATTCACAAAAGAAGTACCACCAAGTGTGGTATGACTAAAAGTAACTAGCAACTGAAAATGATCTCGGTGTCAATTTTATATCATTAATTCGTAACGAATGTTCAGTAACATAAATCATATCAGCCTTTACTTCATTCTGAAGTAGTACTCCGAACATTGTAATCTTGTTTCTAAGATGCTGGATATTATGATGCAAAAGGGTGTTTGATCCCTCAGATTATGCTGTTTCAATACACATTTATAAAGGAAAAAAGATCTTCAGCTTTATTCTTATTAGCGGTTATTATTTTTAGAACGTCGACGAGAGCAGTGTTTACTTATGGCCATTTTAATTACATCGTTTCCCTTGCCTCCACTCTTATCGCTCGAAATTGATTTTCCACTGTGTAAGGTGATTTATACAGGTTTTAATAGCTCCCCTCCCGTCGTCATTGTTGTCTTTAGTTTACACTACTTCGTAATTGGCGTTTGTCTACGGCTAAGCTGACTTTTAAATGTTTCAGCTGGTCTCCTTCTTCGTCGCTGTTCTTATCATCTTAAACCACACTGTAAATTGCGTTGATCTGTCATTTCTGTAGACCGTTAAGTTTGGCTTTCTGAAAGTGGGTACTTCTTTTTGTAATATGCTTGATTCTAGAACCGTTCAGATTTCGTGACTTACGTAGGATCAAGATGTGAACATTGTGACGAAGTGTAATGTTCACGACAAGTACATTTGTTTGAAGTAGCTGGTATACGTATTTTGTGTGATTGCTTTGTAGCTGCCATTAACGTCTCTCGAAGCATCAAGCAGCACTACAAAATCGACATTTTTCAAACTCATTACTGCGGCAGCTTTTTTTGCTTTCTTGTTCGGCATAATGAAACTCCTGGCCTTACAAAGCCTAACGCCTTTAATTTGCACCTTCCCGTTAGCTCTGAAGGAATTCAACAACTATGACTGACAAATAACACACAAATGTTTTCTTCAGTGTCCAACTTTATTATAAAGCTATTTTCAACGAGTTTTCCTCTCCTTTACAACTGTTTGTGAGGTTCTTTGCGAAATACACTTTCCGAAGTAAAGATTTTGAAATCAGACCTAGCTTCCGAGTCGCTTAATGGTTTCTCTCGCGTTTGGACATGATTTTCTAGTTTTCTGCCTTACTCCGTCAATCTTTATTTTCTCCAACTAATATTTTTACCAGATCTTCTACAGAAACGGATTCAAGTTTCAAATCGTTTTCAGAGTCTCTCCTTTCGGCTAGACTATTTCATCAGAACACTCAAATTCACAAGCTTCATTAACTTTTATTTCCATTTGCAACTAATAACTACTTCACTGAAGGTTTTTTATCATTTTCACAGTCCATGCATAGCACAACTGTACTGCATCATCACGTTTTCGATTATATTTTGAACACAGTCTGGTTCCTTTTTAATTTATGGAAAACTGGAAGCACTGCATGACATATGTTACTGCTACCTGCCACCTCCTTCTTGTATACAGCAGCCAATATGAGAAATGGCATGGTTATTTTCCACGTGAGGAATGACGCTTTCCACTGAACAGTACTGGAAAAGTAGTCACTTACCTTAAAACTTTGAGCTGTTGTGACAACAGTGCAGGAAGAGTTACCATTATTTCGAACTGCAGCGGAGTATGGTGTTTGTGTTGTATGTAGTTGTTGATGATGAGAAGAGAGGGGGTTAAACTAGGTGATGACACACATCCTACACCTTTCGAATAGCATCAAGGGGGCGACCAAGCGTAAGGTCCCCATCCGACATACGGATCACCATCATCAGTATCGCACGAGCTCACTTCATGAGACACTGCGGAGAGGTTTGGCATTTAATCCAGTACATTGGCGCGAAGCTTTACACCATTGCCGGCCAAATACTGGAAGTGAAACTTCTTTCCACCGCAAGGATTGTAACCAGCTTCCCCCAGGTGGAGCACCACAGCACTAACGAACGATAGCGGTCTCGGACAAGGAGGCAGATTGTGAGAACCCTCTCATTAAAAAGAAAAAAACAAAATAAATGATACCATTAAGGTAGCAGAAGTAATTGATAATCACGTCCTGAAGGTATCTCAGAAGACTTGCATAGGTGCTTCAAGGGATAAAGTAATGAAACAGGTATAAGAAGGAATGTCACATGAAAATAGCCAAAACACAATTATTCAATGACCTGTCAGACAGATTAAGAACGTCATGAATTCCCTCATAACCGCCGGCCGCTATGGCCGAGCGGTTCTAGGCACTTCAGTCTGGAACCGCGCTGCTGCTACGGTCGCAGTTTCGAATCCTGCATGGGGCATGGATGTGTGTGATGTCCTTAGGTTAGTTAGGTTTGAGTAGTTCTAAGTCTAGGGGACTGATGACCTCAGATGTTAAGTCCCATAGCACTTAGAGCCATTTGAACCATTTTTGAACCCTCAAAACCAAAAACTCGCACATAGCTGACAACATCTCAAGTAAAATATTGAAATCTTATTACTCACATAAATTCAATCTAATCAGTCACATTTGTAATCTAATACTATCACTCTTAATACTTTCAGACAAATTGAAATGTGTTACTGTTAGACACCTTTGCAGGAAAGGTATTGAATAAAATCTTCTCGGATCACATGGAGTGTCACAGACAACAAAACGCTCGGACTTTCGACGGCTGTTCAAAAATGGTTCAAATGGCTCTGAGCACTATGGGACTTAACATCGGAAGTCATCAGTCCCCTAGAATTTAGAACTACTTAAACCTAACTAACGTAAGGACATCACACACATCCGTGCCCGAGGCAGGATTCGAACCTGTGACTGTAGCGGTGCCAGATTGGAGCGCCTAGAACCTCTCGCTCACAGCGACCGACTCGACGGCTGTCTCTGTCATCGGCATCAGAAGTGAAAAAACCACTGACCACCAGGCGTGGCACAGTGTTACGCTTATATTGGTGAGACTGTAGCGTCTACAATCTTACATAGAGCGCCGAAATGCCACACGAGAGGAAAGGCTAGATGGACAGCTCGCAGCAGCTCTGGTCCGCTGCAGGACCAGTGACATCGTGCGGCCCAACTGAAACTACCGCTCCCACCACCCCACAAGCATCGAGCATTCGTGTTTCCTTCACTCGATATCCAGAGACAGGTCCCATCCCTACTAAGTGTGTACCCTTCATCTTTGTACAAATTGTTGCGGTTTATTTTAATCTCGGCCGTCTGTTTTATGACAGTCCCCCAACGTGATGATATACGAGCAAAGATTCTAGTCTTTTCAAATTATATTCTATGCCCGTTTTGCAGGAAAGAGACAGTTACGGTCGAGTTCTCAAGCTCCTTTGTTTAACATGACGCTCCTACTCAGTACAATGCTCAATGAGCCGTGGCGGCTCGGTTTGCTGGCCTGGCCGTCAGCTATCTTGTGGCGTATCTTTGGTTTTCCTGGTTGAGGCGTGGAGGCTCGGCGCGACGAGGGTGACTTGTGAACGGCAGGTGACGGAAGGAAGACGACTGGAGCATCAGTGCCTGGCGGCGGTGTTTGGTTGGGCAGATTTGGGATGGACAGCGCGTGTACCCAGCCGGATCGCCGAGCGACTTGTCGAATGTTGGGCAGCCGCTAAAGGTGCCGAAGGTCGCGCTCTGGAGCTCTAGTAACGGGGGCCTCCGTCTGTTATTTGAAAAGGAGTTAAAAGGATAATTGACGGTGGGAATACTGCACCGTAACATACTGCCTACGGATATTCTGACCCTGTGCTTAATTGTTTAAAGGAAAATTGGCGCAGTATTATTGTGTCGTGTTCAGTGAATAACATGTATTCGTTTGTTCTGCAGTGTGCCTTAGCTTGAGAGTGGCCAATGGTTGTTAGTGCGTCTTCTTTGAAGCCACGTGATTCTGTTAACTGGTAAACCACTTGTGTCTACCCTCTTGGAGTGCGATGTTATGAATTGAAGTGGTAACACCTGTGAGTGGCACTATACCCGGTGGCAATGTCATGGTACTGGGTATGAATTTGAAATCTAATTGTGATGTAGAAAAGTGTTTTTATTCTAACCTAAGTTGATGTGTTTTAGTCATAACTGAATTACGTAGGGCTAGTATTGAGTGAAATTTTCTGCCTTGCTTAAGGGTTAATTGCAACTGCTCTGTTTGTACCTGCAACTTGTCAGTTGCATGTACTCACTTATCATCTTACCTAGACTGAGACGTATGTATTTATTGTGTACGACAAAATCCATTGTAATTATCTGTCGCCGGCCGCTGTGGCCGAGCGGTGCTAGGCGCTTCAGTCCGGAACCGCGCTGCTGCTACGGTCGCAGGTTCGAATCCTGCCTCGGGCATGGATGTGTGTGGTGTCGTTAGGTTAGTTAGGGTTAAGTAGTTGTAAGTCTAGGGGACTGATGACTTCAGATGTTAAGCCCCATAGTGCTTAGAGCCATTTTTTCCATCTGTCAATCTTAGCGAGTTTCCCCCGATCTGATTAAAAGTCTTGTGAAGGCGTATATATGTTAGTTTATTTATTTAAGTTTGGCTTTAACTAATTATTTTATCTAAGTTTAGGAGTTGTATTTACCTTGCTGAAGCGAGTCTCATCACTTGTGAGTGTATATTCTGTTATTTTTTGAGAGTGCTGCCTCGCGTGTGACCAATGTTACCAGCTGATAGCAGAACATTCGAGTCTTCCTTGGTGGTCTGCTGCCGCGTCATCTGGGCCCCTACCTTGGCGGCATCCTGCCCAACGCCCGAGGTCTAAGTTATTGCCGCGGGAGCGCTTTGCCGCGTCGTCTGTCATACCCAGAAAAAGCTGAGTAGTTGTCTTGTTCCCTGGAGCTACATCTGGGTTGAACGACTGCCGCTAGGGTTGTAGGCTAGCGAGTTTCGCGGAATTAACTCATGAACGTCTGTAAATTACGATTCAAATTTCATTCTTACTGTTATAAACTCAGATGCTTTGTGTTTACTGAATACTGTTCTCTCTTGCTTATATTGGTAAATTTCAACTGTTTGTCACTTTATTTGTCACTATAATTCTGATGGCCTCCATTTTGTTATTAATCTGGAATTTAACTGATCAGTATACTTTTCTTAAATAAACGTTAATTTGGTGAAAACGACGAACTATCTTAACGATCTCCCTTCCACGTGTTGATGTTTCATCCTTACATATCCTGAACTTATTACCTGGGTATCACTCAGAAACTCCGTAAATACGAGGACGTGCTGAAAAGTAATGCCTTTGAACTTTTTAATCTGTTCTCAATTACGGCTGATGCACTGCATGTCACGTATATTACTCCGTCGTCTTCTCCACTTCGCTAACGCAAGTTGCGACCCTCTGCCGTTCGAGGGCTCAGAAATGTAGTGCGTAACGTGGCGGTGAATGACGCAAGTATGTCGCTGTGTGAGAGACCCTCCGGAAACTGAAAGCACAAATTCTAAGAGTTCGTCCTCTATGAAACTCGCAATGCCAGCCCACGCAAGAGTGCTGCAACATCTGCTACAATCCGACGCCTCCGGTTCACTGTCTTCTATCACAGTCCGTATAGTTACGACTTGGCACCATCCAATTTTTACCTGTATCCAAAACTTAAAGAACGGCGTCGAGGACTTCAGTTTTATAGTGATGAAGCAGAGTAAGCAGAGGTGAGGTTGTGGCTGAGTCACCGAAGTCAAATATTCTACAGTAACGTTATCAACAAACTGGTCTCTCGTCGGGAGAAACGTCTTCATAGCCAGGGTGACTATGTTGGAAAATAAGTATGTAGACATGAAGAATAAAGATGTAGAGTGGTAGTAAAGTTTGTTTTATTTAGAAAGCTTAAGACTTTTCACAAAAAAATCGGAGACATTAGTTTCCAGCATACCCTCTTAATTTGAAGTAAAGAGATGTTACCACATTCACAGGGTACACCATACACAATGGGCATTGGTAGAGCTTTGTCTTCTTCAACATACCAGGTGATTCGCCAAGATATGCAAATATTTTAATATATTATTGTACCAACAGAACTAAAGATAAAAGTTCATATAAACATAGGTCCTCAAATGTTTAGTTACGGATTTACGGCTAATAAAAGATTTTGCCTGAAATTTAGCAACTTCGCTAATATGAAGCCATCTCAATACTCTACTAGGTTAAAGTGAAGCACGATTTCCATTTATTTTGCTCTTATTGGTCTAGTGAATGTAATAAAACATGTCCCAAACGGGTATCTGCAGAATTTATCCAGAACATCCAGAGAAACCAAGATTATTATACAAGTAAATTTGTTTACATTCCATTATGAATGTAGAAACGTTTATGTCATTGTTGGCAACCGTTAGTGAGTTGTTTCAGTCGTTTCCTAACCTTGTCACGAGTTAGTTTTCTGTATTGTTCAGTAAAAGAACATAATAACAACAGTGTATTGAAGTGAAACCACATACTAACTGTTGTAATTTGTAGATTATTTATGAAATAGAGATGCCTTTCAAATTTAGGACAGAGGAATACGCCGATATGGTGTTTATTTATGGCAAGTGTGTTGGTAATGCTACGGTTGCAGTTAACGACTATCTCGTATGTTATCCAAATCGGAGGATTCCAAATGCACGAACCATTAGGGAGTATTTCCATTGTTACGGGAAACAGGTTCTCTACCTAGCGTTCATAATCAGTACGAACGCTCCATACGTGAAGACGATGATGGGGATATTATGGATGCTGCTGAACGTAGCCCGAGTACCAGTACATGACGTACCTCTCACCGATTAGACATTTCACAATCTAGGTATGGCGTAGACTGAAGTACAATTATCTGTATCCTTACCATTAACTAAAAGTGCATCATATACATCCGGGAGATCTTGCCCTTCGCTTCGGATTGTGCAACTGGTTCAATACTAATTGGCGGTTACACAAATACATTTTATTTACTGATGCACAGTTTAATCGAGATGGTGTGAACAATTTACATAACGAGCACATATGGTCTGAATCAATCCCATATGCAACAGTGCAATGCAATTTACTGCAGAAATATAGCACAAATGTGTGGTATGGTATAACAAACACACACTTTATGGGACCATTCATTTTGCCAGGACGTCTAACTGGCGAGACGTACTTTCAGTTCCTTCAAGAAGAAATGCCCCGCTTGCTCGAAGACGTTCCACTTGCTACGCGATTGCAAATGTATTTTCAACATCACGGCGCGCATCCACATTTCACCAACGTCGCTACTACACATTGAAGAACATTTTCCCCAGAAATGGATTGGTGGTGTTGCTATACGTCTGTGGCCACCCAGATCGCCAGATTTAACACCAATGGATTTGTGTGTGTGTGTGTGTGTGTGTGTGTGTGTGTGTGTGTGTGTGTAATCTTATGGAACTTAACTGCTAAGGTCATCAGTCCCTAAGCTTACACACTACTTAACCTAAATTATCCTAAGGACAAACACACACACCCACGCCCGAGGGAGGACTCGAACCTCCGCCGGGAGTAGCCGCACAGTCCTTGACTGCAGCGCCTTAGACCGCTGGATTTTTGTGTATGGGGATGGATGAAAGACATAGTTTAGGAGGACAAAGTCAATACACTTGGAGCATTACTTGCTCGCATTATGAATGTAATAGACGAAATTAAAAACAACCTTGTGAAACTGAAACGAACAACAAAATCTGCTCAAACACGTGCAGCTAAGTGCACTGAACTCGGTGGAAACATTTTTGAACATTTATGGTGAATGTATTGTGAAATTGTATGTACACTGTACAACTTCCTTAAAACAGAGCTTTGTTTCTTCCGGTTTAACATGGATTCACGTGTGCTATCATATTAAAAAAAGCAGATTATCTGACACATTCATACAGCTTCAGTTAACGTTATTACCATCATTTTTCCTAAATTAAATTCTCAGCAACTTCTGTTGGAAACATCGTGCAATTGTCTGGAATTTAAAAAACAAATTGGGCCAAGTAGTTAATAAATTAAAAATTTTACGAAATTGAGTCTTTGCTTCTCTGGATGTTCTGGAAAGCTACTGCAGGGACACATCTGAGACATGTTTCATTAGATTCAGTAGATGAACAACAACAAAATAAATGGAAATCGTGCTTTACTTTAACCTCGTACAGTTTTGCGATGGGTTCATATTAGCGAAGTTGCTAAATTTAAGGCAAAATCTTTTATCATCCGTAACTCCGTAACTAAATATTTTCGGACCTATGTGAACTTTTTTCTTTAGTTTTACTTGTAGAATAACATACTAAAATATTTGCTTATCTTCGTGAATCACCCTATATGTTGTGTCTTAACAGCAGGTCAGAACACTGGTCTCAGTCCATGTCTCTGTAGCAAACATCCTGAGTTGTTGCTTGTTGCCCCGCAGTGTGGAAGGAATGTAGCCGGCGTGGTGTCTTCCGCCGATTCACTCGGCAGCCGAAAGGATCTGCAACGTCTCCGGCGCCGCAGTCATTCTCAGATGCTACAATTTAGGGTGCAGGTGATCGTCGTGAGAAATAGTTTTTTCCCTGTGTGCTAACGTGTTCAGGACCGCTTTCTCGTGGTGGGAACTATTGGCATCCAAATACTAATCAGTGTACATTGATTTCCTGCGCGCTGAATGACGAACCTGGCCTCCCGCCTTCTACTCAACTGAAACATCCGACAACGGTAGCTCGCCGTCCCCTTCCACTCCGATAGCGATCTTAATGTCGTGATAGACACCGATCGTGATCGACCAACTACTGCAGTGCATTTCCACCGTGAGTTCGTGTCGGGAAGGTGTCGTCACTGTACCACGGGAAGCAAGACGGACGCAGCGTCAGAGAATTCAGGGCCTATTGCTCAGAGTACCCCATGAAGAAGTGTGCGACGGCTGGAGACAGTGGGGATCTCATCGCTGTGCCGTCTGTCATCTCACAATATTCACTGCAGTACAGGAAGCACATCATCAGTAAGAACTGATAGAACGGCTTGACGATCGCAGCTGGGAACTGTTGGGTCAGAAGATCCAGCGTGTTTTGCACCGGCACCCTCGTAAAAAGTGACGCTACGTCCAGACTAACCATTGTGATTTCCCTAAATCGCTTGTGATAAATGCACAGTTGGTTCCTGTAATAGGGCACGGCCGACTTCCTTCCCAGTACTTACCTGATCCGATGGAACCGATGACTTTGCTGCTTCCCCTCCCCCGAGTCAAACAACCAACCAGACTAACCATTAAGTCAGTTTAGCACGTCATCGTTTTCTAAAGGTCTCAACAAACATTTTCAAGTTATCGACATGGTGTTCACAATGTGCCAATTTGGGTGCTAGTTACTGTGCTAGAGAATGTGGCAGTCTGTAGGTGGGCGAACTGATTGCACTAACAAGTGTCTTACAGGGATACCTTTCTTATGTATCTTCGGTAGTCTATAAACCCTTGGAGGTCTGGCGGCATGAGGCACTAATTTCTTCAGAAGTCTGTCTGATGCACCAGAGTCCTGATACACTAGAGTCTTTTAATAACTTCCCCGTCTTTCCGACGATGGCCTGCACTGGACTGCGACTAAGCTTCTCGTATGTATTATCCTATAAAAATCTATCTCCTATAGATAGTAAACTCTGAGGACACAAGACAAATATTAATAACTACCGACCTATCTCACTTAACTTCTGCTTAACCTTATTCCTGGACGAACCACAGCACATGTCTCTCAAAATAAGATACTTAGTAACAATTTGTATTTCAGTTAAGGATTATATAAAATTTAAATTAAAAAATATTGGGAACTAGTCCTTTTGGTGACTAGTAAAAAAAATTTGATTGAGCATTTCACAGTATTCTCTGACAGAAGTTAAATAATTAAGATATAAGACACTTTCTAGATAACTGGTTACCATCTTATTTAACTAAACCAATGCAGAATTTTGTATTAAAAATGGAGTGTGAACAATTAAATGGCATCTTGAGAAAGGGAATAATAACTCCAGGTATACCACAGGGATCGATATTTGGTCTCCCTCTGTTCTTGCAATACGTAAATGACCTGCTATAACATATCCTGAAGTTGAAATAATTAGTTTTGCCGACAACGTAAGTATTGCAATCAATCCTAATGGAGAAACTTCTACACTTGAAAATTTAAGTAATATTAAAATTGAATAAGTGGTTTTTGTCAAATGAATTGTCACTGAACTTCGATAAAATTGAGTTCTGCTCAGGACCTGACCACACCATTAAAAATAATGCAAGAGGGTAAATCACTAAACGAAACAGAATATTCGAAATTATTAGGTGCTTATACTGACAAGAACCTGAACTTGACGACATATATTACTGATCAAATGGTTCAAATGGCTCTGAGCACTATGCGACTTAACTTCTGAGGTCATCAGTCACCTAGAACTTAGAACTAATTAAACCTAACTAACCTAAGGACATCACACACATCCATGACCGAGGCAGGATTCGAACCTGCGACCGTGCGGTCACGCGGTTCCAGACTGAAGCGCCTAGAACCGCACGGCCGCACCGACCGGCTTGTTACAGATCATCTTAAATGTCTGTGCTCTACAAGTACTGCATTATGATAGTACCATATTTTGCGGATGAAAATTACAGTTAACTTATTTTTCCTGTTTTAGTTTGATAATGTCATGCGGCGTCAAAATATGATGTAATTCGTTGTGGAGAAAGAATATATTTGTTTCACACAAGTGTGTGATGAAGATAATGTATGGAATTAATTCTAGAAACCGTTCCCTACAGTCCTTTTATCAGATGGGTAGACAGACATCAGCACCACAGTACCGTTACTCTCCAGTGAAGTTGACTGTAAACAATCAAACTCAATTTTTGAACAACAGTAACTCTCATGAATGTAATGCTAGAAGGGAAAATTGCCTTTTATTATTGATCACTGAACCTTAGTATGGCACAGGAAGCTATCCAGCTAAATAAACATTTGACTACTTACCCAAGGTAAAGATGTAAAAAATCTAACAGATAGTAAAAAGCTGATTTTAATCACAACCAGAACTAACATCTGTTTGACGACTTCTACTGCCCTATAGACGAATGCCTGTATGTGTAATAATATGGTGTGTTGGTGTGTGAGTGTGGGTGGGGGGACAGGGTACAGCATGGAGTAGAGAGAGAGAGAGAGTGAACATAGTTAAGCATAAAATGAATCACAGCATGAAAAAGAACTGCAACTGGAGAAAATCATTCAAACACTTAGTAAGGTGCCATATTCTTCACTGATAAACTGCTTTATAACGGCAAAACTGACTCACTACACATCACAGTAAGAGGATGGCACTATGATCAATGGCATATGGGGGTAAATGTCTAGCTACCTGTTAGTGTACATTAATAAGTTAGTTTTTAGGCATGTATCTCTATGACAATACCTTTTATTTATTTCACATCCCTTACGGCTCCATCTCATAATAAAATCTACATTATATAATATACTTAATGAATAAATACAAATTTATATGCACAGCAACGGGCTTCAGCATATATATTAATATTGTTGATGGATGTAGGTCCCCTCATAGCAGTTTAACTGTATTCATATTTATATTTACATTTATTATTTATAGGTTTGTGTTCATGGAATGAATTTCCTTAGGTGTGAAGAGAAGAGTCGCTGTTTTCAAATAACTCTCTGGTTGCAATGCATCCTTGGGGTCTGTACCCACATCAAGCATATACGAACAAATGAGTAAATCTGTCTGGCTACAAAATTTAATTATGAATAGAAATGATGTATTGATTTAATCTGTTAAGGTATTAGTAATATCTCTTAATGTCAATTAAAGCGCTCTTCTGTCAGCAGATATGAGAATACGGAATTCATTTCCTTTACCACTACTTTTTAAAGCGAGAAGGATTGAAGCTATTAATGACCATTTTCTTTCATTGTGAAAATACATTTTGATAATTATTAAGAATTAATATCGTATATGAGTTCTAGAAAGTGTCAACAACGTATTTCTATGAACACACGGTCTCCTGGTGATATGTACTGAGAAAAGTTTTTCAAGCTTCCAGCAACATCAAGTGATCAAAAATCCATGAGTTTTCTGCCGATTGCTCCTCGGCAACTGTCAAGTGGTGACTGCCGCGTGATTGCAGCTCTCCCTCTTATATAGTCGACACGGAGCAGGAGTGAGCACCAGTGACGTCATAGGAGGACAGCGGCAGCAATGACCAGAAAGTCACCATTAACAGTAACTGAGGAGCAATTGGCTGAAAACTCGTGGACATTTAACCATTAGACGTGGCTGGAAGTGCGAGAAAATTTTATCGACAATGTACAGGTTTTCTTGTATATGTATCAAATTACCATGATCTTAATGCCAATCATTTAAAGCAACAGTGGAATCACATATTGTTTTATTTTTCCACTTCACAACAATTTATTCTAATTCGCTGTTGATGCTGAGACCTAAAGCACTCTGCGACGAATGCTATCATTTAGTTTACACACAAACACACGCTCACACACACAATTTAAATATGGTCAAAGGCATTGTGCGCAGTTTCAGTACCACTTGGCTGCCACACGTAGTAGCCCCAGGGTGCAAAGTGACTGTGGCCAGCTTTCATCGTAGGGCCACGGTAAACCTGTAACATTGGAAAAAATTACCATTGCAATAACGATAACAAACACTAAGCCACTTCATATTTCTTGCGATTCAGATGGAAAACAAACTGAAAAGGAAACAAAAAAGAGATACTTGAAGGCAGCTATTCTGTCAGCTCTGCACATAATCTGGAAACGCGATAAACGGTGATCTTTTGCACCACACACGGCTTTCTCATCCCCTGGACGACGCGTACAATATCACAGGAGTATACGCTGCTAGTCTGGATGTATTAGTACAAACTGCGAACAACTGTAACTGCTACAATGGAAGCTTCTAGGAACATATTATGAGCTAAAAGAGCTGAGATTGATGAAATCTCATGATCGTGTTATGAAACAATGATGTTCTGAAACCGAAGAGTGGAGGACACAGTAGAATAAAATTTTGGCACCAAGGTTCATCAATACAGAACAGCCAATTAACTGGATGACAAAACAAAAGTCAAGCATACTGTCATCAGATATAAAATAAGAATATGGTAATTATGACAAATTCAAAAGTAAATTACGAAAATCGATTACTTGTCTACAAGTTATATTATTATCTATATACAGCCACTGAAGTATCAATGTTCATTGTAGAAAGGAGTCAATTGTTACAGGCACAGAGAGGCATTACTTTTTTGATTAAGATCACTGAGGTCATGTAAGTTAAAACACAAACAGTAGTTATTTAATACAACTGTAGAAACAGTAGTACTTTTCAGACGTAGAATCTTTATCACAAAAGCATATATTAGAGTGAAAGTACACTTTTAATAGATTGTGTAATACTAATTTCTAAAACATGAGGTTTTCTTAACTCATTCCATGTACAAGAAAGTTCTCCTTAAGGACAGGACCCACCAAACAAGATGAATGAACACACTTGTTACATGGAATCAACTTGCAATAGCTTCTTCAGAATCAGCTGATATTGCGAATAAAAACGGAACTGCTGATTATGAAGTAACTGATCGGATTAAATATATGTACATATATATAATAAATGAAAAGCACCAGTTTGTTATTATTTATTATAGTGTTGTTCTACCAAGAACCGACGGAAGATAAAGGAGCGACCAAAAAGTTCCTGTTCGAAGGCCACACTAACCCATGCCTTCATGACGACGCTTAGATACCCGAATCGCAGTCGCGCTGAAGCAACATCTTCAACCGGAAACTTTTTGATTCTCTCTTACTATATTATCCTGATCAGAATACGCTCATAGGCAAAGATGTTAGTTAAGCGCTATTTATTGTTGATTACTCTTATCGTTTCCTCTAACTTTTCCTTTTCGTCCATCTTTGTAGCAATATGTTTACTGATATATGGACTTCACCCATATTCACTGACCTGCTGGTTTCATCTCCTTATCACTGTCTCTTGATAGAGTTTGCCGCAATATATTAAAGGTGCTTTCATTTTCTCATGCATGGTTCGCGTTTCTTAGAGATGGTGTAGTCCTACAGAAAATTAAAGGAAGCTAACGTGATGGGTACAGACCCTATATATATATTGGCATCCAGTCACACGATTTGCTCATTACTTTCTCATCGTCGGTTTTCATGAATAACGTCAGAAATGTATAGGACCTACTATAACGTAAATTTGGCCCATCATGGCTAAGATGTTTGACAGAATATACTTACAGCTCTGTACACACTAAAGTAAAGGGAAAAGCCAAATAATTCAATGAACTTATTCCTTACTATGGCTTAAATAAATCTTGTTCCAAAATAAAAAGCCCATCACAGACCCTATAGAGTTTCTGATATATAAAGAGTAAGGCTGCTCAGACGGGCCACGCCAGACATATCCAGAATGAATGAATATATTTAAGTGCCGTTTCTGCCAAGCTATAGCGCAAAAAATGGTAAATTTTCTGACATTAGCAAGTACTTTATATTGTTTATAGTCAGTGAATTATAACCGATTTTTTTTTTCTAATGGAACAGTATACATTTTTCTGTGGCATTTGAACGAAGTTTCTAAGAGAAGTTCAACGGCATACCACGTATGGAACGTGATCAAATAATGTCAAGGTAAGAGCGATGCAAACAACAGTCGTGCGGTCGTCAGAAGAGGTTCCGCAGATGTCTGCCCTATTATACCAAACGCAGCCTTGTGTTTACCTGTACGCTTGAAGCACATCAGTCTGTGTTCTGCTGTTGTAGCAGTCAGATAACTTGCTCTTAAGGCTATTGAGAAATTTGCAATGTATACGACTGTCGAAAAAGTGAATATCGTTTACGGAGAATGTCGCCGAATTATTAAGGCAGCGGTGCGGTTGTATGCTGAAGAGTATCCAGAACGTACCAAACACTCACGATCTGCCTTTGAGAATATTACAAAAAAATGCAAGAAACTGTAAGTGTGGAAAATAAAATATGCCAAGGAATAAGAGGAGCAACTGATGGAAGAACTGAAACTAACACTTCAGCAGCAGTAACACACAATGCAAACCTCACTAAGACGCATCTCGGAAGTACGAGAGGAGTCAACCAAATGAGTATTCCGTGAATGCAAGATTCCGTTTCATTCCGTTTGCTTCACATTCCACTGCACGTACAGCTTGATGGAAATGACTCCCAAAACTAAATGCAGTTCTCCGTAGGTCACCAACGAAAAGTGAAAAGAGATGCGGTATATTTATGCAAAACTTCATTTAAGGAAAAGCATCGTTTACAAACCATGAGCATATCAGTCATCGCCGTATGCACTAATCTTTAGCGAAAATTCGCGATGCCACAGAGAAGTGGATAAAAACAACCCTCTTGGTCTGTCAACGTTTGGTGCGAGATTTTCAAGACCGGCCCCCTGGTCCCTGTTTTATTGATGGAAGTCTAAATACATTCGGTTATGTTGAGTGCCTAAGACGTACTGGTGTCGAAGTTATTGGAAGACATCCTGTTGGACATAAGGCAGTCAGCGTGGTACAAACATGACGGATGTCCCTCCCATTTCGCACATATAATGACAGACCCTCGTAAGAGAACATTTAGAGAGCACTGGAACTGTCTTTCAGGAAACGCGAAGTCGTCTGCACACGCACCATACTTAATATTTCTGTTGTTGTTTGGTTGTTTTTGGGGAAGGAGACCAAACAGCGAGGTAATTGGTCTCATCGGATTAGGGAAGGACGGGGAAGGAAGTCGGCCGTGCCCCTTCAAAGGAACCATCCCGGCATTAGCCTGGAACGATTTAGGGAAATCACGGAAAACCTAAATCAGGATGGCCGGACGCGGGATTGAAAAGTTGTCCTCCCGAATGCGAGTCTGTATATGTAGAAAATGAAAATGTCTATTAAGAAACACCAACGACTCCCAAAGGCGTGAAGTACCGCCGCTCCTTATGCAAGCAGTTATTCGGCTTGACTGATAGAGTTGTTGGATGTCATCCTAAGAGGTATAGTGCCAAATTCTGTCCAATAGGCGCGATACGTCGTCGAATTTCCGAGCTGGTAAGATGGTGCTGACATTAATGCTACAAACGTTCTCAATTGGGAAGAAATCCCGCGACCTTGTTGGCTATGTTAGGGTTTGGCAAGCACAAAGACAGGTAAAAGAAACATCTGTCACGAGCGGGAAGGTGTTATTTGTTGAAATGTAAGACCAGTATGGCTTGCCATGAAGGGCAATAAAAGGGATGTAAAATACGTCGATTCACCACTGCTGTGTAAGGGTGCCGTGGAGTCCTGCTGTCCCCGCCTGGCAGTGTCCTCGAATCGGATCACGCGAGGGAGTAAACTGCGCCGCACACGCGGACGCGCCGACGCACACGGGACGCACGGCACGCGCAGGCTTGCACCCACACGCACCGCAAGCTGTGGCGCACGGACACGGAGCCGCGGCGCGAACGCAACCCTAACACGCTTGGCTCGAGAACACCGTGACGCCGGGTTGTTATACCACGACGCACGCGCTCCGCCTAACCGAGTATATGGTGGGTTATAATCAGGTTGGCATCGCACCACTGTTCGGGACGCCTCCGGACAGGTCTCTGCTGGTCGTCGGAGCCTGTAATCTGACTGGAGTTGAGCTGTCTCTAGTGATGAGTCCCATTTCGAACTGAGCCCCGATGACACACGAACACGTGTCTGGAGAAGCCCCAAACACCAGTGCTATACCAACCTGTCACCTGGTATAAGGCCCGAATGTCAATAGTGATGGTATGTGGTGCTATTTCATTTCATAGCAAGATTCATTTGGTTGTAATTCGTGACACCCTTACAGTACAGCTGTACACCGACTATATTCTACACCACATTCACGGCAGGTCATCCTGAGCTTACATTTCAGGAAGGTAATCGCTGCCCACACATGGCGAGAGTTTCTACTGTCTGTCTTCGTACATGGAAAATCCTGTCTCGGCCAACAAGGTAGCCAGATCAGTCCCCAGTTGAGAACGTTTGGAGCATTGAGGGCAGGGCCCACCAGTCAGCTCAAGATTAAGGCGATCTAAGGCGCCAGCTGGACGGAATTTGGCAAGATATTCCTTAGGAGGACACCCAACAACTCTATCAGTCAAGCCGAAAAACTGCTTGCATAAAAGTCCGGCGTGGACCACCGCTTTAGTGACTTACCCAATTTGTGAAGCTCTTTCTATTGAATATATCATCCAATTTTTCTAAAAGTGTAGTCATTTGTTTGACGGTATGTGTACGTCACATCTCCGATTTCGTCCCATTCGGTTAATTCCTCCGTAGTGCATCTTTCTTTCTAGAGTGTACTAATCATTGCAAAAAGCGCATTCCCTCAGAGATTTAAATGTACTGTAATCATATAGTTATCAAATATTTGAGATGAACTGGCAGATGGATAGTCAACACCAAGGTGTCTTCTTGTACAACTAATAAAAGTGGAATGAACATTTTAGCCAACTGGTCAACACGTTAATTCAACATGCTTGGACCTAACAGTAGTTTCAAGCTATATTGACAAGAAAGTAAAAGTGTTATCACAGTTGCGCATTTCCGTTCAGCGTTGTCCCATGAAGTAATATCGCACGCTCGCACTCAAAGTTCGAGGAAAAGTTTAACACCACAGAAATGTCCTGTTGGTATACATGCACAGTGAGGCCTCGTTAAAGCTACTCAGAATTTTTTACTTTAGTTTTGTCTTTTGTTATATTTTCTCGCTGTAGCATAGAACCCAAATATATTTGAAACAAATGTAACACACACACACACATATGAGACGTATGACATATCCACAATTTTTATCAGACTCTATGGATGTCACAGCAGTTTATAACGCAGCTCTATACCCCGAAATAAGAGATTTAAACACGAGAAACCTAGACCCACCCTCTACCTAAAAATATTGCGATACGGAATCAAACAAGGCCTAGATATGTTTTTGTGGAATCTGCCTACCCATGTTGTTTATGTGAGTACGTTAAGTTTCAGCTGCAGTTGGTAGAAAATAGTAATGACATATCTCAGTTATGTTTATCGAGCAATATGTCAGGCAAAAATGCAGGCCTGCCAAACGTTGGTACACATCACTCTTCAGAGAAGGCTAGGATATTCCTCACGGAACGTGACTGATCTCTGCCCTGCTGAAATAAAGAAGACGGAGCTGCCTTAAGCAGAGGTAGTAAAGTTGTGCTCTAAAAACTCCCGGATGTACCGGTTGCAGTGCAGACAGCATCTAATAAATGGAAGTTGTGGTCGTACATTATACCCAAAGATGCCCCAAACATTTGGGTTCTGTCCGCTTTGGCACTCCAATTAGCGCTGATTATACTCCTACAGCCGACCATGCCCGCCTTGTCTTTCAATTTTAGCACATTTCGTGGATGTCTCTGTGGCAAGCTTCAACGTCAACATTGAGGAAGGTCCTGTGGGGATACACGAGGTGGGAAATGTAGTACACAGGTCTGTCACCTCTCGAAGCAACAACAACTCTCACTCGACTGGCTCGTTCTCAGCGAGTCAGATATCTCGAGAGCCTGTTGGCCAGGTTAATACCCAAAGACACTTGGTATTGACCATTTGTGACCTACCAAATGTTAAGGAATTCAGTTTTAGATGGATTTTATAATCAGACTCCCTGACGAGAATCCACATTTATAACTTTTTAAAGTTAAGGCATTGGTGGTCGCTTAGTATTTGAACTACTCACGGCTGTGTTGAGAAAATGTGGCTCAACGTTGTCACGGGATCGAGCGATGCCTGCCCGTTTTCATATTAGTGAGCTAAGACAACTGAAGTAACACTTACAGCTTGTGATCCTCCGGTGAAATAGCTCAAGCATTGCCAATTTAAGCGAAATTTTAAATAGACACCAATTACAATTAAATGAATAATAATAAATAGTAAAATATTATTATCTGCTGCTAATACATTGATGTAGACGACAGCACAAATCCATTTAATTCAGTCAATACCATGAAAAAATATCCTACAGCAATTCAGATTAAAAGATACGAATTGGTAATTAAGACTGCATAAATCTGCGTAATCAGAATGGTAGTAAACTCCACAAAAATCAGTCAATCGTCACTAGTTCGCCAAAATAACGAAGTCTCATGCTCTCAAATAGGCTCAAACAATCCCAGAACAGCAATAATTCACGTAAAAGTTCACTGAAGCACATCTTGTGGTGATCGCTGTAAGACGACATCCTATGTAAAGAAATCACCTTGACGGGAGCACCCGCAGGGCCAATTTCACACTGTGCTCCAGAGATGGGACTGTCTCTGGTCTTCCACCGGCCGCTAAGGTGACCATGTGACCGGTAAAATCCTTCCGTTGGGGGCCACAATGGTTGCTTTTTTCTCGTGGCCGCTTTTCGCGTCCAGTGATAAATTAAAGCATACCCCCAAAAAAATTGAATCATATGTGTCGCTGAAGAGCCAGTAGGATCATTTGAAGCGGAAAAGATGGACGATTGCGCATGTGATGAAGCGCTTTCGACATCCGCGTTAGCTTATAAGTTATTGTAAATTAAATGTTATAAATAATTCCTGGACTGTGAAAGTGAATGTCTCGGCAACGCATTACCCAATTGCAACAAACGATGTGTCTACGGACACGTCTCATAGAACCGTATCAGACTGTGATAGTAGATTTACTGAATATATTCACATATTTAAATGAGAGGCCGAAATCTGGATTTTCCACAAGTATAAACAGCTTTTCTTACTAAATAAATAGAGAAACATTAAAAGTAGCGGAAGTACTGTAAATTTTAGTAGGGAATTTTTTTATCTATAATTTAAATAGTTGTTTGTTCATGTTTACACTTATAATTCCAAAAACGGACGAAAACCGTAGAAATTATTGTTTATAAATAAACTATGGTAGATAACAACTAACAGCATAATATTTCTCAGAAGATTTCATATGTGTATAAAAGGTTAAAATTAAGAATTTCAACAGTTTTCACGTTCAGTAGTTTAACTGAATTGGGTGGTGCTTGACCGAGCTTTTCTGGGTGAACAGCGGCAATTTTTAGGGGAGTCTACGTTCGGATGCCGTTGGAGGCGGTCAGGCTGTGTTAGGAGAAAGTTTTATCAGATAAGCGACGAAATAGCTGCTAGTTCGCGTGTGTGAATTATTCACATTTCCTACTTTCTGGCGGTGTCCCAAAGATACGTAGCCAAACTTTTAAGTCCAGCCACATTTACGTGGGCCCATTGAAGTGTCTGTGATGTACAAAGTGTGGGTAAATCACTTCGTGCAGTATCACGCGGGGGCTCCGAGATGATACAGAGCTTGTGAACCGTTTAGAACTTTTTCTTTCGTCACGTTGATAAGAGAGATTATATTTTACTTCGTCATACACACGACATGCACATTCCCACACAACCCGTATGGTCGAATCGCTCGCACTTAAAGTTCACACTAACTCTCGCTCATATTCTGTCACTTCACTCCACTAACTGCTTTGCAACATCGAGTGTCCCTTCTGTCACGTCTCGACACGAAGTTCACTGTATCACATCTCCACACCTAGTCCTCTCCCCATCCCTCTCTAAATTTCTAGAAATTCTACCTTGCTTCGAAGAGCCACTCCACTACTCAGAATGTCCGAGAGTCTCACCACCCGTGCGAGTAAGAAACGTTTGCTCCTCCACTAATTTTCGTGATTTTTTAAAACTTATAAAGTGAACCACCATTTGCATAATAATAAAGTAACAGATTGGATATATGTTGCGACTAAACACGATATTGTATACACAAGAACCTAAACATAATTAACTAAACATGTTCTGGTGCATATGCGCTTATAACAAATAATAAAGAACACACATTAAAACATACGAAGCACAAGTTTGGCCTGCTCAATTCATACGTCTTTTCACACTCAATTTATTTATGGTTTAACATCTTATGGGTCAGTTACCGTTTTTAATTACAAAGATTTTAATACTGGCCAACATTACTTTTAGTTAACATTCAGAAACAGTTAATAATGGTGAGCGATGGCTGGAGCTGAGAATTCTCATACCATTGTGTTGTGTGGAGGATGCTATGATCTGACACGTTTAGATAATAAAAAGATATAAAACCCAACACTTCAGTAAACAAAATATGTGTCATGGATGGTAGCTAGAGTCTTGAGCCATCATCCAACACTTCGGTTGAAGTGTTCAGCATTATGGATTTGCAGCGACTATTGTAAACATTTTTTACTAACTGGTGCAGTTTTTATGGTACTTATAAAATGAAAGTGTTAATAAACGCATCTCAGTGACGCAAGCACACTGATATATTTGAGTTTGTCGTACTACAGAAAATCGAATTATTATGGAATTATGAAGTCTTTCAGTATGACCATGTTTCTGTAAAAGCTACCATCGTAGCGGACAAGGGCTGTAACCCACACTGGAGGTCTGTAACCTGCTACCTACTGGTGGGGAAAAACCCTACTGCTAGCCGGTTCCCTGTCGATGCCCGTGGCCCATCCGAAAAGTCTCTTCAGCCGGATGTCACTCTCATTATAAATTTTAAAACTTGTCTATGCCCGATTTTTCGAGCGTATGCATTACGTTATAGGGTGCGGCATTGACACACGCGTGAATAAAATAGCAAACGGTCCCTCCGAGACCATCTAATTCGGCAACATCCTCGGTGTCACCCACCCTCCTCTGTCGAGCACTTTTAAAAACCTGCCTGCACAGAGAGAAACCGTGTCGGAGTCCTAGGCGCTCGGATGCTGTCGCTCCAGCCCCTGCTAGCGGGCTGGCGCAATCGGAGTGGGGGTTGCCTACAAGCAGGTGCATGGGACTGCATCACGGTTTGTCTCTGTACAGGTAGAGTTAAAAGTGTTCAGCAAAGTAGGGCTGACTGCATCTTGGACAGATGCTTTGCTGTTTTATTCATTCTCATGTCAATGTACCACTCACCCACGATCACGCCACATGGTGCAAAATGGGAGGGTTGAAAAAGCTTAAGCATTCTTTGTTGCTCTGTACCAAATTCAGATTTCGTCGAATGGTTTTAGGCGGTCTGTAATGTTTTCACCCAGTACACCAGAGCAAAAAGCGCGCTAGCACTGATGTCCAGAGGGATGCGATCACATTCAGTTGGCTTTGTGGCCCACAATACCTCTACGGAAGGACTGAACCCTCTGCTGCTGTTAGCAGGGTCAAATGTGGTCATGGACATCGTTCTCTTGCTTATCGCACTTCAAACTTTCGCCTTCGACCACGAAACGCGAGAGAATTAACGCCCCAAGGAAAAGGGGGTTCTAGTGACGCCCTTTATGCCACACCGTGAGCCTTTTCCGTGTCAATTCTGAGTGTCGATGTGTCTCAAATGGTTCCTCGGCCACAATTGGGAAACCCCGTGATTTCACCGCTATGCGTCAAGGTTCTGACCTCCGTCGCAGAGGAGTCCTTTTTTCCGCACGTGTCGGCACCTTGCTGTCTGAAGCGTCGACGAGCCGCAGTGCGACATCGCGGGGCGCCAACCTTTTGTACAGTCCAGAAGAAGGCGGTAGCGAACCAAATTTGAAATTTTAGTTGCCGGCCGGAGTGGCTGAGCGGTTCTAGGCGCTTCAGTCTGGAACCGCGCGACCGCTACGGTCGCAGGTTCGAATTCTGCCTCGGGCATGGCTGTGTGTGCTATCCTTAGGTTAGTTAGGTTTAAGTAGTTCTAGGGGACTGATGACCTCAGATGTTAAGTCCCATAGTCCTCAGAGCCATTTGATTTTGAAATTTTAGCGTGGCAACTGAAGACAATTACATAGTTTTGGAAAAGTTATACTTGCACTTGCGTTGCGCACTGTAGATAGGATTACTACTACCTGCTTTGGCTACCAGTTTTAAGTGTTAAGAAGTCTTTTCGGAAGGTTTTTGTCTCGTGTGTTAACTTGTATGGAGAGGAACGTGGGCCATAAACAGTTTGAGACGCCCATTATACCCGCTGGGCAGAACAGGTAATAGGATTGTGGAGAGGGCCAAGGGTTTAGGTCAGTTTCTGCCTCTAATTGTCATTTATCGTAATTTAATAACCTTTACAACAAAAGTGGCACATAGCCGAATCTTTACCAAATGCAACTCTTTCACAGCTGAAGGAGTCCAACAAGAAATCTTAACAAGATAAAAATCCATTTAAGGTAGAAATAAAATACTTTAAAGAAGCAACATACGCAAGGTGCAATACCAATGGCTGAGGGCCACAACTAAACAATTTTTTTAAAAAAAATCTTTAAAGGCACAAGGCCGCAGTGTTTAAGCTTGAAAAATAAATTTAAAAATTAAATTTGCAAAATTTTATGAAACAAAACAAATAACCATAAGCCTCAAATTTAATATAGCTGACAACAGATAATAAAACACTGGTGGCACTCAGAAGTTCTCCAGAGAGGTCGGTCTGCCCTCGTTCACTTAGGTGAGACAGGTGGTGAGCCGAGCTATACTTGATCCGTCGGAACCCAAGCAGGGGACAGCCACGGACCGACCGACAAAACGACTTGCTTCCCATCAATCAGTACATGAGAACTAAAACCGGCAGTGTTACAAACATGATAGTCCACAATGGAGTATGTATTAGCTGTCACAATTACACACACTGCCTGAAATTACGTTAGTGGCCAGGGCAGGTAACCGGAACACTAACGGCCACAAGACAGGAAATTCCACCGGTGCACTCAAATCGTAGTCGACCAAAATAGTTAATTGCATCCCATGGCGGCTAAATCTCAGCAGTAGAACCACTCCATGTTGCTCACCAGAAAACCTCCCCAACAGCAAACCACCCAAGCGAACCAACCCAACGTGAATAGACATGACTTGGGTAGTTGAAACCACTACGCGACTTTGAGTCCCAGGTCGGTCAGCACGAAGCTCGTGGCGATCGGACAGCTCCAGACACGCTCCGACACTGCGCAGGGGCTGCCAGCGGCCCCAGCCGACTGCACCGCGCGCGGATCACTTCCCTCGTTCGCAACAACCGACCGACTCACTCCAGACCCCCTTGCCGGAAACTAGATGCTCCAAACCAAAGATGATACACGGCGCAAATATCGATACACACCACTGCTGCCACACGTAGAAGAACCACGACATAACTGCGACAAGGGCGGAAAACCAAACACAGATGTTCGCGAAAACGCGTAGTTGGGAGAGAGCACGGCTCACAGTTCAGGCAAGAAGAGAACAGAAGCCTCTAAAACGTGGTGCTACAGAAGAATGATAAACATTAGATGGGTAGATCATGTAACTGATGAGGAGATAATGAACATAACTGGCGAGTCAAAAATTTGTGGCAGAACTTGACTAAAAGAAGGGATCCGTTGATAGGATACATTCTGAGATATCAAGGCATCACCAGTTTAGTTCTATTAGGGAACTGTGTGGTGTAGATTGCAGTAGTTATTCAGAGATAAAAAGGCTTGCACAGGATAGAGCAGCATGGAGAACTGCATCAAATCAGTCTTCGGACTGATGACCAAAACAACAGCAACATTGTGTCGTCGCTTTGAAATGCTAATCATTTGCCTATGCAAGCTTCATACCAGACTGACGTTTGTTGCAGCAAACTGTCTCTCTCTCTCTCTCTCTCTCTCTCTCTCTCTCTCTCTCTCTCTCTCGCTCTGTGTGTGTGTGTGTGTGTGTGTGTGTGTGTGTGTGTGTGTGTGTGTGTGTGTGTGTGTGTTTCTGTGTTGGCTTTGTGGCCCACGATATCTCTAGGGAAGGTCCGAACCCTCTGGTGGGTGTTAGCAGGGTCAAATGTGGTCATGGACGTCGTCCTGTTATTTACTGCACTTTAAACTTTCGCCTTCGACCACGAAACAGCATCAACACCCCAAGGAAAAGAAGGTCTTAGTTAATTGGATGATAATAGTGAGAGAAGGGCGAAGGTGAAAACCTGTGCCGCCACATAGTCTAATCGTCTCAAAGAGAAACAAGGGGGTCACCGAGTTTAACGTCTCCTTCCGACGGACCGATCACCATCAACAGTACCAAAAACCCTCACTGTATGAGACGCTGTGGAGAGGATTGGAATTTAATCCAGGACATTGGGGCGAAGACTGACGATCAGGAACTTTACGTCACCACCAGTCCATTGCAAATGTAAAATGCTGGTACATTAATAACAGGTGTAACTGCCGTAATGTCGAATACAAGCATGCAAACGTGCACGCATTGTATTGTACAGGTGTCGGTTGTCAGTTTGTGGGATGGAGTTCCACGCCTGTTACACATGGTCGGGCAACACAGGGATGGTTAATGCTGGTTGTGGATGACGCTAGAGTTGTCGTCCGATGATCTCCCATATCTTCTCAATTGAAGACAGAGCTGATGATCGAGCAGGCCAAGGCAGCATGTCGACACTCTGTAGAACATATCGGATTACAACAGTGGTACGTGGGTGAGCGTTATCCTGTTGGGAAACATCCCCTGGAATGCTGTTCATGAATGGCACCACAACAGATTGAATCACCTGATTGACGTACAAATTTGCAGTCAGGTGCGCGGGTTTGGGTTCGATGGTATGCAGGCCACAGGGCGTCTGGCTCAGGGCTGTCCCTGAAGTAATCGATTTGTAGAAGCTCGTTGAGTCACTGAGGTGTTAGTTGCTGCTCAAGTTGTTGCTGCAGATGCAGTAAAATGGGCGAAAGCCA
This sequence comes from Schistocerca serialis cubense, assembly GCF_023864345.2. Taxonomy (NCBI): domain Eukaryota; kingdom Metazoa; phylum Arthropoda; class Insecta; order Orthoptera; family Acrididae; genus Schistocerca; species Schistocerca serialis. The sequence continues at coordinate 465,042,082 of NC_064646.1, read as the reverse complement.
TATGTCGAACACAACGGTCTTCCCTCTCGGTAGTGCCAAATACGAAAGTGCAACATGGACTATGAGAAAATCGGAACAGAAGAGAATCGAAGCATTTGAGATTTGGTGCTACAGAGGAATGTTGAAAATTTGGTGGACTGATAAGGTAAGGAATAAATAAAGAGGTTCTGCACAGAAGTGGAGAGGAAAGGAACATGTGGAAAACACTGACAAGGAGAAGGGACAGGATGACGGGACATCTGTTAAGACATGAGGGAATGACTTCCATGGTACTAGAGGGAGCTGTAGAGGGCAAAAACTGTAGAGGAAGGCAGAGATTGGAATATATCCAGCAAATCATTGAGAACGTTAGGTTTCAAGTGCAACTCTCAGATGAAGAGTTTGACACAGGAGAGTAATTCGTGGCGGGCCGCATCAAACCAGTCAGAAGACGGATGACTGAAAAAAAAATCCTGCCAAATCTTTCTGCAGTATCGCAGAAGGAACATCCAGCTTCTCGTAGCACACTTACACAGCCTAGTTCAAACCCAATGAGACGTTGATAGCGGCATTCTTCACTGACACCACCTCCAGTCTCACATTAAACTAGCGCTAGCTCCCGCTACAGCGTGTATTTAAGGAAAATCTGATTTCCATGCTGATAGTGGCGCTACTAACGCCACTCTTATACGACTGGAGCGAATCTGGAACAGACACGGCCTTTCAGATGTAGAAAAACGCCTGCCAACTTTCGTTTATGTTGCACAACTCTTTCTTAGAGTGGCGATCTTTTCCCGTCAGTGTATATCGCGCTCTACGAGAAATATTGTGATATCTTGGGGAATATTGAAAATATCCTTGCCGATCGCCGACGTACTTTGTTGAAGTCTCCCATTCCATTTGTGTTGGCTGTTGTGTTTATCTACTAAAATGAGTTCAAAACAAGGAGAAAGATTGTTTACATTAGAATGCAGCGAAATGTAAACATCACTACCGAAACGGCATTAAGGAATGTTAGGGCGGCTTGATATAAGAAACGGAAAATTTAGAGCTATTCTCGTGCGTTGTTGATCAGCAAGTTCAGGGAGCAGTAGCCTACAAGTGCGAGGCGTGATCTTTTTTTTTTTTTTCAATCATTCTTTAAGAAGAAGATAGGGGCAATCTTTTCAGTAACGTATTATTTATTTCGCACAGCATCAAATTTCATAATATGTTGTCGTGAGTGAATATTTTACTTTCATCCACCTTTCTTGTGCTAGAAAGTGTGTGTGTGTGTGTGTGCTAGAAAGAGAGCAGAGAAATTTCCAAAGTGCAAGCGTCTTCATCGTCCAAATTTTCGGACCTGAATGAATGTTTATTAAAGAGTCTACCAAGAACTTAAATAGCAGTGCACAGCTATACTTTATGGTTATATTGACCGTTTAGGGAAGGGTTCGCACCGAAATTCGTGCAGGTCTTACTCTTACTACGTAATTTTCAGGGCCACTTACTAAATAATTTTCAGGGCCAGAATATTGTCAGCAACTCTAATTAAATGTAGTTATTTATTATTGTGGCTAGGCTAACATTCTTTGTTTTTTATAGTGGTATCTGACTACTGAATCTCGTAGGAGACAATTAAAATACTGTTGTTAACCCTTTTACTTTTCTGGTTATGAACGTCTATTCTAATTTTCACAACAAACTAATGTTGTAAACCCAACATTTTGGTGGCATCGACATGATGAACGCCGCAAGTAACATAATGGGGCATTAATATTTCGTAGTAGCTTCTTCGTGTAAAATTCGCGTCTGGTAATTGTGTCATGCTAATTACGTCTAAAATCACAAAAATCGAGTCGTCAACAGAAAACATTTTAGACAGCGCCGTTGCCGTAAAGACAGCACCGTTTTGGCGTGACAGTCCTGCTTTGTAGTTCACCCAAACCGAAAGTCAGTTTGTTCCAACTCACAACGCTGCTGACAACTTAACGCACAGACGCCTGTCGCGGGCACAGTGCGCGTTGCTCTCGTCACCTCGAAGGCCAAACCTCGAGAAAAACTTTGCGTACCGAACAGCTTGGAGACTGACCATCATCACAACACCGCCGGTACTTTAAAAGCTTGCGTGCAACGCAGTAAACACTGAAAATCTAAAGAATATTGCGTGTCGCATTTGCTCGCCGACATCCAAAAAATCTTAACCACATGTGCTGGTATTCCACAGTAGTGTAAATCAGTGCAAAGGCGGGTTTCCTACGAAAGTAATATACAATACCTGAAGCATACGTGTATCGAATTTATTGTTAAAGTAGAAGATACTTACAGCACATAAACAATCATAACGGAATTACATAGTTTCTTTCATAACACGAGTAACAGAATAAGGCGTTTGCATTTCCTGAATGGAAATTTGGTACAAAGGACACTCCCTGTCTTCTTGTGTAACTGCATTCTAACCACTTCGTTGAATCTACATTCTTCCTAATTGCCCCAAAAAGTTCTGATCGGCATTGCTTTTTTTAAGTTTTGTAGTTCTTGTAATGAAATTGTCACCGACTCTTCTCGTACCGCTGTTTTCAGTTCACATACGGCCTCAGATTGCCTTCCATTGTCATAAACACGCCTTCCATGTATTCCCCAAAGATTTTCCACAGGTTTTAAATCCAGGCTAAGTACAGGCCAGAGTAAGACATCCATATCTTTATCCTCAAACCACATTTCTGTCGTAGCAGAATCACGCACAGATGTATTATCTTACTGAGATATTAGGGTTTCGTCTCCCGCGTCCTCATACATTCTAATCCACTCTGTCTTTAACATCTTGAGTGTATGTATTTGAGCTCATTTTAGTGTTCAACCAAGCAATGCATGATTTATCCCTAGTGCAGAAGTCTGCCCAAATCACAACACTTCGATCACCAAGATTGCTGGTCGTTCTTACCTGCTGCGAATTAAATCTGGTGATGCTGCGGAAATTAGATTAGGAAATGAGACACTTAAAGTATTAAAGGATTTTTGTTATTTGGGGAGCAAAATAACTGATGATGGGTGAAGTAGAGAGGATATAAAATGTAGACTGGCAATGGCAAGGAAAGCTTTTCTGAAGAAGAGAAATTTGTTTACAACGAGTATAGATTTAAGTGTCAGGAAGTCGTTTCTGAAAGTATTTGTAAGGGGTGTAGCCAAGTACGGAAGTGAAATGCGGACGATAAATAGTTTAGACAGGAAGAGAATAGAAGCTTTCGAAATGTGGTGCTACAGAAGAATGCTGAAGATTAGATGGAGAGATCACATAACTAATGAGGAGGTATTGAATAGAATTGGAGAGAAGAGAAATATCCGGCACAACTTGGCTAGAAGAAGGGATCGGCTGGTAGGGCATATTCTGAGGCATCAAGGGATCACCAATTTAAAATCGTAGAGGGAGACCAAGAGATGAATACACTAAGCAGATTCAGAAGGATGTAGGTTGCAGTAGGTACTGGGAGATTAAGAGGCTTGGACAGGATAGAGTAGCATGGAGAGCTCCATCTAACCGGTCTCTGGAGTGAAGACCACAACAACAACAGTATTATTCAAGGATTTCTAATAGCCCTTGTGTTTTTGCCTACCTGATCCTCTGCTGCCTTCACCATTTCATCTCCCAGACGTACCTATTCTTCTTCTACTGTGTTCCTTTCCCTTGTACATGTCAATCGTACCCTAATGCTCCCTCTGAAACTCTCTACGACCTCTGGTTCTTTCACTTTATCCAAGTCCCATCCCCTTAAAGTTTCTACGTTCTTGCAGTTTCTTCAGTTTTAATCCTTTAAACTGTGATCATCTGCCCATGGAAATATCTTACAAATTAAAATGTGGTTCCGAAATCTCTGTCTTACCATTATATAATCAGTCTGAAACCTTCCAGTGTCTCCAGGTCTCTTCCACGTGTACAACCTTCTCTCATGATTCTTACACCAATTTTTTGTTATGATTAAATTATGCTCTCTGCAAAATTCTTGGTGGCTTCCTTTTTCATTCCTTCCCCCGAGTCCATATTCACCTACGAGTTTTCCTTATCTTTCTTTTCCTATTGTCGAATTCGAGTCCCCCATGACCATTAAATTTTCGTCTCCCTTAACTATCAGAATAATTTCTTTTATTTCATCACACATTTCTTCAATCTCTTCGTCATCTGTGGAGCTGTTTGGCGTATAAACTTACGCTGCTGTGGCAGGTGAGGGCTTTGTGTCTATCTTGGCTACAATAATGTGGCCACTATGGTGTTCGTAGAAGTTTTTCCCTGTTCCTGTTTGTTTTATTCATTATTAAACCTACTGATGCATTACCCCTGTTTCATTTCGTATTATAATCCTATATTCACCTGACCGGAAGTCCTGTTCCTCCTGCCACCGAACTTCACTAATTCCCAGTATATCTAACATTAATCTATCCATTTCCCTTTTTAAGTTTTCTAATCTATCTGCCCGATTAAGGGATCTGTCATTCCACGCTCCGATTCGTAGAACGCCAGTTTTCTTTCACCTGATAACGACGTCCTCCTGAGTAGTCCCAGCCCGGAGATCCGAATGGGGGACTATTTTACCTCCGGAATATTTTACCCAAGAGGACGCCATCATCATTTAACCACACAGTAAAGTTGCATGCCATCGGGAAAAATGTCGGGTGTAGTTTTCCCTTGCTTTCAGCCGTTCGCAGTACCAGCACCGCGATGCTGTTTTGGTTTATGTTACAAGGCCAATTCAATCAGTCATCCAGAGTGTTGCCCCTGCAACTACTGAAAAGGCTGCTGCCCCTCTTCAGGAACCACACGTTTGTCTGGCCAACAACGGCTACCACTCCGTTGTGGTCGCACCTACGGTACGGCTATCTGTATCGCTGAGGAACGGAAGCCTCCCACCAACTGCAAGGTCTGTGGTTCATGGGGGGCGGGGTCAAATCAGTAGAATCACAGAATCACCTACAGCGGGATTCACAAACGCTGTCCTCGATGCTCTTGTCAAAGCGAGTAGTGTGTGACAGGAATATACTTAAGTCTTTCTAAGGATTTTAATACTGTCGACCGTAAGAATCTACCAAATTTGCAGTAGTAATAAGGAATAAGAGGTGTAGCTGACGACTGGGTCTGATCATATCTAGCAGGTAGGGTAGGAAGCACAGAGATAAAATGGAAATCAGGCAAACCTTTTAGTGTAGAATCACGATCAAAATCAAATAAATTAATAAAAGAGTTCCTCGGAATAGAGTATTAAGGCCAATATTGTTTCTCACGCACACCTTAGTTATAGGGAAGTCATAGGAACAAATTTTCTTTGCTGATAACAGCAATTTTATAATCGCTGAAAAAACAAGAGAAAATCTTGCAGAGAAAGGGAAATAAAATCTCAGGGAAGTTCACAAATGGTCAATACGCAATAAAACTACACTGAACGTAAAGAAAGCACATGCCTTAAATAACAGTTTGAAGAGGCAAAATGACACTTTTAAATGAAGTGGAGATGATAGCTCTGTAGACTACATTATAAACACAAAAATCCTACGAATGACTGTTGATTCATAAATAAAGTGAATAAACTAAGATACTTGCAAAAAGAATGTCCTCAGCGTGTTGTACCCTTGAAGTCCTGTCGTCGTTGCGTAACTGTCAATGTCTTTTAGTTACATAATGTCCATATGTACATTTAATTCTTAGATATAGAATTATTTCTGGAGAGCAAATACACAAAATATCAGCACAGTTTTCAGACTATAGAAAAGAGCCTTAAGAACAATAATCAAAAATAGTAGACAGACTTATCGTATAGATTTGTTATGTCTAAAATTTTTATATCTAGCTATGTTAAAGACAAACCTGCATTGTAACTCTACCGACAGATTTTTCTTCATTATCCGCTCCGAAAACTGGATGGTAACCTAGATTTCCAAAAATGGGAACGCCACTTCCATAATGAAAATCGCCAGAACCAGGCAGTTGCATCTGGTTTAGGCTGCTACTGTATCCCTCCTGAGTATTTCCAACATCATAGCCAACCAAACCACTTGCTGGAACGTGGAGTGTCTCAGGGCTCGCGCCTCCTTGTGAGCTCATGGCGTGGGCATCTAAAGGTTTTACATGGAAACCACTTTGCAGAGGTGACACTTCAGGGCTGGGTGCAATATTATCGTGCTTCCCGTTTCCCAATGCAGTGTGGGAACTCAGTGCTAATCTCTTATGTAATCCTCTGATGGGCACAAAATGAGCACCAGATCTGAGGTACTGTCCGTGAAGGAAGGGGGGCAGGCTGGGCGCGCTGTGAAAGCCGGCAGCTGGGGTGTGGTACACGGCTTGTCTGTAGCGCCTCGCGTACTGCTGGCGGTAGGCCTGCCCGCCGCACAGCTGCATTCCCACGAGCAGCAGTACCAACTTCTCTGCTGACGTCACCTGAAAATAACAATAAACTGAAACTGACTGCATAATTTTTGCTTATGATTTAGCAAACTCAGAAGAGAACTTGCAAGTTCTCTTCAAAATTGAGGTATTACAGATGGTACACACCCGAACATTAAGTAATTTGGAGAAGAGCAATTTGAAAAATTATGGGTCCATAATATGAAAAAGGGATTTGAAAATTGAGAAGCAGCGAGGAAATGTATGTAAAAATTTTCGAGATTAATAAAAAAAAAATAAAAAAAAAACAGACAAAAGTTAATATACGCTACTGGCCATTAAAATTGCTACACCAAGAACAAATACAGATGATAAACGGGTATTCATTGGACAAATATATTATACTAGAACTGACATGTGATTACATTTTCAGTCAATTTGGGTGCATAGATCCTGAGAAATCAGTACCCAGAACAAACACCTCTGGCCGTAATAACGATCTTCATACACCTGGGCATTGAGTCAAACAGAGCTTGGATGGCGATTACAGGTACAGCTGGCCATGCAGCTTCAACACGATACCACAGTTCGTCAAGAGTAGTGACTGGCGTATTGTGACGAGCCAGTTGCTCGGCCACCATTGACCAGACGTTTTCAATTGGTGAGAGATCTGGAGAATGTATACAGAAAGGCCCGTACAGGACCTGCAACATGCGTTCGTGCATTATCCTGCTGAAATGTAGAGTTTCGCAGGCATCGAATGAAGGGCAGAGCCACGGCTGGTGACACAACTGAAATGTTACGTCCAAAGTGCCGTCAATGCGAACAAGAGGTGACCGAGACGTGTAGCCAATGGCACCCCATACCATCATGCCGGGTGATACGCCAGTATGGCGATGACGAATACACGCTTCCAGTGTGCGTTCACCGCGATGTCGCCAAACACGGATGCGACCATCATGACGCTATAAACAGAACCTGGATTCATGCGAATAAATGACGTTTTGCCATTCGTGCACCCAGGTTCGTCGTTGAGTACACCATCGCAGGCGCTCCTGTCTGGGATGCAGCGTCAAGGGTAACCGCAGCCATGGTCTCCGATCTGATAGTCCATGCTGCTACAAATGTCGTCGAACTGTTCGTGCAGATGGTTGTTGTCTTGCAAACGTCCCCATCTGTTGATTCAGGGACCGAGACTTGGCTGCACGATCCGTTACAGCCATGCAGATAAGATGCCTGTCGTCTCGACTGCTAATTATACTAGGCCGTTGGGATCCAGCACGGCGTTCCGTATTACCCTCCTGAACCCACCGATTCCATATTCTGCTAACAGTCATTGGATGTCGAACAACGCGAGCAGCTGTGTCGCGATACGATAAACTTCAATCGCGATAGGCTACAATCCGACCTTTATGAAAGTCAGAAACGTGATGATACGCATTTCTCCTCCTTACACGAGGCATCACAACAACGTTTCACCAGACAACGCCGGTCAACTGCTATTTGTGTATGAGAAATCGGTTGGAAACTTTCCTCATGTCAACACGTTGTAGGTGTCGCCACCGGCGCCAACCTTGTGTAAATGCTCTGAAAAGCTAATCATTTGCATATCACAGCATCTTCTTCCTGTCGGTTAAATTTCGCGTCTATAGCACGTCATCGTCGTGGTGTAGGAATTTTAATGGCCAGTAGTGTAGTTGTTTCAATGCTTCATATTTCTACGTAGATTCCCCCTACTTGAACTCAAAGCACAGAACTTTCATGTAATTAACCAAAATCTTCAGAAAAATCACACTCTGGGATGTTGCTCAACTCGGGTGTCACACTGTCTTGAATAACGGTTATATCGTCAAAGCGTCGATCCTTCATGTAAATTTCTGCACTTTGTGGTTTGGTGGTAGGTTCATACTGATAGCATTGAGTCTAATCACCCATCACCTTATTTTTTTCACGAAGTAGTTGTCCACGTCTTGCATTTCAGTCAAGCCGTAAGACGTCCACGTGTCGTCGTTTTTGGACCACAACTCCAGGTGTTGGGACAACATTTACACCCACTTTCCTCTTCCCCGAATCATTCGGGAAAATGTCTTGATCACCTGATTTACCACATCATTTACTGATGTACCACAACAACGGTGACACACTAAGGCCCGCGTCCACTACTTAACACTGCCTGCTCACAACTGTCTGGTCGAATGCACAACTCTTATTTACAGTTGTTACTCATGCTGCACTGACGTCAATTATACGACAGTAATAAAATCATTCTCGACTCCTTTTGCACAGACGGTGTGTAACGGCTTTAGTCACTTAGAAAGAATGGATGATGACAGCCTGACAAAAAAATTTCAACTTCTCTTACACAAATCCAAAAATCCAAATTTCATGGTTCACACAAGTTAGGAAAGGTCTACATGAGTAGAGTATAACGGACAAAGGCGCAAAATACAGACATGAATTCAGGAAAAATGAATAAAAAGTCAAGGGTTTTCAGAAGAAAACACAAAAGAAGAGACAAGGACATGGACAGAAGAAAGAAAAGAACAACAGAGAGCAAGAATGAAGAAGTATTAAGAAGCCAAAAAATGGAAAATAATATGATGTCATAAATCAGCTGTTTGATATGGCCATGGGTTGGCCAATTTCGAGTAATAATAATAATAAAATAATACTTTGCTCAACGTCAAATTCTCTTTCGTGCACCAAAAAAAGCAAACATTACTGAATTGAGATACAGTGCCAAGTAGTTTTTCTGAATATTTATTTATTGACAAATTTACCGTGATGAAGTTAGAGGCGCCTCTTGCAGGCTTGTTCATCTTTATATGAATTGTCTTACACTGAATAAGCCGACATACAGGATAGAAAATATAATTTCAGTAACGTATGTAATAGAAATAAGTTGCCCCTAGTCTTCTTCTCGGCAATGCAGCTCATGTGTGCATCTACCTACTCAATTAGTTAGATACAGACTGTAGCCTGCGATAGACATTAGAGCGGAGATAGTCTAGGGAGATGCAGAAGAATATGGGGAATTACTGAAATACATGTAATGAATCTAGAAGGAGGAGCGAGCGATGAAATTAGATGCTGTAGAAACAAAAGGAAACAAATAGCGCTGGAAGAAGAAATCAGCACTTTCTTCTCTGCTGGACAAAGACGTGACCACTTGTTACTTTCTCGAAGATAAATCGCTTGGATGACAATAGGAAGCAGTACTAAATTTTCTTTGAATGCAGCAAGATCCTGGATTTAGTGAAGACAGCAGAGTAGCATGTTTGAAGATGGAGGATGCTTGTTTGGGGATGCAGGATGAGCAATGTTTTGTAGGTGAGCACATCCAGGACGCTAGTTAAGAGAAGAGTTTCGGTTGTCATTAGACCAGAGGTAATTGATACGCGAGCTGAAATACTGTCAAGGGACACTGTTGACCTCGAACGCTCGAAACCGCATGAAACCATGCTTAGATTAACTCTCGAGCATAAAAACAACAGAGGTCGGCGTCATTTCCATGCAAAATTGGCACTTGTGTGCTGGCACCATCACGCGGTCGCGTCTTGTAACTGCTCTAATAAGTGCGTGATTGGTATAGCTGCAGTATGAATGTGTCTCGTGGAGTACTGAGACGCGGGTTACTGTTTAAACTGTGTTCAGGTGATAGCATGAAGAAAATTAATCCAGCGAATGTGGTCGGAATGTTAGGAACAAAGTTGCGACGTGCTGAATATGCAAATGAAATCGGGGTCGAAGGTAGATCACGAATGTGTTATACAGAGTGAGTCACTAACTATTGCCACCTAGAGTAACTCCGAAAGTATGATAGTAGCTGAAAAGTTTGTGGGACAAATGTAGAATGGGACAAAAGGGGCAATAACATGAAGTTGGCTTTTTGTTGGTTCAGAGATATGAAGGTCAACTCTGTTTTTTTAAATGGGATGCTATAGTTTGGTACTTATTTTCTGATAGTGGCTATCGTGTCGAATCCAATGATGTGTAACAGTAAGGTTTTGAAGGTCAATGAAGGTCACAAAGGTGGCACGAACGTCCATTTACAGAAAGTGTTCGAAGTGATGACCATTGGTATCAGTGCAGTACTGCAATCTTCTTATCATGAACTGAGTGGAATTCCTTATCACATCGACACTTACCGAACCACATGCTCTGACAATTCTCTCTTGTATATCGTGCAAATAGTAAATATTCGCCGAATACAGCGTATCCATCAAACATCCCATTAACGTGTAAACACCATTCGACGGTTTCGCAATACAGCACTAATAGGAACGGTAAGACTAGTATCGTCGAATCAAGCGAATGTGAATGATGTCTTCCTTCGAAGAACAAGTGGAAATGCTTCTCACTTACGTAGAATGCCAACGAAATTCAGTGGAAGCTACAGACTTATACGCTGAAAGATATCCTCAACGTACTCACCCTACACCTCGTACATTTAAATATGTGTATGATAAATTGAGAACAACTGGATCTTTAACGCATCGGAAACATATCTGGCAAAGGAAAGTTATTACGAGGAAACTTAAATTGGTACTCTTGCCACTGTGGTTCGAGATCTTGGGGTTAGTTCTCGTCAAATCGCAAGGGAATCTGGCATGAGCCAGAGTAGTATTGTTCGTGTTCTGCATTGCCATAAATATCATCATTACCATATCAGTCTCCATCAAGAGTTAACTAGTACGGATTGTATTCGTCGCATCGAATTCTGCCGATTGGCTCAATTTCAGATTCAGAGGGATGACACATTTATTAATTTGGTTTTATTTACTGACGGGGCTACATTCACAAATCCATGGAAATATTAATTTGCATAACATGCATTGTTGGGCAACTGAAAGTCCATGTTGGCTGCGGCAAGTTGCACACCAAAAACAGTGGTCGATGAATGTATGGTGTGGGATTCTGGAGGATAGCATTACAGGCCTCTATTTCATCGAAGGATATCTTAATGTTAGGAAGTACACCACATTCGTGCAAGAAACGTTAGGTCTGTTATTGGAAGAAATACCTTTAGGAACAACGAACAGAATGTGGTATCAACAAGATGGCTGTCCGGCAAATTTTTCGCTGATGGCTAGAAATGAGTTTCAGAGACAATTCCCAAATCGCTGGATTGGGCGCAGAGAAGATGCGTCGTGGCCGGCTACTTCGCCAGACTTGACGCCTCTGGATTTTTTCTTGTGGGGATTCGTAAAGGACATTGTTTACAAAGACGTTCCAACTACACCTGAAGATATGCGAAAGAGAACTGCCAGAGCATATGCTTCGGTAAGTGCCGATGTTATAAGGAATACCACTCAATCCGGTGGCACTGATATCAATGGTCATCACTTCGAACACCTTCTGTAAATGAACGTTCGTGCCACCGTTGTGACCTTCGTTGACCTTCGAAGACCTTACATAATTGGATTCGTCTCAATAGCCGCTATCAGAAAAAAAGTTCCAAACTATAGCATCCCATTTAAAAAAGCAAAGTTGACCTTCATATCTCTGAAGCGACCCCACCTAGCAACAAAAAACCAACTTCATATTGTGGTTCCCGTTGTCCCATACAACTTTGTCCCACAAACTTTTCAGTTACTATCATACTTTTGGAATTATTCTTGGTGGCAATAGTTAGTGACTAACCCTGTATAACAAAATAATTCAGATATGGATAGGTCTACTGATCTGATTCTGAGGGACAAGAAGACACTGAACTTGAAGGTGGCCTATCAAGCAGTACACGACGTTCATTTCCAGAGACACAGAAAGACTTAGTCAATAAGTACGAACTGTCTCCACCCAAATAGTCGAGACCCAGTGTATTAGAAGTGGCTGATGATAGATTACAAGAGAACATTTGTGAAGACTGTCACAATCGTGGCTTCTAATCCATACAGAAAACTAATGAGACGCTGTAAGTGCATTAAAAGTAAAACAAATTGCAGATTAATTCTAAATTATGTGTCTACCAAAAGGCGGGGAGGAGTTCGTTTCAGAGGAAACAGACTGTCGCAATTAAACTGTAAAAGAGCATGTAATACCTTAGTTTGATAGAGCAAGGTCGAGTGCATCCACAGTTCACTATTGGCATCTGCAAGTGTGGGCACTAGAAGCATCTTAAATTGTTGGCTTCGACAGTTCCAAAGCTTCGATTTCTGTTATCGGCAATCTTAAGGCTGAATATAGTATTTGATCCAAACATGTTACACTGGTCCGCAAAAATAAAGCAACAAACCGCTATTTCCCTGTCCCTTGTCTAATTCACGATGTAATGACACAAACTGTCACCAGATGTCTGTAAGTTAGTGCTCTGCACGGAAGGTGGAATTTCGATCAACGGGAAACCACCCAACTATGTCATCAGGGCGCCAATCAAAGGGGCTAGTGTTTGCCAGGTAGTTCCACACTCACAATCGCTGTGTATACATTCATAGACGGTGCAGTATGGCACAGAAAAGACGCCTGCCAGGCTCTCTGCGGTGGAGGACTATAAGAAGAATGGAAACAGGACAGCCACGATCTGATATGGTCTGATGGCTTAATGTGAATCCTTCTGTTATTTCCCGGACGTGGTGACAGTTTATAGACACCCCAACTGTATCCCGAAGACCAGGGCAGGTCCGGCCAAGTGTGACATCAGAAAGAGAGGACAGTTATTTGGCTCCAAGGGCACGATGGCAGCTCTGCACAGAAACTGGCATCGGGCGTAGCAGCATCCACTGGACGTGTTGTATCGAGGCAAACGGTGTAGGGGAGGCTTCGACAGAGTGGCCTTTATTGTCGGAGACCTGGTGCATGTGTGCCTCTGACGTGTCTTCACAAAAGGGAATGTCTAGAGTGCAGTCGTCAGCATGCCACCTGGACGATCGAAGAGTGGGCCAATGTTCTTTCCACACGTGAGTTCCCATTTGGTCTGGAGAGTGTTTCTCGACGGATTCGCTTCTGAAGGGAATGTGGAACGTAATTTCGAGACGTGAACACTGTGGAAAGAGACCGATATCCAGGCAGATCACAAATGGTGTGGGTAGGTATTATGTTGACCACTCGAACACCTCTTCATGAAAGTCTGCGGGTGAAAAGGAAAGGTTTAACTGTTGTCAGGTATCGTGGCAAGGTCTTGGGACCTTATGTACTGTTGTTGCGAGGTGCCGCGCGCCCAGGCTTCGTATTGATGGACGATAGTGCTCGACTTCATAGAGAAAGAGTGGTTCATGTTTTCTTGGAAACGGGAGAGACTGCACGCATGGCGTGGCCTGCTCGCTCTCCCGATTTGAATCCCATAGAGCATGTCTGGGATGCACTAGGGAGACGGGTTGCATCACGTCAGCATACAGCAACCACTCTCCAAGACTTTCGAGAAGCTCTGCAGGAAGAGTGGACGCTGATGACGTCATTCACAGCATATGCCGTCGTTCTCAGACCTGTATTGCTGCCAGGGGTGGTCGCACCCCATACTGAGCACATTAACCAATTGCTGCAATGTGTGTGCAAATCTGTTAAGTTGGAAAAAACGAATAACATTTTCGTCTTAATGTTATGTACGTTGCAGTTCTTTACATTATGTATTCTTTATATTGTTTCTACTTTTCTATCAGCTGTTTATACTGTTTTGTGGAAAAATAAAAGCAACCTTGTTGCTTTAATTTTGGACACCAGCGTACTGCATTTGTCACGCGCAAGGACACAGAAGATGATAATAGTATACATCAGAAGGCTCTACAGTTTGTGGAGGAGCTGAACATCTTTATGACAGAGCAGGGTGCGGAGGAAGGAAATATTTGGAAATGTGACCAGAATCAATTCTAGTATGAAATTTCTTCATCATCAACACTGTCTCACAGAGGGGAGAAAACTACAGCTAGTGTATTGCAGTCTGTGCGTAGCTTTACCCTTAGCTACACAATTGAAGTGGTTTTATCAACGACAGGAAGACTAGGAAACAAGTTAAACATCTGTTTTTAAGAGACCAAAGGCACGTTAGGCTCAAATATTTCAAAGAAACTCGAAATAAGCTCCCCATGAAACATTCATGCGAAGGCAAGCAAAAGTGGAAAATGACTAAAGAGCACATGAAACGTTTTATAATTCCAGTCCTTGGCGAACATACAACAAGTCAAAAGAGCCCGTTGCTGTGTGACTGCTGGTCGGGTCATACAGATCGCACCCTTCGAGCAAGTTTTCCAAACAAAGATGTTATGCTGAAGACATTACCACCGAAAAGAACAAAATATTGTCAACACCTTGATGTATACTTGTTTCGGCATTATAAGCTCTTTATCAGAAGGATCGCTGATTTTGTAGGACTACAATGTGCCAAAGCACAAGTAAAGGATACCGAGCGAGGTGGCGCAGTGGTTAGCTCACTGCACTCGCATTCGGGAGGACGACGATTCAATCCCGCGTCCGGCCATCCTGATTTAGGTTTTCCGTGATTTCCCTACATCGCTCCAGGCAAATGCCGGGATGGTTCGTCTGAAAGGGCACGGCCGACTTCCTTCCCCGTCCTTACCTAATCCGATGAGACCGATGACCTTGCTGTTTGCCGGCCGCGGTGGCCATGCGGTTCTAGGCGCTGTAGTCCGGAACCGCGCGACTGCTGCGGTCGCAGGTTCGAATCCTGCCTCGGGCATGGATGTGTGTGATGTCCTTAGGTTAGTTAGGTTTAAGTAGTTCTAAGTTCTAGGCGACTGATGACCTCAGATGTTAAGTCCCATAGCGCTCAGAGCCATTTGAACCATTTGAACCTCGCTGTTTGGTCTCTTCCCCCAAACAACCCAACCCAACAAGTGAAGGTACATTAACGTTATTTCATCATCAACGTTCACTCTGTGATTTATAACTAATTCTGTGCACCGAAGTAATACTGTGTTACAAATAATATTGGCTAAAGGCAGGTTATGACGTTGGCATATCAATACCATCATTTTAAAACTTAATTAGTGTGGGTTTTGATACTGGACTGCTTGAATGCGAAAGTTGTGTTAAATGTAAAAGCGTGGTTTAGTGGCGTGAGCGCAATGTTCTCTTCCACTATGTTTTAACCACATCAACAAAATCCCGCATCTTCACTACAAGGAGTAATATAAGCACTATTAGGTGTTTGCGATATGTGTGGTTTGCGCAGTTATAATTATCTTACGCAGGGTGTTTTGGCACACTCTCGCATACAGCACAACAGAAGTTTGGAATACAATAGAGTTTAATACAATGATTTCTTAAAGTACACCCACGCAGGTTTGTACAATGTCTTACTAACGAAATAAACAAAGTCCCTGGTTAGTCACCATTACAAGCAGGCTTTTTCCTGAAAGGGTACATCTTGAAAACAAAAACAGGGAAAATCTTTATCTCATGATGATGATTACCGGGCTTTACTAGTGAGTATGTCCTTCCCGACCACGGATGAATTCTTCCACTCGGCGAGGCATGCCCTTGATGAGACAATCAAGTACCCCTCCTCAATGGCAGCTTCAGTGAGGACCTGAAGATTGTCAGGTGGATTCGGATGCTGCGCGAGGCCGCTTTTAACGGGTCCCATGCATACTCAATTGCATTCATGTCTGGAGACTTTGCTGGCCAATGCATTCGGTTGATGTTGCATCTTTGAAGATACTGAGACACTGCTAGAGTACGGTGCGGTCTTGCACTGTCATCGACTGGGATAATATTGTCACTGACTTCACGTCTATAGGGCTTTTCAGTCATTTGTAGGACCTCTTGTAGGTATCAGGGACCACTCAAATTGCCTTAAATGGGTATTAAAGGGGTCCACCGTGCCATCCTTACTGCCGCCCAGAACATTACACTACCACCTGCAAACAGATGGACTTCCTGAATGTATCGGCGTTCCTGGTGTCGTCTAGCGCTTCTCCAAACTCTAACACGTCTAGTGTCCAGTCGCAAACCAGTTCTGGTCTCGTGAGCAAAGATGACATAACTCCATTCTGCAGTGAGCCAGTGTTGATGTTCAAATGCCCAGATCCTTCCATTCAGTCGGTTCCGTTGGTTCAGTGCAAAACTTCTCATTGGTCTTCTGGAATGAAGACCACCCTGATGCAATCTTCTACGCACTGTTTGGTCTGCAGTACGAATCCCTGTTGCTCGGGGGAAGTCTTTCCATCACTTCTGCCAGCTGATGTTGGGCGCCTGCGAGCCGACAGTTGGAAGAAACGATCCTGTATTGGTGTTGTCATACTAGGCAGGCCACTGCGAGGTTTATCGTTCACATTTCCCGTCTCTCTGTACATTCTCCACACCTTAGACTCACCACTTAGAGTGACATATAACCGATCGGCAATATCTTGCACTGTGTGATCTTCTGAAAGAAAAGGCACTATCCTGATCGTCTCAAAGTGTTGTATGTCTCTACGTGGAATGTCACTGCTGTGCTGAACACAAACTAAACGAGGCTGTTGTTGAAACTGGACTGCTCGCGGTGTGCCGCTGCGGCAGCGGTTATGTTTACATCACTGAGAATCAGCCACAAAGCATGCCAGTAGTAAACGTCGTCCATCATATGGGCTCTAAATGGATATTGCACGAATTGCCAAGGTCAATGAGACCTCTAGCATCGTAGACTACATTTTACGATAGGATTCCATACTTTTGTTGAGCAGTTTGGTTTCTATATCTTGGTAATTTGCTTCTCTCTATTAAAATTCAAAGTTTCTCATGGAAATGACTCAGAGCACTTTTTTTCTATGATCGAGTGTTACTCTAAGCATGGTTTCGTGCGGATCCGAGCGTTCGAGGTCAAAGGTGTCCCTTGTCAGGGACGTGTACACAGATAATCAGTGAAATAAAGAACATATTTCATACAATCATAGAGGCACTTTTTATTTTTGAGAGAAGCGATCTTTTTGTTCAGTCGTTGCATAATAAATTATTAAAGACTTCTAAAATTATAAAAAAACGGTTAAGCCCCCTTGGGATCGCTGTTTCATTTTTGGAACATATTGTTTCATAGTTTCTAGTGAAGTATGTAGTTTGAACAAAAGTAAGTTTTTTGTATCGTGCTGCTGCAGTGGTGTCACTGAGTCGGAGAGTACTGCAGACATTCCATAATTGGATTCCATGTGAGTGTTGTTGTTGAAAGTTATTCCAGAGCAAGAAGTTGTCCTCAAGCACGTGACTAAAGAACGTCTCTCTTCTGTCTAACTTTCAAAGCATGTGAGGTTTGGTAAATATTATGAGTAAATCTTCGTATGTAAAGTGACTTAATCTTACTCCCTTCGTTTTTGTTCCCACATTTTTACAATAAGAAATGGCGTTTCATTTTTGCGACAGCGGTGGAGAGGAGTACGTTATTATTTTCGTTTGTTTTAGGTACACTTCAGTTAGATTACTGAACGTAGTAGCAGAGAGGAGATTATTCACCTGCTCAAATCAGATGTCTTTGTAACCACACCACAACACGGAGAAATTTCTGATGACGTCAGTTGCGGTGAAGAAGAGGAAAACATTGACCGTCTCTCTGGGAAACAATTTTCAACATAGGCAGAAAGTAAAATCAATTGGGAGAAAGTAAAAACACCTGTTGTAGGAAATTTCCTTGGTCAGACTGAAGGTGGTGCAGCTGATGAAGAACCATTCGTACAAAATAATGATTTGTAAGGAACTGGGTCATGGCTCTTTAACAGGCAACACAGAACAAAAGAAAAAAAATAGAATTCGTATTTACAGAGGAAATGGTTCTGCACTAACCAAGCTATTGACGAAAGAAAGGAATGGACTCTGAATCAGAGAAGGCTTTAATTTCTATTGAGTTATTTGGGGTCTTTTTTGATGAAGAACTTTTAACGATGATTCTTATTTATACCAACCAATATGCTATGAAAACTAAAATATGAGGCTAAATGTTACTGTCAATGAACTTCTTGCAATTTTACTTTTGCACGGCTATTGTCAGCTCGCTATTTGGAAAAGAGTGACGTCTGTCAGAAGAAAGCTATTCCTAATTGTATGAGCGAAAACAGTTTTGTACAAATTGTCGGAAACTTACGCGTCACAGTCAATGATAACATGAATTCAAATAATAAATTTAATGTTAATATGAATTCAAATAATAAATTATATAAAGTTAGACCTTTTCGGCAATCATTGAATGGAAAATGGAAGTTTTATTAGGGAGACATAAGCTTGTCAGTGGATGAACTACTGCCACCATCCTGCGGAAGACATGGAGCAAAACAAGGTATACATTTAAGCTAGCTACATTTGTTTGTATAGTGTCGTGCTACTGTTCTCGTCCACACTATTAGGTTTGAGAACTTGCAATATTATAACAAAGCTTGGTATTAGAGGATCAGTTGTCACAAATCTGGTCAGCGGTCTGGAAGAAAATAATCAATTGTAGTGTTTTTATGAATAACTTCTTCCCCTTGTTACCTGCTTGCTTCCGTTCACAGTTATGCAGTACGACAGTACTCTTCGCCTTAGCTGTTATTAAATGTGCTGTTCTCAAGTGACAACGCACTACATAGATTTTCAACGCATAATAGTTACTTATAAAAAAAATACTGTCCTGTTTACATATCCCATATGTGTAGTTAGTTCAGGGTTCTGCATGAACTATGTAAAGGATTTTACACTTCAGTGAAACGAGAACATTACATCAAATTAGATGTTTAATCATGAAGTCACTCAACGTATCACAAAGACATCGCATTAGGTTAGTGTATCTCACTTATGGTAAGTAAGATTTAAAACAGGGGGCCAATGAATTTTCTACCTGATTTCTGTAAGAAGCTGACGCTTCTCATACGTTACCGATATGTATTATAACCCCTCGGTACTTATATTGTCTTGGTTCACCGTACAGTTTAAAGTTGGCAACATTGTTCTGACAACCAAAATTGCCCCATTACCGAAAACGGCTAAGAAACAGTTTTTGAGAATCAACTTTATCAAGATTCTTTAGGCGTATT
This sequence comes from Schistocerca serialis cubense, assembly GCF_023864345.2. NCBI lineage: Eukaryota > Metazoa > Arthropoda > Insecta > Orthoptera > Acrididae > Schistocerca > Schistocerca serialis. The sequence goes on along the minus strand of NC_064646.1, from coordinate 465,022,828 downwards.
TCCACAAACGAATTGCACAGCTCGGTTGTACAAGATCGACAACCAGCAGTTGAAAATCATACTACTGTCCTTTAACTTTTAGTGTAATACTTGTATGCAATCTTTAGCTGTTGGAACACATACAATAGTTATTTAATAATTTATTGTACTTGCGCTTTTAATCAGGGAATCTACATGACGATAATTGAATTAAACTGACATAACCAGAAATTTTAAACTTATTTCATTTTTTAAATGTATGAATATTTCTGTGCCCAAATCATTCAGATTCTTTGGACTGAATTATGTGATCAATATTTCGCTGGTGCCTAAACTGCGATGGATTTCTTTATTTCATTTGTAACGTAGTTACATCAGGTCTCTGATGTGATTAAGTGTAGGTTTCATATTTACAAACCACTGTCATATCAGATATTGCAATTTCTTAACTGTCTTTGCCATTTTTTTGAGAGGACAGCTAACTTTTTCTATTATCATAATATAAATCTCTTTTTTTGGATGTCAATCGCTTCAGTTCTAAAACGGAACTGGTAATACGTGTAGTATGTTGTTGTTGCTTTGCTCCACAGTCCAGAGATTGGTTTGATGCAGCTCTCCATGCCACTCTATCCTGTGCAAGCTTCTTCATCTCCCAGTACCTACTACAACCTACCTCCTTCTGACTGCTTAGTGTATTCATCTCTTGGTCTTCCTCTACGATTTTTACCCTCCACGATGCCCTCCAATACTAAATTGGTGATTCCTTGATGCCTCAGAACATGTCCTACCAACCGATCCCTTCTTCTAGTCAAGTTGTGCCACAAACTTCTCTTCTCCCCAATCCTAATCAATACTTCCTAATTAGTTACGTGATCTACCCATCTAATCTTCAGCATTCTTCTGTAGCACCACATTTCAAAAGCTTCTATTCACTTCTTGTCCAAACTGTTTATCGTCCACGTTTCAATTCCATACATGGTCACACTCCATACAAATACTTTCAGAAACGACTTCCTGACACTTAAATCTATAATCGATGTTAACAAATTTCTCTTCTTCAGAAACGCTTTCCTTGCCATTGCCAGTCTATATTTTATATCCTCTCTACTTCGACCATCATCAGTTATTTTGCTCCCCAAATAGCAAACCTCATTTACTACTTTAAGCATCTAATTTCCTAATCTAATACCCTCAGCATCACCCGCTTCAATTCGACTACATTCCATTATCCTCGTTTTGCTTTTGTTGATGTTCATCTTATATCCTCCTTTCAAGACATTGTCCATTCCGTTCAGATGCTCTTCCAGGTCCTTTGCTGTCTCTGACAGAATTACAATGTCATCGGTGAACCTCAAAGTTTTTATTTCTTCTCCATGGATTTTAATTCCTACTCCAATTTTTTCTTTTGTTTCCTTTACTGCTTGCTCAATACACGGATTGAATAATGTTGGGGATAGGCTACAACACTGTCTCACTCCCTTCCCAACCACTGCTTCCCTTTGATGCCCCTCGACTCTTATAACTTCCATCTGATTTCTGTACCAATTGTAAACAGCCTTTCAGAATTTGAAAGAGAGTATTCCAGTCTACATTGTCAAAAGCTTTCTCTAAGTCTACAAATGCTACAAACGTTGGGTTGCCTTTCCTTAATCTATCTTATAAGGTAAGTCGTAAGGTCAGTATTGCCTCACGTGTTCCAGCATTTCTACGAAATCCAAACTGATCTTCCCCGATGTCCGCTTCTACCAGTTTTTCCATTCGTCTATAAAGAATTCGTGTTAGTATTTTGCAGCCGTAGTTTATTAAACTGAGAATTCGGTGATTTTCACGCCTGTCAACACCTCCTTTCCTTGAAATTGGAATTATTATATTCTTCTTGACGTCTGAGGGTATTTCGCCTGTCTCATATATCTTGCTCACCAGATGGTACAGTTTGGTCTTGGCTGGCTGTCTCAAGGCTATCAGCAGTTCTAATGGAATGTTGTCTACTCCCAGGGCCTTGTTTCGATTTAGGTCATCCAGTGCTGTGTCAAACTCTTCACGCAGTATCACATCTCCCATTTCATCTTCATCTACATCCTTTTCCATTTCCATCATACTGTCCTCAAGTACATCACCCTTGTACAGACCCTCTATATACTCCTTCCACCTTTGTGTTTCTCTTCTTCGCTTACAACTGGGTTTCCATCTGAGCTCTTAATATTCATACAAGTTGACCTCTTTTCTCTAAACGTCTCTTAATTTTCCTGTAGGCAGTATCTATCTTACCCCTACTGAGATACGCCTCTAAATCCTTACATTTGTCGTCTAGCCATCCCTGCTTAGCCATTTTGCACTTCCTGTCAATCTCATTTTTGAGACGTTTGTATTTTTTTTTTTTTTTGCCAGCTTCATTTACTGCATTTTTGTATTTTCTCCTGTAATCAATTAAATTCAATATTTCTTCTGTTACCCAAGGATTTCTATTAGCCCTCGTCTTTTTACCTACTTGATCCTCTGCTGCCATCACTATTTCATCCCTCAACGCTACCCATTCTTCTTCTACTGCATTTCTTTCCTCCATTCCTGTCAATCGTTCCCTAATGTTCTCCATGAAACTCTCTACAACCTCTGGTTCTGTCAGTTTATCCAGATCCCATCTCCTTAAATTCCTACTTTTTTGCAGTTTCTTCAGTTTTTATCTACAGTTCATAACCAATAGATTGTGGTCAGAGTTCACATCTGCCCCTGGAAATATCTTACAATTTAAAATCTGGTTCCTAAATCTCTGTCTTACCATTATATAATCTATCTGAAACCTTTCCAGTATCTCCAGGCCTGTTTCATGTATGCAACCTTCTTTCATGATTCTTGAACCAAGTGTTATGAATGATGAAGTTATGCTCTGTGCAAAATTCTACCAGGCGGCTTCCTCTTTCATTCCTTACCCCCATTCGATTTTCATCTACTACGTTTCCTTCTCTTCCTTTTCCTATTACCGAATTACAGTCACCCATGACTATTAAATTTTCGTCTCCCTTCACTAGCTGAATAATTTCTCTTATTTCATCATACATTTCTTCAATTTCTTCGTCATCTGCAGAACTAGTTGGCACATAAACGTGTACTACTATGGTAGGCGTGGGCTTTGTATCTATCTTGGCCACAATAATGCGTTCACTATGCTGTTTGTAGTAGCTTACCCGCATTCCTATTTTCCTATTCATTATTAAACCTACTCCTGCATTATCCCTATTTCATTATAATCCTGTAGTCACCTGACCAGAGGTCTTGTTCCTCCTGCCACCGAACTTCACTAATTCCCACTATATCTAACATTAACCTATCCATTTCCCTTTTTAAATTTTCTAACCTACCTGCCCGATTAAGGGATCTGGCATTCCACACTCCGATCCGTAGAACGCCAGTTTTCTTTCTCCTGAAACGACATCCTCTTGAGTAGTCCCCGTCCGGGGATCCGAATGGGGGACTATTTTACCTCCGGAATATTTTACCCAAGAGGACGCCATCATCATTTAACCATACAGTAAAGCTGCATGCCCTCGGGAAAAATTACGGCTGTAGTTTCCCCATGCTTTCAGCCGTTCGCAGTACCAGCACAGCAAGCCCGTTTTGGTTAGTGTTGCAAGGCCAGATCAGTCAATCATCCAGGCTGTTGTCCCTGCAACTACTGAAAATCTGCCACCCCTCTTCAGGAACCACACGTTTGTCTGGCCTCTCAAGAGATACCCCTCCGTTGTGGTTGCACCTACGGTAATGTTATCTGTATCGCTGAGGCACGCAAGCCTCCCCACCAACGGCAAGGTCCCTGGTTCATGGGGGGGACGTGTAGTATAGCAGATCGAAAAAAGTGCAAGAGAATTATCGAAATTAGTTGAAACTGTTTTTTTCTGTAAAACTTTTCGCTAGCCGCAATGCAGCCCTACTGCGAACATGAGTACGCAGCTGTATATCACCTTTGACTATTATCACTTTAGTGGAAGCTGCTGCGAAAGACATGCCCCAGGAATACCTAAGGTATTGTTCCCTTAAGTGAATATTGTCTCATTTGCAGGAAGCGCAGGATCTATCACCACTCACCCAGTTGCCTCTGAGCGGCGTGTCAGAGGAAAGTGTAGAGATCCTGTACAGAGGAGGCAGGCACCAGGGAGATCTCGGAGTATTATACTCATCCCCCTAAGTAACAAGTTCGAGGTGTTGCCCTCCACTGAAACTGAAATTACGTCAATGAAACTCACTTCACTTCCTGGGAAACCTACAGTGTAACGTGCCATGAGTGGCACAAGCAAAGGGTTAGGGGTCCATTAACTGGTTGCAATTCAAATGTACAGCAGATAACGGTACCTCTTAGGGATATGGCAGCAAGTCACAGGAAGAATCACTTTGTGCACTCAGTGTGTGTGTGCCTGGAAACGTCCCTTACCATGTTGGAGAGGCTGTTCTTGCAACCACTGAGAGCACAAGGTGCAACGAACGCACGTTGGGACGAACAATATGTGACTGGGCTCCGAGGTCATACTTGGATAATTCCGGCCACAGATAGAGACGGTTAAGGAACCAGCTGCTGTCTCAGAATTTCAACAAAGACTACAGTCTGTGGCACTATTTCTACAACTTATCGTGGCAATCTTGATCTGAGTCTAGTGGAGGACAGAACCAGAAACTTGAAAGATTCTCTGAGAAGCTAGGCAGCGACGTTCTAGGGTTGCGACATAGGTTTGAAAACTGTAGGGTACCCCTAAACGGGTCAGGTATGCGAGAAACGTCACAGGCTGGTATCCCAGACAGCTGACTATGGGTGGGGTGCACACAAGATACTTCCTTTTTTAAAAAAAAACATATTATGCGATTCGTAATCCAGTCCAGCCTAGTAGACTCTGAAATACCACTGTAAGAACGAAAGAAACACGTTCCTCCCCAAGCTAAGAGTGTTGAAATCCTTGTAATCAACTATGAAGCATTAGCAACAAAGTGCCAAAACTTAAGCCATTCCTCAATAGCTGTGGCGCTCACACTGTACTAGGTACAGAAGGCTGTTTCATACCGTAAATGGATAGCACTGAGATTTTTATTGAAAAGTGAAGTGTATGTCCAAAAGGTAGACAAATTAAAAGTGGAGCTGGTCAGTTTGTCGCATTGGACGAAAAAATCAAATCCATCGAGTTAAAAATTGAAGTTGCGCGCGACATTCAGAGATGCTGAAAGAAACATGTTCGAATGTCAAAATCGCACTACATGAAGCATTCAACGAATATCGTAGCAGTAGAATTTTATCGAAAGACCTTTCACAAAACCCAAAGAAATTTTGAATATATGGAAGAGCTGTCAGGGGCACCAAAGTAAGTGCCCACAACATTAAATGAAATGAAAAGTAATGCAGCAAAAGAAGGACTCCTGACATTCGTTTTCAATGTTCACTTACTATTTCACGGAGCACAGTTGGATTTGAAAACAACTTACCAATTTCTGTTTGACGTAGTCCATCTGTTACTATTGGGACTGTTACCATGGGGATGCCTTCGATCAGAAAGAACCGAGATGAAATCCGTACTGAAATTTCCACACACAAGCACTTCCCCGCTATTTCTGCTCTGACTCATCCACTAAAATCGTGTTCGGTGCCTGTAGACTGTTTGAACTGCTATCTTGTAGATTTTCAAGTGTATTACTGAAATACAATGTTCAGAGAATTGATCGGTACGGCTTCATGGGGGTCTATGATCTGGGACTTTAATCCCTATTATGGATATATAGTCACTCCCTCTCTCCTCATGTCACACACACAGCAATATATTGTTAACTTGCAGTCATCTAAGTGCACATGTCTAACTTCTGTGATTTCCACATTATGTTCTGTTATGCATAGCAAATGTATAGAAATACCTTTAGATTTTTCAACATCCTGTATCCCTATCATGAGCTCATCTTTCTTATTTAACAAAATTCTTATGTTTTGTTGGAACAGTCCCAATTTACTACGATTTTAACCTTGCATTCATCAAGATGACGTTTTCTGTTTCTCCACTGATTATTGTAACTGTGCCTATAATTAAGAAATCTTCCAGAAACATTAATACTAAAGAATGGCGTAAGGAAAATATTGGAAATCACAGAGATTGGAGGGACAGTTCTCTGGCTGTACTAAAAGCTCCTATAAAATAGTAGTAGTTTGACTAAAATCTTACCAGAAACGCAAATATAGAACAGTACATATGTTGTGCGCCCGTGAGAGCCTCTTTCACAGATGACATTACTGAGCCCTACACTTACCCTAAATATTACTAGTTGCCTGATATTCACTACTCAGGGAATTTCATACTGGTTTGGACGTCCACCTCCAGTGCTGAATCACAAACAGTCGTTTTAACCCTCTGGCTACTACTAACCTTAGCTTTCTCCTTGTCTCGTCAGACTCTTTGTCAGGTCACTGGGTTGTCTGCACGCTTTTGTCTACATACCCAGAGCAGTGAAGCTGTTGATGATATCTAAAGTATGCAACGTTGTGAGGTCTCTTGAACATATTGCCTGGCCTGGTAAATTTGACAATATTCCTATCATCTACCCTCCTACTAACTTTACAGCTGACAACTACAAGGGCTAACTCTCATAATTCTTCTTATACTACACCTGTGAGTCTTAACTTAGTTGCTCTTAGTAGCAGGGCAAAGTAGGTTCTGGCACACTTTTGATATCAAATCGATATGCAAATTAATTAAAGTGTGAAAGCTGATTAATTTATGAAATTAACCTATAGTTCTGCTAAATGGTTTACAACTCCTTGAGGTTAATTTATGACCCTCTGGTGATAATCCCCCACCCTCACCCCATCCCCCTCCCCCTCCTCCTCCCCCCTTCTGGGAAACCCCCAACCCTCCCCCTCCCCCACGCCAATGCAAGCACACTTTTGATATCAGGTTAATTGACTAATTTATTAAATTGATCTGAGAAATCCCCCCCCCACTCCCCTCTCCACCCTATCTGGAAACTGTTGGGAAAAACTCGTTCTATGCTGAGCTGTTGGAGAGGAGGGATATGAGGTAATTTATTTTCTTTATTTTGGTTGCAACCCTGTTGGAAGGAAATCCTCCAGCCCTCCTCTCCAATCCCCACTTCCCCTCTTGCCACCCAGGAAAAAAATAGTGGGAAAATCGCTGTGCAGAGCTGTTGGTGTGGAAAGTGCAAGTATTACTTGGTCCAGCAACTACATGTTCTAATTACATAGTTACATTGATGCAGATAGGAAGTGTTGTCTTGTTGGAAAATTTTCGCATGTGTGCTCACCTTGATGTGCAGGAATCGAATGAGCTAGTGCCCAATGCCACCTCTAGAGGATATCCCACCCCCTCACCCCTCACTCCCACCCATCCCAGAGAAAATTAGTGAGAAAAAGACACAGTCTGTGCTGGAAAGGAAGGATCTCACGACACGAAATCCAAATCAATGTCAATAATAAATTGATGCATATTCTTTATTTAATCAGTTTGCAGGAGACAGGGCTCCTCCATTTGGGTAGGACTCAGGCCTCATCCCCACCCCCCATGACGTAATAACTGTAAGCACCAAGGAATGGAATGGAGTGCAGTACAGCAACCGCCAATTGGAATCCACCGCGCATTTAACTGTCGTCCGGGCACCGCCACAGAGATCACAAATCACCCAATGTACCGATTAAAAATCACAATACTAAATACCACAGACACTGACCGGCTGTCGACGTCCTTCGATCTCGCGACCCAAACAACACGGTATTCTGTTGGCTGGGAAATTCCAGACTCGCTTCCTGTCTCTGCCTCTCTCGAGTTAATATTTCCTGTTTGTATGCGAACCAATGTGTCCAAGCACACAGAAGGAGATTTCCATCTCTCCTCAGAATAATGTGTTCCCATTCGCTAATCCATCTGGAACCGTGAGACCACTACGGTCGCAGGTTCGAATCCTGCCTCGGGCATGGATGCGTGTGATGTCCTTAAGTTAGGTTTAAGTAGTTCTAAGTTCTAGGGGACTGATGACCTCAGAAGTTAAGTCCCATAGTGCTCAGAGACATTTGAACCATTTGAACCATTCGCTAATGCTGGTGACAGAGGGAGAGATGACGCAATTTCGGTATGAAAAATAGAAGGAATAGTCCATTTGCCCTAGTACATCAAATTAATTCTTTAACAGTTTACAGGAGCCAAATAGATCACTTAAAACACTCACCACCATCTTACGATGATCGCTTCTCCTAATAAAACCTATTTTCTATATCTGAGTATCACATGCAAACATTATGCGAATCAAGTAATTAAATTTCTGCTACAAATATATCGTAGGATTAAATATATCTGAGAGCTTATATGCACCGATGTTTGAGAACACGAGTAAGCTCCTCCACCAAATGTTTCCACTAAACATATCTGGCGAAAAAAAAACGCACCGATCGCGATCGCGACTCGGAAGAGTTTGCCATCTGCCATCCTCTGTGCCGCACCATGCGCCATGTGCCACCAATCTCCCAGACTGGTGCTTAACTGTCGATGCAGTCGATAGCGATCGGTACGTTTTTTCGCCCGATATGTTTGATGGAAACATTTGGTGGAGGAGGGTGCTTGCATTCACAAAAATCAGTGTACTTCGAAGCCTGCTGTACCAGATTTTCAGCGGTCAGAGAGAGTATCACCAAGGTCCCACAGTCATCAACCGATCAATTTACGTGAGGGAGAAAACTGTCCACTGCAAACAGTCGACATATTGAACCTTCTCACACAACACACATATCCACTTCTGTCGCTGCTCTTCCAGGATAAAATATCTACATCACTGTTCGGCTGTCCACAGGGTAGCACGAGGGGCACCACTGGGACTCGTCCGCACAGCTGTGGGCAAAAGCTGACTAGCCAGTAGCTGGAATCTTTTCTTTGTTCCTCCCACTCACGCGAGGCTAAGCCGCCACTCCCAGTCGGCCCTGGCCGCAGGAATTGCGAGACAAGAAGTAGTGGATTGGATGTATACTGTAGTTCACCCCCGCATAGACCACCCAGTTAAAAACACTCGTTTCACCCAACTTGTGACAGGGATGTTATTGACCATACACCTAGAATTTTTCATGCGAAATGTAGATTTCTCTCTTTTATACGAGTTATTTTCGACGACAGAAGAAATCGGGCCATACATGCGTTTTCACATCGCTAATGTATCGTTACTTGTTGTGAATATAGTGTAACAGTATGGCATAGGCTATATCTCCCCTAAGTACTCTCATCAAGTAAAATAAATCTGTTTGTCAGCATTATATCTGTTATGTCCTGTATCACAGAACTAGAACATTAAACTCATTTTTGGCTCATGAAGGAGTGCTAAGAGCATGCTCTGTCTCTGTCACAGGATGCTTTCTAACTTTCGAACTCTCTTAAAATAACCAAACACTTCGTCACTTATGCATTCTCGTAAGGTAGCAGCACAGAGAAGTTGTAAATATCAGGTTCATGCTACGTATCACATCATAAATTCGTTAATATAGCTGATTTTATTACGATGGTCATCTCTCCCTGTGTAGTTGAGAGATTGAAATTTCGTTAAAAGATCTCGCCGCAACGGAAAGACGCCTGATTACCCCTCCAACTCGCTAGTCACATCCGGGCTACTCCAGCCCACGCTTCCACCCACTCGGCGGCACCTCATTGATATCAAATTGACGGGCTGATTAATTCAAGCGCTTATGGGAGTCACTTTGAATGATGAGTAATGTTTTTCCAGCTGTCGGATTACACTCGCCGGGTAGCTCAAATGGGAATCCCTACAGGAAAGACAATGTTCATTTCGAGGAACACTATAGAGAACTGACATTTGAAGCTGACGGCAGAAAGATTCTACCCCCATCAACATAGATTTTTCTTAAGTCCCACGGAGATAAGATACGAGTAATTAGTGCTCATAAGGAGGCATATAGGTAGTCTTTTTCCCTCACTCTACTTGCCAGTGGAGTAGGAAAGGGAATGACTAATAGTGGTACAGTGTACCCTCCGCCACGCACCGTATGATGGCTAGTGAAGTAAGCATAGAGATGTAAATGAAAATATAGCCTACCTATTAAGATGTCACTCCATCCATTCATAGGTTCACAAACCTCACAGAAGAATGTTGTCTCGTTTATCGAGAAAACAAACGATCGAACTTCCGTTGCTGATTGTTTCTCGGTAAAAATTTTCGTATTGGCTCTTTATTTTGTCATTGAAGTCACTTCGGAGACGTATGTGAGAGGTTGTAATAAGTTTGGCCACAATACTTGGTAGAAGCGGTACAGAGGTTGTGCCTCAACTCCCATTTCGTCAGACAATCGCTTACCTACCGTGTTCTCAAGAATCTTCCAAAATTCTATATACAGCATTTGAACCCACATGATTCCCACGCGTAAGAGATGTTCCCCGTCAAGTCACAGACCCCTGCTAATTCTCTCGAAATCCCATCGCGTTCCAACAGCACCGTTTCATTAGTTAAAAAGCTGTCTAGTCCCCCATCTGTCACTAACTAACTAAGCAGAGAACTGTCACAACGAGAAACATAGCACACTAACACACAGGAGGAAATTCACAACCACACAGAGCATACGCGGAATGCACAAAGAAATTCAGAAGCAAAACAGAATTCATCAATATCGAATGACAGTCTACAAATATCCCCATGGACATGTCCTGATCTCCTTTATTGTACTCCTACTGTTACTACGTCAGAAATACGGGAGTGTAATGGTGTCAGAGACTTCGTAGAAGTGCAGTCTCTCTCTCTCTCTCTCTCTCTCTCTCTCTCTTTCTCCCTCTCAGCCCCTTCGATATTTTTATGACATCCAACGGAGCAAAACTGCGAACTGTAAAAACTTCGCTAACGTCACAGGGTAGAGAACTCGATATTCGCGCATCCCTTTCTTCCGATGTATCAAAAACAAATACCGTCTGCATGCTGATACCGACCATTTGTGGTGATCCTATTAAAAATGTGTTGTCACGAAAATATTAATATCCATGTTTCCGTTTCTTCCAGGTTATGTCAAAGACACTTTTTAGTGACTGGGTGTTTATCATGGAGTAATAATTTACCTTTTTCTAAACTATGTATGTCTGTTCCATGACAGCCAGCTGTTGCCTATAGAAAGCGATCGCTTATGTCACGTGAGGACCAGGTTGCCAGTAAATGATAAACATCAGATACAGCTCGCCCAAAATATGTACCAAGCCTCCACTGTCTTCGCACACCCACTTGCAGGAAAAGTTCTTCTTAATCAGGCCGGTATGATTATCCACAATGTCATTAAATTTTTGCCAGACGTGGCAAACGAGGAATCAAAAATCTCATTAAAAACTTTGCTTGAGTGGGATGCAAAAACCGCTGGTTAATCAGTTCGCTCAATAAGGAGAATAAAGTATAGATACAAGTAGCCGCCAAGGGTTTATTATTTCAGATGAGTGCTAAAGAAGGAAAAGAAAATTTTATGCTTGGGTAATATTGCCGAATAGGTTGTCAGGCTACTGACAGATAACTCCACGTGCCATACCTTCTATGCTTCACATTCCCAGTATTGTAAGAGGGCTATTAGGAAAGTAAAGCACAGTGAAAATCAAAACTGTTCTATTTGCAACGCTTAGCTACACCTTCCAGCTACTTCTCTACATAGTCGCCAATCAGACTTAGACATATGTCGTAGCGTTGGACCAACATTTCAATTCCCTCTTTATAGAAGACAGCCGCCAGTGCTTTTCTACAATTTTCTACTCTGGACTGCAGCTCGTTCTCTGTGTCAAAATATTGTCTTCATAGCCAGCGGTTCATTTGAGCAGAGATGTAGCTCAGGGGTAGCCAATTACGATCTGTATTGTGGGTGATCAAACACTTCCCATCGAAAAACCTCCAGGAGAATCTTCATTGCCCCTGCAGAGTGCAGCTGAGAATTGTCGTGTAGAACGAACCGCATGACAGTTATATTATGTGAATTGCGTAGCTTCAGGCGAAATCTTTCGCCAGGCCCTCATACTTGGCGGGAGACGCTAATTTCTAACCATTTTTACGTTCTGAGTGTGAGCTCAGAAGTGAAAAGAGCGACATAATGCGACCAACGGGCGTACTAGACACAGTGCCCAACGCATCTGTGCAAAGCTTCATCAGATTTTTACGGTATTTTCCATTTCGCGATCTATCTTTCCTTTCTTTCCGAATAACCCTCATAGTAAGCAACACTGCCCGTTACGCTACATTTTTATGTCTTTATTGTTTTTTGAGATTTCGTCCTGGCAGTGAAATCAACCTAGTTTTTCTTCGATTAATCCTTTGTTTACGTGACTACTTCTTTTTCTCAGTATACTACTGAGAAGTCGATACAGGTGATTCAAAATAAAAGAGCAGATTTCAGTAGTTTATTACAAAGTATGAAACATAGAAACACATTGCTCTTATCACTGGATAGAGGAAGTTTAAAAGCTCTATGTTCGCACAAACGCTATACCATACACTCTAACATCAGCACCATGCGTTGCTTGAGAATCATCGAAAATGTAGTCCATTTCATTCCACACACGAATCAATAAGTCTCTGTTTATTGAATCTACAGCTCCAAAAAATTCGACTTCTCAGCTCTTGAACAGTAGGTGCCACAGGCAGCAGAAAGACTCTGTCTCCTACGGACCGCCGCAGAAAAAATCATAGATTTGAAATCTGGTTGCACTTGAACAATGGATTAAGTTCGCGCTTATTCCAACACACAAAATTATTTCTCTTGTGGTGTATGAGCCATTTTCTCAAATACAGACAACGGCGCAGCTGTGTCAAAGCTTTGGACCTTCCTCTATCTAGTAAGATACGCGATTTGTTTCCAATCTTTTATGGTTCGTCTGTAATAAACAGTTGAGCTGATCTTTCTTTTTCAATCACCCTGTATTTGTCGATTGTACTCAAATAGTTCAAATGGCTCTGTGCACTATGGGACTTAACAGCTATGGTCATTAGTCTCCTAGAACTTAGAACTACTTAAACCTAACTAACCTAAGGACATCACACAACACCCAGTCATCACGAGGCAGAGAAAATCCCTGACCCCGCCGGGAATCGAACCCGGGAACCCGGGCGCGGGATCGATTGTACTGATAGATGATCTACATATACAGCTATATCATACTCTGCATGTCACCTAATGTGGTTTTCCGGTGGAGGGTACTTTTGGTGCCAATAACTTATCCCCCCTAGCACATTCCGCTGGCGAATGGCGCATGAGAAGATCGGCCTCTGAATTGGCTCTAATTTGCGAGTTTCACAAGATCTATGTTTGCCGAATCGATGTTCATTTTTATAGAGCAGAGTTTCGTTCACCAAAAACGTCACAGTTGTTGAGCATACAATATGTTCCATAATTCTACGACACATTACCGTTAACGATATTGGTCTGTAATTGAGTGAAACTCTGTCCTGTGGCTCTCCTTGAAGACGGGAATGACCTGCGCTTTCTTCCAGCCACTGGGTACCTTTTGTTGTTCTAGCGACATACAATAAGCTGCCGCTGGAAAAGGAGCAACCTCTCAACACGACTCTCTGTCTCTAGAGTAGAAGAAGCCATGCGACCTCCAAGTGAAGGCAGCAAAGCTGGTTCAGAGAAACAGCGTCTTGCATTACTCGCCTCTGTTTTTAGCAGAATAACATATTCTGAGGTCAAACATAACGTCCTAACCGAACAAAAAACCCTTTAGCAAGGGATGCCGTGTAGAGCCCGGTAACATGGATCAAACGCAACCAATCTGTTCTCTTCGTATACGGTATGGTCAAGTGCGACCGATTGACATGTTCACGTAGATCTGGTGTTTGTAAATTTTCGAAAAGCTTATTATTCAGTAACACACAGACGAATCACAGACTGAAACCACTCGTACGGGATATCTGTTGATTTGCGCCATTATTGAGAACTTGTGGATAGGCAGGAGGTACCACTTATCGTGAATTGAGAGACGTTCGCAGTCAATGAACAATTTCACACTGAGCGACCAATGGGGAGGGAGCGTTTTAGAAACATCCGGCCTGGGGCGCCTGGGCAAGTAGGACGACAGAAGCAGCTTTCAGCCGCGCCGCGTCACGGCACAGTTCCGCTGCGGCAGGGGGTGGGTGGTGGGAGGTGGTGGGAGGGTCCCACACGCTATGTGGCGGCGGCCGGCCCAGCACGCCACGCGTCACGGTCTGCCAGGCGGCCGTTATTATACTCGAGTCATTTTATATTTTTTAAAAAAAGATTCAATCTTTGTTACACACACTCACACACACATATATATATATATATATATATATATATATATATATATATATATATATATATATATACTATTGGCCATTAAAATTGCTACACCACGAGGATGACGCGCTAGAAATTTAACCGACAGGAAGAATATGCTGTGATAATCAAATGATTAGCTTATCAGAGCATTCACACAAGGTTGGCGCCGGTGGCGACACCTACAACGTGCTGACATGAGGAAAGTTTCCAACCGATAGCAGTTGACCGGCGTTGCCTGGTGAAACGGTGTTGTGATGCCTCGTGTAAGGAGGAGGAATGCTTACCATCACAGGTACATGTATTCCGACTTCGATAAAAGTCGGACTGTAGCCTATCGCGATTGCGGATTATCGTATTGCGTCGGTCGAGATCCAGTGACTGTTAGCAGAGTATGGAATCGGTGGGTTCAGAAGGGTAATACAGAACGCCGTGCTGGACCCCGACGGCCTCGTATCACTAGCAGTCGAGATGAAAAGCATCTTATCCGCATGGCTGTAACGGATCGTGCAGCCACGTCTCGATCCCTGAACCAACAGATGGGGACGTTTGTAAGACAACAACAATCTGCACGAACAGTTCGACGACGTTTGCAGCAGCATGGACTATCAGCTCGGAGACCATGGCTGCGGTTACCCTTGACACTGCATCACAGACAGGAGCGCCTGCGATGGTGTACCCGACGATGAACCTGGGTGCACGAATCGCAAAACGTCATTGTTTTGGATGATTCCAGGTTCTGTTTACAGCATCATGATAGTCGCATCCGTGTTTGGCGACATCGCAGATAACACACATTGGAAGCGTGTATTCGTCATCGCCATACTGGCGTATCACCCGGCGTGACGATATGGGGTGCCATTAGTTACACGTCTCGGCCTCTTCGCATTGACGGCACTTTGAACAGCGGACATTTCAGATGTGTTACGACCCGTGGCTCTACCCGTCATTCGATCCCTGCGAAACTCTACATTTCAGCAGGATAATGCACGACCGCATGTTGCAGGTCCTCTACGGGCCTTTCTCGATACAGAAAATGTTCGACTGCTGCCCTGACCAGCACAGTCTCCCGATCTTTCACCGTCTGGTCAATGGTGGCCGAGCAAATGGCTCGTCACAATACGCCAGTCACTACTGTTTATGAACTGTGGTATCGTGTTGAAGCTGCATGGGAAGCTGTACCTGAACACGCCATACAAGCTCTGTTTGACTCAATGCCCAGGCGTACCAAGGCCGTTTTACAGCCACAGGTGGTTGTTCTGCGTACTGATTTCTCAGGATCTATGCACTCAAATTGCGTGATAATGTAATCATATGTCAGTTCTAGTATAAGATATCTGTTCAATGAATACCCGTTTATCATCTGCATTTCTTCTTGGTGTAGCAATTTTAATGGCCAGTAGTGTGTCATCCGTCTTCCCTTATCAGTCTCGTCCTTATCTTCATGTTCGCCGTCTTCTTCTCCTCAACCAGCAACATTTCAGAACCATCATCGTCATTGCTTCAGTCTCTTTCCGATTTATTGATGCAAGATGTAATGTTGAGGAACATAGTCCCTTGCCCTCTTCTCAGTTTTGCAAACCAGCAAAACAAAAACACCCTGCCGCTAGAGAGCACCGAATTTTATTATGTATAACGGCGGTGTGTAGTGTAAGTATGCTGCTGCAAGAGAAACAGCGTTCTGTAATCGAGTTTATGATCGCACAAAATGTGCCTCCAATTTAAATTCGTCAACAATTTCTTTTGCATTTTGAGAATGAGGATAATGGGTTCCTTCAGAACATTGTGACAGATGATGAAAGTTGTTTTCACCATTTTGGCCTCGAAAACAAGAGATCATCAGTGGAGTTCCGCCGCGACGGATCACCGACGCCAAGAAAATTCAAGACCACGCCCACTGATGGCAAAGTCATGCTCACGGTGTTGTGGGATGTTCGACGAGTGGTCAATGGAATTCGTCACTAAAGGAAAAAACATAAGCTCTGAAAGATATTGCGGGACCCTCATGAAACTGAAAGCACGGATTTGAAGAGTTGGACCAGACACGGTACTCCTCTCCTTCAGCATGACAATGCTAGGCCACACACGGGTGCTGCGTCTCCTGCAACTCTCCGGCGTCTTGAGTTCAGTTCCGTCGATCATCCCCCATACAGTCCCGACTTGACACCATCCGATTGTCATCTGTTTCCAGAACACAAGGAACACCTTCGAGGATTTAACATTGATAGAGTGGTGCAGGCAGAGGTGGGGTAGCCGCTCCATAGACAAAGTGAAATATTCTACAGAGACCGTATCAACAAACCGACCTCTCGCTGGGAGAAATGTGTTCGTCACCAGTGCCACTATAGTGAGAAATAAATTTATAAATATGAAGTATAATGGTGTAGATTGTTAATAAAGATTGTTTTATTTAAAAAGCTTTAAGAGTTTTCACACAAAAAATTCGTAGGCATTACTTTTCAGCACGTCCTCGTAATATGTGAAATAACTAAAATACTGTACATCCATTTTAGCCGCTCTCAGACTTTAAGGGATCGTCAAACAGATACACATTTCAGATCACTCGCGTTTGTTCAGGGAGTGAACTGGACACACTGAGTATGCGAAGTCTTCATCGTGTTCGCCAGGCACTGATAATGTCCAGCCGAAAACCAGCTTCACTCGCAATTCGAGAATGTTGCGCAGGCCGTCACGTCACAATACCTGAAGATATGATTGGATATTTGTACAGGTTTTTCAGAGAATACTTCATTATACAGGCTGTTACGCAATTAACGTTACACACTTCTAGATGTAGTAGAGGGAAGTCAGTAAATCAAGTTTTACCTGGGGACCCATGTCCTGCAACGTCATCCAACGACGCTACAGGGCATCAAAGTTATAGGCGCTGGCACCTGTACATGTATGTATACACAGAGCGATACCGTGGTGATGCTGCAACTTTTCTAGGGCGACAGAGAGGAATAAATGTATTAGTTTGAGGTAACGGTCCTTGGTTCAGAAACGAGCAAGCCGAAAGTTACAAGCGAGTATCATTGTGATGCCTCTGACAGTGGAATACACGCACCGGTGCTGTTGTTGCTAAGACTGTGGGGTAAGCAAATCTCAGTGGTGGCTGTAGGGACCAAGACAAGAAGATAGTCTTGTACACATGGGCTCTAAAATGCATACCTGAAGAGCTCTTCGTTAATGTGAAATACATCTCCTCTATTGAACAAGTTCTCATGGCTCATAAGGTAGGCATTTTAAAGCTCAAATTTTACATTTTTTCTTGTTTCTGTCCGTACTACCACCTTTCAAAGTTGCCTACCCGGCAGTCTTAACAACAACAGTACAGGTACATGTATTCCACTGTCAGGGGTATCAGCACGGTTTCCGCTTGCAACTTCAGAGTCGTTCGTTCCCAGTACAAGCTCCTTTACCTCAAATTGATACATTTATCCTTCTCCATCATCCTAGAGCGTTCTGACATCAACACAGAATCACCCTGTATATATGTACATTTACAGGCGCTGGCGACAACAACTTTGACGTTCTGCAGCGTCGCTGGATTACGTTTCCGTACATGGGTTCCTATGTAAAACTTGATCTACTAAGTTCCCTATAGAACACCTAGAACTGTGTAACGTGAATTTTCACACGCCCTGTAGGTAACTACATCATCTGCAAAAAGTCTGCAGTTATTATTTTAATAATGTCTGCCAGATCTGTCATATACAACATCAACAGCAAGGGTCCCAGCATTCTACCTTTGGGCATACCTGAAGCTGCTTCTACAGCTATCATTTACTTTCCATCTAAGGTTCAGTCCTCCATAGCAAGAAATTATCAACAAAAATTTCGCTTTATTCCCCATATCATTGCACTTTCGTCATCAGAATCAGTGTGGTATGGAGTAAAACGCTTGTTTGAAGTCAAGAAATAGTTTATACATCTCGCTGCCTTCATCCTGACTGTAAAACTGAGCTCGCTCACTTCGTTCACGACACCCACAACTCATTTAATAACTTTCTCATAATGCGGCGCCACAGTGATAATATATTTCGTTGAAGTTTGTACCGCCATTACACTGTTTATTTACAGTGCTACATTTACACTTACACAATCATGATTCCGGCTTCAAAGTGCCACTATCAAGTGTTTTAAGTGTTATAAATTGCCTAGGATGGCATACTGTCGTATTAATAGTGTATTTTAATACGACAGTATCCCATCCTAGGCCACACTGTAAATAAACAACAGTCTAATGGCGATACTAACTTTAAAGACCCACAGCTCAGTACAATAGATAGGAGCCGTTTTCCTTGTTTTCCAGTAAGCGTTCGCTACAGTTCTGCATTGTCACCTAGTCAATAAATTACTAGCGTAGACGATATCAGACCATTTTTTTATCTGGATCAGAAAGTCCGTAGCAAGCGGGACACAGCATGCCATTCTTAACAGACCCTTACGCCTTCAGACGTAAAAGTAAATTCGGGTGTACTCCAAAGGAGTGTCATAGCACTACTTTTCAATACTTACAGTGTGTCACAGTATAAGTGAAAATAGTCTTGTATGTGGTATCTTGATGTTTAGACACATAAGTGTTTTGCTCGATTTTCTCTGCATCAAACAGTCTTCCAAGAGACGCATCAATTAATTTATCATCCGATGTTTTCTGCGTGGTCATAACTGCACCACTAAGTGGACTACACCTGTCAGTGTAGGCTACCAGTTTTGCGACCATGCATCCACATTTCAACATCTGACCTGCTGTCCAGGGGAAAATAAGCGCTAATGGCTTGCTGTTGCCACATGCACTTGGAGGTACCAAACAACCCAAAAACATAAAGTTGCATATAGCTCTACTTATTAGTCTAGAGATGAAATGAATGTCGATGTAATGTTATTCAGTACACTGATCACAGTCACCGTTAAAAATATCGCCACTCACTGCCGTTGCACCCTGTATATGAGTGACATAATGGATAACATTGTAGGTTCAATGAGGCTTTTTAGAGATTAGAGTGCTGTTTACCGGGACGTCACCAAGCTAGAAAACTGTACTGAAATTCAGGAAGGCCTGCAAACGATAGGCGCTCGGTACATGGATTGGTAGTTGACTCTCAGCACAAAAAAATTTGAACTATTGAGCATTTAAAGGCAGAGAGAGCCATAATTGTTACATTACACGATTGCCGAAAATGCCTCGAAGCACTCATGTGGATTAAATATCAGTGAATATGTGCACGGTGGAAAAACCACATAAAACTAATTGCAGCTAAGGCAGATCCCAGACGGAGATCGATTGGGAGAATCGCCAGGAAGTGTAGCCCATCTACGAAGGAGGTAGGTTACGAATGCCTCGTCTGACCAAGCCTTTGTGGGATGCGTACTTGATTGGATTGGTACAAGAAAGGGGAGAACTTCCAAAGAAAAGCAACGCATTCGTGATAGGTTAATAAGCGCGAAAGGGCCAACTCCAGAGGCCGACGCTACAATAGAGGGACTGAGCATCTTGCTTTCGTTTACTGTTAAAGTCCCGAGAACATACGTTCCTAAAAGAATCAACTGCTATATCACTTCCTCCTACGTTTATCTAAGAAAAACAACAAAATTTGAGGTTTACGAGTCTACAAGGAGGTCTACTAACAATCATTCTTTCCACATACCACTCGAGGGACCGAAATAGGGAAGGGGGTAACTGACAGTGGTACGCAAAGTACCCTCCGCCACACACCGTAAGGTAGCAACCAGAGTACAGATGTAGTTGTGGACGTAGATGTAGATGCAAGGCTTTAATCTGAGAAAAGCACCAGTTGGGTTTTACGTGAACAATGTTTTCGTAACACATTTTAGCTGTTATCTGGTTTGAAGCATGTAACTCTGATTAGATTCATTTTACGTTCTAAGATTCCATGCACAATTTCATCCATATGTGCTGACTGCACCACGTCGCACCACGAAAATAGCACACTACGCTCACTCTATGTGCAGTCAAAGTGAGTGAACCAAACTTATTCCACCCAATTATTATAGATGTACAGTACACTACACATGTAATACAAAATTCTTTTTCCACTACACACCCCGTTTCATCTGTCAAATCTGCCTGGGAACTAGTGGTTGAATTCACTGAGTCCGAGTGTGGCACAGGCCCTCACGAAGCTATGAACCCAAGTTGTCAACAAGGCACTGTGCAAGCTGGTGGTGTGGGCTCTGTTTATATGATCACTAACAGGAAATGGTTACGTTCGGCAACTTGGAGCCGTTCACGGGCTTCCGTGTTCCCAGACATTAACTGAATTTTTGTGGGTGACAGTGCGCCACGTGACGGCGCACAGCTGTTCGCCACTGGTTTGAAGAACGTTGTGGAGAATTCGAGAGAGTTACTTCGCCACCCAGACCGCTCGACTTGAATGCCACACAAGTCTTACGGGACACAATCGAGAGGTCAGTTGGTGCACAAAATACTACACTGGCAACACTTTCGCAATTATGGACAGCTATAGAGGCAGCATAGCTGAGCATTTCTGCAGGGGTCTTCCAACTGGTTTTTGAGTCTATGCCACGTTGAACGACCAAAAGGATGTCTGGCACGATATTAGATGGTATGGATGACTTTCGTCGCCGCAGTCGAAGAATGTTTTTCGACTTCCTGTAGAAAGCTAATGTCCACAAGCGACTTACTTCTCTTCAAACTAAACGAATACAGAGCTGTGTTCGAGGACTCGGCGCACTTCAGATCGCTTGGCAACGCGGGTGCCGAGCCGCCGCCAACTGGTTGGCAACTCGTGGCAAGCGAGTCACTAGGCAGTCACCCTGCGGTTGCGCAGTCTGCGACGCCCTCTTTTATTACACAGGAAGTGATTCGCTGCCAACCCGTTACCAACTCACGTCGGCGCCGAGTTGCTTTTGAATCGTCCCGTGTCCGGAGGGCCTTACTGTTATCAGGGAGGGCGCTCCACGATATTAACGCTTTCGCCGCTGCGGACGAGCTCTTTGCATTCCCTGCAGAAGCCGCTTTTCAAAACTGTGGAAACTCGGCAAATGCACGTGCCTGTGCTAAGAGTCTGCGTTCCGGCATTTATGAAATATTTATCATCCGGTATTTTGAAAACTATTACCTGATTCTGCCAAACTTACAGTTTCTTTTCGTTATGTGCCACAGTTACAGTGTTGCATCAAATTAAGTAAAACATGGCGCAAAATTTGCAGAGGTAAAAGCGCATTGCGTAAATTTTGTGTACGGTCTATGTTAGCCCATTCACTGCAGTGGATGAAACATAGATATGATATCGAAACTTGATTTAAAACCGAGAGCAGAACGATATCTCATTTCGTTCTCGAATTATTGAGTAATATATCAGAAGGACGTCCTCAGCATCGAACGGATGAAAGCAATGTCACATTTACAAAATTGTTAAGGCTTTCGTGGCCACTTGTTGACAAACTGCCTATTGGCTTCTGTATCGGGTTCTTCGGCCGACGTTCATCTAATGATTTTACTGACGTTTCGCCAGCACGAGTGGCTGGCATTGTCAAAGCTTCACCCTCCATTGCCGGCAATGGATTCTTCGGCCGACATTCATCTAATGATTTTACTGACATTTCGCCAGCACGAGTGGCTGGGATTGTCAGAGCTTCACCCCACATTGCCGGCAATGGATTCTTCGGCCGACATTCATCTAATGATTTTACTGACATTTCGCCAGCACGAGTGGCTGGCATTGTCAAAGCTTCACCCTCCATTGCCGACAATAGATTCTTCGGCCGACGTTCATCTAATGATTTTACTGACATTTCGCCAGCACGAGTGGCTGGCATTGTCAAAGCTTCACCCTCCATTGCCGGCAATGGATTCTTCGGCCGACGTTCATCTAATGATTTTACTGACGCTTCGCCAGCACGAGTGGGTGGCACCGTCAAAGCTTTTCCCTCCATTGCCGGCAATGGATTCTTCGGCCGATGTTCATTTAATGATTTTACTGATGTTTCGCCAGCACGAGTGGCTGGCATTGTCAAAGCTTCACCCTCCATTGCTGGCAATGGATTCTTCGGCCGACGTTCATCTAATGATTTTACTGACGTTTCGCCAACACAATTGGCTGGCATTGTCAAAGCTTCACCCACCATTGCCGGTATTGGATTCTTCGGCCAACGTTCATCTAATGATTTTACTGACGTTTCACCAGCACGAGTGGCTGGCGTTGTCAGAGCTTCACCCTCCATTGCCGGCAATGGAAGGTGAAGCTTTGACAAATGGCACACGTAACAGAGGCGCGTTCCGAGCATAGAGCTGTCTTTGAGTTTGTTTTGCCGGCAATGGAGGGTGAAGGACAATGCCAGCCACTCGTGCTGGCAGAATGTCAGTAAAATCATTAGACGGACGTCGGCTGAAGAACCCGATACAGAAGCCAATAGCCAGTTTGTCAATGTCACATTTGTACGTTAAAATTTTGTGGTGCGCGCTCAAAGGCCTCAGCGGAGATACGCTGTGCTTAAACGCGGCACGGAAACGCGCCCTGTGCGGTGGCTGCTGCTGGTGCGCCCGCCTACCTGCGTACGCGCGTCTGCACGTCGCCTGGCGCAGCGATCGCGGGCGGCCATGTCTGCCTTGCTGCACGTCGCGCGTCGCGGGCCGCTTCTTATAGCAGCCGTGGCGCGGCGCTGCGTGGCAGAGCGTAGCCCGTCCCGGCCTGGCCCGCTAATGACAACGCGGGACGGCGGTCGCCTGGGGAAAGCAGGGTGGCGCGGCCTAAGCGTTACCACCACCACCTCAATGGAACGCGGTACCTCAGCGATTCTGCATGGCATCCGTACAACCTATAAAAATGGATGTACATATCTATGTATGCATGTATCTGCAAGGGGTATTCAATAAGTAATGCAACACATTTTTCTCTTGTCTATTTTCGATTCAGAAAATGCAGAATTTGTTGTGAGACATCGTGGAATATTCCCACTTCAGCCCCTGTAGTTTCGTGAACTTTCTATAAGCAGCGGCGCTATACGTTCCCTTTGAAATGGCACAAGTAACAGAGGTGAGTTCCGAGCACAGAGCTGTCTTTGGGTTTATTTTTGCGGAAAACCAGATCATCTCAGCTACTTGTAGGCGTCTGCAGTATGTCTACAGACACCTGGCAGTGAACAAAAGCACGCTAAGTCATCGGGCAAAGCATTTGTCACCGTCGCAACAAGGTCGCGCAAACCTGTCCGATCTCCCACGTACCGGCCAATCGCACACAACTGTGACTCCTGAGATGTTGGAACGTGCAGACATTTTCAATCGAGGTGTAACGGCAGCACCGTTTAGGATAGGCAAGGTTACTTTTGTGCAATATTCTGAGCACAAGTTACAGTCAGGTGCGGGCCAGATTCCAGTGAGTTACACATACCAACAGTGTAGAATAGAGGTCATAGGACTGTCAAACTTCTGGAAGAGTATATGTAGCAGTTTTGCGCGTCATGATTCTCAGGCAGAAAGGGCCCACTGGCCAACCTAGTGTGTTACGAGTACGTGACGCGAAGCAGCGCGTATGGCAAAACAGAGGCGCACATCTGTGTATAAATAGGTACGGCTTTCTAATGAGATTCATGCAAGTGTAGCAGCTCTCCTGGATGGCGGGGCGTGTCACACCACCAGATAAACACAGCAGCAGATGGGGCGCCAGCGTTCCACTCCACGGCAGGTCACTGGTTCTATCCTCTGAGGCCGATGAGGCGTCCGTAGCCAGCCAGCCAGCGCAGATTCGGACGCCAGATTGAGGGCACTTGTTGTCGCCGCGATCTCAGCCACGCTGGCGAGAAGCACGCAGCTGGCCGCCTGTGGCTCGCACTGAGCAGCGCTGAGTCGGCAGGGATGGAGACCACTGAGTCGACAGCCGGCATCCTGATGACGCCGCAACTCCATTGGCTTACAAGGCTGACACACAGTGCGTGCACGGGTTGCTGAGGCAGCCATTCTGCGCCGAGCTGTTTCACAGACAGCGAAGTGGTGTCCTCAGCATTGCGGGACCAGGTGACACAGACCGAGGGGAACATGGCACTGTAGTTCGAAACAATAAATCACTTGGAGAGCTCGGACGAGTCTTGATATGGTGCCTTCTTCCTCTTCCCGCTGCATTTGGTCATCCTGATACATTCAGTGGCAGAAGTTTCCATTGCATTTGGTATCAGACTAGTGGACATTGTCTGTCCAGTACGGCATTCGAGCCTGCCCCCCGCATTACATCCACAAGATGTGGTGAGTTTTGACCAGTTTTCTTTTGGGTGTTGCGCATTATCTTGCCATTTGCGTTTAAGAGTATGCCTCATGGCAGGCCATTTTAGATGTTTTGTGTAGGTATATTATTATTTTTTGTTTCAGAGTCAATGTTAGTGTATTTGCCGGCCGCGGTGGTCTAGCGGTTCTAGGCACTCAGTCCGGAACCGCACGACTGCTACGGTCACAGGTTCGAATCCTGCCTCAGTCATGGATGTGTGTGATGTCCTTAGGTTAGTTAGGTTTGAGTAGTTCTAAGTTCTAGGGGACTGATGACCACAAATGATAAGTCCCATAGTGCTCAGAGCCATTTGAACCATTTGTGAGTGTATTTGGGGCAATAAGATTTATTATTTTTTGTGGCATTTCATTACTTTTGTATTGGTTTGAGTATAATGTTACCGAGTATGATGAAACTGAGGTGTAGGGAGTCGGGTTTTTCTTGTGTTAAATGGTTTGTTTCGGGACTAACTGGGAATGAAAGCAACACAGTGGCAGAGTCAGGGACAAGAGGTGTGTCGGAACTAGAAGTGATACGG
The DNA here is from genome assembly GCF_023864345.2 of Schistocerca serialis cubense. Classification (NCBI taxonomy): domain Eukaryota; kingdom Metazoa; phylum Arthropoda; class Insecta; order Orthoptera; family Acrididae; genus Schistocerca; species Schistocerca serialis. The sequence goes on along the minus strand of NC_064646.1, from coordinate 464,997,789 downwards.
ATTTTGTTGGTAAAAGTAGCACAACTGACAGCAGACAATACACAGTTGAGAAATGAATTAACATCTAGAAGTGAGCAGGAAACCGCATCATCTGATCAGTCGTTGTTGCAAGGGTGCAGGAGATTGATCCAGCTGCTGCGAGTTTGATTATTCCGTTTTCTCGCAAGGCATCTGAGGATGTGCGTTCGTTTATGGAGGACTAGGAGACTTCAGCGGTGATGAATGGTTGGTCTGATCAGCAGTTGTTACATATAGGCAAGATTAGATTAACGGGTGAGCGCAAACATATGTAAAGTGTTCCGAGGCCTTAAGGAAGGCAGGACAATTTAAGCAGTTAAAGGAAGGGCTTTTACAAAGGTACATAAAACAGAATAGCGCTCGGTACTTAAGAGAGAGGTTAAGTACAATGTCAAAGAGACAGGGGGAGACGATGGAGAAATTTGCGGACAGGATAAGGGAAATTAATGAGTATACTTACGAGTTGGGTCAGAGCGATGAAGCGAATAGTGTTCTGTTGCAGGAGGCCGATCAAAGGGCATTTGATGTATTTTTGAGAGGGTTACCGGCGCAAATGTCACGGAAAGAGCGTGAAGGGACTCCAAAAGATTTGTATTCGGCCATTCAGCTGGTAATTCAATGTGAGGAAATAGACATGGCAACAGGGGCATGCAAGAGGCAAACAGTGTTTACAGCGGATGTGAAATGTTTAAGTGTGGTCGTATGGGACATGTGCAGGGGCAATGTATCCAGTCACCGAGTGATAAAGGAAGGGGTGGAAATCGGCAGCGGGGAGGATGGAGAAGTGGAGGGAGGAGAGGTGGACAAGCGTTAAACGGCAGAGGGGGCCCACCTAAGGGAGCTCCCGCTTAATTTCAATGCTACGAACACGTATGCAGAGGTGGAATGTTCAGTGGTAGGATCCATAGGAACTAAAAAGTTTAAGATTTTGTTGGACGTAGTGGCGCAAGTGTCAGTGGCTGCTGGGAATATAATGGGACGACGTAAGTTAGACCCACCACGTTATAGGTTGCGTGGAGTGGGGGATAAGGAGGTCACGTCTTTGGGTTCGGTGACAGTCGACTTTCGAATAGAGAAAGTCCGATTTAATGCACGCATGGAGGTAGTACCATGGGTGAGCGAGAGCTACGACATGATCCTAGGAGTAGATTTCTTGCATCAACATCACACTAAAATTGACCTTGGACAAGGAACTGTGGAACTTGGTGGAATGTTATTTCAGCTAGGGGAAACTGTTGTCAATGCAGAGCTGTCGCGAGGAGCGATCAACGTAGTGAACAAACCAATTAAACCACGTACATTAGCATTAAGGCTTAATTCACATGAGTGTGTGTCTAGTGGCACCGGGAAGTCGCTTTGGGTAATAGTGGAGTCAAATCTACCTATGGGTACAGTATGTGTTATTGAACCATTGGAGGATAATGAAGTTTTGGGTCCATTGGGTTGTTTTTGTGAAACGTAGTGTTGTACACGTACAGGAGGGGAATGACGGGCTAGTAGTTCCCGTGAACGTGGATAATTTTAGAGCTGTAGATGCGAATTTGAGGAAAGGAGTTTTAGTAGCAAATTTGGATGTGCCAGATGACGAAGACTGGTGTTCGAGAGGTAGGCGAAGCGATCAACCACTAACTGCCGATAGTACTGCATTGCGTGACAAAATCAAGCATTTGAAAGGAGGAAAAGGAGAGCATATGGAGGAATTATTGTGGGAATTTAAGGATTTGTTTTTTCCAGAAGGGTCGTTACCAGCAACTCCATTAGTTCAACATAGGATTCCAACAGGAAATTAAGCACCTGTTTACCGTAAACCATACAGAATACCGAGGTATTTGCAGCCGATTGTGGAGGATTTCATTGATCAGCAGCTTGCGGACGGTATTATAGAGCATAGTAATAGTTTCTGGGGAGCGGGCATTGTCATTGTGACTAAAAAATCTATGGATAGAACTAAGAAATACAGGCTCTGTTGTGACTACCGAAACCTCAATAATAAGACAGTAACGGACGCATACCCCATTCCAAACATATCGGAGATTTTGGATCACTTAGGACAGAGCCAGTACAATTCTATGACGGATTTGACAAATGGTTATCATCAGTTAGAGGTGGCTCCAGACGATCGTCCAAAAACTGCTTTCTCTGCTCCTGGAGGCCATTACCAGCACGTTAGAATCCCATTCGGTTTCAAAAATGCTCCGGCAACGTTTGAGACGTTGCTAGACAGTGTCTTGACTGGTTTGAAACCAGGGCAGTGTCTTGTCTATTTGGATGACATTATAGTGTTTTAAAGTAGTATGGAGCAACATAGACAGCAGTTAATGGAAGTCTTTATGGGGTTAAGAGCAGCTCGTTTGACGTTGAGCCTGGAGAAGTGTCATTTTGCATTAGAAGGAGTAAAACATTTGGGTCATAGTATCAGTAAGAACCGAGAGCGAGCAGATCTGCGGTTGGTACAGGCTGTAAGGGATTTTCGGGAACCGAAAACAGTTAAGGAAGTGCAGTCATTCATCGGAATTTGCTATTTCTATCAAAAGTTCATGTAGGGTTTTGCAGATTTAGCACAGCCGTTGACGTGATTGTTTCGAAAGGGTGTGAAATTTGTGTGGACAGAAGACTGTCAGAAAGCGTTTGACAAACTGAAAGAAGTGTTAACATCAAGTCCAGTTCTTTTGTTTCCATATTTTGAAAAGGAGTTTATACTAGCCTGCGATGCATCGAATCAAGCATTAGGGTGTGTTCTTAGTAGGGAAATTGATGGGAAAGAACAACCTGTAACCCGTGCGTCTAGGCAGTTGAATGCAGCAGAGAGGAATTACCCAACAACAGAGAGGGAGATGCTTAGCGTAATCCACGGAATCACATATTTTAAATGTTATTTATATGGGAGAAGATTTCAGGTAGTGACAGATCATGCTGCATTGAAGTGGTTGTTGGGGCTGAAGGATCCGTCCACTAGACTCGCTCGATGGGCTGTGAGGCTTAGTGAATTCAACTACGAGGTGGTGTACAAGCCTGGGAAGAAGCACGGTAATGCGGATGCACTAAGTAGGAAGGTGGCAAAAGTAGAAGTCATAGGTTATGACCCAGCAGTATGGCAAGAATTACAGGATGCGGAGAACGATTGTAAATTGTATCGGACACAGCCACAATTTAATATGTACGACGGTCTTCTGAGCAGGGAAACGAAGTTAGAACCTAGGGTAGTAGTGCCAGCAAATTTGAGGGATGAGGTTTTGAAGGAAGCACATGATCACGTGTTATCTGGTCATGGAGGGTTAGAGCGACGAATAGAAGAGTGGCGGAGAGGTATTGGTGGAGAGGTAGGAAAGTAGATGTGGATCAGTATGTCAAGAATTGCATACCATGTGCGCAGAGAGCAGAGTTGAGCCGGAAACGGATACAGCTACAACGATTCCCAGAAGCGACAAGTCAATTCTCTATGATGGGGATCGATGTCTTAGGACCTTTCAGGCAAACACATTTGGGGAATACATTCGTTCTGACAGTAATAGACAGTTTTCCAAGGTATGTGAAGGTGGTGGCTTTGCCAAATCAGCAGGCAGCAATGGTCGCGCAAGCGTTAGTAAACAACTGGATTTTGGTGGTGGTTTTTGGGAGAAGGAGACCAGACAGCGAGGTCATCGGTCTCATCGGATTAGGGAAGGACGGGGAAGGAAGTCGGCCGTGTCCTTGGAAAGGAACCATCCCGGCATTTGCCTGGAGCGATTTAGGGAAATCACGGAAAACCTAAATCAGGATGGCCGGACGCGGGATTGAACCGTCGTCCTGTTTGGTGTACCGGAGACAATAACTACTCACTAAGGGACCAACTTCATGTCGGATTTAATGAAGGAACTGTGTGAATTGTTGAACGTAAAGAAGTTGAGGAGGAACGCATTGCATCCACAGGCCAACGGAAGGACAGAATGGGCACACACAACAATCGGGAAGATGCTTAGTTTCTACGTGGATTCTCATCTCCATCTGTGGGACGAGTATTCGAAGCATATTGTATGCGTGTACAATGCAAAAGTCCATACAAATGCCGGTTTGTCTCCATATGAGGTAGTGTATGGGCGAAAAATGCCGTCACCGTTTGATTTGGTGAGGCTACAGAAAGGAAGGACCGGTGAATCTGTATGTCAATTCGCAAGGACAGTTCAGGATGTTTGGAAACGGGTACAAATGGCGAATACAAAGGCTTTGGAAAGGCAGGAAGACGCAGTAAAGCGGAAAGGAAGTTTACTGCAGTATAAAGTGATCCAATGGGTAATGCTGTCCAGCCCCTATATGCAAAAAGGGAAAGCGAAGAAGATCCTGACGAGGTATCAAGAGCCATACCAAGTTGTTGAAATCATATCCCCCATTAATGTTAAGCTTCAGCTGCCAACTAGAACAACGATAGTACACATTGGGCGGTTACGGCCATTTAAGGGTTGCTGTATGTGATTCCAGGCATGTCACAGGAAGGAAAGAGGAAGAAAGAGAGAGTGATGAGAGGTGCTAATCACAGAGAAAACCAGGAAGACAGGGTACAGCATGAAGTACCGTATGCTTTCCGATCCAGAAAGCGGTAGAGTATTTGTAGTTTTTTTTGTTTTCTTGTTATGTGTCATTGGGTTTGCGTAGTTTAATTAGGCATTGTATTTTCATATGTTATCTGTGTTTTCACGTATTGTAAGCCTGCTGGGGACAGCAGTCTCTTTGAAGAGGGAGGAAGGGTGATGGTGATCTCAGTCCTCAGGTCACTGAAGGGAGAGCGTTGGCGGTGATTCATCTCTTCGTCATCGAGGTGCAGCACCTGGATGGGGGTGTGCTGTACTCAAGGCAGGAAGATGTGGTGGTGTCAAGTCACCAATGGGCATTAAGTGCTTTATCTGAAAACTACCTTGAGCAGTTAAACAGAGAACCGACTCGTGGCGATAACATATTAGACCTTCTGGTGACAAACAGACCCGAACTATTTGAAAAAGTTAACCCAGAACAGGGAATCAGCGATCATAAAGCGGTTACGGCATCGATGATTTCAGCCGTAAATAGGAATATTAAAAATGGTAGGAAGATTTTTCTGTTTAGAAAAAGTGACAAAAAGCAGATTTCAGAGTACCTGTTGGCTCAACACAAAAGTTTTGTCTCAAGTACAGATAGTGTTGAGGATGAGTGGACAAAGTTCAAAACCGTCGTACATAATGCGTTAGATGAGTATGTGCCAAGCAAGATCGTAAGAGATGGAAAAGAGCCACCGTGGTACAACAACCGAGTTAGAAAACTGCTGCGGAAGCAAAGGGAACTTCACAGCAAACATAAACATAGCCAAAGCCTTGCAGACAAACAAAAATTACGCGAAGCGAAATGTAGTGTGAGGAGGGCTATGCGAGAGGCGTTCAATGAATTCGAAAGTAAAGTTCTATGTACTGACTTGGCATAAAATCCTAAGAAATTTTGGTCTTATGTCAAAGCGGTAGGTGGATCAAAACAAAATGTCCAGACACTCTGTGACCAAAATGGTACTGAAACAGAGGATGACAGACTAAAGGCCGAAATACTAAATGTCTTCTTCCAATGTTGTTTCACAGAGGAAGATTGCACTGTAGTTCCTTCTCTAGATTGTCGCACAGATGACAAAATGGTAGATATCGAAATAGACGACAGAGGGATAGAGAAACAATTAAAATCGCTCAAAAGAGGAAAGGTCTCTGGACTTGATGGGATACCAGTTCAATTTTACACAAAGTACGCGAAGGAACTTGCCCCCCTTCTTGCAGCGGTGTACCGTAGGTCTCTAGAGGAGCGTAGCGTTCCAAAGGATTGGAAAAGGGCACAGTTCATCCCCGTTTTCAAGAAGGGACGTCGAGCAGATGTGCAGAACTATAGACCTATATCTCTAACGTCGATCAGTTGTAGAATTTTGGAACACGTATTGTGTTCGAGTATAATGACTTTTCTGGAGACTAGAAATCTACTCTGTAGGAATCAGCATGGGTTTCGAAAAAGACGGTCATGTGAAACCCAGCTCGCGCTATTCGTCCACGAGACTCAGAGGGCCATAGACACGGGTTCACAGGTAGATGCCGTGTTTCTTGACTTCCGCAAGGCGTTCGATACAGTTCCCCACAGTCGTTTAATGAACAAAGTAAGAGCATATGGACTATCAGACCAATTGTGTGATTGGATTGAGGAGTTCCTAGATAACAGGATGCAGCATGTCATTCTCAATGGAGAGAAGTCTTCCGAAGTAAGAGTGATTTCAGGTGTGCCGCAGGGGAGTGTCATAGGACCGTTGCTATTCACAATATACATAAATGACCTTGTGGATGACATCGGAAGTTCACTGAGGCTTTTTGCAGATGATGCTGTGGTGTATCGAGAGGTTGTAACAATGGAAAATTGTACTGAAATGCAGGAGGATCTGCAGCGAATTGACGCATGGTGCAGGGAATGGCAATTGAATCTCAATGTAGACAAGTGTAATGTGCTGCGAATACGCAGAAAGATAGATCCTTTATCATTTAGCTACAAAATAGCAGGTCAGCAACTGGAAGCAGTTAATACCATAAACTATCTGGGAGTACGCATTAGGAGTGATTTAAAATGGAATGATCATGGTTGTTCGCCCACTGCTTGAATACTGCTTAGCAGTGTGGGATCCGTACCAGATAGGGTTGATAGAAGATATAGAGAAGATCCAACGGAGATCAGCGCGCTTCGTTACAGGATCATTTAGTAATCGCGAAAGCGTTTCGGAGATGATAGATAAACTCCAGTGGAAGACTCTGCAGGAGAGACGCTCAGTAGCTCGGTACGGGCTTTTGTCAAAGTTTCGAGAACATAACTTCACCGAAGAGTCAAGCAGTACATTGCTCCCTCCTACGTATATCTCGCGAAGAGACCATGAGGATAAAATCAGAGAGATTAGAGCCCACACAGAGGCATACCGACAGTCCTTCTTTCCACGAACAATACGAGACTGGATTAGAAGGGAGAACCGATAGAGGTACTCAAGGTACCCTCCGCCACACACCGTCAGGTGGCTTGCGGAGTGTGGATGTAGATGTAGATGTAGAACGTGTGGGAAACGCGGAATGAAGTAAGAAGGCTTGGGGAAGTGTTCGAAGAGCTTAGGCAATGTGCAGAGAGCAAAGAAATGCTGAAGAAAGCTGCAGGTGAGTATAAGAAATTGCATGAGGCTTATATGGCGCTATAGAAGCAGGTAGGACGGATGGAGGAAGCGGTGCCAGGGGTAAGACGGAAACGAAGATGGCTGAACGCAGTGGGAAAAATTTTAAAGACAGTTTTTGGAGCCGCAGACGAAAGCGATATAAAAGAACTGAACAACACGGTGGAAGTGGTGAGACAACTTGCAGAGGAGAGTATGGCAACGGAAGCTTGGCATATATTTCAGATAGGGACAATGGAAATCCTGAATAACACACGGTTGCTCCGCTCATTAGCAGGGCAGGTAGTGGCATACGCTAAGGCGTCGGAAGACGTAATAAATCGTAACCTGGGAAACCTACGGGGGCACCTAGAAGTGCTAGATAGCAGGGTGGTGTTAACCAGACTTTTGCAAGGAGTAGCTGACAGTGTGTGGGATGTGCATGGAGTAACGCTGCATCACCCACTGCAAAGCCAGATAAGTACCGACTGTTACCGCCAGACCAATATTTACGCGGGTTGCGCAAGGCGCAGAAGGAACTACCGTCAGTGTTATATTTAATAATGGAGCCCAGTGAGCAAAATTTGCCGTTTTTCTACCATGTTGCAACAGTAAGGGTAACAACCGACCGCCCACGGGTGTATATTTTGGTCCAGTTCCCGATTATGGGGAAGAATGTGAGGTTTCAGTATTACACGGTCCACCCATATCCACTGAAGTTGTTTTGAGCGAGGAGTATTTGCACAAGCGAAACGTATAGATTTCGAGGGGAGCGGCATGTTAATCAATGGAACTAAGTGTAACATAATAGGACCAACCTTCCACCTGCCAGCATCAATTTCATGAGTCACGCAATCGAATGTTACGCAGCCACAGCTGTACTGGCCAGAAGCCACTTTAGAGTTTTTGCCAAGCCAGAATCTGACCTTGATAAATCAAACTCTGGAGCCAGGTCTGTTGACATCCGTAATCCGTAAACTAGTTCATTTTAGAGCAAGAGGGGCGCCGAACAGATTGTTCAACATATCACTCACTATAGGGAAAGGCAACGGCAAATAACGATCATTTTGAGCACCTCTGTGCCAAATGTCATCGCAGCCTTAACTTCGTTATGTGTTGTTTTCTTTCTGATCAGGCGGCGAGGTTTTTCCAAGAGGGAACCAAGGGTAGTCCAAGTTTCAGAGGATTGGATACCGAGGGCGTCAGACGAAGTAGGTAAGGTGTTGATCGAGCAGTGGTCGTCCAGTACGGAATTTTTACGTTTTGTTTTATGTCATGGTTTTAAGGGGCACTAAGCCACATTTAATTTTTCTAATAAGGAAATATGCCATAGGTGCCAACCCAAACAAGTTAAGAGCTAGTTAAGGGTCGACCCGGGGACCAGGGACCGGGTCTTTCCAAAGAGGGGAATAATGTCGCGGCACCACTGTCTAGGATAGGGAAGGTTAGTTTTGTGCAATATTCTGAGCACAAGTTACAACCAGATTGCAGTTCCACATACCAACAGTTTCAAATAGAGGCCACAGCGCCATCAAATTGCTAAAAGAGTATACGTAGTGGTTTTGCATGTCGCAAATCACAGGCTCACTGGCCAACCTAGCATCTTATGAGTATGTACATGAAGCGGTGCGTATGGCAAATGACAGGAGCACAGTAGCGTATAAATAGGTGCGGGTTTCTAATGAGATTCATTCAAGTGTAGCAGCTCTCTCAGATGGCGGGGCATGTCACACCACCAGCTACATGCAGCAGCAGATTGGGCGCCAGCGTTCCAGTGCACAAAGGGTCGCTGGTTTGACCCTCTGAGGCTGACACGGGGTCCGTAGCCAGCCAGTGGCAGGCCACTCTACAGCTCACTACTGCAGGCAGTCGTCCTGGCTTCCAACACGCGCCGGAGGCATCCCGAGGCGAGGGCTGCAGATCCGGGCGCTGGATTGCAGGCACTTGTCGCCGCGATCTCAACCACGCCGGCGAGAAGCAAGCAGCTGGCCACCTGCGGCTCACACCGAGCGGCACTGAGTCGGCAGGGATGGAGACCGCTGAGTCGACTGCCGGCATCATGACGACGCAGCAACTCCACTGGCGTACAAGGCTGACACACAGTGCGTGCATGGGTCGCTGAGTCAGCCATTCCGCGCCAAGCCGTTTTGCAGACAGTGAAGTAGTGTCCTCAGCATTGCGGGACCCGGCGATGCAGACCGAGGGGAACACGGCACTGTAATTGGAAACAATAAATCACTTGGAAAGCTCGGACGAGTCTTAATACGGTGCCACCCACCTCTTCCCGCTACATTTGGTCATCCTGATACATTCGGTGGCAGAAGATCCCACTACAGAGGTGATCGACGGATCTCTCACAAGCACCTCACTGTACAACAGGATGTCCCTATTGGCTGCGACGTCGACCTCTAAAATGCTACAATACGTGCTTTCAGAAAAAAATTCTTGCATTACTTGTTGAATGCCCCTGTATATTCCACATCTCCTCCTAAACCGCTGCACAGATTTCAACCACACTTGCTAAACACATCATTTACGGTCTGGAAAGAATCTCTATGTTGGGAAGAATCATACACCTATCAAACGGGTGGGGATGAGAAAGCAGTGTAGCCCATGACATGAGAATACCCGTGCTTCAGACGTCCTCTGTTCGAGTGTGACAGCACTTTGTGACTTGCAACAAACTTTACACGTAATTTCAGACCCTTACGAAATTTCTTCTCGGTGACAACCCCCAAACAATGATGAAAGGAAGAAAGTTTATCCCTTAAATACAGTTTCGCTATTCATGCAGTAAAACTACTACATAAATCACGATATTTTAATTTATTTCTTATTTACTACCAACTGCATTTGAACCACATTTTGCAGACAGTATTCACACATATCACCGAATGTACCAGAAAAATATTACAACAGTGTATGACATTTAGTTCAGGAGATACAACGTCACAAACGCTAAGATGAATGACAAACTACCACAGCATACGACACACTTAAATTTATTACTTTGTTGGTTCAAAAAATGGTTCAAATGGCTCTGAGCACTATGGGACTTAACATCTGAGGTCATCAGTGCCCTAGAACTTAGAACTAGTTAAACCTAACTAACCTAAGGACATCACACACATCCATGCCCTAGGCAGGATTCGAACCTGCGACCGTAGCGGTCGCGCGGTTCCAGACTGTAGCGCCTAGAACCGCTCGGCCATTCTGGCCGGCTTTGTTGGTACTAACTCTATTTGCAACACATCTAGCATACGGTATCCACATAAGTCGCTAAACATATGGTTGTATGACACTTACTACAGGAGATGTAACGTCATAAATACTGAGACGCATGAGGAAGCGTTGCATCATGCATGTGTTCTAATTTCTTACTTCTTTGCTGCTAATTCCATTTACAACGCATTTCGCAGACAGCAGCCACATACACCACTGGATGTCCCTGTACAATTACATCATTGTACTGCACTTAGTTCAGGGCGAACGACTTCATACACATTAAGCTGCATCAAAATGAAACTGGAAAGCGAAATTCGCTAGACATAGAGGTGAATTATGCTAACAAAAACGCGTGAAATATGTTAAATATTTGTGAAATATATTTGACAAGTGCGTATGCGGACTAAGCCGCGGATAAAATGCTTATCCTAAACTCTTGAAACGAATTCAATCATATTTGATATAAAGGTCAACTACAAACTGGAAAACAGAGGTAAAAACCATTGGTACCCTGTTGAGGTGAGTGTGATACCGTGGAGAGAGAACAGAGGACGAGGAGTTGGACTGACAGCGAGGGGGGAGGAGGAGATAGGAACAGAAAGAAGCAGGAAGAGTTAGACACAGGTGAGGGGGAAATGAACAGAGACAGGGGAGAGGAGGAGGTAGACAGAGAAAGGAAAGAGGAGGACATGGACAGAGACAGGGAGAGAAACAGATAGGCACAAACATGGAGAAGGAGGTGATGAACAGACGGAGGGGCGAGGAGGAAATTAATAGGGAAAGAGAAGAGGAGGAGACAGAGAGAGAGAGAGAGAGGGGCAGGAGGAGATGGCCAGGGAGTGGGAGGTGGAGAAGGTGGACAGAGAGAGGGGTTGTTGAGGTAGACAGACTGAGGGGGAACAAGGGGCAATAGAACGTTGGAATAGACACACGCACCGGCCTAGGGTATTCTGGGAATATTTGGCACCAGATGTCCGGGCAGGCCGGCCGGTGTGGCCGAGCTTTTCTACGCGTTATAGTCTGGAACCGCGCGACCGCTACGGTCGCAGGTTCGAATCCTGCCTCAGGCATGGATGTGTGTGGCGTCCTTAGGTTAGTTAGGTTTAAGTAGTTCTACGTTCTAGGGTATTGATGACCTCAGAAGTTAAGTCCCATAGTGCTCAGAGACATTTGAACCATTTTTTGTCCAGGCAGAGATCATGCAGTTCGGCCAGTGGTTTCTGAGTGTGGAGACGACTCCTGATTACATCCCTAATGTCTTCCACCACGTGCATCAAATACAAATCAAACATAAGTCTAAAAATAAACCATCATGTGGGACAAAAAGGACACTGTATCTACTATATAGGAACAGCTCTGAGGTTAGCATTGTAGTGCATTACACAGAATACTGCAAAATATTGAAGTAAGTGATCCAGAAATCTAAGCCGCTTTGTTATGAGAACAAGATAATTACGTGAGACAACAAAATAAAAACTGCACACATAAAAAAAATACATCACCTCGGTTCCGAGAGTTCCGGAACCTGTACACAAAATTGGAATAGAGATCAACATAAACATCATTTCCGCCCTTTTTATTGCTCATAAAAACCACACATTGCATGTTGTGCCACCTTACAGCGAGACCTTCAGCGGTGGTGGTCCAGATTGCTGTAAACACCGGTACCTGTAATACCCAGTAGCACGTCCTCTTGCACTGATGCATGCCTGTATTCGTTGTGATATACTATCCATAAATTCATCAAGGCACTGTTGGTCCAGATTGTCCCGCTTCTCAATGGCGAATCGTCGTAGATTCCTCAGAGTGGTTGGTTGCTCACGTCGTTCGTAAACAGCCCTTTACAATCTATCCCAGGCATGTTCGATAGGGTTCATGTCTGGAGAACATGCTGGCCACTCTAGTCGAGCGATGTCGATATCCTGAAGGAAGTCATTCACAAGATGAGCACGATTGGGGTGCGAATTGTCGTCCATGAAGACGAACCGACGATTGTCCGGTTGAAGGCATATGCGACACTCATCGGTGAAGAGAATGTGACACCAATCCTGAGCGATCCATTCGGCATGTTGTTGGGCCCATCTGAAACAAGCTACATGGTGCTGTGATTGCAAAGATGGACTTCGTCACGGACGTCGGGAGTGAAGTTGCGTATCATGTAGCCTGCTGCGCACAGTTTGAGTCTTAACAGGACGTCCTGTGGCTGCACGAGAAGCCATATTGAACATGGTGGCGTTGCTGTAAGGATTCCTCCGAGCCATAATCCTTAGGTAGCGGTCACCCACTGCAGTAGTAGCCCTTGGGCGGCCTGAGCCAGGCATCTCACTGACAGTTCCTGTCTCTGTCTCTCTGCATCTCCTCCATGTCCGAACAACATCGCTTTGTTTCACTCTGAGACGCCTGGACACTTCCCTTGATGAGAGCCCTTCCTGGCACAAAGTAACAATGCGGACGCGATCGAGCAGGAATGGTTGAACTACAGACAACACAAGCCATGTACCTCCTTCCTGGTGGAACGACTCGAACTGACCGGCTGTCGAGCCCCCTCCGTCTAATAGGCGCTGCTCATGCATAGTTGTTTCCCTCTTTGGACAAATTTAGTGACATCTCTGGTCAAAGGGGGTGTGTCTGTGATACAATACCCACACTTAACGTCTAACTTCAGGAGTTCTGGGAACTGGGATGATGCAAAACTTTTTTTGTTGTGTGTATGTGGAATAAAGTGATGATAGAGACAGGTAGGGCCATAAAGGAAGGGTAAGAGATATCTCTAAAAATAAATGAGACACTGGTAACAAGTGCACACAGTGTTGCAAACCTCTTAAATATATACTTTGTTTCTGTTACTGACAGCTTGAGGTTATCAGGTTCAGTAAACAGTGTAATGGAATATCTGAGACTAGTCTTTACAAATAACTTCAGTAAAATGGAAAGCACACTCGAAGTCTCCCAAAGAAGAACCATCCGTCATAAAATCCTTAAAAATCTAAGTATGCTAATGGTTATGATAATATATCAACAATGTTGCGAGTACTCATGCGAGTTGAATTCTATCTTAAACTATTTATGTAGTCGATATCTTATAAGCAGAACAATTCCAGACTGGCTAAAACGTGCTCAAGTTAAGCCTCTTTACAAGAATGGGGATAAAGAAATACCATCAAGCTATCGACCAATTTCACTTTTGTCAGATTTTCAAACATATTTGAAAAGGTTGTGTTCAAGCGTCTCCTTAAGCATCTGACCGCAAATAATATATTGTCCAAGTCACACTTTGAATTTCTTAAGTGTTCTGATATGTTGTTGTTGTTGTGGTCTTCAGTCCTGAGACTGGTTTGATGCAGCTCTCCATGCTACTCTATCCTGTGCAAGCTTTTTCATCTCCCAGTACCTACTGCAACCTACATCCTTCTGAATCTGCTTAGTGTATTCATCTCTTGGTCTCCCTCTACGATTTTTACCCTCCACGCTGCCCTCCAATACTAAATTGGTGATCCCTTGATGCCTCGGAACATGTCCTACCAACCGATCCCTTCTTCTGGTCAAGTTGTGCCACAAACTTCTCTTCTCCCCAATCCTATTCAATACTTCCTCATTAGTTATGTGATCTACCCATCTAATCTCAAGCATTCTTCTGTAGCACCACATTTCGAAAGCTTCTATTCTCTTCTTGTCCAAACTATTTATCGTCCATGTTTCACTTCCATACATGGCTACACTCCATACGAATACTTTCAGAAACGACTTCCTGACACTTAAATCTATACTGGATGTTAACAAATTTCTCTTCTTCAGAAACGCTTTCCTTGCCATTGCCAGCCTACATTTTATATCCTCTCTACTTCGACCATCATCAGTTATTTTGCTCCCCAAATAGCAAAACTCCTTTACTACTTTAAGTGCCTCATTTCCTAATCTAATTCCCTCAGCATCACCCGACTTAATTAGACTATATTCCATTATCCTTGTTTTGCTTTTGTTGATGTTCATCTTACATCCTCCTTTCAAGACACTGTCCATTCCATTCAACTGCTCTTCCAAGTCCTTTGCTGTCTCTGACAGAATTACAATGTCATCGCCGAACCTCAAAGTTTTTATTTCTTCTCCATGAATTTTAATACCTACCCCGAATTTTTCTTTTGTTTCCTTTACTGCTTGCTCAATATACAGATTGAACAACATCGGGGAGAGGCTACAACCCTGTCTTACTCCCTTCCCAACCACTGCTTCCCTTTCATGTCCCTCGACTCTTATAACTGCCATCTGGTTTCTGTACAAATTGTAAATAGACTTTCGCTCCCTGTATTTTACCCCTGCCACCTTCAGAATATGAAAGAGAGTATTCCAGTCAACATTGTCAAAAGCTTTCTCTAAGTCTACAAATGTTAGAAACGTAGGTTTGCCTTTCCTTAATCTTTCTTCTAAGATAAGTCGTAAGGTCAGTATTGACTCACGTGTTCCAGTGTTTCTACGGAATCCAAACTGATCTTCCCCGAGGTTGGCTTCTACTAGTTTTTCCATTCGTCTGTAAAGAATTCGTGTTAGTATTTTGCAGCTGTGACTTATTAAGCTGATAGTTCGGTAATTTTCACATCTGTCAACACCTGCTTTCTTTGGGATTGGAATTATTATATTCTTCTTGAAGTCTGAGGATATTTCGCCTGTTTCATACATCTTGCTCACCAGATGGTAGAGTTTTGTCAGGACTGGCTCTCCCACGGCCGTCAGTGGTTCCAATGGAATATTGTCTACTCCGGGGGCCTTGTTTCGACTCAGGTCTTTCAGTGCTCTGTCAAACTCTTCACGCAGTATCATATCTCCCATTTCATCTTCATCTACATCCTCTTCCATTTCCATAATATTGTCCTCAAGCACATCGCCCTTGTATAGACCCTCTATATACTCCTTCCACCTTTCTGCTTTCCCTTCTTTGCTTAGAACTGGGTTTCCATCTGAGCTCTTGATATTCATACCAGTCGTTCTCTTATCTCCAAACGTCTCTTTAATTTTCCTGTAGGCGGTATCTATCTTACCCCTAGTGAGATAGGCCTCTACATCCTTACATTTGTCCTCTAGCCATCCCTGCTTAGCCATTTTGCACTTCCTGTCGATCTCATTTTTGAGACGTTTGTATTCCTTTTTGCCTGTTTCACTTACTGCATTTTTATATTTTCTCCTTTCATCAATTAAATTCAATATTTCTTCTGTTACCCAAGGATTTCTACTAGCCCTCGTCTTTTTACCTACTTGATCCTCTGCTGCCTTCACTACTTCATCCCTCAAAGCTACCCATTCTTCTTCTACTGTATTTATTTCCCCCATTCCTGTCAATTGCTCCCTTATGCTCTCCCTGAATCTCTGTACAACCTCTGGTTCTTTCAGTTTATCCAGGTCCCATCTCCTTAAATTCCCACCTTTTTGCAGTTTCTTCAGTTTTAATCTACACGTCATAACCAATAGATTGTGGTCAGAGTCCACATCTGCCCCTGGAAATGTCTTACAATTTCAAACCTGGTTCCTAAATCTCTGTCTTACCATTATATAATCTATTTGATACCTTTTAGTATCTCCAGGGTTCTTCCATGTATACAACCTTCTTTCATGATTCTTAAACCAAGTGTTAGTTATGATTATGTTGTGCTCTGTGCAAAATTCTACCAGGCGGCTTCCTCTTTCATTTCTGTCCCCCAATCCATATTCACCTACTATGTTTCCTTCTCTCCCTTTTCCTACACTCGAATTCCAGTCACCCATGACTATTAAATTTTCGTCTCCCTTCACAATCTGAATAATTTCTTTTATTTCATCATACATTTCTTCAATTTCTTCGTCATCTGCAGAGCTAGTTGGCATATAAACTTGTACTACTGTAGTAGGTGTGGGCTTCGTATCTATCTTGGCCACAATAATGCGTTCACTATGCTGTTTGTAGTAGCTTACCCGGATTCCTATTTTCCTATTCATTATTAAACCTACTCCTGCATTCCCCCTATTTGATTTTGTGTTTATAACCCTGTAGTCACCTGACCAGAAGTCTTGTTCCTCCTGCCACCGAACTTCACTAATTCCCACTATATCTAACTTCAACCTATGCATTTCCCTTTTTAAATTTTCTAACCCACCTGCCCGATTAAGGGATCTGACATTCCACGCTCCGATCCGTAGAACGCCAGTTTTCTTTCTCCTGATAACGACATCCTCTTGAGTAGTCCCCGCCCGGAGATCTGAATGGGGGACTATTTTACCTCTGGAATATTTTACCCAAGAGGACGCCATCATCATGTAATCATACAGTAAAGCTGCATGCCCTCGGGAAAAATTACGGCTGTAGTTTCCCCTTGCTTTCAGCCGTTCGCAGTACCAGCACAGCAAGGCCGTTTTGGTTATTGTTACAAGGCCAGATCAGTCAATCATCCAGACTGTTGCCCTTGCAACTACTGAAAAGGCTGCTGCCCCTCTTCAGGAACCACACGTTTGTCTGGCCTCTCAACAGATACCCCTCCGTTGTGGTTGCACCTACGGTATGGCTATCTGTATCGCTGAGGCACGCAAGCCTCCCCACCAACGGCAAGGTCCATGGTTCATGGGGGGGTGTTCTGATATAGAGAAAGCTATTTACACTTACAGTGAGAATGTACTTCATTAACTAATAAATTGGAGGCCCTTGGCATTTTCTGTGACCTGTCAAAAGCCTCTGACTGTGTGAACCACAGCATTCTCTTAAGTAAATTAGAATATTATGGTTTCACTGGCAGTGCTGTGAAATGGTTTGAGTTCTATCTAACAGGAAAAAAAGGGTGTCGTTGCGAAATACCTGTGCAGTAAGCAGTCAGTCTTCATCTGATTGGGAATTAATTACATGTGGTGTTCCTCAAGGTTCAGTCTTGGGTCCATTGCTTTTTCTTGTGTATATTAATGAAGTCTCGTCTGTTACATTGCCAGATGCTAAGTTTGTTTTGTTAGCAGATGATACAAACATTGCAATAAGTAATAAGTCAAGTACAGATTTAGAAATAGCTGCTAATAAAATTTTAACTGACATTAATAAATGGTTTAAAGCTAATTCACTGTCATTAAACTTTGCAAAGGCCCACTATATGCAGTTCAGAACCTGTAAGATATTTGGTTCCAGCATGTGTATATCACATGAAGACATCCAGATCGAACAGTCGACAGTGTTAAGTTTCTGGGATTACAGCTCGATAATAAATTCAGTTGGGAAGGGTATATCACAGAATTGCTCAAGTGCCTAGACAAGTCTGTATTTGCACTGAGAATATGTCAGATGTAGGAGACATAAAAAAAAACTTGCATACTCTGCTTACTTTCATTCTATTATGTCATATGGATCGTATTTTGGGGTAACTCGCGAAACTGAGCAAAAGTTTCTAATGTACAAAAGTGTGTAGTAAGACTCATTTGTGGTGTAAATTCAAGAACATCATGTAGAAACCTGTTCAAGGAACTTTGTATTCTAACCACTGCTTCTCAGTATATTTATTCCTTAATGAAATTTGTTGCAAGTAATATATCTCTGTTTCCAGCCAATAACTCAATACATAGTATCTGTACTGGGAATAAGAACAATCTACACAAAGACCTAAAACCACTTACCTTGGTCCAGAAGGGGGTCCAATATTCAGAAACATACATTTTCAGTAAATTGCCAACAACCATAAAAAACTTGATTTCAGATAAAGCACGGTTTAAACAGAGTTTGAAAGACTTTTTGATAGGCAACTCCTTCTGCTCAATAGATGAATATCTTAACAGGGAATGTTAGACCAGATTAAGTAAAAATGTCTTTTGACAGCACTTGGTCACAACAGTCAAGATTAGATATTTTGTGTATGATAAATTTATTAAAAGTGCATAACTATGTTTCATTCTGACAGCATATTAATTCTATAAATATTAGCAGTTCCAGTTTACTGTAACGTATTCACCTATTTTGGCAATTTCCTGACAAATGATCTGGGTAGTGAGTATTATATTAAGACATTTAATGCTTTCTATGTTATACTTTCTAACTTGCTCCAAACCCACGAGAATGAAATCATTTTTGGGTCTGTAGAACGAAAACTGAATCTAATCTAATCTACTGCATGAATAGCGGAAAAGTAGCAAATTATAAACACTTTGCAGGTGTTATCAGCGAGAAAAAATCGAAAAGGTTATAAATTATGTTCAAAGTTTGTTGCAGGTCGCTAAAGTGCTCTCATTCTCAAATACTGGACGGAAAAAGTCTGGGAATTCACGCGTCGCGGGCTACGCTTCTTTAACACCAGCACTCCTTTGATAGGTGGGTGGTTCTTAACCCCACAGCGACTGTACCCTGACACTGAGGTACATATGTTTTATGTTTGGTGGAAATCGGTACAGTAGTTTAGGAGAATATGTGGAATATACATACATAAACACAGACACGTACACATACACATCCATTTTTACAATATGTATCGATGTTTTGAATGTTTTACTAATACTTCCGATTACACTAAAGCACCAAAGAAACTGGTATAGGCATGCGTATTCAAAAACAGAGATACGTAAAGAGGCAGAATACGGCGCTGCGGTCGGTAACATCTATACAAAACAGTAAGTGTCTGGCGCTGTTGTTAGATCGGTTACTGCTGCTACAATGGCAGGTTATCAAGATTTAAGTTAGTTTCAACGTGGTGTTATAGTCGGCGCATGAGCGATGGGACACAGCATCTCAGAGGTATTGGAAGTGTGGATTTTCCCGTACCACCATTTCACGAGTGCAGCGTGAACATCGGAATCCGTGAAAATATCAATCTCCGACATCGCTGCAGCCAGAAAAAGATCCTGCAAGAAGAGGACCAATGACGACTGAAGAGAATCGTTCAACGTGACAAAAGTGTAACCCTTCCGCAGATTGCTGCAGATTTCAGTGATGGACCATCAACAGTGTCAGCGTGCAAACCATTCAACGAAACATCATGGATATGGGCCTTCGGAACCGACTGCACGGCACAGAGCTGTACGCCTCGCCTGGGCCCGTCAACACCGACTTTGGACTTTTGATGACTGGAAACATGTTGCCTGCTCGGACGAGTCTCGTTTCAAATTGTATCGGGCGGATGAACGTGTACAGGTATGGAGACAGCCTCATGAATACATGGGCCCTGCATGTCAGCAGGGGACTGTTCAAGCTGTAATGGTGTGGGGCGTGTGCTGTTGGTGTGATATGGGACCCAGGATATTTCTAGATACGACTCTTACATGTGATACGTATGTAAGCATCCTGCCTGATCGCCTACATCCATTCATGTCCATTGTACATTCCGACAGCCTTCGGGAATTCCAGCAGGACAACGCGGCACCCCACACGTCCACAGTTACTACAGAGTGACTCCAGGGACACTCTTCTGAGTTTAAACATTTCTGCTGGCAACCAAAATCCCCAGACATGAACATTATTGAGCATATCTGGGATGCCTTGCACCATGCTGTTCAGAAGAGATCTCCACCAGAAGAAGTCTCCACCCCTCATACTCTTACGGATTTATGGACAGAACTGCAGGATTCATAGTGTCAATTCCATCCAGCACTACTTCAGGCATTAGTCGAATCCATACCACGTCCTGTTGCGGCCCTACATGATATTAGTCAGGTGTACCAGTTTCTATGGCTCTTCAGTGTATTTTAACAGTGAGGAATATGGGCAATTTCAAACCCATGTGCCGTTAAAGCCAAGACCCCTTGAACATGAAAGAAAGTTTGCAGGCGGTACATTATTAACATCAAAGACCCGGTTTATTGTTGGGTAGTGGCCGAGCGAGGTGACCGAGAGGTTATAGGCGCTACAGTCTGGAACCGCACGACCGCTACGGTCGCAGGTTCGAATCCTGCCTCGGGCATGGATGTGTGTGATGTTCTTAGGTTAGTTAGGTTTAAGTAGTTCTAAGTTGTAGGGGACTGATGACCTTAGAAGTTAAGTCCTATAGTGCTCAGAGCCATTTGAAGCATTTTTTTGTTAGGTAGTGAGAGTCAGACAGGAAGAAGAAATCTTGTTTCCGGGCTTCTTTCTATTGAGTGTATTTAACACAGGTTTCTCAAGCAAGATGCAGTAAGTACAGTAGCAGTGAACTGTGTGCCTATGTGCTGACTTTTTTTTTAGAACTTTTGAAGACTTGCCTCACAAATTGCATTCCAAGCGACACTGTGGACGTTGAAATGTCTCCTTTTATTTTTCTTAAACTACATCTCGAAGGACTGAAAAGAAAGTGCCTCCTGTCACAGGCAGTTAATGGTTCTATAATCCCATAATGGTTAAATGCAATTTAAAAAACGTAGCCTGTGAACCGCTCTACAGTTAGATGCTGCACGAAACAAACTCGACACTTCACACCAAAGTACCAGTGATAAGCATAAATGTGGTACCACAGACTGTTTATTAAAATACATCTTCTGTACACTATGAGGTGCACTTGAAATGTTTTATTTGCCAAAACCGGTTTTCGGGTTTATAACCCATCAACAGTGGCGTCTTATAAAGACGAACAAACGACTGTATGTGTATCGATTTCTACAAAACGATAACTCTGCATATACAGCAGTAATATAAGTCTATTTACATTACTCACTTATACAGCAATGAGGTGTTTGTCAGTTAATACGACAGAATCTGAAATAAGTCCTATAACATAGCCCACAATCTGTCATGTGCGTTACTGCTGTCAAATTTTAGGCAGTGAGAGTTGTGATAATCTTTGACATAACTGACCAATAAAGCAAAGTTGGAACTGACAAGTCAGAGAGTCTGCATTACCTGTCTTTTGTTATTTCTAAGATCATATCTATATTTATCTGTGACATGTTTTCAAATAATAATATAAATTACAATTTTTCTTCGGTTGGCGTGTGAAAGTAAAATATACAAAAGGTATAAGATTGCAGAATAATCTAACATGTCAAGTCAGATAAAAAAAATTTTGCGAACTAAAATTATTCGGTTAAATCACTGTTGAAATTTTGTGTCTGCATTTTATTCTGTTTATTCATCAAGTACGTTGTCCGGTTGTTTTGTCATATGTGTGTATATTGTACTTCAGTTTCTTCTAGAATATTTAATAATCTTCCATTAGTGATGATGTTTTTGTTAATGTCATTAGTAAAATGCTTATATTCTCTTAAATGACCACTGAATTCTGAGGGATTGGCTTCACTAACATTAGTATGCTGTCTAAATTTCTTTTGGAAGTTTCCCCCCAGTTTGCCCAGCATAAAATTTTTCACAATCATTACATGTTACTCCATACAGCCCTGTCATGTTATAGATTTAACTCTTATCGGTATTGTGTACAAGACGTGATTTTATATTGCTCTGTGTCCTGAAGGCGACTTGCAGTCTAATTTTTCGAAACAAATCATTTATTTTGTCAGAAACCTGACCCAGGTATGGTAAGGTTATAAACTTATCTGTATCTACTTGCTTGCTCTCTTCTGGTGTAATCTGATTTCTACTTTTGCTGCGTTCCCTCTTTTTTGTGTATAATTTCATAACTAGTCTCGGGTCATACCAATTCTGAGATGCTACCTTCTCTATTGTATGTAATTCAGCATTGATACACGCTTTGTGTAAAGAGTATTTGATTGACCTGTCAGTTGCTGAGCGGAAATGTGCTTCTTTATGGGATCGTGGACGGCAAGAATTGCTGTGAATTATGCAGGCATATGTAGTGGGTTTCCAGAATATGTTGAAAATGTATTTCCTTCTCTGTTAACTGCCATAGTTACAGAATAAGATGTATATGCAAAATTTCAACAATATTTTAACTGAATATTTTTGGTTTGGAATCTATGTCCTGAACATAAAATTTTTCTCATTTGACGTGGTATGTTAGATTTTTTTGCGATCACATACCTGTTGTATATTCTGCCTCCACATGCCAAGTGTCAAAAATTGTAATTTACGTAATTATATGAGTGCATATAACAGACATATATAAATATGATCTTAGAATAACAAAAGACAGATAATGTAGACTCCTTGACCTATCAGTTCCATGTTTACTCTAAACGACAGCTATATCAAACATAAGAGGAACTGACACTGTCTAAAATTATACAACAGTAACGTACATGACAAACTGTGTACTATGTTAGAGGCAATATTTCAGACTTGTGTTAACTGATAAACATCTCATTTCTGCAGAAGTGCACAATGTAAGTAAACTTATATTACTGATATATGTATACGGTTAGCATTTTGTAGAAAGCGATATACATAAGTTGTTTTTCCTGTGTGTCAGATACCACTAATGGTGTGTTATAAACCGTAAAACTGGTTTGGGCAAATAAAACGTTTCAAGTGCACCTCATGGTGCATAGAAGATGTTTTTTAATAAATAGTTGAAAGCCGCAGAGCACCAAACATTCAAGATCTTTCCCACAGACTGTGTCAAGCGCTTGTGACGCTGCCTCACACAGAGTCGCAGAATCATCCCAAGTTCCGGACAGTCCACAGTAACGGTGTGAGGCCGCGCACGCCCGTTGTGTATCTTGTCAGGCCTGGTGGCAGCCTGTTCAGGGGTTGAGTGAAGAATGCCACCCCGCAATCACGGGCCCTGCCTGGGTTCCCGTGCATCAGCTGAGAACGTCGCCGCTTTTCGGATCGAGAGAGCAAAATGTCACCATGTTACAAAAGAGAACGAAAATATGACAGGCGCTCCTGAACAACACAAATCACTCCACTATCCGTGGGCCGTGTGGCAGACCATAAATAGATTTTTCACTTAACGTTCCTAGATGCCCAATTATTACTGTAATGGCGGAATTATCCAGACGAACAAAAGAGACATTGCTCACACTATGTTGAATATTTCATTCACATAACCGCTACCACGAGACGCCACCCAGCTTTCCTTCAACCTTGAGCGGTCTCTCACTGGGGGCAGTGCTGGCTTCAGTTCCACCTATGACATAGTTTGCACCTGCTCTTTCCCAATGTGGGAGGTGGAGTTAGCTCTGTATGTGGCTTGATATTCGTCACCACGTCACGACACCGCTCATTACAACATGATGCAGCACCTAGATGGAAAAGCCAAAAAAATTTGTATCGATCTTTTTAATTTCATTTTTGTAATAGGACAAATCTGCAACTCGTGGAACGAAGGTGCGCCTGAAACCTGGAAACGATCGGACATAACGTATTCGAGTAGCCAGTGTACTGTCGGCGTTAGAAGTTGCGAGGCGAAGGTTTCGAGAGACATGATCATCCAAGGGCTTGCCTGGGTCTTTGAATTCAGATAGCTTCTTGGTCCTTTTCAGTCTACGTTCTAGGGATACCACTCTACCAGTGACATTCTAGTCCTGCTGAAGGCAACTATAGGACAGGTTTCCCTGTGCACAGAGGAGTTAACTTTTCCGACCTTGAGAAGGCCTACGATATTACTTTGCGGTCTAATTTCCTCGAACACCTTCAAGTATTAGGTTTTCTGGGACGTTTTCCAGCATTAATATGGTCTTTCTGTCACCACTTTATTTTAAATATAGAGTCGGTAATGTCCTATTGGATCTTTTGTTCAGGAGAACTACGTCTCACGAGGTATATTTTTAAGTGTTTCCCTCTTTTTAATGGCTGTTAATTGTATTGCATCCATGGCAATGAACACTGTACCGTGCTCCTTATTCGTGAACGATTTTTCAGTTTAATGCTCTTCTTTTAGCCTTCCAGCCACCATTCGACTTCAACTAATTGCTTAGTGGTTGGAGAAGTAGGCGGACAAAACTGGTTTTAAATTATCTACTGAAAAATTGTGCATGTTTTCTGCTTAGCCGCTCCTCAAATGCTTCTGATGTTCCAGCAATTAAAACGACGCACTCTGTTTTAAGTTTTAAAGGCACAATGAGGCTCCTGGATCTCATGTTTGATGAGACACTAAGTTAACATCTGTCAAGGATATGTAAATACAGTCTCTAAGAATACTCAGTATTTTAGAATATATAAACCACATGGCATGGAAGGCGGATGGAACATGTCTGCTCCTGTTTCAAAAAGTCCTTGTCCAATCTCGCTTCGATACATTCACGGACCTACCTGACCACCATATTCCGAGAATTTAAAATCAGGTGTTCCCAGCATTTCTGCTGAGAACGGGGAATCACCACTTAATATTGGGTAGCAATTCATAACGGTGTATAAGCTATATCACCTACTGCAATCACCTGTACACTATATCGTTGCTCTTGCATCAATGGAGTCGCTTTTTAAGTACATTTTAGAGATTGGTGTGGTAAATGTTAATGTCGCACGCCAAGGTTGGCGAGAATCCTCGTCTTGACTTTTTTAGAGCCACTGCGTTATTTTAGACATGACGAATATTATAAAAAATAGTACTTCTAATGCCGCACTCGAATTACACTACTGGCCATTAGAATTGCTACACCAAGAAGAAATGCAGATGATAAACGGGTATTCATTGAACAAATATATTACACTAGAACTGACATGTGGTTACATTTTCACGCAATTTGGGTGCATAGATCCTGAGAAATCAGTAGCCACAACAACCACCTCTGGCCGTAATAACTGCCTTGATACGCCTGGGGATTGAGTCAAACAGAGCTTGGATGGCGTGTACAGGTACAGCTGCCCATGCAGCTTCAACACGATACCACAGTTCATCAAGGGTAGGGACAGGCGTATTGTGACGAGCCATTTGCTCGGCCACCATTGACCAGACGTTTTCAGTTGGTGAGAGATCTGGAGTATGTGCTGGCCAGGGCAGCAGTCGAACATTTTCTGTGTCCAGAAAGGCCCGCATAGGACCTGCAACATGCGGTCGTGCATTATCCTGCTGAAATGTAGGGTTTCGCAGGGATCTAATTAAGGGTAGAGCCACGGGTCGTAACACATCTGAAATGTGACGTCCACTCACCAAAGTGCTGTCAGTGCGAACAAAAGGTGACCGAGACGTGTAACCAATGGCACCCCAAACCATCATACCGGGTGATACGCCAGTATGGCGATGACGAATACACGCTTCCAATGTGTGTTCACGGCGATGTCGCCAAACACGGATGCGACCAACATGATGCTGTAAACAGAACCTTTATTGATCCGAAAAAATGACGTTTTGCCATTTTTGCACCCAGGTTTGTCGCTGAGTACACCATCGCAGGCGCTCCTGTCTGTGATGCAGCGTCAAGGGTAAACGCAGCCGTGGTCTCCGAGCAGATAGTCCAAGCTGCTGCAAACGTCGTCGAACTGTTCGTGCAGATGGTTGTTGTCTTGCAAACGTCCCCATCTGTTGACTCAGGGATCGAGACATGGCTGCACGATCCGTTACAGCCATGCGGATAAGTTGCTTTTCATCTCGACTGCTAGTGATACGAGGCCGTTGGGATCCAGCACGGCGTTCCGTATTACCCTCCTGAACCCACTGATTCCGTATTCTGCTAACAGTTATTGGATCTCGACCAACGCGAGCAGGAATGTCGCGATACGATAAACCGCAATCGCGATAGGCTACAATCCGACCTTTATGAAAGTCGGAAACGTGATGGTACGCATTTCTCCTCCTTACACGAGGCATCACAACAACGTTTCACCAGGCAACGCCGGTCAACTGCTGTTTGTTGTGTATGAGAAATCGGTTTGGAAACGTTCCTCATGTCAGCACGTTGTAGGTGTCGCCACCGGCGCCAACCATGTGTAAATGCTCTGAAAATCTAATCATTTGCATATCACAGCATCTTCTTCCTGTCGGATAATTTTCGCGTCTGTAGCACGTCATCTTCGTGGTGAAGCAATTTTAATGACCAGTAGTGTATTTTCTTAGCAGTGTTTTAAACAAACACGACACAGGGCGTGGAGAGAAAACGGAAACACCAAAAACACAACGAACGTCACTATACTTAACACGATGTAGGTCTGTTGGCGTTCAAAACAGCTTCCAGTCATCTCGGAATGGATAAATACGTGTCCTGTATGGTTTTCAAGGGTACTTTGTACAATTTTTCCGGCAACATAGTGGTAAGTTCAGGCAATGATGATGGAGGTGGATAACGATCACGCACCATCTCTCCAAAGTAGACCACAAGGCTCAATAATACTGAGATCTGGTGATAGTGGTGGCCAGAGGAGAAGCGACAATTCACCCTCGTGGCCCCAAAACCTATCCTGGACGATGCAAGCTGTGTAAGTAGATACCCTGTTCTTTTGCAATACAACATCGAGGGACTTGGTCAGCCAAAACGGTCACACAATCCTTGAAAGTAATGCGATCTTGCAGAGTAACTGTGGGGCCAGAGGTATACCACGATATGGCTGCCCAAATCATCACCTAAGCGCCGTCATATTTCACTCTCGGTACATAAAAGAGAAAGGGCATTTGACAATGTGGTTTGGGACAAGCTGGCGACTATTATGAGGGAAAAGAGAGTGGACTGGAAAATCAGAAGACTTATAAACTCATTGTACCTTAATCAAAAAGTTTCAGTTAAAGTGAGAGGAGAAAGTACAAACTGGATCAGACTAGGGAAAGGAGTAAGACAAGGACGCTGTTTATCATCTACTCTTTTAAACCTCTACTTGGAAAATATGATTTACCAATGCTCATTAGATGACAAAGGAGTAGAAATTGGAGGAAGAAGAGTAGGGTGCTTGAGATTTGCTGATGACATGGTCCTTCTAGCCACAGGGGAAAAAGAATTACAGGATTTGGTGGACACCATTGCAACTAACGGAAAAAAATATGGAATGAAAATTAACACAAATAAAACAAAAGTATTGGCAATAGGAGGAAATAAGGAAATAAAAATTGTGCTGAATGGAAAAACACTAGAACAGGTGCAAAATTTTAAGTATCTTGGAAGCAGGATAGACACCGGCTGGAAGTGCACCACAGAAATTAAAACAAGGATAGCAATGGCAAAAGAGGCGTTTTATAAGAAAAGGAGAATCTTCTGCAGCGGTCTGGACAGAGAACTCAGAAAGAGACTGACAAAATGTCTTGTATGGAGTGTTCATCTATATGGCGCTGAAACATGGACTATGAGGAAAAAAGACAGAGAAAGGCTGGAGGCTTTTGAGATCTGGACATGGCAGAAGATTGAAAGAATAAGTTGGATGGACAGAGTAAAAAATGAAGAGGTACTGAGAAGAGTGGGAGAGAAAAGGCAGTTACTAGATGTAATAAAGAGAAGAAAAAGAAATTGGATTGGGCATATATTAAGAAAGAATGACGGACTGATAAAAACAGTTTTAGAAGGTTATGTAGAAGGGAAAAGGAAGCGAGGAAGGAAGAGATTCCAGATACAGGATGACATGATGGACGGTACAACATACAGCAGCCTTAAGAAGGAAGCAATGGATCGCAGAAAATGGAGAGGCAAAGGACCTGCTAATATAGCAGATAACTGATGATGATGATGACATAAAGTCGGCCAGAAGCTGGAAACAGAGTAAAACGAGACTCATCGGACCAAACGATTTTCTTCTGCTGCTCCACAGCCCAGGTTTAATGGCTTCGGCGCCACGTCTTCGTTTTACACGCATTTGCATATCTGATGAGTTGGTTTGGAATTCCAGCTCGCTCTGCAGTTCGTTGCTTTCGGAGTTTGGTTCGTGTAGGTTTGGTGCTGACAGGGTTCACGTATGTGACATTCGGTTCTGTAGTGACTTTTGCAGCTGTCGTCCTCTTGTTTTCCGTCACAATCCTCTTGAATGACCGTTAGAGGTCGCAGTTCGCGCAGTTGACGTAAAGTCATCGAGTAAAACGGAAGTGGTTTCTGGCGTTGCACGAGGTAATGTTATAGGCAGTGTGCAGTTCCTTATCTATATAAACGATTTAGGAGACAACATGAGCAGCTAGCTGTCTTAGGTTGTTTGCAGATGATGCTGTCGTTTATAGTCTAGTAAAGTCATCAGGAGATGAAAAGAAATTATAAAACGATTTAGAAAAGATATTTGTATGGTGCGAAAATTGGCGATTGACCCTGAAGAATGAAAAGTGTGAGTCATCCACGTGAGTTCTAAAAGGAATCCGTTAAATTTTGGTTAGACGATAAGTCAGTCTAAAGGCCGTAAATTCAACTAAATACCTAGGAATTACAGTTACGAACAACTTACATTGGCAATAGCACGAAGAAAATGTTGTGGAGAAGGCAAACCGAAAATGGTTCAAATGGCTCTGAGCACTATGGGACTCAACTGCTGAGGTCATTAGTCCCCTAGAACTTAGAACTAGTTAAACCTAACTAACCTAAGGACATCACAAGCATCCATGCCCGAGGCAGGATTCGAACCTGCGACCGTAGTGGTATTGTGGTTCCAGACTGCAGCGCCTTTAACTGCACGGCCACTTCGGCCGGCAGGCAAACCGAAGACTGCGTTTTATTGGCAGAACACTTGGAAAATGCAACAGATCTACTAAAGAGACTACGCTTTGTGAGGGTACTGGTGTGTAGTATCTGTAAGTGGTTGTTCTTTGGAGGGCGACAATGCCCAGTGGCGCAGAGAGTCGCAAGCAGAGGCAGTTGTTGAGAGGCTGTGGAAGATGTAGGCTGCGCGAGCCAAAGGCGGTTGCGTAGCAAAGGATTTATCTCTATGTTTAATAGTAGTGGCACACAGTTTGAATAATAGTGTGTTTATGTTTGTGCACTGTGATAAAGGAAATAAATTAAATTTTACCAGTTCTTAATGCGTCTCCATCAGTTAGTACCACACCATTGCATTTAACGATGAACGAAGTCTCGATATACACGGTTAACTACAACAAGAGGATTGTAACATAATAATCATTAATTAACTGTTGTGTACATAGTTCGGCGTAGTCAGTGCGTACACAACTTTCCCACTAGAGCGCGCCCCGCTAAGCACAACAGCGCAGGCGCAGCACTCGTCCGTCTCCGCACTACGAAATGGCGCTGCCATAGAGATGGCCCAAATTCTGCTTCCGACGATCCTCGTATTAATATGTAACGCAGCCAATGAGATTGCTGCTAACGTAGAACCTTTTCTCCTCGCGGATCACGCTCGCCAGTGATACATGAACGCGCAAGTGTACAGACCTCCGATTACTCAGTCTGCATTAGTCTGTACGAGTCTGCATTAGTCTGTACCAGTCTATAGTCAAGTTTCAGTCTGCGCCCAATAAGATTACCATATTCCTGTACATAGCCATGAAGATAAATGTATAGACACTTTTGTCAAGTATCAGAGATATATGTGAGAACAAGATTAACGCACCAATACTAAAGGAACTTCAGACTGTCGATTGTAAATAGCATCCAGAACCAAGTTAAGTAATTTTTATGCTTTTTATTATTTTAATAAATGTGTGTGAAAATTAATCAAGTTCTGTTTAAACTTGGTCACCGTCAATCTGCTACTCTAAGCGTGCAAGTAGCATTTGTATCACCCGACCTAACGGCAGAAGATAAACACGCCACGATAAGACCACGAGACATATTGCTGACACTCGCCTACTTCGTTAGAGCGACAAGTAGTCTGATGGTGTGTGTACCGAAGGTCTTACAGTACGCACACCACATTAACCCATATAATCTCCAAGGAGACGGGAGCTTATAGCTTGTCCGTCCTCTTCTGGAGTATTGCTGTGCGGTGTGCAACCCACATCAGACAGGACTTGACATAAGACAACGAAAAAGTTCAAATTCGGTCAAGCGAGTTGGGGTGGCAATCATTAAAACAAAGGCGTTTTTCGTTGCAGCAGTAACCTTCTCACGAAATTTCGATCACCAACTTTCTCCTCCGCCTGCGATAATATTTTGTTGGCGCCCACCAACATGGGGAGAAACGGTCGTCAGAATAAAATAAGAGAAATCAGAACTCGCAAGGAAAGATTTGAGTGTTCTTTTTCCCACGCGCTGTCCGAGAGTGGAACGATAGAGAAACAGCTGGACGGTGGTTCGATGAACCCTCTGCGAAGAACTTAATTGTGAATTGCAGAATAATCGTGCACACGTTGGTGCAGATGTAGTTAGTTATGACTAGAGCTTTCTCGGGCGACACGGTGTTTCAGGCTGTAGTTTGTGAGTCAGCTTAAACTGCAGTTATCCGGGAGTGTGCACCTGTCGCGTGTCCTCGGCGACCTTGAAGGCCACGAGAGCGTGGCACGAGACCGCACGGCCGGGCGGCCGCGCGTCGCGCCCTCCAAGCACAGCCACCGGCGTGACGGCCAAAACACGCGCTTCCACCAGCTCGACAGCGCTCTGCGGGCCGACAGGATCCCTTTCCACCGGCAAGCAGTGAACGAGCAAGCGGGCAAGTCATTCTATAACTGATCTCACACCACGTACAAATTTCAAAATTTAGTCAGCTTCCTTTTCTAACAAGGGGAAGTCCCCAGACGTGGACCGACTTTTTGAAATAATCTATACGGTGGTGTAGGTTAGGGTCTCAGGTATCACACCTGGCGTCCATTCGTCAAAGTTGTCTCTGGTTTGTAACTAATCGACGAAAAATAATTTTATGTAATGTTGTAGAATCTAGAGCATTAAAAATTGTACTGCTACGCCGAATACTTGTGCTGCATAATAGTTAAAATACGAGGGTTAATACCAAAGACTGAGACTGATTTTTTTCCTGCAAGTTCTGTGATAGTTTCGAATCAGTACCATTAATATTTGGAATGAGCCGGATTTTATGTATAACGTCCACCGGCGGCAGCACTCTCGCATCTGCAGATCGGTAATAATGCCGCATTTTGTGGACACTCTTTGCATTTCGCGTACCAAACAACGGAGGTGACGCGAGAGGAGCAGTACGGCGCTTCGAAACTCTGTGTTCCTACCGTACAACTACTGAAACGTACGAAAAACTGGAGCCTGCGTAAGGTGGAGATTGCACTACCTCGAGCAACAGTGTTTAGGTGGTTCGAGGACATCAAAGAAGACCGACTTGCCTGTGTTAAGCAAGCTGGACCTGGTGTTTCGGCTTCTGCTGTGACTGTGGTCAATATCAGCACAGGTGCTATGATTGTCGTGCGGATCGGTGGATAACATTACTTAACCTCACTGGAGTGTTGAGAATTTCTTTACGATTGTCCATGACTACCTCCACGTGATCCCTGTTTGTGCCCATTGGGTGCCACGTCTCGTACAAAAGGCTCTGCGAATGGAGACAAGTCGTTAAGTGCTTCTTCTCTTTGCTGATGGAGGGGATGCATTTCTGGAATCGACCATCGCCCGTGATGAGCCATGGCACGGCATCATTATGAACCTGAAGGAAAGCGAGCCAGTACAGTGTGGAAATCGCCAGGTTCTCTGACACCAAAAAAGACGAAAGTTGTTCCAACTGTGGAGAAAGTGATTGTGGTCACATTTTTGGACTGTCATGGAATGATTTAGCAGGCTGCTGTTCCCTCTCACGCTACTGTTACAGCAGCATACTGCGCGTCGGTATTGCCTAAGCTGAGGAAGCACACTGCAGGGAAACGACGACAACTTTCTCCGACTGGATGGCGACTTCACCGTGACAATGCGCTGCCTCATGTCGCAAATCAAGTCAAGCAGTGTCTGGTTCAATCCAGCATCACCTGTGTACCGCATCCGCCTTATAGTCCTGACCTCGAACCCTGTGATTTTTTTTTATTCTCATCACTGAGGGGTCATTCGATTTGATAATTCTGAAGCAGTGCTCAAGAAAAGTGAGACGATTCTCAAGGACCCGACGAAGAACAGCCTGCACCATATGTTCGACGACTTGACAGAGACGCTGTAAAAAGCGCAGTCAAGTAGGAGGAGAGAACTTTGAAAAAGATCATGTAAACACTGAAACTTAGTAGCAGATATCTGTAAAAGAAAATCGTTCTGTCTCTGCTGACCAACCCTCGCATATTCCTTATGTGCCGAAGCTTGTGAATTCGAATCCTATCAGATGTTTTAACTTTTTTATTTTTAAATCTTTATCAAAGTAAGTTCGATCATTATTTTTATGCAGAACATTGGTTTAAATGTACATACATGTCGGCGATAACGGTCCCTGTACATCATATGAACACCTTACAATGTTCCTGCATAAATGGCGATCTTGTGCACTTTGGATGCATTTCTCACGACTACACAGCCGCTGTAGGTCCTTCTGCAGTTTACCCTCGGCCCATGAGCACAGCTTTGGCCAGGCACGTGTCCGAGCTCCCAGCAATACGCCCTGCCCAGCTTACTCTCTGCGCTTGCATTTTCTGCACGATGTTTGGTTGCTTCATCAGGTCACACAGTTTCTAGTTCTTTCAACGTATCCAACTGTTCTCTTCGCACTTTCGTCCATAGACCTTTCTCATGATTTTCCTTTCAAAGATCAACAGTTCTTTTCACCTTTTTTTGTGGTGATTAAGGTCTATGTCCAATATAACAACACAGGTACCTCTACTGCGTTATAGGCTTTAAGTTTCCTCATAAATGACAGATTTTTGTTCTTGTTTTAGGTTATCATGCCTGCTGAACAAGGTGCCAAAATATCTAAAATTTCACAGTCTGGCTATGTTCCACATTCCAACTTGCAATTGGCCATTAATAGAGGCTTCTCTTGATACTCCTATCATTTCAGTCTTTTCCATATTAATTCTCAGTGCAGTCTTACTGGCATTATTTGCTAAGCCCTCTATGGTTTCTCCCATCTCTTCCTCTGACTCCGCTATGGCTCCAATGTCGTCTGCATATTCCAATAATTGTGTTCTTCCATTTAGCTTCACCCCTTTGCCTTCTCTCTTCTTTCCTGAATCCCTTTCTCCAGGTCAAAATTAAAAAGCTATGGTGAAATGGCATCACCTTGTCTCACACCTGTTCTGATGCTCCATACCTTGGATAACTTCCGCTGGTATTTCACCTTGGCTCTTGTCTGCACTGTACAACAAGTTCATTGACTTCCTTGGTACGCAAGGCTTGCTTCGTATGTTGTACATAATCTGTGTATATTACCATCAGCCTTTGAGGAATCTACAGACGTTACCAAGAACCGATGAATGAATTCTCAGCACTCTCCTAGATTTGTCTCAGGTTGAAAATTTCATTCATAGTTTATCTTCCAGTCCGAACGCTGCCTGGTACTTTCCAACAATATCTCCAGAAAAAGCCTTCAGCGTTTGAAGAACTGTTGATGACAACATTTTGTATGGTACACTTAGCAGAGAAATACGTCTAAAATTACTACTGCTCCGTGTATTGTTATTTTTGTGCAGTGGGTTAATGGTAGCTGATCTACACTTTCTGCACGCTTCACTTACGAGATTGTATATCTTCGTCTGAAGTGTTCGACCTCCTGCCTTCAACATCTCTGCCATTAACTGTCTTCTCCTGGAGCCTAATTGTTCTTCCTTTCGTAATCGCTCTATGTACGTCCTGTTAAATTATTTCGATTTCTTATTCCTCTAAACCCTCTGCAATTCTTGCATCTCGGAAGACATTTTCAGGATCTTCAGCAGTCAGCAACTTCTCAGAATATTCCCTCCATCTGTCCAGAATCCTTTTCTTGTCCATTAGCATCTTTTCGTCCTTATCAGTAATAACTAATGTCTCATTTCTTTGACCTTTGCTCGCATGTTTCATCATATGAAACATTTTTCTGTTGTCACATACCGAATTTGGGCTCCCTGTTTCGTTAACCACGTTCGTCATGACTTTTCTTTTCCCTGGCCGCGGAATTCCGTTTGTTTCTATTTCTATGTTCTTGACTGTTCCCAGCTTTTCTGGACAATTTCCAACCAGCATGAGTGTTTCCCAATCTCTCTTCCTGGACTTAACAGCGTGTTTACATTAACCTTCAAACCAATTATTCTTGGTTGTTCGGTTTCTTTCTCCTAGAATTTAATTCGGTGCTTTAGTTACAGTGGTCTATATTTATTTATTTAACCTGATGTGATTAAGGTCATTAGGCCCTCTCTCACACATACAGGATTTTACACGTACAGTACCTTTTCTACAGCATAGTTACCAAAGAAATAACAATTTCAATATGACAAATAGTATTAAAATAAGTTAAGTGTCGAAGTGGCAGTGTGAGTAAATTATGCTGACTATGAACTAATAAAATTAAAATTGGCAGTACTTGTACTACTGCAGCTGCTGTCACTAACACTGACAACAGCAATAACAATAATATTAGTGGCAGATATAAGAAGAATTTATAGGCGTAAAAATAGAAGGTTTCTGATATAGTGAGTTCCAGGGAAAGGAAATTAAGGAGACTGCATTGGCTAAGAATAATGGTTAATCCGGAAGATCAGGCTGGAGAGATGGATGTACAAGAGTAATGACTTCGTACAGGGACAATGGTAATACTTATTGTAACTTCAGTAGATATGTCATTAACTGTTTTCTGAAGCCAGGGATGTTATTCAGGTCTGTAATACAGTTCAGGCGGTTATTCCAGAGTCGGGTTACTGCTACTGAGAGGGATATTGAGAAAGAGACTGAACAGTGGAGTGTGACAGAAAGGATTTTGCTCCGATGGGAGCGGGTGTTAATACCAAATTGCTCAGGCGAGAGCATTCACATCGAAGAGAGATATGAGGGACGCTGTTCATTGATAAAACAGTAGACAAGACAGAGGGTACGGAAATCTCTGCGTTTCTCTGCGTGCAGCCAGGGTATCTTTGCATATGATGGTGAAATATTACAGAGGGGCCGAACGTAGACTCCTGTGCATGAAGTCAGGATAATAGCAGTTGGGCACCTGTGAAGCGTCTCTGACGCTAGTAAAACATTGTCAAAGTTGGGCTCTTTATTAACCACATTTACAGTCGTCTTGTAGCCATTGCCTCATCCAGCTGCGTGTTGGATTCCTGCTGATGGCTGCCGAGTCAGCTCCTCATCTGCAGGCCCAGACGAAGGATGACTGACCTAGGGCCGGGTGGTCGTGTGGTCGCTCGATCTCCATCCTACCGAACAGGATGGTTTCAGCACCAGGAGGCGCCTAAGTGTTGAACGGAACGTGGACCCCACGAGGAGTGAGCGTAAATGAAATTTTCTGATTTTCAACCCCTTACTATTCTGTGCCGTTATAACACGATCAAAGGGTCAAGCATCACAGATACAACTAACACAGGCATTCGTAACAAATTCCGTGCGCCGTGGGATTTCCTGAGAAAGGCCTCACAGGACAGCATCACTGTAATCAATAATAACTGGAAGCGTTTAAGTGTACAAGTTTCTTTGCAAGTTAAGATGGAACAGTTTTTTATATTTTTGTGGGGCATGGAGAAATGCTGATGCCTTATTTCACATTGTTGTTAAGTGCTCAATCCAATTTAGATCATCTGTTATTAGTCCCAGAGCCTTTGCTGAAAGAGTGGAGTTGATATTTGTCCCATTTAGAGTTAAATATGGTAGGAATTTCCGATATTTCTGGCTAATGAGCCAAGAATGAGGAACCAGTGCTGTTTAGATTTTGGATGCGTTGAGCTTCAACGTTATATCCTGCGCCCACTTTGATAGTGCACATAGGTCGGTATTAAGATTCTCGATAGCTGTCTTCAGGTCTATTGGTTTTGCACTTACATACAACTGAAGGTCTTCAGCGTTGTGGTATTTGCAGTAGGAGAAAACTGATGACACATCATTCACGTACAACGAAAAGAGTATAGGACTTAATACCAAACCCTGGGTGATGCCTGATACTACATGCCTCCATTGTGACTTCATGGCGCCAGATATTACACGTTGCTGGCTAGACATCAAGTATGAGTGAAACCACTGCCTACACTTGGAGAGAAATTTAAGCTGGTAAGTCAAATGTCATAGTTGACATTGTCAAAGGCCTTGCTTAAGTCTAAGAAGCACGATAGTTGCCCCTCTTGTGCAACGATGGCAAGCTTCAAGTCATCTGTCACCTTCATTAAGGCAGATGTTGTATTCGTCTAGTGGGTTGTTTGTAGTTAGCAGATCGTGTCCAGAGCAGGAAGAAAGCAAATAGGTCGGTAGTAAATGGGTGCTGTGACAACGTCCTTATTAGGTAGTGGATTAACTAGTGATAGCTTCCGGGTCTCAGGAAAAACGCTTGTGATTAAGGAGTAGTTGAAAATATCTGTTATAGTGGCCAGTTTGGTCAACAATAAGCTTCATCATTTATACTGTGATGCCACTGTGTCCGGTGGATGTTGATCTGACACATATCATGGCTTTTTTTTTTAACGGTGTTCCAAGAAACGTGCATAAGACAGGATTTTTTATGGCTCCGGTCGTTAAGCACCACGCATTAATCACTGAGCCTCTGTTTCTTCTGTGGTTCGGCTATGGCTGTAGGTAATGTGAAGTACCGCTTCAGTTCTTTGGCTAGGACAATTGGATCAGCTGCAGCTTTTACTTTTCCTATACCAAGACCACGCAGGTTTTTCCATTGGACAGCTGGTCTATTTCTGCTGTCGGCTAATATATGGGTATGCCTGAGGTTTGCATTTCTCACAGCTTGACTGACTCTGTTCAGGTTCTATTGGTAAGCAACGTGATTTTCAGGCGTGGGGCGTAGTTTGCATGCTCAATACGCAGCGTCTCTGAGAGTCATGAGCTGTTCTAGTTCTTCCGTTAGCCAAGGTCTTTCAGGTCGTAGGTTTATAATGTAGTTGTGTAAGTTTG
The DNA here is from genome assembly GCF_023864345.2 of Schistocerca serialis cubense. NCBI lineage: Eukaryota > Metazoa > Arthropoda > Insecta > Orthoptera > Acrididae > Schistocerca > Schistocerca serialis. The sequence goes on along the minus strand of NC_064646.1, from coordinate 464,960,828 downwards.
TTAGTACAGTCCTGAAGTTTTTCGTTTATGTCAGAGAATGGAGTAGAGGACGTTCCCTACACCATTTCTTGCGCCTCAGTTGCAAGTTCACATAAATTATTGCGTTTGAAGTCTCGGTATGTAGTCAATTGCGGTTTCTGCAAGTACGTTATGAAAATTATGTCATGGGTTGGCGGACATGTCAGGAGCAAGTATTTGAAAGGTATTAATCACTCTGTTTGCGGATTTCATTGCAAATATATCTGTGACAGTGTGACTATTACATTGAAGGGCCAAAGAAATTGGTACACCTGCCTAATATCGTGTAGGGCCCCCACGAGCACTCAGAAATGCCACAACACGACGTGACATGGACTCAGCTGATGCCTGAAGCAGTGCTGGAAAGAACTGACACCCGGATTCCTCCAGGGCTGTCCATAAATCCGTAAAACTACGAGGGGATAGCGATCCCTTCTGAACAGCACGTTGAAAGGCATCCCAGATATGCTCAATAATGTTCATGTCTGGGGAGTTTGGTGGCCAGAGAAAGTGTTTTAAACTCAGAAGAGTGTGGGGTGTCGCACTGTCCTGCTGGAATTGCCCAACAAGTCCGTCCGAATGCACCATGGACGTGAACAGTTGCAGGTGATCGGACATGATGCTTACTTACGTGTCACCTGCTAGAGTCATATCTAGACTTATCAGGGGTCCCACATCACTCCAACTGCATATGCCCCACACCATTGCAGAGCCTCCCTTGCTGACATGTAGGGCCCATAGATTCATGAGGTTGTCTCCATACCTGTACACATCCATCCACTCGATACAATTAAACGAGACTCATCCAACCAGGCAACATGTCTCCAGTCATCAACAGTCCAATGTTGGTGTTGACGGGTCCAGGCTTTGGATTGTGCAGTAATCAAGGGTACACAAGTGGGCATTCAGTTCCGAAAGCCCACGTCGATGATGTTTCATTGAATGGTTCACATGCTGACACTGGTCAATGGCCCAGCATTGAAATCTGCAGCAATCTGCAGAAAGGTTGCACTTTTGTCATGTTGAAAGATTCTCTTCAGTTGTCATTGGTCCAGTTCTTGCAGAACCTTTTTCCAGCTGCAGTGATCTTTGAGCTTTCACGTTTTATCAGATTCCTAATATTCCTAGTACACTCGCGAAATGGTCATACGGAAAAATCCTCACTACGTGGCTACCTTGAAGATCCTGTGTCCCGTCGCTCGTGCGCCGACTATAACACCCCGTTCGAAATCACTTGAATCTTGATAACTTGCCGTAATAACAGCAGTAACCAATTTAACAACTGCACCCGACACTTGTTGTCTTATGTAGACGTCGCCAATTACAGCACTGTATTCTGCCTGTTTACATATCTCTGTATTTGAATACGCATGCCTATAACAGTCTCATTGGCGCTTCAGTGCATTTCTGTGATGGGTAGGAGCAAGCTGAAGTAAAGACACGTTTGAAGAATAGAGCGTTTGCTCCAGTTTCACAGTGGACGAACTATTGAACATAAAAGCTGCGTTAATGTCACCAGTTATAATTATATACTCATATGTTGATTCAAGACTTGAAATGGCAGTTTCGAAGCAGACAAACCCGCCCACTTTAGAGAGTTTGTAGAGGACACATATCAGGCACTTTGTAATAAGGGATTTGAACTCTGTGAACATATACTGCACTTGTTTATCTTGATAATTGTTGGGGGAGGGGTTGTTTTGGGGGAGGGGACCAGACAGCAAGGTCATCGCTCTTATTGGATTAGGGAAGGATGGGGAAGGAAGTCAGCCGTGCCCTTTGAAAGGAACCATCCCAGCATTTGCCAGGAGCGATTTAGGGATAGCATGGAAATCCTAAATCAGGATGACCGTACGTGAGATTGAACCGTCGTCCTCATGAATGCGAGTCCAGTGTGCTAACCACAGCGCCACCTCACTTGGTGATGATTGTTGGATGCGTGTTGCACAGCAAATAATAAATCTGAATGTATGCATGCCCCTGCTCAAGTCTCTCGTCAGTTACATCTGACACGCCAGAAAGCCATCTAGATTTACCGACCTTTACATCTCCCAATTGATCATCAACACATCTTCCATTATTGTGGTTTGATCACAGGAGTTCAAATTTGTTATACACTCTGATATTGTACTGTTGACACAACTCTTGATCCTTAAGCTTTCCACAATCCGACTGTCTCTTGACCACGTCTCTCCTATTTCTTTTATATCACAGCTGTAGTTGTAGTTTGCCAATTATCAGATAATGGTCTGCACTGGACTAGCCCCTCTGTAAGATCAAATACTTCTTACACCTCTTGTTTATAAGCATATTATCAATCTGATTGATAGTAATACAATCTGGGGAAGTCCAGGTTCCTTTTTGAAACTGCTTGCGGGGTAAGGTCGTCAATGATTACTACATAAATAATTCTACAAATAAAGTGAAAGCTATGTGGGACATCATTAAAAAAGAAACTGACCAAAAAAAGAGAACTGAGGAGAACATTGTCTTGATACGCAACAATAAAAAGATTTTACAGCCTACAGAAACAGCAAACATATTCAACAAATACTTCACTGGGATAGCTGAAAATTTAATAAAAACTAATTTTAGTTCAACTCAGCATCAAGTGGTAAACAAGTGCAACAGTAATAAATTTTCAGTGTTTGTGGACCAAGTAAGCAGGGAGGAGACATTGAAGGCTGTCAGAGAACGAAAGACAACATACTCAGCAGGAATTGATGGTATACCGAACAGAATCCAAAAACCCTGTATACAAAATATAATTGACCCCCTTACTCACTTATGTAACTGTTCCCTAGAGTCAGGCACCTTTCCAGATCAACTAAAAACATCAAAAGTCATCCCTATTTTCAAATCTGGTGACAAAGATGAAGTAATAAACTATTGTCCCATTACATTAACATCCTGTTTCTCAAAAGTAATAGAAAAAATTATGTGTAGTAAGTTGTTAAAGTTTATAAACAAAAATAGTGTGCTACCTAATACTCAACATGGCTTTAGAAGCAAGAAATCAACGGAGACAGCAATCTATGAATGCATATCTACTGTATGAAAAACAATAGATGAAAAACAACAAACAACAGGTATATTTTTGGACCTAACCAAAGCCTTTGATATGGTAAACCACAAAAGTAAACAAAAAGTATCCATCAGACATATAGATGATAAAGCACGAATAATCACAGAATACGTATTATCAGAAAGCCCAATAACTTACGGGGTACCACAAGGGTCGGTAATGGGACCCCTACTTTTCTAGTTATACATCAATGATTTGGATATACATATTGATTCCCACAAAGTAATACTGTTTGCTGATGACACAACAATACTGGTAAAAGCAGCAAAAAATGAATATATACAAGAAGAAGTAAACACAATTACAAAACATCTAAGTAATTGGACAGCAGAAAATCAGTTGATAATAAACTACAACAAAACAGTAGCCTTAAATTTCCATAACCACCAAAACACCACATTGATATATCCAGAAATAAAAATCAATCAACACCCTATTGCAAATGATGAGGCTACAAAATTTCTTGACATCTGGATACAAAGAGACTTAAAATGGAACAAACACATAGAACAAATTAACGCCAAGCTGAGCACGGGCTGTTATCTTCTTAGGGTTCTCAAACAATGCATAAATGAACAGACAATATTGTGTGCCTATTATGCGTACTTCAATGCCCATCTCAAGTATGGACTCATATTCTGGGGAAATTCCCCAGCAGCTCAAGGGACATTCAGAATACAAAAAAGAGCCATTAGGATTATGACAGGGAGTGGTGCTCGATAGTCCTGCAAACCAATATTTAAAGCACTGAATATACTACCTCTACCATGTATGTTTATTGTTGACACACAAATGTATGTAAAAAAGTATATGATTGGAAATGATGATAATACTTTAAGAAACAAATATATACATGATTATAATACTCGAATAAAATATAACTTGCATGTACCTCCAGCCAATACCAGTTTGTATCAGAAAGGTACATGCTATCTGAGTATTAAACTCTATAATACACTATCAAATAGTATAAAATGCTTACAAAATATTAGTGCTTTTGAAAGATCTGTCAGAGAATATCTACAGTACCACTGTTTCTACTCAGTAAAGGAATATGTGGACCAGAATAACTGTTAAGAACTAAAGCTACTGTAATTTTTAACATTGTATCATTGTAAGAACTACAACTATTGAAATTGGTAGCATGTTGAAAAATGATTATTTAAATATGTATCATTTTGCACTTAGTAATAAGTCCAATATCATCCTGTACACTGTACTACATATGATCAAAGGACTCAATAAATAAATAAATAAATAAAAGCTCCCCACAAGGTTCTGGCTTAGTACAAAACTCATTAGACACAGTTCATTGTCCTTTATTTTCAATTGTATACTCTCTCTCATGGCTGTTAGCCAACACATGTCTTTGTGTCCCACTTTGACACTGAACTATCCCAAAATGAGCTTAACATTTCTGGAGTCAATGGTTTCCACTGTTCTTTGTAATTCTTCATAAAACACACTTTTCTCTTCCTCAACACTTAACATTTGCTGATGCATATGCATTAACAAGTGTTACATCTCTGTTTTTTGATGCCTTATAGTGATACATGATATGCTCTTACCTTACCAAACCGTCACTCACCACAAATTCTGTCCATATTCATGCCTTCCACTCCCTTCACAGCCTGCAAAAAATATTACTGAATTATTGTCACACAAAATCCCTTCTCCAAACCATCTAGTTTTTTGGAATACAGTGACATCAACTTTATATTCTTCCAACTCTGACACTACAACTGTGGCAACTTCCAGTCTATACGGACATCTAACATTCCAAGCGCTGAGTCGTAAACTAATAGGAATTGTTTCACTAGACCTCAAGATCTCATCGTGCTCTATGGAATACATGCATACAGGATGTATGAGGAATGGGAAAAATGGGCAAGGCAGGTCATTGTGAGACACACGTTACCTGGGTCCTTTGCTGCTACTTTTCTGACTAGGTTGAACCTGCCACAGGCTATGCTACCACCAATACAGCTTCCAGATTCACTGCAGAACACAACCCCTCTCCCCTGCAAGGACAGTGCTACAATGATTCTTTCACATTTCATTTTAATCATTGTGCTGATCTCATGTGCTCTCAATTTTTTTCCTATCATTCTTTTTTCCATTTTGAATCATTGCACGTGTGATTTTAAGTATTTTTATTTATATATCATAATATTTAAACGTTTGGAACTTCTCATTTGTTAGATAAAACAAAAGATGAAGTAATCTAATTATATCAGCTTTACAGTTCTGCCAGAAGTGTACATTTAGTTAAATGAAGTACATGGTTTTGGATGGTAACCACCATACAAAAATTTAACACACAAATTCTTGTTGCACCATAGACAAAATAACACAGATGAGGATTTAAACAAAGAAGTCATTATAAATAAAATGAATTTCAAGACAAATGAAAAACAGGAATAATGAATGCAGTAACATAGATGAAAATATAAAAGATGAAATGGAAGTAATTGAATCAAAGTTACTTATATAAAAGTACTGAAAATCATATGGACAAAGATTCCAAACGACAAGAGAATGATAGGAAGAACATTTCCAATATTCAGAATGCTACAAAGTTATCACAAAGATTCAGGTAAGATACTGCAAAACTTTGGACAACACAACATCTGAGTATTAGCTGAGAAACAAATAACGGAATTACACCCTACTAACATCCTTCAGCATTAATGTTTCACATTATCAGTCACATTTGATTTATACATGTTACACTTTTCTACAACATGTTACCGTTACTGTCAAAACTAGATTCCTATTAATCAGTTTTTCAGTATGGACTGATAACACATAATTTATGGAGCATTGATAAGATCATGTTCTTACAAGTCAATACAACCCACTACTTATCTTTTGCCATTAATAATTGTAAATACGGAGCATAGTAATAACCATGCTGATTTTATTTCTCAATCAATTTTTCCTTTTGTACAAGCCAGACAGCTGTGTCATACTTCAGTGACTGATGTCTGCTGTTCCCTTTGTTAACATTACAGACCACCCCTTCTCCAATAGTTTTTGGCAGTCCCCAGTACATTGATAGCCCCCTCTGACAGCAACCTGATACATGTGCAACTCACATCTAAGTGATATGAGAAATGACCTCTGCAACTTTGAACATGCCAAATATCTTGAATTGCTGATTAAGAATATATACACATCTCAGCACATTCCTCCTCCTGTCACATGCATGCAGCCACTTCCTACAGTGACTAATACCCATGAAGTCATGTAACAAAACTATAATTTCCACTCAGTTAAGCAGATTACTGAGTAGAGAAAACAATCATGTTATGTTCGAATACAATATTCATAGTGCAATTCTTGGCACAGTCACATTAATTAATTATCATAAACAGTGGCCCGTGGTTCATCCTTTGTAATAACTTGGTGCAAAACACAATTGACTCTCTCAAGTAAACTCCCATGATATTACTTCCACACCTAAACTGCTGCTACATAAAAAGTGCATAAAAATGTTGTCTAGAATGTTTTCATTAAAACTTGTAAGTATTCTAATCATCTAGTCAATATTTCATTTTAATCCAGTATGACACAATGAATACAGTTCATCAATAACAAGATATACTCTCTTTTCTTCTTCTTCTGCAGCTGTACAACTCATGATGAGTCTTGGCCTCTTCAACTATCTCCTTCCATTTATCCCTATCCCTTGCTAGCATTTTCCAGTTCCTGTGACCAAGCGAGGTGACGCAGTGGTTAGCACACCGGATTCACATTTGGGAGGACAACAGTTCAATCCCGTGCCTGACTGTCCCGATGTAGGTTTTCCGTGATATCCCTAAATTGCTCCAGGCAAATGCCGGGATGGTTCCTTTGAAAGAGTACAGCCGACTTCCTTCCCCATCCTTCCCTAACCCGATGAGACCGATGACCTCGCTGTTTGGTCTCCTCACCCAAATTACCCCAACCCCCAGTTCCTGTAGCCCATCTTCCAAAGGTCTTCTAAGACTCCATCCCCCCATCCAGTTTTTGGTTAACGATGTTCTCTCTGTTCACCTGACTTTCTTTATAATACCTTTTTTGGTATTTCAGTATCATTCATGCATGCCCTGTGTCCAGCCCACCTCAGCCTATTTGACTTCACAATTCTTCTAACAGACGCCTTTGTAGATGGCGTACAATTTACGGTTGTATCTCCTCCTTTCCTTCCACAAATTGGTCCGATTATTCTCCTGAGTATCTTTCTCTCAAATGCGCCCAGTCATTCAGCATCCTTTGCTGCCAGGGCCCAGGACTCAGAGGTACATATATGCATTGGTCTGATCAGTGTTTCATAAATGGTTAGTTTTGTGATCCTAGCCAGGAGGCTTGTAGATAAAAGCTTTACTTCATGTGAGGTATCATTCCGGCTGGTTACAGTTGAACCCACATACTTGACGTGATCGACTCTTTCAAAGGTATAACTTCCAATCGTTATTTTGGCTGGCATGTTCTCCTGTGCACTTTCCCAGCAACTAGGTATTTTGTTTTATGCTCGTTAATATTTAGTTCTATATTCCTGCTGGCAATTTCAAGTGCAACAAATGTCTCTTTGCTTGTTATTATGTTGATGTCATCTCCACAGATTCATGAAAAATCATTCCCCTATTCAGGATATTTGCTTCTCTCATCGCCTTCCCCATGGTGGCATTGAATAGCAGTCATGCAACCACATCATCTTGCCATACTCCATTTTTAATTTCTAAAGTATTGGACAACATTCCTCCAGTTTTTATGCAACCTTGCATTTCTCTCATTGTTATTCTTACTACCCTTACCAGTTTTTTGGAATAAAAATTCACCTAGAGCTTGATATAGTTGCTCTCTGTCTGTAATATCATACACTGCTTTAAAATCAATAAAACGATGGTATCTTCTGACCCCATATTCCTTTGATTTTTCCAGAATTTGTCTTTGGGTAAATACCTGGTTGATAGTTGACTTACCAGGGATAAATTCACATTCGTATGGCCCTGTTTCACTCACTACTACTGGAAGGAGTCAGTCATACAGAATGTTAGAGAGGATTTTATATCCCGAATTAAGCAGTGTGATCCCTCTATAGTGACCTCATTCCATCCGGTCTCCTTTCTCATACATAGGGCATATAATTCTGTCTTTCCATATTTGAGGCATTTCCTCTTCTTCCCATATTACTTTAACCAGTTTCAGGATGTTCATTTCCAATTCAGAGTCTCCTTGCTTGAAAAGTTTTACTGCCACCTTGTTGTTATTTGATTTTCTCATTGCAGTTGTCACCTCTTCTAAGTTAGGTGGGTCCACACTGTTATCTGAGTACTCTTCCTCCGTATTTCCGTTGGGTTCCTTGGTACAACTGGTCTTCGGTTAATTAGTTTATCAAAGTATCAGTGCCACCTCTCACGTATCTCCTTCTCTTCACTTATAATTTCACTATTTTCATCTTTTATTATACTTGTTCGGTCCTTGAAAGGTTTCTGTGTCTTACTCACCTCCCTATAAAATTTCCTGGCTCCATTTTCACTGCTCGGAAACTCCATTTATTCAATATTTGCCTTCATCCATTTCCTCTGTTTCCTTTGATGAGTGTTTTTTTTTTTTCCAATTCACTGTTTTTCTTTATATTCTTCCATTATCCTCCTGGTACAATGTGTTTGCAATGTGCTTCTGTATGCTTAATTTTTTCATTTGTTACTGTTTCACATTCGGTATCGAATCATGAGGTTTTTGTTTGCCTTATGCTGTTCCCAAGTAATGTATCTCACTTCCTGTTGTGTGCACTGTCTTTTTTATCTTTTCTCACTGATCTTCAGTGTTGTTACATTCTCCAGGGTTTTCAAGGGCCCGAATTATTCTCTCCTGACATCGTCCCCTTACTTCCTCTGATTCTAAAGCTGTTATGTCATATTTATGTGTCTTGGGCCAGGTTCCTTTCACTGCATTGGATATTCTTACCCTCACTCATGCCCAAACTAGGAAGTGGTCCATGTCTGTATTTGGATCTCTTAAACTCCTTACATCCAGTAAGTCTGACTTGAGCCGTGCATCAATTAGTAGTAGTTCGATCTGATTTATTGTATTTCCACCTAGTGCTTTCCATGTTCCCTTATGTATTTCCTTGTGTGGGAACCATGTTGAGGCTACCACCATATTTCTATATGTTGCAAATAGTATCAACCCTGTCCTGTTGTCATTACTTACAGCATGTTTACTATAGATGCTGATTATTGGTCCATATATCTGTTCTCTTCCCATCTGTATGTTTAAGTCTCTGGCTAGTACTTTAATATTGTGTCCTTGGCATTCATCAAATGTTTTTGCCAGAGATTTGTAGAAAGCTTCTTTATTCTCATTCTCTGTTCCTTAAGATGGTGTGTGGGCGTTAATTATGGAGTAATTCAAGAATTTTCCTTGATCCTAAGTGTCAACAGTCTAGGGTTTATGGGGTTGAATCAAGTTCCTTAGTACTTTAGTTGATGATGCACCACAAATCCTTTCCTGAACTTGTTTCCTTTCGGTACAGTTATAAAATATGTTTGCTTCTTTCTTACCTATGATTCCACTCCCAGTCCACCTTACTTCTTGTAATGCTATGATGCTCAACTTCAGGCTCATTATTTGGTCTAGCATCACTTTCAGAGCTCTTGGGTGGTACAGAGATCTCATATTCCAAGTACTGATGAATTAATTTGAAATATAGTTTATATTATTTTTCTTTCTTGTCTTACTTTTCTTGACTACATCATTTGGTAGCCCATCCTCTATAGCCTTGTCCATGCCATGTCTGTCATCCTTTATCTATCCAGCTTTTCTTTGTTGAAGTTTCAGAACAGATGTTTTTTGCAGAGTACGCTGTCAACCCTATGTCTAACCTCTAATGGAGGATGGGTAATTTTTTTTTCTTTTTTTTCCAGGGTTTTCTCCCCTTAGCCTTTGGAGACCCAATTCCCAGCTGCAAGGCAGCAGTGTGTTAGTTTTGGTCCACCCTGGGTATTTCATTTCCTCAATGTCCACGGTATCTGTTGAACAGTCCCCTATTCACCACCTGAGGAGGAGCCCGATGGAAGAGTAGAAAATCCACATGGGACAAGAGATACTATTTTGTATCATTTATTCATAAATTTTCCTCGCATTGTTCAACAGCCATTTGCAAAATTTGCTCATCATCACCACCACCATCATCATCATCATCATCATCATCATCATCATCATCATCACCATCCACTTCCTCGGTCAGATCTATAACTGTTAAAGAAAAGAACAAAATCATGAGATACTGTATTTACTAACAGGGTCTTAAATTGAGTGCTATCAGTAACAGATACACAATCAACAACCTATTGGTTATGAACTGTAGATTAAAACTGAAGAAACTGCAAAAAAGTGTAAATTTAAGGAGATGGTACCTGGATAAACTGACAGAACCAGAGGTTTTAGAGAGTTTCAAGGAGAGCAACGACATCTAGTGAACAAATCTCCAGCTGCGACATAGGTCTTAATGTATCCAACACAGTTTTGAGTGCAACGGGGACTAACGGTGTTAATGGACAAGCAGACCAGCAGAAGGACAGTAGAGGTAGCTATAAGAATCTTATTATTCTTCATCAAAATATCAGAAGTCTCAAAAGTAAATTAGAGTTTTTATCTGTAAATTTAGGGGACATGGACACTGTTGACCGTCCTCATGTTTTATGCCTTACTGAGCATCATGTAACAGATTAGATTAGATTAGATTAGATTTACTTTCATTCCAATTGATCCGTACTGAGGAGGTCCTCCAGGATGTAGAACATGTCAGAAAAACAATAATACATGACAAATATTTACAACTGAAACAAATAAGCTAATGTATCTTCCACAGGTCCCAAGTGGAATGATCATCTTTTTTTTAATGAACACTATATGAAAGAATCATTTTACAAACACTAATGCACTGAATTTAAAATAAAAAAGTTTTTTATTTATAAGGTAATAAACATGTAATAGAACTACTATCATACTTATTTACAATGAACATATTACTGCACTGAAATGGTGCGGAATTTAGATTGTACTTTCTCTCTCTCTCTCTCTCTCTCTCTCTCTCTCTCTCTCTCTCTCTCTCTCTCACACACACACACACACACACACACACACACACACACACACTTATTTACAATGAACACATTACTGCACTGTAATTGTGCAGATGGTTCCACTGAGAAATTCATCAATGGAGTAGAAGGAGTTGGCCACCAATAAATCCTTAGGCTTCTCTTAAACTGAATTTCATTGGTTGTTAATCTTTTTATGACTGCTGGCAAGTTACTGAAAATTTGTGTTCCTGAATAATGCAGACCTTTATGTAAAAGAGTAAGTGACTTTAAATCCTTGTGAAGATTATTCTTATTACCAGTGTTGATTCCATGAATTGAGCTGTTGGTTTGAAAAAGTGATATATTTTTAATGACAAATTTCATTAAGGAATAAACATATTGGGAAGCAATAGTTAGTATCCCTAGTTCCCTAAACAGGCTTCTGCAGGATGTTCTTGAGTTCACACCACATATAACTCTTACTGCACATTTTTGTGCCCAGAAAACTTCAGCTTGGCTTGATGAATTATCCCAAAAAATGATCCCATATGACATTATGGAATGGAAGTAAGCATAGTATGCCAGCTTTTTAATTTATATATCCCCTATGTCTGACACAATTTGCATTGCAAATAGAGATTTGTTAAGAAGCTTCAGCAGTTCTCTGTGGTGTGCACCTCCCAGTTGAATTTATTATCAAGCTGTAATCCCAAGAATTTAACACTGTCCACTTCTTCTGTCTGCTTGTATTGTGTGTTAGGCATGTACTCATGGGATATGCCTTACAAGTTCTGAACTGCATGTAGTGTGTTTTTTCAAAGTTGGAATTGATGGGCTGCAGCTTGATGGGTATGATCTAGCTACTCATTACTGCAGAACAAGTAAGGAGAAAGGTGGTGCTGTAATTTATATAGACCGTAAAATCATTTATAAATCTTTAGATCTAAGTAAGTATTGTGTAGATCAACATTTTGAAGTTTGCGGGACTGAAATTTCTGCAAAGGACATGTTACTTACTGTGCTTGCAATTTACAGAGCTCCAGCAGGGAAGTTTTGCATCTTTATGAATAAGTTAGAATCTCTTTTGACCAAATTGTTCTCTAAAACTAGAAATTTAATAATTGTAGGTGACTTTAATGTCAACTTCTTAACTGATAACAACCTCAAAACTGACCTGGACCACTTAATGAATTCTTACAACTTGGCTGCGATGGTTACCTGGCCCACTAGAGTTACAGAAAATTGCAAGAGCCTTCTAGATAATATTTTCATTGACAAGAATAGAGTCAACAGTGCTAGTGTGAGCAAAGTAATTTATGGCCTGTCTGACCATGATGGACAACTTCTGAAAGTAAATAACATCAGTTTGTGCAATAAAATCTCCCACACCTATGTGTCCTATAGATGTATAAACACTGAAACTGTGTCTGCCTTTAACGACTATTTGTCACAGATAGATTGGGAGCCAGTGTACAGCACATCAGATGTTAATGATAAATTTAACCTTTTTTTAAATGAATTTATATCTGTATTTGAAATGGCTTTCCCAAAAAAAACTGTCAGAAAGAACAATGAGGTTTCTTCCAGTAAACCATGGATTACTGGAGGTATAAAAATTTCTTGCAGGACTAAGAGGGAGTTACATGCCTCACTAAGAGTATCAAATGATCCCCTTGAAAGGTCTCATTTTAAGTTATATTGTAAAATTTTAAAAAGGGTGATAAACAAATCCAAGAGCCTGTATATTAAGTCTGAAATTGATAAATCTGAGAACAAAATAAAAGCAGTTTGGAATGTTATAAAGAGAGAGTGTGGCAAGAGTAACAAGAATGTTAATACCACAGAGATAAGCTATAAGGATGAGGTTATTCATAATCCTGTAACAGTTTCCAACATATTCAACAATCACTTCATAACTGCAGCAGAACAAGTAGGTTGTAACGGTTCCTTAAATGCTGCTACGCATTTATTACACAGAGCTAACCCTAACACGTATGACCCAATTTGTATTGCCCCAGTTACTATTACTGAAGTTAAAAATACCATCAAGGCCTTAAAAAATAAAAATTCCACTGGTATTGACAACATTTCACCAAAAATACTGAAGCATTGTAGTGACCACATATGTCAAGTCCTGTGTCACATTTTTAATGAGTCTATCCAGCAAGGTGTTGTCCCAGAGAGATTAAAGCTTGCCGTTGTGAAACCACTTTTCAAGAAGGGTGACAAAACTAATTTATCTAACTACCGTCCAATATCACTACTAAGTAGTTTCTCAAAAGTATTAGAGAAACTAATGTATACAAGAATTGTAGAACATCTTAACAGCCACAACATACTCAACAGAAACCAGTTTGGTTTCCAAAAAGGTAGATCAACTGAGCAGGCTATTTTTTCTCTCACAAATGAAATTTTAGAGTCAATAAATAATAAAATGTCACCTATTGGAATTTTTTGTGACTTGTCTAAGGCCTTTGACTGTGTGGACCACAACATTCTCTTACATAAGGCTAATTTTTATGGCTTGCGAGGTAGCATTGGTAGATGGATAGAATCATATCTGCAAAACAGAAAACAGAAGGTGATAATTAATGGTGCCAATGATAGTCCCATTTCTTCTGATTGGGGCACATTAAAGTGTGGTGTGCCTCAGGGGTCCATCCTAGGACCTTTGCTTTTCCTTATCTTCATCAATGATCTCCCACTTTGCACAGACACCGAGTGTAAATTTACTCTTTTTGCCGATGACACCACTATTCTGCTTGAAAGTCGAACTAACAGTGACCTAGAAAATAAATGTAATGCTGTACTCGTTGACATCCTACACTGGTTTAAGTGCAACGGACTAACTCTAAACATTCAGAAAACTCAGTATATGCAATTTCACACATCTCAACAAGAAAATGAAGTATGCCACTTAAACTGTGGTAACCAAAATATACTACACTGTGAATCATCTAAGTTCTTGGGCATTCTAATTGATGGCAAGCTGAACTGGTCTGAGCATATCTTAGACCTACATAGAAGGCTCAGTGTGGCAACTTATGCTCTGCGTGTAATCACCCCCATTGGTGATGAGGACGCTACTAAAGCTGCCTACTTTGGTTATTTTCATTCTATCATGTCGTATGGCATAATATTTTGGGGCAACAAGCCTTTAGCCAAAAAAATATTTACTGCACAGAAGAGAGCTGTTAGAATCATGAGTGGTGTTCATCCAAGATATTCTTGCAGAAGTCTGTTTCATAAGTTACAAATATTAACACTTACCTCTCAATTCATATTTTCTTTGATGATTTTTGTTTCTAACAACCTATCTCTTTTTAAAACTAATAGTGAATGTCATGATCATAATACTAGGTCTAAAAATGATCTACACAGGGATCTGAAACATTTAAGTCTTGTTCAGAAAGGTGTTCATTATTCAGCCACAAAAATTTTCAACTCCCTTCCATCAGGTATTAAAGATCACATTAATGTCTTACCTACTTTTAAATGTAAATTGAGAGAATACCTAATGGTAAATTCCTTCTATTCTCTTGATGAGTATCTACAGATAAAGCAATGATTTTTTATACTGATAAAAATTTGTTTGCTATAGATCACATTAACTGTTTAATTTGGAAAATGTACTATATTTCCTTTTTAGGTATTGTTTTATATTACTTGAGCTATACCTTTGATTTGATTTTAACCTACAAACTTATTCATAATCTTATGGTACATTTTTATCATTTTATATATGTGTATTATTTGTTTAATTTGGAAAATGTACTATATTTCCTTTTTAGGTATTGTTTTATATTACTTGAGCTATACCTTTGATTTGATTTTAACCTACAAACTTATTCATAATCTTATGGTACATTTTTGTCATTTTATATATGTGTATTATATCTGTTGTATGTAATCATGACTCATTCCACATCCTTGTGATTTATCACAATACGGATTAATGGAATACGAAATAAATAAATAAATAAATAAATAAATAAAATTAGGGAACGATAGATAGGAATGGGGGAAAGAAATACAGTAGAAGAAGAATGGGTAGCTTTGAGGGATGAAATAGTGAAGGAAGAAGGGGATCGAGTAGGTAATAAGATGAGGGCTAGTAGAAATCCTTTGGTAACAGAAGAAATGTTGAATTTAATTGATGAAAGGAGAAAATATAAAAATGCAGTAAATGAAGCAGGCAAAAAGGAATACGAACATCTCAAAAATGAGATAGACAGGAAGTACAAAATGGCTAAGCAGGAATGGCTAAAGGACAAATGTAAGGATGTAGAGGCTTATCTCACTAGGGGTAAGATAGATACTACCTACAGGAAAATTAAAGAGACATTTGGAGAAAAGAGAACCACTTGTATGAATATCAAAAGCTCATATGGAAACCCAGTTCTAAGCAAAGAAGGGAAAGCAGAAAGGTGGAAGGAGTATATAGAGGGTCTATACAAGGGCGATGTACTTGAGGACAATATTATGCAAATGCAAGAGGATGAAGATGAAATGGGAGATACGATACTGTGTGAAGAGTTTGACATAGCACTGAAAGACCTAAGTCGAAACAAGGCCCTGTGTGTAGACAACATTCCATTAGAACTACTGACAGCCATGGAGGAGCCAGCCCTGACAAAACTCTACCATCTGGTGATCAAGACATATGAGACAGGCGAAATACCCTCAGAATATAATAATTCCAATCCCAAAGAAAGCAGGTGTTGACAGATGTGAAAATTGCTGAACTATCAGTTTAATAAGTCACAGCTGCAAAGCACTAACGTGAACTCTTTACAGACAAATGGAAAAACTGGTAGAAGCCGACCTCGGGGAAGATCAGTTTGGATTCCATAGAAATGTTAGAACAAGTGAGGCAATACTGACCCTACAACTTATCTTAGAAAATAGATTAATGAAAGGCAAACCTATGTTCCTAGCATTTGTAGACTTAGAGAAAGCATTTGACAATGTTGACTCTCTTTCAAAAGGCTGAAGGGGGCAGGGGTAAAATACAGGGAGCAAAAGGCTATTTACAGTTTGTACAGAAGCCAGATGGCAGTTATAAGAGTTGAAGGGCATGAAAGGGAAGCAGTGGTTGGGAGGGGAATGAGACAGGGTTGTAGCCTCTCCCCAATGTTATTCAATCTGTATACTGAGCGAGCAGCAAAGGAAACAAAGGAAAAATCTGGAGTAGGAATTAAAATCCATGGAAAAGAAATAAAAACTTTGAGGTTCGGCGATGACATTGTAATTCTATCAGACACAGCAAAGGACCTGGAAGAGTAGTTGTATGGAATAGACCGTGTCTTGAAAGGAGGATATAAGATGAACATCAACAAAAGCAAAACGAGGATAATAGAATGTAGTCAAATTGAGTTGGGTGATGCTGAAGGAATTAGATTAGGAAATGAGACACTTAAACTAGTAGATGAGTTTTGCTATTTGGGGAGCAAAATAACTGACAATGGTCAAAGTAGAGAGGATATAAAATGTAGATTAGCTATGGCAAGGAAAGCGTTTCTGAAGAAGAGAAATTTGTTAACATCGACTATAGATTTAAGCGTCAGGAAGGCATTTCTGAAAATATTTGAAGTGTAGCCATGTACGGAAGTGAAACATGGATGATAATTAGTTTAGACAAGAAGCAAATAGAAGCTTTCGAAATGTGGTGCTACAGAAGAATGGGTAGATCACATAACTAATGAGGAGGTATTGAATAGAATTGGGGAAAAGAGAAATTTGTGGCACAACTTGCCTAGAAGAAGGGATCGGTTGGTAGGACATGTTCTGAGGCATCAAGGGATGACCAATTAAGTATTGGAGGGCAGTGTGGAGGGTAAAAATCATAGAGGGACACCATGAGATGAATACACTAAGCAGATTCAGAAGTATGTAGGTTGCAGTACGCACTGGGAGATGAAGAAGCTTGCACTGGATAGAGTAGCATGAAGAGCTGCATCAAATCAGTCTCTGGACAACAACAACAACAATAACAAATTGTGAATTCTTACATTTCAATAAAAAGAGGCACTTATGATCGAAACCTATCCTTCTCTACTTCTCACACAAATCACAGCAACACGCAAGATTCATGTTCTCAGATAGACTAACAGAGAGAAGGAAGTATAGGAGGTGTGCAGATATGTTTATCAACCAACAACAATGAATCCATCTTGCAGAAACTGGAGCATACAACCTGCTACCCACAACAACAAACCGACATTGTAGTAACAGATGCACTCATGTGTTCAGTAACATGCATAACAACTGATGACAAGAACATTTAAAAAGCAGTATTTGCTACATTGACAGAAATATTCAGTCTGTATATGCTCTGTGGGATGTAAACAAAACAAACAGCTTCAGAGGCATGTCTTTGGAATTTAGGTGCAATGCCTACCAGCTATGAGAAACAAGAAGTGCTCACATCTTCTATACTTCCAGACTTGGTGCAGCTATTGGGCTCATTAATCTGCACTGTTGTTTCCCATTTCATTGACCCCTCACCCAAGCTTTGCAAGTTGGTGGCAGTGTGATGTCTCTGGATACATGGAGAGCAATGCGCAAATACCTCTGTGTAATGTAAACAGGCACCCAGGAAGCCTGCTCATCTTCTCCACCTACATATGTCCGGTGAGAACAACTTCATGATTATTACACAAGATGTTCATTGGTGATAGTAGAATTGTCCTGCGCTCTATCACAAATGCCAGTTCTCTAAACCTTCTCAGTAGTGTTTTGTTAAATGAGTCTTCTTCCCTTCAGGAAATTCCAGTTTGAGTTCATGGAGCATTTCTGTAAAAGCTCATGTGTTAATCAAACCCAGCTGTAACAAATCTAGCTGCAAGTCTCTGAATTGCTTGGATGTCTTCTTTAATCCGACCTGAATCCTGAAACACTCAAACACTATGCAAGACTGAGTTAAGCTTTTGATAATCCTGAACAGAGTGTTGTGCTTATGCAGTAGTTCCATAACCTTTAATTACGAGTTCCCTTATATAATCCAGTAATTGCCTTATTTAATCCGGTAATTAGCACTTTTGCCCCCCCCCCCCCCCTTCATTCACGCCTCCATCCAGTTCCTGCAATCATTAGGTTCAATTACACTGACACATTTTCCATCACCTAACTGGTGTCTTCCCCACCCACTTTATCCCTGAATCCATGTCACTCCCTCCCCATTCTAATAAATGTAGTTTTATCCCACTGACAATTCTTCCACCAACTCCCAAGCACCATTCTCGCATGCTTTGTTCTCAACTAAGTTCAACCTCCCCACACACTCTGCCCTCCCCTGCATCCCTCCTCCCCCCTGCCATATCCCCCCCCCCCCCACACCCTCTTTCACTCTATATTTATAAACATCTGGTCATTACGCAAATTCTGCATTTAATATCTTATATTTCATGCATTATAGTTTTTCTGCAATGTATTCATTACAACACAGAATATTTCAAAGTAAATCTATCATTACTTTCTGTACAATTTTTATGTATGTCACATAGCCCACTTTATAAAAATATTCGACAGATGGTTGTATTCTGTCTTGGTTATCAATGTTCTACACTGCATTGATGTATGGATGTTTCTCATTTAAACCAGTATATGATGTAGGGTACTCGTTTTGGCATGGTGTCATATCTTCATATTATAAGCATATTGTTTACACCTTGTATTCACAGATAACTCCATTCTTCCTAAGATATATTTACACACGTATTCACAGATAACACAGTTCTTCCAAAGATGCATGATTTTATGTACCTATGACCTTTCCATAATCAAGGATTATGTAACATAGACTTACAGCCTGCGCTGTTCATCTTTGACCACCAGTCAACCAGTAACTTCCATAGTACATTTTCAGACTATGTTCATTACACATGTTGGAGAGATTTTACAGTTCAGTTATTGCTATATCAGAGAGACATTTATAGCTTAATGCAGCCATATACTGTTTCGATGACAAAACACACTACGCTTTAGGGGAGTAACCATTACAGACTTCTGAAGTTTATGTTAGCTGCATCCCTTGCTGTAATTAATATGTCTTTGTTCCTCATGAAATTTACACCATATATGACATTTATGGCATTCATCCAGAATAGGTAAGAAAATTTTGGGCAGGTCTTCCATACATCTACAGAAGTAACTATGATCATGGGCCGCCTGTGTCCATGGACCAAATCATGCAGCACGGTATGTAAAATCCCAAGCAATTAATATGTAAACTGTCTCACATTCTCCTTCTGTACTACTTACACTACTCAGGATTCACAAATCTTTAAATAATTTAGTTCATTGGTTATTAATGAAACTATGCAAAATAATAAACAAATGAATGCAACATGCGATAAAAATTATAACTCAAAAGAACA
This sequence comes from Schistocerca serialis cubense, assembly GCF_023864345.2. NCBI lineage: Eukaryota > Metazoa > Arthropoda > Insecta > Orthoptera > Acrididae > Schistocerca > Schistocerca serialis. The sequence goes on along the minus strand of NC_064646.1, from coordinate 464,941,272 downwards.
AATGGTCATAAATTGTCTGTTACATCCTCCACCTACTGCTTTGCTGCATAGGTACTTGCTATGTGGTAAATTTGATATCACATCCAATTAAAATATGTCTCACTGCTGAATTAACCATGCTATAAATCATATGAAAGTTCCAGACAAAGCATCTTACTGAGAGCTAAAATTTTATTGCCCCATCTTCACTGCATATTAATTAGTAAAGTAATTACTATACATTTGCTGACTGGCAGTCACAGGAAAATTTCTCAGTGCTGTATTTTTTTATATACAATGATTAAAAATAATATCTTCACATCAGCAGAATTGTTGTGTTTCCCTCTTTTATCTGATATATCATCTTTTGTTGTAATATTACCATTTGCGCAGTATGAGCATAAACGTGAACAGTATGTTGTTCACGTATAAACACAGTCCGTCACGTAACAGATGACAGCTTACATTGCTCCAAGTGAAATAAGGAGCAATAAAATTCATATTCTTCTGTGTTACAAATATTTGACTCTTTGTTTCCAAATGTTTGATGATTTCTGAGAGTGCAGCTTGGAAGGGACCTAAGAGGACAGTGTAAATTGCTGAGAGTGAAATGAACAGCAATAAAATTCATATTATTCCTTATCACATCATGGCCTATGCTTACCATATGCAAAGATCATGAAAAGATAGATACATCATTTGTTACAACTAATTACAGGCACATCTGGCTGATTTAATTTTGCTGGTAACAACATGTGTTTTTGCATCTGCTCCATGCCTGCATCTGTCTCACCCTGTCCCCAGTACAGCACTGCACAGAGGCACCCGATTTCTTTGTTGTCTGCAAGAATGTAGAAGTGGACAAAAGGGAGGATAATGGAATTCCATAGCATGATACGCAGATCTTTGACCAGTGCTATGGAACACACAAGGTAATATATACAAATATAAGTCCCATATATACAAATACATGTCCCATAATTTTTGATCATAGATGTATCACATTCATAAAATTCATTGTTCTCTCACTGGTGAACAGTGATAAAATATTAGTATTGATATTTATATATTGACATTTCAAGTTACCTTAATGAATTCCTGGAGTCCTCCCACCAAAGCATTGCAAACATCTTATACCATGAGGCACAGCAATGAGAACTGCACATTAAAGAGGTACATCAAACTTTTGTATCAATCATCAGTGGCCAAAAACTGAAGGGTGAGTGCCAGTCTTGTTGTAAATGATATATAATCTTTCATATTGGTATTATTCTTAGCAATTCTCAGATGAAATGCTTTTATAGTACATTTAAATATGTGTTTCAACATTCTGGAAAAGGTATGCATCCAGCATCAATTCATAAGTTCATTTCAAGCAATTCACTTACTGAAAGAAGAATGCATCCACTAAGTCTGCTGTTTTTCCTAGTAATGTTTTTCCTAGTGAGCTGCAAATACAGGAGAGTTGTGCTCACTTACACTAGCTCACTTACATCCATTTTGTGGCCGTGTAAATACTTCTGTCCCTAAAATCTACTGTTGAGAAATAATGGCTGGCAATATAGCCAAACATCTGGCCAGCAACATTTTGTTGGGCCACATTATTATCAACAGCACAACTCTCTTATCCTTGATACAAATCGAATGATACACACATGCAAAGTATTGTAAACAAAGTACAAGCTTATTACTCAGCAAGAGGAACTGGTCACCTAGTCTTAACAGACCTCAGTTACAAGACTATGTATGGCCACGTTCCAATTCAAAGTAATGTGCACTGTTACCTTGCAGTGCAAGCACAAAAAGTGATAGTAGAAAATACCTTCACGGGCAGTCATGACAACAATGTCATTAATGAATGAGAATGAAAAAATGTGATTAGTGCTGACAGGTAAGAAATATACAAGTATTTGTTGACAAACAAACATTAAGTAAGTCAGTTATGTGCAAATTCCCGAAGGAGGGACATGATGATGCTCCAAAGCAGAATAAATAAAACACGCAGAATAAACGTTGCTTTTATGATATAGATAAAAGTGTTGTTAAACAGAATTTCAAGGCAATACTATATTTGAAAAAACTATACCAAACAGAGTGAAGAATATAATATACGTATTAAATTAAATAATGAGACAGTTAAAAAAGTAGGAAGTACAAAAATTTAAGAACAGTTACAGATAAACGTTTGACATGGGGGGAGCATATAGATGTACTGTTTAAGAAGATAAACAAATTGATTGTTGACATATGTAAAACAGCAAAAGTTGTGGATGATTGAGTTCTCAGGGCACTGTACTATGGACCTGTGTTCCCATATCTGTCCTACTCAATTCATATATGGGAAAGTGCAGAAGACAGCCTCCTAAAAAGAGTATTTAAAATTAAGAAAAGAACAGTGAGATGTATAGCATGGATACCACCAAGACAAACTTGTAGACCAGCTTTTATACACCAAAATATTATGAAAGTGTGCTCGCTGCACATACATCAGAATGTTGTGGCAGTGAGACCAGCTGCTAAACACCACATAAATAAAGATGTACAAGACTACACAACAAGAAGAAGAGAAAATTATCACACAAGACAGTGAAATCTCAAACTGACAATGAGTGCTCCCAATGACACAGAAAAAAATGTTTTTTAACAAGCTGCCAAAATCAGTTACGGAATTAAAGGGATTAAATTTACTTAAAACTTATTTAAAACTGTATTTCACAGAAAAAATGGATATACAGTATCTGTGAGTAATAAATATGAAATTAAATGTTAGCTGTTATATTGTAACAGAAAATATGTAATCCTGTTTTCTTTACTTTAAATTTATTGTATATATAAAATTATGTAGCACACCCTATACCCTCAGCTGAAAATTATCGCTTAGAGTCCAAGAGCAAAGAAAAAATAAATAAATAAATAAATAAAACTGAAATTCCAGCCTAGCAAAGAAACTCTGAGAAAAACTGGTTTCCTTATTGCTACCGTGGACCATACACTCTACAGGTCAATAAAAGTTGCAAGGTGACAGTGTGGGAAGAGTATTGTCAAACAACAGCACCAGGAAAAATTTCATTTTTGTAAATGCAGAGTATCATTTTGTGGTCACTTACCGTCTACAACTATAACAGGAAGTCTTCATGCTATCATGTAGAAATTAACTAAAAAAAATTAAAACTACATAGAGACAAGGAAAGCCTAACTTTAGTCACTAAGTAAGGAGCCTTCTCCTCCATTTTGCAGCGACAAAATTGTGCAAGAAAGTGGTTCCCTTCCAACTGACACCATACCATCTACACCTAAATCCTATAGAACTGCTCTGGAATCTTCCAGAGAATAAGCTCTGTATTTGTAACACATCAGGTATCTCACTCTGTAACCCAACGTTTCTGCTGCTCATAATATACAGGACAATTCTAGAAGTCAGTCAAGGGGGGGGAGGGAGGGGGATAATGGGGGGGGGGGGGGGGAGGGGGTTTGAGGGTATGGAATATCACTTAACAAAAGGAGAGTTGGGGTCCTCCACCGACAAATTGGTAAAAATTTGGTGTTGCTTAAAGTAGTTTTTGGCAACTGTTATGGAGTTCAGTGTAAAACGTGTATTAATAAATAATAAGACACCAAGTTTTACGTTAAATGATATTTATTGGTTTAGATAGTAAGCTATTTGCTGCTCTTATTCTTTTGTTAAAATGTGTTTGAAATACATTGCAACCTATATTGTTACATAATTATTTAAAAAATGATTGAATCTGTTGGCGTAATATATTCGCTGCTTTCTGGAGTCATTTTACCCAGTGTAATAGAATACTCCATAAGGGGGGGGGGGGGGGGGGGCTATAGCCCCCATAGCCCCCCTTGTCACTGCCCCTGTAAATATACGTTGTATCACCTAGCATGTTGCAAGCCTTTAGACATAACTCTATTTCCCTGCATGTCAATTTCACTGCTCTTATGTTCAAGCAGCTCTTCTGTTGACGTCACAAGGCTGAGTACACCTCCTTCCAGACCTTCGCACCAGAGCAAAATTTGAGGTGGTCACCGGAACAGACCCATGACCTCAATTTTTCAATTCAAAAATGCTAACCACTAGTAGAGCATGTAGTCAGTTTACTGTCTCTGCTATGACATTAGTTTGTTGACATTGGAAGTCTTGAAAGCCATGTATTAGGACAAAAATTTCTGTGATGAATGCTGGAGGAGAGATACTTTGACAGGCAAGGGAAGATTCAAAAGAGTGGGCACTATTATGCGGAACTGAAGCAGTAATCTACAAATCAACAGAGACAGCTGTGGAAAATGGCACATTACCCAGGAAAGTAGTTTTACAAATACTGCTAGCTAAGTATTGTAAGCAGCCAGGGTGAGATATACCATAAGCACTGGTTCTGTTCACATTAGTAATGGGCACTTCCCTCAGTGACACCAAAACGCCTGCATCTTGTGGCAGCACTGTTTTTGTATTAGTACTGATCTACTGGAGTGTATGTTGTTACTTACTCTCCTACCTGCTCCTCAAACATAAAAATGATGGTGCTGTCACCCAGTCCAGGTAACCAGTTCACCTTGCCAACGAACATCAAATATCAAACAACTTTGTGACTGGATTCAGGAACTGTCACTGGATAAGACTCAACATGCCATTCTTAACCTGACAAAATCGACAGATGTAAATATATCTTTGGGCATATCTGAAAGGCTGTTATCGTTTCAGTATAAGAGGGGTGTCCAGTGAGTAATGCAATTTCTTTCTTTCTTCTTTTTTTTTTATTTGCATTTTGGTTGAAAACATGTCCCTATAGTTTCACGAAGCTCTGATAGGTGGTGACACTATATGTAGCCTTCAAAATGGTGTGTGTAACAATGTGCATTCATAGGTGCTTGTAGAATGTCTACAGAGACCTGGTACTGAATAAAAGAATGGTGAGCCATTGGGTGAGATGTCTGCCATCATCACAACAATGTTGTGCAAACCTGTCCATTCTCTGAACGCCAGCTGACGGGCCACAATGAAGCACAGCACTGCTCAACTGGATGTCTTCGTTGGTAATGTTGACACCCTTGTCCACCAGTTGGGGTCCTCAAAGTTGTGTGCCCACTGGGCTTCTTGCCATCTAACAGAAGACCATAAAGAGCAATGAAGGACCACATGTGAGGAACTGCTTGCATATCACGAAGCTGTTTTTGACAATTTTTTGTCGAACATCATCGCAGGTGATGAAACATGGGTTCGTCACTTCAAAACTGAAACAAAACAGCAATCTGTGGAGTGGCACCACACAACCTCTCCTTCAAAAAAGAAGGTCAAAGTCATTCCCTCAGCCTTTAAAGTCGTGCCAATAGTCTTCTCGGACTCTGAAGGGGTTATTCTGTTTGTTGTCCTCCCTCATGGTGCAATGATCAACTCTGAAGTGTATTGTCCTATCCTCAGGAAAATGAAGAAAGACTTCAGCATGTCAATCACGACAAAAAATCAAATAAACTTCTCCTTCTCTATGAGAATGCAAGACCTCACACAAGTCCGCACAGCCAAGAGTAGCTCACAGAACTTCATTGGACTGTTCTTTCTCATCTTGCCTTCTGACTTTCACCTGTCTGGCACAGCATAGGATGCTCTCTGTGTAAGTGGATGATGGAGAGGTTATTGCACCGCTGCAAGATATTGCCTTTGACATTGTCCAGTAGAGTGGTACCATTCAGGCATACATGTCTTCCCAGAAAGGTGGTGTAAGACCATCACAGTGAACCAAGATTATGTTGAAAAATTGGGTTTTGTAACCAAAATAGCGGGGAATAATATGGTGTACTGGAATCCTGAATAAAACAGACCTGCTTTCAGAAGAAAATGTATTGCATTACTTATTGAACATCCCTTGCATATAAATGACCTAGTGGGCCTCTCTGCAGGCAATAGGCCTGCTGTTTCCCACATGAAGAATGCAACACCAGAATACTGTAACAAAATGCAGGAAGATCTGTAGAGGATCAATGATTGGTGCAACGGCTGGCAGCTGTCAATTGCTCTCAAAAACAAATCATCGCTTTGGTATCTACTTTGAAGTAAGCTATGAATTATGTCTCTGTACAAAAATAGTTTTGTGAAACACTGTCTATTTCCATCAACTGGTACAATGACTCAAGAACTGCTTTCGAATTTGGAGACGTGTTGCATGCTGTGGCTGTGAGCGTATTTGAATTTATGCAGCAAGTCAATACAAAGAGAGTCCTACAGTACTCTTTGGTGTCACTGCCAGACACAACACTTGCTAGGTGGTAGCCTTTAAATCGGCCACAGTCCGTTAGTATACGTCGGACCCGCGTGTGGCCACTGTCAGTGATTGCAGACCGAGCGCCACCACACGGCATGTCTAGAGAGACTTCCTAGCACTCGCCCCAGTTGTACAGCTTTGCTAGCGAAGCTACACTGACCAATACGCTCTCATTTGCTGAGACAATAGTTAGCTTAGCCTTCAGCTACGTCATTTGCTACGACCTAGCAAGGCGCCATTACCAGTTTATATTCAGTGTAATAATGTCTAAACAAGAGCGATGTTCTCCAATTGTGGATTAAAGTTAAGTATTCCAAGAAGTACGTTCTTTTCTTTATAGGATAATTACTTTACCTTGTTCCAGACCTCATGCCAATCTGCGTGAGCTTAACGCGTGCCTTTCGGCTACCTCCGAGTGGCTTGGCTGTCTTGCCACGCCACTACATACTCATTCATCAATAATAATATTGAACCATGTCTTCTGATAACAGCTTTCTCATTCAGAGCTCTAAAATGATTAATTTCACTGCAATGAGATACAAGGTTTTAAACACTTATCACAAAAAGGACTAAAACTGGAATTCACATGCAGAGCCACAGCGGTAGTGTCTTCACTTGTGACCCCCCACCCCTACAAAAATATCAAATAAGTTTCTTTGAAGAGACAGTTTTTTTATAGAAGTGATTAAGTAAGAAAATTACAATGTTAACTATTTTCTAATCAGTTTTTTAATGGAAACAAATAAGTAAAACGGATTTTTAAAATAAAATAGTGTTGTGTCCTCACCAATGGACGCAACAGAGAGAGTTGCAGCTCATAGCTACAGTTCATAGCGGACATCTGCCTGCGAGACTCAGTCTACAAGTGTAGATGCCTATATTCTTTGCATAGGGATAAGTGTTTACTACAGTGATTGACAGTGTGGCACCCAGGAGAGGCAAAGTCTTCTTGACATTTTATTCAGTAATGCACACCTTGACAGCCTACTGCTTAGTCGTATCTGTCCACAAGCACATCCAACGAGTTGCTGAACAACTTAAGTATCACAGCATGATAAAGTGTACATATGTGTGTTACTGCTTTGTTTGCACTGTCACAGTTCCTCTCTCCATCTCAGAGTGCCTACAACTAATACAATGTCTGTGAGCCATTCTACCCAGATGACCTGTACACATCAAGTAGTTTAACTCATGATTAATTATGCAGTACAAATAACCAAAGATTTCCTCAGTGATAGGTGACTTTAAATGTAGCTTGCACTCTCTTTCTTCTAACTTTTTGTGAGACAAATTTTTAAAGTATGGCATCAAAATCAATAACTTTGGCTACACAGTTTATGACTGACAAAATTGCCAAAATAAAGAGTTGTACTTGACTCAAAGTGGACCTAAGATCATTTGTTAATTAGAACAAGGGAACAGATTCAAAAATTCTTACTCAGTGATGAACTGCAAGAATCTTAAAGATGTCAAACCAAGAGACTCATCTTTAAGAACTTTGGCAGGTTGCAGAAATCTTCTTATGTGTGGAAAGATAGTACTTTCAGAAATCTCATCATAGCTATCAGATTACAATTTTAAATAAGTGGTAAGTTCCAATTCTGATGTTTCTGAGTGATTTTCCAAATTTATTGGGTTTAGGGGCAGTCTGTAGTGGTACATGATATTACATATTTTTTGCCCTATAATGGTCCAAAATTCGTGAGTAGCGAACAATAGGCAGATTTCTGCATCTAATATGCACTTAATGTATTTCACACATAAATACTAAGGGACAACAGTATTTGATATCACAGTCCATTAAACAATCAAACTGTAGGTACTGGAGTAGGTATAGTACCTTGTCTCTCATGAAGTCTGTAGCGACAGTGGATAGAAATTGGGAATGTGCTGCCTATCACTGGTCCGCTATCAACCAGAAAGTTGCGTTTACCTGCTAATCTCCTGTCCAAAGCCATGGAGATACTATTGTTATTCATCTGCTGCAAGTGTTTCACCACCTAAATTGGTAATGTAATTAAAGAAAGGCTACAGTGGGAAAGCTATGTAACAGTAATAACGAGTAATTGAAATTAATTCCCATTATATTGAAAATTAAGTTTTAGGAAGTCTTTTCTGAAGGCATCTGTCTGGAATGCAGCCTTGTATGAAAGTGAAATGTGGACAATAAGCTGTTCAAACAAGAAGAGAATACAAGCTTTTGAAATGTGGTACCAAGGGTGCCCATATGATAGCTGATAGGGATAGGGATGGTGGTGTAGACCCATTTTTACTATATTGGAAGATGAATGGTGACTTGTTTGTAGCCCTAAAAAAAAGCTTCAGTCCTGGCCCTTTTAAAATCTGTACAATACCAACTTTTAAATCTCCACTCGCTACTCAGATCCTTAGGCCCATCCCAGAACCTCTCCCCGAAACCCGTCTCTCTGCTTACCCCTGCCACTCCCCGCACTCCTACCTTCTACATGCTTCCTAAAGTCCATAAACATAACCCCCCCAGGACGCCCCATTGTGGCCAGTTACTGTGCCCCCACTGAGAGAATCTCTGCTCTCATAGACCAACACCTTCAAACAATTATCTGGAACCTACCCTCCTATATAAAAGATACCAACCATTTCCTCCACTGACTCTCCACAGTTCCTGCCCCTTTACCACACGGTGCCCAGCTCATCACTATGGATGCCACCTCCCTGTACACTAACATTCCTAACGCCCGTGGCCTTACTGCTATTGAACACTACCTTTCCCAATGCCCAACAGATTCCAAATCAACAATCTCCTTCCTAGTCACCATGACCAACTATATTCTCACCCACAATTACTTCTCCTTTGAAGGCATTACCTACAAACAAATCCAAGGTATGGCTATGGGCACCCACATGGCACCATCCTATGCCAACCTATTCACAAGCCATCTAGAGGAATCCTTCCTAAACACCCAGAATCCTAAACCACTCACCCGGTTCAGATTCACTGATGACATCTTTGCTATCTGGATCAAAGGTGAGGACACCCTATCCACATTCATCCAGAACCTCAACAACTTCTCCTCCATTTGCTTCACCTGGTCCTACTCAGCCCAACAAGCCACCTTCCTAGATGTTGACCTCCACCTCGAAGATGGCTTCAACAGTACCTCCATCCATATCAAACCTACTAACCATCAGCAATACCTCCACTTCGACAGCTGCCACCCGTTCCATACCTAGAAGTCCCTTCCGTACAGCCTAGCCACCTGTGGTCATTGCATCTGCAGTGACGAGAGGCCCCTCTCAAAACATACTGAAGGTCTCATTGAAACCTTCACTGACCATAATTATCCTCCCAATCTTGTACAAAAACAAATCTCCCATGCCTTATCTTTTCACTCTCCCACCACCTCCCAAAGCCCCACTGTACGGCCACAGAGGAGCATTCCCTTCATAACTCAGAACCACCTAGGACTAGAGCAACTGAATTACACTCTTTGCCAGGGTTTCGATTACCTCTCGTCATGCCCTGGAATGAGAAATGTCCTGCCCACTATTCTCCCCATCCCTCCCACAGTGGTATTCTAACATCCCCTGAACCTATCGTCCATCCTTACGCAACCCCCTGCTCCCAGTCTCTTACCTCATGGCTCGTACCCCTGTAATAGATCTAGATGCAAGACCTGTCCCATGCATCCTCCCACCACCACCTACTCCTATCTGGTCATTTACATCACCTATCCCATCAAAGGCAAGGCTACCTGTGAAACCATTCATGTGGTCTACAAGCTAAGCTACAACCACTGTGCTGCATTCTATGTAGGGACGACAACCAACAAGCTGTCTGTCTGCATGAATGGCCACTGACAAACTGTGGCCAAGTAACAAGTGGACCACCCTGTTGCTGAACACGCTGCCAAACATGATATCCATCATTTGAATGACTGCTTCAAAGCCTGTACCATATGGATCCTTCCCACGAACACCAGCTTTTCTGAATTGCACAGGTGGGAACTCTCCCTGCAATACACCCTAGTTCCTGTAACCCTCCTGCCCTCAACCTTCATTAGTTGCTGTTCTCACCCACCCAGCCCCTTCCCTGCTCCCATTCCAGTACTACATAGCCATCATTCCACTACCACACCCAATCTTTTTTATTTATTTTATTTTATTTATTTCTCTCTATTTCTCTCCTTTTCCATGGCTTACCCCCTCCCCTCCCCTGCCCAACACCCAACCTGACCTGCAGCACTTCACTGTCCACCATCCCCACCATATTATCCCTCCCTCCCCCGCCCCAGTCACCTCCTTTCCCCCACCCAGTCTCCACTCCCATCCATCATGGACTGGTCGTGCTGCTCGCAGTGTGCTTTCAGTTGCCTGAGACTGTAGTCATGTGTGTGAGTTGCGTTTGGGTGAGTGTGCATGTACATGTGTGTGTCCATTGTTGACAAAGGCCATTAGCCAAAAGCTTTAAGTGTGAAATCTTTTTGTTGTGACTCAGCATCTCTGGTATATGGTAAGTAGCAACTTTCCTTCTCAGAATATTATGACTGCACTATACTTTTTCCTTTCCCTGTACACTGGGGAGGGGGGGGGGGAGAGACCCCCTTTCCCCTGGATACTGGTGCTCTTTGTGGTACTACAGAAGAAGATTAGATGGATAAATGATGTAAGTTCATAGAACACATTCTGAGACATCAAGAAACCATCAATTTAGTATTGGAAGGATGAGTCAAAGGTAAAAATCATATAGGAAGACCAAGAGCTGAGTACAGCTGGCAGTTGTAGATGGATGTGGATTGTATTTGTTATTAGGAAATGAAGAGGCTTGCACAGAATAGAGTATGTTGAGAGCTACATCGAAACAGCATTGAGAATGAAGACAACAACAAAATATTGAAAATTAATACATAAATTTGAGGTAGCCCTGTCACAATGTGTTACCATGTTGACTCACAATTCTGAGTGACTTGGCAAACTGCCACCTTGCTGTAGTACAAGTAATGAAATAGAAAATTCATCAAGACACAATGGAAACTAAATAAGAATGTGTCCAATCCCTAGTGAGAATATCCGAAGTGAGATGACTTAAGAGAAGGGAAGATGTTAGCCAAGAGTGAAATACAATCACGGAGACAAGAGCAGCACAACAAAGTTTACTGCATTGCTATCAGTGGAATCACAATGCTGGGTGCTCATGGTGCAAATGGCTTGATTGTATGGTAGCAATCAATGTAGTTGCTGCAAGCATTCTATCACAAAATATGTTAATTAAACTAGACTGTCTTCACACAAGGCTGCTCCCGTGGTAACAGAAGACAATGTTTGTGCATTAAAATGGTGGTAACTTCTGCTCTACTACCATCCACACTGGTAAGATGTCGACAATCTGCAACCAAATTGACTCAAAGCGCATTGTTTCCATGCTTTTGTAAACTCATATGCCACACCAGAGTGTGGGTCCATGATTACAAGAAGGTTCCCCTACCCAACATGACAGGGAGTGGAGGTGGAAGTGATGCTGCTGCCTCTGGCTGGTGGGACAGTATAACCTCCTGGTGCACAAGTTGAGGGACCTGCTTTGCTGCCAATTTTTCAAAAAGTGCATTGAATTTGTACCAACTTAAATTCAAAAGTAATGGCCTCAAACTTCAAGGGTTTTCTCCATCTTGCACACTTGCTAAATTAATTAAATAGTTAATCTGAAAATTAATTGATCTTATCAATCTATGATCCTCTGTGGAAGTAAGCTGTAGTTGGTGTCTGCAGGACAGATAAAATTAATTTTTATTAAATAAAATAATTGATTTAGACTAATGACCTTTTACTTAACTGAGGTCCTCAGCTGTAAACCATACTAACAGGACAAGTTGGTCATTTTTAAAAATTGCGCAATAAAGTTTCAACAAAATTTCATAAACAAGTACATCTATTATATTTCAAGTATATCTATTATGATCTTTTATTCAGACAGGTCATTGTTTTCAAATATTTCAGAGTAATGACATATTTTTAAAATTGTAAATTCAGTATGAAAGATATTCTCGAAAATATGTCAATGAGTATTTAACACCGCTACTTGCATATTAAGTGCACTTACCATGGGTTAGCAATGACTGACAACTGTGTTCTTGTTAGGTGAGTTAGTGATATATTACTGTGAAACATCACAAACCACAAAGTTCGAACAACCGAAGTTTTATTACCAATTTTTGAAATAATAAAGTGTAACAATCTAAATAACTAATCTCTGTTTCAGCAAAATATGAATAAAACAAATCACGTGGCATGTTTTACATGCAATAACACTGTTTTCTATTGACTCTCTCTTTCCACTGTTTACAACCAAGGTCATCAATTGCCAGTCAGGCCCACAATTACTATCAATGACCACAGAAATTTGCAAGCAATTCCAGTGTGTGATTGAAATTATGGAATTAATTTTCTTTGGCTCTCTTTCTTCATGATGAAGAGTGGATTGTACATCCATTGTGGCTTTGACATGTGCACTGTATGTATTCTAAAAGTCTCCACATTGTAAATGCATCTTTTATTTTCTTGCAATTTTCAATGTCTTATTGTTACACTACACAATATAATTGACCATACGGGTAGCTATAGCAAAAGAAACAGCTCTTTTTTTGTACTACACTAGTTTTACTATTGGGTCTTGCTTTTTACATCTGAGCGCTTGATTACCCCATCTCCAGGTAAATGTGTGATAATGTAATTCTGTTTTTTAGCAGGGCTCCTCTGGCCAAAAGGCTGTTTATTTCATTTGGTTTTACCATCCAGACCAGAATAAAAGGAGACCTTATTCATAGTGACCATTTCAACACCATAATTGATATTAATATTTGAGTAAGTATCATATTCACTTCCTTCAACCTTATCATGTTCAAGCTCAGAGAAACATCTCAAAATTCATCACTACCACCACCACCAGCACTGCAAAATAATCCCACAAGAATTTTCAGGCTTTGTGTATAAAAAAACTGATAAATAAATAAAACAGTAAAGAAAGCACTTGTCACCTTCCATATGACTTTTTGTTGTTGTCTATACTATCCTAATGCATTCACTACATTGTTTTGTAACAGCTTACATGTATTCCTATTTTCTTATTCATTGTTACACCTTTTCCTCCTAAACCTCTATTTGATTCTCCACTGATAATGTTGTACTGATCCAACCAAAAGTCCTGTTCTTCCTGCTACTGCACTTCACTAATTACCACAACATCCTAAATTCAATCCATCCTTTCTAAATTCTCTAAGCTACCTTAGGGGATCTAACATTCCACATTCTCACCCATAGAACAACAGTCTTGTTTTAACTGATAACAGCATCTCCCTGAGTAGTTCCTACCCAGAGTTCCAAACAAGTGAGCACCTTACCTCCAGAACATTTTACTGAAGCAGCTGCCATCACCATTAAGCCTCACAGAAGAGCAACATGAACTCGAGGAAAAGGGTAATGACTGGAGTTTCCTGTTGCTTTTAGCCATTTGCAGCAACTTTGCTAAGCCATATTAGCTGTTACAAGACTAGATCAGTCAATCATCCAGATCATTGTTCTTGCAACTAATGAAAAGGCTTCTACTACTCTTTAGTCTGGTGTCTCCACAGATACTCCTCCATCATGGCTGCATGTACGTTACAGCTATCTGTATCCTTCATGCACACAAGCCAACCCACCATGGCAAGGTCCATGGTTCATGGTGGGACTAAGAGAAGAAAAAAATGTGTACAAAAAATATTCATAACTATTTCCATGTACTTGCATACAAAAAAATAAATATTTTATTTGATCTTCTGTAGAGCATATCCTGCAGCATAAAACACTCACTCACATTGGATCACACACAATAAGAAGAATGCCATCACTTACATTTGGTCAGACACGCAATAACAGCAGTTTACTGCAAAACAGTAATACAAACAATGACCAATTACATTACTCCAGGCATGTAGACAATAAAAGAAAATACACTGCTGCAGAAAGTGTCAGAATAGGAACAGCTCATTTTGATTCACATTGAATACTCATGCACATAGTTAAAAAGTATTTAACAGTTCTGGAGAGAGCACAGCATCAAAGTTAGATGATTTAACAAATGTAACAGCTCTGGATTTGTTATAAATACGTACAACCAACTAGAGACCCTGAACAAAATTGTTATTTAATATACTTATATCAGTTTATATATATTCAAACAAATTAATTATATTCAGCTACACATTTTTTGCAGAAACACTTCACTGAATCCAGGAAGCTCTGAATTAGGTATCTCCTCCATATGGAACCTCAGTTTTTATCATCGGAGCAGCTGTGCTAATAAATGATCAGTTTTATTTATTTTACAGTCTCCAATCTCTACTTACCACAAAATAACAACAGCAAGAAAATGTTCACGGCACAACCCAATTGTAAAAATAATCTTAAGTACTGCGTGAGGATTTTTTTACACATTATTTGAGCCGTTATATGTGCGTATTCATGCTACAGGGCCTGATCCAGTTCGTAAGCTCTCTATTTGCCATCTGCTCCTACAAGTATCAGGAATGAAACATCGAATCTATATAACTCATGCCACAGAAGCTAGCAAGTTTTGTCATCCCCACAGACTGCACCTCCTGTGCCCCACTACCTGTAACACTTCACGTAAGCATTACATTTGTTTTCATCTGTTATTAAATTATACATTTGAAGTGCTGCTTTGGCATCACCAGGCCCATCTCATGTTGTCTATAAGTGACTCAATTTCACTTTGTGAAGCAATCTTATTGTACATCCTACACACAGTACTATAAAAAAGTTATGGCTGTCATACGATTGACCACGCTGTTCATATAGGGCATCCAACCTGGTCTGAAAATTTTAGCCACACACTGTTGTCACACGCAGGATTTATGACTTTTATTCGTGTGAGCTTCCACTGTAGCCATATAATGTCTCCTCTGTAACTTTTGAGAGTATCCATCTCCCCTAATGACACATTCATTATAAAAGTTGATGGCCATCCTTCTTCCATCTTTGTGTCAACATCTGACTGTTGCCTAAGGATGATTATGTTTTCCCATTTAGCTTTTATTCTGAGCCTTTATTTGTAAATGCATGACAGGCAAGTAGTTTTACATTGTTTGTCTTCTTACATCTGTGATAGGACTGAACCTCTTTAATTCCCACACTCAAGCTGTATGTTCTGCTTCTGTTTTACTTATGTGTAGTAAATTCATAGTAAAAGCCTTGCAGATAGGAATTATTGGACATAAAATCATCACTACCACAATGATGCACTGATCACTATTCCCTAATCACCAATATGTATCGCCCACAGGTGTTATGCTGTTATTATCTCAACTGTTCGCATTTTTTACAGTGCCCCACCGAATGTTGCAGAGAATGTGTGCCAATCATAACATTCTATAAACCCATGTGAAATATCAAATGTGGAAAAAATGGTTAAAGTTGACATTCCAAAGACTTTCCTTTTGTCATATGTGACAAATATGGTTAGACTAATCTTCCACATCTGCACTATTTATTTCCAAGAATGTCACTTAACCTGCCTCTGGCAGGGCAAAGTCATAAGTAAAAGTAGAGAGCATACGTATTGAGATAGAGTGGCGAACACTGCTACAGTGGTCACATTTTGTCCAAACTGAGACGTATCGTACAAACCGATGATAGTGGTGTGCAAAGTTCACAGAACTATTTCTGTCAGTGAGACAGCAACACATAATGAAATAAATATACCAGTTAACATTTTTTTAACTACTGGGTCAATGCTAGAATCCCTAGTGCTGTTTACACTTACACAACATGGAGATCATATAGTGAATGTAAAAGCCATTTAGGCACATACATATTTCAGCTTTGAAGCTTATTCAGGAGACAGGTCTCTGTGCCAATAACAATACAGAGAACATTTAAGATTTGTTTTCCATGTAAAGTGTAAAAAGTTGAAACTGAAATACATTATAGCAGATGAGAGACAATCATAAGCAGTCAGCCATTCTGACAATCGACAGTCTTTGAAAATGAAAACATTCACAGACTTATGCTGAAATAATTTCACGGTGATTTGATGAATAACAGTCACTTTAGAGATCCCATAAACTTATACCGTACTTCAAAAACAAAATAAGACAACAAATGTAACAAGAAAATAGCCTCTGCCGCACAATAAATATTACTTCCTTAATATGGATTTGTAGTGTGTCATGAGACTGTAAAATGACTAGGCAAATTGTGCAGCAAAAACTCAACTGGACATTTATTTACAATGAACAGTGCAAAAACAATGCAAAAAATGTGCTAACAATTTATCTGCTCAAACAATCATTAGTAATACCAAAACTGAAACAATGCCTAGTCTTCCAGGTTGCAATATAAGGTGTGATCAAAAAGTTTCCATTCAAAGGCCATATAGCCCAGAATCAGTATGCCAGTCAGTCATCCCACTGACACACCAGGTTGAGGATACCCATTTGATAAAATACCATGTCCTGTATCATGAAGAAGTCTGTAACCGCCTGCCGTACACCCTCATTTGACAGAAATCTTTCGATCATCAAGGCCTTTTTAAGGGACCAAAGGCATGGGG
Source organism: Schistocerca serialis cubense (assembly GCF_023864345.2). Taxonomy (NCBI): domain Eukaryota; kingdom Metazoa; phylum Arthropoda; class Insecta; order Orthoptera; family Acrididae; genus Schistocerca; species Schistocerca serialis. Next base: position 464,924,448 of record NC_064646.1, on the reverse strand, counting down.
TTTGCATGGGTAGAGATTAGGACTATAGGGCAGGTGCCCAAGTGTCTCCCACTTGAGTCTCCCATAAGAGACTGGGCTCCCAAATTGACTGGAATCGTGTCAAATGGCGAGCAGTACAGGTCTTGGTGCACCACTCCACATCAGTGATTTTCAACAAACACACTGCCCCATATATATTCTTCATTCTCTGATGTATGTCTATTGGTGCCTGTCCTTTGGCAGCCACTTAAAGAATAACAGCATATTGGTCCGTCTGAACACATTTCTAACAACATCGCCACAGTTCATGTTTCTGCAATACCACACACATGAGAAACACAAATGCCATACTAATCCCTTGCCTACATACCTGCATACATAGCATATATGTTGAAGCGATGCCCCCAAACAAAAACTTTTTGATTGCTCCTCATAAAATTCAGATTAAAACTCTACATTATGAGCAAGGACCACCCAACACAAGCTTCATGGAGCCCGATGGGTGTAATGGTGATATTTTTAGAGATGTAGTGCACAAAAAAGTTACTTCATTGCACTACTTGGTGGTCCATATGACATGAGGGAAGATCAGAAGTAACACACAATAATTTTATTACCAGGAATTTTAATAGACAAGAAAACAAAAAAAATCACAAATGAACTTAAATTTTTTACCTTCTTTTCTACATAGCCAACAATGCTCTCAAACAGATGGAAGTCTGATGGCGCAAGGACCAGACTTTATGGTGAATACTGCAGCACCTCTCATCCAAATCTGGTGATTTTCTCATGAACAGGAGCAGCAACATGGAGCGAGCACTGTCATGAAGAAGTTTGACACTGTCAGCATTAATGTTGTGGCATTTGTCATGAAGGAAATGATAAAACTTAACCAAAGTTTTAATATAGGCTGCAGCATTCACTGTGGTCCCATGTTCAGCAAATTCCATCAAAAACAACCCGTGCATATCCCAGAACACTGTCACAACCACTTTCCTAACAGACCGAGTCATTCTGAATGTTTCTCATACTGGGGAACCAGCGTGTTTCCACTCCATAGAGATCTGCTACGTTTTGAGTGTGTGGTGGTACAGCCACGATTCGTCACCAGTCATTATTCCTTTCAGAAAGTCATGTCCTTCTGTGACATAACACATTAAGTGATCCTAGCTTGTCATCATTCCCCAGCCCTCGCAGTTGTCTATCGGTTACTTAGGAACCCAGTGAGCACTAACTTTACAGAATTTCAATGTGCCATGAACAATAGTGTAATCAGCCCATAGGAAATTTTGAACTGCTGTGATGAGGTTTGCATTTGTACACACCAGTCGTTCAAAATTGCTGTCTCAGTGGCTGTGACTTTTTGCGGGGTTGCAGCTGTAATCGGCTACCTGGAGCACAATGGATCACTAAGGTTCACAGGGCAATCTTGGATGAATCCACACCACCTGGAGACATTGCTACAGTCCATACAGTTGTCCCCATACACGGCATGCATGTCCCTGTGAATTACACTTGGTTTATGACCTTTGGGCCAAAAATATCGAACTACACTTTGCTGCTCTTCACAAGTTGACATGCTCATGCACATGAAAACAAAATATCCTCTGTAGTGCAAACTTCAAATATATCATCATGAAATTTCAGCATCCCATCTGGTATATCAGGGAAGAAAAAAATTATTGTGTATTACTTTCTGATCCTCTCTCATATTTGCAGGAACAACCTAAAACAGTCACAAGACATTTTGAGAGTCACAATGAGTGAAGTAAAGAACCAATGATTGTGACTGGCATAGGAGTAATCTAATAGATTCTTCTTGTGTAATGGAGGTTCAAAAGCAAGGCAGTGTCTATAGAAATATCTGTTAGTCAACTTCCAATGGACTTTTTCCCTGTGTTTTATATTTCCTTTGTTTACTGCTTATGTCCACTGATTTCTGCTTTCCTCATTCTGTAGAAATAAAAGCGTAGAATACTTTTTTATTTCTAGAGACCAAACCGTATTACCCCTGTGTATAATTTATGTCATTTTCATAACATGTTATTCTTTTTAGAAAATTATTACAGTCAACTGTGCAATACATTTTTGTACTTAACAACACTCAAAAATTCTCTAATCTCCAAAGCAACTATTTCAAGTGTTTTTTTTTTTTTAATTTAATTTAATTTTATTTTATTTTATTTATTTATTTATTTATTTATTTTCGAGAATTGAATAATACTGCTTTAGGAAACTGATGTCAAGGTGTTGATCTGCAAGCCCTGTAAGTCTGAATGAAATTGAAGAGAGCAAAGCAATTTCTAAGGTCCTCTTCTCACTCACTCGATACAGCCTGCTTCTGGTCAAAGTGTAAACACATACAGTGTGCATAACATGCCCAAAAATAAATCAGTACAATGCAAACATCGCACAAGGTTCAAAAACAGTATTCCTCTTCCGGCATACACAAAGATCACGAACGATACAGCAGAGAGGGCTGAGAGACAATGCCAGCCAATAGAATGCTGATTAGGACGTCAATGACAGGAGCAGCCTCTACACGACAAGATTAAAAGTGACACGATGCCTAGCCTTGGGCGCACTAGAAGGCGGACTAGAAGATGGGTGCTAGAAGAGCTGCACTAGAAGAGCCGTGACTTGTGATCCATATCATTTAATTGCACAGAAATTGTATATTTTGAAGGACACTGATTGTTTGCACGTCACCAATTGCTCGAGACACCACCTTGTACATGGGCAAGTTAAGTACTATTAGTTCAATTACACCACCTTGTACATGGGCAAGTTAAGTACTATTAGTTCAATTACTGTAATAAACACCATTAATATGATTTGCTTGTATGTTGTATAGCTATCCGAGACAATAGCTTCCTAGGCACCCTATAAGAGTAGGATCCCACAATTCCAGCAGTGAAAAGCACTGCAACATATTAATCAAAAGACAACCATAGAGAAAGCATGACCTCACAGCTGAAGAACCAGTCACGCAATTTCACCTATGAACACTCTCCCTCTGCATTCAAGTGGATGCTCTAAATAAAAGGCTGTGTTGGCACTACCATTGGCAAGAATTGGAACTGACTGTTGCAAGAGAGAGGAAGAACATCATAGTACACCAGCCAATGGCGGAGCCATTCAAACTACCACAAAAGAATTAGATGTAGAGGGAATGATAAAAAATATCTATAATTTTCATTTTAATAATGTAAAAAGAGAGTTGGATGCATACATTTCATATTTTCTATTTAGCCTGAAGGTTTCCCTGCTAGTATGAAGCAGGTGAAGCTGATTCATCATCTGCCCCCTTTTATAGAAGAAAATAAAAACCATAACTAAAAGTATTTTTTAAATTGTTGATACTTATAGTTTACAGGAAGTAGTGTTGAACCTGAAATTCCCATCATTTGCTTCCTTTTGCAAGGAAGTATTGTGTGCAATGTAGAAAGCTGTGTAGGAAAAATAAATTATTTTTTTATCCATATAGTGTCTTTTTTTTTTTTTAATTTACATATTAAATTCACACTAAGAAGTCTGTCTGTATTATCTGTCGTAAACTACTTAGAAAACTAAATCTAATATGAGTTTTACATCATAGCAGTATGCAATCATCATGCTATAGTTTTTGTGGCTCTATGTACAGGATGTCCCTGGAGGAATGGTAAATATTTAGCGATATCACTGGGACCATCATTCAAAGCAAAAAAGTCTAGTAAAAATGGTCTCTAAAATGCATATCATAAGAACTACAAGCACCATATCTTTGATACCATAAAAGAAATCTCTTCTACTGCAAGCTTTTTGCTTTCCAAATTTTGGGAGCAGACAGTATGAATCAAAACAAGAAGAAATTGTCTAGCAAACATGGGTAGTAAAATTAAACCCTTAAGAGCTATGAGCACTTATTTAGTAGATGAGGTGTGTTGCACAGTAGTGAAGATGAACAAGTGCTCATAGCTTTTACGGTATGCACTTTAGAGCCCATGTTTTCAGGACATCTTTCTCTTGGTTTGGTCCCATTCAAAGATGAAGTGCTCACGGATACTATGGTATGCATTTTAGAGTCCACATTTCCTACACTTTTTGCTTCATATGACATTCTTGTCATACCCCTGGACACTGACCATTTCTCTTGGGACACCCGTATTCCATTCATTAAGAGGTAAACAGTTAAAAAGAAATAAATGAAATGATCTATGAGTTTGCACCTCTGCAGTGAAATAAAAGATCTTTTTTTCTAACCTTTTCAGTGAATTAGTTATAAACTTATTTAACATTATTTTTTTCTTGTCGATGATCAATGCCACTTCATTTTAAGCAGCTTGATAGTGTTATACAACACTCTCAGGCATTGTGCAGAGTCAGTAGTGGTACATTGTCACAGAATATTACGTAGTATTACTAGTTACACAAGTTATTACTGGGTACAAGTGTCAGTGAAATAAGGAGCCAGTTACATAATATCTCACCCATGCAGTGGTAAACATGAGGCACAGGGCCACATTTAGGAACTATGGCCATTTCTAGGTAGAATCTTTGGTGCAGGCATTGCCAAGGGACATTTTATGATAATAATGCAGCAGTTAAGATTCACTATTACTTTTGTATAAAATTTTACTACACTATTTATAATTTAATGAACTGATGAGATCTAAAAAGTGAAAAGAACTGAAATAATAAAAATCAATATACCAGTTCTGAAAATAACATAATGTAACCATATGCAAACATGTATGTAAGGCAAATACAAGATAAAAATAATGTTACAACTAACCACTGACCTAAACAATCTGCCTTAACCTAAAAGTTTCAATTAATCTTAAGAGCGAATTGGTTTGCACCTACACTTCATACTAATGCACCTTCTTACATCATCATTATTCAATTTTTTTCAAACTATCACTTTCAATGTTAACCATAGACAAAATGTTGGGCCTGTCTTCTAACATCGAGATTTGAAGCGACATTAATTTCATTTTGAAAATGACCTCTTTCGATTACTGTTTGTGACCGTAGAAGGTAGGTACATTTTAGGACTGACATTGATACTATGATTCTACTGCCGCCAACATACATTTCGTTTAAGGACAACGAAGACAAATAAATGGCTCTGAGCACTATGGGACTCAACTTCTGAGGTCATTAGTCCCCTAGAACTTAGAACTAGTTAAACCTAACTAACCTAACGACATCACACACATCCATGCCCGAGGCAGGATTCGAACCTGCGACCGTAGCGGTCTCGCGGTTCCAGACTGCAGCGCCTAGAACCGCTCGGCCACTTCGGCCGGCACAACGAAGACAAAGTAAGAGAAATGAGGGCTCGTACAGAGGGATATAATCATCAGTTTTCCCCCTTACTCCATTTGCGAGTGGAACGGGAAAGGAAATGATTAGTAGTGGTGCACAGTACTTCAACCCATATGCCATATGGTGACTTGCAGAGAATGTATGTATATGTGGATCCACCTCTGCTCACTAATTACTTTTTTCTTGTTCATTTTCTTTCCAACACTCGTGGTAGAAACCCTTGAACTCAATAAATTTCCTAGTTGACCGCATAAGTCCTTGTTAAACATCTCAACTATGCCTTTGTGCTGCTGCAATTCTCTCTTCTTTCAGAATATATCCAGCTAGATTTCTGGTGCTTGAACAGTGTTAAGAGGTGACAAACATTTTCTTCTTGCACTGTTCGACATTTGTTCTCAATGCATTATGCTAACTCAGCAGCTTCCACCTCACCACCATCATCATAGCTGCCCTTTTGTTTCTATGAAGTGATGTCAGTACTGATGCAACTGTCTTCATGTAGAATTTTTGTGCAAAGTTTCATTAGTTTTGTTTATTTGTCTCAAAGTGTCATCCCAACGTATTGTATAGGGCCCATTTTCTTCTTTGACATTTTGTTGTCCATCTTTGACATTTTGTTGTGCCAACTTAAAGCAATTATGTGTGATCTGCATGGTCATTCCATGTCTTCTGAAATTTTAAAAAGTGAATTCTCAATTTTTTATGACCTCACAGGAGCACTTGTACAGCATCAGCTCAGCATGACCAATGTGTTGTTTTTATCCTTTCTGACATGACAAGTAGTTTATCAGTTTTGCTCTTTTCAAGCAGTTGGTTGGAACTTGTTTACAGCCTCAACTAACACGCATTAAGTTCTTCCACACAGAAAAAAATATTATCATCATCTTCTTGGAAATGTAGTTCATCTTTACAACTAAATATTTTAGGAGTGCATGAAATGAAATTCTTACTTGAGAATCTAGATGATACACAACATTACACAACTTATAAACAGAAACAAACAGTAAGAATAACAGAAAACACACCAATGTTTGAAACAGCATTTTATGTAAACAAAAAAGCTTAGACAGTATAACAGATTTTGAGTTAAAATCGGAAAGGATGTCCACATTAACAACAAAGTGCAAGGATAACAGCTACACCTAGTAAATTGTCTTGCACCTAAAAATGAAGAAAACATAAGAAATCTACATAAAGTAAACCAATTTTGGGATCCTTTAGAATATGACATCTGCAATACACTTAGAAACAACGTTAACCCATTAATGCCCAAAGCTTGTGACAAAGCGAACTGGGATATTTTACTTCCCCTCTTGGTTTGCCATCTGCCTCCTTTAAATTCATATTTTCTACTTTTAACTAATTAATAATTTGCATTTTCATAAAAGAGAAAGGTTGGCCCTCAGTTTTAAAAAATATAACACCAGATCTAATTTTGTGCTCAGTTTTATGTTTGTAATTGATTTTCTAATTTATTTCAATTATTCATAGTTAGTATCTTTCATTATAGGGCAAAATCAGTAATTGTTTCATAACTTAAATTCTATTGTTGACTTGAAAACAAATATAAATTCTGTAATAATTATAAACATTTGGAACACAAACTGCTACTAATCTTAAAGTATCTGTTTGGCTCTATTTGAAAACATGTTAGCAAAACCAGCCCTTAATTAATTCCATGTTAATTTCATCATTTCAACAAATAATTCAGGCTAAACCTTGTAGTAGAAGAAACTGTTAAAAATATAGAAGTTTTTGATGTATGCAATTAATGTAATGATTGAAGTTTTAATTGTAATTCTTGTAAATTTAACTTTGAACAATGTGTAGTTTCAGTACCTATTATTGTGATGATATATAAGGGCCTGATTTCTGAGCAAGAGACAGTCAGACCACGGCCGAGTTTCAGACAAGAAACCTGTGTTGGTTAGAACAACAACAATGCTTCAACTCAACTGTGAAATAACTGTTACACAATTAGGCAGTGTTAAGACAATGACAGTGTCTGCTCCATATGTACCTTGCTATTCTTCAAGAACTGTGAACTTTGTGATTACGTTTTTACTGCTCCTAGATGTTCAATAGTAAACTATTGTAGCAGTATGTGGATGTTTGCTTATCAAAAGTTAAACAATAGTGCAGTGGTCATACAACTGTGTAATATTGGAGCGCTGTAAACAGTGAAAGTAAACTACTGTGAAATGCAACTGTGCACCTGTTGGCTACATTATTTAAAGTAGACAGTGTTGTACTTCCACAACCCACTTTTCAGCCAGTGTAGTGACGCAGTACGTCGACATCAAGGGCAACAAACAAAGAAATAAAAGTAGGCAAGCGTTGTGACAAGCTATATTTTGTTTTTGATTCCGATGAAATTATGTCAAAGTAGTTCTTTTAAGAGTAACAGCATGTATAATGACTAAAACATTATTTTTTTAAATTTTTAACTGTTTTGTTTCATGTATGATAAAACATATGATGGGCATTAACATTTACAGTTCAAGAGCACAATGTAATTTTTTATGTTGCAAGAAAACAATGTTAAATCTAATTTTATTCATAAAAACTGATACATTACTGTCTTTCCAATTAACAGTTCAGTCTTTAATGGTATTAGCAAAATAAAAACAAACTGGATGAAGTCCAACATCACATCATATCAGTGATATGTTCTGTATTTTGCACAATGTTTACCTGTGATATCACAAGAAACAAGAATCTGGGTGAAGACCAACATTACATTTTATGCAACAAAATTTTGTTGCATTTTCTACAATTTTTACATCTTCTGAGTTAGAATTTTGTCCATGAGGTGTCTAACATTGTCTGTGCAGATATCGTTTGGTACATCTTTCCTGGATTTTGGCATGGGCCCTTGAGTTTTATCTATTACTGGTGACGTCAGTAGAGACAATACAACACCTCATTGGAACTCCCACAAACTTACATTAATCACCTTTCTTTACAGCATCCCTCTGGTCCTGTAACACTAACCAAAACGGCCTTGCTGTTGTGGTACTGCAAACAGCTGAAAGCAAGGGGAAACTACAGCTGTAACTTTCCTCGAGGGCATGCAACTTTACTGTATCGAACTGGTATCCCATCAGGTCCAGCGGCCTTTCCTCTTTTGAGCGATTTTAATTGTTTCTCTATCCCTCTGTCGTCTATTTCGACAACAGAGGGATAGAGAAACAATTAAAATCGCTCAAAAGAGGAAAGGCCGCTGGACCTGATGGGATACCAGTTCGATTTTACACAGAGTACGCAAAGGAACTTGCCTCCCTTCTTGCAGCGGTGTACCGTAGGTCTCTAGAAGAGCGTAGCATTACAAAGGATTGGAAAATGGCACAGGTCATCCCCGTTTTCAAGAAGGGACATTGAACAGATGTGCAGAACTATAGACCTATATCTCTAATGTCGATCAGTTGTAGAATTTTGGAACACGTATTATGTTCAAGTATAATGACTTTTCTGGAGACTAGAAATCTACTCTGTAGGAATCAGCATGGGTTTCAAAAAAGATGTTCGTGTGAAACCCAGCTTGCGCTATTCGTCCGCGAGACTCAGAGGGCCATAGATGCGGGTTCCCAGGTAGATGCCATGTTTCTTGACTTCCGCAAGGCGTTCGATACAGTTCCCCACAGTCATTTAATTAACAAAGTAAGAGCATATGGACTATCAGACCAATTGTGTGATTGTATTGAAGAGTTCCTAGATAACAGAACGCAGCATGTCATTCTCAATGGAGAGAAGTCTTCTGAAATAAGAGTGATTTCAGGTGTGCCGCAGGGGAGTGTCGTAGAACCGTTGCTATTCACAATATACATAAATGACCTTGTGGATGACATCAGAAGTTCACTGAGGCTTTTTGCAGATGATGCTGTGGTATATCGAGAGGTTGTAACAATGGAAAATTGTACTGAAATGGAGGAGGATCTGCAGCGAATTGACGCATGGTGCAGGGAATGGCAATTGAATCTCAATGTAGACAAGTGTAATGTGCTGCAAATACATAGAAAGATAGATCCCTTATCATTTAGCTACAAAATAACAGGTCAGCAACTGGAAGCAGTTAATTCCATAAATTATCTGGGAGTACGCATTAGGAGTGATTTAAAATGGAATGATCATATAAAGTTAATCGTTGGTAAATCAGATGCCAGACTGAGATTCATTGGAAGAATCCTAAGGAAATGCAATCCGAAAACAAAGGAAGTAGGTTACAGTACGCTTGTTCGCCCACTACTTGAATACTGCTCAGCAGTGTGGGATCCATACCAGATAGGGTTGATTGAAAAAATAGAGAAGATCCAACGGAGAGCAGCACGCTTTGTTACAGGATCATTTAGTAATCGCAAAAGCGTTACGGAGATGATAGATAAACTCCAGTGGAAGACTCTGCAGGAGAGACGCTCAGTAGCTCGGTAGGGGCTTTTGATTAAGTTTCGAGAACATACCTTCACCAAAGAGTCAAGCAGTAAATTGCTCCCTCCTACGTCTATCTCGCAAAGAGACCATGAGGATAAAATCAGAGAGATTAGAGCCCACACAGAAGCATACCGACAATCCTTCTTTCCACAAACAATACGAGACTGGAATAGAAGGGAGAACCGATAGAGGTACTCAAGGTACCCTCCGCCACACACCGTCAGGTGGCTTGCGGAGTATGGATGTAGATGTAGATGTTGATATGATTAAATGATGATGGCGTCCTCATGGGTAAAATATTCTGGAGGTAAAATAGTCCCCCATTCGGATCTCCGGGCGGGGACTACTCAAGAAGATGCCGTTATCAAGAGAAAGAAAACTGGCATTCTATGGATTGGAGCGTGGAATGTCAGATCCCTTAATCGGGCAGGTAGGTTAGAAAATTTAAAAAGGGAAATGGATAGGTTAAAGTTAGATATAGTGGGAATTAGTGAAGTTCGGTGGCAGGAGGAACAAGACTTTGGGTCAGGTGAATACAGGGTTATAAATACAAAATCAAATAGGGGTAATGCAGGAGTAGGTTTAATAATGAATAAAAAAATAGGAGTGTGGGTAAGCTACTACAAACAGCATAGTGAACGCATTATTGCGGCCAAGAGAGACACGAAGCCCATGCCTACTACAGTAGTACAAGTTTATATGCCAACTATCTCTGCAGATGATGAAGCAATTGATGAAATATATGATGAGATAAAAGAAATTATTCAGGTAGTGAAGGGAGACGAAAATTTAATAGTCATGGGTGACTGCAATTCGACAGTTGGAAAAGGAAGAGAAGGAAACGTAGTAGGTGAATATGGATTGGGGCTAAGAAATGAAAGAGGAAGCCGCCTGGTAGAATTTTGCACAGAGACTCAATCATAGCTAACACTTGGTTCAAGAATCATGAAAGAAGGTTGTATACATGGAAGAACTCTGGAGATACTAAAAGGTTTCAGATAGATTATATAATTGTAAGACAGAGATTTAGGAACCAGATTTTAAATTGTAAGACATTTCCAGGGGCAGATGTGGACTCTGACCACAATCTATTGGTTATGAACTGTAGATTAAAACTGAAGAAACTGCAAAAAGGTGGGAATTTAAGGAGATGGGCTCTGGATAAACTGACAGAACTAGAGGTTGTACAGAGTTTCAGCGAGAGCATAAGGGAACAATTGACAGGAATGGGGGAAACAAATACAGTAGAAGAAGAATGGGTAGCTTTGAGGAATGAAATAGTGAAGGCAGCAGAGGATCAAGTAGGTAAAAAGACGAGGGCTAGTAGAAATCCTTGGGTAACATAAGAGATACTGAATTTAATTGATGAAAGGAGAAAATACAAAAATGCAGTAAGTGAAGCAGACAAAAAGGAATACAAACGTCTCAAAAATGAGATCGACAGGAAGTGCAAAATGGCTGAGCAGGGATGGCTAGAGGACAAATGTAAGGATGTAGAGGCTTATCTCACAAGGGGTAAGATAGATACAGCCTATAGGAAAATTAATGAGACCTTTGGAGAAAAGAGAACCACTTGTATGAATATCAAGAAATCAGATGGAAACTCAGTTCTAAGCAAAGAAGGGAAAGCAGAAAGGTGGAAGGAGTATATAGAGGGTCTATACAGGGGCGATGTTCTTGAGGACAATATTATGGAAATGGAAGAGGAGATAGATGAAGATGAAATGGGAGATATGATACAGCGTGAAGAGTTTGACAGAGCACTGAAAGACCTAAGTCGAAACAAGGCCCGGGGAGTAGACAACATTCCATTAGAACTACTGACAGCCTTGGGAGAGCCAGGCCTAACAAAATTCTACCACCTGGTGAGCAAGATGTATGAGACAGGCGAAATTCCCTCAGACTTCAAGAAGAATATGGTAATTCCAATCCCAAAGAAAGCAGGTGTCGACAGATGTGAAAATTACCAAACTATCAGATTAATAAGTCACACCTGCAAAATACTAATGCGAATTCTTTACAGACGAATGAAAAAACTGGTAGAAGCTGGCCTCGGGGAAGATCAGTTTGGATTCCGTAGAAATGTTGGAACACGTGAGGCAATACTGACCTTACGACTTATCTTAGAAGAAAGATTAAGGAAAGGAAAACCTATGTTTCTTGCATTTGTAGACTTAGAGAAAGTTTTTGACAATGTTGACTGGAATACTTTCTTTCAAATTTTGAAGGTGGCAGGGGTAAAATACAGGGAGCGAAAGGCTATTTACAATTTGTACAGAAACCAGATGGCAGTTATAAGAGTTGAGGGACATGAAAGGGAAGAAGTGGTTGGGAAGGGAGTGAGACAGGGCTGTAGCCTGTCCCCAATGCTATTCAATCTGTATATTGAGCAAGCAGTAAAGGAAACAAAAGAAAAGTTCGGAGTAGGTATTAAAATCCACGGAGAAGAAATAAAAACTTTGAGCTTTGCCGATGACATTCTAATTCTGTCAGAGACAGCAAAAGACTTGGAAGAGCAGTTGAACGGAATGGACCGTGTCTTGAAAGGAGGGTATAAGATGAACATCAACAAAATTAAAACGAGGATAATGGAATGTAGTCAAATTAATTCGGGTGATGCTCACGGAATTAGATCAGGAAATGAGTCACTTAAAGTAGTAAAGGAGTTTTGCTATTTGGGTAGCAAAATAACTGATGATGGTCGAAGTAGAGAAGATATAAAATGTAGACTGGCAATGGCAAGGAAAGCATTTGTGAAGAAGAGAAATTTGTTAACATCAAGTATTGAAGTGTCAAGAAGTCGTTTCTGAAAGTATTTGTATGGAGTGTAGTCATGTATGGAAGTGAAACATGGACGATAAATAGTTTAGACAAGAAGAGAACAGAAGCTTTCGAAATGTGGTGCTACAGAAGAATGCTCAAGACTAGATGGGTAGATCACGTAACTAATGAGGAGGTATTGAATAGAATTGGGGAGAAGAGGAGTTTGTGGCACAACTTGACTAGAAGAAGGGATTGGTTGGTAGGACATGTTCTGAGGCATCAAGGGATCACCAATTTGGTACTGGAGGGCAGTGTGGAGGGTAAAAATCGTAGAGGGAGACCAAGAGATGAATACACTACGCAGATTCAGAAGAATGTAGGCTGCAGTAGGTTCTGGGAGATGATGAAGCTTGCACAGGATATAGTAGCATGGAGAGCTGCATCAAACCAGTCTCAGGACTGAAGGCCACAACAAACGACATACAGCATCATCCACATATTGATGAGGCTAACGTCAAGGCAGAATTTAACGAGAAGTCAGTACCACTTCTTGAAGTGGATCCTGGTTCTACACAGGCCTCTCAGTTTAACAAAAAGATTGACACCTCCCATCCCTTTGTTGTAGAGTTGTACTAAGGTCGATTGACCCACGGGTACATGCTTTTGTTCTCTCTCGCAGGTCTCCTTGGCAAGACAATCACTGATTTACAGATATGTTGCTAATGTCACTTGGCAGTTGGCATACCACCTTAGCAGAGTCAGTTGTTCATCTTGAAGGATGTGATAAGATCCACGAGGTTTCCTTTTTAAGTCTTTCAGTGGTGCTTTCTCAATCCTGTCTCTCCAGATAGTGCCAATGAAGTGTAGTTCATGCCTGCTTAGTGTTTCCAAGAGTGGCAGAGAGTTGAAATAGTTGGCAACAAAGACAACATAATTAGGAGGAAAAAAAACCTACCCAAATTTTTTTTCTGTAATTGAAGTTCCCAGTATATTTCCTTCTTCTTCGTCACCAGCACCAGAATAAGGACTGAATTTCACAACACAGCCATCAGATGTTGCAGGGCACCATAACTTGTAACCACAACAAATATGTTTTCCCCTTATGAATTGTTTCATCCTGTCATGTCCATAGTAGGGTTCCATGGCTTCATCTAAAGAGAATGAATGTCCTAGCGACCGAACAAGTAGCAGAAACATAATGTCGATGTGTTTCAAAAGCAGATAAATTTTGTAAGTGTTATTGCTTGGATCTATAGTTGTGTTATCATTGAAATGCGAAAGCGATGAATTTGTTCAAACCTGTTTCTGTTGAGTTAATTACTAGATAATTGTAAATATCTGTCCTTCTCTCCCAATACGTTCTTCTAAATGGCACAAAGGGACTGGATTGTAACCATAAAGAATAAGAATTCCAAAATATTTGTACAACTCATTAACTGAAAGTTGAAATTTTAATATCCTCTCTGAGCAGCAATTTTACTGTCTCTTTACAAGTTTACTCCACAAATTCTTCCTTGAAAACGTACTTGAATATATCTACAGGCATTTTATGAGACAGTGAAATCTACTTGACTGCCAACAGTCATGGTTTTCAGTTCCTTTAATATGCACTTCCTTGGTATTGTTTTATATTTCTTTGGTAGTTCTGGTGTGTTCTTAGCTGCACTGTTGCATTCTCTCACAGGCTGTACAATAACATCATTTCTGTTTCCTTCTGAAGTGGCTTGTACTTCTGTTGGTTGCAAAAGAACTCCTTTACCAGTGTCACAGAAACTAACAAGCCTTTCATTGTCACAAGGCACATCATCACGTGGTGCAAGAAGGACTAAATCCATCTCATCAGCTCGTTCTATTTCACTGCAGATACTATCTTCATCACTAAGATTCTTCATCACTGTAATTCTCAAGCACTTTTAGAATCTCTTCTGCACCACGGGGATTGTCAGGATTATAATAGTATTTGTCTGACCTGCCAATAAGCTATACTACATCAGAATCTAACAGAATGACCTCAGGAAACAACTGGAAATGGTGTGATCAATATGTGCAAAATGTTCCATTTAAAACTGGTGTCCACCCATTTTTGCAATCTGCAAAGAAATGCCAAAACTTTTCATCCCCATATCTAGAAGAATTTCAACTGCAGCAGACAGCTATATCCAAAATGAATATCAAGGAATTATGGATGTTAAAAGCGATAATAAATGGGGGAATTTGATAATATCGTAATCTCTTTGAGGTTGAAATATGAGCTAGCCCATCTAAGAGAAAAACAAAAACCCAGAAAGCAGTCAGGTGTAACTCTAGTACAGCCACTATTACAAAAGAAAATACGAAAAAATTATAGAACGCGAGACAGCTGAAAAAGGTGACTGGTATGAACTCCAGGTACAAATTACTACAGCAGCAAAGAAAACATTAGGATTGGTCAAAAATATAAAAAAATGATGAGTGCAAAGAAGCACTAGAACAAGTATTTCAAAAATGAAGAAAAGGAGATGTTCAGAAAAGAACACCTGAAACAATTAAGATCTCAAAGAAAAGAAACATAAAAAAATATTCTGGAAACTCAAAAGAAGCTTTGAAAATCTCAGCTTATAGAAATACATGAAAATTTCGTCAAAAATAAAACTTTTGAACACACATTTAAAGTGTATCAAGCCCCAAGTATTTGTTTAAAAGCTGAAAATGGCATATTGGGATTAAATAATACAGAAAGTTTTGAAATATTACTAAAAATTTTTGTCAGGCTGTTACACCACTTACCTCAAATAGTTAAGTTAGAATTTCCAGGAATACCAAAAAAATCTTGAGAAAGATTTCCCAATGACAGAGCTAGAAATTCATGAATACATCAAAACGCTCAAAAACAAAGCAGGTGAGAAGATGACATTTCAGCAGAATTATTGAAATTGGAAGACCCAAAGATTATTAGTCATCTACATTTGCTTTTTGAAAACATTTGAAGAATAGGAGAGTTGGAAACAGCATTAATCCACAAGCTACATAAAAAGGCAGAGAAACAAAATATCAAAAATTACAGAGGAGTATCACTTCTGCCAGTGGCATACAACATATTGCAAACATTCTCCTGGAAAGAGTTGAAGAAACTTTAACAGGCAACTGGGAGCGTATCAGTGTGGATACTGCACAGAACAGATTTTTAGCTGAAAAGCAATAATTTGCCACACAGTGTTCACCAATAAATAGTATCATTTACTGATTTTAAGGAAGCATTTGAATTGGTAGACAGACAAATATCAGGGTGTATATGCGGACAAGGAAAAATTCCCAGATTTTTCCCTGATTTCCCAGTTAAAAATACACTTTCTCTGGTGAAAACACTTTTTCCATGTTAAGTGACAGTATATTTTCCCTTGGAATTGCAAAACTTATCAATCCTTTGAATGGTTATGGTTTTATACACGGGCGTACAATTTCCCAGCACTTTAGAAAACGAAACTCAGGGGGGGAAACACCTTTTGAAAATATCTTTGATGTGCAGCAACATGTACGCTGCGTATTTTTGTATTACGAAAGTATAAATTGGAATTCCGCCATACACCGCATGTTACTTTCTGAATCATTGAAATCGAGATTGCAATGCGCTTTTGTAAGCGTCATAGCTCATGTCACGTGGTCTCGCCAGCCGATGACAGCAGATATTCAGAGCACTGGACCAGCCAAAAGCTACATCACTGTTAAGTAGCACGAACACACAAACAGGGAAAGTTAATAGTTTAAATTAATATACATAGTGTTGCTACAAGAAAAGTAAAGCTTTCACATATAATATAGGTCTCTAAGGTTAATAAGCTGCAAGAGAAGCTAAGCTTTCACATACAACGTTGATCTTTTTTGCACATGTTACACTTCAAGATATACACACAAATGAGCCAGTAAATTTTTTAACAATGACATAAATGTCTGATGTTCAGGGTTCGAAATTCTTCTAAATTGGCTCGCCATCAAAGAGTTGATTTTTAAATGAGAGTCAAACGCTCTGTGATTTAAGAAATTCATGGTACATTCTCGCACGTAGTTCAACTTAAGTAAAAGGATATTTACTTTGAAAGTAACGCTTTTCAAGCCACCATTCGCAATATTTTCCCGCGACCTATTAGAAATAGGTTCGTTTCAGCAGTTGCCAGAGAGCGCAGATAACAAGTGACATGGCACTTGTGCAGCTACCATGACGTAGGGAGCCAGTATGTACGTACGTGTAAGACACTGAAAGATCATAAATTATGCCAAAAAAGAAATAATACATCAGAGGATACTCCAAGAGCATCGTAATTTCATGAACCATACTAAAATGCGCACATTTAAAGTGCATACTTAAAGTGCACATTCGTATGTCTAGATTCCCAATGAAGTAGACCTCAACCTGATATTAAGCTTTTCAGTGTGGTTTTCAGGATGTAAATTTTCTTGGAGCACCAGTACTGTATTACATCATGTTTGGTTCATTATTATGGCATAACGCCATACATGCTGGAAGATGAAAACGAGCACTTGAAATGCAGCTAACAGCTGAAGACAGCCAGTACTGTGGAATTAAACATTTCGTTTCAAATACATTGACTGCCTCTGCTGGAAAGGTTAATGAAAGTCAAATTTCTTTAGCAAACAGACTAAAATAACTTCATTGTTCTGCAAGGTGATTAATGCTTGACTGTCAGAAAGGTGGAAATAAAATAAAATCTAAAACTAATAACATATTTTAGGCTTCCATAATTATGTGAATGTATTTTAATTCACTTGATAGCTCCCAGCCACAGATATCCGTTTTGTTTTCATTTGACATGAGAGTAAACGAAGGAGAAACAGCAAAATCACTAAACGTAAACACGGGTCATGTGGAGACTATCCACTATAACTCAAGACTGCACTGTGCATCAGCCCCAGATCTACGATATTTGATAACCCGGTCAATACCAAAAAAATTGAACTTTCAAAAATATGTTCATCTTGTAGCGCACATCTTTCTGAAAAGTCTGAAACATAAAACATACGTGCTCGAGAAAATTTAAGACATGTTATTTGGTCTTAAGTGTGCCAAAGTGCAGTGCCACGCCTCTTCATACAGCATTCTTCTATCACACGTCACTGTATTTCGCTCTGTGGAACTGAAACGTGTATATTTTGTAATGGATGCCATCAAACTGTATTCAGGACAGTGGAAATTGAAATGTCCTGTGGTGCCTCTCCTGCTCCCAGTCGACCGGTTTGACAGCCTGACCAACCCCCCACCCCCCCCTCCCACCCCCCCCCCCACCCCCACCCCACCCCCCTGTTTTAAAAAACGGCTCTTTGTGAAACAAGTTTTTTTTCCTCAAGAATATGAATTTAACACCCCCTTTCCCTATAGCATCTATCTGCTTGCTGCGACTGCTTGCATCACCAACAGCCACATTCCTGTAGCCAGAAACGGGAGAATCTACAACTCAAACGAGACTTAACTGTGTGTGCGCATGAACCCATTCTTAACTGCTAAAACGAATCTAATGTAAACAGTACACACTTTGCTGTTGGCAGATGCTTGCATGAGCACTGTGTGTCGTTGTTACATATGGCGCATTTCCTTTGCAATTTAAGTAATTTTCGTTTTTTTTCTCTCGTTTATGTTTTGTTGTTGAAGTATTATTCTGAAGTAGTGGGATACAGTAATATCCTTTGTTAGAGTATCGGTTCTTATCAGTCGAAATTACAAAAATTTAACAGAAAACTAAAACAATCTCAAATTCCCGGAATTCTAAAAAATTCCTGGGTTTTTCCCGGTTTTCTCCCGGATGAAAAAATTCCCGTATCTCCCAGTTGTCCCAGGTTGTATACACCCTGAATATTAGATAAAGTCCTTGGAGACTTTATCTCAGCCATGTGAAATAAAACAACATTTTTTGCAATGTTTTCGAAATAATTGTAAGAATCTGGAATTTTGAACTAAAAAAAAAACACAAAATTGAACCAACAATTCTTTCTGGTTAGAAAGACAAATGAGATTAAGGAAAAATGCCTGGCTTTTGCAGACATTTTCACAATACTTTCAGAAAATCTAACAGAGGCAGTTACTCACATTTTCTGGAAAAAAATAATGAATAGTAGTGAGCTCAAAATCTAAGCTGCAAAAAATGACAAATATCAAATATGCACCAAAACACACAGAAACACAAACAAGTAAAATTGAGTGAGACTATAAATTTAAATATTTTGGAGAAGCTTTACAGCAGAATGGAGTAGGTAAGTTTGCAGTAGAGACGTAAGAGTTATAACATTTTGCAAAGAAAAAACATCTACAATAAAAAATACATCTCTAAAAAAAGAAAACTAAAACAATCTACCACAGTTACCACTGTGGTAAGAATAGAATGTTTATACACATATGAAAACCTATGATGAATTTCATGCTGAGCAGAACAGAGCCAATTGAAAGAAGGTTTATTAGAAACATAGTTGATGAATTACAAATTAAAGATGGTTGGGAAATTAGAAACAACAGGGAGATCAATGAAAATATCAAGAAAGTATCAGAGGTGATGGCAAGGTGAAGATTAATCTCCTTTGGACAGTTCTACCTAAAGAATGAGAACACACTAATGAAACAAATATTCCCACTTTTTTGTAAAAAAATCAACAATACCATGAAATATAGAAATAACAAAATAACTACACAGAAACGCTATCAAGGAATCAGGAATAACAGACAAACATTTTTCAGAATAAAATATTAAATTTATATGTCTTTCAATGTAGAAAAAAAAGAAAAAAAAACAAACAAGAAAACAGGAGCAAAACGGACAGAAGAAAGGAATAGATGACAAGATAAAGCACAGGAAAAATAGAAAGCAGCAAAGAAAGAAGAGGTAATGAAGTTGTTAGGTGACTCTAGTTGACCTGCAGGGCAGCCACAGCTCAGATTGCTAAAGAACATACTTCTGGGTTACCTAGAGATGCACCAGCCCCAGATCAGATCCACCTTAGTGATTACTGGCGATGGACAGGATGCCAGTCAACCTGGCTGCGATCCTTAGCCAGTTTCGCACATCTGAGTAAGAAAATACCAGGCTGGTATCCACGTCCTGCTTTTATATACACATTATTCAGACACTCAGAAAATGTTATGCCATTTGAACTTGAGATATACATTAGATGACACAGATAAGGTAGTGGTAATGCAGATGACAGCTCTGTTGAAATGCTGTGCATTTGCATTTCCAAGCATATATTACAGATCATGGCAATTTAATCTGTTGCATGCTTCCTTTGTGGTGTTACAATTTACTTTACAACAGTGTAAAATAATTGTTGTCATAATTATATGGTACCTAATAATACATTTCTTCACTTACTTAATTTTATTTTTTACCTATTTTAATGCAAAAGAATTTTGTAGTGTAGTGCTTCAGCAGGTATAAATTTTTCTTCTTCCTTACTTAAAAGAACATCCCTTTCCTTATTTGCTGCTGCTGGTTACAGAAAAAACTCAAAGTGTCTTATTTTGAACTCAAAATGTTTCAGGATCAAATCCAATGACAAGTAACTATTCAAATTTCCAGGGAAGTGGACTTTGACCATAATTTATTGGTTGTGAAATGCATGTTAAAATTGCAGAAAGGTATGAAATTAAGGAGATGGGGCCCAGTTGAAAGAATCAAGAGGTTATTGAGATTTTCAAAGAGAGCAATTTGGCAACATCTGATTGAAATAGAGGAAAGGAATACATCCGAAGGTGAATGGACAGCTTTTGAGAGGTGAGATATTGAGGTCGGCAGAGGATCAAATAGGCAAAGAAACAAGGTCCAGTAGCAATTCTTAAATAACAGAGGAGACACTGATTTAATTGGTAAAAGGAGCAAATATAAAAATGCAACAATTGAAGTGGGCAAAGAAGAATATAGATGTCTGAAAAATGATATTGACAGGAAGTGCAAAATGGCAACACAAATATGGGTAGAGGGCAAAAGCAGGGCTGTACAAAGAAGCACGAATATTGCAAAGATAAATTAAAGAAATCTTTGGAGAAAGGAGAAGCACCTGTATGAGTGTCAAGAGATCAGATGGCATGCCAATACAAAGCGTAGAAGGAAAAGTTAAAAACCAGCAGGAATGTCTACAATGTGTCTGACTATTACAGGCAGAAATGAAAAGGAACAAGTAGAGGACAATCAAACCAAGCGAACAGTCTTAATAAACAATGTATTATCACTGAGTACATAAACACCTTGTAAAAGTTCCCAAGGATGCAGACTGCAGATATGCACATGGGAACAAACACATTATAACAAGTGTCCCACTTTATGAAGTATAACATGAGATTTTCCAGAATGACATGTTCCACTACTATCCTCTTAGGCTGATGAAAGATGATCATGAAAGTAGAAAACATAATTTAGGTAGTTTGTAGGTAGCAAACACACAACTGTATGCACTTTATGTTGATACATGCAGAAACAATAAATGAAGTGAGGACACAGGACATCGGCAAAGTGTTATGATGATAGAACATCTCCAGCTGCTGTGAAGGGATTGCTTATGCTTTGGCATCACAGCTTGGTGATATTTTGGATGGCAGAGACAAAGGGCTGCTGTCTACAGTGTCAACACCCAAGAAAACAATTGAAATGATTTAAGTCTGATATGTAGCGTGACTCGATGTACTCTTGACATGATGTCATAAGATTCACTTCCAATCTGTTGCTCGAATTAATGAAATATGTGTTCACCCAACTGTGTCATGGTTTTATTTGAGCAACAAAACTCAGAAGAGTTCTTTCAAAAGCAGTTACATCAATTCGTACTGAGTTGACATAGTTGTGAGCTCTCTTACAGGTCTTGAGCCTCCGCAGGTGACAAAGAAGTCCGCATGATATAATTTAATAGAACTGAGTAGCAGGTCCATAGCTTCAAGAAAATACAACAAGGTAAACATCAAGAGTTTTTACTATGTACAGCATTGGGGTGACAGATCCAACTAGAAGTGAGAACATAGTTACAATCCATAACAATGGAATCCCACTGTGTCCCACTTCAATGACCACCAATCATGTGAAGGCAGGCTTCAACACATCTCCTCATTGAGCCTGTATATGTTCATACATCCTAAGTATGTTTCAAAGGCACTGACAACCATCCACAATGCATTCCCACAGTTCACCAATTCTGTCAACAGGACTGGAATACATCTAAGATTTTTGCATATTTCCACACAAAAAAAAATCCAAGTGATTTAAGTAAGAGAGCTATGGCACTGGCAAACCAAGAATGATAATAAAACACAAGGCAGTTTTTCACTTTGTAATTTACTCCTCACTTGCTGTGTTTTGACAGAAACATAGCCTTGAACATCAACAGCCTTTTAACACTGGCACAACTGCACTTGTGCATCAGGTTTCCCAAACAATGTTTATCACAATTATATGGTTTTTTTTTCATGGTCCTCTACTTGCACCTTTAGTTTATGCTTATAATAGTCAAACACCCAGCAGAAGAGCTACACAACAGAAATTAATGTCAAGAGAAAGATATTAGTTTTATGTTCCACTGATAATTTGCACTGTAAATCATGATGTGGAATGAGTCATTTTACATTCAGATCACAAATTAATTTGTAGATATGGCTGCATGTGACGACTTACAAGAGTTAATATGTACATGTGAGAGAAATTTCTGTCCACCACCTTCCATACACTACAGCAACAGAATTTCTTCTATGAAATATCAGTTATCAAGTAGATGTTTTCAATTTGCTTTCAAATTTTACTTTGCTTTCTGTCAGACATTTTACATTACTGAGTAAATGATCAAAAATTTTAGTTGCCACATTGTGCACCCGTTTCTGGGCTACTCAAAACCTTATTGTGGTGTAATTAATGTCATTTTTTTTCTTATGGTATTGTACTTGTGAATGTCATTCATCCTTTCAAACTGCAGTGATTCATTTAAACAAACTTTATGATAGCATAAGTGTATTGTGAAGCAGTAGTCAAAATGCCTTACTCCTTAAACATATGTCTACAAGAGAATCATGTGTGACCATTATGTAATATTGCTACAGCACATTTTTGAGCTTAAAGAAGAGTTATCTAAGAACATTATTCCAAAAAACACTACTAAATGAAAATATGCAAAATACACCAACTTGCTGATTTCTCTCTCCAAGTTCAAATGTGACTAAACTGTGTTTGTATTAAAGAGTATGTTATTGTTCTTTTTTCAGTTTAAATTTTTACCAGTATTAACAACTAAAAATTTTGAAGTTTCCACCCTATTTATTACTTCCTCACCAAAGTTGGGAAAGGGAATTAAAGTTCAGTGAGAAGAAATAAAAACAATGTTTAGCAATGACATTGTAACTCTGTCAGGAATGACAAACGATATGGATGAACACTTCAATTAAATGGGTAGTGTCTCGCGCTTTTGAAATGTAGGGCTACAGAACAATGCTGGAGATTAGACAGGAAATCGATCAACTAATAATGAGAAATTAAACTGAACAGGATGAAATTTATGGTACAGCTTGACTAAAAAGTAGGATCAGTTGATGGAACACTTTCTGAGGCATCAAGGAACTCACAGTTTGGCAATGAAGGAAGTGTATGGGGTTGTATGTTTGTAGGAGGAGGTCAAGGCTTGAATACAATGAACAGGATCAAATGATTGCAGATGGTACGAAGAGGTGAAGAGGCTGGCAGAAGACTCTGCATCAAACCAGGACGTGTGCATTCAGCATTTTCTGAACAATTTTGTGGGGACTGTAATTATAATGTCAGACACAATTTTTGCTTTGTTTGCATGCCTGAAGTCAAGATTTTTCTGTCTAATACTTTTCTGTTGCTCTGTAACATTGTAGGCTGCTATTTTTCAGTCAACTCTTTTTTTTTGTTGCTCTGGAACATCAGAGGTCACTATTTTCTTCGTTTGAAACATCGGGAGTCACTTTCTACATGTTCTCCTGTCTCCCTCACTCACCTTCCCATGGGAGCCATTTTGTAACCACATTCCCTAGTTTGTGTTCAGATCCCATATTTAAAATACACAACACACAGACAATTTATCAATACGTTTATTCTGCTTTTATAACATGAATGTGATTTTAGCATTTTCCACATTATTTATGTTAAACATCAATTAAAAATCGGCTCTATAGTAAGTATGTGGTTTTCTTGTTACAGTCCTATAATTCTGTACTTGCATCTATTCTATCAAATTACAGGTACACCTGGAAATTTTAGTATAAAAAAGTCGTTCTCGATTGGTGGCTATTATAAGAAAAAAAAAAACATTCAAGAAAGAATTTAAAATAAATATATTTCACTGCAATAAAAATGTACACTGAATACTTTGTACAAACTAACACAACTTTATTTAAAAAGTACAGAGTATATGACTAGGAATTTGTATCATTGCTGACAGAATATGCACATACTGTGGAGCCTTCACATTTATTCTTTGGTCATCTGCCTTTCACAGCTCCTTTTTTTAAAAATTATTTTATGACATAGGTATCATGGTATTTGATGAAAATAATTAAGCATTGCAAATAGTTACATGTATCCAGAAGAGCTTGTACAGTCAATTATGTTCATCACAATTTGCTATACACATGACACTCACTTAGAATATGTATTACAGAGAAATGATTTTTCAACCAATTAATACTGTTAGCCATATCATCATTTGTACAAGGTGACAAATTCAAACATTATGTTCCAACAGTACTTAAAGGTTTTACATAAAAATTTATAGAGTGCCACTGTCTGTGACATGATGATATTAACATGTTAACATTGTCTCTAAAGATTATATCAGATGTTTGAGCATTAAAAGAAAATATTAATCATGAATAACAGAAGCTTGCCAAAATTGTAGGTAGACATATTACCAGTAACAAGTAATTACCAAGTTGAAACAGCAGAAGGAAGAAGTGAGGAACACCTAGAACTGCCCCACTGACGAAGATTGCAATACAGTCCCAACTTTCGATCATCACATAATTGTTAAAGTGGCATACATAAATGAGTAAACACAGAATTGACAAAACAGTCGAAGCTGCTCAACAGATGATTGTGTATTGAATATGACACAGCTGTCATTAAAATCTGTATTAAGTAAGTGGAAGAAATGGTTATCTTTCAACATCAGTTTACTGTAGGCAACTGGTGCAGTTAAGTGTCAGGCAACCAGATTCATGCACAAGTCATTCTAATCTGTAATAAGGGTTGAAAGACATGCAATACTGCCTGCCAAACACACTTATGTAAATTGGTTTTAGAATTATGGAATACATTTTGTGCCCGCATTTGATGACTTTTAGAGACTGAACAGCTAGTCTGCTGGGATCAAGACTAATTCTGCAAGAACAAATCATGTGAAAAATAGCTTATTTTGTTTGTGCGTGGTATGCAGAAGACAGAACTCGAGTTGATGCCATGCTTCATATTCAATATAGTCTCAGATCATTATCTGGTACACAAAGTACATCCTTACTGAAGATGCAGGGTTGCAATCGAACTGAGAGATTCCCAGCAAATGGAACTCAGTAATACTCGGTACTGAGGTAATGTCAGAGGAGAAATGGACATCTTGTATACCTCATGATAATCGCATTAGGCTGTTAGTATTCACTATGGAAGACTTTAAAAGACGACACCTTTGGTTCAAAGAGGCGCTTTGCCAATGAGTTGGGCTACGTAAAATAAGCTCAATACTTTATGACTATATACTTTGTCATCAGTCACTGAGTAAATAAGAGAATGAAAAATAATAGTCTGACATTATATCCACTGCAGATACCCTTACTCTTAAGATACTGAGGGTACACTGTCTCCAACATAAAGCCTTCATAATGGCCACAACTGTAAAATTAGATAAACTTATGTTTCGAACAGTACTCTTTCCTGTCTGCCATATGCTAACCCCCCTCCTAAACACACACACACAAACACACACAGTGTATGGTTGTTTATGGAGCAGAAATGCAAATGTAAATGGACATCAGAGAACACGCACCATGTATTCTAAAGCAATAATCACTCTGTATTTAGCTAGTAATTTTCTTGATCATAATGTTCCATTTTCCCTAAAAAAAAAATAAAAAAAATAAAAAAAAAAATAAAAAAAAATAAATACATAAATAAAAGGCCACCTCTAATTTCATATGATGACAGCAGTAGCACAATCACTGTATTAATGTCTTCTTTTTCACTATTTGTACAAGATGTCACGCAATTTCGGCTGACAGCATGGGGATAATGGTTGTCCTTTAAAATGTCGACACACAAGGGGTACTGTTAATCTTTGATGATATGATATAGAGATATTGATCCCCATTATTTATCACTGGCTTACAGTATTTTCGAACCTTGGAGTGCTTTTTCTCTGGAGGGAGCATTGTCTTGCTACATAACATCTACAATGCCACAGTGGTACCGGTCAAATGCCAAGTTAAGAGTGGAGAGAGTGTAAGTTAGGCTTCAGTAAGAAGTGGACAGGAGCAGCCAAGTTGTGGATAAATAGTGTGAAGAGTCTGCTAGAAAAATATATGAGACACTTGTTCATATTAGGCACATGGTAAGGTTTATCTAATAACAAAGCGAGTTCTCTCAGTAAAGCCACAAAACTCTGGTTCATGAAAAAGATACTTAACAAACCAGGGGTACAGAGCAGGTGTATTACACTTGTCTGTGTGATAGGACACAATTTAATTTTTATCACTGTAGCAACAGAGAAGGTAAGATATATTACAAAGCTTCAAAATTTTCAAATAATCTGCAAGCAAACTTCCAAACTAGAAGAACCCATGAGAGGTGAAATGAGGAAAGTAAGTAGAAAACATAAAAGCATGATTAAAAAAGGTAAATCACAGGGTTTTAGAGTAAAACAGGAAAAGTTAGAGTCAGGAACAAGCGAAACTCTAGCACAGGACTTTAAAAGCTTATTGGACTACGAGTAGTCTCACGAAATTGTAGAATACTATTAACCACAGATGAAACTATGAAATTTATCTCTTCCTAATAAGAAAAACAATTTTCCTTTGAGCTGTGTTCTTCTGTTCTGTTCATTTTACAGTAATGTTGATTTCACGTCCTCTGACTCCATCTTGAGAAACATGGCAGAAGTGCACAGTATAATAAACATTGGCAAAAATGTTACATGTTTTTTTTTTTTTTTTTTTCTATCAGCTGTACCAGGAGTGGATCCAGATGAAGTAACATGCTAGCAAATTAAGGAATTTCTAAATAGGACTTCTCTTTTTATACAATAAATCACCTTCTTGGTCCACCATTGTCTTGTTATTTCCCAAAGTGTTAGACTTCATTCTTGTCTGTTGTCTGTTCCAAATTTCTTTTAAAATGTTGACTTGTTTTGTGTGTCTGGCAGTCAGTCTCCTCCTCTCTCCTGCTATCCTTTTTTGTAGAGAGGTCCTTTTTCTAAGGTCAGTTACCATTTTTCCTACTGAGATGCTGTTCATTCTTGTCTAGAAATACTTTTTCTTTCCTGGAGAATCTCTCACTATGTACAGAACAAAGTGACAAGCAACGAAAAAAATTGACAATCAGACTTATTTCCTTGCTTGCTAATAATTTTTACTCATTTGGTGATCTTTTCTTATTTGGATGAGTGAACTACTTTCTTCATCCAGCCATCTTCTTCCGTTAGTTTTATTTCCTTCAATGACCTTTACAGTGTCTTTAGAAACTTACTTTATTGGAAAATTGTTTGGTATAATTTATTACAAAGCCCAACAATCCTTTTTGAACACTTTGTCTGACACCTATTTGTCTCTTATAATGTTACTTTTCATCAGTGTTACTTGTCCCCCTTTTTAATTAGTAGCCCTCTGTTTTGTTTCCAATACTACTCTATCTATAACGACCTCAATGCCAGTGGGATATTAAATCCTAATCTATCTATCTTTCTCCCTTCCTTCCTTCCTTCTTTCTTTCCTGTACCATTATGTGTGCTTTTCTCAGCACTCCTGTAAAAATGCATTCACCCTAGCTAACCTACAGTTCTCATTTTTCACACAATCCTGCAAGATCTTTGGTACTGCCTCCAAAGACTTCATCTTAAAAGTTTTTATACCAAAGCACTATCCATCTTTTCAATGATAAGTTTTTAAACTTCAAACAGTCAAACCTTGGTGCCTGTTAGCGTTATCACTGACCAACACATTGTCTCTGTTGGGTACTTGAGAGCTATCCACTATCTATTCAAAGATATACCAGCATGAGGAGTACTCTATTCTTAATATTGCAGCTCTGGTATTTCAGTACATTTGGTGGTTAAAGAACTCAAATGTCACTGAAACAGTAATCGTAATCACAACATATATGGAGAAATTCTTGAGGATGTAAAGATAGACACACCTGAAGTTAAGTGTAATAGCTTGGAAATTTGACAATGATCCACTGCTGCATGCTGAATCGGATTTTTTTTTTTTCTTTCTTCCTCTGGCAGTTAACATGGAACCATCACTTTGAGAAGTTCAATCTGATGCTACATTAGTTCATTTTCTACATACTACCTTGAGTTTAAGCAAACACTGTATGAAACCTGAAATTCTGGATAACTCTGCACTAGTAAAACTTCAAGATGTTCAAAACGACGGTAAATGCAAAGTTTATTTATTTAGGATTCGATACTTGTAAAAAACTGAAGATAGTTAAAAAGCATTAAGGCTACTAAACTGCTTCTGTTTCAAGAAGGATGTCATGTATCACTTATTTTTCCAGTATACATTGACTTACAGACTGACAGAAGCTGACGGTAATCTAATTCAAACCATCTCCAATTTGAAAAACAATTAGTTGAATATAGTACTTTAAATACTTGCACAAAAAAAAGCAACTTCGTGGTTCTGTAACTGGTGGGGCAATGTGCAAGTTACATTTATTTACCACATATCTACGAATAACCGATGTGTTGGGAAAATAAGGTTGGGCAGAAAAACTGGATGATCATTTTTGAGAAATGTTCTAGGCAAAAAATTTGCCAACTTCATGCATACAGTTAAAATGACAGTGTTTCCCAAAGCAATAGTAATGCAGAGTGAGGCTTCTTTGTGAATGCAGAGTGCATGTTTGAGAAAAAAAAAGTATCAGCTGTCACATGTTGTCAATCCAGGTTACTGTAGATAAAAGTTTTCAGGTTGTCAACGTGCTTCTTGACTTCAGTAAGGCATTTGATACAGTTCCGCAGTATCATTTAGTGAAGAAAACATGAACTACCGAGAATCCGAGCAGATTTTTCACTGGATTCTGGGCTTCCTTACAGAGAGAATTCTACACATTGTTCTTAACAGGACAAAAATCATCAGATGTAATGATAATTTCAAGAGTACTATGAGTAAATGTAATAGGACCATTACATTTTACAGAATATCTAAATGATCCAGTGGATAATGTCGAAAGCACCATAAGGCTGTTTGCAGATGATGTGGTTGTCTATAAGAAGGAAGCATCATCATAAGACTTTAGAAAACTGTAGGAAAACATGCTGAGGACTGGTGAATAGTGCAGGAAGAAATGGCAATTGATCCAGAATGTACATAAATGAAACATCTTGCACATAAATAGGCTACTGTCCAATTACACTATTTGTGGCACGTCACTGGAAACATTAAGTAAAGTAAAACACCTATAAATTACCATACAGATCAACCTAAAGTGGAATGAGCACATAAAACAAGCAGTGCGGAAAGCAAATGCCAGACAGATTCATAGGAAGCATCTGAAGTAAACGTAATTCATCCACAAAATAAGTGGTTTACAAAATGTTTGTTTGACCGATTCTTGATTATTACTCATTAGTCTGGGACTTCTACCAGGTCAGACATCGGTCACCGAGCAGCCGAGCTGTGTGGACGCGGCAGGAGCGTGTAGCAGGACGAGACACCTCCTACGCGTCAGAAGCAAAATTGTCGTGTCATAGGGCCGACATAGACGACAGGCGAGGCCACCCATGCTAAATGGGCAGTTAAGACACATAGACGACAGGCGAGGCCACCCATGCTAAATGGGCAGTTAGATGAATAGCATAGGGTTCAAAGAGGAACCAGGGCCTCATCCCCGGGCGGCTAACCAGCATATGGCCGACTCCCCGGCGGGTGTACGTCCGCGCTCCTCAAGGCAAAGATCCAGGAGTAGGACAAAGGCAGATTCCGCGGCTAGGTCTGAGCTGAACCAACCACTCACCCAAATCGTCAAGACGGCATTACGACAACAAATTGAAAAACTGCAGGGACAACAGAAAGCTGTAATGGCTGCCAACGCCAGTGCCAACATGGCCGCCGACTATCAAGGACAAAGGACCGATTAGCATATGGAAGATGAAGAGAATGACGCAGTAATGAAGTACCAATCGTCAAACACAGACACATCAAGCGAGGAGGAAATGGAACAGGGAGAAAATGAAGGAGAATTCCAAAGCCCACCCCGCCGGAAAACCATAGAAAGGAAAAACTCCACAGATGGGGGAACCCCCAATAAGCAGTTCACAGTTACAACTCAAAACCGTTTCGAACCGCTAACAGGGAGAACAACCACCGGCAACGCTGCAAACACCAAGGCAGCAAATCCACCTACACAAGAAGAACGCAATATGCCTCCAACCGCGGAAAAAATACCGCGCGTACATCTGATCACAATTCAATATGACGGACACTATCTCACCCTGAATGCGACGCTCAAAAAACACATGGAAGGACAGATCAAAGCCATCCACAAGGGCAAATCAATAAAGTACCATTTTGACACCACCACCGATCAGAGAACAGCACTGGCATTCTTCAAACACCACAAGATTCATAATTTCACACATCAACCACAGGAAGAAAGACAACTGAAAGCCGTAGTAAAAGGACTACCGGTCACTATCACGGAAGACGAAGTAGCAGCCGACCTCCGACTACCAAATTTCAATCCCAGACACGTCTACCAATACCGAAAGAGAAATACAGAAACCAAGGATCTTTACCCAATGGACATCTTCGTCGTCACACTAGACAAAAAACCAGAAAATGACGCGATCTACCATGTCCGATATATATTGGACACGAAAGTCACAATCGAAAGTTACGAGAGCATGGAAGGCCCCCCCTCAGTGCAAAAAATGCCAGGGTTTCTTCCATACAGCGAACTATTGCGACATGCCCACCAGATGTGTACGCTGTGGAGGGGACCACAGAGCTAGAGACTGCACCAAACCGCCAAATGCAACTCTCCACTGTGCAAACTGCAATCAAGACGGCCACCCTGCGTCCTTCAGAGGGTGCGACGAATACCAGAAAGCAATCAGGGCATACCACAAACAAAGACCAGTCAACACAGCAACCACCAGCAGACAACTGCAACAAACCATAAAGAACACTGCAATGCCAACCCAGCAGAAGCATAACAAATGAGGCACAGAGCCTGGGCAACAAATGTACAAGCAAATGAAGCAACCACCTCATCCAGCGACAACCAAAACCAGCAGACCGCAAACAACAATCAACAGAACAACTTTTCGTCCTCCTTCAAAATGTTCAATCAGATCAATTCACTGTGGGAACGTCTTAAGTGGAAAAATATAATTACAATACCAACAACAACTATTCAAGAATTTACAGCAGCACCAGACATCATGTCAAAGATCATGGGAATCACCGGAGGAGTGATGAAATTCTTCGGCTCCGATAATGGAAATTAGACCCCCAAAACGTTCAAACCTCCGATTTTGCAATTTTAACGCAAGAGGAATTAAAAACAAGAAACACATTTTAAATGAATTTGTAGAAGACCAAAAAAATAAATGAATTCATGTCCGACCACCTTCCCATGATCGGACATGTCGGAAAAGCGATTGAGCCGCCAAGACCGAGATGCACCACCACAATAGACTGGGATCAGTTCGAAAGAAGGCTGAACAACAATGTACGGCCAAACATCGAACTAAACACATAACAATAAATTGAAGAAGCAATAGAGAAACTAACAGGAAAAATCAAATCAGCACATAGGCAAGCATCAACAAAAATCACATTTCTGGAAGAAAAATTCAACACCCTCCCACCACTCATCCAAGACCTCAAATATCTAAAGAACCAAGCAAGACGCAGGTGGTTACGATCCTGAAATCCGGCAGACAGAACAGAAATAAACCAGCTAACGAAACAGATCCACCGTAGAGTGAAGGAATGGAAGGCAGAAATCTGGGAGGATCGAATGAGTGAACTTCACCTCAGCAACCGAGACGACTGGAAGTTAATCAAAGGCATCGGAAACTCCAAACCAAGAAAATCCGCACTCTAAGACAACACCACCACCTTAATCTTCGACGCCCTAAGAAAAGCGGAACTCTTCGCTGCCACATATGAAAATCAAAACACGATAAATGAAGAAGCTCAGCCACACCCCGAAGCAGCAGACTTCGAAGACAGAGTCGTAGCCACAGCAAACCGCATAAGAGAGGACCCAGTAAGCGATAGACCAGAACTCACGACACCTGCAGAAGTCAGAAAAATAATTAACCAGCTAGGAACGAACTCTGCACCAGGACCGGACCAAATCTTCAACATGCAATTGAAACACCTGCCACGGAAACCCTTGGTTCTCCTAAGAAGAGTAATTAATGCGTGCATGATCCAACACTACTTTCCTCATGCATGGAAAATCAGTAAAATAGTACCAATACCGAAGAAAGGAAAAGACCTGAAAAAAACAGAAAACCATAGGCCCATAAGCCTACTCTCCACTTTATCTAAAGTACTAGAAAGGGTGCTATTACCCAGAATCAGACAACCACTATTAGACGGAAACATCATACGCAGGGAACAATTCGCCTACCAAGAAACTCTATCTGCGGAACTCCAGCTACTGAGAATAACGGAATACATAACAAGAAATATGAATTTCTCCAAATACACGGCGGCAATCCTACTAGATGTCGAGAAAGACTATGACAATGTGTGGAAGGAAAATCTACTGGCTAAACTCGGAGTGGACACAGACATCCCACATTGCTACCTAAAAACCATTGACAGCTACTTAACAAACAGGAGGTTCTACATACAAATCGACGGCAAGAGATCTGAAACAAGACCGCTGGACCAAGGAATCCCCCAAGGATCGCCCACCCTGTTTACGGTTTACATAAATGACATACCACTAACTGGAAACGCCCTACTCGCAAAATTTGTGGATGACACAGCGCTACTAGCGAGTCACCATCGTCTGGATACCACAATACGAAGGCTCCAAAAACAGGTCGACCTCACAGAAAAATGGGCATAGCTAAATAAAGTCAAAATAAATGCGGAAAAAACAAAAGCAATTATGTTCACTCGCAGAAGACCCATCCTCCATGACAGAATCGAACTGAATGGAAGATGCATTGAGTGGTCCAATGTCGTTAAATATCTCGGGGTCACAATCGACAAAAGAATGCTTCAAGAAGCGCATAGAAGAGAAAAAGACAAGGATCAACAAAGCCATCCATGCAATCTACCCACTACTTTCCAGTAAGGAAACTGAAAAGCTACAAATCAATAATACAACCCATGATGCTGTATGGTTGCTCGTCCTGGGGAATCACAAGCAAAACTAACGCCAAACCATTACAAATATTACAAAATAGATGTCTTAAACTCACACTCAACACCCCATGGCGGACAAACACCAAACTGATACACCACGAACTTCAAATGCCGAAGGTAAAACAAGAGATAACAGAAGCAACAAGAAGGCTAATAGAAAAGGTAGATCAGCTCAGACCTGCTAGGAATCAACTAGAGAACCTTGCCACTTTTGAGCCAGCCCCATGGCACAACGTCAGAGTACCCCTGACGATTGTAAGAAATTAAAACAAAATTTTGGAAAAAAAAGACTACAAATCAAAAGCAACAGAACACCAAGAAGGAATGCCTAAAAGGACCAACTTGAGCCCAAAGGCATCTCCAAAGATGACAAAATGGTACCCATATAATATTAATAAATGGTGTCACAAGTAAGCAACTGTACCCTACACACACGAGGGACCAATCTCCCCAGGAGATAGAGCCCAGGCCTCGAACACACACAAAAAGAAAAAAACCAGGTCGGGCTGACAGAAGAGACAGTCACGGTTCAACAAAGAGTGGTGAAATTAATCACAGGATGTTCAGTCTGTGCCCATGCTTTATGGAGATTTTCAACAAACTCCAGTGGCAGTCGTTACAATAGAGCCATTTACAACTGAAATTTCAAGAGTATGTTACAGGAAGAGCCAAGCAACATATTACTTCCTCCCGAGTACGTCTCAGAAAAGGACCACAACAAGACAATCCAAGAAATTAGAGTTAAAAGAGAGGTTTACCGACAATCCTTCTTCCCGTGCACTATTCCCAAATGGGACTGGGAAGGAGTGAGCAAACAGAGGTACCAGAAGTACCCTCTCTCACACACCATATGGCACCTTGCGGATTACAGATGTACATGCAGATGTACTATGCAACAGGACAGGATAGAGAATGTATGCTTAACAAAGTATCGTCTATTCAGTGTTAGATATGGACTTCCTTTGCACTTTCAAGATAAGGAGTAGTTATGAAAACGGGCTACTGTCGCACAGAAGGGATGGGAAAAGAGAATGATGCTACACAAAGCAAAAGAGTTGTGACATACAGGGAAAAAAAGACCTACTGACAGAGGAAGTCAGTACAATGGCAGCTAAGGTTTTGTTATAAATTTACTGACTCAGAGGGGAAAAGTATTTTTCCGTTTATTTTAAGTGTCCATAATAAACAGTTTTATGTTGCGGAGGGGAGGGGGGAGGGGGGAAGTCCCCAAGAGAATACAGCAGCTAAAACATGTCCACATCTCCACGAGACGAAAATGATCCTTGAAGAGCTTCTAAGGAAAGTTTTAATAACACATCAAGAACAAATAGCTATGTATCTTCTACAAATATGAATAAAGCCTAAGAAGTCAGAAACAACACTGCATTACTACTTTCCCTCAAATGAGGACAAAAAAGATGTGTTTTGCATGAAGCATAAGGGAAGTGCCAGGAAGATGTGAAAAACTATATTTACAGCCAGAAATCTGCAACAAATCTAGGACTTCATTCTACTGGTTGTTTTGAAATGTATCATATTTTACATAAATATAAAGTATCTTCAGCAAAACTGTTGTTTTCCCTCAGTAAAAACATTAGAAATCTGCAAGTATATGCAAACATACACAGTCAATCATGGCTAAAAGTTTGTGCTGGGTGTCTCAAGGAAAAAGAGAATATGACCGTAACAGATTGAATGGAACACATTAAGACAATAATTGTGCCACAGTGATAGGAAATCAATTTGCACCAAAAGAAAAAGAGAGCAATAATGCTCCTAGGCCTGCACATCCAGGCCGAATATCTTGTGATTGATGAATGATCACCTTCATAACAAGAATGTTCACAATGTTATATTTTTCATAAACATGAAAAACAGAAATCACAATCTGGTATCACACATAATTGACAATACAAAGCTTATTTATTGTTGTCTTGATATAGAAACACTGACAGCAGGATGTGTGGCAATAGATAAACAACACTGATGATGCAACTTACAATGAGCATCAAGTTTGAACTGTTTCCCACTTTACAATTTCTTCTTCTATTATTACAATATCAACGTTCTCTTATATTAAACTTCTATTTTGCTAATTAAAGCATCTATAATAGATATATGACATAAAATGGCCCCTTTTTCAATTCAGTACAATGAGTAAACAAACTGACAAGGTGTGGAACTTTAATTAATTATCACAAAAAAAGAGGTGTTCAAGGTGTACAATCAGAAAGTTGAAAGTCCTGTTACTTATGATATAAAAATATGCCACAATCATCAATGGAAATGAACTATGCATGAAGTAAATGGCAAGCATAAATATTAAAGTTAACACAATACGATCAGTATGTATAAGATGTCTGCTCTATCTCATTCAAACTATGTTAAATGCAAAATGCAGTAATACAGGAATGTAACATTCCTACTGTAACACACTGTGCTTTACACAGATTAATTCACACTATTTTTTTTTAACTGATTTGATGATAATTTTGAAACAACTGTCAGTTACTGGCAACATAACAACAGAATCTAAACACTTTTCCTTCTTTATACTCAGTTACACTTTCACATTCCACAATGGGGAGTACTTCTGAAAAACCTCAATTTTAGAAGTACCTCATCTTTGAGATAATGCATTTCTATCAGACTTCTGGTTGTGCACTCTTCCTGTCTTATCTCCCTCTTAAGTCAGTGGCACATTGCACTGACCTGACAATTTCTTTTTTAATGAAGGAAGCTTTCTGAAATAAATAAAACAATTTCACTGCAATAAAGCTTATCAGAAAAATGCTTCAACAAAGATCAAGAATTATCTCAGATATAATCAAAACTCATAATATCTGAAAGTTCCTTAAATTTCAAGACACCACTACAAGATGTAAATACAGTAATAGTTGGTGAAGCTTCCAAGTTGTATGCTCACGGTCCATGACATTTTGTCCATAGCTGTGGCAGAAATCTTCACAGGTGCTCCTGGTTCAACCACATCTTGATGACAGAACCAGGAGGATCTCTGAAGATGTTCAATGCGGCTCTGGACAAAATTTTACGAACTACAACGTTTCATGGATCATGAGCATACAACCCAAAAGACTCACCAGCTACTAAGAAAATCAAGAAAGAATAGGCAGTCTCAGTCGCGTAATGGTTTTTTATTTATTTAATTTGCAATGTGTGTCACTACCACAGGGGCATCATCAGATATCTGGGGGAAAAACAAGTTCCTCAGCCAGGAATTAGCTATAAAGTTACATGTTGTTGTTGTTGTTGTTGTGGTCTTCAGTCCTGAGACTGGTTTGATGCAGCTCTCCATGCTACTCTATCCTGTGCAAGCTTCTTCATCTCCCAGTACCTACTGCAACCTACATCCTTCTGAATCTGCTTAGTATATTCATCTCTTGGTCTCCCTCTACGATTTTTACCCTCCACGCTGCCCTCTAATGCTAAATTTGTGATCCCTTGATGCCTCAAAACATGTCCTACCAACCGATCCCTTCTTCTAGTCAAGTTGTGCCACAAACTTCTTTTCTCCCCAATCCTATTCAATACCTCCTCATTAGTTACGTGATCTACCCACCTTATCTTCAGCATTCTTCTGTAGCACCACATTTCAAAAGCTTCTATTCTCTTCTTGTCCAAACTAGTTATCGTCCATGTTTCACTTCCATACATGGCTACACTCCATACAAATACTTTCAGAAACGACTTCCTGACATTTAAATCTATACTCGACGTTAACAAATTTCTCTTCTTCAGAAACGATTTCCTTGCCATTGCCAGTCTACATTTTATATCCTCTCTACTTCGACCATCATCAGTTATTTTACTCCCTAAATAGCAAAACTCCTTTACTACTTTAAGTGTCTCATTTCCTAATTTAATTCCCTCAGCATCACCCGATTTAATTTGACTACATTCCATTATCCTCGTTTTGCTATTGTTGATGTTCATCTTATATCCTCCTTTCAAGACACTGTCCATTCCGTTCAACTGCTCTTCCAAGTCCTTTGCTGTCTCTGACAGAATTACAATGTCATCGGCGAACCTCAAAGTTTTTACTTCTTTTCCATGAATTTTAATACCTACTCCAAATTTTTCTTTTGTTTCCTTTACTGCTTGCTCAATATACAGATTGAATAACATCGCAGAGAGGCTACAACCCTGTCTCACTCATTTCCCAACCACTGCTTCCCTTTCATGCCCCTCGACTCTTATAACTGCCACCTGGTTTCTGTACAAATTGTAAATAGCCTTTCGCTCCCTGTATTTTACCCCTGCCACCCTCAGAATTTGAAAGAGAGTATTCCAGTTAACATTGTCAAAAGCTTTCTCTAAGTCTAAAAATGCTAGAAACGTAGGTTTGCCTTTTCTTAATCTTTCTTCTAAGATAAGTCGTAAGGTTAGTATTGCCTCACGTGTTCCAACATGTCTACGGAAAGTTACATTGTCAGTTAAATAAAGCAACAGGGAAACATTGGCCTGAGTTGTGAAAAGAGCAAAATCAAAGACATACTCAGCATATAAAAACACTCTAGGACCACTGGCAAGCGTACAGAAAGTTGTGCAGTCACCAGAAATGGCTCATCGTCCAATAAAATTTACAGGACACATCCACCGGGTAAAAACACTTGAGGATTACTGGCAATAGTACAGAACATCCCGCAATGACCAAAAATGGGACACTGTCAAATAAAACATATGCAACACATCTATCTATGGAAATAAATAAGAATATGTTTCAAAGCGAAGGGTGGTAAGCGGACCAAACGTAAGGAACCACATAAGTAAGGTTGGAGATAAAGGAACAACTACTGAGGGCTAAGATACCTTTGTTCACAGAGTTGTGAGCAATATAAAGACTAAAATCATACAAGAGTCACATGTTACCTGTGTTAAGCATATCCACTCTTAACACAACGCAGCACATGTTTACAACATAGGTCAGGTGTATACATCATCCCTATGACACACATTTACAGCTCTTACTACAGAGCTATGAATCAAAGTGAAAGACACCATAGTAGGTGGTCCTGCCAGACAGGAAAACAGAGAATGTGTTTACAGAATAATGATATACTTAGATCAATTAAATAATATAAAAATAAGGAAGCACAACTAAACCATACCAATGTATAAACCAAAGCCAAGTGTGCAAAGACATTTATTTAAAAAGTAACATCATGGCCTTAAAGTAACCCAGGTTATAAAGGCCCCCCATAAAAGATCAAACATTTTGTCAAACTTGACTATGCTTGTCAAATATCTGACTGTGAACAGTGCAGTTTGACATGTTTGTCAAGCATAGATCATGTTTGATGCGTTTGTGAGAAATTTTGATTGATGAAAAGTTTGACCATACTGTGTACGTTGTTTGTGTCTATGTTTCACCATGCTTGTTTAGTGAAAAATTGTTGTATTACAATTTATTTCACTGTATCGTGAGTTTCCACTACTATGATCAAGTATAAAAAAGAATTGCACTGACAATCACCAAAATGATACAGGTGCCACACCTTTCCCAACCATATATTATGCATGAAGAGGTTAGGAACAAAATCAATATTTTACATATACAGTGACATATAAGTGGAGTGTAATGAAATAAAAGAAATCTAAGTTCTCCGGTTCTTCCATGGACGCTGTGGGCTAACCATGAGGTTCTGAGTGCAACATTTCCATTAACAGGTTTCCAGTTATTTATTATCTAAATCATTCCTTGGACCAGCATCTTGTTTTCTTCTTCTTTAAACAAAGGGTCAGAAGCAAAGTTAGGAATGCTTTATCAGTACCAAAATACAGCATACATGAAAAGAATCTGCTTCGAAAGTAAGGAAAAACTGACAAGCTTTCTCAGTACATGTACAGGGTTGTTTGACACATCCGTAGCTACGTAAGAGATAACTTGACAAGCTAGTTTGTTCCAGATTTAATAAGTTTTTAAAACATTTCACTGTCCATTCAAAGAAAGTTGATGTACTCATTCTGGGAGTAATATTTCCTTTAGCATATGTACATGGAGTACACATTCTGTGGATCAGAGTTATTTTTTCTGTCTCCTTTAACCACAGTACTTCGTCTGCATTTGTGGCCATTCGCACTACTCTCAAAATATACATGAACATGAATATCATCTGCTTCAAAGTGAGGTTAAACTGACAAACATTGTTTGAATGTGTACAGACTTGCTTGGCACATCTGTGGCTAGGTAAGAGTGATTTTGCCAAACACATTTGATCGTTTATGGGGGCCTTAAAGGGTCAGTCGTTTGTCGAGCAGGCCTGGGCTCTCAAAATAGACTCTTTTCAAAATTTCAAATTCTTTGAGGGTGTTCATCTTCTTGCCTTTTTGTACGACACGCAAAATATCAAGGTCATTTATGGATGGTGTGTGATGGTGAAAAGTTTTCAAATGTTGTGCAAAGGGAGAATATTTTTTAAGTTGCCCTTTTTTTGTTAAAAATGCTCACTGAAACAGACTATAAAGGACCTCCCGGATTGGCCGATACAGTGTGTCACAATCAAGACACTTAATTTTATATACTCCTGACCTCAAAAGGAGGAAAGATCTAGGTTTCTCATTAGGTTTCTCATTGTGAGGAAGCAGGAACTGTGTTCCCACGTTTCTAGAGAACACAATTTGCACCTCAGTGTTCTATAGAAAAATGAGAACACAGTTTCTGCGTCCTCCCTTTCTCATGACTTCAAACAATAATCATAATTAATAATGTGTCCAATATTTGTTTAGTCTTTTGGTCTTGCTAATGAGTAAGATTTTCCTGGAGTGACTTTTGTATATACCTGCCTTCCCACACAAATTAACACGTACAATTTTCTCTTTCTGACTTACTATACACATGGCACTTTTCCTTTTATGAAATTGGTCTCACATGCTTCTTTGAATAGCATTTTCAGGTATCTGTCAATAAAATCAATATTTATCATTTAATTTTTACCAACAGTTTAGGATGACATGAAAACATAACACTACATACTTTAGTCTCTCCCTAAAAAGAACAACATGTCCATCCAGAAGTTATTATGTAACATATCAACCAACAAGTAAAATTGGTGATGAGTTTACAGTTTCTCCCTTAAGCCTCTCTCTCTCTCTCACACACACACACACACACACACACACACTGTGTGTGTGTGTGTGTGTGTGTCACATACTCTGTTCCAATTGTAAATATCTATATATTTGTTTAAGTAGAGAGCAAGATTGAAGCATTTGCTCAACATATCATGTTCAGTTGTTTCTGTAACAAATGACCGAGATAGAAGGTTCAGTTCAAATGAATTTATCTGAGAACGACAGTCAATCAGCAAACTATTAAATTTAAGTTGGGTAAAATAACAAGAACAAAACATTTATATAGACTACGCCTGAATCACAGTTCAAAGTAGGTAGAAAATGGGTATCTTGCAATACGAGACAGAAATGAGAGTTGCAGAATTTGAGTGAAAGAAGAAAACAAAGTCATTGCCAACAGAGATGTAATCTTTAATACAAGGTCTGGATGTTGTGATAAGTGACTAAAATTACAATTGCAGGACATTGAGCAAAATAACCATGGAATGCATGCAGCTCAAAAAGTTATTAAAGATGAGAAAAACTCAGACAAAGGGTCTGATGAATCAGACTGATAAGAACAGTGCTGTTAACAGAAAAGAAACTGTTTATGGTACTTCTTTGACAATTATGAAATTGTTCAACATGACTTTGCAATCCTTGATGAAGAGATAACTAATGGAACAAAAGGAAAAATGAAATGATGGTATGACACACACACACACACACACCGTGCTGCTTACAGTCCTGAGATATATCAGGCTTCTGACACAAACACATCCAAACCATTAGGCACCATCATAGCAGATACAAGAACGATGAAGCTGTAATCTGTAATCTGAAATTGTAAGGTGACTGTGAAATCAAAAACAGTAAACTTAAATGTGAAACCACCATGCTCTTGTTTCAATGCAACATTAGGGGTATAAATGGAACTGTTAGAGTGAAATTCACATACATGAAAAGAAGAAATTAGAACAGAATTTAATGGAAGCCTTCAGCTGAATTAAAAGACAGTGAAAGAAAAGACAAACCCAACAGTTTCATACAATGGTTGAATAATATTTCAAGCAAGAACTGAGAATTCAATGGGTTCATCTTCTTAGTGTTCAATAAATTCTTGTGAAATTAATGAGTAATAGCCTGTATTAACATATTATTAGCTAACTTTTCATTGTGTTTCATCTTTGCTTAAAGTTTGCTTCTCTGAGACAAGTGCTACAACAATTTTTGGCCAAGTACTACTACGACTACTACTACTAATAATAATAATTATTATTATTGTTATTATTATTATTATTATTATTATAAACTGTGGAAACATACCTTAGCCAGGTTATATTTAACAGTTCTTAGGCAACACTTCCTTCCACCAGTTACTGGGATAGTGGTACTTCTGTATCTCGATACCTTCACGTGGTACAGGCATGACGTACCCACCAAATTCCTTCTGAGGCAATGGAGGAGTGATCAGCCTTGGCGGGAAGCATTGCAGGGAGTCCATGCTCTCGCAGTCCGGTGGAAGGACCCTGCGCTTCCATCCTACTCTCCTGAGCATGTTTATCTGGACCACAAAGGAATGTAGTGTTCATAAATGAAAAGCACATTTAATGTCTGAAGATGGCCTTGTAACTCGAAAACAGATTAACACAATACAAGTAATACTGTAGAACAAAAGCAAACTACTGCTTTTCATTTATCATAATGTTATTCTAGAAAGA
Source organism: Schistocerca serialis cubense (assembly GCF_023864345.2). Lineage (NCBI taxonomy): Eukaryota > Metazoa > Arthropoda > Insecta > Orthoptera > Acrididae > Schistocerca > Schistocerca serialis. Next base: position 464,882,601 of record NC_064646.1, on the reverse strand, counting down.
ACCGACAGAAGATTCAGTTAACATGGATGTAGTGTTAACTTAGAACAGAAATTTAGTAACATAGATCCCCTACCATGGTGACATCTGCAACACAAACACTGAACAGCAATACATAAGACCACAAAAAGGTGTACAATGAATGTTTTAACAGATCTAGAGTTAAAATATAATGCAAAAATGTCACCTAAAAACCATCAAATTTGGAAAAATACAACTCTACAGAAGGTGAGAACAATGTCAGTTTTGATAGTTCCCATACAGATGGCAACACTTATCTCTCAGTTTTTACGTTTGAGGGCTAGCACATTTTTCCATGCATATCTTTATACAATAAGTTGCAGGAGGAGTTCCCAACTGCACAATTCACAAAAGGTGGTGTTGGAGGGAAGAAGCCAGATGACTATGAAGTGGTCAGTGAAGACAAGCATGGAGTGTTGTGCAGCATGCTTGGCAATGAGGTGGTCAAGCTGCCTGTGTCACAGTTTGGCAGTGACCTTTTGTGTGAACAGACAGTTTGCTAGCTGCCGTCCCCCAGTATGCTGCACAGAGGTTGCAGGTAAGTTAGTAATACACATGGCTGCTTTCACAGGTGGCTCTGCATTTCATGGGGGGTAGGAAATGCATGTGACAAGACTCAAGTGTAGCAGTGGGAGGATGTAAGGGACAGATCTTGCAGCTATGCCTTTTACACTAATAGGAGACTTGGGGGGCAACCCAGACAAAGAGGAAACAACAAGAAATTTTGAGAGAATAGGATTTGTAGTTCCCAACTGCTATGCGGAACAAGAGGACAGGATACATTTGATGAAATAAATGCAAGGAGATCACAAACTACCAGTGGAATATTAGAAGAAAAAGAGGATTAAAATAGGTGAGAAATTGCATACTAGCAAATTTGCAACCACTAAGCCACTGTGGTGAAGATACACACCAAAAAGGAATGTGATTGTTGAGCACTTGAACCAAAACTGTATGAGAAAGTACTATGATTGTAACCATATAAGCTCAGGTTGCAGGAAGCTGGTTGAGAAATGTAACACATGAAGACATCAAACCACTGCCCACAAGTGTGAAGGCAATATTTGTGGTGAGGAAGAGTGCGCAACAAATGAACACATGCTTATTGTAAACATGTTTCAACAAACAGCAGGTCACAGCAATAGAGATAAATTTGGGAATGTGGTTTATGATGTTCAGAACCATGACTGTCAAAATATTGAAGTTCTAGAACAACAGACAGGAAACACACAAATATATAGACACTGGACAAAACTGTAAAAAAGGATGACAATTATAAGAACAACAAGTTGGATTCTAGTATAACAGGCAGGAGTAGTACAAGAAGAATTACTTGACTTAGTGCAAGGTGTGAAGAAATGGTCTATGAGAATTCTACTCAAGAGGAGATATACAACATTGTAGAGCATTGTAAAAAGGAAGAGAGTGCTGCAGCTGACATTACAGAAAACACACACACACACACACACACACACACACACACACACACACACACACAAAGAAGAAGAAGAAGAAGAAGAAGAAAGCCTCTAATTGCATTCTGACGTTTACACAAGCAATGAAGATGAAGGTACTGGTAATGAACAGGAGCACAATTTTAAAGTGAAGTGCCACACAATTAATTGTGAAAGAAGATTTGTGTGAATTTGAAAAAGACTGGATAGAAGCATGAATTTAAAAGAAGTTGCAGTGTAATTAACAATATGCACTAAGAAGAAAAGAGGTAGATTTGAAAGAGAATGAAGAACATAGGGAAAGATAGATTGCTGCTTACTGTAAAGATGACACCCTAAGCTGCAGGCAGGTACAGGGTGTACATAAAGTCTGGGAACACTTTGAATTATTTATTGCACAAGAACTAAACATTGTACAGATATCACACAGTGTAGTTTGGTAATTTGTGGATAGTCAGCGCTAGTCACAAACATAGCAAATTCAGGTGTGGAGTGAGCTTTCTGTGTGTTGGAGCTCCAAAAGCAAATGTGCTACAGCTGTTCAACAGATGTTTAGAACCAAGCCACCAACAAGGAAGGCCATTTACCACTGGCACAACAAATTCGTTATGACAGGTTGCTTGTGCCCAGCAAAGAGAAGCGGATGTTCCAGTGTGAAGGAAGTGAATGTGGAGCGTGTATGAGAGACATTCATAAGGAGTCCAAAGAAATCGGTGCGTCGTGCAGCTCGTGAACTCAAACCGGCTCTAAGGACAGTGTGGAAAGTCGTGCGACAGAAACTGCCCATGAAACTAGTCAAGCTGGAGCTAGTGCGGAAGCTCAACGACGATGACAAAGACAAGCATTTTGAGTTTTGTTTGCAGTTGCAACAACTGAATGAGGATGGTGATGGCATTGTTGATTGCCTAATTTTTAGCGACAAAGCCGCTTTTCTCACTAATGGGAAGTGAGCAGGCATAATTGTCGAATCTGAGGTACAAAGCATCCACACGAATGCATTAAATTTGAGTGTGATTCTCTAAAGGTAAATGTTTTTTGTGCCTTGTCACATCGAAAATTATACGAGCCATTCTTCTCCCTGAGAAAACTGTCACTGGATATTTCTACTTGGACATTTTTCAGCAATGGCTGATGCCTCACATGCAATCAGGCTATCCGTTCATCTTTCAGCAGGATGGGGCTCCACTGCATTTTCATCGTGAAGCTCGTGGGTACCTGAACACGGCGCTGCCGCATCGATGGATCGGCTGTGCTACAGAAGGAGACAACTGTTTCATGAAATGGACTCCCCGATCACCAGATATCATTCCATGTGACTTTTCTGTGGGGACACATTAAAGATCTGGTGCATGTACCACCTCTACCACATGACGTAGCACAGCTCCGGGAGGAGAGAATATGGGAAGCAACTAACATGGTCGACGATGCCATGCTGAGACAGGTATGGCAAGAATTTGATTACCGTATTGACATCTGCTGGGTCACTCATGGTTCGCATATCGAATGTTTGTAAGAAAAATAAAAAAATAAAAATAAAATAAAAAATAAAAACTTTTGAGTCTCTTCAAAATGCAGTATGACATCTGTAAAATGTTTAGTTCTTGCGCAATAAATAATTGAAAGTGTACCTGGACTTTATGTACACTCTGTACAATAAAGAGACACTTAAGCCCACTTCACACGAGTGACTTTCAGCTCAAAACTGACAACTCAAAGTGTGTGTAGCTTTTGTGCCTACATGTAAATCAGCAATCAACCATGATGAAATGTGTGTATGATGTCAATGAGCTACAGATTGTAGAGTTCTAAATTACTAAATATGCTGCAAACTGCACATGCACAGTGGCACGGGATTATGAGGGCATTTGCTAACATCGGAAGTTATGACCTATTCTGGTTGAGTTAGTTCACTTCCATTATAGAAATGGATTTTGTGCATTCATGTATGCTGTATATTTACTATGTTGTTTACTTAATTTCTGTGACACACTGGAAAGGTTGCACAAGGTCTTGGCATTTTTCGTACTAGTTTTCTCCAACAAAAGAGATGGAATATATGAAAGCAAAAAGTATTTACATTTTATAGAGATGAAAAACCTACACTGTGCACAAACAAGAACATAAACAGATAAACATATTTTAATGGCATTTATTTCAACAGAGAGAAACTCAGTGTTATTGGACAAGAAAAATAATTTTCATAGTAAGCTTATTTGGCACTTAACACAAAAAGCATGTTACAAAGGACAAAGCAGAAAGGCACTATTTACTGTGTTCTACATTTTGTCTAATGTGTTTGCAAATATATATTTTCTCCAGCAAATACATGTTTATGTTCTGAAATGTTTGGATGACAATTTTCCGACACTTTCACTTCTCAGGAATGTGAACAATTTATCACAAGACCTTCGACAAGAACTTCCAATAACAATTCCTCTTTAGTCTTTAATAAACTCTATTGTCATTGCCTGTTCCTACATTCACATTGATTTTCCCGTAACATGAATAGCGCCTCATAGCCTCACTTTCACCACTCAGATGAAAAACTGCACAGTAGACATCTCTCACACCGGCAAATTTGGTGCTGACAGGCAGGAGCACCACAGTCGACGCACTTGTCTCGAGTAGTCAATTGAGACAAGCAAGAAAATCATGTAAAAAGGGCTTTACACATTAGTTTTTGGCCACAGCCTTCATCAGAAAAGGAAACACATACACATCCACTCGCAAAAGCAAGCACAGCTAATACACACATGACTATCATCTCCAGCAACTCAGACCAGACTTCTTTACCAGTCCAAGCTGCCTCAGATGGTGGTCATTTCGTGTGTTAGGTGTGCTTGCTTGTGTGATTGAATGTGAATGTGTTTCTTTTTATGACAAAGGTTGTGGTCAAAAGCTAATGTGCAAGTGCCTTAATTGTCGATATCTGCAACTTAGCGTGTCATCTTTACAGTAAATACGAGGGTTGTTTTTTAACTAAGGGCCGTTTTTATTTTTAAAAAAAGATACAAATACTCTTGTAAAAAAAAATTATTTTCTGATTCTACACACTTTTACCTATTTTTCTACATAGTTGCCTTGTTTATTTAAGCACTTGTCATACTGTACAACAAAGTTTTTAATTCCCTCTTCAAAGAATTTGGCAGCCTGCTCCGACAGCCAAGAGTTCACGGCCGCTTTCACTTCATCGTCGTCATTGAAGCGCTGCCCGCCAAGATGGTGTTTCAGGTACCGGAAAAGGTGAAACTCGCTAGGAGCAAGGTCGGGGCTGTATGGTGCATGGTCCAAAACTTCCCAGCCAAAAGAATCAATCAAATCCCGAGTCTTTTGAGAGGTGTGAGGCCTAGCGTTATCGTGCAGGAGCAAAACTCCTTTTGTCAGCATGCCGCTAGAGTTGCACAGTAGGCATCTGAGTTGACTGTCATTCCTCGTGGCATAAAGTCCACTAGCAAAACACCGCGCCGGTCCCAGAACACAGTAGCCATAATATTGCGCTTTGACAGCGTCTGTTTGGCTTTGACCTTGACGGGTGAGATTGTGTGTCGCCATTCCATCAATTGTCGTTTGCTTTCGGGAGTGATATGGGATACCCATGTTTCATCTCCAGTGACAATTTGACTCAACATGTCATTCCCTTCTTCCTCGTAACGAATCAGAAAGTCCAATGAAGTGGCAAATCTCTTCCCTTTGTGGTCCTCTGTGAGGAGTCTGGGTACCCACCGAGAACACAGTTTCTTAAAGTTTAGGTTTTCAGACACAATTTTGTACAAAACCGATCTTCAAACTTGTGGAAATTCCAAAGAAAGAGTGGAAATTGTGAATCTTCTGTCATCACGAATCTTTGTTTCGACTGCAGCCACCAAATCATCAGTGATCACAGAGGAGCCGGCCTGAGCGTTCTTCGTCATGGACGTTTTGACGGCCATTTATAAACTCTCTAACCCATTGACACACTTTACCTTCACTCACTGCATTCAAGCCATAAACTTCTGTTAACTGACGATGAATTTCTGCAGCTGATAGGCTTCTCGCGGTCAAAAAACGTATCACTGACCGTATCTCACACGCGGCGGGCGATTCAATAATCGTAAACATTATAAAGTAGCACAGTGATGCGTACACGTCAGCTACAGAGCTGCAACTTGCATCAGTGTGAACGGGAAGGATGCTGGCAAGTGGCGCGGTAGCTTGTTGCGGCGTGCGCGAACTACGGGACTATACGCACGAACGGCCCTTACTTAAAAAACAACCCTCGTAGTAATCTATCTTTTTCCTTACATTGTTGATAATCCAGTATGGAATTTCCATTGTTTAAAGAGAATAATTAGAAAGGAAAACATGAAGAGATGTAGAACAGGGGCAGCATGAAAATATGTTAGAAGACTTTTGAAAGCAGCAACACAAACCAATGTTCGCGAACAAAGCGAAAAGCTCAATATTGTAGAATTGAGAAACGTGATCATATAATCAGACCAGCACAGAACATTTTTAGTAAGCAGGGGAGAAAGAAGGAGGGACTGACTTCTGGTGAGGAAAGATATTAATACCTGAGCCAATCAAAGAATGGAGTGAAGGAAGCATGACGAAAGAAAGTCAAACTGTGATAGAAGCATTAATTCAGAGTCACAACAAGTTGAAACGCTATTTCATGGGTGAGAAAGACAGGAGGGGAAAATATGATTTTCACTGTATCAGTGAATGATGATAATTTACATACTGGGAACAAGTGGAAGAAATACAAGGAACATGGAAAGAGATACTACAATTGCTACACTTGCTCAAACAATGGATGCTGGTGTAAATAATGAGTCACAAAACTCACACATGAAACTTTTGAACTTAAATCACAAATTAACATTACCACATTCCTTTAGAACTACTGATAACCTTGAGAGAGCCAGCCCTGACTGGTGAGCAAGATATATGAGACAGACAAAATACCCCCAGACTATATATATATATATATATATATATATATATAAAAAAATAACCATCAGTTTAATAGTCACAGTTGCAAAATACCAACACAAATTCTTTACAGATGAATGGAAAAACTGGTGTAGAAGCCGACCATGGGGAAGATCAGTTTGGATTCCGCAGTAATGTTCGAACATGTGACGCAATACTGATCATACGCCTTATCTTAGAAGATAGATTAAGGAAAGGCAAACCTATGTTTCTAGCATTTGTAGGCTTAGAGAAAGCTTTTGACAATGTTGATTGGAATATTCTCTTTCAGATCCTGAAGATGGCAAGGCTGAAATACAGGGAGCGAAAGGCTATTTACAATTTTTACAGAAACCAGATGACAGTTGTAAGAGTCGGGGGGCATGAAAGGAAAGCAGTGGTTGGGAAGGGAGTGAGACAGGGTTGTAGCCTATCCCCGATGTTATTCAATCTGTATATTGAGAAAGCAGTGAAATAAACAAAAGAAAAATTTGGAATAGGAATTAAAGCCCATGGAGAAGAAATAAAAACCTTTGAGGTTTGCTGATGACAATGTAATTCTGTCAGAGACAGCAAAGGACCTGGAAGAGCAGTTGAATGAAATGGACAGTGCGTGGAAAGGAGGTTTTAAGATTGTTTGTTTTGTTTTGCTTTAGGGCACAAAAAACGCACCCAAGTCAAAACTATAGAACACGAACACAGAGAGGAGTTAAATGACTATATGTCAGTCTCAATGGACAGAATAGGAGACAGCTAAAAACAGGCACGTGGAAAAAGGGCTAAAAAGAAACGTGCTATTGTTAAGCATCTGTCCAATTTTAAAGTCAATTCAATCCAGAGTACACATGAATTCTGACAATATGCAGTTTAAATGTGATAAATGTTCCTAAAAAGCCACATTACGCATTGTAGATTCCATATTTGGCAGCACGGCGAAATTTTCTTCCTGCACAACACCCTCATTGCCCACATTTGTCGTAATTCAACTTCTCTCTCAAGCTGGTGTCACTGCTCCCCTTCCAACTATTCTGTAGTGCTGTACTTGAGCAATAGTAAAACATGGACGGCAATATCTTTTAGGGTGCAGATCATATGTAACAACAACAACTAGTATGTAAATAACAGAAGCAATCAACCACGATTCAGTACAATTCTCAATCTTTTGCTCGTCCTGCAATCTAGTGACATATGTCTCTACTATCTCCAAAATGGGTTTTTTCTGCCATAATTTATTCCTGCAAAAAATTGCTGCCTGTTAAAAAAAAAGAGCAGTGAATTCTGGATTAATTTTCTTTCTCGTTTCATCTGAATGTCACCATCCTGTTGTAAGGTTGGTAATGTTTTTCCCGTTATCCTGACACATGAACAGCGACCAGATTTCTCATTTGTGACCCACATGGAAAATCATTACAGTTTCTCAGAACCAAATAAAATATTGACTGTGGTTCAGAATCAAGCAATGGACTTTGAGGGACAATGTTTTCACCTCTGAATGTTACCTACACTTAAAAAGCAGCATAAATTCATGCATACAGTACCGGTAGATCTATAAGAACTTTTATAGCAAACCTGTTTAAACACAACAAAATTTTTTAAGTTGATAGAATTTAATGCTATTTCCTCCCATGATTCACTAAACTGTCGATTTTAAAGCAGAGCATTAGACTATTTTACTGGCTAATTCATAATTTCTTGACTAGCCTTTGCACTAGCACCCCAAGTCACACATCATGTGATCATTCGAGCAAGATTGGTACTGTATCAAGCGCTTTGGCATACTGGGGAATCTCGAGCCTATTAGAATACAGATATTGTTTGCTACGAAATCTCAATGACCAAAGCTTTATTTGTAAATGTAGGTTGAACCCCATAGTCATATATTAAACAGTGTGAAAATGTTGACCTCAGCAGCAATAGTTTAATCTGAGAATATAAGATGACCCCGTATTTTTTGAAAGATGGATTTGGGGAAAAAAAACCTTGTCTTATAAACAGATAAATACAGTATACTGGTGTGAACAACTCCCCTCATGACCACCTCACCTCCCAAGGATGATGTTTAATGGAAAAGAAATTTAAACAACAATAACAGATCAAAGTTCAAAATTTTTATGTTCTTATCTTTAAGTAACATAAACTGAATTACTTGTTGTCATGGTCTTCAGACAGAATACCTGTCCGATGCAGCTCTCCATGCTACACTATTCTGTACAAACCTCTTCAACTACAAATAACTACTGCAGCTGACACCCTTCTGAATCTCCTTACTGTACTCATCTCTTTGTCTCCCTCTAGGATTTTATACCCCCACACTTCACTCCAGTACTAAAGTGGTGATCCCTTGATGTCTCAGAATGTGTCCTATCAAACAATCCCTTCTTTTGGTCACGTTGTGCCACAAATTTCTTGTCTCCTCATTAGTTACGTGATCTACCCATATAATCGTCAGCATTCTTCTGTAGCACCACATCTCAAAAGCTTTTATTCTCTTCTTGTCTAAACTGTTTATTGTCCATGTCTCACATCCACACAGAGCTACACTTCATTCAAATATTTTCATGAAAGACTTCCTAATACTTATATCTATATTCAACGTTAACAATTTTCTCTTTTTCAGAAACACTTTTCTTGCCAGTGCCAGTCTGCATTTTATATCGTCTCTTCTTCAGCCATCATCAGTTATTTTGCTACTCAAATAACAAAACTCATCTACTACTTTCAGTTTCTCTTTTTCTAATCTAACTCTCTCATCTGATTTAATTTCACTACATGCCATTATCCTTGTTTTGTTTCTGCTTGTATTTATCTTATATCCTCTTTTCAAGACATGGTCCACTCCATTCAACACTGCTCTTCCATGTCTTTCACCATCTCTGACAGAACTACAATGTCATTCACAAACCTAAAAGCTTTCATTCTTCTTCCTGAACTTTAATTCTTACTCTATACTTTTCTTTGGTTTCCTTTACTGCTTGCTCAATGCACAGATTGAATAATGTCAGGGATAGGCAACAACCCTGTGGCATTGCCTTCTCAACCAGTGCTTGCCTTTAATAATAAGTTTATTGCAGCCAAATAGCCATACAAGTTCAAGGTACAATGATTATAATACACGAAATTAGAAATTTTACATACTGTGATTTGCAGTCACTTACTGACTGTGTCCTTTTGGTACAGAGTTCTATATGGTAACATTTGCATATTTGATGACACAGCTTACACTCACACATTGTGTCTGGTTCATGATATGGCATGTTGCTGCAAATATGGTGATGGAAACCATGGACTGCCATTTTGGTGATCACATGTCTCATTTCGAAGTTTTCTTTTGTCCATGTTTGGTCAATCATGGCGCTTGTGTTGTGAAATTCTGGGGTATATCTTCCTTTTTTCCTGCAATGTTTTAATTACACTTTCCAAAGTGCTGGTATTGGTTAGCATCAGGTTTGTCCATAGATTTTCAATGAGAAAGGGTTCCCTCGCCAGCAGGTGTACAAGTCTGGATCCTGTTGTTTTGAGCATCCCTATTGCTTTCTTTATATAGGTCCCTTCACTCTTTCATGTGTCATTAGGTTTTTCAGTGTAAATTCTATGCCGAACAGTGCTTGCCTTCATTTCCCTTGACTCTTGTAACTGCCATCTGGTTTCGTGTAAGTTGTAAATAGCATTTTGCTCCATATGTTTTACTCCTGCTACCATCAGAGATCCAAAGAGTGTACTTCAGTCAACATTGTTAAAAGGTTTCTGTAAGTCTACAAATGCTATAAATGTAGGTATGCCTTTTCTTAACCTACCTACTAGATAAGTCATCGGGTCAGTATTGCCTCACATGGTTCTACACTTCTCCAGAATCCAAACTGATCTTCGCCAAAGTTGGCCTCTACCAGTTTTTCCATTCTTCTGTAAGGAATTTGTGTTAGTATTTTACAATGATGACTTATTAAACTGATAGTTTGGCAATATTCACTCCTGTCAACATCTGCTTTCTTTGCAATTCAAACTATTACATTCTTCTTGAAGTCTGAGTGCATTTTACCTGTATCATACATCTTGCATGCCAGATGGAAAAGTTCTGTCATGGCTGGCTCTCCCATGGCTATCAGTAGTTCTGATGGAATACTGTCTACTTCTGTGGCCTTGCTTCGACTTAGGTCTATCAAATTCTTCTCACTGTATCAAATCGATCATCTCATCCTTCTCTTCATCCTCTTCCAGTTCTATAATATTGCTTTCAAGTTCATCTCCCTTGTACAGACTCCAAATTACTTATGCTCTTATAGCTGAACTACAAGAGTTGAACTACAGTAGTTGTACATTTACAATATCAAAAATGTGATGCTGAGTTTTGGCATGTCATTATAGTTTATTTAATATTGATTTTAATTTGTTTTGTTTAATAATTTAGTTTGATCCTTAACTCAGAAACAGAATAACAACTTGGCAGCAGAATTGGGAAAAGTTGTCCAAATCCTAGCAGTGTTACAAGAAGTTAGAAGTTAGCTTTGGGGAAAAAATTCTTTTACTTATGAATGCCTGTACACAGTGACAATAATTTCATAGCTAGTAGCTTTTTGGACCATTCTACCAAGACAAAGGTCATATAACAGTAAGCAAAATTACCTGCATGAACAAACACACAGCTTAATGTGTAAATCCATTGTGTCAGATGGTTATGATAAAAATGCTTTCAACATTAGTTCTATTACAGCTTCAGTTTTGAAACACGATGTATGGTGCTAATACATGAAGTGTGTTTATGCCTTCATGAGGTATAGATATCATATATGAAGAGAAAAGGCTATAGTTTCATAGCCAAGAATATTCCAACAAGCAAGCATGGAAAACATATTTCATACACATGGCTTACCATGTGGTCTTCCTCAAAAACAATAAGTTGCACAGATCCACCAGCAAACTGTGGATCCTTGACAGTGTACCTCCCTTCCGCACTATCGTAGGCCAACTGTAGGCCTTGCTTCCGGAATGCTCTGAGAAGAAAGACTTCATCCTTCCTAGCTAGCTCCTCATTGCGGAGGCACATCTCTACATCAGACTCCCATGGCAGCGAGCGGGACAGTCTTATTTGGCCCCACAGTGCTCCGTAGCAAAGGAAGTGTGTCAGTCCCAAGGAAGAAAGAACTCTGTGTGTTCTGTAAAACAAATTACAATTTTTATTTTGTATTTTAAGTCCATAACTGTACAGTAAATAAGGACCAAGTTATGCATAATGCAATGTTTTTAAAAAAAGTTGATTCAACAACTAAACCTTTGTCTAGCAATAACATTAGTTACAATACAGCAGTTGTTTTGTGACAAGCAAAACTATGTCCCCCTAGATCGAGTGCGCCACCATCCCTACATCTGGGAAATAGAGAAATGGAAGTAGAAAGAGTATCCTTCAGTGTTGCTATACACTGAAGAGCCAAATGAACTGGTACACCTCCCTAATATTTTGTAGGGCCCCCAAAATCACACAGAAGTGCCGCAACACAATGTGGCATGGACTCGACTAATGTCTGACATCGTTCTGGAGAGAACTGACACCATGAATCCCAGGGCTGTCCATTAATCCATTATGGAGAGTTAGAACGGAAAAGATCTTTTTTTCACATTTCTGGATTTTTCTCTCCTTATAAAATTTGCAATTTTCCAAGTAAAATAATTATATATCACTTATAAACTCTCATGGAAAGTATTTTATTTTATTTTTTTTAAATATAATCTACACCAGTTGAAAATGTTAAAATTTTTACATGCATTACTTCAAGATCTAATAAAATCGGTAATTTTTTATATAGAAGGCTGTGGATTGCTGTGTTACACAAGTTAAATTACGTATTTGTATTGGTAGCACTGTCAAAAACAGTATCGTATCATTTCATAGTATGAACAGGCATTGTATGTCGAAGTGCTAATGTTTTTCTGAGGAAAAGTGACGAATAGATTGGTAAATCTCTCAAAAAGAAAAGTAAGACAGCAAAACGAAGTGTTTTTAAGAAATGTGAGTTTCACGGAAATAAGTTTTTGAATAAAGGGAAACACTGTGTTCAACATGTGGTGTGAGAAGTTACAGACAATGACATACAGGCAACCTCATCAGTATCTAGAGAAACACCCATTAGTGTTTCGAAGATTAAAATAAAATGTGATACACAGCTTTCTCTAGACGAAAGTGATGTAAATGGTAGGTTAGGTTATATTCTAATACATTTACATATACTAACAATGGTGTTAGGTGAATGAGTGTGTTATAAAATATGTGGAGGGCCAGTTTGTTTACATGTAGACAGCAAGGTGTCAAATGGACTAGCCAGGAAACTCATCATTAATTGTGCCAGTTGTAAATATACTCATTAATTTTGGAATTCTGATAAGTGTACAGATAATCATTTATTATAGTACGTTAGGTGGTTTTATGGACTGAGAGCCATTGGCAAAGGACACACTGCAGTACAAACAATGTATGCCGTGTATGAATATGCCACGCCCACCTTGTAAAATCGACAAGTATGCAGGATTTATTGGAGCTGCTGTGGAATCTGTTGCGTGTGAGTCAGAGAAGGGTGCATCAAACAAAGCTGTTGAAATAAATGATGATATGACTGACATACCAGTAGCTTTTGATGGCACTTGACCGAAGCGTAGCTACAGCTCTAAGAATTCTGTTGCTATGGTGACCAGTGTGGATACTGGAAAGGTAGTAGATTCCCAGATTTTAACCAAACATTGTTATAAGTGTAAGTCAGGGAATGAAGAAGGGCATATCTGTGACAGAAATTAAGAAGGGACAAGTGGTGGTATGGAGGCCTCTGCCGCTGTTGAAATTTTTAGTCGATCAGTCAACGAAAGGGGAGTGTATTACACTAAGTTCTTAGGTGATGGAGACTCAAAAGCATGTGACAGTATAGTAGCCACTCAGCCTTATGGTGAGAAGATTATCACAAAACTGGAATGTGTTGGCTGTGTCCAGAAGAGGATGGGCACCAGATTTGAGAAACAAGAAACTGTCTGATGGTAAAACCAGGCTGACAGACAAAATGATTGATGAACTACAGCAGTATTATGGGATGGCCATTAGAAACAATACAGAAGATATATTGAAAATGAAGCAGACAGATGGGCTTCCTTCTTCCACAGACCGTCAACTGATGAAAAACCAGTACACCACCTTTGCCCTCCTGGACCTGATTCATGGTGCAGTTACCGCAACACCCAGTACTCAGGCAGTTCATACAGCCATAAACATTCCATCCCAGCAGCAGTCATGGATATCATAAAACCTATTTACAGACAACTGGCAAATAATCCTGAATTACTGAAGAAGTGACTGTGTGGTCAGACTCAAAATCCCAATGAGTCGTTCAATAATCTTATATGGACTCGCTTACCAAAAAATGTTTTTGTTGGAATGAAGACACTAAAATGGGGAGTCAGTGATGCTGTTATTGCTTTTAATGATGGCAACCGGTAGGGTGAAAGTGCTACAGCATATGGGACGTAATCCTAGAGTAAACTGCATCAGAGAACTTGAATGAAGGGACAAGGTTCGCATTGATAAAGCAGAGTATGCAACACAGTTGGTCACTAAGGAGTCCAGAAAGAAGAAAAAACTTGGAAAAAGATCAAGAGAATGATATACAGTATGGTGCAGGGTGCTTCTGCGTGACAAAAAAATTAAAGATTAAGCATATATTAAGTGAGTTATTGTCTTTTGAAGCTTTAGAAGCTGTTCCTGAAAATTTACATTTTCTGTTGCATTTTTCCTTCAATCTCGGAAACCACTTTGAGCAGATTATTCAAATTTTCAGGGAGTAATAGCATACATATCCTGTGTCTACTGAACTAAAAGAAGAACATAATGTTATGTATAATAAAAATTATTTAGAATAACGTACAAAAAAGTACACAAAATTTTAAATGTGTAATTAAAAACTTGTATTTCTGAAAGCAGAGGCTGAAATGCAATTAGTGTAGTTCAGTAGATTCAGAACACACAGTTTAATGCCCTGTAAAAGTTTCATGTCAATGGCTATAGTGGTTCCTGAAATACAGGGAAGCCAAATCACTAAATTTAACATTTTCGGGATAGGGCGTTCCACCTCCCTTTAAGAGTACAAGGCGTGGAGATCTCTTCTCAACAAAAGGCTGCAAGGCATACCAGATATGCTCAATAGTGTTTTTGTCTGGGAAGTTTGGTAGCCAGCAGAAGAGTTTAAAGTCAGAAGAGTTGGTTGGTTTGTGGGATTGAAGGGACCAGACTGCTAGGGCCATCAGTCCCTTGTTCCAAACCTTCAAACACCCACAAAGAATAAAAACAAACAATGGAGACGACAAGAGACGACACAGGACAAGAAAGACTCAAACAGAGACCAGACAAAAGGAATTAAAATCACACAGAGTGTGACTGTGGTTGGCCGACCATAGAGACAAAAAAGGAAAAGCCAACCACCAAGAAACACACTAAAAAACTCAGTCTAAAATCGTAGGCCAAAGGCCAGACTCGACACAAAATAAAGACAAACACTTAGATCAAGTGATAAAAGCCCCCTGCACGAATAAAACGCAAAACTAAGCTTGTCATGGCAGTGTCATCTGTTAAAAGTGCAGGGAGCGTATCAGGCAGTGCAAACATCTGCCTGAGTGTAGTTAAAAGGGGACAGGCCAACAATAGGTGGACCACCATCAAAGCCGACCCGCACCGACATAGAGGCGGGTCCTCATGGCGCAGTAAATAGCTGTGTGTCAAGCGGGTGTGGCCAATGCGGAGCCGACAAAGGACAACTGAGTCCCTTCGAGGGGCTTGCATGGAGGACCGCCATACATTTGTCGTCTCCTTGATAGGACGGAGTTTGTTTGGTGTGGTCAGGTTGTGCCATTCAGTGTTCCAAAGTTCGAAAACTTTGCGGCATAAGATAGCTCGCAAATCAGTCTCCGGGAGGCCAATGTCCAGAGATGATTTACTGGTGGCCTGTTTGGCCAGGCGGTCAACATGTTCGTTGCCCAGTATCCCAACATGGCCTAGGGTCCACACAAAGACCACAAAGTGACCACGATGGGCAAGAGTATGAAGGGACTCCTGGACAGCCATCACCAGACAAGAGTGAGGGAAACACTGCTCGATAGCTCGTAAACCGCTCAGGGAGTCGCTACAGATAATGAAGGACTCACCTGAGCAGGAGCGGATACACTCTAGCGCACGAAATATGACGACCAGCTCAGCAGTGCAAACGCTGCAGCCAGCCGGCAATGAGTATTGTTCATAATGGTCCCCTTGAGTGAGAGCTTAACCGACACAACCAGCAACCATCGAACCGTCAGTATAAACAACGCCAGAGCCCTGATATGTGGCAAGGATGGAAACAAAGCGGTAGCGGAAGGCCTCAGGAGGGACCGAGTCCTTCGGGCCCTGTGCCAATTCAAGCCGAAGGCATGGGCAGGGCCCGGAAAGGAGGTGGAAGAGGGAAAACCCCAAGCCCGGAGAGAAGCTCTCTGACGCGGACCGCAATCATACAACCCTACCGGGGCCAACATTCTGGGAGATGGACGACCGTCTGAGGGAACAGGAGACGATAACTAGGATGCCCGGGCAAGTTATAAACATGTGTAGCATAAGTGGCCAGTAAACATTGGCGCCGTAACCGCAGTGGAGGGACGCTTGCCTCCACAAGTAAGCTGTTGACAGGGCTGGCAAGGAAAGTTCCAATGGCAAGTCGGATCCTGCTGTGAAGGATGAAGGACAGGGTCCAGCACCTGCAACGCAGAAGGGGTTGGTGAACCATAAGCCAGGCTCCAATAAACCAGACAGGACTGAATTAATGCCTGGTACAGCCGTAACAGGGTAGATCGGTCAGCTCCCCAGCTGGTGTGGCTCAAGCGTCGCAGAGCATTAAGATGCCGCCAACACATCTGTTTAAGCTGCCGAATATGAGGGAGCCCAACCGATGTGTCTCCACCAAAGCAAGAGGTTCGCCGTTAACATAAAGCCGTGGCTCAGAGTGAACTGTGCGTCGGCAGCAGAAATGCATAACACAGGTCTTGGCAGCCGAAAACTGGAAGCCATGCACTGCAGCCCAAGACTGCGCCTTGCGGATAGCGCCCTGCAGCTGACGTTCAGCAGCTACAATGCCAATGGAGCTATAGCAGAGGCAGAAGTCATCAGCATACAAGGACTCCGAGACAGACGTTCCCACCGCCGCAGCGAGCCCATTAATTGCAATTAAAAACACCCAGACACTTAAGACAGATCCTTGTGGTACCCCGTTCTCCTGAACTCAGGGGGAACTATGGGAGGCCACAACTTGCATGGGGAAGGTACGATGCGACAGAAAATTTCGTATGAAAATCTGCAGCGGACCCCAACCATGAAGCTTAGAGAGGATGTGATGATGTGATGTCGCCATGTCAAAAAAGACAGCGACGAGGTGCTGACGGCGGGCAAAGGCCGTACGGATGGCAGACTCCAGGCTCACCAGATTATCGGCGGTACAGCAGCTCTTACGGAACCCAACCTGAGACGGAGTCAGAAGGCCCCAAGACTTTAGCACCCAACTCAACTGCCAGCTCACCATGCGTTCGAGCAACTTGCAAAGAACGTTGGTGAGGCTAATGGGGCAGTAGCTGTCCACCTCCAGAGGGTTCTTTCCAGGTTTCAAAATGGGGATGACGATGATTTCCCGCCATTGCGACGGGAACTCACCCTCAACCCAGATACGGTTGTAAAGGTCGAGGAGGCGTCGCTCGCAGTCCACTGAGAGGTGTTTGAGCATCTGACAGTGGATGCGATCTGGCCCGGGAGATGTATCAGGGCAAGTGGCTAGGGCACTTTGGAATTCCCATTCACTGAATGGAACATTGTTGGATTCAGGATGGCACATGTGAAATGAAAGGCTCCGACGTTCCAACTGCTCTTTAATGGAGCGGAAGGCCAGTGGGTAATTTGCAGAAGCGGAACTCCGAGCAAAATGCTCTGCTAAGATGTTGGAAGTTGTGTCCAGGTCAGTACAAACTGCTCCATTCAGTGAAAGCTCAGGGACACTGACGGGGGTCCAATAGCCATAGAGTCGCTGAATCTTGGCCCATACCTGTGATGGAGAGGTACAGAGGCCAATGGTGGAGACATACCTTTCTCAGCACTCCTGCTTGTGTTGGCGAATGAGGCAGCGGGCCCGCGCACAGAGCCGTTTAAAGGCGATGAGGTGTTCTAATGAGGGATGCCGCTTGTGACGCTGGAGCGCCCGCCTGCGATCTCTAATCGCCTCAGCGATCTCAGGTGACCACCAAGGCACAGTGCTCCGCCGAGAGGACCCAGAAGAACAGGGAATAGCAGATTCTGTGGCAGTAATGCTGCCGGTGGTGGCGGAGTGAACCACTGCATCAATGGCGTCATTGGAAAGAGGCTCAATAGCGACAACATAGGAGAACAAGTCCCAGTCAGACTTATTCATAGCCCATCTGCAGGTGCGCCCAGAAGGGTGGCGCTGTGGCAGTGACAGAAATATTGGAAAGTGGTCACTACTGCACAAGTCATTGTGCACCCTCCATTGGACAGATGGTACGAGGCTAGGGCTGCAAATCGAAAGGTCAGTTGCTGAGTATGTGCCATGTGCCACACTGAAATGTGTGAAGGCACCATCATTTCAAAGGGAAAGGTTGAGCTGTGCCAATACATGCTCAACAGTGGCACCTCGGCCTGTTGCCACTGATCCACCCCACAGAGGGTCATGGGTGTTGAAGTCGCCGAGTAACAGAAAAGGGGGTGGCAATTGGGCTATCAGCGCAGCCAGGACATGCTGCGGGACATCACCATCCGGTGGAAGGTACAGACTGCAGACAGTAACAGCCTGTGGCATCCACACCCGAACAGCGACAGCCTCTAAAGGTGTTTGTAGAGGGACAGACTCACTA
This sequence comes from Schistocerca serialis cubense, assembly GCF_023864345.2. Taxonomy (NCBI): domain Eukaryota; kingdom Metazoa; phylum Arthropoda; class Insecta; order Orthoptera; family Acrididae; genus Schistocerca; species Schistocerca serialis. The sequence continues at coordinate 464,864,275 of NC_064646.1, read as the reverse complement.
TGAAGGAAGTGAAGGATGTAGATGCAGGTGCCACCAGATACCCCTTCATAAGCTGCCCGGTTCCTATAATAACCCCGATAGCCACGGAGGGCGGGGGTTCACATTGCCAGAAACCAAGTATCTTGAAGAGCAATGCAGAGGAAAGGGTGAAGGCTGAGAAGTTGTCGGAGCTCAGCAAGATGGTGGAAGAAACCGCTGCAGTTCTACTGGAGGATATTGTCCTTAGCTGAGAAAAGCGTGAAGGGACTGGGGAGGCAGATTACGCCACTGGGTCACCTGCTGCCATTGATTGAGTGCCTGTGCAAGTGCTATCCATGGTGTCTGAGGGACCGGCGAGATCGAGGTCCTCAGTGGACGCCAGGATCTCCACCTCACCCTCAGACGCAGAACTCAAATGGTGCAGTGGGGTGGGTGCCACCGCAGGTTCCTTGGCCTTAAAGGTCACCCTCTTGGGCTTCTCTCGCTGCACCTTGGGTTTCACCAGCTGGGAGGGCTTCGTCGATTCAGTCTCCGGGACAGAGGAGAATTGCGAAGCCCTACAACCAGCTGCTTGTGGGCACTTATGCCACTGTCGGGCGTCATCCTTCCCGCTTGTGGAAACCTGGGAAGGGAGGGACCCAAAGGACCCCTTGCGAGCGAGAGTAGCCGAAGAAGTTGGACGCTTCTCCAGCTTAGAAGCGGGGACAGACGTCCCCAATGGGTTGGGGGGGGGGGGGGGTTGCTTCTGAGGTAGGTGGCACAGGAGCAACTGGGTGGGTAGTGCCCCCCACAGGCAAGGGGCCATGTGGAGTTATACGGCTCGGCGATCCGACTGGAATTTGCTGAACTGATGGGGCTAGCATGGTTGTTGTAGCAGCGGCATATGAAGATGTCATTCTCACAGGATGTAGTCAGTCATATTTCCTCTTAGCCTCAGTATAGGTCAGTCGGTCCAGGGTCTTATATTCCATGATTTTTTGCTCTTTCTTTAAGATCCTGCAGTCTGGCGAGCAAGGCGAATGATGCTCTCCACAGTTGACACAGATGGGAGGTGGGGCACACGAAGTATTGGGATTTGATAGGCGTCCATAATCTCGACATGTGAGGCTGGAAGTACAGCGGGAAGACATATGGCCAAACTTCCAGCACTTGAAGCACTGCATCAGGGGAGGGATATAGGGCTTGACATCACACTGGTAGACCATCACCTTGACCTTCTCCGGTAATGTATCACCCTCGAAGCCAAAATGAAGGCACCGGTAGCAACCTGATTATCCTTCAGACCCCGATGAATGTGCCGGACAAAATGAACACCTCGACACTCTAAGTTGGTGCGCAGCTCGTCATCAGACTGCAAAAGTAAGTCCCTACGGAAAATAATACCCTGGACCATATGTAACTCTTATGTCGTGTGATGGTAATGTTAACATCCCCCAACTTGTCACAAGCACGTAACCTTTGTGACTGGGCAGAGGATGCCATATTTATCAAAACTGACCCAGAGCGCATTTTGGACAAGCCCTCCACCTCCCCAAACTTGTCCTCTAAATGCTCTACGAAGAACTGAGGCTTTGGGGACATGAAAGACTCCCCATCAGCTCTCGTACAAACTAGGAACCAGGGCGAATAACCGTCACTGCCATCCTGAGACTTATGCTCCTCCCACGGTGTGGCCAGGGAGGGGAATGTTTTCGGATCATATTTCTGAGCGTTAAATTGAGCCCAAGAACACTTAGAGACTGCTGGCAGCTGGCCACCAGCGAGAGATGATGTACCACGCTTCATTGCGGGTCATCCGCCCTGATGCCACCCACTCTGACCAAGGGCCCTCCCCACGGCACCACCCAGCCTCAGCAAGGGCCACCTGGCAGGATGGCCATTGCCGGGAGTCCCGATGCCCCAGGGAGATAGGCATCTACTCCTTGGCATACATGGGGAGTTAATGGCGCAGGCCTCACCAGAGCGATCCCTGTGTTGCAAGGGGGCTACAACCAACAGAGTACATGGCGGTCCCACCACAACGGACTGGCTACCGTGCTGGACATTAGGTGACAAGTAGTCCATGTTCGTCATCAGTGCAGAAAGCAGCACTGCACACTGCATGGCAGAAAATGCACGCAGGAAGGTACCCATGCCCAAGAGATGGAGAGCGGGCAGTACTGCAATGCAACTATCAATAAGCTGGCGAAAGGTCTTTGGAAGAATTTTGAGATATGGAGGTCAAACTCAACAGGGGACCATCACATAAAGGCCGAAACATTTGAGACTCCTTTTAGTTGCCTCTTACGACAGGCAGGAATACCTCGGGCCTATTCTTACCCCCGAACCTGCAGGGGGCTCAGAAGAGTATTCCTGGAGCCACTCTGTAGCAATTCTGGGTGTGTGGGGTGTCACATGGTCCTGCAGGAATTGCCCCAGTTCGTCAGAATGCACAATGGACATGAATGGATGCAGGTGATCAGACGGATCTTACATACGTGTCACCTGTCAGAGTCTTATCTAGACGAAACAGAGGTCCCATATCACTCCAACTGCACGCCACCCCACACCATTACAGAGCCTCAGCTTGAACATTCCCCTGCTGACATGCAGGGTCCATGGATTCATGAAGTTGTCTCCATACTCTTACAGTCCATCTGCTTGATACAATTTGAAAAGAGACTCATTTCCAGTCATGTTTCCAGTCATCAACAGTCCAGTGTCAGTGCTGATGGGCCCAGGCGAGGCATAATGCTTTGTGTTGTGCAGTCAGCTCCAAAAGCCCATATAGATGGCGTTTCGTTGAATAGTTCACATGCTGACTGTTATGGCTCAGCATCTGCAGCAATTTGCTGAAGGGCTGTACATCTGTCATGTTGAACAAACCTCTTCAGTCGTCTTAGGTCCCATTTCTGCAGGATCTTTTTCTGGCCGCAGTGATGTCGGAGATTTGATGTTTTATCAGAATCCTGATGTTCATGATAGACTCATGAAATGGTTGTACGGGTAAATCCCCACTTCTCGCTCTGTGAGAAGCATGCAGAGAAGACTGCCACAAGGTCGTGGTCTCGATAATTGTCTTCAGTTTGTTTGGGGGAATCAAGGCAGACCATTCTGATTTCCATACTTCCAGCAGTGTATGGCAAGGTCTGGTTCTGGGACCCCAATTTCCAGAATTGGAATCTTGGTGGCCAGCTTAACCAATGGGTCAGCTTGTTCATTTCCAAAAATCCAACATGACCGGGGTCCAAACGAAAATGACTGGTTGTCTAGCTAGAAGGAGATCAGAGACAAGATCCCGGATAGCCATATCCATTGGGTTAGGACAGTAGCACTGTTGTATAGCCTGAAGGTTGCTAAGGGTGCCATAACAGATTAGGATACTCTTGCCAGTGCAAGAATGAACATGGCTAACGACTAGTGTAATGGCCACAATTCAACAGTGAAGATACTGCAGACATCTGGTAAAGGGTTGAGTTCACTGCACCGTACACATGTACATGCCAAACCTATTTGTCTGTCGGCTGTTAAGCCATTGGTTAATACCACTTCTGAACCCGGATACATGTCAAGGATAACCAAGAACAGGTGGTGAAAAATAGTGGAGTCAATGGAATCTTTTGGACCAAAGGAGTCTTTGAGACAAATCCAAGGTCAGGGCACAAGCCATGTGGCAGATGTGATTTCTTCATGACCAGAGACGACAGTCGAGGTGGTTTCAGATTCGAGCAGAAACACTGGAGGTGCGCAGCAGTTGTAAACCCAGTTCTGGGTCGCTGTTATGGGAGGCGGAGCTCCCTTCCACGGAAAAGGACACAGTAGTTAGGATATTCAGGGAAGGCACAAATGCATATAGTGTAATGCAGCAGCTATTGTTGGTGCCTGTTAGGTAATGGAGGGACTCCAGCCTCAACTAGTAAGCTGTTCACAGGGTTAGTTTGAAAGGTTCCTATCCCAAGTCTGCTACTGCAATGATGAATAAGGTCCAGTATCCACAATGCTGAGGGTGATGCTGAACAATATGCAAGAATCTTATAATAAAGACGGGAAAGAATCAGGGCTTTGTGGAGCTACAAAAGGGTAGAGTGATCTGTTCCCCAGCTAGTGTTACTGAGGAAGCGAAGTATATTGAGGAGTTGCCAGCACTTTCGTTTAACTTGGCAAAGGTGGTGAAGCCATGTCAGCTAGGAATCTAAGACTTGTCCCAAAAAGCAAAACGTCAAATTACAAGAAGTAATTGATGGTTTAGGTAAAGCTCTAGGTGTGGGTGGGCAGTACGGCTGTGACAGAAGTGCATAACACGAATCTTGGCAGCCGAAAACCCAAAGCCATGGGTGAGAGCTCATGAATGCGCCTTTTGTACGGTGCCCTGTACGAGATGCTCAGTGCCCTGTAGGCGATGCTCAGCAACAACCATACGAATGAGCAACAACAAAATCAAAAACCATCAGCATATTCGGAGGGCGATACCAAAGACCTTACAACTGCCACTATACAGCTGATGGCTACCAAAAAAAAGAGGGTGACGCTCTGTACAGAGCCCTGAGGAACCTCATTCTCTTGGACACGGGGGGGTACTGAACGAAGCACCCATCTGAATCTGGAGCACACAGTGCAACAGGATGTTCTTGACAAAAAATAGGGTGTGGACCCCAGAGACCCCACCATGTAATGTAGTAAGGATGTGGTGATGCCCTGTCATGTCATAAGCCTTCTGTACATCGGAAAAGACAACAAATACGTGCTGATGATGAGTAAAAGGCCGTCTGGATGGTGGACTCCAGGTGACCCAAATCATCAGCAACAGAGCGGCCTTTGCGAAAACCATCCTGATATGCAATCAAAAGGCCCCAAGACTCGAGGAGCCAATACAGCCCCTTGTTCACCATGCATTCAAGCGACTTACAGAGAACAACGGTAAGGCTGGTTGGATGATCACTGTCTATCTACAGTGGGTTCTTACCTAGTTTCAGTGCCAGAACTACTGCACTTTCATTCCACTGAGACGGGGACTGACCCTCGTCCCAGACCCAGCTAAAGGAGGCAAGGGTGTGACACTGACAATCCACTGAGAGATGTTTTAACATCTGGATGTGGATGCGGGCTGGCCCTTGGGCCATATCCGGGAAAGTGCTAGGGCACTGAGGAGTTCCCATTCACTGAATGGAGTATTATATGACATATTGCAGGTAGTAAAAGATAAATGCATTGGTTCCGCCCACTATTCAATGAGCCAAAAGATGGGTTGGTAGTTGTCAGATGCAAATGTGCAGTAATAATGCTCACACCGTCTGGATCAGTATAAATAGCAACATCTAAGGAAATACTTGATGTACCTGACGGAGTCGAAGCTGTAGAGCAATCTAATTTTTGCCCATACCTGTGATGGAGAGGTATGTGGTCCAACAGTGGAAACATACTTTTTTCAGGACGCTTGCTTTCATAGTTTTATGAGGTAGTGGATGCGGGGATAGACCCATTTAAAGGAATGGGGTGCTCCTGCGAAGGGTGCTGCTTATGGCGTTGGAGAGCCCTCCTACAATATCTAATGGCCGCAGGGCCCAAGGGGTCCACCAGCATCATCTGATAGGGGGATCCCAAGGAAGAGGGTCTGGCTTACTTTGCTGCTAAAAGAATGGCTGCCATTGTATGCTGAACAGACACATCAATACTACCTTGCAATGGGGAACTAAGGATGACAACAAGAGGTGAACCCATCCCAGTCAGCACCATTACAGAGAACCCATCTGGGGACGCATCCAGGAGAGCAATGCTAAGGGAGGGATAGGAAGATCGGGAACTGATCACTGGACTGCACAAGGAGAGATCAATGGCCTATTAAGTTTTGTGTTCTACACTGAAGTTTAGGGAGACACCAGAGTTCAAGAGGCAACTGATCACTGTACCACCCCACAAAGGGTTATGGATGTTGAAGTCACCCAAGAGTGGAAAATTGAAGGGAGGTGAGAAAGCAATGGAGGCAGTACATTCTGGGACATGACATCATCAGGAGATAAATGTTATAGATGGTAAAATCTGGAGGGAAATAAACATTACAGATGGTAAAATCATTATGTGTCCTTACCTGGTCTATCACAGCCTTCAAAGATGTATCACGAGGCACAAGATCACTGTATACGGAGTCCAGCACATACAAACTCCACCTGATACCCTCTCATAATCTATGTTTCTTAACATAACCTCAGTAGCCATGAAGGGCAAGAGTTCAAATTGCTGGAAACAACATTAACTGGACTGCAATACAGAATGCAGGGTAAGTGCTTAAAAGCTACTGTAGCTCAGCCAGGTGGTGGGAAAACCTGTTACAATTCCACTGGAGGATCGGACTGTGTGAATACTGTGGGCCCTGAAGCGACTACACGGGAACAGGAGGGCAAGTTATGACCCTGGGTCATGTGCTGCCATGTCCCTGAAATGGTTTCAGAGACAGAGGAAGAATGATAAATCTGCTGCCAGCAGCCTGTTGTCACTTCAGCCACCGGGTGCTGTCTGGCTGGGGACCAGCAGGAACCATGTAAAGACGAGTCCCAAGGGACTTTTCCTTGCTAGAGAAGCCAGAGGAGGATGAGGGGCCTCCAGCTTGGGGTGGGGACCAGTGACCCCAGCATGTGAGGACCAATGCTCCCGAAGTAGGTGTAGTGGAAGCACCAGAAGGGACCTCAACAGTCGAGGGGGGGACGGGGTGGGGCAGGTATCAGCAAATGGCTCGGAGGACCCATTTTAAGAGGTGCAACAGAGGAAGGCACAGTAGAGAGAGAAGGCGATGATGTTGCAGCTGTAGTGTAAAATTCTGTCATTTGTATGGGATTAATATGCTCATACTTCTTTCTAGCCTCTTGATATGTGAGCCTGTCCAGGGTCTTATACAATTGGATTTTCCTGTCGTGCTTAAAAACGGAGCCATCTGTTGAGCAGAGAGAGTGGAGCTTGCAGCAATTTACACAGATGGGCGCAGGGGCACAAGGAAAGTTCACATGCAGCATGGCCACAATCCATGCAGACACGATTAGAGGTGTAATGGGGAGACATATGTCCACACTTCCTAAACCTAAAGCATCTCATAGAAGAAGAAACTTTGTGTTTCATGTCACACCAATAGACCAACATCTTGACCTACTCAAGCAAAGTACCACCCTCGAAAGCCAAAGTGAAGGCCCCGGGAGCAACTTGGTTTTCCCTTGTTCTGGTGGTGGTGATGGTGGTAAAGTTCCTATAGGACCGCACTACTGAGGTCATTGGCCCCTAGGCTTATACACTACTTAATCTAACTTAAACTAACTTATGCTAAGGACAACACAGGCACCCATGCCCGACTCCAACCTCTAACAGCGGGAGCTGCATGAACCGTGGCCAGGCGCTCCCTTGTTCTCCTATCGACTTGCCAGATGAAGTGTACACCACATCGCTCTAAGTAGGCCAGCAGCTCCTCATCAGATTACAAAAGAAGATCGCAGGTGATGTCCTGGATCACACTGAGACTCTTGCGGGGAATGGCAGTCACAGTAATGTTACCCAACCTTTCAAGAGGGAGCAGCGTCTGTGACTGGGCAGGAGATGTCATTTTTATCAGGAGGGAACCTCTAGCTTCATCTTAGAGATGGCTGCAATTTCCCCATAATTGTCTTCAACAGGCCCCACAAAAAATAAAGGCTCTCTGGCCAAAAAGGTGTTCCACTGGTCCAGTTACATACCAGGAAATGGGGAGAGGATTTTACTCCTTGTCATCTAGTTCTGCATTACTCCTATGGCATGGCCAGGGAAGGGAACGTGTTGGGATCATACTTTGTTGCATCATATGAGCCCTTTCCATTTGAAGACTGCTGCGTCGATGTAACCAGCAGCAGGAGAAAGTTTAAGTCACTTCATGTGCGCACTATCTGCAATGGTGCCATCCACTCTGAAAGGGGGCTCTCCCCATGGGCACCACCCAGCCACAGCAAGGGCTACCTGGCCAGTAATCAGTTTCCGTGAGTCCCATGCCCCAGCCATGATGGGCAAATAATCCATGGCATAGACGGACAGTGTGCAGCGCAGGCAACGATACTACACTTCTTGCATGGTCAGGGGGCTGCCATTGTGCAGGTATTTGATGATCCTCAGAACGGGATGGCTACCATGTTGGGTTTTGGATGTACTATGACAACAAGATGGAAGGGTGCCAGGGTAGAAAGGCACAGAGGTGGAGCATACATCACAGTGGGCAACCTTCCCTGCATGACAAGCACTTCAGTAAAATTTGGAAAAGATGGCAGGCCAAACCCTATAATGACGACCATATAATCACTAAGGTGAAGATAGCAAAGTCCAGCAGGTCTGTACCAAAAGGACCATCTGAGGGGAAATCAGAAGAGATATAAGATAGTCAAAGTGTAGGGATTTGCAGCACAGAAAGAGGAAGTAGTACTGCAAAGTCTGAGATCCTGTGTTAGCTACCCCATACTCACCAAAGAGTGGTTGTGGTGGTAAGCGGGGTTTCGGAGGGGGGTAAGGGGTAAGAGGAAGGGAGTTCTGTAATAGAAAGAAATGATAAAGGCTAAAAAACACAATGAAAACTGGCATGATCAACAACACTAAAGTAGAGTAAGAGAAATTATCAGATCGTCTTATATTAACCACGGATTACTCACAGCCAATGCCCCGATGAGGATGATGATGATGATGATGATGATGATGATGATGATGACGATGATGAAGAGTTGGGTTGAGGGGGCACTCGACATCACGGTCATCAAGCGCCCTGATGAAACAACAACAGGAAATCTCATGGGTGGGGATGAAGGCTGTCCCCACATGCAGAGTAGTTTATAACATACTAAAGTCTGCCGCCCTACCCCACTAGTTTAGGGATGAGACCTGACAGTTCACAAAATTTCACCACTCTGTTAACACTGGTATTGGTATCTGCGAAGACAGTGGGCAGATCTCCAGCGAGACCAAGGGCTGCCCTATTAGCAGTATAAGGACACACGTAGCCACAATATGCTGAACTGAAAGTGGCACACCGCAAACTTCACAGAAAGGTGGATTCTCCCCCCGGAGGAGGAAGCTATGTGTGAAAAGGCTATGCCCAATGCACAGTCTGGTAAGCAAAACCTCCTTCCAGCGGCGAGGCTGACACGAAGTCCATCAAGCTTTTGTGGTCAGTTTGAGTGACCGCAGTTTGATGTCCGACACCTGCAGCTATTCAGTCTCCCACTGACGCATCTGTCAGAAAATGAGATAACGGCATGCAACGGGATGGGACATTGATGGACAGCACCATCCCAACATGCTTCCTTGGCAGCTTTATCACCCATGTCGTTACCCTGTATCCCAACATGGTCAGGTACCCGGCAAAAGATCACCTTCTTGCCACGGCGTTGGAGCCGCTGTAAGCAGTCATGGATGAGGTGAATCAGCGGGTCTACCGGATACATTTGGCAAAGCGCTTGCAGTGCACTAAGAGAGTCGGAACAGACATGAAAACTCGTACGGTGATGTCTGTGAACCTTCTCCAGTGCCATTAGAATGCCATATAACTCCGCATCATAATTTGTAACGCACTTTAAAAACCCCATCAGGGAAAACCACTGAACAACCAAGAGCATTCCCCTGAAACAATGGAATAAGAGAGCCCTATACGAAAGGGCCAATAATATTTCATGTGCAGAAGTATATGTAGCCTGTGTTGATTTGCAGAGAAACTTGGAATTTAGGACGGTGGAAAGATTAGAAAACTTAATGTTTTGGGAGAACAACATTTTGCACGACTCCTGCAAGAAAAAGTTAAGGTCCCAAGAAGCTTTAAAGAAATTTGACAATATTCAGAATATTTTTTTCATGTGCAGAATAGTTATGGACTTTTAACTTTATCACTAACATAAATAACCACTGCTTACTGTAACTTTATTTCTATGCCACTGGTGCTTGAGCAAACTTCCAAAATTATATGGGTTTGCGAAATGGAGCAAGAACTGAAAGTTAAATTCATCAAATTTTTGTGAACTCGCACTTGTTCACAACTCTGATTAAATTCACTCGCACTGTGTATACTTTTCACTCAATAAGAATTCAGAGCAGTTTTTCAGGTCAATGCTACGATAGATACAGATGCTGTTGTATGTCCATTCGGGGCAACATCAGATGTCAAGTGTGATTTATAAACATACCTTTCAATAAACAAATATTTAAATTAAAATTGCCACGTGTTGTCAACCTTCATCTCAGTCAGAAATTGGCAGACCTATAGAGGTCAGATAGCTAAAAAAGAGAACTTGCAGATTGAACACCAGGGATTTAACTCAGCTGTGTGGTTACCTGTAGGCAAACTGTGAACCAAACTGACCATACATTGTCCCACCATCCACAGGGCAAGCCAAATGACAAACATGTTGAACAGAACTTATTTCCCGAGTGATGAAGTACACACAATAACCCCCCTCCCGGTAGCACCGTAACACGTGCTTTACATATACAGCTTGCTCACAGCTTCACACACACAGAACTTGTGCGAACATGTAAGCCCCTGCAGTGTGTAGAAGTTTTGGTTGGTTGGTTGGTTGATTGGAGGAGGGGGCGGGGATGGCCCACAGGGTCACCAATCCTCTGATCCAAGAGCACTGCATCCAGAAGAAGAGATGTTCACTGAAAAAATTTTCTGGTCTAGTTGTGAGATTCAAACAGCAAGACAGAGAAGGCTAAAAAATGTCATGTATATCTTTTGTACCATCAATAATAAAAGCAAGATGAACGAAATATGGAAGTCAGCTGATAGGCATCCTCAGGGCTCTGCATGCAACAGGAAATGTCCTGTCCACAGATGTCCCACCCTTCATCCATTACAGTCAAGAGCACACACTATTCAGCAAGGTGCAACACCGAGAACAGAAAATTGGGCATGGCAGAAAATAGGCAAACTGAAGCTAAAAGTCATTAAAACTGAGTAATAGAGGGATAAGAGAGAAGCCTGGTCAAGGAGGTAGGGTTAAGGATCCCCCAGACCTAGCATACAGTGGGAGACAGCCCATCCCCAACCACCCTGCCCCTGCTCCGGAAATAGATTAAATCCTAAAAACTGAGGGGTGGGGGAGGGGTGAAGGGCAGGGGGGGGAGGGGGGAGGAATTATAAAGAAAACAGAAGCAGGTCAAGGGCACACACAACCACAATGCACAATGTGGATGCTGCTCATTACACAAAATATATCTCTGGGTTAATCTGGTGTCACCAATGCAGAGATAACATAGGACTGTGAATTCCCCCTGGGAGAAGGAGAAGGAAGAGCACCACCTTGATTGCGCAGAGATTATTAGATGGGCAGTAGCCCACCAGATGTCTTTCCACTTTTCGAGTGAGCACAGATCTCGTGTGCACCCACAAAGCCACACCTGGTGTTGGTACGGCAAATGGGAAGTGAGTAAGTGCTCCTCTAGCCGAACAGTCAGCCAGTTCATTCCCCAAAACACCCACAAGACTTGGGATCCAGTGAAAGACAACTGAGTAGGCAGCACAATGAAGGTCAGCAAGACAGTACCGGAACTTCAAGCGCTGATAGAAAGCACCGAAGCTGAAATCGTTATAGGTACAGAAAGCTGGCTTAAGCCAGAGATAAATTCTGCCGAAATTTTTACAAAGGTACAGACGGTGTTTAGAAAGGATAGATTGCATGCAACCGGTGGTGGAGTGTTCATCGCTGTTAGTAGTAGTTTATCCTGTAGTGAAGTAGAAGTGGATAGTTCCTGTGAATTATTATGGGTGGAGGTTACACTAAACAACCGAACTAGGGTAATAATTGGCTCCTTTTACCGACCTCCCGACTCAGCAGCATTAGTGGCAGAACAACTGAGAGAAAATTTGGAATACATTTCACATAAATTTTCTCAGCATGTTATAGTTTTAGGTGGAGATTTCAATTTACCAGATATAGACTGGGACACTCAGATGTTTAGGACGGGTGGTAGGGACAGAGCATCGAGTGACATTATACTGAGTGCACTATCCGAAAATTACCTCGAGCAATTAAACAGAGAACCGACTCGTGGAGATAACATATTGGACCTACTGATAACAAACAGACCCGAACTTTTCGAATCTGTATGTACAGAACAGGGAATCAGTGATCATAAGGCCGTTGCAGCATCCCTGAATATGGAAGTTAATAGGAATATAAAAAAAGGGAGGAAGGTTTATCTGTTTAGCAAGAGTAATAGAAGGCAGATTTCAGACTACCTAACAGATCAAAACGAAAATTTCTGTTCCGACACTGACAATGTTGAGTGTTTATGGAAAAAGTTCAAGGCAATCGTAAAATGCGTTTTAGACAGGTACGTGCCGAGTAAAACAGTGAGGGACGGGAAAAACCCACCGTGGTACAACAACAAAGTTAGGAAACTACTGCGAAAGCAAAGAGAGCTCCACTCCAAGTTTAAACGCAGCCAAAACCTCTCAGACAAACAGAAGCTAAACGATGTCAAAGTTAGCGTAAGGAGGGCTATGCGTGAAGCGTTCATTGAATTCGAAAGTAAAATTCTATGTACCGACTTGACAGAAAATCCTAGGAAGTTCTGGTCTTACGTTAAATCAGTAAGAGGCTCGAAACAGCATATCCAGACACTACGGGATGATGATGGCATTGAAACAGAGGATGACACGCGTAAAGCTGAAATACTAAACACCTTTTTCCAAAGCTGTTTCACAGAGGAAGACCGCACTGCAGTTCCTTCTCTAAATCCTCGCACAAACGAAAAAATGGCTGACATCGAAATAAGTGTCCAAGGAATAGAAAAGCAACTGGAATCACTCAATAGAGGAAAGTCCACTGGACCTGACGGGATACCAATTCGATTCTACACAGAGTACGCGAAAGAACTTGCCCCCCTTCTAACAGCCGTGTACCGCAAGTCTCTAGAGGAACGGAGGGTTCCAAATGATTGGAAAAGAGCACAGATAGTCCCAGTCTTCAAGAAGGGTCGTCGAGCAGATGCGCAAAACTATAGACCTATATCTCTGACGTCGATCTCTTGTAGAATTTTAGAACATGTTTTTTGCTCGCGTATCATGTCATTTCTGGAAACCCAGAATCTACTATGTAGGAATCAACATGGATTCCGGAAACAGCGATCGTGTGAGACCCAACTCGCCTTATTTGTTCATGAGACCCAGAAAATATTAGATACAGGCTCCCAGGTAGATGCTATTTTTCTTGACTTCCGGAAGGCGTTCGATACAGTTCCGCACTGTCGCCTGATAAACAAAGTAAGAGCCTACGGAATATCAGACCAGCTGTGTGGTTGGATTGAAGAGTTTTTAGCAAACAGAACACAGCATGTTGTTATCAATGGAGAGACGTCTACAGACGTTAAAGTAACCTCTGGCTTGCCACAGGGGAGTGTTATGGGACCATTGCTTTTCACAATATATATAAATGACTTAGTAGATAGTGTCGGAAGTTCCATGCGGCTTTTCGCGGATGATGCTGTAGTATACAGAGAAGTTGCTGCATTAGAAAATTGTAGCGAAATACAGGAAGATCTGCAGCGGATAGGCACTTGGTGCAGTGAGTGGCAACTGACCCTTAACATAGACAAATGTAATGTATTGCGAATACATAGAAAGAAGGATCCTTTATTGTATGATTATATGATAGCGGAACAAACACTGGTAGCAGTTACTTCTGTAAAATATCTGGGAGTATGCGTACGGAACGATTTGAAGTGGAATGATCATATAAAATTAATTGTTGGTAAGGCGGGTACCAGGTTGAGATTCATTGGGAGAGTGCTTAGAAAATGTAGTCCATCAACAAAGGAGGTGGCTTACAAAACACTCGTTCGACCTATACTTGAGTATTGCTCATCAGTGTGGGATCCGTACCAGGTAGGGTTGACGGAGGAGATAGAGAAGATCCAAAGAAGAGCGGCGCGTTTCGTCACTGGGTTATTTGGTAACCGTGATAGCGTTACGGAGATGTTTAATAAACTCAAGTGGCAGACTCTGCAAGAGAGGCGCTCTGCATCGCGGTGTAGCTTGCTCGCCAGGTTTCGAGAGGGTGCGTTTCTGGATGAGGTATCGAATATATTGCTTCCCCCTACTTATACTTCCCGAGGAGATCACGAATGTAAAATTAGAGAGATTAGAGCGCGCACGGAGGCTTTCAGACAGTCGTTCTTCCCGCGAACCATACGCGACTGGAACAGGAAAGGGAGGTAATGACAGTGGCACGTAAAGTGCCCTCCGCCACACACCGTTGGGTGGCTTGCGGAGTACCAATGTAGATGTAGATGTAGAAGGAGGTCATGAATATTGGAGACCAAAGGGTGACAGAAATAGCATCAGTCAAGCACCTGGAGAGTGCTCGCTAAGTCACTACATATTAAAAAACCGGGACAGATAAGCCCCTTTAATAAAATAGAGGGCTCTGCTAATGGCTGTTAGCTCTGCTGTACACACTATACGTTCCTGGCAGTGAATGGCATTCCATATCGACAGAAGATGTAAAAGCATAGCCCGTATAATTCACAGTTTTAGAGCCATCATTGTAAAAGATGACAGCATCCTGGAATTCTTGAAGAACTACGCGACAGACACTGAAAGGTCATGGGGACCAACAGAGACTAGGACCTATACTGGTCCTAATTCATGGCCTGGTCACCATCCAAGGGGGAGTGCATGAGAAAACAAGGCGAGCACAGTCCAGGGAGGAGAGATGGAGATTTTAGCAGAGGGAGGCAAGGTGCTTTCCAACCAGTAATCCCACCTGACAGTGGGAATCAGGATGACATGCCTTGTGTGTAAAGAGAATGGGATACATGAGATGATCAGGGAACTGTCAAATGTCAATTGCATAAGAAACTAGGAGCTGGTACCATCGTGTCTGATGAGGAATGATCCCCACTTCAGCAATGAGACTGTCTGCAGGATCGGTCCAAAAGACACAACAGACATGTCACAATGGTGGACTGGGTCTAACAGTCTCAGAGCTGAAGGAGCTGCCAAGCCATAAACCAGGCAACATTAGTCCACTTGGGACGAAACCAGGGCACAGTAAATACGGACAAGAGTAGTACGATCTGCACATCAAGACGTGTAGGCAAGAAAGCATGAGAGCATTAAGCTTCCACATGCAGCTGCTTCTTCAGGTGACAAATATGGGGTAGCCAAGACCAAATTTTTATCAAAAAGGAGGCCCAAGAAATGGGATTGTGCAATAATGTCCATTTTGCAGCATACCTAAGAAGAGTTCTGGGTTAGGATGGACCACTGTACAATGGCAGGAGTGCATGACCGGCATTGAGCAGAGGTTATCGAGTGGGTGCTATACAAAAACCAAAAATCATTGACTTGCAACACAGGGATGACCAGCAGCCTGACAAGAGGTCACTAGCCCATTGATGGTCAGCCAGTGGGATAGAAACTAATGAATGAAAGTTGGTAGGGGACTGCAAAAGCTCCAGTCATTAAATGGTAAGTAAAATGTGGTGATGCCTAATGGTATCATAGGACTTTGCTGGTCAAAACAGACTGTGAAAAGGTGCTGGCATTTAGAAAAAGCCTGTCAGACTGCCATCCCACACCTAAGCAGATGGTCAGTTGATCGTCCCTCTCAGAAACCACACTGATAGGGGGACAAAAGGACCATTTGAGAAACCAGAATAATTGTGGGCAACCATCTTTTCAAGCAGCTTACGAAGTATGTTGGTCAGGCTAATCAGTTAGCAACTGTCGAGAGACATTGTGTTCTCACTGGGCTTAAGGATTGGTATATCTACACTATCTCACCAATGTGAGGGGAAGGCATCTTGGAGCCAAAGACAGCTGAGGCCCTAAGTTGTTGCCTTTCAGGAACATTCAGATGCTAGATCATGTGACTGTGAACTGAATGAGGAGACATAATGCTCCCAGCATTTCTTCTTACTGTGTTTGAGTAGATAGCAAACCTAAGCACAAAGTCACTTAAAGTGATTAGCTTGGTTTGCGAAGGATGTCTGAATCGCTGCAGGGCTCATCATAGCTATTGCAATGTCTCAATGACTTTACAGTACTGGCCGAGGAATGGCCAGGGGCCAGGATGAGGGGGATACCCATAGAAAGTGAAATAGCAGTTCCAGTGGTGTGAATGACTGTACCTGAGACACCTTGCACAACCTCATCAACACAATCTGACAGAGAGGAATCAAATGTAGCAGCAGAGGTATACAAAGGCCAACACCAAATGGCTCTGTGAAGTGCTGAAAATGGTAGTCAGTCAGTGGCAAGGAAATGTCACATCACTGAAAAGTGGTCACTGGCAAAAATGTCATCACGCAACAACCAGTATAGCGAAGTCATAATATTAGGGGAAGAGACTGTTAGATCGACAGCTGAAAAGGTGCCATGGATGGCACAGGAGTGAGTAGGAGAACCATCATTAAGGAGGCACAGATCAGGTCTGTGAAAGGCCGGTCAATTAAAAGGCCATTACCAAGGGAAATGTTACCCCCAAACAGGGGACGGTAGTTATTGAAAAAAAAAAGGGGGGGGGGGCTGTGGCCAATTCAACGTAAGTGGCCTGCCTGGTGATACATAAATGTTGCACATGACGATTGCTGAGGTCATTCACACATGCGCCACTGTTGCCTCAAATGAGGTACGAAGAGGAACCCATTCACTGATGACATCTATATGAACTAAAGTGTAGACCTCTCCAGAAGCTCTCTCGAGACCAGAATGGTTACGACAGAATGCCCGACAACGATGGAGAATGGTCATCAGTGAAGTGCATTTCTTGGAGAGCAATGCAAATCACAGAAGAAGAGGAAATAAGGTGGTGTTGTATCGGCAGGTGTCAACAGTATCCATTAAAATTACACTGAATGATCACATGACTAACCAGGTTAGGCAAGAAGGGGCCAGGAGCACCAGTCACACGGCAGGATCACTGCCTGTCACCAGTGAAGATGAAACCACATCCAAAAACACCAGCTCAGAATCCGACAGCGTGGGGGAATCTGGCACCTCTGGGGACAATGGAGGAGCCTTGTGCCAATTCTCCTCCTCCTCCTCCTCCTCCTCTGCAACCTTTGATGGGCAAGGTTCTTTCAAGGGAATATCTCCATTGGGTGCTGCAGGGAGAGCTGAAGAGCAGCCAGATCTGGGACTCTCAGGCCGTGGCTCCTTCAGCTATTGTTTGGTGTCAGGCCTCTGGTCCAGGTGTTGTCAGGGAGATGGATCCCAAAAAACAGCCCTGTCACCAAGAGATGTCAAAGAAGAACGCTTCTCCAGTTGGGTGCAGGACACGGTTCCCGAAGAAGGAACCGTGAGAACCACAAGAGAGGTGGGTGATGGGAGATCTGTTTTGGAGAAGGTTGTATGGGTGCTTTTTGTCTCCTTAAAAAAGAGAGAGAGAGAGCGAGCGAGAGAGAGAGAGAGAGAGAGAGAGAGAGATAACAGAAAGAAACTGAGAAAACTGGCAGACTTGAAGGTTTATGTACTGGGCACTTTCCACAGAAAGGTAGATTTTCATAAGGACTACCTTCAAGGAGTGATCACTCATCGCGCCAAATTTTGGGTCCGTCATGCAGCAGGATGACATATGCCCAAAGCGTAAACATCTTAAGCATATTATAGGTGCATGCCACATATCAGTCCAGAGTTCCTTGCCTGTTTGGAGCATAAGATCTCTGTGAACGGTGATTCCTTGGACAATTTTCAAAGTTTTGTGTGGGATAATGGTCAGGGGTATGTCACTCAGACGTCAGGGGTATGTCACTCAGACAATCAGATGTCTGAAGAGCTGAAGATTGGCAGCAGACGAAGTTTTAATTTATAACAAACCATTTTGCATTTTTCCAAGAGACTCAGTTTCCCCACATTTGCCTTCAACTTTTTTGACAAAAAATGATGCTTGCATTGGAGTAAAAGTACCCCCAGCAGTCTGAGTATATACCAAGTATTAGGTGAAGCATTTCACTCCCAAATGTCTGGCTTATCCTTCTTCCACAGCATAGCCAGGGAAGGAAACATTGTGGGGTTGTATCTCTCTGCATTGCAATAACATTTCCCATCTAAAAAGACTGCTGGAGACTTGCGGCCACCAGTGGAAGAAAGTTTAATTCAGAAGTTTGATGAGAACTGGGTCCACAGCCTGCGTGATATTTTTAAGTGACATCATTCCACAGCTTTCTAATGTATATGGTATGTGGAACAGCAGATAAATTTGCAACTCCACAAGCAATTGCTCTTACACAGTATGTCAAAGCTTTATATTATTGTGTGGGTTACAAAAATGTAAGTAGCTTTAAAATTTTCACTTTACCATTTGTCAGTTTCATAGTTACGAATATTATACTTGACGACTGACTGTTTTCACAAAGCTTAAAAATGACCATGTGTCAAAATTTCAATCACAATAAATAAAGTTTTAACAGTCTAAAGCAAAATGATTTTTAAAAAAAGTTTAATTAGTTCACGTGTGAATCTTCTGCCATGTTACCAACCACTCTTATCATGGGTTCACCTCCTGAGGACCACAGCAAGGGTTACTTGGCCAGTAAACCATTGCCCAGAGCCTCTTTGTCCCAGCCAGGAAGGGTACATACTCCTTGGCTTGTGTGAGGAGCTTCCAGCTAAGGCGGCAACAGTATGATCCCTGCGTGGTCAGGGGGTTACCACCATGGCCCCCTGCCCTACAACTGAATGGCTACCATGCTGAGTTTTGGGCACAGTAGTTTTGCAGGAGAGGAAGGAAGCAAACAGAGAAAGGAACAAAAGGTGGAATATACACCGCACTGGGCAACATTCCTTGCACAACACACACTCCTGTAAAATTTAGAAAAGAGAGAGAAGATCAAAGCCAACAATGGGGGCCATACAGATAAGAATGAAAAGTTGTAGAATGCCAAAAGGAAAGAAAAATGAATGTCCAAATTCACAAACCAAATCCAGGCATAACTGCCAACCAATAGACAATCCAGCAAATAGGCAAAGAGGAAATAAGAATAGTAGAAAGATAGAATTGTAGCGCAAAAATGGAAGTAGTGCTGCAATGGCCATGGCCATGGCTTTGTGGTGGTCAAGCATGCACTCACAAGAGATGTGAGCACCTGGGGGCCCTCATTTTTGCTTCATAGATGTGTTTAAGAGGAATCTGGAGAAACTATTATCACTCATAGTAAATGAACATATGGAAATTCATTGTTTACATGAAAGGTGCATGGTAGCAGGCTGTGCTTTGAATTAAGGCACCAGAAGGCCAAGAGTAATCTCCCCCATCCCCCTCATTTTACACATACAAGAGAGAGAGAGAGAGAGAGAGAGAGAGAGAGAGAGAGAGAGAGAGAGGTGGGGGGAGGTGGAGGGAGGGAGGTTGCTTCAGTCAACAGACCTTCAAACTTTATCTGCTTGAACTATGCAAAAAAGGCTGCCATTCTCAAGTGGGTCTAATTAGACATTCCCAGAAATACAACAATTAAATTAGCGTAATACTCCACTTTGTTATGATGATGTACACATGCCTACAATTACAATTCCAAAAATCTACATCTACATGATGAAATTAAGAACTTACAGGTATTTCATGAGTGTAATGAATCTCAAAGCAGGACAAGTCACATGAAACTATGTTATACTGACAAATATTTTGTTTGCACAAAGTCAGTCAGCCTCTCTCTCTCTCTCTCTCTCTCTCTCTCTCTCTCTCTAGGTCTTTCCATCTAATCCTGTCTGATAAGTCTCCCCTGACCTGTGGGTCTGTCTGACTTTTCCAAGCTCTCCCCATTTCCTAAACTTCACCAGTCCTTTTCCATTACCCCTTTTCCTTCCCCTTCAACCCTTCTGCCAGAAGAAGGAGCAACTAGCTCCAAAACAGTTTGCAAACTTCCATACCTTTTTTAAATGCATTCTCTTGCTGCCACTTAGTGAGTAGTTTTTCCCTCTATCCAAAAAAATTACATATAATATGAAGTAAGCCTCAAAATATCAAATGGGTAAGCTGTTACACAACTTTATTCTTAAAAAGCTGGAAAAATAATACATTGGCTTTAAAAAGTTTTTTCTGTAGTTTCCTACCGAATGATGGAAGATACAGAAAAAATATCATATGATTTTTTGTAGCATATTTGTAGAATAGTTGCTGTCAAAAATTATGTGGATGAACTTATTAGCTGTGAAGCTTTGAAAAGTTAAAGATTTCTTTAAGTGATAAGAAACAAATGGGCAACATCTCACAGTGGTGAAAAAAATCACAACAGCAATAGGCATATGTCTGTCCTAAGCTTCTTCTTCTTCTTCTTCTTCTTCTTCTTCATGTGTTTTTGTTCATGCAGGTCTTTCACAAAGCCTCTTCCAATCTTCTCTCTCTCCCACTTTAGTCCTCTTCGATTCACATCATCCTCACACAGTCTTTACATCTTGTTCATGGTCTCCCAAGTATTGGCAGTTAAACAAATAAACCTTATTCACATGACAAAATGCCTGTCAGGTGCAGACCATCTAGTGCAGAACAAAAAATGAAATATTAACACAAAGATCAATGAGAGGTCTAGCAAGCCAGTGCTAGCACACCATCACTGTTTTCAAAAAACAAATGAACTTGGGATTCAACCCCCATGTATTAGTTAAATTTGCACAAAATGCCAGCTCAACCAGTTCCAAAATTTATATACAGACACCATCTTGTCCTCATGATTTATCTCATACTGTCACAGTTCTTTAAATGATAGTCTAACTGGGGAGAACAACAGCTTGAAATAATACAACCCAATCAAAATTATTTTGAAACACAGACATTTGTCTGTTCTACCACCCAGCTAGATCATTCATATGTAAATCCCTGCATTCATGTATAATCAATGTTTGAAGGTTAGCAAACCTAAAGATTACAGAGGCACATGTAACTGGAAAAAAAGTGTCAAATTTTATTTTGAACTCAACCCAGATATCTTGTTGATTTTGAATGCTTGCATCATTTGAAAATGTGATATCTGTGGATTTTGACATTGGACTACTGCAGTGCCGATGCACAGTAAATAAAGTAGCATGTGCACTTGGCTTTGTTAAGTGGGTGTTCTGTTGCTCAATTGTGAAACTCCACCTTCGCATTTTGATGACAAATACGGGAATAAGTTCGAAACCACATCAGCTCATAATAAAACAGGTTAATTCCTTCCCTCATATTTTAGTAAACAACTTGATACATCATTTTCATAATTATATGATACATTGTTATTTCTCATTCTAGTTATTGGGTTTGTATTTTGTTCCTCTATTTTCATCTCATTTAAGTATATACAGTGTACGTACACACACACACACACACACACACACACACACACACACACACACACACACACACACACCAATATGAAATGCTTTTGTGAGCTGTGGCTACCCTAAATGATGGCAATCTGAGAATGGTTTGCAGGCTTTTGTCATTTCTTTATATTTGGAAGTTTTCTTTATTATAGTACATTTATAACTAATGTTACTGACTTTGAAACATTTAAAATAAAATCACAAAGACATGTAAAGTAAATGAAATTCGTTTATTTCTTTTAAAATAGTTTCTTTGACACAAGTGAAATAACTTTAGTGTAACCTCTTTCACGTAAAGCTTTTTTTGGCAAGAAGGGTTGTAAGTTATGCATCATGTTGTTTGAAAGTGTTTAGCAACTACTGTAATAATATTTGATAATTATGAATAAAAGTGTGGAAGACTGAAACCAGTGGCCTGAACATTTTGTTTAGTAATGGGGTAAGAAATTTTGTGAGCAAGAATTTCCAAGATAATTGTGTTAACAATGACACAACGACTACTAATGGACAAGCAATACAAGATACATAGCAGAAATGCTCACTTGTTATAAAGCTGGCATATATATAAACATAATATAACTGTTCCTCATACTTTTTCTCAAGGTTTGAGAAAGTGGACTGCAAATGAAATCACAGCAAATATTTGGGAGTTTTGATGAGAGTTTTGAAAAATATTTTTTTTTAATCTTAATTCAACATAAAGAGGGGAGTTAGGATCTGTAACAATATCTCTGTCAAGCTGCATTATTAATATATACACCTGGATGCCCTGTAATTCTATTTCGCAACATGGAGGATGATCTTTTAAAAATACATAAAAATCTCTGCGGGTAGGTGTACTGTATATATTAACACACATTTTTTCTAGCAAATGTTCAAAACTATTTGTCAAACAGCACCCTTCATTCACAACTGTTGTGAATCTGCTGGTCATATCTCCTGGTTACGCAGTTTTAAATATCTATATCTAATACAAAATCATTTCTCCTGGCCAACCCCCCCCCCCCCCCCCCCCCATGGACAAATTTTTAGTTAAAAACTGGTAGCCTATAAGAAACTAGTTTTACATTGTAGTTGCATGAGTAGAACTAAAAAGTATGTTCATCAATGTTAACACTAATCATATGTGCATATACTGTAAATTGACTTGTTCCACATCATTTTGATAAAAGAACCATTCAAATGATCTATGGACTACATAACTCATTAACTAACTATTGTTTCTACAGTAACCATTGCTTCTGCAGTCTTTATATTAGTCAACCTTCAAACACCAACTGTAAACAAAGGCATAATTTGCAGATAAATTGCCTTGCTGTCTGGTAGAACATGCACATCTTCATATTTTGGTACCATTTTCATTTGGTTTTAACTGTTAAAAATACGATTCTTTCTTTGTAATATGGAGAAGATCAGAGCAATAACATTATTTTGGAATGAAAGACTGGTGTATCTTACCTGTCAGCTAAATTATGAAGATCATCTTGGAAATTGGTTGGGTGATGGCACGTTTGTGTGAAGGCCTTTGTATGCATTTGCTTCAGCACCACCCAGGTCAGCATAGTAACAGTACACAGGCACAGCGAAGACAACACTCTGGTGAGTGTGAAGCGCATCCTACCTGTAAAAATTAATAAGAAATAAACACAAAGACAGAAGTGAAGAAAACACAAAAACCGAAGTGAAGTAGTGCCCAATTACCATTTACAACCCTTCAGTTTAAATTAAATTAGTAATCATGTGACATTTATACAACACGTTTAAAGTCAGACTGATTTCTAAAACAATAAAGATGTTAACTGAACATGCCTACTTTTTTTAGTGTTTAGTGAACCATACTGCTATCTGAATGAGGGAAGGGCTAACACACAGGGCAGGGTGCCTAATGAATTTTGCTTAATGGAGGAAAGACAACAGATTTCATTCAACTGTTCCAATCTCTCTAACATCCTTCTGTTGGAGAACCTTACATCAATTCTGAGCTCCAACACAGGGAGACATGTCAAACAGAATGAGCTTCTCCAGCCAGACCAGCATGGATTCTGGAAAAATACGTCCTGAGAAACCAAACTCCTGCTTTTCTCACACATCCTGGAGGTCACAGATTACAGCAGTCAGATAGAGTAATATTTCTTGACTTCTGGAAAGCATTTGAATCAGTACCATTCATACACTTTTTGTAAGTACAATCCCGTGAAGTATTAAGCGAAATTTGTGACTGGCCTGATGGTTTTCTCATTGAGAGAACAAAACATGTTATCTTGGATGGAGGCTCATCGTAATACTTGCTTTAAACATATAGAAATGTAAAATTATGCACTTCATTGAACGAAAAAATGCAAGACCCTACAACTACGACATCACTGAGTTGTCACTGAAAATATCTTGGTGTAACAATTTATAGGGATACAAATTTTAGTATCAGCAGTAAGTGTGACAACACCTCTACTCAGTACAGTTGGCATGGGTACTACACAGGCTAACAGTTACTTGGTTACAACCAGAAACAGAACCTACTGAACGAACTCACTGTGCAAATTGAATTACGGGATACAGAGCGTCAAAGCCATGTAAATATGTGCCATGACAACATACTCAGCATGCGACTGGCACAGCCAGCTAATGACTGAACATACGACAGCTCTTGGCCCAAGCGCAAGGTTAGTTCTGAAGCCGATGAACTCTGCAGGACTTTTGGCCTGCTCTGCATACTACCATTCACAAGTAAACACCTCTATCAGCAGGTCTGCCTACATGACACAATGTGTACACCCTCCATGGTAGGTTTCTGATCTATTCTACTATTCTACCCATACCAGCTCAGCTACCTCCATTGGGATGACCACTGATGGGGTTACTGAAGAAACTGAATCATCAAACTAACATAGGATACTGAACATGCGTAAGGAATGTCAGTACAAATTGTCACAGGTTTGTCTACATCATGGCAGAATCTTACAGAAATGTCGGAAAGTCCTTACTTGGCAGACTCAGGAGGATGGACGCAAATTATACCATGAAAGCTTTGTCAACCTACAGGGTGTGTGTGTGGGGGGGGGGGGGGGGAGAGGGGGGGGAGGGGGGGGGTCAAGGATAGGGTGGGGGGCTGTGGCACTATTATTCTCTGCAGATAGCTCAGAGATTCAGTGCCACATGTGGTTGGGCATGGTACTCCACACAGCCAGTGCAGCAGCACTCTGCCAGAGTACCACAAGCTACGAAACCTTCTGACATATTGCTCACTGCCTCAGCACTTAGGGAGATTAATGTTGTTTATATCTGCCACTTCAAACTGATGCACTGAATTACTGCCTATGATGTCACGCAACAGTGCAAGCTTCATGTTTCTGTCAATTTTGTAGAAAGTCAGCATTTTGGAATAGGTTGAAGTGAGACTCACAGAAAGACACCATTTTTTCCTACTCTGCATGCCACTGATGAAATTTATATTCCCAATGTGAACAACAGACCTGACAAATTCTGCCAGTGCAGTCCTCTGCACACGACACTGCAGTCACTGAGTCAACATCGCAGGTGAAGCTGTATATCATGCACAAATAAACAAAATGATCATAAAATCTGTTGCAGAAACTGGAGGCCACAGTTTTCACTATAAGAATGTCCCCTACACTAAAATACATAGGTTTGTTTACTTTCACTATAAGAATGCTCTCACTGTCTTTTACACTAAAACATGAAGGCTTGTTTGCTTTGCATACTTTCACTTGCACCATCTTTCATTTTGGGGCAATTCTGTGCACTCGACAAGAATATTCTCAGCCCAGAAAAGGGGGGCCACAGATGGATCTGCAGTGCCAGTTCGTAAACTTTGCGTATCTTAGAATTATAGCTCTGCCATCCCTGTATGTGGGATCTGTTGTTGATAGCACTGACTTATGCAAATAAAAGTGCAATATTCACTTGGGGAACACCAGACGGAAAAATGATGTGTGCCTGGGTAACATTTCCTCGAGCCCTGCACAGAATGGTGTACACTATTCAGCATATTTTGTATTCAACAAGTTTGCAGAAGAGCTGAAAATATTGAGTGATGAGTCCCATTGGACAATTCCATCCTCCTACAGATGAAAACACACATACACAAACACAAATCACACACATATGGGCACTGTATCAAGTCACAACAGCCCAACTGTGACTGTATGTGGAGGAGCATCAATCTGCTGGGATGGGCAATCAGGTGGCACAAGGCAATGAGGGGGAGGTATAGTAGGGAAAAGCTGGGCGAAGCTGCTGAGGGGGGACGGGGGAGGAGTGGAGAGAGTAGACAGGGGGAAAGGACTGTAGGTGTGTTGGCAGAATACACAAGACATGTGCAGTACTAGAATGGGATCAGTGAATGTGACAAGTAGTTGGGAGGCGAGAATTAGCAAAGGTTTAGGTCAAGAAGGTTAAAGGAATAAAGGATATGTCAGCGGGAGAGTGCAATTCAGAAAATCTGGTGTTGGTAGGAACAATCCAGATGGTGCAAAGCGGTCATTAAAGTGGGGTACATTATTTTGAATGGCATGTCCAGTAGCTGAATTGTCTGGCAATCTCTTGGTCAAAGTTTTACGGTAGCCATGCATGCAGAAAGACAGCTAGTTAATTATGATGCACATGAAGAAACCAAAACAGTGGCTGCAGCTTAGTTGGTAAATCATGTGGTTGCTTTCACAGGTGGCCTTGCCTTTCATGGCATAGGAGATGCCTGTGGAATGACTGGATTAGGTGGTGGTGGGAGGATGTGTGAGACAGGTCTCACATCTTGGTCTACTGAGGGGCTATGAGCCAAGAACAAGAGGCTGGGAGGAGGGGTGGAGTAGGGCTCAACCAGGATACTGCATAGGTTGAGTGGGTAGCGGAATATCGCTGTGGGAGATATGAATAGTATAGTGGAGAGGATATCCTTCATTTCTGGTCAGAATGATGTAGTAAAAACCCTGGCAGAGAATATAATTCAACTGTCCAGTCCTGGGTGGTACTGACTCATGAGAGGAGTGCTCCTATGTGACTGACAGTGAGTATGTGGGAATTGGTAGTGATAGGCACAGGATATCTTTTCCTGGACAAGGTTGGGAGGGTAATTTGATCTGCGAAGGCCTCCCTGAGACTCTTGGTACATTTAGAGAGGCACTGCTTGTCACTATAGATGTGATAACAAGCAACCTCTTTGTAAGGAATGGGTGGCAGCTGTCTAAGTGGAGGTATTGTTAGTAGTTGGCAGGTTTGATGTGGACGGAGCTGCTGATGTAGCCATCATTAGATGGAGGTAAATATCGAGGAAAGTGGCTTGTTGGGTTGAGGAAGACCAGGTGAAGCAAATGGATGAAAAGGTGTTGAGGTCTGGAGGAATGTGGATAGGGTAATCTCACACTCGATCCAGATCATGAAGATGACATCAATGAGACTAAACAAAGTCAGGCGTCTGGAATTCTGGATGGTTAGGAAGCCTTTCTCCAGATGGCCCATCAATAGGCTGGCATAGAGTGGAGCCATGCGGGTGCCCCCTGCTGTACCAAGGATTTGTTTGTAGGTGATACCTTGAAAGGAGAAGTATTTGGGAGTGAGGATATAATCGGTTGTGATGACCACAAAGGAGGCAATAGGTTTGGAGTCAGTCGGGTACTGGGAAAGATAGTGCTCAATAGCAGCAAGGGTAAGGGCATTAGAGATGTTAGCATAGAGGGAGGTGGCATCAATAGTGATGAGCAGGTCACTATGTGATAAAGGAACAATAACTGTGGAGAATCAGTGGAGGAAATGGTTAGTGTCTTAATATAAAAGAGTAGTTTACACTTAATATGCTGAAGGTGTTGGTCCATGAAATCAGAAATTCCCTCTTAATAGGCACACTAACCAGCCGCAATGGGGTGTCCTGGCTGTTTCAGTTTATAGGAAGCATTTAGAAGATACAACTGCAGGGAGTGGTGTAAGCGAGGAGAAAGATAGACTTGGAAGAGAGGCTCTGGCATGGACCTAAGGATTTGAAGAGGGACTGACGATATTGCAGAATTGCTGAAGTGGGGCTATTGTGGCAGAGTTTGTAAGTGGATGTATCTGACAGTCCCCCGCCCCAGGTGATAATTGTGGTCCATTACCACAGAATGTCTTTGTCAGCAGGTAGGATTATAATGTCAGAGTCAGCTTTTAGGTAGTGGACTGCAATTCTTTCTGTGGATGTGACGTTGGTTTCCACCTTGAGGAATTTGAGGAATGGTGGTGAGGCAAGGTCAAGTTTAGGAAATTCTGAAAAGTTGAGAGGGAGTGATTTGTGAGCAGTAGGTTTGCTTCACAGTTGGATGGAGGAGCGAGACATGGTTCAGTGTAGGTTTTGAATTGAGTCTGATTAGTAGTGTTGATGGGAGTGAGGGTAGGAAAGAAAAGTCTTTGACGAGCCAGCATGGCTGAATTTAGGAGTGGGGAAAAAGGTAAGGCCTTTGGAAAAGATTGATACTTCTGTGGGACTGAGGGTTTTGGAGGACAGGCTCATGACTATAAATGTCGCAGGTCTGTGAGGTAGTGTTTGCTGGCTATGAAGAGCTGTGGGGAAGGTTTGGAGGTTCTTGTAGAGGTAGTGGATAGTGGTACTCCAAGGCAAGAGTATGAAATGAACAGGATGGAGAGTTTTTTGGGTAGATGCTGCTGTAGTTCCTGGAGGGAAAGGGTTTTAATCTGGGAAATGGGATGCAGGAATCTGGGATTGCAGAGGAGGAGAATTTTATGAACACAGAGGAGGTACTGCAAGGAGGTTTGGGCCCAATTCTCTGATTTTGAATCACTAGGCTGGTGAGGGCTATGCACCGATGGAATCTGAACAGGTAGAGGTCAATGTGGAAGGAGGGGTTGTGGCTGGAGATGGTTGACAGTAACACCATTTGTGAGGATTCCATGAGCTGGGTAACATTGCACAAAAAGTATGTTGGACTGGGTTCTGGGTAGGGATAGGGAAACTTTTCTGCACTGGCACAGACAGAAGGATCAAGGATCCGTGGTCGAAGATTAAAATATATATATATATATATATATATATATATATATATATATAAACAAAGATGAGGTGACTTACCGAACAAAAGCGCTGGCAGGTCGATAGACACACAAACAAACACACAAAATTCAAGCTTTTGCAACAAACCGTTGCCTCATCAGGAAAGAGGAAGAGAGTATATAATTTTTTCCCACGTGGAATGTTTCCTTCCATTATATATATATATATATATATATATATATAAAAAAAACAAAGATGAGGTGACTTACCGAACAAAAGCGCTGGCAGGTCGATAGACACACAAACAAACACAAACATACACACAAAATTCAAGCTTTCGCAACAAACTGTTGCCTCATCAGGAAAGAGGGAAGGAGAGGGGAAGACGAAAGGAAGTGGTCTTTAAAGTGGTCTTTAAATATGTCTGCTTGTGTCTGTATGTGTGGATGGATATGTGCGTGTGTGCGAGTGTATACCTGTCCTTTTTTCCCCCTAAGGTAAGTCTTTCCGCTCCCGGGATTGGAATGACTCCTTACCCTCTCCCCAAAAAACCCACTTCCTTTCGTCTTCCCCTCTCCTTCCCTCTTTCCTGATGAGGCAACAGTTTGTTGCGAAAGCTTGAATTTTGTGTGTATGTTTGTGTTTGTTTGTGTGTCTATCGACCTGCCAGCGCTTTTGTTCGGTAAGTCACCTCATCTTTGTTTTTATATATAATTTTTCCCACGTGGAATGTTTCCCTTAAAATTACCATTGTTCCTAGTAACTTTCCAAAGACTGTGTTTTTTACTACAGTTACACTTTTGGAATTTCAACAAATGCTGTTCAAACTATGCAATGTCTTGAAATTGTTTCAAGTTTCGTCAATGAGGAACATGCTACATGTACACTGATAACCTCCAAATGCTGTTTATTGGAGGAGAATATTTCCCTCATTTGCAACAGACAATCACCTGACTCAAATTTCACAGTTTAGGATTAAACTGTATATATGCATATCTGGAGCAAAAGAAGTAACAATGTGAAACAATTTACTTGACTCAGGAAAGGTTGGAGGCAACGTGTAAATGCACACAATCCATGTGAGTTGTGGCACAGCTTCAACTTGATTGACCGTTGTTGCTGGCTTCTGAATAAGTGAGTTTTTGGCCATACCACTGTGTTCAATATGCTCACCAAAAATATGGCTTATACTGCAGTGGACAAGTGAGGCGAACACTGATATTGCAAAAGTTGCACTACTGGCACTGTCATCTTCAAACGCCTCCTGGCCTCATCATGGAGACATTTGCAAATGCTATGGGAGCTGTGCTACAACATACGAATCAACGATAGCAGCCTGTGGCACTCTGTCACCATATTAATTTGTCCACATGAAACTATGAGCTACATACTTACCTATGCCTCTGTAAAAATGTTCCGGCACTTGCTTGTAGGCCAATAATTTACAATCATCTGAGGTACTTAATGCATCCCAATCAATTTTGTAACAAGTGCAATGACTACAGCAACATTGCTGGGGAGTTGCTGGAGGAAACACTCTGTGGCAAGGAAAAAGCTCTTAAGCAGCGCACTCAATGAAACGTAATAGTTGGACTGAGCAGGAGGCTGCTGCTGACAGTAGCTCTGTGTGTGGCAGCCATGAGAGTACGGTCCAGACCACAGGAGTGAGCAAGCACTGCGGGCTGTATTAAGATGCCTTGTTTTGATGGGATGCAATGTGTGCACATCCTTGAGATGCAAGGTATTCGGTAGCACAGTGGATGGCTGCTTCTATGGTGAGCTGGAAATCTGAACATTGGGGACTGTGTTGGCATCACAACTCATTAGAAACGTTATACAGTGCCTTCACTGCAGTTATTGGATTTCGAATTTATGTCCTTGTGGGAATTTCAAGGCTTTAATTGCTAGTGTCAATCTCACTTCACACATTGTTCAAGTGGCTGCTTACACATTTGTTCATTAGAGGGTGAAATTGTGAAAGAAGCTATTTTGGAAGGAATGACATATTTTGTCGCCAAGAACGACATTTATGAAAAAACCATTTTGGATTGCTGTGTCTTGTCAATTGTGCATGTTGTAATGCATCTGCTAATTAGGCACACATATTGAAATGTTTGTTACTTGAGTTACCGAATTTCACTTCCCTTTTGTTGTAGAAGTCTGATAATACACTGTGCTCCAGTTTTCTGTGCTGCCACAGGATTGTTTTGTAATTTATTTGTAATTGCAGGCGGCCTGCAGCTGGTTTGTAGTTCTTGACCAGCCAATGGGATGGTGCACAATCTGGGTCTGGTCCTGTAATGTTTAACTGAGCTGCACATCCTGGTATGGTGGTACACAAATTTTCTGGGCTTAAGTTTTCAAGCGTATTTTACTGCTTTGTTCGTGTTTAGTGTTATTGTAACAAATTGCCAATGATCATTAGTCATTTGTTGATGACAGCACATTGTTTTGGATTGGAACTTACGTCATTTTATCTGCTGTAATGTACTATTAAAAAGGTGGTTAAAGCTGATCTTAGGCAATGACCTACTGGTATTTATCAAAGATAAAAGATTCTGGTGAATACTTTAGAATTTCCTTCAATAACTTCAAGATACAGGCTAGGACCCATCGAGATTTGGTTTACTGGTGTAGTGTCTTGTATTGTTTGATGTACAAGCAGTTGACTCAGTGTTCTCTTTTAAAACGCAACTACAAGTTAATAGTTCCCATTTGCTTGTATCACTCTGTTTACATTAATATTGTTTCTGCTGAGGCTTTGCCCCATATTTTCTGGTTTTTAAAGAATAACACATATTTATTGCTTAAAAGAATAATATATATTTACTGCTTATATGAGCTGAAGTTTTATTAATGTATATGTTTTGAGTACCAAGGAATGAAAGCTTTTCCTAGCCAACCTGCTCAATTGGTGTAAAATCACGAGCAGTTTCAGTATCACATAAAGAAAGATAAAGCACCTCCACATAAATAATGATGTTTCGATTATATTATGCACCACATAAAGGACATCAAGCAAGTTGACAGTGAGTAAAAAGCACTGGTGGACACACACTCCTGTAGGGGTGATCACGAATAAACTCTACTTTGAAGCCCTCCATCTTGCACAGCAAGAGGACACACCCGTTGAAGATAAAATGAAAGACAATTCCCATAACAAAGAGAACGCATATGACAGTATCTGCTAGAAGATTATGGTGAACATCTCTAGCAGGTGAAACTGTATAAGTATTTAGAGATATTACTAAGAAGTGATCTTAAATATGACGGTCACATAAAAGCCATATTAGGGAAGACAAACCAGAAGAGTCAGATTTGCTGGAAGGATTCTGAGAAAAGCTATGCATCCGAAAAGAAAGGGGAAAAAAAATCAGATACAAGGCACTAGAGTTATTAATTGTAGAATATTGTTCCAGTGTTTGGAACCCTTGTCAATAAGGTGTGACAACAAACATCAAATGTTTTCAGACACTATAATAGGTAGGTACAGGCAATTTATAAGTGTAACAAAAATGGGGCATACAGAAGCGTCCGATTCCACCTGTTGGCGTTGAACCATGACATCACCAATACAGCGGAAACTTAACAAACACGAAAATACATCAAAAACCGTCACACTCTTCTCCCTCCACAAATATAGTCAAACGAAAGGGACAAGCATGGGAAATTGAGGGTTTTTGGGTGGGGGCAAACTAAATATAAACACACACCACCGTACCAAACACCACCAAACCACAAAATAAAATGACAACACAAAATCCCCAAATTCCACTACACACAGTATCCTCTGGAATCGGTCACTTCCCTTCACCTATACAGCTCAACCGCAATTGCTGATACCACACTATAAAACTCCAAAAATTACACCACCACCACAACTATTAGTACCACAAAAACAACACCTAGACAAACAAAATTGGTAATAAACACTCCCCTTGGCCTATATAGGTCACCAGCAGCTCAGGATACCAAAAGACTTATAGCTACAACCGTGCATGGGAATCGAACACTTCTCCTATATAGGTCAACAGCAACTCACAATACCAAATCACCGATACCACCAACCAAACAACTCCCAAGTACCCCACCAACCATTATAACACGCAAAAAATACACCAAAAAGAACGACTACTTACCACAAAAAAAGTTCCGGCACTGCACTCTAGGTCAGCCACCACAATCACACACATCCACACACACAGCCCAGTTGCAAAATTCTGATGAGGGACAAAGCATTGTCCCCCATCTCCGCACGGAAACGCGCACTGTTAACTTATCTGCCATATCCATACCTAACAAAGGCAGCAACAAATTAATTTAAACAAATTCACACATAACACACAACAAATAGCACTACAATAACTTAGACACAACAAAAACTAAATCGTTAAGTCACTGAAACCAATTCCTGTCGAAGCACACTCAAAACCAATACCTCACGGGTCAAGCAGTAACACGAAAATGAACCCAATACACCACATAACACGCAACCCATATACACACACCATCAGAGGGCACCACAGACCACAACAAAATGACACGTATAAACACGCCACACTCATAAACTAAACTCCGCGCCATTGTGACGTCACACACCGCAACAGAAGCCAATCGGTGGTTTCAGACGCTTCCGTTGACCCCAAAAATGCTCAAGGAATTTAAATGGGAATACTTGGAAGAAACATGGCAACTCTCACATAACACCCTGTTTGGTAAATTCAGAGAATCTGTACTCAAAGAGGACTGTGTGACCATTATGCTGCCACTATTGTAGATCTCCTGTAGTGCACATCAGCGTGCATGGGGATGAGTCAATAGACAGACAAGCTTGAGAGCTATCCATTAATTTTTAGTGATGAGCATTCTACCTCAGATCCTTACCATCAGCTTCTGCATTCCATCATGCTCACGTAAAAGAGAAAGAAAACTGTCCTGTAAGTATGTGCTAACACCGTGCACAAGTAACACAAGTATCAGTGGTTTCAATGGTGTGTCGATACTTCAGATTCACCAGTGTGAAGAACAATGTTATAAATTGCAAAAGAAACTGTTGGATCTTGTACGACATGTAACAACTAAGCGTTAAAATGTGGATAAAAACAGGCAAGTTAATTGGCACTTTTAAGATTGCTGCCCACTTAATTATCACATACAGAAGTCTTTTGTACATGTTCTAGGCAAAAAGTGAAATGGTGGAATAATACAACTTATCCCCACCAAAGGTACTGAATAAATTACAGAAATAACACTTCTTCAATAAGTCAAATCATTGCACTAAAAGTCGTACACAAGACAACAGCTGCAATAAGTTCCATGGAAGAACAATACCAGTGCTACAGACGGGAATTAACCTATACAACTTGTGTACGTCCAACTGTGGAAAAAAGAGGAAAAAAAGAAGAGACACAACATGTACTACTGACAGTGTAACATTAATTTTGGAATTAAATAAACCTGCCTGAAAAACCACTCAGTTGTACAAAATTGGCTAGCTGTTCGAAATTCTCAGTAAAATACATATAAGCCATAGGTGAAGAGACTGGTAACATGAAATATATACAGGAATCAAGATAGAACAATAAGGGCTAGAATGCGACACAGTACCCCATCTCCACATCCCCCTTTGGAATCCTTGTTGTGGTGACAGAATGATCTGTAGTGTA
Source organism: Schistocerca serialis cubense (assembly GCF_023864345.2). Classification (NCBI taxonomy): domain Eukaryota; kingdom Metazoa; phylum Arthropoda; class Insecta; order Orthoptera; family Acrididae; genus Schistocerca; species Schistocerca serialis. The sequence goes on along the minus strand of NC_064646.1, from coordinate 464,830,374 downwards.
GTCCGAGGTCTAAGTTACGTTGGAAGTTGATAATTTAGTTGAGGGTTGGTGCAGCCAACAAATGTGAATGCAAAATAAAGGCCGTGGTAACAAACAGATCTATAGTATCACCTGATATTTTTCCATATGTAATGCAATTTTTGTTGTTAGAACTAAACGGCATTACAAATTCAGAAACGCATAAAATATAATGGGCAAGCCTCCAAATAGTATTTGTGTGCATATTATACACCAAATGGTACCTACAAAAAGTGTGATGGATGTCCACTATGTGACTTATATTGCAATCAAAGTGGGGAGATCAAGAACAAATTACTCAAATAAAAAATGCGCAAAAGGCAAGGATGCAGTCTCTTGCAATTACTGCTCAGTCTATTACAACAAGGAAGCATTGAAAGAAACAAGAGAAAGGTTGAAATTCTGGGTGTAAGGACATCAGTGACACAGTTCACTGATGACACTGATGTACTCAGTGAAAGTGAGCGAGAAATTACAGGACCTTTTCAATGGGATGAACAGTCTAATGAGCACAAAATATTGATTGACAGTAAACAAATGAAAGACTAAAACAGAGTGTAGTAGAAATGAGATTAGCAGTAAATGTATCAAAACTGATTACCACAGGTTAGATGAAGTGACGGAATTGTTACCTTTGATGCAAAATAATTAACGACTGACAAAGCAAGGAGGATATATGACAAACTAGCACAGGCAAAACAGATATTCTTGATCAAAAGAAGTCTACTAGTATCATACATCACAATTATTTTGAGGCAAAAATTTATGAAAATGTATATGGGCCTATGGAGAACAGCACTGTATACAAGTGACTCATGGGCAATGGGAACACCAGAAAAGAAGAGAATTCATGTGTCTGCGACGTGATGCTGTACGATGATGGTGGGCTGAAAAAATGAAAAATGAAGAGCTTCATAGAATTGGCAAGGAGAGGAATATTTGAAGAACACAATGAAACAAATAACTCACAATGATATGTGGAAGTACTACTCCAAAATCAAGATGTTGTCACAGGAGAAGCCATAACAAGCTGCAAATCATCCAGAAGACTGGTAACTCAAAAAGTACTTATAAATCAGTATCTCTTAACTTTTAACTATGTTTCTTCTTGTATTACGTTTAAAAGTCCAATGTCACTGTAAAATAATCTGTGAATGAATAAATAACTATTACCTAATCATGCAGTCTCTTCAATCAAATGTGCTCTTGGAAATCAAGTATGGTTGTACTAAAAAGGTAATCCTACATGATAAAGGTTCTCCAACTTATTCTGAATCCTGTGATTTAACACTGACCTAATCTTTCCCATCGACTTAATTGCTCTTCTAGCATAAGGAAATCCAAACCAAACAAGTAGCAGGTTTATGTCAATAATACTGGCCACAAATGATCCTGTAATACTGTACAATTTCATGGGGTCCACACTGTGTTTACATTTCTGTAATTGCAATTTCTTTCTTGCCAGATCTAAGCTACATATTTGATAGAAACATCCCAAAGTTTCTGCAAAACAATATTCTGAAACAATCAATCCGCTGTCCCGTTATTCCACTAGTCACAAGTATCCCCCTCACCATTGATCCCCCCCCCCCCCTCCCACCCCGCCCTTTTCAACGTTGTTTTGCCAACTACCAATGTTACTTCATTATACTGTTCACGTTCCAATTGCCCTATGATACATATGAACATATCTGTCCGGCACAGCAAATGTTGACACCCAGAAGATATAAGTATATGAAAGATTGTCAATATTTAAACATAAACCAGCATTTTACCTCACTACAGCCCGTCCGTACAACGCACCAGAATACCTATAAGAATATTACTGCAACTAACACAAACTGTGTGTGTGTAAGGTATTTACCATCACGAGTGCGAACTTGCCTGACAGTTATATTATGTTGTCTGAAGTACCGACTACGTGTGTTTTTTCGTAAATATTGTCTTTGTTGGTACTCAAACATAAATGAATACTACACACAATGTGAAAGTAATTACGAGACCGTGTACAGCACAAGGAGCAACAATACATTTTTAAGACTACGTAATATTCCATTATCTGTTTGGATCTAATTCTTAACGCAAAACTCTGTTACCGTTACTTACGTTAACTAACACGTCTGCTATTTGTAAACTGGTCTAACGACAAACAAACTAAACACTGTTTACATTACTCACCTGCGTCACGAATGATAAAAACATTACTTATCCATGCTTACGTTTGTCCACATTATCTATTTCTCCGGGACATTGACTCTGAGAAAGGGCAAATGTAATAACAATCGCCGTATTTCTTCAGTCTCATGTATCTAACGTCAGGAACCGGCTAAGCAATTTTGCATCGCCTGTTCAACAATAAATTAGCACATCTAATTGACAGACGCGCCTCGCCACAGATATGTTTTTATTTGTATCGTTATTTACATTTATATTAAGAGTGACAGTGTTCTTTCCAAAGTTATACTTTGAATTTGTCGAAGGGACGTACTTGTTGCAATGGGCCTTGGACTTGTACTATTTCGGTGTTCTGTGAGTTTATGGCTGTTTGTCCACTGGTGCAACGCAACGGCAACGCGATGTTTTGGCTACCGTTTCGTGAGAGTTGCGTTTCACTTTCTTCGTCGACTGATGCAAATCTTTTGCGACGTGCGACCGTCTCAAATGTGCTGATTTTTGCCATTCTGCTACACAACGCCAAGCTATGCAGTCCGCAATGGTCTCATTGCGTATTTGCATTTGAAGAAGCTTCAAAGAGAGTGGATATTCTGGATTTTTTCATTCCTTCGCAAGAAACAGATACATTCAACTTTCGCTTTATCACGAGAACTCGAAAAAGGCGAAGCAAAATTTAAAGGAATTCATAGGATGTCGAAGAATCTATTTGAGGAGCTGACTGAAAGTATTCGACCAACCATTCCAAAAAAAGATACAAACTGAAGGAAAAGTGTTTCAGCTGAAGTAAAACTGCTACTTACTTTGAGGTAACATGCATTTTATTGATTATAATAATATATAAAAGAATTTCATGGTGAAGCAAATCCATATACCTATAAATCTCAACTCATCACAAAAGATATAATTCTACAGTATTTAAATTTTTTTTAACATAAAAAATGAAAAATGATGATGTGAGTTCTTATAACTTAACACGTGGGCTGTCAGCATCAAATTGCTACCAGCTGACTGATGGCTGCTGGGAACCCTCGGAAATAGATGGTTCATGGGATGTGGCACCCAGAATTGAGGTTCCATGTTCGTGAGCTTTATAAGCGGTGTTCCAAATAAAGTCATCCATGGGCATGGAGAATACATCTGTGTTGAGTTCGAGGACTCTTGAATAACATCTATCAATGGTAGCACTTCGCTTCTGAACTGAAAAAAAAGACTTTTTTGTCATGCTTTCCACATCTGCCAGTAGATTAGTAAAAATGTTTTCTCAGACCGTCTTCTCAGACACTGCTTTGCTGATCACAGAACTCCGTCGGCTGCAGGTATCAGTGATTGATTTATGACCTTCTTCACAGTGTGTTTAGTCTTCATTTCGGACAGTACAGGTGTTGGCTGGAACTGGGTTGAGATGACTGGGATGGAGTGGTGCTATATGGAGAGGCATGTTCGTCTGATCACTCGTCATCAATTTACTCCTCATCATCATTGATATGTGCTCTGATGAGAGCCTGAATTTCTTGCTCAGGTACTGGAGGCAAATTTGCAGCAACGTCTGCTAGCAACAGTTTCACAACTGGAATAAGAAACTGTAGCTCCTTAGAGAAGTACTGTCTGCTTGAAATACTGTCTTCACATTTCTCCACCTTTTCTTACAGAAAGCAACTAAAATATAAAGAAATAATGCATTACTTAAGAAAATTGTTCTACCAATTTGTTTGTACCTACATTTCCTAAAGCTGCTATAAATTTCAGATGTCTCTCAGCAATGGTATTCGAGAAAAAGGTACAGAATTTCTTCTTTTTCAAAATTTCTAATTTAATTTAATATAATTATTTTAAATAATAAGTCATATCTCTATGAATATTTAGTAGTATTCCCTGAAGTATAGTGTTTTCAGTTGATAGGTTTCAGTTTTTTAGGTCTGGTACTGGTTGAAGAAAAATATAAACTTTAGTAGTGTGATTTTGTCTACATCTTTCCTACACTGACAACAGAGACTTTTGTTTCAGGTACTTGGAATGTGGTTCAGTTTCTCCTCACTATCGTTTTGTTTCACTCATGGGAATAATACCACCAGAAGCACAGTGGAGGAATACTGTGACGCTATTTGGATTGGGCTACAGAAGAAATACATGCCAGCTCCAGACAAAACCTTTTCAATCTGTCTGGAACCTACTCAGCTGCATAGGCACAATATATGGAACAAAACATGCAAAGTAAAAAAATTCTATAAGTGATCAACAATTCCAACTATAAGTCATATCATTCAATTGTCCTGATGACTGCAGTCGATTCTGATGGAAATTTCATTATGATTGAAACAAAATGCCTGGGAAGAAAGAGTAGTGGCGGAATTTTCAAAGATCGAGATTCAACCACAGCCTCGTTCTGCAATGATCAATCAATTTGGCTGCATGATGGAGAGACCTTCAAGCAGCTCTTGGGTTTCACGAGTACCGTACCTCATGGCATTACAAGATTTTATTTTGTTGCTGATGAAGTATTACCTTTCAAGAAAAATTCCATGCAACTATATCCTTAAAAAAGACTGAATCACAGCACATGGATTTTCAACTACATATTGAGTCGGTATTGAAATTCTATAGTGTGTGCATTCGGCATGCTGAGCCAAAAGTTCCCAGTTTTAGAGAATGCTATAACTTGCAAAAATATCTCGAAAGGAAAAGCTATGTGTGTGCTGCACAACTTCGTCAGAAGCAGAGAAGGGATACTTCGCATGGCTTTGAAAGGATCAAATTGGAGAGCCAGTGCAAGTAGATGAATCACTCCAATTGATGACACCTCAAATGCCCAATAATTACGAAATCATTTAACACAATATTTCCTGGCATGTTGCTTTACCTTGGCGATGGAAGTATTGCGTTTACAGTAACTACATCAAAATAAAATCGATTATCAGTTGTGCAAGTGCATGGAAGGTTTGTTGTTGCTCTAATAAAAATAGTTCATAGCAAATTTGAATAAAAGCAGATAATACTAAACAACGCTGTAACTGGAGATAGTGGAAACTGCTGTATACTTCCCACAATTTCATATGTACAAAGATACTACTGAAACAACAAATAATGCAACTACCACTCACATCAGTTAGTTTTCCTACAGCTGCCCATGCCTTTTCCACAGCAATTTTGTTCAAACACTCTGATAAAACTTGACTGAGTAGACATGGATGCCTCTGCTACATCGGATATGGTTGAATGGGAGTCACACACAGGTTGTGCACTGCAGTTGTGCCAGAGGATGATGAACAATACAGTATAACGGCTCAGACCAGTGATCTCTATGCTACCTGGATGTTGAACTTCAGCTATCTGATCTTGCCAGCCATAGATGCTCATATTTCGTTTCTTGCCAAACTACAACATGGCTGCCAGGAAATGTCACTAGAACAGGAAAAGAGAATACTTTTCAATTCCTCTCCCTCATAAGCCTATTACTTCATATGTTGACATAAAGTTCAAAACAAGAAATCAGTCTGCAGTTCTGTGTCACATGCAGACTGATGGAAATTTGTTTGGCAAACTACAATATGGCGGACGATGCAGAGCACGTGTATTTGCAGACACTAAGCAGTTCTATACTCAGAGACCAGACTTCTACAGCCAGGTTGTATAGAGATCACTGGCTCAGACTCACAAGAGACTGCTGTCTGGTACCCACACGACATTTTGTTGCAGATGTATTGCGCCAGTGGACGAACAGAATTAAATGAAACAGCACTTATTTTCTCCAAAACACTGCAAATTTTGCCACATGTTCCTCTATAAACATCTGCCAATATGCTGTAATCGTCATTACTAAAGCTTCCTTTACATCTTTTGACGCATTATAAAAAGCACCATCAACAATTCCACCAACTTCCTCCAATACATCACACGAATTGTCACTACTGTACAGCACCACATCAGAATTTATAGTATACTCGAATTCCGCCAAATTCGTGTCTACTTCTGCCTCCATAACATTATCTCTCTTCTCGGACGCCTCCACCATTCTGTGCTTTAATATGCTGTCTGACTCATTATTTTCTCATTCATCTATTAACACTCACTCACAATTCAGGTTTTCATCAAGAGCCATAAGTTCACTTTCGTCAATATAAATAAATTTACAAATTACTTCCTCTGAGATATCTAGATCAGTAGATTCAACCTTCACTACTTCAGCACCTGAAACAAAACTGTTATCTTGTTCTAAGAGATATATTGTTAGAACAGGATAACACTTCCGCCGATACATTATAAAATGCATCGCTAGCTGACAAGACTACCGCTGCGCCGTCTACACAAATATCTTCACATGTTTCCATCAATACTCCATAACATACATCTCCAGATGACAACAACTATGTCGCCTTCACAGATAGCTTCATTTCTTCCACAGATACAAACTCATCTACTTTAGTTTCATCTACATCACTATAATTGTTGTTACTGACCAGTGTCTCGTCTGAATTCATGATACATCCCACTTCCACCAAATTTAGATACACTTTGGCCTCCATTCTGATCATAGTTTGGTCAAATACAGCTTATCTCCGTATGCTCAAGAGATACAACGTAGTCAAGCAATAACTTTATATTTACTAAAGCTCGAACACCAATCAACTGAAAGACATAAGTCAGTACAAAGAATACTTATAAAAATCAAAGAGTAAAGCAGACTGTCAGTGTGATCATCGCCACAGAATAATGCTGCGTTTCGTTGTACTTTCACAGATGTTCTTCTGGCGACTCCCACAATAGAATTTTCCATCAAACATACATTCATTACATCATTCACTTTCCCCTCACAAAATAAATATTTCAGCCCAATATTATCAATATCAGATTTCTCCACACATTATACGATATTCCTTGCGCCCACTTTGTTGTTGTGCCTCTCAAAATTATTCCCCATTTTATTCCTACTTCTTACTACCTCTCTTTCCAACATTTGCGACTCCTTGCCAAATTATCAGCAGCCACTGAATTTTTAAAACAACATTTCTTTTTCAATGCCGATTTATTTCGCCACCTCTGGACCTAAGACGCGACGATCTCGTTTTCTGACGTCTTATTCAGGTTTTGCATTTCGTGATGCGCCTGTCCCTCAAATATTCATTCCCAGTTTTGCTTTCCATTGTCAAAAATCCCATTCCCCTTTCCTTTGAAAGTTATTACTATCATTACGATAATAATTATTTTGGTTCTGATCATGATAATTATTTTGATGATTATTGGGTTCCTGTTCTGGTACCCATTTTCCTGTCTGTTGTTCTCATCATGCAGCCTAAATTTCAATGCCAATTCTAAGTTTTCAACAAAATCTAAAAACTCCATTGTAAAAATTCCGGTAAGCGTTTCTTGAGCATCGTGATTTCTGTTAAAACTCCCAAGGGACGATTTATATACATCAACGTATTCAGTTCATGTACACAAAAATCCTGCACGTTTCGAATTAGAAACTTGGTCCATTTAGGAGCTGATTCTGAAGTCACGTTTGCTTTGCTTCACTCCAAATTTTTCAGAAAACAGCTCTCAAATACTACATAGGTAGTAAATGAAGCACTCATTAAACGTGCCCATGATTGAGTGTTGCCCTAAGCATGCCTTTCCGGCAATTTAATTTTGGCATCTTCTGAGATTCCTCTCGCAAAACTATCTCTACATGCAATAATATAGTGAACAAGATGGTACTTTCCACTATTAGCAAAATACTTTGTCGTTTATGAATTAACCCATGGAACATCTGTGCTGAAGGTGGCTAATGGGAAATATGTAAAACCTACAGGAAGATGAGTCATTCGTGTGGATATAAGTGGCCATACACAGAATTCATCGTCATACAAGGGTGTAGTCATGACGTCATTCTCGGATGAGACATTTTACCCATACTTCTTGAATCCACTGCTCCTGCTGAAAAACTTCATTTTTATTCCTGGCTCAGAATGCAGCCTATTTTTGATCACTTCTTTCTCACACTTTACCATTCTACCTGACAAATTATTTACTGATTTAGTGGTGACTTCTTTTGCCTCAACACATAATCCTTAACACAGTTAACCAGCTCGTCCTGCACCTTCTCCATTTTGTATCCTAAATCTTTTTCCACAACGCCGCCTCTGATGTTAACTAGGCCAGCCTGCTCAGAAATTTTACCCCTGTCTGCCCTTACAGCCTCTAATTTTGTATTAATCATCACTTCAGTATTGATCTAATCTTTCCCACCTCAGTTTCTACATTTGTCTCTACATTTTCAGTTTTTGAAATTAGCTCTGTTTTTAACTGAATATAACTCAGTATCAAATTCCCTCACGCTAAATCACATTTCTAGCAAAATTTGCATTAATTGTGACAATGTGTATCTGAAACTTTACTTCCCCTCTCTGATTTTGGACTAACTGCCCCATTAGTAAGTTCAATTTCGACACCACCACATTCAGATTTAGGACTAACTGGTCCGGTAGTATTATCTGAACCACACTGATTGGGTGATTGCTTGTTCATTGTAGATTTTATCACTGGTGGCCACAATGTGGGTTTACACATATTAATACTCTCAGCAAGCATACTCAAGTTTTCAGTCACACTCACTGCTTCTGCAACGTTGCTGCTGTGATGCCGATGCTGATGAAGTCGCGCCAGTGGCTGCATGGTAGCTGCTGCTGCTCACACTGCCAGCATAGTTTCAGCTGCTGCCTGCTGCAATGTGGGACTCAGCATGTCTTTTTCAAGCTGCTTCTTTTTTTATGTTCTGTGGCTCACTTCCTCACATCTAACTTCACTACCGATCCTCATGCATCTAACAGCTGGAAAATCGGAACCCTGTTATGTAATAGGTTTGGGACCTGGATCATAGAATACTGTAAAGTGTTAGAATTATAATTGTAACTGTATTAGATTCACATGCTGGATGAGAAAACTCTAACTGAAACATTATGTAGCGAATATTCCGCTGAGTAGCTTCTCTAACCAGCATTCCATATGACCAAACTGAGTATGACTTTACCTGATGTTACTCGTACCTTATGGCTCTGTTTAAAAAGAATAGCTTGATAATGTTGTGGAGTCAAGCCACATACATGCGCTTTCATGCCTGGTAGATAACTTGCTGCAAATAGTAGCCTGTAGCTGTGATTTTGCAGTCAAATAGTCTACACATTGGTTAGAATTACTAATTAATAAAATAATGACGTAAAATAAAAAACAAATAAAGAATTTTTTAAAACAAGGTTCTATTCTGATGTGAGTAATTGATGTAGATGACACAATTATGTTTATTCCAGAAAGAAAGTCTCAAATAAATGGGAAGTGATCCTATGATAACCAGTTATGATACATACTAAAAGATAACCTTATAAAAATCAATAAAGTTGCAGTAAGTGCATTACAAGAACGGTAGTAGAATCTCCAGGCTAAATAGTTATTCAGTATCCATATAAAACTAAGTCTATTCCATGGATACCCTACACAAAACAATCGCCTATTCAAAATAATTTAGAGTTCAGCATGACTGTTTATATATTAACACATGGAGATGGCAAGTAGTGACTCATACTCTGTCTATTCTCAATTTTGTACTGTAAACAACAAAGTTAAAGTTATGCACTGGAGCATGTTCAGGCCTTCTGCAAGATAGAGTCTCTTCAGAAGTTAAAGTATTGTTGTGTCCATTCATCGCCCAGAATCAGACACCCACATGGCTTAAACTTACACATTCTCTCAGGCAGGTCTGCCTTCTACCAGAACTCGTTTAAGTGTTAATGGTTAGTCTTGCAACAGCCATTCACCATTTACATGAAAATATCTGTTTTCATTTGATTCCGGTAGTATTCTGCTACTGTCCATCTCTTATTGGGTGAAAGCCATCCCCAGCAAAATACATCACTCTTAAGTTGTACAAACATGATTTGGTTCAACCCGACAGCTTTCTGCACTAATAAACAAATGTTACAAACATTCTCTTAGACACAGGCCATTCACAATAAATTTAAATAAAGGTTCATTCGTAAGTAAGTAAGTAAGCATTTTTATGCAAGTGTGCTCATATTTAATGACAACAGAATTCATTAAATATTGTTTGAACAATTATTTATATCTGCTTGATAGAAGCATCTTTTGACACTCTTTTCAATGATGGTGTCAGCTAAGATGTACGATTGACCATTTTTAAATCACACTTATTTTTCATACTGACTGTAATCATATTTAAAAAATGTTATTGGCGAAAATAGTAGCATATCCTTTAAATAACTGCACAAGTATGACAAGATATGAAGTACCCATGCTGCATTCAGTCACTGTTTTATTGTGGAGGAAACAATGTTATGACAGACATTTGCATAACAAAAAGGTATAAAATATGAAAAAGTAACAAATAAAATAGTTACAGGTACAGAGCTCTCAGGCATGATAGCTATAGTGCTATGCTATCATCTGAAAAATCGATTGCTGAAATCGCATGAAGCATTTAAAAGTTGTTAATTTCAAGGTTCACTGTAAAAATATTCAGTCACTGTAAAATATTAAGTTCTGTAGTTTTTAAGTTATTGAAAATATTATCGTTTCATTGGATGTGCTTAATTTTTCTGATGTGGCAGATATAGTCGTATCTGCTTTATTACATAACTGTGTTTTACTATGAAACAACAGAAAATTCAGGGTGGATATTATTGTGTTTTACTATAGAATTTCTAAGAACTCTATGAAGCTGTATTTCAGACTGTCTTAAAGGGTGCCACTTCTGGTGCACTTTTTGATCTTCAGCTAAGCAAGCAACCACCATCCAAATTCCCTCCACTGAGTTTTACCAATTTCTGGACAAGTACTGTTCTCCTTTGTACTTGGCCAGGGCCATAGCGGTCGCTTCACTGGACCAACCATGGTGTGCTCTCGGCCTGCCAGCTAGTATATATCCATACAAACAAATTGTCCTTGCCAGCTACTAGTTCTACACAGCCAAATAACTCGCCTACTCACACATACTGTTTCAGTGTGTAATCATACAATAATCCAAGAGAGAAGGTGATGTTAATTTCGTGAAAACGGTGTTGAGAAATTTTAGAGAACCAACACCTCTGACTGACAACAGAATGACTCTGTTACTGCAAATACACATTTTGCATAAGGAGCACGAAGATAAGAGAAACAATTAGGAATCATACAGAACCATATACACAGTGTGTTTTTCCACTTTTTCGTTTTGCAAATGGAGCACAGTTCCCTCCACAACGCACCATATAGTGGCTTGAGGGATACATGTACTTTCTAAAAATTTAGGAGCCATAATGAAAAATGATGTCATAATCATGTGACAAATTATAAGCATATATTGAATTTGAGTTCAGACTATCATTAGAAACAAGCCAAGAAATCTTCAACATGTGCACAGAATTAGAGAGCGCTCCAGTCTGATGATTGTTTGGACATCTGGGTATGTAACCCTTGGACTGACTTCACGTCTCCAAAGCAAAATAGTATTCCATGAAGGAGATACAACATAGTTTTCGAAAAACTCTGCTGGATAATTTTTTAGAAAACGTACATTTGATGTAGCTTCCACGATAATTATATACTACATCTATTACTCCAACCTGATAATGATGATTCATCACTATAAATAGTCCACAGCTCGTAATCTAGTGGTTAGCATTGCTACCTCTGGATGATGGAGTCCCAGGTCCGATTTCCGGCTGGGTCGACGATTTTCTCCGTTCAGGGACTGGGTGTTTGTGCTGTACTCATCATCTCATTATCATTCAGGAAGAGCCGAGACTAGAGATGGAAAAATTTGGAACTTGTATGGGCACTTGGCAACAAGTCCTTACCCCGAGTCTTTTGAAATGTAGCATAGTCTGTTACAATGCTGCAATGTGTTCCTGGAAAATACAGCTAGATTTTTCTTAAAGTATTAACAACAGCTAAAACTTGAAACCCATAACTACCGTAATTTTTTCTCTTGATACGTTGTTTTTTTACTCATGTACGAGACTGGATTTAATTTGTCATCTTCTAAAGATTTCTGTAATAACACAGCTCCAAACCCTTCTTTGTTTGTCACACTGTGTGTAGTTCACTTTCTCATTTTGCAGATTTTTAAAACTTGATTGGATGCAAGAGTATCTTTCAGCGTCTTGAATGGTTAGCTCTGCTCTTCTTCAAAGTTATATTCTCGATTATTCCTCAGAAATTCGCTGAGAGGTTTGGTAATTGCAGAGTACTTTGAGATAGCCTTCATAAACTATCCTGTTAGACCTAGGAAACTTTGTATTGCTACAACAGATTTCGGTTCTGGCTTTGAATAGCAATTGTCTTCTCAGTTGAATGTGGGATTTGTTCACACCGTGTTACATACCCAAGAAACTCAACAGCTCTCTTCATGAACTGGCATTTTGCAAAATTTATTTCCAAGTCATATTCTGATCGAATTTTTAACGCTGAACCGAGGCACTGAAGGGCCTCATAATCACTCTTTGTTGGTACTATATCATCTACGCAAATAAATATGACGTTCTCTCAATCCAATGCGCAAGAAACAGTGTTTATAAAACGCTGGAACACTGCAGGTGAATTTTGATAAACCAAATGGAACTTTCCTGAACAGAAACTGCCCTGAGTGTGTCTGAAACGAGGTATATTTTCGGTTTTCTCTTCAAGATCAAAGTGAAAAAAATTATTCTTGTGGCCTAGGTGGAAAACACCAAGGCATCTTGTAATTTATCTAAGAGATCTTCTATGATGGGCAATGGGTAATGATACTTCACTGTGATCTTGTTTAATTTTCTATAGTCTATAGAAACATGATAATCTCCATTTTTCTTTTTTAAAACTGCAACCTCGTTAGCACATTCATATGAAACTGATTCTATTATTTCTTGATCAAGCCAAATCAGGTCTTGGGTATTGCCGATTTATTTCACTCCTGGTGATGATCTTCTGAGTCTAAGAGTGTTATAGATTACTTGTTGTCCTCACAATAATCTTCATTCTTACATTAACGGACTTTGTTGGGGCACAATTAGTCACTAAATCTTCGATGTCTTCCTTTGTTTTATCAATAATAGAGCTTTCAATATCCAATTCCTGTGTGTCTGCTATGTGGAGACACGTAAGATGAGCTTCCTCTTCTGGCCTCCCAGAAGTGACTCTGCCCTTGTTAATTAAAACTTCAGTTCGTTCTAGAAACTCGTTCCAACTACCATTTCTAAATTCACAATGTCTCTAGAAACCACATAAATATCTGTTTCCATTTTGACATCATCAGTCTCAACAATGCTTGTAAAATATATTGCAGAGAGATGGAGTTTTTCCCAAATCCTGTCAAGCCAATATCTGTGTTTTGCAAATTTGGAGCATCCACATCTCATAAACACCCTATTGTAATAAATTAAATTGATGCCACAGTCAAGTAGAGACTTCTCCTCTCGGTTACTGATTCGTACATATTTAAATTTACAGTTGTTAATACTCTTCTTAACAGTGTTTACATTCATTGTCGGATTCAATCATTCTTCTCCTTCATGCTTTCGGATGAGATATGGCCAAACTTGTTGCAATTGAAGCATCTGTTTCCCTTTCTCTTGAGGTTGCAATCACTTGACCAGTGACCGCTGTAATTACAATTAAAACCCTTTCGTTTGGATCCAAAGTTACACTTTTAGTATTTCTATTACTTGAGCCTTTAGCAGCTTTCTTACTGGAGTTTAAATTTTGATTGATGTTTTGAATGTACTGAGAATCGTGTTTCACATTTGTTACGTATTTATAAATCGAAATGTTTTTCCATCTCCTTTTCGAGTAAACTCGATGTTTTGTCACTATCCATTAGGATTGCGTGCTCTTCTTCATTGCTGGCAACATCAGCATCCTCTACGTCATCGTTAATTTTCACCTCAAATATGTCAGTGTTGGATAAATAATAACAAATCTCGGTAATCATTTCAGTTTTAGTACCACTATACATCCACAACATAATGCAGATTGCTCTAATGCTTCAATGGATGACTTCTTAGCTTCATGTTCACCATCTAGTGATTTAATAGTAAAACCAGGAAATTCTCTCAAGCATTTCCGATTTCGCCTGTCATTTGGAACTGTTCCAAAAATTAATTTATGTGAAGATTTAATGGTTTTAAGCCGTGAAGATGTTACACTTCTATTTACTTTTTCCATATTACCTAATATTGTCATTTCTAGATTTTTTTCTTATTTTTCATCAGCTATTTCTGCTTTTGTCACGTTTAAAATTTCTCCCTGCGTCGCTCTGCACTATCAATCATCGTTAGAATGTGAATCTTCGTCATAGACCCAAAATCACTACATTATACATCACTCCGTCGTCTCAAGAAAAACTGCGCCAAAAAAGTTCTTCATAAACATCACAGACTAGGCAGCAAAACTGAGCCATCACTCATTCACTTGACTTCAGAAAGAAACCCCACTATTTGTCGATAAAATGGTTCTGACTTTCATGTTGAACTATTTACTAATTTTGAACATACTACCTGCACCAAATTATAAATTCCCCTGCCATAGTTATTATCACTATTGATATGAAACAGATAAACAAGAAAAACCATGAATTCACAGCTAGAAACTTCAACAAAGGTTTCAGCGACCACTGTGCACAGCTTCTTGAAATATCTTCAGTGTTGAACTTAAGTACACAATCAGAAACGACGAAAATAGGAAGAACCATCAGCCATCAAAACATTGAGTACTTAAACAATATTATGAGAAGGAAAGTTGCTACCATATAGCGGAAATGCTGTAGATAGGCAAAACAAAAAAACTCACACAATTATTGCTTTCAGCCATTAAGGCCTTTGTCAACAATAGACACATGCACACACACACACACACACACACACACACACACACACACACACACATATGTAACTCACACACACAACTGAGTCATGCATACATTTGTATGCATGTGTATTGTTGATGAAGCCCTTAACAGCTGAAAGGTATAACTGTGCGAGTCTTTCTGTTGTGCCTATCTGCAACTCAACATCTCCGCTATATGGTGAGTAGCAACTTTGCTTCTCGTAATATTGTTACATCCCATACTGGATTTTCCATTGTTAAATCATTGAGTACTTTAGGAATTTGGTAAGAAAGTAAACAAGAACTGAACAGATATGAAAACACAGACGAGAATTTAAACATATTTATAGATATCTTTACACATTATTTTAGCGTATCATTTCCAGTTAATAATCAAAAAATCGAATGTACTAGGCATAACAGAAAAATTGCTGGTTGACAACAGATATAAAACATTCATGTGCTGAAAAGCGAAGATTATACGAGATCTGCAATTTTTCCATAGTATCTAATGACGTACTTATATATTTCAAAAAATATAAAATGATACCTCAAAAGGGCATCAACGCAACTAAATTAATGGCAAATGACAGCTATATAACTGTATATATATATATATATATATATATATATATATATATATATATATATATAGTGAAACAGCAAACTAATAATGTTTCTCTTCAGAATTCCAATACTGAATTGAATTGTGATGGCAAAGGAATTAATGATCCTAAAGAAATAGCAAATGTGTTCAATAATTATCATAGCAATATAAGTGAGCAATTAGTCGCTGAAATATCAACATAAATCCTACTTAAGTCTTTCTCTCTCCAACAAACCAGAAAGAAGTCCTCTCCGTTATCACAACTTTAAAAATGAAGCATTCCACTGGAATAGGTGGCATTCCAGACAATTTTATTGAAAAGGTATGGAGGACTCCATTAGCTCACCTTCGTAATAGTTCCCTTCAAACTGAAATGTTCCCAGTGTGTCTAAAAACAGTTAAGGTCATACCACTATTCAAAAAAGGCAAAAAGGATTAAGTAGCTAACTAAGGCCCAATCTCAAAAATCATAGAAAACGGTTTTCAAAGAAGTTAGTAGACTTTCTGGAAGAGCACAAAATACTATCCACAGCACAACATGGTTGCAGGAATGGCAGATTAAGGCTGATACAGTAGTTTTTGCATTATTAAACGAAGTATTTCAGAAACTAGATACTAGCGAAAATGTCAGTGGAATATATCTAGATCTCTCTAAGGCTTTTCATATCACAGATCACACAAAACTAGCAAATTGTCTCAACCTATCAAACTATGAAGCCATTAAATATGGAGTGTCACTAGGCTCAGCTCTGGGACGTCTCCTATTTCTATTGTATGTGAATGACCAAAACAAATTATGTGAGAACACTTTCCCTTTTGCTGACCATACAAATCTGCTAGTGAGTGGAATAGAAATGGCAGTGTTTCAGAAGTCTACAACATAGACACTGAACAATACTGAAAACTGGTTATATCACAACAAATTGGTAATAAAGGCAAGTAAGACAGTGGCACTAAATTTCTATAATGTGGAAAAAGGTGAACAAAATGTTCAGATTCAGATATTCGACATGGACCTTCAAAGTGTGGATAACATTAAATTCCAACCAGAACACATACGGTTTATATACAGTTACAGAACATTCCAGTACAATGATTCTTGACATTTGTGGATACTTCTAGAATGTACTCGAACCAACTATAGAAATTAAAATTTTACAATCCAGGTGAGCTTTGAACTCATGACTGTCCATACAACAGTGTAGTATTACAACCACTACACCACTGTGACTGCACTATTCAGCTTCTTCTGCTACACTGTTCCCTCCTTAAGAGAACAGCGTCTCAGTGTTACGTCCTCCTAGTTCGGGAACGAGTCATCGGTCCTGCGTACTCCGACTACTGATGACTGATCCTCGCCCTGACAGTGATCTTCTCAGAACTTCTTTTGCCGCTCCGCTTTCCATCACCTTTCCGCTTGTTGCCTGTCACTGGAGCTTCGAATTTACCCTGGGTGGCAGGATCCTTGTAGGGCTTCATTCGAAGGACGTGGGCCGTATCTCTGATCTTTCTTCGTATTGCATCAGGGTTGAAATCTTCAATTTCTTAAGTAACATCAGACAAGTGTCTTACAAGCTTATAAGGTCCAAAGCAGCGCCTGAGGAGCTTCTCAGAGAGACCAACCTTCCGAACAGGAGTGAAGATCCAGACGAGGTCACCAGGCTCATAGACAACGGGGCGGTGGCTCGCGTCATACCTTAGGGCTAAGCGATCGTTTACTTGAGGCTGCAACGTGAGGAGTCGAGCTAACTGCCGAGCTTCCTCAGCTCTGGTTAACACCTGGCCGATGTAGTCGTCGTCTACGTCATCAGGATGCAACGGAAACACTGTGTCCATCGTCGTAGTCTCCTCACACCCATGCACCAGGAAAAATGGTGTAAATCCTGTGGTGTCTTGTTTGGCTGTGTTGTAGGCAAACGTCTCGAAAGGTAGCACCTCATCCCAGTTGCTCTGCTCAGCATTGAAGAACACTGATAGCATGTCGACGAAGGTCTTATTAAGGCATTCAGTAAGTCTGTTAGTTTGCAGATGGTAGGCAGTCGTCATGTAATGAGTAATGTTGCACAGAGAGTTTATCTCTGTCACAAGATTCGTTTGAAAAACTTTCCCTCGATTCGTAATTAACAACCTTGGGGCACTGTGTTTTAATAAAATGTCTTCCACGATGAATTTGGCCACCTTGAATGCTTCGGCTGTTTTCACGGCTTTTGTAATGGCATAGCGTGTCAGATAATTAGTGCAAAAAATAATCCATCTATTGCCACTACTAGTTGTTGGAAATCGTCCGAGGAGGTCAATCCCAACACGGTGGAAAGGCGTTTGGGCTGGTAGTATTGGTATGAGTCGGCCAGGTGGTTTCTGAGCAACTGCCTTTCTCCTCTGGCACTCTCGACAGTGCGACACATAGTGACAGACACTCCCAAATTAACTTGGTTAGAAAAATCTCTCGTGGATTGTATGCTTTAATAAATATTAGATGTCTGGCCTCAGGTGTGTCATGGAATTTCTGTAGAACATCTAAGCACATGTGTTTAGGAATCACTGGTAGCCACCCCTTTCCAAACGGATCAAAGTTTTTCTTGCAAGATAATCCATTAACTACCTTAAATTGTAATTTCACATCCTCTGACCGATTTAAGGCAAGCATAATTTGAGATATTTTGACGTCCTTCGTCTGCTCAGCAGAGAGATCCTGTAGTGCAGCAAGATAGTCACTATCTTCATCAAAGTCTTGAGAGTCTTGCACAGGGTTTTTTGAGAGACAGTCGGCATCTTGGTGTTTTCTTCCACTTTTGTACACTATGGTAATATCATACTCTCGAAGACATAGTGTCCACCTGGCGAGTCGTCCTGTTGGATCCTTAAGACCTGTCAACCAACAAAGTGAATGGTGGTCTATAACGACTGTGAATGGCCTTCCATAGAGATACTGTCGAAATCTGTACATGGCTCAGATCACAGCAAGACATTCCCTTTCTGTAGCTGAGTAGTTTCTCTTGGCTTTTGTAAGTGTCGTAGAAGCATAGGCTATAACTTTGCACCAGAACAGCACCGATCCCATACCCACTGGTATCTGTGTGTAGTTCTGTATGTGCTCTCTCATCATACAGACCAAGTATAGGGTCAGTCGTCAGAGTTTTTCGCAGCACATCGAAAGAATCCTGTTGAGCACCACCCCAGATAAATTTAGCATTGGCGTTTAACAACTCTTGGAGTGGCCTGGCTTTGATGCAAAAGTTTTTGGTAAAATGACGGTAATAAGAACATAATCCGAGGAAGCTTCTCACATCTCTAATACTTTTAGGAATAGGAAATTCCGTCATAGATCTCACCTTTTCTGGGTCTGGCCGCACACCTTCGTTTGACGCAAGGTGTCCAAGTATTTTGATTTCTTTTGCTCCAAAAAGACACTTTCTTGGATTAAGTTTCAGTCCGGTTTGTTGGAGTCACTTAAGAACGGCCCTCAGTCTTTTTAAGTGTTCATCATAAGTCTCTGACAATACTATAATGTCATCTAAATAACAAAGACACATCGTCCACTTCAGGTGACTTAGAAGCTTATCCATAATCCGTTCAAAAGATGCTGGTGGATTACAAAAACCAAACGGCATTACCTTAAACTCATGCGTGCCCTCAGGGGTGATGAATGCAGTTTTCTCACGATCAGCCCCATCTACTTCGATTTGCCAGTGTCCCGAGTACATGTCCATGGTTGAGAAAAACTTAGCCCCCTTCATACAATCTAGTGTGTTACCTTATTAAGCTTACTGTAATCAACACAAAAGCGCCAACTGCCATCCTTCTTCCTGAAGAGAACCACTGGTGACGACCATGGGCTCTGCAAAGGCTGAATGATGTCATTTTTCATCATTTTCTCTACCTCGTCGCGAATTATTCGACGTTCCGTTGCCGACACACAGTATGCTCTCTTGCCTATTGGTTGATGGTCCCCAGTGCTAATCCGGTGCTTCACCGTCGATTTGTCTAATTTGCTCTTACCTGTGGACTGAAGCATTCAGAGGACTCTTGAAGAATGACAGGTAGCTTCTTCTGTTATTCCTTAGTGAGCTCTGGTGATAGTCGAGCTGGAAGATCTTGTCTCGTAGTGGCAGCGCCAATGTCGCCCACAGACTCAGCATGGGAGGTTTGTATGACACTCAGCTGTTCAGCAATTATTGGCTCAGTGTTTGCTACGCACATGCGTCTTGGAAGGATCTGTGGGTCTCGGCGACAGTTAACTATCCACAATTCGCCGAATCCGTTCTTAAACGAGACGACAGAGGCTGGGATGACCTAGTTATTCTTCAGTGGTATGCTTCTCTTACATTCCACTACAAGATCCATGGGTTGATGCATGGCATGACACATGACAGTTACCTTTCTAGCGCTGGCTGCAGGAATGATCACTTCAAGCAGCACACATAGTCTCCATGCACTCCGATGCGCATCTTCCTGTCCACAGTATCTCATCTTGTCTAGCACAATCTTCGAGTTACCACAATTTATAATTGCCTGAGAAGCTTTCAAAATGTCTCATCCGAGAATGACGTCATGACTACACCCTTGTATGACGATGAATTCTGTGTATGGCCACTTATATCCACACGAATGACTCATCTTCCTGTAGGTTTTACATATTTCCCATTAGCCACCTTCAGCAGAGATGTATTGCTGTCGACGAATACGGTTTTCTGCTACTGGCGACGGAACTTCTCCGAAATGACTGAATATGATGCTCCATAGTCCACAAGAGCTTGGGCTGGTGGGCCATCCATGAGGATATCGTAGTTTCCTATCATTTTTGTAGTGATCGACGGCCGAGGATTTTTCTCTTCGATGGCCTCACCTCCAAGGAAGATTGCACCCTTTTCCAGCGGCTAGCTTGCGGCTATGATGATCTACGTCGTTCTGCACCCACATCTTCTTGTTCATCTTCGTCGTCCCGGCTGTAAACAGCGATGGAGACCTCGATCGGCGTGTTGGGGAGCGTCCTCTCCAGCGGCTACCTCCCGGCGATGGTGACCTATGTCGTCCTGCCCCCACATCTTCTTGTTCATCTTCGTCGTCCCGAAGTTGGCGTCGGCTAAGATCGGTCTGCTGTCTTCTGGCGCGGGCGTCATCAAATATCTGCCGCCTTTCTCGACAATAGCGCACCACACGTCCCGGTCGTCCACAGTGGAAACGTACTGGTTGGTTATCCTGGGTCCTCCAGACGTCAGTATTCCTTGATGCCCAAACAGGTTCCTCATGCGGCATTGTAGGAAAGTAATTGCACCTGGGTCTCAACGTTTTCACCGTTTCAAAGGGAAATAAAGGACGGGAGATTCGGTTCAATGTCTGTTCCACTTCCTCCCTTATGATCTCTTGAAGCGTCTCGGTTTTTTGCTCGTCATGCAATCCAAGTGCTTTCTGAATTTCCTCTCTCACTATCAGACGAAGAACACTTGTGAAATCAGTTCCTTCCTCCATCACAGACATCGATACGACGTTTGGACGCCATTCAAACTTCTTGCATGTAATTCTTTTTTTATGCATTGTCTTGATATACAGGCACGATTTTATGAAGTCGTCTGCTGTCGAAACCACCTTCAGGAGTAGGTCTTGTTACATGTCCTCAGCAACACCTTCATGAAATGTGCAACCTTATCTTTCTCCTTCATTCTACGATCCACTATTTTACACAGCTCCACCGAGCGAGGTGGCGCAGTGGTAGCACACTGGACTCGCATTCGGAAGGACGACGGTTCAATCCCGCGTCCGGCCATCCTGATTTAGGTTTTCCGTGATTTCCCTAAATCACTCCAGGCAAATGCCGGGATGGTTCCTCTGAAAGGGCACGGCCGACTTCCTTCCCCATCCTTCCCTAATCCGATGAGACCGATGACCACGCTGTCTGGTCTCCTTCCCCAAACCAACCAACCAACCAACACAGCTCCAAGACGTCTTGAATGTAGGATGCTGTAGTTTCTCCTGGACGCTGCTGGATTACTTCCCAGCTTGTGAACTTCTCCTCGTTGTTCTCATACCATTGCCTGGCAGTGCCCTAGAAGTAGAAAAATACGTTAGCCAAACACACAGTGTCATCCCATTAAATAAATTAGGCTATACGCTCGTATACCTTCAGCCACTTGTATGGATCTTGGCTATCGTCACCAGAGGACCCGTAAGGATGTCTCACATGGTGGCACACAGTTTCTGTCATCGGAACGTCCTTTTCTTCTTCTGTTTCCGATACATTGCGATCTGCGAACTCGGGTTTCTCGCCACGTAAACGGCGGCTCTGTCATGGCCTGATGGGAGCCACTGTGTCGTCGATAATGTGCGCTACCACAAGTTCGAATACTCAGAGTCCTCACCAGAATAATTTCACGTAGAAGAAGGTGCAATTAGGTGAATGACGAACACTAACTTCACCTAACGAAGGTTTATTCAGCGCTTGCACATACAAGAGCGCAGAGCGAACTGCCTCCAGCCAGAACACACACTGTATATATACAGTTACAGAACATTCCAGAACAATGATTTGTGGATACTTCTAGAATGTACTCAAACCGACTATAGCAATTAAAGTTTTACAGTTCAGGTGAGTTTTGAACTCACGACCCTCCATGTGACAGTCTAGCATCATAGCCACTACACCACGGTGACTGTGCTACTCAGCTTCTTCTGCGATGATATGATATTATTTTCTGGGGTAACTCTTCTCATAGACAAAAGCTCTTTAAGCTACAAAACGGAGTTATAAGTATAATGTAAGGTGTAAAATGGAACAAAACCTATGGACAACGGTTTAAAAAGCTAGAAATCCTCCCACTTCCATGCATATATGTGTATAAGATAACTGTTGTTGTCAAAAAATATCCATGGAACATCCGAATTTCTTCGAAAAAAATGAAAATATCCACTCCTGTAACACTAGGCAAAAAGAAAGCTTTCATTTATAGCCTAACAACACAACCTTAAATAAAATAGGAACCCTATATTATGGGAAAGTTATTTATAATAAGCTTCCATCAGAAATTAAGCCAACAAATGACCTGGCCAATTCCAGGTTAGCTGATAGGGTGTATCTGTCTCTTAACTGTAATTTTTCCTGAGGGCATGCAGTTTTACTGTATGGTTAAATGATGATGGCGTCCTCTTGGGTAAAATATTCCGGAGGTGAAATAGTCCCCAATCGGATCTCCCAGTGGGGACTACTCAAGAGGACGTCATTATCAGGAGAAAAAAACTGGTGTTCTACAGATCAGAGCGTGGAATGTCAGATCCCCTTAAAAAGGGAAATGGATAAGTTAAAGTTAGATATAGTGGGAATTAGTGAAGTTCGGTGGCAGGAGGAACAAGACTTTTGATCAGATGAATACAGAGTTATAAATACAAAATCAAATAGGGGTAATGCAGGAGTAGGTTTAATAATGAATAAAAAATAGAAATGCAGGTAAGCTACTACAAACAGTATAATGAACACATTATTGTGGCCAAGATAGACACGAAGCCCATGCCTACTACAGTAGTACAAGTTTATACGCCAACTAGCTCCGCAGATAATGAAGAAAATGATGAAATGTATGAGGAGATAAAAGAAATTATTCAGGTAGTGAAGGGAGACGAAAATTTAATAGTCATGGGTGACTGGAATTCGAGAGTAGGAAAGGGGAGAGAAGGAAACATAGTAGGTGAATATGGATTGGGGGTAAGATATAAAAGAGGAAGCTGTCTGGTAGAATTTTGCACAGAGCATAACTTAATCATAGCTAACACTTGATTCAAGCATCATAAAAGAAGGTTGTATACATGGAAGAATCCTGGGTATACTAGAAGGTATCAGATAGATTATATAATGGTAAGACAGAGATTTAGGAACCAGGTTTTAAATTGTGATACATTTCCAGGGGCAGATGTGGACTCTGCCCACAATCTATTGGTTATGAACTGCAGATTAAAACTGAAGAAACTGCAAACAGAAATGCAGTAGAAGAAGAATGGGTAGCTTTGAGACATGAAGTAGTGAAGGCAGCAGAGGAGCAAGTAGGTAAAAAGACGAGGGCTAGTAGAAATCCTTGGGTAACAAAAGAAATATTGAATTTAATTGATGAAAGGAGAAAATATAAAAACGCAGTTAATGAAGCAGGCAAAAAGGAATACAAACGTCTCAAAAATGAGATCGACAGGAAGTGGAAAATAGCTAAGCAGGGATGGTTAGAGGACAAATGTAAGGATGTAGAGGCTTTTCTCACAAGGGGTAAGATAGATACTGCCTACAGGAAAATTAAAGAGACCTTTGGAGAAAAGAGAGCCCCTTGTATGAATATGAAGAGCTCAGATGGAAACTCTCGGTGAGCACGATGCATGAGACAGGCGAAATACCCTCAGACTTCAAGAAGAATATAATAATTCCAACCCCAAAGAAATCAGGTGTTGACAGATGTTAAAATTACCGAACTATCAGTTTAATAAGTCACAGCTGCAAAATACTAATGCGAATTCTTTACAGACGAATGGAAAAACTGGTAGAAGCCGACCTCGGGGAAGATCAGTTTGGATTCCGTAGAAATGTTGGAACACGTGAGGCAATACTGACTATACAACTTATCTTAGAAAATAGATTAAGGAAAGGTAAACCTACGTTTCTAGCCTTTGTAGACTTAGAGAAAGCTTTTGAAATTGCTGACTGGAATACTCTCTTTCAAAGTCTAAAGGTGGCAGGGGTAAAATACAGGGAGCGAAAGGCTATTTACAATTTGTACAGAAACCAGATGGCAGTTATAAGAGTCGAAGGGCATGAAAAGGAAGCAGCGGTGGGGAAGGGAGTGAGACAGGGTTGTAGCCTCTCCCCGATGTTATTCAATCTGTATACTGAGCAAGCAATAATGGAAACAAAAGAAAAATTCGCGGAAGGTATTAAAATCCATGGAGAAGAAATAAAAACTTGGAGGTTCGCCAATGACATTGTAATTCTCTCAGAGACAGCAAAGGACTTGGAACAGCAGTTGAACGGAATGGACAGTGCCTTGAAAGGAGGGTATAAGATGAATATCAACAAAAGAACAACGAGGATAATGGAATGTAGTCAAATGAAGTCGGGTGATGCTGAGGGAATTAGATTATGAAATGAGGCACTTAAAGTAGCAAAGGAGTTTTACTATTTGGGGAGCAAAATAACTGATGATGGTCGAAGTACAGAGGATATAAAATGCAGACTGGCAATGGCAAGGAAAGCGTTTCGGAAGAAGAGAAATTTGTTAACATCGAGTATAGATTTAAGTATCAGGAAATCGTTTCTGAAAGTATTTGTATCGAGTGTAGCCATGTGTGGAAGTGAAACATGGACAATAAATAGTTTGCAGAAGAAGAGAATAGAAGCTTTCGAAATGTGGTGCTACAGAAGAATGCTGAAGATTAGATGGGTAGATGACATAACTAATGAGGTGGTAATGAATATAATTGGGGAGAAGAGTAGTTTGTGGCACAATTTGACACAAAGAAGCGACCGCTTGGTGGGACATGTTCTGAGGCACCATGGAATCACAAATTTAGTATTGGAGGGTAGCGTGGAGGGTAAAAATCGTAGAAGGAGACCAAGAGATGAATACACTAAGCAAATTCAGAAGGATGTAGGTTGCAGTAAGCACTAGGAGATCAAGAAGCTTGCACAGGATAGAGTTGCATGGAGAGCTGCATCAAACCAGTCTCAGGACTGAAGACCACAACATCAATAACTGCCTCTATAGCCTCCACAAGCCCCTCCAGCAAGTACATTAATTTGGATTAGTGATGTATCAAATAAATGCTACTAGCACCTTAATTATTTATGATGTAAATGTTACTGTAATGCAAATGTTAATCTGCCAGTATAGTACATGTGCTATCTGCCTTATAATGTCTTCTCTGTATTTTTGTTCAATATTTGCTCTGTATATTGTAACTCAATGATCATTTATGCAGAAATAGTGAAATTACTGTAAATGTAAATTATTTAATATTTTTTTACACATTGATTTGTCCTACATCTGAATGTAACATTTGTATAGTATATGATTACTAGAACCAATTAAATTCTACTCTGCGCTACTGTACTCCTGGTTACAAACTTTAGCACTGCGCTGTGAAAAGAAACAAAAGAACTTAATCAATAAACTAGTGTTTTTATCCATGAATATTGTTTCTCTATGCACATACATATTGCTCAATATTCAGCTTCTCTGAGAGTCACCAGTCTCATGACCAGGGAAACCCTTAAAGCCCCCATTCAAATATATATGTATAATGTGTGTGTGTGTGTACATAAAGTGAAATTGGTGCATGTGGTGTTTGGAGAGGTCCAAAAGCATCATAGACAGACTTCACGAACTGCACCAAAACCTTAGCTATCTCCACGGCAACTCGTCCTTGATTGCAGATAGTGGCCCCCTTGAAACTTGGACTGGTGATGTAATCTCTTTGTGCCTCAATCTCCATCCCAAGGTAAACTAAATGAATTTTGTGGTATTATCTAATATTTTCCACTGCTTTCCCAAAAACTGAATTTTTCATTAACTCATAACAATCTTTTTCAGTGTCCCACATTCGGTATTTACATCAATGTACTCCTTCAGCCAGCAACGTTGCTTGAAGGATATGCTGTATATGATTCTAAAAAGTTTCATCCCCAAACAGAGACACATCTGAAGGTTCCTGTAGTTTGTAATATATTTCTGCTTATTCTCCTTGTCTTCAGTTTCAGGATGGAACCATTCACAGAACTAGGCACTCTGGACACAGTGGCAACGTGCTGTATGTATCATGCAAATGAGTGGGATATGTGACCAAGTAACGTGATGCTCCTCTCTGGGGGCCACCACCTTGTTGAAGCACTGTCCATGCAGGTGGAGAGGCTTACATGTCCACGTGAAGCTGAGGGCTATGCCGTAGGTAGAGGACCTACTGGTAGAAAGACTTAAGCTAATGGATCAGACTAAGAGTGTCCCACAACGTTCCATCTTTGTTATCCACTCCTAGTCCCTATCCAGTTCCCTTTCCTAACCCAAGGTGTGATGCTATCCATGCCAAGGAGTGCGTGGTACATTGGAAGATGTGTCACAAATGGAGCCTCAGGAATACTGGATGACCTCCCTGAGTAAGTAGCCTTACACTGTGTAGGGTATTCGCGGTGTGGATCGTGTGGATCCCCAAATCTCGTGGGACCAAGATGAACACGACTAAATAAAATACATTAAAACTAACTGAGGGGCAAACTGAGACCTCAGACACCGAAACATTGGGGTCAGGACTGATGGAATGCATTCCGAGGGTCTAGACCTGAGCCAGAAGTAGGAACTGTAACTGAGAAATTGAACCAGATCAAGATTAAAGCCTTGTCTAGGGCCCAGAGTAGGAAACTCTTCAGGAAACAGAAACAAAAGGAAAGGAAAGAATGGCTTCCAAAAGACAAGTGGAGGGAACTAAAAGGGTTTGAGCCTAAGGCACCCAAGAAAAAACTGTCTCAGGTTGAAGGGTATATGCAGACCACTGCAATGTCGAAAACAGGCAGCAAGAGGATAAGGGAGGAATCTAAGATTCCCTTCTCCCTGGATAATCGAGGAAGGCTATCCACTGGTAGCCATCACCTCGCTGCAAGAGAAACTTGTACAGATGCTCCTATTCGGAAAGATCGGGGGGGAGGGGGGCTGGTGCAGGACCCAACTTCAAGAGGGTCTATCTAGATCGTACTGCTCTCATTTTTGTCTGCGAGGGGAAGCACATGGTGGAATGGCTTAAGGACAAGGTGCCCATGATATCCCTATGGGAGGATGTGAGGCTGCTGGTCAAGATGGCAGCGGAGCTTCTTAAGGCCGCAAAGGTATCAATATGGGTATCAAAGATTCTTAAGGATGTCTCCCTTAAGGCTCTGTTCGAGAAAATAGGGGTCCAGAACCCAAAAGTCTCGACAGAGGACTGGAGAGAAGGTTGTACTGGAAGAATGAACCCTGGTGGGTGGAGGTTGGAGAGAAGTCCCTCAAGGCAATGCGAGAGCAAGACCTGAAATTGTTTTTAGGGTTCTTGCAGGTCACCGTCAGGGTTATCAAAGACCTCAAAGGCAATGATGGTAATAAGACGGAGACTGGAGGTGCTGCAGATTAACACAGTAAAGAGGCCTCTGCTGCCCTGAGCCGCTGCCTGGGGAGGCAGGAAATGGACATGGCCCTGATACAAAAACCCTAATTATATGATGGGTGCATACTGGGCCTCGGTGACACTGGAGGTAAGCTGATTTATGCTAGAAATCTAAGAAACTCCAGAACATGCATCTATGTAAGAAATGGAATTTCTTTCATGCCAATGATGGATTTCTACTCCAGGGACCTAGGGACCACCAGACTGCAGCAATGTGAAGACGATATCACGAGGGAAATTATTTTGGCCTCAGAATACCTTCCTTACAAAGACAGCTCTCCTCCTCCTTTGGAGGTGAGGAGACTTATAGAGGCTTGCCATCGGCAAGGTGACCATATGTTGGTTGGATGTGACACCAATGCCCACAACCTAAGGTGGGGCAGCAAGGACACCAACAGTAGAAGTGAGTACCTTCTTGAATTTCTCTTAGCTAACAACTTGGAGGTCCTGAATAGTGGCAATGAACCTATATTCACGAATAGCAGAAGGGAAGAAGCAATTGACATAATCTTTGGTTCCATGATGATGGGCAGCTATGTCAAACGGTGGCATGTGATGTTAGAGCCCTCCTCATCAGACCACATGTACATTAAATTCAAGGTTGAAACGGGAATCAGACAGACCATGACCTATAGGAATCCCAGGAAAACAGACTGGGAGACATATAGGAGGGACCTTGCCTTAAGCTTATCGGAAATTAAAACCTCAATAAGGAATCCAGTAGAGTTTGAAGGAGTAGCAGAGGCTGTTACCTCTGCCATAGTGACCTCATATTAGGACAACTGCACAATCACCAAGAATTGCAAAAATAGGAGTGTGCCTTGGTGGAATAATAACTTGGAAACACAGAGAAAACAGGTAAGAAGATTGTTTAACCTTGCGAGATGTGAAGGACAATGGGCAAAATGTCGTGAGACCCTTGTCAACTACAACCTTGCAATTAGACAAGCAGAGGGGGCATCGTGGAAGGCATTCTGTGAGGAAGTGGAGAGCATGGCTGCTCAAGCCAGAATTCACAGAATCATCATTAGAGTACCAACCAACCCTGGAGGTACGTTGAAGAAGGAGGATGGGGGATATACAAAGACAGCACATGAGACACTGGAACTGATCCTCAAAACTCACTTTCCTCAATATGCTCTGCCGGACAACACAGACCAGAATGTGATCCCAGAGAGACAATGGTTTTCAGGCACTCGAAGAGAGGACTAGGAATCGGCCAAGGAGTGTGTGGATTTCAATAAAATCCATTGGGCGATGGGAACACGCCAACTGTTCAGTCACCTGGCCCAAATGGAATCTTTCCAGCTCTCCTGCAACAGTAGTCCTATGCAGGTTATTCAGGGTTAGCCTAGCAGTAACAATCATTCCCACTGCTTGGGGGCAGTGAAGATTGTATTCATTCAAACCCAGGGAGCTTTGACCATACCAAGGCCAAGGATATGAGACCAATCAGCCTACCCTCCTTCATTCTTAAAACATTGGAAAAACTGGTTAATGTATACATTGGGGAGAGGATGCTAATTAGGGCCCTCTACATTCAAACCAACATGCATATCAACCAGGTAAATCATGTGAGAAAGCTCTCCATCAATTTGTTGGGAAGGTGAGAAATCACTTCACTTCCAAGAAATAGCCCTCTGCATCTCGCTGGACAGCGAGGGGGCCTTCAGTAACACGACCTTCTATTCCATGGTAAGGACAGCAGATGTGCATGACCTAGGGGCCACTATATGTAGGTGGACCAGGGCCATGCTTAGTGGAAGAAAGGTAGAGGCTACTATGATTAATGAAAAGATGGTAACTAACCCCACTAGAGGTTGTCCGCAAGGAGGAGTTCTGCCCCCTTTATTGTGGAATCAAGTGGTGAACGAACTCGTTGAGGAACTTAATTCCAGACAATGCTTTGCCAAGAATACGCAGATGACCATGTCATAGTAATACTTGGCAAATTTACTGACCCAGTTATAAAATGGCACAAGGTGCATTGGGCATTGTGCAAGACTGGTGCATTAAACAGGATCTAAGGGTTAATCCTAAGAAGACTGAGCCGTGCATGATTCGTGTTCCCGCCATCAAGTATCTACACCCTGTTTTTAACGTACTTCCACCTCACTACGTTAATTTAAATTACTACTGTCACTGAGTAGATGCTTTGCCTGACAGTGACTGGCACTAACAGTGCATATCAATATATCCCCTCTCGTAGTACGTTTGCTCCACTGCTATTACTTCCCAGTTGTCGTCTGTAGTGCAGTCAGTTGGAACGTGCCAGCAGGGCAGTTCAGATAGCGAGTTCAGGCTGCCAGTCAGTTGGAACGCGTCTGGAGCGCAGTCCAGACCTGCCAGTCGGGGAGTTGCATTGCGGCACTAGTGAAGTCGGGTTGGAGCAGTGAGGTCTGTTTCGACGTTACTCTTGGGTATCGTTCAGGTCTTGGTGCAAGTGTTTGTCAGTGTGTGTCTGTAGTTGGCGTTAGTTCCACTGACGACTGTTTTAGATGTTGTCGGCATTCTGTCGTGGAGTCAGTCGGAACGTGCGAGGAGGAGAGTTCACGGCGGCAGTTCGGATCGTGAGTTGGGTTCTGGCAGTCAGTTGCAACGCGTCGGGAGCGCAGCCCGGGCCAGCAGTGAGCCCTGCGTGGACATCGCCACGCATCACTTAAGCTGGGCCTGACTTTTGGCGGATTGTTGGTCGGTCTGTTCGTCCGAGGACGTCTCCGTGCGTCGTAGTCGACTGGGCCACTGGTGGTCTCTGCGCAGTGTCAGAATCTGTCTAGAGCTGTCTGATCGGTAGGAGCATCGTCGCTCGCTGACCCTGAACGTGAAGGTTGATTTGTTTTGAGCATTACGTTGTTGGTTCCGGTGTTGCTGTTGTGGAGGTTTTCCTGTGAGCAACAACGAGTGAAGTGTTCGAGATAGCCGCCGTCGGCTGCTAACGCAGTTTTTAGGTAGCGTTTTTTCCTCATCTGTTGCTGCTGCCCAACATGGTGTGTAGTTTTGGTAGCTCAGTTCACATACGCGTTTGTTTGTGGATAGTGATACTTGTTACTTTTTTGGGGCCTTGAATTCTCGTGTACTCCATCATGGCAAGCAAGCGTTTGGTCAGTCGGTCCGTGACTGTCCCTCAGTTGGGTTCGCACGAATTAAGTCTCGCCTAAGTGAAAGAGGGCAGACCGATCGACTGGAGACTCTTGAGTGTCGTTCTCTTAATTATCCTTTTGGCAGTCTTAATGTTGTTGTAATTTAACTGTAATTTATATTTTTAATTTGGCAAGGTTAGTTGCGGGCCTTCAGCCCTGGAAACATGTTCTCAGAGTTTGCTTCTAGTCCAAACATTATCGCCTTCTGCTCTTGAAAGGTTATTGTAATTTTCTCTGAAAGATTTTACAGGTTATTGTGGGCCTTCCGCCGTTGGTGTTGCAAAAAGGAAATTTTTAAACTTAATGTATTGTTTTACCGATTGTTGCAACATATATTTCCTTAATTTGCAGAATTTTACCGTGTGGCCTTCAGCCATCTTATTGCATTTGTTTATCTCTTTCTGTGCACCCTGTAGGCCATCAGCCCTGTTAGCATCTTAAAACATTGTGGCCTTCTTCCTTTAGTAATCATCATAGTATATTTGGAATTTTGAAGATTTAATCCAGCGGCCTTCAGCGGCTCCACATGCTGATCTCATATATGTAAACGATTTATTTTATTCGTAAATTTAACTGTGTGATGTCTTTTTCAAAACAGAACTTATTCTAAAGCATCTGTTTGGAGGCCTTCAGCCGTGAACCAAATTCAATTCTGTCAAAAGTGTATTTGTAAACTAAATTATATTTAATTACAATTGTGAAATGATTCCGAATGCAGCTCCCTTTGTCCTTTCCACAATCCTAATTACCTGTTCGCTCTGCGTGATTTAGCGGAAATTTCAAAGACTGTTGTGGTGCAATTCACTAAGAGGCATATCCAACACTTAAGTTGGAATCTAAAGCTCTTCGATGAAATTCTAAATGTGAATGGGATAGTGAAATACCTAGGGGTTATGCTAGATAAACTAACATGGACTTCTCACATTAGGAGCATCTGCTGCAAGGCGAAAAGTACTCTAGTGAGTGCCAGAAGGACTTGTGGTAAAAACTGGGGCCTAAGCCCTTAGAGGTATGCACTGGATATACACCATGGTGGTTAAACCTAGGATTTCCTACAGGGCTGTAGTGTGGTGGAAGAAGGTAGAACAGCAGGTTACAGCTAAGGAGCTTGCTAAGGTGCACGGACTGGCTTGCTTAGACATAACAGGTGGAATTAGCAGTACACCAACTGCTGCTATGGAAGCCATGCTGGACATGCCTCCACTGCATCTTTGGGTCAAGATGGAGGCAGCAACTGGGGCATACAGACTTATAACAGGTAGAAATAGGATCTTCTCAGGATATCCAGAATCACACACTAAGATAGTGAGTGAGTAAATATAGGAATGGCTGGAGAAATGACAGCTGACTATATAATAACTCCCAACTGCTTCAACAAGCCTTAAAATATAATAATTGGAAGCAGGGAGCAGTGGGGTGTACAGAGTTCAGCCAAGACTAGGGGCATCATGTCTCTAGGAAAACTGGCCTCGGTATTCTAAGCTGAAATTACTGCAATCAGGACATGTGTGGACGAGAATATGCATAGGTGCTACAAGGACCGTAGCATCTACATCTATTCAGACAGCCACACAGCCCTGAAATCATTGGCAGCTCCTGCAACGAGATCTAAGACTGTTGCAGAATGCCACAGGGCTTTGGTGGAGGTAGGGGAAAACAATAGGATAAACCAACTGAGGGTCCCTGCCACTCAGGGATCTATGGCATTGAACAAGCCGACAGAATGGTCAGGATGGGAGCAATGACTCCATTTATTGGACTGGAACCTATCCTGACAATCACCAAGACTATGATCAAACTAGAACTACAGAACTGCCTTAGGAAACCACCCATGAAATATTGGACCAAGGTCCAAAAACAAAAATATGGTAAGGTAATGATGCCCAAGTCATGCTCTAAAAGAAGCTCTGTAATCCTGGGATTGAACGGGAAAGAACTCAAATTCATGACTGGACTAATGAGCGACCATGGGAATTTCAAGAAACACCTACACACAATGGGTATAACGGAAGAAGACCCTAAATGTAGATTTATGATGAGAGTGAAGAAACTGCATCACACCTAGTCTTCAAATGAATGGCATTAGAGAGCAAAAGGTACAGAATCTTCGGGACAACTAGACCCAAAGAAATTGTGTCTAACAAAAAACTGGTAAAGGGACTCCTTGCACTATTTAGGGACATTGGTTGGCTGTAATAGGAAGTGCACTGCACAATGAACTCGGTTTCGGTGCGAGCAGTGGTGGGTTAAACCAAAACTACTTTAACTTTCCTGTCAAAATCAAATCAACCTGGTGCTCATAACTGGATGGATCACGATGTTGACGGTGCTAGGCCCAGGATGAGATGAGTGACTATCGTCCAGCCATAGCGATGTGGGTCAAGCTCACTTCTGGACACGTCCATCATTCCATCAAAGGAAGTGAAATGAAGCTGAGTGGTATTCTGTACCAATAGTGCTATAAATGAATTGTGTTTTCATTATCACATTGTAGCTTTAAACACAAATATAAAAAAGATGTTACATATGGTTACTATAACGATGTAATAGTATTTTTCTTTTCTTTCCTGTCTGAGTCAAACTATATCCCTTTCTAAGAACAAAAAAGATAGTCTGACTATGATCTGTAAATCATAATGCTTAAAGTTTGGAGGAATGTGTTCAGTGTCGAAGTTATCTTTGTAAAACAATATCCATCTTTTGTCTGACATACTTCTCTTGCCACTTCCTCCTTTATATTTACTCCTGAAACTCATGGTCTCTTAAGATGCACATACTACTGTAAGTTTCTTTAAGTGAGAACAATCGTGTATTTGT
The DNA here is from genome assembly GCF_023864345.2 of Schistocerca serialis cubense. Taxonomy (NCBI): domain Eukaryota; kingdom Metazoa; phylum Arthropoda; class Insecta; order Orthoptera; family Acrididae; genus Schistocerca; species Schistocerca serialis. Next base: position 464,796,636 of record NC_064646.1, on the reverse strand, counting down.
GTTCAAGCATTGTGTCATGTTGTTTTGTTTTTTACCACTAGTAGCCTTGAAATATTATTCACAGGTGTTTTTAGTGGAAGTGCGGGTGAGTCTTGACGTATGAACGGAAATAACAGGCTTGGGTTATACCTACTTAGCTGCCATTATGGCCATCGCTCTGAGATAACTACAAACTGTAGTAATTACTTAGAGCCTTATCGTCATTTAATTCACGAAGTCTGATTATCCAATGTGAAAAAAATGACGTACTTGAGATATTCTAAGCTTCTACATTCGCGAAAATAAAAAGCCAGTTAGTTACTGCTAAGCAGTAAAAGTTTGTGTCTCATAAGAATTCAATCTGTAGAATTTTCACCAGCTCGACTCACCCTCTGTGGAGAGTTAAACACATACAGTATCTTCAGTTCAAGGGCGTCTAATTGTCTTGACAGATGCATCAGGTTGGCTCTTCATCCTTGCTGCTGCTATCGACACTGTTGATGCTGCGGGTAACAGTACTCACACTGGAAATAACTTTCTGACTGAAATGCCTTTATTTTTAGGTGAAAAACTGTAACAGCCAGATTATTTGGTGGATTCAAATCAGTAGGAAAGAAGAATGGATCAACCCCTGTCATGTGATTGTAGGAAGCACTATCTTATCTCACTTCTATCAGTGTCCTCAGATAATGGTATTATTTTCGGTGCAGGTGTGTGCCAGTATTTCGCGTGGATACGGCATCTGCTGAACAAGAGAAGAAAATTTTTTCAGTGCTTTTGCGGTTCACATTGCGGTAGGACTGCTATTGCAGAAATGCCCACATGGACATTCTTGGGTCACAAAAACACCTTTTGAAGATACCTTTACTGGTCGGTGTGATCCGCTGGGGAATACGCCAAATTCAGCCCTTTGCAGCTTATGCTGCCTGGTGAAGCACTATGGCACAATCATATGGTGTCTTATGCTCCTAAGCTGTACTGACCTCACATTCATGTCTCGCTGACTCATGAGAATGCAAAGCAATAGCCACCTAATAACATGCTTACCGCATCTCAGTAGCAGCTAACCCTGAGCACCATTCCCATTCTGTTCCAGATCCGCAGTTGCGTTTCAAATCAGTCTACCTCCAACAATAGCTGTGATCCAGCTATGGTTGTGATGGCACCCGATATTGAACGTGAGTAGCTTAACATTTATTTATGTGTGGCATTATAAATGGTATTTCTTTGTTTGTTATCTGTTAGTATATAAGAGTCGTCAAGCACATTTTCTCTGACGTTTCAGCAGATATTTGCAATGTCGCTTTTGTGAAATATATCTGGAGTCAGCCCAAACACAATACTACTCATACGTCTTTCATGAGGTGCCCAGTGCTCACGAAAGAATTGCTTTGTTTCCCGTTACAAAGGAAACGATTTTTAAATCGAAATATTATATTTCAATTCGACAGAGCAGTCTCAAATTACTCTAGCGTGATATTACTTTTATCGACTTGTGTTAACAGCGACAGTAAAACACGAAGAATAATCAGTACTCCTGCAGTGATAGCACCATCTTTGCCCACATACCTAAAATGCTACCGCCATGCAACAACTCTGCTGTGTTGCCGTTGGCATACTAGGATATTCTTCGTATTTTATTGTCCCTGTTAATACATATCAATAAAGCGAATATCGCAGTAGACCCATTTTGGACCACTTTGCCGATTGGAGATGTAAAATTCTTATTTAAAAATCAGTTTTTTTGTAAAAGGAAACAAATCAATACTTTTTGTGCAAACTGGACATTGTATGAGAGACTTAAAGAAAAATATCTGTTTCGACTGATTCCCGCTGCATATTACAAGAATAAAAATGCAAATATCTGCCTAAACACCAGAGAAAATGCGGCTTATGACCTATAGGGGAGACACGCAGTATAGTGTAAATGCAAAATTCCAACATTTATATTCTATTTATTTCCATATTAGGTAGTTTGTAAGCCATATTTAAACACTTACAATGTGTTCCAGGTGGTACGTTCACTCTAAGGATCCAACATTTAAACAAGATATTTGTATGATGCGAAAAGTTACAATTGTCTCTGTTGTTGTTGTGGTCTTCAGTCGAGAGAATGGTTTGATGCAGTTCTCCATGCTACCCTATCCTGTCCAAGCTTCTTCATCTCCAAGAAACTACTACAACCTGCAACCTTCTGAATCTTCTTAGTGTATTCATCTCTTGGTCTCCCTCTACGATTTTTACCCACCACACTGCCCTTAAATTCTAAACTAGTGATCACTTGATGTGTCAGAATGTGTCCTACCAACCGATCCCTTCTTCTAGTCAAGTTGTGGCACAAATTCCTCTTCTCCCCAATTCTATTCAGTACCTCTTCATTAGTCACGTGATCTACCCATCTAATCTTCAGCATTCTTCTGTAGTACCATATTTCGAAAGCTTCTATTCTTTTTGTGTCTAAACTATTTACTGTCCATGTTTTATTTCCATACAGGGCTACACTCCATGCAAATACTTTCAGAAAAGACTTCTTAACACTTAAATCTATACTTGATGTTAACAAATTTCTCTTTTTCAAAAACGCTTTCCTTGCCATTGCCAACCTACATTTTATATCCTCTCTACTTCGACCATCATCAGTTATTTTACTCCCCAAATAGCAAAACTCATTTACTACTTTAAGTGCCTCATTTCCTAGTCTAATTCCTCAGCATCACCTGATTTAATTCGAGTACATTCCATTATCCTCATTTTGCTCTAGTTGATAGCCATCTTGTATCCTCCTTTCAAGACACTGTGCATTCCATTCAACTGCTCTTCCAGGTCCTTTGCTGTCTCTGAAATAATTACAATGTCATTGGGAAACCTCAAAGTTTTCATTTCTTCTCCATGGATTTTAATTCCTATTCCAATTTTTTCTTTTGTTTCTTTTACCGCTTGCTCAATATACAAACTGAATAATGCTATTGTGTCAAAAACTGACATTTAGAGCCTGTGGCTGTGTACAGAATATAGGTTGATTCTTACATAGAAGGTTACAGCAACCAGCCACTTTTTAAATTGCTGTTTATTTATTTAAACAGCGCTTTATTTATTTAAACAGCACTTTCATCTCATGTGACGAAACTTCTTAGTGTGTGAGTGGTGCTTTACATTATGTGAATGTTTATATACAAAAAAAGTGCATTATACATTTTTTGCTGCTGCAAGATGATAAGCAGCCTGCACTGGAACATAATGGTATGGATTCTTCATCGGCACAACCACCCCAAAGAAATCTCGTCAGATGGGGAAACGAAAGGCGAAATGTAATGTAAAACGTGAACTAACCGTCTGAAGATGAACCTGTCACTTTGAAACTGGTAACAGCGCTGCTTAAACAAATAAATAGCATTGTGAAAAATGGCTGGTTACCGTAATCTTCTATGTAAGAGTCAATCTATAGATTGAATAACATGGGGGATAGGCTACAACCCTGTCTCACTCCCTTCCCAGCCATTGCTTCTCGTTTGTGCCCCTTGACTCTTATAACTCCCATCTGGTTTGTGTACAAATCGTAAATAACCTTTCGCTCTCTGTATTTTATCCCTGAGACCTTCAGAATTTGAAAGAGAGTATTCCAGTCAACATTGTCAAAAGCTTTCTCTAAGTCTACAAATGCTAGAAATGTAGCTTTCCCTTTCATTAATCTATGTTCTAAGATGATTCGTAGGATCAGTATTGCCTCATGTGTTCCAACATTTCTACAGAATCCAAACTGATCTTCCCCGAGGTCAGCTTCTACCAGTTTTTCCACTCGTCTGTAAAGAATTAATTTTAGTATATTGCAGCCATGACCTATTAAATATTGATAGTCTGGTAATTTTCACAGCTGTCAACATCTGCTTTCATTGTGATTGGAATTACTATATTCTTCTTGAAGTCTGAGGGTTTTTGCCTGTCTCATACATCTTGCTCACTACAGTTTCGTCAGAGCTGGCTCTCCCGATTCTATCAGTAGTTCTAATGGAATGCTGTCTACTTCTGGGGCCCTGTTTCGACTTGGGTCTTTCAGTGCTGTCTAATTTTTCACGCAGTGTCATATGAAGGAATTATTTCAATAGTGGTACAATTCCAGTTTTGTTCGCTCTGAGATACAGATTCCTAAAGTTAAATGAGTATATATACTTGAATATTTCTGGTATCTCAACTGCAGATTTTTCAGCGCACATTTAACTTTAGGACTCTGTATCTCAGAATGAACAAAAATGGACTTCTACAACTATTGAAATAAGCCCTTCATATCTCCCATTTCATCTTCATCTATGTTCTCCTCCATTTCCATAATATTGCCCTCAAGTACATCGCCCTTGTACAGACCCTTTACATACTCTATCCACATTTCTGCTTTCCCTTCTTTGCTTACAACTGGTTTTCCATCTACGCTTTTGATATTCATACAAGTTGTTCTCTTTTCTCCAAAGGTCTCTTTAAGTTTCCTGTAGGCAACATCTATCTCACCACTAGTGATACATGCCTCTATATCCTTACATTTGTCTTCTAGACATTCCTGCTTAGTCATTTGCAGTCCCTGGCGATCTCATTTATGAGACATTTGTGTGCTGCTTATGGTTTGTGTTCCTGCCATCATGTATTTTCACCTTGTTTTTAACGTACTTCCACCTCACTACGTCAATTTAAATTACTACTGTCTCTGAGTTGCTGCTTTGCCTGAATGTGACGGGCGCTAGCAGCGCATATCGATAAATCCCCTGCCGTAGTATCTTTGCTTGACTGCTGTTACTTCCCGGTTGTTGTCTCCCGTAAGGCGAGTTCGGGTCGCTAGTTTGGGTCTACGAGTCAGTTGGAATGCGTCTGGAGCGCAGTCTGGACCTGCCAGTCGGGAAGTTGCAATGCAGCACCGGTGCAGTCGAGTTGGAGCTGAGAGATCTGCATCGACGTGGCCCTTCCGGTCACTGCCGCCACGCATCACTTGAGCTGGCCACTTGGATCGTCGGCCGGTCGTCCTACCGGACGACGCGTTTTGGCCTTCCGATCGTTCATGAGTCGGCGGTGTGTGTGTGTGTGTGTGTGTGTGTGCATCGAGTCCCGATTTGTCTTCATGGGTGCTTAGTTACTGTTGGGTATCGTTCAGGACTTTGTGCGAGTGTTTGTCAAGTTGTGTGTGTAGTTGGCGTTATTTCCACTGACGACTATTTTAGATGTTGACGTCATTCTGAGAGGAGTCGGTCGGTTGCTGCGGACCAGGAAAGTTATCTCCGCATGGTGCAGTCGGATGGGTCCGCTGGCGGTCACCTCTCAGTGTCGGAGTGTGTGTGGAGCTGTCCGATCACTACGAGCGTCATGGTTCACCGACACATGACGTCAAAGTTGAGTAGTGGTTTCAACTACCCAATCCACGTACATTCATGTTGTGTGGTTCGTTTCGGTGGTTCCCTGTTGGGGAGGTTTTCCTGTGAGTAACACTGAGTGTTTTTATTGCTAGAATTTAGCAGTCATACAGTGGAATTAACTATATTGGTAACATTTGGTGTTTGAATTCTCATGTACTGATTGGTGGCAAGCAAGTCGTTTGTTGGTCGGTCTGTGGCTGTCCCTTGGTTGGGTTCCGACGGATCAAGTGTAGTTGGGCTCACCACCTGTCTCACATAAGTGAACGAGGCCAGACCAACACCCTGGAGGCTTCTGAGTGCTGTTGTCTTTACTGTCTTTCGCAACAGTCTTTAATTGTCTGTTTATAATCTACCATAGCCAATAATAAAAAAAGTTCCAGGTTTTACTGTGTTTTATGAAAGTAAGTTTGAATGCTGGCAAGTGGATATTTGCTGCAAGGTTATTGCCATTGTGTTTTCTTTTCTTTTAGTCCTGTTTCAGCTACTTACAACTTAAGGGTTATGGTTATATTTTTTAATGATTTTGGAAAACTGATTGTGGGCCTTCAGCCTTGGAACCTTATTCTTTAAATTATCTTTCAAACTTAAACATTGTGGCCTTCTGCCTTTGAAAGGTTATGGTAATTTCTTTTAAAAATTTTGAAAATTTTGTCGTGGGCCTACAGCCATTTGTATTGCATCTTGTTGATGTTTGTCTATCCACCCTTGCCTTGAGGCTTTCAGCCTAGCTGTGATTAATGTGTTTATATATATATAATTTTATTTGTAAGTGCAACTGTCTATTTTCTCAGTCACTTGAAATTTACCTTGTTGATTTTTAAGATTTCTTGTTTGGAGGCCTTTAGCCATGAAAGATTTGGAGTCTGAAACTCGTAGTTGTAAAAGTTTGGTTATGTGCTGCTTAGGTTGTGAATGTGTTATTAAATTACAATAAACACCAATTTTAAGGTGAAACTGACCCCACCTTTATTTGGCCCCTTCCACAATCCTAATCACCTAATCCAGTCAGTGGGTTTAGTGGACATCTCACTGGTAGCAGAGCATGGTTACACTTGTGCTTGCCAGCCTAGTTGCGGTCAGTTTCACTCTTGTTTCGATTGTGTCTGTGGTATCGCTTTGTTTGGCTTGTTCTTGTTTCAGGTGTTAAGATAGTGTCAGTCAAACAGTGTCCGGCGACTGGCCTGCTGAGAAGAGACCATCTCATTTATGAGTTGGCAGTAAGGCGTCAACCGACTGAGGGCAGTGCTATAGAATCAGTAGCACATTCACGTGCTGCCATGCTGCAGCCAGTTGACATTATGTCGGTGATGGTCACAGACAGGAGCAGCAATTCGATTTCCTTGAAGGCTATTGAAGGCCTTGAAGACATTGTCTTCTAGAGGGAACCCAACCTGGTGGCAGTCAGCTGCATTGAGTGCGGGCACTAATAGTGTTCAGACATTACCCTCTGGTCTTAAAAGTTCTGGTAGCTCCTTGGTTGTCAGATTCGAATAGTCCCTTCAACTTTGGTCATCTTGTGAGGCTTAGCTCGGAACCTTCTACTGTGTGGGGATGACAGGTTGCCTGGGGCATGTTTCCTCTGCATTGTTGAAGTCCGAGTTGGAATCTCGGTATTTTCGATGCTTGCTTAGCATTGGCTGTGACTTGGTCGCCTTGCTGGACTTAGGTCGGTCTCTTCCTGGGCCAGGGATGTCGGGTAGCCAGTGGGCATGTTTCCTCTACAGAGGTGGGTCCGACCGAGTGTTTCACTTGCGGCCTTTCTCAGCCACTGTCTTATGCCTTTTTAGAAGCTGTTAGTTAGTTTATTTCGGCATATCACCCCCAGATCCTGGTTTGAGGAGGGGTGGAGGTTGAGCCATGTGTGGCTCGTGTTCCTGCCATCATGTATTTTCCACCTTGTTTTAACGTACTTCCACCTCTCTACGTTAATTTAAATTACTACTGTCTCTGAGTTGCTGCTTTGCCTGACTCTGACCGGCACTAGCAGCGCATTTCCATATATCTCCTGTCATAGTATCTTTGCTCCAATGCTATTACTTCCCGGTTGTCATCTGTAGTTCAGTCAGTTGGAACGTGCCAGAAGGGCAGTTCGGATAGCGAGTTCAGACTGCCAGTCAGTTGGAAGTGCAGTCCAGACTTGCCAGTCGGGAAGTGGCAATGTGACAATAGTTGTTGGGTTGGAGCTGAGAGATCTGCATCGACATGGCTCGTCCGGTCACTGCCGCCACACATCACTTGAGCTGGGCCACGGTCTTCGTGGATCGACGGTCGGTCGTCCTACCGGACGACGCGTTTTGGCTCGCCGATCGTTCACGAGTCGGCGGTGTATGTGTGCATCAAGTTCCGATTTGTCTTCATGGGTGCTTAGTTACTGTTGGGTATCGTTCAGTTCTTCGTGCAAGTGTTTGTCAGGTTGTGTGTGTAGTTGGCGTTATTTCTACTGACGACTATTTTAGATGTTGTCGGTATTCTGAGGACAGTCGGTCGGTTGCTGCGGACCAGGCAAGTTATCTCCACGTGGTGCAGTTGGATGGGTCAGTTGGAAGTCCCTGCTCAGTGTCGGAGTGTGTGTGGAGCTGTCTGATCACTACAAGCGTCATGGTTCACTGACCCAGGATGTCAACGTTGAGTGGTGGTTTCAACTACCCAAGCCACGTCCATTCATGTTGTGTGGTTCATTTTGGTGGTTCGCTGTTGGGGATGTTTTTTTGCGAGCAACACCGAGTGTTTGTATTGCTGAAATTTAGACGCCATGTAGTGGAATTAACCAGATTTGTTGATTACAGTTCAAGTGCACCAGCGGAAGTTTCTTCCTTGTGGCTATTAGTGTTCTGGTTATCTGCCCTGGCCAGTAACGTTATTTCAGGCAGTGTCTTTTCCTCACCTGCTGTGTGGTTTGACAGCTTAATACATGTACATATTTGATTGAGGATAATTACGCCTGTAACATTTGGTGTTTGAATTCTCATGTACTGATTGCTGGCAAGCAAGTCGTTTGTTGGTCAGTCCGTTGCTGTCCCTTGGTTGGGCTCACCACCTGACTCATCTAAGTGAACCGACCCTTGGAGGCTTCTGAGTGCTTTTGTCTTTATTGTATTTCTCACCAGTGTTTAATTGTCTGTTTATAGTCTATCATAGCCAATGATAAAAGAAAAATTCTAGGTTTTACTGTGTTTTAAATAAGTAAGTTTGAATTCTGGCAAGTGGATATTTGCTGCAAGGTTATTGCCATTGTGTTTTCTTTTCTTTTAGTCCTGTTTCAGCTACTTACAACTTAAGGCTTATGGTTATATTGTTTAATGATTTTGGAAAATTGATTGTGAACCTTCAGTCTTGGAACCTTATTCTATAAATTACCTTTCAAGCTTAAACATTGCAGTTTGGAACCCTATTCTTAAAATTACCTTTCAAGCTTAAACATTGCGGCCTTCTGCCTTTGAAAGGTTATGGTTATATATATATAAGTGGCACATAGCTGATTGCTGGCAAGCAAGTCGTTTGTTGGTCAGTCCGTTGCTGTCCCTTGATATATATATATATATATATATATATATATATATATATATATATATATATATACTCGTAGTTGTAAAAGTTCAGCTATTTGCCACTTTGGTTGTCAATGTGTTATTAAATTACAATAAATAGCAATTTTAAGGTTAAACTGAACCCAACCTTATTTGGCCCTTTTCACAATCCTAATCAGCTGTTCTGCTCAGTTGGTTTAGCAGGCATTTCAATTTGTATTCTTTTTTGCCTGCTTCATTTACTGAATTTTTATATTTTCTCCCTCCATCAGTTAAAATCAATATCTCTTCAGTTACCAAAGGATTTCTACTAGCCCTCGTCTTCTTACCTACTTGTTCGTCTACTGTCTTCATCGTTTCATCTCTTAAAGCTACCCATTCTTCTTCTACTGTATTTCTTTCTCCTGTAGTTGTCAATCGTTCCCTAATGCTCTCTCTGGAATTCTCTGCAACCTTTGCTTCTTTCAGTTTATCTAGGTCCCATCTCCGTAAACTTCTGACTTTTTGCAATTTCTTCAGTTTTAATCTACAGTTCATAATCAACAAATTGTGGTCAGTGTCCACATCTGCCCTTGGAAATATCTTACAATTTAAAACCTGGTTCCTAAATCTCTGTCTTACCATTATAGAATCTATCTGAAACCTTCCAGTGTCTCCAGACCTCTCCCATGTACACAGCCTTCTTTCATGATTCTTAAACCAACTGTCAGCGATCATTAACTTATTCTCTGTGAAAAATTCTACCTGGCGTCTTCCTCTTTCATTCCTTATCCCCATTCCATATTCACCTACTACTTTTCCTTTTATTTCTTTTCTTACTATCGAATTCCAGTCCCCCATGACTATTAAATTTTCGTCTCCCTGAATAAATTCTTTTTTCTCATCATACACTTCTTTAATTTCTTCGTCATCTGCAGAGCTACTTGGCATATAAACTTGTACTGCTGTGATAGGCTTGGACTTCATGTCTACCTTGGCTACAATAATGCATTCACTATGCTGTTCATAGTAGCTTACCCATGCTCGTATTTTTTTCTTCGGTATTAAATCTACTCCTGCATCCTGCATTACCCATATTTGAATTTGTATTTATAACACTGTATTCACCTGACCAGAAGTCTTGTCCCTCCTGCCACGAACTACACTAATTTCCACTGTATCTAACTTTAACCTATCCATTTCCCTTTTTAAATTTTCTAACCTACCTACCCGATTAAGGGCTCTGACATTCCACGTTCCGATCCGAAGAACGCCAGTTTTCTTTCTCCTGACAACGACGTTCTCCTGAGTAGTCCCCGCCTGGAGATCTGAATGGGGGACTATTTTACCTCCAGAATATTTTACCCAAGAGGACGCCATCATCATTTAAACAAACAGTAAAGCCACATGCCCTCAGGATAAATTACTGCTTAGTTTCCCCTTGCTTCCAGCTATCAATTGACTCTAAATAACGAAAACTATGAAGTCACCACATTAGTACCAAAATGAATCCGCTAAATTTCGCTTACATGATGAATCACACAAATATGATGTATGTAAATTCAACTAAATAATCGGGATTACAGTTATGAACAACTTAAGCTGCAACAATCACATAGATAATGTTGTGGGTAAAGCAAACCAAAAACTACAATTAATTGGCAGGACACTTGCAACAGGTCTACTAAAGAGACTGGTTATGCTACGCTTGTGCGCCCACTTCTGGAGTACTGCTGTGCAGTGTGGGTTCTGACTCTGATAGGATTGACAGAGGCCATCGAAAAAGTTCAAAGAAGGGCATCTCGTTTTGTGCTACTGCGAAACGGAAGAGAGAGTGCCATGGATATGATACATGAACTGGGATGGCAGTCTTGAACACAAAGGCGTTTTTCGTTGCAGGGAGATCTGCTCATGAAAATTCAATCACGAATCTTCTTCTACATAGGGAAGAATGATAATCATAATAAAATAAGACAAATTAGAGCTTGCATAAAAATGTTCGAGAGGGAAACGGTAGAGAAATAGTTTGAAGATGATTTGATGAATCATCTGCCAGGTACTTAACTTGAATTGCAGAGTAATCATGTAGACGTAGTGTAGATGTACAGAGTGGGATATATAATGTGTTGCGTATTTTCAAGCAGAAATAGACGATACTGTGTTGGATCAATTTGTCTGATGACTTTCCACGAACAAAATAATTTTGATAATAATTTAATATGTTAAGTATTCTTTGAAAGGATTGTGAAGCTGCAGGCTTGACTTATCCGCCAAATAATCAATTAAAAGTCACTCCAGATAAGAATGTAAATACATTACACATTATAAATATTAACATACATCATATTTTCCGACTCGAAATTCTCAAGTAGGATTTTTTAGTTGAATAATAACTATTTACTGAAAGGACTTATGAGTATCGATACAAGCTGTGTAGGCTATAGTTTAACAATTTAATCCTGCATATATCTAAACTTGACAAATCTGGACTACACTAAAAACTCATTTGTACAACCAATGACCAACTTTGTTGAATGTGGTCACAGGAGAAACGGCGAAAAAATATAACAGGTTCTGAGGATACATCTCACAGCTTTACAGTAATCCGACAGGAATAAAATATTCAAGTTACCACATAACTATGCAATAAAAACACTAGGCACAGAAGATAAAAACATAAAAAGCATAGATCAAAGAATAAACAAAACCAAAACACATGTACATGTTGGACAGTAATAAAACTGACTAATTGTAGGGATGGATTCCTGACTGGAAATGGCGGAAGAAAAGTCCTGTTAACATGTGTCCAGAAATGCATCATTGCCACAATAAATAGCTCCGATGAATGAGAGTTCCTCTGACCACATGCATGTGTTCCTTGTGTGACAGATGCAGCTATTGTAAGGAGGCAGAGACCGGTTCAGTATTCATGTTGGAAAGAAGCCGAGATGGTGTTTGTGTACGGCCAGATCCTACATTGGCGACAACAGTGTTCGCCAAATATATGGAACAGCATTGGAAGAAACATTGGCCCCAACATTGGTACGAATCCGACGCTTGTCGGTATTTCGACCAAACATCAAATATTGGGCCAATATCGATATGCCATCCACACATTGGTGAGAAATTTGATTACTTTCTGTCACTGTAGCTTTGGAGTAGAGGTTATTTGTTCTGTCATTAGTTTCCACATGGTAATTTGGAAATGGAATAGGAACAGTGGATAAGTAGTGCTGCGGTTTTTGGAGCTATATCAGCAAGAAAGTACCTTCTGGAACCCAGTAAGAAGTAGCCACAAAAGCTACAATGCAAATGCAGATGCTTGGCAGAGGATAAAACAGAAATTTAGTCTGAATTACATCGACAACAAACTTAAAAAGGAGAATTAATCTTTTATGTCCACATGTCAATGATACCAAAAGAAAACCAAAGTATCGCTCATTTCAGGGACATCAACAGATGACATATACAGTTGTACATGATTTGCTACCAACTTGATGGATAGTTTTCTTCGTCATATTTATGGAAATAAGAATACTAATATAATAAATACATGTGTAAGTGAACTGAAAGAAAGCTATTTTTATATGAGACCTTTTTTATTATCATATAATCTCGTATACATTTTCATATTTGAGATCGCCTTGGAGCATTAATTAATAGCACTAGTGAAGGTTGATTTTCCTGTAAGATGCGTTGTATTGCACGTTCAGATATATATATATATATATATATATATATATATATATATATATATATATGCTATGTGAAGTTCTATTTTTCATTAAAAATTTGTGCAATATTTCACATTTGAGCGTTACAAATGTTACTTTTTCTGATCTGAACAACATAGGTTTCTAATAAACTGGTAAAACAGATGTCATTCTACCAAATGTACATTCAATTTCAACCTGGCACATGATAAATGCTTACTAGATATTCGCTTTTGGCTATCACTGGGTGGTACCACAGGATAAGGCTTCATGAATCTGTCTGTTAATATAAAGGTGGCATCTGCTAGAAAAACATAAGGAACTGGTAGGTTTCCACCAGGAAGAGAAGTTGATTGGGGAACTACATCAGTGTCCTGAAATTTGTGGTAAAGCAAACTGTCATGGAAAACTGCACCATCACTCTTCTGGCCAGGGGTACCAATGTCTGCAAACAAAGAGTTGCAGTCACTGTCAGCTACATCTAGCATTATTGTATTGAAACAACTTTTATAATTAAAAAACTCTGATCCACTATTGATAGGAGTCTGTATTTGGACATATTTGCCATCCAGACTCCCAGGCAATGTGGGAATTGCCAAGGATTTTCAAATGTTTGTGCTACAAGAAGCAATTCTTCACTACTTGCAGGCAACTGAAAGAGAAATAAATAAAAATGGATTACTACTTTCACTATAATTGTGTAAATGATTGTGGTTCACATTACTAATTTTAGGATACAGTTTCCAATAACTAACATTGTGCATTTCTTTCAGACTTCTTCCATTGAAACAGACTATGAAATAGAAGACACAGATACAGTGGCAAAAGAATCACCTGCCAATACTAAACGCCATAGATGCCAGATACAGAACATGCTAAAAAATCAAATGAACCAGGCTGTCTCAGATGTAAAAGCTTTATCAGAAAGGAAAGAATGTGATCCTAATGAGATAGATTTATACTACCAACTGACGGCAAAGAAAATTAAAAAAATTGATGAGCAAGAAAGGGAGGACATTAGACACGCAATAAACAATTTCTTATGTGAAAAACAAACAGTGAAAAACCAGTACAGAGCAGTGCACCTGAACTCATATTCTTGAGTGAGTATCGCACATTTGCCGATCAGCACTGCCTTCCTTCGATAACACTGTTCGATGTAGGGTCTTGCAGTAAGAATACGATAATATGTGAAGTAGCAAGTAGTTAACGAGTTTTATGGTTAATATTCATAAATGTAATAGATTAAAATTGTGTAAAAGGTGTACTGCTTGTAGTATTTTGTGTCCTTATGTTTCATGTGTTGTTCAAAGACGCTGAAACAACGACGGCGGACAGGCAGGAGCACGGTAATGGCAGCTTGGGAGGTTGGTCGCCGCACGCACTAAGCCGACAGCCATGCCACGCCAGAGACGGCGTCGTTGGGCCAGCAGATTCAACACAGAGTAAAGTATAACATTGTTAATACGATAGAGAAACTGTTACTATTATAATTTTGTTCAGTTCATGTCTTTTCTCCACTGAAGTAAGTCATTTAATGGAAATGTATACCATACTCTGTGAATTCTGAAGATCTGTCAATAAATCAATGGAGAAGATAATTATTATGAAAAGAAAAAAAAAAAACTGCTGTTGAAGATTTTTTGTTTTCGAAGTGTGCTTGCTTGAAGTCGGTTATCAAAACTGAATCAAGATCCTAATCGACTAAAAAGAAAAGACCACGGACTAAATAAAACGCAACCAAGAAACATTGGACAATCATATGACTGCTTGTCTTCTTTTTTTTTTTTTTTTTTTTTGTTTGCTTAAAGACACGAATAATTTCTTCTCGTGATTGTGTGAGTGGGGGTTTTAAATAGTGGGAATAGTTAAAAGTTAATCTGAAAATTCTTAACAGTTTTAAATGTTTATTGAAAGTTAACATTGAAAAGTGAAATATTTTGAGGTTACATTACGCGGATTAGAGATATGCTTAACGCTATTGCGCATTTGACTGTTTAGTAATACACGTGAGCATATCTGGTTGCCTTGAGAAGAGAAACAAACAGCAATATGTCCGAATACTAAAAGTAGCCTGAGAATAAAAGCTATTTGTGCTCCTTTATCCTTTCTGAAAGTTCAAACTTGCAAAATGTAGAGAACAATTCTTTAGAAGAGACGACGTTAAGTATCAGTCCATTCAGTATAATTGATAGCACGGTCGTGCTGATCTGTAGATACATTTCTGTGGACAGTACATGTCCAGATGTCCCAGTATTGTAGGTGTCAGCCGAGATTTTGGGACACGGCCTGAAGAATACTGGATTATTGACGATGATGTGTGATAACAATATGGCCAGAGAGGAATAGAAACGAAGAAAATACGGGCACCAAAACAAAGCGAAAACGAAATTAACTCACAAATCAACGTTATGATATGAAACTAAGAAGAAAGAAGACGACGGAGAAGAGGGAAAAGACAAGAAAGAAGATGAAGACCGAAGATGAAGGGCAGGTACAAAGACGAAAACACAAGAAAAGAATAAGAGGCCCTGGGGATAAATAAAAAGAGAGGGGGAAGTTTCTTACAGATGCTGGTGTTGATGAGCACAGGCGTCTAGGAGTCACCTGACCGCCAGCCTAACAGCGTCACAGAAGCTAGTGCAAGTTGTAGCTGATCTGCCTGGAGGCTATAGTGGCCTGCCAGTGCGCTGATATGAAGTGCAGCTATCGCCAAATTACTGCATTCGACGGGTTGTCTCAATGCAACGATATTTGACAGTATTAATTAAATCTGGTGAGTTAAGTGAACAATAGCTAGCAGTGTTTTTCATTGATGATATCAGTTGGAGTGTTAAGTAGTTTATAGCTTCTAGATGAGAAGTTAAGGAGTTAACTGCTTAAGTAATTATACTAAATCCATAGAATGAACTTAAGTCAGGATATAACTAAACTATTAATCCCAGATATTTATTTTAACTATTCAAAGAAAAGGGAATTTATAATCAGTACTTAATTAATACGATAAGAAAATGGTTGAAACATGGGGTTCTATGCGTGAATGGGAACTTGCTATTAAGGGAGCTTTGTCCACCATGGATGATAAGATTAACAATGCTTCGACCCATCAATATACTGCCATTAAAAACGCTTTGACCACTCAAAGTGATGCTATGGACGATAAGATTAAAAGTGCTGTAGAGAATGCTTTGACTGCCCAGAGTAATGCCACAGATGATAGGATTAAGAAAGCTTTGACCCATCATAGTGCTGCCCTTCGGGGTACTATGGCCATTCGAAGTGATGCTATGGATGATAAAATTTAGAATGCTTTGACTGATAATAATGCTGCCCTTAACGATGCTATGGCTGTTCAAAGTGACGTTATGGATGATAAAATTAAGAATACATTGGCCAGTCATAGTTCTGCCCTGGAGAATGCTATGGCCAATAAGATGAGAGGACTGTTTAAGAACGAGCTTCAGGAAGTAAAGATAGGAATCATAAGTTGGAAACCGAGATAGAGGCTGTGAATAGACAACTAGAGAAACATCTTAGTGACTCTAGGGAGGAAAAGCATAATATACAGACCAAAAAAATCAGAAGAGATTAAAAATGATGTAGATAATAAACTCGTCTAGGTAGTAGATCATATAGATGCATCAGTTAATAAGTTAAGAAAGGAGAGTGAAGATCGGTTTGGTGAAATTAAGAAAAGTTTAATAATTTAAACTTACAATGTGGTATTGATAGATTGGATTTAGAAAAAGTAACAGACGAAATCCCCAAGCTATCTCTTTCTCAGGGGAGAGAGAGAGAGAGAGAGAGAGAGAGAGAGAGAGAGATGTAATTTTGATGGATTGCTCACGCGCTGCCTGTGATATGGAATATCTATGCTACCACAAAATCGCAGGTAAGAGCAGTGTTGGCAGTATGTCGAGTTCAGTAGCTTGCAGAGAGCAGTCGTATTTTCTAGATCGCACAGGGCAGTCCAGCGGTTGACTTATGTTGGGCCGGTCGTGCAGAACGAGGGCAGTGCCTGATCGATTTAGTATAAGGTAATAAAAAAATTATTGTTCTTTGTTGCCGCGCGCATATGTTAATTGCCACAACTGATTTAAACACAGTTGTAATGTTAAAGTACCATGTAATTCCTTGCAGAAATGTTTCAATAATAACTTTTGTTCTGAAGAAAATTTTGACAGTCATTTATCTGAGTTTAAAGATTTTACGAATTTTTCCTGTACATACTCATGTTGATTAAGCAAAAGAAAATCAGTTGTTTTCTTACAAATGAACATCTAGTGGCCAGCATTGCACTGGGCTGTGCCAAAAATTTCCTATGGGAGCAGATATATAGATAGCGTTATCCGGCGACATCATTGTGAGGTAAGAATTTTTCAGTTTATTCAGGATGATTTCACAGGGCCATGACGCTGCAGTGCTGACGTCAAAACTTATTAATCTCGATATGCAGTCAGTCTTTAATGGAAGGTCACATTAAAATTAGAAATTTTATTATAGGAAAGAAATCTTTTTGTGGGAACGTAAACGAGATTTTTCTGTTGGGAGGTTACACTAAATGTGAAATTATAATTATTTTTCTGTTGGGAGGTTACACTTGGCGACATCCGGCCAGGATCATATTTTTGAGGATTTTCTGAGAAGCAGTCAGCTATATAACTGCTATTTTTATCTAGTGATAAGTGCAGTTTGAGTCTGGCGCAACGCATTTGCTAATTTGTTATATTTTTTTCACAGATCATCTTCAATTTATCGCTCTTTCTTGTCATTGTACTTGCTTCACATTGTGTCCACTTTGTCTTTGTTTGATTTTGTGTCCACCTTTGACTTATGGAAAATACCGCGAAAAACTGAAAACAGTACATTGCCAAGTGTAATGAATGAAAATACCGATTTGAGTAGTTTGATCGATAATACTACAGACTCTCAGTGACACAGTTCTAATCCTCCAGCCTTAGATAATCAGTGCGTGCCAACCGCCAGTAACAAGGCAAATTTAAACGAAGAGCAAACAAATTTAATTATTTCCACTGTAAATTTAACAACAATTGATGACGCGGCGCGTTCCACCACAGCGAACGCTGCCAAACTTGACACATCAGATGCGCAAAATTTACACAGTGAGCAGGTAAATATTAATAATGAAGATGAACAACTTACTCAAAATTTGTCAGATTTATTTAATTCCGATGTAGTGACCAACAGTACACAACCAATCAGCTAACCTTTTCATGAATCAGACAATGACCAAATGGTTACAGAACACGAATCAAATGCAGATACACTATCTGTGGTATCGATAGTAACGATGCCACATAGTTTCAAAGGTTGGCTCTACCACGAGACACCGACGGCAGCGCCCTCTAGCTGGTGCTGTGCAGCTCTACGAGCTCCGCTACAGTTTCTGCCCATTTTCATCAGGTGCAGTCAGCCAGGAAACTTTGCTTCACCTACGCACCACCTTGCAAGTTATGTATTCTTATCGCCTGAGTAAAGGATATTTAAATGCATACAGCAGTACCGACGTGTTTTATCTTTTCCTGATCCAACCCACGCGCCGCCTTCAAATGCTTAAAATGGCTCTGAGCACTATGGGACTTAACATGTGAGGTCGTCAGTGCCCTAGAACTTAGAACTACTTAAACGTAACTAATCTAAGGACATCACACACATCCATGCCCGAGGCAGGATTCGAACCTGCGACCGTAGCGATCGCGCGGTTCCAGACTGAAGCGCCTAGAACCGCTCGGCCACACTGGCCGGCGCGCTGCCTTCCAGGCAGGATACAAAAAATTGGCTGCATTTCATCTCCTATCATTTCCTTTTTTTTTTTCTCTCGGTTCTGCTTTAGCTTTTGTGATTTCCACGTGTAACCATGGCTTCGCCACAGGAATAGGCATCGCTCTCCGATCTTGTCCGTTTTCAGGCTCAGCAAATGACGCAGCTGATTGCTGCCATAAATGGACTGGTCACGCTACAAACGGCAGCTACTTCGGCGCCTCCGACGCCACCGCCTGTACCGACGCCGTCGCCGGAGGCGCCGCCATCTCGTGCCTTCAATCCTGCAATCCTGACGTTGAACGCTGGCCAGAATACATCGCACAGCTCGAGGCACACTTCGCAGCTTGCAACATACCAGGTACAGAGCGGCTTGCTTTTTTCATTAACCAACGCGGGTGTTGTGTTGTACCGTGTGCTCGTGAAATTGTTTCCCACCACCCGCCCAGAAACTAAAACTTACGACGAAGTGATTGATGCTTTGAACTCCCACTTCCGTGACAGTGTAAATGTGGTAGCTGCACGTTACAAGTTCTTTCGTCTCCGGCGTGTCCCTACTCGGTCGAATAAATCTTGGTTAGCAGACCTTCAGGGACTCACTTCTGATTGTGACTTTAATTGCTCATGTGGACGCTCATATGCGGATATAGTGAGTAGAGACGCTATTGCGCAGAATGTGGCGGATCACCGAATCCTCGAACAAATCCTCCGATTTAAAAACCCGTCTTTGCAGGAAGTAATGGACTTGCTAGACAGACAAGATACATTAGACACGGCTACTTCCGCGTATGACGTGACCCCGTGTGTGTGTACTGTTAGCGCGGCACAACACGTGCCCTCCAAGCCAGCCACGCCGCGCCGCTCGCGCGCACGTAAACATGGTTCGAACCTGGCACCCTCTAAGAAACTGAAATCCTGTCCGAACTGCTTTCGTGCCCACCCACGGGACAGTTGCCCATCCCGTCAAGCACAGTGTTAGTTTTGTAGTAAAAAGGACATGCGAAAGCTGTGTGTAGTAAGAGAAACTTTGATTTTCAACATGTCTCCCGTTCGCGTGACTCGCGTGGGCGTCACCGCAACGGCAACCGCCATAATCGGGTTTCACATCAGCCTATGGACGTTAATGCCATTTATTCAAAGTCTTCTTGCTTCACGTGCGTCAACAGCTCGTCGTGTGAATCAAGTTTTGCCAGGCACTTTCTCTCGCATTCAGCGCCATGCGAAGCAACTTTTTGTTACTTTGCATATTTGTAGACGTTCTGTTCGCATGCAGCTGGACACTGGTGCGTCAGTTTCTGTACTGAACAAATCAACGTATGCCTTGTTTGGTTCGCCCCCGCTTCGTCGTTCACGTTCCACACTGACTGCATTTACTGGTCAGGAAATCTCAGTGCTTGGCGTGTGTAGTCTGCAAGCCACGTATGGTGCAACGAAGCGTACAGTGTCTTTCCATGTGCTCCGCTCTAGTGATGCTACTAACATTTTTGGCATGGACGCATTTGAACTTTTTGGCCTCGAAATTCAGGACAATGTACTGTGCATCAACGCTAGTGACCATGCTGACAGTGTTGCCGCACTATGCGATGATTTTGCTGGACTCGTTTTTGATGGACTTGGTTGCGCCACAGACTTTGCAGGGCATGTTGTAGTCAAAGACAATGCCATGCCTATTTTCCGGCGCGCACGCCCGCAACGGAAGGCACTGCGCGACGCCGTAGCTGCTCAACTTACGCATTTGCAAGACAATGGTGTCATTGAACCTGTTTCGCCTATTGTGTGTGTGTGAAAAAACCAAACGGTCGTCTCCGTATTTGTGCTGACTTTAAGCCTAAAAAAATGGTTATGAGCCCTATGGGACTTATCTCTGAGGTCATCAGTCCCCTAGAACTTAGAACTACTTAAACCTAACTAACCTAAGGACATCACACACACCCATGCCCGAGGCAGGATTCGAACCTGCGACCGTAGCGGTCGCGCTGTTCCAGACTGTAGCGCCTAGAACCGATCAGCCACCCCGGCCGGAGACTTTAAGTCCACAGTAAATCCCCAGACAGTGGTAGCTACGTTTCCCTTGCCGCGTCCTGAAGACATTTTTGATAAGCTTGGTGCGGGAAAATTTTTTTCCACGATTGACTTGTGGGACGCATACTTTCAGATTCCGCTCGACGAACACTCTGCGGTATTTTGTGATCAACACCCACCTTGGCTTGTTAAAGTTTCGCTGCCTTCCGTTCGGTCGTGCTTCGGCTCCTTCTATTTTCAGTCTTACTTGCAGCAGTTGTGTGCCACTGTCCCTGGTTGTTCCAATTATCTGGACGATATAGTTGTCTCAGTTCGCACACCTGACGAACATTTGCAGACTTTACGTGCCTTATTTTCTGTACTTTTGCAGGCAGGACTAAAGTGTAACAGAAGAGTGTAAATTTTTTCAAAGTGATACAGTATTTAGGACATATGATTAATGGACAGGGTATCCACCCCTCGCCGTCACATCTCAGTGCGATTAGAGGCTTTCCAGCACCCAGGAACTCGAAAGAACTTCAGTCTGTGTTGGGCAAAACCACTTACTATATTCGGTTTATGCGAAATACAGCGCAGATTGCAGCGCCTTTGCATCGCCTTCGGCGTAAGAACGTTCCTTTTGTTTGGTCTTCGGAATGTGACGCCTCTTTCCTCAAGCTCAAATCTTCTTTGTTGAGTGATCGCTGTTTGATACCTTTCGATCCTTCCCAACCAGTTGTTTTGGCTGTCGATGCATCTTCTCACGGCACTAGAACGGTTCTCTCGCACCGCATTAATTCTGTCGATCGCCCGATCGCTTTTGCGTCTAAATTGCTCAATTCTGCCCGGCAAAACTATTCTCAAATCGAGAAGGAAGCTTTAACTATTGTATGTGGAGTGACTAAGTTTCATGATTTTTTGTACGGTAGAAAGTTCTATTGGTCACCGACCAAAAGCCTTTGACGTTGCGACCGCTGCGGTCGCAGGTTCGAATCCTGCCTCGGACATGGATGTGTGAGATGTCCTTAGGTTAGTTAGGTTTAATTAGTTTTAAGTTCTAGGCGACTGATGACCTCATAAGTTAAGTCGCATAGTGCTCAGAGCCATTTGAACCTTTGACGTTGTTGTTCCACCCGTCAAAGCCAGTTCCGGCCCGTACTGCACGAAAGTTGCAACGTTGATCTTCGTTTTTGTCCAACTACAATTACGAAATTTTGTTTCAGCCTATGGCCCAGCATGGCAATGCTGATGCTCTGTCTCGTCTGCCTATCGGCCCTGACGAAGTGTTTGATTCATCCGAACTATCATGCATGTTTATTGATTCGCAAAAATGGCCGCCGTATCGTCTGGTTGGCCACTCTCTCCCTATACAGGCTCTCCACCCGGCAGTTCCGCTGACCGCCCCCTCAGCTGCGCCGCCCCTGGCTCCCTTCACCCGTCGTCGGAAACCGTACTCAAATACGGCCCGCCATTTCAGGGGGAGGGATGTGGTATCGATAGTAACGATGCCACGTAGTTTCAAAGGTTGGCTCTACCACGAGACACCGACGGCAGCGCCCTCTAGCTGGTGCTGAGCAGCTCTACGAGCTCCGCTACAGATTCTGCCCGCTTCAACTACGCACCACCTTGCAAGTTATGTATTCTTATTGCTTGAGTAAAGGGGATTTAAATTCGTACAGCAGTACCGACGTGTTTTACCTTTTCCTGATCCAACCCACCCGCCGCTTTCCAGGCGGGATACAAAACCATCACAAAGCACAGGAAACAGAGACGCTAAATAAACGTTGATCAAGTTATGGCAATGTTGCTACTACTTGATGAATCGAACAAACAAGTTAACTAAAATTTCAAACAGTCTAATGAAAACAAAAACAACTTAACAAGCACCTTGATCAGGTCAATCAAATAATCCGATAAAAATTTCAGATTACTGAAAATCTTCACACCTCTATTGAACAGCTTACTGATCAGATTACAGCCGTTGCCGAGCAATGTAATGAAACTAAAAAACAATTACGTGAGGAAATTAAGGCTTGTGCTAGGAATAGTAGTGAAGAAATCAGATCCGTTGCATAAGAGATATGCAACACACACGAAGCCACAACAAAATTACTTTGAGATGAAATCAACGCAGTCGCTAAACAGTGTTCAGAAAACACAACACGGTTACACGATGAGCTTAAAGCAGTAGCAGCACAACTTTACGCACCTTGGATGCGAGAGTTGACGAGAACTTTGAACAGAACACTCAAATTGACGAACATTTTAAGTGATGATAGTGACGTCCCGTACTCCAAGGAGCGTAGGGGACGATGCCGGAGACCCGCACCGCTGTACTAGGCAACGTCCTAGTGGAAGTGGTTTGCCATTGCCTTCCTCCGACCGTAATGGGGGGGGGGGTGAATGATGGTGATGAAGACCACACAATAACACCCAGTCATCTCGAGGCAGAAAAAATATCTGACTCTGCCGGGAATCGAACCCGGGACCGCTTGCGCTGGAAGCGAGAACGCTAGCGCAAGACCGCGAGCAGCGGACACAGATTTTAATTAGCACCTACAAAACAGCGAAATGCGTTACCGCAAATTCATACAAGAACAGAACAAAGTAAAGAAACAAGTCATGCAAACAATTACTACACAGAGACAGTAAGATAAGCGTAAGTTGTTTGCGAAAGCAAAAACATATGTAAACACCAACATTGCTACAATATCAGATGAAATTAAGTCAAACAATCGAACACAGAACTACAGATTGAACTTACGGATCTCACAAAAAAAAAAAAAAAAATCGAACACAGAACTACAGATTGAACTTACGGATCTCACAAAAAAAAAAAAAAAGAAACCAAAAAAAAAAGAACACTAGTATTCAGACCTTGGAAAATAAATACATAAATACATAGAAGACTTTCAGACAGTTAGCAACAGACTTGAACAACTGGAATTTGTACAGGATCCCGATACCATTAAAGCAGATATTAAGAAATTAAACAAAACCACACGCAAAAATGCAAAAACAAATTGATGCTTGTGACGCCACAAATGACAAGCAGGTAAAAGCACTAACTGAAAAATTTGATTAATTAGCCAGTAGAGTTGACGTTATCGAGAACAATGACACTAAATCAGATGATACGTCAGCAGTTTCCTTCAGACACCTAAATTTCAAAATGTGCAGCAAACAGTCATTTAGGTACTTCGAATAAATATGTCGCAAAAGTCATCCTTACAGCATGAAGTGACAGGAATGAAAAATATTTCAGCCTCTAACATCTCACAGCACACGCCTTATTCTGAACATTTGTCACACTCTCACAGCCAACACAATTTAAGGTAGATTACAGAGAGTACGTGACTTAGATTCCGAAAAGACGCAGACAAACAGATTCTTACACAACCCTGATCTTGGTCAGACATTTAGAGACGATAGTTTTGATTACAAGCACTTTCTGTCCGTGAGGAAATTTAAAGTATTTAAGAACGACAGAACACAGATTCACCCTTTGGACTGGATACAACAATTTGCTTTTGCGTTTCCACTGGCTTGGCCTGTAACGCAGAAGCTAAAATTTATTTGCGGCTTTTGACATCAGGGGATTCATTACACTTCGATGAGTGTGTGCCGTAGCGTGCACAGGGCCCCGAGCCATAGTAGTGCCATTTCTTCTTCATCAAAACTAGACATGATTGTCTCAATGGTAATTCCGCGACCGTTCATTAAATAAAATGTGGCGTTTCAGTCTTCGATCGCAATTCTTTATTTTCAATTACTGCTCTAACAGATCTGAAGATGGGCAGCTAGCCCTAAACCGGTAATTGAAAATAAAGAATAGCGATCGAAGACTGAAACGCCATATTTTATTTCTTCTTTAGTTTTCTGCACTGATGCCTGCTCTTTCACTATCCTTTATATCTATCAAAGCAACTCTTCACCTATCGATCTACCTAGGATTAGGAATGAGTAAAGAAAACCTGATGTGACAAGTTTTATCTGAAAGTGACAGTTTTCATTAGACACTCCCGATATGACAAGAACTACCAGCACAATTTTAATGACAAAATTTTAGTCAGCAGTATCCTTATAATTATCAACAACCGCAAACACATTTTGGCAACAGTCGAGGTTTTTCGTCACAAGAGCAACAAAACCTACCAGCTAGCATACCTAACCAACAATATGGTTTACAAGGTCAGGCAGGCTTTAGTGCTTCGCCACCTGCATGTACAGCATGGGTTCCGCCGAATAATAACGCTCGGCAACAAGGAAGCCAGTACGTACAGAAAACACATTTCACCTCCCATCGCAACGTGCCGTATAGTAGTGGCGATCACGACCGACGCAAAAGCAATGAGCACAGTTTTCAGCGCACGTTTAATAACAGTAGGTTTTATCAGCAGCAGGATCATCTACAACCACAGTTTATTATGAATGAACTAGACAGTCGGTATCATTTTCAGTCTAATACTTCAGGACGAAGTAACAGAACAGTACAGATAGTTGAAATAACACATCATCCGTCATCCTCCCGCAAATAACAGCGCGTCAGAAGGAATTTGACCAGATACAGTACAGGTTGCATCTTCC
Organism: Schistocerca serialis cubense; assembly: GCF_023864345.2. Classification (NCBI taxonomy): domain Eukaryota; kingdom Metazoa; phylum Arthropoda; class Insecta; order Orthoptera; family Acrididae; genus Schistocerca; species Schistocerca serialis. The sequence continues at coordinate 464,771,676 of NC_064646.1, read as the reverse complement.
AGCAACGTGAGCAACACCTTTGACAAAAAAGATTTTGTTCATGAAAATGTCATTACTTTTGAAGATATCCGAGATACGCTTTTACATGAAAAACCAGTTATACAAAAAACCATTTCCCACCCTGTTATTGAATAAAAATTGGATCATTCACATTTTCAGAAGAAAATTATTCTGGATCACCTATGTCAGTAATAAGTGAAGAGACTTTCAACAAATGCAACAAAGAAAATACCACCAGGCAAAACTAAAGTAAGAGGAACAGTATCTGGTAAAGGAGTAGATGTTAAATTACAGACATACTTATCATTTTTTATTGCAGGTCATGTGTTTCACACAAATTTTTGGATTGTTCCTTTACTGACAACACGTTATTTTAGGGAAGAATTTTTTGGTACAACAAGACGCAACTATCGATTTCAAAAGTTATTATTTGATGTTAAAGGATTGAAAGGTACAACCGGCATTGGAATTTCAGCACGCATTATCAGCAGAACAACAGGCAATTAATCGAACAGAGGTCATATCCCGTAACGTAGATTGGCATACCACATGAAGCCGATTGCGACGTTATGCAAATGATTTCTGATAAAGTAAAACAGAGCAACGCAAATACAGATGATGGACATACAGAGCTACGCAAAATTCTTTTACAGCAAGCCCCAGTTTTCGACAACATCCCTGGTACTATGTCCGGTTTTATGTATGAATTTCAAGTTAAACAGCACGACACGTTTAAAGCCAAACATTATCCTATGCCTTATATCCACAGAGAACAAGAAAGAATTACAAGCTATGGTAGACCAAGGGATTATTGAACCGGCAGATAGTCCGTATATAAACCCGCTCCATATTATTACGAAAAAGGATGACTCACTTCGTCTCGTACTTGATTCCCGTCATGTCAACGACATTATTATTGATGAAACTGATCGTCCACAGACACTAGAGGAACTTCTACAGAAATTTCATGGTACTGCTATTTATACCACCTTAGAATTAAAATCGGGATTTTGGCAGATTCAGCTCCATCCGAACTGCAGAAAGTACACAGCTTTTCTCTGTTTTGAAAATTACCGTTTGGTCTAACAATTTCTTCAGCAGCATTTATTCGTGGTCTGAATTCAATACTCCCGACAGAACTCAAAGACAGAATCACAACGTACGTAGACGACATCCTTATCGCAGAAGCTAACTGGTCTCAACATAATTTGATTCTTGAACAGCTGTTACAAACTTTCCGTGCACAAGGACTCACAGTTAATCTTAGCAATTCGCACTTTGGCAGAACCTCCATAAAATTCCTTGGACATGTAATATCAGCAGAAGGCATTGCGCCTGACCCGGAAAAACTGCAAGCGTTACGTGACATTACTGTTCCCGCGACCAAGAAATAACTACGCACCTCTCTAGGATTGATTAACTTTTTTCGTAAATTTATTCCTTACTCTGCCTTAGACAGCCCTAGATTATGCCAGTGAACACTTCCGCTGCGGCATCGGTGCTGGCGCGCAGCTCACCAGTGTCGCGCGGCGCGGCGCGGCAACCTGCGAGTGCGGCCCGGTGACACTGACACGGCAGCCGACCTGCCGACGCTCCTAAACACACTTGAACTACAGCCTGACGTCAAGAACTTGTAAAGTCTGTAGGATAATGTTCTATACTGACTTAATGATGCATTACTTCAAATAAGCTTCGACTGTATTGTGGTCATGTTTTAAAGTCTGTTTGATATCTGACACCTATAGGGGCCACAGGTGTCATTCAAATGTTCGTGATTTGTTGAAAATGTAACTAAAAATAAAATTCAAACAAGCAACAAATCCAGTGCATTCAGGAAGAATTTGGATTCCAAAACGCAAATTCTTATGAAGGAAAAAGGAAACTGGATTCATTTGAAATTCTATTTACTTCAAATGCGCATTTTTAAGATTGACTATGATAGAGGTCGTCAACTTAGTAGCACGCTTGCTCCTGGTATGAGAGAATTAGCCGTCTACATTTATTATAGACGCCCAGGGGACGCCAGGATGTATAGAAATTGGTAAGCGAAACACACCCTACGTGGAGGCTTCTCTCGTGTCCCCCATCACTTCAATTAAGGTGCTATTAAAGAAAATTTAGCACAACAAATTCTTTCGCAAAAAACTAAAGTGAACACTTTACAGCGCAATAAGTCGACTTAACACAAAAGAAAACCTAATTTTCTGAGTGCTCGTGAAAAAAAAGTTCTAACCTTTCACGTCATAAAAAGAAACCATGCAATGTCAAAAGAAATAAAAAGTTGTCTTTGATAATCGGAATTTCCCCGATATAGAGAATTGAAAACTAGCACGTCAGTGACATGAAGGAATAGTTTTTTCGGCCAGCGGATAGTCTTTCGTTCACATAAATAATACGATAACACCTGATGTTGTTTATCAGTTCCAGACATACACGCATTGTACCTAATAACAGGCAAAGCTTTCGTGACTATCTGCTCGCGCGCATTCGTCACTTGCTCCGTTAACATTTAGATGTTCTGTGGAAATGTAGGAAATCTCTCGTCGATGCTTCCATTTTCCAATCTTAACTCCATTAGAATACCGCGCAATTGTTTTGCCGATACAACGTCTTCGGGGGTATATTTTCTATTTAATTTCAGAGTACCTGTGGAAAGTGGTTTTAGGCTCAACAGAGTTGTAGCTAAATGAAAACTGTTATAATAATTGTCCAAGTAAATGTGATGACCAACATGCAGCTTTTCTGCCATCAAATGCAAAACGACCTTTTCAGCGTGACATTTTCGCCCCATATCTCCACTACTTCCGTGTACACAGCGCACTAATTTATGAAACCGTCTGGATTGTTGAGCATGTACATCGTAATGCCATATTTATTACGTTTGCTTTTTATGTATTGTCTAAATAACAGTCTTCCCCTCCAAAGAATTATTGATTCATCTATTGATAAATCTCTTCCCGGGTAATACACTTGACATTCTAGTGTTAAAATAATCCAATATAGGTCGTATCTTATATAAACGATCGTCTGGTTTCGGGTTTCCTGGAAGTGGATTTTTTGCAAAATACAAAGAGCATAATGTGATCAAATACCGGTCTCTGCTTATACTCATCGCTAGTCCTCTTTTGTCAAACAGGGGTTCTTTCTTCCAGTAGTCTTATAATCGCGGATATTTAACGTTACCCATATCTAACGAAACACCCAGGAAAACTAGTAATTCGCCTTTACTTAGAGATTCTCATTTACACATCCTAGATCCCTCTTTTGTATTTTCACTCAGCAATATGTTGACTGCGTTATCGTTCGTTTCGTCAACTAAAAATTGCAACAATTCGTCTGTTATCAATAATCTGAAGAAATCCATAGGAGAATTGCCACCAGGATGAATTTGCAAAACTACTTCCTTCGTAAATTGGTGATACTGCACATTACGTGGTTCTCTATGCCAGGACTCACCTGGATTATCTCCGTGTGACAGGTCAGGCTCTTTTTCGCCGTCGATTTCCACATAATCGTCGTGATCCGTATCGTCATCTTCGGAACTGTCACGAAACAGATTCGAAAGTTGTGCTTCTACGCTACAATCACTCTGCAATTCTTCTGCAGCCTCTAAATGATAATCTCCGAGGTATGAATCGTCCTCACTACACAGAAAATCACTGTCGTCTATTACACTAAGTAACAGTTCCTCTGTCAGTTTAACACTTTTCTTGCTCCTTTTCACATTGGAAGGTCCAGGTGTCGGTTCATTAGCCGCCGTTACGAACAATATACGTTGGATAACAGACCACACAAATGTATTCACGCTTTGATGCTAGCTTAGACGCTGCAACTAGACAGTAATCCGACAGTTGTGACGCTTATAAGCGTCAGCCGCAGCGAAAGTGTTAACTGGCAAAAACACTAATTGGTCCTGGGGTAGCCAAACACAGTCTGAATTTGTTAATCTGAAACATGCCTTGTTGAACGCGCCACTTTCATCGCACCCAGATCCCACCAAAAATTTTTCCATTGCCACCGACAGTTCTAACACCGCTCTAGGCGTACATATTTTTCACGAAATTGAAGAAGACGGTGCTACAGTGATTAAAAACATCGCCTTTGCAGTCGCATTCTGTCACCTGCGGAACGAAATTATTCTGTTACAGGGCTTGAAATGAAATGTAGTGTGACGAGGGCCTCCCGTCGGGTAGACCGTTCGCCTGGTGCAAGTCTTTCGATTTGACGCCACTTCGGCGACTTGCGCGTCGATGGGGATGAAATGACGATGATTAGGACAACACAACACCCGGTCCCTGAGCGGAGAAAATCTCCGACCCAACCGGGAATCGAACCCAGGCCCTTTGGATTGACAGTCTGTCCCGCTGACCACTGAGCAACCACTCAGCTACCGGAGGGGGACGTTACAGGGCTTGAAACATTATGTGTTGTATGGGCATTTTACCAGATTTGGGCATTTCCTCTATGGGAGACATACTACCATTTACACAGACCATAGAGCTATACAGTTTTTACTTTCCGCCAAATTTACACACGACAGGTTAAGCAGTTGGAAACTTTATTGGCAGGAATTTAATTTTACAATTGTTCACATTCCCGGAAAAAAAATATTGTAGTAGACGCACTATCCCGTTCTCTCAGCAACAATCAGCGAGACGTCGCGACCAACTTACGCCAAACAAATTTCAGCCTCATGTACAGTCGTGTTCAAAAGTATCCGAACGACCTGAATTGCATTTCGCCTGATTCGCATACAACCCTCATAACGCAGCTGTCTAGCAGGTCCTCTGATCGCTCCTCGGTATAGTCGTTTGACTATTGAAAATGGTTCCAACAAATCACCACTAGAAAACACTGCTCTGTCAGTCGCAATAACTCAACACGTAAAGTAATACCACGATACGACAAATATCAAGAAACACCTTATCACAGATAAGACAGTCCTGATGGCTTGAAATCTCACAGTTATTACAATAAATGACATACCTGAAATGTTACCATTCTCATTAATTCGTCAGATAGGTAATGCACGTAGTTAAGTTCGTCCTACTCACGATTTCCTCTTCAAAGTAACATACCTTACTTATTATTTAAAACAAATTGACATTAAAAATTTAAGTTGCGTATGAACTTAAAATGACACGAAGAACCGTCTCGTTCAGCATATGGATTCAAACCCAGGTCATGAAGCCTAAGCAAAGATTTCGTGACTAACGGACACCAGCAGTCATTCCTGACTAGGCATACAGAGAGTGATATGCCTCGATTTCAGACAGTATCAGTTAGCAAATATCAACTTTAAATTACATAACGTAAACATTTTAACGGACGCGAATCCCTACCCAGCATCTATTGTCCCTGTTAACGAACTACGAGAGATGTTAAATATTGCTTCTTCACAAGTAACTTACTTGAAATGCCGTGAGGTAAAGCTTTGTGTTGGACAGGGATTCGAACCCAGAACCTAGTCGGACTGTTATGGAAGCACAATCAACTGTGACATATCGGATTTTCTCGGCAGTAGCAAGATGTTTTAACTGAAATGACGAGACGAAACATTAATTTTATCCTTCCCAGGACTCCAACCTAGCACCTATCGCTGCTATATTCTAGAGCAGGGCTTCCCAACGTGTGGTGCGCGGACCCCTTAGGGGTCCGCCGGCTCTTTCTGGGGGGTCCGCGGGCACGTTTCACCAAATCGTGTAAAAAAATGAGTAAAATTATTGAATAAAAATATGAAAATAAAATTCATCACTATTTTTTTTTTTTTTTCGTGTGAAAATCATGTGTACCTTTCCTTCAGGTCGTATCCCCAAGCAGCCTTTGCGGTTCCTAAGTGAGAACGTATACACAGTTTTGTGCCGGAGAATGCGGCTTTTCTGATCGACTGTTTTGCAACAATACGGGGGTCGTTTGTGCGCCGGCTCACGGCGCTAGATGCGCTGAAACCTTTTACGCATGCGCGGAGCGAGCTTTGTCGGCCAATCACAGCGCTCGCTGGCACGCATGCGGCCCCAGGCATCATTAAATGTTAAGGCTGCGTTCACACTGCCGGCCGGGCCGAGCCGAGCCTGGCCGGGCCGCCGCCCGCTTCGATATCAAACACATGGTTTTGAATTGCGGTGTTCACACTGGCGGCCGGGCCGCGCCGACACGGCGTGAGCCTCCCGGAGCCGAGCCGGCGACATCCCGTGTGTTTAATATTGCCGGCGCGAGCCGACCGCAGGCGCGAGCCTGTGGAACAGCACTACAGCTTCTGCAGTACACGCATCACACGTCTCCCTTCTGCTTTCTTCACAAGTGTGACTGCACACGTCTTTTATTTTAAGATGTTACCTCACATTTCACAATCAATGAGGAAAAATTACGTTTATTATGATGATACATGCGAAATTACTTTTATTTCATTTATTTAATCTACCGTATTTAAATGCATTTGCAACAATAGCTTGCCAGCGATCGCGGCATTGCCGCCACTGAATAGTTTCCATTTACTTGTAAACGGAGACAGATATGAGTGTCACTGAGGGACGGGAATGTGTCCCTACCAGATGATAATGCACTGTGAAGTCATGCTGTGGCAGTTCCTTATCAGTGGAAATGTCCGCCCCAGTAGCTGAGTGGTCAGCGTGACGGATTGCCGTCCTCTGGGCCCGGGTTCGATTCCCGGCTGGGTCGGAGATTTTCTCCGCTCAGGGACTGGGTGTTGTGTTGTGTTCATCATCATTTCATCCCCATCCGGCGTGCAGGTCGCCCAATGTGGCGCCGAATGTAATAAGACCTGCGATATGGCGGCCGGACCTGCCCCGCGGGGGGCCTCCCGGCCAATGACGCCAAACGCTCATCATCATCAGTGGAAATAGAACCACTGAGTCAAAGGGCATTATCTCAAAACTCTTCGCCTATCAATCTGTCTATCTTACAAGGTAATGAAAAGAATTCTGTGAGATCATCAGTGGCTCCACATGATGAACCATCACCATTGCCAAGCGCTGCATCATGAAGAAAAAAGAAGAAAAAAGTTACAAAATTCTGAAGGAGTTTTCTGCGATTCTTCGTTGAAGGCACAGCAAGACATTACCCAAAATGACGAAGCTAATTACTTCGAATGATTCTCAGGAATCCCATAAACTCTCTTTCCCTCAGAGGTAAGGGTAAGCGTTTGTGAAATTTAAAATACAAAAGCATGACTACAATTAACTGGAGGTAGTGAATGCTATACGAAGTTCTACTGCGAGCCAAAAAGTGTGTACTAACGAATCTTACCTTATCGTTATACACAATTTTTCTTCTGCTGTTATACTTCTGCGAAAATTTGTGTTCTGTTTAGCAATTTTGTCTTGAATGTTCTGCAGCACATACTGAAATGTATTATGATTCGTTCTGTAATTTGAATAAAATTTTTTAAGGATAGTTTTTAAGTTCTTCATATAAAGAAAAAAACTCTCCTAAATGTCTGTCGCTATTCATGGGATGAATCCACAACCTCCTAGTTCTTCTGTACTTCAAAACTCGACGAGTTACTGCAGAGTCAAAACAATACCAATAAAAGAGTGAAGCCATTGTTCTACACGACAGCACAGACCAGCTAAAGGCGAGCAACTGTTGACTGCAGCTGCGTTTTCTACTGACTTGCTTGTCAGCTGCCGAAGGGTGGAGATCTTTTTAAATTTATTTATTTGGCCTCCCGCCAGCCATTTAGCCAAAGTGTGGGGAGATTCAGGGAGAGCATAAGGGAGCAATTGACAGGAATGGGGGAAATAAATACAGTAGAAAAAGAATGGGTAGCTTTGAGGGATGAAGTAGTGAAGGCAGCAGAGGATCAAGTAGGTAAAAAGACGAGGGCTAGTAGAAATCCTTGGGTAACAGAAGAAATATTGTATTTAATTGATGAAAGGAGAAAATATAAAAATGCAGTAAGTGAAACAGGCAAAAAGGAATACAAACGTCTCAAAAATGAGATCGACAGGAAGTGCAAAATGGCTAAGCAGGGATGGCTAGAGGACAAATGTAAGGATGTAGAGGCCTATCTCACTAGGGGTAAGATAGATACCGCCTACAGGAAAATTAAAGAGACCTTTGGAGATAAGAGAACGACTTGTATGCATATCAAGACCTCAGATGGAAACCCAGTTCTAAGCAAAGAAGGGAAAGCAGAAAGGTGGAAGGAGTATATAGAGGGTCTATACAAGGGCGATGTACTTGAGGACAATATTATGGAAATGGAAGAGGATGTAGATGAAGATGAAATGGGAGATATGATACTGCGTGAAGAGTTTGACAGAGCACTGAAAGACCTGAGTCGAAACAAGGCCCCCGGAGTAGACAATATTCCATTGGAACTACTGACGGCCGTGGGAGAGCCAGTCCTGACAAAACTCTACCATCTGGTGAGCAAGATGTATGAAACAGGCGAAATACCCTCAGACTTCAAGAAGAATATAATAATTCCAATCCCAAAGAAAGCAGGTGTTGACAGATGTGAAAATTACCGAACTATCAGCTTAATAAGTCACAGCTGCAAAATACTAACACGAATTCTTTACAGACGAATGGAAAAACTAGTAGAAGCCAACCTCGGGGAAGATCAGTTTGGATTCCGTAGAAACACTGGAACACGTGAGGCAATACTGACCTTACGACTTATCTTAGAAGAAAGATTAAGGAAAGGCAAACCTACGTTTCTAGCATTTGTAGACTTAGAGAAAGCTTTTGACAATGTTGACTGGAATACTCTCTTTCAAATTCTAAAGGTGTCAGGGGTAAAATACAGGGAGCGAAAGGCTATTTACAATTTGTACAGAAACCAGATGGCAGTTATAAGAGTCGAGGGACATGAAAGGGAAGCAGTGGTTGGGAAGGGAGTAAGACAGGGTTGTAGCCTCTCCCCGATGTTGTTCAATCTGTATATTGAGCAAGCAGTAAAGGAAACAAAAGAAAAATTCGGAGTAGGTATTAAAATTCATGGAGAAGAAATAAAAACTTTGAGGTTCGCCGATGACATTGTAATTCTGTCAGAGACAGCAAAGGACTTGGAAGAGCAGTTGAATGGAATGGACAGTGTCTTGAACATCAACAAAAGCAAAACAAGGATAATGGAATGTAGTCTAATTAAGTCGGGTGATGCTGAGGGAATTAGATTAGGAAATGAGGCACTTAAAGTAGTAAAGGAGTTTTGCTATTTGGGGAGCAAAATAACTGATGATGGTCGAAGTAGAGAGGATATAAAATGTAGGCTGGCAATGGCAAGGAAAGCGTTTCTGAAGAAGAGAAATTTGTTAACATCCAGTATAGATTTAAGTGTCAGGAAGTCATTTCTGAAAGTATTCGTATGGAGTGTAGCCATGTATGGAAGTGAAACATGGACGATAAATAGTTTGGACAAGAAGAGAATAGAAGCTTTCGAAATGTGGTGCTACAGAAGAATGCTGAAGATTAGATGGGTAGATCACATAACTAATGAGGAAGTACTGAATAGGATTGGGGAGAAGAGAAGTTTGTGGCACAACTTGACCAGAAGAAGGGATCGGTTGGTAGGACATGTTCTGAGGCATCAAGGGATCACCAATTTAGTATTGGAGGGCAGCGTGGAGGGTAAAAATCGTAGAGGGAGACCAAGAGATGAATACACTAAGCAGGTTCAAAAGGATGTAGGTTGCAGTAGGTACTGGGAGATGAAAAAGCTTGCACAGGATAGAGTAGCATGGAGAGCTGCATCAAACCAGTCTCAGGACTGAAGACCACAACAACAACAACAGCAGATGATTGTCCAGTAGCCGAGGGAAAAATTCTTATACATTTGGATTTATCTAGAGAATGAGACCATTAAAAAAATAAGAGGGACTGGCACTAGGCCTGCGCTGATCACTAGTAATTAGTTTTTTTCTGTCCTGCATTATATGACTACACTAAACCAAGCTGTAACCGCGCGAACTCCGTGGCTTGCGGACGCGGCACTGACGCCACTGAATAGCTCACACTACTTGAGACCAGAGACAGATATCAATATCATTATCATTTCAAAAACTTTTTGGTACTTTTAGCTACTTCTCAACAATGTATGGTCTAAAACTGATCTAACAGTAAGCTACCCGCTACATAACTTTTTCACTAAAAGATTTGTAAATCAAGTGCACAACGTTGACAAATAGCATCATTTCACAATGACTGTTAAGAAATATGGAAAGATAAATGATTCAATACGAAGCTAAGATGTTGCACTACCACGTGTACAAAAATCAGATTCTTTAGCCGCATACTTTCTTCAAAATCGGTTGGGTAGCGTTACGAAACTAAGAAATCACGCGAAACGAAAAGTAGACTTTTTCTTTTTTCACGACGTAAGTAACGCTTTTAAGGAAAAAATAAGTTCATAAAACGATGTGGCGAAGTCTTATATACCGCTAAGAATTTTTAAAACATGAAAATCGGAGAAGTGAATTTTCCCCCATTTCGCCGTCCCGGTTCGGCGCTGCGATGCAATGTGAATGCACTACTCGTCGGCCTGAGCTGGCTAGGCACGAGCCGAGCCAGTACGCGTCAGCCCGGCCCGGCCCGGCCGGCAGTGTGAACGCAGCCTATTAAACTTGCCTTGTCAGTACACTCCCTATTTCATAAGTCGCTTTTTGACCAGTTTATTACTTCTAACATTGATCGGTGGCTGAAGTCAGGATCATTGAAGAAGGGTGCAGATTCTCCATCGCCTTCACAACAAGGAAGTGTCCAGTTGAAATGAATGAGGAGGGAGGACGACCAAAGGAAGATTTTACATACATTAGAACGTCACAGCTGCAAAATACTAACACGAATTCTTTACAGACGAATGGAAAAACTAGTAGAAGCCAACCTCGGGGAAGATCAGTTTGGATTCCGTAGAAACACTGGAACACGTGAGGCAATACTGACCTTACGACTTATCTTAGAAGAAAGATTAAGGAAAGGCAAACCTACGTTTCTAGCATTTGTAGACTTAGAGAAAGCTTTTGACAATGTTGACTGGAATACTCTCTTTCAAATTCTAAAGGTGTCAGGGGTAAAATACAGGGAGCGAAAGGCTATTTACAATTTGTACAGAAACCAGATGGCAGTTATAAGAGTCGAGGGACATGAAAGGGAAGCAGTGGTTGGGAAGGGAGTAAGACAGGGTTGTAGCCTCTCCCCGATGTTGTTCAATCTGTATATTGAGCAAGCAGTAAAGGAAACAAAAGAAAAATTCGGAGTAGGTATTAAAATTCATGGAGAAGAAATAAAAACTTTGAGGTTCGCCGATGACATTGTAATTCTGTCAGAGACAGCAAAGGACTTGGAAGAGCAGTTGAATGGAATGGACAGTGTCTTGAAAGGAGGATATAAGATGAACATCAACAAAAGCAAAACAAGGATAATGGAATGTAGTCTAATTAAGTCGGGTGATGCTGAGGGAATTAGATTAGGAAATGAGGCACTTAAAGTAGTAAAGGAGTTTTGCTATTTGGGGAGCAAAATAACTGATGATGGTCGAAGTAGAGAGGATATAAAATGTAGGCTGGCAATGGCAAGGAAAGCGTTTCTGAAGAAGAGAAATTTGTTAACATCCAGTATAGATTTAAGTGTCAGGAAGTCATTTCTGAAAGTATTCGTATGGAGTGTAGCCATGTATGGAAGTGAAACATGGACGATAAATAGTTTGGACAAGAAGAGAATAGAAGCTTTCGAAATGTGGTGCTACAGAAGAATGCTGAAGATTAGATGGGTAGATCACATAACTAATGAGGAAGTATTGAATAGGATTGGGGAGAAGAGAAGTTTGTGGCACAACTTGACCAGAAGAAGGGATCGGTTGGTAGGACATGTTCTGAGGCATCAAGGGATCACCAATTTAGTATTGGAGGGCAGCGTGGAGGGTAAAAATCGTAGAGGGAGACCAAGAGATGAATACACTAAGCAGATTCAGAAGGATGTAGGTTGCAGTAGGTACTGGGAGATGAAAAAGCTTGCACAGGATAGAGTAGCATGGAGAGCTGCATCAAACCAGTCTCAGGACTGAAGACCACAACAACAACAGAACACTTTTCTTCGGATTTCAAGAAAAAACCACACACACACACACACACATACACGACTGTTACGAAATATGCATGCTCCTTACACAATAGCAGCCAAACAGTGGAAGTGAACAGACCATAAGCGGCAACTTGTCAACAGCGAACAGTTTGGACGTGACGTTGATTGCTCTTGGAGGAAGGCACCTCCATCGTGTGAAATTTCAATTATCAAGTAATTTTAATCAGGCTATAGTGTGTTGAAGAAAGAGAGTAAATACATTAGTAAGTGTCTGGATACAGTGGAAATTCAAATTGGATCGTTAATTTCAAGTTGTTTTCATTCATCTCTAAACCAAAGACTATTGATCCTTTGGGGTGGGGGGAGGGAGGGGGGGTTCATTGGGAAAATGGCACTTGCATTAAGAAGCTTTCAGTTCCCATGGGTTTCGCTCTGAAATTTAAAGTTACTGTGCTCTTGACTGACTAGGGGTCCGCCATGGATTTTCGACTGAAGAAGGGGTCCGCCAGCTGAAAAGGTTGGGAAGTCCTGTTCTAGAGAAAACGAACGTTAAATATAAAATTTGTTAAGCCAGCAGCGACATGTGAGCATGTTTGAACTAGAAATAATATGACGAAGAGTTCAGTGCTGACTGGTAATCGAACCCCACACATATCTTTGTTGACTACACACAAAGAGACGTCAGCTACCGAATTATTCTCCACCAGCAGCTCGGAATAACATCCTTGAACTTACAGTGATTTCGCAAATAGTTCTGTGTCTCACTGGGAGTCAAAAACATCAGATATCGTAAGTGCTGACAACGAGCGAAAATACATTAAAAACAAAATTATTATCCACCAGCAGATAGGTGTTCTCACGCTAGAACTTGATAATACATAAATACAACTTTAGTTCTGGGCCAGGATTCGAACCCAGTATGTGGAGATGTTGTGGAATCTGCACTTTTGAACAAACAACAAATTGTAGTCGAGCTGTATTGTCATGAAGGGATCAAATTCCGCGTTAAGAGCGGTCTGAGTTGCACTCCCAATTCAGAACCAATTTTATCGACATACAGAAGCTCGAATAAAAGGTGGAATAGATGTCCTATGACCTGACCCTACATAGCGTTTGTTTCGTCACTAAAAATAAATAACTGGTATAAGAAAGGTTACTTGTGACAGAGTTTCTACATGTCGCCACTCCTGACTTTATTGTGGTTCAACCTGATGTCTACTTGGTAGAGAAGGAATATCATGTTTAATGTGAATTTCAGACCACAATGCCATTATACCTTCTTCACTTGGCGTAGCCAGATGAGAATAGAATCTCTCTCTCCCTATCAAAAACCCTTGGCAGAAGTTGGAATCGAACCCAGACCATGAGTATATTAATCTATCAACAATCCAACAGACCACCAAATCCTCTTCTCTGTGGCTCATTTTTCTATTGTAATGCCGTTGCACCATACTGGATGAGAATTCTGACACACAGGCTCCCTGTGGTGGTTTGCAGCATTTTCAGTACATTCATTTACTTGGTTGACCGAATCGCCATGAACTAGCTGCCTCGGATACCCAGTGCATACATTCGATTCTATTTTGTAATCACGGAAATAAAATCACGTAACTGCCTCCTACACAGAACTGCCAACAGTGTAGGATGCAGAAATTTAAGTAGGAAGTGTTCCTTCCCACTTGAGCTACTCTATTGCGCTATCTGTTTGTTGGAAACGTCGTGCACTGCAAAAGAAAAGCTGTAACGGTGTCTCTCAGAAGTCTACATCTGGCCATAGGCGTTGTCTCACAATACTGTGGAATGCGGAAGTTCTGGAGGAACTGTTACTGACTTCTGGAGCTGCACTAGCTATGGTTCAGCTGGTAGTGTAACGGCAAGTGTAGTGCACTGTAGACAATATGTTCTGAGTTCAAATACATTCACTGCTATATTTTTTAAACGCAATTCTGCTGTCAGCTGAAGTTATCAATGTAATGGAACTTTGAACATAATACCCTTCACTTCTCAACCCAAAATAGTTGCATGTGGAAAAAGGGCCAACTATGCGACATTTTGTTCTTTTCAGGTTTAGTAGGTGGCCTTTGTATTTTGTATGGGGAGATCGCATCATGTCAAAATACGTCAGGAAAGTATTTCCTACATTGGCTGTCATGTGGTAGAGCCATTTTATTCTTCTTCAGACCTTGTTTGACAGCTTTAACTCAGAACAAGTTTTCTACATGCATATAATCAGTAAACTACATGTGCGTTGTGAGACTGTTAATAGAAAACTTCAGAGAATTCGCATCTATCGTTGATGATTAATTTCTCTCTCATCTTTACTATTGTTTAAACAACACTAAAAGAAACCCTACGAAAATTGTGTACTGTATTATAAGAAATGAAATAAAACTACCCACTATAACCTTACGACGAAAGTCTGTTTTAATAAAGCTGAGTATCTGTAGACAAGTGTGCCTCTATCGGACGGAATTAGTAAAATGCTACTCACTTAGACTTCGATTGGGTCGATGTTTAATTGGTATGCTGTGTCATACTCAAGAGGTATGCAAATATAGCATTTCATAAATAAAGTTATGTATTCCTAGAAACCCAAAATTTGCTTGTCAGGAATGGAAAGAGGCATTACCTCTTGGGCAGCATTGTACGTTTTTCACCATTGTACTATGAGCTGAAAGTATTTTCTTGCGTTTTCCTTATCGATGTTTGATCTGACTGCTTGTTGCTCTTTCACAGAATGGTATAAACGTCACAGTCAGCGAGACAGAAACCGCGACTAAGAACAGTCGCTTTTTTACAGGTCAGCATGTTACCACAGAGCGAGCGAATAAGTATGTGTCTCGGATTCCTATTACGAGGCTAATAGTGGCTAGAACTCGCAAATCGCTATTTAAAGGACAAGACTGGTTGTGATTTCCATGTGCAACGACTTTCCTAGGCTAAAAACCGTAAATTTACAATCTTTTGTTACACCTCAAGCAATAATAACTCAGATTATTCAATGGAAATGACATGAAAAATAAAGTGAACTTCGAGGCTTAATTCCGTGCACACCAGGAAGTAATTCGTCGATCACAGAGTTGCCAAACATACCTTGCCTTGTTGCCAAATCTCAGTTACAGTACCAGCAGGAAGTGACCATAGCTGGTATCTCAAAGACGTGGCTAGCACAGCCTGGAATAAATAATGCGTCAGATTCGCATTTCTGTAACTAGGTTTAGGGACTGGAGCGTAGTTACTAATAATACTCAGAACTGACTGCAAACTAAGCATCATAAATCAATAACTCTCATAGTTCCCAGAATGAGATTTTCACTCTGCAGCAGAGTGTGCGCTGATATGAAACTTCCTGGCAGATTAAAACTGTGTGCCCGACCGAAACTCGAACTCGGGACCTTTGCCTTTCGCAGGCAAGTGCTCTACCAACTGAGCTACCGAAGCACGACTCACGCAAAGGTCCCGAGTTTTAATCTGCCAGGAAGTTTCAACTCTCATAGTTGTTTTTATATTTCTTTCGTAAGAGTACTCAAAACTAAGAAACTCATTCATGGACGTTTTCGTGCCCGGCCGATAGTCGAGCACAACAAACAAATAAAAATAAAAAACCAAGTGTGAGTGTGTATTTGTGTGTGTGTGTGTGTGTGTGAGAGAGAGAGAGAGAGAGAGAGAGAGAGAGAGAGAGAGACGATTATATATATATATATATATATATATATATATATATATATAAAAAGAATGAGAGAGTAAATAATTGTTGTAAAGAAATTGCATCATAGTATGTACAGAAATCTTTCATTAAAATGACACGTTCTACATCATTATGAAATGTCGTATTCATCATCTATGGAACAAATGTTAATCTAATCCAATCATATTGCTGACTAGCCATGAAGAGTCATGAATTATCGAAATTTTCACCAATATTAGTAACCAAATCCAAATTTGAAAATAAAAGACCACAGTTTTTGTAATAAACCGGGACTCCTACCAAGACGCTTTCGTCCCTGTTAACTAACCACAAAAGATGTCTGATATACCTGCATTCTGAAGTAACAAAGTCTGTGTGCATTTAAAGATGAAGTGCATAGTCGAAGTTCTGTGATGGAGATGCGAACCTGACACGTAACCGGATTGTTAACTAAGTAAAATCAAATGTTATGTATCGGTTTTTCTTACCAGCTGGTAGGTGTTTGAATCTAAAATAAGGATACAAATTTTTGTGCCTGAGCGAGAGTTGAACCGCACACCGACTGTCCTCCTTTATCGTCCACAAATTTAGCTTAAGTATCAATTGGTTACTCACCAACAGTAAGATGTGTGCATGTTTGACCAGAAAAACGACACCTATTGTGAATGTTCGCAATACATGAACAGACATTAAAAATGCATGTTAATTTTCACTAGCAGTCCAGTGTGCATGTGATAGGGCTTGAAATGAAATTATGAATATTTTTGTACTGGATCAGTATTTGGACCCACATACTTACCTTTGGAGGAGACGTAGAGAAGACTGAAATCTTGGGAAAAGGAATGAAATGACTGAACTACACTGCTCCAAGAGATGCGAGGAGGATCCTGTGCTCGTGTCATAGGAGGATACAGAGAGGAGGCGCGGGGTTTCGTTAATATGCAGCGTTTTCTCCTACCAGTTGTGTCAAACATTCAGGTGTATAAACTTCCATCACGATTACAGTTTCCCACAAAATATATTCGAATAAAACACTTACCCTGTTACTTTGTGACAAAAGATTATTTCAGTACAATAAAAGGTCTTTGGAAGTCAACTTTGCCCACTTGTCACGAAAAGTAAGATAACGAACAAACTTGCACCTCGAAATCGATTGCGTCTATGTGCACTCTTGTGATCATACAAGTAGAATTTCATGAATTGCACGAGAATGTAGAAAAATGTTGGTGGGTATGGAAGCTACAAGAAACACAATTAATTAATTACTCTGTGCCACGTAATAATCAATACATTTGAAAATTCAGAAGAGAAGAAACTAAAAATTATGCCAACTAAGACAGAAACTAAAGTGCAGATGCAGGCACTGTGCAGATCTGTGCTTTTTCATCTTCAGATCTGCACGAATAATGTATACTAACTAGCGTATTCATTGCTTTCGTTGTGTTTCCCTCTTGTTTAGTCTTCTAATGATGAACTGGATCCACACCCATGAGTCTGATTGCTTCTTTGTATCCTTCCATTTACTATCTTTGTGTGTTATTGCTCGGTGTTCAAAAAGCAAAATTTTATGCCTGGTCCCACGAGGTATAGGAACGAGGTCGCAAGAAGGCTAACAAAGTATAATCAAAACACAGGAGACGCCAATTTGTCTGTCGTCATGGTGTTAAGTCGACAGAAATACTTCGGTATTATTGCCTGCATCACCGGCATCCCACTGTTGTCTTCTCTTACTGAGATTCTCATATTACCCTGAACACAAGACGCCGAGATAAATGTGTATATTCTCCATGACGAAACATCCCACATTCCATTCATCCTGATCCATTCGTTACGTGCATCGGCAGCAATGAGTGATAGGAAAGTTGTGAGGTGACGAATAACAATAACAAAGGTAGTAGTAACAAATCAGTAATCAAGGATGTTTACTGCATTACAGACAATTGTTAACGATTAACAAAATAACCTAGAAAGGCTGAGTGTTTAATTGGCGCACTGCATTGGTCTTCTTACCACTCTGTTGCTGAATTCTGTTCTGGTTGTTTGCAGAGGGAAAGAGAGAACCCTGTAGCCATACATATCGCTAGTACAACGAGATGTTACCTGTCAACTATTCTTGCTTTACATCACAAGACGAACATGGCTTCACCAAGCTGATATTTGAAATACATTTCTGTTTTCTCTCTCTGTTTCTCTCTCTCACTCTCTTTCCCGTTTTCTTTTTCTTTTTTGAGGAAAGCATCGAGAAGTACGAGTAATAACCAAGTAAGCATATAATATATTTACAGTTATTTTCATCGGGATACATAATGCAAAAAATACACGTTTTAAGTGTATTATTGTGGAATTCCAATTATTGGCAGTCTATTCGTGAGCTTGCTCGCATTCAGGGGGGTGAAACCTATCACAGAAGCTCAAATAGTTCAAATGGCTCTGAGCACTATGCGACTTCTCGCTTTACCTGATTTTGTATCATTCCAATACAACAACATGACCTTCCAGTGTACGTTTTTTCTCGCAAAGACGCATAATGGCAATGAAGATTGAGGCAGCAAAGGGAGACCATTTGGGTTTTTTAATTTTTCTCCTTTTCTGTTTATGCCAACTTGAAGGCACTACATTCAGTTCAGTTCTCTTTACTTTGGTGCAGTGACGCCCAAGCGCCAACGCAGGCACAAACAAGAGATGCTTAATTTTAATGCCAAGCAGAAGCCACAGTGGTGGCTACACGGCGGCAAAGTGATAAACAGCAAGACTACGAGTACGACGCTCTCGGGTTCTATCCCTGGTCAGTCTCACGAATTTTATCTCCCATTTTATACTTATTTCACCTCGGGCAGAGTTTGTTGATGTGAAAAAAGCCGAGTTGCACTTTGGTCCGAAAGCCATGTTAAACTGTAGATTCCCCTATTAACTGTCTAGGCAAGTCAACTCAAAGTTCGGAGGAAAGCAACGGCATACCACCTCCAACAGGATCATGCCTATTAAAGCACTGTGGTGTTCAAACCAGTCTTCTAACTGATGACTGCTTTACTTTACTATGGGTTCCAAAGTTAATGATCTTCAGGTTATTAACATTTTTGTGTTTTCATGCTGTAGCTATGATACCAGTAAAAGTAAGTAAATGGCCGAACACTGTCACAGTTCGAGTTGTCAAGCTTGTAGACGACGATGCCGTCGACCCCAGTTACAATCTAGGTCATGGCTATGTTTTAGTCGAATATCTTTATGTGCCTTTCCGTGTATTTCAACATATACTTTTACACACTTGGTACCCATCCAAATTGATATCTGATAGAGCTGTATTCAGCAATATGAATCAGATATGTTTTCCGAGCAATACATCGGACAACACGTCAGTGCAGCGTGATTTCGTCTGTGCGTTGCGCATGGTCCATAAATATGAGTGTTTTACTTGCTTCTGTGATCTGGAACCGAGCGACCGCTATGGTCGCAGGTTCGAATCCTGCCTCGGGCATGGATGTGTGTGATGTCCTTAGGTTAGTTAGGTTAATTAGTTCTAAGTTTTAGGACCTGGGGACCTGGGATGCAAAGCATGACGAAAGTGGCGGCTGAGCACACGATCATCACCAAACGACGCGCGCAAGAGATCTTTCACGCATCTAGCAATATGGGGTGGAGAGCCATTCAGCATAAACATCGTACGTTCCAGCATGTGTTTATCAGGCAGGCTGAGGATGATGCAATTCTGTAACATATCAGCGTACCTCTCACACGCCAAGGTAGCAGTTACTGACGTTTTGCTGTCCAGCGCCATCTGTCGGACATTTTGTGAACTTCGTCTTTTTTGGTTCTAATAAAACCCCACGTCATTCCAAGCATGTGTGTCAATTTTTACCTCTCTATCTACATTATTCCGTGATTTATTAAGTTTCCAAATTTATACTGACTTTTTGATGACCCGGTATACATCCCAGTATCACACTTCTTTGAATCCTTCTGAATGACTGATGAAAGAAATTTAAACGGCATATTGATTGGGATGTACACATATTCTCGTGGTAGGATGTAATTACCTCTATAACAAATGAATCTACTATGTTATCTCCTACTGTTATCTTGAAAAACGTTGAACACCCAACAAAATTATAGAACTGGTATCTTTTCCTACATCTCGTCGACTATACCACAATGAAATAATTGACATTGCGCTCAACAGTATCAAGTTTGCCATACAGCGATGCAGTAGACAGCAAAAACAGGTTTGTAAACGCCGTGAATTTCACATAGGACAGAAGATATTAGTATGCACACACTATTTATGCAACAGAGGAAATAGTAGATGCAGTATATTTGAGCTTCTATACACTGGTCCATATAGAATTTGCAGAATTCCTCACCCCAATGTAGTACATATTGAAACTTAAAGAAACAGAAAATCCAGGGGCAACCACCACATTGCAAATATTAAACCCTTTATAAAATGAATATACTTTATGATTTATCACACTGTAATTCCGTTTTCTCCAGATACACTTAAATTTATGTAACCACTTACTGATGAATATCGTATTTTTCTTGCCAAGTGCCCGGCAAGGTAATGTTAGCAGGTCACTTTCCTTGTCATTATATATCAGACTATGCACATTTTCTAAATAACATAATTTTTTTGGGAAAGTCCCAATAAGTTGAACTTAGCAAGTCAATCCACATACTATAATCACAGACCTGAGACATTTTCCACTTTATAATGTATATATGATAGTTTTCCTATAGTAAGTAGAATATTCTCTGTATGCACTATGTAATCCTTAAGATATAACAAACACCAGTTGACCTTGACATTTTGCCTTATGATATCCACTATCTTGACTGTTCAACATTTTTATGCTACTACATTATGATATTGTGTATACACTTCTGCAGTTGAAAATATACTTCTCTATGGATTTGATCTAATACATTTTCTATCATGCTATGCTGTATGCTTAGTTATATCATTAGAAACATGAGTTTCTTCAATGCGAATGTGATATAAATGCAAGATAATAATCCATATTCATCATTTTCAGAAAGCAATACCCTCTAAAAGAAATAAATTAAATAACCACAGTGTTTACTGTAAAATGACGTGGATATTTTACCATCAGAATGAAAGAGAGAAGATACAATACTTTGTCATAAAAAGTAAATGGATCAGAATCAACAAGCATTAACAAGAATAGACTATACACATCATATGATAGCAGTCTTGACTAATTATTTTTCCTTCAGTATATGACGTGATTGTGGCAGGCTGTCGGATAAACTACACATGCTAATTTTAGTTCTGAAATATGCTAGAAGTAAAAAACTCTATAATATATGAAATAATGAATTATGGTGAATAGTTGTATGAATAAAATTGTAATATGAATAATGAATAATGAAGTGTTTATCTTTTTGCAAATGATAATAAATGATGATGAATAATTATACGAAGAATATAGTAATATGAATAATAAAGTTTTTCTTTGCAGATGATGATAATGATGAAGTTTATATATTTTCTATTAATGAGGAGATGCTATGTAATTATTTAAGTATTTTTTGCACTTCTTTTTGACAGTATGTCATATGTCACATAGTATAATGACTGAATGTTTTGGGAAATACAGCTGGAGTGCATACATATTAAGTACATGTTCCATTACCTGTTAGTTCGAAGTTTACTACATTTCAGCATTCTCAGCTCAATAATCAACTTCGTATTTTTCACAGGAGAAGCTTTTCATGATATTAAGATCATTCCTGAAATATGTCCTTATGTTATATGCTACAGGCACTTAGTTATTAACTCTATTCCAGTACTTGCATTTTACCCAGTTGTTTCTATGAATCATTAATGTGATAACTTATACTCTACTTGTTTGCTAACCTTGTTGCAGCTGACTCATAACGAATGACAAATGACTTTCATTACTTTATTTCCAGCAGTACATAAAAGGCAAATATTTTAATGCTACAGCAATAGGAATACTGGTGCTATGTCACTGAAGTAGCAGCGATATGCATCACTGTAGTGTAAAAGAAGACTCTACGATAATGAAGAGTGATACTCCGGAGACATCATATCCGATCAGCTAGAGAATGCTGTGAAGAATTTCAGTTTGAAAGCAACAGTGGTCTGTCTAAAAAGTTATCGAAATTTGAACCAGGAAATGGGTTACAACCTATAACTTTTTTTTAAAAAAAGTTTGAAAATGCAGTGCCAGGTGCATGGAATGATGAGTGGAAAATACAATGAGCATAGAACACCTGAAAGAAGAAGCTGTGAACTGGGCTACATTGCATCGAGATAAATTTACTGACTGAGGACAATTTTGTAAAAGGTTTAGAGAAAGGTATTGGCCTACAGCCGAGCAACATAAGTTGTCTTTAGAGCTTATGATGCCCAGCCCATATGAGAGACGATGGGGGAGGCGGGGTTGAAACAATATTTCGAGTGGCATCTACAAAGGCACGAATGTTAGATGAGAAGTTCAATAAACCGCAATTAATAAAAGCACTGATTAGTTAGTTACCAACATTTGTCAGGGAGAAAATTGTAGGTAAAGACTGCATAAAAAGACATGTAGTTTTACAATACTTGGGTAAGCTAGATATTTTAAGTAAATGAAGGAAGATGAATGGGATTGGAAAAATAGGAATGTGGTTTTCGATTACAATTGTGATGTAAATGGAAAGAGGGAAGGTGATAGAAAACATAGCCAGTATTGTGAAATGAAGAGAAAAAAAATTAATGATAATAACCATGGTAGTGATCAGGGAAATCAATGGGTTAATAAATGTCCCAATAAAAGTACTTATCACAGACAGTAAGTGAGAGATCAGAAAGACTTAGGATATCCAATATCAACAATCGTGACTGAATCAGTGGAAAACGAAGAAGGTCCTTCGGTAGGAGCTATGCCATAGGACCTAGGTATAAAATTAGGGGGCTCAAGTTGCTTAGTTTGCAAACGTTGACCGATTGTTAGGAGAAGAATTGTTGGATGAAAGAGAATCTGAGATGCAGAAAGAGGTGATAAAACTGGTAATACCTGGAAAAAAGGCTCAATAACAATTCAGTTGATTTTAGCCACAGTTAGAGATATTAGTGTTATAAATAGAAGTATCTATAGCTAGTTAAGACAATGTGCACATTATCCCACTTTATCAGTGGAAGGAACATGGGTAATAGGTATTTTTGGGGACTAAGGGAGCCCAATTAAAGAAATGGTGTTATTGTCAGTTTCTTTGGGCAATGTGAAGTTCTCCCATAATTTCTTAGTAATGTCAAACTTAAATGTTACCATATTACTAGGTGTTGACTAGACCTCCAGAAGTCAAGGCATAATCGATTTTGGAAACAGGAAGATAAAGTTTCCCACATAACAACCAGTACAGGAAATTAGTTTTAGTAAAAGTGAAAGTATAGTAAGACCAGTTATTAAATCAGATTAACTTTGGGCAAATCCTAACATCTGTGCAATGTCATGCACCAAAGAAAATATGGGAAAGCCAGGCACTTAATGAACAAGAAAAGAAGGAGCTAAAAATCATGCTAAGTACATACCAAGAAGTACTTTTGGACAAGTCCAGCATAATTAAAGGATACAAATTAAATTAAAAATTAATGCATTACAGCCATTCTTTAAAAAGACATACCGAATCCCTCTAGCTTTTAAGGATGCCGCTATTAGGGAAAACAAAAAAAGCATAATTGATGGATCTATTAGTACGTTTAATAATCCCTTGTAGGTCGTGAAGAAACATTGTGGAAACATGAGATTAGTTCTGGACACCTGAACATTATGTCAGCATATTGAAATGGAAAGGGACTGACCTGTGTCGACAGAAGAAAATTTATCAAAATTAGAAGGTGTTAAGTATATGAAATTTATGGACCTCATGTTGGTATACTGGTCACATTACATCCTAACTTATGACCTATAATAGCTTTCATATTTGGAGGGAGGTAATTCCAGCTGAAAGTGCTGCCTTTCGGTTTGAATGTGTCAGCGACTTCGTGAGAGCATTGCAGCAAGCTCTAAGGATGTAGATGATGTGCCAATAGTAACAAAATCCTGGACTGCACACATCAAATTGTTACAACAAGTGTTACAAAGGTTTCTTGATGTGGGAATTGCTTTGAAGTTGAGTAAGTCTGTATTTGGAGCAAAGAAAGTAAAATACTTAGGACATATCGTTGATAGTAAAGGGGTGAGACCAGATCCAGAGATACTGGAAACTATAGCGGAATGTCCCTATCACAGAACAAGAAAACAATTGAAAGTCATTTCTAGGAATGGCAGGATATTATCATAGATATTTACCAGGAATTAATATAATAAATCTGGATACTGTTACCTTACTTAAACAAAATACTAAATGGGAATGGGGCCAAAATAAATGTGAAAGGTTGGACCAGATAAAAAGGGATTTATTTACATTTGGTTTATTGCGCCATCCCTGTATGCATGAGGATTTTAAAATATCTGTTGATGCATCTTCCTAAGAGATAGCTTGTGAGATTTTTCAAGGGGAGTTCTCTAATGCAAATGGTGAATATACAAGCTTTGCATTTGCTAGCTGAGTGTTAAATTCCCGAGAAATAAATTATACTGTTACTGAAAAGGGAGCATTATCAGTTGTGTGGGGGTTTAAGAGATTCAAATATCTATTATCAGGTAGAAAGACCGTAATTTATACCGAAAATCATGCACTCACATTCCTAATGAAAAGCAAATTATTACATCCAAGGTTAATGTGTTGGGTTTTATTTTTCAGGAATTTGATTTTGAAATAAGATACGTAAAGGAAAGTTAGAATGTCGGTACAAACATTCTCTCTAGGTTACCTATGGGATTAGAAAACTAACCTATGTTAGAATATGGAGGTAAGGAAATAAATATTTATTTTTTAAAATCACAAAGTACAAAATTCTATGAAAAGAAGTTAGCTTACAGTATTATGAGGGAACAAATTAAAGGTATGTATCTAGGAGGATACTAGATCAACCGGAAAAGCATGCTACAACTAAAGAAAAGGAAGATCACTGGCTGATGTGCAACGGGCTATTGTACTGGCTCAGCCACATTGGAGACAAGAAATGGCGAATTTGTGTCCCTGAGTATGCACTAGACGAGCTAGTTACTCATATACATAAAGGATACGGTCAGTTTGGTATAAAAAAGTGACTACAACATATTAACAAATTCTAGTATGGATGCGGTATGGGCAGGGTGTTTAGAAGCAACATCAGGCACTGTAAAATATGTCAGAAGACTAAATATGTAAGTATTCCATATAAATTTACGCTTTACCCAATAATACCTAATGGAATGTGGGATCTCATTGCTGCCGATTTTTACGGTCCATTAGTGAAAGGAAAAGGTGGAGTGTCTTATATTTTCGTAGTCATAGGGTGCTGGTCAAAATTTGTAAAACTGTACTCTTTAAAAATGGCTACAGCTAAAGGAATAATTGGATGTCTTGTGAATGATTACTTTGTTAAGTATCAGTTACCAAAGAGGTTATTATCTGATAATAGTAGTCAGTTCTGTGGAGAATTATTTAAAAAATTCTTAGACAATTATAATGTAAAACATGTGGAAATTTCAATGTGCCACCCATCCAGTAATCTAACAGTGAGAATTATGAAAGAAATGGGATACCTTTGTAAAACAGGCTGTAACAAACGACACAGCAAAGGTCAGAGATGATTGGCAAATTCCAAACCTTTTTGAATGAACTACCACACCTAAGCAAAGTTTTGGTGCCTTATAAAATAGTGAGCCAAAAGATTACAGAGGAGCCGTTACTGGGTGTGTTGTTATGGCCTCCAGGATACCAGACACAAAAACATATCTTAAAGGTACAAGTTAAGCGAAACCTTATTTCAAGTGCAAAAAGTCGATTAAAGAAACATAATGTAAACGCTGGAATATCCAAGTTCCCTAGAGGGGATATAATATTAATTAAGGCTCATGGATTTAGTTCAAAACTCGAAAGGAAAATCGCTCCTTGGGAAGTAATTGGTAAGTTACACCAGAAAACATTCAAACTTAGAGATCCTAAAACATAAAGGTTTAAAGGATTGTACAATATAGAGCATGTCAAAAAAGAAAAAGTGAATTGGGTAAACACACTATAGGACACTAACATACTGAGAATTCTCGCTGTCAAAAGGAATGAAACATCTTTATTTAAATGTGTGTGTCTGTACTTAAATTGCTGAATGACTGACCACAATATCCTAGCACAACACAATCTGACTGCCCAAAAGAAGATAACCTGACTTCAAATAATTAATTCAAAAGAATGGCCCTGACTAACAAGAAAGCCTAGCAATAACCTATACATTTCATTAAGCACTTACCTAACAAAAATCTTCATTACACGAACTACTGCAATACAGCGAGCGCCAATACCGCCAGCTAAATAAAAGATTCTAACTACTAAAGCCACTACTACTAATAGGCATGTGGTTAGCAAAGGAAAGACTTTGTTGCAAACTAAATAATGTATTTTTTCCCTTAATAATGTGACATCCAGTTCAGACACGAATATAAATCGTCATTGACATCTAGTACAAAGGTATATAATCACGAATAATATTCAATCTCCAAGTCGAACACGTACAGAGGGATCGTTAGCCTACAGTAACACTTCATACCTCTACCCTCCATCAATGCTAACTTCTCACAGTTAACATCCATCACTGCTGGTTGTTCATCTCTAACTGCCCAATAGCACTTCCGTCACTGCTGGTGACTAACTTCCAACTGCTCAACACTACTGGCAATTAACTTCCAGTAATGAGTCCAACCAGCCACAGAGTCTCCTTAAAGAAACCTCAGTCAGAGATCCAATGCAAAGCGCTACACAGCGTTGCCAACACAGAAGCAGCTCACTTACAGGATGTAGATCTGAGTCTAAAGTATTCCACATTTGAAAAAGAAAAGAAAATTACAAGCTGGGGAAAAGCTAAGGACACAAGACATAATCGACCACTCTGTGTGTAAAACTGCATACTAAGATTCTCTAGAGCAAGGAATAGCTTAAGAATGTTCAAGAAAAGGTATATGAAGTAATCGAGGTGACAGTTCTGCCAGATAATATAAACTTTTTGGGTGTAAGAAACTCCAAATAGCAGTTTAAATTCTGGTGAGTGCTGGGGTATAAAATACGAGATTCTGACTAAAGGGATAACGAATATGAAGGAGTTACTATATCTATACATTCACTAAGTGGTGCTGAAAGAAAGCACATACAGTACGGCATATCCTAGGTATGACAAATGTCCACAGACAAGTAGAAAACGGTAAGGATAATGAAATCAGGCTTGTGAGATTCAATTTACTGATGAGAGGTGTAAACAAAGAGGACTATTATTTTAATATAGGAGTAAATCGAACGATACTTAGGGATGAGAGAAATTATAGGCTTGAATAACCGAAACTTAGGAAAGAAGTATTGTGGGAGAACCATGATCTCAGAGAGTAAGAACAATTGTTTTGCATGCTACTCTCCTTTCTCATTGGATAATGGTGCAGGGATGCCTACCACTGAGTATGCTACTTCAGGTCACAGTATGGTAAAATAGTGATATAGTAATAGTGTCTTAGTTTTAAAAGGAACATAACAAGGGCTAATGGAACTATTATGCATAAAAGAAAACTGGAGCTAGCTACAATTTGTAACCTGCAGTAGTCTGGTATACAAGTCACTGTACTACGAAATTTCCTGAAAGATGGTAGATGTTATTTAGTATGCCTAGCGATAGTAATACGATAAGAGTATAACAGGATTTTTATGGGTCGATGTATAACCGAGAATATGTTATAATCAATACATAACAGAAACAACCTTAGAAGATTGGATACTGTGAGTAATTACAAATGCTTCACTGTTACATTGCTTGAGAACCAAAACACTGATCTCAACTAAATAAACAAAACATAAGATTATTAGCTGATAAGGCTAATAAGTATTACACTATCATATTTGTTTGTCAAACCTCATATGTCAAATATTTATGTCAAAGAAATTTGATGGTGTAATAGGGAACTTCGTCAAATCACGCCTGCCATCAAATAAATATTATCAAATCTAGGGCCTCGCTGTAGATTTGACCATAAAAGTCGCTTGTCTTCTGTTCACTGCAATGTGAAATGTTAGCACTTGGATCTGTCACCAGTAGTGTGTAAACATGGCTGCAAAGTTTAATTCGTGGGTGCTGCCAGCTGCAAAATTAATAGAAATGTATGAAGGTGATGAGGCACTTTACAACTTGAGGCACCAATTACATTTATGAATATTAACTATGAATCTCGTGAACTTCATATACTGTAGTGTTATCACTGGAAGATTATACATCGAAGACCGTTCTTGGAGGAAGGCAGTGCTGATCAGCAAAAAAAGTGCGATATTCACTCAAGAATATCAGCGCATATCTCCCTTCCAGCGGTTCGATATATGACTGCAGTCATAATTCAGTTTTCACTACTACACACTGAGTGCTTTAGTACCATCATTATTGTACTTTTTCAGTATAGTATTGTAGATATTATTGTGCATTCCATAGCTATTCCTTCTCCAACAGTTCCACCTTTACATTATTAGTTCAAACGTTCCCTTACTATATCAACAATTATAATTTGTTCCCCTTACATAAACAGTACATTAAATCTTTACATACATACTGTGTATGTATATTGTGTATCATTATTTATGAGTCTTTTACTAATCGATTGTAGGCACCTTGTCAGTCTTTTTCTAACCACTTGGGTGGCATTCATCTCACACTCACACTAGGTGAGGAGAGCCCTACGTCATAATGACGTAACGCTACGTCATCGTGACGTAAATAAACTTAAATCGACTTCACGAGTGTATCGATCTCTGAAGTTGTACCACAGAGGTTGCACAGTAACGTGAAAGCTTAATGTAAATAGACGTGTTTAAACGTAGTGACAGCAATTGAATTACTTATTAAGCTGTAATCTCAACAGTTTTCGATGTTACTGTGTGTTTCTTGATGTAATGAATGTCTGAACGAAGGAACCATAACAATAACGAAAGTCAAAAATAGCGTCTAGTCATTAAAAAAAATCCAATTAATTGTGCATAAATCATGTGGATAGAAACGTGAAATAGAGAGAAATTAACGTGTTTCGTATTTTTATAAAAGCCAATGGATTGTACATAATTCTTCTGGACAGAAACGTTAAACAGAGAAATTAATGTGGTTCCAAAGATAATTCCGAATGTTGCTGAAATTTTAATTTTGCCTTCATGCTGTAGTTTAGCACAGAAACTTTTGCTCTTCAGAAATAAATTATTGCTGATGATTATAATGTACTGACCTGTTATAACACATTTCATTATTTTTCTTCATATGTTGTATATCGTGAAAAACAATGGCATGCAAGTCACATTTACCAGCATTTTAAGCAACTGAAAGCAATGAGTGCTGTTGCCATTTTCAGCTACTTTTTGTATGACTCTCAAAAAGCTGGGTTTACACTAGCAAGTCGCTTGCAGAAATTATTGCTGCAAGTTATTGCGATCCGCTTGCAGCTGTGTTTACACTACAACGCAAGAATTAAGCAAGATTCTTCCGCAAGTTCTTTGGCAAGAAACTTGCGTCAACATGTTGCTGATACTGTTTATATACTCTTTCAGTACCACTACGAGTGTCTGCCGAAGTATAAAATGACAAGTAGGCGCGTGAGATATGCTGCAGCTCTTGTAATTGTAATGAAAAACGTGAAAAAGAGAAAGAGAAGTATTTGGGTTAGAGAGTGGATAATGAGAAGATCGCAATATGGTGCCTATAATAACCTTTTGCAAGAACTTAGTATCAAGAGCATGGATACTTTTGAAAACTTTTGCAGAATGTCCTCAAATGATCTGGAGTGCTTGTTGACGTTAATAGCGCCCGTCATATCAAAACGTGACACAAAGTTCCGTACTGCTATTTCAGCAAAGGAACATTTGCTTGTCACTCTACGATTTATAGCTACAGGTGAGCTACAAATAAAATAGGCCTTTTCATTTATGTGTGTGAAACATACAACCAAAAAAAGTTTAAATTTTGAAATCTTTTCTTTGTAGGAGACTCATACAAGTCCCTGATGTACTTGTTTCATATTCCGGTCAGCACGATTTCTCTGATCGCACCGGACGCATGTAGAGCCATTTTCGACGTGTTGAAAAGGGAAAATTATTTGCAGGTATGTGAAAACACAACAATGAAATTAAATTTTTATTGAAATAAAGTGCATTTTACAGAATAATATACTTATAAATTTTTTTTTTTCTAATGCTCATAAAATCGAAAGTGACTAGCTAATTAAATAGAACATGTACTAATTACACATCATCTGTTTCTAGACTCCTAAGACAACAAGCGAGTGGATGCAGGTGGCAAAGGGGTTTGAAGAGAACTGGAACTTTCCACACTGCATTGGGGCCTTGGATTGGAAGCATATTGTGATGCAAGCTCCAAAAGACAGTGGAAGCTATTATTATAATTATAAACATTGCCACAGTGTTGTTTTATTGGCACTTGTTGTTATACATGGATGCAGGCTGCAATGGAAGAGTTTCGGATGGTGGTGTATTCAGTACCTGTTTCTTATCTTCAGCCTTGGAGCAAGGACATCTTGACATTCCTCTGCCCAAACCACTCCCTGGTAGAGAAAAGGACACCCCCTATGTAATCATTGCAGATAATGCATTTCCAATGAGGTCATATTTAATGAAGCCCTATCCATTCCATAACCAACCTGATCTGCACAGAGTGTTTAATTACAGGTTATCGAGGGCCAGAAGAGTTGTGGAAATTTTTTTTGGACACATTGCACAACGGTTTAGGATATTGAGGTGTCCATTGTTACTAGGTCCTAAAAAACTGTATCAATAGTTTCAGCTTTATGTGCCCTACACAATTTCTTAATGGACAGGAAAGATAGTAATTATGCAAACCGAAGTAATTTTGATATAGAGGATGTACAGAATGGAGAGGTAATATGAGTCTCATGGAGGAATGAAGAGCAAGGAACACACAATTTAATCCTCATTCAAACAGGACAATGTAACAGAAATTCTAATGATACTAGAGCAATTCGTGAAGAATTCATGAATTACTTTGTATCGCCATTAGGTGAAGTACCTTGGCAGTACAAATACATTTAAAATGTAAACTGTACACTTGGAAAATATATTTGCTGCTTGTGACTTATCATTTATAGCCTTACCATTAAGTTCAATAGTGATGTTCTCCTTTTCTGTGGCTGGCTGTCCCAGCACTCATTTCACTACATTCCATATGGCCCTAAGCATGTTTTCGGAATTACTGATTTCTGACATTACATACATGTTCCTGGACTTTATAGTAAAGTTTCTCAGTAATTTTGAGTGTTTTTTTTTTGTAACGTGCAATTTACTGCAGGACCAGTTGAACACTTATTTACTTAATATTAAATTGCAAATATTGGCTGCAGTTAAAAGAAGTATAAAGCCTCTTAGTAAGTAGTGAAATTCAGTTTAAGATCAGAAGAATTGGAGCTTGCCCTACTTGACAAAAGTTGTGCATACTTTTGTTCCACATGGCCACTTAATGTACTTACAGCTTCACAGAAGATAGAACACCATGTGTATGGTATGCTGTGGTGCAGTAGGTTGTTCTATGAAATCAACTGTTAATGAATAATATACTTACAGATTAACAAACAATTATGATGAACAAACAAGGAATCAATCTATATTTTGGTTTCTTTACAGAACTTATCTTACCTTTGTGTAATACCCTTAAATTGTGAACTGTGTGTCTTATCTGCTTATTCAATTCCAACCCTTAACACATTTTCATAAACAGGAGAATATTCATTCATATTCCATTTACATTGTGGCACTCTTGTCTTGTATAAAATCTCACATTTGGAGAACTGCATACTATTTTATTCATAGAAATTGTAGATGTAGTCAGTGACAGTACAAAGTAACATAATGGCACTGGCCAAACTGCATTTAAGTTATTTGAGGAATCAATATGTAAACAGGTTCCTCCAACATTACTGCAAATTGGATATTCCCGGCCTTTTAGTAAGGAAATTCAGCTGGGTAATGTCAGCAGGATTGGTATTCATAATACTTGGCAATTTACGTTCACTATTTTGTTTTGGATGGTAACAATATGTAGGCAATCTTTTTTAATGGAGGGTAACATGGAAAATGGCAGCAAATATGTCCAATAGACTATATTTGACATGCAACCAAACATTTCAATTTTGAAATAAACTATAGTCTGCACAATACAATTTACACAAGGAGCTGTGG
Organism: Schistocerca serialis cubense; assembly: GCF_023864345.2. NCBI lineage: Eukaryota > Metazoa > Arthropoda > Insecta > Orthoptera > Acrididae > Schistocerca > Schistocerca serialis. The sequence continues at coordinate 464,739,620 of NC_064646.1, read as the reverse complement.
AGGTGAAGAAAGGATCACAACCTACCTTTGAGTTTCTTTACAATACTTCTTTCCTTAATTGCAGTTTTGAAAATAGCTATTCTACATATAACTTTCACTAGGAGATCCAGGTCAGGTTAGGAATTGAAACCCACTTTGTTTCCTTAAAAAAATCCTTCATTTGTTTCAATTTTGAAATATTTTGCACAGTACAGCTTCCACAAAGAGTTGTGTAGGCCAAGAAACTAAGCACAACCTACCATTCAATTTCTTTATGAATTGTATTTCATTTGTTATTAATATAATCTTACATTTGTGGCTAATTATTTTGGCACAGCATTGGAATACAACTACTTCTCATACAATCAGTGTTAGTGTACCATATTTAAGTATCTAGCTAATAATCATACAGATTTATTAAGCATTTACTGTTCCTATATGCCAAACATTTAAAAAATCAATTTCTGAAGATGTTATTTGTAAGACCTTAACAAAAGCCCACAATGTACACATTCCAGTGAGCCTAAATTCAGCAATCATTACAGGTTTACTGAGCCATTTTTTTTAGGTTGGAAAGGTTATTGAATAAACACTACATTCTGAAAATAAAATAATGTTTCATTTCGGTATCATACAGATATTCTATTATCATTAATCTATGTTTATAAAATCTGTAACATTAAGTATACATTGACTTGCAGCACTTGTCTCTCTCGTTGGCGAAACTGGAGCGGATGGTATTCCTGCACTGTCAATCTCGCTTATTTCAGTGATGTTTTTCAGAATCATTATTTTCAGTTTGTTTACATTTTTTTCATTTTTTAGTGACCGCAGCTCACTAGCCACATAATCTCCAAAGGTTTGAAAAGCATCAATTTCCTGGCCCAGAAATTTTTCTGCCTTTTCAATGAGCCCATTACCACTTCCTTTATTCTCCTTTCTTTTTCGTTTCTTACCTTCATTAGCAACAGGCACATCATCTCCTGTAACTATTTCTTCTTCCTTCAAAAAGTAACAAAATTGAATATAACAGCAGATCAAGGAATACAAGAGGCAAACAAATGGAACATAACTAAGTTTCCATACAGTGTTGATAGACTTCATTGGAAGCATATTGCTCGTACTGCAACCAAAAGACAGTTAAGGTTATTAGAATTTAAGTTCACAATGTAAAATGTGACTAATACATATTAATTATACTATTTTGTACTATCTGTGTTAATGTTATGTGAGAACAACTATCGTGTATTAAGTAAAACAGTCAGCAATCAAAAGATTGTTTTGAACATCACAGGGCTTTACCAGCCCTGGTTCTGTTGGTGGTGGTATTATGAAAATAATTTGTTTACATTCCCAAAACCTGGATCTACTCAATACTATGCCTAATGATCTTACTGTAAATGTATAATTCCACATGGCAATCACATTTGCAGAGATTGATATAGTTAGTTTCATGTTATGTGGATCATTTAGCATGAGAAATTGTAATGATTTGGAAGGAGTCATTTTACATAGCAAATTAATTTGTGAATATGTCTACATGCTCAACATTTATAAGGTGTATATATTTTTTATATCCATAAAAGTCTATAACATACAAACTAGTTAGTACCCACCACCTACTGCATATCACCGTAAAAGAAATTCTTGTAAAAGAGAAACTTTTTCAGTTTGTTTTCAATTTTTTGCTTTGCTATCTACCAGACACTTCATATCACTGTAAGTAATCAAAAGTTTGAGTTGCAGCATGGTGCACTCCTTTTTGCGCTGAAGACAACTTTAATGTAAAGTAATGAACGTAATTTCATTAAGGCATAAATATACTGTGAAGCAGTAGTCAGAATGCCCAATACCTTAAGCAGGTGTCTACGGGATGATTGCGGGTGAGCATCACATATTATTCTTACAGCATGCTTCTGGACAATGAAGACTTTCTTACTTAGATATGAGTTGCCCCCAGAACACTATTCCACATAACACTATGAAAATATGTCAACTTACTGATTTGTCTCTCCCCAATGATTTTAAGTTCAAATGTGGATGAGCTGAGTTCTTCTAGGAATCCTAAATGTGCAACCAAACCAAACCAAACCAAAACCAAACCCAAACCCCAACCCCAACCCGGCATGTTCCTCCGCGCAAGTAAATTAGGTGTAAATTGCTGCAATATGTTACTAGTGTAAACCCAGCATTAGGCAATATGGAAATAGCTATAGCAACCTCTGTGGTACAACTGCAAAGATCGATACACGTACTCGTGAAGTCGATTTAGGTTTATTTACGTCTCGATGACGTAGCGTTACGTCACTATGACATAGGGCTCTGCTCAGCTAGCGTGTCTTTTTAGAGGTGGGGCAAACAGTTATTCTGGAGTAACCGTTATCACAGCTCCAGTTATTCTTTGATAACCGTTATTGTTAACGGTTACTAATAACTGCCGAGTTATTTTTCGCTATCGAATACCGAATACTCCGAGGAGCTACAGTTAAATAACGACATAGTTGGAATCCATTAGTTTAGTTATCAGTATAACTGCGAGTAGTGTGAAATGGCAGGAATGTCGTATGAATCGTGTCATAACCTTAGCTTATTAACTCCGGGTACATTTTAGTTGATGTTAGAACGATTATTAGTGTTTCATATTATATGTTTGTAGGTTATCGGTCGCTATTAGAAATATTATCTTCGCAGCTGCAACAGAAAGTACGCGGAATTTCGCCACAGCATTGTTTAAGTAAAATGTTAACAATGTGCGTGTTTAAGTATGAAGTAATATGTAAACTGAGTACTGTAGGTTAAATTCGAAGCTTAATTTCTTGTGCTGCTCACATAATAGAATAAAGTGTACAGCCTTGTAATACAACAAAAAAATCTACGTAATGTGACAGATTCGTTTACTCCTGTGCTGTAAAAGATAGTCCTATTGGGAAAGTGTGAGTACGCTAATCCAAGTTTTATGTGAAATTTGGAAACTTCTCGATTTCTCCAGATACAGCATGTTTATAACATATGAAGACATGCAGATCGAAAAGGTTGACAGTGTTACATTTGTGGGACTACAACTCGATAACAAATTCAGTTGGGAACGGCATACCACATTTTTTCACTCTATTATTTAATAAGGGAGCATATTCTGTGGTAACTCATAAAATGTAGCAAAAGTGTTTCGCATGTAAAAGCGTGTAATAAAAATTGTTTGTGGTATAAATTGAAGAACATCATGTAGGAACCTGTTCAAGAAACTTTGTATTCTAACCACTGCTTCCTAGTATATTTATTCCTTAATGAAATTTGTTACAAGTATTTCCAACCAATAGCTCAATACATAATATCAGCACTAGAAATAGGAACAGCCATCTACATAAAGACCTAAAATCACTTACCTTGGTCCAAAAGGGGTCCAATATTCAGGAACATGCATTTTCAATAAACTGCCAGCAAGTCAGCAATCATCAAAAACTTGGTTTCAGATAAAGCACGGTTTACAGTGTGTTTGAAAGACTTTATGATACAGAAGTGTATGATTCCACCCATCATCAATATGCCGGAAATGGCTATTTTAAGTGTGTCTATGTTGTCACTACATACACATGGCAACAAACACGAAGATACATATAAATAATACAATAACATCTCCCACCAAAAATACAATCAAACCAACGGGACAACTGCGGGAAGTTGGGGGTTTTAGGGTGAGGACAAGCTAGTAAAAAAAACACACCATGATCCCAAAACACAAAATGAAGAACAAAAAGAAAAAATACAGCATTTTGCTACACCAACAAAAATCTGCGGGACTCGGACACTTCCCTTGAACACTATAGGTCAACCATTGGTGACCACACCAATACCCACAGCTACAAGCACGAAAATTGGAATCGGACATTTCCCTTGACTTACATAGGCAAACCACAGATGACGATACCAAAACATCAACACGTACAACTATGAAAATGGGAATCAGTCATTTCCGGTGACCACCACAGCTACTGATGCCAAAAAGCCAACACCTACAACTGCGAAAAATAAAACCACAATCCCAAAAGTCCACAAATTAATCATCCCTACATAAATTAAATCACATTCAATACTCCATAAATACACAAAACATCACAGCTAGAAAAAAAAAAAAATAATAATAATTACCACCAGCAAATTCCGGCACTGCAAACTAGATTGGCCAGCGCCCCCCCCCCCCCCCACACACACACACACACAAAAACAAACTCATAAACACCGTGCCGTAATGACACTCACACACCACAATACCTTTTTACATCGAAGCAGACGGGTGGAATCAGACGCTTCCATTGACCTCTCCTTCTACTCTGTAGATGAATATCGTAACAGACTGATAGACCAGCTTATGTAAAAATTCTGCTATATTTCAGTTTTGACAGCATTTGGTTGCAACAGTCAAGATCGGGTATTCTGTGTATGATAAATTTATTAAAAGTGCGTAACTGTGTTTTATTCTAACAGTGTATCAATTCCGTAAATATTAGAATTCTTTACAGACGAATGGAAAAACTGGTAGAAGTGGACCTCGGGGAAGATCAGTTTGGATTCCGTAGAAATGTAGGAACACGTGAGGCAATACTAACCTTACGACTTATCTTAGAAGAAAGATTAAGAAAAGGCAAACCTACGTTTCTAGCATTTGTAGACTTAGAGAAAGCTTTTGACAATGTTGACTGGAATACTCTCTTTCACATTCTAAAGGTGGCAGGGTAAAATACAGGGAGCGAAAGGCTATTTACAATTTGTACAGAAACCAGATGGCAGTTATAAGAGTCGAGGGGCATGAAAGGGAAGCAGTGGTTGGGAAAGGAGTGAGACAGGGTTGTAGCCTCTCCCCGATGTTATTCAAACTGTATATTGAGCAAGCAGTAAAGGAAACAAAAGAAAAATTCGGAGTAGGTGTTAAAATTCATGGAGAAGAAGTAAAAACTTTGAGGTTTGCCGATGACATTGTAATTCTGTCAGAGACAGCAAAGGACTTGGAAGAGCAGTTGAACGGAATGGACAGTGTCTTGAAAGGAGGATATAAGATGAACATCAACAAAAGCAAAACGAGGATAATGGAATGTAGTCAAATTAAATCGGGTGATGCTGAGGGAATTAGAATAGGGAATGAGACACTTAAAGTAGTAAAGGAGATTTGCTATTTAGGGAGTAAAATAACTAATGATGGTCGAAGTAGAGAGGATATAAAATGTAGACTGGCAATGGCAAGGAAATCGTTTCTGAAAAAGAGAAATTTGTTAACATCGAGTATAGATTTAAGTGTCAGGAAGTCGTTTCTGAAAGTATTTGTATGGAGTGTAGCCATGTATGGAAGTGAAACATGGACGATAACTAGTATGGACAAGAAGAGAATAGAAGCTTTCGAAATGTGGTGCTACAGAAGAATGCTGAAGATAAGGTGGGTAGATCACATAACTAATGACGAGGTATTGAATAGGATTGGGGAGAAGAGAAGTTTGTGGCACAACTTGACTAGAAGAAGAGATCAGTTGGTAGGACATGTTTTTGAGGCATCAAGTGATCACAAATTTAGCATCGGAGGGCAGCGTGGAGGGTAAAAATCGTAGAGGGAGACCGAGAGATGAATACACTAAGCAGATTCAGAAGGATGTAGGTTGTAGTAGGTACTGGGAGATGAAGAAGCTTGCACAGGATAGAGTAGCATGGAGAGCTGCATCAAACCAGTCTCAGGACTGAAGACCACAACAACAACAATTTTGACAATCTCCTGACAAATGATGAGGATAATAATTATTATATTCAACTGTATTATAGTTCCTGGCATGTTATTTGTCATTCGCGATGGCCAGCGGCTATTTCCGAAGTACGTAAATATTTGTTCGCTCCAATAACTATCGTCTCTTAAATATCACCGGGGTCTAAGACAGGAGTCACTGTGTCAGGAACACTGACACAGTTATTCCGTTACCAACTTCCAGGTTACCTGTAATGGTAGCCCGATAACTGCCAGAGAGCGAGAACGGTGAGCCAATAAAGATAACTGCCAGAGGAAAATATTTTTTTTTTTTACTTTATTGTTATTTTAAAATCTGTACAACAGGCGGGCTGTCAGCAGCACACTACGCTGCTCTTCAGCCATAGAATATACAAGGAGCTAAAACAGTGAGAAGACACATAAGTTACAGAACGGTGGGCAATAAAACAGAGGACTCCGGCGCGTGAATGTCCACTTAGCGTGTGCGAGTCCGGGGACCTGCCAAGAGGGGAACAGGGGTGAGGTGGGGGAGAGGGGAGAAAAAGGATGGCAATGGCTGAGGAGACGGGGCAGGAGGAGAGGGACAGGGGTGGGGAGGCCCGGGGGAGGAGGGGGGAGAAAAGGAGGAGGGAGGGAAAAGGGAGGAGCAAGCACAGGAGGAGGGCGGGAGGATCAAAGTTGGTAGGAGGGGTAGATGGAGGGGAGGAGGGCATCATCTGGGAGGGGGGGCTGGTGGAAGCCACCTTGGGAGAGGGTAAGGAGGGTGGAGAGATGGAGACCGGGTGGGACCAGAGGAAAATACCGACCTCTGACAGTTATTTCCATTGTCGCTCGAATTCCTAATGGTACCTCTCCTTATACTACCCGTCCAAGCTAAATTGACAAATGAGGCGGTGTCTTTAGGGAACGACCGTACTTGTTAATGCCTGTACTGCAGCTCCTATCAGCCACCGCTCGGACGTTAACTTTATTTAATTGTTTGTGGTAAAAGTAACGAAGACCCACGATATAGTACACAGTTCTTATCAACAGATAGCGGGCAATCTCACAGTTATTCCCATGGCCTATAGAACGCCTTCCAAATGGTCTATCCTCTCCTTAGTTCCTAGCCAGATCTCCGATGAGTTGACGGGAAAGCGTAGTACGATCTTCGGTCAACAGATGGCGCGAGGCACTGTTGACATTAGACAGTTATTGAAATAACTGCCTGTATCAGAGGAACGGTTATCGCAGTATACGTTACCTCTCAGTAACCGGTTATTTCTATCAGTTACGTTATTTTTTGCCATAAGCTTGAGATGATTGCTATCCAACCCACTTGTCAACACAGACAGTTTCATCTTTTTAAGTTTGCAGTTACTGTGATACCTTAGGCCGGTATTATCAACGACCTATATAAACAACATAGACTGGCTATGGCACTGCCATATTTGAGGCAACCTGAAAACTTAGCCGCCATGTCTTCTAACGTCAAGATGCAGCCTACACGTCGTCTGCTAATACTGAATGTTGTTATTGTTTACTACACATGGCGTAAAAAAAAGCCAATCTGCAGTGACAATCTGATTTCTCTACTGTAAAACATATAGTGATGAAGGCTAAAAGAAATGAAACACACTTCTGACATAGATTAATTGAAAAGTTTATTTCGAAATGTTGCAGTTCATTTCGCTGCAATGCCTTATAGATTAGGTCAAAAACAATTTTAAATAGTTCAGTAGGTCCATAAACGATCAATTGACAGCGCAAGACCTTTCATTGTCCATTAAACAATATAAGTTTGTATATATTTGCCGAATATGTTTCCCTCTTTCTTCCATTGAGCAGGTTTTTCCACAAATGGTGTAACGACCAATTAAAATATTATTTTAACAGCATCCTGGCTAGAAAAGAGTAATGTAACTCTTCTCCAAATCCAACTGGCACCATTAGATGGTCAAAATCGAGTAAATAAGTTCGTCCTGTCACCCAACATTCTGAACAATTCCACACAGAACTACAGAAGAAAGTTCTTTTTCCATATTAAGGTTTGACAGTCCCTGAGAACCCTTTCTGCCACTGTTAACAATTTGAATACACCCTTTGGAGCAGTATAAAAACTATTTTTGATGCATTTTATTTGCAATGACACCTGTTTTCCATCAGTTTCCTCCAATTTACGGAGGTACTGCTGCAGTAAATTAAGTTTCACACTTGCTGTTAAACCATTAAGTAAACAATAGCCAACAGGATTTTTCCAACTCTTATTAATCCCAGTGACCATAAACACGTGCCTCTTTTTTGTCACATCCTATCACTTGAGAAGCACAGTCTTGAAGTCTCTTATTTAGGCATACAACCACTGTTTTATGTGTCACAATTTGTTTCTTCTTTCTTGAAACACTTTGCCTTGCATGTTTCGCTTGCTTCCTCAGCTTCTCGGTCCTTTGCTGTAGTGTCTCATAATTCTGTTTCAATATTTTGGGGGTAGGCAAACAATAAGAATGATCTGTATGATTATTCTCATTCACTCTTTCACCTACAAAAATGAAGTATTATCTTTAAGCTTTGTTTTTCTTTAAACATACATTGATTAATAGTAAAATTCACACATAACCCATATAGCAAATAAATAACAGGAAAACTATTTTACCTGGTTCATTTAATAAGGAAGCTGATTCTTCACTGACAAGCCCTTTCCTTGGTTGTCTCTATACTATAGTTGTTTTCTGCAGATGGTCAGGAAACGTAAATATTGTCGGTATGCGTTTCCAGAAGTCGCCTTTTCTCGTCTGTACTATACATGTATCTATCTTCTAAGTGAAACGAGCATATGTAGCTATATTGAGTTGGCTGCCACTTATCTCGCCTCATATTGGCTACCCACCGACTTAACAGCTCTTTCTTTTTCAGAGGAAATCTAAAAATAAAGAGACGTGTATACAGTAGCTTATTTACATTTTGTATACAGCTTAAACCCGAAAATGATGCACAAGACGCTAAGTACAACACGCACTTAGATACTCACCTGAAATATGATATTCCAGTTGTTTTATCACTTCTATTAGCGCAATTGTACACTGCACATACACTGGGAATGATTGGCGATCGGTCAATAAGACTTCTAAAACAAATTACAACCGGAAAACAGTGATTTTCTAACGCCAGTACCATACACCAATTTTTAGATTTCCTCTGAAAAAGAAAGAGCTGTTAAGTCGGTGGGTAGTCAATACGAGACGAGATAAGTGGCAGCCAACTCAATACAGCTACATATGCTTGTTGCACTTTGAAGATAGATACATGTATAGCACAAACGAGAAAAGGCAACTTCTGGAAATGCAGTACCGACAATATTTACGTTTCCTGACCATCTGCAGAAAACAACTATAGTATAGATACAACCAAGGAAACGGCCTGTCAGTGAAGAATCAGCTTCCTTATCAAATGAACTAGATAAAATAGTTTTCCTGTTATTTATTTCCTATATGGGTTATGTGTGAATTTTACTATTAATCAATGTATGTTTAAAGAAAAACAAAGCTTAATGATAGTACTTCATTTTTGTAGGTGAAAGAATGAATCAGAATGATCATATAGATCATTCTTATTGTTTGCATACCCCCAAAAAATTGAAACAGAATTATGAGGCACTACAGAAAAGGACCGAGAAACTGAGGAAGCAAGCGAAACATGCAAGGCAAAGTGTTTCGAGAAAGAAGAAACAAATTGTGACATATAAAACAGTGGTTGTAGGCCTAAATAAGAGACTTCAAGATTGTGCTTCTGAAGTGATAGAATGTGACAAAAATAGTGATATTCTGAAGCACTTTTAGCAATGCAAAACAAATGTTCAATTCCTGAATATCCTAAAGAAATAAGACAGTTTGCCCTTACACTCAGTTTTTACTCCTTCAAAGCTTATAATTATTTGAGGAAGTCTGTTAAATTACCCCATCCTCGAACACTCCACAGGTGGGCAACTACAGTAAATGGCAGTCCTGGATCTACAGAAGAAAGCTTAAAAAAATTAGCAGATGAGGTTCAACGTCGTTCAGGACCCATTTTAGCTGCACTTATGTTCGATGAGATGGCTCTTAAAAAAGACTTAATATGGGATGGTAATAAGGTCTGGGGTTATGTTGACTTAGGGCAAGGATGTAAGGAAAGTGATGATAGCCAAATAGCAAAAGAGGCACTAGTGTTTATGGTCACTGGGATTAATAAGAGTTGGAAAAATCCTGTTGGCTATTGTTTTCTTAATGGTTTAACAGCAAGTGTGAAACTTAATTTACTGCAGCAGTACCTCCATAAATTGGAGGAAACTGGTGGAAAACAGGTGTCATTGCAATAAAATGCATCAAAATAGTTTTTATACTGCTCCAAAGGGTGTATTCAAATTGTTAACAGTGGCAGAAAGGGTTCTCAGGGACTGTCAAACCTTAATATGGAAGAAGAACTTCATTCTGTAGTTCTGTGTGGAATTGTTCAGAATGTTGGGTGACAGGACGAACTTATTTACTCGATTTTGACCATCTAATGGTGCCATTTGGATTTGGAGAAGAGTTACATTACTCTTTTCTAGCCAGGATGCTGTTAAAATAATATTTTAATTGTACGTTACACCATTTGTGGAAAAACCTGGCCAATGGAAGAAAGAGGGAAACATATTCGGCAAATATATACAAACTTATATTGTTTAAGGAACAATGAAAGGTCCTGCGCTGTCAATTGATCGTTTATGGACCTACTGAACTATTTAAAATTGTTTTTTACCTAATCTATAAGGCACTGCAGCGAAATGAACTGCAACATTTCGTAATAAACTTTTCAATTAATCGATGTCAGAAGTGTGTTTCATTTCTTTTAGCCTTCATCACTATATGTTTTACAGTAGAGAAATCAGATTGTCAGTGCAGATTTGCTGTTTTTTTTACGCCATGCATAGTAAACAGTAACAACATTCAGTATTAGCAGACGTCGTGTAGGCTGCACCTTGACGTTACAAGACATGGCGGCTCAGTTTTCAAGTTGCTTCAAAGATGGTGGTGCCATAGCCAGTCTATGTTGTTTATACAGGGTGTTACAAAAAGGTACGGCCAAACTTTCAGGAAACATTCCTCACACACAAATAAAGAAAAGATGTTATGTGGACATGTGTCCGAAAACGCTTAATTTCCATGTTAGAGCTCATTTTAGTTTCGTCAGTATGTGCTGTACTTCCTCGATTCACCACCAGTTGGCCCAATTGAAGGAAGGTAATGTTGACTTCGGTGCTTGTGTTGACATGCGACTCATTGCTCTACAGTACTAGCATCAAGCACATCAGTACGTAGCATCAACAGGTTAGTGTTCATCACGAACGTGGTTTTGCAGTTAGTGCAATGTTTACAAATACGGAGTTGGCAGATGCCCATTTGATGTATGGATTAACACGGGGCAATAGCCGTGGCGCGGTACGTTTGTATCTAGACAAATTTCCAGAACGAAGGTGTCCCGACAGGAAGACATTCGAAGCAATTGATCGGCGTCTTAGGGAGTACGGAACATTCCAGCCTATGACTCGCGACCGGGGAAGACCTAGAATGACGAGGATACCTGCAATGGACGAGGCAGTTCTTCGTGCAGTTGACGATAACCCTAATGTTAGCGTCAGAGACGTTGCTGCTGTACAGGGTAATGTTGACCACGTCACTGTATGGAGAGTGCTACAGGAGAACCAGTTGTTTCCGTACCATGTACAGCGTGTGCAGGCACTATGAGCAGTTGATTGGCCTCCACGGGTACACTTCTGCGAATGGTTCATCCAACAATGTGTCAATCCTCATTTCAGTGCAAATGTTCTCTTTACGGATGAGGCTTCATTCCAACGTGATCAAATTGTAAATTTTCACAATCAACATGTGTGGACTGACGAGAATCCGCACACAATTGTGCAATCACGTCATCAACACAGATTTTTTGTGAACGTTTGGGCAGGCATTGTTGGTGATGTCTTGATTGGGCCCCATGTTCTTCCCCCTTCGCTCAATGGAGCACGTTATCACGATTTCATACAGGATACTCTACCTGTGCTGCTAGAACATGTGCCTTTACAAGTACGACACAACATGTGGTTCATGCACGATGGAGCTCCTGCACATTTCAGTCGAAGTGTTCGTACGCTTCTCAACAACAGATTCGGTGACCGATGGATTGGTAGAGGTGGACCAATTCCATGGCCTCCACGCTCTCCTGACCTCAACCCTCTTGACTTTCATTTATGGGCGCATTTGAAAGCTTTTGTCTACGCAACCCCGGTACCAAATGTAGAGACTCTTCAAGTTCGTATTGTGGATGGCTGTGATACAATACGCCATTCTCCAGGGCTGCATCAGCGCATCAGGGATTCCATGCGACGGAGGGTGGATGCATGTATCCTCGCTAACGGAGTACATTTTGAACATTTCCTGTAACAAAGTGTTTGAAGTCACGCTGGTACGTTCTGTTGCAGTGTGTTTCCATTCTGTGATTAATGTGATTTGAAGAGAAGTGATAAAATGAGCTCTAACATGGAAAGTAAGCGTTTCTGGACACATGTCCACATAACATATTTTCTTTCTTTGTGTGTGAGGAATGTTTCCTGAAAGTTTGGCCGTACCTTTTTGTAACACCCTGTATAGGTCGTTGATATACCTCCTTGGGTGTTATACTATCATATTTCTTTGACAAAGATTTGATCAAAGATAAGAGGAAATATTCGTCAAATTTGTTTGAGAAAGATTTTTGACGTGGCACTAAGAAGGGATGTTACACTGTCATCATATTTTTCGAAGCTTTATTGAAAGTTAACAGTGAAAAGTGAAATATTTTGACGGTTTCATTACGGGACTCAGAGATACACTTAATGCTATTGCGCAGTAATTCACGCGAGCCTATCTGGTTGCCTTGAGAACAGGAACAAACTGCAGTATGTCTGAATACGAAAAGTAGCTTGAATTTGATATTTCCAACATTAATCTTTACGAGAATAAAAGCTACTAGTGCTCGTTTGTCATTTTTGAAAGTACAAACCTGCAAAATATAGAGAACAATTCTTCGGAAGAGACGACATTAAATATCGGCCCATTCAGTATAATTGATAGCTCTGTTGGGCTGATCTGTGGAGATATTTCTGTGGACATTACGTGTCCAAGTGTGTGGAATTCGTACACCAAAGTTGGGGTGACTGCCAATATGTGCAGTATGGACTGGGGAAGAAATGGGGAGTGACTGTCCCCAAAGACATAATAGGAATAGCATTATTATTGTGCAACATCATCGAATGATTTTTTTTCTTATTTTTAATTTGGATGTGTAGTAAAGTATCCTTTATCCAATGAAGAAATGTTTTTCCACATATCTACAGCACATAGTTGACATTTACATAAATTGTGTTGTGAAATTTTATGGTGTGTGACACATTGACTTTTGAAACTTAAGGCATTATCAGTAAAATCACTTGAGTAGATATTTGAAAAGGATAGATAGGCTTTTCAAACGTAATGATGCCTGTGACACGCACTGTTACTGAATGTAATTTTAAAAGTAGTCATTACGTTAGCATTATCTTTAAAGAACTCAAATATTGCTTTGAAAACTTCAGGCACTGTCCATGATATTACTGGAATGGATATTTTAAACCGGAAATGTAGGCTTTTGAAACCATCTCCTCTAGGAAGAAATCGAAGTGTCGCTGCCAAACGAACTTTAGCAGGTGTATCTTCCCTCCAAAACACAAATATTTTTCTTTTCTATTTTGGGTTCAATCGTTTGAAGAAGCAGCCCGAAATTTGTCGTTGACATACGACAAAAGTTATCAAACTGACCTGAGGGTCCATGCCTCAAATGGCCTTATAATTGACGTTCCTGACACCTGCAACAATAATTATAAATAAAATCAAGCTGGTAGAATTTTTATGTAACTGGAAGCTTACACTTCATTTAACATGTAGTGATTTCCGTATACGTGAAGTGACATAGCCCACCATCTTCTTTCACGTGATTCCATGCTATTGCTTTCTAACGACAAAATGTCACTACCCTTGCTCAAAACCGGAAATGCTCCGACTGCGACCTGTGTGTCAGACATACGAATTCAGTGCTATACCATAAATACTGGCCGATATTGGCGGCAGCCTTGGTACAGTGTGTGAACAAGGGGTACGGCCAAGCAGATGGAACCGATCGAGGGGGCCCACAACTACTCCAAAACGGGCACCCTCACACACACCTACCATATGACGCAACATTTCAAAGTCTTTTTGTGTGATCATGGGGATTTTCGGAGGGACGAGCGTGCAGGGAGGTGGTGGACAGTGCGTAAGCCAGACTTGGAGTGCGAGGTTCTTCCTCTTGACGGTTTCTTGCTGCTTGTCCGTACACGAACACCGTCTCGGCTTGTTCCTGACATGAATAGCGGACCATTCTGCTGCTTGCCACACGTTGCGTCTAACACACACTGGTGGTGGGGTAGAAGCGCTACACTGCCATATCATTCCATGTTATGGTCGAGCAGTTAAGTTTTACTTAGCTCCTCCTACTTCCAGTGCACTTCCTGCAGTCCGTGTCTGGCTGTTAACATCGAGAAGCACCTTCAGAAGGAAGTTAAACTAGGTTCCGTTTCACTCTGTGTGCCTGGTACAGCAACCAGTTATAAATTTCTTAAAAGAAGACACTTAGTTGCATATTGTTTTTATCTATTTATTCACAATGATGTGTCTTGCTCTTTTGAGGCACCTTTAGATTACTGGTAACGTAAGAAGTAATGTGGTGAGTCAACATCTGTCCTGTAATGCCAGCATATGCCATCAAGATAGAATTATACGAAATCATCATACTGTCATCATAAGGCAAACAAAAGCATGGGGGACATAATATGGAGCCAGCTGTTGCTTACAGCTGACAAAATTGAAATGTAATGTAGCTGAGAACACAAGATATGTCAGACCTTACGGCCAGCCACACAAACAAGACTATCTTATTTCACGAAGTTAAAGTAAGTGGACCAGGTTTTGGCCCATGACATCAAGGAATACCAAACCAATACTTCAAAAAACAAAGATGATGTGACTTACCAAACGAAAGCGCTGGCACGTCGATAGACACACAAACATACACACAAAATTCAAGCTTTCGCAACAAACTGTTGCCTCATCAGGAAAGAGGGAAGGAGAGGGAAAGACGAAAGGATGTGGGTTTTAAGGGAGAGGGTAAGGAGTCATTCCAATCCCGGGAGCGGAAAGACTTACCTTACGGGGAAAAAAGGACAGGTATACACTCGCACACACACTGTGGAACTCACCGTTAACCTATGGTTAATATTTCATTTTTGCGTTTATCAATTTCATTTATTGTGAGTGACATGTTCTTTATCTCTCTCTGGACTGAATGCAGTCTTAAATTATTACCCTAACTGTGACCAATCGTAATCGTTTCGTTTTCATTTAATTATATGATAATTTTGGGAATGCTGATGCAGAACATGGTTTCTGCAGCACCTAACTATGACTTTTATGTAGGTTTGGTTAATCTTGAAATTTTCAGAGTATATAATTGGCATCTCCCGTGTAGTGGTGAGCTGAATTTATCACTTTTTTGAAATGCCCCAATGTTCTAAATGCTCTTTTTTTAACAGCGTTCCTTTTGCTCTCTTTATAGTTCTCGACTACTTAGTAGTAGTAGTAATAGCAGTAGCTGTATTCATCATAGATCTCTTTTTACAAGGATATAGGACATGTCAAAGTTTAGAGCAGTTTAAAATAAGCTACACATACATATACAGAATTCTGGTTTGAGACAATCATTAGATTTACTACTGGTACACAATATTTTTTTACAAATAACTTATTAAATAATTTAATGCCACACCATTCACACATAACTCACTATCTGTCACTGCACACACAATACACAACACCAGCCACCGCTGGCAAACCAGGGAAACTTTTAAAGCCTGCTGGCCTCATTGCTAGTCCAAAATTATCCTCTAAGGTCCAGCAGGTGACACTCAGCCTTAAAATCATACGCCAGAATCTTGGTAGTCTTAGAAATAAGCATGATCTAGATGTAATTTCATGAATTGACAAACCCGATATATTAGTTGTAACTGAACATTGGTACAATGAAGCTCTGATTAGCATTAGTCAACCACTGTGTAAGAAATTCTGCACAGCCTTCAGTAGAAAAGACAAGACGGGGAGGTGTAGCAATTTTCACTGTAAATGAAAGTAATTTTAATGTTATTGATGTGAGTGCCTTCTGCTTGGAAGGAGTCTCAGAATTGGTTGCAATAAACCTAAAATGGGGTAGAGATAACATAACAGATATCAGTGTTTACAGGCCACCTGCAGCAAATACAGATACCTTTTTTTGTAAATCTTTCTGACTTGCTTGTATATATAGACACAACATTTTCTGGGCCAAATGGTCATGTAAATATTATAGTTACAGGGGATATAAATATAGATTTATTAACAAATGATGTCAGCACCAGAAAGTTACATCGTCTGTGTGATGAATTTAACCTGACCCCACTCATTCGGGAACCCACTAGAGAAATTGGCAATAGTAAAACATGTCTTCACAACATAATAACAAACATGACCCACCTATCCCACAGTGCATCGGTTTTAAAACTAGCCATCTCAGATCACCATGCAGTACAGCTTAAATTGGAGCTCCATGAGGCCCCCACTGTCACCACAAAGCAACAGTTTGTAACCAAAAGAATAATGTATAATGACAACATAAATAGACTAAACTGCATGCTAGCACAAATAAAATGGTTTGAAAATAATAACTTTTCATATGATACCTTTGCTGCTGACTTCTATTACTGCTTTGATACCACATGCCCAGTTGTAATCACAAAAATGAAACAAACAAAAAATATAAACAAAAATATTTGGGTAAAAAGTAATGTCACTGAAGTGAGGGAAAAATTAAAACTACTCCACAGTGCAATGCTGAATAATAGAGAGATTCCTGAGCTAAAGGAAGCCTCGAAAATATATCAAGCACACTATAAGGATTTACTCACACAGACCACGAGCAACTGTGTTGCAAATAAGCTTCAAAAATCACACAATGTAACTGCTGGCATCTGGGCAGTCATAAACAGTTTTAGAACCTGCAATGACAAATCCTGTATGGACTTTACTATTAACCACAATGGCATGCTCATAAAAGACCAACTGGAAATTCCAAATATTTTTAATGAATACTTTTCTTCCGTAGGGGAAGCCATAAATGACAAACATAAAAACATGCACCATAGTTTTAAAGGTAATACATGTGACCATCCTGTAGCCAAAATGTCTCTGTACCTCTGTCTGCAGCAGTCAACAATAATATAGAATCAGGCACCTTTCCAGACAGACTAAAAATAGCACAGGTAACACCCATTTTTAAGAAAGGTGACAACAACAAAATATAAAACTACAGACCAATCTCAATCCTTCCTGTCTTTTCCAAAATAGTTGAGAAAGTTATATACATCAGGATTATAAACTATCTTAACAAGCACAACCTGATGTTCGAAAATCAAAATGGATTCCTAAAAGGTAAATCAACTAGCACTGCAGCTGCGCAACTAATTGAAGAGGTGTTAGAGGGTATCAAAAGCAAGGAACATGTGGCAGGTGTATACCTAGACCTGGAAAAAGCCTTTGATTGTGTGAGCGTTGACATCCTATTAAACAAGTTATGGAACACGGGCATTAGAGGCGGTGCTTATGACCCACTAAAGTGTTATATGAGCGATAGAAAACAGTTTGTTCTACTTAAAATGGAAAGTGGTGTCTACAAATCAGAGATCACTTGCATAAAATATGGCGTACCCCAGGGCTCGGTGTTGGGCCCCCTTCTGTTCTTGATCTATGTAAATGATATTAAATACTGTACTATAAATTCCAAAATTGTTCTGTATGCCGATGACACATCCATTGTATGTAAAAAGGAATCATGTAATTAACTAGAGGGCGAGTGCAATAATGTGATAAAAGAAATTGTTCAGTTTTTTAATGAAAGCCACTTAAATGTAAGCACCAGTAAAACATGTTTGATGGAGTTTAACAAAAGTAGTTTGAATAATGAAATTAAATTATACATGGGCAACGAATTGGTAAAGGAAGAGTCTAGTGTAAAATTCCTTGGCACAACAATCCAAAGCAACCTGAAATGGGACACACATATTGACTCCCTAGCAACTAAGTTGTCAAAAATATATTTGGAATCAATACTATTAGCAAGTTCTGTAGAGACACCGTAGCCCTAAAGACCGCATACCATGCTCTTTTCTCCTCTCATTTGAACTACGGTATTGAAATTTGGGGGGCAACAACCAAAGCTAATCTAGATAAGCTACTCATTCTTAAAAAAAGGTGTGAGAATGATCTGTGCAGCAAAATATAGGGAATCTTGTTGCAACTTATTTACAATAACAGAGGTGTTAACTGTTATAAACATATACATTCTAAAAGCCATATTGCTTGTTAAAAGACTGCACCCAAATACTTATTCAGATTTCCGCCAGTACAACACTAGAAATAAAGAAAGATTTTACATTGGCAGCCACACAACAGCACTTTACGAAAAGGGGCCTCGGTACGCAGGTATAAAATTAGCTAATGCACTGCCTAGTGCAGTCATGGCTCTTCCTACAATTAAACTGAAACATTAGCTTAAGAAATTTTTAGTAAAACACCCTTTCTACACATTAGAAGAGTACCATACTTATATGAACAACAAATGCTTTGTGAAATTATGTGAATAGAAATAAGGAAATATCTTATTGTAATTTTGTTGTAAATTAATGATGTACTCAGAAGAATGTGTCTTGTGTATTGTACAAATAACTTTAATCATTACTGTTTCTTTGTACATGTGCAGTGTACCATTCGGTGTTGAATAAAGCTATTATTATTATTATTATTATTATTATTATTACACACATTGTTTCATAACACTTCACTAACTACACTACACACACACACACACACACACACACACACACACACACACACACTGGTGATCTCTGGGCCATGATCTGTGGTACCACAACTTCCCATTTGCAGTTCTGAAAAACGGAGTCAGCATCCCTCCATAATGAGTGAAATGTTGAGGTCAGAAAGAGGAAGAGGTATTAGTATAGTGCTATGCATAGCTTGTGGGTAAGTATTTCTGGAAAGGAATATATACGGAAAAAAACAAAGTGAAGGTGGTATGTGGTATGTTTTATAATAATAATTATTATTATTTTATGTGTATAACATTCTTTTATCAAACCCCTACTCAGTTTTATTTAAGTAATCCTTCAGTGTATAAAATGTATTGCATAACAGGTACTTTTTAGCTGCCTTTTTAAATAAGTGTATTTTTGGAATTTCTTTAATCTCTTTTGATAATTTATTGTACAGTTTTATTCCTTGGTGGAAAATGCTGTTTTGAGTTTTATGTTTATTTTTCCTTGGTAAATGTAAGTTGAGTCGAGCTCTTGTTGCATGGTCATGGACAGAGCTGTTTGTGCAGTAATTAACATTGTTTATGTGTACAACCAACTTGTAAATGTATTCACATGGGGCAGTTAAAATCCCCAGAGTTTTGAGCAGAAAACTTGCTATCCTGATAAACTGTTGTTACTATTCAAAGGCTCCAATGAGTTAGTTTTGTCAATATCAGTGAGCCACATGTATCTCACTGATTTTGAAGTTGTTTAATATAATAAAAGCCTATTACTTTTTATTAATCTTACAGGTATGGCTAAACCTGAATCAAGTAAAGGTTCTTCTATTATTAAATTTGGTTGTAGGTTTTTCAAGAAATTGTATGTTGTCTTCTAAGGTCAAAGACTAAGGTAATAAAACTTTGTGCCAATTTCCTGATAAAAATAATTCCTGGCACCTTATCACTTACCAGCATCCCACTGATCAATTTTTATGACATCAAATAGGATTTTCTCAGTTATTCTGACATTTTTCTCTTCAAGTCACATCATAGGATTAAAAATAATTATTTTCGAAAATATTTCCTATATTACAGTTTTGAATACGGCTGTTATTCAGCAACTGTATATTAGTTTCAATATAAGATTAAACAGCCAACTTGCACATCCCAAATATGAAAAGAGTCCTTCTGGATGCTATATTCCTGATGACAGCACCACTGAAGAGAGCTTATTAAGCACTCCCTTCCAAAATTATTTCACAAAAGGAGATGTAGTAAATAATCAAGAATTTGAACTGAGACCAGTTGCCAACATGAGTAATTTGAAAGTGGTGTAGTGATACAAAGTGTCACTTAGAAAATGTAAATCTTCTGGTCCAGGCTGTACACCTATCACGTCCTTTCATAGTTGTTGTTATTGTTGTGGCCTCCAGTGCAAAGACTGGTTTGCTGCACCTCTCCACTCAAGTCTATCCTGTGCAAGCCCTTTCGTCTCTGTGTAACTAACAGTCCTCCGCCATTTTAATTTGCTTGCTGTATTGAATCCATAGCTATAAGGAGACAGGGGTAATATACAATATGCACAAGAGCCAAGAGAGAATAATAAGAGTGGATGACCAAGATCAAAGTGCTCAGATTAAAAACGAAGTAAGACAGGGACGTACTCTACTGTTCAACCTGTACATTGAAGAACTAATGATGAAAATAAAAAAAAAGTTTCAGGAGTGGAATTAAAATTCAGGGTGAAAGGACATCAATGGAATGATTCGCTGACGACATTGTTATCCTGAGTGAAGATGAAGAATTACATGATCTGCTGAATGGAATGAAGCTGGTTGATGAGTACAGAATATGGACTGAGGGTAAACTAAAGAAATATGAAAGCAATGAGAAATAGCAGAAATGAGAACAGGATTGATGGCCATGATGAAGTTAAGGAATTCTGCTACCTAGGCAGCAAAATAAACAATGATGGCTGGACCAAGGAGGACATTAAAGGCAGACTAGCACTGGCAGAAAAGGCCATTCCTGTCCAAGAGAAGCCTACTAGTATCAAATGTAGAGCATAATCTGAGGAAGAAATTTCTGAGAATGTGCGTTTGGAGCACAGCATTGTATGGCAGTGAAACATGGACTGTGGGAAAAGAGGAACAGAAAAGAATCGAAGTGTTTGCGAAGTGGTGTTACAGATGAATGTTGCAAAGTAGTTTGATTGATAAGGTAAGGAATGAGGAGGTTTTGCGAAGAATCAGAGGAAAGGAATATTTGGAAAACACCGACAAGGAACAGGGACAGGATGGAAGCACGTCTGTTAAGACATCAGCGAATGACCTCCATGGTACTAGAGGGAGCTGTAGAGAGCAAAAACTGTAGATGAAGACAGAGACTGGAATACATCCGGCAACTAATTGGGGACGTTGGTTGGAAGTGCTACTCTGAGATGAAGAGGATGGCACAGGAAAGGAAGTCGTGGCGGGCTGCATCAAACCAGTCAAAAGACTGGTGACTAAAAAAAAAATTGAGTCTGTGGCTTCCTCTACAATTTTCACCCCTCACACTTTCTTCCATTACTGAACTGACAATTCTCAGATGCCTCAGCATTTGTGCTATCAACTGATACCTTATTTTACTCAAGTTTTACCATTAATTTCTTCCCTCCCGTATTTGATTCAGTATCTCATTTTTTATTTAATCTACCCATCTAATCTAATGATTATTCCTCTATAGCACCACATTTCAAAATCTTCTATTTTCTTCTTGTGTGAATTGCTCTATCTTCTGTGTTATATTTCAACATAAGCCTACACTCCAGACAAATATTTTTAGAAAAGACTTCCTAACATTTAAATTTATATCTGGCGTTAACAATTTTCAGTTGTAAATCTTTTCTGGCTATTGCCAATCCACATTTTATATCTTTTCTACACTGGCAATAATTACTTATTTTTCTGCCCAAATAGAAAAACTCATCTACTACTGTCTGCAGCTCGTGGTTTAGTGGCTAGCATTGCTGCCTCTGGATCATGGGGCCCGGTTTCGATTCCTGGCCAGGTTGGGGATTCTCTCTGCCCAGGGACTGGGTGTTTTGTGTTGTCCTCATCATTACATCATCATTCATCGGAACTGGACTGACTAAAGACTGGGAATTTGTACAGGCACTCATAACTGTGTAGTTGAGTGCCCCACAAACCGATCATCATCATCTGCTTTTAGCACCTTGTGTTGTAATCTAATCCCCTCAGCACTACCGAATTTAATTTGATTACATTACATTACCCTTGTTTTAGTTTTCTTGATGTTCATCCTAGAAAATTTTTTCAAAACATTATCTGTTCTGTTCATCTGCTCTTCTGAGTCCTTAACCATCTCTGGCAAAACTACAATGTCATCAGCAGACCTCAAAGTTTTTATTTGTTCTCCCTGAACCACAGTTCTCTTCCCAAATTTCTTCTTGGGTTTCCTTCACAGCTCGTTCAATGTTAAAACTGAATAGCATCAGGGATAGGCTACAACTCTGTCTCACTCCCTTCTCAACAATGGCTTCCCTTCTGTGTCCTTCAACTCATCTTCCAAGATAAATTGTAACATCAGTAATGCTTTGTGTGTCACTATTTCTTTGTAACCTAAACTGATCTTCCCCAATGTTGGCCTCTACCAGTTGTTTTCAGTCTTTTGTAAATAACCATGTCAGTATTTTCCAGCCATGACTTATTACACTGATGATTCGGTAGCATTTGCTCCTGTCAGCACCTGCCTTCTGTGTAACTGGAATTCTACATTCTTCAACAAAACTGTAAAAAAACCATCAAGGTTACTCAGAAGTTTGTATTTATTAACTAATGACTAGCTTTGGACCTTTTTAGTCCATTTTCAAATCATCCACATAAGTCATGCAAGAACTGCGAAGGTCTCAAAGTAGTCATCAGTTAATAAAGACAAACTTCTGTGCAACTTTGACAGTTTTTAAGATTCTGTTGATTCATTTCAAGTTGCTGCCATCCGGCATACTGGGAGCAAGTATTGCATTCTTGTCAAAGTCTGACAGTACTTTACCAGCATCACATATTTTGCACACCATGTGGAATAATCTTCTCATGGCTTTATCTCAATAATTCTGAGGGAATCTCATCTACTCCAGGGGCCCCATTTCCAGTTAGGTCTTTCAGTACCCTGTCAAATTCTTCTCGCAATATTTTCACCCACCTCTCTACTATGCTGCCCTCAAGTTTGTTTCCTTTTATAGATCCTCTACACTGAGGTCACAAAATCATGGCCTGATGCAAGTCTTTCAATTGGACGTCACATCAATGACTCGCATATCCTGAAAAACAACGCCACCCGGCTTTCCCCAAGCGGCCATCCATTCAAGTACTACCGAGGCCCAACATTGCTTAACTTCGGTGACTGGGCAGAAACCAGTGTTACCAACATGGCAAGGCCATTGGCGGTGGGGCAATGATATGCACTCATTTGTACTCAGGTGATTGATGTGAAAATGTTTCTGACATTATGGCTGCGCGACGGGAATTTACAGACACTGAACGACGGTAGTTGGAGCTAGACAAATTGGACATTCCATTTAAGAAATCATTATGGAATTCAGTATTACCTTGAGAGGTAATGCCTGAATTTTGGTATTCTCATCACATAGACAACACAGTGGCTGACAGCCTTCACTTAATGAACCAGAGCAGGAGCATTGTGTAGAGTTGTCAGTGATAACAGACAAGTAGCACTGCGTGAAATAGCTGCAGAAATCATTGAACATATGCATTAGGACAGTGCAGCAAAATTTGGTGTTAATGGGCTACGGCAGCAGTTGACTGACGTGAGTGCCTTTACTAAAAGCACATCATCAGCTGCAATGCCCTCTCTTGGGCTTGTGACCATGTCGGCTGGACCCCAAATGACAGGAAAACTGGGGCCTGGTCAACTAAGTGCTGACTTCAGTTGGTAAGACCTGGCAGCAGGGTTCGAGTGTTGAGTACAGTGCAGACACCATGAAGCCATGAACCAAAGTAGTTAACAAGGTGTACAAAATCCTGCACCAGTGCAGTTTCACAGCCATGAATCGCTACAGAGGCACCATGGCTCCATATTTCTGCAGGGGACTGGGAATGACGTGTTGAGTCCATGCCACATTGAGTTATGCACTATGTGGACAAAAATAAGTCCATCAAAGTATCAGGTGATATCCCATGACTTGCAACCTCAGTGTGTGTATTCCTTCCACCTTTTTTTAATGCTTATCCTTCCTTTCTTAATACTTCTTTGTCATCTGAGCTCTTGATATTCATACAGTTACTTCACTTTTCCAGGAAAGGAACCTGGGTCTGTGGAATCAAGTTCTCTTCATCAAAACATGCATGATTAGTCTAATGCTTGACAAACATCATAGAAGAGTGTGGAAGTGGCTAGGTACCAGTGGACATCTCAGGGATGTAGTTCTACGAATTCAGAAGGGATCTGGTTTAATCGTGTTTTGGGCGGGTATTCTGTACAGATGTTGGACACATCTCATTACTTATGAAAGCACATTGAGGGCTGTGCAGTATTGGACCAGACCCTACATCCTATTGATGAACCCTACACTCAACATTGTTGAGATGGATTAATCCTTAAGGGTGATAATACACGACCACACTGCTCACCTTGTGAACACCTGCCCTCAAGAACAAGAAAGTCGAGTTGTCTGTGATATCTTCTGACGTAAGCCTGTAGTGCAGCATTGCAGGAAGCCTCTGTCAAACACTGGAAGTTCTCAGGAGGATCACCAACAAAGAGTGGAGTAAGATCAAGCAGCAACATCTCTATCACCTTGTGGATAATATTTCAATGTGAATCCAACTGTGTTGCTTGCATGGGGTGGAGCAACGTGTATTCAGGGTTAGCCATTAGCACATTTAGATTCATGGGTGTCCAAAGATATGAACTTCAAACAGAATGGGCTCATTTCAGTTAATGTTTTATTTTTATTTCACAGGAAAATTAACTTTTTAGTTTCATACGGCTTATTCTTTCATTCTGTCCTACTTCTGTATCTAAAACTACATATTTTTGCTGATATGGATGTGTTGCAAAACATTTTTGAGCACTTTTTATGGATTAAATGGTGATGAAAGCAGTATACTTACATTTTTGATGTTAAGTCTTGTAAGCAGTAAAAAATCTGAGTTGAAACCAAAAACCAAACTTAGAGAAGATTGTTCTTTGTCTCCTTAGCACATGATCATATTTTGTTTTATTACCCAGGAATTTTAAAAGAAAAGTACTACTGCAGTAGTTATGTACAGGGTGAATGTTAATAAGAATGACATACTGCAGGGATGGATTCCTGACTGGAAATGGCGGAAAAATGGTCTTATGAACACATGCCCGGAAATGCATCATTGCCACCCTACATGCCGCTGAAAGTGACAGTACCTTTGACCAATTGCCGTGTGTTCCATGTATGCTGCAGGCTGTGCGATTGACACAGCTACTGTAAGCATGAGAATGGTCCTGCATTCATGTCAGGAAAAATCCGAGATGGTGTTTACAGCTAAAGAGATGGAAACAGTTGAGGGATAGCTTAGCTATACCAAAACAACAACCCTCACAGACACCCACCACATCACACAACACTGTAAGCCCATTTTGGGCATTTGTGTGATTATGGGTCCTTTCAGACAGACAAATGTGCAGGGCGGCAGAGGACTGTATGTACACCAGATTTGGACTGGGTTCTACAGGATACTGAGATGAACTCTAGTACAAGTTCCAGGCAAGTGATCTGTCAACATGGTGTAAGTCAATTTTTGATTATAAACATTGTGTAAGTCAAAGTACAATTATGTGTATCCTGCATGACAACTGCTACTGTCCCTATCATCTGCAACAAATGCAAGAATTATCAGCATCGAATTCCCTCTATGGGAAGGATTTTGTCAATGGTTTTTGCACCAAACTATCACAATTATGAGATTTCTGTCATTTTTACTGACAAAGCAACCTTTACCAGAACTGGCATCATCAGTCTGCATAATCATCATTTGTGGGGAACATACACGGTACGAGGTCAGAGGAACTTCATTTGCCAGCACCATCTATCGAGGCACTGATACACTTCTAGGCGCATTTTCATAGGACCTTTCACCCTCCGTTTCCAGTCAGGAATCTGCCCCCCACAGTTTGTCAGTTTTATTAATGTTCACCCTGTGTGTGTTTACAAATTCTGTGGTAATCTTGCTACGCTTTTGTTATGTCAAGTACCACCATGAGTTACTACCATAGATGTTCATTCGGTACTGTATGTCACAAAGAGTTCTTTCACCATCTGTTACAACATCACATTGCTTCTATGTGCAGATAGATGTCAATGGACACTGTGTACAGAGAAAATGACAGTTGTGGGTTTGTTTTAATTTCTATGTATGTTGCGATGTAAGGTACACATTAGTCAAAACTGGTATACATATGAAGGCAAAGAAAGTAGTGGCAGTGACTTAAAGAAAAGTTTTGGTGCTGAAGCTAGACACATTTGGCATTTTTAAATTTACAGGTAAATATTTAAAAGTAACTAAATATGATCAAACATTAAATATTTATTTTTAAATGAATGCTCACAATTGTTTCACAACTCTTAGTAAATTGTTGTCTGATTGCCTTCATAATCAATAGAATAAATAACATATTACAAGTATATTTTACAAAACATTTTTCAAATGGCACATCTTAGTTGTAGTTTATATATCAGTACACAGACTTTAAAAGCATAAAAAATTACTTGTAACTTGTACCATGTTCTTAGGTAAAAATTCATAACTATAAAAATAATGTAACAAGATATTAACCACAATAACTAAAATCTAACATCTACTGCAGGCAAGACTATGCCCAACATCACTTTCTAACACGTAGAGCTTGAAAAACAGGTAAACAGTCAATTAAAGGCACTGCTCATCATAATTCACTAGCATATAAAAGCACACTGACAATAACATCAACAGTTAGTGAAATATTTACAGAAACATTGTATTAAGTAGAATGATTATGTGCAGAAGATGATAAAGTTTTAAAAAAGTCTGTACCTTACGCGAGTTACAAGTGAAACAACTGTTGACACTGGACAGCTGACTAATAGCAGAGCAATCCTAGACAATACCTATAGATACCTTTAAGGGAACATAAATATTTATCTTCATGTGTAAAACATCTGTAATGAATTCACAAGATTCCTGTACTTCTTATCAAGCCACAGATACATTTATTGATCTTTATTTGTTGCCACACATTGCCTCCACTGAAACTGAAATACAGAAAGCTTCTTAATGTCATAGCTACAAATCGGTAAAAAAGGCCAATGAGTAGGATGCTGTAGATCAAATCTTTTCTTTTGTTTCCACAAGTAACAATGTTAAGTTGAAAACAGGACTGGATTGGTTAAAAAAAGCAAAAACGGATATTAGATTTTATAAAGATGTTGGTTTGACTAATGCAAGATGGAAATGAGAAGGGAGAGTCATTATTTGTGAGGATATGTGATACATCCAGTAGTGTTTCCCAAAATTCATTTTGTCAAGTAATCTGAGGTCTCTATCACAAGTAATACAAAAGTAATCATAAGTTCTTTATTAAATTTCACATGGAACTTTCTCTCTATATAGTTGCCTCACAGTCTGTTTTTCCCCATTAATGGGTTCTTAGTGCAGGAGGAGCATTACTTGTCTGACATTTACAGAAGAGTACAGAGTATGTATATAGAGATAACACCACCAAGAAGAGTAATGTTCACATATGGACAAAGAATTTGCTGAAAGAATAAACTAGCAGGAAAGATGGGTAGCACTATGGGAGGCCACCAGCTGGGGATGAGTCCAATCTTTTAACATTTTTACAAAGCTGAAATCTGTTCTCAGTGCATAGAGGAGATGGTGCATAATTTGTACTGACTTGAGGTAGAGTCTTCAGGAGCAACACTGACAAGATGAAAATAAATCTGATGAAGTGCACATGACAGTGCATGCCAGTGTTTTACAAATCTGACTTCGTAATTCTGTTCAACAGAGCTAGAAGTACTTTGGTTTTCATGGAGACATGTCCAATAGCCATTCTGTCTAGAGGAATAGTCACTTCAGCTACATGTGCACTTTGAAGGAACTGTATCAGTTTATAAAGAAGTTATGATAACTTGTGTTAACTGGGACAACAGAAGACCTGCATCTCTTTTCCTTTCCTAACTTCAGAAAACATTTTTCCCACATTAACATTTCCTGCTACATCACCAACTTTGTAATAGCCATTACATAACGAGCACGGACACTTAGAAAATATTCAAGGAAACTTTTTGATTGTATGCCTCATAATCAACAATTACTCCATACTTGAAGGATATGCCCATTCTCCACGGAGACATAGCCATATTTTATGTCATCCCATCTGCTTATGGAAAGATCAGATACTGAGTGACAGTTGTCAATAAGCATACTATTAAACTTTTCTGTGTGGTATGGCAACACATTCAATTCACCTAGAATATTTCCTTGGTTTAAAAAAAGGTTAACAAATTTTTGAAGAAGGTGTCTTAGAGAGATACTCAGTACACATGCAGTTATCATCACAAGAAATTTTGTATCTTACATAATAGGAAAGAGTATTGTATGGGCAACAATTTTTACTTTTGGTTTCCATCTCATGCCTCTCTTTGTGTGAACGGTTCCTCTTGTCCTAAAATAAAGGAAAATAAATGGTCAAGGTACTAAGGTTACATAGATTTATACTTTTTCCAACTTTTTACAGAACATTTGCTCTTGACAACCAATTAAATTGTCCCCATGATATGAGGTTTTATTTAGATGCTGTACAAGAGGGAAGGCATTGCAGAAAAGTCACAAAGTGAAAAAGGAATTTTTAAACCCACAAAAATTTTGTTTTTGGACGCAAAAATAATTGTAGTCATTATATTTGCCTTCATTTTTCCTGCAAACAATGGGAAGTCCAGGGCAGACTTCCTTCATTCTATGGCAAAGACAACTAACTACAAGTAGGGACAAAAGCGTTACAGAAATTGTGTTGATAAATGTAAAAAAAAAAAGATAAAAGTTTTGCTGTTACCTTTATCTTTTTCTTAATTCTGATACAAGCTGCAGTTCACTTGAAATTGTTGTTACTTCAATGCTGTGGTTGAAGATGGTGAGTACAAAACTTGTTGAAACATTGTGACAACACAATGCCATGACTTGGTGATAACCCAAGGAGATTTCATCAATGAAGTTCACCGAGAAAGTGTCCACTGCCAAATCATTAATACTGTTATTTTTATGATGGATTTGGTAACCCTTACCATGCCATGTATTGTGGCAACTAACAGGCATTTAAAGATTTCCTGCGTGCTCAAGTCTTATCATTCAGTAAAAATGTTCTACCTAACAAAATCAATACTGTCTTAGGTGAAGGACTGCTGATGAATTCAGAAATTGACAACGTGAAATAGATGCTTAAACAATCATGTAAGTCTAGTAATTAAACTTTCTTCCACAACAACAGTATACAATGGTTTAAAAAGTTGTTGAGTGTAGCTACATGACTTACTGCATCAATATGGATTCCAAAGTTGACAATGGCAGTACACTTTTTTTTTTAGATGTTTTATAATAATGAATACTGTGCTCACTCAGTTATAGATTTTGGCACAATATTTTTCAAACAGTACTTGGTTTACGTTCATGTGGCAACAAGAATGTAAAATAAGTGTTATTCAATAATTAAATTATGGAATATTACATTAATAAAAAAAAATATTTTCGGAAAAACATTTAAAAAAGTAGGATGAACTGATAATCCATTATGACATTTATAAATAATACACAGGTGGAATGAGAAATTTGAATAGCACTAGTGACATCAGTTTCCCATGAAGCTAACTTTGAAAAGACAAATCTATGAATGCTCCATAGCACTTTGTACAAGAAGATCCATATGTTCTCTTTCCTTTTTCTTCTGAATATGTTTTAGTAATATATCTCATATAGTACCTGTAGTGATGATTGAGATTTTTGAAGTGGCCTTTCAAAATAGATATCACTATAAAGGCCCAAATAAGTATCAAATAAATTACAAACACAGCTATCATAAATCTTTCTATTGAGAGTTAAATAACAGCCAGGATACATAACAAAGCAACTTATTTAAAAGCATTCATATTTAATAATTATTTCCTCACAGAGAAATATAATAGAAAAGATAATCTCTCCATTTGTTATCTACCGAGTTTGTCTTACTGTTCACTGAAATACTGAGAAAAGAAATCTTTCCAGGTTTTCAATTACCTTTTTTCCTGTATGATATCACAGAAATGTCACTGATGCAGGAACTCAATATTTTACGATAATTATTACTACATCCCAAAGGTTAAGGTTGGCTATTATTTTTTCACTTATAACTAATGTTCCTTTCTTAGTTTTCCACTGTCATCAGTAATTAGCTCATTGTTATTACAATGTCATAACAATATTACACAGAGTTCGTTGTAGTGAAGTTGTCAGGAATATTGTTAATTAAATATTATCCCAAATATCACTTTCAAAACTTAACCATGTCTATGTTCAGTATACTATATACTAAACTGCTTGAATTACATTTCAGTTTGTTATGTTAGACTTAGATTACAATTTTTTTTGTACATCATAAAGCTTAAGACTTACAGCATGACTGCCACAGCATTAGTAAATTGTTCACCAGTGGCATGTAAAGCATGAATGAAATAATGTTATATAATTTACCTCAGCTCCCTCATCTTATTTAAAAAAATGTAGTTCATGCAGAAACATATGCACAAACTGATATAATGTATTAAAAATTGCAGAACACTATCTATGCAATCACATTTTTAACATCAGTGTTAAGAGATAGTGTGCAAAAAAATGCACACTTTTGAGGCAGAAATTTGTTTTCTTGTTGACTGTTGTTTATTGGGATTTGGGTTGTGGTCTAAGGCATATGTTTGTATATAATATGTTGTCTCCTCATGTGGGAGACAAATCATTTACTGCTTCTTTGAATGTTTTCATGGCGCATACAGCTGAAACAATTGCCTATTCATAATCATACAACAGTACTCTAATTTAAAACATCCTTCTTTTTTTTACTGAAATTGGTCTCACATTTATGAATTTATGTTGCCATTATTCACTTTAGTTCAGTTTATTAGCATCATTTTAGCTCATCATATATAATTATCTAGGATTTTACATAGACAATTTTATCAAAAAACAAAGATGATGTGACTTACCAAACGAAAGCGCTGGCAGGTCGAAAGTCACACAAACAAACACAAACACACAAAATTCAAGCTTTCGCAACAAACTGTTGCCTCATCAGGAAAGAGGGAAGGAGAGGGAAAGACGAAAGGATGTGGGTTTTAAGGGAGAGGGTAAGGAGTCATTCCAATCCCAGGAGCGGAAAGACTTACCTTAGGGGGAAAAAAGGACGGGTATACACTCGCGCACACACACACATATCCATCCACACATATACACATATACACATATACTGTATATGTGTGGATGGATATGTGTGTGTGTGCGAGTGTATACCCGTCCTTTTTTCCCCCTGAGGTAAGTCTTTCCGCTCCTGGGATTGGAATGAGTCCTTACCCTCTCCCTTAAAACCCACATCCTTTCATCTTTCCCTCTCCTTCCCTCTTTCCTGATGAGGCAACAGTTTGTTGCGAAAGCTTGAATTTTGTGTGTATGTTTGTGTTTGTTTGTGTATCTTTCGACCTGCCAGCACTTTCGTTTGGTAAGTCACATCGTCTTTGTTTTTTGATAAATTTTTCCCACGTGGATTGTTTCCCTATATTATATTAATTTTACATAGACAGTAAGATATGAAACAATTTTACCATTAAATTTTAGTTAATAAAGTATTCTTATGTAGAACTTGAAGCCATACACATAATTACAGGCAATATATAAATTAGCACAGTAAAAAAAGTTTTATTATATTTTATTATGAGACACAGTTAGTGGCCAGTACTTAGCTTGATGAGCCAAAAATATTTTTGCTCCCAAGGTACATGATGATACAGTCTCTTTTGGAAGTATTGTGCCCTTCCTAGGGGAAGAGAGAGTATTAGGTAAGGAGAAAATTTTAAAGAAAGGACAGCTCACTCAGACCTGATTTGGGAGGGATTCCTTGCTTTGAAGTCTGATGATTCACATGTTATTCAATACTGTAAAAACTGTTGTTGGTTAAATGTGTGGAATAATGATGTCTTTATTTCCTTACATGGTGCACTAAGCAGAATTTTTGGCTATCACAGTGCACTTTTTGATACTTGCCTTTTGTGTGTATTTCTCTATGAAAATCATCTCTATATCTTGTTTCGTAGTTATCGAATTGACTCTATGACTGAGAATTCATTGTGTAGCTTCAGAAACATGCACCTTAACACAACTACATTATTTGTAGGGTTGTGATTTAAAATTTCTTAAAAATATACTTATATGATTGTAAAGTACAAATCGTTGTTAAGACAGACTGGTATTCCACCAAGACTATGATTTATCTTCACATGCCATGCATGGCAGCAATGTAGTTACAGAAAATTGTTTTGATACTACAGAAATTTTTAAGTGTATTTAGAATACAACTCTACTGATTCAATGTTTTCTTTAACAATTCTGTATGTTTCTGCCAATGTGCTTCCATCAACACTCCTAAAAATGCAATATGGAGTGTTTTCTCTATTTTATGTGGGCCAACTGCTATTTTTAGATTAGTTTCTAATATGTCCTTCATAAGGCTGAAGTACATTTAAATTGCTCCCTTTTTTGTCATTCACAATGAATTTTTGTCTAAACAAGTACTATTGTTAGATTACTTTCTAATTTGTTCTTCATATGGCTGAAGTTCATTTAAATTGCTTTCTCTTTGGCATTCACAATGAATTTTTGTCTAAACAATTTGCTTGCTTGCTCTCTTGCTACAATGACTCTATCATGTAAATCAGCTTTATTCATCTTTATAACAAACAGGCCACTGTCATCCACTGGCAGTACATGATTTGGCACATCATTTATTAATTATTAATGACACTGATGGTCACAGTACAGAATCCTCTGCCCCTTCCCAGTAAAGAAGGATGCTGGACAAGCAAGATAAATTAGGGGCCTTTGTGTAAATAATAAAAAACATAATAATAATAATAATAACAGAAAATAATTTAACAGCTTGTCCACCAAGTGTGCAAAATGGCAACATTTGTCAACAACAAGATAATCAAAAATGAAATGTTAGGCTCCAAAATATGCTTTAGACCATGACCTAAATCCTGAAAAGTAAAATTTGCCAAGCAAGTGTACAAACAGCAAATAGATGTCATTTGGCATGTTACACCACTTCAACATCTTCTGTACGAAAGCAGAGGCTAGTGTTTCAGTTATGGCAGCAACACTTACACTTCAAACAAAATTGAGCTTAATGAAAATGTGAGTACTGCAATGCTATAGGCAGGAATGCAACAGCTAGGTGTCACGATTATTCTCTTAATTATAAACATGTGGCCGGATGATCAGTCTTATACCTCAAAGGCCTGTCACCCATCTTTAATACAGATCTAGTGCACTAATTTTGTAAAATCATTAATTATACCTGCTGTTGTCATCCTAAAAAAACATATTGTTGAAACCTTTTGCATTTGTAATACTGATGGTAAAATGGATTTACTCATACAAAGAAATCGCAGAAAGAAGCAACAGATCCCCAAAATACTGCAAACCATTTTCAGTTTAAGATTTCAGCAGCTGGTCATATTTAAGATATGTCTTAAGGGTATCCACTAGAGTGATAAATTATTATCTGAGAAAAGATCGCATTTGCTTGTTCTGGTGGGACATGCTCATTTCTGCCTGCTCAGCTTTCATGATCATTGCATCCAAACGATCTGTCTGTGAAGTTATTTTATCAGCTAAATTCAGTGCTCTCTGTGATGTTACAGATTTCTCTTCTTTTTCTGAAACGAGAAATTATTTACACAGAATTATTTAAACATTACAAACATCCATGTTCACTACAGGAAATAATTAATTAGCATTGAGGTCTACAATTGTGTGACTTGGTTTAATTTTAGCTCTATAATGAAGAAAATGCAATGCAATAACAACATTAATTTATCTTTGTCATCATGACCTCGAATACTCATGATTTTACACGCTATTTTAGATTATTCACCAAATTTTTTCTTTGAGTGATCAACTAGCATTCTAGCCTGCCTTGGACACATGACACATTTAAAAAAGTGTGGTAACACTGTCATGTAGTGAGAAAGAAATTTTTACAATTTTTTTCATGCAGATATTGATGCCATACATTTTAAATGATAACTAATAATCTAATGTAAATGGTAAAATAATGTACAGATGTACTTTATGACATCATAAAATCCATGGATCAAGGCAGTCACATAGACACAGCATTTCTTGACTTCTGAAAACAATTTGACTTGGTACCATGTCTACACTTATTATGAAAATATGGTTGTATGGAATATCAAATAAAATTTGTGACTGGATTGAAGATTTACTTTTATGGAGGCTACAGCATATTATCTAGGATGGGGAGTCATTGACAAATGAAGAAGTAAAATCAGATGCACTCCACGAAAGCGTGTTGGGACACTTACGGTTCATTTGTATGTTAAAGGCTTGGCAGACAATATAATAGCATCAGACTTTCCACAAATGATGCTGTTATACATAATGAGGTTCTGACTGAAAAAAAAGCACAAATTTTCAGTCTGATCTTGATAAGATTTCAAAGTAGTATCAAGATCAACAATGTTCATAAACTGCATACATAACAAAATGAAAAAAAAGTAAAGAAACATAGCATCCCATGACTGCTATGTCAGTGAGATACAACTGGATGTTACAATTTGTAGGGATATGAAATGGAAAAATCAAATTGTCTCAATAATCCCTAAAGCAGGTGGCCGACTTCAGTTTATTGATAGAGTGATAGGGAAATGCAACTGGTCTCCAAAGGACTAACAGTGGATATGGGATGTACACTAAGGACAACAGGAATGGTAACATGTTTGTTTGACCCATGGAAGAGTGTCGCAGCTGCTGAAAAACGTGAACTGGCAGATGCAACCTATTCCATAAAAGACTACTCACATAATTTCAAGAATCATTTACAAGAGATGAATATAGGAATGCACTATAAACCCCTATATGTCAATCTTGTGATGATTTCAAGGAAAGGATTAGACTAACTACAGTGCACACATAAGAGTTTACACAATCATTTTTCCCACACTCCATAATTGAATGGAAAGGGAAGGAGCCCCAGAAGCTGGTACAACACAAGAGTAGCCTCCACATACACTTCACAGTGGTTGTGGAGTATGAATGTACATTAGATGTAGAGCTGGTAAGAGTACTTAATGCATATATGTGTCTCTTCTTCAGATTTGCACCTAAAGGCACTAATTATGGTGTTTTGATATCTTCTGGACCATATTAATTTTGGTTCAACATAGACAAGAATAGCCACTTGGAAGGTTGTACATTTGGTGAAGCTCATACATCTCATTACTTTTAAAATAATAGCAATAACTTCATGAATTTTTTATGCTCCCATGCACATTAAGACCATAATAATAACAAATTTACTGAAAAGAAAGTGGTCTAGTCCCTTATTTCAGAAAAGCCAATGTCCCCTATTTGTATGTTCAACAGCAAAGTATGTCACCCTGTAAGTGATACTTTATGACAGTACAAAAATATTTCATTGGAAAAGTACAAACTATTAAAAAAAAACTCTTTTTCAAAAAAATGAGTTGTAAATATTTTGCAGTTCCTCTCACAGTAAACTGAAACTACAACAAAATGAAACTACAACAGGCCTGCTAAACTGTGGAAAACATTAATTGGCTGTCTTCAGGCTACAGGCATTAAAGTTAAACTCCTTGAAAACAGGAACCACCCTGTAAAAGCATGTAATAAAAAAACGATAATATTTAGAATGAAAAAAATGATTTCATGTATAGAGTTTGATGTAATGCACAGCCATTAATAGTTGTTTCTTATATTGTAGACCATCAGTATTTGTTTAGAACTACCTCATATTTGAGGACAGTATCACACTTTGAGCACTACAACAAGATCTGGAGAAGCACTCTGTCGAACATGTATATACAGGGTATCAGAAGTTAGCCAGTAAAGGAGGGGTCATCACACATGTACGTGATTGATGCCTCAGCCCTTTTGTAGTTGTACCAAATGTGCCAACATCTATTTCTGAATGTTTATCTTGGAAGTTATTTGCATGACTAATTTCCAGGGCATGCAGTGATTTGCAGTATTTTCACTAGGATGTTTAGAGTAAATATTTCTGAAAGGCATAGCTGCTGAATTGCTATAATTACAGTTGCAATGATCAGTGTAGAAAGAAAAATCGACATCTTGAAAACCACAAAGGGCCACAATCATAAAAGATTTGGACTTTTCCATCAGAACATCAGAAACTTATTTGAGAAGAGAGACAAAGTACTCATATTTTTACAGGAAACTACAAAACGAAATGGCATTTATACATAGGTTTTAAACTTAATTAATCAATTACATTGTACTAAATATACTTCGTGGTAATAAATGAGAACTGACTATATTGTGTTATAATGGCATCACAATTGCAAAAGTGATTTTCTTCTGGATTGTTCTTATAGGGAGTACTCAGAGTTAGTAATGTCCAGCTTTTGTTTCATCGCCACAGTAAAGTTAACAACTAGAACAGAAGGAAACTGCACAACATTCATTTATTTCTAAGTACCTCTATTTTTCATTTGTGCTGAAACTTAAAGCTCAGAATTTCTTGCTCTGTTATCAGTATTAGATGAGGCATTACATTTCATGCATACTACTCCATCAGCTTTCTTCCTTTGCTGATGCAAGTTGCAACCTCGCGCTCTGAATTGTAGTGTGTAATACAGCTGTGTGTGAAAATCTGTGTGCCACAATCTTCAGAAAATTGAAAGCATGAATTCAAAGAGCTCATCCACACAAGGAATACTCTCTCCTTCAGCATGACAATGCCAAACTACAAATAAGTGCTGCAACAATCTGACACTTTGGGTTCACTATCACTGATCTTTCTCCATACAGTCCCCGACTTGGCCCCCATTTTCATCTGTCTTCAAAACTTATAAAACACATTAGATGACTTCACTTTCATATTGATGAAATGGTGCAAGCAAAGGTGAGATTGTGGCTCTGTCAACTAAGTCAAATATTCTACAGTGACAATATCAACAAAGTAGTCTCTCATTGAGAGAAATGTGTTCATCACCAGAGTGGCTATGTTGAGAAATATATAAAAAATGGAAAATCCAGGATGGAATAAAAACAATATTACGTAAAATATGGGAAATAAATATATTCATATGAAGAATAAAGATGTAGAATGTTAATTGTTTTATTTAAAAGGCTTTAAGAGTTTTGACATAAAATTTTTGGAGGCATTGCTTTTCAGCAGTCCTTGTGGATGTGAATCTTATAATAAATGGCTTATCTGGCCAAGATTGTCTGATGGCTGCAGCAAAGAACCACCATCAGCAGAATTAGATTAGATTAGATTAGTTTTTCATTCCATAGATCCGTGCTGAGGAGATCCTTGTCGATGTGGGACATGTCAATTTTTTTTTAACCTGAAATAACAATACTAATAGTATGAGTTTATACAATACATTATTTGTTTACATTAAAAAATTTGTCAATGGAGTAGAAGGAGTTGGGCACTAGTAAGTCTTTCAGGCTCCTTTTAAACTGATCTTTATTTGTAACTAAATTTTTTATGTTTGCTGGCAAATTATTGAAGATTAGTGTTCCTGAGTAGTGGACACCTTTTTGAACTAAAGTAAGTGCTTTTA
Organism: Schistocerca serialis cubense; assembly: GCF_023864345.2. NCBI lineage: Eukaryota > Metazoa > Arthropoda > Insecta > Orthoptera > Acrididae > Schistocerca > Schistocerca serialis. The sequence goes on along the minus strand of NC_064646.1, from coordinate 464,702,046 downwards.
AGTCCTTGTGCAGATCATTTTTGTTCCTGGTATTGTATGTATGAACTGAGCTGTTTGTTGGAAAAAGGGATATATTATTTAGGACAAATTTCATTAAGGAGTAAATACACTGAGAGGCAGTAGTTAGTATACCCAGTTCTTTGAAGAGGTTTCTACAGGACGTCCATGAATTTACTCCACAAATAATACGTATTACACACTTTTGGACTCTGAAAACTTTTGTTTGACTTGATGAGTTACCCCAAAATATTATACCATATGACATTATGGAATGAAAGTAGGCAAAGTATGCAAGCTTTTTAATTTTTGTCACCTATGTCTGCCAACACTCGAACTGAAAATACAGATTTGTTAAGGCGTTTCTGCAGTTCTGTGGTGTGCTCCTCCCAACTGAATTTTTTATCAAGTTGTAATCCCAGAAATTTAAGACTCAACCTCTTCTATCTGCTCTTCTTCATACTTTATGCATATGCTGGCTGGAAACCCCTTACAGGTTCTGAATTGCATACAGCGAGTCTTTTCGAAGTTTAATGTCAGTGAGTTGGCTTTAAACCATTTATTAATATCCATGCAAATATCATTAGCAGATCTTTCTAGAACTACACTCGACATACTATTTATTGCAATACTTGTGTCAACTGCAAACAAAACGAACTCTGCTTCTGGCAGTGTAAGTCATGAGAGATCATTAACGTACACAAGAAAAAGCAATGGCCCTAAGATGGATCCTTGTGGGACACCGAATGTAATTTCTTCCAGTTCTGATGATGACTGATGACTTAATTCACTAGTCCCTTGCACTGACACCCTTTGTTTCCTGTTAGTGAGGTACAACTTGAACCACTTTGCAGCACTGCCCGTGACACCATAGAATTCTAATTTATTTAACAGGATGTTGTGGTTCACACAGTCAAATGCCTTTGACAAATCACAGAAAATACCTGCTGCTTGTCGTTTGTTATTTAATGAATTAAGTACATTTTCACTGTAGGTGTAAACAGCCTTCTCGATACCAGAACCCTTCAGAAATCCAAACTGTGTTCTTGATAATATGTTATTTGTGGTCAGATGGTTGAGAAGCTGCCTGTACATTACTTTTTATAAAATTTTTGAGAATGCTGGTAAAAGTGAAATCGGTCTGTAGTTTGATGGTATCTCTTTATCTCCTTTCTTGAATAGAGGCTTAACATCTGCATATTTTAGCCAGTCAGGAAATGTCCCAGTTATAATTGACTGGTTACACAAGTAACTTAGAATTGTACTAAACTCACAAGAACATGCCTTAATTAACTTTGTTGATATTTCAATGTAACCACTAGGATACTTTGTTTTTAAAGATTTTATTATGGAAGTTATTTCTTTTGGTGAAGTGAGTGACATATTCATGTACCTAAAGCTATTTGTAAAGGCTAGTTTCAGATATTCATGGGCATTATTTACTGATCCTGACAATCCCATTCTATCAGTAACAGATATAAAGTACTTGTTAAATAGATTTGGCACACTATGCCCATCAGTTACTAATGTGTCATCTACCATTAATGCTTTTTGCTTCTGTTCCTTTCTGGTTCCACTCTTTCACTATATCCCATATTGTTTTTATTTTGTTCCCTGACATTGATTGCTATCTTCTTCTCGTAGTGCATTTGTTTAGATGTCTGAATCACTGTTTTTTAAATATTTTACAGTATTCATTGTATTTAGCTAAATCATCAGCATTGGAGCTATTCTTGGTCGACAGATACATTTTCCTTTTTGTCTTACAGAAAATCTTTATTCCTTGTGTAATCCATGGTTTTATTATAGACTTATGTTTAATTTGAGTAACTTTTAGAGGAAAACAGTTTTCAAACATGGTACTGACATTGTTCATGAATGTGTTATATTTTTCATTCATGTCATGAGCACTATAAACATCTTTCCAGTTCATATCTCTGAGCAGTTTTCTAAAACACTCAATTTTTGGTTGATTGACTACTCTCCTGTACTCAGATTTAGCAGTCTTGATAATCTGCTTAGAATTTACATCTAAAACAAGGAGCTGCATGTCATGATCTGATAGTCCATTTATTACAGGTTTTATGATATGATTTTGTTCCTTTGATTTGTGTATAAAAATGTTATAAATGGATGTCCTTGAGAATTTAGTGATCCTAGTTGGAAAGTTTACATTGTGAGTTAGATTGAAAGACAGCATTACTAACTGCAGTAAATGTTTACTGGGGAAGATTGCATTAGAAAATCTGTATTAAAATCACCAGCAATCAAAATTTCTTTGTTTCTTCCCATTAAATAACCAAAAAGAGCTTCTAGATAATTTATGAATAGATTATAATTTCCTGCAGGTGCTTGGTAAATAGTTACTATTATATAGGATCTGTTATGGAACTCTACTGTTGCACATGCTTCTAGATGCTGCTCTAAACATAATTTATTAATGTCAATGTTCTTGAATTTATGGCAGTATTTAATAAATGTGGCAACTCCTCCTCCATCCATATCTACTCTGCAGAAGTAGAAAGCTAGCTTAAATCCTGAAATGTCTAACATATCTATACCAGTGGTCACTTGATGTTCAGAGAGGCAGATTATGTCAATTTAGTTAGATGACTTCATTTCATCAATACAAATGAGTAGTTCATCAACTTTATTTCTGAGTCCTGGAGTGTTCTGGTGTAATAAAGATAACTAATACTGCATACTAATGGGATTATAACTGCTTTGGCGAAGATGAACTGGCAGTTTCTGATTATTTCACTAAGAAGAGAAAAAAACACTTTCACAGAAGAACTGTAAACGCTGACTCACGTACACTATTTGAGGAGAACTCGCTGGATGGGCCATGGGGAGAAATGTGCCGAGAACTCCAAGTAGATGATAAATTTAGTTCTTTCCTAAAAATGTTCTTACAGCAATATTCCTTTTAATGGATTAGGGAAAATTACAGTTGATGTTGAGAAAGGGGGTAGCTTACATTTGGACTCAAAGTATCTTGTGCAAAGACGAGAGAGTTTTGTTTGCTGCAGAGGACTACCTCTATTGCGGAATTATTAATGAACTCCAAACATACCCGCAAAATTCTTCAATGTGTCATCAAAAAGACTGAAATATTGTAATATGCATAAAAAATTTGCAATTCCAAGGACAAGGCAATACTCTATGTCGACAGATTCTAGATGTACCCTTGTCCAGTTCTCAGCTACGCTACAGATCAATTTATTTATGAAAATACAAAGTATAGTCTCCAACAAATTTTACATATTCACATGTACCTTTACCTTTAATCCAAATAAATACAGTTTCATTTACAGATATCTTACGTCTATTACGTGTATACAAGGAAAAGGGTGAGGGTGACATATACGATGATTTGCCAAAGTCTTTATTTGCATTTTCACAAACGTGGAATGTGCGGTAGGCTATGACGTCACGGTCGACAAAGCTTTCCAGTCCTGATACATTAGGTACGCCTGTACCACCTCGTACAATAGCGACTGTCAACCAGCCGTTACCATGCGAAAATGTATCATTTAGATCAATACTGAAGTTCAATCTACATCCACAGTCGTCGTGCAAGACAGACAATATATAAAACAATAGAAGACGTCGAAATGACAACATCTGCTGCCGACAAGAAGAAGAATACTATAAAATCTGTCGCCGCACATTCACTACTAGATGGACCCGCTGTCTTCTGTGGATGTTTGTCAGTCTTCGGCAGCTGGCGCGCTGCCAAGATGGCCTTGAGCCGCCTTATCGGCGGGGTCAAAGGTCACGCGCTCAGAGAGCTGATGTAACATGCTGTTGCATACTCTATGTCGACAGATTCTAGATGTACCCTTGTCCGGTTCTCAGCTACGCTACAGATCAATTTATTTATGAAAATACAAAGTACAGTCTCCAACAAATTTTACATATTCACATGTACCTTTACCTTTAATCCAAATAAATACAGTTTCATTTACAGATATCTTACATCTATTACGTGTATACAAGGAAAAGGATGAGGGTGACATATATGATGATTTGCCAAAGTCTTTATTTGCATTTTCACAAACGTGGAATGTGCCATCTTGGGAGTGCGCCAGCTGCCGAAGACTGACAAACAGCTGACGGGCGCACCTAGTGAGGCTAGTGCGGCCGTCCAGGATAACACGCGGCTGGCACTGTGAAATTTTCTAAGTCCCTTATCTGGCGCCGCGCCAGTGCGCGGCTATAAAAGCGAGCGCTGCCAGCGGAGCGGATCATTCGCGCTGCTGCTGCTGCACAGGCAACTGCATTGAACGCTGCCAAGATGCCATACAGAAGATACCGTCGTCGTGCAAGACAGACAATATATAAAACAATAGAAGACGTCAAAATGACAACATCTGCTGCCGACAAGAAGAAGAATACTACAAAATCTGTCGCCGCACATTCACTACTAGATGGACCCGCTGTCTTCTGTGGATGTAAACTGAACTTCAGTATTGATCTAAATGATACATTTTCGCATGGTAACGGCTGGTTGACAGTCGCTATTGTACGAGGTGGTACAGGCGTACCTAATGTATCAGGACTGGAAAACTTCGTCGACCGTGACGTCATAGGTTTTAAATGAATGAAGTCAAAAGACAAATAATATTCCACCATCTAATGACAGAATGGTGAGAAGAATAATGTTAAATTCACACTGTTGCCTATCAATTCTTCCTAAAAATGATGCATCAGAAGCAGTTACAATAGGTTTCCTCAGAAAGGCGTTAGATACTCCACCATCACTCATCTGTTAAAATAATCACAAAAGTTATTAACTTACGTTTTCAAAACTAACAGCCAGGTTATTGGGCTGAGGGATCCATGTGTGCCTGTGGTGCTCTGTGCATCTTTCAAGTGCTGTACAAGTTCAGCTGTCTAACATATGAAATGCCATACATGCAAGGGGTCTAGTAAACCCTGGCCTTGTGGACCATCAAGTCATCTTTGACAGAACCCCGTCTTCTGGGTAGGTTAAAAAGTTGCTTTACCTTTGTGTCTGCTAAGTTCTGATCTACTTGTGATGATATCCAGTTATCAGAAGACAACTCGTACAGAACTACGATTCACCAAGCACATAGCACTACTGATGAGAGCAATATGTAGGATGAGCTTATTCTCGTAGAAGGAGTTTTTGAAGCAGATGAGTATTCTCCACAATACATACACGATATGCTATAAATAAAACGTAAAGTGGACATAAGAAAAAAAGAAAAAGAAATTTAAGTCTGTGCCTTTCCCAACATACTATCAAAAATAGGTTAGATTCTCACCAGACACAAAATTAAAGTGACTTTTTGCCATCCACTGAAGGCAACAAACAGCAGTATTGGACTCCATTGAAGATGACTTGAAACCCCAAAAGGCTGGGGTTTTACAAAATCCTCTAAAATACTGGTATAAAAAAAGTTGAAATTCTAGTGTCAATTTCATATTTTTGTGACTCAGTGGTACACATGGTCTAGGGGTAGCGTCTTTGATTCATAATCAAAACGTCTTCGGTCCCGGGTTCGATCCCTGCCACTGCCTAAATTTTGATAAATAATCAGCATTGGCAGCCGAGGACTTCTGGCATAAGAAGTCAGCCTCATTCTGCCAATGGCCTTGTCAAAGAGGGCGGAGGAGCGGATTGAGGTTCAGGGCACACTCTTGTCCTATGGGTGGGAAATTGCCCCTAAAGGCGGAAGAATCAGCAATGATCAACAACATGAGGATGCAGAAGGCAATGGAAACCACTGCATTAAAGACACGTAATGTGTGTCCACAGGACATGTGGCCTGTAATTGAAGAAGTGTCATGATGATCTCTCCATTGGCAAAAGATTCCAGAATAGTCCCCTATTCGGATCTCCGGGAGGGGACTGCCAAGGGGGAGGTTACCATGAGAAAAAGATTGAATAATCAACGAAAGGATAATGTTCTACGAGTCGGGGCGTGGAATGTCAGAAGCTCGAACGTGGTAGGAAAACTAGAAAATCTGAAAAGGGAAATGCAAAGGCTCAATGTAGATATAGTAGGGGTCAGTGAAGTGAAGTGGTAGGAAGACAAGGATTTCTGGTCAGATGAGTATCGGGTAACATCAACGGCAGCATAAAATGGTATAACAGGTGTAGGATTCGTTATGAATAGGAAGGTAGGGCAGAGGGTGTGTTACTGTGAACAGTTCAGTGACCGGGTTGTTCTAATCAGAATCGACAGCAGACCAACACCAACAACGATAGTTCAGGTATACATGCCGACGTTGCAAGCTGAAGATGAACAGATAGAGAAAGCGTATGAGGATATTGAAAGGGTAATGCAGTATGTAAAGGGGGTCGAAAATCTAATAGTCATGGGCGACTGGAATGCAGTTGTAGGGGAAGGGGTAGAAGAAAAGGTTACAGAAGAATATGGCCTCGAGACAAGGAATGAAAGAGGAGAAAGATTAATTGAGTTCTGTAACAAGTTTCAGCTAGTAATAGTGAATACCCTGTTCAAGAATCACAAGAGGAGGAGGTATACTTGGAAAAGGCCGGGAGATACGGGAAGATTTCAATTAGATTACATCATGGTCAGACAGAGATTCCGAAATCAGATACTGGATTGTAAGGCGTACCCAGGAGCAGATATAGACTCAGATCACAATATAGTAGTGCTGAAGAGTAGGCTGAAGTTCAAGACATTAGTCAGGAAGAATCAATACGCAAAGAAGTGGGATACGGAAGTACTAAGGAATGACAAGATACGTCTGAAGTTCTCTAATGCTATAGATACAGCAATAAGGAATAGCGCAGTAGGCAGTACAGTTGAAGAGGAATGGACGTCTCTAAAAAGGGCCATCACAAAAGTTGGGAAGGAAAACATAGGTACAAAGAAGGTAGCTGCGAAGAAACCATGGGTAACAGAAGAAATACTTCAGTTGATTGATGAAAGGAGGAAGTACAAACACGTTCCGGGAAAATCAGGAATACAGAAATACAAGTCGCTGAGGAATGAAATAAATAGGAAGTGCAGGGAAGCTAAGACGAAATGGCTGCAGGAAAAATGTGAAGACATCGAAAAAGATATGATTCTCGGAAGAACAGACTCAGCATACAGGAAAGTCAAAACAACCTTTGGTGACATTAAAAGCAACGGTGGTAACATTAAGAGTGCAACGGGAATTCCACTGTTAAATGCAGAGGAGAGAGCAGATAGGTGGAAAGAATACATTGAAAGCCTCTATGAGGGTGAAGATTTGTCTGATGTGATAGAAGAAGAAACAGGAGTCAATTTAGAAGGGATAGGGGATCCAGTATTAGAATCGGAATTTAAAAGAGCTTTGTAGGACTTAACAGTCAAATAAGGCAGAAGGGATACATAACATTCCATCAGAATTTCTAAAATCATTGGGGGAAGTGGCAACAAAACGACTATTCATGTTGGTGTGTAGAATATATGAGTCTGGCGACATACCATCTGACTTTCGGAAAAGCATCATCCACACAATTCCGAAGACGGCAAGAGCTGACAAGTGAGAGAATTATCGCACAACCAGCTTAACAGCTCATGCATCGAAACTGCTTACAAGAATAATATACAGAAGAATGGAAAAGAAAATTGAGAATGCGCTCGGTGACAATCAGTTTGGCTTTAGGAAAAGTAAAGGGACGAGAGAGGCAATACTGATGTTACGGCTAATAATGGAAGCAAGACTAAAGAAAAATCAAGATTTGTCGTCCTGGGAAAAGCGTTCGACAATGTAAAATGGTGCAAGCTATTCGAGATTCTGAAAAAAATGGGGGTAAGCTATAGGGAGAGACGGGTCATATACAATATGTACAACAACCAAGAGGGAATAATAAGAGTGGACGATCAAGAACGAAGTGCTCGTATTAAGAAGGGTGTAAGACAAGGCTGTAGCCTTCCGCCTCTACTCTTCAATCTGTACATCGAGGAAGCAATGATGGAAATAAAAGAAAGGTTCAGGAATGGAATTAAAATACAAGGTGAAAGGATATCAATGATACGATTCACTGATGACATTGCTATCCTGAGCGAAAGTGAAGAAGAATTAAATGATCTGCTGAACGGGATGAACAGTCTAATGAGTACACAGTATGGTTTGAGAGTAACTCGAATAAAGACGAAGGTAATGAGAAGCAGTAGAAATGAGAACAGCGAGAAACTTAACATCAGGATTGATGGTCACGAAGTCAATAAAGTTAAGGAATTCTGCTACCTAGGCAGTAAAATAACCAATGATGGATGGAGCAAGGAGGACATCAAAAGCAGACTCGCTATGGCAAAAAAGGCATTTCTGGCCAAGAGAAGTCTACTAATATCCAATACCGGCATTAATTTGGGGAAGAAATTTCTGAGGATGTACGTCCGGAGTACAGCATTGTATGGTAGTGAAACATGGACTGTGGGAAAACCGGAACAGAACAGAATGGAAGCATGTGAGATGTGGTGCTATAGACGAATGTTGAAAATTAATTGGATTGATAAGGTAAGGAATGAGGTGGTTCTACGCAGAATCGGAGAGGAAAGGAATATGTGGAAAACACTGCTAAGGAGAAGGGACAGGATGATAGGACATCTGCTAAGACATGAGGGAATGACTTCCATGGTACTAGAGGGAGCTGTAGAGAGCAAAAACTGTAGAGGAAGACAGATATTGGAATACATCAAGCAAATAATTGAGGACATAGGTTGCAAGTGCTACTCTGAGATGAAGAAGTTAGCACAGGAAAGGAATTCGTGGCGGGCCGCATCAAACCAGTCAGTAGACTGATGACCAAAAAAAAAAAAAAAAAGGTGACGGAATCACTTAACATTCATTTGGCAAAGAATTTAATATATAGAGGTAAGGATTTCAGCCTGGACAAACCTTGGAATCTGGCACTCTCTTTAATACACACATAAAGATATCACTACAATGCAGTTCATAGTGATACATTGATATCCCAACATGGATAGATCCCGTTGTCACAGATTCCATTTATGCATACTTCTTTGCCAATGACCAACATCTGTGGCACTTGTGTATCTGCTACCACATGCACAATGGCACGGTCTGCACTTTTAAAAGGATGGCGCATGTATTACAGCAGCATCAGTCTGTCTGCTCACTCTAAAGATGGGCAGAAGGTATTTGGCTGGATATTAGGAGAGGAAGTGGGGTTTACACAGCTGCACACCCGAAATTTAATAGATCGTTAAATATAGTATTTGCTAGGTTTGATGCTGAGACTACTTCTGTTCTTTATGTACATAAATGTTTTACTCAGGGCACTGGAGGACTTTTCAGAAACTGTGATGTTTGCTGCTGGCACAGTACATCAATAAATGGCTCAAACACATTCATACTAGACACAACCAGGAGCATAGTAGAACTGGCTTCTTCAAGCACATAAGGATGCTTACACTTAAATGTCAATATGTATTCTGTAATGATATTTGTGATTAATAATAATTAAAGTGAATTTAGGATATACTTTGCAATTCACAACCAGGATACTAGAAGTCAAAATAATTTACATAAAGCTTATGCATCCCCATTTAGGATTCAGGATGGAGTTTTACACTCTGGTGCTGGCAGATATCGGACAGGAATTTGAAATTCCTAAGATATCCAAAAACAAAGGAAAATAATATTTCTTTAGCCACTCCTAAAAGTGACAAGAACATTTGGACTCAGGAATGTAAAGACCATACACCTCTACTGTTTAATTAATAAATACACTAGATTCTTGCTAATTCAGCCCTCAGTAGTCTGGCCTCTCAGTAATCTGGTGCACATCCAAAAACACGTGCACAATGAATTATCATGTACAACAACGCTTAGTTAAACAATGCTTTATACACTGTAATTGAAATTGTAGCTTTCTTTACAGTTCGGAATCATGTTTTCTAAAAAGAAACACGTTACACTAGACCTCAAGCAGAAACTTGAAGGTTTAGAAAAGCTAAATTGAGGTTCTTCGCAGAAAGCCCATTGCTGCTGAGTTCAATGTTGGGCGAGCATGTTTATGACATCAAAAAGAAAGAAGATGTTATTCGATAGTACTTAACACAAATCAATAGTGAGTTGGGGAAACGGAAAGTTATGCAAAAGAGTGAGAATGAAAAACTGGGCACAGTTGTTTATAGATGGTTCATACAACAACCAAGTAAAGGAATTCCAGTCAGTGGCCCGATTATAAAGGAAAAAGCAGCTGCATTTAACAAACAACTTGGCGGTAGTCACTTGTTTGCAGCGACTGGAGGTTGGCTATCAAACTGGGAAAAACAACATGGCATTCGGCAGCTGACAGTCACTGGGGAAAGTCGCTCAGCTAATGATAAGGATGCTGATGAGTTTTTAAGCAAGATATGGAAGATAATAGAGGAATAAGATTTAACTGCCGATGCCTTGTATAATGCTGATGAAACAGGAATCCTCTTTTACAAGATCCTTCCTTCAAAAACATTAGCTGCCAAGAACGAGAAGGAAGTGCACGGCTACAAGCAACAGAAACAGTAATGTGTTGTAATGCAAATGGGAGTCATGAACTACTGCTTATAGTGATTAGAAAGTCCCAACATCCATGTTGTTTTCAACATACTGACATAAATACTCTACCAGTGCAGTATTGGGCTCAGAAGAAAGCGTGGATGCACACACAAATATTCTCTTGGTGGTTCCATGAAATGTTTGTACCAGCAGTGAGAAAACAGCTAAAGAAGAAAAAGCTTCTGCTGAAAGCTATCCTGATAATTGACAAAGCTACCAGTTATCCTTCACATGTTTCTCTAAATCCCAATAATATACATGTACAAGCACTCTTTCTCCCACCCAGTGTGACAGCCCTAATACATCCCATGGACCAGGGAATTTTGGAATCAATTAAATGTCATGATCGACATTCACGTCTTGTCTCCTTGCTGAACAAAAGTGAAAATGACTCAATTGAGCCTATGCTGAAGGCGTGGAGCGCTACTACCACATGTGATGCTGTTTTCCAAGCAGCCAAAGCATGGAATAAAGTGGAGTGTGCTCCCATAATGAAGAGCTGGAGAAAATTGTGGCCATCCATTGATGCAGAGTTGGATCCAGTAGTGAGTGACAGCAGTGAGCCAGTCAATTCGGAATTATCAGTTACTTTGTACACTGACATGTTCCACAACCTTCCAGGGGGAGAGGAAATTGATGATGAAAATGTTACTAAGTGGCTCAATGAGGAAAACTGTGATACAGACCAAACTTTTAACAGATGAAGAAATAATCAAAAGCGTACAAGAAAGTAATGATGGAAGTGATGAAGAAGAGGACACAGGAGGAGAGAGCATGAAGATTTCTCACACTGCTGGTGCTGAAGCTGCCGATATCTTCCTGGCATACATTATGCAACAACCAGATACATGCAGTACCGATGTAGGTGATAAAGCATGCCACCATCACGGATCATCATTGAGACAGTTAAAAAAAAAAGGTTCAAATGGCTCTAAGCACTTTGGGACTTAACATCTGAGCTCATCAGTCCCCTAGACTTAGAACTAATTAAACCTAACTAACCTAAGGACATCACTCACATCCATACCCGAGGCAGGATTCGAACCTGTGACCATAGCAGCAGCGTGGTTCAGGACTGAAGCGCCTAGAACCGCTCGGCCACAGTGGCCAGCTGGTGACAGTTAAAAATTAGGGACATGTTTCATAGTGAGTGATGTCACTGTATAATTATGTACAGTATACACTCAAGGACTAAGTTTTCTTTGAAAATTAATGTATTTTTGGATTTAATAAAATATATTCTCTATGTTTTAAAATCATATCCTTCAATTTAATAAAGTACAGTAACACTTTATCCCCTATGTTTTCAAATTAAAAAAAAATGGATAAAATAAGTTTCAGACACTCAATAATCTGGCACTTCCACTAATCTGGCACCCGTATGTAGCAGGAATGGACGGATTAGTGAGAGTCTAACGTACTTCATCTGAAGTATCGTATAAAAACAGTAGTTGAGAAATATGAAAGAAGGAGCAGTGAATTTGTTTCAAGGTTGTCATTTTCTCCCACATCTTTAATTCACTTTTATTACTATCCACAAACACCATTTAAAAGTGTATGTATTGTCATGTAAGTCTAAAAATCACGCACAAGTAATCTCAAATTCCCATAGTTACCAGTGTGAACAGATTAGCACTGGCCATGATTTGTTGTTAGTACACTTTAGAGAAGTAATCTACTTTGATGGCTTTTGCCTCCAATATTTAGTTTGACACATTCCACATCCCTGAAGGCTCCCTTCCTGGTGCAATGAGAATAAATGAATGTGATAGACTGTCACCCTCAAATTTTTATGTACGGCTTGTGCCTCTTCCTTCACATTTGATGATATAACTCCTTTAACTTATTATGTGCTGTTTCTCCTACTCCTTAACCTTTCATGTGCTCCAATAACATCATTTTGAAGAATCTATAATCTATAGGTTTATTGATGTTCTTGATTTGTATATTTCATATTCACTTGCATGTTGCCAACTGATTTGTCTCTACAATGGTAGGCAATTTGTTTATTACAGTTATCCAACCACTGCTGATACTTGTCAAATAATACACAAACTGAATGGAAGGTGATTCTCCAGAAACATTCCTAGACCTACACTGATTGCAGGCCATGTACAGTCTGAGGTAATGTATAGTTTTGAAATGTACATTTTTTTATTTTAGTCATCAACCTTCTGACTGCTTTGATGCAACCTGCCACAAATTCCTCTGCTGTGCTAACGCTTCATCTCAGAGTAGCATTTGCAACATATGTCCTCAATTATTTGCTATGTGTATTCCAATCTCTATCTTCCTCTGCAGTTTTTACCCTCTACTGCTTTCTCTAGCACTTGGGAAGTTATTTCCTGATGTCTTAACTGATGTCCTACCATCATGTCCCTTTTTCTTGTCAGTGTGTTCCACATATTCCTTCACTCTCTGATTCTATACAGAACCTCCGCATTCATTACCCCATCAATCCACCTAATTTTCAACATTCTTCTGTAGCATCACATCTCAAATGCTTTAATTCTCTTCCATTCCTGTTTCCCCACAGTCCATGTTTCACCACCATACAATATTGTACTCAAAACATACATTCTCAGAAATTTCTTCCTAAAAAAATTAAGACCCATGCTTGATACTAGTTGGAAATGCCCTTTTCGCCATTGCTAGTCTGCTTTGTATGTCCTCCTTGCTCCAACGTTCGTGGGTTATTTTACTGTCTTTAACTTCATATACTTCATGATCACAAATCCTGATGTTAAGTTCCTCACTGTTCTAATTTCTGCTACTTCTCATTACTTTCATCTTTCTTCAGCTTATTGTCAATTGATATTCTGCATTCATTAGGTTTTCATTTCATTTGGCAGATCCTGTAATTCTCCTTCGCTTTCACTGAGGAAAACTATGTTATCAGTGAACCTTATCATTGACATCCTTTCGCCTTGAATTTTAATTCCACTCTCAAAGGTTGCTTTTGTTTCTTTCATGGCTTCTTTTATGTATAGGCTGAACACTTTGTTCTTGGACTTCTACTCTCATTGCTTAGTCTTGGCTCTTGTACATATTGTATATTACCCACCTTTCGCTATAGTTTACACCTAGTTTCCTCAAAATTTTGAACATTTTGCACAATTTTACATTGTCAGATGCTCTTTCCAAGTTGGGAAATCCTACAAACGTTACTTGATTTTTCTTTAGTCTTGCTTCTATTATCAACCACAACATCAGAGCTGCCTCTCTGGTGCCTTTTCCTTTCCTAAAGCCAAAAGACTAGCTTTTTGGGTGTTTGGAAACATCAATGTGCATTTTTTTTTTTTTTTTTTTTTTTGCGGGGGATAGAGAAATTTTATTTAATTTCTGTAATAATGAGTTGCATCACTAACAATTTAAATATTTTTACATACAAGGACACCGTTGATCCATGTACATGCACCTTCCTGCTCATTAATTTTACGATGATTCCTGGTCCTTAATACCAATGGCATTGTGGATGTAAAGTAGGATTTACCCATATCTCTTGTTATATACCTCTCCTCATAATCTTTTCCATTCCTCTGTATATTATTCTTGTCAGTAACTTGGATGCATGAGCTAAGCTGATTGTGAGATAATTCTCACATCTGTCAGCTTTTCCAGTCTTTGGAACTGCATGGATAATGTTTCTCCTAAAAGTCAGATGGTGTATCACCAGACTCATATATTCTACACACCAATGCAAATAGTTATTTTGTTGCCACTTCCTCCAATGATTTTAGAAATTCTGATGGAATGTTATCTATCCCTTTTACCTTCTTTGATCTTAAGTCTTCAAAAGCTCTTTTAAATACCAATTCTAATACTGGATCTCCTATCTCTTCTACAATGACTCCCGTTTATTCTTCTAACACATCATCAGACAAGTCTTTCGTTCATAGAGACTGGAGTGCTCTCCCCACCTATCAGCTATCCTCTGCATTTAGCAGTGGAATACCCCTTAATGTTACCACTCTGGGTTTTAATTTCACTAAAGGTTGTTTTGTCTTATCTATATGCTGAATCAGTCCTTGCAATTTACCTTAGCTCCCTGAACTTTCTATTCATTTCATTCCTAAGTGACTTGTATTTCTGTATTTTTTTGTACCTTCTTTGTATCTATATTTTTCTCTCCAACTTCTGTGATTGCCTTTTTTAGAGATGTCTATTCCTCTTCAGCTGGGAACTGCCTACTGAACTATTCATTACCTCAGTATCTATAGCCTTGGAGAACTTCAAGCGTATCTCTTCATTCCATAATACTTCTGTATCCACTTCTTTGCTCTTTGACTCTTCCTCAATAGTCTCTCAAACTTCAGGCTACTATCCATCACTACTAAATTGTGATCTGAGACTATATCTGCTCTTGGATATGCCTTACAATCCAATATCTGATTTCCGAATCTCTGCCTGACCATGGTGTAATCTAACTGAAATGTTCCTGTGCCCTTTCCAAGTATGCTTCCTCCTCTTACAATTTTTGAACAGAGTATTCACTATTATTAGCTGAAATTTATTGCAGAACCCAATTAGTCTTTCTCCTCTTTCATACCTATTAGCAAGCCCATATTACCCATAACACTTTCTTCTACTCCTTCCACTACAATCACATTCCAGACCCCCATGACAATTAGATTTTCATCTCCCTTTACGTAATGAATTATCCATTCATTATCCTCATATATTTTCTCTATCTCTTCTTCTTACACTTGCAACACTGACATGTATACCTGAACTATCAAAAAAATGGTTCAAATGGCTCTGAGCACTATGGGGCTTAACTTCTGAGGTCATCAGTCCCCTAGAACTTAGAACTACTTAAACCTAACTAACCTAAGGACATCACACACATCCATGCCCGAGGCAGGATTTGAACCTGTGAACGTAGCGGTCGTGCGGTTCCAGACTGTAGCACCTAGAACTGTTCGGCCACTCTGGCCGGCACCTGAACTATCATTGTCGGTATTGGTTTGCTGTTGATTCTGTAGATAGTCTGTGGTATAAATTTAATTTCATATACAAGACTTGGTATGCAATTTACCACACTGTTCTTTTATTTCTTGGTCCCTGTGCCTAAATGTTATTTGTTTGTAATTGCATAAAATATCCTTAATATTTAATCATATTAAATTGTTTGTTCTGAGCAAGTGGTGTTCATTTATTTGCATATTGTGTAATCTAAATTGCATTATGAAAGAAAACTTTCAAGGACAAGTAGGAAGCCAAGTCACACATTAACAGGCAGAATCAACACTGTGAATACATCTTTAATATATACTAATGAACAATTATGTAAATATTTTACTTAGCTGAATTAATAACATATTTTACACTAGCAGGTCAAAGATAAGTACTGTAGCATCCATTTATATCAATCAAAATAATGAAAATCATGGAGCATTAACAAAGCACTTCCTCCAAACAAGGTGATTAACAATTGTTCTGGTAATTTAGAATGTGTGTCATTACACTAATAATGTGATATGTATTTGTTGGGCCTTTATGACACACACCTGCTACCTGAAAATGATCATGTGATTGGAACCACTAGTGAAATGAAACACTTAATCAACAGCAGTTGTGAAAGGACTGGATTTATTTATGAAGTATAGATTTAACATATTTTCCTCTTTTTCTGAGGGCTTTGCTCCACAATGGTTTTGTGAAATAAGACAAATGAATAAATGTATGGAATTATAGGAATGCATAACTGCTAGAACAATTATTTTGTAATAGTCAGTGACAAGGGCTGGAACTTTAATAGTGATCACTGGTTCTTTACTACAGACATGAAGCAGATTCGCATTACAAAGTTTTACTGTCCTTTAAAGTAGTCAGCAACATTGTGTATAGTCCATTGCCACCAATGTGGAAGTCATAGAATACCTTTAGAAGTGTCAGTTGTGTTGATAGTTTGAATGGAGTGAATTGGTGTCTAACGAGTCTCTGCAATAGTTCTGAAATTGATGCCATGAACTACTTCCTTCATCTTAGGAATCAAGATGAGATCACAAGAGCTCAAGTTCAGAGAGTATGATGGACTGTACAGCACTTGCCAGCCCCATCAATTGAACAAATTAGTCACAATTGCACTGTACACACCTGAGCACTGTCCTGCAAAATGATGGGTGAATTCTGCAGAAAGTGTCACCACTTTTTCTCAAAGATGGTCACTGGTTGTGTTCCGAAAATGAACAGCAACATAGCATGCCGAAAGCCTGCGGTTAGTGAGTGGTATGTGTTATAGGAACATCATCACAATCGTACATGAGAATCACCATAGCTTTCACTTTGGTGGGATTCTGAGGATCATCATGTGGACCCATAATGCTGTCACTGATTTAATTGAGATTTTAGCTGTGGCTTGTATGATTTGTTCCATGTCTCACCAAGCATAATGAAATGTTGTAAGACAGACTCTCCTTCATGTTCATAACATTCTAAGTGGGTCCGGGCAGCACTGTATCATAGCCATTTCTGCATTTCCTGTGCCGAATCTAATATAATGCAATTATTCTCATTAGTTCTGAATGTGAAGCATAGTTGTATGCACTAATCTTATCTCTTGTAACCTCATGAACTATTTGGCATCAATCACCGTCCCATAATGTGGTAAGAGCAGATGCTTCTTCAGGGATGAGCTGACAGAGAAATGTCTTCCAAATTTTGATATCCCTTGTTGATAGCCTTTACCCACTTTGCCACTGTTGTGTAATGCAATGTACATTATTATCTGGAAGCCTCTCCAAGGGCCTCATGACATTGCTATGCTGTATGCCCTTTGGCATATTTAATTTTTATCCAACTAGTTGTTCTTGTTTCAAAATCACAATGACAGCACTACATTAGACCATCTACTACAGGAGGCCCCATTCTGATAACTGTGCATGCACATGATGTTGGAAGGCAGTGTCCATTCACTCTGTGCATGTGGTATAAGTGATGTTACTTAATTCAGTTGTCTTGTGTCTCCACAGCAGTGTTGCCACTATTCAAATTCTGGTCCTCGTATAAGACTTGGAACACTACTGACTTCAATAATCAAACCATGGTCCCAAATGATGAGCAGAGAAAAATTATAAACTACTCAAACATTGATAAAGCCTGTTTTCAGGACAGCCTTTAATTTCACATACCTGGACTGTTCACTACAGGATTCTGTTCCTTCTCTGCTTCTGCATCCTGTTGCTCGTCCTGTTTCCTTTCTGCCTCAGCACCAGAGCCCAGAGATCTGCTACAGTCTGTGCTGCAGGCACTCGAGCTGCCATCTTCCTTGCCAATTCTTATTTTCAGCAGATTCGTTAGGCTGCCACACACGACCTAGGGAAGTACCACGCATGCTAAGCAAAATTACATTACAGCACCACATTAACATCCTAGTTTTACTGTAGTGGTAGTTAGTATAACATACCTTAAACTTGTTCAGTTTCTTTTGAGTGACAGTGAGAATACTGTTTAGTTCATCCAGGCCTCCTGTTATGTTCTTCATCTGCTCATCTTCAACATCGAGCACTTGCTAAAAAGACACATATTTAATTAAAATCACATTTTAAAAGAGGGGCAAGTACACTATAACACAGCAGAAGCTGTAAATAAAGAATGCAGACTCTGCCTGCAAGACTTCAGAAGTTGATCTGAATAATTTACTGAGTTTTTCAATTTAAGGAACTTTCAGCCAGTTATGATTCCTAAAATAGTAATTTGTTATCAAATTTACCATTGTTACAGCATTTTTCTATGGATGCCTGAACACTGATATAAGTGTGTTTGTTTCAAGCAACTCATTGTGCTTGCCATTGATGATACAGCTAAATCTGCATTTTTTCCCTGTTCACCCACTGCATTCACTTATGACATAGATCATCATATTCTTTATGGGACAGAAGAGTTTCATCAGAATTATGAGCAGAGTCCACCCTAGATGCTCTTGTGGGAATTTATGTAAACAGCTGGGGATACTCACCATGTCATGCCAGTACATTTTTTTCACTTATGTGCATTGTCAACAGGAATTAGACAATTTACAAAATGAAGAAGACATTCAATGATGTTGATACAAGAAGTAAACATAGTCTACACAAATATACATAAAAAAATATGTAATAATCTTGCCATTGGAGTCAAAGCAGTCACTGAGGATCTGACTAAATTCAAACAAAGAGTTAAACCTTTATCTTTTTGATAGCTCTTTCTATTTGTTACACAAATATTTTGAAAGTGTATTATACTTTGTGAAATGTGATGAATTTCAAGCTTTACTTTCTCAACTTAAAAAATAGTTATCCCAATATCTCATTTGTTAGCATAACTGTTTATATGCGAATTGGACTGTAAGCCTTATAATTAGTATGCAGGATTATAATTGCTGTAATGATGTCTTATTATTTAAGAATTTTTCAAGTAACTGTTTACATACAAAATAGATGTATGCTTTATAAACACTTATATACCGGGTGATCAAAAAGTCAGTATGAATTTGAAAACTGAATAAATCACGGAATAATGTAGACAGAGAGGTACAAATTGACACACATGCTTGGAATGACATGGGGTTTTATTAGAACCAAAAAAATATAAAAGTTCAAAAAATGTCCGACAGATGGCGCTTCATCTGATCAGAATAGCAATAATTAGCATAACAAAGTAGGACAAAGCAAAGATGATGTTCTTTACAGGAAATGCCCAATATGTCCACAATTATTCCTCAACAATAGCTGTAGTCAAGGAATAATGTTGTGAACAGCACTGTAAAGCATGTCCGGAGTTATGGTGAGGCATTGGCGTCGGATGTTGTCTTTCAGCATCCCTAGAGATGTAGGTCGATCGTGATACACTTGCGACTTCAGGTAACCCCAAAGCCAATAATCGCACGGACTGAGGTCTGGGGACCTGGGAGGCCAAGCATGATGAAAGTGGCAGCTGAGCACCTGATCATCACCAAACGACGTGCGCAAGAGATCTTTCACGCGTCTAGCAATATGGCATGGAGCGCCATCCTGCATAAACACCGTACGTTCCAGCAGGTGTTTATCAGCCAGGCTGGGGATGATGCGATTCTGTAACATATATCGGCATACTTCTCACCCGTCATGGTAGCAGTTACAAAACCAGAATCACACAAGGCCAGATAACAGTTTTTTTTTTTGGTCATCAGTCTACTGACTGGTTTGATGCGGCCCGCCATGAATTCCATTCCTGTGCTAACCTCTTCATCTCAGAGTAGCACTTGCAACCTACGTCCTCAATTATTTGTTTGACGTATTCCAATCTCTGTCTTCCTCTACAGTTTTTGCCCTCTACAGCTCCCTCTAGTACCATGGAAGTCATTCCCTCATGTCTTAGCAGATGTCCTATCATTCTGTCCCTTCTCCTTATCAGTGTTTTCCAGTAGATGTGGTAAATCCAACCCATACCATGACTTTCTTGTCATGCAATGGAGTTTCCACGACAGTTCTAGGATTTTCGGTAGCCCAAATTCTGCAGTTGTGGGTGCTGACAGACCCTTGGAGCGTGAAATGAGCTTCGTCGGTCCACAATACATTACTCAACCAATCGTCATCTTCTGACACCTTTTGAAACGCCCACACCGCAAATGCCCTCCGCTTCACTAAATCGCCAGGTAACAGTTCATGATGCCAATGGATTTTGTACGGATAGCATCGGAGGGTACTCCTAAGTGCCAACCAAACAGTAGTGTATGGAATGCTGGTGCGACATGCGACTGCATGAGTGCTGACTTCCCTGTGCATAGATGAACCTGCTACAGTCTCCATTTCTTCCTGAACTGTCTCAGCAGCATTACGCCTTGTGCTCGCTCGGCCACTACGGAGTCTGTCGTCTAAACAACCCGTGGCTTTGAACTTCGAAATCATTCTCACCACAGCTGCATTTGTCAGCGGACCTTTACCCATTCGAATCCCCTTCCTATGGCAATAGGATCGTAACGCCGAACTAGCACGTTCCCCATTCTGATAATACAGCTTCACTAAAAGCGCCTTTTCAGGTACCGTCAACATGCTGCGACTGCTGGCGCATCTGATTCTCTCTCTCATTACAGCTCCTTTTATACACGATTGTCATGCGCAGTCACTGACGGTTTGCTGTCCAGCGCCGTCTGTCGGACATTTTGTGAACTTTTTTTTTTTGTTCTAATGAAACCACATGTAATTCCAAGCATGTGCATCAATTTTTACCTCTCTATCTACATTATTCCGTGGTTTATTAAGTTTTCAAATTTATACTGACTTTTTGATCACCCGGTATGATAATTACTGTAATTGTTTGACCTGTTCTGTATTGTTATCTACAGACTTGAATCAAGAGCCTACTACACTCAAAAATTAATAAATAAAAAGTGTTTTGCAGACCAAAGGGGCAAATTGGTACAGTTTGTTGTTGTGGCAAGCTGGTCACAATGAACAGTATTCTATGAACAATGGCCTGCATTTTCAACAGTAATCAATAAAGAACTTTTTCTGGACTTGTCATAGCCAATTTAGCATCCACAGGCCTCACTGGGTCCTTCAGCTCACAATCGAAAATATAGTGATCACTTAAGACGTCATCTACAAACAAATTTCCAGGAACTTTACAAAAACCACTGTTACTGCCAGTACTTCACAACATCCAATGTGTGAACTTAATATAAGGGCTTTCACTCTGCATCTGTGTTCTGTTCACTGATCATATTTTTAGTTTTGGTATCTATTGCTTGGATCCTGGGTTACCTTCATGCACTACTCTGCTGTGATGGCAACATCACAGCTGACTTTGAAAATATGTGAAATAATATCCTAATTTTGCAGAATTTCTTCAAGGTTTTGGGAGGAATAGCAGGTTGTTTTGAGAGTTGATCTACATTACAGATAATCTATTTTAACATGCAGAAAATGCATTCTTTTGAGCTGCAAATCATGTTATGTAATTACAAAGAGACAGAATGGGTGGCCACTGCTTTCTAACCTCTCCCAAACCCTGTCTCTCCAATAGTTCTGATAGCTAGATTTAGTATTTTCATTTTTTACATGTGTCTATTGGTGGTACTGGATTTACACCTCTTGAGAGATGCCATACCGTGTGCACAAGTCACAGGCAGCCTCTTGTGCCCACCGTATGCAGATGCTGTTGGCAGAGTATTTGAGCGTAGCCTGTCAGAGGCCTGGTGCCGCAGCTCGTATCCAGGTATGACATATAGGGCTATAGCACCTCTCCTCCCTTGGGGAAAAGCAACACTCCAATGCAGGCATCGGGGCAACTGATGATACATCCGGGGCCTCTGCAAAAGATACCATAGGTGATGACAGAAGTGGCAGATGGAGATTCTGGATCAGAACTGACGAGTAGGGGTGGAAGTGGCATGGCCAGTCCCCTGTGAAGTAGTGTAAGGAAGGACCAGTGATAAGGATGCTGCTTGCTCATCGGCGTCTGAGTCCTCAACATGGTGGAACTGCACCGATAGTGAAGGCACCGGGCAGTGAAGATAGGGGGTGGTGCCCCGGACTCTTGTTATGACAACCTGATGGCACTTGTGATGAAGCAAACTGTAAAAAATTTATTTCACCTCTTGTTTTGCCACCTGCCTCCTTAAATTTGTTCTTTCAATTTTGACTGGTTAACTAACATATTTGAATATAATCTGCATTTTCATAAAAGAGAAAGGATGGACCTCAGTTTTAAAGAATATAACACCAGATTTAATTTTGTGCTTAGTTTTAGGTATGTAATTGATTTTCTAATTTATTTTGACTATGCCTAGTTAGTATCTTTTGTTATAGGGTGCAATCAGTAACTGTTTTGCATCTTAAATTCCATTGTTGACTAATAAATAATAATAATGTCATGTGACTAGGGCCTCCTGATGGGTAGACTGTTTGCCTGGTGCAAGTCTTTCGATTTGACGCCACTTCGGCGACTTGCGCGTCGATGGGGATGAAATGATGATGATTAGGACAACACAACACCCAGTCCCTGAGCGGAGAAAATCTCCAACCCAGCCGGGAATCAAACCCGGGCCCTTAGGATTGGCATTCTGTTGCACTGACCACTCAGCTACTGGGGACGGACCATTGTTGACTTATAAACAGATATAAAGTCTGTACTAATTCTAAACATTTGGAAGATGAAATGCTAGTAATTTTAAAGTATCTATTTGGCTCTATTCGAAAATATGTTAGCAAAGCCAGCCCGTAATTAATTCCAAAGTAATTAACATTTTTGTCCAAAGTATTGACTGTGTACTTATATTTGTTAATTTCATGATTTAAACAAATAATTCGACATAACTCTTGCAGTAGAAGAAACTGTTAAAAAGGCGCAATTTTTCGATGTGTTCAGTTAATTTAATGAGTTAAGTTTTAATTGCAATTTCTGTAAATTTAACTTCGAACAATGTGTAGTTCCGGCCCCTATTATTGTGAGGATATATAAGGGCCTAATTTTTGGTCATGAGACAGTCAGTCCATGGCCGAGTTTCAGATGGGGAACCTTTGTTGGTCAGAAAGACAACAATGCTTCAACTTAATAGTGAAATACATGTTACACTATGTGTTAAAGCAATGACAGCGTCTGTTCCTTACATACTTGATTATTCCGAAAGAACTGTGAATTATGTGGTTATGTTATTACTGCTTGTAGATGTTCACCTGCAAACTACTGTAGTAGCATGTTGATGTTCACCTGCAAACTATTATCATTTACAGGAGATAGTACTGCACGTCCACCCCCTATTTTTTCAGCCAGTATGTCAACACCAAGGAAAGTGAAGAAACAAAGCAGGCAAGCACTGCCACAACTGCTCCAGAGACATTGGAAGTGCAGGTGGCAGTGAAGCATCATGGGAAGGGCTGGCAGCATGGATCAGGGTTGCGGACCCTGAAGGAGAGGCAGAAGATGGCAACATCCACAAGGAGGGTGGGTTCACCCTCACAGCAGTGACACACTACAAGTCCAGGACAAGCAATGATGGAGGAGGCAAAGCTGATGGCGGCAGACTGTTGGTCATCGCCTTGGCATGAGATGATTGCAGTGACATGCCCCCAGCCTCTCACTGGTGTGCACCATACAGAGGCAGTAGCTGTGGACCATGGCTGGAATCCACCGGCGACTAAACCTGCGAGCCCAGACTGTGGAGACAGGAGTAAAATGTGATGAGGGCTGTGCCGACAGACTTTGGTGGGGCGGCATGAACAGTGCAGGAGGGTACATGGCTGGCAATCAGGAGCATCTCGGCTGGAATCCAATTAGCCCTCTGGTGTAAATCTGTAGGAACTGATGAAGCACAGCAAGGCATCATCCACAGAAGAGTTGCAACATACTTCTTCATTTGAACCTTGAACATGTGGACAAGCTGTTGGCCTCACTGTTAGATTGTGGGTGAAAAGTTGGAACAGTCATTTGACGAATGCTTTGGTGGGTACAGAAATCATGAAGGCCTGAGACACAAACTGTGTGTTATCCGTCACAAACATAAAAGGCAATCCTTTGATATGAAATGTTTGAGAGGGCATGAACTGCAGCAACAGCTGATTTGGAAAAAACAGCAAATAGCAATAGGAAATTTTGAGTAAACATTGAGAACTAACAACTAGTGAGAATTTAGGAAGGATGTCTCAAAATTAGCATGGACTCATTCCCAAAAACGCTGTAGTGCAGCCCATGGAGAGCATGTCACAAGACTCAAAATGTCATTGTCAGTGCCTGGTCAAAGCACATGACAATGGGCCAGTGACTTGGTGACTTGGTATGAGAGGCACCCTGCACCCCCCCCCCCCCCCACCCCTCCAAATTGTCCCAGATGTAGAAGCTGAAGGACATCCCGCTGTAGCAAAGTCAGTATCACAGCCCCAGACGACAGCCCATCATAGCTAAGAGAACATCAGTAAACATGAAAGGCAGTGATGGGGGGAGGGGGAATGAGATGAATAACTTTGTGCAAAACAGGATCAGCAGCAATAGCAGCTGCAATCTGGGATTCCATAACAGGAAACCCTTCCATTGCATCTTGTGTCTCAACATCTAAGCAAAAGCAAAGGAGTTCATCCTGATCGAAAGTAGTACCTGGCCCCATCAGTGTTGGCGTGCTGCATGGCATTTATCTCATAGTTGTAACAAGACAGAAACAAGACCCAATACTGGAGGCAATTTGCTGCTTTATTGGGCAATGAACCACGGGGGAAACAAAGAAACCAAGGGCTTGTGATTAGTAATGAGGTGAAACTTAGACCCATACACGAATACATGAAACTTTTTGAGGGCGCAGACAATGGCAAGTGCTTCCTTTTTAACTTAGGAATAGGGCTACTGTGCTGAGTTGAGTGTTTTTGATGCATAAGCTATCGAACATTCAGAACCACACTCAGAGATGTGAGAGAATGCCCCGGAGCCCTACTGAGAGGCATCTGTAACCAAGGCCAGGGGGTGGCCAGGATGGAAGGTAGCCAAACAAGGAGCTTAGCTTTCATTAGCTTTCAAAATCATCAACACACACTGACACTTAAAAAAAAAAAAAATACATATTCCACAAGGTGCACTTCATGATGGAGAGAAAGGCCCACATGGTCGCTCCCAGAATTAATATGTGATACTAGACAATTGTCTCTAAAAATGTTTAGAATTATTTAACATTGGAAGGGCAAGGAAGAGCTGTTACAGCAATTACATGATGCTGCAAAGGCTTTAAATGATCACGAGAAGCCTTAAATTCCAAATACACAATGGATGGCTGAAAAAGATGGGATGTGGCCAAGTTACGCTTCAGCCCTTCAGTACGTAAGATCATGAACAAGGAGCATTAGCTGTGTAAATGTTCTTCCATGCATGCATCCATCATGATGATGCCACTCAGATAATTGATGCAGTCCAGAACAGACATTGCCAGTTTTCCAGAAAACACTGAAAATCACAGGGTCAGTAGCCACACCAAGTGGGAGGAGCTGATATAAGTACGACTCGAAGGGTGTGTTAATCACTAGGGGCTTTTTCAAGTCCTCACCCAATGGAACTTGTAACAGGGCTTCAGATAAATCAGTTTTAGAGAAAAACTCAGTGTTAACAAAAACTTTAAAGTCACTGCAGAGGCAAAGCTGATCATTCAGTTTTTTGACAATCATGAGGGGGGTAGATCACTCACTGGATGTAATGGGTTGTATGACATCAGCCAGCCAAATTCTGATTTCACATGATTGCACAAAGACACTGGAATAGGGTGTGAACAGAAAAAGCATGACCACACCATAGGTTTCAAGGTAATGTGGGCTGTAAAATTTGTGACAAAACCTAACCCATCTGAAGAAAAGAGACGAGAACTCAGACCACAGAGAATCAAACTGCTGATAAGAGACCTGGTTGGAAATGAGGAGCACCGCATCTGCAATAGATGAACCAAAGCATTAAAGCATCCAAACCAAACAAAGTCAGCACCAGCATCATCCAGTACCAAAAAAGTCAAGGAATGAACCACAGATTTATAAACAGTAGAGGCCCTAAATTGCTCAAAAAATTGGGATATACTGCTTACTGTAACACACCAAACATTGAGTAACTGGAGGCAATGCCAGAGATCCCAAATTCACATAACTTTGTGAGTTCAGCAATGTCACCGCTGCACCCATGTCCACTTGAAGTCTGAGGACTTTGTCCATCAGTCACACTTCAATAAACAGTCCATTTTATTTATAAACACTGAAGACATGCAATGAAGACCCACGTCCATATCTGCTGGAGAGGTCTGGGAATGACACACAGACACTATACGTCCTTTATTCCTACAGTTGCTGCAAGTCGCTCAACGCTTAGGGCACATGACGCTGTCACATTGCATGAAACACTATGAGCAAGATGGGAGCACTCAGTGCTGCCACTGCTGTGAGTTGTTGTTGCTGTTGTCTGTCCAGTACGGTGCAAAGGCCATGTTTGTATGGCTGCCTTGTTGTCCTCTGTCTGAAAACTAGCTGACACCTGATGACCGGCAACAGTAGCTGATGTGGCAATGTCACAATCAGATCACCATCAGCATGAGGTACCTCCAGCAATATTCAACACTTCAGTTAAAGATGTATTCTCACACTGTAGTGCACATTGATGCACCTCCTTGTCAGGACCCAACCAAATGCTGTCCTCATGGACCATAGAATCAGCATAGGAATCATGATGAGCATTGGTAACAACTGACATTTGTGACTGAGGTCACAGAGTTCGGCTGCCCGAGCGCGTTAGACTGATGGGGCTATTTATGAGAACGATAGAACTCGGCACGTGCAGCTATGACATGCATACACTTACAGTGATAAACAGACAAAAACTTGCACATTTCATTGGATGAAAGCGATGCAGCTTCCTGAAGTGAGCTAACTGGTATAACAATTGGTAAATCCAATTGAAATGCCAAGAAAGGAACAAAACCTTACACATGTTAGCATCAGTGACACCAAATGCAAGGAAGTGTTGCTGGAGCTGCTTCTCATAAGCCTCCCAGTCTGCCACATCGTTGTAAGAGGTAGAAGGTGGCAGGTGTGCCCACAGTGTAATAGGCTGAATATTCAAAGTGGCTGACAAATTTGTGACAGCAAGCTCAAGGAGAGGTTTGAACACTGCCTTCATGGACATAAGAACTGGCGGAACAACAAAATAGACTGAGCCCACAGAAGTAAACACCATACTCGTCACCAATTGTGTTGTAACATTAGATAGAAACAATAGTGCGGCCACAAAGAACAAGAGTTTATTTATCCACATATCCACATTTTCAAGTGATCACCAAATATGGAAACAGTACAATAAGCAATAGAACACATTTTGAGGACAGGTGCCTGCCACACTGTCCATTTATTGGGTGTACGGAAATTCTTGTTACAAACTTCTAGGACTTGTAAAAGGGGAGTGAGCAGGTAATATTTTGAATTGGACCCCATGTCCAGAAATATACCATTCCATGCTACAACCATTAGAAAGCATGTTGGTAACACAACCACTTTTACAAGTAATTGATTAGGTATGATGCAGTATTCAATTTTTTTACAATTCAACTCCTTAATAGCGAAAGAAATTGCCCATGTACTCAATGACAGGTTGTCTTGAATGTGATGCAATACAGCCTCTTCTGATTCAGATGTTTGACATCTCCTTGGAGAATCACAGTCATGCCTTTCCTGAAACCACTGAGTGATTGGGGCGAAAAGGATATGCAATTTAATCAGATGTTGTGGAGAATGATCTTGATGAAAGCAACAAGATGAAGGCAACAAGCAGCTCTTCCACCACTGTGAGATTCACCATTCAGGAGGGTAATATTCTGCAAATGTATACTCAACTGTGTTACTCTAACACTTACAGACATGTGAATGAGGCTCAAACCATGTTAAAGAAGTAGGATAGACACCAAATGACATCTGCTGATCTGACATAACTACCTCAACCATGACTACCTTGCTGCACATCTTCCTAGCAAATATGTTTTCAAATGTCAGTAGCATGGACGTGGGTTCCTATTCAAAATATTATTTACTCACTCCCCTCTACAAGTCCTACAAGAATTTATAAACACCGTGTATAGAGGAGAGTTCTTGTAGATAGCACTAGTTGCGGATGGCCTCTGGTAGCCAGCCCGCACAGATGCCGTTGGCAGTGTATGTGAGGGTAGCACATAAGGGGCTTGGTATCATGGCATGCATCCAGGTATGCCTTGATGTCTTAACACATGTTTTATCACCCTGTTCCTTCTTCTTGTTAGTGTTTCACATTTATTTTTTTGTTTATTTAACACCCATATTATCACATTCATGATACTGGACGTGTCAAAGTACAAAACAGTATAAAATATTATATATTTACATCAGGTACAAAGTCTTATCATTTGTATCAATTCAATTCAATTCAATTCAATTCAATTTTTATTATCACATAACATGCCTTATACAATCAAAGATTGTGACATAGGTGACTTGTCAGTTTTTACACTATATATAACAATACTAAAAATAGACAATAAACTAATAATATACATGGTGTAACATCTTCAAAGAGGTATTTTAATTACAATTATAATGCATTGTTACCATTCATGAAATCTTCTACACTATAGTAACATTTATCTTTCAGATATTTTTCCAGGTCTCTTTTGGTGCCTTTTATATTTGGGTCATCCATATCTTTCCATATTTTATCTACAAATTTCATGCCCATATAGTATGGGGTTTTTTCATATGATTTTAAACGGTGGGTAGGTAACATGTAGCTCGTTTTATGTCTTGTATCATATTGATGCAAGAAGAAGTTGCCCTCAAAAAGTTGTGGGTTTCTTTTCGTGAAAGTGAGAGTTTCATAGATGTATATGCTTGGAATGCTCATTAGATCCAGTTTTACAAATAAAGGTTTGCAGTGTTGCTTTGGTTTTGCTCCCACCATTGCTCGGATGATTCTTTTTTGTAGTCGAAAAGCTCTAAGTAAATTTGTTTTTTCAGACCCCAGAAAATTATACTATACATAATGACTGAAACAAAATATGCATTATATACAGTTTTTCTTACAGCTAAATCAGTAATACTATACAAGATATTCATAATATATACAAGGCTATTCAGTCGACCCAGTATGTTATCCACATGGTGACTCCATAACAGGTTTTTATTGACTAACACGCCAAGGAATTTGACACAGTCTGCAGTCTCTAATTTTTTGTCCATATACCTTATTTCACTTATAGACTGTGCAGATTGTTTTGTGGTAAAATGAACAATTTCTGTTTTCGTAAAATTTAATGTCAAGTTATTGTTTTTGACCCATGCCTCCACTTCCCCAAGTGTTTGTTCAATATGACGAATTAGGTCTACCTCATTTTTACAACAGACTACAGCTGTTGAGTCATCTGCATAGAGGATAGTATCAGACTGGACCTGACATGGCATATCGTTAATATAATATAGAAAAAGCAGTGGCCCTAATATTGAGCCTTGTGGAACACCTAATTGAGTGTTTTTCCAGCCAGAGAGAAATTTCTTGCCGTTGATGTTAATAAGTACTCTTTGTTTTCTGTTTGCCAAGTATGATGACATCCAGCTAAGAGATTTGCCTTGAAAACCATAGCGTGCCAATTTTTGGAGAAGCAGGTCTTTCTAACAAAACATTATTCTCCTTAATTAGATTATAAAATTAATTATGTACACACAGATAAAATAAAAGCTGGCAAATAACCTTGGATGATTTTACTAAAACTATTAAATACCAGTACTTTAGTTAAATAGGCATAATAACATACAGCACAAAAGTTAGGTGCATAATTAGACCCACACGTGGATAAAAGAAGTTTACTTTTAAATAATAATGTTTTGATAATGAAGAATATTTATTCAGAGAGTTATGAAGCAGACCTACAGATTTGAGCAATATTTCAGGTATTCATTAATGTCTTAGAAGCTGTTGTTGTATTAGTAGATTTTTTTTGTTCTTTTGTATATTATTAATGTTTGGTATTTTTTTTATGGTATCTGGCAATGCACTGTAAAGAATGTTTTGTTTGCAAAGAGCACTGTCCTGATATATTGATTTTCTGTGCACATCCCTATGATAGTCATCCCTGTTCCTTGTTTGATAATTGTGGATCTCAGTATTCAAAGCTGAAACTTAGTGGTTTTTAATGAGGCAGATACTTTCAAATATAAATATAGATGGTAAGGTCATGACTTTTAATTCCTTAATGATACCTCTACATGATGCTCTGTAAGCAACTTAACTTATTAATCTTACAGCTTTCTTTTGAAGCTTAAAAGACTGATTTTCAAAAGAGATAATTCCCCAGAATACATGTAAGCACAATAAGCACATAATACTGTTTTGGTGTTACAGCAATCTTCAAGCATTCTTGATATGTAACAGTACTTGCTTAATTTTTTGTTAAGCACTTCTACATGTTTTTCCCATCTTAGATGCTCATCCGACCATAATCCTAAAAATTTTATATGATTCTTTTGCTGAATTTGGCTATTCGATAATTTGAATTTTACATTAGTTCTATTTTTGGTCCCTATATGGTTGAAGTTCATTCACACAGTTTTCTTGTAATTGACAACTAGACAGTTATCTTTTACCCATTTTTCTGCAACTTCTCCTGTTTTATCGATTTTTTGCTGCATCTTATAATCATTCTTTCCTTTTATAATGAAACTGGTGTCATCAGGAAATAATATAGTATCAGCTGTTGAAAACTGTTGTGGTAGAACAACAATGGTCCCAATATTGAGCCCTGGGGCACCCCATAATTAACTCCTTTATATTGAGAATGTATTTCCATCCTGACAAATTTGCACTCTTTGTTTCCTATCAGTTAAATATGACTTGAACCACTCATAGGAAACACTTTAGACACCATAATTATATAGTTTTAACAGAACAGCAAAGTCCCGCTAATCTGAACCCTGGTAATCTGCACGTTCTGTTAATCCGAATACGAAAAATGTTAGTCTGAGTATGGAAAACTGTCGGTAAACTGCTGCACATAAACACTATTTTAATTTACACATTACAGTAAACATGTATTTTGAAAAAATGGCAAGTAAACATTAGGTTTAAACAATGAATAACAATGAAAGAAAAGCTGTCAAACTTACTAAAATACAGTGGAAATTTTATCCCTACTTTTTAGATGACAAAACCTTAGTGATTTTTTTTGGCATAATGAAGACAGTCTGTATGATGCATAGTTGCGCCATCATCTCATAAACATAAAATCAGCAGGTGTAGCAGTGGGCTGTTGCTCCAAATAACGTAGTGCGAGGTGAAGGGCTTCTGCTGTGTCACTGTGTGGCACCAGCTCTCCTTTGTCACTTTCAGGCTCATTGTCACTTCTGTCACAGCAGTCCACTTCTTCCTGGTCTTGAGTCACACCAGCAACTAAATCAGTGTCAGTAAGGTTCTCCACCCATGCCCCATCCACTGCCATCCACTCAACTACATCTTCTTCACTAGCTTCCTCACATCCAGGGATTGTCTGTATCATTTGTATTATAATTTTCTCTTCATTTTCAACTAACTTGTCCTGTAATTCAAGAGATGTCCACCGTTTTCCCCATGATTTTCTCAGAGTATTTTCTGAAATATTCTGCCATTCCTCAGAGGCCCAATAAACAGCGTCCTCCACATTGGTCTTTTTCATTTTGTCCACTAAATGAATGCTATCATCTTGGATCAGCATTCTTAAAAATTGTTTTCTGTAAATCAGTTTTAATGTTTGCAGTATGCCCTGGTCCATCGGCTATAGAAGTGGTGTAACATTCAGCAGCAAAAACTTCGACACAATTTCTCTACCACATAATTCCTCAGTGCTCAGGTGAGATGGCGCATTGTCAATGAAAAGGATTGCATGGGGAGACAAAAGATTTTCCTTAGAAAACCGTCGAACAGAGGGAACAAACTGGCTGTGAAACCATTCTTTGAACAGCTTACCATACATCCATGCTTTTTTCTGGTTGTGATAACACACGGGCAGGGACTTCATGTTGCTGTTTTTAAAAGCTCTGTGCCTAGCAGATTTACCGATCAGCATTAAAGGCAGCTTGTGATTACCAGTAGCATTGATACATGCTAATTAAGTCATATGATCTTTGCACATTTTAAAACCAGGAGCATGGTTTTCTGATTTTGATGCCAGGCCTTTTGTTGACAAAGCCCTGAAATTAAGGCCAGTCTCGTCAGCATTGTAAATTTTTTGGGGAGAATACTTCCCTGTGTAATCACTTTTTCAAACTCACCCAAGTATTCCTTCACTGGATCATGGTCAGAAGAAAGCTTCTCTCCAGTAATTGTTAGCTGATGGATTCCATGAAGTTTTTTGAACCTGTCCAACCAACCCGTACTTGCACTAAAAGACTCATCACTATTCATTAACTTGTTCAGGTAAATAGCCTTCTCCTGAACCAGTGCTCCACTCAAAGGAGTTCCCCTTTCTGTTTCCTGCATAAACCAAAGGAAAAGAGCTTCATCCAGTTTATCGTACTGGGACTGTTTCAAAGTCTGCCGAATTTTGAATGTTTTTCCCGAAAACATTGCACAGGACTGTTCAAGCTTCACTCGGTTCTTCTTCCAATCACTAATGGTTGTTTTACCAACACCCAGTTCCATTGCCATTTTAGATACATTCTCACCGTTGTCTATCTGCTTCACAGCATTCAGTTTTTCTTTGAGAGTTAATGTTGTATGTTTCCAGTTACTAATGATGAAAATATGTACACCACTACACCTGAACGAATGCAATACAACTGTTACACGTGCCTGGTACAGGTACCAGGTACAGTCATAATTAAATGTGCTAGTGTCATAGCAGAACTATTCTCACATATCATACACATATCATTAACAGAAGGGGCGTTCCCACAAAAATTAAAAATTTCAAAAATAAAACCATTGTATAAAAAGGGTAATATATATGAAGTAGGAAACTATAGACCAATAGCTTTGTTATCTGTATTTTCAAAAATAGTAGAGACTGTCAGAAAATTATAATTACAAATTACCTCAAAAAATTCAGTCTATTGTCTGTAAACCAACATGGTTTTCGCAAAGGCAATTACCCATTTCATTGAAATATTATAATAGGACTTGACAGAAATAACAGTACAGTAGGAATAAACTTGGACTTATCGAAGGCATTCGATACCGTTGATCATGATATCTTGCTAGACAAACTAGCATTAAAATGGTTTCAGTCATATCTCCACAATAGAAAACAGGTAGTATAAATTACCTCAGCAAACAATAAAAACCAAAGCATTGTATATATATATATATATATATATATATATATATATATATATAGAGAGAGAGAGAGAGAGAGAGAGAGGGAAACATTCCACATGGGAAAAATATATCTAAAAACAAAGATGATGTGACTTACCAAACGAAAGCACTGGCAGGTCGATAGACACACAAACATACACACAAAATTCTAGCTTTCACAACCAACGGTTGCTTCGTCAGGAAAGAGGGAAGGAGAGGGAAAGACGAAAGGATGTGGGTTTTAAGGGAGAGGGTAAGGAGTCATTCCAATCCTGGGAGCGGAAAGACTTACCTTAAGGGGAAAAAAGGACAGGTATACACTCGTGCACACACACACACACACACACACACACACACACACACACACACACACACACACACACACACGCACACATATCCATCCACACATATACAGACACAAGCAGACATATTCAAAGGCAAAGAGTTTGGGCAGAGATGTCAGTCGAGGCGGAAGTGCAGAGGCAAAGATGTTGTTGAATGACAGGTGAGGTATGAGTGGCGGCAACTTGAAATTAGCGGAGATTGAGGCCTGGTGGATAACGGGAAGAGAGGATATATTGAAGAGCAAGTTCCCATCTCCGGAGTTCGGATAGGTTGGTGTTAGTGGGAGGTATCCAGATAACCCGAACGGTCTAACACTGTGCCAAGATGTGCTGGCCGTGCACCAAGGCATGTTTAGCCACAGGGTGATCCTCATTACCAACAAACACTGTCTGCCTGTGTCCATTCATGTGAATGGACAGTTTGTTGCTGGTCATTCCCACATAGAATGCGTCACAGTGTAGGCAGGTCAGTTGGTAAATCACGTGGGTGCTTTCACACGTGGCTCTGCCTTTGATCGTGTACACCTTACAGGTTACAGGACTGGAGTAGGTGGGAGTAGGTGGTGGTGGGAGGGTGCATGGGACAGGTCTTACACCGGGGGTGGTTACAAGGGTAGGAGCCAGAGGGTAGGGAAGGTGGTTTGGCGATTTCATAGGGATGAACTAACAGGTTACGAAGGTTAGGTGGATGGCGGAAAGACACTCTTGGTGGAGTGGGGAGGATTTCATGAAGGATGGATCTCATTTCAGGGCAGGATTTGAGGAAGTCGTATCCCTGCTGGAGAGCCACATTCAGAGTCTGATCCAGTCCCGGAAAGTATCCTGTCACAAGTGGGGCACTTTTGGGGTTCTTCTGTGGGAGGTTCTGGGTTTGAGGGGATGAGGAAGTGGCTCTGGTTATTTGCTTCTGTACCAGGTCGGGAGCGTAGTTGTGGGATGTGAAAGCTGTTGTCAGGTTGTTGGTGTAATGGTTAAACAAAGATGATGTGACTTACCAAACAAAAGCGCTGGCAGGTCGATAGACACACAAACATACACACAAAATTCAAGCTTTCGCAACAGACGGTTGCTTCATCATGAAAGAGGGAAGGAGAGGGAAAGACGAAATGATGTGGGTTTTAAGGGAGAGGATAAAGAGTCATTCCAATCCCGGGAGCTTTGTTTGTGTGTCTATCGACCTGCCAGTGCTTTTGTTTGGTAAGTCACATCATCTTTGTATATATATATATATATATATATATACATATAATAGAGGGAAACATTCCACGCGGGAAAAATATATCTAAAAACACAGATGATGTGACTTACCAAACGAAAGTGCTGGCAGGTCGATAGACACACAAACAAACACAAACATACACATGAAATTCAAGCTTTCGCAACAAACTGTTGCCTCATCAGGAAAGAGGGAAGGAGAGGGAAAGACGAAAGGATGTGGGTTTTAAGGGAGAGGGTAAGGAGTCATTCCAATCCCGGGAGCGGAAAGACTTACCTTAGGGGGAAAAAAGGACAGGTCTGCTTGTGTCTGTGTATGTGCGGATGGATATGTGTGTGTGTGTGCGAGTGTATACCTGTCCTTTTTTCCCCCTAAAGTAAGTCTTTCCGCTCCCGGGATTGGAATGACTCCTTACCCTCTCCCTTAAAACCCACATCCTCTCGTCTTTCCCTCTCCTTCCCTCATTCCTGATGAAGCAACCATTGGTTGCGAAAGCTAGAATTTTGTGTGTATGTATGTGTTTGTTTGTGTTTCTATCGACCTGCCAGCACTTTCGTATGGTAAGTCACATCATCTTTGTTTATGGTTTTAAGGGAGAGGGTAAGGAGTCATTCCAATCCCGGGAGCGGAAAGACTTACCTTAGGGGGAAGAAAGGACAGGTATAGACTCGCACACACACTCATATCAATCCGCACATGTGTCTGTGTATGTGCGGATGGATATGAGTGTGCGTGCGAGTGTATACCTGTCCTTTTTTCCCCCTAAGGTAAGTCTTTCCACTCCCGGGATTGGAATGACTCCTTACCCTGTCCCTTAAAACCCACATCCTTTCGTCTTTCCCTCTCCTTCCCTCTTTCCTTATGAGGCAACAGTTTGTTGCGAAAGCTTGAATTTTGTGTGTATGTTTGTGTTTGTTTGTGTGTCTATCGACGTGCCAGCGCTTTCGCTTGGTAAGTCACATCATCTTTGTTTTTAGGTAGTGCTGGCAGGTCGATAGACACACACAAACTCAACCTATTCTGCCTAACTCTCTGGGGTCATAATAAGGCAAACATGAAAACCATCTTCACCTTACAATAACGAGCTGTTAGAATAATTTCAAACAGTAAAAGGCAAACACCTTCCAAACAGTTATTTCAACTCCTAAATATTCTACCTTTACCATGCCTCTGTGTTGTTAATATAAAAATGCACATTGATAATTACAAAACCAACTCAGATCTTCATTCGCACAATACCAGAATGTGCAATAACATCCACATAAAAAGAGTAAACAAGGCTTTAACACAAAAACAAACCAACATTCAGGGCACAATTTTGTACAACAAACTTCCAACTCAGCTAAAAGAAACAAAAACATTATCTACATCAAGGAAGCAATATTTAAATTCTTAATGACCAACTGCTGTTATAGTGTAAATGAATATCTGCAGTAAGCTTGTAGCAAGTACCTACATTCATTTACTATATGTGAATAGTACCATTAATCAAATGTTTGCCACAACCTCAATTTTAATTTTTCAGAACAAAAATGTTAAATGAATTATTTACTTATAATGTATTTCATGCAAAATGCCCCAAACAAAAGTTTTAAATCAATTATTTACTTGTAATGTATTTCATGTAAAAGATCCTTCTCATACTTTTATATTATTACAGTAATCAAAGTTGTATTGCCCAAAAATATTGTGATGGGTACAATGAACCATTGTATTATGTAAGAAACTGTACACCCTTATCTTATTTTTGTTATACTATGTTCTTTGACGAAATCCAAACAATGTACATTGTCTCTGGATGAATAAATTACTACTACTACTACAACTACCACAGTGATTGATAACTAACATAACCAAGAGCATTGCGAGCCAACAGGCAGTGGACTGACCTCAGACACTATAAAGGTCTCAACAGTGCACAACAACAAGGGCAGGGCATGAGAGTGAGACATTGTTCCCACACTTGTTCCCATTTGCTACCATGGTGTACCTACTTATCTGCTTGGTATACTTCATTCTAGAAACTCGTCACCCTAATTCCGGCTAATCCAAACAAATCGGTAATCTGAACAAGGTTTGGTCCCAATTAGTTTGGATTAACAGGACTTTACTGTAGTAGATTATGATTTATACAATCAAACACTTTGGAAAAGTCCAAAAACAACCCACAGATCAGTTCCTTGTCCCCAATGGCTTTGTAAACAAGTTTAAGGAAATTGAAGAGAGCTGTTTGTGTAGATTTGCTTTTTGTGAAACAAATCTGTGCATTTACAATAATTTTATTTTTGTTTAAAAAATCTAGCACTCTGTCATATATTATTCTTTCAATTATTTTCGAAAAACCGGATAATAATGATGGTGGTCTGAAATTTTTAATGTCAACTTGCCATCACATTTATAAACTGGTATTACTGTGACTGGTGAAGTTTACTGGAAAACAAGCCAGTTTCAAAGGAGTCATTGATTATGTCCACAAGTTGAGAACAAGAACCTGTTGAATTTTATATTTGCAGAAAGAACTGTTGTTTTCCATGTCCAAGTTTACATTTTTAACATGAGATTAAAGACACTAATGCTGTCATCATTAATTAATCTTCTCTCAATATATCTCCCATTGTCACTTTTATCCTGAGATTTCCTTAAAGTCAATTTAATTGCTTGATGATCAGAGAAACCTGTATCCAATACCTCAGATTTAAAGCCACATTTTGATTTGTCACTGAATATTTGATCAATAGTGCTTTCATTTTTGCTGCCGTATCTGGTGATATCTTCTACACATATGTCCATATTGTATGCTTTTAGTAGATTAGCCAGTTTCTACCATTTTTTACAGTTGTCATTGACATTAACATTGAAATCCCCACGCACAATTATGTATTTTGACTGAGAATTTACACAGTTCAGAAGATTTTCCAAATTTTCAGATAACAATTCAAAATTGCCACATGGTAACCTATAAATACATGCAGTTATAATTTTACTTTCTGTTAGTTCACGTAAACAGTATTCAAAATCTTTTTCAATACAGCAGACATTTTTAAACCTGATTTCCTTTGTTTTAACATGATTTAACACCTGTCCTTACGTATATACATGTTCCTTCACTTTTTCTGTGAAGAGCCTCTTCATTCCTTACCTGAATATATTAAATAATTATGTTGTACACAATACAGAGTGTTCATTTAGAAAAATTTGCTAATTCATTTGATGTACATATTTTTAACTCTACAGTATACTGCTCAACATGAATACTGCAGAGCACCTGAAAACGAAACCACAGTGCCAAGAAAACTTTTAATTTCTGGGAAAATTTTGTCTATAGCACTGCGTAAACCATGGACCTTGGCAAGGTGGGGTGACTAACATGCCTCTATGATACAGAAGGTCAAACCTTAGGTGCCACTACGTAAGAGTGATATCTGTGCAGAGGCCAGACTAACCTGTGGTTCCTGAAGAAGGGCAAGCTGACTTTTCTGTAACTGCAGGGGAAAGAGTCTGGGCGACTGACCGATTGGGCCTTGTGACATCAGCCCAGAGAAGAGAAGGCAGACAGGTGAAAGCAATTCATTAAAGGGCTGTATACAAGGGAAACAAGCTTGAAGACAATATTACAGAAAGAGAAGAAGATGTAGGAGAAAATGAGATGAAAGATATGATATTGTGAGAAGAATTTGATGAGCACTGAAAGACCACAATTGAAACAAGGCCCCAGGAGTAGACGATATTCCATCAGAACTATTGATAGCCTTGGGAGAGCCTGCCATGACAAAACTAGCATACTAGATGTATAAGACAGGAAAATACCCTCAGACTTCATGGAAATTTGGCCACCGCATTCCATGTCATATTTCAGGCAATGCGACATTGGGGAACTTGCTTGTCGGTGATGAGGATGAAAGGATGAGGACAACACAACACCCAGTCCATGAGCAGAGAAAATCTGCAGCCTGGCCGTGAATCCAGTCCAGGTCCGCTGCATGATAGGCAAGCACATAACCACTCAGCTAAGCAGGAAGACTGTTAACAGGTGTGAATATTACTGAACCAACAGTATAATAAGTCACTGTTGCAAGATTTTGAGAAGAATTATTTTAGAAGGATGAAATAACTGGTAGAAGCTCACCTCACAGAAAATTTGAAGAACTGTAGGAACACGTGAGTTCATCCTGACCCTATAGTTAAAGAAAGGCAAACCTACATTTATGGAATTTGTAGACTTAGAGGAAGCTTTTGCAATGCTGACTGTAATACACTCTTTGGAATTTTGAAGGCAGTTGAGGTAAAATATGGAGAGTTAAAGTACAAATACTACTTGTACAGAAGCCAGACTGAACTTACAAGAGTCAAAGGACAAGAAAGGGCAACAGTGGTTGAGAAGGGACTGAGATATGGCTGCAGGCTATTCTTAATGTTATCCAATCTTTACATTGAGCAAGCAGTAAACGAAACCAGTGAGCAATTTAGAAAGGGAATTGAATTACAGGGAGAAGAAATAAAAACAATGAGGTTCACCAATTACATTGTAATTCTGTCAGAGATGACAATGGACTTGGAAGATCAGTTGGATGGAATAGATAATGTTTTCAAACGAGGTTACCAGTGTAAGATATGCATCAACTAACCTGAGACTAGTGCAATGGAACAGAATTGAAATGTATCACGTGATGATGAGAGGACTAGA
This sequence comes from Schistocerca serialis cubense, assembly GCF_023864345.2. Classification (NCBI taxonomy): domain Eukaryota; kingdom Metazoa; phylum Arthropoda; class Insecta; order Orthoptera; family Acrididae; genus Schistocerca; species Schistocerca serialis. The sequence goes on along the minus strand of NC_064646.1, from coordinate 464,662,514 downwards.
TTAGGAAATGAGACATTAAATGTAGAAGATGGGTTTGCTATTTGGTAGCAAAACAACTGATGGTGGCCAAAATAGAGATGATGTAATATGCAGACTGGCAATAGCAAGAAAAGCATTTTTAAAAAGAGAAATTTGTTAACATCTGGTATAAATTTACATGTTACGAATTTTTTCTGAAGGTATTTGTCTGTAGTGAAGCCTTGTACTGAAGTTAAATCTGAGTGATAAACAGTTTAGACAAGTAGTGAATAAAAGCTTTTGAAATATGATGGTAGCAAAGAATGCTGGAGACTAGATGAATAGTTCGGGTAACTTACTGTATTAAGAGGAACTGTATCAAATTTGGGGAACAAGAAATTTGGGGCACAACTTGATTGCGTTATAGATGGGAACAGCTGACAGGCAGCATCCTGGTGCATCCAGGAATCGTTGATGATGGAAGGAAGTTTTGTGTGGGAGGGGGGTGGGGCAAGGGAGGGGGGGGGGGGGTTTGTAGAGAACAACCAAGGCTTGAGTTGGTCTACAGTAAGAAAATTCAAATGGATTTAACTTGCAATACTTATGAAGAAATGAGGAGGCTTGCACAGAATTGACTAGTCAGGAGAGCTACATCAAACCAGTCTTCAGACTGAAGTCCTCAACAATAAATGTCTTAAGTTTACTTGGTTGCATTAACTGATTTCGTAAAACAGCTCCAGTTATAAGGCCTGTGGGATTCCGCTTCTTCCCATTTCCACCCAAGTAGCATCATAGTGCAATTACAATACAATTCAAATTGAAAGAAGTCATTTGTTATCACTGAACATGCACTATTATGGTTCCAATATGTTGATTAAAAGTTTAGGCCGAATAAAGGGTTTTAACCTGGATCTCCTGATTTAAGTGAGTGCATGTCTTCAGCAATTATGCTCCCTGAGCATACTGGACCTACTAAAATTATAATTTGTTAAAAAGTTTTTAATACTGTAAAGCGGGGTTATATTGAACAGCGAGGCAACTTTGAACAGCAATTTAGCATCTTTTTAAAGTAAATGCTGCCCTCTAGTGTGAAAATAAGGAACTAAGGTCAGAGTCATGAAATATCGCCAATAATCGATACTTTCAGATGATATGACAGTCAATATGAAATAACGTTGTGTACCAACGCCAGAAAATAAAATAATTTTCTGGAAATGTAAGTTCCTTCACAGCCACAAAAACATTTGCCTATTATTAGAAGCATTTTTGAGTTTAGAATTTAAAACAAGTTTTAATGGGCAAAGTTAACACTTGAATGAACATTTACAGAAAGCATAAAATGTTATATTAATTCTTTGGTGATATAAGAAAATAAAATGTGAAGGCTTATCTTTCAAGGGGTGACTTTGAACGGCAACTTCCGTATTCTTTGACACATCAGCTCCATGGAAAATATGTTTCAGTGAAGTTTCCTTCAAAGAAAACTGTAAAATATTATATTGGGCATGTTATCACTGAGATGAAATTACACTTCTGAGGAAATGGCATTCCAAGCTGGAATCAGATGAAGTTTTTGTGTGTGTGTGTGTGACCTAATGTTCCCAAAGTGTCAGGTTTTGAGAAAGATGATTTTTGTAAGATTCTACCTGATTCTAAGGTAGAAAGAAGGGGAAAGCTTCATTTGAGTTTAAATTTGATGTCTATGACATCTGTTAGAGTGGACACTCTTTCCTGCAACTTCCTTCCCTGTAGAGTGTTTACAGATGAATTTCTTTAAAATGTGATAACTTTTTTCATTACTTTTATTAAAATTACACATACTATTTGAAAAGATCTGTTTTTAAATAATTTTATTTCTTAAGTAGCTCAGCACCCATTTCCATTATTAGCAAAATTAAGCTGTAATTATACGAGCAGTTTCAGGTGATTAAAGAAAACTCATTAAAAATACTCAAATTTTTCTAAATAAGTTACTTTCAAAATTACATTTATATACAAAATACCATGCTGTTTCATATGATAGGGGTGTCATTTAACAGTAATTGACATGACTCCCACAGAATAGGCATTTGTTTCCATGCTCAAAGTGACCCCAACACATGGGGTGAAATTGAACAGCAAAAAATTTTAAAAAAATAAACTAAGCATGGGGGATAAAAATGTATAATGTGTGAATTTTAAAATTGACTGTTCAAAGAAGTTTCAGGCTTGAACGACGACCGGCTGCAAGCCCGAAATTTCTTTGAACATGTACAATGTGCTTTATCATCTTCAGCAACACCTCTTGCAACTTCCCAAAAAGTTTCATGTCAATATCTTGAGAAGTTTTAACATTTTAATGTTCGGATAACAAGTTGTCATCTCTTTAATCTAAGAATAGATGATCAATGCAGCTAGCCACTATCTCTGTGTAATGTCTTGCCTGTATAGATGTGTATCTGTTGTCTTTGAGATCCCTTTACCTTCACACATAAGTCTATACAGTAAAGTAAGGCCCTCCCAGTTCTTGGCTGATCCGTGATAAGACAGGCGAAAAATTAGACTAATGGAGGATTATTAGTATTATCTCTATTTTCATTCGCTCTCTCTCTTTCTCTCCTTTATCTATGCATAGTTTTTAATATAAGATTTCATTACGTGATATGGTGATAAAAAGAATCAGCCAAATAGAATCTTTGGTGGAGTCCTTCGTCTTGGTAATCAGCGGCTGGCTTGCTGTAAGAGATCTTTACATTTATTATTACTGTTAAACACTGCAGTCAGTCGGGAGAATCAATCGTTTGGACAATTTGTTCCTTTTACGAAAGATTGCGAATTCCAGATGTGTACGAAGCCTTTTTGGACGATTTAACACAGACTCAGTGATTGCAGGTTCTCTTCAACACAGCTGAAACTTCCCCACTAATTACAGGGCCAATGTGATCAACAAATGATTCAGAAAAAAACTCATTCGTTCATTCACTCCAGAATAAAAAAGTCACAAACCTTACTTATGAAGGAAATCGTGTATTAAATCCATCTTCATTACATGTCCAGATCTCCGGTGATTCCACACCTTAATTATTTTTCTTTTTTACAATTCTTTCTCTTCAAAACAAATCGCTAGTGGCACAAATGTTAATTGGCTTACTTTAGCAAGAAGAAAAGCAGAAAATGTATCTCTCAGAAACACGTCAATCCATCAACAGATACTCCAGAAGCTGTCCTAGTTACCACTTTAACAACCATGGAAAATGCATATATGCATCTCTGTTATTTCAAAGAATAAATGCACTAGAAAATACTTTGACCTCGATGAGCTGTCGTCGCATATATTACGAGAAAATCAGATCAGATAACTTTTCCAAAGTGAATGAATGTGGATGGTTTGATTGAAAATGATTAATTGGTGCATGGTAGAGTGTCTTTGCTGTGGGGACATTATAAAGTTTCTGTTTAATTTACAAAAATGAATTTAAAATGTTCAAAGTCACCCCACTTTATGGTAGTCTCGATCACAATAAAAAATAAAATTAGAATTTGTTGATTATTGGTTTCAGTTGATTAAAGACAATCTTCAGATCAATGAAAATAATCAGAAAATTGCCAGCACTTAATGTGAACACTTAACAACCTTTAAAAAACATGTTGTTGTGGTTGTGGTCTTCAGTCCTGATACTGGTTTGCTGCAGCTCTCCATGCTACTCTATCCTGTGCAAGCTTCTTCATCTCCCAGTACTTACTGCAACCTACATCCTTCTGAATCTGCTTAGTGTATTCATCTCTTGATCTCCCTCTACTATTTTTACCCTCCACGCTGCCCTCCAATGCTAAATTTGTGATCCCCTGATGCCTCAGAACATGTCCTACCAACCAGTCCCTTCTTCTTGTCAAGTTGTGCCACAAACTCCTCTTCTCCCAAATTCTATTATGTGATTTTCCAATATAATCTTGAGCATTATTCTGTAGCACCACATTTCGAAAGCTTCTATTCTCTTCTTGTCCAAACTATTTATCGTCCATGTTTCACTTCCATACATGGCTACACTCCATACAAATACTTTCAGAAGCGACTTCCTGACACTTGAATCTATAATCGATGTTAACAAATTTCTCTTCTTCAGAAACACTTTACTTGTCATTGCCAGTCTACATTTTACATCCTCTCTACTTCGAACATCATCAGTTATTTTGCTCCCCAAATAGCAAAACTCCTTTACTACTTTAAGTGTCTCATTTCCTAATCTAATTCCCTCAGCATCACCTGACTTAATTCGACTACATTCCACTATCCTCGTTTTGCTTTTGTTGATGTTCATCTTGTATCCTCTTTTCAAGACACTGTCCATTCCGTTCCACTGCTCTTCCAAGGCCTTTGCTGTCTCTGACAGAATTATAATGTCATCGGCAAACCTCAAATTTTTTATTTCTTCTCCATGGATTTGCTCAATATTCAGATTGAATAACATCGGGGTGAGGCTACAACCCTGTCCCACTCCCTTCCCAACCACTGCTTCCCTTTCGTTCCCCTCAACTCTTATAACTGCAATCTGGTTTCTGTACAAATTGTAAATAGCCTTTCGCTCCCTGTATTTTACCCCTGCCACCTTTAGAATTTGAAAGAGAGTATTCTAGTCAACATTGTCAAAAGCTTTCTCTAAGTCTACAAATGCTAGAAACGTAGATTTGCCATTCCATACTCTTTCTTCTAAGATAAGTCATAAGGTCAGTATTGCCTCATGTGTTCCAACATTTTTATGGAATCCAAACTGATCTTCCCCGAGGTTGGCTTCTACCAGTTTTTCCATTCGTCTGTAAAGAATTCGCGTTTGTATTTTGCAGCTGTGACTTATTAAACGGATAGTTCGGTAATTTTCACATCTGTCAACACCTGCTTTTTTGGGATTGGAATCATTATATTCTTCTTGAAGTCTGAGGGTATTTCACCTGTCTCATACATCTTGCTCACCAGATGGTAGAGTTTTGTCAGGAATGGCTCTCCCAAGGCCGTCAGTAGTTCCAATGGAATGTTGTCTACTCCCGGGGCCTTGTTTCGATTCAGGTCTTTCAGTGCTCTGTCAAACTCTTCATGCAGTATCGTATCTCCCATTTCATCTACATCCTCTTCCATTTCCATAATATTGTCCTCAAGTACATTGCCCTTGTATAGGCCCTCTATATACTCCTTCCACCTTTCTGCTTTCCCTTCTTTGCTTAGAACTGGGTTTCCATCTGAGCTCTTGTTATTCATGCAAGTGGCTCTCTTTTCTCCAAAGGTCTCTTTAATTTCCCTGTAGGCACTATCTATCATGCCCCTAGTGAGATAAGCCTCTGCATCTTTGCATTTGTCCTCTAGCCACCCCTGCTTAGCCATTTTGCACTTCCTGTCAATCTCATTTTTGAGACGTTTGTATCCCTTTTTGCCTGCCTCATTTACTGCATTTATATATTTTCTCCTTTCATCAGTTACATTCAATATTTCTTCTGTTACCCAAGGATTTCTAGTAGCCCTCGTCTTTTTACCTACTTTAACCTCTGCTGCCTTCACTACTTCATCCCTTGGAGCTACCCATTCTTCTTCTACTATATTTATTTCCCCCATTCGTGACAATTGTTCCCTAATGCTCTCCCTGAAACTCTCTACAACCTCTGGTTCTGTCAGTTTATCCAGGTCCCATCTCCTTAAATTCCCACCTTTTTGCAGTTTCTTCAGTTTTAATCTACAGTTCATAACCAATAGACTGTGGTCAGAGTCCACATCTGCACCTGGAAATGTCTTACAATTTAAAACCTGGTTCCTAAATTTCTGTCTTACCATTGTATGATCTATCTGATACCTTCTAGTATCTCCAGGATTCTTCCATGTATACAACCTTCTTTTATGATTCTTGAACCAAGTGTTAGCTATGATTAAGTTATGCTCTGTGCAAATTTCTACCAGATGGCTTCCTCTTTCATTTCTTACCCACAGTCCATATTCACCTACTATGTTTCCTTCTCTCCCTTTTCCTACTCGTGAATTCTAGTCACCCATGACTATATTAATTTTCGTCTCCCTTCATTTCCTGAATAATTTCTTTTATTTCATCATACATTTCATCAATTTCTTCATCATCTGCAGAGCTAGTTGCCATATAAACTTGTACTACTGTAGTAGACATGGGCTTCGTATCTGTCTTGGCCACAATAATGCATTCACTATGCTGTTTGTAGTAGCTTACCTGCACGCCTATTTTTTTATTCATTATTAAACCTACTCCTGCATTACCCCTATTTGATTTTGTATTTATAACCCTGTGTTCACCTGACCAAAAGTCTTGTTCCTCCTGCCACGAACTTCACTAATTCCCACTATATCTAACTTTAACCTATCCATTTCCCTTTTCAAATTTTCTAACCTACCTGGCCGATTAAGGGATCTGACAATCCATGCTCTGATCTGTAGAACGTCAGTTTTCTTTCTCCTGATAACGATGTCCTCTTGAGTAGTCCCTGCCCGGATATCTGAATGGGGGACTATTTTACCTCCGGAATATTTTACCCAAGAGGACGTCATCATCATTTAATCATTCAGTAAAGATGCATGCCCTCGGGAAAAATTACGGCTGTAGTTTCCCCTTGCTTTCAGCCGTTTGCAGTACCAGCACAGCAAGGCCATTTTGGTTAGTGTTACAAGGCCAGATCAGTCAATCACCCAAACTGTTGCCCCTGCAACTACTGAAATGGTTCCTGCCCCTCTTCAGGAACCACTTGTTTGTCTGGCCTGTCAACAGATACCCCTTCGTTGTGGTTGCACCTACGGTACGGCCATCTGTATCACTGGGGCACGCAAGCCTCCCCACCAATGACAAGGTCCATGGTTCAGGGGGTGTTAAAAATCATAAATTATTTAAAAATCTATTAATAAACAGCTTCAGATCTCTGAAAATAAACAGAATATTGTCTTTCAGTTAATGTGAACACTTAACAACCTTTAAAAAATATACATTGTTTAAAAATTATTAATTCTTTTGTAAATCGTGGGGACATCGACACAAAGAGAATCAGTGATCAGTGCTGTGGAGTGGGGGGTACGGAGCCTCTGCACCCTGGGCACTAATTTGCACTGAGTGATGTTAGATGGTGGATACCTCCTGTATTGCCTTTGAAGTTTAATAAATGTTTATTTAGACTTATTGCTTACTCACATGTTATTTACTTGTCACCTACTACCATGGGGACACACCTCTACATTGGTGACCCCGACGTGTGTGGACACTGCTTTATTTGTGAAATACTGTCGTGTGCCGTGCAACTGGGCATTAACAATGGATGTGAAGTTTACTGTGTAGCTCTATGGCTAATAATTCACTGACACTGACCATTGTGCGTTGCACCCAATGCCTTTGTCAGCAACCAGTGTGGGATGTGTTGCAACAAGTGAGCACAAATGTTGTCTCACTAAATACAGTGACTGTGACTCAACAATGGCCACTACTGGAGTCTTTATTAGTAAACTACATGCTAACCTGCTTTGGGGACAGTTCCCGTTCACTTTTCACGTGATCAGTCATGGTGCCAATAATGTCTTTGGCACCCGCTGTGCCACGATCACCAACACTCAGCACAATTGCCTCCTACACGCAACCTTTGTGCAACATCGACACCATGTTCCTACCTCCAACCAAACAGTGATCGACAGATCCAGCACCAGTAATGCGTTTCCATTCAGCCCAGTACAACTATTTTCAGGATTCACAGGACAGTGCAGAGCTGCACCACAACTGAAGTTCCCAACATTACTACCAGCTCAACTGTCATTGTGGTTCTCAGAGGCTGTGTAGGTATTTGCTTCACTAGCCATTGTCAATAACTGAAAATTTGTGATGTTAATCTGCCTTCTCACAGAACATGCAGAACTAATAAGCGACATTATCCTTTCCTCTCTACCACTCAGTATGTACAATACAGCATAAAGTGTTCCTGAACAACAGGTGTGGCAAATCATTTATAATGAGTAGCTTACTAAGTGAACCCTTTCACAAATATGGTGACACCTACATCTGCTAGTGAACCCCGTGCTAGTGTTGAGACCAACCATTTGCACATAACTCCAGTAATAACGCCAAATCCAACCCTTTGGACATAACTGATTGTTAGACTTCCATTTCATTCATAGCTTGCAATGACTGCTCATGAGGCAGAACTGCTAGATAGTATGTTGGCCATACCAGAGAGATTATATTGAGTGATTCAGTACAGGCAGAATGTCAATTTGGCCTCCCTTGCCTCCTCTACTTGGCCATCTGGCACACACTCTGAACAACGGCAATGCTGCATGACCTCATGAAGCTGACATCATGAACTCCTGGCCAAACACCCCAACTGTTGACTGCAAACGGCACCAATATTGCCACGAATGCTGTGCTGGCTCACTGTGCCCCCTCTTGCCTACTGCCATGAATGCTATGTCAGCTTACTGTGTCCCCTCTTGCCTGCTACACTGCTGGTGACATGTACAGGATGGCGCATCTGCACGCCATTGTCACTAGCCAAAATGAAAACTGTGTGCCACAATTGGCCTGCTCCAAAATACCAAGCTGTCCCTCTTCTACCACTGTGACTTTGCACAAGGGACACCTATACATTTGAGACCACCCCACAAATCTCAGCTTCCTTGTAAACACAGGGTCAGATGCTTGCACAATGCTCTGCCTACTATGTGAACCACAGACTCAAAACCTAGGACTGCAACTACATCTGCATACACAGCAATTGAGATCTAGTGGTGCCTCTTTTCCACGAGTTACATGTCATTTGGACCTTCTACATTGCTAATGTCGCCAAACTGGTGATAAGAGTAGATTTCTACTACAAGTTCAATCTCTCACCTAATCTTTATCACGATGTCTTATATGACTTACCTCACAGCAACTCATTCCCGGACTCTTCGCCCCGACTTCATCACTGGTCACGAATCACTGTTGACCCACATCGTAGTCTTTGCTGACTGCGGTCCACTATTAGATAAGTACATTACCAGAATACAAGCAATGTACACAGTTCAAGCCCAACTGCAAAAGACTTATGTTGACTCTGAATGATTACACTGTGCTCTGCCAACAATGAGCCACACCGACACATGCATGAAACACCCTTCACACTCGCACATGCGTGTGACCAAATGCAATGTCTGTCACATGACAATGTGGCAGCGGTGCACGTGATCACACCCTCACCTGATGGCCATGCCTCACTGCCACAGCTGACAGACATCACAACACACATGGCTCACTGCCAAACAACATGGGTATGTACAGTGCTATCTGCATTGCTTACCCCTTTGGAATGAGCCCATTCCAATCACTTGTGTGACATGCCAAGGGTTAGACTCTATCAGTGTGCATTTAGAAATGGTACTACGCTTCACATCAACACAGCCCCTGATCTGACCATGTCATGGTGTCTCACGCCAACTCTCGCTCAGGCAGCCAAGATACTGATTGATGATATGGTGCAAGCAGACAGTGTCCATCTTCCAAACACTACCTGAGCATCGCCCATCAAACTGATATTTAAAAAAGATGGTTCTGTGAGACACTATGGGGACAACAGGTCATTTAATTCTCACATGATTCGCAACAGCTACCCTGTGCCAAAGATTCAAGGTTTCACACATTCATTCGTGTGAGCTACAATCTTCAGTCTAATAGACTGTCGAAAAGCCTATTATCAGATTTCTGTGCACCCAGACAATCATAACATTTGGATTATCTGAGTTTTTGGTAATGCCATAAGGATTAACAAATGTGGTAGAGATGTGGTGACATTTCATTGACAGAGTATTATTCAAGATTGATTCCTGCTATAACTATCTGTATGATATTTTAATTCTTTCTGCCGACATTTGTAGCCACGAATGGCATCTCGGACTCATTCTCATGGCCCTCTGTGATGCACATGTCATCATCAGTGACAATATGAAGTTAATTTCTTGGCCGCACCCTCAGTGCTGACAGAATCACTGCCCCTCCCATAAACGTACCACGACCTTCACCAACTTCTTCTTATTCTAAACCTTTATCAGTGTCATTTGCCTTATGCTGTGGTAGTACAGGCACCTCTGACCAATGCCTTGGCAGGCCCTCACACATAGGAGAAATGAAAAACTGTGTGGACTGCAGAAGTGCAAAAGTTGTTTGACCACTTGAAGGAATCTCTGGTGGTGGAACTGTCCTTGGCACACCCGATACTGGATGCTCAGATTACACCCACAACTGATGCCAGTGACTCAGCTGATGGTGTTGTACTCCAGCAACAAGTGATGATTACTACATGGCCTCTCAGGTTCTTCTCTAAGAAATTAACATCTCAAACAAAAATGGTCAGCATTTGACAGTGAGTTACTGGCAGAGCATTAAGCTGTACACCAGACATCATTTACGCTGACCATAAGCTGTTAGCAGAAGCCATATGACACCCATCAGAGTTAGTCAACCACAGGAAATACTGTCATCTGGATTTAATTACTCAATAGTCAACCGACGTCTGGCACTTGCATGAGGCAGACTGTGTATGCCTGCCTATCTTCCTTGAGTAAACACATTCTCCCTCAACTAGACCTTACGCAATCTCTAACAGAATCAGAAGGCTACAATATCACCGATCCAAAGCTGACAGAGTTCTATACTGGGTAGAAGCTGCTCCTCTAACATGTTAAAATAGACTCTATGGCTAAGGCTTTTATCACAGCTTGGCTATTGCATTTTGGTTGTCCGTTTCCTATCACCATGAACCAGGGATGCCAACTCAATTTGGCACTTTTCACAGTGCTTTGCAACTTACAGCATGGTAAGCCCAAAGTAATGGCCTACAAGAGAGATGGCACTGCAAAATGAAGACAGCTCTTTGTGTCATTGAGGCACACGGACCGAAGCTCTTCCATGGGTACTCATCAGTATCTGCACAGCGTGTAAAGATGATCTACAAGCCTTGGTTGCAGAGATACTCTATGATGAGATGTTAATGCTCGAAGCTGAATTTGCATTACTGACACCCACTCCTTCCCTTAATGTGCAACATGTTAGGAACCATATTAGCAATTCTCTTGTGCCTCCTCTATCCTCACACATGGCCCCCAAACTGTACATACACAAGAGACTCATGAATATTGCAAACACCAAAGCTCCATGATGATACGATACTGACAGCATTACAATCACCCTACAATGGCCCATCCTGAGAGGTCAAATGAGGAACTCAGGCATTTGACATTGCTATTAACAGAAACACCACAACAATCTCAATCAACAGTGGGGACACTTATCACCAAAGATGACAGGATCAGCCTGTGGAACTACATTAACTCAGACATATCTTATCTGAGTGAATCACATCCTCCATAACCAATGACAATCGATGTATGAGACTTTCATCCAGATGAAATTACAGTCAAGCTAGTCCACAATGACCTATGCATAGAAGAAAAATGCACAGCTCTGCAAATTATGACCAAGGCAATCACCCAATCTCCTTCAGACTTCTCACCTGCTGAAGACAGTAGATTTCATAGTGATGTTTTCACAACTAACTGATCACTTGTTAACACCATGACCAGTTTGTCTACCCAAATATGCATTCCAATCACACGATGATGACCAACAGTTCAATACAGCTGTCAACGGTGGAAGAGCCAATGCTAACCACTCCCACCTCTCACTACTGTTGGTCACATTGTCTTCCTCCTCAGTTTGTGCCTTATTAAATGTACACCATCTCTTCTCTACAAGAAGGAGTGCTGATCAACACCTCCACGCCTCACAGACAATGGTTTTCCACCACACTCTCCAGTGCCCTACATTCAAGTAGGTGGGGTTGAGGGGCTCTGTGTTGACACTGAGACAAAGAGAATCACTGACCAGCACTGTGGAGTGGGGTGTGGAGCCTCTGCACCCCAGATGCTAGTTCGCACCAAGTGATAGATGGTGGATGCCTCCGGTACTGTGTGAAACTTAATAAATGTTTAGTTAGACCTATTGGTGGTTGCATGTTATTTACATGTCACGTACTACTGTACCTGTATCTTGAAAGATTTCAACATGGCACAGAGACTGGCAACTTTCTCTAATGGTTCAGAAATGTAAAACTGTGCACTTCACAAAAAAAAAAAAAAGTAGTATCCTGACTATAATATCAATGAGTAACTATTGGAACTGGCCAATTCATACAAATACCTGGGTGTAACCCTTCCATTTCATATAATGGAATGATCACAGAGGTTCAGTCATGGGTAAAGCAGGTGGTAGACTTCAGTTTATTGGTAGAATACTGGGGAAGTGCAATCGGTCTACAAAAGAGATTGCTTACAAAACACTCGTGTGACCCATCCGAGAATATTGCCCAATTGTGTGGGACGCAAACCAATAGAACTTACATGGCATATTGAACGTATACAGAGAACAGCAGTATGAATGGTCACAGGTTTGTTTAATCCATGGGAGAGTGTCACAGAGATACTGAAGGATCTGAAATGGCAGACTCTTGAAGACAGATGTAAACTATCCTGAGAAAGTCTATTAACAAAGTTTCAAGAACTGGTTTTAAATGATTACTCTAGGGATATACAACAACCAGCTATGTATCCCTCACACAAGGGTCACGAGGATAAGATTAGAATAATTACAGCATGCACAGGGGTGCTCAAACAATCATTCTTCCCACACTACATATGTGAATGGAACAGGAAGAAACAATAATAACTGGTACAATGGGATGTACCCCGCCATATGCTTCACATGGTCTGCAGAGTATAGATATAGATAGTAGATGTAGAAATTGAGGTATACACTATATGACAAAAAGAATCTGGACACCTGGCTGAAAATGACTTACAAGTTCGTGGCACCCTTAATTGGTAATACTGGAATTCAATATGCTGTTGGTCCACCCTTAGTCTTGATAATAACTTCCATTCTCACAGGTATATGTTCAATCAGGTGCTGGAAGGTTTCTTGTGGAATGGCAGACCATTCTTCATGGAGTTTTGCACTGAGGAGAGGTATTGATGTCAGTCAGTGAAGGGTGACACAAAGTTGGAGTTCCAAAACATGCCAAAGGTGTTCTATAGAATTCAGGTCAGGACTCTGTGCAGATCAGTCCATTACAGGGCTGTTATTGTCTTGTAACCACTCTGCCACAGGCCATGCATTACAAACAGGTACTTGATCATGTTGAAAGATGCAACCCGCCACACCAAATTGCTCTTCAACAGTGGGAAGCAAGAAGGTGCTTAAAACATCAATGTAGACCTGTGCTGTGATACTGCCATGCAAAACAAGGGGTGAAAACCCTCTCCATGGAAAAAACGACCACACCATAACAGCACCACCTCTGAATTTTACTGTTGTCACAATACATGCTGGCAGATGACATTCACCGGACATTCGCCATACCCACACCCTGCCATCGGATCACCACATTGTGTACCAGCGTTTTGCTACTGTTCAATTGTCCAATGTTTATGCTCCTTACACCAAGCAAGGTGTCGTTTGGCATTTACTGGTGAGATGTGTGGCTTATTAGCAGCCGCTCAACCATGAAATCCAAGTTTTCTCACCTCCCACCTAACTGTCACAGCACTTGCTGTGGATCCTCATGCAGTTTAGAATTCCTGTGTGATGGTCTGGATAGATGTCTGCCTATTACACATTACGACCCTCTTCAACTGTCGGCGGTCTCTGTCAGTCAACAGATGAGGTTAGCCTGTATGCTTTTGCACTGTACGTGTTCCTTCATGTTTCCACTTCACTATCACACTGGAAACAGTGGACCTAGGGATGTTTAGGAGTGTCGAAATGTCGATACAGACATATGACAGAAATGACTCCCAATCAGCTGAACACGTGCATGAGTTTTGTGGGGCGCCCCATTCTGCTCTCTCACGATGTATAATGACTACTGAGGTCGCTGATATGGAGTACCTGGCAGTACTTTGCATCACAATGCACCTAATATGAAAAACGTATCTTTTTGGGGGTGTCCAGATACTTTTGGTCACATAATGTACCTCTAGTAAATAATGTATGTGTTTTAAGTATTGTTACATTTTCACATTAGCTGAAAGGTAATTTTCTGTTTATTTTCATAGGTCCATGGCTGGTTGTTAGTCAACTGAAACCAGTAATCAGCAAGTTATAATTTTATTTCTTATTGTGATCAAAACTATTGACAATAATTTTTAACAACTAATAATACAGACTGATGAATCTCCTTCATCCAAGAATGTCAGGTCTTACTAAGTATTATAATTGTTAGTTTTGTTTACACTCAGTTTCTATAACTGATCTCTTTGAACTTCTTCAGTTACTTAGAATACCAGAAGGAACAGTCAATAGCCACCACAGTGAACTGCATTATTCCTACTGTACTAAGTGAAGAAGGAAGCACAGAGATTCAGTCAAACATGATGAGGCTTCAAAGGGAGAGAGATATTGTCATCATGTTTTACGTCCTTAAGAAATACACTCCTGGAAATGGAAAAAAGAACACATTGACACCGGTGTGTCAGACCCACCATACTTGCTCCGGACACTGCGAGAGGGCTGTACAAGCAATGATCACATGCACGGCACAGCGGACACACCAGGAACCGCGGTGTTGGCCGTCGAATGGCGCTAGCTGCGCAGCATTTGTGCACCGCCGCCGTCAGTGTCAGCCAGTTTGCCGTGGCATACGAAGCTCCATCGCAGTCTTTAACACTGGTAGCATGCCGCAACAGCGTGGACGTGAACCGTATGTGCAGTTGACGGACTTTGAGTGAGGGCATATAGTGGGCATGCGGGAGGCCGGGTGGACGTACCGCCGAATTGCTCAACACGTGGGGCGTGAGGTCTCCACAGTACATCGATGTTGTCGCCAGTGGTCGGCGGAAGGTGCACGTGCCCGTCGACCTGGGACCGGACCGCAGCGACGCACGGATGCACGCCAAGACCGTAGGATCCTACGCAGTGCCGTAGGGGACCGCACCGCCACTTCCCAGCAAATTAGGGACACTGTTGCTCCTGGGGTATCGGCGAGGACCATTCGCAACCGTCTCCATGAAGCTGGGCTACGGTCCCGCACACCGTTAGGCCGTCTTCCGCTCACGCCCCAATATCGTGCAGCCCGCCTCCAGTGGTGTCGGGACAGGCGTGAATGGAGGGACGAATGGAGATGTGTCGTCTTCAGCGATGAGAGTCGCTTCTGCCTTGGTGCCAATGATGGTCGTATGCGTGTTTGGCGCCATGCAGGTGAGCGCCACAATCAGGACTGCATACGACCGAGGCACACAGGGCCAACACCCGGCATCATGGTGTGGGGAGCGATCTCCTACACTGGCCGTACACCACTGGTGATCGTCGAGGGGACACTGAATAGTGCACGGTACATCCAAACCGTCATCGAACCCATCGTTCTACCATTCCTAGACCGGCAAGGGAACTTGCTGTTCCAACAGGACAATGCACGTCCGCATGTATCCCGTGCCACCCAACGTGCTCTAGAAGGTGTAAGTCAACTACCCTGGCCAGCAAGATCTCCGGATCTGTCCCCCATTGAGCATGTTTGGGACTGGATGAAGCGTCGTCTCACGTGGTCTGCACGTCCAGCACGAACGCTGGTCCAACTGAGGCGCCAGGTGGAAATGGCATGGCAAGCCGTTCCACAGGACTACATCCAGCATCTCTACGATCGTCTCCATGGGAGAATAGCAGCCTGCATTGCTGCAAAAGGTGGATATACACTGTACTAGTGCCGACATTGTGCATGCTCTGTTGCCTGTGTCTATGTGCCTGTGGTTCTGTCAGTGTGATCATGTGATGTATCTGACCCCAGGAATGTGTCAATAAAGTTTCCCCTTCCTGGGACAATGAATTCACGGTGTTCTTATTTCAATTTCCAGGAGTGTACAAAATTGTTCATTTCATACAACAAAACAATATGCAATGAGTCACAGTAGGAATCACTCAACTCATACAAATGTTTGGGTTTACAGGGATTTGTAAGGATACGGAATGGGATGATCATATAAACTCAGTTGTAGGTAAAGTGGGAGGCAGACTCACACTCACTGGTAAGATACAGTCAGCTTACAAAACATGTGAGCAACTCATCTTAGAATACTGGTCAAGTGTGTGGGACCCATACCTAAGAGGATTAACAGGATATATTGAATGAATATAGAAAAAGTCATAGCTGACTCACAGAAGAGTGTCACAGAAGTGCTGAATGAAGAGAAGTGGCAGATGCTGTAAGACAGGTGACACAAACTTTCCATGCAAAAACTACTTACAAAGTTTTGTGAACCAGTGTGGAGTGAAGAATCTCCAGTGCAGAGTTTTTATTCATTACAGAATCCTCATATACTACCTCCAGAAGTGTGTTGATAACAACTAGTTCTCTGTGATACAGCGAGTTTTTTGTATTACCTATGATGCTGAGTTATTGTGCATGATCCACATTGAAACTGACCAAACCCTTTATACAAAAAATTGGCATTTTAGAGTATTCCTTTCCACTCCCCTTCCCTTCACCTCACCCCACCAGATAAATTTTGGCAGATGACTACAGTCATGCGCCAAGATATTAAGCAATTCTTACACACGTGAAGGGAATGGGAGAAACAGTAAAATGTGGTACAGTGTGGAAGAACCCTCTGCCATGCGCTTCACAGTGATCTGACGGGTATGGTTGTAGATGAAAGCATGCTATTCAAATTGAAAAAAGTGGTTCTTTAATGCTGAAGAAATCGTAGAGAATGTTTGGTGCAAACCTATGTGACATTACAATCTCAGTGGGTCTGATGCACTGATGCAAAATATCACTAGGCACCACAACTGACACAGTCGTAATATATGTACAACAATGGTTTAATGCTAATGAGTTAACACTTAATCTATTATATACAATATGGCAAATCTACCCAAGATATCGACCTCCCGTTAAACTAATTGATAAGGAGATATAAATTGTGCAATCCAAAAAGACTTTTGGGCATGCACGTTGATCAAAACTTAAACTGGAAAGACCATCTCAAGTATTTATCCCACACGCTAAATTCGGCATGTTTTGCATTGAGGATATTATCTAGAGTATGCAGCACAGACTGTACTAAACTAGTGTATTTTGCTTACCTTCAGTCCATCATGTCTTACGGCATTAGTGTTCTGGGGTAAAACTAAATCAAGCTTAATAGATGTTTTCAAATTTCAGAAAAGCACTATATGAATCACAACACATAATTCTCCAAGAACTCATTGTAGGCCCCTTTTCAAACAACTACAAATACAATACCATCACTGTATATATTTATAAAAGCACTCTGTGTAGAAGAGCACATATGAAAAATCTACGTACAAATGAGGACTGCCACAATTATAATACAAGAAGTCATGTAGAAAGGGCAAGGACAACACAAACCAAAAAGCATGTAAGTTATTTTGGAATAAAACTTTACAATGCTCTGCCAGTGTACATGAAGGAAATAATAGATGAAGTAAAATTTAAGACTGAGCTTAAAAATTACTTTTTAAGCAAAACTTTCTATAACATAGATAAGTACTTAGATTGTGTGTAAATTTATTGCAAAAAATTTTAATTTATATGCCCAAATTTGTACTTATAAAAATGCCTTGAAAGTGATATTCCATTATTATGTTGGAGTACTTGTACTTGCATCATAACTTTGTTGTAACAATTCTTACATCATGTAAATGATTTACAAGAAGATAATAAAACGAAATGAAATGAAGCTGTCCATGGCTTGTGTTGTGGGGTCAAGTAGTGTGGCGGATTGAGAGTGTATCAGAGGGATGCATTGGTTAGCTGTGTTTATACACAAGGTGGCTAAAATGCCACACATCTGCACTGCCGTAGAATCTGGATATATGAAGTATGCTTATAGCTTCGGCAATGGTAGAGCTCTTCCCGCTGTCAGATTATACCATCTGAGCTTCCCAACACATTGAATTTCTTATCATAGAGTGTTTGCAGTACAATGCGTGAAACAGGTATTCTTCCAAGATCCCATTTTTTTTAACATGTAGTTCAACAGTCTGTGCATGAACAACACATTGTTGAAATGATGCAGTGCTGTTCTACCAACCAGCGCAGAGCAACTTTTTGCACATTTTAATGCTTCATGAATATTTGTATAGTGAATATTACATGCAGAAAACTTGTACCCACTTCATATATAGTGGACAAAAAAAAAAAAAAGAAAAGGTTCAAATGGCTCTGAGCACTATGGGACTTAACATCTGACGTCATCAGTCCCCTAGAACTTCGAACTACTTAAACCTAACTAACCTAATGACATCACACACATCCATGAACGAGGCAGGATTCGAGCCTGCGACTGTAGCGGTCGCGTGGTTCCAGATTGAAGGGCCTAGAACCGTTCGGCCACTGTGGCCAGCCGCATCCACAATCTTTATATTAGTGAGAATGCCACACAAATTGAAATTTGGCAATGGTTAAATGACAACAGTCATTTGTTTCTGTCAATACTATTAACTGATGAAGCCACTTTTACACGGAATGGAATCAACAACACAAGTGATAATCACAGATGGTCGTAGGAAAATTCACATGCTACAGTGGAAACCAATCTCCAAGCTCGTTTTTCAATCAGTGTTTGGTGCGGCACAATCGGTAATGTGTTGCCAGGTCCAGCCATTTCAGAAGAGGGAATGACGGAACAGAATTACTTGCGTTTTTTTGGAAAATTCAGGCGCTGAACACCTTGCAGATGTTCTTTTGGGCACACAGATTGCAATGTGACGGAGCTCCTCCGTATTTTACCACGCGTGGGAGGTAACATCTTAACTGCAGTTACCCAATCGCTGGATTGGTCATGGTAATGCAATGAACTGGCCACCAATATCGCCAGATCTTACGCTGTTAGATTTTTGTTTATGGGGATGGACGGAGTCTGAGGTGTATAAACAAATGATGAATATACGAGATGAATTGCTTGGTCGCATCATGGACGCAGCTGCCCTCATTAAGGGTCGTGCAGAGGCATTTATACAACCAACAGGTGTTATCCGAAAAATGCACAAATCATTGAAGTTGACAGTGGGGTATTTGAACAATTATTGTGAACTGTACAATAGCTGTAATGTGACATAGACGATAATGCTTAGAGGTTAGTGTGTTAAAAATACTGGTACATATTTATCAACTGATACTCTGTAAAATGCTTGTTGATATACAAGTGTACACCTAACAAGGAATGAATACTGATAATAAAATAAATTAAATGCGTTCTAGCTTGTAAACCATTTGGAATACGGCATTTGTCCATATGAAGTTTTCTCCTTCAGATCATCGTTCCTGTCATATACCTCAATACTGACCATTCCTCCTGAGACACACTGTACAAAAACTGAAAGTAAAATAAAATCTATCTTATTGATCATGACAGCCACTGTACATTGCTTGAAAGAAAACATTGACCGTTGTTGTAGGCTGCAAAATTTTCATTTATTCGCTATGGGCCAGTTACCGTACGACTGTGAAGTCATTATCAAACGCATAATGTCTCTACGCAACAAGCCATAGGGTACGTGGTACATAAATTAATGTCAATCTACACGTCGAACAACATATCACCTTTGACATGATCTGTATCATAAACGAACAGAAAGATTGTAAGATACGTGGAAGAACTAAGTACAGTACAGTCTGTGGGTGAATTTGACATCCATTCACTGATGAACCATATTTTATCATATACGTACATCAACTTATACGCTCGTTACACCCATAACTTTATCCATAACGTACAACACAGCTTGGGAATGGACGTGACTCCCACACACTGAAGAACCACATTTTATCAAATGCGAACCTCAACTTACACACGCGTAACATCCATAGCTTATGTTCCCCATATCTCTCTGCAAATATTTTCCCCGCCTGCTCTTCGTTCCAGCAGAATTTATCTTTTTAGTAACGGCATGCATGTCTGCAACAGTCAATTGTTTCGTATTTCGTTATCAGAATATTGTACAAAAAATGTCTCTTTGCCTTACCTTCTGCGACCTTTCGATTGAATACTTTTGAACGAAAATGGCTTTGACACACTCAATTAAACTTCACCAGGAATCTGCGACTGACTTGATTACGTCGCTCCAGATAATGCTGCTCAAAATGTTGCCTCGCAACAGGCGTCCTTTTGTACAAGCCTGCACATTGTCGGTAGACACGCTCAAACAAATGGACGTGTACTATGCTCGCACAAGCTTGCGTTATCGATCACGCCACAAGTAGCTGCAGCCCTACAGAAAAGCAAAACACTGTACATGAATCTGGTGTTGTGACATGCGCAGTTATCCTGCTGGAAGGTGCCATCGATGTCAGGGAAGATATCAAGCATGAAGGGATGCAAGTGGTCTGCAATAATGTTCACGTAATACACAACTGCCATGGTACATCCGATTACTACCACATGTCCCCTAGGAGCCCAGATGAACGTCCTTTCAAAAATATGAGTTCTCAGGTCCTAGAAAGACGTAGCTATTGACACACTATCAAGATATTGTCCCTCTCACTTGGGAAGCACAGTTAACACTGCGTATTGCATATCACGATTTCCAAAAAGCATATGATAGAATAGAATTTAACTACCTTGAAAGAGTCATTGCTAAAGTGGGATTTGATAAAGAGTTAATCGAAATTGTCGATGTATTTGTACGAAACGTGTGCATCAGTATCAAGATTGATGATAATCTTTTGAAACACACACTGTTGCAGCCTAGGGCCCTCCACCAGGGTTGTTCTTAGTCTGCTTCTCTCTACGCAGTAGTGTCGTGTCTTAGGCTAGAGGGAAGATAGGGGTTATAAGTCAGTCCACAATTACCGAGTGATTAGGAGCAATTACAGAAAGACAAAGTGCCAGTAATGGCTGGCTGATTGCTTGGATCAGCGCCAAACACCGTCACAGGGAACTTATGAGAGGCGCAGATTTTGGGACTCGACAGGATGATTGCAGCAGGAGATTGAAGGAATTCAGGGATCCGAAAGAGTCTCCACGTGGGGAAGTTCGACCGCTGAATTGCAAGTCTTTTCTGTTGACACCACAGTGGCAGACTTCCATGTCGATGATAATGAAATGATGATGAGAACAACACAAAACACAGTAGCTGCGTGGAGAAAATCTCCGACCCAGCCGGGAATCGAACCTGGGCAGCAGTCAGAGGCACTGACCGCTCAGCTAAGGGGGCAGACAGGAATCCGGGCAACATCATTTATTTGCACTCAGACTAGCTTTTACACTGAAAGGCTATTATAAACATTAGAAAAAGCAAAAGATCCAACTGGTGGCACGACAGAGTTCTATGATAGACTCTGTGGGATGAGAACTGACAGAAGTTCAAAATGGTTCAAATGGCTGTGAGCACTATGGGACTTAACAACTAGGTCATCAGTCCCCTAGAACTTAGAACTACTTAAACTTAACTAACTGTAGGACATCACACAACACCCAGTCATCACGAGGCAGAGAAAATCCCTGACCCCGCCGGGAATCGAACCCGGGCGCGGGATGACAGAAGTAGCAGCATTGTTAAGTACTAACTTTCAGAGCAGCACTCCAAGTGAGAGGCACGGACTTGACAGAGCTCACCCAAGGTTGGCAACGAGCGACAGGAATTTGGCGCCCCAGCGCTCTGACTGAGAACTCTTGTCTGTACACAAAAATTTGGGTTTGTAAAGGGTTGTGGCGGCGCACTATTTCTCCCTTCTTATAGTTGGCTCAGTAATCCACTGGTAGTTTACAGATTTCGGTCAATCTGATGCGGGACTCTGCACCCCCTTGATGTCCCTGACCAACTGCAGTCAGATTCTTTCCCTTCTCCTACTCTGTAGGCAGGTTCTTACATTAACGAATTCCAAATTTGGTAGCAACAGCGTTCTGCTAAACTCTAATCGACACTGCCTTTACTATTATGGCTAGCAACAACAATGTTCTACTTCGCTTGGCCCCACCCTGAGACCTCTCGTGAGTAGAGATTGCTGTTGCAGTAGGTGCACCCATTTCCCAACTCACTCTAACCTGTGGAAACCCAATGACGTTGCGGTTCTGAGACAAGTGGCAAGCTTGCTGCCTCTGCTAAGATGTGGCTGTTTGTTACCATCTTATATTGTGATGCCTTGCCACAGCATCTACACGGTGGCTGGAGTTACCAGCTCTCTGAAGTGGAACTTCTACTCTGGTGCAGCTGCCTAGAGCTCTGCTCTCTGCATTGTGTCTCTGATTTCTTATCTTGCCGTACCCTTGCTGGCTTCCAACAGCCTGGAGCTTAAAAATGTACACGTCAATACATCATAAAAAATGACAATAGCAATGCAACCTCTACTCCAAAGATTACAGACCACATTGACTGGATGCTGTATCTATGGGCTGAAGATTGCAGTGAATGTGTAAGCAGATGATTAATTTAATTTTAAACGCTGAGTAAGATTAGATCAGCGCGGTTGACACACGTAACGAATATTAAAGATCCATCAGAGCCAGAATCAACTTGGATAAATCAGTTTTTAATATCAAAGATCCATTGAAGCCAAAATCAACTTGGATGAATCAGTTCGTATTGTGTGTGTGTGTGAATTCCTAAGGGACCAACTGCTGAGGTCATCAGTCCCTAGACTTACAGGCTACTTAAACTAACTTTTGCTAAGAACAACACACACACACCCATGCACGAGGGAGGAGTCGAACCTCCGGTCGGTGGGGCCGCGCAATCCGTGATATGGCTCCCTGAACCGCGCGAACACTCCGCGCGGCAATTCGTATTGTACTTGAATCAAAATCTCAATGTCGGCAGCACCAATTGTTGCATGCAATTCACAAAGAACATCATTTGTTCGTGACCAGCATGGCGCATCAGCTCAATTGGCAGGAGAAAGTCAGCCAACAAAACCCTCCTTAAGGCTTATTATATCAATGATTATGTATTATCCAAACTCAATCATGTAGCTGCAGTCCTACCTATACCTAAAAGATGCGAGACAAGTACTTTCCATGACAGCGTTGTATGACAGGATGTTCAGTATGTTCAAATTGCCCTTTCTCACCACAGCTGCCTCACGTACCAACGGGGGATTGGCGATGAGATATCCTCATGGGCATTGAGTGACAGTATTCCTAAAACATGAAGCAAGATATTCAGAGAAGGCGCAGGAAGTATCAGAGGAAGGAACCTCCAAATGTTTCAATCCTCAGTATTAAGGCCACAGATTTATAACTACCTTGAACGCAAAATTTACTGATAGGTGTACATCTACTACACAGAAATAAGTTTCCTAGGAGCGGAAAGATTGAAACAGTCCTCAGCAAGAATCTAAAAACAATCAGTTCAATGCGCTCCTAAGCATTCTTTTACAATGAAGTATTACTTGGTTACAAGTCTGGAGAAATGTCTGGGCAAAGATTTTATTCACAAATATAAGAGCTATGTGGCTAGATATCATCAGCGAAACCTACCCGAGTCTTCCTAAGAAATATAAAATCAAACCGCTCGCTTCAATCCCATGCGTAGTGCACAGGCAAACATGGAACACATATAGCAATGCAAGAAAACGATTGGTATTTGGAACTGGATAAGAAGGAAGCTCTCTATGACCACTAAAACCGCCGTAAATGAGATAAACGTCGACCAAGTTTTGCTACCAGGTTGAAGCATTTTACCCGGCGCCAAAAACAATGCTTTTGTCTGGCTTGTTGGACACTAGACATTTTTTCCCGCCAAAATGAAGGGCACTGGTATGCATGAATTTATCGGCTGTTTGTCAGTTCAACACTGAAGACCTAATTTCGTGTAGGAACCAGATACGGACCGTCAGTGAACAGTATCTTCGTGTGGTTCGTGAGACAGGTTAAGAAAAGAAGACGACAATGAAGAATACACATTAGTCAGTAACATCACCTGATGAAATAAGACGTTTAAGAAAATCATTTGAAGTTATAAAGACAAAGAATGAAAGTATAGACTGTTTGACACCACGTTGAGAATGCAACAGAGACTTTGTTTGGAGTAATTTTTCGTTCTTTTTTTCATTTTAAAATATTTTATTCGTGTTGTAATAAGTGTAAGAGAAGGAAATGATACGTTTCACGCACGTATAAACTTTTGTAACACATTGTAATTTTTATTTCGGTTCGTTAATAATAAAATAAGATGAAAAATTCCCAGTACAATCGTAACCGATGTCACTGAGTCAACGCGGGAACATGTAGGGCTTCTCTGCTGTTCGACCACGTGTTCTGAACGGTGCGCTGCGAAACGCTCGTGCTTGCACCAGAACTGTACAGGGTCGTCGTGTGTGCCGCATATCGGCCGGCGCGTATCCTGCTTTGAAGAACGGGCTAGCCTCCGACCGTCACGTTTTGTGACGAGGCGCCGACGTTCAACACCTTGTCGCCTACTCTTGGTTTCGCTGTACTTCAGCCACTTTCCACAAATGCTCACGACAGCAGCACCAGAACAGCCGACCAGTTTCGCCATTTCCGAAATGCTCATTCCCAGGCTCTCGGCTATAGTAATTTCTCCATTTGCTGCACATAGTTATTATTTTTATTTTGTACTCAGTATAACATTCTTCATCCTCAGCGAAGGCAGGAGTTTCCTACTGCTATTGATAAATACGAAAGTTGTTTATGAACAACAGAAACATATTTCATGAAAGTTCGACAAAGTATTGAAGCGTAGTTTGATATACTTTTGTTTTGCATTTTTTATTGGATCTTTTTGTTGAGGAAATGAGTTTTCTGGGGCTATATTATTCTTTACTGTTATTGCAGAACCACCGCCCCCTTCTTTTTCACGTTATAAACCATTTTCAAACCAAATGTGAATTAAACATTGGCAGTTTCATTTTCGCTATAAATACTGTTAATTTCTAAGTAACAGACAGGAAGAGGTTAACTATGCAGAACAAAAACGTTTCGTAGGTTACCTGGCCATTTACATATCCTCATTCAGTTTCTAGACGGTCCACCACTTCCGGTTTTTATGGGAATCTGGCAGGACGCTGATAGCCTATGTAAAGAAAGCGATCGTTATGAGGTATGCCCGATAGAAATGCAACATACGTAACGTATAGGTAACGTGGATGCGACCTCAACTGATCAAAGCTACCAGGAAACGTACTGTATTCTACGCTTACTTATGAGAGTGTGTGTGCAGTCTGTGGCTGGTTGGCATTGTTGGAATATTCGCCATTGTAGTGTTGGGCAGTTGGATGTGAACAGCGCGTAGCGTTGCGCAGTTGGAGGTGAGCCACCAGCAGTGGTGGATGTGAGGAGAGAGATGGCAGAATTTTGAGAGCGGACGATCTGGATGTGTGTCCATCAGAAAGAGTAAGTTTGTAATATTGGATATCATGAAGTGATATATATATGATGACTTTTGAACATTTTTAAGGTAAATACATTGTTTGTTCTCTATCAAAATCTTTCATTAGCTAACTATGCCTATGAATAGTTAGTGCCTTCAGTAGCTAGAATCTTTCATTTAGCTGGCAGTATTGGCGCTCGCTGTATAACAGTAGTTCGAGTAACGAAGTTAGTCCGGGCCATTCTTTTGTAGGGATTTTTGAAAGTCAGATTGCGTTGCGCTAAAAATATTGTGTGTCAGTTTAGTGTTAATCAGAATAGGTAAAGAGCGAAATGTCTGAGTACGTTCAGTTGTGCTCAGCTGTTTGAAAATCAAATAATGTAAGAGGTTCATCAGCACAGTCATTCATAAATTTTTCTAAGGGGACGTTTCAAGTATGCGGTAGCCTACGGTAGTTTTACAATTTTAGTTACGACTATTGAAAGCAACATTGTCAGCCTGATGATGTAACGCAGCACGAATTTTAAAAGGTTGTTACACAAATTGAACTTTTGACTGGTGACGAAGAGAAGGACCTCGACACTGTAGTTTTCTGCTAGATGAAGGTTAGCTGACGTGGGAATAGGTTATGTTGATGCAACTTATGAGATCATACTAGTTTAGAGACTCGTAACACACGACAGCATTTACGGCTGTGTACAGCACTCAGTTAGGAGCATTGTGCGTAAATAACAAGTCGGCTCCTACGACTTCAAGACATGCAATGTGGCAGCTACGTTCGTACTTACCCAGAGTCCAATAATGTTCATGTGCAGCCTCGAAAGCCTTGGCGGAGACGCGATTACTCGTCGACAAACACGGAGAGGTAATAATGTCTTGTCACACCAGAGGCAGACCACTCTTGCGTTTTGTTAGTGTGGACGCGAGAAAGTCGCACACTTTTTCCCAAAGACTCGTTTCATAATTTTGATCAGAAAAAGACTTTTAGTCCCGGGTTGGAAAGGAAACAGAATATTTCGAACTGTGGCTAAGAAACGTAGTTATCTAAATTCTATTCGCGTCGGAGTTTAGTGACAGACTTGCTCAGAATGATTACCGCAGTGGTACATACAGCACTGCGGATAATAGTGTAACAATAGTCTCACATAAAGCTGCACTCTTCGAGTAACTGCTCAGTAGGCGTCGGAAACTGTTTAGAAGGCGGGGAATCCAAAGAGGTTCTGGCTGTATGCAAAGAACATCAGCAGCAAGACGCAGTCAACAGCTTCACTACGAGCCAGCAATCGTAATGTTACTAACAACTACACCAGTAAAGTGGAGTTACTAAACACGGCTTTCTGGAAGTCTCTTGCCACAGAAAATGTTTCAAGATCTGAATCAAGAACAGCTGTCAACATGAGTAAAGTGGAAGTAGGCTCGGTACAGCTAAGCAACTGAAATCACTTAGCAAAGAAAAGTCTTTTGATGCAGATTGAAGACCAATTAGGTTCCTTTAGGGTATGCTGATGAAACAGTTCCGTTTCTAGCACTCTTATGTAGTTGCTCGCCTGACGTACCGTGCCTTAAGACTGGTAAGTTAGACAGCTCACACCACAAAAGAAGATAGAAGCAGTCACCTGAATTATAAACATACACCACTGACATCAATTTCTAGTAGGCTTTTGGAAGATACGCTGTGTTCAAACATTATGAAATACCGTGAAGAAAACGGTCGGTTGACTTATAAACAGGACGTATTCAGAGCATATCATTCTTGTAAGAAACAGAACTAGCTGTTTGTTCACGCAAAGTAATGAGTGCTGTGATAGGTATCTCATATTTGTCATATATTTCTAGATTTCCAAATTTCTTTTGACGCCGTTCTTCACAGATGGGTGCTAATCAAAGTGCTTGACTATGAAATATCCGCTCAGCTGTGCGACTGGATTCTGTATGGTGACAGTTCAAATAAATTAAGGTGAAATCGTGTAGAGAACCGAAATTTGACCTGGGATTCTCCAAGGATGCATTATCGGACCTCAGTTGTGCTTAATCTATATAAATAATCTAGGAGACATTCTCAGCAGCCCTCTTAGATTGTTTAATGATGATGCTGTTTCTTACCACACAGTAAAGTTGTCAAAAAATCAAAAAGCATTAGAAACTTACTGTACCCCCCCCCCCCCCCCCCCCATATAATTTCGGTTAGACGATAAACCACACAAATTTGAAGGCTGTCGATTCATCCAAATACTTAGGGAATATTATTACGAACAACTTAAATTTGAACCATCATGTAGAAAATGTTGTGGGGAGGGCGAACCAAAGACGTTGTTTTATTGGCGGACTATTAGAAGATCCAACAGATGTACTAAAGAGACTGCCTATGGTATGCTTCTCGTTCTGTATTGGAGTGTTGCTATGCGGTATGGGGTCCTTACCAGTTGGGGTTGACGGTGGACATCGACAAAGTTCAAAGAACGGCTTATTGCTTTGTATTACCTCAAAACTGGTGAGAGCATGTCATGCATATGATCAGTCATGATGGCAGCCATTAAAACAAAGACGTCTTTCGTTCTGGTGAAATCTATTCACGAAGTTACAGTCACCAACTTTCTTATCCGAATGCCAAAATATTTACTTAACTTCCAGCTACAAAATGGCACTCGAAATGTCCACCATTTGTTTCGTACATAATTTATGAGTCGTACCAGATATCCCATTCAGCATCTCAACAGCAGTAGCAACAGAACTTGGAGAGGCAAATGAGTCACGAAATGTCGCCTGATTCATGATACCGTCGCTAGGAGACTACTGTTTACAACATGACCGATACTGAACGACCGACAACGAGGCAGCGATAGGCAACTGTGTTACCTCCTGACGAAATGAAAAGTCGTGTTACGGCTCAGAGACGGTTTCAACAACAGTTTAACACACGCTGGGCGTCTTGCAAGAGAACCATCTAAACCATAGACAGGTTGTATGACCAATTTGTACGGGAAGGATGAAGAATGGAAGCAAAGTGACCTCAGTCGAAGCTCGTTTGTTCGCTGGAGAATATTGAAGTGGTTGCTGTTGTTGGGTTGTTTTCTGGGGGAGGAGACCAAACAGCGAGGTCATCGGTCTCATCGGATTAGGGGAGGATGGGGAAGGAAGTCGACCGTGCCCTTTTCAAAGGAACCATCCCAGCATTTGCCTGAAAACCTAAATCAGGATGGCCGGACGCGGGACTGAGCCGCCGTCCTTCCGAATGCGAGTCCAGCGTGCTAGCCACTGCGCTGCGCCACCTCGCTCCATCATTGAATTGGCGCGAGCTGCCCTACAGAGATGTGGGCGCAGGATAGGGGACAAACTCTTAACAATGTTTGCTTTCCAGACGATATGCAATTTCATTTGGACGTTGTGTTTAACAAACAAAATTCACGCTTTTGGTTACTAAAAATCAGCAGCTGCTTCATGAACGACACCATCAACTTCCGAGGATTACAGCGTAGGACGCAGTTTCCTGTCACCGCCTTACGGGAGCGTTTTTCTCTGAAGAAATTGTGAACAGTGCGTATTATTTGAGAATGCTCTCCAATAACTCTTGTTACTGCGTTGCCCTTTAACACGCAGTGGTTCATGGAAGAAGGAGCAAGGAAACATACCGCAAACACCGTGGTGGATTTCTTACACGAGTGTTTCGACATGCAGGTCATTTCAATCTGATTCCCAGGTCGTTTGAATGATGGGCAATTTCTCCCCCCCCCCCCCCCGCCCCCGCCCCGCCCCCCAGACCCCCAACAGTCCAGACCTTAACCCACGTGACTTCTTTCTTTGGGGGTTCCTAGGGGCAACAATTTTATCGAAACGTCCACAGAACTTAGAACTACTTAAACGTAACTAACCTAAGGACATCACACACATCCATGCCTGAGGCAGGATTCGAACCTGCAACCATAGCGGTCGCGCGGTTCCAGACTGAAGCGCCTAGAACCGCTCGGCCACACTGGCCAGCGACTATATGTTCCTTCGAGTTTGTCTTGACAGTAAAGCGTTTATTCAAAATGGTGACACATTTCGAGGGGTCACGCTGTACACAGGAAAGAATGACCACTGAGAAAAAATAAAAGAAATTTGAGCTTGCACAGAAAGACTCAAATCCCCATTTTTCCTATGTGCTGTTAGTTAGAGTAATGATGGAGAAATAGCCGAAGTGGTTCTATGAACCCTCTACTAAACACCTGAAGTGTGAATTACAGATTAATCACTTCGATATAAAGGTAAGAAAATGAAATTTTATGGTTCCAGCGAACTTTTCAGGTCTCCAACATTTATATATATGTTGTTGTTGTTGTGGTCTTCAGTCCTGAGACTGGTTTGATGCAGCTGTCCATGCTACTCTATCCTGTGCAAGCTTCTTCATCCCCCAGTACCTACTGCAACCTACATCCTTCTGAATCTGTTTAGTGTATTAATTTCTTGGTCGTCCTCTACGATTTTTATCCTCCACGCTGCCCTCCAATACTAAACTGGTGATCCCTTGATGCCTCAGAATATGCCTTACCGACCGATCCCTTCTTCTAGTCAAGTTGTGCCACAAATTTCTCATCTCTCCAATTCTATTCAATACCTCCTCATTAGTTATGTGATCTACCGATCTAATCTTCAGCATTCTTTCTATTCTCTTCTTGTCTAAGCTATTTATCGTCCACGTTTCACTTCCATACATGGCTACACTCCATACAAACACTTTCAGAAACGACTTCCTGACACTTAAATCTACACTCGATGTTAACAAATTTCTCTTATTCAGAAACGCTTTCCTTGCCATTGCCAGTCTACATTTTATATCCTCTCTACTTCGACCATCATCAGTTGTTTTGCTCCCCAAATAGCAAAACTCATTTACTACTTTAAGCGTCTCATTTCCTAATGTAATTACCGCAGTATCACCCGATTTTATTTGGCTACATTCCATTACCCTCGTTTTGCTTTTGTTGATGTTCATCTTATATCCTCCTTTCAAGACACTGTCCATTCCGTTCAGCTGCTCTTCCAGGTCCTTTTCTGTCTCTGACAGAATTTCAATGTCATTGGTGAAAATCATAGTTCGGTAATTTTCACATCTGTGAACACCCGCTTTCTTTGGGATTGGAATTATTATATTCTTCTTGAAGTCTGAGGGTATTTCGCCTGTCTCACATATCTTGCTCACTAGATGGTAGAGTTTTGTTAGGCCTGGCTCTCACAAGGCTGTCAGTAGTTCTAGTGGAATGTTGTCTACTCCCGAGGCCTTGTCTCGACTTAAGTCTTTCAGTGCTCTTCTGTCAAATGAATTTGGTCAGCAATGGACCGCATACAACTTAAGACTTATGGTGTTTCTTTTTCTTCCTTTCTTCCCAGTACTTCTTCATTTTCTCTCCAACTGCTCGTCTCTGCTCATCTGTCCACACTCTCTTGGGTCTAGGTTTTGGCTCATCTTCTTCATATTTTGCGTTTTCTCAGTAGCCTGAAGTGATTCATACTATTTCTTCTGTAACAACTATTTTGTTGGATCTTTGTTTAATGCTTCTATCCATCCTACAGTTTTTCAGCTTACTAATGTAATTAAAATTGTTCTTTGTATTCTGCGTTTCTTCCATTCTTTTTAAATGCCCATAAAATATTAACCGTCTCTTCCTCATTGTGTCTGTGATCTTTTCTACATTTTTGTATAAATATTCATTGCCCTTTTAATCCAATTATTTTCATTGTTTTTCTCAGGACATAGATTTTTTCTTCGTATTTTTCTCTCTCTTTTTTCTAGTTCTCTTAATTCGCCTTTCTTATTCAATGTTAGGCACTCTGATCCATGTGTTGCTTGTTTCCTAATAATTGAATTATAATGTCTAATCTTCGCTTGTATGGATATTGATTTCTTATTGTGGTAGTTTTGTGTTAATTTATACGCAAATTCTAACTTTTTTTATTCTTTCTTTATTTGTTGTGTTATCAAGTCCATTGGCTTGGCTCCACTCCCCAAGCTATTTGAATTTATCAACTCTTTTAATTTTTCCAT
Source organism: Schistocerca serialis cubense (assembly GCF_023864345.2). Classification (NCBI taxonomy): domain Eukaryota; kingdom Metazoa; phylum Arthropoda; class Insecta; order Orthoptera; family Acrididae; genus Schistocerca; species Schistocerca serialis. The sequence continues at coordinate 464,631,200 of NC_064646.1, read as the reverse complement.
AGTTTGTTTTCATAAACTTTTCTGTATTATGTTTGTGTTCTACATTCTCTGTTTTTTCATAGGATATGAAAGTCTTTTCAGCAATCTCATGTAACAGATCAAGCATAACTGTTGCGTCTGTTCGGTTTTCAGTTATCAATGCCATATCATCTGCAAAGGCTGAATATTTCATTTCAAATTTGTTTTTTCCTTGGCTCATGCTTATACCCTTTGTGCCTCTGTTTTTTAAAGTACTTTCCCATGTTTTTACTATTTTATCTTATATATATATTTTAATTCGTCACTTTATATATATATATATAAAGTGACGAATTAAAATTTGTACCAAGGCTGGTATTCGAATCCAGAAGTCAGGTGCAGTAACCATTGCGACACCCTGGCACAGTGGCTTTGCACAACTGCACAGACTACTCTAACTCGCCCTCTCCCCCATTCAAATTCTCAATCACGCCTCAGCCCACTTGGTTTTCCCCTTAAACTTGAACAGCATTGCAGAGGCTCTCCACCTTTGTTGGAATAGCACATCAACATCAAACGAAACAGAGTATCCTGCCTGAAACCAAGGCAAAGGTGCTCGAGTCGAATGAAACTATATGGTTTCAGAGACCTTTTCAAGCCCCAAACATTTACGATGTTTGTATACCGGGTGGATAATGTTCTAGATAAAAGTTGTAGGTGAGAAAGTCGGTCACGCATTGCTACTAATGGCCGTGATCTTGAAGATGATTTTAAAGGTAATTTGTTAATAAAAGTTATTTTTTTTAATGCGAACCCTAATATTTGATTCAAGATTTGAAAGAGTGGCAAATGTACCTATAAAATGATGCCTTATTCAACCTCATGGCTAGCTCAATGAAGGTCAAATAAGCAAATATGTTTTCAGTTCTAGTAGGTATTATCCTAGAATAGAGGAGGGATACAGCAAAATAAAATATTAAATACAAATTGGGAGGGTGGAAGGGGTATCCCAAGGAATGAGAGGCGAAGAGAATCATTCACCGAGTTGGAAATCACTGATCTGTTTATTTATGTTTGTTCTGTCTTGCAAATGCCACAGTAGCAATTAAACGCTGTGATGTATTTATCTTTGGAAATAAACAAGTTAATGAAAACTTAAATTTCCGTTTGAAGTTTCCAAATTCGACATCACAAATAGAGGTTTCCAAGAAACAAAACTCAGCTTTCGAATGACCTTCGATAAGTACCATTAAAATCATGGTTATAGGTAATGATACGTGGCCCCTTATGCCCCTTCCATTCTGCATCTAACATAGTATTTTGCTGCATCCCTCGTCTATGCTCAGTTAATCCCCACTACAACTAAAAACATATTGGCTTATTTGATCTTGATTGATTCTTGCCAAGTCCTTGCACAATGTTTCATTTTGCCGCTGTTTTCAAATCTTGAATCAGATATTAGGCTTCCCATTTAAAAAATCACTTTAACCTCGAAATCACCTACAAAATCGCGTTCAAGGTCACGGCCATCAATAGCAATGTGTGACCAACTTTGCCACCGACAACTTTTATCTAAAACATTTTGCTGTATCCCGAGTTTTTTTCCCCATTATGGATTAAAATCGTCCACACTGTATATATGCAGACAGAAGCGACGAATGAAAATGGCCTTGGTAGCAATCTTCATTCGACGCTTCAGTCTGCATATATACAATATAGACGTAAGTGATTAAGGTACCTTGTAAGGTGTCAGGCAAATCCAACACCTTCCATGAAAACCCTGACAAGATAAGCAAATTCAGTAGTATGTCACACAGCTTCGAATAAATCGTGACATTAAATTAACCAAAGTAATACGAGTAACGAGTGAGCAAATGGAATACTACAGACTAACACAAGAATGCCTAAATGCATGTCATACCTTCCCACCGTGAGACAGACGCAGTTCCGAGGGGAGAAACGAGAACAGAAGCCGAGAGCAGAACTGTGTTAAGCTGGAAGGCCCTACGATAAGGGATGGACAGACACCCACGTCGCCAGCTAACTGCTGGGACCACACCACCCGCAAGTCTTAGCGTGAGACTTTTTCACGTCTCTGTTACGTTAGGACCACCCCCCAGCCCATGTTAAAAGATAGAGCCCTCCAGAAGAACAGTATAGATATTACGATAACGATAAAAGGACCACACCAGCTGCAAGTTTTAGCGTGAGACTTTTTCGCTTCTCTGTTACGTTGCAAACTTTAAAAACATTGCCCCACCACGAAAAGTGTAACGTTTCTCATTGGATGGACAGAATTTTTGTAGGCGGAGCTTAAGGTTAACATTGAGACCTTGATTGGTCAGATGAAACCACAGCCAGATAGTTTTTTTAAACCAGCTTCGGTTAATTGTAGTAAGGAGAAGTTAGGAGAGAGTTGCTAGAGTGTTGCTTCCGAGACAGCGAGGTGAGCGGAGCTGTGCTTCCCGCCGCCCCCTGACGAACACCGACAAGGTAATGAACACACGCGATGCCGCATTTTTGAGCGCATAATGCTTCACTCAGAACTGCAGAAGTCTCATCTGTTACATCCCCTTTACGTAATACTAGTGTCGATCGTCAATTAAAGCTCATGGTCTTCACATTTGGCACTTGAAGTAAAAATCTGAAACGCAATGATTTTTCTGTTATATAGTTATTGAGGAGCCACATCAGCCACTGTAATTTACAAGTTAGATAAGTATTTAAAGATAATAGGGGGTCACTGTAGACCATTTTGATAGTTTTCTCTCTTGTGAATATTATTTTAAACCTAGATTATAGATGTGATATGGCATAGGTCATCATTCGATCCATTGTAGAACTTGGAAACCCATTCAGGGAATATTCGTTCACATTTTTGTTGAACGCAGTTGGTTTTTACCAATAGTGCAATTTATAAACGATGCTTTGTGAGTAGAATAAAATTTCCAGTGGTAAACTTAACTGCTTTTTCGACGTTATTTTACCAGCTAACTAACAAAAGGAAAGCCTTGAACCCCTTCCACTAAATTTAGTTAGTATTAAGATTCTTTTACAGGGAGTGCAGTGGAGCTGACTTTGAAATCATTAAGCATTTGGTTATATCATCGCTAGTCTCACTGAACTCTTCTGAATTCTACATGTCATGAGTGGTCTGGCGTCTCCTTACCAGCAACAGGTCCCAGGTTCAAACTAGTCAATTCCCTAAAAAACACACTCAGAGCGTCGTTGCGCGAAAGTGGTAGGGAGACACGATATAGAACAAACAGACACCACGCAGAATGGTTAGAAAATGGCGGCCCTGCCAGGATGGTAAAATACCATGACTGAAGGTCGACCACATGCCTAACTAGGTCAGAAAAATATCCTGTTGAAAAATGTCACACAAACGTATCACAAAAGCAGCGCTGAAAAGATATGATAACCGCATAGTCAAAATAGAAGCGCAAACGAGGCGACAATTTCAGAAATTGCGAACAGAGTTGTTGCAAACCATTGAAGAGCGTAGTGAACAGGACCAAACAAACATGGAGTCTGCAACCACATCCGTATCTGTAACAGCACTGGAAAAACAAGCAATTAACGAAGATATCATGCATTTGCGATTCCAATCACAGGCGGAAAGTAAGTTACGTGACAATGGAAAGCCAGGTCGCGAAGAGTACAGTGCAATGCATTCAGCTACACGTTCACAACCGATGGAAGAAAATTATTGCGTACCACTCCAACGATACTACTCAAGGGTAGGCGAAAGTTACAGTGGACAATATCCAATGCATCTACCACAACCGGAAGGAACGACGGGAGAAATGATCAGAAACAAAAGTGGCGAAGAATCGCGAATTTCATATGGAACTATGACAAAGTACGACAACGATCATTTCCTCACAGTCAGAAAATTTCAACACTTTCGAGAAGGAAACTCATTACATCCACGAACTTTTATTGATCAATTCCGAGTAAGATTACCAGAACACTGGACGCTAGCACACAAATTATACTTTATATGTGCACACATGTCAGGAACAGTCGCAGAAACCATGCAGAATGTTGCAGCGACATGCCGATCGTACGAAGATTTCAGAGAGAAGTTTCTCTCACGATATTGGTCCAGCGAAGCACAGAACAGAGTGAAGTACGAATTATTACAGAACGCATATTTTGAAAATTCAGGAGAGAAGAGTCCCGTGAAATTTTTCGAATTAATGGCAAAGAAAAATCAATGCTTAGATGTACCATACAGTGACGGAGAGTTGATTAAATTATGCGCGATGAAGCTACCATTGAAATACCAGCAGTCATTAGTAGGTCGCGGAGGCAATGACGTCGAAGCATTTAAAGGTATTCTAAGGGAACTAGAGTTCATATTTTCGGAAGATGACGCAAGAAAAAGACGAAGCCAACGTGAAAACGAAAGCAAAAGCAGTGGAATCCACAAGACACAGTACGAAGAAACAATAATTACGGACCATGTGATAACTTCGCACCAAGAAACGACAACAGATTTAAACAAAGAACCGGTTATGGATTTAGAAGAGAATATGGCAATAACTATAATTCACCCAGGAACAGCAACAACTGTTACAGAGGGAATAACGACAACTGGAACGGGTACTGGAGAACCAATAGACCGACAAATTATCAACAAAGAAACCACTATCAACAAGCTGAACAAGAAAAGAGAATGCAGATACAAGAAGTGGAGGTAAGACCACCAAACCCCGATAAACGTTCGATTTGACAGCTAAGCGCCCATACCAAAGAGAATGACGCACCGACCCAGGACAATTGCAGCACCTCGAACAGAGAAGTAAAAATCTTATCACGAGAAGAGAAGAAGGAAGAAACAAATCCGCAGGGACCAGATGAAAACGAAGACAAGAAAATAACAATATCGTGTTGGGACGAAATTAATTGGGAGAATACTGACGAGGAAGATGAATTACCAGAGGCATGCACAACGAATGTAGGAGGATAGGACGAAACAATCAGTATTGCAGAGCTATTTGAGATGGAAACCAGGGAAAGCGAATTCAATGAGGATAATGCGCAGTCGACAGAAGTTGAAAATAAGTTACGAGTGGGCACACAACCCAACATATACACTCCTGGAAATGGAAAAACGAACACATTGACACCGGTGTGTCAGACCCACCATACTTGCTCCGAACACTGCGAGAGGGCTGTACAAGCAATGATCACACGCACCGCACAGCGGACACACCAGGAACCGCGGTGTTGGCCGTCGAATGGCGCTAGCTGCGCAGCATTTGTGCACCGCCGCCGTCAGTGTCAGCCAGTTTGCCGTGGCATACGGAGCTCCATCGCAGTCTTTAACACTGGTAGCATGCCGCGACAGCGTGGACGTGAACCGAATGTGCAGTTGACGGACTTTGAGCGAGGGCGTATAGTGGGCATGCGGGAGGCCGGGTGGACGTACCGCCGGATTGCTCAACACGTGGGGCGTGAGGTCTCCACAGTACATCGATGTTGTCGCCAGTGGTCGGCGGAAGGTGCACGTGCCCGTCGACCTGGGACCGGACCGCAGCGACGCACGGATGCACGCCAAGACCGTAGGATGCACGCCAAGACCGTAGGATCCTACGCAGTGCCGTAGGGGACCGCACCGCCACTTCCCAGAAAATTAGGGACACTGTTGCTCCTGGGGTATTGGCGAGGACCATTCGCAACCGTCTCCATGAAGCTGGGCTACGGTCCCACACACCGTTAGGCCGTCTTCCGCTCACGCCCCAACATCGTGCAGCCCGCCTCCAGTGGTGTCGCGACAGGCGTGAATGGAGGGACGAATGGAGATGTGTCGTCTTCAGCGATGAGAGTCGCTTCTGCCTTGGTGCCAATGATGGTCGTATGCGTGTTTGGCGCCGTGCAGGTGAGCGCCACAATCAGGACTGCATACGACCGAGGCACACAGGGCCAACACCCGGCATCATGGTGTGGGGAGCGATCTCCTACACTGGCCGTACACCACTGGTGATCGTCGAGGGGACACTGAATAGTGCACGGTACATCCAAACCGTCATCGAACCCATCGTTCTACCATTCCTAGACCGGCAAGGGAACTTGCTGTTCCAACAGGACAATGCACGTCCGCATGTATCCCGTGCCACCCAACGTGCTCTAGAAGGTGTAAGTCAACTACCCTGGCCAGCAAGATCTCCGGATCTGTCCCCCATTGAGCATGTTTGGGACTGGATGAAGCGTCGTCTCACGCGGTCTGCACGTCCAGCACGAACGCTGGTCCAACTGAGGTGCCAGGTGGAAATGGCATGGCAAGCCGTTCCACAGGACTACATCCAGCATCTCTACGATCGTCTCCATGGGAGAATAGCAGCCAGCATTGCTGCGAAAGGTGGATATACACTGTACTAGTGCCGACATTGTGCATGCTCTGTTGCCTGTGTCTATGTGCCTGTGGTTCTGTCAGTGTGACCATGTGATGTATCTGACCCCAGGAACGTGTCAATAAAGTTTCCCCTTCCTGGGACAATGAATTCACGGTGTTCTTATTTCAGTTTCCAGGAGTGTATAATGAAGGAAGTTATGAAGCGATAATTAGAGCATTTAGATGCGATTATGTGGAAGTAGCGATGAAGAAGGAGAAGATAGAGAAGGATGAGGAAAAAGTAGAGGATGTTGAAGAAAGCGTAAATGAAGGAAGAAATAGAGAAGAGGAAATAAAAGAGAGAGAAGTAGCAGTCGAAGCTTATCCTACAGAAAGTTCGAATTCACAAAGGAAATTCCTAAAAAGACTCATGTATGATTCAGTGGAGGATTCATTGATGCAAGAAAAAGAAGAACAGAACCAACCCTTTCAAATTCAACCAATTGTGAAGGCCATGGTAAAGCATATCCCAGTCAATATTGTAATTGATAGCGGACGTGAACTGACTGCGATCTCAGAAAATTTATTCATGCAGTGTAATGCCAACGAGGAATTGCCAGTTCTGAAAACACGTAAGATTAAAGTAAGAGGTCCTATTAGAAACAATGCTGCGGAAGTTACGAGACAAACAAGGTTAACTCTTTCGTGCCAAAGTCAAAAGATCGATGCCAACTTCGTGATTATACCTAAACTAACTGTAGATTTGATTATAGGTGCAGATTTTTTAAATGAGAGACAAGCGATAATAGATATGGGGAAAGGTAGCGTAACATTCGGGAATGTCACACTTCTCTTTGAGCAAAAGCTAAAATTAGAAGAAATAGCAGTCATAAACAAACAATTAGGAATGATGCGAGATACAGAGGATGAAGAATTAGAATGGTATGCACAAAAGGGGGAATCGCCTCAACTCATGTTAGAAGTCCATAAAGAAATCGACGAAAAATTGCAAGAAGTTCAAGGTATTTCGGAACACAGTAAAAGAGAATTAGAGGGTATTTTACGAGATAAAGCAGAGGTATTTTTACCTAAGACTGGCAGTATTAAACACTTTCAGTACAAGTTTGAAGATTAATTTTATTACTGATAAATAATCAGCACAATATCTCAAGATTATGTTGCAGATAAGATCGTCAGGAGAAAGAAGTTGAAGAGAGAGGAAGGTGGGAAAAAGAAAGTAGTTTCAATAATAACACCAATAGTACCGTAAATTAAGGTGAAGGGATAAAGCGTAGATAGTCTAACAGCATGAAATACTAAAATGCTGTACACCACGACACTACACAAAAATAAAAAACGAATTTGAGGATTCTTCTAGAAGTTAAGACTCAAAATATCTTAGAGTTGTAACATGGAAAGGGTGCCAAAATTTGTAAAGCTTTTAAGAAGGTGTAAAACAATATAGGTACTAGACATATGTTAGATGATTATAAGTAAAACTTTTTGTAAGAACAATTGTAAAAACTCCAGCAAAGACCAGATCCAATGACCCACAAGTCGCAATGCGAGAAGTATCAAGAAAGAAAAGGACATAATTAGCAGGACACGATTCCTACAAGGCAGAAGCTTCGAGAGAAGGGAAAGGACAGCGAGACCAACAGAAGGCCCTTGTAACTGAAGTGGGCAATAAATTTGCCCCCTAGGCAGAACCCTGCTGGGACGGAACACCCTGCAGTTACGCGATGGGATGCCGAACGCCAGGTCTCCGAGCACCCCAAATGAATGGAGCGAGCAAAAAACGGCCCGACGAGAAGACCGCTTGGGCAAGCCACCACTGGCAAAAAAATGTGTAAAAGTCACACTACCGCTATTAAACAGCACGCTGATGCACGAAACTGAAGGAAACATCCACAAAGTAAAAATGACACACCCAAACAATTTATCAAACTGTTACTAGGAGGACAACTTCAAAGCGACTAGTTATCAATAAATATTTCCATATCCTGCCCAGAGAAGAACCAAGAAGCAAGTAAGAAGCAGAGAAAAAGCAGAAAGAACAGAAGTTGAAGATTCGCAAGATTGAGACCAAGAAAGAAGATGGGTGAAGAATACATGACATACCTTCCCAAATCCCTATCCTATTGTAAACTAGCCGTCTGCGAAGTATTACAACGAAAAACGGTTGCTTTCAGCGACACATAACGATGACTTTCACGCATACAAAGCCAGTAAACCACAAGATTCTGCACTCACAGCTCCATTCCATTATGGGACCTCCACAACAGCAACACACACTTGCAAACCCAACAAGGAACGACGAACAAAGCTGTACATCAAATACTTGCTCACATCCATCTCGCTCAAGTCCATCACCTTCGTGCAAAAACATTCACCAACCTCATGCTTAAACGTTCATAGGATTGTGTGAATGTGTGAAATTAAATTATTTGATATAGGAATTGTGAATAAGAAACATGTGAAAAACTAAATAAGTTAAGCACATCAGACAGTTAATAAACTACAAAATAACAGTCATTGACTATGGACTTAAATAAAAAATAGACTGTCGATAAAAATAAGTCATTAGTTCTGAAATGGACAGTATATAAAGAACAAAAGTAAGGCATAATAAACACTAAAACTATATGGCACTTATTTTCTCCTCATAAAAATAAAAGAATAACTCTATGTTACTTATTTCCTCCTTATAAAAACAAAGAATAAAAAATTATCTTGTTGAATGTTTTCCTTTTTTTAAATATTTGTACCATTTGTTAGGATAATATCTCAATACTTGTGTATGTATATTTCTTTGTCAAAGCAATTCTTGGAAATAATTCTTATTTGTTACTGTAACAATGTTGAAATGAGTGTCTAGAAACAAAAACATTTTACTTGTACATGATATTTAGAAAATGTGTTAGGAATAGATTTTACTTAATTACTACATTTATAAAAACAATATTTCTAAGAAAATCGATGTGAAAGATTCCTCACTTTCGATAACAAACTTCTTAAAAAAACAAACTTCACACTTAAATAAAGAAAGAAAGTGATTAAAAATTAATAATAGCATAAAAATATTTTTCTCTTGTCATTTTTTAATTATAATGTGGAAGAATATAAAAATATAAATTAGTAATACAAACTAGCATAGAACAGAATAACGTGGCTGAACAGTAGGCAACAAAATTTAGACAACGGTATAATTTTTTACTGAACTTAGACAACGATTCAATCATTGCCTAAATTCAGTGCAAAAATTAAGTTCGAAGGGTGGTGATATGTAAGGTGTCAGGCAAATCCAACACCTTCCATGAAAACCCTGACAAGATAAGCAAATCCAGTAGTATGTCACATAGTTCCGAATAAATCGTGACATTAAATTAACCAAAGTAATACGAGTAACGAGTGAGCAAATGGAATACCACAGACTAACACAAGAATGCCTAAATGCATGTCATACCTTCCCACCGTGAGACAGATGCAGTTCCGAGGGGAGAAACGAGAACAGAAGCCGAGAGCAGAACCGTGTTAAGCTGGAAGGCCCTACGATAAGGGACGGACAGACACCCACGTCGCCAGCTAACTGCTAGGACCACACCACCCGCAGGTTTTAGTGTGAGACTTTTTCACGTCCCTGTTAGGACCACCCCCCAGCCCATTTTAAAAGATAGAGCCCTCCAGAAGAACAGTATAGATCTTATGATAACACAAAAAGGGCTACACCACCTGCAAGTTTTAGCGTGAGACTTTTTCGCGTCTCTGTTACGTTAGGACCACCACCCAGCCCATGTTAAAAGATAGAGCCCTCCAGAAGAACAGTATAGAACAGTATAGATCTCATCTGTTACATCCCCCTTATGTAATACTGGTGTTGATCGTCAATTAAAGCTCATGGTGTTCACATTTGGCACTTGAAGTAAAAATCTGAAATGCTATGATTTTTCTGTTATATAGTTATTGAGAAGCCACATCAGCCACTGTAATTTACAAGTCAGATAAGTAATTAAAGATAATAGGGGTCACTGTAGACCATTTTGATAGTTTTCTCTCTTGTGAATATTATTTTAAACCTAGATTATAGATGTGATATGGCATAGGTCATCATTCGATCCATTGTAGAACTTGGAAACCCATTCAGGAAATATTCATTCACATTTTTGTTGAACGCAGTTGGTTTTTACCATCCTGTATTAAAACATTTCCTTTTATCAATAGTGCAATTTATAAACGATGTTTTGTGAGTAGAATAAAATTTCCAGTGGTAAACTTAACTGCTTTTTCGACGTTATTTTACCAGCTAACTAACAATAGGAAAGCCTTGAACCCCTTCCACTAAATTTAGTTAGTATTAAGATTCTTTTACAGGGAGTGCAGTGGAGCTGACTTTGAAATCATTAAGTATTTGGTTATATCATCGCTAGTCTCACTGAACTCTTCTGAATTCTACATGTCATGTGTGGTCTGGCGTCTCCTTACCAGCAACAGGTCCCAGGTTCAAACTAGTCAACTCCCTAAAAAACACACTCAGAGCGTCATTGCGCGAAAGTAGTAGGGAGACACGATATAGAACAAACAGACACCATGCAGAATGGTTAGAAAATGGCGACCCTGCCAGGATGGTAAAATACCATGATTGAAGGTCGACCACATGCCTAACTAGGTCAGAAAAATATCCTGTTGAAAAATTTTCGTAGTAAAAAAAATTGTTTTCCTAAAGTTTTAAATACTCGAAAACAGTAGCTGCAGTGGTAGATAGTAAGAAAGTGTCAGAGACAATAGCATAATTAAGTTGTGAATTTTAATATTGTTAGAATTAAGTTTTCTCCTCAATGCAAGCGCACAGGTGGCGGATACATCGTTGACATGTTGGTTCTGACCCAACAAGTAAGTGAATGGATTGTCAGTCTTGGTAGTGTCAAGTCGTGTGAACAAAAAGTTTATGAAACGCGTGAGGTCGTATGAGCGCATGTTGACGCGAAATAGGGCGCGTGAATTGCTTTTAAAACAGAAAATAAGGGATTCGGAAAGATTAGCACTGGCAGATCGAGACCTTGACCGAATTGAGGTAGAGACCCAGCATGAAAATGGACAGAGAATAGAGGACAGTGCAACACACGATGCAGGATCGCGAAATAGGACATATAACGCACCATAACGAGGATAATGTACGTCAAGGCATAGAAAACGTAAGTCAGCATACGACAGAGGAGCAGGAAAGTAGAGAGACAGACTTGCGTCTTGAACACGTAGAACCCATAGTACAAGTAATCAGAGCTCCCTCACCACAGAGTACAAGGAATGCGAGCGGAAATGTGTCACCGCACAGTTCAATGCAATCGGTTGCAAACCAACAATTGGGCGAAAACACAGAGCGTAGGACGTCGGAAGAAAACGCAATAGGACCCACCAATCTGGCAGAATTACTACAGCAAATTACGGAAACCATGACAAGACAAAATAAAGACATAGCGAACATGCAATGTAGCGCTCTCCATGGAGTAATAATCACTGCTTTGACCAAAGAGAAAATTTACATTTTGATGTAAGGACTTTAAAGGAGTAAATTATTCCATACATAAAGCCGAACCGCAAGGTGGCTCGAAGCCACGATAATTCCTCACAGATTCCAACAGTCTGAATGCTGTCTACCTGTAACGGTAATTGTCACGCTAGGTTTCGTCGAAGAAAAGTATTTCTTATGCACAGAATACCGTTTCATAGTTAACTGCGCGCTTTACACCTACAGAACGCCGTAGTCCAATCCAGGACAAAAGTAAAATTATAAGTAGTTCTTGTAGTTACAAAACATGAATCTGAGATAACCCAGTATCCGCAAGTAATGCAGCACCCACAAGAGTTTATACACGTATATTGTGATCGCTGCTTGCGACTAACTAGCAATTGGAAAAAAAAGTTCATTTACAATTGTTGCTCGAAAGACGCCGTAATCACATTTTGAGTGATCAACATCTTTAGATTTAGGTAAATTTGAGTGTGTGAAATTAATAGCGTATAGAAGTTATGCTTATCGAAAAGTTTATACAGCTACAGCCACTGTCAACAATAATAACAGTAACAATAACAATAATAAAAATAATAGTAACATGCATAACTTAGCTTGCAAAAGAAAGAGTTGTTTTGTGAAATAATGTGTTAGCGTTTGCAGCTCTTCGTTTCGCCTGAATGGGACTCGAACTCGGGACCTTTGCCTTTCGCGGGCAAGTGCTCTGCTGACTTTTTTTTTTTAATTCTCATTTTGCTCGATATTGTTCATTGGATTTGCTCGGTGTGGACGTCCCACGACCCCCGTTCAGATTTATCGATGATCCAGTCGCTCAGTTTTTTCATTGCAGAGGGCAGCTATCCCTGCGACCGAACACGCTGAGCTACCGTGCCGCCACCGACTGACAAGTGAGCCACGCAAGCACGAGTCACGAGCCGTCCTCACAGCTTTACTTTTCTGTTAGAGTTTAGTATAGGTTCAACATGGTGCATGTTAACCCCACACAGTAAACAACCAGCTCCAAGAACACATAACTGTCGTTTGTGAAAATGATTAAATTCAAGCACTAATGTCTACCAACATAGTCACTTCGCTAGAGTAGAAAAGAGGCGCTGAGATCCGTAAGGGCCTAAAACACACTGCCATCGATCTCACATTTAAGTGAATATCAGAGAAACTAGTGATACAGCTTCTCGTGAATGTTCATACAGGGTGATCCATTGATTGTGACCGAGCCAAATATCTCACGAAATAAGCGTCAAACGAAAAAACTACAAAGAACGAATCTTGTCTAGCTTGAAGGGGGAAACCAGATGGCGCTACGGTTGGCCCGCTAGATGGCGGGATATCAACTGCGTTTTTTAAAATAGGAACCCCCATTTTTTTTATTACGTATTCGTGTAGTAGGTAAAGAAATATGAATGTTTTAGTTGGACCACTTTTTTCGCTTTGTAGTAGATGGCGCTGCAATAGTCACAAACATATGGATCACAATTTTAGACGAACAGTTGGTAACAGGTAGGTTTTTTAAATTAAAATGCAGAACGTAGGTACGTTTGAACATTTTATTTCGGTTGTTCCAATGTTATACACGTACCTTTGTGAACTTATCATTTCTGAGAACGCATGCTGTTACAGTGTGATTACCTGTAAATACCACATTAATGCAATAAATGCTCAAAATGATGTCCGTCAACCTCAATGCATTTGGCAATACGTGTAACGACATTCCTCTCAACAGCGAGTAGTTCGCCTTCCGTAATGTTCGCACATACAATGAAAATGCGCTGACGCATGTTGTCAGGCGTTGTCGGTGGATCACGACAGCAAATATCCTACAACTTTCCCCACAGAAAGAAATCCGGGGACGTCAGATCCGGTGAACGTGCGGGCGACCAATCCCCCTGTCATGAAATATGGTATTCAGTACCGCTTCAACCGCACGCGATCTATGTGCCGGACATCCATCATGTTGGAAGTACATCGCCATTCTGTCATGCAGTGAAACATCTTGTAGTAACATCGGTAGAACATTACGTAGGAAGTCAGCATACATTGCACCATTTAGATTGTCATCGATAAAATGGGGGCCATTTATCCTTCCTCCCATAATGCCGCACCATACATTAACCCGCCAAGGTCGCTGATGTTCGACTTGTCGGAGCCATCGTGGATTTTCCGTTACCCAATAGTGCATATTATGTCGGTTTACGATACCGCTGTTGGTGAATGAGGCTTCGTCGCTGAACAGAACGCGTGCAAAAAATCTGTCACCGTCCCGTAATTTCTCTTGTGCCCAGTGGCAGAACTGTACACGACGTTCAAAGTCGTCGCCATGCAATTCCTGGTGCATAGAAATATGGTACGGGTGCAATCGATGTTGACGTAGCATTCTCAACACCGACGTTTTGAGATTCCCGATTCTCGCGCAATTTGTCTGCTATTGATGTGCGGATTAGCCGCGACAGCAGCTAAAACACCTACTTGGGCATCATCATTTGTTGCAGGTCGTGGTTGACGTTTCACATGTGGCTGAACACGTACTGTTTCCTTAAATAACGTAACTATCCGACGAACGGTCGGGACAATTGGATGATGTCGTTCAGGATACCGAGCACCATACATAGCACACGCCCGTCGGGCATTTTGATCACAATAGCGATACATCAACACGATATCGACCTTTTCCGCAATTGGTAAACGGTCCATTTTAACACGGGTAATGTATCACGAAGCAAATACCGTCCGCACTGGCGGAATGTTACGTGATACCAAGTACTTATACGTTTGTGACTATTACAGCGCCACCTATCACAAAGCGAAAAAAGTGGTCCAACTAAAACATTCATATTTCTTTACGTACTACACGAATATGTAATAAGAAATGGGGGTTCCTATTTAAAGAAAACGCAGTTGATATCCGTTTGGCCTATGGCAGCGCCATCTAGCGGGCCAACCATAGCGCCATCTGGTTTCCCCCTTCGAGCTAGACGAGTTTCGTTCTTTGTAGTTTTTCGTTTGATGCTTATTTCGCGAGATATTTGGCCCGGTCACTATTAATGGACCACCCTGTATATGCGATGTGTGCCTACAGCATAGATAAACCCGACTCACGATAAGGTCAACATGTGTCATAAGCATGAATAAATACTACAATCTCACAATCGCCAGTGATGTGTGTGAGGGCCTTACGATGCTCAGCGCCTCACATGGATAAAAGTCATAACTTAATATTCTATAACTCATTCAGAAACCCAGGAAATAGGTTTACTGTCAAAACAACTTTAACATATACTGACGTCCAATATAATTTTAGTATATGGTGAAAGACTTAGCATATCTGAAGAGTGTGCGATCCTGTATCAGGATTTATGCCGAGCGAGTGGCAATGAAGTCTGTCGCAGTGTTCTACCACCCTGTGGCAGTGACGTAAACTTCTAGTTGAGTGGTAAGGGCTAACTGGGCACATCGGCAGACAATTACGTCATGTGAGTTGCGCATGCGCAAAAGCTCCTTAAAACGTGCACAACTGAAGGCGTTCTCGCGACCCTGCTGCGAAGTTTCACGGAGTCTAAAGGAGCAGCAGAGCGGTAGATTTAAGTGCCGTATCTTTCCTACTGCAGCATCTACGAGGGTAATCCCAAAAGTAAGGTCTCCTATTTTTTTATAAGTACATAGACCTGTTTCTTTCTACAAAGGTTTACATCAGTTTACAGCTTGAACATTTAGCTATTTGTCGAAATAATCAACATTTCTGTCGATGCATTTTTGTAGACGCTGTGGCAGTTTTTGTTTGCCCATGTCATACCAGCTCGCCGCCATGCTGTTAAGAAAGTTATGAACCTCTTCTTTCACCTCGTCGTCGAAGCTGAATCGCTCGGACCACGATTAACGCTGACAGGTACTGACAGACTCTGAAAAAACTCAAACGGGCAATTCAGAACCGGAGAAGAGGAATGTTGAGCAAGGTCGTACACATTCTCCATAACAACGCTCGCCCGCACATCCCTTGGCAAATCTTTGGTCTCCTGCAACAGTTTCAGTGGAACATAATCACCCACCCACCCTATAGTTCTGACTTGGCGCCCAGTGACTATCACCCGTTCCCTGGATTAAAAGAACATTTGGCCGGAAAGCGATTCAGCCCCGACGACGAGGTGAAAGAAGAGGTTCATAAGTTTCTGAACAGCAAGGCGGCGAGCTGGTATGACATGGGCATACAAAAACTGCCGCAGCGTCTACAAAAATGCAGAAATGGTGATTATGTCGACAAATAGCTAAATGTTCAAGCTGTAAACTGATGTAAACCATTGTTGAAATAAACAGGTCTATGTACTTATGAAAAAATTGGAGACCTTACTTTTTGGATTGCCCTCGTATGTTACGTTCAACAGCATTCAAAGAAAAATAACCAATAAATCCGCAAAGTGTCGAAAGTTAGGGTGTTCATGTCTTCTTGTGCTCTTACACAGCAGCCGCAACTACTCTGAAGTCTGCGACCTACATTAATACTACTTCATGTCAATGCGTTTTAACTTATGACAAATTAATACATGCACATCGGTCATTATCAGTGGAGGCTATTGTCTAAGAGCACAAGAGCACGTGGACACCTTAACGTTTGACAGCTTGCGGATTTATTAGTTATTTTTCTTTGAATGCTGTTAAACATAATGTAGATACGGTAATTTGAAATACACGACACTAAATCTACCGCGCTGTGCTGAATTACTCCTTTGGACCGGTGATACTTGGCATCAGCGTCGGGAGTACATCTTCAGGAGTTTTTACGTATGCGCAACCGGCGTGACGTAATTGCCTTATGAGCCAAATACATGCGGATTTGACAAACAACGTGCATGGTTCTCGGCGTGCACACTCACCATTCAGTTGCAAATTTGCTTCAGTGCCACTAGGTGGCAGCATGTTGCAGCAGAGCTCTCTCCCCGTTCGCTCGGCGTGAATCCTGGTAGACCGTAGCACATTCCTCACATATGCCAATTCACTCATTAGATAGTAAAATTAGATCGGAAATAAGTGTACTTTATAGTTATACTGATAGAAAAAGTTATTTTACGGGATTCTGAATGAGATACAGTAAATTAAGTCTTGGATTTTATCATACAGTAATCCATTTGAGGCGCTGAGAATCTTAAAGCTCATAATCGTCGATCGTGAAACTGTAGCATTTATTCGTGCTTCTACGTCTGTTGATTGTATGGTGAGTCGGCTATGCATATATGAACGTTCACGAAAAACTGTCTCACTGATTTCTCTGATATACACTTCAATGTGTGGTTGATGATGGTGTCTTTTGGCCCTTATGGCTCTCAGCGCATCATTTGTATACTAGTCAGGTGACATTGTACTACAGTAGAGTCTCGATAGTTCGAGTTTCCAATAATCCGAGCCTCATTTTTTTTTTAGAAAAAAGTTGCAACGATCTATTTTTTTTACTGACAAATAATGATAAATAATGAAAACATCATTGCAAAAGATAGATAGGGAGAGTACAGCTCAGTGACAAAGCAGACAACAATGCAATCAACACCGACGATTAGCTCGCTGCTCTGTTGCACGAACATCTGTTGTCAGTATGGCACGAAATACCCCGACTGCTGCCGGCTGCTACCGATCAAAACTGGGGAGTTCATACGCTGACGTAGTTCCCAGTTCCTGTACTGTACAGTGTTGTGTGTCGTTTTGTTCAATGTGTTTTCCGTTGTACACCTTACAAAGATGAGTGCTGTAACAAAAAAGAGGAAATTTATGCCTTTGTATCTAAAATTAGAAGCACTAAGACGACTTGATATAGGAGAAATAATTAAAAAACTTGCTCTCGAATATGGTGCCGGTGAAGTTACTGTTGGTGACTGGCAAAGAAACCGACGTAAATTGGAACAGTTTTCTTGACAGAAATGCTCACACGAATCTCTCAGTCGAAGAAGTATAAAGAAGTCAGACTTTGAAAAAATAAGTGAGGCATTGTTCATGTGGTTTACCAAACAGAGACAGAAGAGTCGTAAATTGGAATAGTTTTCTTCACAGAAATGCTCATACGAATCTCTCAGTCGAAGAAGTATAAAGAAGTCAGACTTTGAAAAAACAAGTGAGGCATTGTTCATGTGGTTTACCCAACAGAGACAGAAGAGTGCTCCGATTTCTGGCCCAATCTTGCAAGAAAAAGCTTTGTTTTTCAGAAACCAGTTGCAGGAAGGAGATGACAATTGCGCCGCTAGTGTGGGCTGGCTCGACAAGTGGAAGAAGAGGTATGGAGTGCGTCAACTAGACGTATGAGGAGAAAAACTCTCTGGTGACGCTCAGGCCGTTTCAAAATTTATCGTCGAGTTTAAAAAAATCATAACTGACGAAAATTTGTCTAATGAACAAATATATAACTGTGACAAAACTGGGCTAAATTCTAAAATGTTACCAGCGAGAACACTTGCTTCTTGTGAAGAAAAAAGTGCTCCTGGGCACAAGAAAAGCAAAGAGCGGCTCACAGTTGTGGCAACTGGAAACCACAAACTAAAACTTGTTGTGATTGGGAAGTCTGACAAGCCAAGAGCATTCAAGAATGTATCCATCTCAGCTCTTCCGGTTGTCTATACACATCAGAAAAATGCGTGGATGAATCAGGAAATCTTCAAGAACTGGTTTTTTAACTCATTTGTACCTGACTGCAAGATTTTTTTTATAAAGGAAAGGGGACTGCCATGCAAAGCAATTTTGCTCACGGGTAATGCGTCCTCACATCCAAGTGCAGGAGAACTGCAGTGCGACGGTATCCGCGCCTTGTTTTTCCCACCAAACGTTACCTGTCTCATTCAGCCCATAGATCAGGGCGTTCTGGAATGTCTAAAAAAAAAGTATCGACGGCGATTGCTGCAATCAATCCTGCATTCCGAAGACAACGAAAGCATTGTAGGAGCTTTAAAGAAAGTGACTCTGAAGGACGTCGTTTACTGGATTAGCGAATCTTGGAGCGAAATAAAATCAGACATAATTTCTAAGTCATGGAGAAAAATTCTACAGGAAAGTATGCCAGACACAGAAACTGCAGATTTACCAGATGAAGATGATCAACCATTGTGTAGTTTAATCAGAAGATTGCCAGGGTGTGAAGAGGCAGAAGAGGTGGAAGTAGGCGAGTGGTTAAATTCGGACGAACAGTTGGAAATGACAGACTCTTCTATAATTGACACGGTTAATATTCCATCGCAGTGTGAGAGTGACGAGGATGACGAGGCAGAGGCTGCACCGATGATGAGTCACACCGATGGCTACGCTGCTCTTGAGGCCGCCATACGCTACGTGGACCAACAGCCTGAGGCGACACCGACTGAAAGAACCTTCAACATCGCAGCGCGTCAGCAATCGTTGGTTAATATAGTAAAAAACTAGAAACCCGCCTCGATTGTGTAAACTCATAGTTTATGGCGGGTCATGGCCCACCGAACATAGGCCGGTGTGAGGTGGAGCGTACACCATTAAGTTAGGTAGATGTTTTGACTTTGTACATATGTACTGTTTGTGTTTTCCTTTTTTTCGTTTATAAATGTATAGCTATGGTGTTCTTTTAATCATTAACAAAGGTATTCTTAGGCACTTGTGGGTTTTATTGTTCTGAAGAACATGTAGTTATCTACGCCGAAACCTAGGTTAACACTAGGTGCTTTTTTCGCAATCGAGGCGGGTTTCTAGTTTTTTAATGTAGACACCAACTGACCTACTGCTTCTGAGACGGTGGCGTAACATTGCCACGAGGAAACGTGCAACTACGCCAACAAAAGACACTTCACTATTACTTGTCTAAATAAATAATTATTGTTATTCTGCCGATGCAGATGCATGTGTAAATACTTTTATTTTAATAAAGTTCATATTTTGACCTGTGTTACTTACAATATCATAATATTTCTTTTTCCCATTTAAATTTCGATAGTCCGAGTTTTCTATAGTTCCAGGTGGTTCCGCTGCCGTTCACTTCGAACTATCGAGACTCTACTGTACTTGAATTTAATCATTTCCGCAAACAGAAGTTTGTGTTATGAGTTGGTTGTTTACTGTACAGGAAACCGATTTCCTGTGCAGTGTCAACCTGAACTACATTGAATCTGTTTTAAGAGCTTGCAGAAAAGAAAATTGCCAGGAAAACATTGCCACAAAGGGATTAGGCCTACCCACACCAGATTCACTAAGTGACGAAATTAAATAAACGTGACTACAAGCGAACATTTAACAAAGAAGTGTATAATAAGTGTAAAGTGTTGTGTGAGTGCAACGTAAGCATGTCTGATTTTCAGACCGGAAGTTAATTCATTAACTAATGCATGTATTAGGGATCTTATACATTTGTCCGACAAAATAAGAAAGCTCGAAAACTCCCACTTGTACAAAAACGGAGAGTAGTGAAAGCTTAAACATTATTTCGTTCTTGCCATAAATTGTACTTAATTATGTACGAAACCACAAAATTCCACAAAAACTGTTCTTTCTTTTTTCAGACGATTTATGCATATTATTATTGTTGTTGTTGTGGTCTTCAGTCCTGAGACTGGTTTGATGCAGCTGTCCATGCTACTCTATCCTGTGCAAGCTTCTTCATCTCCCAGTACCTACTGCAACCACATCCTTCTGAATCTGTTTAGTGTATTCATCTCTTGGTCTCCCTCTACGATTTTTACCCTCCACACTGCCCTCCAATACTAAATTGGTGATCCCTTGATGCCTCAGAACATGTCCTACCAACCGATCCCTTCTTCTAGTCAAGTTGTGCCACAAACTTCTCTTCTCCCCAATCCTATTCAATACCTCCTCATTAGTTACATGATCTACCCATCTAATCTTCAGCATTCTTCTGTAGCACCACATTTCAAAAGCTTCTATTCTCTTCTTGTCCAAACTATTTATCGTACATGTTTCACTTCCATACATGGCTACGCTCCATACAAATACTTTCAGAAAGACTTTCTGACACTTAAATCTATACTCGATGTTAACAAATTTCTCTTCTTCAGAAATGCTTTCCTTGCCATTGCCAGTCTACATTTTATATCCTCTCTACTTCGACCATCATCAGTTATTTTGCTCCCCAAATAGCAAAAATCCTTTACTACTTTAAGTGTCTCATTTCCCAATCTAATTGCCTCAGCATCACCCGACTTAATTCGACTACATTCCATTATCCTCGTTTTACTTTTGTTGATGTTCATCTTATACTCTCCTATCATGATACTGTCCATTCCGTTCAACTGCTCTTCCAAGTCCTTTGCTGTCTCTGACAGAATTACAATGTCATCGGCGAACCTGAAAGTTTTTATTTCTTCTCCATGGATTTTAATACCTACTCCGAATTTTTCTTTTGT
Source organism: Schistocerca serialis cubense (assembly GCF_023864345.2). Taxonomy (NCBI): domain Eukaryota; kingdom Metazoa; phylum Arthropoda; class Insecta; order Orthoptera; family Acrididae; genus Schistocerca; species Schistocerca serialis. The sequence continues at coordinate 464,610,022 of NC_064646.1, read as the reverse complement.
TTCCTTCACTGCTTGCTCAATACACAGATTGAATAACGCCGTGGAGAAGCTACAACCCTGTCACACTCCCTTCCCAATCACTGCTTCCCTTTTGTGCCCCTCGACTCTTATAACTGCTATCTGGTTTCTATACATATTGTAAATAGCCTTTCGCTCCCTGTATTTTACCCCTGCCACCTTCAGAGTCTGAAAGCGAGTATTCCAATCAACATTGTTAAAAGCTCTCTCTAAGTCTACAAATGCTAGAAACGTAGGTTTGCCTTTCCTTAATCTAGCTTCTAAGAGAAGCCGTAGGGTCAGTATTGCCTCACGTGTTCCAATATTTCTACGGAATCCAAACTGATCTTCCCTAGGTCGGCTTCTACCAGTTTTTCCATTCGTCTGTAAAGAATTCGCGTTAGTATTTTGCATCCGTGACTTATTAAACTGATAGTTCGGCAATTTTCACGTCTGTCAGCACCTGCTTTCTTTGGGATTGGAATTATTATATTCTTCTTGAAGTCTGAGGGTATTTCCCCTGTCTCATACATCTTGCTCACCAGATGGTAGAGTTTTGTCAGGACTGGTTCTCCCAAGGCCGTCAGTAGTTCTAATAGAATGTTGTCTACTCCTGGGGCCTTGTTTCGACACAGGTCTTTCAGTGCTCTGTCAAACTCTTCACGCAGTATCGTATCTCCCATTTCATCTTCATTTACATCCTCTTCCATTTCCATAATATTGTCCTCAAGTACATTGCCCTTTTATAGACCCTCTATATACTCCTTCCATCTTTCTGCTTTCCCTTCTTTGCTTAGAACTGAGTTTTCATCTGAGCTCTTGATATTCTTCTCTCCAAAGGTCTCTTTAATTTTCCTGTAGGCAGTATCTATCTTATCCCTAGTGAGATAAGCCTCTACATCCTTACATCTGTCCTCTAGCCATCCCTGCTTAGCCATTTTGCACTTCCTGTCGATCTAATTTTTGAGACGTTTGTATTCCTTTTTGCCTGCTACATTTACTGCATTTTTATATTTTCTCCTTTCATCAGTCAAATTCAATATTTTTTCTGTTACCCAAGGGTTTCTACTATCCCTCGTCTTTTTACCTACTAGATCCTCTGCTGCCTTCACTACTTCATTTCTCAAAGCTACCCATTCTTCTTCTACTGTATTTCTTTCCCCCATTCCTGTCAATTGTTCCCTCATGCTCTCCTGGAAACTCTGAACAACCTCTGGTTTAGTCAGTTTATCCAGGTCCCATCTCCTTAAATTCCCACCTTTTTGCAGTTTCTTCAGTTGTAATCTGCAGTTCATAACCAATAGATTGTGGTCAGAGTCCACATCCGCCCCTGGAAATGTCTTACAATTTAAAACCCGGTTCCTAAATCTCTGTCTTACCATTATATAATCTATCTGAAATCTGTCAGTATCTCCAGGCTTCTTCCATGTATACAACCTTCTTTTATGATTCTTGAACCGAGTGTTAGCTATGGTTAAGTTGTGCTCTGTGCAAAATTCTATCAGGCGGCTTCCTCTTTCATTTCTTAGCCCCAATCCATATTCACCTACTACGTTTCCTTCTCTCCCTTTTCCTACTACCGAATTCCAGTCACCCACGACTATTAAATTTTCGTCTCCATTCACTATCTGAATAATTTCTTTTACTTAATCATATATTTCTTCAATTTCTTCGTCATCTGCAGAGCTAGTTGGCATATAAACTTGTACTACAGTAGCAGGCGCGGGCTTCGTATCTATCTTGGCCACAATAATGCGTTCACTATGCTGTTTGTAGTAGCTTACCCGCACTCCTATTTTTTTTATTCATTATTAAACCAACTCCTGCATTACCCCTATTTGATTTTGTATTTATAACCCCGTATCCACCTGATCCAACGTCTTGTTCCTTCTTCCAGCGAACTTCACTAATTCCTAGTATATCTAACTTTAACCTGTCCATTTCCCTTTTTAAATTTTCTAACCTACCTGCTCGATTAAGAGATCTGACATTCCACGCCCCGATCCGTAAAACGCCAGTTTTCTTTCTCCTGATAACGACATCCTCTTGAGTAGTCCCCGCCCGGATATCTGAATGGGGGACTATTTTAGCTCTGGAATATTTTACACAGGTGGACGCCATCATCATTTAACCATACAGTGAAGCTGCATGCCCTCGAGAAAAATTACGGCTGTAGTTTCCCCTTGCTTTCAGCCGTTCGCAGTACCACCACAGCAAGGCTGTTTTGGTTAGTGTTACAAGGCCAGATCAGTCAATCATCCAGACTGTTGCCCCTGCAACTACTGAAAAGGCTGCTGCCCCTCTTCAGGAACCACATGTTTGTCTGGCCTCTCAACAGATACCCCTCCGTTGTGGGTGCACCTACGGTACGGCTATCTGTATCGCTGAAGCACGCAAGCCTCCCCACCAACGGCAAGGTCCACGGTTCTTTGGGGGGATATTATTATTATTATTGACAGCGGTTGAGATTATGTAAGTATGTTGACAAGCACAACTGTTATGCAGTAGGTGCTATTAATTTCACACTCTCATATTTATCTGAATTTGTGAACACTCAGAATGAATACTTACGAGCCGCCACACCGGTCGCTGCACTCGTAAGAAAGGTGTGAGGCAAGCACATGGCAGGCGGTGAGCCGTGCGTTGCTGAGAGGTTTACATCGACCGGCGGCCGACAACACGTCAGCGGAAGAACTCTGGCGGGCCGCCTCGTCCACAGTGATCGCCTTCACGAGGACACCGCGGTGTTCCACAGTTCGAAACCTGACGCCTCTTGGCTTCGGCATGCGTGGATTGTGTCGTCTCAAGTTTGCTTACCGAGCAGTCACACAGCTAGTCCCAGGAGGAATAATACGACGGAAATGCTCATTTGGAGGAAACAAACTTCGTACGGACATATGCTCTATTCCGAATGGTTTCCGTCATAGGGCAAACTTAAATGTGGAGCGCATGTATGTGTCTTACCCTCAGCTTTTAAGCTTTTGTTTATGGGGTTACATAAAGACTGAGATGTACAAACGAAAGGTGAGTACGCGAGATGAAGTGCCTGGCTGCGTAATGGACGCTGCTGCCCTCAGTACGGAACGTGCAGAGGTACTCAGACAAGCAACACAACATGTTCTCCCCAAAAATGCACAGATGAAGTTGACACTGTTTTAAGATTTACTGTGAACTGAACAACAACTGTAATATGAAGTGCACGAAAATTTTTAGAGAAGAATATGTTCAAAATACGTATTTTTCAATTGATACTTTGTAAGACGCATGCTGCAATGTTCACTGAATGTTGCATGTGTGCACACATTTAAACCTGACAGTGTACTGAATAACGCAGAAAATAAATAACTAAGTAAATTAAATGAATTCTCTCTCGGAAACCATTCTGAACGGGGTGCAGGGTTCAAGTGATCGTTCCTGTCATGTTGTTGAGCATTGGCCATTCCTTCTGGGACACACAGTAAAGATGAACCAGAACTCCACCGGCAAACTTCAGGGCGATGTTCTGGGATATATTTGGAATATTTTGTGATAAGGAACCCGTGGTCTCTGTTGGGTCGCTACAAAATGGTTGCATTTCGTTTGATGTCTTGCCTCCATATATATTTGTAATGTGCAAAAAACTCTGTACAACAGTACAAATGTACACGATATTCTCTGTATGTCTTGTTTGAAAACAAATTCAGTCGCGTTACTTACAAGAGAGACTTAAACAATCATCCAATTTCCTTACTGACATCTTTCTCCAAATTATTCGAAAAAGTAATGTACTCTAGAGCAGTCGCACACTTAAAGCGGAAAAATTTACTTAGCATAACACAGTTTGGATTCCACAAAAGACGAGAGTGCTATTTATACGTTCAGTCATCAAATGGTACACCATTTAAATAAAAATGTATCACCCGTTGGCACTTTTTGTGAGGTTTGCAAAGCCTTTGATTATGTAGATCATGTTACTCTCTTAGAAAAATTAATGGCTGGTTTGAATCATACTTATCAAACAAAGTGCAAAATATTATAGTGATTAATTCAGACAATGTGTGAAAGGTAGAAAATTTTAATGATTGGAGGGAAAGAGTCACACCACTGGGTTCAATTTTGGGTCCACTCATATTCTCAGGCACTGATGAGCCAAAACATCACCACCTGTTCAATAGGCTGTTTGTCAGTCTTTGGAACTACATACGTCAGGGACCTGTCAATTTGTTGGTAGGTATGTGGAGGTATGTCTACGCACAAGTCATGTAATTCGCATAAATAACGGCCGGCTGATTTGCGCATGTGGTGATGGCGCCAGATAGCGAACCAGATAGGTTCCATATTAATTACATCAGGCGAATTTGGTGCCCGACGCATCAACGTGAGTTCACTATAATGCGCCTCAGATCACTGTAGCATTGTTCTGTCTCCGAGACGCGGACAATTACGCTGCTGAAAGATGACATCACTGTCGGGGAACATATCAAGCATGAAGGCATGCAGGTGGTTCGCAGCTGTCAGCGTGTCTTCGATTACTACCACAGGTCCCACGCAAGCGCAGGAGAATGTCACCCACAGCATAATATTGCTCCCACCGGCCTGCATCTGTTGCGCGCTGCACGTTTCGAGCCAGGGTGCACCTCTATGACGACGTTTATGGAGACGACCATCGGCCTAGTGTAGCAATAATGCGATTTACCAGATGAGTCGACACGTTTCATTGATCGACAGTCGAATGCCGATGGTCCGGTGTCAGTAGGTAACGATGTCATTGGGTCAACAAGTGAACACATAGGAATGATCTGCCGCAGAGATCCATATTCAACAACGTACGATGAACGGTGTGTTCCGAAAAAGTTATGCGTGCATCAACATTGTGCACTTTCGGCAGAGACGCCACATATCACCATCTATTCTACTTTACAGAGCAGACAACCCTCCAAAACGCACGTTCTATGAAGAGTCGTGGACGACCAACTATTTAGGGCCTAGTAGTAGTTTCACTGTCTCATTTCTTTCCGTAGATGCTCACGACCGTAGCACGTGAACATTCAACCAACTTCACCGTTTTCGAGATACTCTGCGTAACAATAATCTGTTCTTAGTCAAGATGCTTATCTCAATGGATTTCCCCATTTGCAGTCCATACCTTCGCTGGGTTGAGCCCCCGTCGATGTCTGCTCCGCTTACATACGTTTGTTGTCGCGTCACGTGCCCGCACGTCACCAGGAGCCATCCAATGTCGTGGTGGGCTGTGCGCATAACGTCCCGTCGACATGGGGATCATTAGAGACGGAGCACAAACTCGGATTGCGTCAAGGATGGACAAGGAAATCGGCCGTGCCCTTTTCAACGGAACATTCCTGCCATTTGCCTGGAGTGATTTTGAGAAATCAACGAAAACCTAAATCTGGATGGCCTGACTTGGATCTGAACCGCCGTCCCCCTAAATGCGAGTCCAGTGTGCTAACCGCCGTATCACCCCGCTCGGTCACGTGATTCGAGGCGTTTAGTTCAGGGACATCACAACACATTTAATTACTTGCTGAGCACATTCTATTATGAACAAAAAGAAGCAACTAGAAACGTGCATTGATTGGATCTAACCTCCACACACCCTGCCCACTGCCTCGCAGTTATGCCTTCGTACAGTATTGTCCAGGGAAAAAGTAATATAAGACTTCATAATGAATGCCTTATAGGTATAGATATAGATAAGAAAAATTATCTTGTTGATAAGAAATTGCAGAAAGGTAGGAGATTGGGGTGATGGTACCTGGATAAATTGAAGGGTCCAAAGGTTGTTTAGAAAAAAAATTTCGGCAGTGCTTGACTGAAACAGGGGAAAGGAGTGCAATGGAAGAATATTGGGTAGCTCTGAGAGATAAAATAGCGAAAACAGCACGGGATTAAATGGATAAACGGACAAGGTCTAGTAAAAACCCTCAGATAACGCACAAGATACTGAATTTAATTGATAAAAGGAGAAAATATAAAAATGTATCAAATGTATCAGATTGAAGGGAATACTGACGTCTAAAGAAACAGAGATTGATTGAAAACCCAGAATGGCTGAAAAGTAAAGGCTATAGGACTAATGCAAGGCTGTAGAAGCTTGCATAACTAGGGGGAAGTTAGATGTCGCCTATAGGGAAGTTAAAGAGACCTTTGGGCAAAAGAGGAGCAGCTGTGTGAGTAACAAGAGATTCAGATACAAACCAGCCATATGCAAAGAAAGGAAAGCTGAAAGGTGGAAGGAATATGTAGAAAGGCTGTACAAGGGAGATCCACTTGAAGGCAAATCACAATAAAACAAGAGGAAGTAAACAGTGATGAGACGGGACCATACATGCAGCTTGTGTGGGACCGGCGAAATACCCTCGGAATTCAAGAAGGCAGGTATTAACAGGTGTGCATATTACCGAAAATCAGCTTAATAAGTCATGGCTGCAAAATACTAACACGAATTCTTTACAAGAGAATCGAGAAAATGGTAGAAGCCGCCGTTTGGGGAAGATCAGTTTGTGTTCTGCAGAAATATAGGAACATGCGAAGAATACTGACCCTACAGCTTTTCTTAGAAGACAGGTTCAAGAAATGCAAACTCCTTACATTTATGGGATTGTTTTGACAATGGATTATACTCTTTGAAATTCTGAAGCTGGCAGAATTAACATTCTGAAGCTGGCAGAATTAACATACAATGAGCGAAGAGTAGCTTACAGCATACACTGAGTTGACAAAAGTCGTGGGATACTTCCTAATACTGTGTAGGACCTCCTTTTACGTGGCCTAGTGCAGCAAGTCGACGTGGCGTGGACTCGACAAGTTGCTGAAGATCCCCTGCAGAATTATTTAACCATGCTGCCTGTACAGCCGTCCATTACTGGGAATAGTGTTCTTGGTGCAGGATTTTGTGCACGAACTGATTTCTCGAATACGTCCCACGAATGTTCGCTGGGATTCACGCCGGGCGATCTGGATGACCAAATCATTCCCCGAACCGTCCAGAATGTTCTCCAGACCGATCGTGTGGCCTGGTGACATTGAGCATTGTCATCCATGAGAACTCTGTCGTTGTTTGGAAACATGAAAATGAGTGGCTGTAAATGGTCTCCAAGTAGCACAGCATAACCATTTCCAGTCAATGATTGGTTCAGTTCGGCCCAGAGAACCCAGTCCATTCCACGTAAACACAACCCACACCGTTATACAGCCACCAACAGATGGCACAGTTCCTTGTTGAGAACTTGGCTACACGACTTCGTGGAGTCTGCGCCGCCCTCGAGGCGCTTACCGTCAGCTCTCACGAACTGCGAGACTCATCTGACCAGGTCGCGGTTTTCCAGTCGTGTGGGGTCCAACCGACACGATCAGGAACCCAGGAGAGGCGCTACAGGCAGCGTCGTGCTGATGCCAAAGGCACTCGGTCGTCTGCTGCCATAGGCTATTAAAGCCAAATTTCGACGCATTGTCCTAACGGACACGTTCATCGTGCATCCCACAGTGATTTCGGCGGTTATTTCACTCAGTGCTGCTTGTCTGTCAGCGCTGACTACTCTATGCAAACGCCGCTGCTCTCGCTCGTTAAGCAAATGCCATCGGCCACGGCGTTGTCCGTGGTGAGAGGAAATGCCTGTAATTTGGTATTCTTGGCACACTCCTGGCGCTGTGGATTTCAGAATACTGAATACCCTAACTATTTCCGAAATGAAATGTCCCACGTGTCTAGCTCCAACCACCACTGCGCGTTCACAGTCTGTTAATTCCCGCCTTGCTGCCATACTCACGACGGAAACCTTGTCACATGAATCAGCGGAGTAGAAATGACAGCTCCACCAATGCACTGCCGTTCATATCGTACATTGTGTATGCGACACTACCACCATCTATATACGTGTATATCGCTATCCTATGACTTTTGTGAGCTCATTGTATACTAAAACAGAATAGGAGATGCGAGAATCGGAGGAAATGAAAGAGAAAAATGTGCAAGTGTGTGTGAAATCTTATTGGAATTAACTGCTAAGGTCATCAGTCCCTAAGCTTACACACTACTTAACCTAAATTACCCTAAGGATAAACACACAACCATGCCCGAGGGAGGACTCGAACCTCCGCCGGGACCAGCCGCACAATCCATGACTGAAATGAAAGAGAAACAGTAATTGAGAAGAGAGTAACATAGGGCGGTAACTTACCACTGATGTTGATCAGTCTGCACATTGAGCAAGCAGTAAAGGAAACCAAAGAGAAATTTGGATAGGGAATTAAAATTCAGGGAGAAAAAGAAAAAAGAGCCTTTGACGTTTGCCGATGACTATGTAATTTTCTTAGAGGCGGCAAAGGACTTGGAAGACCATTTAAGACATTGAAAGCATATAGAAATGAGGTAATAAGATAATAAGAGTAATGGAATTTAGCCGAATTAGATCAGAAAATGAGATACTAAAAGTAGTAGATGAGTTTTGGTATTTGGGCACCAAAAAAATCATGATGCCGTAGCAGAGAGGATACGAATTGCAGGCTGCCAATAGGAAGAATAGTATTTCTGAAAAAAGCGGAATTTAGTAACATTCAATATAAATGTAACCATACGTAAATTGAAATGGGATCACTGCTATTAGTTGCAACCACTCTGCCATCCGTGACACAGTGCAGCTGCTTGGACTGTCCCCGCAGGCCTCACGGCCGATCCACACTGCCGTCGAGCGCCGCCCACCCGCAGTCCATGTCCATTGTGCTCCTGTTCGCTAGTCCCACTGAAGCTGATAGCAGGTACATATAGTGTTTCACAGCTGCTGCTTTTGCGTGGTGTCTGTTCTTTTGAAGGAACAGACACTGTGTATTGAAATAATACCGATCCAGGCACTTCAGTCCGGAACCACGCGGCTGCTACGGTCGCAGGTTCGAATCCTGCCTCGGGCATGGATGTGTGTGATGTCCTTAGGTTAGTTAGGTTTAAGTAGTTCTAAGTCTAGGGGACTGATGACCTCAGATGTTAAGTCCCACAGTGCTTAGAGCCATTTTAACATATTTTTTTTTTGAAATAATAAATATAACTGTTAGGAATAGGTAGCTCTGAGGCTCAAAAAATGGTTCAAATGGCTCTGAGCACTATGGGACGTAACATCTGTGATCATCAGTACCCTAGAACTTAGAACAACTTAAACCTAACTAACCTAAGGACTTCACACACACCCATGCCCGAGGCAGGATTCGAACCTGCGACCGTAGGGGTCACGCGGTTCCAGACTGAAGCGCCTAGAACCGCACGGCCACACCGGCCGGCACGCTCTGAGGTATGAAGTAGTGAAGGCAGCAGAGGATCAAGTAGGTAAAAGGACGAGGGCTAGTGGAAATCCTTGGGTAACAGAAGAAATATTGAATTTAATTGATGAAAAGAGGAAATATAAAAATGCAGCAAATCAAGCACGCAAAAAGGAATACAAACGTCTCAAACATGAGATCGACAGGAAGTGCAAAATGGCTAAGCAGGGATGGATAGAGGACAGATGTAAGGATGTAGAGGCTTATCTCACTAGGGGTAAGATAGATACTGCCTACAGGAAAATTAAGGAGACCTTTGAAGAGAAGAGAACCACTTGTATGAATATCAAGAGCTCAGATGAAAACTCAGTTCTAAGCAAAGAAGGGAAAGCACAAATGTGGAAGGAGTATATAGAGGGTCTATACAAGGGCGATGTACTTGAGGATAATATTATGGAAATGGATGAGGATGCAGATGAAGATGAAATGGGAGATCCGATACTGCGTGAAGAGTTTGGCAGAGCACTGAAAGACCTGAGTCGAAACAAGGCCCCTGGAGTAGACAACATTCCATTAGAACTACTGACTGCCTTGGGAGAACCAGTCCTGACAAAACTCTACCATCTGGTGAGCAAGATGTATGAGACAGGGGAAATACCCTCAGACTTCAAGAAGAATATAATGATTCCAATCCCAAAGAAAGCAGGTGTTGACAGATGTGAAAATTACCGAACTATCAGTTTAATAAGTCACAGCTGCAAAATACTAACACGAATTCTTTACAGACGAATGGAAAAACTGGTAGAAGCTGACCTCGGGGAAGATCAGTTTGGATTCCGTAGAAATATTGGAACACGTGAGGCAATACTGACCTTACGACTTATCTTAGAAGAAAGATTAAGGAAAGGCAAAGCTACGTTTCTAGCATTTGTAGACTTAGAGAAAGCTTTTGAAAGTGTTGACTGGAATACTCTGATTCAAATTTTAAAGGTGACAGGGTAAAATGCAGAGTGCGAGACGCTATTTATAATTTGTACAGAAATCAGATGGGAGTTACAAGAGTCGAGGGGCACAAAAGGGAAGCAGTGATTGGGAAGGGAGTGAGACAGGGTTGTAGCCTCTCCCCGATATTATTCAATCTGTATATTGAACAAGTAGTAAAGGAAACAAAAGAAAAATTCGGAGTAGGTATTAAAATCCATGGAGAAGAAATAAAAACTTTCAGGTTCGCTAATGACATTGTAATTCTTTCAGAGACAGCAAAGGCCTTGGAAGAGCAGTGGAACGGAATGGACAGTGTCTTGAAAAGAGGATATAAGATGAACATCAACAAAAGCAAAACGAGGATAATGGAATGTAGTCGAATTAAGTCGGGTGATGCTGAGGGAATTAGATTAGGAAATGAGACACTTAAAGAAGTATAGGAGTTTTGCAATTTGGGGAGCAAAATAACTGATGATGGTCGAAGTAGAGAGGATATAAAATGTAGACTGGCAATGGCAAGGAAAGCATTTCTGAAGAAGAGAAATTTGTTAACATCGAGTATAGATTTAAGTGTCAGAAAGTCTTTCTGAAAGTATTTGTATGGAGCGTAGCCATGTATGGAAGTGAAACACGTACGATGAATAGTTTGGACAAGAAGAGAACAGAAGCTTTCGGAATGTGGTACTACAGAAGCATGCTGAAGATCAGATGGGTAGATCACATATCTAATGAGGAGGTATTGAATAGAATTGGGGAGAAGAGGAGTTTGTGGCACAACTTGACTAGAAGAAGGGATCGGTTGGTAGGACATGTTCTGAGGAATCAAGGGATCACCAATTTAGTATTGGAGGGCAGTGTGGAGGGTAAAAATCGTAGAGGAAGACCAAGAGATGAATACACTAAACAGATTCAGAATGATGTAGGTTGCAATAGGTACTGGGAAATGAAGAAGCTTGCACAGGATAGAGTAGCATGGAGAGCTGCATCAAACCAGTCTCAGGACTGAAGACCACAACAGGCGGCCGCGGTGGTCTCGCGGTTCTAGGCGCGCAGCCCGGAACCGTGCGACTGCTACGGTCGCAGGTTCGAATCCTGCCTCAGGCATGGATGTTTGTGATGTCCTTAGGTTAGTTAGGTTTAAGTAGTTCTAAGTTCTAGGGGACTAATGACCACTGCAGTTGAGTCCCATAGTGCTCAGAGCCATAGGGATGGGTACTGGGCCAATTCTTGTCTTAACCTACATAAATAATCTTCCCGTCATTTTAAAGGGCGGTTCAAAACGCGTGTACTGATGGCACAAGCAAACAAATCAAGTGTCCAAACTCAAAGTTGCCAAAAACATCGTAGATGATATCTGAACAGGCCTACAAGTGGCTTAAGGTACCATTTTCAGTCGTAAACTCACAGACACTAGTATTATGCGATTTGGAACAAGGAAAAAAATAGTTGCTAGTGTGAAAAGTAGATATTAAGGTGGACATGCAACGCCCTGTGTAAAATTCCGTGAGATACTCTTGGATAACAAGCTACAATCGAGTTAACATATGTATATTACTTAGCGACTATCCCCGAACCCGAAACCCGGTACCAATTGGAGGTTGCCTGTCTGAGAACTTCCAGCGTCAACAAATATTTTCCAAACGTCTTGTAATTATAGGGTGAATTAAAAAAAAACACTGTCGTAACACACTCAGCAAGTGTGTGTGTCCTGAGACCGTGTAACTCAGTGCGCTCAAATCACCCGGACTATATACATCCGGATTTGAGAATGACAGCGCTTAGCGACTTCCAACAAACTTTACACGCAACCCTCCCGAAACGTTTTCTCGCAGATACCCCATCACAAAAGAATGAAAGAAAAAAGCTCATCGCTCATTGTATTTTCGCTGTTCTTGGAGTACAACCTCAGCTTCAGACATGACAATGTAATCTATTACCTCCTTGCTGCTAGCTCAATTCCCAACACATTTTGCAGACATTATCCAAAATTATATCAAAGAAGGGCAAATAGTTCAGGAGGTATTACGTCATAAATGTTTTCAAGTGTTCCTTTACAAAGGAAAAACTAGGAGTATTGCCCCAATTTAATCCTTGTAGCACTGAAAAGATAAAGCGAAAAGGTAAATAAATGTCAATAGCGTTGAGAAACAGCTGAAATCGTTAAAATTCAACAAAGCTCCAGGGCCCGATGGCTACTGAATTTACGGCTGACTTAAGCGCTCTGTTAACTATATCACAGATCCCCCGTACAAAAAACCGTGTTCAGTAGTTGAAAGAAAGTAGAGGTTAATCCGTTTGCTAGCAGGGGTTGTAGAAGTGATCCACAGAACTACCGTGCAATATCCTTGACATCGCTTTGTTGTTGAGTCCTAGAAGATACCCTGAGCTGAAACATAATGAGATGTATGCCAACCGGCATGGATTCCGAAAACATCGATCATGCGGAACCCAACTCACATTTGTCTCATACGAAGTAATGAAAGCTTTGGATCAAGGAAGTCAGATAGATGCAGTATTTCTTGATTTCTGAAAAGCATTTGACTCAGTACCATATCTTCGCGTATCAACAAAAGTACAATCATGTGGAGTAGCAAGCGAAAATAGCGACTAGTTTAAGGATTTTTTGGTAGGGAGGACGCAGCAAGTTATCTCGGATGGAGAGATCAGGTGTAGAAATAACTTCGGGTGTGCCCCAGAGAATTCTGTTGTGACCCTTGCGTTGTATTCTAAAACTTTTACGGAAAATGTTAATAGAAACCTCAGACTTTTTACAGATGATGCAGCTATCTGTGATGAAGTACTGTCTGAAGAAAGCTGCATAAATATGCAGTCAGATGTTGACAAGATTTCAAAATGGTGCTGAGTTTGGCAACTTGCTTTAAATATTCAGGAATGGAATACTGTGCACTTCAAAAAACGAGAAAACATAGTATCCTATGACTATGACTCTCAGCTGGAATCGATTAACTCGTACAAACACCTGGCTGTAATACTTACTAGGCATTTGACATTCAACGATCGTATAGGCACTGTCGTAGGTTCAAATGGCTCTGAGCACTATGGCACTTAACATCTGAGGTCATCAGTCACCTAGACTTACAGTAGAACTACTTAAACCTAACTAACCTAAGGACATCACACGCATCCTTGCCCCAGGCAGGATTCGAACCTGCGACCGTAGCAGCAACGCGGTTCCGGACTGAAGCGCCTAGATCCGCTCGGCTACAGCGGCCGGCTAGTGAAGAAGTAGCTTTTGCTTAAAATAGGGATACAAACTACACAGACTGTACTCAGTCAATGTTTCGTCAGACTTTAAACATAATTCAGACCTTCCTAGTCAGTCGGTCGGTGAAACGCGAAAGCGTCACGGAGATGCTCAGCGAATTGCAGTGGCAGACGCTGCAAGAGAGGCGTTCTGCATCACGGTGTGGACCGTTGCTAGAGTTCCAACAGCGTGCATTCCTACAAGAGTGAACCGATATATTGCTTCCTTCCACATATATCTCGTGAAAGACCACGAAGACAGAATTGGAGAGGTTCGAGCCCACACGGTGGCTCACCAGCAATCGTTCTTCGCGCGAACCACACGCGGCTGGAACAAGGATATTAGCGTTTTCCGTCTCCAACAAGGACGTCCGCCTCGGTAGTTGCGCGGTCAGCGCGGCGGGTTGCTAAGCGAAGGGGCCCGTGTTCGATTACGGGCCGGCCGAAAGGTCTTCTGCTTTCGGATACTGGGTGCTGTCTCGTCCTTACGCCCTTATCGTCATAATTAACATCTTATTCCCACTGACACCAGTTCACACGCGTGGCTCTTTCGTGGGCAATAGCACTAAGACTTTTAAAAGTATGCATAAAGGAAACGGAAATTTGTGCTAAGTTCTATGGTACCAAACTGCTGAGGTAATCGGTCCCTATGCTTACACACTGCTCAATCTGACTTAAACTAACTTACGCTAAGGAAAACACACACACTCACGCTCGAGGAAAGGCTATTTGCCCATACCTCATTTCATTCAAATCCGGACTCATGAAACGTCAACGATTGTTTCGTAATACCGATGTCGCTCTTACTATGTACCTGTCACCTTCGATCACAAACAGCAATGGTGAAAGCTCATTTTCAAAATTGAAGTTGATCAAACCTTAACGTTCCCAGACTTAACTTTTTGGCTTCGTTTGAAAGTAATAATTTAATATAACTATCAAGTTATCGCCAAAGGATAGCCTTTTGAAATCCTTTGGAAGAAACAGAGGTCTACTGCCATAAGAAACAGTACCCCACAAAAATTCTGAATGAACGAAACGAATTTACATGAAACAGGTATTTTTTACTTTATCTTGCACATGTTGATATTCTGACTCTGTCCATCTGTTTTCTTGGTTCTGTTTTCGTAAGACCGTTGTGCCTGCTGCTTTTTTCGTGTCTCGAGATGCTGCTATTTTTTAACTTCGTTACGTACTATGTATGTCGCAGACACCTATTTGAGAGTTGGCATTTATAATTTTAACAAACATTTTACCCATGTTTATGCTCTAGGTCATTTTTAATTACATTTTAACTCATCCTATTTTGGTTCACGTAGGAAACTGAACATCGTGTTTTCTTAGTAACGCGCCATTGTAAACACGCCCCCTCAGCTGATTGCACTGCAACAAAATGTGCTAAAGATGCCCCTACATCACGGGCTATGAGTGTTTCTCATAATTTTATCATGTTTTTATACTATGTGACAGTGTCACTCGTGGCTATAAATTTTATTTGCCTCTTTTATTAAGTGCAAGGAGACAGGTATGTCGTTTTTAGATGTTTTTCAGGTAATGTGAATCAACGCTACTACTTACAGTGTTACTGACTTATCATAATCATCTTCAACACTTACAAAGCCTTGATCCGATCCTTCCTTTGCTGTACAAAAGTTGCGTGCATATCGCCCCGCACCCTGCCCCCTAAGTTCTCCATATCATTGAACGCCATGCACTCTGCCTCGCCTTCCCCATCCCGTTACCTTGCCGCATAATGATCCATTACCAACTCATCAAATTCTCATTCCCAATGAAACCTCCGAACAACCTACAAAACTCGACTCCAGTGATCCTATAGTTTCCCTTCCACTTTCCAATCCTAGTACGTTGCCGCTCCTCAGACGCCTGCATATCTTCCACATGCTGTCCCAGATAATCAGCCATTACTCCCTCCCAAATCATGAACTCTTGCCCGACATTTAGCCATCCTACCAACTCTAAATCCACCCCACCCGTCCCACTCCATCAGGGCTCTCTTTGCCTCATTTCTCCACGTTTCTCTAGCCCCTTTTTCCTCTCTTCCACCCTGCTTCCCCTAGCCCTTTCTCACATCAGATTTTAGCCTTAGCGTTACCCATTTCCTCTCCTCTCGGATCCCAACAGCCACACCTACCCATCGATACTATGCACCAGTCCTCCATTCTTATACCACTATCCTTCTACCCTCCTCAACGACCATCCTTCCTCCCTTCAATAACAGACTGCCAATACTGGGGGAGGCTGTCCAAGTTTTTGTGCCAGTGAAGTGCTTCTTTTTAACAACAGTGGGAATCATCACTCAAGACAGTTCCACTCCAGTCAATGAGATTCTAGGCAGAAGATGTGTGTGCATATGTCTCAGACAGCAGTGGGATGCCAGCTGGACTGTCCCTGTTGTACAGCCTGACGACCAGGAGTGATGGTCTGGGGGACCATTTCTTTTCATAGCAGGGCCCCTTTGGTTTTAATCCGCGGCACCCTTACAGCACAGCGGTGCGTCGGTGGTATTCTAGGGTCCGTTTTGTTGCCCTTTGTGACTAGCCACCCTGGGCTTATATTTCAGTAAGATAATGCCCGCCTGCATGCAGCGAGAGTTTCTATTGCTTATATTCGTGTTTGCCAAATCCTACCACGGCCAGCAAGGTCTCCGGATCTCTCCCCAGCTGAGAACTTTGGGAGACTTATGGGCTAGACCCTTCAATCAGCTAGGAATTTTGACGATCTAACGGGCCAAATGGACTAAATTTGGCACAGTATTCCTTAGGAGGGCATACATATACAACTCTATCAAGCCGAATAACTGTTTGCATAAGGGACAGAGATGGACCAACGGATTTTCGGCTTGCTCAACTTGGGAAGCTCTCTCCTGAATAAATCATGCAGCTTTTCTGAAATTGCTATCACTTGCTTGTCTGTACATATACATCTCGTCTACCGATTTCCGTCCCATTCGGATAATTCGTTCGTGATGCAGAAATCGTTACATTCATAATTAATATCTCACGTTTGGTTAAGTGTTTTTCATCTCATTTAGAGTTCTTGTCAACTTTCTGAAGAGGGGATAGACTGTTCCGCTAGCAACCCTCCCTCCTGCCCCCGCCTGTGCCCTCCTCCCAAATGGAGTGACGGGTGACGAAATAACAACAAAGGAAAAGAAATCATGATACTTACACATAAATATGTACACTGTCTTTTTAGATCTATCTGAGGATGGCGATTGAAACAAGTCATTGAAATAAACGAATATTTGCGATCACATATTGTCAAACATTGGATCGCTCTTATCACCAAGATAACCATGTCATTCCTCATCACTTTAGCTGCTATTGTACTGAGTACACCTACTCAGAACATAGTCATGGATGTGCAAATAACATAGACTACAGAGCCTACGTGAGGCTGTACAGCAGTAGTTTCCAACCTTTCTGAGGCCACTAACCCTGAGTGCAATCAGACATTAGCTGGTACACCACGAAAGAAGAGTATTCTTTGAACATTTTTATTTTTAAAGTGATGAAGTATAAATGATATTTAGTTTTTGTAGGTGCTTTATTAAGTCCACAACTAATGAGTCGATGACAACTGGTTCTGCTTATTTCTAAGAACTTTTTTTATAGAATGTCAACAACCGTATTTGCTCCATACGAGGCTGATTACCATCGACAGTTAAACAATGGAAGGAAATCTTTTAAGGAAAAATCCACTGCTTCACAATTGTCAAGGACGACTGCACTCGGATTCTGTTGGCAGTCACTTGAAAGATAACTTACATGAGTCGGAGCATCTGAAAATACCAAGGGCCGACAAAAGATCAAAATTTAGATTCAAGAGAGGACAGCATAGCAGGACAGGACAGACATAGCAACACACAACAAGGGAAACTCAAAATTCTGACAGACGAAACGGATCGCAAAGGGTTTCTAATAAGTGGAATTCAAGAAACGAGAAACATTGATCAGGAGCCAATAGAAGCACAAGGACACAGAATTTATATGGGAATACGAGGGAAAAGAGTAATGAACCAATGTCTACAATTCGGAACGGGATTTGTTATCAGTCTCAAAATAATTCAGTATCTAATAGAATTTAAATCTGAACCTATCAGACTATCAACATGATCCATAAAAGATGCAAATAAAATATATACAATAATAAATGCTCATGCCACAAATAATGATAAAAATAATACGAAAGAACACAGAGAAGATGTGCATGAATTTTGGGAGCTTTTAGTTCAGACGACGTCTAACATAAATAAAAACCACACCAAACTTTTAATTGCGGATTTTAATGCCCAGTTAGGAAGAGGAAAGAGATGTAGACGTGTAATAGGCAAATGGCCAGCACAAAGAAGAACAAACAGGAATGGCATGAACTGGTGGAATTCTGAAGAAACCCTGACATAATTTCAAAATCAAAATACCTCAAGAAAGACCAAACAAGCTTAAAACTTGGAAACATCCAGAATGGAAATTAAAAATGGCTACTGAATCATGTCTTTATGGATATAAATTACCACAGAGAAATTTACAATGTGAAAGCTATGACAGGGAAAGTTACTCGATCAGATCATTACGTGATAAAAATAAAAATTAAATTCATCCCACTGACAAAGAAAAAATCCCCTCCTCCCCAAAAAAGAGAAGGTACGACCCTCATAAACTGATAAGTAACAAGCAATATGAAGAACAAACGAAGATTATAAAATAACAGACGATCTAGAGGATATAGCACCCCAGTTGAGACAAATATCTGAACAAGTAGTTCCAATAAGCACAAGAAAAAACTACCAGTGGTGGAATGGTGGAACAATGAATGTGATAAAACAGTACTAGATAGACGCCAAGCTTGGCAAATGTATCAGAGTCATAAAACGGAAGAATCACACTTGGAACTCACAGAACAAGGCAAGATAACCCAAATACATGTCAATATCAAAAAGATATACTTCCGATAATGGAAACAAACAGTGAGAAAACACACTCAAGAGATTATACAAAATATTTAGCAGACAACTATAAAGATATGACCCTCCAACATTAATCTTAAGGAATAAAAATAAGAAGATGGTCCACAGCAATAGAATAAACACCAAAGTTTTTGCAGAAACATTTAACAAATTACTAAATTGCAAAGATCCCTCAGTACTAATTCAAATAAACACAGATATTCCTATTAAAACAGTAGCAGAAACTATAAAGCCTCCCACAATCCATGAAATCTACAAAGCTCTGAAAGAGCTCAAAAACTACAAAACAATTGGAGAAGATCAGAATTTCTGGAAATTAGGATATATGCAGCAGAACCAGTGAAAGTAAAAGTACACCAAGCATAATGAAAATATGGAATAAAGAAGAACTAACAGAACATTGAATTACAGCTATAATGCTTCCATTACAGAAAAAAGGCGACAAATCGGATCCTGAGAACTATAGAAGAATTCCCCTTTTGGATATCACATGTACAGTCATGTCAAAAATTTTATACAACCGTTGTAAACACAAACTTGCCTGGGAATTAGAAGAATACCAAGCAGGATTTAAACTCTGGAGAAGCTCTCCAGATCATCACTTGGAAATTGATGTAGGATTACTGAAGAAGAACACAAAAAGAACACGCCATAACCTTTGTGGATTTCAAAAAAATTATAATTGTATCCAGAGATCTTTAGTGATTGAAATGCTAAAGAATTTCAGTCTCTATCCTAAATTAATAAAAATTATAAACTCTTTAAAACATAAAATGTAAAGTAAAGTTTAGAGGTGTTAAGATAGGGAGATGGATTATCACAATTACTTTTCAGCTGTGCTCTGGAGTATGTGAGGAGGGAATGGTACAAGCAAAATCATAAAAACGTAAGAATTGGAACCAAGAACAGTAAATAAACTCAAATTGCTAGGGATTCGGAGATGACTTAGCATAACCAGCTAAAAACATTCAGGAAGCTAGAAATCAAACAACAAGCCTAAAAAATGTAACACAAAAAGAGAACTCCAGATATAATTAGAAAATACTAAGATAATGGCAGCAATTCCACTAATAATCAAGCACATAACAGTAACTAACAGTCAAGAAAAACACAGAGACAATTAAAATATCTAAGAGAAATTATAGCATACAACTAGAACGAGAAATCTGCATGGTGAAAAGGAACTAACAAAATGATAAAAACTCAAAAATTAGCATCTTATACATACAATAAAAATGTCTATCAATTAAAAATAAACTAAAACATTTTAGGGCTGTGGTTCAACCAGACATGACATGCAGAAGAGAAACTCTTTTCAAAGTCACCCAGAAAAACATAATCGAAAAAATCCTTAAAATAGAGAGTAGGATAGCCAGAACATGCAAAAATAATAAGAAACATCAAAAAGACAGACAATGACAGGTAGTGCCAAATGAAATGGTGTGCCGTGAACTGAAGCCCATTACAGATATTATACAGAATAAAAGGGTCGCTCATTCTTTGTCACATTATGAGGACACCAGCAACCAAACTACCAGGCAAAATTATACAGAAACTTTGTAACATAAAGAAGCAAGTAGGATGGTTAGGGGAAATCAAGGAAAACAAAACAGAAAATTTAATCAAACTGAAAAACGTTTTTACAGGTTAGGAACTACGAAAAAGAAGCAGAATAAATGAAAAGGTACTGGGCAACTCGGAGAGAAAACCTATTGAAGAAGATGACCAAAAAATGATTGCCTCAAGTGGTCCAATGAGGCCGCAAAAGCAGAAGAAGAAGAAGGAGAAGAACAACGATGAAGCAGTTCTCAATACATCACGAGTGCTGCCTACAGCTCCGTCTCAGAAACGAAAGCTAACTATTTACATTGAGGGCAGTGGACACGAATTACAAAACATGTTTTCTGTGCATCACTCTTTTTTCTAGCAACACGTGCTTCACCCACAGCCTGCACCCCTATTTAAAATCAATCACGTTAAAATGTATGCACTGTACTTTATTGTCTGTGAATTACCTGATTGCTGGACTCAGTAATTCTGAAATGGCAGAATTGCTTCGTGTGTGACCACTTCCGCTAATAATAATAATAATAATAATAATAATACACTGTGCAGGCCCTACAGCTGTGTAGTAGCCATGAAGTAGTTATTTTTGTGTTGTGCTGTCACTTCAATTATTGTCGCGAACTGAATAATGAAGCAGTTTCTGGGCTATTGCAGCAACTAACTACAACTCAGAGAAGACATTTTCATTAGACATTAAATCATATATGATATATATGACTCAGTTTCACTAGCATAGGTCCATGGTACAAAGTATGTGTCCGTTGGGTGGACTATGTGAGGAAGATGATGTTCATATAATCGTTTCTCAAGCTGAAACCTCCATCATATTGTGTCATGCGTTAATGCTAGCATTTGAAAACAATGTAATTATTGGTGACTTATGTAATCAGTATCATAATCTTTCGAAATAGTGATAATAATAATGATATTTTGAAAATAATTTATTTTCATGACTGAAACGCGATTAAATCCTTTTCTCCGTACCACTTTAATTTCATCCATTACAGGGTAATTTGGTCTCAAGTGGGTACCAAAGCTACAGAGGCTAGACTTGCCTCGAAGTGTGTTGACATCCAATTTATAAACAGCGGCGTTTGTGCTATACTTCCAGTAATGTTTCTCACAATATTTGGTACTATTTGAAACTTATTCGTAATTTCCAAATAAAAACCTGAAATATGGAAAGTAAGCGCACTTAGTTTACAAAAAAAGATAGCTGCAAAACGTGAAGGGGACGTGAGTCAGAAGATGTGTGGACAGCAAGTTAGATTCCAGTATCTGCTTAATACTCTGAAAAGAAAAGAAAATCGCTTGTCATCAAAACGTTGGCAAATGAACAAAAACGGCTGTAATTAAGCGTATAAAGTTACACGTCTGGTCAAAGTCCATTTCAGTTTACAGTTATTTTACAACAGAAAAAGTATTAATGCCGTCGAATGACGAACCTAATAAACGTGAAAATTAAAATCTAATGTAAAGAGGCTATTTTTATTTGCAAATCGTTTGCAGACCTACCGCGAACTTCTGCTCGTGTATTCGACTTGCTAGTCAGCAGTTTCAATTTTGTTGCATTTTCTTCACTGCCCAGACATCTCAATTAAGAAACAAGTTCCCCCACGCTCTTATTTTTTTATTGAAGGATAGAAAAATGTAGACATGGCTTTTGTGTTCCACTGTAGCAATTGACTAAAAAAAATAACAACAGGTACGATAGTACGAGCTACATGAGATCGTTACAAAATATCTCATTCCAAATATACCGTGCATGTTGTTGGACATAAAATTAGCGAAGTAAAGAAAACAATATTTCTTGGGGTGCACGTGAGTGACATATTGCAGTGGAAATTGAATACAGACATGTATTCAAAAAAGCTTAGCAAAATCCGTTTCTTACTGCGATCAATAAGAGACACAACAAGTGTTGACACTTTAAAGCAGACGTCTCGTGCCTTATCTGAGTCTGTTACAAGCTATGATGTGATTTTCTGGGTGAAAGAGCTATGTATATCACACCATTTTCAAATTACAGAAGGAGGCAGTAAGAATAATCTCATTTAAAAAGAGATATGAACACTGTGAGCTACTTTTCAAACACCATAAAATCCTGACCCAAGCACGTGTATACATACTGAAGGTGACCTGTTTCACCGTTTAGTATTTGAAGTATCCGTATTAGAGCCTTAATCACCAATATTGTGACAGAAGAAATAAAAGTCTCATAAAGGTCATATAACACTACACAAAATACTATGGAATAGTCTAAGATGCATGGGAATGAATATATGTAATCACCTCAACAGTGGAACTCATATCAATGAGATCACCAATAGAAATGAAAGTTAAACTGAAATTACTGCTTCTGCTCTGCTAAGGAATGTCTAGAAATGAAGTCCCCTGCTTAAAAAAAAATATATTATCCTTGTATACATGTAATTTACGTCTAACTGCTGAGGATGCGTATGTTGTAATGCCAGATGACTCCTTGCGTTTTCACTTTCTGTTACTGTAATTCGTTTCTTATAATGTTAGTTTAGCAAGTTTCTAGCCGTGACTGTTTTTCGGAGCAACTATATGTAAATTTTAGTAAGAAAATGCCCTCTTGCACGCTGCACATGAATTTCTGTGCATATAACCAGATGCTTTTCCCCTTTCTGACAAGATGTCATCAGGAAATGTCCTGGATTATTACACGATTTGAGTTTTCATTGTTTTTAGGATCCCATGCCTCAATCGGTAAAAACGGGACCTTTATAGGATCACTTTGTCCAACTGTTGAAAATCCTTTTTCTCAGGAACGGGTAGATGCATCAGGCTGAAATTTATGCCACGCACTATGGTCTACAGTCCCTCGATGGCGTAAAAAGTTAAGCTCCTAAGTCAGTGCAACCAAAACAAACAGCTATCCTACATCACGTATTTTGATATTTGCAAACTCACTCATTAAAACCTATGGGGTGTAACCTACAATGTGGAACCATTAAATTTGGCAAGAAGCTAGATTTCGCACTCCAGATGAAGAAAAAAATAGAATATTGTTAATTTGTCAGCATACCACAAGAAAAAAATACTTCTTTTGTCATTTGTTATCCGACGTCAGATTTGAGATTAAAACATTTTCGAAAGTCGTGGAATCCCTTTGACAAATATCTTGGTATCAATGCCCATAACAGGCAGAAATGATAGAGATTCTCTGTTCCTGGAATGGATGAACAGTGCATTTAGGGTGTTTGAGAATGATGTTTTAAGACGTCACGGGTAGGTTCCTCGCATCAAAACAAGTAAAAAGTTCAGTAAGTTTGGACTCTAAAAGGTATACTTTAAGAGATGTAACCACTTCATCATCTTCGATATTGTGAAACAAATTTCATCTACTACAAGCTCTTTTCTTTCCACATTTTTGGGGGAGGTAGTATGGACTATAATAAGAAAAACTGTCCAGTAGAGATGGACTCTAAAATGGATAGTTTAAGAGCTATAAGCACTTGTTCAGTGGAAGAGATGTGTTTCAGTGCAGCAAAAATGAACAAGTGCTCGAAGCTCTTAAAGTGCGCGTTTTAGAGGCCACGTTCATTGGATATTTTTCTTGTTTTGGTCCATACTACCTCCTCTCAGAATACGGAAAGCGAAAGGCTTGCAGCGGAAGAGCTGTGGATCACAGTGTAGAGGACGAACAAGTGCTCGTAGCTCTTAAAGTACGCATTAAAAGCCCTGGTTTACTGGGCGTCTTTCTCTTGTTTTGGTGTAAGAAAAGTGTCCCCAAATTTTGAAAACGTCATTCTGGATCACCCTGTATACATAATTAAGTTTGTACGGAACTCTGCGTGCGCGAGCCCAGCTAGTACCTGGTTTTATGTAAAAACCAATATGTGAGAACCAAATATCATCTAATATTTCAGGATAGCCTACGATGCCGTCTTGTTGCAAAGCTGGAGCGCATCTGGATATATAAGTAAAAATTCGTGCGCTCGATCACAAAAAGGCGTTTTCGTACTAACTACCCCAGTGTTTGTTTGTTCTGTAAATGGAAAACTATGTTACCTTTTGTTATACTAGAATTGACTTACCGCGTATTAACTGTAGAGTCACTTGCTTGTCTGACGCACGAGACGAATGAAGAATCAGTGAATGAGTCAGTAATCAGCAGAGCCCCTCCTACAGAAACGTATTACGATGAAAGCGGCAGCACTTGCTCGCTAGCACAGACACAGGAAAGCGCGAGTACCCGGAAACTGTGAATAAGCGAGGCCGTAAGGTGAGAGATGCGAGAGTGTACGTGCTGAAGAGGCGCAGTGACGTGCACGGAATATTATGCGGTGCTGCGTTCGGGAAGCGGCGGCGTTACCTCGTCGATTGCCGGGTTCGCTTCCTCGTCAGCGTCCTCCGCGGTTCCCTGCGCCGGCGGGTCCGGCTTCCTCTCGGGAGGAGGCAGCCCGAGCAGCTCGGCACGCATCCTCTCGTACTCGTACTCGTCCGCGGACATGGCTGCCGACACGATTGACGCCGTGCAGCTAAGCGTGCCACCGTCGCGCGACAGCTGCAGCCGCCCTGGCGCGGTCGATGGCCAGCCGCGATTCACTTGTTCGCGCTGCGCGTCACCGCCGCCGCTCTCCCCATTGGCCGGAGAAAGGCGCCAGGCGCAAAGCTCTCTGCCACGAAGAACATCCTAAAGCCCGCTTCACACCTACAGTATGTGGTAAATATTGGCCATTAAAATTGCTACACCACGAAGATGACGTGCTACAGACGCGAAATTTAACCGACAGGAAGAAGATGCTGTGATATGCAAATGATTAGCTTTTCAGAGCATTCACACAAGGTTGGCGCCGGTGGCGACACCTACAACGTACAGACCTTGTGACGCTACAACGCAGTTCTTGCTATGAACTTTTTCGCTTACTTCACACATGAAACTGTTTGTACAGAATGTATTGTCTAGTGTAAATATGTATTGTAAACACTATGTTTAAATTGTGTAATATTTAACACAGGCAAGTCAGGGCATATTTAGTTAACGTTGAAGTCAAAGAGATTGTTTTGTCGCGGGAGCGCGCCAGCGGATAGTAGTAGCAGTAACGCCGTACTCAGAGTAAGAAGTACAGTCGAGTGCTGCTAGTCCTAGCTGTGTTACATCTAACAGCAAGTGTGTGGATCTAAGTACGGCGGGAAAGTAAAGGTCGGCATATCTGGAAGCATGGCCGGGCAAGTTATTATGGATTAATGGGCATAGTGCTGAAGAAACGAGGACTTAAATGTGAAGCGCTCTGTGGGCCCAACTCGCAACAGCAAAACCCCAATGCCACATTGTGTCGCTGCCGTGGACTTCCCTCGATCCACCGACAACGAAGGAAGTAAGATCTACGTAATTTTCGTAGGATAAAATTGTAGAAGGCTTGCCAGTGACTGTGCTTTTCTTTGAAGTTGAGTTCAATAACAAACACTTTATAATCGAAGTGTTGCAGTTACATTCCACCCAACAATAACACCAAGTAGGTTCCTTCCAATCCTTACCTTATTGAACCAAGTGTGTCACGCCATTATCAAGAGAAAATATGTTAATTATCAAATTATTTGCATAGACGGTGAAGAGTAAATTTCAGACTGGTTATCATAGTTAATTGTAGCACTTAATAAACTTACACCAGTTACACCAGTAACATAGTAATAGACTGAAGTAATAAATTTGATTATTAAGATTTATTTCAATGCATATTCAGTTGAAGTTAATTCAAGGATATTTTATGAAACTATAAAGTTTATTCCACCTGACAATCCCCCAATTAATGAATTATTATCATTCAAAACGTAGTTAATCAATTATTGGCAATATATTTCATTATCAGTAGATTAAAATGTGCACAGTACCTAATTTTAAAGACAGAATGACAGTCCATTATTCAAAATCTCGATAGATAATTATCTGTGTTGTCAGTATTGCACTTAGCTGACAAATTATGAACGAAATAAGTCTAGTTAGATTGTTATGACATTGTTTTATATGACTACTGAGCCTGACACAGCACTTACGTAAAAGTTCCCGTTCCACCTGCTGCGCCACAAACAGCTAAACTTTATTTTTGACACAATTATTCACGTACTTAACAGTTCTGTCGCTCATCGGTTGAGCTGGCGACCGATTTTTTAATTGCTTTTACAATTTAATCATTCCTTTCGACAAAATTTCCACTGGCAAAGTTTATTTACAAATTATTTCCATCATTTCATTTGAAAGGGTACAGTACCACCCGACATTGAAAATAGGTACAACATTCTTCGTTATTCTTGTCAGTACAACATATTTTTTCTAATAATAACTCAATTTCAATTAATACAGTGAAGCCAGATACCAGTGTGGGAAAGAATGACAATTTATTTATTTAATTGATCACATGTGCACTCCCACAAAATAAATCCCTACATCCAGTTTGGTGAGATCTGTGAAATGAATGAATGTATGGTCGTCTGCTAACTGCAGATAGTGAATGTGAATATATGATCATCTTTGAGACGATCCTTTGGCCACCTTTGGTGGAACCAAAGAGATGAAATTTACCGGAGCTTTGAGCACCTGAAATGTGGCTGACCAATACGGTAGCAAGGTGCTCCCCCACTTCAGCAGAGGTGCGAGAGGACCTGAAGAACGGCCATGTTTCAGCACTCTGCCGCTGGATCTAGTGTTGGTAAGACCTGTCTTAGGTGTGCTCCGTAAAGATAAAAGAGTGGAGACATGGTATGCATGTGAAATAGTTAAGAGTAGTTTGGAGTAATAATTTCTCTATTTCAGGAACTTTTGTGGGGAGAATTAAATGTCAGGCAGGTAATATTAAGGGGATCGTAGTAATCTTCGAAAGTGACCAACGGTCACAATGAAACCACGTGTAGCAATAAGTTGAAATACTTCCGAGTGCTTAAGTTAAGCTGAGTTACTACCGTGTGTACTATAAGTTGGAAATATTTAAGAAATGGCGTGTGCAGGACTTGAAATTACAGACGAGTACTTCCACGTGATGAGTACTGTGTGAGTCTCAATCTGTGTATGAGACAAAGGATAAAGAGAAGTACTCATCCATGGTATCAGTTGAGGACTCGCGTGTGTGATGAATGTGTTCTTAATATTACTTTGCGTGTTATGTTTCCGTGTGACGCTTGATTCAAACTATAATACTCTGAGAGAGAAGCAAGGTGAGTCAGCCGTCTATCCAGCAACGCCACTTGACTTGCATTGCACAGGAAGACGTGCATATACCCTCCAGAGTTCGTAGTAGGAAAGAAAAATTACGAAGTGGGGCAGTGTCGTGTGAAACTGGGATGAATACTAATTGAAGTGGGAAAGCTGAAAGTGATAATGTCGTGACTATTCCTTGTGTTGTATTCCATGTTGCAGTGTGGTGTATGTCATGTAATTTAAGTATGTGTGGTTTGCATGGGAGAGTAGCAAGGTAGTTTCAGAGGTAGTGGGTTATGCATGTTCCTTTTGTACCGCTCAGTCTGGAGGAAAGTTTCGTGATGATGGTTGTGAGAGTCGAAGTGTGAGATATAGCAAAAGCTCCATCATCCTATCCAGAAAGTGCACTGTAGCGTTAAATAATTACGAGACCATAAGATAGAGAATCACCAATGTAAAGCCGTGCCCACTGGGCGGAATTTCTCATGTGTTATTGTTGTGGGTTATAGAATTTGTGTGTTTAGGTTATAGAATTTATCGTAATAAAGAAGATAGTGAAAAGAAAAAGATTGGTGGCCTTTTCCTTCGAATAGTATGTTGTCATGATACCCAGAATTTATAATGTGTGCGCCATTCGTATTCAGTGCAATGGCCACGTGTTGATAAAAGCCATTAAATAAGAAAGAAAATGTGGTATTGCCAGTGTGTAGTGAACAGTCAGTTTTGTGTAAATTACTAATAGTCAGATGTGCGTTTCCATAGCGTAATATCCAAGCAGGAGAATAACTTTTAACTTAATTGTGAGTACTAGAGTTCATGTTACTTGATAAATAAAAATGAATCCACTCGCTTGGCAGACCACTCATCTTGCAGGCCTGACTGCTTGATGCCACAGTATGAGCAAGGCATGCGGGTGCCTCTCATAATTCGACCCTGCCAGGATTTTGCTGTTAGGGTTTGCTGTTAAGATTTTTTTGATGGAATATATTGTGATAGCGCTGAGAAGTAAAATTTTTTTGTTTGCAATTTCTTTCTGGTTTGGTGAGGATCTTTTATTTTTTTATGTATTTTATTGTCATATCGTCCAAGGCTGGAAGATCGTTGTATAATTTTTTTTTTTTTTGCGTAATGTTCGTAGTAACTAGGTCGCAGTCGAAAAGTGTAGTCACCATGGAGAATAGTGATTCTGGAGTGAATGTATCAGTGCAGCAGGAAGTAGGTGTCGATCTTGGGTTAATGAGCGAGAATGGCAAACACTCAGAAGGGGCTGAATTGGTCAG
This sequence comes from Schistocerca serialis cubense, assembly GCF_023864345.2. Lineage (NCBI taxonomy): Eukaryota > Metazoa > Arthropoda > Insecta > Orthoptera > Acrididae > Schistocerca > Schistocerca serialis. The sequence continues at coordinate 464,581,536 of NC_064646.1, read as the reverse complement.
CGGACCGCGGCTAGGTGATCCTTTAAGCGGCGGGCTTTGTCCACAATCGAGGGGTTTTCTCAACGATGCGGGCGAGCTGGAACTAGGTCAGGTATGCAGTGAAAGTGTAGCTACCCTTAGCGAAGCTTCTGTTTCTCAGGCGAACGAGGTGAGCGCGTCGAAAGTAGCAGATGACAATGTGCTATTGCATTTTTTACAGAGGATGGATAGAGGTAATAAGGAGAGAGATAGGGAGAATAAGGAAAGATTGGAAGCGATGGGTAAAGATAATAAGGAAAGATTGGAAGCGATGGATAAAGATAATAAGGAAAGATTGGAAGCGATGGATAAAGATAGTAAGGAAAGATTGGAGGCAATGGATAAGGGAAATAAAGAGGCAGTGAGGAAGCTACTCTCAGTTATCGATGAGCGTCTGTCCACAGTTAATAATCGGTTAGACGGGGCGGAGAAGAATCTGGGTGCGTTGAAGCAAGTATGTGACGCTGTGAAAGAAAAAGCCAATAATTTGGGGGTACGAATAATTGCACTAGAGAGGGATATCACAGAACGTAGGGATGTGTTGCCGGATTAGGGAATCAAAGAGGTAGTGGAGGACTTACTTGCAGATAAACAAGGGGCATTAGACAGCGTGGAAGCTCAAGTCACCCGGCAGGAAGTGGCGCTAAATAAACACAGGGATGAAGTTGCGGAGGTAGTGGTCAGAATGAATACGATTAGTGCAGATGTAGAAAAGATCAGTATAAGAGGCGAAACAGGCTCTGACAGTATGCAGCGAGAGGTTTATGCCGACCAGGAGGAGATACAATCACTATTACAGTTTAAAGAGGCACAATTAGAAATAAATAGGAAACATAGGGAAGAACTAGCACAGTTGCAATTAGCGTGCAGTAGCGAAGGTGAAACACCACCGGGTAGATTGCAGAGGGAGAGTGAGATAAATTTAAAAAACGAAAATAGGCAGAAAGAGGAAGACGAACTCAGAGAGTTAGAAGAACGGTTGTGTCGGATAAAACAGGTGTCAAACCCAACTGGGTATAGTCCAAGGTCGGAAAACATAAATGTGGAAGAAAAATGTAGGAGGCACTTCGTGTCGGTACAAACGTACACTTGTTTTCCTGATCCTGATAACCACCAACATCCATGCCGGTGGCTGTCTCAATTTTTAAGATTCATTACCTTCATCGTGGGGACCGCTCCTCAAAATGAAGTTTGTGTGTAACCATTTGAGGGACGAGGCTAGAGCTAAAATGCAGGAAGTTATTAAAGACTGTAGTAGCTACAAGATATTTTGTGACAAGTTTTTAAATGAATTCTGGTCGAAAAGTAAGCAGGACCAGGTTAAGCAAAGCATATTGATGATGCCAAATTGTAACGAAGATGGTATAAGAGATCCAGTGGCATGCTATCAGGAAATGCTGAGACGAAACTGGGGAGCTCATTAGGATCTGTATAACAAAGTTGCCAGTGAAATTGCGCAGAGATATAGCGATAGCAGGCAGAGGTTTAGACGATTCTGCGTCATTTCAGCACTTGTTACAGGAACTGGATAATGAGAGCAACATCGTGAACGGAGACACGATTCATAGGTCACACAGTGTCGAGGATAGGGACGGCAGAAACTATCAGAATGACAGGAGAGCATGGAATCCTGGCATTTCATTCTTGTCATAATGGACTGATGGATAGGAGAAACTAATCCAACATCAGCCCTTAGCATCTTGCCTTAAAACACATGCCGCTGGCACTGAAAATTGTCTATGTAGCAGACATACTTCACTGACATGTAGGAATGCAAATACCATACTTCTGATCACAGAATAAAACACCAGTAACAGCTGTTAGGCTGGTCTCTCAGAGCAAAATTCGCAAATTTTTATTTGGAACACTAAAGTAAAAGGACTGATTCCTCAAAAAACCAGTTGCGAAAAATCTCATCTACATCTACATCTATACTCCGCGAGCCACCTTACGGTGTGTGGCGGAGGGTACTTATTGTTCCACTATCTGATCCCCCCTTCCCTGTTCCATTCACGAATTGTGCGTGGAAAGAACGACTGCTTGTAAGTCTCCGTATTTGCTCTAATTTCTCGGATCTTTTCGTTGTGATCATTACGCGAGATATATGTGGGCGGTAGTAATATGTTGCCCATCTCTTCCCGGAATGTGCTCTCTCGTAATTTCGATAATAAACCTCTCCGTATTGCGTAACGCCTTTCTTGAAGTGTCCGCCACTGGAGCTTGTTCAGCATCTCCGTAACGCTCTCGCGCTGACTAAATGTCCCCATGACGAATCGCGCTGCTTTTCGCTGGATCATGTCTATCTCTTCTATTAATCCAACCTGGTAAGGGTCCCATACTGATGAGCAATACTCAAGAATCGGACGAACAAGCGTTTTGTAAGCTACTTCTTTCGTCGATGAGTCACATTTTCTTAGAATTCTTCCTATGAATCTCAACCTGGCGCCTGCTTTTCCCACTATTTGTTTTATGTGATCATTCCACTTCAGATCGCTCCGGATAGTAACTCCTAAGTATTTTACGGTCGTTACCGCTTCCAATGATTTACCACCTATGGCATAATCGTACTGGAATGGATTTCTGCCCCTATGTATGCGCATTATATTACATTTATCTACGTTTAGGGAAAGCTGCCAGCTGTCGCACCATGCATTAATCCTCTGCAGGTCCTCCTGGAGTACGTACGAGTCTTCTGATGTTGCTACTTTCTTGTAGACAACCGTGTCATCTGCAAATAGCCTCACGGAGCTACCGATGTTGTCAACTAAGTCATTTATGTATATTGTAAACAATAAAGGTCCTATCACGCTTCCCTGCGGTACTCCCGAAATTACCTCTACATCTGCAGATTTTGAACCGTTAAGAATGACATGTTGTGTTCTTTCTTCTAGGAAATCCTGAATCCAATCACAAACCTGGTCCGATATTCCGTAAGCTCGTATTTTTTTCACTAAACGTAAGTGCGGAACCGTATCAAATGCCTTCCTGAAGTCCAGGAATACGGCATCAATCTGCTCGCCAGTGTCTACGGCACTGTGAATTTCTTGGGCAAATAGGGCGAGCTGAGTTTCACATGATCTCTGTTTGCGGAATCCATGTTGGTTATGATGAAGGAGATTTGTATTATCTAAGAACGTCATAATACGAGAACCCAAACATGTTCCATTATTCTACAACAGATTGACGTAAGCGAAATAGGCCTATAATTATTCGCATCTGATTTATAACCCTTCTTGAAAATGGGAACGACCTGCGCTTTCTTCCAGTCGCTAGGTACTTTACGTTCTTCCAGCGATCTACGATAAATTGCTGATAGAAAGGGGGCAAGTTCTTTAGCATAATCACTGTAGAATCTTAAGGGTATCTCGTCTGGTCCGGATGCTTTTCCGCTACTAAGTGATAGCAGTTGTTTTTCAATTCCGATATCGTTTATTTCAATATTTTCCATTTTGGCGTCCGTGCGACGGCTGAAGTCTGGGACCGTGTTACGATTTTCCGCAGTGAAACAGTTTCGGAACACTGAATTCAGTATTTCTGCCTTTCTTCGGTCGTCCTCTGTTTCGGTTCCATCGTGGTCAACGAGTGACTGAATAGGGGATTTAGATCCGCTTACCGATTTTACATATGACCAAAACTTTTTAGGGTTCTTGTTTAGATTGTTTGCCAATGTTTTATGTTCGAATTCGTTGAATGCTTCTCTCATTGCTCTCTTTACGCTCTTTTTCGCTTCGTTCAGCTTTTCCTTATCAGCTATGATTCGACTACTCTTAAACCTATGATGAAGCTTTCTTTGTTTCCGTAGTACCTTTCGTACATGATTGTTATACCACGGTGGATCTTTCCCCTCGCTTTGGACCTTAGTCGGTACGAACTTATCTAAGGCGTACTGGACGATGTTTCTGAATTTTTTCCATTTTTGTTCCACATCCTCTTCCTCAGAAATGAACGTTTGATGGTGTTCACTCAGATATTCTGCGATTTGTGCCCTATCACTCTTGTTAAGCAAATATATTTTCCTTCCTTTCTTGGCATTTCTTATTACACTTGTAGTCATTGATGCAACCACTGACTTATGATCACTGATACCCTCTTCTACATTCACGGAGTCGAAAAGTTCCGGTCTATTTGTTGCTATGAGGTCTAAAACGTTAGCTTCACGAGTTGGTTCTCTAACTATCTGCTCGAAGTAATTCTCGGACAAGGCAGTCAGGATAATGTCACAAGAGTCTCTGTCCCTGGCTCCAGTTCTGATTGTGTGACTATCCCATTCTATACCTGGTAGATTGAAGTCTCCCCCTATTACAATAGTATGATCACGAAACTTCTTCACGACGTTCTGCAGGTTCTCTCTGAGGCGCTCAACTACTACGGTTGCTGATGCAGGTGGTCTATAGAAGCATCCGACTATCATATCTGACCCACCTTTGATACTTAACTTAACCCAGATTATTTCACATTCGCATTCGCTAATAACTTCACTGGATATTATTGAATTCTTTACTGCTATAAATACTCCTCCACCATTGGCGTTTATCCTATCCTTGCGGTATATATTCCATTCTGTGTCTAGGATTTCGTTACTGTTCACTTCCGGTTTTAACCAACTTTCCGTTCCTAATACTATATGCGCACTATTTCCTTCAATAAGAGATACTAATTCAGGAACCTTGCCCTGGATACTCCTGCAGTTTACCAATATTACGTTAACTTTTCCTGTTTTTGGTCTCTGAGGACGGACATTCTTTATCAACGATGATAATGTCCTCTCTGGTAAGCCGTCAGGTATTTTATCGTTTCGCCCAAGGGGGGGTCCCTCTAACCTAAAAAACCCCCGTGTGCACGCCACACGTACTCTGCTACCCTAGTAGCTGCTTCCGGTGTGTAGTGCACGCCTGACCTGTCTAGGGGGGCCCTACAGTTCTCCACCCAATAACGGAGGTCGATGAATTTGCAACCATTATAGTCGCAGAGTCGTCTGAGCCTCTGGTTTAGACCCTCCACACGGCTCCAAACCAGAGGACCGCGATCGACTCTGGGCACTATGCTGCAGATATTAAGCTCAGCTTGCACTCCGCGTGCGATGCTGGTTGTCTTCACCAAATCAGCCAGCCGCCGGAAGGAACCAAGGATGGCCTCAGAACCCAAGCGGCAGGCGTCATTCGTTCCGACATGTGCTACTATCTGCAGCCGGTCACACCCAGTGCGTTCAATAGCTGCCGGAAGGGCCTCCTCCACATTACGGACGAGACCCCCCGGCAAGCACACCGAGTGCACACTGGCATTTTTCCCCGACCTACCCGCTATTTTCCTGAGGGGCTCCATAACCCGCCTAACGTTGGAGCTCCCTATAACTAATAGGCCCGCCCTCTGTGACTGTCGGGACCTTGCCGGAGAATCGGCCACTGGCCCAACAGGCGAGGCACCCTGTGGTGGCTCGGAAACGATGTCATCACCACTAGGAAGCACCCCGTACCTGTTGGAAAGGGGTAAGGCAGCTGCCACGCGGCCAGATCCCACCTTCGCCTTTCGGCCAGGCACGCGCGAGCCCACCACTGTCCGCCATTCACCCTGGAGTGATGGCTGACCGGTAAGATGCTCACTGCCGGAAGACGCAGCGACATCAGGGGTTCCATGTGATTCCAAGGCCACCGAAGTAGGCATAGGTCTCACCACAGTTGCCCCAACGCCACTACGAGCCGACGCCTGCGCCTCGAGCTCGATGAGCCTAACAGACAAAGCCTCCACCTGCCCCCGAAGAGTGGCCAATTCTCCTTGCGTCCGCTCACAACAACCACAGTCCCTACACATGACTATGTTTACCCTACTCTATACGGTGACAAATTCCCAAGATAATCTTCTGATGAGCTACTCTGATAATCAAGAAACACTCACTGAAATACGAGACGCGAAAACTACGCTAGGTTTTCCCAGAAAAACTATTTAAAAGCTAAGCGCAGCAAATAAGTACAAAAACGCTTTATACAAACAGTACTCGCTGCTGCTGGTGCTGTCGCTCTGGCTGTCACAAGACAACTGCTGATTCAAGTGACTAGTGGCTAACGGCCGCGAAACAAACAAAAGACGGTTTTAGGGCGCTTTCTGTTCTAAACGATCAAGAAAACACTAAGAAATCTAACACGAAAATTACGTAAAGTTTTATCAAGAACTGTTAGTTACTATGCAGAGCAGATAAACACAAATAGAACCCCTTCCTTAGTGGAAGGTCGTAAACAAAATGCAAAATAAACGCTTTATACAAACAGTACTCGCTGCTGCTGGTGCTGTCGCTCTGGCTGTCACAAGACAACTGCTGATTCAGGTGACTAGTGGCTAACGGCCGCGAAACAAACAAAAGACGGTTTTAGGGCGCTTTCTGTTCTAAACGATCAAGAAAACACTAAGAAATCTAACACGAAAACTACGTAAAGTTTTATCAAGAACTGTTAGTTACTATGCAGAGCAGATAAACACAAATAGAACCCCTTCCTTAGTGGAAGGTCGTAAACAAAATGCAAAATAAACGCTTTATACAAACAGTACTCGCTGCTGCTGGTGCTGTCGCTCTGGCTGTCACAAGACAACTGCTGATTCAGGTGACTAGTGGCTAACGGCCGCGAAACAAACAAAAGACGGTTTTAGGGCGCTTTCTGTTCTAAACGATCAAGAAAACACTAACAAATCTAACACGAAAACTACGTAAAGTTTTATCAAGAACTGTTAGTTACTATGCAGAGCAGATAAACACAAATAGAACCCCTTCCTTAGTGGAAGGTCGTAAACAAAATGCAAAATAAACGCTTTATACAAACAGTACTCGCTGCTGCTGGTGCTGTCGCTCTGGCTGTCACAAGACAACTCATGTAATAATGCCAATGAGTCCAATTTTATGAGTGCGATTAGACTATTGCAGGCACTTAACACGTAATGTAAAAAGTCAACATTGTGATCTGTATGGCATGGGGTACATTTACACCGCTGTTACAGGTAACATCATCAATGTGATCGAAGTTTTTAGATCAGCTGCCATCTGATCTATAGTATGTCATTGTCGTGGTGACAGTTTCTGGTGTTAGGAAAAGGGGCCACTAGCACCAAAGTTTCTAACACTTGTGCTGTCCCTTTCTCCTAACTTGTATATTCTCTGCACACATTTAATTTTCATGTAAGCTCAGATTCCTAACTAGCAAATTCTTTACTGTGTATAGTGGACCATTCAGAGTGAGGCGGATTGTCCATGAAAATGTTATACTTATTGAGACGATCAAAGGAAAACAATCTCGTGGGCTTCATCACATTTCTAACATCAAATTATGGAAAAGTTAAGGATAGATCAAAAGTAGGCAATTTATGGTAGATAGTCAGTGTATTTATCTGTGCTGTGTAACGTTGTGCATGGTCAAATCGAACATAAGAATTTTCAGGCGGGATGTCAGGAAGTATGACGGAATAGACTGGTCGAATGAGTCATGAACAGGAATCGACAGAGTGGCGTATGTACGTATTTTTTGTCATATGAATAAGGATCAAGCAGAAACGACCTGATGATTAATGAGTGGATAGAGATGGTAGATAGAGAGAGAAGCGACGTGATAAATAGTAGTGGATAAATGTGATATTTAAGAAGAGAAGCGACGTGAAGCAGTATGATTAATAAAGAGAGATTCGACGTGATGAAACAGTGGTAAATGAAGGTGAGTAGAATTGAATAATGTGGAGATGTCTTAGATGTATGTTACAGAGAGGCCTGTGTATGCTGCAATCGAGATTGATACGAATGGCGAAGGAAGACCAGGAAATGATGGAGTAATGGACGGACGGAGAGCCGAAATACGAATGAAGAGATGAGAACAACTGCACAACGTGAAGGGACATAAAGGGAGTATGAGATCCAGATGGTGAACGTTGTGGAATACTGACGTAAGATGCAATATAAGCGTAAATCTAATTCTTACCATAACATTTGCAATATGAAAAAAAATAACTTTTGTTGTTGTTGTTGAAGCCTGGTACCAGTATAACTAATCAAAACGGTACCAAGAATGTGTACAGTTACTTTGCAGGATGAATAATTTGTGTATTTTTTGTTCTTAGATGAAATGTCGCAATTCTAAGTTGATATTTAGCAAGATGAATAATCGGTAAAGTGAATGCAGAGGTAAGCTGATGGAGAGAGGTGCAAGAGTGAAAGGACGAATTCGGAGACTGGAATGCTATCTCCGAAACAACTTCATGTGTTATGTGGTTGAGTATAAGGGAGCAAAGGTATGGTATGTTGTTGCGAGTGTGGTGGTGTTATGAGTATAAGGGAGAAAAGGTATGGTATGTTGTCGTGAGTGTGGTGGTGTTAAGGTTAGCTGACTTCTAGACCTATTCTGTTAGTGTATTAATGGATTGAATGAGAAGGAAAATGTGATGTCTGGTGAGTGAGACTTGTAGAGTAATGTGATCAATGCGCACACTCCTGTAAAGGGGATGCTACCGATCGATAACTAAAACATTATTGTGCTTTGTTGTTTGATTTAGATGAACCTCGATGGCAGGTCAGGATCTGACATCTTGTTGATGGTACATACATGTCCTAGAAATGTTGTTATATATAATAAAAGGTAAAATATATAAAGAGATACCAATTTCAGTCTGTCACAAGCTCAAAGGTGCATTGTATGTTGTAGATTTAGAGTCACCAGTTTCTAAAATGTTTATTGTGTTAGGATGTTAAAGTAGTTTACTACTTAACATCATGTGGTAGGTAATTGTGAGCTGTGTAGATTATTTCTTATTTTTTTGTTAGAACACTTTCAAGGGGTATTAATTTCAGTCTGTCACAAGCACAAAGGTGTGTTGTATATTGTAGTTTTAGAATCAACAGTTCCTAATATTTTCACTGTGATAGGATGTTAAAGTAGTCTACTATATATTGTAATTGTGAGCTGTATGGATTGTTTCTAAGTCCTTTTTTGTTGTTTTGGACTCTTTCATGTTTTGTATGAGGGACGACAGGTACAATCAATAGCACAAGTGTGGGTTGTATATAGAAAAGGGATAAATGTTGATGTTGTATGTGTATAAAACTAGGGTGTATGATTTTATGTTCTTTTAGAACAAAGATTCTTTTATTACCAATGTATCTAATAGATCATACATGTAGTCAATGAGTATTTAAAAACTGTAAGAATATCCTTTTGTCTGTAATGTTGCGAGATGCAAGGAAGGGTCTGACTGATTGGGTGTCATAGTGTTGAGGTGCTACGCAGAACGCGCCCATACCGCTAGCGGGAGGCCAAGCTGACATCGCCATGGGAGAGGCGACAGAGCCGCGGCACTCCCCACTCCACTGCCGGTCGAGGTACACTCCACGCGCCCGCTACAGCAGGTCAACGGCCTGGGGCGATACGTGCGTACCACTGGCCATTCATAAGTTCCGCCACCCTTACGACTGGAGACAGTATCCTGCGGAGGCAACAGCGGGTGGTTTCTACTGCTCAATGGCGACGCAACGGCAGAATGAACGACGCGCGGCAGAGTCCGGTGGGCATTTTTTTAACAGCAACTATTAACTAGTACTGGACTGTGGAGCCGTGAAACAAAATGACTGCTCGTATGTCTCCATTAGGTGGAAAGTGAAGGACTGGTGTTTCCACGTTGTGAGTGGTGGAAAAGATTTTGTCTTTAGCAGACAGGACGATTGTTTTGTTTTGTCTTGACCACTGAACGGTGGGATCCATAAACTTTTGGCAGTGACTTGTTAAGTGTGCTTTGTAAATTGCATGTGGGACGCTTGTTATACTTAAACAGGACAGTTGTCATATGGTGACTAATTATTGTCTTAACGCAAGAAACTAAAGTGGGACATTGACATTTGCATTTGTAGGTAGGAGACATTTCTTTAATTGGTGCAGGAATAAGTGCTGTTTGTTGGAACTTAAAGACTTAATTACACCATGAACTGAAAGGGCAGGACCGTGGACAATAGTAGTTGCAGGGCCATTTCTGGACGACCAGATTCGTGTGGATGGTACTCTGAGAGTGACTATGACATTTGTGTTTCATGTGAGATACACTTTACTGTTCAGTGCGTGTTCAAAATGCCGATTTAGGTGACCTAAAGACTTTCGTCCGGGTAACCATGGGAGAGCTTTGACACTGAGACAGTGTTTCTAGGAAAACTATCAGCAACTTTTTGACCCCAAGAAAATCACAGAATTAAATGATTCTGTGTGACTCGCAAGATAGGGAATAATGTATTTGTACTTGTAATTGTGTAAATTTTTTTATATGTTTCATTCATGAAGGGACAGCAAGTGAAATTGTATTTCATTAACATTTGAGTTTAGAATAGTTAGTGTTTTTTTTGTTTGTTCTGGGTTATCAAGTTCAGGTAGCATGTTTATTAGAATATTTGGTACAATGATGCTTTAATTATTAGCCAGTGGCGTAATACTAACGTAGTGGCTCTTGTTGCATTGGTAAGTAAGGTTGTCACAGGGGACAAGAGTTTGCATTGCACAACAAATATCGGAATTAACTGATGCACTTTGATGTCGTGGACAGTAATGATCTTGTTGGTGTGTTGACTGAAGCCACTTATTTGCATTATCACAGTGGTGATATTTCACATTAAAGTGTAACGATGGCTAGTCGAAATGCAAGTTCTTGCCGTCTAAATGTGTAACAACAGAGAAATGAGCAATAGAGTAAGATACGAGAGCTACTGGTGGATTCAAGCACTTATTGCTAACTATTTACTGCGTGTATTGATCAAAGTTGATGGACTGACTAGCTCAGCAGCAGCTATTTGTACTGGTGGACAAGGATAAGGTTAAACTCACAGTCGAGTAGTGGTGGCAATTGCTTAAGTGATGATAGTTAATGAGGTATGACATGATGTCTTAGATGAACTATATTACGTAACCAGTATGTACCTTGTGGTATATTTCATTGTTTTTCTTCTCAGTTTTATTTCTCTGTAGGTTTGATGTATATTTTAGAGTAATGGTATGGAGCCTGACATTCTACTTGTAACTAGTGTACACAATGTTTTTCTTTTGTTGATTTTGTTTTGTATTTAGACTTTGCTGTGTAAAGGTTTTTACCCCGCAATTTATGAATGTCAGATTACTTCCTCTGTGTTTGCACAGTGAGCTATTTGAAATTTCAAGAGTACAATAGTTTTTTTTATTTGTTATAGAATTAGTGAAGTTTGGATTACTCATAAAAATAACGAACATCCCAGTAACTAAGCAAATTTTTATCTCAACATTATTTTTTATTTGTATGATGTAATGTTTTATTTGTCATATGGATTCTGGTAAATTTGTATGTGTACGTTACTCCGGATTGTGGAGAGTACAATAATGCAATAACTGGGTCAATAATTTGGCAAAGTAACAGCATTTGGTAGTCTATTTGAGGTCACCAGGGGCTAAGGTCTCCTCCTGGTTATTATGATGACTTGCTACGTTTGTTCCCATACAGTTTCCTTAAAAAATGTTCGGAACTACCCTCGCATTACAAGGATACTACCGTGCCATTTTTTCCTGCATGGGTAGCCGGTGGTGAAAGGGTACAGTACCGCCCAACATTGAAAATAGGTACAACATTCTTCGTTATTCTTGTCAGTACAACATATTTTTTCTAATAATAACTCACTTTCAATGAATACAGCAAAGCTGGATACCAGTGTGGGAAAGAATGACAATTTATTTATTTAATTGATCACATGTGCACTCCCACAAAATAAATCCCTACATCCAGTTTGGTGAGATCTGTGAAATGAATGAATGTATGGTCATCTGCTAACTGCAGATAGTGAATGTGAATATATGATCATCTTTGAGACGATACTTTGGCCACCTTTGGTGGAACCAAAGAGATGAAATTTACCGGAGCTTTGAGCGCCTGAAATGTGGCTGACCAATACGGTAGCAAGGTGCTCCCCCACTTCAGCAGAGGTGCGAGAGGACCTGAAGAACGGCCATGTTTCAGCACTCTGCCGCTGGATCTAGTGTTGGTAAGACCTGTCTTAGGTGTGCTCCGTAAAGATAAAAGAGTGGAGACATGGTATGCATGTGAAATAGTTAAGAGTAGTTTGGAGTAATAATTTCTCTATTTCAGGAACTTTTGTGGGGAGAATTAAATGTCAGGCAGGTAATATTAAGGGGATCGTAGTAATCTTCGAAAGTGACCAACGGTCACAATGAAACCACGTGTAGCAATAAGTTGAAATACTTCCGAGTGCTTAAGTTAAGCTGAGTTACTACCGTGTGTACTATAAGTTGGAAATATTTAAGAAATGGCGTGTGCAGGACTTGAAATTACAGACGAGTACTTCCACGTGATGAGTACTGTGTGAGTCTCAATCTGTGTATGAGACAAAGGATAAAGAGAAGTACTCATCCATGGTATCAGTTGAGGACTCGCGTGTGTGATGAATGTGTTCTTAATATTACTTTGCGTGTTATGTTTCCGTGTGACGCTTGATTCAAACTATAATACTCTGAGAGAGAAGCAAGGTGAGTCAGCCGTCTATCCAGCAACGCCACTTGACTTGAATTGCACAGGAAGACGTGCATATACCCTCCAGAGTTCTTAGTAGGAAAGAAAAATTACGAAGTGGGGCAGTGTCGTGTGAAACTGGGATGAATAGTAATTGAAGTGGGAAAGCTGAAAGTGATAATGTTGTGACTATTCCTTGTGTTGTATTCCATGTTGCAGTGTGGTGTATGTCATGTAATTTAAGTATGTGTGGTTTGCATGGGAGAGTAGCAAGGTAGTTTCAGAGGTAGTGGGTTATGCATGTTCCTTTTGTACCGCTCAGTCTGGAGGAAAGTTTCGTGATGATGGTTGTGAGAGTCGAAGTGTGAGATATAGCAAAAGATCCACCATCCTATCCAGAAAGTGCACTGTAGCGTTAAATAATTACGAGACCATAAGATAGAGAATCACCAATGTAAAGCCGTGCCCACTGGGCGGAATTTCTCATGTGTTATTGTTGTAGGTTATAGAATTTGTGTGTTTAGGCTATAGAATTTATCGTAATAAAGAAGATAGTGAAAAGAAGAAGATTGGTGGCCTTTTCCTTCGAATAGTATGTTGTCATGATACCCAGAATTTATAATGTGTGCGCCATTCATATTCAGTGCGATGTCCACGTGTTGATAAAAGCCGTTAAATAAGAAAGAAAATGTGGATTGCCAGTGTGTAGTGAACAGTCAGTGTTGTGTAAATTACTAATAGTCAGATGTGCGTTTCCGTAGCGTAATATCCAAGCAGGAGAATAACTTTTAACTTAATTGTGAGTACTAGAGTTCATGTTACTTGATAAATAAAAAATGAATCCACTCACTTGGCAGACCACTCATCTTGCAGGCTTGACTGCTTGATGCCACAGTATGAGCAAGGCATGCGGGTGCCTGTCACATTTACCGATCGTTATTGAATGAAATTACTCATTCAGTAACGATCAATTTATAACGTCTCCTGTTTTTTAATTGCAATTTTTTAATTGCTTTTACAATTTAATCATTTCTTTCTGCAAAATTTCCGCTGGCAAAATTTATTTCCAAATTATTTCCATCATTTCATTTACCGAATGCTACTGAATGAAAATACTCATTCAATAACGATCAAGTTATAACGTCTCCTGTTTTTTTATTTACTTTGGATTCGGATGCCTTATCCCGACGCGGGTGAAAATTCATAATTCATGGTCATTGTCAACTTGTAATTTCGCAAATCCCGGGAAGCAGGGGGGTGTTATAACATGAGGAAAGTTTCCAACCGATTTCTCATACACAAACATCATTGACCGGCGTTGCCTGGTGAAATGTTATTGTGATGCCTCGTGCAAGGAGGAGAAATGCGTATCATCACGTTTCCGACTTTGATAAAGGTCGGATATTAGCGGTTTATCGTATTGCGACATTGCTGCTCGCGTTGGTCGAGATCCAATGACTGTTAGCAGTGTGGTGTGCATACTGTAAGACCTTCGGTACACACACCATCAGATTATTTGACTTGTCGCTCTAACGTAGTAGGCGAGTGTCAGCAATATGTCCTGTGATCTTATCGTGGCGTGTTTATCTTCTGCCATTAGATCAGACGATAGAAATGCCACTTGCACGCTTAGAGTAGCTGATTGATGGTGACCAACTTTAAACACAACTTGATTAATTTTCACACACATTTATTAAAATAATAAAAATCGTAGTTATTACATAACTTGATTCTGGATGCTGTTTACAGTTGATAATCTGAAGTTCCTTTGATCTTGGTACGTTAATCTTATTCTTACATATCCCTGATACTTGACAAAGTGTCTAAACATTTCTCTTCATGGCTAGGTACAGGAATATGATAATCTTATTAGGCGCAGACTGGAACTTGATGACGGACTAATTCAGACTGGTGCAGACGAATGCAGACTGATGCAGACTGGGCAGACTCACTAATCGGAGGTCTGTCCACTCGTTATAATACCTCGAGCGTTCAGGTATCACTGCGTGAGTGTGATCCGCCAGGAGAAAAGGTTCTACGTTAGCAGCAATCTCATTGGCTGCATGACATATTAATACGCGGATTGTGGAAGCAGAATTTGGTCCGTCTCTAAGACAGCGCCATCTCGTAGTGCGGAGATCGACGAGCGCTGCGCCTGCGCTGTAGTGATTAGCGGGGCGCGCTCTAGCGGGAAAGTTGTGTACACGCTGAGTACGCGGAATTATGTACACAACAAGCAGAATATGGAATCGGTGGTTTCAGGAGGGTAATACAGAACCCCGTCTTGGATCCCAACGGCCTCGTATCACTAGCAGTCCAGATGACAGACATCTTATCCGCATGGTTGTAACGAATCATGCAGCCACGTCTCGACCCCTGAGTCAACAGATGGGGACGTTTGCAAGACAACAGCCATATACACGAACAGTTCGACGACGTTCGCAGCAGCATGGACTATCAGCTTGGAGACCGTGGCTGCGGTTACCCTTGACGCTGCGATGGTGTACTCAACGACCAACCTGGGTGCACGAATGTCAAAACGTCATTTTTTCGGATGAATCCAGGTTCTGTTTACAGCATCATGATGGTCGCATCCGTGTTTGGCGACATCGCGGTGAACGCACGTCACAAGTGTGTATTTGTCATCGCCATACTGGCGTATCACCCGGCGTGATGGTATGGGGTGCCATTGGTTACACGTCTCGGTCACCTCTTGTTCGCATTGACGACACTTTAAACAGGGGACATTACATTTCGGATGTGTTACGACCCATGGCTCTACCCTTCATTCGATCCCTGCAAAACCCTACATTTAAGCAGGATAATGCACGACCGCATGTTGCAGGTCCTGTCCTTTGTGGATACAGAAAATGTTAGACTGCTGCCATGGCCAGCACATTCTCCAGATCTCTCACCTATTGAAAACGTTTGGTCAGTGGTGACTTTAACAAATAAAAATAAAATAATAATAATATATAATAATAATAATTATTATTGTTTGTTTGTTTGAGTAAGTAATTAAGAGATTAAAATTTATGCCGTGAATTTATCGAGCTTCGCACGTCCGAAGATGTACGGAACGTAGCCAGGGCTCATTATATATTTTTTGTAGACAAAGTCTGATATCTGAAAATGGAGTGACTAAAACTACTAAAACAAAGCAAAGCATATGATTAAATAAAGATATATTCATTTCAACATATACATTACGATATAAATTACACTTACGTAAAATTCTAGATAAATAATGGCAGATAATTCACAAATGAGAGCAACTTATTAATTCTGCGCGTCTTTTCTGCAAATAAGTATGAAATGGCTAACTGTGGAGCCACACAAAATATTACGTCCCTCTAGGACAACAAATGACATAAGAGTGTTGATGCCTACTGGCTGTGACAAGAGAGCGGTGTAAATTCCTTTATTTTGCATTCTCTTGTCTTAAAAAATCGATACATATAATCTAAGTTAACTAAATTAAATATTGTCTGTGCTCGAGTGCAAATGGTTCCTTAAACTGCCCCCCCAATTGCGAAGGCAAAGGTGTACCACCTGCAGCTGAGCAATTTGTTGACGTATTTTCTTTATTTGTCATGTCATGAATCATAAGTTATTACGTATCACGTTTCACAGATACAACATACATAAAATATCATAAATCAATACAAATACATAAATAATATTTATATACAAGCTAATTGAAAGTGAAAATAAAAAATGAAAATATTTGTTTTTTTAACATGCGAACTTCGGTTTCAGGGTCCAGTGCGCTACCACGTGACTACTGACCCGTAAATAAAATTACTATAATACTTACACATGCACTGTAACATTTATTCCACAGTTCGTATTCACTTGCGCTTAGTCACTTTGTAAAAAATTGATGATTTATAGTTCATTGTTCTCTTTCACTTCAAAGTGTTATTACACATGTTCATTCAATAAATAAAATTAATTAATGCTTTTTGTGAATATTCAGAGATATGTGAACGTATTCTCTTTAGAATGTCACTTGTTACAAAAGGTTTATACTGTGTTAAAGTCTTCGCAGTTTAAAATAAATATCACGTGTCACGTGTTTAGTTTACACCTCCGGCGGTAATTCAATTGAATACCGATTTGTGCTATTCTGGTACCAATCGAAGCGATAGGTGTTGCAGGTTCCAGCCAGCCAGCCAGCCAGCCCGTCGGCGTGCAGCAGTCCAGCCAGCAGCCAGCAGCCAGCAGCCAGCAGCCAGCAGTGGTCCTCGCCAGCAGCCAGTAGCGGTCCTCGCCAGCAGCGGTCCCCGCCAGCAGCCAGCAGTGGTCTACGCCAGCAGCTACCAGCGTCCCCACCAGCAGCACACAGCGTCCTCGCCTGCGGTCGCAGCCGCCAGCGGTCGCAGCCAGCGACCAGTGGTGGTCCTAGCTGCCCCCACCATCCGCCAGCAGCAGCAGCAGCAGAGTCGTCCCCACCAGCCAACCAGCCGGGTCGCCCCCCTCCCCAGCGGCAGCAGAGTGGGGCTTAGGCCCCAGTCTCCTTCGTCATTCTCCATCCCTTTCTCCTCTGTGTCTCTCGTCGCCCTGCCCGTCTCTCATTTGCTCCTTTGTCTAGTACTGTGTTTTTTTCTCCCCTTATCATAATGTCAACCCCCACCACCTCTTCTACAGCCACCACCACTGCCATTATATACACCTCCCCCTCCGCTGCTGCCACCACTATCACGTGGTGTGCCGCTTCACTCTCCCCTCAGTCCATCCCCCCACTCCTCACTCTCTCCTCTCCCTCCCTATTTGTCGACCCGTCCCCAGCTCCTCCCTCCCGCACCTCCTCTGATCCCTTCCCTCCACTCCCTCCCTCTGCTCCTTCCGTTTCTGCGGCCCCCGCCAGGGTGGTCGCCCGGCGGGCTATGGCTCACGCTCCACTCTCCCCTTCACCTTCATCGTCCTCGTCATCATCTTCACTGTCGCCTTCGCCATCGCCCTCACCACCTCTGGCGCCGACTCCAGCCCCGGGACCTGCCACTCCCCGCCACATTCCAGTTGTTCCCATCCCCCACACCGCCTCCACGGCCGTCAAGCGCCCCAGTGGCACCCCTGCCTCCTCTGCTCCCAAAAAGGCTCTGCCTCGTCCGCCTACCCCCACCCATGATGCCTTGGATGTCTCCCCGCCCGTCCCTGCCCCCTCCTCATCATCCTCTACCCCCTCCTCCTACCGCTACCTCCTCTCCCATCCTGATCCCTCCCTCCTTGAAGCCCGGAACCTCACCCTCTTCCTTCGCCAGAATTGTCCTGGTGCCCCCATCTCCCTCCTCATTCCTCACCATGATTCGGTGCTCATCTCCTCCCCCACCCCTACCGTCCTCACAGACCTCCTTTCCCGCATCCCTGTCACCTGCTTTGGCCCTCATGCCTCCCCACCCCCACCTCCCTCCCGCCAACCCCAACCCCCGCGTCGCCTGCCGTCCCTCACCACTGAGATCACTCGGCTCAGTCTGGCGATCACGGAGGAGGAGGTGTTGGTGGAGCTTCAGGCCCATCCCCATCTGGAGGTGCGTGCGGTTCGTCGCATCCACAATGCTGCCGGCCCCACCGCCTTATGCGGGTTTTTTCTGAGCACGCCCCATCCATAGACCGTCTCCTGAAGGAGGGTGCCCTCCTTTTTAACCAGCATTATAAAGTTTACCCCTCCCGTTCCCCTCCTCAATCCCTCCGCTGCCAAAGGTGCTTGCATTATAATGCGCACCCAACATCTGAGTGCCGCAAGGCCCCCACCTGCCCGCACTGTAGGCAAGCCCACTTTTTACGGCAGTGCCCCAATCTCCAGTCCCCCCCTCCTGTAATACCTGTAACCTCCCTCATCCCACCTACTCCCAGAAGTGTAAGACCCAAACCCCTCCTACCACTCCTGAACTCACCATTCCTGTCCGCCCTCTGGACGCCCACCCCTCCTGGCAACTCCCTTCGCCCACCCCCTACCGCTGAGGACATCATCAGATTCCTCACCATCGTCCTTCAGAATGTTCATCCTTTTCAGCGCCCGCACACCCTCCAACAGATCTCCCTCGCCGCCCGTTCCGTTTTCCAACTCAAAATGTACGCCACCTACTCCAACAACCAGGCCCATTTCACCTTCTCCCGTCTTGACACCCTCGTTTAAATCCCTGTCATGGTGGGGCAGCACCGTATCCTTTTCAACAACATCCGCTCCCTTCCCGCCAACAAGAACCTCTTCCTGCACACCCTTGCCACTCACCACGTGGATGCCTTCCTCCTCAATGAAACCTTCCTGCAACACTGTCCACACTTCGCCCTACCTCCTCCACCGCTCCGATAATCCTCTCCCGATTGTGCGTGGTGGAGTTGCCATTGGGAACTACTGCCAGATCCCCGTTCGGCTCCAACCTCTCCTTCCCGACCCCACCGAACACCTGATCCTTAGTCTCTTCTTCTCTGCGCCACCATCTATGTCCGCCCCATCGCTCCTATTCCCTTCGACTTCCTCTCCCACATCGACTGTACCTTCTCCTCCTACATGATCGCCGCCGACCTGAACATCCATAGTCGTTCTGCTGCCCAGTTACGGCGGTGGCATCGGTTCCTCTCTTCCCTTCAAGGCGACCTCATCCCCAGCCCCCAGCACACCCGTCCCAAATCCAACTCCACTCTCGATGTTATCCTCTCCTCCGCCAACCTCCTTGGCCACATAACGGTGGATGTCCTGGAGCCTATTGGTAGCGACCATCCCCCTGTCCTCCTCACCGTTTCAGATAGTCGTCGCCCCCGCCCTGACCCTCGTAATGACCCTCCCCCTAAGTACATCCATGACTATTCCCGTGCCAACTGGAATGCCTACCGGGATACCCTCTCCACCCAGGTCGATAGCCACCCTTTCACCTACCACCACCCCGATGATGTCACCCATGCCGCCTCCTTTCTCCAGCAGACCTTGACTGAGGCCGTGGAGGCCCATGTCCCTACTGTCGCCATCCACCCCCACCGTCCTACCTTACCCCCACAGGCCGTCCTCCTCCTCCATGAATCCCGCCGTCTCTACCGTGCCTTCCTCTGCACGCATGACCCGGCCACACTACGACGCCACCGGCAACTCCAGCGACACATTCGTAATTTGCTCGCGGCTAAGAAACGCCGGGACTGGCGACAGACATGCACCCATTTAACTGCTACCCTACCTATCAACTCGTCCAAGTTCTGGTCAGCCTTCCGTCGCCTTACTGGAACTAAACCCTCCCCCTACTATCCTCTTCTCCATGATGATCACCCTTTCCCGGACACCATTAGTAAGGCCAATCACTTTGCCTCCTACCTCTCTGATGTATTTTCCATCCCCGTTGATCCCCAGTTCGATTACTCCCTCTTCCCAGATATCCGCGATCGAACTGACACCTCTGTCCCTCCCCTCGCTCCTGGTTTCCAGTACTTGGGCAACATTGCACCCATGGAACTCAATGCCCATATCACTACACAGGATCTCATTGCTACACTCCACACAAAACGCAACACCGCTCCTGGTCACGATCGTGTCACCTACCGTCACCTTTGTGAAGCTCCTGTCTCTTTCCTCTCCACCCTGGCCAGGCTCTACAATGTAGTCCTGTCCACCGGTTACTACCCCGACCTGTGGAAAACCTCCCGTATCCTCATGTTCCTTAAACCTGGCAAACCGCCGTCCGCCGTCTCCTCCTACCGTCCCATCAGCCTTACCTCGGTCTTCAGCAAGGTCCTGGAATCTATCCTCACCCGACGCATCCACCAGCATCTCCGCCAGCACCGCCTCCTTCCCGTTACCCAGTGTGGCTTTCGGCCGTCCTTCTCTTCCGACGACCTTCTCCTTCACCTCACTCATCTCCTTTCCGAACAGCTTAATTCCCGTCACTCCGCAATCTTCCTCTCCCTGGACCTCGAACGTGCTTATGACTGCGTATGGCATTCCGGTCTCCTCTTCAAGCTCCAAACCTTCGCCCTTCCCATTAACTATGTCCGTCTGACCAGCTCCTTTCTCTCCTGCCGTCCTTCCTATGTCACCATCCATAACACAGATTCCTACACCTTTTTCTCCTCCGCCGGGGTGCCCCAAGGCTCCGTCCTCTCCCCCCCTCTGTACCTTTTGTACACGGCGGACATGCCGCGGCCGTCACCCCCCCTCCACCCTCTCCAGTTTGCCGATGACACCGCCATCCTTGCCCTTGCCCCCACCCTGCAGCGCTCCCAACACCTTCTCCAATCCCATCTTGACCAGTTCACCACTTGGTGCAACCAGTGGTTGCTTAAGGTCAATCCCTCCCAAGCCCAGGCGATCATTGTAGGCAAAACCACCCCTTCCTTCCACCTCCTTGATTTCAATCTCACCATCTATGGCTGTCCTATCGCCCTCACTCCCACCCTTAAGTACCTTGGCGTCACCCTCGACCGTCGCCTCTCCTGGACTCCCCACCTCCGGACAATCCAAGCCAAGGCACGCTCCCGACTCAGTCTCCTCAAGCTCCTCTCTGGCCGTACGTGGGGTCTGGACCCCTCCACCATCCTCCACACCTACAAATCCCTCATCCACTCTATCCTTTGTTATGCCCATCTGGCTTGGATCTCCACCCCCCTACCTTTTATAAATTCCTCCAAATCCTTGAACGCCATGCTCTCCGCCTCGCCTATCGCATCCGTCTCCCCTCCCCCACGCGGATCCTGTACGATCTCCTCCCATTCCCCCACCTCCTCCTTTTCCTTGAAAGGATACGGATCCTGTACACCTCCTGTAAACTCGATCCTCCTCACCCGCTATTCTCCCCGATCCTCTCCCACCCCTGCCCGCTGCCACGCTTGTATTCCCACATCCCACCCGGTCTCCATCTCTCAACCCTCCTTACCCTCTCCCAAGGTGGCTTCCATCAGCTCCCCCTCCCTGATGATGTCCTCCTCCCCTCCATCTACCCCTCCTATCAACTTTGACCCTGCCCCACGCCCCACTTTGGGTGTCCTTTCCTTTAGGCACCCTCCCTCCCTTCTCTTCCCTTCCCTTCTCTTTCCTTTTCCCCCGTCCTCTCCCTCCACCCCTCTTCCCCCGGGCTTCCCTTACCCCTTCCTCCATCCCCCTATCTCCCCTGCCCATGGACTCTCTGCTCTCCCCTCTCGCTCTCCCACTCCCCTTCCTACTCCTCCTCTCTTGGCAGGTTCCCAGACTCGCACACGCACAGTGAACATTCGCGCGCCGGAGGTCATCGCCATCAGTGTCTCGTGTGTGTGCCTTCGTTTGTGTTTAGTGTTTGTTCGCCATCACGCCGCCACTGTTCACGTGTACCATCGCCATGATCCATGTTTTGTCCGCCGTGTCAACTAGTGTCAGTGATGTTTTCTCGTCCGGCGTGAACGGCTCCATGTTTTTTGTTTTTTAGTGTCTACATTGTTTTGCCCGCCGTTTTGATTGTATTCTCTGTGCCCCCTCTATTTATTACTTATTGTAAACCTCAAGGCTGAAGAGCGGCGTACTCAGCTGCTGACAGCCCGCCTTGTGTAAGGTGATAAAAATCACAATTAAAAAAAAAAGTTTAGTTTACGTTGAGACGGAAGTTCTTGAAGAAATAATTCGGAGATCGACAATACCGCAATGAAGCGTGCTTTGGAAGACGTAGTGAAAATGTGGTTTCGTCTTGGTAGGAATACATGGTGTAAATGGTTCCATACTGACCAGTCCGTGTTACATCTACTCAATAACCTCCATATTTCGTCTTCCATAAGGCGTAAGTCGTCTCCTGAATATTGTGTCGTCGTTTCGTCGAAAAGTGTGTCGTGGTTTTGCGACTCACGTCAGTTATAGTGTCCCATCATGAGCGCAGTGAACGGTTTTTTTTTTAAATTTGCACACAACTTGTTCATACATTGTTTGTTGCAAAACAAAATGTTCGTTCACAACAGAGAGCACCAAACATAACAAATATCACTTCACTTTGAGTACAGTTTTCTGTTACATGTTTACATAGATATAAAAAATTTTCTGTGAAACATGTACCTATACATTGTTTGGTAATACATAGGCTATACATATTTTACATTTTCAATTGCATTAAACTAGATATTTACAAATACATTTGGGTCAGACATAGAAAAAATTATCTTATAGGTTCAGTGTTCTTTTTTATTTATTTTTTAATAAAGTTTTCCTTTTAAGTATATTTTCCTTTACATCAGTACTACACAAGAAGTGTTCTTCCTAATTAAATGTTTCCTGCAACATTAACTTTCATAGTAGGTTAGAAAACATCTTGGAGATGATCTGTCATGAAAAGTCATGTTCACAATAAGACACGACACGTCACATCCACAATCAATTCCAAATTAGCACAAACACAAAGTATCATTTACAAATAAAATAAAGTTTATAACCTTGCTCAATTAATCTCATTTGTCATTTCTTGTAGAGTGTTTTTTGTGCATGTTGTGTTCATGTGGATTCTGGTGTGAGTGTGAATAGATAATAAAGTGTCTGTCATGCCAATTAATATATCAGGTTCAGGGCAGAAATTGTCTCCAGTCATTTAGTCTGTCAGCTTGTCTGCATGGTATTAATAAATATAATCAGTACCTGTGCTTTGCATGAAAATCGTTAGTTCTTCCTGTGTCTTATCTTCTTGCTGCTGCTGTTGTTGCTGGTGCTGTAAAATGTAGATACTTAAGATTATAGCTTATATCTTCTCCTTCTTCTTCTTCCAGCTTGAAGTACCAGATGTGACTTACCTTGTTGTTGTATCAGTATACTCTGCTAAGGGCTAAAAATTTTCAAATCTTTGTGAGGGTACAAACCTCAAATTCTCTTATTCTTGGGGTTTTGTAACAGATACGCTCCAGGGTGTGGTGTATCAATGATTATGTAAGGACCTTCATATAATGGACGCCACTTAACATTACGTTTTAGAGGTGATGACGATTTGTAGTGGGTCTTAAGTAAAACTTGGATGCCTATTGTAACGTTTTGCCTTCTTTTAAGATTAGCACCATAGTTCTTATTTCTAATGTTAGCTTGTTCAGTAATTGCAATGAGTACTTCCCTTACCTTTTCTTTGTGTGAAGGTTTGGTGTCAGAAAATTTTGGTAGTGGGTTGCTCCATTCATTAGTTTCTTTTGTGTGAAACATGATTTCTCTGGGAGTATAGGTTGTGTTGTATATATTTAAATTGTTGTGTATTTCCTCAAAAAGTGCTAGGTAATGTATCCAGTTTGTGTGCTGTGTTGAGGTGTAAGTTCTCATGAATCTGTTTAATTCTCTAAAAATTCTCTCACAAGGGTTGGCTGATGCATGAAACTTTGAAATAAAGATACTCTTAATGTTATTGTCCTTTAGAAATTTTCTCCAGGTGAATCCTGCATAATACATGGCGTTATATAATAGAATGGCTTTAGGTTTTTCACAATATGGCATGTAATCATTTGTGGATCTTCTGATAATGGTGTTTGCTGTGGGTGACTTAATGGCAAAAAGTTTGATGTGCTTAGAAAATATGTCATAAAATGCTAGAATGTATTTACAACCAACGATGCTAGTTGGATGAGGTCCGCTAACATCTGTACAAAGTATCTCTCTAGGTCCAGTGGGTAAAATAGAGTGCAAATCTGTCATGGTGGATTGATTTTGTGGCTTGTATTTTTGACACATGAGACATTTGCTGATAACATCATGTATTTTTCTTATCATGTTTGGAAAATAGCAATATGTATGTAACTTGTTTAGACATTTCTATGTTCCATAGTGTCCCCTAACTGTGTGTGTGTGTGTGTGTGTGTGCGTGTGTGTGCGTGTGTGTGTGTGTGTGCAATGAGTTTGTGCACAGAATCTTGTGGTATGCAAACGCACCAGTTAGTAGCATTTGTGTGTCTTTTGTAGAAAAGTATGTTGTTGTGTAACATGTATCTGTCTTGTAAAGTGTTGTTGTACTATCATTTGTTTTATTTTGTACCAGTGTGGATCTGAATCTTGTAGTGTTGCCATGTTCCTGCATAGGTCTTTGTAGTATTGTGTAAACTGTTTGTCTTGCATGAGTAGTATTCTGTAATCGTGTGTGTTCTCAAAGTCTGTTTTGTTATGGTGTAATTGTTGTAGTAGTCTTGAAAGTGTGTCAGCTATTATGTTGTCCTTCCCCTTGACGTGCTTGATTTCAAAAGAGTAATTCTGTAATTCAAGTGCCCATCGTGTAAGTCTAGGATGAATGAGTTTATGTAACAAAAGGAAGGTAAGTGCTTGATGGTCAGTGTATATAATGGTGTGTCTTCCATACAGATAATAATTAAACTTTTTAAATGCCCATACCATAGATATTGTTTCCAATTTTGTGGTGGAGTAAGCTCTTTCACATTATGTTAAAGTCCTACTGGCAAAACCAATGATCTTAATATTTTCTGAAGTTTCTGTTTTAACAATTTGAAATAAACAAGATCCTAAACCAATGTTTGATGCATCACAAGGAATACAAAAGTTCAAATTGAAGTCTGGACATTCCAGGATGTTAGAATTTCCTAAGGCTTCTTTGATTTTAGTAAAGTCATTTTCACAGTCTTGGTTCCAAATCCATATCTGGTTCTTTTTTAATAAGTTTAATAAGTATCTGCTATTGAGGAACTGTTTAGGTATGAATCGTCTGAAAAATGAGCATAGACCGAGAAATGATTTTAACTGTTTCTTTGTAGTGGGACTAGGGAAATGTCTGATACCATAGCATCTAATTCGGAAGGGTCAGGTTTAATGCCTTGTGTGTTGATGATGTCTTCTAGGTATTTGATCTCAGAACAAGCAAATCTAGATTTACAAAGATGGGCAGTGATACCAGCTTGTGTGAATCTGCATAGTAAAGTGTTCAGGGTATCAGTGTGTTCCTTCCAGGTTTTTGAGCCAATCAGTATGTCATCTACATAGTGTGTAACAGTTTCTAGTAAATCATCACCGAGTACAGAGTTTAGTGCAGTAATGAATACTCCTGAGCTTACATTTAGACCAAATGGTAATACACAAAATTGATAAGTTCTACCACCAAACATAAAGGCTGTATATTTTCTAGATTCTTCGCTTATTGGCACCTGCCAAAACGAATTTTTAAGTTCTATTTTGCATCCAAGAATTTCTGAAGTTGTTCGTCAAGATTTTCTGGTTGTGTCCTCACAGGTAAGATAATTTGGTTGATAGCTCTTGCATCTAATACTAACCTGATACTTCCATTGTGTCTTTTCACTACGTGCAAAGGGCTACAATACGGAGATGTTGATAGTTCGATAATATTCCATTTAATCATTTTCTTTAGTTCTTCCCAAACCACAGGTCGCAGAGCTAGAGGTACATTGTATGACTTGTGGTAATAGATTTGGGAGGCTTGACTTCAATCGTATACATATATGTGTTGATCCTACCTGGCTTACTAGTGAAAACATCCTTATTCTTAAGTAAAATATGTTTAAACTGGGATCTCTCCTCTTCATTAATAGCATCACATTCTGATAACTTAAAATTAATTTGTGTAAGTACATCATTCACTACCTCACTGTGTGATACAGGTCGTTGTGTGGAATCTATGTCAGTCTCCCATTTAATCAGTATGGTCTACTAGTCGAGTGTCCAAGTTCAAAACTATGTCTCTGCCTTCATACTTAAAATAACAAATGCTTTTGGAGAAGTCTATAGTGCAGTCCTTCTCGCAAAGAAAATCAATGCCCAATATACAATTGGCAGCAAGGTTTTGGACAACTAGGAAAGGCCATTGTACGATTCCATTTCCCATATTAACAGCCACAAATACCTGTTTATTAACTCTACTTGACTTATTACCTAATGCAGTTAATATTAAACAGTGTAGAACTGGGAACTCTGGTATCTTAGAAGTTTTCTTCATCATAGTATAAAAATTGTGAGAAATCACACTGACAGCAGCTCCTGTATCAATAATTATGTTAGTAGGTATACCTCCTACAATGCCTGAGGTGGAAGACAGTACAAATCTTTTCTTTAGATTGTGACATTGTGTGTTGTCATTTATCAGATCATCAGCTAAGTTTCCACTTTCATTATATCTTAAGAATAGTGTAAATGTTAAATTTTCTTGTTTCACAGTTTCACTAGCAAGTGTGTATTCAAACATAGTTTCTAAATTGAAGTTCCCCCCCCCCCCCCCCAAATGTTCCTCAGTCGCAACCTGGGGCTCAGTAATGACTGATTCTAGTTTACCTGGTTTGTCTGGTGATTGGCAAGTGTAGTTTTAGTTTCATTAGCTACCTCAATAATATTTACATTAGGATATTGTCTTTGCCAATCGCCTGTCTGTTTTCGGTTGGCTGAAGTCACTTGTTGGTTTGTGTTGCTCGTTTGTGCAAAATTCCCTTGTAGCATCTGAATATGATTTTGTGGTGACGGTTGCTGTGTTTGCCACTGTCTCATATAATACTGGTTGTTGTTCTGGTTAAAGTGCGGTGTAGGTGTTCCATTTCTTGTGTAATCTGTGTTGTTGTTTCTTTGCCAGTGTTTCTCTTTGGCTTTGTGCCTGTTGTTGTTTCCGTCATTCCTGTTTGAATTAAAATTGTCGTTTCTTCGTTTTTTGTACGGGTTGTCTCCCTGTGTATAGTTACAGTTGTTTTTTGTGTGCAGCTGTGAGTTTTGGTGATTGTTTTGCATGTTTACTGTGTATTGTGAATTTTGCTGCGTGTTTGGTAATGTGGCAATGTAGACATGTTGATTCCTACTGCGTGAGTTGTGAGTTGGTTCTTGTTCTTCATACAGTAAATCAACAGCATCTAACTTTTCCAAAAAATATTCAGGATCGTCGTCCGGTAAGTACAGTAACTTCTCTTTAATATTAAAAGGAAGTCTTGCTTTCAGTGATCGGATCACATCTTTTGGTTTCACTGGTTCATTAAGGAAGTGTATCATGTTTAGGTATTTCTCGAACTATCGGCGCAGATTGTCGTTTTTAGCATTGAAGTGTTCGGGTTCAGTGACTTGTTTGCGGATACGTTCCTGCACAGTGGGTGACCAAAACGTATTCAAGAAGGCGCGTTCAAACTGCTCGTATGTTACACATCTGTCGCTTTCATGGTAAGCCCAGACAGCAGCGTCTCCTTGAATGTAATCCACAACGTGTGCAATGCGTTTGTGGTCACTCCACGAACGTCGGAATGCGTTCCTAAAAGCTTTTAAGAAGATGACAGGGTGTACAGTGTTTTTGCCTGGTATAAAAGGTTGGAATTTACGGTGCTTGAATAGACTTTCTTCTTCTTTGTTACGTGTTCGCCTGTTTCTTTCCGTGTAATCATTGAATTCTTTCCTGTGTGTACATGGATCTTCATCAAAATGATAATTGTATTGTATTTCAGGTGATGTGTATCTGTTGCTAGGCGTTTCAGTGTGTTGTGTATTAGAGTGTTGAAATTCATGTGTGTACATGTGTTCATTTCCGAATCGAGATTTTCTTCTGTGTGTGTTAAAATGTGTAGTGGGTGTACTATTCTGTTGTGCTTGGCATTTAGTTGTTTTTGTTTGCATATCGTCATCGATTATTTGTCTATTGTTCTTCATGTATTCCACTACGGAATCGTGCACAATATATGGCAATTTGTTTTGTATACATTCTTCAAAAATTTGGTCTTTGTGTGCTGTCCATTCTTTAAATTGTAAATTAATGCGAGAGAAATGGGGTTCAGCCTCCCTCTGTATTGTTGTGTGAATCTGTTTGTGAATGTCAGCTACGTTTGTTTCTATTGTATTCACGTTTAAATTAATTTCGTCACATGCGTGCGTGTTTGATTCTAATTTGCAATTAATAATATCAAAGGTTTTGTCAATTCATGGATGTGATTGGCATTGTCGCTTTGTCGTAACTCTAAATTTTCAAATTTTTCCGTAAGATCGTCGACCTGTTTGGAAAGACGTGTATTAGTTTCATCTACCTTTTGAATCAGTGTGGCGAAGTCTGACTTTATCTCATTTCTGAAGGCTGCATTGTCTGTCATTAATTGTGTGAATTTTTCGTCATTATCTTGCTTAATATTGGATATGCCTTCCAAAATTGAATTCAGTAGAGCGGCAAAATTTTGATTGCAAAATGAGCTTGCCCCGGCCGCGTCATTAGACGTGACGTGGTCTCTCAGGTTTGGTTCTGAATTGCTCCTTTCGGCGTTTGTGTGTGTGTGTGTATCGGGTTATTTTGATGTGTTTGCGCGTCTGCATTAATTTCTGTGTTTGAATGTGTCTGTGTATCCATGTTTGCATTACTTGATTGTTGTTCCATTGTGTACTGGTGTCGAGTTTTTACCATATCGTCAATAAATTGTCTGCAAGAAAAAAAAATTGTTTAAGCGCGTAGTGTGAAAATGTACTGCCTATGTGTTTGTTTAAATGACTGAGAACGATTGAGAGATACCTTTAAAGATCGAAAGTAGCATACGTGTTAATGATGACTAGCCATGTTGCTTGAATCTTGTACAATGTCGGCCATATTGTGCAATGTATGTGCGTATTGTTGGATCGGAATTTAATCGTCTGAATAATGAGATTTCGCGGAATTTGGAAAAAATTACTGAATGGAAACTGAATATTGAATTTAATGCGGAGAAAAATAATTAGGAATGAAATATGTGCTTGGAATCAATTGTGGATGCGCGAGTGCTGCGTCTTACCGTACATGTCGTCTTGATGCGAAGATTGCATTTCCAGTCCAAATTGTCTCCAGATTTTATTCCTTTTCTTCAATATTCTCATAACATAGGTTGTTGCCGGTCAGGATGTACATGAAAAAGAACAATTAGTTGTAGTACAGATACAAGAATTAGTCCTGGCACACAGTCGCCAGTTTAACAAATAAAAATAGTTCGTTTGGTTGAGTAAGTAATTGAGAGATTAAAATTTACGCCGTGGATTTATCGAGCTTCGCACGTCCGAAAATGTACGGAACGTAGTCAGGGCTTATTATATATTTTTTGTAGACGAAGTCTGATATCTGACCTCAGCATCAATCATGAAAATGGAGTGACTAAAACTACTAAAACAAAGCAAAGCATACGATTAAATAAAGATATATTCATTTCAACATATACATTACGAAATAAATTACACTTACGCAAAATTCTAGATAAATAATGGCAGATAATTCACAAATGAGAGCGACTTATTAATTCTGCGCCTCTTTTCTGCAAATAAGTATGAAATGCCTAACTGTGGAGCCACACAAAATATTACGTCCTTCTAGGACAACGAATGACATAAGAGTGTTGATGCCTACTGGCTGTGACAAGAGAGCGGTGTTAATTCCTTTATTTTGCATTCTCTTGTCTTAAAAAATCGATACATATAATCTAAGTTAACTAAATTAAATATTGTCTGTGCTCGAGTGCAAATGGTTCCTTAAATGGTCGAGCAAGTGGCTCGTCACAATACGCCAGTCACTACTCTTGATGAACTGTGGTATCGTGTTGAAGCTGCATGGGCAGCTGTATCTGTACACGCCATCAAGCTCTGTTTGACTCAATGCCCACGCGTATCAAGGCTGTTTTACAGCCAGAGGTGGTTGTTCTACGTACTGATTTCTCAGCATCTATGCACCCAAATTGCGTGAAAATGTAATCACATGTCAGTTCTAGTGTAATATATTTGTCCAATGAATACCCGTTTATCATCTGCATTTCTTCTTGGTGTAGCAATTTTAATGACCTGTAGTGTATTTAAGTCAGTAACACTGCAAGATCACAGATTAACGTAACCGCCAGATAAGCCATCGCAAATGTGAGATGCTGGTACACTAATAACCTGTGTAACTGCTAGAATGTTGAGTGCGATCATGCAAAGGTGCACGCATTGTGCTGTACATGTGCCAGGTATCAGTTTGAGGGATGGTGTTCCATGCCTTTCGCACTTTGTTGCTCAATATAGGGACGGTTAATGGTGTTTGTAGATGGCGCCGGAGTTATCGTTCGATGATGTGCCACACTTTCTCGACTGGAGTCGAATCTGATGATCTAACAGGCCTAGGAAACATGTCGACAGCCTGTAGAGCATTTTGGCTTACAAAACTGGTATGTGGGCAAGTGTTGTCCTGTTGAAAACACCCCCTGGAATGTTCTTCACGAATGACAGCACAGCAGGTCGAATCAGCATATTGAGGTACAAATTTGCAGTCAGGGTGCATGGGGTAATAACGAGAGTGCTCCTGCTTTCATACGAAATCGCTCTGGAGGCTATAACTCCAGGTGTAGGTGCAGTGTGTGTAGACTGGCTGTGGGCCCCCAGCTGGCCACCCCCTTACAGACACACGGCCGTCACTTGCACCGAGGCGGGACCAGCTTCCATCAGGAAACCCAGCATATCTCCACCCTGCCCACTACTGAGGTCTCGCTTGACAACACTCAAGTCGCAAATGGCGGTGGTTTGAGGTCAGCGGAATGCATGCTACAAGGCGTTTGTCTCGTAGCTGCCCTTGAAGTGATCGATTTGTGACACTCTGTTGCGTCATTGCGACGACAACTGCTGCTCAGTTTGCTGCTACAGATGTAATACTATGTGCCCAAACCATACGCCGAACACCATGGTTTTCCCTCTCGGTAGTGTCACGTGGCCATCCGGAGTCCTGTCTTTTTGCTGCTATTGATTCTGGTGACCATCGATGCCCGCACTCATGTACAGCGGCTACATTTCTGCCAAGTCTTTCTGCAATATCGCAGGGGCAACAACCAACTTCTCGTAGCTCTATTACATTCAGACTCAGTGAGGTGGCCCCGCTGCCTCCTTAAAGGCATTACTGACAAACATCAACTCAGCACATCCACTCTTAAAGGTAACTAACGCTCATAGCCGCTACAGCGTGTATTTAAAGCCTACCTGATTTGCATCCTGTTAATGGCGCTACTAGCGCTACTCTTTTTCGAATGGCGCGAAATTTGAACGGTTACCATCTTGCAGGCGTAGGAACAAGCCTATCAACTTTCATTTACGTCACACAACTCGTTCTTGGTGTTGCGATTTTACACTACTGCCCATTAAAATTGCTACACCAAGAAGAAATGCAGATGATAAACGGGTATTCATTGGACAAATATATTATACTAAAACTGACATGTGATTACATTTTCACGCAATTTGGGTGCATAGATCACGAGAAATCAGTACCCAGAACAACCACCTCTGGCCGTAATAACGGCCTTGATACGCCTGGGCATTGAGTCAAACAGAGCTTGGATGGCGTGTACAGGTACAGCTGCCCATGCAGCTTCAACACGATACCACAGTCCACAGTTCCTCAAGAGTAGTGACGGGCGTATTGTGATGAGCCAGTTGCTCGGCCCCCATTGACCAAACGTTTTCCATTGGTGAGAGATCTGGAGAATGTGCTGACCAGGGCAGCAGTCGAACATTTTCTGTATCCAGAAAGGACAGGACCTGCAACATGCGGTTGTGCATTATCCTGCTGAAATGTAGGGTTTCGCAGGGATCGAATGCAGGGTAGAGTCACGGGTCGTAACACATCTGAAATGTAACATCCCCTGTTCAAAGTGCCGTCAATGCGAACAAGAGGTGACCGAGACGTGTAACCAATGGCACCCCATACCATCACGCCGGGTGATACGCCAGTATGGCGGTGACGAATACACGCTTGTAATGTGCGTTCACCGCGATGTCGCCAAACACGGATGCGAGCATCATGATGCTGTAAACAGAACATGGGTTCATCCGAAAAAATGACGTTTTGCCATTCGTATACCCAGGGTCGTCGTTGAGTAGACCGTCGCAGGCGCTCCTGTCTGTGATGCAGCGTCAAGGGTAACCGTAGCCATGGTCTCCGAGCTGATAGTCCATGCTTCTGCAAGCGTCGTCGAACTGTTCGTGCAGATGGTTGTTGTCTAGCAACCGTCCCCATCTGTTGACTCAGGGATCGAGACGTGGCTGCACGATCACTTACAGCCATGCGGATAAGATGCCTGTCATCTCGACTGCTAGTGATACGAGGCCGTTGGGATCCAGCACGGCGTTCCGTATTACCCTCCTGAGCCCACCGATTTCATATTCTGCTAACAGTCATTGGATCTCGACCAACGCTAGCAGCCATGTCGCGATACGATAAACCACAATCGCGATAGGCTACAATTCGATCTTTATAAAAGTCGGAAACGTGATGGCACGCATTTCTCCTCCTTACACGAGGCATTACAACAACGTTTCACCAGGCAACGCCGGTCAACTGCTGTTTGTGTATGAGAAATCGGTTGGAAACTTTCCTCATGTCAGCACGTTGTGGGTGTCGCCACCGGCGCCATCCTTGTGTGAATGCTCCGAAAAGCTAAACATTTGCATATCACAGCATCTTCTTCCTGTCGGTAAATTTCGCGTCTGTAGCACGTCATCTTCGTGGTGTAGCTATTTTAATGGCCAGTAGTGTATTTTCGGTCAGAGTATGTCAGTTGACGTTTTTCGATAGCTTCTCGTTACTATTCAATAGGTAATTTAGAAGCAAAACACTAATTACTGGCCGGCCTTTGTGGCCGAGCGGTTCTAGGCGCTTCAGTCCGGAACCGCGCTGCTGCTACGGTCGCAAGTTCGAATCCTGTCTCGGGCATAGATGTGTGTGATGTCTTTAGGTTAGTTAGGTTTAAGTAGTTCTACGTCTAGAGGACTGATGACCTCAGATGTTAAGTCCCATAGTGCTTAGAGCCATTTGAACCATTTTGAACTAATTATTGACGTTCATCATAACCTGAAGGAAGGCTAAGATTTGCACTCTGGTTATTAGCAACTGGAGAAATTTAAGTTACTGATTGTCTCACATTCTAATAGCTACTACACTGCTTGACATTTGCTAAACAACAGAGACGCTATTGGACAGGAATAACCACAGGTGATAATGGGCGACATGAACCACAGCACACACGCAGTAGAGGTGGGGCAGTATATTTATGACGCGAAATGTTACAGACTTCTCGACGTGCGAAAGCAATGTGACAGACATAATTAATATACATGACTGACACAAGTAAGATTCAAAAGATAAAGGTCGACATCGGACTCTCAGTAATGAATATGCCCGACCCTGGCACTAACGCACATTTTGCACCTGTTAGTCATGCTGGTTACCAAACAACTGAGGTGTCCTTTCTCAAGGCAATTTTCAGTTCTCGCACAGTTCGGAGAGGCGGGTGTTCGTTGAGAAACACATCAGCCACTAGCATCCCAGACACGTCCTATGCGGTTTGGGTCACACGTTCAATGTCTTCACTTTCCAGTGCGTCCGAAGCCGCACTGTTCCACCGAGCGAGGTGGCGCAGTGGTTAGCACACTGAACTCGCATTATGGAGGACGACGGTTCAAATCCTTCTCCGGACATCTTGATTTAGGTTTTCCGTGATTTCCCAAAATCGCTTCAGGCAAATGCCGGGATGGTTCCTTCGAAAGGGCACGGTCGGTTTTCTTCCCCATCCTTCCCTAATCCGACATTGTGCTCCGTCTCTAATGACCTCGTTGTCGACGGGACGTTAAACACGCATCTGTTCCTTCGCCGCACTGTTTCCGTGGGGGCGGGCATTGTCATTCATAAAAAGGCAGTGGGTATCTACCGTACCACTAAACAGACGGACACTTTCCAGAATAATCTCCCTGCAATATCGCAGGTATGCAGGGGAGTTCGGCCATTGTGCACAATTCGTGCCCACACTATGACTCCTAAGCCATACGGGTGGTGTTAATGAACATTCTTTGATGTGTAAGGTGTTCCGTTTTCTCTTCACACTGACTGATGGCCAGAATTACTTACCACAGTGCAGCGGGATTCGTTGCAGAAAATCAGTCTGTAGCATTGTTGCTCGCCCCAATCAACATCCTCCCTACACCAACGAATTCTGTCTCTACGGTGGAGTGGTCGAAGTGGAACGCATTTAGCAGGCTTTCGAGCACGTAAACCAGCCTGATTTAGTCGCCGCTGACAGAGACACGTGTACGAGTAACAGTAGCAAGGTCTTCAGCTATCTGCCTAGGTCTGAGGTAGCTGTTCCTTTTCGCCACAGAGCTACGTATCGATCATCTTGCGGTGCAGTGATGGTTCTCCAACCTCCAGCATGCTTTCGCATAGCATTTCAACCTTTCTTCATCGCGGGATAACACTTCTGAACACACACGTTGCTGTGGCCTGAGTCGTGATACTAAGACCAGCATCGAGCTGTCCAAATGCTGGTACACGGTCGTAAACTCTCAAATTATGTACTGCAGACATGTTGCCGTACCACACGAAATGTCACACGAATCGGTTCCACAGCAAACTTTGGCACACACCATACCACATGAACTGCCTAATGTATACAATGCGCTTGCGCACGGACTTCGCTGCACTTAACAAGTCCCTCCCTCTACATTTCCTTTTTATATTATTGGCCGGGTGTTTCTAAGCAATTGTCAGTTGTTCCTTAGCAACTGGCAGTTGTTCCTTAGCAGGTGTCGGTAGCTTGTTAGCAGTTGTCAAGCAGTGTATATCTCACATACTTTTGATATCTGCAGTAATGTATGTGAAGCAATTCAAGGATTTCATTAAAGTACGTGTAAGGGAGATTATTATAAATAAAATATGATTAATGAACCATGAACCTTGTCGTTGGTGGGGAGGCTTGCGTGCCTAAGCGATAGAGATAGCCATACCGTAGGTGCAACCACAACGGACGGGTATCTATTGAGAGGCCAGACAAACGTGTGGTTCCTGAAGAGGGGCAGCAGCCTTGTCAGTAGTTGTAGGGGCAACAGTCTGGATGATTGACTGACCTGGCCTTGTAACACTAACCAAAACGGCCTTGCTGTGCTGGTACTGCGAACCGCTGAAAGCAAGAGGAAACTACAGCCGTAATTATCCCCGAGGGCATGCAGCTTTATTGTATGATTAAATGATGATGGCGTCCTGTTGCGTAAAATATTCCGGAGGTAAAATAGTCCCCCATTCGGATCTCCGGGCGGAGACTACTCAGGAGGACGTCGTTATCTGGAGAAAGAAAACTGGCGTTCTAAGGATCGGAGAGTGCAATGTCAGATCCCTTAGTCGGACAGGTAGATTGGAAAATTTAAAAAGGGAAATGGATAGGTTAAAGTTAGATATAGTGGGCATTAGTGAAGTTCAGTGGCAGGAGGAACAAGACTTCTGGCCATGTGAATACAGGGTTATAAATACAAAATCAA
Organism: Schistocerca serialis cubense; assembly: GCF_023864345.2. Classification (NCBI taxonomy): domain Eukaryota; kingdom Metazoa; phylum Arthropoda; class Insecta; order Orthoptera; family Acrididae; genus Schistocerca; species Schistocerca serialis. The sequence continues at coordinate 464,545,865 of NC_064646.1, read as the reverse complement.
ATAGGGGTAATGCAGAAGTAGGTTTAATAATGAATAAAAAAATAGAAGCGCGGGTAAGCTACTACAAATAGCAGAATTATTGTGGCCAAGGTAGACACAAAGCCCACGCGTACCACAGTAGTACAAGTCTATATGCCAACTAGCTCCATAGATGATGAAGAGATTGATAAAATGGTTGATGAAACAAAATAAATTATTCAGATAGTCATGGGTGACTGGAATTCGATAGTAGGAAAAGGAGGAGAAGGAAAAGTAGTAGGTAGGTGATTATGGAATGGGGGTAAGGAATGGAAGAGGAAGCCACCTGGTACAATTCTGCACAGAGCATAACTTAATCATAGCTAGTACTTGGTTCAAGAATCATGAAAAAAGGCTGTATGCATGGAAGAGGCCTGGAGATACTGCAAGATTTCAGACAGATTATATAATGGCAAGACAGAGATTTAGGAACCAGGTTTTAAATTGTAAGACATTTCCAGGGGCAAATGTGGACTCTGACCACAATATATTGGTTATGAACTGTAGATTAAAACTGAAGAGACTTCAAAAAGGTGGGGATTTAAGGAGATAGGACCTGGACAAACTGACAGTTTCAGGGAGAGCATTAGGGAACGATTGACAAGAATGGGGGAAAGAAATACAGTAGATGAAGAATGGGTAGCTTTGAGAGATGAAATAGTGAAGGCAGCAGAGAATCAAGTAGGTAAAAAGGCAAGGGCAAGTAGAAATCCTTGGGTAACAGAAGATATATTGAATTTAACTGATGAAAGGAGAAAATATAAAAATGCAGTAAATGAAGCAGGCAAAAAGGAATACAAACGTCTCAAAAATGGCTAAGCAGGGATGGCTAGAGGATAAATGTAAGGATGTAGAGGCATATATCACTAGGGGTAAGATGGATACCTTTGGAGAAAAGAGAACCACTTGTATGTATACCAAGAGCTCAGATGAAAACCCAGTTCTAAGCAAAGAAGGGAAAGCAGAAAGTTGGAGGGAGTATACAGAGGGCCTATACAAGGGCGCTGTACTTGAGGACAATATAATGGAAATGAAAGAGCATGTAGATGAAGATGAAATGAGAGATATGATACTGCGTGAAGAGTTTGACAGAACACTGAAAGACCTAAGTCGAAACAAGTCCCCGGGAGTAGAAAACATTCCATTAGAACTACTGATAGCCTTGGGAGAGCCAGCCATGCAAAACTCTAGCATCTGGTGAACAAGATGTATGAGACAGACGAAATACCCTCAGACTAGCCGGCCGCGGTGGTCTAGCGGTTCAGGCGCTCAGTTCGGAACCGCGGGACTGCTACGGTCGCAGGTTCGAATCCTGCCTCGGGCATGGATGTGTGTGATGTCGTTAGGTTAGTTAGGTTTCAGTAGTTCTAAGTTCTAGGGGACTGATGGCCGCAGATGTTAAGTCCCATAGTGCTCAGAGCCATTTGAACCATTTGAACCCTCAGACTTCAAGAAGAATATAATAATTCCAATCCCAAAGAAAGCAGGTGTTGACATATGTGAAATTTACCGAACTATCAGTTTAATAAGTCACGGCTGCAAAATGCTAATGCGAATTCTTTACAGACGAATGGAAAAACTGGTAGAAGCCGACCTCGGGAAGATCAGTTTGGATTTCGTGGAAATTTTGGAACACGTGAGGCAATATTGACCCTACGACTTATCTTAGAAAATAGACTAAGGAAAGGCAAACCTAAATTTCTAGCATTTGTAGACTTAGAGAAAGCTTTTAACAATGTTGACTGGAATACTCTCTTTCAAATTCTGAAGGTGTCAGGGGTTAAATACAGGGAGCGAAAGGCTATTTACTATTTGTACAGAAACCAGATGGCAGTTATAAGAGTCGAGGGGCACGAAAGGGAAGCAGTGGTTTGGAAGGGAGTGCGACAGGGTTGTAGCCTATTCCCGATGTTATTCAATCTGTGTATTAAGCAAGCAGTAAAGGAAACAAAAGAAAAGTTCAGAGTTGGAATTAAAATCCATGGAGAAGAAATGAATATTTTGAGGTTCGCCGAGGATATTATAATTCTGTCAGAGACAGCAAAGGACCTGGAAGAGCAGCCGAACGGAAAGGACAATGTCTTGAACAGAGGATATAAGATGAACATCAACAAAAGCAAAACGAGGATAACGGAATGTAGTCGAATTAAATCGGGTGATGCTGAGGGAAATAGGAAATGAAACACTTAAGGTAGTAAATGAGTTTTGCTATTTGGGGAACAAAATAATTGATGATGGTCGAAGTAGAGAGGATATAAAATGTAGACTGGCAATGGCACGAAAGTGTTTCTGAATAAGAGAAATTTGTTTACTTCGAGTATAGATTTAAATGTCAGGAAGTCGTTTCTGAAAGTATTTGTGTGGAGTGTAGCCATGTATGGAAGTGAAACGTGGACGATAAATAGCTTAGACAAGAAGAGAATAGAAGCTTTCGAAATGTGGTGCTACAGAAGAATGCTGAAGATTAGATGGGTAGATCACATAACTAATGAGGTGGTATTGAATAGAATTGGGGAGAAGAGAAATTTGTGGCACAGCTTGACTAGAAGAAGGGATCGGTTGGTAGGGCATATTCTGAGCCATCAAGGGTTCACCAATTTAGTATTGCAGGGCAGCGTGGAGGATAAAAATTGTAGAGGGAGACCAAGGGATGAATACACTAAGCAGATTCAGAAGGATGTAGGTTGCAATAGGTACTGAAAGTTTAGTAGGAGGAGGACATTAGTGTTTAACGTCCCGTCGACAACGAGGTCATTAGAGACGGAGCGCAAGCTCTGGTGAAGGAAGAATGGGGAAGGAAATCGGCCGTGCCCTTTCAAAGGAACTATCCCGGCATTTGCCTGAAGCGATTTTAGGGAAATCACGGAAAACCTAAATCAGGATGGCCGGAGACGGTATTGAACCGTCGTCCTCCCGAATGCGAGTCCAGTGTGCTAACCACTGCGCCACCTCGCTCAGTCTGAAAGTTTAAGAAGCTTGCTCAGGATAGAGTAGCATGGAGAGCTGCATCAAACCAGTCTCTGGTCTGAAGACCACAACATCAACAACAACATATGACGTGCAACACAGGAACTTGATAAAATGTGCTACACTGCCGGAATAGAATGCAACACCCTCAAGACTATTTTCAGTGACACCAGGGTATAATATGTACATACTGAGAGGTTGTAGTGTTAGTGATTCAATTGTCACGGTTATCGGCGATGAGACGGCGCTCTGGAGGCCCTGTTTGACTCTGCAGACAGTAACCGTACCGGGTTCAGGGCTGCAAAGTGTACGCAACAGTCATTCTAGGGTACAACCGTACGCCGCTATCGAGTATGTACTCCTGTCGGTTTCAACCGTCAGGACAGTTTTGCATTGCGGGCCTGCGGGAATCTGGAGGAACGTACCGGCGGGTTGCCTCACACGGTGGTTAGATTGTACCGCTGGCGTGTCGCCGCTTTCTTCAGTGGTCTGTAGATGGTTCCCTCACCTGTAGGCCCGGATTTGGACGTCCACGTAGTACAGAAGACGGACGCATTGTGAGGGCAGCAGTGGCCGGCCGACCGAACGTAGTCCAGGGAAGAAATCTGGGCACAAGCTGCACACGGCATGTCTGCTTTGAAAGCAGAATTGATATGTTTGCTTCTGTTCAGGCGACCGCTGACACCGCGACACTGCCAGGCACGGCTGCGCTGGTACGTGAAAGAGTCGACTGGTGAACGTAAGGACGCTGACTCGTCTTCAGTGGTGACAGTAGGTTCTGTCTGTGGGCGAGTGACGTGTGTCCACGTGTACGGCGCAGACCTGGTGAGCGGTCTGTTCCGGAGTACACTCACGCACCACAAACAGGTCCCACCCCCGGCTTCACGTCGTGGGGGCCCGTCAGTGACGACTCGCAGCAGTCACTTGGGGTATTTCTGCGAGGTCGGGGGTACCGTCGTTCCTTCGGCAGGAAGGTGATGCGGTGTCTCAGGAGGACAGTTCGTTTTCAGAAACGGCTGCCACGACGCAGCGTGGCGTAAAACAACAGCCTTAACCAGCCAGATCACCAGATCTCGCGCCAGGTAGGACACGATGAAACGGGAACTTACTCACTCTCCAGGACCCGGAAGAACCATTTCCAAACTACAACGAAAGGCGCAAGATGCGTGTGACACTCTATCACAGGATGCCATTCGGCAGTTTCGTGATCGTTTTGTGCGAGAAAACACGCCCGTGTTGCCGGCAGAGGGAACACGAGGAAAGGGGGAGCATTCACTGTATACTAATGCGACTGTTTTGACACCCTTTACACTGACGTGTGCTTCATTTGGTCTGAATTTGTTATCGTGTGCTCCTGCAAGATGTACTACCTGTCACATCACTCGCAAATAAAATAGCATTGTCCTTGAGGGCGTTGCGTCTTTTTTCCCAGTAGTATCTATAGTCTGTTAAAGAGTAAGCGATTTCTATTTATCATCAAAAATTTCCGACGTAGCAGTGATACATAAGCCATGGAGCTACCATAGACGTAGGCAGCGAGAATGATCAGGTCTTTTGTACATTTTTAATTTTAATCATCATTACAGATACATATTCCCACTCGCTTATTTTTAAGAAAATTTATCGTTCTTTTTCTTCTTAAAAAATGAAAAGCAAGGGTTATGTATATTCACTCTGTTATGACTGAGGCAAGCATCTAATGAATTGATCGTCTTTCTGACTTGTCCAGTTACGTCTTTTGAGTGCTTCGGCAATTTTCTACCATTCGTATTTCTTTTCCTTCCGCATGTGCGCTACGGATCTCTTGGGTCACAGGGCCACCTGCTCTTCTTGACCCAACATCACATTCTCTTCAGACCATTCCATCGCTCACACAACTTATGTCAATAACAAATGTAGACAAGGTAGCAGACGAAAGCTTTCTGCACTCCTAATGCCGAAGCGAAGAGCAAGAGAATTTACTTTGACGGTCCGCTTAAAAACCGACAACAAGCAGAACGCGAGGGAACACAAGCGAAAACGAACCGAACGCGACCGAGTGCAGTTCGCTCGTGCTCGCCTATCATTAACACCGCCGGTTGTTCAAATGGTTCAAATGGTTCTGAGCACTATGGGACAACTTCTGAGGTCATCAGTCCCCTTGAACTTAGAACCACTTAAACCTAACTAACCCAAGGACATCACACACATCCATGCCCGAGGCAGGATTCGAACCTGCGACCGTAGCGGTCGCGCGGTTCCAGACTGTAGCGCCTAGAACCGCTCGGCCACCTCGGCCGGCTCCGCCGCTTGCGTTCGCTCCGTTGTAAACAAGGTTTGTCAACTGAACAACATTCTAGTAGAAGTCGATTGTTCGTCTTAGGTACGCATCACATGCCTGCCTGTAAGGTCGATTTCCACTTGACAGAACGTTGTGTCGAAACATTTTACAATGCGTTTCAAAAGACGTCATTCACACGGGCCGTCAGTGGAAAGACACGGAACGTCTACATATACAGGGTGGTCAGAGACAGTCTCAGATGCTTGTAAGGGTGTTGCAGGGTAAGTTGTGCTGAGAAATAATTGTTACGAAAAAAATTCCAATACCTTGCACCACTTGCGACTCAGTTGGCATTGAAGTAAGCCAATCAGGCCGTTGAGCGTATAAATTCATCAGGCCCGACAGATACAATTAGTGTGAGTTGTTCTCACAGTGTAGATGACAGCGCACGAGACTGCTCAGCCTTTGGCTCGGGTTCGATCCTTATTACGGTCCCACGTCCAGTTTTTGCCTCACTCTCCGATTTTAGAAAACCAAATGAAGAACACGTCTGGCGACACTGTCTGTGGCACGCCGCTCGAATTTGCGCACCCAATGTCCTGATCAGCTAAAATAAATGCCAGGTAACCTGGAAAGGGGCAATGTATTCTAGCGAACTGAAAAATTCTTTCTAATTTCATATAGCGTGCAAATTCCTAATGAAATCGCCCTACGTTGAGAGCCAACAACTGACATCAATAATTAAATGAAATCAAGCACAACAGGTTGTGAGTTAAGGGGTTGATGAATGAATGGAACAGATTGCTTACATGTTTAAAATAAGAAAATATGTACTTATTTTCGTGCTGTTTACAGAAACCGTAACAAAATTACAAATATCACGGCCGATTTGACTAGGTGTTGGCACGACTCAGTAGTTGAGGGGAAAGAGAGAGGGACGACTCGTCTAGGCATTTTTCGCGATCATTCGTCGCGTGCTGCCCTCGGCGGCAGGCGCTGCGTCGCCACGGCCCCTCGCCTGGAGGTCTACGGCGCGAGTCGGCAACCGCGGCTTTGTGGCGGGGCCCGAGCTGAGATATGACGGCGGATGTTGGCGGAGGACGAAGAGCGCGCACGCCCTCTCGCTTCTGCGCTGTCTCACCCACTCCCCCTTCACTCCCCAACCATCTCTCACCTCAACGGTTCCTCGAAATATTCTCCTCTCGCGGCATTGTCGTTGGCCGACACAATTTGCGATGGCGCCAAGTGACTGACCGCTGTTTCGCGTCCACTCCTCTCCTTGCAGTATGAAAATTTCGTATCTTGCGTGGGTTGGTGTGTGGCTCGAGAATTGGCGTCTTCTCGCTATTTCACCAGCGTTGGTGGTACTTTCTTCCGATGTTTTTCTGCATGCTGAAGTTGCTATGGGAGCAGCCACTTCTTTGCAAGAGCTGTCTCTGCGCGAGGCCTGGACAGACTCGCGTATGTGCTTCGTCCCAGAGCCTGCTGGCGTCCACGATTTATAAGGAACGTCCTCGGTGTGTGAGCCGTGGTAAAAACTGCTGTTTTGAAGAGCGCGCCGCAGCGCGTTGTGTGAAGCAGTGGCCCTCTGTTTCTGGCGGTGGCGCCGATGTGGCAATCGCAGCTTTGGTGTCTCCCTCTGGTGGGAAAGGTAGCCTGTTCATTTAAGGGGCGCTATGAGCTCGCTAGGCGGCGAGTCTGGTCAGTTGGTCAGTCGGAGTGAGGCTGGGTCAATCTCGTGTCACCAGTTGCTGGTCTGCCTCTCGTTCGCATTTGTGCGGCAGTTAGTGTCTGTCTGTTGTCGGAGTGCTAGTATGTCTGTCGTTTGGATCAAACTTTAAAGACAGAAAATGAGAGTCTTGCCATTCCGCCAGTAACAGAACTCAGCTAGTGGTCACCCGGTCGGGGCTGAGTACCTGCATCTGAGTCTGCGCGTTGGGCCGCCAGTCTGCTCGAGTTGCTCGGGCAACGGTCATTGGCGGTTGGATCGATCGGTTGCTAGGTCGCGAACTGAGACACGAGATGAGTTGTCCGGCTTGAGCGTCGGCGCATGTGAGGTTCCCACGTGAGTCCAGTGGGCAGCGCCCTATAGAAAGGGGAAGTGGCTTCGCGGTTCACACGAGAGCAACAGGAGTCAAACCACGACATCGGGCTGGCCGGTGCGAGCTGCGACGCCGTGAGACGGGAGATCGGCGCGCCTTCCTGCGCCTGTTGAAGCGGCTGGCAGCGGACAGTTCGGGAGAGCTTTGGGGGTGCTGCGCCAGGTCTTCGCCAGAAATCGCAGGTTATTACAAGGTAAATGATTGGAGATATGTTGTTTCATTTACTTGTTAAATTCTACTTGTTTTCTTGGTGAGGTCACCAGCCGCTTTGTTTTGGGGTCGTCCCACCATTCTTTTCCGTTTGCCCACCCGCGGGAAGGTGGTTATTTACGAATAGGGTGGTCCGTTTTTCCCTTGTGGAGTAGGGGCGGGTTAGAGCAATCTGCCGTTCGGGTAGTTCAGTAATCCCCCTGTCAATCTGCCATACATTAAAAGCTGCCTCTGTCATGTTTGTCGGATTCGGTGTTAACGAATTTATTACTTAAGGTGTAAAGCCCGAATTCCTGAAATATGTTTTTATCTTGCGTAGCATCTTGAGAGAGCATGTTTGTACATTTTATGTAAGATTGCATTTCATGGGTTCTTATTTAAATGGCCATTTTAGTACATAAAGTTGCCACCCTTCCACCGTAAGAGTTTCCTTTTAAAACAAGTTGCACTTTCGGTGGCAAGTAATTTTTTTTAATGTGAGTGTTTTGTACCATTTCCATCCCTCCTAAGGGGTGCATAGTTTATGTGTTTGTGTGAGTTGTTAAAATTTTTAGTTTAAAGTAATCTGGTGTGTTGCAGATTTGCACCAGTGTAGTCCTTCAGAGGTTGTTGTGAGCGGTCGTGGCTATGGCCGTATTAAAAGGGAGCGGCAAGGTTCTCAGCCCGAAAACTCATACTGCCAAAAAGAAAAAAATTGTTATTTCTGCCTCTGAATAAATTGTAACTTGATATTTAGAGGGTGCTTTCTGATTATAATTTTAAATCTGTATTTTTTTAAATTTTTTTTAAGAAAAGGTTTTTAGGAATAAAAATTTCCATTTGTTGAAAGAAATTTGTTTTCATCAGTTCACTGGCAACTACTTCCACGCTCACCTAGTGTGATTAAATGTGTTAGTGTTCTTGATGAATCGCTAGTAAATAAATTCTTTAAGAAAAGATTTTGAAAGTAAATCCACGGTTTAGTGTGCAGAAAACATCTTTTCGAAAAGACTAACTTCTTTCACACGCGTCTCTATGCGAATCCTTCGCGCTTTGTGTACACCTCTCCCAGTGCCTGTACGGTGCTGGAATTGACGACACACTCTTGCTTTCTAAGGCAAGTAAAAACACTGCTGCCAGGGCAGAAAATTTCCCATTCTTCAGCGAGTGCATTTTTGATGGTCCATCCTGACGGCTGCAGGGGTCTGTCAGTTTGCGGTACACTTCTCATTGTCCTCCCAGGTCTTCGCAGAATGATTCCGGTGTACGCGCTTTCTCGTGGAGATACGAGTTGGCGAATGTAGCCCCCGCCGGAGGTATCACTGTTTGTATTTTTAATAATTATCTCTCAGCGCAACCTGCCCGGCAACACTCTTAAGGTTTTCAGATTATTTCTGAGCACCACGTATACTCCGCAGGCCGCCTTGCGGCGCGTGGCGCAGGGCCCTTGGCGTAGTGTTGTCACTTCTCATCATTGCTGTTCCAGCCGCCAGGGAGAACCACTTTTGACAAGCTTCCGCGTGACCTCGTGTGATGTCGTCAGTCATACGACCACACCTCCGCCTGAGAGATCGATCCGCCGGATGCGATTCTCTCGATAAACGGAACAGAAGAACGGCTGTGCTAGCCAAGAGTACGCAGCCAGTCGCAGTACTTATGCTCGCTGCTAGGCACCGCTAGGCCACTTCACGTGTAGCAGGAGAGTAGTGCAGTTGTGCCAGTCTACAGTTCGTAGCCGCGCTCAGTGGTCAACCAGCGTCGACGTTAGTCAGTCATCGTCTACAGCTCAGTCTTTTCTGCCATCAAGTCACTGTAGCCCAGTTCCAAATTAGTCTTCAAATTCACCGGATTCGACATTCGAGATTACGAGAGATTAATTCGTCACTGTAAGATTTATGACTTGTAAATTATGTCATCGTACAGACGCTTAATCTAGTCGGTTCTTCTATAATTGTCAACCAACAGATCATGGACTACAACAAAGTTAAGTAATAAATACTTTCTTATTTTTTACTACTGCTAATTAATTGTGTTTTCCTGTTGTAGCTACGAAGCAGCCTTGGCATAGTAGAACGCACGTTTCCACCTCCTTGGCTACCTCATATTTGCTACCTCATGTTGATGGACTCGGTTATAGTGTAAGATCGAGAGCCATCACCTTGAATGTCTCTAATTTTATCTTCATGATCTTTTTGCGAGTTACGAATAGGAGACACCAAATATAGTTGACTGTTATAGGAACGGAACGCAGAATTTCAGAATTTTAACAGGGAACTGCACCATTATACACAGTGCATGTCTGAGCTCCTCTACAAGAACCTTCAACATCGCAGCGCGTCAGCAATCGTTGGTTACTATATTAAAAAACTAGAAACCCGCCTCGATTGCGAGCTTCCATGCTTTCAGTCTTACCAAACGAACTTGTAACAAAACGTACTGTTCTTCTTTGGATCTCCTCTACTTCGTCTGACAATCCTGTCTGGTATGGATCCCAGCACCACTGCTCGAACTCGGTTTTGTAAGCTACCTCCTCTGTGTGTGTACTGCACTTTCTGATGATTCTTCCATATGAATCCCTGTCTGCCATTTGCCTTACCTGCGATTAGTTTCATGTGATCTTCCCACATCGGATCAATCGCTCTGTGCGTATGCTCACAGAATGGATGTGACTGCCTCCAGTGATCTTCCTGTAGCCATATAGTCACAGAACGATGAGCCTTTCTGCGTAATTATGCGCAACACATTACATTTTATCGAGGGTCAACTGCCAACCGCTGCATCAGGCCTCGATCCTCTGTAAGTATTCCAGCGTTCGGTACGTTTTTCACGTATTGCCACTTCATTATGTACGACAGTTGGTGGGCATGTTTCCACGTGTGAAAGATGATTTCTATTCAAATTTCGTGCAAGTTGCGTAAGACTAGAGCCGTTACGAGAATCAAAATCAAGTTTCCTTTAAAAACACACTGTAACGGTCGTGAGTGTCAGTTATCTAAGGTTTGATGTGGTGAGCTGTGAGTCAACAATGCCTTTAAGGCGACAAAGAGGCCATTTTTAACACCTCACTGACCTCGAACGAAGTCGTGTAACAGGGCTACGAGAAGCCGGATGTACCTCCTGAGGCACCCCAGAAAGACTTGGCAGGAATGTCTCCACTGCACGTGACTGCTCGCAGCGGCGGTCACGACAATGTACGGTCGCAAGAAGTCGGGGCTCCGGATGGCCACTTGACACTACAGAAAGGAAAGACCGTCGTGTTCGGGAAATGGCTTTGGCGCATCGTACTGTACGTGCAACAGCAATTTGAGCAGCAGTGCGTACCAAAGTGATGCAACGAGATGTTACAAATCGGTTACTTCGAGGACAGTTCCGAGCCAGACGCCCTGTACCGTACATTCCACTAACCCCAAACCACCGCCATATACAGTGATGTCAGTAGAGAGCTCACTGGAGGGCAGGATATAGGTCTGTTTTGTTCTCTGATGAAAGTTGGTTCTGCCTCGGAGCCAATGATGGCGGTGTGTTGGGTACAAGAAGCCCAGTTGATGGCGTGCAACCAACCTGTCTGCGTGCTAGATACACTGGACCTACACGTGGTGAGATTTCGTCTGACAGCAGGAGCACTCTCGCCGTTATCCAACACACCCCGACTCCAAATTTCTGTGGCGGCCTGGTGACTGTACCTGTTGTGCCGCCACTCATGAACAGCACTCGAGAGGCTGTTTCCCAACAAGATAACATTCGGCCACATACCATTGTTGTAGCCCAGCACGCTCTACAGAGCGTCGACTTGCTGCCTCGGTCTGTTCGTCTGCCCCAGTCGAGCACCTAGGAGACACGATCGAACGACAACTCCATCGTCATCCAAAACAGTATCAACCGTCCCTGTATTGACGGACCAAGTGTAACAGGCATGTCACGATAGCCCACAAACTGACATCCGGCGCCTGTACCACACAATGCATGCACGTTTGCATGCTTGCATTCAACCTTCTGGCGGTTATATCGGTTATTAATGTACCAGCATTTCACATTTTCAATGGCTTATCTGAAGCTTACATTATCCTGTGATCTTGCAGTGTTAACCACTTACAAATAATACCTAGACAGTGTATTTCACAAATTTCATTACTCTACATTAAGTACACTCCTGGAAATGGAAAAAAGAACACATTGACACCGTTGTGTCAGACCCACCATACTTGCTCCGGACACTGCGAGAGGGCTGTACAAGCAATGATCACACGCACGGCACAGCGGACACACCAGGAACCGCGGTGTTGGCCATCGAATGGCGCTAGCTGCGCAGCATTTGTGCACCGCCGCCGTCAGTGTTAGCCAGTTTGCCGTGGCATACGGAGCTCCATCGCAGTATTTAACACTGGTAGCATGCCGCGACAGCGTGGACGTGAACCGTATGTGCAGTTGACGGACTTTGAGCGAGGGCGTATAGTGGGCATGCGGGAGGCCGGGTGGACGTACCGCCGAATTGCTCAACACGTGGGGCGTGAGGTCTCCACAGTACATCGATGTTGTCGCCAGTGGTCGGCGGAAGGTGCACGTGCCCGTCGACCTGGGACCGGACCGCAGCGACTCACGGATGCACGCCAAGACCGTAGGATCCTACGCAGTGCCGTAGGGGACCGCACCGCCACTTCCCAGCAAATTAGGGACACTGTTGCTCCTGGGGTATCGGCGAGGACCATTCGCAACCGTCTCCATGAAGCTGGGCTACGGTCCCGCACACCGTTTGGCCGTCTTCCGCTCACGCCCCAACATCGTGCAGCCCGCCTCCAGTGGTGTCGCGACAGGCGTGAATGGAGGGACAAATGGAGACGTGTCGTCTTCAGCGATGAGAGTCTCTTCTGCCTTGGTGCCAATGATGGTCGTATGCGTGTTTGGCGCCGTGCAGGTGAGCGCCACAATCAGGACTGCATACGACCGAGGCACACAGGGCCAACACCCGGCATCATGGTGTGGGGAGCGATCTCCTACACTGGCCATACACCACTGGTGATCGTCGAGGGGACACTGAATAGTGCACGGTACATCCAAACTGTCATCGAACCCATCGTTCTACCATTCCTAGACCGGCAAGGGAACTTGCTGTTCCAACAGGACAATGCACGTCCGCATGTATCCCGTGCCACCCAACGTGCTCTAGAAGGTGTAAGTCAACTACCCTGGCCAGCAAGATCTCCGGGTCTGTCACCCATTGAGCATGTTTGGGACTGGATGAAGCGTCGTCTCACGCGGTGTGCACGTCCAGCACGAACGCTGGTCCAACTGAGGCGCCAGGTGAAAATGGCATGGCAAGCCGTTCCACAGGACTACATCCAGCATCTCTACGATCGTCTCCATGGGAGAATAGCAGCCTGCATTGCTGCGAAAGGTGGATATACACTGTACTAGTGCCGACATTGTGCATGCTCTGTTGCCTGTGTCTATGTGCCTGTGGTTCTGTCAGTGTGATCATGTGATGTATCTGACCCCAGGAATGTGTCAATAAAGTTTCCCCTTCCTGGGACAATGAATTCACGGTGTTCTTATTTCAGTTTCCAGGAGTGTATTTTTCAGTGTATCTATTTTTGCCTGTCAGTTTCTATACATATAATCGGTAATTACCAGGATCGGGAAAATGACATGGAAGTATTAGGCCCTTTAAGGGGTGTAGGACGTCAAACGGGCCGACTTGGAGCAGGAGAGGCACTACAGGACTTTTTATTTCTACTGTCTATACTTTTACAAATAAATTCAAAAACCTTGTCAGAATGACCAGGAAGGATTCAGGATTCACACTCATAGCAGTGTAAGTGCAAAAACGTAACAAAATAATTTTTTTACATGTGAAATTTCATCATTTATTCACTTACTACTGGCTGCATTTGTTGCTATAGCTACACTTTTCTGCATAAGTGAGAGAGACTGTTGGATAAATTTTGCACAGCATACAAACCATACTTACAGGTGTCTGAAACTCTAGAATCTATTTAATTTAGAAAAAAATCAAAGTTTGTAGTTAATTATCTCAATTTTTACCACAGTTTTTAATAGATTTGGAAAATTCTAGAGTTTCATACACCTGTAAGTATGGTTTGTATGCTGTGCAAAATTCATCAAAGAATCTCTCTTACTTGTGAAGAAAAATGTACCTATAGCAACAAATGTAGCCAACAGTAAGTGAAAAAATGATGAAATTTCATATTTTAAAAAATATTATTTTGTTATGTTTTTGCACTTGTACTGCTACGAGTGTGAATCCTGAATCATACCTGGTCATGCTGACAAAGTTTTATGAATTTAATGGTAAAAGTATAGACAGTAGAAAATAAAATGTCCTGTGGTGCCTCTCCTGCTCCAAATCGGCCCGTTTGACGTCATATCCCCCTTAACAAACATAATTTATCCTTTTGAAAACGAACATTTAGCAGCAGGTACCCTAGGGGATACGGAATCGGATTTTGGGTTAAAAAATCGAATTTTTTTTTATTGGCGTATTATATTCTGCCATGTTTCCTCTTTAAAATGACGTATCATACATAGCTCTACTACAATTATAACTATTTTATTTTTATATATTTGTGAGATCGGGTATTGCGCTTTAGTTATACACGTCTCTCGTGGCTGACCATGAACTTTTTGGCAGTACCTTTAAAGTGACATGAATTCAAATATCCCGGTTTCCAGCGACTATTTATACACTAGTTGCCCGAAAATGTTTCTCTCTGGTTTCCTCAAGTTACTCTTTGACTTTGTGGCGGGACTGTTTTGTAAACAGTGTGATATAAGAAAGTAGTTGTTGTTGAGTTATTTCGTATTTAGTGCTTCATTTTTGGCAGTGAAAATGCCTAGAGCTAAAGCAAAAGTATTTAAAAAGCGTGTGAACTGGCAAAAGAAAAGAAATAATGATTCATTAGCAAAGCAAAGCAGTTCATCATCATCACTGTTGGAAAATGTGAATCCACTTATTACTGATTTGCCGAACGAACTTACACCAAATGAAAACAGTGCTTCTCATAAAAAACTAAGAGATTTGGAAGAGAAATATAATTTACTTGATAGAGGGAATGAAGTTTTTGAACTCACTGATACGAATATATTGTGTGAAGCTCTTGAAAACAGTTTGTGCTGCAAAAAATGTCATGGAAACGTTTCTCTGAAAGTAGAATCCCATGTTGGCCTGGCTGCCCAGTTTAATTTAATATGCAGTGTTTGTAAATACAGCTGTAAGTTTCCAAGTTCGGTTTCAGTAACTGTAAATAATGGATACAAGAAAACTGAACTTTATAGTGTAAATATTAGGTTAGTTTATGGATTGCGAGCAATTGGTAAGGGCAAAGCAGCTGGTGATATTCTATGTGGTGTTCTAAATCTTCCAAGTGCACCTTCAAAGTTTGAAGCTTACAATTATGTACTAGGATCTGCAGTTGAAGATGTAGTACAGAAGTCAATGCAGGTTGCTGTGGAAGAAGCAGTGGAAGAAAATGACGGCAGTAGTGACCTCACAGTGGCGTTTGATGGCACGTGGCAGAAAAGGGGCCACACCTCCAACAATGGTGTTGTAACAGCAACTAGTGTTGATACTGGCAAGGTTATTGATGTTGCAATAATGTCTAAATACTGTAGGTGCACAGGCAGGCTGAAAAATGAACACAGTGATGACTGTATTGCTAATTATTATGGTAGTAGTGGTGGCATGGAGGTTGCTGGGGTGAAGAAAATTTTTCATCGCTCTTCACAGTGGTATAATGTTCGCTATGTCAAATATCTGGGAGCTGGTGACTCTAAAGCATTCAAAGAAGTTTTGGAAAGCAAACCATATGGGAACAGTGTAAATATAAGCAAACTTGAATGTATAGGACATGTGCAGAAGAGAATGGGTGCCAGGCTGAGAAGGTTAAAATCAGTTATGAAAGGGAAAAAACTTGATGGTGGGAAAACCTTGGATGGCAGAGGAAGATTGACTGATTCCATAATAGACCACATTCAGAACTGCTATGGCCTTGCAATCAGGCAAAATACAGGCAATCTTGAAGAAATGAGGAGAGCTATATGGGCTTTATATTTCCACACCGCATCCACGGATGAGCATCCACAACATGGTTTGTGCCCCAAAGGTGAAAACAGCTGGTGTAAATACAATAGGGGACTAACAACAGGAGAGAAATACATTCACCACCACAGTCTACCATCAGCCATCATGGCAGAAATAAAGCCCATTTTCAGAGATCTGGCTGACAGAAGTCTTCTGATGAAATGTCTTCACGGAAAAACGCAGAACCCCAACGAGTGCTTGAATAGTGTGATATGGCATCGTCTCCCAAAAACAGTGTTTGTCGGAATTAATACACTACATTTTGGTGTGTATGATGCTGTGGCAACCTTCAATCTTGGAAATATAACTAAATGCCAGGTCCTTCAAAAGTTGGGTATGTGTGTTGGTTCCCGTACGGTACGTGCTATGTTCTTTTTAGATCAGCACAGACTAAGGCATGCTGATAATATAATCAAGACATTAGTGAAAAAAGCAAGACAGGTGCAGAGGGGTGCCAAAAGAAGACTTGAAGATGATTATGAAGACTGTGAAGGGGGTATTAGCTACGGATCAGGAATGTTTTAATCTTCTTTCTCCGTTTCCCGTAAGTTTACTTTTTACTTCATCTAGGAACATTATCTCAGGTACTGGTCAACCTAGAAGTCTGAAATTTTTATGACGTAGTGACATAGGTCCCTATTACATACTGAAACAACGATTTTTTAATTACTTGATTTACAAAAGACTTAGGGGTGATAGTCTAGTAAAAAGCGATGGAAAAAATTTACTTAAAAATAAATGTACAATATCTCTGTAAGAAAATACTTTGACAATAAACTGTTGTTTCAGTATTGTTGTAACATATGAATGCACATACAGTAAAATTTTTACCTCTCTGTCTCCAGTAGTTTGTGAGAAAATGTTCCCTATAGTAGGCATATATTAACATTGCGGGGATAGGTGATTCCGTATCCCCTTAAGAGAAATTGGTATGATAATTCCAAGTTAGTTTGTCATGTTAAGTTTTTCACGCTTGGAAGGCGTTCAAAAGTGTGGATTACGCAGTTACTGCACTACAGTAACATTCTTTTAATGACCTTAAACAACATGCAAGAAGGTAATACTTTAACAATATTGGTTTTTAAAAAACTTTAAATAAACCAGGAAAATAATGAAACTGAGCTCTAGACAAATTTCTGCAAACGAGCTCAAAATCAAAACATTAGGTAGACTCCCAAAAGAAAAATATTAACTAGTTAACGAGACATAAGAGTCCGCCTTTACGGGTGACCCAAAGGGTCTACACCTAATGACTTAAAATAAAATTTAGAACAAAGTTACATCATGTATTAAACAGAACAATAAGATTAAATGGAAAATTCTGTGTGCCAAGACAATTACTGAGATAAAGTCCTCTTGACTGACGGAAAAATTTCATTTACGGTACATGTTAGAAAACACAAGGTACTCAGCTATAGCACAGTCAGTCAGAGCACGCGACTGCAAACGAATAGCAAGCCACCTTAGGAAATGATCGAGAGCCTTCCACACGGCGGCAAGCATGCTGGACCAACACGAGACGCTTTCCCGGCGACTCGGTTGGAGCTGTCAACAAACACCGAACATAAATGTCTTACTGGATAACGCTACAACTCCAAGTTATTGTTTAATGTAACCCTCGCACACTCACATTGACAGTGCGCCACAGAAATTGCATCACAATTGAAAACTACATGCTTCGTGGGGCCTTCTAACCAAGAGTCTAACATTGCGACTTTCAAGATAGGTAAAACCTCCTGGGAGTCCATTAGCTCTTATCCGATGCACTGCTACCTGTTTACTCTATTTCTTGCACCCCTCATTGATGAAGCGACAAAGAACTTGCATCGCAATTGAAAAATATAGGCTGCATGGCAACTGTTCTCCAAGAGACTAACGTTGCTATTGTCACCGTATGTAATCTTTCCTGGGAGCCAAGTAGCGCGTATCCGATGCACTACTGGCCGTTTGCTGTAACCCTCGCACCCTCACTTTGATAATGCGACACAGAATGACATCAAGATTGAAATCTACAGGCTTCGTGGCGACGTCTAACCAAAAGTCTAATACTGCCGCGGTCACGATAGATAACATCTCCTGGGAGTCCATTGCACTGCTACCTGTTTAATCCTTGCACCACCTCATTGCCGAAGCGACAATGAACTTGGATCGCGATTGTAAATTATTGGCTACATGACGACTGCTCTCCAAGACACTAACGTTGCTATTGTAACCGAATGTAATCTTTCCTGGGAGTCAACTAGCGAGTGTCCGATGCACTACTGGCCGTTTGATGTAACCCTCGCATCCCCACATTGGTGATGCGACACAGAAATTACATCGTGATTGAAAACTTCAGGCTCCATGGGGACTCAACTCCAAGATCCTAAAGTCCACACGGTCGACCTACGTAACCATTCCTGGGAGCCCAGTAGCTTCTATCCGATGCACTATTGCCCGTTTATTGAAACCCTCGCACACTCACATAGACGGGGCGACACAGTAATTGCATCACGATTGAAAACTACAGGCTTCGTGGTGACTTCTAACCAAGATTCTAAAATTGGGATGGCCACGATAGGTAACACCTCCCAGAAGTCCATTCACTTGTCTCCGATGCACTGCAACCTGTTTACTCTCATCCTTGCACCCCATCATGGCCCAGGCGGCAAAGAAGTTGCATCGCAATTGAAAATTATAGGCTGCATGGTAACTGCTGTCCAAGAGACTAATGTTGCTATTGTCACCGCATGTAGTATTTCGTGGGAGCCAAGTAGCGAGTATCCAATGCACTACAGCCCGTTTAATGTAAACCTCGCACAATCACTTTGACGTAGCGACAAAGAATTTGCATCGCAATTGAAAATTTTAGGCTGTATAGCGACTGCTCTCCAAGAGACTAACGTTCCTATTGTCACCGTATGTAATCTTTCTTGGAAGTCAACTAGCGCGTGTCCGATGCACTACTGGTCATTTGCTGTAACCCTCGCACCCTCACATTGACGATGCGACACAGAAATTACATCGGGATTCAGAACTACGGGCCCCATGGGGACTTCTCTCCAAGGCCCTAATGTTGACACGGTCGACGTACGTACCTTTCCAGGGAGCCCAGTAGCTTGTATGCGAGTCACTACTGCCCGTTTATTGTAACCCTTCCACCCTCACATAGACGGCGAGACACAGAAATTGCATCACGACTGAAAACTACAGGCTTCGTAGCGACTTCTAACCAAGAGTCTAATATTGCGACGCCGGCCGCGGTGGTCTCGCGGTTCTAGGCGCTCAGTCTGGAGCCGCGCGACTGCTACGGTCGCAGGTTCGAATCCTGCCTCGGGCATGGATGTGTGTGATGTCCTTAGGTTAGTTAGGTTTAAGTAGTTCTAAGTTCTAGGGGACTGATGACCACAGATGTTAAGTACCATAGTGCTCAGAGCCATTTTTTTTTAATTTTGCGACGGTCACGACAGGTAACACCTCCTGGGAGTCCATTAGCTTGTATACGATGCACTGCTACCTGTTTACTCTAATCCTTGCACCACCTCATTACCGAAGAGACAAAGAATTTGTATCGCAATTGAAAATTATAGGCTGCATGGCAACTGCTGTCCAAGAGACTAATATTGCTATTGTCACCGCATGTACTCTTTTGTGGGAGCCAAGTAGGGAGTATCCGATGCACAACTGACCGTTTGCTGTAACCCTTGCATCCCCACATTAATAATGCGAACACAGAAATTCCATGGCGATTGAAAACTACAGGCTTCATGGCGACTTCTGTCCAAGTCACTGAAGTTGACACGGTCGACGTCCGTAAGCTCTCCTGGGAGCGCAGCAGCTTGTATCCGATGCACTACTACCTGTATAAAGTAACACTCAAAACATCACTTTCAGAAAGCGACAAAGATGTTGCATCGCAATTGAAAATTATAAGCTGCATGACAACTGCTCTCCAAGAGACTAACGTTGCTATTGTCACCGTATGTAACCTTTCCTGGGAGCCAAGTAGCGCGTATTAAATGCACTACTGGCCGTATGCTGTAACCCTCGCACCCTCACATTGATGATGCGACACAGAAATAACATCGCGATTGAAAACTACAGGCTCCATGGGTACTTCTCTCCAAGACCCTAAAGTTGACCTGGTCGACGTATGTAACCTCCACTGGGAGCCCAGTAGCTTGTATCCGATGCACTACTGCCCGCTTCATTTAACCCTCGCACCATGATATTGACGGTGCGCCACAGAAATTGCATCACAATTGAAAACTACAGGCTTCGTGGCGACTTCTAACCAAGAGTCTTACATTGCTACGGTCACGATAGGTAACACCTCCTGGGAGTCCATAAGCGTGTATCCTTTGCACCGCTACCTGTTTACGCTAATCCTTGCACCCCCTCATTGTCGAAAAGACAAAGAACTTGCATCACGATTGAAAATTATAGGCTACAAGGCAACTGCTCTCCAAGAGACTAACGTTGCTACTGAAACTTTATGTAATCTTTCGTGGGAGCCAAGTAGCGTGTATCCGATGCACTACTGGCCGTTTGCTGTAACCCTCGCACCCTCACATAGATGCTGCGACACAGAAATTAAATCGCGATCGAAAATCTAGGCTCAATGGAGAATTCTCTACAAGATAATAGAAGTTGACACTTTCGGCGTACGTAACCTCTCCTGGGAGCTTAGTAACTTGAATCCGATGCACTACTGCCCGTTTAAAATAACCCTCATACCATCCCTTTGGCCCGCATCTCGTGGTCGTGCGGTAGCGTTCTCGCTTCCCACGCCCGGGTCCCCGGGTTCGATTCCCGGCGGGGTCAGGGATTTTCTCTGCCTCGTGATGGCTGGGTGTTGTGTGCTGTCCTTAGGTTAGTTAGGTTTAAGTAGTTCTAAGTTCTAGGGGACTTATGACCACAGCAGTTGAGTCCCATAGTGCTCAGAGCCATTTGAACCATTTGAACCATCCCTTTGTCGAAGCGACAAAGAACTTGCATAGCAATTCACAATTATAGGCTGTATGAGGACTACTCTCCAAGAGACTAACGTTGCTCTTGTCACCGTATGTAACCTGTCCTGGGTGCCAAGTAGCGCGTATAACATGCACCACAGGCCATTTGCTGTGACACTCGCACCCTCACATTGATAATGCGACACAGAAAGAAAATCGCGATTGAAAACTACAGTCTTCATGGCGACTTCTCTCCAAGTCACTAAAGTTGACCCGGTCGACGTATGTATCCTCTCCTGGGAGCCCAGTAACTTGTATCCGATGGACTACTGCCCGTTTCATTTAACTCTCGCACCATCATATTGACGGTGCGCTACAGAAATTGCATCACAATTGAAAACTACAGGCTACGTGGCGACTTCTAACCAAGAGTCTTACATTGCTATGGGTTGGGTTGTTTGGGGAAGGAGACCAGACAGCGAGGTCATCGGTCTCATCGGATTAGGGAAGGATGGGGAAGGAAGTCGGCCGTGCCCTTTCCCGGCATTTGCCTGGAGCGATTCAGGGAAATCACGGAAAACCTAAATCAGGATGGCCGGACGCGGGATCGAACCGTCGTCCTCCCGAATGCGAATCCAGTGTCTAACCACTGCGCCACCTCGCTCGGTGTACATTGCTACGGTCACGATAGGTAACACCTCCTGGGAGTCCATCAGCGTGTATCCTTTGCACTGCTTCCTGTTTACGCTAATCCTTGCACCCCCTCATTGTCGAAACGACAAAGAAGTTGCATCGCGACTGAAAATTATAGGCTGCATGGAAACTGCTCTCCAAGAGACTAACGTTGCTATTGTCACCGTATGTAATCTTTCGTGCGCCTTTACGGGCTTCTATGATGTCTGCTCCCTCACCACAGGACGGGATGGGACAGGCAGATGATGAGAGCGTAGTACAGAGACACACAAGAATAACTATGCTCTTAGAGCAAAATGTTAAAAACGGTAAGATAAGTCAAGCGGCTCTTAATACAATTAAAAATGAGCTATCGGCCTGGGCCATAGCTCATGCAAGATTGGAAGGCCGCGTAATGGAGTTAACAAAGGAAAACGAAAGGCTAAGAAAGCAACCTAGTAAGACTTGGGCGGCTGTGGCTGCACAGGCGCCAACTAAACAGACTTCAACTAAGGACACTATAGAAAAAGTTGCCAAGCGTCAACCAAAGAAACCATTGATAAAGTGGCTAAAAGAACAGACACTGCGGTCTTTCTCAGGACACTGCCTGGGCAAGACAACAGTGTAAAGAAAATCCAGGAGCTGTTCACAAAAACAATAAATCCAGCTAAAGATAAAATTAGGATAAAGAGGATTAAACCTAGCAGAAACTCGGTAATTGTGGAAGTAGCTTCAGAGGAGGATAAAGACAAATTATTAAACAATCAAAAACTAAACTCACTAGTAATGTGTGAACCTCCAAAGAAAAGAAATCCTTTAGTAATCCTTTATGACGTGCCCACTATAATGACTGACGACGAACTGACGAACACAATAAAAGAACAAAATTTTGATAATCTAAATGAGGAGGAATTTCGGAATAGCTTCAAATTGAGATTTAAGACGGGGCCTCGAGGGCGTGATGTAGTTCATCACGTTGCTGAGGTCACGGCACCAATGTCGAGGAAGATCACAGCAATGGGCAGACTATATGTAGGATTCCATTCAGTCAACTTTAGAGACTACATCGTGGTACCTCGCTGCCACAATTGTGGTGACCTGGTCCACATCCTAAGGCTTTGTACCAGGGAGTCGGCTTGTACGAAGTGTGGCACAAATGGACACAACCGCAAAGACTGCAAAGCAGGAGCGGTCTGTATTCCCTGCAAAAGTCGCGGGAAAACATCATGTGGAGCCAAGGGGGGGAATTGCCCAACATACAGAATGTTAGAACAACGATTGATCTCCAAAATCGATTATGGCTGATCACAGCCCACCAAACAGGATGCCAAAGCGCAAATCCCCGAGCAAGAGGAGGCGGGACGCTATGAGGGCAACCAGGTTTAAGAACTTCTTGATCGCGCTTTCGGGTGCCACTAAGACAGTAACAATAGATAGGGCCATCCAAACAGAACCTTATATGATTGATATAAGTATACAAACAGATTTCCCTGTACTGAGCACAGACTCCGCCCGTCAGCGCCGGGGAACGAAGCCGACAGTCCATCTGAAGCGGCAAGGGCATCCTATGACTGCAATAACCCTGACAAAACTTGAAGAAAACCAACCCATCCAAGACAATGCTGTCACGAGCACAAGCCTGAAGTCCACAACGCAGAACACTCCAGTGGTCAGATTGCCACCTGTGGACCCGGTAAGGGTGTACCCCAACATCGAGTACACGATGCAACTGGCAAGGCTGGAAGAGCCGATTACCCTGGCCACTGCCTTACGACATGTGGTCCGTGTAGGACACGAAGAGGGTAGAAAGGTAACCTTCTCGGTAATGGAGGCTGTGGACAGAATACAGCTCAAGTCAGTGAATCTCCCCACTGATTTCGGAGCCCTGCGGACCAACTGAAAAAAGTTTTTGAGAGACGTGGTGAGAAGTTTGACCTTCGGGACATTTATGAACAGGCCGTACTGGCAAACGGACGAATTGGTTTTGACTGGAGTAAGACCTGGCCGGACGACCACATGCACACATACTTCCCATGACGACTGAAATAACAATTGGACAATTAAATACGCACAACAGCCGACTTATTATGCAGGAGCTCCGCAAAGAGGTGGAGGAGAAGAGACTGGATGTGCTCTGCCTACAGGAGCCGTACTCCCAAGCTGGGAAAATAGCTTTTGCTGCCGCAACTTGGCAGATTGTCAGCAGAGGTGAGGACCCTAGAGCGGCAATAGTAGTTACGAACAAACTTTTGAGGGTTACCACGCTCTCACAATTTACAACTCGTCACTGCAACGTTGTGGAGCTTCAGTCCCCGATGGGAGTAATTATTCTCATAAATATGTATTTTCAATACGGAGACGAAATTGAACAACACCTAGAACACCTGGAAAGAGTTACCGCGGCGTTGCGAGGACGAAAGATAATCATAACAGCTGACATCAATGCAAAATCCCCCCTGTGGTACAGTGGCACCAGAGACACAAACGGTGATAAAGTGGAAGATTTTCTCATGGCTTCGCAGCTCGTGGTGGCCAACAGGCCGGACAATCCTCCTACCTATACAGCAGGAGGAGGACAAGGCACGAATATAGATGTAACCCTAACATCACATAATGCAGCAAACCTTATGAAGAGTTGGAAAGTCGTAAGCAATGCCACCACGAGTGACCACAACTTAATAACCTTCACGTTAGGTGAAAGAGAGTGCCGCTGGACCATGGGGTGGGAAGTACAATTCAACTACAACAAAGCGAATTGGGAACTACTAGCAAGGGAGTGCGACATTCCTGCCTTACCGAAAGGTGACGTACATCGGGACCTAGACGTAGACGAAAGAGCTGAGGAACTGGTGGGTGCAGTACATAGAGCGGTGAGGGCCGCTGTACCAACCAGGAGGAAGGCCGTGGCGGCCTCGCCGTCACCATGGTCGGCCGAGTTAGAGGAATTACGTCAATCTGTCAGAAGGCTAAGGAGGAACTACCAGCGCAGTGTCGTCTGGCTGGAAAGGCAAAGATGGCAGTTGCGATATAGGGAGGCCAAGCAGAGATTCCAGAAGGAGTTACGCGAAGTAAGAATGCGTAGCTGGGAAAGCTACGTGCTGATCCAGTTGGCCTTAGATCCGTGGGGTCTCCCTTGTAAATTAGTAAGGGAAAAAATCCGCTCTCCCCTGGAGCTATCAACAGTCAGGCAGGGGGATAGGATGACGGAATCTTGGCAGGAAACTGCTGAGGTCCTTCTCCAATCCCTGCTGCCTGACGACAATGCGGATGGAGAAACCGAAAGCCAGAAGAAACTGCGAGACACATACCTAGTAGATTACAACAACAACACGGCAGTCTACCCATTCTCGGAAGAGGAGGTGGCTGCACAGATAAGATCCCTAAAAAGAGGGAAAGCTCCAGGACCAGACGGCATTGTGGCTGAGGTGGTGCAACTTCTAGCACCCCAGTTAGTCGCGCCGCTGACCCACCTATTCAACGAGTGTCTTAGACAAAGGAGGTTTCCCAAGAGGTGGAAAACCGCGAATGTGGTAATAATTAAAAAAGGACCAGATGAAGATCCGGCCGAAGTTAAATCTTACAGGCCAATCTGCCTATTGGATCTGTTCGGGAAGCTTCTGGAGAAACTGCTGGCTGACAGATTGACGGCTCACCAGGTGCTGTGTGGGATGAGCAGCAGGCAGTTTAGCTTCAGGCCGGGGCAGTCGGCATCTGATGCTATCGCTCTGGTGGCTGAGGTCTGCGTCTCAACCCCGCATAAGTATGTCGTCGGCATCATGGTGGATATCAGTGGCGCCTTTGACAACCTGTGGTGGCCTTCGCTCTTCTCCTGTTTAGGGGAGAAAGAGTATCCAGGGCCGCTTTATGGGTGTCTGAGGAGCTATTGTAAGGACAGGGCGGTTTGGCTATCATCCTCTAGCGGGAGAATTGGAAAAGTAATTACCAAGGGGTGTCCCAAAGGCTCTGTTCTGGGGCCCATTTTCTGGGATATCCATATGGAACCATTACTAGACGGACTACAACAAAGTGAAGAAGTGCTAGAGGTGATAGCCTACGCAGATGACCTCTTCCTGCTGGTCGGCGGTCGTAGCCGAGAGGACATCGAGCCAAAGATCGAAAGGGCCATTGAAAAACTGCACCAGTGGTGCCTAAACACGAAGATGAAAATATCTCCGAGTAAATCGACATACTTACTGCTAAAAGGTCAGCTTATCAGGAATCCCACTGTCAGAATCGATGGCTCACCAGTACTTCGGCGACGGGAGGCGCGATATCTGGGAGTCATAATTGACGAGAGATGGAACTTTGGAAAACACATAGAAACTGTAACCCAGAGAGCCCTCCAATTACTAAACAATCTCATTTCCATTGGACATAAACGATTTCATCTCCCCCCTCATCTCATCAAACTCTATCATAATAGTATCATGACCTCAGTAGTGGGTTATGGCTCGGGAGTCTGGGCGCACAGGCTCACGCGGGTCGTGCCCGCCATGATAGTGAGAAGAATCCAAAGAAACATGATTCTAAGATCAGTAGGGGCCTACAGGACATCACCAGGGGGAGCTCTGTTAGTCATAATGGGGCTCTGCCTGTTAGATATCAAAATACGTGAACAAGCGGCATGGTACTGGGCTAAAAAACGGAACGGGGAGAAAATAATAGATATCATGGGTGTGAGAGTAGAGGACAAGAGAGAAATAAGAAACAGAGGGGAGGAACTGTGGCAGAGGGATTGGGAGGAAGATGAAACGGGGAGAAGAACATTCCAGTTCTTACCTAACGTTAAAGAACGCGGGGCCATGAAATATTTTGAACCCACACGAGGACTCATCCATTTTCTCATTGGTCATGGACCCTATCCGACATATTTATGTCGGTTTGGGAAAAGGGCAACACCCGAGTGTGACTGTGGCGTGGCGGAAGGAACTCCTGATCACGTAGTTTTCGAGTGCCCTGTCTTCAACGACGTTGCGACAACACTCCGAGACAGACTTCCAAACAACGAGACATACAATCTCCTAAGACAAGAAGACACTTTCCATACTTTGAATGCTCTGGCAGATGAGGTATCGCGAAAAGTGTTAATAGAATACTTGAGGGACTAAGAATAGGCACCAAATTCATAAACCAACCGATTAAGACGTGATCCTATTCCCATACCGCCTGTGCGTGGAATGGCCGACTTCCATCAGTTGGAAACCGCCACGTATGGGATTAGGGAGGGGGGGGGGGGGGTCAATTACACCGATTGCGACTAAAGCACCAATAATGACGTAGGTTAGGTCAGTAGTAGTAGGACTTAGTTTAGAACACTAACATAGGAAACTGCAGCGAATACTAACCTTGGCTGGCCCAGTGCCAGGGGCATGCTCCACGGGATTAACTCGAGGAGCCTGGCCACTCTAAGTAGGTTTGTATTTTACTGGCACACCTGTGACGCTGCAGTTAGTAGTCATTTCTAGGTTAGATAATTAAAAAACTGAACTGCCCATTGTTGTAGGAATCTAACCATACTTTAGTAACTTAAACTGTAGTTCACTAATATAATTTGTAATATTAAGCTGCAATAACTTAATTCTATGTAACAATTAATGGCCCACTAATCATGTTAGGAGGTGGGGCAAATATGTATAATTAGTATTGTTGTGTCAATAAAGAATTAAAAAAAAAAGTTGCGTCTGGCGTGAGATCGGTCGCCTGACGGCGCGTTCGGTGCGGCCCTGTCCGTTTCCGGCGCGCCGTAAGGCACGGAGGCTCGCACTGGGGCGTATCGCTTCCAGTCGGGCGCGCCGCGGCAGTCCTCACAGGAGGAGTGACGCGTCTCTCATAGCCTCTCTTTCCCAAGTGGCTCTTTCCGCCTTCCCGTGGCGTCAGATGTTAAGCTCGGCATTCTGCCTTTCGACAAAAGGGAGAGCTGCGATCCAGCCCGATGCGAAAGCGAAGGGTGCGTGGCACAGGTGGAGCTGTGTCGAGGGACCGAACACCAGTCCCTTTCTATCTATCTACTATCTACATCTACATCTATACTCCGCGAGCCACCTTACGGTGTGTGGCGGAGGGTACTTATTGTACCACTATCTGATCCCCCCTTCCCTGTTCCATTCACGAATTGTGCGTGGGAAGAACGACTGCTTGTAAGTCTCCGTATTTGCTCTAATTTCTCGGATCTTTTCGTTGTGATCATTACGCGAGATACATGTGGGCGGTAGTAATATGTTGCCCATCTCTTCCCGGAATGTGCTCTCTCGTAATTTCGATAATAAACCTCTCCGTATTGCGTAACGCCTTTCTTGAAGTGTCCGCCACTGGAGCTTGTTCAGCATCTCCGTAACGCTCTCGCGCTGACTAAATGTCCCCATGACGAATCGCGCTGCTTTTCGCTGGATCATGTCTATCTCTTCTATTAATCCAACCCGGTAAGGGTCCCATACTGATGAGCAATACTCAAGAATCGGACGAACAAGCGTTTTGTAAGCTACTTCTTTCGTCGATGAGTCACATTTTCTTAGAATTCTTCCTATGAATCTCAACCTGGCGCCTGCTTTTCCCACTATTTGTTTTATGTGATCATTCCACTTCAGATCGCTCCGGATAGTAACTCCTAAGTATTTTACGGTCGTTACCGCTTCCAATGATTTACCACCTATGGCATAATCGTACTGGAATGGATTTCTGCCCCTATGTATGCGCATTATATTACATTTATCTACGTTTAGGGAAAGCTGCCAGCTGTCGCACCATGCATTAATCCTCTGCAGGTCCTCCTGGAGTACGTACGAGTCTTCTGATGTTGCTACTTTCTTGTAGACAACCGTGTCATCTGCAAATAGCCTCACGGAGCTACCGATGTTGTCAACTAAGTCATTTATGTATATTGTAAACAATAAAGGTCCTATCACGCTTCCCTGCGGTACTCCCGAAATTACCTCTACATCTGCAGATTTTGAACCGTTAAGAATGACATGTTGTGTTCTTTCTTCTAGGAAATCCTGAATCCAATCACAAACCTGGTCCGATATTCCGTAAGCTCGTATTTTTTTCACTAAACGTAAGTGCGGAACCGTATCAAATGCCTTCCTGAAGTCCAGGAATACGGCATCAATCTGCTCGCCAGTGTCTACGGCACTGTGAATTTCTTGGGCAAATAGGGCGAGCTGAGTTTCACATGATCTCTGTTTGCGGAATCCATGTTGGTTATGATGAAGGAGATTTGTATTATCTAAGAACGTCATAATACGAGAACACAAAACATGTTCCATTATTCTACAACAGATTGACGTAAGCGAAATAGGCCTATAATTATTCGCATCTGATTTATGACCCTTCTTGAAAATGGGAATGACCTGCGCTTTCTTCCAGTCGCTAGGTACTTTACGTTCTTCCAGCGATCTACGATAAATTGCTGATAGAAAGGGGGCAAGTTCTTTAGCATAATCACTGTAGAATCTTAAGGGTATCTCGTCTGGTCCGGATGCTTTTCCGCTACTAAGTGATAGTAGTTGTTTTTCAATTCCGATATCGTTTATTTCAATATTTTCCATTTTGGCGTCCGTGCGACGGCTGAAGTCAGGGACCGTGTTACGATTTTCCGCAGTGAAACAGTTTCGGAACACTGAATTCAGTATTTCTGCCTTTCTTCGGTCGTCCTCTGTTTCGGTGCCATCGTGGTCAACGAGTGACTGAATAGGGGATTTAGATCCGCTTACCGATTTTACATATGACCAAAACTTTTTAGGGTTCTTGTTTAGATTGTTTGCCAATGTTTTATGTTCGAATTCGTTGAATGCTTCTCTCATTGCTCTCTTTACGCTCTTTTTCGCTTCGTTCAGCTTTTCCTTATCAGCTATGATTCGACTACTCTTAAACCTATGATGAAGCTTTCTTTGTTTCCGTAGTACCTTTCGTACATGATTGTTATACCACGGTGGATCTTTCCCCTCGCTTTGGACCTTAGTCGGTACGAACTTATCTAAGGCGTACTGGACGATGTTTCTGAATTTTTTCCATTTTTGTTCCACATCCTCTTCCTCAGAAATGAAAGTTTGATGGTGGTCACTCAGATATTCTGCGATTTGTGCCCTATCACTCTTGTTAAGCAAATATATTTTCCTTCCTTTCTTGGCATTTCTTACAACACTTGTAGTCATAGATGCAACCACTGACTTATGATCACTGATACCCTCTTCTACATTCACGGAGTCGAAAAGTTCCGGTCTATTTGTTGCTATGAGGTCTAAAACGTTAGCTTCACGAGTTGGTTCTCTAACTATCTGCTCGAAGTAATTCTCGGACAAGGCAGTCAGGATAATGTCACAAGAGTCTCTGTCCCTGGCTCCAGTTCTGATTGTGTGACTATCCCATTCTATACCTGGTAGATTGAAGTCTCCCCCTATTACAATAGTATGATCACGAAACTTCTTCACGACGTTCTGCAGGTTCTCTCTGAGGCGCTCAACTACTACGGTTGCTGATGCAGGTGGTCTATAGAAGCATCCGACTATCATATCTGACCCACTTTTGATACTTAACTTAACCCAGATTATTTCACATTCGCTAATAACTTCACTGGATATTATTAAATTCTTTACTGCTATAAATACTCCTCCACCATTGGCGTTTATCCTATCCTTGCGGTATATATTCCATTCTGTGTCTAGGATTTCGTTACTGTTCACTTCCGGTTTTAACCAACTTTCCGTTCCTAATACTATATGCGCACTATTTCCTTCAATAAGAGATACTAATTCAGGAACCTTGCCCTGGATACTCCTGCAGTTTACCAATATTCTGTTAACTTTTCCTGTTTTTGGTCTCTGAGGACGGACGTTCTTTATCAACGATGATAATGTCCTCTCTGGTAAGCCGTCAGGTATTTTATCGTTTCGCCCAAGGGGGGGTCCCTCTAACCTAAAAAACCCCCGTGTGCACGCCACACGTACTCTGCTACCCTAGTAGCTGCTTCCGGTGTGTAGTGCACGCCTGACCTGTCTAGGGGGGCCCTACAGTTCTCCACCCAATAACGGAGGTCGATGAATTTGCAACCATTATAGTCGCACAGTCGTCTGAGCCTCTGCTTTAGACCCTCCACACGGCTCCAAACCAGAGGACCGCGATCGACTCTGGGCACTATGCTGCAGATATTAAGCTCAGCTTGCACTCCGCGTGCGATGCTGGTTGTCTTCACCAAATCAGCCAGCTGCCGGAAGGAACCAAGGATGGCCTCAGAACCCAAGTGGCAGGCGTCATTCGTTCCGACATGTGCTACTATCTGCAGCCGGTCACACCCAGTGCGTTCAATAGCTGCCGGAAGGGCCTCCTCCACATTACGGACGAGACCCCCCGGCAAGCACACCGAGTGCACACTGGCATTCTTCCCCGACCTACCCGCTATTTTCCTGAGGGGCTCCATAACCCGCCTAACGTTGGAGCTCTCTATAACTAATAGGCCCGCCCTCTGTGACTGTCGGGACCTTGCCGGAGAATCGGCCACTGGCCCAACAGGCGAGGCATCCTGTGGTGGCTCGGAAACGATGTCATCACCACTAGGAAGCACCCCGTACCTGTTGGAAAGGGGTAAGGCAGCTGCCACGCGGCCAGATCCCACCTTCGCCTTTCGGCCAGGCACGCGCGAGCCCACCACTGTCCGCCATTCACCCTGGAGTGATGGCTGACCGGTAAGATGCTCACTGCCGGAAGACGCAGCGACATCAGGGGTTCCATGTGATTCCAAGGCCACCGAAGTAGGCATAGGTCTCACCACAGTTGCCCCAACGCCACTACGAGCCGACGCCTGCGCCTCGAGCTCGATGAGCCTAACAGACAAAGCCTCCACCTGCCCCCGAAGAGTGGCCAATTCTCCTTGCGTCCGCTCACAACAACCACAGTCCCTACACATGACTATGTTCGCAGGGCACAGACCAGCAGGTGCTCTGCATGCCGGCGATCTCGTTTGTCGGCGTGGGATCGCGGCGCGTGTCGGCAAGGGTGCTTCGCCGCGCCCCTGGGTAACCGGGTCGTGTTCTGCCAAACCCAGGTGGTGGTAACATCGCCTGGGCCAGGTTAGATGGGTCCAGACCGCCGAACGTCTGGGGGACCGGCCCGCCACCTGAGTAGGAGTGGGTCCCTGGCCGAAAGGTGGAAACTCGGGCAAGTAGGCGGCGAAGGGCGAGTGGTGCATCTGCCTCTCCGGAGTGCGGGGTGCAGTTGCCGGGGTGCGTCGCGTGAAATCGCCGATGACGGAGTCACCGAGGGGGACCAGTGCGCTAGAAACGGTGCGCTGAACCCAACAGCTCAGGAGTGCCCTTTACCTAGGGTCGAGGTCGGTGTGCGAGCTGCAGAAGTCCCCCCCCTCCCCCATGTCAGAGGAGCCAGTCTGGGGCAAGAGACGGGCTCCCACCCCTCTTTTTATCACTCGTACAAAATGGCGACACCAGAGACAAGTGATTCGACTGCGCCATCGCGAGCTTCTTTGATGCCTGAACCCACTCCTCAGGACGAGCTGGGACAGGCAACTGATGAAAGACACACAAGGATCACGTTGAGCAAAACATCAAAAACGGCTGCTTTGACAATAATTAAAAATGAGCTGATGGCATGGGCCATCGCTAACGCCAAGCTTGAGGGCCGTGTAGAGGAACTCGAGAAAGAAAACGAAAGATTAAGAAAGCAACCTGTCAAGACCTGGGCGGGAGTGGTCGTACAAGCGCCACCAAAACCGCAAACAACTAAGGACACTATTGCCAGAGTCACCAAACGATCAGACACAATGGTCTTTCTAAGAACCTTGCCTGGTCATGATACTAGTGTAAGAAAGATACAGGAGCTACTTACTACCACCATAAATCCTGTAAAAGACAAAATCAAAATCAACAAAGTAAAACCGAGCAAAAACTCGGTAATCGTCGGTTGCCTCAGAAGAGGACAAAGAAAAACTACTGAATAATGCCAAATTAAACTCGGTGGTCAAATGCGAGCCACCAAGGAAAAGAAACCCGTTAGTCATCTTATATGAGGTACCAACGATCATGACAAATGAGGAATTACAAAACACTATTAAGGCACAGAACTTTGAGGACATGACAGACGAGGAATTTAAAGAAAGCTTAAAACTGAGATTTAAAACGGGGCCTCGGGACTGTGATGTGGTTCATCACGTTGCCGAGGTCTCCGCTCAAATGTGGAGAAAAGTAACGGCAATGGGCAAACTATATATTGGCTCTCACGCCGTAAATACCAGAGACTGTCTTGTGGTACCACGTTGCCACAATTGCGGAGATCTCGACCACGTTCTGAGGCACTGTACCAGGGGGTCGGCATGCTCAAAATGTGGCGACGATGGTCATGTAAGGAAAGACTGTAGGGCTGCAGCAGTCTGCATCCCATGTAAAAGATGGGGCAAAAAACCTTGTGGAGTCACTGGACGCAACTGCCCCACCTACAGACTCTTGGAACAAAGATTAATTTCAAGGATAGACTATGGCTGATCAAGCTAAAGTAAACAGGATGCCCAAAAGAAAATCCCCGAGCAAAAGGAGGAGGGATGCCATGAGGGCAAGTGCTTGCAAGTTATTCTTGAGGTCGCTCACGGGCGCCACCATTAAAACCACTGATACAAGCACTCAAACAGACTTTTCCACAACGGACAGAGGGACTCAAACCGAGCCTCTTACAGCCACGTTTCCCTCCTCCCCAAGCCGAGAGACGAGGCCGACTAAAGACCAACGGCAAAGGCATCCTGTAACAGAGACTGTGGCAATCTCAACAAAAGAGGAGAATAGTACAAAGAAACCAGTTCAGGAAAACATAATAACTAGCTCCAGCGAAACATCTACCACAATAGATCCTGTCGTCAGATTGCCACCAGTCGACCCAGTCAGAGTCCATCCCAACCTTGAATTCACTTTGCAACTGGCAAGACTAGAGCAGCCGACTACCCTGACCACTGCCTTGAGACACATGGTCCGGGTGGGACATGAATATGGTAGGAGAGTCACCTTCTCGGTAATGGAGGCTATGGACAGAATACAACTCAAGTCAGTGAATCTCCCCACCGACTTCGGAGCCCTGCGGGACCTACTGAAGAAAGTCTTCGAAAGACGAGGTGAAAAATTCGACCTGGACGATATCTATGAACAAGCAGTTTTGGCAAATGGACGCATCTCATTCCACTGGAGTAAGACATGGCCTAACGACAGAATCCACGCATACTTCTCATAAATAACTACATGACGAGAATCACCATTGGCCAATTTAACACCCATAACAGCAGACTAGTGATGCAGGAGCTACGCAAGGAAGTGGAGGAGAGGAGACTAGATGTGGTCTGTCTGCAAGAGCCGTACTCCCTAAATGGGAAAATAGCCTTCACGGCTGCGACCTGGCAAGTTGTAAGCAGAGGGGAAGACCCAAAATCGGCAATTATAATAACTAATAAACTTCTAAGGGCCACAGTATTACCACAATTTACAACCAGCCACTGCAACGTCGTAGAGCTGCAGTCTCCATCGGGAGCAATTGTCATCATCAACATGTATTTGCAGTATGGAGACGATATTGAGAGACATTTGGCACACCTTACCACAGTTATTACGGGGTTGCGGGGCCGGAAAGCGATTGTAACAGCTGATATAAACGCCAAATCCCCCCTATGGTACAGCAGCACCAGGGACCCTAATGGAGAAAAGGCAGAAGAGGCCATCATGGCCTTGCAGCTGGTGGTGGTTAACAAGCCGGGCAACCCTCTGACCTACGTGGCGGGAGGTGGCCAAGGCACAAACATTGATGTGACCCTGGCTACGCCTAATGCTGCGCACGCATCTCATTCAGCAATGGAGAGTAGAAGAGAACGCCACCACTGGCGATCACAATCTCATCACCTTCACGATAGGAGACAAGGAGAACCGCTGGGCCATGGGGTGGGAGGTGCAATACAACTACAAAAGAGCCGATTGCTAGGGAGTGCGACATTCCTGCATTGCCAGAAGGTGACGGACACCTGGACATTGATGTAGACAACAGAGCCGAGGAACTGGTGAAAGTAATAACTCGAGCGGTGAAAGCTGCTGTACCTACTAGGAGGAAGGCCATGGTGGCCTCTCCGTCACCATGGTCAGCTGAACTGGAGGAGATGCGCCGGTCTGTTAGAAGGCTCAGGAGGCACTACCAGCACAGTGTCGTCTGGCTGGAAAGACAAAGATGGTTGCAGCTATACTGGGAAGCCAAAGACAATTTCCAAAAACAACTACGCGAAGTAAGATCAAAAAGCTGGGAACACTTTGTTTTGAACCAACTAGCTTTAGACCCATGGGGAGTCCCCTACAAGCTTGTCTGTGAGAAAATCCGCTCTCTGATGGAGCTCTAAACCGTCAAGCATGGGGGTGGGATGACGGAGGCTTGGCAGGAAACTGCTGAGGTCCTTCTCCAGTCCCTGCTGCCTGACGACACCGCGGATGGAGGGACAGATGAACAACGGCAGCTGCGTATATGGAAATGAAACGGCAGTTTACCCATTCTCTGAAGAGGAGGTAGCTGCCCATATAAAATCCCTGAAGAGAGGGAAAGCTCCCGGGCTGGATGGCATTGTGGTGGAGGTGGTGCAATTCCTGGCCTCCCAAATAGTCGCCCCTCTAACTCACCTCAACAATGTCTGCCAGCCGAAGTGGCCGTGCGGTTAAAGGCGCTGCAGTCTGGAACCGCAAGACCGCTACGGTCGCAGGTTCGAATCCTGCCTCGGGCATGGATGTTTGTGATGTCCTTAGGTTAGTTAGGTTTAACTAGTTCTAAGTTCTAGGGGACTAATGACCTCAGCAGTTGAGTCCCATAGTGCTCAGAGCCATTTGAACCATTTTTTCTACAATGCCTCAGGCAGAGAAAGAGGGCAAATGTAGTAATCATCAAGAAAGGAGCTGACAAAGACCCGGCAGAAATAAAATCTTACAGGCCAATCTGCGTGCTCGATCTGCTTGGGAAGGTTCTGGAGAGACTACTGGCTGACAGACTGGCTGTGCACCGAGTGCTGTGCGGGATGAGCAGCAGGCAGTTCGGCTTCAGGCCTGGGCGATCGGCATCTGTTGCAATTGCCCTGGCGGCCGGGGTCTGTGGCTCTACGCCGTACATACAAGTACGTTGTCGGCATCATGGTGGACATAAGTGGCACCTTCGGCAAGCTGTGATGGCCTTCGCTCTTCTCCTGTTTACGGGAGAAGGAGTGTCCAGGGCTGCTATATGGGTGTCTGAGGAGCTATTGTGAGGATCGCGAGGTCTGGCTATCATCCCCTAGCACAAGAGTAAGAAAAACTGTCACAAAAGGATGTCCTCAGGGCTCCGTACTGTGTCCCCTGTTCTGGGACATCCACATGGAACCTTTATTAGACAAACTACAGCAAAGTGATGAAGTGCTAGAGGTCATAGCCTACGCAGAAGACCTCCTCCTACTGGTCGGCGGCCGTAGCCGAGAAAATATAGAGCCCAAGATAGAAAGAGCAATAGAAACACTACAATTTTGGTGCCAAAACACAAAGATGAAGATTTCACCAGCCAAGTCCACATACCTTCTTCTAAAGGGACAGCTAGTTCGCAATCCAACTGTCAGGATAGAGGGCTCACCAGTTCTCCGGCGACGTCAGACTCACTATCTTCGTATCATCATTGATGAAAGGTGGTCCTTCGGAAGGCACATTGAAACCGTAACTCAAAGAGCCCTACAAGTACTCAACAACCCCATCTCCATTGAACACAAACGATTTCATCTCCCACCACATCTCATAAAACTTTACCACAATAACATACTCACCTCAATAGTGAGTTACAGCTCGGGAGTCTGGGCGCACAGGCTCACGAGGGTGGTGCCTGCCATGACACTGAGAAGAGTGCAGAGAAATATGATTATGAGATCAGTGGGGGCATATAGGACTACACTGGGAGGATCCCTGTTAGTCATAATGGGGCTCTGCCCCTTGGACATCAAAATTCGAGAACAGGCCGCTTGGTATTGGGCAAAGAAGGGGAATATGGAGAAAACAGAGGAAATTTTAGGCAGCAGGACTGGGAACAAGATTGAGATTAGGTTAAGAGGGGATCAGCTATGGCAACATTCGTGGGAAGGTGAAGAAACAGGGCGCAGAACTTTTGATTTTCTACCAGATGTTAGGGAAAGGATGGGAATGACATATTTCGAATCAACCCGGGGACTAATTCACTTTCTCACTGGACATGGACCCTACTCGACATATTTATGTCGATTCGGGAAAAAGGCGACACCTGCGTGTGACTGTGGTGCTCCGGAGGGTACTCCTGAGCATGTAGTCTACGAGTGCCCCCTTTCCAATGATGTGGCCTCAGTGTTACGCGACCAACTACCGCACAATGACACATATAGACTGCCCAGACAACACGACACTTTTCAGACCATTAATAAACTGGCTAAAGTGGTATCACAGAAAGTCTTAAAGGATTATCTGAGAGAATTAAACCAGCAATAATGAGAGACTTACCTAAATACCGATAGAGTATGGTACCCTATTCCCAAACCGCCTGGGCGCGGAATGGCCGACTTCCTCAGTCTTGAATATGCTGCGCCTCGGGACTTAGGGGGAGTGGGGTGCAACCTCACCGATCTGGACAACGCACCTGATTTGACCTTAGGATAAGTTTATTTGTAGGACTTAGTTTTAGACACTATCCTTAGAAACCTGCAGCGATCAACATCTTGGCCTGCCCAGTGTCAGGGGCACGCTCATTGGGGTTAGCTCAATGAGCAAGGCTCTATAGTAGGTTTATATTTCAACTGGCACATATGTAACGCTGTAGGCCTTAGTAACTAGTCTATAGTTAGGTTACCTGCTTAGTAGTAAATTAACACACTAATCTGCCCATTGCATCTACCTCATAGCTCACATACTAACTAGTTACTAAAATATGACTTAGAATAGCTGCAACTTAAACTATTGTATCACTATTTCGGCCAACTAATCACATAAGGCAGTGGGCTAAATTGTATAATTAATAAGTTTTTCGAATAAAGAATTAAAAAAGAGTTGCATGTATCCGATGCAATAATGGCCGTTTGCTGTAACCCTCGCACCCTCACATTGATGATGCGACACAGAAATTAAATCTCGATTGAAAACTACAAGTTCCATGGCGAATTCTCTCCAAGACATTATAGTTGACAATTTCGACGTACGTAACCTCTCCTGGGAGCCCAGTAGCTAGTATCCGATGCACTACCGCCCGTTTAATGTAACCCTCGCGCCATCACTTTGACTAAACGACAAAGAACTTGCATTGCAATTGAAAATTATAGGCCGCATGGCGACTGCTCTCTAAGAGACTAACGTTGCTATTGTCACCGTATGTAACCTTTCCTGGGAGCCAAGTAACGCGTATCCAATGCACTACTGGCCGTTTGCTGTAACCCTCGCAACCACAACATTGATGATGCGACACAGAAATTACATTACAATTAAAACTACTGTCTTCGTGTCGACTTCTAACCAAGAGTCTAACATTGCGACGGTCACGATAGGTAACACCCCCTGGGAGTCCATTAGCCTGTATCCGACGCACTGTTACCAGTTTGCAGAAATCCTTGCACCCCCCTCATTGCCGAAGCGACAAAGAATATACATCGCGATTGAAAATTATAGGCTGCAAGGCGACTTCTCTTCAAGACACGAAAGTTGACACTTTCGACCTACGTAACCTCTCCTGGGAGCCCAGTAGCTTGTATCCGATGCACTACTGCTCATTAATGTATACCTCGCACCATCACTTTGACGGATCGACAAAGAACTTGCATCGCAATTGGATTTATAGGCTGCATGGCGACTGCTCTCCAAGAGACTAACGTTGATATTGCCACTGTATGTAACCTATCCTGGGAGCCAAGTAGCGCGTATCCGATGCACTACAGGCCGTTTGCTTAACCCTCGCATCCTCACATTGATGATGCGACACAGAAATTAAATCGCGATTGAAAACTACAGGCTCCATGGCGACTTCTCTCCATGACACTAAAGTTGATACTTTCGACGTACGTAACCTCTCCTTGGAGCCCAGTAGCTGGTATCCGATGCACCACTGCTCATTAATGTATCCCTCGCACCATCACTTTGACGAAGCGACAAAGAACTTGCATTCTAATTCAAAATTACAGGCTGCATGGCGACTGCTCTCCAAGAGACTAACGTTGCTATTGTCACCTATGTAATCTTTCCTGGGAGCCAAGTAGCGCGTATCCGATGCACTAGTGGCTGTTTGCTGTAACCCTCGCACCCTCACGTTGATGATGCGACACAGAAATTACATTACAATTGAAAACTACAGGCTTCGTGTCGACTCCTAACCAAGAGTCTAACATAGCGACGGTCAGGATAGGTAACACCTCCTGGGAGTCTCTTGGCTTGTATCCGATGCACTGCTACCAGTTTGCTCTATCCCTTGCACCCCCACACTGCCCATTT
Organism: Schistocerca serialis cubense; assembly: GCF_023864345.2. Classification (NCBI taxonomy): domain Eukaryota; kingdom Metazoa; phylum Arthropoda; class Insecta; order Orthoptera; family Acrididae; genus Schistocerca; species Schistocerca serialis. Next base: position 464,507,166 of record NC_064646.1, on the reverse strand, counting down.
ACTGTAACTCGTTTACATTCACATTGACAATGGACACAATTATTGCATCGCAATTGAAAAATGAGCCTGAATGACTCCTTCTATTTAAGAGACTACCGATGTAACCTCTGGTGGGAGTCCCGTGGCTTGTATCCGACACCCTACTGCACTGTTGATGTAAAACCTCGGACCCTCACTTTGACGATGCGTCTCAGATAATTGCATCACGATTGAAGTCTACAGGCTCCATATCGACCTGTCTATAAGAAACAAGTTTTACTACGGTCACCGTATTTAACCTCTCCAGGGAGTCCAGCAGCTTGTGTCCGAGGTACTCTCGTGATTACTGTAACCCCCGTACTCCACATTGTCGATGCGACAAGGTAATTTAATCGCAACTGAAAAATTCACGTTCAATGGCGCATTCTCTCGAAGAGTTTAACGTTGTTATTGCCAGCGTATGTAACGAATTCCTGTGAGTCCAGTTGCTTGTATCCGATACACAACTGCGCGTTTAATGTAACCCTCCCACCCTCACATGGACAATGCGACACAGAAATTGCATCGCGAATGAAAACTACAGGTTCCATGGCGAATTCTCTCCAAGAGACTAACGCTGCTATAGTCACAGTACGTAACATCTCCTGGGAGTCCAGTAGCTTATATCCCATTCACTACGCGACACAGAAATTACTTCACAATGGGAAAGTGTACGCTCAATGGCGACTTCTGTCCAAGAGACTAACGTAGCTGTGGTCACCGTATGCAACCTCTCCTGGGAGTCCAGTAGCTTGTATCCTGATGCACTGCTGACCATTTACTGTAACACTCACACCCTCACATTGACGATGCGACACGGAAATTATATCGTGAGTGAAAACTATAGGCGCCATGGCGACTTCTCTCCAAGAGACTAATGTTGATGCTGTCGCCATACCTAGCTTCTATTCCCTAAAAAACTGCCTATTTATTGTAACCCTCGCACTCTCACATTGACGAAGCGATAGAGAAATTGCAACGCGATTGAAAACTCCATTATCTATTTCGAAGCCACTCCAAGAGACTAACGTTGCTACGGGCACAGTATGTAACCTTTCCTGGGCAGTCCAGTAACTACACTACTGGCCATTAAAATTGCTACACCAAGAAGAAATACAGATGATAAACGGGTATCCATTGGACGAATATATTATACTAGAACTGACATGTGATTACATTTTCACGCAATTTGAGTGCATACATCCTGAAAAATCAGTACCCAGAACAACAACGTCTGGCCGTAATAACGGCCTTGATACGCCTGGGCATTGAGCCAAACAGAGCTTGGATGGCGTGTACCGGTACAGCTGCCCATCCAACTTCAACACGATACCACAGTTTATCAAGAATAATGACTGGCGTATTGTGACGAGCCAGTTGCTCCCCCACCACTGACCAGGCGTTTTCAATTGGTGAGAGATCTTGGGAAACTGCTGGCCAGGGCAGCAATCGAACATTTTCTGTATCCAGAAAGGCCCGTACAGGACCTGCAACATGCGGTTGTGCACTATCCTGCTGAAATGTAGGGTTTCGCAGGGATTGAATGAAGGGTAGACCCACGGGTCGTAACACATCTGAAATGTAACGACTACTGTTCAAAGTGGCGTCAATGTGAACAAGAGGTGGCCGAGACTTGTATCCAGTGGCACCCCGTACCATCACGCTGGGTGATGCGCCAGTATGGCGATGACGAATACACGCTTCCAATATGCGTTCACCGCGATGTCGCCAAACACGGATGCGACCATCATGATGCTGTCAACAGAACCTGGATTCATCCGAAACAATGACGTTTTGTCATTCGTGCTCCCAGGTTTGTCGTTGAGTACACCAACGCAGGTGCTCCTGTCTGTGATGCAGCGTCAAGGGTAACCGCAGCCATGGTCTCCGAGTTGATAGTCCATGCTGCTGCAAACGTCGTCGAACTGTTCGTTTAGATGGTTGTTGTCTTGCGAACGTCCCCATCTGTTGACTCAGGGATCGAGACGTGGCTGCACGATCCGTTACAGCCATGCGGATAAGATGCCTGTCATCTCGACTGCTAGTGATACGAGGCCGTTGGGATCCAGCACGGCGTTCTTGAAATAACACCAATAGTTAGGCTTACTCTACAAAAAGAAAAGGTCTACATACAGTTTGGATCACTTCACATTGATGATTACGTGGCTGTTCAAAGATGCTCTAATTGCTGGGGTCTTGGGCACTCAACGAAGTACTGTGAAAAACCTACAGTATGTGGTAAATGTGCCAAAACAGGGTACAAACAACCGGAGTGCAGAGAGGACACTACAGTAGGATGTATACCATGTTGCCACACCACGAAGATGACGTGCTACAGACGCAAAATTTAACCGACAGGAAGAAGATTCTGTGATATGCAAACGATTATCTTTCCAGAGCATTTACACAAGGTTGGCGCCGGTGGCAACACCTACAACGTGCTGACATGAGGGAAGTTTCCAACCGATTTCTCACACACAAACAGCAGTTGACCGGCGTTGTCTGGTGAACGTCGTTGTGATTCCTCGTGTAAGGAGGAGAAATGCGTACCATCACGTTTCCCACTTTGATAAAGGTCGGATTGTAGCCTATCGCGATTGCGCCTTATCGTGAACGTACATTGGGAGCATGTATTCGTCATCGCCATACTGGTGTATCACCCGACGTGATGGTATGGGGTGCCACTGGCTACAAGTCTCGGTCACCTCTTGTTCGGATTGACGCCACTTTGAACAGTGGACGTTACATTTCAGATGTGTTACGACCCGTGGCTCTACCCTTCATTCGATCCCTGCGAAACCCTACATTTCAGCAGGATAATGCACGACCGCACTTTGCAGGTCCTGTACAGGTCTTTCTGGATACAGAAAATGTTCGACTGCTGCCCTGGCCAGCACATTCTCCAGATCTCTCACCAACTGAAAACATCTGTTCAATGGTGGCCGAGCAACTGACTCGTCACAATACGCCAGTCATTACTCTTGATGAACTGTGGTATCGTGGTGAAGCTGAATGGGCAGCTGTACCTGAATGCGCCATCCAAGCTCTGTTTGACTCAATGCCCAGGCGTATCAAGATCGTTATTACGGGCAGAGGTGGTTGTTCTGGGTACTGATTTCTCAGGATCTATGCACCCAAATTGCGTGAAAATGTAATCACATGTCAGTTCTCCTATAATATATTTGTCCAATGAAAACACGTTTATCATCTGCATTTCTTCTTGGTGTAGCAATTTTAATGGCCAGTAGTGTAGAAGCAGGGTATGTAATAATGCGGGGGGGGGGGGGGGGGGGGCTGAGTGTCCGACATATAGACAGTTATATGAAAGGCAAATAGAGCGCGCAGAATATGAAACTGTCAATCAGAAAGAATGTATAGTAGCCACACTACAACTCCCCTAAAAGTTCATGTAAGAATTTATAAACTTATTGATGCAGAGTCGTACAGTATAAGCAGGCTGAATCACAAAACACTATGTAACGGGTTAGGGATTTTGCAGCAAACAACCAGCTCAGTCTTTATGATGAGCATCGTATTAAACAACAAATTTCAATTTAGCAGACCTGTATGTGCCCACAGAGAAGATTCTCATTACCTGGCTATAATTTTTAGGGACCTAGTTAGAATATATGGACGAGTCTCCTTCGACCCTAAACAGCCTGTGTCAGAGAGTTATCCTTTTCTGGAAAAACATCCTTGAAGGTGATGCAACTGAACTGTATGAGGAGTTCCACAGTTAGTGTGGAACTAGGCAGGTTCTTGGGCGAAGTAAAAGCAGACGTCCTCTGTGTTCAGGAACCTCTCTTGCGTGGCGGCAGGATCCCAGAGCTACCCTCTAATTATATAACAGTTGCTGGCACATCAGGCGCGAAGTCGGCCATAATAGTATAAAATAAAAATATTGCAGTTACAAACATTGCTCAGCTATGTTCTGAGCATGTGGCCACCGCCGAAATAGCCGTAAGCCAAGAAATATGGATAATATCGTCAATATATGCTCAATTTTCCTACGATATCCAACCTTTTGTTGATAAAATAAGAGACATAGCTCAATTCTCGGAAGACAAAAAACTTTTAATTGTGGCAGATGTAAATGCAAAGTCGACGTTATGGCATTCTAGTAGAACGGACGAGAGGGGTCAAACAGTGATAGATGTAATTAATGAGTGCAACTTATTCATATTAAATAAAGCAGCACAACCACCAACTTTTCGTGGACATGCGGGAGGCGAAACCAATATTGACATTTCACTAGCGAACACCAAGTCCATACCATTCATCAGTACCTGGGAGGCTATGGACCGAGCCACATGTAATGACCATAATCCCATTATCATTGGGATAAACCGTTCTAGGTCCACACAAAATAGGGACGCTCAACATCAGTGTTTATTGATGAGTAAGGCAAATTGTCCAAAACTCAGGTATATGGTGACGACAGCATCATTGTCAACAATCAATGGCATTGTAGACTACAGGACACACGTTATAACAAGTGTCCTACAGAAGGCGCAGCATGCAACTATCCCTACGGTACATGATAAGGGCCGAAAGCAGCTGCCATGGTCAGTGGAACTGACCAGATTGCGTAGGGAATCTAGGGTCAAAAGACAGCACTACCAGACCGCGAAAACGGCGCCGGAGAGACAAATTAGGCTTCAACTCTACAGAAATGCAAGACAGAAATATAAAGAGGAATTACACAAAACCAGGAAAAACCACTGGACAAACTTTTAGATCACCGTGTAAGAGGTGTGGTTGCTTATGCTGCCGATCTCCTACTTATGACATCGGCAAACGATTGGTGTAGGGAAAATAAACTTCATATCGCTGCAAACAAAACGGTTTACATACTACTCAAAGGAGTACTGCAGAGAAATCCTATTCTAGAGCTAAACGATGTAAGCATACAGAGGAAACAGGTTACGCGTTACCTTGGCCTACACTTAGATGAAAAACAGACTTTCAGTGAACACATGAAACTCACAATAGATAAAGCCAGTAAAATCATGCATAAGCTGGCCAGGTTGTACTCGACACAGTATAGATTGCCTCTAAAGATACTACGAAGCCATAGCATGCTTCGCAGCAAGTACCTGGACACACCGATTAGTGTTACAAACCAACAAAACTATTATTAGAAGAGGACAGAAAAGTACGCTACTGGGAATGACTGGCGCTTTCAGCATAACATCTGTGGAAGATCTGTTTGTGGTCATGGGAATCCACCCCATTGACATCACAATAAAATTCAAGGCTGCCTCCAACTGGCTTCAAAAAGGAAGAGGAGATAAGGTGCGGGAGATTACTGGGAAAGAGACACTTTAAAAAATGGCGTAATGTAACGTGGCAAAGGGAACGGAACTCCTCTGACAAGGGTAGTCGCGTCTATTCCTTCTTTCCGGATATTGAGGAAAGGCTGAGGTTAACACATGTAGATCCACGCCGTGGGATGGTCCACTTTTTAACAGGCCATGGGCCATATCCAGTACATCTAACACGTGTTGGATTAGTCGAGAGTGACATATGTGTCTGTGGTGATTTGGGGACCCCCGAACATGTTACACTTAAGTGTAATACCCTTACGCACGTACGGCAAATAGTAGATGATACAGATATAAAACAAAAAATACATAACCAAGAAACATGGAATATACTCAATGACACAACAGATAAGGTCTCTACAGAAATGTATGATCTTTTTAGAAGGCAGAATCCTAATGGTAGTACGCAGGAACATCATCCAACACAAGGCCAAAATTACACTACAGATACAAGTACTGACGCTAACTCTGGAAGTGACACACAAAGTGAAATGGACCAAGAATGAGATTTAGCGTCAACATGGAGAACATACCTGAATCGAAGTATCCAGCGTGGAAGCAATTATGAAGGCTTTTCGATTATATGGAAATTCCGCACTAGCAACGACTGGAATTACACATTTAAACAGAGGTCTGGAAATGTCTGTAGTCGTCAGTACCTTTTACACCCTTTGCAGTTATACTACACTAGTAGCTGATGGCTGACGCCCTAATAAGGACGGGAGAGCACATACTTTAGGTAATGTGTGTAATAATTACAATTCAAAAGTAGCTACATTTAAAGGGCTTGTGCCCGCTATTACAGGTGGTATATATAAATGTGCCGCTCAGAGCCTTTAATGTTTTATATCTCCTTAATGTAGATTTAACGAGATGGGGTTAGGACCCTATAGAATATTAATTGTGTAACTTTCAGTAAATCTGTGTAACTATTAGTAACTCCTTGTAACTATTCGCAATAACAAATTTCGAAACTCATACATCGTCATGTTTACATGTTTTAGATTATCAATCATAAGTGAGTGTGTCATGCATTGGCTAATACCAGTATGAAGTAAATTATTAAAATCTTATTTTAAATGTTCAAACAATATTATATAAGACGATGCGTCACATAAATCGAATCGCAATTGAGAACTACAGGCACCATGCCGACTTCTCTCCAAGGGACTTAGGTTGCTATGGTCACCGTACGTAACGTCTCCTGGAAGTCCAGTAGCTTGTATCCGAAGCACTACTGCCCATTTCCAGTACCCCACACACCCTCACATTGACGATGCGACACAGAAATTACGTCGCGATTGAGAACTACAGTCCCCATGGCGACTTCTCACCAAGAGACTTACGTTGCTATGTCACCATACGTAACGTGTTCTGTGAGTCCAGTAGCTTGTATCCAACGCACTACTGCCTATTTAATTTAGTCTTCGAAACACAGAAATTGCATAACGATTGAAAACTACAGGCGCCATAGCGACTTTTCAGCAAGAGACTAACTTTGATATGTTCACCTGTCCTGGGAGTCCAGGATCCTCTATCAGTTGCACTACTGCCGGTTTACTGTAACCGTCAGACTCTCACATTGATTATACGACACAAAAATTTCATCACGATTGAAAATTACAGCTTTCATGGCGAAGACTGTCCAAGAGACTAATGTTTCTACGGTAACTTTATGTAACCTCTCCTGGGAGCCCAATAGCATGCATCGGATGCACTACTCCCCCTTTACTGTAACCCTCGCACACTCACATTGCAGATGCGACACAGATATTGCATGGTGATTCAAAACTACAGCCTCCGTGGAACCCACTTTCCAAGAGACTAACGTTGCTTCGGTTACCATACATAACCACTCAGTGGTTAGACACTGGACTCGCATTCGGGAGGACGACGGTTCAATCCCGCGTCCGGCCATCCTGATTTAGGTTCTCCGTGATTTCCCTAACTCGCTGCAGGCAAATGCCGGGATGGTTCCTTTCAAAGGGCACGGCCGACTTCCTTCCCCATCCTTCCCTAATCTGATGAGACCGATGACCTCGCTGTCTGGTCTCCTTCCCGCAACAAACCAACCAACCAACCAACCAAACATAACCACTCCTGATAATCCTGTAGCTTGTATCCGATGCACTATTGCCCGTTTACTGCAACCCATGCCCCCCCCCCCCCCCCTATTGACGATGCGACATAGAAATTGCATCGTGTTTGAAAACTACATACTCCATGGCGACATGTCTCCAAGTGACTAAGGTTGCTACGGTACTGTACATAACCTCTCCTGAGAGTCCAGTAGCTTGAATCCGATGCACTTCTGCCCGTTTACAGTAACTCTCGCACCCAGATACTGGCGATGCGGCACAGAAATTGCATCGCGACTGAAAACTGCAGGCTCCATGCCGACTACTTTCCAAGAGACAAAGGTTGCTATGGTCACCGTACGTAACCTCTACTGGGAGTCCTGTAGCTTGTATCCGATGCACTACTACCCGTTGTGATAAACCTTTTTCATTTCTTACTTTTATGTTTTCGTCTTCTTTAAAGGCAAAGCGAAAAGACGAGCGGTTGCCCAGCGTAGATCGTGTGCAACCGTAATGTATTTTCGATTTTCGGCTGTTAAAAAACAGAGGCGTTTTTCTTGTAGCAGCCGGCCGTAGTGGCCGTGCGCTTCTAGGCGCTGCAGTCTGGAACCGCGAGACCGCTACGGTCGCAGGTTCGAATCCTGCCTCGGGCATGGATGTGTGTGATGTCCTTAGGTTAGTTAGGTTTAATTAGTTCTGAGTTCTAGGCGACTGAGGACCTCAGAAGTTAAGTCGCATAGTGCTCAGAGCCATTTGAACCAGGCATAACTCAGCTTATTGTGCTTCACATTCATACCGAAAAATTAATCTCATTAAATCAATACATTTTCAAAAGCCACATAATTCATCATGTTATTATAATTTTTCCGTTATTTTATTATATTATTCCGTTTTCTGTAAGCATCGCACCCTCATATAGACGATGTAACCAAATTGTATCGCGATTGAAAAAAAAAATGGCTCTGAGCACTATGGGACTCAACTGCTGAGGTCATTAGTCCCCTAGAACTTAGAACTAGTTAAACCTAACTAACCTAAGGACATCACAAACAGCCATGCCCGAGGCAGGATTCGAACCTGCGACCGTAGCGGTCTTGCGGTTCCAGACTGCAGCGCCTTTAACCGCACGGCTATCGCGATTGAAAACTACACGCTCCATACCGAATTCTCTCCAAGGGACTAACGTTGGTATGGTCACCGTACTAACCTCTCCTGGGAATCCAGTAGCTTGTATCTGATGCACTATTGCCCATTTCCTGTAACCCTCGCACACTCACATTGAGGATGCGACACAGAAATTGCGTCGCGATTGAAAACTGCTGCCCCGTGGCCACTTCTCTCTAAGAGACTAACCTTGCTACGGTAACCATACGTAACCTGTCCTGTGAGTCAAATAGCTTGAATCACATGCACTACTGCACATTTAATTTAGCCCTCGCACCCTCACATTGACGATACTACACAGAAATTCCATCACAACTGATAAACACAGTCTCCATGGCGACTTTTAACCAAGAGACTTAACGTTGCTACGGTACTGTAAATAACCTCTCCTGGGAGCCCATTAGCTAGAATCCGATGAACTACTGCCTGGTTACTGTAGCCATCGCTCCCTCACACTGACAATGTGAAGCAGATATTGTATCACGATTGAAAACTACAGGCTTCAAAGCGACTTCTATCCAAAAGAGAAACGTTGGTGTGGTGATTGTACGTAACCTCTCGTGGGAGACCACTAGCTCGAATCCGCTGCACTACTGCCCGTTTACTGTAACCGACGCACCGTCACATTGACGATGCGACACAGAAACTGCGTCGCCATTAAAAACTACACGGTTCTTGGCGACTTTCTTGCGAGACACTAAGGTTGCTACGGTCGCTGTACGGAACCTCTCCAGGGAGTCCAGTAGCTTGTATCCGATGCACTACTACCCATTTACTGTAACCCTCACAGCCTCAGATTGGCGATCCAAGGCAAATTGCATCGCGACTGAAAACTACAGGCTCCATGGCGACTTCTATCCAAGAGACTAACGTTGCTGTGGTCACCATACACTATTTGACATAAAACTCGACCGGCGGCCGGCCGCTTCAGAGGCTAAGTTCGCGCCGATCGCGACATGGGACAAAAAAACTGGCCAACTCGCTAATTCTCTAAGTCCGGTTATCTGCACAATCTGGCAACACTGTAGACTGCGGCACTTCCTGGAGGAAAACTTGTCCCATGGTAGAAAAACCCTAGGCTGATTACGCCTGTTGTCTAGCGGTAGCGTGCGTTGCTTCTGTTCATAATGCCAGTGGATCGAGAGCAGCTGGCATAAAATATTTTTATAGCCTCTTCTGTCTGAATGCTGAAGACGTGAATGTAATGGTAGCGCAGATTCAAATTATTTCGCTTTCTGACACACCGATATCAAAATTTTATCCAGTAACGGTATCCACTGCACTCCCCCGTTCTTTATCGAAAGCGCCTGCTACCGCTCATCGCTTTTGATGATTTAAAACGCTTTTTATTATATGTTGCTCCACAGAAAATTTCTACAATTTCCATTCACGCTCAAAAGCAACGGAGACAGACGCCCTGATTAGTGAGCAGGTATTATATTACATTAATCGGCAAGAGCTGAGCATGGCCCGAAATTAATTTTATAGACTGGGACGAAATTAAACCATCTCACTACATTCGATGAATTTATAAATGCTTCATCCCTCGTTTCTTTTCCTTTCAAACTCAATTATTTGTGCAACTTTTGGTCAATGTTTGGATGTTTTCGTCAAGCCAGAGTGAGCGTCTGTGGTGTAAAGTGTATTACAGTTCTTGTTTCATTCCTTATGGTAAGTCTATGCGATAAACTGAGTGAATACCTTACAATGCATGCTCTGTAGCAGTGCAGGAACACTGCACATTTGGAGTTCCATGTATGGGTTCATAAAGCATTTATTGTTGATCGGAAGTGATAGTTAAGGTCATCAGATTTAAACCAGAAAAAATTTGTCGTTTTGAAGGTTTCAGAGAACGGAAAGGAATTGCTAACGCCGGTGTTAGAAAACGTCTACAATTAAATGCTATTGCAAAAATTTAGAAGAAGGGAACTATATTAATCAACATGTGCACTTCATAAACAACCTTCTGACATGTTAGACCTATATGACGAACAAAGCTCAAATTTGTATCGTTGACAGTCGGTTTGAATCTTTTCAGGACCTATTTTACAGTGAAGCACCTTGGCATTTGCAAAGCAGACATCCATGATATTAATTTACTAAGTCGAAATCGGACGAAGATTGATGTTTAAAGTCATTCTTCAGATATCGCATAAGGAATTTTTATTAGCAGTTTGCAACTCCATTAATTAAAATGGAATATAAAAGGTTGTAGTCAGCGGCTTCTACCGTGATTCGAACTGCTATGTCATATAGTACGACCACTGCAACGCACAAGGGAACCTCTGAGCTAACAGCACACTGGCGGTGAGAGGCGGACTATAGTCACTGCGATGTTGCCTGAGCCTCAAAACGCAACCTTGAACACACAAACAGAGGAGGAGGAGATTACTGTTTTAACGTCCCGTCGACAACGATGTCATTAGACACGGAGCACAAGCTCGGATTAGGGAAGGATGGGGAAGGAAATCGGCCGTGCCCTTCCTAAGGAACCATCCCGGCATTTGCCTGAAGCGATTTAGGAAAATCACTGAAAACCTAAATCAGGATGGATGGGCGCGGGATTGCACCGTCGTCCTCCCGAATGCACACACAAACAGGTGTTACTTGTGTGAAGAACGCCGTTCTTGGAGTCCAGAAATTAAATATACTTTCTAATTGTGTCATCTTACTGTGGATTATATCGTACGAGTCTTCGATGTGGAAAACGAATGTCAAGTGAATTTAGCGAGGTAATGCCGGCCTACACCCGGAAGTAAATGCATTACCAGAGTGTTGACAAATACTTGCTACGACGCTGCCATTTCTCGGCTCTCTGACGAGGCAGCTCTTCAGCGAAATGCTTGCCGTGATTCTACGATACGGTTCTTCAGAGTGGAGACGCGCGTGCACGTTTGGTTTTTATGCGGCGTTCTCCCCTGAGGGATTTTGACGTCGCCTTGTGGGCTATGTATACATTTGAAACATTCAATTATCATTAATCCAGGATGATACAAGTTTCAGCTTCCGGCGTGGAAGAAGGCTGTTGACGCCGACATTATATCATTTCAACGTATCGAAAGCAAAACGGATCATTCAATGTTTCTCATTCAACATAAAGCATGTGAGATAATTTTCCGTAACGTTCATAATCATCTAAAAATACAAACGAAGTAAAAATACATCGGAAGCTTATTCGAATTGAATATAATGTAAGATACCAAACGCTTTGCACCTCGATGTCGAATTTGTCCACGTGCAACCTTTTGCAGCATACACATAGAATGTCATGATTACCACGAGAATGAAGAAATATGTTGGTAAGGATGGAAGCAAGAAGAGACGCAGTCAACAAATATTCGATTCCTCATGGCATTCATTTCATTTGAGACGTAAGAAGAGGTAAAGCGGGAATTTGCTTTCGTTAACACGAAAGATATGCCGCACATATTGATAACGAGGAAGTCTGCGTCTTCATACGTTTGCTCCTTGAAATCTGTATGCTCTATTATATACTAAGTAGCCTGATCATTGTTTCAGTAATGTTACCCTCTTGTTTGACCCCGTAACGATGAACAGATTCCAGATGCATGTCTCTGCATGAAAGTAGCTGTTCGAACCATTCCTGGGTTGTTTTTTGTGTTTTATTGCTTGGAATTCCTGAAGCAGACCACTGTGCCTTCCCCCCTCGTGGGTTAGGTCTCGAAACTAAACCGCTTTTTATCCAATGGCATAATTTATTCAGACAGCATCAGCACAAGACTATCAAACAAAGCCTTCCATTTAAAGTTGCAACACTCTAACCAGCACTGACCAAAGTGTAATCCACGGTCATGGTCCGAAATTACCCGCTGCCTGTTACTGTGGCAAAGTCCGCACTACACTTTCGATCCCGCAAAACCATTTTATCTGGTAACACTGTGTAGTTGCAGAGTTGTGCCAGCATGTCTGTCCTCACACTGTCAATTTTATGATCTCACTTCTCCTGTAGCGTAGATCACGAGGAGCCGAAGTAAATGAGTGTATTCTGCATGACGTAACTTTCAGTATTCCCTTCTTTCATAGCCACTCTTCATGTGCATCGATACCAAATAGGAATGTGAAAACTCTTGCGAGTGAGAGAATGACAATAACAATCGTAACAACAACAAGCAAATAATGAATGATGTTTATTCCAACGCGTAACGAGAATGGCTTTAAATATAAACATCTATATCTATATCCATATCTATTGATCTTTGAGTTGGCACAATGCAAATATATTCTTAGCATTTAGTTACTGAATTTAGTTCTGGATGTTTGCAGAGAAAAGGAAAAGTCGGTACTTCTCGCTAGTGTAATATAATGTGAACCAGCGACTACCCTTTCATTAGAACACGACTCAAGCAGGTCCTCAAGTAGGTACCAAGGCACTGCTGCATTCTGTCCACTGACGTTGCTCTGATGACGGTTAATGCAGATAGTTCCGATTATGAAATACAAAACGTATTGCAGGTTAGTTCCTAGGATAGTAACAATAAATTTGCGTTGTAGACGGCACATGAACGTGACGACTATCCATATTACTCATCAATATAAAAAGACAATATTATGGGACTTTAGCAGCATTACTCAACATGAATTCTAAAATTGGGTGACTGACCGCACAGGTGCTAAACGTCGTCAAGAGTATAAGATGTCCTAATCGCATTAGGAATATGAATATCGCCTTCGACAGCTCGCAACTTTTATATTGGTATCTCCACCCTGCTCCACACAGCCCTCGGTGGAGTTGCACTACGTTGCCGATGTTATGGAAGGCCTTCAAACCGACAACAGACCACATATTGAAAAATACAAGCGAATTCTCTTGCAGCGTAAGCTTATTGTAACTAATCTAAAAATTATTGGAGAGGAACATTGTCCTATTCAAAAAAAGTAAAATGTGACACACTGCTGACGTCAAACGGACATTATCTATGTCCTGTCTTGTGTCCCACTCATCTATAATATCAAGTGTACTATCAAAATGATTATATGTAATGGATGATAATGTAATGCATTGATACCAGATGGTGGGGGCAGGCCGTGTAGCCGTGCGGTTCTAGGCGCTTCAGTCTGGAACCGCGTGACCGCTACGGTCGCAGGTTCGACTCCTGCTTCGGGCATGGATGTGGGTGATGTCCTTAGGTTAGTTAGGTTTAAGTAGTTCTAAGTTCTAGGGGTCTGATGACCACAGATGTTAAGTCCCATAGTGCTCAGAGCCGTTTGAACCATTTGAACCAGATGGTGGGTTCACAACAGTATTGATGCGAAAATAAAACAGAAGTTCGCAAAAGTGCAGTTGTGCGTTGTCGTACGTTTTCACCTCGAGATGTACAGTCGTGCTCAAAAGTATCCGAACGACCTGAATTGCATTTCGCCTGATTAGCATGCAACCGGCATAACGCAGCTGTCTAGCAGGTCCTCTAATCGCTCCTTGGTACAGTCGTTTGACTATTGAAAATGGTTCCAATAAGTCACCACTAGAAAACACTGCTCTGTATCGCAATAACTCAAGATGTAAAGTAACACCACGATACTACAAATATCAGGGAACACCTTATCACAGATAAGACTGTCCTTAAGGCTTGTAAGCTCACATTTATTACAATAAATGACATACCTGAAATGTTACCACTCTCATTATTACGTCAGATTGGTAATGCACGTAGTAAGCTCGTCGTATTCATGATTTCCTCTTCAAAGTAACATACCGTACTTATTATTTAACACAAAATGACATTAAAAATTTAAGTTATTCACGAGCAGCTAGTTGAGAATATGTATGAACTTTAAATGACACGACAAACCGTCTTGTTCCGCATATGGATTCGAACCCAGCTCATGCAGACTAAGCAAAGATTTCGTGACTGACGGAAACTAACAGTCATTCCTGATTAGGCATACAGAGAGTGATATACCTCGATTTTAGACAGTATCAGTTAGCAAATATTAACTTTAAATTGCATAACGCAAACATTTTTAACAGACGCGAATTCCTACCCAGCGTCTATTGTCCCTGTTAACGAACTACGAGGGATGTTAAATATTGCTTCTTCACAAGTAACTTACTTGAAATGCCGTGAGGTAAAGCTTTGTGTTGGACACGGATTCGAACCCAGTACCTAATCGGATTGCTATCGAAACACAGTCAAATGTGACATATCGGATTTTCGCGGCAGTAGCTAGATGTTTTAACTGAAATGACGAGACGAAACATTAATTTTTTCCTTCGTAGGACTCCAACCCGGCAACTGTCGCTGTTATATTCTAGAGAAAACGAACGTTAAATGTGGGTTTGTTGCACCAGCAGTGACATGTGAGCATGTTTGAACTAGAAATAGTATGACGAAAAGTTCAGCGCTCACTGGGAATAGAGCCCCACACACATCGTTGTTGACTACACACAAAGAGACGTCAGCTACCGAATTTTTCTCCACCAGCTGCTCAGAATAGCATCTTGAACCGTCATCTCGCAAATAGTTCTGTGTCTCACTGGGAGTTAAAAAGTCAGATATCGTTAGTGTTGACAACGAATGAAAATACATGAAAAATCAAAATTATTATCCACCAGCAGATAGGTTTTCTCATGATAGAGCTTGATGATACATAATTAAATCTTTAGTGCCGGGCCAGGATTCGATCCCATTCACGCGTAATATGTGAAGGTGTTGAGTAATCTGCAGTTTTGAACAAACAACAAATTGTAGCCGAGCTGTATTGCCTCGAAAGGATCAAATTCCGCGTTAAGGGCGGTCTGAGTTGCATTCCCAGTTCAGAACCAATTTTATCGACATACAGAAGTTCGGATAAAAGATGGAATAAGTGTCCTGTGACCATACATAACGTTTGTTTCGTCACTTGAAATAAATAACTAGTATAAGAAAGGTTACTGGTTATAGAGTTTCTACATGTCGCCACTCCAGCTATGGTCACTTCCCAGCCCGCTGTAGGATCACATCGGTTCGTGTTCTTCCTGCTGGTACTGTAACTGAGATTTGGCAACAAGGCAACGTATGTTTGGCAACTCTGTGATCGACGAGTTACTTCCTGGTGTGCACGGAATTCAGCCTCAAAGTTCACTTGATTTTACCTGTCATTTCCATTGAATAATCTGAGTTATTATCGCTTGAAGGGTAACAAAAGATTGTAAATTTACGGTTTTCAGCCCAGGAAAGTCGTTGCAGGTGGAAATCGCAACTAATCTCGACCTTTAAATAGCAGTTTACGAGTTCTAGGCACTATTGCCCTCATAATAGGAAGATGAGACCCATACCTCTTCGCCAGCTATGTGGTAGCGTGCTGACCTGTGAAAAAGCTTCTGTTATGGTTCACAGTTCCAGTCTCACTTACTGCAACGTTTTTATCCCTTCTGTGAAAGAGCTACAAGCAGTCGGATCAAACATCAATAAGGAAATCGCAAGAAAATGCTCTCAGCTCATAGTGCAATGTTGAAAAACTTACAATGCTGCACAATGGGTAACGCCTCTTTCCGCTGCTGACAAGCGAATTTTGGGTTTCTAGGAATATGTAACTATATTTATGAAATGCCACATTTGCTTACCTCTTGAGTATGACACAGCATACCAATGAAACACAGAGCCAATCAAAATCTAAGTGAGTAGTATTTTACTAATTCGTGTCGATAGAGGCATGCTTGCGTACAGATACTCGGTTTTATTAAAACAGACTTTCGTCGCAAGGTTATCGTGGTTAGTTTTATTTCATTTCTTATAATACAGTGCACAATTTTCGTAAGGTTTCCTTTAGTGTTGTTGAAACAATAGTAAACATGAGAGAGAAATTAATCATCAACGATGTATGCGAATTCTCTGATGTTACCTATGACAGTCTGACAATGCACATGCAGTTTATTGATTACATGCATGTAGAAAACTTGTTCTGAGTTAAAGCTGTCAAACAAAGTTTGAAGAAGAATAAAATCTCACTACCACACGACAGCTAATGTAGGAAATACTTTTCTGACATATTATGGCACGATGCGCTCTCCCTACACATCTTCGAGATGCATCTGCTGCCTGCTGTCTATTAAACCTGAATAGAACAAAATGTCACAGTAGTTAGCCCTTTTTCCACATGCGGCTACTTTAGGTTGAGAAGTGAAGGGAATTATGTTCAAAGTTCCATTAGATTGATAACTTCAGCAGACAGCAGAATTGCGTTTTAAAAAATGTAGCACTGAATGTATCCGAACTCGCGACATCTTATCTATGCTACAAGCTGACACGTAGCTACAACAGCTCCAGAGCTCGACAACCATTACTCCAGAACTTTTGGATTCCACAGCACTGTGAGATTATGCATATGGCCAGGTCTTGACTTCTAAGAGACAAACAGTTACAGCTTTTCTTTTGGACTGAACGACGTTTTCTAGTAACAGATAGCGCAACAGAATAGCTCAAGTGGAAAGGAATACTTCCTATTTAAACTTCTGCATCCTACACTGTTGGCAGTTCTGTGTAGGTGGCAGTTACGTGATTTTATTTCGGTGATTACAAAATAGAGTCGAATGTATGCACTGGCTAGCCGAGGCAGCTAGTTCGTGGTGATTCGATCAACCAAGTAAATGAATTTACTGAGCATGCTGCAAATTACTACAGGGAGCCTGTGTGTCAGAATTCTCATCCAGTGTGGCGCAACGGCGTAACGAACGAAAAATGAGTCGCAGAGAAGAGGATTTCGTGGTCTGTTGGACGGATGGTATGTTGTTATACCTATGGTCTGGGTTCGATTCCCACTTCTGTCAATGATTTTAGATAGGGAGAGACAGATTCCATTCTCTCCTGGCTACACCAAGTGAAGAAGATACAATGGCAGCGTGGTCGGAAAATTCACATTAAAGATTATATTCCTTCTCTACCAAGTAGACGGTAGGTTGAACCACAATAACGTCTGGAGTGGCGACATGTAGAAACTCTACAACCAGTAACCTTTCTTATACTAGTTATTTATTTCAAGTGACGAAACAAACGTTATGTATGGTCACAGGACACTTATTCCATCTTTTATCCGAACTTCTGTATGTCGATAAAATTGGTTCTGAACTGGGAATGCAACTCAGACCGCCCTTAACGCGGAATTTGATCCTTTCGAGGCAATACAGCTCGGCTACAATTTGTTGTTTGTTCAAAACTGCAGATTACTCAACACCTTCACATATTACGCGTGAATGGGATCGAATCCTGGCCCGGCACTAAAGATTTAATTATGTATCATCAAGCTCTATCATGAGAAAACCTATCTGCTGGTGGATAATAATTTTGATTTTTCATGTATTTTCATTCGTTGTCAACACTAACGGTATCTGACTTTTTAACTCCCAGTGAGACACAGAACTATTTGCGAGATGACGGTTCAAGATGCTATTCTGAGCAGCTGGTGGAGAAAAATTCGGTAGCTGACGTCTCTTTGTGTGTAGTCAACAACGATGTGTGTGGGGCTCTATTCCCAGTGAGCGCTGAACTTTTCGTCATACTATTTCTAGTTCAAACATGCTCACATGTTACTGCTGGTGCAACAAACCCATATTTAACGTTCGTATTCTCTAGAATATAATAGCGATAGGTGCCGGGTTGGAGTCCTACGAAGGAAAAAAATTAATGTTTCGTCTCGTCATTTCAGTTAAAACATCTAGCTACTGCCGCGAAAATCCGATATGTCACATTTGACTGTGTTTCGATAGCAATCCGATTAGGTACTGGGTTCGAATCCGTGTCCAACACAAAGCTTTACCTCACGGCATTTCAAGTAAGTTACTTGTGAAGAAGCAATATTTAACATCCCTCGTAGTTCGTTAACAGGGACAATAGACGCTGGGTAGGAATTCGCGTCTGTTAAAAATGTTTGCGTTATGCTATTTAAAGTTAATATTTGCTAATTGATACTGTCTAAAATCGAGGTATATCACTCTCTGTATGCCTAATCAGGAATGACTGTTAGTTTCCGTCAGTCACGAAATCTTTGCTTAGTCTGCATGAGCTGGGTTCGAATCCATATGCGGAACAAGACGGTTTGTCGTGTCATTTAAAGTTCATACATATTCTCAACTAGCTGCTCGTGAATAACTTAAATTTTTAATGTCATTTTGTGTTAAATAATAAGTACGGTATGTTACTTTGAAGAGGAAATCATGAATACGACGAACTTACTACGTGCATTACCAATCTGACGTATTAATGAGAGTGGTAACATTTCAGGTATGTCATTTATTGTAATAAATGTGAGCTTACAAGCCTTAAGGACAGTCTTATCTGTGATAAGGTGTTCCCTGATATTTGTAGTATCGTGGTGTTACTTTACATCTTGAGTTATTGCGATACAGAGCAGTGTTTTCTAGTGGTGACTTATTGGAACCATTTTCAATAGTCAAACGACTGTACCAAGGAGCGATAAGAGGACCTGCTAGACAGTTGCGTTATGCCGGTTGCATGCGAATCAGGCGAAATGCAATTCAGGTCGTTCGGATACTTTTGAGCACGACTGTACATCTCGAGGTGAAAACGTACGAAAATGCACAACTGCACTTTTGCGAACTTGTTTTATTTTCGCATCAATACTGTTTGAACCATCTGGTTCAAATGGTTCAAACGGCTCTGAGCACTATGGGACTTAACATCTGTGGTCATCAGTCCCCTAGAACTTAGAACTACTTAAACCTAACTAAGCTAAGGACATCACCCACATCCATGCCCGAGGCAGGAGTCGAACCTGCAACCATAGCGGTCACGCGGATCCAGACTGAAGCGCCTAGAACCGCACGGCTACACGGCCTGCCCCCACCATCTGGTATCAATGCATTACATTATCATCCATTACGTATAATCATTTTGATAGTACACTTGATATTATAGATGAGTAGGACACAAGACAGGACATAGATAATGTCCGTTTGACGTCAACAGTGTGTCACATTTTACTTTTTTTGAATAGGACAATTTTCCTCTCCAATAATTTTTAGATTAGTTACAATAAGCTTACGCCGCAAGAGAATTCGCTTGTATTTTTGAATATGTGGTCTGTTGTCGGTTTGAAAGCCTTCCATAACATCGGCAACGTAGTGCAACTCCACCGAGGGCTGTGTGGAGTAGGGTGGAGATAGCAATATGAAAGTTGGGAGCTGTCGAAGGCGATATTCATATTCCTAATGCGATTAGGACATCGTATACTCTTGACGACGTTTAGCACCTGTGCGGTCAGTCACCCAATTTTAGAATTCATGTTGAGTAATGCTGCTAAATTCCCATAATATTGTCTTCTTATATTTATGAGTAATATGGATAGTCGTCACGTTCATGTGCCGTCTACAACGCAAATTTAATGTTACTCTCCTAGGAACTAACATGCAATACGTCTTGTATTTCATAATCGGAACTATCTGCATTACCCGTCATCAGAGCAACGTCAGGGGACAGAATGCAGCAGTGCCTTGGTACCTACTTGAGGACCTGCTTGAGTCGTGTTCTAATGAAAGGGTAGTTGCTGGTTCACATTATATTACACTAGCGAGAAGTACCGACTTTTCCTTTTCTCTGCAAACATCCAGAACTAAATTCAGTAACGAAATGCTAAGAATATATTTGTATTGTGCCAACTCAAAGATCAATAGATATGGATATAGATATAGATGTTTATATTTAAAGTCATTCTCGTCCTGCGTTGGAATAAACATCATTCATTATTTGCTTGTTGTTGTTACGATTGTTATTGTCATTCTCTCACTCGCAAGAGTTTTCACATTCCTATTTGGTATCGATGCACATGAAGAGTGGCTATGAAAGAAGGGAATACTGAATGTTACGTCATGCAGAATACACTCATTTACTTCGGCTCCTCGTGATCTACGCTACAGGAGAAGTGAGATACATAAAGTTGACAGTGTGAGGACAGACATGCTGGCACAACTCTGCAACTACATAGTGTTACCAGATGAAATGGTTTTGCGGAATCGAAAGTGTAGTGCGGACTTTGCCACAGTAGCAAAAAATGGTTCAAATGGCTCTGAGCACTATGGGACTCAACTGCTGCGGTTATCAGTCCCCTAGAACTTAGAACTACTTAAACCTAACTAACCTAAGGAAATCACACGCATCCATGCCCGAGGCAGGATTCGAACCAGCGACCGTAGCAGTCGCACGATTCCGGACTGCGCACCTAGAACCACGAGACCACCGCGGCCAGCGCCACAGTAGCAGACAGCTGCTAATTTCGGACCATGACCGTGGATTACACTTTGGTCAGTGCTGGTTAGAGTGTTGCAACTGTAAATGGAAGGCTTTGTTTGATAGTCTTGTGCTGATGCTGTCTGAATAAATTATGCCATTGGATAAAAAGCGGTTTAGTTTCGAGACCTAACCCACGAGGGGGGAAGGCACAGTGGTCTGCTTCAGGAATTCCAAGCAATAAAACACAAAAAACAACCCAGGAATGGTTCGAACAGCTACTTTCATGCAGAGACATGCATCTGGAATCTGTTCATCGTTACGGGGTCAAACAAGAGGGTAACATTACTGAAACAATGATCAGGCTACTTAGTATATAATAGAGCATACAGATTTCAAGGAGCAAACGTGTGAAGACGGAGACTTCCTCGTTATCAATATGTTCGGCATATCTTTCGTGTTAACGAAAGCAAATTCCCGCTTTACCTCTTCTTACGTCTCAAATGAAATGAATGCCATGAGGAATCGAATATTTGTTGACTGCGTCTCTTCTTGCTTCCATCCTTACCAACATATTTCTTCATTCTCGTGGTAATCATGACATTCTATGTGTATGCTGCAAAAGGTTGCACGTGGACAAATTCGACATCGAGGTGCAAAGCGTTTGGTATCTTACATTATATTCAATTCGAATAAGCTTCCGATGTATTTTTACTTCGTTTGTATTTTTAGATGATTATGAACGTTACGGAAAATTATCTCACATGCTTTATGTTGAATGAGAAACATTGAATGATCCGTTTTGCTTTCGATACGTTGAAATGAAATAATGTCGGCGTCAACAGCCTTCTTCCACGCCGGAAGCTGAAACTTGTATCATCCTGGATTAATGATAATTGAATGTTTCAAATGTATACATAGCCCACAAGGCGACGTCAAAATCCATCAGGGGAGAACGCCGCATAAAAACCAAACGTGCACGCGCGTCTCCACTCTGAAGAACCGTATCGTAGAATCACGGCAAGCATTTCGCTGAAGAGCTGCCTCGTCAGAGAGCCGAGAAATGGCAGCGTCGTAGCAAGTATTTGTCAACACTCTGGTAATGCATTTACTTCCGGGTGTAGGCCGGCATTACCTCGCTAAATTCACTTGACATTCGTTTTCCACATCGAAGACTCGTACGATATAATCCACAGTAAGATGACACAATTAGAAAGTATATTTAATTTCTGGACTCCAAGAACGGCGTTCTTCACACAAGTAACACCTGTTTGTGTGTGCATTCGGGAGGACGACGGTGCAATCCCGCGCCCATCCATCCTGATTTAGGTTTTCAGTGATTTTCCTAAATCGCTTCAGGCAAATGCCGGGATGGTTCCTTAGGAAGGGCACGGCCGATTTCCTTCCCCATCCTTCCCTAATCCGAGCTTGTGCTCCGTGTCTAATGACATCGTTGTCGACGGGACGTTAAAACAGTAATCTCCTCCTCCTCTGTTTGTGTGTTCAAGGTTGCGTTTTGAGGCTCAGGCAACATCGCAGTGACTATAGTCCGCCTCTCACCGCCAGTGTGCTGTTAGCTCAGAGGTTCCCTTGTGCGTTGCAGTGGTCGTACTATATGACATAGCAGTTCGAATCACGGTAGAAGCCGCTGACTACAACCTTTTATATTCCATTTTAATTAATGGAGTTGCAAACTGCTAATAAAAATTCCTTATGCGATATCTGAAGAATGACTTTAAACATCAATCTTCGTCCGATTTCGACTTAGTAAATTAATATCATGGATGTCTGCTTTGCAAATGCCAAGGTGCTTCACTATAAAATAGGTCCTGAAAAGATTCAAACCGACTGTCAACGATACAAATTTGAGCTTTGTTCGTCATATAGGTCTAACATGTCAGAAGGTTGTTTATGAAGTGCACATGTTGATTAATATAGTTCCCTTCTTCTAAATTTTTGCAATAGCATTTAATTGTAGACGTTTTCTAACACCGGCGTTAGCAATTCCTTTCCGTTCTCTGAAACCTTCAAAACGACAATTTTTTTCTGGTTTAAATCTGATGACCTTAACTATCACTTCCGATCAACAATAAATGCTTTATGAACCCATACATGGAACTCCAAATGTGCAGTGTTCCTGCACTGCTACAGAGCATGCATTGTAAGGTATTCACTCAGTTTATCGCATAGACTTACCATAAGGAATGAAACAAGAACTGTAATACACTTTACACCACAGACGCTCACTCTGGCTTGACGAAAACATCCAAACATTGACCAAAAGTTGCACAAATAATTGAGTTTGAAAGGAAAAGAAACGAGGTATGAAGCATTTATAAATTCATCGAATGTAGTGAGATGGTTTAATTCCGTCCCAGTCTATAAAATTAATTTCGGGCCATACTCAGGTCTTGCCGATTAAAGTAATATAATACCCGCCTACTAATCAGGGCGTCTGTCTCCGTTGCTTTTGAGCGTGAATGGAAATTGTAGAAATTTTCTGTGGAGCAACATTTAATAATAAAGCGTTTTAAATCATCAAAAGCGATGAGCGGTAGCAGGCGCTTTCGATAAAGAACGGGGGAGTGCAGCGCCGCTGCTGTCGCCACGGCCGCTGCCGGTAGCCAGCAAATGGATCCCGGAGCTTTGCCGCATACGGCGTCCAGAGGAGGACAGTCTGCAGGAAATCTGCCGCAAAACCGTTACTGGATAAAATTTTGATATCGGTGTGTCAGAAAGCGAAATAGATTGAATCTGCGCTACCATTACATTCACGTCTTCAGCATTCAGACAGAAGAGGCTATAAAAATATTTTATGCCAGCTGCTCTCGATCCACTGGCATTATGAACAGAAACAACGCACGCTACCGCTAGACAACAGGCGTAATCAGCCTAGGGTTTCTCTACCATGGGACAAGTTTTCCTCCAGGAAGTGCCGCAGTCTACAGTGTTGCCAGATTGTGCAGAT
Source organism: Schistocerca serialis cubense (assembly GCF_023864345.2). Taxonomy (NCBI): domain Eukaryota; kingdom Metazoa; phylum Arthropoda; class Insecta; order Orthoptera; family Acrididae; genus Schistocerca; species Schistocerca serialis. The sequence goes on along the minus strand of NC_064646.1, from coordinate 464,483,435 downwards.
AACCGGACTTAGAGAATTAGCGAGTTGGCCAGTTTTTTTGTCCCATGTCGCGATCGGCGCGAACTTAGCCTCTGAAGCGGCCGGCTGCCGGTCGAGTTTTATGTCGGAGAGTGTACATAACCTCACCTGGGAATCCAGGAGCTTCTATCAGTTGCACTACTGTCCATTTACCGTAACCCTCGGACCCTCACATTGTCGATGCGACACAACATTTTCATCGCGATTGAAAACTACAATCTCCATGGCGACATTTCTCTAAGAGACTTACACGGTTACCTTTCATAACCTCTCTTAGGAGACCCGTAGATTGCATCGGATAAACTACTGCCATTTTACTGTAACCTTCGCACAGTCACATTGACGAGGCGATACAGAAATTAGAACGCTTTTCAAAAATACATGCTCCATGGCGACGTCTCTCCAAGTGACTAAGCTTGCTAAGGTACTGTACATAACCTCTCCTGGGAGACCTGTAGCTTGTATCCGATGCACTACTGCCCGTTTACAGTAACCCTCGCACCCTCATCTTAACGATGCAACACAGAACTTGCGTCCCGAATAAAAACTACAGGCTCCATGGCGTCTTCTCGTCAAGAGATTAACGTTGCTACGGCCACTGTCTGTAACCTCTAATTTGTGTTGAGTAGTTTGTATCCGATGCACTTCTGCCCCTTTACAGTAATCCTCGCACCCAGACACTAACGATGCGACAGAGATATTCTATCGTGGCTGAAAACTACAGGCTCCATGTCGACTTTTCTCCGAGAGACTAACGTTGCTATGGTCACCCTACGTAAAATCTCCAGGGTGTACAGTGGCTTGTATAACAGGCGCCATTACACATTTACTGTAGCCCTCCCACCTTCACACTGACGACGCGACACAGAAATTGCATTGCTATTGAAAACTCCATGCTACATGGCGACTTGAATCCAAGAGACTAACGTTGATTTGGTTGGCGTACGTAACATTTCATGGGAGTCCACGTGTCCGATACACTACTGCACCTTTACTGTAGCCTTCACACCCTCAGACTGTCGTTCAACACTGAAATTGCACCGCGTTTGAAAACGAAAGACTCCATGCGACATGTCTCCAAGTGCCTAAGGTTACTACGGTACTGTACAAAACCTCTCCTAGGAGTCTAGTAGCTTGAATCCGATGCACTTCTGCCCGTTTACAGTAACTCTCGTACCCAGATACTGGCGATGCGGCACAGAAATTGCATCGCGACTGAAAACTGCAGGCTCCATGCCGACTTCTTTCCAAGAGACAAAGGTTGCTATGGTCACCGTACGTAACCTCTACTGGGAGTCCTGTAGCTTGTATCCGATGCACTACTACCCGTTGTGATAAACCTTTTTCATTTCTTACTTTTATGTTTTCGTCTTCTTTAAAGGCAAAGCGAAAAGATGAGCGGTTGTCCAGTGTAGATCGTGAGCAACCGTAATGTATTTTTGATTTTCGGCTGTTAAAAGCAGAGGCGTTTTCCTTGTACCAGTATTCGCAAGGAAGTATTCGCGCTCAGCTAGTGAACGAGAGAGAAGGAGACCATTTTCTTTTAGCGAGTAATTGTAGACCACAATTTTGGTGTCGCTATGAATAAGTCATGAGTACATACTTCGTATGCGCACCTTTCAGAAAAATGCACCATTGTTTAATTAACAGGAAGTTTGTGTGAGTTATTATTTCATATAGTACGATAGTTAGTTCAGCTTACTGTGCATCTCATTCATGCCGAAAAATTAATCTTATTAATTCAATACATTTTAAAAAGCCACCCATTTGAGCATTTTATTATAATTTATCCATTATTCTATTATATTTTTCCGTTTTCTGTAACCATCGCACCCTCACATTGACGGTACAACACAAATTGTATCACATTTGAGAAGTACATGCCGACTTCTCTCCAAGAGACTTAAGTTACTATGGTCACCGTACGTAACGTCTCCTGGGAGTCCAGTAGCTTGTATCCGAAGCACTACTAGACGTTTCCAGTACCCCACACACCCTCACATTAACGATGCGAGACGGAAATTGCGTTGGGATTGAAAACTGTAGTCCCCACGGTGACTTCTCACAAAGAGACTTACGTTGCTACGGTCACCATACGTAACCTGTCTTGTGAGTCCGGTGGCTCGTATCCGATGCATTACAACAACCTATTTAATTTAGCCTTCGAAACGTCACATTGAGGATGCAGCACAGAAACTGCATTGCTATTAAAAGCTAAAGGGCTCCATGACGACTACTCTCAATGAGACTAACGTTGCCATGGTCACCACACGTAACATTTCCTGGCAGTCCAGTATCTTATATTCGATACATTATTGAACATTTATTGTAACCCTCGTACCCTCACATTGACGGTCGACACAGATATTGCATCGGGATTGAAGGCTCCATGGCGATTTGTCCCCAAGTGGCAAACGTGCTACTGTCACTGTACATATCCTCTCCTGGGAGCCCAAAAGCTTCTATCCGATGCACTACTGCCCATTTCTTGTATCCCTCGCACCCACACATTGAAGATGGGACACAGAAATTTCATCATGATTGAAAACTACACGCTACACTGCGACTTCCCTCCAAGAGACTAACGTCGTTACGGTCATCGGGCGTAACCTCTCCTGGGAATACAGTAGCTTGTATTCGATGTACTACTTCCCATTTACTGTAACCGTGGCGCCCTCGATAACCGAAAGGGATCCAGCCGTTGGCGACCTCTTAGCGAAACGTTCAGACTTCTAGCTGGAAGTGCAGATCATTTGGAATCTGCATGACCGAGTCTCGAAGGAGACAGTATTTCCTATTAGGGGAGAAAATGGAATGACCCGTGGAGGGATCGAAGCCATGACCTTCGCGTTATTAGCAGGACGCTATAGTCCACTGAGCTAACGGGCCGCACAAGACTGTCGCATCAGCAGCTCAAAACCGCAAAACCATCTCTTCTTCCTTCATTACGGCCCCGACATTCATGTGACCATGTATCCCTTTTTCTTGACTTTCTCTTACCTAATACTTCAAACACAGAGCAACAACGCCACGAAAACGGAAAACGGCCGTGAGAAGTTTTCTCATCTCAGTCCAGAAAATTCACGTACCGGTACCGGGAATCGAACCCGGGCCTCCTGGGTGAAAGTCAGGTACCCTAGCCACTTTTTTTTTTCGGGTCTCCTTCCTCCCCTTCAACCCGTCCTTTACGCTTGCCAATTTTTGCCTTCTCGGCCCGGCTTCTCCGCCTTTAAAGAGAGAATGTAACTTGATGATGTGGAAACGCGCTTCTGCTGACCGACAAACTAGTATGCCCCTTCTGCTGCCTTTGTTTGCAACATGGCTTTAATAAAAATAAATGTAAATTCCATTGAGAAGGCTTTCACATAATTGTTACGGAAACGTAACTGCATCTATAATTTTCTTTCTCCGTGCGTGGGAGAACGGAAAGAAGCAAACTCATTATTCCTGATAAGTAAAATTCTCTTCTTCAGAAAGGTAATGAATTAAAGTAGGCTTCTGCTGCCTGATTTTACACATAAATAATATAAATATGTCTTCCTGTGAAAAGAAGGAATGAAAGAAAGAAACTAAATAAAAGGAAGATACCAGTTTCATCAGTGTGTCGTATGCTTCCCTCAAAACAAAGTGATATACACATATGGACTTAACTGGTTTATATATATGATCTTCTCTGATTACTTGTTGTTGGATATCCCCCTCGTGCTACGTGAAGTGCAACCTTGTACCACAAAGCATTCGTCTAATATACGAAATGCTTCGATGGATAATGTAAATTACGCACTTCTATTGGTTACAGTATTGTTTTAGTTAAAAAAATTTGCGTAGTTTTCTTTGTATTTTTTAGTACGCATCAACTTTTGGTGCTCAGTTGTAAGGTATACCCAGAAGTCCTCCCTATTGCTTGATTCTTTTGTTAGGATGTAATGCATCGTTTGACCTTTCAACAAGTTGATTGCGTTTCGTTTTCTTTTAGGGTAAGGTATACTGTCGGGGTTTAAAAATTCAGCAGGCGTAACGACGTTGGGCGTAGTTCTGCTGACGCTCGCTATCTTTTGTCTTTTGTCTTTTGTAGAGCCATATGTCTTTTACCTTGTCACACAACAATCTATGCTCTTCGGTATCTGGTATATTACATAATATACACAGCGGTGACTCGGCCAGTCGAATAGAGTCAAGTTTAGAGTTCGTCGTAATTTTCCTGTTTACAGCATAGTACCAGGTCGATCTGACATACGTTGGCAGGTTCCGCAGTGAATATTCTGCCATATCGTTTCCCAGTTATAACAAGGATAGTTTTGTTCTACGTCGTTTCTGGGTTTGTCTTTCATAAAGTTATTGTAAAGTTCTTTTTCTTTCGTGATGTCTTTTTCACGGATCCTTGCCTGTATGTAGCTGTATTCCACTAAAAAGTATTTCAAGTGGTATAGTCCGTTGGGTACGTGTTGGACATTTATAGGTGCACTGATGTCAGCAGGAGCTATTTCATTTAACAAATGTGCAGCAAGGGTACCACGTGGTTCTTTCCATTGTTTGTATGTGGTTGAAAGGTATAAGGCTTGCGCTTTTTTGCTGATATCGGTGAGATTTAACCCACCACATTTCGTAGGGAGCATCAGAATGTCATATTTGACTTTGAAAATATGTCCGCGGCTGACAAATGTCCTAGTGCAGATGCGATACTTTTCGACAAAGGCGCAGGTGATGGCAGAACTTGTGCTACGTAATTAACTTTGGATGTGATATATACATTTGCTACTACTACTTTCTGAAGTTCATCGAGTTTCCTAATACTATGTGCTTGTACAGAGGCGCGTATGCTGTTAAGTAATTTTCGATAATTCGCAGCAATAGTGTGTTTGATATTTCTTTTAAAATCTATGCCGAGACATTTCATGGTTACAAGCTCGCGTAACAGACCCTGCGTTTGCGTCCCAATTCCACGGCCGATGTTGAAAATCCCCGACTTTGTTCTATTAAGTTTTGCACCAGATGCCTGTTCATATTTTGTTACTATTTGTAGTGCGCTCTCTACTTCAGTGCCATTCACGACTTGGAAGCCAACATCATCAGCGTACGCCTTGCACACGATCTTTTCTCCATGTATTTGTAGCCCTTGTAGATGTGTCATAAGGGAGGCAAGCAGGGGCTCGATGGCGGTGGCGAAGAGTGCCATTGACATTGGACACTCTTGTCTAATGGAGCTGGTGACGTCAATCGGGCGGCTAATGTGCCCATTGATGACAAATCTGGCTGAGTTGTTTGTTTATGTATTTCTTACTACTGCAATGAAACTCGGAGGGAAGCCCATTGCGCCCATGGTCCGAAAGAGAAAATGATGATTTATCCTGTCGAATGCTTTATCAAAGTCGAGTGAGATGAGTGCACATTTTACGAGTATTTTGCAGACGTCGGCCGTTGAGATTAGGTCCCTGTAATCACAAAGGGTGTGGAGAATTCTCCTATCTTTGCCCACACTTGTTTGATACGGGCCAGTGACGCTGGTCATTGTGGTTTTCAGCTTGCGAGCGAGGATGCGGCCAAAGATTTTATAATCGCTGTTTAAAAGCGTAATTGGCCTCAGAGCGCTTACAGTTTTCGTGTTGGTGGTTTTTGGCACTAACACCACGAGTCCCTCACGAAATTCTTTCGGGATGTCATTTTCAGGGTTTAGTAGTTCGTTGCAAATGAGAGTTAACTTGGGTTTTACGAGGTCACTAAATTTGCGATAAAATTCTGCCGGAATTCCGTCTGCCCCTGGAGCCTTATTTTTCATGCTTCCATATATAGCTTCGTCGACATCTTCTTCAGTCACTTCCGAGATGAGAGTTTGTGCCTCCGCGTGGCAATCTTTGCCCTGGAGGTTGATCATTAACTCGTCTTGAAGCTGTTCGTCAACTGGTTGACTAGACATTAAGGATTCAAAATGCTGTACCATTGCCTCTTTAATCTCTCTTTGCTTCTCAGCTTCCTTCGATCATCAGTTGTTATTTCAGAGAATATCTTGCGAGACGCCCTTTTGCTTTCACGAATGACATGATAAATGGAAGTGACCTCGTGCTGGGCTATATGCTGGGCACGCGACCTTATTTGGTAGCCTTCCAGTTGTTTACGCCGAAGAGCCAAAATTTTTGCTTTAATTTTGTTAATTCTTTGGTAGTTGTCCACAACAGTCACATCGGACTTGTACAAATCCCTTAGACACTGAAAGTAGAATTCTATAGTTGATTTGTACCAAAAGGTTTTATCTTTTGAGTAATTTATGAAAAACCTACGTATTTTAGGTTTGGCATGTTTCAGCCACCAGTCAGTGCCAGAGTTGTACGAGCTAAATTTGCTTTCACACTCTCTCCATAACTTGTAAAATGCCTCCTGATAAGCTTGGTCTTCCAGATGTGACACGTTGAGCTTCCATGTGCCTCTACCTCGGTAGGTCCCTTGTTTTGTCAGATTGATTGTGCATGTGTAAGCAGCATGATCCGAGAAAACCGTAGGCCATATTTCGGAGTGAAAAATGTGGTGTTTCAAATTGTGCGTTACATATATCCTGTCTAGACGGCTCGCCGAGTGACTTGTGGTGTGGGTGAAGCCAGGGGCGGCATCGTGCATATGCTCCCATGAGTCTATTAGTCTTAGGTCATTAACTATACGTTCCAGTTCAGTATACTTGTTGAAATTGGGAGTTAGGTCTTTGGCATGCAAAACACAGTTAAAATATCCTCCCAGGATAAGGTGTTCATATCGAGTTCCAAATAGTGGTACAACTTCTTCTTTAAAGAACTCCGCTCTGCGGTGCCTGTTGCTGGATCTTGAAGGGGCATAGACGTTAATGACTCGTATTTTGTTTATTGTGGCCGCTATGCCTTTACTGTTTGGTAGTGTTACCACATCTTGGACTACTGTGCCCTCCTTTGCGAGAAGAGCTGTGCCCATTTCCGTTCCATGCCCTGGGTTTATTATGGCGTTGAAGCCAGGTACGCTACCGAGCTCAATGTCTGTCACTTCTTGTAAAAGGATAATGTCACTGTCAGAAGCATATATAAAATCTTTTAAGTTCTGTTATTTAAAGGAACTATGAATCCTATTAAGGTTTACTGTAGCGATCTTGTAGGCTTGTATGTCAGACAGTGTTCGTTCTACTTGGTCAAACTTAAAACAACATTCTTCCGTTTTGTCTCGCAAGCGTCAGCTTTAAAACTCATTTTAATAATATTCACCGGTAGCAAATGGTTCAGTGGTGTCCTTGTTCTTTAGAAAGTTCGTTCACGGTGACGTCTTCGTTGAAGAAATCAGCCACCTTTGGGGCTGGGTGTACAGTTTGTTTTAGTTTCTGAAACGTCTGTCATTTCTTCATCCGCATTGTTATGATCGCTTTCGTCTGCCCAGCTGGTTGACGTTGTCGTCGTGGGTGGGACGAGTGAATCTTCAGGAGAGTGATTCGCTTCTTGAGGGTAGGTGCTTGCTTCCTTTGTTAGCTTTCCTTGGACGTCCCGTTTTTCCAGCACAGAAGGGGAACGCTCCTCAGAAACTGGTGTCGCTTTCGTGTTGCCAGCCATCTGTTGGCTCCAGCTACTACCTATTTCCTTTGCTTTTTGTCGGAGTGTAGGAGCTGTCTCCTCTGCGCCTTTGCGCGCCAGCCGGCGTTTCTTCTTTTTTTGGAGAATTGCCTCTCGACGGACTTTCTTCAGTAGCCAAGTTAGTTTCACTTTCCTCCAAGGTGTGTCGGTCCTCAACTTCCGGCGGATCTGCTGCCTTAACAGTTGCAGGTGCCTGTTTCGGTGGAACTTAAACTGTTTTCGTAGGTTGGTGGGACTCTTGTAGGTCGTCAGTAATGACGGCACAGACGTCCATCGGAATTTCAGTGTCTGGATAATTTGTATTTGCACACGATTCAGGGGCTGAGGAGGCAGTCGGTCGTCCGCGTGCCACGGCGGCGTTAAGTTCCAGGCAGTGTTGTCATAGCAGGTGGCCTGGCGGCCTCGCCGGCCGGCAGCTGCGCGAACGTGCCCAGGCTTGTTGAAATGGTTCAAACGGCTCTGAGCACTATGGGACTTAACATCTATGGTCATCAGTCTCCTAGAGCTTAGAACTACTTAAATCTAACTAACCTAAGCACATCACACAACACCCAGCCATCACGAGGCAGAGAAAATCCCTGACCCCGCCGGGAATCGAACCCGGGAACCCGGGCGTGGGAAGCGAGAACGCTACCGCACGACCACAAGATGCGGGCCCAGGCTTGTTACAGGCGGCACAGGTTCGCGGTTGGTCGTCATAAATCACAATCCCTCTATATTCGCAGACATTGACGTACGACCGGATGTGCTTTTGTAACTCTACTCGAAGCTGCCGCACTCCATTTAGTACTGGGAATTTATGCGCGCTTGACCATTTCTCGGCAAAGTTGCTGAGCACTTTACCGAAGGGTGAAATTACGGCATTAATTTGGTCTCTTGTAATCTCAAAAGGCAACACGAAGATTTGAACTGTGCGAATGCCAAAACCAGCATGTGCAACGGTGACTTCACCAAAGTTTCCATCTCAATGCTTACATTTCATGACAGCTCCGGAAGACTCAACTATTTTCCTGCACAACTCTGAACTACGAAGTTTAACAAACACGACAAAAGCGACAATCGACAGGTGGATCCCGATTATATCATTAAAGGAAGCTTCACATATTCTTCTAACCAATTCTCTACTTCAAACGACTTAGGTCTGGCATATCGAGAATCAAAGGTAAGTTTCAACGTATCTTTTCGCCCTGGCTGGGCCATAACTGCATAGTACTCATCACTTCTCGAAGTGTCCGATAAACAGAGCTTTAAGCTGCAGCAAGCGCGAGATTTACCACGCGGAGGCACAGACGGCGCAGCGCACACCACACTACATCCTACCTCCACGCCGGCCGCCGGCGAACTACGCCACTAGACCATACCGGACATACCTCAAGGATCCACTATGTGTGTATGCGTGCAGAACTACTTCTCCTCCACGCAACTTTAGGGCCGAATCTGGCGCCAACGCTGAATTCTGTCGCCACCACGATCCCGCTTACTCACTCCCAAAGCGCCCAAGTCATACTACACAAACATCGCTTTCAGTCTCGAGTGCAACTAGCAAAACTGTAATTAGTAATAACTGGAAACAAACACACTCACGTTAACGCAAAGTAGCCTAGGTGGTAATAAACGGCAAATACGGCCTTACCTCGAAAAAGCTATGCTGTGCGTTTCACCGTCGTGGAGAGAAAATGAGATGGCTGAGGTGAGGATCGAACGTACACCCGTAAGAAGATGACACGCGCTGCCCACTGTGCCAGGGGGGCACACAGGAATACTCTCCACCGCCAGCCTCACTAAGTAGTTCTAATATCAGAATTCTTTTCCCATCATGCCGAACACGAAAGAGTGGACTTCTCAGCGGAAGTCAATCCTGCGTCTAGTTACAGTGCATCGCGCTGGAAGCAGCGTGGCAAAGCGTTCGGATGTGCTGGTGGGCAGGGCGCCTGCAGCAGATTCGCTTCGGCCGCTGGTGGCAGCAGCTGCGGCAACGTATCACGAGAAAGGAAGCCTGGAGCGCAATGCAGTGGTGGTGTAGCGATCAGCATGGCTGCTTCCCAAGCAGTTGATCCGGGTTCGATTCCCGGCCACCGCAGGAGCATTGTGATTATTGCGTAGGTCAATAGTGTGTGTTCAACACGCGGCGCAAGTGGAATCTGCTCGTCTCTCCACTCGTACCAGCTGAGTGGGCGGGTCCTTCAGTTGATTTCACTTCATCGTGAGCGCAATGCAGTGGTGGTGTAGCGATCAGCATGGCTGCTTCCCAGGCAGTTGATCCGGGTTCGATTCCCGGCCACCGCAGGAGCATTGTGATTATTGCGTAGGTCAATAGTGTGTGTTCAACACGCGGCGCAAGTGGAATCTGCTCGTCTCTCCACTCGTACCAGCTGAGTGGGCGGTTCCTTCAGTTGATTTCACTTCATCGTGAGCGCAATGCAGTGGTGGTGTAGCGATCAGCATGGCTGCTTCCCAGGCAGTTGATCCGGGTTCGATTCCCGGCCACCGCAGGAGCATTGTGATTATTGCGTAGGTCAATAGTGTGTGTTCAACACGCGGCGCAAGTGGAATCTGCTCGTCTCTCCACTCGTACCAGCTGAGTGGGCGGTTCCTTCAGTTGATTTCACTTCATCGTGTGTCGACTTGGCCCGACTGCCGCTCGGCGGAGGGGCCGATATGACAAGAGAAGTACGACAATCGGCTGCGAGAAATAAGGTAATCAAGAGTACTTTTCCTTTCCAATACGAAAGGCTAAACTTTCATTTACAAATCTCGGGAATCTCACTGCTTCGGTACAGTGTTATCTACGACATTTGAGAAATTATCTGTGGATTCGTATGGTTCTGTTATTGCCAAAGTCGTTCTTGCACTTTCCTTTCGCTCTTTTCGTAAACAACCTCGTTAAATTTTGGACTTCGCCCGACTGCCGCTCGCTGCCGCTCGGCGGAGGGGCCGATATGACAAGAGAAGTACGACAATCGGCTGCGAGAAATAAGGTAATCAAGAGTACTTTTCCTTTCCAATACGAAAAGCTAAACTTTCATTTACAAATCTCGGGAATCTCACTGCTTCGGTACAGTGTTATCTACGACATTTGAGAAATTATCTGTGGATTCGTATGGTTCTGTTATTGCCAAAGTCGTTCTTGCACTTTCCTTTCGCTCTTTTCGTAAACAACCTCGTTAAATTTTGGGAAATATGACCCTTAACGTAATTTAAATTGCTTAGGGAGGCATCATAGCACATCAACACTGTAGCACAAAAGGGGAAGGGTGGGGGTGAAAATGAAAGGGTCCAATAGCACGCAGAGTTCCCGGCCGATCACCCATCCACTCACTAACCACGCAATCCTCTGCTTAACTTCATTAATCGAAAGTGAGCTGGCCGTTGGCAACCCCTTAGCGAAACGTTCAGACTTCTAGCTGGATGTGCACATCATTTAGAATCTGCCTGGCAGAGTCTCGCAGGAGACAGCATTTTCTATTAGGGGAGAAAATGGAATGGCCCGTGGAGGGATGGAACCCATGACCTTCGCGGCACTAGCACGACGCTATAGCCCACGGAGCTAACGGGCGATGCAACACTGTCGCATCAGCAGTCCAAAACCGCAAAACCGTCTCCTCTCCCTTCAAAACGGCCCCGCCATTCACGTGTGCATGTATCTCTTTTTCTTGACTTTCTCTCACCTTATACTTGGAAGCCAGAGTAGCAACAGCACGAAGTCGAAAAACGGCCCTGAGAAGTTTTCTCATCTCAGGCCAGAAAATTCACGTTGCGGTACCGGGAATCGAACCCGGGCCTCCTGGGTGAGAGGCAGGTATCCTAGCCCCTTTTTTTTGAATCTGCAATCTTCGGATCCGAAGTCCTACCCCTTATCCATTTTTTTTTCTTGTTGTCTTTGATTTACCTCTTGTTTCTACTTCTTAGTTTATTTTTTCATTATGTAAAAGTTAGAGGTGACAGTCAGATTCAGGCCTGCGTAATCAAAGTGGGCAGGGGTCGAAGCCCGAGGCCTGGCCACGGTGACTCCACCGTCCTGTTGCCGAATGGCACCTGTACAAGGGCGTCGTACTTTCTCCTACTGTCTCGGTTCTTGGTTTCACGTTTGTTTTTCTTGTGCGTTCTAAAGGTTCACGGAACCTTCAGTCCTGGTGTAGAGAAGAAGTATACATAAAGGCGGCAAATCCAGAAACAGTATAAAAGAAAATGGCTCACAGTGGTGACCTTAGCCAACACCCTCTCTTTCAAATCTCAGGCTAAGCATATTTGCAAAATCATCACGGAGGCCTGGCAATAGCAAGCGGTTAAAGTAAGCAGTAAGCATGTACTGCCGAGACGCTAGGTGTTCATCCTCTTGATGTCAACTGTTGACAAAATGTATGAAATGTCCAATCAACCACATGACGGTATTGAGCTTCGTTCGCGGAAAAAAAGGAAGAATCGGGCCGGTCGACGATGTCAATAGTATAAGCGGCTTCAGCAGACCTAGTGACAAAAGCCATTTGTTTCCTGAGCCAACGCCAATTAGCAAGGTGCCCACAGCAGGTGAATCGATGCTCAAGGGTATCCAGGAGACCACACCCAGTACAGTTGTCCGTGTCAGAAAGACCAATACGGTGCAGTCCATTGGTGGGGACCAAATTATTAATTACCCTATACCACGTGGACGCCACAGCCATAGAGTGGATCGGCAGACTAACATTCTTCCAGATAACTCTCCAGGATACGGATGGAGACGCCAGTTCTATTGGATTCGGACCGGCCATCCCCTCCCAGCGGGCAATCAAGCCCTCGGTCGTTGGCACCGGTCGTCACAAGAAGACGTCACCGAGGTAACTCACCGCAATATAAAATTCCCGGATGTGTTTCAACTTAAAATTGAGGAGGCGACCAGACGCACAACAGTAAAAAGTCTGGAAGTAATTGAAGTCACTTCTTGCGTAACAATTAGAGTCGTACGGCGGACGTACAAGTCAAATGTCTTGCGAGTAATGTCAGAGAGGCCCAAGCCTCCGGAGATACGCGGTTTCGTCATAACCTCGTAACCTAACTTGAATAGATGGCCCTTCCATATAAACCTGCTAGACAATTGGCGCAACCTTTTCGCCACCATCATGTGAAGTGGGAACAGCTGAGCAACATAATAGGGTTTACATAGGACGTATGTGTCTAAAATTCCGACTTTTTGCAAAATGGTAGCAGAGCGCTGCTCATGGACAATCAGAGCCCCCTGCATCTTCTCGGTGACAGATTTCCAATTGAGAGCCGCCATTTTTAGAGGCCACCGATCAATGATAATCCCCAATGACGTATGGCGATCGACAAAAGTGGCCCAAGGGACATCAGCATCGCGAAATCCTCGAATATCGAGGAACTTACATTTACCCTGATTGAGACGTGCTCCAGAGACACGACAGTTTGCATCAACTGCCCCTTTCAACAACGGGATATCATCACGTTGACGGAGGAGAACGACATCATCCGCGTATGCCTTAACAGTGAGCTTCCCACCAGAGAGGGTCTTACCCTGAAGCTTGAGAACAATAGTCCGAAACAGCGGTTCCAGGGACAATATGAAGAAAGACATAGAGAGCGGACTACCCTGAGGAACCCTGCGGCGGAGAGCAATGGGCGGCGTCAGCTGCCCATTGTCTGACACCCGAGCAGTTATTCCCCTATAAAAAGTGCCAAGAACACCACGTGATGAAGCATTAAAACCTATTGTACCTAAAACACGATCTAAAAGCACATGACTGACGTTATCAAAAGCCTTATAAAAATCAAGGAAAGCAAAGGCACAATGTACGTTTGTAACCGCCGCAACCGAGACAACATCCCGATATTCGGCTACTGGGGTCAGAATAGATCTATCATGAAAACAACATTGACGTGCACCAATCACATCCCGAAGCAGAGAAGACAACCGGTTGTTGAGCGCTCTAGCAGCTGTCTTGTAATCAAAGTTCATCAATGTGGGCGGACGAAGATTGGCAGCAGATAAACGACCAGAGGACTTCGGAATTAAAACAATTTTCCCAATTTTAAAATCGGCAGGCACATCCATCCCCCTGACAATCTCATTTAAAATCTGCGTAAAAGTGCCACCCAAAAGAGGCCAAAAACGGAGATAAAATTCTTTAGGCGGGCCGTCTGGACCCGGCGATTTACCGGATGGAGAGCGAGCAATAAAATCGAAAATATCATCTACTTGGAACTCCCGGAGAAAGTCGCCGTTCGCGTCAGACGTGATCGTCGCAGTAAGATCCCCAAGGACATCATCCGAAAGTGACTCACCAGAATCATCGGCAGAATATAGACTAGCGTAATACTGATGAAGAGCACGAGTCATTTCCTCCTGTGCAGTAAGCTGTCGTCCATCATCCACCACAAGAGAAGAGGTGAAGGAGCGACGACGACGACGAGTTTGATGCCGTAGCAGGTCGTACAAATATGTCAGTCGACCTTCAACAAGAGAGTGAGGTTTCGACTTAACTCGCAGACCATCCATCTGTCGTCGTTTAAGGCTCAAGAGCTTGGCTTTAATACGACGAACGTCATGGATCCTCAGAGGAGAGGGACCCGCCGCGTCACATAGTTCACGCAGAACAGAGTAGTAAAATTCACACGTGTTCTTAAAATCACGCGCCCTTGCAGCACAGTAAAAAATCGAAGTCTTACGAATCTTGGGCTTGGCAAACGCAGTCCACCAAACCAGCAAGGAGGGGTAACGCGGGACAGACCGAAGATATCGCTCCCACACGGCACTTATAACATCATCTATAGCACTGTCGGCAAGGTGGGAAACATTTAACATCCACTGGGAACGATAGTTTTGCAGGTTGGTGACTAAGATTTACAGTTGCAGTAAAAGCACAACGGTCAGAAAAACTAGTAGGAACAACATCGACAGAAAGAATTTTATCACATAAAAAATCAGAGAAGTAGAATCTGTCGAGTCTACTGCATGAGGACGCGGTAACAAACGTAAATTTCACCAGGGTTGGATATTTATGTTCCCAAACATCACGCAGGTGCATCGTACGAACCAAGTTATGTAAATCACGGCAATAATTAAAATTGGGGGGACTGGTCTTCAGGTCGTAAAACACAATTAAAATCGCCTCCGAGCAGGAGACTCCGAAGACTCTTGCGCAAAAGATAAATAAGCTCTTCCTTATAAAAGCGCGATCGAGCCACAGTGTGACCCGAACCAGAGGGGCATACAAAACAACTAGGCGGAGGTCAAAAAGACGACAACCAATCCCACGACCAGAGTCAAGGAATTCAATGTCAGTAATAGGAATATCCTCCTGAAAGAAAAGAGCAGTTCCTGTTGAATATTCCGGTGCGACATTAAAAACAGTTTGAAATCCAGGTGAAGAGAGATCAGGAAACAACACTTCCTGCAAAAACACTACGTCCGCACACGAGTAGTAAATAAACTGCCGCCAAGAGGCAATGCTAACGTCGGACTCAATACAGTTAACATTTAAGGTAAGAAAGGTGTATGCTTGAACCATGGAGAAAAAAGCGAGAGAAGAAATCACCTACACCGACGCACCAACGTCACAGTCCATAGCAGGGGAGACGGAGGCATCCGAGGGAGGGGGACTGCTACCCTGTTCCGCGGATCCCTTACGCTTCGGTTTTTTGCGAACAGCATTGACGTTTGGCTGAACGCGTAACTTGCGTCGACTGACGGGCAAGGAACCTTCAGCCGCCGGCGACGTAGGAGGGTCAAGTTTTGTATGCGACACCACTCGCGCCGGTCCACATTCGGGATCCAGGGTCGCGGGGGCAACATCCGACGAAACGGACTGGTCGACACCTACACTAGCATCCGGCAAACATGGACTACATGGAGGCGAAGAGGGAGCAGGAAGGTCCGAAGCCGCAAAGTTGGAAGGAAGCGGAGCAGCTCCGCCGGCAGAGGTGTGGGGCAGCGAAGCAGAAAGTTGTTGCGGCTCCACTTGTTGTGACAACGAAGTCGGTTCGGAAGACGGCGCCAACACGCCCGACCGACGATCCGACTCGAGAGAAGCCGCGTCAGAGGCCGCAGGGGGGCCAGCAGCCGCCACCGGAGCCGCTACCTCAGGAGGGCAGGGGGCAGCTACACTACTCGGTGGCTCGGAGGATGACGGTCGCTCGGACTGGGGCATCTCGGGGAGATCCTCATCCGTACTATTTCCATCTTGTGCGCGACGCCGTTTATTATTCAAAAGCGGCACACCCACCTGAGGAACAGACGGAACAACATCAGATTTAGCACGCAAAGGAGGAAATTCTGTGTCAGGGGTGTGCAAAACCTGTGGCGGGGTGCTACTACCATTGGACTGTTCTACACCAAGAGCAGAACCACCTGCAACGAGGCCAGCGACCGTGAACTTGCGACGCTGTTCGAGAGAATTTTTTAAAACAAAAACCCTCCATGGACAGTTGGTACGTATGTGACCACTTTCATTGCACAAAAAACAGGTGCCAACCTGACCACTATATGTTACATGGACACGATATCCACCGATCTGCAGGTGAGATGGAATATTCTGCTTAACGTGCATTTCGACTGAACTAATACCACTGTAACATTGCAGGCGATGTTGGCTTGACCAGCGTTCAAGGCTAATCCTCTTAACATCACCATACTTTTGTAAACCCTCCTTAAGACAGACATTATCCACCTCCGGTGGAAGGTTGTAAACACGAACATTGGTGTACGCAATGGAAGCATTTAAAAGCAGCACGGTGCTTACAGAATCATCCCGATGGCGAAACAGAACTTGATGACCAAATTTTGAAAGAATTTTATCAACCTGAAGAGGGTCCATAAACTTAACAAAGAATATATACAGTTCGGTATCAAAATAAGCAGTGTGCACCTGATCCAAATGAATGCCAGAGCTATCTACCAACCAATCATGAATCTCAAGGGAACTAGGGTGCACATGGCGGGTTGACTTGTCAAAAGCAAAACTAACTGTAGCCTGACGAGGAATAACCTGAGACGACATTTACACACTGAAATAAGCACAGAAAGTAACACAAGGGACGAAACAACGACGGAGAAACACTCACAGAAGTTACAAAACAACACGTAAACAAACGATATTCCACTATACGTAACGCTACAGCGGAGCGAAAGACTAGGCACGTCCACACTGCACGGCGTCTGAAGCGGAACTGGGCCACTAGACCATACCGGCCATACCTCAACGATCCACTACGTGTGTATGCGTCCAGAAATACTTCTCCTCCACGCAGCTTTAGGGCCGAATCTGGCGCCAACGCTGAACTCTGTACGCCACCACGATCCCGCTTACTCACTCCCAAAGCGCCCAAGTCATACTACACAAACATCGCTTTCAGTCTCAAGTGCAACTAGCAAAACTGTAATTAGTAATAACTGGAAACAAACACACTCACGTTGACGCAAAGAAGCCTAGGTGGTAATAAACGGCAAATACGGCCTTACCTCGCAAAAGCTATGCTGTGCGTTTCACCGTCGTGGAGAGAAAATGAGATGGCTGAGGTGAGGATCGAACGTACACCCTTAAGAAGATGACACGCGCTGCCCACTGTGCCAGGGGGGCACACAGGAATACTCGCCACCGCAGCCTCACTAACAGGGGAACCTCCCCATCGCACCCCCCTCAGATTTAGTTAGAAATTGGCACAGTGGATAGGCCTTGATAAACTGAACACAGATCAATTGAGAAAACAGGAAGAAGTTGTGTGGAACTGTGAAAAAATAAGCAAAATATACAAACTGAGTAGTCCATGGGCCACGTAAGCAATATCATGGACAATGTGAGCTCAGGAGCTCCGTGGTACGGTGGTAGCGTGAGCAGCTGCAGAACGAGAGGTCCTTGATTCAAGTCTTCCCTCGAGTGAGAATTTTACTTTCTTTATTTTTGCATAGTTATTATCTGTCCGTTCGTTCATTGACGTCCATGTTCATTTTAATAAGTTTAGTTTCTGTGTATTGCGACCGCATCGCAAAACCGTGCGATTAGTAGATGAAAGGACGTGCCTCTCCAATGGGAACTGAAAACATTTGATCGCAAGGTCATAGGCCAACCGATTCCTCCACAGGAAAATACATTTGATGTATTCTATACGACACTGGTGACGGCATGTGCGTCACATGACAGGAATATGATGTCGACCCACGAAACTTGTACACTTGGCGAATGGGTAAAAAGATTCTTCTACCTTGCCCGATTTAGGTTTTCTTGTGGATGTGATAATCACTCCCAAAAAAGTGATGAAAACATAAGAGTTTGTCACATAAACTGAAAATAAGAAGTTAAACTTTTCACACGATGGAGGATTTGAACCAAGGACCTTTCCTTCCGCAGCTGCTCACATTTCACGAGACCACGGCGCTCCTGCGTTCCCAGTGTCCTTGATGTTGCATATCTTCCCATGAACTACACAATTTGTATATTTTGTTTATTTTTTCACAGTTCCACACAACTTCTTCCTGTTTTCTCAATTGATCTGTGTTCAGTTTTTCAAGGCCTATCCACTGTGCCAACTTATAACTAAATCTGAGGGGGGTGCGATGGGGAGGTTCCCTTGTAAGTATTTCTAATTTCAGTATTCTTTTCCCACCATAGTAGATGGATTTTGTATGTTCTGTACCACTAGACCAATCTTATAAAAATTAACATTTGGAATTTTTTATTTTCCATAAGATTGGTGTAATAATCCAGAACATACAAAATGCATCTACCATCCCTTTCACCTAATCAGATAGTTTAATAATAAAATAGAATATATTAATATAAATAATATAATAATAAATATAATAAAAATCACTTATTTTACATACAATGTAAGATATTAAAAGGTTAATATAAGAAAACTATTCTCTACCCAACATTTTCCTAATTCTTTCTTCTTGAGCAGCCATAAGATTGTTATGAGTTGTTGTTTGTAAATGTTTTTGAAGGAAGACCCATTACACTTACACTACATTCACAAGTAACTTTAATTTTTTGACGTTCTTTCCAGCATTCTTTACATACATAACAATGTCTACCTGTTTGATATTTATCTTTATAAAATTCGACAATACTTTTTTTAATCATACATTCACTACACTGTCTTAATTGTGGCTTTGCTCAGCCTAAAGTCTGATTTAGCTGACGCTTAGTGTTGTCCACTTAAATAAAATGATGAGAAAATTAAATTTTACATTGTGAACATAAATAAATATATTAGTTAACAAAAGTAAATTATATTAAAATATTTATTGCTTTTCAAAAAGTGCAAAACATCCAACACATTGTCCTACACACATTTTCTGTATTTTGTACTTCTCTACCCTTATGTACGCAGTGCTACACCAAGACTAAGTTCTGAATTAACAGAACCGCTTCTTTTGTTCGGGCTGTTATAAAGTACATAAGTGAGAGTGTTGGATATTTTAGCCAAATGGCTAGCACTCTTCACACAAATACGTTATAATGACCTTTGATATGCACACTCTCATTGGTCAACGAATGTGTGAGGTTTTTGCTGAAGTAAAGGAGCTTGAAGAATGTATATATAGTTGGAGGTCTACTAACAAAGTATTTTCTAAAAATCAACTTCTTTTTCAATTTATTTCAGGATAAAATTTATTACTTTCTTAACATTATTCCATTTTAAAATTTGAGAACAAGCGTGAACAATTGATGAATGCGATTTTGAACGACAAAATTAAAAACAAAACTAGAGGAAATTACATCTAAAGTAAAGTATGTTCCCACATTAAAGTAAATGGAACTTACTTCAGTGCCATCTGTTGACAGAAGTTAGAATCCAGTTAGTTCAGACTAATGCTTGCAGATGTCTCTCTAAATACAGTTAGATACATATAAAATTAAGCACAGTTTCATACATGCAAAATGTATCTACCATGACTCACCACTTTTGGACTTGTGATTTTCTGTTTAATTTCAAGACTGAAAATTCGTTTTCATTATAACTTTTTTATTTTTAGAGATATTGGAATTCTGATTGCATTTTTGGCTAGGCCTTTTCCCCTAAAAGTTTGCTACCTGCAATACACGGAAGCAAGTCTGGTTGCATAACTCATAGGGCCAAGGGGCAAAAAATTTATTGTTAATTTCTCAGTCAAATATTAACCGATTTCAAAAATTCAAAGTGCTAACATAATCTACATAAAAAGAGCTATCTAGAAAAAATGTAATAAAATAATTCAGAAATCATTTATTAAGTAAGATACTAAGATTTTCAGTTTTTACTTTTTGTATCATTCTTAAAATGTTTCAGAAATGTATGTAAGCAAGAAGTTAACCCTTTTATAATTTTTTAAGTTTCTCATTCATTTATATAGAAGCAAATGTTAATTAAAAATTTTCAGTAAGTAATCTATGTTGTGCATCATATGTAAGATTCTTTGTACCATACATAATTATGTAAGCAAGTGTATCATTTGGAATTTTATCATTAGAAGTTGCACAAAGTTTCATAGCAGTTTTCTGAGTAGCTACAACATTCTTTCTGCGTGTCATATTGATTACATAAATTGGATAATTATTTATAAAACTAAACGGACTAACACCAATATCTGATTTTAGTAAAGTAATTCTTTTAAAATTAAGAAATGCATCATATGCTTTCAGAAAATTGTTTCGCGGATTAATATTCCACATTTCTTGAGGAAAAACTTCATTTCACCATTTTTCAAATACATATTCTGTAGTTTGTCATGATCAAATACTGACGAATCAACTAATTGATTATTTTTACGATTTGTTTGAAATGTAACCAATACGAAGTATGGCATATCAAATCCTGTAGTTATAGTAATTTGTAATATCTAGTTCAAAACTGTTTTTACCAGATAATCCGGCAACTTCTTGTGTTTGAAGTCCATAAAAAGAAATAGGAATTTTCGGATTCTTAAGAATAATTTCACGTTGTTCAAGTTCATAATTTGGTTCATATTTAACAACCGGTACACGAATTTCCATAGATTCTATAACTATTTTCTCTTCTTTAGGAAGTGCATCTTATTTCAATTCGAGCATCATTTTTATCAGACCACCATAAAATTGTGTCTCCAGAAGATGAACTACACGTAAAATTTACTGTTAAATCTCCTTCCCGCATAATTTCTTTATAATCTTTAAAAATCCACCAAGTAATGATAGTGGATAAAGAACTTAATTTCTTTTATTATTTATTTTTTCTGTATTAATTATATGTCCTTCTAAACTGATTTTCTCAGTAACAGATGAAGTTAGATGTAGTAAAACAGATGAAGAAATAAAAGGATGTTCAATTCTAGATAAAATATTATTTCCTTTCTTTATAATTATAAAATCGAACAGTTTTGATACATAATTATCAATTTTTTGTTTGATTTTCCATCATAAGTTGGATAATCTGTGCCATCATTTCCAATAATACTAAAATTCATGTACAGTTGGGCATGATTTGAATGAAGCCAACCATCACCAATATTTATTTCAATTTCTGTATCTTTGTTAGGAACATTTAAATTATTTTTAGTTTTGTCATTCACAGGGAATGAATAGAATCGATAACTTTCAATTTTATTCATGATGCAGCCTAAGATAGTTTTACTAGTTACTTATTTATTAAGGAAAAAATTTATTAGCATCAGGAAAGCAGACTTCAGTCTGTGACTAAGATATTTCTAAAACAACTGATACAGTGGCACCATTAAAGCCAATTAAATTATCATTTTCATCAGTTATAGTAACTTCTAAATGTTGAATAGTATTAAAAATAGGAACATTTACAGAATATTTTGGTTTATAAATTATTGGCCCATCAAATTCTGCATTATGTTTAAATGAAGCAATAATATTAGTTTCTTTATGAAAATGATCATTATGTTTTATGTACAATCCATCAGCAAGATTAAATTGTATATTTATTAATTCAAAAGCAATAATTTTAAGAACATCTTTAGCCATGGCTTTTTCATTAGGTAAAATAATTTGATTACTAAAACCAAGTATATTTCCAATACTATCTGCTACATCCATATACAATTTTAGATCACTTTCAATTACAATTTTATTTAAAATTTTATTTGCATTAATATGTATATTAGATTTTTCGAATGAATAAATTTTTCTAAATTTTTAAAACTATATTGACCTATAGGAATTTCCATCGTTTCTCCATCACAATAAAGTTTATTATTTTTTGTTGTAATATCTGGTGTTAAAAAGTTGAATAAAAACCAACTAGTGAAACATTAGTATAATCATCACATATTGGAACAGTTAATCTTTTTCTAAGTATTGGAGATTTATCACTAAGTTGAAATAGGCGCCAGTGAAAGCTGTCTTTAGACTGCATCAATTTACTCATTTACTACTGAAAAAAATTATTAAATAAATGAATAAAACACATTGGGAACCTAAAGTAAGAATTCCAGAAAATAAGTTACAAACAAACATGGCAAACTTTTACCAAATTCTATTAGATGTGTGATAATTGGACCAAGTGGTTGTGGAAAAACAACATTAATCGTTGATAATTATATTTTACCTCCAGGATGGTTAAATAGGAATAAAATTAAACATTTATATATTTATTCAAAAAGTTTAGATCATCCAAAGTATCAATTCTAGAAAATCAAGATATTGTATGAGAACATTTTACTAGAGGCAGATGCAAAGGTATAGATTGCTTTTATGTAGCTCAAACGTATTCGAAAATACCTAAACAGTTAGTTAGAGACAATCTAAATTTTTTAAATATCTTTAGACAAGATGTTACAAATGTTAATCATATGTATCATGAATTTGTTGGTGGAGATTAAAGTTTGATAATTTTAAAGAAATGTGTTGTAAGTGTTGGAATGACGAGTTTGGATTTTTCACAATAGACATGACTAGAAAACCAAATGAAGTTAAGTTTAGAAATAAAATACAACATTTTAGAAATCTTTAATTATTTTTGTTTGTAATAAATGGCCACTTGAAAAAAATGATATTATATATCTATTAGACCATGATGATGAAGTTTTACCACAACATATAAATGAATTTAATGAAGCTGTTGATTACTTAAAAAATTCGAAAAATCACAAAAAGTAGAATCAATTTATGGTCAACATTATACAAATTGTTCATGGTCTAGGGATAATGCTACATGTGGACCAGACACTTGTGGTTGTTATTATTATGATAAATGTATAAGTAAAATGCATTACCTTATTAATTTTTATAAACAAACATGAATCATGAACATAAACATAAACATATATGTTAATATAAACGTTAACATAAATGTTAATATAAATGTAACATAATTAATGTTTTTTCTTCCTTAATAAATGTTTGTGAAGTATGATGAAAAAGTTGCTAAACAAGCCAAATAAAATAAAAAGAAAGTTGAAGATTTAAAAGAACAATTTAAGCTTTGGAAAAAGCAACCAAGAACAGAATATGAAAAATATAAAAAGGAAGATCAACCTATTGTTGATGCAATTGAACAAGTTAAACAAGGAATCTTAGGATAGGGTGTTAAAGTTTTAAAATCAATTGAAGAAAATAGAGAAGTTGAAACCCAAATGATTCCATATTATCATATAGAAGTTTTTGGAGATTTATTACCAATTAAACCATTAAAAGATTGGTCTGATGATATTCCTGGAAAATATGATTATTTTTCTACTTGGTATTTATTTAATACATCCTGAATTTCTGATTCACTTAATGTATAATCAAGTAGTCATCAAAATGAAAATAAGAAGATAAATGAACCTAAAAAGATAAATGTTACTGAAAGAGTGTTAAAGTACATTCATCATAGTGAAGATTAAGTTTTTGGTTTAAAACCTGTTGGCATGTTTAAATATTTTGGTAATTTACCTGTTGAATTCAGTGGAAATAATAAAAAATTGGCGAAAAAAATGACAGTACAAATGGATTAATGAGAACTTCTAACTGAAAAACAAATTACTATCGATGATATGAATGACAAGTTTAATTCTGTTGTTTTATCAAATTATGCAGATACATTATATAATTCTGGAGCATAATCCAAATAAAATAAGACCAAGTAAAGGTAATAAACATAAATACTTAATAAAAGAAATTGTTGATGATTATTTTCCAAACTTAAGACGACAAACTATAGATTCTTCAGATTTTAGTTCTCCAGAACGAAAAGGTAAAGGTTTAATTTAAAAATATACAGATAAATCAATTGAATATGTTTGGATGAATGATGTTAGATAATTAATTGATAGATTAGCAGTTATTAGCTGGAAATAAGAATTATCGTAATGAAAAATTTAGTATTGCACAAATGTTAAATAAATTGATAATCCAAAAGGAATTCCATATTTAATTAGATTTTTGAATAATCTTCCACATACATTTTGGAAAAGTGATAAATATGGGAAAGGATTTGTAAGTACTTTAATTAACAAATTGTCATTTGAAATGCATCTTCCTGGTTATCGATTTTGTGGTCCAGGGACGAAATTAGAAGAAAGATTAGCTAAAGGTGATGAAAATATAAATCCATTAGATGAGGCTTGTAAAAAACATTATATTTCTTATTGAGATAAAAAAGATTTGGAAAAAATATATAACGCTCATAAAGAACTTCAATTGGCTGCAAAAGAAAGAATGTGTGCAAATGATGCTTCATTTGGTGTAAACGTTGCATAAACAGCATTTAGAGGAATAATCTATGGAAGACGAAAATTTGGTATGGGAAATAATGTTGATGAAAATGGTCGGGGATTATAAATTTTAAAAAATCTTTATTAGATTTCTGATATATAAACGAATAACATTTCAATTGATTATACTTTGCTACCTAGTGGCAAAACTAAACCAAAGTCAATTAAATTAAAATTAAATAATGAACAATTAAATTCAATTGAGCCATTTTTAACAGATGTTCAAAAAAGAAAGAAAGAAAAGAAAGTTGGTGGAAATTTATGTATTACATTACTTCTTCCCATTGTTAAAAATTATTGAATACTTGACAAAAAAGAAAGGTGGTCAAGGATTAACACAACATGAAGGCGGATTTCTACCATTATTATTAGCTGCATTACCATATTTACCAACAATTGGTTCTTTAGCTGATGGATCTGCAGAAATTGCAAATGCTGTTATAAACAGAAAGAAAACTGATAAAGAATTAGAAGAACAAAAAAGACATAAATTAGAAATGGAAAAGAAATTAGGAACTGGAATAAAGAAAACAAAAAACAGTTTGGAAAAAGTAATTAATAAATATCCTAATGCATTAAGTAATTTTGATATAGAGGAACTTACTAAACAATTAAAAATTAAACACTTTCAAGGGTTATACATAATTGATGAATTACAAAATAAGCCATTTAAAATTGAATGTGGTATAGTAAATTTAGATACATCTGATAGTCCTGGATCACATTGGATTGGTTATTATAAAAATAAAGATAAAAAAGTTGCTTTTGATTCATTTGGCAATAATACACCAAAACTATCAGTTAACTATTTAGGAACAAGCGAATTGTATTACGATATAGAATGAGGTAATATGTGGTCATTTATGTTATTTCGTTTTAAAATTACTATGTGATAATTATAATTTTAATGATACTTTAGATTTAATTAATGGACATTTTTGGAAATAAGATCGAAACCGATGAGGAATCATCATATAAGAGCATTGGAATCAAAAATTAAAAAAGATTTAGAACCAAAAATAAACAATTTAATCAAAAAATTCCAGAAATAATTACAAGGCATTTTAAAATAATTAAACTTTTATTGATTTTAAAGGTAGAAGAATAGTAGATATGAAAGATCGAGTAAATGGTGGTGATGCTGTTACTCAACAATACCTAGAATGCTTAGATATTCACGTTTTGTAACATATCCCTTTTGTAACACAATTCAGTAACTATGTCAATAAAAGTGATGTAGCAAATTATTTTGCGAAGAGGAGATTGAAAAAAGCATATTCAGATTACTTTTCAAAAGCAGATTTAACACCATATCTAAGTCAAATAAGTGACCTTCAAAAACGAATATATGATAAACAATTAATTGAATTTACTTTTATGGTTGGAAATGAAATACTAAAACATAAATTTGAGTATGATTTAAGATTAAGAAAATTCTTATATCTGGATACCGTTTTGATGGTGAAGTGTATCCTGTTAATTTTATAGTAAAACTAAAATGATCCAATAATAAGATACAAAATATATATGCTGATCAACTCGATAATGAACATGAAATGAAATGGAAAGATGAATTGCATATATCTCTAAATGAAACAATAGAAACTGTTCCTGTAGAGACAAAAGTATTTTTATTTGGTGAATTGCTACTTGAATCAAACGATGACGATAGAATGGAACAATTATAAAATCTTACTAAATTTTTATTCTATATAAATGGAAAACCATAATTCGCATTTAGTTCCTAAAGACGATCATATTTATTGTTTGAAGTGTAAAAAGTTTACAGAAAAACATAATCCACCTAGTGCAACAACTAAAAATGAAAGAAAGAATTGAAGGTCTTTGTACAATACGTAAAAGTAAAAAGAGTAAATTTGTTAAAAAAATTTAAAAGTGTCGGTGTAGGTTTAAATAATAATATACATGAAAAAATTATTAATGAATTACATAAACCAATGAGAAAAAATTTTAAAAGAAGAAATGATGTTCCTTTTAGTATAGATGATTTATAGCAAGCTGATTTAGTTGAAATAGATTCTGGTAATTTAAAAGGAATTTCTGAAATAAACAAAGGATATAAATATTTGTTGACTGTTATTGATGTCTTTTCGAAATTTGCTTGGTCTGTTCCTAATAAAGATAAAAACAAGTAAGAATGTAGTTGATGCTTTTCAAAAAATTTTTATACATGGATTGCCAAATAATTTACAAACAGATAATGGCAAATAATTCCATAACAAAGAATTATTAAAGAAATATAACATTAATCATTATTCCACTTCTTCAGAATTAAAAGCATCTGTTGTTGAACGATTTAACAGAACACTTAAAGCAAAGATGTGGAAGAAATTTGCTTTACAACAAAATTATAAATGGATCTATCTAGTTAAAGATCTAATTGATAAATATAATAATACAAAACATTCTACAATAAAAATGAAACCAATAGAAGTAAATAAAAAAATTTTGAAAAAACTAATATTGTCTCTACTCGCAAACTAAAGTCTGCTTCAGCTGGCGCTAATGAAGCTGACGCCAAATTTAAAAAAGGTGATAAAGTGAAAATTAGTAAACTTAAAGGCCTTTTTGAAAAAGGATATACAGCTAACTGGTCAACAGAAATATCTGAAATTGAAAATGTTATCCACTCTAATCCAGTCATAGATAAAGTAAAAGATAGAAAAGGAAATTTTTATGAACAAGAACTACAGTAAACGAAATATCCAGATGTATACTTAGTTGAAAAAGTTTTAAGATGAAAGGACATACAGCTTATGTTAAATCGTTAGGTTTTGATAATTCGCATAATAGTTAGGTAAATAGAGATAAAGTTATTTTATAAAAGTTTAGTTTGATGCTCAGAGACTAATTATATCATTAATCAATTGTTCTTGTGTATAGTTATTCAAAATATTGAAATAGTTCAGATGCCAGACAGTACTTAAATTTTCTTTCATACAGATACAGATTTATTGTATTAGGATTATAGTTCAATCTTAACATTTCGTTTGAGGAACAACATGACATAATAGTGTATCTATTTCTTTGTTTCTTGTGTTTATTACATCAAAAGCCATATTAACTGTTTCTCTTAAATTTTCGATTTGTCTTTATCCAATTTACATATTTCATGTAGAGATTCTATTTGATATTTATAAGCATCAATCATCTCGTTTCTTATCTTATATTCACCATGTTTTCTAATTGATGGTAAAACTCTTCATAAACCCAATCTTGAAAATCTTTTGCAAAAGGCATTTTGGATTTCATAACTAATGAATAAAGTCCTGGTTAACTGATGAATGTTGTTGAATTTTGAATATATTAGGTAGCAGTGAAATAACGCTAACAAAATTTTCATATGTTTTACAGTATTTTTGTTTAACATGATTTTTAATTGAATCTCTAGATCGATCATATCCTAAAATATTTGCAACTTGATTTGCATAACACCATGGATTATTTTCTTCATCAATAAGCATTAAAATTTCCTTATCGTTTTATGTAAGCTTGTTGTTGATGTTTACAATCGATTCCATTTAAGAGAAATATTTTTATTAGTTTTGTGAAAAATAAACATTATGTGAAGTTTGTAGTTTGTAATTATGATATAATTAAATTAGAGAATTTAATGTTTTTATAAATCTAATAAAAACTATCTCTTATAAATGGAGAACCATGACGAAATACAAACTAAACTAAATGAAACTCATGTACTAATTGAGATATGTGAAAAATATGTTGATTGTCCGATTTGTTTATATGATGAAAATAAAATAAATTTCTCAAAACAAATTGCAAACATATTTTTCATAAAGATTGTATTGATGAGCGGTTAAAGGAAAAAGAAAATGTCCACTTTGTAGAACTATTATTAAAAATAAAGTACCAGAAAAATTTGACATAATTGATGTTAATGCTATGTTTGATGCTCAAGATGAAGCAACTTATTATGGTGTTTATGACGATGATTATTGGTGATGAATATTTTTAAAATAATTTATTTGAATAATTTAAAATTATGGAAATAACTTTTTTACAACTCTAATAAAATTTTTCTATGTAAATGGAGCACATTCAAGTTCAACAAGATTGTTCCGTAAAAACTATACTTTGTAAATATTGTAATACAGAGAAATCTATTGATAATTTCACTTTGCAAAAGTAAATAAAAGATGGTTATAGAACTATATGTAGACCATGTTTAAATAAATATCATGTAGAAAATTATAATAAAAATGGAATTCCTTGTGTATGTGGAAAAAGTGTTGCTAAATATTATTTTGAAGAACATTTAAGACGAAATCTGAGTCAAGAACATAAGAAAATGGAAAATGAATCTACAATGAGTAATGAAGTTATATGTGAAGAACAAAAGAAATGTAAAATCTGTCAAGAAACTAAAGATTGAAATTGTTTTTATATAAATCCATCACATAAGGATAAACATAATAATAAATGTAAGAAATGTACTTTAGAATATATTACAAATAAGAAAGCTTTTACTTTAACTAATAATCCTTTATGATTAAATATCAATCCATGTATTAAATAGTTATTTTATTAAATAAAAATAACTTTTACAAATCTAAAGAATTTTTTTGTATTAAGTAAAAGAGCAAACTAATTGATTCTTAAATTAAATAATGAACTACTTGTTTAAGAACTAATTGATTGTTAAACTAATTAATAAACTATTTCTCTTTTTGATTAATTATTTATTTAGTAATAATCCTCATCTATCTATTAAATAATTATCATTTTATTAAAAATATTTTTTAGAAATTTAATAATTTTTTTGTAATAAATAGAAGGGCAAAATGGAAAGTAACATTGGTGCTTAACTAGAACAACTTGCTAATCAACTACAACTATTTTCTGTTGTAAGACTTCGTGAATTTTGTAAGATAAATAATTTATGAGGATATTCAAATTTATGTAAAGAGATTCAATTACATTTATTAATAATAATCGTTCAATTATTATTTATCATCCAAATATTGTTGGAAATAATACAATCGAAAATAATACAAATGTTGTTCAAAATAATAATAAATATAAAGTAAATGAAAATTATACAACTGAAGTAAGTAAAAAGTATAAAGATATTGTTAATATTTATATACCTGAACACAGCTCTATGACAGTGACAGCTATCACTGAAGAAGTAAGTGATAATCAAATATTGTTAAAAATAATAAAGCTGAACCTAGTGAAAATCTTTAAGATTTTTAAGGTTGTTGAAGACTATTTGAAAGTACATCATGGTGTAGAGATAAATTTTAATTTATGTTGTGAATATAAACTACTAACAGCTGAAACAAATGAAAAAGTTCCACAATTTGGACAACAAACACCAAACTATACTATTTTAACAGAAAAAGATTTTAATAAAAAATTTAAATATGGTAAAAAGTATTTTAGAGAATACATCTAATTTTCAAGCACAGGGATCTGGACGGTCATTAAATAGAGTAATTGGCTTACAGTTAGCAATTAACAAATATTTTCCACTAAGAGGATCATCTTGTATTGAGTTACAATATCATCATCATCATCATCATCATCTAGGACTGATTATGCCTTTCAGCGTTCAGTCTGGAGCATAGTTCCCATAAAATTCCTCCATGATCCCCTATTCAATGCTAAGATTGGTGCCTCTTCTGATGTTACGCCTATTACTTCAAAATCATTCTTAACCGAATCCAGGTACCTTCTCCTTGGTCTACCCCGACTCCTCCTACCCTCTACTGCTGAACCCATGAGTCTCTTGGGTAACGTCGCTTCTCCCATGTGTGTAACATGACCCCAGAAACTAAGTCTGTTCGCCCTGATTGCTACATCTATAGAGTTCATTCCCAGTTTTTCTTTGATTTCCTCATTGTGCACACCATCCTGCCATTGTTCCCATCTACTAGTACCTGCAATCATCCTAGCTACTTCCATATCCATAACCTCAACCTTGTTGATAAGGTAACCTGAATGCACCCAGCTTTCGCTCCCATACAACAAAGTTGGTCGAAAGATAGAACGGTGCACAGATAATTTAGTCTTGGTACTGACTTCCTTCTTGCAGAAGAGAGTAGATCATAGCTGACCGCTCACTGCATTAGCTTTGCTACACCTCGCATCCAGTTCTTTCACTATGTTGCTATCCTGTGATAATATGCATCCTAAGTACTTGAAACTGTCCACCTGTTCTAACTTTGTTCCTCCTAATTAGCATTCAATCCATTTCTCTCTCTTTCCCACTGACATTACATTTGTTTTGGAGATGCTAATCTTCATACCATAGTCATTACATTTCTGATCTAGCTCTGAAATATTACTTTTCAAACTTTCAATAGAATCTGCCATCACAACTAAGTCATCCGCATATGCGAGACTGCTTATTTTGTGTTCACCTATCTTAATCTCACCCAGCCAGTCTATTGTTTTCAACATATGATCCATAAACAATATGAACAACAGTGGAGACAGGTTACAGCCTTGTCCTACCCCTGAAACTACTCTGAACCATGAACTTAATTTGCTGTCAACTCTAACTGCTGCCTGACTATGTAAAGACCTTTAATTGCTTGCAAAAGTTTGCCTCCTATTCCATAATCATGTAGAACAGACAATACCTTTCTCCTAGGAACCTGGTCATATGCCTTTCTAGATCTATAAAACATAGATACAATTCCCTATTCCACTCTTAACACATCTCCATTATTTGCTGTAAGCTTAAGATCTAGTCCTGACAACCTCTAAGAGGCCTAACCCCACACTGATTTTCATCCAATTTGTCCGCAACTAATACTCACACTTTCCTTTCAACAATATATGTGAAGATTTTACCCACAATGCTGATCAAAGAGATACCTCTGTAGTTGTTACAATCTTTTCTGTTTCCATGTTTAAAGATTGGTGTGATTACTGCTTTTCTCCAGTCCGATGGAACCTGTCCTGACTCCCACGCCATTTAAATTATCCTGTGTAGCCATTTAAGACCTGACATTCCACTGTATTGGGTGAGTTCCGACTTAATTTCATCCACTCCAGCCGCTTTATTGCACTGCAATCTATTGACCATATTCTCCACTTCCTCAAATGTGATCCTATTTCCATCATCATTCCTGTCCCATTGTCCATCGAAATCTAAAACACTACTGATCGTTTTTTCACCTACATTGAGCAACTCTTCAAAATATTCCCTCCATCTGCCCAAGGCATCAACAGGATTCACCAACAGTTTTCCTGACCTGTCCAAAATACTTGTCATTTCCTTCTTACCTCCCTTTCAAAGACTGCTAGTTACACTCCAGAATGGCTTTCCAGCAGCTTGACCCAAAGTCTCCAACCTGTTTCCAAAGTCTTCCCAAGATTTCTTCTTGGATGCTGCAATTATTTGTTTGGCTTTGTTTCTTTCTTCAACATAACTTTCTCTGTCTACCTGAGTTCTAGTATGTAGCCATTTTTGATACGCATTCTTTTTCCTTTTACAGGCTGCCTTGACTGTGTCATTCCACCAAGCTGTTAGCTTCATCCTACCTTTACACACTACTGTTCCAAGACATTCTTTGGCCACTTCTAGTACTGTGTCCCCATACCTTGTCCATTCCTTTTCCAGTGACTGCCATTGACTACATTCAACTAACTGGTATGTTTCTGACATCACTGTTATGTACTTGTGTCTGATTTACTTATCCTGAAGTTTCTCCACTCTTATCCTCCTAGACATGGACCTGACCTCCTGCACTTGCGGCCTCACAATACCAATTTCACTGCAGATAAAATAGTGATCAGTGTCATCAAAGAATCCCCTGAATACACATGTGTCCCTCACAGCCTTCCTGAATTCCTGATCTGTTGTTATATAGTCAATGACAGATCTGGTTCCCCTGCCTTCCCAAGTATACCAGTGAATGTTCTTATGTTTAAAAAAGGAGTTTGTGATTACTAAGCCCATACTGGCACAGAAATCCAAGAGTTGTTTCCCGCTCTTGTTGGCCTCCATATCCTCTCCAAATTTACCCATAACCTTTTCATACCCTTCTGTTCGCTTTCCAATCCTGGCAGTAAAATCACCCATGAGCAGAACACTGTCCTCGTCCTTTACTCTAACAACTACATCACTTAGTGCATCATAAAAACTATCCATCTTATCTTGATCTGTCCCTTCACAATGTGAATATACTGACACAATCCTAATTTTCTTGCTAGACTCTGTCAAATCTATCCACATCAGTCGTTCATTT
This sequence comes from Schistocerca serialis cubense, assembly GCF_023864345.2. Classification (NCBI taxonomy): domain Eukaryota; kingdom Metazoa; phylum Arthropoda; class Insecta; order Orthoptera; family Acrididae; genus Schistocerca; species Schistocerca serialis. The sequence goes on along the minus strand of NC_064646.1, from coordinate 464,450,928 downwards.
ACATACCTTATTGCAACTACACTGGGTTCCATTTCTTTCCTGATGAAAAGCCCTACACCCCTTTGTGCTATTCCTGCTTTGACTCCTGGCAGGTAGACCTTGTATTCTCCCACTTCCTCTTTCTCACCCCTTACCCAAATGTCACTAACATCTAAAACGTCCAACCCGATCTTACTTGCAGCCTCTGCCAGCTCTACCTTGTTCCCAGAGTAGCCCCCATTGATATTAATAGCTCCCCATCTCGTTACCATTCGTTTGCTGAGTCGTATCTTAGGAGTCCCTGGTTTGTCAATTAGAGGTGAGACTCCGTCACCTCCAAAGGTCCAAGGCATTTTGCTCTGATTGTTGCCAGCATCATATTTATTGTACCAGTGAAGCAGGTTGCTAGCCTTACTTGCCTCAGGTCCCATTGAGTTTTACCCCTAACAGTTGAGGGACTAACCAGTGGATTTGGTAGTCTTTGCTGTCTGAGCACAAAGGTGGCCACGACTTGGAATATGTCTGAGATGTCCAGCCTTATTCCAAAGTAACAGATATCCCGACTGTCAGGACCACTTACTTGGCCACTCATACATTGCCTGTGGTTCATGAACTAGGACATGATACCAGGAACCCAGACCATGAATAAAATTAAAAATAAGAAAGCATGTGTTTACGTAAAAAATAATGATCAAAAGTGTATTCTGTGGTCTATAAAATCAGCTTTGCTTCCTGTAGATGATCATTCTGATAGAATAACAAAATATAAAAATGTTGGTCTTGATCAAAAAAACTTGAAAATATTAAATTTCCTGTACTAGTTGATCATATTCCAAAAAAAGAAAAAATAATTAATGTATCTATTAATGTTTATTCATTTGATGATGAAAATTATCAAGTTTATCAATAAAAAGTAACAATCTAAAAAGGAAAAACATGTAAATCTACTTTATTTCAAGAAAGATAATAATTCACATTATTGTCATATAAAAAATTTATTTAGGCTTGTATCAAGTCAAATGACTAAACATACTGAAGTAAAATTGATATGCATTTTATGTTTACTAAATTTTAATAGTAAGGAAAAATTAGATAATCATACAACAAACTGTTTAACTAATAAACCATTGACAGTTGAAATGCCAGATCAAGGAGAATGTATATTTTATTTAAATTATCAATTTTAACATAAAGTTCCATTTGTTATTTATGCTGATTTTGAAAGTTTACTTTTAAAAATGGATAACTGTGAACCAAATCCAGAAACACCATACACAATGAAATATCAAAAACATGAACCAAGTGGATTTTGTTATTATATTAAATACAGATATGGAAATTATAAAGATCCCATTCTTTATAGAGGACCAAATTGTCATAAAAACTTATAGAATGTATAAAACAAGAAGTTCAAAAAATTGTAAGAATTTATTCTGAAATTGAAGAAATGAAACCACTTGCACTTGATGAATATAAAATGTTTCATAAATCTACAATTGGTACACTTTGTAAATGTCTTTATACAAAAAAGAATAAAATGTACATCATAATGGTCATTTAACTGGAAAATATTTTGACCATTATATAATAATTGTAATTTAAAATTAAAACAACCTGATTTTGTACCTATTTATTTACATAATTTATCTGGTTATGATTGTCATCTTTTTGTAAAAGAACTTGGTTATGATGATAAAGAAATAGAACTAATACCAAATAAATATATTAGTTTTGGTAAACATACAAAAAAATAAAAAAGGAGATTTGTTGATACATTTAGATTTATGGCTTCTTCACTTGATAAACTTTAATCAAACCTAAAGAATAATCAATTAAAAAATATTAAAAAGTATGTTTCTCCCGAATTGCTTAACTTAGTAATTAGAAAAGGTGTTTATCCATTTGATTACAGGGATTCTTAGAAAAAATTTGAAGAAACACAATTACCAACAAAAGATAGATTTTATAGTGAATTAAATGATTGTGACATAAGTGATGAAGATTATGAAGATGCAAAACTAGTTTGGGAAACTAGTAATATTAAAATTCATGGTGAATATCATGATTTATACATTAAAATTGATGTATTATCGTTAAGTGATGTTTTTGAAAATTTTAGAAAAACGTGTATAAATACATATAATTTAGATCCATGTTGGTATTTGACAGCACCAGGTTTATCTTCGGATGCAATGTTAAAAATTACTAATGAAACACTTTATTTATTGTATCACTATGATAAGCTTCTAATGGTTGAAAAAGGAATAAGAGGTGGAATTTCACAGTGTTGTAAAAGATATTTAAAAGCAAATAATAAATATTTAAAAGATTATAATAATAAAGAAGTATCAAATTATATAATGTATATAGATGCAAATAATATGTATGGTTATGCTATGAACCCATATTTACCATATGGCGGATTTAAATGGGATGAACCAAATACTTTTCATTCTACAAAAATAAGTGAAATGTCAAATGATAGTCAAGAGGGATATATATTTGAAGTAAATCTAGGATATCCGAAAGACTTACGTGATTTACATAAAAATTTACCGCTAGCTCCTGAATCAAAAGTTGTTCCAGGTACAAATGAAAGTAAATTAATAACTACTTAAGATAAAAAGACATAATTATGTAGTACATTATAGAAATCTTAAACAATATTTATCTTTAGGAATGAAACTTACAAAAATACATAGTGTTAAAATTTAAGCAATCTAATTGGTTAAAGAAGTATATAGATCTAAACACACGGTTAATAACAAAAGCTACAAATGATTTTGAAACAGATTTATAGAAATTAATGAATAATTCTGTATTTGGTAAAACAATGGAAAATTTAAGAAATAGACAAGATATTAAATTAGTTTCAGATAGTTAAGTATGTGATAAACTTGTAGCTAAGCCAAAGTTTAAACATAGAACTATACTTACTGAAAATCTAGCTGCTATTCATATGAATAAAACTAAAACAATATTTAATAAACCTATTTATGTTGGGTTAAGTATACTTGCTTTATCTAAAGAATTGATGTACGATTTTCACTACAGGGTTACGGAGAAAATATTGAATTATGTTATCAATATACATATAGTTATATTTACAATATTAAAACTGAAGATTACTACAAAGAAATGAAATCAATGATTGATTATTTTGATACAAGTGATTATCCAACAGATAATTATATAATATTCCACAAGTAAACAAAAAAAGTTGTTGGTAAAATCAAAGATGAATGTAATAGAAAATTAATGGAATAATTTTGCGGTTTAGGAGCAAATATGTATGCTTATAAAGTTGGTGACAAAATAGAAAATTCTGAAGGAATTAAGAAATGTGTTGTTAAAAACAAAATAAGTTTAGAAGATTATAAAGATTGTTTATTTAACAATGTAGAACAATATAGAAAATTTAATTTAATGAAAAGTGAAAAACATGAAATATATACAATTCAAGTAAACAAAAAAGCACTAAGTACTCTTGATAATAAATGATGTTTTAGAAAATCGAATAGATACATTAAATATGGTCATTACCCATTACTGATAATCAAATAAAAATTATTATATATAAATCTAATAAAATGTTTTGTATATAAATGAAGACTATAATCAAGAAGCTTAATGATGTTAGTGTCTCGAAAGAGATAAGAAAAATAGCTGAAATAGAGATTAATATTTTATATAATGTTACTGACTGTGAATATTTAAATACTAGATATGAAGAAAAAAATATGTATGGAACTTAATAATGATTTTAAAGTTATTTTACCTGATAGATGTTACAAACAAATTGATCCTTGGGAACTTGAAATAATTAAAAAAGGACAAATGTAACTGAAATATAAAGGAATGAAGAAACTTAAAACTGGAAATGATATGGAATTCGTGATGTGAAATTTTTAAAATTTTTTTCTAATTAATTTTATTTTATTTAAATGGACAACACTAAGCATCAGCAAAAGCAGACTTTAGGCTGCGCCAAGCCACAATTAAGACAGTGTAGTGAGTGTAGAATTAAAAAAAGTATTGAGGAATTTTATAAAGATAAATACTGAACAGGTGGACATTGTTATATATGTAAAGAATGCTGGAAAGAATTGCAGAAAATTAAAGTTACTTGTGAATATGCTAAAACTGTAAATAAGTCTTCCTTCAAATACATTTACAAACAACAACTCACAATAATATTATGGCTGCTCAAGAAGAAAGAATTATGAAAATCTTGGGTAAAGAATAGTTTTTATTATATTCACCTTTAAATTTCTTGCATTGTATGTAAAATAAGTGATTTTTATTGTAGTTATTACTATATTATATTAATATATTCTATTACATTATTAAACAATATTATCAGGTGAAAGGAATGGTAGATGAATTTTGCTTGTTTTGGACTATTAGATCAAACTTATGGAAAATAAAAAATTGCGAGTGTTCACGAGTAATTTTTTAATTTTTATAAGATTGGTCTGGTGGTCCAGAACATATAAAATCCATCTAGTCACCATGCCATACATGAAAGGGTGGATTTATCAGCGGAAGTCAATCCTGCATCTAGTTACAGTGCATTGCCCTGGTAGCGCTGGTAGCAGTGTGGCACTGCGTTCAGATGTGCTGGATGGCAGGGCGCCTGCAGCAGGGTCGCTTCGGCCTCTGATGGCAGCACGGGCGGCAGCGGATCGCGACACAGGAGGCCTGCAGCACAATGTGGTGGTGGTGTAACAGTCAGCATGGTTGCTTCCCAAGCAGTTGGTCCGGGTTAGATTCTCGGCCACCGCAGGAGGATTGTCATTTTTGTGTAGCACAATAGTGTGTGTTCAACACCATGCGATCCTCGAAATTGCCACGTGTCGCGGCACAGGTAGTATCTCCTTGTCTCTCGCCTCGTTCCAGCTAAGTGGATTGATTTCACTTCATCGTGTGTCGACTTGGCCCGACTTTGCTCGACTGCCGCTCGCTGCCGCTCGGCGGAGGCGCCGATATGACGGGAGAAGTACGACAATCGGCTGCGAGAAATAAGGTAATCAAGAGTACTTTTCCTTTTCAATACGAAAAGCTAAATTTTCATTTACAAATTTCGGAAATCTCACTGCTTCGCTACAGTGATATCTATGACATTTGAGAAATTATCTGTGGATTCGTACGGTTCTGTTATTGCCAAAGTCGTTCTTGCACTTCCCTTTCGTTCATTTTGCAAACAGCCTCGTTAAATTTTGGATCATATGTTCGTTAACGTAATTTAAATTGCTTAGGGAGGCACCATAGCACGTCAACACTGTAGCACAAAAGGGGGAGGGTGGGGGTGAAAATGAAAGGGTCCAATAGCACGCAGAGTTCCCGCCGATCACCCATCTAATCAATTACCCCTCCCACCTCTGCTAAACTTCATTAATCGAAAGGGAGCCGGCCGTTGGTGACCCCTGAGAGAAACGTTCAGACTTGTAGCTCGATGTGCAGATAAATTTGGAATCTGCCTGGCAGAGTCTCGCAGGAGACTGCATTTCCTATTAGCGGAGAAGATGGAATGGCGTGTGGAGGGATCGAACCCATAACCTTCGCGTTACTAGCACGACGCTATAGCCCACTGAGCTAACGGGCGATGCAACACTGTCGCATCAGCAGTCCAAAAACGCAAAACCGTGTCCTCTTCCTTCAAAACGGCCCTGACATTCACGTGAGCATGTATCTCTTTTTCTTGACTTTCTCTCACCTTATACTTGGACCCCAGATCAGCAACACCACCAAGACGAAAAACGGCTGTGAGAAGTTCTCTCATCCCAGCCCAGAAAATTCATGTTCCAGTACCGGGAATCGAACCCTGGCCTCCTGGGCGAAAGCCAGGTATCCTAGCCACTAGACCAAACTGGACATACCTCAAGGATCCACTATGTGTGTATGCGTCCAGAAATACTTCTCCTCCACGCAACTTTAGGGCCGAATCTGGCGCCAACGCTGAACTCTGTCCGTCATCAATATCTCGCTTACTCACTTCCAAAGCGCCCAGGTCGTACTACACAAACATTGTTTTCAATGTAAGAGAGTAACTAGCAAAACTGTAATTAGTAATAACTGGAAACAAACATTTTCATGATGAAGCAAAGAAGTCAAGATTGTAATAAACGGCAAAACAGTAGGCATCATAGTGTGGGATTATTTGGTTTCAGCATCAGGTTCGCATGCAATATGCAAATTATGTATGGGCTCGTGTAGAACCAGCACGTTACATGTTCTGCGCAAAATCAGTCATGAAATGTAATAAGCGTGCAGAGATATGGATAACAGAAACTGCCAGAGGGGCTGCAGGAGCAGCTCAGGAACAATGAAAATTATGGACGATTTCCTTTGGGGCCTGAGATGATTGCTGTATTGTCCAGGGATCGTTGACCGGATATGCGTCTATCCAAACACAAAAAAAAGTGTTTTCCTAGGAGGCCTGTTTTCAAATTCGAGGGAAAAATACTTAACTTGCGAATGGTACATTCAAGTAGTGGGGACATGGCAGGTGCCACACTGCTCTCCATTGTTGCTAAATGTATCGAAGAAGGGGACGGTGATTACATCCAAGATGGCGGCCTGTAGACTTGTCAACAGTGACTGACGTCATCGAACATGCTGGCTGTGTCGTCATTCAATATGGCGGAATTTGGCTGGAAGATAGGTCAACTGGGCTACTTCTACTAGCCTAAGCCTCCACCCCTGCCCCACAAAATGGCGGGAATTTCACATTCCATCAGGACAATGCAACACGCCTCTACTAACCTAAGAAAATGGTGGGAAAATAGGTCACTTGGGTTACCTCGACTAATTTGAGTCTCCCAACTGACACTTCCTCGGAAAAAGCGGCAAGAGGACACTGCCTTTGGTGGACATAAGTATTCCGCATGCACTATTTACAATTAGAGGCAGTACCACCTGGAAGTGTAGTCGCCATGGGGTCCAGAGTCCAACTGGTGTAGTACACAGTACTGTAACCAGAGGGCAGTGTAGTCCGTTCCGTGACATAATCCAAGATGGCAGGGGAAATGGCAGCAAACTGTGGTCGCCATGGTGTCTGGAGTCCAGCTGACCTACTACATGCCACTAGAGGGCGCTGTCATCCATTCCATGACATAAACCAAGATGGCTGCCTGGGGGGGGGGGAATGACTTTGTCTGCACTGGGGTGCTGGAGACAGGTAGGAGTGTACTTTATTTTGGAACAATTTATTTAGGGATGGATGTTAGATAGTACTTTTATCACACTTATACCTAACACACGCTCTGACATGCTTGTGGTCGTGCCACACAGCATACAGACCTGTGAACTACTCGTAAATTATAGATACAACACTCTGCAGACATGCAAACAACTCCTGAATTAATGAAATAAGTTCAATACACAGCACACAGACATGCAAACTACTCCTAAATAATGCAGTACACTAATGTGCAGGCACGATATCAACTCGTGAACTGCCCAAATAACGTATTGCACAGCCTACAGACCTGCTTGCAAAATAAAGCAACAGACACACAAACGAAGTGCGTTGGCACCGTCCGCCACCCCATCCACTAGAACGCACAGGAGGCTACCGCACATGCTCTGAGAAGTCAGTATGCACTGGCAGCCGCCTGAGAAGCCATCAGCTGCCAAGACAATCACAGGTGCCCATTCGGGTCACTCAGGCATGAGGTGCTGGCATCGCTTTTATACACCTGAGAAACTCCTCTTGAAATCACTGATCACCTGGCACCGTTGCTGACGTGACTGGACGGGAGGGAAGATGGATCTGCAGAGCACAGACACTCTAGGGTGCGTGGGCGTCGACGCCACCAAGAGCCGCCACTGGAAGCCAGCGTGAGCCATCGGTCTGTCGCCGCTGCTGCCACCTATAGCGAGCAGGTTAAAGTTGGGTCTATTTTCGGGTATACAGTTAGAGTACTTCGAGTTTATACTGACGTCACAGAACTCCAAGGAGCGCTCAGACCGGTTCCGTAATCGAGACACCTCTGCACTGTATGTGTGTTTACCGTTGCTGACACCATACCTGTGCTACTGATGTCACAGAATAGCACAGAGTGCATTGTTCCTAGTGATCCTAACAGGACATTCGAGCTGTTTCTAGCCATGCAGGATTACCCAGCGTGGTTGACGCGTCGAGCGAAATACTCGTCCTGCTATCGACATACGTCTCAGAAACGTTAGACGTTCTCTCTGCTAAAAGCCTGTGCTTGTTTGCAAAATCACTGCTAATCATATAAGCATTCGCCTTGTTTGGAAAGAGAGCGCTCTCTAAGCACAAACGGGAAGAAATCAGAACATTTACGGAAACCGAATTGGAAGTACTTGCTTACAGGAAAGAAAAAAAAAAAAAAACGGCCGCAACTTTCGGTATCATACAACTACAGGTGAGCGGATGAGTGAAGGCATCTTCGCCACAGATGGATGGTCTGCTTGAACATGTCTTTGAACACTTATTTTCTCAGAACTTTCCATACATACCGTACCTCCATCTTGTTCGAATCAGTTTTGTAGACGCTCCCATGTACCAGCATGAAGGATGTCTTGTGAGTGACTAGAGCATTATGATTGTATTTTGTACATATCACCATTTTCCACCGACAATTCAACCCTGCAAAGTGGCCTACAGATCGTGCAATATGGAAAGTCTCTTACTCAATTACATTGGTCTCCCACTGAAGACAGGAGCTTGAATATTAGAGTGTGAAACAGACCTCCAACCCAGCAATGTATCACTGTGTACGGTGTCGATGTAGTAAACATACAATTCGTATCTTGCGCCATACAAAATCAGTGCTCTTACATCATTCGTACATATACTACTAAGACAGATATCACCAAATACACTCCTCACAGCATTAGATATTTCCCAGCGAAGTTGGCGGTCATCCACCCCCAACGGGTGACCAGAGCGTCCTCAACGGGCAGAAATCATTCTGAGAACTGTTCTATAAATTCGAGCTCGTTCCCCCTCGGCACAAACACTTTACTGTTTATGGTCTGGACCTGCTTGCTTGCTTTTCTACACCTATCTCCAGACACTGGGATTACAACAACAAATGTATTTTCACATGGTTTGCCATGATATTTACCATTATCACGGTACTTCTCGATATCAAGTGCACAGCAGTATCCTGCCGACCGCTCCCACAACACAATTCCAAAGAAATAGACAGGAAATTATTACTCTACAAACCAGAAACCTTAGCTAGGCGGGGCATGCTGTTAACCACTGACTAACTAGAGACGTGTCACGTCTGCGGAGACATTTACGCGGAAACTCGAAAAAATAGAGGAAACTGGTATTTCCACTCATGAATACCGATTTTGGTGATGTAGCTGAGCCGTTGCTGGCTCGTGTTATGCATTGGATTCCACCTTGATTGCTATTCTGTGTTTAGTCTCCCACGGTTATCTCGATTATGCTGTTATCCTCTCTCTCCATGAGTGGCAGTAGCGGTGTGTGTCGATATTCGCAACCTGTACTATCTTTGCCGTGCCGCTTATAGTTTCCGGCTCTGCTGCGTGCGAGCAGTTGGTCGGTTGGCATGAAGCAGCGAGGAAATCTCCGCAGCGCGTATTTGGCCACGGCCGCTGGCGCGTCTATGCGTGGTCGGAGTGTGTGGTGCTGCTCCCATGCTACGAGTTCCGTGGCTCACCAATTCTGGACACGAAAGTTGAGTTTTGACTTACCCGGCCGTTGGGACATTTCCGCGCGCAACGACGTGTGTTTTCAAGTAGACAAATTTTAGGCACCCTCCGGTGGAGTTTAACTGTACTTGATTACTTTGAATTGAGGTGCACCAGCGGAATCTTCTGCCTTGAGGCCGTTAACGTTCCGGTTACTTGCCCTGGCCCATTGACGTAAATTCAGGCAGTATATTTTCCTCATCGTGTTGTCGCTGTCCAGCATGGTGTGTAGCTTGACAGCTCTCTACATCTACATGGTTACTCTGCGCTTCAGACTTATGTGCCTGGCAGAGGGTTCATTGAACCATTTTCATACTACTTCTCTACCATTCCACTCTCGAATGGTGCGTGGGAAAAAGGAATACCTAAATCTTTCCATTTTATTATGATGATCAGTTCTCCCTACGTAGGTGGGTGTCAACAAAATATTTGAGCATTCGGAAGAGAAAATTGGTGAATGAAATTTCGAAAATAGATCTCGCCGCAAAGAAAACTGCCTTTGTTTCAGTGACTGCCACTCCAACTCACGTATCATATCAGTGCACGATAACACGAAATGGGCTGCCCTTCTTTGCACTTTTTCGATGTCCTCCATCAATCCTACCTTTATGTATCCCACATCGCGCAGCAATATTCCAGCAGAGGATGGACAAGTGTAATGTAGCCTGTCTCTTTAGTGGGTTTGTCGCATCTTCTAAGTGTTCTGCCAACAAAGTGTAGTATTTGTTTCGCCTTCCCCATAATATTATCTATGTGGTCCTTCAAATTTAAGTTGCTCGTAATTGTAATTCCTAGGTATTTAGTCGATTTGACAGCGCTTAAATTCGTGCGATTTATCGTATACCTAAAATTTATCGGATTTCTTTTAGTACCGTTACCTATGGGGATGACCTCGCTCTTTCCTTTGTTATGTACCAATTGCCACTTTTCGCACTATACAGAAATTCTCTCTAGATCATTTTGTAATTGGAATTGATCGTCTGATGATTTTAGAAGATGGTAAATTACAGCATAATCTGAGCACCCCCTTAGATTGTTTGCAGTTTATCACCTAGATCATTTATGTAAATCAGGGACAGAAGAGGGCCTATGACACTACCTTGCGGAACACCAGATGTCACTCCTGTTCTACTTAATGTGACCTCTCTGAGAGGAAATCACGAATTCAGTCACACCACTGAGACGATACTCCATATACACGCAATTTGATTAATAGTCGCTTGTGAGGAACGGTATCAAAAGCCTTCTGGAAATCTCGGAATATGGAATCTGAGATCCCTTGTCGACAGCACTCATTACTTCATGGGAATAAAGAGCTAGCTGTGTTGCACAAGAACGATATTTTCTGAATCCGTGTTTTTCTTCAAGGTGATTCATAATGTTCGAGTGCAGCATATGCTCCAAAATCCTACTGCAAATTGAGGTCAGTGATATGGGTTTGTAATTCAAGGAGTTACTCCTATTTACTTTCTTGAATATTGGTGTGACCTGGGCTACTTTCCAGTCTTTGGGAATAGACCTTTCGTTAAGTGAGCGGTTGTGTATGATTGCTAAGAAAGGCGCTATTGTGTCTGCATACTCTGAAAGGAACCTGATTGGTATACCATCTGGACCGGAAGACTTGCCTTTCGTAAGTGATTTGAGTTGTTTCGCAACACCTACGATATCTACATTTATGTCACTCATGCAAACAGCTCTTCTGGTTTCGAATTCTGGAATATTTTCTTCCTCTTCTTTCGTAAGGGAATTACGAGAAACTATATTTAGTAACTCCGCTTTAGTGGCACCATCATAGGTAACATTTCCATTGCTACCGCGCAGTGCCAGTATTGACATTATTGCCAATGGTGTACTTTACATACGACCAGAATCTCTGGGTTTTCTACCACATTTTGAGGCAATGTTTCGTTATGGAAACTATTAAAAGCATCTCGCAATGGCGTCCGCACTAAATTTCGAGCTTCAGTGAAACTTAGCCAGTCTTGGGATTTTGCGTTCTTGTGAATTTGGCATGCTTTTTTTCGTTGCTTCTGCAACTGTGTATAACTGGTTGTGGGCGCCAATAGCTTCTACGTTGTTCCATTGAACTTCCTGTTGTGTGCTGGTCGGGTGGAGCGGAAGTTATCTTGTCGGTCGGTACGTCGACTGTCTGTCGTGTTGTCGTCGGATCGAGATGGTTGGGCCGACTGCCTGTCTCACCTAAGCGAGCGTTAGTGTTTGAATTCCATACCGACCCTCGGAAAGTTCTGAGCGCCGTTGTATGTACTGCCTTTTCTGATTTGTTCTTGTTGTTTGTGTTTGTATGGCTTCTAGCCGATTTTTAAATTAAGGTTGTTTCGCCCTTAAGGTGTAAGATTGTTTGGGCCTTCAGCCTGGTTGAAAGAACTGATTTAAGGTAAGGCCTTCTGCTTTTTAGATTTCTGATTTTAGTGTGAGTCTTAAGTTATGGGCTTTAAGCCGATTTTAAATTAAAGTGGACTTCCCCTTAATGCATGAGATTGTATGGCGCATTCAGCCAGCAACTAAGTTCCAAAAACCAATGCCGTGTTGTTTAAAAATTTTCTTGGCTCTTGCAATATTTGATCAAATAAATAATGTTCTATGTTCGAGTATAACTTAAAGCCACTTATTTTGGCCTCCTTTCCACAATTTAAACTACCTGTCCTGTCCTGCGGGTTTAGCAGGGCGTCTCAGTAGCAGATTCCAAATCATCCCTATAATTTACACGGTCAACTAAGATGTTTCTCATGTCTAGAGAACTGGCGAGCGTGTCTTTCACATGCGAGATGTACACACCACAATCTGTCTTCTCTCAACTAAATAAAGGTGCGAAATGTGCAGAAACAGTTAACCAGACAAATTACATGCGAGGGAATAACGGTTCAGCCCAAACACACCTTAATATTGAATCTTCTCAAATTTCCACCCGATCACGACAGCTATCCAACACTTATTAAGTATTAGTTCGCTATTAGGTCGTCTAGAGGACAACCTGGTTAAGTCAACTACATTCCTACACTCCAACAGTCTTCTCCATTCAGACAGCTCCTACCTTTAACCGGAACCGTGAATCATCCTCACACAGGTCACTGGCGCTGCACGCCAAGCAATCACAGGTAGAATCATCATCCTAAGAAGTTGGTCACATATATATTTTATCCTTGTACTTACAACTAAATGTTACGATCGCGGATTCACTTTAACGACATTCGACAATGAGTGAAGTATCGGAAATACACCCTGTTGACGGCTGTGGCTCTGGAAATAGAAATATCATTACAGTTGTCATGACTTTACATAGTCTTCGCTTTGCTATGACAGTATTCGACGTTCCTTACGAATGCACATAGTCATTTCCTTTGCACATGTCAGAACATAAACTCGCAATTTATAAGCCTGATGCTCAAGGCGAACCTATCACGCAACCCCTACTACTAATACTTCGTCAATAACTGATCGCTGCTGGTATGAAATAATACTGACTGAAAATCATCTATGAGTGTATAACTCTCCTGTCCGCTACTGCTATACCATAACCTCAAAGCTGGAGGCAGTTTATAAAATGGAACTATTCTGTTTGAAGTAATTATTGTATAAAGTAACAGAGCATTGTTACCCTCTGAGAGGAATTCTGTTATATTGACCGTGTTGTACCTAACGGAGGTGGCTTATCGGAAGTGAAAGTCAGAATAGCATAAATATTTAAACAGTAACAAACAGTATTTTACCTATCTACACTGTTCAAAGAGTAAGGAAAACGGTCGCCAGCATAATTAGGCAAGAGAATTGTTGACTTTTTTTTAAGAAAATAAGTATGAGTAACTTTAACGGACAAACACAAAATATATTTTGCCACACGTGAGCGCAATGAACTCTGGCACCTGCATATGTTCACGTTAAAAAAAATGCGAACAGTTAGAAGATAACATGGCTGTTGGCATAATGGCAACAGAAAACGACATACACTTTTGCCTTCAAGGCTTGTTCAAATTGAATGGTCTCAATAATATTACTATCAATATTGACTGTAGAATCAAAAAATAGGCATAGGTTCAGTATTACTTTTCTAACATTCTATCTTATAAAAAAATTGTAAATGTAGATCACTGCAAAGTTATGAACTGGTCGAAAGTTAATCTCTCTCTCAGCTAAATACTTTTCTATTTAGAATGAAAGTTAAAAGTATTTCACTAACAAAATATTTCTCACTGAATGTTGAATAAAAGTAGTTACTGTTTTCATAGATAGTGGTCGTTCTATTAATTGTTATTTAGCATGAGCACAATAGACAAACTATAGATGCTGTTACGACATTAATATGCACTTTCAATACACAAAAGAAACCAGTGCTTAGCAAGCATGAGTATATAACTTTCCACAACTGCAGTTTTCCACTTTTACTGCAGTGAGACACAAAATTAAGATATTTGTAAGATACTGACTCACCCTTTGCGATTTATAACAGGCAGCAATGTGATAATTTACTAAGAAAAACTTTGTAAGCCTCAGTCTTAAGAACTTTTAATTTTGAAGTTGGCAACAACATATTAATAAGCTGTTTCAATAGGAAAATTATTTTCAGCAAGCATGATTTACTTTAACTCACTCTCTTGCCAGATTAACTTTAACTTTCTTTTTGTTATGTTCAAGAGGCATTAATTAGCAAAACACTGGGCTTTAATGTTCTTTCAGTAAGGACACTCGGTAATCACTCGGTAATCACTTTAGCTCAAATGGAGAGGAACCTCGGAGTGTTATCATAAGGAAAAAAAATCAAGGTAAGTACATAATTCAGTTATAAATTACCTTATATTTGAGCACACTAACACATCCAATAAGCTGATCCTTCATTGTACATTATTATAGTGTTCCATTACAGTGATTGTGCAATGTGGTGGCGATTGCATGTTAGTACGTGGATTTGCAGATAGAATTGCTGGACTCTGTCATTTCTTGGTGGCGATGATAGATACCAATTTTAGAAAAATTCCAGCTCTTTATCCATCCATCCAAGGCATTGGAAAGCGTCAAAAAAAGCCTCTCTCGAAACCAGCACAATATATAACTTTTACATGGGCAGTTCACAGTTTGGTTGCTCGTCCCTGACTGACTCTTGTTCCACCTTTTCTACCTAGGCCTACCACAACTTGCGCACGCTACTAAGTTCCGTTCCTGAGGGGAACCACATTACCTTTTCCATACAGAATAACTAAGAATCCTAAGTGAAGGTCAGAAGTTTACATAACAGCAAACAATCATTTGAAACAAACCATACCATTTGTACATATAGGTAGTTCTAAACAAAATTATTTAAATAAGTTTATTTAATTGTGAGGATAACCAAAGAGATTATCTGAGGAAGACAAAATATCATTTGCTCATATGGAGATTACACTTCATTAACATATCGAATTGATTGTACACTAATTACATAAGTTCAACGATGGGATGTTGAGCAAAATAGAAAGCTAAATGAATCAGCAAAAGTTATGTAGTGTCTACGCTATTGTGTTACATGTGGACATGTCCCATAGGTTTTTCTTGTGGGTGCTACCATCATGTCTTAGAGTAAGAGGTTTAATCACCTTACAAAATCGCCAGATTTTAAAATACCTTATCCCAACAACTACTGTATGTTACTGTCACAAGCGGTTTTGGTTCTACATGTGCATGCAAACATCCATGTTGAAGGTGGTACTGGCTTAATAAATCCACATATGGCATGAACTGCTAATAGATGATAATGGCCATGGAAACACATGCAAATTCTACATCCTGTTGAAGGTAGTAGGCGTTACTAACCATAAATTTTACAATAATCGTTGCAAACTGAGGTAGTGTCACCATAAGTTAAGCGATTTAATTCAACAGGTGGCAACAATGTGAGAGTTTGCTTCGTAGGAGTTCTTACCATTTGTAAGAAAGAACGTGGAGGATTGTTTAGAGGAATACACAAAAAGGTTAATGATGAATTTCAACAAGTAGCATCGGAATTCGTTGGAAACGTAGTGGCAACCTCTTAATGTATGCGTATGAGAGCATGAAGACTGTGTTTCATACTGACGATACTGCTAAATCCAGGAACATAGTTTCTCAATGAGTAACTACTACAATGTTACATGCAGATATTTACATGAGGCAAGAATTCCTGAGTAAATGAAATGGAAATATCATACATGGTAAGTTGTAGGTATAGAAGTGCGCACATTTCAGACCTGGATACTGTCAAAATGAAATCCTTCTACGAAGGGGACTGCTTCCAAAACACACACACACACACACACACACACACACACACACACACACACACACACACACACAATCCCATTACCTGCTTTACTAGTTGGGGTGCACACTAGATAAACTATAGGGGAAATTGACTGAGTCTAATGATGACCAACACATACAGCCAAAGATTTATTTGACACATGGAGAAGTGTCTTGGAAACGCTGAAGAAACTCAAGTAGACACCTGAACATCAAAATGAGCTTTCAGACTTTCAACACTCAATGTTAAGTGATGAACATAAAAATATACTAGATCCATGTGTCTGTCACATGAACACTAGACTACGCAAATTATGTGTGCATAGTGGTATTTTAGCAGTCGTTCCTCCTGTGGTCCATATACAAATGGTGTGGGAAACAATCCTCCTGGTACAGCTGGAAGCACCTTCGGTCGTTCTTGCCACTACGGATTGCAGAGTCTGGCTGTATATGTTACAACTCTTAAGGCCACTTCTGAACAGTGTACTAGAAGGCGTTAGACACTGTGGTTAATATGCTGACTGCGTCTAAGTCACGACGTCATTTTTTATGATAATTCTTTGGTATTGGTCAAATTAAGCTTAGCTTCCCTTCGGTGATGTATGTACCCCTAACTAGAGAGAGTCAAGTGTGTGTGTGTGTGTGTGTGTGTGTGTGTGTGTGTGTGTGTGTGTGTGTGTGTGTGTGAACTTTATTACTAACGTTGGCATATTTTCAATCATACCTACACTTGTTCCATCATCAACTACTGCCTCACAAGAGTTTCCCTCGATTGCTTTTATACACTGCAAAGAGAGATCTGAAAGAAAGTTTGTGGCGTCACTACTGTTTGTGCCTGATAGTCAATTGCAACGCAAGATCCGTCTGTTGTTTAAGTAAGCTATTTTTAAAGCCTCTACAGGCTAGTTTATCGTCAGGTTTTGCTTTACCTTTGACAGAACAGTACAGTTTTGTACGCTGCACTATAAGATTCGACTCACTGCATGCAACAGACTGAACTTGCCACATTCTGGTTCTGCATATGTCTTGCTGCACTGTCAGGCACTGTTGCCTGTCTAATTAATAAAGCTCTATGAGATTTTGCGTGTGCAAAAAGCAGTATGTTACTTACACATTGTCATGTAACTGACAGACTTCAACGTTTCCACACTAAAACATCACATCTAAAACCAATTTGGCCATAATGGGCACCTAATATTTAGTTTTAATACATAATATTTCTTATCAAACTAAGCAATTTTAGAAAATTTTTTATGCCTGCAATATCCTGCTTCTGGTATAATATACTAATTAAAAACACTAGCTCTTTTAGAAAAATTTAAGTGACATTTTGTTTCTCAAGAATTCAGTGTTCTAGGTATGTCTTTCAATACAGAAATACATGTTTTCTCAAACGAGAATTAGCAGTCCTGGCAGCACATCCAGTCAGTCATCGGTGTTACTGACAGATACAGTTTCATGCTCAGGGTTTGTAAAAGCAACGTTAAACGTGGAGAATTAGACAACGAAGGTTAGAAATAAAATATAAAAACGAAAAACTCAATTGTAATTAATCACATGGATTTACAGATGACAATCCTGTACTGCAGCTCATACAGGCGCACTTTTATACATGACTTCAGTTAATACTAATACTTTATGTGGGGAAAGTAGCCAAGCCATTAAAGATTTCTAAATGCTCTGAGCCCATTCGATGTTAAAAGGATGAATTTGTATTCCAGTTCAACAGAAACGTGTATCATTGACGGTATTCATATTTTTTTTATGAAACTTGGATTTCCACATCACCATAGAGGTACCAAGCATGATGCGTTACTCATTGTTTTACATGGCGAGTATCCCCAGTAGGCCTATAAACCATGGTGCATGCAACTACATGCACAAACATTATGAGCAGATCAATTTCCCTACGTTATGTTTATTACATACTCACCAAACCTTCAGTTTTTGAATGCTATGCAATCTGGAACATTTAAGCCAGCGTTACAAAAAGACAAAAGATGTTATGATTGAAGAAAAGGACATCATCATTGCCCCTGTAACAAATTTAGGTGTCCTATCAGTGTTTCTTAAGAATTTGTAATTTACCATCTAGTTCCCGGTCGTCATTATGTTTTCTAACTGAAGAGAAGTTGTCAGCAGCTTCTTGTGTCACAATGACTGCACTGTGAACATTGTACCATAATGTAAAAAATAATTCACTGAGGTAACAATCACTCATCACATCGAATAGTTGTGATGTCGCACTCTCCTCAGTTTCACCTGTCACAATTTACTTATTAGCTAACTGCCAACACATCAAATCAATGCAACTGTGTGTATCTCGCTTTATTTGTAATTGTGGCAAACCATATTGTGGGGTGAGAGGTCATGAAATTTTGTTTGTATGTTTACCTTATATCGGGGTATAAGATGCAGGAGTGCTAATGTGCTGGGGTATGTAAAATATGCTACGTGACTTAACCTCAGTGTGTTGTGTTTGGTTACTGTACATCCTCCAGTGTACTAAGGTTTTAATGCGACTTGAGCAGTAGACCACTACCTGGAAGAGATGATTGGGCAAGGCTGATGTGCCAGCAAGACATAGTTACTACAGGGTAGACACAATGAAACGGTTTGGAATTTGGCGACAACAGTTTGACAATCTATGCACAATACCAGTATCAATTGTTCCAAGTTACAACTCGTTCATATTTCGTTTCAGTCCCATGCTTTCCTTGTTGGTTTTATTTTCAACATCCTTTTTCCCCATCACCTACGGTGTGTCCAGGGTACAGATTTAATAATGTAAAATGCTATGAGACGAACTTGAGATATTTATAGGTTGCTGGCCTCTACAGTTAAGCTAACTTGAAATATTTCCTGTGCTCCCTTGTGACATTTCGTAACGCCTTAGTTCATATAAGTGAGTGTCAATACCAATGTGGTTTCTATAACAGAAAGTGTTCTTTGTGCTATCTGTCATGGAGCTATAGTCTGTTACGAGGCTACAGCATGATTTTCCGCCGAAGTATGGATTACGACCACGTTGAAGTGGTATGTACACACTTCTGGCGAAGCCCTCTGAATTCAGTCTGACGAGCAGGAAGAGTTATAGTCACCTTCGACAGTACCTTATGTCGCCCATCGAAGATTACACCTGCAATGGTCCGAAACATTGATGGGAAGTAGTATACAGATTAGACACCTGTTGCGTCACTGAAGGTGCGCATATCGGTGTGTATTAAGTGTACAAAATGAAACTGCATTACCATAGTAACACAAAGATACTGCGAATAAATACCACTATTACTTCCCACCTAATTACGCTTTTTCTCAGCAAGCACGGAGACAACAAGAAGAACTGCACCACAAGATGATTATTTCTACACCAAGCCAGGTATTTCCATCGCAGCTCTTCAACAAATATCAGAACACAACCATCAGACTTCATAAAACCTGACTCAACATTAAGTTCAATAAACTATGTTTGGCTTGTAAAATTGTACCTAACTATGTAACAATAACTGTAAACAACATGTCACCAGCAGCACAGCAGACAAAATATAACGCAGAAATCATGTGGATGAAGCAAGAAATCCGGTCTTTGTATTCCAAAAAACACACTCTGAATATTGAATTATACAGATTGCATTTAGAACTAGCTAATCACATAACATACCCACCATTTTTTGATGAACTAATGTACAGGGTTAGGACATACACTGAGACCATAATAGGCAGAAAACAGACAATCCAACAAAAGAAACTCACAAAAATGTTAAATCACACAAACACCCACCAATCCCACCACCAATACAAAAAACACACCTTTGACAAAAGAGCGATTAATCTAACAGACACAAAATTATCTGAACAAGAAAGCAGCCTACTTGAAAAGGGTCCAAAACATAACATTAACACAATGGTGTCACACAGGACAGTAGAAAATATTGTAAGAGGAACTGAAAACATCATAAAGCAACAAGAAAAACTAAACACACCTGAATTCAATGTAAACCTAACAAGAGAACTAGTTGCTGAGGAATTAAGAAACATAATCAAAGAGAACAAAACCACCATAAAAGAAAACACTAGGACTCCTGAAGAAAAAACCCACAGAAAACTACAGAATAAATTAACACATGAAAATGCCATCATCACAAAATCTGACAAAGGTAATTCAATAGTAGTCATAAACAAACAAGAATACATTCACAAAACATTCGAATTCATCCAAAGCAACAACATCACAGAATTAACAAGTGACCCAACAAACCGATACCAAAGTAAGTTACAGAAAACCCTGAGAAACATATAAACAATTTTCACAGAAACAGATTTAAAAAATGATACAGAAAAATCCCAAGGCCCCCACCCTAAAACCATTGCCTGAAGTTCACAAACCCGGAATACCCATACGTCCATTAATGAACTTCACCAAAGCACCAACATACCACTTAGCCAAACACACACATACACTCTCCTACGGAAATATACAAATACACTGACAACAGAAGTCTAAAGAACTCAAGTGACTTATTAGATAAAATAAAAAATGAAAACATACCAAACACAGTAACATTGGATTAATTTGTTATAATTTCAATGTACACACACATACCAACAGAAGAAACCATCAACATAATAGAAAGAAACCTCTAACTGCAAGGAAACATACCCACAACAAACATACAAGAAATATTAGCCATACTCAGGCTCATCACAGAACAGAACTACTTCACATTCTACAGATTTTACTCTAAACAAGATGGACTACCCATGGGACATGGCACATAATGACTTACAACAACAAAGTCACATGCAGGGTGGGTAACATATTAAAGAAACAAGGACTCAACATAGCATACAGAACCAACAACACAATACAGAGCACTTGGAAGAATTACCACCAACACTGACAAATACAGCCAGACCCGCATCTACCAACTTACTTGCAACTGCTGTCAATCCATATATGTGGGCCAAACATGCAGGACCTTCAGAACCAGATATAATGAACACCTCAGAGCACTGTAAAGAAATAGCACACACTCAACATTTGCAGACCACCTGGTAGCACACAACCACCACCCAACAAACATTGAAACTGACCTTCACATCCTAAAAACTAGCAGCAGCCTATACCAAAAATTAACTATATAAGAAAACTACCACATCCCAAAAATGAATAGCCCAAGAAAAGAAAGTACTCAATGAATACACATCACTGTCCAACAAAACTCTCTTCACCACAATAGAAGAACTATATAAGTAACACACACACACACACACACACACACACACACACAAATCCTCTCTCTCTCTCTCTCTCTCTCTCTCTCTCTGCCCCCAGTACTCATCACACACACGCAAAAGCTACATAAACCACACACCACTAACACCAAATACAATTCAAACTTACGCGCCTCACCCAGGGGAACACGCTACGAAACAAATGAACGCCACACAGCCACAACACGTAATGGCAGCGAAAACTCCGCCTATGTTTTGAGTAATCGGAAAAACTGCATTGCCACGCGAACACAGGCAAAGAATTAAGCCTATTTACTTTGCCAACAACACAGGAAAACGTACCACACCTTCAAAACTAAGTTACAGAAAGAAAATGTGATACAGTAAATGCATAACAAACAGAAAATAAATTACATTTTGCTGTTTGCAGATGACAAGTTGTATATTGTGTAGCAGAACAGCTACCAAACCAAGAGGACAATAACATCATGTAAGGTATGCTACTTTTCGCTAACTAAGTTATAAATGCAACTTAAACATAATGTTATAAACGACGCAAACGTTAATATGTTAACAACAATTTTACAGTAAAAAATAAAAATAGAACCCACTGACGATAGCACAAAAGTGCTGAAACATGTATGGGAGAAACAAAAAGAAAAAAGGTGTCTGGCGTAAGGCGGAACTTCTCATCCCATTTTCTTAGCAAGCACGGAGACAACAAGAAGAACTGCATCAGAAGATCATTATTTTATACTATCGTTCATTTAACCCAAACACACCGTATTTTGGATGGCAAAGTGTTTTGCCTCTCGTAACTAGCAGAATATTGTGTCTTGGTTAAGGAGTTGGGGCTCGATGTACCACGATGATCATAGCTGTTTTACTTGCCTGTTTTGATGGAACTTGTGTATTAAAGTAACATTTGCCCATCACATTTATTCGTATAACCAACTACTTCCACAACACAAAATAACGATCTACTGATTATTTCACTGTTTATTTTAGTTGTGTAAGCAAGTAACTATGGTGACCACTAAATACTAAGGAAACACAGCAGCACCAAGAATTTTGAGCTACTCTACTCTCTTACTGTTGGAATACGATAAAGGATTGTGCAACAGTTTGAGGAGAAACATTAAGCCTGCAAGCCTGCTCTGGCACATTTTGCTACAGTGTCTCAACCCAAATTAAAAACCGCTTATTTGCTCAATAGTTGGAATATTACCGCGTGATGTAAGTAATGACGCAGAATGGATGTAGATGCGGTATATAAAATTCATTTGGTCTGTCTCACCTCAGATACTTGCTAGTCTGATCAGTCATTCAAAATACTTGATCCTATTGTGCTGCAGAGGGTAAAAAGCTTCACATAAGTTACAATAACTGCCTATATGTTCTAACTGCCACACCCCCACGCAAGACCAATCTAGATCGTAATCAGGGACTGGGAGGAAAGTGGACAAACTCACTACAACCAATGAGACCGAATTTCCCATGGTCTCCGGTTTTCATATGGCGTGTAAAGCATCGACTGAGTTCTAATTCTCCGTACCGTTTTTCGATTGGCATTATGCTCACAATTCACTGAAATGCTAACCTTTTACGAAGGAATAATATGCATTACATGGCCTGCACATCATCGCTTTGTCTCAAACTACTGTGTCCAAGTGTACCACTGAGGTTTTCTAAATTCATTTTACTTTGACCATTACTCCGTAAAAGAATTACCAAAATACAGGAAATTTATATGACCTAAAATACGTATTATTTGCGATTTTAAGACTGTATTTGTAATTATTTTTACAAAATCTTTAAAATAATGCTCTGTTTATTCCTCTACTGTTTTTTGTATACTGTGTTATGGATCTTGTGAGTTAAGCACCGTCTGTCTCTGATGTTTCATAATTTCTTTCAACTGGTATCTTTTACTCCAGAGTCTCATTAACTGAACTAGATATCTTTCAGATAGTATATCATAGTATCATCTACTTGAATTTTTTTTTCAGCTTGCTTATAGGTCGCCGGATTGGGAATGTGTTCCATGTGCAGACTATGCCAGTGTCAGTCACTTCTGGCTGGAGCTGATCACCTCATCTTCCTCCACCCATCGTTCTGAATGTGTGCCAATCACTGTGTATCTGGCACATTACGGCTGGGTTCGTCTACAGTATTTCACACCAGGCACTTTAAACCCCTGCTCTGTGCAGAACTTGTGGGTGAACTGAAAAAAACAAATACGCCTTCACAGACAGACCATTGGTTAGTTTTCTTATAGTGAATGTACTTTACCTAACACCACATTCCAAAAGGTGAAGTGGCTAACTGCCTTACCCACACAGTGTTTAGCCACTTTTTGGGTTGTTATTCCTCGAATCACTTATCGTCTTCCTGTTGGTTTGTTAAGTTCATGCACCACTGTCCCCCAGTTGAGATTACATACACATATGTCTGAATGACAGACATTTGAATTAGGAAAGGGAAATGATGAAACCACTTACCTTGCACACAGTACTCTCACTCAATCCATTGCTCAGCCACATGTCGCATATGCTCTTTACACCGCACTGAAGCTGAGCTATACTGAGCATATTATGCATTGGGAGATAGTACTTTTGATTCTGGTGTTAAGCCCTCAGGAAGTACAATGTTTCTGCTATTAATATTATGTCCCTTTCGTCTCAGCCAAATAGAAGATGAAATGGGGAACTTCTCACTCTGAGCATAATTCTCACAATTCCAGTTGTTGACATCCATACAGCTTTTCTTCAAGGCTGAGCTGGGTATAAATAATACTTATGGCATCATCTTAAAGTCGACGTTAAATCAACACATTGGAGACAACACCGTGTCTTCTGATGTAGTGCCCTAAAAACTATGATACTTAAATCAAGAAGTAAATCATGATCACGTCATAAAGCAATTTACATATCACTAAAGTACACAGACAGAAAGGTGAAAACAATCCATTCATAAGGATATGTATTTTAGTTGCACACATTGCTACAAAACACCTGCAATCACAGAATCACTCAGAGTTGGGACACAAATCTGAACGGGTTTCAAATGAGGCAAATACCATCTTAACATTAGATAGTATAAAATGTAGATGACATAAATAAACCCAACACAACTGGTTATAATTCTTGTTGCGCAATATTCACTAAACAACTAGTAAAGTAATAACAACGTTGACTTCATTGTGAATGATGCTGTATGTATATATTTCGATGAAGTTCCGGTATGTCGATCATGAAGCGAGACTATTTCATTTTAACTGCAGTCTTTTGGTGCTCAAACATTCTCTGCATAATACACTTTAATTTGGTGGCATGGTTGTAAGTATGTTATGCCCGGATACAGAAATGGAAAATTAAGAATGCCTTCTAATCTACAGACAGTTCATTCAGTTTTTAGGTTGTTGATTCGCTAGCAATGCACCTTCTTTAAATCTCTTAGCGACCTTGCAGTGCATGTTGCATTATTACATATATGCCTTGGGCAACTTGGCTTGATTCTGGTACAAGGATGTTGACATTTTGAGTTGTAGATCCCCCACACAGTTTTCATCTCTGCCTTCAGGAGTGGAATATCTCATAGCCAACATTAAACACATGCCTTGTGAGAGTGTAACCTTCCATCTTGTTTGTGACCCTAGGTAAGAAAACACTTCAGGCATTAAATAATAGATAGTAGCGAATGGACTTTACGTCACAATACAATAAGAAATGGACAGGGGCAGTGCTATACGCATCTTTTACTCACTCACTGGGTAGCTAATCATCCAGGCTGACACCATCTACAAGGCTTTTGATGAGACTCAGCTGCATTCAGGGTCGTCTTTTAAGTTGATATATAGTCTTTGCAGAAAACATTCATATGGCAGAAGCTATGTTAAAAATATATGTATAATTGGTACTAATGCAGTTCCCAACGTCGAACATAGCAGTATATAACAATTTCTATGAGGTCAGCATCACAGTTCATGAATTTCTAGGAGCACATCATATTGCACGTATGTCCCTTATCCCAGAATTTTTTTCTTTCGAAAAAAGGATGTACACATGACATCTCAATCGAAAGTAACAAAACACAGTATAACTGCAGCAAAAAATTAATATTAAAGTTAGTAAACAACAGATATCGGTGGATTTGGTATTGTAACACTTCGGACACTGAAGGAACTTTCATTTTTTTTTTGTAATATGAAGGACACAGAACTGCACAGAACGTAACGACATTCACAATCCCCAAAATACTATGACATCTGAAGACCATTACGCTTTACAATACATCCGAACGACGTAGCGGATAACGTCGGATGTTCTACGACGCTTTTCGTGGATACTGCTCTTTGATACTACGAAGTCATAACGGCAGAAAAATGGGCCAACTGACCTTCAATCAAATTTAACGTACAGTAAGACCCGTTGTAGGATGATTACGTGACTGCAGAACAATGACTGGAAGCAGCGAAATACACAAAATATCTAGGAGTACGCTTACGAAGCTATTGCGGTGGAACGAGCACTCATGACTGATCGCAGATGAGGCAGGTGCTATATGAAGGATGCTCAGGAACTGTAATCCACCCGCAGAGCAGGTAGCTTTCCCAAGTTGTTCGGCGAATTGGTTAATATAGCTCGTCAGTCTGCGATCCGTAGAAGGTAGGAGATAGAGGAGATGCAAACAAGAGCAGCTCTTTTCGTTGCAGGTTTATTCATTAAAAAGGAAAGCATCACAGAGTTGCTCCGCCAACTGCAGGCGCTCTACACCACGGTGTGCTTTACTGTTAAAGCTCCCTGACTGTACATTTTTGCACAAGTCAAGCAACATATCGCTTCATCCGATGTGTGTGAGCCCGAAGAGCCACGGAGGTTATATCAGAAAAATGCGAGAAGTCACGGACCCTTTCCAACAGACGTTCTTCCAGTGTACTGTTCGTGACTGGAGCAAGGAAAGGGGGAACCGGGAAGGCGATAGTGGAACACAAACTGCCCTCCGCCACACACCGTAACACAATTTTCGGTGTATAGATGTAGAAGTAGGGCCACTGTAACAACAGTGATAAGACACGAAAATTTGCCATCATCTGCTAACAACGTTCACAATCGGACTATGCAGGGACTTCTGCACGGAAGGGTATCTCAGACAGCTGGATCTCTCAGTTGACAGGTGCAGAGTAACTACATACTGCCTCAATGGTGCGAAGATTTCAAATAAAGAAGGCAGTAAACATACACAGAACGTGAACACCCATAGAATTAGAAACAATTGATTCCATGGAACAGTCTGTACACAGAGTAACACACTTCTCCCTTCTGGTTGGGGGACCGTGAAACGATAGTATTTATATTTCAACATTATCTTTTGGTGAACGATCAACTAAAACTCGTCATTACAAAAAGATTGATCTCTGTACACATTCAAAGGTATGTTCATTACATCTTGATGTCAGTTACCAGTCGGAGAAGTTGAGCTGCATGTGCCTGGCTTCTCAGTTGAAGCTGAACACATGAACAGTTAGAGGGTCTCATCCCCCTTGCATCTGGCCCTCCAAAGAAGACATTTCGAACAGACGGTGATCCTCAGATGTGATACGGAGTCCGTTAGTGTGGGAACGATCGTTTTTGCTTTCTCTTGCGAAAAGTACCATTAAAGTGATATGCACGGAGTGTTACATACGATCCCTTCCCTCACATACCGTTTTTATTGAAAAAATAAAGGAGATAGATGTACCCTCCACCACACACATGGAATATCTTGGAGCCCAAATACTGTAGCTATCAAGAAGCGCATACTGACGACCAAACAGCTAAGAACTCTAGCCAAAGCCTCGCCATCGCCCTTGTGCTCACTCTCTCCTGTGCTCAGTAGTGGCGACTCAGACAGGAAGGTGGTCGCCGAGCGGCCTGGACTGTGGCCGCGCCGCTCACTGCCAGCCACAGCTGAGCACTTGCTCCGCCTCCACCTCCCCCACTCTGGCTGGCTGCCCAGCCCTTCGACTGATGCGGGACGCACCTGGTCGTCCACAGAACTTGGCACCAGCCACGCTAACAATCCACTGCTCTGCGCCCAGCCGCCAGACACTCGTCCTGATAGCCTATAGGTCTGTTTCGTCACTGCTCCATGCATTATAGTCACACCACATTAAAATGAAATGGATATACGAGAGTATTTTCTCTGCACAACGTTTTATCACTTGCCTGATCTTTTATTGTACACTGAGATTTCTTCTTGAGTCCTACTGGCCATGTTCAACAGCATGTGCATAATGTCTCAGTTGAGGTTGGAAATATGCATTGGGCAAAACCAACAAATGGAAACTAAGAGACATGTATGTTTC
The DNA here is from genome assembly GCF_023864345.2 of Schistocerca serialis cubense. Taxonomy (NCBI): domain Eukaryota; kingdom Metazoa; phylum Arthropoda; class Insecta; order Orthoptera; family Acrididae; genus Schistocerca; species Schistocerca serialis. Next base: position 464,423,405 of record NC_064646.1, on the reverse strand, counting down.
AGCAGAATGAAGATCACTGATCTTTGTAACTATGTACTGTGAACGCAGTTTACACAGTTATCGAGTTATTTGAGCAGAATGTGCCATTATCTTTTACATATAAAGATCTGTGCAGAATTGCTAATGAGAAAAATAAATAAACCAGTTGTTCTACAAATGTTTCACGACAGCCTGACAACTTCATAATTTCCGAACAAAAGTCTCACAAAACTATCTTATCCGATAATTGAGATGTGAAATTTAATTAATGCACCCCATTCGTTCATAAGCAATAATGCCAAGACATCAGGTCGTCGTTCACTGTGTGGCAAAGGTATTTCTTTGACTAATGCCATCAACAGACGGCATCTACGTGCTTTTAAGTATCTTGAGACAGCCTACTCGCTCCAGCCACCAACAGACTCCATCAGAATCCGGTTTCTTGCATTTAGCCGCTAAAACACTTCGTCCAACCTTGTAGATATCACTGTGCAGTGTATCGCAAGGTTACACAGAGAAAAAGGAATTTGGATAAATTAACTTAGGTTCTTGTAACAGCTGATGGTAGAAATAGTTTTATTCTTGTTTTAATTGCTTTAATTGGAAATTACAAAGTCTTACAGAATTAGAATGATAACACAAAATACACTACAAACCATTCAGTAGAAACAAAAATAATAATTATTTTAATTGAAAAGCATTAAAAATGTTACACGCTACGTCATTTAAATCCTTACATCAATAAGTACTGTCCACGCCAGGACGCTATCAGGCTCTCAGGTGTGCCTGTGGGGTATTTTCCCTACACATGAAACGAGAATGGCTGGGATTCAGAGAAAAATGGGTTTTATTCTCAAGAACTATCACTAAAGTATACAATACTCACGAAAACAGGCAATAGCAGTGGAATGAACCTGCACGTGGAATGTAAAGAGCGTTGCGCGCCAATAGGAAGGACTACTGGAAGAGACCAGAAGGTGAGAAACTGGCTGGCAAGTGAGGGACCCACTGTTGTGGCCGCTACCTCGCCGACCCCCTTGCCTACCCCTCGCGGCAACACCCAGTCCTGCCATTGGTGGTTTGTGGAAGAAAGTTGGCGTCTCTCACTCAGCGATACCATGGCGGCATCCCTAGGTCACTGCAAGAGTGGGGGAGCTGGTGAAGTACTGCAGGTTACTTCACACAACTGCTCACACTACTGCCTGACGCTAGGTTAAAATGATGGAAATAAAATATAATAAAACAATTTACTATTACTCGTTACCAGGTATAATTCCCTACCCCTACGATTGTTACAATGGTTGACACTAATCACTCACAATGACCAATTCGAAACAAATTTGTCATTTGATGTACGTGGAAAGCGACCGACATTATTTTTTCTTATGAGATATCTTAAAACTAATGGAGGCTTGTGTTAGCATTTTTCCAAAGCTGGTTACAAAATCTGCGGTAGCTGCAGGAGATATAGTGTTTGATATTTTACCTTACAATATCATTATCCACTGGTGTTACTTTACTCGTCCATAATTTGGAGTCTCTGTTACTAAGACTGTCTGTTTTTTACACTTCGAGGTCGGTGCAACAGCTGACAGTCGATAGCATGGGCAGAGCCAAGGTGGTGCTGGTGGGCGTAGTGGCTGACAACAGCTGGGCTGCAGCTGAGCCAAAGTGCTGTGGGAATTGTGTCGGAGGAGGCTCAGAGTCACTCATCGAACTGTGCGTAAACTAACAGTGAGTGAGTGACAGATACGATTAAAGATTGAGCCTGTGAGAGGCGTAACTGGCAACTGAGCAGACAAAGTATCAATCATTTTCATTACAAATAGTTTTTACTCCTGGCATCCGGAAACTACTTTCCTAATAAACTGCTTTTACCATACTTCCTTAAAACTTGAGTATACAATTATATAAAACTCTATTGGGAGAGCCACGCCTGTGAATTAGGGTGTCTCATCAGACGTTACTCACGCTATTCACCGTCTAGCCAGTGATGTGGCACAACCTGTCCTCACCGGATTTACAGTAGGTAGGTTTATACAAATTCCATACAGTATAGCGAACGACCAATAGAGCTACAGGCACAGACGTGACACTGGTAATGACGACTACATGGGAAGAATTCCGAATGTGCCATCCAGCAATATTTGGTGAAGGAACACAGTTCGCGACAATCGTTGCCCTGCGTTTGTATCCCTGAAGGTCAGGCATGCATTACCTAAGTGTGAAGCATTTGAAACCTTTGTAAATCTTTGCTTTAGGTAGAACGCTGTTGACGCCTAACAAACACCTTAGTAAAGCGAGACGGATCACAGCAACAAGGTAGGAGCGGTATTTCGGTATAATGTGGCTGGAAAAGAATGTGGTAGTTTTGGTACTGTCTAAGGCTTTAGTCCCGATTAACCCTGTTATTTGCTCATCAACAGAAGCAAGAAATGCGGAATAGAGCTGACAACTTGTCAATGCGCTAAGTGATGAAAGCGGGAGGGTCAGAACATTAAATGCAGCAGTATGCGGTCATGGGCGCCCGCTGCCAATTTCAGCACAACGGACGCACGTGCACCGTGCCCCGTCAGTAGTGTAAATAACGGCGTCATCAGAATCGATTAAAGCTTACTCCGTCTACCGCAGAAAGCAACACGTGCCTAGCCTCGCGTCAGTAGATAGGATAGACGTTTCGGCGTTTCACTAAGCGCGTACTGACGTGCCCACATAGGAAGCTTATTGCAACTGTATGTGCCTTATTGTGGCATACACGACAGAGGTCGTGGCGACGCTGGCAGTGAATTATTCAGAACGCATCTAAGTGCAGGTAACTCCTATTGGTTCTCGTGGGCTAAGCTTTCCTATCTCGCATTCTATTGGGATTTTTGCTGTACCTAAACTATTTTAGTAACAGGCGGTGCACACATTGTACTTGTATTCAGTATGGAAAGTATTTGTTTCATGCAGTGCATTGCGAACAAATATCTCAGTGAGAGCAAATAATTGTTTACAGCACTTCGAGAACGAAGTATATCCTCGTATTTCGAATGTTTCCTTCAATTGTTTTTTTCTAATGAACAAAGTTGCAATAATATGAATTATCCGTGTCTGCTGTTTCGCAATAGCTCAGCGAGTGTCCTCTTTAACAGCATTAAATCCTTTTTATATATTACGCCATGAAATAAAAAGACACATCAAAATATGTAAACAGGCTCAGAGACAGCTATGCCCACTGTCATAAAATAAATAATTAAGCATAAAGGCAGAGATCCAAACTCTTATGCTGAATACGAACATTGCCATATACGTTCTTTTATTAGCTAGAACAGGGGCTTTTGCGGTAACTTTTCTCGTGTTTTTTCTGTTATTTACTTCCATTTCTAGCCTGGTATATTACATGTCGAAGTCTTGAGCAGTGTCCGCTTAATGGTTCTCCATACACTTTACAGTGCGTCATGAATTCCTATATTATTTCTGCTTGTCACTAAGACAGCGTATATTTAAGAACTTTTGGCTGTCAAATGCCTTAATACTGGGGATATATTCATTGATGATTTTCTATCATTCCACGATCTCTCTCTTTGTGCCTGCGCTATTCATTACCGTAAGTCATCATTGATGGCATCTGCGCTCATTTATTCAACCTACTTGCAATATCCTATGAATTATTGTAGTTGATGGAGATTTCGCAGATAAAGACAGTTCATTCTACCAGCGACGAACTTTCCTTGGTGTCTGAAAATCTCTGGTCAGAGTGGTAAATCATGGACAGTAGGTTGTGTTTTCTTTCTGTTTTGTAGCGTGAATTTTCGTGCGTGATTCGTGACGACTATGTCTGGTGAAATCAATACAGTTTTTTTGTGTATACAGCGGAGACTGCGGCTGTGTTCCAAAGTTTTCTAGCTGCGTTATGTAAAGCTGCGAGATGCTGTAGCTAAGCGAGGCTCCACGCAGTCGCTGTAGCGTGACACCAGTGGCATGTGCTGTAGTCGGCAGCATCGGTAACGAGCGTACCTCTGGAGCGAGAGTGGCCCACTCGGGCCTTTACGCCAACCTGTTCACATGGCTGAGAAACGTCGGAAGCAGTATCTGGCTCGTTGGCGCAGTAGTTCGATCAATATCAAATTTTAATACTCGATAACTCTAGCCACCATTACATATGAAAAGCTGTTAGTACTCTCCCGTTAAGTTCTGTGGCAAATGGATACAGCTGTAAATACTGCACATTTGTAAGTTGGTTACGCATGCTCAGGTCCTCGTGTTGTGATTACAGTTACAAAATAAATGGCAGCTCGCGCCATTATTCGAATCAAACATAACGAAAGACTATCAGTAACGGACGTTACTTACAAATACAAATACCCTGAAGTTCTCAAGATACGATGTATCTTAATGTGCGTTATCTGCTTAGTTTGAAAGTTCTGCAAGGATTAAGTTCACTTGGGCACTTTTTGACTATACTGACATAGTATGTTGTCTCTCTTCCACGTAGCAAGGTTTTCCACGAAAATGCATATCGTAGCGGGCCCTTGCTAAAATATGAATCTCCGTTAATCACCCATGCTACAGTGACAGATAGGACGGCCAAGTCTGCTGGGAAGTGTTAACTGAAATTCCTAACTGGACTGGTATACTCGCGTTTACTCAAAACTACGTCATTATTGTTCTGCTTCTTCCATCACACGGTGGAGTCAGGTTGCGTGAGAAAATAGAAATATTTTCCATTATCTACAGAAAGCTAGTAGCTTGAGTTTTCATTGTGTATGTGATTAACGTGAACAGAAACCATCTTCCAGTAGTACAGACACGTACGTGAAAAGCAAGCGGGCACTGAGCCAGAGTGATGGCCGTCGTGTGCCGCCAGAGGAGTGCGGGGGAAGCCACGTGGGTGGCGGTGTGGCGGCGCTACCCATAGCGGCTCACTTCGTTCGCATTTCCTAACAGGAGGATGGAAAGACGTTTACCCGTCAGTAGGTGTATCATCCTACAGTGTAGAAACCTTTAGCAGTATACTTCTGGCCCAGTGGCCTCTAATCTGACGGAAATAAGGTTATCTTTATTAGTTTCCTGTTTTATAATAAATTCTCCTTACTACAAGTTAATAATTAGCCCCTCGAATCTAGATGGAATTCAACTTCTGCCTCTGTGTGAGAAATCTAAGCGTAAAGTAATACTCATCGCTTTGTTTGCAAGTATGGTTTTAGTGGTTGTCTAGAACGTTAGCTGCTTTGATGCAATATTTCATCTTCATGTAAATAACAGTAGCTGCCATCGAAAGTAATAGCAATGGGTAACGTGTTTTACAGATACAAACGAACAGTTGAATGATTCGTGTATTTCTTTTCCTATTTTAATACATCACTACATCTTTATCATTTCTTAAAGCATAGCTAGGATGTGCTGATATCACCCTATCTTTCTTGTTTTCCTGCTTTGTCGTACTGCTTCAGGCAGCACAGTTGATCCACAATACGGCTTCAGCCAAGCAAGATGTACTAGCGTGGTACCGTCTGATAACTGCCTTTGGCATTCACGGGGCTGGTGATCCGCAGTAGCGGGTAGGGGCCCTCGTACCGAGGACTCAACAACTTGGTTCATCCATTTCTTTATCACAGTATTTTGGAGCAATACAAAATCCCTGGGTTTATGTTTAGAAAATATCGTGCCTCTGTTGCCATGTTCTAGCTCTTTTTGTGAGGCTTTGAAATTACTGTGTTGAACTTGGTTCCATATGGCATTGAGACGGCGAGCTGGATTAGCGTCAAGGGGCAATTTGTCAATGTCTGATGGTTAATTCATCGATATCCCATTCACTGGTTCGTATGGGGAGTTTCCGCTATGTATCTGGGTTTTCCCTACATAGTACAATAACGTTCGCGCAATAGTTTGATGCACTCGCTCTAGGCACCCATTCGCTTGAGAATGAAAGGGCGTAGTTCGCCATTTTTTGATACGTAACATTTCGCAAACTTGTACAAACACTGTCAACATAAAATCTGAGCCTTGAGCAGTGAGTACTGCGTCAGGACATTCGAACGGCAATACCAAGTGACTGGCAAAGGTGCAATCAACAGTTTCAGCGGTCGTATCTGCAAGTAATATAATAATTAAGAACCTTTAAAAAATTAATATTAATTGACAATACACTTAATATCCTTGGTGCTTCGTGGAAATGAGCCACAGATATCCAAGCCACAATCGAAATGGTTTTGATGCTTCTGTTATCTTTGTAAAGGAACGTATCCTTTGTGTTTGTGTTGTGTGTGTGTGTGTGTGTGTGTGTGTGTGTGTGTGTGTGTGTGTGTGTGTGTTTTCGACACTCCACCAGTAGTCTGACGCTGTTCTTGCATCCATGGCTCATTGCCCATTTTGGTGGGCCTGTAAACTGTCACAACACTGTGTTTTTATTCATTGTTGCAATTACTTGTGTAATACTACTTTGTTACACAACACTGCCTTGCAGTACAGTATACCATCTTATGTAATGGAATCAGGGACTGATGCATACTGGTGACATTCTGTATCCCTCAGCGATTCTTTCAATTCCTCTGTGGAAACTTCTGATTGTGCAATTCTAGCATCTACTTAGGCCATCAGCATTGTTGTGAAGGCAGCCAGACTTATGCCGAATTGTGTTGTATTTTACCTATTTTAATGTCCATCTAGTCAGGCTACTGCTGGGGACAACATCCATACTACAGCAGTACAGACGAAATACAGTTTCATTAGTGCGAAGTTATCCAACTGTGTAATTGCGTAAACATGTGTCACTGATGTAGTAAAAACAATGTTTGTCTCTCAGTTAAATGATCAGATAGCTGTGTAATTTGTGTGTTAGAGAAATATGGTACCGATGTGTAAAGTTGTATAAGCAAATGCCATATTAGCTAGGGCTCCTTGTGCTTGCCAAACACATGGTACACAAAGTAAGCGTGTACCCCCCTGAGGATTAATGTAATTATACCCTCAGGTGTTACGGATTACAACGATGGAATGAAATGTATCACGAAAAACTTTCTTTGTAATTAAAAAATCTTTAAAAATAAACTTTTAAGTACAAGATTAATCACTCAGATGCGTGTCCTATAGCGCTAAATTGTGCGTCATGGTGTATCATAATCTCTGTCATTACTTTAAGGGTAAAAAATGTGCCAAGTTTCGTAATTATCGTCGTCCGTAAGCAAAGTTCTGTGGAAGTCAGTGTACTTACCTCGTAATAAACAAAAGCGAAATGCTATGCGTATAGATATCGTAGTTATTACGTACAGTACCGTGATCAAGATAGTACTGCACTGTAACGTATTGTTGTGCTACAAAAAAGGCTGTCTTATTGTAGCTATACCACAAAAATGCTACTAAAACATGTTTTACTTTCCAGAAGAATTCAGAAAAACTGTGCAGATATAAAGCAGATACAGCACAAAAGCAACAATGTAAATTGTCTCACACATTAGTAGCGTCGTGATATAATCGTGTAGCTGTCAAAGAAACCTAATGCTAAGTCATCTTTAATCCTACAGAAAGTACTTCAAATAAAGAATGTCTTTTCAAGTAAACCAAAATGTTGCATGAAAATCTCATTAGCAGTGTCGGTATATGTTCTAAGTATGTGAGCCTTATAGTCGTTACGTGATTGTGCAACTAACAAGCAGCAGTGTACAAATCACAACACTGTGTCATCTGTTCACTATAACAATGCATTCGTAATTTCTGTTTAAACAAGTTCTCTTGGTTCTTGACTGCATATTTAACCTCAAACATTGCAGATTATCTTTCAATAAACGGTTTTACATGTGAAATGTGGTGTAAAACTTTACTCTTCATAGTACGCAGAGTTTCAACTTCAACACAATTATCATGTGGTATACGTCGGATTCTGTAAGGTCCATTGTAAACTAAAAGAATTTGTGACTCAAGTGTTTCTTCTTACGTGACAGTGAATGAGCTTTAATGAGAACTTTCTAACCAATATATAATTTCTTTGGATTTGATTTACCGTGTATTTTTCTTCTTTTGTCTGATGCAGATTTTATATTTTTACTACCCAAATCAATTATGTTTTTGTGTCGAAGTTTACGTGTATTCGGAAAAGGTACAAGCTCTCAGATTCTGTTCAGTGGTTCTTCATTCTTTAGTACAAGAATAGGTGGTAGAGCAGTGGAGTCATGAGGCATTTCATTCAGCACGGTTTGAAATAAGTGTAAATATCTGTCCCAGTGCTGATGCTTTCTGTCACAAAGTCTGCAAAGCTTATTGATTTCTTCAGACGGGTTACAATGTGGTGAGTACAATGAAATAAAAAAAGGTTTGATTTTATGGTTCCGAAGCATGCGTGAACAAACAGCAGATCTGAATTGCGGTCCATTATCTGAAATGACTTTACTAACGTGTCCAACTTCACGTAAGAAATTTTTAACAAAGGCGTTGGATACAGACAGTCCAGTGGCTTTACATAACGGAGTGAAAGAAACAAATTTTGAAGTCAGTTCAACAGCGACTAGAACGTACGAAAATCCATTCGATGTTCTGACAAGGGGTCCCAAGAGATCAACAGCAGCAAATTCTTTTAATTTAGAAGGAATGATAGGAAACAACGGAGCTCTATGTGAGATAGTAGATGGTTTAGCTTTTTGTCAAAGTTTTCAAATAGACAAGACTCTTCGAATTCTCTTTTCCATATTGTTAAAATAACAAGTCGTTCGAAAAATATGATAACATTTTCGTGGACCAAAATGTGCGTAGCTGAAATAAATGTACCAAATGAGCTTATTAACAAAATCGTCTGGAATGCAAAGTACCCATAGCTTGTCATCAACAGTGCAGCGTTTGAAGAGTATGTTGTTTCTAACCAGATAATAATGCCGAATCTGAGTGTGTCTTTTTTCATGCCATTTACTTTTGGTGTCTTTCCAAATCGGATCTTTATCTTGTTCATGAGCAATGTCCTTCAAAGATGTGGTGATGAAGTTTTCAAAGGCGACTTTCTGAATGTAAAGAATACTGAAATTTTTCTCGAGGTTGCCTTCTGTGTTACTTTTCTCAAGCCCAGCCGGCGCGCGTAACAGTGCGACCGCAACAATGTTCTGCTTGCTGGGAATGTAGACTATTGTGAAGTGGAATTCTTGCAGAAACAATGCCCAACGTTTTAACCTGTCATGATTTAGTTTTGAAGACATAAGAAATTGTAATGCACGATGATCACTGTATACTTTTACATGCTTACCAGAAAGAAAGAAACGGAATTTGTTAAATGCCCAAACGATAGCTAAAGCTTCTAATTCAGTAACGGAATAATTTTTTTCAGAATTTGTTAGCACTCGGCTAGCAAAAGCAATGGTTTTCCAAACAGTAGTGTCATTTTCTATGGCTTCTTGAAATGAATGGGCACCAAGACCGACTTTAGAAGAATCCGTGCTAAGGCAGAAATCTTGTGACAGATCTGGATGAGCTAGTATTGGCGCGTTAAGTAGCGATACTTTCCAAGAACTGAATTCCAACTGTGCTTGTTCGTCCCAGTTCCAAATAGTATTTTTTCCAGTGAGAGAAAGTTTTGGAGTCACTAGAATTTGCATATTCAGAAAACGACGGTAAAAATTTACGAGACCTAGAAAACTGCGGTCTTGTCCTTTTGTGGATGGAACTGGAATGGCTCTGATTGTTTCTAACTTTTCAGGATCCGGCTGAATGCCTTCAGAAGAAATAATATGTCCCAAAAACCTCACCTTTGACCTACCGAATTCAGACTTTTCCAAGTTAACTGTAATTCCAGATTCTGCAAAAATATGTAACACGCTGTTGAGGATGCGATTATGTTGTTCCCATGAGGCTTCTGCTATCAGAATATCTTCCACATATAAGGTGAGGTGACGTTTTAAGGAATCAGGTAATACGGAATTTAGCCCGAGAATGAATGCTGCCGAAGAAATGTTCAAACCAAAAGGAAGTTTCGGAAACTGATAAACACTGAAACAAAGAAAAGCTGTGTATTTTCTTCATTCTGGATGAAGTTCGATCTGATAAAAGCTGGATCTGAGATGAATACAGGACAACACTTTTACATCATTAAAATTTTGAAGAAGTTCTTCCATCGTTCGCGGACTGTCTGTTTCAGGAATGATGACAGTATTCACTTGGCTCAAATCTAAGACAACTCTGATCGATCCATTTTTCTTCTCGCCAACGTGTAATGGATTATTGTATGAGCTTACTGCAGGCTCAATAATGCCCTCGTCAAGCATAGGTTGTATTTCTGTTCTAACACCGTCCCTATAATGTGCTGGTATTACATATGGTCTAACACAAAATCTAGTATGCTCACGAACATGAAATTGGTATTGAAATCCCTTGATTGTTCCTGTTTTGTGAGTAAAAACTGTGGAATATGCTTGTAAAATCTCAAAAAGGTCCTGCCTATCAATGTCATTACAGTTCTCAATTGTTTGGATTTTATGCTTAGTTAACTCATTAGTATCAAAGACGCCATCGATATCATCCCTGTCAGTACTTGCAGAAAGATTGTTAGTGTCAAATTCCGTTTAACAGAAGGTCAAGCCGATTAATTTCCTCATCATGGTTTGAGAGCCAATCTTCAAATTTCAAAGCAGTTGACTTACTTTCTTTCTCCAAACTTACTTCAGCATTGTGAAAGTTTAAGATTGCTTTGTATTCATTCAAAAAGTCTACTCCCAATATAATTTCCGTCGACAGTAATGGAACAATCAGAAAGTTCATAGAGAAGCTGTTGCTTTGACAAAAGAATTCTAAGCTGGTTTGTTGGCGTACATCTACACTTTTCCAAAAATTACGCCTTGTAATTTAATCTTACGTAAAGGAAGTGTGGGGCAATCGTTCGATTTGTTGCATTTGCTAAAAGCTGTTTCATTAATCACTAAAATGGGACTGCCAGAGTCAAGTACTGCTGTAAATTTTCGTCATTTACTGTAATGTGAATCACAGGATATGCAATGTTTTTATGTTTTACGTCGTGTTCCTGGAGTAAGATGTCCCTAATTTCTTCCATTTTTACGTAATTACTAGCCACGGTAGCCACGTCGTCAGCTTCATAAGTACATATTGTGGCTGCCAGCGGTGTGAGTCATTGCCTACTGTCTCTTTGTTTGAGCGCAGCGTTAATGGCATTAGGAGGCCTAACTTCTACAAATTCACCTTGTCGAAAGGGCCCTGCCCTGTTTGAATCTCGCCAGTTCTCATGCAATTCAGGTCTGTCGTGACGATCATATCGTCTGTCATGTCGGTAGATTCCGTAGTTTCTTTCTTGTCGGTCAGGTGGTGAATTTCTACCTGAATCGTAACTGTGCTCTGGACTGTTGCGTCTGAAGTTATTCTGTCTCCCTGGATAATAATTATTTTGGTTCCCATATTCTCTGTTTCTCTGATTGTCTTTGTGGTAGTCATTACCACGGAGAGGTGATCTTTCCCTGTAATTATTACTACTCTGCCAACGGTTGTCATACGGGTGGTGTCTGTTTTAGTCACGGTTTACATTGTAAGAATAGCCTTGTCGTGTCCATTTATTATTTCTGTCATAGCGGAATTGTGTCGGATGTGACCTGTAATTGTAGTTTTCCTGTTTTCGCATTCCGCGATTGTCAGTGTCAGTTTCCAATTCTTGTAACAGTCCCTGAAAAGCTTCAATGTCATCTTTGCAACGTCCTGCCAAAATAATATGTTGTAAATGTTCAGGCAATTTGATTAAGCAAATGCGGATAATTTCTGATTGGCTGCAAGGGTTTGACAGGTATTGATTCTTGTGCAACATGTCTTCAAAATATTTCACAAGACTGTAAAATTCAGATTGTTCGAAATGTTTCATCATTATGATGCAATGTTTTACTCGGTCTTGTGTAGCTTGAGACCAATATGCTGAGAGGAAGGCATGATAAAATTCTCCTTCACTGTGACAATCGTGAATAACCGATCGCATTCTTTCAGCTGGTTCATTCTCTAAGTAGCCACACATAAATTCCAATCTGTGCTCTAATGACCAGTTGGGAGGAAAACAATGAGAGAATTGATGGAGCCACGCTTGTGGATGAATGTCGTTGCCAGAATTCTTAAATGTTTTGAATTTACGTGTGGTAATGAACAGCTTATAGTCAAAAATCATCGTGTCGGCGAGTCGCATATCGGTCATTGTTACGTCGTGTCGGCGGTTCCATCTCAAAATTCTGTGCACCTTGCCAATTTCTTTCATAATTTCCGAAATGCCCTGTGTTATTATTTTGCGGCTTTTCCGTATTTCCAAGTCCCTCTTCCCGTGTTGGAGCGCAAGTGTCCCCTGAAATATGTAATTTTTGTATTACTTGTGCCAACTGGTCTTATACTTCCCGGATTTCTCTTTTGTGTTGCGTATTAATTTGATTCTGATTTTGATTTTGTTTGAATTTCTTAATTTGTTCATACTCTACTGTGTCAGTGATGGCTACAGGCCTTGGGACACTCAGATCATCATCTACCTTTGTAGATAAGTTAGTGAACTGATCCGAAAGTTCGGTTACTTTCTCCGATAGTGTACTTTTTTCCTCAGTGTGTTTTTCTTAACCGATTTTCAGAGTGTCCATTTGTGTTGAAATCTTATCTACTGCGTCCTTTAAGTTTTCCTGAGTTTTTGCAAGTTGCGTAACCGAATCGGTAGATGCAACTGAGTCAATTTTAGCTTGCAAGGTCTCACGATTTTCATGAACAACAGCTTGCAGTTCTTTTATGGCTGCTTCGTGATCCTGTCAAGAACCAAGAGAACTTATTTAAACAGAAATTACGAATGCATTGTTATAGTGAACAGATGACACAGTGTTATTGTGTGTGTACATTCTTGCTTGTTAGTTGTATGATTACGTAATGACTATAAGGCTCACATACTTAGAGCATTTACCAGTACTGCTGACGAGATTTTAATGCAAATTTTGGTTTATTTGAGAATACATTCTGGATTTAAAGTACTTTCTGTGAGAGTAAAGATGACTTAGTATTTGGTTTCTTTGACAGCTACACGATTATATCACAATGCTACTAATGTGACAATTTACATTGTTGCTTTTGCGGTGTATCTGTTTTATATCTGCACAGTTTTTCTGAAATCTTCTGGAAAGTAAAACATGTTTTAGTAGTAACTTTTGTGGTATAGCTACAATGAGACAGCCTTTTCCATAGCACAACAATACATTACAGTACAGTACTTTCTTCATCACGGCAATAAGCATAATAACTAAGACACCTATACGCAAAACATTTCACTTTTGTTTATGATGAGGTGGGTACATTTATTTCAGCAGAACTTTGCCTACAGAGGACGATAACTACGACAGTTCCACAGAATTATCTTACAGCAAGACGCACATTTAGCGCTACAGGACACGCATTTGAGTGATTAATTTTGTACTTAAAACAATTATGTTTAAAGATTTTGGAATTACAATGATACAAAGGTTTTCCATGAAACATTTCATTCCATTGCTGTAATCTGTAACATCTGAGGGTATAATTACATTAATCCTCAGGGGGGTACACGCTTACTTTGTGTACTGTCTGTTTGGCAAGCATAAACAAAAGTGAAATGCTTTGCGTATAGGTATCTTGGCAAGCACAAGGAGCCCTAGCTAATATGGTACTTGCTTATACAACTTTACACATCGGTACCATATTTCTCTAACACACAAATTACACAGCTATCTGATCATTTAACTGAGAGACAAACATGTTTTTTTACTACATCAGTGACATGTTTACGCAATACACAGTTGTATAACTTCGCACTAATGAAACTGGGTTTTGTCTGTAATGTGTGAACTGTTCATACGTTTTCGGAACCATAGTGATACTATGAGAGCTTTGAATGATGTATTTGGTATGGGATCATGATTTTTAAAGTACGTTGGAGGTAGATGACACTATTGAAATGAGGAGAGAATTTTTTTGAGGTTTTGAAATTATTGCAGAAACCTACGACGTTTTAGAGATTTGACTGAGGTGTTATGATATTATTACGACGACGATGTATATTATGCTGTTGAGGAATGTTTATTATGATATGTATTTATTATGATGAAATATTGAAGTGTCGACGAATAGGTACATGTGTAATAAGGTAAGGAATAGTGAGCAGTGGTTAGGGACTCTGGTTTGTGAAACCAAGAGTCGTACTTTAAGAGTTATGAAATGTGTGTGTATGTGTAATGTATCACAATGCCTACAAAAATTTTTGGATGCTGTTATATTTATAGGATTTTGCTTCTACACATCCGTAACGCAAATTTTTTTTATATGACACTGTCACTGCTGTCGTAAATATTTCGGTAAGAAAGTTAAGTGACCTTCACGTAATGCGTCGTGGACGCCCAGCTGTGCCACCTGCCTGGAGAAAAAGCCATTAGGTGGAGAAAGAAAGAGAGACCATTAACTTCAGTATTCACATTCCTTTGTAGAAAGCATCACAAATACGACATGCTCATTACTTGGAAACATATGGTTATACTGTGGAGCACATACTTTGTGCTACTTACTGAAATGCTTATGAATTGATGGGAAATATTCTCACATCTGCACACATGATTATGACAAGTGTCTTTCAACGAGAGTTGAGAGAATTTCTACTAACTTATGAAATGCCACATGACTACTGAATGATATTTTTATGCTTCGCTTTTCATAGTTGCTTATTTCATTTGATATCTGGTTTCCAGCTGTGTTGCAGCATTGGTTTTATAAAATAAAATTAAATGCATTTGCTACTGTGAACACTTTCTGTCAACAGATCTATTAAATAATAATTTTATGATCCACATGCTTCGAAAAAGGAGCACTTGGAAAGGAAGGTACAATAAGAAGGGATTAATAACAGTTACTGCATACATAATTTTCTTTTCAACTACTTGGTAATTTTTTTTTCTTAGAATAACTTCTTGTGGTGCACCACTTTAATTACATAGACATTAGGATGTGAATAGACACGGCCATCTTTACTGTAATATTTTTTCTGCTTGAGCTTTGTCATGTTTACGTATAAGTTATAGCATTTGCTGCTGCTGTTGACAGGCATAGCGCTACTGAATTTCACTTCGTATTACTCTTTAAGCCAGTTTTACTACTGATTTATTTTTCTTCTTGCTGCACAGTGGCTTTTATTAGTTCCAATGTTGCATTTGCTTTGCTAATTTATATTTATTACTGCTTACTTTGCCAATTTGCATTTTTTGTCATTGCTGTTTGTGTTAATTGTTTTGTGCTGCTGCATTGCCCCATAGCTTAGTTTTGCATCTGAGCTCAGTAGATTTAAGTTAGCTTAAGAGGGGGTATGCTATATAGGAGAATGAGTTATGATGAATTGGAAGAAATGCATTGAGAAGTTAGACGAAAAATTCCAGAATGAGATTTTCACTCTGCAGCAGAGTGTGCACTGATATGAAACTTCCTGGCAGATCAAAACTGTGTGCCCGACTGAGACTCGAACTCGAGACCTTTGCTTTCGCAGGCAAGTGCTCTACCATCTGAGCTACCGCAGAAGTAAAGCTGTGAGGACCGGGCGTGAGTCGTGCTTTGGTAGCTCAGATGGTAGAGCACTTGCCCGCAAAAGGCAAAGTCCCCGTATACGAAAAATGTTTGTAAAAGAAAAGGTACTGTACAATGAAGAATAATTATTTTAAAAGAGGATGAATGGAATAGCGAGAGCAGGCTTAGATAGGACTTTTTGGGAATAATGATGAACAAAGGGAGACCTCCATGCAAAATACTGCAGTAAAACAAACTCTGTCTTTTCCTTTTGTGTTATCCCTCTATGCGTTTGTGTACCCTTATGTATTTGTGTTCTTGCTGCCTTTGTGTGTTTAGTTAATAAGATTTATGTTGTAGAATTTTTCTAGTACTAAGCTACATTCACTATGATGAGGAATACTGTTATCCTCAAATATAATTTGCATTTATAATATGTTATTTTCTTTGTAAAGATGTTTAGACATATTTTATTCTGTTCTGTTTTAATGCTCATGTGTGGAATCAATGTTTCGAAAACTATTCTCATTATTTTAAGTATTTACTTATATCATAATTCCTGTAACACTGATGTATATGTTACTTCGATTCTTTTGTAAAGCCCATATCACTATAAATGTTATCTGTATTGTTATATTCTTTAATGCCTGCGAAAGGCAAAGGTCTCGAGTTCGAGTCTCAGTCGGGCACACAGTTTTTAGACATATTTTATTCTGTTCTGTTTTAATGCTCATGTGTGGAATCAATGTTTCGAAAACTATTCTCATTATTTTATGTATTTACTTATATCATAATTCCTGTAACACTGATGTATATGTTACTTCGATTCTTTTGTAAAGCCCATATCACTATAAATGTTATCTGTATTGTTATATTCTTTAATGATGTATTTTGTACCTTTGTTTATTGTAGTCTCATGTTATAAAATTGTAATTGACACCAGTTTATCAAATTAAGTAACTTTTAAGCATTCATTTCACTGCACACATTTCTGTTGATCATAGTATATGCACTATATGTGAGAAGTTGGGACTGTTCCTGTTTGCACGTGTGTTAATAATTCAGCAAGGGACTGGTTGACAGCATTGCTGGTTCTAAGGACAGTTCCAAAAACTTTGTGAGTGCACAAGTGGTGGTTTATGGACTTGTTATATTGTCCGCAAGACTCTTCGATGGTGATTGCGCACCTGCACAGTCGCAACAGATGGCTGCTGGCCGTCTCTACAAGGCCTACAGTGGGTCTACATCTTTTATGACTCACCAATACCATTATTTCTACAAGGAGTGCAGTGGGTCTGCACCTCTGGTGGCCCACCAATACCGTAATCTCTACCAGGACTACAGTGGGTCTGCTCTGTGATGACCTACCTACCAATATTCTTCAAAACTTCGACTGACTCTGCTGTGGGTTTGCTCTGTTGTGGCCCATTACCTGTGTACATGTCAAGAGTCAGCACTGTATTTCCGTTGGAAGGACAACACTACTACTTCAAGACTGCATGGAAATCCACTACTTCCGTGTGCATTCTCATTTACTGCTCAGAATTTGAGAAAAAGAAACACTGCATTTTTACTGTGATGAATGATCAGGACTGTCCTTATGGACTGTGAGAAAATTTTAGCTTTTGACCAACATTGTACCGATAAGCGTGTACATTTCTTTTCTTTGTTATTGTAATTATGAAATTTTTTTTTCAAATCTGTATTGGCCACTGCCCAAAACCATTTGTAAATTTTTTTGTGGGGAGCATGGGTGCTATGTAAGTAGGCTGTTTAGGTTCTTATATTGGTAACGCCACTGTCACCTAGCACTCTGTATGAAAATCACTGGCTGTGCTGTGTGCAGTCTGTGGCTGGTTTGCATTGTTGTTGGCTATCGTAGTGTTGGGCAGTTTGCTGTTAACAGCGCGTAGCGTTGTGCAGTTGGAGGGGAGCTGCCAGCAGTGGTGGATGGGGGGGGGGGGGGGGGGAGAGATGGCGGAATTTTGATAGCGGATTATCTGGACGTGTGTCCATCAGAGACAGTACATTTATAAGACTGGATGTCATGAACTGCTATATATATTATGGCTTTTGAACACTGTTAAGGTAAATACATTATTTGTTCTCTATCAAAATCTTTCATTTGCTAACTATGCCTATCAGTAGTTAGTTCTTTCAGTAGTCAGAATCTTTTATTTAGCTGGCAGCAGTGGCGCTCGCTGTATTGCAGTAGTTCGAGTAACGAAGATTTTTGTGAGGTAAGTGATTCATGAAATGTATAGGTTATTGTTAGGCAGGGCCATTCACTTGTACAGATTATTGAAAGTCAGATTGCGTAGCGCTAAAAATATTGCGTCAGTTTAGTGTTGATCAGAATAAGTAAAGAGAGAAATGTCTGAGTACATTCAGTTCTGCTCAGCTGTTTGAAGATCGAATAATGTAAGAGGTTTATCAGCACAGTAATTCAATAATTTTTGTAAGGGGACGTTTCATATTTGGTATTTGTCAAATTAAGCTTAGCTTCTCTTCCGTGGTATATGTACCCCTAACTAGTGAGAGTCAAGTGTGTGTAAAAACTTTATTAGTAATGTTGGAACGAATGCAGGTATGATTACAAATTTGCCATCAACTACTGCCGCACAAGATTTTCCCTCGAATGCTTTTAAAGCCTCTGCAGGCTAGTTATCGTCAGGTTTTGCTTTACCTTTGGCACAACAGTACAGTTTTGTACGCTGCACTATAGGATTCGTCTCACTGGATGCAACAGAGCGAACTTGCCACATTCTGGTTCCGCACATGTCTTGCTGCACTGTCAGGCACTGTTGCCTGAATAATTAATAAAGCTCTGCGAGATTTTGCGTGTGCAAAAAGCAGTATGTTACTTACACATTGTATTGTAACTGACAGACTTCCACGTTTCGACACTAAAAAATCACAAGTAAAACCAATTTTGACCATAGTGGGCACCTAATATTTAGTTTTAATACATAATATTTCTTATCAAACTAAGCAATTTCAGCAGATTTTTATGCCTGCAGTATCCCACTACCAGTATGTTACACTAATTAAAAATTAGCTATTTTAGAAAAATTTAAGTGACATATTGTTTATCAAGAATTCTGTGTTCTAGGTATGTCTTTCAATACAGAAATACATGTTTTCTCAAACGAGAATTAGCAGTCCTGGCAGCACATCCAGTCAGTCATCGGTGTTACTGACAGATACAGTTTCATGCTCAGGGTTTGTAAAAGCAACATTAAATGTTGAGAATTAGAGAATGAAGATTATAAATGAAATATAAAGACGAAAAACTCAATCGTAATTACTCACATGGATTTACAGAAGACAATCCTGTACTGCAGCTCATACAGGCGCACTTTTATACGTGACTTCAATTAATACTAATAATTTAAGTGGGGAAAGTAGCCAAGCCATTAAAGATTTCTAAATGCTCTGAGCCCATTCAATGTTAAAATGATGAATTTGTATTCCAGTTGAACAGAAACGGGTATACTTGACGGTATTTATATTTTTTATTTACGAAACTTGGATTTCCACATCACCATAGAGGTACCAAGCATGATGCGTTACTCATTGTTTTACATGGCGAGTATCCCCAGTAGGCCTATAAACCATGGTGCATGCAACTACATGCACAAACATTATGAGCAAATCAATTTCCCTACGTTATGTTTATTACATGCTCAGCACACCTTCAGTTTTTGAATGCTATACAATCTGGAACATTTAAGCCAGCGTTACAAAAAGACAAAAGATGTTACGATTGAAGAAAAGGACATCATCATTGCCCCTGTAACAAATTTAGGTGTCCTATCAGTGTTTCTTAAGAATTTGTAATTTACCATCATGTTCCCGGTCGCCATTATGTTTTCTAACCGAAGAGAAGTTGTCAGCAGCTTCTTGTGTCACAATGACTGCACTGTGAACATTGTACCATAATGTAAAAAATAATTCACTGAGGTAACAATCACTCATCACATCGAATAGTTGTGATGTCGCACTCTCCTCAGTTTCACCTGTCACGATTTAGTTATTAGCTAACTGCCAACACATCAAATCAATGCAACTGTGTGTATCTCGCTTTATTTGTAATTGTGGCAAACCATATTGTGGGGACAGAGGTTATGAAATTTTGTTTGTATGTTTACTTTACATCTGGGTAAAAGATACAGGGAGTGCTACTACGTGACTTAACCTCAGTGTGTTGTGTTTGGTTACCGTACGTCCTCCAGTCTGCTAAGTTTATAATACGACTTGAGCAGTAGAACACTACCTGGAAGAGAAGATTGGGCAAGGCTGAGGTGCCAGCAAGACATAGTTACTACAGGGTGGCCACAATGAAACGTTTTGGAATTTGGCGACGACAGTTTGATAATTTATGCACAATATCAGTATCAATTGTTCCAAGTTACAACTTGTTCATATTTCGTTTCAGTCTCATACTTTCCTTGTTGGTTTTATTTTCAACATCCTTTTTCCCCATGACCTACAGTGTGTCCAGGTTACAGATGTAATAATGTAAAATGTTATGAGACGAACTTGAGATATTTATAGGTTGCTGGCCTCTACAATTAAGCTAACTTGAAATATTTCCTGTGCTCCCTTGTGACATTTCGTAACGCCTTAGTTCACATAAATGAGTGTCAGTAGCAATGTGGTTTATATAGCAGAAAGTGTTCTTTGTGCTCTCTCTCACGGAGCTATAGTTTGTTACACGGCTACAGCATGGTTTTCGGGCTAAGTATGGATTACAACCAACTGACGACGTTCCCAGTCATACAACAATCAAGAAATGAGACAAATGGCTGTCGGCCACTACACAAAACACGCAGTTCCTGACGCTATTGTTGAAGTGGTCTCTACACAATTCCAGCGAAGCCCTCTGAACTCAGTCTGACGAGCAGGTAGATAGATAGTCACGTTCGACAGCACCTTATGTCGCCCATCAAAGATTGCACCTGGAATGGACCGAAACAGTGGAGTGAAGTAGTATACAGAGTAGATACCTGTTGCGTCACTGAACGTGCGCACATCGGGTTGTATTAAGTGTGTCAAAGAAAACTGAGTTACCATAATAACACAAAGATACGGCCAATAAATACCACTATTACTTCCCAGCTAATTATGTTTTATACTACGGTTCATTTAACCCAGACACACCGTATTTTGGAGGGAAAAGTGTTTTGCCTTTCGTGACTAGCATAATATTGTGTCTTGGATAAGGAGTTGGGGCTCAATGTACCACGATGATCATAGCTGTTTTACTTGCCTGTTTTGATGGAACTTAAGCAGTTGTGTATTAAAGTAACATTTGCCCATCACATTTATTCGTATAACCAACTACTTCCACAACACAAAATAACGATCTACTGATTATTTCACTGTTTATTTTAGTTGTGTAAGCAAGTAACTATGGTGACCACTAAATACTAAGGAAACACAGCAGCAACAAGAATTTTGAGCTACTCTACTCTCTTACTGTTGGAATACGATAAAGGATTGTGCAACAGTTTGAGGAGAAACATTAAGCCAGCAAGCCTGCTCTGGCACATTTTGCTACAGTATCTCAACCCAAATTAAAAACCACTTATTTGCTCAATAGTTGGAATATTACTGCATGATGTAAGTAATGACGTAGAATGGATGTAGATGCGGTATATAAAATTCATCTGGTCTGTCTCACCTTAGATACTTGCTAGTCTGATCAGTCATTCAAAATACTTGATCCTAATGTGCTGGAGAGGGTAAAAAGCTTCACATAAGTTACAATAACTGCCTATATGTTCTAACTGCCACACCCCACGCCCACGCAAGACTAATCTAGATCGTAATCAGGGACTGGGAGGAAAGTGGACAAACTCACTACAACCAATGAGACCGAATTTCCCATGGTCTCCGGTTTTCACATGGCGTGTAAAGCATCGACTGAGTTCTAATTCTTCATACCGTTTTTCGATTGGCATTATGCTCACAATTCACTGAAATGGTAACCTTTTACGAAGGAATGATATGCATTACATGGCCTGCAAATCATCGCTTTGTCTCAAACTACTGTGCCCAAGTGTACCACTGAGTTTTTCTAACTTCATTTTACTTTGACCATTACTCCTTAAAAGAATTACCAAAATACAGGAAATTTATGTGACCTAAAATACGTATTATTTGCGATTTTAAGACAGTATTTGTAATTATTTTTACAAAATCTTTAAAATAATGCTTTGTTTATTCCCCTACTGTTTTTTGTATACTGTGTTATGGATCTTGTGAGTTAAGCACCGCCTGTCTCTGATGTTTCATAATTTCTTTCAACTGGTATCTTTTACTCCATAGTCTCATTAACTGAACTAGATATCTTTCAGATGGTATATCATAGTATCATCTACTTGAATTTTTTTTTCAGCTTGCTTATAGGTCGCCGGATTGGGAATGTGTTCCATGTGCAGACTATGCCCATGTCAGTCACTTCTGGCTGGAGCTGATCACCTCATCTTCCTCCATCCGTCGTTCTGAATGTGTGCCAATCACTGCGTATCTGGCACATTACGGATGGGTTCGTCTACAGTATTTCACACCAGGCACTTTAAACCCCTGCTCTGTGCAGAACTTGTGGGTGAACTGAAAAAAACAAATACGCCTTCACAGACAGACCATTGGTTAGTTTTCTTATAGTGAATGTACTTTACCTAACACCACATTCCAAAAGGTGAAGTGGCTAACTGCCTTACCCACACAGTGTTTAGCCACTTTTTGGGTTGTTATTCCTCGAATTACTTATCGTCTTCCTGTTGGTTTGCTAAGTTCACTAGAACGCACCACTGTCCCCCAGTTGAGTCTACATACATCCATGTCTGAATGACAGACATTTGAATTAGGAAATTGAAATGATGAAACCACTTACCTTGCACAAAGTACTCTCACTCAATCCATTGCTCATCCACATGTTGCATATGCTCTTCACACCTCACTGAAGCTGAGCTATACTGAGCATATTATGCATTGGGAGAAAGTACTTTTGATTCTGGTGTTAAGCCCTCAGGAAGTACAATGTTTCTACTATTAATAATATGTCCCTTTCGTCTCAGCCAAATACAAGATGAAATGGGAAACTACTCACCCTGAGCACACTCCTCACATTTCCAATTGTTGACTTCCATACAACTTTTCCTCTTTAAAGCTAAGCTGGGTATAAATAATACTTGTGGCATCATCTCGAAGTTGACGTTAAATCAACACATTGGAGACAATACCGTGTCTTCTGATGAGGTGCCCTAGAAACTTGGATATTTAAATCAAGAAGTAAATCATGATCACGTCATAAAGCAATTTACATATCACTAAAGTACACAGTCAGAAAGGTGAAAACAATCCATTCGTAAGGATATGTATTTTAGTTGGACACATTGTTATAAAAACACCTGCAATCACAAGATCACAAATCGGGGGAACAAATCTGAACAGGTTTCAAATGAGGCAAATACCATCCTAACATTAGATAGTTTAATATGTAGAGGACATAAATAAACTGAACACAACTGGTTATAATTCTTGTTATGAACTATTCACTACACAACTGGTAAATTAAAAACAAAGTTGACTTCATTATGAATGATGCTGTATGTATATATTTCGATGACGTTCCGGTATGTCGATCATGAAGCGAGACTATTTCATTTTAACTGCAGTCTTTTGGTGCTCAAACATTCTCTGCATAATACACTTTAATTTGGTGGTATGGTTGTAAGTATGTTATGCCCAGATACAGAAATGGAAAATTAGGAATGCCTTCTAATCTACCGACAGCTCACTCAGTTTTTAGGTTGTTGATTCACCAGCGATGCACCATCTTTAAATCTCTTAGCAACCTTGCAGTACATGTTGCATTATTACATATATGCTTTGGGCAACTTGTCTTGATTCTGGTACAAGGATATTGACATTTTGAGTTGTAGATCCTCCACAAAGGTGTACAATACTCACGAAAACTGGCAATGGCAGTGAAATGAACCCGCACATGGAATGTACAGGGCGTTTCGCGCCAATAGGAAGGACTACTGGAAGCGTCCTGAGGGTGAGAAACTGGCTGCCAAGTGAGGGACCCACTGTTGTGGCCGCTACCTCGCCGACCCCCTTGCCTATCCCTCGTGACAACTTCTGGACCTGTCATTGGTGGTTTGTCGAAGAAAGTTGGTGTCTCTCACTCAGCGATACCACAGCAGCAACCCTAGGTCAGTGCAAGAGCGTGGGAGCTGGCGAAGTACTGCAGGTTACTTCACACAACTGCTCACACTACTGCCTGACGTAATGTACATGTCTGGCACTAATTTTTCTGTTTCATCTACAGGGGCTCTTGAAAGCCTGGAGTTGTTACCGCACTCATGGCAGCTCCAGCTTCACATTCGAGAGTTATCGCGTTACGCCGTTCCTGTAGCTCTATTTTTTCAATTGACTGACTGCTTACCTGCTATTGCAGTAAAGTAATGAGATCAGGCTTGTTCGGGGCCGCAGTTTTAGCATCCGAAGCCGTTCGGTCCTCTCCGCTGTTTAAGGAGGACGTAAATCAGGAATGGCTACAAAACTGGGACTGAGACCGAAAAGATGTATCCAATGAAGGTATCACTATTCTGGGTGATGGTAAGATCCAAATGGCTCTAAGCACTATGGGACCTAACATGTCAGGTCGCCAGTCCCCTACACTTAGAACTACTCGAACCTAACTTGAAACGCCTGCCTAACCCGCAGGGCAGAACAGGTGACTAGGATTGTGGAAAGGCCAAATAAGGTGGCGGTCAGTTTCACTTCAAAATTGTAATTTATTGTAATTTAATAACATATTTAAACCAAAACGGCACACAACCGAACCTTTACGAGTTTCAAAATCCAATTCTTTCACGGCTCAAGGCTTCCAAACAAGAAATCTTATAAACCAACAAGATAAATTTCAAGTGACTGAAGACACGCAGCTAAAATTGCAAATTAAATATTATAATCACAGCTAGGTTGAAAGCCTCAAGGCAAAAGTGGGTACAACAACCATATACAAGGTGCAATACAATTGTCTGAAGGCCACAACTAAATTTCAAAATTATAAAATGTATTACCTTACCCCTTTAAGGCTGAAGGCCAGAATGATTTCCCTTAAGGGGAAATTTTGAGAATAAGGCTTTAAGCGGCTGAAGGCTTACAGTTGATCTTCCAAAAATTCGAAAAATACCTTAAACCCTTAAGTGGCTAACAGCACACTAAATGAAAAGCTAGCACAACAATAATAACTTTCGGCAAAATATCCACTTGCCAGAATTCCAACTTACTTATATAGGCTGAAGGCCCCTTGATTTACACAAAAAAAATAAATTTATGTATTTTTTATTTGCTCCAGACACATTCCAACTGACTAGCAGTCCGAACTCGCTACCCGAACTCGCTTACGACAGACAACGATCAGGAAGTAATAGCAGTCGAGCAAAGATACGCGCTGCTAACGCATGTCACCGTCAGGCAAAATAGCAACTCGGTGAAAGCAGTAATTTAATTTAACGTAGTGAGGTGAAAGTACGTTAAAAACAGGAAGTAAAATAGATGGGGGGGAAGATGGGCCACGCACAGCTCATAACTAACCTAAGGGCATCACACACATCCATGCCCGAGGCAGGATTCGAACCTGCGACCGTAGCAGCATCGCAGTTCCAGACTGAAGCGCCTAGAACCGCTCGGTCACAAAGGCCGGCTGCTAAGATTCCTCGGCGGAAGTTGGCTGGAGTTGTTAGCAAGGGGACGAGGTGTAGCGGCGCGTGGCCGTATAGCGCGCTCTCACTTGCCGTCACGGCCCGACACGTCGAGGTCGGCCCCCAGACGCGTCCACCGAAGACAGCTAAGCGGCCCGCGGAAGGTAACCGCTAGGCATTTCTGTGGTTGCCAGCGCATAGGAACGGCAGGAGAATACCGAGTCGGATCGAACTGTGATAAAGATCCCACTCGATGACACCACTTTGTACATGTCAGGGCTCTATCAGGAGCTGCAGTGGCCAACAGAGGTGGTTTTCCTACATGTGAAGTGAGAAATGTTATGAAATGGGTTTTATTCTCAAAAACTACTACTAAAGCTAGCGTCCCCACCTCAGAGTAATAGCATGGGAGCCGGCCACGAGTACTACAGATTTGTTCACACAACTGCTCACCATACAGCCTTAGGCTACACAATGTACAGTATCCACAACCAAAAGTATTCAATTTCCCGAGAAGGAAAGAACACGAAACCTAACCTAGGAAGCTAAGTGAAAATGTTTCAATATTGTAATAGGCTTCTGCTGACAATCCGTTCTCCCTATACCATATTGCCTCATACGTATGCACTTGAATTACAACAAAGTTTTTTTTTACATGCTTATCACCAGATTGCATATGTGCCGGAAAAATTTTTAGCGTTCACCCCTTTGAATGTTGTAAAAGTAAATATGCTTTAGTTCAATGTGTGCAGGATGTCCCAGGAGCAAAGTTCGACATTCATCGATAGCCCTTTTCCGACTTCAGTACTGCGGAACAAATCTCTCCAACTGCAATTCCTTTGCTTTCCATATTTTGAGAGCTTATTGTATGGGCCAAAACAAGAAAACAGTTACTGGTAAACAATTACT
Organism: Schistocerca serialis cubense; assembly: GCF_023864345.2. Lineage (NCBI taxonomy): Eukaryota > Metazoa > Arthropoda > Insecta > Orthoptera > Acrididae > Schistocerca > Schistocerca serialis. Next base: position 464,397,303 of record NC_064646.1, on the reverse strand, counting down.
AGTGGGCTCTAAATGCTGATCTAAGGGCTATCAGTACTTTTTCAATCTCTTGCGCTGAAGAAATGCTGATTGTCCGTAAGGAGTGCCGATGCTTGCTATACAGTTTTGCTTCGAATGTTCGTCCCCACCATGCTTTTAAATACTGTCCATTCCTGCTGGGACAGGCAACTGCATGGAGAAAAAATACACATCCTGCGTGAACTTCAACTGGTACTAACAACAGAACTTCAATGTAAATACATGTAAGATCAATTTTCATCATTTGAGTTGCGTACTATTTCACATTAATTCCATTGTGCGTCGTCCAGATTGTAACAATGTCGATGCAGGCTTGCTCCTTTGCTGCTCGCGCAAATTCCTTTTGTCTTCTCCGAACCTCCCGATGCAGGATTATCGGCGCGGATGAAAAAAACAGACAGGTGTGGTCGATGTGAATATATGAATAAAAATTTACCTTCCCAATAAATTTTTTGATGACACCTTTTAATGTACGCTTGGGATATTCGTTTAAGAACAATTCAGGTATGGTGGATGTCGTTATACGCCCGCTCGTTACCACTCATAGAAACAAAGAGATGAAGATACAGAAATTAATCAAATGAACAGCGCATCTCTTCCTTCTTGTATCAAAACATCTCTGCCACGAAGTAACTTTGTAATTTACCTTTGCCTTAGCGTATATACAGCTTACTTGTACAAAAGGAAAAGAACGAAGAAAGAAGAAGTTATTCGAATGATGAGGGGGTATTGAAGCGGTCACGTTTAACGTAATTAACACACCTAAACACAGTAAATAAGGTAAGTATGGAACCAGCTGTTACAGACATAGAGTACTTACATGTTGTCAGTACAAGCACAGAGACTAAGTAGGCACGAAAAAAATCCAAGTCACATTTCACGCGTTTTTAGCGACATGAACCCCGTTTTAGACTGTTGTGATTTCCTTAAGTACAAACGTCCTAAAGGGTCATTAAAGAGTTCGCTGGTTTCGTATCAAATAGGGCTCCGGTGAAATATTTCACCTAAAACATGCAGAAACAAACTGTCTTTTCGTTGATGATCATCCATTACACAAAAAACAAAAGGTAACGCTTTGATGCGCTACACCGAACAAGTCGGCTGGCCGTAAATTTAACTAATTACATTACGAACAACCAAAATTGGAAACGAGACAGTGAAAACGTTGTGGGGAAGGCGAACCGAAGACTGCGTTTTACTGTCAGAACACTTACAAGATGCAACAGATCTACTAAACCTACCTACACTACACTTGTCCATCCTCTTTTTGAGTACTGCTGTGCGATGTTTCATCTTTGCCAGATAGGACTGACTGAGTAAATCGAGAAAATCCTAAGGCAAGCACATTTTGTACTATCGAAAAATATGGGGAGTGACATGGACATGGTACAGGGTTTGTGTGGACATGAATAAAAGAAAGGGGTTTCTGGCTGCGGCGCGAGCTTCGCACCTAATTTCAAGCACCAGCTATCTCTTCCTACTGACAACATTTCACGCGTTTCGCCCGAGTGGAGTAACACCATTATTGTTAAGGTGGTTCGATTAACCCTCTGCCAGGAACTTAAATGTGAGTTGCAGCGTAGCCATGTAGATGTCGACACGAAGTGTGGGGTGTGCTATCGTTTATTAGCGCAATACAAACTAAAGGAAGGCAAAATCCATTCTTACTGTGCAGCTTTGCAAGAGCCAACGTATCCGCCGAGAAACTGGCAAATCTTTTATCCCGATCATTTTTAGAAATGTACACAAATCATATCCCGAATCTCAGCACAATAACTAAAAATATATGCACATTTAGGGGAAGAAATATTTATAATTACCAGTTTACACGTGCTCCCCTTTAAAAAACCGTAATCTTTTTTAATTTTTTCACATTGCGTCAGAGAATTGTCTATTTGACCTTGTGAAGTTCTTGAAAGAATATCTGAGTTGAATGGACTTCAAGCAATGTCGAATTTTATGAAGGTAATCGAACTCTTCTCAATATTGTCATTTATGCATTAAGTGAAATTCGAAAGATCTTGGAAAACTCAAAAGATGAGGGATTCTGTTGACGGAACGACTGACTGTCTTAGTTTATATTGGTATTTTGTTAGCCAAAAATTTAATTGAGGACAGGTCGGATCACCTTCATATATTGTGTTGCAAATCTGTAAGGCAATTTCTAATTTAAAGAAGGAACGTAATTGCAAACGAAAACATTTAAGTAGTGTAAACATGTTGTTTCGGCCAGGTGCCATGGCAACATTCGGCAGACGTCTATAGACTTTCTGGCTACTGACTTATCCGAAACTATTTGGAAATGTTCTTACAGGTTTAGTTTAATCTCCCACTTCAGAGGGTAGATGAAATGGATGCTGCAGCGAAAGGCAAGCCGAACAAAGTTACCGTTTCGAATCCTGACACTCTCTCTGGAACCCACAGAGAGAACTTTCTGGGGGAAACGCAAAATATTTTAAATTTTAAAAGTTTTTGTTTGGAATTTCTTGAATTAAGTATGCACCTGTCTCTTCTTGTGATGTCGAAATGGTTTCCATGCGCATGAACGTTCTTTCAGGTAAATGCGTGAGGTGTTAGAAATCTAGGGAAATTGATTTTCCTGTTCTGTTTTAGAAGGGACCATAGCTAAGCACCTACCTCCTGGAGCAAGTAAACTACCATCCGCGAAATATCTTGAGGCATCCGATTGTTTTACAAATTAGTCAATGTGCTACATATTCGACGGTAAGCATGTAAGCGAGAAAAATTTTAATAGTCACTAAGTGCCCTCATTCTCAAATGCTAAATGGATTTAGTCTTGGCTATTTACACCTCCTGATGCTGCCTCAACAAATATGCAGTTTCTAAATGTCATGATTGTCTTACTGTGTGTGACTTAACATACGAGGCCTGTTCAGAAAGTAAGCTCCAATTGATTGCCAAATTGAAACCACAGTGAACATCAGAAATGTTTTACTTGTAACAATTAGCTACACCTTTCAGCTACTTCTCTACGTAGTCGCCGTTCTGACTTAGACTTTTGTCATAGCGTTGTACCAACTTTTCAATAGCCTCATCATAGAAGGCAGCCGCCAGTGCTTTCCGCCAATTCTCCACGCTGGCCTACACCTTGTTGTCTGTGTCAAAATGTTGTCTTCAAAGACAGCGGTTCATGTGACCAGAGATGAAACTCAGGGGGAGACAATTGCGGACTGTATTGTGGGTAATCTCACATTTCCATTTGAAAACGATGCAGGAGCATCTTCATTGCCCCTGCAGAATGCGGCTGAGAATTGTCTTGAAGAAGAAACAGCACGACAGTTATGTAATGTTAGCTGCATAGCTTCAGGCGAAATCTCTCACCAGGCGCTCGTACTTGGCGGCAGACACTATTTTCTAGACATCTTTACGCACTCACTGCGAGCTCAGAAATGAGAAGAGCGACGTGATGCTAACTAGGGTTATACTAGAGACATTACCCAACACATCTGTGCAAAGCTTTATCGGATTTTCATAGTCGTTTCCATTTCGCGACCGATCGGAGCTTACTTTCTGAACGCCCCTCGTAATACTGAACTTCAGACACGACATTTTATGTTTTTAAATACCGTCAATAATTTCATGAAATACTAAAAAACGAATTTCTTCCTCCTGGAACCAGACAGGTAGGCAGCCTGCACTTGTGTTCGTTCACCATGAACCGTGAACCAGGTTAGCCATTTAGAAATGCAGATCTCATTTTACCCAGCTATCTTTGGATAGTTCATCCAAAGCATCTTTTGTAGCTGCCACATCTGCTGCCCTCCATCTCAGAATCTAACGTACCTCCTTTTCAGCAAGTACTGGTATTTCTCTTCTGTATCGATTCCGTTCTAAAGTGGCTTTTATGGACACACTATCGAAAAAGGAGTGCACCACATTTGGATAAAACTGAAGTTATTGAAAGTGGTGTAGTTCCTTACATGAATCACTGTCCCAAAAAAAAAAGGCTTTCTCTAAGTTATTAGATGAATCTGCGTCCTACATTCGCAAAAATTAGGTAACAGTACTTTCTTCTTGCCTGTTTGCACTTGTTGGCTTCGGCTTAAACAATTTTATCCCAGGTTCTTCCGATTTATTGGTGCAGATTTAAAATTCTCCTCGCTTATTATAGAGGCCATCTTTGCAATTTTTGGTAGTTTTAAACATCGAACTATGTCAGCTTTGAAATTCTCCCTTTTAAAATTCTTTGAAATATACATTGTCTAACATCAGAAATTTTATGTAATCCTCTAGATTCCAGTAACCACATGACCCTGAGTTAAATATTCCTTCTATTACCAAACAAATCATTCATTATTATGGTATCTTCGAAATAGAGGCCAACAGATTTAACAATATATATGCCCTAGAAAGTGGTTGCGCCTCTGTTAATATATGGGTAACGGATAAAAGCAATTTCAAAGTGTAATGAGCTGCAAATATGTTGGAAGTCGTTAAGGCTGAGATAATATTTTTATGTCATCTTCATACAATCACTGTCACTGAAATTTTTTTCCCATCCTGATAACACTGCACTACATCTGTGGCTATGGTTGGGTGTTAGGGTGTTCCATTTGTGCATTTGGTTGTACTGGGGCTCTGCAATTCACACACTATCTGTACCAGTGTGGAAAAGAATATTGTAGGAAGCTGGGTTCCCAGTAGCAAAGTCTAGTAGGTAACAACACGGTGCATCACGTGTACGAGTGGAAATAGCTGAACTGATCCTGCTTGTGCAAGAAAGAAAAAACTGGTTTATGTCAGCTGTTAAACAGCTGTTTACAGTCCAGAAGGCCACGGCTTTTACCAGGAAGCTCCTTCACAAGGGTTCCAGTGAAACTCCCCTTCTGCATGCAAACACAACCGTCAGCGACAGCGTACTGCAAGGTGGCCGGCTCACCCTGCGAGTACACTGCGCCGTAGACAATCTTGCTTCAGGGGCAGCTGGGGCTTTCACCGAAGATTCCTGGTGAGTGGCAACAGAAGAATGACCAGCAAAGAAATTGGAAGACGGACCATGGTGCCACATGATTCAAGAAACGATGAGAAGGTAACAGGTGGTCAACTCAACACAGAGCTTAAGAGTAGTAACTGCAGTACACTGTACTATCATGTATCGAGATTTCTTATTACGCACACACAAACTGAGCTAATCTCTTCTGAAAGAGATAAGGCGACCAAGGTTAAACAGACGTGAGGCGTATTGAACTAGTAAAGTAGATATGAATAAGAATAATACTGACTAACTGAGCGTAGCTTGCTGATGAGAGAAAGGAGCAGAGCTACCAAGATGTAAAACTGCATATAAAATATGTATTTTCATTAGGAATTGTGTAACAGTTGACACGTAGGTACCTTAACACATGAGGAGCCCTGTATACCAATTGCGCACAGTACAACTAATGTAACATGAATGTGGGACAAATTGATGATTTCATGCAGTCCGAACATTAGGTTGGTACGTGAGGTCAGGTAGCACATTCTGTGGCACGGATGACCACAAATGTGAACTCAAACGTGAATACTAATTTGAGAAATGTATTGTGACTGAGTAGAAGGCCTTCACCACTGCAGAGTAACTGCTAGGCCTAATTATCGCCTGCAGGAATGGTACTGTGCTAGGGTTAAAAACTAGTAGAAATAGGGAATCTCTGGAAAGGAGTATTCAGAATCCCCTACGCAAGTTAAAGATGGAGAGTAACATTTGAGAATTGGTCATAATAAAAAAAGTTATGTGAAGGACTGCCGCTATCAGCCTTGGCTCTCCATGATCGGGATATGAGCCGTAAGTATGAGGTCCTGGAGGAACTCCATCGCAGCTCCAAGTCCTCAATGGAAGAGCAGAATGGGCCACTACAACGAAGGCTGAGGAATCAGGTCTCTAACTGGGAACTATATCCATCGACCAAGATCTCTCTTCAGACTCGGAACAGAAAATCTATTGATGCCACAGATGGCAGCCATTTTTGTGGATTCTTTTTCTGCTTAGTACCCAGCCCAGATCGACGTGGCTCATCAGCAACTGCGATGGTTGGTGTAGTTTTATTCCCTGGTACAGCTTCAACCGGTCGAAAAGAGGCAACTTTACTGTCACCTAATTGTCACTGGACATCAAGAGGTCGCGTTAACTGTAGAATACGATGAGGTCGCTAGTAAGCGACGACTTTCTTGTAGTTATTTTGTATATTGGCAGCTTTCTTAATACACGCTCGTCTCCCAATTGGTAAGGTAGCAATCTGTGCCTTCGCTAACTCTTTCTATATATCTTAGCCTTTGTTAACTATTTCTCTGCATACGGTCACCTTTCTTTTATTCCCTCGTGTATCTTTTTCTGTATGGATTCTCTCTTCTCACTACACCACAGACTTCTCCCAGCTCGAAATCTACAGCCATCATTTGCAGTACAAATTGGGAACTCGTCCGTCTGCACGGTGTGTCGCCTGCTGACTCACATTTCAGTACCACCGGCAGAGATGATACATAGCAATTATTTGTCCACAGCCGACAGCCACGCCCTCACCGGCAGCATGGTGACGCGGCAGCGGAAGCTCGCATTCAACAGCAGAGGGAACCACAGTGGGGAATCTCCACCATTTTCACCGCGTTGCCCACTAACGACTGCAAACCTGCCTCAGTAAAGCGGTAATTCTAACATAATCGGTCCTTCTTCCGCTATAGTACACATACTTCCTCAGCAGAGGATCCTAGCCCGCACAAAGCTATCACTGCTATCCTGTCACAGATCGAGCGAGGTGGCGCAGTGGCTAGCACAGTGGACTCGCATTCGGGAGGACGACGGTTCAATCCCGCGTCTGGCCATCCTGATTTAGGATTCCTGATTTAGGATTCCCGTCGTTCCCCTAAATCGCTCCAGGCAAATTTCGGGATGGTTCCTTTGAAAGGGCACCACCGGCTTCCATCCCCATCCTTCCCTCATTCCACGAGGCCGGTGAACTCGCTGTCTGGTCTGGTCTCCTCTCCCTAACAACCCAACGCCCCCATCCTGTCATAACCAGTGGGTCTGAAACTTTTCTCAGTGCAAAAATGCTGTAAAATAAATTGGGGTTTGACCCATACAAAACAAGACGCACTACTAATAACTTATCACATAGAGCTACTCACAATTCACGTGAACTAAATCATTTGCACACTGTATTCCACACTTAATAAATTGAAATGCTCCAAGCTAATACGATACTAAATTTTATCTCGAGGCCCCAGTCCTTGCAAGCGTGTCTCTTGAAATACGAGAGCAATACATACTTGCCTTTCATTTGAAATAAAATTCAGTCACTGTGGGAAGCAGCTTATTTCTCCGAGCTTTAAATGAATGGCGCAAAAGTAAACTTGGTGCAATCGAGAACGTAGTTATTCAGGGAAGCAGTGTGGAGATACGGGATGTAAAGGATAAATTAGCATCAAAGGGGGTGCAAACTAAGTATTCTAGATTTCATCCATTCTTAATATTCTGTTAAGTTAATGGATACATAATCTCACGCTTTACTTAGCTGTCATGTTCAACAAACCGTGTGTCTATATTATCATCCCCTAAGGGCATCAAATTCACACAGGGTATTAGAGTTAGTGGCCATTTCCCTGCTGTATACTAATTTCTGCTGCGTAAGCAATTATTTATCCTGTGTTTTTGTCGCTCACTCAAAACACACACGATAGCATAACTTTTGGCGATGCGTGACACTAGCTCTGGTAGAAGAAATAAAGAAGGAAAAAACAATGAAAGGAACAATTTCCGTTCTGTAACACGAGAACATACGGCGACGGTGAACGGCTTACGGCAGCACGACGTCACGATCTCACGGGGACAACTGAACTCCCTCCCCCAGTCCGCCGTTTCTCGCCACAGCGCGGCCGACGCGCTCTCTGCCGTTGTCACTCGGCGGCTCCTTTCCCAACTGCCGTCCCTCAGGCAAAACACGCGATACACTAATCGACAGCCAAGTCCCAGTCGATTATTCGAAGAATCGTGCCAAACGACACAACGCAAATCTGACCGGCATTGAATACTCGATCACATAAAATACAATACAAAAACTTGCAAGACAATAGCCCTGTTTAACCCGATGTGCACACATTACTATCCTGAGCGCAGAAGGACAAGCGCACTATCTGCTGTTCACTTGAGTACCTGACCTCGTCTGAAACATCCCAGTTTCCCAACTGCCTATGCTCTCTTTGGTAGCATGTTGTTTCTAATTTTACTATCACGCTGCTTCCAGCCTCTGCACCATTCTTCCCATCCCATTACCGCCTCCGTATTGGACACTCCCATTTCTCTATGATCTTTACTATGATCGATCCTTCTCGTTAACTCATCTTCGATCCCGTTTCCGTCATCTTTAGTTCTCCCTTCGGATACTACGGTTGGCAGAACATCCAGTTTCCTGGCTGCTGCCACTCATTACTCCTTTTCTGCTGCCCACTACTGCATTGCCTTTTACATCCCGCCGCCTCCCTGTTACGCTGATTTCCACGGTTTAAGGAATTAGTCTGAAAATTATTAATATCACACTGGAAGCACACCCGGTCGGCTCTCTGCCAGCTCCTACCTTCTCTACAATTCCCGTAATTGCCTGCATTACCGGCAACTCTGTTCTGTTAGCAAGTTGCACCATCCATCCGTTCCACGAACTGAAGAAAGCTCTCCGTAGTTACCGTGCGACAATAGGGCAAACCCCACAGCAAAGAATTTGGCGTACTTTAGGAACGCTTTCGGCACGTGTATTTGCTTTCCCACACCCCAATATTTATTTAGCAGTAGCGTCTCAGACGCGGCGGGTCAGGAAATGCTGCTACATTTCGATTTGCCCACTTATGCCACACCTCCATCAAGTTGTATTTCACGAACTTTATCTTCGCTTCGTTGGACATGCCCTCCACAATGCAATCTTTAAACGACGTCAAGGAATTTACCAGAAGGGATTTTCCTTCCCTACTGAAATAGTTTATTTTGTGACTTGTTATGAAACCGTAGTCCTTCCCTGACTGCTCAATGCAGGAACGGCCACGAACGCGGCACGTGTGCATGCACGCGTGCTGAGCTTTCACACGCGTGCGGATCGCTCTCTTCTGACGTCACACGTCCCCCGCTACCACACCAGTTGACCGCGCGCATTCGCGGAACTACGAACACGCCGCATGCAACAGTGCATTCGCGTAAGGAACACCGCCCTGCTAGCATGTGGCTTAGTTTCATATTACGATATTTGATAATATTAAGCTCTGTACAAATCATCATGTTGAGCAATACTGAATCTTTGTTGGCTGTCGGTACACCTACAGAAAAATAACGATTACGCTGGGTTTCAAACTGCATTACATCAACAATATCGTGCTTCTCACATCGTCACTCGTAAAATTCTTACAACATTTAAGCTGAGATATATAAACGGACGTAAAAGTAGTCTACAGTATGCAGTATGATGTCAAATAAGTGATTCCAACTATATGTGAAACAAGCAAATTTTATCATCTGGAACTACTGTACAGAATTTGCAATAAACACGATTCTCAACAAAACATGACAAATACAAGAAAATTTCACCATTAATTTAATTATTTTTGGTTCGCTGTAGACATAATAAAGTTCATATCCGGCACAAACTCTACGGCACACGGACAAACGCAGACAGTTTCTTGTGTTGTAGATACTCAGATTGCCTATTTAGTTTCATAATCGAAAAAAATCTTTCGCTCACGTATGTCTATCCAAACATTGATATAACTTGTGGAGACGGGGAAACTCTTCCCGAGGAAAACCTTCGTAAAATTCCTGGACAGTTTTTACGTAAAACAAATTGTCCTTTAAACGGGAATTACACTGCAGATCGATCAATTCCATTTGAAAATGCACTGGAGCACTTGCAACTGAACCGGCAAAGGGTCTAGAAAATAGTTCAAAAACAGATGTCAGACTGACAGTGTCCTGGAAACGTTTACAAAATTGTGCCTGTAGTTCCTCCAACACAGAAACGAATTTGTCAGAAGTTGCGTTTTCTCTGACTTTAGAGAGCGTAGGGAAATGGGCGGTATTCTTTGTCATGAGCTGATCCTTCCACAACGCGAGTTTCTTATTAAATGGATCCACTTTTCCCATCAGATCGGTAATAAGCTGCTTCTCACCTTGCAAAGTGTTATTGAGAGCGTTCAAGTGTGCAGTCAGATCAACTGAAAAGGCGAGGTCTACAATTCATTTTGGATCTTCTAATTTTGGCTCTCCCTTTCGTTTTTCCTTCAGGAACTCAACAATAGCGAGTCTTAAATTGAAAAATCTTTCGAGGCATGCCCCTCGACTTAACCAACATATTTCGCAGTGGTAGATAACATCTCCGTACTCTTCGTTCAGTTCCATGACAAACTGTTAAAACTGACAGTGTACTAAGCCATGCGACTTCAAAAAATTTACTACGGTGACTACCGACTTCATCACGTGCTCCAAATTTGCATATTTGCACGAAGAGCTTCTTGGTGTACAAAACAATGAATTCCATACAAATCTTCTGTCGATCGGCCTAGTTTTTTACATAACAATGCTACAAGCCCATTTTGAGCCCCTCGGATTGCTGGCGCTCCATCTGTGGTGAGTGAAACTAACATTTTCCAGTTCAGGCCAACGGCTTCAACTGCCTCTTCAAGTGCTTTTAGCAAGTCGGTACCCCTCGCCGTGTCTTTCATTGGCACTAAATCCAACAGCTCTTCGGTCACGTGTCGACTACACGAACATAAATCGCTAGTTGTGCTGTGTCCGAAATGTCGGTCGACTCGTCCAAAGCAATCGAGAATGCAATAAACTTGCAGGCACTATCAATTAGCTGCCTGTAGACATCCGCTGCCATACCATCTATGCGGCGAGCTAGTGTGTCTGGAAAGACTAATTTCACCAAACTTCTTTACTTCCAGTGGCATCAAGAGTTCCGCCGCCTCAGCAATACACTCCTTGATGAAATCGCCATCACTGAAAGGCTTATTTACTCTTATTTTGTAGCTTGCTCTTACAGACAGGTCACTACGTTCAGTCGCAGGTTCGAATCCGGCCTTGGGCATGGATGTGTGTGATGTCCTTAGGTTAATTAGGTTTAAGTAGGTCTAAGTTCTAGGGGACTGATGACCTCAGAAGTTAAGTCCCATAGTGCTCAGAGCTACTAAGTTCGGTTGCAGGCTAAAAAAGGAAACAACAGTTGAGTGAACTCCAAATTCGAATTCTAAGGACAAATATGTACAAATACAAACACCAGAAACACAAATATTTGTATGGGGTTCCCATGTTCGATCCGACTCGCTGCATAACACTACGTCTTCTTAATTCCGCAAACTTCTTTGATCTATCAGCCCCAACTACATCATTACGTTCTTTGTGTGTGGTATTATAAGGCCGTTCTATTGCAAATTTGTGGTGCCCGCCGAGTATGCGACTGCATAATAGACATTAAGAATTTTGATCCTTCTCTTCGAAAAAATATTACAATTCCCATTCAGCTCTGAAGGCTCGTGACGCTGTCTCACTACCCCGCCCCTTTGCGAGCGTCTGTCCCATTGCAACAACCACTGCACAGTACCTATAAACTTCCAACGAATCGCTAACAAATAGCGAGGAATAAACACAGCTGCCACTACGAATCAACTAACGCACCATATGCCGGATAAAAAGATGTCGCGCCGTGCCGAGCAGTGCCGCGAAACACTGAGGAAAGCCGAGTAGTGGCGAGGCGTACCGAGCCCTGGACGGCACACGTGCAGCACATCGGTACACGCGTGCAGTTTGGCACGCCGTGGCCGTCCCTGGCCTAATGTGACCTCAACAGACGCCCTGGGCCGGTGCAGCGGCGACCGCGCGGCGCTGCGCTGCCACGTGTTTGTCGGAGCGCCGTGCAACTGCGGGTCTCACCCAGCAGTCCTCGACTTCCAGTCTGGCTGGTCAGCAGACCAGGCCCCGGAACCGAGCCCGCGACTGCGACGGTGCGGGAAGACATAAATGTCGTTGGGCAATATACTGAAATATTTCGGGTCTCGTTATCAATGGGAACGATAATTTCAGATTCCCTTCCCGAGCGCATTAGTAACCGAAATGGTGAAATGAAATTGTTCCTGATGCTATTAACCAGCAAGAAAATTAATCACTGGGATTATAAAGGTGCAAATAACGTGCCATGACACTCAACTACAGCCTCAATTTGCATTAATAAAAGTTTTTCTTCGAAATTTTTACACAAACTCAAAGACTGGTGAAACCAACTATTTCAATAAGTGGTTAAAAGCGACTTGAGCCCCCAATATAGTAGCGGGTAACCTCGCTATGTAAATTTTTATGAACTGAAAAACTGCTGCGAAGTCTTCACCACTAATCGTTAAACGAGAATAAACCGCAGGCTAGCTTGCACCTAATTGAAGTCTGACATACGATCCTCAGTTCTAAGAGCCAAATTGTAGCAAAATACGTCAGTTCCTCACAGGTAAAACTGAGATGAAGTCCACCTTTAGCGTTCAGAAAGAGAATCCTCCCAGAAACGTAGTAACACGCGATGTCAGCACAATTCTGAACATAGCACGGCGGGCAATCACCACTGGAGATCTGAACGCAAAACACCCCGACTGGAAATCACGAATACGTACCTCCAACGGCAAGGAACTATACGAACACGCACTACGCCGCAACTACATTATACTTGGGAGCCAGACGTCCTCGCTTTCGCGCCTACACAGGCTCAACACAAGCCAGACGTGCTAGGCATAGCCAACATCAAAGGCATCACATGCACTCTCAGCCTTATGGATGAAAACAATCTAGACTCAAACCACATGCCTGTAACACTGCACACGGGAAAAACACTGCAGGACACAGAACCACGCAGGCTAGTGAACCGCAAGGACGCGTATTGGACACTGCTCAAGGAAACGCTTGATAGTCGTATTCCGGACACCTACGATATTATAAACACGCAACAAATTGGTGAGGCAGTGGAGGCCTTTACTACTGCCGTCCAAGAGGCAATGACTGACGCCATTCCACGTACAATACCAAAACACTCTACAGCCCTGCCCCAGCAAATCCTGGGCCTCATCTCAACGAGGTACCGCCTCAGGAGATACTGGCAGCGTACCAGGCGCCGTTCTATAAACTGCATGTCTGACTCCAGGCTACAATGCGGTACAAAATACAAACATTTCGAAACAATGGAGAAACTCTTAGAGCTAGGTACCACACGTCCCGGCGTATGGAAGCTAGCCACACACTTCACCAGGGAGCAACATTGCATTCCCACTCTAAAAGGACCACACGGTCCAGCTTACTCCGCGACGGAGAAGGCAGAGCTGATGGCCACATTACGTGCAGCGTCTTTCATGCCGAATCTGGCTCCTTCCGATCCAATATTCACAGCTGAAACGGACTAAGAGGTTACACGACTCGTAGACGAGCACACTCGTGACTATTACACGCACTAGCACAAATGAAATTACATTAGTCATCAAGCATACCGACTCTAGGAAAGTGTGGGTTCTGATGGCAGTCAAAACCGTGGCCTCCAGGAGTTCACGGATAGAGCCGTAGAATACCTTGCACACAACGAATGCCATTCTGAAACACCAACACTCCCTGACTTTAGGAAGGCAGCCTAGGTCCTGAAGCCGTGAGACACCACTCCCTCCCACAAAATTACCGACTAATCAGTCCGCTGTGATCGCTGAGCAAGATTGTTGAGAATGTAGCACTAAAACACATCACCAGCCACTGCATCAGCAATAACCATTAAGACCGGAGTAATTTGGCTTAAGGAATCTCTACTCAAGAACACAACTCCTCCGCGTATTCGAACGTATACCACACGGCTACAACTTGAAAAAAACACAGGGGCCATGTTCCTGGACATCGAAAAAGCTTTCAACCGTCTTTGGCACAATGGCCTTATACGCAAACTAAGCGAAGCTGGTTGCCCGAACGGACTCGTATCTCTGATACACTCATATCTCACGAACAGGTGTTTCAACACTGATGTGCAGGGCAAACAATCCACACAACACTGTATCCAAACTGGAGTACCCCAGGGAAGCATCCTAGGGACCATCTTGTTCAACCTGTACGTTAACGACTTCCCAGCAACGTTACCCATCTACGCGGGTGACACAGCCATCCTTGAGCAAGATTAGAAACAGTCCAACATTAATGCACAAATACAGACGGAGCTCAGAACTGCCGAGCCGTGGTTGTAACTAGGGCGTATTAAACGAAACTTTGACACGTGCGAAGCAGTTCCTTTCACACGCAGACCGAAACTGCTGCGCAAACAACATGGTAGACATACCACTACATACACGCCCAATACGTTTCCGAGAGAAAGATACCTCTGTGTGGCTGGACCGGAATCGTACATGGGTGGACCACATCGAATTCGTTGGCAACGGAGCGCACTCGAGGCTCAAACAAATGTACTTAATGCTCAACAGGGAATGTACACTGAATTGGAGGGTGTCCAGGTCCATATACACGACTCTGATTTGACCTATGATGTACGCAGCTCCGTCTGGGGATAGGCAGCTCCTACACATCTGCGCCACCTGCATTTCATACAGAACAAAGTGCTACTCATCATTAGTAACGCTCCACGCTACACACGTGGGTCTTCACAAAAATACCACCTTGAAACCCTCAAGGAAGAATTCAAAAAACACGGCACACGAGTATACAACAACTAGACTTGTTTCATCCTTACTCTGGGAAAGAATGATCACAACCATAGGTGGAAGCATAAGCTGCCAAATCTAAGGCATAACCACCTATGTCAAGGTAACATACACCAACAAGCGACTAACGTCGGGAAGCCCCTGCATATCAACAACATCGATATGACAGCTGCCATTGAATCCGACCAACTGGCTACAGCGGAGAAACCGACGAGCTCGCCCACTGACGCACAAACAAATCGCCAACATCGCCCTACACTCTGAATCTGATATATGACCTATCGGACACAAAACGGTAATGAACCTGTTACAGGTATGCTGACGCTAACCGAGAGATCAACACCGGCACCCAGCGGCAGCCGCAGAGAAAGCACAGCACAACGTCGAAGGTATCGGTACGCATGATACCCAATACTAACAAAGCCTACCCTTGCATGACCTGTCGCAGGCAGCAAGACATCTCTACTGCTCATACTATCCGACCTAACTATCGCCGAGTTATTTTCCCTTGGCTCTTGCCTTGGCCCTTTTCTTTCCTCTGCCCTTCAAACCGCCACCCTTCGTTCGACCTTCGAACCAATCTGTCTCCAGATGAACGCATACAAATGGTTAATTTAACCAGACGTACCCAGACATCGCAGTACCCACATCCTGCGACACCAAACTTTAGTGGAAGCTAATTCTTATGCAGAGATGGCAGCAAACATCTTGAGCTGGCCAACATGCCGGAGTGGGCGTGGAGGGGCTCCTCTTATAAATGTAAAGCCCTCTTCTTGCGGTAAACAATATCTATCCAGACCATCACAGATCCCGGACATGAATCTTTAATTTTAGTACGGGTCAGAAATTTTAGTTTTAGATCGCTTCAGTAAATGTTCTTTAATACCGTTATCGATTTTCCTAATGATCCTGTTGTAATGGGGTGGTAATAGCTTACACTTCAATGTACAGATGGGGAGAGTTGTGGTATCAAAACCTGCTACCAGAGACAGGGATTCATATTAAATTCCCCAGAGTATCTCGCACAAAAATTTCTTTGCACAGGTAAGTAGAGAAGTAACCCGTTAAGGTAATGTCCTAGACCTATCAACAAACAGACCCAAACCAATCGAGCAACGTAGAGGGAGGTATCAGTTATCATAAAGCAAGGACTACGGGGTTTGAAAGGGATATTAAGAAGGGTAGGAAGAAATTTTTGCTCAGCAGGAGTGACAAGATACAAATAGCGGAGTAACTCAGCACGCAGCACCCATATTCAATGATGAGCACCGAGATGTGGATAAAGGTAGGAATCCAAAAGTATTGTCCAAGTAAGGACTTCAGGCAGAAGATAGATTCACCGCCTTTTGATATTCGTGACAGTGAAGTGCCCTTGAACGAAGAGAGCACCTGCGATTCGAGGAAAATATAACCGTAGCTAACAAAATCGGGACAAATCCAAAACCACGTTAAGGAGAGCAATGGGCGAAGCAATCAGTGACCTCGAAATTAAAAATTTCGCCAGATGATCTAAGGAGAGCTCATACTACATTTTGGTATTACATAATGTAAGTAAGCGGTACGAAATTGTCTGTTCACACCCACGGTGACCACAAAGGCAGCCAAACGAATTGCACAGATGCTCGAATATCTCTACGGCAGATGTTACAGGAGGGGCGTTGTGCTCCGAGCAGCGCCTTGTTACTGAAATTCCAAGCAAGCACCGTCCGGGAAAAGTCCGCCGCCAAAACGTACTACTTCCCCCTCATACAGGTTGCATGAAAGACCGCGACGTGAAAATTCGTTGAAATACAGCAGCCAGTTCAGAGGCTTACCATAATCATCCCACACGCCACTCGCTAGTGGAACAGGGTAAGGTGGAACCAGTGTGATATACGTAGTACCTTCCGTCGGACACTATTAGGTGGTTTGCGGAAAACTATGCAGGTTTCGATGATTGCCATAGAATGCACTTTCAGGATTCTACAGGTTCACTTCATCCGACGTTCGGGTCTCTAAGCTACAATCATGGAACACTCTATATTGAATATGCACTGAAGGGAATAGCGATTTACATCACATCCGAATGTTTGCAGCATCACTACGTACAATATCACGAGATATCAATTCACATAACATGTTCACGGTATCAGAATCTGGGAAATAAACACGCTCATCCATACTGATTCTGAAAGTAGCAAAATTTATAGTAAAAAGAAATATATATGTAATCAAAAGCTGCAGCAACTATTTTAGCACTATTCACAAAATATAAGGAAAGGCAATCAGATCTATATACCGTTCGTCAAAGGGCAATGAGGTGATGTATCCTAAGCGCCAAACTGACGATACGAGTTGAATGATATGCATCAACGAGAAGCCATTCACTCTATTACCACACTTTTCCTACAAAAAGCAATGCGTAGCATAACACTGGATGAATTAACTTAACAATCGCCGCTGGAACTATTCTAAGGTAATTCAACAAACGAAGAAAATTGCTACAGTTTTTCCACCATTTATCATTGGACAATATAGTCATCTACGCAACGGGAAACTCAGTGTCCACGTAGAGCGGATGAACTTATCAGACAAGCAGTTTTTTCGACCATAGTGTCCAAAACTTTAAAAACCAAGACTTCTAATTACGCAGTAAAAGAAGAAAATTGCAGAACATAGCCCCAGATATAGAAACAAATCGACGCTTATAGATACAGAATACACACCGAACATCACAATGATGCTACAACTAATTTAGCGCCATTCACAAAACAGAAAGAAATGCATTTTCTGTGCCTACCATTTGAAAACCGTCCGCATAGCAATATACGCAAGGCGTGGCTTACACAAGATACACGGAGATCGCCATGCAACAGCGAGGCATCGTCTAGGAATGTAGCCTAAGATACAGTAACAAATCAACACTTATACAGGGTGTTTCAAAAATGACCGGTATGTTTGAAACGGCAATAAAAACTAAACGAGCAGCGATAGAAATACACCGTTTGTTGCAATATGCTTGGGACAACAGTACATTTTCAGGCTGACAAACTTTCGAAATTACAGTAGTTACTATTTTCAACAACAGATGGCGCTGCGGTCTGGGAAAGTCTATATTACGATATTTTCCACATATCCACCATGCGTAGCAATAATATGGCGTAGTCTCTGAATGAAATTACCCGAAACCTTTGACAACGTGTCTGGCGGAATGGCTTCACATGCAGATGAGATGTACTGCTTCAGCTGTTCAATTGTTTCTGGATTCTCTCGGTACACCTGGTCTTTCAAGTGTCCCCACAGAAAGAAGTCACAGGGGTTCATGTCTGGCGGATAGGGAGGCCAATCCACGCCGCCTCCTGTATGTTTCGGATAGCCCAAAGCAATCACACGATCATCGAAATATTCATTCAGGAAATTAAAGACGTCGGCCGTGCGATGTGGCCGGGCACCATCTTGCATAAAGCACGAGGTGTTCGCAGTGTCGTCTAAGGCAGTTTGTACTGCCACAAATTCACGAAGAATGTCCAGATAGCGTGATGCAGTAATCGTTTCGGATCTGAAAAATGGGCCAATGATTCCTTTGGAAGAAATGGCGGCCCAGACCAGTACTTTTTGAGGATGCAGGAACGATGGGACTGCAACATGGGGCTTTTCGGTTCCCCATATGCGCCAGTTCTGTTTATTGACGAAGACGTCCAGGTAAAAATAGGCTTCGTCAGTAAAGCAAATGCTGCCCACATGCATATCGCCGTCATCAATCCTGTGCACTATATCGTTAGCGAATGTCTCTCGTGCAGCAATGGTAGCGGCGCTGAGGGGTTGCCGCGTTTGAATTTTGTATGGATAGAGTTGTAAACTCTGGCGCATGAGACGATACATGGACGTTGGCGTCATGTGGACCGCAGCTGCAACACGGCGAACGGAAACCCAAGGCCGCTGTTGGATCACCTGCTGCACTAGCTGCGCGTTGCCCTCTGTGGTTGCCGTACGCGGTCGCCCTGCCTTTCCAGCACGTTCATCCATAGCGTTCCCAGTCCATTGAAATTTTTCTAACAGATCCTTTATTGTATCGCTTTTCGGTCCTTTGGTTACATTAAACCTCCGTTGAAAACTTCATCTTGTTGCAACAACACTGTGTTCTAGGCGGTGGAATTCCAACACCAGAAAAATCATCTGTTCTAAGGAATAAACCCTGTTGTCTACAGCACACTTGCACGATGTGAACAGCACACGCTTACTGCAGAAATACGACGTACAGAATGGCGCACCCACAGACTGCGTTGTCTTCTATATCTTTCACATCACTTGCAGCGCCATCTGTTGTTGAAAATTGTAACTACTGTAATTTCGAAAGTTTGTCCGCCTGAAAATATACTGTTGTCCCAAGCATATTGCAACAAACGGTGTATTTCTATCACTGCTCGTTTAGTTTTTATTGCCGTTTCAAATATACCGGTCATTTTTCAAACACCCTGTAGATACAGAATAGAAATGGAACATTACAATTATGCTACAATTAATTTTACGCAATTCACAGAACAGAATGAAATGCATTTGCTGTTCCTACCGTTCCATAACCGGCGGTTTGGTGATTTTCGAAACGTGAGATCCCCTCAGTATACGAGATTGCTTCGATGCATTAGTGTTTACGACGTTTAGATATGCCATAGCAATACCTTGAGCTACCCCTGATAAAGATTTACATGGGCTTGTGCAACTACTGTAACTGATGTAGCAAAGTTTGAAATACTATTTTCAATTTGTATATACTGTTAGCAAAACACATTGCAGTGATTTATGCGAGACGTGGGTCTCTGAAGCGTCAGTTAGCGATTTATGTTCTGTTAGGGGGATTGCATTTACACTCCTGGAAATTGAAATAAGAACACCGTGAATTCATTGTCCCAGGAAGGGGAAACTTTATTGACACATTCCTGGGGTCAGATACATCACATGATCACACTGACAGAACCACAGGCACATAGACACAGGCAACAGAGCATGCACAATGTCGGCACTAGAACAGTGTATATCCACCTTTCGCAGCAATGCAGGCTGCTATTCTCCCATGGAGACGATCGTAGAGATGCTGGATGTAGTCCTGTGGAACGGCTTGCCATGCCATTTCCACCTGGTGCCTCAGTTGGACCAGCGTTCGTGCTGGACGTGCAGACAGCGTGAGACGACCCTTCATCCGGTCCCAAACATGCTCAATGGGGGACAGATCCGGAGATCTT
Source organism: Schistocerca serialis cubense (assembly GCF_023864345.2). NCBI lineage: Eukaryota > Metazoa > Arthropoda > Insecta > Orthoptera > Acrididae > Schistocerca > Schistocerca serialis. The sequence continues at coordinate 464,377,372 of NC_064646.1, read as the reverse complement.
GCTGGCCAGGGTAGTTGACTTACACCTTCTAGAGCACGTTGGGTGGCACGGGATACATGCAGACGTGCATCGTCCTGTTGGAACAGCAAGTTCCCTTGCCGGTCTAGGAATGGTAGAACGATGGGTTCGATGACGGTTTGGATGTATCGTGCACTATTCAGTGTCCCCTCGACGATCACCAGTGGTGTACGGCCAGTGTAGGAGATCGCTCCCCACACCATGATGCCGGGTGTTGGCCCTGTGTGCCTCAGTCGTATGCAGTCCTGATTGTGGCGCTCACCTGCACATCGCCAAACACGCATACGACCATCATTGGCTCCAAGGCAGAAGCGACTCTCATCGCTGAAGACGACACATCTCCATTCGTCCCTCCATTCACGCCTGTCGCGACACCACTGGAGGCGGGCTGCACGATGTTGGGGCGTGAGCGGAAGACGGCCTAACGGTGTGCGGGACCGTAGCCCAGCTTCATGGAGACGGTTGCGAATGGTCCTCGCCGATACCCCAGGAGCAACAGTGTCCCTAATTTGCTGGGAAGTGGCGGTGCGGTCCCCTACGGCACTGCGTAGGATCCTACGGTCTTGGCGTGCATTCGTGCGTCGCTGCGGTCCGGTCCCAGGTCGACGGGCACGTGCACCTTCCGCCGATCACTGGCGACAACATCGATGTACTGTGGAGACCTCACGCCCCACGTGTTGAGCAATTCGGCGGTACGTCCACCCGGCCTCCCGCATGCCCACTATACGCCCTCGCTCAAAGTCCATCAACTGCATATACGGTTCACGTCCACGCTGTCGCGGCATGCTACCAGTGTTAAAGACTGCGATGGAGCTCCGTATGCCACGGAAAACTGGCTGACACTGACGGCGGCGGTGCACAAATGCTGCGCAGCTAGCGCCATTCGACGGCCAATACCGCGGTTCCTGGTGTGTCCGCTGTGCCGTGCGTGTGATCATTGCTTGTACAGCCCTCTCGCAGTGTCCGGGGCAAGTATGCTGGGTCTGACACACCGGTGTCAATGTGTTCTTTTTTCCATTTCCAGGATTGTATTTGAATTTTATAATATTGATTGAAACCTACTGGGAGCTGAACGTCAAGTTGACTGCCATTTTACCTGTGAATATGAGGCACTTTAATGACAGTGAACCATGGAAGTAACATTACTCCCTAAGTTCTTCAATATCAGAGCTAGCTTACTGCGTAAATCTAACTACTTTATGTATGTAAATAATTCTGAATTGAGCCATTGATAGATAAGCTATAAAACAAGGAATGTGCCCTGACAGCCATTTTCTTCATCATACTCGTATTAGCAGTTGTGCTTTTCAGACTGTGCACATAACAAATGCTCAAACCTGAGTACAGCAGCTGACACTACCCGACTGCCCTGGACGTCGCTCGGACGTGTCGCAGCGTCAACATTGGCGACCCTAGCGCCTGCTGAGAGCCGGCGCCCCACGTCCTCCACTGCCCCAGACTGGCCGTGGCTGCCCCTTCTCTCCTCTTCTCTCGCTTAGCCAGTGCGGCCACACGGCGCCCCCTGTGGACTGAAGCCGCCAGATTCAAACCCGCCGGTACCGGCGGAACAGGCTGTGACTGTCACAGCGCGCCCTCTCCCTCCAAACTTCTCACTGGATGAGCATTTCCTGGTGAACACGTGAGAACAGTGGATTTGTCACTAGGAAAACAGGTCACACAGCTTCAATGGACACCAGTGTTGAGGTTTGCAGTAAATGCACTTCAGGTTCTTCTGAATTTGGCCAAAAGTAATGTCAGTATAGTAACACAAAAGTTCCTATTCCATATAGAGGCACAACAATATTTAAACTTGCCGAACGACGTCTACCCTTAATCTAAGGATCTGCAGTCCTGGTCTCTTCATTAAAAAACAGGTCCAGTGGGAGTAGGTCTCGCCGTCAGAAGGTCTTGTACACACTTAATTTTGTATGTGGATGGCTCATCTTTAGGTATTGGTGCGTGATTTGGTGATTTTCGTAATACGTGACGGATGTCCATAATGAATTTTGCAATGCCCTGACATAGAAGATTCAATATTTTGCTCCGCCTTCGAACGGCACATCTTAGTATTTAACAAAAAAATTGTTCAAATGGCTCTGAGCACTATGGGACTTAACGAGGTCATCAGGCCCCTAGACGTAGAATTACTTAAACCTGACTAACCTGAGGACATCACACACATCAATGCCCGAGGCAGCGTTCGAACCTGCGACCCTAGCGGTCGCGCGGTTCCAGGCTGTAGCGCCTAGAACCGCTCGATCACCCCGGCCGGCAGTATTTCAAGGATTTCAATTTGATCCCTCTACCCGCACCCAAGAAGAAAGGTTTTAAGAGACCGGACAACAATGTGATCCAAGAAGCGTTCTGTTTTATGCAACTGAGGTACAGAACCCTACAAATGTCGCACTATATTTTAACGATCCATCTAGATCACATAAACTTCTGCACTTCACTATTACTGGTTTCGGCTACTGCCAACTTTGGTTCTCTTACAAACAAAGACTGTGCCGTAACCAACAACGTTCCATTATCTGAAGCAAAACCTATAGCAGGCCACGTGGTATATAAGACAAACAAATATTGACGTGATTAACGGCCATACATACCAACCACACGTACCATACAATATTCCGATGTAGTTATGAATATCAAATTAAACATGTTGGTCCATAGTAACTGCGTGTGATGACCTGGATACGTCTGTTATTTATGCAAATAACTGAAGGAAGCAGAGAGAAGTACAGCTAGTGTACGTGAATAACCAGTACCGTACATTTATAGTTGAAATGTAGTATGTGCAGTCATTAGCTAAAATTACTTCTCATGGCAAATGAGTGTGACAATAAAACATGTACTGACATACAATGTGTGGAACTAGATCCATTCCTAAAATCCATATAAAATGTGCAAATATTAATAAAGGTAAGTTCCTACCCCAGCAAGCCATGAAGGTTTCGAGTTTAAGATCTGACATTTTTTAATCTTTTATTCGGCCTCTTACACAACTGTGTTTTAAGTTGGCAGGCTCTGAGCTTCCCAGATCCGACCTTCTAGTAAATACTTTAGCGAGCCGCTGTAGTGACCACCGTGGCCCCTATTATGTTTAAGGGGGGTACCCATTTTGCCTTTAAATATTCTCTGGGTTATCTGGATGTTGTGTTCACACCAAGTTCGTCATACACTTAGTTATCAAGCCATAGTTCGACTTTCGAAAAACTGTCTGGTAAAAAGTCGACATCGTGGTCAGTGTGGCAACATTTAATTCCAACGATGGGCTAGCTGGCACTATGGATATTATGAATGTGCTCGAACAGAAGCAGCATGTGGAAAGTTCTGCATAAAAGCGGACGAAAAAAGCATCGAGCTAACAGAGCCGCGTATGCCAGAAACTGCCCGAGTGGTCGCAGGACCACCACGGCCACGAAGAAGATGGAGGACGATCTCCTTTGGGAACTGAAAGGATTGCTCTGTCGTCCAGGGATCTCTGGCGGGAGTTGTGTCTCGCTTAACCACAAAAAAATGCGTTTTCTCGAAAGCTTGTTTTCAAATTTGAGGGAAACGTAAGTTGATAACGGTACATACGATTTTCTGCCGATGTGTGACCCTAGGTAAGGAAACATATACATCTGCATTTATACTCCGCAAGCCACACAACGGTGTGTGGCGGAGGGCACTTTACGTACCACTGTCATTACCTCCCTTTTCTGTTCCAGTCGTGTATGGTTCGCGGGAAGAACGACTGTCTGAAAGCCTCCGTGCACGCTCGAATCTCTCTAATTTTACATTCGTCATCTCCTCGGGAGCTATAAGTAGGGGGAAGCTATACATTCGATACCTCATCCAGAAACGCACCCTCTTGAAACCTGTCGAGCAAGCTACACCGCGATGCAGAGCGCCTCTCTTGGAAACTCTGCCACTTGAGTTTGCTAAACATCTCCGTAACGCTATCACGCTTACCAAATAACCCTGTCACGAAACGCGCCGCTCTTCTTTGGATCTTCTCTATCTCCTCCGTCAACCCGATCTGGTGCGGATCCCACACTGATGAGCAATACTCAAGTATAGGTCGAACGAGTGTTTTGTAAGCCACCTCCTTTGTTGATGGACTACATTTTCTAAGGACTTTCCCAATGAATCTCAACCTGGTACCCGCCTTACCAACATTTAATTTTATATGATCATTCCACTTCAAATCGTTCGGCACGCATACTCCCAGATATTTTACAGAAGTAACTGCTACCAGTGTTTGTTCCGCTATCATCATACAATAAAGGATCCTTCTTTCTATGTATTCGCAATACATTACATTTGTCTATGTTAAGGGTCAGTTGCCACTCCCTGCACCAAGTGCTTATCCGCTGCAGATCATCTTGCATTTCGCTACAATTTTCTAATGCTGCAACTTCACTGTATACTACAGCATCATCCACGAAAAGCCGCATGGAACTTCCGACACTATCTACTAGGTCATTTATATATATTGTGAAAAGCAATGGTCCCATAACACTCCCCTGTGGCACGCCATAGGTTATTGAACGTCTGTAGACGTCTGTCCATTGATAACAACATGCTGTGTTCTGTTTGCTAAAAACTCTTCAATCCAGCCACACAGCTGGTCTCATATTCCATAGGCTCTTACTTTGTTTATCAGGCGACAGTGCGGAACTGTATCGAACGCCTTCCGGAAGTTAAGGAAAATAGCATTTACCTGGGAGCCTGTATTTGATATTTTCTGGGTCTCATGAACAAATAAAGCGAGTTGGGTCTCACATGATCGCTGTTTCTGGAATCCATGTTGATTCCTACAGAGTAGATTCTGGGTTTCCAAAAACGACATGATACTCGAGCAAAAACCATGTTCTAAAATTCTACAACAGATGGAAGTCAGAGATATAGGTCTATAGTTTTGCGCATCTGCTCGACGACCCTTCTTGAAGACTGGGACTACCTGTGCTCTTTTCCAATCATTTGGAACCTTCCGTTCCTCTAGAAACTTGCGGTACACGGCTGTTAGAATGGGGGCAAGTTCTTTCGCGTACTTTGTGTAGAATCGAATTGCTATCCCGTCAGGTCCAGTGGACTTTCCGCTGTTGAGTGATTCCAGTTGATTTTCTATTCGTTGGACACTTATTTCGATGTCAGCCATTTTTTCGTTTGTGTGAGGATTTAGAGAAGGAACTGCAGTGCAATCTTCCTCTGTGAAGCAGCTTTGGAAAAAGGTGTTTAGTATTTCAGCTTTACGTGTGTCATCCTCTGTTTCAATGCCATCATCATCCCGGAGTGTCTGGATATGCTGTTTCGAGCCACTTACTGATTTAACGTAAGACCAGAAGTTCCTAAGATTTTCTGTCAAGTCGGTACATAGAAGTTTACTTTCGAATTCACTGAACGCTTCACGCATAGCCCTCCTTACGCTAACTTTGACATCGTTTAGCTTCTATTTGTCTGAGTGGTTTTTGCTGCGTTTAAACTTAGAAAAGCTCTCTTTGCTTTCGCAGTATTTTCGTAACTTTGTTGTTGAACCACGGTGGGTTTTTCCCGTCCCTCACAGTTTTACTCGGAACGAACCTATCTAAAACGCATTTTACGATTGCCTTGAACTTTTTCCATAAACACTCAACATTTTCAGTGTCGGAACAGAAATTTTCGTTTTGATCTGTTAGGTAGTCTGAAATCTGCCTTCGATTACTCTTGCTAAACAGATAAACCTTCCTCCCTTTTTTTATATTCCTATTAACTCCCATATTCAGGGATGCTGCAACGGCCTTATGATCACTGATTCCCTGTTCTGCACTTACAGAGTCGAAAAGTTGGGGTCTGTTTGTTATTAGTAGGTCCAAGATGTTATCTCCACGAGTCGGTTCTCTGTTTAATTGCTCCAGGTAATTTTCGGATAGTGCACTCAGTATAATGTCACTCGATGCTGTGTCCCTACCACCCTTCCTAAACATCTGAGTGTTGTTGAACCACGGTGGGTTTTTCCTGTCCCTCACAGTTTTACTCGGAACGTACCTGTCTAAAACGCATTTTACGATTGTCTTGAACTTTTTCCATAAACACTCAACATTGTCAGTGTCGGAACAGAAATTTTCGTTTTGATCTGTTAGGTAGTCTGAAATCTGCCTTCGATTACTCGTGCTAAACAGATAAACCTTCCTCCCTTTTTTTATATTCGTATTAACTCCCATATTCAGGGATTCTGCAACGGCCTTATGATCACTGATTCCCTGTTCTGCACTTACAGAGTCGAAAAGTTCTGGTCTGTTTGCTATTAGTAGGTCTATATCTGGTAAATTGAAATCACCTAAGACTATAACATGCTGAGAAAATTTATGTGAAATGTATTCCAAATTTTCTCTCAGTTGTTCTGCCACTAATGCTGCTGAGTCGGGATGTCGGTAAGAGGAACCAATTATTAACCTAGCTCGGATGTTGAGTGTAACCTCCACCAATAATAATTCACAGGAACCATCCACTTCTACTTCACTACAGGATAAACTACTACTAACAGCGACAAACACGCCACCACCGGTTGCATACAATCTACCCTTTCTAAACACCGTCTGTGTCTTTGTAAAAATTTCGGCAGAATTTATCTCTGGCTTCAGCCAGCTTTCTGTTCCTAGAACGATTTCAGCTTCGGTGCTTTCTATCAGCACTTGAAGTTCCGGTACTTTATCAATGCAGCTTCGACAGTTTACAATTACAACACCGATTGCTGCTTGGTCCCCGCATGTCCTGACTTTGCCCCACACCCTTTGAGGCTGTTGCCCTTTCTGTACTTGCCCGAGGCCACATAACGTAAAAAACCACCCAGTCCACGCCACACGACCCCTGCTACCCGTGTAGCCGCGTGCTGCGTGCAGTGGACTCCTGAACTATCCAACGGAACCCGAAACCCCACCACCCTATGGCGCAAGTCGAGAAATCTGCAGCCCACACGGTCGCAGAACCGTCTCAGCCTCTGATTCAGACCCTCCACTCGGATCTGTACCAAAGGTCCGCAGTCAGTCCTGTCGACGATGCTGCAGATGGTGAGCTCTGCTTTCATCCCACTGGCGAGACCGGCAGTCTTCACCAAATCAGATAGCCGCCGGAAGCCAGAGAGGATTTCCTCCGATCCATAGCGACACACATCATTGGTGCCAACATGAGCGCCCACCTGCAGATGGGTGCACCCTTCTGGCATGAAATAATAAACAGTAGTTGACGGACTTTGCGTCCTAATACTGTAAGAAATGGACAGGACAATGCTATATGCATGTATTATTCACCCACTGGACAGCTGATCATACAGCCTGCCACCATCTTCAAGGCTTTTGATGAGACTCAGCTGCATTCAGGGTCGTCTTTTAAGCTGATCCATAGTCCTTGCAGAAAATATTCATATGACAAAAGCTATGTTAAAGATACATGTATAATTGGTATTAATGCAGTTCCCAACGTCGAACATAGCAGTATACAACAATTTCTATGAGGTCAGTATCACAGTTCATGAATTTCTAGAAGCACATCATATTGCAGACATGTCACTTAACCAGAATCTTACTTTTCTTTCAAAAACAGGACGCGTTAATTACATCTCAATCTAAAGTAACTAAATACAGCATAAGTGAAGCCAAGAATTATTATAAAAGTTAGTAAACAATAGACATCGGTGGATTTGGTATTGTAAGACATCGGACACTGAAGGAACATTTTTTTTTGTAATGTGAAAGACACAGAAGTGCACAGAACGTAATGAAATTCACAATCCCCAAAATATTATGACATATCTGAAGACCATTACGCTTTACAATACATATGAACGACGAAGCGGATAACGTCGTACGTTCTACGACGCTTTTCGTGGATACTGCTCTTTGATACTACTAAGTCAAAACGGTAGAAAAATAGGCCAAATGACCTTCAAACAAATTTATCGTACTGCACGTAAGAAAGCAGAAGACCCGTTGTTGGATGATCACGCGACTGAAAGCAGTCACATACACAAAATATCTAGGAGTACGCTTACGGAGCTATTGCGGTGGAACGAGCACTCATTACTGATCGCAGATGAGGCAGGTGCTATATGAAGGATGCTCAGGAACTGTAATCCACCCGCAGAGCAGGTAGCTTGCCCAAGTTGTTCGGCGAATTGTTCAATATAGCTCGTCAGTCTGAGATTCGTAGAAGGTAGAGACAGAGGAAATAGAGGAGATGCAAACAAGAGCAGCTCTTTTCGTTGCAGGATTATTCATTACAAAGGAAAGAATCACAGAGGTGCTCAGCCAACTGCAGGCAGGGACTTTTGCACGGAAGGGTATCTCAGACAGCTGGATCTCTCAGTTGTCAGGTGCAGATGAACTACATACTGCCTCAATGGTGCGAAGATTTCAAATAAAGAAGGCAGTAAACATACACAGAACGTGAACAGCCATAGAATTAGAAACAATTGATTCCATGGAACAGTCTGTACACAGAGTAACACACTTCTCCCTTCTGGTTGGGGGACCGTGAAACGATAGTATTTATATTTCAACATTATCTTTTGGTGAACGATCAACTAAAACTCGTCATTACAAAAAGATTGATCTCTGTACACATTCAAAGGTATGTTCATTACATCTTGATGTCAGTTACCAGTCGGAGAAGTTGAGCTGCATGTGCCTGGCTTCTCAGTTGAAGCTGAACACATGAACAGTTAGAGGGGTCTCATCCCCCTTCCATCTGGCCCTCCAAAGAAGACATTACGAACAGACGGTAATCCTCAGATGTGATACGGAGACCGTTAGTGTGGGAACGATCGTTTTTGCTTTCGGTTACGAAAAAAAAAATTAAAGTGATACGAAGTGTTACCAACGATCACTTCCCTCACATACTGCTTCTATTGAAAAAATAAAGGCGATAGATGTACCGTCCACTATACACATGGAATATTTTGGAGCTCGAATACTGTGGCTATCAAGAAGCGCATACTCACGACCAAATCGCTAAGAACTCGAGCCAAAGCCTCGCCCTCGTGCTCACTCTCTGCTGTGCTCAGTAGAGGCGACTCAGACAGGAAGGTGGTCGGCGAGCGGTCTGGACTGTGGCAGCGCCGCTCACTGCCAGCCACAGCTGAGCACCTGCTCCGCCTCAGCCTCCGCCTCCGCAACTCTGGCTGGCTGCCCAGATCCTCCGACTGACGAGGGACGCACCTGGTCGTCCACAGAACTTTTTTACCAGCCACACTAGCAATACACTGCTCTGCGCCTATCCGCCACATACTCGTGTGCCTTCCAAATCCATTTACAGGCTAACAGATAGCCTGTGGGGGTGTTTCGTCACTACTCCATGGATTTTAGTCACACCACTTTAAAATGAAATAGAAATACCGAAATATTTTCTCTGTACAACGTTTTATCACTTGCCTCATCTTTTATTGTACACTGAGATGTCTTCTTGAGTCCTACTGGCCATGTTCAACAACATGTAAATAATGTCTCAGGTGAGGTTGAAAATATGCATCGGGCAAATCCAACAAATGGAAACCAAGAGACATGTATGTTATCACGTCACTTCGTCTCAGCAGAATGAAGATCACTGATCTTTGAAACTGTTTACTGTAAACGCAGTTTACACAGTTATCGAGTTATTTGCGAAGTATAAGCCATCAGCTTTTACATATGAACATCTGCATAGAATTCCTAATGAGAAAAATAAATAAACCAGTTCTACACATGTTTCACGACAGCCTGACAACTTCATAAAATCAGGTCACGGTTTCGGAACCAAAGTCTCACAAAACTATCTTACTTCGCTGATTGAGATGTGAAATTTAATTAATGCACCCCATTCGTTCATAAGCAATAACGCCAAGACATCAGGTCGTCGTTCACTGTGTCGCAAAGATATTTCTGTGACAATTCCCACCAACAGACGGCATCTACGTGCTTTTAAGTATCTTGAGCCAGCCTACTCGCTCCAGCCACCAACAGATGCCATCAGAATCCGATTTCTTGCATTTAGCCGCTAAAACACTTCGTCCAACCTTGAAGCTATCACTGTGCAGCGTATTGCATGGTTACACAGGGAAAAAGGAACTTGGATGAATTAGGTTCTTGTAACAGCTGATGGTAAAAATAGTTTCATTCTTGTTTCAATTGCTTGAATTGGAAATTACAAAGTCTTACAGAATTACAATCATGACATAAAATACACTACAAACCATTAAGTAGAAACAAAAATAATTATTTTAATTGAAAAACAACAAACATTAAACACTACGTCATGTAAGTCTTTACATAAATAAGTACCGTGCATGCCAGGATGCTATCAGGTGGGCCTATGGGGTATTCTCCCTACACATGAAACGAGATGGCTGGGATTCAGAGAAAAATGGGATTTATTCTCAAGAACTATCACTAAGGTGTACAATACTCACGAAAACTGGCAATGGCAGTGAAATGAACCCGTACATGGAATGTACAGGGCGTTTCGCGCAAATAGGAAGGACTACTGGAAGCGTCCAGAGGGTGAGAAACTGGATGGCAAGTGAGGGACCCACTGTTGTGGCCGCTACCTCGCCGACCCCCTTGCCTACCCCTCGTGACAACTTCCGGTCCTGTCATTGGTCGTTTGTGGAAGTAAGTTGGCGCGTCTCACTCAGCGATACCACGGCGGCGTCCCTAGGTCAGCGCAAGAGCGTGGGAGCTGGCGAAGTACTGCACGTTACTTCACACAACTGCTCACGCTACTGCCTGACACTAGGTTAAAATGATGGAAATAAAATATAATAAAACAATTTACTATTACTCGTTACCAGGTACAATTCATTACCCCTACCACGAGAGCTGGTTACTGGTCAGTGATTGTTACAATGGTTGACAGTAATCACTCATAATGACCAATTGAAACAAAATTTTCATTACATGTACATGGAAGGCGACCGACATTGTTTTTTTCTTATAAGATGCCTTAAAGCTAATTGTTTCAAAGGAGGCTCAGAGTGACTCATCGAACTGTGCGTAAACTAACAGTGAGTGACAGATACGATTAAAGATTGAGCCTTTGAGAGGCGTAACTGGCAACTGAACACCTAACTGGCAACTGAACAAACCAAGTATCAGTCATTTTCATTACAAATAGTTTTTACTCCTGGCATCCGGTAACTACTTTCCTATGAAATTGCTTTTACTACATTTCCTTAAAACTTGAGTATACAATTATACAAAACTATTGGGACAGTCAATCTTGTGAATTAGAATGTCTCATCAGACGTTACGCACGCTATTCACCGTCTAGCCAGGGATGTGGCACAACCTGCCCTGGAGGCTCGCAGGATCTACAGTAAGTAGATTTATACAAATTCCATACAGTATAGCGAACGACCAATAGAGCTACAGGCACAGACGTGACACTGATAATGACGACTAGATGTAAAGAATTCCGAATGTGCCATCCAGCAATATTCGCAGTACCAAACGGAGTGGTGAAGGAACACAGTTCGCGACAATCGACAAGGAGCAACAGCTGCCTTGGATTTCTATCCCTGAAGGTCAGGCATGCATTACCGAAGTGTGAAGCATTTGACACCTTTGTAAATCTTTAAGTAGGACGCTGTTAACGCCTGACAAACACCTTAATAAAGCGAGACAGATCACAGCAACAAGATAGGAGCGGTATTTCGGTATAATGTGGCTGGAAAAGAATGTGGTAGTATTGGTACTGTCTACGGCTTTAGTCCCGATTACCCCGCTAGCTGCTCACCGACAGAAACAAGAAATGCGGAATAGAGCTGTCAACTCGTCAACGTGCTAAGTGATAAAAGCGGGAGGGTCAAAACATTAACTGCAGCAGTATGCGGTCATGGGCGCCCACTGCCAATTTCAGCAGAACGGACACACGTGCACCGTGCCCCGTCGGTAGCGTAAATAACCACGTCATCAGAATCGATTAAAGCCTACTCCGTCTACTGCAGAAATCAACACGTGCCTAGTCTCGCGTCAATACACAGATTAGACGTTTCGGAGTTTCCTTTTCACTAAACGCGTAGTGACGTGCCCACCTAGCAAGCTTTTTGCAACTGCGTGTGACTTATTGTGGCATACACGACAGAGGTCTTGGCGACGCTGGTAGTAACTCCAATTGGTTCTCATGGGCTAAGCTTTCCTATCTCGCATTCTATTGGGGATTGTAGCTGTACCTAAACTATCGGAGTAACAGGCATGATTGTGCACACACTGTACTTGTATTCAGTATGAAAAGTATTTGTTTCATGCAGTGCACTGCAGACAAACCTGTCAGTGAGAGCAAATAATCGTTTACAGCACTTGGAGAAGGATGTATATCCTCGTATTGGGAATGTTTCCTTCAATTTCTTTTTTCTAATGAACAAAGTTGTAATAATATGAATTATCCATGTCTGCTGTTTCGCAATAGCTCAGCGAGTGTCCTCTTAACAGCACTGAATCCTTTTTGTATATTACGTCATGAAGTAAGAACACTTCAAAATATGTAAACAGGCTCAGAGACAGCGAGGTCCACTGTCAGATAAAATACATAATAAAGCATAAAGACATACCGGCAGAGATCCAAACTCTTACGCTCAACACGAACATTTCAACATACGTTCTTTTATTAGCTAGAACAGGGGCTGTTGTGGTAACTTTTCTCTTGTTATTTCTTTTGCCATTTACTTCCATTTCTAGCATGGTATATTACATGTCGAAGTCCTGAGCAATGTCTGCTTAATTGTTCTCCATACACTTTACAGTGCGTCATGAAATCCTACATTACTTCTACTTGTTACTAAGACAGTATATATTTAAGAACTTTTGGCTGTCAAATGTCTTGATACTGAGGATATATTCAGTGAACATTTTCTGTCATTCCACAATGTTTTTTTGTGCCTGCACAATACATTACTGTAAGTCATCATTGATGGCATCTGCGCTGATTTATTCAACCTACTTGCAATATCCAATGAATTACTGTGGTGGATGCAGATTCTCGCAGACAAAGACAGTTCATCCTGCCAGCGACGAACTTTCCTTGGTGTCTGAAAACCCCTTATCAACGTGGTAAATCATGGACAGTAGGTTGAAATGTTTTATTTCTAATTTGTAGCGTGAATTTTCGTGTGTGTTTTGTAAGGACAACTATGTCTGGTGAAATCAGTACAGGTTTTTAATGTGGAGATGGCAGACTGCGGCTGTGTTCCAAAGTTTTCTAGCTGCGTTATGTAAAGCTGCGAGATGCTGTAGCTAAGCGAGGCTCCACGCAGTCACTGTGGCGTGACACCAGTGGCATGTGCTGTAGTCGGCAGCATCGGTAACGAGCGTACCTCTGGAGCGAGAGTGGCCCACTCGGGCCTTTATGCCAACCTGTTCACATGGCTGAGAAACGTCGGAAGCAGGATCTGGCTCGTTGGCGCAGTAGTTCGATCAATATCAAATTTTAACACTCGATAACTCTCGTCATTGTTACATATGAAAAGCTGTTAGTACACTCCCGTTACGTTTTGTGGCAGCTGTAAATACTGCAGATTTTTATGTTGGTTACGCATGCTCAGGTCCTCGCGCTGTGATTACAGTTACAAAATAAATGGCAGCTCTCGCCCTAATTTGAATGAAACGAAACAGAAGAAGATCAGTAATGGACGTTACTTACATCATATCTTGAGAACTTCAGGGTATTTGAAATAGTATCTTAATGTGCGTTATCTGCTTAGCTTGAAAGCTCTGCAAGAATCAAGTTCACTTAGGCAGGTTTTGACTATACTGACATAGTATGTCGTGCAAGGTTTTCCAGGAAAATGCATATCGTAGTGGGCCCTTGCTAAAATATGAATCTCCTTTCATCACCCATGCTACAGTGACAGATAGGACGGCCACATCTGCTGGCAAGTGTTAACTGAAGTTCCTAACGGGGCTGGTATACTCTCGTTTACTTAAAACTACGTCCAATACGGTTCTGCTTCTTCCATCACACAGTGGAGTCAGGTTGCGTGAGAAACTAGAAATATTTTCCATTATTGAGTGAGATGGCAGTCAACTAAGTCTGGATTTTCTACATTTTCAAACTGTGGTGCAAGAAGTGGTTTCTGATTTACTATGGAGTGGAGCATTGCTTGTGCTCTTTATGTATATTTAACACGTGCATTGACTTGCGACCATATGTGTTTTTGAGAAATGGATTACTATGAAGCATTTGAGAGGTGTTTTGCTACATTTAGCGTCTATTTCACTTACAGTTACATTATGCAGATTGATTTGATTTCCTGTATGCCTCGTCGAGTTTTTTTATTTCCCTGGATTGCATGAATTGAAGTTATGCAACGCGTTCGTAACAACTGATTTTTAGCTTTTCTGTTCATGACCAAGTGTAAGTGGTAGGCAATGTCTAACATAACTTGACTGCTACATCACCAAGTTGCTCATACTTTTACTTTCTCCAGTAACTGGCAGATATTTGCCACAACAGCGAGAGCGTTTATTAATTAGGTCACTCGTTATCATTTAGATCTCCTAACTTGAATCTTATTTTCCTCTGGTATTCCTGCGCTGATGCTTGCTTGCTTGGTTGCTACTGCGACTTACCACAACTAAAAGTATGAAAGAGCCCAAGCAACACTTGCCATTTCGTAGCATAAAAGCATGCACATCTGGCTAACGCATTTTACAGATGTCCCATACAGTGGTTCGTATGGGGAGTTTCCGCTATGTAACTGGGATTTCCCTGCATAGTACAATAGCGTTCGCGCTGTAGTTTGATGCACTGGCTCTAGGCACCTATTGGCTTTAGAATGAAAGGGCGTAGCTCCCATTTTTTGATACGTAACATTTCGCAAACTTGTACAAACACTGTCAACATAAATTCTGAGCCTTGGTCAGTGAGTACTGCGTCAGGACTTTCGAACGGCAATACCAAGAGACTGGTAAAGGTATAATCAACGGTTTCAGCGGTCGTATCTGCAACTAGTGTCAAAATTAAGTACCTTGAAAATGAATATTAATTGACAATACACTTATTATCCTTGGTGCTTCGTGGAAATGGGCCACAGATGTGCTAAGCCACAATCGAAATGGTTTTGATGCTTCTGTAATGTTTGTAAAGGAACTTATCGTTTGTGTGTGTGTGTGTGTGTGTGTGTGTGTGTGTGTGTGTGTGTGTATGTGTGTGTGTGTGTGTGTGTGTGTGTGTTTTCGACACTCCACCAGTAGTTTGACGCTGTTCTTGCATCCATGGCTCATTGCCCATTTTGGCGGGCCTGTAAACTGTCACAACACTGTGTTTTTATTCATTGTTGCAATTTCTTGTGTATTACTACTTTGTTACACAACACTGTCTTGCAGTACAGTATAGCATCTTGTGTAATGGAATCAGGGACTGATGCATACTGGTGACATTCTGTATCCCTCAGCGATTTTTTAAATTCCTCTGTGGAAACCTCTGATTGTGCAATTCTAACATCTCTACTTAGGCCATCAGCATTGTTGTGTAGGCAGCCAGACGTATGCCGAATTGTGTTATATTTTACCAATTTTAATTCCCATCTAGTCAGGCTACTGCTGGGGACAACATCCATACTATAGCATTGTGGTCCATATCCATAGCCAACTGATGTCCATACTAGTAACACTTAATGTAATTTACTCCAAACAGAAGAGCTACCAGCTCCTTCTTTGTACTACTTTAATGCATATTGTCATAAGCTCAATTGTCTAGATAGTTAACCAACTAGTCTTTCCCCACCACTATATTCCTGACTTACAACAGCTCCAGCAGGGTAGTCTGATGCATCCAGTTCTTCCAAAACTGGATATATTAATAAAGCTGAACTAGTCAAGATTTATTTTTCTCACTGCCAATTCACACTCTTCTGTTCATTCAAATATTTTGTTAATGGTTTTGCTGTTACAGCATAGTCCTGCACAAAACCCCTGTAATAAGTGGTTCAACTTTGGAAAGATTGTAACTAACATTTCTTGGGGTTGGAAAATCATCTACTATTTCAATTAATCTAGGATCTGGGTTGACTCCACCTGAACTGATGATGTGCCCCAGCTACTGAACCTGTGACTGTGCAAACGAACGTTTTTCTCCATTTGCACTCAACCGTACACTTTCTGATCTAGCCAACACACTTCTTAATCGTTCAGTATGCTTTTCAATAGACTTTGCAAAATTTACTCTGTCATTGAGACACGCAAGACACAGTAGGATTTAAACGTGTTATCAAGTCGGTAAATTCTCACAATAGGCAAGCGAATTTCGTAGACTAAAATCCATATATAAGAATTCACACAGTCCAGATGGGACAACAAAAGCAGTTTTCTGTCTGTCATGGTGCAATCTGAATCTGATGATATCCAGAACTCGTTTCCAGGCTGATGAATTATTTGGAATTTTCTAAGGTCTCGTCGATACATGGCAGAGGATACATATCCAGTGTGATAATCTTGTTTACCACTCTCAAATCAACACACAGACCACACGTTTTTTGCCCATTGACTGACTTCCTTGGGACAATGACAATTCGACAGGCACACAGGCTTGCAAAGGGTTGAATTATCCTTGCAAACAATTGCTGTTGAATCCCACCTTACACAACAGATTGTAATTCATGGGGTAAACGATACGTCTTCTGCTCAATTGCTCTGGTGTCTCATGTTATATGACTTCAGTTGCTGGCAAATTTTGCCTTTCCTCGAATAACCACAAACATTCCTCTAGAACTGGATACAGAAGCCTTTGCTCCAATTTGGCAAATGTGCGAACTTCTCTATGAACTTTAGATATGCCATAGCAATACCTTGAATTACACGTGATAACAGGAGATTTACAAGGGCTTGTGCAGCTATTGTAACACATGTAGCAAAGCTTGAAATACAGTTTTTAGTTTGTGTATACTTTTAGCAAAGCTTACTGCAGGGATTTATGCGAGACGAGGGTCGCTGATGCGTCACTTAGCGATCCATGTTCTGTTAGGGAGAGGGCACATGTCTGAATATTATAATATTGACTGGAAACTAGTGGAAGCTGAACGCCAAGTTGACTGCCATTTAACCTGTTAATATGAGGCACTTTAATGACAGTGAACCATGGAAGTAATATTTCTCGGAAAGTTCTTCAAAATCAAAGCTAGCTTACTGCGTAAATCTAACTACTTTATGTATGTAAATAATTCTGAATTGAGCAATTGATACATAAGCTATACAACAAGGAATGTGCTCTGACAGCCATTTTCTACGTCATACTCGTATTAGCAGTTGTGCTTTTCAGACTGTGCACATAACAAATGCTCAAACCTGATTACAGCAGCTGACACTACCCGACTGCCCTGGACGTAGGTCGGACGTGTCTCAGTGTCAACACTGGCGACCCAAGCGCCTGCTGAGAGCCGGCGCCCCACGTCCTCCACTGCCCCAGACTGGCCGTGGCTGCCTCTCGCTCCGCCAGTGCGGCTACACGGCGCCCCCTGTGGACTGAAGCCGCCAAATTCAAACCCGCCTCAGCCGCCGGTACCGGCGGAACAGGCTGTGACTGTCACAGCGCGCCCTCTCCCTCCAAACTTCTCACTGGATGAGCATTTCCTGGTGAACACGTGAGATCAGTGGATTTGTCACTAGGGAAACAGGTCACACAGCTTCAATGGGCACCAGTGTTGAGGTTTGCAGTAAATGCACTTCAGTTTCTTCTGAATCTGGCCGAAAGTAATGTCAGTATAGTAACACAAAACTTCCTATTCCATATAGAGGCACAACAATAGTTATACTTGCCGAACGACGTCTACCCTTAATCTAAAGATCGGCAGTCCTGGTTTCTTCATTAAAAAACAGGTCCAGTGGGAGTAGGTCTTGCCGTCAGAAGGTCTTGTACACACTTAATTTTGTATGTGGATGGCTCATCTACAGGTATTTCTGCGTGATTTGGCTATTGTCGTAATACGTGACGGATATCCATAATGAATTTTGCAATGCCTTGACATAGAAGATTCAGTATTTTGGTCCGCCTTCGAACCGCACATCTTATTATTTAACAAAAAAATTGTTCAAAATGCTCTGAGCACTATGGGACTTAACAACTGAGGTTATCAGGCCCCTAGACGTAGAACTACTTAAACCTAACTAACCCGAGGACATCACACACATCCATGCCCGAGGCAGGATTCGAAACTGTGATCCTGGCGGTCGCGCGGTTCCAGTCTGTAGCGCCTAGAACCGCTCGACCATCCCGGCCGGCTGTATTTCAAGGATTTCAACTTGATTCCTCTACCCACTCCCAAGATTAAAGTGTTTTAAGACACCGGACAACAATGATATCCAACAAGCGTTCTGTTTTATTCAACTGAGATACTGAACCCTACAAATGTCGCATGATATTTTAACACTCCATCTAGATCACAAACTTTTGCACTTCACTATTACTGGTTTCGGCTACTGCCAACTTTGGTTCTCTTACAAACAAAGACAGTGCCGTAATCTACAACGTTCAATTACCTGAAGCAAAACCTATAGCAGGCCACGTGGTATATAAGACAAACAAATATTGACATGATTAACGGCCATACATACCAACCACACGCACCATACAATATTCTGATGTGGGTATCAATGTCAAATTAAACATGTAGTTCCGTAGTTTTTCTTTTTTTTTTGTTATGGTTTTAGGGCGCAAAACTGCTAGCCATTAACGCCCGGTCTGTGACTTAGGAAAAGGTAAAAAACCCAAACTGGAAACCAGTAGCAACGGGAGCCAAACTCAAGAAAGTGGGAAAACTAAAAACAGAAGGGAAGCTTAAAAAACCACTACAGAAGGGGTGTTGCTTGGCCCCAAAATGAGCTTCAAATGACTGACGTCATCTCACTGGCACTAATAAACGCGAGAACGCAATCGGCTGAGTGTGTGTCATCTGCTAAAATGGAACATGTATCAGGCGACAGCTGTAGACGGGTGCGCAACGGAGTAAAATAGGGGCAATAAAGTAAAAGATGTCTCACCGTCCACAGTTGAGAACAGTGGGGACAGAGTGCGGGAGGATCGCCACATAAAAGATGTCGATGGCTAAAAAGACAGTGTCCTATCCAGAGTCTAGTTAAAATTACTTCCTCCCGACGACGAGTTCGGGAGGAAGAGGTTCAAGCACAGGGAAGAGCTTTCACGTCCAGCAAATTATTATTGGGAAGTGTCGACCAATGTGAATGCTTAAAAGAGCAACACGACGACATAAAACACTCCGCAGATCGGCGAAGGGAATCATGCGAATAGCAGGCTGGAGAAGACAGACTGCAGCCTTGGCTGCTATATCAGCCGCCTCATTTCCACAGTTACCAACATGTCCTGGGATCCAGAGGAACGCCACATATATGGCCCCCAAGTGGAGCAAGGGGAGGCAGAACTGAATCCGGTGGACCAGAGGGTGGACAGGATAGAGAGCTTGGAGACTAAGGAGAGAGCTGAGCGAATCTGAGCAGATAACATACTGTATCCGCTTATGGCGACGGATGTGTTGGATTGCCTGGAGAACAGTGTAAGCTCTGCAGTAAAAACCGAACACTGGTCGGGAAGCCGAAATCGATTTGGGGTGTCGCCAACAATATACGCACTCCCAACACCTAACGATGTTTTTGAGCCATCAGTGTAAATAAATGTGGCATCCTTCATTTGTGCACATGGAGCAGCAAATGCCCCACGATAAACAAGAGAAGGGGTACCATCCTTGGGAAACTGACAAAGGTCACGGAGCAGGCAGGTCCGGGACCAGGGCCAAGGCGGTGCTGTACCCCAAGTTGTCGGTCTTAGGAAAGTGGAATGAAAGAGAATGGAGCAGTTGATGGAAGCGAACCTAAATTCAAGGAGGCGTCTAAAGAAATGTCATGGACCTGATTAGCAGGCATGGAAGACAGATGGCTAGCATAACGACTCAGAAGGACTGCTCGCCGATTGGACAGCGGAGGTTCAGCAGTCTCAGCATAAAAGCTTTCCACTGGGCTCGTGTAAAAAGCTCCTGACTAAACGTAATCCACGGTGGCGGACAGAGTCAAGAAGCCGAAGAATAGAAGGCCGAGCTGAGGAGTAAACTATGCTTTCATAGTCCAATTTCGAGCTCACTAAGGCGCGATAGAGGCGGGGAAGGTCCGCTCCCCAGACGGTACCATTCAGGACACGGAGGGTGTTGTGGGATCACAGACAGTGAGCCGAAAGATAGGAAACGTGGAAGGACCAGCACAGTTTTCTGTCAAAGACCCAAGAATTTAGCGACGTCTGCGAACGGAAGTTTGACAGGGCCTAGATGTAAGGAAGGTGGAGAAACTACGTACGACGCCAAAAATTAACACAAACGGTCTTACTGGGAGAAAAGCGGAAGCCGGTTTCGATGCTCCAAGAGCGGAGGCGATCGAAACATACTTGAAGACGTCGTTCTAGAAGGCTGGTCCGTTCAGAGCTGTAGTAGATCGCAAAATCGTCCACAAAGAGGAAGCCCGAAACATCAGGAAGGAGACAATCCATACTTGGATTTATGGCAATGGCAAACAGTACAACACTTAGCACCGAGCCCTGGGGTAACCCGTTTTCTTGGGAGAAGGTTCAGGACAAAGTAGTGTTCATCTGCACTCTAAATGTGCGCTCTGCCATAAATTCACGAAGAAAAAGGAGCAGACGACCTCGAAAGCCACAAGAGGAAAGTGCGCGGAGGACGCCTGTTCTCCAACAAGTATCGTATGCTCTCTCCAGATCAAAAAATATTGCTACTGTTTGGCGTTTCCTGAGAAAATTGTTCATGATACAAATGGAGAGAGCAACAAGATGGTCAATTGCAGAACGATGCTTTCGGAAACCGCATTGGGCAGGTGTTAAAAGGCTTCGGGACTCCAGCCACCAGGCTAAACGGCAATTCACCATATTCCCAAAACCTTACACACACTACTCGTGAGAGAAATGGAGCGATAGTTAGAGGGGAGATGTTTGTCCTCTCCAGGTTTCGGAACAGGAACGACGGTAGCTTCCCGCCATCTTCTGGGAAAAGTTCGTAAATGGTTCAAATGGCTCTGAGCACTATGCGACATAACTTCTGAGGTCATCAGTCGCCTAGAACTTACAACTAATTAAACCTAACCAACCTAAGGACATGACACACATCCATGCCCGAGGCAGGATTCGAACCTGCGACCGTAACGGTCGCTCTGTTCCAGATGCAGCGCCTAGAACCGCACGGCCACTCCGGCCGGCTCTGGGAAAAGTACTGTCGGTCCAAATTCGATTATAAAGGCGAAGGAGGTAACACAAACTATGGTATGATAAATGCAGCAACGTTTGGATGTGGATACCGTCCGGTCCTGAGGCGGAAGAGCGAGAAGAATAGAGTGCATGTTGGAGTTCGTGCATGGAGAAAACAATATTATAGCTTTCGCGATTTTAAGAGGAGAAAGCTAGAGGTTGCACTTCCGCTGCACGTTTCTTCAGGAGAAAAGCTGGTGGGTAATTTGAAGAGCTCGAAATCTCAGTAAAGTGTTGACCCAATGAGTTATAAATTGCGACGGGGTCCACTAATGTATCATTCGCGACAGTGAGCCCAGAGACCGGGGAGAAACTAGGCGCGCCAGATAACCGTCGAATCCGACTCCAAACTTCCGAGGAGGGATTGAAGGTGTTAAATGAGTTAGTAAAGAAGTCCCAGCTTGCCTTCTTGCTATCGCAGATGACGCGACTGCATCGCGCACGGAACTGCTTATAGCGGATACAGTTGGCCAAAGTAGAATGGTGCTGGAAAACGCGAAGAGCACGTCGCCGCTCACGTATTGCGTCATGGCATGCCTCGTTTCACCAAGGAACTGGGGGCGCGGGGGCAAATCGGAGTTGCGAGGTATTGAACGTTCCGCAGCTGTAAGAATAGCCTCGTTCCACCAAGGAACTGGGGGGCGCCGGGGCAAATCGGAGGTGCGAGGTATTGAACGTTCCGCAGCTGTAAGAATAACTTCTGTAATATGAGTGACCTCCAAGTCGACGGTAGGAAAGTGACGGTCATCGAATGTCGCTAGAGATGAAAAAAGTGTCCAATCGGCTTGGGCAAACTTCCAGAGTCTCGAGCGCATATATGGCAGTTGTGGCTGCAATCTAAGGACACATGGAAAGTGGTCACTCGAGTGTGTATCAGCAAGAGCGAACCAGTCGAAGCGCCGAGCTAGCGGAACAGTACCGACCGAAAGGTCCAAATGACAGAAATTTGTCATGGAGGCGGACAAAAATGTAATGTCCCCAGTGTTGAGGCGAACAAGATCTGCTTGGTGGAAGACGTCTATCAATAGTGAGCCGTGCGGACAAGGATGCGGAGATCCCCAAAGCGGGTTGTGGGCATTTAAGTCCCCAACCAGCAAATAGGGGGGCGGAAGATGACCAATAAGATGAAGGAAATCAGCTCGTGCCATAGATGTAGACTATGAAATGTATACAGTACAAAGAGAGAAGGTGTATCCAGAAAGGGAAAGACAGACAGCGACAGCTCGGAAGGAACTGCTTAAGGGGATTGGGTGATAATGGAGAGTATCATGGAGAAGAATCATGAGTCCTCCATGTGCTGGAGTGCCTTCAACAGAGGGGAGATCAAATCGGACTGACTGAAAATGGGGGAAAACAAAGCGATCGTGGGGACGCAGCTTTGTTTCCTGAAGACAGAAGGTGACCAGCGAGTAGGATCGTAAGAGGATCGACAATTCACACCGACTGGCTCGAATGCCGCGGATATTCCAATGGATAATGGACATAGGGTGGACAGAAAAGGGAAGAATGTGACCAAGGTTGCCCTCAACTCAACGACTGCTCAGAGCCGGCAACCGACAGCGTGGAACAGCATTCAGCCAAAGGCAGAAGATCCTGATCCATAAGTTGTTCAGGAGCAGCTCCTGCCACCACCTATCGGCCAGTTGATCGGCCGCCAGCAGTGCACCTCGGCGACACTGAAGACGGCCGAGGGCGGTTACCGCCAGCTGGTGCTGTAGATGAGACACGCCGTGGCGGAGAACGAGGGGAACTGGGTTACTTATTAGCCTTCTTGTATACAGGACGTTGAGATGAAGGAGGAATCGATGGTTGTGAAGTTGGGGTATGTAAGAAATCATCACGAGTAAGCTCTTTTATGGAAGTCTGGGTGTCTGATTTTGGGGCTCGGGATTTAGCAGAACCTGATGAAGGGTGAGCCATAGAGTGAGCAGGTGAGAGTGGGGAGATTCAATGGGCCATCATTGTGCTGGCTGATCTGACGACCGTGGCACTAAAGGTGATATCACAAGTCTGCATGGCTGCCTCCTTTGTTGGCCAAGGAGAGGCAATGACAGTGCTGTATTTACCTGCCTGAGGCACAGTGGGCTTTCGACTGGCTGATAACTTTCGAGCAGCAAAGGTCGACACCTTCTCCTTCACTCTGATTTCCTGAATGGGACAATCTCTAGAGGAAACAGTTTGGTCATCCATACAGTTGATGCAACGAGGGGACAGTGGTGGACAAGCACCCTCATGGGCATCCTTGACGTACGTAACGCATTTGGCTGGATTGGAACATGACTGGCTGGTATGATTCAACCATTGACACCGATAGCAACGCGTAGGAGTTGGGATGTAAGGGCGAATGGAAATTATCTCATAGCCCACTTTTATGTTCGATGGAAGTTGATCTTTGTCAATTGTCTAGAAGAGAGTATGGGTTGGAACGATGTCCTGGTCATCCCTTTTCATGACTCGCTGAACAGCCGTTACTCCCTGGTCAGACAGGTAGTTTTGAATTTCCTCGTCGGACAATCCGTCAAGATAGCGTGACGAATTTAAAGTGCCGCGCGCTTCCACCTGGACAGGGAAGGTGTGTAGCAGTGAAGTACGCAGCAATTTTTGTGCCTGGATGGCACTGACTGTTTCTAACAACGAGGTGCCATTTCGTAATCAGGAACAAGACTTTACAGGACCTGCAATTGCGTCGACACCTTTCTGAATAATGAAAGGCTTGACTGTGGAGAAGTCATGGCCTTCGTCCTACTGAGAAACAACAAGGAACTTTTGCTTGTGAGCAGACGTAGTAGATGATGAGGAAACCATTGTGGAAGAACCCTCCCCCCCCCCCCCCATGATTACCGGCGTCTCTGATGGCGCGCTCCTTCCTTGTAGTCCGTTCAGCTCTCTGAACTCTCTGAGGGTCCTCCCGCCTTAGGTGATTGTTGACACCTCAGGTCACACCTGCCGAGAAACGGACGGAGGGACCAATCGGCACGTTTGGAAGGTATCAGCTCGGGTAATCACACCTCCCTGGACCTGGCCATTACTAGGTTGTACGTACGTGTCCTACCTGCCTACCCGGGGCGGGGAATTACGCGTTACCCCATTACCGGCTATGCGTGGGTATGTGTGGGTCGGCCTTCAGACATGCACAGGGAGGAAAAAGAAACAGAGAGGAACAAAGAACAGGAAAGGAAAGGAAACAAGAAAGGTCTCACATGCCGCAGTGGAGAAAATGGTAAAGAGAAAAAGAAAAGAGAAGGACAAACAAAGAACAAATAAAGTGAAGAAGAGAGACTGTTTTACAGTTTCGAGCGTCCGTCTCCGGACGTAGGCACTAAACATACTCCTAGAGGGGGAGAAAGAGAAGGGAAGAGGTGGCGGTGAGGGGGGGGGGGCGACGAGGGATGGGGAAGGATGTGGAAAAGGAAGGTATGCAGCCCGGAAAGGAAGGAGGGCCACACCAGCTTGGGGTCCCGTGCTCGCTAAACACGTATCCACAAAAGAGTTGTGGACCCCCTGCGGGGGTAGGTACGTGGTAACTGCATGTGATGACCTGGATATGCCTGTTATTTATGCAAATAACTGAAGCCAACAGAGAAAATACAGTTAAAGTACATGACTAACCAGAACCGTACATTTATAGTTAAAATGTATTATGTGCAGTCATTAGTTAAAATTACTCCACATGGCAAAATGAGAGTCCCACAATAAAACATGCACTGACATACAATGTGTGGAACTAGATCCATACCTAAAACCCACATAAAAGGTGCAAATATTAATAAAGGGAAGTTCATAGCCTGGCAAGCCATGAAGGTATCGCTTTAAAGATGTGACATTTTTTTAACTTTTTATTCTGCCTCTTACACAACTGTGTGTTTTAAGTTGGCAGGCTCTGAGCTTCAAAGATTCGACGATCTAGTAAATACTTTAGTGAGCCACTGTAGTGACCACTGTGATCCCCATACATTTAAGGGGAGGGTACCCCTCTTGCCTTTAAATGTTCTCTGGGTTATCTGGATGTTGTTTTCATCCCAAGTTCGTCAGACAGTTATCAAGCCATAGTTCGACTTTTGAAAAAGTGTCTGGTAAAAAGGCGCCATCACGGTCAGTGTTGCAACATTTAATTTCAACAATGGGCTAGCTGGCACTATGGATATTATGAACGTGCTCGAATATAACCAGCATGTTGAAAGTTCCGCATAAAATCGGACGAAAAAAGTATCGAGCGAAAGGAGCCACCAATCCCAGAAGCTGCCCAAGGGGTCGCAGAAGATGGAGGACGATCTCCTTTGGGAACTGAAAGGATTGCTCTGTGGTCCAGGGATCACTGGTGGGAGTTGTGTCTGTCTCACTTAACCACAAAAAAAGCGTTTTTCTCGAAAGCCTGCTTTCAAATTTGAGGGAAACGTAACTTGAGAACAGTGCATACTATTTTCTACCGAATCAGATTTTATTAGAACTTAATACGTTTCAGTAATCTTATATGCTGATAGAGGATATATTGAAAATAACTTATACCAAATTTATTTCTTACAAGTCTAGTAGGGGTCTTCGGCAATTTCCAGGAATGACGAATGTTCAGGCTACAAGGGATCGTTCCACCTGGTGCAGCGGTTGTATGAAGCGTCAGATATGGATCCAAAAATGATTTGTTAAAGAAAAAGCTTACAGAATAAAACCATACCACCCAATTTACCATAACTTTATGTTTTACATTGGAAAAAATAATGAATTTTTCAAATTTTCGTGCTTTCAAACTTGTCCGTCCCTCAAGCTGCAGGTGGTATGGCTCACCTATATTAAAGAATGGAACTACTTTCAGAACTCTACAAAAGCGTTTTCAGTGCGCTCACCTCTTCTGCGGGTACCGTCGGCAGCTCTGCCAGGCGGTACAGTTCTCACACTAAGGTACCGACGTAGAAAAACTTTTCCTGTCACCACTGTCACAGAAGATGTTCCCCCGTTTGCATCTGCAGAATACCCCGCTTTTTGCTACAGAAACAGCATTGTCCTAATTCACACAGCACTCTTCCATGCTGCCCTAAATGCAACCGACGGACGTTTAGCCCACACTTTTAAAAACTCAATTGTCTGAACTTCACTGTCACCATCCTCTAGCCGATGCATCACACATTTCTACCGTTCTACAGATCAACCAGATACGACAGCTAATCTCCTACCAAAATTTCATAGACACACTCATTGGTGCCAACTTTGCACCCTACATACCACAGACCACAGACCACAGCCCACAGCCCACAGCCCACAGCCCACAGCCCACAGCCCACAGCCCACAGCCCACAGCCCACAGCCCACAGCCCACAGCCCATCCTACTCTGTGCTCTATTTGCATTGTCTTGTTTAGAGACCCAGCATGGCCCTTCTTTTTACCAAGGAACGTCATCATTGGTTTCCAGCACTCATCTCCAATTTACTAGCATATGACACTTCAGAACAGCACGTCGCTGTGGTCCATCTTATGATACCCAGAAACTGCCAATTTCTTTTGTTTCAGCAACCACCACCGAGTCTGCCTGCTATAGGGTCCTTGCGTGGATAAAACCCCATCTGATTTTGTGTTGATACACCTCAACTGACGCGACCATAAACCCTGTTCTTCCTGCCACCAAGTCCCACTTAGTCTCAGCACGTTTATGTTAAATCCATACATATTCAAATGTAAATCATCACAACCTACCTACTGAACTAAAGAGACGCAGAAAAAGTCTTAAAAATAAATAGAAGGTAAAACCTTGGTTGTTGGTAAGTTTATAGAATAAAACTATAGAAGCTTTCGTCTTTAATGTGACGAATGTAATTAATAGTTACTGTATTGATGCATATTTCAGTACTTTCTAAAAATATCGTGACAGTTTTATCATAACGTGTTCTCTGAAGAGCTTCATGAATCTGAAGACCAGAATCCTGGTCAAAATCACATTGACCCCTCTCTTCTGATTCTGAACTATTGAAAAAGACTCGTCAGATGTCTGAAAATTGTATTCATCACCTATGCACAGGATTTGGTAGAACGTAGTTATGTGTATAAGCACGTTCGGATGCTTGATACGTTTTGTATTTGCACATAGTGTGCCAACGTTTTGTCTACATATATTGAATATGACATTGTTATTTTCTAGAACATGCAGCGTGTAAGCGACAACCCTTTACAATGTATCACAGTGGTGCAGTTGTTGCGGAAAAGAGCAGTTTGATGTGAGACAGTTATTGTCTATCAAGATGTGAAACTGCCACAAATTTCCCTACAGCAGCCACTAAAAGTACTGCAAATTGGCACCGTTTTAAATATTTACTCTCCTCTCTCCTTACGCTACTGGCTTAATTGAGACCTACAAATTCCCAAACTAACGTCAGTGTACAAATTTTCTTCAGAATTTTGTAATTTTTTACAGCATAAATTTAACAATAAAAATGTTTCGATTCTCTGGCCATCTTAACTCCCTCGAAGCTCCGTCGTCTCAAGGTCGGTTTACATAGAATTAGAAACAAATTTAATGTTTCCACAACATGTTAGTCATCATTGCATATTAAGTATAATGTGCACGTGGAATACTTTTATCATAGCTCTTGTGTTGACTTCTGTAAAACGTCGTCTTGGCCTAGGAGACGAATTTTTAATTTTGAAATTACTCACTATACCATGATCCACAGTAACATGCATAGACGTATTACGTTACTTAAGCAGTATAGTGCTCATGATATGGAACCGTCTTAGTCAGACTTTCTGTAGAACACAAGTCAAGTTGTATAACGTTGCTTGCATTGTAAGCTAATCACGGAGACATCAGAATTGTGGTAAATATTACATCTTTCTGTGCCATACTCTGAAGTTGGTGGGAGGGTGAAGGGGTGTTACAATGTGGCAATACATGCCTTTACCCTTGCTTCATGGAGCTTCGGATACAGCCCATCTACACGATGGACGAGTTTTGTGTGTGTGTGTGTGTGTGTGTGTGTGTGTGTGTGTGTGTGTGTGTGTGTGTGTGTGTGTGTGTGTGTGTGTGCATTTCCTAAATTTTACATTGTTTTAGAAGCACAATGACAGTGATCAGGAATTAACTGCCAGAAGTAATTAGAACAGCGTTTTTCCTGTGAACAGTATTTCTATGGAAGACAGATAGTTACCGAGTAATGCCATACCAGAGCCAAAAGTCAGCGAAGGTGGAATGGTTAGCAAGATGGAAGATAATCGTGAAGTACAGATAAATGAGAACATTTCAATGAATTCTGAAATTGCTAGGCTGGAAAGTGACCCAGAAAAAAGAAACAGTGGAATTAGTGGAGAGTCGACTATGGACACATCGGTGATCACTTTATAGGAAATACAAAAAGTTAGTTATATGTGGTGACTTCAATATTAATTGTATAAGTGATTGTGCAAGGAAAAGGATGCTGGTAGACCTCCTTAATTCATATAATCTTATGCAAACCGTATTCTTTCCAACGAGAGTGCAAGGGAACAGTAGAACAACCATAGACAATATTTTTGTTCATTCGTCATTATTAGAAGGGCATTCTGTTAGCAAAAAGGTGAATGGCCTTTCAGATCATGATGCACAAATTTTAAGTCTAAAAGATTTTTGTGCTTCAACACATGTTAAATATAGTTACCAACTTTTTAGGAAAGCTGATCCAGTTGCTGTACAGACTTTTGTAAACCTTATCAAGGAACAAGATTGGCAAGATGTTTATAGTGCTGATACAGTAGACGATAAATATAATGCTTTCCTCAAGACTTTTCTCGTGCTCTTTGAAAGTTGCTTTCCGTTAGAACGTTTAAAACAGGGTACTAGCACAAACAGGCAGCCTGGGTGGCTGACTAAAGGGATAAGAATATCTTGTAGAACAAAGTGGCAATTATATCAAAACGTTAGAAACAGTCAAAATCTAAATGCAGCAGCCCATTACAAACAGTATTGTAAGGTGCTTAAAAAAGTTATTAGGAAGGCAAAAAGTATGTGGTATGGAGATAGAATAGCTAAGTCTCAGGATAAAATTAAAACCATATGGTCAGTCGTAAAGGAAGTGGCTGGTCTGCAGAGACAGGTCGAGGATATAGAATCAGTGCGTAGTGGGGATGTCCGTGTTGCTGATAAGTCGCATATATGTACAGTACTTAATAATCACTTTCTGAATATAGCAGGTGAACTAAATAGAAACCTAGTCCCAACAGGGGATCATATAGCGCTCTTAGAAAAAAGTGTTCCGAGACTGTTACCTGAAATGCTCCTCCATGATACTGACAAGAGGGAGATTGAGTTAATAATTAAATCACTAAAGACCAAGAACTCTCATGGATATGACGGGGTATCTAGCAGAATACTGAAGTATTGTTCCACGTATATTAGCTCAGTACTTAGCCATATCTGTAACTTTTCCTTTAGCAGTGGTCGGTTTCCTGACCGATTAAAGTACTCGGTAGTGAAGCCACTTTATAAAAAGGGAGACAGGGATAATGTTGACAATTATAGACCTATTTCTATGCCATCGGTGTTTGCTAAAGTTATCGAGAGGCTTGTATATACAAGGTTACTGCAGCATTTAAATTCACATAATTTGCTGTCAAATGTACAGTTTGGTTTTAGAAATGGCTTAACAACTGAAAATGCTATATTCTCTTTTCTCTGTGAGGTTTTGGACGGATTAAATAAAAGGTTGAGAACGTTAGGTGTTTTCTTTGATTTAACGAAGGCTTTTGACTGTGTTGACCACAAAATATTACTGCAGAAGTTGGAACATTATGGAGTAAGGGGAGTAGCTTACAATTGGTTCGCCTCCTACTTTAAGAACAGGAAGCAGAAGGTAATCCTCCGCAATATTGAGAGTGGTAATGATGTTCAGTCCCAATGGGGCACTGTTAAGTGGGGCGTTCCCCAAGGGTCGGTGCTGGGGCCACTGCTGTTCCTTATTTATGTAAATGATATGCCTTCTAGTATTACAGGTGATTCAAAAATATTTCTGTTTGCTGATGACACCACCTTGGTAGTGAAGGATCTTGTGTGTAATATTGAAACATTATCAAATAATGTAGTTCATGAAGTAAGTTCGTGGCTTGTGGAAAATAATTTGATGCTAAATCACAGTAAGACTCAGTTTTTACAGTTTCTAACCCACAATTCAACAAGAACTGACATTTTAATCAGACAGAATGGGCATGTTATAAGCGAGACGGAACAGTTCAAGTTCCTAGGCGTACGGATAGATAGTAAGCTGTTGTGGAAAGCCCATGTTCAGGATCTTGTTCAGAAACTAAATGCCGCTTTATTTACCATTAGAACAGTATCTGAAATAAGTGACATTTCAACACGAAAAGTGGTATACTTCGCATATTTTCATACGCTTATGTCATATGGTATTATTTTTTGGGGTAATTCTTCTGATTCAAAACGGGTATTTTTGGCTCAAAAACGGGCTGTTCGAGCTATGTATGGTGTAAGTTCGAAAACCTCTTGTCGACCCCTATTCAATAGTCTGGGAATTTTGACATTGCCCTCACAGTATGTATTTTCTTTAATGTCGTTTGTTGTTAGCAATATTAGCTTATTCCCAAGAGTTAGCAGCTTTCACTCAGTTAATACTAGGCAGAAATCAAATCTGCATGTGGAATGCACTTCCTTGACTCTTGTGCAGAAAGGAGTGCAGTATTCTGCTGCATCCATTTTCAATAAGCTACCACAAGAACTCAAAAATCTTAGCAGTAGCCCAAACACTTTTAAGTCTAAACTGAAGAGTTTCCTCATGGCTCACTCCTTCTATTCTGTCGAGGAGCTCCTGGAAGAGATAAAAAATTAAGCAAATTCCAGTGTTACATTCTTGATTTTCTTTATTTAAACTAACGACTTGTTTCATTTTATGTGTTTCTACAATCGTGTTATAATTTCATGTATTGACTCGTTCCATGACCATGGAGACTTCTCCTAAATGTGGTCCCACGGAACAATAAATAAATAAATAAAAAATAAATAAATCAGAGGTCATCATGAACTAATAATAGATGATAATGGTCACGGAAACACATTGGAAATTCTACATCCTGTTGAAGGTAGTAAGCGTTACTAACCATAAATTTGACAATAATCGTTGCAAACTGAGCTAGTGTCATTGTAAGTTAAGCAATTTAATTCAACAGGTGAAAACAATGTGAGAGTTTCTTCGTGGGAGTTCTTACGATTTGTAAGATAGAACATCAAGGATTGTTTAGAGGAATACACAAAAAGGATAAGCTATAGCGAATATAAGTATAATGATGAGCAAGACGTATGGCCAAAGGTTTATTTGACACATGGAGAAGTGTCATGGAAACGCTGAATAATCCCAAGTATATGAAACGTCCCCTTAGAAAAATTAATGAATTACTGTGCTGATAAACCTCTTACATTATTTGGTTTTCAAACAGCTGAGCAGAACTGAACGTACTCAGACATTTTGCTCTTTACCTATTCTGATCAACACTAAACTGACACACAATATTTTTAGCACAACGCAATCTCACTTTCAATAATCTCTACAAGAGAATGGCCCTGACCAACATTAACCTATGCCTTTCACAAATCATTTACTTCACAAAAATCTTCGTTAATCGAACTACTGCAATACAGCGAGCGCCAATACTGCCAGCTAAATAAAGGATTCTAACTACTGAAGGAACTAACTACTGATAGGAATAGTTAGCAAATGAAAGATTTTGATTGAGAACAAACAATGTATTTATCTTAATATTGTTCAAAAGTCATAATATATATAGCAGTTCATGACATCCATTCTTACAAATGTACTGTTTCTGATGGACACACGTCCAGATCATCCGCTCTCAAATACACTATCAGTCCCTACCTCTCATATATTGTCCATATACTATGACCAACAAAAA
Organism: Schistocerca serialis cubense; assembly: GCF_023864345.2. Classification (NCBI taxonomy): domain Eukaryota; kingdom Metazoa; phylum Arthropoda; class Insecta; order Orthoptera; family Acrididae; genus Schistocerca; species Schistocerca serialis. Next base: position 464,345,232 of record NC_064646.1, on the reverse strand, counting down.
CGTGTGCAGTGAAATGTAACTTACAAGTTAATAATTTGATGAACTGGTGTCAATTACAATTTTATAACGTAATACAGTAACAAAAGTACAAAATACATCGTTAAAGAACATAACAATACAGATAACATTGGAAGTATTACAGGCTTTACAAAGGAATAGAATTAAACAGATACATCAGTGTTACAGGATTTATGACATAAGTAAATAAAATAATGAGAATAGATTCGAAACATTAATATCACACATGAGCATTAAAACAAAACAGAATAAACAATGTCTAAACATCTTTACAAAGTAAATAACATAGTATTAGAAAATTTCTATAACATAACTGTTATCAGCTAAACATATAGAGACAGGAAGAACACAAATACACAAGGGTACACAAACACATAGTGGAATGACACAAAAGGACAGGACAGGTTTGTTTTCAGTGTGACATTTGGTACTGCAGTCCACCCCAAAACTTCATTCCATATATCTTTCCTCTTATTTCAACATTTGTTTCCACCAACAAAATCCTATTCAAGCATGCTTTCTGTATTTATATGTTCATATTTTTCTTACCTCATTATTTATTATCTTACTTCATCATTTATTTCCAAGAAAATCCTCCCTAAACCTGTTGTCCCTAATCCCAACTTTTTTGTTCATATCCTCTTTCAAAATCCTTTTTGGCCAAACCATTTTCTTATAGCTTCTCAATGCATTTCTTCCAATTCATCACAACTCGTTCTCTTATACAGCCTCCCCCATCTTAAGCTAACTTAAATCTACAGAGTTCAGATGCTAAACTAAGGGACGAGGCAATGCAGCAGCACAAAACAATTAACACAAACAACAATGACAAAAAATGGAAATTGGCAAAGCAAGCAGCAGTATATATAAATTAGCAGAGCAATTGCAATATTAAAACTAACATAAGGCGATGTGCAGCAAACAAGAAAAATAAATCAGTAGTAAAACTGGCTTAAAAGGGTAATACAAATTCAAATTCAGAAACATTATGCCTGGCAAACAGCAACAGCAAATGCTATAACTTATACCTAAACATGACAAACCCACAAGCAGAAAAAATATTACAGTAAAGATGGCCATGTCTAACACCTATGTCACATCTTAGTGTCTATGTAATTAAAGTGGTGCACCACAACAACTTATTGTAAAAAAAATATTACCATGTACTTGAAAAGAAAATTATGTATGCAGTTACTGTTACTAGTCCCTTCTTATTGTTATTTCCATTCCAAATGCTCCTTTTTTTGAATAATGTGGATCATAAAATTATTATTTAGCAGATATGTTGACAGAAAGTTTTCACATTAGCAAATGCATTTAATTTTATTCTATAAAACCAATGCTGTAACACCTAGAAACCAGATATCAAATGAAATAAGCAACTATGAAAAGCGAAGCATAAAAATATCATTCAATAGTCATGTGGCATTTCATAAGTTAGTAGAAATTCTCTCAACTCTCGTTGAAAAACACTTGTCATAATCAGGTGTGCAGATGTAAGAATATTTCCCATCAATTCATAAGCATTTCAGTAAGTAGCACAAAGTACGTGCTCCACAGTATAATCATATGTTTCCAAGTAATAGCGTGTCATATTTGCGATGCTTTCTACAAAGGAATGTTAACAGTGAGGTTAATGGCCTCTTTCTTCTCCACTCATGGCTTTTTCTCAAGGCGGCTGGCACACCTGGCCACTCACTACGCATTACGTCACAGTCACTTCCATTTCTTGCCGAAATATTTATGACAGCAGTTTCCGCTACAGTGACAGTTTGATACAAATAAGATTTCACAGATCGAAACATTTGCATTACAGATCTGTAGAAACAAAATCTTATAAATATAACAGTGTCCGAAAAATTTTCGCCGGCGCTGTGATACATTCACGCATTTACACACATTTCATAACTCTTAAAGTACGATTCTTGGTTTGCAATATCCTTTATCACAAACCAGAGTCCCTAACCACTACTCATTATTCCTTACCTTATTACACATACACCTATTCGTCGACACTTCAATATTTCATCATAATAAATACATAGCATAATCAAATTCCTCATATAGCATCAGCTTATTGATCATGAACATACCTCAACAGCATAATACACATTGTCATTGTAATAATAACATCATAAAAACTCAGCCAAATCTCAAAAACGTCGTAGCTTTCTGCAATAATTTCAAAACCTAATGAAAATCCTCTGCTCATTTCAATAGTGTCATCTACCTCAAACGTACTTTAAAAATCATGATCCCATACCAAATACATCATTCAAAGCTCTCATAGTATCACAATGGTTCCGAAAAAGTATGAACAGTTCACACAGTACAGACAAAATACAGTTTCATTAGTGCGAAGTTATCCAACTGTGTAATTGCGTAAACATGTGTCACTGATGTAGTAAAAACAATGTTTGTCTCTCAGTTAAATGATCAGATAGCTGTGTAATTTGTGTGTTAGAGAAATATGGTACCGATGTGTAAAGTTGTATAAGCAAATGCCATATTAGCTAGGGCTCCTTGTGCTTGCCAAACACATGGTACACAAAGTAAGCGTGTACCCCCCTGAGGATTAATGTAATTATACCCTCAGGTGTTACAGATTACAACGATGGAATGAAATGTATCACGAAAAACTTTCTTTGTAATTAAAAAATCTTCAAAAATAAATGTTTTAAGTACAAGATTAATCACTCAAATGCGTGTCCTATAGCGCTAAATTGTGCGTCATGTTGTATCATAATCTCTGTCATTACTTAAGGGTAAAAAATGTGCCAAGTTTCGTAATTATCGTCGTCCGTATGCAATGTTCTGTGAAAGTCCATGTACTTACCTCATAATAAACAAAAGCGAAATGCTATGCGTATAGATATCGTAGTTATTACGTACAGTACCGTGATCAAGATAGTACTGCACTGTAACGTATTGTTGTGCTACAAAAAAGGCTGTCTTATTGTAGCTATACCACAAAAATGCCACTAAAACATGTTTTACTTTCCAGAAGAATTCAGAAAAACTGTGCAGATATAAAGCAGATACAGCACAAAAGCAACAATGTAAATTGTCTCACACATTAGTAGCGTCGTGATATAATCGTGTAGCTGTCAAAGAAACCTAATGCTATGTCATCTTTAATCCTACAGAAAGTACTTCAAATAAAGAATGTCTTTTCAAGTAAACCAAAATGTTGCATGAAAATCTCATTAGCAGTGTCGGTATATGTTCTAAGTATGTGAGCCTTATAGTCGTTACGTGATTGTGCAACTAACAAGCAGCAGTGTACAAATCACAACACTGTGTCATCTGTTCACTATAACAATGCATACGTAATTTCTGTTTAAACAAGTTCTCTTGGTTCTTGACTGCATATTTAAATTCAAACATTGCAGATTATCTTTCAATAAACGGTTTTACATGTGAAATGTGGTGTAAACCTTTACTCTTCCTAGTACGCAGAGTTTCAACTTCAACACAATTATCATATGGTATATGTCGGATTCTGTAAGGTCCATTGTAAACTAAAAGAATTTGTGACTCAAGTGTTTCTTCTTACGTGACAGTGAATGAACTTTAATGAGAACTTTCTAACCAATATATAATTTCTTTGGATTTGATTTACCGTGTATTTTTCTTCTTTTGTCTGATGCAGATTTTATATTTTTACTACCCAAATCAATTATGTTTTTGTGTCGAAGTTTACGTGTATTCGGAAAAGGTACAAGCTCTCAGATTCTGTTCAGTGGTTCTTCATTCTTTAGTACAAGAATAGGTGGTAGAGCAGTGGAGTCATGAGGCATTTCATTCAGCACGGTTTGAAATAAGTGTAAATATCTGTCCCAGTGCTGATGCTTTCTGTGACAAAGTCTGCAAAGCTTATTGATTTCTTCAGACGGGTTACAATGTGGTGAGTACAATGAAATAAAAAAAGGTTTGATTTTATGGTTCCGAAGCATGCGTGAACAAACAGCAGATCTGAATTGCGGTCCATTATCTGAAATGACTTTGCTAACGTGTCCAACTTCACGTAAGAAATTTTTAACAAAGGCGTTGGATACAGACAGTCCAGTGGCTTTACATAACGGAGTGAAAGAAACAAATTTTGAAGTCAGTTCAACAGTGACTAGAACGTACGAAAATCCATTCGATGTTCTGACAAGGGGTCCCAAGAGATCAACAGCAGCAAATTCTTTTAATTTAGAAGGAATGATAGGAAACAACGGAGCTCTATGTGAGATAGTAGATGGTTTAGCTTTTTGACAAAGTTTTCAAATAGACAAGACTCTTCGAATTCTCTTTTCCATATTGTTAAAATAACAAGTCGTTCGAAAAATATGATAACATTTTCGTGGACCAAAATGTGCGTAGCTGAAATAAATGTACCAAATGAGCTTATTAACAAAATTGTCTGGAATGCAAAGTACCCATAGCTTGTCATCAACAGTGCAGCGTTTGAAGAGTATGTTGTTTCTAACCAGATAATAATGCCGAATCTGAGTGTGTCTTTTTTCATGCCATTTACTTTTGGTGTCTTTCCAAATCGGATCTTTATCTTGTTCATGAGCAATGTCCTTTAAAGATGTGGTGATGAAGTTTTCAAAGGCGACTTTCTGAATGTAAAGAATACTGAAATTTTTCTCGAGGTTGCCTTCTGTGTTACTTTTTTCAAGCCCAGCCGGCGCGCGTAACAGTGCGACCGCAACAATGTTCTCCTTGCTGGGAATGTAGACTATTGTGAAGTGGAATTCTTGCAGAAACAATGCCCAACGTTTTAACCTGTCATGATTTAGTTTTGAAGACATAAGAAATTGTAATGCACGATGATCACTGTATACTTTTACATGCTTACCACAAAGAAAGAAACGGAATTTGTTAAATGCCCAAACGATAGCTAAAGCTTCTAATTCAGTAACGGAATAATTTTTTTCAGAATTTGTTAGCACTCGGCTAGCAAAAGCAATGGTTTTCTAAACAGTAGTGTCATTTTCTATGGCTTCTTGAAATGAATGGGCACCAAGACCGACTTTAGAAGAATCCATGCTAAGGCAGAAATCTTGTGACAGATCTGGATGAGCTAGTATTGGCGCGTTAAGTAGCGATTCTTTCCAAGAACTGAATTCCAACTGTGCTTGTTCGTCCCAGTTCCAAATAGTATTTTTTCCAGTGAGAGAAAGTTTTGGAGTCACTAGAATTTGCATATTCAGAAAACGACGGTAAAAATTTACGAGACCTAGAAAACTGCGGTCTTGTCCTTTTGTGGATGGAACTGGAATGGCTCTGATTGTTTCTAACTTTTCAGGATCCGGCTGAATGCCTTCAGAAGAAATAATATGTCCAAAAAACCTCACCTTTGACCTACCGAATTCAGACTTTTCCAAGTTAACTGTTATTCCAGGTTCTGCAAAAATATGTAACACGCTGTTGAGGATGCGATTATGTTGTTCCCATGAGGCTTCTGCTATCAGAATATCTTCCACATATAAGGTGAGGTGACGTTTTAAGGAATCAGGTAATATGGAATTTAGCCCGCGAATGAATGCTGCCGAAGAAATGTTCAAACCAAAAGGAAGTTTCGGAAACTGATAAACGCCGAAACAAAGAAAAGCTGTGTATTTTCTTCATTCTGGATGAAGTTCGATCTGATAAAAGCTGGATCTGAGATGAATACAAGACAACACTTTTACATCATTAAAATTTTGAAGAAGTTCTTCCATCGTTCGCGGCCTGTCTGTTTCAGGAATGATGACAGTATTGACTTGGCTCAAATCTAAGACAACTCTGATCGATCCATTTTTCTTCTCGACAACATGTAATGGATTATTGTATGAGCTTACTGCAGGCTCAATAATGCCCTCGTCAAGCATAGGTTGTATTTCTGTTCTAACACCGTCCCTATAATGTGCTGGTATTACATATGGTCTAACACAAAATCTAGTATGCTCACGAACATGAAATTGGTATTGAAATCCCTTGATTGTTCCTGTTTTGTGAGTAAAAACTGTGGAATATGCTTGTAAAATCTCAAAAAGGTCGTGCCTATCAATGTCATTACTGTTCTCAATTGTTTGGATTTTATGCTTAGTTAACTCATTAGTATCAAAGACGCCATCGATATCATCCCTGTCAGTACTTGCAGAAAGATTGTTAGTGTCAAATTCCGTTTAACAGAAGGTCAAGCCGATTAATTTCCTCATCATGGTTTGAGAGCCAATCTTCAAATTTCAAAGCAGTTGACTTACTTTCTTTCTCCAAACTTACTTCAGCATTGTGAAAGTTTAAGATTGCTTTGTATTCATTCAAAAAGTCTACTCCCAATATAATTTCCGTCGACAATAATGGAACAATCAGAAAGTTCATAGAGAAGCTGTTGCTTTGACAAAAGAATTCTAAGCTGGTTTGTTGGCGTACATCTACACTTTTCCAAAAATTACGCCTTGTAATTTAATCTTACGTAAAGGAAGTGTGGGGCAATCGTTCGATTTGTTGCATTTGCTAAAAGCTGTTTCATTAATCACTAAAATGGGACTGCCAGAGTCAAGTACTGCTGTAAATTTTCGTCATTTACTGTAATGTGAATCACAGGATATGCAATGTTTTTATGTTTTACGTCGTGTTCCTGGAGTAAGATGTCCCTAATTTCTTCCATTTTTACGTAATTACTAGCCACGGCAGCCACGTCGTCAGCTTCATAAGTACATATTGTGGCTGCCAGCGGTGTGAGTCATTGCCCACTGTCTCTTTGTTTGAGCGCATCGTTAATGGCATTAGGAGGCCTAACTTCTACAAATTCACCTTGTCGAAAGGGCCCTGCCCTGTTTGAATCTCGCCAGTTCTGATGCAATTCAGGTCTGTTGTGACGATCATATCGTCTGTCATGTCGGTAGATTCCATAGTTTCTTTCTTGTCGGTCATGTGGTGAATTTCTCCCTGAATCGTAACTGTGCTCTGGACTGTTGCGTCTGAAGTTATTCTGTCTCCCTGGATAATAATTATTTTGGTTCCCATATTCTCTGTTTCTCTGATTGTCTTTGTGGTAGTCATTACCACGGAGAGGTGATCTTTCCCTGTAATTATTACTACTCTGCCAACGGTTGTCATACGGGTGGTGTCTGTTTTAGTCACGGTTTACATTGTTAAGAATAGCCTTGTCGTGTCCATTTATTATTTCTGTCATAGCGGAATTGTGTCGGATGTGACCTGTAATTGTAGTTTTCCTGTTTTCGCATTCCGCGATTGTCAGTGTCAGTTTCCAATTCTTGTAACAGTCCCTGAAAAGCTTCAATGTCATCTTTGCAACGTCCTGCCAAAATAATATGTTGTAAATGTTCAGGTAATTTGATTAAGCAAATGCGGATAATTTCTGATTGGCTGCAAGGGTTTGAGAGGTATTGATTCTAGTGCAACATGTCTTCAAAATATTTCACAAGACTGTAAAATTCAGATTGTTCGAAATGTTTCATCATTATGATGCAATGTTTTACTCGGTCTTGTGTAGCTTGAGACCAATATGCTGAGAGGAAGGCATGATAAAATTCTCCTTCACTGTGACAATCGTGAATAACCGATCGCATTCTTTCAGCTGGTTCATTCTCTAAGTAGCCACACATAAATTCCAATCTGTGCTCTAATGACCAGTTGGGAGGAAAACAATGAGAGAATTGATGGAGCCACGCTTGTGGATGAATGTCGTTGCCAGAATTCTTAAATGTTTTGAATTTACGTGTGGTAATGAACAGCTTATAGTCAAAAATCATCGTGTCGGCGAGTCGCATATCGGTCATTGTTACGTCGTGTCGGCGGTTCCATCTCAAAATTCTGTGCACCTTGCCAATTTCTTTCATAATTTCCGAAATTCCCTGTGTTATTATTTTGTGGCTTCTCCGTATTACCAAGTCCCTCTTCCCGTGTTGGAGCGCAAGTGTCCCCTGAAATATGTAATTTTTGTATTACTTGTGCCAACTGGTCTTATACTTCCCGGATTTCTCTTTTGTGTTGCGTATTAATTTGATTCTGATTTTGATTTTGTTTGAATTTCTTAATTTGTTCATACTCTACTGTGTCAGTGATGGCTACAGGCCTTGGGTCACTCAGATCATCATCTACCTTTGTAGATAAGTTAGTGAACTGATCCGAAAGATCGGTTACTTTCTCCGATAGTGTACTTTTTTCCTCAGTGTGTTTTTCTGAACCGAGTTTCAGAGTGTCCATTTGTGTTGAAATCTTATCTACTGCGTCCTTTAAGTTTTCCTGAGTTTTTGCAAGTTGCGTAACCGAATCGGTAGATGCAACTGAGTCAATTTTAGCTTGCAAGGTCTCACGATTTTCATGAACAACAGCTTGCAGTTCTTTTATGGCTGCTTCGTGATCCTGTCAAGAACCAAGAGAACTTATTTAAAAAGAAATTACGAATGCATTGTTATAGTGAACAGATGACACAGTGTTATTGTGTGTGTACATTCTTGCTTGTTAGTTGTATGATTACGTAATGACTATAAGGCTCACATACTTAGAGCATTTACCAGTACTGCTGACGAGATTTTAATGCAAATTTTGGTTTATTTGAGAATACATTCTGGATTTAAAGTACTTTCTGTGAGAGTAAAGATGACTTAGTATTTGGTTTCTTTGACAGCTACATGATTATATCACGATGCTACTAATGTGACAATTTACATTGTTGCTTTTGTGGTGTATCTGTTTTATATCTGCACAGTTTTTCTGAAATCTTCTGGAAAGTAAAACATGTTTTAGTAGTAACTTTTGTGGTATAGCTACAATGAGACAGCCTTTTCCGTAGCACAACAATACGTTACATTACAGTACTTTCTTCATCACGGCAATAAGCATAATAACTAAGACACCTATACGCAAAACATTTCACTTTTGTTTATGATGAGGTGGGTACATTTATTTCAGCAGAACTTTGCCTACAGAGGACGATAACTACGACAGTTCCACAGAATTATCTTACAGCAAGACGCACATTTAGCGCTACAGGACACGCATTTGAGTGATTAATTTTGTACTTAAAACAATTATGTTTAAAGATTTTGGAATTACAATGATACAAAGGTTTTCCATGAAACATTTCATTCCATTGCTGTAATCTGTAACACCTGAGGGTATAATTACATTAATCCTCAGGGGGGTACACGCTTACTTTGTGTACTGTCTGTTTGGCAAGCATAAACAAAAGTGAAATGCTTTGCGTATAGGTATCTTGGCAAGCACAAGGAGCCCTAGCTAATATGGTACTTGCTTATACAACTATACACATCTGTACCATATTTCTCTAACACACAAATTACACAGCTATCTGATCATTTAACTGAGAGACAAACATGTTTTTTTACTACATCAGTGACATGTTTATGCATTACACAGTTGGATAACTTCGCACTAATGAAACTGGGTTTTGTCTGTAATGTGTGAACTGTTCATACGTTTTCGGAACCATTGTGATACTATGAGAGCTTTGAATGATGTATTTGGTATGGGATCATGATTTTTAAAGTACGTTGGAGGTAGATGACACTATTGAAATGAGGAGAGAATTTTTTTGAGGTTTTGAAATTAGTGCAGAAACCTACGACGTTTTAGAGATTTGACTGAGGTGTTATGATATTATTACGACGACGATGTGTATTATGCTGTTGAGGAATGTTTATTATGATATGTATTTATTATGATGAAATATTGAAGTGTCGACGAATAGGTACATGTGTAATAAGGTAAGGAATAGTGAGCAGTGGTTAGGGACTCTGGTTTGTGAAACCAAGAGTCGTACTTTAAGAGTTATGAAATGTGTGTGTATGTGTAATGTATCACAATGCCTGCAAAAATTTTTGGATGCTGTTATATTTATAGGATTTTGCTTCTACACATCCGTAACGCAAATTTTTTTTATATGACACTGTCACTGCTGCCGTAAATATTTCGGTAAGAAAGTTAAGTGACCTTCACGTAATGCGTCCTGGACGCCCAGCTGTGCCACCTGCCTGGAGAAAAAGCCATTAGGTGGAGAAAGAAAGAGAGACCATTAACTTCAGTATTCACATTCCTTTGTAGAAAGCATCACAAATACGACACGCTCATTACTTGGAAACATATGGTTATACTGTGGAGCACGTACTTTGTGCTACTTACTGAAATGCTTATGAATTGATGGGAAATATTCTCACATCTGCACACCTGATTATGACAAGTGTCTTTCAACGAGAGTTGAGAGAATTTCTACTAACTTATGAAATGCCACATGACTACTGAATGATATTTTTATGCTTCGCTTTTCATAGTTGCTTATTTCATTTGATATCTGGTTTCCAGCTGTGTTGCAGCATTGGTTTTATAAAATAAAATTAAATGCATTTGCTACTGTGAACACTTTCTGTCAACAGATCTATTAAATAATAATTTTACGATCCACATGCTTCGAAAAAGGAGCACTTGGAAAGGAAAGTACAATAAGAAGGGATTAATAACAGTAACTGCATACATAATTTTCTTTTCAACTACTTGGTAATTTTTTTTCGTAGAATAACTTCTTGTGGTGCACCACTTTCATTACATAGACATTAGGATGTGAATAGACATGGCCATCTTTACTGTAATATTTTTTCTGCTTGAGCTTTGTCATGTTTAGGTATAAGTTATAGCATTTGCTGCTGCTGTTGGACAGGCATAGTGCTACTGAATTTCACTTTGTATTACTCTGGTAAGCCAGTTTTACTACTGATTTATTTTTCTTGTTGCTGCACAGTGGCTTTTATTAGTTCTAATGTTGCATTTGCTTTGCTAATTTATATTTATTACTGCTTGCTTTGCCAATTTGTATTTTTTGGCAATGCTGTTTGTGTTAATTGTTTTGTGCTGCTACATTGCCTCATCCCTTAGTTTTGCATCTGAGCTCAGTAGATTTAAGTTAGCTTAAGAGGGGGTATGCTATATAGGAGAATTATTTATGATGAATTGGAAGAAATGCATTGAGAAGTTATACGAAAAATTCCAGAATGAGATTTTCACTCAGCAGCGGAGTGTGCGCTGATATGATACTTCCTGGCGGATCAAAACTGTGTGCCCGACTGAGACTCGAACTCGAGACCTTTGCCTTTCGCAGGCAAGTGCTCTACCATCTGAGCTACCACAGAAGTAAAGCTGTGAGGACTGGGCGTGAGTCGTGCTTTGGTAGCTCAGATGGTAGAGCACTTACCCGCAAAAGGCAAAGTCCCCGTATACGAAAAAAGTTTGTAAAAGAAAAGGTACTGTACAATGAAGAATAATTATTTCAAAAGAGGATGAATGGAATAGCGAGAGCAGGCTTAGATAGGACTTTTTGGGAATAATGATGAACAAAGGGAGGCCTCCATGCAAAATACTGCAGTAAAACAAACCCTGTCTTTTCCTTTTGTGTTATCCCTCTATGCGTTTGTGTACCCTTATGTATTTGTGTTCTTGCTGCCTTTGTGTGTTTAGTTAATAAGATTTATGTTGTAGAATTTTTCTAGTACTAAGCTACATTCACTATGATGAGGAATACTGTTATCCTCAAATATAATTTGCATTTATAATATGTTATTTTCATTGTAAAGATGTTTAGACATATTTTATTCTGTTCTGTTTTAATGCTCATGTGTGGAATCAATGTTTCGAAAACTATTCTCATTATTTTATGTATTTACTTATATCATAATTCCTGTAACACTGATGTATATGTTACTTCGATTCTTTTGTAAAGCCCATATCACTATAAATGTTATCTGTATTGTTATATTCTTTAATGATGTATTTTGTACCTTTGTTTATTGTATTCTCATGTTATAAAATTGTAATTGACACCAGTTTATCAAATTAAGTAACTTTTAAGCATTCATTTCACTGCACACATTTCTGTTGATCATAGTATATGCACAATATGTGAGAAGTTGGGACTGTTCCTGTTTGCACGTGTGTTAATAATTCAGCAAGGGACTGGTTGACAGCATTGCTGGTTCTAAGGACAATTCCAAAAACTTTGTGAGTGCACAAGTGGTGGTTTATGGACTTGCTATATTGTCCGCAAGACTCTTCGATGGTGATTGCGCACCTGCACAGTCGCAACAGATGGCTGCTGGCCGTCTCTACAAGGCCTACAGCGGGTCTACATCTTTTATGACTCACCAATACCATTATTTCTACAAGGAGTGCAGTGGGTCTGCACCTGTGGTGGCCCACCAATACCGTAATCTCTACCAGGACTACAGTGGGTCTGCTCTGTGATGACCTACCTACCAATATTCTTCAAAACTTCGACTGACTCTGCTGTGGGTTTGCTCTGTTGTGGCCCATTACCTGTGTGCATGTCAAGAGTCAGCACTGTCTTTCCGTTGGAAGGACAACAGTACTACTTCAAGACTGCATGGAAATCCACTACTTCCGTGTGCATTCTCATTTACTGCTCAGAATTTGAGAAAAAGAAACACTGCATTTTTACTGTGATGAATGATCAGGACTGTCTTTATGGACTGTGAGAAAATTTTAGCTTTTGACCAACATTGTACCGATAACCGTGTACATTTCTTTTCTTTGTTATTGTAATTATGAAATTTTTTTTTCAAATCTGTATTGGCCACTGCCCAAAACCATTTGTAAAATTTTTTGTGGGGAGCATGGGGGCTATGTAAGTAGGCTGTTTAGGTTCTTATATTGGTAACGCCACTGTCACCTAGCGCTCTGTATGAAAATCACTGGCTGTGCTGTGTGCAGTCTGTGGCTGGTTTGCATTGTTGTTGGCTATCGTAGTGTTGGGCAGTTTGCTGTTAACAGCGCGTAGCGTTGTGCAGTTGGAGGGGAGCTGCCAGCAGTGGTGGATGGGGGGGGGGGGGGGAGATGGCGGAATTTTGAGAGCGGATTATCTGGACGTGTGTCCATCAGAGACAGTACATTTATAAGACTGGATGTCATGAACTGCTATATATATTATGGCTTTTGAACACTGTTAAGGTAAATACATTATTTGTTCTCTATCAAAATCTTTCATTTGCTAACTATGCCTATCAGTAGTTAGTTCCTTCAGCAGTCAGAATCTTTTATTTAGCTGGCAGCAGTGGCCCTCGCTGTATTGCAGTAGTTCGAGTAACGAAGATTTTTGTGAGGTAAGTGATTCATGAAATGTATAGGTTATTGTTAGGCAGGGCCATTCACTTGTACAGATTATTGAAAGTCAGATTGCGTTGCGCTAAAAATATTGCGTCAGTTTAGTGTTGATCAGAATAAGTAAAGAGAGAAATGTCTGAGTACATTCAGTTCTGCTCAGCTGTTTGAAGATCGAATAATGTAAGAGGTTTATCAGCACAGTAATTCAATAATTTTTGTAAGGGGACGTTTCATATTTGGTATTTGTCAAATTAAGCTTAGCTTCTCTTCCGTGGTATATGTGCCCCTAACTAGTGAGAGTCAAGTGTGTGTAAAAACTTTATTAGTAATGTTGGAACGAGTGCAGGTATGATTACAAATTTGCCATCAACTACTGCCGCACAAGATTTTCCCTCGAATGCTTTTAAAGCCTCTGCAGGCTAGTTATCGTCAGGTTTTGCTTTACCTTTGGCACAACAGTACAGTTTTGTACGCTGCACTATAGGATTCGTCTCACTGGATGCAACAGAGCGAACTTGCCACATTCTGGTTCCGCACATATCTTGCTGCACTGTCAGGCACTGTTGCCTGAATAATTAATAAAGCTCTGCGAGATTTTGCGTGTGCAAAAAGCAGTATGTTACTTACACATTGTATTGTAACTGACAGACTTCCACGTTTCCACACTAAAACATCACAAGTAAAACCAATTTTGACCATAGTGGGCACCTAATATTTAGTTTTAATACATAATATTTCTTATCAAACTAACCAATTTCAGCAGATTTTTATGCCTGCAGTATCCCACTTCCAGTATGTTACACTAATTAAAAATTAGCTATTTTAGAAAAATTTAAGTGACATCTTGTTTATCAAGAATTCTGTGTTCTAGGTATGTCTTTAAATACAGAAATACATGTTTTCTCAAACGAGAATTAGCAGTCCTGGCAGCACATCCAGTCAGTCATCGGTGTTACTGACAGATACAGTTTCATGCTCAGGGTTTGTAAAAGCAACATTAAATGTTGAGAATTAGAGAATGAAGATTATAAATGAAATATAAAAACGAAAAACTCAATCGTAATTACTCACATGGATTTACAGAAGACAATCCTGTACTGCAGCTCATACAGGCGCACTTTTATATGTGACTTCAATTAATACTAATAATTTAAGTGGGGAAAGTAGGCAAGCCATTAAAGATTTCTAAATGCTCTGAGCCCATTCAATGTTAAAATGATGAATTTGTATTCCAGTTGAACAGAAACAGGTATACTTGACGGTATTTATATTTTTTATTTACGAAACTTGGATTTCCACATCACCATAGAGGTACCAAGCATGATGCGTTACTCATTGTTTTACATGGCGAGTATCCCCAGTAGGCCTATAAACCATGGTGCATGCAACTACATGCACAAACATTATGAGCAAATCAATTTCCCTACGTTATGTTTATTACATACTCACCACACCTTCAGTTTTTGAATGCTATACAATCTGGAACATTTAAGCCAGCGTTACAAAAAGACAAAAGATGTTATGATTGAAGAAAAGGACATCATCATTGCCCCTGTAACAAATTTAGGTGTCCTATCAGTGTTTCTTAAGAATTTGTAATTTACCATCATGTTCCCGGTCGCCATTATGTTTTCTAACCAAAGAGAAGTTGTCAGCAGCTTCTTGTGTCACAATGACTGCACTGTGAACATTGTACCATAATGTAAAAAATAATTCACTGAGGTAACAATCACTCATCACATCGAATAGTTGTGATGTCGCACTCTCCTCAGTTTCACCTGTCACGATTTAGTTATTAGCTAACTGCCAACACATCAAATCAATGCAACTGTGTGTATCTCGCTTTATTTGTAATTGTGGCAAACCATATTGTGGGGACAGAGGTTATGAAATTTTGTTTGTATGTTTACTTTACATCTGGGTAAAAGATACAGGGAGTGCTACTACGTGACTTAACCTCAGTGTGTTGTGTTTGGTTACCGTACGTCCTCCAGTCTGCTAAGTTTATAATACGACTTGAGCAGTAGAACACTACCTGGAAGAGAAGATTGGGCAAGGCTGAGGTGCCAGCAAGACATAGTTACTACAGGGTGGCCACAATGAAACGTTTTGGAATTTGGCGACGACAGTTTGATAATTTATGCACAATATCAGTATCAATTGTTCCAAGTTACAACTTGTTCATATTTCGTTTCAGTCTCATACTTTCCTTGTTGGTTTTATTTTCAACATCCTTTTTCCCCATGACCTACAGTGTGTCCAGGTTACAGATGTAATAATGTAAAATGTTATGAGACGAACTTGAGATATTTATAGGTTGCTGGCCTCTACAATTAAGCTAACTTGAAATATTTCCTGTGCTCCCTTGTGACATTTCGTAACGCCTTAGTTCACATAAATGAGTGTCAGTAGCAATGTGGTTTATATAGCAGAAAGTGTTCTTTGTGCTCTCTCTCACGGAGCTATAGTTTGTTACACGGCTACAGCATGGTTTTCGGGCTAAGTATGGATTACAACCAACTGACAACGTTCCCAGTCATACAGCAATCAAGAAATGAGACAAATGGCTGTCGGCCACTACACAAAACACGCAGTTCCTGACGCTATTGTTGAAGTGGTCTCTACACAATTCCAGCGAAGCCCTCTGAACTCAGTCTGACGAGCAGGTAGATAGATAGTCACGTTCGACAGCACCTTATGTCGCCCATCAAAGATTGCACCTGGAATGGACCGAAACAGTGGAGTGAAGTAGTATACAGAGTAGATACCTGTTGCGTCACTGAACGTGCGCACATCGGGTTGTATTAAGTGTGTGAAAGAAAACTGAGTTACCATAACAACACAAAGATACGGCCAATAAATACCACTATTACTTCCCAGCTAATTATGTTTTATACTACGGTTCATTTAACCGAGACACACCGTATTTTGGAGGGAAAAGTGTTTTGCCTTTCGTGACTAGCATAATATTGTGTCTTGGATAAGGAGTTGGGGCTCAATGTACCACGATGATCATAGCTGTTTTACTTGCCTGTTTTGATGGAACTTAAGCAGTTGTGTATTAAAGTAACATTTGCCCATCACATTTATTCGTATAACCAACTACTTCCACAACACAAAATAACGATCTACTGATTATTTCACTGTTTATTTTAGTTGTGTAAGCAAGTAACTATGGTGACCACTAAATACTAAGGAAACACAGCAGCAACAAGAATTTTGAGCTACTCTACTCTCTTACTGTTGGAATACGATAAAGGATTGTGCAACAGTTTGAGGAGAAACATTAAGCCTGCAAGCCTGCTCTGGCACATTTTGCTACAGTATCTCAACCCAAATTAAAAACCACTTATTTGCTCAATAGTTGGAATATTACTGCATGATGTAAGTAATGACGTGGAATGGATGTAGATGCGGTATATAAAATTCATCTGGTCTGTCTCACCTTAGATACTTGCTAGTCTGATCAGTCATTCAAAATACTTGATCCTATTGTGCTGGAGAGGGTAAAAAGCTTCACATAAGTTACAATAACTGCCTATATGTTCTAACTGCCACACCCCCACGCAAGACCAATCTAGATCGTAATCAGGGACTGGGAGGAAAGTGGACAAACTCACTACAACCAATGAGACCGAATTTCCCATGGTCTCCGGTTTTCACATGGCGTGTAAAGCATCGACCGAGTTCTAATTCTTCATACCGTTTTTCGATTGGCATTATGCTCACAATTCACTGAAATGGTAACCTTTTACGAAGGAATGATATGCATTACATGGCCTGCACATCATCGCATTGTCTCAAACTAGTGTGCTTAAGTGTACCACTGAGATTTTCTAAATTCATTTTACTTTGACCATTACTCCGTAAAAGAATTACCAAAATACAGGAAATTTATGTGACCTAAAATACGTATTATTTGCGATTTTAAGACTGTATTTGTAATTATTTTTACAAAATCTTTAAAATAATGCTCTGTTTATTCCCCTAAGGTTTTTTGTATACTGTGTTATGGATCTTTTGAGTTAAGCACCGCCTGTCTCTGTTGTTTCAGAATTTCTTTCAACTGGTATCTTTTACTCCATAGTCTCATTAACTGAACTAGATATCTTTCAGATGGTATATCATAGTATCATCTACTTGAATTTTTTTTTAGCTTGCTTATAGGTCGCCGGATTGGGAATGTGTTCCATGTGCAGACTATGCCCATGTCAGTCACTTCTGGCTGGAGCTGATCACATCTTCCTCCATCCGTCGTTCTGAATGTGTGCCAATCACTGTGTATCTGGCACATTACGGCTGGGTTCGTTGGTTGGTTGGTTGGTTGGTTGTTTGAGATTAAAGGGACCAAACAGCAAGGTCATCAGTCCCTTGTTTCAAATAGACTCCATTCTGCTAACGGGACATCTCAGTATAGTCAGAAAAATAAAACGGATAAAGGGGAAACGTAAAAGGGCAGTCACGTTGTCATTAGTAAAAACAAATGAGGGAAGTTGGCAAGAGAACGAACCCAACACTATGCTGAAACAGCATAGGCAAGACCACCTGTGACTTAAAAAGTACAACTGCTATAATACAGAAAGTACGTATGGGAATACAAAAACTAACCAAGCCTTAAAAAGAAGGGGTAAAAACAGAGTAAAAGGGAAAGAAAAGAAAATTACGGTCAGGGAGGTGAATCGGGAATCTCTGAACACTGCCTACAGTGGGAGACACCCAAACACTCACCGCCCTGCCCCAACACCAGAGGGAGATTAAAAACTTTAAAACTGAGAATAAAAACCACTCTCCCGGAGGAAACCTAGAACCAGAGAGACCATCCGGGAATCGTCAGCCAACATCAAAGGTAAAGTGTGGGGGAGTCTGTACTTAGCACGCAGAGCCAAAAGAAGGGGGCATTCAACCAAAATGTGGGCCACTGACTGGAAGGCTCCACAACCACATAGCGGGGGTGGCTCATCACGCAAAAGGAAACCATGGGTCAGCCTGGTATGGCCAATGCGGAGACGACACAGTGTGGTCGAGTCCTTGCGGGAGAGGCTAAAGGAAGAACGCCATGGGCCTGTATTCACCTTAATGGCACGAAGTTTATTAGACAGTGGAGTAGCCTCCCAAGAATTGGCCCATGACTGTGCAAAGTGGGATTTGATGTGAAGCCGTAAATCCGCTGCAGGAGGGGTTACAGAAAACGGGGGGTAAGTAACTGCTCCCCCAGCCAAACGATCAGCGAGCTCATTACCCGGGATACCCACATGGCCCGGGACCCATAGGAAGTCAATGGAACAAGCAGCACGGTGAAGATCAGCGAGATGGTCATGGATGTCAGAGACCAAGGGATGGCGCGAAAAACACCGGTCAATAGCAAGAAGGCCACTCATCGAGTCCGTACATAACAAAACGCGGTTGTGTTGGGATTGTTTAATAAAGGTAAGGGCCCGGGAAATTGCCATCAATTCCGCAGTAAACACCCCATATGAGGGTGGCAGTAGATGATTTTCCGTTCCAACAAAGGACGTGAAGGCATACCCAACATGATCGGCAGATTTAGAGCCATCAGTGTAAAAAACAACAGCATCCCGAAACTCCCATAAAATTTGGCGGAAAAAGCAACGGAACACCACCGGGGGGATGGAATCTTTCGGACCGCGGCGGAGATCCATCCGAATTCGAGGCCGAGGAACTAACCAAGGAGGGGTGGAGGGGAGGGAGCGAGGAAGACAGGACAAAGAAGGAAGCCGAAAATCACGGGTAAGAGACGCAAGGCGCAGCCCAACCGGTAAACCCGCCCGAGGGCGGGAGTCAGGCGGGCGACGTCCATGGTCTGGGAATAGGATAGAATAGGAAGGATGAGCGGGAGAAGAACGGATAGTAAGGGCATAAGACACCAGAAGCTGGGACCGCCGAACAGAAAGGGGGGGGATCCCAGCTTCAACCAGGAGACTATCAACAGGGCTAGTAGGGAAGGCACCGGTGGCCAAACGGATACCACGATGGTGGACTGGATCCAGCACGTGCAGCGTGGAAGGAGCAGCTGAACCATAAACTTGACAACCATAGTCCAAACGTGACAGAACTAGAGCACGATAAAGACGGAGGAGGAGGGAACGGTCCGCACCCCAGGAGGAGTGGGCAAGGAAGCGAAGGACATTGAGTTTACGGAAACATCCTACCTTCAGGAGTCTGATATGGGGCAGCCAAGTGAGCTTGTTGTCGAAAAGAAGACCTAGGAAACGAAACTGTGGAACCACAGGCAATCTTTGTGCAGCGAGATAGAGCTCTGGATCAGGGTGGACCGTAGTACGGCGACAGAAGTGGACCACCCGCGATTTTAAAGGAGAGAATTGAAACCTGTGGGAGAGGGTCCATGCAGAGGCACGCCGTATAGCCACCTGGAGCTGCCGTTCTGCAGATGGCATCGAGGAGGAACTAACCCAAATGCAGAAATCGTCCACATACAGGGCAGGGGCGACCAAGGGACCGACAGAGGCCACAAGTCCATCGATAGCAATGAGGAAAAGGACACTCAAGACAGAACCCTGTGGGATGCCCGTCTCCTGGGTCCGTGGAGAACTAAAAGCAGTACCAACTCGAACTCGGAATGACCGATGGATCAGGAACTGGCGGATAAAAATCGGGAGTGGGCCCCGAAGACCCCACTGATGAAGGGTTAGTAAGATGTGATGGCGCCAGGCCGTGCCATAGGCCTTGCGAAGGTCAAAAAACACTGCAACCAAATGGCGGCGCTGGGAAAAAGCCTGCCGAACTGCGGATTCCAAGCGAAGCAAATGATCGATTGGAGATCGTCCCTCTCGAAAGCCACACTGGTAAGGGGACAATAGATCCCGAGATTCGAGGACCCAAGTGAGCCGACGGGCTACCAGCCGTTCAAATAACTTACAACCAACATTGGTCAAACTAATTGGCCGATAGCTATCAACAGATAGGGGGTTCTGACCAGGCTTAAGGACAGGAACCACAATGCTATCCCTCCACTGAGAAGGGAAGTCACCCTGGAGCCAGATACGGTTAAACACCCGAAGAAGATGGTGCCGTTGTGGAGTACTGAGATGTTGAAGCAGCTGGTTATGAATGGAATCTGGGCCAGGAGCCGTATCATGAGAAGCAGATAGAGCAGAAAGAAATTCCCATTCAGTGAAAGGTTCGTTGTAAGATTCTGACTCACAAGTGGTGAAACATAAGGTGACAGCTTCAGCCTGCTGTTTTTGATGAAGGAAAGCAGCTGGATAGGAGGCCGACGCTGATGCCACTGCAAAATGGGTCGCAAGATGTTCTGCGAGAACTAATGGGTCCGTACAAATGCCATCTGGGAGGTGAAGGCCTGGGAGGGTGGACTGCCGATGGCAACCTTGGAGAGAGCGAAGTGTAGCCCATACCCGTGACAGAGGGACAGTGGAACCAAGGGAAGAAACGAATCGTTCCCAACATATCCGCTTGCTCTGTTTGATTAAGTAACGGGCTTTAGCGCGAAGGCGCTTAAAGGTAGAAAGGCTGGCTACAGATGGGTGCCTCTTAAAGTGTTGCAAAGCTCGACGGCGATCACGGATGGCAATGGCAATGGCCGTACTCCACCACGGGACTTGCCGACGACGAAATTGTCCAGATGAGCGCGGGACAGCAAGGTTAGCAGCGCGAACAATCGCGTCAGACACGTCACGTAGGACGTCATCAATACAACCCGACAAAGAGGGAGAAAACTCGACCTGTGCAGTATATAGAGGCCAATCGGCGCGGTGGAAAGACCAACGAGGTAACCTCTCCATCGGGGAGCGGGAAGGGAGCGTGATAATCAACGGGAAATGGTCACTATCACAAAGGTCGTCGTGTGGCGACCAGTGTAATGAAGGGAGGAGAGAGGGAGAAGAAAGAGAAAGATCAATGGCAGAAAAGGTACCATGACCAGCACTGAAATGAGTAGGGGAGCCATCATTAAGAAGGCACAGGTCGTGGTCTGCAATAAATTGGTCGATAAGAAGACCTCGTCTAGATGGAAAGGCACTGCCCCACAAAGGATGATGAGCATTAAAATCCCCAAGGAGGAGGAAGGGAGGAGGAAGTTGCTGAAGAAGGGTGGTTAAGGCAGCAGGTGTAAGAGTCCTGTCAGGAGGGAGATAAAGATTGCATACTGTGACTGCAGAGTCTAAGTGGACCCTAACAGCAACTGCTTCCAATGTCGTTTGGAGAGGAATCCACGTGCTAGCAATGTCTGTACGGACCAACGTACAAACGCCACCAGAAGCCCGCAAGGGTCCGACCCGATTTCGACAGAAAACACGGAACCCACGGAGGGTTGGTGAGTGAGCATCAGTAAAATGAGATTCCTGGAGAACCACACAAGCTGCTGAGTAGGACGAAAGAAGGGATTTCAATTCCGGAAGGTGACGATAGTAGCCATTACAATTCCATTGGAGAACCACAGAACGATGGTTTAAATGAGGGCTGAACACGCTAAATCCAGTCATACCGCCGGGTCCCCACCCGTCACCGACAAGGAGGGGGCGACATCCATAAACGACAGGTCAGAATCCGGTTGTGAAGCCGGGGAAGGGACCTCCGGTGACACCAGAGGCTCTTTGTCCCGGGACTTATGTTTCTTCTTCTTTTCAGGCTGAGATCGAGGAGAGCTGTGTGGCATAATGGAGCCAGCTGCAGCAAGATCAGGAACAGAAAGAGACCGGGCGACCTGGGGGCCGATAGACCGCGGCTCTCGCGGTCGCCGCGCTGCAGCAGACCTTTGACCTGGAAGGTGCCGGGAAGGGGCATCCCGGGAGAGGCGCCCTTGACCGGCAGACGCCGAAGGAGTGGGACACTTCTCCGGCTGGGGAGGGGGAGCGGCGCCCAGAGGAGAAGGTGTGGGAGCCGCAGGGGAGGGGGGAAGGAGAGGGGTCCGGGACGGGGGTAAGGAAGGGGGAGGAAGGGATGAAGATGTAACCAAGGCGTAACTAGATGTCATGGACACAGGGTGCAATCGTGCATATTTCTTACGGGCCTCTGTGTAGCTTAAACGATCAAGAGACTTATACTCCTGTATCTTTTTTTCTTTCTTATAGACTGGGCAATCTGCTGAACGTGGAGAATGACTACCATGACAATTTACACATACAGGAGGGGGAACACAGGGACTCCCCTCATGGAGTGGACGTCCACAGTCACCACAGAGAGGGTCCTGGGTACAGCGAGAAGACATGTGGCCAAAACGCAAGCACTTAAAACACCGCATAGGAGGTGGGATGTACGGCTTCACATCACAGCGATAGACCATAATCTTAACTTTCTCAGGAAGGGTATCCCCTTCAAAGGCCAGGATAAAGGCACCAGTATCAATACGATTATCTTTAGGACCCTTCTGAACACGCCGAACAAAGTGAACACCCCGCCGTCCGAGATTGTCCCGAAGTTCCTCATCAGTTTGAAGGATGAGGTCTCTGTGAAAAATCACACCTTGTACCATATTTAGAGACTGGTGAGGGGTAATGGACACGGGAATTGTGCCAAGATGGGTACAGGCACGAAGGGCCGCAGATTGGGCAGCCGAAGCAGTTTTTATCAGTAACGAACCCGACCGCATCTTGCTCAGGGAGTCCACTTCGCCGAACTTGTCTTCAATGTGTTCCACAAAGAATAAAGGTTTGACACTGGTAAAAGTATCTCCATCAGTCCTGGTGCAAACTAGATAACGGGGGAAAGGCTTTGCCCCTAGACGACGGGCCTGACCCTCCTCCCAGGGGGTAGCCACGGAAGGGAAGGCCGAAGGGGCAAGAGAAGCAGCACTTGAGGAATCAGTACCACGCAGAGAGACGGCCGCAGAAGAGCGGCCAGAGGTTTGGACCCTTATGCGTTTCATCTGCATAGCGTCCGCCCTGATACCACCCACTCCGATCAGGGGCTCTCCTCACGGGCGCCACCCAGCCACAGCAAGGGCCGTCTGGCACGGCGGCCATTGCCGGGAGTTCCGATGCTCCAGGATGACGAGCAACCACTCCAAGGCATGCATGAGGAGGTCACAGCTCAGGTATCAGAAGTGTGATCCCTGTGTGTTCAGGGGGCTCAACCAAAAGGGTACATAGCGACCCCACCACACGGGCTGGCTACCGTGCTGGCTATGCACCCTAGCATCAGACAACGACGTAGAAGAAAAGGTGGAATATACTAGGAGGGCACACGTCGGAGACACTAGGTAAGGTGCTCTTCCCCAAATGGCTCACACTACGGAAGAGAAATTTTGGAATGGAGGTCAAACCCCAGAGAGGGACCAAGGAATGCCAAAAGGAGGAGATGATTACGCAACAAAGCCGGAGTGTAAAACCAACAGAACCAGGAGGATAGCGGGGGCCAACATAAGCAAGGACACCAATAGAGGGAGAGGAGAGGGCGAGGGGAAAGGGGTATGGAGGGGAAAGGAGGGGAAGGGAAAGGAAATGCAGCCTGGGAGAGAAAGAAGGCTGCAATGGCTCGGGGCCCCGTGCTCGCCACGCACGTATCCACAAAAGAGTTGTGGACCCCCTGGGGGGGGGCTGGGTTCGTCTACAGTATTTCACACCAGGCACTTAAAACCCCTGCTCTGTGCAGAACTTGTGGGTGAACTGAAAAAAAAACAATTACGCTTTCACAGACAGCCCATTGGTTAGTTTTCTTATAGTGAATGTACTTTACCTAACACCACATTCCAAAAGGTGGAATGGCTAAACTACCTTACCCACACAGTGTTTAGCCACTTTTTGGGTTGTTATTCCTCGAATCACTTATCGTCTTCCTGTTGGTTTGTTAAGTTCATGCACCACTGTCCCCCAGTTGAGATTACATACAGATATGTCTGAATGACAGACATTTGAATTAGGAAAGGGAAATGATGAAACCACTCACCTTGCACAAAGTACTCTCAACTCAATCCATTGCTCATCCACATGTTGCATATGCTCTTCACACCTCACTGAAGCTCAGCTACACTGAGCATATTATGTGTTGGGAGAAAGCACTTTCGATTCTGGTGTTAAGCCCTCAGGAAGTACAATGTTTCTACTGTTAATATTATGTCCCTTTCGTCCCAGCCAAATACAAGATGAAATGGGAAACTATTCACCCTGAGCACACTTCTCACATTTCCAATTGTTGACTTCCATACAACTTTTGCTCTTTAAAGCTAAGCTGGGTATAAATAATACTTGTGGCATCATCTCGAAGTTGACGTTAAATCAACACATTGGAGACAATACCGTGTCTTCTGATGAGGTGCCCTAGAAACTTGGATATTTAAATCAAGAAGTAAATCATGATCACGTCATAAAGCAATTTACATATCACTAAAGTACATAGACAAAGGTGAAAACAATCCATTCACAAGGATATACACTCCTGGAAATTGAAATAAGAACACCGTAAATTCATTGTCCCAGGAAGGGGAAACTTTATTGACACATTCCTGGGGTCAGATACATCACATGATCACACTGACAGAACCACAGGCACATAGACACAGGCAACAGAGCATGCACAATGTCGGCACTAGTACAGTGTATATCACCTTTCGCAGCAATGCAGGCTGCTATTCTCCCATGGAGACGATCGTAGAGATGCTGGATGTAGTCCTGTGGAACGGCTTGCCATGCCATTTCCACCTGGCGCCTCAGTTGGACCAGCGTTCGTGCTGGACGTGCAGACCGCGTAAGACGACGCTTCATCCAGTCCCAAACATGCTCAATGGGGGACAGATCCGGAGATCTTGCTGGCCAGGGTAGTTGACTTACACCTTCTAGAGCACGTTGGGTGGCACGGGATACATGCGGACGTGCATTGTCCTGTTGGAACAGCAAGTTCCCTTGCCGGTCTAGGAATGGTAGAACGATGGGTTCGATGACGGTTTGGATGTACCGTGCACTATTCAGTGTCCCCTCGACGATCGCCAGTGGTGTACGGCCAGTGTAGGAGATCGCTCCCCACACCATGATGCCGGGTGTTGGCCCTGTGTGCCTCGGTCGTATGCAGTCCTGATTGTGGCGCTCACCTGCACGGCGCCAAACACGCATACGACCATCATTGGCACCAAGACAGAAGCGACTCTCATCGCTGAAGACGACACGTCTCCATTCGTCCCCCCATTCACGCCTGTCGCGACACCACTGGAGGCGGGCTGCACGATGTTGGGGCGTGAGCGGAAGACGGCCTAACGGTGTGCGGGACCGTAGCCCAGCTTCATGGAGACGGTTGCGAATGGTCCTCGCCGATACCCCAGGAGCAACAGTGTCCCTAATGTGCTGGGAAGTGGCGGTGCGGTCCCCTACGGCACTGCGTAGGATCCTACGGTCTTGGAGTGCATCCGTGCGTCGCTGCGGTCCGGTCCCAGGTCGAAGGGCACGTGCACCTTCCGCCGACCACTGGCGACAACATCGATGTACTGTGGAGACCTCACGCCCCACGTGTTGAGCAATTCGGCGGTACGTCCACCCGGCCTCCCGCATGCCCACTATACGCCCTCGCTCAAAGTCCATCAACTGCATATACGGTTCACGTCCACGCTGTCGCGGCATGCTACCAGTGTTAAAGACTGCGATGGAGCTCCGTATGCCACGGCAAACTGGCTGACACTGACGGCGGCGGTGCACAAATGCTGCGCAGCTAGCGCCATTCGACGGCCAATACCGCGGTTCCTGGTGTGTCCGCTGTGCCGTGCGTGTGATCATTGCTTGTACAGCCCTCTCGCAGTGTCCGGAGCAAGTATGGTGGGTCTGACACACCGGTGTCAATGTGTTCTTTTTTCCATTTCCAGGAGTGTATATTTTAGTTGGACACATTGTTATAAAAACACCTGCAATCACAAGATCACAAATCGGGGGGACAAATCTGAACAGGTTTCAAATGAGGCAAATACCATCTTAACATTAGATAGTTTAAAATGTAGAGGACATAAATAAACCGAACACAACTGGTTATAATTCTTGTTATGAACTATTCACTACACAACTGGTAATTTAAAAACAAAGTTGACTTCATTATGAATGATGCTGTATGTATATATTTCGATGACGTTCCGGTATGTCGATCATGAAGCGAGACTATTTCATTTTAACTGCAGTCTTTTG
Organism: Schistocerca serialis cubense; assembly: GCF_023864345.2. NCBI lineage: Eukaryota > Metazoa > Arthropoda > Insecta > Orthoptera > Acrididae > Schistocerca > Schistocerca serialis. The sequence continues at coordinate 464,318,989 of NC_064646.1, read as the reverse complement.
GTGCTCCAACATTCTCTGCATAATACACTTTAATTTGACGGTATGGTTGTAAGTATGTTATGCCCGGATACAGAAATGGAAAATTAGGAATACCTTCTAATCTACCGACAGTTCACTCAGCTTTTAGGTTGTTGATTCACCAGTAATGCACCATCTTTAAATCTCTTAGCAACCTTGCAGTACATGTTGCATTATTACATATATGCTTTGGGCAACTTGTCTTGATTCTGGTACAAGGATATTGACATTTTGAGTTGTAGATCCTCCACACAGGTGTACAATACTCACGAAAGCTGGCAATGGCAGTGAAATGAACCCGCACATGAAATGTACAGGGCGTTTCGCGCCAATAGGAAGGACTACTGGAAGCGTTCAGAGGGTGAGAAACTGGCTGGCAAGTCAGGGACCCACTGTTGTGGCCGCTACCTCGCCGACCCCCTTGCCTACCCTCCTGACCACTTCTGGACCTGTCATTGGTGGTTTGTCGAAGAAAGTTGGTGTGTCTCACTCAGTGATACCACAGCAGCAACCCTAGGTCAGTGCAAGAGCGTGGGAGCTGGCGAAGTACTGCAGGTTACTTCACACAACTGCTCACGCTACTGCCTGACGCTAGGTTAAAATGATGGAAATAAAATATAATAAAACAATTTACTATTACTCGTTACCAGGTACAATTCATTACCCCTACCACGCGAGCTGGTTACTGATCAGTGAATGTGACAATGGTTGACGCTAATCACTCTTAATGACCATTTCAAAACCCATTTTTCATTTCACGTACATGGTAGGCGACCGACGTTGTTTATTTCTTATAAGATGTCTTAAACCTAATGGAGGCTTCCAAAGCTGGTTACATAATCTGCGGTAGCTGCAGGAGATATAGTGTTTGATATTTTACCTTACAATATCATTATCCACTGGTGTTACTTTACTCGTCCATAATTTGGAGTCTCTGTTACTAAGATTGTCTGTTTTATACCCTTCGAGGTCGGTGCAACAGCTGATAGTCGATATCATGGGCAGAGCCAAGGTGGTACTGGTGGGCATAGTGGCTGACACCAGCTGGGCTGCAGCTGAGCCAAAGTGCTGTGGGAATTGTGTCGGAGGAGGCTCAGAGTGATTCGTCTAACTATGCGTAAAAAGTGAGTGACAGATACGGTTAGTGAATCAGCCTGTTAGAGGCGTAATTAGCAACTGAACAAACCAAGTATCAATCATTTTCATTACAAATAGTTTTTACTCCTGGCATCCATAAAACTACTTTCCTAATAAACTGCTTTTACCATACTTCCTTAAAACATGAGTATACAATTATACAAAACTCTATTGGGAGGGCCACGCCTGTGAATTAGGGTGTCTCATCAGACGTTACCCACAGTATTCACCGCCTAGCCAGGGATGTGGCACAACCTGCCCTGGAGGCTCGCGGGATTTACAGTAGGGAGATTTATACAAAATTCATACAGTATAGCGAACGACCAATTGAGCTACAGGCACAGACGTGACACTGATAATGTCGACTATATGGGAAGAATTCCGAATGTGCCATCCAGCAATAGTCTCAGTACCAAACGGAGTGGTGGAGGAACAGTTCGCGACAATCGACAAGCAGCAAGCAGCAACAGTAGCCTTGCATTTCTACCCCTGAAGGTCTGGCATGCATTGCTCAAGTGTGAAGCATTTGACATCTTACTAAATCTTTGCTTTAAGTAGGACGCTGTTGACGCCCGACAAAGACCTTAGTAAAGCGAAAGGATCACAGCAACAAGGTAGGAGCGGTATTTCGGTATAATGTGGCTGGAAAAGAATGTGGTAGTTTTGGTACTGTCTAAGGCTTTAGTCCCGATTAACCCCGCTAACTGCTCATCAACAGAAGCAAGAAACGCGGAATGGAGCTGACAACTTGTCAATGGGCTAAGTGATGAAAGCGGGAGGGTCAAAACATTAACTGCAGCAGTATGCGGTCATGGGCGCCCACTGCCAATTTCAGCATATCGGACGCAGGTGCACTGCGCCCCGTCGGTAGCGTAAATAACGTCATCAGAATCGATTAAATCTTACTCTGTCTACAGCAGAAATCAGCACGTGCCTAGCCTCGTGTCAATAGACAGATAAGAAGTTTCGCGTTTCTGTTTCACTAAGCGCGAAGTGACGTGCCCACCTAGGCTGTGCCTTGTTGTGGCAAACACGACAGAGGTCGTGGCGACGCTGGTAGTGAATTATTCAGAACGCATGTAAGTTCAGGTAACTCCTATTGGTTCTCATGGTCTAAGCTTTGCTATCTCCCATTCTATTGGGATTTTTGCTGTACCTAAACTATTGGAGTAACAGGCGGTGCACACATTGTACTTGTATTCAGTATGGAAAGTATTTGTTTCATGCAGTGCATTGCGAACAAATATCTCAGTGAGAGCAAATAATTGTTTACAGCACTTCGAGAACGAAGTATATCCTCGTATTTGCAATGTTTCCTTCAATTGTTTTTTCTAATTAACCGTTGGCTGTCTACTTCTCGGCTGGTATATTACATGTCGAAGTCCTGAGCAGTGTCCGCTTAATGGTTCTCCATACACTTTACAGTGCGTCATGAATTCCTATATTATTCCTGCTTGACACTAAGACAGCGTATATTTAAGAAATTTTGGCTGTCAAATGCCTTAATACTGGGGATATATTCATTGATCATTTTCTATCATTCCACGATCTCTCTCTTTGTGCCTGCGCTATTCATTACCGTAAGCCATCATTGATGGCATCTGCGCTCATTTATTCCACCTACTTGCAATATCCTATGAATTATTGTAGTTGATGGAGATTTCGCAGATAAAGACAGTTCATTCTACCAGCGACGAACTTTCCTTGGTGTCTGAAAATCTCTGGTCAGAGTGGTAAATCATGGACAGTAGGTTGTGTTTTCTTTCTGATTTGTAGCGTGAAATTTCTTGTGTGTTTTGTAAGGACAACTATGTCTGGTGAAATCAACACAGTTTTTTAATGTGGAGAAGGCAGACTGCGGCTGTGTTCCACAGTTTTCTAGCTGCGTTATGTAAAGCTACCAGATGCTGTAGCCTCGACGCAGTCACTGTGGCGTGACACCAGTGGCATGTGCTGTAGTCAGCAGCATCGGTAACGAGCGTACCTCTGGAGCGAGAGTGGCCCACTCGGGCCTTTATGCCAACCTGTTCACATGGCTGAGAAACGTCGGAAGCAGGATCTGGCTCGTTGGCGCAGTAGTTCGATCAATATCAAATTTTAATAGTCGATACCTCTCGCCACGGTTACATATGAAAAGCTGTTAGTACACTCCCGTTACGTTTTGTGGCAAATGGATACAGCTGTAAATACTGCACATTTGTAAGTTGGTTACGCATGCTCAGGTCCTCGTGATTACAGTTACAAAATAAATGGCAGCTCTCGCCTTAATTTGAATGAAACGAAACGGAAGAAGATCAGTAATGGGCGTTACTTACATCATATCTTGAGAACTTCAGGGTATTTGTATTAGTAACTTAATGTGTGTTATCTGCTTAGTTTGAAATTTCTGCAAGGATTAAGTTCACTTAGGCACTTTATGACTATACTGACATAGTATGTTGTCTCTCTCCCACGTAGCAAGGTTTTCCACGAAAATGCATATCGTAGCGGGCCCTTGCTAAAATATGAATCTCCGTTAATCACCCATGCTACAGTGACAGATAGGACGGCCAAGTCTGCTGGGAAGTGTTAACTGAAATTCCTAACGGGACTGGTGTACTCGCGTTTCCTCAAAACTACGCCCATTATTGTTCTTCTTCTTCTTCTTCCTCCATCACACGGTTGAGTCGGGTTGCGTGAGAAACTAGAAATATTTCCCTTTATCTACAGAAACCTAGTAGCTTGAGCTTTCATGCTGTGTGTGATTAACATGAACAGAAACCATCTTCCAGTAGTACAGACACGTACGTGAAAAGCAAGCGGGCACTGAGCCAGAGTGATGGCCGTCGTGTGCCGCCAGAGGAGTGCGGGGGAAGCCACGTGGGTGGCGGTGTGGCGGCGCTACCCATAGCGGCTCACTTCGCATTTCCTAACAGGAGGATGGAAAGACGTTTACCCGTCAGTAGGCGTATGATCCTACAGTGTAGAAACCTTTAGCAGTATACTTCTGGCCCATTGGCCTCTAATCTGACGGAAATAAGGTTATCTTTATTTGTTTCCTCTTTTATAATAAATTCTCCTTACTACAAGATAATAAGTAGCCCCTCGAATCTAGATGAATTCAACTGCTGCCTCTGTGTGAGAAATGTAAGCGTAAAGTAATACTCATCGCTTTGTTTGCAAGTATGGTTTTAGTTGTTGTCTAGAACGTTAGCTGCTTTGATGCAATATTTCATCGACATGTAAATAACAGTAGCTGCCATCGAAAGTAATAGCAATGGGTAACGTGTTTTACAGATACAAACGAACAGTTGAATGATTCGTGTATTTCTTTTCCTATTTTGATACATCACTATATCTTTATCATTTCTTGAAGCATAGCTAGGATGTGCTGCTATCACCCTATCTTTCTTGTTTTCCTGCTTTGTCGTATTGCTTCAGGCAGCACAGTTGAGCCACAATACGGCGTCAGCCAAGCAAGATGTACTAGCGTGGTACCGTCTGGTAACTGCCTTTGGCATTCACGGGGCTGGTGATCCGCAGTAGCGGGTAGGGGCCCTCGTACCGAGGACTCAACAACTTGGTCCATCCATTTCTTTATCACAGTATTTTGGAGCAATAAAAAATCCTTGGGTTTATGTTTAGAAAATGTCATGCCTCTGTTGCCATGTTCTAGCTCTCTTTGTGTGGCTTTGAAATTACTGTGTTGAACTTTGTTCCATATGGCATTGAGACGGCGAGCTGTATTAGCGTCAAGGGGCAATTTGTCAATGTCTGATGGTTAATTCATCGATATCCCATTCACTGGTTCGTATGGGGAGTTTCCGCTATGTAACTGGGTTTTCCCTACATAGTACAATAGCGTTCGCGCAATAGTTTGATGCACTCGCTCTACGCACCCATTGGCTTGAGAATGGAAGGGCGTAGTTCGCCGTTTTTTGGTACGCAACATTTTGCGAACTTGTACAAACACTGTCAACATAAATTCTGAGCCTTGAGCAGTGAGTACTGCGTCAGGACTTTCGAACGGCAATACCAAGTGAGTGGCAAAGGTGCAATCAACAGTTTCAGCGGTCGTATCTCCAAGTAATATAATAATTAAGAACCTTGAAAAATTAATATTAATTGACAACACACTTATTATCCTTGTTGCTTCGTGGAAATTTGCCACAAATATGCTAAGCCACAATCGAAATGGTTTTGATGCTTCTGTTATGTTTGTAAAGGAACTTATCCTGTGTGTGTGTGTGTGTGTGTGTGTGTGTGTGTGTGTGTGTGTGTGTGTGTGTGTGTGTGTGTGTGTGTGCGCGCGCGCGCGTGTGTGTGCGTTTTTCCGACACTCCACCAGTTCTTTGACGCTGTTCTTGCATCCATGACTCATTGCCCATTTTGGTGGGCGTGTAAACTGTCAACACTGTTTTTATTCATTGTTGCAATCACTTGTGTAATACTACTTTTTTACCCAACACTGTCTTGCAGTACAGTATAACGTCTTGTGTAATGGAATCAGGGACTGATGCATACTGGTGACATTCTGTATCCCTCAGCGATTCTTTAAATTCCTCTGTGGAAACCTCTGATAGTGCAATTCTAACATCTACTTAGGCCATCAGCATTGTTGTGTAGGCAGCCAGTCTTATGCCGAATTGTTATATTTTACCAATTTTAATGCCCATCTAGTCAGGCTACTGCTGGGGACAGCATCCATACTAAAGCAGTATGGTCCATATCCATAGCCAACTGATGTCCATAGTAGTAACACTTAATGTAATTTACTCCAAACAGGAGAGCTACCAGCTCCTTCTTTGTACTACTTTAATGCATATTATCATAAGCTGAATTGTCTTGATAGTTAATCAACTAGTCTTTCCCCACCACTATATTCCTGACTTACAACAGCTCCAGCAGGGTAGTCTGATGCATCCAGTTTTTCCGAAACTGGATATATTAATAAAGCTGAACTAGTCAAGATTTATTTTCCTCACTGCCAACACACACTCTTCTGTTCATTCGAATACTGGATCTTTCTTTAGTAATTTTGTTAATGGTTTTGCTGTTACAGCATAATCCTGCACAAAACCCCTGTAATAAGTGGTTCAGCTTTGGAAAGATTGTAACTAACATTTCTTGGGGTTGGAAAATCATCTACTATTTCAATTAATCTAGGACCTGGGTTGACTCCATCTGAACTGATGATGTGCCCCAGCTACTGAACCTGTGACTCTACAAACGAACGTTTTTCTCCATTTGCACTCATCCGTACACTTTCTGATCTAGCCAACACACTTCTTGATCATTCAGTATGCTTTTCAATAGTTTTTGCAAAAATTACTCTCTCATTGAGACACGCAAGACACACAGTAGGATTTAAACGTGTTATCAAGTCGGTAAATTCTCACAATAGGCAAGCGAATTTCGTAGACTAGAATCCATATATAAGAATTCACACAATCCAGATGGGACAACAAAAGCAGTTTTCAGTCTGTCATGGTGCAATCTGAATCTGATGATATCCAGAACTCGTCTCCAGGCTGATGAATTATTTGGAATTTTCTGACTTCTCCAAGTTCTCGTCGATACATATCAGAGGTTACATATCCAGTGTGATAACCTTGTTTACCACTCTCAAATCAACACACAGACCACACGTTTTTCGCCCATTGACTGACTTCCTTGGGACAATGACAATTCGACAGGCACGCGGGCTTGCAAAGGGTTGAATTATCCTTGCAAACAATTGCTGTTGAATCCCGTCTTCTACAACAGTTTGTAATTGACGGGGTAAACGATACGTCTTCTGCTCAGTTGGTCTGGCGTCTTATGTTGTATGACTTTAGTTGCTGGCAAATATTGCCTTTCCTCGAATAACCACACATATTCCTCTAAAACTGGATGCAGAAGTCTTTACTCCAATTTGGCAAATAAACGAACATCTCTTTCAAGTGATTTCTTATTGAGAGTGCAGTGCACAAACCTTCCTCACGGGTAACTACTTACGTTTTCTCTCTCGACACTGTTTCTGCTTCGAAACTTCTCTTTGCATAAATTCTTCGCCACTGGCTATTATTGTGCCATGTGGTATTTCTACATCCTGCTGACCAACATTCTCAACACAGAGGTATTTTAAACCTGTTTCCCTTTATTTTTAGTCTATAAAATATAGACCGCTCTTAACCTCTCGCAGCGTGTACAGAAAGTATTTGTGGGGGTTGGTCGACCAGGAAGTTCGATCTCGGCGGTACCGGGTCTTTGACTTCAATCCAGGAAACTACCACTGTTCCACCGCTAATAGTTACAGATGTGATAGGTCTCAACGCCCACGTACACGGTTGAGTTGGAGTTTGTGAGGTAGGCCTCCACATTCACAAGTTCCTCGCAAATGATACGCACGCTCATTGTCCAGACAGTGGTCCGTATCGCTGACCCAAACAGTGCTCATCCTATAATGTTTCACAGCCTCATATCATGCTAGAAAATCGTTCCCTAAGAAAACATGGCAGTCCCACATACGTCCCCTTACTACTTCCATATGTTTTTCCCTTCATTGTGCAGGTATGTTGCACAGGTACCTGCAGGAATGATTATCTTGTCTCCAAGTCTGATTTTATTGTAGCGAGGTTGTTTTAGCACACGCTTGTCATTATTGGCAACAAAAAGAACACGAATCTGAGCTCCTGTGTATACAAGAATTTTGGCAGAGTTTCCTCTGAGCTTTACCTCAAACTCAGTGGTTTACCTCAGTGGTCTCTCCCCTCTTTATAGCGTTCATATATTTCACTGGGGAGTGAGGTGGGTGACAGTGGAGTGGTACTTCTGTTTCAACATATCAGCGCACACTCCGCTGCAGAGTGAAAATCTCATTCGGATTGTTTTAGTTGCCTTCTGGCACGCTAGTCTTGGGGGAATTCGGCCACTTAGTTTGCGGACAACGATCCTGTATGGTATTTCTCAACATGAAGCCCAGCAGCGCTCCGAAAACTTCAGCTGAGCGGCTTTTGACAAAAAATGGTCTCGCTATGCCCATGTACATCCCACTTCCCTGGCGTTTGGGAATTGTTACTTTCTCGCCTGGCTTTCCAGCAAAAGAAGGTACAAAAGTTATGGCTGGAAGCGTAATGTATATGTCTGGCACTAATTTTTCTGTTTCATCTATAGGGGCTCTTGAAAGCCTGGAGTTGTTACCGCACTCATGGCAGGTCCAGCTTCACATTCGAGAGTTATCGCGTTAAGCCGTTCCTGTAGCTCTATTTTTTTCAATTCACTGACTGATTACCTGCTATTGCAGTAGAGTAATGAGATCAGGCTCGTTCGGGGCCGCAGTTGTAGCATCCGAAGCCGTTCGGTCCTCTCCGCTCTTTGGGGAGGACGTAAATGAGGCATGGCTACAAAACTGGGACTGAGACCGAAAAGATGTATCCAATAAAGGTATCACTATCCTGGGTTATGGTAAGATCCAAATGGCTCTAAGCACTATGGGACCTAACATGTCAGGTCACCAGTCCCCTACACTTAGAACTACTCGAACCTAACTTGAAACGCCTGCCTAACCCGCAGGGCAGAACAGGTGACTAGGTTTGTGGAAAGGGCCAAATAAGGTGGCGGTCAGTTTCACTTCAAAATTGTAATTTATTGTAATTTAATAACATATTTAAACCAAAACGGCACACAACCGAACCTTTACGAGTTTCAAAATCCAATTCTTTCACGGCTGAAGGCTTCCAAACAAGAAATCTTATAAACCAACAAGATAAATTTCAAGTGACTGAAGACACGCAGCTAAAATTGCAAATAAAATATTATAATCACAGCTAGGCTAAAAGCCTCAAGGCAAAAGTGGGTAGAACAACCATATACAAGGTGCAATACAATTGTCTGAAGGCCACAACTAAATTTCAAAACTATAAAATGTATTACCTTAACCCTTTAAGGCTGAAGGCCAGAATGATTTCCCTTAAGGCGAAATTGAGAATAAGGCTTTAAGCGGCTGATGGCTTACAGTTGATCTTCCAAATATTCGAAAAATACCTTAAACCCTTAAGTGGCTAACAGCACACTAAATGAAAAGCTAGCACAACAATAATAACTTTCGGCAAAATATCCACTTGCCAGAATTCCAACTTACTTATACAGGCTGAAGGCCCTTGATTTACATAAAAAACAATAAAATTATGTATTTTTTATTTGCTCCAGACACGTTCCAACTGACTAGCAGTCCGAACTCGCTACCCGAACTTGCTTACGACAGACAATGACCAGGAAGTAATAGCAGTCGAGCAAAGATACGCGCTGCTGACGTATGTCACCGTCAGGCAAAATAGCAACTCGGTGAAAGCAGTAATTTAATTTAACGTAGTGAGGTGAAAGTACGTTAAAAACAGGAAGTAAAATAGATGGGGGGAAGATGGGCCACGCACAGCTCATAACTAACCTAAGGGCATCACACACATCCATGCCCGAGGCAGGATTCGAACCTGCGACCGTAGCAGCATCGCAGTTCCAGACTGAAGCGCCTAAAACTGCTCGGTCACAAAGGCCGGCTGCTAAGATTCCTCGGCGGAAGTTGGCTGGAGTTGTTAGCAAGGGGACGAGGTGTAGCGGCGCGTGGCCGTATAGCGCGCTCTCACTTGCCGTCACGGCCCGGCACGTCGAGGTCGGCCCCCAGACGCGTCCATCGAAAACAGCTAAGCGGCCCGCGGAAGGTAACCGCTAGGCATTTCTGTGGTTGCCATCACATAGGAACGGCAGGAGAATACCGAGTCGGATCGAACTGTGATAAAGATACCACTTGATGACACCACTTTGTATATGTTAGGGCTCTATCAGGAGCTGCAGTGGCCAACGGGGGTGGTTTTCCTACACGTGAAGTGAGAAAGGTTATGAAATGGGTTTTATTCTCAAAAACTACTACTAAAGCTAGCGTCCCTACCTCAGCGTAATAGCGTGGCAGCCGGCCACGAGTACTACAGATTTGTTCACACAACTGCTCACCATACTGCCTTAGGCTACACAGTGTACAGTATCCACAACCAAATGTATTCAATTTCCCGAAAAGAAAAGAACACGATACTTAACCTAGGAAGCTAAGTGAAAATGTTTCAATACTGTAACAGGCTTCTGCTGATAATCCGTTCTCCCTATACCATATTGCCGCATACACATGCACTTCAATTACAACTGAAAGTTTTTTGTTACATGCTTATCACCAGATTGCATATGTGCCGGAAAAATTTTTAGCGTTCACCCCTTTGAATGTTGTAAAAGTAAATATGCTTTAGTTCAATGTGTGCAGGATGTCCCAGGAGAAAAGTTCGACATTCATCGATAGCCCTTTTCCGACTTCAGTACTGGGAAACAAATCTCTCCTACTGCAATTCCTTTGCTTCCCATATTTTGAGAGCTTATTGTATGGGCCAAAACAAGAAAACAGTTACTGGCAAACAATTACTAGTGGGCTCTAAATGCTGATCTAAGGGCTATCAGTACTTTTTCAATCTCTTGCGCTGAAGAAATGCTGATTGTCCGTAAGGAGTGCCCATGCTTGCTATACAGTTTTGCTTCGAATGTTCGTCCCCACCATGCTTTTGAATACTGACCTTTCCTGCTTGGACAGGCAACTGCATAGCGAAAAAATAATTGAAAGAACTTGCACAGATCCTGCGTGAACTTCAACTGTTACTAACAACAGAACTTCAATGTATATACATTTAAGATCAATGTTCATCATTTGAATTACGTACTACTTCACATTAATTCCATTGTGCGTCGTCCAGATTGTAACAATGTCGATGCAGGCTTGCTCCTTCGCTGCTCGCGCAAATTCCTCTTGTCTTCTCCTAACCTCCCGATGCAGGATAATCGGCGCGGATGAACAGACAGGTGGGGTCGATGTGAATATGAGAGTTAAAATTTACCTTCCCAATAAATTTTTTATGACGCCTATTAATGTACACTTGAAATATTCATTTTTAAACAATTCAGGTATGCTGGATGTCGTCATATGTCCGCTCGCTGCCACTTATAGAAACAGGTGAAGATACAGAAATTAATCAAATGAAGAGCGCGTCTCTTCTTTCTTGTGTCAATACATCTCTGCCACAAAGTAACTAGTTAATTTACCTTTGCCTTAGCGTATATATAGCTTACTTGTACAAAATGAAAAGAGTGAAGAAAGAAGAAGTTATTCGAATGACGAGGGGATATTGAAGCGGTCACGTTTAACATTATTAACATAGCTAAATACAGTAAATAAGGTAATTATTGAACAAACTGTTACAGACAGAGTACTTACATGTTGTCAGTACAAGCACAGAGACTAAGTAGGCACGAAGAAAATCCAAGTCACATTTCACGCGTTTTTAGCGACATGAACCCGGTTTTAGACTGTTGTGATTTCGTTAAATACAAAGGTCCTAAAGGGTCATTAAAGAGTTCGCTGGATTCGTATCAAACAGGGCTCTGATGAAATATTTCACCTAAAACATTCAGAAACAAACTGTCTTTCCGTTAATGATCATCCATTACACAAAAAAACGAAAGGTAACGCTTTGATGTGTTACACCGAACAAGTCGTCTGGCCGTAAATTTAACTAATTACCTAGGAATTACATTATGAACAACCAAAATTCGAAACGAGACAGAGAGAACGTTGTGGGGAAGGCGAACCGAAGACTGCCTTTTACTGTCAGAACACTTACAAGATGCAACAGATGTACTAAAACTACCTACACTACACTTGTCCATCCTCCTTTTGAATACTAACACGCGGTGTTTGATCTTTACCATATAGGACTGTGAGTAAATCGAGAAAATCCAAAGGGCAGCACATTTTTTACTATCGAAAAATATGGGGAGTGACATGGACATGGTACAGGGTTTGTGTGGACATTAGAAAAAGAGAGGGGTTTCTGGCTGCGGCGGGAGCTTCGTATCTAATTTCAACACCAGCTATCTCTTCCTACTGACAATATTTCACGCGTTGCTCCAGAGTGGAGTAAGAATTATTGTGAAGGTGGTTCGATGAACCCTCTGCCAGGAACATAAATGTGATATTTAGATTAAAGTTCAGTCTTGATCACGTTATGTCTGTTTTAATGGGTAACCGGTTTCGGTTTTTTTCTATAAAACCATCATCAGACCCATTGGCTCCCTTGGGTTGGTAGGTGGAGCTCTCCTTGCTGCTGTGCAGCACAGCAGCAAGGAGAGCTCCACCTACCAACCCAAGGGAGCCAATGGGTCTGATGATGGTTTTATAGAAAAAACCGAAACCGGTTACCCATTAAAACAGACATAACGTGATCAAGACTGAACTTTAATCTAAATATAACAATTGATCACTGTATTCCAAAAATGTTTACCAAAATTGTAAAAACATAAATGTGAGTTGCAGTGTAGCCATGTAGATGTCGACACGGAGTGGGCTATCATTTATTAGCGCAATTCCAACTAAGGGAAGGCAAAATCCATTCTTATTGATGTATGTGCAGCTTTGCAAGAGCAAACATATCTGTCGAAAAACTGTCAAATCTTGTATCCTGATCATTTTTAGAAATGTACACACATCATATCCCGGATCTCAGCACAGCAACTAAAAATATATGCACATTTATGGGAAGAAATGTTTATTATCGTTAGTTTACACGTACTCCCCTTTAAAAATACGTACATTTTTTTTTATTTTTCACATTGCATCAGAGAACTCTGTCGATTTGACCTTGTGAAGTTCTTGAAAGAATATCTGACTTGAATGGACTTCCAGCAATGTCGAATTTTATGAAGGTAATCGAACTCCTCTCAATTGTGTCATTTTCGCGTTAGGTGAAATTCGAAAGATCTTGGAAATCTCAAAAGATGAGGTTTCTGTTGACGGAACGACTGACTGATTTAGTTTATATTGGTATTTTGTTAGCCAAAAATTTAATTGAGGACAGGTCGGATCACCTTCATATATTGTGTCGCAAATCTGCAAGGCAATTTCTAATTTAAAGAAGGAACGTAATTGCAAACGAATACATTCATGTAGTGTAAACATGTTTTGGCCAGGTGCCATGGCTACATTCGGCAGACGTATGTAGACTTTCTGGCTACTGACTTATCCGAAACTATTTGGAAATGTTCTTACAGGTTTAGTTTAATTTCTCACTTTGGAGGATAGGATATTCACCAAAAGCTGGTTAGTGTTCTTTCACTTTACTTCCTAACTCCAGAGCTGTCTGTGACATTTCTGCTAGTGCAGGTGATTGCCATGAAGCTCATGTAATCTGCATTGCACGAAGTGAAACTTGTTCTCCACACACCATCCCTCAATTTCCACAGTCGAGTTTTAAAATGTCGCAGTCTTCAGTCTTTTAGGAATACTGTGACCAATACTTTCAAATAAGAAAAGCGTTCTATTTTTAAGCCTCATATTTATTATTAACGCCGAGAAAGCATTTGTAAAACTTTTAATGTAAAGCAAGTTCTGACAGCGTTGTTTAAATCTTATGCTGACTTTATTCCTATTGAACGTATTTTGGGAATACCTGTCCCTGTTGGTGGATTTAGAGAGACAGTACCCGAACTATCTTTGTCACCAACACCTATTCTAACCAGGTGGCGTGCCTCTTATCTCTTGTTTTACTGCGATAATGTTGAAGTCAAGATGTGACTGTAAATACCCATACATTTATTGAATGTGGGAGCCCCACGTCTACCACATATGAACTAACAATTACTGAAAGTGGAAGAATCTTAGATGAAATGGATGCTGCAGCGAAAGGCAAGCCGAACAAATTTACACTTTCGAATCCTGACACACTCACTCTCTCTCTCTCTCTCTCTCTCTCTCTCTCTCTCTCTCTCTCTCTCTCTGGAACCCACAGAGAAAGTTCTGGGGAAAACGCAAAAGATTTCAAATTTTAACAGTTTTTGTTTGAAATTTCTTGAATTAAGTATGCACCTGTCTCTTCTTGTGATGTCGAAATGGTTTCCATGTGCATGAACGTTCTTTCAGGTAAATGCGTGAGGTGTTAGAAATCTAGGGAATTGATTTTCCTGTTCTGTTTTAGAAGGGACTACAGCTAAGCACCTACCTCCTGGAACAAGTGAACTACCATCCGCAACATATCTTGAGGCATCCGATTGGTTTACAAATTAGTCAATGTGCTACATATTCGACGGTAAGCATGTAAGCGAGAAAAATTTTTGTAGTCGCTAAGTGCCGTTATTCTTAAATGCTGAATGGATTTAGTCTTGGCTATTTACACATCCTGATGCTGCCTCAACAAATATGCAGTTTCTAAATGTCATGATTGTCTTACTATGTGTGACTTAACGTAATACTGAACTTCAGACACGACATTTTATGTTTTTAAATACCGTCAATTTCATGAAATACTGAAAATCGAATTTCTTCCTCCTGTAACCAGACAGGCAGCCTACACTTTTGTTCGTTCACCATCAACCGTGAGCCAGGCTATCCATTTAGAAATGCAGATCTTATTTTACCCAACTATCTTTGGATAGTTCATCTAAAGCATCTTTTGTAGCTGGCACATCTGCTGCCCCTTCACCCCAAAATCTCCTTTTCAGCAAGCACTGGTATTTGTCTCTTCTGTATCGATTCCGTTGTAAAGTGGCTTTTATGGATACACTATCGAAAAAGGAGTGCACCTCATTTGGATAAAATTGAAGTTATTGAAAGTGGTGTAGTGCCTTACAGGAATCTGTCCCAAAAAAAAAAAAAACAAAAAAAAGAAAGGCTTTCTGTCAGTTACTAGACGAATCTGCGTCCTACATTCCCAAAAATATGGTAACAGTACTTCCTTCTTGCTTGTTTGCACTTGTTGGCTTGGGCATCAACAATTTTATCCCAGCTTCTTCCGATTTATTGGTGCAGATTTAAAATTCGCCTCGCTTATTATAGAGGCCATCCTTGCAATTTTTGGTAGTTTTAAACATCGAACTAAATCTCAGTTTTGAAATTCTCCCTTTTAAAATTCTTTGAAATATACATTGACTAACACCAGAAATTTTCTGTAATCCTGTAGATTCCAGTAACCATATGACCCGAGTTACATATTCCTTCTATTACCAGACAAATCATTCATTATTATGGTATTATCTTCGAAATAGAGGCCAACAGATTTAATATATATGCCCTAGAAAGTGGTTGAGCCTCTGTTAATATATGGGTAACGGATAAAAGCAATTTCAAAGTGTAAAGAGCTGCAAATATGTTTGAAGTCGTTAAGGCTGAGATAATATTTTTATGTCATCTTCATACGATCACTGTCACTGAAAATTTTTACCCATCCTGATAACACTGCACTACGTCTGTGGCTATGGTTGGGTGTTAGGGTGTTCCATTTGTGCATTTGGTTGTACTGGGGCTCTGCAATTCACACACTATCTGTACCAGTGTGGAAAAGAATATTGTAGGAAGCTGGGTTCCCAGTAGCAAAGTCTAGTAGGTAACAACACGGTGCATCACGTGCAAGAATGGAAATAGCTGAACTGATCCTGCTTGTGCAAGAAAGAAAAAACTGGTTTATGTCAACTGTTAAACAGCTGTTTACAGTCCAGAAGGCCACGGCTTTTACCAGGAAGCTCCTTCACAAGGGTTCCAGTGAAACTCCCCTTCTGCATGCAAACACAACCGTCAGCGACAGCGTACTGCAAGGTGGCCGGCTCACCCTGCGAGTACACTGCCCCGTAGACAATCTTGCTTCAGGGGCAGCTGGGGCTTTCACCGAAGATTCCTGGTGAGTGGCAACAGAAGAATGACCAGCAAAGAAACTGGAAGACGGACCATGGTGCCACATGATTCAAGAAAAGATACAGTAACAGGTGGTCAATCCAATACAGAGCTTAAGAGTAGTAACTGCAGTACACTGTACTATCATGTATTGAGATTTCTTATTACGCACACACATACTGAGCTAATCTCTTCTGAAAGAGATAAGGCGACGAAGGTTAAACAGACGTGAGACGTATTGAACTAGTAAAGTAGATATGAATAAGAATAATACTGACTAACTGAGCGTAGCTTGCTGACGAGAGAAAGGAGCAGAGAAAGTATGATGTAAAACTGCATATATGTTATGTATTTTCATTAGGAAAACATTAACAGTTGACACGTAGGTACCTTAACACATGAAGAGCTCGGCATACCAATTGCGCACAGTACAACTAATGTAACATGAATGTGGGACAAATTGATGATTTCATGCAGTCCGAACATTAGGTTGGTACGTGAGGTCAGGTAGCACATTCTGTGGCACAGACGACCATAAATGAACTCAAACGTGAATACTAATTTGAGAAATGTATTGTGACTGAGTTGAAGGCCTTCACCACTGCAAAGTAACTGCTAGGCTTAATTATTGCCTGCAGGAATGGTACTGTGCTACAGTGAAAAACTTGTAGCCATAGGGAATCTCTGGAAAGGAGTATTCAGAATCCCTACGCAAGTTAAAGATGGAGAGTAACATATGAGAATTGGTCATAATAAAGTTATGTGAAGGAATGCCGCTATCAGCCTTGGCTCTCCATGATCGGGTCATGAACCGTAATTGTGAGGTCCTGGATGATCTCCATCGCCAGCTCTAAGTCCTCAATTGAAGAGCCAAATAGGACACTACAACGAAGGCTGAAGAATCAGGTCTCTGACTGGGAACTGTATCCATCGACCAAAATCTCTCTTCAGACTCAAAAGAGAAAATCTATTGACGCCACAGGTGGCCGCTATTTTTGTGGATTCTTCTTCTGCTTAGTATCCAGCCTAGCACTACGTACCTCAAAAGCAACTGCGATGGCTGGTGTAGTTTTATTCCCTGGTACAGCTTCAACCTGTCGAGAAGAGGCTACATTACTGTCACCTAACTGCCATTGAACATCAAGAGCTTGTATTAACTGTAGAATACGATGAGGTCGCTAGTAAGCGACGACTTTCTTGTAGTTATTTTGTATATTGGCAGCTTTCGTAATACAAGGTCGTCTCCCAACTGGTAAGGTAGCAATCTGAGCCTTCGTTAACTCTTTCTATATATCTTAGCCTTTATTAACTTCTCTGCATACGGTCACCGTTCTTTTATTCTCTCGTGTATCTTTTTCTGTATGGATTCCCTCTTCTCACTACACCAGACTTCTCCCAGCTCGAAATCTACAGCCATCATTTGCAGTACAAATTGGGAACTCGTCCGTCTGCACAGTGTGTTGCCTGCTGACTCACATTTCAGTACCACCGGCAGAGATGATACATAGCAATTATTTGTCCACATCCGACAGCCACGCCCTCACCGGCAACATGGTGACGCGGCAGCGGAAGCTCGCATTCAACAGCAGAGGGAACCACAGCGGGGAATCTCCGCCATTTTCACGCGTTGCCCACTAACGACTGCAAACCTGCCTCAGTAAAGCAGTTATTCTAACATAATCGGTCCTTCTTCCGCTATAGTACACATACTTCCTCAGCAGAGGATCCTAGCCCGCACAGAGCTATCACAGCTATCCTGTCACAGATCGAGCGAGGTGGCGCAGTAGCTAGCACAGTGGACTCGCATTCGGGAGGACGACGGTTCAATCCCGCGTCCGGCCATCCTGATTTACGTTTCCCGTCGTTCCCCTAAATCGCTCCAGCCAAATGTCGGGATGGTTCCTTTGAAAGGGCACCACCGGCTTCCTTCCCCATCCTTCCCTCATTCCACGAGACCGGTGAACTCGCTGTCTGGTCTCCTCTCCCTAACAACCCAACGCCCCCATCCTGTCATAACTAGTGAGTCTGAAACTTCTCTCAGTGCAAAAATGCTGTAAAATAAATTGGGGTTTGACCCATACAAAACAAGACGCACTACTAATAACTTATCACATAGAGCTACTCACAATTCACGTGAACTAAATCATTTGCACACTGTATTCCACACTTAATAAATTGAAATGCTCCAAGCTAATACGATACTAAATTTTATCTCGAGGCCCCAGTCCTTGCAAGCGTGTCTCTTGAAATACGAGAGCAATACATACTTGCCTTTCATTTGAAATAAAATTCAGTCACTGTGGGAAGCAGCTTATTTCTCCGAGCTTTAAATGAATGGCGCAAAAGTAAAATTGGTGCAATCGAGAATGTAGTTCTTCAGGGAAGCAGTGTGGAGATACGGGATGTAAAGGATAAATTAGCATCAAAGGGGGTGCAAACTAAGAATTCTAGATTTCATCCATTCTTAATATTCTGTTAAGTTAATGGATACATAATCTCACGCTTTACTTAGCTGTCATGTTCAACAAACCGTGTGTCTATATTATCATCAGCTAAGGGCATCAAATTCAGACAGGATATTAGAGTTAGCGACCATTTCCCTGCTGTGTACTAATTTCTGCTGCGTAGGCAATTATTTATCCTGTGTTTTTGTCGCTCACACAAAACACACACGACAGCATAACTTTTGGCGATGCGTGACACTACCTCTGGTAGTACAGAAGAAATAAAGAATGAACGAAACAATGAAAGGAACAATTTCGGTTCTGTAAGACGAGAACATACGGCGACGGTGAACGGCTTACGGCAGCACGACGTCACGATCTGACGGGGACAACTGAACTCCATCCCCCAGTCCGCCGTTTCTAGCCACAGAGCGGCCGACGCGCTCTCTGCCGTTGTCACTCGGCGGCTCCTTTCCCAACTGCCGTCCCTCAGGCAAAACAAGCGATACACTAATCGACAGCCAAGTCCCAGTCGATTATTCGAAGAATCGTGCCAAACGACAACGCAAATCTGACCGGCATTGAATACTCTATCACATATAAAATGCAATACAAAAACTCGCAAGACAATAGCTTTACCCTGTGTAACCCGATGTGCACACTATTACTATCCTGAGCGCAGAAGGACAAGCGCACTATGTGCTGTTCTCTCGAGTACCTGACCTCGTCTGAAACATCCCAGTTTCCCAACTGCCTGTGCTCTCTTTGGTAGCATGTTGTTTCTAATTTTACAATCACGCTGCTTCCAGCCTCTGCACCATTCTTCCCATCCCATTATCGCCTCCGTATTGGACACTCCCATTTCTCCATGATCTTTAATATGATCGATCCTTCTCGTAAACTCATCTTCGATCCTGTTTACGTTATCTTTAGTCCTCCCTTCGGATACTACGGTTGGCAGAACATCCAGTTTCCTGGCTGCTGCCACTCATTACTCCTTTTCTGCTGCCCACTACTGCAGTGCCTTTTACTTCCCGCCGCCTCCCTGTTACGCTGATTTCCACGTTTTAAGGAATTAGTCTGAAAATTATTAATATCACACTGGAAGCACACACGGTCGGCTCTCTGCCAGCTCCTACCTTCTCTACAATTCCCGTAATTGCTTGCATTACCGGCAACTCTGTTCTGTTAGCAAGTTGCACCATCCATCCGTTCCACGAACGGAATAAAGCTCTCCGTAGTTACCGTGCGACAATAGGGCAAACCCCACAGCAAAGAATTTGGCGTACTTTAGGAACGCTTTCGGCACGTGTATTTGCTTTCCCAGACCCCAATATTTATTTAGCAGTAGCGTATCAGACGCAGCTAGTCAGGAAATGCTGCTACATTTCGATTTGCCCACTTCTGCCACACCTCCATCAAGTTGTATTTCTGGAAGTTTATCTTCGCTTCGTTGGACATGCCCTCCACAACGCAATCTTTAAACGACGTCAAGGAATTTACCACATGGGATTTTCCTTCCCTACTGAAATAGTTTATTTTGTGACTTGTTATGAAACCGTAGTCCTTCCCTGACTGCTCAATGCAGGAACGGCCACGAACACATCACGTGTGCATGCACGCGTGCTGAGCTTTCACACGCGTGCGGATCGCTCCCTTCTGACGTCACACGTCCCCCACTACCACACCAGCTGACCGCGCGCATTCGCGGAACTACGAACACGCCGCATGCAACAGTGCATTCGCGTAAGGAACACCGCCCTGCTAGCATGTGGCTTAGTTTCATATTACGATATTTGATAATATTAAGCTCTGTACAAATCATCATGTTGAGCAATACTGAATCTTTGTTGGCTGTCGGTACACCTACAGAAAAATAACGGTAACGCTGGGTTTCAAACTGCATTACATCAACAATATCGTGCTTCTCACATCGTCACTCGTAAAATTCTTACAACATTTAAGCTGAGATATATAAACGGACGCAAAAGTAGTCTACAGTATGCAGTATGATGTCAAATAAGTGATTCCAACTATATGTGAAACAAGCAAATTTTATCATCTGGAACTACTGTACAGAATTTGCAATAAACACAATTCTCAACAAAACATGACAAATACAACAAAATTTCACCATTAATTTAATTATTTTTGGTTCGCTGTAGACATAATAAAGTTCATATCCGGCACAAACTCTACGGCACACGGACAAACGCAGACAGTTTCTTGTATTTTCGACACTCAGATTGCCTATTTAGTTTCATAATTGAAAAAATCTTTCGCTCACGTATGTCGATCCAAACATTGATATAACTTTTGCAGCCTCATTGTGGAGACAGGGAAACTCTTCCAGAGGAAAACCTCCGTAAAATTCCTTGACAGTTTTTACGTAAAAAAAATTGTCCTTTAAACGGGAATTACACTGCAGATCGATCAATTCCATTTGCAAATGCACTGGAGCACTTGCAACTGAACCGGCAAAGGGTCTAGAAAATAGTTCAAAAACAGATGTCAGACTGACAGTGTCCTGGAAACGTTTAGAAAATTGTGCCTGTAGTTCCAACACAGAAACGAATTTGTCAGAAGCTGCGTTTTCTCTGACTTTAGAGAGCGTAGGGAAATGGGCGGTATTCTTTGTCATGAGCTGATCCTTCCACAACGCGAGTTTCTTATTAAATGCATCCACTTTTTCCATCAGATCAGTAATAACCTGCTTCTCACCTTGCAAGGTCTTATTAAGAGCGTTCAAGTGTGCAGTCAGATCAAGTGAAAAGGCGAGGTCTACAATTCATTTTGGATCTTCTAATTTTGGCTCTGCCTTTCGTTTTTCCTTCAGGAACTCAAAAATAGCGAGTCTTAAATTGAAAAATCTTTCGAGGCATGCCCCTCGACTTAACCAACGTATTTCGCAGTGGTAGATAACATCTGCGTACTCTTCGTTCAGTTCCATGAGAAACTGTTAAAACTGACAGTGTACTAAGCCATGCGACTTCAAAAAATTTGCTACGGTGACTACCAACTTCATCACGTGCTCCAAATATGCATATTTAGCACGAAGAGCTTCTAGGTGTACAAAACAATGAATTCCATACAAATCTTCTGTCGATCGTCCTAGTTTTTTTACGCAACAATGCTACAAGCCCATTTTGAGCCCCTCGCATTGCTGGCGCTCCATCTGTGGTGAGTGAAACTAACATTTTCCAGTTCAGGCCAACGGCTTCAACTGCCTCTTCAAGTGCTTTTAGCAAGTCGGTACCCCTCGTCGTGTCTTTCATTGGCACTAAATCCAACAGCTCTTCGGTCACGTGTCGACTCCACGAACATAAATCGCTAGTTATGCTGTGTCCGAAATGTCGGTCGACTCGTCCAAAGCAATCGAGAATGCAAGAAACTTGCAGGCACTATCAATTAGCTGCCTGTAAACATCCGCTGCCATACCATCTATGCGGCGAGCTAGTGTGTCTGGAAAGACTAATTTCACCAAGCATCAAGAGTTCCGCCGCCTCAGCAATACACTCCTTGATGAAATCGCCATCACTGAAAGGCTTATTCACTCTTGCAATTTTGAGCGCTATTTTGTAGCTTGCTCTTACAGACAGGTCACTACGTTCAGTCGCAGGTTCGAATCCGGCCTTGGGCATGGATGTGTGTGATGTCCTTAGGTTAGTTAGGTTTAAGTAGGTCTAAGTTCTAGGGGACTGATGACCTCAGAAGTTGAGTCCCATAGTGTTCAGAGCCACTAAGTTCGGTTGCAGGCTAAAAAAGGAAACAACAATTGAGTGAACTCTAAATTCGAATTCTAAGGACAATTATGTACAAATACAAACACCAGAAACACAAATATTTGTAAGGGGTTCCCATGTTCGATCCGACTCGCTGCATAACACTTCGTTTTCTTAATTCCGCAAACTTCTTTGATCTATCAGCCCCAACTAAATCATTACGTTCTTTGTGTGTGACATTATAAGGCCGTTCTATTGCAAATTTGTGGTGCCCGCCGAGTATGCGACTGCATAATAGACATTAAGAATTTTGATCCTTCTCTTCGAAAAAATATTACAATTCCCATTCAGCTATGAAGGCTCGTGACATTGTCTCACTACCCCGCCCCTTTGTGAGCGTTTGTCCCATTGCAACAACCACTGCACAGTACCTATAAACTTCCAACGAATCGCTAACAAATAGCGAGGAATAAACACGGCTGCCACTACGAATCAACTAACGCACCATATGACGGATGAAAAAATGTCGCGCCGTGCCGAGCAGTGCCGCAAAACACTGAGGAAAGCCGAGTAGTGGCGAGGCGTACCGAGCCCTGGACAGCACACGTGCAGCACATCAGTACACGCGTGCAGTTTGGCACGCCGTGGCCGTCCCTGGCCTAATGTGACCTCAACAGACGCCCTGGGCCGGTGCAGCGGCGACCGCGCGGCGCTGCGCTGCCACGTGTTTGTCGGAGCGCCGTGCAACTGCGGGTCTCACCCAGCAGTCCTCGACTTCCAGTCTGGCTGGTCAGCAGACCAGGCCCCGGAACCGAGCCCGCGACTGCGACGGTGCGGGAAGACATAAATGTCGTTGGGCAATATACTGAAATATTTCGGGTGAAACCAACTATTTCAATAAGTGGTTAAAAGCGACTTGAGCCCCCAATATAGTAGCGGGTAACCTCGCTATGTAAATTTTTATGAACTGAAAAACTGCTGCGGAGTCTTCACCACTAATCGTCAAACGAGAATAAACCGCAGGCTAGCTTGCACCTAATTGAAGTCTGACATACGATCCTCAGTTCTAAGAGCCAAATTGTAGCAAAATACTTCAGTTCCTCACAGGTAAAACTGAGATGAAGTCCACCTTTAGCGTTCAGAAAGAGAATCCTCCCAGAAACGTAGTAACACGCGATGTCAGCACAATTCTGAACATAGCACGGCGGGCAATCACCGCTGGAGATCTGAACGCAAAACACCCCGACTGGAAATCACGAATACGTACCTCCAACGGCAAGGAAGTATACGAACACGCACTACGCCGCAACTACATTATACTTGGGGGCCGGACGTCCTCGCTTTCGCGCCTACACAGGCTCAACACAAGCCAGATGTGCTAGGCATAGCCAACATCAAAGGCATCACATGCACTCTCAGCCTTATGGATGAAAACAATCTAGACTCAAACCACATGCCTGTAACACTGCACACGGGAAAAACACTGCAGGACACAGAACCACGCAGGCTAGTGAACCGCAAGGACGCGTATTGGACACTGCTCAAGGAAACGCTTGATAGTCGTATTCCGGACACCTACGATATTATAAACACGCAACAAATTGGTGAGGCAGTGGAGGCCTTTACTACTGCCGTCCAAGAGGCAATGACTGACGCCATTCTACGTACAATACCGAAACACTCTACAGCCCTGCCCCTGCAAATCCTGCGCCTCATCTCAACGAGGTACCGCCTCAGGAGATACTGGCAGCGTACCAGGCGCCGTTCTATTAACTGCATGTCTGACTCCAGGCTACAATGCGGTACAAAATACAAACATTTCGAAACAATGGAGAAACTCGTAGAGCTAGGTACCACACGTCCCGGCGTATGGAAGCTAGCCACACACTTCACCAGGGAGCAACATTGCATTCCCACTCTAAAAGGACCACATGGTCCAGCTTACTGCACGACGGAGAAGGCAGAGCTTATGGCCACATTACGTGCAGCGTCTTTCATGCCGAATCTGGCTCCTTCCGATCCAATATTCACAGTTGAAACGGACTAAGATGTTACACGACTCGTAGCCCAGCCCACGCGTGACGAAATTACATGCACTAGCATAAATGAAATTACACTGGTTATCAAGTATACCAACGCTAGGAAAGTGTGGGTTCTGATGGCATTCAAAACCGTGGCCTCCAGGAGTTCACGGATAGAGCCGTAGAATACCTTGCTCACAACGAATGCCATTCCGAAACACCAACACTCCCTGACTTTTGGAAGGCAGCCCAGGTCCTGAAGCCATGAGACACCACTCCCTCCCACAAAATTACCGACTAATCAGTCCGCTGTGCTCGCTGAGGAAGATTGTTGAGAATGTAGCACTAAAACACATCACCAGCCACTGCATCAGCAATAACCATTAAGACCGGAGTAATTTGGCTTAAGGAATCTCTACTCAAGAACACAACTCCTCCGCGTATTCGAACGTATACTACACGGCTACAACTTGAAAAAAACACAGGGGCCATGTTCCTGGACATCGAAAAAGCTTTCAACCGTCTTTGGCACAATGGCCTTATACGCAAACTAAGCGAAGCTGGTTGCCCGAACGGACTCTTATCTCTTATACACTCATATCTCACGAACAGGTGTTTCAACACTGATGTGCAGGGCAAACAATCCACACAACACTGTATCCAAACTGGAGTACCCCAGGGAAGCATCCTAGGGACCATCTTGTTCAACCTGTACGTTAACGACTTCCCAGCAACGTTACCCATCTACGCGGGTGACACAGCCATCCTTGAGCAAGATTAGAAACAGTCCAACATTAATGCACAAATACAGACGGTGCTCAGAACTGCCGAGCCGTGGTTGTAACTAGGGCGTATTAAACGAAACTTTGACACGTGCGAAGCAGTTCCTTTCACACGCAGACCGAAACTGCTGCGCAAACAACATGGTAGACATACCACTACATACACGCCCAATACGTTTCCGAGAGAAAGATACCTCTGTGTGGCTGGACCGGAATCGTACATGGGTGGACCACATCGAATTCGTTGGCAATGGAGCGCACTCGAGGCTCAAACAAATGTACTTAATGCTCAACAGGGAATGTACACTGAATTGGAGGGTGTCCAGGTCCATATACACGACTCTGATTTGACCTATGATGTACGCAGCTCCGTCTGGGGATAGGCAGCTCCTACACATCTGCGCCGCCTGCATTTCATACAGAACAAAGTGCTACGCATCATTAGTAACGCTCCACGCTACACACGTGGGTCTTCACAAAAATACCACCTTGAAACCCTCAAGGAAGAATTCAAAAAACACGGCACACGAGTATACAACAACTAGACTTGTTTCATCCTTACTCTGGGAAAGAATGATCACAACCATAGGTGGAAGCATAAGCTGCCAAATCTAAGGCATAACCACCTATGTCAAGGTAACATACACCAACAAGCGGCTAACGTCGGGAAGCCCCTGCATATCATCAACATCGATATGACAGCTGCCATTGAATCCGACCATCTGGCTACAGCGGAGAAACCGACGAGCTCGCCCACTGACGCACAAACAAATCGCCAACATCGCCCTACACTCTGAATCTGATATATGACCTATCGGACATAAAACGGTAATGAACCTGTTACAGGTATGCTGACGCTAACCGAGAGATCAACACCGGCACCCAGCGGCAGCCGCAGAGAAAGCACAGCACAACGTCGAAGGTATCGGTACGCATGATACCCAATACTAACAAAGCCTACCCTTGCATGACCTGTCGCAGGCAGCAAGACATCTCTACTGCTCATACTATCCGACCTAACTATCGCCGAGTTATTTTCCCTTGGCTCTTGCCTTGGCCCTTTTCTTTCCTCTGCCCTTCAAACCGCCACCCTTCGTTCGACCTTCGAACCAATCTGTCTCCAGATGAACGCATACAAATGGTTAATTTAACCAGACGTACCCAGACATCGCAGTACCCACATCCTGCGACACCAAACTTTAGTGGAAGCTAATTCTTATGCAGAGATGGCAGCAAACGTCTTGAGTTGGCCGTCATGCCGGAGTGGGCGTGGAGGGGCTCCTCTTCTTATAAAAATAAAGCCCTCTACGAAACTGCTGTACATGTCACGTAATAAGGTCCAGTTAAATGTGTCTCACTGCTGAGTTGATCACGCTGCAACTCTTGTCAATGAACCAGTGGAAGCGCCTCACCGAGAGCTCAAAATTTATTGAGGTTTGTTGTACGTTAATTAGTCACGAAATTACTATGCTTTTGCTGATTGGCAGTTGCGGGAGAACTTGTCTAAGCTGTACCTTATATATAAAGATTACGAATAAGGTCTGCGCTGCTAGAATCGTGGTGCTGCTCCTTTATATGACGTATAGCCCTTCGTTGTGTTATTCACAAACGCGAAACGCGAACAGTAGTTAGCTGGGTTAACATCGCTTCCGTGTTATTCCAGCTCTGACAGATACGCAATGCGTTAGCAGTAACGGAACTGAAGGACCAAATCCAGCTCTGGAGCCGACTACACACCAGCCCAGGTAGCACCGCCGCCAGGCTCCACGTCATACAACGGCTGCCATTCAAACCCCACTCGCAGCCAAATTCCTACTCTCACATTTAAACACAACCTGTCACGTCACACCCCCTAACAGGTCTTGTGTGCACTACACGCAGTAAGCAACTACTTCGGTTGTGAAATTTATGAGGCATTTAAGCGGGTCGTCTCTTCAGGTTGACCACTCGCTTTTCACATTACAGACGAACTGCCTGCCAAAATGGAAGTTAAAGTAGCCACGATTTTCTCAGTTCGTCTTCTCTGCATAAAATGCTCTTCGTGCTAAATATGCATATTTGGAGCACGAAGGTAAATTTGAAATTACTAAACTGCGAGAGCATTCAAAGGAATGTCACATTATTAGTATCGCTTACCGAAGATTATTATGTCCAGATAGTTTTAGCAACAGGAGTTGCTTGATACCAAATGTGAAAAGCAGCGACATTCCAAGTTCACATGGAACATCTATGTGGTCGTGCCTCGTTTCTTGCAGTAAACAATATCTATCCAGACCATCGCAGATCCCGGACATGAATCTTTAACTTTAGTACGGGTCAGGAATTTTAGTTTTAGATCGCTTCAGTAAATGTTCTTTAATACCGTTATCGATTTTCCTAATGATGCTGTTGTAATGGGGTGGTAGTAGCTTCCACTTCAAGCTACAGATGGGGAGAGTTCTGGTATCAAACCTGCTACCAGAGACAGGGATTCATATTAAATTCCCCAGAATATCTTCAACAAAAATTTCTTTGCACAGGTAAGTAGGGAAGTAACCCGTTAAGGTAATGTCTTAGACCCAGAAACAAACAGACCCAAACCAATCAAGCAACGTAGAGGGAGGTATCAGTTATCATAAAGCTAGGACTACGGGTTTTGCAAAGGATATTAAGAAGGGTAGGAAGAAATCTTTGCTCAGCAGGAGTGACAAGATACAAACAGCGGAGTATCTCAGCACGCAGCACCTATATTCAATGATGAGCACCGAGATGTGGATAAAGGTAGGAATCCGAAAGTATTGTCCAAGTAAGGACTTCAGGCAGAAGATAGATTCACTGCCTTTTGATATTCGTGACAGCGAAGTGCCCTTGAACGAAGAAAGCAGCTGCGATTCGAGGAAAGTGTAACCGTAGCTCACAAAATCGGGACAAATCCAAAACCACGTTAAGGAGAGCAATGGGCGAAGCAATCAGGGACCTCGAAATTAAAAATTTCGCCAGATGATCTAAGGAGAAAAAAAAATCGCTCCGAGCACTATGGGTCTCAACTGCTGTGGTCATAAGTCGATCTAAGGAGAAATCATAATACATTTTGGTATTACATAATGTAAGTAAGCGGTACGAAATTGTCTGTTCACACCCACGGTGATCACAAAGGCAGCCAAACGAATTGCACAGACGCTCGAATATCTCTACGGCAGATGTTACAGGAGAGGCGTTGTGCTCCGAGCAGCGCCTTGTTACTGAAATTCCAAGCAAGCACCGTCCGGAAAAAGTCCGCCGCCAAAACGTACTACTTCCCCCTCATACAGGTTGCGTGAAAGACCGCGACGTGAAAATTCGTTGAAACACAGCTGCCAGTTCAGAGGCTTACCGTAATCATCCCACACGCCACTCGCGTGTGGAACAGGGTAAGGTGGAACCAGTGTGATATACGTAGTACCTTCCGTCGGACACTATTAGGTGGTTTGCGGAAAACTATGCAGGTTTCGATGATTGCCATAGAATGCACTTTCAGGAATCTACCGGTTCACTTCATCCAACGTTACAGATCTCTAAGCTACAATCATAGAAAACACTATATTGAATATGCACATCTGAATGTATGCAGCATCACGACGTACAATATCACGAGATATCAATTCAAGTAACATGTTCACGGTATCAGCATCTGGGAAGCAAACATGCTCATCCATACTAATTCTGAAAGTAGCAAAAATTATGGTAAAAACAAATATATATGTAATCAATCGCTGCAGCAACTATTGTAGCACTATTCACAAAATATAGGGAAAGCCAATCAGATCTACATAACGCTCGTCACAGGACAATGAGGTGATATATCCTAAGCGCCAAATTGACGATACAACTTGGATGATATGAGTCAACGAGACACCATTCACTCTATTAGCACACTTTTCCTACAAAAAGAAATGCGTAGCATAACACTGGATGAATTAACTTAACAATCGCTGCTGGAACTATTCTAAGGTAATTCAACAAACGTAGAAAATTGCTACAGATTTTCCACCATTTGTCATTGGACAATATAGTCATCTACACAACGGGAAACTCAGAGTCCACGTAGAGCGGATGAACTTCAGCCAAGCAGTTTTTTTGACAAGAGGGTCCGCACCTTAAAAATACCAAGACTTATAATAACGCAGTACAACGAGAAAATTGCAGAATATAGCCCCAGATACAGTAACAAATCAACGCTTAAAGATACAGTATACACACGGAACAGTCCAATCATGCTAAAACTAATTTTACGCAATTCACGAAACAGAAAGAAATGCATTTTCTGTGCCTACCATTTCAAAACCGACGGCGTAGCAATATAGGCAAGGCGTGGCTTACTCAAGAAACACTGATCTCCATGCAACAGCGAGGCATCGGCTGGGAATGTAGCCTGAGATACAGTAGCAAATCAACGCTTATAGTCACAGAATACACATGGAACATATCATCCTACAACTAATTAGCGCAATTCACAAAACAGAAAGAAATGCATTTTCTGTGCCTACCATTTCAAAACCGACGGCGTAGCAATATAGGCAAGGCGTGGCTTACTCAAGAAACACTTTTTTGTTTTGTTTGTGGTTTTAGGGCGCAAAACTTCTATGGTCATTAGCGCCCAGCCCGTGACGTAGAAAACAGGAAAAAAACGAAATTTAAAATCAGCAGCAATGGAAACAAAGTCAGAAAATTTGAGAAACTAAAGGCAGAAGGAATGCTTAAAAGTCCACTATAGAAAGGGGTTGGTTGTCCCCCAAAAAAAAGCTTCAAATGACTGACGTCATTTCACTGTCACTAATAAACTGTAGAACGCGGTCAGCTGAGCGCGTGTCATCTGCTAAAATCGACGATAGATCAGGAGATAGCTGTAGACGGGAGCGTAACGGATTAAAATAGGGGCATTCAATTAAAAGGTGTCTGACCGTCCACATCTGAGAGCAGTGGGGACAGAGTGGGGGAGGATCACCGCTTAAAAGTTGTCGATGACTAAAAAGACAGTGCCCTATCCGGAGTCGAGCTAAAATTACCTCCTCCCGACGACGCGTTCGGGAGGAAGAGGTCCAAGCGCAAGGAAGGGCTTTCACTTCCCGCAATTTATTGTGGGGAAGTGTTGACCAATGCGCATGCCATAAATGAGTAACTTGGCGACATAAACCGCTCCGTAGATCGCTAAACGGAAGAGACTGAAGAGCTGGCCGAGGAAGAGAGACTGCAGCCTTGGCCGCTATATCGGCCGCCTCATTTCCACAGATACCAGCGTGTCCCGGGAGCCAGAGGAACGCCACTGAGACGCCCCCC
This sequence comes from Schistocerca serialis cubense, assembly GCF_023864345.2. Taxonomy (NCBI): domain Eukaryota; kingdom Metazoa; phylum Arthropoda; class Insecta; order Orthoptera; family Acrididae; genus Schistocerca; species Schistocerca serialis. The sequence continues at coordinate 464,288,860 of NC_064646.1, read as the reverse complement.
AGGTGGAGCAAGCGCAGACAGTCCTGAATCCGGTGGACCAGAGGGTGCACAGGGTAAAGAGCTTGGAGACTGAGGAGAGAGCTGAGAGAATCTGAGCAGATTACGTACTGTATCCGCTGATGGCGGCGGATGTAGTGGACAGCCTGGAGAACAGCGTAAAGCTCCGCAGTATAAACCGAACACTGGTCGGGAAGCCGAAAGTGATTTGGGGTGTCGCCAACAATATAGGCACTCCCTACACCTAACGATGTTTTCGAGCCATCGGTGTAAATAAACGTGGTTTCCGTCATTTGTGCACATAGAGCAGCAAATGCCCGACGGGAAACAAGTGTAGGGGTACCATCCTTGGCAAATTGACATAGGTCTCTGAGCAAGTCGATCCGGGGACGGAGCCAAGGCGGTGCTGTACCCCAAGTTGTCAAGAAGGTTTTAGGAAAGCGGAAGGAAAGGGAATGGAGCAGTTGACGGAAGCGGACTCCCGGGGGTAGTAGGGAGGAGGAGCGGCCTGCATACCCGACATCAAAGGAGGCGTCGAAAAAAAGGTTATGGGCTGGATTAGCAGGCATGGAAGACAGATGGCTAGCATAACGACTCAGAAGGACTGCCCGCCGATTGGACAGCGGAGGTTCAGCAGTCTCAGCATAAAGGCTTTCCACAGGGCTGGTGTAAAAGGCTCCAGACACTAAACGTAATCCACGGTGGTGGATAGAGTCGAGACGCCGAAGAATAGACGGCCGAGCAGAGGAGTAGACTATGCTTCCATAATCCAATTTCGAGCGCACTAAGGCGCGATAGAGGCGGAGAAGGACCACTCGGTCCGCTCCCCAAGAGGTACCATTCAGGACACGGAGGGTGTTAAGGGAACGCAGACAGCGAGCCGAAAGATAGGAAACGTGGGAGACCCAGCACAGTTTTCTGTCATACATAAGACCCAAGAATTTAGCGACGTCGGAAAACGGAAGGTTGACAGGACCTAGATCTAAGGAGGGCGGAAGAAACTCCTTACGTCGCCAAAAATTAACACAAACGGTCTTACTGGGTGAGAAACGGAAGCCGGTTTCGATGCTCCACGAGTGGAGGCGATCGAGACATCCTTGAAGACGTCTTTCAAGAAGGCTGGTCCGTTGAGAGCTGTAGTAGATCGCAAAATCGTCCACAAAGAGGGAGCCCGAGACATCAGGAAGGAGACAATCCATAATTGGATTAATGGCGATGGCAAACAGTACAACACTCAGCACGGAGCCCTGGGGTACCCCGTTTTCTTGGGAGAAAGTAGTGTTCACCCGCACCCTAAATGTGCGCTCTGCCATAAATTCGCGAAGAAAAAGGGGCAGCCGGCCTCTAAAGCCCCAAGAGAACAGTGTGCGGAGGATGCCTGTCCTCCAACAGGTATCGTACGCTCTCTCCAGATCAAAAAATATTGCTACCGTTTGGCGTTTCCGGAGAAAATTGTTCATGATATAAGTGGAGAGAGCAACAAGATGGTCAACAGCAGAACGATGCTTTCGGAATCCGCATTGGGCTGGTGTTAAAAGACAGCGGGACTCCAGCCACCAAGCTAAACGGTAATTCACCATACGCTCCAAAACCTTACAGACACTACTCGTGAGAGAAATGGGGCGATAGCTAGAGGGGAGATGTTTGTCCCTTCCAGGTTTCGGAACGGGAACGACAATAGCTTCCCGCCATCGCCTGGGAAAGGTACTGTCGGTCCAAATTCGATTATAAAGGCGAAGGAGGTAACGCAGGCTATGGGTTGATAAATGCAGCAACATTTGGACATGGATACCATCCGGTCCTGGGGCAGAGGAGCGAGAAGAAGAGAGTGCATGTTGGAGTTCGCGCATGGAGAAAACAGTATTGTAGCTTTCGCGATTTTGAGAGGAGAAAGCAAGATGTCGCACTTCCGCTGCACGTTTCTTCGGGACAAACGCTGGCGGGTAATTTGAAGAGCTCGAAATCTCAGCAAAGTGCTGACCCAATGAGTTAGAAATTGCGACGGGGTCCACTAAGGTATCATGCGCGACAGTGAGCCCAGAGACCGGGGAGAAACTAGGCGCGCCTGAGAACCGTCGAAGCCGACTCCAAACTTCCGAGGAGGGAGTGAAGTTGTTAAATGAGCTAGTAAAGTATTTCCAGCTTGCCTTCTTGCTATCGCGGATGACGCGACGGCATCGCGCACGGAGCTGCTTATATCGGATACAGTTGGACAAAGTTGGATGGTGACGGAAAATGCGAAGAGCACGTCGCCCCTCACGTATTGCGTCACGGCATGCCTCGTTCCACAAAGGGACTGGAGGGCGCCGGGGCAATTCGGAGGTGCGTGGTATTGAACGTTCCGCAGCTGTGAGAATAACGTCGGTAAAATGTGTGACCTCATCGTCGACGCTGGGAAAGCGACGGTCATCGAATGTCGCTAGAGACGAAAAAAGTGTCCAATCGGCTTGGGCAAACTTCCAGCGTCGCGAGCGCATATATGGCAGTTGAGGCTGTAGTCGAAGAACACATGGAAAGTGGTCACTCGAGTGTGTATCATCAAGGGCGAACCATTCCAAGCGCCGAGCTAGCGGAACAGTACCGACCGCAAGGTCCAAATGGGATAAATGTGCCGTGGAGGCAGACAAAAATGTGGGGACCCCAGTGTTGAGGCAGACTAAATCCTCTTGGTGGAAGACGTCTAGCAATAGTGAGCCACGTGGACAAGGATGTGGAGATCCCCAAAGCGGGTGGTGGGCATTGAAGTCCCCAACCAGCAAATAGGGGGGTGGAAGCTGATCAAGAAGATGAAGGAGATCAGCTCGTGTCATTGGTGTAGACGATGGAATGTATACCGTACAAAGAGAGAACGTGTATCCAGAAAGGGAAAGACGGACGGCGACAGCTTGGAAGGAAGTGTTTAAGGGGATTGGGTGATAATGGAGAGTATCATGGAGCAGAATCATGAGTCCTCCATGGGCTGGAGAGCCTTCAACAGAGGGGAGGTCATATCGGACGGACTGAAAATGAGGGAGAACAAAGCGGTCATGGGGACGCAGCTTTGTTTCCTGAAGACAGAAGATGACCGGCGAGTAGGATCGTAAGAGGATCGACAATTCCTCCCGATTGGCGCGAATTCCGCGGATATTCCAGTGGATAATGGACATAGGGTGAACAGAAAATGGAGGAACGTGACCAAGGGTGCTGTCAACTCAACGACTGCTCAGAGCTTGCGACCGACAGCATGGAATGGCATTCAGTCGAAGGCAAAAGATCCTGATCCATAGGTTGGTCAGGAGCAGCTCCTGCCACCAACGATCGGCCAGTTGACCGGCCACCAACAGTGCGCCTCGGCGACACAGAAGATGGCCGAGGGCGATTTCCGCCAGGTGGTGCTGTAGATGGGCCACGCCTTGGCGGAGAAGGAGAGGAACTGTGTTTCTTCGTAGCCTTCTTGGAGGTATGTTTAGATGATTGAGGAACCGATGGTTGTGAAGTTGCAGTACGTAAAAACTCTTCACGAGAATGCTCTTTTTTTGAAGACTTGGCGTCTGACTTTTGGGCTCGAGATTTAGCAGAACCCGACGAAGGGTGAGCCATAGAGTGGGCAGGCGAAAGAGGTGAGGTTGAACGGGCGATCTTTGCGCTGGCCGATCTGACGACCGTGGTACTAAATGTGAGGTCGCAAGTCTGCGTGGCCGCCTCCTTTGTTGGCCGAGGAGAAGCAAGGACAGTGCTGTATTTTCCTTTCTGAGGCACGGTGGGCTGTCGACTGGCGAGTAACTTTCGAGCAGCAAAGGTCGACACCTTTTCCTTCACTCTTATTTCCTGGATCAGCTTTTCGTCCTTAAAAACAGGGCAATCTCGAGAGGAAGCAGCGTGGTCACCCATACAGTTGATGCAGCGAGGGGATGGAGGTGGACAAGCACCCTCATGGGCATCCCTGCCACACGTAACACATTTGGCCGGATTGGAACAGGACTGGCTGGTGTGGTTGAACCGCTGACATCGATAGCAACGCGTAGGGTTTGGGACATAAGGGCGAACGGAAATTATCTCATAGCCTGCTTTGATTTTTGATGGGAGTTGAACTTTGTCAAATGTCAAGAAGACAGTGCGGGTTGGAATGATGTTCGAGTCAACCCTTTTCATAACCCGATGAACAGCCGTGACGCCTTGGTCAGACAGATAGTGCTGAATTTCTTCGTCAGACAATCCATCGAGGGAGCGCGTATAAACGACTCCACGCGAGGAATTTAAGGTACGGTGCGGTTCCACCCGGACAGGGAAGGTGTGGAGCAGAGAAGTACGCAGCAATTTTTGAGCTTGGAGGGCACTGTGTGTTTCTAACAACAGGGTGCCATTCCGTAATCTGGAACAAGACTTTACAGGACCCGCAATTGCGTCGACACCTTTCTGAATAATGAAAGGGTTGACCGTGGAAAAGTCGTGACCTTCGTCAGACCGAGAAACAACAAGGAACTGTGGCAACGATGGAAGAACCGTCTGTGGCTGAGACTCAGTGAACTTACGTTTGTGAGCAGACATAGTGGAAGGTGAGGAAACCATTGCGGAAGAATCCCCCATGATTACCGGCGTCTCCGATGGCGCGCTCCTCCCTTGTGGGGGCCCTCACCGAGGGCACACCCGCCTTAGGTGATTGTTCACACCTCAGGTCACACCTCCCGACAAACGGACGGAGGGACCAATCGGCACTTTCGGAAGGTATCAGCTCGGGTAATCACCCCTCCCTGGGCCTGGCCTTTACCAGGGGGTACGTACGTGTCCTACCTGTCTACCCGGGGCGGGGAATTACGCGTTACCCCGTCACCGGCTACGCATGGAAGTGCGTGGGTCGGCCTTCAGACACGCACAGGGAGGAAGAAAGACAGGGAAAGGAAAGAAGAGAGGTCTCAAACGCCGCAGCGGAGAAAAGGGTAAAGAGAAGAGGTAAAGAGAAGAGGTAAGGAATAGAGAAGGACGAAGAAAGATGAAGACATACAAGCAAGGAAGGCGAAGAGTGCGGTACATTTACAAGCGTCCGTCTCCGGACGTAGGCACAAACCATACTCCCCAGAGGGGGAGAAAGGGAAGGAAAGAGACAGAGGTGAGGGGGGGGGGGGCCAAGATGGGGGATGGGGAAGGATACGGAAAGGGAAGGTATGCAGCCCGGAAAGGAAGGAAGGCCACATTAGCTCGGGGTCCCGTGCTCGCTACACACGTATCCACAAAAGAGTTGTGGATCCCCTGGGGGTACACGAAACACTGATCTCCATGCAACAACGAGGCATCGTCTGGGAATGTAGCCTGAGATACAGTAGCAAATCATCGCTCATAGTTACAGAATACACATGGAACATACATGCTAAAACTAATTAGCGCAATTCACTAAACAGAAAGAAATGCATTTTCTGTGCCTACAATTTCAAAACCGACCGCGTAGCAATATAGGCAAGGCGTGCCGTACACAAGAAACACTGATCTCCATGCAACAGCGAGGCATCGTCTGGGAATGTAGCCTGAGATACAGTAGCAAATCATCGCTCATAGTTACAGAATACATATGGAACATACATGCTAAAACTAATTAGTGCAATTCAGTAAACCGAAAGAAATGCATTCTCTGTGCCTACCATTTCAAAACCGACCGCGTAGCAATATAGGCAAGGCGTGGCTTACTCAAGAAACACTGATCTCCATGCAACAGCGAGGCATCCTCTGGGAATGTAGCCTGAGATACAGTAGCAAATCAACGCTCATGGTTACAGAATACACATGGAACATACATGCTAAAACTAATTAGCGCAATTCACTAAACAGAAAGCAATGCATTTTCCGTGCCTACCATTTCAAAACCGACCGCGTAGCAATATAGGCAAGGCGTGGCTTACTCAAGAAACACTGATCTCCATGCAACAGCGAGGCATCCTCTGGGAATGTAGCCTGAGATACAGTAGCAAATCAACGCTCATGGTTACAGAATACACATGGAACATACATGCTAAAACTAATTAGCGCAATTCACTAAACAGAAAGAAAAGCATTTTCCGTGCCTACCATTTCAAAACCGACCGCGTAGCAATATAGGCAAGGCGTGGCTTACTCAAGAAACACTGATCTCCATGCAACAGCGAGGCATCCTCTGGGAATGTAGCCTGAGATACAGTAGCAAATCAACGCTCATGGTTACAGAATACACATGGAACATACATGCTAAAACTAATTAGCGCAATTCACTAAACAGAAAGAAATGCATTTTCCGTGCCTACCATTTCAAAACCGACCGCGTAGCAATATAGGCAAGGCGTGGCTTACTCAAGAAACACTGATCTCCATGCAACAGCGAGGCATCCTCTGGGAATGTAGCCTGAGATACAGTAGCAAATCAACGCTCATGGTTACAGAATACACATGGAACATACATGCTAAAACTAATTAGCGCAATTCACTAAACAGAAAGAAATGCATTTTCCGTGCCTACCATTTCAAAACCGACCGCGTAGCAATATAGGCAAGGCGTGGCTTACTCAAGGAACACTGATCTCCATGCAACAGCGAGGCACCCTCTGCGAATGTAGCCTGAGATACAGTAGCAAATCAACGCTCATGGTTACAGAATACACATGGAACATACATGCTAAAACTAATTAGCGCAATTCACTAAACAGAAAGAAATGCATTTTCCGTGCCTACCATTTCAAAACCGACCGCGTAGCAATATAGGCAAGGCGTGGCTTACTCAAGAAACACTGATCTCCATGCAACAGCGAGGCATCCTCTGGGAATGTAGCCTGAGATACAGTAGCAAATCAACGCTCATGGTTACAGAATACACATGGAACATACATGCTAAAACTAATTAGCGCAATTCACTAAACAGAAAGCAATGCATTTTCCGTGCCTACCATTTCAAAACCGACCGCGTAGCAATATAGGCAAGGCGTGGCTTACTCAAGAAACACTGATCTCCATGCAACAGCGAGGCATCCTCTGGGAATGTAGCCTGAGATACAGTAGCAAATCAACGCTCATGGTTACAGAATACACATGGAACATACATGCTAAAACTAATTAGCGCAATTCACTAAACAGAAAGAAATGCATTTTCCGTGCCTACCATTTCAAAACCGACCGCGTAGCAATATAGGCAAGGCGTGGCTTACTCAAGAAACACTGATCTCCATGCAACAGCGAGGCATCCTCTGGGAATGTAGCCTGAGATACAGTAGCAAATCAACGCTCATGGTTACAGAATACACATGGAACATACATGCTAAAACTAATTAGCGCAATTCACTAAACAGAAAGAAATGCATTTTCCGTGCCTACCATTTCAAAACCGACCGCGTAGCAATATAGGCAAGGCGTGGCTTACTCAAGAAACACTGATCTCCGTGCAACAACTAGGCATAGTCTGGGAATGTAGCCTGAGATACAGTAGCAAATCATCGCTCATAGTTACAGAATACACATGGAACATACATGCTAAAACTAATTAGCGCAATTCACTAAACAGAAAGAAATGCATTTTCTGTGCCTACCATTTCAAAACCGACCGCGTAGCAATATAGGCAAGGCGTGGCTTACTCAAGAAACACTGATCTCCATGCAACAGCAAGGCATCGTCTGGGAATGTAGCCTGAGATACAGTAACAAATCAACGCTAATGGTTACAGAATACACATGGAACATACATGCTAAAACTAATTAGCGCAATTCACTAAACAGAAAGAAATGCATTTTCCGTGCCTACCATTTCAAAACCGAACGCGTAGCAATATAGGCAAGGCGTGGCTTACTCAAGAAACACTGATCTCCGTGCAACAACTAGGCATTGTCTGGGAATGCAGCCTAAGATACAGTAACAAATCAACGCTCATGGTTACAGAATACACATGGAACATACATGCTAAAACTAATTAGCGCAATTCACTAAACAGAAAGAAATGCATTTTCCGTGCCTACCATTTCAAAACCGACCGCGTAGCAATATAGGCAAGGCGTGGCTTACTCAAACACTGATCTCCATGCAACAGCGAGGCATCCTCTGGGAATGTAGCCTGAGATAGAGTAGCAAATCAACGCTCATGGTTACAGAATACACATGGAACATACATGCTAAAACTAATTAGCGCAATTCACTAAACAGAAAGAAATGCATTTTCCGTGCCTACCATTTCAAAACCGACCGCGTAGCAATATAGGCAAGGCGTGGCTTACTCAAGAAACACTGATCTCCATGCAACAGCGACGCATCGTCTGGGAATGTAGCCTGAGATACAGTAGCAAATCAACGCTCATAGTTACAGAATACACATGGAACATATCATCCTACAACTAATTAGCGCAATTCACTAAACAGAAAGAAATGCATTTTCTGTGCCTACCATTTCAAAACCGACCGCGTAGCAATATAGGCAAGGCGTGGCTTACTCAAGAAACACTGATCTCCATGCAACAGCGAGGCATCCTCTGGGAATGTAGCCTGAGATACAGTAGCAAATCAACGCTCATGGTTACAGAATACACATGGAACATACATGCTAAAACTAATTAGCGCAATTCACTAAACAGAAAGAAATGCATTTTCCGTGCCTACCATTTCAAAACCGACCGCGTACCAATATAGGCAAGGCGTGGCTTACTCAAGAAACACTTATCTCCATGCAACAGCGAGGCATCCTCTGGGAATGTAGCCTGAGATACAGTAGCAAATCAACGCTCATGGTTACAGAATACACATGGAACATACATGCTAAAACTAATTAGCGCAATTCACTAAACAGAAAGAAATGCATTTTCCGTGCCTACCATTTCAAAACCGAACGCGTAGCAATATAGGCAAGGCGTGGCTTACTCAAGAAACACTGATCTCCGTGCAACAACTAGGCATTGTCTGGGAATGCAGCCTAAGATACAGTAACAAATCAACGCTCATGGTTACAGAATACACATGGAACATACATGCTAAAACTAATTAGCGCAATTCACTAAACAGAAAGAAATGCATTTTCCGTGCCTACCATTTCAAAACCGACCGCGTAGCAATATAGGCAAGGCGTGGCTTACTCAAGAAACACTGATCTCAATGCAACAGCGAGGCATCCTCTGGGAATGTAGCCTGAGATACAGTAGCAAATCAACGCTCATAGTTACAGAATACACATGGAACATATCATCCTACAACTAATTAGCGCAACTCACTAAACAGAAAGAAATGCATTATCTGTGCCTACCATTTCAAAACCGACCGCGTAGCAATATAGGCAAGGCGTGGCTTACTCAAGAAACACTGATCTCCATGCAACAGCGAGGCATCCTCTGGGAATGTAGCCTGAGATACAGTAGCAAATCATCGCTCATAGTTACAGAATACACATGGAACATACATGCTAAAACTAATTAGCGCAATTCACTAAACAGAAAGAAATGCATTTTCTGTGCCTACCATTTCAAAACCGACCGCGTAGCAATATAGGCAAGGCGTGGCTTACTCAAGAAACACTGATCTCCATGCAACAGCGAGGCATCGTCTGGGAATGTAGCCTGAGATACAGTAGCAAATCAACGCTCATAGTTACAGAATACACATGGAACGTATCATCCTACAACTAATTAGCGCAACTCACTAAACAGAAAGAAAAGCATTTTCTGTGCCTACCATTTCGAAACCGACCGCGTAGCAATATAGGCAAGGCGTGGCTTACTCAAGAAACACTGATCTCTTTGCAACAGCGAGGCATCGTCTGGGAATGGAGCCTGAGATACAGTAGCAAATCAACGCTCATAGTTACAGAATACACATGGAATATATCATCCTACAACGAATTAGCGCAACTCACTAAACAGAAAGAAATGCATTTTCTGTGCCTACCATTTCAAAACCGACCGCGTAGCAATATAGGCAAGGCGTGGCTTACTCAAGAAACACTGATCTCCATGCAACAGCGAGGCATCCTCTGGCAATGTAGCCTGAGATACAGTAGCAAATCATCGCTCATAGTTACAGAATACACATGGAACATACATGCTAAAACTAATTAGCGCAATTCACTAAACAGAAAGAAATGCATTTTCTGTGCCTACCATTTCAAAACCGACCGCGTAGCAATATAGGCAAGGCGTGGCTTACTCAAGAAACACTGATCTCCATGCAACAGCGAGGCATCGTCTGGGAATGTAGCCTGAGATACAGTAGCAAATCAACGCTCATAGTTACAGAATATACATGGAACATATTATCCTCCAACTAATTAGCGCAACTCACTAAACAGAAAGAAATGCATTTTCCGTGCCTACCATTTCAAAACCGACCGCGTAGCAATATAGGCAACGCGTGGCTTACTCAAGAAACACTGATCTCCATGCAACAGCGAGGCATCGTCTGGGAATGTAGCCTGAGATACAGTAGGAAATCAACGCTCATAGTTACAGAATACACATGGAACATATCATCCTACAACTAATTAGCGCAATTCACTAAACAGAAAGAAATGCATTTTCCGTGCCTACCATTTCAAAACCGACCGCGTAGCAATATAGGCAAGGCGTGGCTTACTCAAACACTGATCTCCATGCAACAGCGAGGCATCCTCTGGGAATGTAGCCTGAGATAGAGTAGCAAATCAACGCTCATGGTTACAGAATACACATGGAACATACATGCTAAAACTAATTAGCGCAATTCACTAAACAGAAAGAAATGCATTTTCCGTGCCTACCATTTCAAAACCGACCGCGTAGCAATATAGGCAAGGCGTGGCTTACTCAAGAAACACTGATCTCCATGCAACAGCGACGCATCGTCTGGGAATGTAGCCTGAGATACAGTAGCAAATCAACGCTCATAGTTACAGAATACACATGGAACATATCATCCTACAACTAATTAGCGCAATTCACTAAACAGAAAGAAATGCATTTTCTGTGCCTACCATTTCAAAACCGACCGCGTAGCAATATAGGCAAGGCGTGGCTTACTCAAGAAACACTGATCTCCATGCAACAGCGAGGCATCCTCTGGGAATGTAGCCTGAGATACAGTAGCAAATCAACGCTCATGGTTACAGAATACACATGGAACATACATGCTAAAACTAATTAGCGCAATTCACTAAACAGAAAGAAATGCATTTTCCGTGCCTACCATTTCAAAACCGACCGCGTACCAATATAGGCAAGGCGTGGCTTACTCAAGAAACACTTATCTCCATGCAACAGCGAGGCATCCTCTGGGAATGTAGCCTGAGATACAGTAGCAAATCAACGCTCATGGTTACAGAATACACATGGAACATACATGCTAAAACTAATTAGCGCAATTCACTAAACAGAAAGAAATGCATTTTCCGTGCCTACCATTTCAAAACCGACCACGTAGCAATATAGGCAAGGCGTGGCTTACTCAAGAAACACTGATCTCCATGCAACAGCGAGGCATCCTCTGCGAATGTAGCCTGAGATACAGTAGCAAATCAACGCTCATGGTTACAGAATACACATGGAACATACATGCTAAAACTAATTAGCGCAATTCACTAAACAGAAAGAAATGCATTTTCTGTGCCTACCATTTCAAAACCGACCGCGTAGCAATATAGGCAAGGCGTGGCTTACTCAAGAAACACTGATCTCCATGCAACAGCGAGGCATCCTCTGGGAATGTACCCTGAGATACAGTAGCAAATCAACGCTCATGGTTACAGAATACACATGGAACATACATGCTAAAACTAATTAGCGCAATTCACTAAACAGAAAGAAATGCATTTTCCGTGCCTACCATTTCAAAACCGACCGCGTAGCAATATAGGCAAGGCGTGGCTTACTCAAGAAACACTGATCTCCATGCAACAGCGAGGCATCCTCTGGGAATGTAGCCTGAGATACAGTAGCAAATCAACGCTCATGGTTACAGAATACACATGGAACATACATGCTAAAACTAATTAGCGCAATTCACTAAACAGAAAGAAATGCATTTTCCGTGCCTACCATTTCAAAACCGACCGCGTAGCAATATAGGCAAGGCGTGGCTTAATCAAGAAACACTGATCTCCGTGCAACAACTAGGCATTGTCTGGGAATGTAGCCTGAGATACAGTAGCAAATCAACGCTCATGGTTACAGAATACACATGGAACATACATGCTAAAACTAATTAGCGTAATTCACTAAACAGAAATAAATGCATTTTCTGTGCTACCATTTCAAAACCGACCGCGTAGCAATATAGGCAAGGCGTGGCTTACTCAAGAAACACTGATCTCCATGCAACAGCGAGGCATCCTCTGGGAATGTACCCTGAGATACAGTAGCAAATCAACGCTCATGGTTACAGAATACACATGGAACATACATGCTAAAACTAATTAGCGCAATTCACTAAACAGAAAGAACTGCATTTTCCGTGCCTACCATTTCAAAACCGACCGCGTAGCAATATAAGCAAGGCGTGGCTTACTCAAGAAACACTGATCTCCATGCAACAGCGAGGCATCCTCTGGGAATGTACCCTGAGATACAGTAGCAAATCAACGCTCATGGTTACAGAATACACATGGAACATACATGCTAAAACTAATTAGCGCAATTCACTAAACAGAAAGAAATGCATTTTCCGTGCCTACCATTTCAAAACCGACCGCGTAGCAATATAGGCAAGGCGTGGCTTACTCAAGAAACACTGATCTCCATGCAACAGCGAGGCATCGTCTGGGAATGTAGCCTGAGATACAGTAGCAAATCAACGCTCATAGATACAGAATACACATGGAACATATCATCCTACAACTAATTAGCGCAACTCACAAAACAGAAAGAAATGCATTTTCCGTGCCTACCATTTCAAAACCGACCGCGTAGCAATATAGGCAAGGCGTGGCTTACTCAAGAAACACTGATCTCCATGCAACAGCGAGGCATCGTCTGGGAATGTAGCGTGAGATAGAGTAGCAAATCAACGCTCATAGTTACAGAATACACATGGAACATATCATCCTACAACTAATTAGCGCAACTCACTAAACAGAAAGAAATGCATTTTCTGTGCCTACCATTTCAAAACCGACCGCGTAGCAATATAGGCAAGGCGTGGCTTACTCAAGAAACACTGATCTCCATGCAACAGCGAGGCATCCTCTGGGAATGTAGCCTGAGATACAGTAGCAAATCAACGCTCATGGTTACTGAATACACATGGAACATACATGCTAAAACTAATTAGCGCAATTCACTAAACAGAAAGAAATGCATTTTCCGTGCCTACCATTTCAAAACCGACCGCGTAGCAATATAGGCAAGGCGTGGCTTACTCAAGAAACACTGATCTCCATGCAACAGCGAGGCATCCTCTGGGAATGTAGCCTGAGATACAGTAGCAAATCATCGCTCATAGTTACAGAATACACATGGAACATACATGCTAAAACTAATTAGCGCAATTCACTAAACAGAAAGAAATGCATTTTCTGTGCCTACCATTTCAAAACCGACCGCGTAGCAATATAGGCAAGGCGTGGCTTACTCAAGAAACACTGATCTCCATGCAACAGCGAGGCATCGTCTGGGAATGTAGCCTGAGATACAGTAGCAAATCAACGCTCATAGTTACAGAATACACATGGAACATATCATCCTACAACTAATTAGCGCAACTCACTAAACAGAAAGAAATGCATTTTCTGTGCCTACCATTTCAAAACCGACCGCGTAGCAATATAGGCAAGGCGTGGCTTACTCAAGAAACACTGATCTCCATGCAACAGCGAGGCATCCTCTGGGAATGTAGCCTGAGATACAGTAGCAAATCATCGCTCATAGTTACAGAATACACATGGAACATACATGCTAAAACTAATTAGCGCAATTCACTAAACAGAAAGAAATGCATTTTCTGTGCCTACCATTTCAAAACCGACCGCGTAGCAATATAGGCAAGGCGTGGCTTACTCAAGAAACACTGATCTCCATGCAACAGCGAGGCATCGTCTGGGAATGTAGCCTGAGATACAGTAGCAAATCAACGCTCATAGTTACAGAATACACATGGAACATATCATCCTACAACTAATTAGCGCAACTCACTAAACAGAACGAAATGCATTTTCCGTGCCTACCATTTCAAAACCGACCGCGTAGCAATATAGGCAAGGCGTGGCTTACTCAAGAAACACTGATCTCCATGTAACAGCGAGGCATCGTCTGGGAATGTAGCCTGAGATACAGTAGCAAATCAACGCTCATAGTTACAGAATACACATGGAACATATCATCCTACAACTAATTAGCGCAACTCACTAAACAGAAAGAAATGCATTTTCCGTGCCTACCATTTCAAAACCGACCGCGTAGCAATATAGGCAAGGCGTGGCTTACTCAAGAAACACTGATCTCCATGCAACAGCGAGGCATCGTCTGGGAATGTAGCGTGAGATAGAGTAGCAGATCAACGCTCATAGTTACAGAATACACATGGAACATATCATCCTACAACTAATTAGCGCAACTCACTAAACAGAAAGAAATGCATTTTCTGTGCCTACCATTTCAAAACCGACCGCGTAGCAATATAGGCAAGGCGTGGCTTACTCAAGAAACACTGATCTCCATGCAACAGCGAGGCATCCTCTGGGAATGTAGCCTGAGATACAGTAGCAAATCATCGCTCATAGTTACAGAATACACATGGAACATACATGCTAAAACTAATTAGCGCAATTCACTAAACAGAAAGAAATGCATTTTCTGTGCCTACCATTTCAAAACCGACCTCGTTGCAATATAGGCAAGGCGTGGCTTACTCAAGAAACACTGATCTCTATGCAACAGCGAGGCATCCTCTGGGAATGTAGCCTGAGATACAGTAGCAAATCAACGCTCATAGTTACAGAATACACATGGAACATATCATCCTACAACTAATTAGCGCAACTCACTAAACAGAAAGAAATGCATTTTCTGTGCCTACCATTTCAAAACCGACCGCGTAGCAATATAGGCAAGGCGTGGCTTACTCAAGAAACACTCATCTCCATGCAACAGCGAGTCATCGTCTGGGAATGTAGCCTGAGATACAGTAGCAAATCAACGCTCATAGTTACAGAATACACATGGAACATATCATCCTACAACTAATTAGCGCAACTCACTAAACAGAAAGAAATGCATTTTCTGTGCCTACCATTTCAAAACCGACCGCGTAGCAATATAGGCAAGGCGTGGCTTACTCAAGAAACCCTGATCTCCATGCAACAGCGAGGCATCCTCTGGGAATGTAGCCTGAGATACAGTAGCAAATCATCGCTCATAGTTACAGAATACACATGGAACATACATGCTGAAACTAATTAGCGCAATTCACTAAACAGAAAGAAATGCATTTTCCGTGCCTACCATTTCAAAACCGACCGCGTAGCAATATAGGCAAGGCGTGGCTTACTCAAGAAACACTGATCTCCATGCAACAGCGAGGCATCGTCTGGGAATGTAGCCTGAGATACAGTAGCAAATCAACGCTCATAGTTACAGAATACACATGGAAAATATCATCCTGCAACTAATTAGCGCAACTCACTAAACAGAAAGAAATGCATTTTCTGTGCCTACCATTTCAAAACCGACCGCGTAGCAATATAGGCAAGGCGTGGCTTACTCAAGAAACACTGATCTCCATGCAACAGCGAGGCATCGTCTGGGAATGTAGCCTGAGATACAGTAGCAAATCAACGCTCATAGTTACAGAATACACATGGAACATATCATCCTACAACTAATTAGCGCAACTCACTAAACAGAAAGAAATGCATTTTCTGTGCCTACCATTTCAAAACCGACCGCGTAGCAATATAGGCAAGGCGTGGCTTACTCAAGAAACCCTGATCTCCATGCAACAGCGAGGCATCCTCTGGGAATGTAGCCTGAGATACAGTAGCAAATCATCGCTCATAGTTACAGAATACACATGGAACATACATGCTGAAACTAATTAGCGCAATTCACTAAACAGAAAGAAATGCATTTTCCGTGCCTACCATTTCAAAACCGACCGCGTAGCAATATAGGCAAGGCGTGGCTTACTCAAGAAACACTGATCTCCATGCAACAGCGAGGCATCGTCTGGGAATGTAGCCTGAGATACAGTAGCAAATCAACGCTCATAGTTACAGAATACACATGGAAAATATCATCCTGCAACTAATTAGCGCAACTCACTAAACAGAAAGAAATGCATTTTCTGTGCCTACCATTTCAAAACCGACCGCGTAGCAATATAGGCAAGGCGTGGCTTACTCAAGAAACACTGATCTCCATGCAACAGCGAGGCATCCTCTGGGAATGTAGCCTGAGATACAGTAGCAAATCATCGCTCATAGTTACAGAATACACATGGAACATACATGCTAAAACTAATTAGCGCAATTCACTAAACAGAAAGAAATGCATTTTCTGTGCCTACCATTTCAAAACCGACCGCGTAGCAATATAGGCAAGGCGTGGCTTACTCAAGAAACACTGATATCCATGCAACAGCGAGGCATCGTCTGGGAATGTAGCCTGAGATACAGTAGCAAATCAACGCTCATAGTTACAGAATACACACGGAACATATCATGCTAAAACTAATTAGCGCAATTCACAAAACAGAATGAAATGCATTTGCTGTGCCTCCCGATCCATAACCGGCGGTTTGGTGATTTTCGAAACGTGAGATTCACTCAGTATACGAGATATCTTCGATGCATTAGTGTTTACCACGTTTAGATATGCCATAGCAATACCTTGAGGTACCCCTGATAAAGATTTACATGGGCTTGTGCAACTACTATAACTGATGTAGCAAAGTTTGAAATACTGTTTTCAATTTGTATATACTGTTAGCAAAACACATTGCAGAGATTTATGCGAGACGTGGGTCGCTGAGGCGTCACTTAGCGATGTATGTTCTGTGAGGGGGATTGCATATATTTGAATATTATAATATTGATTGAAACCTACTGGGAGCTGAACGTCAAGTTGACTGCCATTTTACCTGTGAATATGAGGCACTTTAATGACAGTGAACCATGGAAGTAACATTACTCCCTAAGTTCTTCAATATCAGAGCTAGCTTACTGCGTAAATCTAACTACTTTATGTATGTAAATAATTCTGAATTGAGCCATTGATAGATAAGCTATACAACAAGGAATGTGCCCTGACAGCCATTTTCTTCGTCATACTCGTATTAGCAGTTGTGCTTTTCAGACTGTGCACATAACAAATGCTCAAACCTGAGTACAGCAGCTGACACTACCCGACTGCCCTGGACGTCGCTCGGACGTGTCGCAGCGTCAACATTGGCGACCCTAGCGCCTGCTGAGAGCCGGCGCCCCACGTCCTCCACTGCCCCAGACTGGCCGTGGCTGCCCCTTCTCTCCTCTTCTCTCGCTTAGCCAGTGCGGCCACACGGCGCCCCCTGTGGACTGAAGCCGCCAGATTCAAACCCGCCGTCAGCCGCCGGTACCGGCGGAACAGGCTGTGACTGTCACAGCGCGCCCTCTCCCTCCAAACTTCTCACTGGATGAAGATTTCCTGGTGAACACGTGAGAACAGTGGATTTGTCACTAGGAAAACAGGTCACACAGCTTCAATGGACACCACTGTTGAGGTTTGCAGTAAATGCACTTCAGTTTCTTCTCAATTTGGCCGAAAGTAATGTCAGTATAGTAACACAAAACTTCCTATTCCATATAGAGGCACAACAATATTTATACTTGCCGAACGACGTCTACCCTTAATCTAAGGATCTGCAGTCCTGGTCTCTTCATTAAAAAACAGGTCCAGTGGGAGTAGGTCTCGCCGTCAGAAGGTCTTGTACACACTTAATTTTGTATGTGGATGGCTCATCTATAGGTATTGGTGAGTGATTTGGCGATTGTCGTAATACGTGACGGATATCCATAATGAATTTTTCAATGCCCTGACATAGAAGATTCAATATTTTGCTCCGCCTTCAAACGGCACATCTTAGTATTTAACAAAAAAATTGTTCAAATGGCTCTGAACACTATAGGACTTAACGAGGTCATCAGGCCCCTAGACGTAGAATTACTTAAACCTGACTGAGGACATCACACACATCTATGCCCGAGGCAGCATTCGAACCTGCGACCCTAGCGGTCGCGCAGTTCCAGGCTGTAGCGCCTAGAACCGCTCGATCACCCCGGCCGGCAGTATTTCAAGGATTTCAACTTGATCCCTCTACCCGCTCCCAAGAAGAAAGGTTTTAAGAGACCGGACAACAATGTGATTCAACAAGCGTTCTATTTTATCCAACTGAGGTACAGAACCCTACAAATGTCGCACTATGTTTTAACGATCCATCTAGATCACATAAACTTCTGCACCTCACTATTACTGGTTTCGGCTACTGCCAACTTTGGTTCTCTTACAAACAAAGACAGTGCAGTAACCAACAACGTTCCATTATCTGAAGCAAAACCTAATGCAGGCCACGTGGTATATAAGTCAAACAAATATTGACATGATTAACGGCCATACATACCAACAACACGTACCATACAATATTCCGATATAGTTATGAATATCAAATTAAACATGTTGGTCCATAGTAACTGCGTGTGATGACCTGGATACGTCTGTTATTTATGCAAATAACTGAAGGAAGCAGAGAGAAGTACAGCTAGTGTACGTGAATAACCAGTACCGTACATTTATAGTTGAAATGTAGTATGTGCAGTCATTAGTTAAAATTACATCTCATGGCAAATGAGTGTGACAATAAAACATGTACTGACATACAATGTGTGGAACTAGATCCATTCCTAAAATCCATATAAAATGTGCAAATATTAATAAAGGTAAGTTCCTACCCCAGCAAGCCATGAAGGTTTCGAGTTCGAGATATGACATTTTTTAACTTTTTATTCTGCCTCTTACACAACTGTGTTTTAAGTTGGCAGGCTCTGAGCTTCCCAGATCCGACCTTCTAGTAAATACTTTAGCGAGCCGCTGTAGTGACCACCGTGGCCGCCCATATGTTTAAGGGGGGTACCCATTTTGCCTTTAAATATTCTCAGGGTTATCTGGATGTTGTGTTCACACCAAGTTCGTCATACACTTAGTTATCAAGCCATAGTTCGACTTTCGAAAAAGTGTCTGGTAAAAAGTCGACATCGTGGTCAGTGTGGCAACATTTAATTCCAACGATGGGCTAGCTGGCACTATGGATATTATGAATGTGCTCGAACAGAAGCAGCATGTGGAAAGTTCTGCATAAAAGCGGACGAAAAAAGTATCGAGCTAACAGAGCCGCGTATGCCAGAAACTGCCCGAGTGGTCGCAGGACCACCACGGCCACGAAGAAGATGGAGGACGATCTCCTTTGGGAACTGAAAGGATTGCTCTGTGGTACAGGGATCTCTGGCGGGAGTTGTGTCTCGCTTAACCAAAAAATTGCGTTTTCTCGAAAGCTTGTTTTCAAATTTGAGGGAAACGTAACTTGATAACGGTACATACGATTTTTTACCGATGTGTGACCCTAGGCAAGGAAACATCTACATCTACATTTATACTCCGCAAGCCACCCAACGGTGTGTGGCGGAGGGCACTTTACGTACCACTGTCATTACCTCCCTTTTCTGTTCCAGTCGCGTATGGTTCGCAGGAAGAACGACTGTCTGAAAGCCTCCGTGCGCACTCGAATCTCTCTAATTTTACATTCATCATCTCCTCGGGAGATATAAGTAGGGGGAAGCTATATATTCGATACCTCATCCAGAAACGCACCCTCTTGAAACCTGTCGAGCAAGCTACACCGCGATGCAGAGCGCGTCTCTTGCAAAGTCTGCCACTTGAGTTTGCTAAACATCTCTGTAACGCTTACCAAATAACCCTGTGACGAAACGCGCCGCTCTTCTTTGGATCTTCTCTATCTCCTCCGTCAACCCGATCTGGTGCGGATCCCACACTGATGAGCAATACTCAAGTATAGGTCGAACGAGTGTTTTGTAAGCCACCTCCTTTGTTGATGGACTACATTTTCTAAGGACTCTCCCAATGAATCTCACTCTGGTACCCGCCTTACCAACAATTAATTTTATATGATCATTTCACTTCAAATCGTTCCGCACGCATACTCCCAGATATTTTACAGAAGTAACTGCTACCAGTGTTTGTTCCGCTATCATATAATCATACAATAAAGGATCCTTCTTTCTATGTATTCGCAATACATTACATTTGTCTATGTTAAGGGTCAGTTGCCACTCCCTGCACCAAGTGCCTATCCGCTACAGATCATCTTGCATTTCGCTACAATTTTCTAATGCTGCAACTTCACTGTATACTACAGCATCATCCACGAAAAGCCGCATGGAACTTCCGACACTATCTACTAGGTCATTTATATATATTGTGAAAAGCAATGGTCCCATAACACTCCCCTGTGGCACGCCATAGGTTATTGAACGTCTGTAGACGTCTGTCCATTGATAACAACATGCTGTGTTCTGTTTGCTAAAAACTCTTCAATCCAGCCACACAGCTGGTCTGATATTCCGTAGGCTTTTACTTTGTTTATCAGGCGACAGTGCGGAACTGTATCGAACGCCTTCCGGAAGTTAAGGAAAATAGCATCTACCTGGGAGCCTGTATCTAATATTTTCTGGGTCTCATGAACAAATAAAGCGAGTTGGGTCTCACACGATCGCTGTTTCTGGAATCCATGTTGATTCCTACAGAGTAGATTCTGGGTTTCCAAAAACGACATGATACTCGAGCAAAAAACATGTTCTAAAATTCTACAACAGATGGAAGTCAGAGATATAGGTCTATAGTTTTGCGCATCTGCTAGACGACCCCTCTTGAAGACTGGGACTACCTGTGCTCTTTTCCAATCATTTGGAACCTTCCGTTCCTCTAGAGACTTGCGGTACACGGCTGTTAGAAGCGGGGCAAGTTCTTTCGCGTACTTTGAGTAGAATCGAATTGGTATCCCGTCAGGTCCAGTGGACTTTCCTCTGTTGAGTGATTCCAGTTGCTTTTCTATTCCTTGGACACTTATTTCGATGTCAGCCATTTTTTCGTTTGTGCGAGGATTTAGAGAAGGAACTGCAGTGCGGTCTTCCTCTGTGAAGCAGCTTTGGAAAAAGGTGTTTAGTATTTCAGCTTCAATGCCATCATCATCCCGGAGTGTCTGGATATGCTGTTTCGAGCCACTTACTGATTTAACGTAAGACCAGAACTTCCTAAGATTTTCTGTCAAGTCGGTACATAGAATTTTACTTTCGAATTCACTGAACGCTTCACGCATAGCCCTCCTTACGCTAACTTTGACATCGTTTAGCTTCTGTTTGTCTGAGAGGTTTTGGCTGCGTTTAAACTTAGAAAAGCTCTGTTTGCTTTCGCAGTAGTTTCGTAACTTTGTTGTTGAACCACGGTGGGTTTTTACCGCCCCTCACAGTTTTACTCGGAACGTACCTGTCTAAAACGCATTTTACGATTGCCTTGAACTTTTTCCATAAACACTCAACATTGTCAGTGACGGAACAGAAATTTTCGTTTTGATCTGTTAGGTAGTCTGAAATCTGCCTTCGATTACTCTTGCTAAACAGATAAACCTTCCTCCCTTTTTTTATATTCCTATTAACTCCCATATTCAGGGATGCTGCAACGGCCTTATGATCACTGATTCCCTGTTCTGCACTTACAGAGTCGAAAATTTCGGGTCTGTTTGTTATTAGTAGGTCCAAGATGTTATCTCCACGAGTCGGTTCTCTGTTTAATTGCTCGAGGTAATTTTCGGATAGTGCACTCAGTATAATGTCACTCGATGCTCTGTCCCTACCACCCATCCTAAACATCTGAGTGTCCCAGTCTATATCTGGTGAATTGAAATCACCTAAGACTATAACATGCTGAGAAAATTTATGTGAAATGTATTCCAAATTTTCTCTCAGTTGTTCTGCCACTAATGCTGCTGAGTCGGCATGTCGGTAAAAGGACCCAATTATTAACCTAGCTCGGATGTTGAGTGTAACCTCCACCAATAATAATTCACAGGAACCATCCACTTCTACTTCACTACAGGATAAACTACTACTAACAGCGACAAACACGCCACCACCGGTTGCATGCAATCTACCCTTTCTAAAAACCGTCTGTGTCTTTGTAAAAATTTCGGCAGAATTTATCTCTGGCTTCAGCCAGCTTTCTGTACCTAGAACGATTTCAGCTTCGGTGCTTTCTATCAGCGCTTGAAGTTCCGGTACTTTATCAATTGTAATGACACATTCCTATGCAGAGACATACAATATCTTAAAAGCTGCGCCAAAGATAAATTGAGAGGCATGTATATTATAATCTTTGTAAAGTTCACATTGGATTCTCTTTTGTTTGATACTCCAAGGAGCTAAGGGACACTTTTGATTGTTGCCTTGTGGAGGATGGACGTGATTTTTGGACTGTGCGGAAAGGCAGCCATATGGTTGGTAATTATGGTTTGTGCGACGAGCACAGCAAGTCTTATTGTGTTGTGAATAAAAAAATAGTGAAAAGTATCGAAGTGTTACGAAAATTATTTATAGCGACGTAGCATAGCATTCCTTGGTTTCCACCGTCTTCGTGAAGTGAACCGATGCCGACTCATGATGGTACACACGGTCAGCAAAGAGAAGAACATCGATGGCGACTAATGAATTAATATTGTGGCAGAAGGACTAATTCTACGTCTAAGGTGAGAACTCTGATTAAATCAACAATGACGTGGAATTTAAAATATAAAAATGTTTTTTATTTATTTCGCCACACTGGCGACCGCTGACAGGGACAGTGCTGGTGGAACAAAGAGTAAGTACTTCATTGTTGTGCTACAAATGTACTTGTACTAATTACTGTTTCTCTGTTACATGACGCACATGGAAAATGACGAATAAAGTGAAACAGTATTAACTGTATAAACGGATGGCACAATAACGAGAAGGAACAAGGACAAGGATTTACAAAACTAACGTAATCGTGAGTGACGCAGTTCAGTCGGAATTAAGGTAGGAAAGCGCAAACGCATGCAGTGGCTGCACCTTGGCTTAGCTCCACTTGAAGCAGAACCTTTTCCTGTCCATATTAAAATCCTGGTAGTGTTTGTGGCAACACACAATTACGCTTTGATAATTACTTTTTATGTTCAACAATCGCAGAATTAGAAGACGTAGTGCGCCATCTTGTAAATTTCCGACGCGCAACAAATAACAATCGCGAGATATTTTTATTAATTCAACTGCGAGAGAATTTAAAGATTTAGATTAACAGTAAAGTACAGATAAAAATAATATCTTCACAATGGAATCGGAGAACTTTAATTTAACAAATGTTCATGGACACGTCACCGATTCTGACAATAGTGACGTAAATGATGACGCAATTAGTTTTTCAGCACAACATAATGTCGAAGTAAATACGATTCAATTGTACTCCACAGGGATTAACAATAATGAACCACTTGCAAATGAAACCTTGTGCACAGTCGATGAAGCATCGATTACCAGATCAGATGAAAATATTTCGCGTGAAATCAGTGAACCTAGCCCGGTTTCGATTCAATCAGACCGTGGCAGAGAAACAATGGCAACAAATAATGGCATAAATACAAACACACAAGCTTCGTCAGTTACGCTTGAGGCATTATATAGTCTGATGTCAAACGTGAGCGAGCAATTATGTGATTTAAAGATCAGTCACAACACAACGAACACAAAACTGGCGAACATGCACAGACATTTCGATCAACGCTTAAATAAACTCACCAATGAAATCGATCAAAAGATCGAAGACAAAGTCATCAAAACCGTCAATAGTGTATACAATGTATTGGCAAATGATTTAGAAAAGAAATTGTCAGATCTTACAAACAAACAGGAACAGGAACTGTCAGAAATAGTAGAAACACACAATCAAACACAAACCGTACAAAAAGAAATACATGAAAACGTACAGGCTATTCAATTAAATTTAACAAGAGTACAGTCCGCATGTGAAGAAATACCTGACCAAGTTAATAAAGTTAACGAAGAAGTCGGTTTTCTGAAACAGGAGACTCGACGTATCAACGCGGACATTATCAAAATAAATGAAACTTTAGAAAACGGTAATGTAAATGAATCAATAACTGACCGGGAAACAAAACTTTTTGAAAAATTAGGTAATGAAATCAAAGTAGCCGAGGACAGAATACGTAAGGAAATTGCTGGTAGACTAAACGTTTCAAATGACTTGCCTACGTCAAGCTACAAGCAGCGCGACACTTATTCGCCCGTGCCAGATTACGATGTCAATAACGCAGAACATCACGCGCCCTGTCCGGCGTATGTGCACGCATCGGCACAGGCAAACAATGGCTATTCGCCAAACGCGGTGCTGCAACAGGCAGTAGGCGTGTCGCCTTGCATCTCGACGATTCTAGTCGATGAGAGCCTGTTGAAACATAGACAGTTTCCAGTTTTCTCCACAGAATCCAGAAAAACTCACCCAGTCGTATTTGTAAGAGCATTTAAAAATGTCTTACCAAGAAACTGGACTGAGGCACAGAAGATTAGATATGTAGTAGGCTTCACACAAGGCGACGCACTTTTGTGGGCCACAGACATGGCTGAACAGTGCGTCACCTACGAACAATTTGAACGGGCTTTCTTGGATAAATATTGGTCTGCTGGGGTCCAAGAAAGACTGCGCCGTGAAGTATTCAACCCACAACCGTTCAACCTCAAAAACGGCGGGTTGAGAAAGTATTTCGAAAAGTACTTGAATAAGACGCGCTATTGGAACAATCCAATACCGCACGTAGATGTTCTCAAAATTCTGAAAAACAGACTACCCGCGAACTTACGCGAAAAATTGGTAACCATACCGGAGAACGACCTTGAATACTTTCTTTCCGTGCTTGACTCAATTGATCTAATATACGAAGAAGAGCCGAGCACAAGTAATCGGAATGAACACTCCGTAACCAATCAAAACAACGGTAACGGGAATCATTTTAATGGCAATGGACAAAACCAACATAGTTGGCATCCGTATGCGACAAGGCCAAATAATGGAACCTGGAATTACGGAAATCGGAGGATTTCGGTGCCACAGAGACGTGAAGACCGAAGGTATAGTACAGATTACGGTCCACGCCGATATGGAAATGATAGAAATCACGTGAATGATTGGTCAGGCCCGCGTGATGAAAGGCGGCACACAAATGAAAATTACAATAGTTACAGTAATAGGAATGATAGACCAAGGAGGAATAGCGACGGCCGGTCGCAAGAAAATGTTGCACGCAGCGGTCCGGAAACTAATTGGCGACAGAATAACCACTCAGTACACTTTGTAGAGGTAACGGACAGTACTGAAGCAACGCCGTTGTCTCCCCCGGTAAACAACAATCGGTCGTAATGAGCCCCCACCGGCCGACCGATTTGACAACAGGGGGCACAAACAAGCACACATTACATCTTAGACAATTATTTTTAAGATATGATCAGGATGCGACCATAGAAGATGATCTATGTGAAGAAGAGATGAAAGCACCGGACAAGGTAAGTGACCTCGTGCAGGCTGTAATAACAGCAAAGATAGGAACTATAATTACCAACGTAATTTTAGATACAGGCGCATCTACGAATATTATTTCTAACAGTTTATTTAAAGAAGTTTCGAAGGTATTAAAAGTACCAGTGTTGCCAACGGAAAATTGTAAAATCTTGACAGCTATAAGTAACAAGCCAAAAAGTATTAAGTGGCAGTTTTTGTATGATGGCCCTTTCATTATAATAGACAAACCTCACCCAGGATGTTATCTGTTAGGTAACACACGAACGGGCAAGGTGAAAGGGTTATACCCCCACAAGGACATCAAGGAATTTTTTCATTAAAGGTTATATGTTATTTTAGCAAAATTGAAATTGTACAATCTTGGGTCACATAGTAAAATTGCTGTCATTAACCTAAGAAACTTGCGAACAAATGGGGGCATATGCCAGCTTAAAAACGCATATTTAACCAAACCTAATGAAACATGTGTTACTGTGAGTCTTAACACTATAAAATAAACCATACGGTACTTTTGTAGTCTAACTCAGTTATTTAAGAGAGGGGGACAAAGACAAATTAGCGCGAAGGTCAGAGTTTGTTCGCTTGAGACGAGCAACAAACCACACGTCGAAGTTGCAATCCAACGCTCAGCTCATGAGCACGCGATAGCTGCATGTCAAGACGAGGTCATTGGCCGCGCTGTAGGCAGCGAGCCGGGGAGAAATCTTCCTCCCTTCCATGTCCGATCAGCTGTGCGTATACAAAGCGCAAAGGCGCATGCGCGGTCGAGTCCAGGTGTCACGCGACTATTACACGATGGTGGCTATCACGAATAATGTTCACCAACAATGCGGAGTTTTCCCCGCACCTACAGTCCAGTCGTGGTACGTAAGCGAGCATGCGCGGAACGTTTAAAAGTTTTGAGACCACTCTTACTATGAGACACAGAGACGAAAATCATTAAAAAACAGGATAGGAAAGGGTACACAAGTCTTGTAAATAGTAACTTAGAAAATTTAATTATAAGCTGGTATTACGTAATAAAAGTGAACATACAAGTACATACTGGTCATGGACGGTATTGTAATATTATATTATACTGAGTAAAATCTTGGCTTGTACGGAAGGAGAAAGAAAATAGAAAAATAAATAAATAAATAAATAATGCAGATATATAACCGGAAGAAAGGCTATGTACACGAGAACAGCACACAATTACATATAGGGAAAAAGCAGCAAAGAGGAAATCAAAGAGATAACGCATACATTTACATTACACAGTAGCTAGCGATTTTCAGAATGAACAACAAGGTAAACGCGGGAATTTTTGTGACTAAGGAAAAGAATGACACAAGCTTTAAAATAGGGTAATAATAAACAGACCTATGCAGCGTGAGTAATGAACTGAATCGCTCTCAAAACAAATACCTAGGGTTTATAGAGAGAGAGACACACATTAACGTTAGGAAACACCTGAAGCACTCAGCAAACAACTTTGTAGAATATATAAGCTATACACGAGGGTACATGTACGAAAGCTAAAGTGTAAAGGAGGAAAATAGGGAATGTTGCGCATTAATGGACTGTAAGGCAGTTATGTATGTAAGAAGAAATATTTAGTTGTAAGTATTATTAGTATAAGGGACGATGCTCAGCACACCCTGAATTATTTTGGAATATTGAAAGAATGGTGCAGGGTACCGAAAAAGGGCCCCACCAGCAAAGTGTATATTATAGTGGTAGATATTTTTTTGTGTATAAACGTATGTATGAATGTGTGAAAGGCGAAAGAAGCTCTGTACATGTACGGAACTTAAACAATGTAGAAGTGTATAAGGAAAATTAAACTCTAAGACAACCTCTTATAAACACGTATACCTAACATCAAGAAACAACTTAATTAAAACCGTAAGACTCTACGAGTTTACGAGAAAATACGAAAAACCTGATACAAAGTGCAACATTAGCGATGCTTCACTCATGTATGCAAAAGGAAGGTATGAATTACTTTACCCACTTGAAACATGAAAGGAAAAATCATGTCAAAATTATATCTTTCACACATATAACAATTTACAGTCACAAAGAATGAAAATGATATCGCCGCTATACGAGAAACAGGTAAGTAGTGTGATCGACGACCTGTAAGCAAAGGAATCGTCTATAAAATAAACTATGAAAAAAAAAGTCATACAGAATTTCATGCTGCACTGAAGCTATAAAAGTGTGATTATTCGTGTACATAGATTTTCATGACAACCAATGCATTAAATTGTCTATTTTTTCTCCCATGATAACCCAAGACGCCTATAAGCGCACTTTAATTGAAGATGATACACGCAAACAAGGGCGTGCCGCTATTATGAAACTCTGTACATAGTAATAGTAGTTACACCCTGAACTTCAAAATTTTATGTTTATATGTCCATGTTAAGGTAGGAAATTTTATTAGAGGTAATGATTTACAAGCACACCAGAACGTGCTTAAGCACAAAACACTGTACATATTAGGGTTATGCTGCATACAAATGATTATTTCGTGCATTTTCAGATTTTATACGCAAAAAACCGTAGCATACACGTAGTCGTTGCCACTACCCTAAGTAGAAGGTAGAAAATTCCCTTCCCAAGCTTCAGTGGAGCGGCTACAGGTGTATTCTCTGCATGCTGATGCATGTCGTTGCGTATGAAGAATACGTAACGGAGGTAAACCTTAACTTATACTCGAGTTCAAGAAGGAAAACAAAGGACTTGTTCCTTCTAACAGATTAATGGAAAAAGGCGAGTGTGTGTGTGTCGGTAAAATCCAAGACGAAGAAGCCACTATGAGTGGTAAAATTTTTTTCAATTTTAGTCGATAGTTTTTTCCTGCAGTTAATGTAAACAATGTATTGTATGTATTATATGTTATTCCATTGTATGTGATGTATTTTGTATTTCATGCCAAGTCCCGTGACTTACAAATTATGGGCATTGACCAGAAGTATTGAGGGGAATGAATCTCAGTACAATAGGTAAAAGGGGTTAATGCAAAGAAAAAAAAAAGTGTAGTGAAAAGGAAGTTTCGATCGCAATACTCGCGGTTAAAGTGGTGTGTGTGTAGAAATTAAAATTGTGCAAAGTAGTGCTACGTTGCAAGTGTCAGCGAGCCTAAACAAGTGACATCGAAAATTGAAGCTTGTATCGTCAAACGACCCATGGCGTCACAGTAGGAAAGGACAATGCCAAACAAGTTTGACATGGTACGCTTCTTACCAGGAGCTGCATCGACGGGATCGTCCTCCGCCTCGCACATAGTGTGGTGTGTTCTTCGGGGCACATATTCCAATGTACCTCGTCGTATCCAGTCTAAGTACTGGAAGGAACTACAAAAAGCACACGCATATTGAGGTTCGGAAGTCTTGACGGTACCCGCACGTCGGTGTATATTCAGTGCACTGGCGCGCGCATTCAACCAACGTCGCCCGCTAACGGACGACCAAAGAATCAGGCGCGCGTATCACCCGCCCATATTCAACACTGGGTCTAGCGAACAAAGCTCGTCGCCCCAGAATAAATACAGAAAGCAATACAAGGACTTAATTTTCACCTCTGATGAGGAAGGAAACATTTGTATGTAACGTTGTATTCAGTGTATATTTTATTGTACAAACTTTACTACATGATGTCATTTTCTCAGTATTAACCAGAACTTTGTATATTAGGATAAAGGTTTGTAAATATTAGCATAAGTATACCAAAAAACTGACACACACTCAGAAATACCAAAGAATTCACAGTGCCATGAAAATAAGACAATAAAAATGAAGTTTGTAAATAAAAGACCCCCAAACCTATCAATTGCAAGGTCGACTACTGTATCCTGTCAATCAAATAAAATTTTCTAGTGACAGTATACAGTAGGGGGGCAGTTGTAATGACACATTCCTATGCAGAGACATACAATATCTTAAAAGCTGCGCCAAAGATAAATTGAGAGGCATGTATATTATAATCTTTGTAAAGTTCACATTGGATTCTCTTTTGTTTGATACTCCAAGGAGCTAAGGGACACTTTTGATTGTTGCCTTGTGGAGGATGGACGTGATTTTTGGACTGTGCGGAAAGGCAGCCATATGGTTGGTAATTATGGTTTGTGCGACGAGCACAGCAAGTCTTATTGTGTTGTGAATAAAAAAATAGTGAAAAGTATCGAAGTGTTACGAAAATTATTTATAGCGACGTAGCATAGCATTCCTTGGTTTCCACCGTCTTCTTGAAGTGAACCGATGCCGACTCATGATGGTACACACGGTCAGCAAAGAGAAGAACATCGATGGCGACTAATGAATTAATATTGTGGCAGAAGGACTAATTCTACGTCTAAGGTGAGAACTCTGATTAAATCAACAATGACGTGGAATTTAAAATATAAAAATGTTTTTTATTTATTTCGCCACACAATGCAGCTTCGACAGTTTACAATTACAACACCGATTGCTGCTTGGTCCCCGCATGTCCTGACTTTGCCCCACACCCTTTGAGGCTGTTGCCCTTTCTGTACTTGCCCGAGGCCATCTAACGTAAAAAACCATCCAGTCCACGCCACACAACCCCTGCTACCCGTGTAGCCGCTTGCTGCGTGTAGTGGACTCCTGAACTATCCAACGGAACCCGAAACCCCACCACCCTATGGCGGAAGTCGAGAAATCTGCAGCCCACACGGTCGCAGAACCGTCTCAGCCTCTGATTCAGACCCTCCACTCGGATCTGTACCAAAGGTCCGCAGTCAGTCCTGTCGACGATGCTGCAGATGGTGAGCTCTGCTTTCATCCCGCTAGCGAGACCGGCAGTCTTCACCAAATCAGATAGCCACCGGAAGCCAGAGAGGATTTCCTGCGATCCATAGCGACACACATCATTGGTGCCAACATGAGCGCCCACCTGCAGATGGGTGCACCCTTCGGGCATGAAATAATACACAGTAGTGGACGGACTTTGCGTCCTAATACTGTAAGAAATGGACAGGACAATGCTATATGCATGTCTTATTCACTCACTGGACAGCTGATCATACAGTCTGCCACCATCTTCAAGGCTTTTGATGAGGCTCAGCTGCATTCAGGGTCGTCTTTTAAGCTGATCCATAGTCCTTGCAGAAAATATTCATATGACAAAAGCTATGTTAAAAATACATGTATAATTGGTATTAATGCAGTTCCCGACGTCGAACATAGCAGTATACAACAATTTCTATGAGGTCAGTATCACAGTTCATGAATTTCTAGAAGCACATCATATTGCACATATGTCACTTAACCAGAATCTTACTTTTCTTTCAAAAACAGGACGCATAAATTACAACTCAATCGAAAGTAACTAAATACAGCTTAAGTGCAGCAAAGAATTATTATAAAAAATAGTAAACAATAGACATCGTTGGATTTGGTATTGTAAGACATCGGACACTGAAGGAACGTTTTTTTTGTAATGTGAAAGACACAGAAGTGCACAGAACGTAATGAAATTCACAATCCCCAAAATATTATGACATATCTGAAGACCATTACGCTTTACAATACATATGAACGACGAAGCGGATAACGTCGTACGTTCTACGATGCTTTTCGTGGATACTGCTCTTTGATACTACTAAGTCAAAACGGTAGAAAAATAGGCCAAATGACCTTCAAACAAATTTATCGTATTGCGCGTAAGAAAGCAGAAAGACCCATTGTTGGATGATCACGCGACTGGAAGCAGTCACATACACAAAATATCTAGGAGTACGGTTATGGAGCCATTGCGGTGAAACGAGCACTCATGACTGCTCGCAGATGAGGCAGGAGCGATATGAAGGATGCTCAGGAACTGTAATCCACCCACAGAGCAGGTAGCTTGCCCAAGTTGTTCGGCGAGTTGTTCAATATAGCTCGTCAGTCTGAGATTCGTAGAAGGTAGAGACAGAGGAAATAGAGGAGATGCAAACAAGAGCAGCTCTTTTCGTTGCAGGATTATTCATTAAAAAGGAAAGAATCACAGAGGTGCTCAGCCAACTGCAGGCATTCTGCACCGTGGTGTGCTTTTGTGTTAAAGCTCTCAGACTGTACATTCTTGCAGAAGTCAAGCAATATATCGCTTCATCTTATGTGTGTGACCCCGAAGAGCCATGGAGGTTAAATCAGACAAATGCGAGATCTCGCGGACCCTTTCCAACAGACGTTCTTCGAGTGTACTGTTCGTGACTGGAGCAAGGAAAGGGGCAACCGGGAAGGCGACTGAGGAACGCAAACTGCTCTCCGCCACACACCGTAACAAGGTTTTCGGAGTATAGATGTAGAAGTAGGACTACTGTAACAACAGTGATAAGAGACGAAAATTTGCCATCATCTGCTAACAACTTTCGCAATCTGACTATGCAGGGACTTTTGCATGGAAGGGTATCTCAGACAGCTGGATCTCTCAGTTGACAGGTGCAGAGTAACTACATACTGCGAAGTTTAAAATAGAGAAGGCAGTAAACACACACAGAACGTTAGCACCGATAGAATTAGAAACATATCTGATTCCATGGAACAGTCTGTACACAGATTAACACACTTCTCCCTTCCGGTTGGGGACTGTGAAACGATAGTATTTATATTTAAACATCATCTTTTGGTGTACGATCAACTAAAACTTGTCACTACAAAAAGATTGAGCTCTGTACACATTCAAAGGTATGTTGATTACATCATGATGTCAGTTACCAGTCGGAGAAGTTGAGCTGCGTGTGTCTGGCTTCTCAATTGAAGCTGAACGCATGAACAGGTATGGGGTCTCTTCCCCCTTCCATCTGGCCGTCCAAAGAAGACATTTCGAACAGACGGTAATACGTAGATGTGATACGGAGTCCGTTAGTGTGGGAACGATCGTTTTTGATTTCCGTTACGAAAAAAACCATTCAAGTGATCCTGAGTGTTACAAAGGATCCCTTCCCTCACATACTGCTTATATTGAAAAAATAAAGGCGATAGATGTACCCTCCACTACACACATGGAATATTTTGGAGCCCGAATACTGTAGCTATCAAGAAGCGCATAGTGACGACCAAAGCGCTAAGAACTCGAGCCAAAGCCTCGACCTCGTGCTCGTGCTCACTCTCTGCTGTGCTCAGTAGCGGCGACTCAGACAGGAAGGTGGCCGGTGAACAGCCTGGACTGTGGCCGCGCCGCTCACTGCCACACACTCGTGTGCCTTCCAAATCCATTTACAGGCTGACAGATAGCTTGTAGGGGTGTTTCGTCACTACTCCATGGATTTTAGTCACACCACTTTAAAATGAAATAGAAATACCGAAGTATTTTCTCTGTACAACGTTTTATCACTTGCCTCATCTTTTATTGTGCACTGAGATGTCTTCTTGAGTCCTACTGGCCATGTTCAACAGCATGTAAATAATGTCTCAGGTGAGGTTGAAAATATGCATCGGGCAAATCCAACAAATGGAAACCAAGAGACATGTATGTTATCACGTCACTTCGTCTCAGCAGAATGAAGATCACTGATCTTTGAAACTGTTTACTGTAAACGCAGTTTACACAGTTATCGAGTTATTTGCGAAGTATAAGCCATCAGCTTTTACATATGAACATCTGCATAGAATTCCTAATGAGAAAAATAAATAAACCAATTCTACAAATGTTTCACGACAGCCTGACAACTTCATAAAATCAGGTCACGGTTCCGGAACCAAAGTCGCACAAAACTATCTTACTTCGCTGATTGAGATGTGAAATTTAATTAATGCACCCCATTCGTTCATAAGCAATAATGCCAAGACATCAGGTCGTCGTTCACTGTGTGGCAAAGATATTTCTGTGACAATTCCCACCAACAGATGGCATCTACCTGCTTTTAAGTATCTTGAGACAGCCTACTCGCTCCAGCCACCAACAGATTCCATCATAATCCGCTTTCTTGCATTTAGCCGCTAAAACACTTCGCCCAACCTTGAAGCTATCACTGTGCAGCGTATTGCATGGTTACACAGGGAAAAAGGAACTTGGATGAATCAGGTTCTTGTAACAGCTGATGGTAAAAATAGTTTCATTCTTGTTTCAATTGCTTGAATTGGAAATTACAAAGTCTTACAGAATTAGAATCATGACATAAAATACACTACAAACCATTAAGTAGAAACAAAAATAATTATTTTAATTGAAAAGCAACAAACATTACACACTACATCATGTAAGTCTTTACATAAATAAGTACCGTGCATGACAGGATGCTATCAGGCTCTCAGGTGGGCCTGTGGGGTGTTTTCCCTACACATGAAACGAGAATGGCTGGGATTCAGAGAAAAGTGGGTTTTATTCTCAAGAACTATCACTAAGGTGTACAATACTCACGAAAACTGGCAATGGCAGTGGAATGAACCCGTACATGGAATGTACAGGGTGTTTCGCGCCAATAGGAAGGACTACTGGAAGCGTCCAGATGGTGAGAAACTGGCTGGCAAGTGAGGGACCCACAGTTGTGGCCGCTACCTCGCCGACCCCCTTGCCTTCCCCTCGTGACTATTTCTGGACCTGTCATTGGTGGTTTGTCGAAGAACGTTGGCGTCTCTCACTCAGCGATACCACGGCATCAATCCTAGGTCAGTGCAAGAGCGTGGGAGCTGGCGAAGTACTGCAGGTTACTTCACACAACTGCTCACGCTACTGCCTGACACTAGGTTAAAATGATGGAAATAAAATATAATAAAACAATTTACAAATACTCGTTGCCAGGTACAATTCATTACCCCTACCACGCGAGCTGGTTACTGGTCAGTGAATGTGACAATGGTTGGCGCTAATCACTCTTAATGACCAATTCAAAACCCATTTTTCATTTCATGTACATGGTAGGCGACCGACATTGTTTTTTTCTTATAACATGTCTTAAAGCTAATGGAGACTTCCAAAACTGGTTACAAAATCTGCGGTAGCTGCAGGAGATATAGTGTTTGATATTTTACCTTACAGTATCATTATACACTGGTGTTACTTTACTCGTCCATAATTTGGAGTCTCTGTTACTAATACTGTCTGTTTTTTACACTTCGAGGTCGGTGCACCAGCTGATAGTCGATATCATGGGCAGAGCCAAGGTGGTGCTGGTGGGTGTAGTGGCTGACACCAGCTGGGCTGCAGCTGAGCCAAAGTGCTGTGGGAATTGTGTCGGAGGAGGCTCAGAGTGACTCATCGAACTGTGTGTAAACTAACAGTGAGTGAGTGACAGATACGATTAAAGATTGAGCCTGTGAGAGGCGTAACTGGCAACTGAACAAAGCATCAATCATTTTCATTACAAATAGTTTTTACTCCTGGCATCCGGTAACTACTTTCCTATGAAATTGCTTTTACAACATTTCCTTAAAACTTGAGTATACAATTATACAAAACTATTGGGACAGCCAATCTTGTGAATTAGAATGTCTCATCAGACGTTACGCACGCTATTCACCGTCTAGCCAGGGATGTGGCACAACCTGCCCTGGAGGCTCGCCGGATTTACAGTAGGTAGATTTATACAAATTCCATAGAGTATAGTGAACGACCAATAGAGCTACAGGCACAGACGTGGCACTGATAATGACGACTAGATGGGAAGAATTCCGAATGTGCCATCCAGCAATATTCGCAGTACCAAACGGAGTGGTGAAGGAACAAGTTCGCGACAATCGACAAGGAGCAACAGTTGCCTTGCATTTCTATCCCTGAAGGTCAGGCATGCATTACCCAAGTGCGAAGCACTTGACATCTTTGTAAATCTTTAAGTAGGACGCTGTTAACGCCTGACAAACACCTTAATAAAGCGAGACAGATCACAGCAACAAGATAGGAGCGGTATTTCGGTATAATGTGGCTGAAATAGAATGTGGTAGTTTTGGTACTGTCTAAGGCTTTAGTCCCGATTACCCCGCTAGCTGCTCACCGACAGAAACAAGAAATGCGGAATAGAGCTGTCAACTCGTCAACGTGCTATGTGATAAAAGCGGGAGGGTCAAAACATTAACTGCAGCAGTATGCGGTCATGGGCGCCCACTGCCAATTTCAGCAGAACGGACACACGTGCACCGTGCCCCGTCGGTAGCGTAAATAACCGCGTCATCAGAATCGATTAAAGCCTACTCCGTCTACTTCAGAAATCAACACGTGCCTAGTCTCGCGTCAATACACAGATTAGACGTTTCGGCGTTTCCTTTTCACTAAACGCGTAGTGACGTGCCCACCTAGCAAGCTTTTTGCAACTGTGTGTGACTTATTGTGGCATACACGACAGAGGTCGTGGCGACGCTGGTAGTGAATTATTCAGAACGCATCTAAGTGCAGGTAACTCCTATTGGTTCTCATGGGCTAAGCGTTCCTATCTCGCATTCTATTGGAGATTGTAGCTGTACCTAAACTATCGGAGTAGCAGGAATTATTGTGCACACACTGTACTTGTATTCAGTATGAAAAAGTATTTGTTTCATGCAGTGCACTGCAAACAAATCTCTCAGTGAGAGCAAATAATCGTTTACAGCACTTGGAGAAGGATGTAAATCCCCGTATTGGGAATGTTTCTTTCAATTGTTTTTTTCTAATGAACAGAGTTGCAATAATATGCGTTATCCGTGTCTGCTGTTTCGCAATAGCTCAGCGAGTGTCCTCTTAACAGCACTGAATCCTTTTTATATATTACGTCATGAAATAAAAACACTTCAAAATATGTAAACAGGCTCAGAGACAGCGAGGTCCACTGTCAGATAAAATACATAATAAAGCATAAAGACATACCGGCAGAGATCCAAACTCTTACGCTCAACACGAACATTTCAACATACGTTCTTTTATTAGCTAGAACAGGGGCTGTTGCGGTAACTTTTCTCTTGTTTTTTCTTTTGCCATTTACTTCCATTTCTAGCCTGGTATATTACATGTCGAAATCCTTAGCAATATCCGCTTAATTGTTCTCCATACACTTTACAGTGCGTCATGAAATCCTATATTACTTCTGCTTGTTACTAAGACAGTATATATTTAAGAACTTTTGGCTGTCAAATGTCTTGATACTGAGGATATATTCAGTGAACATTTTCTGTCATTCCACAACGTTATTTTGTGCCTGCACAATACATTATCGTAAGTCATCATTGATGGCATCTGCGCTCATTTATTCAACCTACTTGCAATATCCTATGAATTACTGTGGTGGATGCAGATTCTCGCAGACAAAGACAGTTCATCCTGCCAGCGACGAACTTTCCTTGGTGTCTGAAAACCTCTTATCAGCGTGGTAAATCATGGATAGTAGGTTGAAATGTTTTATTTCTAATTTGTAGCGTGAATTTTCGTATGTGTTTTGTAAGGACAACTATGTCTGGTGAAATCAGTACAGGTTTGTAATGTGGAGAAGGCAGACTGCGGCTGTGTTCCAAAGTTTTCTAGCTGCGTTATGTAAAGCTGCGAGATGCTGTAGCTAAGCGAGGCTCCACGCAGTCATTGTGGCGTGACACCAGTGGCATGTGCTGTAGTCAGCAGCATCGGTAACGAGCGTACCTCTGGAGCGAGAGTGGCCCACTCGGGCCTTTATGCCAACCTGTTCACATGGCTGAGAAACGTCGGAAGCAGGATCTGGCTCGTTGGCGCAGTAGTTCGATCAATATCAAATTTTAATACTCGATAACTCTCGTCATTGTTACACATGAAAAGCTGTTAGTACACTCCCATTACGTTCTGTGGCAAATGGATACAGCTGTAAATACTGCAGATTTTTATGTTGGTTACGCATGCTCAGGTCCTCGCGCTGTGATTACAGTTACAAAATAAATGGCAGCTCTCCCTCTAATTTGAATGAAACGAAACGGAAGAAGATCAGTAATGGACGTTACTTACATCATATCTTGAGAACTTCAGGGTATTTTTATTAGTATCTTAATGTGCGTTATCTGCTTAGCTTGAAAGCTCTGCAAGGATTAAGTTCACTTGTGCTGGATTTGACTATACTGACATAGTATGTCGTCTCTCCAACGTAGCAAGGTTATCCAGGAAAATGCATATCGTAGCGGGCTCTTGCTAAAATATGAATCTCCTTTCATCACCCATGCTACAGTGACAGATAGGACGGCCACGTCTGCTGGCAAGTGTTAACTGAAATTCCTAACGGGACTGGTATACTCGCGTTTACTCAAAACTACGTCCATTACGGTTCTGCTTCTTCCATCACACGGTGGAGTCAGGTTGCGTGAGAAACTAGAAATATTTTCCATTATTGAGTGAGATAGCAGTCAACTAAGTCTGCATTTTCTACATGTTCAAATTATGGTGCAAGAAGTGGTTTCTGATTTACTATGGAGTGGAGCATTACTTGTGCTCTTTATGTATATTTAACACGTGCAGTGACTTGCGACCACATGTGTTTTTGAGAAATGGATTACTATGAAGCATTTGAGAGGTGTTCTGCTACATTTAGCGTCTATTTCACTTACAGTTACATTATGAAGTCTGATTTGATTTCCTGTATGCCTCGTCGAGTTTTTTTATTTCCCTGGATTGCATGAATTGAAGTTATGCAACGCGTTCGTAACAACTGATTTTAAGCTTTTCTGTTCATGACCAAGTGTAAGTGGTAGGCAATGTCTAATGTAACTTGACTGCTACATCACCAAGTTGCTCATACTTTTACTTTCTCCAGTAACTGGCAGATATTTGCCACAACAGCGAGAGCGTTTATTAATTAGCTCACTCGTTATCGTTTAGATCTTGTAACTTCCTGCGCTGATACTTGCTTGCTTGGTTGCTACTGCGACTTACCACAACTAAAAGTATGAAAGAGCCCAAGCAACACTTGCCATTTCTTAGCATAAAAGCATGCACATCTGGCTAACGAATTTTACAGATGTCCTGTACACTGGTTCGTATGGGGAGTTTCCGCTATGTAACTGGGATTTCCCTGCATAGTACAATAGCGTTCGCGCTGTAGTTTGATGCACTCGCTCTAGGCACCTATTGGCTTTAGAATGAAAGGGCGTAGCTCCCATTTTTTGATACCTAACATTTCGCAAACTTGTACAAACACTGTCAACATAAATTCTGAGCCTCGGTCAGTGAGTACTGCGTCAGGACTTTCGAACGGCAATACCAAGAGACTGGTAAAGGTGCAATCAACGGTTTCAGCGGTCGTATCTGCAAGTAGTGTCAAAATTAAGTACCTTGAAAATGAATATTAATTGACAATACACTTATTATCCTTGGTGCTTCGTGGAAATGGGCCACAGATATGCTAAGCCACAATCGAAATGGTTTTGATGCTTCTGTAATGTTTGTAAAGGAACTTATCCTTTGTTTGTGTGTGTGTGTGTGTGTGTGTGTGTGTGTGTGTGTGTGTGTGCGTGTGTGCGTGTGTGTGTGTGTGTGTGTGTGTGTGTGTGTTTTTCCGACACTCCACCAGTAGTTTGACGCTGTTCTTGCATCCATGGCTCATTGCCCATTTTGGTGGGCCTGTAAACTGTCACAACACTGTGTTTTTATTCATTGTTGCAATTACTTGTGTAATACTACTTTGTTACCCAACACTGTCTTGCAGTACAGTATACCATCTTATGTAATAGAATCAGGGACTGATGCATACTGGTGACAATCTGTATCCCTCAGCGATTCTTTCAATTCCTCTGTGGAAACCTCTGATTGTGCAATTCTAACATCTCTACTTAGGCCATCAGCATCGTTGTGTAGGCAGCCAGACTTATGCCGAATTGTGCTATATTTTACCAATTTTAATGCCCATCTAGTCAGGCTACTACTGGGAACAACATCCATACTAAAGCAGTGTGGTCCATATCCACAGCTAACTGATATCCATACTAGTAACACTTAATGTAATTTACTCCATCTTTGTACTACTTTAATGCATATTGTCATAAGCTCAATTGTCTAGATAGTTAACCAACTAGTCTTTCCCCACCATTATATTCCTGACTTACAACAGCTCCAGCAGGGTAGTCTGATGCATCCAGTTTTACCAAAACTGGAGATATTAATAAAGCTGAACTAGTCAAGATTTATTTTCCTCACTGCCAACTCACACTCTTCTGTTCATTCAAATACTGTATCTTTCTTTAGTAATTTTGTTAATGGTTTTGCTGTTACAGCATAATCCTGCACAAAATCCCTGTAATAAGTGGTTCAACTTTGGAAAGATTGTAACTAACATTTCTTGGGGTTGGAAAATCATCTACTATTTCAATTAATCTATGATCTGGGTTGACTCCATCTGAACTGATGATGTGCCCCAGCTACTGAACCTGTGACTGTACAAACGAACGTTTTTCTCCATTTGCACTCAAGCGTACACTTTCTGATCTAGCCAACACACTTCTTAATCGTTCAGTATGCTTTTCAGTAGTTTTTGAAAAATTACTTTCTCATTGAGACACGCAAGACACAGTAGGATTTAAACGTGTTATCAAGTCGGTAAATTCTCACAATAGGCAAGCGAATTTCGTAGACTAAAATCCATATATAAGAATTCACACAGTCCAGATGGGACAACAAAAGCAGTTTTCTGTCTGTCGTGGTGCAATCTGAATCTGATGATATCCAGAACTCGTCTCCAGGCTGATGAATTATTTGGAATTTTCTAACTTGTCCAAGTTCTCGTCGATACATAGCAGAGGTTACATATCCAGTGTGATAACCTTGTTTACCACTCTCAAATCAACACACAGACCACACGTTTTTTGCCCATTGACTGACTTCCTTGGGACAATAACAATTCGACAGGCACGCGGGCTTGCAAAGGGTTGAATTATCCTTGCAAACAATTGCTGTTGAATCCCGTCTTCTACAACAGATTGTAACTGACGAGGTAAACGATATGTCTTCTGCTCAGTTGGTCTGGCGTCTCATGTTGTATGACTTCAGTTGCTGGCAAATATTGCCTTTCCTCGAATAACCACACATATTCCTCTAAAACTGGATGCAGAAGTCTTTACTCCAATTTGGAAAATAAGCGAACATCTCTTTCAACTGATTTCGTATTGAGAGTGCAGTGCACAAACCTTCCTCACGGGTAACTACTTACGTTTTCTCTCTCGACACTGTTTCTGCTTCGAGACTTCTCTTTGCATATATTCTTCGCCACTGGCTATTATTGTGCCATGTGGTATTTCTACATCTTGCTGACCAACATTCTCAACACAGAGGTATTTTAAACCTGTTTCCCTTTACTTTTAGTCTATAATACGTAGACCGCTCTTAACCTCTTGCAGCCTGTAGAGAAAGTATTTGTGGGTGTCGACCACGAAGTCCGATCTCGGCGGTACCGGGTCGTTGACTTCAATCCAGGAAACTACCACTGTTCCACCGCTAATAGTTACAGATGTGATAGGTCTCAACGCCCACGTACACGGTTCACTTGGAGCTTGTGAGTTAGACCTCTACATTCACATGTTTCTCACAAATGAGACGCATGCTCCTTGTCCAGACAGTGGTCTGTATCACTGATCCAAACAGTGCTCGTCCTATAATGTATCACAGCCTTATAGCACGCTAGGAAATCATTTCCTAAGACAATACAGAAATCCACCCACGTTCCCTTACTACTTCCATATCAAAGACATTGTTTTCCCTTCGGTGTGCAGGTATGTTGCACAGGTACCTGCAGGAATGATTATCTTGTCTCCAAGTCTGCTTATATTGTAGCGTGGCCGTTTTAGCACACGCTTGTCGTTATTGGCAACAAAAAGAAAAATCTGAGCCCCTGTGTGTACAAGAATTTCGGCAGACTTTCCTCTGAGCTTCACCTCAAACTCATTGGTTTACCTCAGTGGTCTCCCCTTTTTATAGGGTCCATATATTTCACTGGGGACTAAAGTGGGTGGCAGAGGAGTAGTACTCCTGTTTTAACATTCTTTTCGTTGCCTGATGGCACGCTAGTCTTGGGGGAATTCGGCCACTTAGTTTGCAGACAATGATCCTGTATGGTATTTCTCAACATGAAGGCCAGCATCGCTCGGCCGGATGGTTCGGCTTCTTACGTCTTTGGCAATTCGTGTCTTTTATGAAATAAGTCCCGCTTCGCTGGCGCGTGTGGGGCGTATACGAATCTTCCCCTTCATCGAGTAATAGAGCAAGTCTGACTGCCTCGTCCAGCAAGGTGGGGCCGGCTGCCTTTACCTTACTCCCTATTTGTGAACTGAATCCGCGGAAGAACACATCGGTTGCTCTCGCTTATGTTCCTAATTCTGTCTGCAGTCGCTTAAAAGTCCTCCCCACTTTTATAAGCGTGGACAACCCAACACGGTAATTGCTAATTCCACGGTTGACGGCATAGCACTGCGGTAACCGCTTCGCCAGTAACTCAAAAGTGGGTGTTTCCCGCAATGTGTCTACTGATTCAATACAACTTCGCCATCGCCCATAAACTTCAGCTGGGTGGCATTTGACAAAAAATTGTCTCGCCATGCCCATGTACATCCCACTTCCCTGACGTCTGGGAATTGTTACTTTCTCGCCTGGATTTCCAGCAAAAGAAGGCACAAAAGTTGTGGCTGGAAGCGTAATGTATATGTCTGGCACTAATTTTTCTGTTTCATCTATAGGGGCTCTTGAAGGCCTGGAGTTGTTACCGCACTCATGGCAGCTCCGGCTTCACC
Organism: Schistocerca serialis cubense; assembly: GCF_023864345.2. Classification (NCBI taxonomy): domain Eukaryota; kingdom Metazoa; phylum Arthropoda; class Insecta; order Orthoptera; family Acrididae; genus Schistocerca; species Schistocerca serialis. The sequence goes on along the minus strand of NC_064646.1, from coordinate 464,246,663 downwards.
TTCGAGAGTTATCGCGTTAAGCCGTTCCTGTAGCTCTATTTTTTCAATTGACTGCTTGTCTGCTATTGCAGTATAGTAATGAGATCAGGCTCGTTCGGGGCCGAAGTTGTAGCAACCGAAGCCGTTTGGGGAGGACGTAAATCAGGCATGGCTACAAAACTGGGACTGAGACCGAAAAGATGTATCCTATAAAGGTAACACTATTCTGGGTGATGGTAAGATACAAATGGCTCTAAGCACTATGGGACCTAACATGTCAGGTCACCAGTCCCCTAGACTTAGAACTACTCGAACCTAACTTGAAACGCCCGCCTAACCCGCAGGGCAGAACAGGTGACTAGGATTGTGGGAAGGGACAAATAAGGTGGCGGTCAGTTTCACTTCAAAATTGTAATTTATTGTAATTTAATAACATATTTAAACCAAAACGGCACATAGCCGAACCTTTACCAGTTTCAAAATCCAATTCTTTCACGGCTGAATGCCTCCAAACATGGAATCTTAAAAATCAACAAGATAAATTTCAAGTGACTTGACACGCAGCTAAAATTGCAAATAGATATTATAACCACAACTAGGCTGGAAGCCTCAAGGCAAAAGTCGATAGAACATACATATGCAAGGTGCAATACAAATGCCTGAAGGCCAGAATTAAATTTCAAAATTTTAAAATATATTACCATAATCCTTTAAGGCAGAGGGCCGCCATGTTTTCCCTTAAGGGGAAATTTTGAGAGTATGGCTTTAAGCGGCTGAAGGCCCACAGTTGATCAAAAAATACCTTAATTCTTGAAGTTGTAATTGGCTGACATTGCACTGAATGAAAATATAGCACAACAGTAACTTTCAGCAAAATATCCACTTGCCAGAATTCAAACTTACTTATACGGGCTGAAGGACTTTGATTTACATAAAACAGTAAAATTAAAAAAAAAACATCAGCTATAAAAGATTAAGAACGGACCATTAAACACCCATGAAAGACAGGTGTTGGAACGAAATACACTTGCTCCAAACGACTTGCTAGCAACCAATCAGTACATAAAGTCAAGGACGAACTGTTGTGAGCGTGATTATCCACAATGAAATAAGTATTAAGCTGTCAAAACTACACACCGTATTCGACTGCGACAACAGGTGAAGAAAGGACACTGCCTGCAGTTACGTTAGTAGCCAGGGCAATTAACCGGAACACCAACAGCCACAAGGCAGACAATTCCGCTGGCGCACTTGAATTGTGGTGAACCAATATAGTTAATTCCACGACACGGCGGCTCGGTATCACCACAACAAACACTATGTTGTTCACAGGAAAGGGTCCCCAACAGAGAACCACCGAAACAAAAGACACAACATGAACGGACGTGGCTTGGGTGCGTAAGACACCACTCAACTTTGATGTTCTGGGTCGGTGAGGCACGAAGCTCGTAGCGACCTGACAGCTCCACACACGCTCTGACACTGCGCACGGACCGCCAGCGCACGCAGCCGACTGTGCTGCACAGAGATATCCTCCCTGGTCCACACCAACCGACCGACTCCCTGCAGAATGCCGGCAACAGCTAGAATAGTAGTCAGTGGAAATAACGCCAACTACACACACAACCTGACAAACCCTTGCACAAAAATCTGAACAATTCCCAACAGTAATTGGCACGCATGAAGACAAATGTCTTACACACACACACACACACACACACACACACACACACACACACAATCGGCGAGCTAAAACGCGTCGTCCAGTTGGACGACCGACCGACGATCCACCAAGACTGCGGCCCGGCTCAAGTAATGCGTGGAGAAAATGGTTGGGCGAGTTATGTCGCCGCAGACTTCGCTGTTCCAACCCGATTGCACTAGTGCCGCATTGCAACTCCCCCACTGGCAGGTCTGCCTTGCGCTCCCGACGTGTTCCAACTAACTGGCAGTCCGAACTCGCGACCCTAAGCACATCACACACATCCATGCCCGAGGCAGCATTCTAACCTACGACCGTAGTAGCTGCGTGGTTCCGGAATGAAGCGCCTAGAACCTCTCGGCCACAGCGGCCGACTGGTAAGATCCCTCAGCGGAGGTCCCCCGGAGTTGTTAACAAGCAGACTTCATTGCAGCGACATTCGCATCACACGGAGGTGGCTTCGGCGACGGCGGCCGTGCGAGAGTCGGCTGACCCGTCACAGCAGCCAGCGGCGGCGGCGCGAGGTGTTGTGCGGCAGGCGACCACTCCTGTACAGGCGGCGAGTCGCCCGGCGTGGGACGTTTAGTGCACTCTCACTTGCCGTCAGAGCCTGACCCGTTGTTGGGGTCGGTCGTAGACGCGTCCAGCGAAAACAGCTAAGCGGCGCGTGGAAGGTAACCGCTAGGCATTTCTGTGGTTGCCAGTACATAGGAACGGCAGGAGAATACCGAGTCGGATCGAATTGTGATAAAGATCCCACTCGATCACACCACTTTCTACATAACAGGGAGAACCGGCATGGTTTTCCTACACGTGAAGTGAGAAGGGCTATGAGAGAAAAATGGGTGTTACTCTCAAAAATTACTACTAAAGGGTGCAATATTCACGAAAACGGCCAACGGCCATAGACGAAGAGCACTTCACCCCCAATAGGAAGGACAGGAGGACACGTCGAGAGGGTGAAGCAGCTGGCAGGCAAAAGAGCGACCCGCTGTGGCAGCCGCTACCCCGTCCACCCTTTTGCGTACCTCACGTGACGGCAAACGGTCTCCCATCGGTGGGTTTGTCGCAGGAAGTTGGCACCTCTCACTCAGCAATACCGTGGTGGCGTCCCTACCTCAGCGTAATAGCGTAGGAGCCGGCCACGAGTACTGCAGAGTTTTTCACACAACTGCTCACGATACTGCCTTAGGCTAAGTTAAAATGATGGAAGTAAAATACAATAAAAATATTACCATCATTAGGCGTCACACCATGTACAGTATCCCCAACCAAAAGTATTCAATTTCCCGAAAAGAAAAGAACACGATCCTTAACCTAGGAAGCTAACTCAAAATGTTTCAATATTGTAACAGGCTTTTGCTGACAATCCGTTCTCCCTGTACCATATTGCCTCATATGCATGCACTTCAATTACAACTGAAGGTTTTTTTTTTTTTTTTTGTTTTACATGCGTAACACCAGATTGCATATGTGCAGGAAAATTTATTAGCGTTCATCCCATTGAATGTTGTAAACGTAAATATGCTTTAGTTCAATGTGTGCAGGATGTCCCAGGAGAAAAGTTCGATATTCATCGATAGCCCTTTTCCGACTTCAGTACTGGGAAACAAATCTCTTCTACTGCAATTCCTTTGCTTCCCATATTTTGAGAGCTTATTGTATGGGCCAAAACAAGAAAACAGTTACTGGTAAACAATTACTAGTGGGCTCTAAATGCTGATCTAAGGGCTATCAGTACTTTTTCAGTCTCTTGCGCTGAGGAAATGCTGATTATCCGTAAGGAGTGCCCATGCTTGCTATACAGTTTTGCTTCGAATGTTCGTCCCCACCATGCTTTTGAATACTGAGCATTCCTGCTGGGACAGGCAACTGCATAGCGAAAAAATAATTGAAAGAACTTGGCACACATCCTGCGTGAACTTCAACTAGTTCTAAATACATTTAAGATCAATATTCATCATTTGAGTTACGTACTACTTCACATTAATTCCATTGTGCGTCGTCCAGATCGTAACAATGTCGATGCAGGCTTGCTCCTTTGCTGCTCGCGCAAATTCCTCTTGTCTTCTCCGAACCTCCCGATGCAGGATTATCGGCGCGGATGAAAAGAACAGACAGGTGTGGTCGATGTGAATATATGATTAAAAATTTACGTTCCCAATAAATTTTTTGATGACCCATTTTAATGTACGCTTGAAATATTCGTGTTTAAACAATTCAGGCATGGTGGATGTCGTCATACGCCCGCTCGCTACCACTCATAGAAACAAAGAGATGAAGATACAGAAATTAATCAAATGATGAGCGCATCTCTTCTTTCTTGTATCAAAACATCTCTGGCAAAAACGAACTAATTAATTTATCTTTGCGTATATATAGCTTACTTGTACAAAAGGAAAAGAACGAAGAAGGAAGAAGTTATTTGAATGACGAGGGAGTATTGAAGCGGTCACGTCTAACATAATTAACACACCTAAACACAGTAAATAAGGTAAGTATGGAACCAACTGTTACAGACAGAGAGTACTTACATGTTGTCAGTACAAGCACAGAGACTAAGTAGGCACGAAGAAAATCCAAGTCACATTTCACGCGTTTTTAGCGACATGATCCCCGTTTTAGACTGTTGTGATTTCGTTAAATACAAACGTCCTAAAGGGTCATTACAGAGTTCGCTGGTTTCGTATCAAATAGGGCTCCGATAAAATGTTTCACCTAAAACATTCAGAAGCAAACTGTCTTTTCGTTGATGATCACCCATTACACAAAAGACGAAAGATAGCGCGTTGATGCGTTACACCAAACAAGTCGTCTTTCGAAAAACTGGCAAATCTTGTATCCCGATAATTTTTAGAAATGTACACACATCATATCCCGAATCTCAGCACAATAACTAAAAATATATGCACAGTTATGGGAAGAAATATTTATAATTACCAGTTTAAACGTGTTCCCCTTTAAAAATACGTACAATATTTTTATTTTTTCACATTGCGTCAGAGAACTCTGTCTATTTGACCTTGTGAAGTTCTTGAAAGAATATCTGAGTTGAATGGACTTCAAGCAATGTCGAATTTTATGAAGGTAATCGAACTCCTCTCAATTTTGTCATTTACGCGTTAGGTGAAATTCGAAAGATCTTGCAAAACTCAAAACATAAGGGTTTCTGTTGACGGGACGACTAACTGTTTTGGCTTATATTGCTGTTTTGATAGCCAAAAATTTAATTGAGGACGGTTCGGATGAACTTCATATATTGTGTTGCAAATCTGCTAGGCTATTTCTAATTTAAAAAAGGAGCGCAATTGCAAACGAAAACATTCGTGTAGTGTAAATATTTTGTTTCGGCCAGGTGCCATGGCTACATTCGGCAGACGTCTGTAGACTTTCTGGCTACTGACTTACCCGAAACTATTTGGGAATGTTCCTACAGGTTTAGTTTAATCTCCCACTTCAGAGGGTATGATATTCACCAAAAGCTGGTTAGTGTTCTTTCACATTACTTCCTAACTTCAGAGCTGTGTGTGACATTTCTGCTATTGCAGATGATGGTCAAGAAGCTCATGTAGACTGCATTGCACGAAGTGAAACTTTTCTCCGCACACCATCCATCAACTTCCATAGTCGAGTTTTAAAATGTCGCAGTGTTAATTGTTGTTATCTTTTAATAATACCGCGACCAATACTTTCAAATAAGAAAAGCGTCCTATTTTTAAGCCGCGTATTTATGATAAAGGCCGGGAAAGCATTTGTAAAATTTTTAACGTAAAGCAAGTTACATTCTTAGCACGGGCGTTACATCCTGTCGCCTAGTTATTCATATACAGTACGTTAAAATTAAGTTCGAATACGCTTATATCCTTCTCAAAAAGGCAAGCCTACAATATGAAAGGTCCTAAAATTCTGACAGCGTTGTTTAAATCTTTCTGGGGGAAACGCAAAAGATTTCAAATTTTAACAGTTTTTGTTTGGAATTTCTTGAATTAAGTATGCACCTGTCTCTTCTTGTGATGTCGAAATGGTTTCCATGTGCATGAACGTCCTTTCAGGTAAATGCGTGAGGTGTTAGAAATCTAGGGAAATTGATTTTCCTGTACTGTTTTAGAAGGAACTACACCTAAGCACCTTCCTCCTGGAGCAAGTGAACTATCATCCGCAAAATATCTTGAGGCATCCGATTGTTTTACAAATTAGTCAATGTGCTACATATTCGACGGTAAGCATGTAAGAGAGAAAAATTTGTATAATCGCTAAGTGCCCTCATTCTCAAATGCTGAATGGATTTAGTCTTGGCTATTTACACATCCTGATGCTGCCTCAACAAATATGCAGTTTCTAAATGTCATGATTGTCTTACTGTGTGTGACTTAACGTAATACTGAACTTCAGACACGACATTTTATGTTTTTAAATACCGTCAATAATTTCATGAGATACTGAAAATCCAATTTCTTTCCTCTGGAATCAGATAGGCAGCCTACACTTGTGTTCGTTCACCATGAACCGTGAACCAGGTTAGCCATTTAGAAATGCAGATCTTATATTCTCACAAAATTCTTCTACCCTTTCCCCGTGGAGCTATCATAAACATTTTCTTACCCAACTCTCTTTGGACTAGTAGTCATCCGCGAATCCCATGTCAAATTCATCTAAACCATCTTTTGTAGCTGGGACATCTGTTGCCCTTCTCCCCAGAATCTAACGTATCTCCTTTTCAGCAAGTACTGGTATTTCTCTTCTGTATCGATTCCGTTCTAAAGTGGCTTTTATGGACACACTATCGAAAAAGGAGTGCACCTCATTTGGATAAAATTCAGGTTATTGCATGTGGTATAGTTCCTCACATAAATCACTGACCCAAAAAAAAATTTCCGTCTCTAACGGCTTTCTCTAAGTTATCAACCGAATCGTCAATACTAGGAGCGGTCCCAAACTTACTTCCCTCATGTTTCTCTCTGCATCCTACATTTCCCAAAAATATGGTAACAGTACTTTCTTCTTTCCTGTTTGCACTTGTTGGCTTGGGCTTCAACAATTTATCCTAGCTTCTTCCGATTTATTGGTGCAAATTTAAAATTCTCCTCGCTTATTATCAACGCCATCCTTGCATTTTTTGGTAGTTTTTAACCTCAAATTAAATCTCAGCTTTGAAATCCTCATTTTTAAAATTCTTTGAACTCTACATTGACTGTGACATCAGAAATTTTCTATAATGCACAAGATTCCAGTAACCACATGACCCTGAGTTAAATATTCCATCCATTACCAGACAAATCGTTCTTTATTATAGTATTATCTTTGAAATAGTGACCAACAGATTTAACAATATCTATGCCCTAGAAAGTGGTTGAGCCTCTGTTAATATATGGATAACGGATAAAAGCAAGTACAAAGTGTAATGAGCTCCAAGTATGTTAGAAGTTATTAAGGCTGAGACAATATTTGCACGTCACCTTCATACCATCACAGTCACTGAAAATTTTTGCCTATCCTGATAACGCTGCTCACGTCTGTAGCTATGGTTGGGTGTTGGGGTGTTCCATTCGTGCATTTCGTTGTACTGGGGCTCTGCAATTCACATACTATCTGTACCAGTATAGGAAAGAATAGTGCACGAAGGTGGGTTCCCAGCAGCAAAGTCTGGTAGGTAACAACACGGTGCATCACGTGCACAAATGGAAATAGCTGAACTGGTCCTGCTTCTGCAAGAAATGAAAGACTGGTTTATGTCAACTGTGAAACAGCTGTTTAGAATACAGAGGGAGAAAAAACTGACTGGTCAATCAGGCACCAAAACAAATAGTAGCAGCGGACTGTAGGGATTATAAATACATCTGGTATTTCGAGCTGCTGGAAATGTCACATACCGTGAGAATGTAGCACATTCCGCAGCTGTGGCAGGGGTGCTGGTGGTCTGTGTGCACCAGTAAGTGGCTGCTCAACAGCGGGAAACTGAACAGCATCACCGACAGTCCAGAAGGCCAAGGCTTTTACCAGGAAGCTCCTTCACAAGGGTTCCAGTGAAACTCCCCTTCTGCATGCAAACACGACCGTCAGCGACAGCGTACTGCAAGGTGGCCGGCTCACCCTGCGAGTACACTGCGCCGTAGACAATCTTTTTTTTTCGATTGGCATTATGCTCTCAATTCACAGAAATGGTAACCTTTTACTAAGGAATGATATGCATTACATGGCCTGCACATCATCGCTTTGTCTCAAACTACTGTGCCCAAGTGTACCACTGACGTTTTCTAACTTCATTTTACTTTGACCATTACTCCTTAAAAGAATTACCAAAATACAGGAAATTTATGTGACCTAAAATACGTATTATTTGCGATTTTAAGACTGTATTTGTAATTATTTTTACAAAATCTTTGAAATAATGCTCTGTTTATTCCCCTACTGTTTTTTGTATACTGTGTTATGGATCTTGTGAGTTAAGCACCACCTGTCTCTGATGTTTCATAATTTCTTTCAACTGGTATCTTTTACTCCATAGTCTCATTAACTGAAATAGATATCTTTCAGATGGTATATCATAGTATCATCTAGTTGAATTTTTTTTTCAGCTTGCTTACAGGTCGCCGGATTGGGAATGGTTCCATGTGCAGACTATGCCCGTGTCAGTCACTTCTGGCTGGAGCTGATCACCTCATCTTCCTCCATCTGTCGTTCTGAATGTGTGCCAATCACTGCGTATCTGGCACATTACGGCTGGGTTCGTATACAGTATTTCACACCAGGCACTTTAAACCCCTGCTCTGTGCAGAACTTGTGGGTGAAATGAAAAAAACAAATACGCCTTCACAGATAGCCCATTGGTTAGTTTTCTTATAGTGAATGTAGTTTACCTAACACCACATTCCAAAAGGTGAAATGGCTAACTACCTTACCCACACAGTGTTTAGCCACTTTTTGGGTTGATATTCCTCGAATTACTTATCGTCTTCCTGTTGGTTTGCTAAGTTCACTAGAATGCACCACTGTCCCCCACTTGAGTCTACATACATCCAGGTCTGAACGACAGACATTTGAATTAGGAAACTGAAATGATGAAACCACTTACCTTGCACAAAGTACTCTCACTCAATCCATTGCTCATCCACATGTTGCATATGCTCTTCACACCTCACTGAAGCTCAGCTATACTGAGCATATTATGCATTGGGAGAAAGTACTTTTGATTCTGGTGTTAAGCCCTCAGGAAGTACAATGTTTCTACTATTAATATTATGTCCCTTTCGTCTCAGCCAAATACAAAATGAAATGGGAAACTATTCACCCTGAGCACACTTCTCACATTTCCAATTGCTGACTTCCATACAACTTTTCCTCTTTCAAGCTAAGCTGGGTATAAATAATACTTGTGGCATCATCTCGAAGTTGACGTTAAATCAATACATTGGAGACAGTACCGTGTCTTCTGATGAGGTGCCCTAGAAACTTGGATATTTAAATCAAGAAGTAAATCATGATCACGTCATAAAGCAATTTACATATCACTAAAGTACATAGACAGAAAGGCGAAAACAATCCATTCATAAGGATATGTATTTTAGTTGGACACATTGCTATAAAAACACCTGCAATCACAAGATCACAAATCGGGGGGACAAATCTGAACAGGTTTCAAATGAGGCAAATACCATCTTAACATTAAAAACAAAGTTGACTTCATTATGAATGATGCTGTATGTATATATTTCGATGACGTTCCGGTATGTCGATCATGAAGCGAGACTATTTCATTTTAACTGCAGTCTTTTGGTGCTCAAACATTCTCTGCATAATACACTTTAATTTGGTGGTATGGTTGTAAGTACGTTATGCCCGGATACAGAAATGGAAAATTAGGAATGCCTTCTAATCTACCGACAGTTCACTCAGTTTTTAGGTTGTTGACTCACCAGCAATGCACCATCTTTAAATCTCTTAGCAACCTTGCAGTACATGTTGCATTGTTACATATATGCTTTGGGCAACTTGTCTTGATTCTGGTACAAGGATATTGACATTTTGAGTTGTAGATCCTCCACACATGTGTACAATACTCACGAAAACTGGCAATGGCAGTGAAATGAACCCGCAAATGGAATGTACAGGGCGTTTCGCGCCAATAGGAAGGACTACTGGAAGCGTCCAGAGGGTGAGAAACTGGCTGGCAAGTTGGGGACCCACTGTTGTGGCCGCTACCTCGCCGACCCCCTTGCCTACCCCTCGTGACAACTTCTGGACCTGTCATTGGTGGTTTGTCGAAGAAAGTTGGTGTCTCTCACTCAGCGATACCACAGCAGCAACCCTAGGTCAGTGCAAGAGCGTGGGAGCTGGCGAAGTACTGCAGGTTACTTCACACAACTGCTCACGCTACTGCCTGACGCTAGGTTAAAATGATGGAAATAAAATATAATAAAACAATTTACTATTACTCGTTGCCAGGTACAATTCATTACCCCTACCACGCGAGCTGGTTACTGGTCAGTGAATGTGACAATGGTTGGCGCTAATCACTCTTAATGACCAATTCAAAACCCATTTTTCATTTCACGTACATGGTAGGCGACCGACATTGCTTGTTCTTATAAGATGTCTTAAACCTAATGGAGGCTTCCAAAGCTGGTTACAAAATCTGCGGTAGCTGCAGGAGATGTAGTGTTTGATATTTTACCTTACAATATCATTATCCACTGGTGTTACTTTACTCGTCCATAATTTGGAGTCTCTGTTACTAAGACTGTCTGTTTTTTACACTTCGAGGTCGGTGCAACAGCTGATAGTCGATATCATGGGCAGAGCCAAGGTGGTGCTGGTGGGCGTAGTGGCTGACACCAGCTGGGCTGCAGCTGAGCCAAAGTGCTGTGGGAATTGTGTCGGAGGAAGCTCAGAGTGATTCGTCTAACTGTGCGTAAACTAACAGTGAGTGACAGATACGGTTAGTGAATGAGCCTGTGAGAGGCGTAATTAGCAACTGAACAAACCAAGTATCAATCATTTTCATTACAAATAGTTTTTACTCCTGGCATCCATAAAACTACTTTCCTAATAAACTGCTTTTACCATACTTCCTTAAAACATGAGTATACAATTATACAAAACTCTATTGGGAGGGCCACGCCTGTGAATTAGAGTGTCTCATCAGACGTTACCCACAGTATTCACCGTCTAGCCAGGGATGTGGCACAACCTGCCCTGGAGCCTCGCGGGATTTACAGTAGGGAGATTTATACAAAATTCAAACAGTATAGCGAACGACCAATTGAGCTACAGGCACGGACGTGACACCGATAATGTCGACTATATGGGAAGAATTCCGAATGTGCCATCCAGCAATAGTCTCAGTACCAAACGGAGTGGTGAAGGAACACAGTTCGCGACAATCGACAATCAGCAAGCAGCAACAGTTGCCTTGCAGTTCTACCCCTGAAGGTCTGGCACGCATTACTCAAGTGTGAAGCATTTGATACCTTCCTAAATCTTTGACTTAAGTAGGACGCTGTTGACGCCTGACAAAAACCTTAGTAAAGCGAAACGGATCACAGCAACAAGGTAGGAGCGGTATTTCGGTATAATGTGGCTGGAAAAGAATGTGGTAGCTTTGGGACTGTCTAAGGCTTTAGTCCTGATTAACCCCGCTATCTGCTCATCAACAGAAGCAAGAAACGCGGAATGGAGCTGACAACTTGTCAATGGGCTCAGTGATGAAAGCGGGAGGGTCAAAACATTAACTGCAGCAGTATGCGGTCATGGGCGCCCACTGCCAATTTCAGCAGATCGGACGCAGGTGCACCGCGCCCCGTCGGTAGCGTAAATAACGTCATCAGAATCGATTAAAGCTTACTCTGTCTACCGCAGAAATCAGCACGTGCCTAGCCTCGTGTCAATAGACAGATAAGAAGTTTCGCGTTTCCGTTTCACTAAGCGCGAAGTGACGTGCCCACCTAGGCTGTGCCTTGTTGTGGCAAACACGACAGAGGTCGTGGCGACGCTGGTAGTGAATTATTCAGAACGCATGTAAGTTCAAGTAACTCCTATTGGTTCTCATGGTCTAAGCTTTGCTATCTCCCATTCTATTGGGATTTTTGCTGTACCTAAACTATTGGAGTAACAGGCGGTGCACACATTGTACTTGTATTCAGTATGGAAAGTATTTGTTTCATGCAGTGCATTGCGAACAAATATCTCAGTGAGAGCAAATAATTGTTTACAGCACTTCGAGAACGAAGTATATCCTCGTATTTGGAATGTTTCCTTCAATTGTTTTTTTCTAATGAACAAAGTTGCAATAATATGAATTATCCGTGTCTGCTGTTTCGCAATAGCTCAGCGAGTGTCCTCTTTAACAGCATTAAATCCTTTTTATATATTACACCATGAAATAACAAGACACATCAAAATATGTAAACAGGCTCAGAGACAGCTAGGCCCACTGTCATAAAATACATGATAAAGCATAAAGGCAGAGATCCAAACTCTTATGCTGCATACGAACATTGCCATATACGTTCTTTTATTAGCTAGAACAGGGGCTTTTGCGGTAACTTTTCTCGTGTTTTTTCTATTCACTTCTACTTTTAGGCTGGTATATTACATGTCGAAGTCCTGAGCAGTGTCCACTTAATGGTTCTCTATCCACATTACAGTGCCTCATGAATTCCTATATTATTTCTGCTTGACACTAAGACAGCGTATATTTATGATCTTTTAGCTGCCAAATGCCTTAATACTGGGGATATATTCATTGATCATTTTCTATCATTCCACGATCTCTCTCTTTGTGCCTGCGCTATTCATTACCGTAAGTCACCATTGATGGCATCTGCGCTCATTTATTCAATCTACTTGCAATATCCTATGAATTATTGTAGTTGATGGAGATTTCGCAGATAAAGACAGTTCATTCTACCAGCAACGAACTTTCCTTGGTGTCTGAAGATCTCTGGTCAGAGTGGTAAATCATGGACAGTAGGTTGTGTTTTCTTTCTGATTTGTAGCGTGAAATTTCTTGTGTGTTTTGTAAGGACAACTATGCCTGGTGAAATCAACACAGTTTTTTAACGTGGAGAGGGGAGACTGCGGCTGTGTTCCAAAGTTTTCTAGCTGCGTTATGTAAAGCTATCAGATGCTGTAGCCTCGACGCAGTCACTGTGGCGTGACACCAGTGGCATGTGCTGTAGTCAGCAGCATCGGTAACGAGCGTACCTCTGGAGCGAGAGTGGCCCACTCGGGCCTTTATGCCAACCTGTTCACATGGCTGAGAAACGTCGGAAGCAGTACCTGGCTCGTTGGCACAGTAGTTCGATCAATATCAAATTAAATAGTCGATACCTCTCGCCACGGTTACATATGAAAAGCTGTTAGTACACTCCCGTTACGTTTTGTGGCAAATGGATACAGCTGTAAATACTGCACATTTGTAAGTTGGTTACACATGCTGAGGTCCTTGTGTTGTGATTATAGTTACAAAATAAATGGCAGCTCGCGCCATAATTTGAATGAAACTTAACGAAAGACTATCAGTAATGGACGTTACTTACAAATACAAATACCCTGAAGTTCTCAAGATAAGATGTATCTTAATTTGCGTTATCTGCTTAGTTTGAAAGTTCTGCAAGGATTAAGTTCACTTGCATATCGTAGCGGGCCCTTGCTAAAATATGAATCTCCGTTAATCACCCATGCTACAGTGACAGATAGGACGGCCAAGTCTGCTGGGAAGTGTTAACTGAAATTCCTAACGGGACTGGTGTACTCGCGTTTCCTCAAAACTACGCCCATTATTGTTGTTCTTCTTCTTCCTCCATCACACGGTTGAATCAGGTTGCGTGAGAAACTAGAAATATTTCCCTTTATCTACAGAAAGCTACTAGCTTGAGCTTTCATTGTGTGTGTGATTAACATGAACAGAAACCATCTTCCAGTAGTACAGACACGTACGTGAAAAGCAAGCGGGCACTGAGCCAGAGTGATGGCCGTCGTGTGCCGCCAGAGGAGTGCGAGGTAACCCACGTGGGTGGCGGTGTGACGGCGCTACCCATAGCGGCTCACTTCGTTCGCATTTCCTAACAGGAGGATGGAAAGACGTTTACCCGTCAGTAGGCGTATGATCCTACAGTGTAGAAATCTTTAGCAGCATACTTCTGGCCCAATGGCCTCTAATCTGACGAAAATAGGGTGATCTTTTTTAGTTTCCTGTTTTATAATAAATTCTCCTTACTACGAGTTAATAATTAGCCCCTCGAATCTAGATGGAATTCAACTGCTGCCTCTGTGTGAGAAATCTAAGCGTAAAGTAATACTCATCGCTTTGTTTGCAAGTATGGTTCGAACACAACTTGTTTGAGTTTACGTTGTTGTCTAGAACGTTAGCTGCTTTGATGCAATATTTCATCTTCATGTAAATAACAGTAGCTGCCATAGAAAGTAATAGCAATGGGTAACTTGTTTTACAGATACAAACGAACAGTAGAAATAATTTCTTTTCCTATTTTGATACATCACTACATCTTTATCATTTCTTAAAGCATAGCTAGGATGTGCTGATATCACCCTATCTTTCTTGTTTTCCTGCTTTGTCGTACTGCTTCAGGCAGCACAGTTGAGCCACAATACGGCTTCAGCCAAGCAAGATGTACTAGCGTGGTACCGTCTGGTAACTGCCTTTGGCATCCACGGGGCTGGTGATCCGCAGTAGCGGGTAGGGGCCCTCGTACCGAGGACTCCACAACTTGGTTCATCCATTTCTTTATCACAGTATTTTGGAGCAATACAAAATCCCTGGGTTTATGTTTAGAAAATGTCGTGCCTCTGTTGCCATGTTCTAGCTCTTTTTGTGTGGCTTTGAAATTACTGCGTTGAACTTGGTTCCATATGGCATTGAGACGGCGAGCTGTATAAGCGTCAAGGGGCAATTTGTCAATGTCTGAAGGTTAATTCATCGATATCCCATTCACTGGTTCGTATGGGGAGTTTCCGCTATGTAACTGGGATTTCCCTGCATAGTACAATAGCGTTCGCGCTGTAGTTTGATGCACTCGCTCTGGGCACCTATTGGCTTTAGAATGAAAGGGCGTAGCTCCCATTTTTTGATACGTAACATTTTGCAAACTTGTACAAATACTGTCAACATAAATTCTGAGCCTTGGTCAGTGAGTACTGCGTCAGGAATTTCGAACGGCAATACAAAGAGACTGGTAAAGGTGCAATCAACGGTTTCAGCGGTCGTATCTGCAAGTAGTGTCAAAATTATGTACCTTGAAATTGAATATTAATTGACAACACATTTATTATACTTGGTGCTTCGTGGAAATAGGCCACAGATATGCTAAGCCACAATCGAAATGGTTTTGATGCTTCTGTTATGTTTGTAAAGGAACTTATCCTTTGTGTGTGTGTTTTTCCGACACTCCACCAGTAGTTTGACGCTGTTCTTGCATTCATGGCTCATTGCCCATTTTGGCGGGCCTGTAAACTGTCACAACACTGTGTTTTTATTCATTGTTGCAATTCCTTGTGTATTATTACTTTGTTACCCAACACTGTCATGCAGTACAGTATACCATCTTATGTAATGGAATCAGGGACTAATGCATACTGGTGACATTCTGTATCCCTCAGCAATTCTTTAAATTCTTCTGTGGAAACCTCTGATTGTGCAATTCTAACATCTCTACTTAGGCCATCAGCATTGTTGTGTAGGCAGCCAGACTTATGCCGAATTGTGTTATATTTTACCAATTTTAATGCCCATCTAGTCAGGCTACTGCTGGGGACAGCATCCATACTAAAGCAGTATGGTCTGTGGTGTCACCGCCTGACACCACACTTGCTAGGTGGTAACTTAAATCGGCCGCGGTCCATTTAGTACATGTCGGACCCGCGTGTCGCCACTGTGTGATCGCAGACCGAGCGCCATCACAAGGCAAGTCTCGAGATACGGGCTAGCACTCGCCCCAGTTGTACGACGACTTTGCTAGCGACTACACTGACGAAGCCTTCTCTCATTTGCCGAGAGACAGTTAGAATAGCCTTCAGCTAAGTCCATGGCTACGACCTAGCAAGGCGCCATTAGCCTTACATAGTTTGATAGTTAGCATGAAATGTCTCAACAAGAAGAACGATGTATACAACAAGGATAAATAAAAGTTAAGTATTCGAGGAGCTGCATACTTTTCTTATTAACATTCACTACTTATCCTGTTCCAGAATTCACGCCCGTCTGCGTTAGATTTCGGCCTCCTCTATCTACAAGGTGTTGGCACATTTACCAACACATCATGGTCCATATACACAGCTAACTGATGTGCATAGTAGTAACACCTAATGTAATTTACTCCAAACAGGAGAGCTACCAGCTCCTTCCTTGTACTACTTTAATGCATATTGTCATAAGCTCAATTATCTAGATAGTTAACCAACTAGTCTTTCCCCACCACTATATTCCTGACTTACAACAGCTCCAGCAGGGTAGTCTGATGCATCCAGTTTTTCCAAAACTGGATATATTAAAAAAAGCTGAATTGGTCAAGATTTATTTTTCTCACTGCCAATTCACACTCTTCTGTTCATTCAAATATTTTGTTAATGGTTTTGCTGTTACAGCATAATCCTGTACAAAACCCCTGTAATGAGTGGTTCAGCTTTGGAAAGATTGTAACTAACATTTCTTGGGGTTGGAAAATCATCTACTATTTCAATTAATCTAGGATCTGGGTTGACTCCATGTGAACTGATGATGTGTCCCAGCTACTGAACCTGTGACTGTACAAACGAACGTTTTTCTCCATTTGCACTCAACCGTACACTTTCTGATCTAGCCAACACACTTCTTAATCGTTCAGTATGCTTTTCAATAGTTTTTGCAAAAATTACTCTCTCATTGAGACACGCAAGACACACAGTAGGATTTAAATGTGTTATCAAGTCGGTAAATTCTCACAATAGGCAAGTGAATTTCGTAGACTAAAATCCATATATAAGAATTTACTCAGTCCAGATGGGACAACAAAAGCAGTTTTCTGTCTGTCGTGGTGCAATCTGAATCTGATGATATCCAGAACGCGTTTCCAGGCTGATGAATTATTTGGAATTTTCTAAATTGTCCAAGTTCTCGTCGATACATAGCAGAGGTTACATATCCAGTGTGATAACCTTGTTTACCACTCTCAAATCAACACACAGACCACACGTTTTTTGCCCATTGACTGACTTCCTTGGGACAATGACAATTCGACAGGCACGCGGGCTTGCAAGGGGTTGAATTATCCTTGCAAACAATTGCTGTTGAATCCCATCTTCTACAACAGATTGTAATTGATGGGGTAAACAAGTTCTGCTCAGTTGGTCTGGCGTCTCATGTTGTATGACTTCAGTTGCTGGCAAATATTGCCTTTCCTCGAATAACCACACATATTCCTCTAAAACTGGATTCAGAAGTCTTTACTCCACTTTGGCAAATAAGTGAACATCTCTTTCAACTGATTTCTTATTGAGAGTGCCAGTGCACAAACCTTCCTCACGGGTAACTACTTACGTTTTCTCTCTCGACACCGTTTCTGCTTCAAAACTTCTCTTTGCATATATTCTTCGCCACTGACAATTATTGTGCCATGTGGTATTTCTACATCCTGCTGACCAACATTCTCAACACAGAGGTACTTTAAACCTGTTTCCCTTTACTTTTAGTCTATAATACGTAGACCGCTCTTAACCTCTTGCAGCCTGTACAGAAAGTATTTGTGGGGGTTGGATCGGCCAGGAAGTCCGATCTCGGCGGTACCGGGTCTTTGACTTCAATCCAGGAAACTACCACAGTTCCACCGCTAATAGTTACAGATGTGATAGATCTCAACGCCCACATACACGGTTCAGTTGGAGCTTGTGAGGTAGGCCTCCACATTCACAAGTTCCTCGCAAATGATACGCAGGCTCATTGTCCTGACAGTTGTCCGTATCGCTGACCCAAACAGTGCTGATCCTATAATGTTTCACAGTCTCATAGCATGCTAGGAAATCGTTCCCTAAGAAAATATGGCAGTCCCACCCACGTTCCCTTACTACTTCCATATCAAAGACATTTTTTCCCTTCAATGTGCAGGTATGTTACAGTGGTACCTACAGGAATGATTATCTTGTCTCCAAGTCTTCTTATATTGCAGCGTGGCAGTTTTAGCACACGCTTGTCATTATTGGTAACAAAAAGAACGCGAATCTGAGCTACTGTGTCTACAAGAATTTTGGCAGTCTTTCTTCTAAGCTTTACCTCAAACTCAGTGGTTTACCTCTGTGGTCTCTCCCCTTTTTATAGGGTCCATATATATCACTGGGGACTAAAGTGGGTGGCAGTGGAGTAGTACTTCTGTTTCAACATTGTTTTCGTTGCCTGCTGGCACGCTAGTCTTGGGGGAATTCGGCCACTTAGTTTGCGGACAACGATTCTGTGTGGTATTTCTCAACATGAAGCCCAGCAGCGCTCCGAAAACTTCAGCTGGGGGGTTTTTGACAAAAAATGGTCTCGCCATGCCCATGTACATCCCACTTCCCTGACGTTTGGGAATTGTTACTTTCTCGCCTGGCTTTCCAGCAAAAGAAGGTACAAATTCACGAAGAATGTCCAGATAGCGTGATGCAGTAATCGTTTCGGATCTGAAAAATGGGCCAATGATTCCTTTGGAAGAAATGGCGGCCCAGACCAGTACTTTTTGAGGATGCAGGGACGATGGGACTGCAACATGGGGCTTTTCGGTTGCCCATATGCGCCAGTTCTGTTTATTGACGAAGCCGTCCAGGTAAAAATAAGCTTCGTCAGTAAACCAAATGCTGCCCACATGCATATCGCCGTCATCAATCCTGTGCACTATATCGTTAGTGAATGTCTCTCGTGCAGCAATGGTAGCGGCGCTGAGGGGTTGCCGCGTTTGAATTTTGTATGGATAGAAGTGTAAACTCTGGCGCATGAGACGATACGTGGACGTTGGCGTCATGTAGACCGCAGCTGCAACACGGCGAACGGAAACCCGAGGCCGCTGTTGGATCACCTGCTGCACTAGCTGCGCGTTGCCCTCTGTGGTCGCCGTACGCGGTCACCCTACCTTTGCAGCACGTTCATCCGTCACGTTCCCAGTCCGTTGAAATTTTTCAAACAGATCCTTTATTGTATCGCTTTTCGGTCCTTTCGTTACATTAAACCTCCGTTGAAAACTTCGTCTTGTTGCAACAACACTGTGTTCTAGGCGGTGGAATTCCAACACCAGAAAAATCCTCTGTTCTAAGGAATAAACCATGTTGTCTACAGCACACTTGCACGTTGTGAACAGCACACGCTTACAGCAGAAAGACGATGTACAGAATGGCGCACCCACAGACTGCGTTGTCTTCTATATCTTTCACATCACTTGGAGCGCCATCTGTTGTTGAAAATTGTAACTACTGTAATTTCGAAAGTTTGTCCGCCTGAAAATGTACTGTTGTCCCAAGCATATTGCAACAAACGGTGTATTACTATCGCTGCTCGTTTAGTTTTTATTGCCGTTTCAAATATACCGGTCATTTTTGAAACAGCCTGTAGATACAGAATAGACATGGAACATTACAATTATGCTACAACTAATTTTACGCAATTCACAGAACAGAATGAAATGCATTTGCTGTTCCTACCGTTCCATAACCGGCGGCTTGGTGATTTTCGAAACGTGAGATTCACTCAGTATACGAGATTGCTTCGATGCATTAGTGTTTACGACGTTTAGATATGCCATAGCAATACCTTGAGCTACCCCTGATAAAGATTTACATGGGCTTGTGCAACTACTATAACTGATGTAGCAAAGTTTGAAATACTGTTTTCAATTTGTATATACTGTTAGCAAAACACATTGCAGTGATTTATGCGAGACGTAGGTCGCTGATGCGTCAGTTAGCGATTTATGTTCTGTGAGGGGGATTGCATATATTTGAATATTATGATATTTATTGAAACCTACTGGGAGCAGAACGTCAAGTTGACTGCCATTTTACCTGTGAATATGAGGCACTTTAATGACAGTGAACCATGGAAGTAACATTACTCCCTATGTTCTTCAATATCAGAGCTAGATTACTGCGTAAATCTAACTACTTTATGTATGTAAATAATTCTGAATTGAGCCATTGATAGATAAGCTATACAACAAGGAATGTGCCCTGACAGCCATTTTCTTCGTCGTACTCGTGTTTGCAGTTGTGCTTTTCAGACTGTGCACATAACAAATGCTCAAACCTGAGTACAGCAGCTGACACTACCCGACTGCCCTGGACGTAGGTCGGACGTGTCGCAGCGTCAACATTGGCGACCCAAGCGCCTGCTGAGAGCCGGCGCCCCACGTCCTCCACTGCCCCAGACTGGCCGTGGCTGCCTCTTGCTCCGCCAGTGCGGCTACACGGCGCCCCCTGTGGACTGAAGCCGCCAGATTCAAACCCGCCGTCAGCCGCCGGTACCGGCGGAACAGGCTGTGACTGTCACAGCGCGCCCTCTCCCTCCAAACTTCTCACTGGATGAAGATTTCTTGGTGAACACGTGAGAACAGTGGATTTGTCACTAGGAAAACAGGTCACACAGCTTCAATGGACACCACTGTTGAGGTTTGCAGTAAATGCACTTCAGTTTCTTCTCAATTTGGCCGAAAGTAATGTCAGTATAGTAACACAAAACTTCCTATTCCATATAGAGGCACAACAATATTTATACTTGCCGAACGACGTCTACCCTTAATCTAAGGATCTGCAGTCCTGGTCTCTTCATTAAAAAACAGGTCCAGTGGGAGTAGGTCTCGCCGTCAGAAGGTCTTGTACACACTTAATTTTGTATGTGGATGGCTCATCTATAGGTATTGGTGAGTGATTTGGCGATTGTCGTAATACGTGACGGATATCCATAATGAATTTTTCAATGCCCTGACATAGAAGATTCAATATTTTGCTCCGCCTTCAAACGGCACATTTTAGTATTTAACAAAAAAGTTGTTCAAATGGCTCTGAACATTATGGGACTTAACGAGGTCATCAGGCCCCTAGACGTAGAATTACTTAAACCTGACTGAGGACATCACACACATCTATGCCCGAGGCAGCATTCGAACCTGCGACCCTAGCGGTCGCGCAGTTCCAGGCTGTAGCGCCGAGAACCGCTCGATCACCCCGGCTGGCAGTATTTCAAGGATTTCAACTTGATCCCTCTACCCGCTCCCAAGAAGAAAGGTTTTAAGAGACTGGACAACAATGTGATCCAACAAGCGTTCTGTTTTATGCAACTGAGGTACAGAACCCTACAAATGTCGCACTATATTTTAACGATCCATCTAGATCACATAAACTTCTGCACTTCACTATTACTGGTTTCGGCTACTGCCAACTTTGGTTCTCTTACAAACAAAGACTGCAGTAACCAACAACGTTCAATTATCTGAAGCAAACCTATAGCAGGCCACGTGGTATATAAGAAAAACAAATATTGACATGATTAACGGCCATACATACCAACCACACGTACCATACAATATTCCGATATAGTTATGAATATCAAATTAAACATGTTGGTCCATAGTAACTGCGTGTGATGACCTGGATACGTCTGTTATTTATGCAAATAACTGAAGGCAGCAGAGAGAAGTACAGCTAGTGTACGTGAATAACCAGTACCGTACATTTATAATTGAAATGTAGTATGTGCAGTCATTAGCTAAAATTACTTCTCATGGCAAATGAGTGTGACAATAGAACATGTACTGACATACAATGTGTGGAACTACACTCCTGGAAATGGAAAAAAGAACACATTGACACCGGTGTGTCAGACCCACCATACTTGCTCCGGACACTGCGAGAGGGCTGTACAAGCAATGATCACACGCACGGCACAGCGGACACACCAGGAACCGTGGTGTTGGCCGTCGAATGGCGCTAGCTGCGCAGCATTTGTGCACCGCCGCCGTCAGTGTCAGCCAGTTTGCCGTCGCATACGGAGCTCCATCGCAGTCTTTAACACTGGTAGCATGCCGCGACAGCGTGGACGTGAACCATATGTGCAGTTGACGGACTTTGAGCGAGGGCGTATAGTGGGCATGCGGGAGACCGGGTGGACGTACCGCCGAATTGCTCAACACGTGGGGCGTGAGGTCTCCACAGTACATCGATGTTGTCGCCAGTGGTCGGCGGAAGGTGCACGTGCCCGTCGACCTGGGACCGGACCGCAGCGACGCACGGATGCACGCCAAGACCGTAGGATCCTACGCAGTGCCGTAGGGGACCGCACCGCCACTTCCCAGCAAATTAGGGACACTGTTGCTCCTGGGGTATCGGCGAGGACCATTCGCAACCGTCTCCATGAAGCTGGGCTACGGTCCCGCACACCGTTAGGCCGTCTTCCGCTCACGCCCCAACATCGTGCAGCCCGCCTCCAGTGGTGTCGCGACAGGCGTGAATGGAGGGACGAATGGAGACGTGTCGTCTTCAGCGATGAGAGTCGCTTCTGCCTTGGTGCCAATGATGGTCGTATGCGTGTTTGGCACCGTGCAGGTGAGCGCCACAATCAGGACTGCATACGACCGAGGCACACAGGGCCATCACCCGGCATCATGGTGTGGGGAGCGATCTCCTACACTGGCCGTACACCACTGGTGATCGTCGAGGGGACACTGAATAGTGCACGGTACATCCAAACCGTCGTCGAACCCATCGTTCTACCATTCCTAGACCGGCAAGGGAACTTGCTGTTCCAACAGGACAATGCACGTCCGCATGTATCCCGTGCCACCCAACGTGCTCTAGAAGGTGTACGTCAACTACCCTGGCCAGCAAGATCTCCGGATCTGTCCCCCATTGAGCATGTTTGGGACTGGATGAAGCGTCGTCTCACGCGGTCTGCACGTCCAGCACGAACGCTGGTCCAACTGAGGCGCCAGGTGGAAATGGCATGGCAAGCCGTTCGACAGGACTACATCCAGCATCTCTACGATCGTCTCCATGGGAGAATAGCAGCCTGCATTGCTGCGAAAGGTGGATGTACACTGTACTAGTGCCGACATTGTGCATGCTCTGTTGCCTGTGTCTATGTGCCTGTGGTTCTGTCAGTGTGATCATGTGATGTATCTGACCCCAGGAATGTGTCAATAAAGTTTCCCCTTCCTGGGACAATGAATTCACGGTGTCCTTATTTCAATTTCCAGGAGTGTAGATCCATTCCTAAAATCCATATAAAATGTACAAATATTAATAAAGGTAAGTTCCTACCCCAGCAAGCCATGAAGGTTTCGAGTTCAAGATGTAACATTTTTTAACTTTTTATTCTGCCTGTTACACAACTGTGTTTTAAGTTGGCAGGCTCTGAGCTTCCCAGATCCGACCTTCTAGTAAATACTTTAGCGAGCCGCTGTAGTGACCACCGTGGCCCCTCATACGTTTAAGGGGGGTACCCATTTTGCCTTTAAATATTCTCAGGGTTATCTGGATGTTGTGTTCACACCAAGTTCGTCATACACTTAGTTATCAAGCCATAGTTCGACTTTCGAAAAAGTGTCTGGTAAAAAGTCGACATCGTGGTCAGTGTGGCAACATTTAATTCCAACGATGGGCTAGCTGGCACTATGGATATTATGAATGTGCTCGAACAGAAGCAGCATGTGGAAAGTTCTGCATAAAAGCGGACGAAAAAAGTATCGAGCTAACAGAGCCGCGTATGCCAGAAACTGCCCGAGTGGTCGCAGGACCACCACGGCCACGAAGAAGATGGAGGACGATCTCCTTTGGGAACTGAAAGGATTGCTCTGTCGTCCAGGGATCTCTGGCGGGAGTTGTGTCTCGCTTAACCACAAAAAAAATGCGTTTTCTCGAAAGCTTGTTTTCAAATTTGAGGGAAACGTAAGTTGATAACGGTACATACGATTTTCTGCCGATGTGTGACCCTAGGTAAGGAAACATATACATCTACATTTATACTCCGCAAGCCACACAAGGTTGTGTGGCGGAGGGCACTTTACGTACCACTGTCATTACCTCCCTTTTCTGTTCCAGTCGCGTATGGTTCGCGGGAAGAACGACTGTCTGAAAGCCTCCGTGCACGCTCGAATCTCTCTAATTTTACATTCGTCATCTCCTCGGGAGCTATAAGTAGGGGGAAGCTATACATTCGATACCTCATCCAGAAACGCACTCTCTTGAAACCTGTCGAGCAAGCTACACCGCGATGCAGAGCGCCTCTCTTGGAAACTCTGCCACTTGAGTTTGCTAAACATCTCCGTAACGCTATCACGCTTACCAAATAACCCTGTGACGAAACGCGCCGCTCTTCTTTGGATCTTCTCTATCTCCTCCGTCAACCCGATCTGGTGCGGATCCCACACTGATGAGCAATACTCAAGTATAGGTCGAACGAGTGTTTTGTAAGCCACCTCCTTTGTTGATGGACTACATTTTCTAAGGACTCTCCCAATGAATCTCACTCTGGTACCCGCCTTACCAACGGACAAAAAAAGTATCTTGAGAACTTCAGGGTATTTTTATTAGTATCTTAATGCTCATTATCTGCTTAGCTTGAAAGCTCTGCAAGGATTAAGTTCACTTGGGCAGGTTTTGACTATACTGACATAGTATGTCGTCTCTCTCTCCCACGTAGCAAGGTTTTCCAGGAAAATGCATATCGTAGCGGGCCCTTGCTAAAATACGAATCTCCTTTCATCTACAGTGACAGATAGGACGGCCACGTCTGCTGGCAAGTGTTAACTGAAATTCCTAACGGGACTGGTATACTCGCGTTTACTCAAAACTACGTCCATTACGGTTCTGCTTCTTCCATCACACGGTGGAGTCAGGTTGCGTGAGAAACTTGAAATATTTTCCATTATTGAGTGAGATGGCAGTCAATTAAGTCTGCATTTTCTACATGTTCAAATTATGGTGCAAGAAGTGGTTTCTGATTTACTATGGAGTGGAGCATTACTTGTGCTCTTTATGTATATTTAACACGTGCAGTGACTTGCGACCACATGTGTTTTTGAGAAATGGATTACTATGAAGCATTTGAGAGGTGTTCTGCTACATTTAGCGTCTATTTCACTTACAGTTACATTATGCAGTCTGATTTGATTTCCTGTATGCCTCGTCGAGTTTTTTTATTTCCCTGGATTGCATGAATTGAAGTTATGCAACGCGTTCGTAACAACTGATTTTAAGCTTTACTGTTCATGACCAAGTGTAAGTGGTAGGCAATGTCTAACGTAACTTGACTGCTACATCACCAAGTTGCTCATACTTTTACTTTCTCCAGTAACTGGCAGATATTTGCCACAACAGCGAGAGCGTTTATTAATTAGCTCACTCGTTATCGTTTAGATCTTGTAACTTCCTGCGCTGATACTTGCTTGCTTGGTTGCTACTGCGACTTACCACAACTAAAAGTATGAAAGAGCCCAAGCAACACTTGCCATTTCTTAGCATAAAAGCATGCACATCTGGCTAACGAATTTTACAGATGTCCCGTACACTGGTTCGTATGGGGAGTTTCCGCTATGTAACTGGGATTTCCCTGCATAGTACAATAGCGTTCGCGCTGTAGTTTGATGCACTCGCTCTAGGCACCTATTGGCTTTAGAATGAAAGGGCGTAGCTCCCATTTTTTGATACTTAACATTTCGCAAACTTGTACAAACACTGTCAACATAAATTCTGAGCCTCGGTCAGTGAGTACTGCGTCAGGACTTTCGAACGGCAATAACAAGAGACTGGTAAAGGTGCAATCAACGGTTTCAGCGGTCGTATCTGCAAGTAGTGTCAAAATTAAGTACCTTGAAAATGAATATTAATTGACAATACACTTATTATCCTTGGTGCTTCGTGGAAATGGGCCACAGATATGCTAAGCCACAATCGAAATGGTTTTGATGCTTCTGTAATGTTTGTAAAGGAACTTATCCTTTGTTTGTGTGTGTGTGTGTGTGTGTGTGTGTTTTTCCGACACTCCACCAGTAGTTTGACGCTGTTCTTGCATCCATGGCTCATTGCCCATTTTGGTGGGCCTGTAAACTGTCACAACACTGTGTTTTTATTCATTGTTGCAATTACTTGTGTAATACTACTTTGTTACCCAACACTGTCTTGCAGTACAGTATACCATCTTATGTAATAGAATCAGGGACTGATGCATACTGGTGACAATCTGTATCCCTCAGCGATTCTTTCAATTCCTCTGTGGAAACCTCTGATTGTGCAATTCTAACATCTCTACTTAGGCCATCAGCATCGTTGTGTAGGCAGCCAGACTTATGCCGAATTGTGTCATATTTTACCAATTTTAATGCCCATCTAGTCAGGCTACTACTGGGAACAACATCCATACTAAGGCAGTGTGGTCCATATCCACAGCTAACTGATATCCATACTAGTAACACTTAATGTAATTTACTCCATCTTTGTACTACTTTAATGCATATTGTCATAAGCTCAATTGTCTAGATAGTTAACCAACTAGTCTTTACCCACCATTATATTCCTGACTTACAACAGCTCCAGCAGGGTAGTCTGATGCATCCAGTTTTTCCAAAACTGGAGATATTAATAAAGCTGAACTAGTCAAGATTTATTTTCCTCACTGCCAACTCACACTCTTCTGTTCATTCAAATACTGTATCTTTCTTTAGTAATTTTGTTAATGGTTTTGCTGTTACAGCATAATCCTGCACAAAATCCCTGTAATAAGTGGTTCAACTTTGGAAAGATTGTAACTAACATTTCTTGGGGTTGGAAAATCATCTACTATTTCAATTAATCTAGGATCTGGGTTGACTCCATCTGAACTGATGACGTGCCCCAGCTACTGAACCTGTGACTGTACAAACGAACGTTTTTCTCCATTTGCACTCAAGCGTACACTTTCTGATCTAGCCAACACACTTCTTAATCGTTCAGTATGCTTTTCAGTAGTTTTTGAAAAATTACTTTCTCATTGAGACACGCAAGACACAGTAGGATTTAAACGTGTTATCAAGTCGGTAAATTCTCACAATAGGCAAGCGAATTTCGTAGACTAAAATCCATATATAAGAATTCACACAGTCCAGATGGGACAACAAAAGCAGTTTTCTGTCTGTCGTGGTGCTATCTGAATTTGATGATATCCAGAACTCGTCTCCAGGCTGATGAATTATTTGGAATTTTCTAACTTGTCCAAGTTCTCGTCGATACATAGCAGAGGTTACATATCCAGTGTGATAACCTTGTTTACCACTCTCAAATCAATACACAGACCACACGTTTTTTGCCCATTGACTGACTTCCTTGGGACAATGACAATTCGACAGGCACGCGGGCTTGCAAAGGGTTGAATTATCCTTGCAAACAATTGCTGTTGAATCCCGTCTTCTACAACAGATTGTAACTGACGAGGTAAACGATATGTCTTCTGCTCAGTTGGTCTGGCGTCTCATGTTGTATGACTTCAGTTGCTGGCAAATATTGCCTATCCTCGAATAACCACACATATTCCTCTAAAACTGGATGCAGAAGTCTTTACTCCAATTTGGCAAATAAGCGAACATCTCTTTCAACTGATTTCTTATTGAGAGTGCAGTGCACAAACCTTCCTCACGGGTAACTACTTACGTTTTCTCTCTCGACACTGTTTCTGCTTCGAGACTTCTCTTTGCATATATTCTTCGCCACTGGCTATTATTGTGCCATGTGGTATTTCTACATCTTGCTGACCAACATTCTCAACACAGAGGTATTTTAAACCTGTTTCCCTTTACTTTTAGTCTATAATACGTAGACCGCTCTTAACCTCTTGCAGCCTGTAGAGAAAGTATTTGTGGTGGTCGACCACGAAGTTCGATCTCGGCGGTACCGGGTCTTTGTCTTCAATCCAGGAAACTACCACTGTTCCACCGCTAATAGTTACAGATGTGATAGGTCTCAACGCCCACGTACACGGTTCACTTGGAGCTTGTGAGGTAGGCCTCCACATTCACAAGTTCCTCGCAAATGATAGGCACGCTCATTGTCCAGACGGTGGTCCGTATCGCTGACCCAAACAGTGCTCATCCTATAATGTATCACAGCCTTATAGCATGCTAGGAAATCATTTCCTAAGACAACACAGAAATCCACCCACGTTCCCTTACTACTTCCATATCAAAGACATTGTTTTCCCTTCGGTGTGCAGGTATGTTGCACAGGTACCTGCAGGAATGATTATCTTGTCTCCAAGTCTGCTTATATTGTAGCGTGGCCGTTTTAGCACACGTTTGTCGTTATTGGCAACAAAAAGAAAAATCTGAGCCCCTGTGTGTACAAGAATTTCGGCAGACTTTCCTCTGAGCTTCACCTCAAACTCATTGGTTTACCTCAGTGGTCTCCCCTTTTTATAGGGTCCATATATTTCACTGGGGACTAAAGTTGGTGGCAGAGGAGTAGTACTCCTGTTTTAACATTCTTTTCGTTGCCTGATGGCACGCTAGTCTTGGGGGAATTCGGCCACTTAGTTTGCAGACAATGATCCTGTATGGTATTTCTCAACATGAAGGCCAGCATCGCTCGGCCGGATGGTTCGGCTTCTTACGTCTTTGGCAATTCGTGTCTTTTATGAAATAAGTCCCGCTTCGCTGGCGCGTGTGGGGCGTATACGAATCTTCCCCTTCATCGAGTAATAGAGCAAGTCTGACTGCCTCGTCCAGCAAGGTGGGACCGGCTGCCTTTACCTTACTCCCTATTTGTGAACTGAATCCGCGGAAGAACACATCGGTTGCTCTCGCTTATGTTCCTAATTCTGTCTGCAGTCGCTTAAAAGTCCTCCCCACTTTTATAAGCGTGGACAACCCAACACGGTAGTTGCTAATTCCACGGTTGACGGAATAGCACTGCGGTAACCGCTTCGCCAGTAACTCAAAAGTGGGTGTTTCCCGCAATGTGTCTACTGATTCAATACAACTTCGCCATCGCCCATAAACTTCAGCTGGGTGGCATTTGACAAAAAATTGTCTCGCCATGCCCATGTACATCCCACTTCCCTGACGTCTGGGAATTGTTACTTTCTCGCCTGGATTTCCAGCAAAAGAAGGCACAAAAGTTGTGGCTGGAAGCGTAATGTATATGTCTGGCACTAATTTTTCTGTTTCATCTATAGGGGCTCTTGAAGGCCTGGAGTTGTTACCGCACTCATGGCAGCTCCGGCTTCACCTTCGAGAGTTATCGCGTTAAGCCGTTCCTGTAGCTCTATTTTTTCAATTGACTGCTTGTCTGCTATTGCAGTATAGTAATGAGATCAGGCTCGTTCGGGGCCGAAGTTGTAGCAACCGAAGCCGTTTGGGGAGGACGTAAATCAGGCATGGCTACAAAACTGGGACTGAGACCGAAAAGATGTATCCTATAAAGGTATCACTATTCTAGGTGATGGTAAGATCCAAATGGCTCTAAGCACTATGGGACCTAACATGTCAGCTCACCAGTCCCCTACACTTAGAACTACTCGAACCTAACTTGAAACGCCCGCCTAACCCGCAGGCAGAACAGGTGACTAGGATTGTGGAAAGGGACACATAAGGTGGCGGTCAGTTTCACTTCAAAATTGTTTCAAAATCCAGTTTCCAAATCCAATTCTTTCACGGCTGAATGCCTCCAAACAAGGAATCTTAAAAATCAACAAGATAAATTTCAAGTGACTAGACACGCAGCTAAAATTGCAAATAGATATTATAACCACAACTAGGCTGGAAGCCTCAAGGCAAAAGTCGATAGAACATACATATGCAAGGTGCAATACAAATGCATGAAGGCCACAATTAAATTTCAAAATTTTAAAATATACACTCCTGGAAATGGAAAAAAGAACACATTGACACCGTTGTGTCAGACCCACCATACTTGCTCCGGACACTGCGAGAGGGCTGTACAAGCAATGATCACACGCACGGCACAGCGGACACACCAGGAACCGCGGTGTTGGCCGTCGAATGGCGCTAGCTGCGCAGCATTTGTGCACCGCCGCCGTCAGTGTCAGCCAGTTTGCCGTCGCATACGGAGCTCCATCGCAGTCTTTAACACTGGTAGCATGCCGCGACAGCGTGGACGTGAACCGTATGTGCAGTTGACGGACTTTGAGCGAGGGCGTATAGTGGCATGCGGGAGGCCGGGTGGACGTACCGCCGAATTGCTCAACACGTGGGGCGTGAGGTCTCCACAGTACATCGATGTTGTCGCCAGTGGTCGGCGGAAGGTGTACGTGCCCGTCGACCTGGGACCGGACCGCAGCGACGCACGGATGCACGCCAAGACCGTAGGATCCTACGCAGTGCCGTAGGGGACCGCACCGCCACTTCCCAGCAAATTAGGGACACTGTTGCTCCTGGGGTATCGGCGAGGAACATTCGCAACCGTCTCCATGAAGCTGGGCTACGGTCCCGCACACCGATAGGCCGTCTTCCGCTCACGCCCCAACATCGTGCAGCCCGCCTCCAGTGGTGTCGCGACAGGCGTGAATGGAGGGACGAATGGAGACGTGTCGTCTTCAGCGATAAGAGTCGCTTCTGCCTTGTTGCCAATGATGGTCGTATGCGTGTTTGGCACCGTGCAGGTGAGCGCCACAATCAGGACTGCATACGACCGAGGCACACAGGGCCAACACCCGGCATCATGGTGTGGGGAGCGATCTCCTACACTGGCCGTACACCACTGGTGATCGTCGAGGGGACACTGAATAGTGCACGGTACATCCAAACCGTCATCGAACCCATCGTTCTACCATTCCTAGACCGGCAAGGGAACTTGCTGTTCCAACAGGACAATGCACGTCCGCATGTATCCCGTGCCACCCAACGTACTCTAGAAGGTGTAAGTCAACTACCCTGGCCAGCAAAATCGCCGGATCTGTCCCCCATTGAGCATGTTTGGGACTGGATGAAGCGTCGTCTCACGCGGTCTGCACGTCCAGCACGAACGCTGGTCCAACTGAGGCGCCAGGTGGAAATGGCATGGCAAACCGTTCCACAGGACTACATCCAGCATCTCTACGATCGTCTCCATGGGAGAATAGCAGCCTGCATTGCTGCGAAAGGTGGATATACACTGTACTAGTGCCGACATTGTGCATGCTCTGTTGCCTGTGTCTATGTGCCTGTGGTTCTGTCAGTGTGATCCTGTGATGTATCTGACCCCAGGAATGTGTCAATAAAGTTTCCCCTTCCTGGGACAATGAATTCACGGTGTTCTTATTTCAATTTCCAAGAGTGTATTACCATAATCCTTTAAGGCAGAGGGCCGCCATGTTTTCCCTTCAGGGGAAATTTTGAGAGTAAGGCTTTAAGCGGCTGAAGGCCCACAGTTGATCAAAAAATACCTTAATTCTTGAAGCTGTAATTGGCTGACATTGCACTGAATGAAAATATAGCACAACAGTAACTTTCAGCAAAATATCCACTTGCCAGAATTCAAACTTACTTATACGGGCTGAAGGACTTTGATTTACATAAAACAGTAAAATTAAAAAAAAAACATCAGCTATAAAAGATTAAGAACAGACTATTAAACACCCATGAAAGACAGGTGTTGGAACGAAATACACTTGCTCCAAACGACTTGCTAGCAACCAATCAGTACGTAAAGTCAAGGACGAACTGTTGTGGGCGTGATTATCCACAATGAAATAAGTATTAAGCTGTCAAAACTACACACCGTATTCGACTGCGACAACAGGTGAAGAAAGGACACTGCCTGCAGTTACGTTAGTAGCCAGGGCAGGTAACCGGAACACCAACAGCCACAAGGCAGACAATTCCGCTGGCGCACTTGAATTGTGGTGAACCAATATAGTTAATTCCACGACACGGCGGCTCGGTATCACCACTACAAACACTATGTTGTTCACAGGAAAAGGTCCCCAACAGAGAACCACCGAAACAAAAGACACAACATGAACGGACGTGGCTTGGGTGCGTAAGACACCACTCAACTTTGATGTTCTGGGTCGGTGAGGCACGAAGCTCGTAGCGACCTGACAGCTCCACACACGCTCTGACACTGCGCACGGACCGCCAGCGCACGCAGCCGACTGTGCTGCACAGAGATATCCTCCCTGGTCCACACCAACCGACCGACTCCCTGCAGAATGCCGGCAACAGCTAGAATAGTAGTCAGTGGAAATAACGCCAACTACACACACAACCTGACAAACCCTTGCACAAAAATCTGAACAATTCCCAACAGTAATTGGCACGCATGAAGACAAATGTCTTCCACACACACACACACACACACACACACACACACACACACACAATCGGCGAGCTAAAACGCGTCGTCCAGTTGGACGACCGACCGACGATCCACCAAGACTGCGGCCCGGCTCAAGTAATGCGTGGAGAAAATGGTTGGGCGAGTTATGTCGCCGCAGACTTCGCTGCTCCAACCCGATTGCACTAGTGCCGCATTGCAACTCCCCCACTGGCAGGTCTGCCTTGCGCTCCCGACGTGTTCCAACTAACTGGCAGTCCGAACTCGCGACCCTAAGCACATCACACACATCCATGCCCGAGGCAGCATTCTAACCTGCGACCGTAGTAGCTGCGTGGTTCCGGAATGAAGCGCCTAGAACCTCTCGGCCACAGCGGCCGACTGGTAAGATCCCTCAGCGGAGGTCCCCCGGAGTTGTTAACAAGCAGACTTCATTGCAGCGACATTCGCATCACACGGAGGTGGCTTCGGCGACGGCGGCCGTGCGAGAGTCGGCTGACCCGTCACAGCAGCCAGCGGCGGCGGCGCGAGGTGTTGTGCGGCAGGCGACCACTCCTGTACAGGCGGCGAGTCGCCCGGCGTGGGACGTTTAGTGCACTCTCACTTGCCGTCAGAGCCTGACCCGTTGTTGGGGTCGGTCGTAGACGCGTCCAGCGAAAACAGCTAAGCGGCGCGTGGAAGGTAACCGCTAGGCATTTCTGTGGTTGCCAGTACATAGGAACGGCAGGAGAATACCGAGTCGGATCGAATTGTGATAAAGATCCCACTCGATCACACCACTTTCTACATTACAGGGAGAACCGGCATGGTTTTCCTACACGTGAAGTGAGAAGGGCTATGAGAGAAAAATGGGTGTTACTCTCAAAAATTACTACTAAAGGGTGCAATATTCACGAAAACGGCCAACGGCCATAGACGAAGAGCACTTCACCCCCAATAGGAAGGACAGGAGGACACGTCGAGAGGGTGAAGCAGCTGGCAGGCAAAAGAGCGACCCGCTGTGGCAGCCGCTACCCCGTCCACCCTTTTGCGTACCTCACGTGATGGCAAACGGTCTCCCATCGGTGGGTTTGTCGCAGGAAGTTGGCACCTCTCACTCAGCAATACCGTGGTGGCGTCCCTACCTCAGCGTAATAGCGTAGGAGCCGGCCACGAGTACTGCAGAGTTTTTCACACTACTGCTCACGATACTGCCTTAGGCTAAGTTAAAATGATGGAAGTAAAATACAATAAAAATATTACCATCATTAGGCGTCACACCATGTACAGTATCCCCAACCAAAAGTATTCAATTTCCCGAAAAGAAAAGAACACGATCCTTAACCTAGGAAGCTAACTCAAAATGTTTCAATATTGTAACAGGCTTTTGCTGACAATCCGTTCTCCCTGTACCATATTGCCTCATATGCATGCACTTCAATTACAACTGAAGGTTTTTTTTTTTTTTTGTTTTACATGCGTAACACCAGATTGCATATGTGCAGGAAAATTTATTAGCGTTCATCCCATTGAATGTTGTAAACGTAAATATGCTTTAGTTCAATGTGTGCAGGATGTCCCAGGAGAAAAGTTCGATATTCATCGATAGCCCTTTTCCGACTTCAGTACTGGGAAACAAATCTCTTCTACTGCAATTCCTTTGCTTCCCATATTTTGAGAGCTTATTGTATGGGCCAAAACAAGAAAACAGTTACTGGTAAACAATTACTAGTGGGCTCTAAATGCTGATCTAAGGGCTATCAGTACTTTTTCAATCTCTTGCGCTGAGGAAATGCTGATTATCCGTAAGGAGTGCCCATGCTTGCTATACAGTTTTGCTTCGAATGTTCGTCCCCACCATGCTTTTGAATACTGAGCATTCCTGCTGGGACAGGCAACTGCATAGCGAAAAAATAATTGAAAGAACTTGGCACACATCCTGCGTGAACTTCAACTAGTTCTAAATACATTTAAGATCAATATTCATCATTTGAGTTACGTACTACTTCACATTAATTCCATTGTGCGTCGTCCAGATCGTAACAATGTCGATGCAGGCTTGCTCCTTTGCTGCTCGCGCAAATTCCTCTTGTCTTCTCCGAACCTCCCGATGCAGGATTATCGGCGCGGATGAAAAGAACAGACAGGTGTGGTCGATGTGAATATATGATTAAAAATTTACGTTCCCAATAAATTTTTTGATGACCCATTTTAATGTACGCTTGAAATATTCGTGTTTAAACAATTCAGGCATGGTGGGTGTCGTCATACGCCCGCTCGCTACCACTCATAGAAACAAAGAGATGAAGATACAGAAATTAATCAAATGATGAGCGCATCTCTTCTTTCTTGTATCAAAACATCTCTGGCAAAAACGAACTAATTAATTTATCTTTGCGTATATATAGCTTACTTGTACAAAAGGAAAAGAACGAAGAAGGAAGAAGTTATTTGAATGACGAGGGAGTATTGAAGCGGTCACGTCTAACATAATTAACACACCTAAACACAGTAAATAAGGTAAGTATGGAACCAACTGTTACAGACAGAGAGTACTTACATGTTGTCAGTACAAGCACAGAGACTAAGTAGGCACGAAGAAAATCCAAGTCACATTTCACGCGTTTTTAGCGACATGATCCCCGTTTTAGACTGTTGTGATTTCGTTAAATACAAACGTCCTAAAGGGTCATTACAGAGTTCGCTGGTTTCGTATCAAATAGGGCTCCGATAAAATATTTCACCTAAAACATTCAGAAACAAACTGTCTTTTCGTTGATGATCACCCATTACACAAAAGACGAAAGATAGCGCTTTGATGCGTTACACCAAACAAGTCGTCTGTCGAAAAACTGGCAAATCTTGTATCCCGATAATTTTTAGAAATGTACACACATCATATCCCGAATCTCAGCACAATAACTAAAAATATATGCACAGTTATGGGAAGAAATATTTATAATTACCAGTTTAAACGTGTTCCCCTTTAAAAATACGTACAATATTTTTATTTTTTCACATTGCGTCAGAGAACTCTGTCTATTTGACCTTGTGAAGTTCTTGAAAGAATATCTGACTTGAATGAACTTCCAGCAATGTCGAATTTTATGAAGGTAATCGAACTCCTCTCAATTTTGTCATTTACGCGTTAGGTGAAATTCGAAAGATCTTGCAAAACTCAAAACATAAGGGTTTCTGTTGACGGGACGACTAACTGTTTTGGCTTATATTGCTGTTTTGATAGCCAAAAATTTAATTGAGGACGGTTCGGATGAACTTCATATATTGTGTTGCAAATCTGCTAGGCTATTTCTAATTTAAAAAAGGAGCGCAATTGCAAACGAAAACATTCGTGTAGTGTAAATATTTTGTTTCGGCCAGGTGCCATGGCTACATTCGGCAGACGTCTGTAGACTTTTTGGCTACTGACTTACCCGAAACTATTTGGGAATGTTCCTACAGGTTTAGTTTAATCTCCCACTTCAGAGGGTATGATATTCACCAAAAGCTGGTTAGTGTTCTTTCACATTACTTCCTAACTTCAGAGCTGTGTGTGACATTTCTGCTATTGCAGATGATGGTCAAGAAGCTCATGTAGACTGCATTGCACGAAGTGAAACTTTTCTCCGCACACCATCCATCAACTTCCATAGTCGAGTTTTAAAATGTCGCAGTGTTAATTGTTGTTATCTTTTAATAATACCGCGACCAATACTTTCAAATAAGAAAAGCGTCCTATTTTTAAGCCGCGTATTTATGATAAACGCCGGGAAAGCAATTGTAAAACTTTTAACGTAAAGCAAGTTAAATTCTTAGTACAGGCGTTGCATCTTGTCGCCTAGTTCTTCATATACAGTACGTTAAAATTAAGTTCGAATACGCTTATATCCTTCTCAAAAAGGTAAGCCTACAATATGAAAGGTCCTAAAATTCTGACAGCGTTGTTTAAATCTTTCTGGGAGAAACGCAAAAGATTTCAAATTTTAACAGTTTTTGTTTGGAATTTCTTGAATTAAGTATGCACCTGTCTCTTCTTGTGATGTCGAAATGGTTTCCATGTGCATGAACGTCCTTTCAGGTAAATGCGTGAGGTGTTAGAAATCTAGGGAAATTGATTTTCCTGTACTGTTTTAGAAGGAACTACACCTAAGCACCTTCCTCCTGGAGCAAGTGAACTATCATCCGCAAAATATCTTGAGGCATCCGATTGTTTTACAAATTAGTCAATGTGCTACATATTCGACGGTAAGCATGTAAGCGAGAAAAATTTGTATAATCGCTAAGTGCCCTCATTCTCAAATGCTGAATGGATTTAGTCTTGGCTATTTACACATCCTGATGCTGCCTCAACAAATATGCAGTTTCTAAATGTCATGATTGTCTTACTGTGTGTGACTTAACGTAATACTGAACTTCAGACACGACATTTTATGTTTTTAAATACCGTCAATAATTTCATGAGATACTGAAAATCCAATTTCTTTCCTCTGGAACCAGACAGGCAGCCTACACTTGTGTTCGTTCACCATGAACCGTGAACCAGGTTAGCCATTTAGAAATGCAGATCTTATATTCTCACAAAATTCTTCTACCCTTTCCCCGTGGAGCTATCATAAACATTTTCTTACCCAACTCTCTTTGGACTAGTAGTCATCCGCGAATCCCATGTCAAATTCATCTAAACCATCTTTTGTAGCTGGGACATCTGTTGCCCTTCTCCCCAGAATCTAACGTATCTCCTTTTCAGCAAGTACTGGTATTTCTCTTCTGTATCGATTCCGTTCTAAAGTGGCTTTTATGGACACACTATCGAAAAAGGAGTGCACCTCATTTGGATAAAATTCAGGTTATTGCATGTGGTGTAGTTCCTCACATAAATCACTGTCCCAAAAAAAAAATTTCCGTCTCTAACGGCTTTCTCTGAGTTATCAACCGAATCGTCAATACTAGGAGCGGTCCCAAACTTACTTCCCTCATGTTTCTCTCTGCATCCTACATTTCCCAAAAATATGGTAACAGTACTTTCTTCTTTCCTGTTTGCACTTGTTGGCTTGGGCTTCAACAATTTATCCTAGCTTCTTCCGATTTATTGGTGCAAATTTAAAATTCTCCTCGCTTATTATCAACGCCATCCTTGCATTTTTTGGTAGTTTTTAACCTCAAATTAAATCTCAGCTTTGAAATCCTCATTTTTAAAATTCTTTGAACTCTACATTGACTGTAACATCAGAAATTTTCTATAGTGCACAAGATTCCAGTAACCACATGACCCTGAGTTAAATATTCCATCCATTACCAGACAAATCGTTCTTTATTATAGTATTATCTTTGAAATAGTGACCAACAGATTTAACAATATCTATGCCCTAGAAAGTGGTTGAGCCTCTGTTAATATATGGATAACGGATAAAAGCAAGTTCAAAGTGTAATGAGCTCCAAGTATGTTAGAAGTTATTAAGGCTGAGACAATATTTGCACGTCACCTTCATACCATCACAGTCACTGAAAATTTTTGCCTATCCTGATAACGCTGCTCTACGTCTGTAGCTATGGTTGGGTGTTGGGGTGTTCCATTCGTGCATTTCGTTGTACTGGGGCTCTGCAATTCACATACTATCTGTACCAGTATAGGAAAGAATAGTGCACGAAGGTGGGTTCCCAGCAGCAAAGTGTAGTAGGTAACAACACGGTGCATCACGTGCACAAATGGAAATAGCTGAACTGGTCCTGCTTCTGCAAGAAATGAAAGACTGGTTTATGTCAACTGTGAAACAGCTGTTTAGAATACAGAGGGAGAAAAAACTGACTGGTCAATCAGGCACCAAAACAAATAGTAGCAGCGGACTGTAGGGATTATAAATACATCTGGTATTTCGAGCTCCTGGAAATGTCACATAACGTAAGAATGTAGCACATTCCGCAGCTGTGGCAGGGGTGCTGGTGGTCTGTGTGCACCAGTAAGTGGCTGCTCAACAGCGGGAAACTGAACAGCATCACCGACAGTCCAGAAGGCCAAGGCTTTTACCAGGAAGGTCCTTCACAAGGGTTCCAGTGAAACTCCCCTTCTGCATGCAAACACGACCGTCAGCGACAGCGTACTGCAAGGTGGCCGGCTCACCCTGCGAGTACACTGCGCCGTAGACAATCTTGCTTCAGGGGCAGCTGGGGCTTTCACCGAAGATTCCTGGTGAGTGGCAACAGAGGAAAGACCAGCAAAGAAATTGGGAGACGGACCATGATGCCACATGATTCAAGAAAAGATAAAGTAACAGGTGGTCAATCCAATACAGAGCTGAAGAGTAGTAACTGCAGTACACTGTACTATGATGTATTGAGATTTCTTATTACGCACACACATACTGAGCTAATCTCTTCTGAAAGAGATAAGGCTACAAAGGTTTAAAAGATGTTAGACATATTGGACTAGTAAAGTAGATATGAATAAGAATAATACTGACTGACAGAGTAGCTTGCTGACGAGAGAAAGGAGCAGAGAAAGTAAGATGTAAAACTGCATATATATTATGTATTTTCATTAGGAATTGTGTAACAGTTGACACGTAGGTACCGTAACACAGGAAGAGTTGGGTATACCAATTGCGCACAGTACAACTAGTGTAACATGAATGTGGGACAAATTGATGATTTCATGCAGTCCGAACATTAGGTTGGTACGTGAGGTCAGGTAGCACATTCTGTGGCACTGATGACCACAAATGTGGACTCAAACGTGAATACTAATTTGATAAATGTATTGTGACTTATCGCCGGAATCCTGAGTAGAAGGCATTCTCCACTGCAAAGTAATTGCTAGGCCTAATTATTGCCTGCAGGAATGGTACTGTGCTAGAGTGAAAAACTTGTAGAAATAGGGAATCTCTGGAAAGGAGTATTCAGAATCCCCTACGCAGGTTAAAGATGAAGAATAACATATGAGAATTGGTCATAATAAAGTTATGTGAAGGAATGCCGCCATCAGCTTTGGCTTTCCATGATCGGGTCATGAGCCGTAATTATGAGGTCCTGAAGGATCTCCATCGCCAGCTCTAAGTCCTCAACGGAAGAGCAAAATAGGACACTACAAAGCAGGCTGAGGAATCAGGTCTCTGACTGGAACTCTATCCCTCAACCAAAATCTCCCTTCAGACTCAGAACAGAAAATCTATTGATGCCACAGGTGGCCGCTGTTTTTGTGGATTATTCTCCTGCTCAGTACCCAGCCTAGCTCGACGTGGCTCATCTGCAACTGCGATGGCTGGTGTAGTTTCATTCCCTGGTACAGCTTCAACCTGTCGAAAAGAGGCTACATTACTGTCACCTAACTGTCACTGGACATCAAGAGCTTGTGTTAACTGTAGAATACGATGAGGTCGCCTGTAAGCGACTACGTTCTTGTCGTTATTTTGTTTATTGGCAGGTTTCTGTATACAAGCTCGTCTCCCAATTGCTAAGGTGGTAATCTGAGCCTTCATGAACTCTTTCTATATATCTTAGCCTTTATTAACTATTTCTCTGCATATGGTCACAGTTTTTTTCTTCTCTGGTGCAACTTTCTCTGTATGGTTTCTCTCTTCTCACTACATCTCAGACTTCTCCCAGCTCGAAATCTACAGCCATCATTTGCAGTACAAATTGGGAACTCGTCCGTCTGCACGGCGTGTTGCCTGCTGACTCGCATTTCAGTGCCACTGGCAGAAATACATTTGTCCACAGCCGACAGACACGCCCTCACCGGCAACATGGTGACGCGGCAGCGGAAGCTTGCATTCAACAGCAGAGGGAACCACAGTGGGGAATCTCCACCATTTTCACCGCGTTGCCCACTAACGACTGCAAACCAGTGTCAGTAAAGCAGTCATTCTAACACAATCGCTCCTTCTTCCGCTATACTACACATTCTTCCTCAGCAGAGAATCCTAGCCCGCACAAAGCTATCTCAGCTATCGTGTCACAGATCGAGCAAGGTGGCGCAGTGTCTAGCACAGTGGACTCGCAATCGGGAGAATGACGGTTCAATCCCGCGTCCTGCCATCCTGATTTAGGTTTCCCGTCGTTTCCCTAAATCGCTCCAGGCAAATGTCGGGATGGTTCCTTTGAAAGGGCACCACCGGCTTCCTTCCCCATCCTTCCCTAATTCCACGAGACCGGTGAACTCGCTGGTCTCCTCCCTCAAACAACCCAACGCCCCCATCCTGTCATAATTGGTGTGTGTGAAGCTTCTCTGACGCTAAAATGCTGTAAAATAAATGGGGGTTTGACGTGACTTAAACCCATACAAAACAAGCCGCCCTACTTGTAGCTGATCACATAGAGCTACTCACAATTCACGTGAACCAAATCATTTGCACACTGTATTCCACACTTAAAATGTAGTATCGTATTAGCTTGGAGCATTTCAATGTATTATCTCGAGGATAAAGGGGTGCAAACTAAGTTCATAAGAATCGTAGATTTCATCCGCTTTTAATATTCTGTTAAGTAAATGGATACATAATTACACGCTATACTTACACGAAAAATTCAACAAACCATGTCTCTATATTATCATCCCCACATAATACACACAAGAATTACGACTTACCAGCATTCACGCCAGAGATATTACTTGACGGGTGGAGAGACACTGGAGACAACACGGCGGCTTATCGCCAATCGTTCTTCCCGCAAACCATTTGCGACTGGATCAGGAAGGTACCCTCCGCAACAAGCCGCAATATGGCTTACCTAGTGTAGACGGATGTTCAGCTGTGTAAGAGCAGTGAGATATGCGACTTGTAAGCTCTTACAGCTGAACGGAAATATGATTTTAATTGCACGTGTTTGAAGTTGCAGCTAAGAGAGACCTAACATTGCCCACGTTAAATACGATAGTGAAGTATCTTGTGTAAAGAAATACATTGTTTAAGTTAACCACATAACGTGCAACAATATAAATGCAGTGCAACGATGCTAGCCAGCAACCGTATCACCGTAATCAAGAAGGAAGTCTCTTCCCTGTGACCATCGCATTCCGACAAGAAGAAGCGCCTGTACTGAACCGATCAGCAGGACTTCACAGCGGTAAGCTGAAGCAGGCTGTGTCCAGCCCAAAGCGACCCCTTGTCTGCCGACCCGACGGCTGCCATCAAGATTTCTTATTGGCTGTCTCGTGTCACAGCCCAGGCGACTTGTCGAGACCTAACACACCGTATTCAGCCAGCGACATACTGCTCCAGGCGACAGCTGGGTGGCCACCGGCTGTCCGAGACAGCCAAGTACCTACTGACGCATGCACGAATTCTTGGGCAAGAAATTTGCGTAACATACGAGAAGCAATACAACCTGCCTGCTGCACGTGGATTTTCCTACCTAGAGTGGCAGCATTTTGATTTAACGTCACAGGATCATAATATATAATACTTCGTAGTTATACTTGCTAAGCTGCAGTGCCCTTCTAGTGAATCGACTAGTGCGGCCCGTCAGATTTAATAAGCATGACTGCAAAACTATCAGAAATTACTGTTAAACATGTTGGCTCTAAGGGCATCAAAATCACACCGGATATTAGAGGTAATGAACACTTCCCTGCAGTATACTAATTTCTGCTTTTTAATTTGAGGAGATGCGCAACAAATTATTTATCCTGTTTTTATCGCTGACTCAAAACACACTATAGCATAATTGATGGCGATGCGTGACACTATCCTTGGTAGTACAGAAGAAATAAAGAATGAACCGAAGAATGAAAAAACAATGAAAGGAACAATTTCCGTTCTGTAAGACGAGAACATACGGCGACGGTGAACGGCTTACGGCAGCACGACGTCACGATCTCACGCGGACAACTGAACTCCCTCCCCCAGTCCGCCGTTTCTCGCCACAGCGCGGCCGACGCGCTCTCTGCCGTTGTCACTCGGCGGCTCCTTTCCCAACTGCCGTCCCTCAGGCAAAACACGCGATACTCTAATCGACAGCCAAGTCCCAGTCGATTATTCGAAGAATCGTGCCAAACGACAACGCAAATCTGACCGGCATTGAATACTCGATCACATAAAATACAATACAAAAACTTGCAAGACAATAGCCCTGTTTAACCCGATGTGCACACATTACTATCCTGAGCGCAGAAGGACAAGCGCGCTATCTGCTGTTCTCTCGAGTACCTGACCTCGTCTGAAACATCCCAGTTTCCCAACTGCCTGTGCTCTCTTTGGTAGCATGTTGTTTCTAATTTTACAATCACGCTGCTTCTAGCCTCTGCACCATTCTTCCCATCCCATTACCGCCTCCGTAGTGCACACTCCGATTTCTCCATGATCTTTACTATGATTGATCCTTCTCGTAAACTCATCTTCGATCCCGTTTCCGTCATCTTTAGTTCTCCCTACGGATACTACGGTTGGCAGAACATCCAGTTTCCTGGCTGCTGCCGCTTATTACTCCTATCCTGCTGCCCACTACATTGCCTGTTACTTCCCGCCGCCTCCCTGCTAGGCTAATTTCCACGGTTGTGGGAATTAGCCTGAGAATCATTAATATCACACTGGACTCACTCCCGGTCGGCTCTCTGCCAGCTCCTATCTTCTCTTCAATTCCCGTAATTACTTGCATTACCGGCACCTCTGTTCTGTTAGCAAGTTGCACCATCCATCCGTTCCACGTACTGAAGAAAGCTCTCCGTAGTTACCGTGCGACAATAGACCAAACGCCACAGAAACAGTTTATTTTGTGGCTTGTTATGAAACCGTAGTGCTTCCCTGACTGCTCAATGTGACCTCAACAAATGCCCTGGGCCGGTGCAGCGGCGACCGCGTGGGCTGCGCTT
The DNA here is from genome assembly GCF_023864345.2 of Schistocerca serialis cubense. Taxonomy (NCBI): domain Eukaryota; kingdom Metazoa; phylum Arthropoda; class Insecta; order Orthoptera; family Acrididae; genus Schistocerca; species Schistocerca serialis. The sequence continues at coordinate 464,203,953 of NC_064646.1, read as the reverse complement.
CCACGTGTTTGTCGGCGCGGCGCGCAGCTGCGGGTCTCACCCAGTAGTTCTCGCCTCCCGGTCTGGCTGGTCAGCAGACCAGGTCCCGGAACCGAGCCCGCCACTGCGACGGTGCGGGAAAATAATATTGCAAATGTCGTTGGGCAATATACAGAAATACTGTGGCTCTCACACCACACGCCTCTAATACTACATATGGGCGAAACACTGCAGGACACAGAACCACGTAGGCTACTGAACGGCAAGCACGCGAATTGGACGTTGTTGAAGGAAACGCTTGATAGTCGTATTCCGGACACCTACGATATTATAAACACGCAACAAATTGGTGAGGCAGTGGAGGCCTTTTCTACTGCCGTCCAAGAGGCAATGACTGACGCCATTCCACGTACAATACCAAAACACTCTACGGCGCTGCCCCAGCAAATCCTGGGCCTCATCTCTACGAGGAACCGCCTCAGGAGATACTGGCAGCGTACCAGGCGCCGTTCTATAAACTACATGTCTGACTCCAGGCTATAATGCGGGACAAAACACAAACATTTCGAAACAATGGAGAAACTCTGAGAGCTAGACACCACACGTCCCGGCGTATGGAAGCTAGCCACACACTTCACACGGTCCAGCTTACTCCGCGACGGAGAAGGCAGAGCTTATGGCCACAACACGAGCAGCGTCTTTGATGCCGAATCTGGCTTCTTCCGATCCAGTATTCACAGTTGAAACGGAACAGGAGGTTACACGACTCTTAGCCCCGCCCACGCGTGACGAAATTACACGCAGTAGCACAAATGAAGTTACACTGGTTATCAAGCATACCAACGCTAGGAAAGCGTGTGTTCTGATGGCATTCAATACTGTGGCCTCCAGGAGTTCACGGATAGAGCCGTAGAATACCTTGCACACAACGAATGCCCTCCTGAAACACCAACTCTTCCCTGACTTTTCGAAGGCGGCCAAGGTCCTGATGTTGAAGAAGCCAGGGAAAGACCACTCCCTCCCACAAAATTACCGACTCATCAGTCTGCTGTGCTCGCTCAGCAAGATTGTTGAGAATGTAGCACTAAAACATCACCAGGCACTGCATCGCCAATGACACCCTAAGACCGGAGCAATTCGGTTTTAGGAATCACCACTCAACACAACTCCTCCGCGTATTCGAACGTATACCACACGGCTACAACGTGGACAAAGCCACAGGGGCCGTGTTACTGGACATCGAAGAAGCTTTCAACCGTCTTTGGCACAAAGGAGATATGCGAAAACCAAGCAAAGCTGGTTTCCCGGATGGACTCATACCACTCATATCTCACGAACAGGTGTTTCAACACCGACGCGCAGGGCAAACAAACGACAACACTGTATCCAAGCTGGAGTACCCCAGGGAAGCATCCTAGGGACCATCTTGTTCAACCTGTACGTTAACGACTTCCCAGCAACGTTGCCCATCTACGCGGGTGACACAGCCATCCTTGCGCAAGATTAGAAACAGTTTAACATTAATGCACCAATACAGACGGCGCTCAGAATGCCGAGCCGTGTTTGGAAGTAGGGCGTAATAAAGTAAACGCCGACAAGCGTGAAGCAGTTCCTTTCACACGCAGACCGAAACTACAGTGCAAACAACATTGTAGACATAACACTACATACACGACAAATACATTTCCGAGAGGAAGTCACATCTATCTTTGGCTGGACCGGAAACTTACATGGGTGGACCATATCGAACTCGTTGGCAACGGAGCGCAATGCTCAACAGTGAATGTACACTGAATATGAGGTGTTGCGCGTGCCCCCGGACTCCAACCGCGTGCTGATGTAGTCGACGCCGTAGAGCTGCTACTGCCACAGCACTCGCGGCAGTTTAGAGACGCGATGCGATATAACGTCAGTCCCCATAGATTAACGGGAGAAAAGCCTGAGAAACTTCCGAAAAGGCGGTCCTCGCGTAGTCTTTGTATATGAATTACAAGTCCGCAGCGTTTCCACTTATGCGAACTCGTATAATTGATGCTTTTTATTATTAATATTGTATTGTTCATTGTCCGGATTTGCAGTACTTAATTCTTCTCGTTCGCATAGCACACACCAATGATTGCGAGGAAATATTTTAGTCACCGTAACAGTTTTTTTCTCACGCTGTTGTCTCGTTGCTATGGAATTATTGTGCTGGTATGCAGCGAGATCCAGAGATACTCTTTGTTATATTGTGTCGTAATACGAAAATAATTTAAAGTTCATTTGTCAACTAATGACGTGAATATTTGCACTTCAATGAAATATTCTTTCATGAGTAGTGGTTGATGTCATTTATCAAACTATTTAATGATGTAATCCACACCGGGTACGTAACTGGTAACTAACAATTTATTGTTATTTTGTCACTAAATACTTTTATCTCCCTTACCACACGCACACAGAATAGTTTAGTTGAGTCAGTCTGATTCAGTTATAGTTTCTTGGCAATTGTTTTATCTTCATGATGATGTGTACTTGGGTCCTACTCAATACTAATTGCGTGTTTTCTTTCACAGAATGTTCACTTCTCCTTAAGGTCCAACTAATTTAAAGTCAAGTCCAACGTACACTGATTCCGTTATTAGATTTCAATTAACCCGTAGTGCACGGTTAAATGAGTCTAGCTGTTCCTGTTTCAGTTCATAAAATCTGTTTCTTAAGCCGTGAATCCCGTCACGCCACAAACACTTCTAAACTCGAAAACAATCTCGTCACGATTCTCAATCTCATTAATTCCGATTAAAACTGCTGTCGTACGTCTGCACTGGATGAGTTCTAGCAAGCGACTTCTGTGGAAGAGCATTGTAGGCACACAATTTCTTCATTGCGCTTACAACTCTCTTCCACATAAAAGTTCTCTGATGACATTACTTTGGACTTAACTTTAGAGGTATTAATTTCACATTTGTCACATGGATATTTGTCCATTCCTGAAATACAATGTTTCTTCTTTCTCTTTCGCTAACAAATATGCTCAGTGGTGTACAATGTAGTTGTTGACAAAACTCTTTCGTGATAGCTCATCGACAAAGATGTAACTCTCAAGACAACTTTCCCTACTTATGTTCTGTCGTAATTGACTAAGGTGGTCGTCGGGGCGTTACAGAGGGTGTCGACGTCCATATAGACGACACTGATTTGACCTATGATGTACGCAGCTCCGTCTGGGGATAGGCAGCTCCTACACACCTGCGCCGCCTGCACATCATACTGAACGAAGTGCTACGCATCATTATCAAAGCTCCACGCTACACACGCACCGTGGATCTTCACAAAAATACAACCTTGGAATCCTCAAGGAAGTATTTAAAGAAAACACGCCACACGAGTATACAAGAACTAGTTGTTTTAACCTTACTCTGGGAAACTATGATCACAACCATAGGTGGAAGCATAAGCGGCCAAATCAAGGTCATAACCTCGAACTCGAGACCTTTACCTTTCGCAGGCAAGTGCTCTACCATCTGAGCTACCGCAGAAGTAAAGCTGTGAGGACCGGGCGTGAGTCGTGCTTTGGTAGCTCAGATGGTAGAGCACTTGCCCGCAAAAGGCAAAGTCCCCGTATACGAAAAATGTTTGTAAAAGGAAAGGTACTGTACAATGAAGAATAATTATTTTAAAAGAGGATGAATGGAATAGCGAGAGCCGGCTTAGATAGGACTTTTTGCGAATAATGATGAACAAAGGGAGACCTCCATGCAAAATACTGCAGTAAAACAAACCCTGTCCTTTCCTTTTGTGTTATCCCTCTATGTGTTTGTGTACCCCTATGTATTTGTGTTCTTGCTGCCTTTGTGGGTTTAGTTAATAAGATTTATGTTGTAGAATTTTTCTAGTACTAAGCTACATTCACTATGATGAGGAATACTGTTATCCTCAAATATAATTTGCATTTATAATATGCTATTTTCTTTGTAAAGATGTTTAGACATTATTTATTTTGTTCTGTTTTAATGCTCATGTGTGGAATCAATGTTTCGAAAAATATTCTCATTATTTTATGTATTTACTTATATCATAATTCCTGTAACACTGATGTACATGTTACTTCGATTCTTTTGTAAAGCCCATATCACTATAAATGTTATCTGTATTGTTATATTCTTTAATGATGTATTTTGTACCTTTGTTTATTGTATTCTCATGTTATAAAATTGTAATTGCCACCAGTTTATCGAGTTAAGTAACTTTTAAGCATTCATTTCACTGCACACATTTCTGTTGATCATAGTATATGCACAATATGTGAGAAGTTGGGACTGTTCCTGTTTGCACGTGTGTTAATAATTCAGCAAGGGACTGGTTGACAGCATTGCTGGTTCTAAGGACAATTCCAAAAACTTTGTGAGTGCACAAGTGGTGGTTTATGGACTTGCTATATTGTCCGCAAGACTCTTCGATGGTGATTGCGCACCTGCACAGTCGCAACAGATGGCTGCTGGCCGTCTCTACAAGGCCTACAGTGGGTCTACATCTTTTATGACTCACCAATACCATTATTTATACAAGGAGTGCAGTGGGTCTGCACCTGTGGTGGCCCACCAATACCGTAATCTCTACCAGGACTACAGTGGGTCTGCTCTGTGATGACCTACCTACCAATATTCTTCAAAACTTCGACTGACTCTGCTGTGGGTTTGCTCTGTTGTGGCCCATTACCTGTGTGCATGTCAAGAGTCAGCACTGTCTTTCCGTTGGAAGGACAACACTACTACTTCAAGACTGCATGGAAATCCACTACTTCTGTGTGCATTCTCATTTACTGCTCAGACTTTGAGAAAAAAAACACTGCAGTTTTACTGTGATGAATGATCAGGACTGTCTTTATGGACTGTGAGAAAATTTTAGCTTTTGACCAACATTGTACCGATAAGTGTGTACATTTCATTTCTTTGTTATTGTAATTATGAAAATTTTTTTTCAATTCTGTATAGGCCACTGCCCAAAACCATTTGTAAAATTTTTTGTGGGGAGCATGGGGGCTATGTAAGTAGGCTGTTTAGGTTCTTATATTGATAACGCCACTGTCACCTAGCGCTCTGTATGAAAACCACTGGCTGTGCTGTGTGCAGTCTGTGGCTGGTTTGCATTGTTGTTGGCTATCGTAGTGTTGGGCAGTTTGCTGTTAACAGCGCGTAGCGTTGTGCAGTTGGAGGGGAGCTGCCAGCAGTGGTGGATGGGGGGGGGGGGGGGAGATGGTGGAATTTTGAGAGCGGATTATCTGGACGTGTGTCCATCAGAGACAGTACATTTGTAAGACTGGATGTCATGAACTGCTATATATATTATGGCTTTTGAACACTGTTAAGGTAAATACATTATTTGTTCTCTATCAAAATCTTTCATTTGCTACCTATGCCTATCAGTAGTTAGTTCCTTCAGTAATCAGAATATTTTGTTTAGCTGGCAGTAGTGGCGCTCGCTGTATTGCAGTAGTTCGAGTAACGAAGATTTTTGTGAGGTAAGTGATTCATGAAATGTATAGATTATTGTTAGGCAGGGCGATTCACTTGTACAGATTATTGAAAGTCAGATTGCGTTGCGCTAAAAATATTGCGTGCCAGTTTAGTGTTGATCAGAATAAGTAAAGAGAGAAATGTCTGAGTACATTCAGTTCTGCTCAGCTGGTTGAAGATCGAATAATGTAAGAGGTTTATCAGCACAGTAATCCAATAATTTTTGTAAAGGGACGTTTCATATTTGGTATTGGTCAAATTAAGCTTAGCTTCCCTTCCGTGGTATATGTACCCCTAACTAGTGAGAGTCAAGTGTGTGTAAAAACTTTATTAGTAATGTTGGAACGAGTGCAGGTATGATTACAAATTTGCCATCAACTACTGCCGCACAAGATTTTCCCTCGAATGCTTTTAAAGCCTCTGCAGGCTAGTTATCTTCATGTTTTGCTTTACCTTTGTTACAGCAGTACAGTTTTGTACGCTGCACTGTAGGATTCGTCTCACTGCATGCAACAGAGCGAACTTGCCACATTCTGGTTCTGCACATGTCTTGCTGCACTGTCAGGCACTGTTGCCTGTATAGTTAATAAAGCTCTACGAGATTTTGCGTGTGCAAAAAGCAGTATGTTACTTACACATTGTTATGTAACTGACAGACTTCAACGTTTCCACACTAAAACATCACAAGTAAAACCGTTTTTGACCATAGTGGGCACCTAATATTTAGTTTTAATACACAATATTTCTTATCAAACTAAGCAATTTCAGCAGATTTTTATGCCTGCAGTATCCTGCTTCCAGTATATTACACTAATTAAAAATTAGCTCATTTAGAAAAATTTAAGTGACATCTTGTTTATGAAGAATTCTGTGTTCTAGGTATGTCTTTAAATACAGAAATACATGTTTTCTCAAACGAGAATTAGCAGTCCTGGCAGCACATCCAGTCAGTCATCAGTGTTACTGACAGATACAGTTTCATGCTCAGGGTTTGAAAAAGCAACATTAAATGTTGAGAATTAGAGAATGAAGGTTATAAATGAAATATAAAAACGAAAATCTCAATCGTAATTACTCACATGGATTTACAGAAGACAATCCTGTACTACAGCTCATACAGGCGCACTTTTATACGTGACTTCAATTAATACTAATAATTTAATTGGGGAAAGCAGCCAAGCCATTAAAGATTTCTAAATGATCTGAGCCCATTCAATGTTAAAATGATGAATTTGTATTCCAGTTGAACAGAAACAGGTATACTTGACGGTATTTATATTTTTTATTTACGAAACTTGGATTTCCACATCACCATAGAGGTACCAAGCATGATGCGTTACTCATTGTTTTACATGGCGAGTATCCCCAGTAGGCCTATAAACCATGGTACATGCAACTACATGCACAAACATTATGAGCAGATCAATTTCCCTACGTTATGTTTATTACATACTCACCACACCTTCAGTTTTTGAATGCTATACAATGTGGAACATTTAAGCCAGCGTTACAAAAAGACAAAAGATGTTATGATTGAAGAAAAGGACATCATCATTGCCCCTGTAACAAATTTAGGTGTCCTATCAGTGTTTCTTAAGAATTTGTAATTTACCATCTAGTTCCCGGTCGTCATTATGTTTTCTAACTGAAGAGAAGTTGTCAGCAGCTTCTTGTGTCACAATGACTGCACTGTGAACATTGTACCATAATGTAAAAAATAATTCACTGAGGTAACAATCACTCATCACATCGAATAGTTGTGATGTCGCACTCTCCTCAGTTTCATCTGTCACAATTTACTTTTTAGCGAACTGCCAACACATCAAATCAATGCAACTGTGTGTATCTCGCTTTATTTGTAATTGTGGCAAACCATATTGTGGAGACAGAGGTTATGAAATTTTGTTTGTATGTTTACTTTACATCTGGGTAAAAGATACAGGGAGTGCTACTACGTGACTTAACTTCGGTGTCTTGTGTTTGGTTACCGTACGTCCTCCAGTCTGCTAAGTTTATAATACGACTTGAGCAGTAGAACACTACCTGGAAGAGAAGATTGGGCAAGGCTGAGGTTCCAGCAGGACATAGTTACTACAGGGTGGCCACAATGAAACGTTTTGGAATTTGGCGACGACAGTTTGATAATTTATGCACAATATCAGTATCAATTGTTCCAAGTTACAACTTGTTCATATTTCGTTTCAGTCTCATACTTTCCTTGTTGGTTTTATTTTCAACATCCTTTTTCCCCATGACCTACAGTGTGTCCAGGGTACAGATTTAATAATGTAAAATGCTATGAGACGAACTTGAGATATTTATAGGTTGCTGGCCTCTACAATTAAGCTAACTTGAAATATTTCCTGTGCTTCCTTGTGGCATTTCATAACTGCTTAGTTCACACAAATGAGTGTCAGTAGCAATGTGGTTTATATAGCAGAAGGTGTTGTTTGTGCTCTCTCTCACGGAGCTATAGTTTGTTACACGGCTACAGCATGGTTTTCGGGCTAAGTATGGATTACAACCAACTGACGACGTTCCCAGTTATACAACAATCAAGAAATGAGACAAATGGCTTTGGAAAACTGGTAGTTGGCTTTCGCTGTCGGCCACCACACAAAACACGCAGTTCCTGACGCTATTGTTGAAGTGGTCTCTACACAATTCCAGCGAAGCCCTCTGCACTCAGTCTGACGAGCAGGTAGATAGATAGTCACCTTCGACAGCACCTTATGTCGCCCATCAAAGATTGCACCTGGAATGGTCCGAAACATTGGAGTGAAGTAGTATACAGAGTAGATACCTCTTGCGTCACTGAACGTGCGCACATCGGGTTGTATTAAGTGTGTGAAAGAAAACTGAGTTACCATAATAACACTAAGATACGGCCAATAAATACCACTATTACTTCCCAGCTAATTATGTTTTATACTACGGTTCATTTAACCCAGACACACCGTATTTTGGAGGGAAATGTGTTTTGCCTTTCGTGACTAGCATAATATTGTGTCTTGGATAAGGAGTTGGGGCTCAATGTACCACGATGATCATAGCTGTTTTACTTGCCTGTTTTGATGGAACTTAAGCAGTTGTGTATTAAAGTAACATTTGCCCATCACATTTATTCGTATAACCAACTACTTCCACAACACAAAATAACGATCTACTGATTATTTAACTGTTTATTTTAGTTGTGTAAGCAAGTAACTATGGTGACCACTAAATACTAAGGAAACACAGCAGCAACAAGAATTTTGAGCTACTCTACTCTCTTACTGTTGGAATACGATAAAGGATTGTGCAACAGTTTGAGGAGAAACATTAAGCCTGCAAGCCTGCTCTGGCACATTTTGCTACAGTATCTCAACCCAAATTAAAAACCACTTATTTGCTCAATAGTTGGAATATTACTGCATGATGTAAGCAATGACGTAGAATGGATGTAGATGCGGTATATAAAATTCATGTGGTCTGTCTCACCTTAGATACTTGCTAGTCTGATCAGTCATTCAAAATACTTGATCCTATTGTGCTGGAGAGGGTAAAAAGCTTCACATAAGTTACAATAACTGCCTATATGTTCTAACTGCCACACCCCCACGCAAGACCAATCTAGATCGTAATCAGGGACTGGGAGGAAAGTGGACAAACTCACTACAACCAATGAGACCGAATTTCCCATGGTCTCCGGTTTTCACATGGCGTGTAAAGCATCGACTGAGTTCTAATTCTCCGTACCGTTTTTCGATTGGCATTATGCTCACAATTCACTGAAATCGTAACCTTTCACGAAGGAATGATATGCATTACATGGCCTGCACATCATCGCTTTGTCTCAAACTACTGTGCCCAAGTGTACCACTGAGGTTTTCTAAATTCATTTTACTTTGACCATTACTCCGTAGAAGAATTACCAAAATACAGGAAATTTATGTGACCTAAAATACGTATTATTTGCGATTTTAAGACTGTATTTGTAATTATTTTTACAAAATCTTTGAAATAATGCTCTGTTTATTCCCCTACTGTTTTTTGTATACTGTGTTATGGATCTTGTGAGTTAAGCACCACCTGTCTCTGATGTTTCATAGGTCGCCGGATTGGGAATGGTTCCATGTGCAGACTCTGCCCGTGTCAGTCACTTCTGGCTGGAGCTGATCACCTCATCTTCATCCATCCGTGGTTCTGAATGTGTGCCAATCACTGTGTATCTGGCACATTACGGCTGGGTTCGTCTACAGTATTTCACACCAGGCACTTTAAACCCCTGCTCTGTGCAGAACTTGTGGGTGAACTGAAAAAAACAAATACGCCTTCACAGACAGCCCATTGGTTAGTTTTCTTATAGTGAATGTAGTTTACCTAACACCACATTCCAAAAGGTGAAATGGCTAACTACCTTACCCACACAGTGTTTAGCCACTTTTTGGGTTGTTATTCCTCGAATTACTTATCGTCTTCCTGTTGGTTTGCTAAGTTCACTAGAATGCACCACTGTCCCCCAGTTGAGTCTACATACATCCATGTCTGAATGACAGACATTTGAATTAGGAAATTGAAATGATGAAACAACTTACCTTGTACAAAGTACTCTCACTCAATCCATTGCTCATCCACATGTTGCATATGCTCTTCACACCTCACTGAAGCTCAGCTATACTGAGCATATTATGCATTGGGAGAAAGTACTTTTGATTCTGGTGTTAAGCCCTCAGGAAGTACAATGTTTCTACTATTAATATTATGTCCCTTTCGTCTCAGCCAAATACAAGATGAAATGGGAAACTATTCACCCTGAGCACACTTCTCACATTTCCAATTGTTGACTTCCATACAACTTTTCCTCTTTAAAGCTGAGCTGGGTATAAATAATACTTGTGGCATCACCTCCAAGTTGACATTAAATCAACACATTGGAAACAATACCGTGTCTTCTGATGAGGTACCCTAGAAACTTGGATATTTAAATCAAGAAGTCACGTCATAAAGCAATTTACATATCACTAATGTACACAGACAGAAAGGTGGAAACAATCCATTCATAAGGATAGGTATTTTAGTTGGACACATTGCTATAAAAACACCTGCAATCACAAGATCACAAATCGAGGGGACAAATATGAACAGGTTTCAAATGAGGCAAATACCATCTTAACATTAGATAGTTTAAAATGTAGAGGGCATAAATAAACCGAACACAACTGGTTATAATTCTTGTTATGAACTATTCACTACACAACTGGTAAATTAAAAACAAAGTTGACTTCATTATGAATGATGCTGTATGTATATATTTCGATGACGTTCCAGTATGTCGATCATGAAGCGAGACTATTTCATTTTAACTGCAGTCTTTTGGTGCTCAAACATTCTCTGCATAATACACTTTAATTTGGTGGTATGGTTGTAAGTATGTTATGCCCGGATACATAAATGGAAAATTAGGAATGCCTTCTAAGCTACCGACAGTTCACTCAGTTTTTAGGTTGTTGATTCACCAGCAATGCACCATCTTTAAATCTCTTAGCAACCTTGCAGTACATGTTGCATTATTACATATATGCTTTGGGCAACTTGTCTTGATACTGGTACAAGGATATTGACATTTTGAGTTGTAGATCCTCCACACATGTGTGCAATACTCACGAAAACGGGCAATGGCAGTGAAATGAACCCGCAAATGGAATGTACAGGGCGTTTCGCGCCAATAGGAAGGACTACTGGAAGCGTCCAGAGGGTGAGAAACTGGCTGGCAAGTGGGGGACCCACTGTTGTGGCCGCTACCTCGCCGACCCCCTTGCCTACCCCTCGTGACAACTTCTGGACCTGTCACTGGTGGTTTGTCGAAGAAAGTTGGTGTCTCTCACTCAGCGATACCACAGCAGCAACCCTAGGTCAGTGCAAGAGCGTGGGAGCTGGCGAAGTACTGCAGGTTACTTCACACAACAGCTCACGCTACTGCCTGACGCTAGGTTAAAATGATGGAGAAAATGGTAAAGAGAAGAGATAAGGAAAAGAGAAGGACAAACAAAGGACAAATAAAGTGAAGAAGAGAGACTGTTTTACAGTTTCGAGCGTCCGTCTCCGGACGTAGGCACTAAACATACTCCTAGAGGGGGAGAAAGAAAAGGGAAGAGGTGGAGGTGAGGGGGGGGGGGGGCGACGGGAGATGGGGAAGGATGTGGAAAAGGAAGGCATGCAGCCCGGAAAGGAAGGAGGGCCACACCAGCTTGGGGTCCCGTGCTCGCTAAACACGTATCCACAAAAGAGTTGTGGACCCCCTGCGGGGTAGGTACGTGGTAACTGCATGTGATGACCTGGATATGCCTGTTATTTATGCAAATAACTGAAGCCAACAGAGAAAATACAGTTAAAGTACATGACTAACCAGAACCGTACATTTATAGTTAAAATGTATTATGTGCAGTCATTAGTTAAAATTACTCCACATGGCAAAATGAGAGTCCCACAATAAAACATGCACTGACATACAATGTGTGGAACTAGATCCATACCTAAAACCCACATAAAAGGTGCAAATATTAATAAAGGGAAGTTCATAGCCTGGCAAGCCATGAAGGTATCGCTTTAAAGATGTGACATTTTTTTAACTTTTTATTCTGCCTCTTACACAACTGTGTGTTTTAAGTTGGCAGGCTCTGAGCTTCAAAGATTCGACGATCTAGTAAATACTTTAGTGAGCCACTGTAGTGACCACTGTGATCCCCATACATTTAAGGGGAGGGTACCCCTCTTGCCTTTAAATGTTCTCTGGGTTATCTGGATGTTGTTTTCATCCCAAGTTCGTCAGACAGTTATCAAGCCATAGTTCGACTTTTGAAAAAGTGTCTGGTAAAAAGGCGCCATCACGGTCAGTGTTGCAACATTTAATTTCAACAATGGGCTAGCTGGCACTATGGATATTATGAACGTGCTCGAATATAACCAGCATGTTGAAAGTTCCGCATAAAATCGGACGAAAAAAGTATCGAGCGAAAGGAGCCACCAATCCCAGAAGCTGCCCAAGGGGTCGCAGAAGATGGAGGACGATCTCCTTTGGGAACTGAAAGGATTGCTCTGTGGTCCAGGGATCACTGGTGGGAGTTGTGTCTGTCTCACTTAACCACAAAAAAAGCGTTTTTCTCGAAAGCCTGCTTTCAAATTTGAGGGAAACGTAACTTGAGAACAGTGCATACTATTTTCTACCGAATCAGATTTTATTAGAACTTAATACGTTTCAGTAATCTTATATGCTGATAGAGGATATATTGAAAATAACTTATACCAAATTTATTTCTTACAAGTCTAGTAGGGGTCTTCGGCAATTTCCAGGAATGACGAATGTTCAGGCTACAAGGGATCGTTCCACCTGGTGCAGCGGTTGTATGAAGCGTCAGATATGGATCCAAAAATGATTTGTTAAAGAAAAAGCTTACAGAATAAAACCATACCACCCAATTTACCATAACTTTATGTTTTACATTGGAAAAAATAATGAATTTTTCAAATTTTCGTGCTTTCAAACTTGTCCGTCCCTCAAGCTGCAGGTGGTATGGCTCACCTATATTAAAGAATGGAACTACTTTCAGAACTCTACAAAAGCGTTTTCAGTGCGCTCACCTCTTCTGCGGGTACCGTCGGCAGCTCTGCCAGGCGGTACAGTTCTCACACTAAGGTACCGACGTAGAAAAACTTTTCCTGTCACCACTGTCACAGAAGATGTTCCCCCGTTTGCATCTGCAGAATACCCCGCTTTTTGCTACAGAAACAGCATTGTCCTAATTCACACAGCACTCTTCCATGCTGCCCTAAATGCAACCGACGGACGTTTAGCCCACACTTTTAAAAACTCAATTGTCTGAACTTCACTGTCACCATCCTCTAGCCGATGCATCACACATTTCTACCGTTCTACAGATCAACCAGATACGACAGCTAATCTCCTACCAAAATTTCATAGACACACTCATTGGTGCCAACTTTGCACCCTACATACCACAGACCACAGACCACAGACCACAGCCCACAGCCCACAGCCCATCCTACTCTGTGCTCTATTTGCATTGTCTTGTTTAGAGACCCAGCACGGCCCTTCTTTTTACCAAGGAACGTCATCATTGGTTTCCAGCACTCATCTCCAATTTACTAGCATATGACACTTCAGAACAGCACGTCGCTGTGGTACATCTTATGATACCCAGAAACTGCCAATTTCTTTTGTTTCAGCAACCACCACCGAGTCTGCCTGCTATAGGGTCCTTGCGTGGATAAAACCCCATCTGATTTTGTGTTGATACACCTCAACTGACGCGACCATAAACCCTGTTCTTCCTGCCACCAAGTCCCACTTAGTCTCAGCACGTTTATGTTAAATCCATACATATTCAAATGTAAATCATCACAACCTACCTACTGAACTAAAGAGACGCAGAAAAAGTCTTAAAAATAAATAGAAGGTAAAACCTTGGTTGTTGGTAAGTTTATAGAATAAAACTATAGAAGCTTTCGTCTTTAATGTGACGAATGTAATTAATAGTTACTGTATTGATGCATATTTCAGTACTTTCTAAAAATATCGTGACAGTTTTATCATAACGTGTTCTCTGAAGAGCTTCATGAATCTGAAGACCAGAATCCTGGTCAAAATCACATTGACCCCTCTCTTCTGATTCTGAACTATTGAAAAAGACTCGTCAGATGTCTGAAAATTGTATTCATCACCTATGCACAGGATTTGGTAGAACGTAGTTATGTGTATAAGCACGTTCGGATGCTTGATACGTTTTGTATTTGCACATAGTGTGCCAACGTTTTGTCTACATATATTGAATATGACATTGTTATTTTCTAGAACATGCAGCGTGTAAGCGACAACCCTTTACAATGTATCACAGTGGTGCAGTTGTTGCGGAAAAGAGCAGTTTGATGTGAGACAGTTATTGTCTATCAAGATGTGAAACTGCCACAAATTTCCCTACAGCAGCCACTAAAGTACTGCAAATTGGCACCGTTTTAAATATTTACTCTCCTCTCTCCTTACGCTACTGGCTTAATTGAGACCTACAAATTCCCAAACTAACGTCGGTGTACAAATTTTCTTCAGAATTTTGTAATTTTTTACAGCATAAATTTAACAATAAAAATGTTTCGATTCTCTGGCCATCTTAACTCCCTCGAAGCTCCGTCGTCTCAAGGTCGGTTTACATAGAATTAGAAACAAATTTAATGTTTCCACAACATGTTAGTCATCATTGCATATTAAGTATAATGTGCACGTGGAATACTTTTATCATAGCTCTTGTGTTGACTTCTGTAAAACGTCGTCTTGGCCTAGGAGACGAATTTTTAATTTTGAAATTACTCACTATACCACGATCCACAGTAACATGCATAGACGTATTACGTTACTTAAGCAGTATAGTGCTCATGATATGGAACCGTGTTAGTCAGACTTTCTGTAGAACACAAGTCAAGTTGTATAACGTTGCTTGCATTGTAAGCTAATCACGGAGACATCAGAATTGTGGTAAATATTACATCTTTCTGTGCCATACTCTGAAGTTGGTGGGAGGGTGAAGGGGTGTTACAATGTGGCAATACATGCCTTTACCCTTGCTTCATGGAGCTTCGTATACAGCCCATCTACACGATGGACGAGTTTTGTGTGTGTGTGTGTGTGTGTGTGTGTGTGTGTGTGTGTGTGTGTGTGTGTGTGTGTGTGTGTGTGTGCATTTCCTAAATTTTACATTGTTTTAGAAGCACAATGACAGTGATCAGGAATTAACTGCCAGAAGTAATTAGAACAGCGTTTTTCCTGTGAACAGTATTTCTATGGAAGAGAGATAGTTACCGAGTAATGCCATACCAGAGCCAAAAGTCAGCGAAGGTGGAATGGTTAGCAAGATGGAAGATAATCGTGAAGTACAGATAAATGAGAACATTTCAATGAATTCTGAAATTGCTAGGCTGGAAAGTGACCCAGAAAAAAGAAACAGTGGAATTAGTGGAGAGTCGACTATGGACACATCGGTGATCAGAGGTCATCATGAACTAATAATAGATGATAATGGTCACGGAAACACATTGGAAATTCTACATCCTGTTGAAGGTAGTAAGCGTTACTAACCATAAATTTGACAATAATCGTTGCAAACTGAGCTAGTGTCATTGTAAGTTAAGCAATTTAATTCAACAGGTGAAAACAATGTGAGAGTTTCCTCGTCGGAGTTCTTACGATTTGTAAGATAGAACATCGAGGATTGTTTAGAGGAATACACAAAAAGGATAAGCTATAGGGAATATAAGTATAATGATGAGCAAGACGTATGGCCAAAGGTTTATTTGACACGTGGAGAAGTGTCATGGAAACGCTGAATAATCCCAAGTATATGAAACGTCCCCTTAGAAAAATTAATGAATTACTGTGCTGATAAACCTCTTACATTATTTGGTTTTCAAACAGCTGAGCAGAACTGAACGTACTCAGACATTTTGCTCTTTACCTATTCTGATCAACACTAAACTGACACACAATATTTTTAGCACAACGCAATCTCACTTTCAATAATCTCTACAAGAGAATGGCCCTGACCAACATTAACCTATGCCTTTCACAAATCATTTACTTCACAAAAATCTTCGTTAATCGAACTACTGCAATACAGCGAGCGCCAATACTGCCAGCTAAATAAAGGATTCTAACTACTGAAGGAACTAACTACTGATAGGAATAGTTAGCAAATGAAAGATTTTGCTAGAGAACAAACGATTTATTTATCTTAATAGTGTTCAAAAGTCATAATATATATAGCAGTTCATGACATCCATTCTTACAAATGTACTGTTTCTGATGGACACACGTCCAGATCATCCGCTCTCAAATACACTATCAGTCCCTACCTCTCATACATTGTCCATATACTATGACCAACAAAAACGTGTGCAGTGAAATGTAACTTACAAGTTAATAATTTGATGAACTGGTGTCAATTACAATTTTATAACATAATACAGTAACAAAGGTACAAAATACATAGTTAAAGAACATAACAATACAGATAACATTGGAAGTATTACAGGCTTTACAAAGGAATAGAATTAAACAGATACATCAGTGTTACAGGATTTATGACATAAGTAAATAAAATAATGAGAATAGATTCGAAACATTAATATCACACATGAGCATTAAAACAAAACAGAATAAACAATGTCTAAACATCTTTACAAAGTAAATAACATAGTATTAGAAAATTTCTATAACATAACTGTTATCAGCTAAACATATAGAGACAGGAAGAACACAAATACACAAGGGTACACAAACACATAGTGGAATGACACAAAAGGACAGGACAGGTTTGTTTTCAGTGTGACATTTGGTACTGCAGTCCACCCCAAAACTTCATTCCATATATCTTTCCTCTTATTTCAACATTTGTTTCCACCAACAAAATCCTATTCAAGCATGCTTTCTGTATTTATATGTTCATATTTTTCTTACCTCATTATTTATTATCTTACTTCATCATTTATATCCAAGAAAATCCTCCCTAAACCTGTTGTCCCTAATCCCCACTTTTTTGTTCATATCCTCTTTCAAAATCCTTTTTGGCCAAACCATTTTCTTATAGCTTCTCAATGCATTTCTTCCAATTCATCACAACTCGTTCTCTTATATAGCCTCCCCCATCTTAAGCTAACTTAAATCTACAGAGTTCAGATGCTAAACTAAGGGACGAGGCAATGCAGCAGCACAAAACAATTAACACAAACAACAATGACAAAAAATGGAAATTGGCAAAGCAAGCAGCAGTATATATAAATTAGCAGAGCAATTGCAATATTAAAACTAACATAAGGCGATGTGCAGCAAACAAGAAAAATAAATCAGTAGTAAAACTGGCTTAAAAGGGTAATACAAATTCAAATTCAGTAACATTATGCCTGGCAAACAGCAACAGCAAATGCTATAACTTATACCTAAACATGACAAACCCACAAGCAGAAAAAATATTACAGTAAAGATGGCCATGTCTAACACCTATGTCACATCTTAGTGTCTATGTAATTAAAGTGGTGCACCACAACAACTTATTGTAAAAAAAATATTACCATGTACTTGAAAAGAAAATTATGTATGCAGTTACTGTTACTAGTCCCTTCTTATTGTTATTTCCATTCCAAATGCTCCTTTTTTGAATAATGTGGATCATAAAATTATTATTTAGCAGATATGTTGACAGAAAGTTTTCACATTAGCAAATGCATTTAATTTTATTCTATAAAACCAATGCTGTAACACCTAGAAACCAGATATCAAATGAAATAAGCAACTATGAAAAGCGAAGCATAAAAATATCATTCAATAGTCATGTGGCATTTCATAAGTTAGTAGCAATTCTCTCAACTCTCGTTGAAAAACACTTGTCATAATCAGGTGTGCAGATGTAAGAATATTTCCCATCAATTCATAAGCATTTCAGTAAGTAGCACAAAGTACGTGCTCCACAGTATAATCATATGTTTCCAAGTAATAGCGTGTCATATTTGCGATGCTTTCTACAAAGGAATGTTAACAGTGAGGTTAATGGCCTCTTTCTTCTCCACTCATGGCTTTTTCTCAAGGCGGCTGGCACACCTGGCCGCTCACTATGCATTACGTCACAGTCACTTCCATTTCTTGCCGAAATATTTACGACAGCAGTTTCCGCTACAGTGACAGTTTGATACAAATAAGATTTCACAGATCGAAACATTTGCATTACAGATCTGTAGAAACAAAATCTTATAAATATAACAGTGTCCGAAAAATTTTCGCCGGCGCTGTGATACATTCACGCATTTACACACATTTCATAACTCTTAAAGTACGATTCTTGGTTTGCAATATCCTTTATCACAAACCAGAGTCCCTAACCACTACTCGTTATTCCTTACCTTATTACACATACACCTATTCGTCGACACTTCAATATTTCATCATAATAAATACATAGCATAATCAAATTCCTCATATAGCATCAGCTTATTGATCATGAACATACCTCAACAGCATAATACACATTGTCATTGTAATAATAACATCATAAAAACTCAGCCAAATCTCAAAAACGTCGTAGCTTTCTGCAATAATTTCAAAACCTAATGAAAATCCTCTGCTCATTTCAATAGTGTCATCTACCTCAAACGTACTTTAAAAATCATGATCCCATACCAAATACATCATTCAAAGCTCTCATAGTATCACAATGGTTCCGAAAAAGTATGAACAGTTCACACAGTACAGACAAAATACAGTTTCATTAGTGCGAAGTTATCCAACTGTGTAATTGCGTAAACATGTGTCACTGATGTAGTAAAAACAATGTTTGTCTCTCAGTTAAATGATCAGATAGCTGTGTAATTTGTGTGTTAGAGAAATATGGTACCGATGTGTAAAGTTGTATAAGCAAATGCCATATTAGCTAGGGCTCCTTGTGCTTGCCAAACACATGGTACACAAAGTAAGCGTGTACCCCCCTGAGGATTAATGTAATTATATCCTCAGGTGTTACAGATTACAACGATGGAATGAAATGTATCACGAAAAACTTTCTTTGTAATTAAAAAATCTTCAAAAATAAATGTTTTAAGTACAAGATTAATCACTCAAATGCGTGTCCTATAGCGCTAAATTGTGCGTCATGTTGTATCATAATCTCTGTCATTACTTAAGGGTAAAAAATGTGCCAAGTTTCGTAATTATCGTCGTCCGTATGCAATGTTCTGTGAAAGTCCATGTACTTACCTCATAATAAACAAAAGCGAAATGCTATGCGTATAGATATCGTAGTTATTACGTACAGTACCGTGATCAAGATAGTACTGCACTGTAACGTATTGTTGTGCTACAAAAAAGGCTGTCTTATTGTAGCTATACCACAAAAATGCCACTAAAACATGTTTTACTTTCCAGAAGAATTCAGAAAAACTGTGCAGATATAAAGCAGATACAGCACAAAAGCAACAATGTAAATTGTCTCACACATTAGTAGCGTCGTGATATAATCGTGTAGCTGTCAAAGAAACCTAATGCTAAGTCATCTTTAATCCTACAGAAAGTACTTCAAATAAAGAATGTCTTTTCAAGTAAACCAAAATGTTGCATGAAAATCTCATTAGCAGTGTCGGTATATGTTCTAAGTATGTGAGCCTTATAGTCGTTACATGATTGTGCAACTAACAAGCAGCAGTGTACAAATCACAACACTGTGTCATCTGTTCACTATAACAATGCATTCGTAATTTCTGTTTAAACAAGTTCTCTTGGTTCTTGACTGCATATTTAAATTCAAACATTGCAGATTATCTTTCAATAAACGGTTTTACATGTGAAATGTGGTGTAAACCTTTACTCTTCCTAGTACGCAGAGTTTCAACTTCAACACAATTATCATATGGTATATGTCAGATTCTGTAAGGTCCATTGTAAACTAAAAGAATTTGTGACTCAAGTGTTTCTTCTTACGTGACAGTGAATGAGCTTTAATGAGAACTTTCTAACCAATATATAATTTCTTTGGATTTGATTTACCGTGTATTTTTCTTCTTTTGTCTGATGCAGATTTTATATTTTTACTACCCAAATCAATTATGTTTTTGTGTCGAAGTTTACGTGTATTCGGAAAAGGTACAAGCTCTCAGATTCTGTTCAGTGGTTCTTCATTCTTTAGTACAAGAATAGGTGGTAGAGCAGTGGAGTCATGAGGCATTTCATTCAGCACGGTTTGAAATAAGTGTAAATATCTGTCCCAGTGCTGATGCTTTCTGTGACAAAGTCTGCAAAGCTTATTGATTTCTTCAGACGGGTTACAATGTGGTGAGTACAATGAAATAAAAAAAGGTTTGATTTTATGGTTCCGAAGCATGCGTGAACAAACAGCAGATCTGAATTGTGGTCCATTATCTGAAATGACTTTGCTAACGTGTCCAACTTCACGTAAGAAATTTTTAACAAAGGCGTTGGATACAGACAGTCCAGTGGCTTTACATAACGGAGTGAAAGAAACAAATTTTGAAGTCAGTTCAACAGTGACTAGAACGTACGAAAATCCATTCGATGTTCTGACAAGGGGTCCCAAGAGATCAACAGCAGCAAATTCTTTTAATTTAGAAGGAATGATAGGAAACAACGGAGCTCTATGTGAGATAGTAGATGGTTTAGCTTTTTGACAAAGTTTTCAAATAGACAAGACTCTTCGAATTCTCTTTTCCATATTGTTAAAATAACAAGTCGTTCGAAAAATATGATAACATTTTCGTGGACCAAAATGTGCGTAGCTGAAATAAATGAACCAAATGAGATTATTAACAAAATTGTCTGGAATGCAAAGTACCCATAGCTTGTCATCAACAGTGCAGCGTTTGAAGAGTATGTTGTTTCTAACCAGATAATAATGCCGAATCTGAGTGTGTCTTTTTTCATGCCATTTACTTTCGGTGTCTTTCCAAATCGGATCTTTATCTTGCTCATGAGCAATGTCCTTTAAAGATGTGGTGATGAAGTTTTCAAAGGCGACTTTCTGAATGTAAAGAATACTGAAATTTTTCTCGAGGTTGCCTTCTGTGTTACTTTTTTCAAGCCCAGCCGGCGCGCGTAACAGTGCGACCGCAACAATGTTCTCCTTGCTGGGAATGTAGACTATTGTGAAGTGGAATTCTTGCAGAAACAATGCCCAACGTTTTAACCTGTCATGATTTAGTTTTGAAGACATAAGAAATTGTAACGCACGATGATCACTGTATACTTTTACATGCTTACCAGAAAGAAAGAAACGGAATTTGTTAAATGCCCAAACGATAGCTAAAGCTTCTAATTCAGTAACGGAATAATTTTTTTCAGAATTTGTTAGCACTCGGCTAGCAAAAGCAATGGTTTTCTAAACAGTAGTGTCATTTTCTATGGCTTCTTGAAATGAATGGGCACCAAGACCGACTTTAGAAGAATCCATGCTAAGGCAGAAATCTTGTGACAGATCTGGATGAGCTAGTATTGGCGCGTTAAGTAGCGATTCTTTCCAAGAACTGAATTCCAACTGTGCTTGTTCGTCCCAGTTCCAAATAGTATTTTTTCCAGTGAGAGAAAGTTTTGGAGTCACTAGAATTTGCATATTCAGAAAACGACGGTAAAAATTTACGAGACCTAGAAAACTGCGGTCTTGTCCTTTTGTGGATGGAACTGGAATGGCTCTGATTGTTTCTAACTTTTCAGGATCCGGCTGAATGCCTTCAGAAGAAATAATATGTCCCAAAAACCTCACCTTTGACCTACCGAATTCAGACTTTTCCAAGTTAACTGTTATTCCAGGTTCTGCAAAAATATGTAACACGCTGTTGAGGATGCGATTATGTTGTTCCCATGAGGCTTCTGCTATCAGAATATCTTCCACATATAAGGTGAGGTGACGTTTTAAGGAATCAGGTAATATGGAATTTAGCCCGCGAATGAATGCTGCCGAAGAAATGTTCAAACCAAAAGGAAGTTTCGGAAACTGATAAACGCCGAAACAAAGAAAAGCTGTGTATTTTCTTCATTCTGGATGAAGTTCGATCTGATAAAAGCTGGATCTGAGATGAATACAAGACAACACTTTTACATCATTAAAATTTTGAAGAAGTTCTTCCATCGTTCGCGGCCTGTCTGTTTCAGGAATGATGACAGTATTGACTTGGCTCAAATCTAAGACAACTCTGATCGATCCATTTTTCTTCTCGACAACATGTAATGGATTATTGTATGAGCTTACTGCAGGCTCAATAATGCCCTCGTCAAGCATAGGTTGTATTTCTGTTCTAACACCGTCCCTATAATGTGCTGGTATTACATATGGTCTAACACAAAATCTAGTATGCTCACGAACATGAAATTGGTATTGAAATCCCTTGATTGTTCCTGTTTTGTGAGTAAAAACTGTGGAATATGCTTGTAAAATCTCAAAAAGGTCCTGCCTATCAATGTCATTACAGTTCTCAATTGTTTGGATTTTATGCTTAGTTAACTCATTAGTATCAAAGACGCCATCGATATCATCCCTGTCAGTACTTGCAGAAAGATTGTTAGTGTCAAATTCCGTTTAACAGAAGGTCAAGCCGATTAATTTCCTCATCATGGTTTGAGAGCCAATCTTCAAATTTCAAAGCAGTTGACTTACTTTCTTTCTCCAAACTTACTTCAGCATTGTGAAAGTTTAAGATTGCTTTGTATTCATTCAAAAAGTCTACTCCCAATATAATTTCCGTCGACAATAATGGAACAATCAGAAAGTTCATAGAGAAGCTGTTGCTTTGACAAAAGAATTCTAAGCTGGTTTGTTGGCGTACATCTACACTTTTCCAAAAATTACGCCTTGTAATTTAATCTTACGTAAAGGAAGTGTGGGGCAATCGTTCGATTTGTTGCATTTGCTAAAAGCTGTTTCGTTAATCACTAAAATGGGTCTGCCAGAGTCAAGTACTGCTGTAAATTTTCGTCATTTACTGTAATGTGAATCACAGGATATGCAATGTTTTTATGTTTTACGTCGTGTTCCTGGAGTAAGATGTCCCTAATTTCTTCCATTTTTACGTAATTACTAGCCACGGCAGCCACGTCGTCAGCTTCATAAGTACATATTGTGGCTGCCAGCGGTGTGAGTCATTGCCTACTGTCTCTTTGTTTGAGCGCATCGTTAATGGCATTAGGAGGCCTAACTTCTACAAATTCACCTTGTCGAAAGGGCCCTGCCCTGTTTGAATCTCGCCAGTTCTGATGCAATTCAAGTCTGTTGTGACGATCATATCGTCTGTCATGTCGGTAGATTCCATAGTTTCTTTCTTGTCGGTCACGTGGTGAATTTCTCCCTGAATCGTAACTGTGCTCTGGACTGTTGCGTCTGAAGTTATTCTGTCTCCCTGGATAATAATTATTTTGGTTCCCATATTCTCTGTTTCTCTGATTGTCTTTGTGGTAGTCATTACCACGGAGAGGTGATCTTTCCCTGTAATTATTACTACTCTGCCAACGGTTGTCATACGGGTGGTGTCTGTTTTAGTCACGGTTTACATTGTTAAGAATAGCCTTGTCGTGTCCATTTATTATTTCTGTCATAGCGGAATTGTGTCGGATGTGACCTGTAATTGTAGTTTTCCTGTTTTCGCATTCCGCGATTGTCAGTGTCAGTTTCCAATTCTTGTAACAGTCCCTGAAAAGCTTCAATGTCATCTTTGCAACGTCCTGCCAAAATAATATGTTGTAAATGTTCAGGTAATTTGATTAAGCAAATGTGGATAATTTCTGATTGGCTGCAAGGGTTTGACAGGTATTGATTTTGTGCAACATGTCTTCAAAATATTTCACAAGACTGGAAAATTCAGATTGTTCGAAATGTTTCATCATTATGATGCAATGTTTTACTCGGTCTTGTGTAGCTTGAGACCAATATGCTGAGAGGAAGGCATGATAAAATTCTCCTTCACTGTGACAATCGTGAATAACCGATCGCATTCTTTCAGCTGGTTCATTCTCTAAGTAGCCACACATAAATTCCAATCTGTGCTCTAATGACCAGTTGGGAGGAAAACAATGAGAGAATTGATGGAGCCACGCTTGTGGATGAATGTCGTTGCCAGAATTCTTAAATGTTTTGAATTTACGTGTGGTAATGAACAGCTTATAGTCAAAAATCATCGTGTCGGCGAGTCGCATATCGGTCATTGTTACGTCGTGTCGGCGGTTCCATCTCAAAATTCTGTGCACCTTGCCAATTTCTTTCATAATTTCCGAAATTCCCTGTGTTATTATTTTGTGGCTTCTCCGTATTTCCAAGTCCCTCTTCCCGTGTTGGAGCGCAAGTGTCCCCTGAAATATGTAATTTTTGTATTACTTGTGCCAACTGGTCTTATACTTCCCGGATTTCTCTTTTGTGTTGCGTATTAATTTGATTCTGATTTTGATTTTGTTTGAATTTCTTAATTTGTTCATACTCTACTGTGTCAGTGATGGCTACAGGCCTTGGGTCACTCAGATCATCATCTACCTTTGTAGATAAGTTAGTGAACTGATCCGAAAGTTCGGTTACTTTCTCCGATAGTGTACTTTTTTCCTCAGTGTGTTTTTCTGAACCGAGTTTCAGAGTGTCCATTTGTGTTGAAATCTTATCTACTGCGTCCTTTAAGTTTTCCTGAGTTTTTGCAAGTTGCGTAACCGAATCGGTAGATGCAACTGAGTCAATTTTAGCTTGCAAGGTCTCACGATTTTCATGAACAACAGCTTGCAGTTTTTTTATGGCTGCTTCGTGATCCTGTCAAGAACCAAGAGAACTTATTTAAACAGAAATTACGAATGCATTGTTATAGTGAACAGATGACACAGTGTTATTGTGTGTGTACATTCTTGCTTGTTAGTTGTATGATTACGTAATGACTATAAGGCTCACATACTTAGAGCATTTACCAGTACTGCTGACGAGATTTTAATGCAAATTTAGGTTTATTTGAGAATACATTCTGGATTTAAAGTACTTTCTGTGAGAGTAAAGATGACTTAGTATTTGGTTTCTTTGACAGCTACACGATTATATCACGATGCTACTAATGTGACAATTTACATTGTTGCTTTTGCGGTGTATCTGTTTTATATCTGCACAGTTTTTCTGAAATCTTCTGGAAAGTAAAACATGTTTTAGTAGTAATTTTTGTGGTATAGCTACAATGAGACAGCCTTTTCCGTAGCACAACAATACGTTACATTACAGTACTTTCTTCATCACGGCAATAAGCATAATAACTAAGATACCTATACGCAAAGCATTTCACTTTTGTTTATGAGGAGGTGGGTACATTGACTTCAGCAGAACTTTGCTTACGGAGGACGATAACTACGACAGTTCCACAGAATTATCTTACAGCAAGACGCACATTTAGCGCTACAGGACACGCATTTGAGTGATTAATTTTGTACTTAAAACAATTATGTTTAAAGATTTTGGAATTACAATGATACAAAGGTTTTCCATGAAACATTTCATTCCATTGCTGTAATCTGTAACACCTGAGGGTATAATTACATTAATCCTCAGGGGGGTACACGCTTACTTTGTGTACTGTCTGTTTGGCAAGCATAAACAAAAGTGAAATGCTTTGCGTATAGGTATCTTGGCAAGCACAAGGAGCCCTAGCTAATATGGTACTTGCTTATACAACTTTACACATCGGTACCATATTTCTCTAACACACAAATTACACAGCTATCTGATCATTTAACTGAGAGACAAACATGTTTTTTTACTACATCAGTGACATGTTTACGCATTACACAGTTGGATAACTTCGCACTAATGAAACTGGGTTTTGTCTGTAATGTGTGAACTGTTCATACGTTTTCGGAACCATTGTGATACTATGAGAGCTTTGAATGATGTATTTGGTATGGGATCATGATTTTTAAAGTACGTTGGAGGTAGATGACACTATTGAAATGAGGAGGGAATTTTTTTGAGGTTTTGAAATTAGTGCAGAAACCTACGACGTTTTAGAGATTTGACTGAGGTGTTATGATATTATTACGACGACGATGTATATTATGCTGTTGAGGAATGTTTATTATGATATGTATTTATTATGATGAAATATTGAAGTGTCGACGAATAGGTACATGTGTAATAAGGTAAGGAATAGTGAGCAGTGGTTAGGGACTCTGGTTTGTGAAACCAAGAGTCGTACTTTAAGAGTTATGAAATGTGTGTGTATGTGTAATGTATCACAATGCCTGCAAAAATTTTTGGATGCTGTTATATTTATAGGATTTTGCTTCTACACATCCGTAACGCAAATTTTTTTTATATGACACTGTCACTGCTGTCGTAAATATTTCGGTAAGAAAGTTAAGTGACCTTCACGTAATGCGTCGTGGACGCCCAGCTGTGCCACCTGCCTGGAGAAAAAGCCATTAGGTGGAGAAAGAAAGAGAGACCATTAACTTCAGTATTCACATTCCTTTGTAGAAAGCATCACAAATACGACACGCTCATTACTTGGAAACATATGGTTATACTGTGGAGCACGTACTTTGTGCTACTTACTGAAATGCTTATGAATTGATGGGAAATATTCTCACATCTGCACACCTGATTATGACAAGTGTCTTTCAACGAGAGTTGAGAGAATTTCTACTAACTTATGAAATGCCACATGACTACTGAATGATATTTTTATGCTTCGCTTTTCATAGTTGCTTATTTCATTTGATATCTGGTTTCCAGCTGTGTTGCAGCATTGGTTTTATAAAATAAAATTAAATGCATTTGCTACTGTGAACACTTTCTGTCAACAGATCTATTAAATAATAATTTTATGATCCACATGCTTCGAAAAAGGAGCACTTGGAAAGGAAGGTACAATAAGAAGGGATTAATAACAGTTACTGCATACATAATTTTCTTTTCAACTACTTGGTAATTTTTTTTCGTAGAATAACTTCTTGTGGTGCACCACTTTAATTACATAGACATTAGGATGTGAATAGACATGGCCATCTTTAGTGTAATATTTTTTCTGCTTGAGCTTTTTCATGTTTAGGTATAAGTTATAGCATTTGCTGCTGCTGTTGGACAGGCATAGCGCTACTGAATTTCACTTCGTATTACTCTTTAAGCCAGTTTTACTACTGATTTATTTTTCTTGTTGCTGCACAGTGGCTTTTATTAGTTCTAATGTTGCATTTGCTTTGCTAATTTATATTTATTACTGCTTACTTTGCCAATTTGCATTTTTTGTCATTGCTGTTTGTGTTAATTGTTTTGTGCTGCTGCATTGCCCCATCCCTTAGTTTTGCATCTGAGCTCAGTAGATTTAAGTTAGCTTAAGAGGGGGTATGCTATATAGGAGAATGAGTTATGATGAATTGGAAGAAATGCATTGAGAAGTTATACGAAAAATTCCAGAATGAGATTTTCACTCAGCAGCGGAGTGTGCGCTGATATGATACTTCCTGGCGGATCAAAACTGTGTGCCCGACTGAGACTCGAACTCGAGACCTTTGCCTTTCGCAGGCAAGTGCTCTACCATCTGAGCTACCACAGAAGTAAAGCTGTGAGGACTGGGCGTGAGTCGTGCTTTGGTAGCTCAGATGGTAGAGCACTTACCCGCAAAAGGCAAAGTCCCCGTATACGAAAAAAGTTTGTAAAAGAAAAGGTACTGTACAATGAAGAATAATTATTTCAAAAGAGGATGAATGGAATAGCGAGAGCAGGCTTAGATAGGACTTTTTGGGAATAATGATGAACAAAGGGAGGCCTCCATGCAAAATACTGCAGTAAAACAAACCCTGTCTTTTCCTTTTGTGTTATCCCTCTATGCGTTTGTGTACCCTTATGTATTTGTGTTCTTGCTGCCTTTGTGTGTTTAGTTAATAAGATTTATGTTGTAGAATTTTTCTAGTACTAAGCTACATTCACTATGATGAGGAATACTGTTATCCTCAAATATAATTTGCATTTATAATATGCTATTTTCTTTGTAAAGATGTTTAGACATTATTTATTTTGTTCTGTTTTAATGCTCATGTGTGGAATCAATGTTTCGAAAAATATTCTCATTATTTTATGTATTTACTTATATCATAATTCCTGTAACACTGATGTACATGTTACTTCGATTCTTTTGTAAAGCCCATATCACTATAAATGTTATCTGTATTGTTATATTCTTTAATGATGTATTTTGTACCTTTGTTTATTGTATTCTCATGTTATAAAATTGTAATTGCCACCAGTTTATCGAGTTAAGTAACTTTTAAGCATTCATTTCACTGCACACATTTCTGTTGATCATAGTATATGCACAATATGTGAGAAGTTGGGACTGTTCCTGTTTGCACGTGTGTTAATAATTCAGCAAGGGACTGGTTGACAGCATTGCTGGTTCTAAGGACAATTCCAAAAACTTTGTGAGTGCACAAGTGGTGGTTTATGGACTTGCTATATTGTCCGCAAGACTCTTCGATGGTGATTG
Organism: Schistocerca serialis cubense; assembly: GCF_023864345.2. Classification (NCBI taxonomy): domain Eukaryota; kingdom Metazoa; phylum Arthropoda; class Insecta; order Orthoptera; family Acrididae; genus Schistocerca; species Schistocerca serialis. The sequence continues at coordinate 464,175,451 of NC_064646.1, read as the reverse complement.
CGCACCTGCACAGTCGCAACAGATGGCTGCTGGCCGTCTCTACAAGGCCTACAGCGGGTCTACATCTTTTATGACTCATCAATACCATTATTTCTACAAGGAGTGCAGTGGGTCTGCACCTGTGGTGGCCCACCAATACCGTAATCTCTACCAGGACTACAGTGGGTCTGCTCTGTGATGACCTACCTACCAATATTCTTCAAAACTTCGACTGACTCTGCTGTGGGTTTGCTCTGTTGTGGCCCATTACCTGTGTGCATGTCAAGAGTCAGCACTGTCTTTCCGTTGGAAGGACAACACTACTACTTCAAGACTGCATGGAAATCCACTACTTCCGTGTGCATTCTCATTTACTGCTCAGAATTTGAGAAAAAGAAACACTGCATTTTTACTGTGATGAATGATCAGGACTGTCTTTATGGACTGTGAGAAAATTTTAGCTTTTGACCAACATTGTACCGATAAGTGTGTACATTTCTTTTCTTTGTTATTGTAATTATGAAATTTTTTTTTCAAATCTGTATTGGCCACTGCCCAAAACCATTTGTAAAATTTTTTGTGGGGAGCATGGGGGCTATGTAAGTAGGCTGTTTAGGTCCTTATATTGGTAACGCCACTGTCACCTAGCGCTCTGTATGAAAATCACTGGCTGTGCTGTGTGCAGTCTGTGGCTGGTTTGCATTGTTGTTGGCTATCGTAGTGTTGGGCAGTTTGCTGTTAACAGCGCGTAGCGTTGTGCAGTTGGAGGGGAGCTGCCAGCAGTGGTGGATGGGGGGGGGGGGGGGAGGGGAGATGGCGGAATTTTGAGAGCGGATTATCTGGACGTGTGTCCATCAGAGACAGTACATTTATAAGACTGGATGTCATGAACTGCTATATATATTATGGCTTTTGAACACTGTTAAGGTAAATACATTATTTGTTCTCTATCAAAATCTTTCATTTGCTAACTATGCCTATCAGTAGTTAGTTCCTTCAGTAGTCAGAATCTTTTATTTAGCTGGCAGCAGTGGCCCTCGCTGTATTGCAGTAGTTCGAGTAACGAAGATTTTTGTGAGGTAAGTGATTCATGAAATGTATAGGTTATTGTTAGGCAAGGCCATTCACTTGTACAGATTATTGAAAGTCAGATTGCGTTGCGCTAAAAATATTGCGTCAGTTTAGTGTTGATCAGAATAAGTAAAGAGAGAAATGTCTGAGTACATTCAGTTCTGCTCAGCTGGTTGAAGATCGAATAATGTAAGAGGTTTATCAGCACAGTAATTCAATAATTTTTGTAAGGGGACGTTTCATATTAGGTATTTGTCAAATTAAGCTTAGCTTCTCTTCCGTGGTATATGTACCCCTAACTAGTGAGAGTCAAGTGTGTGTAAAAACTTTATTAGTAATGTTGGAACGAGTGCAGGTATGATTACAAATTTGCCATCAACTACTGCCGCACAAGATTTTCCCTCGAATGCTTTTAAAGCCTCTGCAGGCTAGTTATCGTCAGGTTTTGCTTTACCTTTGGCACAACAGTACAGTTTTGTACGCTGCACTATAGGGTTCGTCTCACTGGATGCAACAGAGCGAACTTGCCACATTCTGGTTCCGCACATATCTTGCTGCACTGTCAGGCACTGTTGCCTGAATAATTAATAAAGCTCTGCGAGATTTTGCGTGTGCAAAAAGCAGTATGTTACTTACACATTGTATTGTAACTGACAGACTTCCACGTTTCCACACTAAAACATCACAAGTAAAACCAATTTTGACCATAGTGGGCACCTAATATTTAGTTTTAATACATAATATTTCTTATCAAACTAAGCAATTTCAGCAGATTTTTGTGCCTGCAGTATCCCACTTCCAATATGTTACACTAATTAAAAATTAGCTATTTTAGAAAAATTTAAGTGACATCTTGTTTATCAAGAATTCTGTGTTCTAGGTATGTCTTTAAATACAGAAATAAATGTTTTCTCAAACGAGAATTAGCAGTCCTGGCAGCACATCCAGTCAGTCATCGGTGTTACTGACAGATACAGTTTCATGCTCAGGGTTTGTAAAAGCAACATTAAATGTTGAGAATTAGAGAATGAAGATTATAAATGAAATATAAAAACGAAAAACTCAATCGTAATTACTCACATGGATTTACAGAAGACAATCCTGTACTGCAGCTCATACAGGCGCACTTTTATACGTGACTTCAATTAATACTAATAATTTAAGTGGGGAAAGTAGGCAAGCCATTAAAGATTTCTAAATGCTCTGAGCCCATTCAATGTTAAAATGATGAATTTGTATTCCAGTTGAACAGAAACAGTTATACTTGACGGTATTTATATTTTTTATTTACGAAACTTGGATTTCCACATCACCATAGAGGTACCAAGCATGATGCGTTACTCATTGTTTTACATGGCGAGTATCCCCAGTAGGCCTATAAACCATGGTGCATGCAACTACATGCACAAACATTATGAGCAAATCAATTTCCCTACGTTATGTTTATTACATACTCACCACACCTTCAGTTTTTGAATGCTATACAATTTGGAACATTTAAGCCAGCGTTACAAAAAGACAAAAGATGTTATGATTGAAGAAAAGGACATCATCATTGCCCCTGTAACAAATTTAGGTGTCCTATCAGTGTTTCTTAAGAATTTGTAATTTACCATCATGTTCCCGGTCGCCATTATGTTTTGTAACCAAAGAGAAGTTGTCAGCAGCTTCTTGTGTCACAATGACTGCACTGTGAACATTGTACCATAATGTAAAAAATAATTCACTGAGGTAACAATCACTCATCACATCGAATAGTTGTGATGTCGCACTCTCCTCAGTTTCACCTGTCACGATTTACTTACTAGCTAACTGCCAACACATCAAATCAATGCAACTGTGTGTATCTCGCTTTATTTGTAATTGTGGCAAACCATATTGTGGGGACAGAGGTTATGAAATTTTGTTTGTATGTTTACTTTACATCTGGGTAAAAGATACAGGGAGTGCTACTACGTGACTTAACCTCAGTGTGTTGTGTTTGGTTACCGTACGTCCTCCAGTCTGCTAAGTTTATAATACGACTTGAGCAGTAGAACACTACCTGGAAGAGAAGATTGGGCAAGGCTGAGGTGCCAGCAAGACACAGTTACTACAGGGTGGCCACAATGAAACGTTTTGGAATTTGGCGACGACAGTTTGATAATTTATGCACAATATCAGTATCAATTGTTCCAAGTTACAACTTGTTCATATTTCGTTTCAGTCTCATACTTTCCTTGTTGGTTTTATTTTCAACATCCTTTTTCCCCATGACCTACAGTGTGTCCAGGTTACAGATATAATAATGTAAAATGTTATGAGACGAACTTGAGATATTTATAGGTTGCTGGCCTCTACAATTAAGCTAACTTGAAATATTTCCTGTGCTCCCTTGTGACATTTCGTAACGCCTTAGTTCACATAAATGAGTGTCAGTAGCAATGTGGTTTATATAGCAGAAAGTGTTCTTTGTGCTCTCTCTCACGGAGCTATAGTTTGTTACACGGCTACAGCATGGTTTTCGGGCTAAGTATGGATTACAACCAACTGACAACGTTCCCAGTCATACAACAATCAAGAAATGAGACAAATGGCTGTCGGCCACTACACAAAACACGCAGTTCCTGACGCTATTGTTGAAGTGGTCTCTACACAATTCCAGCGAAGCCCTCTGAACTCAGTCTGACGAGCAGGTAGATAGATAGTCACGTTCGACAGCACCTTATGTCGCCCATCAAAGATTGCACCTGGAATGGACCGAAACAGTGGAGTGAAGTAGTATACAGAGTAGATACCTGTTGCGTCACTGAACGTGCGCACATCGGGTTGTATTAAGTGTGTGAAAGAAAACTGAGTCACCATAATAACACTAAGATACGGCCAATAAATACCACTATTACTTCCCAGCTAATTATGTTTTATACTACGGTTCATTTAACCCAGACACACCGTATTTTGGAGGGAAAAGTGTTTTGCCTTTCGTGACTAGCATAATATTGTGTCTTGGATAAGGAGTTGGGGCTCAATGTACCACGATGATCATAGCTGTTTTACTTGCCTGTTTTGATGGAACTTAAGCAGTTGTGTATTAAAGTAACATTTGCCCATCACATTTATTCGTATAACCAACTACTTCCACAACACAAAATAACGATCTACTGATTATTTCACTGTTTATTTTAGTTGTGTAAGCAAGTAACTATGGTGACCACTAAATACTAAGGAAACACAGCAGCAACAAGAATTTTGAGCTACTCTACTCTCTTACTGTTGGAATACGATAAAGGATTGTGCAACAGTTTGAGGAGAAACATTAAGCCTGCAAGCCTGCTCTGGCACATTTTGCTACAGTATCTCAACCCAAATTAAAAACCACTTATTTGCTCAATAGTTGGAATATTACTGCATGATGTAAGTAATGACGTGGAATGGATGTAGATGCGGTATATAAAATTCATGTGGTCTGTCTCACCTTAGATACTTGCTAGTCTGATCAGTCATTCAAAATACTTGATCCTAATGTGCTGGAGAGGGTAAAAAGCTTCACATAAGTTACAATATCTGTCTATATGTTCTAACTGCCACACCCCCACGCAAGACCAATCTAGATCGTAATCAGGGACTGGGAGGAAAGTGGACAAACTCACTACAACCAATGAGACCGAATTTCCCATGGTCTCCGGTTTTCACATGGCGTGTAAAGCATCGACTGAGTTCTAATTCTTCATACCGTTTTTCGATTGGCATTATGCTCACAATTCACTGAAATGGTAACCTTTTACGAAGGAATGATATGCATTACATGGCCTGCACATCATCGCTTTGTCTCAAACTACTGTGCCCAAGTGTACCACTGAGGTTTTCTAACTTCATTTTACTTTGACCATTACTCCTTAAAAGAATTACCAAAATACAGGAAATTTATGTGACCTAAAATACGTATTATTTGCGATTTTAAGACTGTATTTGTAATTATTTTTACAAAATCTTTAAAATAATGCTTTGTTTATTCCCCTACTGTTTTTTGTATACTGTGTTATGGATCTTGTGAGTTAAGCACCGCCTGTCTCTGATGTTTCATAATTTCTTTCAACTGGTATCTTTTACTCCATAGTCTCATTAACTGAACTAGATATCTTTCAGATGGTATATCATAGTATCATCTACTTGAATTTTTTTTTCAGCTTGCTTATAGGTCGCCGGATTGGGAATGTGTTCCATGTGCAGACTATGCCCATGTCATTCACTTCTGGCTGGAGCTGATCACCTCATCTTCCTCCATCTGTCGTTCTGAATGTGTGCCAATCACTGCGTATCTGGCACATTACGGCTGGGTTCGTATACAGTATTTCACACCAGGCACTTTAAACCCCTGCTCTGTGCAGAACTTGTGGGTGAACTGAAAAAAACAAATACGCCTTCACAGACAGCCCATTGGTTAGTTTTCTTATAGTGAATGTACTTTACCTAACACCACATTCCAAAAGGTGAAGTGGCTAACTGCCTTACCCACACAGTGTTTAGCCACTTTTTGGGTTGTTATTCCTCGAATTACTTATCGTCTTCCTGTTGGTTTGCTAAGTTCACTAGAATGCACCACTGTCCCCCAGTTGAGTCTACATACATCCATGTCTGAATGACAGACATTTGAATTAGGAAATTGAAATGATGAAACCACTTACCTTGCACAAAGTACTCTCACTCAATCCATTGCTCATTCACATGTTGCATATGCTCTTCACACCTCACTGAAGCTCAGCTATACTGAGCATATTATGCGTTGGGAGAAAGTACTTTTGATTCTGGTGTTAAGCCCTCAGGAAGTACAATGTTTCTACTATTAATATTATGTCCCTTTCGTCTCAGCCAAATACAAGATGAAATGGGAAACTACTCACCCTGAGCACACTTCTCACATTTCCAATTGTTGACTTCCATACAACTTTTCCTCTTTAAAGCTAAGCTGGGTATAAATAATACTTGTGGCATCATCTCGAAGTTGACGTTAAATCAACACATTGGAGACCATACCGTGTCTTCTGATGAGGTGCCCTAGAAACTTGGATATTTAAATCAAGAAGTAAATCATGATCACGTCATAAAGCAATTTACATATCACTAAAGTACACAGACAGAAAGGTGAAAACAATTCATTCGTAAGGATATGTATTTTAGTTGGACACATTGTTATAAAAACACCTGCAATCACAAGATCACAAATCGGGGGGACAAATCTGAACAGGTTTCAAATGAGGCAAATACCATCTTAACATTAGATAGTTTAATATGTAGAGGACATAAATAAACTGAACACAACTGGTTATAATTCTTGTTATGAACTATTCACTACACAACTGGTAAATTAAAAACAAAGTTGACTTCATTATGAATGATGCTGTATGTATATATTTCGATGACGTTCCGGTATGTCGATCATGAAGCGAGACTATTTCATTTTAACTGCAGTCTTTTGGTGCTCAAACATTCTCTCCATAATACACTTTAATTTGGTGGTATGGTTGTAAGTATGTTATGCCCGGATACAGAAATGGAAAATTAGGAATGCCTTCTAATCTACCGACAGCTCACTCAGTTTTTAGGTTGTTGATTCACCAGCGATGCACCATCTTTAAATCTCTTAGCAACCTTGCAGTACATGTTGCATTATTACATATATGCTTTGGGCAACTTGTCTTGATTCTGGTACAAGGATATTGACATTTTGAGTTGTAGATCCTCCACACAGGTGTACAATACTCACGAAAACTGGCAATGGCAGTGAAATGAACCCGCACATGGAATGTACAGGGCGTTTCGCGCCAATAGGAAGGACTACTGGAAGCGTCCTGAGGGTGAGAAACTGGCTGCCAAGTGAGGGACCCACTGTTGTGGCCGCTACCTCGCCGACCCCCTTGCCTATCCCTCGTGACAACTTCTGGACCTGTCATTGGTGGTTTGTCGAAGAAAGTTGGTGTCTCTCACTCAGCGATACCACAGCAGCAACCGTAGGTCAGTGCAAGAGCGTGGGAGCTGGCGAAGTACTGCAGGTTACTTCACACAACTGCTCACACTACTGCCTGACGTAATGTACATGTCTGGCTCTAATTTTTCTGTTTCATCTACAGGGGCTCTTGAAAGCCTGGAGTTGTTACCGCACTCATGGCAGCTCCAGCTTCACATTCGAGAGTTATCGCGTTAAGCCGTTCCTGTAGCTCTATTTTTTCAATTGACTGACTGCTTACCTGCTATTGCAGTAAAGTAATGAGATCAGGCTCGTTCAGGGCCGCAGTTTTAGCATCCGAAGCCGTTCGGTCCTCTCCGCTGTTTAAGGAGGACGTAAATCAGGAATGGCTACAAAACTGGGACTGAGACCGAAAAGATGTATCCAATGAAGGTATCACTATTCTGGGTGATGGTAAGATCCAAATGGCTCTAAGCACTATGGGACCTAACATGTCAGGTCGCCAGTCCCCTACACTTAGAACTACTCGAACCTAACTTGAAACGCCTGCCTAACCCGCAGGGCAGAACAGGTGACTAGGATTGTGGAAAGGCCAAATAAGGTGGCGGTCAGTTTCACTTCAAAATTGTAATTTATTGTAATTTAATAACATATTTAAACCAAAACGGCACACAACCGAACCTTTACGAGTTTCAAAATCCAATTCTTTCACGGCTCAAGGCTTCCAAACAAGAAATCTTATAAACCAACAAGATAAATTTCAAGTGACTGAAGACACGCAGCTAAAATTGCAAATAAAATATTATAATCACAGCTAGGCTGAAAGCCTCAAGGCAAAAGTGGGTACAACAACCATATACAAGGTGCAATACAATTGTCTGAAGGCCACAACTAAATTTCAAAATTATAAAATGTATTACCTTACCCCTTTAAGGCTGAAGGCCAGAATGATTTCCCTTAAGGGGAAATTTTGAGAATAATGCTTTAAGCGGCTGAAGGCTTACAGTTGATCTTCCAAAAATTCGAAAAATACCTTAAACCCTTAAGTGGCTAACAGCACACTAAATGAAAAGCTAGCACAACAATAATAACTTTCGGCAAAATATCCACTTGTCAGAATTCCAACTTACTTATACAGGCTGAAGGCCCTTGATTTACACAAAAAACAATAAAATTATGTATTTTTTATTTGCTCCAGACACGTTCCAACTGACTAGCAGTCCGAACTCGCTACCCGAACTTGCTTACGACAGACAACGACCAGGAAGTAATAGCAGTCGAGCAAAGATACGCGCTGCTAACGCATGTCACCGTCAGGCAAAATAGCAACTCGGTGAAAGCAGTAATTTAATTTAACGTAGTGAGGTGAAAGTACGTTAAAAACAGGAAGTAAAATAGATGGGGGGAAGATGGGCCACGCACAGCTCATAACTAACCTAAGGGCATCACACACATCCATGCCCGAGGCAGGATTCGAACCTGCGACCGTAGCAGCATCGCAGTTCCAGACTGAAGCGCCTAGAACCGCTCGGTCACAAAGGCCGGCTGCTAAGATTCCTCGGCGGAAGTTGGCTGGAGTTGTTAGCAAGGGGACGAGGTGTAGCGGCGCGTGGCCGTATAGCGCGCTCTCACTTGCCGTCACGGCCCGACACGTTGAGGTCGGCCCCAGACGCGTCCATCGAAAACAGCTAAGCGGCCCGCGGAAGGTAACCGCTAGGCATTTCTGTGGTTGCCAGCGCATAGGAACGGCAGGAGAATACCGAGTCGGATCGAACTGTGATAAAGATCCCACTTGATGACACCACTTTGTACATGTCAGGGCTCTATCAGGAGCTGCAGTGGCCAACAGAGGTGGTTTTCCTACACGTGAAGTGAGAAAGGTTATGAAATGGGTTTTATTCTCAAAAACTACTACTAAAGCTAGCGTCCCCACCTCAGAGTAATAGCATGGGAGCCGGCCACGAGTACTACAGATTTGTTCACACAACTGCTCACCATACAGCCTTAGGCTACACAATGTACAGTATCCACAACCAAAAGTATTCAATTTCCCGAAAAGAAAAGAACACGATACTTAACCTAGGAAGCTAAGTGAAAATGTTTCAATATTGTAATAGGCTTCTGTTGACAATCCGTTCTCCCTATACCATATTGCCTCATACGTATGCACTTCAATTACAACAAAGTTTTTTTTACATGCTTATCACCAGATTGCATATGTGCCGGAAAAATTTTTAGCGTTCACCGCTTTGAATGTTGTAAATGTAAATATGCTTTAGTTCAATGTGTGCAGGATGTCCCAGGAGCAAAGTTCGACATTCATCGATAGCCCTTTTCCGACTTCAGTACTGCGGAACAAATCTCTCCAACTGCAATTCCTTTGCTTTCCATATTTTGAGAGCTTATTGTATGGGCCAAAACAAGAAAACAGTTACTGGTAAACAATTACTAGTGGGCTCTAAATGCTGATCTAAGGGCTATCAGTACTTTTTCAATCTCTTGCGCTGAAGAAATGCTGATTGTCCGTAAGGAGTGCCGATGCTTGCTATACAGTTTTGCTTCGAATGTTCGTCCCCACCATGCTTTTAAATACTGTCCATTCCTGCTGGGACAGGCAACTGCATGGAGAAAAGATACACATCCTGCGTGAACTTCAACTGGTACTAACAACAGAACTTCAATGTAAATACATGTAAGATCAATTTTCATCATTTGAGTTGCGTACTATTTCACATTAATTCCATTGTGCGTCGTCCAGATTGTAACAATGTCGATGCAGGCTTGCTCCTTTGCTGCTCGCGCAAATTCCTCTTGTCTTCTCCGAACCTCCCGATGCAGGATTATCGGCGCGGATGAAAAGAACAGACAGGTGTGGTCGATGTGAATATATGATTAAAAATTTACGTTCCCAATAAATTTTTTGATGACACCTTTTAATGTACGCTTGGGATATTCGTTTAAGAACAATTCAGGTATGGTGGATGTCGTTATACGCCCGCTCGTTACCACTCATAGAAACAAAGAGATGAAGATACAGAAATTAATCAAATGAATAGCGCATCTCTTCCTTCTTGTATCAAAACATCTCTGCCACGAAGTAACTTTGTAATTTACCTTTGCCTTAGCGTATATACAGCTTACTTGTACAAAAGGAAAAGAACGCAGAAAGAAGAAGTTATTCGAATGATGAGGGGGTATTGAAGTGGTCACGTTTAACGTAATTAACACACCTAAACACAGTAAATAAGGTAAGTATGGAACCAGCTGTTACAGACAGAGAGTACTTACATGTTGTCAGTACAAGCACAGAGACTAAGTAGGCACGAAAAAAATCCAAGTCACATTTCACGCGTTTTTAGCGACATGAACCCCGTTTTAGACTGTTGTGATTTCCTTAAGTACAAACGTCCTAAAGGGTCATTAAAGAGTTCGCTGGTTTCGTATCAAATAGGGCTCCGGTGAAATATTTCACCTAAAACATGCAGAAACAAACTGTCTTTTCGTTGATGATCATCCATTACACAAAAAACAAAAGGTAACGCTTTGATGCGCTACACCGAACAAGTAGGCTGGCCGTAAATTTAACTAATTACATTACGAACAACCAAAATTGGAAACGAGACAGTGAAAACGTTGTGGGGAAGGCGAACCGAAGACTGCGTTTTACTGTCAGAACACTTACAAGATGCAACAGATCTACTAAACCTACCTACACTACACTTGTCCATCCTCTTTTTGAGTACTGCTGTGCGATGTTTCATCTTTGCCAGATAGGACTGACTGAGTAAATCGAGAAAATCCTAAGGCAAGCACATTTTGTACTATCGAAAAATATGGGGAGTGACATGGACATGGTACAGGGTTTGTGTGGACATGAATAAAAGAAAGGGGTTTCTGGCTGCGGCGGGAGCTTCGCACCTAATTTCAAGCACCAGCTATCTCTTCCTACTGACAACATTTCACGCGTTTCGCCCGAGTGGAGTAACACCATTATTGTTAAGGTGGTTCGATTAACCCTCTGCCAGGAACTTAAATGTGAGTTGCAGCGTAGCCATGTAGATGTCGACACGAAGTGTGGGGTGTGCTATCGTTTATTAGCGCAATACAAACTAAAGGAAGGCAAAATCCATTCTTACTGTGCAGCTTTGCAAGAGACAACGTATCCGCCGAGAAACTGGCAAATCTTGTATCCCGATCATTTTTAGTAATGTACACAAATCATATCCCGAATCTCAGCACAATAACTAAAAATATATGCACATTTAGGGGAAGAAATATTTATAATTACCAGTTTACACGTGCTCCCCTTTAAAAAACCGTAATCTTTTTTAATTTTTTCACATTGCGTCAGAGAATTGTCTATTTGACCTTGTGAAGTTCTTGAAAGAATATCTGAGTTGAATGGACTTCAAGCAATGTCGAATTTTATGAAGGTAATCGAACTCTTCTCAATATTGTCATTTATGCATTAGGTGAAATTCGAAAGATCTTGGAAAACTCAAAAGATGAGGGATTCTGTTGACGGAACGACTGACTGTCTTAGTTTATATTGGTATTTTGTTAGCCAAAAATTTAATTGAGGACAGGTCGGATCACCTTCATATATTGTGTTGCAAATCTGTATGGCAATTTCTAATTTAAAGAAGGAACGTAATTGCAAACGAAAACATTTAAGTAGTGTAAACATGTTGTTTCGGCCAGGTGCCATGGCTACATTCGGCAGACGTCTATAGACTTTCTGGCTACTGACTTATCCGAAACTATTTGGAAATGTTCTTACAGGTTTAGTTTAATCTCCCACTTCAGAGGGTAGATGAAATGGATGCTGCAGCGAAAGGCAAGCCGAACAAAGTTACCGTTTCGAATCCTGACACTCTCTCTGGAACCCACAGAGAGAACTTTCTGGGGGAAACGCAAAAGATTTTAAATTTTAACAGTTTTTGTTTGGAATTTCTTGAATTAAGTATGCACCTGTCTCTTCTTGTGATGTCGAAATGGTTTCCATGCGCATGAACGTTCTTTCAGGTAAATGCGTGAGGTGTTAGAAATCTAGGGAAATTGATTTTCCTGTACTGTTTTAGAAGGGACTACAGCTAAGCACCTACCTCCTGGAGCAAGTGAACTACCATCCGCGAAATATCTTGAGGCATCCGATTGTTTTACAAATTAGTCAATGTGCTACATATTCGACGGTAAGCATGTAAGCGAGAAAAATTTTAATAGTCACTAAGTGCCCTCATTCTCAAATGCTGAATGGATTTAGTCTTGGCTATTTACACCTCCTGATGCTGCCTCAACAAATATGCAGTTTCTAAATGTCATGATTGTCTTACTGTGTGTGACTTAACATACGAGCCTGTTCAGAAAGTAAGCTCCAATTGATTGCCAAATTGAAACCACAGTGAACATCAGAAATGTTTTACTTGTAACAATTAGCTACACCTTTCAGCTACTTCTCTACGTAGTCGCCGTTCTGACTTAGACTTTTGTCATAGCGTTGTACCAACTTTTCAATAGCCTCATCATAGAAGGCAGCCGCCAGTGCTTTCCGCCAATTCTCCACGCTGGCCTACACCTCGTTGTCTGTGTCAAAATGTTGTCTTCAAAGACAGCGGTTCATGTGACCAGAGATGAAACTCAGGGGGAGACAATTGTGGACTGTATTGTGGGTAATCTCACATTTCCATTTGAAAACGATGCAGGAGCATCTTCATTGCCCCTGCAGAATGCGGCTGAGAATTGTCTTGAAGAAGAAACAGCACGACAGTTATGTAATGTTAGCTGCATAGCTTCAGGCGAAATCTCTCACCAGGCCCTCGTACTTGGCGGCAGACACTATTTTCTAGACATCTTTACGCACTCACTGCGAGCTCAGAAATGAGAAGAGCGACGTGATGCTAACTGGGGTTATACTAGAGACACTACCCAACACATCTGTGCAAAGCTTTATCGGATTTTCATAGTCGTTTCCATTTCGCGACCGATCGGAGCTTACTTTCTGAACGCCCCTCGTAATACTGAACTTCAGACACGACATTTTATGTTTTTAAACACCGTCAATAATTTCATGAAATACTAAAAAACGAATTTCTTCCTCCTGGAACCAGACAGGTAGGCAGCCTGCACTTGTGTTCGTTCACCATGAACCGTGAACCAGGTTAGCCATTTAGAAATGCAGATCTCATTTTACCCAGCTATCTTTGGATAGTTCATCGAAAGCATCTTTTGTAGCTGCCACATCTGCTGCCCTCCACCCCAGAATCTAACGTATCTCCTTTTCAGCAAGTACTGGTATTTCTCTTCTGTATCGATTCCGTTCTAAAGTGGCTTTTATGGACACACTATCGAAAAAGGAGTGCACCACATTTGGATAAAACTGAAGTTATTGAAAGTGGTGTAGTTCCTTACATGAATCACTGTCCCAAAAAAAAAGGCTTTCTCTAAGTTATTAGACGAATCTGCGTCCTACATTCCCAAAAATTAGGTAACAGTACTTTCTTCTTGCCTGTTTGCACTTGTTGGCTTCGGCTTAAACAATTTTATCCCAGGTTCTTCCGATTTATTGGTGCAGATTTAAAATTCTCCTCGCTTATTATAGAGGCCATATTTGCAATTTTTGGTAGTTTTAAACATCGAACTATGTCAGCTTTGAAATTCTCCCTTTTAAAATTCTTTGAAATATACATTGTCTAACATCAGAAATTTTATGTAATCCTCTAGATTCCAGTAACCACATGACCCTGAGTTAAGTATTCCTTCTATTACCAAACAAATCATTCATTATTATGGTATCTTCGAAATAGAGGCCAACAGATTTAACAATATATATGCCCTAGAAAGTGGTTGCGCCTCTGTTAATATATGGGTAACGGATAAAAGCAATTTCAAAGTGTAATGAGCTGCAAATATGTTGGAAGTTGTTAAGGCTGAGATAATATTTTTATGTCATCTTCATACAATCACTGTCACTGAAATTTTTTTCCCATCCTGATAACACTGCACTACGTCTGTGGCTATGGTTGGGTGTTAGGGTGTTCCATTTGTGCATTTGGTTGTACTGGGGCTCTGCAATTCACACACTATCTGTACCAGTGTGGAAAAGAATATTGTAGGAAGCTGGGTTCCCAGTAGCAAAGTCTAGTAGGTAACAACACGGTGCATCACGTGCACAAATGGAAATAGCTGAACTGGTCCTGCTTGTGCAAGAAAGAAAAAACTGGTTTATGTCAACTGTTAAGCAGCTGTTTACAGTCCAGAAGGCCACGGCTTTTACCAGGAAGCTCCTTCACAAGGGTTCCAGTGAAACTCCCCTTCTGCATGCAAACACGACCGTCAGCGACAGCGTACTGCAAGGTGGCCGGCTCACCCTGCGAGTACACTGCGCCGTAGACAATCTTGCTTCAGGGGCAGCTGGGGCTTTCACCGAAGATTCCTGGTGAGTGGCAACAGAAGAATGACCAGCAAAGAAATTGGTAGACGGACCATGGTGCCACATGATTCAAGAAACGATGAGAAGGTAACAGGTGGTCAACTCAACACAGAGCTTAAGAGTAGTAACTGCAGCACACTGTACTATCATGTATCGAGATTTCTTATTACGCACACACAAACTGAGCTAATCTCTTCTGAAAGAGATAAGGCGACCAGGGTTAAACAGACGTGAGGCGTATTGAACTAGTAAAGTAGATATGAATAAGAATAATACTGACTAACTGAGCGTAGCTTGCTGATGAGAGAAAGGAGCAGAGCTACCAAGATGTAAAACTGCATATAAAATATGTATTTTCATTAGGAATTGTGTAACAGTTGACACGTAGGTACCTTAACACATGAGGAGCCCGGTATACCAATTGCGCACAGTACAACTAATGTAACATGAATGTGGGACAAATTGATGATTTCATGCAGTCCGAACATTAGGTTGGTACGTGAGGTCAGGTAGCACATTCTGTGGCACGGACGACCACAAATGTGAACTCAAACGTGAATACTAATTTGAGAAATGTATTGTGACTGAGTAGAAGGCCTTCACCACTGCAGAGTAACTGCTAGGCCTAATTATCGCCTGCAGGAATGGTACTGTGCTAGGGTTAAAAACTAGTAGAAATAGGGAATCTCTGGAAAGGAGTATTCAGAATCCCCTACGCAAGTTAAAGATGGAGAGTAACATATGAGAATTGGTCATAATAAAAAAAGTTATGTGAAGGACTGCCGCTATCAGCCTTGGCTCTCCATGATCGGGATATGAGCCGTAATTATGAGGTCCTGGAGGATCTCCATCGCCAGCTCCAAGTCCTCAATGGAAGAGCAGAATGGGACACTACAACGAAGGCTGAGGAATCAGGTCTCTAACTGGGAACTATATCCATCGACCAAGATCTCTCTTCAGACTCGGAACAGAAAATCTATTGATGCCACAGATGGCAGCCATTTTTGTGGATTCTTTTTCTGCTTAGTACCCAGCCCAGATCGACGTGGCTCATCAGCAACTGCGATGGTTGGTGTAGTTTTATTCCCTGGTACAGCTTCAACCTGTCGAAAAGAGGCAACTTTACTGTCACCTAATTGTCACTGGACATCAAGAGGTCGCGTTAACTGTAGAATACGATGAGGTCGCTAGTAAGCGACGATATTCTTGTAGTTATTTTGTATATTGGCAGCTTTCTTAATACACGCTCGTCTCCCAATTGGTAAGGTAGCAATCTGTGCCTTCGCTAACTCTTTCTATATATCTTAGCCTTTGTTAACTATTTCTCTGCATACGGTCACCTTTCTTTTATTCCCTCGTGTATCTTTTTCTGTATGGATTCTCTCTTCTCACTACACCACAGACTTCTCCCAGCTCGAAATCTACAGCCATCATTTGCAGTACAAATTGGGAACTCGTCCGTCTGCACGGTGTGATGCCTGCTGACTCACATTTCATTACCACCGGCAGAGATGATACATAGCAATTATTTGTCCACAGCCGACAGCCACGCCCTCACTGGCAGCATGGTGACGCGGCAGCGGAAGCTCGCATTCAACAGCAGAGGGAACCACAGTGGGGAATCTCCACCATTTTCACCGCGTTGCCCACTAACGACTGCAAACCTGTCTCAGTAAAGCGGTAATTCTAACATAATCGGTCCTTCTTCCGCTATAGTACACATACTTCCTCAGCAGAGGATCCTAGCCCGCACAAAGCCATCACTGCTATCCTGTCACAGATCGAGGGAGGTGGCGCAGTGGCTAGCACAGTGGACTCGCATTCGGGAGGACGACGGTTCAATCCCGCGTCTGGCCATCCTGATTTAGGTTTCCCGTCGTTCCCCTACATCGCTCCAGGCAAATTTCGGGATGGTTCCTTTGAAAGGGCACCACCGGCTTCCTTCCCCATCCTTCCCTCATTCCACGAGACCGGTGAACTCGCTGTCTGGTCTCCTCTCCCTAACAACCCAACGCCCCCATTCTGTCATAACCAGTGGGTCTGAAACTTTTGTCAGTGCAAAAATGCTGTAAAATAAATTGGGGTTTGACCCATACAAAACAAGACGCACTACTAATAACTTATCACATAGAGCTACTCACAATTCACGTGAACCAAATCATTTGCACACTGTATTCCACACTTAATAAATTGAAATGCTCCAAGCTAATACGATACTAAATTTTATCTCGAGGCCCCTGTCCTTGCAAGCGTGTCTCTTGAAATACGAGAGCAATACATGCTTGCCTTTCATTTGAAATAAAATTCAGTCACTGTGGGAAGCAGCTTATTTCTCCGAGCTTTAAATGAATGGCGCAAAAGTAAACTTGGTGCAATTGAGAACGTAGTTATTCAGGGAAGCAGTGTGGAGATACGGGATGTAAAGGATAAATTAGCATCAAAGGGGGTGCAAACTAAGTATTCTAGATTTCATCCATTCTTAATATTCTGTTAAGTTAATGGATACATAATCTCACGCTTTACTTAGCTGTCATGTTCAACAAACCGTGTGTCTATATTATCATCCCCTAAGGGCATCAAATTCACACAGGATATTAGAGTTAGTGGCCATTTCCCTGCTGTATACTAATTTCTGCTGCGTAAGCAATTATTTATCCTGTGTTTTTGTCGCTCACTCAAAACACACACGATAGCATAACTTTTGGCGATGCGTGACACTACCTCTGGTAGTACAGAAGAAATAAAGAATGAACGAAACAATGAAAGGATAATTTCGGTTCTGTAACACGAGAACATACGGCGACGGTGAACGGCTTACGGCAGCACTACGTCACGATCTCACGGGGACAACTGAA
Organism: Schistocerca serialis cubense; assembly: GCF_023864345.2. NCBI lineage: Eukaryota > Metazoa > Arthropoda > Insecta > Orthoptera > Acrididae > Schistocerca > Schistocerca serialis. Next base: position 464,158,173 of record NC_064646.1, on the reverse strand, counting down.
CTCCCTCCCCCAGTCCGCCGTTTCTCGCCACAGCGCGGCCGACGCGCTCTCTGCCGTTGTCACTCGGCGGCTCCTTTCCCAACTGCCGTCCCTCAGGCAAAACACGCGATACACTAATCGACAGCCAAGTCCCAGTCGATTATTCGAAGAATCGTGCCAAACGACACAACGCAAATCTGACCGGCATTGAATACTCGATCACATAAAATACAATACAAAAACTTGCCTATGCTCTCTTTGGTAGCATGTTGTTTCTAATTTTACTATCACGCTGCTTCCAGCCTCTGCACCATTCTTCCCATCCCATTATCGCCTCCGTATTGGACACTCCCATTTCTCCATGATCTTTACTATGATCGATCCTTCTCGTAAACTCATCTTCGATCCTGTTTACGTTATCTTTAGTCCTCCCTTCGCAGAATACGGTTGGGAGAAAATCCAGTTTCCTGGCTGCTGCCACTCATTACTCCTTTTCTGCTGCCCACTACTGCATTGCCTTTTACTTCCCGCCGCCTCCCTGTTACGCTGATTTCCACGTTTTAAGGAATTAGTCTGAAAATTATTAATATCACACTGGAAGCACACCCGGTCGGCTCTCTGCCAGCTCCTACCTTCTCTACAATTCCCGTAATTGCTTGCATTACCGGCAACTCTGTTCTGTTAGCAAGTTGCACCATCCATCCGTTCCACGTACTGAAGAAAGCTCTCCGTAGTTACCGTGCGACAATAGGGCAAACCCCACAGCAAAGAATTTGGAGTACTTCAGGAACGCTTTCGGCACGTGTATTTGCTTTCCCACACCCCAATATTTATTTAGCAGTAGCGTCTCCGACGCGGGGGTCAGGAAATGCTGCTACATTTCGATTTGCCCACTTCTGCCACACCTCCATCAAGTTGTATTTCACGAACTTTATCTTCGCTTCGTTGGACATGCCCTCCAAAATGCAATCTTTAAACGACGTCAAGGATTTTACCACATGGGATTTTCCTTCCCTACTGAAATAGTTTATTTTGTGACTTGTTATGAAACCGTAGTCCTTCCCTGACTGCTCACTGCAGGAACGGCCACGAACGCGGCACGTGTGCATGCACGCGTGCTGAGCTTTCACACGCGTGCGGATCGCTCTCTTCTGACGTCACACGTCCCCCGCTACCACACCAGTTGACCGCGCGAATTCGCGGAACTACGAACACGCCGAATGCAACAGTGCATTCGCGTAAGGAACACCGCCCTGCTAGCATGTGGCTTAGTTTCATATTACGATATTTGATAATATTAAGCTCTGTACAAATAATCATGTTGAGCAATACTGAATCTTTGTTGGCTGTCGGTACACCTACAGAAAAATAACGGTAACGCTGGGTTTCAAACTGCATTACATCAACAATATCGTGCTTCTCACATCGTCACTCGTCAAAATTCTTACAACATTTAAGCTGAGATATATAAACGGACGCAAAAGTAGTCTACAGCATGCAGTATGATGTCAAATAAGTGATTCCAACTATATGTGAAACAAGCAAATTTTATCATCTGGAACTACTGTACAGAATTTGCAATAAACACGATTCTCAACAAAACATGACAAATACAAGAAAATTTCACCATTAATTTAATTATTTTTGGTTCGCTGTAGACATAATAAAGTTCATATCCGGCACAAACTCTACGGCACACGGACAAACGCAGACAGTTTCTTGTGTTGTAGATACTCAGATTGCCTATTTAGTTTCATAATCGAAAAAAAATCTTTCGCTCACGTATGTCTATCCAAACATTGATATAACTTGTGGAGACGGGGAAACTCTTCCCGAGGAGAACCTTCGTAAAATTCCTGGACAGTTTTTACGTAAAACAAATTGTCCTTTAAACGGGAATTACACTGCAGATCGATCAATTCCATTTGAAAATGCACTGGAGCACTTGCAACTGAACCGGCAAAGGGTCTAGAAAATAGTTCAAAAACAGATGTCAGACTGACAGTGTCCTGGAAACGTTTAGAAAATTGTGCCTGTAGTTCCTCCAACACAGAAACGAATTTGTCAGAAGTTGCGTTTTCTCTGACTTTAGAGAGCGTAGGGAAATGGGCGGTATTCTTTGTCATGAGCTGATCCTTCCACAACGCGAGTTTCTTATTAAATGCATCCACTTTTCCCATCAGATCGGTAATAAGCTGCTTCTCACCTTGCAAAGTGTTATTGAGAGCGTTCAAGTGTGCAGTCAGATCAACTGAAAAGGCGAGGTCTACAATTCATTTTGGATCTTCTAATTTTGGCTCTCCCTTTCGTTTTTCCTTCAGGAACTCAACAATAGCGAGTCTTAAATTGAAAAATCTTTCGAGGCATGCCCCTCGACTTAACCAACATATTTCGCAGTGGTAGATAACATCTCCGTACTCTTCGTTCAGTTCCATGACAAACTGTTAAAACTGACAGTGTACTAAGCCATGCGACTTCAAAAAATTTACTACGGTGACTACCGACTTCATCACGTGCTCCAAATTTGCATATTTAGCACGAAGAGCTTCTTGGTGTACAAAACAATGAATTCCATACAAATCTTCTGTCGATCGGCCTAGTTTTTTACATAACAATGCTACAAGCCCATTTTGAGCCCCTCGGATTGCTGGCGCTCCATCTGTGGTGAGTGAAACTAACATTTTCCAGTTCAGGCCAACGGCTTCAACTGCCTCTTCAAGTGCTTTTAGCAAGTCGGTACCCCTCGTCGTGTCTTTCATTGGAACTAAATCCAACAGCTCTTCGGTCACGTGTCCACTCCACGAACATAAATCGCTAGTCGTGCTGTGTCCGAAATGTCTGTCGACTCGTCCAAAGCAATCGAGAATGCAATAAACTTGCAGGCACTATCAATTAGCTGCCTGTAGACATCCGCTGCCATACCATCTATGCGGCGAGCTAGTGTGTCTGGAAAGACTAATTTCACCAAACTTCTTTACTTCCAGTGGCATCAAGAGTTCCGCCGCCTCAGCAATACACTCCTTGATGAAATCGCCATCACTGAAAGGCTTATTTACTCTTATTTTGTAGCTTGCTCTTACAGACAGGTCACTACGTTCAGTCGCAGGTTCGAATCCGGCCTTGGGCATGGATGTGTGTGATGTCCTTAGGTTAATTAGGTTTAAGTAGGTCTAAGTTCTAGGGGACTGATGACCTCAGAAGTTAAGTCCCATAGTGCTCAGAGCTACTAAGTTCGGTTGCAGGCTAAAAAAGGAAACAACAGTTGAGTGAACTCCAAATTCGAATTCTAAGGACAAATATGTACAAATACAAACACCAGAAACACAAATATTTGTATGGGGTTCCCATGTTCGATCCGACTCGCTGCATAACACTACGTCTTCTTAATTCCGCAAACTTCTTTGATCTATCAGCCCCAACTACATCATTACGTTCTTTGTGTGTGGTATTATAAGGCCGTTCTATTGCAAATTTGTGGTGCCCGCCGAGTATGCGACTGCATAATAGACATTAAGAATTTTGATCCTTCTCTTCGAAAAAATATTACAATTCCCATTCAGCTCTGAAGGCTCGTGACGCTGTCTCACTACCCCGCCCCTTTGCGAGCGTCTGTCCCATTGCAACAACCACTGCACAGTACCTATAAACTTCCAACGAATCGCTAACAAATAGCGAGGAATAAACACAGCTGCCACTATGAATCAACTAACGCACCATATGCCGGATAAAAAGATGTCGCGCCGTGCCGAGCAGTGCCGCGAAACACTGAGGAAAGCCGAGTAGTGGCGAGGCGTACCGAGCCCTGGACGGCACACGTGCAGCACATCGGTACACGCGTGCAGTTTGGCACGCCGTGGCCGTCCCTGGCCTAATGTGACCTCAACAGACGCCCTGGGCCGGTGCAGCGGCGACCGCGCGGCGCTGCGCTGCCACGTGTTTGTCGGAGCGCCGTGCAACTGCGGGTCTCACCCAGCAGTCCTCGACTTCCAGTCTGGCTGGTCAGCAGACCAGGCCCCGGAACCGAGCCCGCGACTGCGACGGTGCGGGAAGACATAAATGTCGTTGGGCAATATACTGAAATATTTGGGGTCTCGTAATCAATGGGAACGATAATTTCAGATTCCCTTCCCGAGCGCATTAGTAACCGAAATGGTGAAATGAAATTGTTCCTGATGCTATTAACCAGCAAGAAAATTAATCACTGGGATTATAAAGGTGCAAATAACGTGCCATGACACTCAACTACAGCCTCAATTTGCATTAATAAAAGTTTTTCTTCGAAATTTTTACACAAACTCAAAGACTGGTGAAACCAACTATTTCAATAAGTGGTTAAAAGCGACTTGAGCCCCCAATATAGTAGCGGGTAACCTCGCTATGTAAATTTTTATGAACTGAAAAACTGCTGCGAAGTCTTCACCACTAATCGTTAAACGAGAATAAACCGCAGGCTAGCTTGCACCTAATTGAAGTCTGACATACGATCCTCAGTTCTAAGAGCCAAATTGTAGCAAAATACGTCAGTTCCTCACAGGTAAAACTGAGATGAAGTCCACCTTTAGCGTTCAGAAAGAGAATCCTCCCAGAAACGTAGTAACACGCGATTTCAGCACAATTCTGAACATAGCACGGCGGGCAATCACCACTGGAGATCTGAACGCAAAACACCCCGACTGGAAATCACGAATACGTACCTCCAACGGCAAGGAACTATACGAACACGCACTACGCCGCAACTACATTATACTTGGGAGCCAGACGTCCTCGCTTTCGCACCTACACAGGCTCAACACAAGCCAGACGTGCTAGGCATAGCCAACATCAAAGGCATCACATGCACTCTCAGCCTTATGGATGAAAACAATCTAGACTCAAACCACATGCCTGTAACACTGCACACGGGAAAAACACTGCAGGACACAGAACCACGCAGGCTAGTGAACCGCAAGGACGCGTATTGGACACTGCTCAAGGAAACGCTTGATAGTCGTATTCCGGACACCTACGATATTATAAACACGCAACAAATTGGTGAGGCAGTGGAGGCCTTTACTACTGCCGTCCAAGAGGCAATGACTGACGCCATTCCACGTACAATACCAAAACACTCTACAGCCCTGCCCCAGCAAATCCTGGGCCTCATCTCAACGAGGTACCGCCTCAGGAGATACTGGCAGCGTACCAGGCGCCGTTCTATAAACTGCATGTCTGACTCCAGGCTACAATGCGGTACAAAATACAAACATTTCGAAACAATGGAGAAACTCTTAGAGCTAGGTACCACACGTCCCGGCGTATGGAAGCTAGCCACACACTTCACCAGGGAGGAACATTGCATTCCCACTCTAAAAGGACCACACGGTCCAGCTTACTCCGCGACGGAGAAGGCAGAGCTTATGGCCACATTACGTGCAGCGTCTTTCATGCCGAATCTGGCTCCTTCCGATCCAATATTCACAGCTGAAACGGACTAAGAGGTTACACGACTCGTAGACGAGCACACTCGTGACTATTACACGCACTAGCACAAATGAAATTACATTAGTCATCAAGCATACCGACTCTAGGAAAGTGTGGGTTCTGATGGCAGTCAAAACCGTGGCCTCCAGGAGTTCACGGATAGAGCCGTAGAATACCTTGCACACAACGAATGCCATTCTGAAACACCAACACTCCCTGACTTTAGGAAGGCAGCCTAGGTCCTGAAGCCGTGAGACACCACTCCCTCCCACAAAATTACCGACTAATCAGTCCGCTGTGATCGCTGAGCAAGATTGTTGAGAATGTAGCACTAAAACACATCACCAGCCACTGCATCAGCAATAACCATTAAGACCGGAGTAATTTGGCTTAAGGAATCTCTACTCAAGAACACAACTCCTCCGCGTATTCGAACGTATACCACACGGCTACAACTTGAAAAAAACACAGGGGCCATGTTCCTGGACATCGAAAAAGCTTTCAACCGTCTTTGGCACAATGGCCTTATACGCAAACTAAGCGAAGCTGGTTGCCCGAACGGACTCGTATCTCTGATACACTCATATCTCACGAACAGGTGTTTCAACACTGATGTGCAGGGCAAACAATCCACACAACACTGTATCCAAACTGGAGTACCCCAGGGAAGCATCCTAGGGACCATCTTGTTCAACCTGTACGTTAACGACTTCCCAGCAACGTTACCCATCTACGCGGGTGACACAGCCATCCTTGCGCAAGATTAGAAACAGTCCAACATTAATGCACGAATACAGACGGCGCTCAGAACTGCCGAGCCGTGGTTGTAACTAGGGCGTATTAAACGAAACGTTTACACGTGCGAAGCAGTTCCTTTCACACACAGACCGAAACTGCTGCGCAAACAACATGGTAGACATACCACTACATACACGCCCAATACGTTTCCGAGAGAAAGATACCTCTGTGTGGCTGGACCGGAATCGTACATGGGTGGACCACATCGAATTCGTTGGCAACGGAGCGCACTCGAGGCTCAAACAAATGTACTTAATGCTCAACAGGGAATGTACACTGAATTGGAGGGTGTCCAGGTCCATATACACGACTCTGATTTGACCTATGATGTACGCAGCTCCGTCTGGGGATAGGCAGCTCCTACACATCTGCGCCACCTGCATTTCATACAGAACAAAGTGCTACTCATCATTAGTAACGCTCCACGCTACACACGTGGGTCTTCACAAAAATACCACCTTGAAACCCTCAAGGAAGAATTCAAAAAACACGGCACACGAGTATACAACAACTAGACTTGTTTCATCCTTACTCTGGGAAAGAATGATCACAACCATAGGTGGAAGCATAAGCTGCCAAATCTAAGGCATAACCACCTATGTCAAGGTAACATACACCAACAAGCGACTAACGTCGGGAAGCCCCTGCATATCAACAACATCGATATGACAGCTGCCATTGAATCCGACCAACTGGCTACAGCGGAGAAACCGACGAGCTCGCCCACTGACGCACAAACAAATCGCCAACATCGCCCTACACTCTGAATCTGATATATGACCTATCGGACACAAAACGGTAATGAACCTGTTACAGGTATGCTGACGCTAACCGAGAGATCAACACCGGCACCCAGCGGCAGCCACAGAGAAAGCACAGCACAACGTCGAAGGTATCGGTACGCATGATACCCAATACTAACAAAGCCTACCCTTGCATGACCTGTCGCAGGCAGCAAGACATCTCTACTGCTCATACTATCCGACCTAACTATCGCCGAGTTATTTTCCCTTGGCTCTTGCCTTGGCCCCTTTCTTTCCTCTGCCCTTCAAACCGCCACCCTTCGTTCGACCTTCGAACCAATCTGTCTCCAGATGAACGCATACAAATGGTTAATTTAACCAGACGTACCCAGACATCGCAGTACCCACATCCTGCGACACCAAACTTTAGTGGAAGCTAATTCTTATGCAGAGATGGCAGCAAACATCTTGAGCTGGCCAACATGCCGGAGTGGGCGTGGAGGGGCTCCTCTTATAAATGTAAAGCCCTCTTCTTGCGGTAAACAATATCTATCCAGACCATCACAGATCCCGGACATGAATCTTTAATTTTAGTACGGGTCAGAAATTTTAGTTTTAGATCGCTTCAGTAAATGTTCTTTAATACCGTTATCGATTTTCCTAATGATCCTGTTGTAATGGGGTGGTAATAGCTTACACTTCAATGTACAGATGGGGAGAGTTGTGGTATCAAAACCTGCTACCAGAGACAGGGATTCATATTAAATTCCCCAGAGTATCTCGCACAAAAATTTCTTTGCACAGGTAAGTAGAGAAGTAACCCGTTAAGGTAATGTCCTAGACCTATCAACAAACAGACCCAAACCAATCGAGCAACGTAGAGGGAGGTATCAGTTATCATAAAGCAAGGACTACGGGGTTTGAAAGGGATATTAAGAAGGGTAGGAAGAAATTTTTGCTCAGCAGGAGTGACAAGATACAAATAGCGGAGTAACTCAGCACGCAGCACCCATATTCAATGATGAGCACCGAAATGTGGATAAAGGTAGGAATCCAAAAGTATTGTCCAAGTAAGGACTTCAGGCAGAAGATAGATTCACCGCCTTTTGATATTCGTGACAGTGAAGTGCCCTTGAACGAAGAGAGCACCCGCGATTCGAGGAAAATATAACCGTAGCTAACAAAATCGGGACAAATCCAAAACCACGTTAAGGAGAGCAATGGGCGAAGCAATCAGTGACCTCGAAATTAAAAATTTCGCCAGATGATCTAAGGAGAGCTCATACTACATTTTGGTATTACATAATGTAAGTAAGCGGTACGAAATTGTCTGTTCACACCCACGGTGACCACAAAGGCAGCCAAACGAATTGCACAGATGCTCGAATATCTCTACGGCAGATGTTACAGGAGGGGCGTTGTGCTCCGAGCAGCGCCTTGTTACTGAAATTCCAAGCAAGCACCGTCCGGGAAAAGTCCGCCGCCAAAACGTACTACTTCCCCCTCATACAGGTTGCATGAAAGACCGCGACGTGAAAATTCGTTGAAATACAGCAGCCAGTTCAGAGGCTTACCATAATCATCCCACACGCCACTCGCTAGTGGAACAGGGTAAGGTGGAACCAGTGTGATATACGTAGTACCTTCCGTCGGACACTATTAGGTGGTTTGCGGAAAACTATGCAGGTTTCAATGATTGCCATAGAATGCACTTTCAGGATTCTACAGGTTCACTTCATCCGACGTTCGGGTCTCTAAGCTACAATCATGGAACACTCTATATTGAATATGCACTGAAGGGAATAGCGATTTACATCACATCCGAATGTTTGCAGCATCACTACGTACAATATCACGAGATATCAATTCACATAACATGTTCACGGTATCAGAATCTGGGAAATAAACACGCTCATCCATACTGAATCTGAAAGTAGCAAAATTTATAGTAAAAAGAAATATATATGTAATCAAAAGCTGCAGCAACTATTTTAGCACTATTCACAAAATATAAGGAAAGGCAATCAGATCTATATACCGTTCGTCAAAGGGCAATGAGGTGATGTATCCTAAGCGCCAAACTGACGATACGAGTTGAATGATATGCATCAACGAGAAGCCATTCACTCTATTACCACACTTTTCCTACAAAAAGCAATGCGTAGCATAACACTGGATGAATTAACTTAACAATCGCCGCTGGAACTATTCTAAGGTAATTCAACAAACGAAGAAAATTGCTACAGTTTTTCCACCATTTATCATTGGACAATATAGTCATCTACGCAACGGGAAACTCAGTGTCCACGTAGAGCGGATGAACTTATCAGACAAGCAGTTTTTTCGACCATAGTGTCCAAAACTTTAAAAACCAAGACTTCTAATTACGCAGTAAAAGAGGAAAATTGCAGAACATAGCCCCAGATATAGAAACAAATCGACGCTTATAGATACAGAATACACACCGAACATCACAATGATGCTACAACTAATTTAGCGCCATTCACAAAACAGAAAGAAATGCATTTTCTGTGCCTACCATTTGAAAACCGTCCGCATAGCAATATACGCAAGGCGTGGCTTACACAAGATACACGGAGATCGCCATGCAACAGCGAGGCATCGTCTAGGAATGTAGCCTAAGATACAGTAACAAATCAACACTTATACAGGGTGTTTCAAAAATGACCGGTATGTTTGAAACGGCAATAAAAACTAAACGAGCAGCGATAGAAATACACCGTTTGTTGCAATATGCTTGGGACAACAGTACATTTTCAGGCTGACAAACTTTCGAAATTACAGTAGTTACTATTTTCAACAACAGATAGCGCTGCGGTCTGGGAAAGTCTATATTACGATATTTTCCACATATCCACCATGCGTAGCAATAATATGGCGTAGTCTCTGAATGAAATTACCCGAAACCTTTGACAACGTGTCTGGCGGAATGGCTACACATGCAGATGAGATGTACTGCTTCAGCTGTTCAATTGTTTCTGGATTCTCTCGGTACACCTGGTCTTTCAAGTGTCCCCACAGAAAGAAGTCACAGGGGTTCATGTCTGGCGGATAGGGAGGCCAATCCACGCCGCCTCCTGTATGTTTCGGATAGCCCAAAGCAATCACACGATCATCGAAATATTCATTCAGGAAATTAAAGACGTCGGCCGTGCGATGTGGCCGGGCACCATCTTGCATAAAGCACGAGGTGTTCGCAGTGTCGTCTAAGGCAGTTTGTACTGCCACAAATTCACGAAGAATGTCCAGATAGCGTGATGCAGTAATCGTTTCGGATCTGAAAAATGGGCCAATGATTCCTTTGGAAGAAATGGCGGCCCAGACCAGTACTTTTTGAGGATGCAGGAACGATGGGACTGCAACATGGGGCTTTTCGGTTCCCCATATGGGCCAGTTCTGTTTATTGACGAAGACGTCCAGGTAAAAATAGGCTTCGTCAGTAAAGCAAATGCTGCCCACATGCATATCGCCGTCATCAATCCTGTGCACTATATCGTTAGCGAATGTCTCTCGTGCAGCAATGGTAGCGGCGCTGAGGGGTTGCCGCGTTTGAATTTTGTATGGATAGAGTTGTAAACTCTGGCGCATGAGACGATACATGGACGTTGGCGTCATGTGGACCGCAGCTGCAACACGGCGAACGGAAACCCAAGGCCGCTGTTGGATCACCTGCTGCACTAGCTGCGCGTTGCCCTCTGTGGTTGCCGTACGCGGTCGCCCTGCCTTTCCAGCACGTTCATCCATAGCGTTCCCAGTCCATTGAAATTTTTCTAACAGATCCTTTATTGTATCGCTTTTCGGTCCTTTGGTTACATTAAACCTCCGTTGAAAACTTCATCTTGTTGCAACAACACTGTGTTCTAGGCGGTGGAATTCCAACACCAGAAAAATCATCTGTTCTAAGGAATAAACCCTGTTGTCTACAGCACACTTGCACGATGTGAACAGCACACGCTTACTGCAGAAATACGACGTACAGAATGGCGCACCCACAGACTGCGTTGTCTTCTATATCTTTCACATCACTTGCAGCGCCATCTGTTGTTGAAAATTGTAACTACTGTAATTTCGAAAGTTTGTCCGCCTGAAAATATACTGTTGTCCCAAGCATATTGCAACAAACGGTGTATTTCTATCACTGCTCGTTTAGTTTTTATTGCCGTTTCAAATATACCGGTCATTTTTCAAACACCCTGTAGATACAGAATAGAAATGGAACATTACAATTATGCTACAATTAATTTTACGCAATTCACAGAACAGAATGAAATGCATTTGCTGTTCCTACCGTTCCATAACCGGCGGTTTGGTGATTTTCGAAACGTGAGATCCCCTCAGTATACGAGATTGCTTCGATGCATTAGTGTTTACGACGTTTAGATATGCCATAGCAATACCTTGAGCTACCCCTGATAAAGATTTACATGGGCTTGTGCAACTACTGTAACTGATGTAGCAAAGTTTGAAATACTGTTTTCAATTTGTATATACTGTTAGCAAAACACATTGCAGTGATTTATGCGAGACGTGGGTCTCTGAAGCGTCAGTTAGCGATTTATGTTCTGTGAGGGGGATTGCATTTACACTCCTGGAAATTGAAATAAGAACACCGTGAATTCATTGTCCCAGGAAGGGGAAACTTTATTGACACATTCCTGGGGTCAGATACATCACATGATCACACTGACAGAACCACAGGCACATAGACACAGGCAACAGAGCATGCACAATGTCGGCACTAGAACAGTGTATATCCACCTTTCGCAGCAATGCAGGCTGCTATTCTCCCATGGAGACGATCGTAGAGATGCTGGATGTAGTCCTGTGGAACGGCTTGCCATGCCATTTCCACCTGGTGCCTCAGTTGGACCAGCGTTCGTGCTGGACGTGCAGACAGCGTGAGACGACCCTTCATCCGGTCCCAAACATGCTCAATGGGGGACAGATCCGGAGATCTTGCTGGCCAGGGTAGTTGACTTACACCTTCTAGAGCACGTTGGGTGGCACGGGATACATGCAGACGTGCATCGTCCTGTTGGAACAGCAAGTTCCCTTGCCGGTCTAGGAATGGTAGAACGATGGGTTCGATGACGGTTTGGATGTATCGTGCACTATTCAGTGTCCCCTCGACGATCACCAGTGGTGTACGGCCAGTGTAGGAGATCGCTCCCCACACCATGATGCCGGGTGTTGGCCCTGTGTGCCTCAGTCGTATGCAGTCCTGATTGTGGCGCTCACCTGCACATCGCCAAACACGCATACGACCATCATTGGCTCCAAGGCAGAAGCGACTCTCATCGCTGAAGACGACACATCTCCATTCGTCCCTCCATTCACGCCTGTCGCGACACCACTGGAGGCGGGCTGCACGATGTTGGGGCGTGAGCGGAAGACGGCCTAACGGTGTGCGGGACCGTAGCCCAGCTTCATGGAGACGGTTGCGAATGGTGCTCGCCGATACCCCAGGAGCAACAGTGTCCCTAATTTGCTGGGAAGTGGCGGTGCGGTCCCCTACGGCACTGCGTAGGATCCTACGGTCTTGGCGTGCATTCGTGCGTCGCTGCGGTCCGGTCCCAGGTCGACGGGCACGTGCACCTTCCGCCGATCACTGGCGACAACATCGATGTACTGTGGAGACCTCACGCCCCACGTGTTGAGCAATTCGGCGGTACGTCCACCCGGCCTCCCGCATGCCCACTATACGCCCTCGCTCAAAGTCCATCAACTGCATATACGGTTCACGTCCACGCTGTCGCGGCATGCTACCAGTGTTAAAGACTGCGATGGAGCTCCGTATGCCACGGAAAACTGGCTGACACTGACGGCGGCGGTGCACAAATGCTGCGCAGCTAGCGCCATTCGACGGCCAATACCGCGGTTCCTGGTGTGTCCGCTGTGCCGTGCGTGTGATCATTGCTTGTACAGCCCTCTCGCAGTGTCCGGGGCAAGTATGCTGGGTCTGACACACCGGTGTCAATGTGTTCTTTTTTCCATTTCCAGGATTGTATTTGAATTTTATAATATTGATTGAAACCTACTGGGAGCTGAACGTCAAGTTGACTGCCATTTTACCTGTGAATATGAGGCACTTTAATGACAGTGAACCATGGAAGTAACATTACTCCCTAAGTTCTTCAATATCAGAGCTAGCTTACTGCGTAAATCTAACTACTTTATGTATGTAAATAATTCTGAATTGAGCCATTGATAGATAAGCTATAAAACAAGGAAAGTGCCCTGACAGCCATTTTCTTCATCATACTCGTATTAGCAGTTGTGCTTTTCAGACTGTGCACATAACAAATGCTCAAACCTGAGTACAGCAGCTGACACTACCCGACTGCCCTGGACGTCGCTCGGACGTGTCGCAGCGTCAACATTGGCGACCCTAGCGCCTGCTGAGAGCCGGCGCCCCACGTCCTACACTGCCCCAGACTGGCCGTGGCTGCCCCTTCTCTCCTCTTCTCTCGCTTAGCCAGTGCGGCCACACGGCGCCCCCTGTGGACTGAAGCCGCCAGATTCAAACCCGCCGGTATCGGCGGAACAGGCTGTGACTGTCACAGCGCGCCCTCTCCCTCCAAACTTCTCACTGGATGAGCATTTCCTGGTGAACACGTGAGAACAGTGGATTTGTCACTAGGAAAACAGGTCACACAGCTTCAATGGGCACCAGTGTTGAGGTTTGCAGTAAATGCACTTCAGGTTCTTCTGAATTTGGCCAAAAGTAATGTCAGTATAGTAACACAAAAGTTCCTATTCCATATAGAGGCACAACAATATTTAAACTTGCCGAACGACGTCTACCCTTAATCTAAGGATCTGCAGTCCTGGTCTCTTCATTAAAAAACAGGTCCAGTGGGAGTAGGTCTTGCCGTCAGAAGGTCTTGTACACACTTAATTTTGTATGTGGATGGCTCATCTTTAGGTATTGGTGCGTGATTTGGTGATTTTCGTAATACGTGACGGATGTCCATAATGAATTTTGCAATGCCCTGACATAGAAGATTCAATATTTTGCTCCGCCTTCGAACGGCACATCTTAGTATTTAACAAAAAAATTGTTCAAATGGCTCTGAGCACTATGGGACTTAACGAGGTCATCAGGCCCCTAGACTTAGAATTACTTAAACCTGACTAACCTGAGGACATCACACACATCAATGCCCGAGGCAGCGTTCGAACCTGCGACCCTAGCGGTCGCGCGGTTCCAGGCTGTAGCGCCTAGAACCGCTCGATCACCCCGGCCGGCAGTATTTCAAGGATTTCAATTTGATCCCTCTACCCGCACCCAAGAAGAAAGGTTTTAAGAGACCGGACAACAATGTGATCCAAGAAGCGTTCTGTTTTATGCAACTGAGGTACAGAACCCTACAAATGTCGCACTATATTTTAACGATCCATCTAGATCACATAAACTTCTGCACTTCACTATTACTGGTTTCGGCTACTGCCAACTTTGGTTCTCTTACAAACAAAGACTGTGCCGTAACCAACAACGTTCCATTATCTGAAGCAAAACCTATAGCAGGCCACGTGGTATATAAGACAAACAAATATTGACGTGATTAACGGCCATACATACCAACCACACGTACCATACAATATTCCGATGTAGTTATGAATATCAAATTAAACATGTTGGTCCATAGTAACTGCGTGTGATGACCTGGATACGTCTGTTATTTATGCAAATAACTGAAGGAAGCAGAGAGAAGTACAGCTAGTGTACGTGAATAACCAGTACCGTACATTTATAGTTGAAATGTAGTATGTGCAGTCATTAGCTAAAATTATTTCTCATGGCAAATGAGTGTGACAATAAAACATGTACTGACATACAATGTGTGGAACTAGATCCATTCCTAAAATCCATATAAAATGTGCAAATATTAATAAAGGTAAGTTCCTACCCCAGCAAGCCATGAAGGTTTCGAGTTTAAGATCTGACATTTTTTAATCTTTTATTCGGCCTCTTACACAACTGTGTTTTAAGTTGGCAGGCTCTGAGCTTCCCTGATCCGACCTTCTAGTAAATACTTTAGCGAGCCGCTGTAGTGACCACCGTGGCCCCTCATATGTTTAAGGGGGGTACCCATTTTGCCTTTAAATATTCTCTGGGTTATCTGGATGTTGTGTTCACACCAAGTTCGTCATACACTTAGTTATCAAGCCATAGTTCGACTTTCGAAAAACTGTCTGGTAAAAAGTCGACATCGTGGTCAGTGTGGCAACATTTAATTCCAACGATGGGCTAGCTGGCACTATGGATATTATGAATGTGCTCGAACAGAAGCAGCATGTGGAAAGTTCTGCATAAAAGCGGACGAAAAAAGTATCGAGCTAACAGAGCCGCGTATGCCAGAAACTGCCCGAGTGGTCGCAGGACCACCACGGCCACGAAGAAGATGGAGGACGATCTCCTTTGGGAACTGAAAGGATTGCTCTGTCGTCCAGGGATCTCTGGCGGGAGTTGTGTCTCGCTTAACCACAAAAAAATGCGTTTTCTCGAAAGCTTGTTTTCAAATTTGAGGGAAACGTAAGTTGATAACGGTACATACGATTTTCTGCCGATGTGTGACCCTAGGTAAGGAAACATATACATCTGCATTTATACTCCGCAAGCCACACAACGGTGTGTGGCGGAGGGCACTTTACGTACCACTGTCATTACCTCCCTTTTCTGTTCCAGTCGCGTATGGTTCGCGGGAAGAACGATTGTCTGAAAGCCTCCGTGCACGCTCGAATCTCTCTAATTTTACATTCGTCATCTCCTCGGGAGCTATAAGTAGGGGGAAGCTATACATTCGATACCTCATCCAGAAACGCACCCTCTTGAAACCTGTCGAGCAAGCTACACCGCGATGCAGAGCGCCTCTCTTGGAAACTCTGCCACTTGAGTTTGCTAAACATCTCCGTAACGCTATCACGCTTACCAAATAACCCTGTGACGAAACGCGCCGCTCTTCTTTGGATCTTCTCTATCTCCTCCGTCAACCCGATCTGGTGCGGATCCCACACTGATGAGCAATACTCAAGTATAGGTCGAACGAGTGTTTTGTAAGCCACCTCCTTTGTTGATGGACTACATTTTCTAAGGACTTTCCCAATGAATCTCAACCTGGTACCCGCCTTACCAACATTTAATTTTATATGATCATTCCACTTCAAATCGTTCGGCACGCATACTCCCAGATATTTTACAGAAGTAACTGCTACCAGTGTTTGTTCCGCTATCATCATACAATAAAGGATCCTTCTTTCTATGTATTCGCAATACATTACATTTGTCTATGTTAAGGGTCAGTTGCCACTCCCTGCACCAAGTGCTTATCCGCTGCAGATCATCTTGCATTTCGCTACAATTTTCTAATGCTGCAACTTCACTGTATACTACAGCATCATCCACGAAAAGCCGCATGGAACTTCCGACACTATCTACTAGGTCATTTATATATATTGTGAAAAGCAATGGTCCCATAACACTCCCCTGTGGCACGCCATAGGTTATTGAACGTCTGTAGACGTCTGTCCATTGATAACAACATGCTGTGTTCTGTTTGCTAAAAACTCTTCAATCCAGCCACACAGCTGGTCTCATATTCCATAGGCTCTTACTTTGTTTATCAGGCGACAGTGCGGAACTGTATCGAACGCCTTCCGGAAGTTAAGGAAAATAGCATTTACCTGGGAGCCTGTATTTGATATTTTCTGGGTCTCATGAACAAATAAAGCGAGTTGGGTCTCACATGATCGCTGTTTCTGGAATCCATGTTGATTCCTACAGAGTAGATTCTGGGTTTCCAAAAACGACATGATACTCGAGCAAAAACCATGTTCTAAAATTCTACAACAGATGGAAGTCAGAGATATAGGACTATAGTTTTGCGCATCTGCTCGACGACCCTTCTTGAAGACTGGGATTACCTGTGCTCTTTTCCAATCATTTGGAACCTTCCGTTCCTCTAGAAACTTGCGGTACACGGCTGTTAGAATGGGGGCAAGTTCTTTCGCGTACTTTGTGTAGAATCGAATTGCTATCCCGTCAGGTCCTGTGGACTTTCCGCTGTTGAGTGATTCCAGTTGATTTTCTATTCGTTGGACACTTATTTCGATGTCAGCCATTTTTTCGTTTGTGTGAGGATTTAGAGAAGGAACTGCAGTGCAATCTTCCTCTGTGAAGCAGCTTTGGAAAAAGGTGTTTAGTATTTCAGCTTTACGTGTGTCATCCTCTGTTTCAATGCCATCATCATCCCGGAGTGTCTGGATATGCTGTTTCGAGCCACTTACTGATTTAACGTAAGACCAGAAGTTCCTAAGATTTTCTGTCAAGTCGGTACATAGAAGTTTACTTTCGAATTCACTGAACGCTTCACGCATAGCCCTCCTTACGCTAACTTTGACATCGTTTAGCTTCTATTTGTCTGAGAGGTTTTGGCTGCGTTTAAACTTAGAAAAGCTCTCTTTGCTTTCGCAGTAGTTTCGTAACTTTGTTGTTGAACCACGGTGGGTTTTTCCCGTCCCTCACAGTTTTACTCGGAACGAACCTGTCTAAAACGCATTTTACGATTGCCTTGAACTTTTTCCATAAACACTCAACATTTTCAGTGTCGGAACAGAAATTTTCGTTTTGATCTGTTAGGTAGTCTGAAATCTGCCTTCGATTACTCTTGCTAAACAGATAAACCTTCCTCCCTTTTTTTATATTCGTATTAACTCCCATATTCAGGGATTCTGCAACGGCCTTATGATCACTGATTCCCTGTTCTGCACTTACAGAGTCGAAAAGTTCGGGTCTGTTTGCTATTAGTAGGTCTATATCTGGTAAATTGAAATCACCTAAGACTATAACATGCTGAGAAAATTTATGTGAAATGTATTCCAAATTTTCTCTCAGTTGTTCTGCCACTAATGCTGCTGAGTCGGGATGTCGGTAAGAGGAACCAATTATTAACCTAGCTCGGATGTTGAGTGTAACCTCCACCAATAATAATTCACAGGAACCATCCACTTCTACTTCACTACAGGATAAACTACTACTAACAGCGACAAACACGCCACCACCGGTTGCATACAATCTACCCTTTCTAAACACCGTCTGTGTCTTTGTAAAAATTTCGGCAGATTTTATCTCTGGCTTCAGCCAGCTTTCTGTTCCTAGAACGATTTCAGCTTCGGTGCTTTCTATCAGCACTTGAAGTTCCGGTACTTTATCAATGCAGCTTCGACAGTTTACAATTACAACACCGATTGCTGCTTGGTCCCCGCATGTCCTGACTTTGCCCCACACCCTTTGAGGCTGTTGCCCTTTCTGTACTTGCCCGAGGCCATATAACGTAAAAAACCACCCAGTCCACGCCACACGACCCCTGCTACCCGTGTAGCCGCGTGCTGCGTGCAGTGGACTCCTGAACTATCCAACGGAACCCGAAACCCCACCACCCTATGGCGCAAGTCGAGAAATCTGCAGCCCACACGGTCGCAGAACCGTCTCAGCCTCTGATTCAGACCCTCCACTCGGATCTGTACCAAAGGTCCGCAGTCAGTCCTGTCGACGATGCTGCAGATGGTGAGCTCTGCTTTCATCCCACTGGCGAGACCGGCAGTCTTCACCAAATCAGATAGCCGCCGGAAGCCAGAGAGGATTTCCTCCGATCCATAGCGACACACATCATTGGTGCCAACATGAGCGCCCACCTGCAGATGGGTGCACCCTTCTGGCATGAAATAATAAACAGTAGTTGACGGACTTTGCGTCCTAATACTGTAAGAAATGGACAGGACAATGCTATATGCATGTATTATTCACCCACTGGACAGCTGATCATACAGCCTGCCACCATCTTCAAGGCTTTTGATGAGACTCAGCTGCATTCAGGGTCGTCTTTTAAGCTGATCCATAGTCCTTGCAGAAAATATTCATATGACAAAAGCTATGTTAAAGATACATGTATAATTGGTATTAATGCAGTTCCCAACGTCGAACATAGCAGTATACAACAATTTCTATGAGGTCAGTATCACAGTTCATGAATTTCTAGA
The DNA here is from genome assembly GCF_023864345.2 of Schistocerca serialis cubense. Taxonomy (NCBI): domain Eukaryota; kingdom Metazoa; phylum Arthropoda; class Insecta; order Orthoptera; family Acrididae; genus Schistocerca; species Schistocerca serialis. Next base: position 464,139,133 of record NC_064646.1, on the reverse strand, counting down.
AGCACATCATATTGCAGACATGTCACTTAACCAGAATCTTACTTTTCTTTCAAAAACAGGACGCGTTAATTACATCTCAATCTAAAGTAACTAAATACAGCATAAGTGAAGCCAAGAATTATTATAAAAGTTAGTAAACAATAGACATCGGTGGATTTGGTATTGTAAGACATCGGACACTGAAGGAACATTTTTTTTTTTGTAATGTGAAAGACACAGAAGTGCACAGAACGTAATGAAATTCACAATCCCCAAAATATTATGACATATCTGAAGACCATTACGCTTTACAATACATATGAACGACGAAGCGGATAACGTCGTACGTTCTACGACGCTTTTCGTGGATACTGCTCTTTGATACTACTAAGTCAAAACGGTAGAAAAATAGGCCAAATGACCTTCAAACAAATTTATCGTACTGCACGTAAGAAAGCAGAAGACCCGTTGTTGGATGATCACGCGACTGAAAGCAGTCACATACACAAAATATCTAGGAGTACGCTTACGGAGCTATTGCGGTGGAACGAGCACTCATTACTGATCGCAGATGAGGCAGGTGCTATATGAAGGATGCTCAGGAACTGTAATCCACCCGCAGAGCAGGTAGCTTGCCCAAGTTGTTCGGCGAATTGTTCAATATAGCTCGTCAGTCTGAGATTCGTAGAAGGTAGAGACCGAGGAAATAGAGGAGATGCAAACAAGAGCAGCTCTTTTCGTTGCAGGATTATTCATTACAAAGGAAAGAATCACAGAGGTGCTCAGCCAACTGCAGGCAGGGACTTTTGCACGGAAGGGTATCTCAGACAGCTGGATCTCTCAGTTGACAGGTGCAGATGAACTACATACTGCCTCAATGGTGCGAAGATTTCAAATAAAGAAGGCAGTAAACATACACAGAACGTGAACACCCATAGAATTAGAAACAATTGATTCCATGGAACAGTCTGTGCACAGAGTAACACACTTCTCCCTTCTGGTTGGGGGACCGTGAAACGATAGTATTTATATTTCAACATTATCTTTTGGTGAACGATCAACTAAAACTCGTCATTACAAAAAGATTGATCTCTGTACACATTCAAAGGTATGTTCATTACATCTTGATGTCAGTTACCAGTCGGAGAAGTTGAGCTGCATGTGCCTGGCTTCTCAGTTGAAGCTGAACACATGAACAGTTAGAGGGGTCTCATCCCCCTTCCATCTGGCCCTCCAAAGAAGACATTACGAACAGACGGTAATCCTCAGATGTGATACGGAGACCGTTAGTGTGGGAACGATCGTTTTTGCTTTCGGTTACGAAAAAAAAAATTAAAGTGATACGAAGTGTTACCAACGATCACTTCCCTCACATACTGCTTCTATTGAAAAAATAAAGGCGATAGATGTACCGTCCACTATACACATGGAATATTTTGGAGCTCGAATACTGTGGCTATCAAGAAGCGCATACTCACGACCAAATCGCTAAGAACTCGAGCCAAAGCCTCGCCCTCGTGCTCACTCTCTGCTGTGCTCAGTAGAGGCGACTCAGACAGGAAGGTGGTCGGCGAGCGGTCTGGACTGTGGCAGCGCCGCTCACTGCCAGCCACAGCTGAGCACCTGCTCCGCCTCAGCCTCCGCCTCCGCAACTCTGGCTGGCTGCCCAGATCCTCCGACTGACGAGGGACGCACCTGGTCGTCCACAGAACTTTTTTACCAGCCACACTAGCAATACACTGCTCTGCGCCTATCCGCCACATACTCGTGTGCCTTCCAAATCCATTTACAGGCTAACAGATAGCCTGTGGGGGTGTTTCGTCACTACTCCATGGATTTTAGTCACACCACTTTAAAATGAAATAGAAATACCGAAATATTTTCTCTGTACAACGTTTTATCACTTGCCTCATCTTTTATTGTACACTGAGATGTCTTCTTGAGTCCTACTGGCCATGTTCAACAACATGTAAATAATGTCTCAGGTGAGGTTGAAAATATGCATCGGGCAAATCCAACAAATGGAAACCAAGAGACATGTATGTTATCACGTCACTTCGTCTCAGCAGAATGAAGATCACTGATCTTTGAAACTGTTTACTGTAAACGCAGTTTACACAGTTATCGAGTTATTTGCGAAGTATAAGCCATCAGCTTTTACATATGAACATCTGCATAGAATTCCTAATGAGAAAAATAAATAAACCAGTTCTACACATGTTTCACGACAGCCTGACAACTTCATAAAATCAGGTCACGGTTTCGGAACCAAAGTCTCACAAAACTATCTTACTTCGCTGATTGAGATGTGAAATTTAATTAATGCACCCCATTCGTTCATAAGCAATAACGCCAAGACATCAGGTCGTCGTTCACTGTGTCGCAAAGATATTTCTGTGACAATTCCCACCAACAGACGGCATCTACGTGCTTTTAAGTATCTTGAGCCAGCCTACTCGCTCCAGCCACCAACAGATGCCATCAGAATCCGATTTCTTGCATTTAGCCGCTAAAACACTTCGTCCAACCTTGAAGCTATCACTGTGCAGCGTATTGCATGGTTACACAGGGAAAAAGGAACTTGGATGAATTAGGTTCTTGTAACAGCTGATGGTAAAAATAGTTTCATTCTTGTTTCAATTGCTTGAATTGGAAATTACAAAGTCTTACAGAATTACAATCATGACATAAAATACACTACAAACCATTAAGTAGAAACAAAAATAATTATTTTAATTGAAAAACAACAAACATTAAACACTACGTCATGTAAGTCTTTACATAAATAAGTACCGTGCATGCCAGGATGCTATCAGGTGGGCCTATGGGGTATTCTCCCTACACATGAAACGAGATGGCTGGGATTCAGAGAAAAATGGGATTTATTCTCAAGAACTATCACTAAGGTGTACAATACTCACGAAAACTGGCAATGGCAGTGAAATGAACCCGTACATGGAATGTACAGGGCGTTTCGCGCAAATAGGAAGGACTACTGGAAGCGTCCAGAGGGTGAGAAACTGGATGGCAAGTGAGGGACCCACTGTTGTGGCCGCTACCTCGCCGACCCCCTTGCCTACCCCTCGTGACAACTTCCGGTCCTGTCATTGGTCGTTTGTGGAAGTAAGTTGGCGCGTCTCACTCAGCGATACCACGGCGGCGTCCCTAGGTCAGCGCAAGAGCGTGGGAGCTGGCGAAGTACTGCACGTTACTTCACACAACTGCTCACGCTACTGCCTGACACTAGGTTAAAATGATGGAAATAAAATATAATAAAACAATTTACTATTACTCGTTACCAGGTACAATTCATTACCCCTACCACGAGAGCTGGTTACTGGTCAGTGATTGTTACAATGGTTGACAGTAATCACTCATAATGACCAATTGAAACAAAATTTTCATTACATGTACATGGAAGGCGACCGACATTGTTTTTTTCTTATAAGATGCCTTAAAGCTAATTGTTTCAAAGGAGGCTCAGAGTGACTCATCGAACTGTGCGTAAACTAACAGTGAGTGACAGATACGATTAAAGATTGAGCCTTTGAGAGGCGTAACTGGCAACTGAACACCTAACTGGCAACTGAACAAACCAAGTATCAGTCATTTTCATTACAAATAGTTTTTACTCCTGGCATCCGGTAACTACTTTCCTATGAAATTGCTTTTACTACATTTCCTTAAAACTTGAGTATACAATTATACAAAACTATTGGGACAGTCAATCTTGTGAATTAGAATGTCTCATCAGACGTTACGCACGCTATTCACCGTCTAGCCAGGGATGTGGCACAACCTGCCCTGGAGGCTCGCAGGATCTACAGTAAGTAGATTTATACAAATTCCATACAGTATAGCGAACGACCAATAGAGCTACAGGCACAGACGTGACACTGATAATGACGACTAGATGTAAAGAATTCCGAATGTGCCATCCAGCAATATTCGCAGTACCAAACGGAGTGGTGAAGGAACACAGTTCGCGACAATCGACAAGGAGCAACAGCTGCCTTGGATTTCTATCCCTGAAGGTCAGGCATGCATTACCGAAGTGTGAAGCATTTGACACCTTTGTAAATCTTTAAGTAGGACGCTGTTAACGCCTGACAAACACCTTAATAAAGCGAGACAGATCACAGCAACAAGATAGGAGCGGTATTTCGGTATAATGTGGCTGGAAAAGAATGTGGTAGTATTGGTACTGTCTACGGCTTTAGTCCCGATTACCCCGCTAGCTGCTCACCGACAGAAACAAGAAATGCGGAATAGAGCTGTCAACTCGTCAACGTGCTAAGTGATAAAAGCGGGAGGGTCAAAACATTAACTGCAGCAGTATGCGGTCATGGGCGCCCACTGCCAATTTCAGCAGAACGGACACACGTGCACCGTGCCCCGTCGGTAGCGTAAATAACCACGTCATCAGAATCGATTAAAGCCTACTCCGTCTACTGCAGAAATCAACACGTGCCTAGTCTCGCGTCAATACACAGATTAGACGTTTCGGAGTTTCCTTTTCACTAAACGCGTAGTGACGTGCCCACCTAGCAAGCTTTTTGCAACTGCGTGTGACTTATTGTGGCATACACGACAGAGGTCTTGGCGACGCTGGTAGTAACTCCAATTGGTTCTCATGGGCTAAGCTTTCCTATCTCGCATTCTATTGGGGATTGTAGCTGTACCTAAACTATCGGAGTAACAGGCATGATTGTGCACACACTGTACTTGTATTCAGTATGAAAAGTATTTGTTTCATGCAGTGCACTGCAGACAAACCTGTCAGTGAGAGCAAATAATCGTTTACAGCACTTGGAGAAGGATGTATATCCTCGTATTGGGAATGTTTCCTTCAATTTCTTTTTTCTAATGAACAAAGTTGTAATAATATGAATTATCCATGTCTGCTGTTTCGCAATAGCTCAGCGAGTGTCCTCTTAACAGCACTGAATCCTTTTTGTATATTACGTCATGAAGTAAGAACACTTCAAAATATGTAAACAGGCTCAGAGACAGCGAGGTCCACTGTCAGATAAAATACATAATAAAGCATAAAGACATACCGGCAGAGATCCAAACTCTTACGCTCAACACGAACATTTCAACATACGTTCTTTTATTAGCTAGAACAGGGGCTGTTGTGGTAACTTTTCTCTTGTTATTTCTTTTGCCATTTACTTCCATTTCTAGCATGGTATATTACATGTCGAAGTCCTGAGCAATGTCTGCTTAATTGTTCTCCATACACTTTACAGTGCGTCATGAAATCCTATATTACTTCTACTTGTTACTAAGACAGTATATATTTAAGAACTTTTGGCTGTCAAATGTCTTGATACTGAGGATATATTCAGTGAACATTTTCTGTCATTCCACAATGTTTTTTTGTGCCTGCACAATACATTACTGTAAGTCATCATTGATGGCATCTGCGCTGATTTATTCAACCTACTTGCAATATCCAATGAATTACTGTGGTGGATGCAGATTCTCGCAGACAAAGACAGTTCATCCTGCCAGCGACGAACTTTCCTTGGTGTCTGAAAACCCCTTATCAACGTGGTAAATCATGGACAGTAGGTTGAAATGTTTTATTTCTAATTTGTAGCGTGAATTTTCGTGTGTGTTTTGTAAGGACAACTATGTCTGGTGAAATCAGTACAGGTTTTTAATGTGGAGATGGCAGACTGCGGCTGTGTTCCAAAGTTTTCTAGCTGCGTTATGTAAAGCTGCGAGATGCTGTAGCTAAGCGAGGCTCCACGCAGTCACTGTGGCGTGACACCAGTGGCATGTGCTGTAGTCGGCAGCATCGGTAACGAGCGTACCTCTGGAGCGAGAGTGGCCCACTCGGGCCTTTATGCCAACCTGTTCACATGGCTGAGAAACGTCGGAAGCAGGATCTGGCTCGTTGGCGCAGTAGTTCGATCAATATCAAATTTTAACACTCGATAACTCTCGTCATTGTTACATATGAAAAGCTGTTAGTACACTCCCGTTACGTTTTGTGGCAGCTGTAAATACTGCAGATTTTTATGTTGGTTACGCATGCTCAGGTCCTCGCGCTGTGATTACAGTTACAAAATAAATGGCAGCTCTCGCCCTAATTTGAATGAAACGAAACAGAAGAAGATCAGTAATGGACGTTACTTACATCATATCTTGAGAACTTCAGGGTATTTGAAATAGTATCTTAATGTGCGTTATCTGCTTAGCTTGAAAGCTCTGCAAGAATCAAGTTCACTTAGGCAGGTTTTGACTATACTGACATAGTATGTCGTGCAAGGTTTTCCAGGAAAATGCATATCGTAGTGGGCCCTTGCTAAAATATGAATCTCCTTTCATCACCCATGCTACAGTGACAGATAGGACGGCCACATCTGCTGGCAAGTGTTAACTGAAATTCCTAACGGGGCTGGTATACTCGCGTTTACTTAAAACTACGTCCAATACGGTTCTGCTTCTTCCATCACACAGTGGAGTCAGGTTGCGTGAGAAACTAGAAATATTTTCCATTATTGAGTGAGATGGCAGTCAACTAAGTCTGGATTTTCTACATTTTCAAACTGTGGTGCAAGAAGTGGTTTCTGATTTACTATGGAGTGGAGCATTGCTTGTGCTCTTTATGTATATTTAACACGTGCATTGACTTGCGACCATATGTGTTTTTGAGAAATGGATTACTATGAAGCATTTGAGAGGTGTTTTGCTACATTTAGCGTCTATTTCACTTACAGTTACATTATGCAGATTGATTTGATTTCCTGTATGCCTCGTCGAGTTTTTTTATTTCCCTGGATTGCATGAATTGAAGTTATGCAACGCGTTCGTAACAACTGATTTTTAGCTTTTCTGTTCATGACCAAGTGTAAGTGGTAGGCAATGTCTAACATAACTTGACTGCTACATCACCAAGTTGCTCATACTTTTACTTTCTCCAGTAACTGGCAGATATTTGCCACAACAGCGAGAGCGTTTATTAATTAGGTCACTCGTTATCATTTAGATCTCCTAACTTGAATCTTATTTTCCTCTGGTATTCCTGCGCTGATGCTTGCTTGCTTGGTTGCTACTGCGACTTACCACAACTAAAAGTATGAAAGAGCCCAAGCAACACTTGCCATTTCGTAGCATAAAAGCATGCACATCTGGCTAACGCATTTTACAGATGTCCCATACAGTGGTTCGTATGGGGAGTTTCCGCTATGTAACTGGGATTTCCCTGCATAGTACAATAGCGTTCGCGCTGTAGTTTGATGCACTGGCTCTAGGCACCTATTGGCTTTAGAATGAAAGGGCGTAGCTCCCATTTTTTGATACGTAACATTTCGCAAACTTGTACAAACACTGTCAACATAAATTCTGAGCCTTGGTCAGTGAGTACTGCGTCAGGACTTTCGAACGGCAATACCAAGAGACTGGTAAAGGTATAATCAACGGTTTCAGCGGTCGTATCTGCAACTAGTGTCAAAATTAAGTACCTTGAAAATGAATATTAATTGACAATACACTTATTATCCTTGGTGCTTCGTGGAAATGGGCCACAGATGTGCTAAGCCACAATCGAAATGGTTTTGATGCTTCTGTAATGTTTGTAAAGGAACTTATCGTTTGTGTGTGTGTGTGTGTGTGTGTGTGTGTGTATGTGTGTGTGTGTGTGTGTGTGTGTGTGTGTGTGTGTGTGTGTGTTTTCGACACTCCACCAGTAGTTTGACGCTGTTCTTGCATCCATGGCTCATTGCCCATTTTGGCGGGCCTGTAAACTGTCACAACACTGTGTTTTTATTCATTGTTGCAATTTCTTGTGTATTACTACTTTGTTACACAACACTGTCTTGCAGTACAGTATAGCATCTTGTGTAATGGAATCAGGGACTGATGCATACTGGTGACATTCTGTATCCCTCAGCGATTTTTTAAATTCCTCTGTGGAAACCTCTGATTGTGCAATTCTAACATCTCTACTTAGGCCATCAGCATTGTTGTGTAGGCAGCCAGACGTATGCCGAATTGTGTTATATTTTACAAATTTTAATTCCCATCTAGTCAGGCTACTGCTGGGGACAACATCCATACTATAGCATTGTGGTCCATATCCATAGCCAACTGATGTCCATACTAGTAACACTTAATGTAATTTACTCCAAACAGAAGAGCTACCAGCTCCTTCTTTGTACTACTTTAATGCATATTGTCATAAGCTCAATTGTCTAGATAGTTAACCAACTAGTCTTTCCCCACCACTATATTCCTGACTTACAACAGCTCCAGCAGGGTAGTCTGATGCATCCAGTTTTTCCAAAACTGGATATATTAATAAAGCTGAACTAGTCAAGATTTATTTTTCTCACTGCCAATTCACACTCTTCTGTTCATTCAAATATTTTGTTAATGGTTTTGCTGTTACAGCATAGTCCTGCACAAAACCCCTGTAATAAGTGGTTCAACTTTGGAAAGATTGTAACTAACATTTCTTGGGGTTGGAAAATCATCTACTATTTCAATTAATCTAGGATCTGGGTTGACTCCACCTGAACTGATGATGTGCCCCAGCTACTGAACCTGTGACTGTGCAAACGAACGTTTTTCTCCATTTGCACTCAACCGTACACTTTCTGATCTAGCCAACACACTTCTTAATCGTTCAGTATGCTTTTCAATAGACTTTGCAAAATTTACTCTGTCATTGAGACACGCAAGACACAGTAGGATTTAAACGTGTTATCAAGTCGGTAAATTCTCACAATAGGCAAGCGAATTTCGTAGACTAAAATCCATATATAAGAATTCACACAGTCCAGATGGGACAACAAAAGCAGTTTTCTGTCTGTCATGGTGCAATCTGAATCTGATGATATCCAGAACTCGTTTCCAGGCTGATGAATTATTTGGAATTTTCTAAGGTCTCGTCGATACATGGCAGAGGATACATATCCAGTGTGATAATCTTGTTTACCACTCTCAAATCAACACACAGACCACACGTTTTTTGCCCATTGACTGACTTCCTTGGGACAATGACAATTCGACAGGCACACAGGCTTGCAAAGGGTTGAATTATCCTTGCAAACAATTGCTGTTGAATCCCACCTTACACAACAGATTGTAATTCATGGGGTAAACGATACGTCTTCTGCTCAATTGCTCTGGTGTCTCATGTTATATGACTTCAGTTGCTGGCAAATTTTGCCTTTCCTCGAATAACCACAAACATTCCTCTAGAACTGGATACAGAAGCCTTTGCTCCAATTTGGCAAATGTGCGAACTTCTCTATGAACTTTAGATATGCCATAGCAATACCTTGAATTACACGTGATAACAGGAGATTTACAAGGGCTTGTGCAGCTATTGTAACACATGTAGCAAAGCTTGAAATACAGTTTTTAGTTTGTGTATACTTTTAGCAAAGCTTACTGCAGGGATTTATGCGAGACGAGGGTCGCTGATGCGTCACTTAGCGATCCATGTTCTGTTAGGGAGAGGGCAAATGTCTGAATATTATAATATTGACTGGAAACTAGTGGAAGCTGAACGCCAAGTTGACTGCCATTTAACCTGTTAATATGAGGCACTTTAATGACAGTGAACCATGGAAGTAATATTTCTCGGAAAGTTCTTCAAAATCAAAGCTAGCTTACTGCGTAAATCTAACTACTTTATGTATGTAAATAATTCTGAATTGAGCAATTGATACATAAGCTATACAACAAGGAATGTGCTCTGACAGCCATTTTCTACGTCATACTCGTATTAGCAGTTGTGCTTTTCAGACTGTGCACATAACAAATGCTCAAACCTGATTACAGCAGCTGACACTACCCGACTGCCCTGGACGTAGGTCGGACGTGTCTCAGTGTCAACACTGGCGACCCAAGCGCCTGCTGAGAGCCGGCGCCCCACGTCCTCCACTGCCCCAGACTGGCCGTGGCTGCCTCTCGCTCCGCCAGTGCGGCTACACGGCGCCCCCTGTGGACTGAAGCCGCCAAATTCAAACCCGCCTCAGCCGCCGGTACCGGCGGAACAGGCTGTGACTGTCACAGCGCGCCCTCTCCCTCCAAACTTCTCACTGGATGAGCATTTCCTGGTGAACACGTGAGATCAGTGGATTTGTCACTAGGGAAACAGGTCACACAGCTTCAATGGGCACCAGTGTTGAGGTTTGCAGTAAATGCACTTCAGTTTCTTCTGAATCTGGCCGAAAGTAATGTCAGTATAGTAACACAAAACTTCCTATTCCATATAGAGGCACAACAATAGTTATACTTGCCGAACGACGTCTACCCTTAATCTAAAGATCGGCAGTCCTGGTTTCTTCATTAAAAAACAGGTCCAGTGGGAGTAGGTCTTGCCGTCAGAAGGTCTTGTACACACTTAATTTTGTATGTGGATGGCTCATCTACAGGTATTTCTGCGTGATTTGGCTATTGTCGTAATACGTGACGGATATCCATAATGAATTTTGCAATGCCTTGACATAGAAGATTCAGTATTTTGGTCCGCCTTCGAACGGCACATCTTATTATTTAACAAAAAAATTGTTCAAAATGCTCTGAGCACTATGGGACTTAACAACTGAGGATATCAGGCCCCTAGACGTAGAACTACTTAAACCTAACTAACCCGAGGACATCACACACATCCATGCCCGAGGCAGGATTCGAAACTGTGATCCTGGCGGTCGCGCGGTTCCAGTCTGTAGCGCCTAGAACCGCTCGACCATCCCGGCCGGCTGTATTTCAAGGATTTCAACTTGATTCCTCTACCCACTCCCAAGATTAAAGTGTTTTAAGACACCGGACAACAATGATATCCAACAAGCGTTCTGTTTTATTCAACTGAGATACTGAACCCTACAAATGTCGCATGATATTTTAACACTCCATCTAGATCACAAACTTTTGCACTTCACTATTACTGGTTTCGGCTACTGCCAACTTTGGTTCTCTTACAAACAAAGACAGTGCCGTAATCAACAACGTTCAATTACCTGAAGCAAAACCTATAGCAGGCCACGTGGTATATAAGACAAACAAATATTGACATGATTAACGGCCATACATACCAACCACACGCACCATACAATATTCTGATGTGGGTATCAATGTCAAATTAAACATGTAGTTCCGTAGTTTTTCTTTTTTTTGTTATGGTTTTAGGGCGCAAAACTGCTAGCCATTAACGCCCGGTCTGTGACTTAGGAAAAGGTAAAAAACCCAAACTGGAAACCAGTAGCAACGGGAGCCAAACTCAAGAAAGTGGGAAAACTAAAAACAGAAGGGAAGCTTAAAAAACCACTACAGAAGGGGTGTTGCTTGGCCCCAAAATGAGCTTCAAATGACTGACGTCATCTCACTGGCACTAATAAACGCGAGAACGCAATCGGCTGAGTGTGTGTCATCTGCTAAAATGGAACATGTATCAGGCGACAGCTGTAGACGGGTGCGCAACGGAGTAAAATAGGGGCAATAAAGTAAAAGATGTCTCACCGTCCACAGTTGAGAACAGTGGGGACAGAGTGCGGGAGGATCGCCACATAAAAGATGTCGATGGCTAAAAAGACAGTGTCCTATCCAGAGTCTAGTTAAAATTACTTCCTCCCGACGACGAGTTCGGGAGGAAGAGGTTCAAGCACAGGGAAGAGCTTTCACGTCCAGCAAATTATTATTGGGAAGTGTCGACCAATGTGAATGCTTAAAAGAGCAACACGACGACATAAAACACTCCGCAGATCGGCGAAGGGAATCATGCGAATAGCAGGCTGGAGAAGACAGACTGCAGCCTTGGCTGCTATATCAGCCGCCTCATTTCCACAGTTACCAACATGTCCTGGGATCCAGAGGAACGCCACATATATGGCCCCCAAGTGGAGCAAGGGGAGGCAGAACTGAATCCGGTGGACCAGAGGGTGGACAGGATAGAGAGCTTGGAGACTAAGGAGAGAGCTGAGCGAATCTGAGCAGATAACATACTGTATCCGCTTATGGCGACGGATGTGTTGGATTGCCTGGAGAACAGTGTAAGCTCTGCAGTAAAAACCGAACACTGGTCGGGAAGCCGAAATCGATTTGGGGTGTCGCCAACAATATACGCACTCCCAACACCTAACGATGTTTTTGAGCCATCAGTGTAAATAAATGTGGCATCCTTCATTTGTGCACATGGAGCAGCAAATGCCCCACGATAAACAAGAGAAGGGGTACCATCCTTGGGAAACTGACAAAGGTCACGGAGCAGGCAGGTCCGGGACCAGGGCCAAGGCGGTGCTGTACCCCAAGTTGTCGGTCTTAGGAAAGTGGAATGAAAGAGAATGGAGCAGTTGATGGAAGCGAACCTAAATTCAAGGAGGCATCTAAAGAAATGTCATGGACCTGATTAGCAGGCATGGAAGACAGATGGCTAGCATAACGACTCAGAAGGACTGCTCGCCGATTGGACAGCGGAGGTTCAGCAGTCTCAGCATAAAAGCTTTCCACAGGGCTCGTGTAAAAAGCTCCTGACTAAACGTAATCCACGGTGGCGGACAGAGTCAAGAAGCCGAAGAATAGAAGGCCGAGCTGAGGAGTAAACTATGCTTTCATAGTCCAATTTCGAGCTCACTAAGGCGCGATAGAGGCGGGGAAGGTCCGCTCCCCAGACGGTACCATTCAGGACACGGAGGGTGTTGTGGGATCACAGACAGTGAGCCGAAAGATAGGAAACGTGGAAGGACCAGCACAGTTTTCTGTCAAAGACCCAAGAATTTAGCGACGTCTGCGAACGGAAGTTTGACAGGGCCTAGATGTAAGGAAGGTGGAGAAACTACGTACGACGCCAAAAATTAACACAAACGGTCTTACTGGGAGAAAAGCGGAAGCCGGTTTCGATGCTCCAAGAGCGGAGGCGATCGAAACATACTTGAAGACGTCGTTCTAGAAGGCTGGTCCGTTCAGAGCTGTAGTAGATCGCAAAATCGTCCACAAAGAGGAAGCCCGAAACATCAGGAAGGAGACAATCCATACTTGGATTTATGGCAATGGCAAACAGTACAACACTTAGCACCGAGCCCTGGGGTAACCCGTTTTCTTGGGAGAAGGTTCAGGACAAAGTAGTGTTCATCTGCACTCTAAATGTGCGCTCTGCCATAAATTCACGAAGAAAAAGGAGCAGACGACCTCGAAAGCCACAAGAGGAAAGTGCGCGGAGGACGCCTGTTCTCCAACAAGTATCGTATGCTCTCTCCAGATCAAAAAATATTGCTACTGTTTGGCGTTTCCTGAGAAAATTGTTCATGATACAAATGGAGAGAGCAACAAGATGGTCAATTGCAGAACGATGCTTTCGGAAACCGCATTGGGCAGGTGTTAAAAGGCTTCGGGACTCCAGCCACCAGGCTAAACGGCAATTCACCATATTCCCAAAACCTTACACACACTATTCGTGAGAGAAATGGAGCGATAGCTAGAGGGGAGATGTTTGTCCTCTCCAGGTTTCGGAACAGGAACGACGGTAGCTTCCCGCCATCTTCTGGGAAAAGTTCGTAAATGGTTCAAATGGCTCTGAGCACTATGCGACATAACTTCTGAGGTCATCAGTCGCCTAGAACTTACAACTAATTAAACCTAACCAACCTAAGGACATGACACACATCCATGCCCGAGGCAGGATTCGAACCTGCGACCGTAACGGTCGCTCTGTTCCAGATGCAGCGCCTAGAACCGCACGGCCACTCCGGCCGGCTCTGGGAAAAGTACTGTCGGTCCAAATTCGATTATAAAGGCGAAGGAGGTAACACAAACTATGGTATGATAAATGCAGCAACATTTGGATGTGGATACCGTCCGGTCCTGAGGCGGAAGAGCGAGAAGAATAGAGTGCATGTTGGAGTTCGTGCATGGAGAAAACAATATTATAGCTTTCGCGATTTTAAGAGGAGAAAGCTAGAGGTTGCACTTCCGCTGCACGTTTCTTCAGGAGAAAAGCTGGTGGGTAATTTGAAGAGCTCGAAATCTCAGTAAAGTGTTGACCCAATGAGTTATAAATTGCGACGGGGTCCACTAATGTATCATTCGCGACAGTGAGCCCAGAGACCGGGGAGAAACTAGGCGCGCCAGATAACCGTCGAATCCGACTCCAAACTTCCGAGGAGGGATTGAAGGTGTTAAATGAGTTAGTAAAGAAGTCCCAGCTTGCCTTCTTGCTATCGCAGATGACGCGACTGCATCGCGCACGGAACTGCTTATAGCGGATACAGTTGGCCAAAGTAGAATGGTGCTGGAAAACGCGAAGAGCACGTCGCTGCTCACGTATTGCGTCATGGCATGCCTCGTTTCACCAAGGAACTGGGGGCGCGGGGGCAAATCGGAGTTGCGAGGTATTGAACGTTCCGCAGCTGTAAGAATAGCCTCGTTCCACCAAGGAACTGGGGGGCGCCGGGGCAAATCGGAGGTGCGAGGTATTGAACGTTCCGCAGCTGTAAGAATAACTTCTGTAATATGAGTGACCTCCAAGTCGACGGTAGGAAAGTGACGGTCATCGAATGTCGCTAGAGATGAAAAAAGTGTCCAATCGGCTTGGGCAAACTTCCAGAGTCTCGGGCGCATATATGGCAGTTGTGGCTGCAATCTAAGGACACATGGAAAGTGGTCACTCGAGTGTGTATCAGCAAGAGCGAACCAGTCGAAGCGCCGAGCTAGCGGAACAGTACCGACCGAAAGGTCCAAATGACAGAAATTTGTCATGGAGGCGGACAAAAATGTAATGTCCCCAGTGTTGAGGCGAACAAGATCCGCTTGGTGGAAGACGTCTATCAATAGTGAGCCGTGCGGACAAGGATGCGGAGATCCCCAAAGCGGGTTGTGGGCATTTAAGTCCCCAACCAGCAAATAGGGGGGCGGAAGATGACCAATAAGATGAAGGAAATCAGCTCGTGCCATAGATGTAGACTATGAAATGTATACAGTACAAAGAGAGAAGGTGTATCCAGAAAGGGAAAGACAGACAGCGACAGCTTGGAAGGAACTGCTTAAGGGGATTGGGTGATAATGGAGAGTATCATGGAGAAGAATCATGAGTCCTCCATGTGCTGGAGTGCCTTCAACAGAGGGGAGATCAAATCGGACTGACTGAAAATGGGGGAAAACAAAGCGATCATGGGGATGCAGCTTTGTTTCCTGAAGACAGAAGGTGACCAGCGAGTAGGATCGTAAGAGGATCGACAATTCACACCGACTGGCTCGAATGCCGCGGATATTCCAATGGATAATGGACATAGGGTGGACAGAAAAGGGAAGAATGTGACCAAGGTTGCCCTCAACTCAACGACTGCTCAGAGCCGGCAACCGACAGCGTGGAACAGCATTCAGCCAAAGGCAGAAGATCCTGATCCATAAGTTGTTCAGGAGCAGCTCCTGCCACCACCTATCGGCCAGTTGATCGGCCGCCAGCAGTGCACCTCGGCGACACTGAAGACGGCCGAGGGCGGTTACCGCCAGCTGGTGCTGTAGATGAGACACGCCGTGGCGGAGAACGAGGGGAACTGGGTTACTTATTAGCCTTCTTGTATACAGGACGTTGAGATGAAGGAGGAATCGATGGTTGTGAAGTTGGGGTATGTAAGAAATCATCACGAGTAAGCTCTTTTATGGAAGTCTGGGTGTCTGATTTTGGGGCTCGGGATTTAGCAGAACCTGATGAAGGGTGAGCCATAGAGTGAGCAGGTGAGAGTGGGGAGATTCAATGGGCCATCATTGTGCTGGCTGATCTGACGACCGTGGCACTAAAGGTGATATCACAAGTCTGCATGGCTGCCTCCTTTGTTGGCCAAGGAGAGGCAATGACAGTGCTGTATTTACCTGCCTGAGGCACAGTGGGCTTTCGACTGGCTGATAACTTTCGAGCAGCAAAGGTCGACACCTTCTCCTTCACTCTGATTTCCTGAATGGGACAATCTCTAGAGGAAACAGTTTGGTCATCCATACAGTTGATGCAACGAGGGGACAGTGGTGGACAAGCACCCTCATGGGCATCCTTGACGTACGTAACGCATTTGGCTGGATTGGAACATGACTGGCTGGTATGATTCAACCATTGACACCGATAGCAACGCGTAGGAGTTGGGATGTAAGGGCGAATGGAAATTATCTCATAGCCCACTTTTATGTTCGATGGAAGTTGATCTTTGTCAATTGTCTAGAAGAGAGTATGGGTTGGAACGATGTCCTGGTCATCCCTTTTCATGACTCGCTGAACAGCCGTTACTCCCTGGTCAGACAGGTAGTTTTGAATTTCCTCGTCGGACAATCCGTCAAGATAGCGTGACGAATTTAAAGTGCCGCGCGCTTCCACCTGGACAGGGAAGGTGTGTAGCAGTGAAGTACGCAGCAATTTTTGTGCCTGGATGGCACTGACTGTTTCTAACAACGAGGTGCCATTTCGTAATCAGGAACAAGACTTTACAGGACCTGCAATTGCGTCGACACCTTTCTGAATAATGAAAGGCTTGACTGTGGAGAAGTCATGGCCTTCGTCCTACTGAGAAACAACAAGGAACTTTTGCTTGTGAGCAGACGTAGTAGATGATGAGGAAACCATTGTGGAAGAACCCTCCCCCCCCCCCCCCCCATGATTACCGGCGTCTCTGATGGCGCGCTCCTTCCTTGTAGTCCGTTCAGCTCTCTGAACTCTCTGAGGGTCCTCCCGCCTTAGGTGATTGTTGACACCTCAGGTCACACCTGCCGAGAAACGGACGGAGGGACCAATCGGCACGTTTGGAAGGTATCAGCTCGGGTCATTACTAGGCCATTACTGGCCATTACTAGGTTGTACGTACGTGTCCTACCTGCCTACCCGGGGCGGGGAATTACGCGTTACCCCATTACCGGCTATGCGTGGGTATGTGTGGGTCGGCCTTCAGACATGCACAGGGAGGAAAAAGAAACAGAGAGGAACAAAGAACAGGAAAGGAAAGGAAACAAGAAAGGTCTCACATGCCGCAGTGGAGAAAATGGTAAAGAGAAAAAGAAAAGAGAAGGACAAACAAAGAACAAATAAAGTGAAGAAGAGAGACTGTTTTACAGTTTCGAGCGTCCGTCTCCGGACGTAGGCACTAAACATACTCCTAGAGGGGGAGAAAGAGAAGGGAAGAGGTGGCGGTGAGGGGGGGGGGGGCGACGAGGGATGGGGAAGGATGTGGAAAAGGAAGGTATGCAGCCCGGAAAGGAAGGAGGGCCACACCAGCTTGGGGTCCCGTGCTCGCTAAACACGTATCCACAAAAGAGTTGTGGACCCCCTGCGGGGGTAGGTACGTGGTAACTGCATGTGATGACCTGGATATGCCTGTTATTTATGCAAATAACTGAAGCCAACAGAGAAAATACAGTTAAAGTACATGACTAACCAGAACCGTACATTTATAGTTAAAATGTATTATGTGCAGTCATTAGTTAAAATTACTCCACATGGCAAAATGAGAGTCCCACAATAAAACATGCACTGACATACAATGTGTGGAACTAGATCCATACCTAAAACCCACATAAAAGGTGCAAATATTAATAAAGGGAAGTTCATAGCCTGGCAAGCCATGAAGGTATCGCTTTAAAGATGTGACATTTTTTTAACTTTTTATTCTGCCTCTTACACAACTGTGTGTTTTAAGTTGGCAGGCTCTGAGCTTCAAAGATTCGACGATCTAGTAAATACTTTAGTGAGCCACTGTAGTGACCACTGTGATCCCCATACATTTAAGGGGAGGGTACCCCTCTTGCCTTTAAATGTTCTCTGGGTTATCTGGATGTTGTTTTCATCCCAAGTTCGTCAGACAGTTATCAAGCCATAGTTCGACTTTTGAAAAAGTGTCTGGTAAAAAGGCGCCATCACGGTCAGTGTTGCAACATTTAATTTCAACAATGGGCTAGCTGGCACTATGGATATTATGAACGTGCTCGAATATAACCAGCATGTTGAAAGTTCCGCATAAAATCGGACGAAAAAAGTATCGAGCGAAAGGAGCCACCAATCCCAGAAGCTGCCCAAGGGGTCGCAGAAGATGGAGGACGATCTCCTTTGGGAACTGAAAGGATTGCTCTGTGGTCCAGGGATCACTGGTGGGAGTTGTGTCTGTCTCACTTAACCACAAAAAAAGCGTTTTTCTCGAAAGCCTGCTTTCAAATTTGAGGGAAACGTAACTTGAGAACAGTGCATACTATTTTCTACCGAATCAGATTTTATTAGAACTTAATACGTTTCAGTAATCTTATATGCTGATAGAGGATATATTGAAAATAACTTATACCAAATTTATTTCTTACAAGTCTAGTAGGGGTCTTCGGCAATTTCCAGGAATGACGAATGTTCAGGCTACAAGGGATCGTTCCACCTGGTGCAGCGGTTGTATGAAGCGTCAGATATGGATCCAAAAATGATTTGTTAAAGAAAAAGCTTACAGAATAAAACCATACCACCCAATTTACCATAACTTTATGTTTTACATTGGAAAAAATAATGAATTTTTCAAATTTTCGTGCTTTCAAACTTGTCCGTCCCTCAAGCTGCAGGTGGTATGGCTCACCTATATTAAAGAATGGAACTACTTTCAGAACTCTACAAAAGCGTTTTCAGTGCGCTCACCTCTTCTGCGGGTACCGTCGGCAGCTCTGCCAGGCGGTACAGTTCTCACACTAAGGTACCGACGTAGAAAAACTTTTCCTGTCACCACTGTCACAGAAGATGTTCCCCCGTTTGCATCTGCAGAATACCCCGCTTTTTGCTACAGAAACAGCATTGTCCTAATTCACACAGCACTCTTCCATGCTGCCCTAAATGCAACCGACGGACGTTTAGCCCACACTTTTAAAAACTCAATTGTCTGAACTTCACTGTCACCATCCTCTAGCCGATGCATCACACATTTCTACCGTTCTACAGATCAACCAGATACGACAGCTAATCTCCTACCAAAATTTCATAGACACACTCATTGGTGCCAACTTTGCACCCTACATACCACAGACCACAGACCACAGACCACAGACCACAGCCCACAGCCCACAGCCCACAGCCCATCCTACTCTGTGCTCTATTTGCATTGTCTTGTTTAGAGACCCAGCATGGCCCTTCTTTTTACCAAGGAACGTCATCATTGGTTTCCAGCACTCATCTCCAATTTACTAGCATATGACACTTCAGAACAGCACGTCGCTGTGGTCCATCTTATGATACCCAGAAACTGCCAATTTCTTTTGTTTCAGCAACCACCACCGAGTCTGCCTGCTATAGGGTCCTTGCGTGGATAAAACCCCATCTGATTTTGTGTTGATACACCTCAACTGACGCGACCATAAACCCTGTTCTTCCTGCCACCAAGTCCCACTTAGTCTCAGCACGTTTATGTTAAATCCATACATATTCAAATGTAAATCATCACAACCTACCTACTGAACTAAAGAGACGCAGAAAAAGTCTTAAAAATAAATAGAAGGTAAAACCTTGGTTGTTGGTAAGTTTATAGAATAAAACTATAGAAGCTTTCGTCTTTAATGTGACGAATGTAATTAATAGTTACTGTATTGATGCATATTTCAGTACTTTCTAAAAATATCGTGACAGTTTTATCATAACGTGTTCTCTGAAGAGCTTCATGAATCTGAAGACCAGAATCCTGGTCAAAATCACATTGACCCCTCTCTTCTGATTCTGAACTATTGAAAAAGACTCGTCAGATGTCTGAAAATTGTATTCATCACCTATGCACAGGATTTGGTAGAACGTAGTTATGTGTATAAGCACGTTCGGATGCTTCATACGTTTTGTATTTGCACATAGTGTGCCAACGTTTTGTCTACATATATTGAATATGACATTGTTATTTTCTAGAACATGCAGCGTGTAAGCGACAACCCTTTACAATGTATCACAGTGGTGCAGTTGTTGCGGAAAAGAGCAGTTTGATGTGAGACAGTTATTGTCTATCAAGATGTGAAACTGCCACAAATTTCCCTACAGCAGCCACTAAAAGTACTGCAAATTGGCACCGTTTTAAATATTTACTCTCCTCTCTCCTTACGCTACTGGCTTAATTGAGACCTACAAATTCCCAAACTAACGTCAGTGTACAAATTTTCTTCAGAATTTTGTAATTTTTTACAGCATAAATTTAACAATAAAAATGTTTCGATTCTCTGGCCATCTTAACTCCCTCGAAGCTCCGTCGTCTCAAGGTCGGTTTACATAGAATTAGAAACAAATTTAATGTTTCCACAACATGTTAGTCATCATTGCATATTAAGTATAATGTGCACGTGGAATACTTTTATCATAGCTCTTGTGTTGACTTCTGTAAAACGTCGTCTTGGCCTAGGAGACGAATTTTTAATTTTGAAATTACTCACTATACCATGATCCACAGTAACATGCATAGACGTATTACGTTACTTAAGCAGTATAGTGCTCATGATATGGAACCGTCTTAGTCAGACTTTCTGTAGAACACAAGTCAAGTTGTATAACGTTGCTTGCATTGTAAGCTAATCACGGAGACATCAGAATTGTGGTAAATATTACATCTTTCTGTGCCATACTCTGAAGTTGGTGGGAGGGTGAAGGGGTGTTACAATGTGGCAATACATGCCTTTACCCTTGCTTCATGGAGCTTCGGATACAGCCCATCTACACGATGGACGAGTTTTGTGTGTGTGTTGTGTGTGTGTGTGTGTGTGTGTGTGTGTGTGTGTGTGTGTGTGCATTTCCTAAATTTTACATTGTTTTAGAAGCACAATGACAGTGATCAGGAATTAACTGCCAGAAGTAATTAGAACAGCGTTTTTCCTGTGAACAGTATTTCTATGGAAGACAGATAGTTACCGAGTAATGCCATACCAGAGCCAAAAGTCAGCGAAGGTGGAATGGTTAGCAAGATGGAAGATAATCGTGAAGTACAGATAAATGAGAACATTTCAATGAATTCTGAAATTGCTAGGCTGGAAAGTGACCCAGAAAAAAGAAACAGTGGAATTAGTGGAGAGTCGACTATGGACACATCGGTGATCAGAGGTCATCATGAACTAATAATAGATGATAATGGTCACGGAAACACATTGGAAATTCTACATCCTGTTGAAGGTAGTAAGCGTTACTAACCATAAATTTGACAATAATCGTTGCAAACTGAGCTAGTGTCATTGTAAGTTAAGCAATTTAATTCAACAGGTGAAAACAATGTGAGAGTTTCCTCGTCGGAGTTCTTACGATTTGTAAGATAGAACATCGAGGATTGTTTAGAGGAATACACAAAAAGGATAAGCTATAGGGAATATAAGTATAATGATGAGCAAGACGTATGGCCAAAGGTTTATTTGACACGTGGAGAAGTGTCATGGAAACGCTGAATAATCCCAAGTATATGAAACGTCCCCTTAGAAAAATTAATGAATTACTGTGCTGATAAACCTCTTACATTATTTGGTTTTCAAACAGCTGAGCAGAACTGAACGTACTCAGACATTTTGCTCTTTACCTATTCTGATCAACACTAAACTGACACACAATATTTTTAGCACAACGCAATCTCACTTTCAATAATCTCTACAAGAGAATGGCCCTGACCAACATTAACCTATGCCTTTCACAAATCATTTACTTCACAAAAATCTTCGTTAATCGAACTACTGCAATACAGCGAGCGCCAATACTGCCAGCTAAATAAAGGATTCCAACCAGTGAAGGAACTAACTACTGATAGGAATAGTTAGCAAATGAAAGATTTTGCTAGAGAACAAACGATTTATTTATCTTAATAGTGTTCAAAAGTCATAATATATATAGCAGTTCATGACATCCATTCTTACAAATGTACTGTTTCTGATGGACACACGTCCAGATCATCCGCTCTCAAAAACACTATCACTCCCTACTTCTCATATATTGTCCATATACTATGACCAACAAAAACGTGTGCAGTGAAATGTAACTTACAAGTTAATAATTTGATGAACTGGTGTCAATTACAATTTTATAACATAATACAGTAACAAAGGTACAAAATACATCGTTAAAGAACATAACAATACAGATAACATTTGAAGTAGTACAGGCTTTACAAAAGAATAGAAATAAACAGATACATCAGTGTTACAGGATTTATGACATAAGTAAATAAAATAATGAGAATAGATTCGTAACATTAATTTCACACATGATCATTAAAACAAAACAGAATAAACAATGTCTAAACATCTTTACAAAGTAAATAACATAGTATTAGAAAAATTCTATGACATAACTGTTATCAGCTAAACATATAGAGACAGGAAGAACACAAATACACAAGGGTACACAAACACATAGTGGAATGACACAAAAGGACAGGACAGGTTTGTTTTCAGTGTGACATTTGGTACTGCAGTCCACCCCAAAACTTCATTCCATATATCTTTCCTCTTATTTCAACATTTGTTTCCACCAACAAAATCCTATCCAAGCATGCTTTCTGTATTTATATGTTCATATTTTTCTTACCTCATTATTTATTATCTTACTTCATCATTTATTTCCAAGAAAATCCTCCCTAAACCTGTTGTCCCTAATCCCCACTTTTTTGTTCATATCCTCTTTCAAAATCCTTTTTGGCCAAACCATTTTCTTATAGCTTCTCAATGCATTTCTTCCAATTCATCACAACTCGTTCTCTTATACAGCCTACCCCATCTTAAGCTAACTTAAATCTACCGAGTTCAGATGCTAAACTAAGGGACGAGGCAATGCAGCAGCACAAAACAATTAACACAAACAACAATGACAAAAAACGGAAACTGGCAAAGCAAGCAGCAGTATATATAAATTAGCAGAGCAATTGCAATATTAAAACTAATATAAGGTGATGTGCAGCAAACAAGAAAAATAAATCAGTAGTAAAACTGGCTTAAAAGAGTAATACAAAGTCAAATTCAGTAACATTATGCCTGGCAAACAGCAACAGCAAATGCTGTAACTTATACCTAAAAATGACAAACCCACAAGCAGAAAAAATATTACAGTAAAGATGGCCATGTCTAATACCTATGTCACATCTTGGTGTCTATGTAATTAAAGTGGTGCACCACAACAACTTATTGTAAAAAAAATATTACCATGTACTTGAAAAGAAAATTATGTATGCAGTTACTGTTAGTAGTCCCTTGTTATTGTTCTTTCCTTTCCAAATGCTCCTTTTTTGGATAATGTGGATCATAAAAGTATTATTTAGCAGATACGTTGACAGAAAGTTTTCACAATAGCAAATGCATTTAATTTTATTCTATAAAACCAATGCTGTAACAGCTAGAAACCAGATATGAAATGAAATAAGCAACTATGAAAAGCGAAGCATAAAAATATCATTCAATAGTCATGTGGCATTTCATAAGTTAGTAGAAATTCTCTCAACTGTCGTTGAAAGACACTTGTCATAATCAGGTGTGCAGATGTAAGAATATTTCCCATCAATTCATAAGCATTTCAGTAAGTAGCACAAAGTACGTGCTCCACAGTATAATCATATGTTTCCAAGTAATAGCGTGTCATATTTGCGATGCTTTCTACAAAGGAATGTTAACAGTGAGGTTAATGGCCTCTTTCTTCTCCACCTCATGGCTTTTTCTCAAGGCTGCTGGCACACCTGGCCGCTCACAACGCATTACGTCACAGTCACTTCCATTTCTTGCTGAAATATTTAGACAGCAGTTTCCGCTACAGTGACAGTTTGATACAAATAAGATTTCACAGATCGAAATATTTGCGTTACATATCTGTAGAAACAAAATCTTATAAATATAACAGTGTCCAAAAAATTTTCGCTGGCACTGTGATACATTCACGCATTTACACACATTTCATAACTCTTAAAGTACGATTCTTGGTTTGCAATATCCTTTATCACAAACCAGAGTCCCTAACCACTACTCATTATTCCTTACCTTATTACACATACACCTATTCGTCGACACTTCAATATTTCATCTTAATAAATACATAGCATAATCAAATTCCTCATATAGCATCAGCTTATAGATCATGAACATACCTCAACAGCATAATACACATTGTCATCGTAATAATAACATCATAAAAACTCAGCCAAATCTCAGAAACGTCGTAGCTTTCTGCAATAATTTCAAAACCTAATGAAAATTCTCTGCTCATTTCAATAGTGTCATCTACCTCAAACGTACTTTAAAAATCATGATCCCATACCAAATACATCATTCAAAGCTCTCATAGTATCACAATGGTTCCGAAAAAGTATGAACAGTTCACACAGTAGAGACAAAATACAGTTTCATTAGTGCGAAGTTATCCAACTGTGTAATTGCGTAAACATGTGTCACTGATGTAGTAAAAACAATGTTTGTCTCTCAGTTAAATGATCAGATAGCTGTGTAATTTGTGTGTTAGAGAAATATGGTACCGATGTGTAAAGTTGTATAAGCAAATGCCATATTAGCTAGGGCTCCTTGTGCTTGCCAAACACATGGTACACAAAGTAAGCGTGTACTCCCCTGAGGATTAATGTAATTATACCCTCAGGTGCTACAGATGACAGCAATGGAATGAAATGTATCACGATAAACTTTCTTTGTGATTACAAAATCTTGAAAAATAAATGTTGTAAGTACAAGATTAATCACTCAAATGCGTGTCATATAGCGCTAAATTGTGCGTCATGTTGTATCATAATCTATGTCACTACTTAAGGGTAAAAAATGTGCCAAGTTTCGTAATTATCGTTGTCCGTAAGCAAAGTTCTGTGGAAGTCAATGTACTTACCTCGTAATAAACAAAAGCGAAATGCTATGCGTACAGATATCATAGTTATTACGTACAGTACCGTGATCAAGAAAGTACTGCAGTGTAACGTATTGTTGTGCTACAAAAAAGGCTGTCTTATTGTAGCTATACCACAAAAATGCTACTAAAACATGTTTTACTTTCCAGAAGAATTCAGAAAAACTGTGCAGATATAAAGCAGATACAGCACAAAAGCAACAATGTAAATTGTGTCACACATTAGTAGCGTCGTGATATAATCGTGTAGCTGTCAAAGAAACCAAATGCTAAGTCATCTTTAATCCCACAGAAAGTACTGCAAATAAAGAATGTCTTTTCAAGTAAACCAAAATGTTGCATGAAAATCTCATTAGCAGTGTCGGTATATGTTCTAAGTATGTGAGCCTTATATTCGCTACGTGACCGTGCAACTAAGAAGCAACAGTGTACAAATCACAACACTGTGTCGTCTGTTCACTATAATAATGCATTCGTAATTTCTGTTTAAACAAGTTCTCTTGGCTCTTGACTGCATATTTAACTTCAAACATTGCAGATTATCTTTCAATAAACGGTTTTACATGTGAAATGTGGTGTAAACCTTTACTCTTCCTAGTACACAGAGTTTCAACTTCAACACAATTATCATGTGGTATACGTCGGATTCTGTAAGGTCCATTGTAAACTAAAAGAATTTGTGACTCAAGTGTTTCTTCTTACGTGACAGTGAATGAGCTTTAATGAGAACTTTCTAACCAATATATAATTTCTTTGCATTTGATTTACCGTGTATTTTTCTTCTTTTGTCTGATGCAGATTTTATATTTTTACTAGCCAAATGAATTATGTCTTTGTGTCGAAGTTTACGTGTATTCGGAAAAGGTACAAGCTCTCAGATTCTGTTCGGTGGTTCTTCATTCTTTAGTACAAGAATAGGTGATAGAGCAGTGGAGTCACGAGGCATTTCATTCAGCACGGTTTGAAATAAGTGTAAATATCTGTCCCAGTGCTGATGCTTTCTGTGACAAAGTCTGCAAAGCTTATTGATTTCTTTCATAATCCGTTCAGACGGGTTACAATGTGGTGAGTACAATGAAATAAAAACAGGTTTGATTTTATGGTTCCGAAGCATGCGTGAACAAACAGCAGATCTGAATTGCGGTCCGTTATCTGAAATGACTTTACTAACGTGTCCAACTTCACGTAAGAAATTTTTAACAAAGGCGTTGGATACAGACCGTCCAGTGGCTTTACATAACGGAGTGAAAGAAACAAATTTTGAAGTCAGTTCACCAGCGACTAGAACTTACGACAATCCATTCGATGTTCTGACAAGGGGTCCCGAGAGATCAACAGCAGCAAATTCTTTTAATTTAGAAGGAATGATAGGAAACAACGGAGCACTATGTGAGATAGTAGATGGTTTAGCTTTTTGACAAAGTTTTCAAATTGACAAGACTCTTCGAATTCTCTTTTCCATATTGTTAAAATAACAAGTCGTTCGAAAAATATGATAACATTTTCGTGGACCAAAATGTGCGTAGCTGAAATAAATGTACCAAATGAGCTTATTAACAAAACCGTCTGGAATGCAAAGTACCCATAGCTTGTCATCAACAGTGCAGCGTTTGAAGAGTATGTTGTTTCTAACCAGATAATAATGCCGAATCTGAGTGTCTTTTTTCATGCCATTTACTTTTGGTTTCTTTCCAAATCGGATCTTTATCTTGTTCATGAGCAATGTCCTTTAAAGATGTGGTGATGTTTTCAAAGGCGACTTTCTGAATGTAAAGAATACTGAAATTTTTCTCGAGGTTGCCTTCTGTTTTACTTTTCTCAAGCCCAGCCGGCGCGCGTAACAGTGCGACCGCAACAATGTTCTCCTTGCCGGGAATGTAGACTATTGTGAAGTGGAATTCTTGCAGAAACAATGCCCAACGTTTTAACCTGTCATGATTTAATTTTGAAGACATAAGAAATTGTAATGCACGATGATCACTGTATACTTTTACGTGCTTACCAGAAAGAAAGAAACGGAATTTGTTAAATGCCCAAACGATAGCTAAAGCTTCTAATTCAGTAACGGAATAATTTTTTTCAGATTTTGTTAGCACTCGGCTAGCAAAAGCAATGGTTTTCTAAACAGTAGTGTCATTTTCTATGGCTTCTTGAAATAAATGGGCACCAAGACCGACTTTAGAAGAATCCATGCTAAGGCAGAAATTTTGTGACGGATCTGGATGAGCTAGTATTGGCCCGTTAAGTAGCGATTCTTTCAAAGAATTGAATTTCAACTGTGCTTGTTCGTTCCAGTTCCAAATAGTATTTTTTCCAGTGAGAGAACAAAGTTTTGGAGTCACTAGAATTTGCATATTCAGAAAACGACGGTAAAAATTTACGAGACCGAGAAAGCTGCGGTCTTGGCCTTTTGTGGATGGAACTGGAATGGCTCTGACTGTTTCTAACTTTTCAGGATCCGGCTGAATGCCTTCAGAAGAAATAATATGTCCCAAAAACCTCACCTTTGACCTACCGAATTCAGACTTTTCCAAGTTAACTGTAATTACAGATTCTGCAAAAATATGTAACACGCTGTTGAGGATGCGATTATATTGTTCCCATGAGGCTTCTGCTATCAGAATATCTTCCACATATAAGGTGAGGTGACGTTTTAAGGAATCAGGTAATATGGAATTTAGCCCGCGAATGAATGCTGCCGAAGAAATGTTCAAACCAAAAGGAAGTTTCCGAAACTGACAAACGCCGAAACAAAGAAAAGCTGTGTATTTTCTTCTTTCTGGATGAAGTTCGATCTGATAAAAGCTGAATCTGAGATGAATACAGGACAACACTTTTACATCATTAAAATTTTGAAGAAGTTCTTCCATCGTTCGCGGCCTGTCTGTTTCAGGAATGATGACAGTATTGACTTGGCTCAAATCTAAGACAACTCTGATCGATCCATTTTTCTTCTTGACAACATGTAATGGATTGTTGTATGAGCTTACTGCAGGCTCAATAATGCCCTCTTCAAGCATAGGTTGTATTTCTGTTCTAACACCGTCCCTATAATGTGCTGGTATTACGTATGGTCTAACACAAAATTTAGTATGCTCACGAACACGAAATTGGTATTGAAATCCCTTGATTGTTCCTGTTTTGTGAGTAAAAACTGTGGAATATGCTTGTAAAGTCTTAAAAAGGTCCTGCCTATCAATGTCATTACAGTTCCCAATTGTTTGGATTTTATGCTTAGTTAACTCATTAGTATCAAATACGCCATCGATATCATCCCTGTCAGTACTTGCAGAGAGATTGTTAGTGTCAAGTTCCGTTTAACAGAAGGTCAAGCCGATTAATTTCCTCATTATGGTTTTAGAGCCAATCTTCAAATTTCAAAGCAATTGACTTTCTTTCTCCAAACTTACTTCAGCATTGTGAAAGTTTAAGATTGCTTTATATTCATTCAAAAAGTCTACTCCCAATATACTTTCCGTCGACAATAATGGAACAATCAGAAAGTTCATAGAGAAGCTGTGGCTTTGACAAAAGAATTCTAAGCTAGTTTGTTGGCGTACATCTACACTTTTCCAAAAATTGCGCCTTGTAATTTAATCTTACGTAAAGGAAGTGTGGGGCAATCGTTCGATTTGTTGCATTTGCTAAAAGCTGTTTCATTAATTACTGAAATGGGACTGCCAGAGTCAAGTACTGCTGTAAATTTTCGTCATTTACTGTAACATGAATCACAGGATATGCTATGTTTTTATGTTTTACGTCGTGTTCCTGGAGTAAGATGTCCCTAATTTCTTCCATTTTTACGTAATTACTAGCCACGGCAGCCACGTCGTCAGCTTCATAAGTACATATTGTGGCTGCCAGCGGTGTGAGTCATTGCCTACTGTCTCTTTGTTTGCGCGCATCGTTATTGGCTTTAGGAGGCCTAACTTCTACAATTCACCTTGTCGAAAGGGCCCTGTCCTGTTTGAATCCCGCCAGTTCTGATGCAATTCAGGTCTGTCGTGACGATCATATCGTCTGTCATGTCGGTAGATTCCATAGTTTCTTTCTTGTCGGTCACGTGGTGAATTTCTCCCTGAATCGTAACTGTGCTCTGGACTGTTGCGTCTGAAGTTATTCTGTCTCCCTGGATAATAATTATTTTGGTTCCCATATTCTGTTTCTCTGATTGTCTTTGTGGTAGTCATTACCACGGAGAGGTGATCTTTCCCTGTAATTATTACAACTCTGCCAACGGTTGTCATACGGGTGGTGTCTGTTTTAGTCACGATTTACGTGGTAAGAATAGCCTTGTCGTGTCCATTTATTATTTCTGTCATCGCGGAATTGTGACGGATGTGACCTGTAATTGTAGTTTTCCTGTTTTCGCGTTCTGCGATTGTCAGTGTCAGTTTCCAGTTCTTGTAACAGTCCCTGAAAAGCTTCAATGTCGTCTTTGCAACGTCCTGCCAAAATAATATGCTGTAAATGTTCAGGCAATTTGATTAAGCAAATGCGGATGATTTCTAATTGGCTGTAAGGGTTTGAGAGGTATTGATTCTTGTGCAACATGTCTTCAAAATATTTCACAAGACTGTAAAATTCAGATTGTTCGAAATGTTTCATCATTATGATGCAATGTTTTACTCGGTCTTGTGTAGCTTGAGACCAATATGCTGAGAGGAAGGCATGATAAAATTCTCCTTCACTGTGACAATCGTGAATAACCGATCGCATTCTTTCAGCTGGTTCATTCTCTAAGTAGCCACACATAAATTCCAATCTGTGCTCTAATGACCAGTTGGGAGGAAAACAATGAGAGAATTGATGGAGCCACGCTTGTGGATGAATGTCGTTGCCAGAATTCTTAAATGTTTTGAATTTATGTGTGGTAATGAACAGCTTATAGTCAAAAATCATCGTGTCGGCGAGTCGCACATTGGTCACTGTTACGTCGTGTCGACGGTTACATCTCAAAATTCTGTGCACCTTGCCAATTTGTTTCATAATTTCCGAAATGCCCTGTGTTATTATTTTGCGGCTTCTCCGTATTTCCAAGTCCCTCTTCCCGTGTTGGAGCGCGAGTGTCCCCTGAAATATGTAATTTTTGTATTACTTGTGCCAACTGGTCTTATACTTCCCGGATTTCTCTTTTGTGTTGCGTATTTATTTGATTCTGATTTTGTTTGAATTTCTTAATTTGTTCATACTCTACTGTGTCAGTGATGGCTACAGGCCTTGGGTCACTCAGATCATCATCTACCTTTGTAGATAAGTTAGTGAACTGATCCGAAAGATCGGTTACTTTCTCCGATAGTGTACTTTTTTCCTCAGTGTGTTTTTCTGAACCGAGTTTCAGAGTGTCCATTTGTGTTGAAATCTTATCTACTGCGTCCTTTAAGTTTTCCTGAGTTTTTGCAAGTTGCGTAACCGAATCGGTAGACGCAACTGAGTCAATTTTAGCTTGCAAGGTCTCACGATTTTCATGAACAATAGTTTGCAGTTCTTTTATGGCTGCTTCGTGATTCTGTCAAGAACCAAGAGAACTTATTTAAACAGAAATTACGAATGCATTGTTATAGTGAACAGATGACACAGTGTTATTGTGTGTGTACATTCTTGCTTGTTACTTGTATGATTACGTAATGACTATAAGGCTCACATACTTAGACCATTTACCAGTACTGCTGATGAGATTTTAATGCAAAATTTTGGTTTATTTGAGAATACATTCTGGATTTAAAGTACTTTCTGTGAGATTAAAGATGACTTAGTATTTGGTTTCTTTGACAGATAAACGATTAAATCACGATGCTACTAATGTGACAATTTACATTGTTGCTTTTGCGGTGTATTGTTTTATATCTGCACAGTTTTCCTGAAATCTTCTGGAAAGTAAAACATGTTTTAGTAGTAACTTTTGTGGTATAGCTACAATGAGACAGCCTTTTCCATAGCACAACAATACGTTACAGCACAGTACTTTCTTCATCATGGCAATAAGCATAGTAACTAAAATACCTATACGCAAAGCATTTCACTTTTGTTTATGAGGAGGAGGGTACATTGACTTCAGCAGAATTTTGCTTACGGAGGACGATAACTACGACAGTTCCACAGAATTATCTTACAGCAAGACGCACATTTAGCGCTACAGGACACGCATTTGAGTGATTAATTTTGAACTTAAAACAATTATGTTTAAAGATTTTGGAATTACAATGATACAAACGTTTTCTGCGATACATTTCATTCCATTGCTGTAATCTGTAACACCTGAGGGTATAATTACATTAATCCTCAGTGGGGTACACGCTTACTTTGTGTGTTTGGCAAGCATAAACAAAAGTGAAATGCTTTGCTTATAGGTATCTTGGCAAGCACAAGGAGCCCTAGCTAATATGGTAATTTTTTTCGTAGAATAACTTCTTGTGGTGCACCCCTTTAATTACATAGACATTAGGATGTGAATAGACATGGCCATCTTTACTGTAATATTTTTTCTGCTTGAGCTTTGTCATGTTTAGGTATAAATTATAGCATTTGCTGCTGCTGTTGGACAGGCATAGCGCTACTGAATTTCACTTTTTATTACTCTGTTAAGCCAGTTTTACTAATGATTTATTTATTTTTTGTTGCTGTACAGTGGCTTTTATTAGTTCTAATGTTGCATTTGCTTTGCTAATTTATATTTATTACTGCTTGCTTTGCCAATTTGTATTTTTTGTCATTGCTGTTTGTGTTAATTGTTTTGTGCTGCTGCATTGCCTCATCCCTTAGTTTTGCATCTGAGCTCAGCAGATTTAAGTTACCTTAAGAGGGGGTATGCTATATAGGAGAATGAGTTATGATGAATTCGAAGAAATGCATTGAGAAGTTATACGAAAAATTCCAGAATGAGATTTTCACTCTGCAGCGGTGTGTGCGCTGATATGAAACTTCCTGGCAGATCAAAACTGTGTGCCCGACTGAGACTCGAACTCGAGACCTTTGCTTTCGCAGGCAAGTGCTCTACCATCTGAGCTACCGCAGAAGTAAAGCTGTGAGGACCGGGCGTGAGTCATGCTTTGGTAGCTCAGATGGTAGAGCACTTGCCCGCAAAAGGCAAAGTCCCCGTATACGAAAAATGTTTGTAAAAGAAAAGGTACTGTACAATGAAGAATAATTATTTTAAAAGAGGATGAATGGAATAGCGAGAGCAGGCTTAGATAGGACTTTTTGGGAATAATGATGAACAAAGGGAGACCTCCATGCAAAATACTGCAGTAAAACAAACCCTGTCCTTTCCTTTTGTGTTATCCCTCTATGCGTTTGTGTACCCTTATGTATTTGTGTTCTGGCTGCCTTTGTGTGTTTAGTTAATAAGATTTATGTTGTAGAATTTTTCTAGTACTAAGCTACATTCACTATGATGAGGAATACTGTTATCCTCAAATATAATTTGCATTTATAATATGTTATTTTCCTTGTAAAGATGTTTAGACATATTTTATTCTGTTCTGTGGTAATGCTCATGTGTGGAATCAATGTTTCGAAAAATATTCTCATTATTTTATGTATTTACTTATATCATAATTCCCATAACACTGATGTATATGTAACTTCGATTCTTTTGTAAAGCCCATATCACTATAAATGTTATCTGTATTGTTATATTCTTTAATGATGTATTTTGTACCTTTGTTTATTGTAGTCTCATGTTATAAAATTGTAATTGACACCAGTTTATCAAGTTAAGTAACTTTTAAGCATTCATTTCACTGCACACATTTCTGTTGATCATAGTATATGCACAATATGTGAGAAGTTGGGACTGTTCCTGTTTGCACGTGTGTTAATAATTCAGCAAGGGACTGGTTGACAGCATTGCTGGTTCTAAGGACAATTCCAAAAACTTTGTGAGTGCACAAGTGGTGGTTTATGGACTTGCTATATTGTCCGCAAGACTCTTCGATGGTGATTGCGCACCTGCACAGTCGCAACAGATGGCTGCTGGCCGTCTCTACAAGGCCTACAGTGGGTCTACATCTTTTATGACTCACCAATACCATTATTTCTACAAGGAGTGCAGTGGGTCTGCACCTGTGGTGGCCCACCAATACCGTAATCTCTACCAGGACTACAGTGGGTCTGTTCTGTGATGACCTACCTACCAATATTCTTCAAAACTTCGACTGACTCTGCTGTGGGTTTGCTCTGTTGTGTTCTTATATTGGTAACGCCACTGTCACCTAGCGCTCTGTAAGAAAATCAGTGGCTGTGCTGTGTGCAGTCTGTGGCTGGTTTGCATTGTTGTTGGCTATCGTAGTGTTGGGCAGTTTGCTGTTAACAGCGCATAGCGTTGTGCAGTTGGAGGGGAGCTGCCAGCAGTGGTGGATGGGGGGGGGGGGGGGGGGGAGATGGCGGAATTTTGAGAGCAGATGATCTGGACGTGTGTCCATCAGAGACAGTACATTTGTTAGTCTGGATGTCATGAACTGCTATATATATTATTGCTTTTGAACACTGTTAAGGTAAATACATTATTTGTTCTCTATCAAAATCTTTCATTTGCTAACTATGCCTATCAGTAGTTAGTTCCTTCAGTAGTTAGAATCTTTTATTTAGCTGGCAGTAGTGGCGCTCGCTGTATTGCAGTAGTTCGAGTAACGGAGATTTTTGTGAGGTAAGTGATTCATGAAATGTATAGGTTATTGTTAGGCAGGGCCATTCACTTGTACAGATTATTGAAAGTCAGATTGCGTTGCGCTAAAAATATTGCGTGTCAGTTTAGTGTTGATCAGAATAAGTAAAGAGAGAAACGTCTGAGTACATTCACTTCTGCTCAGCTGTTTGAAGATCGAATAATGTAAGAGGTTTATCAGCACAGTAATTCAATAATTTTTGTAAGGGGACGTTTCATATTTGGTATTGGTCAAATTAAGCTTAGCTTCTCTTCCGTGGTATATGTACCCCTAACTAGTGAGAGTCAAGTGTGTGTAAAAACTATTAGTAATGTTGGAACGAGTGCAGGTATGATTACAAATTTGCCATCAACTACTGCCGCACAAGATTTTCCCTCGAATGCTTTTAAAGCCTCTGCAGGCTAGTTATCGTGGGGTTTTCCTTTACCTTTGGCACAACAGTACGGTTTTGTACGCTGCACTATAGGATTCGACTCACTGCATGCAACAGAGCGAACTTGCCATATTTTCGTTCGGCACATGTCTTGCTGCAATGTCAGGCACTGTTGCCTGTATTATTAATAAAGCTCTGCGAAATAGTGTGTGTGCAAAAAGCAGTATGTTACTTACACATTGTCATGTAACTGACAGACTTCAACGTATCCACATCAAAACATCACAAGTAAAACCAATTTTGACCATAATGGGCACCTAATATTTAGTTTTAATACATAATATTTCTTATCAAACTAAGCAATTTCAGCAGATTTTTATGCCTGCAGTATCCCACTTCCAGTATGTTACACTAATTAAAAATTAGCTATTTTAGAAAAATTTAAGTGACATCTTGTTTATCAAGAATTCTGTGTTCTGGGTATGTCTTTAAATACAGAAATACATGTTTTCTCAAACGAGAATTAGCAGTCCTGGCAGCACATCCAGTCAGTCATCGGTGTTACTGACAGATACAGTTTCATGCTCAGGGTTTGTAAAAGCAACATTAAATGTTGAGAATTAGAGAATGAAGATTATAAATGAAATATAAAAACGAAAAACTCAATCGTAATTACTCACATGGATTTACAGAAGACAATCCTGTACTACAGCTCACACAAGCACACTTTTATACGTGACTTCAATTAATACTAATACTTTATGTGGGGAAAGTAGCCAAGCCATTAAAGATTTCTAAATGCTCTGAGAACATTCAATGTTAAAATGATGAATTTGTATTCCAGTTGAACAGAAACAGGTATACTTGACGGTATTTATATTTTTTATTTACGAAACTTGGATTTCCACATCACCATAGAGGTACCAAGCATGATGCGTTACTCATTGTTTTACATGGCGAGTATCCCCAGTAGGCCTATAAACCATGGTACATGCAACTACATGCACAAACATTATGAGCAGATCAATTTCCCTACGTTATGTTTATTACATACTCACCACACCTTCAGTTTTTGAATGCTATACAATCTGGAACATTTAAGCCAGCGTTACAAAAAGACAAAAGATGTTATGATTGAAGAAAAGAACATCATCATTGCCCCTGTAACAAATTTAGGTGTCCTATCAGTGTTTCTTAAGAATTTGTAATTTACCATCTAGTTCCCGGTCGTCATTATGTTTTCTAACTGAAGAGAAGTCGTCAGCAGCTTCTTGTGTCACAATGACTGCACTGTGAACATTGTATCATAATGTAAAAAATAATTCACTGAGGTAACAATCACTCATCACATCGAATAGTTGTGATGTCTAACTCTCCTCAGTTTCACCTGTCACAATTTACTTACTAGCTAACTGCCAACACATCAAATCAATGCAACTGTGTGTATCTCGCTTTATTTGTAATTGTGGCAAACCATATTGTGGGGACAGAGGTTATGAAATTTTGTTTGTATGTTTACTTTACATCTGGGTAAAAGATACAGGGAGTGCTACTACGTGACTTAACCTCAGTGTGTTGTGTTTGGTTACCGTACGTCCTCCAGTATGGTAAGTTTATAATACGACTTGAGCAGTAGAACACTACCTGGAAGAGAAGATTGGGCAAGGCTGAGGTGCCAGCAGGACATAGTTACTACAGGGTGGCCACAATGAAACGTTTTGGAATTTGGCGACGACAGTTTGATAATTTATGCACAATATCAGTATCAATTGTTCCAAGTTACAACTTGTTCATATTTCGTTTCAGTCTCATACTTTCCTTGTTGGTTTTATTTTCAACATCCTTTTTCCCCATGACCTACAGTGTGTCCAGGGTACAGATTTAATAATGTAAAATGCTATGAGACGAACTTGAGATATTTATAGGTTGCTGGCCTCTACAATTAAGCTAACTTGAAATATTTCCTGTGCTCCCTTGTGACATTTCGTAACGCCTTAGTTCACATAAATCAGTGTCAGTAGCAATGTGGTTTATATAGCAGGAAGTGTTGTTTGTGCTCTCTCTCACGGAGCTATAGTTTGTTACACGGCTACAGCATGGTTTTCGGGCTAAGTATGGATTACAACCAACTGACAACGTTCCCAGTCATACAACAATCAAGAAATGAGACAAATGGCTGTCGGCCATCACACAAAACACGCAGTTCCTGACGCTATTGTTGAAGTGGTCTCTACACGGTTCCAGCGAAGCCCTCTGAACTCAGTCTGACGAGCAGGTAGATAGA
Organism: Schistocerca serialis cubense; assembly: GCF_023864345.2. NCBI lineage: Eukaryota > Metazoa > Arthropoda > Insecta > Orthoptera > Acrididae > Schistocerca > Schistocerca serialis. The sequence goes on along the minus strand of NC_064646.1, from coordinate 464,103,041 downwards.
TAGTCACGTTCGACAGCACCTTATGTCGCCCATCAAAGATTGCACCTGGAATGGACCGAAACAGTGGAGTGAAGTAGTATACAGAGTAGATACCTGTTGCGTCACTGAACGTGCGCACATCGGGTTGTATTAAGTGTGTGAAAGAAAACTGAGTTACCATAATAACACTAAGATACGGCCAATAAATACCACTATTACTTCCCAGCTAATTATGTTTTATACTACGGTTTATTTAACCGAGACACACCGTATTTTGGAAGGAAAAGTGTTTTGCCTTTCGTGACTAGCATAATATTGTGTCTTGGATAAGGAGTTGGGGCTCAATGTACCACGATGATCATAGCTGTTTTACTTGCCTGTTTTAATGGAACTTAAGCAGTTGTGTATTAAAGTAACATTTGCCCATCACATTTATTCGTATAACCAACTACTTCCACAACACAAAATAACGATCTACTGATTATTTCACTGTTTATTTTAGTTGTGTAAGCAAGTAACTATGGTGTCCACTAAATACTAAGGAAACACAGCAGCAACAAGAATTTTGAGCTACTCTACTCTCTTACTGTTGGAATACGATAAAGGATTGTGCAACAGTTTGAGGAGAAACATTAAGCCTGCAAACCTGCTCTGGCACATTTTGCTACAGTATCTCAACCCAAATTAAAAACCACTTATTTGCTCAATAGTTGGAATATTACTGCATGACGTAAGTAATGACGTAGAATGGATGTAGATGCGGTATATAAAATTCATGTGGTCTGTCTCACCTTAGATACTTGCTAGTCTGATCAGTCATTCAAAATACTTGATCCTATTGTGCTGCAGAGGGTAAAAAGCTTCACATAAGTTACAATAACTGCCTATATGTTCTAACTGCCACACCCCCACGCAAGACCAATCTAGATCGTAATCAGGGACTGGGAGGAAAGTGGACAAACTCACTACAACCAATGAGACCGAATTTCCCATGGTCTCCGGTTTTCACATGGCGTGTAAAGCATCGACTGAGTTCTAATTCTCCGTACCGTTTTTCGATTGGCATTATGCTCACAATTCACTGAAATCGTAACCTTTCATGAAGGAATGATATGCATTACATGGCCTGCACATCATCGCTTTGTCTCAAACTACTGTGCCCAAGTGTACCACTGAGGTTTTCTAAATTCATTTTACTTTGACCATTACTCCGTAGAAGAATTACCAAAATACAGGAAATTTATGTGACCTAAAATATGTATTATTTGCGATTTTAAGACTGTATTTGTAATTATTTTTACAAAATCTTTGAAATAATGCTCTGTTTATTCCCCTAAGGTTTTTTGTATACTGTGTTATGGATCTTGTGAGTTAAGCACCGCCTGTCTCTGTTGTTTCAGAATTTCTTTCAACTGGTATCTTTTACTCCATAGTCTCATTAAGTGAACTAGATATCTTTCAGATGGTATATCATAGTATCATCTACTTGAATTTTTTTTTCAGCTTGCTTATAGGTCGCCGGATTGGGAATGTGTTCCATGTGCAGACTATGCCCATGTCAGTCACTTCTGGCTGGAGCTGATCACATCTTCCTCCATCCATCGTTCTGAATGTGTGCCAATCACTGTGTATCTGGCACATTACGGCTGGGTTCGTCTACAGTATTTCACACCAGGCACTTAAAACCCCTGCTCTGTGCAGAACTTGTGGGTGAACTGAAAAAAAAAACAATTACGCTTTCACAGACAGCCCATTGGTTAGTTTTCTTATAGTGAATGTACTTTACCTAACACCACATTCCAAAAGGTGGAATGGCTAACTACCTTACCCACACAGTGTTTAGCCACTTTTTGGGTTGTTATTCCTCGAATCACTTATCGTCTTCCTGTTGGTTTGTTAAGTTCATGCACCACTGTCCCCCAGTTGAGATTACATACAGATATGTCTGAATGACAGACATTTGAATTAGGAAAGGGAAATGATGAAACCACTCACCTTGCACAAAGTACTCTCAACTCAATCCATTGCTCATCCACATGTTGCATATGCTCTTCACACCTCACTGAAGCTCAGCTACACTGAGCATATTATGCGTTGGGAGAAAGCACTTTTGATTCTGGTGTTAAGCCCTCAGGAAGTACAATGTTTCTACTGTTAATATTATGTCCCTTTCGTCTCAGCCAAATACAAGATGAAATGGGAAACTATTCACCCTGAGCACACTTCTCACATTTCCAATTGTTGACTTCCATACAACTTTTGCTCTTTAAAGCTAAGCTGGGCATAAATAATACTTGTGGCATCATCTCGAAGTTGACGTTAAATCAACACATTGGAGACAATACCGTGTCTTCTGATGAGGTGCCCTAGAAACTTGGATATTTAAATCAAGAAGTAAATCATGATCACGTCATAAAGCAATTTACATATCACTAAAGTACACAGACAAAGGTGAAAACAATCCATTCACAAGGATATACACTCCTGGAAATTGAAATAAGAACACCGTAAATTCATTGTCCCAGGAAGGGGAAACTTTATTGACACATTCCTGGGGTCAGATACATCACATGATCACACTGACAGAACCACAGGCACATAGACACAGGCAACAGAGCATGCACAATGTCGGCACTAGTACAGTGTATATCACCTTTCGCAGCAATGCAGGCTGCTATTCTCCCATGGAGACGATCGTAGAGATGCTGGATGTAGTCCTGTGGAACGGCTTGCCATGCCATTTCCACCTGGCGCCTCAGTTGGACCAGCGTTCGTGCTGGACGCGCAGACCGCGTGAGACGACGCTTCATTCAGTCCCAAACATGCTCAATGGGGGACAGATCCGGAGATCTTGCTGGCCAGGGTAGTTGACTTACACCTTCTAGAGCACGTTGGGTGGCACGGGATACATGCGGACGTGCATTGTCCTGTTGGAACAGCAAGTTCCCTTGCCGGTCTAGGAATGGTAGAACGATGGGTTCGATGACGGTTTGGATGTACCGTGCACTATTCAGTGTCCCCTCGACGATCGCCAGTGGTGTACGGCCAGTGTAGGAGATCGCTCCCCACACCATGATGCCGGGTGTTGGCCCTGTGTGCCTCGGTCGTATGCAGTCCTGATTGTGGCGCTCACCTGCACGGCGCCAAACACGCATACGACCATCATTGGCACCAAGACAGAAGCGACTCTCATCGCTGAAGACGACACATCTCCATTCGTCCCCCCATTCACGCCTGTCGCGACACCACTGGAGGCGGGCTGCACGATGTTGGGGCGTGAGCGGAAGACGGCCTATCGGTGTGCGGGACCGTAGCCCAGCTTCATGGAGACGGTTGCGAATGGTCCTCGCCGATACCCCAGGAGCAACAGTGTCCCTAATTTGCTGGGAAGTGGCGGTGCGGTCCCCTACGGCACTGCGTAGGATCCTACGGTCTTGGAGTGCATCCGTGCGTCGCTGCGGTCCGGTCCCAGGTCGACGGGCACGTGCACCTTCCGCCGACCACTGGCGACAACATCGATGTACTGTGGAGACCTCACGCCCCACGTGTTGAGCAATTCGGCGGTGCGTCCACCCGGCCTCCCGCATGCCCACTATACGCCCTCGCTCAAAGTCCATCAACTGCATATACGGTTCACGTCCACGCTGTCGCGGCATGCTACCAGTGTTAAAGACTGCGATGGAGCTCCGTATGCCACGGCAAACTGGCTGACACTGACGGCGGCGGTGCACAAATGCTGCGCAGCTAGCGCCATTCGACGGCCAATACCGCGGTTCCTGGTGTGTCCGCTGTGCCGTGCGTGTGATCATTGCTTGTACAGCCCTCTCGCAGTGTCCGGAGCAAGTATGGTGGGTCTGACACACCGGTGTCAATGTGTTCTTTTTTCCATTTCCAGGAGTGTATATTTTAGTTGGACACATTGTTATAAAAACACCTGCAATCACAAGATCACAAATCGGGGGGACAAATCTGAACAGGTTTCAAATGAGGCAAATACCATCTTAACATTAGATAGTTTAAAATGTAGAGGACATAAATAAACCGAACACAACTGGTTATAATTCTTGTTATGAACTATTCACTACACAACTGGTAATTTAAAAACAAAGTTGACTTCATTATGAATGATGCTGTATGTATATATTTCGATGACGTTCCGGTATGTCGATCATGAAGCGAGACTATTTCATTTTAACTGCAGTCTTTTGGTGCTCCAACATTCTCTGCATAATACACTTTAATTTGACGGTATGGTTGTAAGTATGTTATGCCCGGATACAGAAATGGAAAATTAGGAATGCCTTCTAATCTACCGACAGTTCACTCAGCTTTTAGGTTGTTGATTCACCAGTAATGCACCATCTTTAAATCTCTTAGCAACCTTGCAGTACATGTTGCATTATTACATATATGCTTTGGGCAACTTGTCTTGATTCTGGTACAAGGATATTGACATTTTGAGTTGTAGATCCTCCACACAGGTGTACAATACTCACGAAAACTGGCAATGGCAGTGAAATGAACCCGCACATGAAATGTACAGGGCGTTTCGCGCCAATAGGAAGGACTACTGGAAGCGTTCAGAGGGTGAGAAACTGGCTGGCAAGTGAGGGACCCACTGTTGTGGCCGCTACCTCGCCGACCCCCTTGCCTACCCTCGTGACCACTTCTGGACCTGTCATTGGTGGTTTGTCGAAGAAAGTTGGTGTCTCTCACTCAGCGATACAACAGCAGCAACCCTAGGTCAGTGCAAGAGCGTGGGAGCTGGCGAAGTACTGCAGGTTACTTCACACAACTGCTCACGCTACTGCCTGACGCTAGGTTAAAATGATGGAAATAAAATATAATAAAACAATTTACTATTACTCGTTGCCAGGTACAATTCATTACCCCTACCACGCGAGCTGGTTACTGGTCAGTGAATGTGACAATGGTTGGCGCTAATCACTCTTAATGACCAATTCAAAACCCATTTTTCATTTCACGTACATGGTAGGCGACCGACGTTGTTCATTTCTTATAAGATGTCTTAAACCTAATGGAGGCTTCCAAAGCTGGTTACATAATCTGTGGTAGCTGCAGGAGATATAGTGTTTGATATTTTACCTTACAATATCATTATCCACTGGTGTTACTTTACTCGTCCATAATTTGGAGTCTCTGTTACTAAGATTGTCTGTTTTTTACACTTCGAGGTCGGTGCAACAGCTGATAGTCGATATCATGGGCAGAGCCAAGGTGGTGCTGGTGGGCGTAGTGGCTGACACCAGCTGGGCTGCAGCTGAGCCAAAGTGCTGTGGGAATTGTGTCGGAGGAGGCTCAGAGTGATTCGTCTAACTATGCGTAAAAAGTGAGTGACAGATACGGTTAGTGAATCAGCCTGTGAGAGGCGTAATTAGCAACTGAACAAACCAAGTATCAATCATTTTCATTACAAATAGTTTTTACTCCTGGCATCCATAAAACTACTTTCCTAATAAACTGCTTTTACCATACTTCCTTAAAACATGAGTATACAATTATACAAAACTCTATTGGGAGGGCCACGCCTGTGAATTAGGGTGTCTCATCAGACGTTACCCACAGTATTCACCGCCTAGCCAGGGATGTGGCACAACCTGCCCTGGAGGCTCGCGGGATTTACAGTAGGGAGATTTATACAAAATTCATACAGTATAGCGAACGACCAATTGAGCTACAGGCACAGACGTGACACTGATTATGTCGACTATATGGGAAGAATTCCGAATGTGCCATCCAGCAATAGTCTCAGTACCAAACGGAGTGGTGGAGGAACAGTTCGCGACAATCGACAAGCAGCAAGCAGCAACAGTAGCCTTGCATTTCTACCCCTGAAGGTCTGGCATGCATTGCTCAAGTGTGAAGCATTTGACATCTTACTAAATCTTTGCTTTAAGTAGGACGCTGTTGACGCCCGACAAAGACCTTAGTAAAGCGAAAGGATCACAGCAACAAGGTAGGAGCGGTATTTCGGTATAATGTGGCTGGAAAAGAATGTGGTAGTTTTGGTACTGTCTAAGGCTTTAGTCCCGATTAACCCCGCTAGCTGCTCATCAACAGAAGCAAGAAACGCGGAATGGAGCTGACAACTTGTCAATGGGCTAAGTGATGAAAGCGGGAGGGTCAAAACATTAACTGCAGCAGTATGCGGTCATGGGCGCCCACTGCCAATTTCAGCATATCGGACGCAGGTGCACTGCGCCCCGTCGGTAGCGTAAATAACGTCATCAGAATCGATTAAATCTTACTCTGTCTACCGCAGAAATCAGCACGTGCCTAGCCTCGTGTCAATAGACAGATAAGAAGTTTCGCGTTTCTGTTTCACTAAGCGCGAAGTGACGTGCCCACCTAGGCTGTGCCTTGTTGTGGCAAACACGACAGAGGTCGTGGCGACGCTGGTAGTGAATTATTCAGAACGCATGTAAGTTCAGGTAACTCCTATTGGTTCTCATGGTCTAAGCTTTGCTATCTCCCATTCTATTGGGATTTTTGCTGTACCTAAACTATTGGAGTAACAGGCGGTGCACGCATTGTACTTTTTTTTTTTTTTTTTTTTTTTTTTTTTTTGTTTGTGGTTTTAGGGCGCAAAACTTCTATGGTCATTAGCGCCCAGCCCGTGACGTAGAAAACAGGAAAAAAACGAAATTTAAAATCAACAGCAATGGAAACAAAGTCAGAAAATTTGAGAAACTAAAGGCAGAAGGAATGCTTAAAAGTCCACTATAGAAAGGGGTTGGTTGTCCCCCAAAAAAAAGCTTCAAATGACTGACGTCATTTCACTGTCACTAATAAACTGTAGAACGCGGTCAGCTGAGCGCGTGTCATCTGCTAAAATCGACGATAGATCAGGCGATAGCTGTAGACGGGAGCGTAACGGATTAAAATAGGGGCATTCAATTAAAAGGTGTCTGACCGTCCACAGCTGAGAGCAGTGGGGACAGAGTGGGGGAGGATCACCGCTTAAAAGATGTCGATGACTAAAAAGACAGTGCCCTATCCGGAGTCGAGCTAAAATTACCTCCTCCCGACGACGCGTTCGGGAGGAAGAGGTCCAAGCGCAAGGAAGGGCTTTCACTTCCCGCAATTTATTGTGGGGAAGTGTTGACCAATGCGCATGCCATAATTGAGTGACTTGGCGACATAAACCGCTCCCTAGATCGGTAAACGGAAGAGACTGAAGAGCTGGCCGAGGAAGAGAGACTGCAGCCTTGGCCGCTATATCGGCCGCCTCATTTCCACAGATACCAGCGTGTCCCGGGAGCCAGAGGAACGCCACTGAGACGCCCCCCAGGTGGAGCAAGCGCAGACAGTCCTGAATCCGGTGGACCAGAGGGTGCACAGGGTAAAGAGCTTGGAGACTTAGGAGAGAGCTGAGAGAATCGGAGCAGATTACGTACTGTATCCGCTGATGGCGGCGGATGTAGTGGACAGCCTGGAGAACAGCGTAAAGCTCCGCAGTATAGACCGAACACTGGTCGGGAAGCCGAAAGTGATTTGGGGTGTCGCCAACAATATAGGCACTCCCTACACCTAACGATGTTTTCGAGCCATCGGTGTAAATAAATGTGGCTTCCGTCATTTGTGCACATAGAGCAGCAAATGCCCGACGGTAAACAAGTGTAGGGGTACCATCCTTGGGAAATTGACATAGGTCTCTGAGCAAGTCGATCCGGGGACGGTGCCAAGGCGGTGCTGTACCCCAAGTTGTCAAGAAGGTTTTAGGAAAGCAGAAGGAAAGAGAATGGAGCAGTTGACGGAAGCGGACTCCCGGGGGTAGTAGGGAGGAGGAGCGGCCTGAATACCAGACATCAAAGGAGGCGTCGAAAAAAAGGTTATGGGCTGGATTAGCAGGCATGGAAGACAGATGGCTAGCATAACGACTCAGAAGGACTGCCCGCCGATTGGACAGCGGAGGTTCAGCAGTCTCAGCATAAAGGCTTTCCACAGGGCTGGTGTAAAAAGCTCCAGACACTAAACGTAATCCACGGTGGTGGATAGAGTCGAGTCGCCGAAGAATAGACGGCCGAGCAGAGGAGTAGACTATGCTTCCATAATCCAATTTCGAGCGCACTAAGGCGCGATAGAGGCGGAGAAGGACCACTCGGTCCGCTCCCCAAGAGGTACCATTCAGGACACGGAGGGTGTTAAGGGAACGCAGACAGCGAGCCGAAAGATAGGAAACGTGGGAGGACCAGCACAGTTTTCTGTCAAACATAAGACCCAAGAATTTAGCGACGTCGGAAAACGGAAGGTTGACAGGGCCTAGATGTAAGGAGGGCGGAAGAAACTCCTTACGTCGCCAAAAATTAACACAAACGGTCTTACTGGGTGAGAAACGGAAGCCGGTTTCGATGCTCCACGAGTGGAGGCGATCGAGACATCCTTGAAGACGTCTTTCAAGAAGGCTGGTCCGTTGAGAGCTGTAGTAGATCGCAAAATCGTCCACAAAGAGGGAGCCCGAGACATCAGGAAGGAGACAATCCATAATTGGATTAATGGCGATGGCAAACAGTACAACACTCAGCACGGAGCCCTGGGGTACCCCGTTTTCTTGGGAGAAAGTACGGGAGAGAGTAGTGTTCACCCGCACCCTAAATGTGCGCTCTGCCATAAATTCGCGAAGAAAAAGGGGCAGCCGGCCTCTAAAGCCCCAAGAGAACAGTGTGCGGAGGATGCCTGTCCTCCAACAGGTATCATACGCTCTCTCCAGATCAAAAAATATTGCTACCGTTTGGCGTTTCCGGAGAAAATTGTTCATGATATAAGTGGAGAGAGCAACAAGATGGTCAACAGCAGAACGATGCTTTCGGAATCCGCATTGGGCAGGTGTTAAAAGACTGCGGGACTCCAGCCACCAAGCTAAACGGTAATTCACCATACGCTCCAAAACCTTACAGACACTACTCGTGAGAGAAATGGGGCGATAACTAGAGGGGAGATGTTTGTCCTTTCCAGGTTTCGGAACGGGAACGACAATAGCTTCCCGCCATCGCCTGGGAAAGGTACTGTCGGTCCAAATTCGATTATAAAGGCGAAGGAGGTAACGCAGGCTATGGGTTGATAAATGCAGCAACATTTGGACATGGATACCATCCGGTCCTGGGGCGGAGGAGCGAGAAGAAGAGAGTGCATGTTGGAGTTCGCGCATGGAGAAAACAGTATTGTAGCTTTCGCGATTTTGAGAGGAGAAAGCAAGATGTCGCACTTCGGCTGCACGTTTCTTCGGGAGAAACGCCGGCGGGTAATTTGAAGAGCTCGAAATCTCAGCAAAGTGCTGACCCAATGAGTTAGAAATTGCGACGGGGTCCACTAAGGTATCATGCGCGACAGTGAGCCCAGAGACCGGGGAGAAACTAGGCGCGCCTGAGAACCGTCGAAGCCGACTCCAAACTTCCGAGGAGGGAGTGAAGTTGTTAAATGAGCTAGTAAAGAATTTCCAGCTTGCCTTCTTGCTATCGCGGATGACGCGACGGCATCGCGCACGGAGCTGCTTATATCGGATACAGTTGGACAAAGTTGGATGGTGACGGAAAATGCGAAGAGCACGTCGCCGCTCACGTATTGCGGCACGGCATGCCTCGTTCCACCAAGGGACTGGAGGGCGCCGGGGCAATTCGGAGGTGCGTGGTATTGAACGTTCCGCAGCTGTGAGAATGACGTCGGTAAAATGTGTGACCTCATCGTCGACGCTGGGAAAGCGACGGTCATCGAATGTCGCTAGAGACGAAAAAAGTGTCCAATCGGCTTGGGCAAACTTCCAGCGTCGCGAGCGCATATATGGCAGTTGAGGCTGCAGTCGAAGAACACATGGAAAGTGGTCACTCGAGTGTGTATCATCAAGGGCGAACCATTCGAAGCGCCGAGCTAGCGGAACAGTACCGACCGCAAGGTCCAAATGGGATAAATTTGCCGTGGAGGCAGACAAAAATGTGGGGACCCCAGTGTTGAGGCAGACTAGATCCGCTTGGTGGAAGACGTCTAGCAATAGTGAGCCACGTGGACAAGGATGTGGAGATCCCCAAAGCGGGTGGTGGGCATTGAAGTCCCCAACCAGCAAATAGGGGGGTGGAAGCTGATCAAGAAGATGAAGGAGATCAGCTCGTGCCATTGGTGTAGACGATGGAATGTATACCGTACAAAGAGAGAACGTGTATCCAGAAAGGGAAAGACGGACGGCGACAGCTTGGAAGGAAGTGTTTAAGGGGATTGGGTGATAATGGAGAGTATCATGGAGCAGAATCATGAGTCCTCCATGGGCTGGAGTGCCTTCAACAGAGGGGAGGTCATATCGGACGGACTGAAAATGAGGGAGAACAAAGCGGTCATGGGGACGCAGCTTTGTTTCCTGAAGACAGAAGATGACCGGCGAGTAGGATCGTAAGAGGATCGACAATTCCTCCCGATTGGCGCGAATGCCGCGGATATTCCAGTGGATAATGGACATAGGGTGAACAGAAATGGAGGAACGTCACCAAGGGTGCTGTCAACTCAACGACTGCTCAGAGCTTGCGACCGACAGGATGGAGTGGCATTCAGTCGAAGGCAGAAGATCCTGATCCATAGGTTGGTCAGGAGCAGCTCCTGCCACCAACGATCGGCCAGTTGACCGGCCACCAACAGTGCGCTTCGGCGACACAGAAGATGGCCGAGGGCGATTTCCGCCAGGTGGTGCTGTAGACGGGACACGCCTTGGCGGAGAAGGAGAGGAACTGTGTTTCTTCGTAGCCTTCTTGGAGGTATGTTTAGATGAAGGAGGAACCGATGGTTGTGAAGTTGCAGTACGTAAAAACTCTTCACGAGAATGCTCTTTTTTGGAAGACTTGGCGTCTGACTTTTGGGCTCGAGATTTAGCAGAACCCGACGAAGGGTGAGCCATAGAGTGGGCAGGCGAAAGAGGTGAGGTTGAACGGGCGATCTTTGCGCTGGCCGATCTGACGACCGTGGTACTAAATGTGAGATCGCAAGTCTGCGTGGCCGCCTCCTTTGTTGGCCGAGGAGAAGCAAGGACAGCGCTGTATTTTCCTTTCTGAGGCACGGTGGGCTGTCGACTGGCGAGTAACTTTCGAGCAGCAAAGGTCGACACCTTTTCCTTCACTCTTATTTCCTGGATCAGCTTTTCGTCCTTAAAAACAGGGCAATCTCGAGAGGAAGCAGCGTGGTCACCCATACAGTTGATGCAGCGAGGGGATGGAGGTGGACAAGCACCCTCATGGGCATCCCTGCCACACGTAACACATTTGGCCGGATTGGAACAGGACTGGCTGGTGTGATTGAACCGCTGACATCGATAGCAACGCGTAGGGTTTGGGACATAAGGGCGAACGGAAATTATCTCATAGCCTGCCTTGATTTTTGATGGGAGTTGAACTTTGTCAAATGTCAAGAAGACAGTGCGGGTTGGAATGATGTTCGAGTCAACCCTTTTCATAACCCGATGAACAGCGGTGACGCCCTGGTCAGACAGGTAGTGCTGAATTTCTTCGTCAGACAATCCATCGAGGGAGCGTGTATAAACGACTCCACGCGAGGAATTTAAGGTACGGTGGGGTTCCACCCGGACAGGGAAGGTGTGGAGCAGAGAAGTACGCAGCAATTTTTGAGCCTGGAGGGCACTGTGTGTTTCCAACAACAGGGTGCCATTCCGTAGTCTGGAACAAGACTTTACAGGACCCGCAATTGCGTCGACACCTTTCTGAATAATGAAAGGGTTGACCGTGGAAAAGTCGTGACCTTCGTCAGACCGAGAAACAACAAGGAACTGTGGCAACGATGGAAGAACCGTCTGTGGCTGAGACTCAGTGAACTTACGTTTGTGAGCAGACATAGTGGAAGGTGAGGAAACCATTGCGGAAGAATCCCCCATGATTACCGGCGTCTCCGATGGCGCGCTCCTCCCTTGTGGGGGCCCTCACCGAGGGCACACCCGCCTTAGGTGATTGTTCACACCTCAGGTCACACCTCCCGACAAACGGACGGAGGGACCAATCGGCACTTTCGGAAGGTATCAGCTCGGGTAATCACCCCTCCCTGGGCCTGGCCTTTACCAGGGGGTACGTACGTGTCCTACCTGTCTACCCGGGGCGGGGAATTACGCGTTACCCCGTCACCGGCTACGCATGGAAGTGCGTGGGTCGGCCTTCAGACACGCACAGGGAGGAAGAAAGAGAAAGGGAAAGGAAAGAAGAGGGGGTCTCAAACGCCGCAGCGGAGAAAAGGGTAAAGAGAAGAGGTAAGGAAAGGAGATGGACAAAGGAAGGAAGAAGACATACAAGCAAGGAAGAAGAAGAATGCGGTACATTTACAAGCGTCCGTCTCCGGACGTAGGCGCAAACCATACTCCCAGAGGGGGAGAAAGTGAAGGAATCAGCCAGAGGTGAGGGGGGGGGGTGAAGACAGGGGATGGGGAAGGATGCGGAAAGGGAAGGTATGCAGCCCGGAAAGGAAGGAAGGCCACATTAGCTCGGGGCCCCGTGCTCGCTACGCACGTATCCACAAAAGAGTTGTGGATCCCCTGGGGGGACGCATTGTACTTGTATTCAGTATGGAAAGTATTTGTTTCATGCAGTGCATTGCGAACAAATATCTCAGTGAGAGCAAATAATTGTTTACAGCACTTCGAGAACGAAGTATATCCTCGTATTTGCAATGTTTCCTTCAATTGTTTTTTCTAATTAACCGTTGGCTGTCTACTTCTCGGCTGGTATATTACATGTCGAAGTCCTGAGCAGTGTCCGCTTAATGGTTCTCCATACACTTTACAGTGCGTCATGAATTCCTATATTATTTCTGCTTGACACTAAGACAGCGTATATTTAAGAAATTTTGGCTGTCAAATGCCTTAATACTGGGGATATATTCATTGATCATTTTCTATCATTCCACGATCTCTCTCTTTGTGCCTGCGCTATTCATTACCGTAAGTCATCATTGATGGCATCTGCGCTCATTTATTCCACCTACTTGCAATATCCTATGAATTATTGTAGTTGATGGAGATTTCGCAGATAAAGACAGTTCATTCTACCAGCGACGAACTTTCCTTGGTGTCTGAAAATCTCTGGTCAGAGTGGTAAATCATGGACAGTAGGTTGTGTTTTCTTTCTGATTTGTAGCGTGAAATTTCTTGTGTGTTTTGTAAGGACAACTATGCCTGGTGAAATCAACACAGTTTTTTAATGTGGAGAGGGGAGACTGCGGCTGTGTTCCAAAGTTTTCTAGCTGCGTTATGTAAAGCTATCAGATGCTGTAGCCTCGACGCAGTCACTGTGGCGTGACACCAGTGGCATGTGCTGTAGTCAGCAGCATCGGTAACGAGCGTACCTCTGGAGCGAGAGTGGCCCACTCGGGCCTTTATGCCAACCTGTTCACATGGCTGAGAAACGTCGGAAGCAGTACCTGGCTCGTTGGCACAGTAGTTCGATCAATATCGAATTTTAATAGTCGATACCTCTCGCCACGGTTACATATGAAAAGCTGTTAGTACACTCCCGTTACGTTTTGTGGCAAATGGATACAGCTGTAAATACTGCACATTTGTAAGTTGGTTACGCATGCTCAGGTCCTCGTGATTACAGTTACAAAATAAATGGCAGCTCTCGCCTTAATTTGAATGAAACGAAACGGAAGAAGATCAGTAATGGGCGTTACTTACATCATATCTTGAGAACTTCAGAGTATTTGTATTAGTAACTTAATGTGTGTTATCTGCTTAGTTTGAAAGTTCTGCAAGGATTAAGTTCACTTAGGCACTTTATGACTATACTGACATAGTATGTTGTCTCTCTCCCACGTAGCAAGATTTTCCACGAAAATGCATATCGTAGCGGGCCCTTGCTAAAATATGAATCTCCTTTCATCACCCATGCTACAGTGACAGATAGGACGGCCACGTCTGCTGGCAAGTGTTAACTGAAATTCCTAACGGGACTGGTGTACTCGCGTTTCCTCAAAACTACGTCCATTACGGTTCTGCTTCTTCTTCCTCCATCACACGGTTGAGTCGGGTTGCGTGAGAAACTAGAAATATTTCCCTTTATCTACAGAAAGCTACTAGCTTGAGCTTTCATTGTGTGTGTGATTAACATGAACAGAAACCATCTTCCAATAGTACAGACACGTACGTGAAAAGCAAGCGGGCACTGAGCCAGAGTGATGGCCGTCGTGTGCCGCCAGAGGAGTGCGGGGGAAGCCACGTGGGTGGCGGTGTGGCGGCGCTACCCATAGCGGCTCACTTCGCATTTCCTAACAGGAGGATGGAAAGACGTTTACCCGTCAGTAGGCGTATGATCCTACAGTGTAGAAACCTTTAGCAGTATACGTCTGGCCCATTGGCCTCTAATCTGACGGAAATAAGGTTATCTTTGTTTCCTCTTTTATAATAAATTCTCCTTACTACAAGATAATAAGTAGCCCCTCGAATCTAGATGAATTCAACAGCTGCCTCTGTGTGAGAAATGTAAGCGTAAAGTAATACTCATCGCTTTGTTTGCAAGTATGGTTTTAGTTGTTGTCTAGAACGTTAGCTGCTTTGATGCAATATTTCATCGACATGTAAATAACAGTAGCTGCCATCGAAAGTAATAGCAATGGGTAACGTGTTTTACAGATAGAAACGAACAGTTGAATGATTCGTGTATTTCTTTTCCTATTTTGATACATCACTATATCTTTATCATTTCTTAAAGCATAGCTAGGATGTGCTGCTATCACCCTATCTTTCTTGTTTTCCTGCTTTGTCGTATTGCTTCAGGCAGCACAGTTGAGCCACAATACGGCTTCAGCCAAGCAAGATGTACTAGCGTGGTACCGTCTGGTAACTGCCTTTGGCATTCACGGGGCTGGTGATCCGCAGTAGCGGGTAGGGGCCCTCGTACCGAGGACTCAACAACTTGGTCCATCCATTTCTTTATCACAGTATTTTGGAGCAATAAAAAATCCTTGGGTTTATGTTTAGAAAATGTCATGCCTCTGTTGCCATGTTCTAGCTCTCTTTGTGTGGCTTTGAAATTACTGTGTTGAACTTTGTTCCATATGGCATTGAGACGGCGAGCTGTATTAGCGTCAAGGGGCAATTTGTCAATGTCTGATGGTTAATTCATCGATATTCCATTCACTGGTTCGTATGGGGAGTTTCCGCTATGTAACTGGGTTTTCCCTACATAGTACAATAGCGTTCGCGCAATAGTTTGATGCACTCGCTCTACGCACCCATTGGCTTGAGAATGGAAGGGCGTAGTTCGCCGTTTTTTGGTACGCAACATTTTGCGAACTTGTACAAACACTGTCAACATAAATTCTGAGCCTTGAGCAGTGAGTACTGCGTCAGGACTTTCGAACGGCAATACCAAGTGAGTGGCAAAGGTGCAATCAACAGTTTCAGCGGTCGTATCTCCAAGTAATATAATAATTAAGAACCTTGAAAAATTAATATTAATTGACAACACAGTTATTATCCTTGTTGCTTCGTGGAAATTTGCCACAAATATGCTAAGCCACAATCGAAATGGTTTTGATGCTTCTGTTATGTTTGTAAAGGAACTTATCGTGTGTGTGCGCGTGTGCGCGTGTGCGCGTGTGCGCGTGCGCGTGCGCGCGCGCGCGCGCGTATGCGCGTGCGCGTGCGCGTGCGTGTGTTTTTCCGACACTCCACCAGTAGTTTGACGCTGTTCTTGCATCCATGGCTCATTGCCCATTTTGGTGGGCGTGTAAACTGTCAACACTGTTTTTATTCATTGTTGCAATCACTTGTGCAATACTACTTTGTTACCCAACACTGTCTTGCAGTACAGTATAACGTCTTGTGTAATGGAATCAGGGACTGATGCATACTGGTGACATTCTGTATCCCTCAGCGATTCTTTAAATTCCTCTGTGGAAACCTCTGATTGTGCAATTCTAACATCTACTTAGGCCATCAGCATTGTTGTGTAGGCAGCCAGTCTTATGCCGAATTGTTATATTTTACCAATTTTAATGCCCATCTAGTCAGGCTACTGCTGGGGACAGCATCCATACTAAAGCAGTATGGTCCATATCCATAGCCAACTGATGTCCATACTAGTAACACTTAATGTAATTTACTCCAAACAGGAGAGCTACCAGCTCCTTCTTTGTACTACTTTAATGCATATTATCATAAGCTGAATTGTCTTGATAGTTAACCAACTAGTCTTTCCCCACCACTATATTCCTGACTTACAACAGCTCCAGCAGGGTAGTCTGATGCATCCAGTTTTTCCGAAACTGGATATATTAATAAAGCTGAACTATTTAAGATTTATTTTCCTCACTGCCAACACACACTCTTCTGTTCATTCGAATACTGGATCTTTCTTTAGTAATTTTGTTAATGGTTTTGCTGTTACAGCATAATCCTGCACAAAACCCCTGTAATAAGTGGTTCAGCTTTGGAAAGATTGTAACTAACATTTCTTGGGGTTGGAAAATCATCTATTTCAATTAATCTAGGACCTGGGTTGACTCCATCTGAACTGATGATGTGCCCCAGCTACTGAACCTGTGACTGTACAAACGAACGTTTTTCTCCATTTGCACTCATCCGTACACTTTCTGATCTAGCCAACACACTTCTTAATCATTCAGTATGCTTTTCAATCGTTTTTGCAAAAATTACTCTCTCATTGAGACACGCAAGACACACAGTAGGATTTAAACGTGTTATCAAGTCGGCAAATTCTCACAATAGGCAAGCGAATTTCGTAGACTAGAAACCATATATAAGAATTCACACCATCCAGATGGGACAACAAAATCAGTTTTCAGTCTGTCATGGTGCAATCTGAATCTGATGATATCCAGAACTCGTCTCCAGGCTGATGAATTATTTGGAATTTTCGGACTTCTCCAAGTTCTCGTCGATACATATCAGAGGTTACATATCCAGTGTGATAACCTTGTTTACCGCTCTCAAATCAACACACAGACCACACGTTTTTCGCCCATTGACTGACTTCCTTGGGACAATGACAATTCGACAGGCACGCGGGCTTGCAAAGGGTTGAATTATCCTTGCAAACAATTGCTGTTGAATCCCGTCTTCTACAACAGTTTGTAATTGACGGGGTAAACGATACGTCTTCTGCTCAGTTGGTCTGGCGTCTTATGTTGTATGACTTTAGTTGCTGGCAAATATTGCCTTTCCTCGAATAACCACACATATTCCTCTAAAACTGGATGCAGAAGTCTTTACTCCAATTTGGCAAATAAACGAACATCTCTTTCAAGTGATTTCTTATTGAGAGTGCAGTGCACAAACCTTCCTCACGGGTAACTATTTACGTTTTCTCTCTCGACACTGTTTCTGCTTCGAAACTTCTCTTTGCATAAATTCTTCGCCACTGGCTATTATTGTGCCATGTGGTATTTCTACATCCTGCTGACCAACATTCTCAACACAGAGGTATTTTAAACCTGTTTCCCTTTATTTTTAGTCTATAAAATATAGACCGCTCTTAACCTCTCGCAGCGTATACAGAAAGTATTTGTGGGGGTTGGTCGACCAGGAAGTTCGATCTCGGCGGTACCGGGTCTTTGACTTCAATCCAGGAAACTACCACTGTTCCACCGCTAATAGTTACAGATGTGATCGGTCTCAACGCCCACGTACACGGTTGAGTTGGAGTTTGTGAGGTAGGCCTCCACATTCACAAGTTCCTCGCAAATGATACGCACGCTCATTGTCCAGACAGTGGTCCGTATCGCTGACCCAAACAGTGCTCATCCTATAATGTTTCACAGCCTCATATCATGCTAGAAAATCGTTCCCTAAGAAAACATGGCAGTCCCACATACGTCCCCTTACTACTTCCATATGCTTTTCCCTTCATTGTGCAGGTATGTTGCACAGGTACCTGCAGGAATGATTATCTTGTCTCCAAGTCTGATTTTATTGTAGCGAGGTTGTTTTAGCACACGCTTGTCATTATTGGCAACAAAAAGAACACGAATCTGAGCTCCTGTGTATACAAGAATTTTGGCAGAGTTTCCTCTGAGCTTTACCTCAAACTCAGTGGTTTACCTCAGTGGTCTCTCCCCTCTTTATAGCGTTCATATATTTCACTGGGGAGTGAGGTGGGTAACAGTGGAGTGGTACTTCTGTTTCAACATATCAGCGCACACTCCGCTGCAGAGTGAAAATCTCATTCGGATTGTTTTAGTTGCCTTCTGGCACGCTAGTCTTGGGGGAATTCGGCCACTTAGTTTGCGGACAACGATCCTGTATGGTATTTCTCAACATGAAGCCCAGCAGCGCTCCGAAAACTTCAGCTGAGCGGCTTTTGACAAAAAATGGTCTCGCTATGCCCATGTACATCCCACTTCCCTGGCGTTTGGGAATTGTTACTTTCTCGCCTGGCTTTCCAGCAAAAGAAGGTACAAAAGTTATGGCTGGAAGCGTTATGTATATGTCTGGCACTAATTTTTCTGTTTCATCTATAGGGGCTCTTGAAAGCCTGGAGTTGTTACCGCACTCATGGCAGGTCCAGCTTCACATTCGAGAGTTATCGCGTTAAGCCGTTCCTGTAGCTCTATTTTTTTCAATTCACTGACTGATTACCTGCTATTGCAGTAGAGTAATGAGATCAGGCTCGTTCGGGGCCGCAGTTGTAGCATCCGAAGCCGTTCGGTCCTCTCCGCTCTTTGGGGAGGACGTAAATGAGGCATGGCTACAAAACTGGGACTGAGACCGAAAAGATGTATCCAATAAAGGTATCACTATCCTGGGTTATGGTAAGATCCAAATGGCTCTAAGCACTATGGGACCTAACATGTCAGGTCACCAGTCCCCTACACTTAGAACTACTCGAACCTAACTTGAAACGCCTGCCTAACCCGCAGGGCAGAACAGGTGACTAGGATTGTGGAAAGGGCCAAATAAGGTGGCGGTCAGTTTCACTTCAAAATTGTAATTTATTGTAATTTAATAACATATTTAAACCAAAACGGCACACAACCGAACCTTTACGAGTTTCAAAATCCAATTCTTTCACGGCTGAAGGCTTCCAAACAAGAAATCTTATAAACCAACAAGATAAATTTCAAGTGACTGAAGACACGCAGCTAAAATTGCAAATAAAATATTATAATCACAGCTAGGCTGCAAGCCTCAAGGCAAAAGTGGGTAGAACAACCATATACAAGGTGCAATACAATTGTCTGAAGGCCACAACTAAATTTCAAAACTATAAAATGTATTACCTTAACGCTTTAAGGCTGAAGGACAGA
This sequence comes from Schistocerca serialis cubense, assembly GCF_023864345.2. NCBI lineage: Eukaryota > Metazoa > Arthropoda > Insecta > Orthoptera > Acrididae > Schistocerca > Schistocerca serialis. The sequence continues at coordinate 464,083,799 of NC_064646.1, read as the reverse complement.
ATGATTTCCCTTAAGGCGAAATTGAGAATAAGGCTTTAAGCGGCTGATGGCTTACAGTTGATCTTCCAAATATTCGAAAAATACCTTAAACCCTTAAGTGGCTAACAGCACACTAAATGAAAAGCTAGCACAACAATAATAACTTTCGGCAAAATATCCACTTGCCAGAATTCCAACTTACTTATACAGGCTGAAGGCCCTTGATTTACATAAAAAACAATAAAATTATGTATTTTTTATTTGCTCCAGACACGTTCCAACTGACTAGCAGTCCGAACTCGCTACCCGAACTTGCTTACGACAGACAATGACCAGGAAGTAATAGCAGTCGAGCAAAGATACGCGCTGCTGACGTATGTCACCGTCAGGCAAAATAGCAACTCGGTGAAAGCAGTAATTTAATTTAACGTAGTGAGGTGAAAGTACGTTAAAAACAGGAAGTAAAATAGATGGGGGGAAGATGGGCCACGCACAGCTCATAACTAACCTAAGGGCATCACACACATCCATGCCCGAGGCAGGATTCGAACCTGCGACCGTAGCAGCATCGCAGTTCCAGACTGAAGCGCCTAGAACCGCTCGGTCACAAAGGCCGGCTGCTAAGATTCCTCGGCGAAGTTGGCTGGAGTTGTTAGCAAGGGGACGAGGTGTAGCGGCGCGTGGCCGTATAGCGCGCTCTCACTTGCCGTCACGGCCCGACACATCGAGGTCGGCCCCCAGACGCGTCCATCGAAAACAGCTAAGCGGCCCGCGGAAGGTAACCGCTAGGCATTTCTGTGGTTGCCATCACATAGGAACGGCAGGAGAATACCGAGTCGGATCGAACTGTGATAAAGATCCCACTCGATGACACCACTTTGTACATGTCAGGGCTCTATCAGGAGCTGCAGTGGCCAACGGGGGTGGTTTTCCTACACGTGAAGTGAGAAAGGTTATGAAATGGGTTTTATTCTCAAAAACTACTACTAAAGCTAGCGTCCCTACCTCAGCGTAATAGCGTGGCAGCCGGCCACGAGTACTACAGATTTGTTCACACAACTGCTCACCATACTGCCTTAGGCTACACAGTGTACAGTATCCACAACCAAATGTATTCAATTTCCCGAAAATAAAAGAACACGATACTTAACCTAGGAAGCTAAGTGAAAATGTTTCAATACTGTAACAGGCTTCTGCTGATAATCCGTTCTCCCTATACCATATTGCCGCATACACATGCACTTCAATTACAACTGAAAGTTTTTTGTTACATGCTTATCACCAGATTGCATATGTGCCGGAAAAATTTTTAGCGTTCACCCCTTTGAATGTTGTAAAAGTAAATATGCTTTAGTTCAATGTGTGCAGGATGTCCCAGGAGAAAAGTTCGACATTCTTCGATAGCCCTTTTCCGACTTCAGTACTGGGAAACAAATCTCTTCTACTGCAATTCCTTTGCTTCCCATATTTTGAGAGCTTATTGTATGGGCCAAAACAAGAAAACAGTTACTGGTAAACAATTACTAGTGGGCTCTAAATGCTGATCTAAGGGCTATCAGTACTTTTTCAATCTCTTGCGCTGAGGAAATGCTGATTGTCCGTAAGGAGTGCCCATGCTTGCTATACAGTTTTGCTTCGAATGTTCGTCCCCACCATGCTTTTGAATACTGACCTTTCCTGCTGGGACAGGCAACTGCATAGCGAAAAAATAATTGAAAGAACCTGCACAGATCCTGCGTGAACTTCAACTGTTACTAACAACAGAACTTCAATGTATATACATTTAAGATCAATGTTCATCATTTGAATTACGTACTACTTCACATTAATTCCATTGTGCGTCGTCCAGATTGTAACAATGTCGATGCAGGCTTGTTCCTTCGCTTCTCGCGCAAATTCCTCTTGTCTTCTCCGAACCTCCCGATGCAGGATTATCGGCGCGGATGAAAAGAACAGAGGTGTGGTCGTTGTGAATATATGAGTAAAAATTTACCTTCCCAATACATTTTTTTATGACTCCTGTTAATGTACATTTGAAATATTCCTTTTTAAACAATTCAGGTATGCTTGATGTCGTCATATGTCAGCTCGCTACCACTTATAGAAACAGGTGAAGATACAGAAATTAATCAAATGAAGAGCGCGTCTCTTCTTTCTTGTATCAAAACATCTCTGCCACGAAGTAACTAATTAATTTACCTTTGCCTTAGCGTATATATAGCTTATTGGTACAAAATGAAAAGAATGAAGAAAGAAGAAGTTATTCGAATGACGAGGGGATATTGAAGCGGTCACGTTTAACATTATTGACATAGCTAAATACAGTAAATAAGGTAATTATTGAACAAACTGTTACAGACAGAGTACTTACATGTTGTCAGTACAAGCACGGAGACTAAGTAGGCACGAAGAAAATCCAAGTCACATTTCACGCGTTTTTAGCGACATGAACCCGGTTTTAGACTGTTGTGATTTCGTTAAATACAAAGGTCCTAAAGGGTCATTAAAGAGTTCGCTGGATTCGTATCAAATAGGGCTCTGATAAAATATTTCACCTAAAACATTCAGAAACAAACTGTCTTTTCGTTAATGATCATCCATTACACAAAAAACGAAAGGTAACCCTTTGATGTGTTACACCGAACAAGTCGTCTGGCCGTAAATTTAACTAAGTACCTAGGAATTACATTATGAACAACCAAAATTGGAAACGAGTCAGAGAGAACGTTGTGGGGAAGGCGAACCGAAGACTGCCTTTTACTGTCAGAACACTTACAAGATGCAACAGATGTACTAAAACTACCTACACTACACTTGTCCATCCTCTTTTTGAGTACTGCTGTGCGATGTTTCATCTTTGCCAGATAGGACTGACTGAGTAAATCGAGAAAATCCTAAGGCAAGCACATTTTGTACTATCGAAAAATATGGGGAGTGACATGGACATGGTACAGGGTTTGTGTGGACATTAGAAAAAGAGAGGGGTTTCTGGCTGCGGCGGGAGCTTCGCATCTAATTTCAACACCAGCTATCTCTTCCTACTGACAATATTTCACGCGTTGCTCCAGAGTGGAGTAAGAATTATTGTGAAGGTGGTTCGATGAACCCTCTGCCAGGAACATAAATGTGAGTTGCAGTGTAGCCATGTAGATGTCGACACGGAGTGGGCTATCATTTATTAGCGCAATACCAACTAAGGGAAGGCAAAATCCATTCTTATTGATGTATGTGCAGCTTTGCAAGAGCAAACATATCTGTCGAAAAACTGTCAAATCTTGTATCCCGATCATTTTGAGAAATGTACACACATCATATCCCGGATCTCAGCACAGCAACTAAAAATATATGCACATTTATGGGAAGAAATGTTTATTATCGTTAGTTTACACGTACTCCCCTTTAAAAATACGTACATTTTTTTTATTTTTCACATTGCATCAGAGAACTCTGTCGATTTGACCTTGTGAAGTTCTTGAAAGAATATCTGACTTGAATGGACTTCCAGCAATGTCGAATTTTATGAAGGTAATCGAACTCCTCTCAATTGTGTCATTTTCGCGTTAGGTGAAATTCGAAAGATCTTGGAAATCTCAAAAGATGAGGTTTCTGTTGACGGAACGACTGACTGATTTAGTTTATATTGGTATTTTGTTAGCCAAAAATTTAATTGAGGACAGGTCGGATCACCTTCATATATTGTGTCGCAAATCTGCAAGGCAATTTCTAATTTAAAGAAGGAACGTAATTGCAAACGAATACATTCATGTAGTGTAAACATGTTTTGGCCAGGTGCCATGGCTACATTCGGCAGACGTCTGTAGACTTTCTGGCTACTGACTTATCCGAAACTATTTGGAAATGTTCTTACAGGTTTAGTTTAATTTCTCACTTTGGAGGATAGGATATTCACCAAAAGCTGGTTAGTGTTCTTTCACGTTACTTCCTAACTTCAGAGCTGTCTGACATTTCTGCCATTGCAGGTGATTGCCATGAAGCTCATGTAATCTGCATTGCACGAAGTGAAACTTGTTCTCCACACACCATCCCTCAATTTCCACAGTCGAGTTTTAAAATGTCGCAGTCTTCAGTCTTTTAGGAATACTGTGACCAATACTTTCAAATAAGAAAAGCGTTCTATTTTTAAGCCTCATATTTATTATTAACGCCGAGAAAGCATTTGTAAAACTTTTAATGTAAAGCAAGTTCTGACAGCGTTGTTTAAATCTTATGCTGACTTTATTCCTATTGAACGTATTTTGGGAATACCTGTCCCTGTTGGTGGATTTAGAGAGACAGTACCCGAACTATCTTTGTCACCAACACCTATTCTAACCAGGTGGCGTGCCTCTTATCTCTTGTTTTACTGCGATAATGTTGAAGTCAAGATGTGACTGTAAATACCCATACATTTATTGAATGTGGGAGCCCCACGTCTACCACATATGAACTAACAATTACTGAAAGTGGAAGAATCTTAGATGAAATGGATGCTGCAGCGAAAGGCAAGCCGAACAAATTTACACTTTCGAATCCTGACACACACTCTCTCTCTCTCTCTCTCTCTCTCTCTCTCTCTCTCTCTCTCTCTCTCTCTCTGGAACCCACAGAGAAAGTTCTGGGGAAAACGCAAAAGATTTCAAATTTTAACAGTTTTTGTTTAAGTATGCACCTGTCTCTTCTTGTGATGTCGAAATGGTTTCCATGTGCATGAACGTTCTTTCAGGTAAATGCGTGAGGTGTTAGAAATCTAGGGAATTGATTTTCCTGTTCTGTTTTAGAAGGGACTACAGCTAAGCACCTACCTCCTGGAACAAGTGAACTACCATCCGCAACATATCTTGAGGCATCCGATTGGTTTACAAATTAGTCAATGTGCTACATATTCGACGGTAAGCATGTAAGCGAGAAAAATTTTAGTAGTCGCTAAGTGCCGTTATTCTTAAATGCTGAATGGATTTAGTCTTGGCTATTTACACATCCTGATGCTGCCTCAACAAATATGCAGTTTCTAAATGTCATGATTGTCTTACTATGTGTGACTTAACGTAATACTGAACTTCAGACACGACATTTTATGTTTTTAAATACCGTCAATTTCATGAAATACTGAAAATCGAATTTCTTCCTCCTGTAACCAGACAGGCAGCCTACACTTTTGTTCGTTCACCATCAACCGTGAGCCAGGCTATCCATTTAGAAATGCAGATCTTATTTTACCCAACTATCTTTGGATAGTTCATCTAAAGCATCTTTCGTAGCTGGCACATCTGCTGCCCCTTCACCCCAAAATCTCCTTTTCAGCAAGCACTGGTATTTGTCTCTTCTGTATCGATTCCGTTGTAAAGTGGCTTTTATGGATACACTATCGAAAAAGGAGTGCACCTCATTTGGATAAAATTGAAGTTATTGAAAGTGGTGTAGTTCCTTACAGGAATCTCTGTCCCAAAAAAAAAAACAAAAAAAAGAAAGGCTTTCTGTCAGTTACTAGACGAATCTGCGTCCTACATTCCCTAAAATATGGTAACAGTACTTCCTTCTTGCTTGTTTGCACTTGTTGGCTTGGGCACCAACAATTTTATCCCAGCTTCTTCCGATTTATTGGTGCAGATTTAAAATTCTCCTCGCTTATTATAGAGGCCATCCTTGCAATTTTTGGTAGTTTTAAACATCGAACTAAATCTCAGTTTTGAAATTCTCCCTTTTAAAATTCTTTGAAATATACATTGACTAACACCAGAAATTTTCTGTAATCCTGTAGATTCCAGTAACCATATGACCCGAGTTACATATTCCTTCTATTACCAGACAAATCATTCATTATTATGGTATTATCTTCGAAATAGAGGCCAACAGATTTAATATATATGCCCTAGAAAGTGGTTGAGCCTCTGTTAATATGTGGGTAACGGATAAAAGCAATTTCAAAGTGTAAAGAGCTGCAAATATGTTTGAAGTCGTTAAGGCTGAGATAATATTTTTATGTCATCTTCATACGATCACTGTCACTGAAAATTTTTACCCATCCTGATAACACTGCACTACGTCTGTGGCTATGGTTGGGTGTTAGGGTGTACCATTTGCGCATTTGGTTGTACTGGGGCTCTGCAATTCACACACTATCTGTACCAGTGTGGAAAAGAATATTGTAGGAAGCTGGGTTCCCAGTAGCAAAGTCTAGTAGGTAACAACACGGTGCATCACGTGCACAAATGGAAATAGCTGAACTGGTCCTGCTTGTGCAAGAAAGAAAAAACTGGTTTATGTCAACTGTTAAGCAGCTGTTTACAGTCCAAAAGGCCACGGCTTTTACCAGGAAGCTCCTTCACAAGGGTTCCAGTGAAACTCCCCTTCTGCATGCAAACACAACCGTCAGCGACAGCGTACTGCAAGGTGGCCGGCTCACCCTGCGAGTACACTGCGCCGTAGACAATCTTGCTTCAGGGGCAGCTGGGGCTTTCACCGAAGATTCCTGGTGAGTGGCAACAGAGGAATGACCAGCAAAGAAATTGGGAGACGGACCATGGTGCCACATGATTCAAGGAAAGATAAAGTAACAGGTGGTCAATCCAATACAGAGCTTAAGAGTAGTAACTGCAGTACACTGTACTATCATGTATTGAGATTTCTTATTACGCACACACATACTGAGCTAATCTCTTCTGAAAGAGATAAGGCGACGAAGGTTAAACAGACGTGACACGTATTGAACTAGTAAAGTAGATATGAATAAGAATAATACTGACTAACTGAGCGTAGCTTGCTGACGAGAGAAAGGAGCAGAGAAAGTATGATGTAAAACTGCATATATGTTATGTATTTTCATTAGGAAAACATTAACAGTTGACACGTAGGTACTATAACACATGAAGAGCTCGGCATACCAATTGCGCACAGTACAACTAATGTAACATGAATGTGGGACAAATTGAGGATTTCATGCAGTCCGAACATTAGGTTGGTACGTGAGGTCAGGTAGCACATTCTGTGGCACAGACGACCATAAATGAACTCAAACGTGAATACTAATTTGAGAAATGTATTGTGACTGAGTTGAAGGCCTTCACCACTGCAAAGTAACTGCTAGGCTTAATTATTGCCTGCAGGAATGGTACTGTGCTACAGTGAAAAACTTGTAGCCATAGGGAATCTCTGGAAAGGAGTATTCAGAATCCCTACGCAAGTTAAAGATGGAGAGTAACATATGAGAATTGGTCATAATAAAGTTATGTGAAGGAATGCCGCTATCAGCCTTGGCTCTCCATGATCGGGTCATGAACCGTAATTGTGAGGTCCTGGATGATCTCCATCGCCTGCTCTAAGTCCTCAATTGAAGAGCCAAATAGGACACTACAACGAAGGCTGAAGAATCAGGTCTCTGACTGGGAACTGTATCCATCGACCAAAATCTCTCTTCAGACTCAAAAGAGAAAATCTATTGACGCCACAGGTGGCCGCTATTTTTGTGGATTCTTCTTCTGCTTAGTATCCAGCCTAGCACTACGTACCTCAAAAGCAACTGCGATGGCTGGTGTAGTTTTATTCCCTGGTACAGCTTCAACCTGTCGAAAAGAGGCTACATTACTGTCACCTAACTGCCATTGAACATCAAGAGCTTGTATTAACTGTAGAATACGATGAGGTCGCTAGTAAGCGACGACTTTCTTGTAGTTATTTTGTATATTGGCAGCTTTCTTAATACAAGCTCGTCACCCAACTGGTAAGGTAGCAATCTGAGCCTTCGTTAACTCTTTCTATATATCTTAGCCTTTATTAACTTCTCTGCATACGGTCACCGTTCTTTTATTCTCTCGTGTATCTTTTTCTGTATGGATTCCCTCTTCTCACTACACCACAGACTTCTCCCAGCTCGAAATCTACAGCCATCATTTGCAGTACAAATTGGGAACTCGTCCGTCTGCACAGTGTGTTGCCTGCTGACTCACATTTCAGTACCACCGGCAGAGATGATACATAGCAATTATTTGTCCACATCCGACAGCCACGCCCTCACCGGCAACATGGTGACGCGGCAGCGGAAGCTCGCATTCAACAGCAGAGGGAACCACAGCGGGGAATCTCCGCCATTTTCACCGCGTTGCCCACTAACGACTGCAAACCTGCCTCAGTAAAGCAGTTATTCTAACATAATCGGTCCTTCTTCCGCTATAGAACACATACTTCCTCAGCAGAGGATCCTAGCCCGCACAGAGCTATCACAGCTATCCTGTCACAGATCGAGCGAGGTGGCGCAGTAGCTAGCACAGTGGACTCGCATTCGGGAGGACGACGGTTCAATCCCGCGTCCGGCCATCCTGATTTAGGTTTCCCGTCGTTCCCCTAAATCGCTCCAGCCAAATGTCGGGATGGTTCCTTTGAAAGGGCACCACCGGCTTCCTTCCCCATCCTTCCCTCATTCCACGAGACCGGTGAACTCGCTGTCTGGTCTCCTCTCCCTAACAACCCAACGCCCCCATCCTGTCATAACTAGTGAGTCTGAAACTTCTCTCAGTGCAAAAATGCTGTAAAATAAATTGGGGTTTGACCCATACAAAACAAGACGCACTACTAATAACTTATCACACAGAGCTACTCACAATTCACGTGAACCAAATCATTTGCACACTGTATTCCACACTTAATAAATTGAAATGCTCCAAACTAAATTTTATCTCGAGGCCCCTGTCCTTGCAAGCTTGTCTCTTGAAATACGAGAGCAATACATACTTCCCTTTCATTTGAAATAACATGCAGTCACTGTGGGCAGCAGCTTATTTCTCCGAGCTTTAAATGAATGGCGCAAAAGTAAAATTGGTGCAATCGAGAACGTAGTTCTTCAGGGAAGCAGTGTGGAGATACGGGATGTAAAGGATAAATTAGCATCAAAGGGGGTGCAAACTAAGAATTCTAGATTTCATCCATTCTTAATATTCTGTTAAGTTAATGGATACATAATCTCACGCTTTACTTAGCTGTCATGTTCAACAAACCGTGTGTCTATATTATCATCAGCTAAGGGCATCAAATTCAGACAGGATATTAGAGTTAGCGGCCATTTCCCTGCTGTGTACTAATTTCTGCTGCGTAGGCAATTATTTATCCTGTGTTTTTGTCGCTCACACAAAACACACACGATAGCATAACTTTTGGCGATGCGTGACACTACCTCTGGTAGTACAGAAGAAATAAAGAATGAACGAAACAATGAAAGGAACAATTTCGGTTCTGTAAGACGAGAACATACGGCGACGGTGAACGGCTTACGGCAGCACGACGTCACGATCTGACGGGGACAACTGAACTCCATCCCCCAGTCCGCCGTTTCTAGCCACAGAGCGGCCGACGCGCTCTCTGCCGTTGTCACTCGGCGGCTCCTTTCCCAACTGCCGTCCCTCAGGCAAAACACGCGATACACTAATCGACAGCCAAGTCCCAGTCGATTATTCGAAGAATCGTGCCAAACGACAACGCAAATCTGACCGGCATTGAATACTCTATCACATATAAAATGCAATACAAAAACTCGCAAGACAATAGCTTTACCCTGTGTAACCCGATGTGCACACTATTACTATCCTGAGCGCAGAAGGACAAGCGCGCTATCTGCTGTTCTCTCGAGTACCTGACCTCGTCTGAAACATACCAGTTTCCTAACTGCCTATGCTCTCTTTGGTAGCATGTTTCTAATTTTACAATCACGCTGCTTCCAGCCTCTGCACCATTCTTCCCATCCCATTATCGCCTCCGTATTGGACACTCCCATTTCTCTATGATCTTTACTATGATCGATCCTTCTCGTTAACTCATCTTCGATCCCGTTTCCGTCATCTTTAGTTCTCCCTTCGGATACTACGGTTGGGAGAACATCCAGTTTCCTGGCTGCTGCCACTCATTACTCCTTTTCTGCTGCCCACTACTGCATTGCCTTTTACATCCCGCCGCCTCCCTGTTACGCTGATTTCCACGGTTTAAGGAATTAGTCTGAAAATTATTAATATCACACTGGAAGCACACACGGTCGGCTCTCTGCCAGCTCCTACCTTCTCTACAATTCCCGTAATTGCTTGCATTACCGGCAACTCTGTTCTGTTAGCAAGTTGCACCATCCATCCGTTCCACGAACGGAATAAAGCTCTCCGTACTTACCGTGCGACAATAGGGCAAACCCCACAGCAAAGAATTTGGCGTACTTCAGGAACGCTTTCGGCACGTGTATTTGCTTTCCCACACCCCAATATTTATTTAGCAGTAGCGTATCAGACGCAGCTAGTCAGGAAATGCTGCTACATTTCGATTTGCCCACTTCTGCCACACCTCCATCAAGTTGTATTTCTGGAAGTTTATCTTCGCTTCGTTGGACATGCCCTCCACAACGCAATCTTTAAACGACGTCAAGGAATTTACCACATGGGATTTTCCTTCCCTACTGAAATAGTTTATTTTGTGACTTGTTATGAAACCGTAGTCCTTCCCTGACTGCTCAATGCAGGAACGGCCACGAACACATCACGTGTGCATGCACGCGTGCTGAGCTTTCACACGCGTGCGGATCGCTCCCTTCTGACGTCACACGTCCCCCACTACCACACCAGCTGACCGCGCGCATTCGCGGAACTACGAACACGCCGCATGCAACAGTGCATTCGCGTAAGGAACACCGCCCTGCTAGCATGTGGCTTAGTTTCATATTACGATATTTGATAATATTAAGCTCTGTACAAATCATCATGTTGAGCAATACTGAATCTTTGTTGGCTGTCGGTACACCTACAGAAAAATAACGATTACGCTGGGTTTGAAACTGCATTACATCAACAATATCTTGCTTCTCACATCGTCACTCGTCAAAAGTCTTACAACATTTAAGCTGAGATATATAAACGGACGTAAAAGTAGTCTACAGCATGCAGTATGATGTCAAATAAGTGATTCCAACTATATGTGAAACAAGCAAATTTTATCATCTGGAACTACTGTACAGAATTTGCAATAAACACAATTCTCAACAAAACATGACAAATACAACAAAATTTCACCATTAATTTAATTATTTTTGGTTCGCTGTAGACATAATAAAGTTCATATCCGGCACAAACTCTACGGCACACGGACAAACGCAGACAGTTTCTTGTATTTTCGACACTCAGATTGCCTATTTAGTTTCATAATTGAAAAAATCTTTCGCTCACGTATGTCGATCCAAACATTGATATAACTTTTGCAGCCTCATTGTGGAGACAGGGAAACTCTTCCAGAGGAAAACCTCCGTAAAATTCCTTGACAGTTTTTACGTAAAAAAAATTGTCCTTTAAACGGGAATTACACTGCAGATCGATCAATTCCATTTGCAAATGCACTGGAGCACTTGCAACTGAACCGGCAAAGGGTCTAGAAAATAGTTCAAAAACAGATGTCAGACTGACAGTGTCCTGGAAACGTTTAGAAAATTGTGCCTGTAGTTCCAACACAGAAACGAATTTGTCAGAAGCTGCGTTTTCTCTGACTTTAGAGAGCGTAGGGAAATGGGCGGTATTCTTTGTCATGAGCTGATCCTTCCACAACGCGAGTTTCTTATTAAATGCATCCACTTTTTCCATCAGATCAGTAATAACCTGCTTCTCACCTTGCAAGGTCTTATTAAGAGCGTTCAAGTGTGCAGTCAGATCAAGTGAAAAGGCGAGGTCTACAATTCATTTTGGATCTTCTAATTTTGGCTCTGCCTTTCGTTTTTCCTTCAGGAACTCAAAAACAGCGAGTCTTAAATTGAAAAATCTTTCGAGGCATGCCCCTCGACTTAACCAACGTATTTCGCAGTGGTAGATAACATCTGCGTACTCTTCGTTCAGTTCCATGAGAAACTGTTAAAACTGACAGTGTACTAAGCCATGCGACTTCAAAAAATTTGCTACGGTGACTACCAACTTCATCACGTGCTCCAAATATGCATATTTAGCACGAAGAGCTTCTAGGTGTACAAAACAATGAATTCCATACAAATCTTCTGTCGATCGTCCTAGTTTTTTTACGCAACAATGCTACAAGCCCATTTTGAGCCCCTCGCATTGCTGGCGCTCCATCTGTGGTGAGTGAAACTAACATTTTCCAGTTCAGGCCAACGGCTTCAACTGCCTCTTCAAGTGCTTTTAGCAAGTCGGTACCCCTCGTCGTGTCTTTCATTGGCACTAAATCCAACAGCTCTTCGGTCACGTGTCGAGTACACGAAAATAAATCGCTAGTTGTGCTGTGTCCGAAATGTCAGTCGACTCGTCCAAAGCAATCGAGAATGCAATAAACTTGCAGGCACTATCAATTAGCTGCCTGTAGACATCCGCTGCCATACCATCTATGCGGCGAGCTAGTGTGTCTGGAAAGACTAATTTCACCAAGCATCAAGAGTTCCGCCGCCTCAGCAATACACTCCTTGATGAAATCGCCATCACTGAAAGGCTTATTCACTCTTGCAATTTTGAGCGCTATTTTGTAGCTTGCTCTTACAGACAGGTCACTACGTTCAGTCGCAGGTTCGAATCCGGCCTTGGGCATGGATGTGTGTGATGTCCTTAGGTTAGTTAGGTTTAAGTAGGTCTAAGTTCTAGGGGACTGATGACCTCAGAAGTTGAGTCCCATAGTGTTCAGAGCCACTAAGTTCGGTTGCAGGCTAAAAAAGGAAACAACAATTGAGTGAACTCTAAATTCGAATTCTAAGGACAATTATGTACAAATACAAACACCAGAAACACAAATATTTGTATGATGTTCCCATGTTCGATCCGACTCGCTGCATAACACTACGTCTTCTTAATTCCGCAAACTTCTTTGATCTATCAGCCCCAACTAAATCATTAAGTTCTTTGTGTGTGACATTATAAGGCCGTTCTATTGCAAATTTGTGGTGCCCGCCGAGTATGCGACTGCATAATAGACATTAAGAATTTTGATCCTTCTCTTCGAAAAAATATTACAATTCCCATTCAGCTATGAAGGCTCGTGACATTGTCTCACTACCCCGCCCCTTTGTGAGCGTTTGTCCCATTGCAACAACCACTGCACAGTACCTATAAACTTCCAACGAATCGCTAACAAATAGCGAGGAATAAACACGGCTGCCACTACGAATCAACTAACGCACCATATGACGGATGAAAAAATGTCGCGCCGTGCCGAGCAGTGCCGCAAAACACTGAGGAAAGCCGAGTAGTGGCGAGGCGTACCGAGCCCTGGACGGCACACGTGCAGCACATCGGTACACGCGTGCAGTTTGGCACGCCGTGGCCGTCCCTGGCCTAATGTGACCTCAACAGACGCCCTGGGCCGGTGCAGCGGCGACCGCGCGGCGCTGCGCTGCCACGTGTTTGTCGGAGTGCCGTGCAACTGCGGGTCTCACCCAGCAGTCCTCGACTTCCAGTCTGGCTGGTCAGCAGACCAGGCCCCGGAACCGAGCCCGCGACTGCGACGGTGCGGGAAGACATAAATGTCGTTGGGCAATATACTGAAATATTTCGGGTGAAACCAACTATTTCAATAAGTGGTTAAAAGCGACTTGAGCCCCCAATATAGTAGCGGGTAACCTCGCTATGTAAATTTTTATGAACTGAAAAACTGCTGCGGAGTCTTCACCACTAATCGTCAAACGAGAATAAACCGCAGGCTAGCTTGCACCTAATTGAAGTCTGACATACGATCCTCAGTTCTAAGAGCCAAATTGTAGCAAAATACTTCAGTTCCTCACAGGTAAAACTGAGATGAAGTCCACCTTTAGCGTTCAGAAAGAGAATCCTCCCAGAAACGTAGTAACACGCGATGTCAGCACAATTCTGAACATAGCACGGCGGGCAATCACCGCTGGAGATCTGAACGCAAAACACCCCGACTGGAAATCACGAATACGTACCTCCAACGGCAAGGAAGTATACGAACACGCACTACGCCGCAACTACATTATACTTGGGGGCCGGACATCCTCGCTTTCGCGCCTACACAGGCACAACACAAGCCAGACGTGCTAGGCATAGCCAACATCAAAGGCATCACATGCACTCTCAGCCTTATGGATGAAAACAATCTAGACTCAAACCACATGCCTGTAACACTGCACACGGGAAAAACACTGCAGGACACAGAACCACGCAGGCTAGTGAACCGCAAGGACGCGTATTGGACACTGCTCAAGGAAACGCTTGATAGTCGTATTCCGGACACCTACGATATTATAAACACGCAACAAATTGGTGAGGCAGTGGAGGCCTTTACTACTGCCGTCCAAGAGGCAATGACTGACGCCATTCTACGTACAATACCGAAACACTCTACAGCCCTGCCCCTGCAAATCCTGCGCCTCATCTCAACGAGGTACCGCCTCAGGAGATACTGGCAGCGTACCAGGCGCCGTTCTATTAACTGCATGTCTGACTCCAGGCTACAATGCGGTACAAAATACAAACATTTCGAAACAATGGAGAAACTCGTAGAGCTAGGTACCACACGTCCCGGCGTATGGAAGCTAGCCACACACTTCACCAGGGAGGAACATTGCATTCCCACTCTAAAAGGACCACACGGTCCAGCTTACTCCGCGATGGAGAAGGCAGAGCTTATGGCCACATTACGTGCAGCGTCTTTCATGCCGAATCTGGCTCCTTCCGATCCAATATTCACAGTTGAAACGGACTAAGATGTTACACGACTCGTAGCCCAGCCCACGCGTGACGAAATTACATGCACTAGCATAAATGAAATTACACTGGTTATCAAGCATACCAACGCTAGGAAAGTGTGGGTTCTGATGGCATTCAAAACCGTGGCCTCCAGGAGTTCACGGATAGAGCCGTAGAATACCTTGCTCACAACGAATGCCATTCCGAAACACCAACACTCCCTGACTTTTGGAAGGCAGCCCAGGTCCTGAAGCCATGAGACACCACTCCCTCCCACAAAATTACCGACTAATCAGTCCGCTGTGCTCGCTGAGCAAGATTGTTGAGAATGTAGCACTAAAACACATCACCAGCCACTGCATCAGCAATAACCATTAAGACCGGAGTAATTTGGCTTAAGGAATCTCTACTCAAGAACACAACTCCTCCGCGTATTCGAACGTATACTACACGGCTACAACTTGAAAAAAACACAGGGGCCATGTTCCTGGACATCGAAAAAGCTTTCAACCGTCTTTGGCACAATGGCCTTATACGCAAACTAAGCGAAGCTGGTTGCCCGAACGGACTCTTATCTCTGATACACTCATATCTCACGAACAGGTGTTTCAACACTGATGTGCAGGGCAAACAATCCACACAACACTGTATCCAAACTGGAGTACCCCAGGGAAGCATCCTAGGGACCATCTTGTTCAACCTGTACGTTAACGACTTCCCAGCAACGTTGCCCATCTACGCGGGTGACACAGCCATCCTTGAGCAAGATTAGAAACAGTCCAACATTAATGCACAAATACAGACGGTGCTCAGAACTGCCGAGCCGTGGTTGTAACTAGGGCGTATTAAACGAAACTTTGACACGTGCGAAGCAGTTCCTTTCACACGCAGACCGAAACTGCTGCGCAAACACCATGGTAGACATACCATTACATACACGCCCAACACGTTTCCGAGAGAAAGATACCTCTGTGTGGCTGGACCGGAATCGTACATGGGTGGACCACATCGAATTCGTTGGCAATGGAGCGCACTCGAGGCTCAAACAAATGTACTTAATGCTCAACAGGGAATGTACACTGAATTGGAGGGTGTCCAGGTCCATATACACGACTCTGATTTGACCTATGATGTACGCAGCTCCGTCTGGGGATAGGCAGCTCCTACACATCTGCGCCGCCTGCATTTCGTACAGAACAAAGTGCTACGCATCATTAGTAAAGCTCCACGCTACACACGTGGGTCTTCACAAAAATACCACCTTGAAACCCTCAAGGAAGAATTCAAAAAACACGGCACACGAGTATACAGCAACTAGACTTGTTTCATCCTTACTCTGGGAGAGAATGATCACAACCATAGGTGGAAGCATAAGCTGCCAAATCTAAGGCATAACCACCTATGTCAAGGTAACATACACCAACAAGCGGCTAACGTCGGGAAGCCCCTGCATATCATCAACATCGATATGACAGCTGCCATTGAATCCGACCAACTGGCTACAGCGGAGAAACCGATGAGCTCGCCCACTGACGCACAAACAAATCGCCAACATCGCCCTACACTCTGAATCTGATATATGACCTATCGGACACAAAACGGTAATGAACCTGTTACAGGTATGCTGACGCTAACCGAGAGATCAACACCGGCACCCAGCGGCAGCCACAGAGAAAGCACAGCACAACGTCGAAGGTATCGGTACGCATGATACCCAATACTAACAAAGCCTACCCTTGCATGACCTGTCGCAGGCAGCAAGACATCTCTACTGCTCATACTATCCGACCTAACTATCGCCGAGTTATTTTCCCTTGGCTCTTGCCTTGGCCCTTTTCTTTCCTCTGCCCTTCAAACCGCCACCCTTCGTTCGACCTTCGAACCAATCTGTCTCCAGATGAACGCATACAAATGGTTAATTTAACCAGACGTACCCAGACATCGCAGTACCCACATCCTGCGACACCAAACTTTAGTGGAAGCTAATTCTTATGCAGAGATGGCAGCAAACATCTTGAGTTGGCCATCATGCCGGAGTGGGCGTGGAGGGGCTCCTCTTATAAAAATAAAAGCCCTCTACGAAACTGCTGTACACGTCACGTAATAAGGTCCAGTTAAATGTGTCTCACTGCTGAGTTGATCACGCTGCAACTCTTGTCAATGAACCAGTGGAAGCGCCTCACCGAGAGCTCAAAATTTATTGAGGTTTGTTGTACGTTAATTAGTCACGAAATTACTATGCTTTTGCTGATTGGCAGTTGCAGGAGAACTTGTCTAAGCTGTACCTTATATATAAAGATTACGAATAAGGTCTGCGCTGCTAGAATCGTGGTGCTGCTCCTTTATATGACGTATAGCCCTTCGTTGTGTTATTCACAAACGCGAAACGCGAACAGTAGTTAGCTGGGTTAACATCCCTTCCGTGTTATTCCAGCTCTGACAGATACGCAATGCGTTAGCAATAACGGAACTGAAGGACCAAATCCAGCTCTGGAGCCGACTACACACCAGCCCAGGTAGCACCGCCGCCAGGCTCTACGTCATACAACGGCTGCCATTCAAACCCCACTCGCAGCCAAATTCCTACTCTCACATTTAAACACAACCTGTCGCGTCACACCCCCTAACAGGTCTTGTGTGCACTACACGCAGTAAGCAACTACTTCGGTTGTGAAATTTATGAGGCATTTAAGCGGGTCGTCTCTTCAGGTTGACCACTCGCTTTTCACATTACAGACGAACTGCCTGCCAAAATGGAAGTTAAAGTAGCCACGATTTTCTCAGTTCGTCTTCTCTGCATAAATGGGTTATAGCGAAGGTAAATTTGAAATTACTGAACTGCGAGAGCATCCAAAGGAATGTCCCATTATTAGTATCGCTTACCGAAGATTATTATGTCCAGATAGTTTTAGCAACAGGAGTTGCTTGATACCAAATGTGAAAAGAAGCGACATCCCAAGTTCACATGGAACATCTATGTGGTCGTGCCTCGTTTCTTGCAGTAAACAATATCTATCCAGACCATCGCAGATCCCGGACATGAATCTTTAACTTTAGTACGGGTCAGGAATTTTAGTTTTAGATCGCTTCAGTAAATGTTCTTTAATACCGTTATCGATTTTCCTAATGATGCTGTTGTAATGGGGTGGTAGTAGCTTCCACTTCAAGCTACAGATGGGTAGAGTTCTGGTATCAAACCTGCTACCAGAGACAGGGATTCATATTAAATTCCCCAGAGTATCTTGCACAAAAATTTCTTTGCACAGGTAAGTAGGGAAGTAACCCGTTAAGGTAATGTCTTAGACCCAGCAACAAACAGACCCAAACCAATCAAGCAACGTAGAGGGAGGTATCAGTTATCATAAAGCTAGGACTACGGGTTTTGCAAAGGATATTAAGAAGGGTAGGAAGAAATCTTTGCTCAGCAGGAGTGACAAGATACAAACAGCGGAGTATCTCAGCACGCAGCACCTATATTCAATGATGAGCACCGAGATGTGGATAAAGGTAGGAATCCGAAAGTATTGTCCAAGTAAGGACTTCAGGCAGAAGATAGATTCACTGCCTTTTGATATTCGTGACAGCGAAGTGCCCTTGAACGAAGAAAGCAGCTGCGATTCGAGGAAAGTGTAACCGTAGCTGACAAAATCGGGACAAATCCAAAACCACGTTAAGGAGAGCAATGGGCGAAGCAATCAGGGACCTCGAAATTAAAAATTTCGCCAGATGATCTAAGGAGAAAAAAAAATGGCTCCGAGCACTATGGGTCTCAACTGCTGTGGTCATAAGTCGATCTAAGGAGAAATCATAATACATTTTGGTATTACATAATGTAAGTAAGCGGTACGAAATTGTCTGTTCACACCCACGGTGATCACAAAGGCAGACAAACGAATTGCACAGACGCTCGAATATCTCTACGGCAGATGTTACAGGAGAGGCGTTGTGCTCCGAGCAGCGCCTTGTTACTGAAATTCCAAGCAAGCACCGTCCGGAAAAAGTCCGCCGCCAAAACGTACTACTTCCCCCTCATACAGGTTGCGTGAAAGACCGCGACGTGAAAATTCGTTGAAACACAGCTGCCAGTTCAGAGGCTTACCGTAATCATCCCACACGCCACTCGCGTGTGGAACAGGGTAAGGTGGAACCAGTGTGATATACGTAGTACCTTCCGTCGGACACTATTAGGTGGTTTGCGGAAAACTATGCAGGTTTCGATGATTGCCATAGAATGCACTTTCAGGAATCTACCGGTTCACTTCATCCGACGTTACAGATCTCTAAGCTACAATCATAGAAAACACTATATTGAATATGCACATCCGAATGTATGCAGCATCACGACGTACAATATCACGAGATATCAATTCAAGTAACATGTTCACGGTATCAACATCTGGGAAGCAAACATGCTCATCCATACTAATTCTGAAAGTAGCAAAAATTATGGTAAAAACAAATATATATGTAATCAATCGCTGCAGCAACTATTGTAGCACTATTCACAAAATATAGGGAAAGCCAATCAGATCTACATAACGCTCGTCACAGGACAATGAGGTGATATATCCTAAGCGCCAAATTGACGATACAACTTGGATGATATGAGTCAACGAGACACCATTCACTCTATTAGCACACTTTTCCTACAAAAAGCAATGCGTAGCATAACACTGGATGAATTAACTTAACAATCGCTGCTGGAACTATTCTAAGGTAATTCAACAAACGTAGAAAATTGCTACAGATTTTCCACCATTTGTCATTGGACAATATAGTCATCTACACAACGGGAAACTCAGAGTCCACGTAGAGCGGATGAACTTCAGCCAAGCAGTTTTTTTGACAAAAGTGTCCGCACCTTAAAAATACCAAGACTTATAATAACGCAGTACAACGAGAAAATTGCAGAATATAGCCCCAGATACAGTAACAAATCAACGCTTAAAGATACAGTATACACACGGAACAGTCCAATCATGCTAAAACTAATTTTACGCAATTCACGAAACAGAAAGAAATGCATTTTCTGTTCCTACCATTTGAAAATCGACCGCGTAGCAATATACGCAAGGCGTGGCTTACACAGGAAACACGGTGGTCTCCATGCAACAGCGAGGCATCGTCTGGGAATGTAGCCTGAGATACAGTTGCAAATCAACGCTCATAGTTACAGAATACACATGGAACATACATGCTAAAACTAATTAGCGCAATTCACTAAACAGAAAGAAATGCATTTTCTGTGCCTACCATTTCAAAACCGACGGCGTAGCAATATAGGCAAGGCGTGGCTTACTCAAGAAACACTGATCTCCATGCAACAGCGAGGCATCGTCTGGGAATGTAGCCTGAGATCAGTAGCAAATCAACGCTTATAGTCACAGAATACACATGGAACATATCATCCTACAACTAATTAGCGCAATTCACAAAACAGAAAGAAATGCATTTTCTGTGCCTACCATTTCAAAACCGACCGCGTAGCAATATAGGCAAGGCGTGGCTTACTCAAGAAACACTTTTTTGTTTTGTTTGTGGTTTTAGGGCGCAAAACTTCTATGGTCATTAGCGCCCAGCCCGTGACGTAGAAAACAGGAAAAAAACGAAATTTAAAATCAGCAGCAATGGAAACAAAGTCAGAAAATTTGAGAAACTAAAGGCAGAAGGAATGCTTAAAAGTCCACTATAGAAAGGGGTTGGTTGTCCCCCAAAAAAAAGCTTCAAATGACTGACGTCATTTCACTGTCACTAATAAACTGTAGAACACGGTCAGCTGAGCGCGTGTCATCTGCTAAAATCGACGATAGATCAGGAGATAGCTGTAGACGGGAGCGTAACGGATTAAAATAGGGGCATTCAATTAAAAGGTGTCTGACCGTCCACAGCTGAGAGCAGTGGGGACAGAGTGGGGGAGGATCACCGCTTAAAAGTTGTCGATGACTAAAAAGACAGTGCCCTATCCGGAGTCGAGCTAAAATTACCTCCTCCCGACGACGCGTTCGGGAGGAAGAGGTCCAAGCGCAAGGAAGGGCTTTCACTTCCCGCAATTTATTGTGGGGAAGTGTTGACCAATGCGCATGCCATAAATGAGTAACTTGGCGACATAAACCGCTCCGTAGATCGGTAAACGGAAGAGACTGAAGAGCTGGCCGAGGAAGAGAGACTGCAGCCTTGGCCGCTATATCGGCCGCCTCATTTCCACAGATACCAGCGTGTCCCGGGAGCCAGAGGAACGCCACTGAGACGCCCCCCAGGTGGAGCAAGCGCAGACAGTCCTGAATCCGGTGGACCAGAGGGTGCACAGGGTAAAGAGCTTGGAGACTGAGGAGAGAGCTGAGAGAATCTGAGCAGATTACGTACTGTATCCGCTGATGGCGGCGGATGTAGTGGACAGCCTGGAGAACAGCGTAAAGCTCCGCAGTATAAACCGAACACTGGTCGGGAAGCCGAAAGTGATTTGGGGTGTCGCCAACAATATAGGCACTCCCTACACCTAACGATGTTTTCGAGCCATCGGTGTAAATAAATGTGGCTTCCGTCATTTGTGCACATAGAGCAGCAAATGCCCGACGGTAAACAAGTGTTGGGGTACCATCCTTGGCAAATTGACATAGGTCTCTGAGCAAGTCGATCCGGGGACGGAGCCAAGGCGGTGCTGTACCCCAAGTTGTCAAGAAGGTTTTAGGAAAGCGGAAGGAAAGGGAATGGAGCAGTTGACGGAAGCGGACTCCCGGGGGTAGTAGGGAGGAGGAGCGGCCTGCATACCCGACATCAAAGGAGGCGTCGAAAAAAAGGTTATGGGCTGGATTAGCAGGCATGGAAGACAGATGGCTAGCATAACGACTCAGAAGGACTGCCCGCCGATTGGACAGCGGAGGTTCAGCAGTCTCAGCATAAAGGCTTTCCACAGGGCTGGTGTAAAAAGCTCCAGACACTAAACGTAATCCACGGTGGTGGATAGAGTCGAGACGCCGAAGAATAAACGGCCGAGCAGAGGAGTAGACTATGCTTCCATAATCCAATTTCGAGCGCACTAAGGCGCGATAGAGGCGGAGAAGGACCACTCGGTCCGCTCCCCAAGAGGTACCATTCAGGACACGGAGGGTGTTAAGGGAACGCAGACAGCGAGCCGAAAGATAGGAAACGTGGGAGGACCAGCACAGTTTTCTGTCAAACATAAGACCCAAGAATTTAGCGACGTCGGAAAACGGAAGGTTGACAGGACCTAGATGTAAGGAGGGCGGAAGAAACTCCTTACGTCGCCAAAAATTAACACAAACGGTCTTACTGGGAGAAAAACGGAAGCTGGTTTCGATGCTCCAAGAGTGGAGGCGATCGAGACGTCCTTGAAGACGTCTTTCAAGAAGGCTGGTCCGTTGAGAGCTGTAGTAGATCGCAAAATCGTCCACAAAGAGGGAGCCCGAGACATCAGGAAGGAGACAATCCATAATTGGATTAATGGCGATGGCAAACAGTACAACACTCAGCACGGAGCCCTGGGGTACCCCGTTTTCTTGGGAGAAAGTACGGGAGAGAGTAGTGTTCACCCGCACCCTAAATGTGCGCTCTGCCATAAATTCGCGAAGAAAAAGGCGCAGCCGGCCTCTAAAGCCCCAAGAGAACAGTGTGCGGAGGATGCCTGTCCTCCAACAGGTATCGTACGCTCTCTCCAGATCAAAAAATATTGCTACCGTTTGGCGTTTCCGGAGAAAATTGTTCATGATATAAGTGGAGAGAGCAAAAAGATGGTCAACAGCAGAACGATGCTTTCGGAATCCGCATTGGGCTGGTGTTAAAAGACAGCGGGACTCCAGCCACCAAGCTAAACGGTAATTCACCATACGCTCCAAAACCTTACAGACACTACTCGTGAGAGAAATGGGGCGATAGCTAGAGGGGAGATGTTTGTCCCTTCCAGGTTTCGGAACGGGAACGACAATAGCTCCCCGCCATCGCCTGGGAAAGGTACTGTCGGTTCAAATTCGATTATAAAGGCGAAGGAGGTAACGCAGGCTATGGGTTGATAAATGCAGCAACATTTGGACATGGATACCATCCGGTCCTGGGGCAGAGGAGCAAGAAGAAGAGAGTGCATGTTGGAGTTCGCGCATGGAGAAAACAGTATTGTAGCTTTCGCGATTTTGAGAGGAGAAAGCAAGATGTCGCACTTCCGCTGCACGTTTCTTCGGGAGAAACGCTGGCGGGTAATTTGAAGAGCTCGAAATCTCAGCAAAGTGCTGACCCAATGAGTTAGAAATTGCGACGGGGTCCACTAAGGTATCATGCGCGACAGTGAGCCCAGAGACCGGGGAGAAACTAGGCGCGCCTGAGAACCGTCGAAGCCGACTCCAAACTTCCGAGGAGGGAGTGAAGTTGTTAAATGAGCTAGTAAAGAATTTCCAGCTTGCCTTCTTGCTATCGCGGATGACGCGACGGCATCGCGCACGGAGCTGCTTATATCGGATACAGTTGGACAAAGTTGGATGGTGACGGAAAATGCGAAGAGCACGTCGCCGCTCACGTATTGCGTCACGGCATGCCTCGTTCCACCAAGGAACTGGGGGGCGCCGGGGCAATTCGGAGGTGCGTGGTATTGAACGTTCCGCAGCTGTGAGAATAACGTCGGTAAAATGTGTGACCTCATCGTCGACGCTGGGAAAGCGACGGTCATCGAATGTCGCTAGAGACGAAAAAAGTGTCCAATCGGCTTGGGCAAACTTCCAGCGTCGCGAGCGCATATATGGCAGTTGAGGCTGTAGTCGAAGAACACATGGAAAGTGGTCACTCGAGTGTGTATCATCAAGGGCGAACCATTCCAAGCGCCGAGCTAGCGGAACAGTACCGACCGCAAGGTCCAAATGAGAGAAATTTGCCGTGGAGGCAGACAAAAATGTGGGGACCCCAGTGTTGAGGCAGACTAGATCCGCTTGGTGGAAGACGTCTAGCAATAGTGAGCCACGTGGACAAGGATGTGGAGATCCCCAAAGCGGGTGGTGGGCATTGAAGTCCCCAACCAGCAAATAGGGGGGTGGAAGCTGATCAAGAAGATGAAGGAGATCAGCTCGTGCCATTGGTGTAGACGATGGAATGTATACCGTACAAAGAGAGAACGTGTATCCAGAAAGGGAAAGACGGACGGCGACAGCTTGGAAGGAAGTAAGGGGATTGGGTGATAATGGAGAGTATCATGGAGCAGAATCATGAGTCCTCCATGGGCTGGAGTGCCTTCAACAGAGGGGAGGTCATATCGGACGGACTGAAAATGAGGGAGAACAAAGCGGTCATGGAGACGCAGCTTTGTTTCCTGAAGACAGAAGATGACCGGCGAGTAGGATCGTAAGAGGATCGACAATTCCTCCCGATTGGCTCGAATGCCGCGGATATTCCAGTGGATAATGGACATAGGGTCAACAGAAAATGGAGGAACGTGACCAAGGGTGCTGTCAACTCAACGACTGCTCAGAGCTTGCGACCGACAGCATGGAATGGCATTCAGCCGAAGGCAGAAGATCCTGATCCATAGGTTGGTCAGGAGCAGCTCCTGCCACCAACGATCGGCCAGTTGACCGGCCACCAACAGTGCGCCTCGGCGACACAGAAGATGGCCGAGGGCGATTTCCGCCAGGTGGTGCTGTAGATGGGACACGCCTTGGCGGAGAAGGGGAGGAACTGTGTTTCTTCGTACCCTTCTTGGAGGTATGTTTAGATGAAGGAGGAACCGATGGTTGTGAAGTTGTACGTAAAAACTCTTCACGAGAATGCTCTTTTTTTGAAGACTTGGCGTCTGACTTTTGGGTTCGATATTTAGCAGAACCCGACGAAGGGTGAGCCATAGAGTGGGCAGGCGAAAGAGGTGAGGTTGAACGGGCGATCTTTGCGCTGGCCGATCTGACGACCGTGGTACTAAATGTAAGGTCGCAAGTCTGCGTGGCCGCCTCCTTTGTTGGCCGAGGAGAAGCAAGGACAGTGCTGTATGTTCCTTTCTGAGGCACGGTGGGCAATCGACTGGCGAGTAACTTTCGAGCAGCAAAGGTCGACACCTTTTCCTTCACTCTTATTTCCTGGATCAGCTTTTCGTCCTTAAAAACAGGGCAATCTCGAGAGGAAGCAGCGTGGTCACCCATACAGTTGATGCAGCGAGGGGATGGAGGTGGACAAGCACCCTCATGGGCATCCCTGCCACACGTAACACATTTGGCCGGATTGGAACAGGACTGGCTGGTGTGATTGAACCGCTGACACCAATAGCAACGCGTAGGTTGGTTGGTTGGTTGTTTGAGGTTAAAGGGACCAAACAGCAAGGTCATCAGTCCCTTGTTGCAAATAGACTCCATTCTGCTAACGGGACATCTCAGTATAGTCAGAAAATAAAACAGAAAAAGGGGAAACGTAAAAGGGCAGTCACGTTGTCATTAGTAAAAACAAATGAAGGAAGTTGGCAAGAGAACGGACCCAACACTATGCTGAAGCAGCATAGGCAAGACCACCTGTGTCTTAAAAGGTACAACTGCTATAATGCAGAAAGTACGGATGGGAATAGAAAAACTAACCAAGCCTTAAAAAGAAGGGGAAAAACAGAGTAAAAGGGAAAGAAAAGAGGATTCCGGTCAGGGAGGTGAATCGGGAATCTCTGAACACTGCCTACAGTGGGAGACACCCAAACACTCACCGCCCCGCCCCAACACCAGAGGGAGATTAAAAACTTTAAAACTGAGAATAAAAACCACTCTCCCGGAGGAAACCTAGAACCAGAGAGACCATTCGGGAATCGTCAGCCAACATCAAAGGTAAAGTGTGGGGGAGTCTGTACTTAGCACGCAGAGCCAAAAGAAGGGGGCATTCAACCAAAATGTGGGCCACTGACTGGAAGGCTCCACAACCACATAGCGGGGGTGGCTCATCACGCAAAAGGAAACCATGGGTCAGCCTGGTATGGCCAATGCGGAGACGACACAGTGTGGTCGAGTCCTTGCGGGAGAGGCTAAAGGAAGAACGCCATGGGCCTGGATTCACCTTAATGGCACGAAGTTTATTAGACAGTGGAGTAGCCTCCCAAGAATTGGCCCATGACTGTGCAAAGTGGGATTTGATGTGAAGCCGTAAATCCGCTGCAGGAGGGGTTACAGAAAACGGGGGGTAAGTAACTGCTCCCCCAGCCAAACGATCAGCGAGCTCATTACCCGGGATACCCACATGGCCCGGGACCCATAGGAAATCAATGGAACAAGCAGCACGGTGAAGATCAGCGAGATGGTCATGGATGGCAGAGACCAAGGGATGGCGCGAAAAACACCGGTCAATAGCAACAAGGCCACTCAACGAGTCCGTACATAACAAAACGCGGTTGTGTTGGGATTGTTTAATAAAGGTAAGGGCCCGGGAAATTGCCATCAATTCCGCAGTAAACACCCCACATGAGGGTGGCAGTAGATGATTTTCCGTTCCAACAAAGGACGTGAAGGCATACCCAACATGATCAGCAGATTTAGAGCCATCAGTGTAAAAAACAACAGCATCCCGAAACTCCCATAAAATTTGGCGGAAAAAGGAACGGAACACCACCGGGGGGATGGAATCTTTCGGACCGCGGCGGAGATCCATCCGAATTCGAGGCCGAGGAACTAACCAAGGAGGGGTGGAGGGGAGGGAGCGAGGAAGACAGGACAAAGAAGGAAGCCGAAAATCACGGGTAAGAGACGCAAGGCGCAGCCCAACCGGTAAACCCGCCCGAGGGCGGGAGTCAGGCGGGCGACATCCATGGTCTGGGAATAGGATAGAATAGGAAGGATGAGCGGGAGAAGAACGGATAGTAAGGGCATAAGACACCAGAAGCTGGGACCGCCGAACAGAAAGGGGGGGGATCCCAGCTTCAACCAGGAGACTATCAACAGGGCTAGTAGGGAATGCACCGGTGGCCAAACGGATACCACGATGGTGGACTGGATCCAGCACGTGCAGCGTGGAAGGAGCAGCTGAACCATAAACTTGACAACCATAGTCCAAACGTGACAGAACTAGAGCATCATAAAGACGGAGGAGGAGGGAACGGTCCGCACCCCAAGAGGAGTGGGCAAGGAAGCGAAGGACATTGAGTTTTCGGAAACATCCTACCTTCAGGAGTCTGATATGGGGCAGCCAAGTGAGCTTGTTGTCGAAAAGAAGACCTAGGAAACGAAACTGTGGAACCACAGGCAATCTTTGTGCAGCGAGATAGAGCTCTGGATCAGGGTGGACCATAGTACGGCGACAGAAGTGGACCACCCGCGATTTTAAAGGAGAGAATTGAAACCCGTGTGAGAGGGTCCATGCAGAGGCACGCCGTATAGCCACCTGGAGCTGCCGTTCTGCAGATGGCATCGAGGAGGAACTAACCCAAATGCAGAAATCATCCACATACAGGGCAGGGGCGACCAAGGGACCGACAGAGGCCACAAGTCCATCGATAGCAATGAGGAAAAGAAGGACACTCAAGACAGAACCCTGTGGGATGCCCGTCTCCTGGGTCCGTGGAGAACTAAAAGCAGTACCAACTCGAACTCTGAATGACCGATGGATCAGGAACTGGCGGATAAAAATCGGGAGTGGGCCCCGAAGACCCCACTGATGAAGGGTTAGTAAGATGTGATGGCGCCAGGCCGTGTCATAGGCCTTGCGAAGGTCAAAAAACACTGCAACCAAATGGCGGCGCTGGGAAAAAGCCTGCCGAACTGCGGATTCCAAGCGAAGCAAATGATCGATTGGAGATCGTCCCTCTCGAAAGCCACACTGGTAAGGGGACAATAGATCCCGAGATTCGAGGACCCAAGTGAGCCGACGGGCTACCAGCCGTTCAAGTAACTTACAACCAACATTGGTCAAACTAATTGGCCGATAGCTGTCAACAGGTAGGGGGTTCTGACCAGGCTTAAGGACAGGAACCACAATGCTATCCCTCCACTGAGAAGGGAAGTCACCCTGGAGCCAGATGCGGTTAAACACCTGAAGAAGATGGTGCCGTTGTGGAGCACTGAGATGTTGAAGCAGCTGGTTATGAATGGAATCTGGGCCAGGGGCCGTATCATGAGAAGAAGATAGAGCAGAAAGAAATTCCCATTCAGTGAAAGGTTCGTTGTAAGATTCTGACTCACAAGTGGTGAAACATAAGGTGACAGCTTCAGCCTGCTGTTTTTGATGAAGGAAAGCAGCTGGATAGGAGGCCGACGCTGATGCCACTGCAAAATGGGTCGCAAGATGTTCTGCGAGAACTAATGGGTCCGTACAAATGCCATCTGGGAGGTGAAGGCCTGGGAGGGTGGACTGCCGATGGCAACCTTGGAGAGAGCGAAGTGTAGCCCATACCCATGACAGAGGGACAGTGGAACCAAGGGAAGAAACGAATCGTTCCCAACATATCCGTTTGCTCTGTTTAATTAAATAACGGGCTTTAGCGCGAAGGCGCTTAAAGGTAGAAAGGCTGGCTACAGATGGGTGCCTCTTAAAGTGTTGCAAAGCTCGACGGCGATCACGGATGGCAATGGCAATGGCCGTACTCCACCACGGGACTTGCCGACGACGAAATTGTCCAGATGAGCGCGGGACAGCAAGGTTAGCAGCGCGAACAATCGCGGCAGACACGTCACGTAGGACGTCATCAATACAACCCAACAAAGAGGGAGAAAACTCGACCTGTGCAGTATATAGAGGCCAATCGGCGCGGTGGAAAGACCAACGAGGTAACCTGTCCATCGGGGAGCGGGAAGGGAGCGTGATAATCAACGGGAAATGGTCACTATCACAAAGGTCGTCGTGTGGCGACCAGTGTAATGAAGGGAGGAGAGAGGGAGAAGAAAGAGAAAGATCAATGGCAGAAAAGGTACCATGACCAGCACTGAAATGAGTAGGGGAGCCATCATTAAGAAGGCATAGGTCGTGGTCTGCAATAAATTGGTCTATAAGAAGACCTCGTCTAGATGGAAAGGCACTGCCCCACAAAGGATGATGAGCATTAAAATCCCCAAGGATGAGGAAGGGAGGAGGAAGTTGCTGAAGAAGGGTGGTTAAGGCAGCAGGTGTAAGAGTCCTGTCAGGAGGGAGATAAAGATTGCATACTGTGACTGCAGAGTCTAAGTGGACCCTAACAGCAACCGCTTCCAATGTAGTGTGGAGAGGAATCCACGTGCTAGCAATGTCTGTACGGACCAACGTACAAACGCCACCAGAAGCCCGCAAGGGTCCGACCCGATTTCGACAGAAAACACGGAACCCACGGAGGGTCGGTGAGTGAGCATCAGTAAAATGAGATTCCTGGAGAACCACACAAGCTGCTGAGTAGGACGAAAGAAGGGATTTCAATTCCGGAAGGTGACGATAGTAGCCATTACAATTCCATTGGAGAACCACAGAACGATGGTTTAAATGAGGGCTGAACACGCTAAATCCAGTCATACCGCCGGGTCCCCACCCGTCACCGACAAGGAGGGGGCGACATCCATAAACGACAGGTCAGAATCCGGTTGTGAAGCCGGGGAAGGGACCTCTGGTGACACCAGAGGCTCTTTGTCCCGGGACTTATGTTTCTTCTTCTTTTCAGGCTGAGATCGAGGAGGGCTGTGTGGCATAATGGAGCCAGCTGCAGCAAGATCAGGAACAGAAAGAGACCGGGCGACCGGGGGGCCGATAGACCGCGGCTCTCGCGGTCGCCGCGCTGCAGCAGACCTTTGACCTGGAAGGTGCCGGGAAGGGGCATCCCGGGAGAGGCGCCCTTGACCGGCAGACGCCGAAGGAGTGGGACACTTCTCCGGCTGGGGAGGGGGAGCAGCGCCCAGAGGAGAAGGTGTGGGAGCCGCAGGGGAGGGGGGAAGGAGAGGGGTCCGGGATGGGGGTAAGGAAGGGGGAGGACGGGATGAAGATGTAACCAAGGCGTAACTAGATGTCATGGACACAGGGTGCAATCGTGCGTATTTCTTACGGGCCTCTGTGTAGCTTAAACGATCAAGAGACTTATACTCCTGTATCTTTTTTTCTTTCTTATAGACTGGGCAATCTGCTGAACGAGGAGAATGACTACCATGACAATTTACACATACAGGAGGGGGAACACAGGGACTCCCCTCATGGAGTGGACGTCCACAGTCACCACAGAGAGGGTCCTGGGTACAGCGAGAAGACATGTGGCCAAAACGCAAGCACTTAAAACACCGCATAGGAGGTGGGATGTACGGCTTCACATCACAGCGATAGACCATAATCTTAACTTTCTCAGGAAGGGTATCCCCTTCAAAGGCAAGGATAAAGGCACCAGTATCAATACGATTATCTTTAGGACCCTTCTGAACACGCCGAACAAAGTGAACACCCCGCCGTCCAAGATTGTCCCGAAGTTCCTCATCAGTTTGAAGGATGAGGTCTCTGTGAAAAATCACACCTTGTACCATATTTAGAGACTGGTGAGGGGTAATGGACACGGGAATTGTGCCAAGATGGGTACAGGCACGAAGGGCCGCAGATTGGGCAGCCGAAGCAGTTTTTATCAGTAACGAACCCGACCGCATCTTGCTCAGGGAGTCCACTTCGCCGAACTTGTCTTCAATGTGTTCCACAAAGAATAATGGTTTGACACTGGTGAAAGTATCTCCATCAGTCCTGGTGCAAACTAGATAACGGGGGAAAGGTTTTGCCCCTAGACGACGCGCCTGACCCTCCTCCCAGGGGGTAGCCACGGAAGGGAAGGCCGAAGGGGCAAGAGAAGCAGCACTTGAGGAATCAGTACCACGCAGAGAGACGGCCGCAGAAGAGCGGCCAGAGTTTTGGACCCGTATGCGTTTCATCTGCATAGCGTCCGCCCTGATACCACCCACTCCGATCAGGGGCTCTCCTCACGGGCGCCACCCAGCCACAGCAAGGGCCGTCTGGCACGGCGGCCATTGCCGGGAGTTCCGATGCTCCAGGATGACGAGCAACCACTCCAAGGCATGCATGAGGAGGTCACAGCTCAGGTATCAGAAGTGTGATCCCTGTGTGTTCAGGGGGCTCAACCAAAAGGGTACATAGCGACCCCACCACACGGGCTGGCTACCGTGCTGGCTATGCACCCTAGCATCAGACAACGACGTAAAAGAAAAGGTGGAATGTACTATGAGGGCACACGTCGGAGACACTAGGTAAGGTGCTCTTCCCCAAATGGCTCACACTACGGAAGAGAAATTTTGGAATGGAGGTCAAACCCCAGAGGGGGACCAAGGAACGCCAAAAGGAGGAGATGATTACGCAAAAAAAGCCGGAGTGTAAAACCAACAGAACCAGGAGGATAGCGGGGGCCAACATAAGCAAGGACACCAATAGAGAGAGAGGAGAGGGCGAGGGGAAAGGGGTATGGAGGGGAAAGGAGGGGAAGGGAAAGGAAATGCAGCCCGGGAGAGAAAGAAGGCTGCAATGGCTCGGGGCCCCGTGCTCGCCACGCACGCATCCACGAAAGAGTTGTGGACCCCCTGGGGGGGCAACGCGTAGGGTTTGGGACATAAGGGCGAACGGAAATTATCTCATAGCCTGCTTTGATTTTTGATGGGAGTTGAACTTTGTCAAATGTCAAGAAGACAGTGCGGGTCGGAATGATGTTCGAGTCAACCCTTTTCATAACCCGATGAACAGCGGTGACGCCCTGGTCAGACAGGTAGTGCTGAATTTCTTCGTCAGACAATCCATCGAGGGAGCGTGTATAAACGACTCCACGCGAGGAATTTAAGGTACGGTGCGGTTCCACCCGGACAGGGAAGGTGTGGAGCAGAGAAGTACGCAGCAATTTTTGAGCCTGGAGGGCACTGTGTGTTTCTAACAACAGGGTGCCATTCCGTAATCTGGAACAAGACTTTACAGGACCCGCAATTGCGTCGACACCTTTCTGAATAATGAAAGGGTTGACCGTGGAAAAGTCGTGACCTTCGTCAGACCGAGAAACAACAAGGAACTGTGGCAACGATGGAAGAACCGTCTGTGGCTGAGACTCAGTGAACTTACGTTTGTGAGCAGAGATAGTGGAAGGTGAGGAAACCATTGCGGAAGAATCCCCCATGATTACCGGCGTCTCTGATGGCGCGCTCCTCCCTTGTGGGGGCCCTCACCGAGGGCACACCCGCCTTAGGTGATTGTTCACACCTCAGGTCACACCTCCCGACAAACGGACGGAGGGACCAATCGGCACTTTCGGAAGGTATCAGCTCGGGTAATCACCCCTCCCTGGGCCTGGCCGTTACCAGGGGGTACGTACGTGTCCTACCTGTCTACGCGGGGCGGGGAATTACGCGTTACCCCGTCACCGGTTACGCATGGAAGTGCGTGGGTCGGCCTTCAGACACGCACAGGGAGGAAGAAAGAGACAGGGAAAGGAAAGAAGAGAGGTCTCAACCGCCGCAGCGGAGAAAAGGGTAAAGAGAAGAGGTAAAGAGAAGAGGTAAGGAAAAGAGAAGGACGCAGAAAGATGAAGACATACAAGCAAGGAAGGCGAAGAGTGCGGTACATTTACAAGCGTCCGTCTCCAGACGTAGGCACAAACCATACTCCCAGAGGGGGAGAAAGGGAAAGAAAGAGCCAGAGGTGAGGGGGGGGCGAAGATGGGGGATGGGGAAGGATACGGAAAGGGAAGGTATGCAGCCCGGAAAGGAAGGAGGGCCACATGAGCACGGGGTCCCGTGCTCGCTACACACGTATCCACAAAAGAGTTGTGGATCCCCTGGGGGGTCAAGAAACACTGATCTCCATGCAACAGCGAGGCATCGTCTGGGAATGTAGCATGAGATACAGTAGCAAATCAACGCTTATAGTTACAGAATACACATGGAACATATCATCCTACAACTAATTAGCGCAATTCACTAAACAGAAAGAAATGCATTTTCTGTGCCTACCATTTCAAAACCGACGGCGTAGCAATATAGGCAAGGCGTGGCTTACTCAAGAAACACTGATCTCCATGTAACAGCGAGGCATCGTCTGGGAATGTAGCCTGAGATACAGTAGCAAACCAACGCTTATAGTTACAGAATACACATGGAACATACATGCTAAATCTTATTAGCGCAATTCACTAAACAGAAAGAAATGCATTTTCTGTGCCTACCATTTCAAAACCGACCGCGTAGCAATATAGGCAAGGCGTGGCTTACTCAAGAAACACTGATCTCCATGCAACAGCGAGGCATCGTCTGAGAATGTAGCCTGAGATACAGTAGCAAATCAACGCTTATAGTTACAGAATACACATGGAACATACATGCTAAAACTAATTAGCGCAATTCACTAAACAGAAAGAAATGCATTTTCTGTGCCTACCATTTCGAAACCGACGGCGTAGCAATATAGGCAAGGCGTGGCTTACTCTAGAAACACTGATCTCCATGCAACAGCGAGGCATCGTCTGGGAATGTAGCCTGAGATACAGTAGCAAATCAACGCTTATAGTTACAGAATACACATGGAACATACATGCTAAAACTAATTAGCGCAATTCACTAAACAGAAAGAATTGCATTTTCTGTGCCTACCATTTCGAAACCGACGGCGTAGCAATATAGGCAAGGCGTGGCTTACTCTAGAAACACTGATCTCCATGCAACAGCGAGGCATCGTCTGGGAATGTAGCCTGAGATACAGTAGCAAATCAACGCTTATAGTTACACAATACACATGGAACATACATGCTAAAACTAATTAGCGCAATTCACTAAACAGAAAGAAATGCATTTTCTGTGCCTACCATTTCAAAACCGACCGCGTAGCAATATAGGCAAGGCGTGGCTTACTCAAGAAACACTGATCTCCATGCAACAGCGAGGCATCGTCTGGGAATGTAGCCTGAGTTACAGTAGCAAATCAACGCTCATAGTTACAGAATACACATGGAACATACATGCTAAAACTAATTAGCGCAATTCACTAAACAGAAAGAAATGCATTTTCTGTGTCTAGCATTTCAAAACCGACCGCGTAGCAATATAGGCAAGGCGTGGCTTACTCAAGAAACACTGATCTCCATGCAACAGCGAGGCATCGTCTGCGAATGTAGCCTGAGATACAGTAGCAAACCAACGCTTATAGTTACAGAATACACATGGAACATACATGCTAAAACTAATTAGCGCAATTCACTAAACAGAAAGAAATGCATTTTCTGTGTCTAGCATTTCAAAACCGACGGCGTAGCAATATAGGCAAGGCGTGGCTTACTCAAGAAACACTGATCTCCATGCAACAGCGAGGCATCGTCTGGGAATGTAGCCTGAGATACAGTAGCAAATCAACGCTCATAGTTACAGAATACACATGGAACATACATGCTAAAACTAATTAGCGCAATTCACTAAACAGAAAGAAATGCATTTTCTGTGTCTAGCATTTCAAACCGACCGCGTAGCAATATAGGCAAGGCGTGGCTTACTCAAGAAACACTGATCTCCATGCAACAGCGAGGCATCGTCTGAGAATGTAGCCTGAGATACAGTAGCAAATCAACGCTTATAGTTACAGAATACACATGGAACATACATGCTAAAACTTATTAGCGCAATTCACTAAACAGAAAGAAATGCATTTTCTGTGCCTACCATTTCAAAACCGACGGCGTAGCAATATAGGCAAGGCGTGCCTTACTGAAGAAACACTGATCTCCATGCAACAGCGAGGCATCGTCTGGGAATGTAGCCTGAGATACAGTAGCAAATCAACGCTCATAGTTACAGAATACACATGGAACATACATGCTAAAACTAATTAGCGCAACTCACTAAACAGAAAGAAATGCATTTTCTGCGCCTACCATTTCAAAACCGACCGCGTAGCAATATAGGCAAGGCGTGGCTTACTCAAGAAACACTGATCTCCATGCAACAGCGAGGCATCGTCTGGGAATGTAGCCTGAGATACAGTAGCAAATCAACGCTCATAGTTACAGAATACACATGGAACATACATGCTAAAACTAATTAGCGCAATTCACTAAACAGAAAGAAATGCATTTTCTGCGCCTACCATTTCAAAACCGACCGCGTAGCAATATAGGCAAGGCGTGGCTTACTCAAGAAACACTGATCTCCATGCAACAGCGAGGCATCCTCTGGGAATGTAGCCTGAGATACAGTAGCAAATCAACGCTCATGGTTACAGAATACACATGGAACATACATGCTAAAACTAATTAGCACAATTCACTAAACAGAAAGAAATGCATTTTCTGTGCCTACCATTTCAAAACCGACGGCGTAGCAATATAGGCAAGGCGTGGCTTACTCATGAAACACTGATCTCCATGCAACAGCGAGGCATCGTCTGGGAATGTAGCCTGAGATACAGTAGCAAATCAACGCTTATAGTCACAGAATACACATGGAACATATCATCCTACAACTAATTAGCGCAATTCACACAACAGAAAGAAATGCATTTTCTGTGCCTACCATTTCAAAACCGACCGCGTAGCAATATAGGCAAGGCGTGGCTTACTCAAGAAACACTGATCTCCATGCAACAGCGACGCATCGTCTTGGAATGTAGCATGAGATACAGTAGCAAATCAACGCTTATGGTTACAGAATACACATGGAACATATCATCCTACAACTAATTAGCGCAATTCACAAAACAGAAAGATATGCATTTTCTGTGCCTACCATTTCAAAACCGACCGCGTAGCAATATAGGCAAGGCGTGGCTTACTCAAGAAACACTGATCTCCATGCAACAGCGAGGCATCGTCTGAGAATGTAGCCTGAGATACAGTAGCAAATCAACGCTTATAGTTACAGAACACACATGGAACATACATGCTAAAACTTATTAGCGCAATTCACTAAACAGAAAGAAATGCATTTTCTGTGCCTACCATTTCAAAACCGACGGCGTAGCAATATAGGCAAGGCGTGCCTTACTCAAGAAACACTGATCTCCATGCAACAGCGAGGCATCGTCTGGGAATGTAGCCTGAGATACAGTAGCAAATCATCGTTCATAGTTACAGAATACACATGGAACATACATGCTAAAACTAATTAGCGCAATTCACTAAACAGAAAGAAATGCATTTTCTGTGCCTACCATTTCAAAACCGACCGCGTAGCAATATAGGCAAGGCGTGGCTTACTCAAGAAACACTGATCTCCATGCGACAGCGAGGCATCGTCTGGGAATGTAGCCTGAGATACAGTTGCAAATCATCGCTCATAGTTACAGAATACACATGGAACATACATGCTAAAACTAATTAGCGCAATTCACTAAACAGAAAGAAATGCATTTTCTGTGCCTACCATTTCAAAACCGACGGCGTAGCAATATAGGCAAGGCGTGGCTTACTCAAGAAACACTGATCTCCATGCAACAGCGAGGCATCGCCTGCGAATGTAGCCTGAGATACAGTAGCAAATCAACGCTCATAGTTACAGAATACACATGGAACATACATGCTAAAACTAATTAGCGCAATTCACTAAACGGAAAGAAATGCATTTTCTGTGCCTACCATTTCAAAACCGAACGCGTAGCAATATAGGCAAGGCGTGGCTTTCTCAAGAAACACTGATCTCCATGCAACAGCGAGGCATCGTCTGGGAATGTAGCCTGAGATACAGTAGCAAATCAACGCTCATAGTTACAGAATACACATGGAACATACATGCTAAAACTAATTAGCGCAATTCACTAAACAGAAAGAAATGCATTATCTGTGCCTACCATTTCAAAACCGACGGCGTAGCAATATAGGCAAGGCATGGCTTACTCAAGAAACACTGATCTCCATGCAACAGCGAGGCATCGTCTGGGAATGTAGCCTGAGATACAGTAGCAAATCATCGCTCATAGTTACAGAATACACATGGAACATACATGCTAAAACTAATTAGCGCAATTCACTAAACAGAAAGAAATGCATTTTCTGTGCCTACCATTTCAAAACCGACGGCGTAGCAATATAGGCAAGGCGTGCCTTACACAAGAAACACTGATCTCCATGCAACACCAAGGCATCGTCTGGGAATGTAGCCTGAGATACAGTAGCAAATCATCGCTCATAGTTACAGAATACACATGGAACATACATGCTAAAACTAATTAGCGCAATTCACTAAACAGAAAGAAATGCATTTTCTGTGCCTACCATTTCAAAACCGACCGCGTAGCAATATAGGCAAGGCGTGGCTTACTCAAGAAACACTGATCTCCATGCAACAGCGAGGCATCGTCTGGGAATGTAGCCTTAGATACAGTAGCAAATCAACGCTCATAGTTACAGAATACACATGGAACATACATGCTAAAACTAATTAGCGCAATTCACTAAACAGAAAGAAATGCATTTTCTGTGCCTACCATTTCAAAACCGACCGCGTAGCAATATAGGCAAGGCGTGGCTTACTCAAGAAACACTGATCTCCATGCAACAGCGAGGCATCGTCTGCGAATGTAGCCTGAGATACAGTAGCAAACCAACGCTTATAGTTACAGAATACACATGGAACATACATGCTAAAACTAATTAGCGCAATTCACTAAACAGAAAGAAATGCATTTTCTGTGCCTACCATTTCAAAACCGACGGCGTAGCAATATAGGCAAGGCGTGGCATACTCAAGAAACACCGATCTCCATGCAACAGCGAGTCATCGTCTGAGAATGTAGCCTGAGATACAGTAGCTAATCAACGCTTATAGTTACAGAATACACATGGAACATACAAGCTAGAACTAATTAGCGCAATTCACTAAACAGAAAGAAATGCATTTTCTGTGCCTCCCATTTCAAAACCGACCGCGTAGCAATATAGGCAAGGCGTGGCTTACTCAAGAAACACTGATCTCCATGCAACAGGGGGGCATCGTCTGGGAATGTAGCCTGAGATACAGTAGCAAATCAACGCTCATAGTTACAGAATACACATGGAACATACATGCTAAAACTAATTAGCGCAATTCACTAAACAGAAAGAAATGCATTTTCTGTGCCTACCATTTCAAAACCGACCGCGTAGCAATATAGGCAAGGCGTGGCTTACTCAAGAAACACTGATCTCCATGCAACAGCGAGGCATCGTCTGCGAATGTAGCCTGAGATACAGTAGCAAACCAACGCTTATAGTTACAGAATACACATGGAACATACATGCTAAAACTAATTAGCGCAATTCACTAAACAGAAAGAAATGCATTTTCTGTGCCTACCATTTCAAAACCGACGGCGTAGCAATATAGGCAAGGCGTGGCTTACTCAAGAAACACCGATCTCCATGCAACAGCGAGGCATCGTCTGAGAATGTAGCCTGAGATACAGTAGCAAATCAACGCTTATAGTTACAGAATACACATGGAACATACAAGCTAAAACTAATTAGCGCAATTCACTAAACAGAAAGAAATGCATTTTCTGTGCCTACCATTTCAAAACCGACCGCGTAGCAATATAGGCAAGGCGTGGCTTACTCAAGAAACACTGATCTCCATGCAACAGCGGGGCATCGTCTGGGAATGTAGCCTGAGATACAGTAGCAAATTAACGCTCATAGTTACACAATACACATGGAACATACATGCTAAAACTAATTAGCGCAATTCACTAAACAGAAAGAAATGCATTTTCTGTGTCTAGCATTTCAAAACCGACGGCGTAGCAATATAGGCAAGGCGTGGCTTACTCAAGAAACACTGATCTCCATGCAACAGCGAGGCATCGTCTGAGAATGTAGCCTGAGATACAGTAGCAAATCAACGCTTATAGTTACAGAATACACATGGAACATACATGCTAAAACTAATTAGCGCAATTCACAAAACAGAAAGAAATGCATTTTCTGTGCCTACCATTTCAAATCCGACCGCGTAGCAATATAGGCAAGGCGTGGCTTACTCAAGAAACACTGATCTCCATGCGACAGCGAGGCATCGTCTGGGAATGTAGCCTGAGATACAGTAGCAAATCATAGCTCATAGTTACAGAATACACATGGAACATACATGCTAAAACTAATTAGCGCAATTCACTAAACAGAAAGAAATGCATTTTCTGTGCCTACCATTTCAAAACCGACGGCGTAGCAATATAGGCAAGGCGTGGCTTACTCAAGAAACACTGATCTCCATGCAACAGCGAGGCATCGTCTGGGAATGTAGCCTGAGATACAGCAGGAAATCAACGCTCATAGTCACAGAATACACATGGAACATATCATCCTACAACTAATTAGCGCAATTCACAAAACAGAAAGAAATGCATTTTCTGTGCCTACCATTTCAAAACCAACCGCGTAGCAATATAGGCAAGGCGTGGCTTACTCAAGAAACACTGATCTCCATGCAACAGCGAGGCATCGTCTGAGAATGTAGCCTGAGATACAGTAGCAAATCAACGCTTATAGTTACAGAATACACATGGAACATAATTGCTAAAACTAATTAGCGCAATTCACTTAACAGAAAGAAATGCATTTTCTGTGCCTACCATTTCAAAACCGACGGCGTAGCAATATAGGCAAGGCGTGGCTTACTCAAGAAACAATGATCTCCATGCAACAGCGAGGCATCGTCTGGGAATGTAGCCTGAGATACAGTAGCAAATCAACGCTCATAGTTACGGAATGCACATGGAACATACATGCTAAAACTAATTAGCGCAATTCACTAAACAGAAAGAAATGCATTTTCTGTGCCTACCATTTCAAAACCGAGCGCGTAGCAATATAGGCAAGGCGTGGCATACTCAAGAAACACTGATCTCCATTCAACAGCGAGGCATCGTCTGGGAATGTAGCCTGAGATACAGTAGCAAATCAACGCTCATAGTTACAGAATACACATGGAACATACATGCTAAAACTAATTAGCGCAATTCACTAAACAGAAAGAAATTCATTTTCTGTGTCTAGCATTTCAAAACCGACCGCGTAGCAATATAGGCAAGGCGTGGCTTACTCAAGAAACACTGATCTCCATGCAACAGCGAGGCATCGTCTGAGAATGTAGCCTGAGATACAGTAGCAAATCAACGCTTATAGTTACAGAATACACATGGAACATACATGCTAAAACTTATTAGCGCAATTCACTAAACAGAAAGAAATGCATTTTCTGTGTCTAGCATTTGAAAACCGACCGCGTAGCAATATAGGCAAGGCGTGGCTTACTCAAGAAACACTGATCTCCATGCAACAGCGAGGCACCGTCTGGGAATGTAGCCTGAGATACAGTGGCAAATCAACGCTCATAGTTACAGAATACACATGGAACATACATGCTAAAACTAATTAGCGCAATTCACTAAACAGAAAGAAATGCATTTTCTGTGCCTACCATTTCAAAACCGACCGCGTAGCAATATAGGCAAGGCGTGGCTTACTCAAGAAACACTGATCTCCATGCAACAGCGAGGCATCGTCTGCGAATGTAGCCTGAGATACAGTAGCAAACCAACGCTTATAGTTAAAGAATACAAATGGAACATACATGCTAAAACTAATTAGCGCAATTCACTAAACAGAAAGAAATGCATTTTCTGTGTCTAGCATTACAAAACCGACGGCGTAGCAATATAGGCAAGGCGTGGCTTACTCAAGAAACACTGATCTCCATGGAACAGCGAGGCATCGTCTGGGAATGTAGCCTGAGACACAGCAGGAAATCAACGCTCATAGTTCCAGAATACACATGGAACATACATGCTGAAACTAATTAGCGCAATTCACTAAACAGAAAGAAATGCATTTTCTGTGCCTACCATTTCAAAACCGACGGCATAGCAATATGGGCAAGGCGTGGCTTACTCAAGAAACACTGATCTCCATGCAACAGCGAGGCATCGTCTGGGATTGTAGCCTGAGATACAGTAGCAAATCAACGCTTATAGTCACAGAATACACATGGAACATATCATCCTACAACTAATTAGCGCAATTCACAAAACAGAAAGAAATGCATTTTCTGTGCCTACCATTTCAAAACCGACCGCGTAGCAATATAGGCAAGGCGTGGCTTACTCAAGAAACACTGATCTCCATGCAACAGCGAGGCATCGTCTTGGAATGTAGCATGAGATACAGTAGCAAATCAACGCTTATGGTTACAGAATACACATGGAACATATCATCCTACAACTAATTAGCGCAATTCACAAAACAGAAAGAAATGCATTTTCTGTGCCTACCATTTCAAAACCGACGGCGTAGCTATATAGGCAAGGCGTGGCTTACTCAAGAAACACTGATCTCCATGCAACAGCGAGGCATCGTCTGAGAATGTAGCCTGAGATACAGTAGCAAATCAACGCTTATAGTTACAGAACACACATGGAACATACATGCTAAAACTTATTAGCGCAATTCACTAAACAGAAAGAAATGCATTTTCTGTGCCTACCATTTCAAAACCGACGGCGTAGCAATATAGGCAAGGCGTGCCTTACTCAAGAAACACTGATCTCCACGCAACAGCGAGGCATCGTCTGGGAATGTAGCCTGAGATACAGTAGCAAATCATCGTTCATAGTTACAGAATACACATGGAACATACATGCTAAAACTAATTAGCGCAATTCACTAAACAGAAAGAAATGCATTTTCTGTGCCTACCATTTCAAAACCGACCGCGTAGCAATATAGGCAAGGCGTGGCTTACTCAAGAAACACTGATCTCCATGCGACAGCGAGGCATCGTCTGGGAATGTAGCCTGAGATACAGTTGCAAATCATCGCTCATAGTTACAGAATACACATGGAACATACATGCTAAAACTAATTAGCGCAATTCACTAAACAGAAAGAAATGCATTTTCTGTGCCTACCATTTCAAAACCGACGGCGTAGCAATATAGGCAAGGCGTGGCTTACTCAAGAAACACTGATCTCCATGCAACAGCGAGGCATCGTCTGCGAATGTAGCCTGAGATACAGTAGCAAATCATCGCTCACAGTTACAGAATACACATGGAACATACATGCTAAAACTAATTAGCGCAATTCACTAAACAGAAAGAAATGCATTTTCTGTGCCTACCATTTCAAAACCGACGGCGTAACAATATAGGCAAGGCGTGGCTTACTCAAGAAACACTGATCTCCATGCAACAGCGAGGCATCGCCTGCGAATGTAGCCTGAGATACAGTAGCAAATCAACGCTCATAGTTACAGAATACACATGGAACATACATGCTAAAACTAATTAGCGCAATTCACTAAACAGAAAGAAATGCATTTTCTGTGCCTACCATTTCAAAACCGACCGCGTAGCAATATAGGTAAGGCGTGGCTTTCTCAAGAAACACTGATCTCCATGCAACAGCGAGGCATCGTCTGGGAATGTAGCCTGAGATACAGTAGCAAATCAACGCTCATAGTTACAGAATACACATGGAACATACATGCTAAAACTAATTAGCGCAATTCACTAAACAGAAAGAAATGCATTATCTGTGCCTACCATTTCAAAACCGACGGCGTAGCAATATAGGCAAGGCATGGCTTACTCAAGAAACACTGATCTCCATGCAACAGCGAGGCATCGTCTGGGAATGTAGCCTGAGATACAGTAGCAAATCATCGCTCATAGTTACAGAATACACATGGAACATACATGCTAAAACTAATTAGCGCAATTCACTAAACAGAAAGAAATGCATTTTCTGTGCCTACCATTTCAAAACCGACGGCGTAGCAATATAGGCAAGGCGTGCCTTACACAAGAAACACTGATCTCCATGCAACACCGAGGCATCGTCTGGGAATGTAGCCTGAGATACAGTAGCAAATCATCGCTCATAGTTACAGAATACACATGGAACATACATGCTACAACTAATTAGCGCAATTCACTAAACAGAAAGAAATGCATTTTCTGTGCCTACCATTTCAAAACCGACCGCGTAGCAATATAGGCAAGGCGTGGCTTACTCAAGAAACACTGATCTCCATGCAACAGCGAGGCATCCTCTGGGAATGTAGCCTGAGATACAGTAGCAAATCAACGCTCATAGTTACAGAATACACATGGAACATACATGCTAAAACTAATTAGCGCAATTCACTAAACAGAAAGAAATGCATTTTCTGTGCCTACCATTTCAAAACCGACCGCGTAGCAATATAGGCAAGGCGTGGCTTACTCAAGAAACACTGATCTCCATGCAACAGCGAGGCATCGTCTGCGAATGTAGCCTGAGATACAGTAGCAAACCAACGCTTATAGTTACAGAATACACATGGAACATACATGCTAAAACTAATTAGCGCAATTCATTAAACAGAAAGAAATGCATTTTCTGTGCCTACCATTTCAAAACCGACGGCGTAGCAATATAGGCAAGGCGTGGCTTACTCAAGAAACACCGATCTCCATGCAACAGCGAGTCATCGTCTGAGAATGTAGCCTGAGATACAGTAGCAAATCAACGCTTATAGTTACAGAATACACATGGAACATACAAGCTAAAACTAATTAGCGCAATTCACTAAACAGAAAGAAATGCATTTTCTGTGCCTCCCATTTCAAAACCGACCGTGTAGCAATATAGGCAAGGCGTGGCTTACTCAAGAAACACTGATCTCCATGCAACAGCGGGGCATCGTCTGGGAATGTAGCCTGAGATACAGTAGCAAATCAACGCTCATAGTTACAGAATACACATGGAACATACATGCTAAAACTAATTAGCGCAATTCACTAAACAGAAAGAAATGCATTTTCTGTGCCTACCATTTCAAAACCGACCGCGTAGCAATATAGGCAAGGCGTGGCTTACT
This sequence comes from Schistocerca serialis cubense, assembly GCF_023864345.2. NCBI lineage: Eukaryota > Metazoa > Arthropoda > Insecta > Orthoptera > Acrididae > Schistocerca > Schistocerca serialis. The sequence continues at coordinate 464,040,424 of NC_064646.1, read as the reverse complement.
CAAGAAACACTGATCTCCATGCAACAGCGAGGCATCGTCTGCGAATGTAGCCTGAGATACAGTAGCAAACCAACGCTTATAGTTACAGAATACACATGGAACATACATGCTAAAACTAATTAGCGCAATTCACTAAACAGAAAGAAATGCATTTTCTGTGCCTACCATTTCAAAACCGACGGCGTAGCAATATAGGCAAGGCGTGGCTTACTCAAGAAACACCGATCTCCATGCAACAGCGAGGCATCGTCTGAGAATGTAGCCTGAGATACAGTAGCAAATCAACGCTTATAGTTACAGAATACACATGGAACATACAAGCTAAAACTAATTAGCGCAATTCACTAAACAGAAAGAAATGCATTTTCTGTGCCTACCATTTCAAAACCGACCGCGTAGCAATATAGGCAAGGCGTGGCTTACTCAAGAAACACTGATCTCCATGCAACAGCGGGGCATCGTCTGGGAATGTAGCCTGAGATACAGTAGCAAATCAACGCTCATAGTTACACAATACACATGGAACATACATGCTAAAACTAATTAGCGCAATTCACTAAACAGAAAGAAATGCATTTTCTGTGCCTACCATTTCAAATCCGACCGCGTAGCAATATAGGCAAGGCGTGGCTTACTCAAGAAACACTGATCTCCATGCGACAGCGAGGCATCGTCTGGGAATGTAGCCTGAGATACAGTAGCAAATCATAGCTCATAGTTACAGAATACACATGGGACATACATGCTAAAACTAATTAGCGCAATTCACTAAACAGAAAGAAATGCATTTTCTGTGCCTACCATTTCAAAACCGGCGGCGTAGCAATATAGGCAAGGCGTGGCTTACTCAAGAAACACTGATCTCCATGCAACAGCGAGGCTTCGTCTGGGAATGTAGCCTGAGATACAGCAGGAAATCAACGCTCATAGTCACAGAATACACATGGAACATATCATCCTACAACTAATTAGCGCAATTCACAAAACAGAAAGAAATGCATTTTCTGTGCCTACCATTTCAAAACCAACCGCGTAGCAATATAGGCAAGGCGTGGCTAACTCAAGAAACACTGATCTCCATGCAACAGCGAGGCATCGTCTGAGAATGTAGCCTGAGATACAGTAGCAAATCAACGCTTATAGTTACAGAATACACATGGAACATAATTGCTAAAACTAATTAGCGCAATTCACTTAACAGAAAGAAATGCATTTTCTGTGCCTACCATTTCAAAACCAACCGCGTAGCAATATAGTCAAGGCGTGGCTTACTCAAGAAACACTGATCTCCATGCAACAGCGAGGCATCGGCTGGGAATGTAGCCTGAGATACAGTAGCAAATCAACGCTCATAGTTACAGAATACACATGGAACATACATGCTAAAACTAAGTAGCGCAATTCACTAAACAGAAAGAAATGCATTTTCTGTGCCTACCATTTCAAAACCGACCGCATAGCAATATAGGCAAGGGGTGGCTTACTCAAGAAACACTGATCTCCATGCAACAGCGAGGCATCGTCTGGGAATGTAGCCTGAGATACAGTAGCAAATCAACGCTCATAGTTACAGAATACACATGGAACATACATGCTAAAACTAATTAGCGCAATTCACTAAACAGAAAGAAATGCATTTTCTGTGTCTAGCATTTCAAAACCGACCGCGTAGCAATATAGGCAAGGCGTGGCTTACTCAAGAAACACTGATCTCCATGCAACAGCGAGACATCGTCTGAGAATGTAGCCTGAGATACAGTAGCAAATCAACGCTTATAGTTACAGAATACACATGGAACATACATGCTAAAACTTATTAGCGCAGTTCACTAAACAGAAAGAAATGCATTTTCTGTGCCTACCATTTCAAAACCGACGGCGTAGCAATATAGGCAAGGCGTGCCTTACTCAAGAAACACTGATCTCCATGCAACAGCGAGGCATCGTCTGGGAATGTAGCCTGAGATACAGTAGCAAATCAACGCTCATAATTACAGAATACACATGGAACATACATGCTAAAACTAATTAGCGCAATTCACTAAACAGAAAGAAATGCATTTTCTGTGCCTACCATTTCAAAACCGACCGCGTAGCAATATAGGCAAGGCGTGGCTTACTCAAGGAACACTGATCTCCATGCAGCAGCGAGGCATCGTCTGCGAATGTAGCCTGAGATACAGTAGCAAACCAACGCTTATAGTTACAGAATACACATGGAACATACATGCTAAAACTAATTAGCGCAATTCACTAAACAGAAAGAAATGCATTTTCTGTGTCTAGCATTTCAAAACCGACGGCGTAGCAATATAGGCAAGGCGTGGCTTACTCAAGAAACACTGATCTCCATGCAACAGCGAGGCATCGTCTGGGAATGTAGCCTGAGATACAGTAGCAAACCAACGCTTATAGTTACAGAATACACATGGAACATACATGCTAAATCTTATTAGCGCAATTCACTAAACAGAAAGAAATGCATTTTCTGTGCCTACCATTTCAAAACCGACGGCATAGCAATATAGGCAAGGCGTGGCTTACTCAAGAAACACTGATCTCCATGCAACAGCGAGGCATCGTCTGGGAATGTAGCCTGAGATACAGTAGCAAATCAACGCTCATAGTTACAGAATACACATGGAACATACATGCTAAAACTAATTAGCGCAATTCACTAAACAGAAAGAAATGCATTTTCTGTGCCTACCATTTCAAAACCGACCGCGTAGCAATATAGGCAAGGCGTGGCTTACTCAAGAAACACTGATCTCCATGCAACAGCGAGGCATCGTCAGTGAATGTAGCCTGAGATACACTAGCAAACCTACGCTTATAGTTACAGAATACACATGGAACATACATGCTAAAACTAATTAGCGCAATTCACTAAACAGAAAGAAATGCATTTTCTGTGCCTACCATTTCGAAACCGACGGCGTAGCAATATAGGCAAGGCGTGGCTTACTCAAGAAACACTGATCTCCATGCAACAGCGAGGCATCGTCTGGGAATGTAGCCTGAGATACAGTAGCAAATCAACGCTTATAGTCACAGAATACACATGGAACATATCATCCTACAACTAATTAGCGCAATTCACAAAATAGAAAGAAATGCATTCTCTGTGCCTACCATTTCAAAACCGACCGCGTAGCAATATAGGCAAGGCGTGGCTTACTCAAGAAACACTGATCTCCATGCAACAGCGAGGCATCGTCTGGGAATGTAGCCTGAGATACAGTTGCAAATCATCGCTCATAGTTACAGAATACACATGGAACATACATGCTAAAACTAATTAGTGCAATTCACTAAACAGAAAGAAATGCATTTTCTGTGCCTACCATTTCAAAACCGACGGCGTAGCAATATAGGCAAGGCGTGGCTTACTCAAGAAACACTGATCTCCATGCAACAGCGAGGCATCGTCTGCGAATGTAGCCTGAGATACAGTAGCAAATCAACGCTCATAGTTACAGAATACACATGGAACATACATGCTAAAACTAATTAGCGCAATTCACTAAACAGAAAGAAATGCATTTTCTGTGCCAACCATTTCAAAACCGACGGCGTAGCAATATAGGCAAGGCGTGGCTTTCTCAAGAAACACTGATCTCCATGCAACAGCGAGGCATCGTCTGGGAATGTAGCCTGAGATACAGTAGCAAATCAACGCTCATAGTTACAGAATACACATGGAACATACATGCTAAAACTAATTAGCGCAATTCACTAAACAGAAGGAAATGCATTATCTGTGCCTACCATTTCAAAACCGACGGCGAAGCAATATAGGCAAGGCGTGGCTTACTCAAGAAGCACTGATCTCCATGCAACAGCGAGGCATCGTCTAGGAATGTAGCCTGAGATACAGTAGCAAATCATCGCTCATAGTTACAGAATACACATGGAACATACATGCTAAAACTAATTAGCGCAATTCACTAAACAGAAAGAAATGCATTTTCTGTGCCTACCATTTCAAAACCGACGGCGTAGCAATATAGGCAAGGCGTGCCTTACACAAGAAACAGTGATCTCCATGCAACACCGAGGCATCGTCTGGGAATGTAGCCTGAGATACAGTAGCAAATCATCGCTCATAGTTACAGAATACACATGGAACATACATGCTAAAACTAATTAGCGCAATTCACTAAACAGAAAGAAATGCATTTTCTGTGCCTACCATTTCAAAACCGACGGCGTAGCAATATAGGCAAGGCGTGGCTTACTCAAGAAACACTGATCTCCATGCAACAGCGAGGCATCGTCTGGGAATGTAGCCTGAGACACAGCAGGACATCAACGCTCATAGTTACATAATACACATGGAACATACATGCTAAAACTAATTAGCGCAATTCACAAAACTGAAAGAAATCCATTTTCTGTGTCTAGTATTTCAAAACCGACCTCGTAGCAATATAGGCAAGGCGTGGCTTACTCAAGAAACACTGATCTCCATGCAACAGCGAGGCATCGTCTGCGAATGTAGCCTGAGATACAGTAGCAAATCAACGCTCATAGTTACAGAGTACACATGGAACATACATGCTAAAACTAATTAGCGCAATTCACTAAACAGAAAGAAAAGCATTTTCTATGCCTACCATTTCAAAACCGACCTCGTAGCAATATAGGCAAGGCGTGGCTTACTCAAGAAACACTGATCTCCATGCAACAGCGAGGCATCGTCTGGGAATGTAGCCTGAGATACAGTAGCAAACCAACGCTTATAGTTACAGAATACACATGGAACATACATGCTAAAACTAATTAGCGCAATTCACTAAACAGAAAGAAATGCATTTTCTGTGCCTACCATTTCAAAACCGACGGCATAGCAATATAGGCAAGGCGTGGCTTACTCAAGAAACACTGATCTCCATGCAACAGCGAGGCATCGTCTGGGAATGTAGCCTGAGATACAGTTGCAAATCAACGCTCATAGTTACAGAATACACATGGAACATACATGCTAAAACTAATTAGCGCAATTCACTAAACAGAAAGAAATGCATTTTCTGTGCCTACCATTTCAAAACCGACCGCGTAGCAATATAGGCAAGGCGTGGCTTACTCAAGAAACACTGATCTCCATGCAACAGCGAGGCATCGTCTGTGAATGTAGCCTGAGATACACTAGCAAACCTACGCTTATAGTTACAGAATACACATGGAACATACATGCTAAAACTAATTAGCGCAATTCACTAAACAGAAAGAAATGCATTTTCTGTGCCTACCATTTCGAAACCGACGGCGTAGCAATATAGGCAAGGCGTGGCTTACTCAAGAAACACTGATCTCCATGCAACAGCGAGGCATCGTCTGGGAATGTAGCCTGAGATACAGTAGCAAATCAACGCTTATAGTCACAGAATACACATGGAACATATCATCCTACAACTAATTAGCGCAATTCACAAAATAGAAAGAAATGCATTTTCTGTGCCTACCATTTCAAAACCGACCGCGTAGCAATATAGGCAAGGCGTGGCTTACTCAAGAAACACTGATCTCCATGCAACAGCGAGGCATCGTCTGGGAATGTAGCCTGAGATACAGTTGCAAATCATCGCTCATAGTTACAGAATACACATGGAACATACATGCTAAAACTAATTAGTGCAATTCACTAAACAGAAAGAAATGCATTTTCTGTGCCTACCATTTCAAAACCGACGGCGTAGCAATATAGGCAAGGCGTGGCTTACTCAAGAAAAACTGATCTCCATGCAACAGCGAGGCATCGTCTGCGAATGTAGCCTGAGATACAGTAGCAAATCAACGCTCATAGTTACAGAATACACATGGAACATACATGCTAAAACTAATTAGCGCAATTCACTAAACAGAAAGAAATGCATTTTCTGTGCCTACCATTTCAAAACCGACGGCGTAGCAATATAGGCAAGGCGTGGCTTTCTCAAGAAACACTGATCTCCATGCAACAGCGAGGCATCGTCTGGGAATGTAGCCTGAGATACAGTAGCAAATCAACGCTCATAGTTACAGAATACACATGGAACATACATGCTAAAACTAATTAGCGCAATTCACTAAACAGAAGGAAATGCATTATCTGTGCCTACCATTTCAAAACCGACGGCGAAGCAATATTGGCAAGGCGTGGCTTACTCAAGAAGCACTGATCTCCATGCAACAGCGAGGCATCGTCTAGGAATGTAGCCTGAGATACAGTAGCAAATCATCGCTCATAGTTACAGAATACACATGGAACATACATGCTAAAACTAATTAGCGCAATTCACTAAACAGAAAGAAATGCATTTTCTGTGCCTACCATTTCAAAACCGACGGCGTAGCAATATAGGCAAGGCGTGCCTTACACAAGAAACAGTGATCTCCATGCAACACCGAGGCATCGTCTGGGAATGTAGCCTGAGATACAGTAGCAAATCATCGCTCATAGTTACAGAATACACATGGAACATACATGCTAAAACTAATTAGCGCAATTCACTAAACAGAAAGAACTGCATTTTCTGTGCCTACCATTTCAAAACCGACGGCGTAGCAATATAGGCAAGGCGTGGCTTACTCAAGAAACACTGATCTCCATGCAACAGCGAGGCATCGTCTGCGAATGTAGCCTGAGATACAGTAGCAAATCAACGCTCATAGTTACAGAATACACATGGAACATACATGCTAAAACTAATTAGCGCAATTCACTAAACAGAAAGAAAAGCATTTTCTGTGCCTACCATTTCAAAACCGACCTCGTAGCAATATAGGCAAGGCGTGGCTTACTCAAGAAACACTGATCTCCATGCAACAGCGAGGCATCGTCTGGGAATGTAGCCTGAGATACAGTAGCAAACCAACGCTTATAGTTACAGAATACACATGGAACATACATGCTAAAACTAATTAGCGCAATTCACTAAACAGAAAGAAATGCATTTTCTGTGCCTACCATTTCAAAACCGACGGCATAGCAATATAGGCAAGGCGTGGCTAACTCAAGAAACACTGATCTCCATGCAACAGCGAGGCATCGTCTGGGAATGTAGCCTGAGATACAGTAGCAAATCAACGCTCATAGTTACAGAATACACATGGAACATACATGCTAAAACTAATTAGCGCAATTCACTAAACAGAAAGAAATGCATTTTCTGTGCCTACCATTTCAAAACCGACCGCGTAGCAATATAGGCAAGGCGTGGCTTACTCAGGAAACACTGATCTCCATGCAACAGCGAGGCATCGTCTGTGAATGTAGCCTGAGATACAGTAGCAAACCTACGCTTATAGTTACAGAATACACATGGAACATACATGTTAAAACTAATTAGCGCAATTCACTAAACAGAAAGAAATGCATTTTCTGTGCCTACCATTTCAAAACCGACGGCGTAGCAATATAGGCAAGGCGTGGCTTACTCAAGAAACACTGATCTCCATGCAACAGCGAGGCATCGTCTGGGAATGTAGCCTGAGATACAGTAGCAAATCAACGCTTATAGTCACAGAATACACATGGAACATATCATCCTACAACTAATTAGCGCAATTCACAAAACAGAAAGAAATGCATTTTCTGTGCCTAGCATTTGAAAACCGACCACGTAGCAGTACACGCAAGGCGTGCCTTACACAAGAAACACTGATCTCCATGCAACAGCGAGGCATCGTCTGGGAATGTAGCCTGAGATACAGTAGCAAATCATCGCTCATAGTTACAGAATACACATGGAACATACATGCTAAAACTAACTAGCGCAATTCACTAAACAGAAAGAAATGCATTTTCTGTGCCTACCATTTCAAAACCGACCGCGTAGCAATATAGGCAAGGCGTGGCTTACTCAAGAAACATTGATCTCCATGCAACAGCGAGGCATCGTCTGCGAATGTAGCCTGAGATACAGTAGGTTTTCATCGCTCATAGTTACAGAATACACATGGAACATACATGCTAAAACTAATTAGCGCAATTCACTAAACAGAAAGAGATGCATTTTCTGTGCCTACCATTTCAAAACCGACGGCATAGCAATATAGGCAAGGCGTGGCTTACTCAAGAAACACTGATCTCCATGCAACAGCGAGGCATCGTCTGCGAATGTAGCCTGGGATACAGTAGCAAATCATCGCTCACAGTTACAGAATACACATGGAACATACATGCTAAAACTAATAAGCGCAATTCACTAAACAGAAAGAAATGCATTTTCTCTGCCTACCATTTCAAAACCGACGGCGTAGCAATATAGGCAAGGCGTGGCTTACTCAAGAAAACTGATCTCCGTGCAACAGCGAGGCATCGTCTGCGAATGTAGCCTGAGATACAGTAGCAAATCAACGCTCATAGTTACAGAATACACATGGAACATACATGCTAAAACTAATTAGCGCAATTCACTAAACAGAAAGAAATGCATTTTCTGTGCCTACCATTTCAAAACCGACGACGTAGCAATATAGGCAGGGCGTGGCTTTCTCAAGAAACACTGATCTCCATGCAACAGCGAGGCATCGTCTGGGAATGTAGCCTGAGATACAGTAGCAAATCAACGCTCATAGTTACAGAATACACATGGAACATACATGCAAATACTAATTAGCGCAATTCACTAAACAGAAAGAAATGCATTATCTGTGCCAACCATTTCAAAACCGACGGCGTAGCAATATAGGCAAGGCGTGGCTTACTCAAGAAACACTGATCTCCATGCAACAGCGAGGCATCGTCTGGGAATGTAGCCTGAGATACAGTAGCAAATCATCGCTCATAGTTACAGAATACACATGGAACATACATGCTAAAACTAATTAGCGCAATTCACTAAACAGAAAGAAATGCATTTTCTGTGTCTACCATTTCAAAACCGACCGCGTAGCAATATAGGCAAGGCGTGGCTTACACAAGAAATACTGATCTCCATGCAACAGCGAGGCATCGTCTGGGAATGTAGCCTGAGATACAGTAGCAAATCAACGCTCATAGTTGCAGAATACACATGGAACATACATGCTAAAACTAATTAGCGCAGTTCACTAAACAGAAAGAAATGCATTTTCTGTGCCTACCATTTCAAAACCGACGGCGTAGCAATGTAGGCAAGGCGTGCCTTACACAAGAAACACTGATCTCCATGCAACAGCGAGGCATCGTCTGGGAATGTAGCCTGAGATACAGTAGCAAATCATCGCTCATAGTTACAGAATACACATGGAACATACATGCTAAAACTAATTAGCGCAATTCACTAAACAGAAAGAAATGCATTATCTGTGCCTACCATTTCAAAACCGACGGCGTAGCAATATAGGCAAGGCGTGCTTTGCACAAGAAACACTGATCTCCATGCAACAGCGAGGCATCCTCTGGGAATGTAGCCTGAGATACAGTAGCAAATCATCGCTCATAGTTACAGAATACACATGGAACATACATGCTAAAACTAATTAGCGCAATTCACTAAACAGAAAGAAATGCATTTTCTGTGCCTACCATTTCAAAACCGACCGTGTAGCAATATAGGCAAGGCGTGCCTTACACAAGAAACACTGATCTCCATGCAACAGCGAGGCATCGTCTGGGAATGTAGCCTGAGATACAGTAGCAAATCATCGCTCATAGTTACAGAATACACATGGAACATACATGCTAAAACTAATTAGCGCAATTCACTAAACAGAAAGAAATGCATTCTCTGTGCCTACCATTTCAAAACCGACGGCGTAGCAATATAGGCAAGGCGTGGCTTACTCAAGAAACACTGATCTCCATGCAACAGCGAGGCATCCTCTGGGAATGTAGCCTGAGATACAGTAGCAAACCAACGCTCATGGTTACAGAATACACATGGAACATACATGCCAAAACTAATTAGCGCAATTCACTAAACAGAAAGAAATGCATTTTCCGTGCCTACCATTTCAAAACTTACCGCGTAGCAATATAGGCAAGGCGTGGCTTACTCAAGAAACACTGATCTCCATGCAACAGCGAGGCATCCTCTGGGAATGTAGCCTGAGATACAGTAGCAAATCAACGCTCATGGTTACAGAATACACATGGAACATACATGCTAAAACTAATTAGCGCAATTCACTAAACAGAAAGAAATGCATTTTCCGTGCCTACCATTTCAAAACCGACCGTGTAGCAATATAGGCAAGGCGTGCCTTACACAAGAAACACTGATCTCCATGCAACAGCGAGGCATCGTCTGGGAATGTAGCCTGAGATACAGTAGCAAATCATCGCTAATGGTTACAGAATACTCATGGAACATACATGCTAAAACTAATTAGCGCAATTCACTCAACAGAAAGAAATGCTTTTTCTGTGCCAACCATTTCAAAACCGACCGCGTAGCAATATAGACAAGGCGTGCCTTACACAAGAAACACTGATCTCCATGCATCAGCGAGGCATCGTCTGGGAATGTAGCCTGAGATACAGTAGCAAATCATCGCTCATAGTTACAGAATACACATGGAACATACATGCTAAAACTAATTAGCGCAATTCACTAAACAGAAAGAAATGCATTTTCCGTGCCTTCCATTTCAAAACCGACCGCGTAGCAATATAGGCAAGGCGTGGCTTACTCAAGAAACACTGATCTCCATGCAACAGCGAGGCATCCTCTGGGAATGTAGCCTGAGATACAGTAGTAAATCAACGCTCATGGTTACAGAATACACATTGAACATACATGCTAAAACTAATTAGCGCAATTCACTAAACAGAAAGAAATGCATTTTCTGTGCCAACCATTTCAAAACCGACCGCGTAGCAATGTAGGCAAGGCGTGCCTTACACAAGAAACACTGATCTCCATGCAACAGCGAGGCATCGTCTGGGAATGTAGCCTGAGATACAGTAGCAAATCATCGCTCATGGTTACAGAATACACATGGAACATACATGCTAAAACTAATTAGCGCAATTCACTAAACAGAAAGAAATGCATTTTCCGTGCCTACCATTTCAAAACCGACCGCGTAGCAATATAGGCAAGGCGTGGCTTACTCAAGAAACACTGATCTCCATGCAACAGCGAGGCATCGTCTGGGAATGTAGCCTGAGATACAGTAGCAAATCAACGCTCATGGTTACAGAATACACATGGAACATACAGGCTAAAACTAATTAGCGCAATTCACTAAACAGAAAGAAATGCATTTTCTGTGCCTACCATTTCAAAACCGACCGCGTAGCAATATAGGCAAGGCGTGCCTTACACAAGAAACACTGATCTCCATGCAACAGCGAGGCATCGTCTGGGAATGTAGCCTGAGATACAGTAGCAAATCATCGCTCATGGTTACAGAATACACATGGAACATACATGCTAAAACTAATTAGCGCAATTCACTAAACAGAAAGAAATGCATTTTCTGTGCCTATCATATCAAAACCGACCACGTAGCAATATAGGCAAGGCGTCCCTTACACAAGAAACACTGATCTCCATGCAACAGCGAGGCATCATCTGGGAATGTAGCCTGAGATACAGTAGCAAATCATCGCTCATGGTTACAGAATACACATGGAACATACATGCTAAAATTAATTAGCGCAATTCACTAAACAGAAAGAAATGCATTTTCCGTGCCTACCATTTCAAAACCGTCCGCGTAGCAATATAGGCAAGGCGTGGCTTACTCAAGAAACACTGATCTCCATGCAACAGCGAGGCATCGTCTGGGAATGTAGCCTGAGATACAGTAGTAAATCATCGCTCATAGTTACAGAATACACATGGAACATACATGCTAAAACTAATTAGTGCAAATCACTAGACAGAAAGAAATGCATTCTCTGTGCCTACCATTCCAAACCGACGGCGTAGCAATATAGGCAAGGCGTGGCTTACTCAAGAAACACTGATCTCCATGCAACAGCGAGGCATCCTCTGGGAATGTAGCCCGAGATACAGTAGCACATCATCGCTCATAGTTACAGAATACACATGGAACATACATGCTAAAACTAATTAGCGCAGTTCACTAAACAGAAAGAAATGCATTTTCTGTGCCTACCATTTCAAAACCGACGGCGTAGCAATGTAGGCAAGGCGTGCCTTACACAAGAAACACTGATCTCCATGCAACAGCGAGGCATCGTCTGGGAATGTAGCCTGAGATACAGTAGCAAATCATCGCTCATAGTTACAGAATACACATGGAACATACATGCTAAAACTAATTAGCGCAATTCACTAAACAGAAAGAAATGCATTTTCTGTGCCTACCATTTCAAAACCGACGGCGTAGCAATATAGGCAAGGCGTGCCTTACACAAGAAACACTGATCTCCATGCAACACCGAGGCATCGTCTGGGAATGTAGCCTGAGATACAGTAGCAAATCATCGCTCATAGTTACAGAATACACATGGAACATACATGCTAAAACTAATTAGCGCAATTCACTAAACAGAAAGAAATGCATTTTCTGTGCCTACCATTTCAAAACCGACGGCGTAGCAATATAGGCAAGGCGTGCTTTACCCAAGAAACACTGATCTCCATGCAACAGCGAGGCATCGTCTGGGAATGTAGCCTGAGATACAGTAGCAAATCATCGCTCATAGTTACAGAATACACATGGAACATACATGCTAAAACTAATTAGCGCAATTCACTAAACAGAAAGAAATGCATTTTCTGTGCCTACCATTTCAAAACCGACGGCGTAGCAATATAGGCAAGGCGTGCCTTACACAAGAAACACTGATCTCCATGCAACAGCGAGGCATTGTCTGGGAATGTAGCCTGAGATACAGTAGCAAATCATCGCTCATAGTTACAGAATACACATGGAACATACATGCTAAAACTAATTAGCGCAATTCACTAAACAGAAAGAGATGCATTTTCTGTGCCTACCATTTCAAAACCGACGGCGTAGCAATATAGGCAAGGCGTGGCTTACTCAAGAAAAACTGATCTCCATGCAACAGCGAGGCATCGTCTGCGAATGTAGCCTGAGATACAGTAGCAAATCAACGCTCATAGTTACAGAATACACATGGAACATACATGCTAAAACTAATTAGCGCAATTCACTAAACAGAAAGAAATGCATTTTCTGTGCCTACCATTTCAAAACCGACGGCGTAGCAATATAGGCAAGGCGTGGCTTTCTCAAGAAACACTGATCTCCATGCAACAGCGAGGCATCGTCTGGGAATGTAGCCTGAGATACAGTAGCAAATCAACGCTCATAGTTACAGAATACACATGGAACATACATGCTAAAACTAATTAGCGCAATTCACTAAACAGAAGGAAATGCATTATCTGTGCCTACCATTTCAAAACCGACGGCGAAGCAATATTGGCAAGGCGTGGCTTACTCAAGAAGCACTGATCTCCATGCAACAGCGAGGCATCGTCTAGGAATGTAGCCTGAGATACAGTAGCAAATCATCGCTCATAGTTACAGAATACACATGGAACATACATGCTAAAACTAATTAGCGCAATTCACTAAACAGAAAGAAATGCATTTTCTGTGCCTACCATTTCAAAACCGACGGCGTAGCAATATAGGCAAGGCGTGCCTTACACAAGAAACAGTGATCTCCATGCAACACCGAGGCATCGTCTGGGAATGTAGCCTGAGATACAGTAGCAAATCATCGCTCATAGTTACAGAATACACATGGAACATACATGCTAAAACTAATTAGCGCAATTCACTAAACAGAAAGAACTGCATTTTCTGTGCCTACCATTTCAAAACCGACGGCGTAGCAATATAGGCAAGGCGTGGCTTACACAAGAAACAGTGATCTCCATGCAACAGCGAGGCATCGTCTAGGAATGTAGCCTGAGATACAGTAGCAAATCAACGCTCATAGTTACAGAATACACATGGAACATACATGCTAAAACTAATTAGCGCAATTCACTAAACAGAAAGAACTGCATTTTCTGTGCCTACCATTTCAAAACCGACGGCGTAGCAATATAGGCAAGGCGTGCCTTACACAAGAAACACTGATCTCCATGCAACACCGAGGCATCGTCTGGGAATGTAGCCTGAGATACAGTAGCAAATCATCGCTCATAGTTACAGAATACACATGGAACATACATGCTAAAACTAATTAGCGCAATTCACTAAACAGAAAGAAATGCATTTTCTGTGCCTACCATTTCAAAACCGACGGCGTAGCAATATAGGCAAGGCGTGCTTTACCCAAGAAACACTGATCTCCATGCAACAGCGAGGCATCGTCTGGGAATGTAGCCTGAGATACAGTAGCAAATCATCGCTCATAGTTACAGAATACACATGGAACATACATGCTAAAACTAATTAGCGCAATTCACTAAACAGAAAGAAATGCATTTTCTGTGCCTACCATTTCAAAACCGACGGCGTAGCAATATAGGCAAGGCGTGCCTTACACAAGAAACACTGATCTCCATGCAACAGCGAGGCATTGTCTGGGAATGTAGCCTGAGATACAGTAGCAAATCATCGCTCATAGTTACAGAATACACATGGAACATACATGCTAAAACTAATTAGCGCAATTCACTAAACAGAAAGAGATGCATTTTCTGTGCCTACCATTTCAAAACCGACGGCGTAGCAATATAGGCAAGGCGTGGCTTACTCAAGAAAAACTGATCTCCATGCAACAGCGAGGCATCGTCTGCGAATGTAGCCTGAGATACAGTAGCAAATCAACGCTCATAGTTACAGAATACACATGGAACATACATGCTAAAACTAATTAGCGCAATTCACTAAACAGAAAGAAATGCATTTTCTGTGCCTACCATTTCAAAACCGACGGCGTAGCAATATAGGCAAGGCGTGGCTTTCTCAAGAAACACTGATCTCCATGCAACAGCGAGGCATCGTCTGGGAATGTAGCCTGAGATACAGTAGCAAATCAACGCTCATAGTTACAGAATACACATGGAACATACATGCTAAAACTAATTAGCGCAATTCACTAAACAGAAGGAAATGCATTATCTGTGCCTACCATTTCAAAACCGACGGCGAAGCAATATTGGCAAGGCGTGGCTTACTCAAGAAGCACTGATCTCCATGCAACAGCGAGGCATCGTCTAGGAATGTAGCCTGAGATACAGTAGCAAATCATCGCTCATAGTTACAGAATACACATGGAACATACATGCTAAAACTAATTAGCGCAATTCACTAAACAGAAAGAAATGCATTTTCTGTGCCTACCATTTCAAAACCGACGGCGTAGCAATATAGGCAAGGCGTGCCTTACACAAGAAACAGTGATCTCCATGCAACACCGAGGCATCGTCTGGGAATGTAGCCTGAGATACAGTAGCAAATCATCGCTCATAGTTACAGAATACACATGGAACATACATGCTAAAACTAATTAGCGCAATTCACTAAACAGAAAGAACTGCATTTTCTGTGCCTACCATTTCAAAACCGACGGCGTAGCAATATAGGCAAGGCGTGGCTTACTCAAGAAGCACTGATCTCCATGCAACAGCGAGGCATCGTCTAGGAATGTAGCCTGAGATACAGTAGCAAATCATCGCTCATAGTTACAGAATACACATGGAACATACATGCTAAAACTAATTAGCGCAATTCACTAAACAGAAAGAAATGCATTATCTGTGCCTACCATTTCAAAACCGACGGCGTAGCAATATAGGCAAGGCGTGGCTTTCTCAAGAAACACTGATCTCCATGCAACAGCGAGGCATCGTCTAGGAATGTAGCCTGAGATACAGTAGCAAATCATCGCTCATAGTTACAGAATACACATGGAACATACATGCTAAAACTAATTAGCGCAATTCACTAAACAGAAAGAAATGCATTTTCTGTGCCTACCATTTCAAAACCGACGGCGTAGCAATATAGGCAAGGCGTGCCTTACACAAGAAACAGTGATCTCCATGCAACACCGAGGCATCGTCTGGGAATGTAGCCTGAGATACAGTAGCAAATCATCGCTCATAGTTACAGAATACACATGGAACATACATGCTAAAACTAATTAGCGCAATTCACTAAACAGAAAGAACTGCATTTTCTGTGCCTACCATTTCAAAACCGACGGCGTAGCAATATAGGCAAGGCGTGGCTTACTCAAGAAACACTGATCTCCATGCAACAGCGAGGCATCGTCTGCGAATGTAGCCTGAGATACAGTAGCAAATCAACGCTCATAGTTACAGAATACACATGGAACATACATGCTAAAACTAATTAGCGCAATTCACTAAACAGAAAGAAAAGCATTTTCTGTGCCTACCATTTCAAAACCGACCTCGTAGCAATATAGGCAAGGCGTGGCTTACTCAAGAAACACTGATCTCCATGCAACAGCGAGGCATCGTCTGGGAATGTAGCCTGAGATACAGTAGCAAACCAACGCTTATAGTTACAGAATACACATGGAACATACATGCTAAAACTAATTAGCGCAATTCACTAAACAGAAAGAAATGCATTTTCTGTGCCTACCATTTCAAAACCGACGGCATAGCAATATAGGCAAGGCGTGGCTAACTCAAGAAACACTGATCTCCATGCAACAGCGAGGCATCGTCTGGGAATGTAGCCTGAGATACAGTAGCAAATCAACGCTCATAGTTACAGAATACACATGGAACATACATGCTAAAACTAATTAGCGCAATTCACTAAACAGAAAGAAATGCATTTTCTGTGCCTACCATTTCAAAACCGACCGCGTAGCAATATAGGCAAGGCGTGGCTTACTCAGGAAACACTGATCTCCATGCAACAGCGAGGCATCGTCTGTGAATGTAGCCTGAGATACAGTAGCAAACCTACGCTTATAGTTACAGAATACACATGGAACATACATGTTAAAACTAATTAGCGCAATTCACTAAACAGAAAGAAATGCATTTTCTGTGCCTACCATTTCAAAACCGACGGCGTAGCAATATAGGCAAGGCGTGGCTTACTCAAGAAACACTGATCTCCATGCAACAGCGAGGCATCGTCTGGGAATGTAGCCTGAGATACAGTAGCAAATCAACGCTTATAGTCACAGAATACACATGGAACATATCATCCTACAACTAATTAGCGCAATTCACAAAACAGAAAGAAATGCATTTTCTGTGCCTAGCATTTGAAAACCGACCACGTAGCAGTACACGCAAGGCGTGCCTTACACAAGAAACACTGATCTCCATGCAACAGCGAGGCATCGTCTGGGAATGTAGCCTGAGATACAGTAGCAAATCATCGCTCATAGTTACAGAATACACATGGAACATACATGCTAAAACTAACTAGCGCAATTCACTAAACAGAAAGAAATGCATTTTCTGTGCCTACCATTTCAAAACCGACCGCGTAGCAATATAGGCAAGGCGTGGCTTACTCAAGAAACATTGATCTCCATGCAACAGCGAGGCATCGTCTGCGAATGTAGCCTGAGATACAGTAGGTTTTCATCGCTCATAGTTACAGAATACACATGGAACATTCATGCTAAAACTAATTAGCGCAATTCACTAAACAGAAAGAAATGCATTTTCTGTGCCTACCATTTCAAAACCGACGGCATAGCAATATAGGCAAGGCGTGGCTTACTCAAGAAACACTGATCTCCATGCAACAGCGAGGCATCGTCTGCGAATGTAGCCTGGGATACAGTAGCAAATCATCGCTCACAGTTACAGAATACACATGGAACATACATGCTAAAACTAATAAGCGCAATTCACTAAACAGAAAGAAATGCATTTTCTCTGCCTACCATTTCAAAACCGACGGCGTAGCAATATAGGCAAGGCGTGGCTTACTCAAGAAAACTGATCTCCGTGCAACAGCGAGGCATCGTCTGCGAATGTAGCCTGAGATACAGTAGCAAATCAACGCTCATAGTTACAGAATACACATGGAACATACATGCTAAAACTAATTAGCGCAATTCACTAAACAGAAAGAAATGCATTTTCTGTGCCTACCATTTCAAAACCGACGACGTAGCAATATAGGCAGGGCGTGGCTTTCTCAAGAAACACTGATCTCCATGCAACAGCGAGGCATCGTCTGGGAATGTAGCCTGAGATACAGTAGCAAATCAACGCTCATAGTTACAGAATACACATGGAACATACATGCAAATACTAATTAGCGCAATTCACTAAACAGAAAGAAATGCATTATCTGTGCCTACCATTTCAAAACCGACGGCGTAGCAATATAGGCAAGGCGTGGCTTACTCAAGAAACACTGATCTCCATGCAACAGCGAGGCATCGTCTGGGAATGTAGCCTGAGATACAGTAGCAAATCATCGCTCATAGTTACAGAATACACATGGAACATACATGCTAAAACTAATTAGCGCAATTCACTAAACAGAAAGAAATGCATTTTCTGTGTCTACCATTTCAAAACCGACCGCGTAGCAATATAGGCAAGGCGTGGCTTACACAAGAAATACTGATCTCCATGCAACAGCGAGGCATCGTCTGGGAATGTAGCCTGAGATACAGTAGCAAATCAACGCTCATAGTTACAGAATACACATGGAACATACATGCTAAAACTAATTAGCGCAGTTCACTAAACAGAAAGAAATGCATTTTCTGTGCCTACCATTTCAAAACCGACGGCGTAGCAATGTAGGCAAGGCGTGCCTTACACAAGAAACACTGATCTCCATGCAACAGCGAGGCATCGTCTGGGAATGTAGCCTGAGATACAGTAGCAAATCATCGCTCATAGTTACAGAATACACATGGAACATACATGCTAAAACTAATTAGCGCAATTCACTAAACAGAAAGAAATGCATTATCTGTGCCTACCATTTCAAAACCGACGGCGTAGCAATATAGGCAAGGCGTGCTTTGCACAAGAAACACTGATCTCCATGCAACAGCGAGGCATCATCTGGGAATGTAGCCTGAGATACAGTAGCAAATCATCGCTCATAGTTACAGAATACACATGGAACATACATGCTAAAACTAATTAGCGCAATTCACTCAACAGAAAGAAATGCTTTTTCTGTGCCAACCATTTCAAAACCGACCGCGTAGCAATATAGGCAAGGCGTGGCTTACTCAAGAAACACTGATCTCCATGCAACAGCGAGGCATCCTCTGGGAATGTAGCCCGAGATACAGTAGCACATCATCGCTCATAGTTACAGAATACACATGGAACATACATGCTAAAACTAATTAGCGCAGTTCACTAAACAGAAAGAAATGCATTTTCTGTGCCTACCATTTCAAAACCGACGGCGTAGCAATGTAGGCAAGGCGTGCCTTACACAAGAAACACTGATCTCCATGCAACAGCGAGGCATCGTCTGGGAATGTAGCCTGAGATACAGTAGCAAATCATCGCTCATAGTTACAGAATACACATGGAACATACATGCTAAAACTAATTAGCGCAATTCACTAAACAGAAAGAAATGCATTTTCTGTGCCTACCATTTCAAAACCGACGGCGTAGCAATATAGGCAAGGCGTGCCTTACACAAGAAACACTGATCTCCATGCAACACCGAGGCATCGTCTGGGAATGTAGCCTGAGATACAGTAGCAAATCATCGCTCATAGTTACAGAATACACATGGAAAATACATGCTAAAACTAATTAGCGCAATTCACTAAACAGAAAGAAATGCATTTTCTGTGCCTACCATTTCAAAACCGACGGCGTAGCTATATAGGCAAGGCGTGCTTTACCCAAGAAACACTGATCTCCATGCAACAGCGAGGCATCGTCTGGGAATGTAGCCTGAGATACAGTAGCAAATCATCGCTCATAGTTACAGAATACACATGGAACATACATGCTAAAACTAATTAGCGCAATTCACTAAACAGAAAGAAATGCATTTTCTGTGCCTACCATTTCAAAACCGACGGCGTAGCAATATAGGCAAGGCGTGCCTTACACAAGAAACACTGATCTCCATGCAACAGCGAGGCATTGTCTGGGAATGTAGCCTGAGATACAGTAGCAAATCATCGCTCATAGTTACAGAATACACATGGAACATACATGCTAAAACTAATTAGCGCAATTCACTAAACAGAAAGAGATGCATTTTCTGTGCCTACCATTTCAAAACCGACGGCGTAGCAATATAGGCAAGGCGTGCCTTACACAAGAAACACTGATCTCCATGCAACAGTGAGGCATCGTCTGGGAATGTAGCCTGAGATACAGTAGCAAATCATCGCTCATAGTTACAGAATACACATGGAACATACATGCTAAAACTAATTAGCGCAATTCACTAAACAGAAAGAAATGCATTTTCCGTGCCAACCATTTCAAAACCGACCGGTAGCAATATAGGCAAGGCGTGGCTTACTCAAGAAACACTGATCTCCATGCAACAGCGGGGCATCCTCTGGGAATGTAGCCTGAGATACAGTAGCAAATCAACGCTCATGGTTACAGAATACACATGGAACATACATGCTAAAACTAATTAGTGCAATTCACTAAACAGAAAGAAATGCATTTTCCGTGCCTACCATTTCAAAACCGACCGTGTAGCAATATAGGCAAGGCGTGGCATACTCAAGAAACACTGATCTCCATGCAACAGCGAGGCATCGTCTGGGAATGTAGCCTGAGATACAGTAGCACATCATCGCTCATAGTTACAGAATACACATGGAACATACATGCTAAAACTAATTAGCGCAATTCACTAAACAGAAAGAAATGCATTTTCCGTGCCTACCATTTCAAAACCGACCGCGTAGCAATATAGGCAAGGCGTGGCTTACTCAAGAAACACTGATCTCCATGCAACAGCGAGGCATCCTCTGGGAATGTAGCCTGAGATACAGTAGCAAATCAACGCTCATGGTTACAGAATACACATGGAACATACATGCTAAAACTAATTAGCGCAATTCACTAAACAGGAAGAAATGCATTTTCCGTGCCTACCATTTCAAAACCGACCGCGTAGCAATATAGGCAAGGCGTGGCTTACTCAAGAAACATTGATCTCCATGCAACAGCGAGGCATCCTCTGGGAATGTAGCCTGAGATACAGTAGCACATCATCGCTCATAGTTACAGAATACACATGGAACATACATGCTAAAACTAATTAGCGCAATTCACTAAACAGAAAGAAATGCATTTTCCGTGCCTACCATTTCAAAACCGACCGCGTAGCAATATAGGCAAGGCGTGGCTTACTCAAGAAACACTGATCTCCATGCAACAGCGAGGCATCGTCTGGGAATGTAGCCTGAGATACAGTAGCACATCATCGCTCATAGTTACAGAATACACATGGAACGTACATGCTAACACTAATTAGCGCAATTCACTAAACAGAAAGAAATGCATTTTCCGTGCCTACCATTTCAAAACCGACCGCGTAGCAATATAGGCAAGGCGTGGCTTACTCAAGAAACACTGATCTCCATGCAACAGCGAGGCATCCTCTGGGAATGTAGCCTGAGATACAGTAGCAAATCAACGCTCATGGTTACAGAATACACATGGAACATACATGCTAAAACTAATTAGCGCAATTCACTAAACAGAAAGAAATGCATTTTCCGTGCCTACCATTTCAAAACCGACCGCGTAGCAATATAGGCAAGGCGTGGCTTACTCAAGAAACACTGATCTCCATGCAACAGCGAGGCATCGTCTGGGAATGTAGCCTGAGATACAGTAGCACATCATCGCTCATAGTTACAGAATACACATGGAACATACATGCTAAAACTAATTAGCGCAATTCACTAAACAGAAAGAAATGCATTTTCCGTGCCTACCATTTCAAAACCGACCGCGTAGCAATATAGGCAAGGCGTGGCTTACTCAAGAAACACTGATCTCCATGCAACAGCGAGGCATCCTCTGGGAATGTAGCCTGAGATACAGTAGCAAATCATCGCTCATGGTTACAGAATACACATGGAACATACATGCTAAAACTAATTAGCGCAAGTCACTAAACAGAAAGAATTGCTTTTTCTGTGCCTACCATTTCAAAACCGACCGTGTAGCAATATAGGCAAGGCGTGGCTTACTCAAGAAACACTGATCTCCATGCAACAGCGAGGCATCCTCTGGGAATGTAGCCTGAGATACAGTAGCAAATCAACGCTCATGGTTACAGAATACACATGGAACATACATGCTAAAACTAATTAGCGCAATTCACTAAACAGAAAGAAATGCATTTTCCGTGCCTACCATTTCAAAACCGACCGTGTAGCAATATAGGCAAGGCGTGGCTTACTCAAGAAACACTGATCTCCATGCAACAGCGAGGCATCCTCTGGGAATGTAGCCTGAGATACAGTAGCAAATCAACGCTCATGGTTACAGAATACACATGGAACATACATGCTAAAACTAATTAGCGCAATTCACTAAACAGAAAGAAATGCATTTTCCGTGCCTACCATTTCAAAACCGACCGCGTAGCAATATAGGCAAGGCGTGGCTTACTCAAGAAACACTGATCTCCATGCAACAGCGAGGCATCCTCTGGGAATGTAGCCTGAGATACAGTAGGAAATCAACGCTCATGGTTACAGAATACACATGGAACATACATGCTAAAACTAATTAGCGCATTTCACTAAACAAAAAGAAATGCATTTTCCGTGCCTACCATTTCAAAACCGACCGCGTAGCAATATAGGCAAGGCGTGGCTTACTCAACAAACACTGATCTCCGTGCAACAGCGAGGCATCCTCTGGGAATGTAGCCTGAGATACAGTAGCAAATTAACGCTCATGGTTACAGAATACACATGGAACATACATGCTAAAACTAATTAGCGCAATTCACTAAACAGAAAGAAATGCATTTTCCGTGCCTACCATTTCAAAACCGACCGCGTAGCAATATAGGCAAGGCGTGGCTTACTCAAGAAACACTGATCTCCATGCAACAGCGAGGCATCCTCTGGGAATGTAGCCTGAGATACAGTAGCAAATCAACGCTCATGGTTGCAGAATACACATGGAACATACATGCTAAAACTAATTAGCGCAATTCACTAATCAGAAAGAAATGCATTTTCCGTGCCTACCATTTCAAAACCGACCGCGTAGCAATATAGGCAAGGCGTGGCTTACTGAAGAAACACTGATCTCCATGCAACAGCGAGGCATCCTCTGGGAATGTAGCCTGAGATACAGTAGCAAATCAACGCTCATGGTTACTGAAGACACATGGAACATACATGCTAAAACTAATTAGCGCAATTCACTAAACAGAAAGAAATGCATTTTCCGTGCCTACCATTAAAAAACCGACCGCGTAGCAATATAGGCAAGGCGTGGCTTACTCAAGAAACACTGATCTCCATGCAACAGCGAGGCATCGTCTGGGAATGTAGCCTGAGATACAGTAGCAAATCAACGCTCATGGTTACAGAATACACATGGAACATACATGCTAAAACTAATTAGCGCAATTCACTAAACAGAAAGAAATGCATTTTCCGTGCCTACCATTTCAAAACCGACCGCGTAGCAATATAGGCAAGGCGTGGCTTACTCAAGAAACACTGATCTCCATGCAACAGCGAGGCATCCTCTGGGAATGTAGCCTGAGATACAGTAGCAAATCAACGCTCATGGTTACAGAATACACATGGAACATACATGCTAAAACTAATTAGCGCAATTCACTAAACAGAAAGAAATGCATTTTCCGTGCCTACCATTTCAAAACCGACCGCGTAGCAATATAGGCAAGGCATGGCTTACTCAAGAAACACTGATCTCCGTGCAACAGCAAGGCATCCTCTGGGAATGTAGCCTGAGATACAGTAGCAAATCAACACTCATGGTTACAGAATACACATGGAATATACATGCTAAAACTAATTAGCGCAATTCACTAAGCAGAAAGAAATGCATTTTCCGTGCCTACCATTTCAAAACCGACCGCGTAGCAATATAGGCAAGGCGTGGCTTACTCAAGAAACACTGATCTCCATGCAACAGCGAGGCATCGTCTGGGAATGTAGCCTTAGATACAGTAGCAAATCATCGCTCATGGTTACAGAATACACATGGAACATACATGCTAAAACTAATTAGCGCAATTCACTAAACAGAAAGAAATGCATTTTCTGTGCCTACCATTTCAAAACCGACCGCGTAGCAATATAGGCAAGGCGTGCCTTACACAAGAAACACTGATCTCCATGCAACAGCGAGGCATCGTCTGGGAATGAAGCCTGAGATACAGTAGCAAATCATCGCTCATGGTTACAGAATACACATGGAACATACATGCTAAAACTAATTAGCGCAAATCACTAAACAGAAAGAAATGCATTTTCTGTGCATACCATTTCAAAACTGACCGCGTAGCAATATAGGCAAGGCGTGCCTTACACAAGAAACACTGATCTCCATGCAACAGCGAGGCATCGTCTGGGAATGTAGCCTGAGATACAGTAGCAAATCATCGCTCATGGTTACAGAATACACATGGAACATACATGCTAAAACTAATTAGCGCAATTCACTAAACAGAAAGAAATGCATTTTCCGTGCCTACCATTTCAAAACCGACCGCGTAGCAATATAGGCAAGGCGTGGCTTACTCAAGAAACACTGATCTCCATGCAACAGCGAGGCATCCTCTGGGAATGTAGCCTGAGATACAGTAGCAAATCAACGCTCATGGTTACAGAATACACATGGAACATACATGCTAAAACTAATTAGCGCAATTCACTAAACAGAAATAAATGCATTTTCTGTGCCTACCATTTCAAAACCGACCGCGTAGCAATATAGGCAAGGCGTGCCTTACACAAGAAACACTGATCTCCATGCAATAGCGAGGCATCGTCTGGGAATGTAGCCTGAGATACAGTAGCAAATCATTGCTCATGGTTGCAGAATACACATGGAACATACATGCTAAAACTAATTAGCGCAATTCACTAAACAGAAAGAAAAGGTTTTTATGTGCCTACCATTTCAAAACCGACCGCGTAGCAATATAGGGAAGGCGTGCCTTACACAAGAAACACTGATCTCCATGCAACAGCGAGGCATCGTCTGGGAATGTAGCCTGAGATACAGTACCAAATCATCGCTCATGGTTACAGAATACACATGGAACATACATGATAAAATTAATTAGCGCAATTCACTAAACAGAAAGAAATGCATTTTCCGTGCCTACCATTTCAAAACCGACCGCGTAGCAATATAGGCAAGGCGTGGCTTACTCAAGAAACACTGATCTCCGTGCAACAGCGAGGCATCCTCTGGGAATGTAGCCTGAGATACAGTAGCAAATCAACGCTCATGGTTACAGAATACACATGGAACATACATGCTAAAACTAATTAGCGCAATTCACTAAACAGAAAGAAATGCATTTTCCGTGCCTACCATTTCAAAACCGACCGCGTAGCAATATAGGCAAGGCGTGGCTTACTCAAGAAACACTGATCTCCATGCAACAGCGAAGCATCCTCTGGGAATGTAGCCTGAGATACAGTAGCAAATCAACGCTCATGGTTGCAGAATACACATGGAACATACATGCTAAAACTAATTAGCGCAATTCACTAAACAGAAAGAAATGCATTTTCCGTGCCTACCATTTCAAAACCGACCGCGTAGCAATATAGGCAAGGCGTGGCTTACTCAAGAAACACTGATCTCCATGCAACAGCGAGGCATCCTCTGGGAATGTAGCCTGAGATACAGTAGCAAATCAACGCTCATGGTTACAGAATACACATGGAACATACATGCTAAAACTAATTAGCGCAATTCACTAAACAGAAATAAATGCATTTTCTGTGCCTACCATTTCAAAACCGACCGCGTAGCAATATAGGCAAGGCGTGCCTTACACAAGAAACACTGATCTCCATGCAATAGCGAGGCATCGTCTGGGAATGTAGCCTGAGATACAGTAGCAAATCATTGCTCATGGTTGCAGAATACACATGGAACATACATGCTAAAACTAATTAGCGCAATTCACTAAACAGAAAGAAAAGGTTTTTATGTGCCTACCATTTCAAAACCGACCGCGTAGCAATATAGGGAAGGCGTGCCTTACACAAGAAACACTGATCTCCATGCAACAGCGAGGCATCGTCTGGGAATGTAGCCTGAGATACAGTACCAAATCATCGCTCATGGTTACAGAATACACATGGAACATACATGATAAAATTAATTAGCGCAATTCACTAAACAGAAAGAAATGCATTTTCCGTGCCTACCATTTCAAAACCGACCGCGTAGCAATATAGGCAAGGCGTGGCTTACTCAAGAAACACTGATCTCCGTGCAACAGCGAGGCATCCTCTGGGAATGTAGCCTGAGATACAGTAGCAAATCAACGCTCATGGTTACAGAATACACATGGAACATACATGCTAAAACTAATTAGCGCAATTCACTAAACAGAAAGAAATGCATTTTCCGTGCCTACCATTTCAAAACCGACCGCGTAGCAATATAGGCAAGGCGTGGCTTACTCAAGAAACACTGATCTCCATGCAACAGCGAAGCATCCTCTGGGAATGTAGCCTGAGATACAGTAGCAAATCAACGCTCATGGTTGCAGAATACACATGGAACATACATGCTAAAACTAATTAGCGCAATTCACTAAACAGAAAGAAATGCATTTTCCGTGCCTACCATTTCAAAACCGACCGCGTAGCAATATAGGCAAGGCGTGGCTTACTCAAGAAACACTGATCTCCATGCAACAGCGAGGCATCCTCTGGGAATGTAGCCTGAGATACAGTAGCAAATCAACGCTCATGGTTACAGAATACACATGGAACATACATGCTAAAACTAATTAGCGCAATTCACTAAACAGAAAGAAATGCATTTTCCGTGCCTACCATTTCAAAACCGACCGCGTAGCAATATAGGCAAGGCGTGGCTTACTCAAGAAACACTGATCTCCATGCAACAGCGAGGCATCGTCTGGGAATGTAGCCTGAGATACAGTAGCAAATCAACGCTCATGGTTACAGAATACACATGGAACATACATGCTAAAACTAATTAGCGCAATTCACTAAACAGAAAGAAATGCATTTTCCGTGCCTACCATTTCAAAACCGACCGCGTAGCAATATAGGCAAGGCGTGGCTTACTCAAGAAACACTGATCTCCATGCAACAGCGAGGCATCGTCTGGGAATGTAGCCTGAGATACAGTAGCAAATCAACGCTCATGGTTACAGAATACACATGGAACATACATGCTAAAACTAATTAACGCAATTCACTAAACAGAAAGAAATGCATTTTCCGTGCCTACCATTTCAAAACCGACGGCGTAGCAATATAGGCAAGGCGTGGCTTACTCAAGAAACACTGATCTCCATGCAACAGCGAGGCGTCCTCTGGGAATGTAGCCTGAGATACAGTAGCAAATCAACGCTCATGGTTACAGAATACACATGGAACATACATGCTAAAACTAATTAGCGCAATTCACTAAACAGAAAGAAATGCATTTTCCGTGCCTTCCATTTCAAAACCGACCGCGTAGCAATATAGGCAAGGCGTGGCTTACTCAAGAAACACTGATCTCCATGCAACAGCGAGGCATCCTCTGGGAATGTAGCCTGAGATACAGTAGCAAATCATCGCTCATAGTTACAGAATACACATGGAACATACATGCTAAAACTAATTAGCGCAATTCACTAAACAGAAAGAAATGCATTTTCTGTGCCTACCATTTCAAAACCAACCGCGTAGCAATATAGGCAAGGCGTGGCTTACTCAAGAAACACTGATCTCCATGCAACAGCGAGGCATCCTCTGGGAATGTAGCCTGAGATACAGTAGCAAATCAACGCTCATAGTTACAGAATACACATGGAACATATCATCCTACAACTAATTAGCGCAATTCACAAAACAGAATGAAATGCATTTGCTGTGCCTCCCGATCCATAACCGGCGGTTTGGTGATTTTCGAAACGTGAGATTCACTCAGTATACGAGATAGCTTCGATGCATTAGTGTTTACCACGTTTAGATATGCCATAGCAATACCTTGAGGTACCCCTGATAAAGATTTACATGGGCTTGTGCAACTACTATAACTGATGTAGCAAAGTTTGAAATACTGTTTTCAATTTGTATATACTGTTAGCAAAACACATTGCAGAGATTTATGCGAGACGTGGGTCGCTGAGGCGTCACTTAGCGATGTATGTTCTGTGAGGGGGATTGCATTTTTTTGAATATTATAATATTTATTGAAACCTACTGGGAGCAGAACGTCAAGTTGACTGCCATTTTACCTGTGAATATGAGGCACTTTAATGACAGTGAACCATGGAAGTAACATTACTCCCTAAGTTCTTCAATATCAGAGCTAGCTTACTGCGTAAATCTAACTACTTTATGTATGTAAATAATTCTGAATTGAGCCATTGATAGATAAGCTATACAACAAGGAATGTGCCCTGACAGCCATTTTCTTCGTCATACTCGTATTAGCAGTTGTGCTTTTCAGACTGTGCACATAACAAATGCTCAAACCTGAGTACAGCAGCTGACACTACCCGACTGCCCTGGACGTCGCTCGGACGTGTCGCAGCGTCAACATTGGCGACCCTAGCGCCTGCTGAGAGCCGGCGCCCCACGTCCTCCACTGCCCCAGACTGGCCGTGGCTGCCCCTTCTCTCCTCTTCTCTCGCTTAGCCAGTGCGGCCACACGGCGCCCCCTGTGGACTGAAGCCGCCAGATTCATACCCGCCGTCAGCCGCCGGTACCGGCGGAACAGGCTGTGACTGTCACAGCGCGCCCTCTCCCTCCAAACTTCTCACTGGATGAAGATTTCCTGGTGAACACGTGAGAACAGTGGATTTGTCACTAGGAAAACAGGTCACACAGCTTCAATGGACACCACTGTTGAGGTTTGCAGTAAATGCACTTCAGTTTCTTCTCAATTTGGCCGAAAGTAATGTCAGTATAGTAACACAAAACTTCCTATTCCATATAGAGGCACAACAATATTTATACTTGCCGAACGACGTCTACCCTTAATCTAAGGATCTGCAGTCCTGGTCTCTTCATTAAAAAACAGGTCCAGTGGGAGTAGGTCTCGCCGTCAGAAGGTCTTGTACACACTTAATTTTGTATGTGGATGGCTCATCTATAGGTATTGGTGAGTGATTTGGCGATTGTCGTAATACGTGACGGATATCCATAATGAATTTTTCAATGCCCTGACATAGAAGATTCAATATTTTGCTCCGCCTTCAAACGGCACATCTTAGTATTTAACAAAAAAATTGTTCAAATGGCTCTGAACACTATGGGACTTAACGAGGTCATCAGGCCCCTAGACGTAGAATTACTTAAACCTGACTGAGGACATCACACACATCTATGCCCGAGGCAGCATTCGAACCTGCGACCCTAGCGGTCGCGCAGTTCCAGGCTGTAGCGCCTAGAACCGCTCGATCACCCCGGCCGGCAGTATTTCAAGGATTTCAACTTGATCCCTCTACCCGCTCCCAAGAAGAAAGGTTTTAAGAGACCGGACAACAATGTGATCCAACAAGCGTTCTATTTTATCCAACTGAGGTACAGAACCCTACAAATGTCGCACTATGTTTTAACGATCCATCTAGATCACATAAACTTCTGCACCTCACTATTACTGGTTTCGGCTACTGCCAACTTTGGTTCTCTTACAAACAAAGACAGTGCAGTAACCAACAACGTTCCATTATCTGAAGCAAAACCTAATGCAGGCCACGTGGTATATAAGTCAAACAAATATTGACATGATTAACGGCCATACATACCAACAACACGTACCATACAATATTCCGATATAGTTATGAATATCAAATTAAACATGTTGGTCCATAGTAACTGCGTGTGATGACCTGGATACGTCTGTTATTTATGCAAATAACTGAAGGAAGCAGAGAGAAGTACAGCTAGTGTACGTGAATAACCAGTACCGTACATTTATAGTTGAAATGTAGTATGTGCAGTCATTAGCTAAAATTACTTCTCATGGCAAATGAGTGTGACAATAAAACATGTACTGACATACAATGTGTGGAACTAGATCCATTCCTAAAATCCATATAAAATGTGCAAATATTAATAAATGTAAGTTCCTAACCCAGCAAGCCATGAAGGTTTCGAGTTCAAGATGTGACATTTTTTAACTTTTTATTCTGCCTCTTACACAACTGTGTTTTAAGTTGGCAGGCTCTGAGCTTCCCAGATCCGACCTTCTAGTAAATACTTTAGCGAGCCGCTGTAGTGACCACCGTGGCCGCTCATATGTTTAAGGGGGATACCCATTTTGCCTTTAAATATTCTCAGGGTTATCTGGATGTTGTGTTCACACCAAGTTCGTCATACACTTAGTTATCAAGCCATAGTTCGACTTTCGAAAAAGTGTCTGGTAAAAAGTCGACATCGTGGTCAGTGTGGCAACATTTAATTCCAACGATGGGCTAGCTGGCACTATGGATATTATGAATGTGCTCGAACAGAAGCAGCATGTGGAAAGTTCTGCATAAAAGCGGACGAAAAAAGTATCGAGCTAACAGAGCCGCAGATGCTAGAAACTGCCCGAGTGGTCGCAGGACCACCACGGCCACGAAGAAGATGGAGGACGATCTCCTTTGGGAACTGAAAGGATTGCTCTGTGGTCCAGGAATCTCTGGCGGGAGTTGTGTCTCGCTTAACCAAAAAAATGCGTTTTCTCGAAAGCTTGTTTTCAAAAATGAGGGAAACGTAACTTGATAACGGTACATACGATTTTTTACCGATGTGTGACCCTAGGCAAGGAAACATCTACATCTACATTTATACTCCGCAAGCCACCCAACGGTGTGTGGCGGATGGCACTTTACGTACCACTGTCATTACCTCCCTTTTCTGTTCCAGTCGCGTATGGTTCGCAGGAAGAACGACTGTCTGAAAGCCTCCGTGCGCACTCGAATCTCTCTAATTTTACATTCATCATCTCCTCGGGAGCTATAAGTAGGGGGAAGCTATATATTCGATACCTCATCCAGAAACGCACCCTCTTGAAACCTGTCGAGCAAGCTACACCGCGATGCAGAGCGCGTCTCTTGCAAAGTCTGCCACTTGAGTTTGCTAAACATCTCCGTAACGCTTACCAAATAACCCTGTGACGAAACGCGACGCTCTTCTTTGGATCTTCTCTATCTCCTCCGTCAACCCGATCTGATGCGGATCCCACACTGATGAGCAATACTCAAGTATAGGTCGAACGAGTGTTTTGTAAGCCACCTCCTTTGTTGATGGACTACATATTCTAAGGACTCTCCCAATGAATCTCACTCTGGTACCCGCCTTACCAACAATTAATTTTATATGACCATTTCACTTCAAATCGTTCCGCACGCATACTCCCAGATATTTTACAGAAGTAACTGCTACCAGTGTTTGTTCCGCTATCATATAATCATACAATAAAGGATCCTTCTTTCTATGTATTCGCAATACATTACATTTGTCTATGTTAAGGGTCAGTTGTCACTCCCTGCACCAAGTGCCTATCCGCTGCAGATCATCTTGCATTTCGCTACAATTTTCTAATGCTGCAACTTCACTGTATACTACAGCATCATCCACGAAAAGCCGCATGGAACTTCCGACACTATCTACTAGGTCATTTATATATATTGTGAAAAGCAATGGTCCCATAACACTCCCCTGTGGCACGCCATAGTTTATTGAACGTCTGTAGACGTCTGTCCATTGATAACAACATGCTGTGTTCTGTTTGCTAAAAACTCTTCAATCCAGCCACACAGCTGGTCTGATATTCCGTAGGCTTTTACTTTGTTTATCAGGCGACAGTGCGGAACTGTATCGAACGCCTTCCGGAAGTTAAGGAAAATAGCATCTACCTGGGAGCCTGTATCTAATATTTTCTGGGTCTCATGAACAAATAAAGCGAGTTGGGTCTCACACGATCGCTGTTTCTGGAATCCATGTTGATTCCTACAGAGTAGATTCTGGGTTTCCAAAAACGACATGATACTCGAGCAAAAAACATGTTCTAAAATTCTACAACAGATGGAAGTCAGAGATATAGGTCTATAGTTTTGCGCATCTGCTAGACGACCCCTCTTGAAGACTGGGACTACCTGTGCTCTTTTCCAATCATTTGGAACCTTCCGTTCCTCTAGAGACTTGCGGTACACGGCTGCTAGAAGGGGGGCAAGTTCTTTCGCGTACTTTGTGTAGAATCGAATTGGTATCCCGTCAGGTCCAGTGGACTTTCCTCTGTTGAGTGATTCCAGTTGCTTTTCTATTCCTTGGACACTTATTTCGATGTCAGCCATTTTTTCGTTTGTGCGAGGATTTAGAGAAGGAACTGCAGTGCGGTCTTCCTCTGTGAAGCAGCTTTGGAAAAAGGTGTTTAGTATTTCAGCTTCAATGCCATCATCATCCCGGAGTGTCTGGATATGCTGTTTCGAGCCACTTACTGATTTAACGTAAGACCAGAACTTCCTAAGATTTTCTGTCAAGTCGGTACATAGAATTTTACTTTCGAATTCACTGAACGCTTCACGCATAGCCCTCCTTACGCTAACTTTGACATCGTTTAGCTTCTGTTTGTCTGAGAGGTTTTGGCTGCGTTTAAACTTAGAAAAGCTCTGTTTGCTTTCGCAGTAGTTTCGTAACTTTGTTGTTGAACCACGGTGGGTTTTTACCGCCCCTCACAGTTTTACTCGGAACGTACCTGTCTAAAACGCATTTTACGATTGCCTTGAACTTTTTCCATAAACACTCAACATTGTCAGTGACGGAACAGAAATTTTCGTTTTGATCTGTTAGGTAGTCTGAAATCTGCCTTCGATTACTTTTGCTAAACAGATAAACCTTCCTCCCTTTTTTTATATTCCTATTAACTCCCATATTCAGGGATGCTGCAACGGCCTTATGATCACTGATTCCCTGTTCTGCACTTACAGAGTCGAAAATTTCGGGTCTGTTTGTTATTAGTAGGTCCAAGATGTTATCTCCACGAGTCGGTTCTCTGTTTAATTGCTCGAGGTAATTTTCGGATAGTGCACTCAGTATAATGTCACTCGATGCTCTGTCCCTACCACCCGTCCTAAACATCTGAGTGTCCCAGTCTATATCTGGTAAATTGAAATCACCTAAGACTATAACATGCTGAGAAAATTTATGTGAAATGTATTCCAAATTTTCTCTCAGTTGTTCTGCCACTAATGCTGCTGAGTCGGCATGTCGGTAAAAGGACCCAATTATTAACCTAGCTCGGATGTTGAGTGTAACCTCCACCAATAATAATTCACAGGAACCATCCACTTCTACTTCACTACAGGATAAACTACTACTAACAGCGACAAACACGCCACCACCGGTTGCATGCAATCTACCCTTTCTAAAAACCGTCTGTGTCTTTGTAAAAACTTCGGCAGAATTTATCTCTGGCTTCAGCCAGCTTTCTGTAGCTAGAACGATTTCAGCTTCGGTGCTTTCTATCAGCGCTTGAAGTTCCGGGTCTTTATCAATTGTAATGACACATTTCTATGCAGAGACATACAATATCTTAAAAGCTGCGCCAAAGATAAATTGAGAGGCATGTATATTATAATCTTTGTAAAGTTCACATTGGATTCTCTTTTGTTTGATACTCCAAGGAGCTAAGGGACACTTTTGATTGTTGCCTTGTGGAGGATGGACGTGATTTTTGGACTGTGCGGAAAGGCAGCCATATGGTTGGTAATTATGGTTTGTGCGACGAGCACAGCAAGTCTTATTGTGTTGTGAATAAAAAAATAGTGAAAAGTATCGAAGTGTTTCGAAAATTATTTATAGCGACGTAGCATAGCATTCCTTGGTTTCCACCGTCTTCGTGAAATGAACCGATGCCGACTCATGATGGTACACACGGTCAGCAAAGAGAAGAACATCGATGGCGACTAATGAATTAATATTGTGGCAGAAGGACTAATTCTACGTCTAAGGTGAGAACTCTGATTAAATCAACAATGACGTGGAATTTAAAATATAAAAATGTTTTTTATTTATTTCGCCACACTGGCGACCGCTGACAGGGACAATGCTGGTGGAACAAAGAGTAAGTACTTCATTGTTGTGCTACAAATGTACTTGTACTAATTACTGTTTCTCTGTTACATGATGCACATGGAAAATGACGAATAAAGTGAAACAGTATTAACTGTATAAACGGATGGCACAATAACCAGAAGGAACAAGGACAAGGATTTACAAAACTAACGTAATCGTGAGTGACGCAGTTCAGTCGGAATTAAGGTAGGAAAGCGCAAACGCATGCAGTGGCTGCACCTTGGCTTAGCTCCACTTGAAGCAGAACCTTTTCCTGTCCATATTAAAATCCTGGTAGTGTTTGTGGCAACACACAATTACGCTTTGATAATTACTTTTTATGTTCAACAATCGCAGAATTAGAAGACGTAGTGCGCCATCTTGTAAATTTCCGACGCGCAACAAATAACAATCGCGAGATATTTTTATTAATTCAACTGCGAGAGAATTTAAAGATTTAGATTAACAGTAAAGTACAGATAAAAATAATATCTTCACAATGGAATCGGAGAACTTTAATTTAACAAATGTTCATGGACACGTCACCGATTCTGACAATAGTGACGTAAATGATGACGCAATTAGTTTTTCAGCACAACATAATGTAGAAGTAAATACGATTCAATTGTACTCCACAGGGATTAACAATAATGAACCACTTGCAAATGAAACCTTGTGCACAGTCGATGAAGCATCGATTACCAGATCAGATGAAAATATTTCGCGTGAAATCAGTGAACCTAGCCCGGTTTCGATTCAATCAGACCGTGGCAGAGAAACAATGGCAACAAATAATGGCATAAATACAAACACACAAGCTTCGTCAGTTACGCTTGAGGCATTATATAGTCTGATGTCAAACGTGAGCGAGCAATTATGTGATTTAAAGATCAGTCACAACACAACGAACACAAAACTGGCGAACATGCACAGACATTTCGATCAACGCTTAAATAAACTCACCAATGAAATCGATCAAAAGATCGAAGACAAAGTCATCAAAACCGTCAATAGTGTATACAATGTATTGGCAAATGATTTAGAAAAGAAATTGTCAGATCTTACAAACAAACAGGAACAGGAACTGTCAGAAATAGTAGAAACACACAATCAAACACAAACCGTACAAAAAGAAATACATGAAAACGTACAGGCTATTCAATTAAATTTAACAAGAGTACAGTCCGCATGTGAAGAAATACCTGACCAAGTTAATAAAGTTAACGAAGAAGTCGGTTTTCTGAAACAGGAGACTCGACGTATCAACGCGGACATTATCAAAATAAATGAAACTTTAGAAAACGGTAATGTAAATGAATCAATAACTGACCGGGAAACAAAACTTTTTGAAAAATTAGGTAATGAAATCAAAGTAGCCGAGGACAGAATACGTAAGGAAATTGCTGGTAGACTAAACGTTTCAAATGACTTGCCTACGTCAAGCTACAAGCAGCGCGACACTTATTCGCCCGTGCCAGATTACGATGTCAATAACGCAGAACATCACGCGCCCTGTCCGGCGTATGTGCACGCACCGGCACAGGCAAACAATGGCTATTCGCCAAACGCGGTGCTGCAACAGGCAGTAGGCGTGTCGCCTTGCATCTCGACGATTCTAGTCGATGAGAGCCTGTTGAAACATAGACAGTTTCCTGTTTTCTCCACAGAATCCAGAAAAACTCATCCAGTCGTATTTGTAAGAGCATTTAAAAATGTCTTACCAAGAAACTGGACTGAGGCACAGAAGATTAGATATGTAGTAGGCTTCACACAAGGCGACGCACTTTTGTGGGCCACAGACATGGCTGAACAGTGCGTCACCTACGAACAATTTGAACGGGCTTTCTTGGATAAATATTGGTCTGCTGGGGTCCAAGAAAGACTGCGCCGTGAAGTATTAAACCCACAACCGTTCAACCTCAAAAACGGCGGGTTGAGAAAGTATTTCGAAAAGTACTTGAATAAGACGCGCTATTGGAACAATCCAATACCGCACGTAGATGTTCTCAAAATTCTGAAAAACAGACTACCCGCGAACTTACGCGAAAAATTGGTAACCATACCGGAGAACGACCTTGAATACTTTCTTTCCGTGCTTGACTCAATTGATCTAATATACGAAGAAGAGCCGAGCACAAGTAATCGGAATGAACACTCCGTAACCAATCAAAACAACGGTAACGGGAATCATTTTAATGGCAATGGACAAAACCAACATAGTTGGCATCCGTATGCGACAAGGCCAAATAATGGAACCTGGAATTACGGAAATCGGAGGATTTCGGCGCCACAGAGACGTGAAGACCGAAGGTATAGTACAGATTACGGTCCACGCCGGTATGGAAATGATAGAAATCACGTGAATGATTGGTCAGGCCCGCGTGATGAAAGGCGGCACACAAATGAAAATTACAATAGTTACAGTAATAGGAATGATAGACCAAGGAGGAATAGCGACGGCCGGTCGCAAGAAAATGTTGCACGCAGCGGTCTGGAAACTAATTGGCGACAGAATAACCACTCAGTACACTTTGTAGAGGTAACGGACAGTACTGAAGCAACGCCGTTGTCTCCCCCGGTAAACAACAATCGGTCGTAATGAGCCCCCACCGGCCGACCGATTTGACAACAGGGGGCACAAACAAGCACACATTACATCTTAGACAATTATTTTTAAGATATGATCAGGATGCGACCGTAGAAGATGATCTATGTGAAGAAGAGATGACAGCACCGGACAAGGTAAGTGACCTCGTGCAGGCTGTAATAACAGCAAAGATAGGAACTATAATTACCAACGTAATTTTAGATACAGGCGCATCTACGAATATTATTTCTAACAGTTTATTTAAAGAAGTTTCGAAGGTATTAAAAGTACCAGTG
This sequence comes from Schistocerca serialis cubense, assembly GCF_023864345.2. Lineage (NCBI taxonomy): Eukaryota > Metazoa > Arthropoda > Insecta > Orthoptera > Acrididae > Schistocerca > Schistocerca serialis. The sequence continues at coordinate 464,003,433 of NC_064646.1, read as the reverse complement.
TTGCCAACGGAAAATTGTAAAATCTTGACAGCTATAAGTAACAAGCCAAAAAGTATTAAGTGGCAGTTTTTGTATGATGGCCCTTTCATTATAATAGACAAACCTCACCCAGGATGTTATCTGTTAGGTAACACACGAACGGGCAAGGTGAAAGGGTTATACCCCCACAAGGACATCAAGGAATTTTTTCATTAAAGGTTATATGTTATTTTAGCAAAATTGAAATTGTACAATCTTGGGTCACATAGTAAAATTGCTGTCATTAACCTAAGAAACTTGCGAACAACTGGGGGCATATGCCAGCTTAAAAACGCATATTTAACCAAACCTAATGAAACATGTGTTACTGTGAGTCTTAACACTATAAAATAAACCATACGGTACTTTTGTAGTCTAACTCAGTTATTTAAGAGAGGGGAACAAAGACAAATTAGCGCGAAGGTCAGAGTTTGTTCGCTTGAGACGAGCAACAAACCACACGTCGAAGTTGCAATCCAACGCTCAGCTCATGAGCACGCGATAGCTGCATGTCAAGACGAGGTCATTGGCCGCGCTGTAGGCAGCGAGCCGGGGAGAAATCTTCCCCCCTTCCATGTCCGATCAGCTGAGCGTATACAAAGCGCAAAGGCGCATGCGCGGTCGAGTCCAGGTGTCACGTGACTATTACACGATGGTGGCTATCACGAATAATGTTCACCAACAATGCGGAGTTTTCCCCGCACCTACAGTCCAGTCGTGGTACGTAAGCGCGCGTGCGCGGAACGTTTAAAAGTTTTGAGACCACTCTTACTATGAGACACAGAGACGAAAATCATTCAAAAACAGGATAGGAAAGGGTACACAAGTCTTGTAAATAGTAACTTAGAAAATTTAATTATAAGCTGGTTTTACGTAATAAAAGTGAACATACAAGTACATACTGGTCATGGACGGTATTGTAATATTATATTATACTGAGTAAAATCTTGGCTTGTACGGAAGGAGAAAGAAAATAGAAAAATAAATAAATAAATAAATAATGCAGATATATAACCGGAAGAAAGGCTATGTACACGAGAACAGCACACAATTACATATAGGGAAAAAGCAGCAAAGAGGAAATCAAAGAGATAACGCATACATTTACATTACACAGTAGCTAGCGATTTTCAGAATGAACAACAAGGTAAACGCGGGAATTTTTGTGACTAAGGAAAAGAATGACACAAGCTTTAAAATAGGGTAATAATAAACAGACCTATGCAGCGTGAGTAATGAACTGAATCGCTCTCAAAACAAATACCTAGGGTTTATAGAGAGAGAGACACACATTAACGTTAGGAAACACCTGAAGCACTCAGCAAACAACTTTGTAGAATATATAAGCTATACACGAGGGTACATGTACGAAAGCTAAAGTGTAAAGGAGGAAAATAGGGAATGTTGCGCATTAATGGACTGTAAGGCAGTTATGTATGTAAGAAGAAATATTTAGTTGTAAGTATTATTAGTATAAGGGACGATGCTCAGCACACCCTGAATTATTTTGGAATATTGAAAGAATGGTGCAGGGTACCGAAAAAGGGCCCCACCAGCAAAGTGTATATTATAGTGGTAGATATTTTTTTGTGTGTAAACGTATGTATGAATGTGTGAAAGGCGAAAGAAGCTCTGTACATGTGCGGAACTTAAACAACGTAGAAGTGTATAAGGAAAATTAAACTCTAAGACAACCTCTTATAAACACGTATACCTAACATCAAGAAACAACTTAATTAAAACCGTAAGACTCTACGAGTTTACGAGAAAATACGAAAAACCTGATACAAAGTGCAACATTAGCGATGCTTCACTCATGTATGCAAAAGGAAGGTATGAATTACTTTACCCACTTGAAACATGAAAGGAAAAATCATGTCAAAATTATATCTTTCACACGTATAACAATTTACAGTCACAAAGAATGAAAATGATATCGCCGCTATACGAGAAACAGGTAAGTAGTGTGATCGACGACCTGTAAGCAAAGAAATCGTCTATAAAATAAACTATGAAAAAAAAGGTCATACAGAATTTCATGCTGCACTGAAGCTATGAAAGTGTGATTATTCGTGTACATAGATTTTCATGACAACCAATGCATTAAATTGTCTATTTTTTCTCCCATGATAACACAAGACGCCTATAAGCGCACTTTAATTGAAGATGATACACGCAAACAAGGGCGTGCCGCTATTATGAAACTCTGTACATAGTAATAGTAGTTACACCCTGAACTTCAAAATTTTATGTTTATATGTCCATGTTAAGGTAGGAAATTTTATTAGAGGTAATGATTTACAAGCACACCAGAACGTGCTTAAGCACAAAACACTGTACATATTAGGGTTATGCTGCATACAAATGATTATTTCGTGCATTTTCAGATTTTATACGCAAAAAACCGTAGCATACACGTAGTCGTTGCCACTACCCTAAGTAGAAGGTACAAAATTCCCTTCCCAAGCTTCAGTGGAGCGGCTACAGGTGTATTCTCTGCATGCTGATGCATGTCGTTGCGTATGAAGAATACGTAACGGAGGTAAACCTTAACTTATACTCGAGTTCAAGAAGGAAAACAAAGGACTTGTTCCTTCTAACAGATTAATGGAAAAAGGCGAGTGTGTGTGTGTCGGTAAAATCCAAGACGAAGAAGCCACTATGAGTGGTCAAAAATTTTTTCAATTTTAGTCGATAGTTTTTTCCTGCAGTTAATGTAAACAATGTATTGTATGTATTATATGTTATTCCATTGTATGTGATGTATTTTGTATTTCATGCCAAGTCCCGTGACTTACAAATTATGGGCATTGACCAGAAGTATTGAGGGGAATGAATCTCAGTACAATAGGTAAAAGGGGTTAATGCAAAGAAAAAAAAAAGTGTAGTGAAAAGGAAGTTTCGATCGCAATACTCGCGGTTAAAGTGGTGTGTGTGTAGAAATTAAAATTGTGCAAAGTAGTGCTACGTTGCAAGTGTCAGCGAGCCTAAACAAGTGACATCGAAAATTGAAGCTTGTATCGTCAAACGACCCATGGCGTCACAGTAGGAAAGGACAATGCCAAACAAGTTTGACATGGTACGCTTCTTACCAGGAGCTGCATCGACGGGATCGTCCTCCGCCTCGCACATAGTGTGGTGTGTTCTTCGGGGCACATATTCCAATGTACCTCGTCGTATCCAGTCTAAGTACTGGAAGGAACTACAAAAAGCACACGCATATTGAGGTTCGGAAGTCTTGACGGTACCCGCACGTCGGTGTATATTCAGTGCACTGGCGCGCGCATTCAACCAACGTCGCCCGCTAACGGACGACCAAAGAATCAGGCGCGCGTATCACCCGCCCATATTCAACACTGGGTCTAGCGAACAAAGCTCGTCGCCCCAGAATAAATACAGAAAGCAATACAAGGACTTAATTTTCACCTCTGATGAGGAAGGAAACATTTGTATGTAACGTTGTATTCAGTGTATATTTTATTGTACAAACTTTACTACATGATGTCATTTTCTCAGTATTAACCAGAACTTTGTATATTAGGATAAAGGTTTGTAAATATTAGCATAAGTATACCAAAAAACTGACACACACTCAGAAATACCAAAGAATTCACAGTGCCATGAAAATAAGACAATAAAAATGAAGTTTGTAAATAAAAGACCCCCAAACCTATCAATTGCAAGGTCGACTACTGTATCCTGTCAATCAAATAAAATTTTCTAGTGACAGTATACAGTAGGGGGGCAGTTGTAATGACACATTCCTATGCAGAGACATACAATATCTTAAAAGCTGCGCCAAAGATAAATTGAGAGGCATGTATATTATAATCTTTGTAAAGTTCACATTGGATTCTCTTTTGTTTGATACTCCAAGGAGCTAAGGGACACTTTTGATTGTTGCCTTGTGGAGGATGGACGTGATTTTTGGACTGTGCGGAAAGGCAGCCATATGGTTGGTAATTATGGTTTGTGCGACGAGCACAGCAAGTCTTATTGTGTTGTGAATAAAAAAATAGTGAAAAGTATCGAAGTGTTAGGAAAATTACTTATAGCGACGTAGCATAGCATTCCTTGGTTTCCACCGTCTTCTTGAAGTGAACCGATGCCGACTCATGATGGTACACACGGTCAGCAAAGAGAAGAACATCGATGGCGACTAATGAATTAATATTGTGGCAGAAGGACTAATTCTACGTCTAAGGTGAGAACTCTGATTAAATCAATAATGACGTGGAATTTAAAATATAAAAATGTTTTTTATTTATTTCGCCACACAATGCAGCTTCGACAGTTTACAATTACAACACCGATTGCTGCTTGGTCCCCGCATGTCCTGACTTTGCCCCACACCCTTTGAGGCTGTTGCCCTTTCTGTACTTGCCCGAGGCCATCTAACGTAAAAAACCATCCAGTCCACGCCACACAACCCCTGCTACCCGTGTAGCCGCTTGCTGCGTGTAGTGGACTCCTGAACTATCCAACGGAACCCGAAACCCCACCACCCTATGGCGGAAGTCGAGAAATCTGCAGCCCACACGGTCGCAGAACCGTCTCAGCCTCTGATTCAGACCCTCCACTCGGATCTGTACCAAAGGTCCGCAGTCAGTCCTGTCGATGATGCTGCAGATGGTGAGCTCTGCTTTCATCCCGCTAGCGAGACCGGCAGTCTTCACCAAATCAGATAGCCGCCGGAAGCCAGAGAGGATTTCCTGCGATCCATAGCGACACACATCATTGGTGCCAACATGAGCGCCCACCTGCAGATGGGTGCACCCTTCTGGCATGAAATAATACACAGTAGTTGACGGACTTTGCGTCCTAATACTGTAAGAAATGGACAGGACAATGCTATATGCATGTCTTATTCACTCACTGGACAGCTGATCATACAGTCTGCCACCATCTTCAAGGCTTTTGATGAGGCTCAGCTGCATTCAGGGTCGTCTTTTAAGCTGATCCATAGTCCTTGCAGAAAATATTCATATGACAAAAGCTATGTTAAAAATACATGTATAATTGGTATTAATGCAGTTCCCGACGTCGAACATAGCAGTATACAACAATTTCTATGAGGTCAGTATCACAGTTCATGAATTTCTAGAAGCACATCATATTGCACATATGTCACTTAACCAGAATCTTACTTTTCTTTCAAAAACAGGACGCATAAATTACAACTCAATCGAAAGTAACTAAATACAGCTTAAGTGCAGCAAAGAATTATTATAAAAGTTAGTAAACAATAGACATCGTTGGATTTGGTATTGTAAGACATCGGACACTGAAGGAACGTTTTTTTTTGTAATGTGAAAGACACAGAAGTGCACAGAACGTAATGAAATTCACAATCCCCAAAATATTATGACATATCTGAAGACCATTACGCTTTACAATACATATGAACGACGAAGCGGATAACGTTGTACGTTCTACGATGCTTTTCGTGGATACTGCTCTTTGCTACTACTAAGTCAAAACGGTAGAAAAATAGGCCAAATGACCTTCAAACAAATTTATCGTACTGGGCGTAAGAAAGCCGAAAGACCCGTTGTTGGATGATCACGCGACTGGAAGCAGTCACATACACAAAATATCTAGGAGTACGGTTATGGAGCCATTGCGGTGAAACGAGCACTCATGACTGCTCGCAGATGAGGCAGGAGCGATATGAAGGATGCTCAGGAACTGTAATCCACCCACAGAGCAGGTAGCTTGCCCAAGTTGTTCGGCGAGTTGTTCAATATAGGTCGTCAGTCTGAGATTCGTAGAAGGTAGAGACAGAGAAAATAGAGGAGATGCAAACAAGAGCAGCTCTTTTCGTTGCAGGATTATTCATTAAAAAGGAAAGAATCACAGAGGTGCTCAGCCAACTGTAGGCATTCTGCACCGTGGTGTGCTTTTGTGTTAAAGCTCTCAGACTGTACATTCTTGCAGAAGTCAAGCAATATATCTCTTCATCTTATGTGTGTGACCCCGAAGAGCCACGGAGGTTAAATCAGACAAATGCGAGATCTCGCGGACCCTTTCCAGCAGACGTTCTTCGAGTGTACTGTTCGTGACTTTAGCAAGGAAAGGGGCAACCGGGAAGGCGACTGAGGAACACAAACTGCTCTCCGCCACACACCGTAACAAGGTTTTCGGAGTATAGATGTAGAAGTAGGACTACTGTAACAACAGTGATAAGAGACGAAAATTTGCCATCATCTGCTAACAACTTTCGCAATCTGACTATGCAGGGACTTTTGCATGGAAGGGTATCTCAGACAGCTGGATCTCTCAGTTGACAGGTGCAGAGTAACTACATACTGCGAAGTTTAAAATAGAGAAGGCAGTAAACACACACAGAACGTTAGCACCGATAGAATTAGAAACATATCTGATTCCATGGAACAGTCTGTACACAGATTAACACACTTCTCCCTTCCGGTTGGGGACTGTGAAACGATAGTATTTATATTTAAACATCATCTTTTGGTGTACGATCAACTAAAACTTGTCACTACAAAAAGATTGAGCTCTGTACACATTCAAAGGTATGTTGATTACATCATGATGTCAGTTACCAGTCGGAGAAGTTGAGCTGCGTGTGTCTGGCTTCTCAATTGAAGCTGAACGCATGAACAGGTATGGGGTCTCTTCCGCCTTCCATCTGGCCGTCCAAAGAAGACATTTCGAACAGACGGTAATACGTAGATGTGATACGGAGTCCGTTAGTGTGGGAACGATCGTTTTTGATTTCCGTTACGAAAAAAACCATTCAAGTGATCCTGAGTGTTACAAAGGATCCCTTCCCTCACATACTGCTTATATTGAAAAAATAAAGGCGATAGATGTACCCTCCACTACACACATGGAATATTTTGGAGCCCGAATACTGTAGCTATCAAGAAGCGCATAGTGACGACCAAAGCGCTAAGAACTCGAGCCAAAGCCTCGACCTCGTGCTCGTGCTCACTCTCTGCTGTGCTCAGTAGCGGCGACTCAGACAGGAAGGTGGCCGGTGAACAGCCTGGACTGTGGCCGCGCCGCTCACTGCCAGCCACAGCTGAGCACCTGCTCCGCCTCCGCCTCCCGAACTCTGGCTGGCTGCCCAGATCCTCCGACTGACGAGGGACGCACCTGGTCGTCCACAGAACTTTTTTACCAACCACACTAACAATCCACTGCTCTGCGCCCATCCGCCACACACTCGTGTGCCTTCCAAATCCATTTACAGGCTGACAGATAGCCTGTGGGGGTGTTTCGTCACTACTCCATGGATTTTAGTCACACCACTTTAAAATGAAATAGAAATACCGAAGTATTTTCTCTGTACAACGTTTTATCACTTGCCTCATCTTTTATTGTGCACTGAGATGTCTTCTTGAGTCCTACTGGCCATGTTCAACAGCATGTAAATAATGTCTCAGGTGAGGTTGAAAATATGCATCGGGCAAAACCAACAAATGGAAACCAAGAGATATGTATGTTATCACGTCACTTCGTCTCAGCAGAATGAAGATCACTGATCTTTGAAACTGTTTACTGTAAACGCAGTTTACACAGTTATCGAGTTATTTGCGAAGTATAAGCCATCAGCTTTTACATATGAACATCTACATAGAATTCCTAATGAGAAAAATAAATAAACCAATTCTACAAATGTTTCACGACAGCCTGACAACTTCATAAAATCAGGTCACAGTTCCGGAACCAAAGTCGCACAAAACTATCTTACTTCGCTGATTGAGATGTGAAATTTAATTAATGCACCCCATTCATTCATAAGCAATAATGCCAAGACATCAGGTCGTCGTTCACTGTGTGGCAAAGATATTTCTGTGACAATTCCCACCAACAGATGGCATCTACCTGCTTTTAAGTATCTTGAGACAGCCTACTCGCTGCAGCCACCAACAGATTCCATCATAATCCGCTTTCTTGCATTTAGCCGCTAAAACACTTCGCCCAACCTTGAAGCTATCACTGTGCAGCGTATTGCATGGTTACACAGGGAAAAAGGAACTTGGATGAATCAGGTTCTTGTAACAGCTGATGGTAAAAATAGTTTCATTCTTGTTTCAATTGCTTGAATTGGAAATTACAAAGTCTTACAGAATTAGAATCATGACATAAAATACACTACAAACCATTAAGTAGAAACAAAAATAATTATTTTAATTGAAAAGCAACAAACATTACACACTACATCATGTAAGTCTTTACATAAATAAGTACCGTGCATGACAGGATGCTATCAGGCTCTCAGGTGGGCCTGTGGGGTGTTTTCCCTACACATGAAACGAGAATGGCTGGGATTCAGAGAAAAATGGGTTTTATTCTCAAGAACTATCACTAAGGTGTACAATACTCACGAAAACTGGCAATGGCAGTGGAATGAATCCGTACATGGAATGTACAGGGCGTTTCGCGCAAATAGGAAGGACTACTGGAAACGTCCAGAGGGTGAGAAACTGGATGGCAAGTGAGGGACCCACTGTTGTGGCTGCTACCTCGCCGACCCCCTTGCCTACCCCTCGTGACAACTTCTGGACCTGTCATTGGTGGTTTGTCGAAGAACGTTGGCGTCTCTCACTCAGCGATACCACAGCAGCAACCCTAGGTCAGTGCAAGAGCGTGGGAGCTGGCGAAGTACTGCAGGTTACTTCACACAACTCCTCACACTACTGCCTAACGCTAGGTTAAAATGATGGAAATAAAATATAATAAAACAATTTACTATTACTCGTTGCCAGGTACAATTCATTACCCCTACCACGAGAGCTGGTTACTGGTCAGTGATTGTTACAATGGTTGACACTAATCACTCATAATGACCAATTAAAACAAAATTTTCATTTTATGTACATGGAAGGCGACCAACATTGTTTTTTTCTTATAACATGTCTTAAAGCTAATGGAGACTTCCAAAGCTGGTTACAAAATCTGCGGTAGCTGCAGGAGATATAGTGTTTGATATTTTACCTTACAGTATCATTATACACTGGTGTTACTTTACTCGTCCATAATTTGGAGTCTCTGTTACTAAGACTGTCTGTTTTTTACACTTCGAGGTCGGTGCAACAGCTGATAGTCGATATCATGGGCAGAGCCAAGGTGGTGCTTGTGGGCGTAGTGGCTGACACCAGCTGGGCTGCAGCTGAGCCAAAGTGCTGTGGGAATTGTGTCGGAGGAGGCTCAAAGTGACTCATCTGACTGTGCGTGAACTGACAGTGAGTGAGTGACAGATACGATTAAAGATTGAGCCTTTGAGAGGCGTAACTGGCAACTGAACAAAGCATCAATCATTTTCATTACAAATAGTTTTTACTCCTGGCATCCGGTAACTACTTTCCTATGAAATTGCTTTTACAACATTTCCTTAAAACTTGAGTATACAATTATACAAAACTATTGGGACAGCCAATCTTGTGAATTAGAATGTCTCATCAGACGTTACGCACGCTATTCACCGTCTAGCCAGGGATGTGGCCGAACCTGCCTGGAGGCTCGCCGGATTTACAGTAGGTAGATTTATACAAATTCCATAGAGTATAGTGAACGACCAATAGAGCTACAGGCACAGACGTGGCACTGATAATGACGACTAGATGGGAAGAATTCCGAATGTGCCATCCAGCAATATTCGCAGTACCAAACGGAGTGGTGAAGGAACAAGTTCGGGACAATCGACAAGGAGCAACAGTTGCCTTGCATTTCTATCCCTGAAGGTCAGGCATGCATTACCCAAGTGCGAAGCACTTGACATCTTTGTAAATCTTTAAGTAGGACGCCGTTAACGCCTGACAAACACCTTAATAAAGCGAGACAGATCACAGCAACAAGATAGGAGCGGTATTTCGGTATAATGTGGCTGAAAAAGAATGTGGTAGTTTTGGTACTGTCTAAGGCTTTAGTCCCGATTACCCCGCTAGCTGCTCACCGACAGAAACAAGAAATGCGGAACAGAGCTGTCAACTCGTCAACGTGCTATGTGATAAAAGCGGGAGGGTCAAAACATTAACTGCAGCAGTATGCGGTCATGGGCGCCCACTGCCAATTTCAGCAGAACGGACACACGTGCACCGTGCCCCGTCGGTAGCGTAAATAACCGCGTCATCAGAATCGATTAAAGCCTACTCCGTCTACTTCAGAAATCAACACGTGCCTATTTTCGCGTCAGTAGGCAGATTAGATGTTTCGGCGTTTCCTTTTCACTATACGCGTAGTGACGTGCCCACCTAGGCTGTGCCTTATTGTGGCAAACACGACAGAGGTCGTGGCGACGCTGGTAGTGAATTATTCAGAACGCATCTAAGTGCAGGTAACTCCTATTGGTTCTCATGGGCTAAGCGTTCCTATCTCGCATTCTATTGGAGATTGTAGCTGTACCTAAACTATCGGAGTAGCAGGAATTATTGTGCACACACTGTACTTGTATTCAGTATGGAAAGTATTTGTTTCATGCAGTGCACTGCAAACAAATCTCTCAGTGAGAGCAAATAATCGTTTACAGCACTTGGAGAAGGATGTATATCCCCGTATTGGGAATGTTTCTTTCAATTGTTTTTTTCTAATGAACAGAGTTGCAATAATATGCGTTATCCGTGTCTGCTGTTTCGCAATAGCTCAGCGAGTGTCCTCTTAACAGCACTGAATCCTTTTTATATATTACGTCATGAAATAAAAACACTTCAAAATATGTAAACAGGCTCAGAGACAGCGAGGTCCACTGTCAGATAAAATACATAATAAAGCATAAAGACATACCGGCAGAGATCCAAACTCTTACGCTCAACACGAACATTTCAACATACGTTCTTTTATTAGCTAGAACAGGGGCTGTTGCGGTAACTTTTCTCTTGTTTTTTCTTTTGCCATTTACTTCCATTTCTAGCCTGGTATATTACATGTCGAAATCCTTAGCAATGTCCGCTTAATTGTTCTCCATACACTTTACAGTGCGTCATGAAATCCTATATTACTTCTACTGGTTACTAAGACAGTATATATTTAAGAACTTTTGGCTGTCAAATGTCTTGATACTGAGGATATATTCAGTGAACATTTTCTGTCATTCCACAACGTCTTTTTGTGCCTGCACAATACATTATCGTAAGTCATCATTGATGGCATCTGCGCTCATTTATTCAACCTACTTGCAATATCCTATGAATTACTGTGGTGGATGCAGATTCTCGCAGACAAAGACAGTTCATCCTGCCAGCGACGAACTTTCCTTGGTGTCTGAAAACCTCTTATCAGCGTGGTAAATCATGGATAGTAGGTTGAAATGTTTTATTTCTAATTTGTAGCGTGAATTTTCTTGTGTGTTTTGTAAGGACAACTATGTCTGGTGAAATCAACACAGTTTTTTAATGTGGAGAGGGGAGACTGCGGCTGTGTTCCAAAGTTTTCTAGCTGCGTTATGTAAAGCTATCAGATGCTGTAGCCTCGACGCAGTCACTGTGGCGTGACACCAGTGGCATGTGCTGTAGTCAGCAGCATCGGTAACGAGCGTACCTCTGGAGCGAGAGTGGCCCACTCGGGCCTTTATGCCAACCTGTTCACATGGCTGAGAAACGTCGGAAGCAGTACCTGGCTCGTTGGCGCAGTAGTTAGATCAATATCAAATTTTAATAGTCGATACCTCTCGCCACGGTTACATATGAAAAGCTGTTAGTACACTCCCGTTACGTTTTGTGGCAAATGGATACAGCTGTAAATACTGCACATTTGTAAGTTGGTTACACATGCTGAGGTCCTTGTGTTGTGATTATAGTTACAAAATAAATGGCAGCTCGCGCCATAATTTGAATGAAACTTAACGAAAGACTATCAGTAAAGGACGTTACTTACAAATACAAATACCCTGAAGTTCTCAAGATACGATGTATCTTAATTTGCGTTATCTGCTTAGTTTGAAAGTTCTGCAAGGATTAAGTTCACTTGGGCACTTTCTGACTATACTGACATAGTATGTCGTCTCTCCCACGTAGCAAGGTTTTCCACGAAAATGCATATCGTAGCGGGCCCTTGCTAAAATATGAATCTCCGTTAATCAACCATGCTACAGTGACAGATAGGACGGCCAAGTCTGCTGAGAAGTGTTAACTGAAATTCCTAACGGCGGGACTGGTGTACTCGCGTTTACTCAAAACTACGCCCATTATTGTTGTTCTTCTTCTTCCTCCATCACACGGTTGAATCAGGTTGCGTGAGAAACTAGAAATATTTCCCTTTATCTACAGAAAGCTACTAGCTTGAGCTTTCATTGTGTGTGTGATTAACATGAACAGAAACCATCTTCCAGTAGTACAGACACGTACGTGAAAAGCAAGCGGGCACTGTGCCAGAGTGATGGCCGTCGTGTGCCGCCAGAGGAGTGCGAGGGAACCCACGTGGGTGGCGGTGTGGCGGCGCTACCCATAGCGGCTCACGTCGTTCGCATTTCCTAACAGGAGGATGGAAAGACGTTTACCCGTCAGTAGGTGTATCATCCTACAGTGTAGAAACCTTTAGTAGTATACTTCCGGCCCAGTGGCCTCTAATCTGACGGAAATAAGGTGATCTTTATTAGTTTCCTGTTTTATAATAAATTCTCCTTACTACAAGATAATAATTAGCCCCTCGAATCTAGATGGAATTCAACTGCTGCCTCTGTGTGAGAAATCTAAGCGTAAAGTAATACTCATCGCTTTGTTTGCAAGTATGGTTCGAACACAATTTGTTTGAGTTTACGTTGTTGTCTAGAACGTTAGCTGCTTTGATGCAATATTTCATCTTCATGTAAATAACAGTAGCTGCCATCGAAAGTAATAGCAATGGGTAACGTGTTTTACAGATACAAACGAACAGTTGAATGATTCGTGTATTTCTTTTCCTATTTTAATACATCACTACATCTTTATCATTTCTTAAAGCATAGCTAGGATGTGCTGATATCACCCTATCTTTCTTGTTTTCCTGCTTTGTCGTACTGCTTCAGGCAGCACAGTTGAGCCACAATACGGCTTCAGCCAAGCAAGATGTACTAGCGTGGTACCGTCTGGTAACTGCCTTTGGCATTCACAGGGCTGGTGATCCGCAGTAGCGGATAGGGGCCCTCAACAACTTGGTTCATCCATTTCTTTATCACAGTATTTTGGAGCAATAAAAAATCCCTGGGTTTATGTTTGGAAAATGTCGTGCCTCTGTTGCCATGTTCTAGCTCTTTTTGTGTGGCTTTGAAATTACTGTGTTGAACTTGGTTCCATATGGCATTGAGACGGTGAGCTGGATTAGCGTCAAGGGGCAATTTGTCAATGTCTGATGGTTAATTCATCGATATCCCATTCACTGGTTCGTATGGGGACTTTTCGCTATGTATCTGGGTTTTCCCTACATAGTACAATAGCGTTCGCGCAATAATTTGATGCACTCCCTCTAGGCACCCATTCGCTTGAGAATGAAAGGGCGTAGTTCGCCATTTTTTGATACGTAACATTTCGCAAACTTGTACAAACACTGTCAACACAAAATCTGAGCCTTGAGCAGTAAGTACTACGTCAGGACTTTCGAACGGCAATACCAAGTGACTGGCAAAGGTGCAATCAACAGTTTCAGCGGTCGTATCTGCAAGTAGTGACAAAATTAAGAACCTTGAAAAATTAATATTAATTGACAATACACTTAATATCCTTGGTGCTTCGTGGAAATGGACCACAGATATCTAAGCCACAATCGAAATGGTTTTGATGCTTCTGTTATGTTTGTAAAGGAACGTATCCTTTGTGTGTGTGTGTGTGTGTGTGTGTGTGTGTGTGTGTGTGTGTTTTTCCGACACTCCACCAGTAGTTTGACGCTGTTCTTGCATCCATGACTCATTGCCCATTTTGGTGGGCCTGTAAACTGTCACAACACTGTGATTTTATTCATTGTTGGAATTACTTGTGTAATACTACTTTGTTACCCAACACTGCCTTGCAGTACAGTATACCATCTTATGTAATGGAATCAGGGACTGATGCATACTGGTGACATTCTGTATCCCTCAGCGATTCTTTAAATTCCTCTGTGGAAACCTCTGATTGTGCAATTCTAACATCTCTACTTAGCCCATCAGTATTGTTGTGTAGGCAGCCAGACTTATGCCGAATTGTGTTATATTTTACGAATTTTAATGCCCATCTAGTCGGGTTACTGCTGGGGACAACATCCATACTATAGCAGTGTGGTCCATATCCATAGCTAACTGATGTCCATACTAGTAACACTTAATGTAATATACTCCAAACAGGAGAGCTACCAGCTCCTTCTTTGTACTACTTTAATGCATATTGTCATAAGCTCAATTGTCTAGATAGTTAACCAACTAGTCTTTCCCCACCACTATATTCCTGACTTACAACAGCTCCAGCAGGGTAGTCTGATGCATCCAGTTTTTCCAAAACTGGATATATTAATAAAGCTGAACTAGTCAAGATTTATTTTTCTCACTGCCAATTCACACTCTTCTGTTCATTCAAATATTTTGTTAATGGTTTTGCTGTTACAGCATAATCCTGCACAAAACCCCCATAATAAGTGGTTCAGCTTTGGAAAGATTGTAACTAACATTTCTTGGGGTTGGAAAATCATCTACTATTTCAATTAATCTAGGCTCTGGGTTGACTCCATCTGAACTGATGGTGTGCCCCAGCTACTGAACCTGTGACTGTACAAACGAACGTTTTTCTCCATTTGCACTCAACCGTACACTTTCTGATCTAGCCAACACACTTCTTAATCGTTCAGTATGCTTTTCAATAGTTTTTGCAAAAATTACTCTCTCATCGAGACACGCAAGACACACAGTAGGATTTAAACGTGTTATCAAGACGGTAAATTCTCACAATAGGCAAGCGAATTTCGTAGACTAAAATCCATATATAAGAATTTACTCACTCCAGATGGAACAACAAAAGCAGTTTTCTGTGTCGTGGTGCAATCTGAATCTGATGATATCCAGAACTCGTCTCCAGGCTGATGAATTATTTGGAATTTTCTAACTTGTCCAAGTTCTCGTCGATACATATCAGAGGTTACATATCCAGTGTGATAACCTTGTTTACCGCTCTCAAATCAACACACAGACCACACGCTTTTTGCCCATTGACGGACTTCCTTGGGACAATGACAATTCGACAGGCAAGCGGGCTTGCAAAGGGTTGAATTATCCTTGCAAACAATTGCTGTTGAATCCCATCTTCTACAACAGATTGTAACTGACGGGGTAAACGATATGTCTTCTGCTCAGTTGGTCTGGCGTCTCATGTTGTATGACTTCAGTTGCTCGCAAATATTGCCTTTCCTCGAATAACTACACATATTCCTCTAAAACTGGATGCAGAAGTCTTTACTCCAATTTGGCAAATAAGCGAACATCTCTTTCAACTGATTTCTTATTGAGAGTGCTGTGCACAAACCTTCCTCACGGGTAACTACTTACGTTTTCTCTCTCGACACTGTTTCTGCTTCGAAACTTCTCTTTGCATAAATTCTTCGCCACTGGCTATTATTGTGCCATGTGGTATTTCTACATCCTGCTGACCAACATTCTCAACACAGAGGTATTTTAAACCTGTTTCCCTTTACTTTTAGTCTATAATACGTAGACCGCTCTTAACCTCTTGCAGCCTGTACAGAAAGTATTTGTGGGGGTTGGAACGACCAGGAAGTCCGATCTCGGCGGTACCGGGTCTTTGACTTCAATCCAGGAAACTACCACAGTTCCACCGCTAATAGTTACAGATGTGATAGGTCTCAACGCCCACATACACGGTTCAGTTGGAGCTTGTCAGGTAAGCCTCCACATTCACAAGTTCCTCGCAAATGATACGCACGCTAATTGTCCGGACAGTTGTCCGTATCGCTGACCCAAACAGTGCTGATCCTATAATGTTTCACAGTCTCATAGCATGCTGGGAAATCGTTCCCTAAGAAAACATGGCAGTCCCACCCACGTTCCCTTACTACTTCCATATCAAAGACATATTTTCCCTTCAGTGTGCAGGTAAGTTACAGTGGTACCTGCAGGAATGATTATCTTGTCTCCAAGTCTTCTTATATTGTAGCGTGGCCGTATCAGCACACGCTTGTCATTATTGGCAACAAAAAGAACGCGAATCTGAGCTCCTGTGTCTACAAGAATTTTGGCAGTCTTTCTTCTAAGCTTTACCTCAAACTCAGTGGTTTACCTCTGTGGTCTCTCCCCTTTTTATAGGGTCCATATATATCACTGGGGACTAAAGTGGGTGGCAGTGGAGTAGTACTTCTGTTTCAACATTGTTTTCGTTGCCTGCTGGCACGCTAGTCTTGGGGGAATTCGGCCACTTAGTTTGCGGACAACGATCCTGTATGGTATTTCTCAACATGAAGCCCAGCAGCGCTCCGAAAACTTCAGCTGGGCGGTATTTGACAAAAAATGGTCTCGCCATGCCCATGTACATCCCACTTCCCTGACGTTTGGGAATTGTTACTTTCTCGCCTGGCTTTCCAGCAAAAGAAGATACAAAAGTTATGGCTGGAAGCGTAATGTACATGTCTGGCACTAATTTCTCTGTTTCATCTATAGGGGCTCTTGAAAGCCTGGAGTTGTTACCGCACTCATGGCAGCTCCGGCTTCACATTCGAGAGTTATCGCGTTAAGCCGTTCCTGTAGCTCTATTTTTTCAATTGACTGACTGCTTACCTGCTATTGCAGTAAAGTAGTGAGATCAGGCTCGTTCGGGGCCGCAGTTGTATCATCCGAAGCCGTTCGGTCCTCTCCGCTGTTTAAGGAGGACGTAAATCAGGCATGGCTACAAAACTGGGACTGAGACCGAAAAGATGTATCCAATAAAGGTATAACTATTCTGGGTGATGGTAAGATCCAAATGGCTCTAAGCACTATGGGACCTAACATGTCAGGTCACCAGTCCCCTAGACTTAGAACTACTTGAACTTAACTTGAAACGCCCGACTAACCCGCAGGGCAGAACAGGTGACTAGGATTGCGGAAAGTGCCAAATAAGGATGGCGGTCAGTTTCACTTCAAAATTGTAATTTATTGTAATTTAATAACATATTTAAACCAAAACGGCACACAACCGAACCTTTACGAGTTTCAAAATCCAGTTCTTTCATGGCTGAAGGCTTCCAAACAAGAAATCTTATAAACCAACAAGATAAATTTCAAGTGACTGAAGACACGCAGCTAAAATTGCAAATAAAATATTATAATCACAGCTAGGCTGCAAGCCTCAAGGCAAAAGTGGGTAGAACAACCATATACAAGGTCCAATACAATTGTCTGAAGGCCACAACTAAATTTCAAAATTATAAAATGTATTACCTTAACCCTTTAAGGCTGAAGGCCAGAATGATTTCCCTTAAGGGGAAATTTTGAGAATAAGGCTTTAAGCGGCTGAAGGCTTACAGTTGATCTTCCAAAAATTCGAAAAATACCTTAATCCCTTAAGTGGCTAACAGCACACTAAATGGAAAGCTAGCACAACAATCATAACTTTCGGCAAAATATCCACTTGTCAGAATTCCAACTTACTTATATAGGCTGAAGGCCCCTTGATTTACACAAAAAACAATAAAATTATGTATTTTCTATTTGCTCCAGACACGTTCCAACTGACTAGCAGTCCGAACTCGCTACCCGAACTCGCTTACGACAGACAATGACCAGGAAGTAATAGCAGTCGAGCAAAGATACGCGCTGCTAACGCATGTCACCGTCAGGTAAAATAGCAACTCGGTGAAAGCAGTAATTTAATTTAACGTAGTGAGATGAAAGTACGTTAAAAACAGGAAGTAAAATAGATGGGGGGAAGATGGGCCACGCACAGCTCATAACTAACCTAAGGGTATCACACACATCCATGCCCGAGGCAGGATTCGAACCTGCGACCGTAGCAGCATCGCAGTTCCACTCTGAAGCGCCTAGAACCGCTCGGTCACAAAGGCCGGCTGCTAAGATTCCTCGGCGGAAGTTGGCCGGAGTTGTTAGCAAGCAGACTTCATTGCAGCGACACTCGCATCACATGGAGGTGGCTTCGGCGACGGCGGCCGTGCGAGAGGCGGATGACCCGCCACAGCAGCCAGCGGCAGCGCGAGGTGCTGCGCGGCACGCGACCACTCCTCTACTGGCGGAGGGCGACGAGGTGTAGCGGCGCGTGGCCGTATAGCGCGCTCTCACTTGCCGTCACGGCCCGACACGTCGAGGTCGGCCCCAGACGCGTCCACCGAAGACAGCTAAGCGGCCCGCGGAAGGTAACCGCTAGGCATTTCTGTGGTTGCCATCACATAGGAACGGCAGGAGAATACCGAGTCGGATCGAACTGTGATAAAGATGCCACTCGATGACACCACTTTGCACATGTCAGGGCTCTATCAGGAACTGTAGTGGCCAACAGGGGTGGTTTTCCTACATGTGAAGTGAGAAATGTTATGAAATGGGTTTTATTCTCAAAAACTACTACTAAAGCTAGCGTCCCCACCTCAGAGTAATAGCATGGGAGCCGGCCACGAGTACTACAGATTTGTTCACACAACTGCTCACCATACTGCCTTAGGCTGCACAGTGTACAGTATCCACAACCAAAAGTATTCAATTTCCCGAAAAGGAAAGAACACGATACCTAACCTAGGAAGCTAAGTGAAAATGTTTCAATATTGTAACAGGCTTCTGCTGACAATCCGTTCTCCCTGTACCATATTGCCTCATACGTATGCACTTCAATTACAACAAAGTTTTTTTTTACATGCTTATCACCAGATTGCATATGTGCCGGAAAAATTTTTAGCGTTCACCCCTTTGAATGTTGTAAAAGTAAATATGCTTTAGTTCAATGTGTGCAGGATGTCCCAGGAGAAAAGTTCGACATTCATCGATAGCCCTTTTCCGACTTCAGTACTGGGAAACAAATCTCTTCTACTGCAATTCCTTTGCTTCCCATATTTTGATTGCTTATTGTATGGGCCAAAACAAGAAACAGTTACTGGCAAACAATTACTAGTGGGCTCTAAATGCTGATCTAAGGGCTATCAGTACTTTTTCAATCTCCTGCGCTGAAGAAATGCTGATTGTACGTAAGGAGTGCCCATGCTTGCTATACAGTTTTGCTTCGAATGTTCGTCCCCACCATGCTTTTGAATACTGACCTTTCCTGCTTGGACAGGCAACTGCATAGAGAAAAAATAATTCAAAGAACTTGGCACACATCCTGTGTGAACTCAACTGGTACTAACAACAGAACTTCAATGTAAATACATTTAAGATCAATGTTCATCATTTGAGTTACGTACTACTTCACATAATTCCATTGTGTGTCGTCCAGATTGTAACAATGTCGATGCAGGCTTGCTCCTTTGCTGCTCGCACAAATTCCTCTTGTCTTCTCCGAACCTCCCGATGCAGGATTATCGGCGCGGATGAAAAAAACAGACAGGTGTGGTCGATGTGAATATATGAATAAAAATTTACCTTCCCAATAAATTTTTTGATGACACCTTTTAATGTACGCTTGGAATATTCGCTTTGAACAATTCAGGTATGGTGGATGTCATTATACGCCCGCTCGTTACCACTCATAGGAACAAAGAAATGAAGATACAGAAATTAATCAAATGAAGAGCGCATCTCTTTTTCATGTATCAAAACATCTCTGCCACGAAGTAACTTTGTAATTTTCCTTTGTCTTGGCGTATATATAGCTTACGTGTACAAAAGGAAAAGAACGACGAAAGAAGAAGTTATTCGAATGATGAGGGGGTATTGAAGCGGTCACGTTTAACGTAATTAACACACCTAAACACAGTAAATAAGGTAAGTATGGAACCAACTGTTACAGACAGAGAGTACTTACATGTTGTCAGTACAAGCACAGAGACTAAGTAGGCACGAAGAAAATCCAAGTCACATTTCACGCGTTTTTAGCGACATGAACCCCGTTTTAGACTGTTGCGATTTCCTTAAGTACAAACGTCCTAAAGGGTCATTAAAGAGTTCGCTGGTTTCGTATCAAATAGGGCTCCGATGAAATATTTCACCCAAAACATTCAGAAACAAACTGTCTTTTCGTTGATGATCATCCATTACACAAAAAACAAAAGGTAACGCTTTGATGCGCTACACCGAACAAGTAGGCTGGCCGTAAATTTAACTAATTACATTACGAACAACCAAAATTGGAAACGAGACAGTGAAAACGTTGTGGGGAAGGCGAACCGAAGACTGCGTTTTACTGTCAGAACACTTACAAGATGCAACAGATCTACTAAACCTACCTACACTACACTTGTCCATCCTCTTTTTGTGTACTGCTGTGCGATGTTTCATCTTTGCCAGATAGGACTGACTAGGTAAATCGAGAAAATCCTAAGGCAAGCACATTTTGTACTATCGAAAAATATGGGGAGTGACATAGACATGGTACAGGGTTTGTGTGGACATGAATAAAAGAAAGGGGTTTCTGGTTGCGGCGGGAGCTTCGCACCTAATTTCACGCACCAGCTATCTCTTCCTACTGACAATATTTTACGCGTTGCGCCCGAGTGGAGTAACACCATTATTGTTAAGGTGGTTCGATTAACCCTCTGCCAGGAACTTAAACGTGAGTTGCAGTGTAGCCATGTAGATGTCGACACGAAGTGTGGGGTGTGCTATCATTTATTAGCGCAATACAAACTAAGGGAAGGCAAAATCCATTCTTACTGTGCAGCTTTGCAAGAGCAAACATATCCGTCGAAAAACTGGCAAATCTTGTATCCCGATCATTTTTAGAAATGTACACACATCATATCCCGAATCTCAGCACAATAACTAAACATATATGCACATTTATGGGAAGAAATATTTATAATTACCAGTTTACACGTGCTCCCCTTTAAAAAACGGTAATCTTTTTTAATTTTTTCACATTGCGTCAGAGAACTCCGTCTATTTGACCTTGTGAAGTTCTTGAAAGAATATCTGAGTTGAATGGACTTCAAGCAATGTCGAATTTTATGAAGGTAATCGAACTCTTCTCAATATTGTCATTTACGCGTTAGGTGAAATTCGAAAGATCTTGGAAAACTCAAAAGATGAGGGTTTCTGTTGACGGAACGACTGACTGTTTTAGTTTATATTGGTATTTTGTTAGCCAAAAATTTAATCGAGGACACGTCGGATCACCTTCGTATTTTGTGTTGCAAATCTGCAAGGCAATTTCTAATTTAAAGAAGGAACGTAATTGCAAACGAAAACATTTGAGTAGTGTAAACATGTTGTTTCGGCCAGGTGCCATGGCTACATTCGGCAGACGTCTGTAGACTTTCTGGATACTGACTTATCCGAAACTATTTGGAAATGTTCTTAGATTTATTTTAATCTCCCACTTCAGAGGGTAGATGAAATGGATGCTGCAGCGAAAGGCAAGCCGAACAAAGTTACCGTTTCGAATCCTGACACTCTCTCTCTGGAACCCACAGAGAGAACTTTCTGGGGGAAACGCAAAAGATTTTAAATTTTAACAGTTTTTGTTTGGAATTTCTTGAATTAAGTATGCACCTGTCTCTTTTTGTGATGTCGAAATGGTTTCCATGCGCATGAACGTTCTTTCAGGTAAATGCGTGAGGTGTTAGAAATCTAGGGAAATTGATTTTCCTGTACTGTTTTAGAAGGGACTACAGCTAAGCACCTACCTCCTGGAGCAAGTGAACTACCATCCGCGAAATATCTTGAGGCATCCGATTGTTTTACAAATTAGTCAATGTGCTACATATTCGACGGTAAGCATGTAAGCGAGAAAAATTTTAATAGTCACTAAGTGCCCTCATTCTCAAATGCTGAATGGATTTAGTCTTGGCTATTTACACCTCCTGATGCTGCCTCAACAAATATGCAGTTTCTAAATGTCATGATTGTCTTACTGTGTGTGACTTAACGTAATACTGAACTTCAGACACGACATTTTATGTTTTTAAATACCGTCAATAATTTCATGAAATACTAAAAAACGAATTTCTTCCTCCTGGAACCAGACAGGCAGGCAGCCTGCACTTGTGTTCGTTCACCATGAACCGTGCACCAGGTTAGCCATTTAGAAATGCAGATCTCATTTTACCCAGCTATCTTTGGATAGTTCATCGAAAGCATCTTTTGTAGCTGCCACATCTGCTGCCCTCCATCTCAGAATCTAACGTACCTCCTTTTCAGCAAGTACTGGTATTTCTCTTCTGTATCGATTCCGTTCTAAAGTGGTTTTTATGGACACACTATCGAAAAAGGAGTGCACCTCATTTGGATAAAATTGAAGTTATTGAAAGTGGTGTAGTTCCTTACATGAATCACTGTCCCAAAAAAAAAAGGCTTTCTCTAAGTAATTAGACGAATCTGCGTCCTACATTCCTAAAAATATGGTAACAGTACTTTCTTCTTGCCTGTTTGCACTTGTTGGCTTCGGCTTCAACAATTTTATCCCAGCTTCTTCCGATTTATTGGTGCAGATTTAAAATTCTCCTCGCTTATTATAGAGGCCATCCTTGCAATTTTTGGTAGTTTTAAACATCGAACTATGTCAGCTTTGAAATTCTCCCTTTTAAAATTCTTTGAAATACACATTGTCTAACATCAGAAATTTTTTTGTAATCCTCTAGATTCCAGTAACCACATGACCCTGAGTTAAATATTCCTTCTATTACCAAACAAATCATTCATTATTATGGTATTATCTTCGAAATAGAGGCCAACAGATTTAACAATATATATGCCCTAGAAAGTGGTTGAGCCTCTGTTAATATATGGGTAACGGATAAAAGCAAGTTCAAAGTGTAATGAGCTGCAAATATGTTGGAAGTCGTTAAGGCTGAGATAATATTTTTATGTCATCTTCATACAATCACTGTCACTGAAAATTTTTTTCCCATCCTGATAACACTGCACTACGTCTGTGGCTATGGTTGGGTGTTAGGGTGTACCATTTGCGCATTTGGTTGTACTGGGGCTCTGCAATTCACACACTATCTGTACCAGTGTGGAAAAGAATATTGTAGGAAGCTGGGTTCCCAGTAGCAAAGTCTAGTAGGTAACAACACGGTGCATCACGTGTACGAATGGAAATAGCTGAACTGGTCCTGCTTGTGCAAGAAAGAAAAAACTGGTTTATGTCAACTGTTAAACAGCTGTTTACAGTCCAGAAGGCCACGGCTTTTACCAGGAAGCTCCTTCACAAGGGTTCCAGTGAAACTCCCCTTCTGCATGCAAACACAACCGTCAGCGACAGCGTACTGCAAGGTGGCCGGCTCACCCTGCGAGTACACTGCGCCGTAGACAATCTTGCTTCAGGGGCAGCTGGGGCTTTCACCGAAGATTCCTGGTGAGTGGCAACAGAAGAATGACCAGCAAAGAAACTGGAAGACGGACCATGGTGCCACATGATTCAAGAAAAGATACAGTAACAGGTGGTCAATCCAATACAGAGCTTAAGAGTAGTAACTGCAGTACACTGTACTATCATGTATTGAGATTTCTTATTACGCACGCACAAACTAAGCTAATCTCTTCTGAAAGAGATAAGGCGACCAAGGTTAAACAGACGTGAGACGTATTGAACTAGTAAAGTAGATATGAATAAGAATAATACTGACTAACTGAGCGTAGCTTGCTGACGAGAGAAAGGAGCAGAGAAAGTAAGATGTAAAACTGCATATAAAGTATGTATTTTCATTAGGAATTGTGTAACAGTTGACACGTAGGTACCTTAACACATGAGGAGCCCGGTATACCAATTGCGCACAGTACAACTAATGTAACATGAATGTGGGACAAATTGATGATTTCATGCAGTCCGAACATTAGGTTGGTACGTGAGGTCAGGTAGCACATTCTGTGGCACGAACGACAACAATTGTGAACTCAAACGTGAATACTAATTTGAGAAATGTATTGTGACTGAGTAGAAGGCCTTCACCACTGCAGAGTAACTGCTAGGCCTAATTATCGCCTGCAGGAATGGTACTGTGCTAGGGTTAAAAACTAGTAGAAATAGGGAATCTCTGGAAAGGAGTATTCAGAATCCCCTACGCAAGTTAAAGATGGAGAGTAACATATGAGAATTGGTCATAATAAAAA
Organism: Schistocerca serialis cubense; assembly: GCF_023864345.2. Classification (NCBI taxonomy): domain Eukaryota; kingdom Metazoa; phylum Arthropoda; class Insecta; order Orthoptera; family Acrididae; genus Schistocerca; species Schistocerca serialis. Next base: position 463,979,309 of record NC_064646.1, on the reverse strand, counting down.
AAGTTATGTGAAAACTGCCGCTATCAGCTTTGGCTCTCCATGATCGGGATATGAGCCGTAATTATGAGGTCCTGGAGGATCTCCATCGCCAACTCCAAGTCCTCAATGGAAGAGCAGAATGGGACACTACAACGAAGGCTGAGGAATCAGGTCTCTAACTGGGAACTATATCCATCGACCAAGATCTCTCTTCAGACTCGGAACAGAAAATCTATTCATGCCACAGGAGGCCGCTATATTTGTGGATTCTTTCTCTGCTTAGTACCCAGCCCAGATCGACGTGGCTCATCAGCAACTGCGATGGTTGGTGTAGTTTTATTCCCTGGTACAGCTTCAACCTGTCGAAAAGAGGCAACTTTACTGTCACCTAACTGTCACTGGACATCAAGAGGTCGCGTTAACTGTAGAATACGATGAGGTCGCTAGTAAGCGACGACTTTCTTGTAGTTATTTTGTATATTGGCAGCTTTCTTAATACAAGCTCGTCTCCCAATTGGTAAGGTAGCAATCTGTGCCTTCGCTAACTCTTTCTATATATCTTAGCCTTTGTTAACTATTTCTCTGCATACGGTCACCTTTCTTTTATTCCCTCTTGTATCTTTTTCTGTATGGATTCTCTCTTCTCACTATACCACAGACTTCTCCCAGCTCGAAATCTACAGCCATCATTTGCAGTACAAATTGGGAACTCGTCCGTCTGCACGGTGTGATGCCTGCTGACTCACATTTCAGTACCACCGGCAGAGATGATACATAGCAATTACTTGTCCACATCCGACAGCCACGCCCTCACCGGCAGCATGGTGACGCGGCAGCGGAAGCTCGCATTCAACAGCAGAGGGAACCACAGCGGGGAATCTCCGCCATTTTCACCGCGTTGCCCACTAACGACTGCATACCTGCCTCAGTAAAGCAGTTATTCTAACATAATCGGTCCTTCTTCCGCTATAGTACACATACTTCCTCAGCAGAGGATCCTAGCCCGCACGAAGCTATCACAGCTATCCTGTCACAGATCGAGCGAGGTGGCGCAGTGGCTAGCACAGTGGACTCGCATTCGGGAGGACGACGGTTCAATCCCGCGTCTGGCCATCCTGATTTAGGTTTCCCGTCGTTCCCCTAAATCGCTCCAGGCAAATTTCGGCATGGTTCCTTTGAAAGGGCACCACCGGCTTCCTTCCCCATCCTTCCCTCATTCCACGAGACCGGTGAACTCGCTGTCTGGTCTCCTCTCCCTAACAACCCAACGCCCCCATTCTGTCATAACCAGTGGGTCTGAAACTTTTCTCAGTGCAAAAATGCTGTAAAATAAATTGGGGTTTGACCCATACAAAACAAGACGCACTACTAATAACTTATCACATAGAGCTACTCACAATTCACGTGAACCAAATCATTTGCACACTGTATTCCACACTAAATAAATTGAAATGCTCCAAGCTAATATGATACTAAATTTTATCTCGGGACCCCTGTCCTTGCAAGCGTGTCTCTTGAAATACAAGAGCAATACATACTTGCCTTTCATTTGAAATAACATTCAGTCACTGTGGGAAGCAGCTTATTTCTCCGAGCTTTAAACGAATGGCGCAAAAGTAAACTTGGTGCAATCGAGAACGTAGTTCTTCAGGGAAGCAGTGTGGAGATACGGGATGTAAAGGATAAATTAGCATCAAATGGGGTGCAAACTAAGAATTCTAGATTTCATCCATTCTTAATATTCTGTTAAGTTAGTGGATACATAATCTCACGCTTTACTTAGCTGTCATGTTCAACAAACCGTGTGTCTATATTATCATCCCCTAAGGGCATCAAATTCACACAGGATATTAGAGTTAGTGGCCATTTCCCTGCTGTATACTAATTTCTGCTGCGTAAGCAATTATTTATCCTGTGTTTTTGTCTCTCACTCAAAACACACACGATAGCATAACTTTTGGCGATGCGTGACACTACCTCTGGCAGTACAGAAGAAATAAAGAATGAACGAAACAATGAAAGGATAATTTCGGTTCTGTAACACGAGAACATATGGCGACGGTGAACGGCTTACGGCAGCACGACGTCACGATCTCACGGGGACAACTGAACTCCCTCCCCCAGTCCGCCGTTTCTCGCCACAGCGCGGCCGACGCGCTCTCTGCCGTTGTCACTCGGCGGCTCCTTTCCCAACTGCCGTCCCTCAGGCAAAACACGCGATACACTAATCGACAGCCAAGTCCCAGTCGATTATTCGAAGAATCGTGCCAAACGACACAACGCAAATCTGACCGGCATTGAATACTCGATCACATAAAATACAATACAAAAACTTGCCTATGCTCTCTTTGGTAGCATGTTGTTTCTAATTTTACTATCACGCTGCTTCCAGCCTCTGCACCATTCTTCCCATCCCATTATCGCCTCCGTATTGGACACTCCCATTTCTCCATGATCTTTACTATGATCGATCCTTCTCGTAAACTCATCTTCGATCCTGTTTACGTTATCTTTAGTCCTCCCTTCGCAGAATACGGTTGGGAGAAAATCCAGTTTCCTGGCTGCTGCCACTCATTACTCCTTTTCTGCTGCCCACTACTGCATTGCCTTTTACTTCCCGCCGCCTCCCTGTTACGCTGATTTCCACGTTTTAAGGAATTAGTCTGAAAATTATTAATATCACACTGGAAGCACACCCGGTCGGCTCTCTGCCAGCTCCTACCTTCTCTACAATTCCCGTAATTGCTTGCATTACCGGCAACTCTGTTCTGTTAGCAAGTTGCACCATCCATCCGTTCCACGTACTGAAGAAAGCTCTCCGTAGTTACCGTGCGACAATAGGGCAAACCCCACAGCAAAGAATTTGGAGTACTTCAGGAACGCTTTCGGCACGTGTATTTGCTTTCCCACACCCCAATATTTATTTAGCAGTAGCGTCTCCGACGCGGCGGGTCAGGAAATGCTGCTACATTTCGATTTGCCCACTTCTGCCTCACCTCCATCAAGTTGTATTTCACGAACTTTATCTTCGCTTCGTTGGACATGCCCTCCAAAATGCAATCTTTAAACGACGTCAAGGAATTCACCACATGGGATTTTCCTTCCCTACTGAAATAGTTTATTTTGTGACTTGTTATGAAACCGTAGTCCTTCCCTGACTGCTCACTGCAGGAACGGCCACGAACGCGGCACGTGTGCATGCACGCGTGCTGAGCTTTCACACGCGTGCGGATCGCTCCCTTCTGACGTCACACGTCCCCCGCTACCACACCAGCTGACCGCGCGAATTCGCGGAACTACGAACACGCCGCATGCAACAGTGCATTCGCGTAAGGAACACCGCCCTGCTAGCATGTGGCTTAGTTTCATATTACGATATTTGATAATATTAAGCTCTGTACAAATCATCATGTTGAGCAATACTGAATCTTTGTTGGCTGTCGGTACACCTACAGAAAAATAACGATAACGCTGGGTTTGAAACTGCATTACATCAACAATATCTTGCTTCTCACATCGTCACTCGTCAAAATTCTTACAACATTTAAGCTGAGATATATAAACGGACGCAAAAGTAGTCTACAGCATGCAGTATGATGTCAAATAAGTGATTCCAACTATATGTGAAACAAGCAAATTTTATCATCTGGAACTACTGTACAGATTTTGCAATAAACACAATTCTCAACAAAACATGACAAATACAACAAAATTTCACCATTAATTTAATTATTTTTGGTTCGCTGTAGACATAATAAAGTTCATATCCGGCACAAACTCTACGGCACACGGACAAACGCAGACAGTTTCTTGTATTTTCGACACTCAGATTGCCTATTTAGTTTCATAATCGAAAAAAATCTTTGGCTCACGTATGTCGATCCAAACATTGATATAACTTTTGCAGCCTCATTGTGGAGACAGGGAAACTCTTCCAGAGGAAAACCTTCGTAAAATTCCTTGATAGTTTTTACGTAAAAAAATTGTCCTTTAAACGGAAATTACACTGCAGATCGATCAATTCCATTTGCAAATGCACTGGAGCACTTGCAACTGAACCGGCAAAGGGTCTAGAAAATAGTTCAAAAACAGATGTCAGACTGACAGTGTCCTGGAAACGTTTAGAAAATTGTGCCTGTAGTTCCAACACAGAAACGAATTTGTCAGAAGCTGCGTTTTCTCTGACTTTAGAGAGCGTAGGGAAATGGGCGGTATTCTTTGTCATGAGCTGATCCTTCCACAACGCGAGTTTCTTATTAAATGCATCCACTTTTTCCATCAGATCAGTAATAACCTGCTTCTCACCTTGCAAGGTCTTATTAAGAGCGTTCAAGTGTGCAGTCAGATCAAGTGAAAAGGCGAGGTCTACAATTAATTTTGGATCTTCTAATTTTGGCTCTGCCTTTCGTTTTTCCTTCAGGAACTCAACAATAGCGAGTCTTAAATTGAAAAATCTTTCGAGGCATGCCCCTCGACTTAACCAACGTATTTCGCAGTGGTAGATAACATCTGCGTACTCTTCGTTCAGTTCCATGAGAAACTGTTAAAACTGACAGTGTACTAAGCCATGCGACTTCAAAAAATTTGCTACGGTGACTACCAACTTCATCACGTGCTCCAAATTTGCATATTTAGCACGAAGAGCTTCTTGGTGTACAAAACAATGAATTCCATACAAATCTTCTGTCGATCGGCTTAGTTTTTTACACAACAATGCTACAAGTCCATTTTGAGCCCCTCGCATTGCTGGCGCTCCATCTGTGGTGAGTGAAACTAACATTTTCCAGTTCAGGCCAACGGCTTCAACTGCCTCCTCAAGTGCTTTTAGCAAGTCGGTACCCCTCGTCGTGTCTTTCATTGGTACTAAATCCGACAGCTCTTCGATCACGTGTCGACTCCACGAACATAAATCGCTAGTTGTGCTGTGTCCGAAATGTCGGTCGACTCGTCCAAAGCAATCGAGAATGCAATAAACTTGCAAGCACTATCAATTAGCTGCCTATAGACATCCGCTGCTATACCAGCTATGCGGCGAGTTAGTGTGTCTGGAAAGACTAATTTCACCAAACTTGTTTACTTCCAGTGGCATCAAGAGATCCGCCGCCTCAGCAATACACTCCTTGATGAAATCGCCATCACTGAAAGGCTTATTCACTCTTATTTTGTAGCTTGCTCTTACAGACAGGTCACTACGTTCAGTCGCAGGTTCGAATCCTGCCTTGGGCATGGATGTGTGTGATGTCCTTAGGTTAGTTAGGTTTAAGTAGGTCTAAGGTCTAGGGGACTGATGACCTCAGAAGTTGAGTCCCATAGTGCTCAGAGCCACTAAGTTCGGTTGCAGGCTAAAAAAGGAAACAACAATTGAGTGAACTCTAAATTCGAATTCTAAGGACAAATATGTACAAATACAAACACCAGAAACACAAATATTTGTATGATGTTCCCATGTTCGATCCGACTCGCTGCATAACACTACGTCTTCTTAATTCCGCAAACTTCTTTGATCTATCAGCCCCAACTAAATCATTAAGTTCTTTGTGTGTGACATTATAAGGCCGTTCTATTGCAAATTTGTGGTGCCCGCCGAGTATGCGACTGCATAATAGACATTAAGAATTTTGATCCTTCTCTTCGAAAAAATATTACAATTCCCATTCAGCTCTGAAGGCTCGTGACGTTGTCTCACTACCCCGCCCCTTTGTGAGCGTTTGTCCCATTGCAACAACCACTGCACAGTACCTATAAACTTACAACGAATTGCTAACAAATAGCGAGGAATAAACACGGCTGCCACTACGAATCAACTAACGCACCATATGCCGGATGAAAAGATGTCGCGCCGTGCCGAGCAGTGCCGCGAAACACTGAGGAAAGCCGAGTAGTGGCGAGGCGTACCGAGCCCTGGACGGCACACGTGCAGCACATCGGTAAACGCGTGCAGTTTGGCATGCCGTGGCCGTCCCTGGCCTAATGTGACCTCAACAGATGCCCTGGGCCGGTGCAGCGGCGACCGCGCGGCGCTGCGCTGCCACGTGTTTGTCGGAGCGCCGTGCAACTGCGGGTCTCACCCAGCAGTCCTCGACTTCCAGTCTGGCTGGTCAGCAGACCAGGCCACGGAACCGAGCCCGCGACTGCGATGGTGCGGGAAGACATAAATGTCGTTGGGCAATATACTGAAATATTTGGGCTCTCGTTATCATTTTGAACGATAAATTCAGCTCCCTCCCCGAGCGCATTAGTAACCGAAATGGTGAAATGAAATTGTTCCTGATACTATTAACCAGCAAGCAAATTAATCACTGGGATTATAAAGGTGTAAATAACGTGCAATGACACTGAACTACAGCCTCAATTTGCATTAATAAAAGTTTTTCTTCGAAATTTTTACACAAACTCAAAAACTGGTGAAACCAACTATTTCAATAAGTGGTTAAAAGCGACTTGAGCCCCCAATATAGTAGCGGGTAACCTCGCTATGTAAATTTTTATGAACTGAAAAACTGCTGCGGAGTCTTCACCACTAATCGTCAAACGAGAATAAACCGCAGGCTAGCTTGCACCTAATTGAAGTCTGACATACGATCCTCAGTTCTAAGAGCCAAATTGTAGCAAAATACTTCAGTTCCTCACAGGTAAAACTGAGATGAAGACCACCTTTAGCGTTCAGAAAGAGAATCTTCCCAGAAACATAGTAACACGCGATGTCAGCACAGTTCTGAACATAGCACGGCGGGTAATCACCGCTGGAGATCTGAACGCAAAACATCCCGACTGTAACTCACGAATACGTACCTACAACAGCAAGGAACTATACCAACACGCACTAGGCCGAAACTACGTTATACTTGGGGGCCGGACGTCCTCACTTTCGTGCCTACACAGGCTCAACACAAGCCAGACGTGCTAGGCATAGCCCGCACCATAGGCATCGCGTGCACTCTCAACCTTATGGCTGAAAACAATCTAGACTCAGACAACATGCCTGTAACACTGCACACGGGCAAAACACTGCAGGACACAGAACCACGCAGGCTAGTGAACCCCAAGGACGCCTATTGGACACTGCTCAAGGAAACGCTTGATAGTCGTATTCCGGACACCTACGATATTATAAACACGCAACAAATTGGTGAGGCAGTGGAGGCCTTTACTACTGCCGTCAAAGAGGCAATGACTGACGCCATTCCACGTACAATACCAAAACATTCTACGGCCCTGCCCCAGCAAATCCTGGGCCTCATCTCAACGAGGAACCGCCTCAGGAGATACTGGCAGCCTACCAGGCGCCGTTCTATAAACTGCATGTCTGATTCCAGGGTATAATACGGGACAAAATACAAACATTTCGAAACAATGGAGAAACTCTCAGAGCTAGGTACCACACGTCCCGGCGTATGGAAGCTAGCCACACACTTCACCAGGGAGCAACATTGCATTCCCACTCTAAAAGGACCACATGGTCCAGCTTACTGCACGACGGAGAAGGCAGAGCTTATGGCCACATTACGTGCAGCGTCTTTCATGCCGAATCTGGCTCCTTCCGATCCAATATTCACAGTTGAAACGGACTAAGAGGTTACACGACTCGTAGCCGAGCCCATGCGTGACGATTACACGCACTAGCACAAATGAAATTACATTAGTCATCAAGCATACCAACGCTAGGAAAGTGTGGGTTCTGATGGCATTCAAAACCGTGGCCTCCAGGAGTTCACGGATAGACCCGTAGAATACCTTGCACACAACGAATGCCATTCTGAAACACCAACACTTCCTGACTTTTGGAAGGCAGCCAAGGTCCTGAAGCCATGAAACACGACTCCCTCCCACAAAATTACCGACTAATCAGTCCGCTGTGCTCGCTGAGCAAGATTGTTGAGAATGTAGCACTAAAACACATCACCAGCCACTGCATCAGCAATAACTATTAAGACCGGAGTAATTTGGCTTAAGGAATCTCTACTCAAAAACACAACTCCTCCGCGTATTCGAACGTATACCACACGGCTAGAACTTGAAAAAACACAGGGGCCATGTTCCTGGACATCGAAAAAGCTTTCAACCGACTTTGGCACAACGGCCTTATACGCAAACTAAGCGAAGCTGGTTTCCCGAACGGACCCGTATCTCTGATACACACATATCTCACGAACAGGTGTTTCAACACTGATGTGCAGGGCAAACAATCCACACAACACTGTAACCAAACTAGAGTACCCCAGGGAAGCATCCTAGGGACCATCTTGTTCAACCTGTACGTTAACGACTTCCCAGCAACGTTGCCCATCTACGCGGGTGAGACAGCCATCCTTGCGCAAGATTAGAAACAGTCCAACATTAATGCACAAATACAGACGGAGCTCAGAACTGCCGAGCCGTGGTTGTAACTAGGGCGTATTAAACGAAACTTTGACACGTGCGAAGCAGTTCCTTTCACACGCAGACCGAAACTGCTGCGCAAACAACATGGTAGACATACCACTACATACACGCCCAATACGTTTCCGAGAGAAAGATACCTCTGTGTGGCTGGACCGGAATCGTACATGGGTGGACCACATCGAATTCGTTGGCAACGGAGCGCACTCGAGGCTCAAACAAATGTACTCAATGCTCAATAGGGAATGTACACTGAATAGGAGGGTGTCGAGGTCCATATACACGATTCTGATTTGACCTATGATGTACGCAGCTCCGTCTGGGGATAGGCAGCTCTTACACATCTGCGCCACCTGCATGTCATACAGAACAAAGTGCTACGCATCATTAGCAACGCTCCACGCTACACACGCACCGTGGATCTTCACAAAAATACCACCTTGGAACCCTCGAGGAAGAATTCAAAGAACACGGCACACGAGTATACAAGAACTCGAGTTGTTTCATCTTTACTCTGGGAAACTATGATCACAACCATAGGTAACATACACCAACAAGCGGCTAACGTCGGGAAACCCCTGCATATCATCAACATCGATATGACAGCTGCCATTGAAGCCGACCAACTGGCTACAGCAGAGAAACCGAAGAGCTCTCCCACTGACGCACGAACAAATCGCCAACATCGCCCTACACTGTGAATCTGATATATGGCCTATCGGACACAAAACGGTAATGAACCTGTTACAGGTATGCTGACGCTAGCCGAGAGATCAACACCGGCACCCAGCGGCAGCCGCAGAGAAAGCACAGCACAACGTCGAAGGTATCGGTACGCATGATACCCAATATACTAACAAAGCCTACCCTTGCATGACCTGTCGCAGGCAGCAAGACATCTCTACTGCTCATACTATCCGACCTAACTATCGCCGAGATTTTTTCCCTTGGCTCTTGCCTTGGCACTTTTCTTTCCTCTGTCCTTCAAACCGCCACCCTTCGTTCGACCTTCGAACCAATCTGTCTCCAGATGAACGCATACAAATGGTTAATTTAACCAGACGTACCCAGACATCGCAGTACCCACATCCTGCGACACCAAACTTTAGTGGAAGCTAATTCTTATGCAGAGATGGCAGCAAACATCTTGAGTTGGCCATCATGCCGGAGTGGGCGTGGAGGGGCTCCTCTTCTTATAAAAATAAAGCCCTCTACGAAACTGCTGTACACGTCACGTAATAAGGTCCAGTTAAATGTGTCTCACTGCTGAGTTGATCACGCTGCAACTCTTGTCAATGAACCAGTGGAAGCGCCTCACCGAGAGCTCAAAATTTATTGAGGTTTGTTGTACGTTAATTAGTCACGAAATTACTATGTTTTTGCTGATTGGCAGTTGCGGGAGAACTTGTCTAAGCTGTACCTTATATATAAAGATTACGAATAAGGTCTGCGCTGCTAGAATCGTGGTGCTGCTCCTTTATATGACGTATAGCCCTTCGTTGTGTTATTCACAAACGCGAAACGCGAACAGTAGTTAGCTGGGTTAACATCCCTTCCGTGTTATTCCAGCTCTGACAGATACGCAATGCGTTAGCAGTAACGGAACTGAAGGACCAAATCCAGCTCTGGAGCCGACTACACACCAGCCCAGGTAGCACCGCCGCCAGGCTCCACGTCATACAGCGGCTGCCATTCAAACCCCACTCGCAGCCAAATCCCTACTCTCACATTTAAACACAACCTGTCGCGTCACACCCCCTAACAAGTCTTGTGTGCACTACACGCAGTAAGCGACTACTTCGGTTGTGAAATTTATGAGGCGTTTAAGCGGGTCGTCTCTTCAGGTTGACCACTCGCTTTTCACTTTACAGACGAACTGCCTGCCAAAATGGAAGTTACAGTAGCCACGATTTTCTCAGTTCGTCTTCTCTGCATAAATGGGTTATAGCGAAGGTAAATTTGAAATTACTGAACTGCGAGAGCATCCAAAGGAATGTCACATTATTAGTATCGCTTACCGAAGATTATTATGTCCAGATAGTTTTAGCAACAGGAGTTGCTTGATACCAAATGTGAAAAGCAGCGACATCCCAAGTTCACATGGAACATCTATGTGGTCGTGCCTCGTTTCTTGCAGTAAACAATATCTCTCCAGACCATCGCAGATCCCGGACATGAATCTTTAACTTTAGTACGGGTCAGGAATTTTAGTTTTTGATCGGTTCAGTAAATGTTCTTTAATACCGTTATCGATTTTCCTAATGATGCTGTTGTAATGGGATGGTAGTAGCTTCCACTTCAAGGTACAGATGGGGAGAGTTCTGGTATCAAACCTGCTACCAGAGACAGGGATTCATATTAAATTCCCCAGAGTATCTTGCACAAAAATTTCTTTGCACAGGTAAGTAGAGAAGTAACCCGTTAAGGTAATGTCTTAGACCTCGCAACAAACAGACCCAAACCAATCAAGCAACGTAGAGGGAGGTATCAGTTATCATAAAGCTAGGACTACGGGTTTTGCAAAGGATATTAAGAAGGGTAGGAAGAAATCTTTGCTCAGCAGGAGTGACAAGATACAAATAGCCGAGTATCTCAGCACGCAGCACCTATATTCAATGATGAGCACCGAGATGTGGATAAAGGTAGGAATTCGAAAGTATTGTCCAAGTAACGTCTTCAGGCAGAAGATAGATTCACCGCCTTTTGATATTCGTGACAGTGAAGTGCCCTTGAACGAAGAGAGCACCTGCGATTTCAGGAAAGTATAACCGTAGCTGACAAAATCGGGACAAATCCAAAACCACGTTAAGGAGAGCAATGGGCGAAGCAATCAGACCTCGAAATTAAAAATTTCGCCAGATGATCAAAGGAGACATCATAATACATTTTGGTATTACATAATGTAAGTAAGCGGTACGAAATTGTCTGTTCACACCCACGGTGACCACAAAGGCAGCCAAACGAATTGCACAGACGCTCGAATATCTCTACGGCAGATGTTACAGGAGAGGCGTTGTGCTCCGAGCAGCGCCTTGTTACTGAAATTCCAAGCAAGCACCGTCCGGGAAAAGTCCGCCAAAACGTGGTACTTCCCCCCTCATACAGGTTGCGTGAAAGAACGCGACGTGAAAATTCGTTGAAATACAGCAGCCAGTTCAGAGGCTTACCATAATCAACCCACACGCCACTCGCTAGTGGAACAGGGTAAGGTGGAACCAGTGTGATATACGTAGTACCTTCCGTCGGACACTATTAGGTGATTTGCGGGAAACTATGCAGGTTTCGATGATTGCCATAGAATGCACTTTCAGGATTCTACCGGTTCACTTCATCCGACGTTCGGGTCTCTAAGCTACAATCATGGAACACTCTACATTGAATATGCACTGAAGGGAATAGCGATTTACATCACATCCGAATGTTTGCAGCATCACTACGTACAATATCACGAGATATCAATTCACATAACAGGTTCACGGTATCAGAATCTGGGAAATAAACACGCTCATCCCTACTAATTATGAAAGTAGCAACAATTATAGTAAAAATAAATGTAATCAAAAGCTGCAGCAACTATTTTAGCACTATTCACAAAATATTAGGAAAGGGAATCAGATCTATATACCGTTAGTCAAAGGGCAATGAGGTGATGTATCTAAAGCGCCAAACCGACGATACGAGTTCTATGATATGCATCAACGAGAAACCATTCACTCTATTACCACACTTTTCCTACAAAAAGCAATGCGTAGCATAACACTGGATGAATTAACTTAACAATCGCCGCTGGAACTATTCTAAGGTAATTCAACAAACGAAGAAAATTGCTACAGTTTTTCCGCCATTTATCATTGGACAATATAGTCATCTACGCAACGGGAAACTCAGTGTCCACGTAGAGCGGATGACCTTCAGCCAAGCAGTTTATCCGACCATAGTGTCCGAAACATTAAAAAACCAAGACTTATAATTACGCAGTACAACAAGAAAATTGCAGAATATAGCCCCAGATATAGTAACAAATCAACACTTATAGATACAGAATACACACGGAACATTCCAATCATGCTAAAACTAATTTTACGCAATTCACGAAACAGAAAGAAATGCATTTTCTGTGCCTACCATTTGAAAACCGTTCGCGTAGCAATATACGCAAGGCGTGGCTTACTCAAGAAACACGGTGATCGCCATGGATCAGCGAGTCATCGTCTAGAATTGTAGCCTAAGATACAGTGACAAATCAATGCGTATAGATTCAGAATACACACGGGACATTACAATCATGCTACAACTAATTTTACGAAATTCACAAAACAGAAAGAAATGCATTTTCTGTGCCTACCATTTGAAAACAGACCGCGTAGCAATATACGAAAGGCGTGGCTTACTCAAGAAACACGGTACTCACCATGCAACAGCGAGTCATCGTCTAGGAATGTTGCTTAAGATACAGTAACAAATCAACGCTTATAGTTACAGAATACACACGGAACATATCACGCTACAACTAATTTTACGCAATTCACAAAACAGAAAAAAACTCATTTTCTGTGCCTACCATTTGAAAACCGTCCGCATAACAATATACGCAAGGCGTGGCTTACTCAAGAAACACGGTGATCGCCATGGATCAGCGAGTCATCGTCTAGGAATGTAGCCTAAGATACAGTTACAAATCAATGCGTATAGATTCAGAATACACACGGAACTTATTGTAAAAAAAATATTACCATGTACTTGAAAAGATAATTATGTATGCAGTTACTGTTACTAGTCCCTTCTTATTGTTCTTTCCATTCCTAATGCACCTTTTTTGAATAATGTGGATCATAAAATTATTATTTAGCAGATATGTTGACAAAGTTTTCACATTAGCAAATGCATTTAATTTTATTCTATAAAACCAATGCTGTAACAGCTAGAAACCAGATATCAAATGAAATAAGCAACTATGAAAAGCGAAGCATAAAAATATCATTCAATAGTCATGTGGCATTTCATAAGTTAGTCGAAATTCTCTCAACTCTCGTTGAAAGACACTTGCCATAATCAGGTGTGCAGATATAAGAATATTTCCCATCAATTCATAAGCATTTCAGTAAGTAGCACAAAGTACGTGCTCCACAGTATAATTATATGTTTCCAAGTAATAGCGTGTCATATTTGCGATGCTTTCTACAAAGGAATGTTAACAGTGAGGTTAATGGCTTCTTTCTTCTCCACCTCATGGCTTTTTCTCATGGCGGCTGGCACACCTGGCCGCTCAGAACGCATTACGTCTCAGTCACTTCCATTTCTTGCCGAAATATTTACGACAGCAGTTTCCACTACAGTGACAGTTTGATACAAATAAGATTTCACACATCGAAATATTTGCGTTACAGATCTGTAGAAACAAAATCTTATAAATATAACAGTGTCCAAAAAATTTTCGCCGGCACTGTGATACATTCACGCATTTACACACATTTCATAACTCTTAAAGTACGATTCTTGGTTTGCAATATCCTTTATCACAATCCAGAGTCCCTAACCACTACTCATTATTCATTGCCTTATTACACATACACCTATTTGTCGACACTTCAATATTTCATCATAATAAATACATAGCATAATCAAATTCCGCATATAGCATCAGCTTATTGATCATGAACATACCTCAACAGCATAATACACATTGTCATCGTAATAATAACATCACAAAAACTCAGCCAAATCTCAAAAACGTCGTAGCTTTCTGCAATAATTTCAAAACCTAATGAAAATTCTCTGCTCATTTCAATAGTGTCATCTACCTAAAACGTACTTTAAAAATCATGATCCCATACCAAATACATCATTCAAAGCTCTCATAGTATCACAATGGTTCCGAAAAAGTATGAACAGTTCACACAGTACAGACAAAATACAGTTTCATTAGTGCGAAGTTATCCAACTGTGTAATTGCGTAAACATGTGTCACTGATGTAGTAAAAACAGTGTTTGTCTCTCAGTTAAATGATCAGATAGCTGTGTAATTTGTGTGTTAGAGAAATATGGTACCGATGTGTAAAGTTGTATAAGCAAATGCCATATTAGCTAGGGTTCCTTGTGCTTGCCAAACACATGGTACACGAAGTAAGCGTGTACCCCCCTGAGGATTAATGTAATTATACCCTCAGGTGCTACAGATGACAGCAATGGAATGAAATGTATCACGGAAAACTTTCTTTGTAATTAAAAAATCTTTGAAAATAAATGTTTTAAAAACAAGATTAATCACTTAAATGTGTGTCCTATAGCGCTAAATTGTGTGTCATGTTGTATCATAATCTCTGTCATTACTTAAGGATAAAAAATGTGCCAAGTTCCGTAATTATCGTCGTCCGTAAGCGAAGTTCTGTGGAAGTCAATGTACTTACCTCGTAATAAACAAAAGCGAAATGCTATGCGTATAGATATCGTAGTTATTACGTACAGTACCATGATCAAGAAAGTACTGCACTGTAACATATTGTTGTGCTACAAAAAAGGCTGTCTTATTGTAGCTATACCACAAAAATGCTCCTAAAACATGTTTTACTTTCCAGAAGAATTCAGAAAAACTGTGCAGATATAAAGCAGATACAGCACAAAAGCAACAATATAAACTGTGTCACACATTAGTAGCGTCGTGATATAATCGTGTAGCTGTCAAAGAAACCAAATGCTAAGTCATCTTTAATCCCACAGAAAGTACTTCAAATAAAGAATGTCTTTTCAAGTAAACCAAAATGTTGCATGAAAATCTCATTAGCAGTGTCGGTATATGTTCTAAGTATGTGAGCCTTATATTCGTTACGTGATCGTGCAACTAACAAGCAACAGTGTACAAATCACAACACTGTGTCGTCTGTTCACTATAACAATGCATTCGTAATTTCTGTTTAAACAAGTTCTCTTGGTTCTTGACTGCATATTTAACTTCAAACATTGCAGATTATCTTTCAATAAACGGTTTTACATGTGAAATGTGGTGTAAACCTTTACCCTTCCTAGTACGCAGAGTTTCAACTTCAACACAATTATCATGTGGTATACGTCGGATTCTGTAAGGTCCATTGTAAACTAAAAGAATTTGTGACTCAAGTGTTTCTTCTTACGTGACAGTGAATGAGCTTCCATGAGAACTTTCTAACCAATATATAATTTCTTTGCATTTGCTTTACCGTGTATTTTTCTTCTTTTGTCTGATGCAGATTTTATATTTTTACTAGCCAAATCAATTATGTCTTTGTGTCGAAGTTTACGTGTATTCGGAAAACGTACAAGCTCTCAGATTCTGTTCGGTGGTTCTTCATTCTTTGGTACAAGAATAGGTGGTAGAGCAGTGGAGTCATGAGGCATTTCATTCAGCACGGTTTGAAATAAGTGTAAATATCTGTCCCAGTGCTGATGCTTTCTGTGACAATAAAGTCTGCAAAGCTTATTGATTTCTTTTATAGTCCGTTCAGACGGGTTACAATGTGGTGAGTACAATGAAATAAAAACAGGTTTGATTTTATGGTTCTGAAGCATGCGTGAACAAACAGCAGATCTGAATTGCGGTCCATTATCTGAAATGACTTTACTAACGTGTCCAACTTCACGTAAGAAATTTTTAACAAAGGCGTTGGATACAGACTGTCCAGTGGCTTTACATAACGGAGTGAAAGAAACAAATTTTGAAGTCAGTTCAACAGCGACTAGAACTTACGAAAATCCATTCGATGTTCTGACAAGGGGTCCTAAGAGATCAACAGCAGCAAATTCTGTTAATTTAGAAGGAATGATAGGAAACAACGGAGCACTATGTGAGATAGTAGATGGTTTAGCTTTTTGACAAAGTTTTCAAATAGAGATGACTCTTCGAATTCTCTTTCCCTTATTGTTAAAATAACAAGTCGTTCGAAAAATATGATAACATTTTCGTGGACCAAAATGAGCGTAGCTGAAATAAATGTACCAAATGAGCTTATTAACAAAATCGTCTTGAATGTAAAGTACCCATAGCTTGTCATCAACAGTGCAGCGTTTGAATAGTATGTTGTTTCTAACCAGATAATAATGCCGAATCTGAGTGTGTCTTTTTTCATGCCATTTACTTTTGCTGTCTTTCCAAATCGGATCTTTATCTTGTTCATGAGCAATGTCCTTTAAAGATGTGGTGATGAAGTTTTCAAAGGCGACTTTCTGAATGTAAAGAATACTGAAATTTTTCTCGAGGTTGCCTTCTGTGTTACTTTTCTCAAGCCCAGCCGGCGCGCGTAACAGTGCGACCGCAACAATGTTCTCCTTGCCGGGAATGTAGACTATTGTGAAGTGGAATTCTTGCAGAAACAATGCCCAACGTTTTAACCTGTCATGATTTAATTTTGAAGACATAAGAAATTGTAATGCACGATGATCACTGTATACTTTTACGTGCTTACCAGAAAGAAAGAAACGGAATTTGTTAAATGCCCAAACGATAGCTAAAGCTTCTAATTCTGTAACGGAATAATTTTTTTCAGATTTTGTTAGCACTCGGCTAGCAAAAGCAATGGATTTCTAAACAGTAGTGTCATTTTCTATGGCTTCTTGAAATAAATGGGCACCAAGACCGACTTTAGAAGAATCCATGCTAAGGCAGAAATCTTGTGACAGATCTGGATGAGCTAGTATTGGCGCGTTAAGTAGCGATTCTTTCAAAGAATTGAATTTCAACTGTGCTTGTTCGTCCCAGTTCCAAATAGTATTTTTTCCAGTGAGAGAACAAAGTTTTGGAGTCACTAGAATTTGCATAATCAGAAAACGACGGCAAAAATTTACGAGACCTAGAAAACTGCGGTCTTGTCCTTTTGTGGATGGAACTGGAATGGCTCTGATTTCTTCTGACTTTTCAGGATCCGGCTGAATGCCTTCAGAAGAAATAATATGTCCCAAAAACCTCACCTTTGACCTACCGAATTCAGACTTTTCCAAGTTAACTGTAATTCCAGATTCTGCAAAAATATGTAAGACGCTGTTGAGGATGCGATTATGTTGTTCCCATGAGGCTTCTGCTATCAGAATATCTTCCACATATAAGGTGAGGTGACGTTTTAAGGAATCAGGTAATATGGAATTTAGCCCGCGAATGAATGCTGCCGAAGAAATGTTCAAACCAAAAGGAAGTTTCCGAAACTGACAAACGCCGAAACAAAGAAAAGCTGTGTATTTTCTTCTTTCTGGATGAAGTTCGATCTGATAAAAGCTGAATCTGAGATGAATACAAGACAACACTTTTACACCATTAAAATTTTGAAGAAGTTCTTCCATCGTTCGCGGCCTGTCTGTTTCAGGAATGATGACAGTATTGACTTGGCTCGAATCTAAGACAAGTCTGATCGATCCATTTTTCTTCTCGACAACATGTAATGGATTGTTGTATGAGCTTACTGCAGGCTCAATAATGCCCTCGTCAAGCATAGGTTGTATTTTTGTTCTAACACCGTCCCTATAATGTGCTGGTATTACGTATGGTCTAACACAAAATTTAGTATGCTCACGAACACGAAATTGGTATTGAAATCCCTTGATTGTTCCTGTTTTTTGAGTAAAAACTGTGGAATATGCTTGTAAAATCTCGAAAAGATCCTGCCTATCAATGTCATTACAGTTCTCAATTGTTTGGATTTTATGCTTAGTTAACTCATTAGTATCAAAGACGCCATCGGTATCATCCCTGTCAGTACTTGCAGAGAGATTGTTAGTGTCAAGTTCCGTTTAACAGAAGGTCAAGCCGATTAATTTCCTCATCATGGTTTGAGAGCCAATCTTCAAATTTCAAAGCAGTTGACTTACTTTCTTTCTCCAAACTTACTTCAGCATTGTGAAAGTTTAAGATTGCTTTGTATTCATTCAAAAAGTCTACTCCCAATATAATTTCCGTCGACAATAATGGAACAATCAGAAAGTTCATAGAGAAGCTGTGGCTTTGACAAAAGAATTCTAAGCTGGTTTGTTGGCGTACATCTACACTTTTCCAAAAATTGCGCCTTGTAATTTAATCTTACGTAAAGGAAGTGTGGGGCAATCGTTCGATTTGTTGCATTTGCTAAAAGCTGTTTCATTAATTACTGAAATGGGACTGCCAGAGTCAAGTACTGCTGTAAATTTTCGTCATTTACTGTAATGTGAATCACAGGATATGCAATGTTTTTATGTTTTACGTCGTGTTCCTGGAGTAAGATGTCCCTAATGTCTTCCATTTTTACGTAATTACTAGCCACGGTAGCCACGTCGTCGGCTTCATAAGTACATATTATGGCTGCCAGCGGTGTGAGTCATTGCCTACTGTCTCTTTGCTTGTGCGCATCGTTATTGGCATTAGGAGGCCTAACTTCTACAAATTCACCTTGTCGAAAGGGCCCTGTCCTGTTTGAATCCCGCCAGTTCTGATGCAATTCAGGTCTGTCGTGACGATCATATCGTCTGTCATGTCGGTAGATTCCATATTTTCTTTCTTGTCGGTCACGTGGTGAATTTCTCCCTGAATCGCAACTGTGCTCTGGACTGTTGCGTCTGAAGTTATTCTGTCTCCCTTGATAATAATTATTTTGGTTCCCATATTCTCTGTTTCTCTGATTATCTTTGTGGTAGTCATTACCACGGAGAGGTGATCTTTCCCTGTAATTATTGCAATTCTGCCAACGGTTGTCATACGGGTGGTGTCTGTTTTAGTCACGATTTACATTGTAAGAATAGCCTTGTCGTGTCCATTTATTATTTCTGTCATCGCGGAATTGTGACGGATGTGACCTGTAATTGTAGTTTTCCTGTTTTCGCGTTCTGCGATTGTCAGTGTCAGTTTCCAGTTCTTGTAACAGTCCCTGAAAAGCTTCAATGTCGTCTTTGCAACGTCCTGCCAAAATAATATGTTGTAAATGTTCAGGCAATTTGATTAAGCAAATGCGGATGATTTCTGATTGGCTGTAAGGGTTTGACAGGTATTGATTCTTGTGCAACATTTCTTCAAAATATTTCACAAGACTGTAAAATTCAGATTGTTCGAAATGTTTCATCATTATGATGCTATGTTTTACTCGGTCTTGTGTAGCTTGAGACCAATATGCTGAGAGGAAGGCATGATAAAATTCTCCTTCACTGTGACAATCATGAATAACCGATCGCATTCTTTCAGCTGGTTCATTCTCTAAGTAGCCACACATAAATTCCAATCTGTGCTCTAATGACCAGTTGGGAGGAAAACAATGAGGGAATTGGAGCCACGCTTGTGGATGAATGTCGTTGCCAGAATTCTTAAATGTTTTGAATTTACGTGTAGTAATGAACATCTTATAGTCAAAATCATCGTGTCGGCGAGTCGGGTATCGGTCATCGTTACGTCGTGTCGGCGGTTCCATCTCAAAATTCTGTGCACCTTGCCAATTTCTTTCATAATTTCCGAAATGCCCTGTGTTATTATTTTGCGGCTTTCCCGTATTTCCAAGTCCCTCTTCCCGTGTTGGAGCGCGAGTGTCCCCTGAAATATGTAATTTTTGTATTACTTGTGCCAACTGGTCTTATACATGCCGGATTTCTCTTTTGTGTTGCGTATTTATTTGATTCTTATTTTGATTTTGTTTGAATTTCTTAATTTGTTCATACTCTACTGTGTCAGTGATGGCTACAGGTCTTGGGTCACTCAGATCATCATCTACCTTTGTAGATAAGTTAGTGAACTGATCCGAAAGTTCGGTTACTTTCTCCGATAGTGTACTTTTTTCCTCAGAGTGTTTTTCTGAACCAAGTTTCAGGGTGTCCATTTGTGTTGAAATCTTATCTACTGCGTCCTTTAAGTTTTCCTGAGTTTTTGCAAGTTGCGTAACCGAATCGGTAGATGCAACTGAGTCAATTTTAGCTTGCAAGGTCTCACGATTTTCATGAACAACAGTTTGCAGTTCTTTTATGGCTGCTTCGTGATTCTGTCAAGAACCAAGAGAACTTATTTAAACAGAAATTACGAATGCATTGTTATAGTGAACAGATGACACAGTGTTATTGTGTGTGTACATCCTTGCTTGTTAGTTGTATGATTACGTAATGACTATAAGGCTCACATACTTAGAGCATATACCAGTACTGCTGACGAGATTTTAATGCAAAATTTTGGTTTATTTGAGAATACATACTGGATTTAAAGTACTTTCTGTGAGATTAAAGATGACTTATTATTTGGTTTCTTTGACAGCTACACGATTATATCACGATGCTACTAATGTGACAATTTACATTGTTGCTTTTGCGGTGTATCTGTTTTATATCTGCGCAATTTTTCTAAAATCTTCTGGAAAGTGAAACATGTTTTAGTAGTAAATTTTGTGGTATAGCTACAATGAGACAGCCTTTTCCGTAGCACAACAATACGTTACAGTACAGTACTTTCTTCATCACGGCAATAAGCATAATAACTAAAATACCTATACGCAAAGCATTTCACTTTTGTTTATGAGGAGGTGGGTACATTGACTTCAGCAGAACTTTGCTTACGGAGGACGATAACTACGACAGTTCCACAGAATTATCTTACAGCAAGACGCACATTTAGCGCTACAGGACACGCATTTGAGTGATTAATTTTGTACTTAAAACAATTATGTTTAAAGATTTTGGAATTACAATGATACAAAGGTTTTCTGTGATATATTTCATTCCATTGCTGTAATCTGTAACACCTGAGGGTATAATTTCATTAATCCTCAGGGGGGTACACGCTTACTTTGTGTACTGTCTGTCTGGCAAGCATAAACAAAAGTGATATGCTTTGCGTATAGGTATCTTGGCAAGCACAAGGAGCCCTAACTAATATGGTATTTGCTTATACAACTTTACACATCGGTACCATATTTCTCTAACACACAAATTACACAGCTATATGATCATTTAACTGAGAGACAAACATTGTTTTTACTACATCAGTGACATGTTTACGCAATTACACAGTTGGATAACTTCGCACTAATGAAACTGGGTTTTGTCTGTAATGTGTGAACTGTTCATACGTTTTCGGAACCATTGTGATACTATGAGAGATTTGAATGATGTATTTGGTATGGGATCATGATTTTTAAAGAACGTTGGAGGTAGATGACACTATTGAAATGAGTTGAGAATTTTTTTGAGGTTTTGAAATTATTGCAGAAAGCTACGACGTTTTAGAGATTTGACTGAGGTGTTATGATATTATTACGACGACGATGTATATTACGCTGTTGAGGAATGTTTATTATGATATGTATTTATTATGATGAAATATTGAAGTGTCGACGAATAGGTACATGTGTAATAAGGTAAGGAATAGTGAGTAGTGGTTAGGGACTCTGGTTTGTGAAACCAAGAATCGTACTTTAAGAGTTATGAAATGTGTGTGTATGTGTAATGTATCACAATGCCTGCAAAAATTTTTTGGATGCTGTTATATTTATAGGTTTTTGTTTCTACACATCCGTAACGCAAATTCTCGACCTGTGAAATTTTTTTTATATGAGACTGTCACTCCTGTCGTAAATATTTCGGTAAGAAAGTCAAGTGACCTTCACGTAATGCGTCGTGGACGCCCAGCTGTGCCACCTGCCTGGAGAAAAAGCCATTAGGTGGAGAAAGAAAGAGAGACCATTAACCTCAGTATTCACATTCCTTTGTAGAAAGCATCACAAATACGACTCGCTCATTACTTGGAAACATATGGTTATACTGTGGAGCACGTACTTTGTGCTACTTACTGAAATGCTTATGAATTGATGGGAAATATTCTCACATCTGCACCCCTGATTATGACAATTCTACTAACTTATTTCTACTAACTTACGAAATGCCACATGACTATTGAATGATATTTTTGTGCTTCGCTTTTCATAGTTGCTCATTTCATTTGATATCTGGTTTCCAGTTGTGTTGCAGCATTGGTTTTATAAAATAAAATTAAATGCATTTGCTACTGTGAACACTTTCTGTCAACAGATCTATTAAATAATAATTTTATGATCCACATGCTTCGAAAAAGGAGCACTTGGAAAGGAAAGTACAATAAGAAGGGATTAATAACAATTACTGCATACATAATTTTCTTTTCAACTACTTGGTAATTTTTTCGTAGAATAACTTCTTGTGGTGCACCACTTTAATTACATAGACATTAGGATGTGAATAGACATGGCCATCCTTACTGTAATATTTTTTCTGCTTGAGCTTTGTCATGTTTAGGTATAAGTTATAGCATTTGCTGCTGCTGTTGGACAGGCATAGTGCTACTGAATTTCACTTTGTATTACTCTTTAAGCCAGTTTTACTACTGGTTTTTTTTCTTGTTGCTGCACAGTGGCTTTTATTAGTTCTAATGTTGCATTTGCTTTGCTAATTTATATTTATTACTGCTTGCTTTGCCAATTTGCATTTTTTGTCATTGCTGTTTGTGTTAATTGTTTTGTGCTGCTGCATTGCCTCGTCCCTTAGTTTAGCATCTGAGCTCAGTAGATTTAAGTTACCTTAAGAGGGGGTATGCTATATAGGAGAATGAGTTATGATGAATTGGAAGAAATGCAGTGAGAAGTTATACGAAAAATTCCAGAATGAGATTTTCACTCTGCAGCAGAGTGTGCGCTGATATGAAACTTCCTGGCAGATCAAAACTGTGTGCCCGACTGGGACTCGAACTCGAGACCTTTGCCTTTCGCAGGCAAGTGCTCTACCATCTGAGCTACCACAGAAGTAAAGCTGTGAGGACCGGGCGTGAGTCGTGCTTTGGTGGCTCAGCTGGTAGAGCACTTGCCCGCAAAAGGCAAAGTCTCCGTATACGAAAAATTTTTGTAAAAGAAAAAGTACTGTACAATGAAGAATAATTATTTTAAAAGAGGATGAATGGAATAGCCAGAGCAGGCTTAGATAGAACTTTTTGGGAATAATGATGAACAAAGGGAGACCTCCATGCAAAATACTGCAGTAAAACGAACCCTGTCCTTTCCTATTGTGTTATCCCTCTATGTGTTTGTGTACCCTTATGTATTTATGTTCTTGCTGCCTTTGTGTGTTTAGTTAATAAGATTTATGTTGTAGAATTTTTCTAGTACTAAGCTACATTCACTATGATGAGGAATACTGTTATCCTCAAATATAATTTGCATTTATAATATGTTATTTTCTTTGTAAAGATGTTTAGACATTATTTATTCTGTTCTGTTTTAATGCTCATGTGTGGAATCAATGTTTCGAGAAATATTCTCATTATTTTATGTATTTACTTATATCATAATTCCCATAACACTGATGTATATGTAACTTCGATTCTTTTGTAAAGCCCATATCACTATAAATGTTATCTGTATTGTTATATTCTTTAATGATGTATTTTGTACCTTTGTTTATTGTATTCTCATGTTATAAAATTGTAATTGCCACCAGTTTATCAAGTTAAGTAACTTTTAAGCATTCATTTCACTGCACACATTTCTGTTGATCATAGTATATGCACAATATGTGAGAAGTTGGGACTGTTCCTGTTTGCACGTGTGTTAATAATTCAGCAAGGGACTGGTTGACAGCATTGCTGGTTCTAAGGACAATTCCAAAAACTTTGTGAGTGCACAAGTGGTGGTTTATGGACTTGCTATATTGACCGCAAGACTCTTCGATGGTGATTGCGCACCTGCACAGTCGCAACAGATGGCTGCTGGCCGTCTCTATAAGGCCTACATTGGGTCTACATCTTTTATGACTCACCAATACCATTATTTCTACAAGGAGTGCAGTGGGTCTGCACCTCTGGTGGCCCACCAATACTGTAATCTCTACCAGGACTACAGTGGGTCTGCTCTGTGATGACCTACTTACCAATAATCTTCAAAACTTCGACTGACTCTGCTGTGGGTTTGCTCTGTTGTGGCCCATTACCTGTGTGCATGTCAAGAGTCAGCACTGTCTTTCCGTTGGAAGGACAACACTACTACTTCAAGACTGCATGGAAATCCACTACTTCCGTGTGCATTCTCATTTACTGCTCAGACTTTGAGAAAAAAAAAACACGGCAGTTTTACTGTGATGAATGATCAGGACTGTCTTTATGGACTGTGAGAAAATTTTAGCTTTTGACCAACATTGTACCGATAAGTGTGTACATTTCATTTCTTTGTTATTGTAATTATGAAATTTTTTTTCAAATCTGTGTTGGCCACTGCCCGAAACCATTTGTAAAATTTTTTGTGGGGAGCATGGGGGCTATGTAAGTAGGCTGTTTGGGTTCATATATTGGTAACGCCACTGTCACCTAGCGCTCTGTATGAAAATCACTGGCTGTGCTGTGTGCAGTCTGTGGCTGGTTTGCATTGTTGTTGGCTATCGTAGTTTTGGGCAGTTTGCTGTTAACAGCGCGTAGCGTTGTTCAGTTGGTGGGGAGCTGCCAGCAGTGGTGGATGGGGGGGGGGGGGGGAGATGGCGGAATTTTGAGAGCGGATTATCTGGACGTGTGTCCATCAGAGACAGTACATTTGTAAGACTGGATGTCATGAACTGCTATATATATTATGGCTTTTGGACACTGTTAAGGTAAATACATTATTTGTTCCCTATCAAAATCTTTCATTTGCTAACTATGCCTATCAGTAGTTAGTTCCTTCAGTAGTCAGAATCTTTTATTTAGCTGGCAGCAGTGGCGCTCGCTGTATTGCAGTAGTTCGAGTAACGAAGATTTTCGTGAGGTAAGTGATTCATGAAATGTATAGGTTATTGTAAGGCAGGGCCATTCACGTGTACAGATTATTGAAAGTCTGATTGCGTTGCGCTAAAAATATTGCGTGTCAGTTTAGTGTTGATCAGAATAAGTAAAGAGAGAAATGTCTGAGTACATTCAGTTCTGCTCAGCTGTTTGAAGATCGAATAATGTAAGAGGTTTATCAGCACAGTAATTCAATAATTTTTGTAAGGGGACGTTTCGTATTTGGTATTGGTCAAATTAAGCTTAGCTTCTCTTCCGTGGTATATGTACCCCTAACTAGTGAGAGTCAAGTGTGTGTAAAAACTTTATTAGTAATGTTGGAACGAGTGCAGGTATGATTACAAATTTGCCATCAACTACTGCCGCACAAGATTTTCCCTCGAATGCTTTTAAAGCCTCTGCAGGCTAGTTATCGTCAGGTTTTGCTTTACCTTTGGCACAACAGAACGGTTTTGTACGCTGCACTATAGGATTCGACTCACTGCATGCAACAGAGCGAACTTGTCACATTCTGGTTCTGCACATGTCTTGCTGCACTGTCAGGCACTGTTGCCTGTATAATTAATAAAGCTCTGCGAGATTTAGCGTATGCAAAAAGCAGTATGTTACTTACACATTGTTATGTAACTGACAGACTTCAACGTTTCCACACTAAAACATCACAAGTAAAACCAATTTTGACCATAGTGGGCACCTAATATTTAGTTTTAATACACAATATTTCTTATCAAACTAAGCAATTTCAGCAGATTTTTATGCCTGCAGTATCCTGCTTCCAGTATATTACACTAATTAAAAATAAGCTCATTTAGAAAAATTTAAGTGACATCTTGTTTATCAAGAATTCTGTGTTCTAGGTATGTCTTTCAATAGAGAAATACATGTTTTCTCAAACGAGAATTAGCAGTCCTGGCAGCACATCCAGTCAGTCATCGGTGTTACTGACAGATACAGTTTCATGCTCAGGGTTTGTAAAAGCAACATTAAATGTTGAGAATTAGAGAATGAAGGTTATAAATGAAATATAAAAACGAAAAACTCAATCGTAATTACTCACATGGATTTACAGAAGACAATCCTGTACTACAGCTCATACAGGCGCACTTTTATACGTGACTTCAATTAATACTAATAATTTAATTGGGGAAAGTAGCCAAGCCATTAAAGATTTCTAAATGATCTGAGCCCATTCAATGTTAAAATGATGAATTTGTATTCCAGTTGAACAGAAACAGGTATACTTGACGGTATTTATATTTTTTATTTACGAAACTTGGATTTCCACATCACCATAGAGGTACCAAGCATGATGCGTTACTCATTGTTTTACATGGCGAGTATCCCCAGTAGGCCTATAAACCATGGTACATGCAACTACATGCACAAACATTATGAGCAGATCAATTTCCCTACGTTATGTTTATTACATACTCACCACACCTTCAGTTTTTGAATGCTATACAATCTGGAACATTTAAGCCAGCGTTACAAAAAGACAAAAGATGTTATGATTGAAGAAAAGAACATCATCATTGCCCCTGTAACAAATTTAGGTGTCCTATCAGTGTTTCTTAAGAATTTGTAATTTACCATCTAGTTCCCGGTCGTCATTATGTTTTCTAACTGAAGAGAAGTTGTCAGCAGCTTCTTGTGTCACAATGACTGCACTGTGAACATTGTACCATAATGTAAAAAATAATTCACTGAGGTAACAATCACTCATCACATCGAATAGTTGTGATGTCGCACTCTCCTCAGTTTCACCTGTCACAATTTACTTATTAGCTAACTGCCAACACATCAAATCAATGCAACTGTGTGTATCTCGCTTTATTTGTAATTGTGGCAAACCATATTGTGGGGACAGAGGTTATGAAATTTTCTTTGTATGTTTACTTTACATCTGGGTAAAAGATACAGGGAGTGCTACTACGTGACTTAACCTCAGTGTCTTGTGTTTGGTTACCGTACGTCCTCCAGTCTACTAAGTTTATAATACGACTTGAGCAGTAGAACACTACCTGGAAGAGAAGATTGGGCAAGGCTGAGGTGCCAGCAGGACATAGTTACTACAGGGTGGCCACAATGAAACGTTTTGGAATTTGGCGACGACAGTTTGATAATTTATGCACAATATCAGTATCAATTGTTCCAAGTTACAACTTGTTCATATTTCGTTTCAGTCTCATACTTTCCTTGTTGGTTTTATTTTCAACATCCTTTTTCCCCATGACCTACAGTGTGTCCAGGGTACAGATTTAATAATGTAAAATGCTATGAGACGAACTTGAGATATTTATAGGTTGCTGGCCTCTACAATTAAGCTAACTTGAAATATTTCCTGTGCTTCCTTGTGGCATTTCATAACTGCTTAGTTCACACAAATGAGTGTCAGTAGCAATGTGGTTTATATAGCAGAAGGTGTTGTTTGTGCTCTCTCTCACGGAGCTATAGTTTGTTACACGGCTACAGCATGGTTTTCGGGCTAAGTATGGATTACAACCAACTGACGACGTTCCCAGTTATACAACAATCAAGAAATGAGACAAATGGCTTTGGAAAACTGGTAGTTGGCTTTCGCTGTCGGCCACCACACAAAACACGCAGTTCCTGACGCTATTGTTGAAGTGGTCTCTACACAATTCCAGCGAAGCCCTCTGCACTCAGTCTGACGAGCAGGTAGATAGATAGTCACCTTCAACAGCACCTTATGTCGCCCATCAAAGATTGCACCTGGAATGGTCCGAAACATTGGAGTGAAGTAGTATACAGAGTAGATACCTCTTGCGTCACTGAACGTGCGCACATCGGGTTGTATTAAGTGTGTGAAAGAAAACTGAGTTACCATAATAACACTAAGATACGGCCAATAAATACCACTATTACTTCCCAGCTAATTATGTTTTATACTACGGTTCATTTAACCCAGACACACCGTATTTTGGAGGGAAAAGTGTTTTGCCTTTCGTGACTAGCATAATATTGTGTCTTGGATAAGGAGTTGGGGCTCAATGTACCACGATGATCATAGCTGTTTTACTTGCCTGTTTTGATGGAACTTAAGCAGTTGTGTATTAAAGTAACATTTGCCCATCACATTTATTCGTATAACTACTTCCACAACACAAAATAACGATCTACTGATTATTTAACTGTTTATTTTAGTTGTGTAAGCAAGTAACTATGGTGACCACTAAATACTAAGGAAACACAGCAGCAACAAGAATTTTGAGCTACTCTACTCTCTTACTGTTGGAATACGATAAAGGATTGTGCAACAGTTTGAGGAGAAACATTAAGCCTGCAAGCCTGCTCTGGCACATTTTGCTACAGTATCTCAACCCAAATTAAAAACCACTTATTTGCTCAATAGTTGGAATATTACTGCATGATGTAAGCAATGACGTAGAATGGATGTAGATGCGGTATATAAAATTCATGTGGTCTGTCTCACCTTAGATACTTGCTAGTCTGATCAGTCATTCAAAATACTTGATCCTATTGTGCTGGAGAGGGTAAAAAGCTTCACATAAGTTACAATAACTGCCTATATGTTCTAACTGCCACACCCCCACGCAAGACCAATCTAGATCGTAATCAGGGACTGGGAGGAAAGTGGACAAACTCACTACAACCAATGAGACCGAATTTCCCATGGTCTCCGGTTTTCACATGGCGTGTAAAGCATCGACTGAGTTCTAATTCTCCGTACCGTTTTTCGATTGGCATTATGCTCACAATTCACTGAAATCGTAACCTTTCACGAAGGAATGATATGCATTACATGGCCTGCACATCATCGCTTTGTCTCAAACTACTGTGCCCAAGTGTACCACTGAGGTTTTCTAAATTCATTTTACTTTGACCATTACTCCGTAGAAGAATTACCAAAATACAGGAAATTTATGTGACCTAAAATACGTATTATTTGCGATTTTAAGACTGTATTTGTAATTATTTTTACAAAATCTTTGAAATAATGCTCTGTTTATTCCCCTACTGTTTTTTGTATACTGTGTTATGGATCTTGTGAGTTAAGCACCACCTGTCTCTGATGTTTCATAGGTCGCCGGATTGGGAATGGTTCCATGTGCAGACTCTGCCCGTGTCAGTCACTTCTGGCTGGAGCTGATCACCTCATCTTCATCCATCCGTGGTTCTGAATGTGTGCCAATCACTGTGTATCTGGCACATTACGGCTGGGTTCGTCTACAGTATTTCACACCAGGCACTTTAAACCCCTGCTCTGTGCAGAACTTGTGGGTGAACTGAAAAAAACAAATACGCCTTCACAGACAGCCCATTGGTTAGTTTTCTTATAGTGAATGTAGTTTACCTAACACCACATTCCAAAAGGTGAAATGGCTAACTACCTTACCCACACAGTGTTTAGCCACTTTTTGGGTTGTTATTCCTCGAATTACTTATCGTCTTCCTGTTGGTTTGCTAAGTTCACTAGAATGCACCACTGTCCCCCAGTTGAGTCTACATACATCCATGTCTGAATGACAGACATTTGAATTAGGAAATTGAAATGATGAAACAACTTACCTTGTACAAAGTACTCTCACTCAATCCATTGCTCATCCACATGTTGCATATGCTCTTCACACCTCACTGAAGCTCAGCTATACTGAGCATATTATGCATTGGGAGAAAGTACTTTTGATTCTGGTGTTAAGCCCTCAGGAAGTACAATGTTTCTACTATTAATATTATGTCCCTTTCGTCTCAGCCAAATACAAGATGAAATGGGAAACTATTCACCCTGAGCACACTTCTCACATTTCCAATTGTTGACTTCCATACAACTTTTCCTCTTTAAAGCTGAGCTGGGTATAAATAATACTTGTGGCATCACCTCCAAGTTGACATTAAATCAACACATTGGAAACAATACCGTGTCTTCTGATGAGGTACCCTAGAAACTTGGATATTTAAATCAAGAAGTCACGTCATAAAGCAATTTACATATCACTAATGTACACAGACAGAAAGGTGGAAACAA
Source organism: Schistocerca serialis cubense (assembly GCF_023864345.2). Lineage (NCBI taxonomy): Eukaryota > Metazoa > Arthropoda > Insecta > Orthoptera > Acrididae > Schistocerca > Schistocerca serialis. The sequence continues at coordinate 463,949,211 of NC_064646.1, read as the reverse complement.
TCCATTCATAAGGATAGGTATTTTAGTTGGACACATTGCTATAAAAACACCTGCAATCACAAGATCACAAATCGAGGGGACAAATATGAACAGGTTTCAAATGAGGCAAATACCATCTTAACATTAGATAGTTTAAAATGTAGAGGGCATAAATAAACCGAACACAACTGGTTATAATTCTTGTTATGAACTATTCACTACACAACTGGTAAATTAAAAACAAAGTTGACTTCATTATGAATGATGCTGTATGTATATATTTCGATGACGTTCCAGTATGTCGATCATGAAGCGAGACTATTTCATTTTAACTGCAGTCTTTTGGTGCTCAAACATTCTCTGCATAATACACTTTAATTTGGTGGTATGGTTGTAAGTATGTTATGCCCGGATACATAAATGGAAAATTAGGAATGCCTTCTAAGCTACCGACAGTTCACTCAGTTTTTAGGTTGTTGATTCACCAGCAATGCACCATCTTTAAATCTCTTAGCAACCTTGCAGTACATGTTGCATTATTACATATATGCTTTGGGCAACTTGTCTTGATACTGGTACAAGGATATTGACATTTTGAGTTGTAGATCCTCCACACATGTGTGCAATACTCACGAAAACGGGCAATGGCAGTGAAATGAACCCGCAAATGGAATGTACAGGGCGTTTCGCGCCAATAGGAAGGACTACTGGAAGCGTCCAGAGGGTGAGAAACTGGCTGGCAAGTGGGGGACCCACTGTTGTGGCCGCTACCTCGCCGACCCCCTTGCCTACCCCTCGTGACAACTTCTGGACCTGTCACTGGTGGTTTGTCGAAGAAAGTTGGTGTCTCTCACTCAGCGATACCACAGCAGCAACCCTAGGTCAGTGCAAGAGCGTGGGAGCTGGCGAAGTACTGCAGGTTACTTCACACAACAGCTCACGCTACTGCCTGACGCTAGGTTAAAATGATGGAGAAAATGGTAAAGAGAAGAGATAAGGAAAAGAGAAGGACAAACAAAGGACAAATAAAGTGAAGAAGAGAGACTGTTTTACAGTTTCGAGCGTCCGTCTCCGGACGTAGGCACTAAACATACTCCTAGAGGGGGAGAAAGAAAAGGGAAGAGGTGGAGGTGAGGGGGGGGGGGGCGACGGGAGATGGGGAAGGATGTGGAAAAGGAAGGCATGCAGCCCGGAAAGGAAGGAGGGCCACACCAGCTTGGGGTCCCGTGCTCGCTAAACACGTATCCACAAAAGAGTTGTGGACCCCCTGCGGGGTAGGTACGTGGTAACTGCATGTGATGACCTGGATATGCCTGTTATTTATGCAAATAACTGAAGCCAACAGAGAAAATACAGTTAAAGTACATGACTAACCAGAACCGTACATTTATAGTTAAAATGTATTATGTGCAGTCATTAGTTAAAATTACTCCACATGGCAAAATGAGAGTCCCACAATAAAACATGCACTGACATACAATGTGTGGAACTAGATCCATACCTAAAACCCACATAAAAGGTGCAAATATTAATAAAGGGAAGTTCATAGCCTGGCAAGCCATGAAGGTATCGCTTTAAAGATGTGACATTTTTTTAACTTTTTATTCTGCCTCTTACACAACTGTGTGTTTTAAGTTGGCAGGCTCTGAGCTTCAAAGATTCGACGATCTAGTAAATACTTTAGTGAGCCACTGTAGTGACCACTGTGATCCCCATACATTTAAGGGGAGGGTACCCCTCTTGCCTTTAAATGTTCTCTGGGTTATCTGGATGTTGTTTTCATCCCAAGTTCGTCAGACAGTTATCAAGCCATAGTTCGACTTTTGAAAAAGTGTCTGGTAAAAAGGCGCCATCACGGTCAGTGTTGCAACATTTAATTTCAACAATGGGCTAGCTGGCACTATGGATATTATGAACGTGCTCGAATATAACCAGCATGTTGAAAGTTCCGCATAAAATCGGACGAAAAAAGTATCGAGCGAAAGGAGCCACCAATCCCAGAAGCTGCCCAAGGGGTCGCAGAAGATGGAGGACGATCTCCTTTGGGAACTGAAAGGATTGCTCTGTGGTCCAGGGATCACTGGTGGGAGTTGTGTCTGTCTCACTTAACCACAAAAAAAGCGTTTTTCTCGAAAGCCTGCTTTCAAATTTGAGGGAAACTTAACTTGAGAACAGTGCATACTATTTTCTACCGAATCAGATTTTATTAGAACTTAATACGTTTCAGTAATCTTATATGCTGATAGAGGATATATTGAAAATAACTTATACCAAATTTATTTCTTACAAGTCTAGTAGGGGTCTTCGGCAATTTCCAGGAATGACGAATGTTCAGGCTACAAGGGATCGTTCCACCTGGTGCAGCGGTTGTATGAAGCGTCAGATATGGATCCAAAAATGATTTGTTAAAGAAAAAGCTTACAGAATAAAACCATACCACCCAATTTACCATAACTTTATGTTTTACATTGGAAAAAATAATGAATTTTTCAAATTTTCGTGCTTTCAAACTTGTCCGTCCCTCAAGCTGCAGGTGGTATGGCTCACCTATATTAAAGAATGGAACTACTTTCAGAACTCTACAAAAGCGTTTTCAGTGCGCTCACCTCTTCTGCGGGTACCGTCGGCAGCTCTGCCAGGCGGTACAGTTCTCACACTAAGGTACCGACGTAGAAAAACTTTTCCTGTCACCACTGTCACAGAAGATGTTCCCCCGTTTGCATCTGCAGAATACCCCGCTTTTTGCTACAGAAACAGCATTGTCCTAATTCACACAGCACTCTTCCATGCTGCCCTAAATGCAACCGACGGACGTTTAGCCCACACTTTTAAAAACTCAATTGTCTGAACTTCACTGTCACCATCCTCTAGCCGATGCATCACACATTTCTACCGTTCTACAGATCAACCAGATACGACAGCTAATCTCCTACCAAAATTTCATAGACACACTCATTGGTGCCAACTTTGCACCCTACATACCACAGACCACAGACCACAGACCACAGCCCACAGCCCACAGCCCATCCTACTCTGTGCTCTATTTGCATTGTCTTGTTTAGAGACCCAGCACGGCCCTTCTTTTTACCAAGGAACGTCATCATTGGTTTCCAGCACTCATCTCCAATTTACTAGCATATGACACTTCAGAACAGCACGTCGCTGTGGTACATCTTATGATACCCAGAAACTGCCAATTTCTTTTGTTTCAGCAACCACCACCGAGTCTGCCTGCTATAGGGTCCTTGCGTGGATAAAACCCCATCTGATTTTGTGTTGATACACCTCAACTGACGCGACCATAAACCCTGTTCTTCCTGCCACCAAGTCCCACTTAGTCTCAGCACGTTTATGTTAAATCCATACATATTCAAATGTAAATCATCACAACCTACCTACTGAACTAAAGAGACGCAGAAAAAGTCTTAAAAATAAATAGAAGGTAAAACCTTGGTTGTTGGTAAGTTTATAGAATAAAACTATAGAAGCTTTCGTCTTTAATGTGACGAATGTAATTAATAGTTACTGTATTGATGCATATTTCAGTACTTTCTAAAAATATCGTGACAGTTTTATCATAACGTGTTCTCTGAAGAGCTTCATGAATCTGAAGACCAGAATCCTGGTCAAAATCACATTGACCCCTCTCTTCTGATTCTGAACTATTGAAAAAGACTCGTCAGATGTCTGAAAATTGTATTCATCACCTATGCACAGGATTTGGTAGAACGTAGTTATGTGTATAAGCACGTTCGGATGCTTGATACGTTTTGTATTTGCACATAGTGTGCCAACGTTTTGTCTACATATATTGAATATGACATTGTTATTTTCTAGAACATGCAGCGTGTAAGCGACAACCCTTTACAATGTATCACAGTGGTGCAGTTGTTGCGGAAAAGAGCAGTTTGATGTGAGACAGTTATTGTCTATCAAGATGTGAAACTGCCACAAATTTCCCTACAGCAGCCACTAAAGTACTGCAAATTGGCACCGTTTTAAATATTTACTCTCCTCTCTCCTTACGCTACTGGCTTAATTGAGACCTACAAATTCCCAAACTAACGTCGGTGTACAAATTTTCTTCAGAATTTTGTAATTTTTTACAGCATAAATTTAACAATAAAAATGTTTCGATTCTCTGGCCATCTTAACTCCCTCGAAGCTCCGTCGTCTCAAGGTCGGTTTACATAGAATTAGAAACAAATTTAATGTTTCCACAACATGTTAGTCATCATTGCATATTAAGTATAATGTGCACGTGGAATACTTTTATCATAGCTCTTGTGTTGACTTCTGTAAAACGTCGTCTTGGCCTAGGAGACGAATTTTTAATTTTGAAATTACTCACTATACCACGATCCACAGTAACATGCATAGACGTATTACGTTACTTAAGCAGTATAGTGCTCATGATATGGAACCGTGTTAGTCAGACTTTCTGTAGAACACAAGTCAAGTTGTATAACGTTGCTTGCATTGTAAGCTAATCACGGAGACATCAGAATTGTGGTAAATATTACATCTTTCTGTGCCATACTCTGAAGTTGGTGGGAGGGTGAAGGGGTGTTACAATGTGGCAATACATGCCTTTACCCTTGCTTCATGGAGCTTCGTATACAGCCCATCTACACGATGGACGAGTTTTGTGTGTGTGTGTGTGTGTGTGTGTGTGTGTGTGTGTGTGTGTGTGTGTGCATTTCCTAAATTTTACATTGTTTTAGAAGCACAATGACAGTGATCAGGAATTAACTGCCAGAAGTAATTAGAACAGCGTTTTTCCTGTGAACAGTATTTCTATGGAAGAGAGATAGTTACCGAGTAATGCCATACCAGAGCCAAAAGTCAGCGAAGGTGGAATGGTTAGCAAGATGGAAGATAATCGTGAAGTACAGATAAATGAGAACATTTCAATGAATTCTGAAATTGCTAGGCTGGAAAGTGACCCAGAAAAAAGAAACAGTGGAATTAGTGGAGAGTCGACTATGGACACATCGGTGATCAGAGGTCATCATGAACTAATAATAGATGATAATGGTCACGGAAACACATTGGAAATTGTACATCCTGTTGAAGGTAGTAAGCGTTACTAACCATAAATTTGACAATAATCGTTGCAAACTGAGCTAGTGTCATTGTAAGTTAAGCAATTTAATTCAACAGGTGAAAACAATGTGAGAGTTTCCTCGTGGGAGTTCTTACGATTTGTAAGATAGAACATCGAGGATTGTTTAGAGGAATACACAAAAAGGATAAGCTATAGCGAATATAAGTATAATGATGAGCAAGACGTATGGCCAAAGGTTTATTTGACACATGGAGAAGTGTCATGGAAACGCTGAATATTCCCAAGTATATGAAACGTCCCCTTAGAAAAATTAATGAATTACTGTGCTGATAAACCTCTTACATTATTTGGTTTTCAAACAGCTGAGCAGAACTGAACGTACTCAGACATTTTGCTCTTTACCTATTCTGATCAACACTAAACTGACACACAATATTTTTAGCACAACGCAATCTCACTTTCAATAATCTCTACAAGAGAATGGCCCTGACCAACATTAACCTATGCCTTTCACAAATCATTTACTTCACAAAAATCTTCGTTAATCGAACTACTGCAATACAGCGAGCGCCAATACTGCCAGCTAAATAAAGGATTCTAACTACTGAAGGAACTAACTACTGATAGGAATAGTTAGCAAATGAAAGATTTTGCTAGAGAACAAACGATTTATTTATCTTAATAGTGTTCAAAAGTCATAATATATATAGCAGTTCATGACATCCATTCTTACAAATGTACTGTTTCTGATGGACACACGTCCAGATCATCCGCTCTCAAATACACTATCAGTCCCTACCTCTCATACATTGTCCATATACTATGACCAACAAAAACGTGTGCAGTGAAATGTAACTTACAAGTTAATAATTTGATGAACTGGTGTCAATTACAATTTTATAACATAATACAGTAACAAAGGTACAAAATACATAGTTAAAGAACATAACAATACAGATAACATTGGAAGTATTACAGGCTTTACAAAGGAATAGAATTAAACAGATACATCAGTGTTACAGGATTTATGACATAAGTAAATAAAATAATGAGAATAGATTCGAAACATTAATATCACACATGAGCATTAAAACAAAACAGAATAAACAATGTCTAAACATCTTTACAAAGTAAATAACATAGTATTAGAAAATTTCTATAACATAACTGTTATCAGCTAAACATATAGAGACAGGAAGAACACAAATACACAAGGGTACACAAACACATAGTGGAATGACACAAAAGGACAGGACAGGTTTGTTTTCAGTGTGACATTTGGTACTGCAGTCCACCCCAAAACTTCATTCCATATATCTTTCCTCTTATTTCAACATTTGTTTCCACCAACAAAATCCTATTCAAGCATGCTTTCTGTATTTATATGTTCATATTTTTCTTACCTCATTATTTATTATCTTACTTCATCATTTATATCCAAGAAAATCCTCCCTAAACCTGTTGTCCCTAATCCCCACTTTTTTGTTCATATCCTCTTTCAAAATCCTTTTTGGCCAAACCATTTTCTTATAGCTTCTCAATGCATTTCTTCCAATTCATCACAACTCGTTCTCTTATATAGCCTCCCCCATCTTAAGCTAACTTAAATCTACAGAGTTCAGATGCTAAACTAAGGGACGAGGCAATGCAGCAGCACAAAACAATTAACACAAACAACAATGACAAAAAATGGAAATTGGCAAAGCAAGCAGCAGTATATATAAATTAGCAGAGCAATTGCAATATTAAAACTAACATAAGGCGATGTGCAGCAAACAAGAAAAATAAATCAGTAGTAAAACTGGCTTAAAAGGGTAATACAAATTCAAATTCAGTAACATTATGCCTGGCAAACAGCAACAGCAAATGCTATAACTTATACCTAAACATGACAAACCCACAAGCAGAAAAAATATTACAGTAAAGATGGCCATGTCTAACACCTATGTCACATCTTAGTGTCTATGTAATTAAAGTGGTGCACCACAACAACTTATTGTAAAAAAAATATTACCATGTACTTGAAAAGAAAATTATGTATGCAGTTACTGTTACTAGTCCCTTCTTATTGTTATTTCCATTCCAAATGCTCCTTTTTTGAATAATGTGGATCATAAAATTATTATTTAGCAGATATGTTGACAGAAAGTTTTCACATTAGCAAATGCATTTAATTTTATTCTATAAAACCAATGCTGTAACACCTAGAAACCAGATATCAAATGAAATAAGCAACTATGAAAAGCGAAGCATAAAAATATCATTCAATAGTCATGTGGCATTTCATAAGTTAGTAGCAATTCTCTCAACTCTCGTTGAAAAACACTTGTCATAATCAGGTGTGCAGATGTAAGAATATTTCCCATCAATTCATAAGCATTTCAGTAAGTAGCACAAAGTACGTGCTCCACAGTATAATCATATGTTTCCAAGTAATAGCGTGTCATATTTGCGATGCTTTCTACAAAGGAATGTTAACAGTGAGGTTAATGGCCTCTTTCTTCTCCACTCATGGCTTTTTCTCAAGGCGGCTGGCACACCTGGCCGCTCACTACGCATTACGTCACAGTCACTTCCATTTCTTGCCGAAATATTTACGACAGCAGTTTCCGCTACAGTGACAGTTTGATACAAATAAGATTTCACAGATCGAAACATTTGCATTACAGATCTGTAGAAACAAAATCTTATAAATATAACAGTGTCCGAAAAATTTTCGCCGGCGCTGTGATACATTCACGCATTTACACACATTTCATAACTCTTAAAGTACGATTCTTGGTTTGCAATATCCTTTATCACAAACCAGAGTCCCTAACCACTACTCGTTATTCCTTACCTTATTACACATACACCTATTCGTCGACACTTCAATATTTCATCATAATAAATACATAGCATAATCAAATTCCTCATATAGCATCAGCTTATTGATCATGAACATACCTCAACAGCATAATACACATTGTCATTGTAATAATAACATCATAAAAACTCAGCCAAATCTCAAAAACGTCGTAGCTTTCTGCAATAATTTCAAAACCTAATGAAAATCCTCTGCTCATTTCAATAGTGTCATCTACCTCAAACGTACTTTAAAAATCATGATCCCATACCAAATACATCATTCAAAGCTCTCATAGTATCACAATGGTTCCGAAAAAGTATGAACAGTTCACACAGTACAGACAAAATACAGTTTCATTAGTGCGAAGTTATCCAACTGTGTAATTGCGTAAACATGTGTCACTGATGTAGTAAAAACAATGTTTGTCTCTCAGTTAAATGATCAGATAGCTGTGTAATTTGTGTGTTAGAGAAATATGGTACCGATGTGTAAAGTTGTATAAGCAAATGCCATATTAGCTAGGGCTCCTTGTGCTTGCCAAACACATGGTACACAAAGTAAGCGTGTACCCCCCTGAGGATTAATGTAATTATATCCTCAGGTGTTACAGATTACAACGATGGAATGAAATGTATCACGAAAAACTTTCTTTGTAATTAAAAAATCTTCAAAAATAAATGTTTTAAGTACAAGATTAATCACTCAAATGCGTGTCCTATAGCGCTAAATTGTGCGTCATGTTGTATCATAATCTCTGTCATTACTTAAGGGTAAAAAATGTGCCAAGTTTCGTAATTATCGTCGTCCGTATGCAATGTTCTGTGAAAGTCCATGTACTTACCTCATAATAAACAAAAGCGAAATGCTATGCGTATAGATATCGTAGTTATTACGTACAGTACCGTGATCAAGATAGTACTGCACTGTAACGTATTGTTGTGCTACAAAAAAGGCTGTCTTATTGTAGCTATACCACAAAAATGCCACTAAAACATGTTTTACTTTCCAGAAGAATTCAGAAAAACTGTGCAGATATAAAGCAGATACAGCACAAAAGCAACAATGTAAATTGTCTCACACATTAGTAGCGTCGTGATATAATCGTGTAGCTGTCAAAGAAACCTAATGCTAAGTCATCTTTAATCCTACAGAAAGTACTTCAAATAAAGAATGTCTTTTCAAGTAAACCAAAATGTTGCATGAAAATCTCATTAGCAGTGTCGGTATATGTTCTAAGTATGTGAGCCTTATAGTCGTTACATGATTGTGCAACTAACAAGCAGCAGTGTACAAATCACAACACTGTGTCATCTGTTCACTATAACAATGCATTCGTAATTTCTGTTTAAACAAGTTCTCTTGGTTCTTGACTGCATATTTAAATTCAAACATTGCAGATTATCTTTCAATAAACGGTTTTACATGTGAAATGTGGTGTAAACCTTTACTCTTCCTAGTACGCAGAGTTTCAACTTCAACACAATTATCATATGGTATATGTCAGATTCTGTAAGGTCCATTGTAAACTAAAAGAATTTGTGACTCAAGTGTTTCTTCTTACGTGACAGTGAATGAGCTTTAATGAGAACTTTCTAACCAATATATAATTTCTTTGGATTTGATTTACCGTGTATTTTTCTTCTTTTGTCTGATGCAGATTTTATATTTTTACTACCCAAATCAATTATGTTTTTGTGTCGAAGTTTACGTGTATTCGGAAAAGGTACAAGCTCTCAGATTCTGTTCAGTGGTTCTTCATTCTTTAGTACAAGAATAGGTGGTAGAGCAGTGGAGTCATGAGGCATTTCATTCAGCACGGTTTGAAATAAGTGTAAATATCTGTCCCAGTGCTGATGCTTTCTGTGACAAAGTCTGCAAAGCTTATTGATTTCTTCAGACGGGTTACAATGTGGTGAGTACAATGAAATAAAAAAAGGTTTGATTTTATGGTTCCGAAGCATGCGTGAACAAACAGCAGATCTGAATTGCGGTCCATTATCTGAAATGACTTTGCTAACGTGTCCAACTTCACGTAAGAAATTTTTAACAAAGGCGTTGGATACAGACAGTCCAGTGGCTGTACATAACGGAGTGAAAGAAACAAATTTTGAAGTCAGTTCAACAGTGACTAGAACGTACGAAAATCCATTCGATGTTCTGACAAGGGGTCCCAAGAGATCAACAGCAGCAAATTCTTTTAATTTAGAAGGAATGATAGGAAACAACGGAGCTCTATGTGAGATAGTAGATGGTTTAGCTTTTTGACAAAGTTTTCAAATAGACAAGACTCTTCGAATTCTCTTTTCCATATTGTTAAAATAACAAGTCGTTCGAAAAATATGATAACATTTTCGTGGACCAAAATGTGCGTAGCTGAAATAAATGTACCAAATGAGCTTATTAACAAAATTGTCTGGAATGCAAAGTACCCATAGCTTGTCATCAACAGTGCAGCGTTTGAAGAGTATGTTGTTTCTAACCAGATAATAATGCCGAATCTGAGTGTGTCTTTTTTCATGCCATTTACTTTCGGTGTCTTTCCAAATCGGATCTTTATCTTGCTCATGAGCAATGTCCTTTAAAGATGTGGTGATGAAGTTTTCAAAGGCGACTTTCTGAATGTAAAGAATACTGAAATTTTTCTCGAGGTTGCCTTCTGTGTTACTTTTTTCAAGCCCAGCCGGCGCGCGTAACAGTGCGACCGCAACAATGTTCTCCTTGCTGGGAATGTAGACTATTGTGAAGTGGAATTCTTGCAGAAACAATGCCCAACGTTTTAACCTGTCATGATTTAGTTTTGAAGACATAAGAAATTGTAACGCACGATGATCACTGTATACTTTTACATGCTTACCAGAAAGAAAGAAACGGAATTTGTTAAATGCCCAAACGATAGCTAAAGCTTCTAATTCAGTAACGGAATAATTTTTTTCAGAATTTGTTAGCACTCGGCTAGCAAAAGCAATGGTTTTCTAAACAGTAGTGTCATTTTCTATGGCTTCTTGAAATGAATGGGCACCAAGACCGACTTTAGAAGAATCCATGCTAAGGCAGAAATCTTGTGACAGATCTGGATGAGCTAGTATTGGCGCGTTAAGTAGCGATTCTTTCCAAGAACTGAATTCCAACTGTGCTTGTTCGTCCCAGTTCCAAATAGTTTTTTTTCCAGTGAGAGAAAGTTTTGGAGTCACTAGAATTTGCATATTCAGAAAACGACGGTAAAAATTTACGAGACCTAGAAAACTGCGGTCTTGTCCTTTTGTGGATGGAACTGGAATGGCTCTGATTGTTTCTAACTTTTCAGGATCCGGCTGAATGCCTTCAGAAGAAATAATATGTCCCAAAAACCTCACCTTTGACCTACCGAATTCAGACTTTTCCAAGTTAACTGTTATTCCAGGTTCTGCAAAAATATGTAACACGCTGTTGAGGATGCGATTATGTTGTTCCCATGAGGCTTCTGCTATCAGAATATCTTCCACATATAAGGTGAGGTGACGTTTTAAGGAATCAGGTAATATGGAATTTAGCCCGCGAATGAATGCTGCCGAAGAAATGTTCAAACCAAAAGGAAGTTTCGGAAACTGATAAACGCCGAAACAAAGAAAAGCTGTGTATTTTCTTCATTCTGGATGAAGTTCGATCTGATAAAAGCTGGATCTGAGATGAATACAAGACAACACTTTTACATCATTAAAATTTTGAAGAAGTTCTTCCATCGTTCGCGGCCTGTCTGTTTCAGGAATGATGACAGTATTGACTTGGCTCAAATCTAAGACAACTCTGATCGATCCATTTTTCTTCTCGACAACATGTAATGGATTATTGTATGAGCTTACTGCAGGCTCAATAATGCCCTCGTCAAGCATAGGTTGTATTTCTGTTCTAACACCGTCCCTATAATGTGCTGGTATTACATATGGTCTAACACAAAATCTAGTATGCTCACGAACATGAAATTGGTATTGAAATCCCTTGATTGTTCCTGTTTTGTGAGTAAAAACTGTGGAATATGCTTGTAAAATCTCAAAAAGGTCCTGCCTATCAATGTCATTACAGTTCTCAATTGTTTGGATTTTATGCTTAGTTAACTCATTAGTATCAAAGACGCCATCGATATCATCCCTGTCAGTACTTGCAGAAAGATTGTTAGTGTCAAATTCCGTTTAACAGAAGGTCAAGCCGATTAATTTCCTCATCATGGTTTGAGAGCCAATCTTCAAATTTCAAAGCAGTTGACTTACTTTCTTTCTCCAAACTTACTTCAGCATTGTGAAAGTTTAAGATTGCTTTGTATTCATTCAAAAAGTCTACTCCCAATATAATTTCCGTCGACAATAATGGAACAATCAGAAAGTTCATAGAGAAGCTGTTGCTTTGACAAAAGAATTCTAAGCTGGTTTGTTGGCGTACATCTACACTTTTCCAAAAATTACGCCTTGTAATTTAATCTTACGTAAAGGAAGTGTGGGGCAATCGTTCGATTTGTTGCATTTGCTAAAAGCTGTTTCGTTAATCACTAAAATGGGTCTGCCAGAGTCAAGTACTGCTGTAAATTTTCGTCATTTACTGTAATGTGAATCACAGGATATGCAATGTTTTTATGTTTTACGTCGTGTTCCTGGAGTAAGATGTCCCTAATTTCTTCCATTTTTACGTAATTACTAGCCACGGCAGCCACGTCGTCAGCTTCATAAGTACATATTGTGGCTGCCAGCGGTGTGAGTCATTGCCTACTGTCTCTTTGTTTGAGCGCATCGTTAATGGCATTAGGAGGCCTAACTTCTACAAATTCACCTTGTCGAAAGGGCCCTGCCCTGTTTGAATCTCGCCAGTTCTGATGCAATTCAAGTCTGTTGTGACGATCATATCGTCTGTCATGTCGGTAGATTCCATAGTTTCTTTCTTGTCGGTCACGTGGTGAATTTCTCCCTGAATCGTAACTGTGCTCTGGACTGTTGCGTCTGAAGTTATTCTGTCTCCCTGGATAATAATTATTTTGGTTCCCATATTCTCTGTTTCTCTGATTGTCTTTGTGGTAGTCATTACCACGGAGAGGTGATCTTTCCCTGTAATTATTACTACTCTGCCAACGGTTGTCATACGGGTGGTGTCTGTTTTAGTCACGGTTTACATTGTTAAGAATAGCCTTGTCGTGTCCATTTATTATTTCTGTCATAGCGGAATTGTGTCGGATGTGACCTGTAATTGTAGTTTTCCTGTTTTCGCATTCCGCGATTGTCAGTGTCAGTTTCCAATTCTTGTAACAGTCCCTGAAAAGCTTCAATGTCATCTTTGCAACGTCCTGCCAAAATAATATGTTGTAAATGTTCAGGTAATTTGATTAAGCAAATGTGGATAATTTCTGATTGGCTGCAAGGGTTTGACAGGTATTGATTCTTGTGCAACATGTCTTCAAAATATTTCACAAGACTGGAAAATTCAGATTGTTCGAAATGTTTCATCATTATGATGCAATGTTTTACTCGGTCTTGTGTAGCTTGAGACCAATATGCTGAGAGGAAGGCATGATAAAATTCTCCTTCACTGTGACAATCGTGAATAACCGATCGCATTCTTTCAGCTGGTTCATTCTCTAACTAGCCACACATAAATTCCAATCTGTGCTCTAATGACCAGTTGGGAGGAAAACAATGAGAGAATTGATGGAGCCACGCTTGTGGATGAATGTCGTTGCCAGAATTCTTAAATGTTTTGAATTTACGTGTGGTAATGAACAGCTTATAGTCAAAAATCATCGTGTCGGCGAGTCGCATATCGGTCATTGTTACGTCGTGTCGGCGGTTCCATCTCAAAATTCTGTGCACCTTGCCAATTTCTTTCATAATTTCCGAAATTCCCTGTGTTATTATTTTGTGGCTTCTCCGTATTTCCAAGTCCCTCTTCCCGTGTTGGAGCGCAAGTGTCCCCTGAAATATGTAATTTTTGTATTACTTGTGCCAACTGGTCTTATACTTCCCGGATTTCTCTTTTGTGTTGCGTATTAATTTGATTCTGATTTTGATTTTGTTTGAATTTCTTAATTTGTTCATACTCTACTGTGTCAGTGATGGCTACAGGCCTTGGGTCACTCAGATCATCATCTACCTTTGTAGATAAGTTAGTGAACTGATCCGAAAGTTCGGTTACTTTCTCCGATAGTGTACTTTTTTCCTCAGTGTGTTTTTCTGAACCGAGTTTCAGAGTGTCCATTTGTGTTGAAATCTTATCTACTGCGTCCTTTAAGTTTTCCTGAGTTTTTGCAAGTTGCGTAACCGAATCGGTAGATGCAACTGAGTCAATTTTAGCTTGCAAGGTCTCACGATTTTCATGAACAACAGCTTGCAGTTTTTTTATGGCTGCTTCGTGATCCTGTCAAGAACCAAGAGAACTTATTTAAACAGAAATTACGAATGCATTGTTATAGTGAACAGATGACACAGTGTTATTGTGTGTGTACATTCTTGCTTGTTAGTTGTATGATTACGTAATGACTATAAGGCTCACATACTTAGAGCATTTACCAGTACTGCTGACGAGATTTTAATGCAAATTTAGGTTTATTTGAGAATACATTCTGGATTTAAAGTACTTTCTGTGAGAGTAAAGATGACTTAGTATTTGGTTTCTTTGACAGCTACACGATTATATCACGATGCTACTAATGTGACAATTTACATTGTTGCTTTTGCGGTGTATCTGTTTTATATCTGCACAGTTTTTCTGAAATCTTCTGGAAAGTAAAACATGTTTTAGTAGTAATTTTTGTGGTATAGCTACAATGAGACAGCCTTTTCCGTAGCACAACAATACGTTACATTACAGTACTTTCTTCATCACGGCAATAAGCATAATAACTAAGATACCTATACGCAAAGCATTTCACTTTTGTTTATGAGGAGGTGGGTACATTGACTTCAGCAGAACTTTGCTTACGGAGGACGATAACTACGACAGTTCCACAGAATTATCTTACAGCAAGACGCACATTTAGCGCTACAGGACACGCATTTGAGTGATTAATTTTGTACTTAAAACAATTATGTTTAAAGATTTTGGAATTACAATGATACAAAGGTTTTCCATGAAACATTTCATTCCATTGCTGTAATCTGTAACACCTGAGGGTATAATTACATTAATCCTCAGGGGGGTACACGCTTACTTTGTGTACTGTCTGTTTGGCAAGCATAAACAAAAGTGAAATGCTTTGCGTATAGGTATCTTGGCAAGCACAAGGAGCCCTAGCTAATATGGTACTTGCTTATACAACTTTACACATCGGTACCATATTTCTCTAACACACAAATTACACAGCTATCTGATCATTTAACTGAGAGACAAACATGTTTTTTTACTACATCAGTGACATGTTTACGCATTACACAGTTGGATAACTTCGCACTAATGAAACTGGGTTTTGTCTGTAATGTGTGAACTGTTCATACGTTTTCGGAACCATTGTGATACTATGAGAGCTTTGAATGATGTATTTGGTATGGGATCATGATTTTTAAAGTACGTTGGAGGTAGATGACACTATTGAAATGAGGAGGGAATTTTTTTGAGGTTTTGAAATTAGTGCAGAAACCTACGACGTTTTAGAGATTTGACTGAGGTGTTATGATATTATTACGACGACGATGTATATTATGCTGTTGAGGAATGTTTATTATGATATGTATTTATTATGATGAAATATTGAAGTGTCGACGAGTAGGTACATGTGTAATAAGGTAAGGAATAGTGAGCAGTGGTTAGGGACTCTGGTTTGTGAAACCAAGAGTCGTACTTTAAGAGTTATGAAATGTGTGTGTATGTGTAATGTATCACAATGCCTGCAAAAATTTTTGGATGCTGTTATATTTATAGGATTTTGCTTCTACACATCCGTAACGCAAATTTTTTTTATATGACACTGTCACTGCTGCCGTAAATATTTCGGTAAGAAAGTTAAGTGACCTTCACGTAATGCGTCATGGACGCCCAGCTGTGCCACCTGCCTGGAGAAAAAGCCATTAGGTGGAGAAAGAAAGAGAGACCATTAACTTCAGTATTCACATTCCTTTGTAGAAAGCATCACAAATACGACACGCTCATTACTTGGAAACATATGGTTATACTGTGGAGCACGTACTTTGTGCTACTTACTGAAATGCTTATGAATTGATGGGAAATATTCTCACATCTGCACACCTGATTATGACAAGTGTCTTTCAACGAGAGTTGAGAGAATTTCTACTACCTTATGAAATGCCACATGACTACTGAATGATATTTTTATGCTTCGCTTTTCATAGTTGCTTATTTCATTTGATATCTGGTTTCCAGCTGTGTTGCAGCATTGGTTTTATAAAATAAAATTAAATGCATTTGCTACTGTGAACACTTTCTGTCAACAGATCTATTAAATAATAATTTTATGATCCACATGCTTCGAAAAAGGAGCACTTGGAAAGGAAGGTACAATAAGAAGGGATTAATAACAGTTACTGCATACATAATTTTCTTTTCAACTACTTGGTAATTTTTTTTCGTAGAATAACTTCTTGTGGTGCACCACTTTAATTACATAGACATTAGGATGTGAATAGACATGGCCATCTTTAGTGTAATATTTTTTCTGCTTGAGCTTTTTCATGTTTAGGTATAAGTTATAGCATTTGCTGCTGCTGTTGGACAGGCATAGCGCTACTGAATTTCACTTCGTATTACTCTTTAAGCCAGTTTTACTACTGATTTATTTTTCTTGTTGCTGCACAGTGGCTTTTATTAGTTCTAATGTTGCATTTGCTTTGCTAATTTATATTTATTACTGCTTACTTTGCCAATTTGCATTTTTTGTCATTGCTGTTTGTGTTAATTGTTTTGTGCTGCTGCATTGCCCCATCCCTTAGTTTTGCATCTGAGCTCAGTAGATTTAAGTTAGCTTAAGAGGGGGTATGCTATATAGGAGAATGAGTTATGATGAATTGGAAGAAATGCATTGAGAAGTTATACGAAAAATTCCAGAATGAGATTTTCACTCAGCAGCGGAGTGTGCGCTGATATGATACTTCCTGGCGGATCAAAACTGTGTGCCCGACTGAGACTCGAACTCGAGACCTTTGCCTTTCGCAGGCAAGTGCTCTACCATCTGAGCTACCACAGAAGTAAAGCTGTGAGGACTGGGCGTGAGTCGTGCTTTGGTAGCTCAGATGGTAGAGCACTTACCCGCAAAAGGCAAAGTCCCCGTATACGAAAAAAGTTTGTAAAAGAAAAGGTACTGTACAATGAAGAATAATTATTTCAAAAGAGGATGAATGGAATAGCGAGAGCAGGCTTAGATAGGACTTTTTGGGAATAATGATGAACAAAGGGAGGCCTCCATGCAAAATACTGCAGTAAAACAAACCCTGTCTTTTCCTTTTGTGTTATCCCTCTATGCGTTTGTGTACCCTTATGTATTTGTGTTCTTGCTGCCTTTGTGTGTTTAGTTAATAAGATTTATGTTGTAGAATTTTTCTAGTACTAAGCTACATTCACTATGATGAGGAATACTGTTATCCTCAAATATAATTTGCATTTATAATATGCTATTTTCTTTGTAAAGATGTTTAGACATTATTTATTTTGTTCTGTTTTAATGCTCATGTGTGGAATCAATGTTTCGAAAAATATTCTCATTATTTTATGTATTTACTTATATCATAATTCCTGTAACACTGATGTACATGTTACTTCGATTCTTTTGTAAAGCCCATATCACTATAAATGTTATCTGTATTGTTATATTCTTTAATGATGTATTTTGTACCTTTGTTTATTGTATTCTCATGTTATAAAATTGTAATTGCCACCAGTTTATCGAGTTAAGTAACTTTTAAGCATTCATTTCACTGCACACATTTCTGTTGATCATAGTATATGCACAATATGTGAGAAGTTGGGACTGTTCCTGTTTGCACGTGTGTTAATAATTCAGCAAGGGACTGGTTGACAGCATTGCTGGTTCTAAGGACAATTCCAAAAACTTTGTGAGTGCACAAGTGGTGGTTTATGGACTTGCTATATTGTCCGCAAGACTCTTCGATGGTGATTGCGCACCTGCACAGTCGCAACAGATGGCTGCTGGCCGTCTCTACAAGGCCTACAGCGGGTCTACATCTTTTATGACTCACCAATACCATTATTTATACAAGGAGTGCAGTGGGTCTGCACCTGTGGTGGCCCACCAATACCGTAATCTCTACCAGGACTACAGTGGGTCTGCTCTGTGATGACCTACCTACCAATATTCTTCAAAACTTCGACTGACTCTGCTGTGGGTTTGCTCTGTTGTGGCCCATTACCTGTGTGCATGTCAAGAGTCAGCACTGTCTTTCCGTTGGAAGGACAACACTACTACTTCAAGACTGCATGGAAATCCACTACTTCCGTGTGCATTCTCATTTACTGCTCAGAATTTGAGAAAAAGAAACACTGCATTTTTACTGTGATGAATGATCAGGACTGTCTTTATGGACTGTGAGAAAATTTTAGCTTTTGACCAACATTGTACCGATAAGTGTGTACATTTCTTTTCTTTGTTATTGTAATTATGAAATTTTTTTTTCAAATCTGTATTGGCCACTGCCCAAAACCATTTGTAAAATTTTTTGTGGGGAGCATGGGGGCTATGTAAGTAGGCTGTTTAGGTTCTTATATTGGTAACGCCACTGTCACCTAGCGCTCTGTATGAAAATCACTGGCTGTGCTGTGTGCAGTCTGTGGCTGGTTTGCATTGTTGTTGGCTATCGTAGTGTTGGGCAGTTTGCTGTTAACAGCGCGTAGCGTTGTGCAGTTGGAGGGGAGCTGCCAGCAGTGGTGGATGGGGGGGGGGGGGGGGGAGATGGCGGAATTTTGAGAGCGGATTATCTGGACGTGTGTCCATCAGAGACAGTACATTTATAAGACTGGATGTCATGAACTGCTATATATATTATGGCTTTTGAACACTGTTAAGGTAAATACATTATTTGTTCTCTATCAAAATCTTTCATTTGCTAACTATGCCTATCAGTAGTTAGTTCCTTCAGTAGTCAGAATCTTTTATTTAGCTGGCAGCAGTGGCCCTCGCTGTATTGCAGTAGTTCGAGTAACGAAGATTTTTGTGAGGTAAGTGATTCATGAAATGTATAGGTTATTGTTAGGCAAGGCCATTCACTTGTACAGATTATTGAAAGTCAGATTGCGTTGCGCTAAAAATATTGCGTCAGTTTAGTGTTGATCAGAATAAGTAAAGAGAGAAATGTCTGAGTACATTCAGTTCTGCTCAGCTGGTTGAAGATCGAATAATGTAAGAGGTTTATCAGCACAGTAATTCAATAATTTTTGTAAGGGGACGTTTCATATTTGGTATTTGTCAAATTAAGCTTAGCTTCTCTTCCGTGGTATATGTACCCCTAACTAGTGAGAGTCAAGTGTGTGTAAAAACTTTATTAGTAATGTTGGAACGAGTGCAGGTATGATTACAAATTTGCCATCAACTACTGCCGCACAAGATTTTCCCTCGAATGCTTTTAAAGCCTCTGCAGGCTAGTTATCGTCAGGTTTTGCTTTACCTTTGGCACAACAGTACAGTTTTGTACGCTGCACTATAGGGTTCGTCTCACTGGATGCAACAGAGCGAACTTGCCACATTCTGGTTCCGCACATATCTTGCTGCACTGTCAGGCACTGTTGCCTGAATAATTAATAAAGCTCTGCGAGATTTTGCGTGTGCAAAAAGCAGTATGTTACTTACACATTGTATTGTAACTGACAGACTTCCACGTTTCCACACTAAAACATCACAAGTAAAACCAATTTTGACCATAGTGGGCACCTAATATTTAGTTTTAATACATAATATTTCTTATCAAACTAAGCAATTTCAGCAGATTTTTATGCCTGCAGTATCCCACTTACAATATGTTACACTAATTAAAAATTAGCTATTTTAGAAAAATTTAAGTGACATCTTGTTTATCAAGAATTCTGTGTTCTAGGTATGTCTTTAAATACAGAAATAAATGTTTTCTCAAACGAGAATTAGCAGTCCTGGCAGCACATCCAGTCAGTCATCGGTGTTACTGACAGATACAGTTTCATGCTCAGGGTTTGTAAAAGCAACATTAAATGTTGAGAATTAGAGAATGAAGATTATAAATGAAATATAAAAACGAAAAACTCAATCGTAATTACTCACATGGATTTACAGAAGACAATCCTGTACTGCAGCTCATACAGGCGCACTTTTATACGTGACTTCAATTAATACTAATAATTTAAGTGGGGAAAGTAGGCAAGCCATTAAAGATTTCTAAATGCTCTGAGCCCATTCAATGTTAAAATGATGAATTTGTATTCCAGTTGAACAGAAACAGTTATACTTGACGGTATTTATATTTTTTATTTACGAAACTTGGATTTCCACATCACCATAGAGGTACCAAGCATGATGCGTTACTCATTGTTTTACATGGCGAGTATCCCCAGTAGGCCTATAAACCATGGTGCATGCAACTACATGCACAGACATTATGAGCAAATCAATTTCCCTACGTTATGTTTATTACATACTCACCACACCTTCAGTTTTTGAATGCTATACAATTTGGAACATTTAAGCCAGCGTTACAAAAAGACAAAAGATGTTATGATTGAAGAAAAGGGACATCATCATTGCCCCTGTAACAAATTTAGGTGTCCTATCAGTGTTTCTTAAGAATTTGTAATTTACCATCATGTTCCCGGTCGCCATTATGTTTTGTAACCAAAGAGAAGTTGTCAGCAGCTTCTTGTGTCACAATGACTGCACTGTGAACATTGTACCATAATGTAAAAAATAATTCACTGAGGTAACAATCACTCATCACATCGAATAGTTGTGATGTCGCACTCTCCTCAGTTTCACCTGTCACGATTTACTTACTAGCTAACTGCCAACACATCAAATCAATGCAACTGTGTGTATCTCGCTTTATTTGTAATTGTGGCAAACCATATTGTGGGGACAGAGGTTATGAAATTTTGTTTGTATGTTTACTTTACATCTGGGTAAAAGATACAGGGAGTGCTACTACGTGACTTAACCTCAGTGTGTTGTGTTTGGTTACCGTACGTCCTCCAGTCTGCTAAGTTTATAATACGACTTGAGCAGTAGAACACTACCTGGAAGAGAAGATTGGGCAAGGCTGAGGTGCCAGCAAGACACAGTTACTACAGGGTGGCCACAATGAAACGTTTTGGAATTTGGCGACGACAGTTTGATAATTTATGCACAATATCAGTATCAATTGTTCCAAGTTACAACTTGTTCATATTTCGTTTCAGTCTCATACTTTCCTTGTTGGTTTTATTTTCAACATCCTTTTTCCCCATGACCTACAGTGTGTCCAGGTTACAGATATAATAATGTAAAATGTTATGAGACGAACTTGAGATATTTATAGGTTGCTGGCCTCTACAATTAAGCTAACTTGAAATATTTCCTGTGCTCCCTTGTGACATTTCGTAACGCCTTAGTTCACATAAATGAGTGTCAGTAACAATGTGGTTTATATAGCAGAAAGTGTTCTTTGTGCTCTCTCTCACGGAGCTATAGTTTGTTACACGGCTACAGCATGGTTTTCGGGCTAAGTATGGATTACAACCAACTGACAACGTTCCCAGTCATACAACAATCAAGAAATGAGACAAATGGCTGTCGGCCACTACACAAAACACGCAGTTCCTGACGCTATTGTTGAAGTGGTCTCTACACAATTCCAGCGAAGCCCTCTGAACTCAGTCTGACGAGCAGGTAGATAGATAGTCACGTTCGACAGCACCTTATGTCGCCCATCAAAGATTGCACCTGGAATGGACCGAAACAGTGGAGTGAAGTAGTATACAGAGTAGATACCTGTTGCGTCACTGAACGTGCGCACATCGGGTTGTATTAAGTGTGTGAAAGAAAACTGAGTCACCATAATAACACTAAGATACGGCCAATAAATACCACTATTACTTCCCAGCTAATTATGTTTTATACTACGGTTCATTTAACCCAGACACACCGTATTTTGGAGGGAAAAGTGTTTTGCCTTTCGTGACTAGCATAATATTGTGTCTTGGATAAGGAGTTGGGGCTCAATGTACCACGATGATCATAGCTGTTTTACTTGCCTGTTTTGATGGAACTTAAGCAGTTGTGTATTAAAGTAACATTTGCCCATCACATTTATTCGTATAACCAACTACTTCCACAACACAAAATAACGATCTACTGATTATTTCACTGTTTATTTTAGTTGTGTAAGCAAGTAACTATGGTGACCACTAAATACTAAGGAAACACAGCAGCAACAAGAATTTTGAGCTACTCTACTCTCTTACTGTTGGAATACGATAAAGGATTGTGCAACAGTTTGAGGAGAAACATTAAGCCTGCAAGCCTGCTCTGGCACATTTTGCTACAGTATCTCAACCCAAATTAAAAACCACTTATTTGCTCAATAGTTGGAATATTACTGCATGATGTAAGTAATGACGTGGAATGGATGTAGATGCGGTATATAAAATTCATGTGGTCTGTCTCACCTTAGATACTTGCTAGTCTGATCAGTCATTCAAAATACTTGATCCTAATGTGCTGGAGAGGGTAAAAAGCTTCACATAAGTTACAATATCTGTCTATATGTTCTAACTGCCACACCCCCACGCAAGACCAATCTAGATCGTAATCAGGGACTGGGAGGAAAGTGGACAAACTCACTACAACCAATGAGACCGAATTTCCCATGGTCTCCGGTTTTCACATGGCGTGTAAAGCATCGACTGAGTTCTAATTCTTCATACCGTTTTTCGATTGGCATTATGCTCACAATTCACTGAAATGGTAACCTTTTACGAAGGAATGATATGCATTACATGGCCTGCACATCATCGCTTTGTCTCAAACTACTGTGCCCAAGTGTACCACTGAGGTTTTCTAAATTCATTTTACTTTGACCATTACTCCTTAAAAGAATTACCAAAATACAGGAAATTTATGTGACCTAAAATACGTATTATTTGCGATTTTAAGACTGTATTTGTAATTATTTTTACAAAATCTTTAAAATAATGCTTTGTTTATTCCCCTACTGTTTTTTGTATACTGTGTTATGGATCTTGTGAGTTAAGCACCGCCTGTCTCTGATGTTTCATAATTTCTTTCAACTGGTATCTTTTACTCCATAGTCTCATTAACTGAACTAGATATCTTTCAGATGGTATATCATAGTATCATCTACTTGAATTTTTTTTTCAGCTTGCTTATAGGTCGCCGGATTGGGAATGTGTTCCATGTGCAGACTATGCCCA
Source organism: Schistocerca serialis cubense (assembly GCF_023864345.2). NCBI lineage: Eukaryota > Metazoa > Arthropoda > Insecta > Orthoptera > Acrididae > Schistocerca > Schistocerca serialis. The sequence goes on along the minus strand of NC_064646.1, from coordinate 463,925,968 downwards.
TGTCATTCACTTCTGGCTGGAGCTGATCACCTCATCTTCCTCCATCTGTCGTTCTGAATGTGTGCCAATCACTGCGTATCTGGCACATTACGGCTGGGTTCGTATACAGTATTTCACACCAGGCACTTTAAACCCCTGCTCTGTGCAGAACTTGTGGGTGAACTGAAAAAAACAAATACGCCTTCACAGACAGACCATTGGTTAGTTTTCTTATAGTGAATGTACTTTACCTAACACCACATTCCAAAAGGTGAAGTGGTTAACTGCCTTACCCACACAGTGTTTAGCCACTTTTTGGGTTGTTATTCCTCGAATTACTTATCGTCTTCCTGTTGGTTTGCTAAGTTCACTAGAATGCACCACTGTCCCCCAGTTGAGTCTACATACATCCATGTCTGAATGACAGACATTTGAATTAGGAAATTGAAATGATGAAACCACTTACCTTGCACAAAGTACTCTCACTCAATCCATTGCTCATTCACATGTTGCATATGCTCTTCACACCTCACTGAAGCGCAGCTATACTGAGCATATTATGCGTTGGGAGAAAGTACTTTTGATTCTGGTGTTAAGCCCTCAGGAAGTACAATGTTTCTACTATTAATATTATGTCCCTTTCGTCTCAGCCAAATACAAGATGAAATGGGAAACTACTCACCCTGAGCACACTTCTCACATTTCCAATTGTTGACTTCCATACAACTTTTCCTCTTTAAAGCTAAGCTGGGTATAAATAATACTTGTGGCATCATCTCGAAGTTGACGTTAAATCAACACATTGGAGACCATACCGTGTCTTCTGATGAGGTGCCCTAGAAACTTGGATATTTAAATCAAGAAGTAAATCATGATCACGTCATAAAGCAATTTACATATCACTAAAGTACACAGACAGAAAGGTGAAAACAATTCATTCGTAAGGATATGTATTTTAGTTGGACACATTGTTATAAAAACACCTGCAATCACAAGATCACAAATCGGGGGGACAAATCTGAACAGGTTTCAAATGAGGCAAATACCATCTTAACATTAGATAGTTTAATATGTAGAGGACATAAATAAACTGAACACAACTGGTTATAATTCTTGTTATGAACTATTCACTACACAACTGGTAAATTAAAAACAAAGTTGACTTCATTATGAATGATGCTGTATGTATATATTTCGATGACGTTCCGGTATGTCGATCATGAAGCGAGACTATTTCATTTTAACTGCAGTCTTTTGGTGCTCAAACATTCTCTCCATAATACACTTTAATTTGGTGGTATGGTTGTAAGTATGTTATGCCCGGATACAGAAATGGAAAATTAGGAATGCCTTCTAATCTACCGACAGCTCACTCAGTTTTTAGGTTGTTGATTCACCAGCGATGCACCATCTTTAAATCTCTTAGCAACCTTGCAGTACATGTTGCATTATTACATATATGCTTTGGGCAACTTGTCTTGATTCTGGTACAAGGATATTGACATTTTGAGTTGTAGATCCTCCACACAGGTGTACAATACTCACGAAAACTGGCAATGGCAGTGAAATGAACCCGCACATGGAATGTACAGGGCGTTTCGCGCCAATAGGAAGGACTACTGGAAGCGTCCTGAGGGTGAGAAACTGGCTGCCAAGTGAGGGACCCACTGTTGTGGCCGCTACCTCGCCGACCCCCTTGCCTATCCCTCGTGACAACTTCTGGACCTGTCATTGGTGGTTTGTCGAAGAAAGTTGGTGTCTCTCACTCAGCGATACCACAGCAGCAACCGTAGGTCAGTGCAAGAGCGTGGGAGCTGGCGAAGTACTGCAGGTTACTTCACACAACTGCTCACACTACTGCCTGACGTAATGTACATGTCTGGCTCTAATTTTTCTGTTTCATCTACAGGGGCTCTTGAAAGCCTGGAGTTGTTACCGCACTCATGGCAGCTCCAGCTACACATTCGAGAGTTATCGCGTTAAGCCGTTCCTGTAGCTCTATTTTTTCAATTGACTGACTGCTTACCTGCTATTGCAGTAAAGTAATGAGATCAGGCTCGTTCAGGGCCGCAGTTTTAGCATCCGAAGCCGTTCGGTCCTCTCCGCTGTTTAAGGAGGACGTAAATCAGGAATGGCTACAAAACTGGGACTGAGACCGAAAAGATGTATCCAATGAAGGTATCACTATTCTGGGTGATGGTAAGATCCAAATGGCTCTAAGCACTATGGGACCTAACATGTCAGGTCGCCAGTCCCCTACACTTAGAACTACTCGAACCTAACTTGAAACGCCTGCCTAACCCGCAGGGCAGAACAGGTGACTAGGATTGTGGAAAGGCCAAATAAGGTGGCGGTCAGTTTCACTTCAAAATTGTAATTTATTGTAATTTAATAACATATTTAAACCAAAACGGCACACAACCGAACCTTTACGAGTTTCAAAATCCAATTCTTTCACGGCTCAAGGCTTCCAAACAAGAAATCTTATAAACCAACAAGATAAATTTCAAGTGACTGAAGACACGCAGCTAAAATTGCAAATAAAATATTATAATCACAGCTAGGCTGAAAGCCTCAAGGCAAAAGTGGGTACAACAACCATATACAAGGTGCAATACAATTGTCTGAAGGCCACAACTAAATTTCAAAATTATAAAATGTATTACCTTACCCCTTTAAGGCTGAAGGCCAGAATGATTTCCCTTAAGGGGAAATTTTGAGAATAATGCTTTAAGCGGCTGAAGGCTTACAGTTGATCTTCCAAAAATTCGAAAAATACCTTAAACCCTTAAGTGGCTAACAGCACACTAAATGAAAAGCTAGCACAACAATAATAACTTTCGGCAAAATATCCACTTGTCAGAATTCCAACTTACTTATACAGGCTGAAGGCCCTTGATTTACACAAAAAACAATAAAATTATGTATTTTTTATTTGCTCCAGACACGTTCCAACTGACTAGCAGTCCGAACTCGCTACCCGAACTTGCTTACGACAGACAACGACCAGGAAGTAATAGCAGTCGAGCAAAGATACGCGCTGCTAACGCATGTCACCGTCAGGCAAAATAGCAACTCGGTGAAAGCAGTAATTTAATTTAACGTAGTGAGGTGAAAGTACGTTAAAAACAGGAAGTAAAATAGATGGGGGGAAGATGGGCCACGCACAGCTCATAACTAACCTAAGGGCATCACACACATCCATGCCCGAGGCAGGATTCGAACCTGCGACCGTAGCAGCATCGCAGTTCCAGACTGAAGCGCCTAGAACCGCTCGGTCACAAAGGCCGGCTGCTAAGATTCCTCGGCGGAAGTTGGCTGGAGTTGTTAGCAAGGGGACGAGGTGTAGCGGCGCGTGGCCGTATAGCGCGCTCTCACTTGCCGTCACGGCCCGACACGTTGAGGTCGGCCCCAGACGCGTCCATCGAAAACAGCTAAGCGGCCCGCGGAAGGTAACCGCTAGGCATTTCTGTGGTTGCCAGCGCATAGGAACGGCAGGAGAATACCGAGTCGGATCGAACTGTGATAAAGATCCCACTTGATGACACCACTTAGTACATGTCAGGGCTCTATCAGGAGCTGCAGTGGCCAACAGAGGTGGTTTTCCTACACGTGAAGTGAGAAAGGTTATGAAATGGGTTTTATTCTCAAAAACTACTACTAAAGCTAGCGTCCCCACCTCAGAGTAATAGCATGGGAGCCGGCCACGAGTACTACAGATTTGTTCACACAACTGCTCACCATACAGCCTTAGGCTACACAATGTACAGTATCCACAACCAAAAGTATTCAATTTCCCGAAAAGAAAAGAACACGATACTTAACCTAGGAAGCTAAGTGAAAATGTTTCAATATTGTAATAGGCTTCTGTTGACAATCCGTTCTCCCTATACCATATTGCCTCATACGTATGCACTTCAATTACAACAAAGTTTTTTTTACATGCTTATCACCAGATTGCATATGTGCCGGAAAAATTTTTAGCGTTCACCGCTTTGAATGTTGTAAATGTAAATATGCTTTAGTTCAATGTGTGCAGGATGTCCCAGGAGCAAAGTTCGACATTCATCGATAGCCCTTTTCCGACTTCAGTACTGCGGAACAAATCTCTCCAACTGCAATTCCTTTGCTTTCCATATTTTGAGAGCTTATTGTATGGGCCAAAACAAGAAAACAGTTACTGGTAAACAATTACTAGTGGGCTCTAAATGCTGATCTAAGGGCTATCAGTACTTTTTCAATCTCTTGCGCTGAAGAAATGCTGATTGTCCGTAAGGAGTGCCGATGCTTGCTATACAGTTTTGCTTCGAATGTTCGTCCCCACCATGCTTTTAAATACTGTCCATTCCTGCTGGGACAGGCAACTGCATGGAGAAAAGATACACATCCTGCGTGAACTTCAACTGGTACTAACAACAGAACTTCAATGTAAATACATGTAAGATCAATTTTCATCATTTGAGTTGCGTACTATTTCACATTAATTCCATTGTGCGTCGTCCAGATTGTAACAATGTCGATGCAGGCTTGCTCCTTTGCTGCTCGCGCAAATTCCTCTTGTCTTCTCCGAACCTCCCGATGCAGGATTATCGGCGCGGATGAAAAGAACAGACAGGTGTGGTCGATGTGAATATATGATTAAAAATTTACGTTCCCAATAAATTTTTTGATGACACCTTTTAATGTACGCTTGGGATATTCGTTTAAGAACAATTCAGGTATGGTGGATGTCGTTATACGCCCGCTCGTTACCACTCATAGAAACAAAGAGATGAAGATACAGAAATTAATCAAATGAACAGCGCATCTCTTCCTTCTTGTATCAAAACATCTCTGCCACGAAGTAACTTTGTAATTTACCTTTGCCTTAGCGTATATACAGCTTACTTGTACAAAAGGAAAAGAACGAAGAAAGAAGAAGTTATTCGAATGATGAGGGGGTATTGAAGTTTAACGTAATTAACACACCTAAACACAGTAAATAAGGTAAGTATGGAACCAGCTGTTACAGACAGAGAGTACTTACATGTTGTCAGTACAAGCACAGAGACTAAGTAGGCACGAAAAAAATCCAAGTCACATTTCACGCGTTTTTAGCGACATGAACCCCGTTTTAGACTGTTGTGATTTCCTTAAGTACAAACGTCCTAAAGGGTCATTAAAGAGTTCGCTGGTTTCGTATCAAATAGGGCTCCGGTGAAATATTTCACCTAAAACATGCAGAAACAAACTGTCTTTTCGTTGATGATCATCCATTACACAAAAAACAAAAGGTAACGCTTTGATGCGCTACACCGAACATGTCGGCTGGCCGTAAATTTAACTAATTACATTACGAACAACCAAAATTGGAAACGAGACAGTGAAAACGTTGTGGGGAAGGCGAACCGAAGACTGCGTTTTACTGTCAGAACACTTACAAGATGCAACAGATCTACTAAACCTACCTACACTACACTTGTCCATCCTCTTTTTGAGTACTGCTGTGCGATGTTTCATCTTTGCCAGATAGGACTGACTGAGTAAATCGAGAAAATCCTAAGGCAAGCACATTTTGTACTATCGAAAAATATGGGGAGTGACATGGACATGGTACAGGGTTTGTGTGGACATGAATAAAAGAAAGGGGTTTCTGGCTGCGGCGGGAGCTTCGCACCTAATTTCAAGCACCAGCTATCTCTTCCTACTGACAACATTTCACGCGTTTCGCCCGAGTGGAGTAACACCATTATTGTTAAGGTGGTTCGATTAACCCTCTGCCAGGAACTTAAATGTGAGTTGCAGCGTAGCCATGTAGATGTCGACACGAAGTGTGGGGTGTGCTATCGTTTATTAGCGCAATACAAACTAAAGGAAGGCAAAATCCATTCTTACTGTGCAGCTTTGCAAGAGCCAACGTATCCGCCGAGAAACTGGCAAATCTTGTATCCCGATCATTTTTAGTAATGTACACAAATCATATCCCGAATCTCAGCACAATAACTAAAAATATATGCACATTTAGGGGAAGAAATATTTATAATTACCAGTTTACACGTGCTCCCCTTTAAAAAACCGTAATCTTTTTTAATTTTTTCACATTGCGTCAGAGAATTGTCTATTTGACCTTGTGAAGTTCTTGAAAGAATATCTGAGTTGAATGGACTTCAAGCAATGTCGAATTTTATGAAGGTAATCGAACTCTTCTCAATATTGTCATTTATGCATTAGGTGAAATTCGAAAGATCTTGGAAAACTCAAAAGATGAGGGATTCTGTTGACGGAACGACTGACTGTCTTAGTTTATATTGGTATTTTGTTAGCCAAAAATTTAATTGAGGACAGGTCGGATCACCTTCATATATTGTGTTGCAAATCTGTATGGCAATTTCTAATTTAAAGAAGGAACGTAATTGCAAACGAAAACATTTAAGTAGTGTAAACATGTTGTTTCGGCCAGGTGCCATGGCTACATTCGGCAGACGTCTATAGACTTTCTGGCTACTGACTTATCCGAAACTATTTGGAAATGTTCTTACAGGTTTAGTTTAATCTCCCACTTCAGAGGGTAGATGAAATGGATGCTGCAGCGAAAGGCAAGCCGAACAAAGTTACCGTTTCGAATCCTGACACTCTCTCTGGAACCCACAGAGAGAACTTTCTGGGGGAAACGCAAAAGATTTTAAATTTTAACAGTTTTTGTTTGGAATTTCTTGAATTAAGTATGCACCTGTCTCTTCTTGTGATGTCGAAATGGTTTCCATGCGCATGAACGTTCTTTCAGGTAAATGCGTGAGGTGTTAGAAATCTAGGGAAATTGATTTTCCTGTACTGTTTTAGAAGGGACTACAGCTAAGCACCTACCTCCTGGAGCAAGTGAACTACCATCCGCGAAATATCTTGAGGCATCCGATTGTTTTACAAATTAGTCAATGTGCTACATATTCGACGGTAAGCATGTAAGCGAGAAAAATTTTAATAGTCACTAAGTGCCCTCATTCTCAAATGCTGAATGGATTTAGTCTTGGCTATTTACACCTCCTGATGCTGCCTCAACAAATATGCAGTTTCTAAATGTCATGATTGTCTTACTGTGTGTGACTTAACATACGAGCCTGTTCAGAAAGTAAGCTCCAATTGATTGCCAAATTGAAACCACAGTGAACATCAGAAATGTTTTACTTGTAACAATTAGCTACACCTTTCAGCTACTTCTCTACGTAGTCGCCGTTCTGACTTAGACTTTTGTCATAGCGTTGTACCAACTTTTCAATAGCCTCATCATAGAAGGCAGCCGCCAGTGCTTTCCGCCAATTCTCCACGCTGGCCTACACCTCGTTGTCTGTGTCAAAATGTTGTCTTCAAAGACAGCGGTTCATGTGACCAGAGATGAAACTCAGGGGGAGACAATTGTGGACTGTATTGTGGGTAATCTCACATTTCCATTTGAAAACGATGCAGGAGCATCTTCATTGCCCCTGCAGAATGCGGCTGAGAATTGTCTTGAAGAAGAAACAGCACGACAGTTATGTAATGTTAGCTGCATAGCTTCAGGCGAAATCTCTCACCAGGCCCTCGTACTTGGCGGCAGACACTATTTTCTAGACATCTTTACGCACTCACTGCGAGCTCAGAAATGAGAAGAGCGACGTGATGCTAACTGGGGTTATACTAGAGACACTACCCAACACATCTGTGCAAAGCTTTATCGGATTTTCATAGTCGTTTCCATTTCGCGACCGATCGGAGCTTACTTTCTGAACGCCCCTCGTAATACTGAACTTCAGACACGACATTTTATGTTTTTAAACACCGTCAATAATTTCATGAAATACTAAAAAACGAATTTCTTCCTCCTGGAACCAGACAGGTAGGCAGCCTGCACTTGTGTTCGTTCACCATGAACCGTGAACCAGGTTAGCCATTTAGAAATGCAGATCTCATTTTACCCAGCTATCTTTGGATAGTTCATCGAAAGCATCTTTTGTAGCTGCCACATCTGCTGCCCTCCACCCCAGAATCTAACGTATCTCCTTTTCAGCAAGTACTGGTATTTCTCTTCTGTATCGATTCCGTTCTAAAGTGGCTTTTATGGACACACTATCGAAAAAGGAGTGCACCACATTTGGATAAAACTGAAGTTATTGAAAGTGGTGTAGTTCCTTACATGAATCACTGTCCCAAAAAAAAAGGCTTTCTCTAAGTTATTAGACGAATCTGCGTCCTACATTCCCAAAAATTAGGTAACAGTACTTTCTTCTTGCCTGTTTGCACTTGTTGGCTTCGGCTTAAACAATTTTATCCCAGGTTCTTCCGATTTATTGGTGCAGATTTAAAATTCTCCTCGCTTATTATAGAGGCCATATTTGCAATTTTTGGTAGTTTTAAACATCGAACTATGTCAGCTTTGAAATTCTCCCTTTTAAAATTCTTTGAAATATACATTGTCTAACATCAGAAATTTTATGTAATCCTCTAGATTCCAGTAACCACATGACCCTGAGTTAAGTATTCCTTCTATTACCAAACAAATCATTCATTATTATGGTATCTTCGAAATAGAGGCCAACAGATTTAACAATATATATGCCCTAGAAAGTGGTTGCGCCTCTGTTAATATATGGGTAACGGATAAAAGCAATTTCAAAGTGTAATGAGCTGCAAATATGTTGGAAGTTGTTAAGGCTGAGATAATATTTTTATGTCATCTTCATACAATCACTGTCACTGAAATTTTTTTCCCATCCTGATAACACTGCACTACGTCTGTGGCTATGGTTTGGTGTTAGGGTGTTCCATTTGTGCATTTGGTTGTACTGGGGCTCTGCAATTCACACACTATCTGTACCAGTGTGGAAAAGAATATTGTAGGAAGCTGGGTTCCCAGTAGCAAAGTCTAGTAGGTAACAACACGGTGCATCACGTGCACAAATGGAAATAGCTGAACTGGTCCTGCTTGTGCAAGAAAGAAAAAACTGGTTTATGTCAACTGTTAAGCAGCTGTTTACAGTCCAGAAGGCCACGGCTTTTACCAGGAAGCTCCTTCACAAGGGTTCCAGTGAAACTCCCCTTCTGCATGCAAACACGACCGTCAGCGACAGCGTACTGCAAGGTGGCCGGCTCACCCTGCGAGTACACTGCGCCGTAGACAATCTTGCTTCAGGGGCAGCTGGGGCTTTCACCGAAGATTCCTGGTGAGTGGCAACAGAAGAATGACCAGCAAAGAAATTGGTAGACGGACCATGGTGCCACATGATTCAAGAAACGATGAGAAGGTAACAGGTGGTCAACTCAACACAGAGCTTAAGAGTAGTAACTGCAGCACACTGTACTATCATGTATCGAGATTTCTTATTACGCACACACAAACTGAGCTAATCTCTTCTGAAAGAGATAAGGCGACCAGGGTTAAACAGACGTGAGGCGTATTGAACTAGTAAAGTAGATATGAATAAGAATAATACTGACTAACTGAGCGTAGCTTGCTGATGAGAGAAAGGAGCAGAGCTACCAAGATGTAAAACTGCATATAAAATATGTATTTTCATTAGGAATTGTGTAACAGTTGACACGTAGGTACCTTAACACATGAGGAGCCCGGTATACCAATTGCGCACAGTACAACTAATGTAACATGAATGTGGGACAAATTGATGATTTCATGCAGTCCGAACATTAGGTTGGTACGTGAGGTCAGGTAGCACATTCTGTGGCACGGACGACCACAAATGTGAACTCAAACGTGAATACTAATTTGAGAAATGTATTGTGACTGAGTAGAAGGCCTTCACCACTGCAGAGTAACTGCTAGGCCTAATTATCGCCTGCAGGAATGGTACTGTGCTAGGGTTAAAAACTAGTAGAAATAGGGAATCTCTGGAAAGGAGTATTCAGAATCCCCTACGCAAGTTAAAGATGGAGAGTAACATATGAGAATTGGTCATAATAAAAAAAGTTATGTGAAGGACTGCCGCTATCAGCCTTGGCTCTCCATGATCGGGATATGAGCCGTAATTATGAGGTCCTGGAGGATCTCCATCGCCAGCTCCAAGTCCTCAATGGAAGAGCAGAATGGGACACTACAACGAAGGCTGAGGAATCAGGTCTCTAACTGGGAACTATATCCATCGACCAAGATCTCTCTTCAGACTCGGAACAGAAAATCTATTGATGCCACAGATGGCAGCCATTTTTGTGGATTCTTTTTCTGCTTAGTACCCAGCCCAGATCGACGTGGCTCATCAGCAACTGCGATGGTTGGTGTAGTTTTATTCCCTGGTACAGCTTCAACCTGTCGAAAAGAGGCAACTTTACTGTCACCTAATTGTCACTGGACATCAAGAGGTCGCGTTAACTGTAGAATACGATGAGGTCGCTAGTAAGCGACGATATTCTTGTAGTTATTTTGTATATTGGCAGCTTTCTTAATACACGCTCGTCTCCCAATTGGTAAGGTAGCAATCTGTGCCTTCGCTAACTCTTTCTATATATCTTAGCCTTTGTTAACTATTTCTCTGCATACGGTCACCTTTCTTTTATTCCCTCGTGTATCTTTTTCTGTATGGATTCTCTCTTCTCACTACACCACAGACTTCTCCCAGCTCGAAATCTACAGCCATCATTTGCAGTACAAATTGGGAACTCGTCCGTCTGCACGGTGTGATGCCTGCTGACTCACATTTCAGTACCACCGGCAGAGATGATACATAGCAATTATTTGTCCACAGCCGACAGCCACGCCCTCACTGGCAGCATGGTGACGCGGCAGCGGAAGCTCGCATTCAACAGCAGAGGGAACCACAGTGGGGAATCTCCACCATTTTCACCGCGTTGCCCACTAACGACTGCAAACCTGTCTCAGTAAAGCGGTAATTCTAACATAATCGGTCCTTCTTCCGCTATAGTACACATACTTCCTCAGCAGAGGATCCTAGCCCGCACAAAGCCATCACTGCTATCCTGTCACAGATCGAGGGAGGTGGCGCAGTGGCTAGCACAGTGGACTCGCATTCGGGAGGACGACGGTTCAATCCCGCGTCTGGCCATCCTGATTTAGGTTTCCCGTCGTTCCCCTACATCGCTCCAGGCAAATTTCGGGATGGTTCCTTTGAAAGGGCACCACCGGCTTCCTTCCCCATCCTTCCCTCATTCCACGAGACCGGTGAACTCGCTGTCTGGTCTCCTCTCCCTAACAACCCAACGCCCCCATTCTGTCATAACCAGTGGGTCTGAAACTTTTGTCAGTGCAAAAATGCTGTAAAATAAATTGGGGTTTGACCCATACAAAACAAGACGCACTACTAATAACTTATCACATAGAGCTACTCACAATTCACGTGAACCAAATCATTTGCACACTGTATTCCACACTTAATAAATTGAAATGCTCCAAGCTAATACGATACTAAATTTTATCTCGAGGCCCCTGTCCTTGCAAGCGTGTCTCTTGAAATACGAGAGCAATACATGCTTGCCTTTCATTTGAAATAAAATTCAGTCACTGTGGGAAGCAGCTTATTTCTCCGAGCTTTAAATGAATGGCGCAAAAGTAAACTTGGTGCAATTGAGAACGTAGTTATTCAGGGAAGCAGTGTGGAGATACGGGATGTAAAGGATAAATTAGCATCAAAGGGGGTGCAAACTAAGTATTCTAGATTTCATCCATTCTTAATATTCTGTTAAGTTAATGGATACATAATCTCACGCTTTACTTAGCTGTCATGTTCAACAAACCGTGTGTCTATATTATCATCCCCTAAGGGCATCAAATTCACACAGGATATTAGAGTTAGTGGCCATTTCCCTGCTGTATACTAATTTCTGCTGCGTAAGCAATTATTTATCCTGTGTTTTTGTCGCTCACTCAAAACACACACGATAGCATAACTTTTGGCGATGCGTGACACTACCTCTGGTAGTACAGAAGAAATAAAGAATGAACGAAACAATGAAAGGATAATTTCGGTTCTGTAACACGAGAACATACGGCGACGGTGAACGGCTTACGGCAGCACGACGTCACGATCTCACGGGGACAACTGAACTCCCTCCCCCAGTCCGCCGTTTCTCGCCACAGCGCGGCCGACGCGCTCTCTGCCGTTGTCACTCGGCGGCTCCTTTCCCAACTGCCGTCCCTCAGGCAAAACACGCGATACACTAATCGACAGCCAAGTCCCAGTCGATTATTCGAAGAATCGTGCCAAACGACACAACGCAAATCTGACCGGCATTGAATACTCGATCACATAAAATACAATACAAAAACTTGCCTATGCTCTCTTTGGTAGCATGTTGTTTCTAATTTTACTATCACGCTGCTTCCAGCCTCTGCACCATTCTTCCCATCCCATTATCGCCTCCGTATTGGACACTCCCATTTCTCCATGATCTTTACTATGATCGATCCTTCTCGTAAACTCATCTTCGATCCTGTTTACGTTATCTTTAGTCCTCCCTTCGCAGAATACGGTTGGGAGAAAATCCAGTTTCCTGGCTGCTGCCACTCATTACTCCTTTTCTGCTGCCCACTACTGCATTGCCTTTTACTTCCCGCCGCCTCCCTGTTACGCTGATTTCCACGTTTTAAGGAATTAGTCTGAAAATTATTAATATCACACTGGAAGCACACCCGGTCGGCTCTCTGCCAGCTCCTACCTTCTCTACAATTCCCGTAATTGCTTGCATTACCGGCAACTCTGTTCTGTTAGCAAGTTGCACCATCCATCCGTTCCACGTACTGAAGAAAGCTCTCCGTAGTTACCGTGCGACAATAGGGCAAACCCCACAGCAAAGAATTTGGAGTACTTCAGGAACGCTTTCGGCACGTGTATTTGCTTTCCCACACCCCAATATTTATTTAGCAGTAGCGTCTCCGACGCGGGGGTCAGGAAATGCTGCTACATTTCGATTTGCCCACTTCTGCCACACCTCCATCAAGTTGTATTTCACGAACTTTATCTTCGCTTCGTTGGACATGCCCTCCAAAATGCAATCTTTAAACGACGTCAAGGAATTTACCACATGGGATTTTCCTTCCCTACTGAAATAGTTTATTTTGTGACTTGTTATGAAACCGTAGTCCTTCCCTGACTGCTCACTGCAGGAACGGCCACGAACGCGGCACGTGTGCACGCACGCGTGCTGAGCTTTCACACGCGTGCGGATCGCTCCCTTCTGACGTCACACGTCCCCCGCTACCACACCAGCTGACCGCGCGAATTCGCGGAACTACGAACACGCCGAATGCAACAGTGCATTCGCGTAAGGAACACCGCCCTGCTAGCATGTGGCTTAGTTTCATATTACGATATTTGATAATATTAAGCTCTGTACAAATAATCATGTTGAGCAATACTGAATCTTTGTTGGCTGTCGGTACACCTACAGAAAAATAACGGTAACGCTGGGTTTCAAACTGCATTACATCAACAATATCGTGCTTCTCACATCGTCACTCGTCAAAATTCTTACAACATTTAAGCTGAGATATATAAACGGACGCAAAAGTAGTCTACAGTATGCAGTATGATGTCAAATAAGTGATTCCAACTATATGTGAAACAAGCAAATTTTATCATCTGGAACTACTGTACAGAATTTGCAATAAACACGATTCTCAACAAAACATGACAAATACAAGAAAATTTCACCATTAATTTAATTATTTTTGGTTCGCTGTAGACATAATAAAGTTCATATCCGGCACAAACTCTACGGCACACGGACAAACGCAGACAGTTTCTTGTGTTGTAGATACTCAGATTGCCTATTTAGTTTCATAATCGAAAAAAAATCTTTCGCTCACGTATGTCTATCCAAACATTGATATAACTTGTGGAGACGGGGAAACTCTTCCCGAGGAGAACCTTCGTAAAATTCCTGGACAGTTTTTACGTAAAACAAATTGTCCTTTAAACGGGAATTACACTGCAGATCGATCAATTCCATTTGAAAATGCACTGGAGCACTTGCAACTGAACCGGCAAAGGGTCTAGAAAATAGTTCAAAAACAGATGTCAGACTGACAGTGTCCTGGAAACGTTTAGAAAATTGTGCCTGTAGTTCCTCCAACACAGAAACGAATTTGTCAGAAGTTGCGTTTTCTCTGACTTTAGAGAGCGTAGGGAAATGGGCGGTATTCTTTGTCATGAGCTGATCCTTCCACAACGCGAGTTTCTTATTAAATGCATCCACTTTTCCCATCAGATCGGTAATAAGCTGCTTCTCACCTTGCAAAGTGTTATTGAGAGCGTTCAAGTGTGCAGTCAGATCAACTGAAAAGGCGAGGTCTACAATTCATTTTGGATCTTCTAATTTTGGCTCTCCCTTTCGTTTTTCCTTCAGGAACTCAACAATAGCGAGTCTTAAATTGAAAAATCTTTCGAGGCATGCCCCTCGACTTAACCAACATATTTCGCAGTGGTAGATAACATCTCCGTACTCTTCGTTCAGTTCCATGACAAACTGTTAAAACTGACAGTGTACTAAGCCATGCGACTTCAAAAAATTTACTACGGTGACTACCGACTTCATCACGTGCTCCAAATTTGCATATTTGCACGAAGAGCTTCTTGGTGTACAAAACAATGAATTCCATACAAATCTTCTGTCGATCGGCCTAGTTTTTTACATAACAATGCTACAAGCCCATTTTGAGCCCCTCGGATTGCTGGCGCTCCATCTGTGGTGAGTGAAACTAACATTTTCCAGTTCAGGCCAACGGCTTCAACTGCCTCCTCAAGTGCTTTTAGCAAGTCGGTACCCCTCGTCGTGTCTTTCATTGGTACTAAATCCGACAGCTCTTCGATCACGTGTCGACTCCACGAACATAAATCGCTAGTTGTGCTGTGTCCGAAATGTCGGTCGACTCGTCCAAAGCAATCGAGAATGCAATAAACTTGCAGGCACTATCAATTAGCTGCCTGTAGACATCCGCTGCCATACCATCTATGCGGCGAGCTAGTGTGTCTGGAAAGACTAATTTCACCAAACTTCTTTACTTCCAGTGGCATCAAGAGTTCCGCCGCCTCAGCAATACACTCCTTGATGAAATCGCCATCACTGAAAGGCTTATTTACTCTTATTTTGTAGCTTGCTCTTACAGACAGGTCACTACGTTCAGTCGCAGGTTCGAATCCGGCCTTGGGCATGGATGTGTGTGATGTCCTTAGGTTAATTAGGTTTAAGTAGGTCTAAGTTCTAGGGGACTGATGACCTCAGAAGTTAAGTCCCATAGTGCTCAGAGCTACTAAGTTCGGTTGCAGGCTAAAAAAGGAAACAACAGTTGAGTGAACTCCAAATTCGAATTCTAAGGACAAATATGTACAAATACAAACACCAGAAACACAAATATTTGTATGGGGTTCCCATGTTCGATCCGACTCGCTGCATAACACTACGTCTTCTTAATTCCGCAAACTTCTTTGATCTATCAGCCCCAACTACATCATTACGTTCTTTGTGTGTGGTATTATAAGGCCGTTCTATTGCAAATTTGTGGTGCCCGCCGAGTATGCGACTGCATAATAGACATTAAGAATTTTGATCCTTCTCTTCGAAAAAATATTACAATTCCCATTCAGCTCTGAAGGCTCGTGACGCTGTCTCACTACCCCGCCCCTTTGCGAGCGTCTGTCCCATTGCAACAACCACTGCACAGTACCTATAAACTTCCAACGAATCGCTAACAAATAGCGAGGAATAAACACAGCTGCCACTATGAATCAACTAACGCACCATATGCCGGATAAAAAGATGTCGCGCCGTGCCGAGCAGTGCCGCGAAACACTGAGGAAAGCCGAGTAGTGGCGAGGCGTACCGAGCCCTGGACGGCACACGTGCAGCACATCGGTACACGCGTGCAGTTTGGCACGCCGTGGCCGTCCCTGGCCTAATGTGACCTCAACAGACGCCCTGGGCCGGTGCAGCGGCGACCGCGCGGCGCTGCGCTGCCACGTGTTTGTCGGAGCGCCGTGCAACTGCGGGTCTCACCCAGCAGTCCTCGACTTCCAGTCTGGCTGGTCAGCAGACCAGGCCCCGGAACCGAGCCCGCGACTGCGACGGTGCGGGAAGACATAAATGTCGTTGGGCAATATACTGAAATATTTGGGGTCTCGTTATCAATGGGAACGATAATTTCAGATTCCCTTCCCGAGCGCATTAGTAACCGAAATGGTGAAATGAAATTGTTCCTGATGCTATTAACCAGCAAGAAAATTAATCACTGGGATTATAAAGGTGCAAATAACGTGCCATGACACTCAACTACAGCCTCAATTTGCATTAATAAAAGTTTTTCTTCGAAATTTTTACACAAACTCAAAGACTGGTGAAACCAACTATTTCAATAAGTGGTTAAAAGCGACTTGAGCCCCCAATATAGTAGCGGGTAACCTCGCTATGTAAATTTTTATGAACTGAAAAACTGCTGCGAAGTCTTCACCACTAATCGTTAAACGAGAATAAACCGCAGGCTAGCTTGCACCTAATTGAAGTCTGACATACGATCCTCAGTTCTAAGAGCCAAATTGTAGCAAAATACGTCAGTTCCTCACAGGTAAAACTGAGATGAAGTCCACCTTTAGCGTTCAGAAAGAGAATCCTCCCAGAAACGTAGTAACACGCGATGTCAGCACAATTCTGAACATAGCACGGCGGGCAATCACCACTGGAGATCTGAACGCAAAACACCCCGACTGGAAATCACGAATACGTACCTCCAACGGCAAGGAACTATACGAACACGCACTACGCCGCAACTACATTATACTTGGGAGCCAGACGTCCTCGCTTTCGCACCTACACAGGCTCAACACAAGCCAGACGTGCTAGGCATAGCCAACATCAAAGGCATCACATGCACTCTCAGCCTTATGGATGAAAACAATCTAGACTCAAACCACATGCCTGTAACACTGCACACGGGAAAAACACTGCAGGACACAGAACCACGCAGGCTAGTGAACCGCAAGGACGCGTATTGGACACTGCTCAAGGAAACGCTTGATAGTCGTATTCCGGACACCTACGATATTATAAACACGCAACAAATTGGTGAGGCAGTGGAGGCCTTTAGTACTGCCGTCCAAGAGGCAATGACTGACGCCATTCCACGTACAATACCAAAACACTCTACAGCCCTGCCCCAGCAAATCCTGGGCCTCATCTCAACGAGGTACCGCCTCAGGAGATACTGGCAGCGTACCAGGCGCCGTTCTATAAACTGCATGTCTGACTCCAGGCTACAATGCGGTACAAAATACAAACATTTCGAAACAATGGAGAAACTCTTAGAGCTAGGTACCACACGTCCCGGCGTATGGAAGCTAGCCACACACTTCACCAGGGAGGAACATTGCATTCCCACTCTAAAAGGACCACACGGTCCAGCTTACTCCGCGACGGAGAAGGCAGAGCTTATGGCCACATTACGTGCAGCGTCTTTCATGCCGAATCTGGCTCCTTCCGATCCAATATTCACAGCTGAAACGGACTAAGAGGTTACACGACTCGTAGACGAGCACACTCGTGACTATTACACGCACTAGCACAAATGAAATTACATTAGTCATCAAGCATACCGACTCTAGGAAAGTGTGGGTTCTGATGGCAGTCAAAACCGTGGCCTCCAGGAGTTCACGGATAGAGCCGTAGAATACCTTGCACACAACGAATGCCATTCTGAAACACCAACACTCCCTGACTTTAGGAAGGCAGCCTAGGTCCTGAAGCCGTGAGACACCACTCCCTCCCACAAAATTACCGACTAATCAGTCCGCTGTGATCGCTGAGCAAGATTGTTGAGAATGTAGCACTAAAACACATCACCAGCCACTGCATCAGCAATAACCATTAAGACCGGAGTAATTTGGCTTAAGGAATCTCTACTCAAGAACACAACTCCTCCGCGTATTCGAACGTATACCACACGGCTACAACTTGAAAAAAACACAGGGGCCATGTTCCTGGACATCGAAAAAGCTTTCAACCGTCTTTGGCACAATGGCCTTATACGCAAACTAAGCGAAGCTGGTTGCCCGAACGGACTCGTATCTCTGATACACTCATATCTCACGAACAGGTGTTTCAACACTGATGTGCAGGGCAAACAATCCACACAACACTGTATCCAAACTGGAGTACCCCAGGGAAGCATCCTAGGGACCATCTTGTTCAACCTGTACGTTAACGACTTCCCAGCAACGTTACCCATCTACGCGGGTGACACAGCCATCCTTGCGCAAGATTAGAAACAGTCCAACATTAATGCACGAATACAGACGGCGCTCAGAACTGCCGAGCCGTGGTTGTAACTAGGGCGTATTAAACGAAACGTTTACACGTGCGAAGCAGTTCCTTTCACACACAGACCGAAACTGCTGCGCAAACAACATGGTAGACATACCACTACATACACGCCCAATACGTTTCCGAGAGAAAGATACCTCTGTGTGGCTGGACCGGAATCGTACATGGGTGGACCACATCGAATTCGTTGGCAACGGAGCGCACTCGAGGCTCAAACAAATGTACTTAATGCTCAACAGGGAATGTACACTGAATTGGAGGGTGTCCAGGTCCATATACACGACTCTGATTTGACCTATGATGTACGCAGCTCCGTCTGGGGATAGGCAGCTCCTACACATCTGCGCCACCTGCATTTCATACAGAACAAAGTGCTACTCATCATTAGTAACGCTCCACGCTACACACGTGGGTCTTCACAAAAATACCACCTTGAAACCCTCAAGGAAGAATTCAAAAAACACGGCACACGAGTATACAACAACTAGACTTGTTTCATCCTTACTCTGGGAAAGAATGATCACAACCATAGGTGGAAGCATAAGCTGCCAAATCTAAGGCATAACCACCTATGTCAAGGTAACATACACCAACAAGCGACTAACGTCGGGAAGCCCCTGCATATCAACAACATCGATATGACAGCTGCCATTGAATCCGACCAACTGGCTACAGCGGAGAAACCGACGAGCTCGCCCACTGACGCACAAACAAATCGCCAACATCGCCCTACACTCTGAATCTGATATATGACCTATCGGACACAAAACGGTAATGAACCTGTTACAGGTATGCTGACGCTAACCGAGAGATCAACACCGGCACCCAGCGGCAGCCGCAGAGAAAGCACAGCACAACGTCGAAGGTATCGGTACGCATGATACCCAATACTAACAAAGCCTACCCTTGCATGACCTGTCGCAGGCAGCAAGACATCTCTACTGCTCATACTATCCGACCTAACTATCGCCGAGTTATTTTCCCTTGGCTCTTGCCTTGGCCCTTTTCTTTCCTCTGCCCTTCAAACCGCCACCCTTCGTTCGACCTTCGAACCAATCTGTCTCCAGATGAACGCATACAAATGGTTAATTTAACCAGACGTACCCAGACATCGCAGTACCCACATCCTGCGACACCAAACTTTAGTGGAAGCTAATTCTTATGCAGAGATGGCAGCAAACATCTTGAGCTGGCCAACATGCCGGAGTGGGCGTGGAGGGGCTCCTCTTATAAATGTAAAGCCCTCTTCTTGCGGTAAACAATATCTATCCAGACCATCACAGATCCCGGACATGAATCTTTAATTTTAGTACGGGTCAGAAATTTTAGTTTTAGATCGCTTCAGTAAATGTTCTTTAATACCGTTATCGATTTTCCTAATGATCCTGTTGTAATGGGGTGGTAATAGCTTACACTTCAATGTACAGATGGGGAGAGTTGTGGTATCAAAACCTGCTACCAGAGACAGGGATTCATATTAAATTCGCCAGAGTATCTCGCACAAAAATTTCTTTGCACAGGTAAGTAGAGAAGTAACCCGTTAAGGTAATGTCCTAGACCTATCAACAAACAGACCCAAACCAATCGAGCAACGTAGAGGGAGGTATCAGTTATCATAAAGCAAGGACTACGGGGTTTGAAAGGGATATTAAGAAGGGTAGGAAGAAATTTTTGCTCAGCAGGAGTGACAAGATACAAATAGCGGAGTAACTCAGCACGCAGCACCCATATTCAATGATGAGCACCGAAATGTGGATAAAGGTAGGAATCCAAAAGTATTGTCCAAGTAAGGACTTCAGGCAGAAGATAGATTCACCGCCTTTTGATATTCGTGACAGTGAAGTGCCCTTGAACGAAGAGAGCACCCGCGATTCGAGGAAAATATAACCGTAGCTAACAAAATCGGGACAAATCCAAAACCACGTTAAGGAGAGCAATGGGCGAAGCAATCAGTGACCTCGAAATTAAAAATTTCGCCAGATGATCTAAGGAGAGCTCATACTACATTTTGGTATTACATAATGTAAGTAAGCGGTACGAAATTGTCTGTTCACACCCACGGTGACCACAAAGGCAGCCAAACGAATTGCACAGATGCTCGAATATCTCTACGGCAGATGTTACAGGAGGGGCGTTGTGCTCCGAGCAGCGCCTTGTTACTGAAATTCCAAGCAAGCACCGTCCGGGAAAAGTCCGCCGCCAAAACGTACTACTTCCCCCTCATACAGGTTGCATGAAAGACCGCGACGTGAAAATTCGTTGAAATACAGCAGCCAGTTCAGAGGCTTACCATAATCATCCCACACGCCACTCGCTAGTGGAACAGGGTAAGGTGGAACCAGTGTGATATACGTAGTACCTTCCGTCGGACACTATTAGGTGGTTTGCGGAAAACTATGCAGGTTTCGATGATTGCCATAGAATGCACTTTCAGGATTCTACAGGTTCACTTCATCCGACGTTCGGGTCTCTAAGCTACAATCATGGAACACTCTATATTGAATATGCACTGAAGGGAATAGCGATTTACATCACATCCGAATGTTTGCAGCATCACTACGTACAATATCACGAGATATCAATTCACATAACATGTTCACGGTATCAGAATCTGGGAAATAAACACGCTCATCCATACTGAATCTGAAAGTAGCAAAATTTATAGTAAAAAGAAATATATATGTAATCAAAAGCTGCAGCAACTATTTTAGCACTATTCACAAAATATAAGGAAAGGCAATCAGATCTATATACCGTTCGTCAAAGGGCAATGAGGTGATGTATCCTAAGCGCCAAACTGACGATACGAGTTGAATGATATGCATCAACGAGAAGCCATTCACTCTATTACCACACTTTTCCTACAAAAAGCAATGCGTAGCATAACACTGGATGAATTAACTTAACAATCGCCGCTGGAACTATTCTAAGGTAATTCAACAAACAAAGAAAATTGCTACAGTTTTTCCACCATTTATCATTGGACAATATAGTCATCTACGCAACGGGAAACTCAGTGTCCACGTAGAGCGGATGAACTTATCAGACAAGCAGTTTTTTCGACCATAGTGTCCAAAACTTTAAAAACCAAGACTTCTAATTACGCAGTAAAAGAGGAAAATTGCAGAACATAGCCCCAGATATAGAAACAAATCGACGCTTATAGATACAGAATACACACCGAACATCACAATGATGCTACAACTAATTTAGCGCCATTCACAAAACAGAAAGAAATGCATTTTCTGTGCCTACCATTTGAAAACCGTCCGCATAGCAATATACGCAAGGCGTGGCTTACACAAGATACACGGAGATCGCCATGCAACAGCGAGGCATCGTCTAGGAATGTAGCCTAAGATACAGTAACAAATCAACACTTATACAGGGTGTTTCAAAAATGACCGGTATGTTTGAAACGGCAATAAAAACTAAACGAGCAGCGATAGAAATACACCGTTTGTTGCAATATGCTTGGGACAACAGTACATTTTCAGGCTGACAAACTTTCGAAATTACAGTAGTTACTATTTTCAACAACAGATAGCGCTGCGGTCTGGGAAAGTCTATATTACGATATTTTCCACATATCCACCATGCGTAGCAATAATATGGCGTAGTCTCTGAATGAAATTACCCGAAACCTTTGACAACGTGTCTGGCGGAATGGCTACACATGCAGATGAGATGTACTGCTTCAGCTGTTCAATTGTTTCTGGATTCTGGCGGTACACCTGGTCTTTCAAGTGTCCCCACAGAAAGAAGTCACAGGGGTTCATGTCTGGCGGATAGGGAGGCCAATCCACGCCGCCTCCTGTATGTTTCGGATAGCCCAAAGCAATCACACGATCATCGAAATATTCATTCAGGAAATTAAAGACGTCGGCCGTGCGATGTGGCCGGGCACCATCTTGCATAAAGCACGAGGTGTTCGCAGTGTCGTCTAAGGCAGTTTGTACTGCCACAAATTCACGAAGAATGTCCAGATAGCGTGATGCAGTAATCGTTTCGGATCTGAAAAATGGGCCAATGATTCCTTTGGAAGAAATGGCGGCCCAGACCAGTACTTTTTGAGGATGCAGGAACGATGGGACTGCAACATGGGGCTTTTCGGTTCCCCATATGGGCCAGTTCTGTTTATTGACGAAGACGTCCAGGTAAAAATAGGCTTCGTCAGTAAAGCAAATGCTGCCCACATGCATATCGCCGTCATCAATCCTGTGCACTATATCGTTAGCGAATGTCTCTCGTGCAGCAATGGTAGCGGCGCTGAGGGGTTGCCGCGTTTGAATTTTGTATGGATAGAGTTGTAAACTCTGGCGCATGAGACGATACATGGACGTTGGCGTCATGTGGACCGCAGCTGCAACACGGCGAACGGAAACCCAAGGCCGCTGTTGGATCACCTGCTGCACTAGCTGCGCGTTGCCCTCTGTGGTTGCCGTACGCGGTCGCCCTGCCTTTCCAGCACGTTCATCCATAGCGTTCCCAGTCCATTGAAATTTTTCTAACAGATCCTTTATTGTATCGCTTTTCGGTCCTTTGGTTACATTAAACCTCCGTTGAAAACTTCATCTTGTTGCAACAACACTGTGTTCTAGGCGGTGGAATTCCAACACCAGAAAAATCATCTGTTCTAAGGAATAAACCCTGTTGTCTACAGCACACTTGCACGATGTGAACAGCACACGCTTACTGCAGAAATACGACGTACAGAATGGCGCACCCACAGACTGCGTTGTCTTCTATATCTTTCACATCACTTGCAGCGCCATCTGTTGTTGAAAATTGTAACTACTGTAATTTCGAAAGTTTGTCCGCCTGAAAATATACTGTTGTCCCAAGCATATTGCAACAAACGGTGTATTTCTATCACTGCTCGTTTAGTTTTTATTGCCGTTTCAAATATACCGGTCATTTTTCAAACACCCTGTAGATACAGAATAGAAATGGAACATTACAATTATGCTACAATTAATTTTACGCAATTCACAGAACAGAATGAAATGCATTTGCTGTTCCTACCGTTCCATAACCGGCGGTTTGGTGATTTTCGAAACGTGAGATCCCCTCAGTATACGAGATTGCTTCGATGCATTAGTGTTTATGACGTTTAGATATGCCATAGCAATACCTTGAGCTACCCCTGATAAAGATTTACATGGGCTTGTGCAACTACTGTAACTGATGTAGCAAAGTTTGAAATACTGTTTTCAATTTGTATATACTGTTAGCAAAACACATTGCAGTGATTTATGCGAGACGTGGGTCTCTGAAGCGTCAGTTAGCGATTTATGTTCTGTGAGGGGGATTGCATTTACACTCCTGGAAATTGAAATAAGAACACCGTGAATTCATTGTCCCAGGAAGGGGAAACTTTATTGACACATTCCTGGGGTCAGATACATCACATGATCACACTGACAGAACCACAGGCACATAGACACAGGCAACAGAGCATGCACAATGTCGGCACTAGAACAGTGTATATCCACCTTTCGCAGCAATGCAGGCTGCTATTCTCCCATGGAGACGATCGTAGAGATGCTGGATGAAGTCCTGTGGAACGGCTTGCCATGCCATTTCCACCTGGTGCCTCAGTTGGACCAGCGTTCGTGCTGGACGTGCAGACAGCGTGAGACGACCCTTCATCCGGTCCCAAACATGCTCAATGGGGGACAGATCCGGAGATCTTGCTGGCCAGGGTAGTTGACTTACACCTTCTAGAGCACGTTGGGTGGCACGGGATACATGCAGACGTGCATCGTCCTGTTGGAACAGCAAGTTCCCTTGCCGGTCTAGGAATGGTAGAACGATGGGTTCGATGACGGTTTGGATGTATCGTGCACTATTCAGTGTCCCCTCGACGATCACCAGTGGTGTACGGCCAGTGTAGGAGATCGCTCCCCACACCATGATGCCGGGTGTTGGCCCTGTGTGCCTCAGTCGTATGCAGTCCTGATTGTGGCGCTCACCTGCACATCGCCAAACACGCATACGACCATCATTGGCTCCAAGGCAGAAGCGACTCTCATCGCTGAAGACGACACATCTCCATTCGTCCCTCCATTCACGCCTGTCGCGACACCACTGGAGGCGGGCTGCACGATGTTGGGGCGTGAGCGGAAGACGGCCTAACGGTGTGCGGGACCGTAGCCCAGCTTCATGGAGACGGTTGCGAATGGTCCTCGCCGATACCCCAGGAGCAACAGTGTCCCTAATTTGCTGGGAAGTGGCGGTGCGGTCCCCTACGGCACTGCGTAGGATCCTACGGTCTTGGCGTGCATTCGTGCGTCGCTGCGGTCCGGTCCCAGGTCGACGGGCACGTGCACCTTCCGCCGATCACTGGCGACAACATCGATGTACTGTGGAGACCTCACGCCCCACGTGTTGAGCAATTCGGCGGTACGTCCACCCGGCCTCCCGCATGCCCACTATACGCCCTCGCTCAAAGTCCATCAACTGCATATACGGTTCACGTCCACGCTGTCGCGGCATGCTACCAGTGTTAAAGACTGCGATGGAGCTCCGTATGCCACGGAAAACTGGCTGACACTGACGGCGGCGGTGCACAAATGCTGCGCAGCTAGCGCCATTCGACGGCCAATACCGCGGTTCCTGGTGTGTCCGCTGTGCCGTGCGTGTGATCATTGCTTGTACAGCCCTCTCGCAGTGTCCGGGGCAAGTATGCTGGGTCTGACACACCGGTGTCAATGTGTTCTTTTTTCCATTTCCAGGATTGTATTTGAATTTTATAATATTGATTGAAACCTACTGGGAGCTGAACGTCAAGTTGACTGCCATTTTACCTGTGAATATGAGGCACTTTAATGACAGTGAACCATGGAAGTAACATTACTCCCTAAGTTCTTCAATATCAGAGCTAGCTTACTGCGTAAATCTAACTACTTTATGTATGTAAATAATTCTGAATTGAGCCATTGATAGATAAGCTATAAAACAAGGAATGTGCCCTGACAGCCATTTTCTTCATCATACTCGTATTAGCAGTTGTGCTTTTCAGACTGTGCACATAACAAATGCTCAAACCTGAGTACAGCAGCTGACACTACCCGACTGCCCTGGACGTCGCTCGGACGTGTCGCAGCGTCAACATTGGCGACCCTAGCGCCTGCTGAGAGCCGGCGCCCCACGTCCTACACTGCCCCAGACTGGCCGTGGCTGCCCCTTCTCTCCTCTTCTCTCGCTTAGCCAGTGCGGCCACACGGCGCCCCCTGTGGACTGAAGCCGCCAGATTCAAACCCGCCGGTATCGGCGGAACAGGCTGTGACTGTCACAGCGCGCCCTCTCCCTCCAAACTTCTCACTGGATGAGCATTTCCTGGTGAACACGTGAGAACAGTGGATTTGTCACTAGGAAAACAGGTCACACAGCTTCAATGGGCACCAGTGTTGAGGTTTGCAGTAAATGCACTTCAGGTTCTTCTGAATTTGGCCAAAAGTAATGTCAGTATAGTAACACAAAAGTTCCTATTCCATATAGAGGCACAACAATATTTAAACTTGCCGAACGACGTCTACCCTTAATCTAAGGATCTGCAGTCCTGGTCTCTTCATTAAAAAACAGGTCCAGTGGGAGTAGGTCTTGCCGTCAGAAGGTCTTGTACACACTTAATTTTGTATGTGGATGGCTCATCTTTAGGTATTGGTGCGTGATTTGGTGATTTTCGTAATACGTGACGGATGTCCATAATGAATTTTGCAATGCCCTGACATAGAAGATTCAATATTTTGCTCCGCCTTCGAACGGCACATCTTAGTATTTAACAAAAAAATTGTTCAAATGGCTCTGAGCACTATGGGACTTAACGAGGTCATCAGGCCCCTAGACTTAGAATTACTTAAACCTGACTAACCTGAGGACATCACACACATCAATGCCCGAGGCAGCGTTCGAACCTGCGACCCTAGCGGTCGCGCGGTTCCAGGCTGTAGCGCCTAGAACCGCTCGATCACCCCGGCCAGCAGTATTTCAAGGATTTCAATTTGATCCCTCTACCCGCACCCAAGAAGAAAGGTTTTAAGAGACCGGACAACAATGTGATCCAAGAAGCGTTCTGTTTTATGCAACTGAGGTACAGAACCCTACAAATGTCGCACTATATTTTAACGATCCATCTAGATCACATAAACTTCTGCACTTCACTATTACTGGTTTCGGCTACTGCCAACTTTGGTTCTCTTACAAACAAAGACTGTGCCGTAACCAACAACGTTCCATTATCTGAAGCAAAACCTATAGCAGGCCACGTGGTATATAAGACAAACAAATATTGACGTGATTAACGGCCATACATACCAACCACACGTACCATACAATATTCCGATGTAGTTATGAATATCAAATTAAACATGTTGGTCCATAGTAACTGCGTGTGATGACCTGGATACGTCTGTTATTTATGCAAATAACTGAAGGAAGCAGAGAGAAGTACAGCTAGTGTACGTGAATAACCAGTACCGTACATTTATAGTTGAAATGTAGTATGTGCAGTCATTAGCTAAAATTATTTCTCATGGCAAATGAGTGTGACAATAAAACATGTACTGACATACAATGTGTGGAACTAGATCCATTCCTAAAATCCATATAAAATGTGCAAATATTAATAAAGGTAAGTTCCTACCCCAGCAAGCCATGAAGGTTTCGAGTTTAAGATCTGACATTTTTTAATCTTTTATTCGGCCTCTTACACAACTGTGTTTTAAGTTGGCAGGCTCTGAGCTTCCCTGATCCGACCTTCTAGTAAATACTTTAGCGAGCCGCTGTAGTGACCACCGTGGCCCCTCATATGTTTAAGGGGGGTACCCATTTTGCCTTTAAATATTCTCTGGGTTATCTGGATGTTGTGTTCACACCAAGTTCGTCATACACTTAGTTATCAAGCCATAGTTCGACTTTCGAAAAACTGTCTGGTAAAAAGTCGACATCGTGGTCAGTGTGGCAACATTTAATTCCAACGATGGGCTAGCTGGCACTATGGATATTATGAATGTGCTCGAACAGAAGCAGCATGTGGAAAGTTCTGCATAAAAGCGGACGAAAAAAGTATCGAGCTAACAGAGCCGCGTATGCCAGAAACTGCCCGAGTGGTCGCAGGACCACCACGGCCACGAAGAAGATGGAGGACGATCTCCTTTGGGAACTGAAAGGATTGCTCTGTCGTCCAGGGATCTCTGGCGGGAGTTGTGTCTCGCTTAACCACAAAAAAATGCGTTTTCTCGAAAGCTTGTTTTCAAATTTGAGGGAAACGTAAGTTGATAACGGTACATACGATTTTCTGCCGATGTGTGACCCTAGGTAAGGAAACATATACATCTGCATTTATACTCCGCAAGCCACACAACGGTGTGTGGCGGAGGGCACTTTACGTACCACTGTCATTACCTCCCTTTTCTGTTCCAGTCGCGTATGGTTCGCGGGAAGAACGATTGTCTGAAAGCCTCCGTGCACGCTCGAATCTCTCTAATTTTACATTCGTCATCTCCTCGGGAGCTATAAGTAGGGGGAAGCTATACATTCGATACCTCATCCAGAAACGCACCCTCTTGAAACCTGTCGAGCAAGCTACACCGCGATGCAGAGCGCCTCTCTTGGAAACTCTGCCACTTGAGTTTGCTAAACATCTCCGTAACGCTATCACGCTTACCAAATAACCCTGTGACGAAACGCGCCGCTCTTCTTTGGATCTTCTCTATCTCCTCCGTCAACCCGATCTGGTGCGGATCCCACACTGATGAGCAATACTCAAGTATAGGTCGAACGAGTGTTTTGTAAGCCACCTCCTTTGTTGATGGACTACATTTTCTAAGGACTTTCCCAATGAATCTCAACCTGGTACCGGCCTTACCAACATTTAATTTTATATGATCATTCCACTTCAAATCGTTCGGCACGCATACTCCCAGATATTTTACAGAAGTAACTGCTACCAGTGTTTGTTCCGCTATCATCATACAATAAAGGATCCTTCTTTCTATGTATTCGCAATACATTACATTTGTCTATGTTAAGGGTCAGTTGCCACTCCCTGCACCAAGTGCTTATCCGCTGCAGATCATCTTGCATTTCGCTACAATTTTCTAATGCTGCAACTTCACTGTATACTACAGCATCATCCACGAAAAGCCGCATGGAACTTCCGACACTATCTACTAGGTCATTTATATATATTGTGAAAAGCAATGGTCCCATAACACTCCCCTGTGGCACGCCATAGGTTATTGAACGTCTGTAGACGTCTGTCCATTGATAACAACATGCTGTGTTCTGTTTGCTAAAAACTCTTCAATCCAGCCACACAGCTGGTCTCATATTCCATAGGCTCTTACTTTGTTTATCAGGCGACAGTGCGGAACTGTATCGAACGCCTTCCGGAAGTTAAGGAAAATAGCATTTACCTGGGAGCCTGTATTTGATATTTTCTGGGTCTCATGAACAAATAAAGCGAGTTGGGTCTCACATGATCGCTGTTTCTGGAATCCATGTTGATTCCTACAGAGTAGATTCTGGGTTTCCAAAAACGACATGATACTCGAGCAAAAACCATGTTCTAAAATTCTACAACAGATGGAAGTCAGAGATATAGGACTATAGTTTTGCGCATCTGCTCGACGACCCTTCTTGAAGACTGGGACTACCTGTGCTCTTTTCCAATCATTTGGAACCTTCCGTTCCTCTAGAAACTTGCGGTACACGGCTGTTAGAATGGGGGCAAGTTCTTTCGCGTACTTTGTGTAGAATCGAATTGCTATCCCGTCAGGTCCTGTGGACTTTCCGCTGTTGAGTGATTCCAGTTGATTTTCTATTCGTTGGACACTTATTTCGATGTCAGCCATTTTTTCGTTTGTGTGAGGATTTAGAGAAGGAACTGCAGTGCAATCTTCCTCTGTGAAGCAGCTTTGGAAAAAGGTGTTTAGTATTTCAGCTTTACGTGTGTCATCCTCTGTTTCAATGCCATCATCATCCCGGAGTGTCTGGATATGCTGTTTCGAGCCACTTACTGATTTAACGTAAGACCAGAAGTTCCTAAGATTTTCTGTCAAGTCGGTACATAGAAGTTTACTTTCGAATTCACTGAACGCTTCACGCATAGCCCTCCTTACGCTAACTTTGACATCGTTTAGCTTCTATTTGTCTGAGAGGTTTTGGCTGCGTTTAAACTTAGAAAAGCTCTCTTTGCTTTCGCAGTAGTTTCGTAACTTTGTTGTTGAACCACGGTGGGTTTTTCCCGTCCCTCACAGTTTTACTCGGAACGAACCTGTCTAAAACGCATTTTACGATTGCCTTGAACTTTTTCCATAAACACTCAACATTTTCAGTGTCGGAACAGAAATTTTCGTTTTGATCTGTTAGGTAGTCTGAAATCTGCCTTCGATTACTCTTGCTAAACAGATAAACCTTCCTCCCTTTTTTTATATTCGTATTAACTCCCATATTCAGGGATTCTGCAACGGCCTTATGATCACTGATTCCCTGTTCTGCACTTACAGAGTCGAAAAGTTCGGGTCTGTTTGCTATTAGTAGGTCTATATCTGGTAAATTGAAATCACCTAAGACTATAACATGCTGAGAAAATTTATGTGAAATGTATTCCAAATTTTCTCTCAGTTGTTCTGCCACTAATGCTGCTGAGTCGGGATGTCGGTAAGAGGAACCAATTATTAACCTAGCTCGGATGTTGAGTGTAACCTCCACCAATAATAATTCACAGGAACCATCCACTTCTACTTCACTACAGGATAAACTACTACTAACAGCGACAAACACGCCACCACCGGTTGCATACAATCTACCCTTTCTAAACACCGTCTGTGTCTTTGTAAAAATTTCGGCAGATTTTATCTCTGGCTTCAGCCAGCTTTCTGTTCCTAGAACGATTTCAGCTTCGGTGCTTTCTATCAGCACTTGAAGTTCCGGTACTTTATCAATGCAGCTTCGACAGTTTACAATTACAACACCGATTGCTGCTTGGTCCCCGCATGTCCTGACTTTGCCCCACACCCTTTGAGGCTGTTGCCCTTTCTGTACTTGCCCGAGGCCATATAACGTAAAAAACCACCCAGTCCACGCCACACGACCCCTGCTACCCGTGTAGCCGCGTGCTGCGTGCAGTGGACTCCTGAACTATCCAACGGAACCCGAAACCCCACCACCCTATGGCGCAAGTCGAGAAATCTGCAGCCCACACGGTCGCAGAACCGTCTCAGCCTCTGATTCAGACCCTCCACTCGGATCTGTACCAAAGGTCCGCAGTCAGTCCTGTCGACGATGCTGCAGATGGTGAGCTCTGCTTTCATCCCACTGGCGAGACCGGCAGTCTTCACCAAATCAGATAGCCGCCGGAAGCCAGAGAGGATTTCCTCCGATCCATAGCGACACACATCATTGGTGCCAACATGAGCGCCCACCTGCAGATGGGTGCACCCTTCTGGCATGAAATAATAAACAGTAGTTGACGGACTTTGCGTCCTAATACTGTAAGAAATGGACAGGACAATGCTATATGCATGTATTATTCACCCACTGGACAGCTGATCATACAGCCTGCCACCATCTTCAAGGCTTTTGATGAGACTCAGCTGCATTCAGGGTCGTCTTTTAAGCTGATCCATAGTCCTTGCAGAAAATATTCATATGACAAAAGCTATGTTAAAGATACATGTATAATTGGTATTAATGCAGTTCCCAACGTCGAACATAGCAGTATACAACAATTTCTATGAGGTCAGTATCACAGTTCATGAATTTCTAGAAGCACATCATATTGCAGACATGTCACTTAACCAGAATCTTACTTTTCTTTCAAAAACAGGACGCGTTAATTACATCTCAATCTAAAGTAACTAAATACAGCATAAGTGAAGCCAAGAATTATTATAAAAGTTAGTAAACAATAGACATCGGTGGATTTGGTATTGTAAGACATCGGACACCGAAGGAACATTTTTTTTTTTGTAATGTGAAAGACACAGAAGTGCACAGAACGTAATGAAATTCACAATCCCCAAAATATTATGACATATCTGAAGACCATTACGCTTTACAATACATATGAACGACGAAGCGGATAACGTCGTACGTTCTACGACGCTTTTCGTGGATACTGCTCTTTGATACTACTAAGTCAAAACGGTAGAAAAATAGGCCAAATGACCTTCAAACAAATTTATCGTACTGCACGTAAGAAAGCAGAAGACCCGTTGTTGGATGATCACGCGACTGAAAGCAGTCACATACACAAAATATCTAGGAGTACGCTTACGGAGCTATTGCGGTGGAACGAGCACTCATTACTGATCGCAGATGAGGCAGGTGCTATATGAAGGATGCTCAGGAACTGTAATCCACCCGCAGAGCAGGTAGCTTGCCCAAGTTGTTCGGCGAATTGTTCAATATAGCTCGTCAGTCTGAGATTCGTAGAAGGTAGAGACAGAGGAAATAGAGGAGATGCAAACAAGAGCAGCTCTTTTCGTTGCAGGATTATTCATTACAAAGGAAAGAATCACAGAGGTGCTCAGCCAACTGCAGGCAGGGACTTTTGCACGGAAGGGTATCTCAGACAGCTGGATCTCTCAGTTGACAGGTGCAGATGAACTACATACTGCCTCAATGGTGCGAAGATTTCAAATAAAGAAGGCAGTAAACATACACAGAACGTGAACACCCATAGAATTAGAAACAATTGATTCCATGGAACAGTCTGTGCACAGAGTAACACACTTCTCCCTTCTGGTTGGGGGACCGTGAAACGATAGTATTTATATTTCAACATTATCTTTTGGTGAACGATCAACTAAAACTCGTCATTACAAAAAGATTGATCTCTGTACACATTCAAAGGTATGTTCATTACATCTTGATGTCAGTTACCAGTCGGAGAAGTTGAGCTGCATGTGCCTGGCTTCTCAGTTGAAGCTGAACACATGAACAGTTAGAGGGGTCTCATCCCCCTTCCATCTGGCCCTCCAAAGAAGACATTACGAACAGACGGTAATCCTCAGATGTGATACGGAGACCGTTAGTGTGGGAACGATCGTTTTTGCTTTCGGTTACGAAAAAAAAAATTAAAGTGATACGAAGTGTTACCAACGATCACTTCCCTCACATACTGCTTCTATTGAAAAAATAAAGGCGATAGATGTACCGTCCACTATACACATGGAATATTTTGGAGCTCGAATACTGTGGCTATCAAGAAGCGCATACTCACGACCAAATCGCTAAGAACTCGAGCCAAAGCCTCGCCCTCGTGCTCACTCTCTGCTGTGCTCAGTAGAGGCGACTCAGACAGGAAGGTGGTCGGCGAGCGGTCTGGACTGTGGCAGCGCCGCTCACTGCCAGCCACAGCTGAGCACCTGCTCCGCCTCAGCCTCCGCCTCCGCAACTCTGGCTGGCTGCCCAGATCCTCCGACTGACGAGGGACGCACCTGGTCGTCCACAGAACTTTTTTACCAGCCACACTAGCAATACACTGCTCTGCGCCTATCCGCCACATACTCGTGTGCCTTCCAAATCCATTTACAGGCTAACAGATAGCCTGTGGGGGTGTTTCGTCACTACTCCATGGATTTTAGTCACACCACTTTAAAATGAAATAGAAATACCGAAATATTTTCTCTGTACAACGTTTTATCACTTGCCTCATCTTTTATTGTACACTGAGATGTCTTCTTGAGTCCTACTGGCCATGTTCAACAACATGTAAATAATGTCTCAGGTGAGGTTGAAAATATGCATCGGGCAAATCCAACAAATGGAAACCAAGAGACATGTATGTTATCACGTCACTTCGTCTCAGCAGAATGAAGATCACTGATCTTTGAAACTGTTTACTGTAAACGCAGTTTACACAGTTATCGAGTTATTTGCGAAGTATAAGCCATCAGCTTTTACATATGAACATCTGCATAGAATTCCTAATGAGAAAAATAAATAAACCAGTTCTACACATGTTTCACGACAGCCTGACAACTTCATAAAATCAGGTCACGGTTTCGGAACCAAAGTCTCACAAAACTATCTTACTTCGCTGATTGAGATGTGAAATTTAATTAATGCACCCCATTCGTTCATAAGCAATAACGCCAAGACATCAGGTCGTCGTTCACTGTGTCGCAAAGATATTTCTGTGACAATTCCCACCAACAGACGGCATCTACGTGCTTTTAAGTATCTTGAGCCAGCCTACTCGCTCCAGCCACCAACAGATGCCATCAGAATCCGATTTCTTGCATTTAGCCGCTAAAACACTTCGTCCAACCTTGAAGCTATCACTGTGCAGCGTATTGCATGGTTACACAGGGAAAAAGGAACTTGGATGAATTAGGTTCTTGTAACAGCTGATGGTAAAAATAGTTTCATTCTTGTTTCAATTGCTTGAATTGGAAATTACAAAGTCTTACAGAATTACAATCATGACATAAAATACACTACAAACCATTAAGTAGAAACAAAAATAATTATTTTAATTGAAAAACAACAAACATTAAACACTACGTCATGTAAGTCTTTACATAAATAAGTACCGTGCATGCCAGGATGCTATCAGGTGGGCCTATGGGGTATTCTCCCTACACATGAAACGAGATGGCTGGGATTCAGAGAAAAATGGGATTTATTCTCAAGAACTATCACTAAGGTGTACAATACTCACGAAAACTGGCAATGGCAGTGAAATGAACCCGTACATGGAATGTACAGGGCGTTTCGCGCAAATAGGAAGGACTACTGGAAGCGTCCAGAGGGTGAGAAACTGGATGGCAAGTGAGGGACCCACTGTTGTGGCCGCTACCTCGCCGACCCCCTTGCCTACCCCTCGTGACAACTTCCGGTCCTGTCATTGGTCGTTTGTGGAAGTAAGTTGGCGCGTCTCACTCAGCGATACCACGGCGGCGTCCCTAGGTCAGCGCAAGAGCGTGGGAGCTGGCGAAGTACTGCACGTTACTTCACACAACTGCTCACGCTACTGCCTGACACTAGGTTAAAATGATGGAAATAAAATATAATAAAACAATTTACTATTACTCGTTACCAGGTACAATTCATTACCCCTACCACGAGAGCTGGTTACTGGTCAGTGATTGTTACAATGGTTGACAGTAATCACTCATAATGACCAATTGAAACAAAATTTTCATTACATGTACATGGAAGGCGACCGACATTGTTTTTTTCTTATAAGATGCCTTAAAGCTAATTGTTTCAAAGGAGGCTCAGAGTGACTCATCGAACTGTGCGTAAACTAACAGTGAGTGACAGATACGATTAAAGATTGAGCCTTTGAGAGGCGTAACTGGCAACTGAACACCTAACTGGCAACTGAACAAACCAAGTATCAGTCATTTTCATTACAAATAGTTTTTACTCCTGGCATCCGGTAACTACTTTCCTATGAAATTGCTTTTACTACATTTCCTTAAAACTTGAGTATACAATTATACAAAACTATTGGGACAGTCAATCTTGTGAATTAGAATGTCTCATCAGACGTTACGCACGCTATTCACCGTCTAGCCAGGGATGTGGCACAACCTGCCCTGGAGGCTCGCAGGATCTACAGTAAGTAGATTTATACAAATTCCATACAGTATAGCGAACGACCAATAGAGCTACAGGCACAGACGTGACACTGATAATGACGACTAGATGTAAAGAATTCCGAATGTGCCATCCAGCAATATTCGCAGTACCAAACGGAGTGGTGAAGGAACACAGTTCGCGACAATCGACAAGGAGCAACAGCTGCCTTGGATTTCTATCCCTGAAGGTCAGGCATGCATTACCGAAGTGTGAAGCATTTGACACCTTTGTAAATCTTTAAGTAGGACGCTGTTAACGCCTGACAAACACCTTAATAAAGCGAGACAGATCACAGCAACAAGATAGGAGCGGTATTTCGGTATAATGTGGCTGGAAAAGAATGTGGTAGTATTGGTACTGTCTACGGCTTTAGTCCCGATTACCCCGCTAGCTGCTCACCGACAGAAACAAGAAATGCGGAATAGAGCTGTCAACTCGTCAACGTGCTAAGTGATAAAAGCGGGAGGGTCAAAACATTAACTGCAGCAGTATGCGGTCATGGGCGCCCACTGCCAATTTCAGCAGAACGGACACACGTGCACCGTGCCCCGTCGGTAGCGTAAATAACCACGTCATCAGAATCGATTAAAGCCTACTCCGTCTACTGCAGAAATCAACACGTGCCTAGTCTCGCGTCAATACACAGATTAGACGTTTCGGAGTTTCCTTTTCACTAAACGCGTAGTGACGTGCCCACCTAGCAAGCTTTTTGCAACTGCGTGTGACTTATTGTGGCATACACGACAGAGGTCTTGGCGACGCTGGTAGTAACTCCAATTGGTTCTCATGGGCTAAGCTTTCCTATCTCGCATTCTATTGGGGATTGTAGCTGTACCTAAACTATCGGAGTAACAGGCATGATTGTGCACACACTGTACTTGTATTCAGTATGAAAAGTATTTGTTTCATGCAGTGCACTGCAGACAAACCTGTCAGTGAGAGCAAATAATCGTTTACAGCACTTGGAGAAGGATGTATATCCTCGTATTGGGAATGTTTCCTTCAATTTCTTTTTTCTAATGAACAAAGTTGTAATAATATGAATTATCCATGTCTGCTGTTTCGCAATAGCTCAGCGAGTGTCCTCTTAACAGCACTGAATCCTTTTTGTATATTACGTCATGAAGTAAGAACACTTCAAAATATGTAAACAGGCTCAGAGACAGCGAGGTCCACTGTCAGATAAAATACATAATAAAGCATAAAGACATACCGGCAGAGATCCAAACTCTTACGCTCAACACGAACATTTCAACATACGTTCTTTTATTAGCTAGAACAGGGGCTGTTGTGGTAACTTTTCTCTTGTTATTTCTTTTGCCATTTACTTCCATTTCTAGCATGGTATATTACATGTCGAAGTCCTGAGCAATGTCTGCTTAATTGTTCTCCATACACTTTACAGTGCGTCATGAAATCCTATATTACTTCTACTTGTTACTAAGACAGTATATATTTAAGAACTTTTGGCTGTCAAATGTCTTGATACTGAGGATATATTCAGTGAACATTTTCTGTCATTCCACAATGTTTTTTTGTGCCTGCACAATACATTACTGTAAGTCATCATTGATGGCATCTGCGCTGATTTATTCAACCTACTTGCAATATCCAATGAATTACTGTGGTGGATGCAGATTCTCGCAGACAAAGACAGTTCATCCTGCCAGCGACGAACTTTCCTTGGTGTCTGAAAACCCCTTATCAACGTGGTAAATCATGGACAGTAGGTTGAAATGTTTTATTTCTAATTTGTAGCGTGAATTTTCGTGTGTGTTTTGTAAGGACAACTATGTCTGGTGAAATCAGTACAGGTTTTTAATGTGGAGATGGCAGACTGCGGCTGTGTTCCAAAGTTTTCTAGCTGCGTTATGTAAAGCTGCGAGATGCTGTAGCTAAGCGAGGCTCCACGCAGTCACTGTGGCGTGACACCAGTGGCATGTGCTGTAGTCGGCAGCATCGGTAACGAGCGTACCTCTGGAGCGAGAGTGGCCCACTCGGGCCTTTATGCCAACCTGTTCACATGGCTGAGAAACGTCGGAAGCAGGATCTGGCTCGTTGGCGCAGTAGTTCGATCAATATCAAATTTTAACACTCGATAACTCTCGTCATTGTTACATATGAAAAGCTGTTAGTACACTCCCGTTACGTTTTGTGGCAGCTGTAAATACTGCAGATTTTTATGTTGGTTACGCATGCTCAGGTCCTCGCGCTGTGATTACAGTTACAAAATAAATGGCAGCTCTCGCCCTAATTTGAATGAAACGAAACAGAAGAAGATCAGTAATGGACGTTACTTACATCATATCTTGAGAACTTCAGGGTATTTGAAATAGTATCTTAATGTGCGTTATCTGCTTAGCTTGAAAGCTCTGCAAGAATCAAGTTCACTTAGGCAGGTTTTGACTATACTGACATAGTATGTCGTGCAAGGTTTTCCAGGAAAATGCATATCGTAGTGGGCCCTTGCTAAAATATGAATCTCCTTTCATCACCCATGCTACAGTGACAGATAGGACGGCCACATCTGCTGGCAAGTGTTAACTGAAATTCCTAACGGGGCTGGTATACTCGCGTTTACTTAAAACTACGTCCAATACGGTTCTGCTTCTTCCATCACACAGTGGAGTCAGGTTGCGTGAGAAACTAGAAATATTTTCCATTATTGAGTGAGATGGCAGTCAACTAAGTCTGGATTTTCTACATTTTCAAACTGTGGTGCAAGAAGTGGTTTCTGATTTACTATGGAGTGGAGCATTGCTTGTGCTCTTTATGTATATTTAACACGTGCATTGACTTGCGACCATATGTGTTTTTGAGAAATGGATTACTATGAAGCATTTGAGAGGTGTTTTGCTACATTTAGCGTCTATTTCACTTACAGTTACATTATGCAGATTGATTTGATTTCCTGTATGCCTCGTCGAGTTTTTTTATTTCCCTGGATTGCATGAATTGAAGTTATGCAACGCGTTCGTAACAACTGATTTTTAGCTTTTCTGTTCATGACCAAGTGTAAGTGGTAGGCAATGTCTAACATAACTTGACTGCTACATCACCAAGTTGCTCATACTTTTACTTTCTCCAGTAACTGGCAGATATTTGCCACAACAGCGAGAGCGTTTATTAATTAGGTCACTCGTTATCATTTAGATCTCCTAACTTGAATCTTATTTTCCTCTGGTATTCCTGCGCTGATGCTTGCTTGCTTGGTTGCTACTGCGACTTACCACAACTAAAAGTATGAAAGAGCCCAAGCAACACTTGCCATTTCGTAGCATAAAAGCATGCACATCTGGCTAACGCATTTTACAGATGTCCCATACAGTGGTTCGTATGGGGAGTTTCCGCTATGTAACTGGGATTTCCCTGCATAGTACAATAGCGTTCGCGCTGTAGTTTGATGCACTGGCTCTAGGCACCTATTGGCTTTAGAATGAAAGGGCGTAGCTCCCATTTTTTGATACGTAACATTTCGCAAACTTGTACAAACACTGTCAACATAAATTCTGAGCCTTGGTCAGTGAGTACTGCGTCAGGACTTTCGAACGGCAATACCAAGAGACTGGTAAAGGTATAATCAACGGTTTCAGCGGTCGTATCTGCAACTAGTGTCAAAATTAAGTACCTTGAAAATGAATATTAATTGACAATACACTTATTATCCTTGGTGCTTCGTGGAAATGGGCCACAGATGTGCTAAGCCACAATCGAAATGGTTTTGATGCTTCTGTAATGTTTGTAAAGGAACTTATCGTTTGTGTGTGTGTGTGTGTGTGTGTGTGTGTGTGTGTATGTATGTGTGTGTGTGTGTGTGTGTGTGTGTGTGTGTGTGTTTTCGACACTCCACCAGTAGTTTGACGCTGTTCTTGCATCCATGGCTCATTGCCCATTTTGGCGGGCCTGTAAACTGTCACAACACTGTGTTTTTATTCATTGTTGCAATTTCTTGTGTATTACTACTTTGTTACACAACACTGTCTTGCAGTACAGTATAGCATCTTGTGTAATGGAATCAGGGACTGATGCATACTGGTGACATTCTGTATCCCTCAGCGATTTTTTAAATTCCTCTGTGGAAACCTCTGATTGTGCAATTCTAACATCTCTACTTAGGCCATCAGCATTGTTGTGTAGGCAGCCAGACGTATGCCGAATTGTGTTATATTTTACAAATTTTAATTCCCATCTAGTCAGGCTACTGCTGGGGACAACATCCATACTATAGCATTGTGGTCCATATCCATAGCCAACTGATGTCCATACTAGTAACACTTAATGTAATTTACTCCAAACAGAAGAGCTACCAGCTCCTTCTTTGTACTACTTTAATGCATATTGTCATAAGCTCAATTGTCTAGATAGTTAACCAACTAGTCTTTCCCCACCACTATATTCCTGACTTACAACAGCTCCAGCAGGGTAGTCTGATGCATCCAGTTTTTCCAAAACTGGATATATTAATAAAGCTGAACTAGTCAAGATTTATTTTTCTCACTGCCAATTCACACTCTTCTGTTCATTCAAATATTTTGTTAATGGTTTTGCTGTTACAGCATAGTCCTGCACAAAACCCCTGTAATAAGTGGTTCAACTTTGGAAAGATTGTAACTAACATTTCTTGGGGTTGGAAAATCATCTACTATTTCAATTAATCTAGGATCTGGGTTGACTCCACCTGAACTGATGATGTGCCCCAGCTACTGATCCTGTGACTGTGCAAACGAACGTTTTTCTCCATTTGCACTCAACCGTACACTTTCTGATCTAGCCAACACACTTCTTAATCGTTCAGTATGCTTTTCAATAGACTTTGCAAAATTTACTCTGTCATTGAGACACGCAAGACACAGTAGGATTTAAACGTGTTATCAAGTCGGTAAATTCTCACAATAGGCAAGCGAATTTCGTAGACTAAAATCCATATATAAGAATTCACACAGTCCAGATGGGACAACAAAAGCAGTTTTCTGTCTGTCATGGTGCAATCTGAATCTGATGATATCCAGAACTCGTTTCCAGGCTGATGAATTATTTGGAATTTTCTAAGGTCTCGTCGATACATGGCAGAGGATACATATCCAGTGTGATAATCTTGTTTACCACTCTCAAATCAACACACAGACCACACGTTTTTTGCCCATTGACTGACTTCCTTGGGACAATGACAATTCGACAGGCACACAGGCTTGCAAAGGGTTGAATTATCCTTGCAAACAATAGCTGTTGAATCCCACCTTACACAACAGATTGTAATTCATGGGGTAAACGATACGTCTTCTGCTCAATTGCTCTGGTGTCTCATGTTATATGACTTCAGTTGCTGGCAAATTTTGCCTTTCCTCGAATAACCACAAACATTCCTCTAGAACTGGATACAGAAGCCTTTGCTCCAATTTGGCAAATGTGCGAACTTCTCTATGAACTTTAGATATGCCATAGCAATACCTTGAATTACACGTGATAACAGGAGATTTACAAGGGCTTGTGCAGCTATTGTAACACATGTAGCAAAGCTTGAAATACAGTTTTTAGTTTGTGTATACTTTTAGCAAAGCTTACTGCAGGGATTTATGCGAGACGAGGGTCGCTGATGCGTCACTTAGCGATCCATGTTCTGTTAGGGAGAGGGCAAATGTCTGAATATTATAATATTGACTGGAAACTAGTGGAAGCTGAACGCCAAGTTGACTGCCATTTAACCTGTTAATATGAGGCACTTTAATGACAGTGAACCATGGAAGTAATATTTCTCGGAAAGTTCTTCAAAATCAAAGCTAGCTTACTGCGTAAATCTAACTACTTTATGTATGTAAATAATTCTGAATTGAGCAATTGATACATAAGCTATACAACAAGGAATGTGCTCTGACAGCCATTTTCTACGTCATACTCGTATTAGCAGTTGTGCTTTTCAGACTGTGCACATAACAAATGCTCAAACCTGATTACAGCAGCTGACACTACCCGACTGCCCTGGACGTAGGTCGGACGTGTCTCAGTGTCAACACTGGCGACCCAAGCGCCTGCTGAGAGCCGGCGCCCCACGTCCTCCACTGCCCCAGACTGGCCGTGGCTGCCTCTCGCTCCGCCAGTGCGGCTACACGGCGCCCCCTGTGGACTGAAGCCGCCAAATTCAAATCCGCCTCAGCCGCCGGTACCGGCGGAACAGGCTGTGACTGTCACAGCGCGCCCTCTCCCTCCAAACTTCTCACTGCATGAGCATTTCCTGGTGAACACGTGAGATCAGTGGATTTGTCACTAGGGAAACAGGTCACACAGCTTCAATGGGCACCAGTGTTGAGGTTTGCAGTAAATGCACTTCAGTTTCTTCTGAATCTGGCCGAAAGTAATGTCAGTATAGTAACACAAAACTTCCTATTCCATATAGAGGCACAACAATAGTTATACTTGCCGAACGACGTCTACCCTTAATCTAAAGATCGGCAGTCCTGGTTTCTTCATTAAAAAACAGGTCCAGTGGGAGTAGGTCTTGCCGTCAGAAGGTCTTGTACACACTTAATTTTGTATGTGGATGGCTCATCTACAGGTATTTCTGCGTGATTTGGCTATTGTCGTAATACGTGACGGATATCCATAATGAATTTTGCAATGCCTTGACATAGAAGATTCAGTATTTTGGTCCGCCTTCGAACGGCACATCTTATTATTTAACAAAAAAATTGTTCAAAATGCTCTGAGCACTATGGGACTTAACAACTGAGGTTATCAGGCCCCTAGACGTAGAACTACTTAAACCTAACTAACCCGAGGACATCACACACATCCATGCCCGAGGCAGGATTCGAAACTGTGATCCTGGCGGTCGCGCGGTTCCAGTCTGTAGCGCCTAGAACCGCTCGACCATCCCGGCCGGCTGTATTTCAAGGATTTCAACTTGATTCCTCTACCCACTCCCAAGATTAAAGTGTTTTAAGACACCGGACAACAATGATATCCAACAAGCGTTCTGTTTTATTCAACTGAGATACTGAACCCTACAAATGTCGCATGATATTTTAACACTCCATCTAGATCACAAACTTTTGCACTTCACTATTACTGGTTTCGGCTACTGCCAACTTTGGTTCTCTTACAAACAAAGACAGTGCCGTAATCAACAACGTTCAATTACCTGAAGCAAAACCTATAGCAGGCCACGTGGTATATAAGACAAACAAATATTGACATGATTAACGGCCATACATACCAACCACACGCACCATACAATATTCTGATGTGGGTATCAATGTCAAATTAAACATGTAGTTCCGTAGTTTTTCTTTTTTTTGTTATGGTTTTAGGGCGCAAAACTGCTAGCCATTAACGCCCGGTCTGTGACTTAGGAAAAGGTAAAAAACCCAAACTGGAAACCAGTAGCAACGGGAGCCAAACTCAAGAAAGTGGGAAAACTAAAAACAGAAGGGAAGCTTAAAAAACCACTACAGAAGGGGTGTTGCTTGGCCCCAAAATGAGCTTCAAATGACTGACGTCATCTCACTGGCACTAATAAACGCGAGAACGCAATCGGCTGAGTGTGTGTCATCTGCTAAAATGGAACATGTATCAGGCGACAGCTGTAGACGGGTGCGCAACGGAGTAAAATAGGGGCAATAAAGTAAAAGATGTCTCACCGTCCACAGTTGAGAACAGTGGGGACAGAGTGCGGGAGGATCGCCACATAAAAGATGTCGATGGCTAAAAAGACAGTGTCCTATCCAGAGTCTAGTTAAAATTACTTCCTCCCGACGACGAGTTCGGGAGGAAGAGGTTCAAGCACAGGGAAGAGCTTTCACGTCCAGCAAATTATTATTGGGAAGTGTCGACCAATGTGAATGCTTAAAAGAGCAACACGACGACATAAAACACTCCGCAGATCGGCGAAGGGAATCATGCGAATAGCAGGCTGGAGAAGACAGACTGCAGCCTTGGCTGCTATATCAGCCGCCTCATTTCCACAGTTACCAACATGTCCTGGGATCCAGAGGAACGCCACATATATGGCCCCCAAGTGGAGCAAGGGGAGGCAGAACTGAATCCGGTGGACCAGAGGGTGGACAGGATAGAGAGCTTGGAGACTAAGGAGAGAGCTGAGCGAATCTGATCAGATAACATACTGTATCCGCTTATGGCGACGGATGTGTTGGATTGCCTGGAGAACAGTGTAAGCTCTGCAGTAAAAACCGAACACTGGTCGGGAAGCCGAAATCGATTTGGGGTGTCGCCAACAATATACGCACTCCCAACACCTAACGATGTTTTTGAGCCATCAGTGTAAATAAATGTGGCATCCTTCATTTGTGCACATGGAGCAGCAAATGCCCCACGATAAACAAGAGAAGGGGTACCATCCTTGGGAAACTGACAAAGGTCACGGAGCAGGCAGGTCCGGGACCAGGGCCAAGGCGGTGCTGTACCCCAAGTTGTCGGTCTTAGGAAAGTGGAATGAAAGAGAATGGAGCAGTTGATGGAAGCGAACCTAAATTCAAGGAGGCATCTAAAGAAATGTCATGGACCTGATTAGCAGGCATGGAAGACAGATGGCTAGCATAACGACTCAGAAGGACTGCTCGCCGATTGGACAGCGGAGGTTCAGCAGTCTCAGCATAAAAGCTTTCCACAGGGCTCGTGTAAAAAGCTCCTGACTAAACGTAATCCACGGTGGCGGACAGAGTCAAGAAGCCGAAGAATAGAAGGCCGAGCTGAGGAGTAAACTATGCTTTCATAGTCCAATTTCGAGCTCACTAAGGCGCGATAGAGGCGGGGAAGGTCCGCTCCCCAGACGGTACCATTCAGGACACGGAGGGTGTTGTGGGATCACAGACAGTGAGCCGAAAGATAGGAAACGTGGAAGGACCAGCACAGTTTTCTGTCAAAGACCCAAGAA
This sequence comes from Schistocerca serialis cubense, assembly GCF_023864345.2. Lineage (NCBI taxonomy): Eukaryota > Metazoa > Arthropoda > Insecta > Orthoptera > Acrididae > Schistocerca > Schistocerca serialis. Next base: position 463,882,215 of record NC_064646.1, on the reverse strand, counting down.
TTTAGCGACGTCTGCGAACGGAAGTTTGACAGGGCCTAGATGTAAGGAAGGTGGAGAAACTACGTACGACGCCAAAAATTAACACAAACGGTCTTACTGGGAGAAAAGCGGAAGCCGGTTTCGATGCTCCAAGAGCGGAGGCGATCGAAACATACTTGAAGACGTCGTTCTAGAAGGCTGGTCCGTTCAGAGCTGTAGTAGATCGCAAAATCGTCCACAAAGAGGAAGCCCGAAACATCAGGAAGGAGACAATCCATACTTGGATTTATGGCAATGGCAAACAGTACAACACTTAGCACCGAGCCCTGGGGTAACCCGTTTTCTTGGGAGAAGGTTCAGGACAAAGTAGTGTTCATCTGCACTCTAAATGTGCGCTCTGCCATAAATTCACGAAGAAAAAGGAGCAGACGACCTCGAAAGCCACAAGAGGAAAGTGCGCGGAGGACGCCTGTTCTCCAACAAGTATCGTATGCTCTCTCCAGATCAAAAAATATTGCTACTGTTTGGCGTTTCCTGAGAAAATTGTTCATGATACAAATGGAGAGAGCAACAAGATGGTCAATTGCAGAACGATGCTTTCGGAAACCGCATTGGGCAGGTGTTAAAAGGCTTCGGGACTCCAGCCACCAGGCTAAACGGCAATTCACCATATTCCCAAAACCTTACACACACTACTCGTGAGAGAAATGGAGCGATAGCTAGAGGGGAGATGTTTGTCCTCTCCAGGTTTCGGAACAGGAACGACGGTAGCTTCCCGCCATCTTCTGGGAAAAGTTCGTAAATGGTTCAAATGGCTCTGAGCACTATGCGACATAACTTCTGAGGTCATCAGTCGCCTAGAACTTACAACTAATTAAACCTAACCAACCTAAGGACATGACACACATCCATGCCCGAGGCAGGATTCGAACCTGCGACCGTAACGGTCGCTCTGTTCCAGATGCAGCGCCTAGAACCGCACGGCCACTCCGGCCGGCTCTGGGAAAAGTACTGTCGGTCCAAATTCGATTATAAAGGCGAAGGAGGTAACACAAACTATGGTATGATAAATGCAGCAACATTTGGATGTGGATACCGTCCGGTCCTGAGGCGGAAGAGCGAGAAGAATAGAGTGCATGTTGGAGTTCGTGCATGGAGAAAACAATATTATAGCTTTCGCGATTTTAAGAGGAGAAAGCTAGAGGTTGCACTTCCGCTGCACGTTTCTTCAGGAGAAAAGCTGGTGGGTAATTTGAAGAGCTCGAAATCTCAGTAAAGTGTTGACCCAATGAGTTATAAATTGCGACGGGGTCCACTAATGTATCATTCGCGACAGTGAGCCCAGAGACCGGGGAGAAACTAGGCGCGCCAGATAACCGTCGAATCCGACTCCAAACTTCCGAGGAGGGATTGAAGGTGTTAAATGAGTTAGTAAAGAAGTCCCAGCTTGCCTTCTTGCTATCGCAGATGACGCGACTGCATCGCGCACGGAACTGCTTATAGCGGATACAGTTGGCCAAAGTAGAATGGTGCTGGAAAACGCGAAGAGCACGTCGCTGCTCACGTATTGCGTCATGGCATGCCTCGTTTCACCAAGGAACTGGGGGCGCGGGGGCAAATCGGAGTTGCGAGGTATTGAACGTTCCGCAGCTGTAAGAATAGCCTCGTTCCACCAAGGAACTGGGGGGCGCCGGGGCAAATCGGAGGTGCGAGGTATTGAACGTTCCGCAGCTGTAAGAATAACTTCTGTAATATGAGTGACCTCCAAGTCGACGGTAGGAAAGTGACGGTCATCGAATGTCGCTAGAGATGAAAAAAGTGTCCAATCGGCTTGGGCAAACTTCCAGAGTCTCGGGCGCATATATGGCAGTTGTGGCTGCAATCTAAGGACACATGGAAAGTGGTCACTCGAGTGTGTATCAGCAAGAGCGAACCAGTCGAAGCGCCGAGCTAGCGGAACAGTACCGACCGAAAGGTCCAAATGACAGAAATTTGTCATGGAGGCGGACAAAAATGTAATGTCCCCAGTGTTGAGGCGAACAAGATCCGCTTGGTGGAAGACGTCTATCAATAGTGAGCCGTGCGGACAAGGATGCGGAGATCCCCAAAGCGGGTTGTGGGCATTTAAGTCCCCAACCAGCAAATAGGGGGGCGGAAGATGACCAATAAGATGAAGGAAATCAGCTCGTGCCATAGATGTAGACTATGAAATGTATACAGTACAAAGAGAGAAGGTGTATCCAGAAAGGGAAAGACAGACAGCGACAGCTTGGAAGGAACTGCTTAAGGGGATTGGGTGATAATGGAGAGTATCATGGAGAAGAATCATGAGTCCTCCATGTGCTGGAGTGCCTTCAACAGAGGGGAGATCAAATCAGACTGACTGAAAATGGGGGAAAACAAAGCGATCATGGGGATGCAGCTTTGTTTCCTGAAGACAGAAGGTGACCAGCGAGTAGGATCGTAAGAGGATCGACAATTCACACCGACTGGCTCGAATGCCGCGGATATTCCAATGGATAATGGACATAGGGTGGACAGAAAAGGGAAGAATGTGACCAAGGTTGCCCTCAACTCAACGACTGCTCAGAGCCGGCAACCGACAGCGTGGAACAGCATTCAGCCAAAGGCAGAAGATCCTGATCCATAAGTTGTTCAGGAGCAGCTCCTGCCACCACCTATCGGCCAGTTGATCGGCCGCCAGCAGTGCACCTCGGCGACACTGAAGACGGCCGAGGGCGGTTACCGCCAGCTGGTGCTGTAGATGAGACACGCCGTGGCGGAGAACGAGGGGAACTGGGTTACTTATTAGCCTTCTTGTATACAGGACGTTGAGATGAAGGAGGAATCGATGGTTGTGAAGTTGGGGTATGTAAGAAATCATCACGAGTAAGCTCTTTTATGGAAGTCTGGGTGTCTGATTTTGGGGCTCGGGATTTAGCAGAACCTGATGAAGGGTGAGCCATAGAGTGAGCAGGTGAGAGTGGGGAGATTCAATGGGCCATCATTGTGCTGGCTGATCTGACGACCGTGGCACTAAAGGTGATATCACAAGTCTGCATGGCTGCCTCCTTTGTTGGCCAAGGAGAGGCAATGACAGTGCTGTATTTACCTGCCTGAGGCACAGTGGGCTTTCGACTGGCTGATAACTTTCGAGCAGCAAAGGTCGACACCTTCTCCTTCACTCTGATTTCCTGAATGGGACAATCTCTAGAGGAAACAGTTTGGTCATCCATACAGTTGATGCAACGAGGGGACAGTGGTGGACAAGCACCCTCATGGGCATCCTTGACGTACGTAACGCATTTGGCTGGATTGGAACATGACTGGCTGGTATGATTCAACCATTGACACCGATAGCAACGCGTAGGAGTTGGGATGTAAGGGCGAATGGAAATTATCTCATAGCCCACTTTTATGTTCGATGGAAGTTGATCTTTGTCAATTGTCTAGAAGAGAGTATGGGTTGGAACGATGTCCTGGTCATCCCTTTTCATGACTCGCTGAACAGCCGTTACTCCCTGGTCAGACAGGTAGTTTTGAATTTCCTCGTCGGACAATCCGTCAAGATAGCGTGACGAATTTAAAGTGCCGCGCGCTTCCACCTGGACAGGGAAGGTGTGTAGCAGTGAAGTACGCAGCAATTTTTGTGCCTGGATGGCACTGACTGTTTCTAACAACGAGGTGCCATTTCGTAATCAGGAACAAGACTTTACAGGACCTGCAATTGCGTCGACACCTTTCTGAATAATGAAAGGCTTGACTGTGGAGAAGTCATGGCCTTCGTCCTACTGAGAAACAACAAGGAACTTTTGCTTGTGAGCAGACGTAGTAGATGATGAGGAAACCATTGTGGAAGAACCCTCCCCCCCCCCCCCCCATGATTACCGGCGTCTCTGATGGCGCGCTCCTTCCTTGTAGTCCGTTCAGCTCTCTGAACTCTCTGAGGGTCCTCCCGCCTTAGGTGATTGTTGACACCTCAGGTCACACCTGCCGAGAAACGGACGGAGGGACCAATCGGCACGTTTGGAAGGTATCAGCTCGGGTCATTACTAGGCCATTACTGGCCATTACTAGGTTGTACGTACGTGTCCTACCTGCCTACCCGGGGCGGGGAATTACGCGTTACCCCATTACCGGCTATGCGTGGGTATGTGTGGGTCGGCCTTCAGACATGCACAGGGAGGAAAAAGAAACAGAGAGGAACAAAGAACAGGAAAGGAAAGGAAACAAGAAAGGTCTCACATGCCGCAGTGGAGAAAATGGTAAAGAGAAAAAGAAAAGAGAAGGACAAACAAAGAACAAATAAAGTGAAGAAGAGAGACTGTTTTACAGTTTCGAGCGTCCGTCTCCGGATGTAGGCACTAAACATACTCCTAGAGGGGGAGAAAGAGAAGGGAAGAGGTGGCGGTGAGGGGGGGGGGGGGCGACGAGGGATGGGGAAGGATGTGGAAAAGGAAGGTATGCAGCCCGGAAAGGAAGGAGGGCCACACCAGCTTGGGGTCCCGTGCTCGCTAAACACGTATCCACAAAAGAGTTGTGGACCCCCTGCGGGGGTAGGTACGTGGTAACTGCATGTGATGACCTGGATATGCCTGTTATTTATGCAAATAACTGAAGCCAACAGAGAAAATACAGTTAAAGTACATGACTAACCAGAACCGTACATTTATAGTTAAAATGTATTATGTGCAGTCATTAGTTAAAATTACTCCACATGGCAAAATGAGAGTCCCACAATAAAACATGCACTGACATACAATGTGTGGAACTAGATCCATACCTAAAACCCACATAAAAGGTGCAAATATTAATAAAGGGAAGTTCATAGCCTGGCAAGCCATGAAGGTATCGCTTTAAAGATGTGACATTTTTTTAACTTTTTATTCTGCCTCTTACACAACTGTGTGTTTTAAGTTGGCAGGCTCTGAGCTTCAAAGATTCGACGATCTAGTAAATACTTTAGTGAGCCACTGTAGTGACCACTGTGATCCCCATACATTTAAGGGGAGGGTACCCCTCTTGCCTTTAAATGTTCTCTGGGTTATCTGGATGTTGTTTTCATCCCAAGTTCGTCAGACAGTTATCATGCCATAGTTCGACTTTTGAAAAAGTGTCTGGTAAAAAGGCGCCATCACGGTCAGTGTTGCAACATTTAATTTCAACAATGGGCTAGCTGGCACTATGGATATTATGAACGTGCTCGAATATAACCAGCATGTTGAAAGTTCCGCATAAAATCGGACGAAAAAAGTATCGAGCGAAAGGAGCCACCAATCCCAGAAGCTGCCCAAGGGGTCGCAGAAGATGGAGGACGATCTCCTTTGGGAACTGAAAGGATTGCTCTGTGGTCCAGGGATCACTGGTGGGAGTTGTGTCTGTCTCACTTAACCACAAAAAAAGCGTTTTTCTCGAAAGCCTGCTTTCAAATTTGAGGGAAACGTAACTTGAGAACAGTGCATACTATTTTCTACCGAATCAGATTTTATTAGAACTTAATACGTTTCAGTAATCTTATATGCTGAAAGAGGATATATTGAAAATAACTTATACCAAATTTATTTCTTACAAGTCTAGTAGGGGTCTTCGGCAATTTCCAGGAATGACGAATGTTCAGGCTACAAGGGATCGTTCCACCTGGTGCAGCGGTTGTATGAAGCGTCAGATATGGATCCAAAAATGATTTGTTAAAGAAAAAGCTTACAGAATAAAACCATACCACCCAATTTACCATAACTTTATGTTTTACATTGGAAAAAATAATGAATTTTTCAAATTTTCGTGCTTTCAAACTTGTCCGTCCCTCAAGCTGCAGGTGGTATGGCTCACCTATATTAAAGAATGGAACTACTTTCAGAACTCTACAAAAGCGTTTTCAGTGCGCTCACCTCTTCTGCGGGTACCGTCGGCAGCTCTGCCAGGCGGTACAGTTCTCACACTAAGGTACCGACGTAGAAAAACTTTTCCTGTCACCACTGTCACAGAAGATGTTCCCCCGTTTGCATCTGCAGAATACCCCGCTTTTTGCTACAGAAACAGCATTGTCCTAATTCACACAGCACTCTTCCATGCTGCCCTAAATGCAACCGACGGACGTTTAGCCCACACTTTTAAAAACTCAATTGTCTGAACTTCACTGTCACCATCCTCTAGCCGATGCATCACACATTTCTACCGTTCTACAGATCAACCAGATACGACAGCTAATCTCCTACCAAAATTTCATAGACACACTCATTGGTGCCAACTTTGCACCCTACATACCACAGACCACAGACCACAGACCACAGACCACAGCCCACAGCCCACAGCCCACAGCCCACAGCCCACAGCCCACAGCCCACAGCCCATCCTACTCTGTGCTCTATTTGCATTGTCTTGTTTAGAGACCCAGCATGGCCCTTCTTTTTACCAAGGAACGTCATCATTGGTTTCCAGCACTCATCTCCAATTTACTAGCATATGACACTTCAGAACAGCACGTCGCTGTGGTCCATCTTATGATACCCAGAAACTGCCAATTTCTTTTGTTTCAGCAACCACCACCGAGTCTGCCTGCTATAGGGTCCTTGCGTGGATAAAACCCCATCTGATTTTGTGTTGATACACCTCAACTGACGCGACCATAAACCCTGTTCTTCCTGCCACCAAGTCCCACTTAGTCTCAGCACGTTTATGTTAAATCCATACATATTCAAATGTAAATCATCACAACCTACCTACTGAACTAAAGAGACGCAGAAAAAGTCTTAAAAATAAATAGAAGGTAAAACCTTGGTTGTTGGTAAGTTTATAGAATAAAACTATAGAAGCTTTCGTCTTTAATGTGACGAATGTAATTAATAGTTACTGTATTGATGCATATTTCAGTACTTTCTAAAAATATCGTGACAGTTTTATCATAACGTGTTCTCTGAAGAGCTTCATGAATCTGAAGACCAGAATCCTGGTCAAAATCACATTGACCCCTCTCTTCTGATTCTGAACTATTGAAAAAGACTCGTCAGATGTCTGAAAATTGTATTCATCACCTATGCACAGGATTTGGTAGAACGTAGTTATGTGTATAAGCACGTTCGGATGCTTCATACGTTTTGTATTTGCACATAGTGTGCCAACGTTTTGTCTACATATATTGAATATGACATTGTTATTTTCTAGAACATGCAGCGTGTAAGCGACAACCCTTTACAATGTATCACAGTGGTGCAGTTGTTGCGGAAAAGAGCAGTTTGATGTGAGACAGTTTTTGTCTATCAAGATGTGAAACTGCCACAAATTTCCCTACAGCAGCCACTAAAAGTACTGCAAATTGGCACCGTTTTAAATATTTACTCTCCTCTCTCCTTACGCTACCGGCTTAATTGAGACTTACAAATTCCCAAACTAACGTCGATGTACAAATTTTCTTCAGAATTTTGTAATTTTTTACAGCATAAATTTAACAATAAAAAAGTTTCGATCTCTGGCCATCTTAACTCCCTCGAAGCTCCGTCGTCTCAAGGTCGGTTTACATAGAATTAGAAACAAATTTAATGTTTCCACAACATGTTAGTCATCATTGCATATTAAGTATAATGTGCACGTGGAATACTTTTATCATAGCTCTTGTGTTGACTTCTGTAAAACGTCGTCTTGGCCTAGGAGACGAATTTTTAATTTTGAAATTACTCACTATACCACGATCCACAGTAACATGCATAGACGTATTACGTTACTTAAGCAGTATAGTGCTCATGATATGGAACCGTGTTAGTCAGACTTTCTGTAGAACACAAGTCAAGTTGTATAACGTTGCTTGCATTGTAAGCTAATCACGGAGACATCAGAATTGTGGTAAATATTACATCTTTCTGTGCCATACTCTGAAGTTGGTGGGAGGGTGAAGGGGCGTTACAATGTGGCAATACATGCCTTTACCCTTGCTTCATGGAGCTTCGGATACAGCCCATCTACACGATGGACGAGTTTTGTGTGTGTGTGTGTGTGTGTGTGTGTGTGTGTGTGCATTTCCTAAATTTTACATTGTTTTAGAAGCACAATGACAGTGATCAGGAATTAACTGCCAGAAGTAATTAGAACAGCGTTTTTCCTGTGAACAGTATTTCTATGGAAGAGAGATAGTTACCGAGTAATGCCATACCAGAGCCAAAAGTCAGCGAAGGTGGAATGGTTAGCAAGATGGAAGATAATCGTGAAGTACAGATAAATGAGAACATTTCAATGAATTCTGAAATTGCTAGGCTGGAAAGTGACCCAGAAAAAAGAAACAGTGGAATTAGTGGAGAGTCGACTATGGACACATCGGTGATCAGAGGTCATCATGAACTAATAATAGATGATAATGGTCACGGAAACACATTGGAAATTCTACATCCTGTTGAAGGTAGTAAGCGTTACTAACCATAAATTTGACAATAATCGTTGCAAACTGAGCTAGTGTCATTGTAAGTTAAGCAATTTAATTCAACAGGTGAAAACAATGTGAGAGTTTCCTCGTCGGAGTTCTTACGATTTGTAAGATAGAACATCGAGGATTGTTTAGAGGAATACACAAAAAGGATAAGCTATAGGGAATATAAGTATAATGATGAGCAAGACGTATGGCCAAAGGTTTATTTGACACGTGGAGAAGTGTCATGGAAACGCTGAATAATCCCAAGTATATGAAACGTCCCCTTAGAAAAATTAATGAATTACTGTGCTGATAAACCTCTTACATTATTTGGTTTTCAAACAGCTGAGCAGAACTGAACGTACTCAGACATTTTGCTCTTTACCTATTCTGATCAACACTAAACTGACACACAATATTTTTAGCACAACGCAATCTCACTTTCAATAATCTCTACAAGAGAATGGCCCTGACCAACATTAACCTATGCCTTTCACAAATCATTTACTTCACAAAAATCTTCGTTAATCGAACTACTGCAATACAGCGAGCGCCAATACTGCCAGCTAAATAAAGGATTCCAACCAGTGAAGGAACTAACTACTGATAGGAATAGTTAGCAAATGAAAGATTTTGCTAGAGAACAAACGATTTATTTATCTTAATAGTGTTCAAAAGTCATAATATATATAGCAGTTCATGACATCCATTCTTACAAATGTACTGTTTCTGATGGACACACGTCCAGATCATCCGCTCTCAAAAACACTATCACTCCCTACTTCTCATATATTGTCCATATACTATGACCAACAAAAACGTGTGCAGTGAAATGTAACTTACAAGTTAATAATTTGATGAACTGGTGTCAATTACAATTTTATAACATAATACAGTAACAAAGGTACAAAATACATCGTTAAAGAACATAACAATACAGATAACATTTGAAGTAGTACAGGCTTTACAAAAGAATAGAAATAAACAGATACATCAGTGTTACAGGATTTATGACATAAGTAAATAAAATAATGAGAATAGATTCGTAACATTAATTTCACACATGATCATTAAAACAAAACAGAATAAACAATGTCTAAACATCTTTACAAAGTAAATAACATAGTATTAGAAAAATTCTATGACATAACTGTTATCAGCTAAACATATAGAGACAGGAAGAACACAAATACACAAGGGTACACAAACACATAGTGGAATGACACAAAAGGACAGGACAGGTTTGTTTTCAGTGTGACATTTGGTACTGCAGTCCACCCCAAAACTTCATTCCATATATCTTTCCTCTTATTTCAACATTTGTTTCCACCAACAAAATCCTATCCAAGCATGCTTTCTGTATTTATATGTTCATATTTTTCTTACCTCATTATTTATTATCTTACTTCATCATTTATTTCCAAGAAAATCCTCCCTAAACCTGTTGTCCCTAATCCCCACTTTTTTGTTCATATCCTCTTTCAAAATCCTTTTTGGCCAAACCATTTTCTTATAGCTTCTCAATGCATTTCTTCCAATTCATCACAACTCGTTCTCTTATACAGCCTACCCCATCTTAAGCTAACTTAAATCTACCGAGTTCAGATGCTAAACTAAGGGACGAGGCAATGCAGCAGCACAAAACAATTAACACAAACAACAATGACAAAAAACGGAAACTGGCAAAGCAAGCAGCAGTATATATAAATTAGCAGAGCAATTGCAATATTAAAAGTAATATAAGGTGATGTGCAGCAAGCAAGAAAAATAAATCAGTAGTAAAACTGGCTTAAAAGAGTAATACAAAGTCGAATTCAGTAACATTATGCCTGGCAAACAGCAACAGCAAATGCTGTAACTTATACCTAAAAATGACAAACCCACAAGCAGAAAAAATATTACAGTAAAGATGGCCATGTCTAATACCTATGTCACATCTTGGTGTCTATGTAATTAAAGTGGTGCACCACAACAACTTATTGTAAAAAAAATATTACCATGTACTTGAAAAGAAAATTATGTATGCAGTTACTGTTAGTAGTCCCTTGTTATTGTTCTTTCCTTTCCAAATGCTCCTTTTTTGGATAATGTGGATCATAAAAGTATTATTTAGCAGATACGTTGACAGAAAGTTTTCACAATAGCAAATGCATTTAATTTTATTCTATAAAACCAATGCTGTAACAGCTAGAAACCAGATATGAAATGAAATAAGCAACTATGAAAAGCGAAGCATAAAAATATCATTCAATAGTCATGTGGCATTTCATAAGTTAGTAGAAATTCTCTCAACTGTCGTTGAAAGACACTTGTCATAATCAGGTGTGCAGATGTAAGAATATTTCCCATCAATTCATAAGCATTTCAGTAAGTAGCACAAAGTACGTGCTCCACAGTATAATCATATGTTTCCAAGTAATAGCGTGTCATATTTGCGATGCTTTCTACAAAGGAATGTTAACAGTGAGGTTAATGGCCTCTTTCTTCTCCACCTCATGGCTTTTTCTCAAGGCTGCTGGCACACCTGGCCGCTCACAACGCATTACGTCACAGTCACTTCCATTTCTTGCTGAAATATTTAGACAGCAGTTTCCGCTACAGTGACAGTTTGATACAAATAAGATTTCACAGATCGAAATATTTGCGTTACATATCTGTAGAAACAAAATCTTATAAATATAACAGTGTCCAAAAAATTTTCGCTGGCACTGTGATACATTCACGCATTTACACACATTTCATAACTCTTAAAGTACGATTCTTGGTTTGCAATATCCTTTATCACAAACCAGAGTCCCTAACCACTACTCATTATTCCTTACCTTATTACACATACACCTATTCGTCGACACTTCAATATTTCATCTTAATAAATACATAGCATAATCAAATTCCTCATATAGCATCAGCTTATAGATCATGAACATACCTCAACAGCATAATACACATTGTCATCGTAATAATAACATCATAAAAACTCAGCCAAATCTCAGAAACGTCGTAGCTTTCTGCAATAATTTCAAAACCTAATGAAAATTCTCTGCTCATTTCAATAGTGTCATCTACCTCAAACGTACTTTAAAAATCATGATCCCATACCAAATACATCATTCAAAGCTCTCATAGTATCACAATGGTTCCGAAAAAGTATGAACAGTTCACACAGTAGAGACAAAATACAGTTTCATTAGTGCGAAGTTATCCAACTGTGTAATTGCGTAAACATGTGTCACTGATGTAGTAAAAACAATGTTTGTCTCTCAGTTAAATGATCAGATAGCTGTGTAATTTGTGTGTTAGAGAAATATGGTACCGATGTGTAAAGTTGTATAAGCAAATGCCATATTAGCTAGGGCTCCTTGTGCTTGCCAAACACATGGTACACAAAGTAAGCGTGTACTCCCCTGAGGATTAATGTAATTATACCCTCAGGTGCTACAGATGACAGCAATGGAATGAAATGTATCACGATAAACTTTCTTTGTGATTACAAAATCTTGAAAAATAAATGTTGTAAGTACAAGATTAATCACTCAAATGCGTGTCATATAGCGCTAAATTGTGCGTCATGTTGTATCATAATCTATGTCACTACTTAAGGGTAAAAAATGTGCCAAGTTTCGTAATTATCGTTGTCCGTAAGCAAAGTTCTGTGGAAGTCAATGTACTTACCTCGTAATAAACAAAAGCGAAATGCTATGCGTACAGATATCATAGTTATTACGTACAGTACCGTGATCAAGAAAGTACTGCAGTGTAACGTATTGTTGTGCTACAAAAAAGGCTGTCTTATTGTAGCTATACCACAAAAATGCTACTAAAACATGTTTTACTTTCCAGAAGAATTCAGAAAAACTGTGCAGATATAAAGCAGATACAGCACAAAAGCAACAATGTAAATTGTGTCACACATTAGTAGCGTCGTGATATAATCGTGTAGCTGTCAAAGAAACCAAATGCTAAGTCATCTTTAATCCCACAGAAAGTACTGCAAATAAAGAATGTCTTTTCAAGTAAACCAAAATGTTGCATGAAAATCTCATTAGCAGTGTCGGTATATGTTCTAAGTATGTGAGCCTTATATTCGCTACGTGACCGTGCAACTAAGAAGCAACAGTGTACAAATCACAACACTGTGTCGTCTGTTCACTATAATAATGCATTCGTAATTTCTGTTTAAACAAGTTCTCTTGGCTCTTGACTGCATATTTAACTTCAAACATTGCAGATTATCTTTCAATAAACGGTTTTACATGTGAAATGTGGTGTAAACCTTTACTCTTCCTAGTACACAGAGTTTCAACTTCAACACAATTATCATGTGGTATACGTCGGATTCTGTAAGGTCCATTGTAAACTAAAAGAATTTGTGACTCAAGTGTTTCTTCTTACGTGACAGTGAATGAGCTTTAATGAGAACTTTCTAACCAATATATAATTTCTTTGCATTTGATTTACCGTGTATTTTTCTTCTTTTGTCTGATGCAGATTTTATATTTTTACTAGCCAAATGAATTATGTCTTTGTGTCGAAGTTTACGTGTATTCGGAAAAGGTACAAGCTCTCAGATTCTGTTCGGTGGTTCTTTATTCTTTAGTACAAGAATAGGTGATAGAGCAGTGGAGTCACGAGGCATTTCATTCAGCACGGTTTGAAATAAGTGTAAATATCTGTCCCAGTGCTGATGCTTTCTGTGACAAAGTCTGCAAAGCTTATTGATTTCTTTCATAATCCGTTCAGACGGGTTACAATGTGGTGAGTACAATGAAATAAAAACAGGTTTGATTTTATGGTTCCGAAGCATGCGTGAACAAACAGCAGATCTGAATTGCGGTCCGTTATCTGAAATGACTTTACTAACGTGTCCAACTTCACGTAAGAAATTTTTAACAAAGGCGTTGGATACAGACCGTCCAGTGGCTTTACATAACGGAGTGAAAGAAACAAATTTTGAAGTCAGTTCACCAGCGACTAGAACTTACGACAATCCATTCGATGTTCTGACAAGGGGTCCCGAGAGATCAACAGCAGCAAATTCTTTTAATTTAGAAGGAATGATAGGAAACAACGGAGCACTATGTGAGATAGTAGATGGTTTAGCTTTTTGACAAAGTTTTCAAATTGACAAGACTCTTCGAATTCTCTTTTCCATATTGTTAAAATAACAAGTCGTTCGAAAAATATGATAACATTTTCGTGGACCAAAATGTGCGTAGCTGAAATAAATGTACCAAATGAGCTTATTAACAAAACCGTCTGGAATGCAAAGTACCCATAGCTTGTCATCAACAGTGCAGCGTTTGAAGAGTATGTTGTTTCTAACCAGATAATAATGCCGAATCTGAGTGTCTTTTTTCATGCCATTTACTTTTGGTTTCTTTCCAAATCGGATCTTTATCTTGTTCATGAGCAATGTCCTTTAAAGATGTGGTGATGTTTTCAAAGGCGACTTTCTGAATGTAAAGAATACTGAAATTTTTCTCGAGGTTGCCTTCTGTTTTACTTTTCTCAAGCCCAGCCGGCGCGCGTAACAGTGCGACCGCAACAATGTTCTCCTTGCCGGGAATGTAGACTATTGTGAAGTGGAATTCTTGCAGAAACAATGCCCAACGTTTTAACCTGTCATGATTTAATTTTGAAGACATAAGAAATTGTAATGCACGATGATCACTGTATACTTTTACGTGCTTACCAGAAAGAAAGAAACGGAATTTGTTAAATGCCCAAACGATAGCTAAAGCTTCTAATTCAGTAACGGAATAATTTTTTTCAGATTTTGTTAGCACTCGGCTAGCAAAAGCAATGGTTTTCTAAACAGTAGTGTCATTTTCTATGGCTTCTTGAAATAAATGGGCACCAAGACCGACTTTAGAAGAATCCATGCTAAGGCAGAAATTTTGTGACAGATCTGGATGAGCTAGTATTGGCCCGTTAAGTAGCGATTCTTTCAAAGAATTGAATTTCAACTGTGCTTGTTCGTTCCAGTTCCAAATAGTATTTTTTCCAGTGAGAGAACAAAGTTTTGGAGTCACTAGAATTTGCATATTCAGAAAACGACGGTAAAAATTTACGAGACCGAGAAAGCTGCGGTCTTGGCCTTTTGTGGATGGAACTGGAATGGCTCTGACTGTTTCTAACTTTTCAGGATCCGGCTGAATGCCTTCAGAAGAAATAATATGTCCCAAAAACCTCACCTTTGACCTACCGAATTCAGACTTTTCCAAGTTAACTGTAATTACAGATTCTGCAAAAATATGTAACACGCTGTTGAGGATGCGATTATATTGTTCCCATGAGGCTTCTGCTATCAGAATATCTTCCACATATAAGGTGAGGTGACGTTTTAAGGAATCAGGTAATATGGAATTTAGCCCGCGAATGAATGCTGCCGAAGAAATGTTCAAACCAAAAGGAAGTTTCCGAAACTGACAAACGCCGAAACAAAGAAAAGCTGTGTATTTTCTTCTTTCTGGATGAAGTTCGATCTGATAAAAGCTGAATCTGAGATGAATACAGGACAACACTTTTACATCATTAAAATTTTGAAGAAGTTCTTCCATCGTTCGCGGCCTGTCTGTTTCAGGAATGATGACAGTATTGACTTGGCTCAAATCTAAGACAACTCTGATCGATCCATTTTTCTTCTTGACAACATGTAATGGATTGTTGTATGAGCTTACTGCAGGCTCAATAATGCCCTCTTCAAGCATAGGTTGTATTTCTGTTCTAACACCGTCCCTATAATGTGCTGGTATTACGTATGGTCTAACACAAAATTTAGTATGCTCACGAACACGAAATTGGTATTGAAATCCCTTGATTGTTCCTGTTTTGTGAGTAAAAACTGTGGAATATGCCTGTAAAATCTCAAAAAGGTCCTGCCTATCAGTGTCATTATAGTTCTCAATTGTTTGGATTTTATGCTTAGTTAACTCATTAGTATCAAATACGCCATCGATATCATCCCTGTCAGTACTTGCAGAGAGATTGTTAGTGTCAAGTTCCGTTTAACAGAAGGTCAAGCCGATTAATTTCCTCATTATGGTTTTAGAGCCAATCTTCAAATTTCAAAGCAATTGACTTTCTTTCTCCAAACTTACTTCAGCATTGTGAAAGTTTAAGATTGCTTTATATTCATTCAAAAAGTCTACTCCCAATATACTTTCCGTCGACAATAATGGAACAATCAGAAAGTTCATAGAGAAGCTGTGGCTTTGACAAAAGAATTCTAAGCTAGTTTGTTGGCGTACATCTACACTTTTCCAAAAATTGCGCCTTGTAATTTAATCTTACGTAAAGGAAGTGTGGGGCAATCGTTCGATTTGTTGCATTTGCTAAAAGCTGTTTCATTAATTACTGAAATGGGACTGCCAGAGTCAAGTACTGCTGTAAATTTTCGTCATTTACTGTAACATGAATCACAGGATATGCTATGTTTTTATGTTTTACGTCGTGTTCCTGGAGTAAGATGTCCCTAATTTCTTCCATTTTTACGTAATTACTAGCCACGGCAGCCACGTCGTCAGCTTCATAAGTACATATTGTGGCTGCCAGCGGTGTGAGTCATTGCCTACTGTCTCTTTGTTTGCGCGCATCGTTATTGGCTTTAGGAGGCCTAACTTCTACAATTCACCTTGTCGAAAGGGCCCTGTCCTGTTTGAATCCCGCCAGTTCTGATGCAATTCAGGTCTGTCGTGACGATCATATCGTCTGTCATGTCGGTAGATTCCATAGTTTCTTTCTTGTCGGTCACGTGGTGAATTTCTCCCTGAATCGTAACTGTGCTCTGGACTGTTGCGTCTGAAGTTATTCTGTCTCCCTGGATAATA
The DNA here is from genome assembly GCF_023864345.2 of Schistocerca serialis cubense. Lineage (NCBI taxonomy): Eukaryota > Metazoa > Arthropoda > Insecta > Orthoptera > Acrididae > Schistocerca > Schistocerca serialis. Next base: position 463,866,012 of record NC_064646.1, on the reverse strand, counting down.
ATTATTTTGGTTCCCATATTCTGTTTCTCTGATTGTCTTTGTGGTAGTCATTACCACGGAGAGGTGATCTTTCCCTGTAATTATTACAACTCTGCCAACGGTTGTCATACGGGTGGTGTCTGTTTTAGTCACGATTTACGTGGTAAGAATAGCCTTGTCGTGTCCATTTATTATTTCTGTCATCGCGGAATTGTGACGGATGTGACCTGTAATTGTAGTTTTCCTGTTTTCGCGTTCTGCGATTGTCAGTGTCAGTTTCCAGTTCTTGTAACAGTCCCTGAAAAGCTTCAATGTCGTCTTTGCAACGTCCTGCCAAAATAATATGCTGTAAATGTTCAGGCAATTTGATTAAGCAAATGCGGATGATTTCTAATTGGCTGTAAGGGTTTGAGAGGTATTGATTCTTGTGCAACATGTCTTCAAAATATTTCACAAGACTGTAAAATTCAGATTGTTCGAAATGTTTCATCATTATGATGCAATGTTTTACTCGGTCTTGTGTAGCTTGAGACCAATATGCTGAGAGGAAGGCATGATAAAATTCTCCTTCACTGTGACAATCGTGAATAACCGATCGCATTCTTTCAGCTGGTTCATTCTCTAAGTAGCCACACATAAATTCCAATCTGTGCTCTAATGACCAGTTGGGAGGAAAACAATGAGAGAATTGATGGAGCCACGCTTGTGGATGAATGTCGTTGCCAGAATTCTTAAATGTTTTGAATTTATGTGTGGTAATGAACAGCTTATAGTCAAAAATCATCGTGTCGGCGAGTCGCACATTGGTCACTGTTACGTCGTGTCGACGGTTACATCTCAAAATTCTGTGCACCTTGCCAATTTGTTTCATAATTTCCGAAATGCCCTGTGTTATTATTTTGCGGCTTCTCCGTATTTCCAAGTCCCTCTTCCCGTGTTGGAGCGCGAGTGTCCCCTGAAATATGTAATTTTTGTATTACTTGTGCCAACTGGTCTTATACTTCCCGGATTTCTCTTTTGTGTTGCGTATTTATTTGATTCTGATTTTGTTTGAATTTCTTAATTTGTTCATACTCTACTGTGTCAGTGATGGCTACAGGCCTTGGGTCACTCAGATCATCATCTACCTTTGTAGATAAGTTAGTGAACTGATCCGAAAGATCGGTTACTTTCTCCGATAGTGTACTTTTTTCCTCAGTGTGTTTTTCTGAACCGAGTTTCAGAGTGTCCATTTGTGTTGAAATCTTATCTACTGCGTCCTTTAAGTTTTCCTGAGTTTTTGCAAGTTGCGTAACCGAATCGGTAGACGCAACTGAGTCAATTTTAGCTTGCAAGGTCTCACGATTTTCATGAACAATAGTTTGCAGTTCTTTTATGGCTGCTTCGTGATTCTGTCAAGAACCAAGAGAACTTATTTAAACAGAAATTACGAATGCATTGTTATAGTGAACAGATGACACAGTGTTATTGTGTGTGTACATTCTTGCTTGTTACTTGTATGATTACGTAATGACTATAAGGCTCACATACTTAGACCATTTACCAGTACTGCTGATGAGATTTTAATGCAAAATTTTGGTTTATTTGAGAATACATTCTGGATTTAAAGTACTTTCTGTGAGATTAAAGATGACTTAGTATTTGGTTTCTTTGACAGCTAAACGATTAAATCACGATGCTACTAATGTGACAATTTACATTGTTGCTTTTGCGGTGTATTGTTTTATATCTGCACAGTTTTCCTGAAATCTTCTGGAAAGTAAAACATGTTTTAGTAGTAACTTTTGTGGTATAGCTACAATGAGACAGCCTTTTCCATAGCACAACAATACGTTACAGCACAGTACTTTCTTCATCATGGCAATAAGCATAGTAACTAAAATACCTATACGCAAAGCATTTCACTTTTGTTTATGAGGAGGAGGGTACATTGACTTCAGCAGAATTTTGCTTACGGAGGACGATAACTACGACAGTTCCACAGAATTATCTTACAGCAAGACGCACATTTAGCGCTACAGGACACGCATTTGAGTGATTAATTTTGAACTTAAAACAATTATGTTTAAAGATTTTGGAATTACAATGATACAAACGTTTTCTGCGATACATTTCATTCCATTGCTGTAATCTGTAACACCTGAGGGTATAATTACATTAATCCTCAGTGGGGTACACGCTTACTTTGTGTGTTTGGCAAGCATAAACAAAAGTGAAATGCTTTGCTTATAGGTATCTTGGCAAGCACAAGGAGCCCTAGCTAATATGGTAATTTTTTTCGTAGAATAACTTCTTGTGGTGCACCCCTTTAATTACATAGACATTAGGATGTGAATAGACATGGCCATCTTTACTGTAATATTTTTTCTGCTTGAGCTTTGTCATGTTTAGGTATAAATTATAGCATTTGCTGCTGCTGTTGGACAGGCATAGCGCTACTGAATTTCACTTTTTATTACTCTGTTAAGCCAGTTTTACTAATGATTTATTTATTTTTTGTTGCTGTACAGTGGCTTTTATTAGTTCTAATGTTGCATTTGCTTTGCTAATTTATATTTATTACTGCTTGCTTTGCCAATTTGTATTTTTTGTCATTGCTGTTTGTGTTAATTGTTTTGTGCTGCTGCATTGCCTCATCCCTTAGTTTTGCATCTGAGCTCAGCAGATTTAAGTTACCTTAAGAGGGGGTATGCTATATAGGAGAATGAGTTATGATGAATTCGAAGAAATGCATTGAGAAGTTATACGAAAAATTCCAGAATGAGATTTTCACTCTGCAGCGGTGTGTGCGCTGATATGAAACTTCCTGGCAGATCAAAACTGTGTGCCCGACTGAGACTCGAACTCGAGACCTTTGCTTTCGCAGGCAAGTGCTCTACCATCTGAGCTACCGCAGAAGTAAAGCTGTGAGGACCGGGCGTGAGTCATGCTTTGGTAGCTCAGATGGTAGAGCACTTGCCCGCAAAAGGCAAAGTCCCCGTATACGAAAAATGTTTGTAAAAGAAAAGGTACTGTACAATGAAGAATAATTATTTTAAAAGAGGATGAATGGAATAGCGAGAGCAGGCTTAGATAGGACTTTTTGGGAATAATGATGAACAAAGGGAGACCTCCATGCAAAATACTGCAGTAAAACAAACCCTGTCCTTTCCTTTTGTGTTATCCCTCTATGCGTTTGTGTACCCTTATGTATTTGTGTTCTGGCTGCCTTTGTGTGTTTAGTTAATAAGATTTATGTTGTAGAATTTTTCTAGTACTAAGCTACATTCACTATGATGAGGAATACTGTTATCCTCAAATATAATTTGCATTTATAATATGTTATTTTCCTTGTAAAGATGTTTAGACATATTTTATTCTGTTCTGTTTTAATGCTCATGTGTGGAATCAATGTTTCGAAAAATATTCTCATTATTTTATGTATTTACTTATATCATAATTCCCATAACACTGATGTATATGTAACTTCGATTCTTTTGTAAAGCCCATATCACTATAAATGTTATCTGTATTGTTATATTCTTTAATGATGTATTTTGTACCTTTGTTTATTGTAGTCTCATGTTATAAAATTGTAATTGACACCAGTTTATCAAGTTAAGTAACTTTTAAGCATTCATTTCACTGCACACATTTCTGTTGATCATAGTATATGCACAATATGTGAGAAGTTGGGACTGTTCCTGTTTGCACGTGTGTTAATAATTCAGCAAGGGACTGGTTGACAGCATTGCTGGTTCTAAGGACAATTCCAAAAACTTTGTGAGTGCACAAGTGGTGGTTTATGGACTTGCTATATTGTCCGCAAGACTCTTCGATGGTGATTGCGCACCTGCACAGTCGCAACAGATGGCTGCTGGCCGTCTCTACAAGGCCTACAGTGGGTCTACATCTTTTATGACTCACCAATACCATTATTTCTACAAGGAGTGCAGTGGGTCTGCACCTGTGGTGGCCCACCAATACCGTAATCTCTACCAGGACTACAGTGGGTCTGTTCTGTGATGACCTACCTACCAATATTCTTCAAAACTTCGACTGACTCTGCTGTGGGTTTGCTCTGTTGTGTTCTTATATTGGTAACGCCACTGTCACCTAGCGCTCTGTAAGAAAATCAGTGGCTGTGCTGTGTGCAGTCTGTGGCTGGTTTGCATTGTTGTTGGCTATCGTAGTGTTGGGCAGTTTGCTGTTAACAGCGCATAGCGTTGTGCAGTTGGAGGGGAGCTGCCAGCAGTGGTGGATGGGGGGGGGGGGAGATGGCGGAATTTTGAGAGCAGATGATCTGGACGTGTGTCCATCAGAGACAGTACATTTGTTAGTCTGGATGTCATGAACTGCTATATATATTATTGCTTTTGAACACTGTTAAGGTAAATACATTATTTGTTCTCTATCAAAATCTTTCATTTGCTAACTATGCCTATCAGTAGTTAGTTCCTTCAGTAGTTAGAATCTTTTATTTAGCTGGCAGTAGTGGCGCTCGCTGTATTGCAGTAGTTCGAGTAACGGAGATTTTTGTGAGGTAAGTGATTCATGAAATGTATAGGTTATTGTTAGGCAGGGCCATTCACTTGTACAGATTATTGAAAGTCAGATTGCGTTGCGCTAAAAATATTGCGTGTCAGTTTAGTGTTGATCAGAATAAGTAAAGAGAGAAACGTCTGAGTACATTCACTTCTGCTCAGCTGTTTGAAGATCGAATAATGTAAGAGGTTTATCAGCACAGTAATTCAATAATTTTTGTAAGGGGACGTTTCATATTTGGTATTGGTCAAATTAAGCTTAGCTTCTCTTCCGTGGTATATGTACCCCTAACTAGTGAGAGTCAAGTGTGTGTAAAAACTATTAGTAATGTTGGAACGAGTGCAGGTATGATTACAAATTTGCCATCAACTACTGCCGCACAAGATTTTCCCTCGAATGCTTTTAAAGCCTCTGCAGGCTAGTTATCGTGGGGTTTTCCTTTACCTTTGGCACAACAGTACGGTTTTGTACGCTGCACTATAGGATTCGACTCACTGCATGCAACAGAGCGAACTTGCCATATTTTCGTTCGGCACATGTCTTGCTGCAATGTCAGGCACTGTTGCCTGTATTATTAATAAAGCTCTGCGAAATAGTGTGTGTGCAAAAAGCAGTATGTTACTTACACATTGTCATGTAACTGACAGACTTCAACGTTTCCACATCAAAACATCACAAGTAAAACCAATTTTGACCATAATGGGCACCTAATATTTAGTTTTAATACATAATATTTCTTATCAAACTAAGCAATTTCAGCAGATTTTTATGCCTGCAGTATCCCACTTCCAGTATGTTACACTAATTAAAAATTAGCTATTTTAGAAAAATTTAAGTGACATCTTGTTTATCAAGAATTCTGTGTTCTGGGTATGTCTTTAAATACAGAAATACATGTTTTCTCAAACGAGAATTAGCAGTCCTGGCAGCACATCCAGTCAGTCATCGGTGTTACTGACAGATACAGTTTCATGCTCAGGGTTTGTAAAAGCAACATTAAATGTTGAGAATTAGAGAATGAAGATTATAAATGAAATATAAAAACGAAAAACTCAATCGTAATTACTCACATGGATTTACAGAAGACAATCCTGTACTACAGCTCACACAAGCACACTTTTATACGTGACTTCAATTAATACTAATACTTTATGTGGGGAAAGTAGCCAAGCCATTAAAGATTTCTAAATGCTCTGAGAACATTCAATGTTAAAATGATGAATTTGTATTCCAGTTGAACAGAAACAGGTATACTTGACGGTATTTATATTTTTTATTTACGAAACTTGGATTTCCACATCACCATAGAGGTACCAAGCATGATGCGTTACTCATTGTTTTACATGGCGAGTATCCCCAGTAGGCCTATAAACCATGGTACATGCAACTACATGCACAAACATTATGAGCAGATCAATTTCCCTACGTTATGTTTATTACATACTCACCACACCTTCAGTTTTTGAATGCTATACAATCTGGAACATTTAAGCCAGCGTTACAAAAAGACAAAAGATGTTATGATTGAAGAAAAGAACATCATCATTGCCCCTGTAACAAATTTAGGTGTCCTATCAGTGTTTCTTAAGAATTTGTAATTTACCATCTAGTTCCCGGTCGTCATTATGTTTTCTAACTGAAGAGAAGTTGTCAGCAGCTTCTTGTGTCACAATGACTGCACTGTGAACATTGTACCATAATGTAAAAAATAATTCACTGAGGTAACAATCACTCATCACATCGAATAGTTGTGATGTCTAACTCTCCTCAGTTTCACCTGTCACAATTTACTTACTAGCTAACTGCCAACACATCAAATCAATGCAACTGTGTGTATCTCGCTTTATTTGTAATTGTGGCAAACCATATTGTGGGGACAGAGGTTATGAAATTTTGTTTGTATGTTTACTTTACATCTGGGTAAAAGATACAGGGAGTGCTACTACGTGACTTAACCTCAGTGTGTTGTGTTTGGTTACCGTACGTCCTCCAGTATGGTAAGTTTATAATACGACTTGAGCAGTAGAACACTACCTGGAAGAGAAGATTGGGCAAGGCTGAGGTGCCAGCAGGACATAGTTACTACAGGGTGGCCACAATGAAACGTTTTGGAATTTGGCGACGACAGTTTGATAATTTATGCACAATATCAGTATCAATTGTTCCAAGTTACAACTTGTTCATATTTCGTTTCAGTCTCATACTTTCCTTGTTGGTTTTATTTTCAACATCCTTTTTCCCCATGACCTACAGTGTGTCCAGGGTACAGATTTAATAATGTAAAATGCTATGAGACGAACTTGAGATATTTATAGGTTGCTGGCCTCTACAATTAAGCTAACTTGAAATATTTCCTGTGCTCCCTTGTGACATTTCGTAACGCCTTAGTTCACATAAATCAGTGTCAGTAGCAATGTGGTTTATATAGCAGGAAGTGTTGTTTGTGCTCTCTCTCACGGAGCTATAGTTTGTTACACGGCTACAGCATGGTTTTCGGGCTAAGTATGGATTACAACCAACTGACAACGTTCCCAGTCATACAACAATCAAGAAATGAGACAAATGGCTGTCGGCCATCACACAAAACACGCAGTTCCTGACGCTATTGTTGAAGTGGTCTCTACACGGTTCCAGCGAAGCCCTCTGAACTCAGTCTGACGAGCAGGTAGATAGATAGTCACGTTCGACAGCACCTTATGTCGCCCATCAAAGATTGCACCTGGAATGGACCGAAACAGTGGAGTGAAGTAGTATACAGAGTAGATACCTGTTGCGTCACTGAACGTGCGCACATCGGGTTGTATTAAGTGTGTGAAAGAAAACTGAGTTACCATAATAACACTAAGATACGGCCAATAAATACCACTATTACTTCCCAGCTAATTATGTTTTATACTACGGTTTATTTAACCGAGACACAGCGTATTTTGGAAGGAAAAGTGTTTTGCCTTTCGTGACTAGCATAATATTGTGTCTTGGATAAGGAGTTGGGGCTCAATGTACCACGATGATCATAGCTGTTTTACTTGCCTGTTTTAATGGAACTTAAGCAGTTGTGTATTAAAGTAACATTTGCCCATCACATTTATTCGTATAACCAACTACTTCCACAACACAAAATAACGATCTACTGATTATTTCACTGTTTATTTTAGTTGTGTAAGCAAGTAACTATGGTGTCCACTAAATACTAAGGAAACACAGCAGCAACAAGAATTTTGAGCTACTCTACTCTCTTACTGTTGGAATACGATAAAGGATTGTGCAACAGTTTGAGGAGAAACATTAAGCCTGCAAACCTGCTCTGGCACATTTTGCTACAGTATCTCAACCCAAATTAAAAACCACTTATTTGCTCAATAGTTGGAATATTACTGCATGATGTAAGTAATGACGTAGAATGGATGTAGATGCGGTATATAAAATTCATGTGGTCTGTCTCACCTTAGATACTTGCTAGTCTGATCAGTCATTCAAAATACTTGATCCTATTGTGCTGCAGAGGGTAAAAAGCTTCACATAAGTTACAATAACTGCCTATATGTTCTAACTGCCACACCCCCACGCAAGACCAATCTAGATCGTAATCAGGGACTGGGAGGAAAGTGGACAAACTCACTACAACCAATGAGACCGAATTTCCCATGGTCTCCGGTTTTCACATGGCGTGTAAAGCATCGACTGAGTTCTAATTCTCCGTACCGTTTTTCGATTGGCATTATGCTCACAATTCACTGAAATCGTAACCTTTCATGAAGGAATGATATGCATTACATGGCCTGCACATCATCGCTTTGTCTCAAACTACTGTGCCCAAGTGTACCACTGAGGTTTTCTAAATTCATTTTACTTTGACCATTACTCCGTAGAAGAATTACCAAAATACAGGAAATTTATGTGACCTAAAATATGTATTATTTGCGATTTTAAGACTGTATTTGTAATTATTTTTACAAAATCTTTGAAATAATGCTCTGTTTATTCCCCTAAGGTTTTTTGTATACTGTGTTATGGATCTTGTGAGTTAAGCACCGCCTGTCTCTGTTGTTTCAGAATTTCTTTCAACTGGTATCTTTTACTCCATAGTCTCATTAAGTGAACTAGATATCTTTCAGATGGTATATCATAGTATCATCTACTTGAATTTTTTTTTCAGCTTGCTTATAGGTCGCCGGATTGGGAATGTGTTCCATGTGCAGACTATGCCCATGTCAGTCACTTCTGGCTGGAGCTGATCACATCTTCCTCCATCCATCGTTCTGAATGTGTGCCAATCACTGTGTATCTGGCACATTACGGCTGGGTTCGTCTACAGTATTTCACACCAGGCACTTAAAACCCCTGCTCTGTGCAGAACTTGTGGGTGAACTGAAAAAAAAAACAATTACGCTTTCACAGACAGCCCATTGGTTAGTTTTCTTATAGTGAATGTACTTTACCTAACACCACATTCCAAAAGGTGGAATGGCTAACTACCTTACCCACACAGTGTTTAGCCACTTTTTGGGTTGTTATTCCTCGAATCACTTATCGTCTTCCTGTTGGTTTGTTAAGTTCATGCACCACTGTCCCCCAGTTGAGATTACATACAGATATGTCTGAATGACAGACATTTGAATTAGGAAAGGGAAATGATGAAACCACTCACCTTGCACAAAGTACTCTCAACTCAATCCATTGCTCATCCACATGTTGCATATGCTCTTCACACCTCACTGAAGCTCAGCTACACTGAGCATATTATGCGTTGGGAGAAAGCACTTTTGATTCTGGTGTTAAGCCCTCAGGAAGTACAATGTTTCTACTGTTAATATTATGTCCCTTTCGTCTCAGCCAAATACAAGATGAAATGGGAAACTATTCACCCTGAGCACACTTCTCACATTTCCAATTGTTGACTTCCATACAACTTTTGCTCTTTAAAGCTAAGCTGGGCATAAATAATACTTGTGGCATCATCTCGAAGTTGACGTTAAATCAACACATTGGAGACAATACCGTGTCTTCTGATGAGGTGCCCTAGAAACTTGGATATTTAAATCAAGAAGTAAATCATGATCACGTCATAAAGCAATTTACATATCACTAAAGTACACAGACAAAGGTGAAAACAATCCATTCACAAGGATATACACTCCTGGAAATTGAAATAAGAACACCGTAAATTCATTGTCCCAGGAAGGGGAAACTTTATTGACACATTCCTGGGGTCAGATACATCACATGATCACACTGACAGAACCACAGGCACATAGACACAGGCAACAGAGCATGCACAATGTCGGCACTAGTACAGTGTATATCACCTTTCGCAGCAATGCAGGCTGCTATTCTCCCATGGAGACGATCGTAGAGATGCTGGATGTAGTCCTGTGGAACGGCTTGCCATGCCATTTCCACCTGGCGCCTCAGTTGGACCAGCGTTCGTGCTGGACGCGCAGACCGCGTGAGACGACGCTTCATTCAGTCCCAAACATGCTCAATGGGGGACAGATCCGGAGATCTTGCTGGCCAGGGTAGTTGACTTACACCTTCTAGAGCACGTTGGGTGGCACGGGATACATGCGGACGTGCATTGTCCTGTTGGAACAGCAAGTTCCCTTGCCGGTCTAGGAATGGTAGAACGATGGGTTCGATGACGGTTTGGATGTACCGTGCACTATTCAGTGTCCCCTCGACGATCGCCAGTGGTGTACGGCCAGTGTAGGAGATCGCTCCCCACACCATGATGCCGGGTGTTGGCCCTGTGTGCCTCGGTCGTATGCAGTCCTGATTGTGGCGCTCACCTGCACGGCGCCAAACACGCATACGACCATCATTGGCACCAAGACAGAAGCGACTCTCATCGCTGAAGACGACACATCTCCATTCGTCCCCCCATTCACGCCTGTCGCGACACCACTGGAGGCGGGCTGCACGATGTTGGGGCGTGAGCGGAAGACGGCCTATCGGTGTGCGGGACCGTAGCCCAGCTTCATGGAGACGGTTGCGAATGGTCCTCGCCGATACCCCAGGAGCAACAGTGTCCCTAATTTGCTGGGAAGTGGCGGTGCGGTCCCCTACGGCACTGCGTAGGATCCTACGGTCTTGGAGTGCATCCGTGCGTCGCTGCGGTCCGGTCCCAGGTCGACGGGCACGTGCACCTTCCGCCGACCACTGGCGACAACATCGATGTACTGTGGAGACCTCACGCCCCACGTGTTGAGCAATTCGGCGGTGCGTCCACCCGGCCTCCCGCATGCCCACTATACGCCCTCGCTCAAAGTCCATCAACTGCATATACGGTTCACGTCCACGCTGTCGCGGCATGCTACCAGTGTTAAAGACTGCGATGGAGCTCCGTATGCCACGGCAAACTGGCTGACACTGACGGCGGCGGTGCACAAATGCTGCGCAGCTAGCGCCATTCGACGGCCAATACCGCGGTTCCTGGTGTGTCCGCTGTGCCGTGCGTGTGATCATTGCTTGTACAGCCCTCTCGCAGTGTCCGGAGCAAGTATGGTGGGTCTGACACACCGGTGTCAATGTGTTCTTTTTTCCATTTCCAGGAGTGTATATTTTAGTTGGACACATTGTTATAAAAACACCTGCAATCACAAGATCACAAATCGGGGGGACAAATCTGAACAGGTTTCAAATGAGGCAAATACCATCTTAACATTAGATAGTTTAAAATGTAGAGGACATAAATAAACCGAACACAACTGGTTATAATTCTTGTTATGAACTATTCACTACACAACTGGTAATTTAAAAACAAAGTTGACTTCATTATGAATGATGCTGTATGTATATATTTCGATGACGTTCCGGTATGTCGATCATGAAGCGAGACTATTTCATTTTAACTGCAGTCTTTTGGTGCTCCAACATTCTCTGCATAATACACTTTAATTTGACGGTATGGTTGTAAGTATGTTATGCCCGGATACAGAAATGGAAAATTAGGAATGCCTTCTAATCTACCGACAGTTCACTCAGCTTTTAGGTTGTTGATTCACCAGTAATGCACCATCTTTAAATCTCTTAGCAACCTTGCAGTACATGTTGCATTATTACATATATGCTTTGGGCAACTTGTCTTGATTCTGGTACAAGGATATTGACATTTTGAGTTGTAGATCCTCCACACAGGTGTACAATACTCACGAAAGCTGGCAATGGCAGTGAAATGAACCCGCACATGAAATGTACAGGGCGTTTCGCGCCAATAGGAAGGACTACTGGAAGCGTTCAGAGGGTGAGAAACTGGCTGGCAAGTGAGGGACCCACTGTTGTGGCCGCTACCTCGCCGACCCCCTTGCCTACCCTCGTGACCACTTCTGGACCTGTCATTGGTGGTTTGTCGAAGAAAGTTGGTGTCTCTCACTCAGCGATACAACAGCAGCAACCCTAGGTCAGTGCAAGAGCGTGGGAGCTGGCGAAGTACTGCAGGTTACTTCACACAACTGCTCACGCTACTGCCTGACGCTAGGTTAAAATGATGGAAATAAAATATAATAAAACAATTTACTATTACTCGTTGCCAGGTACAATTCATTACCCCTACCACGCGAGCTGGTTACTGGTCAGTGAATGTGACAATGGTTGGCGCTAATCACTCTTAATGACCAATTCAAAACCCATTTTTCATTTCACGTACATGGTAGGCGACCGACGTTGTTCATTTCTTATAAGATGTCTTAAACCTAATGGAGGCTTCCAAAGCTGGTTACATAATCTGTGGTAGCTGCAGGAGATATAGTGTTTGATATTTTACCTTACAATATCATTATCCACTGGTGTTACTTTACTCGTCCATAATTTGGAGTCTCTGTTACTAAGATTGTCTGTTTTTTACACTTCGAGGTCGGTGCAACAGCTGATAGTCGATATCATGGGCAGAGCCAAGGTGGTGCTGGTGGGCGTAGTGGCTGACACCAGCTGGGCTGCAGCTGAGCCAAAGTGCTGTGGGAATTGTGTCGGAGGAGGCTCAGAGTGATTCGTCTAACTATGCGTAAAAAGTGAGTGACAGATACGGTTAGTGAATCAGCCTGTTAGAGGCGTAATTAGCAACTGAACAAACCAAGTATCAATCATTTTCATTACAAATAGTTTTTACTCCTGGCATCCATAAAACTACTTTCCTAATAAACTGCTTTTACCATACTTCCTTAAAACATGAGTATACAATTATACAAAACTCTATTGGGAGGGCCACGCCTGTGAATTAGGGTGTCTCATCAGACGTTACCCACAGTATTCACCGCCTAGCCAGGGATGTGGCACAACCTGCCCTGGAGGCTCGCGGGATTTACAGTAGGGAGATTTATACAAAATTCATACAGTATAGCGAACGACCAATTGAGCTACAGGCACAGACGTGACACTGATTATGTCGACTATATGGGAAGAATTCCGAATGTGCCATCCAGCAATAGTCTCAGTACCAAACGGAGTGGTGGAGGAACAGTTCGCGACAATCGACAAGCAGCAAGCAGCAACAGTAGCCTTGCATTTCTACCCCTGAAGGTCTGGCATGCATTGCTCAAGTGTGAAGCATTTGACATCTTACTAAATCTTTGCTTTAAGTAGGACGCTGTTGACGCCCGACAAAGACCTTAGTAAAGCGAAAGGATCACAGCAACAAGGTAGGAGCGGTATTTCGGTATAATGTGGCTGGAAAAGAATGTGGTAGTTTTGGTACTGTCTAAGGCTTTAGTCCCGATTAACCCCGCTAGCTGCTCATCAACAGAAGCAAGAAACGCGGAATGGAGCTGACAACTTGTCAATGGGCTAAGTGATGAAAGCGGGAGGGTCAAAACATTAACTGCAGCAGTATGCGGTCATGGGCGCCCACTGCCAATTTCAGCATATCGGACGCAGGTGCACTGCGCCCCGTCGGTAGCGTAAATAACGTCATCAGAATCGATTAAATCTTACTCTGTCTACAGCAGAAATCAGCACGTGCCTAGCCTCGTGTCAATAGACAGATAAGAAGTTTCGCGTTTCTGTTTCACTAAGCGCGAAGTGACGTGCCCACCTAGGCTGTGCCTTGTTGTGGCAAACACGACAGAGGTCGTGGCGACGCTGGTAGTGAATTATTCAGAACGCATGTAAGTGCAGGTAACTCCTATTGGTTCTCATGGTCTAAGCTTTGCTATCTCCCATTCTATTGGGATTTTTGCTGTACCTAAACTATTGGAGTAACAGGCGGTGCACGCATTGTACTTGTATTCAGTATGGAAAGTATTTGTTTCATGCAGTGCATTGCGAACAAATATCTCAGTGAGAGCAAATAATTGTTTACAGCACTTCGAGAACGAAGTATATCCTCGTATTTGCAATGTTTCCTTCAATTGTTTTTTCTAATTAACCGTTGGCTGTCTACTTCTCGGCTGGTATATTACATGTCGAAGTCCTGAGCAGTGTCCGCTTAATGGTTCTCCATACACTTTACAGTGCGTCATGAATTGCTATATTATTTCTGCTTGACACTAAGACAGCGTATATTTAAGAAATTTTGGCTGTCAAATGCCTTAATACTGGGGATATATTCATTGATCATTTTCTATCATTCCACGATCTCTCTCTTTGTGCCTGCGCTATTCATTACCGTAAGTCATCATTGATGGCATCTGCGCTCATTTATTCCACCTACTTGCAATATCCTATGAATTATTGTAGTTGATGGAGATTTCGCAGATAAAGACAGTTCATTCTACCAGCGACGAACTTTCCTTGGTGTCTGAAAATCTCTGGTCAGAGTGGTAAATCATGGACAGTAGGTTGTGTTTTCTTTCTGATTTGTAGCGTGAAATTTCTTGTGTGTTTTGTAAGGACAACTATGCCTGGTGAAATCAACACAGTTTTTTAATGTGGAGAGGGGAGACTGCGGCTGTGTTCCAAAGTTTTCTAGCTGCGTTATGTAAAGCTATCAGATGCTGTAGCCTCGACGCAGTCACTGTGGCGTGACACCAGTGGCATGTGCTGTAGTCAGCAGCATCGGTAACGAGCGTACCTCTGGAGCGAGAGTGGCCCACTCGGGCCTTTATGCCAACCTGTTCACATGGCTGAGAAACGTCGGAAGCAGTACCTGGCTCGTTGGCACAGTAGTTCGATCAATATCGAATTTTAATAGTCGATACCTCTCGCCACGGTTACATATGAAAAGCTGTTAGTACACTCCCGTTACGTTTTGTGGCAAATGGATACAGCTGTAAATACTGCACATTTGTAAGTTGGTTACGCATGCTCAGGTCCTCGTGATTACAGTTACAAAATAAATGGCAGCTCTCGCCTTAATTTGAATGAAACGAAACGGAAGAAGATCAGTAATGGGCGTTACTTACATCATATCTTGAGAACTTCAGAGTATTTGTATTAGTAACTTAATGTGTGTTATCTGCTTAGTTTGAAAGTTCTGCAAGGATTAAGTTCACTTAGGCACTTTATGACTATACTGACATAGTATGTTGTCTCTCTCCCACGTAGCAAGATTTTCCACGAAAATGCATATCGTAGCGGGCCCTTGCTAAAATATGAATCTCCTTTCATCACCCATGCTACAGTGACAGATAGGACGGCCACGTCTGCTGGCAAGTGTTAACTGAAATTCCTAACGGGACTGGTGTACTCGCGTTTCCTCAAAACTACGTCCATTACGGTTCTGCTTCTTCTTCCTCCATCACACGGTTGAGTCGGGTTGCGTGAGAAACTAGAAATATTTCCCTTTATCTACAGAAAGCTACTAGCTTGAGCTTTCATTGTGTGTGTGATTAACATGAACAGAAACCATCTTCCAATAGTACAGACACGTACGTGAAAAGCAAGCGGGCACTGAGTGATGGCCGTCGTGTGCCGCCAGAGGAGTGCGGGGGAAGCCACGTGGGTGGCGGTGTGGCGGCGCTACCCATAGCGGCTCACTTCGCATTTCCTAACAGGAGGATGGAAAGACGTTTACCCGTCAGTAGGCGTATGATCCTACAGTGTAGAAACCTTTAGCAGTATACGTCTGGCCCATTGGCCTCTAATCTGACGGAAATAAGGTTATCTTTGTTTCCTCTTTTATAATAAATTCTCCTTACTACAAGATAATAAGTAGCCCCTCGAGTCTAGATGAATTCAACAGCTGCCTCTGTGTGAGAAATGTAAGCGTAAAGTAATACTCATCGCTTTGTTTGCAAGTATGGTTTTAGTTGTTGTCTAGAACGTTAGCTGCTTTGATGCAATATTTCATCGACATGTAAATAACAGTAGCTGCCATCGAAAGTAATAGCAATGGGTAACGTGTTTTACAGATAGAAACGAACAGTTGAATGATTCGTGTATTTCTTTTCCTATTTTGATACATCACTATATCTTTATCATTTCTTAAAGCATAGCTAGGATGTGCTGCTATCACCCTATCTTTCTTGTTTTCCTGCTTTGTCGTATTGCTTCAGGCAGCACAGTTGAGCCACAATACGGCTTCAGCCAAGCAAGATGTACTAGCGTGGTACCGTCTGGTAACTGCCTTTGGCATTCACGGGGCTGGTGATCCGCAGTAGCGGGTAGGGGCCCTCGTACCGAGGACTCAACAACTTGGTCCATCCATTTCTTTATCACAGTATTTTGGAGCAATAAAAAATCCTTGGGTTTATGTTTAGAAAATGTCATGCCTCTGTTGCCATGTTCTAGCTCTCTTTGTGTGGCTTTGAAATTACTGTGTTGAACTTTGTTCCATATGGCATTGAGACGGCGAGCTGTATTAGCGTCAAGGGGCAATTTGTCAATGTCTGATGGTTAATTCATCGATATTCCATTCACTGGTTCGTATGGGGAGTTTCCGCTATGTAACTGGGTTTTCCCTACATAGTACAATAGCGTTCGCGCAATAGTTTGATGCACTCGCTCTACGCACCCATTGGCTTGAGAATGGAAGGGCGTAGTTCGCCGTTTTTTGGTACGCAACATTTTGCGAACTTGTACAAACACTGTCAACATAAATTCTGAGCCTTGAGCAGTGAGTACTGCGTCAGGACTTTCGAACGGCAATACCAAGTGAGTGGCAAAGGTGCAATCAACAGTTTCAGCGGTCGTATCTCCAAGTAATATAATAATTAAGAACCTTGAAAAATTAATATTAATTGACAACACAGTTATTATCCTTGTTGCTTCGTGGAAATTTGCCACAAATATGCTAAGCCACAATCGAAATGGTTTTGATGCTTCTGTTATGTTTGTAAAGGAACTTATCGTGTGTGTGCGCGTGTGCGCGTGTGCGCGTGTGCGCGTGCGCGTGCGCGCGCGCGCGCGCGTATGCGCGTGCGCGTGCGTGTGCGTGTGCGTGTGTTTTTCCGACACTCCACCAGTAGTTTGACGCTGTTCTTGCATCCATGGCTCATTGCCCATTTTGGTGGGCGTGTAAACTGTCAACACTGTTTTTATTCATTGTTGCAATCACTTGTGCAATACTACTTTGTTACCCAACACTGTCTTGCAGTACAGTATAACGTCTTGTGTAATGGAATCAGGGACTGATGCATACTGGTGACATTCTGTATCCCTCAGCGATTCTTTAAATTCCTCTGTGGAAACCTCTGATTGTGCAATTCTAACATCTACTTAGGCCATCAGCATTGTTGTGTAGGCAGCCAGTCTTATGCCGAATTGTTATATTTTACCAATTTTAATGCCCATCTAGTCAGGCTACTGCTGGGGACAGCATCCATACTAAAGCAGTATGGTCCATATCCATAGCCAACTGATGTCCATACTAGTAACACTTAATGTAATTTACTCCAAACAGGAGAGCTACCAGCTCCTTCTTTGTACTACTTTAATGCATATTATCATAAGCTGAATTGTCTTGATAGTTAACCAACTAGTCTTTCCCCACCACTATATTCCTGACTTACAACAGCTCCAGCAGGGTAGTCTGATGCATCCAGTTTTTCCGAAACTGGATATATTAATAAAGCTGAACTATTTAAGATTTATTTTCCTCACTGCCAACACACACTCTTCTGTTCATTCGAATACTGGATCTTTCTTTAGTAATTTTGTTAATGGTTTTGCTGTTACAGCATAATCCTGCACAAAACCCCTGTAATAAGTGGTTCAGCTTTGGAAAGATTGTAACTAACATTTCTTGGGGTTGGAAAATCATCTATTTCAATTAATCTAGGACCTGGGTTGACTCCATCTGAACTGATGATGTGCCCCAGCTACTGAACCTGTGACTGTACAAACGAACGTTTTTCTCCATTTGCACTCATCCGTACACTTTCTGATCTAGCCAACACACTTCTTAATCATTCAGTATGCTTTTCAATCGTTTTTGCAAAAATTACTCTCTCATTGAGACACGCAAGACACACAGTAGGATTTAAACGTGTTATCAAGTCGGCAAATTCTCACAATAGGCAAGCGAATTTCGTAGACTAGAAACCATATATAAGAATTCACACCATCCAGATGGGACAACAAAATCAGTTTTCAGTCTGTCATGGTGCAATCTGAATCTGATGATATCCAGAACTCGTCTCCAGGCTGATGAATTATTTGGAATTTTCTGACTTCTCCAAGTTCTCGTCGATACATATCAGAGGTTACATATCCAGTGTGATAACCTTGTTTACCGCTCTCAAATCAACACACAGACCACACGTTTTTCGCCCATTGACTGACTTCCTTGGGACAATGACAATTCGACAGGCACGCGGGCTTGCAAAGGGTTGAATTATCCTTGCAAACAATTGCTGTTGAATCCCGTCTTCTACAACAGTTTGTAATTGACGGGGTAAACGATACGTCTTCTGCTCAGTTGGTCTGGCGTCTTATGTTGTATGACTTTAGTTGCTGGCAAATATTGCCTTTCCTCGAATAACCACACATATTCCTCTAAAACTGGATGCAGAAGTCTTTACTCCAATTTGGCAAATAAACGAACATCTCTTTCAAGTGATTTCTTATTGAGAGTGCAGTGCACAAACCTTCCTCACGGGTAACTATTTACGTTTTCTCTCTCGACACTGTTTCTGCTTCGAAACTTCTCTTTGCATAAATTCTTCGCCACTGGCTATTATTGTGCCATGTGGTATTTCTACATCCTGCTGACCAACATTCTCAACACAGAGGTATTTTAAACCTGTTTCCCTTTATTTTTAGTCTATAAAATATAGACCGCTCTTAACCTCTCGCAGCGTATACAGAAAGTATTTGTGGGGGTTGGTCGACCAGGAAGTTCGATCTCGGCGGTACCGGGTCTTTGACTTCAATCCAGGAAACTACCACTGTTCCACCGCTAATAGTTACAGATGTGATCGGTCTCAACGCCCACGTACACGGTTGAGTTGGAGTTTGTGAGGTAGGCCTCCACATTCACAAGTTCCTCGCAAATGATACGCACGCTCATTGTCCAGACAGTGGTCCGTATCGCTGACCCAAACAGTGCTCATCCTATAATGTTTCACAGCCTCATATCATGCTAGAAAATCGTTCCCTAAGAAAACATGGCAGTCCCACATACGTCCCCTTACTACTTCCATATGCTTTTCCCTTCATTGTGCAGGTATGTTGCACAGGTACCTGCAGGAATGATTATCTTGTCTCCAAGTCTGATTTTATTGTAGCGAGGTTGTTTTAGCACACGCTTGTCATTATTGGCAACAAAAAGAACACGAATCTGAGCTCCTGTGTATACAAGAATTTTGGCAGAGTTTCCTCTGAGCTTTACCTCAAACTCAGTGGTTTACCTCAGTGGTCTCTCCCCTCTTTATAGCGTTCATATATTTCACTGGGGAGTGAGGTGGGTAACAGTGGAGTGGTACTTCTGTTTCAACATATCAGCGCACACTCCGCTGCAGAGTGAAAATCTCATTCGGATTGTTTTAGTTGCCTTCTGGCACGCTAGTCTTGGGGGAATTCGGCCACTTAGTTTGCGGACAACGATCCTGTATGGTATTTCTCAACATGAAGCCCAGCAGCGCTCCGAAAACTTCAGCTGAGCGGCTTTTGACAAAAAATGGTCTCGCTATGCCCATGTACATCCCACTTCCCTGGCGTTTGGGAATTGTTACTTTCTCGCCTGGCTTTCCAGCAAAAGAAGGTACAAAAGTTATGGCTGGAAGCGTTATGTATATGTCTGGCACTAATTTTTCTGTTTCATCTATAGGGGCTCTTGAAAGCCTGGAGTTGTTACCGCACTCATGGCAGGTCCAGCTTCACATTCGAGAGTTATCGCGTTAAGCCGTTCCTGTAGCTCTATTTTTTTCAATTCACTGACTGATTACCTGCTATTGCAGTAGAGTAATGAGATCAGGCTCGTTCGGGGCCGCAGTTGTAGCATCCGAAGCCGTTCGGTCCTCTCCGCTCTTTGGGGAGGACGTAAATGAGGCATGGCTACAAAACTGGGACTGAGACCGAAAAGATGTATCCAATAAAGGTATCACTATCCTGGGTTATGGTAAGATCCAAATGGCTCTAAGCACTATGGGACCTAACATGTCAGGTCACCAGTCCCCTACACTTAGAACTACTCGAACCTAACTTGAAACGCCTGCCTAACCCGCAGGGCAGAACAGGTGACTAGGATTGTGGAAAGGGCCAAATAAGGTGGCGGTCAGTTTCACTTCAAAATTGTAATTTATTGTAATTTAATAACATATTTAAACCAAAACGGCACACAACCGAACCTTTACGAGTTTCAAAATCCAATTCTTTCACGGCTGAAGGCTTCCAAACAAGAAATCTTATAAACCAACAAGATAAATTTCAAGTGACTGAAGACACGCAGCTAAAATTGCAAATAAAATATTATAATCACAGCTAGGCTAAAAGCCTCAAGGCAAAAGTGGGTAGAACAACCATATACAAGGTGCAATACAATTGTCTGAAGGCCACAACTAAATTTCAAAACTATAAAATGTATTACCTTAACCCTTTAAGGCTGAAGGACAGAATGATTTCCCTTAAGGCGAAATTGAGAATAAGGCTTTAAGCGGCTGATGGCTTACAGTTGATCTTCCAAATATTCGAAAAATACCTTAAACCCTTAAGTGGCTAACAGCACACTAAATGAAAAGCTAGCACAACAATAATAACTTTCGGCAAAATATCCACTTGCCAGAATTCCAACTTACTTATACAGGCTGAAGGCCCTTGATTTACATAAAAAACAATAAAATTATGTATTTTTTATTTGCTCCAGACACGTTCCAACTGACTAGCAGTCCGAACTCGCTACCCGAACTTGCTTACGACAGACAATGACCAGGAAGTAATAGCAGTCGAGCAAAGATACGCGCTGCTGACGTATGTCACCGTCAGGCAAAATAGCAACTCGGTGAAAGCAGTAATTTAATTTAACGTAGTGAGGTGAAAGTACGTTAAAAACAGGAAGTAAAATAGATGGGGGGAAGATGGGCCACGCACAGCTCATAACTAACCTAAGGGCATCACACACATCCATGCCCGAGGCAGGATTCGAACCTGCGACCGTAGCAGCATCGCAGTTCCAGACTGAAGCGCCTAGAACCGCTCGGTCACAAAGGCCGGCTGCTAAGATTCCTCGGCGGAAGTTGGCTGGAGTTGTTAGCAAGGGGACGAGGTGTAGCGGCGCGTGGCCGTATAGCGCGCTCTCACTTGCCGTCACGGCCCGACACATCGAGGTCGGCCCCCAGACGCGTCCATCGAAAACAGCTAAGCGGCCCGCGGAAGGTAACCGCTAGGCATTTCTGTGGTTGCCATCACATAGGAACGGCAGGAGAATACCGAGTCGGATCGAACTGTGATAAAGATCCCACTCGATGACACCACTTTGTACATGTCAGGGCTCTATCAGGAGCTGCAGTGGCCAACGGGGGTGGTTTTCCTACACGTGAAGTGAGAAAGGTTATGAAATGGGTTTTATTCTCAAAAACTACTACTAAAGCTAGCGTCCCTACCTCAGCGTAATAGCGTGGCAGCCGGCCACGAGTACTACAGATTTGTTCACACAACTGCTCACCATACTGCCTTAGGCTACACAGTGTACAGTATCCACAACCAAATGTATTCAATTTCCCGAAAATAAAAGAACACGATACTTAACCTAGGAAGCTAAGTGAAAATGTTTCAATACTGTAACAGGCTTCTGCTGATAATCCGTTCTCCCTATACCATATTGCCGCATACACATGCACTTCAATTACAACTGAAAGTTTTTTGTTACATGCTTATCACCAGATTGCATATGTGCCGGAAAAATTTTTAGCGTTCACCCCTTTGAATGTTGTAAAAGTAAATATGCTTTAGTTCAATGTGTGCAGGATGTCCCAGGAGAAAAGTTCGACATTCTTCGATAGCCCTTTTCCGACTTCAGTACTGGGAAACAAATCTCTTCTACTGCAATTCCTTTGCTTCCCATATTTTGAGAGCTTATTGTATGGGCCAAAACAAGAAAACAGTTACTGGTAAACAATTACTAGTGGGCTCTAAATGCTGATCTAAGGGCTATCAGTACTTTTTCAATCTCTTGCGCTGAGGAAATGCTGATTGTCCGTAAGGAGTGCCCATGCTTGCTATACAGTTTTGCTTCGAATGTTCGTCCCCACCATGCTTTTGAATACTGACCTTTCCTGCTGGGACAGGCAACTGCATAGCGAAAAAATAATTGAAAGAACCTGCACAGATCCTGCGTGAACTTCAACTGTTACTAACAACAGAACTTCAATGTATATACATTTAAGATCAATGTTCATCATTTGAATTACGTACTACTTCACATTAATTCCATTGTGCGTCGTCCAGATTGTAACAATGTCGATGCAGGCTTGTTCCTTCGCTTCTCGCGCAAATTCCTCTTGTCTTCTCCGAACCTCCCGATGCAGGATTATCGGCGCGGATGAAAAGAACAGAGGTGTGGTCGTTGTGAATATATGAGTAAAAATTTACCTTCCCAATACATTTTTTTATGACTCCTGTTAATGTACATTTGAAATATTCCTTTTTAAACAATTCAGGTATGCTTGATGTCGTCATATGTCAGCTCGCTACCACTTATAGAAACAGGTGAAGATACAGAAATTAATCAAATGAAGAGCGCGTCTCTTCTTTCTTGTATCAAAACATCTCTGCCACGAAGTAACTAATTAATTTACCTTTGCCTTAGCGTATATATAGCTTATTGGTACAAAATGAAAAGAATGAAGAAAGAAGAAGTTATTCGAATGACGAGGGGATATTGAAGCGGTCACGTTTAACATTATTGACATAGCTAAATACAGTAAATAAGGTAATTATTGAACAAACTGTTACAGACAGAGTACTTACATGTTGTCAGTACAAGCACGGAGACTAAGTAGGCACGAAGAAAATCCAAGTCACATTTCACGCGTTTTTAGCGACATGAACCCGGTTTTAGACTGTTGTGATTTCGTTAAATACAAAGGTCCTAAAGGGTCATTAAAGAGTTCGCTGGATTCGTATCAAATAGGGCTCTGATAAAATATTTCACCTAAAACATTCAGAAACAAACTGTCTTTTCGTTAATGATCATCCATTACACAAAAAACGAAAGGTAACCCTTTGATGTGTTACACCGAACAAGTCGTCTGGCCGTAAATTTAACTAAGTACCTAGGAATTACATTATGAACAACCAAAATTGGAAACGAGTCAGAGAGAACGTTGTGGGGAAGGCGAACCGAAGACTGCCTTTTACTGTCAGAACACTTACAAGATGCAACAGATGTACTAAAACTACCTACACTACACTTGTCCATCCTCTTTTTGAGTACTGCTGTGCGATGTTTCATCTTTGCCAGATAGGACTGACTGAGTAAATCGAGAAAATCCTAAGGCAAGCACATTTTGTACTATCGAAAAATATGGGGAGTGACATGGACATGGTACAGGGTTTGTGTGGACATTAGAAAAAGAGAGGGGTTTCTGGCTGCGGCGGGAGCTTCGCATCTAATTTCAACACCAGCTATCTCTTCCTACTGACAATATTTCACGCGTTGCTCCAGAGTGGAGTAAGAATTATTGTGAAGGTGGTTCGATGAACCATCTGCCAGGAACATAAATGTGAGTTGCAGTGTAGCCATGTAGATGTCGACACGGAGTGGGCTATCATTTATTAGCGCAATACCAACTAAGGGAAGGCAAAATCCATTCTTATTGATGTATGTGCAGCTTTGCAAGAGCAAACATATCTGTCGAAAAACTGTCAAATCTTGTATCCCGATCATTTTGAGAAATGTACACACATCATATCCCGGATCTCAGCACAGCAACTAAAAATATATGCACATTTATGGGAAGAAATGTTTATTATCGTTAGTTTACACGTACTCCCCTTTAAAAATACGTACATTTTTTTTATTTTTCACATTGCATCAGAGAACTCTGTCGATTTGACCTTGTGAAGTTCTTGAAATTATATCTGACTTGAATGGACTTCCAGCAATGTCGAATTTTATGAAGGTAATCGAACTCCTCTCAATTGTGTCATTTTCGCGTTAGGTGAAATTCGAAAGATCTTGGAAATCTCAAAAGATGAGGTTTCTGTTGACGGAACGACTGACTGATTTAGTTTATATTGGTATTTTGTTAGCCAAAAATTTAATTGAGGACAGGTCGGATCACCTTCATATATTGTGTCGCAAATCTGCAAGGCAATTTCTAATTTAAAGAAGGAACGTAATTGCAAACGAATACATTCATGTAGTGTAAACATGTTTTGGCCAGGTGCCATGGCTACATTCGGCAGACGTCTGTAGACTTTCTGGCTACTGACTTATCCGAAACTATTTGGAAATGTTCTTACAGGTTTAGTTTAATTTCTCACTTTGGAGGATAGGATATTCACCAAAAGCTGGTTAGTGTTCTTTCACGTTACTTCCTAACTTCAGAGCTGTCTGACATTTCTGCCATTGCAGGTGATTGCCATGAAGCTCATGTAATCTGCATTGCACGAAGTGAAACTTGTTCTCCACACACCATCCCTCAATTTCCACAGTCGAGTTTTAAAATGTCGCAGTCTTCAGTCTTTTAGGAATACTGTGACCAATACTTTCAAATAAGAAAAGCGTTCTATTTTTAAGCCTCATATTTATTATTAACGCCGAGAAAGCATTTGTAAAACTTTTAATGTAAAGCAAGTTCTGACAGCGTTGTTTAAATCTTATGCTGACTTTATTCCTATTGAACGTATTTTGGGAATACCTGTCCCTGTTGGTGGATTTAGAGAGACAGTACCCGAACTATCTTTGTCACCAACACCTATTCTAACCAGGTGGCGTGCCTCTTATCTCTTGTTTTACTGCGATAATGTTGAAGTCAAGATGTGACTGTAAATACCCATACATTTATTGAATGTGGGAGCCCCACGTCTACCACATATGAACTAACAATTACTGAAAGTGGAAGAATCTTAGATGAAATGGATGCTGCAGCGAAAGGCAAGCCGAACAAATTTACACTTTCGAATCCTGACACACTCTCTCTCTCTCTCTCTCTCTCTCTCTCTCTCTCTCTCTCTCTCTCTCTCTGGAACCCACAGAGAAAGTTCTGGGGAAAACGCAAAAGATTTCAAATTTTAACAGTTTTTGTTTAAGTATGCACCTGTCTCTTCTTGTGATGTCGAAATGGTTTCCATGTGCATGAACGTTCTTTCAGGTAAATGCGTGAGGTGTTAGAAATCTAGGGAATTGATTTTCCTGTTCTGTTTTAGAAGGGACTACAGCTAAGCACCTACCTCCTGGAACAAGTGAACTACCATCCGCAACATATCTTGAGGCATCCGATTGGTTTACAAATTAGTCAATGTGCTACATATTCGACGGTAAGCATGTAAGCGAGAAAAATTTTAGTAGTCGCTAAGTGCCGTTATTCTTAAATGCTGAATGGATTTAGTCTTGGCTATTTACACATCCTGATGCTGCCTCAACAAATATGCAGTTTCTAAATGTCATGATTGTCTTACTATGTGTGACTTAACGTAATACTGAACTTCAGACACGACATTTTATGTTTTTAAATACCGTCAATTTCATGAAATACTGAAAATCGAATTTCTTCCTCCTGTAACCAGACAGGCAGCCTACACTTTTGTTCGTTCACCATCAACCGTGAGCCAGGCTATCCATTTAGAAATGCAGATCTTATTTTACCCAACTATCTTTGGATAGTTCATCTAAAGCATCTTTCGTAGCTGGCACATCTGCTGCCCCTTCACCCCAAAATCTCCTTTTCAGCAAGCACTGGTATTTGTCTCTTCTGTATCGATTCCGTTGTAAAGTGGCTTTTATGGATACACTATCGAAAAAGGAGTGCACCTCATTTGGATAAAATTGAAGTTATTGAAAGTGGTGTAGTTCCTTACAGGAATCTCTGTCCCAAAAAAAAAAAACAAAAAAAAGAAAGGCTTTCTGTCAGTTACTAGACGAATCTGCGTCCTACATTCCCTAAAATATGGTAACAGTACTTCCTTCTTGCTTGTTTGCACTTGTTGGCTTGGGCACCAACAATTTTATCCCAGCTTCTTCCGATTTATTGGTGCAGATTTAAAATTCTCCTCGCTTATTATAGAGGCCATCCTTGCAATTTTTGGTAGTTTTAAACATCGAACTAAATCTCAGTTTTGAAATTCTCCCTTTTAAAATTCTTTGAAATATACATTGACTAACACCAGAAATTTTCTGTAATCCTGTAGATTCCAGTAACCATATGACCCGAGTTACATATTCCTTCTATTACCAGACAAATCATTCATTATTATGGTATTATCTTCGAAATAGAGGCCAACAGATTTAATATATATGCCCTAGAAAGTGGTTGAGCCTCTGTTAATATATGGGTAACGGATAAAAGCAATTTCAAAGTGTAAAGAGCTGCAAATATGTTTGAAGTCGTTAAGGCTGAGATAATATTTTTATGTCATCTTCATACGATCACTGTCACTGAAAATTTTTACCCATCCTGATAACACTGCACTACGTCTGTGGCTATGGTTGGGTGTTAGGGTGTACCATTTGCGCATTTGGTTGTACTGGGGCTCTGCAATTCACACACTATCTGTACCAGTGTGGAAAAGAATATTGTAGGAAGCTGGGTTCCCAGTAGCAAAGTCTAGTAGGTAACAACACGGTGCATCACGTGTACGAATGGAAATAGCTGAACTGGTCCTGCTTGTGCAAGAAAGAAAAAACTGGTTTATGTCAACTGTTAAGCAGCTGTTTACAGTCCAAAAGGCCACGGCTTTTACCAGGAAGCTCCTTCACAAGGGTTCCAGTGAAACTCCCCTTCTGCATGCAAACACAACCGTCAGCGACAGCGTACTGCAAGGTGGCCGGCTCACCATGCGAGTACACTGCGCCGTAGACAATCTTGCTTCAGGGGCAGCTGGGGCTTTCACCGAAGATTCCTGGTGAGTGGCAACAGAGGAATGACCAGCAAAGAAATTGGGAGACGGACCATGGTGCCACATGATTCAAGGAAAGATAAAGTAACAGGTGGTCAATCCAATACAGAGCTTAAGAGTAGTAACTGCAGTACACTGTACTATCATGTATTGAGATTTCTTATTACGCACACACATACTGAGCTAATCTCTTCTGAAAGAGATAAGGCGACGAAGGTTAAACAGACGTGACACGTATTGAACTAGTAAAGTAGATATGAATAAGAATAATACTGACTAACTGAGCGTAGCTTGCTGACGAGAGAAAGGAGCAGAGAAAGTATGATGTAAAACTGCATATATGTTATGTATTTTCATTAGGAAAACATTAACAGTTGACACGTAGGTACTATAACACATGAAGAGCTCGGCATACCAATTGCGCACAGTACAACTAATGTAACATGAATGTGGGACAAATTGAGGATTTCATGCAGTCCGAACATTAGGTTGGTACGTGAGGTCAGGTAGCACATTCTGTGGCACAGACGACCATAAATGAACTCAAACGTGAATACTAATTTGAGAAATGTATTGTGACTGAGTTGAAGGCCTTCACCACTGCAAAGTAACTGCTAGGCTTAATTATTGCCTGCAGGAATGGTACTGTGCTACAGTGAAAAACTTGTAGCCATAGGGAATCTCTGGAAAGGAGTATTCAGAATCCCTACGCAAGTTAAAGATGGAGAGTAACATATGAGAATTGGTCATAATAAAGTTATGTGAAGGAATGCCGCTATCAGCCTTGGCTCTCCATGATCGGGTCATGAACCGTAATTGTGAGGTCCTGGATGATCTCCATCGCCTGCTCTAAGTCCTCAATTGAAGAGCCAAAT
Source organism: Schistocerca serialis cubense (assembly GCF_023864345.2). Lineage (NCBI taxonomy): Eukaryota > Metazoa > Arthropoda > Insecta > Orthoptera > Acrididae > Schistocerca > Schistocerca serialis. The sequence continues at coordinate 463,838,269 of NC_064646.1, read as the reverse complement.
AGGACACTACAACGAAGGCTGAAGAATCAGGTCTCTGACTGGGAACTGTATCCATCGACCAAAATCTCTCTTCAGACTCAAAAGAGAAAATCTATTGACGCCACAGGTGGCCGCTATTTTTGTGGATTCTTCTTCTGCTTAGTATCCAGCCTAGCACTACGTACCTCAAAAGCAACTGCGATGGCTGGTGTAGTTTTATTCCCTGGTACAGCTTCAACCTGTCGAAAAGAGGCTACATTACTGTCACCTAACTGCCATTGAACATCAAGAGCTTGTATTAACTGTAGAATACGATGAGGTCGCTAGTAAGCGACGACTTTCTTGTAGTTATTTTGTATATTGGCAGCTTTCTTAATACAAGCTCGTCACCCAACTGGTAAGGTAGCAATCTGAGCCTTCGTTAACTCTTTCTATATATCTTAGCCTTTATTAACTTCTCTGCATACGGTCACCGTTCTTTTATTCTCTCGTGTATCTTTTTCTGTATGGATTCCCTCTTCTCACTACACCACAGACTTCTCCCAGCTCGAAATCTACAGCCATCATTTGCAGTACAAATTGGGAACTCGTCCGTCTGCACAGTGTGTTGCCTGCTGACTCACATTTCAGTACCACCGGCAGAGATGATACATAGCAATTATTTGTCCACATCCGACAGCCACGCCCTCACCGGCAACATGGTGACGCGGCAGCGGAAGCTCGCATTCAACAGCAGAGGGAACCACAGCGGGGAATCTCCGCCATTTTCACCGCGTTGCCCACTAACGACTGCAAACCTGCCTCAGTAAAGCAGTTATTCTAACATAATCGGTCCTTCTTCCGCTATAGAACACATACTTCCTCAGCAGAGGATCCTAGCCCGCACAGAGCTATCACAGCTATCCTGTCACAGATCGAGCGAGGTGGCGCAGTAGCTAGCACAGTGGACTCGCATTCGGGAGGACGACGGTTCAATCCCGCGTCCGGCCATCCTGATTTAGGTTTCCCGTCGTTCCCCTAAATCGCTCCAGCCAAATGTCGGGATGGTTCCTTTGAAAGGGCACCACCGGCTTCCTTCCCCATCCTTCCCTCATTCCACGAGACCGGTGAACTCGCTGTCTGGTCTCCTCTCCCTAACAACCCAACGCCCCCATCCTGTCATAACTAGTGAGTCTGAAACTTCTCTCAGTGCAAAAATGCTGTAAAATAAATTGGGGTTTGACCCATACAAAACAAGACGCACTACTAATAACTTATCACACAGAGCTACTCACAATTCACGTGAACCAAATCATTTGCACACTGTATTCCACACTTAATAAATTGAAATGCTCCAAACTAAATTTTATCTCGAGGCCCCTGTCCTTGCAAGCTTGTCTCTTGAAATACGAGAGCAATACATACTTCCCTTTCATTTGAAATAACATGCAGTCACTGTGGGCAGCAGCTTATTTCTCCGAGCTTTAAATGAATGGCGCAAAAGTAAAATTGGTGCAATCGAGAACGTAGTTCTTCAGGGAAGCAGTGTGGAGATACGGGATGTAAAGGATAAATTAGCATCAAAGGGGGTGCAAACTAAGAATTCTAGATTTCATCCATTCTTAATATTCTGTTAAGTTAATGGATACATAATCTCACGCTTTACTTAGCTGTCATGTTCAACAAACCGTGTGTCTATATTATCATCAGCTAAGGGCATCAAATTCAGACAGGATATTAGAGTTAGCGGCCATTTCCCTGCTGTGTACTAATTTCTGCTGCGTAGGCAATTATTTATCCTGTGTTTTTGTCGCTCACACAAAACACACACGATAGCATAACTTTTGGCGATGCGTGACACTACCTCTGGTAGTACAGAAGAAATAAAGAATGAACGAAACAATGAAAGGAACAATTTCGGTTCTGTAAGACGAGAACATACGGCGACGGTGAACGGCTTACGGCAGCACGACGTCACGATCTGACGGGGACAACTGAACTTCATCCCCCAGTCCGCCGTTTCTAGCCACAGAGCGGCCGACGCGCTCTCTGCCGTTGTCACTCGGCGGCTCCTTTCCCAACTGCCGTCCCTCAGGCAAAACACGCGATACACTAATCGACAGCCAAGTCCCAGTCGATTATTCGAAGAATCGTGCCAAACGACAACGCAAATCTGACCGGCATTGAATACTCTATCACATATAAAATGCAATACAAAAACTCGCAAGACAATAGCTTTACCCTGTGTAACCCGATGTGCACACTATTACTATCCTGAGCGCAGAAGGACAAGCGCGCTATCTGCTGTTCTCTCGAGTACCTGACCTCGTCTGAAACATACCAGTTTCCTAACTGCCTATGCTCTCTTTGGTAGCATGTTTCTAATTTTACAATCACGCTGCTTCCAGCCTCTGCACCATTCTTCCCATCCCATTATCGCCTCCGTATTGGACACTCCCATTTCTCTATGATCTTTACTATGATCGATCCTTCTCGTTAACTCATCTTCGATCCCGTTTCCGTCATCTTTAGTTCTCCCTTCGGATACTACGGTTGGGAGAACATCCAGTTTCCTGGCTGCTGCCACTCATTACTCCTTTTCTGCTGCCCACTACTGCATTGCCTTTTACATCCCGCCGCCTCCCTGTTACGCTGATTTCCACGGTTTAAGGAATTAGTCTGAAAATTATTAATATCACACTGGAAGCACACACGGTCGGCTCTCTGCCAGCTCCTACCTTCTCTACAATTCCCGTAATTGCTTGCATTACCGGCAACTCTGTTCTGTTAGCAAGTTGCACCATCCATCCGTTCCACGTACTGAAGAAAGCTCTCCGTAGTTACCGTGCGACAATAGGGCAAACCCCACAGCAAAGAATTTGGAGTACTTCAGGAACGCTTTCGGCACGTGTATTTGCTTTCCCACACCCCAATATTTATTTAGCAGTAGCGTATCAGACGCAGCTAGTCAGGAAATGCTGCTACATTTCGATTTGCCCACTTCTGCCACACCTCCATCAAGTTGTATTTCTGGAAGTTTATCTTCGCTTCGTTGGACATGCCCTCCAAAATGCAATCTTTAAACGACGTCAAGGAATTTACCAGAAGGGATTTTCCTTCCCTACTGAAATAGTTTATTTTGTGACTTGTTATGAAACCGTAGTCCTTCCCTGACTGCTCAATGCAGGAACGGCCACGAACGCGGCACGTGTGCATGCACGCGTGCTGAGCTTTCACACGCGTGCGGATCGCTCTCTTCTGACGTCACACGTCCCCCGCTACCACACCAGTTGACCGCGCGCATTCGCGGAACTACGAACACGCCGCATGCAACAGTGCATTCGCGTAAGGAACACCGCCCTGCTAGCATGTGGCTTAGTTTCATATTACGATATTTGATAATATTAAGCTCTGTACAAATCATCATGTTGAGCAATACTGAATCTTTGTTGGCTGTCGGTACACCTACAGAAAAATAACGATTACGCTGGGTTTGAAACTGCATTACATCAACAATATCTTGCTTCTCACATCGTCACTCGTAAAATTCTTACAACATTTAAGCTGAGATATATAAACGGACGTAAAAGTAGTCTACAGCATGCAGTATGATGTCAAATAAGTGATTCCAACTACATGTGAAACAAGCAAATTTTATCATCTGGAACTACTGTACAGAATTTGCAATAAACAATTCTCAACAAAACATGACAAATACAACAAAATTTCACCATTAATTTAATTATTTTTGGTTCGCTGTAGACATAATAAAGTTCATATCCGGCACAAACTCTACGGCACACGGACAAACGCAGACAGTTTCTTGTATTTTCGACACTCAGATTGCCTATTTAGTTTCATAATTGAAAAAATCTTTCGCTCACGTATGTCGATCCAAACATTGATATAACTTTTGCAGCCTCATTGTGGAGACAGGGAAACTCTTCCAGAGGAAAACCTCCGTAAAATTCCTTGACAGTTTTTACGTAAAAAAAATTGTCCTTTAAACGGGAATTACACTGCAGATCGATCAATTCCATTTGCAAATGCACTGGAGCACTTGCAACTGAACCGGCAAAGGGTCTAGAAAATAGTTCAAAAACAGATGTCAGACTGACAGTGTCCTGGAAACGTTTAGAAAATTGTGCCTGTAGTTCCAACACAGAAACGAATTTGTCAGAAGCTGCGTTTTCTCTGACTTTAGAGAGCGTAGGGAAATGGGCGGTATTCTTTGTCATGAGCTGATCCTTCCACAACGCGAGTTTCTTATTAAATGCATCCACTTTTTCCATCAGATCAGTAATAACCTGCTTCTCACCTTGCAAGGTCTTATTAAGAGCGTTCAAGTGTGCAGTCAGATCAAGTGAAAAGGCGAGGTCTACAATTCATTTTGGATCTTCTAATTTTGGCTCTGCCTTTCGTTTTTCCTTCAGGAACTCAAAAACAGCGAGTCTTAAATTGAAAAATCTTTCGAGGCATGCCCCTCGACTTAACCAACGTATTTCGCAGTGGTAGATAACATCTGCGTACTCTTCGTTCAGTTCCATGAGAAACTGTTAAAACTGACAGTGTACTAAGCCATGCGACTTCAAAAAATTTGCTACGGTGACTACCAACTTCATCACGTGCTCCAAATATGCATATTTAGCACGAAGAGCTTCTAGGTGTACAAAACAATGAATTCCATACAAATCTTCTGTCGATCGTCCTAGTTTTTTTACGCAACAATGCTACAAGCCCATTTTGAGCCCCTCGCATTGCTGGCGCTCCATCTGTGGTGAGTGAAACTAACATTTTCCAGTTCAGGCCAACGGCTTCAACTGCCTCTTCAAGTGCTTTTAGCAAGTCGGTACCCCTCGTCGTGTCTTTCATTGGCACTAAATCCAACAGCTCTTCGGTCACGTGTCGAGTACACGAAAATAAATCGCTAGTTGTGCTGTGTCCGAAATGTCAGTCGACTCGTCCAAAGCAATCGAGAATGCAATAAACTTGCAGGCACTATCAATTAGCTGCCTGTAGACATCCGCTGCCATACCATCTATGCGGCGAGCTAGTGTGTCTGGAAAGACTAATTTCACCAAGCATCAAGAGTTCCGCCGCCTCAGCAATACACTCCTTGATGAAATCGCCATCACTGAAAGGCTTATTCACTCTTGCAATTTTGAGCGCTATTTTGTAGCTTGCTCTTACAGACAGGTCACTACGTTCAGTCGCAGGTTCGAATCCGGCCTTGGGCATGGATGTGTGTGATGTCCTTAGGTTAGTTAGGTTTAAGTAGGTCTAAGTTCTAGGGGACTGATGACCTCAGAAGTTGAGTCCCATAGTGTTCAGAGCCACTAAGTTCGGTTGCAGGCTAAAAAAGGAAACAACAATTGAGTGAACTCTAAATTCGAATTCTAAGGACAATTATGTACAAATACAAACACCAGAAACACAAATATTTGTATGATGTTCCCATGTTCGATCCGACTCGCTGCATAACACTACGTCTTCTTAATTCCGCAAACTTCTTTGATCTATCAGCCCCAACTAAATCATTAAGTTCTTTGTGTGTGACATTATAAGGCCGTTCTATTGCAAATTTGTGGTGCCCGCCGAGTATGCGACTGCATAATAGACATTAAGAATTTTGATCCTTCTCTTCGAAAAAATATTACAATTCCCATTCAGCTATGAAGGCTCGTGACATTGTCTCACTACCCCGCCCCTTTGTGAGCGTTTGTCCCATTGCAACAACCACTGCACAGTACCTATAAACTTCCAACGAATCGCTAACAAATAGCGAGGAATAAACACGGCTGCCACTATGAATCAACTAACGCACCATATGACGGATAAAAAGATGTCGCGCCGTGCCGAGCAGTGCCGCGAAACACTGAGGAAAGCCGAGTAGTGGCGAGGCGTACCGAGCCCTGGACGGCACACGTGCAGCACATCGGTACACGCGTGCAGTTTGGCACGCCGTGGCCGTCCCTGGCCTAATGTGACCTCAACAGACGCCCTGGGCCGGTGCAGCGGCGACCGCGCGGCGCTGCGCTGCCACGTGTTTGTCGGAGTGCCGTGCAACTGCGGGTCTCACCCAGCAGTCCTCGACTTCCAGTCTGGCTGGTCAGCAGACCAGGCCCCGGAACCGAGCCCGCGACTGCGACGGTGCGGGAAGACATAAATGTCGTTGGGCAATATACTGAAATATTTCGGGTGAAACCAACTATTTCAATAAGTGGTTAAAAGCGACTTGAGCCCCCAATATAGTAGCGGGTAACCTCGCTATGTAAATTTTTATGAACTGAAAAACTGCTGCGGAGTCTTCACCACTAATCGTCAAACGAGAATAAACCGCAGGCTAGCTTGCACCTAATTGAAGTCTGACATACGATCCTCAGTTCTAAGAGCCAAATTGTAGCAAAATACTTCAGTTCCTCACAGGTAAAACTGAGATGAAGTCCACCTTTAGCGTTCAGAAAGAGAATCCTCCCAGAAACGTAGTAACACGCGATGTCAGCACAATTCTGAACATAGCACGGCGGGCAATCACCGCTGGAGATCTGAACGCAAAACACCCCGACTGGAAATCACGAATACGTACCTCCAACGGCAAGGAAGTATACGAACACGCACTACGCCGCAACTACATTATACTTGGGGGCCGGACATCCTCGCTTTCGCGCCTACACAGGCACAACACAAGCCAGACGTGCTAGGCACAGCCAACATCAAAGGCATCACATGCACTCTCAGCCTTATGGATGAAAACAATCTAGACTCAAACCACATGCCTGTAACACTGCACACGGGAAAAACACTGCAGGACACAGAACCACGCAGGCTAGTGAACCGCAAGGACGCGTATTGGACACTGCTCAAGGAAACGCTTGATAGTCGTATTCCAGACACCTACGATATTATAAACACGCAACAAATTGGTGAGGCAGTGGAGGCCTTTACTACTGCCGTCCAAGAGGCAATGACTGACGCCATTCTACGTACAATACCGAAACACTCTACAGCCCTGCCCCTGCAAATCCTGCGCCTCATCTCAACGAGGTACCGCCTCAGGAGATACTGGCAGCGTACCAGGCGCCGTTCTATTAACTGCATGTCTGACTCCAGGCTACAATGCGGTACAAAATACAAACATTTCGAAACAATGGAGAAACTCGTAGAGCTAGGTACCACACGTCCCGGCGTATGGAAGCTAGCCACACACTTCACCAGGGAGGAACATTGCATTCCCACTCTAAAAGGACCACACGGTCCAGCTTACTCCGCGACGGAGAAGGCAGAGCTTATGGCCACATTACGTGCAGCGTCTTTCATGCCGAATCTGGCTCCTTCCGATCCAATATTCACAGTTGAAACAGACTAAGATGTTACACGACTCGTAGCCCAGCCCACGCGTGACGAAATTACATGCACTAGCATAAATGAAATTACACTGGTTATCAAGCATACCAACGCTAGGAAAGTGTGGGTTCTGATGGCATTCAAAACCGTGGCCTCCAGGAGTTCACGGATAGAGCCGTAGAATACCTTGCTCACAACGAATGCCATTCCGAAACACCAACACTCCCTGACTTTTGGAAGGCAGCCCAGGTCCTGAAGCCATGAGACACCACTCCCTCCCACAAAATTACCGACTAATCAGTCCGCTGTGCTCGCTGAGCAAGATTGTTGAGAATGTAGCACTAAAACACATCACCAGCCACTGCATCAGCAATAACCATTAAGACCGGAGTAATTTGGCTTAAGGAATCTCTACTCAAGAACACAACTCCTCCGCGTATTCGAACGTATACTACACGGCTACAACTTGAAAAAAACACAGGGGCCATGTCCCTGGACATCGAAAAAGCTTTCAACCGTCTTTGGCACAATGGCCTTATACGCAAACTAAGCGAAGCTGGTTGCCCGAACGGACTCTTATCTCTGATACACTCATATCTCACGAACAGGTGTTTCAACACTGATGTGCAGGGCAAACAATCCACACAACACTGTATCCAAACTGGAGTACCCCAGGGAAGCATCCTAGGGACCATCTTGTTCAACCTGTACGTTAACGACTTCCCAGCAACGTTACCCATCTACGCGGGTGACACAGCCATCCTTGAGCAAGATTAGAAACAGTCCAACATTAATGCACAAATACAGACGGTGCTCAGAACTGCCGAGCCGTGGTTGTAACTAGGGCGTATTAAACGAAACTTTGACACGTGCGAAGCAGTTCCTTTCACACGCAGACCGAAACTGCTGCGCAAACACCATGGTAGACATACCATTACATACACGCCCAACACGTTTCCGAGAGAAAGATACCTCTGTGTGGCTGGACCGGAATCGTACATGGGTGGACCACATCGAATTCGTTGGCAATGGAGCGCACTCGAGGCTCAAACAAATGTACTTAATGCTCAACAGGGAATGTACACTGAATTGGAGGGTGTCCAGGTCCATATACACGACTCTGATTTGACCTATGATGTACGCAGCTCCGTCTGGGGATAGGCAGCTCCTACACATCTGCGCCGCCTGCATTTCGTACAGAACAAAGTGCTACGCATCATTAGTAAAGCTCCACGCTACACACGTGGGTCTTCACAAAAATACCACCTTGAAACCCTCAAGGAAGAATTCAAAAAACACGGCACACGAGTATACAGCAACTAGACTTGTTTCATCCTTACTCTGGGAGAGAATGATCACAACCATAGGTGGAAGCATAAGCTGCCAAATCTAAGGCATAACCACCTATGTCAAGGTAACATACACCAACAAGCGGCTAACGTCGGGAAGCCCCTGCATATCATCAACATCGATATGACAGCTGCCATTGAATCCGACCAACTGGCTACAGCGGAGAAACCGATGAGCTCGCCCACTGACGCACAAACAAATCGCCAACATCGCCCTACACTCTGAATCTGATATATGACCTATCGGACACAAAACGGTAATGAACCTGTTACAGGTATGCTGACGCTAACCGAGAGATCAACACCGGCACCCAGCGGCAGCCACAGAGAAAGCACAGCACAACGTCGAAGGTATCGGTACGCATGATACCCAATACTAACAAAGCCTACCCTTGCATGACCTGTCGCAGGCAGCAAGACATCTCTACTGCTCATACTATCCGACCTAACTATCGCCGAGTTATTTTCCCTTGGCTCTTGCCTTGGCCCTTTTCTTTCCTCTGCCCTTCAAACCGCCACCCTTCGTTCGACCTTCGAACCAATCTGTCTCCAGATGAACGCATACAAATGGTTAATTTAACCAGACGTACCCAGACATCGCAGTACCCACATCCTGCGACACCAAACTTTAGTGGAAGCTAATTCTTATGCAGAGATGGCAGCAAACATCTTGAGTTGGCCATCATGCCGGAGTGGGCGTGGAGGGGCTCCTCTTATAAAAATAAAAGCCCTCTACGAAACTGCTGTACACGTCACGTAATAAGGTCCAGTTAAATGTGTCTCACTGCTGAGTTGATCACGCTGCAACTCTTGTCAATGAACCAGTGGAAGCGCCTCACCGAGAGCTCAAAATTTATTGAGGTTTGTTGTACGTTAATTAGTCACGAAATTACTATGCTTTTGCTGATTGGCAGTTGCGGGAGAACTTGTCTAAGCTGTACCTTATATATAAAGATTACGAATAAGGTCTGCGCTGCTAGAATCGTGGTGCTGCTCCTTTATATGACGTATAGCCCTTCGTTGTGTTATTCACAAACGCGAAACGCGAACAGTAGTTAGCTGGGTTAACATCCCTTCCGTGTTATTCCAGCTCTGACAGATACGCAATGCGTTAGCAATAACGGAACTGAAGGACCAAATCCAGCTCTGGAGCCGACTACACACCAGCCCAGGTAGCACCGCCGCCAGGCTCTACGTCATACAACGGCTGCCATTCAAACCCCACTCGCAGCCAAATTCCTACTCTCACATTTAAACACAACCTGTCGCGTCACACCCCCTAACAGGTCTTGTGTGCACTACACGCAGTAAGCAACTACTTCGGTTGTGAAATTTATGAGGCATTTAAGCGGGTCGTCTCTTCAGGTTGACCACTCGCTTTTCACATTACAGACGAACTGCCTGCCAAAATGGAAGTTAAAGTAGCCACGATTTTCTCAGTTCGTCTTCTCTGCATAAATGGGTTATAGCGAAGGTAAATTTGAAATTACTGAACTGCGAGAGCATCCAAAGGAATGTCCCATTATTAGTATCGCTTACCGAAGATTATTATGTCCAGATAGTTTTAGCAACAGGAGTTGCTTGATACCAAATGTGAAAAGAAGCGACATCCCAAGTTCACATGGAACATCTATGTGGTCGTGCCTCGTTTCTTGCAGTAAACAATATCTATCCAGACCATCGCAGATCCCGGACATGAATCTTTAACTTTAGTACGGGTCAGGAATTTTAGTTTTAGATCGCTTCAGTAAATGTTCTTTAATACCGTTATCGATTTTCCTAATGATGCTGTTGTAATGGGGTGGTAGTAGCTTCCACTTCAAGCTACAGATGGGTAGAGTTCTGGTATCAAACCTGCTACCAGAGACAGGGATTCATATTAAATTCCCCAGAGTATCTTGCACAAAAATTTCTTTGCACAGGTAAGTAGGGAAGTAACCCGTTAAGGTAATGTCTTAGACCCAGCAACAAACAGACCCAAACCAATCAAGCAACGTAGAGGGAGGTATCAGTTATCATAAAGCTAGGACTACGGGTTTTGCAAAGGATATTAAGAAGGGTAGGAAGAAATCTTTGCTCAGCAGGAGTGACAAGATACAAACAGCGGAGTATCTCAGCACGCAGCACCTATATTCAATGATGAGCACCGAGATGTGGATAAAGGTAGGAATCCGAAAGTATTGTCCAAGTAAGGACTTCAGGCAGAAGATAGATTCACTGCCTTTTGATATTCGTGACAGCGAAGTGCCCTTGAACGAAGAAAGCAGCTGCGATTCGAGGAAAGTGTAACCGTAGCTGACAAAATCGGGACAAATCCAAAACCACGTTAAGGAGAGCAATGGGCGAAGCAATCAGGGACCTCGAAATTAAAAATTTCGCCAGATGATCTAAGGAGAAAAAAAAATGGCTCCGAGCACTATGGGTCTCAACTGCTGTGGTCATAAGTCGATCTAAGGAGAAATCATAATACATTTTGGTATTACATAATGTAAGTAAGCGGTACGAAATTGTCTGTTCACACCCACGGTGATCACAAAGGCAGACAAACGAATTGCACAGACGCTCGAATATCTCTACGGCAGATGTTACAGGAGAGGCGTTGTGCTCCGAGCAGCGCCTTGTTACTGAAATTCCAAGCAAGCACCGTCCGGAAAAAGTCCGCCGCCAAAACGTACTACTTCCCCCTCATACAGGTTGCGTGAAAGACCGCGACGTGAAAATTCGTTGAAACACAGCTGCCAGTTCAGAGGCTTACCGTAATCATCCCACACGCCACTCGCGTGTGGAACAGGGTAAGGTGGAACCAGTGTGATATACGTAGTACCTTCCGTCGGACACTATTAGGTGGTTTGCGGAAAACTATGCAGGTTTCGATGATTGCCATAGAATGCACTTTCAGGAATCTACCGGTTCACTTCATCCGACGTTACAGATCTCTAAGCTACAATCATAGAAAACACTATATTGAATATGCACATCCGAATGTATGCAGCATCACGACGTACAATATCACGAGATATCAATTCAAGTAACATGTTCACGGTATCAACATCTGGGAAGCAAACATGCTCATCCATACTAATTCTGAAAGTAGCAAAAATTATGGTAAAAACAAATATATATGTAATCAATCGCTGCAGCAACTATTGTAGCACTATTCACAAAATATAGGGAAAGCCAATCAGATCTACATAACGCTCGTCACAGGACAATGAGGTGATATATCCTAAGCGCCAAATTGACGATACAACTTGGATGATATGAGTCAACGAGACACCATTCACTCTATTAGCACACTTTTCCTACAAAAAGCAATGCGTAGCATAACACTGGATGAATTAACTTAACAATCGCTGCTGGAACTATTCTAAGGTAATTCAACAAACGTAGAAAATTGCTACAGATTTTCCACCATTTGTCATTGGACAATATAGTCATCTACACAACGGGAAACTCAGAGTCCACGTAGAGCGGATGAACTTCAGCCAAGCAGTTTTTTTGACAAAAGTGTCCGCACCTTAAAAATACCAAGACTTATAATAACGCAGTACAACGAGAAAATTGCAGAATATAGCCCCAGATACAGTAACAAATCAACGCTTAAAGATACAGTATACACACGGAACAGTCCAATCATGCTAAAACTAATTTTACGCAATTCACGAAACAGAAAGAAATGCATTTTCTGTTCCTACCATTTGAAAATCGACCGCGTAGCAATATACGCAAGGCGTGGCTTACACAGGAAACACGGTGGTCTCCATGCAACAGCGAGGCATCGTCTGGGAATGTAGCCTGAGATACAGTTGCAAATCAACGCTCATAGTTACAGAATACACATGGAACATACATGCTAAAACTAATTAGCGCAATTCACTAAACAGAAAGAAATGCATTTTCTGTGCCTACCATTTCAAAACCGACGGCGTAGCAATATAGGCAAGGCGTGGCTTACTCAAGAAACACTGATCTCCATGCAACAGCGAGGCATCGTCTGGGAATGTAGCCTGAGATCAGTAGCAAATCAACGCTTATAGTCACAGAATACACATGGAACATATCATCCTACAACTAATTAGCGCAATTCACAAAACAGAAAGAAATGCATTTTCTGTGCCTACCATTTCAAAACCGACCGCGTAGCAATATAGGCAAGGCGTGGCTTACTCAAGAAACACTTTTTTGTTTTGTTTGTGGTTTTAGGGCGCAAAACTTCTATGGTCATTAGCGCCCAGCCCGTGACGTAGAAAACAGGAAAAAAACGAAATTTAAAATCAGCAGCAATGGAAACAAAGTCAGAAAATTTGAGAAACTAAAGGCAGAAGGAATGCTTAAAAGTCCACTATAGAAAGGGGTTGGTTGTCCCCCAAAAAAAAGCTTCAAATGACTGACGTCATTTCACTGTCACTAATAAACTGTAGAACACGGTCAGCTGAGCGCGTGTCATCTGCTAAAATCGACGATAGATCAGGAGATAGCTGTAGACGGGAGCGTAACGGATTAAAATAGGGGCATTCAATTAAAAGGTGTCTGACCGTCCACAGCTGAGAGCAGTGGGGACAGAGTGGGGGAGGATCACCGCTTAAAAGTTGTCGATGACTAAAAAGACAGTGCCCTATCCGGAGTCGAGCTAAAATTACCTCCTCCCGACGACGCGTTCGGGAGGAAGAGGTCCAAGCGCAAGGAAGGGCTTTCACTTCCCGCAATTTATTGTGGGGAAGTGTTGACCAATGCGCATGCCATAAATGAGTAACTTGGCGACATAAACCGCTCCGTAGATCGGTAAACGGAAGAGACTGAAGAGCTGGCCGAGGAAGAGAGACTGCAGCCTTGGCCGCTATATCGGCCGCCTCATTTCCACAGATACCAGCGTGTCCCGGGAGCCAGAGGAACGCCACTGAGACGCCCCCCAGGTGGAGCAAGCGCAGACAGTCCTGAATCCGGTGGACCAGAGGGTGCACAGGGTAAAGAGCTTGGAGACTGAGGAGAGAGCTGAGAGAATCTGAGCAGATTACGTACTGTATCCGCTGATGGCGGCGGATGTAGTGGACAGCCTGGAGAACAGCGTAAAGCTCCGCAGTATAAACCGAACACTGGTCGGGAAGCCGAAAGTGATTTGGGGTGTCGCCAACAATATAGGCACTCCCTACACCTAACGATGTTTTCGAGCCATCGGTGTAAATAAATGTGGCTTCCGTCATTTGTGCACATAGAGCAGCAAATGCCCGACGGTAAACAAGTGTTGGGGTACCATCCTTGGCAAATTGACATAGGTCTCTGAGCAAGTCGATCCGGGGACGGAGCCAAGGCGGTGCTGTACCCCAAGTTGTCAAGAAGGTTTTAGGAAAGCGGAAGGAAAGGGAATGGAGCAGTTGACGGAAGCGGACTCCCGGGGGTAGTAGGGAGGAGGAGCGGCCTGCATACCCGACATCAAAGGAGGCGTCGAAAAAAAGGTTATGGGCTGGATTAGCAGGCATGGAAGACAGATGGCTAGCATAACGACTCAGAAGGACTGCCCGCCGATTGGACAGCGGAGGTTCAGCAGTCTCAGCATAAAGGCTTTCCACAGGGCTGGTGTAAAAAGCTCCAGACACTAAACGTAATCCACGGTGGTGGATAGAGTCGAGACGCCGAAGAATAAACGGCCGAGCAGAGGAGTAGACTATGCTTCCATAATCCAATTTCGAGCGCACTAAGGCGCGATAGAGGCGGAGAAGGACCACTCGGTCCGCTCCCCAAGAGGTACCATTCCGGACACGGAGGGTGTTAAGGGAACGCAGACAGCGAGCCGAAAGATAGGAAACGTGGGAGGACCAGCACAGTTTTCTGTCAAACATAAGACCCAAGAATTTAGCGACGTCGGAAAACGGAAGGTTGACAGGACCTAGATGTAAGGAGGGCGGAAGAAACTCCTTACGTCGCCAAAAATTAACACAAACGGTCTTACTGGGAGAAAAACGGAAGCCGGTTTCGATGCTCCAAGAGTGGAGGCGATCGAGACGTCCTTGAAGACGTCTTTCAAGAAGGCTGGTCCGTTGAGAGCTGTAGTAGATCGCAAAATCGTCCACAAAGAGGGAGCCCGAGACATCAGGAAGGAGACAATCCATAATTGGATTAATGGCGATGGCAAACAGTACAACACTCAGCACGGAGCCCTGGGGTACCCCGTTTTCTTGGGAGAAAGTACGGGAGAGAGTAGTGTTCACCCGCACCCTAAATGTGCGCTCTGCCATAAATTCGCGAAGAAAAAGGGGCAGCCGGCCTCTAAAGCCCCAAGAGAACAGTGTGCGGAGGATGCCTGTCCTCCAACAGGTATCGTACGCTCTCTCCAGATCAAAAAATATTGCTACCGTTTGGCGTTTCCGGAGAAAATTGTTCATGATATAAGTGGAGAGAGCAAAAAGATGGTCAACAGCAGAACGATGCTTTCGGAATCCGCATTGGGCTGGTGTTAAAAGACAGCGGGACTCCAGCCACCAAGCTAAACGGTAATTCACCATACGCTCCAAAACCTTACAGACACTACTCGTGAGAGAAATGGGGCGATAGCTAGAGGGGAGATGTTTGTCCCTTCCAGGTTTCGGAACGGGAACGACAATAGCTCCCCGCCATCGCCTGGGAAAGGTACTGTCGGTCCAAATTCGATTATAAAGGCGAAGGAGGTAACGCAGGCTATGGGTTGATAAATGCAGCAACATTTGGACATGGATACCATCCGGTCCTGGGGCAGAGGAGCAAGAAGAAGAGAGTGCATGTTGGAGTTCGCGCATGGAGAAAACAGTATTGTAGCTTTCGCGATTTTGAGAGGAGAAAGCAAGATGTCGCACTTCCGCTGCACGTTTCTTCGGGAGAAACGCTGGCGGGTAATTTGAAGAGCTCGAAATCTCAGCAAAGTGCTGACCCAATGAGTTAGAAATTGCGACGGGGTCCACTAAGGTATCATGCGCGACAGTGAGCCCAGAGACCGGGGAGAAACTAGGCGCGCCTGAGAACCGTCGAAGCCGACTCCAAACTTCCGAGGAGGGAGTGAAGTTGTTAAATGAGCTAGTAAAGAATTTCCAGCTTGCCTTCTTGCTATCGCGGATGACGCGACGGCATCGCGCACGGAGCTGCTTATATCGGATACAGTTGGACAAAGTTGGATGGTGACGGAAAATGCGAAGAGCACGTCGCCGCTCACGTATTGCGTCACGGCATGCCTCGTTCCACCAAGGAACTGGGGGGCGCCGGGGCAATTCGGAGGTGCGTGGTATTGAACGTTCCGCAGCTGTGAGAATAACGTCGGTAAAATGTGTGACCTCATCGTCGACGCTGGGAAAGCGACGGTCATCGAATGTCGCTAGAGACGAAAAAAGTGTCCAATCGGCTTGGGCAAACTTCCAGCGTCGCGAGCGCATATATGGCAGTTGAGGCTGTAGTCGAAGAACACATGGAAAGTGGTCACTCGAGTGTGTATCATCAAGGGCGAACCATTCCAAGCGCCGAGCTAGCGGAACAGTACCGACCGCAAGGTCCAAATGAGAGAAATTTGCCGTGGAGGCAGACAAAAATGTGGGGACCCCAGTGTTGAGGCAGACTAGATCCGCTTGGTGGAAGACGTCTAGCAATAGTGAGCCACGTGGACAAGGATGTGGAGATCCCCAAAGCGGGTGGTGGGCATTGAAGTCCCCAACCAGCAAATAGGGGGGTGGAAGCTGATCAAGAAGATGAAGGAGATCAGCTCGTGCCATTGGTGTAGACGATGGAATGTATACCGTACAAAGAGAGAACGTGTATCCAGAAAGGGAAAGACGGACGGCGACAGCTTGGAAGGAAGTGTTTAAGGGGATTGGGTGATAATGGAGAGTATCATGGAGCAGAATCATGAGTCCTCCATGGGCTGGAGAGCCTTCAACAGAGGGGAGGTCATATCGGACGGACTGAAAATGAGGGAGAACAAAGCGGTCATGGAGACGCAGCTTTGTTTCCTGAAGACAGAAGATGACCGGCGAGTAGGATCGTAAGAGGATCGACAATTCCTCCCGATTGGCTCGAATGCCGCGGATATTCCAGTGGATAATGGACATAGGGTCAACAGAAAATGGAGGAACGTGACCAAGGGTGCTGTCAACTCAACGACTGCTCAGAGCTTGCGACCGACAGCATGGAATGGCATTCAGCCGAAGGCAGAAGATCCTGATCCATAGGTTGGTCAGGAGCAGCTCCTGCCACCAACGATCGGCCAGTTGACCGGCCACCAACAGTGCGCCTCGGCGACACAGAAGATGGCCGAGGGCGATTTCCGCCAGGTGGTGCTGTAGATGGGACACGCCTTGGCGGAGAAGGGGAGGAACTGTGTTTCTTCGTACCCTTCTTGGAGGTATGTTTAGATGAAGGAGGAACCGATGGTTGTGAAGTTGTACGTAAAAACTCTTCACGAGAATGCTCTTTTTTTGAAGACTTGGCGTCTGACTTTTGGGTTCGATATTTAGCAGAACCCGACGAAGGGTGAGCCATAGAGTGGGCAGGCGAAAGAGGTGAGGTTGAACGGGCGATCTTTGCGCTGGCCGATCTGACGACCGTGGTACTAAATGTAAGGTCGCAAGTCTGCGTGGCCGCCTCCTTTGTTGGCCGAGGAGAAGCAAGGACAGTGCTGTATGTTCCTTTCTGAGGCACGGTGGGCTGTCGACTGGCGAGTAACTTTCGAGCAGCAAAGGTCGACACCTTTTCCTTCACTCTTATTTCCTGGATCAGCTTTTCGTCCTTAAAAACAGGGCAATCTCGAGAGGAAGCAGCGTGGTCACCCATACAGTTGATGCAGCGAGGGGATGGAGGTGGACAAGCACCCTCATGGGCATCCCTGCCACACGTAACACATTTGGCCGGATTGGAACAGGACTGGCTGGTGTGATTGAACCGCTGACACCAATAGCAACGCGTAGGTTGGTTGGTTGGTTGTTTGAGGTTAAAGGGACCAAACAGCAAGGTCATCAGTCCCTTGTTGCAAATAGACTCCATTCTGCTAACGGGACATCTCAGTATAGTCAGAAAATAAAACAGAAAAAGGGGAAACGTAAAAGGGCAGTCACGTTGTCATTAGTAAAAACAAATGAAGGAAGTTGGCAAGAGAACGGACCCAACACTATGCTGAAGCAGCATAGGCAAGACCACCTGTGTCTTAAAAGGTACAACTGCTATAATGCAGAAAGTACGGATGGGAATAGAAAAACTAACCAAGCCTTAAAAAGAAGGGGAAAAACAGAGTAAAAGGGAAAGAAAAGAGGATTCCGGTCAGGGAGGTGAATCGGGAATCTCTGAACACTGCCTACAGTGGGAGACACCCAAACACTCACCGCCCCGCCCCAACACCAGAGGGAGATTAAAAACTTTAAAACTGAGAATAAAAACCACTCTCCCGGAGGAAACCTAGAACCAGAGAGACCATTCGGGAATCGTCAGCCAACATCAAAGGTAAAGTGTGGGGGAGTCTGTACTTAGCACGCAGAGCCAAAAGAAGGGGGCATTCAACCAAAATGTGGGCCACTGACTGGAAGGCTCCACAACCACATAGCGGGGGTGGCTCATCACGCAAAAGGAAACCATGGGTCAGCCTGGTATGGCCAATGCGGAGACGACACAGTGTGGTCGAGTCCTTGCGGGAGAGGCTAAAGGAAGAACGCCATGGGCCTGGATTCACCTTAATGGCACGAAGTTTATTAGACAGTGGAGTAGCCTCCCAAGAATTGGCCCATGACTGTGCAAAGTGGGATTTGATGTGAAGCCGTAAATCCGCTGCAGGAGGGGTTACAGAAAACGGGGGGTAAGTAACTGCTCCCCCAGCCAAACGATCAGCGAGCTCATTACCCGGGATACCCACATGGCCCGGGACCCATAGGAAATCAATGGAACAAGCAGCACGGTGAAGATCAGCGAGATGGTCATGGATGGCAGAGACCAAGGGATGGCGCGAAAAACACCGGTCAATAGCAACAAGGCCACTCAACGAGTCCGTACATAACAAAACGCGGTTGTGTTGGGATTGTTTAATAAAGGTAAGGGCCCGGGAAATTGCCATCAATTCCGCAGTAAACACCCCACATGAGGGTGGCAGTAGATGATTTTCCGTTCCAACAAAGGACGTGAAGGCATACCCAACATGATCAGCAGATTTAGAGCCATCAGTGTAAAAAACAACAGCATCCCGAAACTCCCATAAAATTTGGCGGAAAAAGGAACGGAACACCACCGGGGGGATGGAATCTTTCGGACCGCGGCGGAGATCCATCCGAATTCGAGGCCGAGGAACTAACTAAGGAGGGGTGGAGGGGAGGGAGCGAGGAAGACAGGACAAAGAAGGAAGCCGAAAATCACGGGTAAGAGACGCAAGGCGCAGCCCAACCGGTAAACCCGCCCGAGGGCGGGAGTCAGGCGGGCGACATCCATGGTCTGGGAATAGGATAGAATAGGAAGGATGAGCGGGAGAAGAACGGATAGTAAGGGCATAAGACACCAGAAGCTGGGACCGCCGAACAGAAAGGGGGGGGATCCCAGCTTCAACCAGGAGACTATCAACAGGGCTAGTAGGGAATGCACCGGTGGCCAAACGGATACCACGATGGTGGACTGGATCCAGCACGTGCAGCGTGGAAGGAGCAGCTGAACCATAAACTTGACAACCATAGTCCAAACGTGACAGAACTAGAGCATCATAAAGACGGAGGAGGAGGGAACGGTCCGCACCCCAAGAGGAGTGGGCAAGGAAGCGAAGGACATTGAGTTTTCGGAAACATCCTACCTTCAGGAGTCTGATATGGGGCAGCCAAGTGAGCTTGTTGTCGAAAAGAAGACCTAGGAAACGAAACTGTGGAACCACAGGCAATCTTTGTGCAGCGAGATAGAGCTCTGGATCAGGGTGGACCATAGTACGGCGACAGAAGTGGACCACCCGCGATTTTAAAGGAGAGAATTGAAACCCGTGTGAGAGGGTCCATGCAGAGGCACGCCGTATAGCCACCTGGAGCTGCCGTTCTGCAGATGGCATCGAGGAGGAACTAACCCAAATGCAGAAATCATCCACATACAGGGCAGGGGCGACCAAGGGACCGACAGAGGCCACAAGTCCATCGATAGCAATGAGGAAAAGAAGGACACTCAAGACAGAACCCTGTGGGATGCCCGTCTCCTGGGTCCGTGGAGAACTAAAAGCAGTACCAACTCGAACTCTGAATGACCGATGGATCAGGAACTGGCGGATAAAAATCGGGAGTGGGCCCCGAAGACCCCACTGATGAAGGGTTAGTAAGATGTGATGGCGCCAGGCCGTGTCATAGGCCTTGCGAAGGTCAAAAAACACTGCAACCAAATGGCGGCGCTGGGAAAAAGCCTGCCGAACTGCGGATTCCAAGCGAAGCAAATGATCGATTGGAGATCGTCCCTCTCGAAAGCCACACTGGTAAGGGGACAATAGATCCCGAGATTCGAGGACCCAAGTGAGCCGACGGGCTACCAGCCGTTCAAGTAACTTACAACCAACATTGGTCAAACTAATTGGCCGATAGCTGTCAACAGATAGGGGGTTCTGACCAGGCTTAAGGACAGGAACCACAATGCTATCCCTCCACTGAGAAGGGAAGTCACCCTGGAGCCAGATGCGGTTAAACACCCGAAGAAGATGGTGCCGTTGTGGAGCACTGAGATGTTGAAGCAGCTGGTTATGAATGGAATCTGGGCCAGGGGCCGTATCATGAGAAGAAGATAGAGCAGAAAGAAATTCCCATTCAGTGAAAGGTTCGTTGTAAGATTCTGACTCACAAGTGGTGAAACATAAGGTGACAGCTTCAGCCTGCTGTTTTTGATGAAGGAAAGCAGCTGGATAGGAGGCCGACGCTGATGCCACTGCAAAATGGGTCGCAAGATGTTCTGCGAGAACTAATGGGTCCGTACAAATGCCATCTGGGAGGTGAAGGCCTGGGAGGGTGGACTGCCGATGGCAACCTTGGAGAGAGCGAAGTGTAGCCCATACCCATGACAGAGGGACAGTGGAACCAAGGGAAGAAACGAATCGTTCCCAACATATCCGTTTGCTCTGTTTAATTAAATAACGGGCTTTAGCGCGAAGGCGCTTAAAGGTAGAAAGGCTGGCTACAGATGGGTGCCTCTTAAAGTGTTGCAAAGCTCGACGGCGATCACGGATGGCAATGGCAATGGCCGTACTCCACCACGGGACTTGCCGACGACGAAATTGTCCAGATGAGCGCGGGACAGCAAGGTTAGCAGCGCGAACAATCGCGGCAGACACGTCACGTAGGACGTCATCAATACAACCCAACAAAGAGGGAGAAAACTCGACCTGTGCAGTATATAGAGGCCAATCGGCGCGGTGGAAAGACCAACGAGGTAACCTGTCCATCGGGGAGCGGGAAGGGAGCGTGATAATCAACGGGAAATGGTCACTATCACAAAGGTCGTCGTGTGGCGACCAGTGTAATGAAGGGAGGAGAGAGGGAGAAGAAAGAGAAAGATCAATGGCAGAAAAGGTACCATGACCAGCACTGAAATGAGTAGGGGAGCCATCATTAAGAAGGCATAGGTCGTGGTCTGCAATAAATTGGTCTATAAGAAGACCTCGTCTAGATGGAAAGGCACTGCCCCACAAAGGATGATGAGCATTAAAATCCCCAAGGATGAGGAAGGGAGGAGGAAGTTGCTGAAGAAGGGTGGTTAAGGCAGCAGGTGTAAGAGTCCTGTCAGGAGGGAGATAAAGATTGCATACTGTGACTGCAGAGTCTAAGTGGACCCTAACAGCAACCGCTTCCAATGTAGTGTGGAGAGGAATCCACGTGCTAGCAATGTCTGTACGGACCAACGTACAAACGCCACCAGAAGCCCGCAAGGGTCCGACCCGATTTCGACAGAAAACACGGAACCCACGGAGGGTCGGTGAGTGAGCATCAGTAAAATGAGATTCCTGGAGAACCACACAAGCTGCTGAGTAGGACGAAAGAAGGGATTTCAATTCCGGAAGGTGACGATAGTAGCCATTACAATTCCATTGGAGAACCACAGAACGATGGTTTAAATGAGGGCTGAACACGCTAAATCCGGTCATACCGCCGGGTCCCCACCCGTCACCGACAAGGAGGGGGCGACATCCATAAACGACAGGTCAGAATCCGGTTGTGAAGCCGGGGAAGGGACCTCTGGTGACACCAGAGGCTCTTTGTCCCGGGACTTATGTTTCTTCTTCTTTTCAGGCTGAGATCGAGGAGGGCTGTGTGGCATAATGGAGCCAGCTGCAGCAAGATCAGGAACAGAAAGAGACCGGGCGACCGGGGGGCCGATAGACCGCGGCTCTCGCGGTCGCCGCGCTGCAGCAGACCTTTGACCTGGAAGGTGCCGGGAAGGGGCATCCCGGGAGAGGCGCCCTTGACCGGCAGACGCCGAAGGAGTGGGACACTTCTCCGGCTGGGGAGGGGGAGCAGCGCCCAGAGGAGAAGGTGTGGGAGCCGCAGGGGAGGGGGGAAGGAGAGGGGTCCGGGATGGGGGTAAGGAAGGGGGAGGACGGGATGAAGATGTAACCAAGGCGTAACTAGATGTCATGGACACAGGGTGCAATCGTGCGTATTTCTTACGGGCCTCTGTGTAGCTTAAACGATCAAGAGACTTATACTCCTGTATCTTTTTTTCTTTCTTATAGACTGGGCAATCTGCTGAACGAGGAGAATGACTACCATGACAATTTACACATACAGGAGGGGGAACACAGGGACTCCCCTCATGGAGTGGACGTCCACAGTCACCACAGAGAGGGTCCTGGGTACAGCGAGAAGACATGTGGCCAAAACGCAAGCACTTAAAACACCGCATAGGAGGTGGGATGTACGGCTTCACATCACAGCGATAGACCATAATCTTAACTTTCTCAGGAAGGGTATCCCCTTCAAAGGCAAGGATAAAGGCACCAGTATCAATACGATTATCTTTAGGACCCTTCTGAACACGCCGAACAAAGTGAACACCCCGCCGTCCAAGATTGTCCCGAAGTTCCTCATCAGTTTGAAGGATGAGGTCTCTGTGAAAAATCACACCTTGTACCATATTTAGAGACTGGTGAGGGGTAATGGACACGGGAATTGTGCCAAGATGGGTACAGGCACGAAGGGCCGCAGATTGGGCAGCCGAAGCAGTTTTTATCAGTAACGAACCCGACCGCATCTTGCTCAGGGAGTCCACTTCGCCGAACTTGTCTTCAATGTGTTCCACAAAGAATAATGGTTTGACACTGGTGAAAGTATCTCCATCAGTCCTGGTGCAAACTAGATAACGGGGGAAAGGTTTTGCCCCTAGACGACGCGCCTGACCCTCCTCCCAGGGGGTAGCCACGGAAGGGAAGGCCGAAGGGGCAAGAGAAGCAGCACTTGAGGAATCAGTACCACGCAGAGAGACGGCCGCAGAAGAGCGGCCAGAGTTTTGGACCCGTATGCGTTTCATCTGCATAGCGTCCGCCCTGATACCACCCACTCCGATCAGGGGCTCTCCTCACGGGCGCCACCCAGCCACAGCAAGGGCCGTCTGGCACGGCGGCCATTGCCGGGAGTTCCGATGCTCCAGGATGACGAGCAACCACTCCAAGGCATGCATGAGGAGGTCACAGCTCAGGTATCAGAAGTGTGATCCCTGTGTGTTCAGGGGGCTCAACCAAAAGGGTACATAGCGACCCCACCACACGGGCTGGCTACCGTGCTGGCTATGCACCCTAGCATCAGACAACGACGTAAAAGAAAAGGTGGAATGTACTATGAGGGCACACGTCGGAGACACTAGGTAAGGTGCTCTTCCCCAAATGGCTCACACTACGGAAGAGAAATTTTGGAATGGAGGTCAAACCCCAGAGGGGGACCAAGGAACGCCAAAAGGAGGAGATGATTACGCAAAAAAAGCCGGAGTGTAAAACCAACAGAACCAGGAGGATAGCGGGGGCCAACATAAGCAAGGACACCAATAGAGAGAGAGGAGAGGGCGAGGGGAAAGGGGTATGGAGGGGAAAGGAGGGGAAGGGAAAGGAAATGCAGCCCGGGAGAGAAAGAAGGCTGCAATGGCTCGGGGCCCCGTGCTCGCCACGCACGCATCCACGAAAGAGTTGTGGACCCCCTGGGGGGGCAACGCGTAGGGTTTGGGACATAAGGGCGAACGGAAATTATCTCATAGCCTGCTTTGATTTTTGATGGGAGTTGAACTTTGTCAAATGTCAAGAAGACAGTGCGGGTCGGAATGATGTTCGAGTCAACCCTTTTCATAACCCGATGAACAGCGGTGACGCCCTGGTCAGACAGGTAGTGCTGAATTTCTTCGTCAGACAATCCATCGAGGGAGCGTGTATAAACGACTCCACGCGAGGAATTTAAGGTACGGTGCGGTTCCACCCGGACAGGGAAGGTGTGGAGCAGAGAAGTACGCAGCAATTTTTGAGCCTGGAGGGCACTGTGTGTTTCTAACAACAGGGTGCCATTCCGTAATCTGGAACAAGACTTTACAGGACCCGCAATTGCGTCGACACCTTTCTGAATAATGAAAGGGTTGACCGTGGAAAAGTCGTGACCTTCGTCAGACCGAGAAACAACAAGGAACTGTGGCAACGATGGAAGAACCGTCTGTGGCTGAGACTCAGTGAACTTACGTTTGTGAGCAGAGATAGTGGAAGGTGAGGAAACCATTGCGGAAGAATCCCCCATGATTACCGGCGTCTCTGATGGCGCGCTCCTCCCTTGTGGGGGCCCTCACCGAGGGCACACCCGCCTTAGGTGATTGTTCACACCTCAGGTCACACCTCCCGACAAACGGACGGAGGGACCAATCGGCACTTTCGGAAGGTATCAGCTCGGGTAATCACCCCTCCCTGGGCCTGGCCGTTACCAGGGGGTACGTACGTGTCCTACCTGTCTACGCGGGGCGGGGAATTACGCGTTACCCCGTCACCGGCTACGCATGGAAGTGCGTGGGTCGGCCTTCAGACACGCACAGGGAGGAAGAAAGAGACAGGGAAAGGAAAGAAGAGAGGTCTCAAACGCCGCAGCGGAGAAAAGGGTAAAGAGAAGAGGTAAAGAGAAGAGGTAAGGAAAAGAGAAGGACGAAGAAAGATGAAGACATACAAGCAAGGAAGGCGAAGAGTGCGGTACATTTACAAGCGTCCGTCTCCAGACGTAGGCACAAACCATACTCCCAGAGGGGGAGAAAGGGAAAGAAAGAGCCAGAGGTGAGGGGGGGGCGAAGATGGGGGATGGGGAAGGATACGGAAAGGGAAGGTATGCAGCCCGGAAAGGAAGGAGGGCCACATGAGCACGGGGTCCCGTGCTCGCTACACACGTATCCACAAAAGAGTTGTGGATCCCCTGGGGGGTCAAGAAACACTGATCTCCATGCAACAGCGAGGCATCGTCTGGGAATGTAGCATGAGATACAGTAGCAAATCAACGCTTATAGTTACAGAATACACATGGAACATATCATCCTACAACTAATTAGCGCAATTCACTAAACAGAAAGAAATGCATTTTCTGTGCCTACCATTTCAAAACCGACGGCGTAGCAATATAGGCAAGGCGTGGCTTACTCAAGAAACACTGATCTCCATGTAACAGCGAGGCATCGTCTGGGAATGTAGCCTGAGATACAGTAGCAAATCAACGCTTATAGTCACAGAATACAAATGGTACATATCATCCTACAACTAATTAGCGCAATTCACAAAACAGAAAGAAATGCATTTTCTGTGCCTACCATTTCAAAACCGACCGCGTAGCAATTTAGGCAAGGCGTGGCTTACTCAAGAAACACTGATCTCCATGCAACAGCGAGGCATCGTCTGAGAATGTAGCCTGAGATACAGTAGCAAATCAACGCTTATAGTTACAGATTACACATGGAACATACATGCTAAAACTAATTAGCGCAATTCACTAAACAGAAAGAAATGCATTTTCTGTGCCTACCATTTCGAAACCGACGGCGTAGCAATATAGGCAAGGCGTGGCTTACTCTAGAAACACTGATCTCCATGCAACAGCGAGGCATCGTCTGGGAATGTAGCCTGAGATACAGTAGCAAATCAACGCTTATAGTTACACAATACACATGGAACATACATGCTAAAACTAATTAGCGCAATTCACTAAACAGAAAGAAATGCATTTTCTGTGCCTACCATTTCAAAACCGACCGCGTAGCAATATAGGCAAGGCGTGGCTTACTCAAGAAACACTGATCTCCATGCAACAGCGAGGCATCGTCTGGGAATGTAGCCTGAGTTACAGTAGCAAATCAACGCTCATAGTTACAGAATACACATGGAACATACATGCTAAAACTAATTAGCGCAATTCACTAAACAGAAAGAAATGCATTTTCTGTGTCTAGCATTTCAAAACCGACCGCGTAGCAATATAGGCAAGGCGTGGCTTACTCAAGAAACACTGATCTCCATGCAACAGCGAGGCATCGTCTGCGAATGTAGCCTGAGATACAGTAGCAAACCAACGCTTATAGTTACAGAATACACATGGAACATACATGCTAAAACTAATTAGCGCAATTCACTAAACAGAAAGAAATGCATTTTCTGTGTCTAGCATTTCAAAACCGACGGCGTAGCAATATAGGCAAGGCGTGGCTTACTCAAGAAACACTGATCTCCATGCAACAGCGAGGCATCGTCTGGGAATGTAGCCTGAGATACAGTAGCAAATCAACGCTCATAGTTACAGAATACACATGGAACATACATGCTAAAACTAATTAGCGCAATTCACTAAACAGAAAGAAATGCATTTTCTGTGTCTAGCATTTCAAACCGACCGCGTAGCAATATAGGCAAGGCGTGGCTTACTCAAGAAACACTGATCTCCATGCAACAGCGAGGCATCGTCTGAGAATGTAGCCTGAGATACAGTAGCAAATCAACGCTTATAGTTACAGAATACACATGGAACATACATGCTAAAACTTATTAGCGCAATTCACTAAACAGAAAGAAATGCATTTTCTGTGCCTACCATTTCAAAACCGACGGCGTAGCAATATAGGCAAGGCGTGCCTTACTCAAGAAACACTGATCTCCATGCAACAGCGAGGCATCGTCTGGGAATGTAGCCTGAGATACAGTAGCAAATCAACGCTCATAGTTACAGAATACACATGGAACATACATGCTAAAACTAATTAGCGCAATTCACTAAACAGAAAGAAATGCATTTTCTGCGCCTACCATTTCAAAACCGACCGCGTAGCAATATAGGCAAGGCGTGGCTTACTCAAGAAACACTGATCTCCATGCAACAGCGAGGCATCGTCTGGGAATGTAGCCTGAGATACAGTAGCAAATCAACGCTCATAGTTACAGAATACACATGGAACATACATGCTAAAACTTATTAGCGCAATTCACTAAACAGAAAGAAATGCATTTTCTGTGCCTACCATTTCAAAACCGACGGCGTAGCAATATAGGCAAGGCGTGCCTTACTCAAGAAACACTGATCTCCATGCAACAGCGAGGCATCGTCTGGGAATGTAGCCTGAGATACAGTAGCAAATCAACGCTCATAGTTACAGAATACACATGGAACATACATGCTAAAACTAATTAGCGCAATTCACTAAACAGAAAGAAATGCATTTTCTGCGCCTACCATTTCAAAACCGACCGCGTAGCAATATAGGCAAGGCGTGGCTTACTCAAGAAACACTGATCTCCATGCAACAGCGAGGCATCGTCTGGGAATGTAGCCTGAGATACAGTAGCAAATCAACGCTCATAGTTACAGAATACACATGGAACATACATGCTAAAACTAATTAGCGCAATTCACTAAACAGAAAGAAATGCATTTTCTGCGCCTACCATTTCAAAACCGACCGCGTAGCAATATAGGCAAGGCGTGGCTTACTCAAGAAACACTGATCTCCATGCAACAGCGAGGCATCCTCTGGGAATGTAGCCTGAGATACAGTAGCAAATCAACGCTCATGGTTACAGAATACACATGGAACATACATGCTAAAACTAATTAGCACAATTCACTAAACAGAAAGAAATGCATTTTCTGTGCCTACCATTTCAAAACCGACGGCGTAGCAATATAGGCAAGGCGTGGCTTACTCATGAAACACTGATCTCCATGCAACAGCGAGGCATCGTCTGGGAATGTAGCCTGAGATACAGTAGCAAATCAACGCTTATAGTCACAGAATACACATGGAACATATCATCCTACAACTAATTAGCGCAATTCACACAACAGAAAGAAATGCATTTTCTGTGCCTACCATTTCAAAACCGACCGCGTAGCAATATAGGCAAGGCGTGGCTTACTCAAGAAACACTGATCTCCATGCAACAGCGACGCATCGTCTTGGAATGTAGCATGAGATACAGTAGCAAATCAACGCTTATGGTTACAGAATACACATGGAACATATCATCCTACAACTAATTAGCGCAATTCACAAAACAGAAAGAAATGCATTTTCTGTGCCTACCATTTCAAAACCGACGGCGTAGCAATATAGGCAAGGCGTGGCTTACTCAAGAAACACTGATCTCCATGCAACAGCGAGGCATCGTCTGGGAATGTAGCCTGAGATACAGTAGCAAATCAACGCTTATAGTTACAGAATACACATGGAACATATCCTACAACCAATTAGCGCAATTCACTAAACAGAAAGAAATGCATTTTCTGTGCCTACCATTTCAAAACCGACCGCGTAGCAATATAGGCAAGGCGTGGCTTACTCAAGAAACATTGATCTTCATGCAACAGCGAGGCATCGTCTGCGAATGTAGCCTGAGATACAGTAGGTTTTCATCGCTCATAGTTACAGAATACACATGGAACATACATGCTAAAACTAATTAGCGCAATTCACTAAACAGAAAGAAATGCATTTTCTGTGCCTACCATTTCAAAACCGACCGCGTAGCAATATAGGCAAGGCGTGGCTTACTCAAGAAACACTATTCTCCATGCAACAGCGACGCATCGTCTGAGAATGTAGCCTGAGATACAGTAGCAAATCAACGCTTATAGTTACAGAATACACATGGAACATACATGCTAAAACTAATTAGCGCAATTCACTAAACAGAAAGAAATGCATTTTCTGTGCCTACCATTTCAAAACCGACCGCGTAGCAATATAGGCAAGGCGTGGCTTACTCAAGAAACACTGATCTCCATGCAACAGCGACGCATCGTCTTGGAATGTAGCATGAGATACAGTAGCAAATCAACGCTTATGGTTACAGAATACACATGGAACATATCATCCTACAACTAATTAGCGCAATTCACAAAACAGAAAGAAATGCATTTTCTGTGCCTACCATTTCAAAACCGACGGCGTAGCTATATAGGCAAGGCGTGGCTTACTCAAGAAACACTGATCTCCATGCAACAGCGAGGCATCGTCTGAGAATGTAGCCTGAGATACAGTAGCAAATCAACGCTTATAGTTACAGAACACACATGGAACATACATGCTAAAACTTATTAGCGCAATTCACTAAACAGAAAGAAATGCATTTTCTGTGCCTACCATTTCAAAACCGACGGCGTAGCAATATAGGCAAGGCGTGCCTTACTCAAGAAACACTGATCTCCATGCAACAGCGAGGCATCGTCTGGGAATGTAGCCTGAGATACAGTAGCAAATCATCGTTCATAGTTACAGAATACACATGGAACATACATGCTAAAACTAATTAGCGCAATTCACTAAACAGAAAGAAATGCATTTTCTGTGCCTACCATTTCAAAACCGACCGCGTAGCAATATAGGCAAGGCGTGGCTTACTCGAGAAACACTGATCTCCATGCGACAGCGAGGCATCGTCTGGGAATGTAGCCTGAGATACAGTTGCAAATCATCGCTCATAGTTACAGAATACACATGGAACATACATGCTAAAACTAATTAGCGCAATTCACTAAACAGAAAGAAATGCATTTTCTGTGCCTACCATTTCAAAACCGACGGCGTAGCAATATAGGCAAGGCGTGGCTTACTCAAGAAACACTGATCTCCATGCAACAGCGAGGCATCGCCTGCGAATGTAGCCTGAGATACAGTAGCAAATCAACGCTCATAGTTACAGAATACACATGGAACATACATGCTAAAACTAATTAGCGCAATTCACTAAACAGAAAGAAATGCATTATCTGTGCCTACCATTTCAAAACCGACGGCGTAGCAATATAGGCAAGGCATGGCTTACTCAAGAAACACTGATATCCATGCAACAGCGAGGCATCGTCTGGGAATGTAGCCTGAGATACAGTAGCAAATCATCGCTCATAGTTACAGAATACACATGGAACATACATGCTAAAACTAATTAGCGCAATTCACTAAACAGAAAGAAATGCATTTTCTGTGCCTACCATTTCAAAACCGACGGCGTAGCAATATAGGCAAGGCGTGCCTTACACAAGAAACACTGATCTCCATGCAACACCAAGGCATCGTCTGGGAATGTAGCCTGAGATACAGTAGCAAATCATCGCTCATAGTTACAGAATACACATGGAACATACATGCTAAAACTAATTAGCGCAATTCACTAAACAGAAAGAAATGCATTTTCTGTGCCTACCATTTCAAAACCGACCGCGTAGCAATATAGGCAAGGCGTGGCTTACTCAAGAAACACTGATCTCCATGCAACAGCGAGGCATCGTCTGGGAATGTAGCCTGAGATACAGTAGCAAATCAACGCTCATAGTTACAGAATACACATGGAACATACATGCTAAAACTAATTAGCGCAATTCACTAAACAGAAAGAAATGCATTTTCTGTGCCTACCATTTCAAAACCGACCGCGTAGCAATATAGGCAAGGCGTGGCTTACTCAAGAAACACTGATCTCCATGCAACAGCGAGGCATCGTCTGCGAATGTAGCCTGAGATACAGTAGCAAACGAACGCTTATAGTTACAGAATACACATGGAACATACATGCTAAAACTAATTAGCGCAATTCACTAAACAGAAAGAAATTCATTTTCTGTGTCTAGCATTTCAAAACCGACCGCGTAGCAATATAGGCAAGGCGTGGCTTACTCAAGAAACACTGATCTCCATGCAACAGCGGGGCATCGTCTGGGAATGTAGCCTGAGATACAGTAGCAAATTAACGCTCATAGTTACACAATACACATGGAACATACATGCTAAAACTAATTAGCGCAATTCACTAAACAGAAAGAAATGCATTTTCTGTGTCTAGCATTTCAAAACCGACGGCGTAGCAATATAGGCAAGGCGTGGCTTACTCAAGAAACACTGATCTCCATGCAACAGCGAGGCATCGTCTGAGAATGTAGCCTGAGATACAGTAGCAAATCAACGCTTATAGTTACAGAATACACATGGAACATACATGCTAAAACTAATTAGCGCAATTCACAAAACAGAAAGAAATGCATTTTCTGTGCCTACCATTTCAAATCCGACCGCGTAGCAATATAGGCAAGGCGTGGCTTACTCAAGAAACACTGATCTCCATGCGACAGCGAGGCATCGTCTGGGAATGTAGCCTGAGATACAGTAGCAAATCATAGCTCATAGTTACAGAATACACATGGAACATACATGCTAAAACTAATTAGCGCAATTCACTAAACAGAAAGAAATGCATTTTCTGTGCCTACCATTTCAAAACCGACGGCGTAGCAATATAGGCAAGGCGTGGCTTACTCAAGAAACACTGATCTCCATGCAACAGCGAGGCATCGTCTGGGAATGTAGCCTGAGATACAGCAGGAAATCAACGCTCATAGTCACAGAATACACATGGAACATATCATCCTACAACTAATTAGCGCAATTCACAAAACAGAAAGAAATGCATTTTCTGTGCCTACCATTTCAAAACCAACCGCGTAGCAATATAGGCAAGGCGTGGCTTACTCAAGAAACACTGATCTCCATGCAACAGCGAGGCATCGTCTGAGAATGTAGCCTGAGATACAGTAGCAAATCAACGCTTATAGTTACAGAATACACATGGAACATAATTGCTAAAACTAATTAGCGCAATTCACTTAACAGAAAGAAATGCATTTTCTGTGCCTACCATTTCAAAACCGACGGCGTAGCAATATAGGCAAGGCGTGGCTTACTCAAGAAACACTGATCTCCATGCAACAGCGAGGCATCGTCTGGGAATGTAGCCTGAGATACAGTAGCAAATCAACGCTAATAGTTACAGAATGCACATGGAACATACATGCTAAAACTAATTAGCGCAATTCACTAAACAGAAAGAAATGCATTTTCTGTGCCTACCATTTCAAAACCGAGCGCGTAGCAATATAGGCAAGGCGTGGCTTACTCAAGAAACACTGATCTCCATGCAACAGCGAGGCATCGTCTGGGAATGTAGCCTGAGATACAGTAGCAAATCAACGCTCATAGTTACAGAATACACATGGAACATACATGCTAAAACTAATTAGCGCAATTCACTAAACAGAAAGAAATTCATTTTCTGTGTCTAGCATTTCAAAACCGACCGCGTAGCAATATAGGCAAGGCGTGGCTTACTCAAGAAACACTGATCTCCATGCAACAGCGAGGCATCGTCTGAGAATGTAGCCTGAGATACAGTAGCAAATCAACGCTTATAGTTACAGAATACACATGGAACATACATGCTAAAACTTATTAGCGCAATTCACTAAACAGAAAGAAATGCATTTTCTGTGTCTAGCATTTCAAAACCGACCGCGTAGCAATATAGGCAAGGCGTGGCTTACTCAAGAAACACTGATCTCCATGCAACAGCGAGGCACCGTCTGGGAATGTAGCCTGAGATACAGTGGCAAATCAACGCTCATAGTTCCAGAATACACATGGAACATACATGCTAAAACTAATTAGCGCAATTCACTAAACAGAAAGAAATGCATTTTCTGTGCCTACCATTTCAAAACCGACGGCATAGAAATATGGGCAAGGCGTGGCTTACTCAAGAAACACTGATCTCCATGCAACAGCGAGGCATCGTCTGGGATTGTAGCCTGAGATACAGTAGCAAATCAACGCTTATAGTCACAGAATACACATGGAACATATCATCCTACAACTAATTAGCGCAATTCACAAAACAGAAAGAGATGCATTTTCTGTGCCTACCATTTCAAAACCGACCGCGTAGCAATATAGGCAAGGCGTGGCTTACTCAAGAAACACTGATCTCCATGCAACAGCGAGGCATCGTCTTGGAATGTAGCATGAGATACAGTAGCAAATCAACGCTTATGGTTACAGAATACACATGGAACATATCATCCTACAACTAATTAGCGCAATTCACAAAACAGAAAGAAATGCATTTTCTGTGCCTACCATTTCAAAACCGACGGCGTAGCAATATAGGCAAGGCGTGGCTTACTCAAGAAACACTGATCTCCATGCAACAGCGAGGCATCGTCTGAGAATGTAGCCTGAGATACAGTAGCAAATCAACGCTTATAGTTACAGAACACACATGGAACATACATGCTAAAACTTATTAGCGCAATTCACTAAACAGAAAGAAATGCATTTTCTGTGCCTACCATTTCAAAACCGACGGCGTAGCAATATAGGCAAGGCGTGCCTTACTTAAGAAACACTGATCTCCATGCAACAGCGAGGCATCGTCTGGGAATGTAGCCTGAGATACAGTAGCAAATCATCGTTCATAGTTACAGAATACACATGGAACATACATGCTAAAACTAATTAGCGCAATTCACTAAACAGAAAGAAATGCATTTTCTGTGCCTACCATTTCAAAACCGACCGCGTAGCAATATAGGCAAGGCGTGGCTTACTCAAGAAACACTGATCTCCATGCGACAGCGAGGCATCGTCTGGGAATGTAGCCTGAGATACAGTTGCAAATCATCGCTCATAGTTACAGAATACACATGGAACATACATGCTAAAACTAATTAGCGCAATTCACTAAACAGAAAGAAATGCATTTTCTGTGCCTACCATTTCAAAACCGACGGCGTAGCAATATAGGCAAGGCGTGGCTTACTCAAGAAACACTGATCTCCATGCAACAGCGAGGCATCGTCTGCGAATGTAGCCTGAGATACAGTAGCAAATCATCGCTCACAGTTACAGAATACACATGGAACATACATGCTAAAACTAATTAGCGCAATTCACTAAACAGAAAGAAATGCATTTTCTGTGCCTACCATTTCAAAACCGACGGCGTAGCAATATAGGCAAAGCGTGGCTTACTCAAGAAACACTGATCTCCATGCAACAGCGAGGCATCGCCTGCGAATGTAGCCTGAGATACAGTAGCAAATCAACGCTCATAGTTACAGAATACACATGGAACATACATGGTAAAACTAATTAGCGCAATTCACTAAACAGAAAGAAATGCATTTTCTGTGCCTACCATTTCAAAACCGACCGCGTAGCAATATAGGTAAGGCGTGGCTTTCTCAAGAAACACTGATCTCCATGCAACAGCGAGGCATCGTCTGGGAATGTAGCCTGAGATACAGTAGCAAATCAACGCTCATAGTTACAGAATACACATGGAACATACATGCTAAAACTAATTAGCGCAATTCACTAAACAGAAAGAAATGCATTATCTGTGCCTACCATTTCAAAACCGACGGCGTAGCAATATAGGCAAGGCATGGCTTACTCAAGAAACACTGATCTCCATGCAACAGCGAGGCATCGTCTGGGAATGTAGCCTGAGATACAGTAGCAAATCATCGCTCATAGTTACAGAATACACATGGAACATACATGCTAAAACTAATTAGCGCAATTCACTAAACAGAAAGAAATGCATTTTCTGTGCCTACCATTTCAAAACCGACGGCGTAGCAATATAGGCAAGGCGTGCCTTACACAAGAAACACTGATCTCCATGCAACAACGAGGCATCGTCTGGGAATGTAGCCTGAGATACAGTAGCAAATCATCGCTCATAGTTACAGAATACACATGGAGCATACATGCTACAACTAATTAGCGCAATTCACTAAACAGAAAGAAATGCATTTTCTGTGCCTACCATTTCAAAACCGACCGCGTAGCAATATAGGCAAGGCGTGGCTTACTCAAGAAACACTGATCTCCATGCAACAGCGAGGCATCGTGTGGGAATGTAGCCTGAGATACAGTAGCAAATCAACGCTCATAGTTACAGAATACACATGGAACATACATGCTAAAACTAATTAGCGCAATACAATAAAAAGAAAGAAATGCATTTTCTGTGCCTACCATTTCAAAACCGACCGCGTAGCAATATAGGCAAGGCGTGGCTTACTCAAGAAACACTGATCTCCATGCAACAGCGAGGCATCGTCTGCGAATGTAGCCTGAGATACAGTAGCAAACCAACGCTTATAGTTACAGAATACACATGGAACATACATGCTAAAACTAACTAGCGCAATTCACTAAACAGAAAGAAATGCATTTTCTGTGCCTACCATTTCAAAACCGACGGCGTAGCAATATAGGCAAGGCGTGGCTTACTCAAGAAACACCGATCTCCATGCAACAGCGAGTCATCGTCTGAGAATGTAGCCTGAGATACAGTAGCAAATCAACGCTTATTGTTACAGAATACACATGGAACATACAAGCTAAAACTAATTAGCGCAATTCACTAAACAGAAAGAAATGCATTTTCTGTGCCTCCCATTTCAAAACCGACCGTGTAGCAATATAGGCAAGGCGTGGCTTACTCAAGAAACACTGATCTCCATGCAACAGCGGGGCATCGTCTGGGAATGTAGCCTGAGATACAGTAGCAAATCAACGCTCATAGTTACAGAATACACATGGAACATACATGCTAAAACTAATTAGCGCAATTCCCTAAACAGAAAGAAATGCATTTTCTGTGCCTACCATTTCAAAACCGACCGCGTAGCAATATAGGCAAGGCGTGGCTTACTCAAGAAACACTGATCTCCATGCAACAGCGAGGCATCGTCTGCGAATGTAGCCTGAGATACAGTAGCAAACCAACGCTTATAGTTACAGAATACACATGGAACATACATGCTAAAACTAATTAGCGCAATTCACTAAACAGAAAGAAATGCATTTTCTGTGCCTACCATTTCAAAACCGACGGCGTAGCAATATAGGCAAGGCGTGGCTTACTCAAGAAACACCGATCTCCATGCAACAGCGAGGCATCGTCTGAGAATGTAGCCTGAGATACAGTAGCAAATCAACGCTTATAGTTACAGAATACACATGGAACATACAAGCTAAAACTAATTAGCGCAATTCACTAAACAGAAAGAAATGCATTTTCTGTGCCTACCATTTCAAAACCGACCGCGTAGCAATATAGGCAAGGCGTGGCTTACTCAAGAAACACTGATCTCCATGCAACAGCGGGGCATCGTCTGGGAATGTAGCCTGAGATACAGTAGCAAATCAACGCTCATAGTTACACAATACACATGGAACATACATGCTAAAACTAATTAGCGCAATTCACTAAACAGAAAGAAATGCATTTTCTGTGCCTACCATTTCAAATCCGACCGCGTAGCAATATAGGCAAGGCGTGGCTTACTCAAGAAACACTGATCTCCATGCAACAGCGAGGCATCGTCTGGGAATGTAGCCTGAGATACAGCAGGAAATCAACGCTCATAGTCACAGAATACACATGGAACATATCATCCTACAACTAATTAGCGCAATTCACAAAACAGAAAGAAATGCATTTTCTGTGCCTACCATTTCAAAACCAACCGCGTAGCAATATAGGCAAGGCGTGGCTTACTCAAGAAACACTGATCTCCATGCAACAGCGAGGCATCGTCTGAGAATGTAGCCTGAGATACAGTAGCAAATCAACGCTTATAGTTACAGAATACACATGGAACATAATTGCTAAAACTAATTAGCGCAATTCACTTAACAGAAAGAAATGCATTTTCTGTGCCTACCATTTCAAAACCGACGGCGTAGCAATATAGTCAAGGCGTGGCTTACTCAAGAAACACTGATCTCCATGCAACAGCGAGGCATCGGCTGGGAATGTAGCCTGAGATACAGTAGCAAATCAACGCTCATAGTTACAGAATACACATGGAACATACATGCTAAAACTAATTAGCGCAATTCACTAAACAGAAAGAAATGCATTTTCTGTGCCTACCATTTCAAAACCGACCGCATAGCAATATAGGCAAGGGGTGGCTTACTCAAGAAACACTGATCTCCATGCAACAGCGAGGCATCGTCTGGGAATGTAGCCTGAGATACAGTAGCAAATCAACGCTCATAGTTACAGAATACACATGGAACATACATGCTAAAACTAATTAGCGCAATTCACTAAACAGAAAGAAATGCATTTTCTGTGTCTAGCATTTCAAAACCGACCGCGTAGCAATATAGGCAAGGCGTGGCTTACTCAAGAAACACTGATCTCCATGCAACAGCGAGACATCGTCTGAGAATGTAGCCTGAGATACAGTAGCAAATCAACGCTTATAGTTACAGAATACACATGGAACATACATGCTAAAACTTATTAGCGCAGTTCACTAAACAGTAAGAAATGCATTTTCTGTGCCTACCATTTCAAAACCGACGGCGTAGCAATATAGGCAAGGCGTGCCTTACTCAAGAAACACTGATCTCCATGCAACAGCGAGGCATCGTCTGGGAATGTAGCCTGAGATACAGTAGCAAATCAACGCTCATAATTACAGAATACACATGGAACATACATGCTAAAACTAATTAGCGCAATTCACTAAACAGAAAGAAATGCATTTTCTGTGCCTACCATTTCAAAACCGACCGCGTAGCAATATAGGCAAGGCGTGGCTTACTCAAGGAACACTGATCTCCATGCAGCAGCGAGGCATCGTCTGCGAATGTAGCCTGAGATACAGTAGCAAACCAACGCTTATAGTTACAGAATACACATGGAACATACATGCTAAAACTAATTAGCGCAATTCACTAAACAGAAAGAAATGCATTTTCTGTGTCTAGCATTTCAAAACCGACGGCGTAGCAATATAGGCAAGGCGTGGCTTACTCAAGAAACACTGATCTCCATGCAACAGCGAGGCATCGTCTGGGAATGTAGCCTGAGATACAGTAGCAAACCAACGCTTATAGTTACAGAATACACATGGAACATACATGCTAAATCTTATTAGCGCAATTCACTAAACAGAAAGAAATGCATTTTCTGTGCCTACCATTTCAAAACCGACGGCATAGCAATATAGGCAAGGCGTGGCTTACTCAAGAAACACTGATCTCCATGCAACAGCGAGGCATCGTCTGGGAATGTAGCCTGAGATACAGTAGCAAATCAACGCTCATAGTTACAGAATACACATGGAACATACATGCTAAAACTAATTAGCGCAATTCACTAAACAGAAAGAAATGCATTTTCTGTGCCTACCATTTCAAAACCGACCGCGTAGCAATATAGGCAAGGCGTGGCTTACTCAAGAAACACTGATCTCCATGCAACAGCGAGGCATCGTCTGTGAATGTAGCCTGAGATACACTAGCAAACCTACGCTTATAGTTACAGAATACACATGGAACATACATGCTAAAACTAATTAGCGCAATTCACTAAACAGAAAGAAATGCATTTTCTGTGCCTACCATTTCGAAACCGACGGCGTAGCAATATAGGCAAGGCGTGGCTTACTCAAGAAACACTGATCTCCATGCAACAGCGAGGCATCGTCTGGGAATGTAGCCTGAGATACAGTAGCAAATCAACGCTTATAGTCACAGAATACACATGGAACATATCATCCTACAACTAATTAGCGCAATTCACAAAATAGAAAGAAATGCATTCTCTGTGCCTACCATTTCAAAACCGACCGCGTAGCAATATAGGCAAGGCGTGCCTTACTCAAGAAACACTGATCTCCATGCAACAGCGAGGCATCGTCTGGGAATGTAGCCTGAGATACAGTTGCAAATCATCGCTCATAGTTACAGAATACACATGGAACATACATGCTAAAACTAATTAGTGCAATTCACTAAACAGAAAGAAATGCATTTTCTGTGCCTACCATTTCAAAACCGACGGCGTAGCAATATAGGCAAGGCGTGGCTTACTCAAGAAACACTGATCTCCATGCAACAGCGAGGCATCGTCTGCGAATGTAGCCTGAGATACAGTAGCAAATCAACGCTCATAGTTACAGAATACACATGGAACATACATGCTAAAACTAATTAGCGCAATTCACTAAACAGCAAGAAATGCATTTTCTGTGCCAACCATTTCAAAACCGACGGCGTAGCAATATAGGCAAGGCGTGGCTTTCTCAAGAAACACTGATCTCCATGCAACAGCGAGGCATCGTCTGGGAATGTAGCCTGAGATACAGTAGCAAATCAACGCTCATAGTTACAGAATACACATGGAACATACATGCTAAAACTAATTAGCGCAATTCACTAAACAGAAGGAAATGCATTATCTGTGCCTACCATTTCAAAACCGACGGCGAAGCAATATAGGCAAGGCGTGGCTTACTCAAGAAGCACTGATCTCCATGCAACAGCGAGGCATCGTCTAGGAATGTAGCCTGAGATACAGTAGCAAATCATCGCTCATAGTTACAGAATACACATGGAACATACATGCTAAAACTAATTAGCGCAATTCACTAAACAGAAAGAAATGCATTTTCTGTGCCTACCATTTCAAAACCGACGGCGTAGCAATATAGGCAAGGCGTGCCTTACACAAGAAACAGTGATCTCCATGCAACACCGAGGCATCGTCTGGGAATGTAGCCTGAGATACAGTAGCAAATCATCGCTCATAGTTACAGAATACACATGGAACATACATGCTAAAACTAATTAGCGCAATTCACTAAACAGAAAGAAATGCATTTTCTGTGCCTACCATTTCAAAACCGACGGCGTAGCAATATAGGCAAGGCGTGGCTTACTCAAGAAACACTGATCTCCATGCAACAGCGAGGCATCGTCTGGGAATGTAGCCTGAGACACAGCAGGACATCAACGCTCATAGTTACATAATACACATGGAACATACATGCTAAAACTAATTAGCGCAATTCACAAAACTGAAAGAAATCCATTTTCTGTGTCTAGTATTTCAAAACCGACCTCGTAGCAATATAGGCAAGGCGTGGCTTACTCAAGAAACACTGATCTCCATGCAACAGCGAGGCATCGTCTGCGAATGTAGCCTGAGATACAGTAGCAAATCAACGCTCATAGTTACAGAATACACATGGAACATACATGCTAAAACTAATTAGCGCAATTCACTAAACAGAAAGAAAAGCATTTTCTGTGCCTACCATTTCAAAACCGACCTCGTAGCAATATAGGCAAGGCGTGGCTTACTCAAGAAACACTGATCTCCATGCAACAGCGAGGCATCGTCTGGGAATGTAGCCTGAGATACAGTAGCAAACCAACGCTTATAGTTACAGAATACACATGGAACATACATGCTAAAACTAATTAGCGCAATTCACTAAACAGAAAGAAATGCATTTTCTGTGCCTACCATTTCAAAACCGACGGCATAGCAATATAGGCAAGGCGTGGCTTACTCAAGAAACACTGATCTCCATGCAACAGCGAGGCATCGTCTGTGAATGTAGCCTGAGATACACTAGCAAACCTACGCTTATAGTTACAGAATACACATGGAACATACATGCTAAAACTAATTAGCGCAATTCACTAAACAGAAAGAAATGCATTTTCTGTGCCTACCATTTCGAAACCGACGGCGTAGCAATATAGGCAAGGCGTGGCTTACTCAAGAAACACTGATCTCCATGCAACAGCGAGGCATCGTCTGG
Source organism: Schistocerca serialis cubense (assembly GCF_023864345.2). Lineage (NCBI taxonomy): Eukaryota > Metazoa > Arthropoda > Insecta > Orthoptera > Acrididae > Schistocerca > Schistocerca serialis. The sequence goes on along the minus strand of NC_064646.1, from coordinate 463,797,717 downwards.
GAATGTAGCCTGAGATACAGTAGCAAATCAACGCTTATAGTCACAGAATACACATGGAACATATCATCCTACAACTAATTAGCGCAATTCACAAAATAGAAAGAAATGCATTTTCTGTGCCTACCATTTCAAAACCGACCGCGTAGCAATATAGGCAAGGCGTGGCTTACTCAAGAAACACTGATCTCCATGCAACAGCGAGGCATCGTCTGGGAATGTAGCCTGAGATACAGTTGCAAATCATCGCTCATAGTTACAGAATACACATGGAACATACATGCTAAAACTAATTAGTGCAATTCACTAAACAGAAAGAAATGCATTTTCTGTGCCTACCATTTCAAAACCGACGGCGTAGCAATATAGGCAAGGCGTGGCTTACTCAAGAAACACTGATCTCCATGCAACAGCGAGGCATCGTCCGCGAATGTAGCCTGAGATACAGTAGCAAATCAACGCTCATAGTTACAGAATACACATGGAACATACATGCTAAAACTAATTAGCGCAATTCACTAAACAGAAAGAAATGCATTTTCTGTGCCTACCATTTCAAAACCGACGGCGTAGCAATATAGGCAAGGCGTGGCTTTCTCAAGAAACACTGATCTCCATGCAACAGCGAGGCATCGTCTGGGAACGTAGCCTGAGATACAGTAGCAAATCAACGCTCATAGTTACAGAATACACATGGAACATACATGCTAAAACTAATTAGCGCAATTCACTAAACAGAAGGAAATGCATTATCTGTGCCTACCATTTCAAAACCGACGGCGAAGCAATATTGGCAAGGCGTGGCTTACTCAAGAAGCACTGATCTCCATGCAACAGCGAGGCATCGTCTAGGAATGTAGCCTGAGATACAGTAGCAAATCATCGCTCATAGTTACAGAATACACATGGAACATACATGCTAAAACTAATTAGCGCAATTCACTAAACAGAAAGAAATGCATTTTCTGTGCCTACCATTTCAAAACCGACGGCGTAGCAATATAGGCAAGGCGTGCCTTACACAAGAAACAGTGATCTCCATGCAACACCGAGGCATCGTCTGGGAATGTAGCCTGAGATACAGTAGCAAATCATCGCTCATAGTTACAGAATACACATGGAACATACATGCTAAAACTAATTAGCGCAATTCACTAAACAGAAAGAACTGCATTTTCTGTGCCTACCATTTCAAAACCGACGGCGTAGCAATATAGGCAAGGCGTGGCTTACTCAAGAAACACTGATCTCCATGCAACAGCGAGGCATCGTCTGGGAATGTAGCCTGAGATACAGTAGCAAACCAACGCTTATAGTTACAGAATACACATGGAACATACATGCTAAAACTAATTAGCGCAATTCACTAAACAGAAAGAAATGCATTTTCTGTGCCTACCATTTCAAAACCGACGGCATAGCAATATAGGCAAGGCGTGGCTAACTCAAGAAACACTGATCTCCATGCAACAGCGAGGCATCGTCTGGGAATGTAGCCTGAGATACAGTAGCAAATCAACGCTCATAGTTACAGAATACACATGGAACATACATGCTAAAACTAATTAGCGCAATTCACTAAACAGAAAGAAATGCATTTTCTGTGCCTACCATTTCAAAACCGACCGCGTAGCAATATAGGCAAGGCGTGGCTTACTCAGGAAACACTGATCTCCATGCAACAGCGAGGCATCGTATGTGAATGTAGCCTGAGATACAGTAGCAAACCTACGCTTATAGTTACAGAATACACATGGAACATACATGTTAAAACTAATTAGCGCAATTCACTAAACAGAAAGAAATGCATTTTCTGTGCCTACCATTTCAAAACCGACGGCGTAGCAATATAGGCAAGGCGTGGCTTACTCAAGAAACACTGATCTCCATGCAACAGCGAGGCATCGTCTGGGAATGTAGCCTGAGATACAGTAGCAAATCAACGCTTATAGTCACAGAATACACATGGAACATATCATCCTACAACTAATTAGCGCAATTCACAAAACAGAAAGAAATGCACTTTCTGTGCCTAGCATTTGAAAACCGACCACGTAGCAGTACACGCAAGGCGTGCCTTACACAAGAAACACTGATCTCCATGCAACAGCGAGGCATCGTCTGGGAATGTAGCCTGAGATACAGTAGCAAATCATCGCTCATAGTTACAGAATACACATGGAGCATACATGCTACAACTAATTAGCGCAATTCACTAAACAGAAAGAAATGCATTTTCTGTGCCTACCATTTCAAAACCGACCGCGTAGCAATATAGGCAAGGCGTGGCTTACTCAAGAAACACTGATCTCCATGCAACAGCGAGGCATCGTGTGGGAATGTAGCCTGAGATACAGTAGCAAATCAACGCTCATAGTTACAGAATACACATGGAACATACATGCTAAAACTAATTAGCGCAATACAATAAAAAGAAAGAAATGCATTTTCTGTGCCTACCATTTCAAAACCGACCGCGTAGCAATATAGGCAAGGCGTGGCTTACTCAAGAAACACTGATCTCCATGCAACAGCGAGGCATCGTCTGCGAATGTAGCCTGAGATACAGTAGCAAACCAACGCTTATAGTTACAGAATACACATGGAACATACATGCTAAAACTAACTAGCGCAATTCACTAAACAGAAAGAAATGCATTTTCTGTGCCTACCATTTCAAAACCGACGGCGTAGCAATATAGGCAAGGCGTGGCTTACTCAAGAAACACCGATCTCCATGCAACAGCGAGTCATCGTCTGAGAATGTAGCCTGAGATACAGTAGCAAATCAACGCTTATTGTTACAGAATACACATGGAACATACAAGCTAAAACTAATTAGCGCAATTCACTAAACAGAAAGAAATGCATTTTCTGTGCCTCCCATTTCAAAACCGACCGTGTAGCAATATAGGCAAGGCGTGGCTTACTCAAGAAACACTGATCTCCATGCAACAGCGGGGCATCGTCTGGGAATGTAGCCTGAGATACAGTAGCAAATCAACGCTCATAGTTACAGAATACACATGGAACATACATGCTAAAACTAATTAGCGCAATTCACTAAACAGAAAGAAATGCATTTTCTGTGCCTACCATTTCAAAACCGACCGCGTAGCAATATAGGCAAGGCGTGGCTTACTCAAGAAACACTGATCTCCATGCAACAGCGAGGCATCGTCTGCGAATGTAGCCTGAGATACAGTAGCAAACCAACGCTTATAGTTACAGAATACACATGGAACATACATGCTAAAACTAATTAGCGCAATTCACTAAACAGAAAGAAATGCATTTTCTGTGCCTACCATTTCAAAACCGACGGCGTAGCAATATAGGCAAGGCGTGGCTTACTCAAGAAACACCGATCTCCATGCAACAGCGAGGCATCGTCTGAGAATGTAGCCTGAGATACAGTAGCAAATCAACGCTTATAGTTACAGAATACACATGGAACATACAAGCTAAAACTAATTAGCGCAATTCACTAAACAGAAAGAAATGCATTTTCTGTGCCTACCATTTCAAAACCGACCGCGTAGCAATATAGGCAAGGCGTGGCTTACTCAAGAAACACTGATCTCCATGCAACAGCGGGGCATCGTCTGGGAATGTAGCCTGAGATACAGTAGCAAATCAACGCTCATAGTTACACAATACACATGGAACATACATGCTAAAACTAATTAGCGCAATTCACTAAACAGAAAGAAATGCATTTTCTGTGCCTACCATTTCAAATCCGACCGCGTAGCAATATAGGCAAGGCGTGGCTTACTCAAGAAACACTGATCTCCATGCAACAGCGAGGCATCGTCTGGGAATGTAGCCTGAGATACAGCAGGAAATCAACGCTCATAGTCACAGAATACACATGGAACATATCATCCTACAACTAATTAGCGCAATTCACAAAACAGAAAGAAATGCATTTTCTGTGCCTACCATTTCAAAACCAACCGCGTAGCAATATAGGCAAGGCGTGGCTTACTCAAGAAACACTGATCTCCATGCAACAGCGAGGCATCGTCTGAGAATGTAGCCTGAGATACAGTAGCAAATCAACGCTTATAGTTACAGAATACACATGGAACATAATTGCTAAAACTAATTAGCGCAATTCACTTAACAGAAAGAAATGCATTTTCTGTGCCTACCATTTCAAAACCGACGGCGTAGCAATATAGTCAAGGCGTGGCTTACTCAAGAAACACTGATCTCCATGCAACAGCGAGGCATCGGCTGGGAATGTAGCCTGAGATACAGTAGCAAATCAACGCTCATAGTTACAGAATACACATGGAACATACATGCTAAAACTAATTAGCGCAATTCACTAAACAGAAAGAAATGCATTTTCTGTGCCTACCATTTCAAAACCGACCGCATAGCAATATAGGCAAGGGGTGGCTTACTCAAGAAACACTGATCTCCATGCAACAGCGAGGCATCGTCTGGGAATGTAGCCTGAGATACAGTAGCAAATCAACGCTCATAGTTACAGAATACACATGGAACATACATGCTAAAACTAATTAGCGCAATTCACTAAACAGAAAGAAATGCATTTTCTGTGTCTAGCATTTCAAAACCGACCGCGTAGCAATATAGGCAAGGCGTGGCTTACTCAAGAAACACTGATCTCCATGCAACAGCGAGACATCGTCTGAGAATGTAGCCTGAGATACAGTAGCAAATCAACGCTTATAGTTACAGAATACACATGGAACATACATGCTAAAACTTATTAGCGCAGTTCACTAAACAGTAAGAAATGCATTTTCTGTGCCTACCATTTCAAAACCGACGGCGTAGCAATATAGGCAAGGCGTGCCTTACTCAAGAAACACTGATCTCCATGCAACAGCGAGGCATCGTCTGGGAATGTAGCCTGAGATACAGTAGCAAATCAACGCTCATAATTACAGAATACACATGGAACATACATGCTAAAACTAATTAGCGCAATTCACTAAACAGAAAGAAATGCATTTTCTGTGCCTACCATTTCAAAACCGACCGCGTAGCAATATAGGCAAGGCGTGGCTTACTCAAGGAACACTGATCTCCATGCAGCAGCGAGGCATCGTCTGCGAATGTAGCCTGAGATACAGTAGCAAACCAACGCTTATAGTTACAGAATACACATGGAACATACATGCTAAAACTAATTAGCGCAATTCACTAAACAGAAAGAAATGCATTTTCTGTGTCTAGCATTTCAAAACCGACGGCGTAGCAATATAGGCAAGGCGTGGCTTACTCAAGAAACACTGATCTCCATGCAACAGCGAGGCATCGTCTGGGAATGTAGCCTGAGATACAGTAGCAAACCAACGCTTATAGTTACAGAATACACATGGAACATACATGCTAAATCTTATTAGCGCAATTCACTAAACAGAAAGAAATGCATTTTCTGTGCCTACCATTTCAAAACCGACGGCATAGCAATATAGGCAAGGCGTGGCTTACTCAAGAAACACTGATCTCCATGCAACAGCGAGGCATCGTCTGGGAATGTAGCCTGAGATACAGTAGCAAATCAACGCTCATAGTTACAGAATACACATGGAACATACATGCTAAAACTAATTAGCGCAATTCACTAAACAGAAAGAAATGCATTTTCTGTGCCTACCATTTCAAAACCGACCGCGTAGCAATATAGGCAAGGCGTGGCTTACTCAAGAAACACTGATCTCCATGCAACAGCGAGGCATCGTCTGTGAATGTAGCCTGAGATACACTAGCAAACCTACGCTTATAGTTACAGAATACACATGGAACATACATGCTAAAACTAATTAGCGCAATTCACTAAACAGAAAGAAATGCATTTTCTGTGCCTACCATTTCGAAACCGACGGCGTAGCAATATAGGCAAGGCGTGGCTTACTCAAGAAACACTGATCTCCATGCAACAGCGAGGCATCGTCTGGGAATGTAGCCTGAGATACAGTAGCAAATCAACGCTTATAGTCACAGAATACACATGGAACATATCATCCTACAACTAATTAGCGCAATTCACAAAATAGAAAGAAATGCATTCTCTGTGCCTACCATTTCAAAACCGACCGCGTAGCAATATAGGCAAGGCGTGCCTTACTCAAGAAACACTGATCTCCATGCAACAGCGAGGCATCGTCTGGGAATGTAGCCTGAGATACAGTTGCAAATCATCGCTCATAGTTACAGAATACACATGGAACATACATGCTAAAACTAATTAGTGCAATTCACTAAACAGAAAGAAATGCATTTTCTGTGCCTACCATTTCAAAACCGACGGCGTAGCAATATAGGCAAGGCGTGGCTTACTCAAGAAACACTGATCTCCATGCAACAGCGAGGCATCGTCTGCGAATGTAGCCTGAGATACAGTAGCAAATCAACGCTCATAGTTACAGAATACACATGGAACATACATGCTAAAACTAATTAGCGCAATTCACTAAACAGCAAGAAATGCATTTTCTGTGCCAACCATTTCAAAACCGACGGCGTAGCAATATAGGCAAGGCGTGGCTTTCTCAAGAAACACTGATCTCCATGCAACAGCGAGGCATCGTCTGGGAATGTAGCCTGAGATACAGTAGCAAATCAACGCTCATAGTTACAGAATACACATGGAACATACATGCTAAAACTAATTAGCGCAATTCACTAAACAGAAGGAAATGCATTATCTGTGCCTACCATTTCAAAACCGACGGCGAAGCAATATAGGCAAGGCGTGGCTTACTCAAGAAGCACTGATCTCCATGCAACAGCGAGGCATCGTCTAGGAATGTAGCCTGAGATACAGTAGCAAATCATCGCTCATAGTTACAGAATACACATGGAACATACATGCTAAAACTAATTAGCGCAATTCACTAAACAGAAAGAAATGCATTTTCTGTGCCTACCATTTCAAAACCGACGGCGTAGCAATATAGGCAAGGCGTGCCTTACACAAGAAACAGTGATCTCCATGCAACACCGAGGCATCGTCTGGGAATGTAGCCTGAGATACAGTAGCAAATCATCGCTCATAGTTACAGAATACACATGGAACATACATGCTAAAACTAATTAGCGCAATTCACTAAACAGAAAGAAATGCATTTTCTGTGCCTACCATTTCAAAACCGACGGCGTAGCAATATAGGCAAGGCGTGGCTTACTCAAGAAACACTGATCTCCATGCAACAGCGAGGCATCGTCTGGGAATGTAGCCTGAGACACAGCAGGACATCAACGCTCATAGTTACATAATACACATGGAACATACATGCTAAAACTAATTAGCGCAATTCACAAAACTGAAAGAAATCCATTTTCTGTGTCTAGTATTTCAAAACCGACCTCGTAGCAATATAGGCAAGGCGTGGCTTACTCAAGAAACACTGATCTCCATGCAACAGCGAGGCATCGTCTGCGAATGTAGCCTGAGATACAGTAGCAAATCAACGCTCATAGTTACAGAATACACATGGAACATACATGCTAAAACTAATTAGCGCAATTCACTAAACAGAAAGAAAAGCATTTTCTGTGCCTACCATTTCAAAACCGACCTCGTAGCAATATAGGCAAGGCGTGGCTTACTCAAGAAACACTGATCTCCATGCAACAGCGAGGCATCGTCTGGGAATGTAGCCTGAGATACAGTAGCAAACCAACGCTTATAGTTACAGAATACACATGGAACATACATGCTAAAACTAATTAGCGCAATTCACTAAACAGAAAGAAATGCATTTTCTGTGCCTACCATTTCAAAACCGACGGCATAGCAATATAGGCAAGGCGTGGCTTACTCAAGAAACACTGATCTCCATGCAACAGCGAGGCATCGTCTGTGAATGTAGCCTGAGATACACTAGCAAACCTACGCTTATAGTTACAGAATACACATGGAACATACATGCTAAAACTAATTAGCGCAATTCACTAAACAGAAAGAAATGCATTTTCTGTGCCTACCATTTCGAAACCGACGGCGTAGCAATATAGGCAAGGCGTGGCTTACTCAAGAAACACTGATCTCCATGCAACAGCGAGGCATCGTCTGGGAATGTAGCCTGAGATACAGTAGCAAATCAACGCTTATAGTCACAGAATACACATGGAACATATCATCCTACAACTAATTAGCGCAATTCACAAAATAGAAAGAAATGCATTTTCTGTGCCTACCATTTCAAAACCGACCGCGTAGCAATATAGGCAAGGCGTGGCTTACTCAAGAAACACTGATCTCCATGCAACAGCGAGGCATCGTCTGGGAATGTAGCCTGAGATACAGTTGCAAATCATCGCTCATAGTTACAGAATACACATGGAACATACATGCTAAAACTAATTAGTGCAATTCACTAAACAGAAAGAAATGCATTTTCTGTGCCTACCATTTCAAAACCGACGGCGTAGCAATATAGGCAAGGCGTGGCTTACTCAAGAAACACTGATCTCCATGCAACAGCGAGGCATCGTCCGCGAATGTAGCCTGAGATACAGTAGCAAATCAACGCTCATAGTTACAGAATACACATGGAACATACATGCTAAAACTAATTAGCGCAATTCACTAAACAGAAAGAAATGCATTTTCTGTGCCTACCATTTCAAAACCGACGGCGTAGCAATATAGGCAAGGCGTGGCTTTCTCAAGAAACACTGATCTCCATGCAACAGCGAGGCATCGTCTGGGAACGTAGCCTGAGATACAGTAGCAAATCAACGCTCATAGTTACAGAATACACATGGAACATACATGCTAAAACTAATTAGCGCAATTCACTAAACAGAAGGAAATGCATTATCTGTGCCTACCATTTCAAAACCGACGGCGAAGCAATATTGGCAAGGCGTGGCTTACTCAAGAAGCACTGATCTCCATGCAACAGCGAGGCATCGTCTAGGAATGTAGCCTGAGATACAGTAGCAAATCATCGCTCATAGTTACAGAATACACATGGAACATACATGCTAAAACTAATTAGCGCAATTCACTAAACAGAAAGAAATGCATTTTCTGTGCCTACCATTTCAAAACCGACGGCGTAGCAATATAGGCAAGGCGTGCCTTACACAAGAAACAGTGATCTCCATGCAACACCGAGGCATCGTCTGGGAATGTAGCCTGAGATACAGTAGCAAATCATCGCTCATAGTTACAGAATACACATGGAACATACATGCTAAAACTAATTAGCGCAATTCACTAAACAGAAAGAACTGCATTTTCTGTGCCTACCATTTCAAAACCGACGGCGTAGCAATATAGGCAAGGCGTGGCTTACTCAAGAAACACTGATCTCCATGCAACAGCGAGGCATCGTCTGGGAATGTAGCCTGAGATACAGTAGCAAACCAACGCTTATAGTTACAGAATACACATGGAACATACATGCTAAAACTAATTAGCGCAATTCACTAAACAGAAAGAAATGCATTTTCTGTGCCTACCATTTCAAAACCGACGGCATAGCAATATAGGCAAGGCGTGGCTAACTCAAGAAACACTGATCTCCATGCAACAGCGAGGCATCGTCTGGGAATGTAGCCTGAGATACAGTAGCAAATCAACGCTCATAGTTACAGAATACACATGGAACATACATGCTAAAACTAATTAGCGCAATTCACTAAACAGAAAGAAATGCATTTTCTGTGCCTACCATTTCAAAACCGACCGCGTAGCAATATAGGCAAGGCGTGGCTTACTCAGGAAACACTGATCTCCATGCAACAGCGAGGCATCGTATGTGAATGTAGCCTGAGATACAGTAGCAAACCTACGCTTATAGTTACAGAATACACATGGAACATACATGTTAAAACTAATTAGCGCAATTCACTAAACAGAAAGAAATGCATTTTCTGTGCCTACCATTTCAAAACCGACGGCGTAGCAATATAGGCAAGGCGTGGCTTACTCAAGAAACACTGATCTCCATGCAACAGCGAGGCATCGTCTGGGAATGTAGCCTGAGATACAGTAGCAAATCAACGCTTATAGTCACAGAATACACATGGAACATATCATCCTACAACTAATTAGCGCAATTCACAAAACAGAAAGAAATGCACTTTCTGTGCCTAGCATTTGAAAACCGACCACGTAGCAGTACACGCAAGGCGTGCCTTACACAAGAAACACTGATCTCCATGCAACAGCGAGGCATCGTCTGGGAATGTAGCCTGAGATACAGTAGCAAATCATCGCTCATAGTTACAGAATACACATGGATCATACATGCTAAAACTAACTAGCGCAATTCACTAAACAGAAAGAAATGCATTTTCTGTGCCTACCATGTCAAAACCGACCGCGTAGCAATATAGGCAAGGCGTGGCTTACTCAAGAAACATTGATCTCCATGCAACAGCGAGGCATCGTCTGCGAATGTAGCCTGAGATACAGTAGGTTTTCATCGCTCATAGTTACAGAATACACATGGAACATACATGCTAAAACTAATTAGCGCAATTCACTAAACAGAAAGAAATGCATTTTCTGTGCCTACCATTTCAAAACCGACGGCATAGCAATATAGGCAAGGCGTGGCTTACTCAAGAAACACTGATCTCCATGCAACAGCGAGGCATCGTCTGCGAATGTAGCCTGGGATACAGTAGCAAATCATCGCTCACAGTTACAGAATACACATGGAACATACATGCTAAAACTAATAAGCGCAATTCACTAAACAGAAAGAAATGCATTTTCTCTGCCTACCATTTCAAAACCGACGGCGTAGCAATATAGGCAAGGCGTGGCTTACTCAAGAAAACTGATCTCCGTGCAACAGCGAGGCATCGTCTGCGAATGTAGCCTGAGATACAGTAGCAAATCAACGCTCATAGTTACAGAATACACATGGAACATACATGCTAAAACTAATTAGCGCAATTCACTAAACAGAAAGAAATGCATTTTCTGTGCCTACCATTTCAAAACCGACGACGTAGCAATATAGGCAGGGCGTGGCTTTCTCAAGAAACACTGATCTCCATGCAACAGCGAGGCATCGTCTGGGAATGTAGCCTGAGATACAGTAGCAAATCAACGCTCATAGTTACAGAATACACATGGAACATACATGCAAATACTAATTAGCGCAATTCACTAAACAGAAAGAAATGCATTATCTGTGCCTACCATTTCAAAACCGACGGCGTAGCAATATAGGCAAGGCGTGGCTTACTCAAGAAACACTGATCTCCATGCAACAGCGAGGCATCGTCTGGGAATGTAGCCTGAGATACAGTAGCAAATCATCGCTCATAGTTACAGAATACACATGGAACATACATGCTAAAACTAATTAGCGCAATTCACTAAACAGAAAGAAATGCATTTTTTGTGTCTACCATTTCAAAACCGACCGCGTAGCAATATAGGCAAGGCGTGGCTTACACAAGAAATACTGATCTCCATGCAACAGCGAGGCATCGTCTGGGAATGTAGCCTGAGATACAGTAGCAAATCAACGCTCATAGTTACAGAATACACATGGAACATACATGCTAAAACTAATTAGCGCAATTCACTAAACAGAAAGAAATGCATTTTCTGTGCCTACCATTTCAAAACCGACCGCGTAGCAATATAGGCAAGGCGTGCCTTACACAAGAAACACTGATCTCCATGCAACAGCGAGGCATCGTCTGGGAATGTAGCCTGAGATACAGTAGCAAATCATCGCTCATAGTTACAGAATACACATGGAACATACATGCTAAAACTAATTAGCGCAATTCACTAAACAGAAAGAAATGCATTCTCTGTGCCTACCATTTCAAAACCGACGGCGTAGCAATATAGGCAAGGCGTGGCTTACTCAAGAAACACTGATCTCCATGCAACAGCGAGGCATCCTCTGGGAATGTAGCCTGAGATACAGTAGCAAACCAACGCTCATGGTTACAGAATACACATGGAACATACATGCCAAAACTAATTAGCGCAATTCACTAAACAGAAAGAAATGCATTTTCCGTGCCTACCATTTCAAAACTTACCGCGTAGCAATATAGGCAAGGCGTGGCTTACTCAAGAAACACTGATCTCCATGCAACAGCGAGGCATCCTCTGGGAATGTAGCCTGAGATACAGTAGCAAATCAACGCTCATGGTTACAGAATACACATGGAACATACATGCTAAAACTAATTAGCGCAATTCACTAAACAGAAAGAAATGCATTTTCCGTGCCTACCATTTCAAAACCGACCGCGTAGCAATATAGGCAAGGCGTGGCATACTCAAGAAACACTGATCTCCATGCAACAGCGAGGCATCCTCTGGGAATGTAGCCTGAGATACAGTAGCAAATCAACGCTCATGGTTACAGAATACACATGGAACATACATGCTAAAACTAATTAGCGCAATTCACTAAACAGAAAGAAATGCATTTTCTGTGCCTACCATTTCAAAACCGACCGTGTAGCAATATAGGCAAGGCGTGCCTTACACAAGAAACACTGATCTCCATGCAACAGCGAGGCATCGTCTGGGAATGTAGCCTGAGATACAGTAGCAAATCATCGCTAATGGTTACAGAATACACATGGAACATACATGCTAAAACTAATTAGCGCAATTCACTCAACAGAAAGAAATGCTTTTTCTGTGCCAACCATTTCAAAACCGACCGCGTAGCAATATAGACAAGGCGTGCCTTACACAAGAAACACTGATCTCCATGCATCAGCGAGGCATCGTCTGGGAATGTAGCCTGAGATACAGTAGCAAATCATCGCTCATAGTTACAGAATACACATGGAACATACATGCTAAAACTAATTAGCGCAATTCACTAAACAGAAAGAAATGCATTTTCCGTGCCTTCCATTTCAAAACCGACCGCGTAGCAATATAGGCAAGGCGTGGCTTACTCAAGAAACACTGATCTCCATGCAACAGCGAGGCATCCTCTGGGAATGTAGCCTGAGATACAGTAGTAAATCAACGCTCATGGTTACAGAATACACATGGAACATACATGCTAAAACTAATTAGCGCAATTCACTAAACAGAAAGAAATGCATTTTCTGTGCCAACCATTTCAAAACCGACCGCGTAGCAATGTAGGCAAGGCGTGTCTTACACAAGAAACACTGATCTCCATGCAACAGCGAGGCATCGTCTGGGAATGTAGCCTGAGATACAGTAGCAAATCATCGCTCATGGTTACAGAATACACATGGAACATACATGCTAAAACTAATTAGCGCAATTCACTAAACAGAAAGAAATGCATTTTCCGTGCCTACCATTTCAAAACCGACCGCGTAGCAATATAGGCAAGGCGTGGCTTACTCAAGAAACACTGATCTCCATGCAACAGCGAGGCATCGTCTGGGAATGTAGCCTGAGATACAGTAGCAAATCAACGCTCATGGTTACAGAATACACATGGAACATACAGGCTAAAACTAATTAGCGCAATTCACTAAACAGAAAGAAATGCATTTTCTGTGCCTACCATTTCAAAACCGACCGCGTAGCAATATAGGCAAGGCGTGCCTTACACAAGAAACACTGATCTCCATGCAACAGCGAGGCATCGTCTGGGAATGTAGCCTGAGATACAGTAGCAAATCATCGCTCATGGTTACAGAATACACATGGAACATACATGCTAAAACTAATTAGCGCAATTCACTAAACAGAAAGAAATGCATTTTCTGTGCCTATCATATCAAAACCGACCACGTAGCAATATAGGCAAGGCGTCCCTTACACAAGAAACACTGATCTCCATGCAACAGCGAGGCATCATCTGGGAATGTAGCCTGAGATACAGTAGCAAATCATCGCTCATGGTTACAGAATACACATGGAACATACATGCTAAAATTAATTAGCGCAATTCACTAAACAGAAAGAAATGCATTTTCCGTGCCTACCATTTCAAAACCGTCCGCGTAGCAATATAGGCAAGGCGTGGCTTACTCAAGAAACACTGATCTCCATGCAACAGCGAGGCATCGTCTGGGAATGTAGCCTGAGATACAGTAGTAAATCATCGCTCATAGTTACAGAATACACATGGAACATACATGCTAAAACTAATTAGTGCAAATCACTAGACAGAAAGAAATGCATTCTCTGTGCCTACCATTTCAAAACCGACGGCGTAGCAATATAGGCAAGGCGTGCCTTACACAAGAAACACTGATCTCCATGCAACACCGAGGCATCGTCTGGGAATGTAGCCTGAGATACAGTAGCAAATCATCGCTCATAGTTACAGAATACACATGGAACATACATGCTAAAACTAATTAGCGCAATTCACTAAACAGAAAGAAATGCATTCTCTGTGCCTACCATTTCAAAACCGACGGCGTAGCAATATAGGCAAGGCGTGCTTTACACAAGAAACACTGATCTCCATACAACAGCGAGGCATCGTCTGGGAATGTAGCCTGAGATACAGTAGCAAATCATCGCTCATAGTTACAGAATACACATGGAAAATACATGCTAAAACTAATTAGCGCAATTCACTAAACAGAAAGAAATGCATTTTCTGTGCCTACCATTTCAAAACCGACGGCGTAGCAATATAGGCAAGGCGTGCCTTACACAAGAAACACTGATCTCCATGCAACAGCGAGGCATTGTCTGGGAATGTAGCCTGAGATACAGTAGCAAATCATCGCTCATAGTTACAGAATACACATGGAACATACATGCTAAAACTAATTAGCGCAATTCACTAAACAGAAAGAGATGCATTTTCTGTGCCTACCATTTCAAAACCGACGGCGTAGCAATATAGGCAAGGCGTGCCTTACACAAGAAACACTGATCTCCATGCAACAGCGAGGCATCGTCTGGGAATGTAGCCTGAGATACAGTAGCAAATCATCGCTCATAGTTACAGAATACACATGGAACATACATGCTAAAACTAATTAGCGCAATTCACTAAACAGAAAGAAATGCATTTTCCGTGCCAACCATTTCAAAACCGACCGGTAGCAATATAGGCAAGGCGTGGCTTACTCAAGAAACACTGATCTCCATGCAACAGCGAGGCATCCTCTGGGAATGTAGCCTGAGATACAGTAGCAAATCAACGCTCATGGTTACAGAATACACATGGAACATACATGCTAAAACTAATTAGCGCAATTCACTAAACAGAAAGAAATGCATTTTCCGTGCCTACCATTTCAAAACCGACCGTGTAGCAATATAGGCAAGGCGTGGCATACTCAAGAAACACTGATCTCCATGCAACAGCGAGGCATCGTCTGGGAATGTAGCCTGAGATACAGTAGCACATCATCGCTCATAGTTACAGAATAGACATGGAACATACATGCTAAAACTAATTAGCGCAATTCACTAAACAGAAAGAAATGCATTTTCCGTGCCTACCATTTCAAAACCGACCGCGTAGCAATATAGGCAAGGCGTGGCTTACTCAAGAAACACTGATCTCCATGCAACAGCGAGGCATCCTCTGGGAATGTAGCCTGAGATACAGTAGCAAATCAACGCTCATGGTTACAGAATACACATGGAACATACATGCTAAAACTAATTAGCGCAATTCACTAAACAGGAAGAAATGCATTTTCCGTGCCTACCATTTCAAAACCGACCGCGTAGCAATATAGGCAAGGCGTGGCTTACTCAAGAAACACTGATCTCCATGCAACAGCGAGGCATCCTCTGGGAATGTAGCCTGAGATACAGTAGCACATCATCGCTCATAGTTACAGAATACACATGGAACATACATGCTAAAACTAATTAGCGCAATTCACTAAACAGAAAGAAATGCATTTTCCGTGCCTACCATTTCAAAACCGACCGCGTAGCAATATAGGCAAGGCGTGGCTTACTCAAGAAACACTGATCTCCATGCAACAGCGAGGCATCGTCTGGGAATGTAGCCTGAGATACAGTAGCACATCATCGCTCATAGTTACAGAATACACATGGAACGTACATGCTAACACTAATTAGCGCAATTCACTAAACAGAAAGAAATGCATTTTCCGTGCCTACCATTTCAAAACCGACCGCGTAGCAATATAGGCAAGGCGTGGCTTACTCAAGAAACACTGATCTCCATGCAACAGCGAGGCATCCTCTGGGAATGTAGCCTGAGATACAGTAGCAAATCAACGCTCATGGTTACAGAATACACATGGAACATACATGCTAAAACTAATTAGCGCAATTCACTAAACAGAAAGAAATGCATTTTCCGTGCCTACCATTTCAAAACCGACCGCGTAGCAATATAGGCAAGGCGTGGCTTACTCAAGAAACACTGATCTCCATGCAACAGCGAGGCATCGTCTGGGAATGTAGCCTGAGATACAGTAGCACATCATCGCTCATAGTTACAGAATACACATGGAACATACATGCTAAAACTAATTAGCGCAATTCACTAAACAGAAAGAAATGCATTTTCCGTGCCTACCATTTCAAAACCGACCGCGTAGCAATATAGGCAAGGCGTGGCTTACTCAAGAAACACTGATCTCCATGCAACAGCGAGGCATCCTCTGGGAATGTAGCCTGAGATACAGTAGCAAATCATCGCTCATGGTTACAGAATACACATGGAACATACATGCTAAAACTAATTAGCGCAAGTCACTAAACAGAAAGAATTGCTTTTTCTGTGCCTACCATTTCAAAACCGACCGTGTAGCAATATAGGCAAGGCGTGGCTTACTCAAGAAACACTGATCTCCATGCAACAGCGAGGCATCCTCTGGGAATGTAGCCTGAGATACAGTAGCAAATCAACGCTCATGGTTACAGAATACACATGGAACATACATGCTAAAACTAATTAGCGCAATTCACTAAACAGAAAGAAATGCATTTTCCGTGCCTACCATTTCAAAACCGACCGTGTAGCAATATAGGCAAGGCGTGGCTTACTCAAGAAACACTGATCTCCATGCAACAGCGAGGCATCCTCTGGGAATGTAGCCTGAGATACAGTAGCAAATCAACGCTCATGGTTACAGAATACACATGGAACATACATGCTAAAACTAATAAGCGCAATTCACTAAACAGAAAGAAATGCATTTTCCGTGCCTACCATTTCAAAACCGACCGCGTAGCAATATAGGCAAGGCGTGGCTTACTCAAGAAACACTGATCTCCATGCAACAGCGAGGCATCCTCTGGGAATGTAGCCTGAGATACAGTAGGAAATCAACGCTCATGGTTACAGAATACACATGGAACATACATGCTAAAACTAATTAGCGCATTTCACTAAACAAAAAGAAATGCATTTTCCGTGCCTACCATTTCAAAACCGACCGCGTAGCAATATAGGCAAGGCGTGGCTTACTCAAGAAACACTGATCTCCGTGCAACAGGGAGGCATCCTCTGGGAATGTAGCCTGAGATACAGTAGCAAATTAACGCTCATGGTTACAGAATACACATGGAACATACATGCTAAAACTAATTAGCGCAATTCACTAAACAGAAAGAAATGCATTTTCCGTGCCTACCATTTCAAAACCGACCGCGTAGCAATATAGGCAAGGCGTGGCTTACTCAAGAAACACTGATCTCCATGCAACAGCGAGGCATCCTCTGGGAATGTAGCCTGAGATACAGTAGCAAATCAACGCTCATGGTTGCAGAATACACATGGAACATACATGCTAAAACTAATTAGCGCAATTCACTAATCAGAAAGAAATGCATTTTCCGTGCCTACCATTTCAAAACCGACCGCGTAGCAATATAGGCAAGGCGTGGCTTACTGAAGAAACACTGATCTCCATGCAACAGCGAGGCATCCTCTGGGAATGTAGCCTGAGATACAGTAGCAAATCAACGCTCATGGTTACAGAAGACACATGGAACATACATGCTAAAACTAATTAGCGCAATTCACTAAACAGAAAGAAATGCATTTTCCGTGCCTACCATTAAAAAACCGACCGCGTAGCAATATAGGCAAGGCGTGGCTTACTCAAGAAACACTGATCTCCATGCAACAGCGAGGCATCGTCTGGGAATGTAGCCTGAGATACAGTAGCAAATCAACGCTCATGGTTACAGAATACACATGGAACATACATGCTAAAACTAATTAGCGCAATTCACTAAACAGAAAGAAATGCATTTTCCGTGCCTACCATTTCAAAACCGACCGCGTAGCAATATAGGCAAGGCGTGGCTTACTCAAGAAACACTGATCTCCATGCAACAGCGAGGCATCCTCTGGGAATGTAGCCTGAGATACAGTAGCAAATCAACGCTCATGGTTACAGAATACACATGGAACATACATGCTAAAACTAATTAGCGCAATTCACTAAACAGAAAGAAATGCATTTTCCGTGCCTACCATTTCAAAACCGACCGCGTAGCAATATAGGCAAGGCATGGCTTACTCAAGAAACACTGATCTCCGTGCAACAGCAAGGCATCCACTGGGAATGTAGCCTGAGATACAGTAGCAAATCAACACTCATGGTTACAGAATACACATGGAATATACATGCTAAAACTAATTAGCGCAATTCACTAAGCAGAAAGAAATGCATTTTCCGCGCCTACCATTTCAAAACCGACCGCGTAGCAATATAGGCAAGGCGTGGCTTACTCAAGAAACACTGATCTCCATGCAACAGCGAGGCATCGTCTGGGAATGTAGCCTTAGATACAGTAGCAAATCATCGCTCATGGTTACAGAATACACATGGAACATACATGCTAAACTAATTAGCGCAATTCACTAAACAGAAAGAAATGCATTTTCTGTGCCTACCATTTCAAAACCGACCGCGTAGCAATATAGGCAAGGCGTGCCTTACACAAGAAACACTGATCTCCATGCAACAGCGAGGCATCGTCTGGGAATGAAGCCTGAGATACAGTAGCAAATCATCGCTCATGGTTACAGAATACACATGGAACATACATGCTAAAACTAATTAGCGCAAATCACTAAACAGAAAGAAATGCATTTTCTGTGCATACCATTTCAAAACCGACCGCGTAGCAATATAGGCAAGGCGTGCCTTACACAAGAAACACTGATCTCCATGCAACAGCGAGGCATCGTCTGGGAATGTAGCCTGAGATACAGTAGCAAATCATCGCTCATGGTTACAGAATACACATGGAACATACATGCTAAAACTAATTAGCGCAATTCACTAAACAGAAAGAAATGCATTTTCCGTGCCTACCATTTCAAAACCGACCGCGTAGCAATATAGGCAAGGCGTGGCTTACTCAAGAAACACTGATCTCCATGCAACAGCGAGGCATCCTCTGGGAATGTAGCCTGAGATACAGTAGCAAATCAACGCTCATGGTTACAGAATACACATGGAACATACATGCTAAAACTAATTAGCGCAATTCACTAAACAGAAATAAATGCATTTTCTGTGCCTACCATTTCAAAACCGACCGCGTAGCAATATAGGCAAGGCGTGCCTTACACAAGAAACACTGATCTCCATGCAATAGAGAGGCATCGTCTGGGAATGTAGCCTGAGATACAGTAGCAAATCATTGCTCATGGTTGCAGAATACACATGGAACATACATGCTAAAACTAATTAGCGCAATTCACTAAACAGAAAGAAAAGGTTTTTATGTGCCTACCATTTCAAAACCGACCGCGTAGCAATATAGGGAAGGCGTGCCTTACACAAGAAACACTGATCTCCATGCAACAGCGAGGCATCGTCTGGGAATGTAGCCTGAGATACAGTACCAAATCATCGCTCATGGTTACAGAATACACATGGAACATACATGCTAAAATTAATTAGCGCAATTCACTAAACAGAAAGAAATGCATTTTCCGTGCCTACCATTTCAAAACCGACCGCGTAGCAATATAGGCAAGGCGTGGCTTACTCAAGAAACACTGATCTCCATGCAACAGCGAGGCATCGTCTGGGAATGTAGCCTGAGATACAGTACCAAATCATCGCTCATGGTTACAGAATACACATGGAACATACATGCTAAAATTAATTAGCGCAATTCACTAAACAGAAAGAAATGCATTTTCCGTGCCTACTATTTCAAAACCGACCGCGTAGCAATATAGGCAAGGCGTGGCTTACTCAAGAAACACTGATCTCCATGCAACAGCGAGGCATCCTCTGTGAATGTAGCCTGAGATACAGTAGCAAATCAACGCTCATGGTTACAGAATACACATGGAACATACATGCTAAAACTAATTAGCGCAATTCACTAAACAGAAAGAAATGCATTTTCCGTGCCTACCATTTCAAAACCGACGGCGTAGCAATATAGGCAAGGCGTGGCTTACTCAGGAAACACTGATCTCCGTGCAACAGCAAGGCATCCTCTGGGAATGTAGCCTGAGATACAGTAGCAAATCAACGCCCATGGTTACAGAATACACATGGAAAATACATGCTAAAACTAATTAGCGCAATTCACTAAACAGAAAGAAATGCATTTTCTGTGCCTACCATTTCAAAACCGACCGCGTAGCAATATACGCAAGGTGTGGCTTACTCAAGAAACACTGATCTCCATGCAACAGCGAGGCATCCTCTGGGAATGTAGCCTGAGATACAGTAGCAAATCAACGCTCATGGTTACAGAATACACATGGAACATACATGCTAAAACTAATTAGCGCAATTCACTAAACAGAAAGAAATGCATTTTCCGTGCCTACCATTTCAAAACCGACCGCGTAGCAATATAGGCAAGGCGTGGCTTACTCAAGAAACACTGATCTCCATGCAACAGCGAGGCATCCTCTGGGAATGTAGCCTGAGATACAGTAGCAAATCAACGCTCATGGTTACAGAATACACATGGAACATACATGCTAAAACTAATTAGCGCAATTCACTAAACAGAAAGAAATGCATTTTCCGTGCCTACCATTTCAAAACCGACCGCGTAGCAATATAGGGAAGGCGTGCCTTACACAAGAAACACTGATCTCCATGCAACAGCGAGGCATCGTCTGGGAATGTAGCCTGAGATACAGTACCAAATCATCGCTCATGGTTACAGAATACACATGGAACATACATGCTAAAATTAATTAGCGCAATTCACTAAACAGAAAGAAATGCATTTTCCGTGCCTACCATTTCAAAACCGACCGCGTAGCAATATAGGCAAGGCGTGGCTTACTCAAGAAACACTGATCTCCATGCAACAGCGAGGCATCGTCTGGGAATGTAGCCTGAGATACAGTACCAAATCATCGCTCATGGTTACAGAATACACATGGAACATACATGCTAAAATTAATTAGCGCAATTCACTAAACAGAAAGAAATGCATTTTCCGTGCCTACTATTTCAAAACCGACCGCGTAGCAATATAGGCAAGGCGTGGCTTACTCAAGAAACACTGATCTCCATGCAACAGCGAGGCATCCTCTGTGAATGTAGCCTGAGATACAGTAGCAAATCAACGCTCATGGTTACAGAATACACATGGAACATACATGCTAAAACTAATTAGCGCAATTCACTAAACAGAAAGAAATGCATTTTCCGTGCCTACCATTTCAAAACCGACGGCGTAGCAATATAGGCAAGGCGTGGCTTACTCAGGAAACACTGATCTCCGTGCAACAGCAAGGCATCCTCTGGGAATGTAGCCTGAGATACAGTAGCAAATCAACGCTCATGGTTACAGAATACACATGGAAAATACATGCTAAAACTAATTAGCGCAATTCACTAAACAGAAAGAAATGCATTTTCTGTGCCTACCATTTCAAAACCGACCGCGTAGCAATATACGCAAGGTGTGGCTTACTCAAGAAACACTGATCTCCATGCAACAGCGAGGCATCCTCTGGGAATGTAGCCTGAGATACAGTAGCAAATCAACGCTCATGGTTACAGAATACACATGGAACATACATGCTAAAACTAATTAGCGCAATTCACTAAACAGAAAGAAATGCATTTTCCGTGCCTACCATTTCAAAACCGACCGCGTAGCAATATAGGCAAGGCGTGGCTTACTCAAGAAACACTGATCTCCATGCAACAGCGAGGCATCCTCTGGGAATGTAGCCTGAGATACAGTAGCAAATCAACGCTCATGGTTACAGAATACACATGGAACATACATGCTAAAACTAATTAGCGCAATTCACTAAACAGAAAGAAATGCATTTTCCGTGCCTACCATTTCAAAACCGACCGCGTAGCAATATAGGCAAGGCGTGGCTTACTCAAGAAACACTGATCTCCATGCAACAGCGAGGCATCCTCTGGGAATGTAGCCTGAGTTACAGTAGCAAATCAACGCTCATGGTTACAGAATACACATGGAACATACATGCTAAAACTAATTAGCGCAATTCACTAAACAGAAAGAAATGCATTTTCCGTGCCTACCATTTCAAAACCGACCGCGTAGCAATATAGGCAAGGCATGGCTTACTCAAGAAACACTGATCTCCATGCAACAGCGAGGCATCCTCTGGGAATGTAGCCTGAGATACAGTAGCAAATCATCGCTCATAGTTACAGAATACACATGGAACATACATGCTAAAACTAATTAGCGCAATTCACTAAACAGAAAGAAATGCATTTTCTGTGCCTACCATTTCAAAACCAACCGCGTAGCAATATAGGCAAGGCGTGGCTTACTCAAGAAACACTGATCTCCATGCAACAGCGAGGCATCCTCTGGGAATGTAGCCTGAGATACAGTAGCAAATCAACGCTCATAGTTACAGAATACACATGGAACATATCATCCTACAACTAATTAGCGCAATTCACAAAACAGAATGAAATGCATTTGCTGTGCCTCCCGATCCATAACCGGCGGTTTGGTGATTTTCGAAACGTGAGATTCACTCAGTATACGAGATAGCTTCGATGCATTAGTGTTTACCACGTTTAGATATGCCATAGCAATACCTTGAGGTACCCCTGATAAAGATTTACATGGGCTTGTGCAACTACTATAACTGATGTAGCAAAGTTTGAAATACTGTTTTCAATTTGTATATACTGTTAGCAAAACACATTGCAGAGATTTATGCGAGACGTGGGTCGCTGAGGCGTCACTTAGCGATGTATGTTCTGTGAGGGGGATTGCATATATTTGAATATTATAATATTTATTGAAACCTACTGGGAGCAGAACGTCAAGTTGACTGCCATTTTACCTGTGAATATGAGGCACTTTAATGACAGTGAACCATGGAAGTAACATTACTCCCTAAGTTCTTCAATATCAGAGCTAGCTTACTGCGTAAATCTAACTACTTTATGTATGTAAATAATTCTGAATTGAGCCATTGATAGATAAGCTATACAACAAGGAATGTGCCCTGACAGCCATTTTCTTCGTCATACTCGTATTAGCAGTTGTGCTTTTCAGACTGTGCACATAACAAATGCTCAAACCTGAGTACAGCAGCTGACACTACCCGACTGCCCTGGACGTCGCTCGGACGTGTCGCAGCGTCAACATTGGGGACCCTAGCGCCTGCTGAGAGCCGGCGCCCCACGTCCTCCACTGCCCCAGACTGGCCGTGGCTGCCCCTTCTCTCCTCTTCTCTCGCTTAGCCAGTGCGGCCACACGGCGCCCCCTGTGGACTGAAGCCGCCAGATTCATACCCGCCGTCAGCCGCCGGTACCGGCGGAACAGGCTGTGACTGTCACAGCGCGCCCTCTCCCTCCAAACTTCTCACTGGATGAAGATTTCCTGGTGAACACGTGAGAACAGTGGATTTGTCACTAGGAAAACAGGTCACACAGCTTCAATGGACACCACTGTTGAGGTTTGCAGTAAATGCACTTCAGTTTCTTCTCAATTTGGCCGAAAGTAATGTCAGTATAGTAACACAAAACTTCCTATTCCATATAGAGGCACAACAATATTTATACTTGCCGAACGACGTCTACCCTTAATCTAAGGATCTGCAGTCCTGGTCTCTTCATTAAAAAACAGGTCCAGTGGGAGTAGGTCTCGCCGTCAGAAGGTCTTGTACACACTTAATTTTGTATGTGGATGGCTCATCTATAGGTATTGGTGAGTGATTTGGCGATTGTCGTAATACGTGACGGATATCCATAATGAATTTTTCAATGCCCTGACATAGAAGATTCAATATTTTGCTCCGCCTTCAAACGGCACATCTTAGTATTTAACAAAAAAATTGTTCAAATGGCTCTGAACACTATGGGACTTAACGAGGTCATCAGGCCCCTAGACGTAGAATTACTTA
This sequence comes from Schistocerca serialis cubense, assembly GCF_023864345.2. Lineage (NCBI taxonomy): Eukaryota > Metazoa > Arthropoda > Insecta > Orthoptera > Acrididae > Schistocerca > Schistocerca serialis. The sequence continues at coordinate 463,773,481 of NC_064646.1, read as the reverse complement.
AACCTGACTGAGGACATCACACACATCTATGCCCGAGGCAGCATTCGAACCTGCGACCCTAGCGGTCGCGCAGTTCCAGGCTGTAGCGCCTAGAACCGCTCGATCACCCCGGCCGGCAGTATTTCAAGGATTTCAACTTGATCCCTCTACCCGCTCCCAAGAAGAAAGGTTTTAAGAGACCGGACAACAATGTGATCCAACAAGCGTTCTATTTTATCCAACTGAGGTACAGAACCCTACAAATGTCGCACTATGTTTTAACGATCCATCTAGATCACATAAACTTCTGCACCTCACTATTACTGGTTTCGGCTACTGCCAACTTTGGTTCTCTTACAAACAAAGACAGTGCAGTAACCAACAACGTTCCATTATCTGAAGCAAAACCTAATGCAGGCCACGTGGTATATAAGTCAAACAAATATTGACATGATTAACGGCCATACATACCAACAACACGTACCATACAATATTCCGATATAGTTATGAATATCAAATTAAACATGTTGGTCCATAGTAACTGCGTGTGATGACCTGGATACGTCTGTTATTTATGCAAATAACTGAAGGAAGCAGAGAGAAGTACAGCTAGTGTACGTGAATAACCAGTACCGTACATTTATAGTTGAAATGTAGTATGTGCAGTCATTAGCTAAAATTACTTCTCATGGCAAATGAGTGTGACAATAAAACATGTACTGACATACAATGTGTGGAACTAGATCCATTCCTAAAATCCATATAAAATGTGCAAATATTAATAAACGTAAGTTCCTACCCCAGCAAGCCATGAAGGTTTCGAGTTCAAGATGTGACATTTTTTAACTTTTTATTCTGCCTCTTACACAACTGTGTTTTAAGTTGGCAGGCTCTGAGCTTCCCAGATCCGACCTTCTAGTAAATACTTTAGCGAGCCGCTGTAGTGACCACCGTGGCCGCTCATATGTTTAAGGGGGATACCCATTTTGCCTTTAAATATTCTCAGGGTTATCTGGATGTTGTGTTCACACCAAGTTCGTCATACACTTAGTTATCAAGCCATAGTTCGACTTTCGAAAAAGTGTCTGGTAAAAAGTCGACATCGTGGTCAGTGTGGCAACATTTAATTCCAACGATGGGCTAGCTGGCACTATGGATATTATGAATGTGCTCGAACAGAAGCAGCATGTGGAAAGTTCTGCATAAAAGCGGACGAAAAAAGTATCGAGCTAACAGAGCCGCAGATGCTAGAAACTGCCCGAGTGGTCGCAGGACCACCACGGCCACGAAGAAGATGGAGGACGATCTCCTTTGGGAACTGAAAGGATTGCTCTGTGGTCCAGGGATCTCTGGCGGGAGTTGTGTCTCGCTTAACCAAAAAAATGCGTTTTCTCGAAAGCTTGTTTTCAAAAATGAGGGAAACGTAACTTGATAACGGTACATACGATTTTTTACCGATGTGTGACCCTAGGCAAGGAAACATCTACATCTACATTTATACTCCGCAAGCCACCCAACGGTGTGTGGCGGAGGGCACTTTACGTACCACTGTCATTACCTCCCTTTTCTGTTCCAGTCGCGTATGGTTCGCAGGAAGAACGACTGTCTGAAAGCCTCCGTGCGCACTCGAATCTCTCTAATTTTACATTCATCATCTCCTCGGGAGCTATAAGTAGGGGGAAGCTATATATTCGATACCTCATCCAGAAACGCACCCTCTTGAAACCTGTCGAGCAAGCTACACCGCGATGCAGAGCGCGTCTCTGGCAAAGTCTGCCACTTGAGTTTGCTAAACATCTCCGTAACGCTTACCAAATAACCCTGTGACGAAACGCGACGCTCTTCTTTGGATCTTCTCTATCTCCTCCGTCAACCCGATCTGATGCGGATCCCACACTGATGAGCAATACTCAAGTATAGGTCGAACGAGTGTTTTGTAAGCCACCTCCTTTGTTGATGGACTACATATTCTAAGGACTCTCCCAATGAATCTCACTCTGGTACCCGCCTTACCAACAATTAATTTTATATGACCATTTCACTTCAAATCGTTCCGCACGCATACTCCCAGATATTTTACAGAAGTAACTGCTACCAGTGTTTGTTCCGCTATCATATAATCATACAATAAAGGATCCTTCTTTCTATGTATTCGCAATACATTACATTTGTCTATGTTAAGGGTCAGTTGTCACTCCCTGCACCAAGTGCCTATCCGCTGCAGATCATCTTGCATTTCGCTACAATTTTCTAATGCTGCAACTTCACTGTATACTACAGCATCATCCACGAAAAGCCGCATGGAACTTCCGACACTATCTACTAGGTCATTTATATATATTGTGAAAAGCAATGGTCCCATAACACTCCCCTGTGGCACGCCATAGTTTATTGAACGTCTGTAGACGTCTGTCCATTGATAACAACATGCTGTGTTCTGTTTGCTAAAAACTCTTCAATCCAGCCACACAGCTGGTCTGATATTCCGTAGGCTTTTACTTTGTTTATCAGGCGACAGTGCGGAACTGTATCGAACGCCTTCCGGAAGTTAAGGAAAATAGCATCTACCTGGGAGCCTGTATCTAATATTTTCTGGGTCTCATGAACAAATAAAGCGAGTTGGGTCTCACACGATCGCTGTTTCTGGAATCCATGTTGATTCCTACAGAGTAGATTCTGGGTTTCCAAAAACGACATGATACTCGAGCAAAAAACATGTTCTAAAATTCTACAACAGATGGAAGTCAGAGATATAGGTCTATAGTTTTGCGCATCTGCTAGACGACCCCTCTTGAAGACTGGGACTACCTGTGCTCTTTTCCAATCATTTGGAACCTTCCGTTCCTCTAGAGACTTGCGGTACACGGCTGCTAGAAGGGGGGCAAGTTCTTTCGCGTACTTTGTGTAGAATCGAATTGGTATCCCGTCAGGTCCAGTGGACTTTCCTCTGTTGAGTGATTCCAGTTGCTTTTCTATTCCTTGGACACTTATTTCGATGTCAGCCATTTTTTCGTTTGTGCGAGGATTTAGAGAAGGAACTGCAGTGCGGTCTTCCTCTGTGAAGCAGCTTTGGAAAAAGGTGTTTAGTATTTCAGCTTCAATGCCATCATCATCCCGGAGTGTCTGGATATGCTGTTTCGAGCCACTTACTGATTTAACGTAAGACCAGAACTTCCTAAGATTTTCTGTCAAGTCGGTACATAGAATTTTACTTTCGAATTCACTGAACGCTTCACGCATAGCCCTCCTTACGCTAACTTTGACATCGTTTAGCTTCTGTTTGTCTGAGAGGTTTTGGCTGCGTTTAAACTTAGAAAAGCTCTGTTTGCTTTCGCAGTAGTTTCGTAACTTTGTTGTTGAACCACGGTGGGTTTTTACCGCCCCTCACAGTTTTACTCGGAACGTACCTGTCTAAAACGCATTTTACGATTGCCTTGAACTTTTTCCATAAACACTCAACATTGTCAGTGACGGAACAGAAATTTTCGTTTTGATCTGTTAGGTAGTCTGAAATCTGCCTTCGATTACTCTTGCTAAACAGATAAACCTTCCTCCCTTTTTTTATATTCCTATTAACTCCCATATTCAGGGATGCTGCAACGGCCTTATGATCACTGATTCCCTGTTCTGCACTTACAGAGTCGAAAATTTCGGGTCTGTTTGTTATTAGTAGGTCCAAGATGTTATCTCCACGAGTCGGTTCTCTGTTTAATTGCTCGAGGTAATTTTCGGATAGTGCACTCAGTATAATGTCACTCGATGCTCTGTCCCTACCACCCGTCCTAAACATCTGAGTGTCCCAGTCTATATCTGGTAAATTGAAATCACCTAAGACTATAACATGCTGAGAAAATTTATGTGAAATGTATTCCAAATTTTCTCTCAGTTGTTCTGCCACTAATGCTGCTGAGTCGGCATGTCGGTAAAAGGACCCAATTATTAACCTAGCTCGGATGTTGAGTGTAACCTCCACCAATAATAATTCACAGGAACCATCCACTTCTACTTCACTACAGGATAAACTACTACTAACAGCGACAAACACGCCACCACCGGTTGCATGCAATCTACCCTTTCTAAAAACCGTCTGTGTCTTTGTAAAAACTTCGGCAGAATTTATCTCTGGCTTCAGCCAGCTTTCTGTAGCTAGAACGATTTCAGCTTCGGTGCTTTCTATCAGCGCTTGAAGTTCCGGGTCTTTATCAATTGTAATGACACATTTCTATGCAGAGACATACAATATCTTAAAAGCTGCGCCAAAGATAAATTGAGAGGCATGTATATTATAATCTTTGTAAAGTTCACATTGGATTCTCTTTTGTTTGATACTCCAAGGAGCTAAGGGACACTTTTGATTGTTGCCTTGTGGAGGATGGACGTGATTTTTGGACTGTGCGGAAAGGCAGCCATATGGTTGGTAATTATGGTTTGTGCGACGAGCACAGCAAGTCTTATTGTGTTGTGAATAAAAAAATAGTGAAAAGTATCGAAGTGTTTCGAAAATTATTTATAGCGACGTAGCATAGCATTCCTTGGTTTCCACCGTCTTCGTGAAATGAACCGATGCCGACTCATGATGGTACACACGGTCAGCAAAGAGAAGAACATCGATGGCGACTAATGAATTAATATTGTGGCAGAAGGACTAATTCTACGTCTAAGGTGAGAACTCTGATTAAATCAACAATGACGTGGAATTTAAAATATAAAAATGTTTTTTATTTATTTCGCCACACTGGCGACCGCTGACAGGGACAATGCTGGTGGAACAAAGAGTAAGTACTTCATTGTTGTGCTACAAATGTACTTGTACTAATTACTGTTTCTCTGTTACATGATGCACATGGAAAATGACGAATAAAGTGAAACAGTATTAACTGTATAAACGGATGGCACAATAACCAGAAGGAACAAGGACAAGGATTTACAAAACTAACGTAATCGTGAGTGACGCAGTTCAGTCGGAATTAAGGTAGGAAAGCGCAAACGCATGCAGTGGCTGCACCTTGGCTTAGCTCCACTTGAAGCAGAACCTTTTCCTGTCCATATTAAAATCCTGGTAGTGTTTGTGGCAACACACAATTACGCTTTGATAATTACTTTTTATGTTCAACAATCGCAGAATTAGAAGACGTAGTGCGCCATCTTGTAAATTTCCGACGCGCAACAAATAACAATCGCGAGATATTTTTATTAATTCAACTGCGAGAGAATTTAAAGATTTAGATTAACAGTAAAGTACAGATAAAAATAATATCTTCACAATGGAATCGGAGAACTTTAATTTAACAAATGTTCATGGACACGTCACCGATTCTGACAATAGTGACGTAAATGATGACGCAATTAGTTTTTCAGCACAACATAATGTAGAAGTAAATACGATTCAATTGTACTCCACAGGGATTAACAATAATGAACCACTTGCAAATGAAACCTTGTGCACAGTCGATGAAGCATCGATTACCAGATCAGATGAAAATATTTCGCGTGAAATCAGTGAACCTAGCCCGGTTTCGATTCAATCAGACCGTGGCAGAGAAACAATGGCAACAAATAATGGCATAAATACAAACACACAAGCTTCGTCAGTTACGCTTGAGGCATTATATAGTCTGATGTCAAACGTGAGCGAGCAATTATGTGATTTAAAGATCAGTCACAACACAACGAACACAAAACTGGCGAACATGCACAGACATTTCGATCAACGCTTAAATAAACTCACCAATGAAATCGATCAAAAGATCGAAGACAAAGTCATCAAAACCGTCAATAGTGTATACAATGTATTGGCAAATGATTTAGAAAAGAAATTGTCAGATCTTACAAACAAACAGGAACAGGAACTGTCAGAAATAGTAGAAACACACAATCAAACACAAACCGTACAAAAAGAAATACATGAAAACGTACAGGCTATTCAATTAAATTTAACAAGAGTACAGTCCGCATGTGAAGAAATACCTGACCAAGTTAATAAAGTTAACGAAGAAGTCGGTTTTCTGAAACAGGAGACTCGACGTATCAACGCGGACATTATCAAAATAAATGAAACTTTAGAAAACGGTAATGTAAATGAATCAATAACTGACCGGGAAACAAAACTTTTTGAAAAATTAGGTAATGAAATCAAAGTAGCCGAGGACAGAATACGTAAGGAAATTGCTGGTAGACTAAACGTTTCAAATGACTTGCCTACGTCAAGCTACAAGCAGCGCGACACTTATTCGCCCGTGCCAGATTACGATGTCAATAACGCAGAACATCACGCGCCCTGTCCGGCGTATGTGCACGCACCGGCACAGGCAAACAATGGCTATTCGCCAAACGCGGTGCTGCAACAGGCAGTAGGCGTGTCGCCTTGCATCTCGACGATTCTAGTCGATGAGAGCCTGTTGAAACATAGACAGTTTCCTGTTTTCTCCACAGAATCCAGAAAAACTCATCCAGTCGTATTTGTAAGAGCATTTAAAAATGTCTTACCAAGAAACTGGACTGAGGCACAGAAGATTAGATATGTAGTAGGCTTCACACAAGGCGACGCACTTTTGTGGGCCACAGACATGGCTGAACAGTGCGTCACCTACGAACAATTTGAACGGGCTTTCTTGGATAAATATTGGTCTGCTGGGGTCCAAGAAAGACTGCGCCGTGAAGTATTAAACCCACAACCGTTCAACCTCAAAAACGGCGGGTTGAGAAAGTATTTCGAAAAGTACTTGAATAAGACGCGCTATTGGAACAATCCAATACCGCACGTAGATGTTCTCAAAATTCTGAAAAACAGACTACCCGCGAACTTACGCGAAAAATTGGTAACCATACCGGAGAACGACCTTGAATACTTTCTTTCCGTGCTTGACTCAATTGATCTAATATACGAAGAAGAGCCGAGCACAAGTAATCGGAATGAACACTCCGTAACCAATCAAAACAACGGTAACGGGAATCATTTTAATGGCAATGGACAAAACCAACATAGTTGGCATCCGTATGCGACAAGGCCAAATAATGGAACCTGGAATTACGGAAATCGGAGGATTTCGGCGCCACAGAGACGTGAAGACCGAAGGTATAGTACAGATTACGGTCCACGCCGGTATGGAAATGATAGAAATCACGTGAATGATTGGTCAGGCCCGCGTGATGAAAGGCGGCACACAAATGAAAATTACAATAGTTACAGTAATAGGAATGATAGACCAAGGAGGAATAGCGACGGCCGGTCGCAAGAAAATGTTGCACGCAGCGGTCTGGAAACTAATTGGCGACAGAATAACCACTCAGTACACTTTGTAGAGGTAACGGACAGTACTGAAGCAACGCCGTTGTCTCCCCCGGTAAACAACAATCGGTCGTAATGAGCCCCCACCGGCCGACCGATTTGACAACAGGGGGCACAAACAAGCACACATTACATCTTAGACAATTATTTTTAAGATATGATCAGGATGCGACCGTAGAAGATGATCTATGTGAAGAAGAGATGACAGCACCGGACAAGGTAAGTGACCTCGTGCAGGCTGTAATAACAGCAAAGATAGGAACTATAATTACCAACGTAATTTTAGATACAGGCGCATCTACGAATATTATTTCTAACAGTTTATTTAAAGAAGTTTCGAAGGTATTAAAAGTACCAGTGTTGCCAACGGAAAATTGTAAAATCTTGACAGCTATAAGTAACAAGCCAAAAAGTATTAAGTGGCAGTTTTTGTATGATGGCCCTTTCATTATAATAGACAAACCTCACCCAGGATGTTATCTGTTAGGTAACACACGAACGGGCAAGGTGAAAGGGTTATACCCCCACAAGGACATCAAGGAATTTTTTCATTAAAGGTTATATGTTATTTTAGCAAAATTGAAATTGTACAATCTTGGGTCACATAGTAAAATTGCTGTCATTAACCTAAGAAACTTGCGAACAACTGGGGGCATATGCCAGCTTAAAAACGCATATTTAACCAAACCTAATGAAACATGTGTTACTGTGAGTCTTAACACTATAAAATAAACCATACGGTACTTTTGTAGTCTAACTCAGTTATTTAAGAGAGGGGAACAAAGACAAATTAGCGCGAAGGTCAGAGTTTGTTCGCTTGAGACGAGCAACAAACCACACGTCGAAGTTGCAATCCAACGCTCAGCTCATGAGCACGCGATAGCTGCATGTCAAGACGAGGTCATTGGCCGCGCTGTAGGCAGCGAGCCGGGGAGAAATCTTCCCCCCTTCCATGTCCGATCAGCTGAGCGTATACAAAGCGCAAAGGCGCATGCGCGGTCGAGTCCAGGTGTCACGTGACTATTACACGATGGTGGCTATCACGAATAATGTTCACCAACAATGCGGAGTTTTCCCCGCACCTACAGTCCAGTCGTGGTACGTAAGCGCGCGTGCGCGGAACGTTTAAAAGTTTTGAGACCACTCTTACTATGAGACACAGAGACGAAAATCATTCAAAAACAGGATAGGAAAGGGTACACAAGTCTTGTAAATAGTAACTTAGAAAATTTAATTATAAGCTGGTTTTACGTAATAAAAGTGAACATACAAGTACATACTGGTCATGGACGGTATTGTAATATTATATTATACTGAGTAAAATCTTGGCTTGTACGGAAGGAGAAAGAAAATAGAAAAATAAATAAATAAATAAATAATGCAGATATATAACCGGAAGAAAGGCTATGTACACGAGAACAGCACACAATTACATATAGGGAAAAAGCAGCAAAGAGGAAATCAAAGAGATAACGCATACATTTACATTACACAGTAGCTAGCGATTTTCAGAATGAACAACAAGGTAAACGCGGGAATTTTTGTGACTAAGGAAAAGAATGACACAAGCTTTAAAATAGGGTAATAATAAACAGACCTATGCAGCGTGAGTAATGAACTGAATCGCTCTCAAAACAAATACCTAGGGTTTATAGAGAGAGAGACACACATTAACGTTAGGAAACACCTGAAGCACTCAGCAAACAACTTTGTAGAATATATAAGCTATACACGAGGGTACATGTACGAAAGCTAAAGTGTAAAGGAGGAAAATAGGGAATGTTGCGCATTAATGGACTGTAAGGCAGTTATGTATGTAAGAAGAAATATTTAGTTGTAAGTATTATTAGTATAAGGGACGATGCTCAGCACACCCTGAATTATTTTGGAATATTGAAAGAATGGTGCAGGGTACCGAAAAAGGGCCCCACCAGCAAAGTGTATATTATAGTGGTAGATATTTTTTTGTGTGTAAACGTATGTATGAATGTGTGAAAGGCGAAAGAAGCTCTGTACATGTGCGGAACTTAAACAACGTAGAAGTGTATAAGGAAAATTAAACTCTAAGACAACCTCTTATAAACACGTATACCTAACATCAAGAAACAACTTAATTAAAACCGTAAGACTCTACGAGTTTACGAGAAAATACGAAAAACCTGATACAAAGTGCAACATTAGCGATGCTTCACTCATGTATGCAAAAGGAAGGTATGAATTACTTTACCCACTTGAAACATGAAAGGAAAAATCATGTCAAAATTATATCTTTCACACGTATAACAATTTACAGTCACAAAGAATGAAAATGATATCGCCGCTATACGAGAAACAGGTAAGTAGTGTGATCGACGACCTGTAAGCAAAGAAATCGTCTATAAAATAAACTATGAAAAAAAAAGTCATACAGAATTTCATGCTGCACTGAAGCTATGAAAGTGTGATTATTCGTGTACATAGATTTTCATGACAACCAATGCATTAAATTGTCTATTTTTTCTCCCATGATAACACAAGACGCCTATAAGCGCACTTTAATTGAAGATGATACACGCAAACAAGGGCGTGCCGCTATTATGAAACTCTGTACATAGTAATAGTAGTTACACCCTGAACTTCAAAATTTTATGTTTATATGTCCATGTTAAGGTAGGAAATTTTATTAGAGGTAATGATTTACAAGCACACCAGAACGTGCTTAAGCACAAAACACTGTACATATTAGGGTTATGCTGCATACAAATGATTATTTCGTGCATTTTCAGATTTTATACGCAAAAAACCGTAGCATACACGTAGTCGTTGCCACTACCCTAAGTAGAAGGTACAAAATTCCCTTCCCAAGCTTCAGTGGAGCGGCTACAGGTGTATTCTCTGCATGCTGATGCATGTCGTTGCGTATGAAGAATACGTAACGGAGGTAAACCTTAACTTATACTCGAGTTCAAGAAGGAAAACAAAGGACTTGTTCCTTCTAACAGATTAATGGAAAAAGGCGAGTGTGTGTGTGTCGGTAAAATCCAAGACGAAGAAGCCACTATGAGTGGTCAAAAATTTTTTCAATTTTAGTCGATAGTTTTTTCCTGCAGTTAATGTAAACAATGTATTGTATGTATTATATGTTATTCCATTGTATGTGATGTATTTTGTATTTCATGCCAAGTCCCGTGACTTACAAATTATGGGCATTGACCAGAAGTATTGAGGGGAATGAATCTCAGTACAATAGGTAAAAGGGGTTAATGCAAAGAAAAAAAAAAGTGTAGTGAAAAGGAAGTTTCGATCGCAATACTCGCGGTTAAAGTGGTGTGTGTGTAGAAATTAAAATTGTGCAAAGTAGTGCTACGTTGCAAGTGTCAGCGAGCCTAAACAAGTGACATCGAAAATTGAAGCTTGTATCGTCAAACGACCCATGGCGTCACAGTAGGAAAGGACAATGCCAAACAAGTTTGACATGGTACGCTTCTTACCAGGAGCTGCATCGACGGGATCGTCCTCCGCCTCGCACATAGTGTGGTGTGTTCTTCGGGGCACATATTCCAATGTACCTCGTCGTATCCAGTCTAAGTACTGGAAGGAACTACAAAAAGCACACGCATATTGAGGTTCGGAAGTCTTGACGGTACCCGCACGTCGGTGTATATTCAGTGCACTGGCGTGCGCATTCAACCAACGTCGCCCGCTAACGGACGACCAAAGAATCAGGCGCGCGTATCACCCGCCCATATTCAACACTGGGTCTAGCGAACAAAGCTCGTCGCCCCAGAATAAATACAGAAAGCAATACAAGGACTTAATTTTCACCTCTGATGAGGAAGGAAACATTTGTATGTAACGTTGTATTCAGTGTATATTTTATTGTACAAACTTTACTACATGATGTCATTTTCTCAGTATTAACCAGAACTTTGTATATTAGGATAAAGGTTTGTAAATATTAGCATAAGTATACCAAAAAACTGACACACACTCAGAAATACCAAAGAATTCACAGTGCCATGAAAATAAGACAATAAAAATGAAGTTTGTAAATAAAAGACCCCCAAACCTATCAATTGCAAGGTCGACTACTGTATCCTGTCAATCAAATAAAATTTTCTAGTGACAGTATACAGTAGGGGGGCAGTTGTAATGACACATTCCTATGCAGAGACATACAATATCTTAAAAGCTGCGCCAAAGATAAATTGAGAGGCATGTATATTATAATCTTTGTAAAGTTCACATTGGATTCTCTTTTGTTTGATACTCCAAGGAGCTAAGGGACACTTTTGATTGTTGCCTTGTGGAGGATGGACGTGATTTTTGGACTGTGCGGAAAGGCAGCCATATGGTTGGTAATTATGGTTTGTGCGACGAGCACAGCAAGTCTTATTGTGTTGTGAATAAAAAAATAGTGAAAAGTATCGAAGTGTTAGGAAAATTACTTATAGCGACGTAGCATAGCATTCCTTGGTTTCCACCGTCTTCTTGAAGTGAACCGATGCCGACTCATGATGGTACACACGGTCAGCAAAGAGAAGAACATCGATGGCGACTAATGAATTAATATTGTGGCAGAAGGACTAATTCTACGTCTAAGGTGAGAACTCTGATTAAATCAATAATGACGTGGAATTTAAAATATAAAAATGTTTTTTATTTATTTCGCCACACAATGCAGCTTCGACAGTTTACAATTACAACACCGATTGCTGCTTGGTCCCCGCATGTCCTGACTTTGCCCCACACCCTTTGAGGCTGTTGCCCTTTCTGTACTTGCCCGAGGCCATCTAACGTAAAAAACCATCCAGTCCACGCCACACAACCCCTGCTACCCGTGTAGCCGCTTGCTGCGTGTAGTGGACTCCTGAACTATCCAACGGAACCCGAAACCCCACCACCCTATGGCGGAAGTCGAGAAATCTGCAGCCCACACGGTCGCAGAACCGTCTCAGCCTCTGATTCAGACCCTCCACTCGGATCTGTACCAAAGGTCCGCAGTCAGTCCTGTCGATGATGCTGCAGATGGTGAGCTCTGCTTTCATCCCGCTAGCGAGACCGGCAGTCTTCACCAAATCAGATAGCCGCCGGAAGCCAGAGAGGATTTCCTGCGATCCATAGCGACACACATCATTGGTGCCAACATGAGCGCCCACCTGCAGATGGGTGCACCCTTCTGGCATGAAATAATACACAGTAGTTGACGGACTTTGCGTCCTAATACTGTAAGAAATGGACAGGACAATGCTATATGCATGTCTTATTCACTCACTGGACAGCTGATCATACAGTCTGCCACCATCTTCAAGGCTTTTGATGAGGCTCAGCTGCATTCAGGGTCGTCTTTTAAGCTGATCCATAGTCCTTGCAGAAAATATTCATATGACAAAAGCTATGTTAAAAATACATGTATAATTGGTATTAATGCAGTTCCCGACGTCGAACATAGCAGTATACAACAATTTCTATGAGGTCAGTATCACAGTTCATGAATTTCTAGAAGCACATCATATTGCACATATGTCACTTAACCAGAATCTTACTTTTCTTTCAAAAACAGGACGCATAAATTACAACTCAATCGAAAGTAACTAAATACAGCTTAAGTGCAGCAAAGAATTATTATAAAAGTTAGTAAACAATAGACATCGTTGGATTTGGTATTGTAAGACATCGGACACTGAAGGAACGTTTTTTTTTGTAATGTGAAAGACACAGAAGTGCACAGAACGTAATGAAATTCACAATCCCCAAAATATTATGACATATCTGAAGACCATTACGCTTTACAATACATATGAACGACGAAGCGGATAACGTTGTACGTTCTACGATGCTTTTCGTGGATACTGCTCTTTGCTACTACTAAGTCAAAACGGTAGAAAAATAGGCCAAATGACCTTCAAACAAATTTATCGTAAGAAAGCCGAAAGACCCGTTGTTGGATGATCACGCGACTGGAAGCAGTCACATACACAAAATATCTAGGAGTACGGTTATGGAGCCATTGCGGTGAAACGAGCACTCATGACTGCTCGCAGATGAGGCAGGTGCGATATGAAGGATGCTCAGGAACTGTAATCCACCCACAGAGCAGGTAGCTTGCCCAAGTTGTTCGGCGAGTTGTTCAATATAGCTCGTCAGTCTGAGATTCGTAGAAGGTAGAGACAGAGGAAATAGAGGAGATGCAAACAAGAGCAGCTCTTTTCGTTGCAGGATTATTCATTAAAAAGGAAAGAATCACAGAGGTGCTCAGCCAACTGTAGGCATTCTGCACCGTGGTGTGCTTTTGTGTTAAAGCTCTCAGACTGTACATTCTTGCAGAAGTCAAGCAATATATCTCTTCATCTTATGTGTGTGACCCCGAAGAGCCACGGAGGTTAAATCAGACAAATGCGAGATCTCGCGGACCCTTTCCAGCAGACGTTCTTCGAGTGTACTGTTCGTGACTTTAGCAAGGAAAGGGGCAACCGGGAAGGCGACTGAGGAACACAAACTGCTCTCCGCCACACACCGTAACAAGGTTTTCGGAGTATAGATGTAGAAGTAGGACTACTGTAACAACAGTGATAAGAGACGAAAATTTGCCATCATCTGCTAACAACTTTCGCAATCTGACTATGCAGGGACTTTTGCATGGAAGGGTATCTCAGACAGCTGGATCTCTCAGTTGACAGGTGCAGAGTAACTACATACTGCGAAGTTTAAAATAGAGAAGGCAGTAAACACACACAGAACGTTAGCACCGATAGAATTAGAAACATATCTGATTCCATGGAACAGTCTGTACACAGATTAACACACTTCTCCCTTCCGGTTGGGGACTGTGAAACGATAGTATTTATATTTAAACATCATCTTTTGGTGTACGATCAACTAAAACTTGTCACTACAAAAAGATTGAGCTCTGTACACATTCAAAGGTATGTTGATTACATCATGATGTCAGTTACCAGTCGGAGAAGTTGAGCTGCGTGTGTCTGGCTTCTCAATTGAAGCTGAACGCATGAACAGGTATGGGGTCTCTTCCGCCTTCCATCTGGCCGTCCAAAGAAGACATTTCGAACAGACGGTAATACGTAGATGTGATACGGAGTCCGTTAGTGTGGGAACGATCGTTTTTGATTTCCGTTACGAAAAAAACCATTCAAGTGATCCTGAGTGTTACAAAGGATCCCTTCCCTCACATACTGCTTATATTGAAAAAATAAAGGCGATAGATGTACCCTCCACTACACACATGGAATATTTTGGAGCCCGAATACTGTAGCTATCAAGAAGCGCATAGTGACGACCAAAGCGCTAAGAACTCGAGCCAAAGCCTCGACCTCGTGCTCGTGCTCACTCTCTGCTGTGCTCAGTAGCGGCGACTCAGACAGGAAGGTGGCCGGTGAACAGCCTGGACTGTGGCCGCGCCGCTCACTGCCAGCCACAGCTGAGCACCTGCTCCGCCTCCGCCTCCCGAACTCTGGCTGGCTGCCCAGATCCTCCGACTGACGAGGGACGCACCTGGTCGTCCACAGAACTTTTTTACCAACCACACTAACAATCCACTGCTCTGCGCCCATCCGCCACACACTCGTGTGCCTTCCAAATCCATTTACAGGCTGACAGATAGCCTGTGGGGGTGTTTCGTCACTACTCCATGGATTTTAGTCACACCACTTTAAAATGAAATAGAAATACCGAAGTATTTTCTCTGTACAACGTTTTATCACTTGCCTCATCTTTTATTGTGCACTGAGATGTCTTCTTGAGTCCTACTGGCCATGTTCAACAGCATGTAAATAATGTCTCAGGTGAGGTTGAAAATATGCATCGGGCAAAACCAACAAATGGAAACCAAGAGATATGTATGTTATCACGTCACTTCGTCTCAGCAGAATGAAGATCACTGATCTTTGAAACTGTTTACTGTAAACGCAGTTTACACAGTTATCGAGTTATTTGCGAAGTATAAGCCATCAGCTTTTACATATGAACATCTACATAGAATTCCTAATGAGAAAAATAAATAAACCAATTCTACAAATGTTTCACGACAGCCTGACAACTTCATAAAATCAGGTCACGGTTCCGGAACCAAAGTCGCACAAAACTATCTTACTTCGCTGATTGAGATGTGAAATTTAATTAATGCACCCCATTCATTCATAAGCAATAATGCCAAGACATCAGGTCGTCGTTCACTGTGTGGCAAAGATATTTCTGTGACAATTCCCACCAACAGATGGCATCTACCTGCTTTTAAGTATCTTGAGACAGCCTACTCGCTGCAGCCACCAACAGATTCCATCATAATCCGCTTTCTTGCATTTAGCCGCTAAAACACTTCGCCCAACCTTGAAGCTATCACTGTGCAGCGTATTGCATGGTTACACAGGGAAAAAGGAACTTGGATGAATCAGGTTCTTGTAACAGCTGATGGTAAAAATAGTTTCATTCTTGTTTCAATTGCTTGAATTGGAAATTACAAAGTCTTACAGAATTAGAATCATGACATAAAATACACTACAAACCATTAAGTAGAAACAAAAATAATTATTTTAATTGAAAAGCAACAAACATTACACACTACATCATGTAAGTCTTTACATAAATAAGTACCGTGCATGACAGGATGCTATCAGGCTCTCAGGTGGGCCTGTGGGGTGTTTTCCCTACACATGAAACGAGAATGGCTGGGATTCAGAGAAAAATGGGTTTTATTCTCAAGAACTATCACTAAGGTGTACAATACTCACGAAAACTGGCAATGGCAGTGGAATGAATCCGTACATGGAATGTACAGGGCGTTTCGCGCAAATAGGAAGGACTACTGGAAACGTCCAGAGGGTGAGAAACTGGATGGCAAGTGAGGGACCCACTGTTGTGGCTGCTACCTCGCCGACCCCCTTGCCTACCCCTCGTGACAACTTCTGGACCTGTCATTGGTGGTTTGTCGAAGAACGTTGGCGTCTCTCACTCAGCGATACCACAGCAGCAACCCTAGGTCAGTGCAAGAGCGTGGGAGCTGGCGAAGTACTGCAGGTTACTTCACACAACTCCTCACGCTACTGCCTAACGCTAGGTTAAAATGATGGAAATAAAATATAATAAAACAATTTACTATTACTCGTTGCCAGGTACAATTCATTACCCCTACCACGAGAGCTGGTTACTGGTCAGTGATTGTTACAATGGTTGACACTAATCACTCATAATGACCAATTAAAACAAAATTTTCATTTTATGTACATGGAAGGCGACCAACATTGTTTTTTTCTTATAACATGTCTTAAAGCTAATGGAGACTTCCAAAGCTGGTTACAAAATCTGCGGTAGCTGCAGGAGATATAGTGTTTGATATTTTACCTTACAGTATCATTATACACTGGTGTTACTTTACTCGTCCATAATTTGGAGTCTCTGTTACTAAGACTGTCTGTTTTTTACACTTCGAGGTCGGTGCAACAGCTGATAGTCGATATCATGGGCAGAGCCAAGGTGGTGCTTGTGGGCGTAGTGGCTGACACCAGCTGGGCTGCAGCTGAGCCAAAGTGCTGTGGGAATTGTGTCGGAGGAGGCTCAAAGTGACTCATCTGACTGTGCGTGAACTGACAGTGAGTGAGTGACAGATACGATTAAAGATTGAGCCTTTGAGAGGCGTAACTGGCAACTGAACAAAGCATCAATCATTTTCATTACAAATAGTTTTTACTCCTGGCATCCGGTAACTACTTTCCTATGAAATTGCTTTTACAACATTTCCTTAAAACTTGAGTATACAATTATACAAAACTATTGGGACAGCCAATCTTGTGAATTAGAATGTCTCATCAGACGTTACGCACGCTATTCACCGTCTAGCCAGGGATGTGGCCGAACCTGCCTGGAGGCTCGCCGGATTTACAGTAGGTAGATTTATACAAATTCCATAGAGTATAGTGAACGACCAATAGAGCTACAGGCACAGACGTGGCACTGATAATGACGACTAGATGGGAAGAATTCCGAATGTGCCATCCAGCAATATTCGCAGTACCAAACGGAGTGGTGAAGGAACAAGTTCGGGACAATCGACAAGGAGCAACAGTTGCCTTGCATTTCTATCCCTGAAGGTCAGGCATGCATTACCCAAGTGCGAAGCACTTGACATCTTTGTAAATCTTTAAGTAGGACGCCGTTAACGCCTGACAAACACCTTAATAAAGCGAGACAGATCACAGCAACAAGATAGGAGCGGTATTTCGGTATAATGTGGCTGAAAAAGAATGTGGTAGTTTTGGTACTGTCTAAGGCTTTAGTCCCGATTACCCCGCTAGCTGCTCACCGACAGAAACAAGAAATGCGGAACAGAGCTGTCAACTCGTCAACGTGCTATGTGATAAAAGCGGGAGGGTCAAAACATTAACTGCAGCAGTATGCGGTCATGGGCGCCCACTGCCAATTTCAGCAGAACGGACACACGTGCACCGTGCCCCGTCGGTAGCGTAAATAACCGCGTCATCAGAATCGATTAAAGCCTACTCCGTCTACTTCAGAAATCAACACGTGCCTATTTTCGCGTCAGTAGGCAGATTAGATGTTTCGGCGTTTCCTTTTCACTATACGCGTAGTGACGTGCCCACCTAGGCTGTGCCTTATTGTGGCAAACACGACAGAGGTCGTGGCGACGCTGGTAGTGAATTATTCAGAACGCATCTAAGTGCAGGTAACTCCTATTGGTTCTCATGGGCTAAGCGTTCCTATCTCGCATTCTATTGGAGATTGTAGCTGTACCTAAACTATCGGAGTAGCAGGAATTATTGTGCACACACTGTACTTGTATTCAGTATGGAAAGTATTTGTTTCATGCAGTGCACTGCAAACAAATCTCTCAGTGAGAGCAAATAATCGTTTACAGCACTTGGAGAAGGATGTATATCCCCGTATTGGGAATGTTTCTTTCAATTGTTTTTTTCTAATGAACAGAGTTGCAATAATATGCGTTATCCGTGTCTGCTGTTTCGCAATAGCTCAGCGAGTGTCCTCTTAACAGCACTGAATCCTTTTTATATATTACGTCATGAAATAAAAACACTTCAAAATATGTAAACAGGCTCAGAGACAGCGAGGTCCACTGTCAGATAAAATACATAATAAAGCATAAAGACATACCGGCAGAGATCCAAACTCTTACGCTCAACACGAACATTTCAACATACGTTCTTTTATTAGCTAGAACAGGGGCTGTTGCGGTAACTTTTCTCTTGTTTTTTCTTTTGCCATTTACTTCCATTTCTAGCCTGGTATATTACATGTCGAAATCCTTAGCAATGTCCGCTTAATTGTTCTCCATACACTTTACAGTGCGTCATGAAATCCTATATTACTTCTACTGGTTACTAAGACAGTATATATTTAAGAACTTTTGGCTGTCAAATGTCTTGATACTGAGGATATATTCAGTGAACATTTTCTGTCATTCCACAACGTCTTTTTGTGCCTGCACAATACATTATCGTAAGTCATCATTGATGGCATCTGCGCTCATTTATTCAACCTACTTGCAATATCCTATGAATTACTGTGGTGGATGCAGATTCTCGCAGACAAAGACAGTTCATCCTGCCAGCGACGAACTTTCCTTGGTGTCTGAAAACCTCTTATCAGCGTGGTAAATCATGGATAGTAGGTTGAAATGTTTTATTTCTAATTTGTAGCGTGAATTTTCTTGTGTGTTTTGTAAGGACAACTATGTCTGGTGAAATCAACACAGTTTTTTAATGTGGAGAGGGGAGACTGCGGCTGTGTTCCAAAGTTTTCTAGCTGCGTTATGTAAAGCTATCAGATGCTGTAGCCTCGACGCAGTCACTGTGGCGTGACACCAGTGGCATGTGCTGTAGTCAGCAGCATCGGTAACGAGCGTACCTCTGGAGCGAGAGTGGCCCACTCGGGCCTTTATGCCAACCTGTTCACATGGCTGAGAAACGTCGGAAGCAGTACCTGGCTCGTTGGCGCAGTAGTTAGATCAATATCAAATTTTAATAGTCGATACCTCTCGCCACGGTTACATATGAAAAGCTGTTAGTACACTCCCGTTACGTTTTGTGGCAAATGGATACAGCTGTAAATACTGCACATTTGTAAGTTGGTTACACATGCTGAGGTCCTTGTGTTGTGATTATAGTTACAAAATAAATGGCAGCTCGCGCCATAATTTGAATGAAACTTAACGAAAGACTATCAGTAAAGGACGTTACTTACAAATACAAATACCCTGAAGTTCTCAAGATACGATGTATCTTAATTTGCGTTATCTGCTTAGTTTGAAAGTTCTGCAAGGATTAAGTTCACTTGGGCACTTTCTGACTATACTGACATAGTATGTCGTCTCTCCCACGTAGCAAGGTTTTCCACGAAAATGCATATCGTAGCGGGCCCTTGCTAAAATATGAATCTCCGTTAATCAACCATGCTACAGTGACAGATAGGACGGCCAAGTCTGCTGAGAAGTGTTAACTGAAATTCCTAACGGCGGGACTGGTGTACTCGCGTTTACTCAAAACTACGCCCATTATTGTTGTTCTTCTTCTTCCTCCATCACACGGTTGAATCAGGTTGCGTGAGAAACTAGAAATATTTCCCTTTATCTACAGAAAGCTACTAGCTTGAGCTTTCATTGTGTGTGTGATTAACATGAACAGAAACCATCTTCCAGTAGTACAGACACGTACGTGAAAAGCAAGCGGGCACTGAGCCAGAGTGATGGCCGTCGTGTGCCGCCAGAGGAGTGCGAGGGAACCCACGTGGGTGGCGGTGTGGCGGCGCTACCCATAGCGGCTCACGTCGTTCGCATTTCCTAACAGGAGGATGGAAAGACGTTTACCCGTCAGTAGGTGTATCATCCTACAGTGTAGAAACCTTTAGTAGTATACTTCCGGCCCAGTGGCCTCTAATCTGACGGAAATAAGGTGATCTTTATTAGTTTCCTGTTTTATAATAAATTCTCCTTACTACAAGATAATAATTAGCCCCTCGAATCTAGATGGAATTCAACTGCTGCCTCTGTGTGAGAAATCTAAGCGTAAAGTAATACTCATCGCTTTGTTTGCAAGTATGGTTCGAACACAATTTGTTTGAGTTTACGTTGTTGTCTAGAACGTTAGCTGCTTTGATGCAATATTTCATCTTCATGTAAATAACAGTAGCTGCCATCGAAAGTAATAGCAATGGGTAACGTGTTTTACAGATACAAACGAACAGTTGAATGATTCGTGTATTTCTTTTCCTATTTTAATACATCACTACATCTTTATCATTTCTTAAAGCATAGCTAGGATGTGCTGATATCACCCTATCTTTCTTGTTTTCCTGCTTTGTCGTACTGCTTCAGGCAGCACAGTTGAGCCACAATACGGCTTCAGCCAAGCAAGATGTACTAGCGTGGTACCGTCTGGTAACTGCCTTTGGCATTCACAGGGCTGGTGATCCGCAGTAGCGGATAGGGGCCCTCAACAACTTGGTTCATCCATTTCTTTATCACAGTATTTTGGAGCAATAAAAAATCCCTGGGTTTATGTTTGGAAAATGTCGTGCCTCTGTTGCCATGTTCTAGCTCTTTTTGTGTGGCTTTGAAATTACTGTGTTGAACTTGGTTCCATATGGCATTGAGACGGTGAGCTGGATTAGCGTCAAGGGGCAATTTGTCAATGTCTGATGGTTAATTCATCGATATCCCATTCACTGGTTCGTATGGGGACTTTTCGCTATGTATCTGGGTTTTCCCTACATAGTACAATAGCGTTCGCGCAATAATTTGATGCACTCCCTCTAGGCACCCATTCGCTTGAGAATGAAAGGGCGTAGTTCGCCATTTTTTGATACGTAACATTTCGCAAACTTGTACAAACACTGTCAACACAAAATCTGAGCCTTGAGCAGTAAGTACTACGTCAGGACTTTCGAACGGCAATACCAAGTGACTGGCAAAGGTGCAATCAACAGTTTCAGCGGTCGTATCTGCAAGTAGTGACAAAATTAAGAACCTTGAAAAATTAATATTAATTGACAATACACTTAATATCCTTGGTGCTTCGTGGAAATGGACCACAGATATCTAAGCCACAATCGAAATGGTTTTGATGCTTCTGTTATGTTTGTAAAGGAACGTATCCTTTGTGTGTGTGTGTGTGTGTGTGTGTGTGTGTGTGTGTGTGTTTTTCCGACACTCCACCAGTAGTTTGACGCTGTTCTTGCATCCATGACTCATTGCCCATTTTGGTGGGCCTGTAAACTGTCACAACACTGTGATTTTATTCATTGTTGGAATTACTTGTGTAATACTACTTTGTTACCCAACACTGCCTTGCAGTACAGTATACCATCTTATGTAATGGAATCAGGGACTGATGCATACTGGTGACATTCTGTATCCCTCAGCGATTCTTTAAATTCCTCTGTGGAAACCTCTGATTGTGCAATTCTAACATCTCTACTTAGCCCATCAGTATTGTTGTGTAGGCAGCCAGACTTATGCCGAATTGTGTTATATTTTACGAATTTTAATGCCCATCTAGTCGGGTTACTGCTGGGGACAACATCCATACTATAGCAGTGTGGTCCATATCCATAGCTAACTGATGTCCATACTAGTAACACTTAATGTAATATACTCCAAACAGGAGAGCTACCAGCTCCTTCTTTGTACTACTTTAATGCATATTGTCATAAGCTCAATTGTCTAGATAGTTAACCAACTAGTCTTTCCCCACCACTATATTCCTGACTTACAACAGCTCCAGCAGGGTAGTCTGATGCATCCAGTTTTTCCAAAACTGGATATATTAATAAAGCTGAACTAGTCAAGATTTATTTTTCTCACTGCCAATTCACACTCTTCTGTTCATTCAAATATTTTGTTAATGGTTTTGCTGTTACAGCATAATCCTGCACAAAACCCCCATAATAAGTGGTTCAGCTTTGGAAAGATTGTAACTAACATTTCTTGGGGTTGGAAAATCATCTACTATTTCAATTAATCTAGGCTCTGGGTTGACTCCATCTGAACTGATGGTGTGCCCCAGCTACTGAACCTGTGACTGTACAAACGAACGTTTTTCTCCATTTGCACTCAACCGTACACTTTCTGATCTAGCCAACACACTTCTTAATCGTTCAGTATGCTTTTCAGTAGTTTTTGCAAAAATTACTCTCTCATCGAGACACGCAAGACACACAGTAGGATTTAAACGTGTTATCAAGACGGTAAATTCTCACAATAGGCAAGCGAATTTCGTAGACTAAAATCCATATATAAGAATTTACTCACTCCAGATGGAACAACAAAAGCAGTTTTCTGTGTCGTGGTGCAATCTGAATCTGATGATATCCAGAACTCGTCTCCAGGCTGATGAATTATTTGGAATTTTCTAACTTGTCCAAGTTCTCGTCGATACATATCAGAGGTTACATATCCAGTGTGATAACCTTGTTTACCGCTCTCAAATCAACACACAGACCACACGCTTTTTGCCCATTGACGGACTTCCTTGGGACAATGACAATTCGACAGGCAAGCGGGCTTGCAAAGGGTTGAATTATCCTTGCAAACAATTGCTGTTGAATCCCATCTTCTACAACAGATTGTAACTGACGGGGTAAACGATATGTCTTCTGCTCAGTTGGTCTGGCGTCTCATGTTGTATGACTTCAGTTGCTCGCAAATATTGCCTTTCCTCGAATAACTACACATATTCCTCTAAAACTGGATGCAGAAGTCTTTACTCCAATTTGGCAAATAAGCGAACATCTCTTTCAACTGATTTCTTATTGAGAGTGCTGTGCACAAACCTTCCTCACGGGTAACTACTTACGTTTTCTCTCTCGACACTGTTTCTGCTTCGAAACTTCTCTTTGCATAAATTCTTCGCCACTGGCTATTATTGTGCCATGTGGTATTTCTACATCCTGCTGACCAACATTCTCAACACAGAGGTATTTTAAACCTGTTTCCCTTTACTTTTAGTCTATAATACGTAGACCGCTCTTAACCTCTTGCAGCCTGTACAGAAAGTATTTGTGGGGGTTGGAACGACCAGGAAGTCCGATCTCGGCGGTACCGGGTCTTTGACTTCAATCCAGGAAACTACCACAGTTCCACCGCTAATAGTTACAGATGTGATAGGTCTCAACGCCCACATACACGGTTCAGTTGGAGCTTGTCAGGTAAGCCTCCACATTCACAAGTTCCTCGCAAATGATACGCACGCTAATTGTCCGGACAGTTGTCCGTATCGCTGACCCAAACAGTGCTGATCCTATAATGTTTCACAGTCTCATAGCATGCTGGGAAATCGTTCCCTAAGAAAACATGGCAGTCCCACCCACGTTCCCTTACTACTTCCATATCAAAGACATATTTTCCCTTCAGTGTGCAGGTAAGTTACAGTGGTACCTGCAGGAATGATTATCTTGTCTCCAAGTCTTCTTATATTGTAGCGTGGCCGTATCAGCACACGCTTGTCATTATTGGCAACAAAAAGAACGCGAATCTGAGCTCCTGTGTCTACAAGAATTTTGGCAGTCTTTCTTCTAAGCTTTACCTCAAACTCAGTGGTTTACCTCTGTGGTCTCTCCCCTTTTTATAGGGTCCATATATATCACTGGGGACTAAAGTGGGTGGCAGTGGAGTAGTACTTCTGTTTCAACATTGTTTTCGTTGCCTGCTGGCACGCTAGTCTTGGGGGAATTCGGCCACTTAGTTTGCGGACAACGATCCTGTATGGTATTTCTCAACATGAAGCCCAGCAGCGCTCCGAAAACTTCAGCTGGGCGGTATTTGACAAAAAATGGTCTCGCCATGCCCATGTACATCCCACTTCCCTGACGTTTGGGAATTGTTACTTTCTCGCCTGGCTTTCCAGCAAAAGAAGATACAAAAGTTATGGCTGGAAGCGTAATGTACATGTCTGGCACTAATTTCTCTGTTTCATCTATAGGGGCTCTTGAAAGCCTGGAGTTGTTACCGCACTCATGGCAGCTCCGGCTTCACATTCGAGAGTTATCGCGTTAAGCCGTTCCTGTAGCTCTATTTTTTCAATTGACTGACTGCTTACCTGCTATTGCAGTAAAGTAGTGAGATCAGGCTCGTTCGGGGCCGCAGTTGTATCATCCGAAGCCGTTCGGTCCTCTCCGCTGTTTAAGGAGGACGTAAATCAGGCATGGCTACAAAACTGGGACTGAGACCGAAAAGATGTATCCAATAAAGGTATAACTATTCTGGGTGATGGTAAGATCCAAATGGCTCTAAGCACTATGGGACCTAACATGTCAGGTCACCAGTCCCCTAGACTTAGAACTACTTGAACTTAACTTGAAACGCCCGACTAACCCGCAGGGCAGAACAGGTGACTAGGATTGCGGAAAGTGCCAAATAAGGATGGCGGTCAGTTTCACTTCAAAATTGTAATTTATTGTAATTTAATAACATATTTAAACCAAAACGGCACACAACCGAACCTTTACGAGTTTCAAAATCCAGTTCTTTCATGGCTGAAGGCTTCCAAACAAGAAATCTTATAAACCAACAAGATAAATTTCAAGTGACTGAAGACACGCAGCTAAAATTGCAAATAAAATATTATAATCACAGCTAGGCTGCAAGCCTCAAGGCAAAAGTGGGTAGAACAACCATATACAAGGTCCAATACAATTGTCTGAAGGCCACAACTAAATTTCAAAATTATAAAATGTATTACCTTAACCCTTTAAGGCTGAAGGCCAGAATGATTTCCCTTAAGGGGAAATTTTGAGAATAAGGCTTTAAGCGGCTGAAGGCTTACAGTTGATCTTCCAAAAATTCGAAAAATACCTTAATCCCTTAAGTGGCTAACAGCACACTAAATGGAAAGCTAGCACAACAATCATAACTTTCGGCAAAATATCCACTTGTCAGAATTCCAACTTACTTATATAGGCTGAAGGCCCCTTGATTTACACAAAAAACAATAAAATTATGTATTTTCTATTTGCTCCAGACACGTTCCAACTGACTAGCAGTCCGAACTCGCTACCCGAACTCGCTTACGACAGACAATGACCAGGAAGTAATAGCAGTCGAGCAAAGATACGCGCTGCTAACGCATGTCACCGTCAGGTAAAATAGCAACTCGGTGAAAGCAGTAATTTAATTTAACGTAGTGAGATGAAAGTACGTTAAAAACAGGAAGTAAAATAGATGGGGGGAAGATGGGCCACGCACAGCTCATAACTAACCTAAGGGTATCACACACATCCATGCCCGAGGCAGGATTCGAACCTGCGACCGTAGCAGCATCGCAGTTCCACTCTGAAGCGCCTAGAACCGCTCGGTCACAAAGGCCGGCTGCTAAGATTCCTCGGCGGAAGTTGGCCGGAGTTGTTAGCAAGCAGACTTCATTGCAGCGACACTCGCATCACATGGAGGTGGCTTCGGCGACGGCGGCCGTGCGAGAGGCGGATGACCCGCCACAGCAGCCAGCGGCAGCGCGAGGTGCTGCGCGGCACGCGACCACTCCTCTACTGGCGGAGGGCGACGAGGTGTAGCGGCGCGTGGCCGTATAGCGCGCTCTCACTTGCCGTCACGGCCCGACACGTCGAGGTCGGCCCCAGACGCGTCCACCGAAGACAGCTAAGCGGCCCGCGGAAGGTAACCGCTAGGCATTTCTGTGGTTGCCATCACATAGGAACGGCAGGAGAATACCGAGTCGGATCGAACTGTGATAAAGATGCCACTCGATGACACCACTTTGCACATGTCAGGGCTCTATCAGGAACTGTAGTGGCCAACAGGGGTGGTTTTCCTACATGTGAAGTGAGAAATGTTATGAAATGGGTTTTATTCTCAAAAACTACTACTAAAGCTAGCGTCCCAACCTCAGAGTAATAGCATGGGAGCCGGCCACGAGTACTACAGATTTGTTCACACAACTGCTCACCATACTGCCTTAGGCTGCACAGTGTACAGTATCCACAACCAAAAGTATTCAATTTCCCGAAAAGGAAAGAACACGATACCTAACCTAGGAAGCTAAGTGAAAATGTTTCAATATTGTAACAGGCTTCTGCTGACAATCCGTTCTCCCTGTACCATATTGCCTCATACGTATGCACTTCAATTACAACAAAGTTTTTTTTTACATGCTTATCACCAGATTGCATATGTGCCGGAAAAATTTTTAGCGTTCACCCCTTTGAATGTTGTAAAAGTAAATATGCTTTAGTTCAATGTGTGCAGGATGTCCCAGGAGAAAAGTTCGACATTCATCGATAGCCCTTTTCCGACTTCAGTACTGGGAAACAAATCTCTTCTACTGCAATTCCTTTGCTTCCCATATTTTGATTGCTTATTGTATGGGCCAAAACAAGAAACAGTTACTGGCAAACAATTACTAGTGGGCTCTAAATGCTGATCTAAGGGCTATCAGTACTTTTTCAATCTCCTGCGCTGAAGAAATGCTGATTGTACGTAAGGAGTGCCCATGCTTGCTATACAGTTTTGCTTCGAATGTTCGTCCCCACCATGCTTTTGAATACTGACCTTTCCTGCTTGGACAGGCAACTGCATAGAGAAAAAATAATTCAAAGAACTTGGCACACATCCTGTGTGAACTCAACTGGTACTAACAACAGAACTTCAATGTAAATACATTTAAGATCAATGTTCATCATTTGAGTTACGTACTACTTCACATAATTCCATTGTGTGTCGTCCAGATTGTAACAATGTCGATGCAGGCTTGCTCCTTTGCTGCTCGCACAAATTCCTCTTGTCTTCTCCGAACCTCCCGATGCAGGATTATCGGCGCGGATGAAAAAAACAGACAGGTGTGGTCGATGTGAATATATGAATAAAAATTTACCTTCCCAATAAATTTTTTGATGACACCTTTTAATGTACGCTTGGAATATTCGCTTTGAACAATTCAGGTATGGTGGATGTCATTATACGCCCGCTCGTTACCACTCATAGGAACAAAGAGATGAAGATACAGAAATTAATCAAATGAAGAGCGCATCTCTTTTTCATGTATCAAAACATCTCTGCCACGAAGTAACTTTGTAATTTTCCTTTGTCTTGGCGTATATATAGCTTACGTGTACAAAAGGAAAAGAACGATGAAAGAAGAAGTTATTCGAATGATGAGGGGGTATTGAAGCGGTCACGTTTAACGTAATTAACACACCTAAACACAGTAAATAAGGTAAGTATGGAACCAACTGTTACAGACAGAGAGTACTTACATGTTGTCAGTACAAGCACAGAGACTAAGTAGGCACGAAGAAAATCCAAGTCACATTTCACGCGTTTTTAGCGACATGAACCCCGTTTTAGACTGTTGCGATTTCCTTAAGTACAAACGTCCTAAAGGGTCATTAAAGAGTTCGCTGGTTTCGTATCAAATAGGGCTCCGATGAAATATTTCACCCAAAACATTCAGAAACAAACTGTCTTTTCGTTGATGATCATCCATTACACAAAAAACAAAAGGTAACGCTTTGATGCGCTACACCGAACAAGTAGGCTGGCCGTAAATTTAACTAATTACATTACGAACAACCAAAATTGGAAACGAGACAGTGAAAACGTTGTGGGGAAGGCGAACCGAAGACTGCGTTTTACTGTCAGAACACTTACAAGATGCAACAGATCTACTAAACCTACCTACACTACACTTGTCCATCCTCTTTTTGTGTACTGCTGTGCGATGTTTCATCTTTGCCAGATAGGACTGACTAGGTAAATCGAGAAAATCCTAAGGCAAGCACATTTTGTACTATCGAAAAATATGGGGAGTGACATAGACATGGTACAGGGTTTGTGTGGACATGAATAAAAGAAAGGGGTTTCTGGTTGCGGCGGGAGCTTCGCACCTAATTTCACGCACCAGCTATCTCTTCCTACTGACAATATTTCACGCGTTGCGCCCGAGTGGAGTAACACCATTATTGTTAAGGTGGTTCGATTAACCCTCTGCCAGGAACTTAAACGTGAGTTGCAGTGTAGCCATGTAGATGTCGACACGAAGTGTGGGGTGTGCTATCATTTATTAGCGCAATACAAACTAAGGGAAGGCAAAATCCATTCTTACTGTGCAGCTTTGCAAGAGCAAACATATCCGTCGAAAAACTGGCAAATCTTGTATCCCGATCATTTTTAGAAATGTACACACATCATATCCCGAATCTCAGCACAATAACTAAACATATATGCACATTTATGGGAAGAAATATTTATAATTACCAGTTTACACGTGCTCCCCTTTAAAAAACGGTAATCTTTTTTAATTTTTTCACATTGCGTCAGAGAACTCCGTCTATTTGACCTTGTGAAGTTCTTGAAAGAATATCTGAGTTGAATGGACTTCAAGCAATGTCGAATTTTATGAAGGTAATCGAACTCTTCTCAATATTGTCATTTACGCGTTAGGTGAAATTCGAAAGATCTTGGAAAACTCAAAAGATGAGGGTTTCTGTTGACGGAACGACTGACTGTTTTAGTTTATATTGGTATTTTGTTAGCCAAAAATTTAATCGAGGACACGTCGGATCACCTTCGTATTTTGTGTTGCAAATCTGCAAGGCAATTTCTAATTTAAAGAAGGAACGTAATTGCAAACGAAAACATTTGAGTAGTGTAAACATGTTGTTTCGGCCAGGTGCCATGGCTACATTCGGCAGACGTCTGTAGACTTTCTGGATACTGACTTATCCGAAACTATTTGGAAATGTTCTTAGATTTATTTTAATCTCCCACTTCAGAGGGTAGATGAAATGGATGCTGCAGCGAAAGGCAAGCCGAACAAAGTTACCGTTTCGAATCCTGACACTCTCTCTCTGGAACCCACAGAGAGAACTTTCTGGGGGAAACGCAAAAGATTTTAAATTTTAACAGTTTTTGTTTGGAATTTCTTGAATTAAGTATGCACCTGTCTCTTTTTGTGATGTCGAAATGGTTTCCATGCGCATGAACGTTCTTTCAGGTAAATGCGTGAGGTGTTAGAAATCTAGGGAAATTGATTTTCCTGTACTGTTTTAGAAGGGACTACAGCTAAGCACCTACCTCCTGGAGCAAGTGAACTACCATCCGCGAAATATCTTGAGGCATCCGATTGTTTTACAAATTAGTCAATGTGCTACATATTCGACGGTAAGCATGTAAGCGAGAAAAATTTTAATAGTCACTAAGTGCCCTCATTCTCAAATGCTGAATGGATTTAGTCTTGGCTATTTACACCTCCTGATGCTGCCTCAACAAATATGCAGTTTCTAAATGTCATGATTGTCTTACTGTGTGTGACTTAACGTAATACTGAACTTCAGACACGACATTTTATGTTTTTAAATACCGTCAATAATTTCATGAAATACTAAAAAACGAATTTCTTCCTCCTGGAACCAGACAGGCAGGCAGCCTGCACTTGTGTTCGTTCACCATGAACCGTGCACCAGGTTAGCCATTTAGAAATGCAGATCTCATTTTACCCAGCTATCTTTGGATAGTTCATCGAAAGCATCTTTTGTAGCTGCCACATCTGCTGCCCTCCATCTCAGAATCTAACGTACCTCCTTTTCAGCAAGTACTGGTATTTCTCTTCTGTATCGATTCCGTTCTAAAGTGGTTTTTATGGACACACTATCGAAAAAGGAGTGCACCTCATTTGGATAAAATTGAAGTTATTGAAAGTGGTGTAGTTCCTTACATGAATCACTGTCCCAAAAAAAAAAGGCTTTCTCTAAGTAATTAGACGAATCTGCGTCCTACATTCCTAAAAATATGGTAACAGTACTTTCTTCTTGCCTGTTTGCATTTGTTGGCTTCGGCTTCAACAATTTTATCCCAGCTTCTTCCGATTTATTGGTGCAGATTTAAAATTCTCCTCGCTTATTATAGAGGCCATCCTTGCAATTTTTGGTAGTTTTAAACATCGAACTATGTCAGCTTTGAAATTCTCCCTTTTAAAATTCTTTGAAATACACATTGTCTAACATCAGAAATTTTTTTGTAATCCTCTAGATTCCAGTAACCACATGACCCTGAGTTAAATATTCCTTCTATTACCAAACAAATCATTCATTATTATGGTATTATCTTCGAAATAGAGGCCAACAGATTTAACAATATATATGCCCTAGAAAGTGGTTGAGCCTCTGTTAATATATGGGTAACGGATAAAAGCAAGTTCAAAGTGTAATGAGCTGCAAATATGTTGGAAGTCGTTAAGGCTGAGATAATATTTTTATGTCATCTTCATACAATCACTGTCACTGAAAATTTTTTTCCCATCCTGACAACACTGCACTACGTCTGTGGCTATGGTTGGGTGTTAGGGTGTACCATTTGCGCATTTGGTTGTACTGGGGCTCTGCAATTCACACACTATCTGTACCAGTGTGGAAAAGAATATTGTAGGAAGCTGGGTTCCCAGTAGCAAAGTCTAGTAGGTAACAACACGGTGCATCACGTGCAAGAATGGAAATAGCTGAACTGGTCCTGCTTGTGCAAGAAAGAAAAAACTGGTTTATGTCAACTGTTAAACAGCTGTTTACAGTCCAGAAGGCCACGGCTTTTACCAGGAAGCTCCTTCACAAGGGTTCCAGTGAAACTCCCCTTCTGCATGCAAACACAACCGTCAGCGACAGCGTACTGCAAGGTGGCCGGCTCACCCTGCGAGTACACTGCGCCGTAGACAATCTTGCTTCAGGGGCAGCTGGGGCTTTCACCGAAGATTCCTGGTGAGTGGCAACAGAAGAATGACCAGCAAAGAAACTGGAAGACGGACCATGGTGCCACATGATTCAAGAAAAGATACAGTAACAGGTGGTCAATCCAATACAGAGCTTAAGAGTAGTAACTGCAGTACACTGTACTATCATGTATTGAGATTTCTTATTACGCACGCACAAACTAAGCTAATCTCTTCTGAAAGAGATAAGGCGACCAAGGTTAAACAGACGTGAGACGTATTGAACTAGTAAAGTAGATATGAATAAGAATAATACTGACTAACTGAGCGTAGCTTGCTGACGAGAGAAAGGAGCAGAGAAAGTAAGATGTAAAACTGCATATAAAGTATGTATTTTCATTAGGAATTGTGTAACAGTTGACACGTAGGTACCTTAACACATGAGGAGCCCGGTATACCAATTGCGCACAGTACAACTAATGTAACATGAATGTGGGACAAATTGATGATTTCATGCAGTCCGAACATTAGGTTGGTACGTGAGGTCAGGTAGCACATTCTGTGGCACGAACGACAACAATTGTGAACTCAAACGTGAATACTAATTTGAGAAATGTATTGTGACTGAGTAGAAGGCCTTCACCACTGCAGAGTAACTGCTAGGCCTAATTATCGCCTGCAGGAATGGTACTGTGCTAGGGTTAAAAACTAGTAGAAATAGGGAATCTCTGGAAAGGAGTATTCAGAATCCCCTACGCAAGTTAAAGATGGAGAGTAACATATGAGAATTGGTCATAATAAAAAAAGTTATGTGAAAACTGCCGCTATCAGCTTTGGCTCTCCATGATCGGGATATGAGCCGTAATTATGAGGTCCTGGAGGATCTCCATCGCCAACTCCAAGTCCTCAATGGAAGAGCAGAATGGGACACTACAACGAAGGCTGAGGAATCAGGTCTCTAACTGGGAACTATATCCATCGACCAAGATCTCTCTTCAGACTCGGAACAGAAAATCTATTCATGCCACAGGTGGCCGCTATTTTTGTGGATTCTTTCTCTGCTTAGTACCCAGCCCAGATCGACGTGGCTCATCAGCAACTGCGATGGTTGGTGTAGTTTTATTCCCTGGTACAGCTTCAACCTGTCGAAAAGAGGCAACTTTACTGTCACCTAACTGTCACTGGACATCAAGAGGTCGCGTTAACTGTAGAATACGATGAGGTCGCTAGTAAGCGACGACTTTCTTGTAGTTATTTTGTATATTGGCAGCTTTCTTAATACAAGCTCGTCTCCCAATTGGTAAGGTAGCAATCTGTGCCTTCGCTAACTCTTTCTATATATCTTAGCCTTTGTTAACTATTTCTCTGCATACGGTCACCTTTCTTTTATTCCCTCTTGTATCTTTTTCTGTATGGATTCTCTCTTCTCACTATACCACAGACTTCTCCCAGCTCGAAATCTACAGCCATCATTTGCAGTACAAATTGGGAACTCGTCCGTCTGCACGGTGTGATGCCTGCTGACTCACATTTCAGTACCACCGGCAGAGATGATACATAGCAATTACTTGTCCACATCCGACAGCCACGCCCTCACCGGCAGCATGGTGACGCGGCAGCGGAAGCTCGCATTCAACAGCAGAGGGAACCACAGCGGGGAATCTCCGCCATTTTCACCGCGTTGCCCACTAACGACTGCATACCTGCCTCAGTAAAGCAGTTATTCTAACATAATCGGTCCTTCTTCCGCTATAGTACACATACTTCCTCAGCAGAGGATCCTAGCCCGCACGAAGCTATCACAGCTATCCTGTCACAGATCGAGCGAGGTGGCGCAGTGGCTAGCACAGTGGACTCGCATTCGGGAGGACGACGGTTCAATCCCGCGTCTGGCCATCCTGATTTAGGTTTCCCGTCGTTCCCCTAAATCGCTCCAGGCAAATTTCGGCATGGTTCCTTTGAAAGGGCACCACCGGCTTCCTTCCCCATCCTTCCCTCATTCCACGAGACCGGTGAACTCGCTGTCTGGTCTCCTCTCCCTAACAACCCAACGCCCCCATTCTGTCATAACCAGTGGGTCTGAAACTTTTCTCAGTGCAAAAATGCTGTAAAATAAATTGGGGTTTGACCCATACAAAACAAGACGCACTACTAATAACTTATCACATAGAGCTACTCACAATTCACGTGAACCAAATCATTTGCACACTGTATTCCACACTAAATAAATTGAAATGCTCCAAGCTAATATGATACTAAATTTTATCTCGGGACCCCTGTCCTTGCAAGCGTGTCTCTTGAAATACAAGAGCAATACATACTTGCCTTTCATTTGAAATAACATTCAGTCACTGTGGGAAGCAGCTTATTTCTCCGAGCTTTAAACGAATGGCGCAAAAGTAAACTTGGTGCAATCGAGAACGTAGTTCTTCAGGGAAGCAGTGTGGAGATACGGGATGTAAAGGATAAATTAGCATCAAATGGGGTGCAAACTAAGAATTCTAGATTTCATCCATTCTTAATATTCTGTTAAGTTAGTGGATACATAATCTCACGCTTTACTTAGCTGTCATGTTCAACAAACCGTGTGTCTATATTATCATCCCCTAAGGGCATCAAATTCACACAGGATATTAGAGTTAGTGGCCATTTCCCTGCTGTATACTAATTTCTGCTGCGTAAGCAATTATTTATCCTGTGTTTTTGTCTCTCACTCAAAACACACACGATAGCATAACTTTTGGCGATGCGTGACACTACCTCTGGCAGTACAGAAGAAATAAAGAATGAACGAAACAATGAAAGGATAATTTCGGTTCTGTAACACGAGAACATATGGCGACGGTGAACGGCTTACGGCAGCACGACGTCACGATCTCACGGGGACAACTGAACTCCCTCCCCCAGTCCGCCGTTTCTCGCCACAGCGCGGCCGACGCGCTCTCTGCCGTTGTCACTCGGCGGCTCCTTTCCCAACTGCCGTCCCTCAGGCAAAACACGCGATACACTAATCGACAGCCAAGTCCCAGTCGATTATTCGAAGAATCGTGCCAAACGACACAACGCAAATCTGACCGGCATTGAATACTCGATCACATAAAATACAATACAAAAACTTGCCTATGCTCTCTTTGGTAGCATGTTGTTTCTAATTTTACTATCACGCTGCTTCCAGCCTCTGCACCATTCTTCCCATCCCATTATCGCCTCCGTATTGGACACTCCCATTTCTCCATGATCTTTACTATGATCGATCCTTCTCGTAAACTCATCTTCGATCCTGTTTACGTTATCTTTAGTCCTCCCTTCGCAGAATACGGTTGGGAGAAAATCCAGTTTCCTGGCTGCTGCCACTCATTACTCCTTTTCTGCTGCCCACTACTGCATTGCCTTTTACTTCCCGCCGCCTCCCTGTTACGCTGATTTCCACGTTTTAAGGAATTAGTCTGAAAATTATTAATATCACACTGGAAGCACACCCGGTCGGCTCTCTGCCAGCTCCTACCTTCTCTACAATTCCCGTAATTGCTTGCATTACCGGCAACTCTGTTCTGTTAGCAAGTTGCACCATCCATCCGTTCCACGTACTGAAGAAAGCTCTCCGTAGTTACCGTGCGACAATAGGGCAAACCCCACAGCAAAGAATTTGGAGTACTTCAGGAACGCTTTCGGCACGTGTATTTGCTTTCCCACACCCCAATATTTATTTAGCAGTAGCGTCTCCGACGCGGCGGGTCAGGAAATGCTGCTACATTTCGATTTGCCCACTTCTGCCTCACCTCCATCAAGTTGTATTTCACGAACTTTATCTTCGCTTCGTTGGACATGCCCTCCAAAATGCAATCTTTAAACGACGTCAAGGAATTCACCACATGGGATTTTCCTTCCCTACTGAAATAGTTTATTTTGTGACTTGTTATGAAACCGTAGTCCTTCCCTGACTGCTCACTGCAGGAACGGCCACGAACGCGGCACGTGTGCATGCACGCGTGCTGAGCTTTCACACGCGTGCGGATCGCTCCCTTCTGACGTCACACGTCCCCCGCTACCACACCAGCTGACCGCGCGAATTCGCGGAACTACGAACACGCCGCATGCAACAGTGCATTCGCGTAAGGAACACCGCCCTGCTAGCATGTGGCTTAGTTTCATATTACGATATTTGATAATATTAAGCTCTGTACAAATCATCATGTTGAGCAATACTGAATCTTTGTTGGCTGTCGGTACACCTACAGAAAAATAACGATAACGCTGGGTTTGAAACTGCATTACATCAACAATATCTTGCTTCTCACATCGTCACTCGTCAAAATTCTTACAACATTTAAGCTGAGATATATAAACGGACGCAAAAGTAGTCTACAGCATGCAGTATGATGTCAAATAAGTGATTCCAACTATATGTGAAACAAGCAAATTTTATCATCTGGAACTACTGTACAGATTTTGCAATAAACACAATTCTCAACAAAACATGACAAATACAACAAAATTTCACCATTAATTTAATTATTTTTGGTTCGCTGTAGACATAATAAAGTTCATATCCGGCACAAACTCTACGGCACACGGACAAACGCAGACAGTTTCTTGTATTTTCGACACTCAGATTGCCTATTTAGTTTCATAATCGAAAAAAATCTTTGGCTCACGTATGTCGATCCAAACATTGATATAACTTTTGCAGCCTCATTGTGGAGACAGGGAAACTCTTCCAGAGGAAAACCTTCGTAAAATTCCTTGATAGTTTTTACGTAAAAAAATTGTCCTTTAAACGGAAATTACACTGCAGATCGATCAATTCCATTTGCAAATGCACTGGAGCACTTGCAACTGAACCGGCAAAGGGTCTAGAAAATAGTTCAAAAACAGATGTCAGACTGACAGTGTCCTGGAAACGTTTAGAAAATTGTGCCTGTAGTTCCAACACAGAAACGAATTTGTCAGAAGCTGCGTTTTCTCTGACTTTAGAGAGCGTAGGGAAATGGGCGGTATTCTTTGTCATGAGCTGATCCTTCCACAACGCGAGTTTCTTATTAAATGCATCCACTTTTTCCATCAGATCAGTAATAACCTGCTTCTCACCTTGCAAGGTCTTATTAAGAGCGTTCAAGTGTGCAGTCAGATCAAGTGAAAAGGCGAGGTCTACAATTAATTTTGGATCTTCTAATTTTGGCTCTGCCTTTCGTTTTTCCTTCAGGAACTCAACAATAGCGAGTCTTAAATTGAAAAATCTTTCGAGGCATGCCCCTCGACTTAACCAACGTATTTCGCAGTGGTAGATAACATCTGCGTACTCTTCGTTCAGTTCCATGAGAAACTGTTAAAACTGACAGTGTACTAAGCCATGCGACTTCAAAAAATTTGCTACGGTGACTACCAACTTCATCACGTGCTCCAAATTTGCATATTTAGCACGAAGAGCTTCTTGGTGTACAAAACAATGAATTCCATACAAATCTTCTGTCGATCGGCTTAGTTTTTTACACAACAATGCTACAAGTCCATTTTGAGCCCCTCGCATTGCTGGCGCTCCATCTGTGGTGAGTGAAACTAACATTTTCCAGTTCAGGCCAACGGCTTCAACTGCCTCCTCAAGTGCTTTTAGCAAGTCGGTACCCCTCGTCGTGTCTTTCATTGGTACTAAATCCGACAGCTCTTCGATCACGTGTCGACTCCACGAACATAAATCGCTAGTTGTGCTGTGTCCGAAATGTCGGTCGACTCGTCCAAAGCAATCGAGAATGCAATAAACTTGCAAGCACTATCAATTAGCTGCCTATAGACATCCGCTGCTATACCAGCTATGCGGCGAGTTAGTGTGTCTGGAAAGACTAATTTCACCAAACTTGTTTACTTCCAGTGGCATCAAGAGATCCGCCGCCTCAGCAATACACTCCTTGATGAAATCGCCATCACTGAAAGGCTTATTCACTCTTATTTTGTAGCTTGCTCTTACAGACAGGTCACTACGTTCAGTCGCAGGTTCGAATCCTGCCTTGGGCATGGATGTGTGTGATGTCCTTAGGTTAGTTAGGTTTAAGTAGGTCTAAGTTCTAGGGGACTGATGACCTCAGAAGTTGAGTCCCATAGTGCTCAGAGCCACTAAGTTCGGTTGCAGGCTAAAAAAGGAAACAACAATTGAGTGAACTCTAAATTCGAATTCTAAGGACAAATATGTACAAATACAAACACCAGAAACACAAATATTTGTATGATGTTCCCATGTTCGATCCGACTCGCTGCATAACACTACGTCTTCTTAATTCCGCAAACTTCTTTGATCTATCAGCCCCAACTAAATCATTAAGTTCTTTGTGTGTGACATTATAAGGCCGTTCTATTGCAAATTTGTGGTGCCCGCCGAGTATGCGACTGCATAATAGACATTAAGAATTTTGATCCTTCTCTTCGAAAAAATATTACAATTCCCATTCAGCTCTGAAGGCTCGTGACGTTGTCTCACTACCCCGCCCCTTTGTGAGCGTTTGTCCCATTGCAACAACCACTGCACAGTACCTATAAACTTACAACGAATTGCTAACAAATAGCGAGGAATAAACACGGCTGCCACTACGAATCAACTAACGCACCATATGCCGGATGAAAAGATGTCGCGCCGTGCCGAGCAGTGCCGCGAAACACTGAGGAAAGCCGAGTAGTGGCGAGGCGTACCGAGCCCTGGACGGCACACGTGCAGCACATCGGTAAACGCGTGCAGTTTGGCATGCCGTGGCCGTCCCTGGCCTAATGTGACCTCAACAGATGCCCTGGGCCGGTGCAGCGGCGACCGCGCGGCGCTGCGCTGCCACGTGTTTGTCGGAGCGCCGTGCAACTGCGGGTCTCACCCAGCAGTCCTCGACTTCCAGTCTGGCTGGTCAGCAGACCAGGCCACGGAACCGAGCCCGCGACTGCGATGGTGCGGGAAGACATAAATGTCGTTGGGCAATATACTGAAATATTTGGGCTCTCGTTATCATTTTGAACGATAAATTCAGCTCCCTCCCCGAGCGCATTAGTAACCGAAATGGTGAAATGAAATTGTTCCTGATACTATTAACCAGCAAGCAAATTAATCACTGGGATTATAAAGGTGTAAATAACGTGCAATGACACTGAACTACAGCCTCAATTTGCATTAATAAAAGTTTTTCTTCGAAATTTTTACACAAACTCAAAAACTGGTGAAACCAACTATTTCAATAAGTGGTTAAAAGCGACTTGAGCCCCCAATATAGTAGCGGGTAACCTCGCTATGTAAATTTTTATGAACTGAAAAACTGCTGCGGAGTCTTCACCACTAATCGTCAAACGAGAATAAACCGCAGGCTAGCTTGCACCTAATTGAAGTCTGACATACGATCCTCAGTTCTAAGAGCCAAATTGTAGCAAAATACTTCAGTTCCTCACAGGTAAAACTGAGATGAAGACCACCTTTAGCGTTCAGAAAGAGAATCTTCCCAGAAACATAGTAACACGCGATGTCAGCACAGTTCTGAACATAGCACGGCGGGTAATCACCGCTGGAGATCTGAACGCAAAACATCCCGACTGTAACTCACGAATACGTACCTACAACAGCAAGGAACTATACCAACACGCACTAGGCCGAAACTACGTTATACTTGGGGGCCGGACGTCCTCACTTTCGTGCCTACACAGGCTCAACACAAGCCAGACGTGCTAGGCATAGCCCGCACCATAGGCATCGCGTGCACTCTCAACCTTATGGCTGAAAACAATCTAGACTCAGACAACATGCCTGTAACACTGCACACGGGCAAAACACTGCAGGACACAGAACCACGCAGGCTAGTGAACCCCAAGGACGCCTATTGGACACTGCTCAAGGAAACGCTTGATAGTCGTATTCCGGACACCTACGATATTATAAACACGCAACAAATTGGTGAGGCAGTGGAGGCCTTTACTACTGCCGTCAAAGAGGCAATGACTGACGCCATTCCACGTACAATACCAAAACATTCTACGGCCCTGCCCCAGCAAATCCTGGGCCTCATCTCAACGAGGAACCGCCTCAGGAGATACTGGCAGCCTACCAGGCGCCGTTCTATAAACTGCATGTCTGATTCCAGGGTATAATACGGGACAAAATACAAACATTTCGAAACAATGGAGAAACTCTCAGAGCTAGGTACCACACGTCCCGGCGTATGGAAGCTAGCCACACACTTCACCAGGGAGCAACATTGCATTCCCACTCTAAAAGGACCACATGGTCCAGCTTACTGCACGACGGAGAAGGCAGAGCTTATGGCCACATTACGTGCAGCGTCTTTCATGCCGAATCTGGCTCCTTCCGATCCAATATTCACAGTTGAAACGGACTAAGAGGTTACACGACTCGTAGCCGAGCCCATGCGTGACGATTACACGCACTAGCACAAATGAAATTACATTAGTCATCAAGCATACCAACGCTAGGAAAGTGTGGGTTCTGATGGCATTCAAAACCGTGGCCTCCAGGAGTTCACGGATAGACCCGTAGAATACCTTGCACACAACGAATGCCATTCTGAAACACCAACACTTCCTGACTTTTGGAAGGCAGCCTAGGTCCTGAAGCCATGAAACACGACTCCCTCCCACAAAATTACCGACTAATCAGTCCGCTGTGCTCGCTGAGCAAGATTGTTGAGAATGTAGCACTAAAACACATCACCAGCCACTGCATCAGCAATAACTATTAAGACCGGAGTAATTTGGCTTAAGGAATCTCTACTCAAAAACACAACTCCTCCGCGTATTCGAACGTATACCACACGGCTAGAACTTGAAAAAACACAGGGGCCATGTTCCTGGACATCGAAAAAGCTTTCAACCGACTTTGGCACAACGGCCTTATACGCAAACTAAGCGAAGCTGGTTTCCCGAACGGACCCGTATCTCTGATACACACATATCTCACGAACAGGTGTTTCAACACTGATGTGCAGGGCAAACAATCCACACAACACTGTAACCAAACTAGAGTACCCCAGGGAAGCATCCTAGGGACCATCTTGTTCAACCTGTACGTTAACGACTTCCCAGCAACGTTGCCCATCTACGCGGGTGAGACAGCCATCCTTGCGCAAGATTAGAAACAGTCCAACATTAATGCACAAATACAGACGGAGCTCAGAACTGCCGAGCCGTGGTTGTAACTAGGGCGTATTAAACGAAACTTTGACACGTGCGAAGCAGTTCCTTTCACACGCAGACCGAAACTGCTGCGCAAACAACATGGTAGACATACCACTACATACACGCCCAATACGTTTCCGAGAGAAAGATACCTCTGTGTGGCTGGACCGGAATCGTACATGGGTGGACCACATCGAATTCGTTGGCAACGGAGCGCACTCGAGGCTCAAACAAATGTACTCAATGCTCAATAGGGAATGTACACTGAATAGGAGGGTGTCGAGGTCCATATACACGATTCTGATTTGACCTATGATGTACGCAGCTCCGTCTGGGGATAGGCAGCTCTTACACATCTGCGCCACCTGCATGTCATACAGAACAAAGTGCTACGCATCATTAGCAACGCTCCACGCTACACACGCACCGTGGATCTTCACAAAAATACCACCTTGGAACCCTCGAGGAAGAATTCAAAGAACACGGCACACGAGTATACAAGAACTCGAGTTGTTTCATCCTTACTCTGGGAAACTATGATCACAACCATAGGTAACATACACCAACAAGCGGCTAACGTCGGGAAACCCCTGCATATCATCAACATCGATATGACAGCTGCCATTGAAGCCGACCAACTGGCTACAGCAGAGAAACCGAAGAGCTCTCCCACTGACGCACGAACAAATCGCCAACATCGCCCTACACTGTGAATCTGATATATGGCCTATCGGACACAAAACGGTAATGAACCTGTTACAGGTATGCTGACGCTAGCCGAGAGATCAACACCGGCACCCAGCGGCAGCCGCAGAGAAAGCACAGCACAACGTCGAAGGTATCGGTACGCATGATACCCAATATACTAACAAAGCCTACCCTTGCATGACCTGTCGCAGGCAGCAAGACATCTCTACTGCTCATACTATCCGACCTAACTATCGCCGAGATTTTTTCCCTTGGCTCTTGCCTTGGCACTTTTCTTTCCTCTGTCCTTCAAACCGCCACCCTTCGTTCGACCTTCGAACCAATCTGTCTCCAGATGAACGCATACAAATGGTTAATTTAACCAGACGTACCCAGACATCGCAGTACCCACATCCTGCGACACCAAACTTTAGTGGAAGCTAATTCTTATGCAGAGATGGCAGCAAACATCTTGAGTTGGCCATCATGCCGGAGTGGGCGTGGAGGGGCTCCTCTTCTTATAAAAATAAAGCCCTCTACGAAACTGCTGTACACGTCACGTAATAAGGTCCAGTTAAATGTGTCTCACTGCTGAGTTGATCACGCTGCAACTCTTGTCAATGAACCAGTGGAAGCGCCTCACCGAGAGCTCAAAATTTATTGAGGTTTGTTGTACGTTAATTAGTCACGAAATTACTATGTTTTTGCTGATTGGCAGTTGCGGGAGAACTTGTCTAAGCTGTACCTTATATATAAAGATTACGAATAAGGTCTGCGCTGCTAGAATCGTGGTGCTGCTCCTTTATATGACGTATAGCCCTTCGTTGTGTTATTCACAAACGCGAAACGCGAACAGTAGTTAGCTGGGTTAACATCCCTTCCGTGTTATTCCAGCTCTGACAGATACGCAATGCGTTAGCAGTAACGGAACTGAAGGACCAAATCCAGCTCTGGAGCCGACTACACACCAGCCCAGGTAGCACCGCCGCCAGGCTCCACGTCATACAGCGGCTGCCATTCAAACCCCACTCGCAGCCAAATCCCTACTCTCACATTTAAACACAACCTGTCGCGTCACACCCCCTAACAAGTCTTGTGTGCACTACACGCAGTAAGCGACTACTTCGGTTGTGAAATTTATGAGGCGTTTAAGCGGGTCGACTCTTCAGGTTGACCACTCGCTTTTCACTTTACAGACGAACTGCCTGCCAAAATGGAAGTTACAGTAGCCACGATTTTCTCAGTTCGTCTTCTCTGCATAAATGGGTTATAGCGAAGGTAAATTTGAAATTACTGAACTGCGAGAGCATCCAAAGGAATGTCACATTATTAGTATCGCTTACCGAAGATTATTATGTCCAGATAGTTTTAGCAACAGGAGTTGCTTGATACCAAATGTGAAAAGCAGCGACATCCCAAGTTCACATGGAACATCTATGTGGTCGTGCCTCGTTTCTTGCAGTAAACAATATCTCTCCAGACCATCGCAGATCCCGGACATGAATCTTTAACTTTAGTACGGGTCAGGAATTTTAGTTTTTGATCGGTTCAGTAAATGTTCTTTAATACCGTTATCGATTTTCCTAATGATGCTGTTGTAATGGGATGGTAGTAGCTTCCACTTCAAGGTACAGATGGGGAGAGTTCTGGTATCAAACCTGCTACCAGAGACAGGGATTCATATTAAATTCCCCAGAGTATCTTGCACAAAAATTTCTTTGCACAGGTAAGTAGAGAAGTA
This sequence comes from Schistocerca serialis cubense, assembly GCF_023864345.2. Lineage (NCBI taxonomy): Eukaryota > Metazoa > Arthropoda > Insecta > Orthoptera > Acrididae > Schistocerca > Schistocerca serialis. The sequence continues at coordinate 463,730,967 of NC_064646.1, read as the reverse complement.
ACCCGTTAAGGTAATGTCTTAGACCTCGCAACAAACAGACCCAAACCAATCAAGCAACGTAGAGGGAGGTATCAGTTATCATAAAGCTAGGACTACGGGTTTTGCAAAGGATATTAAGAAGGGTAGGAAGAAATCTTTGCTCAGCAGGAGTGACAAGATACAAATAGCCGAGTATCTCAGCACGCAGCACCTATATTCAATGATGAGCACCGAGATGTGGATAAAGGTAGGAATTCGAAAGTATTGTCCAAGTAACGTCTTCAGGCAGAAGATAGATTCACCGCCTTTTGATATTCGTGACAGTGAAGTGCCCTTGAACGAAGAGAGCACCTGCGATTTCAGGAAAGTATAACCGTAGCTGACAAAATCGGGACAAATCCAAAACCACGTTAAGGAGAGCAATGGGCGAAGCAATCAGACCTCGAAATTAAAAATTTCGCCAGATGATCAAAGGAGACATCATAATACATTTTGGTATTACATAATGTAAGTAAGCGGTACGAAATTGTCTGTTCACACCCACGGTGACCACAAAGGCAGCCAAACGAATTGCACAGACGCTCGAATATCTCTACGGCAGATGTTACAGGAGAGGCGTTGTGCTCCGAGCAGCGCCTTGTTACTGAAATTCCAAGCAAGCACCGTCCGGGAAAAGTCCGCCAAAACGTGGTACTTCCCCCCTCATACAGGTTGCGTGAAAGAACGCGACGTGAAAATTCGTTGAAATACAGCAGCCAGTTCAGAGGCTTACCATAATCAACCCACACGCCACTCGCTAGTGGAACAGGGTAAGGTGGAACCAGTGTGATATACGTAGTACCTTCCGTCGGACACTATTAGGTGATTTGCGGGAAACTATGCAGGTTTCGATGATTGCCATAGAATGCACTTTCAGGATTCTACCGGTTCACTTCATCCGACGTTCGGGTCTCTAAGCTACAATCATGGAACACTCTACATTGAATATGCACTGAAGGGAATAGCGATTTACATCACATCCGAATGTTTGCAGCATCACTACGTACAATATCACGAGATATCAATTCACATAACAGGTTCACGGTATCAGAATCTGGGAAATAAACACGCTCATCCCTACTAATTATGAAAGTAGCAACAATTATAGTAAAAATAAATGTAATCAAAAGCTGCAGCAACTATTTTAGCACTATTCACAAAATATTAGGAAAGGGAATCAGATCTATATACCGTTAGTCAAAGGGCAATGAGGTGATGTATCTAAAGCGCCAAACCGACGATACGAGTTCTATGATATGCATCAACGAGAAACCATTCACTCTATTACCACACTTTTCCTACAAAAAGCAATGCGTAGCATAACACTGGATGAATTAACTTAACAATCGCCGCTGGAACTATTCTAAGGTAATTCAACAAACGAAGAAAATTGCTACAGTTTTTCCGCCATTTATCATTGGACAATATAGTCATCTACGCAACGGGAAACTCAGTGTCCACGTAGAGCGGATGACCTTCAGCCAAGCAGTTTATCCGACCATAGTGTCCGAAACATTAAAAAACCAAGACTTATAATTACGCAGTACAACAAGAAAATTGCAGAATATAGCCCCAGATATAGTAACAAATCAACACTTATAGATACAGAATACACACGGAACATTCCAATCATGCTAAAACTAATTTTACGCAATTCACGAAACAGAAAGAAATGCATTTTCTGTGCCTACCATTTGAAAACCGTTCGCGTAGCAATATACGCAAGGCGTGGCTTACTCAAGAAACACGGTGATCGCCATGGATCAGCGAGTCATCGTCTAGAATTGTAGCCTAAGATACAGTGACAAATCAATGCGTATAGATTCAGAATACACACGGGACATTACAATCATGCTACAACTAATTTTACGAAATTCACAAAACAGAAAGAAATGCATTTTCTGTGCCTACCATTTGAAAACAGACCGCGTAGCAATATACGAAAGGCGTGGCTTACTCAAGAAACACGGTACTCACCATGCAACAGCGAGTCATCGTCTAGGAATGTTGCTTAAGATACAGTAACAAATCAACGCTTATAGTTACAGAATACACACGGAACATATCACGCTACAACTAATTTTACGCAATTCACAAAACAGAAAAAAACTCATTTTCTGTGCCTACCATTTGAAAACCGTCCGCATAACAATATACGCAAGGCGTGGCTTACTCAAGAAACACGGTGATCGCCATGGATCAGCGAGTCATCGTCTAGGAATGTAGCCTAAGATACAGTTACAAATCAATGCGTATAGATTCAGAATACACACGGAACTTATTGTAAAAAAAATATTACCATGTACTTGAAAAGATAATTATGTATGCAGTTACTGTTACTAGTCCCTTCTTATTGTTCTTTCCATTCCTAATGCACCTTTTTTGAATAATGTGGATCATAAAATTATTATTTAGCAGATATGTTGACAAAGTTTTCACATTAGCAAATGCATTTAATTTTATTCTATAAAACCAATGCTGTAACAGCTAGAAACCAGATATCAAATGAAATAAGCAACTATGAAAAGCGAAGCATAAAAATATCATTCAATAGTCATGTGGCATTTCATAAGTTAGTAGAAATTCTCTCAACTCTCGTTGAAAGACACTTGCCATAATCAGGTGTGCAGATATAAGAATATTTCCCATCAATTCATAAGCATTTCAGTAAGTAGCACAAAGTACGTGCTCCACAGTATAATTATATGTTTCCAAGTAATAGCGTGTCATATTTGCGATGCTTTCTACAAAGGAATGTTAACAGTGAGGTTAATGGCTTCTTTCTTCTCCACCTCATGGCTTTTTCTCATGGCGGCTGGCACACCTGGCCGCTCAGAACGCATTACGTCTCAGTCACTTCCATTTCTTGCCGAAATATTTACGACAGCAGTTTCCACTACAGTGACAGTTTGATACAAATAAGATTTCACACATCGAAATATTTGCGTTACAGATCTGTAGAAACAAAATCTTATAAATATAACAGTGTCCAAAAAATTTTCGCCGGCACTGTGATACATTCACGCATTTACACACATTTCATAACTCTTAAAGTACGATTCTTGGTTTGCAATATCCTTTATCACAATCCAGAGTCCCTAACCACTACTCATTATTCATTGCCTTATTACACATACACCTATTTGTCGACACTTCAATATTTCATCATAATAAATACATAGCATAATCAAATTCCGCATATAGCATCAGCTTATTGATCATGAACATACCTCAACAGCATAATACACATTGTCATCGTAATAATAACATCACAAAAACTCAGCCAAATCTCAAAAACGTCGTAGCTTTCTGCAATAATTTCAAAACCTAATGAAAATTCTCTGCTCATTTCAATAGTGTCATCTACCTAAAACGTACTTTAAAAATCATGATCCCATACCAAATACATCATTCAAAGCTCTCATAGTATCACAATGGTTCCGAAAAAGTATGAACAGTTCACACAGTACAGACAAAATACAGTTTCATTAGTGCGAAGTTATCCAACTGTGTAATTGCGTAAACATGTGTCACTGATGTAGTAAAAACAGTGTTTGTCTCTCAGTTAAATGATCAGATAGCTGTGTAATTTGTGTGTTAGAGAAATATGGTACCGATGTGTAAAGTTGTATAAGCAAATGCCATATTAGCTAGGGTTCCTTGTGCTTGCCAAACACATGGTACACGAAGTAAGCGTGTACCCCCCTGAGGATTAATGTAATTATACCCTCAGGTGCTACAGATGACAGCAATGGAATGAAATGTATCACGGAAAACTTTCTTTGTAATTAAAAAATCTTTGAAAATAAATGTTTTAAAAACAAGATTAATCACTTAAATGTGTGTCCTATAGCGCTAAATTGTGTGTCATGTTGTATCATAATCTCTGTCATTACTTAAGGATAAAAAATGTGCCAAGTTCCGTAATTATCGTCGTCCGTAAGCGAAGTTCTGTGGAAGTCAATGTACTTACCTCGTAATAAACAAAAGCGAAATGCTATGCGTATAGATATCGTAGTTATTACGTACAGTACCATGATCAAGAAAGTACTGCACTGTAACATATTGTTGTGCTACAAAAAAGGCTGTCTTATTGTAGCTATACCACAAAAATGCTCCTAAAACATGTTTTACTTTCCAGAAGAATTCAGAAAAACTGTGCAGATATAAAGCAGATACAGCACAAAAGCAACAATATAAACTGTGTCACACATTAGTAGCGTCGTGATATAATCGTGTAGCTGTCAAAGAAACCAAATGCTAAGTCATCTTTAATCCCACAGAAAGTACTTCAAATAAAGAATGTCTTTTCAAGTAAACCAAAATGTTGCATGAAAATCTCATTAGCAGTGTCGGTATATGTTCTAAGTATGTGAGCCTTATATTCGTTACGTGATCGTGCAACTAACAAGCAACAGTGTACAAATCACAACACTGTGTCGTCTGTTCACTATAACAATGCATTCGTAATTTCTGTTTAAACAAGTTCTCTTGGTTCTTGACTGCATATTTAACTTCAAACATTGCAGATTATCTTTCAATAAACGGTTTTACATGTGAAATGTGGTGTAAACCTTTACCCTTCCTAGTACGCAGAGTTTCAACTTCAACACAATTATCATGTGGTATACGTCGGATTCTGTAAGGTCCATTGTAAACTAAAAGAATTTGTGACTCAAGTGTTTCTTCTTACGTGACAGTGAATGAGCTTCCATGAGAACTTTCTAACCAATATATAATTTCTTTGCATTTGCTTTACCGTGTATTTTTCTTCTTTTGTCTGATGCAGATTTTATATTTTTACTAGCCAAATCAATTATGTCTTTGTGTCGAAGTTTACGTGTATTCGGAAAACGTACAAGCTCTCAGATTCTGTTCGGTGGTTCTTCATTCTTTGGTACAAGAATAGGTGGTAGAGCAGTGGAGTCATGAGGCATTTCATTCAGCACGGTTTGAAATAAGTGTAAATATCTGTCCCAGTGCTGATGCTTTCTGTGACAATAAAGTCTGCAAAGCTTATTGATTTCTTTTATAGTCCGTTCAGACGGGTTACAATGTGGTGAGTACAATGAAATAAAAACAGGTTTGATTTTATGGTTCTGAAGCATGCGTGAACAAACAGCAGATCTGAATTGCGGTCCATTATCTGAAATGACTTTACTAACGTGTCCAACTTCACGTAAGAAATTTTTAACAAAGGCGTTGGATACAGACTGTCCAGTGGCTTTACATAACGGAGTGAAAGAAACAAATTTTGAAGTCAGTTCAACAGCGACTAGAACTTACGAAAATCCATTCGATGTTCTGACAAGGGGTCCTAAGAGATCAACAGCAGCAAATTCTGTTAATTTAGAAGGAATGATAGGAAACAACGGAGCACTATGTGAGATAGTAGATGGTTTAGCTTTTTGACAAAGTTTTCAAATAGAGAAGACTCTTCGAATTCTCTTTCCCTTATTGTTAAAATAACAAGTCGTTCGAAAAATATGATAACATTTTCGTGGACCAAAATGAGCGTAGCTGAAATAAATGTACCAAATGAGCTTATTAACAAAATCGTCTTGAATGTAAAGTACCCATAGCTTGTCATCAACAGTGCAGCGTTTGAATAGTATGTTGTTTCTAACCAGATAATAATGCCGAATCTGAGTGTGTCTTTTTTCATGCCATTTACTTTTGCTGTCTTTCCAAATCGGATCTTTATCTTGTTCATGAGCAATGTCCTTTAAAGATGTGGTGATGAAGTTTTCAAAGGCGACTTTCTGAATGTAAAGAATACTGAAATTTTTCTCGAGGTTGCCTTCTGTGTTACTTTTCTCAAGCCCAGCCGGCGCGCGTAACAGTGCGACCGCAACAATGTTCTCCTTGCCGGGAATGTAGACTATTGTGAAGTGGAATTCTTGCAGAAACAATGCCCAACGTTTTAACCTGTCATGATTTAATTTTGAAGACATAAGAAATTGTAATGCACGATGATCACTGTATACTTTTACGTGCTTACCAGAAAGAAAGAAACGGAATTTGTTAAATGCCCAAACGATAGCTAAAGCTTCTAATTCTGTAACGGAATAATTTTTTTCAGATTTTGTTAGCACTCGGCTAGCAAAAGCAATGGTTTTCTAAACAGTAGTGTCATTTTCTATGGCTTCTTGAAATAAATGGGCACCAAGACCGACTTTAGAAGAATCCATGCTAAGGCAGAAATCTTGTGACAGATCTGGATGAGCTAGTATTGGCGCGTTAAGTAGCGATTCTTTCAAAGAATTGAATTTCAACTGTGCTTGTTCGTCCCAGTTCCAAATAGTATTTTTTCCAGTGAGAGAACAAAGTTTTGGAGTCACTAGAATTTGCATAATCAGAAAACGACGGCAAAAATTTACGAGACCTAGAAAACTGCGGTCTTGTCCTTTTGTGGATGGAACTGGAATGGCTCTGATTTCTTCTGACTTTTCAGGATCCGGCTGAATGCCTTCAGAAGAAATAATATGTCCCAAAAACCTCACCTTTGACCTACCGAATTCAGACTTTTCCAAGTTAACTGTAATTCCAGATTCTGCAAAAATATGTAAGACGCTGTTGAGGATGCGATTATGTTGTTCCCATGAGGCTTCTGCTATCAGAATATCTTCCACATATAAGGTGAGGTGACGTTTTAAGGAATCAGGTAATATGGAATTTAGCCCGCGAATGAATGCTGCCGAAGAAATGTTCAAACCAAAAGGAAGTTTCCGAAACTGACAAACGCCGAAACAAAGAAAAGCTGTGTATTTTCTTCTTTCTGGATGAAGTTCGATCTGATAAAAGCTGAATCTGAGATGAATACAAGACAACACTTTTACACCATTAAAATTTTGAAGAAGTTCTTCCATCGTTCGCGGCCTGTCTGTTTCAGGAATGATGACAGTATTGACTTGGCTCGAATCTAAGACAAGTCTGATCGATCCATTTTTCTTCTCGACAACATGTAATGGATTGTTGTATGAGCTTACTGCAGGCTCAATAATGCCCTCGTCAAGCATAGGTTGTATTTTTGTTCTAACACCGTCCCTATAATGTGCTGGTATTACGTATGGTCTAACATAAAATTTAGTATGCTCACGAACACGAAATTGGTATTGAAATCCCTTGATTGTTCCTGTTTTTTGAGTAAAAACTGTGGAATATGCTTGTAAAATCTCGAAAAGGTCCTGCCTATCAATGTCATTACAGTTCTCAATTGTTTGGATTTTATGCTTAGTTAACTCATTAGTATCAAATACGCCATCGGTATCATCCCTGTCAGTACTTGCAGAGAGATTGTTAGTGTCAAGTTCCGTTTAACAGAAGGTCAAGCCGATTAATTTCCTCATCATGGTTTGAGAGCCAATCTTCAAATTTCAAAGCAATTGACTTACTTTCTTTCTCCAAACTTACTTCAGCATTGTGAAAGTTTAAGATTGCTTTGTATTCATTCAAAAAGTCTACTCCCAATATAATTTCCGTCGACAATAATGGAACAATCAGAAAGTTCATAGAGAAGCTGTGGCTTTGACAAAAGAATTCTAAGCTGGTTTGTTGGCGTACATCTACACTTTTCCAAAAATTGCGCCTTGTAATTTAATCTTACGTAAAGGAAGTGTGGGGCAATCGTTCGATTTGTTGCATTTGCTAAAAGCTGTTTCATTAATTACTGAAATGGGACTGCCAGAGTCAAGTACTGCTGTAAATTTTCGTCATTTACTGTAATGTGAATCACAGGATATGCAATGTTTTTATGTTTTACGTCGTGTTCCTGGAGTAAGATGTCCCTAATGTCTTCCATTTTTACGTAATTACTAGCCACGGTAGCCACGTCGTCGGCTTCATAAGTACATATTATGGCTGCCAGCGGTGTGAGTCATTGCCTACTGTCTCTTTGCTTGTGCGCATCGTTATTGGCATTAGGAGGCCTAACTTCTACAAATTCACCTTGTCGAAAGGGCCCTGTCCTGTTTGAATCCCGCCAGTTCTGATGCAATTCAGGTCTGTCGTGACGATCATATCGTCTGTCATGTCGGTAGATTCCATATTTTCTTTCTTGTCGGTCACGTGGTGAATTTCTCCCTGAATCGCAACTGTGCTCTGGACTGTTGCGTCTGAAGTTATTCTGTCTCCCTTGATAATAATTATTTTGGTTCCCATATTCTCTGTTTCTCTGATTATCTTTGTGGTAGTCATTACCACGGAGAGGTGATCTTTCCCTGTAATTATTGCAATTCTGCCAACGGTTGTCATACGGGTGGTGTCTGTTTTAGTCACGATTTACATTGTAAGAATAGCCTTGTCGTGTCCATTTATTATTTCTGTCATCGCGGAATTGTGACGGATGTGACCTGTAATTGTAGTTTTCCTGTTTTCGCGTTCTGCGATTGTCAGTGTCAGTTTCCAGTTCTTGTAACAGTCCCTGAAAAGCTTCAATGTCGTCTTTGCAACGTCCTGCCAAAATAATATGTTGTAAATGTTCAGGCAATTTGATTAAGCAAATGCGGATGATTTCTGATTGGCTGTAAGGGTTTGACAGGTATTGATTCTTGTGCAACATTTCTTCAAAATATTTCACAAGACTGTAAAATTCAGATTGTTCGAAATGTTTCATCATTATGATGCTATGTTTTACTCGGTCTTGTGTAGCTTGAGACCAATATGCTGAGAGGAAGGCATGATAAAATTCTCCTTCACTGCGACAATCATGAATAACCGATCGCATTCTTTCAGCTGGTTCATTCTCTAAGTAGCCACACATAAATTCCAATCTGTGCTCTAATGACCAGTTGGGAGGAAAACAATGAGGGAATTGGAGCCACGCTTGTGGATGAATGTCGTTGCCAGAATTCTTAAATGTTTTGAATTTACGTGTAGTAATGAACATCTTATAGTCAAAATCATCGTGTCGGCGAGTCGGGTATCGGTCATCGTTACGTCGTGTCGGCGGTTCCATCTCAAAATTCTGTGCACCTTGCCAATTTCTTTCATAATTTCCGAAATGCCCTGTGTTATTATTTTGCGGCTTTCCCGTATTTCCAAGTCCCTCTTCCCGTGTTGGAGCGCGAGTGTCCCCTGAAATATGTAATTTTTGTATTACTTGTGCCAACTGGTCTTATACATGCCGGATTTCTCTTTTGTGTTGCGTATTTATTTGATTCTTATTTTGATTTTGTTTGAATTTCTTAATTTGTTCATACTCTACTGTGTCAGTGATGGCTACAGGTCTTGGGTCACTCAGATCATCATCTACCTTTGTAGATAAGTTAGTGAACTGATCCGAAAGTTCGGTTACTTTCTCCGATAGTGTACTTTTTTCCTCAGAGTGTTTTTCTGAACCAAGTTTCAGGGTGTCCATTTGTGTTGAAATCTTATCTACTGCGTCCTTTAAGTTTTCCTGAGTTTTTGCAAGTTGCGTAACCGAATCGGTAGATGCAACTGAGTCAATTTTAGCTTGCAAGGTCTCACGATTTTCATGAACAACAGTTTGCAGTTCTTTTATGGCTGCTTCGTGATTCTGTCAAGAACCAAGAGAACTTATTTAAACAGAAATTACGAATGCATTGTTATAGTGAACAGATGACACAGTGTTATTGTGTGTGTACATCCTTGCTTGTTAGTTGTATGATTACGTAATGACTATAAGGCTCACATACTTAGAGCATATACCAGTACTGCTGACGAGATTTTAATGCAAAATTTTGGTTTATTTGAGAATACATACTGGATTTAAAGTACTTTCTGTGAGATTAAAGATGACTTATTATTTGGTTTCTTTGACAGCTACACGATTATATCACGATGCTACTAATGTGACAATTTACATTGTTGCTTTTGCGGTGTATCTGTTTTATATCTGCGCAATTTTTCTAAAATCTTCTGGAAAGTGAAACATGTTTTAGTAGTAAATTTTGTGGTATAGCTACAATGAGACAGCCTTTTCCGTAGCACAACAATACGTTACAGTACAGTACTTTCTTCATCACGGCAATAAGCATAATAACTAAAATACCTATACGCAAAGCATTTCACTTTTGTTTATGAGGAGGTGGGTACATTGACTTCAGCAGAACTTTGCTTACGGAGGACGATAACTACGACAGTTCCACAGAATTATCTTACAGCAAGACGCACATTTAGCGCTACAGGACACGCATTTGAGTGATTAATTTTGTACTTAAAACAATTATGTTTAAAGATTTTGGAATTACAATGATACAAAGGTTTTCTGTGATACATTTCATTCCATTGCTGTAATCTGTAACACCTGAGGGTATAATTTCATTAATCCTCAGGGGGGTACACGCTTACTTTGTGTACTGTCTGTCTGGCAAGCATAAACAAAAGTGATATGCTTTGCGTATAGGTATCTTGGCAAGCACAAGGAGCCCTAACTAATATGGTATTTGCTTATACAACTTTACACATCGGTACCATATTTCTCTAACACACAAATTACACAGCTATATGATCATTTAACTGAGAGACAAACATTGTTTTTACTACATCAGTGACATGTTTACGCAATTACACAGTTGGATAACTTCGCACTAATGAAACTGGGTTTTGTCTGTAATGTGTGAACTGTTCATACGTTTTCGGAACCATTGTGATACTATGAGAGATTTGAATGATGTATTTGGTATGGGATCATGATTTTTAAAGAACGTTGGAGGTAGATGACACTATTGAAATGAGTTGAGAATTTTTTTGAGGTTTTGAAATTATTGCAGAAAGCTACGACGTTTTAGAGATTTGACTGAGGTGTTATGATATTATTACGACGACGATGTATATTACGCTGTTGAGGAATGTTTATTATGATATGTATTTATTATGATGAAATATTGAAGTGTCGACGAATAGGTACATGTGTAATAAGGTAAGGAATAGTGAGTAGTGGTTAGGGACTCTGGTTTGTGAAACCAAGAATCGTACTTTAAGAGTTATGAAATGTGTGTGTATGTGTAATGTATCACAATGCCTGCAAAAATTTTTTGGATGCTGTTATATTTATAGGTTTTTGTTTCTACACATCCGTAACGCAAATTCTCGACCTGTGAAATTTTTTTTATATGAGACTGTCACTCCTGTCGTAAATATTTCGGTAAGAAAGTCAAGTGACCTTCACGTAATGCGTCGTGGACGCCCAGCTGTGCCACCTGCCTGGAGAAAAAGCCATTAGGTGGAGAAAGAAAGAGAGACCATTAACCTCAGTATTCACATTCCTTTGTAGAAAGCATCACAAATACGACTCGCTCATTACTTGGAAACATATGGTTATACTGTGGAGCACGTACTTTGTGCTACTTACTGAAATGCTTATGAATTGATGGGAAATATTCTCACATCTGCACCCCTGATTATGACAATTCTACTAACTTATTTCTACTAACTTACGAAATGCCACATGACTATTGAATGATATTTTTGTGCTTCGCTTTTCATAGTTGCTCATTTCATTTGATATCTGGTTTCCAGTTGTGTTGCAGCATTGGTTTTATAAAATAAAATTAAATGCATTTGCTACTGTGAACACTTTCTGTCAACAGATCTATTAAATAATAATTTTATGATCCACATGCTTCGAAAAAGGAGCACTTGGAAAGGAAAGTACAATAAGAAGGGATTAATAACAATTACTGCATACATAATTTTCTTTTCAACTACTTGGTAATTTTTTCGTAGAATAACTTCTTGTGGTGCACCACTTTAATTACATAGACATTAGGATGTGAATAGACATGGCCATCCTTACTGTAATATTTTTTCTGCTTGAGCTTTGTCATGTTTAGGTATAAGTTATAGCATTTGCTGCTGCTGTTGGACAGGCATAGTGCTACTGAATTTCACTTTGTATTACTCTTTAAGCCAGTTTTACTACTGGTTTTTTTTCTTGTTGCTGCACAGTGGCTTTTATTAGTTCTAATGTTGCATTTGCTTTGCTAATTTATATTTATTACTGCTTGCTTTGCCAATTTGCATTTTTTGTCATTGCTGTTTGTGTTAATTGTTTTGTGCTGCTGCATTGCCTCGTCCCTTAGTTTAGCATCTGAGCTCAGTAGATTTAAGTTACCTTAAGAGGGGGTATGCTATATAGGAGAATGAGTTATGATGAATTGGAAGAAATGCAGTGAGAAGTTATACGAAAAATTCCAGAATGAGATTTTCACTCTGCAGCAGAGTGTGCGCTGATATGAAACTTCCTGGCAGATCAAAACTGTGTGCCCGACTGGGACTCGAACTCGAGACCTTTGCCTTTCGCAGGCAAGTGCTCTACCATCTGAGCTACCACAGAAGTAAAGCTGTGAGGACCGGGCGTGAGTCGTGCTTTGGTGGCTCAGCTGGTAGAGCACTTGCCCGCAAAAGGCAAAGTCTCCGTATACGAAAAATTTTTGTAAAAGAAAAAGTACTGTACAATGAAGAATAATTATTTTAAAAGAGGATGAATGGAATAGCCAGAGCAGGCTTAGATAGAACTTTTTGGGAATAATGATGAACAAAGGGAGACCTCCATGCAAAATACTGCAGTAAAACGAACCCTGTCCTTTCCTATTGTGTTATCCCTCTATGTGTTTGTGTACCCTTATGTATTTATGTTCTTGCTGCCTTTGTGTGTTTAGTTAATAAGATTTATGTTGTAGAATTTTTCTAGTACTAAGCTACATTCACTATGATGAGGAATACTGTTATCCTCAAATATAATTTGCATTTATAATATGTTATTTTCTTTGTAAAGATGTTTAGACATTATTTATTCTGTTCTGTTTTAATGCTCATGTGTGGAATCAATGTTTCGAGAAATATTCTCATTATTTTATGTATTTACTTATATCATAATTCCCATAACACTGATGTATATGTAACTTCGATTCTTTTGTAAAGCCCATATCACTATAAATGTTATCTGTATTGTTATATTCTTTAATGATGTATTTTGTACCTTTGTTTATTGTATTCTCATGTTATAAAATTGTAATTGCCACCAGTTTATCAAGTTAAGTAACTTTTAAGCATTCATTTCACTGCACACATTTCTGTTGATCATAGTATATGCACAATATGTGAGAAGTTGGGACTGTTCCTGTTTGCACGTGTGTTAATAATTCAGCAAGGGACTGGTTGACAGCATTGCTGGTTCTAAGGACAATTCCAAAAACTTTGTGAGTGCACAAGTGGTGGTTTATGGACTTGCTATATTGACCGCAAGACTCTTCGATGGTGATTGCGCACCTGCACAGTCGCAACAGATGGCTGCTGGCCGTCTCTATAAGGCCTACATTGGGTCTACATCTTTTATGACTCACCAATACCATTATTTCTACAAGGAGTGCAGTGGGTCTGCACCTCTGGTGGCCCACCAATACTGTAATCTCTACCAGGACTACAGTGGGTCTGCTCTGTGATGACCTACTTACCAATAATCTTCAAAACTTCGACTGACTGTGCTGTGGGTTTGCTCTGTTGTGGCCCATTACCTGTGTGCATGTCAAGAGTCAGCACTGTCTTTCCGTTGGAAGGACAACACTACTACTTCAAGACTGCATGGAAATCCACTACTTCCGTGTGCATTCTCATTTACTGCTCAGACTTTGAGAAAAAAAAAACACGGCAGTTTTACTGTGATGAATGATCAGGACTGTCTTTATGGACTGTGAGAAAATTTTAGCTTTTGACCAACATTGTACCGATAAGTGTGTACATTTCATTTCTTTGTTATTGTAATTATGAAATTTTTTTTCAAATCTGTGTTGGCCACTGCCCGAAACCATTTGTAAAATTTTTTGTGGGGAGCATGGGGGCTATGTAAGTAGGCTGTTTGGGTTCATATATTGGTAACGCCACTGTCACCTAGCGCTCTGTATGAAAATCACTGGCTGTGCTGTGTGCAGTCTGTGGCTGGTTTGCATTGTTGTTGGCTATCGTAGTTTTGGGCAGTTTGCTGTTAACAGCGCGTAGCGTTGTTCAGTTGGTGGGGAGCTGCCAGCAGTGGTGGATGGGGGGGGGGGGAGATGGCGGAATTTTGAGAGCGGATTATCTGGACGTGTGTCCATCAGAGACAGTACATTTGTAAGACTGGATGTCATGAACTGCTATATATATTATGGCTTTTGGACACTGTTAAGGTAAATACATTATTTGTTCCCTATCAAAATCTTTCATTTGCTAACTATGCCTATCAGTAGTTAGTTCCTTCAGTAGTCAGAATCTTTTATTTAGCTGGCAGCAGTGGCGCTCGCTGTATTGCAGTAGTTCGAGTAACGAAGATTTTCGTGAGGTAAGTGATTCATGAAATGTATAGGTTATTGTAAGGCAGGGCCATTCACGTGTACAGATTATTGAAAGTCTGATTGCGTTGCGCTAAAAATATTGCGTGTCAGTTTAGTGTTGATCAGAATAAGTAAAGAGAGAAATGTCTGAGTACATTCAGTTCTGCTCAGCTGTTTGAAGATCGAATAATGTAAGAGGTTTATCAGCACAGTAATTCAATAATTTTTTTAAGGGGACGTTTCGTATTTGGTATTGGTCAAATTAAGCTTAGCTTCTCTTCCGTGGTATATGTACCCCTAACTAGTGAGAGTCAAGTGTGTGTAAAAACTTTATTAGTAATGTTGGAACGAGTGCAGGTATGATTACAAATTTGCCATCAACTACTGCCGCACAAGATTTTCCCTCGAATGCTTTTAAAGCCTCTGCAGGCTAGTTATCGTCAGGTTTTGCTTTACCTTTGGCACAACAGAACGGTTTTGTACGCTGCACTATAGGATTCGACTCACTGCATGCAACAGAGCGAACTTGTCACATTCTGGTTCTGCACATGTCTTGCTGCACTGTCAGGCACTGTTGCCTGTATAATTAATAAAGCTCTGCGAGATTTAGCGTATGCAAAAAGCAGTATGTTACTTACACATTGTTATGTAACTGACAGACTTCAACGTTTCCACACTAAAACATCACAAGTAAAACCAATTTTGACCATAGTGGGCACCTAATATTTAGTTTTAATACACAATATTTCTTATCAAACTAAGCAATTTCAGCAGATTTTTATGCCTGCAGTATCCTGCTTCCAGTATATTACACTAATTAAAAATAAGCTCATTTAGAAAAATTTAAGTGACATCTTGTTTATCAAGAATTCTGTGTTCTAGGTATGTCTTTCAATAGAGAAATACATGTTTTCTCAAACGAGAATTAGCAGTCCTGGCAGCACATCCAGTCAGTCATCGGTGTTACTGACAGATACAGTTTCATGCTCAGGGTTTGTAAAAGCAACATTAAATGTTGAGAATTAGAGAATGAAGGTTATAAATGAAATATAAAAACGAAAAACTCAATCGTAATTACTCACATGGATTTACAGAAGACAATCCTGTACTACAGCTCATACAGGCGCACTTTTATACGTGACTTCAATTAATACTAATAATTTAATTGGGGAAAGTAGCCAAGCCATTAAAGATTTCTAAATGATCTGAGCCCATTCAATGTTAAAATGATGAATTTGTATTCCAGTTGAACAGAAACAGGTATACTTGACGGTATTTATATTTTTTATTTACGAAACTTGGATTTCCACATCACCATAGAGGTACCAAGCATGATGCGTTACTCATTGTTTTACATGGCGAGTATCCCCAGTAGGCCTATAAACCATGGTACATGCAACTACATGCACAAACATTATGAGCAGATCAATTTCCCTACGTTATGTTTATTACATACTCACCACACCTTCAGTTTTTGAATGCTATACAATCTGGAACATTTAAGCCAGCGTTACAAAAAGACAAAAGATGTTATGATTGAAGAAAAGAACATCATCATTGCCCCTGTAACAAATTTAGGTGTCCTATCAGTGTTTCTTAAGAATTTGTAATTTACCATCTAGTTCCCGGTCGTCATTATGTTTTCTAACTGAAGAGAAGTTGTCAGCAGCTTCTTGTGTCACAATGACTGCACTGTGAACATTGTACCATAATGTAAAAAATAATTCACTGAGGTAACAATCACTCATCACATCGAATAGTTGTGATGTCGCACTCTCCTCAGTTTCACCTGTCACAATTTACTTATTAGCTAACTGCCAACACATCAAATCAATGCAACTGTGTGTATCTCGCTTTATTTGTAATTGTGGCAAACCATATTGTGGGGACAGAGGTTATGAAATTTTGTTTGTATGTTTACTTTACATCTGGGTAAAAGATACAGGGAGTGCTACTACGTGACTTAACCTCAGTGTCTTGTGTTTGGTTACCGTACGTCCTCCAGTCTACTAAGTTTATAATACGACTTGAGCAGTAGAACACTACCTGGAAGAGAAGATTGGGCAAGGCTGAGGTGCCAGCAGGACATAGTTACTACAGGGTGGCCACAATGAAACGATTTGTAATTTGGCGACGACAGTTTGATAATTTATGCACAATATCAGTATCAATTGTTCCAAGTTACAACTTGTTCATATTTAGTTTCAGTCTCATACTTTCCTTGTTGGTTTTATTTTCAACATCCTTTTTCCCCATGACCTACAGTGTGTCCAGGGTACAGATTTAATAATGTAAAATGCTATGAGACGAACTTGAGATATTTATAGGTTGCTGGCCTCTACAATTAAGCTAACTTGAAATATTTCCTGTGCTTCCTTGTAGCATTTCATAACTGCTTAGTTCACACAAATGAGTGTCAGTAGCAATGTGGTTTATATAGCAGAAGGTGTTGTTTGTGCTCTCTCTCACGGAGTTATAGTTTGTTACGCGGCTACAGCATGGTTTTCGGGCTAAGTATGGATTACAACCAACTGACGACGTTCCCAGTTATACAACAATCAAGAAATGAGACAAATGGCTTTGGAAAACTGGTAGTTGGCTTTCGCTGTCGGCCACCACACAAAACACGCAGTTCCTGACGCTATTGTTGAAGTGGTCTCTACACAATTCCAGCGAAGCCCTCTGCACTCAGTCTGACGAGCAGGTAGATAGATAGTCACCTTCGACAGCACCTTATGTCGCCCATCAAAGATTGCACCTGGAATGGTCCGAAACATTGGAGTGAAGTAGTATACAGAGTAGATACCTCTTGTGTCACTGAACGTGCGCACATCGGGTTGTATTAAGTGTGTGAAAGAAAACTGAGTTACCATAATAACACTAAGATACGGCCAATAAATACCACTATTACTTCCCAGCCAATTATGTTTTATACTACGGTTCATTTAACCCAGACACACCGTATTTTGGAGGGAAAAGTGTTTTGCCTTTCGTGACTAGCATAATATTGTGTCTTGGATAAGGAGTTGGGGCTCAATGTACCACGATGATCATAGCTGTTTTACTTGCCTGTTTTGATGGAACTTAAGCAGTTGTGTATTAAAGTAGCATTTGCCCATCACATTTATTCGTATAACCAACTACTTCCACAACACAAAATAACGATCTACTGATTATTTCACTGTTTATTTTAGTTGTGTAAGCAAGTAACTATGGTGACCACTAAATACTAAGGAAACACAGCAGCAACAAGAATTTTGAGCTACTCTACTCTCTTACCGTTGGAATACGATAAAGGAATGTGCAACAGTTTGAGGAGAAACATTAAGCCTGCAAGCCTGCTCTGGCACATTTTGCTACAGTATCTCAACCCAAATTAAAAACCACTTATTTGCTCAATACTTGGAATATTACCGCATGATGAAAGTAATGACGTAGAATGGATATAGATGCGGTATATAAAATTCATGTGGTCTGTCTCACCTTAGATACTTGCTAGTCTGATCAGTCATTCAAAATACTTGATCCTATTGTGCTGGAGAGGGTAAAAAGCTTCACATAAGTTACAATAACTACCTGTATGTTCTAACTGCCACACCCCCACGCAAGACCAATCTAGATCGTAATCAGGGACTGGGAGGAAAGTGGACAAACTCACTATAACCAATGAGACCGAATTTCCCATGGTCTCCGGTTTTCACATGGCGTGTAAAGCATCGACTGAGTTCTAATTCTTCATACCGTTTTTCGATTGGCATTATGCTCACAATTCACTGAAATGGTAACCTTTTACTAAGGAATGATATGCATTACATGGCCTGCACATCATCGCTTTGTCTCAAACTACTGTGCCCAAGTGTACCACTGACGTTTTCTGACTTCATTTTACTTTGACCATTACTCCTTAAAAGAATTACCAAAATACAGGAAATTTATGTGACCTAAAATACGTATTATTTGCGATTTTAAGACTGTATTTGTAATTATTTTTACAAAATCTTTGAAATAATGCTCTGTTTATTCCCCTACTGTTTTTTGTATACTGTGTTATGGATCTTATGAGTTAAGCACCACCTGTCTCTGATGTTTCATAATTTCTTTCAACTGGTATCTTTTACTCCATAGTCTCATTAACTGAACTAGATATCTTTCAGATGGTATATCATAGTATCATCTACTTGAATTTTTTTTTCAGCTTGCTTACAGGTCGCCGGATTGGGAATGGTTCCATGTGCAGACTATGCCCGTGTCAGTCACTTCTGGCTGGAGCTGATCACCTCATCTTCCTCCATCTGTCGTTCTGAATGTGTGCCAATCACTGCGTATCTGGCACATTACGGCTGGGTTCGTATACAGTATTTCACACCAGGCACTTTAAACCCCTGCTCTGTGCAGAACTTGTGGGTGAACTGAAAAAAACAAATACGCCTTCACAGATAGCCCATTGGTTAGTTTTCTTATAGTGAATGTAGTTTACCTAACACCACATTCCAAAAGGTGAAATGGCTAACTACCTTACCCACACAGTGTTTAGCCACTTTTTGGGTTGATATTCCTCGAATTACTTATCGTCTTCCTGTTGGTTTGCTAAGTTCACTAGAATGCACCACTGTCCCCCACTTGAGTCTACATACATCCAGGTCTGAACGACAGACATTTGAATTAGGAAACTGAAATGATGAAACCACTTACCTTGCACAAAGTACTCTCACTCAATCCATTGCTCATCCACATGTTGCATATGCTCTTCACACCTCACTGAAGCTCAGCTATACTGAGCATATTATGCATTGGGAGAAAGTACTTTTGATTCTGGTGTTAAGCCCTCAGGAAGTACAATGTTTCTACTATTAATATTATGTCCCTTTCGTCTCAGCCAAATACAAGATGAAATGGGAAACTATTCACCCTGAGCACACTTCTCACATTTCCAATTGTTGACTTCCATACAACTTTTCCTCTTTCAAGCTAAGCTGGGTATAAATAATACTTGTGGCATCATCTCGAAGTTGACGTTAAATCAACACATTGGAGACAGTACCGTGTCTTCTGATGAGGTGCCCTAGAAACTTGGATATTTAAATCAAGAAGTAAATCATGATCACGTCATAAAGCAATTTACATATCACTAAAGTACATAGACAGAGAGGCGAAAACAATCCATTCATAAGGATATGTATTTTAGTTGGACACATTGCTATAAAAACACCTGCAATCACAAGATCACAAATCGGGGGGACAAATCTGAACAGGTTTCAAATGAGGCAAATACCATCTTAACATTAAAAACAAAGTTGACTTCATTATGAATGATGCTGTATGTATATATTTCGATGACGTTCCGGTATGTCGATCATGAAGCGAGACTATTTCATTTTAACTGCAGTCTTTTGGTGCTCAAACATTCTCTGCATAATACACTTTAATTTGGTGGTATGGTTGTAAGTATGTTATGCCCGGATACAGAAATGGAAAATTAGGAATGCCTTCTAATCTACCGACAGTTCACTCAGTTTTTAGGTTGTCGACTCACCAGCAATGCACCATCTTTAAATCTCTTAGCAACCTTGCAGTACATGTTGCATTGTTACATATATGCTTTGGGCAACTTGTCTTGATTCTGGTACAAGGATATTGACATTTTGAGTTGTAGATCCTCCACACATGTGTACAATACTCACGAAAACTGGCAATGGCAGTGAAATGAACCCGCAAATGGAATGTAGAGGGCGTTTCGCGCCAATAGGAAGGACTACTGGAAGCGTCCAGAGGGTGAGAAACTGGCTGGCAAGTGGGGGAGCCACTGTTGTGGCCGCTACCTCGCCGACCCCCTTGCCTACCCCTCGTGACAACTTCTGGACCTGTCATTGGTGGTTTGTCGAAGAAAGTTGGTGTCTCTCACTCAGCGATACCACAGCAGCAACCCTAGGTCAGTGCAAGAGCGTGGGAGCTGGCGAAGTACTGCAGGTTACTTCACACAACAGCTCACGCTACTGCCTGACGCTAGGTTAAAATGATGGAAATAAAATATAATAAAACAATTTACTATTACTCGTTGCCAGGTACAATTCATTACCCCTACCACGCGAGCTGGTTACTGGTCAGTGAATGTGACAATGGTTGGCGCTAATCACTCTTAATGACCAATTCAAAACCCATTTTTCATTTCACGTACATGGTAGGCGACCGACATTGCTTGTTCTTATAAGATGTCTTAAACCTAATGGAGGCTTCCAAAGCTGGTTACAAAATCTGCGGTAGCTGCAGGAGATGTAGTGTTTGATATTTTACCTTACAATATCATTATCCACTGGTGTTACTTTACTCGTCCATAATTTGGAGTCTCTGTTACTAAGACTGTCTGTTTTTTCCACTTCGAGGTCGGTGCAACAGCTGACAGTCGATATCATGGGCAGAGCCAAGGTGGTGCTGGTGGGCGTAGTGGCTGACACCAGCTGGGCTGCAGCTGAGCCAAAGTGCTGTGGGAATTGTGTCGGAGGAAGCTCAGAGTGATTCGTCTAACTGTGCGTAAACTAACAGTGAGTGACAGATACGGTTAGTGAATGAGCCTGTGAGAGGCGTAATTAGCAACTGAACAAACCAAGTATCAATCATTTTCATTACAAATAGTTTTTACTCCTGGCATCCATAAAACTACTTTCCTAATAAACTGCTTTTACCATACTTCCTTAAAACATGAGTATACAATTATACAAAACTCTATTGGGAGGGCCACGCCTGTGAATTAGGGTGTCTCATCAGACGTTACCCACAGTATTCACCGTCTAGCCAGGGATGTGGCACAACCTGCCCTGGAGCCTCGCGGGATTTACAGTAGGGAGATTTATACAAAATTCAAACAGTATAGCGAACGACCAATTGAGCTACAGGCACGGACGTGACACCGATAATGTCGACTATATGGGAAGAATTCCGAATGTGCCATCCAGCAATAGTCTCAGTACCAAACGGAGTGGTGAAGTAACACATTTCGCGACAATCGACAAGCAGCAAGCAGCAACAGTTGCCTTGCAGTTCTACCCCTGAAGGTCTGGCACGCATTACTCAAGTGTGAAGCATTTGATACCTTCCTAAATCTTTGCCTTAAGTAGGACGCTGTTGACGCCTGACAAAAACCTTAGTAAAGCGAAACGGATCACAGCAACAAGGTAGAAGCGGTATTTCGGTATAATGTGGCTGGAAAAGAATGTGGTAGCTTTGGGACTGTCTAAGGCTTTAGTCCTGATTAACCCCGCTATCTGCTCATCAACAGAAGCAAGAAACGCGGAATGGAGCTGACAACTTGTCAATGGGCTAAGTGATGAAAGCGGGAGGGTCAAAACATTAACTGCAGCAGTATGCGGTCATGGGCGCCCACTGCCAATTTCAGCAGATCGGACGCAGGTGCACTGCGCCCCGTCGGTAGCGTAAATAACGTCATCAGAATCGATTAAATCTTACTCTGTCTACCGCAGAAGTCAGCACGTGCCTTGCCTCGTCAATAGACATAAGAAGTTTCGCGTTTCCTTTTCACTAAGCGCGTAGTGACGTGCCCACCTAGGCTGTGCCTTGTTGTGGCAAACACGACAGAGGTCGTGGCGACGCTGGTAGTGAATTATTCAGAACGCATGTAAGTTCAGGTAACTCCTATTGGTTCTCATGGTCTAAGCTTTGCTATCTCCCATTCTATTGGGATTTTTGCTGTACCTAAACTATTGGAGTAACAGGCGGTGCACACATTGTACTTGTATTCAGTATGGAAAGTATTTGTTTCATGCAGTGCATTGCGAACAAATATCTCAGTGAGAGCAAATAATTGTTTACAGCACTTCGAGAACGAAGTATATCCTCGTATTTGGAATGTTTCCTTCAATTGTTTTTTTCTAATGAACAAAGTTGCAATAATATGAATTATCCGTGTCTGCTGTTTCGCAATAGCTCAGCGAGTGTCCTCTTTAACAGCATTAAATCCTTTTTATATATTACACCATGAAATAACAAGACACATCAAAATATGTAAACAGGCTCAGAGACAGCTAGGCCCACTGTCATAAAATACATGATAAAGCATAAAGGCAGAGATCCAAACTCTTATGCTGCATACGAACATTGCCATATACGTTCTTTTATTAGCTAGAACAGGGGCTTTTGCGGTAACTTTTCTCGTGTTTTTTCTATTCACTTCTACTTTTAGGCTGGTATATTACATGTCGAAGTCCTGAGCAGTGTCCACTTAATGGTTCTCTATCCACATTACAGTGCCTCATGAATTCCTATATTATTTCTGCTTGACACTAAGACAGCGTATATTTATGATCTTTTAGCTGCCAAATGCCTTAATACTGAGGATATATTCATTGATCATTTTCTATCATTCCACGATCTCTCTCTTTGTGCCTGCGCTATTCATTACCGTAAGTCACCATTGATGGCATCTGCGCTCATTTATTCAATCTACTTGCAATATCCTATGAATTATTGTAGTTGATGGAGATTTCGCAGATAAAGACAGTTCATTCTACCAGCAACGAACTTTCCTTGGTGTCTGAAGATCTCTGGTCAGAGTGGTAAATCATGGACAGTAGGTTGTGTTTTCTTTCTGATTTGTAGCGTGAAATTTCTTGTGTGTTTTGTAAGGACAACTATGCCTGGTGAAATCAACACAGTTTTTTAACGTGGAGAGGGGAGACTGCGGCTGTGTTCCAAAGTTTTCTAGCTGCGTTATGTAAAGCTATCAGATGCTGTAGCCTCGACGCAGTCACTGTGGCGTGACACCACTGGCATGTGCTGTAGTCAGCAGCATCGGTAACGAGCGTACCTCTGGAGCGAGAGTGGCCCACTCGGGCCTTTATGCCAACCTGTTCACATGGCTGAGAAACGTCGGAAGCAGTACCTGGCTCGTTGGCACAGTAGTTCGATCAATATCAAATTAAATAGTCGATACCTCTCGCCACGGTTACATATGAAAAGCTGTTAGTACACTCCCGTTACGTTTTGTGGCAAATGGATACAGCTGTATATACTGCACATTTGTAAGTTGGTTACGCATGCTCAGGTCCTCGTGTTGTGATTACAGTTACAAAATAAATGGCAGCTCGCGCCATAATTTGAATGAAACTTAACGAAAGACTATCAGTAATGGACGTTACTTACAAATACAAATACCCTGAAGTTCTCAAGATAAGATGTATCTTAATTTGCGTTATCTGCTTAGTTTGAAAGTTCTGCAAGGATTAAGTTCACATGCATATCGTAGCGGGCCCTTGCTAAAATATGAATCTCCGTTAATCACCCATGCTACAGTGACAGATAGGACGGCCAAGTCTGCTGGGAAGTGTTAACTGAAATTCCTAACGGGACTGGTGTACTCGCGTTTCCTCAAAACTACGCCCATTATTGTTCTTCTTCTTCTTCCTCCATCACACGGTTGAATCAGGTTGCGTGAGAAACTAGAAATATTTCCCTTTATCTACAGAAAGCTACTAGCTTGAGCTTTCATTGTGTGTGTGATTAACATGAACAGAAACCATCTTCCAGTAGTACAGACACGTACGTGAAAAGCAAGCGGGCACTGAGCCAGAGTGATGGCCGTCGTGTGCCGCCAGAGGAGTGCGAGGTAACCCACGTGGGTGGCGGTGTGACGGCGCTACCCATAGCGGCTCACTTCGTTCGCATTTCCTAACAGGAGGATGGAAAGACGTTTACCCGTCAGTAGGCGTATGATCCTACAGTGTAGAAATCTTTAGCAGCATACTTCTGGCCCAATGGCCTCTAATCTGACGAAAATAGGGTGATCTTTTTTAGTTTCCTGTTTTATAATAAATTCTCCTTACTACGAGTTAATAATTAGCCCCTCGAATCTAGATGGAATTCAACTGCTGCCTCTGTGTGAGAAATCTAAGCGTAAAGTAATACTCATCGCTTTGTTTGCAAGTATGGTTCGAACACAACTTGTTTGAGTTTACGTTGTTGTCTAGAACGTTAGCTGCTTTGATGCAATATTTCATCTTCATGTAAATAACAGTAGCTGCCATAGAAAGTAATAGCAATGGGTAACTTGTTTTACAGATACGAACGAACAGTTGAATGATTCGTGTATTTCTTTTCCTATTTTGATACATCACTACATCTTTATCATTTCTTAAAGCATAGCTAGGATGTGCTGATATCACCCTATCTTTCTTGTTTTCCTGCTTTGTCGTACTGCTTCAGGCAGCACAGTTGATCCACAATACGGCTTCAGCCAAGCAAGATGTACTAGCGTGGTACCGTCTGGTAACTGCCTTTGGCATCCACGGGGCTGGTGATCCGCAGTAGCGGGTAGGGGCCCTCGTACCGAGGACTCCACAACTTGGTTCATCCATTTCTTTATCACAGTACTTTGGAGCAATACAAACTCCCTGGGTTTATGTTTAGAAAATGTCGTGCCTCTGTTGCCATGTTCTAGCTCTTTTTGTGTATCTTTGAAATTACTGCGTTGAACTTGGTTCCATATGGCATTGAGACGGCGAGCTGTATTAGCGTCAAGGGGCAATTTGTCAATGTCTGAAGGTTAATTCATCGATATCCCATTCACTGGTTCGTATGGGGAGTTTCCGCTACGTAACTGGGATTTCCCTGCATAGTACAATAGCGTTCGCGCTGTAGTTTGATGCACTCGCTCTAGGCACCTATTGGCTTTAGAATGAAAGGGCGTAGCTCCCATTTTTTGATACGTACATTTTGCAAACTTGTACAAACACTGTCAACATAAATTCTGAGCCTTGGTCAGTGAGTACTGCGTCAGGAATTTCGAACGGCAATACAAAGAGACTGGTAAAGGTGCAATCAAAGGTTTCAGCGGTCGTATCTGCAAGTAGTGTCAAAATTAAGTACCTTGAAATTGAATATTAATTGACAACACATTTATTATACTTGGTGCTTCGTGGAAATAGGCCACAGATATGCTAAGCCACAATCGAAATGGTTTTGATGCTTCTGTTATGTTTGTAAAGGAACGTATCCTTTGTGTGTGTGTGTGTGTGTGTGTGTGTGTTTTTCCGACACTCCACCAGTAGTTTGACGCTGTTCTTGCATTCATGGCTCATTGCCCATTTTGGCGGGCCTGTAAACTGTCACAACACTGTGTTTTTATTCGTTGTTGCAATTCCTTGTGTATTATTACTTTGTTACCCAACACTGTCTTGCAGTACAGTATACCATCTTATGTAATGGAATCAGGGACTAATGCATACTGGTGACATTCTGTATCCCTCAGCAATTCTTTAAATTCTTCTGTGGAAACCTCTGATTGTGCAATTCTAACATCTCTACCTAGGCCATCAGCATTGTTGTGTAGGCAGCCAGACTTATGGCGAATTGTGTTATATTTTACCAATTTTAATGCCCATCTAGTCAGGCTACTGCTGGGGACAGCATCCATACTAAAGCAGTATGGTCTGTGGTGTCACCGCCTGACACCACACTTGCTAGGTGGTAGCTTAAATCGGCCGCGGTCCATTTAGTACATGTCGGACCCGCGTGTCGCCACTGTGTGATCGCAGACCGAGCGCCATCACTAGGCAGGTCTCGAGATACGGGCTAGCACTCGCCCCAGTTGTACGACGACTTTGCTAGCGACTACACTGACGAAGCCTTCTCTCATTTGCCGAGAGACAGTTAGAATAGCCTTCAGCTAAGTCCACGGCTACGACCTAGCAAGGCGCCATTAGCCTTACATAGTTTGATAGTTAGCATGAAATGTCTCAACAAGAAGAACGATGTATACAACAAGGATAAATAAAAGTTAAGTATTCGAGGAGCTGCATACTTTTCTTATTAGCATTCACTACTTATCCTGTTCCAGAATTCACGCCCGTCTGCGTTAGATTTCGGCCTCCTCTATCTACAAGGTGTTGGCACATTTACCAACAGATCATGGTCCATATACACAGCTAACTGATGTGCATAGTAGTAACACCTAATGTAATTTACTCCAAACAGGAGAGCTACCAGCTCCTTCTTTGTACTACTTTAATGCATATTGTCATAAGCTCAATTATCTAGATAGTTAACCAACTAGTCTTTCCCCACCACTATATTCCTGACTTACAACAGCTCCAGCAGGGTAGTCTGATGCATCCAGTTTTTCCAAAACTGGATATATTAATAAAGCTGAACTAGTCAAGATTTATTTTTCTCACTGCCAATTCACACTCTTCTGTTCATTCAAATATTTTGTTAATGGTTTTGCTGTTACAGCATAATCCTGCACAAAACCCCCGTAATAAGTGGTTCAGCTTTGGAAAGATTGTAACTAACATTTCTTGGGGTTGGAAAATCATCTACTATTTCAATTAATCTAGGCTCTGGGTTGACTCCATCTGAACTGATGGTGTGCCCCAGCTACTGAACCTGTGACTGTACAAACGAACGTTTTTCTCCATTTGCACTCAACCGTACACTTTCTGATCTAGCCAACACACTTCTTAATCGTTCAGTATGCTTTTCAATAGTTTTTGCAAAAATTACTCTCTCATCGAGACACGCAAGACACACAGTAGGATTTAAACGTGTTATCAAGACGGTAAATTCTCACAATAGGCAAGCGAATTTCGTAGACTAAAATCCATATATAAGAATTTACTCACTCCAGATGGAACAACAAAAGCAGTTTTCTGTGTCGTGGTGCAATCTGAATCTGATGATATCCAGAACTCGTCTCCAGGCTGATGAATTATTTGGAATTTTCTAACTTGTCCAAGTTCTCGTCGATACATATCAGAGGTTACATATCCAGTGTGATAACCTCGTTTACCGCTCTCAAATCAACACACAGACCACACGCTTTTTGCCCATTGACGGACTTCCTTGGGACAATGACAATTCGACAGGCAAGCGGGCTTGCAAAGGGTTGAATTATCCTTGCAAACAATTGCTGTTGAATCCCATCTTCTACAACAGATTGTAACTGACGGGGTAAACGATATGTCTTCTGCTCAGTTGGTCTGGCGTCTCATGTTGTATGACTTCAGTTGCTGGCAAATATTGCCTTTCCTCGAATAACTACACATATTCCTCTAAAACTGGATGCAGAAGTCTTTACTCCAATTTGGCAAATAAGCGAACATCTCTTTCAACTGATTTCTTATTGAGAGTGCCAGTGCACAAACCTTCCTCACGGGTAACTACTTACGTTTTCTCTCTCGACACTGTTTCTGCTTCGAAACTTCTCTTTGCATATATTCTTCGCCACTGACAATTATTGTGCCATGTGGTATTTCTACATCCTGCTGACCAACATTCTCAACACAGAGGTATTTTAAACCTGTTTCCCTTTACTTTTAGTCTATAATACGTAGACCGCTCTTAACCTCTTGCAGCCTGTACAGAAAGTATTTGTGGGGGTTGGATCGACCAGGAAGTCCGATCTCGGCGGTACGGGGTCTTTGACTTCAATCCAGGAAACTACCACAGTTCCACCGCTAATAGTTACAGATGTGATTGGTCTCAACGCCCACATACACGGTTCAGTTGGAGCTTGTGAGGTAGGCCTCCACATTCACAAGTTCCTCGCAAATGATACGCACGCTCATTGTCCAGACAGTTGTCCGTATCGCTGACCCAAACAGTGCTGATCCTATAATGTTTCACAGTCTCATAGCATGCTAGGAAATCGCTCCCTAAGAAAACATGGCAGTCCCACCCACGTTCCCTTACTACTTCCATATCAAAGACATTTTTTCCCTTCAATGTGCAGGTATGTTACAGTGGTACCTACAGGAATGATTATCTTGTCTCTTAGTTTGCGGACAACGATTCTGTGTGGTATTTCTCAACATGAAGCCCAGCAGCGCTCCGAAAACTTCAGCTGGGGGGTATTTGACAAAAAATGGTCTCGCCATGCCCATGTACATCCCACTTCCCTGACGTTTGGGAATTGTTACTTTCTCGCCTGGCTTTCCAGCAAAAGAAGGTACAAATTCACGAAGAATGTCCAGATAGCGTGATGCAGTAATCGTTTCGGATCTGAAAAATGGGCCAATGATTCCTTTGGAAGAAATGGCGGCCCAGACCAGTACTTTTTGAGGATGCAGGGACGATGGGACTGCAACATGGGGCTTTTCGGTTGCCCATATGCGCCAGTTCTGTTTATTGACGAAGCCGTCCAGGTAAAAATAAGCTTCGTCAGTAAACCAAATGCTGCCCACATGCATATCGCCGTCATCAATCCTGTGCACTATATCGTTAGTGAATGTCTCTCGTGCAGCAATGGTAGCGGCGCTGAGGGGTTGCCGCGTTTGAATTTTGTATGGATAGAAGTGTAAACTCTGGCGCATGAGACGATACGTGGACGTTGGCGTCATGTAGACCGCAGCTGCAACACGGCGAACGGAAACCCGAGGCCGCTGTTGGATCACCTGCTGCACTAGCTGCGCGTTGCCCTCTGTGGTCGCCGTACGCGGTCACCCTACCTTTGCAGCACGTTCATCCGTCACGTTCCCAGTCCGTTGAAATTTTTCAAACAGATCCTTTATTGTATCGCTTTTCGGTCCTTTCGTTACATTAAACCTCCGTTGAAAACTTCGTCTTGTTGCAACAACACTGTGTTCTAGGCGGTGGAATTCCAACACCAGAAAAATCCTCTGTTCTAAGGAATAAACCATGTTGTCTACAGCACACTTGCACGTTGTGAACAGCACACGCTTACAGCAGAAAGACGATGTACAGAATGGCGCACCCACAGACTGCGTTGTCTTCTATATCTTTCACATCACTTGGAGCGCCATCTGTTGTTGAAAATTGTAACTACTGTAATTTCGAAAGTTTGTCCGCCTGAAAATGTACTGTTGTCCCAAGCATATTGCAACAAACGGTGTATTTCTATCGCTGCTCGTTTAGTTTTTATTGCCGTTTCAAATATACCGGTCATTTTTGAAACAGCCTGTAGATACAGAATAGACATGGAACATTACAATTATGCTACAACTAATTTTACGCAATTCACAGAACAGAATGAAATGCATTTGCTGTTCCTACCGTTCCATAACCGGCGGTTTGGTGATTTTCGAAACGTGAGATTCACTCAGTATACGAGATTGCTTCGATGCATTAGTGTTTACGACGTTTAGATATGCCATAGCAATACCTTGAGCTACCCCTGATAAAGATTTACATGGGCTTGTGCAACTACTATAACTGATGTAGCAAAGTTTGAAATACTGTTTTCAATTTGTATATACTGTTAGCAAAACACATTGCAGTGATTTATGCGAGACGTAGGTCGCTGATGCGTCAGTTAGCGATTTATGTTCTGTGAGGGGGATTGCATATATTTGAATATTATAATATTTATTGAAACCTACTGGGAGCAGAACGTCAAGTTGACTGCCATTTTACCTGTGAATATGAGGCACTTTAATGACAGTGAACCATGGAAGTAACATTACTCCCTATGTTCTTCAATATCAGAGCTAGCTTACTGCGTAAATCTAACTACTTTATGTATGTAAATAATTCTGAATTGAGCCATTGATAGATAAGCTATACAACAAGGAATGTGCCCTGACAGCCATTTTCTTCGTCATACTCGTGTTTGCAGTTGTGGTTTTCAGACTGTGCACATAACAAATGCTCAAACCTGAGTACAGCAGCTGACACTACCCGACTGCCCTGGACGTAGGTCGGACGTGTCGCAGCGTCAACATTGGCGACCCAAGCGCCTGCTGAGAGCCGGCGCCCCACGTCCTCCACTGCCCCAGACTGGCCGTGGCTGCCTCTCGCTCCGCCAGTGCGGCTACACAGCGCCCCCTGTGGACTGAAGCCGCCAGGTTCAAACCCGCCGTCAGCCGCCGGTACCGGCGGAACAGGCTGTGACTGTCACAGCGCGCCCTCTCCCTCCAAACTTCTCACTGGATGAAGATTTCCTGGTGAACACGTGAGAACAGTGGATTTGTCACTAGGAAAACAGGTCACACAGCTTCAATGGACACCACTGTTGAGGTTTGCAGTAAATGCACTTCAGTTTCTTCTCAATTTGGCCGAAAGTAATGTCAGTATAGTAACACAAAACTTCCTATTCCATATAGAGGCACAACAATATTTATACTTGCCGAACGACGTCTACCCTTAATCTAAGGATCTGCAGTCCTGGTCTCTTCATTAAAAAACAGGTCCAGTGGGAGTAGGTCTCGCCGTCAGAAGGTCTTGTACACACTTAATTTTGTATGTGGATGGCTCATCTATAGGTATTGGTGAGTGATTTGGCGATTGTCGTAATACGTGACGGATATCCATAATGAATTTTTCAATGCCCTGACATAGAAGATTCAATATTTTGCTCCGCCTTCAAACGGCACATCTTAGTATTTAACAAAAAAGTTGTTCAAATGGCTCTGAACACTATGGGACTTAACGAGGTCATCAGGCCCCTAGACGTAGAATTACTTAAACCTGACTGAGGACATCACACACATCTATGCCCGAGGCAGCATTCGAACCTGCGACCCTAGCGGTCGCGCAGTTCCAGGCTGTAGCGCCTAGAACCGCTCGATCACCCCGGCCAGCAGTATTTCAAGGATTTCAACTTGATCCCTCTACCCGCTCCCAAGAAGAAAGGTTTTAAGAGACTGGACAACAATGTGATCCAACAAGCGTTCTGTTTTATGCAACTGAGGTACAGATCCCTACAAATGTCGCACTATATTTTAACGATCCATCTAGATCACATAAACTTCTGCACTTCACTATTACTGGTTTCGGCTACTGCCAACTTTGGTTCTCTTACAAACAAAGACTGCAGTAACCAACAACGTTCAATTATCTGAAGCAAACCTATAGCAGGCCACGTGGTATATAAGAAAAACAAATATTGACATGATTAACGGCCATACATATCAACAACACGTACCATACAATATTCCGATATAGTTATGAATATCAAATTAAACATGTTGGTCCATAGTAACTGCGTGTGATGACCTGGATACGTCTGTTATTTATGCAAATAACTGAAGGAAGCAGAGAGAAGTACAGCTAGTGTACGTGAATAACCAGTACCGTACATTTATAGTTGAAATGTAGTATGTGCAGTCATTAGCTAAAATTACTTCTCATGGCAAATGAGTGTGACAATAAAACATGTACTGACATACAATGTGTGGAACTAGATCCATTCCTAAAATCCATATAAAATGTGCAAATATTAATAAAGGTAAGTTCCTACCCCAGCAAGCCATGAAGGTTTCGAGTTCAAGATGTGACATTTTTTAACTTTTTATTCTGCCTCTTACACAACTGTGTTTTAAGTTGGCAGGCTCTGAGCTTCCCAGATCCGACCTTCTAGTAAATACTTTAGCGAGCCGCTGTAGTGACCACCGTGGCCCCTCATACGTTTAAGGGGGGTACCCATTTTGCCTTTAAATATTCTCAGGGTTATCTGGATGTTGTGTTCACACCAAGTTCGTCATACACTTAGTTATCAAGCCATAGTTCGACTTTCGAAAAAGTGTCTGGTAAAAAGTCGACATCGTGGTCAGTGTGGCAACATTTAATTCCAACGATGGGCTAGCTAGCACTATGGATATTATGAATGTGCTCGAACAGAAGCAGCATGTGGAAAGTTCTGCATAAAAGCGGACGAAAAAAGTATCGAGCTAACAGAGCCGCGTATGCCAGAAACTGCCCGAGTGGTCGCAGGACCACCACGGCCACGAAGAAGATGGAGGACGATCTCCTTTGGGAACTGAAAGGATTGCTCTGTCGTCCAGGGATCTCTGGCGGGAGTTGTGTCTCGCTTAACCACAAAAAAAATGCGTTTTCTCGAAAGCTTGTTTTCAAATTTGAGGGAAACGTAAGTTGATAACGGTACATACGACTTTCTGCCGATGTGTGACCCTAGGTAAGGAAACATATACATCTACATTTATACTCCGCAAGCCACACAACGGTGTGTGGCGGAGGGCACTTTACGTACCACTGTCATTACCTCCCTTTTCAGTTCCAGTCGCGTATGGTTTGCGGGAAGAACGACTGTCTGAAAGCCTCCGTGCACGCTCGAATCTCTCTAATTTTACATTCGTCATCTCCTCGGGAGCTATAAGTAGGGGGAAGCTATACATTCGAT
Source organism: Schistocerca serialis cubense (assembly GCF_023864345.2). Taxonomy (NCBI): domain Eukaryota; kingdom Metazoa; phylum Arthropoda; class Insecta; order Orthoptera; family Acrididae; genus Schistocerca; species Schistocerca serialis. The sequence goes on along the minus strand of NC_064646.1, from coordinate 463,698,576 downwards.
ACCTCATCCAGAAACGCACCCTCTTGAAACCTGTCGAGCAAGCTACACCACGATGCAGAGCGCCTCTCTTGGAAACTCTGCCACTTGAGTTTGCTAAACATCTCCGTAACGCTATCACGCTTACCAAATAACCCTGTGACGAAACGCGCCGCTCTTCTTTGGATCTTCTCTATCTCCTCCGTCAACCCGATCTGGTGCGGATCCCACAATGATGAGCAATACTCAAGTATAGGTCGAACGAGTGTTTTGTAAGCCACCTCCTTTGTTGATGGACTACATTTTCTAAGGACTCTGGTACCCGCCTTACCAACGGACGAAAAAAGTATCTTGAGAACTTCAGGGTATTTTTATTAGTATCTTAATGTGCGTTATCTGCTTAGCTTGAAAGCTCTGCAAGGATTAAGTTCACTTGGGCAGGTTTTGACTATACTGACATAGTATGTCGTCTCTCTCTCCCACGTAGCAAGGTTTTCCAGGAAAATGCATATCGTAGCGGGCCCTTGCTAAAATACGAATCTCCTTTCATCACCCATGCTACAGTGACAGATAGGACGGCCACGTCTGCTGGCAAGTGTTAACTGAAATTCCTAACGGGACTGGTATACTCGCGTTTACTCAAAACTACGTCCATTACGGTTCTGCTTCTTCCATCACACGGTGGAGTCAGGTTGCGTGAGAAACTAGAAATATTTTCCATTATTGAGTGAGATGGCAGTCAATTAAGTCTGCATTTTCTACATGTTCAAATTATGGTGCAAGAAGTGGTTTCTGATTTACTATGGAGTGGAGCATTACTTGTGCTCTTTATGTATATTTAACACGTGCATTGACTTCCGACCACATGTGTTTTTGAGAAATGGATTACTATGAAGCATTTGAGAGGTGTTCTGCTACATTTAGCGTCTATTTCACTTACAGTTACATTATGCAGTCTGATTTGATTTCCTGTATGCCTCGTCGAGTTTTTTTATTTCCCTGGATTGCATGAATTGAAGTTATGCAACGCGTTCGTAACAACTGATTTTAAGCTTTTCTGTTCATGACCAAGTGTAAGTGGTAGGCAATGTCTAACGTAACTTGACTGCTACATCACCAAGTTGCTCATACTTTTACTTTCTCCAGTAACTGGCAGATATTTGCCACAACAGCGAGAGCGTTTATTAATTAGCTCACTCGTTATCGTTTAGATCTTGTAACTTCCTGCGCTGATACTTGCTTGCTTGGTTGCTACTGCGACTTACCACAACTAAAAGTATGAAAGAGCCCAAGCAACACTTGCCATTTCTTAGCATAAAAGCATGCACATCTGGCTAACGAATTTTACAGATGTCCCGTACACTGGTTCGTATGGGGAGTTTCCGCTATGTAACTGGGATTTCCCTGCATAGTACAATAGCGTTCGCGCTGTAGTTTGATGCACTCGCTCTAGGCACCTATTGGCTTTAGAATGAAAGGGCGTAGCTCCCATTTTTTGATACCTAACATTTCGGAAACTTGTACAAACACTGTCAACATAAATTTTGAGCCTCGGTCAGTGAGTACTGCGTCAGGACTTTCGAACGGCAATACCAAGAGACTGGTAAAGGTGCAATCAACGGTTTCAGCGGTCGTATCTGCAAGTAGTGTCAAAATTAAGTACCTTGAAAATGAATATTAATTGACAATACACTTATTATCCTTGGTGCTTCGTGGAAATGGGCCACAGATATGCTAAGCCACAATCGAAATCGTTTTGATGCTTCTGTAATGATTGTAAAGGAACTTATCCTTTGTTTGTGTGTGTGTGTGTGTGTGTGTGTGTGTGTGTTTTTCCGACACTCCACCAGTAGTTTGACGCTGTTCCTGCATCCATGGCTCATTGCCCATTTTGGTGGGCCTGTAAACTGTCACAACACTGTGTTTTTATTCATTGTTGCAATTACTTGTGTAATACTACTTTGTTACCCAACACTGTCTTGCAGTACAGTATACCGTCTTATGTAATAGAATCAGGGACTGATGCATACTGGTGACAATCTGTATCCCTCAGCGATTCTTTCAATTCCTCTGTGGAAACCTCTGATTGTGCAATTCTAACCTCTCTACTTAGGCCATCAGCATTGTTGTGTAGGCAGCCAGACTTACGCCGAATTGTGTTATATTTTACCAATTTTAATGCCCATCTAGTCAGGCTACTACTGGGAACAACATCCATACTAAGGCAGTGTGGTCCATATCCACAGCTAACTGATATCCATACTAGTAACACTTAATGTAATTTACTCCATCTTTGTACTACTTTAATGCATATTGTCATAAGCTCAATTGTCTAGATAGTTAACCAACTAGTCTTTCCCCACCATTATATTCCTGACTTACAACAGCTCCAGCAGGGTAGTCTGATGCATCCAGTTTTTCCAAAACTGGAGATATTAATAAAGCTGAACTAGTCAAGATTTATTTTCCTCACTGTCAACTCACAATCTTCTGTTCATTCAAATACTGGATCTTTCTTTAGTAATTTTGTTAATGGTTTTGCTGTTACAGCATAATCCTGCACAAAATTCCTGTAATAAGTGGTTCAACTTTGGAAAGATTGTAACTAACATTTCTTGGGGTTGGAAAATCATCTACTATTTCAATTAATCTATGATCTGGGTTGACTCCATCTGAACTGATGATGTGCCCCAGCTACTGAACCTGTGACTGTACAAACGAACGTTTTTCTCCATTTGCACTCAAGCGTACACTTTCTGATCTAGCCAACACACTTCTTAATCGTTCAGTATGCTTTTCAGTAGTTTTTGAAAAATTACTTTCTTATTGAGACACGCAAGACACAGTAGGATTTAAACGTGTTATCAAGTCGGTAAATTCTCACAATAGGCAAGCGAATTTCGTAGACTAAAATCCATATATAAGAATTCACACAGTCCAGATGGGACAACAAAAGCAGTTTTCTGTCTGTCGTGGTGCTATCTGAATCTGATGATATCCAGAACTCGTCTCCAGGCTGATGAATTATTTGGAATTTTCTAACTTGTCCAAGTTCTCGTCGATACATAGCAGAGGTTACATATCCAGTGTGATAACCTTGTTTATCGCTCTCAAATCAACACACAGACCACACGTTTTTTGCCCATTGACTGACTTCCTTGGGACAATGACAATTCGACAGGCACGCGGGCTTGCAAAGGGTTGAATTATCCTTGCAAACAATTGCTGTTGAATCCCGTCTTCTACAACAGATTGTAACTGACGAGGTAAACGATATGTCTTCTGCTCAGTTGGTCTGGCGTCTCATGTTGTATGACTTCAGTTGCTGGCAAATATTGCCTTTCCTCGAATAACCACACATATTCCTCTAAAACTGGATGCAGAAGTCTTTACTCCAATTTGGCAAATAAGTGAACATCTCTTTCAACTGATTTCTTATTGAGAGTGCAGTGCACAAACCTTCCTCACGGGTAACTACTTACATTTTCTCTCTCGATACTGTTTCTGCTTCGAAACTTCTCTTTGCATATATTCTTCGCCACTGGCTATTATTGTGCCATGTGGTATTTCTGCATCTTGCTGACCAACATTCTCAACACAGAGGTATTTTAAACCTGTTTCCCTTTACTTTTAGTCTATAATACGTAGACCGCTCTTAACCTCTTGCAGCCTGTAGAGAAAGTATTTGTGGTGGTCGACCACGAAGTTCGATCTCGGCGGTACCGGGTCTTTGACTTCAATCCAGGAAACTACCACTGTTCCACCGCTAATAGTTACAGATGTGATAGGTCTCAACGCCCACGTACACGGTTCACTTGGAGCTTGTGAGGTAGGCCTCCACATTCACAAGTTCCTCGCAAATGATAGGCACGCTCATTGTCCAGACAGTGGTCCGTATCGCTGATCCAAACAGTGCTCATCCTATAATGTATCACAGCCTTATAGCATGCTAGGAAATCATTTCCTAAGACAACACAGAAATCCACCCACGTTCCCTTACTACTTCCATATCAAAAACATTGTTTTCCCTTCAGTGTGCAGGTATGTTGCACAGGTACCTGCAGGAATGATTATCTTGTCTCCAAGTCTGCTTATATTGTAGCGTGGCCGTTTTAGCACACGTTTGTCGTTATTGGCAACAAAAAGAAAAATCTGAGCCCCTGTGTGTACAAGAATTTCGGCAGACTTTCCTCTGAGCTTCACCTCAAACTCATTGGTTTACCTCAGTGGTCTCCCCTTTTTATAGGGTCCATATATTTCACTGGGGACTAAAGTGGGTGGCAGAGGAGTAGTACTCCTGTTTTAACATTCTTTTCGTTGCCTGATGGCACGCTAGTCTTGGGGGAATTCGGCCACTTAGTTTGCAGACAATGATCCTGTATGGTATTTCTCAACATGAAGGCCAGCATCGCTCGGCCGGATGGTTCGGCTTCTTACGTCTTTGGCAATTCGTGTCTTTTATGAAATAAGTCCCGCTTCGCTGGCGCGTGTGGGGCGTATACGAATCTTCCCCTTCATCGAGTAATAGAGCAAGTCTGACTGCCTCGTCCAGCAAGGTGGGGCCGGCTGCCTTTACCTTTCTCCCTATTTGTGAACTGAATCCGCGGAAGAACACATCGGTTGCTCTCGCTTATGTTCCTAATTCTGTCTGCAGTCGCTTAAAAGTCCTCCCCACTTTTATAAGCGTGGACAACCCAACACGGTAATTGCTAATTCCACGGTTGACGGCATAGCACTGCGGTAACCGCTTCGCCAGTAACTCAAAAGTGGGTGTTTCCCGCAATGTGTCTACTGATTCAATACAACTTTGCCATCGCCCATAAACTTCAGCTGGGTGGCATTTGACAAAAAATTGTCTCGCCATGCCCATGTACATCCCACTTCCCTGACGTCTGGGAATTGTTACTTTCTCGCCTGGATTTCCAGCAAAAGAAGGCACAAAAGTTGTGGCTGGAAGCGTAATGTATATGTCTGGCACTAATTTTTCTGTTTCATCTATAGGGGCCCTTGAAGGCCTGGAGTTGTTACCGCACTCATGGCAGCTCCGGCTTCACCTTCGAGAGTTATCGCGTTAAGCCGTTCCTGTAGCTCTATTTTTTCAATTGACTGACTGCTTGTCTGCTATTGCAGTATAGTAATGAGATCAGGCTCGTTCGGGGCCGAAGTTGTAGCAACCGAAGCCGTTTGGGGAGGACGTAAATCAGGCATGGCTACAAAACTGGGACTGAGACCGAGAAGATGTATCCTATAAAGGTGTCACTATTCTAGGTGATGGTAAGATCCAAATGGCTCTAAGCACTATGGGACCTAACATGTCAGGTCACCAGTCCCCTACACTTAGAACTACTCGAACCTAACTTGAAACGCCCGCCTAACCCGCAGGCAGAACAGGTGACTAGGATTGTGGAAAGGGACACATAAGGTGGCGGTCAGTTTCACTTCAAAATTGTTTCAAAATCCAGTTTCCAAATCCAATTCTTTCACGGCTGAATGCCTCCAAACAAGGAATCTTAAAAATCAACAAGATAAATTTCAAGTGACTAGACACGCAGCTAAAATTGCAAATAGATATTATAACCACAACTAGGCTGGAAGCCTCAAGGCAAAAGTCGATAGAACATACATATGCAAGGTGCAATACAAATGCATGAAGGCCACAACTAAATTTCAAAATTTTAAAATATACACTCCTGGAAATGGAAAAAAGAACACATTGACACCGTTGTGTCAGACCCACCATACTTGCTCCGGACACTGCGAGAGGGCTGTACAACCAATGATCACACGCACTGCACAGCGGACACACCAGGAACCGCGGTGTTGGCCGTCGATTGGCGCTAGCTGCGCAGCATTTGTGCACCGCCGCCGTCAGTGTCAGCCAGTTTGCCGTGGCATACGGAGCTCCATCGCAGTCTTTAACACTGGTAGCATGCCGCGACAGCGTGGACGTGAACCGTATGTGCAGTTGACGGACTTTGAGCGAGGGCGTATAGTGGCATGCGGGAGGCCGGGTGGACGTACCGCCGAATTGCTCAACACGTGGGGCGTGAGGTCTCCACAGTACATCGATGTTGTCGCCAGTGGTCGGCGGAAGGTGTACGTGCCCGTCGACCTGACACCGGACCGCAGCGACGCACGGATGCACGCCAAGACCGTAGGATCCTACGCAGTGCCGTAGGGGACCGCACCGCCACTTCCCAGCAAATTAGGGACACTGTTGCTCCTGGGGTATCGGCGAGGACCATTCGCAACCGTCTCCATGAAGCTGGGCTACGGTCCCGCACACCGTTAGGCCGTCTTCCGCTCACGCCCCAACATCGTGCAGCCCGCCTCCAGTGGTGTCGCGACAGGCGTGAATGGAGGGACGAATGGAGACGTGTCGTCTTCAGCGATAAGAGTCGCTTCTGCCTTGTTGCCAATGATGGTCGTATGCGTGTTTGGCACCGTGCAGGTGAGCGCCACAATCAGGACTGCATACGACCGAGGCACACAGGGCCAACACCCGGCATCATGGTGTGGGGAGCGATCTCCTACACTGGCCGTACACCACTGGTGATCGTCGAGGGGACACTGAATAGTGCACGGTACATCCAAACCGTCATCGAACCCATCGTTCTACCATTCCTAGACCGGCAAGGGAACTTGCTGTTCCAACAGGACAATGCACGTCCGCATGTATCCCGTGCCATCCAACGTACTCTAGAAGGTGCAAGTCAACTACCCTGGCCAGCAAAATCGCCGGATCTGTCCCCCATTGAGCATGTTTGGGACTGGATGAAGCGTCGTCTCACGCGGTCTGCACGTCCAGCACGAACGCTGGTCCAACTGATGCGCCAGGTGGAAATAGCATGGCAAGCCGTTCCACAGAACTACATCCAGCATCTCTACGATCGTCTCCATGGGAGAATAGCAGCCTGCATTGCTGCGAAAGGTGGATATACACTGTACTAGTGCCGACATTGTGCATGCTCTGTTGCCTGTGTCTATGTGCCTGTGGTTCTGTCAGTGTGATCCTGTGATGTATCTGACCCCAGGAATGTCTCAATAAAGTTTCCCCTTCCTGGGACAATGAATTCACTGTGTTCTTATTTCAATTTCCAAGAGTGTATTACCATAATCCTTTAAGGCAGAGGGCCGCCATGTTTTCCCTTAAGGGGAAATTTTGAGAGTAAGGCTTTAAGCGGCTGAAGGCCCACAGTTGATCAAAAAATACCTTAATTCTTGAAGCTGTAATTGGCTGACATTGCACTGAATGAAAATATAGCACAACAGTAACTTTCAGCAAAATATCCACTTGCCAGAATTCAAACTTACTTATACGGGCTGAAGGACTTTGATTTACATAAAACAGTAAAATTAAAAAAAAAAACATCAGCTATAAAAGATTAAGAACAGACCATTAAACACCCATGAAAGACAGGTGTTGGAACGAAATACACTTGCTCCAAACGACTTGCTAGCAACCAATCAGTACCTAAAGTCAAGGACGAACTGTTGTGGGCGTGATTATCCACAATGAAATAAGTATTAAGCTGTCAAAACTACACACCGTATTCGACTGCGACAACAGGTGAAGAAAGGACACTGCCTGCAGTTACGTTAGTAGCCAGGGCAGGTAACCGGAACACCAACAGCCACAAGGCAGACAATTCCGCTGGCGCACTTGAATTGTGGTGAACCAATATAGTTAATTCCACGACACGGCGGCTCGGTATCACCACTACAAACACTATGTTGTTCACAGGAAAAGGTCCCCAACAGAGAACCACCGAAACAAAAGACACAACAGAACGGACGTGACTTGGGTGCGTAAGACACCACTCAACTTTGATGTTCTGGGTCCACACCAACCGACCGACTCCCTGCAGAATGCCGGCAACAGCTAGAATAGTAGTCAGTGGAAATAACGCCAACTACACACACAACCTGACAAACCCTTGCACAAAAATCTGAACAATTCCCAACAGTAATTGGCACGCATGAAGACAAATGTCTTCCACACACACACACACACACACACACACACACACACACACACACACAATCGGCGAGCTAAAACGCGTCGTCCAGTTGGACGACCGACCGACGATCCACCAAGACTGCGGCCCGGCTCAAGTAATGCGTGGAGAAAATGGTTGGGCGAGTTATGTCGCCGAAGACTTCGCTGCTCCAACCCGATTGCACTAGTGCCGCATTGCAACTCCCCCACTGGCAGGTCTGCCTTGCGCTCCCGACGTGTTCCAACTAACTGGCAGTCCGAACTCGCGACCCTAAGCACATCACACACATCCATGCCCGAGGCAGCATTCTAACCTGCGACCGTAGTAGCTGCGTGGTTCCGGAATGAAGCGCCTAGAACCTCTCGGCCACAGCGGCCGACTGGTAAGATCCCTCAGCGGAGGTCCCCCGGAGTTGTTAACAAGCAGACTTCATTGCAGCGACATTCGCATCACACGGAGGTGGCTTCGGCGACGGCGGCCGTGCGAGAGTCGGCTGACCCGTCACAGCAGCCAGCGGCGGCGGCGCGAGGTGTTGTGCGGCAGGCGACCACTCCTGTACAGGCGGCGAGTCGCCCGGCGTGGGACGTTTAGTGCACTCTCACTTGCCGTCAGAGCCTGACCCGTTGTTGGGGTCGGTCGCAGACGCGTCCAGCGAAAACAGCTAAGCGGCGCGTGGAAGGTAACCGCTAGGCATTTCTGTGGTTGCTAGTACATAGGAACGGCAGGAGAATACCGAGTCGGATCGAATTGTGATAAAGATCCCACTCGATCACACCACTTTCTACATAACAGGGCGAACCGGCATGGTTTTCCTACACGTGAAGTGAGAAGGGCTATGAGAGAAAAATGGGTGTTACTCTCAAAAATTACTACTAAAGGGTGCAATATTCACGAAAACGGCCAACGGCCATAGACGAAGAGCACTTCACCCCTAATAGGAAGGACAGGAGGACACGTCGAGAGGGTGAAGCAGCTGGCAGGCAAAAGAGCGACCCGCTGTGGCAGCCGCTACCCCGTCCACCCTTTTGCGTACCTCACGTGACGGCAAACGGTCCCCATTTGCGGGTTTGTCGCAGGAAGTTGGCACCCCCCACTCAGCAATACCGTGGTGGCGTCCCTACCTCAGCGTAATAGCGTAGGAGCCGGCCACGAGTACTGCAGAGTTTTTCACACAACTGCTCACGATACTGCCTTAGGCTAAGTTAAAATGATGGAAGTAAAATACAATAAAAATATTACCATCATTAGGCGTCACACCATGTACAGTATCCCCAACCAAAAGTATTCAATTTCCCGAAAAGAAAAGAACACGATCCTTAACCTAGGAAGCTAACTCAAAATGTTTCAATATTGTAACAGGCTTTTGCTGACAATCCGTTCTCCCTGTACCATATTGCCTCCTATGCATGCACTTCAATTACAACTGAAGGTTTTTTTTTTTTTGTTTTACATGCGTAACACCAGATTGCATATGTGCAGGAAAATTTATTAGCGTTCATCTCATTGAATGTTGTAAACGTAAATATGCTTTAGTTCAATGTGTGCAGGATGTCCCAGGAGAAAAGTTCGACATTCATCGATAGCCCTTTTCCGACTTCAGTACTGGGAAACAAATCTCTTCTACTGCAATTCCTTTGCTTCCCATATTTTGAGAGCTTATTGTATGGGCCAAAACAAGAAAACAGTTACTGGTAAACAATTACTAGTGGGCTCTAAATGCTGATCTAAGGGCTATCAGTACTTTTTCAATCTCTTGCGCTGAGGAAATGCTGATTGTCCGTAAGGAGTGCCCATGCTTGCTATACAGTTTTGCTTCGAATGTTCGTCCCCACCATGCTTTTGAATACTGAGCATTCCTGCTGGGACAGGCAACTGCATAGCCAAAAAATAATTGAAAGAACTTGGCACACATCCTGCGTGAACTTCAACTAGTTCTAAATACATTTAAGATCAATATTCATCATTTGAGTTACGTACTACTTCACATTAATTCCATTGTGCGTCGTCCAGATCGTAACAATGTCGATTCAGGCTTGCTCCTTTGCTGCTCGCGCAAATTCCTCTTGTCTTCTCCGAACCTCCCGATGCAGGATTATCGGCGCGGATGAAAAGAACAGACAGGTGTGGTCGATGTGAATATATGATTAAAAATTTACGTTCCCAATAAATTTTTTGATGACCCATTTTAATGTACGCTTGAAATATTCGTGTTTAAACAATTCAGGCATGGTGGATGTCGTCATACGCCCGCTCGCTACCACTCATAGAAACAAAGAGATGAAGATACAGAAATTAATCAAATGATGAGCGCATCTCTTCTTTCTTGTATCAAAACATCTCTGGCAAAAACGAACTAATTAATTTATCTTTGCGTATATATAGCTTACTTGTACAAAAGGAAAAGAACGAAGAAGGAAGAAGTTATTTAAATGACGAGGGAGTATTGAAGCGGTCACGTCTAACATAATTAACACACCTAAACACAGTAAATAAGGTAAGTATGGAACCAACTGTTACAGACAGAGAGTACTTACATGTTGTCAGTACAAGCACAGAGACTAAGTAGGCACGAAGAAAATCCAAGTCACATTTCACGCGTTTTTAGCGACATGATCCCCGTTTTAGACTGTTGTGATTTCGTTAAATACAAACGTCCTAAAGGGTCATTACAGAGTTCGCTGGTTTCGTATCAAATAGGGCTCCGATAAAATATTTCACCTAAAACATTCAGAAACAAACTGTCTTTTCGTTGATGATCACCCATTACACAAAAGACGAAACATAGCGCTTTGATGCGTTACACCAAACAAGTCGTCTGTCGAAAAACTGGCAAATCTTGTATCCCGATAATTTTTAGAAATGTACACACATCATATCCCGAATCTCAGCACAATAACTAAAAATATATGCACAGTTATGGGAAGAAATATTTATAATTACCACTTTAAACGTGTTCCCCTTTAAAATACGTACAATATTTTTATTTTTTCACATTGCGTCAGAGAACTCTGTCTATTTGACCTTGTGAAGTTCTTGAAAGAATATCTGACTTGAATGAACTTCCAGCAATGTCGAATTTTATGAAGGTAATCGAACTCCTCTCAATTTTGTCATTTACGCGTTAGGTGAAATTCGAAAGATCTTGCAAAACTCAAAACATAAGGGTTTCTGTTGACGGGACGACTAACTGTTTTGGCTTATATTGCTGTTTTGATAGCCAAAAATTTAATTGAGGACGGTTCGGATGAATTTCATATATTGTGTTGCAAATCTGCTAGGCTATTTCTAATTTAAAAAAGGAGCGCAATTGCAAACGAAAACATTCGTGTAGTGTAAATATTTTGTTTCGGCCAGGTGCCATGGCTACATTCGGCAGACGTCTGTAGACTTTCTGGCTACTGACTTACCCGAAACTATTTGGGAATGTTCCTACAGGTTTAGTTTAATCTCCCACTTCAGAGGGTATGATATTCACCAAAAGCTGGTTAGTGTTCTTTCACATTACTTCCTAACTTCAGAGCTGTGTGTGACATTTCTGCTATTGCAGATGATGGTCAAGAAGCTCATGTAGACTGCATTGCACGAAGTGAAACTTTTCTCCGCACACCATCCATCAACTTCCATAGTCGAGTTTTAAAATGTCGCAGTGTTAATTGTTGTTATCTTTTAATAATACCGCGACCAATACTTTCAAATAAGAAAAGCGTCCTATTTTTAAGCCTCGTATTTATGATAAACGCCGGGAAAGCAATTGTAAAACTTTTAACGTAAAGCAAGTTAAATTCTTAGCACAGGCGTTGCATCTTGTCGCCTAGTTCTTCATATACAGTACGTTAAAATTAAGTTCGAATACGCTTATATCCTTCTCAAAAAGGTAAGCCTACAATATGAAAGGTCCTAAAATTCTGACAGCGTTGTTTAAATCTTTCTGGGAGAAACGCAAAAGATTTCAAATTTTAACAGTTTTTGTTTGGAATTTCTTGAATTAAGTATGCACCTGTCTCTTCTTGTGATGTCGAAATGGTTTCCATGTGCATGAACGTCCTTTCAGGTAAATGCGTGAGGTGTTAGAAATCTAGGGAAATTGATTTTCCTGTACTGTTTTAGAAGGAACTACACCTAAGCACCTTCCTCCTGGAGCAAGTGAACTATCATCCGCAAAATATCTTGAGGCATCCGATTGTTTTACAAATTAGTCAATGTGCTACATATTCGACGGTAAGCATGTAAGCGAGAAAAATTTGTATAATCGCTAAGTGCCCTCATTCTCAAATGCTGAATGGATTTAGTCTTGGCTATTTACACATCCTGATGCTGCCTCAACAAATATGCAGTTTCTAAATGTCATGATTGTCTTACTGTGTGTGACTTAACGTAATACTGAACTTCAGACACGACATTTTATGTTTTTAAATACCGTCAATAATTTCATGAGATACTGAAAATCCAATTTCTTTCCTCTGGAACCAGACAGGCAGCCTACACTTGTGTTCGTTCACCATGAACCGTGAACCAGGTTAGCCATTTAGAAATGCAGATCTTATATTCTCACAAAATTCTTCTACCCTTTCCCCGTGGAGCTATCATAAACATTTTCTTACCCAACTCTCTTTGGACTAGTAGTCATCCGGGAATCCCATGTCAAATTCATCTAAACCATCTTTTGTAGCTGGGACATCTGTTGCCCTTCACCCCAGAATCTAACGTATCTCCTTTTCAGCAAGTAATGGTATTTCTCTTCTGTATCGATTCCGTTCTAAAGTGGCCTTTATGGACACACTATCGAAAAAGGAGTGCATCTCATTTGGATAAAATTCAGGTTATTGCATGTGGTGTAGTTCCTCACATAAATCACTGTCCCAAAAAAAAAAAAATTCCGTCTCTAACGGCTTTCTCTGAGTTATCAACCGAATCGTCAATACTAGGAGCGGTCCCAAACTTACTTCCCTGATGTTTCTCTCTGCATCCTACATTTCCCAAAAATATGGTAACAGTACTTTCTTCTTTCCTGTTTGCACTTGTTGGCTTGGGCTTCAACAATTTATCCTAGCTTCTTCCGATTTATTGGTGCAAATTTAAAATTCTCCTCGCTTATTATCAACGCCATCCTTGCATTTTTTGGTAGTTTTTAACCTCAAATTAAATCTCAGCTTTGAAATCCTCATTTTTAAAATTCTTTGAACTCTACATTGACTGTAACATCAGAAATTTTCTATAATGCACAAGATTCCAGTAACCACATGACCCTGAGTTAAATATTCCATCCATTACCAGACAAATCGTTCTTTATTATAGTATTATCTTTGAAATAGTGACCAACAGATTTAACAATATCTATGCCCTAGAAAGTGGTTGAGCCTCTGTTAATATATGGATAACGGATAAAAGCAAGTTCAAAGTGTAATGAGCTCCAAGTATGTTAGAAGTTATTAAGGCTGAGACAATATTTGCACGTCACCTTCATACCATCACAGTCACTGAAAATTTTTGCCTATCCTGATAACGCTGCTCACGTCTGTAGCTATGGTTGGGTGTTGGGGTGTTCCATTCGTGCATTTCGTTGTACTGGGGCTCTGCAATTCACATACTATCTGTACCAGTATAGGAAAGAATAGTGCACGAAGGTGGGTTCCCAGCAGCAAAGTCTGGTAGGTAACAACACGGTGCATCACGTGCACAAATGGAAATAGCTGAACTGGTCCTGCTTCTGCAAGAAATGAAAGACTGGTTTATGTCAACTGTGAAACAGCTGTTTAGAATACAGAGGGAGAAAAAACTGACTGGTCAATCAGGCACCAAAACAAATAGTAGCAGCGGACTGTAGGGATTATAAATACATCTGGTATTTCGAGCTCCTGGAAATGTCACATAACGTAAGAATGTAGCACATTCCGCAGCTGTGGCAGGGGTGCTGGTGGTCTGTGTGCACCAGTAAGCGGCTGCTCAACAGCGGGAAACTGAACAGCATCACCGACAGTCCAGAAGGCCACGGCTTTTACCAGGAAGCTCCTTCACAAGGGTTCCAGTGAAACTCCCCTTCTGCATGCAAACACGACCGTCAGCGACAGCGTACTGCAAGGTGGCCGGCTCACCCTGCGAGTACACTGTGCCGTAGACAATCTTGCTTCAGGGGCAGCTGGGGCTTTCACCGAAGATTCCTGGTGAGTGGCAACAGAGGAAAGACCAGCAAAGAAATTGGGAGACGGACCATGATGCCACATGATTCAAGAAAAGATAAAGTAACAGGTGGTCAATCCAATACAGAGCTGAAGAGTAGTAACTGCAGTACACTGTACTATGATGTATTGAGATTTCTTATTACGCACACACACATACTGAGCTAATCTCTTCTGAAAGAGATAAGGCGACAAAGGTTTAAAAGATGTTAGACATATTGGACTAGTAAAGTAGATATGAATAAGAATAATACTGACTGACAGAGTAGCTTGCTGACGAGAGAAAGGAGCAGAGAAAGTAAGATGTAAAACTGCATATAAATTTATTATTTTCATTAGGAATTGTGTAACAGTTGACACGTAGGTACCGTAACACAGGAAGAGTTGGGTATACCAACTGCGCACAGTACAACCCTGTAACGTGAATGTGGGACGAATTGATCATGATTTCATGCAGTCTGAACATTAGGCTGGTACATGCGGTCAGGTAGCACATTCTGTGGCACTGATGACCACAAATGTGGACTCAAACGTGAATACTAATTTGAGAAATGTATTGTGACTTATCGCCGGAATCCTGAGTAGAAGGCATTCACCACTGCAAAGTAATTGCTAGGCCTAATTATTGCCTGCAGGAATGGTACTGTGCTAGAGTGAAAAACTTGTAGCAATAGGGAATCTCTGGAAAGGAGTATTCAGAATCCCCTACGCAAGTTAAAGATGAAGAATAACATATGAGAATTGGTCATAATAAAGTTATGTGAAGGAATGCCGCCATCAGCTTTGGCTTTCCATAATCGGGTCATGAGCCGTAATTATGAGGTCCTGAAGGATCTCCATCGCCAGCTCTAAGTCCTCAACGGAAGAGCAAAATAGGACACTACAACGAAGGCTGAGGAATCAGGTCTCTGACTGGAACTCTATCCCTCAACCAAAATCTCCCTTCAGACTCAGAACAGAAAATCTATTGATGCCACAGGTGGCCGCTGTTTTTGTGGATTATTCTCCTGCTCAGTACCCAGCCTAGCTCGACGTGGCTCATCTGCAACTGCGATGGCTGGTGTAGTTTCATTCCCTGGTACAGCTTCAACCTGTCGAAAAGAGGCTACATTACTGTCACCTAACTGTCACTGGACATCAAGAGCTTGTGTTAACTGTAGAATACGATGAGGTCGCCTGTAAGCGACTACGTTCTTGTCGTTATTTTGTTTATTGGCAGGTTTCTGTATACAAGCTCGTCTCCCAATTGCTAAGGTGGTAATCTGAGCCTTCATGAACTCTTTCTATATATCTTAGCCTTTATTAACTATTTCTCTGCATATGGTCACAGTTTTTTTCTTCTCTGGTGCAACTTTCTCTGTATGGTTTCTCTCTTCTCACTACATCTCAGACTTCTCCCAGCTCGAAATCTACAGCCATCATTTGCAGTACAAATTGGGAACTCGTCCGTCTGCACGGCGTGTTGCCTGCTGACTCGCATTTCAGTGCCACTGGCAGAAGTACATTTGTCCACAGCCGACAGACACGCCCTCACCGGCAACATGGTGACGCGGCAGCGGAAGCTTGCATTCAACAGCAGAGGGAACCACAAAGGGGAATCTCCACCATTTTCACCGCGTTGCCCACTAACGACTGTAAACCAGTGTCAGTAAAGCAGTCATTCTAACACAATCGCTCCTTCTTCCGCTATACTACACATTCTTCCTCAGCAGAGAATCCTAGCCCGCACAAAGATATCTCAGCTATCGTGTCACAGATCGAGCAAGGTGGCGCAGTGTCTAGCACAGTGGACTCGCAATCGGGAGAATGACGGTTCAATCCCGCGTCCTGCCATCCTGATTTAGGTTTCCCGTCGTTTCCCTAAATCGCTCCAGGCAAATGTCGGGATGGATCCTTTGAAAGGGCACCACCGGCTTCCTTCCCCATCCTTCCCTAATTCTACGAGACCGGTGAACTCGCTGGTCTCCCCCCTCAAACAACCCAACGCCCCCATCCTGTCATAATTGGTGTGTGTGAAGCTTCTCTGACGCTAAAATGCTGTAAAATAAATGGGGGTTTGACGTGACTTAAACCCATACAAAACAAGCCGCCCTACTTGTAGCTGATCACATAGAGCTACTCACAATTCACGTGAACCAAATCATTTGCACACTGTATTCCACACTTAAAATGTAGTATCGTATTAGCTTGGAGCATTTCAATGTATTATCTCGAGGATAAAGGGGTGCAAACTAAGTTCATAAGAATCGTAGATTTCATCCGCTTTTAATATTCTGTTAAGTAAATGGATACATAATTACACGCTATACTTACACGAAAAATTCAACAAACCATGTCTCTATATTATCATCCCCACACAATACACACAACAATTACGACTTACCAGCATTCACGCCAGAGATATTACTTGACGGGTGGAGAGACACTGGAGACAACACGGCGGCTTATCGCCAATCGTTCTTCCCGCAAACCATTTGCGACTGGATCAGGAAGGTACCCTCCGCAACAAGCCGCAATATGGCTTACCTAGTGTAGACGGATGTTCAGCTGTGTAAGAGCAGTGAGATATGCGACTTGTAAGCTCTTACAGCTGAACGGAAATATGATTTTAATTGCACGTGTTTGAAGTTGCAGCTAAGAGAGACCTAACATTGCCCACGTTAAATACGATAGTGAAGTTTCTTGTGTAAAGAAATACATTGTTTAAGTTAACCACATAACGTGCAACAATATAAATGCAGTGCAACGATGCTAGCCAGCAACCGTATCACCGTAATCAAGAAGGAAGTCTCTTCCCTGTGACCATCACATTCCTACAAGAACTGCCTGTACTGAACTGATCAGCAGGTCTTCACAGCGGCAAGCTGAAGCAGGCTGTGTCCAGCCCGAAGCGACCCCTTGTCTGCCGACCCGACGGCTGCCATCAAGATTTCTTATTGGCTGTCTCGTGTCACAGCCCAGGCGACTTGTCGAGACCTAACACACCGTATTCAGCCAGCGACATACTGCTCCAGGCGACAGCTGGGTGGCTACCGGCTGTCCGACACAGCCAAGTACCTACTGACGCATGCACGAATTCGTGGGCAAGAAATTTGCGTAACATACGAGAAGCAATACAACCTGCCTGCTGCACGTGGATTTTCCTACCTAGAGTGGCAACATTTTGATTTAACGTCACAGGATCATAATATATAATACTTCGTAGTTATACTTGCTAAGCTTCAGTGCCCTTCTAGTGAATCGACTAGTGCGGCCAGTCAGATTTAATAAGCATGACTGCAAAACTATCAGAAATTACTGTTAAACACGTTGGCTCTAAGGGCATCAAAATCACACCGGATATTAGAGGTAATGAACACTTCCCTGCAGTATACTAATTTCTGATTTTTAATTTGAGGAGATGCGCAACAAATTATTTATCCTGTTTTTATCGCTGACTCAAAACACACTATAGCATAATTGATGGCGATGCGTGACACTATCCTTGGTAGTACAGAAGAAATAAAGAATGAACCGAAGAATGAAAAAACAATGAAAGGAACAATTTCCGTTCTGTAAGACGAGAACATACGGCGACGGTGAACGGCTTACGGCAGCACGACGTCACGATCTCACGGGTACAACTGAACTCCCTCCCCCAGTCCGCCGTTTCTCGCCACAGCGCGGCCGACGCGCTCTCTGCCGTTGTCACTCGGCGGCTCCTTTCCCAACTGCCGTCCCTCAGGCAAAACACGCGATACACTAATCGACAGCCAAGTCCCAGTCGATTATTCGAAGAATCGTGCCAAACGACAACGCAAATCTGACTGGCATTGAATACTCACATATAAAATACAATACAAAAACTCGCAAGACAATAGCTTTACCCTGTGTAACCCGATGTGCACACTATTACTATCCTGAGCGCAGAAGGACAAGCGCGCTATCTGCTGTTCTCTCGAGTACCTGACCTCGTCTGAAACATCCCAGTTTCCCAACTGCCTGTGCTCTCTTTGGTAGCATGTTGTTTCTAATTTTACAATCACGCTGCTTCTAGCCTCTGCACCATTCTTCCCATCCCATTACCGCCTCCGTAGTGCACACTCCGATTTCTCCATGATCTTTACTATGATTGATCCTTCTCTTAAACTCAACTTCGATCCCGTTTCCGTCATCTTTAGTTCTCCCTTCGGATACTACGGTTGGCAGAACATCCAGTTTCCTGGCTGCTGCCGCTTATTACTCCTATCCTGCTGCCCACTACATTGCCTGTTACTTCCCGCCGCCTCCCTGCTAGGCTAATTTCCACGGTTGTGGGAATTAGCCTGAGAATCATTAATATCACACTGGACTCACTCCCGGTCGGCTCTCTGCCAGCTCCTATCTTCTCTTCAATTCCCGTAATTACTTGCATTACCGGCACCTCTGTTCTGTTAGCAAGTTGCACCATCCATCCGTTCCACGTACTGAAGAAAGCTCTCCGTAGTTACCGTGCGACAATAGACCAAACGCCACAGAAATAGTTTATTTTGTGGCTTGTTATGAAACCGTAGTGCTTCCCTGACTGCTCAATGTGACCTCAACAAATGCCCTGGGCCGGTGCAGCGGCGACCGCGTGGGCTGTGCTTCCACGTGTTTGTCGGCGCGGCGCGCAGCTGCGGGTCTCACCCAGTAGTCCTCGCCTCCCGGTCTGGCTGGTCAGCAGACCAGGTCCCGGAACCGAGCCCGCCACTGCGACGGTGCGGGAAAATAATATTGCAAATGTCGTTGGGCAATATACAGAAATACTGTGGCTCTCACACCACACGCCTCTAATACTACATATGGGCGAAACACTGCAGGACACAGAACCACGTAGGCTACTGAACGGCAAGCACGCGAATTGGACGTTGTTGAAGGAAACGCTTGATAGTCGTATTCCGGACACCTACGATATTATAAACACGCAACAAATTGGTGAGGCAGTGGAGGCCTTTTCTACTGCCGTCCAAGAGGCAATGACTGACGCCATTCCACGTACAATACCAAAACACTCTACGGCGCTGCCCCAGCAAATCCTGGGCCTCATCTCAACGAGGAACCGCCTCAGGAGATACTGGCAGCGTACCAGGCGCCGTTCTATAAACTACATGTCTGACTCCAGGCTATAATGCGGGACAAAACACAAACATTTCGAAACAATGGAGAAACTCTGAGAGCTAGACACCACACGTCCCGGCGTATGGAAGCTAGCCACACACTTCACAAGGGAGGAACATTACATTCCGACTCTACAAGGACCACACGGTCCAGCTTACTCCGCCACGGAGAAGGCAGAGCTTATGGCCACAACACGAGCAGCGTCTTTGATGCCGAATCTGGCTTCTTCCGATCCAGTATTCACAGTTGAAACGGAACAGGAGGTTACACGACTCTTAGCCCCGCCCACGCGTGACGAAATTACACGCAGTAGCACAAATGAAGTTACACTGGTTATCAAGCATACCAACGCTAGGAAAGCGTGTGTTCTGATGGCATTCAATACTGTGGCCTCCAGGAGTTCACGGATAGAGCCGTAGAATACCTTGCACACAACGAATGCCCTCCTGAAACACCAACTCTTCCCTGACTTTTCGAAGGCGGCCAAGGTCCTGATGTTGAAGAAGCCAGGGAAAGACCACTCCCTCCCACAAAATTACCGACTCATCAGTCTGCTGTGCTCGCTCAGCAAGATTGTTGAGAATGTAGCACTAAAACATCACCAGGCACTGCATCGCCAATGACACCCTAAGACCGGAGCAATTCGGTTTTAGGAATCACCACTCAACACAACTCCTCCGCGTATTCGAACGTATACCACACGGCTACAACGTGGACAAAGCCACAAGGGCCGTGTTACTGGACATCGAAGAAGCTTTCAACCGTCTTTGGCACAAAGGAGATATGCGAAAACCAAGCAAAGCTGGTTTCCCGGACGGACTCATACCACTCATATCTCACGAACAGGTGTTTCAACACCGACGCGCAGGGCAAACAAACGACAACACTGTATCCAAGCTGGAGTACCCCAGGGAAGCATCCTAGGGACCATCTTGTTCAACCTGTACGTTAACGACTTCCCAGCAACGTTACCCATCTACGCGGGTGACACAGCCATCCTTGCGCAAGATTAGAAACAGTCCAACATTAATGCACGAATACAGACGGCGCTCAGAATGCCGAGCCGTGTTTGGAAGTAGGGCGTATTAAAGTAAACGCCGACAAGCGTGAAGCAGTTCCTTTCACACGCAGACCGAAACTACAGTGCAAACAACATTGTAGACATAACACTACATACTCTCCTAATACATTTCCGAGAGGAAGTCACATCTATCTTTGGCTGGACCGGAAACTTACATGGGTGGACCATATCGAACTCGTTGGCAACGGAGCGCAATGCTCAACAGTGAATGTACACTGAATATGAGGTGTTGCGCGTGCCCCCGGACTCCAACCGCGTGCTGATGTAGTCGACGCCGTAGAGCTGCTACTGCCACAGCACTCGCGGCAGTTTAGAGACGCGATGCGATATAACGTCAGTCCCCATAGATTAACGGGAGAAAAGCCTGAGAAACTTCCGAAAAGGCGGTCCTCGCGTAGTCTTTGTATATGAATTACAAGTCCGCAGCGTTTCCACTTATGCGAACTCGTATAATTGATGCTTTTTATTATTAATATTGTATTGTTCATTGTCCGGATTTGCAGTACTTAATTCTTCTCGTTCGCATAGCACACACCAATGATTGCGAGGAAATATTTTAGTCACCGTAACAGTTTTTTTCTCACGCTGTTGTCTCGTTGCTATGGAATTATTGTGCTGGTATGCAGCGAGATCCAGAGATACTCTTTGTTATATTGTGTCGTAATACGAAAATAATTTAAAGTTCATTTGTCAACTAATGACGTGAATATTTGCACTTCAATGAAATATTCTTTCATGAGTAGTGGTTGATGTCATTTATCAAACTATTTAATGATGTAATCCACATCGGGTACGTAACTGGTAACTAACAATTTATTGTTATTTTGTCACTAAATACTTTTATCTCCCTTACCACACGCACACAGAATAGTTTAGTTGAGTCAGTCTGATTCAGTTATAGTTTCTTGGCAATTGTTTTATCTTCATGATGATGTGTACTTGGGTCCTACTCAAGACTAATTGCGTGTTTTCTTTCACAGAATGTTCACTTCTCCTTAAGGTCCAACTAATTTAAAGTCAAGTCCAACGTACACTAATTCCGTTATTAGATTTCAATTAACCCGTAGTGCACGGTTAAATGAGTCTAGCTGTTCCTGTTTCAGTTCATAAAATCTGTTTCTTAAGCCGTGAATCCCGTCACGCCACAAACACTTCTAAACTCGAAAACAATCTCGTCACGATTCTCAATCTCATTAATTCCGATTAAAACTGCTGTCGTACGTCTGCACTGGATGAGTTCTAGCAAGCGACTTCTGTGGAAGAGCATTGTAGGCACACAATTTCTTCATTGCGCTTACAACTCTCTTCCACATAAAAGTTCTCTGATGACATTACTTTGGACTTAACTTTAGAGGTATTAATTTCACATTTGTCACATGGATATTTGTCCATTCCTGAAATACAATGTTTCTTCTTTCTCTTTCGCTAACAAATATGCTCAGTGGTGTACAATGTAGTTGTTGACAAAACTCTTTCGTGATAGCTCATCGACAAAGATGTAACTCTCAAGACAACTTTCCCTACTTATGTTCTATCGTAATTGACTAAGGTGGTCGTCGGGGCGTTACAGAGGGTGTCGACGTCCATATAGACGACACTGATTTGACCTATGATGTACGCAGCTCCGTCTGGGGATAGGCAGCTCCTACACACCTGCGCCGCCTGCACATCATACTGAACGAAGTGCTACGCATCATTATCAAAGCTCCACGCTACACACGCACCGTGGATCTTCACAAAAATACAACCTTGGAATCATCAAGGAAGTATTTAAAAAAAACACGCCACACGAGTATACAAGAACTAGTTGTTTTATCCTTACTCTGGGAAACTATGATCACAACCATAGGTGGAAGCATAAGCGGCCAAATCTAGGTCATAACCTCGAACTCGAGACCTTTACCTTTCGCAGGCAAGTGCTCTACCATCTGAGCTACCGCAGAAGTAAAGCTGTGAGGACCGGGCGTGAGTCGTGCTTTGGTAGCTCAGATGGTAGAGCACTTGCCCGCAAAAGGCAAAGTCCCCGTATACGAAAAATGTTTGTAAAAGGAAAGGTACTGTACAATGAAGAATAATTATTTTAAAAGAGGATGAATGGAATAGCGAGAGCCGGCTTAGATAGGACTTTTTGCGAATAATGATGAACAAAGGGAGACCTCCATGCAAAATACTGCAGTAAAACAAACCCTGTCCTTTCCTTTTGTGTTATCCCTCTATGTGTTTGTGTACCCCTATGTATTTGTGTTCTTGCTGCCTTTGTGGGTTTAGTTAATAAGATTTATGTTGTAGAATTTTTCTAGTACTAAGCTACATTCACTATGATGAGGAATACTGTTATCCTCAAATATAATTTGCATTTATAATATGCTATTTTCTTTGTAAAGATGTTTAGACATTATTTATTTTGTTCTGTTTTAATGCTCATGTGTGGAATCAATGTTTCGAAAAATATTCTCATTATTTTATGTATTTACTTATATCATAATTCCTGTAACACTGATGTACATGTTACTTCGATTCTTTTGTAAAGCCCATATCACTATAAATGTTATCTGTATTGTTATATTCTTTAATGATGTATTTTGTACCTTTGTTTATTGTATTCTCATGTTATAAAATTGTAATTGCCACCAGTTTATCGAGTTAAGTAACTTTTAAGCATTCATTCTACTGCACACATTTCTGTTGATCATAGTATATGCACAATATGTGAGAAGTTGGGACTGTTCCTGTTTGCACGTGTGTTAATAATTCAGCAAGGGACTGGTTGACAGCATTGCTGGTTCTAAGGACAATTCCAAAAACTTTGTGAGTGCACAAGTGGTGGTTTATGGACTTGCTATATTGTCCGCAAGACTCTTCGATGGTGATTGCGCACCTGCACAGTCGCAACAGATGGCTGCTGGCCGTCTCTACAAGGCCTACAGTGGGTCTACATCTTTTATGACTCACCAATACCATTATTTCTACAAGGAGTGCAGTGGGTCTGCACCTCTGGTGGCCCACCAATACCGTAATCTCTACCAGGACTACAGTGGGTCTGCTCTGTGATGACCTACCTACCAATATTCTTCAAAACTTCGACTGACTCTGCTGTGGGTTTGCTCTGTTGTGGCCCATTACCTGTGTGCATGTCAAGAGTCAGCACTGTCTTTCCGTTGGAAGGACAACACTACTACTTCAAGACTGCATGGAAATCCACTACTTCTGTGTGCATTCTCATTTACTGCTCAGACTTTGAGAAAAAAAACACTGCAGTTTTACTGTGATGAATGATCAGGACTGTCTTTATGGACTGTGAGAAAATTTTAGCTTTTGACCAACATTGTACCGATAAGTGTGTACATTTCATTTCTTTGTTATTGTAATTATGAAAATTTTTTTTCAATTCTGTATAGGCCACTGCCCAAAACCATTTGTAAAATTTTTTGTGGGGAGCATGGGGGCTATGTAAGTAGGCTGTTTAGGTTCTTATATTGATAACGCCACTGTCACCTAGCGCTCTGTATGAAAATCACTGGCTGTGCTGTGTGCAGTCTGTGGCTGGTTTGCATTGTTGTTGGCTATCGTAGTGTTGGGCAGTTTGCTGTTAACAGCGCGTAGCGTTGTGCAGTTGGAGAGGAGCTGCCAGCAGTGGTGGATGGGGAGGGGGGGGGGGGAGATGGTGGAATTTTGAGAGCGGATTATCTGGACGTGTGTCCATCAGAGACAGTACATTTGTAAGACTGGATGTCATGAACTGCTATATATATTATGGCTTTTGAACACTGTTAAGGTAAATACATTATTTGTTCTCTATCAAAATCTTTCATTTGCTACC
Source organism: Schistocerca serialis cubense (assembly GCF_023864345.2). NCBI lineage: Eukaryota > Metazoa > Arthropoda > Insecta > Orthoptera > Acrididae > Schistocerca > Schistocerca serialis. The sequence goes on along the minus strand of NC_064646.1, from coordinate 463,674,405 downwards.
TATGCCTATCAGTAGTTAGTTCCTTCAGTAATCAGAATATTTTGTTTAGCTGGCAGTAGTGGCGCTCGCTGTATTGCAGTAGTTCGAGTAACGAAGATTTTTGTGAGGTAAGTGATTCATGAAATGTATAGATTATTGTTAGGCAGGGCGATTCACTTGTACAGATTATTGAAAGTCAGATTGCGTTGCGCTAAAAATATTGCGTGCCAGTTTAGTGTTGATCAGAATAAGTAAAGAGAGAAATGTCTGAGTACATTCAGTTCTGCTCAGCTGTTTGAAGATCGAATAATGTAAGAGGTTTATCAGCACAGTAATTCAATAATTTTTGTAAGGGGACGTTTCATATTTGGTATTGGTCAAATTAAGCTTAGCTTCTCTTCCGTGGTATATGTACCCCTAACTAGTGAGAGTCAAGTGTGTGTAAAAACTTTATTAGTAATGTTGGAACGAGTGCAGGTATGATTACAAATTTGCCATCAACTACTGCCGCACAAGATTTTCCCTCGAATGCTTTTAAAGCCTCTGCAGGCTAGTTATCTTCATGTTTTGCTTTACCTTTGTTACAGCAGCACAGTTTTGTACGCTGCACTGTAGGATTCGTCTCACTGCATGCAACAGAGCGAACTTGCCACATTCTGGTTCTGCACATGTCTTGCTGCACTGTCAGGCACTGTTGCCTGTATAGTTAACAAAGCTCTACGAGATTTTGCGTGTGCAAAAAGCAGTATGTTACTTACACATTGTTATGTAACTGACAGACTTCAACGTTTCCACACTAAAACATCACAAGTAAAACCGTTTTTGACCATAGTGGGCACCTAATATTTAGTTTTAATACACAATATTTCTTATCAAACTAAGCAATTTCAGCAGATTTTTATGCCTGCAGTATCCTGCTTCCAGTATATTACACTAATTAAAAATTAGCTCATTTAGAAAAATTTAAGTGACATCTTGTTTATGAAGAATTCTGTGTTCTAGGTATGTCTTTCAATAGAGAATTACATGTTTTCTCAAACGAGAATTAGCAGTCCTGGCAGCACATCCAGTCAGTCATCAGTGTTACTGACAGATACAGTTTCATGCTCAGGGTTTGAAAAAGCAACATTAAATGTTGAGAATTAGAGAATGAAGGTTATAAATGAAATATGAAAACGAAAATCTCAATCGTAATTACTCACATGGATTTACAGAAGACAATCCTGTACTACAGCTCATACAGGCGCACTTTTATACGTGACTTCAATTAATACTAATAATTTAATTGGGGAAAGTAGCCAAGCCATTAAAGATTTCTAAATGATCTGAGCCCATTCAATGTTAAAATGATGAATTTGTATTCCAGTTGAACAGAAACAGGTATACTTGACGGTATTTATATTTTTTATTTACGAAACTTGGATTTCCACATCACCATAGAGGTACCAAGCATGATGCGTTACTCATTGTTTTACATGGCGAGTATCCCCAGTAGGCCTATAAACCATGGTACATGCAACTACATGCACAAACATTATGAGCAGATCAAATTCCCTACGTTATGTTTATTACATACTCACCACACCTTCAGTTTTTGAATGCTATACAATCTGGAACATTTAAGCCAGCGTTACAAAAAGACAAAAGATGTTATGATTGAAGAAAAGGACATCATCATTGCCCCTGTAACAAATTTAGGTGTCCTATCAGTGTTTCTTAAGAATTTGTAATTTACCATCTAGTTCCCGGTCGTCATTATGTTTTCTAACTGAAGAGAAGTTGTCAGCAGCTTCTTGTATCACAATGACTGCACTGTGAACATTGTACCATAATGTAAAAAATAATTCACTGAGGTAACAATCACTCATCACATCGAATAGTTGTGATGTCGCACTCTCCTCAGTTTCACCTGTCACAATTTACTTATTAGCGAACTGCCAACACATCAAATCAATGCAACTGTGTGTATCTCGCTTTATTTGTAATTGTGGCAAACCATATTGTGGGGACAGAGGTTATGAAATTTTGTTTGTATGTTTACTTTACATCTGGGTAAAAGATACAGGGAGTGCTACTACGTGACTTAACTTCGGTGTCTTGTGTTTGGTTACCGTACGTCCTCCAGTCTGCTAAGTTTATAATACGACTTGAGCAGTAGAACACTACCTGGAAGAGAAGATTGGGCAAGGCTGAGGTGCCAGCAGGACATAGTTACTACAGGGTGGCCACAATGAAACGTTTTGGAATTTGGCGACGACAGTTTGATAATTTATGCACAATATCAGTATCAATTGTTCCAAGTTACAACTTGTTCATATTTCGTTTCAGTCTCATACTTTCCTTGTTGGTTTTATTTTCAACATCCTTTTTCCCCATGACCTACAGTGTGTCCAGGGTACAGATTTAATAATGTAAAATGCTATGAGACGAACTTGAGATATTTATAGGTTGCTGGCCTCTACAATTAAGCTAACTTGAAATATTTCCTGTGCTTCCTTGTGGCATTTCATAACTGCTTAGTTCACACAAATGAGTGTCAGTAGCAATGTGGTTTATATAGCAGAAGGTGTTGTTTGTGCTCTCTCTCACGGAGCTATAGTTTGTTACACGGCTACAGCATGGTTTTCGGGCTAAGTATGGATTACAACCAACTGACGACGTTCCCAGTTATACAACAATCAAGAAATGAGACAAATGGCTTTGGAAAACTGGTAGTTGGCTTTCGCTGTCGGCCACCACACAAAACACGCAGTTCCTGACGCTATTGTTGAAGTGGTCTCTACACAATTCCAGCGAAGCCCTCTGCACTCAGTCTGACGAGCAGGTAGATAGATAGTCACCTTCGACAGCACCTTATGTCGCCCATCAAAGATTGCACCTGGAATGGTCCGAAACATTGGAGTGAAGTAGTATACAGAGTAGATACCTCTTGCGTCACTGAACGTGCGCACATCGGGTTGTATTAAGTGTGTGAAAGAAAACTGAGTTACCATAATAACACTAAGATACGGCCAATAAATACCACTATTACTTCCCAGCTAATTATGTTTTATACTACGGTTCATTTAACCCAGACACACCGTATTTTGGAGGGAAAAGTGTTTTGCCTTTCGTGACTAGCATAATATTGTGTCTTGGATAAGGAGTTGGGGCTCAATGTACCACGATGATCATAGCTGTTTTACTTGCCTGTTTTGATGGAACTTAAGCAGTTGTGTATTAAAGTAACATTTGCCCATCACATTTATTCGTATAACCAACTACTTCCACAACACAAAATAACGATCTACTGATTATTTCACTGTTTATTTTAGTTGTGTAAGCAAGTAACTATGGTGACCACTAAATACTAAGGAAACACAGCAGCAACAAGAATTTTGAGCTACTCTACTCTCTTACTGTTGGAATACGATAAAGGATTGTGCAACAGTTTGAGGAGAAACATTAAGCCTGCAAGCCTGCTCTGGCACATTTTGCTACAGTATCTCAACCCAAATTAAAAACCACTTATTTGCTCAATAGTTGGAATATTAATGCATGATGTAAGCAATGACGTAGAATGGATGTAGATGCGGTATATAAAATTCATGTGGTCTGTCTCACCTTAGATACTTGCTAGTCTGATCAGTCATTCAAAATACTTGATCCTATTGTGCTGGAGAGGGTAAAAAGCTTCACATAAGTTACAATAACTGCCTATATGTTCTAACTGCCACACCCCCACGCAAGACCAATCTAGATCGTAATCAGGGACTGGGAGGAAAGTGGACAAACTCACTACAACCAATGAGACCGAATTTCCCATGGTCTCCGGTTTTCACATGGCGTGTAAAGCATCGACTGAGTTCTAATTCTCTGTACCGTTTTTCGATTGGCATTATGCTCACAATTCACTGAAATCGTAACCTTTCACGAAGGAATGATATGCATTACATGGCCTGCACATCATCGCTTTGTCTCAAACTACTGTGCCCAAGTGTACCACTGAGGTTTTCTAAATTCATTTTACTTTGACCATTACTCCGTAGAAGAATTACCAAAATACAGGAAATTTATGTGACCTAAAATATGTATTATTTGCGATTTTAAGACTGTATTTGTAATTATTTTTACAAAATCTTTGAAATAATGCTCTGTTTATTCCCCTACTGTTTTTTGTATACTGTGTTATGGATCTTGTGAGTTAAGCACCACCTGTCTCTGATGTTTCATAGGTCGCCGGATTGGGAATGGTTCCATGTGCAGACTCTGCCCGTGTCAGTCACTTCTGGCTGGAGCTGATCACCTCATCTTCATCCATCCGTGGTTCTGAATGTGTGCCAATCACTGTGTATCTGGCACATTACGGCTGGGTTCGTCTACAGTATTTCACACCAGGCACTTTAAACCCCTGCTCTGTGCAGAACTTGTGGGTGAACTGAAAAAAACAAATACGCCTTCACAGACAGCCCATTGGTTAGTTTTCTTATAGTGAATGTAGTTTACCTAACACCACATTCCAAAAGGTGAAATGGCTAACTACCTTACCCACACAGTGTTTAGCCACTTTTTGGGTTGTTATTCCTCGAATTACTTATCGTCTTCCTGTTGGTTTGCTAAGTTCACTAGAATGCACCACTGTCCCCCAGTTGAGTCTACATACATCCATGTCTGAATGACAGACATTTGAATTAGGAAATTGAAATGATGAAACAACTTACCTTGTACAAAGTACTCTCACTCAATCCATTGCTCATCCACATGTTGCATATGCTCTTCACACCTCACTGAAGCTCAGCTATACTGAGCATATTATGCATTGGGAGAAAGTACTTTTGATTCTGGTGTTAAGCCCTCAGGAAGTACAATGTTTCTACTATTAATATTATGTCCCTTTCGTCTCAGCCAAATACAAGATGAAATGGGAAACTATTCACCCTGAGCACACTTCTCACATTTCCAATTGTTGACTTCCATACAACTTTTCCTCTTTAAAGCTGAGCTGGGTATAAATAATACTTGTGGCATCACCTCCAAGTTGACATGAAATCAACACATTGGAAACAATACCGTGTCTTCTGATGAGGTACCCTAGAAACTTGGATATTTAAATCAAGAAGTCACGTCATAAAGCAATTTACATATCACTAATGTACACAGACAGAAAGGTGGAAACAATCCATTCATAAGGATAGGTATTTTAGTTGGACACATTGCTATAAAAACACCTGCAATCACAAGATCACAAATCGAGGGGACAAATATGAACAGGTTTCAAATGAGGCAAATACCATCTTAACATTAGATAGTTTAAAATGTAGAGGGCATAAATAAACCGAACACAACTGGTTATAATTCTTGTTATGAACTATTCACTACACAACTGGTAATTTAAAAACAAAGTTGACTTCATTATGAATGATGCTGTATGTATATATTTCGATGACGTTCCAGTATGTCGATCATGAAGCGAGACTATTTCATTTTAACTGCAGTCTTTTGGTGCTCAAACATATCATGGGCAGAGCCAAGGTGGTGCTTGTGGGCGTAGTGGCTGACACCAGCTGGGCTGCAGCTGAGCCGAAGTGCTGTGGGAATTGTGTCTGAGGAGGTTTTGAGTGATTCGTCTGTGCGTAAACTAACAGTGAGTGACAGATACGGTCAGTGAATGAGCTTGTGAGAGGCGTGATTAGCAACTGAACAATCCAAGTATCAACCATTTTCATTACAAATAGTTTTTACTCCTGGCATCCGGAAACTACTTTCCTAATAAACTGCTTTTACCATACTTCCTTAAGACATGAGTATACAATTATACAAAACTCTATTGGGAGAGCCACGCCTGTGAATTGGGGTGTCTCATCAGACGTTACCCACAGTATTCACCGTCTAGCCAGTGATGTGGCACAACCTGCCCTGGAGGCTTGCGGGATTTACAGTAGGGAGATTTATACAAAATTCATACAGTATAGCGAACGACCAATTGAGCTACAGGCACAGACGTGACACTGATAATGTCGACTATATGGGAAGAATTCCGAATGTGCCATCCAGCAATAGTCTCAGTACCAAACGGAGTGGTGGAGGAACAGTTCGCGACAATCGACAAGCAGCAAGCAGCAACAGTTGCCTTGCAGTTCTACCCCTGAAGGTCTGGCATGCATTGCTCAAGTGTGAAGCATTTGACATCTTACTAAATCTTTGCTTTAAGTAGGACGCTGTTGACGCCCGACAAAGACCTTAGTAAAGCGAAAGGATCACAGCAACAAGGTAGGAGCGGTATTTCGGTATAATGTGGCTGGAAAAGAATGTGGTAGTTTTGGTACTGTCTAAGGCTTTAGTCCCGATTAACCCCGCTATCTGCTCATCAACAGAAGCAAGAAACGCGGAATGGAGCTGACAACTTGTCAATGGGCTAAGTGATGAAAGCGGGAGGGTCAAAACATTAACTGCAGCAGTATGCGGTCATGAGCGCCCACTGCCAATTTCAGCAGAACGGAAGCACGTGCATCGTGCCCCGTCGGTAGCGTAAATAACGTCATCAGAATCGATTAAAGCTTACTCTGTCTACTGCAGAAATCAGCACGTGCCTAGCATCGTCAATAGACAGATAAGAAGTTTCGCGTTTCCTTTTCACTAAGCGCGTAGTGACGTGCCCACCTAGGCTGTGCCTTGTTGTGGCAAACACGACAGAGGTCGTGGCGACGCTGGTAGTGAATTATTCAGAACGCATGTAAGTTCAGGTAACTCCTATTGGTTCTCATGGTCTAAGCTTTGCTATCCCCCATTCTATTGGGATTTTTGCTGTACCTAAACTATTGGAGTAACAGGCGGTGCACGCATTGTACTTGTATTCAGTATGGAAAGTATTTGTTTCATGCAGTGCATTGCGAACAAATATCTCAGTGAGAGCAAATAATTGTTTACAGCACTTCGAGAACGAAGTATATCCTCGTATTTGCAATGTTTCCTTCAATTGTTTTTTCTAATTAACCGTTGGCTGTCTACTTATAGGCTGGTATATTACATGTCGAAGTCCTGAGCAGTGTCCGCTTAATGGTTCTCCATACACTTTACAGTGCGTCATGAATTCCTATATTATTTCTGCTTGTCACTAAGACAGCGTATATTTAAGAACTTTTGCTGTCGAATGCCTTAATACTGGGGATATATTCATTGATCATTTTCTATCATTCCACGATCTCTCTCTTTGTGCCTGCGCTATTCATTACTGTAAGTCATCATTGATGGCATCTGCGCTCATTTATTCCACCTACTTGCAATATCCTATGAATTATTGTAGTTGATGGAGATTTCGCAGATAAAGACAGTTCATTCTACCAGCAACGAACTTTCCTTGGTGTCTGAAGATCTCTGGTCAGAGTGGTAAATCATGGACAGTAGGTTGTGTTTTCTTTCTGATTTGTAGCGTGAAATTTCTTGTGTGTTTTGTAAGGACAACTATGCCTGGTGAAATCAACACAGTTTTTTAATGTGGAGAGGGGAGACTGCGGCTGTGTTCCAAAGTTTTCTAGCTGCGTTATGTGAAGCTACCAGATGCTGTAGCCTCGACACAGTCGCTGTGGCGTGACACCAGTGGCATGCGCTGTAGTCAGCAGCATCGGTAACGAGCGTACCTCTGGAGCGAGAGTGGCCCACTCGGGCCTTTATGCCAACCTGTTCACATGGCTGAGAAACGTCGGAAGCAGTACCTGGCTCGTTGGCACAGTAGTTCGATCAATATCGAATTTTAATAGTCGATACCTCTCGCCACGGTTACATATGAAAAGCTGTTAGTACACTCCCGTTACGTTTTGTGGCAAATGGATACAGCTGTAAATACTGCACATTTGTAAGTTGGTTACACATGCTGAGGTCCTTGTGTTGTGATTATAGTTACAAATTAAATGGCAGCTCGCGCCATAATTTGAATGAAACTTAACGAAAGACTATCAGTAAAGGACGTTACTTACAAATACAAATACCCTGAAGTTCTCAAGATACGATGTATCTTAATTTGCGTTATCTGCTTAGTTTGAAAGTTCTGCAAGGATTAAGTTCACTTGGGCACTTTCTGACTATACTGACATAGTATGTCGTCTCTCCCAAGTAGCAAGGTTTTCCACGAAAATGCATATCGTAGCGGGCCCTTGCTAAAATATGAATCTCCGTTAATCAACCATGCTACAGTGACAGATAGGACGGCCAAGTCTGCTGAGAAGTGTTAACTGAAATTCCTAACGGCGGGACTGGTGTACTCGCGTTTACTCAAAACTACGCCCATTATTGTTCTTCTTCTTCTTCCTCCATCACACGGTTGAATCAGGTTGCGTGAGAAACTAGAAATATTTCCCTTTATCTACAGAAAGCTACTAGCTTGAGCTTTCATTGTGTGTGTGATTAACATGAACAGAAACCATCTTCCAATAGTACAGACACGTACGTGAAAAGCAAGCGGGCACTGAGCCAGAGTGATGGCCGTCGTGTGCCGCCAGAGGAGTGTGGGGGAACCCACGTGGGTGGCGGTGTGGCGGCGCTACCCATAGCGGCTCACTTCGTTCGCATTTCCTAACAGGAGGATGGAAAGACGTTTACCCGTCAGTAGGTGTATCATCCTACAGTGTAGAAACCTTTAGCAGTATACTTCCGGCCCAGTGGCCTCTAATCTGACGGAAATAAGGTGATCTTTATTAGTTTCCTGTTTTATAATAAATTCTCCTTACTACAAGTTAATAATTAGCCCCTCGAATCTAGATGGAATTCAACTGCTGCCTCTGTGTGAGAAATCTAAGCGTAAAGTAATACTCATCGCTTTGTTTGCAAGTATGGTTCGAACACAACTTGTTTGAGTTTACGTTGTTGTCTAGAACGTTAGCTGCTTTGATGCAATATTTCATCTTCATGTAAATAACAGTAGCTGCCATCGAAAGTGATAGCAATGGGTAACGTGTTTTACAGATACAAACGAACAGTTGAATGATTCGTGTATTTCTTTTCCTATTTTAATACATCACTACATCTTTATCATTTCTTAAAGCATAGCTAGGATGTGCTGATATCACCCTATCTTTCTTGTTTTCCTGCTTTGTCGTACTGCTTCAGGCAGCACAGTTGAGCCACAATACGGCTTCAGCCAAGCAAGATGTACTAGCGTGGTACCGTCTGGTAACTGCCTTTGGCATTCACAGGGCTGGTGATCCGCAGTAGCGGGTAGGGGCCCTCAACAACTTGGTTCATCCATTTCTTTATCACAGTATTTTGGAGCAATAAAAAATCCCTGGGTTTATGTTTGGAAAATGTCGTGCCTCTGTTGCCATGTTCTAGCTCTTTTTGTGTGGCTTTGAAATTACTGTGTTGAACTTGGTTCCATATGGCATTGAGACGGTGAGATGGATTAGCGACAAGGGGCAATTTGTCAATGTCTGATGGTTAATTCATCGATATCCCATTCACTGGTTCGTATGGGGACTTTTCGCTATGTATCTGGGTTTTCCCTACATAGTACAATAGCGTTCGCGCAATAGTTTGATGCACTCCCTCTAGGCACCCATTCGCTTGAGAATGAAAGGGCGTAGTTCGCCATTTTTTGATACGTAACATTTCGCAAACTTGTACAAACACTGACAACACAAAATCTGAGCCTTGAGCAGTAAGTACTACGTCAGGACTTTCGAACGGCAATACCAAGTGACTGGCAAAGGTGCAATCAACAGTTTCAGCGGTCGTATCTGCAAGTAGTGTCAAAATTAAGAACCTTGAAAAATTAATATTAATTGACAATACACTTAATATCCTTGGTGCTTCGTGGAAATGGACCACAGATATCTAAGCCACAATCGAAATGGTTTTGATGCTTCTGTTATGTTTGTAAAGGAACGTATCCTTTGTGTGTGTGTGTGTGTGTGTGTGTGTGTGTGTGTGTGTGTGTGTGTGTGTGTGTGTGTGTGTTTTTCCGACACTCCACCAGTAGTTTGACGCTGTTCTTGCATCCATGACTCATTGCCCATTTTGGTGGGCCTGTAAACTGTCACAACACTGATTTTATTCATTGTTGGAATTACTTGTGTAATACTACTTTGTTACCCAACACTGCCTTGCAGTACAGTATACCATCTTATGTAATGGAATCAGGGACTGATGCATACTGGTGACATTCTGTATCCCTCAGCGATTCTTTAAATTCCTCTGTGGAAACCTCTGATTGTGCAATTCTAACATCTCTACTTAGCCCATCAATATTGTTGTGTAGGCAGCCAGACTTATGCCGAATTGTGTTATATTTTACGAATTTTAATGCCCATCTAGTCGGGTTACTGCTGGGGACAACATCCATACTATAGCAGTGTGGTCCATATCCATAGCTAACTGATGTCCATACTAGTAACACTTAATGTAATTTACTCCAAACAGGAGAGCTACCAGCTCCTTCTTTGTACTACTTTAATGCATATTGTCATAAGCTCAATTGTCTAGATAGTTAACCAACTAGTCTTTCCCCACCACTATATTCCTGACTTACAACAGCTCCAGCAGGGTAGTCTGATGCATCCAGTTTTTCCAAAACTGGATATATTAATAAAGCTGAACTAGTCAAGATTTATTTTTCTCACTGCCAATTCACACTCTTCTGTTCATTCAAATATTTTGTTAATGGTTTTGCTGTTACAGCATAATCCTGCACAAAACCCCCATAATAAGTGGTTCAGCTTTGGAAAGATTGTAACTAACATTTCTTGGGGTTGGAAAATCATCTACTATTTCAATTAATCTAGGCTCTGGGTTGACTCCATCTGAACTGATGGTGTGCCCCAGCTACTGAACCTGTGACTGTACAAACGAACGTTTTTCTCCATTTGCACTCAACCGTACACTTTCTGATCTAGCCAACACACTTCTTAATCGTTCAGTATGCTTTTCAATAGTTTTTGCAAAAATTACTCTCTCATCGAGACACGCAAGACACACAGTAGGATTTAAACGTGTTATCAAGACGGTAAATTCTCACAATAGGCAAGCGAATTTCGTAGACTAAAATCCATATATAAGAATTTACTCACTCCAGATGGAACAACAAAAGCAGTTTTCTGTGTCGTGGTGCAATCTGAATCTGATGATATCCAGAACTCGTCTCCAGGCTGATGAATTATTTGGAATTTTCTAACTTGTCCAAGTTCTCGTCGATACATATCAGAGGTTACATATCCAGTGTGATAACCTTGTTTACCGCTCTCAAATCAACACACAGACCACACGCTTTTTGCCCATTGACGGACTTCCTTGGGACAATGACAATTCGACAGGCAAGCGGGCTTGCAAAGGGTTGAATTATCCTTGCAAACAATTGCTGTTGAATCCCATCTTCTACAACAGATTGTAACTGACGGGGTAAACGATATGTCTTCTGCTCAGTTGGTCTGGCGTCTCATGTTGTATGACTTCAGTTGCTGGCAAATATTGCCTTTCCTCGAATAACTACACATATTCCTCTAAAACTGGATGCAGAAGTCTTTACTCCAATTTGGCAAATAAGCGAACATCTCTTTCAACTGATTTCTTATTGAGAGTGCCAGTGCACAAACCTTCCTCACGGGTAACTACTTACGTTTTCTCTCTCGACACTGTTTCTGCTTCGAAACTTCTCTTTGCATAAATTATTCGCCACTGGCTATTATTGTGCCATGTGGTATTTCTGCATCCTGCTGACCAACATTCTCAACACAGAGGTATTTTAAACCTGTTTCCCTTTACTTTTAGTCTATAATACGTAGACCGCTCTTAACCTCTTGCAGCCTGTACAGAAAGTATTTGTGGGGGTTGGATCGACCAGGAAGTCCAATCTCGGCGGTACCGGGTCTTCGACTTCAATCCAGGAAACTACCACAGTTCCACCGCTAATAGTTACAGATGTGATAGGTCTCAACGCCCACATACACAGTAGAGTTGGAGTTTGTGAGGTAGGCCTCCACATTCACAAGTTCCTTGCAAATGATACGCACGCTCATTGTCCAGATAGTGGTCTGTATCGCTGACCCAAACAGTGCTGATCCTATAATGTTTCACAGTCTCATAGCATGCTAGGAAATCGTTCCCTAAGAAAACATGGCAGTCCCACCCACGTTCCCTTACTACTTCCATATCAAAGACATATTTTCCCTTCAGTGTGCAGGTAAGTTACAGTGGTACCTGCAGGAATGATTATCTTGTCTCCAAGTCTTCTTATATTGTAGCGTGGCCGTATCAGCACACGCTTGTCATTATTGGCAACAAAAAGAACGCGAATCTGAGCTCCTGTGTCTACAAGAATTTTGGCAGTCTTTCTTCTAAGCTTTACCTCAAACTCAGTGGTTTACCTCTGTGGTCTCTCCCCTTTTTATAGGGTCCATATATATCACTGGTGACTAAAGTGGGTGGCAGTGGAGTAGTACTTCTGTTTCAACATTGTTTTCGTTGCCTGCTGGCACGCTAGTCTTGGAGAAATTCGGCCACTTAGTTTGCGGACAACGATTCTGTGTGGTATTTCTCAACATGAAGCCCAGCAGCGCTCCGAAAACTTCAGCTGGGCGGTATTTGACAAAAAATGGTCTCGCCATGCCCATGTACATCCCACTTCCCTGACGTTTGGGAATTGTTACTTTCTCGCCTGGCTTTCCAGCAAAAGAAGATACAAAAGTTATGGCTGGAAGCGTAATGTACATGTCTAGCACTAATTTCTCTGTTTCATCTATAGGGGCTCTTGAAAGCCTGGAGTTGTTACCGCACTCATGGCAGCTCCGGCTTAACATTCGAGAGTTATCGCGTTAAGCCGTTCCTGTAGCTCTATTTCTTCAATTGACTGACTGCTTACCTGCTATTGCAGTAAAGTAATGAGATCAGGCTCGTTCGGGGCCGCAGTTGTATCATCCGAAGCCGTTTGGGGAGGACGTAAGTCAGGCATGGCTACAAAACTGGAACTGAGACCGAAAAGATGTATCCAATAAAGGTATCACTATTCTGGGTGATGGTAAGATCCAAATGGCTCTAAGCACTATGGGACGTAACATGTCAGGTCACCAGTCCCCTAGACTTAGAACTACTTGAACTTAACTTGAAACGCCCGCCTAACCCGCAGGGCAGAACAGGTGACTAGGATTGCGGAAAGTGCCAAATAAGGATGGCGGTCAGTTTCACTTCAAAATTGTAACTTATTGTAATTTAATAACATATTTAAACCAAAACGGCACACAACCGAACCTTTACGAGTTTCAAAATCCAGTTCTTTCATGGCTGAAGGCTTCCAAACAAGAAATCTTATAAACCAACAAGATAAATTTCAAGTGACTGAAGACACGCAGCTGAAATTGCAAATAAAATATCATAATCACAGCTAGGCTGAAAGCCTCAAGGCAAAAGTGGGTAGAACAACCATATACAAGGTGCAATACAAATGCCTGAAGGCCACAATTAAATTTCAAAATTTTAAAATATACACTCCTGGAAATGGAAAAAAGAACACATTGACACCGTTGTGTCAGACCCACCATACTTGCTCCGGACACTGCGAGAGGGCTGTACAAGCAATGATCACACGCACGGCACAGCGGACACACCAGGAACCGCGGTGTTGGCCGTCGAATGGCGCTAGCTGCGCAGCATTTGTGCACCGCCGCCGTCAGTGTCAGCCAGTTTGCCGTGGCATACGGAGCTCCATCGCAGTCTTTAACACTGGTAGCATGCCGCGACAGCGTGGACGTGAACCGTATGTGCAGTTGATGGACTTTGAGCGAGGGCGTATAGTGGCATGCGGGAGGCTGGGTGGACGTACCGCCGAATTGCTCAACACGTGGGGCTTGAGGTCTCCACAGTACATCGATGTTGTCGCCAGTGGTCGGCGGAAGGTGTACGTGCCCGTCGACCTGGGACCGGACCGCAGCGACGCACGGATGCACGCCAAGACCGTAGGGTCCTACGCAGTGCCGTAGGGGACCGCACCGCCACTTCCCAGCAAATTAGGGACACTGTTGCTCCTGGGGTATCGGCGAGGACCATTCGCAACCGTCTCCATGAAGCTGGGCTACGGTCCCGCACACCGTTAGGCCGTCTTCCGCTCACGCCCCAACATCGTGCAGCCCGCCTCCAGTAGTGTCGCGACAGGCGTGAATGGAGGGACGAATGGAGACGTGTCGTCTTCAGCGATAAGAGTCGCTTCTGCCTTGTTGCCAATGATGGTCGTATGCGTGTTTGGCACCGTGCAGGTGAGCGCCACAATCAGGACTGCATACGACCGAGGCACACAGGGCCAACACCCGGCATCATGGTGTGGGGAGCGATCTCCTACACTGGCCGTACACCACTGGTGATCGTCGAGGGGACACTGAATAGTGCACGGTACATCCAAACCGTCATCGAACCCATCGTTCTACCATTCCTAGACCGGCAAGGGAACTTGCTGTTCCAACAGGACAATGCACGTCCGCATGTATCCCGTGCCACCCAACGTACTCTAGAAGGTGTAAGTCAACTACCCTGGCCAGCAAAATCGCCGGATCTGTCCCCCATTGAGCATGTTTGGGACTGGATGAAGCGTCGTCTCACGCGGTCTGCACGTCCAGCACGAACGCTGGTCCAACTGATGCGCCAGGTGGAAATGGCATGGCAAGCCGTTCCACAGAACTACATCCAGCATCTCTACGATCGTCTCCATGGGAGAATAGCAGCCTGCATTGCTGCGAAAGGTGGATATACACTGTACTAGTGCCGACATTGTGCATGCTCTGTTGCCTGTGTCTATGTGCCTGTGGTTCTGTCAGTGTGATCCTGTGATGTATCTGACCCCAGGAATGTCTCAATAAAGTTTCCCCTTCCTGGGACAATGAATTCACTGTGTTCTTATTTCAATTTCCAAGAGTGTATTACCATAATCCTTTAAGGCAGAGGGCCGCCATGTTTTCCCTTAAGGGGAAATTTTGAGAGTAAGGCTTTAAGCGGCTGAAGGCCCACAGTTGATCAAAAAATACCTTAATTCTTGAAGCTGTAATTGGCTGACATTGCACTGAATGAAAATATAGCACAACAGTAACTTTCAGCAAAATATCCACTTGCCAGAATTCAAACTTACTTATACGGGCTGAAGGACTTTGATTTACATAAAACAGTAAAATTAAAAAAAAAAACATCAGCTATAAAAGATTAAGAACAGACCATTAAACACCCATGAAAGACAGGTGTTGGAACGAAATACACTTGCTCCAAACGACTTGCTAGCAACCAATCAGTACCTAAAGTCAAGGACGAACTGTTGTGGGCGTGATTATCCACAATGAAATAAGTATTAAGCTGTCAAAACTACACACCGTATTCGACTGCGACAACAGGTGAAGAAAGGACACTGCCTGCAGTTACGTTAGTAGCCAGGGCAGGTAACCGGAACACCAACAGCCACAAGGCAGACAATTCCGCTGGCGCACTTGAATTGTGGTGAACCAATATAGTTAATTCCATGACACGGCGGCTCGGTATCACCACTACAAACACTATGTAGTTCACAGGAAAAGGTCCCCAACAGAGAACCACCGAAACAAAAGACACAACAGAACGGACGTGACTTGGGTGCGTAAGACACCACTCAACTTTGATGTTCTGGGTCCACACCAACCGACCGACTCCCTGCAGAATGCCGGCAACAGCTAGAATAGTAGTCAGTGGAAATAACGCCAACTACACACACAACCTGACAAACCCTTGCACAAAAATCTGAACAATTCCCAACAGTAATTGGCACGCATGAAGACAAATGTCTTCCACACACACACACACACACACACACACACACAATCGGCGAGCTAAAACGCGTCGTCCAGTTGGACGACCGACCGACGATCCACCAAGACTGCGGCCCGGCTCAAGTAATGCGTGGAGAAAATGGTTGGGCGAGTTATGTCGCCGAAGACTTCGCTGCTCCAACCCGATTGCACTAGTGCCGCATTGCAACTCCCCCACTGGCAGGTCTGCCTTGCGCTCCCGACGTGTTCCAACTAACTGGCAGTCCGAACTCGCGACCCTAAGCACATCACACACATCCATGCCCGAGGCAGCATTCTAACCTGCGACCGTAGTAGCTGCGTGGTTCCGGAATGAAGCGCCTAGAACCTCTCGGCCACAGAGGCCGACTGGTAAGATCCCTCAGCGGAGGTCCCCCGGAGTTGTTAACAAGCAGACTTCATTGCAGCGACATTCGCATCACACGGAGGTGGCTTCGGCGACGGCGGCCGTGCGAGAGTCGGCTGACCCGTCACAGCAGCCAGCGGCGGCGGCGCGAGGTGTTGTGCGGCAGGCGACCACTCCTGTACAGGCGGCGAGTCGCCCGGCGTGGGACGTTTAGTGCACTCTCACTTGCCGTCAGAGCCTGACCCGTTGTTGGGGTCGGTCGCAGACGCGTCCAGCGAAAACAGCTAAGCGGCGCGTGGAAGGTAACCGCTAGGCATTTCTGTGGTTGCCAGTACATAGGAACGGCAGGAGAATACCGAGTCGGATCGAATTGTGATAAAGATCCCACTCGATCACACCACTTTCTACATAACAGGGCGAACCGGCATGGTTTTCCTACACGTGAAGTGAGAAGGGCTATGAGAGAAAAATGGGTGTTACTCTCAAAAATTACTACTAAAGGGTGCAATATTCACGAAAACGGCCAACGGCCATAGACGAAGAGCACTTCACCCCTAATAGGAAGGACAGGAGGACACGTCGAGAGGGTGAAGCAGCTGGCAGGCAAAAGAGCGACCCGCTGTGGCAGCCGCTACCCCGTCCACCCTTTTGCGTACCTCACGTGACGGCAAACGGTCTCCCATTTGCGGGTTTGTCGCAGGAAGTTGGCACCCCCCACTCAGCAATACCGTGGTGGCGTCCCTACCTCAGCGTAATAGCGTAGGAGCCGGCCACGAGTACTGCAGAGTTTTTCACACAACTGCTCACGATACTGCCTTAGGCTAAGTTAAAATGATGGAAGTAAAATACAATAAAAATATTACCATCATTAGGCGTCACACCATGTACAGTATCCCCAACCAAAAGTATTCAATTTCCCGAAAAGAAAAGAACACGATCCTTAACCTAGGAAGCTAACTCAAAATGTTTCAATATTGTAACAGGCTTTTGCTGACAATCCGTTCTCCCTGTACCATATTGCCTCCTATGCATGCACTTCAATTACAACTGAAGGTTTTTTTTTTTTTGTTTTACATGCGTAACACCAGATTGCATATGTGCAGGAAAATTTATTAGCGTTCATCTCATTGAATGTTGTAAACGTAAATATGCTTTAGTTCAATGTGTGCAGGATGTCCCAGGAGAAAAGTTCGACATTCATCGATAGCCCTTTTCCGACTTCAGTACTGGGAAACAAATCTCTTCTACTGCAATTCCTTTGCTTCCCATATTTTGAGAGCTTATTGTATGGGCCAAAACAAGAAAACAGTTACTGGTAAACAATTACTAGTGGGCTCTAAATGCTGATCTAAGGGCTATCAGTACTTTTTCAATCTCTTGCGCTGAGGAAATGCTGATTATCCGTAAGGAGTGCCCATGCTTGCTATACAGTTTTGCTTCGAATGTTCGTCCCCACCATGCTTTTGAATACTGAGCATTCCTGCTGGGACAGGCAACTGCATAGCGAAAAAATAATTGAAAGAACTTGGCACACATCCTGCGTGAACTTCAACTAGTTCTAAATACATTTAAGATCAATATTCATCATTTGAGTTACGTACTACTTCACATTAATTCCATTGTGCGTCGTCCAGATCGTAACAATGTCGATTCAGGCTTGCTCCTTTGCTGCTCGCGCAAATTCCTCTTGTCTTCTCCGAACCTCCCGATGCAGGATTATCGGCGCGGATGAAAAGAACAGACAGGTGTGGTCGATGTGAATATATGATTAAAAATTTACGTTCCCAATAAATTTTTTGATGACCCATTTTAATGTACGCTTGAAATATTCGTGTTTAAACAATTCAGGCATGGTGGATGTCGTCATACGCCCGCTCGCTACCACTCATAGAAACAAAGAGATGAAGATACAGAAATTAATCAAATGATGAGCGCATCTCTTCTTTCTTGTATCAAAACATCTCTGGCAAAAACGAACTAATTAATTTATCTTTGCGTATATATAGCTTACTTGTACAAAAGGAAAAGAACGAAGAAGGAAGAAGTTATTTAAATGACGAGGGAGTATTGAAGCGGTCACGTCTAACATAATTAACACACCTAAACACAGTAAATAAGGTAAGTATGGAACCAACTGTTACAGACAGAGAGTACTTACATGTTGTCAGTACAAGCACAGAGACTAAGTAGGCACGAAGAAAATCCAAGTCACATTTCACGCGTTTTTAGCGACATGATCCCCGTTTTAGACTGTTGTGATTTCGTTAAATACAAACGTCCTAAAGGGTCATTACAGAGTTCGCTGGTTTCGTATCAAATAGGGCTCCGATAAAATATTTCACCTAAAACATTCAGAAACAAACTGTCTTTTCGTTGATGATCACCCATTACACAAAAGACGAAACATAGCGCTTTGATGCGTTACACCAAACAAGTCGTCTGTCGAAAAACTGGCAAATCTTGTATCCCGATAATTTTTAGAAATGTACACACATCATATCCCGAATCTCAGCACAATAACTAAAAATATATGCACAGTTATGGGAAGAAATATTTATAATTACCAGTTTAAACGTGTTCCCCTTTAAAATACGTACAATATTTTTATTTTTTCACATTGCGTCAGAGAACTCTGTCTATTTGACCTTGTGAAGTTCTTGAAAGAATATCTGACTTGAATGAACTTCCAGCAATGTCGAATTTTATGAAGGTAATCGAACTCCTCTCAATTTTGTCATTTACGCGTTAGGTGAAATTCGAAAGATCTTGCAAAACTCAAAACATAAGGGTTTCTGTTGACGGGACGACTAACTGTTTTGGCTTATATTGCTGTTTTGATAGCCAAAAATTTAATTGAGGACGGTTCGGATGAATTTCATATATTGTGTTGCAAATCTGCTAGGCTATTTCTAATTTAAAAAAGGAGCGCAATTGCAAACGAAAACATTCGTGTAGTGTAAATATTTTGTTTCGGCCAGGTGCCATGGCTACATTCGGCAGACGTCTGTAGACTTTCTGGCTACTGACTTACCCGAAACTATTTGGGAATGTTCCTACAGGTTTAGTTTAATCTCCCACTTCAGAGGGTATGATATTCACCAAAAGCTGGTTAGTGTTCTTTCACATTACTTCCTAACTTCAGAGCTGTGTGTGACATTTCTGCTATTGCAGATGATGGTCAAGAAGCTCATGTAGACTGCATTGCACGAAGTGAAACTTTTCTCCGCACACCATCCATCAACTTCCATAGTCGAGTTTTAAAATGTCGCAGTGTTAATTGTTGTTATCTTTTAATAATACCGCGACCAATACTTTCAAATAAGAAAAGCGTCCTATTTTTAAGCCGCGTATTTATGATAAACGCCGGGAAAGCAATTGTAAAACTTTTAACGTAAAGCAAGTTAAATTCTTAGCACAGGCGTTGCATCTTGTCGCCTAGTTCTTCATATACAGTACGTTAAAATTAAGTTCGAATACGCTTATATCCTTCTCAAAAAGGTAAGCCTACAATATGAAAGGTCCTAAAATTCTGACAGCGTTGTTTAAATCTTTCTGGGAGAAACGCAAAAGATTTCAAATTTTAACAGTTTTTGTTTGGAATTTCTTGAATTAAGTATGCACCTGTCTCTTCTTGTGATGTCGAAATGGTTTCCATGTGCATGAACGTCCTTTCAGGTAAATGCGTGAGGTGTTAGAAATCTAGGGAAATTGATTTTCCTGTACTGTTTTAGAAGGAACTACACCTAAGCACCTTCCTCCTGGAGCAAGTGAACTATCATCCGCAAAATATCTTGAGGCATCCGATTGTTTTACAAATTAGTCAATGTGCTACATATTCGACGGTAAGCATGTAAGCGAGAAAAATTTGTATAATCGCTAAGTGCCCTCATTCTCAAATGCTGAATGGATTTAGTCTTGGCTATTTACACATCCTGATGCTGCCTCAACAAATATGCAGTTTCTAAATGTCATGATTGTCTTACTGTGTGTGACTTAACGTAATACTGAACTTCAGACACGACATTTTATGTTTTTAAATACCGTCAATAATTTCATGAGATACTGAAAATCCAATTTCTTTCCTCTGGAACCAGACAGGCAGCCTACACTTGTGTTCGTTCACCATGAACCGTGAACCAGGTTAGCCATTTAGAAATGCAGATCTTATATTCTCACAAAATTCTTCTACCCTTTCCCCGTGGAGCTATCATAAACATTTTCTTACCCAACTCTCTTTGGACTAGTAGTCATCCGGGAATCCCATGTCAAATTCATCTAAACCATCTTTTGTAGCTGGGACATCTGTTGCCCTTCACCCCAGAATCTAACGTATCTCCTTTTCAGCAAGTAATGGTATTTCTCTTCTGTATCGATTCCGTTCTAAAGTGGCCTTTATGGACACACTATCGAAAAAGGAGTGCATCTCATTTGGATAAAATTCAGGTTATTGCATGTGGTGTAGTTCCTCACATAAATCACTGTCCCAAAAAAAAAAAATTCCGTCTCTAACGGCTTTCTCTGAGTTATCAACCGAATCGTCAATACTAGGAGCGGTCCCAAACTTACTTCCCTGATGTTTCTCTCTGCATCCTACATTTCCCAAAAATATGGTAACAGTACTTTCTTCTTTCCTGTTTGCACTTGTTGGCTTGGGCTTCAACAATTTATCCTAGCTTCTTCCGATTTATTGGTGCAAATTTAAAATTCTCCTCGCTTATTATCAACGCCATCCTTGCATTTTTTGGTAGTTTTTAACCTCAAATTAAATCTCAGCTTTGAAATCCTCATTTTTAAAATTCTTTGAACTCTACATTGACTGTAACATCAGAAATTTTCTATAATGCACAAGATTCCAGTAACCACATGACCCTGAGTTAAATATTCCATCCATTACCAGACAAATCGTTCTTTATTATAGTATTATCTTTGAAATAGTGACCAACAGATTTAACAATATCTATGCCCTAGAAAGTGGTTGAGCCTCTGTTAATATATGGATAACGGATAAAAGCAAGTTCAAAGTGTAATGAGCTCCAAGTATGTTAGAAGTTATTAAGGCTGAGACAATATTTGCACGTCACCTTCATACCATCACAGTCACTGAAAATTTTTGCCTATCCTGATAACGCTGCTCACGTCTGTAGCTATGGTTGGGTGTTGGGGTGTTCCATTCGTGCATTTCGTTGTACTGGGGCTCTGCAATTCACATACTATCTGTACCAGTATAGGAAAGAATAGTGCACGAAGGTGGGTTCCCAGCAGCAAAGTCTGGTAGGTAACAACACGGTGCATCACGTGCACAAATGGAAATAGCTGAACTGGTCCTGCTTCTGCAAGAAATGAAAGACTGGTTTATGTCAACTGTGAAACAGCTGTTTAGAATACAGAGGGAGAAAAAACTGACTGGTCAATCAGGCACCAAAACAAATAGTAGCAGCGGACTGTAGGGATTATAAATACATCTGGTATTTCGAGCTCCTGGAAATGTCACATAACGTAAGAATGTAGCACATTCCGCAGCTGTGGCAGGGGTGCTGGTGGTCTGTGTGCACCAGTAAGCGGCTGCTCAACAGCGGGAAACTGAACAGCATCACCGACAGTCCAGAAGGCCACGGCTTTTACCAGGAAGCTCCTTCACAAGGGTTCCAGTGAAACTCCCCTTCTGCATGCAAACACGACCGTCAGCGACAGCGTACTGCAAGGTGGCCGGCTCACCCTGCGAGTACACTGTGCCGTAGACAATCTTGCTTCAGGGGCAGCTGGGGCTTTCACCGAAGATTCCTGGTGAGTGGCAACAGAGGAAAGACCAGCAAAGAAATTGGGAGACGGACCATGATGCCACATGATTCAAGAAAAGATAAAGTAACAGGTGGTCAATCCAATACAGAGCTGAAGAGTAGTAACTGCAGTACACTGTACTATGATGTATTGAGATTTCTTATTACGCACACACACATACTGAGCTAATCTCTTCTGAAAGAGATAAGGCGACAAAGGTTTAAAAGATGTTAGACATATTGGACTAGTAAAGTAGATATGAATAAGAATAATACTGACTGACAGAGTAGCTTGCTGACGAGAGAAAGGAGCAGAGAAAGTAAGATGTAAAACTGCATATAAATTTATTATTTTCATTAGGAATTGTGTAACAGTTGACACGTAGGTACCGTAACACAGGAAGAGTTGGGTATACCAACTGCGCACAGTACAAC
Organism: Schistocerca serialis cubense; assembly: GCF_023864345.2. Classification (NCBI taxonomy): domain Eukaryota; kingdom Metazoa; phylum Arthropoda; class Insecta; order Orthoptera; family Acrididae; genus Schistocerca; species Schistocerca serialis. The sequence goes on along the minus strand of NC_064646.1, from coordinate 463,652,092 downwards.
CCTGTAACGTGAATGTGGGACGAATTGATCATGATTTCATGCAGTCTGAACATTAGGCTGGTACATGCGGTCAGGTAGCACATTCTGTGGCACTGATGACCACAAATGTGGACTCAAACGTGAATACTAATTTGAGAAATGTATTGTGACTTATCGCCGGAATCCTGAGTAGAAGGCATTCACCACTGCAAAGTTATTGCTAGGCCTAATTATTGCCTGTAGGAATGGTACTGTGCTAGAGTGAAAAACTTGTAGCAATAGGGAATCTCTGGAAAGGAGTATTCAGAATCCCCTACGCAAGTTAAAGATGAAGAATAACATATGAGAATTGGTCATAATAAAGTTATGTGAAGGAATGCCGCCATCAGCTTTGGCTTTCCATAATCGGGTCATGAGCCGTAATTATGAGGTCCTGAAGGATCTCCATCGCCAGCTCTAAGTCCTCAACGGAAGAGCAAAATAGGACACTACAACGAAGGCTGAGGAATCAGGTCTCTGACTGGAACTCTATCCCTCAACCAAAATCTCCCTTCAGACTCAGAACAGAAAATCTATTGATGCCACAGGTGGCCGCTGTTTTTGTGGATTATTCTCCTGCTTAGTACCCAGCCTAGCTCGACGTGGCTCATCTGCAACTGCGATGGCTGGTGTAGTTTCATTCCCTGGTACAGCTTCAACCTGTCGAAAAGAGGCTACATTACTGTCACCTAACTGTCACTGGACATCAAGAGCTTGTGTTAACTGTAGAATACGATGAGGTCGCCTGTAAGCGACTACGTTCTTGTCGTTATTTTGTTTATTGGCAGGTTTCTGTATACAAGCTCGTCTCCCAATTGCTAAGGTGGTAATCTGAGCCTTCATGAACTCTTTCTATATATCTTAGCCTTTATTAACTATTTCTCTGCATATGGTCACAGTTTTTTTCTTCTCTGGTGCAACTTTCTCTGTATGGTTTCTCTCTTCTCACTACATCTCAGACTTCTCCCAGCTCGAAATCTACAGCCATCATTTGCAGTACAAATTGGGAACTCGTCCGTCTGCACGGCGTGTTGCCTGCTGACTCGCATTTCAGTGCCACTGGCAGAAGTACATTTGTCCACTGCCGACAGACACGCCCTCACCGGCAACATGGTGACGCGGCAGCGGAAGCTTGCATTCAACAGCAGAGGGAACCACAAAGGGGAATCTCCACCATTTTCACCGCGTTGCCCACTAACGACTGCAAACCAGTGTCAGTAAAGCAGTCATTCTAACACAATCGCTCCTTCTTCCGCTATACTACACATTCTTCCTCAGCAGAGAATCCTAGCCCGCACAAAGCTATCTCAGCTATCGTGTCACAGATCGAGCAAGGTGGCGCAGTGTCTAGCACAGTGGACTCGCAATCGGGAGAATGACGGTTCAATCCCGCGTCCTGCCATCCTGATTTAGGTTTCCCGTCGTTTCCCTAAATCGCTCCAGGCAAATGTCGGGATGGATCCTTTGAAAGGGCACCACCGGCTTCCTTCCCCATCCTTCCCTAATTCTACGAGACCGGTGAACTCGCTGGTCTCCCCCCTCAAACAACCCAACGCCCCCATCCTGTCATAATTGGTGTGTGTGTGAAGCTTCTCTGACGCTAAAATGCTGTAAAATAAATGGGGGTTTGACGTGACTTAAACCCATACAAAACAAGCCGCCCTACTTGTAGCTGATCACATAGAGCTACTCACAATTCACGTGAACCATATCATTTGCACACTGTATTCCACACTTAAAATGTAGTATCGTATTAGCTTGGAGCATTTCAATGTATTATCTCGAGGATAAAGGGGTGCAAACTAAGTTCATAAGAATCGTAGATTTCATCCGCTTTTAATATTCTGTTAAGTAAATGGATACATAATTACACGCTATACTTACACGAAAAATTCAACAAACCATGTCTCTATATTATCATCCCCACACAATACACACAACAATTACGACTTACCAACATTCACGCCAGAGATATTACTTGACGGGTGGAGAGACACTGGAGACAACACGGCGGCTTATCGCCAATCGTTCTTCCCGCAAACCATTTGCGACTGGATCAGGAAGGTACCCTCCGCAACAAGCCGCAATATGGCTTACCTAGTGTAGACGGATGTTCAGCTGTGTAAGAGCAGTGAGATATGCGACTTGTAAGCTCTTACAGCTGAACGGAAATATGATTTTAATTGCACGTGTTTGAAGTTGCAGCTAAGAGAGACCTAACATTGCCCACGTTAAATACGATAGTGAAGTTTCTTGTGTAAAGAAATACATTGTTTAAGTTAACCACATAACGTGCAACAATATAAATGCAGTGCAACGATGCTAGCCAGCAACCGTATCACCGTAATCAAGAAGGAAGTCTCTTCCCTGTGACCATCACATTCCTACAAGAACTGCCTGTACTGAACTGATCAGCAGGTCTTCACAGCGGCAAGCTGAAGCAGGCTGTGTCCAGCCCGAAGCGACCCCTTGTCTGCCGACCCGACGGCTGCCATCAAGATTTCTTATTGGCTGTCTCGTGTCACAGCCCAGGCGACTTGTCGAGACCTAACACACCGTATTCAGCCAGCGACATACTGCTCCAGGCGACAGCTGGGTGGCTACCGGCTGTCCGACACAGCCAAGTACCTACTGACGCATGCACGAATTCGTGGGCAAGAAATTTGCGTAACATACGAGAAGCAATACAACCTGCCTGCTGCACGTGGATTTTCCTACCTAGAGTGGCAGCATTTTGATTTAACGTCACAGGATCATAATATATAATACTTCGTAGTTATACTTGCTAAGCTTCAGTGCCCTTCTAGTGAATCGACTAGTGCGGCCAGTCAGATTTAATAAGCATGACTGCAAAACTATCAGAAATTACTGTTAAACACGTTGGCTCTAAGGGCATCAAAATCACACCGGATATTAGAGGTAATGAACACTTCCCTGCAGTATACTAATTTCTGATTTTTAATTTGAGGAGATGCGCAACAAATTATTTATCCTGTTTTTATCGCTGACTCAAAACACACTATAGCATAATTGATGGCGATGCGTGACGCTATCCTTGGTAGTACAGAAGAAATAAAGAATGAACCGAAGAATGAAAAAACAATGAAAGGAACAATTTCCGTTCTGTAAGACGAGAACATACGGCGACGGTGAACGGCTTACGGCAGCACGACGTCACGATCTCACGGGGACAACTGAACTCCCTCCCACAGTCCGCCGTTTCTCGCCACAGCGCGGCCGACGCGCTCTCTGCCGTTGTCACTCGGCGGCTCCTTTCCCAACTGCCGTCCCTCAGGCAAAACACGCGATACACTAATCGACAGCCAAGTCCCAGTCGATTATTCGAAGAATCGTGCCAAACGACAACGCAAATCTGACCGGCATTGAATACTCACATATAAAATACAATACAAAAACTCGCAAGACAATAGCTTTACCCTGTGTAACCCGATGTGCACACTATTACTATCCTGAGCGCAGAAGGACAAGCGCGCTATCTGCTGTTCTCTCGAGTACCTGACCTCGTCTGAAACATCCCAGTTTCCCAACTGCCTGTGCTCTCTTTGGTAGCATGTTGTTTCTAATTTTACAATCACGCTGCTTCTAGCCTCTGCACCATTCTTCCCATCCCATTACCGCCTCCGTAGTGCACACTCCGATTTCTCCATGATCTTTACTATGATTGATCCTTCTCGTAAACTCATCTTCGATCCCGTTTCCGTCATCTTTAGTTCTCCCTTCGGATACTACGGTTGGCAGAACATCCAGTTTCCTGGCTGCTGCCGCTTATTACTCCTATCCTGCTGCCCACTACATTGCCTGTTACTTCCCGCCGCCTCCCTGCTAGGCTAATTTCCACGGTTGTGGGAATTAGCCTGAGAATCATTAATATCACACTGGACTCACTCCCGGTCGGCTCTCTGCCAGCTCCTATCTTCTCTTCAATTCCCGTAATTACTTGCATTACCGGCACCTCTGTTCTGTTAGCAAGTTGCACCATCCATCCGTTCCACGTACTGAAGAAAGCTCTCCGTAGTTACCGTGCGACAATAGACCAAACGCCACAGAAATAGTTTATTTTGTGGCTTGTTATGAAACCGTAGTGCTTCCCTGACTGCTCAATGTGACCTCAACAAATGCCCTGGGCCGGTGCAGCGGCGACCGCGTGGGCTGTGCTTCCACGTGTTTGTCGGCGCGGCGCGCAGCTGCGGGTCTCACCCAGTAGTCCTCGCCTCCCGGTCTGGCTGGTCAGCAGACCAGGTCCCGGAACCGAGCCCGCCACTGCGACGGTGCGGGAAAATAATATTGCAAATGTCGTTGGGCAATATACAGAAATACTGTGGCTCTCACACCACACGCCTCTAATACTACATATGGGCGAAACACTGCAGGACACAGAACCACGTAGGCTACTGAACGGCAAGCACGCGAATTGGACGTTGTTGAAGGAAACGCTTGATAGTCGTATTCCGGACACCTACGATATTATAAACACGCAACAAATTGGTGAGGCAGTGGAGGCCTTTTCTACTGCCGTCCAAGAGGCAATGACTGACGCCATTCCACGTACAATACCAAAACACTCTACGGCGCTGCCCCAGCAAATCCTGGGCCTCATCTCAACGAGGAACCGCCTCAGGAGATACTGGCAGCGTACCAGGCGCCGTTCTATAAACTACATGTCTGACTCCAGGCTATAATGCGGGACAAAACACAAACATTTCGAAACAATGGAGAAACTCTGAGAGCTAGACACCACACGTCCCGGCGTATGGAAGCTAGCCACACACTTCACAAGGGAGGAACATTACATTCCGACTCTACAAGGACCACACGGTCCAGCTTACTCCGCCACGGAGAAGGCAGAGCTTATGGCCACAACACGAGCAGCGTCTTTGATGCCGAATCTGGCTTCTTCCGATCCAGTATTCACAGTTGAAACGGAACAGGAGGTTACACGACTCTTAGCCCCGCCCACGCGTGACGAAATTACACGCAGTAGCACAAATGAAGTTACACTGGTTATCAAGCATACCAACGCTAGGAAAGCGTGTGTTCTGATGGCATTCAATACTGTGGCCTCCAGGAGTTCACGGATAGAGCCGTAGAATACCTTGCACACAACGAATGCCCTCCTGAAACACCAACTCTTCCCTGACTTTTCGAAGGCGGCCAAGGTCCTGATGTTGAAGAAGCCAGGGAAAGACCACTCCCTCCCACAAAATTACCGACTCATCAGTCTGCTGTGCTCGCTCAGCAAGATTGTTGAGAATGTAGCACTAAAACATCACCAGGCACTGCATCGCCAATGACACCCTAAGACCGGAGCAATTCGGTTTTAGGAATCACCACTCAACACAACTCCTCCGCGTATTCGAACGTATACCACACGGCTACAACGTGGACAAAGCCACAAGGGCCGTGTTACTGGACATCGAAGAAGCTTTCAACCGTCTTTGGCACAAAGGAGATATGCGAAAACCAAGCAAAGCTGGTTTCCCGGACGGACTCATACCACTCATATCTCACGAACAGGTGTTTCAACACTGACGCGCAGGGCAAACAAACGACAACACTGTATCCAAGCTGGAGTACCCCAGGGAAGCATCCTAGGGACCATCTTGTTCAACCTGTACGTTAACGACTTCCCAGCAACGTTACCCATCTACGCGGGTGACACAGCCATCCTTGCGCAAGATTAGAAACAGTCCAACATTAATGCACGAATACAGACGGCGCTCAGAATGCCGAGCCGTGTTTGGAAGTAGGGCGTATTAAAGTAAACGCCGACAAGCGTGAAGCAGTTCCTTTCACACGCAGACCGAAACTACAGTGCAAACAACATTGTAGACATAACACTACATACTCTCCTAATACATTTCCGAGAGGAAGTCACATCTATCTTTGGCTGGACCGGAAACTTACATGGGTGGACCATATCGAACTCGTTGGCAACGGAGCGCAATGCTCAACAGTGAATGTACACTGAATATGAGGTGTTGCGCGTGCCCCCGGACTCCAACCGCGTGCTGATGTAGTCGACGCCGTAGAGCTGCTACTGCCACAGCACTCGCGGCAGTTTAGAGACGCGATGCGATATAACGTCAGTCCCCATAGATTAACGGGAGAAAAGCCTGAGAAACTTCCGAAAAGGCGGTCCTCGCGTAGTCTTTGTATATGAATTACAAGTCCGCAGCGTTTCCACTTATGCGAACTCGTATAATTGATGCTTTTTATTATTAATATTGTATTGTTCATTGTCCGGATTTGCAGTACTTAATTCTTCTCGTTCGCATAGCACACACCAATGATTGCGAGGAAATATTTTAGTCACCGTAACAGTTTTTTTCTCACGCTGTTGTCTCGTTGCTATGGAATTATTGTGCTGGTATGCAGCGAGATCCAGAGATACTCTTTGTTATATTGTGTCGTAATACGAAAATAATTTAAAGTTCATTTGTCAACTAATGACGTGAATATTTGCACTTCAATGAAATATTCTTTCATGAGTAGTGGTTGATGTCATTTATCAAACTATTTAATGATGTAATCCACATCGGGTACGTAACTGGTAACTAACAATTTATTGTTATTTTGTCACTAAATACTTTTATCTCCCTTACCACACGCACACAGAATAGTTTAGTTGAGTCAGTCTGATTCAGTTATAGTTTCTTGGCAATTGTTTTATCTTCATGATGATGTGTACTTGGGTCCTACTCAAGACTAATTGCGTGTTTTCTTTCACAGAATGTTCACTTCTCCTTAAGGTCCAACTAATTTAAAGTCAAGTCCAACGTACACTAATTCCGTTATTAGATTTCAATTAACCCGTAGTGCACGGTTAAATGAGTCTAGCTGTTCCTGTTTCAGTTCATAAAATCTGTTTCTTAAGCCGTGAATCCCGTCACGCCACAAACACTTCTAAACTCGAAAACAATCTCGTCACGATTCTCAATCTCATTAATTCCGATTAAAACTGCTGTCGTACGTCTGCACTGGATGAGTTCTAGCAAGCGACTTCTGTGGAAGAGCATTGTAGGCACACAATTTCTTCATTGCGCTTACAACTCTCTTCCACATAAAAGTTCTCTGATGACATTACTTTGGACTTAACTTTAGAGGTATTAATTTCACATTTGTCACATGGATATTTGTCCATTCCTGAAATACAATGTTTCTTCTTTCTCTTTCGCTAACAAATATGCTCAGTGGTGTACAATGTAGTTGTTGACAAAACTCTTTCGTGATAGCTCATCGACAAAGATGTAACTCTCAAGACAACTTTCCCTACTTATGTTCTATCGTAATTGACTAAGGTGGTCGTCGGGGCGTTACAGAGGGTGTCGACGTCCATATAGACGACACTGATTTGACCTATGATGTACGCAGCTCCGTCTGGGGATAGGCAGCTCCTACACACCTGCGCCGCCTGCACATCATACTGAACGAAGTGCTACGCATCATTATCAAAGCTCCACGCTACACACGCACCGTGGATCTTCACAAAAATACAACCTTGGAATCATCAAGGAAGTATTTAAAAAAAACACGCCACACGAGTATACAAGAACTAGTTGTTTTATCCTTACTCTGGGAAACTATGATCACAACCATAGGTGGAAGCATAAGCGGCCAAATCTAGGTCATAACCTCGAACTCGAGACCTTTACCTTTCGCAGGCAAGTGCTCTACCATCTGAGCTACCGCAGAAGTAAAGCTGTGAGGACCGGGCGTGAGTCGTGCTTTGGTAGCTCAGATGGTAGAGCACTTGCCCGCAAAAGGCAAAGTCCCCGTATACGAAAAATGTTTGTAAAAGGAAAGGTACTGTACAATGAAGAATAATTATTTTAAAAGAGGATGAATGGAATAGCGAGAACCGGCTTAGATAGGACTTTTTGCGAATAATGATGAACAAAGGGAGACCTCCATGCAAAATACTGCAGTAAAACAAACCCTGTCCTTTCCTTTTGTGTTATCCCTCTATGTGTTTGTGTACCCCTATGTATTTGTGTTCTTGCTGCCTTTGTGGGTTTAGTTAATAAGATTTATGTTGTAGAATTTTTCTAGTACTAAGCTACATTCACTATGATGAGGAATACTGTTATCCTCAAATATAATTTGCATTTATAATATGCTATTTTCTTTGTAAAGATGTTTAGACATTATTTATTTTGTTCTGTTTTAATGCTCATGTGTGGAATCAATGTTTCGAAAAATATTCTCATTATTTTATGTATTTACTTATATCATAATTCCTGTAACACTGATGTACATGTTACTTCGATTCTTTTGTAAAGCCCATATCACTATAAATGTTATCTGTATTGTTATATTCTTTAATGATGTATTTTGTACCTTTGTTTATTGTATTCTCATGTTATAAAATTGTAATTGCCACCAGTTTATCGAGTTAAGTAACTTTTAAGCATTCATTTCACTGCACACATTTCTGTTGATCATAGTATATGCACAATATGTGAGAAGTTGGGACTGTTCCTGTTTGCACGTGTGTTAATAATTCAGCAAGGGACTGGTTGACAGCATTGCTGGTTCTAAGGACAATTCCAAAAACTTTGTGAGTGCACAAGTGGTGGTTTATGGACTTGCTATATTGTCCGCAAGACTCTTCGATGGTGATTGCGCACCTGCACAGTCGCAACAGATGGCTGCTGGCCGTCTCTACAAGGCCTACAGTGGGTCTACATCTTTTATGACTCACCAATACCATTATTTCTACAAGGAGTGCAGTGGGTCTGCACCTCTGGTGGCCCACCAATACCGTAATCTCTACCAGGACTACAGTGGGTCTGCTCTGTGATGACCTACCTACCAATATTCTTCAAAACTTCGACTGACTCTGCTGTGGGTTTGCTCTGTTGTGGCCCATTACCTGTGTGCATGTCAAGAGTCAGCACTGTCTTTCCGTTGGAAGGACAACACTACTACTTCAAGACTGCATGGAAATCCACTACTTCTGTGTGCATTCTCATTTACTGCTCAGACTTTGAGAAAAAAAACACTGCAGTTTTACTGTGATGAATGATCAGGACTGTCTTTATGGACTGTGAGAAAATTTTAGCTTTTGACCAACATTGTACCGATAAGTGTGTACATTTCATTTCTTTGTTATTGTAATTATGAAAATTTTTTTTCAATTCTGTATAGGCCACTGCCCAAAACCATTTGTAAAATTTTTTGTGGGGAGCATGGGGGCTATGTAAGTAGGCTGTTTAGGTTCTTATATTGATAACGCCACTGTCACCTAGCGCTCTGTATGAAAATCACTGGCTGTGCTGTGTGCAGTCTGTGGCTGGTTTGCATTGTTGTTGGCTATCGTAGTGTTGGGCAGTTTGCTGTTAACAGCGCGTAGCGTTGTGCAGTTGGAGGGGAGCTGCCAGCAGTGGTGGATGGGGAGGGGGGGGGGGGGAGATGGTGGAATTTTGAGAGCGGATTATCTGGACGTGTGTCCATCAGAGACAGTACATTTGTAAGACTGGATGTCATGAACTGCTATATATATATTATGGCTTTTGAACACTGTTAAGGTAAATACATTATTTGTTCTCTATCAAAATCTTTCATTTGCTACCTATGCCTATCAGTAGTTAGTTCCTTCAGTAATCAGAATATTTTGTTTAGCTGGCAGTAGTGGCGCTCGCTGTATTGCAGTAGTTCGAGTAACGAAGATTTTTGTGAGGTAAGTGATTCATGAAATGTATAGATTATTGTTAGGCAGTGCGATTCACTTGTACAGATTATTGAAAGTCAGATTGCGTTGCGCTAAAAATATTGCGTGCCAGTTTAGTGTTGATCAGAATAAGTAAAGAGAGAAATGTCTGAGTACATTCAGTTCTGCTCAGCTGTTTGAAGATCGAATAATGTAAGAGGTTTATCAGCACAGTAATTCAATAATTTTTGTAAAAGGACGTTTCATATTTGGTATTGGTCAAATTAAGCTTAGCTTCCCTTCCGTGGTATATGTACCCCTAACTAGTGAGAGTCAAGTGTGTGTAAAAACTTTATTAGTAATGTTGGAACGAGTGCAGGTATGATTACAAATTTGCTATCAACTACTGCCGCACAAGATTTTCCCTCGAATGCTTTTAAAGCCTCTGCAGGCTAGTTATCTTCATGTTTTGCTTTACCTTTGTTACAGCAGTACAGTTTTGTACGCTGCACTGTAGGATTCGTCTCACTGCATGCAACAGAGCGAACTTGCCACATTCTGGTTCTGCACATGTCTTGCTGCACTGTCAGGCACTGTTGCCTGTATAGTTAATAAAGCTCTACGAGATTTTGCGTGTGCAAAAAGCAGTATGTTACTTACACATTGTTATGTAACTGACAGACTTCAACGTTTCCACACTAAAACATCACAAGTAAAACCGTTTTTGACCATAGTTGGCACCTAATATTTAGTTTTAATACACAATATTTCTTATCAAACTAAGCAATTTCAGCAGATTTTTATGCCTGCAGTATCCTGCTTCCAGTATATTACACTAATTAAAAATTAGCTCATTTAGAAAAATTTAAGTGACATCTTGTTTATCAAGAATTCTGTGTTCTAGGTATGTCTTTCAATAGAGAAATACATGTTTTCTCAAACGAGAATTAGCAGTCCTGGCAGCACATCCAGTCAGTCATCAGTGTTACTGACAGATACAGTTTCATGATCAGGGTTTGAAAAAGCAACATTAAATGTTGAGAATTAGAGAATGAAGGTTATAAATGAAATATAAAAACGAAAATCTCAATCGTAATTACTCTCATGGATTTACAGAAGACAATCCTGTACTACAGCTCATACAGGCGCACATTTATACGTGACTTCAATTAATACTAATAATTTAATTGGGGAAAGTAGCCAAGCCATTAAAGATTTCTAAATGATCTGAGCCCATTCAATGTTAAAATGATGAATTTGTATTCCAGTTGAACAGAAACAGGTATACTTGACGGTATTTATATTTTTTATTTACGAAACTTGGATTTCCACATCACCATAGAGGTACCAAGCATGATGCGTTACTCATTGTTTTACATGGCGAGTATCCCCAGTAGGCCTATAAACCATGGTACATGCAACTACATGCACAAACATTATGAGCAGATCAATTTCCCTACGTTATGTTTATTACATACTCACCACACCTTCAGTTTTTGAATGCTATACAATCTGGAACATTTAAGCCAGCGTTACAAAAAGACAAAAGATGTTATGATTGAAGAAAAGGACATCATCATTGCCCCTGTAACAAATTTAGGTGTCCTATCAGTGTTTCTTAAGAATTTGTAATTTACCATCTAGTTCCCGGTCGTCATTATGTTTTCTAACTGAAGAGAAGTTGTCAGCAGCTTCTTGTGTCACAATGACTGCACTGTGAACATTGTACCATAATGTAAAAAATAATTCACTGAGGTAACAATCACTCATCACATCGAATAGTTGTGATGTCGCACTCTCCTCAGTTTCACCTGTCACAATTTACTTTTTAGCGAACTGCCAACACATCAAATCAATGCAACTGTGTGTATCTCGCTTTATTTGTAATTGTGGCAAACCATATTGTGGAGACAGAGGTTATGAAATTTTGTTTGTATGTTTACTTTACATCTGGGTAAAAGATACAGGGAGTGCTACTACGTGACTTAACTTCGGTGTCTTGTGTTTGGTTACCGTACGTCCTCCAGTCTGCTAAGTTTATAATACGACTTGAGCAGTAGAACACTACCTGGAAGAGAAGATTGGGCAAGGCTGAGGTGCCAGCAGGACATAGTTACTACAGGGTGGCCACAATGAAACGTTTTGGAATTTGGCGACGACAGTTTGATAATTTATGCACAATATCAGTATCAATTGTTCCAAGTTACAACTTGTTCATATTTCGTTTCAGTCTCATACTTTCCTTGTTGGTTTTATTTTCAACATCCTTTTTCCCCATGACCTACAGTGTGTCCAGGGTACAGATTTAATAATGTAAAATGCTATGAGACGAACTTGAGATATTTATAGGTTGCTGGCCTCTACAATTAAGCTAACTTGAAATATTTCCTGTGCTTCCTTGTGGCATTTCATAACTGCTTAGTTCACACAAATGAGTGTCAGTAGCAATGTGGTTTATATAGCAGAAGGTGTTGTTTGTGCTCTCTCTCACGGAGCTATAGTTTGTTACACGGCTACAGCATGGTTTTCGGGCTAAGTATGGATTACAACCAACTGACGACGTTCCCAGTTATACAACAATCAAGAAATGAGACAAATGGCTTTCGCTGTCGGCCACCACACAAAACACGCAGTTCCTGACGCTATTGTTGAAGTGGTCTCTACACAATTCCAGCGAAGCCCTCTGCACTCAGTCTGACGAGCAGGTAGATAGATAGTCACCTTCGACAGCACCTTATGTCGCCCATCAAAGATTGCACCTGGAATGGTTCGAAACATTGGAGTGAAGTAGTATACAGAGTAGATACCTCTTGCGTCACTGAACGTGCGCACATCGGGTTGTATTAAGTGTGTGAAAGAAAACCGAGTTACCATAACAACACAAAGATACGGCCAATAAATACCACTATTACTTCCCAGCTAATTATGTTTTATACTACGGTTCATTTAACCCAGACACACCGTATTTTGGAGGGAAAAGTGTTTTGCCTTTCGTGACTAGCATAATATTGTGTCTTGGATAAGGAGTTGGGGCTCAATGTACCACGATGATCATAGCTGTTTTACTTGCCTGTTTTGATGGAACTTAAGCAGTTGTGTATTAAAGTAACATTTGCCCATCACATTTATTCGTATAACCAACTACTTCCACAACACAAAATAACGATCTACTGATTATTTCACTGTTTATTTTAGTTGTGTAAGCAAGTAACTATGGTGACCACTAAATACTAAGGAAACACAGCAGCAACAAGAATTTTGAGCTACTCTACTCTCTTACTGTTGGAATACGATAAAGGATTGTGCAACAGTTTGAGGAGAAACATTAAGCCTGCAAGCCTGCTCTGGCACATTTTGCTACAGTATCTCAACCCAAATTAAAAACCACTTATTTGCTCAATAGTTGGAATATTACTGCATGATGTAAGCAATGACGTAGAATGGATGTAGATGCGGTATATAAAATTCATGTGGTCTGTCTCACCTTAGATACTTGCTAGTCTGATCAGTCATTCAAAATACTTGATCCTATTGTGCTGGAGAGGGTAAAAAGCTTCACATAAGTTACAATAACTGCCTATATGTTCTAACTGCCACACCCCCACGCAAGACCAATCTAGATCGTAATCAGGGACTGGGAGGAAAGTGGACAAACTCACTACAACCAATGAGACCGAATTTCCCATGGTCTCCGGTTTTCACATGGCGTGTAAAGCATCGACTGAGTTCTAATTCTCCGTACCGTTTTTCGATTGGCATTATGCTCACAATTCACTGAAATCGTAACCTTTCACGAAGGAATGATATGCATTACATGGCCTGCACATCATCGCTTTGTCTCATACTACTGTGCCCAAGTGTACCACTGAGGTTTTCTAAATTCATTTTACTTTGACCATTACTCCGTAGAAGAATTACCAAAATACAGGAAATTTATGTGACCTAAAATATGTATTATTTGCGATTTTAAGACTGTATTTGTAATTATTTTTACAAAATCTTTGAAATAATGCTCTGTTTATTCCCCTACTGTTTTTTGTATACTGTGTTATGGATCTTGTGAGTTAAGCACCACCTGTCTCTGATGTTTCATAGGTCGCCGGATTGGGAATGGTTCCATGTGCAGACTCTGCCCGTGTCAGTCACTTCTGGCTGGAGCTGATCACCTCATCTTCATCCATCCGTGGTTCTGAATGTGTGCCAATCACTGTGTATCTGGCACATTACGGCTGGGTTCGTCTACAGTATTTCACACCAGGCACTTTAAACCCCTGCTCTGTGCAGAACTTGTGGGTGAACTGAAAAAAACAAATACGCCTTCACAGACAGCCCATTGGTTAGTTTTCTTATAGTGAATGTAGTTTACCTAACACCACATTCCAAAAGGTGAAATGGCTAACTACCTTACCCACACAGTGTTTAGCCACTTTTTGGGTTGTTATTCCTCGAATTACTTATCGTCTTCCTGTTGGTTTGCTAAGTTCACTACAATGCACCACTGTCCCCCAGTTGAGTCTACATACATCCATGTCTGAATGACAGACATTTGAATTAGGAAATTGAAATGATGAAACAACTTACCTTGTACAAAGTACTCTCACTCAATCCATTGCTCATCCACATGTTGCATATGCTCTTCACACCTCACTGAAGCTCAGCTATACTGAGCATATTATGCATTGGGAGAAAGTACTTTTGATTCTGGTGTTAAGCCCTCAGGAAGTACAATGTTTCTACTATTAATATTATGTCCCTTTCGTCTCAGCCAAATACAAGATGAAATGGGAAACTATTCACCCTGAGCACACTTCTCACATTTCCAATTGTTGACTTCCATACAACTTTTCCTCTTTAAAGCTGAGCTGGGTATAAATAATACTTGTGGCATCACCTCCAAGTTGACATGAAATCAACACATTGGAAACAATACCGTGTCTTCTGATGAGGTACCCTAGAAACTTGGATATTTAAATCAAGAAGTCACGTCATAAAGCAATTTACATATCACTAATGTACACAGACAGAAAGGTGGAAACAATCCATTCATAAGGATAGGTATTTTAGTTGGACACATTGCTATAAAAACACCTGCAATCACAAGATCACAAATCGAGGGGACAAATATGAACAGGTTTCAAATGAGGCAAATACCATCTTAACATTAGATAGTTTAAAATGTAGAGGGCATAAATAAACCGAACACAACTGGTTATAATTCTTGTTATGAACTATTCACTACACAACTGGTAAATTAAAAACAAAGTTGACTTCATTATGAATGATGCTGTATGTATATATTTCGATGACGTTCCAGTATGTCGATCATGAAGCGAGACTATTTCATTTTAACTGCAGTCTTTTGGTGCTCAAACATTCTCTGCATAATACACTTTAATTTGGTGGTATGGTTGTAAGTATGTTATGCCCAGATACATAAATGGAAAATTAGGAATGCCTTCTAAGCTACCGACAGTTCACTCAGTTTTTAGGTTGTTGATTCACCAGCAATGCACCATCTTTAAATCTCTTTGCAACCTTGCAGTACATGTTGCATTATTACATATATGCTTTGGGCAACTTGTCTTGATACTGGTACAAGGATATTGACATTTTGAGTTGTAGATCCTCCACACATGTGTGCAATACTCACGAAAACGGGCAATGGCAGTGAAATGAACCCGCAAATGGAATGTACAGGGCGTTTCGCGCCAATAGGAAGGACTACTGGAAGCGTCCAGAGGGTGAGAAACTGGCTGGCAAGTGGGGGACCCACTGTTGTGGCCGCTACCTCGCCGACCCCCTTGCCTACCCCTCGTGACAACTTCTGGACCTGTCACTGGTGGTTTGTCGAAGAAAGTTGGTGTCTCTCACTCAGCGATACCACAGCAGCAACCCTAGGTCAGTGCAAGAGCGTGGGAGCTGGCGAAGTACTGCAGGTTACTTCACACAACAGCTCACGCTACTGCCTGACGCTAGGTTAAAATGATGGAAATAAAATATAATAAAACAATTTACAAATACTCGTTGCCAGGTACAATTCATTACCCCTACCACGCGAGCTGGTTACTGGTCAGTGAATGTGACAATGGTTGGCGCTAATCACTCTTAATGACCAATTCAAAACCCATTTTTCATTTCACGTACATGGTTGGCGACCGACATTGTTTTTTTCTTATAAGATGTCTTAAAGCTAATGGAGGCTTCCAAAGCTGGTTACAAAATCTGCGGTAGCTGAAGGAGATATAGTGTTTGATATTTTACCTTACAATATTATTATCCACTGGTGTTACTTTACTCGTCCATAATTTGGAGTCTCTGTTACTAAGACTGTCTGTTTTTTACACTTCGAGGTCGGTGCAACAGCTGATAGTCGATATCATGGGCAGAGCCAAGGTGGTGCTTGTGGGCGTAGTGGCTGACACCAGCTGGGCTGCAGCTGAGCCGAAGTGCTGTGGGAATTGTGTCTGAGGAGGTTTTGAGTGATTCGTCTGTGCGTAAACTAACAGTGAGTGACAGATACGGTCAGTGAATGAGCTTGTGAGAGGCGTGATTAGCAACTGAACAATCCAAGTATCAATCATTTTCATTACAAATAGTTTTTACTCCTGGCATCCGGAAACTACTTTCCTAATAAACTGCTTTTACCATACTTCCTTAAGACATGAGTATACAATTATACAAAACTCTATTGGGAGAGCCACGCCTGTGAATTGGGGTGTCTCATCAGACGTTACCCACAGTATTCACCGTCTAGCCAGTGATGTGGCACAACCTGCCCTGGAGGCTTGCGGGATTTACAGTAGGGAGATTTATACAAAATTCATACAGTATAGCGAACGACCAATTGAGCTACAGGCACAGACGTGACACCGATAATGTCGACTATATGGGAAGAATTCCGAATGTGCCATCCAGCAATAGTCTCAGTACCAAACGGAGTGGTGGAGGAACAGTTCGCGACAATCGACAAGCAGCAAGCAGCAACAGTTGCCTTGCATTTCTACCCCTGAAGGTCTGGCACGCATTACTGAAGTGTGAAGCATTTGACACCATCCTAAATCTTTGCTTTAAGTAGGACGCTGTTGACGCCTGACAAAGACCTTAGTAAAGCGAAACGGATCACAGCAACAAGGTAGGAGCGGTATTTCGGTATAATGTGGCTGGAAAAGAATGTGGTAGTTTTGGTACTGTCTAAGGCTTTAGTCCCGATTAACCCCGCTATCTGCTCATCAACAGAAGCAAGAAACGCGGAATGGAGCTGACAACTTGTCAATGGGCTAAGTGATGAAAGCGGGAGTGTCAAAACATTAACTGCAGCAGTATGCGGTCATGAGCGCCCACTGCCAAATTCAGCAGAACGGACGCACGTGCATCGTGCCCCGTCGGTAGCGTAAATAACGTCATCAGAATCGATTAAAGCTTACTCTGTCTACTGCAGAAATCAGCACGTGCCTAGCCTCGTCAATAGACAGATAAGAAGTTTCGCGTTTCCATTTCACTAAGCGCGTAGTGACGTGCCCATCTAGGCTGTGCCTTATTGTTGCAAACACGACAGAGGTCGTGGCGACGCTGGTAGTGAATTATTCAGAACGCATGTAAGTTCAGGTAACTCCTATTGGTTCTCATGGTCTGAGCTCTGCTATCTCCCATTCTATTGGGATTTTTGCTGTACCTAAACTATTGGAGTAACAGGCGGTGCACACATTGTACTTGTATTCAGTATGGAAAGTATTTGTTTCATGCAGTGCATTGCGAACAAATATCTCAGTGAGAGCAAATAATTGTTTACAGCACTTCGAGAACGAAGTATATCCTCGTATTTGGAATGTTTCCTTCTATTGTTTTTTCTAATGAACTTTTGGCTGTCTACTTCTAGGCTGGTATATTACATGTCGAAGTCCTGAGCAGTGTCCGCTTAATGGTTCTCCATACACTTTACAGGGCGTCATGAATTCCTATATTATTTCTGCTTGTCACTAAGACAGCGCATATTTAAGAAATTTTGGCTGTCAAATGCCTTAATACTGGGGATATATTCATTGATCATTTTCTATCATTCCACGATCTCTCTCTTTGTGCCTGCGCTATTCATTACCGTAAGTCATCATTGATGGCATCTGCGCTCATTTATTCCACCTACTTGCAATATCCTATGAATTATTGTAGTTGATGGAGATTTCGCAGATAAAGACAGTTCATTCTACCAGCAACGAACTTTCCTTGGTGTCTGAAGATCTCTGGTCAGAGTGGTAAATCTTGGACAGTAGGTTGTGTTTTCTTTCTGATTTGTAGCGTGAATTTTCTTGTGTGTTTTGTAAGGACAACTATGCCTGGTGAAATCAACACAGTTTTTTAATGTGGAGAGGGGAGACTGCGGCTGTGTTCCAAAGTTTTCTAGCTGCGTTATGTAAAGCTACCAGATGCTGTAGCCTCGACGCAGTCACTGTGGCGTGACACCAGTGGCATGTGCTGTAGTCAGCAGCATCGGTAACGAGCGTACCTCTGGAGCGAGAGTGGCCCACTCGGGCCTTTATGCCAACCTGTTCACATGGCTGAGAAACGTCGGAAGCAGGATCTGGCTTGTTGGCACAGTAGTTCGATCAATATCGAATTTTAATAGTCGATACCTCTCGCCACGGTTACATATGAAAAGCTGTTAGTACACTCCCGTTACGTTTTGTGGCAAATGGATACAGCTGTAAATACTGCACATTTGTAAGTTGGTTACACATGCTCAGGTCCTTGTGTTGTGATTATAGTTACAAAATAAATGGCAGCTCGCGCCATAATTTGAATGAAACTTAACGAAAGACTATCAGTAAAGGACGTTACTTACAAATACAAATACCCAGAAGTTCTCAAGATACGATGTATCTTAATTTGCGTTATCTGCTTAATTTGAAAGTTCTGCAAGGATTAAGTTCACTTGGGCACTTTCTGACTATACTGACATAGTATGTCGTCTCTCCCAAGTAGCAAGGTTTTCCACGAAAATGCATATCGTAGCGGGCCCTTGCTAAAATATGAATCTCCGTTAATCAACCATGCTACAGTGACAGATAGGACGGCCAAGTCTGCTGAGAAGTGTTAACTGAAATTCCTAACGGCGGGACTGGTGTACTCGCGTTTACTCAAAACTACGCCCATTATTGTTGTTCTTCTTCTTCCTCCATCACACGGTTGAATCAGGTTGCGTGAGAAACTAGAAATATTTCCCTTTATCTACAGAAAGCTACTAGCTTGAGCTTTCATTGTGTGTGTGATTAACATGAACAGAAACCATCTTCCAGTAGTACAGACACGTACGTGAAAAGCAAGCGGGCACTGAGCCAGAGTGATGGCCGTCGTGTGCCGCCAGAGGAGTGTGGGGGAACCCACGTGGGTGGCGGTGTGGCGGCGCTACCCATAGCGGCTCACTTCGTTCGCATTTCCTCACAGGAGGATGGAAAGACGTTTACCCGTCAGTAGGTGTATCATCCTACAGTGTAGAAACCTTTAGCAGTATACTTCTGGCCCAGTGGCCTCTAATCTGACGGAAATAAGGTTATCTTTATTAGTTTCCTGTTTTGTAATAAATTCTCCTTACTACAAGTTAATAATTAGCCCCTCGAATCTAGATGGAATTCAACTTCTGCCTCTGTGTGAAAAATCTAAGCGTAAAGTAATACTCATCGCTTTGTTTGCAAGTATGGTTCGAACACAACTTGTTCGAGTTTACGTTGTTGTCTAGAACGTTAGCTGCTTTGATGCAATATTTCATCTTCATGTAAATAACAGTAGCTGCCATAGAAAGTAATAGCAATGGGTAACTTGTTTTACAGATACAAACGAACAGTTGAATGATTAGTGTATTTCTTTTCCTATTTTGATACATCACTACATCTTTATCATTTCTTAAAGCATAGCTAGGATGTGCTGATATCACCCTATCTTTCTTGTTTTCCTGCTTTGTCGTACTGCTTCAGGCAGCACAGTTGAGCCACAATACGGCTTCAGCCAAGCAAGATGTACTAGCGTGGTACCGTCTGGTAACTGCCTTTGGCATTCACAGGGCTGGTGATCCGCAGTAGCGGGTAGGGGCCCTCAACAACTTGGTTCATCCATTTCTTTATCACAGTATTTTGGAGCAATAAAAAATCCCTGGGTTTATGTTTGGAAAATGTCGTGCCTCTGTTGCCATGTTCTTGCTCTGTTTGTGTGGCTTTGAAATTACTGTGTTGAACTTGGTTCCATATGGCATTGAGACGGTGAGCTGGATTAGCGTCAAGGGGCAATTTGTCAATGTCTGATGGTTAATTCATCGATATCCCATTCACTGGTTCGTATGGGGACTTTTCGCTATGTATCTGGGTTTTCCCGACATAGTACAATAGCGTTCGCGCAATAGTTTGATGCACTCCCTCTAGGCACCCATTCGCTTGAGAATGAAAGGGCGTAGTTCGACATTTTTTGATACGTAACATTTCGCAAACTTGTACAAACACTGTCAACACAAAATCTGAGCCTTGAGCAGTAAGTACTACGTCAGGACTTTCGAACGGCAATACCAAGTGACTGGCAAAGGTGCAATCAACAGTTTCAGCGGTCGTATCTGCAAGTAGTGTCAAAATTAAGAACCTTGAAAAATTAATATTAATTGACAATACACTTAATATCCTTGGTGCTTCGTGGAAATGGACCACAGATATCTAAGCCACAATCGAAATGGTTTTGATGCTTCTGTTATGTTTGTAAAGGAACGTATCCTTTGTGTGTGTGTGTGTGTTTTTCCGACACTCCACCAGTAGTTTGACGCTGTTCTTGCATCCATGACTCATTGCCCATTTTGGTGGGCCTGTAAACTGTCACAACACTGTGATTTTATTCATTGTTGGAATTACTTGTGTAATACTACTTTGTTACCCAACACTGCCTTGCAGTACACTATACCATCTTATGTAATGGAATCAGGGACTGATGCATACTGGTGACATTCTGTATCCCTCAGCGATTCTTTAAATTCCTCTGTGGAAACCTCTGATTGTGCAATTCTAACATCTCTACTTAGCCCATCAGTATTGTTGTGTAGGCAGCCAGACTTATGCCGAATTGTGTTATATTTTACGAATTTTAATGCCCATCTAGTCGGGTTACTGCTGGGGACAACATCCATACTATAGCAGTGTGGTCCATATCCATAGCTAACTGATGTCCATACTAGTAACACTTAATGTAATTTACTCCAAACAGGAGAGCTACCAGCTCCCTCTTTGTACTACTTTAATGCATTTTGTCATAAGCTCAATTGTCTAGATAGTTAACCAACTAGTCTTTCCCCACCACTATATTCCTGACTTACAACAGCTCCAGCAGGGTAGTCTGATGCATCCAGTTTTTCCAAAACTGGATATATTAATAAAGCTGAACTAGTCAAGATTTATTTTTCTCACTGCCAATTCACACTCTTCTGTTCATTCAAATATTTTGTTAATGGTTTTGCTGTTACAGCATAATCCTGCACAAAACCCCCATAATAAGTGGTGCAGCTTTGGAAAGATTGTAACTAACATTTCTTGGGGTTGGAAAATCATCTACTATTTCAATTAATCTAGGCTCTGGGTTGACTCCATCTGAACTGATGGTGTGCCCCAGCTACTGAACCTGTGACTGTACAAACGAACGTTTTTCTCCATTTGCACTCAACCGTACACTTTCTGATCTAGCCAACACACTTCTTAATCGTTCAGTATGCTTTTCAATAGTTTTTGCAAAAATTACTCTCTCATTGAGACACGCAAGACACACAGTAGGATTTAAACGTGTTATCAAGACGGTAAATTCTCACAATAGGCAAGCGAATTTCGTAGACTAAAATCCATATATAAGAATTTACTCACTCCAGATGGAACAACAAAAGCAGTTTTCTGTGTCGTGGTTCAATCTGAATCTGATGATATCCAGAACTCGTCTCCAGGCTGATGAATTATTTGGAATTTTCTAACTTGTCCAAGTTCTCGTCGATACATATCAGAGGTTACATATCCAGTGTGATAACCTTGTTTACCGCTCTCAAATCAACACACAGACCACACGCTTTTTGCCCATTGACGGACTTCCTTGGGACAATGACAATTCGACAGGCAAGCGGGCTTGCAAAGGGTTGAATTATCCTTGCAAACAATTGCTGTTGAATCCCATCTTCTACAACAGATTGTAACTGATGGGGTAAACGATATGTCTTCTGCTCAGTTGGTCTGGCGTCTCATGTTGTATGACTTCAGTTGCTGGCAAATATTGCCTTTCCTCGAATAACTACACATATTCCTCTAAAACTGGATGCAGAAGTCTTTACTCCAATTTGGCAAATAAGCGAACATCTCTTTCAACTGATTTCTTATTGAGAGTGCAGTGCACAAACCTTCCTCACGGGTAACTACTTACGTTTTCTCTCTCGACACTGTTTCTGCTTGGAAACTTCTCTTTGCATAAATTATTCGCCACTGGCTATTATTGTGCCATGTGGTATTTCTGCATCCTGCTGACCAACATTCTCAACACAGAGGTATTTTAAACCTGTTTCCCTTTACTTTTAGTCTGTAATACGTAGACCGCTCTTAACCTCTTGCAGCCTGTACAGAAAGTATTTGTGGGGGTTGGATCGACCAGGAAGTCCAATCTCGGCGGTACCGGGTCTTCGACTTCAATCCAGGAAACTACCACAGTTCCACCGCTAATAGTTACAGATGTGATAGGTCTCAACGCCCATATACACAGTAGAGTTGGAGTTTGTGAGGTAGGCCTCCATATTCACAAGTTGCTTGCAAATGATACGCACGCTCATTGTCCAGACAGTGGTCTGTATCGCTGACCCAAACAGTGCTGATCCTATAATGTTTCACAGTCTCATAGTATGCTAGGAAATCGTTCCCTAAGAAAACATGGCAGCTGAAGGCTTACAGTTGATCTTCCAAAAATTCGAAAAATACCTTAATCCCTTAAGTGGCTAACAGCACACTAAATGGAAAGCTAGCACAACAATCATAACTTTCGGCAAAATATCCACTTGCCAGAATTCCAACTTACTTATACAGGCTGAAGGCCCTTGATTTACATAAAAAACAATAAAATTATGTATTTTTTATTTGCTCCAGACACATTCCAACTGACTAGCAGTCCGAACTCGCTACCCGTACTCGCTTACGACAGACAACGACCAGGAAGTAATAGCAGCCGAGCAAAGATACGCGCTGCTAACGCATGTCACCGTCAGGCAAAATAGCAACTCGGTGAAAGCAGTAATTTAATTTAACGTAGTGGGGTGAAAGTACGTTAAAAACAGGAAGTAAAGTAGATGGGGGGAAGATGGGCCACGCACAGCTCATAACTAACCTAAGGGCATCACACACATCCATGCCCGAGGCAGGATTCGAACCTGCGACCGTAGCAGCATCGCAGTTCCAGACTGAAGCGCCTAGAACCGCTCGGTCACAAAGGCCGGCTGCTAAGATTCCTCGGCGGAAGTTGGCCGGAGTTGTTAGCAAGCAGACTTCATTGCAGCGACACTCGCATCACATGGAGGTGGCTTCGGCGACGGCGGCCGTGCGAGAGGCGGATGACCCGTCACAGCAGCCAGCGGCAGCGCGAGGTGCTGCGCGGCACGCGACCACTCCTCTACTGGCGGAGGGCGACGAGGTGTAGCGGCGGGTGGCCGTATAGCGCGCTCTCACTTGCCGTCACGGCCCGACACGTCGAGGTCGGCCCCAGACGCGTCCACCGAAGACAGCTAAGCGGCCCGCGGAAGGTAACCGCTAGGCATTTCTGTGGTTGCCAGCGCATAGGAACGGCAGGAGAATACCGAGTCGGATCGAACTGTGATAAAGATCCCACTCGATGACACCACTTTGTACATGTCAGGGCTCTATCAGGGGCTGCAGTGGCAACGGGGGTGGTTTTCCTACATGTGAAGTGAGAAATGTTATGAAATGGGTTTTATTCTCAAAAACTACTACTAAAGCTATCGTCCCCACCTCAGAGTAATAGCATGGGAGCCGGCCACGAGTACTACAGATTTGTTCACACAACTGCTCACCATACTGCCTTAGGCTGCACAGTGTACAGTATCCACAACCAAAAGTATTCAATTTCCCGAAAAGGAAAGAACACGATACCTAACCTAGGAAGCTAAGTGAAAATGTTTCAATATTGTAACAGGCTTCTGCTGACAATCCGTTCTCCCTGTACCATATTGCCTCATACGTATGCACTTCAATTACAACAAAGTTTTTTGTTACATGCTTATCACCAGATTGCATATGTGCCGGAAAAATTTTTAGCGTTCACCCCTTTGAATGTTGTAAAAGTAAATATGCTTTAGTTCAATGTGTGCAGGATGTCCCAGGAGAAAAGTTCGACATTCATCGATAGCCCTTTTCCGACTTCAGTACTGGGAAACAAATCTCTTCTACTGCAATTCCTTTGCTTCCCATATTTTGATTGCTTATTGTATGGGCCAAAACAAGAAAACAGTTACTGGCAAACAATTACTAGTGGGCTCTAAATGCTGATCTAAGGGCTATCAGTACTTTTTCAATCTCCTGCGCTGAAGAAATGCTGATTGTACGTAAGGAGTGCCCATGCTTGCTATACAGTTTTGCTTCGAATGTTCGTCCCCACCATTCTTTTGAATACTGACCATTCCTGCTGGGACAGGCAACTGCATAGAGAAAAAATAATTCAAAGAACTTGGCACACATCCTGTGTGAACTCAACTGGTACTAACAACAGAACTGCAATGTAAATACATTTAAGATCAATGTTCATCATTTGAGTTACGTACTACTTCACATTAATTCCACTGTGCGTCGTCCAGATTGTAACAATGTCGATGCAGGCTTGCTCCTTTGCTGCTCGCGCAAATTCCTCTTGTCTTCTCCGAACCTCCCGATGCAGGATTATCGGCGCGGATGAAAAAAACAGACAGGTGTTGTCGATGTGAATTTATGAATAAAAATTTACCTTCCCAATAAATTTTTTGATGACACCTTTTAATGTACGCTTGGAATATTCGCTTTGAACAATTCAGGTATGGTGGATGTCATTATACGCCCGCTCGTTACCACTCATAGAAACAAAGAGATGAAGATACAGAAATTAATCAAATGAAGAGCGCATCTCTTTTTCATGTATCAAAACATCTCTGCCACGAAATAACTTTGTAATTTACCTTTGTCTTAGCGTATATATGGCTTACGTGGACAAAAGGAAAAGAACGACGAAAGAAGAAGTTATTCGAATGATGAGGGGGTATTGAAGCGGTCACGTTTAACGTAATTAACACACCTAAACACAGTAAAAAAGGTAAGTATGGAACCAACTGTTACAGACAGAGAGTACTTACATGTTGTCAGTACAAGCACAGAGACTAAGTAGGCACGAAGAAAATCCAAGTGACATTTCACGCGTTTTTAGCGACATGAACCCCGTTTTAGACTGTTGTGATTCCCTTAAGTACAAACGTCCTAAAGGGTCATGAAAGAGTTCGCTGGTTTCGTATCAAATAGGGCTCCGATGAAATATTTCACCTAAAACATTCAGAAACAAACTGTCTTTTCGTTGATGATCATCCATTACACAAAAAACAAAAGGTAACGCTTTGATGCGCTACACCGAACAAGTAGGCTGGCCGTAAATTTAACTAATTACATTACGAACAACCAAAATTGGAAACGAGACAGTGAAAACGTTGTAGGGAAGGCGAACCGAAGACTGCGTTTTACTGTCAGAACACTTACAAGATGCAACAGATCTACTAAACCTACCTACACTACACTTGTCCATCCTCTTTTTGTGTACTGCTGTGCGATGTTTCATCTTTGCCAGATAGGACTGACTGGGTAAATCGAGAAAATCCTAAGGCAAGCACATTTTGTACTATCGAAAAATATGGGGAGTGACATAGACATGGTACAGGGTTTGTGTGGACATGAATAAAAGAAAGGGGTTTCTGGTTGCGGCGGGAGCTTCGCACCTAATTTCACGCACCAGCTATCTCTTCCTACTGACAATATTTCACGCGTTGCGCCCGAGTGGAGTAACACCATTATTGTTAAGGTGGTTCGATTAACCCTCTGCCAGGAACTTAAACGTGAGTTGCAGTGTAGCCACGTAGATGTCGACACGAAGTGTGGGATGTGCTATCATTTATTAGCGCAATACAAATTAAGGGAAGGCAAAATCCATTCTTACTGTGCAGCTTTGCAAGAGCAAACATATCCGTCGAAAAACTGGCAAATCTTGTATCCCGATCATTTTTAGAAATGTACACACATTATATCCCGAATCTCAGCACCATAACTAAACATATATGCACATTTATGGGAAGAAATATTTATAATTACCAGTTTACACGTGCTCCCCTTTAAAAAACGGTAATCTTTTTTAATTTTTTCACATTGCGTCAGAGAACTCCGTCTATTTGACCTTGTGAAGTTCTTGAAAGAATATCTGAGTTGAATGGACTTCAAGCAATGTCGAATTTTATGAAGGTAATCGAACTCTTCTCAATATTGTCATTTACGCGTTAGGTGAAATTCGAAAGATCTTGGAAAACTCAAAAGATGAGGGTTTCTGTTGACGGAACGACTGACTGTTTTAGTTTATATTGGTATTTTGCTAGCCAAAAATTTAATCGAGGACACGTCGGATCACCTTCGTATTTTGTGTTGCAAATCTGCAAGGCAATTTCTAATTTAAAGAAGGAACGTAATTGCAAACGAAAACATTTGAGTAGTGTAAACATGTTGTTTCGGCCAGGTGCCATGGCTACATTCGGCAGACGTCTGTAGACTTTCTGGCTACTGACTTATCCGAAACTATTTGGAAACGTTCTTACAGGTTTATTTTAATCTCCCACTTCAGAGGGTAGATGAAATGGATGCTGCAGCGAAAGGCAAGCCGAACAAAGTTACCGTTTCGAATCCTGACACTCTCTCTCTGGAACCCACAGAGAGAACTTTCTGGGGGAAACGCAAAAGATTTTAAATTTTAACAGTTTTTGTTTGGAATTTCTTGAATTAAGTATGCACCTGTCTCTTTTTGTGATGTCGAAATGGTTTCCATGCGCATGAACGTTCTTTCAGGTAAATGCGTGAGGTGTTAGAAATCTAGGGAAATTGATTTTCCTGTACTGTTTTAGAAGGGACTACAGCTAAGCATCTACCTCCTGGAGCAAGTGAACTACCATCCGCGAAATATCTTGAGGCATCCGATTGTTTTACAAATTAGTCAATGTGCTACATATTCGACGGTAAGCATGTAAGCGAGAAAAATTTTAATAGTCACTAAGTGCCCTCATTCTCAAATGCTGAATGGATTTAGTCTTGGCTATTTACACCTCCTGATGCTGCCTCAACAAATATGCAGTTTCTAAATGTCATGATTGTCTTACTGTGTGTGACTTAATGTAATACTGAACTTCAGACACGACATTTTATGTTTTTAAATACCGTCAATAATTTCATGAAATACTGAAAAACGAATTTCTTCCTCCTGGAACCAGACAGGCAGGCAGCCTGCACTTGTGTTCGTTCACCATGAACCGTGCACCAGGTTAGCCATTTAGAAATGCAGATCTCATTTTACCCAGCTATCTTTGGATAGTTCATCCAAAGCATCTTTTGTAGCTGCCACATCTGCTGCCCTCCACCTCAGAATCTAACGTACCTCCTTTTCAGCAAGTACTGGTATTTCTCTTCTGTATCGATTCCGTTCTAAAGTGGTTTTTATGGACACACTATCGAAAAAGGAGTGCACCTCATTTGGATAAAATTGAAGTTATTGAAAGTGGTGTAGTTCCTTACATGAATCACTGTCCCAAAAAAAAAAGGCTTTCTCTAAGTTATTAGACGAATCTGCGTCCTACATTCCCAAAAATATGGTAACAGTACTTTCTTCTTGCCTGTTTGCACTTGTTGGCTTCGGCTTCTACAATTTTATCCCAGCTTCTTCCGATTTATTGGTGCAGATTTAAAATTCTCCTCGCTTATTATAGAGGCCATCCTTGCAATTTTTGGTAGTTTTAAACATCGAACTATGTCAGCTTTGAAATTCTCCCTTTTAAAATTCTTTGAAATACACATTGTCTAACATCAGAAATTTTTTTGTAATCCTCTAGATTCCAGTAACCACATGACCCTGAGTTAAATATTCCTACTATTACCAAACAAATCATTCATTATTATGGTATTATCTTCGAAATAGAGGCCAACAGATTTAACAATATATATGCCCTAGAAAGTGGTTGAGCCTCTGTTAATATATGGGTAACGGATAAAAGCAAGTTCAAAGTGTAATGAGCTGCAAATATGTTGGAAGTCGTTAAGGCTGAGATAATATTTTTATGTCATCTTCATACAATCACTGTCACTGAAAATTTTTTTCCCATCCTGATAACACTGCACTACGTCTGTGGCTATGGTTGGGTGTTAGGGTGTACCATTTGCGCATTTGGTTGTACTGGGGCTCTGCAATTCACACACTATCTGTACCAGTGTGGAAAAGAATATTGTAGGAAGCTGGGTTCCCAGTAGCAAAGTCTAGTAGGTAACAACACGGTGCATCACGTGCACAAATGGAAATAGCTGAACTGGTCCTGCTTGTGCAAGAAAGAAAAAACTGGTTTATGTCAACTGTTAAACAGCTGTTTACAGTCCAGAAGGCCAAGGCTTTTACCAGGAAGCTCCTTCACAAGGGTTCCAGTGAAACTCCCCTTCTGCATGCAAACACGACCGTCAGCGACAGCGTACTGCAAGGTGGCCGGCTCACCCTGCGAGTACACTGCGCCGTAGACAATCTTGCTTCAGAGGCAGCTGGGGCTTTCACCGAAGATTCCTGGTGAGTGGCAACAGAAGAATGACCAGCAAAGAAACTGGAAGACGGACCATGGTGCCACATGATTCAAGAAAAGATACAGTAACAGGTGGTCAATCCAATACAGAGCTTAAGAGTAGTAACTGCAGTACACTGTACTATCATGTATTGAGATTTCTTATTACGCACGCACAAACTAAGCTAATCTCTTCTGAAAGAGATAAGGCGACCAAGGTTAAACAGACGTGAGACGTATTGAACTAGTAAAGTAGATATGAATAAGAATAATACTGACTAACTGAGCGTAGCTTGCTGACGAGAGAAAGAAGAAGAGAAAGTAAGATGTAAAACTGCATATAAAGTATGTATTTTCATTAGGAATTGTGTAACAGTTGACACGTAGGTACCTTAACACATGAGGAGCCCGGTATACCAATTGCGCACAGTACAACTAATGTAACATGAATGTGGGACAAATTGATGATTTCATGCAGTCCGAACATTAGGTTGGTACGTGAGGTCAGGTAGCACATTCTGTGGCACGAACGACAACAATTGTGAACTCAAACGTGAATACTAATTTGAGACACGTATTGTGACTGAGTAGAAGGCCTTCACCACTGCAGAGTAACTGCTAGGCCTAATTATCGCCTGCAGGAATGGTACTGTGCTAGGGTTAAAAACTAGTAGAAATAGGGAATCTCTGGAAAGGAGTATTCAGAATCCCCTACGCAAGTTAAAGATGGAGAGTAACATATGAGAATTGGTCATAATAAAAAAAGTTATGTGAAGGACTGCCGCTATCAGCTTTGGCTCTCCATGATCGGGATATGAGCCGTAATTATGAGGTCCTGGAGGATCTCCATCGCCAGCTCCAAGTCCTCAATGGAAGAGCAGAATGGGACACTACAACGAAGGCTGAGGAATCAGGTCTCTAACTAGGAACTATATCCATCGACCAAGATCTCTCTTCAGACTCGGAACAGAAAATCTATTCATGCCACAGGTGGCCGCTATTTTTGTGGATTCTTTTTCTGCTTAGTACCCAGTCCAGATCGACGTGGCTCATCAGCAACTGCGATGGTTGGTGTAGTTTTATTCCCTGGTACAGCTTCAACCTGTCGAAAAGAGGCAACTTTACTGTCACCTAACTGTCACTGGACATCAAGAGGTCGCGTTAACTGTAGAATACGATGAGGTCGCTAGTAAGCGACGACTTTCTTGTAGTTATTTTGTATATTGGCAGCTTTCTTAATACAAGCTCGTCTCCCAATTGGTAAGGTAGCAATCTGTGCCTTCGCTAACTCTTTCTATATATCTTAGCCTTTGTTAACTATTTCCCTGCATACGGTCACCTTTCTTTTATTCCCTCGTGTATCTTTTTCTGTATGGATTCTCTCTTCTCACTACACCACAGACTTCTCCCAGCTCGAAATCTACAGCCATCATTTGCAGTACAAATTGGGAACTCGTCCGTCTGCACGGTGTGATGACTGCTGACTCACATTTCAGTACCACCGGCAGAGATGATACATAGCAATTATTTGTCCACATCCGACAGCCACGCCCTCACCGGCAGCATGGTGACGCGGCAGCGGAAGCTCGCATTCAACAGCAGAGGGAACCACAGCGGGGAATCTCCGCCATTTTCACCGCGTTGCCCACTAACGACTGCATACCTGCCTCAGTAAAGCAGTTATTCTAACATAATCGGTCCTTCTTCCGCTATAGTACACATACTTCCTCAGCAGAGGATCCTAGCCCGCACGAAGCTATCACAGCTATACTGTCACAGATCGAGCGAGGTGGCGCAGTGGCTAGCACAGTGGACTCGCATTCGGGAGGACGACGGTTCAATCCCGCGTCTGGCCATCCTGATTTAGGTTTCCCGTCGCTCCCCTAAATCGCTCCAGGCAAATTTCGGCATGGTTCCTTTGAAAGGGCACCACCGGCTTCCTTCCCCATCCTTCCCTCATTCCACGAGACCGGTGAACTCGCTGTCTGGTCTCCTCTCCCTAACAACCCAACGCCCCCATTCTGTCATAACCAGTGGGTCTGAAACTTTTCTCAGTGCAAAAATGCTGTAAAATAAATTGGGGTTTGACCCATACAAAACAAGACGCACTACTAATAACTTATCACATAGAGCTACTCACAATTCACGTGAACCAAATCATTTGCACACTGTATTCCACACTTAATAAATTGAAATGCTCCAAGCTAATATGATACTAAATTTTATCTCGGGACCCCTGTCCTTGCAAGCGTGTCTCTTGAAATACAAGAGCAATACATACTTGCCTTTCATTTGAAATAACTGTCACTGTGGGAAGCAGCTTATTTCTCCGAGCTTTAAACGAATGGCGCAAAAGTAAACTTGGTGCAATCGAGAACGTAGTTCTTCAGGGAAGCAGTGTGGAGATACGGCATGTAAAGGATAAATTAGCATCAAATGGGGTGCAAACTAAGAATTCTAGATTTCATCCATTCTTAATATTCTGTTAAGTTAGTGGATACATAATCTCACGCTTTACTTAGCTGTCATGTTCAACAAACCGTGTGTCTATATTATCATCCCCTAAGGGCATCAAATTCACACAGGATATTAGAGTTAGTGGCCATTTCCCTGCTATATACTAATTTCTGCTGCGTAAGCAATTATTTATCCTGTGTTTTTGTCGCTCACTCAAAACACACACGATAGCATAACTTTTGGCGATGCGTGACACTACCTCTGGTAGTACAGAAGAAATAAAGAATGAACGAAACAATGAAAGGATAATTTCGGTTCTGTAACACGAGAACATACGGCGACGGTGAACGGCTTACGGCAGCACGACGTCACGAACTCACGGGGACAACTGAACTCCCTCCCCCAGTCCGCCGTTTCTCGCCACAGCGCGGCCGACGCGCTCTCTGCCGTTGTCACTCGGCGGCTCCTTTCCCAACTGCCGTCCCTCAGGCAAAACACGCGATACACTAATCGACAGCCAAGTCCCAGTCGATTATTCGAAGAATCGTGCCAAACGACACAACGCAAATCTGACCGGCATTGAATACTCGATCACATAAAATACAATACAAAAACTTGCCTATGCTCTCTTTGGTAGCATGTTGTATCTAATTTTACTATCACACTGCTTCCAGCCTCTGCACCATTCTTCCCATTCCATTATCGCCTCCGTATTGGACACTCCCATTTCTCCATGATCTTTACTATGATCGATCCTTCTCGTAAACTCATCTTCGATCCTGTTTACGTTATCTTTAGTCCTCCCTTCGCAGACTACGGTTGGGAGAACATCCAGTTTCCTGGCTGCTGCCACTCATTACTCCTTTTCTGCTGCCCACTACTGCATTGCCTTTTACTTCCCGCCGCCTCCCTGTTACGCTGATTTCCACGTTTTAAGGAATTAGTCTGAAAATTATTAATATCACACTGGAAGCACACACGGTCGGCTCTCTGCCAGCTCCTACCTTCTCTACAATTCCCGTAATTGCTTGCATTACCGGCAACTCTGTTCTGTTAGCAAGTTGCTTCATCCATCCGTTCCACGTACTGAAGAAAGCTCTCCGTAGTTACCGTGCGACAATAGGGCAAACCCCACAGCAAAGAATTTGGAGTACTTCAGGAACGCTTTCGGCACGTGTATTTGCTTTCCCACACCCCAATATTTATTTAGCAGTAGCGTCTCCGACGCGGCGGGTCAGGAAATGCTGCTACATTTCGATTTGCCCACTTCTGCCACACCTCCATCAAGTTGTATTTCACGAACTTTATCTTCGCTTCGTTGGACATGCCCTCCACAATGCAATCTTTAAACGACGTCAAGGATTTTACCACATGGGATTTTCCTTCCCTACTGAAATAGTTTATTTTGTGACTTGTTATGAAACCGTAGTCCTTCCCTGACTGCTCAATGCAGGAACGGCCACGAACGCAGCACGTGTGCATGCACGCGTGCTGAGCTTTCACACGCGTGCGGATCGCTCCCTTCTGACGTCACACGTCCCCCACTACCACACCAGCTGACCGCGCGAATTCGCGGAACTACGAACACGCCGCATGCAACAGTGCATTCGCGTAAGGAACACCGCCCTGCTAGCATGTGGCTTAGTTTCATATTACGATATTTGATAATATTAAGCTCTGTACAAATCATCATGTTGAGCAATACTGAATCTTTGTTGGCTGTCGGTACACCTACAGAAAAATAACGATAACGCTGGGTTTGAAACTGCATTACATCAACAATATCTTGCTTCTCACATCGTCACTCGTCAAAATTCTTACAACATTTAAGCTGAGATATATAAACGGACGCAAAAGTAGTCTACAGCATGCAGTATGATGTCAAATAAGTGATTCCAACTATATGTGAAACAAGCAAATTTTATCATCTGGAACTACTGTACAGATTTTGCAATAAACACAATTCTCAACAAAACATGACAAATACAACAAAATTTCACCATTAATTTAATTATTTTTGGTTCGCTGTAGACATAATAAAGTTCATATCCGGCACAAACTCTACGGCACACGGACAAACGCCGACAGTTTCTTGTATTTTCGACACTCAGATTGCCTATTTAGTTTCATAATTGAAAAAATCTTTCGCTCACGTATGTCGATCCAAACATTGATATAACTTGTGGTGAGTACAATGAAATAAAAAAAGGTTTGATTTTATGGTTCCGAAGCATGCGTGAACAAACAGCAGATCTGAATTGTGGTCCATTATCTGAAATGACTTTACTAACGTGTCCAACTTCACGTAAGAAATTTTTAACAAAGGCGTTGGATACAGACCGTCCAGTGGCTTTACATAACGGAGTGAAAGAAACAAATTTTGAAGTCAGTGCAACAGCGAGTAGAACTTACGAAAATCCATTCGATGTTCTGACAAGGGGTCCCAAGAGATCAACAGCAGCAAATTCTGTTAATTTAGAAGGAATGATAGGAAACAACGGAGCACTATGTGAGATAGTAGATGGTTTAGCTTTTTGACAAAGTTTTCAAATAGAGAAGACTCTTCGAATTCTCTTTTCCATATTGTTAAAATAACAAGTCGTTCGAAAAATATGATAACATTTTCGTGGACCAAAATGTGCGTAGCTGAAATAAATGTACCAAATGAGCTTATTAACAAAATCGTCTTGAATGCAAAGTACCCATAGCTTGTCATCAACAGTGCAGCGTTTGAAGAGTATGTTGTTTCTAACCAGATAATAATGCCGAATCTGAGTGTGTCTTTTTTCATGCCATTTACTTTTGGTGTCTTTCCAAATCGGATCTTTATCTTGTTCATGAGCAATGTCCTTTAAAGATGTGGTGATGAAGTTTTCAAAGGCGACTTTCTGATTGTAAAGAATACTGAAATTTTTCTCGAGGTTGCCTTCTGTGTTACTTTTCTCAAGCCCAGCCGGCGCGCGTAACAGTGCGACCGCAACAATGTTCGCCTGTTTCAGGAATGATGACAGTATTGACTTGGCTCGAATCTAAGACAAGTCTGATCGATCCATTTTTCTTCTCGACAACATGTAATGGATTGTTGTATGAGCTTACTGCAGGCTCAATAATGCCCTCGTCAAGCATAGGTTGTATTTTTGTTCTAACACCGTCCCTATAATGTGCTGGTATTACGTATGGTCTAACACAAAATTTAGTATGCTCACGAACACGAAATTGGTATTGAAATCCCTTGATTGTTCCTGTTTTGTGAGTAAAAACTGTGGAATATGCTTGTAAAATCTCAAAAAGGTCCTGCCTATCAATGTCATTACAGTTCTCAATTGTTTGGATTTTATGCTTAGTTAACTCATTAGTATCAAATACGCCATCGGTATCATCCCTGTCAGTACTTGCAGAGAGATTGTTAGTGTCAAGTTCCGTTTAACAGAAGGTCAAGCCGATTAATTTCCTCATCATGGTTTGAGAGCCAATCTTCAAATTTCAAAGCAATTGACTTACTTTCTTTCTCCAAACTTACTTCAGCATTGTGAAAGTTTAAGATTGCTTTGTATTCATTCAAAAAGTCTACTCCCAATATAATTTCCGTCGACAATAATGGAACAATCAGAAAGTTCATAGAGAAACTGTGGCTTTGACAAAAGAATTCTAAGCTGGTTTTTTGGCGTACATCTACACTTTTCCAAAAATTGCGCCTTGTAATTTAATCTTACGTAAAGGAAGTGTGGGGCAATCGTTCGATTTGTTGCATTTGCTAAAAGCTGTTTCATTAATTACTGAAATGGGACTGCCAAAGTCAAGTACTGCTGTAAATTTTCGTCATTTACTGTAATGTGAATCACAGGATATGCAATGTTTTTATGTTTTACGTCGTGTTCCTGGAGTAAGATGACCCCAATGTCTTCCATTTTTACGTAATTACTAGCCACGGCAGCCACGTCGTCAGCTTCATAAGTACATATTGTGGCTGCCAGCGGTGTGAGTCATTGCCTACTGTCTCTTTGCTTGTGCGCATCGTTATTGGCATTAGGAGGCCTAACTTCTACAAATTCACCTTGACGAAAGGGCCCTGTCCTGTTTGAATCCCGCCAGTTCTGATGCAATGCAGGTCTGTCGTGACGATCATATCGTCTGTCATGTCGGTAGATTCCATATTTTCTTTCTTGTCGGTCACGTGGTGAATTTCTCCCTGAATCGCAACTGTGCTCTGGACTGTTGCGTCTGAAGTTATTCTGTCTCCCTTGATAATAATTATTTTGGTTCCCATATTCTCTGTTTCTCTGATTGTCTTTGTGGTAGTCATTACCACAGAGAGGTGATCATTCCCTGTAATTATTACTACTCTGCCAACGGTTGTCATACGGGTGGTGTCTGTTTTAGTCACGATTTACATTGTAAGAATAGCCTTGTCGTGTCCATTTATTATTTCTGTCATCGCGGAATTGTGACGGATGTTACCTGTAATTGTAGTTTTCCTGTTTTCGCGTTCTGCGATTGTCAGTGTCAGTTTCCAGTTCTTGTAACAGTCCCTGAAAAGCTTCAATGTCGTCTTTGCAACGCCCTGCCAAAATAATATGTTGTAAATGTTCAGGCAATTTGATTAAGCAAATGCGGATGATTTCTGATTGGCTGTAAGGGTTTGACAGGTATTGATTCTTGTGCAACATGTCTTCAAAATATTTCACAAGACTGTAAAATTCAGATTGTTCTAAATGTTTCATCATTATGATGCAATGTTTTACTCGGTCTTGTGTAGCTTGAGACCAATATGCTGAGAGGAAGGCATGATAAAATTCTCCTTCACTGTGACAATCGTGAATAACCGATCGCATTCTTTCAGCTGGTTCATTCTCTAAGTAGCCACACATAAATTCCAATCTGTGCTCTAATGACCAGTTGGGAGGAAAACAATGAGGGAATTGGAGCCACGCTTGTGGATGAATGTCGTTGCCAGAATTCTTAAATGTTTTGAATTTACGTGTGGTAATGAACATCTTATAGTCAAAATCATCGTGTCGGCGAGTCGCGTATCGGTCATCGTTACGTCGTGTCGGCGGTTACATCTCAAAATTCTGTGCACCTTGCCAATTTCTTTCATAATTTCCGAAATGCCCTGTGTTATTATTTTGCGGCTTTCCCGTATTTCCAAGTCCCTCTTCCCGTGTTGGAGCGCGAGTGTCCCCTGAAATATGTAATTTTTGTATTACTTGTGCCAACTGGTCTTATACATCCCGGATTTCTCTTTTGTGTTGCGTATTTATTTGATTCTGATTTTGATTTTGTTTGAATTTCTTAATTTGTTCATACTCTACTGTGTCAGTGATGGCTACAGGTCTTGGGTCACTCAGATCATCATCTACCTTTGTAGATAAGTTAGTGAACTGATCCGAAAGATCGGTTACTTTCTCCGATAGTGTACTTTTTTCCTCAGAGTGATTTTCTGAACCAAGTTTCAGGGTGTCCATTTGTGTTGAAATCTTATCTACTGCGTCCTTTAAGTTTTCCTGAGTTTTTGCAAGTTGCGTAACCGAATCGGTAGATGCAACTGAGTCAATTTTAGCTTGCAAGGTCCCACGATTTTCATGAACAACAGTTTGCAGTTCTTTTGTGGCTGCTTCGTGATCCTGTCAAGAACCAAGAGAACTTATTTAAACAGAAATTACGAATGCATTGTTATAGTGAACAGATGACACAGTGTTATTGTGTGTGTACATCCTTGCTTGTTAGTTGTATGATTGCGTAATGACTATAAGGCTCACATACTTAGAGCATATACCAGTACTGCTGACGAGATTTTAATGCAAAATTTTGGTTTATTTGAGAATACATACTGGATTTAAAGTACTTTCTGTGAGATTAAAGATGACTTATTATTTGGTTTCTTTGACAGCTACACGATTATATCACGATGCTACTAATGTGACAATGTACATTGTTGCTTTTGCGGTGTATATGTTTTATGTCTGCACAGTTTTTCTAAAATCTTCTGGAAAGTAAAACATGTTTTAGTAGTAAATTTTGTGGTATAGCTACAATGAGACAGCCTTTTCCGTAGCAGAACAATACGTTACAGTACAGTACTTTCTTCATCACGGCAATAAGCATAATAACTAAAATACCTATATGCAAAGCATTTGACTTTTGTTTATGAGGAGGTGGGTACATTGACTTCAGCAGAAATTTCCTTACGGAGGACGATAACTACGACAGTTCCACAGAATTATCTTACAGCAAGACGCACATTTAGCGCTACAGGACACGCATTTGAGTGATTAATTTTGTACTTAAAACAATTATGTTTAAAGATTTTGGAATTACAATGATACAAAGGTTTCCTGTGATACATTTCATTCGATTGCTGTAATCTGTAACACCTGAGGGTATAATTTCATTAATCCTCAGGGGGGTACACGCTTACTTTGTGTACTGTCTGTCTGGCAAGCATAAACAAAAGTGATATGCTTTGCGTATAGGTATCTTGGCAAGCACAAGGAGCCCTAACTAATATGGTATTTGCTTATACAACTTTACACATCGGTACCATATTTCTCTAACACACAAATTACACAGCTATATGATCATTTAACTGAGAGACAAACATTGTTTTTACTACATCAGTGACATGTTTACGCAATTACACAGTTGGATAACTTCGCACTAATGAAACTGGGTTTTGTCTGTAATGTGTGAACTGTTCATACGTTTTCGGAACCATTGTGATACTATGAGAGCTTTGAATGATGTATTTCGTATGGGATCATGATTTTTAAAGTACGTTGGAGGTGGATGACACTATTGAAATGAGTTGAGAATTTTTTTGAGGTTTTGAAATTATTGCAGAAAGCTACGACGTTTTAGAGATTTGACTGAGGTGTTATGATATTATTACGACGACGATGTATATTAAGCTGTTGAGGAATGTTTATTATGATATGTATTTATTATGATGAAATATTGAAGTGTCGACGAATAGGTACATGTGTAATAAGGTAAGGAATAGTGAGTAGTGGTTAGGGACTCTGGTTTGTGAAACCAAGAATCGTACTTTAAGAGTTATGAAATGTGTGTGTATGTGTAATGTATCACAATGCCTGCAAAAATTTTTTGGAAGCTGTTATATTTATAGGTTTTTGTTTCTACACATCCGTAACGCAAATTCTCGACCTGAGAAATTTTTTTTATATGACACTGTCACTGCTGTCATAAATATTTCGGTAAGAAATTTAAGTGACCTTCACGTAATGCGTCGTGGACGCCCAGCTGTGCCACCTGCCTGGAGAAAAAGCCATTAGGTGGAGAAAGAAAGAGAGACCATTAACCTCAGTATTCACATTCCTTTGTAGAAAGCATCACAAATACGACCCGCTCATTACTTGGAAACATATGGTTATACTGTGGAGCACGTACTTTGTGCTACTTACTGAAATGCTTATGAATTGATGGGAAATATTCTCACATCTGCACCCCTGATTATGACAATTCCACTAACTTATTTCTACTAACTTATGAAATGCCACATGACTATTGAATGATATTTTTGTGCTTCGCTTTTCATAGTTGCTCATTTCATTTGATATCTGGTTTCCAGTTGTGTTGCAGCATTGGTTTTATAAAATAAAATTAAATGCATTTGCTACTGTGAACACTTTCTGTCAACAGATCTATTAAATAATAATTTTATGATCCACATGCTTCGAAAAAGGAGCACTTGGAAAGGAAAGTACAATAAGAAGGGATTAATAACAGTTACTGCATACATAATTTTCTTTTCAACTACTTGGTAATTTTTTCGTAGAATAACTTCTTGTGGTGCACCACTTTAATTACATAGACATTAGGATGTGAATAGACATGGCCATCCTTACTGTAATATTTTTTCTGCTTGAGCTTTGTCATGTTTAGGTATAAGTTATAGCATTTGCTGCTGCTGTTGGACAGGCATAGTCCTACTGAATTTCACTTTGTATTACTCTTTAAGCCAGTTTTACTACTGGTTTTTTTTCTTGTTGCTGCACAGTGGCTTTTATTAGTTCTAATGTTGCATTTGCTTTGCTAATTTATATTTATTACTGCTTGCTTTGCCAATTTGCATTTTTTGTCATTGCTGTTTGTGTTAATTGTTTTGTGCTGCTGCATTGCCTCGTCCCTTAGTTTAGCATCTGAGCTCAGTAGATTTAAGTTACCTTAAGAGGGGGTATGCTATATAGGAGAATGAGTTATGATGAATTGGAAGAAATGCAGTGAGAAGTTATACGAAAAATTCCAGAATGAGATTTTCACTCTGCAGCAGAGTGTGCGCTGATATGAAACTACCTGGCAGATCAAAACTGTGTGCCTGACTGGGACTCGAACTCGAGACCTTTGCCTTTCGCAGGCAAGTGCTCTACCATCTGAGCTACCAAAGAAGTAAAGCTGTGAGGACCGGGCGTGAGTCGTGCTTTGGTAGCTCAGCTGGTAGAGCACTTGCCCGCAAAAGGCAAAGTCTCCGTATACGAAAAATGTTTGTAAAAGAAAAGGTACTGTACAATGAAGAATAATTATTTTAAAAGAGGATGAATGGAATTGCCAGAGCAGGCTTAGATAGGACTTTTTGGGAATAATGATGAACAAAGGGAGACCTCCATGCAAAATACTGCAGTAAAACGAACCCTGTCCTTTCCTATTGTGTTATCCCTCTATGTGTTTGTGTACCCTTATGTATTTATGTTCTTGCTGCCTTTGTGTGTTTAGTTAATAAGATTTATGTTGTAGAATTTTTCTAGTACTAAGCTACATTCACTATGATGAGGAATACTGTTATCCTCAAATATAATTTGCATTTATAATATGTTATTTTCTTTGTAAAGATGTTTAGACATTATTTATTCTGTTCTGTTTTAATGCTCATGTGTGGAATCAATGTTTCGAAAACTATTCTCATTATTTTATGTATTTACTTATATCATAATTCCCATAACACTGATGTATATGTAACTTCGATTCTTTTGTAAAGCCCACATCACTATAAATGTTATCTGTATTGTTATATTCTTTAATGATGTATTTTGTACCTTTGTTTATTGTATTCTCATGTTATAAAATTGTAATTGCCACCAGTTTATCAAGTTAAGTAACTTTTAAGCATTCATTTCACTGCACACATTTCTGTTGATCATAGTATATGCACAATATGTGAGAAGTTGGGACTGTTCCTGTTTGTACGTGTGTTAATAATTCAGCAAGGGACTGGTTGACAGCATTGCTGGTTCTAAGGACAATTCCAAAAACTTTGTGAGTGCACAAGTGGTGGTTTATGGACTTGCTATATTGACCGCAAGACTCTTCGATGGTGATTGCGCACCTGCACAGTCGCAACAGATGGCTGCTGGCCGTCTCTACAAGGCCTACAGTGGGTCTACATCTTTTATGACTCACCAATACCATTATTTCTACAAGGAGTGCAGTGGGTCTGCACCTCTGGTGGCCCACCAATACCGTAATCTCTACCAGGACTACAGTGGGTCTGCTCTGTGATGACCTACTTACCAATAATCTTCAAAACTTCGACTGACTCTGCTGTGGGTTTGCTCTGTTGTGGCCCATTACCTGTGTGCATGTCAAGAGTCAGCACTGTCTTTCCGTTGGAAGGACAACACTACTACTTCAAGACTGCATGGAAATCCACAACTTCCGTGTGCATTCTCATTTACTGCTCAGGACTGTCTTTATGGACTGTGAGAAAATTTTAGCTTTTGACCAACATTGTACCGATAAGTGTGTACATTTCATTTCTTTGTTATTGTAATTATGAAATTTTTTTTTCAAATCTGTATTGGCCACTGCCCAAAACCATTTGTAAAATTTTTTGTGGGGAGCATGGGGGCTATGTAAGCAGGCTGTTTAGGTTCATATATTGGTAACGCCACTGTCACCTAGCGCTCTGTATGAAAATCACTGGCTGTGCTGTGTGCAGTCTGTGGCTGGTTTGCATTGTTGTTGGCTATCGTAGTGTTGGGCAGTTTGCTGTTAACAGCGCGTAGCGTTGTGCAGTTGGAGGGGAGCTGCCAGCAGTGGTGGATGGGGGGGGGGGGGGGGGGGAGATGGCGGAATTTTGAGAGCGGATTATCTGGATGTGTGTCCATCAGAGACAGTACATTTGTAAGACTGGAAGTCATGAACTGCTATATATATTATGGCTTTTGGACACTGTTAAGGTAAATACATTATTTGTTCTCTATCAAAATCTTTCATTTGCTAACTATGCCTATCAGTAGTTAGTTCCTTCAGTAGTCAGAATATTTTATTTAGCTGGCAGTAGTGGCGCTCGCTGTATTGCAGTAGTTCGAGTAACGAAGATTTTTGTGAGGTAAGTGATTCATGAAATGTATAGGTTATTGTAAGGCAGGGCCATTCACGTGTACAGATTATTGAAAGTCAGATTGCGTTGCGCTAAAAATATTGCGTGTCAGTTTAGTGTTGATCAGAATAAGTAAAGAGAGAAATGTCTGAGTACATTCAGTTCTGCTCAGCTGTTTGAAGATCGAATAATGTAAGAGGTTTATCAGCACAGTAATTCAATAATTTTTGTAAGGGGACGTTTCATATTTGGTATTGGTCAAATTAAGCTTAGCTTCTCTTCCGTGGTATATGTACCCCTAACTAGTGTGAGTCAAGTGTGTGTAAAAACTTTATTAGTAATGTTGGAACGAGTGCAGGTATGATTACAAATTTGCCATCAACTACTGCCGCACAAGATTTTCCCTCGAATGCTTTTAAAGCCTCTGCAGGCTAGTTATCGTCAGGTTTTGCTTTACCTTTGGCACAACAGTACGGTTTTGTACGCTGCACTATAGGATTCGACTCACTGCATGCAACAGAGCGAACTTGCCACATTCTGGTTCTGCACATGCCTTGCTGCACTGTCAGGCACTGTTGCCTGTATAATTAATAAAGCTCTACGAGATTTTGCGTGTGCAAAAAGCAGTATGTTACTTACACATTGTTATGTAACTGACAGACTTCAACGTTTCCACACTAAAACATCACAAGTAAAACCAATTTTGACCATAGTGGGCACCTAATATTTAGTTTTAATACACAATATTTCTTATCAAACTAAGCAATTTCAGCAGATTTTTATGCCTGCAGTATCCTGCTTCCAGTATATTACACTAATTAAAAATTAGCTCATTTAGAAAAATTTAAGTGACATCTTGTTTATGAAGAATTCTGTGTTCTAGGTATGTCTTTCAATAGAGAAATACATGTTTTCTCAAACGAGAATTAGCAGTCCTGGCAGCACATCCAGTCAGTCATCAGTGTTACTGACAGATACAGTTTCATGCTCAGGGTTTGTAAAAGCAACATGAAATGTTAGGAATTAGAGAATGAAGGTTATAAATGAAATATAAAAACGAAAAACTCAATCGTAATTACTCACATGGATTTACAGAAGACAATCCTGTACTACAGCTCATACAGGCGCACTTTTATACGTGACTTCAATTAATACTAATAATTTAAGTGGGGAAAGTAGCCAAGCCATTAAAGATTTCTAAATGCTCTGAACCCATTCAATGTTAAAATGATGAATTTGTATTCCAGTTGAACAGAAACTGGTATACTTGACGGTATTTATATTTTTATTTACGAAACTTGGATTTCCACATCACCATAGAGGTACCAAGCATGATGCGTTACTCATTGTTTTACATGGCGAGTATCCCCAGTAGGCCTATAAACCATGGTACATGCAACTACATGCACAATCATTATGAGCAGATCAATTTCCCTACGTTATGTTTATTACATACTCACCACACCTTCAGTTTTTGAATGCTATACAATCTGGAACATTTAAGCCAGCGTTACAAAAAGACAAAAGATGTTATGATTGAAGAAAAGAACATCATCATTGCCCCTGTAACAAATTTAGGTGTCCTATCAGTGTTTCTTAAGAATTTGTAATTTACCATCTAGTTCCCGGTCGTCATTATGTTTTCTAACTGAAGAGAAGTTGTCAGCAGCTTCTTGTGTCACAATGACTGCACTGTGAACATTGTACCATAATGTAAAAAATAATTCACTGAGGTAACAATCACTCATCACATCGAATAGTTGTGATGTCGCACTCTCCTCAGTTTCA
Organism: Schistocerca serialis cubense; assembly: GCF_023864345.2. Taxonomy (NCBI): domain Eukaryota; kingdom Metazoa; phylum Arthropoda; class Insecta; order Orthoptera; family Acrididae; genus Schistocerca; species Schistocerca serialis. Next base: position 463,608,961 of record NC_064646.1, on the reverse strand, counting down.
CCTGTCACAATTTACTTATTAGCTAACTGCCAACACATCAAATCAATGCAACTGTGTGTATCTCGCTTTATTTGTAATTGTGGCAAACCATATTGTGGGGACAGAGGTTATGAAATTTTGTTTGTATGTTTACTTTACATCTGGGTAAAAGATACAGGGAGTGCTACTACGTGACTTAACCTTAGTGTCTTGTGTTTGGTTACCGTACGTCGTCCAGTCTACTAAGTTTATAATACGACTTGAGCAGTAGAACACTACCTGGAAGAGAAGATTGGGCAAGGCTGAGGTGCCAGCAAGACATAGTTACTACAGGGTGGCCACAATGAAACGATTTGGAATTTGGCGACGACAGTTTGATAATTTATGCACAATATCAGTATCAATTGTTCCAAGTTACAACTTGTTCATATTTAGTTTCAGTCTCATACTTTCCTTGTTGGTTTTATTTTCAACATCCTTTTTCCCCATGACCTACAGTGTGTCCAGGGTACAGATTTAATAATGTAAAATGCTATGAGACGAACTTGAGATATTTATAGGTTGCTGGCCTCTACAATTAAGCTAACTTGAAATATTTCCTGTGCTTCCTTGTGGCATTTCATAACTGCTTAGTTCACACAAATGAGTGTCAGTAGCAATGTGGTTTATATAGCAGAAGGTGTTGTTTGTGCTCTCTCTCACGGAGCTATAGTTTGTTACGCGGCTACAGCATGGTTTTCGGGCTAAGTATGGATTACAACCAACTGACGACGTTCCCAGTTATACAACAATCAAGAAATGAGACAAATGGCTTTGGAAAACTGGTAGTTGGCTTTCGCTGTCGGCCACCACACAAAACACGCAGTTCCTGACGCTATTGTTGAAGTGGTCTCTACACAATTCCAGCGAAGCCCTCTGCACTCAGTCTGACGAGCAGGTAGATAGATAGTCACCTTCGACAGCACCTTATGTCGCCCATCAAAGATTGCACCTGGAATGGTCCGAAACATTGGAGTGAAGTAGTATACAGAGTAGATACCTCTTGCGTCACTGAACGTGCGCACATCGGGTTGTATTAAGTGTGTGAAAGAAAACTGAGTTACCATAATAACACAAAGATACGGCCAATAAATACCACTATTACTTCCCAGCTAATTATGTTTTATACTACGGTTCATTTAACCCAGACACACCGTATTTTGGAGGGAAAAGTGTTTTGCCTTTCGTGACTAGCATAATATTGTGTCTTGGATAAGGAGTTGGGGCTCAATGTACCACGATGATCATAGCTGTTTTACTTGCCTGTTTTGATGTAACTTAAGCAGTTGTGTATTAAAGTAGCATTTGCCCATCACATTTATTCGTATAACCAACTACTTCCACAACACAAAATAACGATCTACTGATTATTTCACTGTTTATTTTAGTTGTGTAATCAAGTAACTATGGTGACCACTAAATACTAAGGAAACACAGCAGCAACAAGAATTTTGAGCTACTCTACTCTCTTACTGTTGGAATACGATAAAGGAATGTGCAACTGTTTGAGGAGAAACATTAAGCCTGCAAGCCTGCTCTGGCACATTTTGCTACAGTATCTCAACCCAAATTAAAAACCACTTATTTGCTCAATAGTTGGAATATTACCGCATGATGAAAGTAATGACGTAGAATGGATATAGATGCGGTATATAAAATTCATCTGGTCTGTCTCACCTTAGATACTTGCTAGTCTGATCAGTCATTCAAAATACTTCATCCTATTGTGCTGGAGAGGGTAAAAAGCTACACATAAGTTACAGTAACTACCTGTATGTTCTAACTGCCACACCCCCACGCAAGACCAATCTAGATCGTAATCAGGGACTGGGAGGAAAGTGGACAAACTCACTATAACCAATGAGACCGAATTTCCCATGGTCTCCGGTTTTCACATGGCGTGTAAAGCATCGACTGAGTTCTAATTCTTCATACCGTTTTTCGATTGGCATTATGCTCACAATTCACTGAAATGGTAACCTTTTACTAAGGAATGATATGCATTACATGGCCTGCACATCATCGCTTTGTCTCAAACTACTGTGCCCAAGTGTACCACTGACGTTTTCTAACTTCATTTTACTTTGACCATTATTCCTTAAAAGAATTACCAAAATACAGGAAATTTATGTGACCTAAAATACGTATTATTTGCGATTTTAAGACTGTATTTGTAATTATTTTTACAAAATCTTTGAAATAATGCTCTGTTTATTCCCCTACTGTTTTTTGTATACTGTGTTATGGATCTTGTGAGTTAAGCACCGCCTGTCTCTGATGTTTCATAATTTCTTTCAACTGGTATCTTTTACTCCATAGTCTCATTAACTGAACTAGATATCTTTCAGATGGTATATCATAGTATCATCTACTTGAATTTTTTTTTCAGCTTGCTTCTAGGTCGCCGGATTGGGAATGGTTCCATGTGCAGACTATGCCAGTGTCAGTCACTTCTGGCTGGAGCTGATCACCTCATCTTCCTCCACCCGTCGTTCTGAATGTGTGCCAATCACTGCGTATCTGGCACATTACGGCTGGGTTCGTCTACAGTATTTCACACCAGGCACTTTAAACCCCTGCTCTGTGCAGAACTTGTGGGTGAACTGAAAAAAACAAATACGCCTTCACAGATAGCCCATTGGTTAGTTTTCTTATAGTGAATGTAGTTTACCTAACACCACATTCCAAAAGGTGAAATGGCTAACTACCTTACCCACACAGTGTTTAGCCACTTTTTGGGTTGTTATTCCTCGAATTACTTATCGTCTTCCTGTTGGTTTGCTAAGTTCACTAGAATGCACCACTGTCCCCCACTTGAGTCTACATACATCCAGGTCTGAATGACAGACATTTGAATTAGGAAATTGAAATGATGAAACCACTTACCTTGCACAAAGTACTCTCACTCAGTCCATTGCTCATCCACATGTTGCACATGCTCTTCACACCTCACTGAAGCTCAGCTATACTGAGCATATTATGCATTGGGAGAAAGTACTTTTGATTCTGGTGTTAAGCACTCAGGAAGTACAATGTTTCTACTATTAATATTATGTCCCTTTCGTCTCAGCCAAATACAAGATGAAATGGGAAACTATTCACCCTGAGCACACTTCTCACATTTCCAATTGTTGACTTCCATACAACTTTTCCTCTTTCAAGCTAAGCTGGGTATAAATAATACTTGTGGCATCATCTCGAAGTTGACGTTAAATCAACACATTGGAGACAGTACCGTGTCTTCTGATGAGGTGCCCTAGAAACTTCGATATTTAAATCAAGAAGTAAATCATGATCACGTCATAAAGCAATTTACATAGCACTAAAGTACATAGACAGAAAGGCGAAAACAATCCATTCATAAGGATATGTATTTTAGTTGGACACATTGCTATAAAAACACCTGCAATCACAAGATCACAAATCGGGGGGACAAATCTGAACAGGTTTCAAATAAGGCAAATACCATCTTAACATTAAAAACAAAGTTGACTTCATTATGAATGATGCTGTATGTATATATTTCGATGACGTTCCGGTATGTCGATCATGAAGCGAGACTATTTCATTTTAACTGCAGTCTTTTGGTGCTCAAACATTCTCTGCATAATACACTTTAATTTGGTGGTATGGTTGTAAGTATGTTATGCCCGGATACAGAAATGGAAAATTAGGAATGCCTTCTAATCTACCGACAGTTCACTCAGTTTTTAGGTTGTTGACTCACCAGCAATGCACCATCTTTATATCTCTTAGCAACCTTGCAGTACATGTTGCATTGTTACAAATATGCTTTGGGCAACTTGTCTTGATTCTGGTACAAGGATATTGACATTTTGAGTTGTAGATCCTCCACACAGGTGTACAATACTCACGAAAACTGGCAATGGCAGTGAAATGAACCCGCAAATGGAATGTACAGGGCGTTTCGCGCCAATAGGAAGGACTACTGGAAGCGTCCAGAGGGTGAGAAACTAGCTGGCAAGTGGGGGACCCACTGTTGTGGCCGCTACCTCGCCGACTCCCTTGCCTACCCCTCGTGACAACTTCTGGACCTGTCATTGGTGGTTTGTCGAAGAAAGTTGGTGTCTCTCACTCAGCGATACCACAGCAGCAACCCTAGGTCAGTGCAAGAGCGTGGGAGCTGGCGAAGTACTGCAGGTTACTTCACACAACAGCTCATGCTGCTGCCTGACGCTAGGTTAAAATGATGGAAATAAAATATAATAAAACAATTTACTATTACTCGTTACCAGGTACAATTCATTACCCCTACCACGCGAGCTGGTTACTGGTCAGTGAATGTGACAATGGTTTGCGCTAATCACTCTTAATGACCAATTCAAAACCCATTTTTCATTTCACGTACATGGTAGGCGACCGACATTGCTTGTTCTTATAAGATGTCTTAAAGCTAATGGAGGCTTCCAAAGCTGGTTACAAAATCTGCGGTAGCTGCAGGAGATGTAGTGTTTGATATTTTACCTTACAATATCATTATCCACTGGTGTTACTTTACTCGTCCATAATTTGGAGTCTCTGTTACTAAGACTGTCTGTTTTTTACACTTCGAGGTCGGTGCAACAGCTGATAGTCGATATCATGGGCAGCGCCAAGGTGGTGCTGGTGGGCGTAGTGGCTGACACCAGCTGGGCTGCAGCTGAGCCAAAGTGCTGTGGGAATTGTGTCAAAGGAGGCTCAGAGTGACTCATCGAACTGTGCGTAAATTAACAGTGAGTGAGTGACAGATACGATTAAAGATTGAGCCTGTGAGAGGCGTAACTGGCAACTGAACACCGAACTGGCAACTGAACAAACCAAGTATCAATCATTTTCATTACAAATAGTTTTTACTCCTGGCATCCGGAAAATACTTTCCTAATAAACTGCTTTTACCATACTTCCTTAAAACATGAGTATACAATTATACAAAACTCTATTGGGAGGGCCACGCCTGTGAATTAGGGTGTCTCATCAGACGTTACCCACAGTATTCACCGTCTAGCCAGGGATGTGGCACAACCTGCCCTGGAGGCTCGCGGGATTTACAGTAGGGAGATTTATACAAAATTCATACAGTATAGCGAACGACCAATTGAGCTACAGGCACGGACGTGACACTGATAATGTCGACTATATGGGAAGAATTCCGAATGTGCCATCCAGCAATAGTCTGAGTACCAAACGGAGTACCAAACAGTTCGCGACAATCGACAGGCAGCAAGCAGCAAGCAGCAACAGTTGCCTTGCAGTTCTACCCCTGAAGGTCTGGCACACATTACTCAAGTGTGAAGCATTTGATACCTTCCTAAATCTTTGCCTTAAGTAGGACGCTGTTGACGCCTGACAAAAACCTTAGTAAAGCGAAACGGATCACAGCAACAAGCTAGGAGCGGTATTTCGGTATAATGTGGCTGGAAAAGGATGTGGTAGTTTTGGGACTGTCTAAGGCTTTAGTCCTGATTAATCCCGCTATCTGCTCATCAACAGAAGCAAAAAACGCGGAATGGAGCTGACAACTTGTCAATGGGCTAAGTGATGAAAGCGGGAGGGTCAAAACATTAACTGCAGCAGTATGCGGTCATGGGCGCCCACTGCCAATTTCAGCAGATCGGACGCAGGTGCACCGCGCCCCGTCGGTAGCGTAAATAACGTCATCAGAATCGATTAAATCTTACTCTGTCTACAGCAGAAATCAGCACGTGCCTTGCCTCGCGTCAATAGACAGATAAGAAGTTTCGCGTTTCCTTTTCACTAAGAGCGTAGTGACGTGCCCACCTAGGCTGTGCCTTGTTGTGGCAAAGACGACAGAGGTCGTGGCGACGCTGGTAGTGAATTATTCAGAACGCATGTAAGTTCAGGTAACTCCTATTGGTTCTCATGGTCTAAGCTTTGCTATCTCCCATTCTATTGGGATTTTTGCTGTACCTAAACTATTGGAGTAACAGGCGGTGCACACATTGTACTTGTATTCAGTATGGAAAGTATTTGTTTCATGCAGTGCATTGCGAACAAATATCTCAGTGAGAGCAAATAATTGTTTACAGCACTTCGAGAACGAAGTATATCCTCGTATTTGGAATGTTTCCTTCAATTGTTTTTTTCTAATGAACAAAGTTGCAATAATATGAATTATCCGTGTCTGCTGTTTCGCAATAGGTCAGCGAGTGTCCTCTTTAACAGCATTAAATCCTTTTTATATATTACACCATGAAATAACAAGACACATCAAAATATGTAAACAGGCTCAGAGACAGCTAGGCCCACTGTCATAAAATACATGATAAAGCATAAAGGCAGAGATCCAAACTCTTATGCTGCATACGAACATTGCCATATACGTTCTTTTATTAGCTAGAACAGGGGCTTTTGCGGTAACTTTTCTCGTGTTTTTTCTATTCACTTCTACTTTTAGGCTGGTATATTACATGTCGAAGTCCTGAGCAGTGTCCACTTAATGGTTCTCTATACACATTACAGTGCCTCATGAATTCCTATATTATTTCTGCTTGACACTAAGACAGCGTATATTTAAGATCTTTTAGCTGCCAAATGCCTTAATACTGGGGATATATTCATTGATCATTTTCTATCATTCCACGATCTCTCTCTTTGTGCCTGCGCTATTCATTACCGTAAGTCACCATTGATGGCATCTGCGCTCATTTATTCAACCTACTTGCAATATCCTATGAATTATTGTAGTTGATGGAGATTTCGCAGATAAAGACAGTTCATTCTACCAGCGACGAACTTTCCTTGGTCTCTGAAAATCTCTGGTCAGAGTGGTAAATCATGGAGAGTAGGTTGTGTTTTCTTTCTGATTTGTAGCGTGAAATTTCTTGTGTGTTTTGTAAGGACAACTATGCCTGGTGAAATCAACACAGTTTTTTAATGTGGAGAGGGGAGACTGCGGCTGTGTTCCAAAGTTTTCTAGCTGCGTTATGTAAAGCTACCAGATGCTGTAGCCTCGACGCAGTCACTGTGGCGTGACACCAGTGGCATGTGCTGTAGTCAGCAGCATCGGTAACGAGCGTACCTCTGGAGCGAGAGTGGCCCACTCGGGCCTTTATGCCAACCTGTTCCCATGGCTGAGAAACGTCGGAAGCAGTACCTGGCTCGTTGGCGCAGTAGTTAGATCAATATCAAATTTTAATAGTCGATACCTCTCGCCACGGTTACATATGAAAAGCTGTTAGTACACTCCCGTTACGTTTTGTGGCAAATGGATACAGCTGTATATACTGCACATTTGTAAGTTGGTTACGCATGCTCAGGTCCTTGTGTTGTGATTATAGTTACAAAATAAATGGCAGCTCGCGCCATAATTTGAATGAAACTTAACGAAAGACTATCAGTAATGGACGTTACTTACAAATACAAATACCCTGAAGTTCTCAAGATAAGATGTATCTTAATTTGCGTTATCTACTTAGTTTGAAAGTTCTGCAAGGATTAAGTTCACTTGCATATCGTAGCGGGCCCTTGCTAAAATATGAATCTCCGTTAATCACCCATGCTACAGTGACAGATAGGACGGCCAAGTCTGCTGGGAAGTGTTAACTGAAATTCCTAACGGGACTGGTGTACTCGCGTTTCCTCAAAACTACGCCCATTATTGTTCTTCATCTTCTTTCTCCATCACACGGTTGAGTCAGTTTGCGTGAGAAACTAGAAATATTTCCCTTTATCTACAGAAAGCTACTAGCTTGAGCTTTCATTGTGTGTGTGTTTAACATGAACAGAAACCATCTTCCAGTAGTACAGACACGTACGTGAAAAGCAAGCGGGCACTGAGCCAGAGTGATGGCCGTCGTGTGCCGCCAGAGGAGTGCGAGGGAACCCACGTGGGTGGCGGTGTGGCGGCGCTACCCATAGCGGCTCACTTCGTTCGCATTTCCTAACAGGAGGATGGAAAGACGTTTACCCGTCAGTAGGCGTTTGATCCTACAGTGTAGAAATCTTTAGCAGCATACTTCTGGCCCAATGGCCTCTAATCTGACGAAAATAGGGTGATCTTTATTAGTTTCCTGTTTTATAATAAATTCTCCTTACTACGAGTTAATAATTAGCCCCTCGAATCTAGATGGAATTCAACTGCTGCCTCTGTGTGAGAAATCTAAGCGTAAAGTAATACTCATCGCTTTGTTTGCAAGTATGGTTCGAACACAACTTGTTTGAGTTTACGTTGTTGTCTAGAACGTTAGCTGCTTTGATGCAATATTTCATCTTCATGTAAATAACAGTAGCTGCCATAGAAAGTTATAGCAATGGGTAACTTGTTTTACAGATACAAACGAACAGTTGAATGATTCGTGTATTTCTTTTCCTATTTTGATACATCACTACATCTTTATCATTTCTTAAAGCATAGCTAGGATGTGCTGATATCACCCTATCTTTCTTGTTTTCCTGCTTTGTCGTACTGCTTCAGGCAGCACAGTTGAGCCACAATACGGCTTCAGCCAAGCAAGATGTACTAGCGTGGTACCGTCTGGTAACTGCCTTTGGCATCCACGGGGCTGGTGATCCGCAGTAGCGGGTAGGGGCCCTCGTACCGAGAACTCCACAACTTGGTTCATCCATTTCTTTATCACAGTATTTTGGAGCAATACAAAATCCCTGGGTTTATGTTTAGAAAATGTCGTGCCTCTGTTGCCATGTTCTAGCTCTTTTTGTGTGGCTTTGAAATTACTGCGTTGAACTTGGTTCCATATGGCATTGAGACGGCGAGCTGTATTAGCGTCAAGGGGCAATTTGTCAATGTCTGAAGGTTAATTCATCGATATCCCATTCACTGGTTCGTATTGGGAGTTTCCGCTATGTAACTGGGATTTCCCTGCATAGTACAATAGCGTTCGCGCTGTAGTTTGATGCACTCGCTCTAGGCACCTATTGGCTTTAGAATGAAAGGGCGTAGCTCCCATTTTTTGATACGTAACATTTTGCAAACTTGTACAAATACTGTCAACATAAATTCTGAGCCTTGGTCAGTGAGTACTGCGTCAGGAATTTCGAACGGCAATACGAAGAGACTGGTAAAGGTGCAATCAACGGTTTCAGCGGTCGTATCTGCAAGTAGTGTCAAAATTAAGTACCTTGAAATTGAATATTAATTGACAACACATTTATTATACATGGTGCTTCGTGGAAATAGGCCACAGATATGCTAAGCCACAATCGAAATGGTTTTGATGCTTCTGTTATGTTTGTAAAGGAACGTATCCTTTGTGTGTGTGTGTGTGTGTGTGTGTGTGTTTTTCCGACACTCCACCAGTAGTTTGACGCTGTTCTTGCATTCATGGCTCATTGCCCATTTTGACGGGCCTGTAAACTGTCACAACACTGTGTTTTTATTCATTGTTGCAATTCCTTGTGTATTATTACTTTGTTACCCAACACTGTCTTGCAGTACAGTATACCATCTTATGTAATGGAATCAGGGACTAATGCATACTGGTGACATTCTGTATCCCTCAGCAATTCTTTAAATTCTTCTGTGGAAACCTCTGATTGTGCAATTCTAACATCTCTACTTAGGCCATCAGCATTGTTGTGTAGGCAGCCAGACTTATGCCAAATTGTGTTATACACTCCTGGAAATTGAAATAAGAACACCGTGAATTCATTGTCCCAGGAAGGGGAAACTTTATTGACACATTCCTGGGGTCAGATACATCACATGATCACACTGACAGAACCACAGGCACATAGACACAGGCAACAGAGCATGCACAATGTTGGCACTAGTACAGTGTATATCCACCTTTCGCAGCAATGCAGGCTGCTATTCTCCCATGGAGACGATCGTAGAGATGCTGGATGTAGTCCTGTGGAACGGCTTGCCATGCCATTTCCACCTGGCGCCTCAGTTGGACCAGCGTTCGTGCTGGACGTGCAGACCGCGTGAGACGACGCTTCATCCAGTCCCAAACATGCTCAATGGGGGACAGATCGGGAGATCTTGCTGGCCAGGGTAGTTGACTTACACCTTCTAGAGCACGTTGGGTGGCACGGGATACATGCGGACGTGCATTGTCCTGTTGGAACAGCAAGTTCCCTTGCCGGTCTAGGAATGGTAGAACGATGGGTTCGATGACGGTTTGGATGTACCGTGCACTATTCAGTGTCCCCTCGACGATCACCAGTGGTGTACGGCCAGTGTAGGAGATCGCTCCCCACACCATGATGCCGGGTGTTGGCCCTGTGTGCCTCGGTCGTATGCAGTCCTGATTGTGGCGCTCACCTGCACGGCGCCAAACACGCATACGACCATCATTGGCACCAAGGCAGAAGCGACTCTCATCGCTGAAGACGACACGTCTCCATTCGTCCCTCCATTCACGCCTGTCGCGACACCACTGGAGGCGGACTGCACGATGTTGGGGCGTGAGCGGAAGACGGCCTAACGGTGTGCGGGACCGTAGCCCAGCTTCATGGAGACGGTTGCGAATGGTCCTCGCCGATACCCCAGGAGCAACAGTGTCCCTAATTTGCTGGGAAGTGGCGGTGCAGTCCCCTACGGCACTGCGTAGGATCCTACGGTCTTGGCGTGCAACCGTGCGTCACTGCGGTCCGGTCCCAGGTCGACGGGCACGTGCACCTTCCGCCGACCACTGGCGACAACATCGATGTACTGTGGAGACCTCACGCCCCACGTGTTGAGCAATTCGGCGGTACGTCCACCCGGCCTCCCGCATGCCCACTATACGCCCTCGCTCAAAGTCCGTCAACTGCACATACGGTTCACGTCCACGCTGTCGCGGCATGCTACCAGTGTTAAAGACTGCGATGGAGCTCCGTATGCCACGGCAAACTGGCTGACACTGACGGCGGCGGTGCACAAATGCTGAGCAGCTAGCGCCATTCGACGGCCAACACCGCGGTTCCTGGTGTGTCCGCTGTGCCGTGCGTGTGATCATTGCTTGTACAGCCCTCTCGCAGTGTCCGGAGCAAGTATGGTGGGTCTGACACACCGGTGTCAATGTGTTCTTTTTTCCGTTTCCAGGAGTGTATTTTACCAATTTTAATGCCCATCTAGTCAGGCTACTGCTGGGGACAGCATCCATACTAAAGCAGTATGGTCTGTGGTGTCACCGCCTGACACCACACTTGCTAGGTGGTAGCTTAAATCGGCCGCGGTCCATTTAGTACATGTCGGACCCGCGTGTCGCCACTGTTTGATCGCAGACCGAGCGCCATCACAAGGCAAGTCTCGAGATACGGGCTAGCACTCGCCCCAGTTGTATGACGACTTTGCTAGCGACTACACTGACGAAGCCTTCTCTCATTTGCCGAGAGACAGTTAGAATAGCCTTCAGCTAAGTCCATGGCTACGACCTAGCAAGGCGCCATTAGCCTTACATAGTTTGATAGTTAGCATGAAATGTCTCAACAAGAAGAACGATGTATACAACAAGGATAAATAAAAGTTAAGTATTCGAGGAGCTGCATACTTTTCTTATTAGCATTCACTACTTATCCTGTTCCAGAATTCACGCCCGTCTGCGTTAGATTTCGGCCTCCTCTATCTACAAGGTGTTGGCACATTTACCAACACATCATGGTCCATATACACAGCTAACTGATGTGCATAGTAGTAACACCTAATGTAATTTACTCCAAACAGGAGAGCTACCAGCTCCTTCCTTGTACTACTTTAATGCATATTGTCATAAGCTCAATTATCTAGATAGTTAACCAACTAGTCTTTCCCCACCACTATATTCCTGACTTACAACAGCTCCAGCAGGGTAGTCTGATGCATCCAGTTTTTCCAAAACTGGATATATTAAAAAAAGCTGGATTGGTCAAGATTTATTTTTCTCACTGCCAATTCACACTCTTCTGTTCATTCAAATATTTTGTTAATGGTTTTGCTGTTACAGCATAATCCTGCACAAAACCCCTGTAATGAGTGGTTCAGCTTTGGAAAGATTGTAACTAACATTTCTTGGGGTTGGAAAATCATCTACTATTTCAATTAATCTAGGATCTGGGTTGACTCCATCTGAACTGATGATGTGTCCCAGCTACTGAACCTGTGACTGTACAAACGAACGTTTTTCTCCATTTGCACTCAACCGTACACTTTCTGATCTAGCCAACACACTTCTTAATCGTTCAGTATGCTTTTCAATAGTTTTTGCAAAAATTACTCTCTCATTGAGACACGCAAGACACACAGTAGGATTTAAATGTGTTATCAAGTCGGTAAATTCTCACAGTAGGCAAGTGAATTTCGTAGACTAAAATCCATATATAAGAATTTACTCAGTCCAGATGGAACAACATAAGCAGTTTTCTGTCTGTCGTGGTGCAATCTGAATCTGATGATATCCAGAACGCGTTTCCAGGCTGATGAATTATTTGGAATTTTCTAACTTGTCCAAGTTCTCGTCGATACATAGCAGAGGTTACATATCCAGTGTGATAACCTTGTTTACCACTCTCAAATCAACACACAGACCACACGTTTTTTGCCCATTGACTGACTTCCTTGGGACAATGACAATTCGACAGGCACGCGGGCTTGCAAGGGGTTGAATTATCCTTGCAAACAATTGCTGTTGAATCCCATCTTCTACAACAGATTGTAATTGATGGGGTAAACAAGTTCTGCTCAGTTGGTCTGGCGTCTCATGTTGTATGACTTCAGTTGCTGGCAAATATTGCCTTTCCTCGAATAACCACACATATTCCTCTAAAACTGGATTCAGAAGTCTTTACTCCACTTTGGCAAATAAGTGAACATCTCTTTCAACTGATTTCTTATTGGGAGTGCCAGTGCACAAACCTTCCTCACGGGTAACTACTTACGTTTTCTCTCTCGACACCGTTTCTGCTTCGAAACTTCTCTTTGCATATATTCTTCGCCACTGACAATTATTGTGCCATGTGGTATTTCTACATCCTGCTGACCAACATTCTCAACACAGAGGTACTTTAAACCTGTTTCCCTTTACTTTTAGTCTATAATACGTAGACCGCTCTTAACCTCTTGCAGCCTGTACAGAAAGTATTTGTGGGGGTTGGATCGGCCAGGAAGTCCGATCTCGGCGGTACCGGGTCTTTGACTTCAATCCAGGAAACTACCACTGTTCCACCGCTAATAGTTACAGATGTGATAGGTCTCAACGCCCACGTACACGGTTCACTTGGAGCTTGTGAGGTAGGCCTCCACATTCACAAGTTCCTCGCAAATGATAGGCACGCTCATTGTCCAGACAGTGGTCCGTATCGCTGACCCAAACAGTGCTCATCCTATAATGTATCACAGCCTTATAGCATGCTAGGAAATCATTTCCTAAGACAACACAGAAATCCACCCACGTTCCCTTACTACTTCCATATCAAAGACATTGTTTTCCCTTCAGTGTGCAGGTATGTTGCACAGGTACCTGCAGGAATGATTATCTTGTCTCCAAGTCTGCTTATATGGTAGCGTGGCCGTTTTAGCACACGTTTGTCATTATTGGCAACAAAAAGAAAAATCTGAGCCCCTGTGTGTACAAGAATTTCGGCAGACTTTCCTCTGAGCTTCACCTCAAACTCATTCGTTTACCTCAGTGGTCTCCCCTTTTTATAGGGTCCATATATTTCACTGGGGACTAAAGTGGGTGGCAGAGGAGTAGTACTCCTGTTTTAACATTCTTTTCGTTGCCTGATGGCACGCTAGTCTTGGGGGAATTCGGCCACTTAGTTTGCAGACAATGATCCTGTATGGTATTTCTCAACATGAAGGCCAGCATCGCTCGGCCGGATGGTTCGGCTTCTTACGTCTTTGGCAATTCGTGTCTTTTATGAAATAAGTCCCGCTTCGCTGGCGCGTGTGGGGCGTATACGAATCTTCCCCTTCATCGAGTAATAGAGCAAGTCTGACTGCCTCGTCCAGCAAGGTGGGGCCGGCTGCCTTTACCTTACTCCCTATTTGTGAACTGAATCCGCGGAAGAACACATCCGTTACTCTCGCTTATGTTCCTAATTCTGTCTGCAGATGCTTCAAAGTCCTCCTCACTTTTCTAAGCGTGGACAACCCATCACGGTAATTGCTAATTCCACGGTTGACGGAATAGCACTGCGGTAACCGCTTCGCCAGTAACTCAAAAGTGGGTGTTTCCCGCAATGTGTCTACTGATTCAATACAACTTCGCCATCGCCCATAAACTTCAGCTGGGTGGCATTTGACAAAAAATTGTCTCGCCATGCCCATGTACATCCCACTTCCCTGACGTCTGGGAATTGTTACTTTCTCGCCTGGATTTCCAGCAAAAGAAGGCACAAAAGTTGTGGCTGGAAGCGTAATGTATATGTCTGGCACTAATTTTTCTGTTTCACCTATAGGGGCTCTTGAAGGCCTGGAGTTGTTACCGCACTCATGGCAGCTCCGGCTTCACCTTCGAGAGTTATCGCGTTAAGCCGTTCCTGTAGCTCTATTTTTTCAATTGACTGCTTGTCTGCTATTGCAATATAGTAATGAGATCAGGCTCGTTCGGGGCCGAAGTTGTAGCAACCGAAGCCGTTTGGGGAGGACGTAAATCAGGCATGGCTACAAAACTGGGACTGAGACCGAAAAGATGTATCCTATAAAGGTATCACTATTCTAGGTGATGGTAAGATCCAAATGGCTCTAAGCACTATGGGACCTAACATGTCAGGTCACCAGTCCCCTACACTTAGAACTACTCGAACCTAACTTGAAACGCCCGCCTAACCCGCAGGCAGAACAGGTGACTAGGATTGTGGAAAGGGACACATAAGGTGGCGGTCAGTTTCGCTTCAAAATTGTTTCAAAATCCAGTTTCCAAATCCAATTCTTTCACGGCTGAATGCCTCCAAACAAGGAATCTTAAAAATCAACAAGATAAATTTCAAGTGACTAGACATGCAGCTAAAATTGCAAATAGATATTATAACCACAACTAGGCTGGAAGCCTCAAGGCAAAAGTCGATAGAACATACATATGCAAGGTGCAATACAAATGCATGAAGGCCACAATTAAATTTCAAAATTTTAAAATATACACTCCTGAAAATGGAAAAAAGAACACATTGACACCGTTGTGTCAGACCCACCATACTTGCTCCGGACACTGCGAGAGGGCTGTACAAGCAATGATCACACGCACGGCACAGCGGACACACCAGGAACCGCGGTGTTGGCCGTCGAATGGCGCTAGCTGCGCAGCATTTGTGCACCGCCGCCGTCAGTGTCAGCCAGTTTGCCGTGGCATACGGAGCTCCATCGCAGTCTTTAACACTGGTAGCATGCCGCGACAGCGTGGACGTGAACCGTATGTGCAGTTGACGGACTTTGAGCGAGGGCGTATAGTGGCATGCGGGAGGCCGGGTGGACGTACCGCCGAATTGCTCAACACGTGGGGCGTGAGGTCTCCACAGTACATCGATGTTGTCGCCAGTGGTCGGCGGAAGGTGTACGTGCCCGTCGACCTGGGACCGGACCGCAGCGACGCACGGATGCACGCCAAGACCTTAGGATCCTACGCAGTGCCGTAGGGGACCGCACCGCCACTTCCCAGCAAATTAGGGACACTGTTGCTCCTGGGGTATCGGCGAGGACCATTCGCAACCGTCTCCATGAAGCTGGGCTACGGTCCCGCACACCGTTAGGCCGTCTTCCGCTCACGCCCCAACATCGTGCAGCCCGCCTCCAGTGGTGTCGCGACAGGCGTGAATGGAGGGACGAATGGAGACGTGTCGTCTTCAGCGATAAGAGTCGCTTCTGCCTTGTTGCCAATGATGGTCGTATGCGTGTTTGGCGCCGTGCAGGTGAGCGCCACAATCAGGACTGCATACGACCGAGGCACACAGGGCCAACACCCGGCATCATGGTGTGGGGAGCGATCTCCTACACTGGCCGTACACCACTGGTGATCGTCGAGGGGACACTGAATAGTGCACGGTACATCCAAACCGTCATCGAACCCATCGTTCTACCATTCCTAGACCTGCAAGGGAACTTGCTGTTCCAACAGGACAATGCACGTCCGCATGTATCCCGTGCCACCCAACGTACTCTAGAAGGTGTAAGTCAACTACGCTGGCCAGCAAAATCTCCGGATCTGTCCCCCATTGAGCATGTTTGGGACTGGATGAAGCGTCGTCTCACGCGGTCTGCACGTCCAGCACGAACGCTGGTCCAACTGAGGCGCCAGGTGGAAATGGCATGGCAAGCCGTTCCACAGGACTACATCCAGCATCTCTACGATCGTCTCCATGGGAGAATAGCAGCCTGCATTGCTGCGAAAGGTGGATATACACTGTACTAGTGCCGACATTGTGCATGCTCTGTTGCCTGTGTCTATGTGCCTGTGGTTCTGTCAGTGTGATCCTGTGATGTATCTGACCCCAGGAATGTGTCAATAAAGTTTCCCCTTCCTGGGACAATGAATTCACGGTGTTCTTATTTCAATTTCCAAGAGTGTATTACCATAATCCTTTAAGGCAGAGGGCCGCCATGTTTTCCCTTAAGGGGAAATTTTGAGAGTAAGGCTTTAAGCGGCTGAAGGCCCACAGTTGATCAAAAAATACCTTAATTCTTGAAGCTGTAATTGGCTGACATTGCACTGAATGAAAATATAGCACAACAGTAACTTTCAGCAAAATATCCACTTGCCAGAATTTTGATTTACATAAAACAGTAAAATTAAAAAAAAAAACATCAGCTATAAAAGATTAAGAACAGACCATTAAACACCCATGAAAGACAGGTGTTGGAACGAAATACACTTGCTCCAAATGACTTGCTAGCAACCAATCAGTACGTAAAGTCAAGGACGAACTGTTGTGGGCGTGATTATCCACAATGAAATAAGTATTAAGCTGTCAAAACTACACACCGTATTCGACTGCGACAACAGGTGAAGAAAGGACACTGCCTGCAGTTACGTTAGTAGCCAGGGCAGGTAACCGGAACACCAACAGCCACAAGGCAGACAATTCCGCTGGCGCACTTGAATTGTGGTGAACCAATATAGTTAATTCCACGACACGGCGGCTCGGTATCACCACTACAAACACTATGTTGTTCACAGGAAAAGGTCCCCAACAGAGAACCACCGAAACAAAAGACACAACATGAACGGACGTGGCTTGGGTGCGTAAGACACCACTCAACTTTGATGTTCTGGGTCGGTGAGGCACGAAGCTCGTAGCGACCTGACAGCTCCACACACGCTCTGACACTGCGCACGGACCGCCAGCGCACGCAGCCGACTGTGCTGCACAGAGATATCCTCCCTGGTCCACACCAACCGACCGACTCCCTGCAGAATGCCGGCAACAGCTAGAATAGTAGTCAGTGGAAATAACGCCAACTACACACACAACCTGACAAACCCTTGCACAAAAATCTGAACAATTCCCAACAGTAATTGGCACGCATGAAGACAAATGTCTTCCACACACACACACACACACACACACACACACACACACACAATCGGCGAGCTAAAACGCGTCGTCCAGTTGGACGACCGACCGACGATCCACCAAGACTGCGGCCCGGCTCAAGTAATGCGTGGAGAAAATGGTTGGGCGAGTTATGTCGCCGCAGACTTCGCTGCTCCAACCCGATTGCACTAGTGCCGCATTGCAACTCCCCCACTGGCAGGTCTGCCTTGCGCTCCCGACGTGTTCCAACTAACTGGCAGTCCGAACTCGCGACCCTAAGCACATCACACACATCCATGCCCGAGGCAGCATTCTAACCTGCGACCGTAGTAGCTGCGTGGTTCCGGAATGAAGCGCCTAGAACCTCTCGGCCACAACGGCCGACTGGTAAGATCCCTCAGCGGAGGTCCCCCGGAGTTGTTAACAAGCAGACTTCACTGCAGCGACATTCGCATCACACGGAGGTGGCTTCGGCGACGGCGGCCGTGCGAGAGTCGGCTGACCCGTCACAGCAGCCAGCGGCGGCGGCGCGAGGTGTTGTGCGGCAGGCGACCACTCCTGTACATGCGGCGAGTCGCCCGGCGTGGGACGTTTAGTGCACTCTCACTTGCCGTCAGAGCCTGACCCGTTGTTGGGGTCGGTCGTAGACGCGTCCAGCGAAAACAGCTAAGCGGCGCGTGGAAGGTAACCGCTAGGCATTTCTGTGGTTGCCAGTACATAGGAACGGCAGGAGAATACCGAGTCGGATCGAATTGTGATAAAGATCCCACTCGATCACACCACTTTCTACATAACAGGGCAAACCGGCATGGTTTTCCTACACGTGAAGTGAGAAGGGCTATGAGAGAAAAATGGGTGTTACTCTCAAAAATTACTACTAAAGGGTGCAATATTCACGAAAACGGCCAACGGCCTTAGACGAAAAGCACTTCACCCCCAATAGGAAGGACAGGAGGACACGTCGAGAGGGTGAAGCAGCTGGCAGGCAAAAGAGCGACCCGCTGTGGCAGCCGCTACCCCGTCCACCCTTTTGCGTACCTCACGTGATGGCAAACGGTCTCCCATTTGCGGGTTTGTCGCAGGAAGTTGGCACCTCTCACTCAGCAATACCGTGGTGGCGTCCCTACCTCAGAGTAATAGCGTGGTAGCCGGCCACGAGTACTGCAGAGTTTTTCACACAACTGCTCACGAGACTGCCTTAGGCTAAGTTAAAATGATGGAAGTGAAATACAATAAAAATATTACCATCATTAGGCGTCACACCATGTACAGTATCCACAACCAAAAGTACTCAATTTCCCGAAAAGAAAAGAACACGATTCTTAACCTAGGAAGCTAAATCAAAATGTTTCAATATTGTAACAGGCTTTTGGTGACAATCCGTTCTCCCTGTACCATATTGCCTCATATGCATGCACTTCAATTACAACTGAAGGGTTTTTTTTTTTTTTTTTACATGCCTAACACCAGATTGCATATGTGCAGGAAAATCAGCTATAATAGATTAAGAACAGACCATTAAACACCCATGAAAGACATGTGTTGGACCCAACTACACTTGCTCGAAACGACATGCTAGCCACCAATCAGTACGTAAACTCAAGGACGAACTGTTGCGGCCGTGATTATCCACAATGAAGTATGTATTCAGCTGTGAAAACTACACACTGTGTTGGACAGCGACAACAGGTGAGAAAGGACACTGCTTGAAGTTACGTAAGTGGCCAGGGCAGGTAACAGGAACACTAACGGCCACAAGGCAGAAAATTGCGCTAGCGCACTTGAATTGTAGAGAACCAATATAGTTAATTCCACGACACGGCGGCTCGGTACCACCACTACAAACACTACGTTGTTCACAGGAAAAGGTCCCCAACAGAGAACCACCGAAACAAACGACACAACATGAACGGACGTGGCTTGGGTATGTAAGACACCACTCAACTTTGACGTTCTGGGCCGGTGAGCCACGAAGCTCGTAGCGACCTGACAGCTCCACACACGCTCTGACACTGCGCACGGACCGCCAGCGGACCCAACCGACTGTGCTGCACAGCGATATCCTCCCTGGTCCGCACCAACCGACCGACCACCTCCCTGCAGAATGCCGGCAACGTCTAGAATAGTAGTTAGTGTGGAAATAACGCCAACTACACACACAAGCTGACAAACACTTGCACAAAAACCTGAACAATTCCCAACAGTAAATAGGCACGCATGAAGGCAAATCGGGAGTAGATGCGCGCACGCTTGCCGCCGCCCCCCCCCTCCACAAACACACACACACACACACACACACACACACACACACACACACACAATAGGCGAGCCAAAACTCGTCGACCAGTTGGACGACCGACCGACGATCCACCTAGACTGCGGCCCGGCTCAAGTGATGCGTGGAGGAAATGGTTTGGCGAGTCATGTCGCCGCAGACTTCGCTGCTCCAACCCGACTGCACTAGTGCCGCATTGCAACTCCCCGACTGGCAGGTCCGGACTGCGCTCCAGACGCATCCCTACTGACTGGCAGTCCGAACTCGCGACCCGAACTCGCTTGCAACAGACGAATACCGGTAATACCAGTCGATCAAAGATACTAGAGGTTATATACCGATACGCGCTGCTAGCTCCGCTCACGATCAGGCAAAGCAGCAACTCAGTGACACCAGTAATTTATTTTAACGTAATGAGGTGGAAGTACGTTAAAAACAGGATGTAAAATAGATAAAATAGAAGATGAGCCACACACGGCTCATAACTAACCTAAGGACATCATACAAATCCATGCCCCAGGAAGGATTCGAACCTGCGACCGTAGCAGCAGCGCGGTTCCGGACTGAAGCGCCTAGAACCGCTCGGCCACAGCGGCCGGCTGCTAAGATCCCTCGGCGGAAGTTGGCCGGAGTTGTTAACAAGCAGACTTCATTGCAGCGACACTCGCATCACACGGAGGTGGCTTCGGCGACGGCGGCCGTGCGAGAGGCGGCTGACCCGTCACAGCAGCCAGCGGCAGCGCGGGGTGCTGCGCGGCACGCGACTACTGCTGTACTGGCGGCGGGGGACGAGGTGTAGCGGCGCGTGGCCGTATAGCGCGCTCTCACTTGCCGTCACGGCGACACGTTGTCGGGGTCGAAACAGCTAAGCGGCCCGCGGAACATAACCGCTAGGCATTTCTGTGGTTGCCAGCGCATAGGAACGGCAGGAGAATACCGAGTCGGATCGAACTGTGATAAAGATCCCACTTGATGACACCACTTTGTACATTTCAGGTCGATACCAGGGGCTCCAGGGGCCAACCAGTGTGGTTTTCCTAGACGTGAAGTGCGAAGGGCTGTGATTCAGAGAACAATGGTTTTCATTCTCAAAAACTGCTACTAAAGGGTGCAATATTCACGAAAACGGACTACTGCCATAAACGAAGAGCACTTCGCCCCCAATAGGAAGGACGGGAGTGCATTAGCAGCTGGCAGGCAAAAGAGCGACCCGCTGTCGAGAGCCGCTACCTTGTCGACCCTTTTGCGTACCTCACGTGACGGCAAACGGTCTCCCATCGGTGGGTTTGTGGCAGAAAGTTGGCACCCCCCACTCAGCAATACCGTGGTGGCGTCCCTACCTCAGAGTAATAGCGTGGTAGCCGGCCACGAGTACTGCAGAGTTTTTCACACAACTGCTCACGATACTGCCTTAGGCTAAGTTAAAATGATGAAAGTGAAATACAATAAAAATATTACCATCATTAGGCGTCACACCATGTACAGTATCCACAACCAAAAGTACACAATTTCCCGAAAAGAAAAGAAGACGATCCTTAACCAAGGAAGCTAACTCAAAATGTTTCAATATTGTAACAGGCTTTTGCTGACAATCCGTTCTCCCTGTACCATATTGCCTCGTATGCATGCACTTCAATTACAACTGAAGGTTTTTTTTTTGTTTTACATGCGTAACACCAGATTGCATATGTGCAGGAAAATTTATTAGCGTTCATCCCATTGAATGTTGTAAACGTAAATATGCTTTAGTTCAATGTGTGCAGGATGTCGCAGGAGAAAAGTTCGATATTCATCGATAGCCCTTTTCCGACTTCAGTACTGGGAAACAAATCTCTTCTACTGCAATTCCTTTGCTTCCCATATTTTGAGAGCTTATTGTATGGGCCAAAACAAGAAAACAGTTACTGGTAAACAATTACTAGTGGGCTCTAAATGCTGATCTAAGGGCTATCAGTACTTTTTCAATCTCTTGCGCTGAGGAAATGCTGATTATCCGTAAGGAGTGCCCATGCTTGCTATACAGTTTTGCTTCGAATGTTCGTCCCCACCATGCTTTTGAATACTGACCATTCCTGCTGGGACAGGCAACTGCATAGCGAAAAAATAAGTGAAAGAACTTGGCACACATCCTGCGTGAACTTCAACTAGTTCTAAATACATTTAAGATCAATATTCATCATTTGAGTTACGTTCTACTTCACATTAATTCCATTGTGCGTCGTCCAGATCGTAACAATGTCGATGCAGGCTTGCTCCTTTGCTGCTCGCGCAAATTCCTCTTCTCCGAACCTCCCGATGCAGGATTATCGGCGCGGATGAAAAGAACAGACAGGTGTGGTCGATGTGAATATATGATTAAAAATTTACGTTCCCAATAAATTTTTTGATGACCCATTTTAATGTACGCTTGAAATATTCGTGTTTAAACAATTCAGGCATGGTGGATGTCGTCATACGCCCGCTCGCTACCACTCATAGAAACAAAGAGATGAAGATACAGAAATTAATCAAATGATGAGCGCATCTCTTCTTTCTTGTATCAAAACATCTCTGGCAAAAACGAACTAATTAATTTATCTTTGCGTATATATAGCTTACTTGTACAAAAGGAAAAGAACGAAGAAGGAAGAAGTTATTTGAATGACGAGGGAGTATTGAAGCGGTCACGTCTAACATAATTAACACACCTAAACACAGTAAATAAGGTAAGTATGGAACCAACTGTTACAGACAGAGAGTACTTACATGTTGTCAGTACAAGCACAGAGACTAAGTAGGCACGAAGAAAATCCAAGTCACATTTCACGCGTTTTTAGCGACATGATCCCCGTTTTAGACTGTTGTGATTTCGTTAAATACAAACGTCCTAAAGGGTCATTACAGAGTTCGCTGGTTTCGTATCAAATAGGGCTCCGATAAAATATTTCACCTAAAACATTCAGAAACAAACTGTCTTTTCGTTGATGATCACCCATTACACAAAAGACGAAACATAGCGCTTTGATGCGTTACACCAAACAAGTCGTCTGTCGAAAAACTGGCAAATCTTGTATCCCGATAATTTTTAGAAATGTACACACATCATATCCCGAATCTCAGCACAATAACTAAAAATATATGCACAGTTATGGGAAGAAATATTTATAATTACCACTTTAAACGTGTTCCCCTTTAAAAATACGTACAATATTTTTGTTTTTTCACATTGCGTCAGAGAAATCTGTCTATTTGACCTTGTGAAGTTCTTGAAAGAATATCTGACTTGAATGAACTTCCAGCAATGTCGAATTTTATGAAGGTAATCGAACTCCTCTCAATTTTGTCATTTACGCGTTAGGTGAAATTCGAAAGATCTTGCAAAACTCAAAACATAAGGGTTTCTGTTGACGGGACGACTAACTGTTTTGGCTTATATTGCTGTTTTGATAGCCAAAAATTTAATTGAGGACGGTTCGGATGAACTTCATATATTGTGTTGCAAATCTGCTAGGCTATTTCTAATTTAAAAAAGGAGCGCAATTGCAAACGAAAACATTCGTGTAGTGTAAATATTCTGTTTCGGCCAGGTGCCATGGCTACATTCGGCAGACGTCTGTAGACTTTCTGGCTACTGACTTACCCGAAACTATTTGGGAATGTTCCTACAGGTTTAGTTTAATCTCCCACTTCAGAGGGTATGATATTCACCAAAAGCTGGTTAGTGTTCTTTCACATTACTTCCTAACTTCAGAGCTGTGTGTGACATTTCTGCTATTGCAGATGATGGTCAAGAAGCTCATGTAGACTGCATTGCACGAAGTGAAACTTTTCTCCGCACACCATCCATCAACTTCCATAGTCGAGTTTTAAAATGTCGCAGTGTTAATTGTTGTTATCTTTTAATAATACCGCGACCAATACTTTCAAATAAGAAAAGGGTCCTATTTTTAAGCCGCGTATTTATGATAAACGCCGGGAAAGCAATTGTAAAACTTTTAACGTAAAGCAAGTTAAATTCTTAGCACAGGCGTTGCATCTTGTCGCCTAGTTCTTCATATACAGTACGTTAAAATTAAGTTCGAATACGCTTATATCCTTCTCAAAAAGGTAAGCCTACAATATGAAAGGTCCTAAAATTCTGACAGCGTTGTTTAAATCTTTCTGGGGGAAACGCAAAAGATTTCAAATTTTAACAGTTTTTGTTTGGAATTTCTTGAATTAAGTATGCACCTGTCTCTTCTTGTGATGTCGAAATGGTTTCCATGTGCATGAACGTCCATTCAGGTAAATGCGTGAGGTGTTAGAAATCTAGGGAAATTGATTTTCCTGTACTGTTTTAGAAGGAACTACACCTAAGCACCTTCCTCCTGGAGCAAGTGAACTATCATCCGCAAAATATCTTGAGGCATCCGATTGTTTTACAAATTAGTCAATGTGCTACATATTCGACGGTAAGCATGTAAGCGAGATAAATTTGTATAATCGCTAAGTGCCCTCATTCTCAAATGCTGAATGGATTTAGTCTTGGCTATTTACACATCCTGATGCTGCCTCAACAAATATGCAGTTTCTAAATGTCATGATTGTCTTACTGTGTGTGACTTAACGTAATACTGAACTTCAGACACGACATATTATGTTTTTAAATACCGTCAATAATTTCATGAGATACTGAAAATCCAATTTCTTTCCTCTGGAACCAGACAGGCAGCCTACACTTGTGTTCGTTCACCATGAACCGTGAACCAGGTTAGCCATTTAGAAGTGCAGATCTTATATTCTCACAAAATTCTTCTACCCTTTCCCCGTGGAGCTATCATAAACATTTTCTTACCCAACTCTCTTTGGACTAGTAGTCATCCGCGAATCCCATGTCAAATTCATCTAAACCATCTTTTGTAGCTGGGACATCTGTTGCCCTTCACCCCAGAATCTAACGTATCTCCTTATCAGCAAGTAATGGTATTTCTCTTCTGTATCGATTCCGTTCTAAAGTGGCTTTTATGGACACACTATCGAAAAAGGAGTGCACCTCATTTGGATAAAATTCAGGTTATTGCATGTGGTGTAGTTCCTCACATAAATCACTGTCCCAAAAAAAAAATTTCCGTCTCTAACGGCTTTCTCTGAGTTATCAACCGAATCGTCAATACTAGGAGCGGTCCCAAACTTACTTCCCTCATGTTTCTCTCTGCATCCTACATTTCCCAAAAATATGGTAACAGTACTTTCTTCTTTCCTGTTTGCACTTGTTGGCTTGGGCTTCCATAATTTATCCTAGCTTCTTCCGATTTATTGGTGCAAATTTAAAATTCTCCTCGCTTATTATCAACGCCATCCTTGCATTTTTTGGTAGTTTTTAACCTCAAATTAAATCTCAGCTTTGAAATCCTCATTTTTAAAATTCTTTGAACTCTACATTGACTGTAACATCAGAAATTTTCTATAATGCATAAGATTCCAGTAACCACATGACCCTGAGTTAAATATTCCATCCATTACCAGACAAATCGTTCTTTATTATAGTATTATCTTTGAAACAGTGACCAACAGATTTAACGATATCTATGCCCTAGAAAGTGGTTGAGCCTCTGTTAATATATGGATAACGGATAAAAGCAAGTTCAAAGTGTAATGAGCTCCAAGTATGTTAGAAGTTATTAAGGCTGAGACAATATTTGCACGTCACCTTCATACCATCACAGTCACTGAAAATTTTTGCCTATCCTGATAACGCTGCTGTACGTCTGTAGCTATGGTTGGGTGTTGGGGTGTTCCATTCGTGCATTTCGTTGTACTGGGGCTCTGCAATTCACATACTATCTGTACCAGTATAGGAAAGAATAGTGCACGAAGGTGGGTTCCCAGCAGCAAAGTGTAGTAGGTAACAACACGGTGCATCACGTGCACAAATGGAAATAGCTGAACTGGTCCTGCTTCTGCAAGAAATGAAAGACTGGTTTATGTCAACTGTGAAACAGCTGTTTAGAATACAGAGGGAGAAAAAACTGACTGGTCAATCAGGCACCAAAACAAATAGTAGCAGCGGACTGTAGAGATTATAAATACATCTGGTATTTCGAGCTCCTGGAAATGTCACATACCGTAAGAATGTAGCACATTCCGCAGCTGTGGCAGGGGTGCTGGTGGTCTGTGTGCACCAGTAAGTGGCTGCTCAACAGCGGGAAACTGAACAGCATCACCGACAGTCCAGAAGGCCACGGCTTTTACCAGGAAGCTCCTTCACAAGGGTTCCAGTGAAACTCCCCTTCTGCATGCAAACACGACCGTCAGCGACAGCGTACTGCAAGGTGGCCGGCTCACCCTGCGAGTACACTGTGCCGTAGACAATCTAGCTTCAGGGGACTTTCACCGAAGATTCCTGGTGAGTGGCAACAGAGGAATGACCAGCAAAGAAATTGGGAGACGGACCATGATGCCATATGATTCAAGAAAAGATAAAGTAACAGGTGGTCAATCCAATACAGAGCTGAAGAGTAGTAACTGCAGTACACTGTACTATGATGTATTGAGATTTCTTATTACGCACACACATACTGAGCTAATCTCTTCTGAAAGAGATAAGGCGACAAAGGTTTAAAAGATGTTAGACATATTGGACTAGTAAAGTAGATATGAATAAGAATAATACTGACTGACAGAGTAGCTTGCTGACGAGAGAAAGGAGCAGAGAAAGTAAGATGTAAAACTGCATATATATTATGTATTTTCATTAGGAATTGTGTAACAGTTGACACGTAGGTACCGTAACACAGGAAGAGTTGGGTATACCAATTGCGCACAGTACAACCCTGTAACGTGAATGTGGGACAAATTGATGATGATTTCATGCAGTCTGAACATTAGGCTGGTACATGCGGTCAGGTAGCACATTCTGTGGCACTGATGACCACAAATGTGGACTCAAACGTGAATACTAATTTGATAAATGTATTGTCACTTATCGCCGGAATCCTGAGTAGAAGGCATTCACCACTGCAAAGTAATTGCTAGGCCTAAATATTGCCTGCAGGAATGGTACTGTGCTAGAGTGAAAAACTTGTAGAAATAGGGAATCTCTGGAAAGGAGTATTCAGAATCCCCTACGCAAGTTAAAGATGAAGAATAACATATGAGAATTGGTCATAATAAAGTTATGTGAAGGAATGCCGCCATCAGCTTTGGCTTTCCATGATCGGGTCATGAGCCATAATTATGAGGTCCTGAAGGATCTCCATCGCCAGCTCTAAGTCCTCAACGGAAGAGCAAAATAGGACACTACAACGAAGGCTGAGGAATCAGGTCTCTGACTGGAACTCTATCCCTCAACCAAAATCTCCCTTCAGACTCAGAACAGAAAATCTATTGATGCCACAGGTGGCCGCTGTTTTTGTGGATTATTCTCCTGCTCAGTACCGAGCCTAGCTCGACGTGGCTCATCTGCAACTGCGATGGCTGGTGTAGTTTTATTCCCTGGTACAGCTTCAACCTGTCGAAAAGAGGCTACATTACTGTCACCTAACTGCCACTGGACATCAAGAGCTTGTGTTAACTGTAGAATACGATGAGGTTGCTAGTAAGCGACGACTTTCTTGTAGTTATTTTGTATATTGGCAGCTTTCTTAATACAAGCTCGTCTCCCAATTGCTAAGGTGGTAATCCGAGCCTTCATGAACTCTTTCTATATATCTTAGCCTTTATTAACTATTTCTCTGCATATGGTCACAGTTTTTTTCTTCTCTGGTGCAACTTTCTCTGTATGGTTTCTCTCTTCTCACTACATCTCAGACTTCTCCCAGCTCGAAATCTACAGCCATCATTTGCAGTACAAATTGGGAACTCGTCCGTCTGCACGGCGTGTTGCCTGCTGACTCGCATTTCAGTGCCACTGGCAGAAATACATTTGTCCACAGCCGACAGACACGCCCTCACCGGCAACATGGTGACGCGGCAGCGGAAGCTTGCATTCAACAGCAGAGGGAACCACAAAGGGGAATCTCCACCATTTTCACCGCGTTGCCCACTAACGACTGCAAACCAGTGTCAGTAAAGCAGTCATTCTAACACAATCGCTCCTTCTTCCGCTATACTACACATTCTTCCTCAGCAGAGAATCCTAGCCCGCACAAAGCTATCTCAGCTATCGTGTCACAGATCGAGCAAGGTGGCGCAGTGTCTAGCACAGTGGACTCGCAATCGGGAGAATGACGGTTCAATCCCGCGTCCTGCCATCCTGATTTAGGTTTCCCGTCGTTTCCCTAAATCGCTCCAGGCAAATGTCGGGATGGTTCCTTTGAAAGGGCACCACCGGCTTCCTTCCCCATCCTTCCCTAATTCCACGAGACCGGTGAACTCGCTGGTCTCCTCCCTCAAACAACCCAACGCCCCCATCCTGTCATAATTGGTGTGTGTGAAGCTTCTCTGACGCTAAAATGCTGTAAAATAAATGGGGGTTTGACGTGACTTAAACCCATACAAAACAAGCCGCCCTACTTGTAGCTGATCACATAGAGCTACTCACAATTCACGTGAACCAAATCATTTGCACACTGTATTCCACACTTAAAATGTAGTATCGTATTAGCTTGGAGCATTTCAATGTATTATCTCGAGGATAAAGGAGTGCAAACTAAGTTCATAAGAATCGTAGATTTCATCCGCTTTTAATATTCTGTTAAGTAAATGGATACATAATTACACGCTATACTTACACGAAAAATTCAACAAACCATGTCTCTATATTATCATCCCCACACAATACACACAAGAATTACGACTTACCAGCATTCACGCCAGAGATATTACTTGACGGGTGGAGAGACACTGGAGACAACACGGCGGCTTATCGCCAATCGTTCTTCCCGCAAACCATTTGCGACTGGATCAGGAAGGTACCCTCCGCAACAAGCCGCAATATGGCTTACCTAGTGTAGACGGATGTTCAGCTGTGTAAGAGCAGTGAGATATGCGACTTGTAAGCTCTTACAGCTGAACGGAAATATGATTTTAATTGCACGTGTTTGAAGTTGCAGCTAAGAGAGACCTAACATTGCCCACGTTAAATACGATAGTGAAGTATCTTGTGTAAAGAAATACATTGTTTAAGTTAACCACATAACGTGCAACAATATAAATGCAGTGCAACGATGCTAGCCAGCAACCGTATCACTGTAATCAAGAAGGAAGTCTCTTCCCTGTGACCATCGCATTCTGACAAGAAGAAGCGCCTGTACTGAACAGATCAGCAGGTCTTCACAGCGGTAAGCTGAAGCAGGCTGTGTCCAGCCCGAAGCGACCCCTTGTCTGCCGACCCGACGGCTGCCATCAAGATTTCTTATTGGCTGTCTCGTGTCACAGCCCAGGCGACTTGTCGAGACCTAACACACCGTATTCAGCCAGCGACATACTGCTCCAGGCGACAGCTGGGTGGCCACCGGCTGTCCGAGACAGCCAAGTACCTACTGACGCATGCACGAATTCTTGGGCAAGAAATTTGCGTAACATACGAGAAGCAATACAACCTGCCTGCTGCACGTGGATTTTCCTACCTATAGTGGCAGCATTTTGATTTAACGTCACAGGATCATAATATATAATACTTCGTAGTTATACTTGCTAAGCTTCAGTGCCCTTCTAGTGAATCGACTAGTGCGGCTCGTCAGATTTAATAAGCATGACTGCAAAATTATCAGAAATTACTGTTAAACATGTTGGCTCTAAGGGCATCAAAATCACACCGGATATTAGAGGTAATGAACACTTCCCTGCGGTATACTAATTTCTGCTTTTTAATTTGAGGAGATGCGCAACAAATTATTTATCCTGTTTTTATCGCTGACTCAAAACACACTATAGCATAATTGATGGCGATGCGTGACACTATCCTTGGTAGTACAGAAGAAATAAAGAATGAACCGAAGAATGAAAAAACAATGAAAGGAACAATTTCCGTTCTGTAAGACGAGAACATACGGCGACGGTGAACGGCTTACGGCAGCACGACGTCACGATCTCACGCGGACAACTGAACTCCCTCCCCCAGTCCGCCGTTTCTCGCCACAGCGCGGCCGACGCGCTCTCTGCCGTTGTCACTCGGCGGCTCCTTTCCCAACTGCCGTCCCTCAGGCAAAACACGCGATACTCTAATCGACAGCCAAGTCCCAGTCGATTATTCGAAGAATCGTGCCAAACGACACAACGCAAATCTGACCGGCATTGAATACTCGATCACATAAAATACAATACAAAAAGACAATAGCCCTGTTTAACCCGATGTGCACACATTACTATCCTGAGCGCAGAAGGACAAGCGCGCTATCTGCTGTTCTCTCGAGTACCTGACCTCGTCTGAAACATCCCAGTTTCCCAACTGCCTGTGCTCTCTTTGGTAGCATGTTGTTTCTAATTTTACAAGCACGCTGCTTCTAGCCTCTGCACCATTCTTCCCATCCCATTACCGCCTCCGTAGTGCACACTCCGATTTCTCCATGATCTTTACTATGATTGATCCTTCTCGTAAACTCATCTTCGATCCCGTTTCCGTCATCTTTAGTTCTCCCTACGGATACTACGGTTGGCAGAACATCCAGTTTCCTGGCTGCTGCCGCTTATTACTCCTATCCTGCTGCCCACTACATTGCCTGTTACTTCCCGCCGCCTCCCTGCTAGGCTAATTTCCACGGTTGTGGGAATTAGCCTGAGAATCATTAATATCACACTGGACTCACTCCCGGTCGGCTCTCTGCCAGCTCCTATCTTCTCTTCAATTCCCGTAATTACTTGCATTACAGGCACCTCTGTTCTGTTAGCAAGTTGCACCATCCATCCGTTCCACGTACTGAAGAAAGCTCTCCGTAGTTACCGTGCGACAATAGACCAAACGCCACAGAAATAGTTTATTTTGTGGCTTGTTATGAAACCGTAGTGCTTCCCTGACTGCTCAATGTGACCTCAACAAATGACCTGAGCCGGTGCAGCGGCGACCGCGTGGGCTGCGGTTCCACGTGTTTGTCGGCGCGGCGCGCAGCTGCGGGTCTCACCCAGTAGTCCTCGCCTCCCGGTCTGGCTGGTCAGCAGACCAGGTCCCGGAACCGAGCCCGCCACTGCGACGGTGCGGGAAAATAATATTGCAAATGTCGTTGGGCAATATACAGAAATACTGTGGCTCTCACACCACACGCCTCTAATACTACATATGGGCGAAACACTGCAGGACACAGAACCACGCAGGCTACTGAACGGCAAGCACGCGAATTGGACGTTGTTGAAGGAAACGCTTGATAGTCGTATTCCGGACACCTACGATATTATAAACACGCAAAAAATTGGTGGTGAGGCAGTGGAGGCTCTTACTACTGCCGTCCTAGACGCAATGACTGACGCCATTCCACGTACAATACCAAAACACTCTACAGCCCTGCCCCAGGAAATCCTGGGCCTCATCTCAACGAGGAACCGCCTCAGGAGATACTGGCAGCGTACCAGGCGCCGTTCTATAAACTACATGTCTGACTCCAGGCTATAATGCGGGACAAAACACAAACATTTCGAAACAATGGAGAAACTCTCAGAGCTAGACACCACACGTCCCGGCGTATGGAAGCTAGCCACACACTTCACAAGGGAGGAACATTACATTCCGACTCTACAAGGACCACACGGTCCAGCTTACTCCGTGACGGAGAAGGCAGAGCTTATGGCCACAACACGAGCAGCGTCTTTGATGCCGAATCTGGCTTCTTCCGATCCAGTATTCACAGTTGAAATGGAACAGGAGGTTACACGACTCTTAGCCCCGCCCACGCGTGACGAAATTACACGCAGTAGCACAAATGAAGTTACACTGGTTATCAAGCATACCAACGCTAGGAAAGCGTGTGTTCTGATGGCATTCAATACTGTGGCCTCCAGGAGTTCACGGATAGAGCCGTAGAATACCTTGCACACAACGAATGCCATCCTGAAACACTAACTCTTCCCTGACTTTTCGAAGGCGGCCAAGGTCCTGATGTTGAAGAAGCCAGGGAAAGACCACTCCCTCCCACAAAATTACCGACTCATCAGTCTGCTGTGATCGCTCAGCAAGATTGTGGAGAATGTAGCACTAAAACATCACCAGGCACTGCATCGCCAATGACACCCTAAGACCGGAGCAATTCGGTTTTAGGAATCACCACTCAACACGACTCCTCCGCGTATTCGAACGTATACCACACGGCTACAACGTGAACAAAGCCACAGGGGCCGTGTTCCTGGACATCGAAAAAGCTTTCAACCGTCTTTGGCACAAAGGAGATATGCGCAAACTAAGCAAAGCTGGTTTCCCGGACGGACTCATACCACTCATATCTCACGAACAGGTGTTTCAACACTGACGCGCAGGGCAAACAAACGACAACACTGTATCCAAGCTGGAGTACCCCAGGGAAGCATCCTAGGGACCATCTTGTTCAACCTGTACGTTAACGACTTCCCAGCAACGTTACCCATCTACGCGGGTGACACAGCCATCCTTGCGCAAGATTAGAAACAGTCCAACATTAATGCACGAATACAGACGGCGCTCAGAATGCCGAGCCGTGTTTGGAAGTAGGGCGTATTAAAGTAAACGCCGACAAGCGTGAAGCAGTTCCTTTCACACGCAGACCGAAACTACAGTGCAAACAACACTGTAGACATAACACTACATACTCTCCTAATACGTTTCCGAGAGAAAGATACCTCTGTCTGGCTGGACCGGAAACTTACATGGGTGGACCACATCGAATTCGTTGGCAACGGAGCGCACTCGAGGCTCAAACAAATGTACTCAATGCTCAACAGGGAATGTACACTGAATAGGAGGGTGTCGAGGTCCATATACACGATTCTGATTTGACCTATGATGTACGCAGCTCCGTCTGGGGATAGGCAGCTCCTACACATCTGCGCCGCCTGCATATCTTTCAGAACAAAGTGCTACGCATCATTAGCAAAGCTCCACGCTACACACGCACCGTGGATCTTCACAAAAACACCACCTTGGAATCCTCAAGGAAGTATTAAAAAAAAAAAACACGCCACACGAGTATACAAGAACTCTAGTCGTTTTATCCTTATTCTGGGAAACTATGATCACAACCATAGGTGGAAGCATTAGCGGCCAAATCTAGGGCATAACCACCTATGTCAAGGTAACTACACCAACAAGCGACTAACGTCCGGAAGCCCCTGCATATCAGCAACGTCGACTGGATATGACAGCTGCCACTGAATCCGACCAACTGGCTACAGCAGAGAAACCGACGAGCTCACCCACTGACGCACAAACAAATCGCCAACATCGCCCTACACTCTGAATCTGATATATGACCTATCGGACACAAAACGGTAATGAACCTAACTGTTACAGGTATGCTGACGCTGACCGAGAGATCAACACCGGCACCCAGCGGCAGCCGCCGAGTAACAGCACTGCACAACGTCACAGGTATCGACATGCATGATACCCACTACTAACAAAGTCTACCCTTGCATGACCGAGATTTTTTCCCTTGGCTCTTGCCTTGGCCTTTTCCTTTCCTCTGCCCTTCAAACCGCTACCCTTCGTCCGATCCAATCTGTCTCCAGATGAACGCATACAAATGGTTAACCTCAACCAGACGTACCCAAACATCGCAGTACCCACGTCCTACGACACCTCCACGTTAGTGGAAACTAATTCTTCTCCAGAGATGGCAGCAAACCTTTAGAGTTGGCCATTCCGCCGATGTGGGCGTGGAGGGTCTCCACTTCTTATAAAAATAAAGCCCTCTACGAAACTGCTGGTTTGTTGCACGTTAATTAGTCAAGACATTACTATGCATTCGCTGATTGGCAGTTGCGGGGAAACTTGTGTAAGCTGTACCTTATATATAAAGCCCAGGTAGCACCGCCGCCAGGCTCTTCGTCATACAGCGGCTACCATTCAAACCCCGTTCGCAGCCAAATCCCTACTATCACATTTAAACACAACCTGTCGCGTCACACCCCCTAACAGGTCTTGTGTGCACTACACGCAGTAAGCGACTACTTCGGTTGTGAAATTTGTGAGGCGTTTAGGCGGGTCGTCTCTTCAGGTTGACCAATCGCTTTTCACATTACAGACGAACTGCCTGCCAAAATGGAATTTTCTCAGGGCGTCTTCCTCTGCACAAACGGGATATAGCGAAGGTAAATTTGAAATTACTAAACTGCAAGAGCATCCAAATGAATGTCCCATTATTAGTATCGCTTACCGAAGATAATTATGTCCAGATAGTTTTACCAACAGGAGTTACTTGATACCAAATGTGAAAAGCAGCGACATCCCAGGTTCACATGGAACATCTATGTGGTCGTTCCTCGTTTCTGGCCGTAAATCACTTCATAATATCTATCCTGACCATCACAGACCCCGGACATGAACTTTAGCAGGGGCAGGACTTTTAGTGTTAGATCGCTTCAGGAAATATTGTTTAATACCGTTATCGAATTTCCTAATTATGCTGTTGTAATCGGGTGGTAGTCGCTTCCACTTCAAGGTACAGACGGGGAGAGTTGTGGCATCAAAACTGCTACCGGAGACAGGGATTCATATCGAACTATCTTGAGTATCTTGCACAAAAATTTCCTTGCACAGGTAAGTAGAGAAGTAACCCGTGAAGGTAATGTCTTAGACCTAGCAACGAACAGACCCAAACCAATCAATCAACGTAGAGGGAGGTATCAGTGATCATAAAGCTAGGACTACGGGTTTTGCAAAGGATGTTAAGAAGGGTAGGAAGAAATCTTTGCTCAGCAGGAGAGACAAGATACAAATAGTGGAGTATCTCAGCACGCAGCACCTATATTCAATGATGAGCACCGAGATCTGGATAAAGGTAGGAATCCGAAAGAATCTTCCAAGGGCTTCAGGCACAAGAGAGAATCACCGCCTTTTAATATTCGTGACAGTGAAGTGCCCTTGAACGAAGAGAGCATCTGCGATTCGAGGAAAGTCAAACCCTACCTGACAAAATCGGAACAAATCCAAAACCACGTTAAGGAGAGCAACGATAGAAGCAGTCAAGTATCTTGAAATTAAAAATTTCAAGAGATGATCCAAGGAGAAACCCTAAGACATTTTGGTATTACATAATGTAAGTAAGCGGTACCAAATTGTTCACACCCACAGTGGCCACAAAGACAACCAAACGGATTGCTTACTCGGCGCCTGAGTATTACATAGATACTCGAATATCTCCACGGCAGATGTTACAGGAGAGGCGGTGTGCTCCAAGCAGCGCCCTGTTACTGAAATTCCGAGGAAGCACCGTCCGGGAAAAGTCCGTCAAAACGTACTACCTCCCCCACATACAGGTTGCGTGGAAGACCGCGACGTGAAAATTCGAGGAAATACAGCAACCAGTTCAGCTTACCGTAATCATCGTGCACGCCACTCGCTAGTGGAACAAGGTGAGGTGGAATCACTGCGATTTACGTAGTGCCTTCCGTCGAAAACTATTAGGTGGTTTGCGGAAAATTTTTTAGGTTTCGATTATTGCCATAGAACGCACTTTTAGGATTCATTCCACCGGTTTACTTCAACGTTACAGATCTCGAAGCTACAATCACCTAACATTTAATATTGTATATGCACTGAAGGGAATAGCGATTTACATCACATCCGAATGTTTGCAGCAGTACTACGTAAAATATCACGAGATATCAATTCACATAACATGTTCACGGTATCAGAACTTGGGAAGTGAACGCGCTCATCCATACTAATTCTGAAAGTAGCAAATATTGTAGTAAAAAGAAAGATATATAATCAATCGCTGCAGCAACTATTTTAGCACTATTCACAAAATATAAGGAAAGGCAATCACATGTACATACCGTTCGTCACAGGACAATGACGTGATATATCCAAAGCGCCACACTAACGATACAAGTTTGATGATACGCGTCAACGACAAACCATTCACACCACTAGCAGAAACTTCCTACGAAACACAATGCATACTCTTACAGTCCACGAAGTAAATTTACGATCGCCGCTGGAACTATAACAACGTAAATCAAGATAAAAATTGCTTGAGTTTATTCTACGATTAACCGGTGGCAATGTAGCCATATATGCACCGCGAAACTCGCTGACCATGTAGAGCGGACCAACGTATCATCCAAGCAATGTTTGCGATCACAGCGGCCAAATCTAAAAAAAGTAAGGCTTACATTTACGCATTTCAAGACGAAAATTACAATCACGCTGTAATTATTTTTCGAAAATTCACAAAACGGGAAGAAACGCATTTTTCCGTTTAATCCATTCGATAACAGACAGTGTGGCAACATACGCAAGGCGAGGCTTACTCGAGGAACAAGGTGATTTCCATGCAACAGCGAGGCGACGTTTAGGGATGTAGCCTCAGATACAGTAACAAACTAAGGCTTATAATTGCAGAATACACAGGGAGCATTACAATCCTTGCTAAAACTAATTTAGAGCAATTCATAAAGCAGATACAAAGGCATTTTCTGTGTCTACCACTCGATAACCGACAGTGTGGCAATATACGCAAGGCGTGGTTTACTCAAAGAACAAGGTAATTTCCATGTAGCAGCGAGGCAGCGTTTACGAACATACGCCATGATTCAACAACAAATCGAAGCTATTAATTACAGAATACACCGGGAACATTACAATAATGCTATAACTATTTTAGCGCAGTTCACAAAACGGTAAAGTATGTATTTTTCTGTGTGTACCGTTCGAGATTCGGCAGTGTGGTAATTTACGCAACGTGAGACTCACTCACTATACGAGGTGGCTTCCGTGCATTAGCGAATCAGTGTATCCGACCTTTAGATATGCCATAGCAATACCTTTAATGACACGTGATAACAGGAGATTTACAAGGGCTTGTGCAGCTATTATAGCACATATAGCAAAGCTTGAAGTACTGTTTTCAGTTTGTATATACTTTTAGCAAAGCTTACTGCAGGGATTTATGCGAGACGAGGGTCGCTGATGCGTCACTTAGCGATCCATGTTCTGTTAGGGAGAGAGCACATGTCTGAATATTATAATATTGACTGGAAACTAGTGGAAGCTGAACGCCAAGTTGACTGCCATTTAACCTGATAATATGAGGCACTTTAATGACTGTGAACCATGGAAGTAATATTTCTCGGAAAGTTCTTCAAAATCAAAGCTAGCTTACTGCATAAATCTAACTACTTTATGTATGTAAATAATTCTGAATTGAGCAATTGATACATAAGCTATACAACAAGGAATGTGCCCTGACAGCCATTTTCTACGTCATACTCGTATTAGTAGTTGTGCTTTTCAGACTGTGCACATAACAAATGCTCAAACCTGAGTACAGCAGCTCACACTACCCGACTGCCCTGGATTTATGGCAATGGAAAACAGTACAACACC
Source organism: Schistocerca serialis cubense (assembly GCF_023864345.2). Classification (NCBI taxonomy): domain Eukaryota; kingdom Metazoa; phylum Arthropoda; class Insecta; order Orthoptera; family Acrididae; genus Schistocerca; species Schistocerca serialis. The sequence goes on along the minus strand of NC_064646.1, from coordinate 463,571,846 downwards.
TAGCACGGAGCCCTGGGGTAACCCGTTTTCTTGGGAGAAGGTTCAGGACAAAGTAGTGTTCACCTGCACTCTAAATGTGCGCTCTGCCATAAATTCACGAAGAAAAAGGAGCAGACGACCTCGAAAGCCCCAAGAGAACAGTGTGCGGAGGATGCCTGTTCTCCAACAAGTATCGTATGCTCTCTCCAAATCAAAAAATATTGCTACTGTTTGGCGCTTCCTGAGAAAATTGTTCATGATACATATGGAGAGAGCAACAAGATGGTCAATTGCAGAACGATGTTTTCGGAAACCGCAGTGGGCAGGTGTTAAAAGGCTTCGGGACTCCAGCCACCAGGCTAAACGGCAATTCACCATATGCTCCAAAACCTTACACACACTACTCGTGAGAGAAATGGAGCGATAGCTAGAGGGGAGATGTTTGTCCTCTCCAGGTTTCGGAACAGGAACGAAGGTAGCTTCCCGCCATCTTCTGGGAAAAGTTCGGAAATGGTTCAAATGGCTCTGAGCACTATGCGACATAACTTCTGAGGTCATCAGTCGCCTAGAACTTACAACTAATCAAACCTAACCAACCTAAGGACACACATCCATGCCCGAGGCAGGATTCGAACCTGCGACCGTAGCGGTCGCTCTGTTCCAGATGCAGCGCCTAGAACCGCACGGCCACTCCGGCCGGCTCTGGGAAAAGTACTGTCGGTCCAAATTCGATTATAAAGGCGAAGGAGGTAACGCAAACTATGGTATGATAAATGCAGCAACATTTGGATGTGGATACCGTCCGGTCCTGAGGTGGAAGAGCGAGAAGAATAGAGTGCATGGAGTTCCCGCATGGAGAAAACAATATTATAGCTTTCGCGATTTTAAGAGGAGAAAGCTAGAGGTTGCACTTCCGCTGCACGTTTGTTCAGGAGAAAAGCTGGTGGGTAATTTGAAGAGCTCGAAATCTCAGCAAAGTGTTGACCCAATGAGCTATAAATTGCGATGGGGTCCACTAATGTATCATGCGCGACAGTGAGCCCGGAGACCGGGGAGAAACTAGGCGCGCCACATAACCGTCGAATCCGACTCCAAACTTCCGAGGAGGGATGAAGGTGTTAAATGAGCTAGTAAAGAAGTCCCAGCTTGTTTTCTTGCTATCGCGGATGACGCGACTTCATCGCGCACGGAACTGCTTATAGCGGATACAGTTGGCCAAAGTAGGATGGTGCCGGAAAACGCGAAGAGCACGTCGCCGCTCACGTATTGCGTCACGGCATGCCTCGTTCCACCAAGGAACTGAGAGGCGCAGGGGCAAATCGGAGGTGCGAGGTATTGAACGTTCCGCAGCTGTAAGAATAACTTCTGTAATATGAGTGACCTCAAAGTCGACGGTAGGAAAGTGACGGTCATCAAATGTCGCTAGAGATGAAAAAAGTGTCCAATCGGCTTGGGCAAACTTCCAGAGTCTCGGGCGCATATATGGCAGTTGTGGCTGCAATCTAAGGACACATGGAAAGTGGTCACTCGAGTGTGTATCAGCAAGAGCGAACGAGTCGAAGGGCCGAGCTAGCGGAACAGTACCGACCGAAAGGTCCAAATGACAGAAATTTGTCATGGAGGCGGACAAAAATGTAATGTCGCCAGTGTTGAGGCGAACAAGATCCGCTTGGTGGAAGACGTCTATCAATAGTGAGCCGTGCGGACAAGGACGCGGAGATCCCCAAAGCGGGCTGTGGGCATTGAAGTCCCCAACCAGCAAATAGGGGGGGCGGAAGATGACCAAGACGATGAAGGAAATCAGCTCGTGCCATAGATGTGGACGATGAAATGTATACAGTACAAAGAGAGAAGGTGTATCCAGAAAGGGAAAGACAGACAGCGACAGCTTGGAAGGAACTGCTTAAGGGGATTGGGTGATAATGGAGAGTATCATGGAGAAGAATCATGAGTCCTCCATGTGCTGGAGTGCCTTCAACAGAGGGGAGATCAAATCGGACTGACTGAAAATGGGGGAAAACAAAGCGATCGTGGGGACGCAGCTTTGTTTCTTGAAGACAGAAGGTGACCAGCGAGTAGGATCGTAAGAGGATCGACAATTCATCCCGACTGGCTCGAATGCCGCGGATATTCCAATGGATAATGGACATAGGGTGGACAGAAAAGGGAAGAATGTGACCAAGGTTGCCCTCAACTCAACGACTGCTCAAAGCCGGCGACCGACAGCGTGGAACAGCATTCAGCCAAAGGCAGAAGATCCTGATCCATAGGTTGTTCAGGAGCAGCTCCTGCCACCACCTATCGGCCAGTTGATCGACCGCCAGCAGTGCGCCTCGGCGACACAGAAGACGGCCGAGGGCGGTTACCGCCAGGTGGTGCTGTAGATGAGACACGCCGTGGCGGAGAACGAGGGGAACTGGGTTACTTATTAGCCTTCTCGTATACAGGACGTTGAGATGAAGGAGGAATCGATGGTTGTGAAGCTGGGGTATGTAAGAAATCTTCACGAGTAGGCTCTTTTTTGGAAGTCTGGGTGTCTGATTTTGGGGATCGGGATTTAGCAGAACCTGATGAAGGGTGAGCCATAGAGTGAGCAGGTGAGAGTGGGGAGGTTGAATGGGCCATCATTGCGCTGGCCGATCTGACGACCGTGGCACTAAAGGTGATATCACAAGTCTGCATTCCTGCCTCCTTTGTTGGCCAAGGAGAGGCAATGACAGTGCTGTATTTACCTGCCTGAGGCACAGTGGGCTTTCGACTGGCTGATGACTTTCGAGCAGCAAAGGTCGACACCTTCTCCTTCACTCTGATTTCCTGAATGGGACAATCTCTAGAGGAAACAGTCTGGTCATCCATACAGTTGATGCAACGAGGGGACAGTGGTGGACAAGCACCCTCATGGGCATCCTTGACATACGTAACGCATTTGGCTGGATTGGGACATGACTGGCAGGTATGATTCAGTCATTGAAACCGATAGCAACGCGTAGGGGTTGGGATGTAAGGGCGAATGGAAATTATCTCATAGCCCACTTTTATGATCGATGGAAGTTGATCTTTGTCAATTGTCTAGAAGAGAGTATGGGTTGGAACGATGTCCTTGTCATCCCTTTTCATGACTCGATGAACAGCCGTTACGCCCTGGTCAGACAGGTAGTTTTGAATTTCCTCGTCGGACAATCCGTCAAGGGAGCGTGACGAATTTAAAGTGCGGCGCGCTTCCACCTCGACAGGGAATGTGTGTAGCAGTGAAGTACGCAGCAATTTTTGTGCCTGGAGGGCACTGACTGTTTCTAACAACGAGGTGCCATTTCGTAATCGGGAACAAGACTTCACAGGACCTGCAATTGCGTTGACACCTTTCTGAATAATGAAAGGCTTGACTGTGGAGAAGTCATGGCCTTCGCCCAACCGAGAAACAACAAGGAACTTTTGCTTGTGAGCAGATGTAGTAGATGCTGAGGAAACCATTGCGGAAGTACCCGCCCCCCCCCCACCCCCCCATGATTACCGGCGTCTCTGATGGCGCGCTCCTTCCTTGTGGGGGCCCTTTCTGAGGGTCCTCCCGCCTTAGGTGATAGTTCACACCTCAGGTCACACCTCCCGAGAAACGGACGGAAGGACCAATCGGCACGTTCGGAAGGTATCAGCTCTGGTAATCACCCCTCCCTGGACCTGGCCATTACCAGGGGGTACGTACGTGTCCTACCTGCCTACCCGGGGCGGGGAATTACGCGTTACCCCATTACCGGCTATGCGTGGGAATGTGTGGGTCGGCCTTCAGACATGCACAGGGAGGAAAAAGAAACAGGGAGGAACAAAGAACAGGAAAGGAAAGGAAAGAAGAAAGGTCTCACATGCCGCAGCGGAGAAAATGGTAAAGAGAAGAGATAAGGAAAGGAGAAGGACAAACAAAGGACAAATAAAGTGAAGAAGAGAGACTGTTTTACAGTTTCGAGCGTCCGTCTCCGGACGTAGGCACTAAACATACTCCTAGAGGGGGAGAAAGAGAAGGGAAGAGGTGGTGGTGAGCGGGGGGGGGGAAGGTTGTGGAAAAGTAAGGCATGCAGCCCGGAAAGGAAGGAGGGCCACACCAGTTTGGGGACCCGTGCTCGCTAAACACGTATCCACAAAAGAGTTGTGGACTCCCTGCAGGGGTAGGTACGTGGTAACTGCATGTGATGACCTGGATACGCCTGTTATTTATGCAAATAACTGAAGCCAACAGAGAAAATACAGTGAAAGTACATGACTAACCAGAACCGTACATTTATAGTTAAAATGTAGTATGTGCAGTCATTAGTTAAAATTACTCCACATGGCAAAATGAGAGTCCCACAATAAAACACGCACTGACATACAATGTGTGGAACTAGATCCATACCTAAAATCCATATAAAAGGTGCAAATATTAATAAAGGGAAGTTCCTAGCCTGGCAAGCCATGAAGGTTTCGATTTAAAGATGTGACATTTTTTAACTTTTTATTCTGCCTCTTACACAACTGTGTGTTTTAAGTTGGCAGGCTCTGAGCTTCAAAGATCCGACCATCTAGTAAATACTTTAACGAGCCACGGTAGTGACCACTGTGATCCCCATACATTTAAGGGGAGGGTACCCCTCTTGCCTTTAAATGTTCTCTGGGTTATCTGGATGTTGTTTTCATCCCAAGTTCGTCAGACAGTTATCATGCCATAGTTCGACTTTTGAAAAAGTGTCTGGTAAAATGGCGCCATCACGGTCAGTGTTGCAACATTTAATTTCAACAATGGGCTAGCTGGCACTATGGATATTATGAACGTGCTCGAATATAACCAGCATGTTGAAAGTTCTGCATATAATCGGACGAAAAAGGTATCGAGCGAACGGAACCACCAATCCCAGAAGCTGCCCGAGGGGTCGCAGAAGATGGAGGACGATCTCCTTTGGGAACTGAAAGGATTGCTCTGTGGTCCAGGGATCACTGGTGGGAGTTGTGTCTGTCTCACTTAACCACAAAAAAACCGTTTTTCTCGAAAGCCTGCTTTCAAATTTGAGGGAAACTTAACTTGAGAACAGTGCATACTATTTTCTACCGAACCAGATTTTATTAGAACTTAATACCTTTCAGTAATCTTATATGCTGAAAGAGGATATATTGAAAATAACTTATACCAAATTTATTTCTTACAAGTCTAGTAGGGGTCTTCGGCAATTTCCAGGAATGACGAATGTTCAGGCTACAAGGGATCGTTCCACCTGGTGCAGCGGTTATATGAAGCGTCAGATATGGATTCAAAAATGATTTCTTTAAGAAAAAAGCTTAAAGAATAAAACCATACCACCCAATTTACCATAACTTTATGTTTTACATGGAAAAAATAATGAATTTTTCAAATTTTCGTGCTTTCAAACTTGTCCGTCCCTTAAGCTGCAGGTGGGATGGCTCACCTACATTAAAGAATGGAACTACTTTCAGAATTCTTCAAAAGCGTTTTCAGTGCGCTCACCTCTTCTGCGGGTACCGTCGGCAGCTCTGCCAGGCGGTACAGTTCTCACACTAAGGTACCGACGTAGAAAAACATTTCCTGTCACCACTGTCACAGAAGATGTTCCCCCGTTTGCATCTGCAGAATACCCCGCTTTTTGCTACAGAAACAGCATTGTCTTAATTCACACAGCACTCTTCCATGCTGCCCTAAATGCAAACGACGGACGTTTAGCCCACACTTTTAAAAACTCAATTGTCTGAACTTCACCATCACCATCCTCTAGCCGATGCATCACACATTTCTGCCCTTCTACGGATCAACCAGATACGACAGCTCATCTCCTACCAAAATTTCATAGACACACTCATCGGTGCCATCTTTGCACAATACATACCACAGACCACAGCCCACAGCCCATCCCACTCTGTGCTCTATTCGCATTGTCTTGTTTAGAGACCCAGCATGGCCCTTCTTTTTACCAAGGAACGTCATCATTGGTCTGCAGCACTCATTTCCAATTTACTAGCATATGACACTTCAGAACAGCACACCGCTGTGGTCCATCTTATGATACCCAGAAACTGCCAATTTCTTTAGTTTCAGCAACCACCACCGAGTCTGCCTGCTATAGGGTCATTGCGTGGATAAAACCCCATCTGATTTAGTGTTGATACACCTCAACTGACGCGACCATAAACCCTGTTCTTCCTGCCACCAAGTCCCACTTAGTCTCAGCACGTTTATGTTAAATCCATACATATTCAAATGTAAATCATTACAGCCTACCTACTGAACTGAAGAGACGCAGAAAAAGTCTTAAAAATAAATAGAAGGTACAACCTTGGTTGTTGGTAAGTTTATAGAATAAAACTATAGAAGCTTTCGTCTTTAAGGTGACGAATGTATTTAATAGTTACTGTATTGATGCATATTTCAGTACTTTCTAAAAATATCATGACAATATTATCATAACGTGTTCTCTGAAGAGCTTCATGAATCTGAAGACCAGAATCCTGGTCAAAATCGCATTGACCCCTCTCTACTGATTCTGAACTATTGAAAAAGACTCGTCAGATGTCTGGAAATTTTATTCATCACCTAAGCACAGGATTTGGTAGAACGTAGTTATGTGTATAAGCATGTTCGGATGCTTGATATGTTTTGTATTTGCACATAGTGTGCCAACGTTTTGTCTACATATATTGAATATGACATTGTTATTGTCCAGAACATGCAGCGTGTAAGCGACAACCCTTTACAATGTATCACAGTGGTGCAGTTGTTGCGGAAAAGAGCAGTTTGATGTGAGACAGTTATTATCTATCAAGATGTGAAACAGCCTCAAATTTCCCTACAGCAGCCACTAAAAGTACTGCAAATTGGCACCATTTTAAATATTTACTCTCCTTCTTACGCTACCGGCTTAATTGAGACTTACAAATTCCCAAACTAACGTCGGTGTACAAATTTTCTTCAGAATTTTGTAATTTTTTACAGCATAAATTTAACAATATAAAAGTTTCGATTCTCTGGCCATCTTATCTCCCTCGAAGCTCCGTCGTCTCAAGGTCGGTTTACATAGAATTAGAAACAAATTTAATGTTTCCACAACATGTTAGTCGTCATTGCATATTAAGTATAATGTGCACGTGGAATACTTTTATCATAGCTCTTGTGTTAACTTCTGTAAAACATCGTCTTCGACTAGGAGACAATTTTTTAATTTTGAAATTACTCACTATACCATGATCCACAGTAACATGCATAGACGTATTACGTTACTTAAGCAGTATAGTGCTCATGATATGGAATCGTGTGAGTCAGACTTTCTGTAGAACACAAGTCAAGTTGTATAACGTTGCTTGGATTGTAAGTTAATCGCGGAGACCTCAGAATTGTGGTAAATATTACATCTTTCTGTGCCACACTCTGAAGGTGGTGGGAGGGTGAAAGGGTGTTACAATGTGGCAATACATGCCTTTACCCTTGCTTCATGGAGCTTCGGATACAGCCCATATACACGATGGACGAGTTTTGTGTGTGTGTGTGTGTGTGTGTGTGTGTGTGTATGTATGTGTGTGTGTGTGTGTGTGTGTGTGTGTGTGTGTGTGTGTGTGTGTGTGTGTGTGTGTGTGCGTGTGTGAGCATTTACTTAATTTTACATTGTTTTAGAAGCACAATGACAGTGATTAGGAATTAACTGCGAAAAGTAATTAGAACAGCGTTTTTCCTGTGAACAGTATTTCTATGGAAGAGAGATACTTACCGAGTAATGCCATACCAGAGCCAAAAGTCAGCGAAGGTGGAATGGTTAGCAAGATGGAAGATAATCGGAAAGTACAGATAAGTGAGAACATTTCAATGAATTCTGAAATTGCTAGGCTGGAAAGCGTCCCAGAAAAAAGAAACAGTGGAATTAGTGGAGAGTCGACTATGGACACATCGGTGATCAGAGGTCATCATGAACTAATAATAGATGATAATGGTCACGGAAACACATTGGAAATTCTACATCCTGTTGAAGGTAGTAAGCGTTACTAACCATAAATTTGACAATAATCGTTGCAAACTGAGCTAGTGTCATTGTAAGTTAAGCAATTTAATTCAACAGGTGAAAACAATGTAAGAGTTTCCTCGTGGGAGTTCTTACGATTTGTAAGATAGAACATCGAGGATTGTTTAGAGGAATACACAAAAAGGATAAGCTATAGGGAACATAAGTATAATGATGAGCAAGACGTATGGCCATAGGTTTATTTGACACGTGGAGAAGTGTCATGGAAACGCTGAATAATCCCAAGTATATGAAACGTCCCCTTAGAAAAATTTATGAATTACTGTGCTGATAAACCTCTTACATTATTTGATTTTCAAACAGCTGAGCAGAACTGAACGTACTCAGACATTTTGCTCTTTACCTATTCTGAAGAACACTAAACTGACACACAATATTTTTAACACAACGCAATCTGACTTTCAATAATCCCTACAAAAGAATGGCCCTGACCAACATTAACCTATGCCTTTGACAAATCATTTACTTCACAAAAATCTTCGTTAATCGAACTACTGCAATACAGTGAGCGCCAATACTGCCAGCTAAATAAAAGATTGTAACTACTGAAGGAACTAACTACTGATAGGAATAGTTAGCAAATGAAAGATTTTGATAGAGAACAAACAATGTATTTATCTTAATAGTGTTCAAAAGTCATAATATATATAGCAGTTCATGACATCCATTCTTACAAATGTACTGTTTCTGATGGACACACGTCCAGATCATCCGCTCTCAAAAACACTATCAGTCCCTACTTCTCATATATTGTCCATATACTATGACCAACAAAAACGTGTGCAGTGAAATGTAACTTACAAGTTAATAATTTGATGAACTGATGTCAATTACAATTTTATAACATAATACAGTAACAAAGGTACAAAATACATCGTTATAGAACATAACAATACAGATAACTTTTGAAGTAGTACAGGCTTTACAAAGGAATAGAAATAAACAGATACATCAGTGTTACAGGATTTATGACATAAGTAAATAAAATAATGAGAATAGATACGTAACATTAATTTCACACATGAGCATTAAAACAAAACAGAATAAACAATGTCTAAACATCTTTACAAAGTAAATAACACACTATTAGAAAAATTCTATGACATAACTGTTATCAGCTAAACATATAGAGACAGGAAGAACACAAATACACAAGGGTACGCAAACACATAGTGGAATGACACAAAAGGACAGGACAGGTTTGTTTTCAGTGTGACATTTGGTACTACAGTCCACCCCAAAACTTCATTCCATATATCTTTCCTCTTATTTCAACATATGTTTCCACCAACAAAATCCTATCCAAGCATGCTTTCTGTATTTATATGTTCACATTTTTCTTACCTCATTATTTATTATCTTACTTCATCATTTATTTCCAAGAAAATCCTCCCTAAACCTGTTGTCCCTAATCCCTACTTTTTTGTTCATATCCTCTTTCAAAATCCATTTTGGCCAAACCATTTTCTTATAGCTTCTCAATGCATTTCTTCCAATTCATCACAACTCGTACTCTTATATAGCCTACCCCATCTTAAGCTACCTTAAATCTACTGAGCTCAGATGCTAAATTAAGGGATGAGGCAATGCAGCAGCACAAAACAATTAACACAAACAACAATGACAAAAAATGGAAATTGGCAAAGCAAACAGCAGTATATATAAATTAGCAGAGCAATTGCAATATTAAAACTAATATAAGGCGATGTGCAGCAAACAAGAAAATTAAATCAGTAGTAAAACTGGCTTACAAGAGTAATACAAAGTCAAATTCAGTAACATTATGCCTGGCAAACAGCAGCAGCAAATGCTATAACTTATACCTAAACATGACAAACCCACAAGCAGAAAAAATATTACAGTACAGATGGCCATGTCTAATACCTATGTCACATCTTAGTGTCTATGTAATTAAAGTGGTGCACCACAACAACTTATTGTAAAAAAAATATTACCATGTACTTGAAAAGAAAGTTATGTATGCACTTAGTGTTACTAGTCCCTTCTTATTGTTCTTTCCTTTCCAAATGCTCCTTTTTTGGATAATGTGGATCATAAAATTATTATTTAGCAGATATGTTGACAAAAAGGTTTTCACATTAGCAAATGAATTTTATTTTATTCTATAAAACAAATGCTGTAACAGTTAGAAACCAGATATCAAATGAAATAAGCAACTATGAAAAGCGAAGCATAAAAATATCATTCAATAGTCATGTGGCACTTCATAAGTTAGTAGAAATTCTCTCAACTCTCGTTGAAAGACACTTGTCATAATCAGATGTGCAGATGTAAGAATATCTCCCATCAATTCATAAGCATTTCAGTAAGTAGCACAAAGTACGTGCTCCACAGTATAATCATATGTTTCCAAGAAATAGCGTGTCATATTTGTGATGCTTTCTACAAAGGAATGTTAACAGTGAGGTTAATGGCCTCTTTCTTCTCCACCTCATGGCTTTTTCTCAAGGCGGCTGGCACACCTGGCCGCTCACAACGCATTACGTCACAGTCACTTCCATTTCTTGCCGAAATATTTACGACAGCAGTTTCCGCTACAGTGACAGTTTGATACAAATAAGATTTCACAGATCGAAATATTTGCGTTACAGATCTGTAGAAAAAAATTTTTATAAATATAATAGTGTCCAAAAAATTTTCGCCGGCACTGTGATACATTCACGCATTTACACACATTTCATAACTCTTAAAGTACGATTCTTGGTTTGCAATATCCTTTATCACAAACCAGAGTCCCTAACCACTACTCATTATTCCTTACCTTATTACACATATACCTATTCGTCGATACTTCAATATTTCGTCTTAATAAATACATAGCATAATCAAATTCCTCATATAGCATCAGCTTATTGATCATGAACATACCTCAACAGCATAATACACATTGTCATCGTAATAATAACATCATAAAAACTCAGCCAAATCTCAAAAACGTCGTAGCTTTCTGCAATAATTTCAAAACCTAATGAAAATTCTCTGCTCATTTCAATAGTGTCATCTACCTAAAACGTACTTTAAAAATCATGATCCCATACCAAATACATCATTCAAAGCTCTCATAGTATCACAATGGTCCCGAAAAAGTATGAACAGTTCACACAGTACAGACAAAATACAGTTTCATTAGTGCAAAGTTATACAACTGTGTAATTGCGTAAACATGTGTCACTGATGTAGTAAAAACAATGTTTGTCTCTCAGTTAAATGATCAGATAGCTGTGTAATTTGTGTGTTAGAGAAATATGGTACCGATGTGTAAAGTTGTATAAGCAAATGCCATATTAGCTAGGGCTCCTTGTGCTTGCCAAACACATGGTACACAAAGTAAACGTGTACCCCCCTGAGGATTAATGTCATTATACCCTCAGGTGCTACAGATTACAGCAATGGAATGAAATGTATCACGATAAACTTTCTTTGTAATTAAAAAATCTTCAAAAATAAATGTTTTAAGTACAAGATTAATCACTCAAATGCGTGTCCTATTGCGCCAAATTGTGCGTCATGTTGTATCATAATCTCTGTCATTACTTAAGGGTAAAAAATGTGCCAAGTTTCGTAATTATCGTCGTCCGTATGCAAAGTTCTGTGGAAGTCAATGTACTTACCTCATAATAAACAAAAGCGAAATACTATGCGTATAGATATTGTAGTTATTACGTACAGTACCGTGATCAAGAAAGTACTGCACTGTAACGTATTGTTGTGCTACAAAAAAGACTCTTATTGTAGGTATACCACAAAAATGATACTAAAACATGATTAACTTTCCAGAAGAATTCAGAAAAACTGTGCAGATATAAAGCATATACAGCACAAAAGCAACAATGTAAATTGTGTCACACATTGGGGTGTAAGGTACAGTGAAGCGACTCTAACAGCCTCTCCTGTACAAATGTCAACCTCACCTACCCGAGTTGCAGCTAAGGATTGCTGCACGGTACACCCTGTTATTGCTAACGAGGCTCTGACGACCGAGTGTTTCCCGGGATAAGGAAACGCCCCCTATCAAGTGCCAACGGTCTCAAAGAGAGCGGATGAGCGGATAGAGGCAGGGCACTCTCTTGTCCTTGGAGTGAGAAATTGCTCCTAAAGGCGGAAGAACTTCACAGTCAACGGCATAGGATGGAGAAGGCAACGGGAAACCACTCCATTAAAGATCACTCAAGATATCCCAAGAATCAGTAGCGCACCATGCCAGAATCTTCTGTTAAACATAAATCCGGAGTAATAGTCCCCCAATCGGATCTCCGGGTGGGGACAATGGAAGGTCAGGCAAAGTTGAAGAATACACTAAAAATAGCAACATGGAATGTAAGAACACTCCTCCAATGCGGGAAATTAGAGAACCTCAAACTAGAGATGGACAGAATGGGAACAGACATAATAGGAATATCTGAGATGCGATGGCCTGAACCAGGAGACTTCAGATCAGGAAATTATCGTATCATTCATACAGGTACTAACCAAGGAACAACTGGAATCGGTGGAGTTGGAATAATTCTAAAAGGAAAACTCGGGAATCTAGTCACAGGATATGTGCAATTTAACTCTAGGATAATACTAGTCAAAATTGGAACCAAACCAAAGAACACGGTAATAGTACAAGTCTATATGCCGACATCGGCAGAAGAAGACGATGTAATAGAAACAGTGTATGAAGACATCAACAAAGTTATAAATTATGTTAAAGGTGAAGAGAACTTAATTATAATGGGAGATTGGAATGCTAGTGTTGGAGAAGAGAAAGTTGACGGAATTGTAGGGAAATATGGTCTAGGAGATAGAAACGAAAGAGGAAGCCGGCTAATTGAATTTTGTGCCAAAAACAAGTTGGTCATAGCGAACTCCCTTTTCAACCACCATAAAAGAAGAAGGTACACGTGGAAAGCCCCAGGAGATACTAGAAGACACCAAATCGACTATATATTAGTAAAATCGCGTTTTAAAAACCAAATCAAGGATTGCAGAAGCTACCCGTCTGCGGATATTAATAGTGATCACAACCTTGTAATGATGAAATGCTTACTCAAACTCAAGCGATTAGAGAGAAAAACGAACAAAGTATGGAACAGAGATAACCTAAAGTCTGAAGAACTAGTGATCCCTTATGCACGGAAAACTGATGAGATGGCATCAAACATTATTCCCGGGAGTACTAACGAGGAGTGGAAACAAATCAAAGAAGGCATACATAAAGCAGCAGAAGAATTTATTGGGAAAGCCAAACCTGTAAACAGGAAAGAGTGGATAACACCTGAAATAATTTGTCTAATGGAAGAAAGAAGACTATACAAAAACGCCTCTGACGAGCAAAGCGAAAACAAATATAGAAAGCTTAGAAACCAAATAAACAGAGAATCTAGGAAAGCAAAAGAAAATTACCTCAACAGCATTTGTAAAGAGGTGGAGGAAAACATGGTTAAAGGAAAAACTGACTTGGCCTACAGAACAATAAAACAAAACTTTGCTAAACGGAAAGTAAAATCTTCAGGAACTATAAAGAACAAAGAGGGCAAGGTACTATTTGGATATGACACGCTGAAGAGATGGCAAGAATACATTGAAGAGCTATATCAAGGAGACCCTCTAACAGATAATATGATAGAATTAAGCGAAGAAGTAGAGAAAGAAGAACTAGGGGACACAATTCTGAAAGATGAATTTGAAAAAGCACTAAAAGAACTACCAGATAAGAAAGCGGCAGGTGTTGATGATATACCTTCTGAACTAATTAAGAAATCAGGAGACAAAATGAAAGCTACATTACTGCAACTCATACAGAAAATATACAAAACAGGTGAAGTTCCTGAAGACTATCAGAAATGCATCATATTCCCCATACCTAAGAAAGCATCTACTATGGACTGTGAAAACCATCGAACACTCAGTCTTCTTTCACACGCATCAAAAATTCTAATAAGAATAATTTTGAAAAGAGTTGAAAACCAAATGAATAGCACTCTAAGTGAAGACCAATTCGGTTTTAGAAGCGGTGTAGGGACGAGGGAAGCAATCTTATCTTTAAGACTAATAATTGAGAAACAAATTTCCAAAAACAAACAAGTATTTATAGCCTTCGTAGACCTCGAAAAGGCATTTGACAATGTTGTATGGCCAGAAATGTTTAGAATTCTGAAGAAGGCTGGTCTGAAATATAATGATAGAAGGATAATCTTTAAAATATACCAAAATGAAACAGCCTTAGTTAAGAAGGAAAACAAAGAAGAAACAGCAAGAATAAGGAAAGGAGTGAGACAGGGATGCCCACTATCTCCAGTAATTTTCAACGCATATATCCAAGAAGCAATAGACAAAATAAGAGAGAATATTGAAGTAGGAATAAAACTTAACGGAATGAAAATAGATATGTTGCGATATGCAGATGATATCGCCATAATTACAGAAAGGAAAGAAGATTTAGAAGCCGCACTCAATGAAATGGAAAACACCTTAAAAGAACAGTATGGAATGAAAATAAATAAGAAAAAGACTAAAGTGATGGTGAGTGGCGCCCTGAACTACAATGAACCCATACGAATAACAATAAAGGGAGAGAAACTAGGGCAGGTTACAGAATTTAACTACTTAGGTAGCAAAATAACAGCAGATGGAAGGAGCAAAAGTGACATTAAAAACAGAATACAACTTGCCAAAATAGCATTCAATGGAAAAAGAAACTTACTGACGAGTAGAAATGTTAGTTTAGACGTAAGAAAGAGAGTCATGAAAACCTATGTGTGGAGTACAGCCCTTTACGGATGTGAAACTTGGACTAGTGGAAAAGAAGAAAAGAGAAGATTAGAGGCATTCGAAATGTGGTGCTACCGGAGAATGGAAAAAATCAGCTGGCGAGACAAGGCTACAAACGAAGATGTCCTCAGAAGAGTGAAAGAAAACAGATCTCTTTGGCGAAATATACAGAAAAGAAGAATAACCTTCATAGGTCACATTTTACGGCATAACAACTTCATTAAGAGAATATTAGAAGGAATCATTGAAGGAAGAACTCGCCGAGGACGACCTAGATTAAGCTACATTCAACAAGTAATAAATGACATCGGGTGCCAGACCTATGCAGATATGAAGAAGAAAGTTGACAAAAGAACGGAATGGCGTGCTGCTGCCAACCAACCTGTGGGTTGATAACCGAAGAAGAAGAAGATTAGTAGCGTCGTGATATAATCATGTAGCTGTCAAAGAAACCAAATGCTAAGTCATCTTTAATCCTACAGAAAGTACTTCAGATAAAGAATGTCTTTTCAAGTAAACCAAAATGTTGCATGAAAATCTCATTAGCAGTGTCGGTATATGTTCTAAGTATGCGAGCCTTATATTCGTTACGTGACCGTGCAACTAACAAGCAACAGTGTACAAATCACAACACTGTGTCGTCTGTTCACTATAACAATGCATTCGTAATTTCTGTTTAAACAAGTTCTCTTGGTTCTTGACTGCATATTTAACTTCAAACATTGCAGATTATCTTTCAATAAACGGTTTTACATGTGAAATGTGGTGTAAACCTTTACTCTTCCTAGTACGCAGAGTTTCAACTTCAACACAATTATCATGTGGTATACGTCGGATTCTGTAAGGTCCATTGTAAACTAAAAGAATTTGTGACTCAAGTGTTTCTTCTTACGTGACAGTGAATGAGCTTTCATGAGAACTTTCTAACCAATATATAATTTCTTTGCATTTGCTTTACCGTGTATTTTTCTTCTTTTGTCTGATGCAGATTTTATATTTTTACTAGCCAAATCAATTATGTCTTTGTGTCGAAGTTTACTTGTATTCGGAAAACGTACAAGCTCTCAGATTCTGTTCGGTGGTTCTTCATTCTTTAGTACAAGAATAGGTGGTAGAGCAGTGGAGTCATGAGGCATTTCATTCAGCACGGCTTGAAATAAGTGTAAATATCTGTCCCAGTGCTGATGCTTTCTGTGACAAAGTCTGCAAAGCTTATTGATTTCTTTCATAATCCGTTCAGACGGGTTACAATGTGGTGAGTACAATGAAATAAAAACAGGTTTGATTTTATGGTTCCGAAGCATGCGTGAACAAACAGCAGATCTGAATTGTGGTCCATTATCTGAAATGACTTTACTAACGTGTCCAACTTCACGTAAGAAATTTTTAACAAAGGCGTTGGATACAGACCGTCCAGTGGCTTTACATAACGGAGTGAAAGAAACAAATTTTGAAGTCAGTGCAACAGCGAGTAGAACTTACGAAAATCCATTCGATGTTCTGACAAGGGGTCCCAAGAGATCAACAGCAGCAAATTCTTTTAATTTAGAAGGAATGATAGGAAAAAACGGAGCACTATGTGAGATAGTAGATGGTTTAGCTTTTTGACAAAGTTTTCAAATAGACAAGACTCTTCGAATTCTCTTTTCCATATTGTTAAAATAACAAGTCGTTCGAAAAATATGATAACATTTTCGTGGACCAAAATGTGCGTAGCTGAAATAAATGTACCAAATGAGCTTATTAACAAAATCATCTGGAATGCAAAGTACTCATAGCTTGTCATCAACAGTGCAGCGTTTGAAGAGTATGTTGTTTCTAACCAGATAATAATGCCGAATCTGAGTGTGTCTTTTTTCATGCCATTTACTTTTGGTGTCTTTCCAAATCGGATCTTTATCTTGTTCATGAGCGATGTCCTTTAAAGATGTGGTGATGAAGTTTTCAAAGGCGACTTTCTGAATGTAAAGAATACTGAAATTTTTCTCGAGGTTGCCTTCTGTGTTACTTTTCTCAAGCCCAGCCGGCGCGCGTAACAGTGCGACCGCAACAACATTCTCGTTGCCGGGAATGTAGACTATTGTGAAGTGGAATTCTTGCAGAAACAATGCCCAACGTTTTAACCTGTCATTATTTAATTTTGAAGACATAAGAAATTGTAAGGCACGATGATCACTGTATACTTTTACGTGCTTACCAGAAAGAAGGAAACGGAATTTGTTAAATGCCCAAACGATAGCTAAAGCTTCTAATTCAGTAACGGAATAATTTTTTTCAGATTTTGTTAGCACTCGGCTAGCAAAAGCAATGGTTTTCTAAACAGTAGTGTCATTTTCTATGGCTTCTTGAAATAAATGGGCACCAAGACCGACTTTAGAAGAATCTGTGCTAAGGCAGAAATCTTGTGACAGATCTGGATGAGCTAGTATTGGCGCGTTAAGTAGCGATTCTTTCAAAGAATTGAATTTCAACTGTGCTTGTTCGTCCCAGTTCCAGATAGTATTTTTTCCAGTGAGAGAACAAAGTTTTGGAGTCACTAGAATTTGCATATTCAGAAAACGACGGTAAAAATTTACGAGACCGAGAAAACTGCGGTCTTGGCCTTTTGTGGATGGAACTGGAATGGCTCTAATTGTTTCTAACTTTTCAGGATCCGGCTGAATGCCTTCAGAAGAAATAATATGTCCCAAAAACCTCACCTTTGACCTACCGAATTCAGACTTTTCCAAGTTAACTGTAATTCCAAATTCTGCAAAAATATGTAACACGCTGTTGAGGATGCGAATATTTTGTTCCCATGAGGCTTATCTTCCACATATAAGGTGAGGTGACGTTTTAAGGAATCAGGTAATATGGAATTTAGCCCGCGAATGAATGCTGCCAAAGAAATGTTCAAACCAAAAGGAAGTTTCCGAAACTGATAAACGCCGAAACAAAGAAAAGCTGTGTATTTTCTTCATTCTGGATGAAGTTCGATCTGATAAAAGCTGGATCTGAGATGAATACAAGACAACACTTTTACACCATTAAAATTTTGAAGAAGTTCTTCCATCGTTTGCGGCCTGTCTGTTTCAGGAATGATGACAGTATTGACTTGGCTCGAATCTAAGACAAGTCTGATCGATCCATTTTTCTTCTCGACAACATGTAATAGATTGTTGTATGAGCTTACTGCAGGCTCAATAATGCCCTCGTCAAGCATAGGTTGTATCTCTGTTCTAACACCGTCCCTATAATGTGCTGGTATTACGTATGGTCTAACACAAAATTTAGTATGCTCACGAACACGAAATTGGTATTGAAATCCCTTGATTGTTCCTGTTTTGAGAGTAAAAACTGTGGAATGTGCTTGTAAAATCTCAAAAAGGTCCTGCCTATCAATGTCATTATAGTTCTCAATTGTTTGGATTTTATGCTTAGTTAACTCATTAGTATCAAATGCGCCATCGATATCATCCCTGTCAGTACTTGCAGAGAGATTGTTAGTGTCAAGTTCCGGTTAACAGAAGGTCAAGCCGATTAATTTCCTCATCATGGTTTGAGAGCCAATCTTCAAATTTCAAAGCAATTGCCTTACTTTCTTTCTCCAAACTTACTTCAGCATTGTGAAAGTTTAAGATTGCTTTGTATTCATTCAAAAAGTCTACTCCCAATATAATTTCCGTCGACAATAATGGAACAATCAGAAAGTTCATAGAGAAACTGTGGCTTTGACAAAAGAATTCTAAGCTGGTTTGTTGGCGTACATCTACACTTTTCCAAAAATTGCGTCTTGTAATTTAATCTTACATAAAGGAAGTGTGGAGCAATCGTTCGATTTGTGGCATTTGCTAAAAGCTGTTTCATTAATTACTGAAATGGAACTGCCAGAGTCAAGTACTGCTGTAAATTTTCGTCATTTACTGTAATGTGAATCACAGGATATGCAATGTTTTTATGTTTTACGTCGTGTTCTTGGAGTAAGATGTCCCTAATGTCTTCCATTTTTACGTAATTACTAGCCACGGCAGCCACGTCGTCAGCTTCATAAGTACGTATTGTGGCTGCCAGCGGTGTGAGTCATTGCCTACTGTCTCTTTGTTTGCGCGCATCGTTATTGGCATTAGGAGGCCTAACTTCTACAATTCACCTTGTCGAAAGGGCCCTGTCCTGTTTGAATCCCGCCAGTTCTGATGCAATTCAGCTCTGTCGTGACGATCATATCGTCTGTCATGTCGGTAGATTCCATAGTTTCTTTCTTGTCGGTCACGTGGTGAATTTCTCCCTGAATCATAACTGTGCTCTGGACTGTTGCGTCTGAAGTTATTCTGTCTCCCTTGATAATAATTATTTTGGTTCCCGTATTCTCTGTTTCTCTGATTGTCTTTGTGGTAGTCATTACCACGGAGAGGTGATCTTTCCCTGTAATTATTACTACTCTGCCAACGGTTGTCATACGGGTGGTGTCTGTTCTAGTCACGATTTACGTGGTAAGAATAGCCTTGTCGTGTCCATTTATTATTTCTGTCATCGCGGAATTGTGACAGATGTGACCTGTAATTGTTGATTTCCTGTTTTCGCGTTCCGCGATTGTCAGTGTCAGTTTCCAGTTCTTGTAACAGTCCCTGAATAGCTTCAATGTCGTCTTTGCAACGTTCTGCCAAAATAATATGTTGTAAATGTTCAGGCAATTTGATTAAGCAAATGCGGACGATTTCTGATTGGCTGTAAGGGCTTGACAGGTATTGATTCTTGTGCAACATGTCTTCAAAATATTTCACAAGACTGTAAAATTCAGATTGTTCGAAATGTTTCATCATTATGATGCAATGTTTTACTCGGTCTTGTGTAGCTTGAGACCAATATGCTGAGAGGAAGGCATGATAAAATTCTCCTTCACTGTGACAATCGTGAATAACCGATCGCATTCTTTCAGCTGGTTCATTCTCTAAGTAGCCACACATAAATTCCAATCTGTGCTCTAATGACCAGTTGGGAGGGAAACAATGAGAGAATTGATGGAGCCACGCTTGTGGATGAATGTCGTTGCCAGAATTCTTAAATGTTTTGAATTTACGTATGGTAATGAACAGCTTATAGTCAAAATCATCGTGTCGGCGAGTCGCATATCGGTCATTGTTACGTCGTGTCGGCGGTTCCATCTCAAAATTCTGTGCACCTTGCCAATTTGTTTCATAATTTCCGAAATGCCCTGTGTTATTATTTTGTGGCTTCTCCGTATTTCCAAGTCCCTCTTCCCGTGTTGGAGCGCGAGTGTCCCCTGAAATATGTAATTTTTGTATTACTTGTGCCAACTGGTCTTATACTTCCCGAATTTCTCTTTTGTGTTGCGTATTTATTTGATTCTGATTTTGATTTTGTTTCAATTTCTTAATTTGTTCATACTCTACTGTGTCAGTGATGGCTACAGGTCTTGGGTCACTCAGATCATCATCTACCTTTGTAGATAAGTTAGTGAACTGATCCGAAAGTTCGGTTACTTTCTCCGATAGTGTACTTTTTTCCTCAGCGTGTTTTTCTGAACCAAGTTTCAGAGTGTCCATTTGTGTTGAAATCTTATCTACAGCGTCCTTTAAGTTTTCCTGAGTTTTTGCAAGTTGCGTAACCGAATCGGTAGATGCAACTGAGTCAATTTTAGCTTGCAAGGTCTCACGATTTTCATGAACAATAGTTTGCAGTTCTTTTATGGCTGCTTCGTGATTCTGTCAAGAACCAAGAGAACTTATTTAAACAGAAATTACGAATGCATTGTTATAGTGAACAGATGACACAGTGTTATTGTGTGTGTACATCCTTGCTTGTTAGTTGTATGATTACGTAATGACTATAAGGCTCACATACTTAGAGCATATACCAGTACTGCTGACGAGATTTTAATGCAAATTTTGGTTTATTTGAGAATACATTCTGGATTTAAAGTACTTCCTGTGAGATTAAAGATGACTTAGTATTTGGTTTCTTTGACAGCTACACGATTATATCACGATGCTACTAATGTGACAATTTACATTGTTGCTTTTTCAGTGTATCTGTTTTATATCTGCACAGTTTTTCTGAAATCTTCTGGAACGTAAAACATGTTTTAGTAGTAACTTTTGTGGTATAACTACAATGAGACAGCCTTTTCCGTAGCACAACAATACGTTACAGTACAGTACTTTCTTCATCACGGCAATAAGCATAATAACTAAAATACCTATACGCAAAGCATTTCACTTTTGTTTATGAGGAGGTGGGTACATTGACTTCAGCAGAACTTTGCTTACGGAGGACGATAACTACGACAGTTCCACAGAATTACCTTACAGCAAGACGCACATTTAGCGCTACAGGACACGCATTTGAGTGATTAATTTTGTACTTAAAACAATTATGTTTAAAGATTTTGGAATTACAATGATACAAAGGTTTTCTGCGATACATTTCATTCCATTGCTGTAATCTGTAACACCTGAGGGTAAAATTACATTAATCCTCAGGGGAGTACACGCTTACTTTGTGTACTGTCTGTTTGGCAAGCATAAACAAAAGTGAAATGCTTTGCGTATAGGTATCTTGGCAAGCACAAGGAGCCCTAGCTAATATAGTATTTGCTTATACAACTTTTCACATCGGTACCATATTTCTCTAACACACAAATTACACAGCTATCTAATCATTTAACTGAGAGACAAACATGTTTTTTTACTACATCAGTGACATGTTTACGCAATTACACAGTTGGATAACTTCGCACTAATGAAACTGGGTTTTGTCTGTAATGTGTGAACTGTTCATACGTTTTCGGAACCATTGTGATACTATGAGAGCTTTCAATGATGTATTTGGTATGGGATCATGATTTTTAAAGTACGTTGGAGGTAGATGACACTATTGAAATGAGGAGAGAATGTTTTTGAGGTTTTGAAATTATTGCAGAAAGCTACGACGTTTTAGTGATTTGACTGAGGTGTTATGATATTATTACAACGACGATGTATATTATGCTGTTGAGGAATGTTTATTATGATATGTATTTATTATGATGAAATATTGAAGTGTCGACGAATAGGTACATGTGTAATAAGGTAAGGAATAGTGAGTAGTGGTTAGGGACTTTTGTTTGTGAAACCAAGAATCGTACTTTAAAAGTTATGAAATGTGTGTGTATGTGTAATGTATCACAATGCCTGCAAAAATTTTTTGGATGCTGTTATATTTATAGGTTTTTGTTTCTACACATCCGTAACGCAAATTCTCGACCTGTGAATTTTTTTTTATATGACACTGTCACTGCTGTCGTAAATATTTCGGTAAGAAATTTAAGTGACCTTCACGTAAGGCGGCGTGGACGCCCAGCTGTGCCACCTGCCTGGAGAAAAAGCCATTAGGTGGAGAAAGAAAGAGAGACCATTAACCTCAGTATTCACATTCCTTTGTAGAAAGCATCACAAATACGACACGCTCATTACTTGGAAACATATGGTTATACTGTGGAGCACGTACTTTGTGCTACTTACTGAAATGCTTATGAATTGATGGGAAATATTCTCACATCTGCACACCTGATTATGACAAGTGTCTTTCAACGAGAGTTGAGAGAATTTCTACTAACTTATGAAATGCCACATGACTATTGAATGATATTTTTACGCTTCACTTTTCGTAGTTGCTTATTTCATTTGATATCTGGTTTCCAGCTGTGTTGCAGCATTGGTTTTATAAAATAAAATTAAATGCATTTGCTACTGTGAACACTTTCTGTCAACAGATTTATTAAATAATAATTTTATGATCCACATGCTTCGAAAAAGGAGTACTTGGAAAGGAAGGTACAATAAGAAGGGATAAATAACAGTTACTGCATACATAATTTTCTTTTCAACTACTTGCTAATTTTTTTCGCAGAATAGCTTCTTGTGGTGCACCCCTTTAATTACATAGACATTAGGAAGGGAATAGACATGGCCATCTTTACTGTAATATTTTTTCTGCTTGAGCTTTGTCATGTTTAGGTATAAGTTATAGCATTTGCTGCTGCTGTTGGACAGGCATAGTGCTACTGAATTTCACTTTGTATTACTCTGTTAAGCCAGTTTTAGTACTGATTTATTTTTCTTGTTGCTGCACAGTGGCTTTTATTAGTTCTAATGTTGCATTTGCTTTGCTAATTTATATTTATTACTGCTTGCTTTGCCAATTTGTATTTTTTGTCATTGCTGTTTCTGTTAATTGTTTTGTGCTGCTGCATTGCCTCATCCCTTAGTTTTGCATCTGAGCTCAGTAGATTTAAGTTAGCTTAAGAGGGGGTATGCTATATAGGAGAATGAGTTATGATGAATTGGAAGAAATGCATTGAGAAGTTATACGAAAAATCCCAGAATGAGATTTTCACTCTGCAGCAGAGTGTACGCTGATATGAAACTTCCTGGCAGATCAAAACTGTGTGCCCAACTGAGACTCGAACTCGAGACCTTTGCCTTTCGCAGGCAAGTGCTCTACCATCTGAGCTACCACAGAAGTAAAGCTGTGAGGACTGGGCGTGAGTCGTGCTTTGGTTGCTCAGATGGTAGAGCACTTGCCCGCAAAAGGCAAAGTCCCCGTATACGAAAAATGTTTGTAAAAGTAAAGGTACTGTACAATGAAGAATAATTATTTTAAAAGAGGATGAAGGGAATAGCAAGAGCAGGCTTAGATAGGACTTTTTGTGAATAATGATGAACAAAGGGAGACCTCCATGCAAAATACTGCAGTAAAACAAACCCTGTCCTTTCCTTTTGTGTTATCCCTCTATGTGTTTGTGTACCCTTATGTATTTGTGTTCTTGCTGCCTTTGCGTGTTTAGTTAATAAGATTTATGTTGTAGAATTTTTCTAGTACTAAGCTACATTCACTTTGATGAGGAATACTGTTATTCTCAAATATAATTTGCATTTATAATATGCTATTTTCTTTGTAAAGATGTTTAGACATTATTTATTCTGTTCTGTTTTAATGCTCATGTGTGGAATCAATGTTTCGAAAACTATTCTCATTATTTTATGTATTTACTTATATCATAATTCCTGTAACACTGATGTATATGTTACTTCGATTCTTTTGTAAAGCCCATATCACTATAAATGTTATCTGTATTGTTATATTCTTTAATGATGTATTTTTTTCCTTTGTTTTTTGTATTCTCATGTTATAAAATTGTAATTGACACCACTTTATCAAATTAAGTAACTTTTAAGCTTTCATTTCACTGCACACATTTCTGTTGATCATAGTATATGCACAATATGTGAGAAGTTGGGACTGTTCCTGTTCGCACGTGTGTTAATAATTCAGCAAGGGACTGGTTGACAGCATTGCTGGTTCTAAGGACAATTCCAAAAACTTTGTGAGTGCACAAGTGGTGGTTTATGAACTTGCTATATTGTCCGCAAGACTCTTCGATGGTGATTGCGCACCTGCACAGTCGCAACAGATGGCTGCTGGCCGTCTCTACAAGGCCTACAGTGGGTCTACATCTTTTATGACTCACCAATACCATTATTTCTACAAGGAGTGCAGTGGGTCTGCACCTCTGGTGGCCCACCAATACCGTAATCTCTACCAGGACTACAGTGGGTCTGCTCTGTGATGACCTACCTACCAATATTCTTCAAAACTTCGACTGACTCTGCTGTGGGTTTGCTCTGTTGTGGCCCATTACCTGTGTGCATGTCGAGAGTCAGCACTGTCTTGCCGTTGGAAGGACAACACTACTACTTCAAGACTGCATGGAAATCCACTACTTCCGTGTGCATTCTCATTTACTGCTCAGACTGTGAGGAAAAAAAAACACTGCAGTTTTACCGTGATGAATGATCAGGACTGTCTTTGTGGACTGTGAGAAAATTTTAGCTTTTGACCAACATTGTACCGATAAGTGTGTACATTTCATTTCTTCGTTATTGTAATTATGAAAATTTTTTTTCAAATCTGTATTGGCCACTGCCCAAAACCGTTAATAATTTTTTTGTGGGGAGCATGGGGGCTATGTAAGTAGGCTGTTTAGGTTCTTATATTGGTAACGCCACTGTCACCTAGCGCTCTGTATGAAAACCACTGGCTGTGCTGTGTGCAGTCTGTGGCTGG
Organism: Schistocerca serialis cubense; assembly: GCF_023864345.2. Classification (NCBI taxonomy): domain Eukaryota; kingdom Metazoa; phylum Arthropoda; class Insecta; order Orthoptera; family Acrididae; genus Schistocerca; species Schistocerca serialis. The sequence continues at coordinate 463,546,941 of NC_064646.1, read as the reverse complement.
TTTGCATTGTTGTTGGCTATCGTAGTGTTGGGCAGTTTGCTGTTAACAGCGCGTAGCGTTGTGCAGTTGGAGGGGAGCTGCCAGCAGTGGTGGATGGGGGGGGGGGGGAGATGGGGGAATTTTGAGAGCGGATGAATTGGACGTGTGTCCATCAGAGACAGTACTTTTGTAAGACTGGATGTCATGAACTGCTATATATATTATGGCTTTTGAACACTGTTAAGGTAAATACATTATTTATTCTCTATCAAAATCTTTCATTTGCTAACTATGCCTATCAGTAGTTAGTTCTTTCAGTAGTCAGAATCTTTTATTTAGCTGGCAGTAGTGGCGCTCGCTGTATTGCAGTAGTTCGAGTAACGAAGATTTTTGTGAGGTAAGTGATTCATGAAATGTATAGGTTATTGTTAGGCAGGGCCATTCACTTGTACAGATTATTGAAAGTCAGATTGCGTTGCGCTAAAAATATTGTGTGTCAGTTTAGTGTTGATCGGAATAAGTAAAGAGAGAAATGTCTGAGTACATTCAGATCTGCTCAGCTGTTTGAAGATCGAATAATGTAAGAGGTTTATCAGCACAGTAATTCAATAATTTTTGTAAGGGGACGTTTCATATTTGGTATTGGTCAAATTAAGCTTAGCTTCTCTTCCGTGGTATATGTACCCCTAACTAGTGAGAGTCAAGTGTGTGTAAAAACTTAATTAGTAATGTTGGAACGAGTGCAGGTATTATTACAAATTTGCCATCAACTACTGCCGCACAAGATTTTCCCTCGAATGCTTTTAAAGCCTCTGCAGGCTAGTTATCGTCAGGTTTTGCTTTACCTTTGGCACAATAGTACAGTTTTGTACGCTGCACTATAGGATTCGACTCACTGCATGCAACAGAGCAAACTTGCCACATTCTGCTTCTGCACGTCTTGCTGCACTGTCAGGCACTGTTGCCTGTATAAATAATAAAGCTCTGCGAGATTTTGCGTGTGCAAAAAGCAGTATGTTACTTACACATTGTTATGTAACTGACAGACTTCAACGTTTCCACACTAAAACATCACAAGTAAAACCAATTTTGACCATAGTGGGCACCTAATATTTAGTTTTAATACATAATATTTCTTATCAAACTAAGCAATTTCAGCAGATTTTTATGCCTGCAGTATCCTGCTTGCAGTATATTACACTAATTAAAAATTAGCTCTTTTAGAAAAATTTAAGTGACATCTTGTTTATCAAGAATTATGTGTTCTAGGTATGTCTTTCAATACAGAAATACATGTTTTCTCAAACGAGAATTAGCAGTCCTGGCAGCACATTCAGTCAGTCATCGGTGTTACTGACAGATACAGTTTCATGCTCAGGGTTTGTAAAAGCAACATTAAATTTTGAGAATTAGAGAATGAAGATTATAAATGAAATATAAAAACGAAAAACTCAATCGTAATTACTCACATGGATTTACAGAAGACAATCCTGTACTGCAGCTCATACAGGCGCACTTTTATACGTGACTTCAATTAATACTAATAATTTAAGTGGGGAAAGTAGCCAAGCCATTAAAGATTTCTAAATGCTCTGAGAACATTCAATGTTAAAATGATGAATTTGTATTCCAGTTGAACAGAAACAGGTATACTTGACGGTATTTATATTTTTTATTTACGAAACTTGGATTTCCACATCACCATAGAGGTACCAAGCATGATGCGTTACTCATTGTTTTACATGGCGAGTATCCCCAGTAGGCCTATAAACCATGGTGCATGCAACTACATGCACAAACATTATGAGCAGATCAATTTCCCTACGTTATGTTTATTACATACTCACCACACCTTCAGTTTTTGAATGCTATACAATCTGGAACATTTAAGCCAGCATTACAAAAAGACAAAAGATGTTATAATTGAAGAAAAGCACATCATCATTGCCCCTGTAACAAATTTAGGTGTCCTATCAGTGTTTCTTAAGAATTTGTAATTTACCATCTTGTTCCCGGTCGTCATTATGTTTTCTAACTGAAGAGAAGTTGTCAGCAGTTTCTTGTGTCACAATGACTGCACTGTGAACATTGTACCATAATGTAAAAAATAATTCAATGAGGTAACAATCACTCATCACATCGAATAGTTGTGATGTCGCACTCTCCTCAGTTTCACCTGTCACAATTTACTTATTAGCTAATTGCCAACACATTATCAAATCAATGCAACTGTGTGTATCTCGCTTTATTTGTAATTGTGGCAAACCATATTGTGTGGACAGAGGTTATGAAATTTTTTTTGTATGTTTACTTTACATCTGGGTAAAAGATACAGGGAGTGCTACTACCTGACTTAACTACGGTGTGTTGTGTTTGGTTACCGTTCGTCCTCCAGTCTGCTAAGTTTATAATACGACTTGAACAGTAGAACACTACCTGGAAGAGAAGATTGGGCAAGGCTGAGGTGCCAGCAAGACATAGTTACTACAGGGTAGACACAATGAAACGGTTTGGAATTTAGCGACAACAGTTTGATAATTTATGCACAATATCAGTATCAATTGTTCCAAGTTACAACTTTTCATATTTCGTTTCAGTCTCATACTTTCCTTGTTGGTTTTATTTTCAACGTCCTATTTCCCCATCACCTACGGTGTGTCCAGGTTACAGATGTAATAATGTAAAATGTTATGAGACGAACTTGAGATATTTATAGGTTGCTGGCCTCTACAATTAAGTTAACTTGAAATATTTCCTGTGCTTCCTTGTGGCATTTCATAACTGCTTAGTTCACATAAATGAGTGTCAGTAGCAATGTGGTTTATATAGCAGAAAGTGTTCTTTCTGCTCTCTCTCACGGAGCTATAGTTTGTTACGCGGCTACAGCATGGTTTTCCGGCTAAGTATGGATTACAACCAACTGACGACGTTCCCAGTTATACAACAATCAAGAAATGAGACAAATGGCTTTGGAAAACTGGTAGTTGGCTTTCGCTGTCGGCCACCACACAAAACACGCAGTTCCTGACGCTATTGTTGAAGTGGTCTCCACACAATTCCAGCGAAGCCCTCTGAGCTCAGTCTGACGAGCAGGTAGATAGATAGTCACCTTCGACAGCACCTTATGTCGCCCATCAAAGATTGCACCTGGAATGGTCCGAAACATTGGAGTGAAGTAGTATATAGAGTAGATACCTCTTGCGTCACTGAACGTGCGCAAATCGGGTTGTATTAAGTGTGTGAAAGAAAACTGAGTTACCATAATAACACAAAGATACGACCAATAAATACCACTATTACTTCCCAACTAATTATGTTTTATACTACGGTTCATTTAACCCAGACACACCGTATTTTGGAGGGAAAAGTGTTTTGCCTTTCGTGACTAGCATAATATTGTGTCTTGGATAAGCAGTTGGGGCTCAATGTACCACGATGATCATAGATGTTTTACTTACCTGTTTTGATGGAACTTAAGCAGTTTTGTATTAAAGTCGCATTTGCCCATCACATTTATTCGTATAACCAACTACTTCCACAACACAAAATAACGATCTACTGATTATTTCACTGTTTATTTTAGTTGTGTAAGCAAGTAACTATGGTGACCACTAAATACTAAGGAAACACAGCAGCAACAAGAATTTTGAGCTACTCTTCTCTCTTACTGTTGGAATACGATAAAGGATTGTGCAACAGTTTGAGGAGAAACATTAAGCCTGCAAGCCTGCTCTGGCACATTTTGCTACAGTATCTCAACCCAAATTAAAAACCACTTATTTGCTCAATAGTTGGAATATTACCGCATGATGTAAGTAATGACGTAGAATGGATGTAGATGCGGTATATAAAATTCATCTGGTCTGTCTCACCTTAGATACTTGCTAGTCTGATCAGTCATTCAAAATACTTGATCCTATTGTGCTGGAGAGGGTAAAAAGCTTCACGTAAGTTACAATAACTGTCTATATGTTCTAACTGCCACACCCCCACGCAAGACCAATCCAGATCGTAATCAGGGACTGGGAGGAAAGTGGACAAACTCACAACAACCAATGAGACCGAATTTCCCATGGTCTCCGGTCTTCACATGGCGTGTAAAGCATCGACTGAGTTCTAATTCTTCATACCGTTTTTCGATTGGCATTACGCTCACAATTCACTGAAATGGTAACCTTTTACTAAGGAATGATATGCATTACATGGCCTGCACATCATCGCTTTGTCTCAAACTACTGTGCCCAAGTGTACCACTGAGGTTTTCTAACTTCATTTTACTTTGACCATTACTCCTTAAAAGAATTATCAAAATACAGGAAATTTATGTGACCTAAAATACGTATTATTTGCGATTTTAAGACTGTATTTGTAATTATTTTTACAAAATCTTTAAAACAATGCTCTGTTTATTCCTCTATTGTTTTTTGTATACTGTGTTATGGATCTTGTGAGTTAAGCACCGCCTGTCTCTGATGTTTCATAATTTCTTTCAACTGGTATCTTTTACTCCATAGTCTCATTAACTGAACTAGATATCTTTCAGATGGTATATCATAGTATCATCTACTTGAATTCTTTTATCAGCTTGCTTATAGGTCGCCGGATTGGGAATGTGTTCCATGTGCAGACTCTGCCCGTGTCAGTCACTTCTGGCTCGAGCTGATCACCTCATCTTCCTCCATCCGTCGTTCTGAATGTGTGCCAATCACTGTGTATCTGGCACATTACGGCTGGGTTCGTCTACAGTATTTCACACCAGGCACTTTAAACCCCTACTCTGTGCAGAACTTGTGGGTGAACTGAAAAAAAGCAAATACGCCTTCACAGATAGCCCATTGGTTAGTTTTCTTACAGTGAATGTACTTTACCTAACACCACATTCCAAAAGGTGAAATGGCTAACTACCTTACCCACACAGTGTTTAGCCACTTTTTAGGTTGTTATTCCTCGAATTACTTATCGTCTTCCTGTTGGTTTGCTAAGTTCACTAGAATGCACCACTGTCCCCCAGTTGAGTCTACATACATCCATGTCTGAATGACAGACATTTGAATTAGGAAATTGAAATGATGAAACCACTTACCTTGCACAAAGTACTCTCACTCAATCCATTGCTAATCCACATGTTGCATATGCTCTTCACACCTCACTGAAGCTCAGCTATACTGAGCATATTATGCATTGGGAGAAAGTACTTTTGATTCTGGTGTTAAGCCCTCAGGAAGTACAATGTTTCCACTATTAATATTATGTCCCTTTCGTCTCAGCCAAATACAAGATGAAATGGGAAACTATTCACCCTGAGCACACTTCTCACATTTCCAATTGTTGACTTCCAAACAACTTTTCCTCTTTAAAGCTGAGCTGGGTATAAATAATACTTGTGGCATCACCTCGAAGTTGACATTAAATCAACACATTGGAAACAATACCGTGTTTTCTGATCAGGTGCTCTAGAAACTTGGATATTTAAATCAAGAAGTAAATCATGATCACGTCATAAAGCAATTTACACATCACTAAAGTACACAGACAGAAAGGTGAAAACAATCCATTCATAAGGATATGTATCTTAGTTGGACACATTGCTATAAAAACACCTGCAATCACAAGATCACAAATCGGGTGGACAAATCTGAACAGGCTTCAAATGAGGCAAATACCATCTTAACATTAGATAGTTTAAAATGTAGTGGACATAAATAAACCGAACACAACTGGTTATAATTCTTGTTATGAACTATTCGCTACACAATTGGTAAATTAAAAACAAAGTTGACTTCATTATGAATGACGCTGTATGTATATATTTCGATGACGTTCCGGTATGTCGATCATGAAGCGAGACTATTTAATTTTAACTGCAGTCTTTTGGTGCTCAAACATTCTCTGCATAATACACTTTAATTTGGTGGTATGGTTGTAAGTATGTTATGCCCAGATACAGAAATGGAAAATATGGAATGCCTTCTAATCTACCGACAGTTCACTCAGCTTTTAGGTTGTTGATTCACCAGCAATGCACCACCTTTAAATCTCTTAGCAACCTTGCAGTACATGTTGCATTATTACATATATGCTTTGGGCAACTTGTCTTGATTCTGGTACAAGGATATTGACATTTTGAGTTGTAGATCCTCCACACAGGTGTGCAATACTCACGAAAACGGGCAATGGCAGTGAAATGAACCCGCAAATGGAATGTACAGGGCACTTCGCGCCAATGGGAAGGACTACTGGAAGCGTCCAGAGGGTGAGAAACTGGCTGGCAAGTGAGGGACCCACTGTTGTGGCCGCTACCTCGCCGACCTCCTTGCCTACCCCTCGTGACAACTTCTGGACCTGTCATTGCTGGTTTGTCGAAGAAAGTTGGTGTCTCTCACTCAGCGATACCACGGCATCAACCCTAGGTCAGTGCAAGAGCGTGGGAGCTGGCGAAGTACTGCAGGTTACTTCACACACCTGCTAACGCTACTGCCTGATGGTAGGTTACAATGATGGAAATAAAATATAATAAAACAATTTACTATTACTCGTTGCCAGGTACAATTCATTACCCCTACAACGCGAGCTGGTTACTGGTCAGTGAATGTGACAATGGTTGGCGCTAATCACTCTTAATGACCAATTCAAAACCCATTTTTCATTTCACGTACATGGTAGGCGACCGACATTGCTTTTTCTTATAAGATATCTTAAACCTAATGGAGGCTTCCAAAGCTGGTTACAAAATCTGCGGTAGCTGCAGGAGATGTAGTGTTTGATATTTTACCTTACAATATCATTATCCACTGGTGTTACTTTACTCGTCCATAATTTGGAGTCTCTGTTACTAAGACTGTCTGTTTTTTACACTTCGAGGTCGGTGCAACAGCTGATAGTCGATATCATGGGCAGAGCCAAGGTGGTGCTGGTGGGCGTAGTGGCTGACACCAGCTGGGCTGCAGCTGAGCCAAAGTGCTGTGGGAATTGTGTCGGAGGAGGCTCAGACTGATTGTCTAACTGTGCGTAAACTAACAGTGAGTGACAGATACGGTTAGTGAATGAGCCTGTGAGAGGCGTAATTAGCAACTGAACAAACCAAGTATCAATCATTTTCATTACAAATAGTTTTTACTCCTGGAATCCGGAAACTACTTTCCTAATAAACTGCTTTTACCATACTTCCTTAAAACTTGAGTATACAATTATACAAAGCTATTGGGACAGCCAATCTTGTGAATTAGAATGTCTCATCAGACGTTACGCACGGTATTCACCGTCTAGCCAGGGATGTGGCACAACCTGCCCTGGAGGCTCGCGGGATTTACAGGCACAGACGTGACACTGATAATGTCGACTATATGGGAAGAATTCCGAATGTGCCATCAAGCAATAGTCTCAGTACCAAACGGAGTGGTGAAGGAACACAGTTCGCGACAATCGACAAGCAGCAACAGTTGCCTTGCATTTCTATCCCTGAAGGTCAGGCATGCATTACCCAAGTGCGAAGCATTTGACACCTTTGTAAATCTTTGCTTTAAGTAGGACGCTGTTGACGCCTGACAAAGACCTTAGTAAAGCGAAAGGATCACAGCAATAAGGTAGGAGCGGTATTTCGGTATAATGTGGCTGGAAATGAATGTGGTAGTTTTGGTACTGTATAAGGCTTTAGTCCCGCTAGCTGCTCATCAACAGAAGCAAGAAACGCGGAATGGAGCTGACAACTTGTCAATGGGCTAAGTGATGAAAGCGGGAGGGTCAAAACATTAACTGCAGCAGTATGCGGTCATGGGCGCCCACTGTCAATTTCAGCAGAACGGACGCACGTGCATCGTGCCCCGTCGGTCGCGTAAATAACATCAGAATCGATTAAAGCTTACTCTGTCTACTGCAGAAATCAGCACGTGCCTAGCCTCGTCAATAGACAGATAAGAAGTTTCGCGTTTCTGTTTCACTAAGCGCGTAGTGACGTGCCCATCTAGGCTGTGCCTTATTGTTGCAAACACGACAGAGGTCGTGGCGACGCTGGTAGTGAATTATTCAGAACGCATGTAAGTTCAGGTAACTCCTATTGGTTCTCATGGTCTGAGCTTTGCTATCTCCCACTCTATTGGGATTTTTGCTGTACCTAAACTATTGGAGTAACAGGCGGTGCACACATTGTACTTGTATTCAGTATGGAAAGTATTTGTTTCATGCAGTGCATTGCGAACAAATATCTCAGTGAGAGCAAATAATTGTTTACAGCACTTCGAGAACGAAGTATATCCTCGTATTTGGAATGTTTCCTTCTATTGTTTTTTCTAATGAACTTTTGGCTGTCTACTTCTAGGCTGGTATATTACATGTCGAAGTCCTGAGCAGTGTCCGCTTAATGGTTCTCCATACACTTTACAGGGCGTCATGAATTCCTATATTATTTCTGCTTGTCACTAAGACAGCGCATATTTAAGAAATTTTGGCTGTCAAATGCCTTAATACTGGGGATATATTCATTGATCATTCTCTATCATTCCACGATCTCTCTCTTTGTGCCTGCGCTATTCATTGCCGTAAGTCATCATTGATGGCATCTGCGCTCATTTATTCAACCTACTTGCAATATCCTATGAATTATTGTAGTTGATGGAGTTTTCGCAGATAAAGACAGTTCATTCTACCAGCAACGAACTTTCCTTGGTGTCTGAAAATCTCTGGTCAGAGTGGTAAATCATGGACAGTAGGTTGTGTTTTCTTTCTGATTTGTAGCGTGAATTTTCTTGTGTGTTTTGTAAGGACAACTATGCCTGGTGAAATCAACACAGTTTTTTAATGTTGAGAGGGGAGACTGCGGCTGTGTTCCAAAGTTTTCTAGCTGCGTTATGTAAAGCTACCAGATGCTGTAGCCTCGACGCAGTCACTGTGGCGTGACACCAGTGGCATGTGCTGTAGTCAGCAGCATCGGTAACGAGCGTACCTCTGGAGCGAGAGTGGCCCACTCGGGCCTTTATGCCAACCTGTTCACATGGCTGAGAAACGTCGGAAGCAGGATCTGGCTCGTTGACGCAGTAGTTCGATCAATATCAAATTTTAATAGTCGATACCTCTCGCCACGGTTACATATGAAAAGCTGTTAGTACACTCCCGTTACGTTTTGTGGCAAATGGATACAGCTGTAAATACTGCACATTTGTAAGTTGGTTACGCATGCTCAGGTCCTTGTGTTGTGATTACAGTTACAAAATAAATGGCAGCTCGCGCCATAATTTGAATGAAACTTAACGAAAGACTATCAGTAATGGACATTACTTACAAATACAAATACCCTGAAGTTCTCAAGATACGATGTATCTTAATTTTCGTTATCTGCTTAGTTTGAAAGTTCTGTAAGGATTAAGTTCACTTGCGCACTTTCTGACTATACTGACATAGTATGTCGTCTCTCCCACGTAGCAAGGTTTTCCACGAAAATGCATATCGTAGCGGACCCTTGCTAAAATATGAATCTCCGTTAATCAACCATGCTACAGTGACAGATAGGACGGCCAAGTCTGCTGAGAAGTGTTAACTGAAATTCCTAACGGCGGGATTGGTGTACTCGCGTTTACTCAAAACTACGCCCATTATTGTTCTTCTTCTTCTTCTTCCTCCATCACACGGTTGAATCAGGTTGCGTGAGAAACTAGAAATATTTCCCTTTATCTACAGAAAGCTACTAGCTTGAGCTTTCATTGTGTGTGTGATTAACATGAATAGAAACCATCTTCCAGTAGTACAGACACGTACGTGAAAAGCAAGCGGGCACTGAGCCAGAGTGATGGCCGTCGTGTGCCGCCAGAGGAGTGCGGGGGAACCCACATAGTTGGCGGTGTGGCGGCGCTACCCATAGCGGCTCACTTCGTTCGCATTTCCTAACAGGAGGATGGAAAGACGTTTACCCGTCAGTAGGTGTATGATCCTACAGTGTAGAAATCTTTAGCAGCATACTTCTAGCCCAATGGCCTCTAATCTGACGAAAATAGGGTGATCTTTATTAGTTTCCTGTTTTATAATAAATTCTCCTTACTACGAGTTAATAATTAGCCCCTCGAATCTAGATGGAATTCAACTGCTGCCTCTGTGTGAGAAATCTAAGCGTAAAGTAATATTCATCGCTTTGTTTGCAAGTATGGTTCGAACACAACTTGTTCGAGTTTACGTTGTTGTCTAGAACGTTAGCTGCTTTGATGCAATATTTCATCTTCATGTAAATAACAGTAGCTGCCATAGAAAGTAATAGCAATGGGTAACGTGTTTTACAGATACAAACGAACAGTTGAATGATTAGTGTATTTCTTTTCCTATTTTGATACATCACTACATCTTTATCATTTCTTAAAGCATAGCTAGGATGTGCTGATATCACCCTATCTTTCTTGTTTTCCTGCTTTGTCGTACTGCTTCAGGCAGCACAGTTGAGCCACAATACGGCTTCAGCCAAGCAAGATGTACTAGCGTGGTACCGTCAGGTAACTGCCTTTGGCATTCACGGGGCTGGTGATCCGCAGTAGCGGGTAGGGGCCCTCGTACCGAGGACTCAACAACTTGGTTCATCCATTTCTTTATCACAGTATTTGGGAGCAATACAAAACCCCTGGGTTTATGTTTAGAAAATGTCGTGCCTCTGTTGCCATGTTCTAGCTCTCTTTGTGTGGCTTTGAAATTACTGTGTTGAACTTGGTTCCATATGGCATTGAGACGGCGAGCTGGATTAGCGTCAAGGGGCAATTTGTCAATTTCTGATGGTTCATTCATCGATATCCGATTCACTGGTTCGTATGGGGAGTTTCCGCTATGTAACTGGGTTTTCCCTACATAGTACAATAGCGTTCGCGCAATAGTTTGATGCATTCGCTCTAGGCACCCATTCGCTTGAGAACGTTAGGGCGTAGTTCGCCATTTTTTGATACGTAACATTTCGCAAACCTGTACAAACATTGTCAAAACAAAATCTGAGCCTTGAGCAGTGAGTACTGCGTCAGGACTTTCGAACGGCAATACCAAGTGACTGGCAAAGGTGCAATCAACAGTATCAGCGGTCGTATCTGCAAGTAATATAATAATTATGAACCTTGAAAAATTAATATTAATTGACAATACACTTAATATCCTTGGTGCTTCGTGGAAATGGGCCACAGATATCTAAGCCACAATCGAAATGGTTTTGATGCTTCTGTTATGTTTGTAAAGGAACGTATCCTTTGTGTGTGTGTGTGTGTGTGTGTGTGTGTGTGTGTGTGTGTGTGTGTGTGTGTGTGTTTTTCGGACACTCCACCAGTAGTTTGACGCTGTTCTTGCATCCATGTCTCATTGCCCATTTTGGTGGGCCTGTAAACTGTCACAACACTGTGATTTTATTCATTGTTGCAATTTCTTGTGCAATACTACTTTGTTACCCAACACTGCCTTGCAGTACAGTATACCATCTTATGTAATGGAATCAGGGACTGATGCATACTGGTGACATTCTATATCCCTCAGCGATTCTTTCAATTCCTCATTGGAAACCTCTGATTGTGCAATTCTAACATCTACTTAGGCCATCAGCATTGTTGTGTAGGCAGCCAGACTTATGCCGAATTGTGTTATATTTTACCTATTTTAATGTCCATCTAGTCGGACTACTGCTGGGGACAACATCCAAACTAAAGCAGTGTGGCCCATATCCACAGCTAACTGATGTCCATACTAGTAACACTTAATGTAATTTACTCCAAACAGGAGAGCTACCAGCTCCTTCTTTGTACTACTTTAATGCATATTGTCAAAAGCTCAATTGTCTAGATAGTTAACCAACTAGTCTTTCCCCACCACTACATTCCTGACTTACAACAGCTCCAGCAGGGTAGTCTGATGCATCCAGTTTTTCCAAAACTGGATATATTAATAAAGCTGAACTAGTCAAGATTTATTTTTCTCACTGCCAATTCACACTCTTCTGTTCATTCAAATATTTTGTTAATGGTTTTGCTGTTACAGCATAATCCTGCACAAAACCCCTGTAATGAGTGGTTCAGCTTTGGAAAGATTGTAACTAACATTTCTTGGGGTTGGAAAATCATCTACTATTTCAATTAATCTAGGATCTGGGTTGACTCCATCTGAACTGATGGTGTGTCCCAGCTACTGAACCTGTGACTGTACAAACGAACGTTTTTCTCCATTTGCACTCAACCGTACTCTTTCTGATCTAGCCAACACACTTCTTAATCGTTCAGTATGCTTTTCAATAGTTTTTGCAAAAATTACTCTCTCATCGAGACACGCAAGACACAGTAGGATTTCAACGTGTTATCAAGACGGTAAATTCTCACAATAGGCAAGCGAATTTCGTAGACTCAAATCCATATATAACAATTCACTCAGTCCAGATGGAACAACAAAAGCAGTTTTCTGTCTGTCGTGGTGCAATCTGAATCTCATGATATCCAGAACTCGTCTCCAGGCTGATGAATTATTTGGAATTTTCTGACTTGTCCAAGTTCTCGTCGATACATATCAGAGGTTACATATCCAGTGTGATAACCTTGTTTACCACTCTCAAATCAACACACAGACCACACGTTTTTTGCCCATTGACTGACTTCCTTGGGACAATGATAATTCATCAGGCACGCGGGCTTGCAAAGGGTTGAATTATCCTTGCAAACAATTGCTGTTGAATCTCATCTTCTACAACAGATTGTAATTGATGGGGTAAACGATACATCTTCTGCTCAGTTGGTCTGGCGTCTCATGTTGTATGACTTTAGTTGCTGGCAAATATTGCCTTTCCTCGAATAACCACACATATTCCTCTAAAACTGGATGCAGAAGTCTTTACTCCAATTTGGCAAATAAGCGAACATCTCTTTCAACTGATTTCTTATTGAGAGTGCCAGTGCACAAACCTTCCTCACAGGTAACTACTTACGTTTTCTCTCTTGACACTGTTTCTGCTTCGAAACTTCTTTGCATAAATTATTCGCCACTGGCTATTATTGTGCCATGTGGTATTTCTACATCCTGCTGACCAACATTCTCAACACAGAGGTATTTTAAACCTGTTTCGCTTTACGTTTAGTCTATAATACGTAGACCGCTCTTAACCTCTTGCAGCCTGTACAGAAAGTATTTGTGGGGGTTGAATCGACCAGGAAGTCCGATCTCGGCGGTACCGTGTCTTTGACTTCAATCCAGGAAATTTTGTGGCGGTGTTCGTAGCGACAAGCAATTCGCTGTAGAAACGGCTTACGAAGTCACCGCCACACTTTTAATGGCGGGCCGACCGGTCCGCTGGAACAGTGAACAGAAAGATGAAAACCCAAACACTCTGATTAAATAAAAGTCGGTACTTATCTTTATTAACGAAGATACAGAAACAGCACTGAACGCCGGGTCTACAGAAATCTGTCTAGTTCGAGTCGGAGCGGCTAGGTCAGCGTCGGCTGACGACAAACAACAACTCTGCTGCGATGAACACACAACTGACTAGCAAGTACACAAATCGGTGGCGAGTATACAACTGAGCGGCGAATACAGAACTGTCCTAGCGCTCGCGACTCCAGCGCTTAAGAAGCCAGAAGCCAGCGGTGGCGCGCGCAGACTTGCGGCGATTTCCTGTATCGCTGGCGCTGCTTATGCGGACGGCATCCGGACTTTGATGCTGCCAACCTTTTGGCAGCGGGCTCGGTTGGCATTACTGGCTAGGATATAACAGGAAACTACCACAGTTCCACCGCTAATAGTTACAGATGTGATAGGTCTCAACGCCCACATGCACGGTTCAGTTGGAGCTTGTGATGCAGGCCTCCAAATTCACAAGTTCCTTGCAAATGATACGCACGCTCATTGTCCAGACAGTGGTCTGTATCGCTGATCCAAACAGTGCCGATGCTGTAATGTTTCACAGTCTCATAGCATGCTAGGAAATCGTTCCCTAAGAAAACATGGCAGTCCCACCCACGTTCCCTTACTACTTCCATATCAAAGACATTTTTTCCCTTCAGTGTGCAGGTAAGTTACAGTGGTACCTGCAGGAATAATTATCTTGTCTCCAAGTCTTCTTATATTGCAGCGTGGCAGTTTTAGCACACGCTTGTCATTATTGGTAACAAAAAGAACGCGAATCTGAGCTCCTGTGTCTACAAGAATTTTGGCAGTCTTTCTTCTAAGCTTAAACTCAGTGGTTTACGTCTGTGGTCTCTCCCCTTTTTATAGGGTCCATATATATCACTGGGGACTAAAGTGGGTGGCAGTGGAGTAGTACTTCTGTTTCAACATTGTTCTCGTTGCCTGCTGGCACGCTAGTCTTGGGGGAATTCGGCCACTTAGTTTGTGGACAACGATCCTGTATGGTATTTCTCAACATGAAGCCCAGCAGCGCTCCGAAAACTTCTGCTGGGCGGTATTTGACAAAAAATGGTCTCGCCATGCCCATGTACATCCCACTTCCCTGACGTTTGGGAATTGTTACTTTCTCGCCTGGCTTTCCCGCAAAAGAAGGTACAAAAGTTATGGCTGGAAGCGTAATGTATATGTCTGGCACTAATTTTTCTGTTTCATCTATAGGGGCTCTTGAAAGCCTGGAGTTGTTACCGCACTTATGGCAGCTCCGGCTTAACATTCGAGAGTTATCGCGTTAAGCCGTTCCTGTAGCTCTATTTTTTCAATTGACTGACTGCTTACCTGCTATTGCAGTAAAGTAATGAGATCAGGCTCGTTCGGGGCCGCAGTTGTAGCATCCGAAGCCGTTTGGGGAGGACGTAAGTCAGGCATGGCTACAAATCTGGAACTGAGACCAAAAAGATGTATCCAATAAAGGTATCACTATTCTGGGTGATGGTAAGATCCAAATGGCTCTAAGCACTATGGGACCTAACATGTCAGGTCACCAGTCCCCTACACTTAGAACTACTTGAACTTAACTTGAAACGCCCGCCTAACCCGCAGGGCAGAACAGGTGACTAGGATTGCGGAAAGTGCCAAATAAGGATGGCGGTCAGTTTCACTTCAAAATTGTAATTTATTGTAATTTAATAACATATTTAAACCAAAACGGCACACAACCGAACCTTTACGAGTTTCAAAATCCAGTTCTTTCATGGCTGAAGGCTTCCAAACAAGAAATCTTATAAACCAACAAGATAAATTTCAAGTGACTGAAGACACGCAGCTAAAATTGCAAATGAAATATTATAATCACAGCTAGGCTGACAGCCTCAAGGCAAAAGTGGGTAGAACAACCATATACAAGGTCCAATACAATTGTTTGAAGGCCACAACTAAATTTCAAAATTATAAAATGTATTACGTTAACCCTTTAAGGCTGAAGGCCAGAATGATTTCCCTTAAGGGGAAATTTTGAGAATAAGGCTTTAAGCGGCTGAAGGCTTACAGTTGATCTTCCAAAAATTCGAAAAATACCTTAAACCCTTAAGTGGCTAACAGCACACTAAATGAAAAGCTAGCACAACAATAATAACTTTCGGCAAAATATCCACTTGCCAGAATTCCAACTTACTTATACGGGCTGAAGGCCCTTGATTTACATAAAAAACAATAAAATTCAGTATTTTTTATTTGCTCCACACACGTTCCAACTGACTAGCAGTCCGAACTCACTTACGACAGACAACGACCAGGAAGTAATAGCAGTCGAGCAAAGATACGCGCTGCTAACGCATGTCACCATCAGGCAGAATAGCAACTCGGTGAAAGCAGTAATTTAATTTAACGCAGTGAGGTGAAAGTACGTTAAAAATAGGAAGTAAAATAGATGATGGGGGGAAGATGGGCCACGCACAGCTCATAACTAACCCAAGGGCATCACACACATCCATGCCTGAGGCAGGATTCGAACCTGCGACCGTAGCAGCATCGCAATTCCAGACTGAAGCGCCTAGAACCGCTCGGTCACAAAGGCCGGCTGCTAAGATTCCTCGGCGAAAGTTGGCCGGAGTTGTTAACAAGCAGACTTCATTGCAGCGACACTCGCATCACATGGAGGTGGCTTCGGCGACGGCGGCCGTGCGATGGGCGGATGACCCGTCACAGCAGCCAGCGGCAGCGTGAGGTGCTGCGCGGCACGCGACCACTCCTCTACTGGCGGAGGGCGACGAGGTGTAGCGGCGCGTGGCCGTATAGCGCGCTCTCACTTGCCGTCACGGCCCGACACGTCGAGGTCGGCCCCAGACGCGTCCACCGAAGACAGCTAAGCGGCCCGCGGAAGGTAACCGCTAGGCATTTCTGTGGTTGCCAGCGCATAGGAACGGCAGGAGAATACCGAGTCGGATCGAACTGTGATAAAGATCCCACTCGATGACACCACTTTGTACATGTCAGGGCTCTATCAGGGGCTGCAGTGGCAACGGGGGTGGTTTTCCTACATGTGAAGTGAGAAATGTTATGAAATGGGTTTTATTCTCAAAAACTACTACTAAAGCTAGCGTCCCCACCTCAGAGTAATAGCATGGGAGCCGGCCACGAGTACTACAGATTTGTTCGCACAACTGCTCACCATACTGCCTTAGGCTACACAGTGTACAGTATCCACAACCAAAAGTATTCAATTTCCCGAATAGGAAAGAACACGATACCTAACCTAGGAAGCTAAGTGAAAATGTTTCAATATTGTAACAGGCTTCTGCTGACAATCCGTTCTCCCTATACCATATTGCCTCATACGCATGCACTTCAATTACAACTGAAAGTTTTTTGTTACATGCTTATCATCAGATTGCATATGTGCCGGAAAATTTTTTAGCGTTCACCCCTTTGAATGTTGTAAAAGTAAATATGCTTTAGTTCAATGTGTGCAGGATGTCCCAGGAGAAAAGTTTGACATTCACCGATAGCCCTTTTCCGACTTCAGTACTGCGGAGCAAATCTCTCCTACTGCAATTCCTTTGCTTTCCATATTTTGAGAGATTATTGTATGGGCCAAAACAAGAAAACAGTTGCTGGTAAACAATTACTAGTGGGCTCTAAATGCTGATCAAAGGGCTATCCGTACTTTTTCAATCTCTTGCACTGAAGAAATGCTGATTGTCCGTAAGGAGTGCCCATGCTTGCTATACAGTTTTGCTTCGAATGTTCGTCCCCACCATGCTTTTGAATACTGACCATTCCTGCTGGGACAGGCAACTGCATAGAGAAAAAATAATTGAAAGAACTTGGCACACATCCTGCGTGAACTTCAACTGGTACTAACAACACAACTTCAATGTAAATACATTTAAGATCAATTTTCATCATTTGAGTTACGTACTACTTCACATTAATTCCATTGTGCGTCGTCCAGATTGTAACAATGTCGATGCAGGCTTGCTCCTTTGCTGCTCGCGCAAATTCCTCTTGTCTTCTCCGAACCTCCCGATGCAGGATTATCGGCGCGGATGAAAAAAAACAGACAGGTGTGGTCGATGTGAATATATGAATAAAAATTTACCTTCCCAATAAATTTTTTGATGACACCTTTTAATGTACGCTTGGAATATTTGTTTTTGAACAATTCAGGTATGGTGGATGTCGTTATACGCCCGCTCGTTACCACTCATAGAAACAAAGAGATGAAGATACAGAAATTAATCAAATGAAGAGCGCATCTCTTCTTTCTTGTATCAAAACGTCTCTGCCACGAAGTAACTTTGTAATTTACCTTTGCCTTATCGTATATACAGCTTACTTGTACAAAAGGAAAAGAACGAAGAAAGAAGAAGTTATTCGAATGATGAGGGGGTATTGAAGCGGTCATGTTTAAGATAATTAACACACCTAAATACAGTAAATAAGGTAAGTATGGAACCAACTGTTACAGACCAAGTATTTACATGTTGTCAGTACAAGCACAGAGACTAAGTAGGCACGAAGAACATCCAAGTGACATTTCACGCGTTTTTAGCGACATGAACCCCGTTTTAGACTGTTGTGATTTCCTTAAGTACATACGTCCGAAAGGGTCATTAAAGAGTTCGCTGGTTTCTTATCAAATAGGGCTCCGATGAAATATTTCACCCAAAACATTCAGAAACAAACTGTCTTTTCGTTGATGATCATCCATTACACAAAAAACAAAAGGTAACGCTTTGATGCGCTACACCGAACAAGTCGGCTGGCCGTAAATTTAACTAATTATATTACGAACAACCAAAATTGGAAACGAGACAGTGAAAACGTTGTGGGGAAGGCGAACCGAAGACTGCGTTTTACTGTCAGAACACTTACAAGATGCAACAGATCTACTAAACCTACCTACACTACACTTGTCCATCCTCTTTTTGAGTACTGCTGTGCGATGTTTCCTCTTTGCCAGATAGGACTGACTGAGTAAATCGAGAAAATCCTAAGGCAAGCACATTTTGTACTATCGAAAAATATGGGGAGTGACATGGACATGGTACAGGGTTTGTGTGGACGTGAATAAAAGATAGGGGTTTCTGACTGCGGCGGGAGCTTCGCACCTAATTTCAAGCACCAGCTAACTCTTCCTACTGACAATATTTCACGCATTGCGCCCGAGTGGAGTAACACCATTATTGTTAAGGTGATCCGATTAACCCTCTGCCAGGAACTTAAATGTGAGTTGCAGTGTAGCCATGTAGATGTCGACACGAAGTGTGGGGTGTTCACCTGCACACTAAATGTGCGCTCTGCCATAAATTCACGAAGAAAAAGTAGCAGACGACCTCGAAAGCCTCAAGAGAACAATGCGCGGAGGATGCCTGTTCTCCAACAAGTATCGTATGCTCTCTCCAGATCAAAAAATATTGCTAGTGTTTGGCGTTTCCTGAGAAAATTGTTCATGATACAAATGGAGAGAGCAACAAGATGGTCAATTGCAGAACGATGCTTTCGGAAACCGCATTGGGCAGGTGTTAAAAGGCTTCGGGACTCCAGCCACCAGGCTAAACGGCAATTCACCATATGCTCCAAAACCTTACACACACTACTCGTGAGAGAAATGGAGCGATAGCTAGAGGGGAGATGTTTGTCCTCTCCAGGTTTCGGAACAGGAACGACGGTAGCTTCCCGCCATCTTCTGGGAAAAGTTCGGAAATGGTTCAAATGGCTCTGAGCACTATCCGACATAACTTCTGAGGTCATCAGTCGCCCAGAACTTACAACTAATTAAACCTAACCAACCTAAGGACACACATCCATGCCCGAGGCAGGATTCGAACCTGCGACCGTAGCGGTCGCTCTGTTCCAGATGCAGCGCCTAGAACCGCACGGCCACTCCGGCCGGCTCTGGGCAAAGTACTGTCGGTCCAAATTCGATTATAAAGGCGAAGGAGGTAACACAAACTATGGTATGATAAATGCAGCAACATTTGGATGTGGATACCGTCCGGTCCTGAGGCGGAAGAGCCAGAAGAATAGAGCGCATGTTGGAGTTCCCGCATAGAGAAAACAATATTATAGCTTTCACGATTTTAAGAGGAGAAAGCTAGAGGTTGCACTTCCGCTGCACGTTCCTTCAGGAGAAAAGCTGGTGGGTAATTTGAAGAGCTCGAAATCTCAGCAAAGTGTTGACCCAATGAGTTATAAATTGCGATGGGGTCCACTAAGGTATCATGCGCGACAGTGAGCCCAGAGACCGGGGAGAAACTAGGCGCGCCAGATAACCGTCGAATCCGACTCCAAACTTCCGAGGAGGGATTGAAGGTGTTAAATGAGCTAGTAAAGAAGTCCCAGCTTGCCCTCTTGCTATCACGGATGACGCGACTGCATCGCGCATGGAACTGCTTATAGCGGATACAGTTGGCCAAAGTAGGATGGTGCCGGAAAAGGCGAAGAGCACGTCGCCGCTCACGTATTGCGTCACGGCATGCCTCGTTCCACCAAGGAACTGGGGGGCGCCTGGGCAAATCGGAGGTGCGAGGTATTGAACGTTCCGCAGCTGTAAGAATAACTTCTGTAATATGAGTGACCTCAAAGTCGACGGTAGGAAAGTGACGGTCATCGAATGTCGCTAGAGATAAAAAAAGTGTCCAATCGGCTTGGGCAAACTTCAAGAGTCTCGGGCGCATATATGGCAGTTGTGGCTGCAATCTAAGGACACATGGAAAGTGGTCACTCGAGTGTGCATCAGCAAGAGCGAACCAGTCGAAGCGCCGAGCTAGCGGAACAGTACCGACCGAAAGGTCCAAATGACAGAAATTTGTCATGGAGGCGGACAAAAATGTAATGTCGCCAGTGTTGAGGCGAACAAGATCCGCTTGGTGGAAGACGTCTATCAATAGTGAGCCGTGCGGACAAGGACGCGGAGATCCCCAAAGCGGGTTGTGGGCATTGAAGTCCCCAACCAGCAAATAGGGGGGCGGAAGATGACCAAGACGATGAAGGAAATCAGCTCGTGCCATAGATGTGGACGATGAAATGTATACAGTACAAAGAGAGAAGGTGTATCCAGAAAGGGAAAGACAGACAGCGACAGCTTGGAAGGAACTGCTTAAGGGGATTGGGTGATAATGGAGAGTATCATGGAGAAGAATCATGAGTCATCCATGTGCTGGAGTGCCTTCAACAGAGGGGAGATCAAATCGGACTGACTGAAAATGGGGGAAAACAAAGCGATCGTGGGGACGCAGCTTTGTTTCTTGAAGACAGAAGGTGACCAGCGAGTAGGATCGTAAGAGGATCGACAATTCATCCCGACTGGCTCGAATGCCGCGGATATTCCAATGGATAATGGACATAGGGTGGACAGAAAAGGGAAGAATGTGACCAAGGTTGCCCTCAACTCAACGACTGCTCAGAGCTGGCGACCGACAGCGTGGAACAGCATTCAGCCAAAGGCAGAAGATCCTGATCCATAAGTTGTTCAGGAGCAGCTCCTGCCACCACCTATTGGCCAGTTGATCGGCCGCCAGCAGTGCGCCTCGGCGACACAGAAGACGGCCGAGGGCGGTTACCGCCAGCTGGTGCTGTGGATGAGACACGCCGTGGCGGAGAACGAGGGGTACTGGGTTACTTATTAGCCTTCTTGTATACAGGACGTTGAGATGAAGGAGGAATCGATGGTAGTGAAGTTGGGGTATGCAAGAAATCTTCACGAGTAGGCTCTTTTTTGGAAGTCTGGGTGTCTGCCTTTGGGGTTCGGGATTTAGCAGAACCTGATGAAGGGTGAGCCATAGAGTGAGCAGGTGAGAGTGGGGAGGTTGAATGGGCCATCATTGCGCTGGCCGATCTGACGACCGTGGCACTAAAGGTGATATCACAAGTCTGCATGGCTGCCTCCTTTGTTGGCCAAAGAGAGGTAATGACAGTGCTGTATTTACCTGCGTGAGGCACAATGGGCTTTCGACTGGCTGATGACTTTTGAGCAGCAAAGGTCGACACCTTCTCCTTCACTCTGATTTCCTGAATGGGACAATCCCTAGAGGAAACAGTCTGGTCATCCATACAGTTGATGCAACGAGGGGACAGAGGTGGACAAGCACCTTCATGGGCATCCTTGACATACGTAACGCATTTGGCTGGATTGGAACATGACTGGCTGGTATGATTCAACCATTGACACCGATAGCAACGTGTAGGGGTTGGGATGTAAGGGCGAATGGAAATTATCTCATAGCCCACTTTTATGTTCGATGGAAGTTGATATTTGTCATTTGTCTAGAAGAGAGTATGGGTTGGAACGATGTCCTGGTCATCCCTTTTCATAACTCGATGAACAGCCGTTACGCCCTGGTCAGACAGGTAGCTTTGAATTTCCTCGTCGGACAATCCGTCAAGGTAGCGTGACGAATTTAAAGTGCGGCGCGCTTCCACCTCGACAGGGAAGGTGTGTAGCAGTGAAGTACGCAGCAATTTTTGTGCCTGGAGGGCACTGACTGTTTCTAAGAACGAGGTGCCATTTCGTAATCAGGAACAAGACTTTACAGGACCTGCAATTGCGTCGACACCTTTCTGAATAATGAAAGGCTTGACTGTGGAGAAGTCATGGCCTTCGTCCGACCGAGAAACAACAATGAACTTTTGCTTGTGAGCACACGTTGTAGATGATGAGGAAACCATTGCGGAAGTACCCCCCCCCCCCCACCATGATTACCGGCGTCTCTGATGGCGCTCTCCTTCCTTGTGGGGGCCCTCTCTGAGGATCCTCCTGCCTTAGGTGATTGTTCACACCTCAGGTCACACCTCCCGAGAAAAGGACGGAGGGACCAATTGGCACGTTTGGAAGATATCAGCTCGGGTAATCAGCCCTCCCTGGACCTGGCCATTACCAGGGGGTACGTACGTGTCCTACCTGCATACCCTGGGCGGGGAATTACGCGTTACCCCATTACCGGCTATGCGTGGGAATGTGTGGGTCGGCCTTCAGACATGCACAGGGAGGAAAAAGAAATAGGGAGGAACAAAGAACAGGAAAGGAAAGGAAAGGAAAGGAAAGAAGAAAGGTCTCACATGCCGCAGTGGAGAAAATGGTAAAGAGAAGAGATAAGGAAAAGAGAAGGACAAACAAAGGACAAATAAAGTGAAGAAGAGAGACTGTTTTACAGTTTCGAGCGTCCGTCTCCGGACGTAGGCACTAAACATACTCCTAGAGGGGGAGAAAGAGAAGGGAAGAGGTGGAGGTGAGGGGGGGGGCGATGGGGGATGGGGAAGGATGTGGAAAAGGAAGGCATGCAGCCTGGAAAGGAAGGAGGGCCACACCAGCTTGGGGTCCCGTGCTCGCTAAACACGTATCCACAAAAGAGTTGTGGACCCCCTGCGGGGGTAGGTACGTGGTAACTGCATGTGATGACCTGGATACGCCTGTTATTTATGCAAATAACTGAAGCCAACAGAGAAAATACAGTTAAAGTACATGACTAACCAGAACCGTACATTTATAGTTAAAATGTAGTATGTGCAGTCATTAGTTAAAATTACTCCACATGGCAAAATGTGAGTCCCACAATAAAACACGCACTGAATACAATGTGTGGAACTAGATCCATACCTAAAATCCATATAAAAGGTGCAAATATTAATAAAAGGAAGTTCCTAGCCTGGCAAGCCATGAAGGTTTCTGATTTAAAGATGTGACATTTTTTAACTTTTTATTCTGCCTCTTACACAACAGTGTGTTTTAAGTTGGCAGGCTCTGAACTTCAAAGATCCGGCCATCTAGTAAATACTTAAGTGAGCCACTGTTGTGACCACTGTGATCCCCATACATTTAAGGGGAGGGTACCCCTCTTGCCTTTAAATGTTCTCTGGGTTATCTGGATGTTGTTTTCATCCCAAGTTCGTCAGACAGTTATCATGCCATAGTTCGACTTTTGAAAAAGTGTCTGGTAAAAAGGCGCCATCACGGTCAGTGTTGCAACATTTAATTTCAACAATGAGCTAGCTGGCACTATGGATATTGTGAACGTGCTCGAATATAACCACCACGTTGAAAGTTCTGCATAAAATCGGACGAAAAAAGTATCGAGGGAACGGAGCCACCAATCCCAGAAGCTGCCCGAGGGGTCGCAGAAGATGGAGGACGATCTCCTTTGGGAACTGAAAGGATTGCTCTGTGGTCCAGGGATCACTGGTGGGAGTTGTGTCTGTCTCACTTAACCACAAAAAAACCGTTTCTCTCGAAAGCCTGCTTTCAAATTTGAGGGAAACTTAACTTGAGAACAGTGCATACTATTTTCTACCGAACCAGATTTTATTAGAACTTAATACCTTTCAGTAATCTTATATGCTGAAAGAGGATATATTGAAAATAACTTATACCAAATTTATTTCTTACAAGTCTAGTAGGGGTCTTCGGCAATTTCCAGGAATGACGAATGTTCAGGCTACAAGGGATCGTTCCACCTGGTGCAGCGGTTACATGAAGCGTCAGATATGGATTCAAAAATGATTTCTTAAAGAAAAAAGCTTAAAGAATAAAACCATACCACCCAATTTACCATAACTTTATGTTCTACATGGAAAAAATAATGAATTTTTCAAACTTTCGTGCTTTCAAACTTGTCCGTCCCTTAAGCTGCAGGTGCTATGGCTCACCTACATTAAAGAATGGAACTACTTTCAGAATTCTACAAAAGCGTTTTCAGTGCGCTCACCTCTTCTGCGGGTACCGTCGGCAGCTCTGCCAGGCGGTACAGTTCTCACACTAAGGTACCGACGTAGAAAAACATTTCCTGTCACCACTGTCACAGAAGATGTTCCCCCATTTGCATCAGCAGAATACCCCGCTTTTTGCTACAGAAACAGCATTGTCCTAATTCACACAGCACTCTTCCATGCTGCCCTAAATGCAACCGACGGACGTTTAGCCCACACTTTTAAAAACTCAATTGTCTGAACTTCACTGTCACCATCCTCTAGCCGATGCATCACACATTTCTACCGTTCTACAGATCAACCAGATACGACAGCTAATCTCCTACCAAAATTTCATAGACACACTCATTGGTGCCAACTTTGCACCCTACATACCACAGACCACAGACCACAGCCCACAGCCCACAGCCCACAGCCCACAGCCCACAGCCCACAGCCCACAGCCCACAGCCCACAGCCCACAGCCCACAGCCCACAGCCCACAGCCCACAGCCCACAGCCCACAGCCCACAGCCCACAGCCCACAGCCCACAGCCCACAGCCCACAGCCCACAGCCCACAGCCCATCCTACTCTGTGCTCTATTTGCATTGTCTTGTTTAGAGACCCAGCACGGCCCTTCTTTTTACCAAGGAACGTCATCATTGGTTTCCAGCACTCATCTCCAATTTACTAGCATATGACACTTCAGAACAGCACGTCGCTGTGGTCCATCTTATGATACCCAGAAACTGCCAATTTCTTTTGTTTCAGCAACCACCACCGAGTCTGCCTGCTATAGGGTCCTTGCGTGGATAAAACCCCATCTGATTTTGTGTTGATACACCTCAACTGACGCGACCATAAACCCTGTTCTTCCTGCCACCAAGTCCCACTTAGTCTCAGCACGTTTATGTTAAATCCATACATATTCAAATGTAAATCATCACAACCTACCTACTGAACTAAAGAGACGCAGAAAAAGTCTTAAAAATAAATAGAAGGTAAAACATTGGTTGTTGGTAAGTTTATAGAATAAAACTATAGAAGCTTTCGTCTTTAAGGTGACGAATGTAATTAATAGTTACTGTATTGATGCATATTTCAGTACTTTCTAAAAATATCGTGACAGTTTTATCATAACGTGTTCTCTGAAGAGCTTCATGAATCTGAAGAGCAGAATCCTGGTCAAAATCACATTGACCCCTCTCTTCTGATTCTGAACTATTGAAAAAGACTCGTCAGATGTCTGAAAATTGTATTCATCACCTATGCACAGGATTTGGTAGAACGTAGTTATGTGTATAAGCACGTTCGGATGCTTGATACGTTTTGTATTTGCACATAGTGTGCCAACGTTTTGTCTACATATATTGAATATGACATTGTTATTTTCTAGAACATGCAGCGTGTAAGCGACAACCCTTTACAATGTATCACAGTGGTGCAGTTGTTGCGGAAAAGAGCAGTTTGATGTGAGACAGTTATTGTCTATCAAGATGTGAAACAGCCTCAAATTTCCCTACAGCAGCCACTAAAAGTACTGCAAATTGGCACCGTTTTAAATATTTACTCTTCTGTCTCCTTCTTACGCTACCGGCTTAATTGAGACTTACAAATTCCCAAACTAACGTCGGTGTAAAAATTTTCTTCAGAATTTTGTAATTTTTTACAGCATAAATTTAACAATAAAAAAGTTTCGATTCTCTGGCCATCTTAACTCCCTCGAAGCTCCGTCGTCTCAAGGTCGGTTTACATAGAATTAGAAACAAATTTAATGTTTCCACAACATGTTAGTCATCATTGCATATTAAGTATAATGTGCACATGGAATACTTTTATCATAGCTCTTGTGTTAACTTCTGTAAAACGTCGTCTTGGACTAGGAGACGATTTTTAATTTTGAAATTACTCACTATACCATGATCCACAGTAACATGCATAGACCTATTACGTTACTTAAGCAGTATAGTGATCATGATATGGAACCGTGTTAGTCAGACTTTCTGTAGAACACAAGTCAAGTTGTATAACGTTGCTTGGATTGTAAGTCAATCGCGGAGACCTCAGAATTGTGGTAAATATTACATCTTTCTGTGCCATACTCTGAAGGTGGTGGGAGGGTGAAGGGGTGTTACAATGTGGCAATACATGCCTTTACCCTTGCTTCATGGAGCTTCGGATACAGCACATCTACACGATGGACGAGTGAGTGTGTGTGTGTGTGTGTGTGTGTGTGTGTGTGTGTGTGTGTGTGTGTGTGTGTGTGTGCATTTCCTTAATTTTACATTGTTTTAGAAGCACAATGACAGTGATTAGGAATTAACTGCGAGAAGTAATTAGAACAGCGTTTTTCCTGTGAACAGTATTTCTATGGAAGAGAGATACTTACTGAGTAATGCCATACCAGAGCCAAAAGTCAGCGAAGGTGGAATGGTTAGCAAGATGGAAGATAATCGGGAAGTACAGATAAATGAGAACATTTCAGTGAATTCTGAAATTGCTAGGCTGGAAAGTGACCCAGAAATAAGAAACAGTGGAATTAGTGGAGAGTCGACTATGCACACGTCGGTGATCAGAGGTCATCATGAACTAATAATAGATGATAATGGTCACGGAAACACATTGGAAATTCTACATCCTGTTGAAGGTAGTAAGCGTTACTAACCATAAATTTGACAATAATCGTTGCAAACTGAGCTAGTGTCATTATAAGTTAAGCAATTTAATTGGACAGGTGAAAACAATGTGAGAGTTTCCTCGTGGGAGTTCTTACGATTTGTAAGATAGAACATCGAGGATTGTTTAGAGGAATACACAAAAAGGATAAGCTATAGGGAACGTAAGTGTAATGATGAGCAAGACGAATGGCCAGAGGTTTATTTGACACGTGGAGAAGTGTCATGGAAACGCTGAATAAACCCAAGTATATGAAACGTCCCCTTAGAAAAATTAATGAATTACTGTGCTGATAAACCTCTTACATTATTTGATTTTCAAACAGCTGAGCAGAACTGAACGTACTCAGACATTTTGTTCTTTACCTAGTCTGAACAACATTAAACTGACACACAATATTTTTAGCACAACACAATCTGACTTTCAATAATCCCTACAAGAGAATGGCCCTGACCAACATTAACCTATGCCTTTCACAAATCATTTACTTCACAAAAATCTTCGTTAATCGAACTACTGCAATACAGTGAGCGCCAATACTGCCAGCTAAATAAAGGATTCTAACTACTGAAGGAACTAACTACTGATAGGAATAGTTAGCAAATGAAAGATTTCGATAGAGAATAAACAATGTATTTATCTTAATATTGTTCAAAAGTCATAATATATATAGCAGTTCATGACATCCATTCTTACAAATGTACTGTTTCTGATGGACACACGTCCAGATCATCCGCTCTCAAATACACTATCAGTCCCTACCTCTCATATATTATCCATATACTATGACCAACAAAAACGTGTGCAGTGAAATGTAACTTACAAGTTAATAATTTGATGAACTGGTGTCAATTACAATTTTATAACATAATACAGTAACAAAGGTACAAAATACATCGTTAAAGAACATAACAATACAGATACCTTTTGAAGTAGTACAGGCTTTACAAAGGAATAGAAATAAACAGATACATCAGTGTTACAGGATTTATGACATAAGTAAATAAAATAATGAGAATAGATACGTAACATTAATTTCACACATGAGCATTAAAACAAAACAGAATAAACAATGTCTAAACATCTTTACAAAGTAAATAACACAGTATTAGAAAAATTCTATGACATAACTGTTATCAGCTAAACATATAGAGACAGGAAGAACACAAATACACAAGGGTACACAAACACATAGTGGAATGACACAAAAGGACAGGACAGGTTTGTTTTCAGTGTGACATTTGGTACTGCAGTCCACCCCAAAACTTCATTCCATATATCTTTCCTCTTATTTCAACATTTGTTTCCACCAACAAAATCCTATCCAAGCATGCTTTCTGTATTTATATGTTCATATTTTTCTTACCTCATTATTTATTATCTTACTTCATCATTTATTTCCAAGAAAATCCTCCCTAAACCTGTTGTCCCTAATCCCCACTTTTTTGTTCATATCCTCTTTCAAAATCCTTTTTGGCCAAACCATTTTCTTATAGCTTCTCAATGCATTTCTTCCAATTCATCACAACTCGTTCTCTTATACAGCCTACCCCATCTTAAGCTAACTTAAATCTACCGAGTTCAGATGCTAAACTAAGGGACGAGGCAATGCAGCAGCACAAAACAATTAACACAAACAACAATGACAAAAAACGGAAATTGGCAAAGCAAGCAGCAGTATATATAAATTAGCAGAGCAATTGCAATATTAAAACAAATATAAGGTGATGTGCAGCAAGCAAGAAAAATAAATCAGTAGTAAAACTGGCTTAAAAGAGTAATACAAAGTCAAATTCAGTAACATTATGCCTGGCAAACAGCAACAGCAAATGCTGTAACTTATACCTAAAAATGACAAACCCACAAGCAGAAAAAATATTACAGTAAAGATGGCCATGTCTAATACCTATGTCACATCTTAGTGTCTATGTAATTAAAGTGGTGCACCACAACAACTTATTGTAAAAAAAATATTACCATGTACTTGAAAAGAAAATTATGTATGCAGTTACTGTTACTAGTCCCTTCTTATTGTTCTTTCCTTTCCAAATGCTCCTTTTTTGGATAATGTGGATCATAAAAGTATTATTTAGCAGATACGTTGACAGAAAGTTTTCACATTAGCAAATGCATTTCATTTTATTCTATAAAACCAATGCTGTAACAGCTGGAAACCAGATATCAAATGAAATAAGCAACTATGAAAAGCGAAGCATAAAAATATCATTCAATAGTCATGTGGCATTTCATAAGTTAGTAGAAATTCTCTCAACTGTCGTTGAAAGACACTTGTCATAATCAGGTGTGCAGATGTAAGAATATCTCCCATCAATTCATAAGCATTTCAGTAAGTAGCACAAAGTACGTGCTCCACAGTATAATCATATGTTTCCAAGAAATAGCGTGTCATATTTGCGATGCTTTCTACAAAGGAATGTTAACAGTGAGGTTAATGGCCTCTTTCTTCTCCACCTCATGGCTTTTTCTCAAGGCTGCTGGCACACCTGGCCGCTCACAACACATTACGTCACAGTCACTTCCATTTCTTGCCGAAATATTTATGACAGCAGTTTCCGCTACAGTGACAGTTTGATACAAATAAGATTTCACAGATCGAAATATTTGCGTTACATATCTGTAGAAACAAAATCTTATAAATATAACAGTGTCCAAAAAATTTTCGCTGGCACTGTGATACATTCACGCATTTACACACATTTCATAACTCTTAAAGTACGATTCTTGGTTTGCAATATCCTTTATCACAAACCAGAGTCCCTAACCACTACTCACTATTCCTTACCTTATTACACGTACACCTATTCGTCGACACTTCAATATTTCATCGTAATAAATACATAGCATAATCAAATTCCTCATATAGCATCAGCTTATTGATCATGAACATACCTCAACAGCATAATACACATTGTCATCGTAATAATAACATCATAAAAACTCAGCCAAATCTCAAAAACGTCGTAGCTTTCTGCAATAATTTCAAAACCTAATGAAAATTCTCTGCTCATTTCAATAGTGTCATCTACCTCAAACGTACTTTAAAAATCATGATCCCATACCAAATACATCATTCAAAGCTCTCATAGTATCACAATGGTTCCGAAAAAGTATGAACAGTTCACACAGTACAGACAAAATACAGTTTCATTAGTGCAAAGTTATCCAACTGTGTAATTGCGTAAACATGTGTCACTGATGTAGTAAAAACAATGTTTGTCTCTCAGTTAAATGATCAGATAGATGTGTAATTTGTGTGTTAGAGAAATATGGTACCGATGTGTAAAGTTGTATAAGCAAATGCCATATTAGCTAGGGCTCCTTGTGCTTGCCAAACACATGGTACACAAAGTAAGCGTGTACCCCCCTGAGGATTAATGTAATTATACCCTCAGGTGCTACAGATGACAGCAATGGAATGAAATGTATCACGATAAACTTTCTTTGTAATTACAAAATCTTGAAAAATAAATGTTGTAAGTACAAGATTAATCACTCAAATGCGTGTCATATAGCGCTAAATTGTGCGTCATGTTGTATCATAATCTCTGTCACTACATAAGGGTAAAAAATGTGCCAAGTTTCGTAATTATCGTCGTCCGTAAGCAAAGTTCTGTGGAAGTCAATGTACTTACCTCGTAATAAACAAAAGCGAAATGCTATGCGTATAGATATCGTAGTTATTACGTACAGTACCGTGATCAAGAAAGTACTGCAGTGTAACGTATTGTTGTGCTAGAAAAAAGGCTGTCTTATTGTAGCTATACCACAAAAATGCTACTAAAACATGTTTTACTTTCCAGAAGAATTCAGAAAAACTGTGCAAATATAAAGCAGATACAGCACAAAAGCAACAATGTAAATTGTGTCACATTATTAGCGTCGTGATATAATCGTGTAGCTGTCAAAGAAACCAAATGCTAAGTCATCTTTAATCCCACAGAAAGTACTGCAAATAAAGAATGTCTTTTCACGTAAACCAAAATGTTGCATGGAAATCTCATTAGCAGTGTCGGTATATGTTCTAAGTATGTGAGCCTTATATTTGTTACGTGACCGTGCAACTAACAAGCAACAGTGTACAAATCACAACACTGTGTCGTCTGTTCACTATAATAATGCATTCGTAATTTCTGTTTAAACAAGTTCTCTTGGTTCTTGACTGCATATTTAACTTCAAACATTGCAGATTATCTTTCAATAAACGGTTTTACATGTGAAATGTGGTGTAAACCTTTACTCTTCCTAGTACGCAGAGTTTCAACTTCAACACAATTATCATGTGGTATACGTCGGATTCTGTAAGGTCCATTGTAAACTAAAAGAATTTGTGACTCAAGTGTTTCTTCTTACGTGACAGTGAATGAGCTTTCATGAGAACTTTCTAACCAATATATAATTTCTTTGCATTTGATTTACCGTGTATTTTTCTTCTTTTGTCTGATGCAGATTTTATATTTTTACTAGCCAAAGAATTATGTCTTTGTGTCGAAGTTTACGTGTATTCGGAAAAGGTACAAGCTCTCAGATTCTGTTCTGTGGTTCTTCTTTCTTTAGTACAAGAATAGGTGGTAGAGCAGTGGAGTCACGAGGCATTTCATTCAGCACGGTTTGAAATAGTGTAAATATCTGTCCCAGTGCTGATGCTTTCTGTGACAAAGTCTACAAAGCTTATTGATTTCTTTCATAATCCGTTCAGACGGGTTACAATGTGGTGAGTACAATGAAATAAAAACAGGTTTGATTTTATGGTTCCGAAGCATGCGTGAACAAACAGCAGATCTGAATTGCGGTCCATTATCTGAAATGACTTTACTAACGTGTCCAACTTCACGTAAGAAATTTTTAACAAAGGCGTTGGATACAGACCGTCCAGTGGCTTTACATAACTGAGTGAAAGAAACAAATTTTGAAGTCAGTTCACCAGCGACCAGAACTTACGACAATCCATTCGATGTTCTGACAAGGGGTCCCGAGAGATCAACAGCAGCAAATTCTTTTAATTTAGAAGGAATGATAGGAAACAACGGAGCACTATGTGAGATAGTAGATGGTTTAGCTTTTTGACAAAGTTTTCAAATTGACAAGACTCTTCGAATTCTCTTTTCCATATTGTTAAAATAACAAGTCGTTCGAAAAATATGATAACATTTTCGTGGACCAAAATGTGCGTAGCTGAAATAAATGTACCAAATGAGCTTATTAACAAAATCGTCTGGAATGCAAAGTACCCATAGCTTGTCATCAACAGTGCAGCATTTGAAGAGTATGTTGTTTCTAACCAGATAATAATGCCGAATCTGAGTGTCTTTTTTCATGCCATTTACTTTTGGTGTCTTTCCAAATCGGATCTTTATCTTGTTCATGAGCAATGTCCTTTAAAGATGTGCTGATGTTTTCAAAGGCGACTTTCTGAATGTAAAGAATACTGAAATTTTTCTCGAGGTTGCCTTCTGTGTTACTTTTCTCAAGCCCAGCCGGCGCGCGTAACAGTGCGACCGCAACAATGTTCTCCTTGCCGGGAATGTAGACTATTGTGAAGTGGAATTCTTGCAGAAACAATGCCCAACGTTTTAACCTGTCATGATTTAATTTTGAAGACATAAGAAATTGTAATGCACGATGATCACTGTATACTTTTACGTGCTTACCAGAAAGAAAGAAACGGAATTTGTTAAATGCCCAAACGATAGCTAAAGCTTCTAATTCAGTAACGGAATAATTTTTTTCAGATTTTGTTAGCACTCGGCTAGCAAAAGCAATGGTTTCCAAACAGTAGTGTCATTTTCTATGGCTTCTTGAAATAAATGGGCACCAAGACCGACTTTAGAAGAATCCGTGCTAAGGCAGAAATCTTGTGACAGATCTGGATGAGCTAGTATTGGCGCGTTAAGTAGCGATTCTTTCAAAGAATGGAATTCCAACTGTGCTTGTTCGTCCCAGTTCCAAATAGTATTTTTTCTAGTGAGAGAACAAAGTTCACTAGAATTTGCATATTCAGAAAACGACAGTAAAAATTTACGAGACCTAGAAAACTGCGGTCTTGTCCTTTTGTGGATGGAACTGGAATGGCTCTGATTGTTTCTAACTTTTCAGGATCCGGCTGAATGCCTTCAGAAGAAATAATATGTCCCAAAAACCTCACCTTTGACCTACCGAATTCAGACTTTTCCAAGTTAACTGCAATTCCAGATTGTGCAAAAATATGTAACACGCTGTTGAGGATGCGATTATGTTGTTCCCATGAGGCTTCTGCTATCAGAATATCTTCCACATATAAGGTGAGGTGACGTTTTAAGGAATCAGGTAATATGGAATTTAGCCCGCGAATGAATGCTGCCAAAGAAATGTTCAAACCAAAAGGAAGTTTCCGAAACTGATAAACGCCGAAACAAAGAAAAGCTGTGTATTTTCTTCATTCTGGATGAAGTTCGATCTGATAAAAGCTGGATCTGAGATGAATACAAGACAACACTTTTACACCATTAAAATTTTGAAGAAGTTCTTCCATCGTTCGCGGCCTGTCTGTTTCAGGAATGATGACAGTATTGACTTGGCTCGAATCTAAGACAAGTCTGATCGATCCATTTTTCTTCTCGACAACATGTAATAGAATGTTGTATGAGCTTACTGCAGGCTCAATAATGCCCTCGTCAAGCATAGGTTGTATTTCTGTTCTAACACCGTCCCTATAATGTGCTGGTATTACGTATGGTCTAACACAAAATTTAGTATGCTCACGAACACGAAATTGGTATTGAAATCCCTTGATTGTTCCTGTTTTGTGAGTAAAAACTGTGGAATATGCCTGTAAAATCTCAAAAAGGTCCTGCCTATCAGTGTCATTATAGTTCTCAATTGTTTGGATTTTATGCTTAGTTAACTCATTAGTATCAAATACGCCATCGATATCATCCCTGTCAGTACTTGCAGAGAGATTGTTAGTGTCAAGTTCCGTTTAACAGAAGGTCAAGCCGATTAATTTCCTCATCATGGTTTGAGAGCCAATCTTCAAATTTCAAAGCAATTGACTTACTTTCTTTCTCCAAACTTACTTCAGCATTGTGAAAGTTTAAGATTGCTTTGTATTCATTCAAAAAGTCTACTCCCAATATAATTTCCGTCGACAATAATGGAACAATCAGAAAGTTCATAGAGAAACTGTGGCTTTGACAAAAGAATTCTAAGCTGGTTTGTTGGCGTACATCTACACTTTTCCAAAAATTGCGCCTTGTAATTTAATCTCACGTAAAGGAAGTGTGGGGGCAATCGTTCGATTTGTTGCATTTGCTAAAAGCTGTTTCATTAATTACTGAAATGGGACTGCCAGAGTCAAGTACTGCTGTAAATTTTCGTCATTTACTGTAACGTGAATCACAGGATATGCAATGTTTTTATGTTTTACGTCGTGTTCTTGGAGTAAGATGTCCCTAATGTCTTCCATTTTTTCGTAATTACTAGCCACGTCGTCAGCTTCATAAGCACATATTGTGGCTGCCAGCGGTGTGAGTCATTGCCTACTGTCTCTTTGCTTGCGCGCATCGTTATTGGCATTAGGAGGCCTAACTTCTACAATTCACCTTGTCGAAAGGGCCCTGTCCTGTTTGAATCCCGCCAGTTCTGATGCAATTCAGCTCTGTCGTGACGATCATATCGTCTGTCATGTCGGTAGATTCCATAGTTTCTTTCTTGTCGGTCACGTGGTGAATTTCTCCCTGAATCATAACTGTGCTCTGGACTGTTGCGTCTGAAGTTATTCTGTCTCCCTTGATAATTATTTTGGTTCCCATATTCTCTGTTTCTCTTATTGTCTTTGTGGTAGTCATTACCACGGAGAGGTGATCTTTCCCTGTAATTATTACTACTCTGCCAATGGTTGTCACACGGGTGGTGTCTGTTTTAGTTACGATTTACATTGTAAGAATAGCCTTGTCGTGTCCATTTATTATTTCTGTCATCGCGGAATTGTGACGGATGTGACCTGTAATTGTAGTTTTCCTGTTTTCGCGTTCTGCGATTGTCAGTGTCAGTTTCCAGTTCTCGTAACAGTCCCTGAAAAGCTTCAATGTCGTCTTTGCAACGTCCTGCCAAAATAATATGTTGTAAATGTTCAGGCAATTTGATTAAGCAAATGCGGATGATTTCTGATTGGCTGTAATGGCTTGACAGGTATTGATTCTTGTGCAACATGTCTTCAAAATATTTCACAAGACTGTAAAATTCAGATTGTTCTAAATGTTTCATCATTATGATGCAATGTTTTACTCGGTCTTGTGTAGCTTGAGACCAATATGCTGAGAGGAAGGCATGATAAAATTCTCCTTCACTGTGACAATTGTGAATAACCGATCGCATTCTTTCAGCTGGTTCATTCTCTAAGTAGCCACACATAAATTCCAATCTGTGCTCTAATGACCAGTTGGGAGGAAAACAATGAGAGAATTGATGGAGCCACGCTTGTGGATGAATGTCGTTGCCAGAATTCTTAAATGTATTGAATTTACGTGTGGTAATGAACAGCTTATAGTCAAAAATCATCGTGTCGGCGAGTCGCATATCGGTCATTGTTACGTCGTGTCGGCGGTTCCATCTCAAAATTCTGTGCACCTTGCCAATTTCTTTCATAATTTCCGAAATGCCCTGTGTTATTATTTTGCGGCTTTTCCGTATTTCCAAGTCCCTCTTCCCGTGTTGGAGCGCGAGTGTCCCCTGAATTATGTAATTTTTGTATTACTTGTGCCAACTGGTCTTATACTTGCCGGATTTCTCTTTTGTGTTGCATATTTATTTGATTCTGATTTTGATTTTGTTTCAATTTCTTAATTTGTTCATACTCTACTGTGTCAGTGATGGCTACAGGTCTTGGGTCACTCAGATCATCATCTACCTTTGTAGATAAGTTAGTGAACTGATCCGAAAGTTCGGTTACTTTCTCCGATAGTGTACTTCTTTCGTCAGCGTGTTTTTCTGAACCAAGTTTCAGAGTGTCCATTAGTGTTGACATCTTCTCTACTGCGTCCTTTAAGTTTTCCTGAGTTTTTGCAAGTTGCGTAACCAAATCGGTAGATGCAACTGAGTCAATTTTAGCTTGCAAGGTCTCACGATTTTCATGAACAATAGTTTGCAGTTCTTTTATGGCTGCTTCGTGATCCTGTCAAGAACCAAGAGAACTTATTTAAACAGAAATTACGAATGCATTGTTATAGTGAACAGATGACACAGTGTTATTGCGTGTGTACATTCTTGCTTGTTAATTGTATGATTACGTAATGACTATAAGGCTCACATACTTAGAGCATATACCAGTACTGCTGACGAGATTTTAATGCAAATTTTGGTTTATTTGAGAACACATCCTGGATTTAAAGTACTTTGTGAGATTAAAGATGACTTAGTATTTGGTTTCTTTGACAGCTACGCGATTATATCAGGATGCTACTAATGTGACAATTTACATTGTTGCTTTTGCGGTGTATCTGTTTTATATCTGCACAGTTTTTCTGAAATATTCTGGAAAGTAAAACATGTTTTAGTAGTAACTTTTGTGGTATAGCTACAATGAGACAGCCTTTTCCGTAGCACAACAATACGTTACAGTACAGTACTTTCTTCATCACGGCAATAAGCATAATAACTAAGATACCTATACGCAAAGCATTTCACTTTCGTTCATGAGGAGTTGGGTACATTGACTTCAGCAGAACTTTGCTTACGGAGGACGATAACTACGACAGTTCCACAGAATTATCTTACAGCAAGACGCACATTTAGCGCTACAGGATACGCATTTGAGTGATTAATTTTGTACTTAAAACAATTATGTTTAAAGATTTTGGAATTACAATGATACAAAGGTTTTCCGTGATACATTTCATTCCATTGCTGTAATCTGTAACACCTGAGGGTATAATTACATTACTCGTCAGGGGGTTACACGCTTACTTTGTGTACTGTCTGTTTGGCAAGCATAAACAAAAGTGAAATGCTTTGCGTATAGGTATCTTGGCAAGCACAAGGAGCGCTAGCTAATATGGTATTTGCTTATACAACTTTACACATCGGTACCATATTTCTCTAACACACAAATTACACAGCTATCTGATCATTTAACTGAGAGACAAACATGTTTTTTTACTACATCAGTGACATGTTTACGCAATTACACAGTTGGATAACTTCGCACTAATGAAACTGGGTTTTGTCTGTAATGTGTGAACTGTTCATACGTTTTCGGAACCATTGTGATACTATGAGAGCTTTGAATGATGTATTTGGTATGGGATCATGATTTTTAAAGTACGTTGGAGGTAGATGACACTATTGAAATGAGTTGAGAATTTTTTTGAGGTTTTGAAATTATTGCAGAAAGCTACGACGTTTTAGAGATTTGACTGAGGTGTTATGATATTATTACGACGACGATGTATATTACGCTGTTGAGGAATGTTTATTATGATATGTTTTTATTAAGATGAAATATTGAAGTGTCGATGAATAGGTACATGTGTAATAAGGTAAGGAATAGTGAGTAGTGGTTAGGGACTCTGGTTTGTGAAACCAAGAATCGTACTTTAAGAGTTATGAAATGTGTGTGTATGTGTAATGTATCACAATGCCTGCAAAAATTTTTTGGAAGCTGTTATATTTATAGGTTTTTGTTTCTACACATCCGTAACGCAAATTCTCGACCTGTGAAATTTTTTTTATATGACACTGTCACTGCTGTCG
The DNA here is from genome assembly GCF_023864345.2 of Schistocerca serialis cubense. NCBI lineage: Eukaryota > Metazoa > Arthropoda > Insecta > Orthoptera > Acrididae > Schistocerca > Schistocerca serialis. The sequence continues at coordinate 463,509,526 of NC_064646.1, read as the reverse complement.
TAAATATTTCGGTAAGAAATTTAAGTGACCTTCACGTAATGCGTCGTGGACGCCCAGCTGTGCCAACTGCCTGGAGAAAAAGCCATTAGGTGGAGAAAGAGAGACCATTAACCTCAGTATTCACATTCCTTTGTAGAAAGCATCACAAATATGACACGCTCATTACTTGGAAACATATGGTTATACTGTGGAGCACGTACTTTGTGCTACTTACTGAAATGCTTATGAATTGATGGGAAATATTCTCACATCTGCACACCTGATTATGACAATTCTACTAACTTATTTCTACTAACTTATGAAATGCCACATGACTATTGAATGATATTTTTGTGCTTCGCTTTTCATAGTTGCTTATTTCATTTGATATCTGGTTTCCAGCTGTGTTGCAGCATTGGTTTTATAAAATAAAATTAAATGCATTAGCTACTGTGAACACTTTCTGTCAACAGACCTATTAAATAATAATTTTATGATCCACATGCTTCGAAAAAGGAGCACTTGGAAAGGAAAGTACAATAAGAAGGGATTAATAACAGTTACTGCATATGTAATTTTCATTTCAACTACTTGCTAATTTTTTTTCGTAGAATAACTTCTTGTGGTGCACCACTTTAATTACATATACATTAGGATGTGAATAGACATGGCCATATTTACTGTAATATTTATTCTGCTTGAGCTTTGTCATGTTTAGGTATAAGTTATAGCATTTGCTGCTGCTGTTGGACAGGCATAGTGCTACTGAATTTCACTTTGTATTACTCTGTTAAGCCAGTTTTAGTACTGATTTATTTTTCTTGTTGCTGCACAGTGGCTTTTATTAGTTCTAATGTTGCATTTGCTTTGCTAATTTATATTTATTACTGCTTGCTTTTCCAATTTGTATTTTTTGTCATTGCTGTTTGTGTTAATTGTTTTGTGCTGCTGCATTGCCTCATCCCTTAGTTTAGCATCTGAGCTCAGTAGATTCAAGTTAGCTTAAGAGGGGGTATGCTATATAGGAGAATGAGTTATGATGAATTGGAAGAAATGCATTGAGAAGTTATACGAAAAATTCCAGAATGAGTTTTTCACTCTGCAGCAGAGTCTGCGCTGATATGAAACTTCCTGGCAGATCAAAACTGTGTGCCCAACTGAGACTCGAACTCGAGACTTTTGCCTTTCGCAGGCAAGTGCTCTACCATCTGAGCTACCACAGAAGTAAAGCTGTGAGGACCGGGCGTGAGTCGTGCTTTGGTAGCTCAGATGGTAGAGCACTTGCCCGCAAAAGGCAAAGTCCCCGTATACGAAAAATGTTTGTGAAAGTAAAGGTACTGTACAATGAAGAATAATTATTTTAAAAGAGGATGAAGGGAATAGCAAGAGCAGGCTTAGATAGGACTTTTTGTGAATAATGATGAACAAAGGGAGACCTCCATGCAAAATACTGCAGTAAAACAAACCCTGTCCTTTCCTTTTGTGTTATCCCTCTATGTGTTTGTGTACCCTTATGTATTGGTGTTCTTGCTGCCTTTGTGCGTTTAGTTAATAAGATTTATGTTGTAGAATTTTTCTAGTACTAAGCTACATTCACTATGATGAGGAATACTGTTATCCTCAAATATAATTTGCATTTATAATATGTTATTTTCTTTGTAAAGATGTTTAGACATTATTTATTCTGTTCTGTTTTAATGCTCATGTGTGGAATCAATGTTTCGAAAACTATTATCATTATTTTATGTATTTACTTATATCATAATTCCTGTAACACTGATGTATATGTTACTTCGATTCTTTTGTAAAGCCCATATCACTATAAATGTTATCTGTATTTTTATATTCTTTAATGATGTATTTTGTACCTTTGTTTATTGTATTCTCATGTTATAAAATTGTAATTGACACCACTTTATCAAATTAAGTGACTTTTAAGCATTCATTTCACTGCACACATTTCTGTTGATCATAGTATATGCACAATATGTGAGAAATTGGGACTGTTCCTGTTTGCACTTGTGTTAATAATTCAGCAAGGGACTGGTTGACAGCATTGCTGGTTCTAAGGATAATTCCAAAAACTTTGTGAGTGCACAAGTGGTGGTTTATGGACTTGCTATATTGTCCGCAAGACTCTTCGATGGTGATTGCGCACCTGCACAGTCGCAACAGATGGCTGCTGGCCGTCTCTACAAGGCCTACAGTGGGTCTACATCTTTTATGACTCACCAATACCATTATTTCTACAAGGAGTGCAGTGGGTCTGCACCTCTGGTGTCCCACCAATACCGTAATCTCTACCAGGACTACAGTGGGTCTGCTCTGTGATGACCTACCTACCAATATTCTTCAAAACATCGACTGACTCTGCTGTGGGTTTGCTCTGTTGTGGCCCATTACCTGTGTGCATGTCAAGAGTCAGCACTGTCTTTCCGTTGGAAGGACAACACTACTACTTCAAGACTGCATGCAAATCCACTACTTCCGTGTGCATTCTCATTTACTGCTCAGACTTTGAGAAAAAAAACACTGCAGTTTTACTGTGATGAATGATCAGGACTGTCTTTATGGACTGTGAGAAAATTTTAGCTATTGACCAACATTGTACCGATAAGTGTGTACATTTCATTTCTTTGTTATTGTAATTATGAAAAATTTTTTTCAAACCTGTATTGGCCACTGCCCAAAACCATTTGTAAAATTTTTTGTGGGGAGCATGGGGGCTATGTAACTAGGCTGTTTAGGTTCTTATATTGGTAACGCCACTGTCACCTAGCACTCTGTATGAAAATCACTGGCTGCGCTGTGTGCAGTCTGTGGCTGGTTTGCATTGTAGTTGGCTATCCTAGTGTTGGGCAGTTTGCTGTTAACAGCGCGTAGCGTTGTGCAGTTGGAGGCGAGCTGCCAGCAGTGGTGGATTGGGGGGGGGGGGGGGAGATGGCGGAATTTTGAGAGCGGATGAACTAGACGTGTGTCCATCAGAGACAGTACATTTGTAAGACTGGATGTCGTGAACTGCTATATATATTATGGCTTTTGAACACTGTTAAGGTAAATACGTTATTTATTCTCTATCAAAATCTTTCATTTGCTAACTATGCCTATCAGTAGTTAGTTCCTTCAGTAGTTAGAATCTTTTATTTAGCTGGCAGTAGTGGCGCTCGCTGTATTGCAGTAGTTCGAGTAACGAAGATTTTTGTGAGGTAAGTGATTCATGAAATGTATAGGTTATTGTTAGGCAGATTATTGAAAGTCAGATTGCGTTGCGCTAAAAATATTGTGTGTCAGTTTAGTGTTGATCGGAATAAGTAAAGAGAGAAATGTCTGAGAACATTCAGTTCTGCTCAGCTGTTTGAAGATCGAATAATGTAAGAGGTTTATCAGCACAGTAATTCAATAATTTTTGTAAGGGGACGTTTCATATTTGGTATTGGTCAAATTAAGCTTAGCTTCTCTTCCGTAGTATATGTACCCCTAACTAGTGAGAGTCAAGTGTGTGTAAAAACTTTATTAGTAATTTTGGAACGAGTGCAGGTATGATTACAAATTTGCCATCAACTACTGCCGCACAAGATTTTCCCTCGAATGCTTTTAAAGCCTCTGCAGGCTAGTTATCGTCAGGTTTTGCTTTACCTTTGGCACAACAGTACAGTTTTGTACGCTGCACTATAGGATTCGACTCACTGCATGCAACAGAGCGAACTTGCCATATTTTCGTTCTGCACATGTCTTGCTGCACTGTCTGGCACTGTTACCTGTATAATTAATAAAGCTCTGCGAGATTTTGCGTGTGCAAAATGCAGTATGTTACTTACACATTGTTATGTAACTGACAGACTTCAACGTTTCCACACTAAAACATCACAAGTAAAATCAATTTTGACCATAGTGGGCACCTAATATTTAGTTTTAGTACATAATATTTCTTATCAAACTAAGCAATTTCAGCAGATTTTTATGCCTGCAGTATCCTGCTTGCAGTATATTACACTAATTAAAAATTAGCTCTTTTAGAAAAATTTAAGTGACATCTTGTTTATGAAGAATTCTGTGTTCTAGGTATGTCTTTCAATACAGAAATACATGTTTTCTTAAACGAAAATTAGCAGTCCTGGCAGCACATCCAGTCAGTCATCGGTGTTACTGACAGATACAGTTTCATGCTCAGGGTTTGTAAAAGCAACATTAAATTTTGAGAATTAGAGAATGAAGATTATAAATGAAATATAAAAACGAGAAACTCAATCGTAATTACTCACATGGATTTACAGAAGACAATCCTGTACTGCAGCTCATACAGGCGCACTTTTATACGTGACTTCAATTAATACTAATAATTTAAGTGGGGAAAGTAGCCAAGCCATTAAAGATTTCTAAATGCTCTGAGAACATTCAACGTTAAAATGATGAATTTGTATTCCAGTTGAACAGAAACAGGTATACTTGACGGTATTTATATTTTTTATTTACGAAACTTGGATTTCCACATCACCATAGAGGTACCAAGCATGATGCGTTACTCATTGTTTTACATGGCGAGTATCCCCAGTAGGCCTATAAACCATGGTGCATGCAACTACATGCACAAACATTATGAGCAGATCAATTTCCCTACGTTATGTTTATTACATACTCACCACACCTTCAGTTTTTGAATGCTATACAATCTGGAACATTTAAGCCAGCGTTACAAGAAGTATGGATTACAACCAACTGACGACGTTCCCAGTCATACAACAATCAAGAAATGAGACAAATGGCTGTCGGCCACCACACAAAACACGCAGTTCCTGACGCTATTGTTGAAGTGGTCTCTACACAATTCCAGCGAAGCCCTCTGAACTCAGTCTGACGAGCAGGTAGATAGTCACCTTCGACAGCACCTTATGTCGCCCATCAAAGATTGCACCTGGAATGGTCCGAAACATTGGAGTGAAGTAGTATACAGAGTATATACCCCTTGCGTCACTGAACGTGCGCACATCGGGTTGTATTAAGTGTGTGAAAGAAAACCGAGTTACCATAACAACACAAAGATACGGCCAATAAATACCACTATTACTTCCCAGCTAATTATGTTTTATACTACGGTTCATTTAACCCAGACACACCGTATTTTGGAGGGAAAAATGTTTTGCATTTCGTGACTAGCATAATATTGTGTCTTGGATAAGGAGTTGGGGCTCAATGTACCACGATCATCATAGATGTTTTACTTGCCTGTTTTGATGTAACTTAAGCAGTTGTGTATTAAAGTAGCATTTGCCCATCACATTTATTCGTATAACCAACTACTTCCACAACACAAAATAACGATCTACTGATTATTTCACTGTTTATTTTAGTTGTGTAAGCAAGTAACTATGGTGACCACTAAATACTAAGGAAACACAGCAGCAACAAGAATTTTGAGCTACTCTACTCTCTTACTGTTGGAATACGATAAAGGATTGTGCAACAGTTTGAGGAGAAACATTAAGCCTGCAAGCCTGCTCTGGCACATTTTGCTACAGTATCTCAACCCAAATTAAAAACCACTTATTTGCTCAATAGTTGGAATATTACTGCATGATGTAAGCAATGACGTAGAATGGATGTAGATGCGGTATATAAAATTCATGTGGTCTGTCTCACCTTAGATACTTGCTAGTCTGATCAGTCATTCAAAATACTTGATCCTATTGTGCTGGAGAGGGTAAAAAGCTTCACATAAGTTACAATAACTGCCTATATGTTCTAACTGCCACACCCCCACGCAAGACCAATCCAGATCGTAATCAGGGACTGGGAGGAAAGTGGACAAACTCACAACAACCAGTGTGACCGAATTTCCCATGGTCTCCGGTCTTCACATGGCGTGTAAAGCATCGACTGAGTTCTAATTCTTCATACCGTTTTTCGATTGGCATTATGTTCACAATTTACTGAAATGGTAACCTTTTACGAAGGAATGATATGCATTACATGGCCTGCACATCATCGCTTTGTCTCAAACTACTGTGCCCAAGTGTGCCACTGAGGTTTTCTGAATTCATTTTACTTTGACCATTACTCCTTAAAAGAATTACCAAAATACAGGAAATTTATGTGACCTAAAATACGTATTTGCGATTTTAAGACTGTATTTGTAATTATTTTTACAAAATCTTTAAAATAATGCTCTGTTTATTCCCCTACTGTTTTTTGTATACTGTGTTATGGATCTTGTGAGTTAAGCACCGCCTGTCTCTGATGTTTCATAATTTCTTTCAACTGGTATCTTTTACTCCATAGTCTCATTAACTGAACTAGATATCTTTCAGATGGTATGTCATAGTATAATCTACTTGAATTTTTTTTTCAGCTTTCTTATAGGTCGCCGGATTGGGAATGTGTTCCATGTGCAGACTCTGCCCGTGTCAGTCACTTCTGGCTGGAGCTGATCACCTCATCTTCCTCCATCCGTCATTCTGAATGTGTGCCAATCCTTGTGTATCTGGCACATTACGGCTGGGTTCGTCTACAGTATTTCACACCAGGCACTTTAAACCCCTGCTCTGTGCAGAACTTGTGGGTGAACTGAAAAAAAAACAATTACGCTTTCACAGACAGCCCAATGGTTAGTTTTCTTATAGTGAATGTACTTTACCTAACACCACATTCCAAAAGGTGAAATGGCTAACTACCTTACCCACACAGTGTTTAACCACTTTTTGGGTTGTTATTCCTCGAATCACTTATCTTCCTGTTGGTTTGTTAAGTTCATGCACCACTGTCCCCCAGTTGAGATTACATACACATATGTCTGAATGACAGGCATTTGAATTAGGAAAGGGAAATGATGAAACCACTCACCTTGCACAAAGTACTCTCACTCAATCCATTGCTCATCCACATGTTGCATATGCTCTTCACACCTCACTGAAGCTCAGCTATACTGAGCATATTATGCATTGGGAGAAAGCACTTTCGATTCTGGTGTTAAGCCCTCAGGAAGTACAATGTTTCTACTATTAATATTATGTCCCTTTCGTCCCAGCCAAATACAAGATGAAATGGGAAACTATTCACCCTGAGCACACTTCTCACATTTCCAATTGTTGACTTCCGTACAACTTTTCCTCTTTAAAGCTGAGCTGGGTATAAATAATACTTGTGGCATCATCTCGAAGTTGACGTTAAATCAACACATTGGAGACAATACCGTGTCTTCTGATGAGGTGCCCTAGAAACTTCGATATTTAAATGAAGAAGTAAATCATGATCATGTCATAAAACAATTTACATATCACTAAAGTACACAGACAGAAAGGTGAAAACAATCCATTCATAAGGATATGTATTTTAGTTGGACACATTGCTATAGAAACACCTGCAATCACAAGATCACAAATCGGGGGGACAAATCTGAACAGGTTTCAATTGAGGCAAATACCATCTTAACATTAGATAGTTTAAAATGTAGAGGACATAAATAAACCGAACACAACTGGTTATAATTCTTGTTATGAACTATTCACTACACAACTGGTAAATTAAAAACAAAGTTGACTTCATTTTGAATGATGCTGTATGTATATATTTCGATGACGTTCCGGTATGTCGATCATGAAGCGAGACTATTTCATTTTAACTGCAGTCTTTTGGTGCTCAAACATTCTCTGCATAATACACTTTAATTTGGTGGTATGGTTGTAAGTATGTTATGCCCGGATACAGAAATGGAAAATTAGGAACGCCTTCTAATCTACAGACAGTTCACTCAGTTTTTAGGTTGTTGATTCACCAGCAATGCACCATCTTTAAATCTCTTAGCAACCTTGCAGTACATGTTGCATTATTACATATATGCTTTGGGCAACTTGTCTTGATTCTGGTACAAGGATATTGACATTTTGAGTTGTAGATCCTCCACACAGGTGTACAATACTCACGAAAACTGGCAATGGCAGTGGAATGAACCCGTACATGGAATGTACAGGGTGTTTCGCGCCAATAGGAAGGACTACTGGAAGCGTCCAGATGGTGAGAAACTGGTTGGCAAGTGAGGGACCCACAGTTGTGGCCGCTACCTCGCCGACCCCCTTGCCTTCCCCTCGTGACTATTTCTGGACCTGTCATTGGTGGTTTGTCGAAGAAAGTTGGCGTCTCTCACTCAGCGATACCACGGCATCAATCCTAGGTCAGTGCAAGAGCGTGGGAGCTGGCGAAGTACTGCAGGTTACTTCACACAACTGCTCACGCTACTGCCTGACACTAGGTTAAAATGATGGAAATAAAATATAATAAAACAATTTACTATTACTCGTTACCAGGTACAATTCATTACCCCTACAACGCGAGCTGGTTACTGGTCAGTGAATGTGACAATGGTTGGCGCTAATCACTCTTAATGACCAATTCAAAACCCATTTTTCATTTCACGTACATGGTAGGCGACCGACATTGCTTTTTCTTATAAGATATCTTAAACCTAATGGAGGCTTCCAAAGCTGGTTACAAAATCTGCGGTAGCTGCAGGAGATGTAGTGTTATTTTACTTTACAATATCATTATCCACTGGTGTTACTTTAGTCGTCCATAATTTGGAGTCTCTGTTACTAAGACTGTCTGTTTTTTACACTTCGAGGTCGGTGCAACAGCTGATAGTCGATATCATGGGCAGAGCCAAGGTGGTGCTGGTGGGCGTAATGGCTGACACCAGCTGGGCTGCAGCTGAGCCAAAGTGCTGTGGGAATTGTGTCGGAGGAAGCTCAGAGTGATTCGTCTAACTGTGCGTAAACTAACAGTGAGTGACAGATACGGTTAGTGAATGAGCCTGTGAGAGGCGTAATTAGCAACTGAACAAACCAAGTATCAATCATTTTCATTACAAATAGTTTTTACTCCTGACATCCGCGAACTACTTTCCTAATAAACTGCTTTTACCATACTTCCTTCAAACTTGAGTATACAATTATACAAAACTCTATTGGCAGAGCCACGCCTGTGAATTAGGGTGTCTCATCAGACGTTACCCACAGTATTCACCGTCTAGCCAGGGATGTGGCACAACCTGCCCTGGAGGCTCGTGGGAGTTACAGTAGGGAGATTTATACAAAATTCATACAGTATAGCGAACGGCCAATTGAGCTACAGGCACAGACGTGACACTGATAATGTCGACTATATGGGAAGAATTCCGAATGTGCCATCCAGCAATAGTCTCAGTACCAAACGGAGTGGTGAAGGAACACAATTCGCGATAATCGACAAGCAGCAAGCAGCAACAGTTGCCTTGCAGTTCTACCCCTGAAGGTCTGGCATGCATTACTCAAGTGTGAAGCATTTGACACCTTCCTAAATCTTTGCCTTAAGTAGGACGCTGTTGACGCCTGACAAAGACCTTAGTAAAGCGAAACGGATCACAGCAACAAGGTAGGAGCGGTATTTCGGTATGATGTGGCTGGAAAAGAATGTGGTAGTTTTGGTACTGTCTAAGGCTTTAGTCCCGATTAACCCCGCTAGCTGCTCATCAACAGATGCAAGAAACGCGGAATGGAGCTGACAACTTGTCAATGGGCTAAGTGATGAAAGCGGGAGGGTCAAAACATTAACTGCAGCAGTATGCGGTCATGGGCGCCCACTGCCAATTTCAGCAGATCGGACGCAGGTGCACCGCGCCCCGTCGGTAGCGTAAATAACGTCATCAGAATCGATTAAAGCTTACTCTGTCTACCGCAGAAATCAGCACGTGCCTAGCCTCGTCAATAGACAGATAAGAAGTTTCGCGTTTCCTTTTCACTAAGCGCGTAGTGACGTGCCCACCTAGGCTGTGCCTTGTTGTGGCAAACACGACAGAGGTCGTGGCGACGCTGGTAGTGAATTATTCAGAACGCATGTAAGTTCAAGTAACTCCTATTGGTTCTCATGGTCTAAGCTTTGCTATCTCCCATTCTATTGGGATTTTTGCTGTACCTAAACTATTGGAGTAACAGGCGGTGCACACATTGTACTTGTATTCAGTATGGAAAGTATTTGTTTCATGCAGTGCATTGCGAACAAATATCTCAGTGAGAGCAAATAATTGTTTACAGCACTTCGAGAACGAAGTATATCCTCGTATTTGGAATGTTTCCTTCAATTCTTTTTTTTCTAATGAACAAAGTTGCAATAATATGAATTATCCGTGTCTGCTGTTTCGCAATAGCTCAGCGAGTGTCCTCTTTAACAGCATTAAATCCTTTTTATATATTACGCCATGAAATAAAAAGACACATCAAAATATGTAAACAGGCTCAGAGACAGCTAGGCCCACTGTCATAAAATACATAATAAAGCATAAAGGCAGAGATCCAAACTCTTATGCTGAATACGAACATTGCCATATACGTTCTTTTATTAGCTAGAACAGGGGCTTTTGCGGTAACTTTTCTCGTGTTTTTTCTGTTATTTACTTCCATTTCTAGCCTGGTATATTACATGTCGAAGTCCTGAGCAGTGTCCGCTTAATGGTTCTCCATACACTTTACGGAGCGTCATGAATTCCTATATTATTTCTGCTTGTCACTAAGACAGCGTATATTTAAGAAATTTTGGCTGTCAAATGCCTTAATACTGGGGATATATTCATTGATCATGCTCTATCATTCCACGATCTCTCTCTTTGTGCCTGCGCTATTCATTACCGTATGTCATCATTGATGGCATCTGCGCTCATTTATTCAACCTACTTGCAATATCCTATGAATTATTGTAGTTGATGGAGTTTTCGCAGATAAAGACAGTTCATTCTACCAGCAACGAACTTTCCTTGGTGTCTGAAAATCTCTGGTCAGAGTGGTAAATCATGGACAGTAGGTTGTGTTTTCTTTCTGATTTGTAGCGTGAATTTTCTTGTGTGTTTTGTAAGGACAACTATGCCTGGTGAAATCAACACAGTTTTTTAATGTTGAGAGGGGAGACTGCGGCTGTGTTCCAAAGTTTTCTAGCTGCGTTATGTAAAGCTACCAGATGCTGTAGCCTCGACGCAGTCACTGTGGCGTGACACCAGTGGCATGTGCTGTAGTCAGCAGCATCGGTAACGAGCGTACCTCTGGAGCGAGTGTGGCCCACTCGGGCCTTTATGCCAACCTGTTCACATGGCTGAGAAACGTCGGAAGCAGTATCTGGCTCGTTGGCGCAGTAGTTCGATCAATATCAAATTTTAATAGTCGATACCTCTCGCCACGGTTACATATGAAAAGCTGTTAGTACACTCCCGTTACGTTTTGTGGCAAATGGATACAGCTGTAAATACTGCACATTTGTAAGTTGGTTACGCATGCTCAGGTCCTTGTGTTGTGATTATAGTTACAAAATAAATGGCAGCTCGCGCCATAATTTGAATGAAACTTAACGAAAGACTATCAGTAATGGACGTTACTTACAAATACAAATACCCTGAAGTTCTCAAGATAAGATGTATCTTAATTTGCGTTATCTGCTTAGTTTGAAAGTTCTGCAAGGATTAAGTTTACTTGCATATCGTAGCGGGCCCTTGCTAAAATATGAATCTCCGTTAATCACCCATGCTACAATGACAGATAGGACGGCCAAGTCTGCTGGGAAGTGTTAACTGAAATTCCTAACGGCGGGACTGGTGTACTCGCGTTTCCTCAAAACTACGCCCATTATTGTTCTTCTTCTTCTTCCTCCATCACACGGTTGAGTCAGGTTGCATGAGAAACTAGAAATATTTCCCTTTATCTACAGAAAGCTACTAGCTTGAGCTTTCATTGTGTGTGTGATTAACATGAACAGACACCATCTTCCAGTAGTACAGACACGTACGTGAAAAGCAAGCGGGCACTGAGCCAGAGTGATGGCCGTCGTGTGCCGCCAGAGGAGTGCGAGGGAACCCACGTGGGTGGCGGTGTGGCGGCGCTACCCATAGCGGCTCACTTCGTTCGCATTTCCTAACAGGAGGATGGAAAGACGTTTACCCGTCAGTAGGCGTATGATCCTACAGTGTAGAAATCTTTAGCAGCATACTTCTGGCCCAATGGCCTCTAATCTGACGAAAATAGGGTGATCTTTATTAGTTTCCTGTTTTATAATAAATTCTCCTTACTACGAGTTAATAATTAGCCCCTCGAATCTAGATGGAATTCAACTGCTGCCTCTGTGTGAGAAATCTAAGCGTAAAGTAATACTCATCGCTTTGTTTGCAAGTATGGTTCGAACACAACTTGTTCGAGTTTACGTTGTTGTCTAGAACGTTAGCTGCTTTGATGCAATATTTCATCTTCATGTAAATAACAGTAGCTGCCATAGAAAGTAATAGCAATGGGTAACTTGTTTTACAGATACAAACGAAGAGTTGAATGATCAGTGTATTTCTTTTCCTATTTTGATACATCACTACATCTTTATCATTTCTTAAAGCATAGCAAGGATGTGCTGCTATCACCCTATCTTTCTTGTTTTCCTGCTTTGTTGTACTGCTTCAGGCAGCACAGTTGAGCCACAATACGGCTTCAGCCAAGCAAGATGTACTAGCGTGGTACCGTCAGGTAACTGCCTTTGGCATTCACGGGGCTGGTGATCCGCAGTAGCGGGTAGGGGCCCTCGTACCGAGGACTCAACAACTTGGTTCATCCATTTCTTTATCACAGTATTTGGGAGCAATACAAAACCCCTGGGTTTATGTTTAGAAAATGTCGTGCCTCTGTTGGCATGTTCTAGCTCTTTTTGTGTGGCTTTGAAATTACTGTGTTCAACTTGGTTCCATATGGCATTGAGACGGCGAGCTGGATTAGCGTCAAGGGGCAATTTGTCAATTTCTGATGGTTAATTCATCGATATCCGATTCACTGGTTCGTATGGGGAGTTTCCGCTATGTAACTGGGTTTCCATACATAGTACAATAGCGTTCGCGCAATAGTTTGATGCATTCGCTCTAGGCACCCATTCGCTTGAGAACGTTAGGGCGTAGTTCGCCATTTTTTGATACGTAACATTTCGCAAACCTGTACAAACATTGTCAACACAAAATCTGAGCCTTGAGCAGTGAGTACTGCGTCAGGACTTTCGAACCTCAATACCAAGTGACTGGCAAAGGTGCAATCAACAGTTTCAGCGGTCGTATCTGCAAGTAATATAATAATTAAGGACCTTGAAAAATTAATATTAATTGGCAATACACTTAATATCCTTGGTGCTTCGTGGAAATGGGCCACAGATATCTAAGCCACAATCGAAATGGTTTTGATGCTTCTGTTATGTTTGTAAAGGAACGTATCCTTTGTGTGTGTGTGTGTGTGTGTGTGTGTGTGTGTGTGTGTGTGTGTGTGTGTGTGTGTGTGTTTTCGACACTCCACCAGTAGTCTGACGCTGTTCTTGCATCCATGGCTCATTGCCCATTTTGGTGGGCCTGTAAACTGTCACAACACTGTGTTTTTATTCATTGTTGCAATTACTTGTGTAATACTACTTTGTTACCCAACACTGCCTTGCAGTACAGTATACCACCTTATGTAATGGACTCAGGGACTGATGCATACTGGTGACATTCTATATCCCTCAGCGATTCTTTCAATTCCTCATTGGAAACCTCTGATTGTGCAATTCTAACATCTACTTAGGCCATAAGCATTGTTGTGTAGGCAGCCAGACTTATGCCGAATTGTGTTATATTTTACCTATTTTAATGTCCATCTAGTCGGACTACTGCTGGGGACAACATCCAAACTAAAGCAGTGTGGCCCATATCCACAGCTAACTGATGTCCATACATTAATGTAATGTCCATTACATTAATGTAATTTACTCCAAACAGGAGAGCTACCAGCTCCTTCTTTGTACTACTTTAATGCATATTGTCATAAGCTCAATTGTCTAGATAGTTAACCAACTAGGCTTTCCCCACCACTATATTCCTGACTTACAACAGCTCCAGCAGGGTAGTCTGATGCATCCAGTTTTTCCAAAACTGGATATATTAATAAAGCTGAACTAGTCAAGATTTATTTTTCTCACTGCCAATTCACACTCTTCTGTTCATTCAAATATTTTGTTAATGGTTTTGCTTTTACAGCATAATCCTGCACAAAACCCCTGTAATGAGTGGTTCAGCTTTGGAAAGATTGTAACTAACATTTCTTGGGGTTGGAAAGTCATCTACTATTTCAATTAATCTAGGATCTGGGTTGACTCCATCTGAACTGATGGTGTGTCCCAGCTACTGAACCTGTGACTGTACAAACGAACGTTTTTCTCCATTTGCACTCAACCGTACACTTTCTGATCTAGCCAACACACTTCTTAATCGTTCAAAAGTTTTTGCAAAAATTACCCTCTCATTGAGACACGCAAGACACACAGTAGGTTTTAAACGTGTTATCAAGTCGGTAAATTCTCACAATAGGCAAGCGAATTTCGTAGACTAAAATCCATATATAAGAATTTACTCAGTCCAGATGGAACAACAAAAGCAGTTTTCTGTCTGTCGTGGTGCAATCTGAATGTGATGATATCCAGGACGCGTTTCCAGGCTGATGAATTATTTGGAATTTTCTAACTTGTCCAAGTTCTCGTCGATACATATGTGAGGTTACATATCCAGTGTGATAACCTTGTTTACCGCTCTCAAATCAACACACAGACCACACGTTTTTTGCCCATTGACCGACCTCCTTGGGACTATGACAATTCTACAGGCACGTGGGCTTGCAAAGGGTTGAATTATCCTTGCAAACAATTGCTGTTGAATCCCATCTTCTACAACAGATTGTAACTGACGGGGTAAACGATATGTCTTCTGCTCAGTTGGTCTGGCGTCTTATGTTGCAAGACTTCAGTTGCTGGCAAATATTGCCTTTCCTCGAATAACCACACATATTCCTCTAAAACTGGATGCAGAAGTCTTTACTCCAATTTGGCAAATAAGTGAACATCTCTTTCAACTGATTTCTTATTGAGAGTGCAGTGCACAAACCTTCCTCACGGGTAACTACTTACGTTTTCTCTCTCGACACTGTTTCTGGTTCGAAACTTCTCTTTGCATAAATTCTTCGCCAGTGACAATTATTGTGCCATGTGGTATTTCTACATCCTGCTGACCAACATTCTCAACACAGAGGTATTTTAAACCTGTTTCCCTTTACTTTTAGTCTATAATACGTAGACCGCTCTTAACCTCTTGCAGCCTGTACAGAAAGTATTTGTGGGGGTTGGATCGACCAGGAAGTCCAATCCCGGCGGTACGGGGTCTTTGACTTCAATCCAGGAAACTACCACAGTTCCACCGCTAATAGTTACAGATGTGATAGGTCTCAACGCCCACATGCACGGTTCAGTTGGAGCTTGTGAGGCAGGCCTCCAAATTCACAAGTTCCTTGCAAATGATACGCACGCTCATTGTCCTGACAGTGGTCTGTATCGTTGACCCAAACAGTGCTGATCCTATAATGTTTCACAGTCTCATAGCATGCTAGGAAATCGTTCCCTAAGAAAGCATGGCAGTCCCACCCACGTTCCCTTACTACTTCCATATCAAAGACATTTTTTCCCTTCAGTGTGCAGGTAAGTTACAGTGGTACCTGCAGGAATGATTATCTTGTCTCCAAGTCTGATTTTATGGTAACGAGGCCGTTTTAGCACACGCTTGTCATTATTGGCAACAAAAAGAACGCGAATCTCAGCTCCTGTGTCTACAAGAATTTTGGCAGTCTTTCTTCTAAGCTTTACGTCAAACTCAGTGGTTTACCTCTGTGGTCTCTCCCCTTTTTATAGGGTCGGGGACTAAAGTGGGTGGCAGTGGAGTAGTACTTCTGTTTCAACATTGTTTTCGTTGCCTGCTGGCACGCTAGTCTTGGGGGAATTCGGCCACTTAGTTTGCGGACAACGATTCTGAATGGTATTTCTCACCCTGAAGCCCAGCAGCGCTCCGAAAACTTCTGCTGGGCGGTATTTGACAAAAAATGGTCTCGCCATGCCCATGTACATCCCACTTCCCTGACGTTCCGGAATTGTTACTTTCTCGCATGGCTTTCCAGCAAAAGAAGGTACAAAAGTTATGGCTGGAAGCGTAATGAATATGTCTGGCACTAATTTTTCTGTTTCATCTATAGTGGCTCTTGAAAGCCTGGAGTTGTTACCGCATTCATGGCAGCTCCGGCTTCACATTCGAGAGTTATCGCGTTAAGCCGTTCCTGTAGCTCTATTTTTTCAATTGACTGACTGCTTACCTGCTATTGCAGTAAAGTAATGAGATCAGGCTCGTTCGGGGCCGCAGTTGTAGCATCCGAAGCCGTTTGGGGAGGACGTAAGTCAGGCATGGCTACAAATCTGGAACTGAGACCAAAAAGATGTATCCAATAAAGGTATCACTATTCTGGGTGATGGTAAGATCCAAATGGCTCTAAGCACTATGGGACCTAACATGTCAGGTCATCAGTCCCCTACACTTAGAACTACTCGAACCTAACTTGAAACGCCCACCTCACCCGCAGGGCGGAACAGGTGACTAGGATTGTGGAAAGTGCCAAATAAGGATGGCGGTCAGTTTCACTTCAAAATTGTAATTTATTGTAATTTAATAACATATTTAAACCAAAACGGCACACAACCGAACCTTTACGAGTTTCAAAATCCAATTCTTTCACGGCTGAAGGCTTCCAAACAAGAAATCTTATAAACCAACAAGATAAATTTCAAGTGACTGAAGACACGCAGCTAAAATTGCAAATAAAATATTATAATCACAGCTAGGCTGAAAGCCTCAAGGCAAAAGTGGGTAGAACAACCATATACAAGGTCCAATACAATTGTATGAAGGCCACAACTAAATTTCAAAATTGTAAAATGTATTACCTTAACCTTTTAAGGCTGAAGGCCAGAATGATTGCCTTTAAGGGGAAATTTTGAGAATAAGGCTTTAAGCGGCTGAAGGCTTACAGTTGATCTTCCAAAAATTCGAAAAATACCTTAAACCCTTAAGTGGCTAACAGCACACTAAATGAAAAGCTAGCACAACAATAATAACTTTCGGCAAAATATCCACTTGCCAGAATTCCAACTTACTTATATAGGCTGAAGGCCCCTTGATTTACACAAAAAACAATAAAATTATGTATTTTTTATTTGCTCCAGACACATTCCAACTGACTAGCAGTCCGAACTCGCTACCCGAACTCGCTTACGACAGACAACGACCAGGAAGTAATAGCAGTCGAGCAAAGATACGCGCTGCTAACGCATGTCACCGTCAGGCAAAATAGCAACTCGGTGAAAGCAGTAATTTAATTTAACGCAGTGAGGTGCAAGTACGTTGAAAACAGGAAGTAAAATAGATGATGGGGGGTATATGTGCCACGCACAGCTCATAACTAACCTAAGGGCATCACACACATCCATGCCCGAGGCAGGATTCGAACCTGCGACCGTAGCAGCATCGCAGTTCCAGACTGAAGCGCCTAGAACCGCTCGGTCACAAAGGCCGGCTGCTAAGATTCCTCGGCGGAAGTTGGCCGGAGTTGTTAGCAAGCAGACTTCATTGCAGCGACACTCGCATCACATGGAGGTGGCTTCGGCGACGGCGGCCGTGCGAGAGGCGGATGACCCGTCACAGCAGCCAGCGGCAGCGCGAGGTGCTGCGCGGCACGCGACCACTCCTCTACTGGCGGAGGGCGACGAGGTGTAGCGGCGCGTGGCCGTATAGCGCGCTCTCACTTGCCGTCACGGCCCGACACGTTGTCGAGGTCGGCCCCAGACGCGTGCACCGAAAACAGCTAAGCGGCCCGCGGAAGGTAACCGCTAGGCATTTCTGTGGTTGCCATCACATAGGAACGGCAGGAGAATACCGAGTCTGATCTAACTGTGATAAAGATCCCACTCGATGACACCACTTTGTACATGTCAGGGCTCTATCAGGAGCTGCAGTGGCCAACAGGGGTGGTTTTCCTACATGTGAAGTGAGAAATGTTATGAAATGGGTTTTATTCTCAAAAACTACTACTAAAGCTAGCGTCCCCACCTCACAGTAATAGCATGGGAGCCAGTCACGAGTACTACAGATTTGTTCACACAACTGCTCACCATACTGCCTTAGTCTACACAGTGTACAGTATCCACAACCAAAAGTATTCAATGTCCCGAAAAGAAAAGAACACGATACTTAACCTAGGAAGCTAAGTGAAAATGTTTCAATATTGTAACAGGCTTCTGCTGCCAATCCTTTCTCCCTATACCATATTGCCTCATACGTATGCACTTCAATTACAACTGAAAGTTTTTTTTTTACATGCTTATCACCAGATTGCATATCTGCCGGAAAAATTTTTAGCGTTCACCCCTTTGAATGTTGTAAAAGTAAATATGCTTTAGTTCAATGTGTGCTGGATGTCCCAGGAGAAAAGTTAGATATTCATCGATATGACATGCCTCGAGAACTATGAGCTCTTTTTCGTCTTCAGTACTGTGGAACAAATCTCTTCTACTGCAATTCCTTTGCTTCCCATATTTTGAGAGCTTATTGTATGGGCCAAAACAAGAAAACAGTTACTGGTAAACATTTTCTAGTGGGCTCTAAATGCTGATCTACGGGCTCTCAGTCCTTTTCCATCTCTTGCGCTGAAGAAATGCTGATTGTCCGTAAGGAGTGCCCATGCTTGCTATACAGTTTTGCTTCGAATGTTCGTCCCCACCATGCTTTTGAATACTGACCATTCCTGCTGGGACAGGCAACTGCATAGAGAAAAAATAATTGAAAGAACTTGGCACACATCCTGCGTGAACTTCAACTGGTACTAACAACAGAACTTCAATGTAAATACATTTAAGATCAATGTTCATCATTTGAGTTACGTACTACTTCACATTAATTCCATTGTGCGTCGTCCAGATTGTAACAATGTCGATGCAGGCTTGCTCCTTTGCTGCTCGCGCAAATTCCTCTTGTCTTCTCCGAACCTCCCGATGCAGGATTATCGGCGCGGATGAAAAAAACAGACAGGTGTGGTCGATGTGAATATATGAATAAAAATTTACCTTCCCAATAAATTTTTTGATGACACCTTTTAAGTTACGCTTGGAATATTCGTTTTTGAACAATTCAGGTATGGTGGATGTCGTTATACGCCCGCTCGTTACCACTCATAGAAACAAAGAGGTGAAGATACAGAAATTAGTCAAATGAAGAGCGCATCTCTTCTTTCTTGTATCAAAACATCTCTGCCACGAAGTAACTAATTAATTTACCTTTGCCTTAGCGTATATACAGCTTACTTGTACAAAAGGAAAAGAACGAAGAAAGAAGAAGTTATTCGAATGATGAGGGGGTATTGAAGCGGTCACGTTTAACGTAATTAACACACCTAAACACAGTAAATAAGGTAAGTATGGAACCAACTGTTACAGACAGAGAGTACTTACATGTTGTCAGTACAAGCACAGAGACTAAGTAGGCACGAAGAAAATCCAACTGACATTTCACGCGTTTTTAGCGACATGAACCCAGTTTTAGACTGTTGTGATTTCCTTAAGTACATACGTCCGAAAGGGTCATTAAAGAGTTGGCTGGTTTCGTATCAAATAGGGCTCCGATGAAATATTTCACCTAAAACATTCAGAAACAAACTGTCTTTTCGTTGATGATCATCCATTACACAAAAAACAAAAGGTAACGCTTTCATGCGCTACACCGAACAAGTCGGCTGGCCGTAAATTTAACTAATTATATTACGAACAACCAAAATTGGAAACGAGACAGTGAAAACGTTGTGGGGAAGGCGAACCGAAGACTGCGTTTTACTGTCAGAACACTTACAAGATGCAACAGATCTACTAAACCTACCTACACTACGCTTGTCCATCCTCTTTTTGAGTACTGCTGT
Organism: Schistocerca serialis cubense; assembly: GCF_023864345.2. Lineage (NCBI taxonomy): Eukaryota > Metazoa > Arthropoda > Insecta > Orthoptera > Acrididae > Schistocerca > Schistocerca serialis. The sequence goes on along the minus strand of NC_064646.1, from coordinate 463,489,712 downwards.
GCGATGTTTCATCTTTGCCAGATAGGACTGACTGAGTAAATCGAGAAAATCCTAAGGCAAGCACATTTTGTACTATCGAAAAATATGGGGAGTGACATGGACATGGTACAGGGTTTGTGTGGACATGAATAAAAGAAAGGGGTTTCTGGCTGCGGCGGGAGCTTCGCACCTAATTTCAAGCACCAGCTATCTCTTCCTACTAACAATATTTCACGCGTTGCGCCCGAGTGGAGTAACACCATTATTGTTAAGGTGGTTCGATTTACCCTCTGCCAGGAAGTTAAATGTGAGTTGCAGTGTAGCCATGTAGATGTCGACACGAAGTGTGGGGTGTGCTATCATTTATTAGCGCAATACAAACTAAGGGAAGGCAAAATCCATTCTTACTGTGCAGCTTTGCAAGAGCAAACATATCCGTCGAAAAACTGGCAAATCTTTTATCCCAATCATTTTTAGAAATGTACACACATCATATCCCGAATCTCAGCACAATAACTAAAAATATATGCACATTTAGGGGAAGAAATATTTATAATTACCAGTTTACACGTGCTCGCCTTCAAAAAACCGTAATCTTTTTTAATTTTTTCACATTGCGTCAGAGAATTGTCTATTTGACCTTGTGAAGTTCTTGAAAGAATATCTGAGTTGAATGGACTTCAAGCAATGTCGAATTTTATGAAGGTAATCGAACTCTTCTCAATATTGTCATTTATGCATTAGGTGAAATTCGAAAGATCTTGGAAAACTCAAAAGATGAGGGATTCTGTTGACGGAACGACTGACTGTCTTAGTTTATATTGGTATTTTGTTAGCCAAAAATTTAATTGAGGACAGGTCGGATCACCTTCATATATTGTGTTGCAAATCTGTAAGGCAATTTCTAATTTAAAGAAGGAACGTAATTGCAAACGAAAACATTTAAGTAGTGTAAACATGTTGTTTCGGCCAGGTGCCATGGCTACATTCGGCAGACGTCTATAGACTTTCTGGCTACTGACTTATCCGAAACTATTTGGAAATGTTCTTACAGGTTTAGTTTAATCTCCCACTTCAGAGGGTAGATGAAATGGATGCTGCAGCGAAAGGCAAGCCGAACAAAGTTACCGTTTCGAATCCTGACACACTCTCTGGAACCCACAGAGAGAACTTTCTGGGGGAAACGCAAAAGATTTTAAAATTTAACAGTTTTTGTTTGGAATTTCTTGAATTAAGTATGCACATGTCTCTTCTTGTGATGTCGAAATGGTTTCCATGTGCATGAACGTTCTTTCAGGTAAATGCGTGAGGTGTTAGAAATCTAGGGAAATTGATTTTCCTGTTCTGTTTTAGAAGGGACTACAGCTAAGCGCCTACCTCCTGGAGCAAGTGAACTACCATCCGCGAAATATCTTGAGGCATCCGATTGTTTTACAAATTAGTCAATGTGCTACATATTCGACGGTAAGCATGTAAGCGAGAAAAATTTTAATAGTCACTAAGTGCCCTCATTCTCAAATGCTGAATGGATTTAGTCTTGGCTATTTACACATCCTGATGCTGCCTCAACAAATATGCAGTTTCTAAATGTCATGATTGTCTTACTGTGTGTGACTTAACGTAATACTGAACTTCAGACACGACATTTTATGTTTTTAAATACCGTCAATAATTTCATGAAATACTAAAAAACGAATTTCTTCCTCCTGGAACCAGACAGGCAGGCAGCCTGCACTTGTGTTCGTTCACCATGAACCGTGCACAAGGTTAGCCATTTAGAAATGCAGATCTCATTTTACCCAGCTACCTTTGGATAGTTCATCGAAAGCATCTTTTGTAGCTGCCACATCTGCTGCCCTCCACCACAGAATCTAACGTATCTCCTTTTCAGCAAGTACTGGTATTTCTCTTCTGTATCGATTCCGTTCTAAAGTGGCTTTTATGGACACACTATCGAAAAAGGAGTGCACCACATTTGGATAAAATTGAAGTTATTGAAAGTGGTGTAGTTCCTTACATGAATCACTGTCCCAAAAAAAAAAGGCTCTCTCTAAGTTATTAGACGAATCTGCGTCCTACATTCCCAAGAATATGGTAACAGTACTTCCTTCTTGCCTGTTTGCACAAGTTGGCTTGGACGTCAACAAGTTTATCCCAGCTTCTTCCGATTTATTGGTGCAGATCTAAAATTCTCCTCGCTTATTATAGAGGCCATCCTTGCAATTTTTGGTAGTTTTAAACATCGAACTAAATCTCAGCTTTGAAATTCTCCCTTTTAAAATTCTTTGAAATATACATTGTCTAACATCAGAAATTTTCTGTAATCCTCTCGATTTCAGTAACCACATGCCCCTGAGTTAAATATTCCTTCTATTACCAGACAAATCATTCACTATTATGGTATTATCTTCGAAATAGAGGCCAACAGATTTAACAATATATATGCCCTAGAAAGTGGTTGAGCCTCTGTTAATATATGGGTAACGGATAAATGCAATTTCAAAGTGTAATGAGCTGCAAATATGTTGGAAGTCGTTAAGGCTGAGATAATATTTTTATGTCATCTTCATATGATCACTGTCACTGAAAATTTTTACCCATCCTGATAACACTGCACTACGTCTGTGGCTATGGTTGGGTGTTAGGGTGTTCCATTTGTGCATTTGGTTGTACTGGGGCTCTGCAATTCACACACTATCTGTACCAGTGTGGAAAAGAATATTGTAGGAAGCTGGGTTCCCAGCAGCAAAGTGTAGTAGGTAACAACACGGTGCATCACGTGTACGAATGGAAATAGCTGAACTGGTCCTGCTTGTGCAAGAAAGAAAAAACTGGTTTATGTCAACTGTTAAACAGCTGTTTGCAGTCCAGAAGGCCACGGCTTTTACCAGGAAGCTCCTTCACAAGGGTTCCAGTGAAACTCCCCTTCTGCATGCAAACACGACCGTCAGCGACAGCGTACTGCAAGGTGGCCGGCTCACCCTGCGAGTACACTGCGCCGTAGACAATCTTGCTTCAGGGGCAGCTGGGGCTTTCACCGAAGATTCCTGGTGAGTGGCAACAGAAGAATGACCAGCAAAGAAACTGGAAGACGGACCATGGTGCCACATGATTCAAGAAAAGATACAGTAACAGGTGGTCAATCCAATACAGAGCTTAAGAGTAGTAACTGCAGTACACTGTACTATCATGTATTGAGATTTCTTATTACGCACGCACAAACTAAGCTAATCTCTTCTGAAAGAGATAAGGCGACCAAGGTTAAACAGACGTGAGACGTATTGAACTAGTAAAGTAGATATGAATAAGAATAATACTGACTAACTGAGCGTAGCTTGCTGACGAGAGAAAGGAGCAGAGAAAGTAAGATGTAAAACTGCATATAAAGTATGTATTTTCATTAGGAATTGTGTAACAGTTGACACGTAGGTACCTTAACACATGAGGAGCCCGGTATACCAATTGCGCACAGTACAACTAATGTAACATGAATGTGGGACAAATTGATGATTTCATGCAGTCCGAACATTAGGTTGGTACGTGAGGTCAGGTAGCACATTCTGTGGCACGAACGACAACAATTGTGAACTCAAACGTGAATACTAATTTGAGAAATGTATTGTGACTGAGTAGAAGGCCTTCACCACTGCAGAGTAACTGCTAGGCCTAATTATCGCCTGCAGGAATGGTACTGTGCTAGGGTTAAAAACTAGTAGAAATAGGGAATCTCTGGAAAGGAGTATTCAGAATCCCCTACGCAAGTTAAAGATGGAGAGTAACATTTGAGAATTGGTCATAATAAAAAAAGTTATGTGAAGGACTGCCGCTATCAGCCTTGGCTCTCCATGATCGGGATATGAGCCGTAAGTATGAGGTCCTGGAGGAACTCCATCGCAGCTCCAAGTCCTCAATGGAAGAGCAGAATGGGCCACTACAACGAAGGCTGAGGAATCAGGTCTCTAACTGGGAACTATATCCATCGACCAAGATCTCTCTTCAGACTCGGAACAGAAAATCTATTTCTGCCACAGATGGCGGCCATTTTTGTTGATTTTTTTTCTGCTTAGTACCCAGCCCAGATCGACGTGGCTCATCAGCAACTGCGATGGTTGGTGTAGTTTTATTCCCTGGTACAGCTTCAACCTGTCGAAAAGAGGCAACTTTACTGTCACCTAACTATCACTGGACATCAAGAGGTCGCGTTAACTGTAGAATACGATGAGGTCGCTAGTAAGCGACGACTTTCTTGTAGTTATTTTGTATATTGGCAGCGTTCTTAATACAAGCTCGTCTCCCAATTGGTAAGGTAGCAATCTGTGCCTTCGCTAACTCTTTCTATATATCTTAGCCTTTGTTAACTATTTCCCTGCATACGGTCACCTTTCTTTTATTCCCTCGTGTATCTTTTTCTGTATGGATTCTCTCTTCTCACTACACCACAGACTTCTCCCAGCTCGAAATCTACAGCCATCATTTGCAGTACAAATTGGGAACTCGTCCGTCTGCACGGTGTGTCGCCTGCTGACTCACATTTCAGTACCACCGGCAGAGATGATACATAGCAATTATTTGTCCACATCCGACAGCCACGCCCTCACCGGCAGCATGGTGACGCGGCAGCGGAAGCTCGCATTCAACAGCAGAGGGAACCACAGCGGGGAATCTCCGCCATTTTCACTGCGTTGCCCACTAACGACTGCAAGCCTGCCTCAGTAAAGCAGAAATTCTAACGTAATCGGTCCTTCTTCCGCTATAGTACACATACTTCCTCAGCAGAGGATCCTAGCCCGCACAAAGCTATCACAGCTATCCTGTCACAGATCGAGCGAGGTGGCGCAGTGGCTAGCACAGTGGACTCGCATTCGGGAGGACGACGGTTCAATCCCGCGTCTGGCCATCCTGATTTAGGATTCCTGATTTAGGATTCCCGTCGTTCCCCTAAATCGCTCCAGGCAAATTTCGGGATGGTTCCTTTGAAAGGGCACCACCGGCTTCCATCCCCATCCTTCCCTCATTCCACGAGGCCGGTGAACTCGCTGTCTGGTCTGGTCTCCTCTCCCTAACAACCCAACGCCCCCATCCTGTCATAACTAGTGAGTCTGAAACTTCTCTCAGTGCAAAAATGCTGTAAAATAAATTGGGGTTTGACCCATACAAAACAAGACGCACTACTAATAACTTATCACATAGAGCTACTCATAATTCACGTGAACCGAATCATTTGCACACTGTATTTCACACTTAATAAATTGAAATGCTCCAAGCTAATACGATACTAAATTTTATCTCGAGGCCCCTGTCCTTGCAAGCGTGTCTCTTGAAATACGAGAGCAATACATACTTGCCTTTCATTTGAAATAAAATTCAGTCACTGTGGGAAGCAGCTTATTTCTCCGAGCTTTAAATGAATGGCGCAAAAGTAAACTTGGTGCAATCGAGAACGTAATTCAGGGATGCAGTGTGGAGATACGGTATATCAAGGATAAACTAGCAACAAATGGGGTGCAAACTACTTATTCTAGATTTCATACATTCTTAATATTCTGTTAAGTTAATGGATACATAATCTCACGCTTTACTTAGTTGTCATGTTCAACAAACCGTGTGTCTATATTATCATCCCCTAAGGGCATCAAATTCACACAGGATATTAGAGTTAGTGGCCATTTCCCTGCTGTATACTAATTTCTGCTGCGTAAGCAATTATTTATCCTGTGTTTTTGTCGCTCACTCAAAACACACACGATAGCATAACTTTTGGCGATGCGTGACACTACCTCTGGTAGTACAGAAGAAATAAAGAATGAACGAAACAATGAAAGGATAATTTCGGTTCTGTAACACGAGAACATACGGCGACGGTGAACGGCTTACGGCAGCACGACGTCACGATCTCACGGGGACAACTGAACTCCCTCCCACAGTCCGCCGTTTCTCGCCACAGCGCGGCCGACGCGCTCTCTGCCGTTGTCACTCGGCGGCTCCTTTCCCAACTGCCGTCCCTCAGGCAAAACACGCGATACACTAATCGACAGCCAAGTCCCAGTCGATTATTCGAAGAATCGTGCCAAACGACAACGCAAATCTGACCGGCATTGAATACTCGATCACATATAAAATACAATATAAAAACTCGCAAGACAATAGCTTTACCCTGTGTAACCCGTTGTGCACACTATTACTATCCTGAGCGCAGAAGGACAAGCGCACTATGTGCTGTTCTCTCGAGTACCTGACCTCGTCTGAAACATCCCAGTTTCCCAACTGCCTGTGCTCTCTTTGGTAGCATGTTGTTTCTAATCTTACAATCACGCTGCTTCCAGCCTCTGCACCATTCTTCCCATCCCATTATCGCCTCCGTATTGGACACTCCCATTTCTCTATGATCTTTACTATGATCGATCCTTCTCGTAAACTCATCTCCGATCCTGTTAACGTTATCTTTAGTCCTCCCTTCGCAGACTATGGTTGGCAGAACATCCAGTTTCCTGGCTGCTGCCGCTCATTACTCCTTTTCTGCTGCCCACTACTGCATTGCCTTTTACATCCCGCCGCCTCCCTGTTACGCTGATTTCCACGTTTTAAGGAATTAGTCTGAAAATTATTACTATCACACTGGAAGCACACACGGTCGGCTCTCTGCCAGCTCCTACCTTCTCTACAATTCCCGTAATTGCTTGCATTACCGGCAACTCTGTTCTGTTAGCAAGTTGCACCATCCATCCGTTCCACGAACTGAAGAAAGCTCTCCGTAGTTACCGTGCGACAATAGGGCAAACCCCACAGCAAAGAATTTGGCGTACTTTAGGAACGCTTTCGGCACGTGTATTTGCTTTCCCAGACCCCAATATTTATTTAGCAGTAGCGTCTCAGAAGCAGCGAGTCAGGAAATGCTGCCACATTTCGATTTGCCCACTTCTGCCACACCCCCATCAAGTTGTATTTCACGAACTTTATCTTCGCTTCGTTGGACATGCCCTCCACAATGCAATCTTTAAACGACGTCAAGGATTTTACCACATGGGATTTTCCTTCCCTACTGAAATAGTTTATTTTGTGACTTGTTATGAAACCGTAGTCCTTCCCTGACTGCTCAATGCAGGAACGGCCACGAACGCAGCACGTGTGCATGCACGCGTGCTGAGCTTTCACACGCGTGCGGATCGCTCCCTTCTGACGTCACACGTCCCCCACTACCACACCAGCTGAGAGCGCGCATTCGCGGAACTACGAACACGCCGCATGCAACAGTGCATTCGCGTAAGGAACACCGCCCTGCTAGCATGTGGCTTAGTTTCATGTTACGATATTTGATAATATTAAGCTCTGTACAAATCATCATGTTGAGCAATACTGAATCTTTGTTGGCTGTCGGTACACCTACAGAAAAATAACGATTACGCTGGGTTTCAAACTGCATTACATCAACAATATCGTGCTTCTCACATCGTCACTCGTAAAATTCTTACAACATTTAAGCTGAGATATATAAACGGACGTAAAAGTAGTCTACAGCATGCAGTATGATGTCAAATAAGTGATTCCAACTATATGTGAAACAAGCAAATTTTATAATCTGGAACTACTGTACAGAATTTGCAATAAACACAATTCTCAACAAAACATGACAAATACAACAAAATTTCACCATTAATTTAATTATTTTTGGTTCGCTGTAGACATAATAAAGTTCATATCCGGCACAAACTCTACGGCACACGGACAAACGCCGACAGTTTCTTGTATTTTCGACACTTAGATTGCCACGTAATCGTGACGTATTTAGTTTCATAATTGAAAAAAATCTTTCGCTCACGTATGTCGATCCAAACATTGATATAACTTTTGCAGCCTCATTGTGGAGACAGGGAAACTCTTCCAGAGGAAAACCTTCGTAAAATTCCTTGATAGTTTTTACGTAAAAAAAATTGTCCTTTAAACGGGAATTACACTGCAGATCGATCAATTCCATTTGAAAATGCACTGGAGCACTTGCAACTGAACCGGCAAAGGGTCTAGAAAATAGTTCAAAAACAGATGTCAGACTGACAGTGTCCTGGAAACGTTTAGAAAATTGTGCCTGTAGATCCAACACAGAAACGAATCTGTCAGAAGCTGCGTTTTCTCTGACTTTAGAGAGCGTAGGGAAATGGGCGGTATTCTTTGTCATGAGCTGATCCTTTCACAACGCGAGTTTCTTATTAAATGCATCCACTTTTTCCATCAGATCAGTAATAAGCTGCTTCTCACCTTGCAAGGTCTTATTGAGAGCGTTCAAGTGTGCAGTCAGATCAACTGAAAAGGCGAGGTCTACAATTCATTTTGGATCTTCTAATTTTGGCTCTGCCTTTCGTTTTTCCTTCAGGAACTCAACAATAGCGAGTCTTAAATTGAAAAATCTTTCGAGGCATGCCCCTCGACTTAACCAACGTATTTCGCAGTGGTAGATAACATCTGCGTACTCTTCGTTCAGTTCCATGAGAAACTGTTAAAACTGACAGTGTACTAAGCCATGCGACTTCAAAAAATTTGCTACGGTGACTACCAACTTCATCACGTGCTCCAAATTTGCATATTTAGCACGAAGAGCTTCTTGGTGTAGAAAACAATGAATTCCATACAAATCTTCTGTCGATCGGCCTAGTTTTTTACACAACAATGCTACAAGCCCATTTTGAGCCCCTCGCATTGGTGGCGCTCCATCTGTGGTGAGTGAAACTAACATTTTCCAGTTCACGCCAACGGCTTCAACTGCCTCTTCAAGTGCTTTTAGCAAGTCGGTACCCCTCGTCGTGTCTTTCATTGGAACTAAATCCAACAGCTCTTCGGTCACGTGTCCACTCCACGAACATAAATCGCTAGTCGTGCTGTGTCCGAAATGTCTGTCGACTCGTCCAAAGCAATCGAGAATGCAATAAACTTGCAGGCACTATCAATTAGCTGCCTGTAGACATCCGCTGCCATACCAGCTATGTGGCGAGTTAGTGTGTCTGGAAAGACTAATTTCACCAAACTTCTTTTCTTCCAGTGGCATCAAGAGATCCGCCGCCTCAGCAATACACTCCTTGATGAAATCGCCATCACTGAAAGGCTTATTCACTCTTATTTTGTAGCTTGCTCTTACAGACAGGTCACTACGTTCAGTCGCAGGTTCGAATCCTGCCTTGGGCATGGATGTGTGTGATGTCCTTAGGTTAGTTAGGTTTAAGTAGGTCTAAGTTCTAGGGGACTGATGACCTCAGAAGTTGAGTCCCATAGTGCTCAGAGCCACTAAGTTCGGTTGCAGGCTGAAAAAGGAAACAATTGAGTGAACTCTAAATTCGAATTCTAAGGACAAATATGTACAAATATGAACACCAGAAACACAAATATTTGTATGGGGTTCCCATGTTCGATCCGACTGACTGCATAACACTACGTCTTCTTAATTCCGCAAACTTCTTTGATCTATCAGCCCCAACTAAATCATTATGTTCTTTGTGTGTGGTATCATAAGGCCGTTCTATTGCAAACTTGTGGTGCCCGCCGAGTATGCGACTGCATAATAGACATTAAGAATTTTGATCCTTCTCTTCGAAAAAATATTACAATTCCCATTCAGCTATGAAGGCTCGTGACGTTGTCTCACTATCCCGCCCCTTTGTGAGCGTTTGTCCCATTGCAACAACCACTGCACAGTACCTATAAACTTCCAACGAATTCCTAGCAAATAGCGAGGAATAAACACGGCTGCCACTACGAATCAACTAACGCACCATATGCCGGATGAAAAGATGTCGCGCCGTGCCGAGCAGTGCCGCGAAACACTGAGGAAAGCCGAGTAGTGGCGAGGCGTACCGACCCCTGGACGGCACACGTGCAGAACATCGGTACACGCCTGCAGCTTGGTATGCCGTGGCCGTCCCTGGCCTAATGTGACCTCAACAGATGCCCTGGGCCGGTGCAGCGGAGACCTCGCTGCGCTGCGCTGCCACGTGTTTTTCGGAGTGCCGTGCAACTGCGGGTCTCACCCAGCAGTCCTCTCCTTCCGGTCTGGCTGGTCAGCAGACCAAGCCCCGGAACCGAGCCCGCGACTGCGACGGTGCGGGAAGACATAAATGTCGTTGGGCAATATACTGAAATATTTGGGGTCTCGTTATCATTGGGAACGATAGATTCAGCTTCCCTTCCCGATCGCATTAGTAACCGAAATGGTGAAATGAAATTGTTCATGATGCTATTAACCAGCAAGCAAATTAATCACTGGGATTATAAAGGTGCAAATAACGTGCCATGACACTCAACTACAGCCTCAATTTGCATTAATAAAAGTTTTTCTTCGAAATTTTTACACAAACTCGAAGACTGGTGAAGCCAACTATTTCAATAAGTGGTTAAAAGCGACTCGAGCCCCCAATATAGTAGCGGGTAACCTCGCTATGTAAATATTTATGAACTGAAAAACTGCTACAAAGTCTTCACCACTAATCGTTAAACGAGAATAAACCGCAGGCTAGCTTGCACCTAATTGAAGTCTGACATACGATCCTCAGTTCTAAGAGCCAAATTGTAGCAAAATACGTCAGTTCCTCACAGGTAAAACTGAGATGAAGACCACCTTTAGCGTTCAGAAAGAGAATCTTCCCAGAAACATAGTAACACGCGATGTCAGCACAGTTCTGAACGTAGCACGGCGGGTAATCACCGCTGGAGATCTGAACGCAAAACATCCCGTCTGGAACTCACGAATATGTACCTACAATGGCAAGTAACTATACAAACACTCACTACGCCGAAACTACATTATACTTGGGGGCCGGACGTCCTCGCTTTCGTGCCTACACAGGCTCAACACAAGCCAGACGTGCTAGGCATAGCCCGCATCATAGGCATCGCGTGCACTCTCAACCTTATGGATGAAAACAATCTAGACTCAGACCACATGCCTGTAACACTGCACACGGGCGAAACACTGCAGGACACAGAACCACGCAGGCTAGTGAACCGCAAGGACGCCTATTGGACACTGCTCAAGGAAACGCTTGATAGTCGTATTCCGGACACCTACGATATTATAAACACGCAACAAATTGGTGAGGCAGTGGAGGCCTTTACTACTGCCGTCAAAGAGGCAATGACTGACGCCATTCCACGTACAATACCAAAACACTCTACAGCCCTGCCCCAGCAAATCCTGGGCCTCATCTCAACGAGGTACCGCCTCAGGAGATACTGGCAGCGTACCAGGCGCCGTTCTATAAACTGCATGTCTGATTCCAGGATATAATGCGGGACAAAATACAAACATTTCGAAACAATGGAGAAACTCTCAGAGCTAGGTACCAAACGTCCCGGCGTATGGAAGCTAGCCACACACTTCACCAGGGAGGAACATTGCATTCCCACTCTACAAGGACCACACGGTCCAGCTTACTCCGCGACGGAGAAGGCAGAGCTTATGGCCACATTACGTGCAGCGTCTTTCATGCCGAATCTGGCTCCTTCCGATCCAATATTCACAGTTGAAACCGACTATGAGGTTACACGACTCGTAGACGACCCCACTCGTGACGATTACACGCACTAGCACAAATGAAATTACATTAGTCATCAAGTATACCAACGCTAGGAAAGTGCGGGTTCTGATGGCATTCAAAACCGTGGCCTCCAGGAGTTCACGGATAGAGCCGTAGAATATCTTGCACACAACGAATGCCATTCTGAAACACCAACACTCCCTGACTTTTGGAAGGCTGCCAAGGTCCTGAAGCCATGAAACACGACTCCCTCCCACAAAATTACCGACTAATCAGTCCGCTGTGCTCGCTGAGCAAGATTGTTGAGAATGTAGCACTAAAACACATCACCAGCCACTGCATCAGCAATAACTATTAAGACCGGAGTAATTTGGCTTAAGGAATCGCTACTCAAGAACACAACTCCTCCGCGTATTCGAACGTATACCACACGGCTACAACTTGAAAAAACACAGGGGCCATGTTCCTGGACATCGAAAAAGCTTTCAACCGACTTTGGCACAACGGCCTTATACGCAAACTAAGCGAAGCTGGTTTCCCGAACGGACCCGTATCTCTGATACACACATATCTCACGAACAGGTGTTTCAACACTGATGTGCAGGGCAAACAATCCACACAACACTGTAACCAAACTAGAGTACCCCAGGGAAGCATCCTAGGGACCATCTTGTTCAACCTGTACGTTAACGACTTCCCAGCAACGTTGCCCATCTACGCGGGTGAGACAGCCATCCTTGCGCAAGATTAGAAACAGTCCAACATTAATGCACAAATACAGACGGAGCTCAGAACTGCCGAGCCGTGGTTGTAACTAGGGCGTATTAAACGAAACGTTTACACGTGCGAAGCAGTTCCTTTCACACGCAGACCGAAACTGCTGCGCAAACAACATGGTAGACATACCACTACATACACGCCCAATACGTTTCCGAGAGAAAGATACCTCTGTGTGGCTGGACCGGAATCGTACATGGGTGGACCACATCGAATTCGTTGGCAACGGAGCGCACTCGAGGCTCAAACAAATGTACTCAATGCTCAATAGGGAATGTACACTGAATAGGAGGGTGTCGAGGTCCATATACACGATTCTGATTTGACCTATGATGTACGCAGCTCCGTCTGGAGATAGGCAGCTCTTACACATCTGCGCCGCCTGCATGTCATACAGAACAAAGTGCTACGCATCATTAGCAACGCTCCACGCTACACAAGTGGATCTTCACAAAAATACCACCTCGGAACCCTCGAGGAAGAATTCAAAGAACACGGCACACGAGTATACAAGAACTCGAGTTGTTTCATCCTTACTCTGGGAAACTATGATCACAACCATAGGTAACATACACCAACAAGCGGCTAACGTCGGGAAACCCCTGCATATCATCAACATCGATATGACAGCTGCCATTGAAGCCGACCAACTGGCTACAGCAGAGAAACCGAAGAGCTCTCCCACTGACGCACGAACAAATCGCCAACATCGCCCTACACTGTGAATCTGATATATGGCCTATCGGACACAAAACGGTAATGAACCTGTTACAGGTATGCTGACGCTAGCCGAGAGATCAACACCGGCACCCAGCGGCAGCCGCAGAGTAGAAGCCTACCCTTGCATGACCTGTCGCAGGCAGCAAGACATCTCTACTGCTCATACTATCCGACCTAACTATCGCCGAGATTTTTTCCCTTGGCTCTTGCCTTGGCACTTTTCTTTCCTCTGCCCTTCAAACCGCCACCCTTCGTTCGACCTTCGAACCAATCTGTCTCCAGATGAACGCATACAAATGGTTAATTTAACCAGAGGTACCCAGACATCGCAGTACCCACATCCTGCGACACCAAACTTTAGTGGAAGCTAATTCTTATGCAGAGATGCCAGCAAACTTCTTGAGTTGGCCATCATGCCGGATTGGGCGTGGAGGGGCTCCTCTTCTTATAAAAATAAAGCCCTCTACGAAACTGCTGTACATGTCACGTAATAAGGTCCAGTTAAATGTGTCTCACTCCTGAGATAATCAGGCTGCAACTCTTGTCAATGGACCAGTGGAAGCGCCTCACCGAGAGCTCAAAATTTATTGAGGTTCGTTGTACGTTAATTAGTCACGAAATTACTATGCTTTTGCTGATTGGCAGTTGCGGGAGAACTTGTCTAAGCTGTACCTTATATATAAAGATTACGAATAAGGTCTGCGCTGCTAGAACCGTGGTGCTGCTCCTTTATATGACGTATAGCCCTTCGTTGTGTTATTCACAAACGCGAAACGCGAACAGTAGTTAGCTGGGTTAACATCCCTTCCGTGTTATTCCAGCTCTGACAGATACGCAATGCGTTAGCAATAACGGAACTGAAGGACCAAATCCAGCTCTGGAGCCGACTACACGCCAGCCCAGGTAGCACCGCCGCCAGGCTCCACGTCATACAGCGGCTGCCATTCAAACCCCACTCGCAGCCAAATCCCTACTCTCACATTTAAACACAACCTGTCGCGTCACACCCCCTAACAGGTCTTGTGTGCACTACACGCAGTAAGCAACTACTTCGGTTGTGAAATTTATGAGGCGTTTAAGCGGGTCGTCTCTTCAGGTTGACCACTCGCTTTTCACATTACAGACGAACTGCCTGCCAAAATGGAAGTTACAGTAGCCACGATTTTCTCAGTTCGTCTTCTCTGCATAAATGGGTTATAGCGAAGGTAAATTTGAAATTACTGAACTGCGAGAGCATCCAAAGGAATGTCCCATTATTAGTATCGCTTACCGAAGATTATTATGTCCAGATAGTTTTAGCAACAGGAGTTGCTTGATACCAAATGTGAAAAGCAGCGACATCCCAAGTTCACATGGAACATCTATGTGGTCGTGCCTCGTTTCTTGCCAGACAGGAATCTTTAACTTTAGTACGCGTCAGGAGTTTTAGTTTTAGATCACTTCAGTAAATGTTCTTTAATACCGTTATCGATTTTCCTAATGATGCTGTTGTAATGGGGTGGTAGTAGCTTCCACTTCAAGGTACAGATGGGGAGAGTTCTGGTATCAAACCTGCTACCAGAGACAGGGATTCATATTAAATTCCCCAGAGTATCTTGCACAAAAATTTCTTTGCACAGGTAAGTAGAGAAGTAACCCGTTAAGGTAATGTCTTAGACCTAGCAACAAACAGACCCAAACCAATCAAGCAACGTAGAGGGAGGTATCAGTTATCATAAAGCTAGGACTACGGGTTTTGCAAAGGGTATTAAGAAGGGTAGGAAGAAATCTTTGCTCAGCAGGAGTGACAAGATACAAATAGCGGAGTATCTCAGCACGCAGCACCTATATTCAATGATGAGCACCGAGATGTGGATAAAGGTAGGAATCCGAAAGTATTGTCCAAGTAAGGACTTCAGGCAGAAGATAGATTCACCGCCTTTTGATATTCTTGACAGTGAAGTGCCCTTGAACGAAGAGAGCACCTCCGATTCGAGGAAAGTATAACCGTAGCTGACAAAATCGGGACAAATCCAAAACCACGTTAAGGAGAGCAATGGGCGAAGCAATCAGTGACCTCGAAATTAAAAATTTCGCCCGATGATCTAAGGACAGCTCATACTACATTTTGGTATTACATAATGTAAGTAAGCGGTACGAAATTGTCTGTTCACACCCACGGTGACCACAAAGGCAGCCAAACGAATTGCACAGATGCTCGAATATCTCTACGGCAGATGTTACAGGAGAGGCGTCGTGCTCCGAGCAGCGCCTTGTTACTGAAATTCCAAGCAAGCACCGTCCGGGAAAAGTCCGCCAAAACGTACTACTTCCCCCCTCATACAGGTTGCGTGAAAGACCGCGACGTGAAAATTCGTTGAAATACAGCAGTCAGTTCAGAGGCTTACCATGATCATACAACACGCCACTCGCTAGTGGAACAGGGTAAGGTGGAATCACTGTGATATACGTAGTACCTTCGGTCGGAAACTATTAGCTGGTTTGCGGAAAACTATGCAGGTTTCGATGATTGCCATAGAATACACTTTTAGGATTCTACCGGTTCACTTCATCCGACGTTCGGGTCTCTAAGCTACTATCATAGAACACACTATATTGTATATGCACTGAAGGGAATAGCGATTTACATCACATCCGAATGTTTGCAGCATCATTACGTACAATATCACGAAATATCAATTCACATAACATATTCACGGTATCAGAATCTGGAAAGTAAACACGCTCATCCATACTGATTCTGAAAGTAGCAAATATTAAAGTAAAAACAAATGTATATGTAATCAATCGCTGCAGCAACTATTTTAGCACTATTCACAAAATATAAGGAAAGGCAATCAACATCTACATACCGTTCGTCACAGGACGATGAGGTGATATATCCTAAGCGCCAAATTGACGATACAACTTGGATGCTATGCGTCAACGAGAAACCATTCACTCTACTAGCACAATGTTCCTACAAAAAGCAATGCGTAGCATAACACCAGATGAATTAACTTCACAAACGCCGCTGGAACTATTCTAAGGTAATTCAACAAACGAAGTAAATTGCTACAGCTTTTCCACCATTTATCATTGGACAACACAGTCATCTACGCAACACGAAACTCAGTGTCCACGTAGAGCGGATGAACGTATCAGCCAAGAAGTTTTTTCGACCATAGTGTACAAAACTTTAAAAAACCAACACTTATAAATACGCCGTAAAAAAGAAAATTGCAGAATATAGCCCCAAATACAGTAACAAATCAACACTTATAGATACAGAATACACACGGAACATTACAATCATACTAAAACTAATTTGGCGCAATTCACAAAACAGAAAGAAATGCATTTTCTCTGCCTACCATTTGAAAACCGACCGCGTAGACATACGCAGGGCGTGGCTTACTCAAGAAACACTGTGGTCTCCATGCAACAGCGAGGCAGCGTTTAGGAATGTAGCTTAAGATACAGTAACAAATCAACGCTTATAGTAACAGAATACACAGGGAACATTACAATCATACTAAAACTAATTTAGCGCTATTCACAAAACAGAAAGAAATGCATTTTGTGTGCCGACCATTTGGAAACCGACCGCGTAGCAACATACGCAAAGCGTGGCTTACTCAAGAAACACTGATCACCATGCAAAAGCGGGCATCGTTTAGGAATGTAGCCTAAGATACAGTAACAAATCAACGCTCATAGTTACAGAATACACACGGAAAATTACAATCATACTAAATCTAAATTAGCGCAATTCACAGAACAGAAGAGATGTATTTTCTGTGCCTACCACTTGAAAACCGATCGCGTAGCAATATACGCAAAGCGTGGCTCACACAAGAAACACTGATCGCCATGCAACAGCGAGGCAGCGTTTAGGAATGTAGCCTAAGATACAGTAACAAATCAACGCTTACAGTAACAGAATACACAGGGAACATTACAATCATGCTGAAGCTAATTTAGCGCAATTCACAAAACAGAAAGAAATGCATTTTGTGTGCCTACCATTTGAAAACCGACCGCGTAGACATACGCAGGGCGTGGCTTACTCAAGAAACACGGTGGTCTCCATGCAACAGCGAGGCAGCGTTTAGGAATGTAGCCTAAGATACAGTAACAAATCAACGCTTATAGTAACAGAATACAGAGAACATTACAATCATACTAAAACTAATTTAGCGCACTTCACAAAACAGAGAGAAATGCGTTTTGTGTGCCTACCACTTGAAAGCCGATCGCGTAGCAATATACGCTAAGCGTGGCTTACTCAAGAAACACTGATCGCCATGCAACAGCGAGGCAGCGTCTAGGAATGTAAACTAAGATACAGTAACAAATCAACGCTTATAGTAACAGAATACACAGGGAACATTACAATCATTCTAAAACTAATTTAGCGCTATTCACAAAACAGAAAGAAATGCATTTTGTGTGCCGACCATTTGGAAACCGACCGCGTAACAACATACGCAAAGCGTGGCTTACTCAAGAAACACTGATCACCATGCAACAGCTCGGCATCGTTTAGGAATGTAGCCTAAGATACAGTAACAAATCAACGCTTATAGTAACAGAATACAAAGGGAACATTACAATCATGCTGAAGCTAATTTAGCGCAATTCACAAAACAGAAAGAAATGCATTTTCTGTGCCGACGATTTGGAAACCGACCGCGTAGCAATATACGCTTACTTCAGAAACACGGTGATCTCCATGCAACAGCGAGGCAGCGTTTAGGAATGTAGCTTAAGATACAATAACAAATCAACGCTTATAGTAACAGAATACACAGGGAACATTACAATCATTCTAAAACTAATTTAGCGCTATTCACAAAACAGAAAGAAATGCATTTTGTGTGCCGACCATTTGGAAACCGACCGCGTAGCAACATACGCAAAGCGTGGCTTACACAAGAAACACTGATCGCCAAGCAACAGCGAGGCAACGTTTAGGAATGTAGCCTAAGATACAGTAACAAATCAACGCTTATAGTTTCAGAATACACACGGAAAATTACAATCATACTAAATCTAAATTAGCGCAATTCACAAAACAGAAAGAAATGCATTTTCTGTGCCGACCATTTGGAAACCGACCGCGTAGCAACATACGCAAAGCGTATCTTACTCAAGAAACACTGATCACCATGCAACAGCTCGGCATCGTTTAGGAATGTAGCCTAAGATACAGTAACAAATCAACGCTCATAGTTACAGAATACACACGGAAAATTACAATCATACTAAACATAAATTAGCGCAATTCACAGAACAGAAGAGATGTATTTTCTGTGCCTACCACTTGAAAACCGACCGCGTAGCAATATACGCTAAGTGTGGCTTACTCAAGAGACACTGATCGCCATGCAACAGCGAGGCAGCGTTTAGGAATGTAGCCTAAGATACAGTAACAAATCACGCTTATAGAAACAGAATACACAGGGAATATTACAATCGTACTAAAACTAATTTCGCGCAATTCACAAAACAGAAAGAAATGCATTTCGTGTGCCGACCATTTGGAAGCCGACCGCGTAGCAACATACGCAAAGCGTGGCTTACTCAAGAAACACTGATCACCATGCAACAGCTCGGCATCGTTTAGGAATGTAGCCTAAGATACAGTAACAAATCAACGCTCATAGTTACAGAATACACAGGGAACATTACAATCATACTAGAACTAATTTAGCGCATTTCACAGAACAGAAAGAAATGCATTTTGTGTGCCTACCACTTGAAAGCCGACCGCTTAGCAATATACGCTAAGCGTGGCTTACTCAAGAAACACTGATCGCCATGCAACAGCGAGGCATCGTTTAGGAATGTAGCCTAAGATACAGTAACAAATCAACTCTTATAGTAACAGAATACACAGGGAACATTACAATCATGCTGAAGCTAATTTAGCGCAATTCACAAAACAGAAAGAAATGCATTTTCTGTGCCGACCATTTGCAATCCGACCGCGTAGCAATATACGCTTACTGCAGAAACACGGTGATCTCCATGCAATAGCGAGGCAGCGTTTAGGAATGTAGCCTAAGATACAGTAACAAATCAACGCTTATAGTAACAGAATACACAGGGAACATTACAATCATTCTAAAACTAATTTAGCGCAATTCACAAAACAGAAAGAAATGCATTTTGTGTGCCGACCATTAGGAAACCGACCGCGTAGCAATATACGCAAAGCGTGGCTTACTCAAGAAAAACTGATCACCATGCAACAGCTGGGCATCGTTTAGGAATGTAGCCTAAGATACAGTAACAAATCAACGCTTATAGTTACAGAATACACACGGAAAATTACAATCACACTAAATCTAAATTAGCGCAATTCACAAAACAGAAAGAAATGCATTTTGTGTGCCGACCATTTGGAAACCGACCGCGTAGCAACATACGCAAAGCGTGGCTTACTCAAGAAACACTGATCACCATGCAACAGCTCGGCTACGTTTAGGAATGTAGCCTAAGATACAGTAACAAATCAACGCTCATAGTTACAGAATACACACGGAAAGTTACAATCATACTAAATCTAAATTAGCGCAATTCACAGAACAGAAGAGATGTATTTTCTGTGCCTACCACTTGAATACCGACCGCGTAGCAATATACGCTAAGCGTGGCTTACTCAAGAAACACTGATCGCCATGCAACAGAGAGGCATCGTTTAGGAATGTAGCCTCAGATACAGTAACATATCAACGCTTATAGTTACAGAATACACAGGGAACATTACAATCATACTAGAACTAATTTAGCGCATTTCACAGAACAGAAAGAAATGCATTTTGTGTGCCTACCACTTGAAAGCCGACCGCTTAGCAATATACGCTAAGCGTGGCTTACTCAAGAAACACTGATCACCATGCAACAGCGAGGCATCGTTTAGGAATGTAGCCTAAGATACAGTAACAAATCAACGCTCATAGTTACAGAATACACACGGAAAGTTACAATCATACTAAATCTAAATTAGCGCAATTCACAGAACAGAAGAGATGTATTTTCTGTGCCTACCACTTGAATACCGACCGCGTAGCAATATACGCTAAGCGTGGCTTACTCAAGAAACACTGATCGCCATGCAACAGCGAGGCAGCGTTTAGGAATGTAGCCTAAGATACAGTAACAAATCAACGCTTATAGTAACAGAATACACAGGGAACATTACAATCATCCTGAAGCTAATGTAGCGCAATTCACAAAACAGAAAGAAATGCATTTTCTGTGCCGACGATTTGGAAACCGACCGCGTAGCAATATACGCTTACTCCAGAAACACTGTGATCTCCATGCAACAGCGAGGCAGCGTTTAGGAATGTAGCCTAAGATACAGTAACAAATCTACGCTTCTAGTTACAGAATACACACGGAACATTACAATCATACTAAAACTAATTTAGCGCATTTCAGAAAACACAAAGAAATGAATTTTCTGTGCTTACCATTTGAAAACCGACCGCGTAGCAATATACGCTTACTCAAGAAACACTGATTTCCATGCAACAGCGAGGCGACGTTTAGGAATGTAGCCCCAGATACATTAACACACCAAAGCTTATAATTGCAGAATACACAGGGATCATTACAATTATGCTATAACTATTTTAGCGCAATTCACAAAACGGTGATGTATGTATTTTTCTGTGTCTACCGTTCGAGAATCGGCAGTGTGGTAATTTACGTAACGTGAGCCTCACTCACTATACGCGGTGGCTTCCGTGCATTAGCGAATCAGTGTATGCTACCTTAGATATGCCATTGCAGTACTTTGAATTACACGTGATAACAGGAGATTTACAAGGGCTTGTGCAGCTATTATAACATGTATCAAAGCTTGAAATACAGTTTTCAGTTTGTGTATACTTTTAGCAAAGCTTACTGCAGGGATTTATGCGAGTCGATGGTCGCTGATGCGTCTCTTAGCGATCCATGTTCTGTGAGGGTGATGGCACATGTCTGAATATTATAATATTGACTGGAAACTAGTGGAAGCTGAACGCCAAGTTGACTGCCATTTAACCTGTTAATATGAGGCACTTTAATGACAGTGAACCATGGAAATAACATTACTCGCAAAATTCTTCAATATGAGAGCTAGCTTACTGCGTAAATCTAACTACTTTATGTATGTAAATACTTCTGAATTGGACAATTGATACATAAGCTACACAACAAGGAATGTGCCCTGACAGCGATTTTCTTCGTCATACTCGTGTTTGTAGTTGTGCTTTTCAGACTGTGCACATAACAAATGCTCAAACCTGAGTACAGCAGCTGACGCTACCCGACTGCCCTGGTCGGACGTGTCGCAGCGTCAACATTGGCGACCCTAGCGCCTGCTGAGAGCCGGCGCCCCACGTCCTCCACTGCCCCAGACTGGCCGTGGCTGCCTCTCGCTCCGCCAGTGCGGCTACACAGCGCCCCCTGTGGACTGAAGCCGCCAGATTCAAACCCGCCGTCAGCCGCCGGTACCGGCGGAACAGGCTGTGACTGTCACAGCGCGCCCTCTCCCTCCAAACTTCTCACTGGATGAGCATTTCCTGGTGAACACGTGAGAACAGTGGATTTGTCACTAGGGAAACAGGTCACACAGCTTCAATGGGCACCAGTGTTGAGGTTTGCAGTAAATGCACTTCAGTTTCTTCTGAATTTGGCCGAAAGTAATGTCAGTATAGTAACACAAAAGTTCCTATTCCATATAGAGGCACAACAATATTTATACTTGTCGAACGACGTCTACCCGTAATCTAAGGATCTCCGGTCCTGGTCTCTTCATTAAAAAACAGGTCCAGTGGGAGTAGGTCTCGCCCTCAGAAGGTCCTGTACACAATTTTGTAAGTGGATGGCTTATCTATAGGTATTGGTGCGTGATTTGGGGATTGTCGTAATACGTGACGGATGTCCATAATCAATTTTGCAATGTCCTGGCATAGAAGCTTCAATATTTTGCTCCGCCTTCAAACGGCACATCTTAGTATTTGACAAAAAAAAAAGGTTCAAATGGCTCTAAGGACTATGGGACTTAACATCTGAGGTCATCAGGCCCCTAGACATAGAACTACTTAAACCTAACTAACCTGAGGACATCTCACACATCCGCGCCCGAGACAGGATTCGAACCTGCGACCTTAGCGGTCGCGCGGTTCCAGACTGTAGCGCCTAGAACCGCGTGGCCACTCTGGCCGGCTTGAACATAGCAGTATAGAACGATTTCTATGAGGTCAGTATCACAGTTCATGAATTTCTAGAAGCACATCATTTGCGCACATGTGACTGAACCCAGAATCTTATTTTTCTTTCAAGAACAGGACGCACACATTACATCTCTATCGAAAGTAACGAAATACAGTATAACTGCAGCAAATAATTTATATGAAAGTTAGTAAACAGATATCGGTGGATTTGGTAATTTAACACTTCTGACACTGAAGGAACTTACCTTTTTTTGTAATATGAAAGACACAGAAGTGGGCAGAACGTAACTAAATTCACACACCCCAAAATATGACGTATCTCAAGACCATTACGCTTTACAGCACATATGAACGACGTAACGGATAACGTCGGAAGTTCTACCACGCTTTTCGTGGATACGGCTCTTTGATACTACTAAGTCACAACGGTAGAGAAATGGGCCAAATGACCTTCAAACAAGTTTAACATACAGCGCGTAAGAAAGCAGTAAGACCCGTTATGGGATGATCACGCGACTGCAGAACAATGACTGCAAGCAGCAGTCACATACAGAAAATATCTAGGAGTATGCATACGTAGCTGTTGCGGTGGAACGAGCACACGACTGCTCGCAGATGAGGCAGGTGCGATATGAAGGATGCTCAGGAACTGTAATCCACCCGCAGAGCAGGTAGCTTGCTCAAGTTGTTCTGCGAATAGTTCAACACAGATCGTCAGTCTGCGATTCGTAGAAGGTAGAGACAGAGGAAATAGAGGAGATGCAAACAAGAGCAGCTCTTTTCGTTGCAGGATTATTCATTAAAAAGGAAAGCATCACAGAGTTGTTCAGCCAACTGCAGGCATTCGGCACCGTGGTGTGCTTTACTGTTATAGCTCCCTGACTGTACATTCTTGCAGAAGTCAAGCAATATATCGCTTCATATTATGTGCGTCACCCCAAAGAGCCACGGAGGTTAAATCAGACAAATGCGGGATCTCGCGGACCCTTTCCAACAGACGTTCTTCCAGTGTACTGTTCGTGACTGGAGCAAGGAAAGGGGCAACCGGGAAGGCGATTGCCGAACACAAACTGCTCTCCGCCACACACCGTAACAAGATTTTCGGAGTACAGATTAAGTAGGACTACTGTAACAACAGTGATAAGACACGAAAATTTGCCATCATCTGCTAACAACGTTCGCAATCTGATTATGCAGGGACTTCTGCAGAGAAGGGTATCTCAGACAGCTGGATCTCTCAGTTGACAGGTGCAGATGAACTACATACTGCCTCAATGGTGCGAAGTTCAAAATAAAGAAGGCAGTAAACACACAGAACGTGAACACCTATAGAATTAGAAACATATCTGATTCCATGAAACAGTCTGTACACAGATTAACACACTCTTCCCTTCTTGTTTGGGGACCGTGAAACGATAGTATTTATATTTAAACATTATCTTTTGGTGAACGATCAAGTAAAACTCTTCACTACAAAAAGATTGAGCTCTGTACACATTCAAAGGTATGTTGATTACATCTTGATGTCAGTTACCAGTCGGAGAAGTTGAGCTGCATGTGCTTCTCAGTTGAAGCTGAACACATGAACAGTTAGAGGGGTCTCATCCCCCTTCCATCTGGCCCTCCAAAGAAGACATTACGAACAGACGGTAATCCTCAGATGTGATACGGAGTCCATTAGTGTGGGAACGACTGTTTTTGCTTTCAGTTACGAAAAAGAAAATTAAAGTGATACGAAGTGTTACCAACGATCACTTCCCTCACATACTGCTTCTATTGAAAAAATAAAGGCGATAGATGTACCCTCCACTAC
Source organism: Schistocerca serialis cubense (assembly GCF_023864345.2). NCBI lineage: Eukaryota > Metazoa > Arthropoda > Insecta > Orthoptera > Acrididae > Schistocerca > Schistocerca serialis. The sequence goes on along the minus strand of NC_064646.1, from coordinate 463,465,692 downwards.
ACACATGGAATATTTTGGAGCCCGAATACTGTGGCTATCAAGAAGCGCATACTCACGACCAAATCGCTAAGAACTCGAGCCAAAGCCTCGCCCTCGTGCTCGTGCTCACTCTCTGCTGTGCTCAGTAGTGGCGACTCAAACAGGAAGGTGGTCGGCGAGCGGTCTGGACTGTGGCCGCGCCGCTCACTGCCAGCCACAGCTGAGCACCTGCTCCGCGTCCGCCTCCCGAACTCTGGCTGGCTGCCCAGATCCTCCGACTGACGAGGGACGCACCTGGTCGTCCACAGAACTTTTTTACCAACCACACTAACAATCCACTGCTCTGCGCCCATCCGCCACACACTCGTGTGCCTTCCAAATCCATTTACAGGCTGACAGATAGCTTGTAGGGGTGTTTCGTCACTACTCCATGGATTTTAGTCACACCACTTTAAAATTAAATAGAAATACCGAAGTATTTTCACTGTACAACGTTTAATCACTTGCCTCATCTTTTATTGTACACTGAGATGTCTTTTTGAGTCCTACTGGCCATGTTCAACAGCATGTAAATAATGTCTCAGGTGAGGTTGAAAATATGCATCGGGCAAAAACAACAAATGGAAACCAAGAGACATGTATGTTATCACGTCACTTCGTCTCAGCAGAATGAAGATCACTGATCTTGGAAACTGTTTACTGTAAACGCAGTTTACACAGTTATCGAGTTATTTGCGAAGTATAAGCCATCAGCTTTTACATATGAACATCTGTATAGAATTCCTAATGAGAAAAATAAATAAACCAATTCTACAAATGTTTCATGACAGCCTGACAACTTCATAAAATCAGGTCACGGTTCCGGAACCAAAGTCGCACAAAACGATCTTACTTCGCTGATTGAGATGTCAAATTTAATTAATGCACCCCATTCGTTCATAAGCAATCACGCCAAGACATCAGGTCGTCGTTCACTGTGTGGCAAAGATATTTCTGTGACAATTCCCACCAACAGACGGCATCTACGTGCTTTTAAGTATCTTGAGCCAGCCTACTCGCTCCAGCCACCAACAGATGCCATCAGAATCCGCTTTCTTGCATTTAGCCGCTAAAACACTTCGTCCAAACTTGAAGCTATCGCTGTGCAGCGTATTGCATGGTTACACAGGGAAAAAGGAACTTGGATGAATTAGGTTCTTGTAACAGCTGATGGTAAAAATAGTTTCATTCTTGTTTCAATTGCTTGAATTGGAAATTACAGAGTCTTACAGAATTAGAATCATGACATAAAATACACTACAAACCATTAAACAGAAGCAAAAATAATAATTATTTTGATTGAAAAGCAACAAACATTAAACACTACGTCACGTAAGTCTTTACATAAGTAAGTACCGTGCATGCCAGGATGCTATCAGGTGGGCCTGTAGGGTGTTTTCCCTACACATGAAACGAGACAGGCTGGGATTCAGAGAAAAATGGGTTTTATTCTCAAGAACTATCACTAAGGTGTACAATACTCACGAAAACTGGCAATGGCAGTGGAATGAACCCGTACATGGAATGTACAGGGTGTTTCGCGCCAATAGGAAGGACTACTGGAAGCGTCCAGATGGTGAGAAACTGGCTGGCAAGTGAGGGACCCACAGTTGTGGCCGCTACCTCGCCGACCCCCTTGCCTTCCCCTCGTGACAACTTCTGGACCTGTCATTGGTGGTTTGTCGAAGAAAGTTGGCGTCTCTCACTCAGCGATACCACGGCATCAATCCTAGGTCAGTGCAAGAGCGTGGGAGCTGGCGAAGTACTGCAGGTTACTTCACACAACTGCTCACGCTACTGCCTGACGCTAGGTTAAAATGATGGAAATAAAATATAATAAAACAATTTACAAATACTCGTTACCAGGTACAATTCATTACCCTTACCACGAGAGCTGGTTACTGGTCAGTGATTGTTACAATTGTTGACACTAATCACTCATAATGACCAATTAAAACAAAATTTTCATTTCATGTACATGGAAGGCGACCGACATTGTTGTTTCTTATAAGATGTCTTAAAGCTAATGGAGGCTTCCAAAGCTGGTTACAAAATCTGCGGTAGCTGCAGGAGATATAGTGTTTGATATTTTACCTTACAATATCATTATCCACTGGTGTTACTTTACTCGTCCATAATTTGGAGTCTCTGTTACTAAGACTGTCTGTTTTTTACACTTCGAGGTCGGTGCAACAGCTGACAGTCGATATCATGGGCAGAGCCAAGGTGGTGCTGGTGGGCGTAGTGGCTGACAACAGCTGGGCTGCAGCTGAGCCAAAGTGCTGTGGGAATTGTGTCGGAGGAGGCTCAGAGTGACTCATCGAACTGTGCGTAAACTAACAGTGAGTGAGTGACAGATACGATTAAAGATTGAGCCTGTGAGAGGCGTAACTGGCAACTGAACAAAGCATCAATTATTTTCATTACAAATAGTTTTTACTCCTTGCATCCGGAAACTACTTTCCTATGAAATTGCTTTTACAACATTTCCTTAAAACTTGAGTATACAATTATACAAAACTATTGGGACAGCCAATCTTGTGAATTAGAATGTCTCATCAGACGTTACGCACGCTATTCACCGTCTAGCCAGGGATGTGGCACAACCTGCCCTGGAGGCTCGCCGGATTTACAGTAGGTAGATTTATACAAATTCCATAGAGTATAGTGAACGACCAATAGAGCTACAGGCACAGACGTGGCACTGATAATGACGACTAGATGGGAAGAATTCCGAATGTGCCATCCAGCAATATTCGCAGTACCAAACGGAGTGGTGAAGGAACAAGTTCGGGACAATCGACAAGGAGCAACAGTTGCCTTGCATTTCTATCCCTGAAGGTCAGGCATGCATTACCCAAGTGCGAAGCACTTGACATCTTTGTAAATCTTTAAGTAGGACGCCGTTAACGCCTGACAAACACCTTAATAAAGCGAGACAGATCACAGCAACAAGATAGGAGCGGTATTTCGGTATAATGTGGCTGAAAAAGAATGTGGTAGTTTTGGTACTGTCTAAGGCTTTAGTCCCGATTACCCCGCTAGCTGCTCACCGACAGAAACAAGAAATGCGGAACAGAGCTGTCAACTCGTCAACGTGCTATGTGATAAAAGCGGGAGGGTCAAAACATTAACTGCAGCAGTATGCGGTCATGGGCGCCCACTGCCAATTTCAGCAGAACGGACACACGTGCACCGTGCCCCGTCGGTAGCGTAAATAACCGCGTCATCAGAATCGATTAAAGCCTACTCCGTCTACTTCAGAAATCAACACGTGCCTATTTTCGCGTCAGTAGGCAGATTAGATGTTTCGGCGTTTCCTTTTCACTATACGCGTAGTGACGTGCCCACCTAGGCTGTGCCTTATTGTGGCAAACACGACAGAGGTCGTGGCGACGCTGGTAGTGAATTATTCAGAACGCATCTAAGTGCAGGTAACTCCTATTGGTTCTCATGGGCTAAGCGTTCCTATCTCGCATTCTATTGGAGATTGTAGCTGTACCTAAACTATCGGAGTAGCAGGAATTATTGTGCACACACTGTACTTGTATTCAGTATGGAAAGTATTTGTTTCATGCAGTGCACTGCAAACAAATCTCTCAGTGAGAGCAAATAATCGTTTACAGCACTTGGAGAAGGATGTATATCCCCGTATTGGGAATGTTTCTTTCAATTGTTTTTTTCTAATGAACAGAGTTGCAATAATATGCGTTATCCGTGTCTGCTGTTTCGCAATAGCTCAGCGAGTGTCCTCTTATCAGCACTGAATCCTTTTTATATATTACGTCATGAAATAAAAACACTTCAAAATATGTAAACAGGCTCAGAGACAGCGAGGTCCACTGTCAGATAAAATACATAATAAAGCATAAAGACATACCGGCAGAGATCCAAACTCTTACGCTCAACACGAACATTTCAACATACGTTCTTTTATTAGCTAGAACAGGGGCTGTTGCGGTAACTTTTCTCTTGTTTTTTCTTTTGCCATTTACTTCCATTTCTAGCCTGGTATATTACATGTCGAAATCCTTAGCAATGTCCGCTTAATTGTTCTCCATACACTTTACAGTGCGTCATGAAATCCTATATTACTTCTACTGGTTACTAAGACAGTATATATTTAAGAACTTTTGGCTGTCAAATGTCTTGATACTGAGGATATATTCAGTGAACATTTTCTGTCATTCCACAACGTCTTTTTGTGCCTGCACAATACATTATCGTAAGTCATCATTGATGGCATCTGCGCTCATTTATTCAACCTACTTGCAATATCCTATGAATTACTGTGGTGGATGCAGATTCTCGCAGACAAAGACAGTTCATCCTGCCAGCGACGAACTTTCCTTGGTGTCTGAAAACCTCTTATCAGCGTGGTAAATCATGGATAGTAGGTTGAAATGTTTTATTTCTAATTTGTAGCGTGAATTTTCTTGTGTGTTTTGTAAGGACAACTATGTCTGGTGAAATCAACACAGTTTTTTAATGTGGAGAGGGGAGACTGCGGCTGTGTTCCAAAGTTTTCTAGCTGCGTTATGTAAAGCTATCAGATGCTGTAGCCTCGACGCAGTCACTGTGGCGTGACACCAGTGGCATGTGCTGTAGTCAGCAGCATCGGTAACGAGCGTACCTCTGGAGCGAGAGTGGCCCACTCGGGCCTTTATGCCAACCTGTTCACATGGCTGAGAAACGTCGGAAGCAGTACCTGGCTCGTTGGCGCAGTAGTTAGATCAATATCAAATTTTAATAGTCGATACCTCTCGCCACGGTTACATATGAAAAGCTGTTAGTACACTCCCGTTACGTTTTGTGGCAAATGGATACAGCTGTAAATACTGCACATTTGTAAGTTGGTTACACATGCTGAGGTCCTTGTGTTGTGATTATAGTTACAAAATAAATGGCAGCTCGCGCCATAATTTGAATGAAACTTAACGAAAGACTATCAGTAAAGGACGTTACTTACAAATACAAATACCCTGAAGTTCTCAAGATACGATGTATCTTAATTTGCGTTATCTGCTTAGTTTGAAAGTTCTGCAAGGATTAAGTTCACTTGGGCACTTTCTGACTATACTGACATAGTATGTCGTCTCTCCCACGTAGCAAGGTTTTCCACGAAAATGCATATCGTAGCGGGCCCTTGCTAAAATATGAATCTCCGTTAATCAACCATGCTACAGTGACAGATAGGACGGCCAAGTCTGCTGAGAAGTGTTAACTGAAATTCCTAACGGCGGGACTGGTGTACTCGCGTTTACTCAAAACTACGCCCATTATTGTTGTTCTTCTTCTTCCTCCATCACACGGTTGAATCAGGTTGCGTGAGAAACTAGAAATATTTCCCTTTATCTACAGAAAGCTACTAGCTTGAGCTTTCATTGTGTGTGTGATTAACATGAACAGAAACCATCTTCCAGTAGTACAGACACGTACGTGAAAAGCAAGCGGGCACTGAGCCAGAGTGATGGCCGTCGTGTGCCGCCAGAGGAGTGCGAGGGAACCCACGTGGGTGGCGGTGTGGCGGCGCTACCCATAGCGGCTCACGTCGTTCGCATTTCCTAACAGGAGGATGGAAAGACGTTTACCCGTCAGTAGGTGTATCATCCTACAGTGTAGAAACCTTTAGTAGTATACTTCCGGCCCAGTGGCCTCTAATCTGACGGAAATAAGGTGATCTTTATTAGTTTCCTGTTTTATAATAAATTCTCCTTACTACAAGATAATAATTAGCCCCTCGAATCTAGATGGAATTCAACTGCTGCCTCTGTGTGAGAAATCTAAGCGTAAAGTAATACTCATCGCTTTGTTTGCAAGTATGGTTCGAACACAATTTGTTTGAGTTTACGTTGTTGTCTAGAACGTTAGCTGCTTTGATGCAATATTTCATCTTCATGTAAATAACAGTAGCTGCCATCGAAAGTAATAGCAATGGGTAACGTGTTTTACAGATACAAACGAACAGTTGAATGATTCGTGTATTTCTTTTCCTATTTTAATACATCACTACATCTTTATCATTTCTTAAAGCATAGCTAGGATGTGCTGATATCACCCTATCTTTCTTGTTTTCCTGCTTTGTCGTACTGCTTCAGGCAGCACAGTTGAGCCACAATACGGCTTCAGCCAAGCAAGATGTACTAGCGTGGTACCGTCTGGTAACTGCCTTTGGCATTCACAGGGCTGGTGATCCGCAGTAGCGGATAGGGGCCCTCAACAACTTGGTTCATCCATTTCTTTATCACAGTATTTTGGAGCAATAAAAAATCCCTGGGTTTATGTTTGGAAAATGTCGTGCCTCTGTTGCCATGTTCTAGCTCTTTTTGTGTGGCTTTGAAATTACTGTGTTGAACTTGGTTCCATATGGCATTGAGACGGTGAGCTGGATTAGCGTCAAGGGGCAATTTGTCAATGTCTGATGGTTAATTCATCGATATCCCATTCACTGGTTCGTATGGGGACTTTTCGCTATGTATCTGGGTTTTCCCTACATAGTACAATAGCGTTCGCGCAATAATTTGATGCACTCCCTCTAGGCACCCATTCGCTTGAGAATGAAAGGGCGTAGTTCGCCATTTTTTGATACGTAACATTTCGCAAACTTGTACAAACACTGTCAACACAAAATCTGAGCCTTGAGCAGTAAGTACTACGTCAGGACTTTCGAACGGCAATACCAAGTGACTGGCAAAGGTGCAATCAACAGTTTCAGCGGTCGTATCTGCAAGTAGTGACAAAATTAAGAACCTTGAAAAATTAATATTAATTGACAATACACTTAATATCCTTGGTGCTTCGTGGAAATGGACCACAGATATCTAAGCCACAATCGAAATGGTTTTGATGCTTCTGTTATGTTTGTAAAGGAACGTATCCTTTGTGTGTGTGTGTGTGTGTGTGTGTGTGTGTGTGTTTTTCCGACACTCCACCAGTAGTTTGACGCTGTTCTTGCATCCATGACTCATTGCCCATTTTGGTGGGCCTGTAAACTGTCACAACACTGTGATTTTATTCATTGTTGGAATTACTTGTGTAATACTACTTTGTTACCCAACACTGCCTTGCAGTACAGTATACCATCTTATGTAATGGAATCAGGGACTGATGCATACTGGTGACATTCTGTATCCCTCAGCGATTCTTTAAATTCCTCTGTGGAAACCTCTGATTGTGCAATTCTAACATCTCTACTTAGCCCATCAGTATTGTTGTGTAGGCAGCCAGACTTATGCCGAATTGTGTTATATTTTACGAATTTTAATGCCCATCTAGTCGGGTTACTGCTGGGGACAACATCCATACTATAGCAGTGTGGTCCATATCCATAGCTAACTGATGTCCATACTAGTAACACTTAATGTAATATACTCCAAACAGGAGAGCTACCAGCTCCTTCTTTGTACTACTTTAATGCATATTGTCATAAGCTCAATTGTCTAGATAGTTAACCAACTAGTCTTTCCCCACCACTATATTCCTGACTTACAACAGCTCCAGCAGGGTAGTCTGATGCATCCAGTTTTTCCAAAACTGGATATATTAATAAAGCTGAACTAGTCAAGATTTATTTTTCTCACTGCCAATTCACACTCTTCTGTTCATTCAAATATTTTGTTAATGGTTTTGCTGTTACAGCATAATCCTGCACAAAACCCCCATAATAAGTGGTTCAGCTTTGGAAAGATTGTAACTAACATTTCTTGGGGTTGGAAAATCATCTACTATTTCAATTAATCTAGGCTCTGGGTTGACTCCATCTGAACTGATGGTGTGCCCCAGCTACTGAACCTGTGACTGTACAAACGAACGTTTTTCTCCATTTGCACTCAACCGTACACTTTCTGATCTAGCCAACACACTTCTTAATCGTTCAGTATGCTTTTCAATAGTTTTTGCAAAAATTACTCTCTCATCGAGACACGCAAGACACACAGTAGGATTTAAACGTGTTATCAAGACGGTAAATTCTCACAATAGGCAAGCGAATTTCGTAGACTAAAATCCATATATAAGAATTTACTCACTCCAGATGGAACAACAAAAGCAGTTTTCTGTGTCGTGGTGCAATCTGAATCTGATGATATCCAGAACTCGTCTCCAGGCTGATGAATTATTTGGAATTTTCTAACTTGTCCAAGTTCTCGTCGATACATATCAGAGGTTACATATCCAGTGTGATAACCTTGTTTACCGCTCTCAAATCAACACACAGACCACACGCTTTTTGCCCATTGACGGACTTCCTTGGGACAATGACAATTCGACAGGCAAGCGGGCTTGCAAAGGGTTGAATTATCCTTGCAAACAATTGCTGTTGAATCCCATCTTCTACAACAGATTGTAACTGACGGGGTAAACGATATGTCTTCTGCTCAGTTGGTCTGGCGTCTCATGTTGTATGACTTCAGTTGCTCGCAAATATTGCCTTTCCTCGAATAACTACACATATTCCTCTAAAACTGGATGCAGAAGTCTTTACTCCAATTTGGCAAATAAGCGAACATCTCTTTCAACTGATTTCTTATTGAGAGTGCTGTGCACAAACCTTCCTCACGGGTAACTACTTACGTTTTCTCTCTCGACACTGTTTCTGCTTCGAAACTTCTCTTTGCATAAATTCTTCGCCACTGGCTATTATTGTGCCATGTGGTATTTCTACATCCTGCTGACCAACATTCTCAACACAGAGGTATTTTAAACCTGTTTCCCTTTACTTTTAGTCTATAATACGTAGACCGCTCTTAACCTCTTGCAGCCTGTACAGAAAGTATTTGTGGGGGTTGGAACGACCAGGAAGTCCGATCTCGGCGGTACCGGGTCTTTGACTTCAATCCAGGAAACTACCACAGTTCCACCGCTAATAGTTACAGATGTGATAGGTCTCAACGCCCACATACACGGTTCAGTTGGAGCTTGTCAGGTAAGCCTCCACATTCACAAGTTCCTCGCAAATGATACGCACGCTAATTGTCCGGACAGTTGTCCGTATCGCTGACCCAAACAGTGCTGATCCTATAATGTTTCACAGTCTCATAGCATGCTGGGAAATCGTTCCCTAAGAAAACATGGCAGTCCCACCCACGTTCCCTTACTACTTCCATATCAAAGACATATTTTCCCTTCAGTGTGCAGGTAAGTTACAGTGGTACCTGCAGGAATGATTATCTTGTCTCCAAGTCTTCTTATATTGTAGCGTGGCCGTATCAGCACACGCTTGTCATTATTGGCAACAAAAAGAACGCGAATCTGAGCTCCTGTGTCTACAAGAATTTTGGCAGTCTTTCTTCTAAGCTTTACCTCAAACTCAGTGGTTTACCTCTGTGGTCTCTCCCCTTTTTATAGGGTCCATATATATCACTGGGGACTAAAGTGGGTGGCAGTGGAGTAGTACTTCTGTTTCAACATTGTTTTCGTTGCCTGCTGGCACGCTAGTCTTGGGGGAATTCGGCCACTTAGTTTGCGGACAACGATCCTGTATGGTATTTCTCAACATGAAGCCCAGCAGCGCTCCGAAAACTTCAGCTGGGCGGTATTTGACAAAAAATGGTCTCGCCATGCCCATGTACATCCCACTTCCCTGACGTTTGGGAATTGTTACTTTCTCGCCTGGCTTTCCAGCAAAAGAAGATACAAAAGTTATGGCTGGAAGCGTAATGTACATGTCTGGCACTAATTTCTCTGTTTCATCTATAGGGGCTCTTGAAAGCCTGGAGTTGTTACCGCACTCATGGCAGCTCCGGCTTCACATTCGAGAGTTATCGCGTTAAGCCGTTCCTGTAGCTCTATTTTTTCAATTGACTGACTGCTTACCTGCTATTGCAGTAAAGTAGTGAGATCAGGCTCGTTCGGGGCCGCAGTTGTATCATCCGAAGCCGTTCGGTCCTCTCTGCTGTTTAAGGAGGACGTAAATCAGGCATGGCTACAAAACTGGGACTGAGACCGAAAAGATGTATCCAATAAAGGTATAACTATTCTGGGTGATGGTAAGATCCAAATGGCTCTAAGCACTATGGGACCTAACATGTCAGGTCACCAGTCCCCTAGACTTAGAACTACTTGAACTTAACTTGAAACGCCCGACTAACCCGCAGGGCAGAACAGGTGACTAGGATTGCGGAAAGTGCCAAATAAGGATGGCGGTCAGTTTCACTTCAAAATTGTAATTTATTGTAATTTAATAACATATTTAAACCAAAACGGCACACAACCGAACCTTTACGAGTTTCAAAATCCAGTTCTTTCATGGCTGAAGGCTTCCAAACAAGAAATCTTATAAACCAACAAGATAAATTTCAAGTGACTGAAGACACGCAGCTAAAATTGCAAATAAAATATTATAATCACAGCTAGGCTGCAAGCCTCAAGGCAAAAGTGGGTAGAACAACCATATACAAGGTCCAATACAATTGTCTGAAGGCCACAACTAAATTTCAAAATTATAAAATGTATTACCTTAACCCTTTAAGGCTGAAGGCCAGAATGATTTCCCTTAAGGGGAAATTTTGAGAATAAGGCTTTAAGCGGCTGAAGGCTTACAGTTGATCTTCCAAAAATTCGAAAAATACCTTAATCCCTTAAGTGGCTAACAGCACACTAAATGGAAAGCTAGCACAGCAATCATAACTTTCGGCAAAATATCCACTTGTCAGAATTCCAACTTACTTATATAGGCTGAAGGCCCCTTGATTTACACAAAAAACAATAAAATTATGTATTTTCTATTTGCTCCAGACACGTTCCAACTGACTAGCAGTCCGAACTCGCTACCCGAACTCGCTTACGACAGACAATGACCAGGAAGTAATAGCAGTCGAGCAAAGATACGCGCTGCTAACGCATGTCACCGTCAGGTAAAATAGCAACTCGGTGAAAGCAGTAATTTAATTTAACGTAGTGAGGTGAAAGTACGTTAAAAACAGGAAGTAAAATAGATGGGGGGAAGATGGGCCACGCACAGCTCATAACTAACCTAAGGGTATCACACACATCCATGCCCGAGGCAGGATTCGAACCTGCGACCGTAGCAGCATCGCAGTTCCACTCTGAAGCGCCTAGAACCGCTCGGTCACAAAGGCCGGCTGCTAAGATTCCTCGGCGGAAGTTGGCCGGAGTTGTTAGCAAGCAGACTTCATTGCAGCGACACTCGCATCACATGGAGGTGGCTTCGGCGACGGCGGCCGTGCGAGAGGCGGATGACCCGCCACAGCAGCCAGCGGCAGCGCGAGGTGCTGCGCGGCACGCGACCACTCCTCTACTGGCGGAGGGCGACGAGGTGTAGCGGCGCGTGGCCGTATAGCGCGCTCTCACTTGCCGTCACGGCCCGACACGTCGAGGTCGGCCCCAGACGCGTCCACCGAAGACAGCTAAGCGGCCCGCGGAAGGTAACCGCTAGGCATTTCTGTGGTTGCCATCACATAGGAACGGCAGGAGAATACCGAGTCGGATCGAACTGTGATAAAGATGCCACTCGATGACACCACTTTGCACATGTCAGGGCTCTATCAGGAACTGTAGTGGCCAACAGGGGTGGTTTTCCTACATGTGAAGTGAGAAATGTTATGAAATGGGTTTTATTCTCAAAAACTACTACTAAAGCTAGCGTCCCCACCTCACAGTAATAGCATGGGAGCCGGCCACGAGTACTACAGATTTGTTCACACAACTGCTCACCATACTGCCTTAGGCTGCACAGTGTACAGTATCCACAACCAAAAGTATTCAATTTCCCGAAAAGGAAAGAACACGATACCTAACCTAGGAAGCTAAGTGAAAATGTTTCAATATTGTAACAGGCTTCTGCTGACAATCCGTTCTCCCTGTACCATATTGCCTCATACGTATGCACTTCAATTACAACAAAGTTTTTTTTTACATGCTTATCACCAGATTGCATATGTGCCGGAAAAATTTTTAGCGTTCACCCCTTTGAATGTTGTAAAAGTAAATATGCTTTAGTTCAATGTGTGCAGGATGTCCCAGGAGAAAAGTTCGACATTCATCGATAGCCCTTTTCCGACTTCAGTACTGGGAAACAAATCTCTTCTACTGCAATTCCTTTGCTTCCCATATTTTGATTGCTTATTGTATGGGCCAAAACAAGAAACAGTTACTGGCAAACAATTACTAGTGGGCTCTAAATGCTGATCTAAGGGCTATCAGTACTTTTTCAATCTCCTGCGCTGAAGAAATGCTGATTGTACGTAAGGAGTGCCCATGCTTGCTATACAGTTTTGCTTCGAATGTTCGTCCCCACCATGCTTTTGAATACTGACCATTCCTGCTGGGACAGGCAACTGCATCGAGAAAAAATAATTCAAAGAACTTGGCACACATCCTGTGTGAACTCAACTGGTACTAACAACAGAACTTCAATGTAAATACATTTAAGATCAATGTTCATCATTTGAGTTACGTACTACTTCACATAATTCCATTGTGTGTCGTCCAGATTGTAACAATGTCGATGCAGGCTTGCTCCTTTGCTGCTCGCACAAATTCCTCTTGTCTTCTCCGAACCTCCCGATGCAGGATTATCGGCGCGGATGAAAAAAACAGACAGGTGTGGTCGATGTGAATATATGAATAAAAATTTACCTTCCCAATAAATTTTTTGATGACACCTTTTAATGTACGCTTGGAATATTCGCTTTGAACAATTCAGGTATGGTGGATGTCATTATACGCCCGCTCGTTACCACTCATAGGAACAAAGAGATGAAGATACAGAAATTAATCAAATGAAGAGCGCATCTCTTTTTCATGTATCAAAACATCTCTGCCACGAAGTAACTTTGTAATTTTCCTTTGTCTTGGCGTATATATAGCTTACGTGTACAAAAGGAAAAGAACGACGAAAGAAGAAGTTATTCGAATGATGAGGGGGTATTGAAGCGGTCACGTTTAACGTAATTAACACACCTAAACACAGTAAATAAGGTAAGTATGGAACCAACTGTTACAGACAGAGAGTACTTACATGTTGTCAGTACAAGCACAGAGACTAAGTAGGCACGAAGAAAATCCAAGTCACATTTCACGCGTTTTTAGCGACATGAACCCCGTTTTAGACTGTTGCGATTTCCTTAAGTACAAACGTCCTAAAGGGTCATTAAAGAGTTCGCTGGTTTCGTATCAAATAGGGCTCCGATGAAATATTTCACCCAAAACATTCAGAAACAAACTGTCTTTTCGTTGATGATCATCCATTACACAAAAAACAAAAGGTAACGCTTTCATGCGCTACACCGAACAAGTAGGCTGGCCGTAAATTTAACTAATTACATTACGAACAACCAAAATTGGAAACGAGACAGTGAAAACGTTGTGGGGAAGGCGAACCGAAGACTGCGTTTTACTGTCAGAACACTTACAAGATGCAACAGATCTACTAAACCTACCTACACTACACTTGTCCATCCTCTTTTTGTGTACTGCTGTGCGATGTTTCATCTTTGCCAGATAGGACTGACTAGGTAAATCGAGAAAATCCTAAGGCAAGCACATTTTGTACTATCGAAAAATATGGGGAGTGACATAGACATGGTACAGGGTTTGTGTGGACATGAATAAAAGAAAGGGGTTTCTGGTTGCGGCGGGAGCTTCGCACCTAATTTCACGCACCAGCTATCTCTTCCTACTGACAATATTTCACGCGTTGCGCCCGAGTGGAGTAACACCATTATTGTTAAGGTGGTTCGATTAACCCTCTGCCAGGAACTTAAACGTGAGTTGCAGTGTAGCCAAGTAGATGTCGACACGAAGTGTGGGGTGTGCTATCATTTATTAGCGCAATACAAACTAAGGGAAGGCAAAATCCATTCTTACTGTGCAGCTTTGCAAGAGCAAACATATCCGTCGAAAAACTGGCAAATCTTGTATCCCGATCATTTTTAGAAATGTACACACATCATATCCCGAATCTCAGCACAATAACTAAACATATATGCACATTTATGGGAAGAAATATTTATAATTACCAGTTTACACGTGCTCCCCTTTAAAAAACGGTAATCTTTTTTAATTTTTTCACATTGCGTCAGAGAACTCCGTCTATTTGACCTTGTGAAGTTCTTGAAAGAATATCTGAGTTGAATGGACTTCAAGCAATGTCGAATTTTATGAAGGTAATCGAACTCTTCTCAATATTGTCATTTACGCGTTAGGTGAAATTCGAAAGATCTTGGAAAACTCAAAAGATGAGGGTTTCTGTTGACGGAACGACTGACTGTTTTAGTTTATATTGGTATTTTGTTAGCCAAAAATTTAATCGAGGACACGTCGGATCACCTTCGTATTTTGTGTTGCAAATCTGCAAGGCAATTTCTAATTTAAAGAAGGAACGTAATTGCAAACGAAAACATTTGAGTAGTGTAAACATGTTGTTTCGGCCAGGTGCCATGGCTACATTCGGCAGACGTCTGTAGACTTTCTGGATACTGACTTATCCGAAACTATTTGGAAATGTTCTTAGATTTATTTTAATCTCCCACTTCAGAGGGTAGATGAAATGGATGCTGCAGCGAAAGGCAAGCCGAACAAAGTTACCGTTTCGAATCCTGACACTCTCTCTCTGGAACCCACAGAGAGAACTTTCTGGGGGAAACGCAAAAGATTTTAAATTTTAACAGTTTTTGTTTGGAATTTCTTGAATTAAGTATGCACCTGTCTCTTTTTGTGATGTCGAAGTGGTTTCCATGCGCATGAACGTTCTTTCAGGTAAATGCGTGAGGTGTTAGAAATCTAGGGAAATTGATTTTCCTGTACTGTTTTAGAAGGGACTACAGCTAAGCACCTACCTCCTGGAGCAAGTGAACTACCATCCGCGAAATATCTTGAGGCATCCGATTGTTTTACAAATTAGTCAATGTGCTACATATTCGACGGTAAGCATGTAAGCGAGAAAAATTTTAATAGTCACTAAGTGCCCTCATTCTCAAATGCTGAATGGATTTAGTCTTGGCTATTTACACCTCCTGATGCTGCCTCAACAAATATGCAGTTTCTAAATGTCATGATTGTCTTACTGTGTGTGACTTAACGTAATACTGAACTTCAGACACGACATTTTATGTTTTTAAATACCGTCAATAATTTCATGAAATACTAAAAAACGAATTTCTTCCTCCTGGAACCAGACAGGCAGGCAGCCTGCACTTGTGTTCGTTCACCATGAACCGTGCACCAGGTTAGCCATTTAGAAATGCAGATCTCATTTTACCCAGCTATCTTTGGATAGTTCATCGAAAGCATCTTTTGTAGCTGCCACATCTGCTGCCCTCCATCTCAGAATCTAACGTACCTCCTTTTCAGCAAGTACTGGTATTTCTCTTCTGTATCGATTCCGTTCTAAAGTGGTTTTTATGGACACACTATCGAAAAAGGAGTGCACCTCATTTGGATAAAATTGAAGTTATTGAAAGTGGTGTAGTTCCTTACATGAATCACTGTCCCAAAAAAAAAAGGCTTTCTCTAAGTAATTAGACGAATCTGCGTCCTACATTCCTAAAAATATGGTAACAGTACTTTCTTCTTGCCTGTTTGCACTTGTTGGCTTCGGCTTCAACAATTTTATCCCAGCTTCTTCCGATTTATTGGTGCAGATTTAAAATTCTCCTCGCTTATTATAGAGGCCATCCTTGCAATTTTTGGTAGTTTTAAACATCGAACTATGTCAGCTTTGAAATTCTCCCTTTTAAAATTCTTTGAAATACACATTGTCTAACATCAGAAATTTTTTTGTAATCCTCTAGATTCCAGTAACCACATGACCCTGAGTTAAATATTCCTTCTATTACCAAACAAATCATTCATTATTATGGTATTATCTTCGAAATAGAGGCCAACAGATTTAACAATATATATGCCCTAGAAAGTGGTTGAGCCTCTGTTAATATATGGGTAACGGATAAAAGCAAGTTCAAAGTGTAATGAGCTGCAAATATGTTGGAAGTCGTTAAGGCTGAGATAATATTTTTATGTCATCTTCATACAATCACTGTCACTGAAAATTTTTTTCCCATCCTGATAACACTGCACTACGTCTGTGGCTATGGTTGGGTGTTAGGGTGTACCATTTGCGCATTTGGTTGTACTGGGGCTCTGCAATTCACACACTATCTGTACCAGTGTGGAAAAGAATATTGTAGGAAGCTGGGTTCCCAGTAGCAAAGTCTAGTAGGTAACAACACGGTGCATCACGTGTACGAATGGAAATAGCTGAACTGGTCCTGCTTGTGCAAGAAAGAAAAAACTGGTTTATGTCAACTGTTAAACAGCTGTTTACAGTCCAGAAGGCCACGGCTTTTACCAGGAAGCTCCTTCACAAGGGTTCCAGTGAAACTCCCCTTCTGCATGCAAACACAACCGTCAGCGACAGCGTACTGCAAGGTGGCCGGCTCACCCTGCGAGTACACTGCGCCGTAGACAATCTTGCTTCAGGGGCAGCTGGGGCTTTCACCGAAGATTCCTGGTGAGTGGCAACAGAAGAATGACCAGCAAAGAAACTGGAAGACGGACCATGGTGCCACATGATTCAAGAAAAGATACAGTAACAGGTGGTCAATCCAATACAGAGCTTAAGAGTAGTAACTGCAGTACACTGTACTATCATGTATTGAGATTTCTTATTACGCACGCACAAACTAAGCTAATCTCTTCTGAAAGAGATAAGGCGACCAAGGTTAAACAGACGTGAGACGTATTGAACTAGTAAAGTAGATATGAATAAGAATAATACTGACTAACTGAGCGTAGCTTGCTGACGAGAGAAAGGAGCAGAGAAAGTAAGATGTAAAACTGCATATAAAGTATGTATTTTCATTAGGAATTGTGTAACAGTTGACACGTAGGTACCTTAACACATGAGGAGCCCGGTATACCAATTGCGCACAGTACAACTAATGTAACATGAATGTGGGACAAATTGATGATTTCATGCAGTCCGAACATTAGGTTGGTACGTGAGGTCAGGTAGCACATTCTGTGGCACGAACGACAACAATTGTGAACTCAAACGTGAATACTAATTTGAGAAATGTATTGTGACTGAGTAGAAGGCCTTCACCACTGCAGAGTAACTGCTAGGCCTAATTATCGCCTGCAGGAATGGTACTGTGCTAGGGTTAAAAACTAGTAGAAATAGGGAATCTCTGGAAAGGAGTATTCAGAATCCCCTACGCAAGTTAAAGATGGAGAGTAACATATGAGAATTGGTCATAATAAAAAAAGTTATGTGAAAACTGCCGCTATCAGCTTTGGCTCTCCATGATCGGGATATGAGCCGTAATTATGAGGTCCTGGAGGATCTCCATCGCCAACTCCAAGTCCTCAATGGAAGAGCAGAATGGGACACTACAACGAAGGCTGAGGAATCAGGTCTCTAACTGGGAACTATATCCATCGACCAAGATCTCTCTTCAGACTCGGAACAGAAAATCTATTCATGCCACAGGTGGCCGCTATTTTTGTGGATTCTTTCTCTGCTTAGTACCCAGCCCAGATCGACGTGGCTCATCAGCAACTGCGATGGTTGGTGTAGTTTTATTCCCTGGTACAGCTTCAACCTGTCGAAAAGAGGCAACTTTACTGTCACCTAACTGTCACTGGACATCAAGAGGTCGCGTTAACTGTAGAATACGATGAGGTCGCTAGTAAGCGACGACTTTCTTGTAGTTATTTTGTATATTGGCAGCTTTCTTAATACAAGCTCGTCTCCCAATTGGTAAGGTAGCAATCTGTGCCTTCGCTAACTCTTTCTATATATCTTAGCCTTTGTTAACTATTTCTCTGCATACGGTCACCTTTCTTTTATTCCCTCTTGTATCTTTTTCTGTATGGATTCTCTCTTCTCACTATACCACAGACTTCTCCCAGCTCGAAATCTACAGCCATCATTTGCAGTACAAATTGGGAACTCGTCCGTCTGCACGGTGTGATGCCTGCTGACTCACATTTCAGTACCACCGGCAGAGATGATACATAGCAATTACTTGTCCACATCCGACAGCCACGCCCTCACCGGCAGCATGGTGACGCGGCAGCGGAAGCTCGCATTCAACAGCAGAGGGAACCACAGCGGGGAATCTCCGCCATTTTCACCGCGTTGCCCACTAACGACTGCATACCTGCCTCAGTAAAGCAGTTATTCTAACATAATCGGTCCTTCTTCCGCTATAGTACACATACTTCCTCAGCAGAGGATCCTAGCCCGCACGAAGCTATCACAGCTATCCTGTCACAGATCGAGCGAGGTGGCGCAGTGGCTAGCACAGTGGACTCGCATTCGGGAGGACGACGGTTCAATCCCGCGTCTGGCCATCCTGATTTAGGTTTCCCGTCGTTCCCCTAAATCGCTCCAGGCAAATTTCGGCATGGTTCCTTTGAAAGGGCACCACCGGCTTCCTTCCCCATCCTTCCCTCATTCCACGAGACCGGTGAACTCGCTGTCTGGTCTCCTCTCCCTAACAACCCAACGCCCCCATTCTGTCATAACCAGTGGGTCTGAAACTTTTCTCAGTGCAAAAATGCTGTAAAATAAATTGGGGTTTGACCCATACAAAACAAGACGCACTACTAATAACTTATCACATAGAGCTACTCACAATTCACGTGAACCAAATCATTTGCACACTGTATTCCACACTAAATAAATTGAAATGCTCCAAGCTAATATGATACTAAATTTTATCTCGGGACCCCTGTCCTTGCAAGCGTGTCTCTTGAAATACAAGAGCAATACATACTTGCCTTTCATTTGAAATAACATTCAGTCACTTTGGGAAGCAGCTTATTTCTCCGAGCTTTAAACGAATGGCGCAAAAGTAAACTTGGTGCAATCGAGAACGTAGTTCTTCAGGGAAGCAGTGTGGAGATACGGGATGTAAAGGATAAATTAGCATCAAATGGGGTGCAAACTAAGAATTCTAGATTTCATCCATTCTTAATATTCTGTTAAGTTAGTGGATACATAATCTCACGCTTTACTTAGCTGTCATGTTCAACAAACCGTGTGTCTATATTATCATCCCCTAAGGGCATCAAATTCACACAGGATATTAGAGTTAGTGGCCATTTCCCTGCTGTATACTAATTTCTGCTGCGTAAGCAATTATTTATCCTGTGTTTTTGTCTCTCACTCAAAACACACACGATAGCATAACTTTTGGCGATGCGTGACACTACCTCTGGCAGTACAGAAGAAATAAAGAATGAACGAAACAATGAAAGGATAATTTCGGTTCTGTAACACGAGAACATATGGCGACGGTGAACGGCTTACGGCAGCACGACGTCACGATCTCACGGGGACAACTGAACTCCCTCCCCCAGTCCGCCGTTTCTCGCCACAGCGCGGCCGACGCGCTCTCTGCCGTTGTCACTCGGCGGCTCCTTTCCCAACTGCCGTCCCTCAGGCAAAACACGCGATACACTAATCGACAGCCAAGTCCCAGTCGATTATTCGAAGAATCGTGCCAAACGACACAACGCAAATCTGACCGGCATTGAATACTCGATCACATAAAATACAATACAAAAACTTGCCTATGCTCTCTTTGGTAGCATGTTGTTTCTAATTTTACTATCACGCTGCTTCCAGCCTCTGCACCATTCTTCCCATCCCATTATCGCCTCCGTATTGGACACTCCCATTTCTCCATGATCTTTACTATGATCGATCCTTCTCGTAAACTCATCTTCGATCCTGTTTACGTTATCTTTAGTCCTCCCTTCGCAGAATACGGTTGGGAGAAAATCCAGTTTCCTGGCTGCTGCCACTCATTACTCCTTTTCTGCTGCCCACTACTGCATTGCCTTTTACTTCCCGCCGCCTCCCTGTTACGCTGATTTCCACGTTTTAAGGAATTAGTCTGAAAATTATTAATATCACACTGGAAGCACACCCGGTCGGCTCTCTGCCAGCTCCTACCTTCTCTACAATTCCCGTAATTGCTTGCATTACCGGCAACTCTGTTCTGTTAGCAAGTTGCACCATCCATCCGTTCCACGTACTGAAGAAAGCTCTCCGTAGTTACCGTGCGACAATAGGGCAAACCCCACAGCAAAGAATTTGGAGTACTTCAGGAACGCTTTCGGCACGTGTATTTGCTTTCCCACACCCCAATATTTATTTAGCAGTAGCGTCTCCGACGCGGCGGGTCAGGAAATGCTGCTACATTTCGATTTGCCCACTTCTGCCTCACCTCCATCAAGTTGTATTTCACGAACTTTATCTTCGCTTCGTTGGACATGCCCTCCAAAATGCAATCTTTAAACGACGTCAAGGAATTCACCACATGGGATTTTCCTTCCCTACTGAAATAGTTTATTTTGTGACTTGTTATGAAACCGTAGTCCTTCCCTGACTGCTCACTGCAGGAACGGCCACGAACGCGGCACGTGTGCATGCACGCGTGCTGAGCTTTCACACGCGTGCGGATCGCTCCCTTCTGACGTCACACGTCCCCCGCTACCACACCAGCTGACCGCGCGAATTCGCGGAACTACGAACACGCCGCATGCAACAGTGCATTCGCGGAAGGAACACCGCCCTGCTAGCATGTGGCTTAGTTTCATATTACGATATTTGATAATATTAAGCTCTGTACAAATCATCATGTTGAGCAATACTGAATCTTTGTTGGCTGTCGGTACACCTACAGAAAAATAACGATAACGCTGGGTTTGAAACTGCATTACATCAACAATATCTTGCTTCTCACATCGTCACTCGTCAAAATTCTTACAACATTTAAGCTGAGATATATAAACGGACGCAAAAGTAGTCTACAGCATGCAGTATGATGTCAAATAAGTGATTCCAACTATATGTGAAACAAGCAAATTTTATAATCTGGAACTACTGTACAGATTTTGCAATAAACACAATTCTCAACAAAACATGACAAATACAACAAAATTTCACCATTAATTTAATTATTTTTGGTTCGCTGTAGACATAATAAAGTTCATATCCGGCACAAACTCTACGGCACACGTACAAACGCAGACAGTTTCTTGTATTTTCGACACTCAGATTGCCTATTTAGTTTCATAATCGAAAAAAATCTTTGGCTCACGTATGTCGATCCAAACATTGATATAACTTTTGCAGCCTCATTGTGGAGACAGGGAAACTCTTCCAGAGGAAAACCTTCGTAAAATTCCTTGATAGTTTTTACGTAAAAAAATTGTCCTTTAAACGGAAATTACACTGCAGATCGATCAATTCCATTTGCAAATGCACTGGAGCACTTGCAACTGAACCGGCAAAGGGTCTAGAAAATAGTTCAAAAACAGATGTCAGACTGACAGTGTCCTGGAAACGTTTAGAAAATTGTGCCTGTAGTTCCAACACAGAAACGAATTTGTCAGAAGCTGCGTTTTCTCTGACTTTAGAGAGCGTAGGGAAATGGGCGGTATTCTTTGTCATGAGCTGATCCTTCCACAACGCGAGTTTCTTATTAAATGCATCCACTTTTTCCATCAGATCAGTAATAACCTGCTTCTCACCTTGCAAGGTCTTATTAAGAGCGTTCAAGTGTGCAGTCAGATCAAGTGAAAAGGCGAGGTCTACAATTAATTTTGGATCTTCTAATTTTGGCTCTGCCTTTCGTTTTTCCTTCAGGAACTCAACAATAGCGAGTCTTAAATTGAAAAATCTTTCGAGGCATGCCCCTCGACTTAACCAACGTATTTCGCAGTGGTAGATAACATCTGCGTACTCTTCGTTCAGTTCCATGAGAAACTGTTAAAACTGACAGTGTACTAAGCCATGCGACTTCAAAAAATTTGCTACGGTGACTACCAACTTCATCACGTGCTCCAAATTTGCATATTTAGCACGAAGAGCTTCTTGGTGTACAAAACAATGAATTCCATACAAATCTTCTGTCGATCGGCTTAGTTTTTTACACAACAATGCTACAAGTCCATTTTGAGCCCCTCGCATTGCTGGCGCTCCATCTGTGGTGAGTGAAACTAACATTTTCCAGTTCAGGCCAACGGCTTCAACTGCCTCCTCAAGTGCTTTTAGCAAGTCGGTACCCCTCGTCGTGTCTTTCATTGGTACTAAATCCGACAGCTCTTCGATCACGTGTCGACTCCACGAACATAAATCGCTAGTTGTGCTGTGTCCGAAATGTCGGTCGACTCGTCCAAAGCAATCGAGAATGCAATAAACTTGCAGGCACTATCAATTAGCTGCCTGTAGACATCCGCTGCCATACCATCTATGCGGCGAGCTAGTGTGTCTGGAAAGACTAATTTCACCAAACTTCTTTACTTCCAGTGGCATCAAGAGATCCGCCGCCTCAGCAATACACTCCTTGATGAAATCGCCATCACTGAAAGGCTTATTCACTCTTATTTTGTAGCTTGCTCTTACAGACAGGTCACTACGTTCAGTCGCAGGTTCGAATCCTGCCTTGGGCATGGATGTGTGTGATGTCCTTAGGTTAGTTAGGTTTAAGTAGGTCTAAGTTCTAGGGGACTGATGACCTCAGAAGTTGAGTCCCATAGTGCTCAGAGCCACTAAGTTCGGTTGCAGGCTAAAAAAGGAAACAACAATTGAGTGAACTCTAAATTCGAATTCTAAGGACAAATATGTACAAATACAAACACCAGAAACACAAATATTTGTATGATGTTCCCATGTTCGATCCGACTCGCTGCATAACACTACGTCTTCATAATTCCGCAAACTTCTTTGATCTATCAGCCCCAACTAAATCATTACGTTCTTTGTGTGTGGTATTATAAGGCCGTTCTATTGCAAATTTGTGGTGCCCGCCGAGTATGCGACTGCATAATAGACATTAAGAATTTTGATCCTTCTCTTCGAAAAAATATTACAATTCCCATTCAGCTCTGAAGGCTCGTGACGTTGTCTCACTACCCCGCCCCTTTGTGAGCGTTTGTCCCATTGCAACAACCACTGCACAGTACCTATAAACTTACAACGAATTGCTAACAAATAGCGAGTAATAAACACGGCTGCCACTAGGAATCAACTAACGCACCATATGCCGGATGAAAAGATGTCGCGCCGTGCCGAGCAGTGCCGCGAAACACTGAGGAAAGCCGAGTAGTGGCGAGGCGTACCGAGCCCTGGACGGCACACGTGCAGCACATCGGTAAACGCGTGCAGTTTGGCATGCCGTGGCCGTCCCTGGCCTAATGTGACCTCAACAGATGCCCTGGGCCGGTGCAGCGGCGACCGCGCGGCGCTGCGCTGCCACGTGTTTGTCGGAGCGCCGTGCAACTGCGGGTCTCACCCAGCAGTCCTCGCCTTCCGGTCTGGCTGGTCAGCAGACCAGGCCACGGAACCGAGCCCGCGACTGCGATGGTGCGGGAAGACATAAATGTCGTTGGGCAATATACTGAAATATTTGGGCTCTCGTTATCATTTTGAACGATAAATTCAGCTCCCTCCCCGAGCGCATTAGTAACCGAAATGGTGAAATGAAATTGTTCCTGATACTATTAACCAGCAAGCAAATTAATCACTGGGATTATAAAGGTGTAAATAACGTGCAATGACACTCAACTACAGCCTCAATTTGCATTAATAAAAGATTTTCTTCGAAATTTTTACACAAACTCGAAGACTGGTGAAGCCAACTATTTCAATAAGTGGTTAAAAGCGACTCGAGCCCCCAATATAGTAGCGGGTAACCTCGCTATGTAATTTCTTATGAACTGAAAAACTGCTACAAAGTCTTCACCACTAATCGTTAAACGAGAATAAATCGCAGGCTAGCTTGCACCTAATTGAAGTCTGACATACGCTCCTCAGTTCTAAGAGCCAAATTGTAGCAAAATACGTCAGTTCCTCACAGGTAAAACTGAGATGAAGACCACCTTTAGCGCTCAGAAAGAGAATCCTCCCAGAAACATAGTAACACGCGATGTCAGCACAGTTCTGAACATAGCACGGCGGGTAATCACCGCTGGAGATCTGAACGCAAAACATCCCGACTGTAACTCACGAATACGTACCTACAACAGCAAGGAACTATACCAACACGCACTAGGCCGAAACTACGTTATACTTGGGGGCCGGACGTCCTCACTTTCGTGCCTACACAGGCTCAACACAAGCCAGACGTGCTAGGCATAGCCCGCACCATAGGCATCGCGTGCACTCTCAACCTTATGGCTGAAAACAATCTAGACTCAGACAACATGCCTGTAACACTGCACACGGGCAAAACACTGCAGGACACAGAACCACGCAGGCTAGTGAACCGCAAGGACGCCTATTGGACACTGCTCAAGGAAACGCTTGATAGTCGTATTCCGGACACCTACGATATTATAAACATGCAACAAATTGGTGAGGCAGTGGAGGCCTTTACTACTGCCGTCAAAGAGGCAATGACTGACGCCATTCCACGTACAATACCAAAACATTCTACGGCCCTGCCCCAGCAAATCCTGGGCCTCATCTCAACGAGGAACCGCCTCAGGAGATACTGGCAGCCTACCAGGCGCCGTTCTATAAACTGCATGTCTGATTCCAGGGTATAATACGGGACAAAATACAAACATTTCGAAACAATGGAGAAACTCTCAGAGCTAGGTACCACACGTCCCGGCGTATGGAAGCTAGCCACACACTTCACCAGGGAGCAACATTGCATTCCCACTCTAAAAGGACCACATGGTCCAGCTTACTGCACGACGGAGAAGGCAGAGCTTATGGCCACATTACGTGCAGCGTCTTTCATGCCGAATCTGGCTCCTTCCGATCCAATATTCACAGTTGAAACGGACTAAGAGGTTACACGACTCGTAGCCGAGCCCATGCGTGACGATTACACGCACTAGCACAAATGAAATTACATTAGTCATCAAGCATACCAACGCTAGGAAAGTGTGGGTTCTGATGGCATTCAAAACCGTGGCCTCCAGGAGTTCACGGATAGAGCCGTAGAATACCTTGCACACAACGAATGCCATTCTGAAACACCAACACTTCCTGACTTTTGGAAGGCAGCCAAGGTCCTGAAGCCATGAAACACGACTCCCTCCCACAAAATTACCGACTAATCAGTCCGCTGTGCTCGCTGAGCAAGATTGTTGAGAATGTAGCACTAAAACACATCACCAGCCACTGCATCAGCAATAACTATTAAGACCGGAGTAATTTGGCTTAAGGAATCGCTACTCAAGAACACAACTCCTCCGCGTATTCGAACGTATACCACACGGCTAGAACTTGAAAAAACACAGGGGCCATGTTCCTGGACATCGAAAAAGCTTTCAACCGACTTTGGCACAACGGCCTTATACGCAAACTAAGCGAAGCTGGTTTCCCGAACGGACCCGTATCTCTGATACACACATATCTCACGAACAGGTGTTTCAACACTGATGTGCAGGGCAAACAATCCACACAACACTGTAACCAAACTAGAGTACCCCAGGGAAGCATCCTAGGGACCATCTTGTTCAACCTGTACGTTAACGACTTCCCAGCAACGTTGCCCATCTACGCGGGTGAGACAGCCATCCTTGCGCAAGATTAGAAACAGTCCAACATTAATGCACAAATACAGACGGAGCTCAGAACTGCCGAGCCGTGGTTGTAACTAGGGCGTATTAAACGAAACTTTGACACGTGCGAAGCAGTTCCTTTCACACGCAGACCGAAACTGCTGCGCAAACAACATGGTAGACATACCACTACATACACGCCCAATACGTTTCCGAGAGAAAGATACCTCTGTGTGGCTGGACCGGAATCGTACATGGGTGGACCACATCGAATTCGTTGGCAACGGAGCGCACTCGAGGCTCAAACAAATGTACTCAATGCTCAATAGGGAATGTACACTGAATAGGAGGGTGTCGAGGTCCATATACACGATTCTGATTTGACCTATGATGTACGCAGCTCCGTCTGGGGATAGGCAGCTCTTACACATCTGCGCCACCTGCATGTCATACAGAACAAAGTGCTACGCATCATTAGCAACGCTCCACGCTACACACGCACCGTGGATCTTCACAAAAATACCACCTTGGAACCCTCGAGGAAGAATTCAAAGAACACGGCACACGAGTATACAAGAACTCGAGTTGTTTCATCCTTACTCTGGGAAACTATGATCACAACCATAGGTAACATACACCAACAAGCGGCTAACGTCGGGAAACCCCTGCATATCATCAACATCGATATGACAGCTGCCATTGAAGCCGACCAACTGGCTACAGCAGAGAAACCGAAGAGCTCTCCCACTGACGCACGAACAAATCGCCAACATCGCCCTACACTGTGAATCTGATATATGGCCTATCGGACACAAAACGGTAATGAACCTGTTACAGGTATGCTGACGCTAGCCGAGAGATCAACACCGGCACCCAGCGGCAGCCGCAGAGAAAGCACAGCACAACGTCGAAGGTATCGGTACGCATGATACCCAATATACTAACAAAGCCTACCCTTGCATGACCTGTCGCAGACAGCAAGACATCTCTACTGCTCATACTATCCGACCTAACTATCGCCGAGATTTTTTCCCTTGGCTCTTGCCTTGGCACTTTTCTTTCCTCTGTCCTTCAAACCGCCACCCTTCGTTCGACCTTCGAACCAATCTGTCTCCAGATGAACGCATACAAATGGTTAATTTAACCAGACGTACCCAGACATCGCAGTACCCACATCCTGCGACACCAAACTTTAGTGGAAGCTAATTCTTATGCAGAGATGGCAGCAAACATCTTGAGTTGGCCATCATGCCGGAGTGGGCGTGGAGGGGCTCCTCTTCTTATAAAAATAAAGCCCTCTACGAAACTGCTGTACACGTCACGTAATAAGGTCCAGTTAAATGTGTCTCACTGCTGAGTTGATCACGCTGCAACTCTTGTCAATGAACCAGTGGAAGCGCCTCACCTAGAGCTCAAAATTTATTGAGGTTTGTTGTACGTTAATTAGTCACGAAATTACTATGTTTTTGCTGATTGGCAGTTGCGGGAGAACTTGTCTAAGCTGTACCTTATATATAAAGATTACGAATAAGGTCTGCGCTGCTAGAATCGTGGTGCTGCTCCTTTATATGATGTATAGCCCTTCGTTGTGTTATTCACAAACGCGAAACGCGAACAGTAGTTAGCTGGGTTAACATCCCTTCCGTGTTATTCCAGCTCTGACAGATACGCAATGCGTTAGCAGTAACGGAACTGAAGGACCAAATCCAGCTCTGGAGCCGACTACACACCAGCCCAGGTAGCACCGCCGCCAGGCTCCACGTCATACAGCGGCTGCCATTCAAACCCCACTCGCAGCCAAATCCCTACTCTCACATTTAAACACAACCTGTCGCGTCACACCCCCTAACAAGTCTTGTGTGCACTACACGCAGTAAGCGACTACTTCGGTTGTGAAATTTATGAGGCGTTTAAGCGGGTCGTCTCTTCAGGTTGACCACTCGCTTTTCACTTTACAGACGAACTGCCTGCCAAAATGGAAGTTACAGTAGCCACGATTTTCTCAGTTCGTCTTCTCTGCATAAATGGGTTATAGCGAAGGTAAATTTGAAATTACTGAACTGCGAGAGCATCCAAAGGAATGTCACATTATTAGTATCGCTTACCGAAGATTATTATGTCCAGATAGTTTTAGCAACAGGAGTTGCTTGATACCAAATGTGAAAAGCAGCGACATCCCAAGTTCACATGGAACATCTATGTGGTCGTGCCTCGTTTCTTGCAGTAAACAATATCTCTCCAGACCATCGCAGATCCCGGACATGAATCTTTAACTTTAGTACGGGTCAGGAATTTTAGTTTTTGATCGGTTCAGTAAATGTTCTTTAATACCGTTATCGATTTTCCTAATGATGCTGTTGTAATGGGATGGTAGTAGCTTCCACTTCAAGGTACAGATGGGGAGAGTTCTGGTATCAAACCTGCTACCAGAGACAGGGATTCATATTAAATTCCCCAGAGTATCTTGCACAAAAATTTCTTTGCACAGGTAAGTAGAGAAGTAACCCGTTAAGGTAATGTCTTAGACCTCGCAACAAACAGACCCAAACCAATCAAGCAACGTAGAGGGAGGTATCAGTTATCATAAAGCTAGGACTACGGGTTTTGCAAAGGATATTAAGAAGGGTAGGAAGAAATCTTTGCTCAGCAGGAGTGACAAGATACAAATAGCCGAGTATCTCAGCACGCAGCACCTATATTCAATGATGAGCACCGAGATGTGGATAAAGGTAGGAATTCGAAAGTATTGTCCAAGTAACGTCTTCAGGCAGAAGATAGATTCACCGCCTTTTGATATTCGTGACAGTGAAGTGCCCTTGAACGAAGAGAGCACCTGCGATTTCAGGAAAGTATAACCGTAGCTGACAAAATCGGGACAAATCCAAAACCACGTTAAGGAGAGCAATGGGCGAAGCAATCAGACCTCGAAATTAAAAATTTCGCCAGATGATCAAAGGAGACATCATAATACATTTTGGTATTACATAATGTAAGTAAGCGGTACGAAATTGTCTGTTCACACCCACGGTGACCACAAAGGCAGCCAAACGAATTGCACAGACGCTCGAATATCTCTACGGCAGATGTTACAGGAGAGGCGTTGTGCTCCGAGCAGCGCCTTGTTACTGAAATTCCAAGCAAGCACCGTCCGGGAAAAGTCCGCCAAAACGTGGTACTTCCCCCCTCATACAGGTTGCGTGAAAGAACGCGACGTGAAAATTCGTTGAAATACAGCAGCCAGTTCAGAGGCTTACCATAATCAACCCACACGCCACTCGCTAGTGGAACAGGGTAAGGTGGAACCAGTGTGATATACGTAGTACCTTCCGTCGGACACTATTAGGTGATTTGCGGGAAACTATGCAGGTTTCGATGATTGCCATAGAATGCACTTTCAGGATTCTACCGGTTCACTTCATCCGACGTTCGGGTCTCTAAGCTACAATCATGGAACACTCTACATTGAATATGCACTGAAGGGAATAGCGATTTACATCACATCCGAATGTTTGCAGCATCACTACGTACAATATCACGAGATATCAATTCACATAACAGGTTCACGGTATCAGAATCTGGGAAATAAACACGCTCATCCCTACTAATTATGAAAGTAGCAACAATTATAGTAAAAATAAATGTAATCAAAAGCTGCAGCAACTATTTTAGCACTATTCACAAAATATTAGGAAAGGGAATCAGATCTATATACCGTTAGTCAAAGGGCAATGAGGTGATGTATCTAAAGCGCCAAACCGACGATACGAGTTCTATGATATGCATCAACGAGAAACCATTCACTCTATTACCACACTTTTCCTACAAAAAGCAATGCGTAGCATAACACTGGATGAATTAACTTAACAATCGCCGCTGGAACTATTCTAAGGTAATTCAACAAACGAAGAAAATTGCTACAGTTTTTCCGCCATTTATCATTGGACAATATAGTCATCTACGCAACGGGAAACTCAGTGTCCACGTAGAGCGGATGACCTTCAGCCAAGCAGTTTATCCGACCATAGTGTCCGAAACATTAAAAAACCAAGACTTATAATTACGCAGTACAACAAGAAAATTGCAGAATATAGCCCCAGATATAGTAACAAATCAACACTTATAGATACAGAATACACACGGAACATTCCAATCATGCTAAAACTAATTTTACGCAATTCACGAAACAGAAAGAAATGCATTTTCTGTGCCTACCATTTGAAAACCGTTTGCGTAGCAATATACGCAAGGCGTGGCTTACTCAAGAAACACGGTGATCGCCATGGATCAGCGAGTCATCGTCTAGAATTGTAGCCTAAGATACAGTGACAAATCAATGCGTATAGATTCAGAATACACACGGGACATTACAATCATGCTACAACTAATTTTACGAAATTCACAAAACAGAAAGAAATGCATTTTCTGTGCCTACCATTTGAAAACAGACCGCGTAGCAATATACGAAAGGCGTGGCTTACTCAAGAAACACGGTACTCACCATGCAACAGCGAGTCATCGTCTAGGAATGTTGCTTAAGATACAGTAACAAATCAACGCTTATAGTTACAGAATACACACGGAACATATCACGCTACAACTAATTTTACGCAATTCACAAAACAGAAAAAAACTCATTTTCTGTGCCTACCATTTGAAAACCGTCCGCATAACAATATACGCAAGGCGTGGCTTACTCAAGAAACACGGTGATCGCCATGGATCAGCGAGTCATCGTCTAGGAATGTAGCCTAAGATACAGTTACAAATCAATGCGTATAGATTCAGAATACACACGGAACTTATTGTAAAAAAAATATTACCATGTACTTGAAAAGATAATTATGTATGCAGTTACTGTTACTAGTCCCTTCTTATTGTTCTTTCCATTCCTAATGCACCTTTTTTGAATAATGTGGATCATAAAATTATTATTTAGCAGATATGTTGACGAAGTTTTCACATTAGCAAATGCATTTAATTTTATTCTATAAAACCAATGCTGTAACAGCTAGAAACCAGATATCAAATGAAATAAGCAACTATGAAAAGCGAAGCATAAAAATATCATTCAATAGTCATGTGGCATTTCATAAGTTAGTAGAAATTCTCTCAACTCTCGTTGAAAGACACTTGCCATAATCAGGTGTGCAGATATAAGAATATTTCCCATCAATTCATAAGCATTTCAGTAAGTAGCACAAAGTACGTGCTCCACAGTATAATTATATGTTTCCAAGTAATAGCGTGTCATATTTGCGATGCTTTCTACAAAGGAATGTTAACAGTGAGGTTAATGGCTTCTTTCTTCTCCACCTCATGGCTTTGTCTCATGGCGGCTGGCACACCTGGCCGCTCACAACGCATTACGTCTCAGTCACTTCCATTTCTTGCCGAAATATTTACGACAGCAGTTTCCACTACAGTGACAGTTTGATACAAATAAGATTTCACACATCGAAATATTTGCGTTACAGATCTGTAGAAACAAAATCTTATAAATATAACAGTGTCCAAAAAATTTTCGCCGGCACTGTGATACATTCACGCATTTACACACATTTCATAACTCTTAAAGTACGATTCTTGGTTTGCAATGTCCTTTATCACAATCCAGAGTCCCTAACCACTACTCATTATTCATTGCCTTATTACACATACACCTATTTGTCGACACTTCAATATTTCATCATAATAAATACATAGCATAATCAAATTCCGCATATAGCATCAGCTTATTGATCATGAACATACCTCAACAGCATAATACACATTGTCATCGTAATAATAACATCACAAAAACTCAGCCAAATCTCAAAAACGTCGTAGCTTTCTGCAATAATTTCAAAACCTAATGAAAATTCTCTGCTCATTTCAATAGTGTCATCTACCTAAAACGTACTTTAAAAATCATGATCCCATACCAAATACATCATTCAAAGCTCTCATAGTATCACAATGGTTCCGAAAAAGTATGAACAGTTCACACAGTACAGACAAAATACAGTTTCATTAGTGCGAAGTTATCCAACTGTGTAATTGCGTAAACATGTGTCACTGATGTAGTAAAAACAGTGTTTGTCTCTCAGTTAAATGATCAGATAGCTGTGTAATTTGTGTGTTAGAGAAATATGGTACCGATGTGTAAAGTTGTATAAGCAAATGCCATATTAGCTAGGGTTCCTTGTGCTTGCCAAACACATGGTACACGAAGTAAGCGTGTACCCCCCTGAGGATTAATGTAATTATACCCTCAGGTGCTACAGATGACAGCAATGGAATGAAATGTATCACGGAAAACTTTCTTTGTAATTAAAAAATCTTTGAAAATAAATGTTTTAAAAACAAGATTAATCACTTAAATGTGTGTCCTATAGCGCTAAATTGTGTGTCATGTTGTATCATAATCTCTGTCATTACTTAAGGATAAAAAATGTGCCAAGTTCCGTAATTATCGTCGTCCGTAAGCGAAGTTCTGTGGAAGTCAATGTACTTACCTCGTAATAAACAAAAGCGAAATGCTATGCGTATAGATATCGTAGTTATTACGTACAGTACCATGATCAAGAAAGTACTGCACTGTAACATATTGTTGTGCTACAAAAAAGGCTGTCTTATTGTAGCTATACCACAAAAATGCTCCTAAAACATGTTTTACTTTCCAGAAGAATTCAGAAAAACTGTGCAGATATAAAGCAGATACAGCACAAAAGCAACAATATAAACTGTGTCACACATTAGTAGCGTCGTGATATAATCGTGTAGCTGTCAAAGAAACCAAATGCTAAGTCATCTTTAATCCCACAGAAAGTACTTCAAATAAAGAATGTCTTTTCAAGTAAACCAAAATGTTGCATGAAAATCTCATTAGCAGTGTCGGTATATGTTCTAAGTATGTGAGCCTTATATTCGTTACGTGATCGTGCAACTAACAAGCAACAGTGTACAAATCACAACACTGTGTCGTCTGTTCACTATAACAATGCATTCGTAATTTCTGTTTAAACAAGTTCTCTTGGTTCTTGACTGCATATTTAACTTCAAACATTGCAGATTATCTTTCAATAAACGGTTTTACATGTGAAATGTGGTGTAAACCTTTACCCTTCCTAGTACGCAGAGTTTCAACTTCAACACAATTATCATGTGGTATACGTCGGATTCTGTAAGGTCCATTGTAAACTAAAAGAATTTGTGACTCAAGTGTTTCTTCTTACGTGACAGTGAATGAGCTTCCATGAGAACTTTCTAACCAATATATAATTTCTTTGCATTTGCTTTACCGTGTATTTTTCTTCTTTTGTCTGATGCAGATTTTATATTTTTACTAGCCAAATCAATTATGTCTTTGTGTCGAAGTTTACGTGTATTCGGAAAACGTACAAGCTCTCAGATTCTGTTCGGTGGTTCTTCATTCTTTGGTACAAGAATAGGTGGTAGAGCAGTGGAGTCATGAGGCATTTCATTCAGCACGGTTTGAAATAAGTGTAAATATCTGTCCCAGTGCTGATGCTTTCTGTGACAATAAAGTCTGCAAAGCTTATTGATTTCTTTTATAGTCCGTTCAGACGGGTTACAATGTGGTGAGTACAATGAAATAAAAACAGGTTTGATTTTATGGTTCTGAAGCATGCGTGAACAAACAGCAGATCTGAATTGCGGTCCATTATCTGAAATGACTTTACTAACGTGT
Organism: Schistocerca serialis cubense; assembly: GCF_023864345.2. Taxonomy (NCBI): domain Eukaryota; kingdom Metazoa; phylum Arthropoda; class Insecta; order Orthoptera; family Acrididae; genus Schistocerca; species Schistocerca serialis. The sequence goes on along the minus strand of NC_064646.1, from coordinate 463,432,487 downwards.
CCAACTTCACGTAAGAAATTTTTAACAAAGGCGTTGGATACAGACTGTCCAGTGGCTTTACATAACGGAGTGAAAGAAACAAATTTTGAAGTCAGTTCAACAGCGACTAGAACTTACGAAAATCCATTCGATGTTCTGACAAGGGGTCCTAAGAGATCAACAGCAGCAAATTCTTTTAATTTAGAAGGAATGATAGGAAACAACGGAGCACTATGTGAGATAGTAGATGGTTTAGCTTTTTGACAAAGTTTTCAAATAGAGAAGACTCTTCGAATTCTCTTTCCCTTATTGTTAAAATAACAAGTCGTTCGGAAAATATGATAACATTTTCGTGGACCAAAATGAGCGTAGCTGAAATAAATGTACCAAATGAGCTTATTAACAAAATCGTCTTGAATGTAAAGTACCCATAGCTTGTCATCAACAGTGCAGCGTTTGAAGAGTATGTTGTTTCTAACCAGATAATAATGCCGAATCTGAGTGTGTCTTTTTTCATGCCATTTACTTTTGCTGTCTTTCCAAATCGGATCTTTATCTTGTTCATGAGCAATGTCCTTTAAAGATGTGGTGATGAAGTTTTCAAAGGCGACTTTCTGAATGTAAAGAATACTGAAATTTTTCTCGAGGTTGCCTTCTGTGTTACTTTTCTCAAGCCCAGCCGGCGCGCGTAACAGTGCGACCGCAACAATGTTCTCCTTGCCGGGAATGTAGACTATTGTGAAGTGGAATTCTTGCAGAAACAATGCCCAACGTTTTAACCTGTCATGATTTAATTTTGAAGACATAAGAAATTGTAATGCACGATGATCACTGTATACTTTTACGTGCTTACCAGAAAGAAAGAAACGGAATTTGTTAAATGCCCAAACGATAGCTAAAGCTTCTAATTCTGTAACGGAATAATTTTTTTCAGATTTTGTTAGCACTCGGCTAGCAAAAGCAATGGTTTTCTAAACAGTAGTGTCATTTTCTATGGCTTCTTGAAATAAATGGGCACCAAGACCGACTTTAGAAGAATCCATGCTAAGGCAGAAATCTTGTGACAGATCTGGATGAGCTAGTATTGGCGCGTTAAGTAGCGATTCTTTCAAAGAATTGAATTTCAACTGTGCTTGTTCGTCCCAGTTCCAAATAGTATTTTTTCCAGTGAGAGAACAAAGTTTTGGAGTCACTAGAATTTGCATATTCAGAAAACGACGGCAAAAATTTACGAGACCTAGAAAACTGCGGTCTTGTCCTTTTGTGGATGGAACTGGAATGGCTCTGATTTCTTCTGACTTTTCAGGATCCGGCTGAATGCCTTCAGAAGAAATAATATGTCCCAAAAACCTCACCTTTGACCTACCGAATTCAGACTTTTCCAAGTTAACTGTAATTCCAGATTGTGCAAAAATATGTAAGACGCTGTTGAGGATGCGATTATGTTGTTCCCATGAGGCTTCTGCTATCAGAATATCTTCCACATATAAGGTGAGGTGACGTTTTAAGGAATCAGGTAATATGGAATTTAGCCCGCGAATGAATGCTGCCGAAGAAATGTTCAAACCAAAAGGAAGTTTCCGAAACTGACAAACGCCGAAACAAAGAAAAGCTGTGTATTTTCTTCTTTCTGGATGAAGTTCGATCTGATAAAAGCTGAATCTGAGATGAATACAAGACAACACTTTTACACCATTAAAATTTTGAAGAAGTTCTTCCATCGTTCGCGGCCTGTCTGTTTCAGGAATGATGACAGTATTGACTTGGCTCGAATCTAAGACAAGTCTGATCGATCCATTTTTCTTCTCGACAACATGTAATGGATTGTTGTATGAGCTTACTGCAGGCTCAATAATGCCCTCGTCAAGCATAGGTTGTATTTTTGTTCTAACACCGTCCCTATAATGTGCTGGTATTACGTATGGTCTAACACAAAATTTAGTATGCTCACGAACACGAAATTGGTATTGAAATCCCTTGATTGTTCCTGTTTTTTGAGTAAAAACTGTGGAATATGCTTGTAAAATCTCGAAAAGGTCCTGCCTATCAATGTCATTACAGTTCTCAATTGTTTGGATTTTATGCTTAGTTAACTCATTAGTATCAAATACGCCATCGGTATCATCCCTGTCAGTACTTGCAGAGAGATTGTTAGTGTCAAGTTCCGTTTAACAGAAGGTCAAGCCGATTAATTTCCTCATCATGGTTTGAGAGCCAATCTTCAAATTTCAAAGCAATTGACTTACTTTCTTTCTCCAAACTTACTTCAGCATTGTGAAAGTTTAAGATTGCTTTGTATTCATTCAAAAAGTCTACTCCCAATATAATTTCCGTCGACAATAATGGAACAATCAGAAAGTTCATAGAGAAGCTGTGGCTTTGACAAAAGAATTCTAAGCTGGTTTGTTGGCGTACATCTACACTTTTCCAAAAATTGCGCCTTGTAATTTAATCTTACGTAAAGGAAGTGTGGGGCAATCGTTCGATTTGTTGCATTTGCTAAAAGCTGTTTCATTAATTACTGAAATGGGACTGCCAGAGTCAAGTACTGCTGTAAATTTTCGTCATTTACTGTAATGTGAATCACAGGATATGCAATGTTTTTATGTTTTACGTCGTGTTCCTGGAGTAAGATGTCCCTAATGTCTTCCATTTTTACGTAATTACTAGCCACGGTAGCCACGTCGTCGGCTTCATAAGTACATATTATGGCTGCCAGCGGTGTGAGTCATTGCCTACTGTCTCTTTGCTTGTGCGCATCGTTATTGGCATTAGGAGGCCTAACTTCTACAAATTCACCTTGACGAAAGGGCCCTGTCCTGTTTGAATCCCGCCAGTTCTGATGCAATTCAGGTCTGTCGTGACGATCATATCGTCTGTCATGTCGGTAGATTCCATATTTTCTTTCTTGTCGGTCACGTGGTGAATTTCTCCCTGAATCGCAACTGTGCTCTGGACTGTTGCGTCTGAAGTTATTCTGTCTCCCTTGATAATAATTATTTTGGTTCCCATATTCTCTGTTTCTCTGATTATCTTTGTGGTAGTCATTACCACGGAGAGGTGATCTTTCCCTGTAATTATTGCAATTCTGCCAACGGTTGTCATACGGGTGGTGTCTGTTTTAGTCACGATTTACATTGTAAGAATAGCCTTGTCGTGTCCATTTATTATTTCTGTCATCGCGGAATTGTGACGGATGTGACCTGTAATTGTAGTTTTCCTGTTTTCGCGTTCTGCGATTGTCAGTGTCAGTTTCCAGTTCTTGTAACAGTCCCTGAAAAGCTTCAATGTCGTCTTTGCAACGTCCTGCCAAAATAATATGTTGTAAATGTTCAGGCAATTTGATTAAGCAAATGCGGATGATTTCTGATTGGCTGTAAGGGTTTGACAGGTATTGATTCTTGTGCAACATTTCTTCAAAATATTTCACAAGACTGTAAAATTCAGATTGTTCGAAATGTTTCATCATTATGATGCTATGTTTTACTCGGTCTTGTGTAGCTTGAGACCAATATGCTGAGAGGAAGGCATGATAAAATTCTCCTTCACTGTGACAATCATGAATAACCGATCGCATTCTTTCAGCTGGTTCATTCTCTAAGTAGCCACACATAAATTCCAATCTGTGCTCTAATGACCAGTTGGGAGGAAAACAATGAGGGAATTGGAGCCACGCTTGTGGATGAATGTCGTTGCCAGAATTCTTAAATGTTTTGAATTTACGTGTAGTAATGAACATCTTATAGTCAAAATCATCGTGTCGGCGAGTCGGGTATCGGTCATCGTTACGTCGTGTCGGCGGTTCCATCTCAAAATTCTGTGCACCTTGCCAATTTCTTTCATAATTTCCGAAATGCCCTGTGTTATTATTTTGCGGCTTTCCCGTATTTCCAAGTCCCTCTTCCCGTGTTGGAGCGCGAGTGTCCCCTGAAATATGTAATTTTTGTATTACTTGTGCCAACTGGTCTTATACATGCCGGATTTCTCTTTTGTGTTGCGTATTTATTTGATTCTTATTTTGATTTTGTTTGAATTTCTTAATTTGTTCATACTCTACTGTGTCAGTGATGGCTACAGGTCTTGGGTCACTCAGATCATCATCTACCTTTGTAGATAAGTTAGTGAACTGATCCGAAAGTTCGGTTACTTTCTCCGATAGTGTACTTTTTTCCTCAGAGTGTTTTTCTGAACCAAGTTTCAGGGTGTCCATTTGTGTTGAAATCTTATCTACTGCGTCCTTTAAGTTTTCCTGAGTTTTTGCAAGTTGCGTAACCGAATCGGTAGATGCAACTGAGTCAATTTTAGCTTGCAAGGTCTCACGATTTTCATGAACAACAGTTTGCAGTTCTTTTATGGCTGCTTCGTGATTCTGTCAAGAACCAAGAGAACTTATTTAAACAGAAATTACGAATGCATTGTTATAGTGAACAGATGACACAGTGTTATTGTGTGTGTACATCCTTGCTTGTTAGTTGTATGATTACGTAATGACTATAAGGCTCACATACTTAGAGCATATACCAGTACTGCTGACGAGATTTTAATGCAAAATTTTGGTTTATTTGAGAATACATACTGGATTTAAAGTACTTTCTGTGAGATTAAAGATGACTTATTATTTGGTTTCTTTGACAGCTACACGATTATATCACGATGCTACTAATGTGACAATTTACATTGTTGCTTTTGCGGTGTATCTGTTTTATATCTGCGCAATTTTTCTAAAATCTTCTGGAAAGTGAAACATGTTTTAGTAGTAAATTTTGTGGTATAGCTACAATGAGACAGCCTTTTCCGTAGCACAACAATACGTTACAGTACAGTACTTTCTTCATCACGGCAATAAGCATAATAACTAAAATACCTATACGCAAAGCATTTCACTTTTGTTTATGAGGAGGTGGGTACATTGACTTCAGCAGAACTTTGCTTACGGAGGACGATAACTACGACAGTTCCACAGAATTATCTTACAGCAAGACGCACATTTAGCGCTACAGGACACGCATTTGAGTGATTAATTTTGTACTTAAAACAATTATGTTTAAAGATTTTGGAATTACAATGATACAAAGGTTTTCTGTGATACATTTCATTCCATTGCTGTAATCTGTAACACCTGAGGGTATAATTTCATTAATCCTCAGGGGGGTACACGCTTACTTTGTGTACTGTCTGTCTGGCAAGCATAAACAAAAGTGATATGCTTTGCGTATAGGTACTTGGCAAGCACAAGGAGCCCTAACTAATATGGTATTTGCTTATACAACTTTACACATCGGTACCATATTTCTCTAACACACAAATTACACAGCTATATGATCATTTAACTGAGAGACAAACATTGTTTTTACTACATCAGTGACATGTTTACGCAATTACACAGTTGGATAACTTCGCACTAATGAAACTGGGTTTTGTCTGCAATGTGTGAACTGTTCATACGTTTTCGGAACCATTGTGATACTATGAGAGATTTGAATGATGTATTTGGTATGGGATCATGATTTTTAAAGAACGTTGGAGGTAGATGACACTATTGAAATGAGTTGAGAATTTTTTTGAGGTTTTGAAATTATTGCAGAAAGCTACGACGTTTTAGAGATTTGACTGAGGTGTTATGATATTATTACGACGACGATGTATATTACGCTGTTGAGGAATGTTTATTATGATATGTATTTATTATGATGAAATATTGAAGTGTCGACGAATAGGTACATGTGTAATAAGGTAAGGAATAGTGAGTAGTGGTTAGGGACTCTGGTTTGTGAAACCAAGAATCGTACTTTAAGAGTTATGAAATGTGTGTGTATGTGTAATGTATCACAATGCCTGCAAAAATTTTTTGGATGCTGTTATATTTATAGGTTTTTGTTTCTACACATCCGTAACGCAAATTCTCGACCTGTGAAATTTTTTTTATATGAGACTGTCACTCCTGTCGTAAATATTTCGGTAAGAAAGTCAAGTGACCTTCACGTAATGCGTCGTGGACGCCCAGCTGTGCCACCTGCCTGGAGAAAAAGCCATTAGGTGGAGAAAGAAAGAGAGACCATTAACCTCAGTATTCACATTCCTTTGTAGAAAGCATCACAAATACGACTCGCTCATTACTTGGAAACATATGGTTATACTGTGGAGCACGTACTTTGTGCTACTTACTGAAATGCTTATGAATTGATGGGAAATATTCTCACATCTGCACCCCTGATTATGACAATTCTACTAACTTATTTCTACTAACTTACGAAATGCCACATGACTATTGAATGATATTTTTGTGCTTCGCTTTTCATAGTTGCTCATTTCATTTGATATCTGGTTTCCAGTTGTGTTGCAGCATTGGTTTTATAAAATAAAATTAAATGCATTTGCTACTGTGAACACTTTCTGTCAACAGATCTATTAAATAATAATTTTATGATCCACATGCTTCGAAAAAGGAGCACTTGGAAAGGAAAGTACAATAAGAAGGGATTAATAACAATTACTGCATACATAATTTTCTTTTCAACTACTTGGTAATTTTTTCGTAGAATAACTTCTTGTGGTGCACCACTTTAATTACATAGACATTAGGATGTGAATAGACATGGCCATCCTTACCGTAATATTTTTTCTGCTTGAGCTTTGTCATGTTTAGGTATAAGTTATAGCATTTGCTGCTGCTGTTGGACAGGCATAGTGCTACTGAATTTCACTTTGTATTACTCTTTAAGCCAGTTTTACTACTGGTTTTTTTTCTTGTTGCTGCACAGTGGCTTTTATTAGTTCTAATGTTGCATTTGCTTTGCTAATTTATATTTATTACTGCTTGCTTTGCCAATTTGCATTTTTTGTCATTGCTGTTTGTGTTAATTGTTTTGTGCTGCTGCATTGCCTCGTCCCTTAGTTTAGCATCTGAGCTCAGTAGATTTAAGTTACCTTAAGAGGGGGTATGCTATATAGGAGAATGAGGTATGATGAATTGGAAGAAATGCAGTGAGAAGTTATACGAAAAATTCCAGAATGAGATTTTCACTCTGCAGCAGAGTGTGCGCTGATATGAAACTTCCTGGCAGATCAAAACTGTGTGCCCGACTGGGACTCGAACTCGAGACCTTTGCCTTTCGCAGGCAAGTGCTCTACCATCTGAGCTACCACAGAAGTAAAGCTGTGAGGACCGGGCGTGAGTCGTGCTTTGGTGGCTCAGCTGGTAGAGCACTTGCCCGCAAAAGGCAAAGTCTCCGTATACGAAAAATTTTTGTAAAAGAAAAAGTACTGTACAATGAAGAATAATTATTTTAAAAGAGGATGAATGGAATAGCCAGAGCAGGCTTAGATAGAACTTTTTGGGAATAATGATGAACAAAGGGAGACCTCCATGCAAAATACTGCAGTAAAACGAACCCTGTCCTTTCCTATTGTGTTATCCCTCTATGTGTTTGTGTACCCTTATGTATTTATGTTCTTGCTGCCTTTGTGTGTTTAGTTAATAAGATTTATGTTGTAGAATTTTTCTAGTACTAAGCTACATTCACTATGATGAGGAATACTGTTATCCTCAAATATAATTTGCATTTATAATATGTTATTTTCTTTGTAAAGATGTTTAGACATTATTTATTCTGTTCTGTTTTAATGCTCATGTGTGGAATCAATGTTTCGAGAAATATTCTCATTATTTTATGTATTTACTTATATCATAATTCCCATAACACTGATGTATATGTAACTTCGATTCTTTTGTAAAGCCCATATCACTATAAATGTTATCTGTATTGTTATATTCTTTAATGATGTATTTTGTACCTTTGTTTATTGTATTCTCATGTTATAAAATTGTAATTGCCACCAGTTTATCAAGTTAAGTAACTTTTAAGCATTCATTTCACTGCACACATTTCTGTTGATCATAGTATATGCACAATATGTGAGAAGTTGGGACTGTTCCTGTTTGCACGTGTGTTAATAATTCAGCAAGGGACTGGTTGACAGCATTGCTGGTTCTAAGGACAATTCCAAAAACTTTGTGAGTGCACAAGTGGTGGTTTATGGACTTGCTATATTGACCGCAAGACTCTTCGATGGTGATTGCGCACCTGCACAGTCGCAACAGATGGCTGCTGGCCGTCTCTACAAGGCCTACATTGGGTCTACATCTTTTATGACTCACCAATACCATTATTTCTACAAGGAGTGCAGTGGGTCTGCACCTCTGGTGGCCCACCAATACTGTAATCTCTACCAGGACTACAGTGGGTCTGCTCTGTGATGACCTACTTACCAATAATCTTCAAAACTTCGACTGACTCTGCTGTGGGTTTGCTCTGTTGTGGCCCATTACCTGTGTGCATGTCAAGAGTCAGCACTGTCTTTCCGTTGGAAGGACAACACTACTACTTCAAGACTGCATGGAAATCCACTACTTCCGTGTGCATTCTCATTTACTGCTCAGACTTTGAGAAAAAAAAAACACTGCAGTTTTACTGTGATGAATGATCAGGACTGTCTTTATGGACTGTGAGAAAATTTTAGCTTTTGACCAACATTGTACCGATAAGTGTGTACATTTCATTTCTTTGTTATTGTAATTATGAAATTTTTTTTCAAATCTGTGTTGGCCACTGCCCGAAACCATTTGTAAAATTTTTTGTGGGGAGCATGGGGGCTATGTAAGTAGGCTGTTTGGGTTCATATATTGGTAACGCCACTGTCACCTAGCGCTCTGTATGAAAATCACTGGCTGTGCTGTGTGCAGTCTGTGGCTGGTTTGCATTGTTGTTGGCTATCGTAGTTTTGGGCAGTTTGCTGTTAACAGTGCGTAGCGTTGTTCAGTTGGTGGGGAGCTGCCAGCAGTGGTGGATGGGGGGGGGGGGGGGGAGATGGCGGAATTTTGAGAGCGGATTATCTGGACGTGTGTCCATCAGAGACAGTACATTTGTAAGACTGGATGTCATGAACTGCTATATATATTATGGCTTTTGGACACTGTTAAGGTAAATACATTATTTGTTCTCTATCAAAATCTTTCATTTGCTAACTATGCCTATCAGTAGTTAGTTCCTTCAGTAGTCAGAATCTTTTATTTAGCTGGCAGCAGTGGCGCTCGCTGTATTGCAGTAGTTCGAGTAACGAAGATTTTCGTGAGGTAAGTGATTCATGAAATGTATAGGTTATTGTAAGGCAGGGCCATTCACGTGTACAGATTATTGAAAGTCTGATTGCGTTGCGCTAAAAATATTGCGTGTCAGTTTAGTGTTGATCAGAATAAGTAAAGAGAGAAATGTCTGAGTACATTCAGTTCTGCTCAGCTGTTTGAAGATCGAATAATGTAAGAGGTTTATCAGCACAGTAATTCAATAATTTTTGTAAGGGGACGTTTCGTATTTGGTATTGGTCAAATTAAGCTTAGCTTCTCTTCCGTGGTATATGGACCCCTAACTAGTGAGAGTCAAGTGTGTGTAAAAACTTTATTAGTAATGTTGGAACGAGTGCAGGTATGATTACAAATTTGCCATCAACTACTGCCGCACAAGATTTTCCCTCGAATGCTTTTAAAGCCTCTGCAGGCTAGTTATCGTCAGGTTTTGCTTTACCTTTGGCACAACAGAACGGTTTTGTACGCTGCACTATAGGATTCGACTCACTGCATGCAACAGAGCGAACTTGTCACATTCTGGTTCTGCACATGTCTTGCTGCACTGTCAGGCACTGTTGCCTGTATAATTAATAAAGCTCTGCGAGATTTAGCGTATGCAAAAAGCAGTATGTTACTTACACATTGTTATGTAACTGACAGACTTCAACGTTTCCACACTAAAACATCACAAGTAAAACCAATTTTGACCATAGTGGGCACCTAATATTTAGTTTTAATACACAATATTTCTTATCAAACTAAGCAATTTCAGCAGATTTTTATGCCTGCAGTATCCTGCTTCCAGTATATTACACTAATTAAAAATTAGCTCATTTAGAAAAATTTAAGTGACATCTTGTTTATCAAGAATTCTGTGTTCTAGGTATGTCTTTCAATAGAGAAATACATGTTTTCTCAAACGAGAATTAGCAGTCCTGGCAGCACATCCAGTCAGTCATCGGTGTTACTGACAGATACAGTTTCATGCTCAGGGTTTGTAAAAGCAACATTAAATGTTGAGAATTAGAGAATGAAGGTTATAAATGAAATATAAAAACGAAAAACTCAATCGTAATTACTCACATGGATTTACAGAAGACAATCCTGTACTACAGCTCATACAGGCGCACTTTTATACGTGACTTCAATTAATACTAATAATTTAATTGGGGAAAGTAGCCAAGCCATTAAAGATTTCTAAATGATCTGAGCCCATTCAATGTTAAAATGATGAATTTGTATTCCAGTTGAACAGAAACAGGTATACTTGACGGTATTTATATTTTTTATTTACGAAACTTGGATTTCCACATCACCATAGAGGTACCAAGCATGATGCGTTACTCATTGTTTTACATGGCGAGTATCCCCAGTAGGCCTATAAACCATGGTACATGCAACTACATGCACAAACATTATGAGCAGATCAATTTCCCTACGTTATGTTTATTACATACTCACCACACCTTCAGTTTTTGAATGCTATACAATCTGGAACATTTAAGCCAGCGTTACAAAAAGACAAAAGATGTTATGATTGAAGAAAAGAACATCATCATTGCCCCTGTAACAAATTTAGGTGTCCTATCAGTGTTTCTTAAGAATTTGTAATTTACCATCTAGTTCCCGGTCGTCATTATGTTTTCTAACTGAAGAGAAGTTGTCAGCAGCTTCTTGTGTCACAATGACTGCACTGTGAACATTGTACCATAATGTAAAAAATAATTCACTGAGGTAACAATCACTCATCACATCGAATAGTTGTGATGTCGCACTCTCCTCAGTTTCACCTGTCACAATTTACTTATTAGCTAACTGCCAACACATCAAATCAATGCAACTGTGTGTATCTCGCTTTATTTGTAATTGTGGCAAACCATATTGTGGGGACAGAGGTTATGAAATTTTGTTTGTATGTTTACTTTACATCTGGGTAAAAGATACAGGGAGTGCTACTACGTGACTTAACCTCAGTGTCTTGTGTTTGGTTACCGTACGTCCTCCAGTCTACTAAGTTTATAATACGACTTGAGCAGTAGAACACTACCTGGAAGAGAAGATTGGGCAAGGCTGAGGTGCCAGCAGGACATAGTTACTACAGGGTGGCCACAATGAAACGATTTGGAATTTGGCGACGACAGTTTGATAATTTATGCACAATATCAGTATCAATTGTTCCAAGTTACAACTTGTTCATATTTAGTTTCAGTCTCATACTTTCCTTGTTGGTTTTATTTTCAACATCCTTTTTCCCCATGACCTACAGTGTGTCCAGGGTACAGATTTAATAATGTAAAATGCTATGAGACGAACTTGAGATATTTATAGGTTGCTGGCCTCTACAATTAAGCTAACTTGAAATATTTCCTGTGCTTCCTTGTAGCATTTCATAACTGCTTAGTTCACACAAATGAGTGTCAGTAGCAATGTGGTTTATATAGCAGAAGGTGTTGTTTGTGCTCTCTCTCACGGAGTTATAGTTTGTTACGCGGCTACAGCATGGTTTTCGGGCTAAGTATGGATTACAACCAACTGACGACGTTCCCAGTTATACAACAATCAAGAAATGAGACAAATGGCTTTGGAAAACTGGTAGTTGGCTTTCGCTGTCGGCCACCACACAAAACACGCAGTTCCTGACGCTATTGTTGAAGTGGTCTCTACACAATTCCAGCGAAGCCCTCTGCACTCAGTCTGACGAGCAGGTAGATAGATAGTCACCTTCGACAGCACCTTATGTCGCCCATCAAAGATTGCACCTGGAATGGTCCGAAACATTGGAGTGAAGTAGTATACAGAGTAGATACCTCTTGTGTCACTGAACGTGCGCACATCGGGTTGTATTAAGTGTGTGAAAGAAAACTGAGTTACCATAATAACACTAAGATACGGCCAATAAATACCACTATTACTTCCCAGCCAATTATGTTTTATACTACGGTTCATTTAACCCAGACACACCGTATTTTGGAGGGAAAAGTGTTTTGCCTTTCGTGACTAGCATAATATTGTGTCTTGGATAAGGAGTTGGGGCTCAATGTACCACGATGATCATAGCTGTTTTACTTGCCTGTTTTGATGGAACTTAAGCAGTTGTGTATTAAAGTAGCATTTGCCCATCACATTTATTCGTATAACCAACTACTTCCACAACACAAAATAACGATCTACTGATTATTTCACTGTTTATTTTAGTTGTGTAAGCAAGTAACTATGGTGACCACTAAATACTAAGGAAACACAGCAGCAACAAGAATTTTGAGCTACTCTACTCTCTTACCGTTGGAATACGATAAAGGAATGTGCAACAGTTTGAGGAGAAACATTAAGCCTGCAAGCCTGCTCTGGCACATTTTGCTACAGTATCTCAACCCAAATTAAAAACCACTTATTTGCTCAATACTTGGAATATTACCGCATGATGAAAGTAATGACGTAGAATGGATATAGATGCGGTATATAAAATTCATGTGGTCTGTCTCACCTTAGATACTTGCTAGTCTGATCAGTCATTCAAAATACTTGATCCTATTGTGCTGGAGAGGGTAAAAAGCTTCACATAAGTTACAATAACTACCTGTATGTTCTAACTGCCACACCCCCACGCAAGACCAATCTAGATCGTAATCAGGGACTGGGAGGAAAGTGGACAAACTCACTATAACCAATGAGACCGAATTTCCCATGGTCTCCGGTTTTCACATGGCGTGTAAAGCATCGACTGAGTTCTAATTCTTCATACCGTTTTTCGATTGGCATTATGCTCACAATTCACTGAAATGGTAACCTTTTACTAAGGAATGATATGCATTACATGGCCTGCACATCATCGCTTTGTCTCAAACTACTGTGCCCAAGTGTACCACTGACGTTTTCTGACTTCATTTTACTTTGACCATTACTCCTTAAAAGAATTACCAAAATACAGGAAATTTATGTGACCTAAAATACGTATTATTTGCGATTTTAAGACTGTATTTGTAATTATTTTTACAAAATCTTTGAAATAATGCTCTGTTTATTCCCCTACTGTTTTTTGTATACTGTGTTATGGATCTTATGAGTTAAGCACCACCTGTCTCTGATGTTTCATAATTTCTTTCAACTGGTATCTTTTACTCCATAGTCTCATTAACTGAACTAGATATCTTTCAGATGGTATATCATAGTATCATCTACTTGAATTTTTTTTTCAGCTTGCTTACAGGTCGCCGGATTGGGAATGGTTCCATGTGCAGACTATGCCCGTGTCAGTCACTTCTGGCTGGAGCTGATCACCTCATCTTCCTCCATCTGTCGTTCTGAATGTGTGCCAATCACTGCGTATCTGGCACATTACGGCTGGGTTCGTATACAGTATTTCACACCAGGCACTTTAAACCCCTGCTCTGTGCAGAACTTGTGGGTGAACTGAAAAAAACAAATACGCCTTCACAGATAGCCCATTGGTTAGTTTTCTTATAGTGAATGTAGTTTACCTAACACCACATTCCAAAAGGTGAAATGGCTAACTACCTTACCCACACAGTGTTTAGCCACTTTTTGGGTTGATATTCCTCGAATTACTTATCGTCTTCCTGTTGGTTTGCTAAGTTCACTAGAATGCACCACTGTCCCCCACTTGAGTCTACATACATCCAGGTCTGAACGACAGACATTTGAATTAGGAAACTGAAATGATGAAACCACTTACCTTGCACAAAGTACTCTCACTCAATCCATTGCTAATCCACATGTTGCATATGCTCTTCACACCTCACTGAAGCTCAGCTATACTGAGCATATTATGCATTGGGAGAAAGTACTTTTGATTCTGGTGTTAAGCCCTCAGGAAGTACAATGTTTCTACTATTAATATTATGTCCCTTTCGTCTCAGCCAAATACAAGATGAAATGGGAAACTATTCACCCTGAGCACACTTCTCACATTTCCAATTGTTGACTTCCATACAACTTTTCCTCTTTCAAGCTAAGCTGGGTATAAATAATACTTGTGGCATCATCTCGAAGTTGACGTTAAATCAACACATTGGAGACAGTACCGTGTCTTCTGATGAGGTGCCCTAGAAACTTGGATATTTAAATCAAGAAGTAAATCATGATCACGTCATAAAGCAATTTACATATCACTAAAGTACATAGACAGAGAGGCGAAAACAATCCATTCATAAGGATATGTATTTTAGTTGGACACATTGCTATAAAAACACCTGCAATCACAAGATCACAAATCGGGGGGACAAATCTGAACAGGTTTCAAATGAGGCAAATACCATCTTAACATTAAAAACAAAGTTGACTTCATTATGAATGATGCTGTATGTATATATTTCGATGACGTTCCGGTATGTCGATCATGAAGCGAGACTATTTCATTTTAACTGCAGTCTTTTGGTGCTCAAACATTCTCTGCATAATACACTTTAATTTGGTGGTATGGTTGTAAGTATGTTATGCCCGGATACAGAAATGGAAAATTAGGAATGCCTTCTAATCTACCGACAGTTCACTCAGTTTTTAGGTTGTCGACTCACCAGCAATGCACCATCTTTAAATCTCTTAGCAACCTTGCAGTACATGTTGCATTGTTACATATATGCTTTGGGCAACTTGTCTTGATTCTGGTACAAGGATATTGACATTTTGAGTTGTAGATCCTCCACACATGTGTACAATACTCACGAAAACTGGCAATGGCAGTGAAATGAACCCGCAAATGGAATGTACAGGGCGTTTCGCGCCAATAGGAAGGACTACTGGAAGCGTCCAGAGGGTGAGAAACTGGCTGGCAAGTGGGGGAGCCACTGTTGTGGCCGCTACCTCGCCGACCCCCTTGCCTACCCCTCGTGACAACTTCTGGACCTGTCATTGGTGGTTTGTCGAAGAAAGTTGGTGTCTCTCACTCAGCGATACCACAGCAGCAACCCTAGGTCAGTGCAAGAGCGTGGGAGCTGGCGAAGTACTGCAGGTTACTTCACACAACAGCTCACGCTACTGCCTGACGCTAGGTTAAAATGATGGAAATAAAATATAATAAAACAATTTACTATTACTCGTTGCCAGGTACAATTCATTACCCCTACCACGCGAGCTGGTTACTGGTCAGTGAATGTGACAATGGTTGGCGCTAATCACTCTTAATGACCAATTCAAAACCCATTTTTCATTTCACGTACATGGTAGGCGACCGACATTGCTTGTTCTTATAAGATGTCTTAAACCTAATGGAGGCTTCCAAAGCTGGTTACAAAATCTGCGGTAGCTGCAGGAGATGTAGTGTTTGATATTTTACCTTACAATATCATTATCCACTGGTGTTACTTTACTCGTCCATAATTTGGAGTCTCTGTTACTAAGACTGTCTGTTTTTTCCACTTCGAGGTCGGTGCAACAGCTGATAGTCGATATCATGGGCAGAGCCAAGGTGGTGCTGGTGGGCGTAGTGGCTGACACCAGCTGGGCTGCAGCTGAGCCAAAGTGCTGTGGGAATTGTGTCGGAGGAAGCTCAGAGTGATTCGTCTAACTGTGCGTAAACTAACAGTGAGTGACAGATACGGTTAGTGAATGAGCCTGTGAGAGGCGTAATTAGCAACTGAACAAACCAAGTATCAATCATTTTCATTACAAATAGTTTTTACTCCTGGCATCCATAAAACTACTTTCCTAATAAACTGCTTTTACCATACTTCCTTAAAACATGAGTATACAATTATACAAAACTCTATTGGGAGGGCCACGCCTGTGAATTAGGGTGTCTCATCAGACGTTACCCACAGTATTCACCGTCTAGCCAGGGATGTGGCACAACCTGCCCTGGAGCCTCGCGGGATTTACAGTAGGGAGATTTATACAAAATTCAAACAGTATAGCGAACGACCAATTGAGCTACAGGCACGGACGTGACACCGATAATGTCGACTATATGGGAAGAATTCCGAATGTGCCATCCAGCAATAGTCTCAGTACCAAACGGAGTGGTGAAGTAACACATTTCGCGACAATCGACAAGCAGCAAGCAGCAACAGTTGCCTTGCAGTTCTACCCCTGAAGGTCTGGCACGCATTACTCAAGTGTGAAGCATTTGATACCTTCCTAAATCTTTGCCTTAAGTAGGACGCTGTTGACGCCTGACAAAAACCTTAGTAAAGCGAAACGGATCACAGCAACAAGGTAGAAGCGGTATTTCGGTATAATGTGGCTGGAAAAGAATGTGGTAGCTTTGGGACTGTCTAAGGCTTTAGTCCTGATTAACCCCGCTATCTGCTCATCAACAGAAGCAAGAAACGCGGAATGGAGCTGACAACTTGTCAATGGGCTAAGTGATGAAAGCGGGAGGGTCAAAACATTAACTGCAGCAGTATGCGGTCATGGGCGCCCACTGCCAATTTCAGCAGAACGGACACACGTGCACCGTGCCCCGTCGGTAGCGTAAATAACGTCATCAGAATCGATTAAATCTTACTCTGTCTACCGCAGAAATCAGCACGTGCCTAGCCTCGTGTCAATAGACAGATAAGAAGTTTCGCGTTTCCTTTTCACTAAGCGCGTAGTGACGTGCCCACCTAGGCTGTGCCTTGTTGTGGCAAACACGACAGAGGTCGTGGCGACGCTGGTAGTGAATTATTCAGAACGCATGTAAGTTCAGGTAACTCCTATTGGTTCTCATGGTCTAAGCTTTGCTATCTCCCATTCTATTGGGATTTTTGCTGTACCTAAACTATTGGAGTAACAGGCGGTGCACACATTGTACTTGTATTCAGTATGGAAAGTATTTGTTTCATGCAGTGCATTGCGAACAAATATCTCAGTGAGAGCAAATAATTGTTTACAGCACTTCGAGAACGAAGTATATCCTCGTATTTGGAATGTTTCCTTCAATTGTTTTTTTCTAATGAACAAAGTTGCAATAATATGAATTATCCGTGTCTGCTGTTTCGCAATAGCTCAGCGAGTGTCCTCTTTAACAGCATTAAATCCTTTTTATATATTACACCATGAAATAACAAGACACATCAAAATATGTAAACAGGCTCAGAGACAGCTAGGCCCACTGTCATAAAATACATGATAAAGCATAAAGGCAGAGATCCAAACTCTTATGCTGCATACGAACATTGCCATATACGTTCTTTTATTAGCTAGAACAGGGGCTTTTGCGGTAACTTTTCTCGTGTTTTTTCTATTCACTTCTACTTTTAGGCTGGTATATTACATGTCGAAGTCCTGAGCAGTGTCCACTTAATGGTTCTCTATCCACATTACAGTGCCTCATGAATTCCTATATTATTTCTGCTTGACACTAAGACAGCGTATATTTATGATCTTTTAGCTGCCAAATGCCTTAATACTGGGGATATATTCATTGATCATTTTCTATCATTCCACGATCTCTCTCTTTGTGCCTGCGCTATTCATTACCGTAAGTCACCATTGATGGCATCTGCGCTCATTTATTCAATCTACTTGCAATATCCTATGAATTATTGTAGTTGATGGAGATTTCGCAGATAAAGACAGTTCATTCTACCAGCAACGAACTTTCCTTGGTGTCTGAAGATCTCTGGTCAGAGTGGTAAATCATGGACAGTAGGTTGTGTTTTCTTTCTGATTTGTAGCGTGAAATTTCTTGTGTGTTTTGTAAGGACAACTATGCCTGGTGAAATCAACACAGTTTTTTAACGTGGAGAGGGGAGACTGCGGCTGTGTTCCAAAGTTTTCTAGCTGCGTTATGTAAAGCTATCAGATGCTGTAGCCTCGACGCAGTCACTGTGGCGTGACACCACTGGCATGTGCTGTAGTCAGCAGCATCGGTAACGAGCGTACCTCTGGAGCGAGAGTGGCCCACTCGGGCCTTTATGCCAACCTGTTCACATGGCTGAGAAACGTCGGAAGCAGTACCTGGCTCGTTGGCACAGTAGTTCGATCAATATCAAATTAAATAGTCGATACCTCTCGCCACGGTTACATATGAAAAGCTGTTAGTACACTCCCGTTACGTTTTGTGGCAAATGGATACAGCTGTATATACTGCACATTTGTAAGTTGGTTACGCATGCTCAGGTCCTCGTGTTGTGATTACAGTTACAAAATAAATGGCAGCTCGCGCCATAATTTGAATGAAACTTAACGAAAGACTATCAGTAATGGACGTTACTTACAAATACAAATACCCTGAAGTTCTCAAGATAAGATGTATCTTAATTTGCGTTATCTGCTTAGTTTGAAAGTTCTGCAAGGATTAAGTTCACATGCATATCGTAGCGGGCCCTTGCTAAAATATGAATCTCCGTTAATCACCCATGCTACAGTGACAGATAGGACGGCCAAGTCTGCTGGGAAGTGTTAACTGAAATTCCTAACGGGACTGGTGTACTCGCGTTTCCTCAAAACTACGCCCATTATTGTTCTTCTTCTTCTTCCTCCATCACACGGTTGAATCAGGTTGCGTGAGAAACTAGAAATATTTCCCTTTATCTACAGAAAGCTACTAGCTTGAGCTTTCATTGTGTGTGTGATTAACATGAACAGAAACCATCTTCCAGTAGTACAGACACGTACGTGAAAAGCAAGCGGGCACTGAGCCAGAGTGATGGCCGTCGTGTGCCGCCAGAGGAGTGCGAGGGAACCCACGTGGGTGGCGGTGTGACGGCGCTACCCATAGCGGCTCACTTCGTTCGCATTTCCTAACAGGAGGATGGAAAGACGTTTACCCGTCAGTAGGCGTTTGATCCTACAGTATAGAAATCTTTAGCAGCATACTTCTGGCCCAATGGCCTCTAATCTGACGAAAATAGGGTGATCTTTATTAGTTTCCTGTTTTATAATAAATTCTCCTTACTACGAGTTAATAATTAGCCCCTCGAATCTAGATGGAATTCAACTGCTGCCTCTGTGTGAGAAATCTAAGCGTAAAGTAATACTCATCGCTTTGTTTGCAAGTATGGTTCGAACACAACTTGTTTGAGTTTACGTTGTTGTCTAGAACGTTAGCTGCTTTGATGCAATATTTCATCTTCATGTAAATAACAGTAGCTGCCATAGAAAGTTATAGCAATGGGTAACTTGTTTTACAGATACAAACGAACAGTTGAATGATTCGTGTATTTCTTTTCCTATTTTGATACATCACTACATCTTTATCATTTCTTAAAGCATAGCTAGGATGTGCTGATATCACCCTATCTTTCTTGTTTTCCTGCTTTGTCGTACTGCTTCAGGCAGCACAGTTGATCCACAATATGGCTTCAGCCAAGCAAGATGTACTAGCGTGGTACCGTCTGGTAACTGCCTTTGGCATCCACGGGGCTGGTGATCCGCAGTAGCGGGTAGGGGCCCTCGTACCGAGGACTCCACAACTTGGTTCATCCATTTCTTTATCACAGTACTTTGGAGCAATACAAACTCCCTGGGTTTATGTTTAGAAAATGTCGTGCCTCTGTTGCCATGTTCTAGCTCTTTTTGTGTATCTTTGAAATTACTGCGTTGAACTTGGTTCCATATGGCATTGAGACGGCGAGCTGTATTAGCGTCAAGGGGCAATTTGTCAATGTCTGAAGGTTAATTCATCGATATCCCATTCACTGGTTCGTATGGGGAGTTTCCGCTACGTAACTGGGATTTCCCTGCATAGTACAATAGCGTTCGCGCTGTAGTTTGATGCACTCGCTCTAGGCACCTATTGGCTTTAGAATGAAAGGGCGTAGCTCCCATTTTTTGATACGTACATTTTGCAAACTTGTACAAACACTGTCAACATAAATTCTGAGCCTTGGTCAGTGAGTACTGCGTCAGGAATTTCGAACGGCAATACAAAGAGACTGGTAAAGGTGCAATCAAAGGTTTCAGCGGTCGTATCTGCAAGTAGTGTCAAAATTAAGTACCTTGAAATTGAATATTAATTGACAACACATTTATTATACTTGGTGCTTCGTGGAAATAGGCCACAGATATGCTAAGCCACAATCGAAATGGTTTTGATGCTTCTGTTATGTTTGTAAAGGAACGTATCCTTTGTGTGTGTGTGTGTGTGTGTGTGTGTGTTTTTCCGACACTCCACCAGTAGTTTGACGCTGTTCTTGCATTCATGGCTCATTGCCCATTTTGGCGGGCCTGTAAACTGTCACAACACTGTGTTTTTATTCGTTGTTGCAATTCCTTGTGTATTATTACTTTGTTACCCAACACTGTCTTGCAGTACAGTATACCATCTTATGTAATGGAATCAGGGACTAATGCATACTGATGACATTCTGTATCCCTCAGCAATTCTTTAAATTCTTCTGTGGAAACCTCTGATTGTGCAATTCTAACATCTCTACCTAGGCCATCAGCATTGTTGTGTAGGCAGCCAGACTTATGGCGAATTGTGTTATATTTTACCAATTTTAATGCCCATCTAGTCAGGCTACTGCTGGGGACAGCATCGATACTAAAGCAGTATGGTCTGTGGTGTCACCGCCTGACACCACACTTGCTAGGTGGTAGCTTAAATCGGCCGCGGTCCATTTAGTACATGTCGGACCCGCGTGTCGCCACTGTGTGATCGCAGACCGAGCGCCATCACTAGGCAGGTCTCGAGATACGGGCTAGCACTCGCCCCAGTTGTACGACGACTTTGCTAGCGACTACACTGACGAAGCCTTCTCTCATTTGCCGAGAGACAGTTAGAATAGCCTTCAGCTAAGTCCACGGCTACGACCTAGCAAGGCACCATTAGCCTTACATAGTTTGATAGTTAGCATGAAATGTCTCAACAAGAAGAACGATGTATACAACAAGGATAAATAAAAGTTAAGTATTCGAGGAGCTGCATACTTTTCTTATTAGCATTCACTACTTATCCTGTTCCAGAATTCACGCCCGTCTGCGTTAGATTTCGGCCTCCTCTATCTACAAGGTGTTGGCACATTTACCAACAGATCATGGTCCATATACACAGCTAACTGATGTGCATAGTAGTAACACCTAATGTAATTTACTCCAAACAGGAGAGCTACCAGCTCCTTCTTTGTACTACTTTAATGCATATTGTCATAAGCTCAATTATCTAGATAGTTAACCAACTAGTCTTTCCCCACCACTATATTCCTGACTTACAACAGCTCCAGCAGGGTAGTCTGATGCATCCAGTTTTTCCAAAACTGGATATATTAATAAAGCTGAACTAGTCAAGATTTATTTTTCTCACTGCCAATTCACACTCTTCTGTTCATTCAAATATTTTGTTAATGGTTTTGCTGTTACAGCATAATCCTGCACAAAACCCCCGTAATAAGTGGTTCAGCTTTGGAAAGATTGTAACTAACATTTCTTGGGGTTGGAAAATCATCTACTATTTCAATTAATCTAGGCTCTGGGTTGACTCCATCTGAACTGATGGTGTGCCCCAGCTACTGAACCTGTGACTGTACAAACGAACGTTTTTCTCCATTTGCACTCAACCGTACACTTTCTGATCTAGCCAACACACTTCTTAATCGTTCAGTATGCTTTTCAATAGTTTTTGCAAAAATTACTCTCTCATCGAGACACGCAAGACACACAGTAGGATTTAAACGTGTTATCAAGACGGTAAATTCTCACAATAGGCAAGCGAATTTCGTAGACTAAAATCCATATATAAGAATTTACTCACTCCAGATGGAACAACAAAAGCAGTTTTCTGTGTCGTGGTGCAATCTGAATCTGATGATATCCAGAACTCGTCTCCAGGCTGATGAATTATTTGGAATTTTCTAACTTGTCCAAGTTCTCGTCGATACATATCAGAGGTTACATATCCAGTGTGATAACCTTGTTTACCGCTCTCAAATCAACACACAGACCACACGCTTTTTGCCCATTGACGGACTTCCTTGGGACAATGACAATTCGACAGGCAAGCGGGCTTGCAAAGGGTTGAATTATCCTTGCAAACAATTGCTGTTGAATCCCATCTTCTACAACAGATTGTAACTGACAGGGTAAACGATATGTCTTCTGCTCAGTTGGTCTGGCGTCTCATGTTGTATGACTTCAGTTGCTGGCAAATATTGCCTTTCCTCGAATAACTACACATATTCCTCTAAAACTGGATGCAGAAGTCTTTACTCCAATTTGGCAAATAAGCGAACATCT
The DNA here is from genome assembly GCF_023864345.2 of Schistocerca serialis cubense. NCBI lineage: Eukaryota > Metazoa > Arthropoda > Insecta > Orthoptera > Acrididae > Schistocerca > Schistocerca serialis. The sequence continues at coordinate 463,410,268 of NC_064646.1, read as the reverse complement.
CTTTCAACTGATTTCTTATTGAGAGTGCCAGTGCACAAACCTTCCTCACGGGTAACTACTTACGTTTTCTCTCTCGACACTGTTTCTGCTTCGAAACTTCTCTTTGCATATATTCTTCGCCACTGACAATTATTGTGCCATGTGGTATTTCTACATCCTGCTGACCAACATTCTCAACACAGAGGTATTTTAAACCTGTTTCCCTTTACTTTTAGTCTATAATACGTAGACCGCTCTTAACCTCTTGCAGCCTGTACAGAAAGTATTTGTGGGGGTTGGATCGACCAGGAAGTCCGATCTCGGCGGTACGGGGTCTTTGACTTCAATCCAGGAAACTACCACAGTTCCACCGCTAATAGTTACAGATGTGATTGGTCTCAACGCCCACATACACGGTTCAGTTGGAGCTTGTGAGGTAGGCCTCCACATTCACAAGTTCCTCGCAAATGATACGCACGCTCATTGTCCAGACAGTTGTCCGTATCGCTGACCCAAACAGTGCTGATCCTATAATGTTTCACAGTCTCATAGCATGCTAGGAAATCGCTCCCTAAGAAAACATGGCAGTCCCACCCACGTTCCCTTACTACTTCCATATCAAAGACATTTTTTCCCTTCAATGTGCAGGTATGTTACAGTGGTACCTACAGGAATGATTATCTTGTCTCTTAGTTTGCGGACAACGATTCTGTGTGGTATTTCTCAACATGAAGCCCAGCAGCGCTCCGAAAACTTCAGCTGGGGGGTATTTGACAAAAAATGGTCTCGCCATGCCCATGTACATCCCACTTCCCTGACGTTTGGGAATTGTTACTTTCTCGCCTGGCTTTCCAGCAAAAGAAGGTACAAATTCACGAAGAATGTCCAGATAGCGTGATGCAGTAATCGTTTCGGATCTGAAAAATGGGCCAATGATTCCTTTGGAAGAAATGGCGGCCCAGACCAGTACTTTTTGAGGATGCAGGGACGATGGGACTGCAACATGGGGCTTTTCGGTTGCCCATATGCGCCAGTTCTGTTTATTGACGAAGCCGTCCAGGTAAAAATAAGCTTCGTCAGTAAACCAAATGCTGCCCACATGCATATCGCCGTCATCAATCCTGTGCACTATATCGTTAGTGAATGTCTCTCGTGCAGCAATGGTAGCGGCGCTGAGGGGTTGCCGCGTTTGAATTTTGTGTGGATAGAAGTGTAAACTCTGGCGCATGAGACGATACGTGGACGTTGGCGTCATGTAGACCGCAGCTGCAACACGGCGAACGGAAACCCGAGGCCGCTGTTGGATCACCTGCTGCACTAGCTGCGCGTTGCCCTCTGTGGTCGCCGTACGCGGTCACCCTACCTTTGCAGCACGTTCATCCGTCACGTTCCCAGTCCGTTGAAATTTTTCAAACAGATCCTTTATTGTATCGCTTTTCGGTCCTTTCGTTACATTAAACCTCCGTTGAAAACTTCGTCTTGTTGCAACAACACTGTGTTCTAGGCGGTGGAATTCCAACACCAGAAAAATCCTCTGTTCTAAGGAATAAACCATGTTGTCTACAGCACACTTGCACGTTGTGAACAGCACACGCTTACAGCAGAAAGACGATGTACAGAATGGCGCACCCACAGACTGCGTTGTCTTCTATATCTTTCACATCACTTGGAGCGCCATCTGTTGTTGAAAATTGTAACTACTGTAATTTCGAAAGTTTGTCCGCCTGAAAATGTACTGTTGTCCCAAGCATATTGCAACAAACGGTGTATTTCTATCGCTGCTCGTTTAGTTTTTATTGCCGTTTCAAATATACCGGTCATTTTTGAAACAGCCTGTAGATACAGAATAGACATGGAACATTACAATTATGCTACAACTAATTTTACGCAATTCACAGAACAGAATGAAATGCATTTGCTGTTCCTACCGTTCCATAACCGGCGGTTTGGTGATTTTCGAAACGTGAGATTCACTCAGTATACGAGATTGCTTCGATGCATTAGTGTTTACGACGTTTAGATATGCCATAGCAATACCTTGAGCTACCCCTGATAAAGATTTACATGGGCTTGTGCAACTACTATAACTGATGTAGCAAAGTTTGAAATACTGTTTTCAATTTGTATATACTGTTAGCAAAACACATTGCAGTGATTTATGCGAGACGTAGGTCGCTGATGCGTCAGTTAGCGATTTATGTTCTGTGAGGGGGATTGCATATATTTGAATATTATAATATTTATTGAAACCTACTGGGAGCAGAACGTCAAGTTGACTGCCATTTTACCTGTGAATATGAGGCACTTTAATGACAGTGAACCATGGAAGTAACATTACTCCCTATGTTCTTCAATATCAGAGCTAGCTTACTGCGTAAATCTAACTACTTTATGTATGTAAATAATTCTGAATTGAGCCATTGATAGATAAGCTATACAACAAGGAATGTGCCCTGACAGCCATTTTCTTCGTCATACTCGTGTTTGCAGTTGTGGTTTTCAGACTGTGCACATAACAAATGCTCAAACCTGAGTACAGCAGCTGACACTACCCGACTGCCCTGGACGTAGGTCGGACGTGTCGCAGCGTCAACATTGGCGACCCAAGCGCCTGCTGAGAGCCGGCGCCCCACGTCCTCCACTGCCCCAGACTGGCCGTGGCTGCCTCTCGCTCCGCCAGTGCGGCTACACAGCGCCCCCTGTGGACTGAAGCCGCCAGATTCAAACCCGCCGTCAGCCGCCGGTACCGGCGGAACAGGCTGTGACTGTCACAGCGCGCCCTCTCCCTCCAAACTTCTCACTGGATGAAGATTTCCTGGTGAACACGTGAGAACAGTGGATTTGTCACTAGGAAAACAGGTCACACAGCTTCAATGGACACCACTGTTGAGGTTTGCAGTAAATGCACTTCAGTTTCTTCTCAATTTGGCCGAAAGTAATGTCAGTATAGTAACACAAAACTTCCTATTCCATATAGAGGCACAACAATATTTATACTTGCCGAACGACGTCTACCCTTAATCTAAGGATCTGCAGTCCTGGTCTCTTCATTAAAAAACAGGTCCAGTGGGAGTAGGTCTCGCCGTCAGAAGGTCTTGTACACACTTAATTTTGTATGTGGATGGCTCATCTATAGGTATTGGTGAGTGATTTGGCGATTGTCGTAATACGTGACGGATATCCATAATGAATTTTTCAATGCCCTGACATAGAAGATTCAATATTTTGCTCCGCCTTCAAACGGCACATCTTAGTATTTAACAAAAAAGTTGTTCAAATGGCTCTGAACACTATGGGACTTAACGAGGTCATCAGGCCCCTAGACGTAGAATTACTTAAACCTGACTGAGGACATCACACACATCTATGCCCGAGGCAGCATTCGAACCTGCGACCCTAGCGGTCGCGCAGTTCCAGGCTGTAGCGCCTAGAACCGCTCGATCACCCCGGCCAGCAGTATTTCAAGGATTTCAACTTGATCCCTCTACCCGCTCCCAAGAAGAAAGGTTTTAAGAGACTGGACAACAATGTGATCCAACAAGCGTTCTGTTTTATGCAACTGAGGTACAGATCCCTACAAATGTCGCACTATATTTTAACGATCCATCTAGATCACATAAACTTCTGCACTTCACTATTACTGGTTTCGGCTACTGCCAACTTTGGTTCTCTTACAAACAAAGACTGCAGTAACCAACAACGTTCAATTATCTGAAGCAAACCTATAGCAGGCCACGTGGTATATAAGAAAAACAAATATTGACATGATTAACGGCCATACATATCAACAACACGTACCATACAATATTCCGATATAGTTATGAATATCAAATTAAACATGTTGGTCCATAGTAACTGCGTGTGATGACCTGGATACGTCTGTTATTTATGCAAATAACTGAAGGAAGCAGAGAGAAGTACAGCTAGTGTACGTGAATAACCAGTACCGTACATTTATAGTTGAAATGTAGTATGTGCAGTCATTAGCTAAAATTACTTCTCATGGCAAATGAGTGTGACAATAAAACATGTACTGACATACAATGTGTGGAACTAGATCCATTCCTAAAATCCATATAAAATGTGCAAATATTAATAAACGTAAGTTCCTACCCCAGCAAGCCATGAAGGTTTCGAGTTCAAGATGTGACATTTTTTAACTTTTTATTCTGCCTCTTACACAACTGTGTTTTAAGTTGGCAGGCTCTGAGCTTCCCAGATCCGACCTTCTAGTAAATACTTTAGCGAGCCGCTGTAGTGACCACCGTGGCCCCTCATACGTTTAAGGGGGGTACCCATTTTGCCTTTAAATATTCTCAGGGTTATCTGGATGTTGTGTTCACACCAAGTTCGTCATACACTTAGTTATCAAGCCATAGTTCGACTTTCGAAAAAGTGTCTGGTAAAAAGTCGACATCGTGGTCAGTGTGGCAACATTTAATTCCAACGATGGGCTAGCTAGCACTATGGATATTATGAATGTGCTCGAACAGAAGCAGCATGTGGAAAGTTCTGCATAAAAGCGGACGAAAAAAGTATCGAGCTAACAGAGCCGCGTATGCCAGAAACTGCCCGAGTGGTCGCAGGACCACCACGGCCACGAAGAAGATGGAGGACGATCTCCTTTGGGAACTGAAAGGATTGCTCTGTCGTCCAGGGATCTCTGGCGGGAGTTGTGTCTCGCTTAACCACAAAAAAAATGCGTTTTCTCGAAAGCTTGTTTTCAAATTTGAGGGAAACGTAAGTTGATAACGGTACATACGACTTTCTGCCGATGTGTGACCCTAGGTAAGGAAACATATACATCTACATTTATACTCCGCAAGCCACACAACGGTGTGTGGCGGAGGGCACTTTACGTACCACTGTCATTACCTCCCTTTTCAGTTCCAGTCGCGTATGGTTTGCGGGAAGAACGACTGTCTGAAAGCCTCCGTGCACGCTCGAATCTCTCTAATTTTACATTCGTCATCTCCTCGGGAGCTATAAGTAGGGGGAAGCTATACATTCGATACCTCATCCAGAAACGCACCCTCTTGAAACCTGTCGAGCAAGCTACACCACGATGCAGAGCGCCTCTCTTGGAAACTCTGCCACTTGAGTTTGCTAAACATCTCCGTAACGCTATCACGCTTACCAAATAACCCTGTGACGAAACGCGCCGCTCTTCTTTGGATCTTCTCTATCTCCTCCGTCAACCCGATCTGGTGCGGATCCCACAATGATGAGCAATACTCAAGTATAGGTCGAACGAGTGTTTTGTAAGCCACCTCCTTTGTTGATGGACTACATTTTCTAAGGACTCTGGTACCCGCCTTACCAACGGACGAAAAAAGTATCTTGAGAACTTCAGGGTATTTTTATTAGTATCTTAATGTGCGTTATCTGCTTAGCTTGAAAGCTCTGCAAGGATTAAGTTCACTTGGGCAGGTTTTGACTATACTGACATAGTATGTCGTCTCTCTCTCCCACGTAGCAAGGTTTTCCAGGAAAATGCATATCGTAGCGGGCCCTTGCTAAAATACGAATCTCCTTTCATCACCCATGCTACAGTGACAGATAGGACGGCCACGTCTGCTGGCAAGTGTTAACTGAAATTCCTAACGGGACTGGTATACTCGCGTTTACTCAAAACTACGTCCATTACGGTTCTGCTTCTTCCATCACACGGTGGAGTCAGGTTGCGTGAGAAACTAGAAATATTTTCCATTATTGAGTGAGATGGCAGTCAATTAAGTCTGCATTTTCTACATGTTCAAATTATGGTGCAAGAAGTGGTTTCTGATTTACTATGGAGTGGAGCATTACTTGTGCTCTTTATGTATATTTAACACGTGCATTGACTTCCGACCACATGTGTTTTTGAGAAATGGATTACTATGAAGCATTTGAGAGGTGTTCTGCTACATTTAGCGTCTATTTCACTTACAGTTACATTATGCAGTCTGATTTGATTTCCTGTATGCCTCGTCGAGTTTTTTTATTTCCCTGGATTGCATGAATTGAAGTTATGCAACGCGTTCGTAACAACTGATTTTAAGCTTTTCTGTTCATGACCAAGTGTAAGTGGTAGGCAATGTCTAACGTAACTTGACTGCTACATCACCAAGTTGCTCATACTTTTACTTTCTCCAGTAACTGGCAGATATTTGCCACAACAGCGAGAGCGTTTATTAATTAGCTCACTCGTTATCGTTTAGATCTTGTAACTTCCTGCGCTGATACTTGCTTGCTTGGTTGCTACTGCGACTTACCACAACTAAAAGTATGAAAGAGCCCAAGCAACACTTGCCATTTCTTAGCATAAAAGCATGCACATCTGGCTAACGAATTTTACAGATGTCCCGTACACTGGTTCGTATGGGGAGTTTCCGCTATGTAACTGGGATTTCCCTGCATAGTACAATAGCGTTCGCGCTGTAGTTTGATGCACTCGCTCTAGGCACCTATTGGCTTTAGAATGAAAGGGCGTAGCTCCCATTTTTTGATACCTAACATTTCGGAAACTTGTACAAACACTGTCAACATAAATTTTGAGCCTCGGTCAGTGAGTACTGCGTCAGGACTTTCGAACGGCAATACCAAGAGACTGGTAAAGGTGCAATCAACGGTTTCAGCGGTCGTATCTGCAAGTAGTGTCAAAATTAAGTACCTTGAAAATGAATATTAATTGACAATACACTTATTATCCTTGGTGCTTCGTGGAAATGGGCCACAGATATGCTAAGCCACAATCGAAATGGTTTTGATGCTTCTGTAATGTTTGTAAAGGAACTTATCCTTTGTTTGTGTGTGTGTGTGTGTGTGTGTGTGTGTGTGTTTTTCCGACACTCCACCAGTAGTTTGACGCTGTTCCTGCATCCATGGCTCATTGCCCATTTTGGTGGGCCTGTAAACTGTCACAACACTGTGTTTTTATTCATTGTTGCAATTACTTGTGTAATACTACTTTGTTACCCAACACTGTCTTGCAGTACAGTATACCGTCTTATGTAATAGAATCAGGGACTGATGCATACTGGTGACAATCTGTATCCCTCAGCGATTCTTTCAATTCCTCTGTGGAAACCTCTGATTGTGCAATTCTAACCTCTCTACTTAGGCCATCAGCATTGTTGTGTAGGCAGCCAGACTTACGCCGAATTGTGTTATATTTTACCAATTTTAATGCCCATCTAGTCAGGCTACTACTGGGAACAACATCCATACTAAGGCAGTGTGGTCCATATCCACAGCTAACTGATATCCATACTAGTAACACTTAATGTAATTTACTCCATCTTTGTACTACTTTAATGCATATTGTCATAAGCTCAATTGTCTAGATAGTTAACCAACTAGTCTTTCCCCACCATTATATTCCTGACTTACAACAGCTCCAGCAGGGTAGTCTGATGCATCCAGTTTTTCCAAAACTGGAGATATTAATAAAGCTGAACTAGTCAAGATTTATTTTCCTCACTGTCAACTCACACTCTTCTGTTCATTCAAATACTGGATCTTTCTTTAGTAATTTTGTTAATGGTTTTGCTGTTACAGCATAATCCTGCACAAAATTCCTGTAATAAGTGGTTCAACTTTGGAAAGATTGTAACTAACATTTCTTGGGGTTGGAAAATCATCTACTATTTCAATTAATCTATGATCTGGGTTGACTCCATCTGAACTGATGATGTGCCCCAGCTACTGAACCTGTGACTGTACAAACGAACGTTTTTCTCCATTTGCACTCAAGCGTACACTTTCTGATCTAGCCAACACACTTCTTAATCGTTCAGTATGCTTTTCAGTCGTTTTTGAAAAATTACTTTCTTATTGAGACACGCAAGACACAGTAGGATTTAAACGTGTTATCAAGTCGGTAAATTCTCACAATAGGCAAGCGAATTTCGTAGACTAAAATCCATATATAAGAATTCACACAGTCCAGATGGGACAACAAAAGCAGTTTTCTGTCTGTCGTGGTGCTATCTGAATCTGATGATATCCAGAACTCGTCTCCAGGCTGATGAATTATTTGGAATTTTCTAACTTGTCCAAGTTCTCGTCGATACATAGCAGAGGTTACATATCCAGTGTGATAACCTTGTTTACCGCTCTCAAATCAACACACAGACCACACGTTTTTTGCCCATTGACTGACTTCCTTGGGACAATGACAATTCGACAGGCACGTGGGCTTGCAAAGGGTTGAATTATCCTTGCAAACAATTGCTGTTGAATCCCGTCTTCTACAACAGATTGTAACTGACGAGGTAAACGATATGTCTTCTGCTCAGTTGGTCTGGCGTCTCATGTTGTATGACTTCAGTTGCTGGCAAATATTGCCTTTCCTCGAATAACCACACATATTCCTCTAAAACTGGATGCAGAAGTCTTTACTCCAATTTGGCAAATAAGTGAACATCTCTTTCAACTGATTTCTTATTGAGAGTGCAGTGCACAAACCTTCCTCACGGGTAACTACTTACATTTTCTCTCTCGATACTGTTTCTGCTTCGAAACTTCTCTTTGCATATATTCTTCGCCACTGGCTATTATTGTGCCATGTGGTATTTCTGCATCTTGCTGACCAACATTCTCAACACAGAGGTATTTTAAACCTGTTTCCCTTTACTTTTAGTCTATAATACGTAGACCGCTCTTAACCTCTTGCAGCCTGTAGAGAAAGTATTTGTGGTGGTCGACCACGAAGTTCGATCTCGGCGGTACCGGGTCTTTGACTTCAATCCAGGAAACTACCACTGTTCCACCGCTAATAGTTACAGATGTGATAGGTCTCAACGCCCACGTACACGGTTCACTTGGAGCTTGTGAGGTAGGCCTCCACATTCACAAGTTCCTCGCAAATGATAGGCACGCTCATTGTCCAGACAGTGGTCCGTATCGCTGACCCAAACAGTGCTCATCCTATAATGTATCACAGCCTTATAGCATGCTAGGAAATCATTTCCTAAGACAACACAGAAATCCACCCACGTTCCCTTACTACTTCCATATCAAAAACATTGTTTTCCCTTCAGTGTGCAGGTATGTTGCACAGGTACCTGCAGGAATGATTATCTTGTCTCCAAGTCTGCTTATATTGTAGCGTGGCCGTTTTAGCACACGTTTGTCGTTATTGGCAACAAAAAGAAAAATCTGAGCCCCTGTGTGTACAAGAATTTCGGCAGACTTTCCTCTGAGCTTCACCTCAAACTCATTGGTTTACCTCAGTGGTCTCCCCTTTTTATAGGGTCCATATATTTCACTGGGGACTAAAGTGGGTGGCAGAGGAGTAGTACTCCTGTTTTAACATTCTTTTCGTTGCCTGATGGCACGCTAGTCTTGGGGGAATTCGGCCACTTAGTTTGCAGACAATGATCCTGTATGGTATTTCTCAACATGAAGGCCAGCATCGCTCGGCCGGATGGTTCGGCTTCTTACGTCTTTGGCAATTCGTGTCTTTTATGAAATAAGTCCCGCTTCGCTGGCGCGTGTGGGGCGTACACGAATCTTCCCCTTCATCGAGTAATAGAGCAAGTCTGACTGCCTCGTCCAGCAAGGTGGGGCCGGCTGCCTTTACCTTTCTCCCTATTTGTGAACTGAATCCGCGGAAGAACACATCGGTTGCTCTCGCTTATGTTCCTAATTCTGTCTGCAGTCGCTTAAAAGTCCTCCCCACTTTTATAAGCGTGGACAACCCAACACGGTAATTGCTAATTCCACGGTTGACGGCATAGCACTGCGGTAACCGCTTCGCCAGTAACTCAAAAGTGGGTGTTTCCCGCAATGTGTCTACTGATTCAATACAACTTTGCCATCGCCCATAAACTTCAGCTGGGTGGCATTTGACAAAAAATTGTCTCGCCATGCCCATGTACATCCCACTTCCCTGACGTCTGGGAATTGTTACTTTCTCGCCTGGATTTCCAGCAAAAGAAGGCACAAAAGTTGTGGCTGGAAGCGTAATGTATATGTCTGGCACTAATTTTTCTGTTTCATCTATAGGGGCCCTTGAAGGCCTGGAGTTGTTACCGCACTCATGGCAGCTCCGGCTTCACCTTCGAGAGTTATCGCGTTAAGCCGTTCCTGTAGCTCTATTTTTTCAATTGACTGACTGCTTGTCTGCTATTGCAGTATAGTAATGAGATCAGGCTCGTTCGGGGCCGAAGTTGTAGCAACCGAAGCCGTTTGGGGAGGACGTAAATCAGGCATGGCTACAAAACTGGGACTGAGACCGAAAAGATGTATCCTATAAAGGTGTCACTATTCTAGGTGATGGTAAGATCCAAATGGCTCTAAGCACTATGGGACCTAACATGTCAGGTCACCAGTCCCCTACACTTAGAACTACTCGAACCTAACTTGAAACGCCCGCCTAACCCGCAGGCAGAACAGGTGACTAGGATTGTGGAAAGGGACACATAAGGTGGCGGTCAGTTTCACTTCAAAATTGTTTCAAAATCCAGTTTCCAAATCCAATTCTTTCACGGCTGAATGCCTCCAAACAAGGAATCTTAAAAATCAACAAGATAAATTTCAAGTGACTAGACACGCAGCTAAAATTGCAAATAGATATTATAACCACAACTAGGCTGGAAGCCTCAAGGCAAAAGTCGATAGAACATACATATGCAAGGTGCAATACAAATGCATGAAGGCCACAACTAAATTTCAAAATTTTAAAATATACACTCCTGGAAATGGAAAAAAGAACACAATGACACCGTTGTGTCAGACCCACCATACTTGCTCCGGACACTGCGAGAGGGCTGTACAACCAATGATCACACGCACTGCACAGCGGACACACCAGGAACCGCGGTGTTGGCCGTCGATTGGCGCTAGCTGCGCAGCATTTGTGCACCGCCGCCGTCAGTGTCAGCCAGTTTGCCGTGGCATACGGAGCTCCATCGCAGTCTTTAACACTGGTAGCATGCCGCGACAGCGTGGACGTGAACCGTATGTGCAGTTGACGGACTTTGAGCGAGGGCGTATAGTGGCATGCGGGAGGCCGGGTGGACGTACCGCCGAATTGCTCAACACGTGGGGCGTGAGGTCTCCACAGTACATCGATGTTGTCGCCAGTGGTCGGCGGAAGGTGTACGTGCCCGTCGACCTGGGACCGGACCGCAGCGACGCACGGATGCACGCCAAGACCGTAGGATCCTACGCAGTGCCGTAGGGGACCGCACCGCCACTTCCCAGCAAATTAGGGACACTGTTGCTCCTGGGGTATCGGCGAGGACCATTCGCAACCGTCTCCATGAAGCTGGGCTACGGTCCCGCACACCGTTAGGCCGTCTTCCGCTCACGCCCCAACATCGTGCAGCCCGCCTCCAGTGGTGTCGCGACAGGCGTGAATGGAGGGACGAATGGAGACGTGTCGTCTTCAGCGATAAGAGTCGCTTCTGCCTTGTTGCCAATGATGGTCGTATGCGTGTTTGGCACCGTGCAGGTGAGCGCCACAATCAGGACTGCATACGACCGAGGCACACAGGGCCAACACCCGGCATCATGGTGTGGGGAGCGATCTCCTACACTGGCCGTACACCACTGGTGATCGTCGAGGGGACACTGAATAGTGCACGGTACATCCAAACCGTCATCGAACCCATCGTTCTACCATTCCTAGACCGGCAAGGGAACTTGCTGTTCCAACAGGACAATGCACGTCCGCATGTATCCCGTGCCATCCAACGTACTCTAGAAGGTGTAAGTCAACTACCCTGGCCAGCAAAATCGCCGGATCTGTCCCCCATTGAGCATGTTTGGGACTGGATGAAGCGTCGTCTCACGCGGTCTGCACGTCCAGCACGAACGCTGGTCCAACTGATGCGCCAGGTGGAAATGGCATGGCAAGCCATTCCACAGAACTACATCCAGCATCTCTACGATCGTCTCCATGGGAGAATAGCAGCCTGCATTGCTGCGAAAGGTGGATATACACTGTACTAGTGCCGACATTGTGCATGCTCTGTTGCCTGTGTCTATGTGCCTGTGGTTCTGTCAGTGTGATCCTGTGATGTATCTGACCCCAGGAATGTCTCAATAAAGTTTCCCCTTCCTGGGACAATGAATTCACTGTGTTCTTATTTCAATTTCCAAGAGTGTATTACCATAATCCTTTAAGGCAGAGGGCCGCCATGTTTTCCCTTAAGGGGAAATTTTGAGAGTAAGGCTTTAAGCGGCTGAAGGCCCACAGTTGATCAAAAAATACCTTAATTCTTGAAGCTGTAATTGGCTGACATTGCACTGAATGAAAATATAGCACAACAGTAACTTTCAGCAAAATATCCACTTGCCAGAATTCAAACTTACTTATACGGGCTGAAGGACTTTGATTTACATAAAACAGTAAAATTAAAAAAAAAAACATCAGCTATAAAAGATTAAGAACAGACCATTAAACACCCATGAAAGACAGGTGTTGGAACGAAATACACTTGCTCCAAACGACTTGCTAGCAACCAATCAGTACCTAAAGTCAAGGACGAACTGTTGTGGGCGTGATTATCCACAATGAAATAAGTATTAAGCTGTCAAAACTACACACCGTATTCGACTGCGACAACAGGTGAAGAAAGGACACTGCCTGCAGTTACGTTAGTAGCCAGGGCAGGTAACCGGAACACCAACAGCCACAAGGCAGACAATTCCGCTGGCGCACTTGAATTGTGGTGAACCAATATAGTTAATTCCACGACACGGCGGCTCGGTATCACCACTACAAACACTATGTAGTTCACAGGAAAAGGTCCCCAACAGAGAACCACCGAAACAAAAGACACAACAGAACGGACGTGACTTGGGTGCGTAAGACACCACTCAACTTTGATGTTCTGGGTCCACACCAACCGACCGACTCCCTGCAGAATGCCGGCAACAGCTAGAATAGTAGTCAGTGGAAATAACGCCAACTACACACACAACCTGACAAACCCTTGCACAAAAATCTGAACAATTCCCAACAGTAATTGGCACGCATGAAGACAAATGTCTTCCACACACACACACACACACACACACACACACACAATCGGCGAGCTAAAACGCGTCGTCCAGTTGGACGACCGACCGACGATCCACCAAGACTGCGGCCCGGCTCAAGTAATGCGTGGAGAAAATGGTTGGGCGAGTTATGTCGCCGAAGACTTCGCTGCTCCAACCCGATTGCACTAGTGCCGCATTGCAACTCCCCCACTGGCAGGTCTGCCTTGCGCTCCCGACGTGTTCCAACTAACTGGCAGTCCGAACTCGCGACCCTAAGCACATCACACACATCCATGCCCGAGGCAGCATTCTAACCTGCGACCGTAGTAGCTGCGTGGTTCCGGAATGAAGCGCCTAGAACCTCTCGGCCACAGCGGCCGACTGGTAAGATCCCTCAGCGGAGGTCCCCCGGAGTTGTTAACAAGCAGACTTCATTGCAGCGACATTCGCATCACACGGAGGTGGCTTCGGCGACGGCGGCCGTGCGAGAGTCGGCTGGCCCGTCACAGCAGCCAGCGGCGGCGGCGCGAGGTGTTGTGCGGCAGGCGACCACTCCTGTACAGGCGGCGAGTCGCCCGGCGTGGGACGTTTAGTGCACTCTCACTTGCCGTCAGAGCCTGACCCGTTGTTGGGGTCGGTCGCAGACGCGTCCAGCGAAAACAGCTAAGCGGCGCGTGGAAGGTAACCGCTAGGCATTTCTGTGGTTGCCAGTACATAGGAACGGCAGGAGAATACCGAGTCGGATCGAATTGTGATAAAGATCCCACTCGATCACACCACTTTCTACATAACAGGGCGAACCGGCATGGTTTTCCTACACGTGAAGTGAGAAGGGCTATGAGAGAAAAATGGGTGTTACTCTCAAAAATTACTACTAAAGGGTGCAATATTCACGAAAACGGCCAACGGCCATAGACGAAGAGCACTTCACCCCTAATAGGAAGGACAGGAGGACACGTCGAGAGGGTGAAGCAGCTGGCAGGCAAAAGAGCGACCCGCTGTGGCAGCCGCTACCCCGTCCACCCTTTTGCGTACCTCACGTGACGGCAAACGGTCTCCCATTTGCGGGTTTGTCGCAGGAAGTTGGCACCCCCCACTCAGCAATACCGTGGTGGCGTCCCTACCTCAGCGTAATAGCGTAGGAGCCGGCCACGAGTACTGCAGAGTTTTTCACACAACTGCTCACGATACTGCCTTAGGCTAAGTTAAAATGATGGAAGTAAAATACAATAAAAATATTACCATCATTAGGCGTCACACCATGTACAGTATCCCCAACCAAAAGTATTCAATTTCCCGAAAAGAAAAGAACACGATCCTTAACCTAGGAAGCTAACTCAAAATGTTTCAATATTGTAACAGGCTTTTGCTGACAATCCGTTCTCCCTGTACCATATTGCCTCCTATGCATGCACTTCAATTACAACTGAAGGTTTTTTTTTTTTTGTTTTACATGCGTAACACCAGATTGCATATGTGCAGGAAAATTTATTAGCGTTCATCTCATTGAATGTTGTAAACGTAAATATGCTTTAGTTCAATGTGTGCAGGATGTCCCAGGAGAAAAGTTCGACATTCATCGATAGCCCTTTTCCGACTTCAGTACTGGGAAACAAATCTCTTCTACTGCAATTCCTTTGCTTCCCATATTTTGAGAGCTTATTGTATGGGCCAAAACAAGAAAACAGTTACTGGTAAACAATTACTAGTGGGCTCTAAATGCTGATCTAAGGGCTATCAGTACTTTTTCAATCTCTTGCGCTGAGGAAATGCTGATTATCCGTAAGGAGTGCCCATGCTTGCTATACAGTTTTGCTTCGAATGTTCGTCCCCACCATGCTTTTGAATACTGAGCATTCCTGCTGGGACAGGCAACTGCATAGCGAAAAAATAATTGAAAGAACTTGGCACACATCCTGCGTGAACTTCAACTAGTTCTAAATACATTTAAGATCAATATTCATCATTTGAGTTACGTACTACTTCACATTAATTCCATTGTGCGTCGTCCAGATCGTAACAATGTCGATTCAGGCTTGCTCCTTTGCTGCTCGCGCAAATTCCTCTTGTCTTCTCCGAACCTCCCGATGCAGGATTATCGGCGCGGATGAAAAGAACAGACAGGTGTGGTCGATGTGAATATATGATTAAAAATTTACGTTCCCAATAAATTTTTTGATGACCCATTTTAATGTACGCTTGAAATATTCGTGTTTAAACAATTCAGGCATGGTGGATGTCGTCATACGCCCGCTCGCTACCACTCATAGAAACAAAGAGATGAAGATACAGAAATTAATCAAATGATGAGCGCATCTCTTCTTTCTTGTATCAAAACATCTCTGGCAAAAACGAACTAATTAATTTATCTTTGCGTATATATAGCTTACTTGTACAAAAGGAAAAGAACGAAGAAGGAAGAAGTTATTTAAATGACGAGGGAGTATTGAAGCGGTCACGTCTAACATAATTAACACACCTAAACACAGTAAATAAGGTAAGTATGGAACCAACTGTTACAGACAGAGAGTACTTACATGTTGTCAGTACAAGCACAGAGACTAAGTAGGCACGAAGAAAATCCAAGTCACATTTCACGCGTTTTTAGCGACATGATCCCCGTTTTAGACTGTTGTGATTTCGTTAAATACAAACGTCCTAAAGGGTCATTACAGAGTTCGCTGGTTTCGTATCAAATAGGGCTCCGATAAAATATTTCACCTAAAACATTCAGAAACAAACTGTCTTTTCGTTGATGATCACCCATTACACAAAAGACGAAACATAGCGCTTTGATGCGTTACACCAAACAAGTCGTCTGTCGAAAAACTGGCAAATCTTGTATCCCGATAATTTTTAGAAATGTACACACATCATATCCCGAATCTCAGCACAATAACTAAAAATATATGCACAGTTATGGGAAGAAATATTTATAATTACCAGTTTAAACGTGTTCCCCTTTAAAATACGTACAATATTTTTATTTTTTCACATTGCGTCAGAGAACTCTGTCTATTTGACCTTGTGAAGTTCTTGAAAGAATATCTGACTTGAATGAACTTCCAGCAATGTCGAATTTTATGAAGGTAATCGAACTCCTCTCAATTTTGTCATTTACGCGTTAGGTGAAATTCGAAAGATCTTGCAAAACTCAAAACATAAGGGTTTCTGTTGACGGGACGACTAACTGTTTTGGCTTATATTGCTGTTTTGATAGCCAAAAATTTAATTGAGGACGGTTCGGATGAATTTCATATATTGTGTTGCAAATCTGCTAGGCTATTTCTAATTTAAAAAAGGAGCGCAATTGCAAACGAAAACATTCGTGTAGTGTAAATATTTTGTTTCGGCCAGGTGCCATGGCTACATTCGGCAGACGTCTGTAGACTTTCTGGCTACTGACTTACCCGAAACTATTTGGGAATGTTCCTACAGGTTTAGTTTAATCTCCCACTTCAGAGGGTATGATATTCACCAAAAGCTGGTTAGTGTTCTTTCACATTACTTCCTAACTTCAGAGCTGTGTGTGACATTTCTGCTATTGCAGATGATGGTCAAGAAGCTCATGTAGACTGCATTGCACGAAGTGAAACTTTTCTCCGCACACCATCCATCAACTTCCATAGTCGAGTTTTAAAATGTCGCAGTGTTAATTGTTGTTATCTTTTAATAATACCGCGACCAATACTTTCAAATAAGAAAAGCGTCCTATTTTTAAGCCGCGTATTTATGATAAACGCCGGGAAAGCAATTGTAAAACTTTTAACGTAAAGCAAGTTAAATTCTTAGCACAGGCGTTGCATCTTGTCGCCTAGTTCTTCATATACAGTACGTTAAAATTAAGTTCGAATACGCTTATATCCTTCTCAAAAAGGTAAGCCTACAATATGAAAGGTCCTAAAATTCTGACAGCGTTGTTTAAATCTTTCTGGGAGAAACGCAAAAGATTTCAAATTTTAACAGTTTTTGTTTGGAATTTCTTGAATTAAGTATGCACCTGTCTCTTCTTGTGATGTCGAAATGGTTTCCATGTGCATGAACGTCCTTTCAGGTAAATGCGTGAGGTGTTAGAAATCTAGGGAAATTGATTTTCCTGTACTGTTTTAGAAGGAACTACACCTAAGCACCTTCCTCCTGGAGCAAGTGAACTATCATCCGCAAAATATCTTGAGGCATCCGATTGTTTTACAAATTAGTCAATGTGCTACATATTCGACGGTAAGCATGTAAGCGAGAAAAATTTGTATAATCGCTAAGTGCCCTCATTCTCAAATGCTGAATGGATTTAGTCTTGGCTATTTACACATCCTGATGCTGCCTCAACAAATATGCAGTTTCTAAATGTCATGATTGTCTTACTGTGTGTGACTTAACGTAATACTGAACTTCAGACACGACATTTTATGTTTTTAAATACCGTCAATAATTTCATGAGATACTGAAAATCCAATTTCTTTCCTCTGGAACCAGACAGGCAGCCTACACTTGTGTTCGTTCACCATGAACCGTGAACCAGGTTAGCCATTTAGAAATGCAGATCTTATATTCTCACAAAATTCTTCTACCCTTTCCCCGTGGAGCTATCATAAACATTTTCTTACCCAACTCTCTTTGGACTAGTAGTCATCCGGGAATCCCATGTCAAATTCATCTAAACCATCTTTTGTAGCTGGGACATCTGTTGCCCTTCACCCCAGAATCTAACGTATCTCCTTTTCAGCAAGTAATGGTATTTCTCTTCTGTATCGATTCCGTTCTAAAGTGGCCTTTATGGACACACTATCGAAAAAGGAGTGCATCTCATTTGGATAAAATTCAGGTTATTGCATGTGGTGTAGTTCCTCACATAAATCACTGTCCCAAAAAAAAAAAATTCCGTCTCTAACGGCTTTCTCTGAGTTATCAACCGAATCGTCAATACTAGGAGCGGTCCCAAACTTACTTCCCTGATGTTTCTCTCTGCATCCTACATTTCCCAAAAATATGGTAACAGTACTTTCTTCTTTCCTGTTTGCACTTGTTGGCTTGGGCTTCAACAATTTATCCTAGCTTCTTCCGATTTATTGGTGCAAATTTAAAATTCTCCTCGCTTATTATCAACGCCATCCTTGCATTTTTTGGTAGTTTTTAACCTCAAATTAAATCTCAGCTTTGAAATCCTCATTTTTAAAATTCTTTGAACTCTACATTGACTGTAACATCAGAAATTTTCTATAATGCACAAGATTCCAGTAACCACATGACCCTGAGTTAAATATTCCATCCATTACCAGACAAATCGTTCTTTATTATAGTATTATCTTTGAAATAGTGACCAACAGATTTAACAATATCTATGCCCTAGAAAGTGGTTGAGCCTCTGTTAATATATGGATAACGGATAAAAGCAAGTTCAAAGTGTAATGAGCTCCAAGTATGTTAGAAGTTATTAAGGCTGAGACAATATTTGCACGTCACCTTCATACCATCACAGTCACTGAAAATTTTTGCCTATCCTGATAACGCTGCTCACGTCTGTAGCTATGGTTGGGTGTTGGGGTGTTCCATTCGTGCATTTCGTTGTACTGGGGCTCTGCAATTCACATACTATCTGTACCAGTATAGGAAAGAATAGTGCACGAAGGTGGGTTCCCAGCAGCAAAGTCTGGTAGGTAACAACACGGTGCATCACGTGCACAAATGGAAATAGCTGAACTGGTCCTGCTTCTGCAAGAAATGAAAGACTGGTTTATGTCAACTGTGAAACAGCTGTTTAGAATACAGAGGGAGAAAAAACTGACTGGTCAATCAGGCACCAAAACAAATAGTAGCAGCGGACTGTAGGGATTATAAATACATCTGGTATTTCGAGCTCCTGGAAATGTCACATACCGTAAAAAATAGCACATTCCGCAGCTGTGGCAGGGGTGCTGGTGGTCTGTGTGCACCAGTAAGCGGCTGCTCAACAGCGGGAAACTGAACAGCATCACCGACAGTCCAGAAGGCCACGGCTTTTACCAGGAAGCTCCTTCACAAGGGTTCCAGTGAAACTCCCCTTCTGCATGCAAACACGACCGTCAGCGACAGCGTACTGCAAGGTGGCCGGCTCACCCTGCGAGTACACTGTGCCGTAGACAATCTTGCTTCAGGGGCAGCTGGGGCTTTCACCGAAGATTCCTGGTGAGTGGCAACAGAGGAAAGACCAGCAAAGAAATTGGGAGACGGACCATGATGCCACATGATTCAAGAAAAGATAAAGTAACAGGTGGTCAATCCAATACAGAGCTGAAGAGTAGTAACTGCAGTACACTGTACTATGATGTATTGAGATTTCTTATTACGCACACACACATACTGAGCTAATCTCTTCTGAAAGAGATAAGGCGACAAAGGTTTAAAAGATGTTAGACATATTGGACTAGTAAAGTAGATATGAATAAGAATAATACTGACTGACAGAGTAGCTTGCTGACGAGAGAAAGGAGCAGAGAAAGTAAGATGTAAAACTGCATATAAATTTATTATTTTCATTAGGAATTGTGTAACAGTTGACACGTAGGTACCGTAACACAGGAAGAGTTGGGTATACCAACTGCGCACAGTACAACCCTGTAACGTGAATGTGGGACGAATTGATCATGATTTCATGCAGTCTGAACATTAGGCTGGTACATGCGGTCAGGTAGCACATTCTGTGGCACTGATGACCACAAATGTGGACTCAAACGTGAATACTAATTTGAGAAATGTATTGTGACTTATCGCCGGAATCCTGAGTAGAAGGCATTCACCACTGCAAAGTAATTGCTAGGCCTAATTATTGCCTGCAGGAATGGTACTGTGCTAGAGTGAAAAACTTGTAGCAATAGGGAATCTCTGGAAAGGAGTATTCAGAATCCCCTACGCAAGTTAAAGATGAAGAATAACATATGAGAATTGGTCATAATAAAGTTATGTGAGGGAATGCCGCCATCAGCTTTGGCTTTCCATAATCGGGTCATGAGCCGTAATTATGAGGTCCTGAAGGATCTCCATCGCCAGCTCTAAGTCCTCAACGGAAGAGCAAAATAGGACACTACAACGAAGGCTGAGGAATCAGGTCTCTGACTGGAACTCTATCCCTCAACCAAAATCTCCCTTCAGACTCAGAACAGAAAATCTATTGATGCCACAGGTGGCCGCTGTTTTTGTGGATTATTCTCCTGCTCAGTACCCAGCCTAGCTCGACGTGGCTCATCTGCAACTGCGATGGCTGGTGTAGTTTCATTCCCTGGTACAGCTTCAACCTGTCGAAAAGAGGCTACATTACTGTCACCTAACTGTCACTGGACATCAAGAGCTTGTGTTAACTGTAGAATACGATGAGGTCGCCTGTAAGCGACTACGTTCTTGTCGTTATTTTGTTTATTGGCAGGTTTCTGTATACAAGCTCGTCTCCCAATTGCTAAGGTGGTAATCTGAGCCTTCATGAACTCTTTCTATATATCTTAGCCTTTATTAACTATTTCTCTGCATATGGTCACAGTTTTTTTCTTCTCTGGTGCAACTTTCTCTGTATGGTTTCTCTCTTCTCACTACATCTCAGACTTCTCCCAGCTCGAAATCTACAGCCATCATTTGCAGTACAAATTGGGAACTCGTCCGTCTGCACGGCGTGTTGCCTGCTGACTCGCATTTCAGTGCCACTGGCAGAAGTACATTTGTCCACAGCCGACAGACACGCCCTCACCGGCAACATGGTGACGCGGCAGCGGAAGCTTGCATTCAACAGCAGAGGGAACCACAAAGGGGAATCTCCACCATTTTCAC
This sequence comes from Schistocerca serialis cubense, assembly GCF_023864345.2. Taxonomy (NCBI): domain Eukaryota; kingdom Metazoa; phylum Arthropoda; class Insecta; order Orthoptera; family Acrididae; genus Schistocerca; species Schistocerca serialis. The sequence continues at coordinate 463,389,523 of NC_064646.1, read as the reverse complement.
CGCGTTGCCCACTAACGACTGTAAACCAGTGTCAGTAAAGCAGTCATTCTAACACAATCGCTCCTTCTTCCGCTATACTACACATTCTTCCTCAGCAGAGAATCCTAGCCCGCACAAAGCTATCTCAGCTATCGTGTCACAGATCGAGCAAGGTGGCGCAGTGTCTAGCACAGTGGACTCGCAATCGGGAGAATGACGGTTCAATCCCGCGTCCTGCCATCCTGATTTAGGTTTCCCGTCGTTTCCCTAAATCGCTCCAGGCAAATGTCGGGATGGTTCCTTTGAAAGGGCACCACCGGCTTCCTTCCCCATCCTTCCCTAATTCCACGAGACCGGTGAACTCGCTGGTCTCCTCCCTCAAACAACCCAACGCCCCCATCCTGTCATAATTGGTGTGTGTGAAGCTTCTCTGACGCTAAAATGCTGTAAAATAAATGGGGGTTTGACGTGACTTAAACCCATACAAAACAAGCCGCCCTACTTGTAGCTGATCACATAGAGCTACTCACAATTCACGTGAACCAAATCATTTGCACACTGTATTCCACACTTAAAATGTAGTATCGTATTAGCTTGGAGCATTTCAATGTATTATCTCGAGGATAAAGGAGTGCAAACTAAGTTCATAAGAATCGTAGATTTCATCCGCTTTTAATATTCTGTTAAGTAAATGGATACATAATTACACGCTATACTTACACGAAAAATTCAACAAACCATGTCTCTATATTATCATCCCCACACAATACACACAAGAATTACGACTTACCAGCATTCACGCCAGAGATATTACTTGACGGGTGGAGAGACACTGGAGACAACACGGCGGCTTATCGCCAATCGTTCTTCCCGCAAACCATTTGCGACTGGATCAGGAAGGTACCCTCCGCAACAAGCCGCAATATGGCTTACCTAGTGTAGACGGATGTTCAGCTGTGTAAGAGCAGTGAGATATGCGACTTGTAAGCTCTTACAGCTGAACGGAAATATGATTTTAATTGCACGTGTTTGAAGTTGCAGCTAAGAGAGACCTAACATTGCCCACGTTAAATACGATAGTGAAGTATCTTGTGTAAAGAAATACATTGTTTAAGTTAACCACATAACGTGCAACAATATAAATGCAGTGCAACGATGCTAGCCAGCAACCGTATCACTGTAATCAAGAAGGAAGTCTCTTCCCTGTGACCATCGCATTCTGACAAGAAGAAGCGCCTGTACTGAACAGATCAGCAGGTCTTCACAGCGGTAAGCTGAAGCAGGCTGTGTCCAGCCCGAAGCGACCCCTTGTCTGCCGACCCGACGGCTGCCATCAAGATTTCTTATTGGCTGTCTCGTGTCACAGCCCAGGCGACTTGTCGAGACCTAACACACCGTATTCAGCCAGCGACATACTGCTCCAGGCGACAGCTGGGTGGCCACCGGCTGTCCGAGACAGCCAAGTACCTACTGACGCATGCACGAATTCTTGGGCAAGAAATTTGCGTAACATACGAGAAGCAATACAACCTGCCTGCTGCACGTGGATTTTCCTACCTATAGTGGCAGCATTTTGATTTAACGTCACAGGATCATAATATATAATACTTCGTAGTTATACTTGCTAAGCTTCAGTGCCCTTCTAGTGAATCGACTAGTGCGGCTCGTCAGATTTAATAAGCATGACTGCAAAATTATCAGAAATTACTGTTAAACATGTTGGCTCTAAGGGCATCAAAATCACACCGGATATTAGAGGTAATGAACACTTCCCTGCGGTATACTAATTTCTGCTTTTTAATTTGAGGAGATGCGCAACAAATTATTTATCCTGTTTTTATCGCTGACTCAAAACACACTATAGCATAATTGATGGCGATGCGTGACACTATCCTTGGTAGTACAGAAGAAATAAAGAATGAACCGAAGAATGAAAAAACAATGAAAGGAACAATTTCCGTTCTGTAAGACGAGAACATACGGCGACGGTGAACGGCTTACGGCAGCACGACGTCACGATCTCACGCGGACAACTGAACTCCCTCCCCCAGTCCGCCGTTTCTCGCCACAGCGCGGCCGACGCGCTCTCTGCCGTTGTCACTCGGCGGCTCCTTTCCCAACTGCCGTCCCTCAGGCAAAACACGCGATACTCTAATCGACAGCCAAGTCCCAGTCGATTATTCGAAGAATCGTGCCAAACGACACAACGCAAATCTGACCGGCATTGAATACTCGATCACATAAAATACAATACAAAAAGACAATAGCCCTGTTTAACCCGATGTGCACACATTACTATCCTGAGCGCAGAAGGACAAGCGCGCTATCTGCTGTTCTCTCGAGTACCTGACCTCGTCTGAAACATCCCAGTTTCCCAACTGCCTGTGCTCTCTTTGGTAGCATGTTGTTTCTAATTTTACAATCACGCTGCTTCTAGCCTCTGCACCATTCTTCCCATCCCATTACCGCCTCCGTAGTGCACACTCCGATTTCTCCATGATCTTTACTATGATTGATCCTTCTCGTAAACTCATCTTCGATCCCGTTTCCGTCATCTTTAGTTCTCCCTACGGATACTACGGTTGGCAGAACATCCAGTTTCCTGGCTGCTGCCGCTTATTACTCCTATCCTGCTGCCCACTACATTGCCTGTTACTTCCCGCCGCCTCCCTGCTAGGCTAATTTCCACGGTTGTGGGAATTAGCCTGAGAATCATTAATATCACACTGGACTCACTCCCGGTCGGCTCTCTGCCAGCTCCTATCTTCTCTTCAATTCCCGTAATTACTTGCATTACAGGCACCTCTGTTCTGTTAGCAAGTTGCACCATCCATCCGTTCCACGTACTGAAGAAAGCTCTCCGTAGTTACCGTGCGACAATAGACCAAACGCCACAGAAATAGTTTATTTTGTGGCTTGTTATGAAACCGTAGTGCTTCCCTGACTGCTCAATGTGACCTCAACAAATGACCTGAGCCGGTGCAGCGGCGACCGCGTGGGCTGCGCTTCCACGTGTTTGTCGGCGCGGCGCGCAGCTGCGGGTCTCACCCAGTAGTCCTCGCCTCCCGGTCTGGCTGGTCAGCAGACCAGGTCCCGGAACCGAGCCCGCCACTGCGACGGTGCGGGAAAATAATATTGCAAATGTCGTTGGGCAATATACAGAAATACTGTGGCTCTCACACCACACGCCTCTAATACTACATATGGGCGAAACACTGCAGGACACAGAACCACGCAGGCTACTGAACGGCAAGCACGCGAATTGGACGTTGTTGAAGGAAACGCTTGATAGTCGTATTCCGGACACCTACGATATTATAAACACGCAAAAAATTGGTGGTGAGGCAGTGGAGGCTCTTACTACTGCCGTCCTAGACGCAATGACTGACGCCATTCCACGTACAATACCAAAACACTCTACAGCCCTGCCCCAGGAAATCCTGGGCCTCATCTCAACGAGGAACCGCCTCAGGAGATACTGGCAGCGTACCAGGCGCCGTTCTATAAACTACATGTCTGACTCCAGGCTATAATGCGGGACAAAACACAAACATTTCGAAACAATGGAGAAACTCTCAGAGCTAGACACCACACGTCCCGGCGTATGGAAGCTAGCCACACACTTCACAAGGGAGGAACATTACATTCCGACTCTACAAGGACCACACGGTCCAGCTTACTCCGTGACGGAGAAGGCAGAGCTTATGGCCACAACACGAGCAGCGTCTTTGATGCCGAATCTGGCTTCTTCCGATCCAGTATTCACAGTTGAAATGGAACAGGAGGTTACACGACTCTTAGCCCCGCCCACGCGTGACGAAATTACACGCAGTAGCACAAATGAAGTTACACTGGTTATCAAGCATACCAACGCTAGGAAAGCGTGTGTTCTGATGGCATTCAATACTGTGGCCTCCAGGAGTTCACGGATAGAGCCGTAGAATACCTTGCACACAACGAATGCCATCCTGAAACACTAACTCTTCCCTGACTTTTCGAAGGCGGCCAAGGTCCTGATGTTGAAGAAGCCAGGGAAAGACCACTCCCTCCCACAAAATTACCGACTCATCAGTCTGCTGTGATCGCTCAGCAAGATTGTGGAGAATGTAGCACTAAAACATCACCAGGCACTGCATCGCCAATGACACCCTAAGACCGGAGCAATTCGGTTTTAGGAATCACCACTCAACACGACTCCTCCGCGTATTCGAACGTATACCACACGGCTACAACGTGAACAAAGCCACAGGGGCCGTGTTCCTGGACATCGAAAAAGCTTTCAACCGTCTTTGGCACAAAGGAGATATGCGCAAACTAAGCAAAGCTGGTTTCCCGGACGGACTCATACCACTCATATCTCACGAACAGGTGTTTCAACACTGACGCGCAGGGCAAACAAACGACAACACTGTATCCAAGCTGGAGTACCCCAGGGAAGCATCCTAGGGACCATCTTGTTCAACCTGTACGTTAACGACTTCCCAGCAACGTTACCCATCTACGCGGGTGACACAGCCATCCTTGCGCAAGATTAGAAACAGTCCAACATTAATGCACGAATACAGACGGCGCTCAGAATGCCGAGCCGTGTTTGGAAGTAGGGCGTATTAAAGTAAACGCCGACAAGCGTGAAGCAGTTCCTTTCACACGCAGACCGAAACTACAGTGCAAACAACACTGTAGACATAACACTACATACTCTCCTAATACGTTTCCGAGAGAAAGATACCTCTGTCTGGCTGGACCGGAAACTTACATGGGTGGACCACATCGAATTCGTTGGCAACGGAGCGCACTCGAGGCTCAAACAAATGTACTCAATGCTCAACAGGGAATGTACACTGAATAGGAGGGTGTCGAGGTCCATATACACGATTCTGATTTGACCTATGATGTACGCAGCTCCGTCTGGGGATAGGCAGCTCCTACACATCTGCGCCGCCTGCATATCTTTCAGAACAAAGTGCTACGCATCATTAGCAAAGCTCCACGCTACACACGCACCGTGGATCTTCACAAAAACACCACCTTGGAATCCTCAAGGAAGTATTAAAAAAAAAAACACGCCACACGAGTATACAAGAACTCTAGTCGTTTTATCCTTATTCTGGGAAACTATGATCACAACCATAGGTGGAAGCATTAGCGGCCAAATCTAGGGCATAACCACCTATGTCAAGGTAACTACACCAACAAGCGACTAACGTCCGGAAGCCCCTGCATATCAGCAACGTCGACTGGATATGACAGCTGCCACTGAATCCGACCAACTGGCTACAGCAGAGAAACCGACGAGCTCACCCACTGACGCACAAACAAATCGCCAACATCGCCCTACACTCTGAATCTGATATATGACCTATCGGACACAAAACGGTAATGAACCTAACTGTTACAGGTATGCTGACGCTGACCGAGAGATCAACACCGGCACCCAGCGGCAGCCGCCGAGTAACAGCACTGCACAACGTCACAGGTATCGACATGCATGATACCCACTACTAACAAAGTCTACCCTTGCATGACCGAGATTTTTTCCCTTGGCTCTTGCCTTGGCCTTTTCCTTTCCTCTGCCCTTCAAACCGCTACCCTTCGTCCGATCCAATCTGTCTCCAGATGAACGCATACAAATGGTTAACCTCAACCAGACGTACCCAAACATCGCAGTACCCACGTCCTACGACACCTCCACGTTAGTGGAAACTAATTCTTCTCCAGAGATGGCAGCAAACCTTTAGAGTTGGCCATTCCGCCGATGTGGGCGTGGAGGGTCTCCACTTCTTATAAAAATAAAGCCCTCTACGAAACTGCTGGTTTGTTGCACGTTAATTAGTCAAGACATTACTATGCATTCGCTGATTGGCAGTTGCGGGGAAACTTGTGTAAGCTGTACCTTATATATAAAGCCCAGGTAGCACCGCCGCCAGGCTCTTCGTCATACAGCGGCTACCATTCAAACCCCGTTCGCAGCCAAATCCCTACTATCACATTTAAACACAACCTGTCGCGTCACACCCCCTAACAGGTCTTGTGTGCACTACACGCAGTAAGCGACTACTTCGGTTGTGAAATTTGTGAGGCGTTTAGGCGGGTCGTCTCTTCAGGTTGACCAATCGCTTTTCACATTACAGACGAACTGCCTGCCAAAATGGAATTTTCTCAGGGCGTCTTCCTCTGCACAAACGGGATATAGCGAAGGTAAATTTGAAATTACTAAACTGCAAGAGCATCCAAATGAATGTCCCATTATTAGTATCGCTTACCGAAGATAATTATGTCCAGATAGTTTTACCAACAGGAGTTACTTGATACCAAATGTGAAAAGCAGCGACATCCCAGGTTCACATGGAACATCTATGTGGTCGTTCCTCGTTTCTGGCCGTAAATCACTTCATAATATCTATCCTGACCATCACAGACCCCGGACATGAACTTTAGCAGGGGCAGGACTTTTAGTGTTAGATCGCTTCAGGAAATATTGTTTAATACCGTTATCGAATTTCCTAATTATGCTGTTGTAATCGGGTGGTAGTCGCTTCCACTTCAAGGTACAGACGGGGAGAGTTGTGGCATCAAAACTGCTACCGGAGACAGGGATTCATATCGAACTATCTTGAGTATCTTGCACAAAAATTTTCTTGCACAGGTAAGTAGAGAAGTAACCCGTGAAGGTAATGTCTTAGACCTAGCAACGAACAGACCCAAACCAATCAATCAACGTAGAGGGAGGTATCAGTGATCATAAAGCTAGGACTACGGGTTTTGCAAAGGATGTTAAGAAGGGTAGGAAGAAATCTTTGCTCAGCAGGAGAGACAAGATACAAATAGTGGAGTATCTCAGCACGCAGCACCTATATTCAATGATGAGCACCGAGATCTGGATAAAGGTAGGAATCCGAAAGAATCTTCCAAGGGCTTCAGGCACAAGAGAGAATCACCGCCTTTTAATATTCGTGACAGTGAAGTGCCCTTGAACGAAGAGAGCATCTGCGATTCGAGGAAAGTCAAACCCTACCTGACAAAATCGGAACAAATCCAAAACCACGTTAAGGAGAGCAACGATAGAAGCAGTCAAGTATCTTGAAATTAAAAATTTCAAGAGATGATCCAAGGAGAAACCCTAAGACATTTTGGTATTACATAATGTAAGTAAGCGGTACCAAATTGTTCACACCCACAGTGGCCACAAAGACAACCAAACGGATTGCTTACTCGGCGCCTGAGTATTACATAGATACTCGAATATCTCCACGGCAGATGTTACAGGAGAGGCGGTGTGCTCCAAGCAGCGCCCTGTTACTGAAATTCCGAGGAAGCACCGTCCGGGAAAAGTCCGTCAAAACGTACTACCTCCCCCACATACAGGTTGCGTGGAAGACCGCGACGTGAAAATTCGAGGAAATACAGCAACCAGTTCAGCTTACCGTAATCATCGTGCACGCCACTCGCTAGTGGAACAAGGTGAGGTGGAATCACTGCGATTTACGTAGTGCCTTCCGTCGAAAACTATTAGGTGGTTTGCGGAAAATTTTTTAGGTTTCGATTATTGCCATAGAACGCACTTTTAGGATTCATTCCACCGGTTTACTTCAACGTTACAGATCTCGAAGCTACAATCACCTAACATTTAATATTGTATATGCACTGAAGGGAATAGCGATTTACATCACATCCGAATGTTTGCAGCAGTACTACGTAAAATATCACGAGATATCAATTCACATAACATGTTCACGGTATCAGAACTTGGGAAGTGAACGCGCTCATCCATACTAATTCTGAAAGTAGCAAATATTGTAGTAAAAAGAAAGATATATAATCAATCGCTGCAGCAACTATTTTAGCACTATTCACAAAATATAAGGAAAGGCAATCACATGTACATACCGTTCGTCACAGGACAATGACGTGATATATCCAAAGCGCCACACTAACGATACAAGTTTGATGATACGCGTCAACGACAAACCATTCACACCACTAGCAGAAACTTCCTACGAAACACAATGCATACTCTTACAGTCCACGAAGTAAATTTACGATCGCCGCTGGAACTATAACAACGTAAATCAAGATAAAAATTGCTTGAGTTTATTCTACGATTAACCGGTGGCAATGTAGCCATATATGCACCGCGAAACTCGCTGACCATGTAGAGCGGACCAACGTATCATCCAAGCAATGTTTGCGATCACAGCGGCCAAATCTAAAAAAAGTAAGGCTTACATTTACGCATTTCAAGACGAAAATTACAATCACGCTGTAATTATTTTTCGAAAATTCACAAAACGGGAAGAAACGCATTTTTCCGTTTAATCCATTCGATAACAGACAGTGTGGCAACATACGCAAGGCGAGGCTTACTCGAGGAACAAGGTGATTTCCATGCAACAGCGAGGCGACGTTTAGGGATGTAGCCTCAGATACAGTAACAAACTAAGGCTTATAATTGCAGAATACACAGGGAGCATTACAATCCTTGCTAAAACTAATTTAGAGCAATTCATAAAGCAGATACAAAGGCATTTTCTGTGTCTACCACTCGATAACCGACAGTGTGGCAATATACGCAAGGCGTGGTTTACTCAAAGAACAAGGTAATTTCCATGTAGCAGCGAGGCAGCGTTTACGAACATACGCCATGATTCAACAACAAATCGAAGCTATTAATTACAGAATACACCGGGAACATTACAATAATGCTATAACTATTTTAGCGCAGTTCACAAAACGGTAAAGTATGTATTTTTCTGTGTGTACCGTTCGAGATTCGGCAGTGTGGTAATTTACGCAACGTGAGACTCACTCACTATACGAGGTGGCTTCCGTGCATTAGCGAATCAGTGTATCCGACCTTTAGATATGCCATAGCAATACCTTTAATGACACGTGATAACAGGAGATTTACAAGGGCTTGTGCAGCTATTATAGCACATATAGCAAAGCTTGAAGTACTGTTTTCAGTTTGTATATACTTTTAGCAAAGCTTACTGCAGGGATTTATGCGAGACGAGGGTCGCTGATGCGTCACTTAGCGATCCATGTTCTGTTAGGGAGAGAGCACATGTCTGAATATTATAATATTGACTGGAAACTAGTGGAAGCTGAACGCCAAGTTGACTGCCATTTAACCTGATAATATGAGGCACTTTAATGACTGTGAACCATGGAAGTAATATTTCTCGGAAAGTTCTTCAAAATCAAAGCTAGCTTACTGCATAAATCTAACTACTTTATGTATGTAAATAATTCTGAATTGAGCAATTGATACATAAGCTATACAACAAGGAATGTGCCCTGACAGCCATTTTCTACGTCATACTCGTATTAGCAGTTGTGCTTTTCAGACTGTGCACATAACAAATGCTCAAACCTGAGTACAGCAGCTCACACTACCCGACTGCCCTGGATTTATGGCAATGGAAAACAGTACAACACCTAGCACGGAGCCCTGGGGTAACCCGTTTTCTTGGGAGAAGGTTCAGGACAAAGTAGTGTTCACCTGCACTCTAAATGTGCGCTCTGCCATAAATTCACGAAGAAAAAGGAGCAGACGACCTCGAAAGCCCCAAGAGAACAGTGTGCGGAGGATGCCTGTTCTCCAACAAGTATCGTATGCTCTCTCCAAATCAAAAAATATTGCTACTGTTTGGCGCTTCCTGAGAAAATTGTTCATGATACATATGGAGAGAGCAACAAGATGGTCAATTGCAGAACGATGTTTTCGGAAACCGCAGTGGGCAGGTGTTAAAAGGCTTCGGGACTCCAGCCACCAGGCTAAACGGCAATTCACCATATGCTCCAAAACCTTACACACACTACTCGTGAGAGAAATGGAGCGATAGCTAGAGGGGAGATGTTTGTCCTCTCCAGGTTTCGGAACAGGAACGAAGGTAGCTTCCCGCCATCTTCTGGGAAAAGTTCGGAAATGGTTCAAATGGCTCTGAGCACTATGCGACATAACTTCTGAGGTCATCAGTCGCCTAGAACTTACAACTAATCAAACCTAACCAACCTAAGGACACACATCCATGCCCGAGGCAGGATTCGAACCTGCGACCGTAGCGGTCGCTCTGTTCCAGATGCAGCGCCTAGAACCGCACGGCCACTCCGGCCGGCTCTGGGAAAAGTACTGTCGGTCCAAATTCGATTATAAAGGCGAAGGAGGTAACGCAAACTATGGTATGATAAATGCAGCAACATTTGGATGTGGATACCGTCCGGTCCTGAGGTGGAAGAGCGAGAAGAATAGAGTGCATGGAGTTCCCGCATGGAGAAAACAATATTATAGCTTTCGCGATTTTAAGAGGAGAAAGCTAGAGGTTGCACTTCCGCTGCACGTTTGTTCAGGAGAAAAGCTGGTGGGTAATTTGAAGAGCTCGAAATCTCAGCAAAGTGTTGACCCAATGAGCTATAAATTGCGATGGGGTCCACTAATGTATCATGCGCGACAGTGAGCCCAGAGACCGGGGAGAAACTAGGCGCGCCACATAACCGTCGAATCCGACTCCAAACTTCCGAGGAGGGATGAAGGTGTTAAATGGGCTAGTAAAGAAGTCCCAGCTTGTTTTCTTGCTATCGCGGATGACGCGACTTCATCGCGCACGGAACTGCTTATAGCGGATACAGTTGGCCAAAGTAGGATGGTGCCGGAAAACGCGAAGAGCACGTCGCCGCTCACGTATTGCGTCACGGCATGCCTCGTTCCACCAAGGAACTGAGAGGCGCAGGGGCAAATCGGAGGTGCGAGGTATTGAACGTTCCGCAGCTGTAAGAATAACTTCTGTAATATGAGTGACCTCAAAGTCGACGGTAGGAAAGTGACGGTCATCAAATGTCGCTAGAGATGAAAAAAGTGTCCAATCGGCTTGGGCAAACTTCCAGAGTCTCGGCCGCATATATGGCAGTTGTGGCTGCAATCTAAGGACACATGGAAAGTGGTCACTCGAGTGTGTATCAGCAAGAGCGAACGAGTCGAAGGGCCGAGCTAGCGGAACAGTACCGACCGAAAGGTCCAAATGACAGAAATTTGTCATGGAGGCGGACAAAAATGTAATGTCGCCAGTGTTGAGGCGAACAAGATCCGCTTGGTGGAAGACGTCTATCAATAGTGAGCCGTGCGGACAAGGACGCGGAGATCCCCAAAGCGGGCTGTGGGCATTGAAGTCCCCAACCAGCAAATAGGGGGGGCGGAAGATGACCAAGACGATGAAGGAAATCAGCTCGTGCCATAGATGTGGACGATGAAATGTATACAGTACAAAGAGAGAAGGTGTATCCAGAAAGGGAAAGACAGACAGCGACAGCTTGGAAGGAACTGCTTAAGGGGATTGGGTGATAATGGAGAGTATCATGGAGAAGAATCATGAGTCCTCCATGTGCTGGAGTGCCTTCAACAGAGGGGAGATCAAATCGGACTGACTGAAAATGGGGGAAAACAAAGCGATCGTGGGGACGCAGCTTTGTTTCTTGAAGACAGAAGGTGACCAGCGAGTAGGATCGTAAGAGGATCGACAATTCATCCCGACTGGCTCGAATGCCGCGGATATTCCAATGGATAATGGACATAGGGTGGACAGAAAAGGGAAGAATGTGACCAAGGTTGCCCTCAACTCAACGACTGCTCAAAGCCGGCGACCGACAGCGTGGAACAGCATTCAGCCAAAGGCAGAAGATCCTGATCCATAGGTTGTTCAGGAGCAGCTCCTGCCACCACCTATCGGCCAGTTGATCGACCGCCAGCAGTGCGCCTCGGCGACACAGAAGACGGCCGAGGGCGGTTACCGCCAGGTGGTGCTGTAGATGAGACACGCCGTGGCGGAGAACGAGGGGAACTGGGTTACTTATTAGCCTTCTTGTATACAGGACGTTGAGATGAAGGAGGAATCGATGGTTGTGAAGCTGGGGTATGTAAGAAATCTTCACGAGTAGGCTCTTTTTTGGAAGTCTGGGTGTCTGATTTTGGGGATCGGGATTTAGCAGAACCTGATGAAGGGTGAGCCATAGAGTGAGCAGGTGAGAGTGGGGAGGTTGAATGGGCCATCATTGCGCTGGCCGATCTGACGACCGTGGCACTAAAGGTGATATCACAAGTCTGCATTCCTGCCTCCTTTGTTGGCCAAGGAGAGGCAATGACAGTGCTGTATTTACCTGCCTGAGGCACAGTGGGCTTTCGACTGGCTGATGACTTTCGAGCAGCAAAGGTCGACACCTTCTCCTTCACTCTGATTTCCTGAATGGGACAATCTCTAGAGGAAACAGTCTGGTCATCCATACAGTTGATGCAACGAGGGGACAGTGGTGGACAAGCACCCTCATGGGCATCCTTGACATACGTAACGCATTTGGCTGGATTGGGACATGACTGGCTGGTATGATTCAGTCATTGAAACCGATAGCAACGCGTAGGGGTTGGGATGTAAGGGCGAATGGAAATTATCTCATAGCCCACTTTTATGATCGATGGAAGTTGATCTTTGTCAATTGTCTAGAAGAGAGTATGGGTTGGAACGATGTCCTTGTCATCCCTTTTCATGACTCGATGAACAGCCGTTACGCCCTGGTCAGACAGGTAGTTTTGAATTTCCTCGTCGGACAATCCGTCAAGGGAGCGTGACGAATTTAAAGTGTGGCGCGCTTCCACCTCGACAGGGAATGTGTGTAGCAGTGAAGTACGCAGCAATTTTTGTGCCTGGAGGGCACTGACTGTTTCTAACAACGAGGTGCCATTTCGTAATAGGGGAACAAGACTTCACAGGACCTGCAATTGCGTTGACACCTTTCTGAATAATGAAAGGCTTGACTGTGGAGAAGTCATGGCCTTCGCCCAACCGAGAAACAACAAGGAACTTTTGCTTGTGAGCAGATGTAGTAGATGCTGAGGAAACCATTGCGGAAGTACCCGCCCCCCCCCCACCCCCCCATGATTACCGGCGTCTCTGATGGCGCGCTCCTTCCTTGTGGGGGCCCTTTCTGAGGGTCCTCCCGCCTTAGGTGATAGTTCACACCTCAGGTCACACCTCCCGAGAAACGGACGGAAGGACCAATCGGCACGTTCGGAAGGTATCAGCTCTGGTAATCACCCCTCCCTGGACCTGGCCATTACCAGGGGGTACGTACGTGTCCTACCTGCCTACCCGGGGCGGGGAATTACGCGTTACCCCATTACCGGCTATGCGTGGGAATGTGTGGGTCGGCCTTCAGACATGCACAGGGAGGAAAAAGAAACAGGGAGGAACAAAGAACAGGAAAGGAAAGGAAAGAAGAAAGGTCTCACATGCCGCAGCGGAGAAAATGGTAAAGAGAAGAGATAAGGAAAGGAGAAGGACAAACAAAGGACAAATAAAGTGCAGAAGAGAGACTGTTTTACAGTTTCGAGCGTCCGTCTCCGGACGTAGGCACTAAACATACTCCTAGAGGGGGAGAAAGAGAAGGGAAGAGGTGGTGGTGAGCGGGGGGGGAAGGTTGTGGAAAAGTAAGGCATGCAGCCCGGAAAGGAAGGAGGGCCACACCAGTTTGGGGACCCGTGCTCGCTAAACACGTATCCACAAAAGAGTTGTGGACTCCCTGCAGGGGTAGGTACGTGGTAACTGCATGTGATGACCTGGATACGCCTGTTATTTATGCAAATAACTGAAGCCAACAGAGAAAATACAGTTAAAGTACATGACTAACCAGAACCGTACATTTATAGTTAAAATGTAGTATGTGCAGTCATTAGTTAAAATTACTCCACATGGCAAAATGAGAGTCCCACAATAAAACACGCACTGACATACAATGTGTGGAACTAGATCCATACCTAAAATCCATATAAAAGGTGCAAATATTAATAAAGGGAAGTTCCTAGCCTGGCAAGCCATGAAGGTTTCGATTTAAAGATGTGACATTTTTTAACTTTTTATTCTGCCTCTTACACAACTGTGTGTTTTAAGTTGGCAGGCTCTGAGCTTCAAAGATCCGACCATCTAGTAAATACTTTAACGAGCCACGGTAGTGACCACTGTGATCCCCATACATTTAAGGGGAGGGTACCCCTCTTGCCTTTAAATGTTCTCTGGGTTATCTGGATGTTGTTTTCATCCCAAGTTCGTCAGACAGTTATCATGCCATAGTTCGACTTTTGAAAAAGTGTCTGGTAAAATGGCGCCATCACGGTCAGTGTTGCAACATTTAATTTCAACAATGGGCTAGCTGGCACTATGGATATTATGAACGTGCTCGAATATAACCAGCATGTTGAAAGTTCTGCATATAATCGGACGAAAAAGGTATCGAGCGAACGGAACCACCAATCCCAGAAGCTGCCCGAGGGGTCGCAGAAGATGGAGGACGATCTCCTTTGGGAACTGAAAGGATTGCTCTGTGGTCCAGGGATCACTGGTGGGAGTTGTGTCTGTCTCACTTAACCACAAAAAAACCGTTTTTCTCGAAAGCCTGCTTTCAAATTTGAGGGAAACTTAACTTGAGAACAGTGCATACTATTTTCTACCGAACCAGATTTTATTAGAACTTAATACCTTTCAGTAATCTTATATGCTGAAAGAGGATATATTGAAAATAACTTATACCAAATTTATTTCTTACAAGTCTAGTAGGGGTCTTCGGCAATTTCCAGGAATGACGAATGTTCAGGCTACAAGGGATCGTTCCACCTGGTGCAGCGGTTATATGAAGCGTCAGATATGGATTCAAAAATGATTTCTTAAAGAAAAAAGCTTAAAGAATAAAACCATACCACCCAATTTACCATAACTTTATGTTTTACATGGAAAAAATAATGAATTTTTCAAATTTTCGTGCTTTCAAACTTGTCCGTCCCTTAAGCTGCAGGTGGGATGGCTCACCTACATTAAAGAATGGAACTGCTTTCAGAATTCTTCAAAAGCGTTTTCAGTGCGCTCACCTCTTCTGCGGGTACCGTCGGCAGCTCTGCCAGGCGGTACAGTTCTCACACTAAGGTACCGACGTAGAAAAACATTTCCTGTCACCACTGTCACAGAAGATGTTCCCCCGTTTGCATCTGCAGAATACCCCGCTTTTTGCTACAGAAACAGCATTGTCTTAATTCACACAGCACTCTTCCATGCTGCCCTAAATGCAAACGACGGACGTTTAGCCCACACTTTTAAAAACTCAATTGTCAGAACTTCACCATCACCATCCTCTAGCCGATGCATCACACATTTCTGCCCTTCTACGGATCAACCAGATACGACAGCTCATCTCCTACCAAAATTTCATAGACACACTCATCGGTGCCATCTTTGCACAATACATACCACAGACCACAGCCCACAGCCCATCCCACTCTGTGCTCTATTCGCATTGTCTTGTTTAGAGACCCAGCATGGCCCTTCTTTTTACCAAGGAACGTCATCATTGGTCTGCAGCACTCATTTCCAATTTACTAGCATATGACACTTCAGAACAGCACACCGCTGTGGTCCATCTTATGATACCCAGAAACTGCCAATTTCTTTAGTTTCAGCAACCACCACCGAGTCTGCCTGCTATAGGGTCATTGCGTGGATAAAACCCCATCTGATTTAGTGTTGATACACCTCAACTGACGCGACCATAAACCCTGTTCTTCCTGCCACCAAGTCCCACTTAGTCTCAGCACGTTTATGTTAAATCCATACATATTCAAATGTAAATCATTACAGCCTACCTACTGAACTGAAGAGACGCAGAAAAAGTCTTAAAAATAAATAGAAGGTACAACCTTGGTTGTTGGTAAGTTTATAGAATAAAACTATAGAAGCTTTCGTCTTTAAGGTGACGAATGTATTTAATAGTTACTGTATTGATGCATATTTCAGTACTTTCTAAAAATATCATGACAATATTATCATAACGTGTTCTCTGAAGAGCTTCATGAATCTGAAGACCAGAATCCTGGTCAAAATCGCATTGACCCCTCTCTACTGATTCTGAACTATTGAAAAAGACTCGTCAGATGTCTGGAAATTTTATTCATCACCTAAGCACAGGATTTGGTAGAACGTAGTTATGTGTATAAGCATGTTCGGATGCTTGATATGTTTTGTATTTGCACATAGTGTGCCAACGTTTTGTCTACATATATTGAATATGACATTGTTATTGTCCAGAACATGCAGCGTGTAAGCGACAACCCTTTACAATGTATCACAGTGGTGCAGTTGTTGCGGAAAAGAGCAGTTTGATGTGAGACAGTTATTATCTATCAAGATGTGAAACAGCCTCAAATTTCCCTACAGCAGCCACTAAAAGTACTGCAAATTGGCACCATTTTAAATATTTACTCTCCTTCTTACGCTACCGGCTTAATTGAGACTTACAAATTCCCAAACTAACGTCGGTGTACAAATTTTCTTCAGAATTTTGTAATTTTTTACAGCATAAATTTAACAATATAAAAGTTTCGATTCTCTGGCCATCTTATCTCCCTCGAAGCTCCGTCGTCTCAAGGTCGGTTTACATAGAATTAGAAACAAATTTAATGTTTCCACAACATGTTAGTCGTCATTGCATATTAAGTATAATGTGCACGTGGAATACTTTTATCATAGCTCTTGTGTTAACTTCTGTAAAACATCGTCTTCGACTAGGAGACAATTTTTTAATTTTGAAATTACTCACTATACCATGATCCACAGTAACATGCATAGACGTATTACGTTACTTAAGCAGTATAGTGCTCATGATATGGAATCGTGTGAGTCAGACTTTCTGTAGAACACAAGTCAAGTTGTATAACGTTGCTTGGATTGTAAGTTAATCGCGGAGACCTCAGAATTGTGGTAAATATTACATCTTTCTGTGCCACACTCTGAAGGTGGTGGGAGGGTGAAAGGGTGTTACAATGTGGCAATACATGCCTTTACCCTTGCTTCATGGAGCTTCGGATACAGCCCATATACACGATGGACGAGTTTTGTGTGTGTGTGTGTGTGTGTGTGTGTGTGTGTGTGTGTATGTATGTGTGTGTGTGTGTGTGTGTGTGTGTGTGTGTGTGTGTGTGTGTGTGTGTGTGCGTGTGTGAGCATTTACTTAATTTTACATTGTTTTAGAAGCACAATGACAGTGATTAGGAATTAACTGCGAAAAGTAATTAGAACAGCGTTTTTCCTGTGAACAGTATTTCTATGGAAGAGAGATACTTACCGAGTAATGCCATACCAGAGCCAAAAGTCAGCGAAGGTGGAATGGTTAGCAAGATGGAAGATAATCGGAAAGTACAGATAAGTGAGAACATTTCAATGAATTCTGAAATTGCTAGGCTGGAAAGCGTCCCAGAAAAAAGAAACAGTGGAATTAGTGGAGAGTCGACTATGGACACATCGGTGATCAGAGGTCATCATGAACTAATAATAGATGATAATGGTCACGGAAACACATTGGAAATTCTACATCCTGTTGAAGGTAGTAAGCGTTACTAACCATAAATTTGACAATAATCGTTGCAAACTGAGCTAGTGTCATTGTAAGTTAAGCAATTTAATTCAACAGGTGAAAACAATGTAAGAGTTTCCTCGTGGGAGTTCTTACGATTTGTAAGATAGAACATCGAGGATTGTTTAGAGGAATACACAAAAAGGATAAGCTATAGGG
Source organism: Schistocerca serialis cubense (assembly GCF_023864345.2). Taxonomy (NCBI): domain Eukaryota; kingdom Metazoa; phylum Arthropoda; class Insecta; order Orthoptera; family Acrididae; genus Schistocerca; species Schistocerca serialis. The sequence continues at coordinate 463,371,946 of NC_064646.1, read as the reverse complement.
AACATAAGTATAATGATGAGCAAGACGTATGGCCATAGGTTTATTTGACACGTGGAGAAGTGTCATGGAAACGCTGAATAATCCCAAGTATATGAAACGTCCCCTTAGAAAAATTTATGAATTACTGTGCTGATAAACCTCTTACATTATTTGATTTTCAAACAGCTGAGCAGAACTGAACGTACTCAGACATTTTGCTCTTTACCTATTCTGAAGAACACTAAACTGACACACAATATTTTTAACACAACGCAATCTGACTTTCAATAATCCCTACAAAAGAATGGCCCTGACCAACATTAACCTATGCCTTTGACAAATCATTTACTTCACAAAAATCTTCGTTAATCGAACTACTGCAATACAGTGAGCGCCAATACTGCCAGCTAAATAAAAGATTGTAACTACTGAAGGAACTAACTACTGATAGGAATAGTTAGCAAATGAAAGATTTTGATAGAGAACAAACAATGTATTTATCTTAATAGTGTTCAAAAGTCATAATATATATAGCAGTTCATGACATCCAATCTTTCTGATGGACACACATCCAGATCATCCGCTATCAGTCCCTACTTCTCATATATTGTCCATATACTATGACCAACAAAAACGTGTGCAGTGAAATGTAACTTACAAGTTAATAATTTGATGAACTGATGTCAATTACAATTTTATAACATAATACAGTAACAAAGGTACAAAATACATCGTTATAGAACATAACAATACAGATAACTTTTGAAGTAGTACAGGCTTTACAAAGGAATAGAAATAAACAGATACATCAGTGTTACAGGATTTATGACATAAGTAAATAAAATAATGAGAATAGATACGTAACATTAATTTCACACATGAGCATTAAAACAAAACAGAATAAACAATGTCTAAACATCTTTACAAAGTAAATAACACACTATTAGAAAAATTCTATGACATAACTGTTATCAGCTAAACATATAGAGACAGGAAGAACACAAATACACAAGGGTACGCAAACACATAGTGGAATGACACAAAAGGACAGGACAGGTTTGTTTTCAGTGTGACATTTGGTACTACAGTCCACCCCAAAACTTCATTCCATATATCTTTCCTCTTATTTCAACATATGTTTCCACCAACAAAATCCTATCCAAGCATGCTTTCTGTATTTATATGTTCACATTTTTCTTACCTCATTATTTATTATCTTACTTCATCATTTATTTCCAAGAAAATCCTCCCTAAACCTGTTGTCCCTAATCCCTACTTTTTTGTTCATATCCTCTTTCAAAATCCATTTTGGCCAAACCATTTTCTTATAGCTTCTCAATGCATTTCTTCCAATTCATCACAACTCGTACTCTTATATAGCCTACCCCATCTTAAGCTACCTTAAATCTACTGAGCTCAGATGCTAAATTAAGGGATGAGGCAATGCAGCAGCACAAAACAATTAACACAAACAACAATGACAAAAAATGGAAATTGGCAAAGCAAACAGCAGTATATATAAATTAGCAGAGCAATTGCAATATTAAAACTAATATAAGGCGATGTGCAGCAAACAAGAAAATTAAATCAGTAGTAAAACTGGCTTACAAGAGTAATACAAAGTCAAATTCAGTAACATTATGCCTGGCAAACAGCAGCAGCAAATGCTATAACTTATACCTAAACATGACAAACCCACAAGCAGAAAAAATATTACAGTACAGATGGCCATGTCTAATACCTATGTCACATCTTAGTGTCTATGTAATTAAAGTGGTGCACCACAACAACTTATTGTAAAAAAAATATTACCATGTACTTGAAAAGAAAGTTATGTATGCACTTAGTGTTACTAGTCCCTTCTTATTGTTCTTTCCTTTCCAAATGCTCCTTTTTTGGATAATGTGGATCATAAAATTATTATTTAGCAGATATGTTGACAAAAAGTTTTCACATTAGCAAATGAATTTTATTTTATTCTATAAAACAAATGCTGTAACAGTTAGAAACCAGATATCAAATGAAATAAGCAACTATGAAAAGCGAAGCATAAAAATATCATTCAATAGTCATGTGGCACTTCATAAGTTAGTAGAAATTCTCTCAACTCTCGTTGAAAGACACTTGTCATAATCAGATGTGCAGATGTAAGAATATCTCCCATCAATTCATAAGCATTTCAGTAAGTAGCACAAAGTACGTGCTCCACAGTATAATCATATGTTTCCAAGAAATAGCGTGTCATATTTGTGATGCTTTCTACAAAGGAATGTTAACAGTGAGGTTAATGGCCTCTTTCTTCTCCACCTCATGGCTTTTTCTCAAGGCGGCTGGCACACCTGGCCGCTCACAACGCATTACGTCACAGTCACTTCCATTTCTTGCCGAAATATTTACGACAGCAGTTTCCGCTACAGTGACAGTTTGATACAAATAAGATTTCACAGATCGAAATATTTGCGTTACAGATCTGTAGAAAAAAATTTTTATAAATATAATAGTGTCCAAAAAATTTTCGCCGGCACTGTGATACATTCACGCATTTACACACATTTCATAACTCTTAAAGTACGATTCTTGGTTTGCAATATCCTTTATCACAAACCAGAGTCCCTAACCACTACTCATTATTCCTTACCTTATTACACATATACCTATTCGTCGATACTTCAATATTTCGTCTTAATAAATACATAGCATAATCAAATTCCTCATATAGCATCAGCTTATTGATCATGAACATACCTCAACAGCATAATACACATTGTCATCGTAATAATAACATCATAAAAACTCAGCCAAATCTCAAAAACGTCGTAGCTTTCTGCAATAATTTCAAAACCTAATGAAAATTCTCTGCTCATTTCAATAGTACTTTAAAAATCATGATCCCATACCAAATACATCATTCAAAGCTCTCATAGTATCACAATGGTCCCGAAAAAGTATGAACAGTTCACACAGTACAGACAAAATACAGTTTCATTAGTGCAAAGTTATCCAACTGTGTAATTGCGTAAACATGTGTCACTGATGTAGTAAAAACAATGTTTGTCTCTCAGTTAAATGATCAGATAGCTGTGTAATTTGTGTGTTAGAGAAATATGGTACCGATGTGTAAAGTTGTATAAGCAAATGCCATATTAGCTAGGGCTCCTTGTGCTTGCCAAACACATGGTACACAAAGTAAACGTGTACCCCCCTGAGGATTAATGTCATTATACCCTCAGGTGCTACAGATTACAGCAATGGAATGAAATGTATCACGATAAACTTTCTTTGTAATTAAAAAATCTTCAAAAATAAATGTTTTAAGTACAAGATTAATCACTCAAATGCGTGTCCTATTGCGCCAAATTGTGCGTCATGTTGTATCATAATCTCTGTCATTACTTAAGGGTAAAAAATGTGCCAAGTTTCGTAATTATCGTCGTCCGTATGCAAAGTTCTGTGGAAGTCAATGTACTTACCTCATAATAAACAAAAGCGAAATGCTATGCGTATAGATATTGTAGTTATTACGTACAGTACCGTGATCAAGAAAGTACTGCACTGTAACGTATTGTTGTGCTACAAAAAAGACTCTTATTGTAGGTATACCACAAAAATGATACTAAAACATGATTAACTTTCCAGAAGAATTCAGAAAAACTGTGCAGATATAAAGCATATACAGCACAAAAGCAACAATGTAAATTGTGTCACACATTAGTAGCGTCGTGATATAATCATGTAGCTGTCAAAGAAACCAAATGCTAAGTCATCTTTAATCCTACAGAAAGTACTTCAGATAAAGAATGTCTTTTCAAGTAAACCAAAATGTTGCATGAAAATCTCATTAGCAGTGTCGGTATATGTTCTAAGTATGCGAGCCTTATATTCGTTACGTGACCGTGCAACTAACAAGCAACAGTGTACAAATCACAACACTGTGTCGTCTGTTCACTATAACAATGCATTCGTAATTTCTGTTTAAACAAGTTCTCTTGGTTCTTGACTGCATATTTAACTTCAAACATTGCAGATTATCTTTCAATAAACGGTTTTACATGTGAAATGTGGTGTAAACCTTTACTCTTCCTAGTACGCAGAGTTTCAACTTCAACACAATTATCATGTGGTATACGTCGGATTCTGTAAGGTCCATTGTAAACTAAAAGAATTTGTGACTCAAGTGTTTCTTCTTACGTGACAGTGAATGAGCTTTCATGAGAACTTTCTAACCAATATATAATTTCTTTGCATTTGCTTTACCGTGTATTTTTCTTCTTTTGTCTGATGCAGATTTTATATTTTTACTAGCCAAATCAATTATGTCTTTGTGTCGAAGTTTACTTGTATTCGGAAAACGTACAAGCTCTCCGATTCTGTTCGGTGGTTCTTCATTCTTTAGTACAAGAATAGGTGGTAGAGCAGTGGAGTCATGAGGCATTTCATTCAGCACGGCTTGAAATAAGTGTAAATATCTGTCCCAGTGCTGATGCTTTCTGTGACAAAGTCTGCAAAGCTTATTGATTTCTTTCATAATCCGTTCAGACGGGTTACAATGTGGTGAGTACAATGAAATAAAAACAGGTTTGATTTTATGGTTCCGAAGCATGCGTGAACAAACAGCAGATCTGAATTGTGGTCCATTATCTGAAATGACTTTACTAACGTGTCCAACTTCACGTAAGAAATTTTTAACAAAGGCGTTGGATACAGACCGTCCAGTGGCTTTACATAACGGAGTGAAAGAAACAAATTTTGAAGTCAGTGCAACAGCGAGTAGAACTTACGAAAACCCATTCGATGTTCTGACAAGGGGTCCCAAGAGATCAACAGCAGCAAATTCTTTTAATTTAGAAGGAATGATAGGAAAAAACGGAGCACTATGTGAGATAGTAGATGGTTTAGCTTTTTGACAAAGTTTTCAAATAGACAAGACTCTTCGAATTCTCTTTTCCATATTGTTAAAATAACAAGTCGTTCGAAAAATATGATAACATTTTCGTGGACCAAAATGTGCGTAGCTGAAATAAATGTACCAAATGAGCTTATTAACAAAATCATCTGGAATGCAAAGTACTCATAGCTTGTCATCAACAGTGCAGCGTTTGAAGAGTATGTTGTTTCTAACCAGATAATAATGCCGAATCTGAGTGTGTCTTTTTTCATGCCATTTACTTTTGGTGTCTTTCCAAATCGGATCTTTATCTTGTTCATGAGCGATGTCCTTTAAAGATGTGGTGATGAAGTTTTCAAAGGCGACTTTCTGAATGTAAAGAATACTGAAATTTTTCTCGAGGTTGCCTTCTGTGTTACTTTTCTCAAGCCCAGCCGGCGCGCGTAACAGTGCGACCGCAACAACATTCTCGTTGCCGGGAATGTAGACTATTGTGAAGTGGAATTCTTGCAGAAACAATGCCCAACGTTTTAACCTGTCATTATTTAATTTTGAAGACATAAGAAATTGTAAGGCACGATGATCAGTGTATAGTTTTACGTGCTTACCAGAAAGAAGGAAACGGAATTTGTTAAATGCCCAAACGATAGCTAAAGCTTCTAATTCAGTAACGGAATAATTTTTTTCAGATTTTGTTAGCACTCGGCTAGCAAAAGCAATGGTTTTCTAAACAGTAGTGTCATTTTCTATGGCTTCTTGAAATAAATGGGCACCAAGACCGACTTTAGAAGAATCTGTGCTAAGGCAGAAATCTTGTGACAGATCTGGATGAGCTAGTATTGGCGCGTTAAGTAGCGATTCTTTCAAAGAATTGAATTTCAACTGTGCTTGTTCGTCCCAGTTCCAGATAGTATTTTTTCCAGTGAGAGAACAAAGTTTTGGAGTCACTAGAATTTGCATATTCAGAAAACGACGGTAAAAATTTACGAGACCGAGAAAACTGCGGTCTTGGCCTTTTGTGGATGGAACTGGAATGGCTCTAATTGTTTCTAACTTTTCAGGATCCGGCTGAATGCCTTCAGAAGAAATAATATGTCCCAAAAACCTCACCTTTGACCTACCGAATTCAGACTTTTCCAAGTTAACTGTAATTCCAAATTCTGCAAAAATATGTAACACGCTGTTGAGGATGCGAATATTTTGTTCCCATGAGGCTTATCTTCCACATATAAGGTGAGGTGACGTTTTAAGGAATCAGGTAATATGGAATTTAGCCCGCGAATGAATGCTGCCAAAGAAATGTTCAAACCAAAAGGAAGTTTCCGAAACTGATAAACGCCGAAACAAAGAAAAGCTGTGTATTTTCTTCATTCTGGATGAAGTTCGATCTGATAAAAGCTGGATCTGAGATGAATACAAGACAACACTTTTACACCATTAAAATTTTGAAGAAGTTCTTCCATCGTTTGCGGCCTGTCTGTTTCAGGAATGATGACAGTATTGACTTGGCTCGAATCTAAGACAAGTCTGATCGATCCATTTTTCTTCTCGACAACATGTAATAGATTGTTGTATGAGCTTACTGCAGGCTCAATAATGCCCTCGTCAAGCATAGGTTGTATCTCTGTTCTAACACCGTCCCTATAATGTGCTGGTATTACGTATGGTCTAACACAAAATTTAGTATGCTCACGAACACGAAATTGGTATTGAAATCCCTTGATTGTTCCTGTTTTGAGAGTAAAAACTGTGGAATGTGCTTGTAAAATCTCAAAAAGGTCCTGCCTATCAATGTCATTATAGTTCTCAATTGTTTGGATTTTATGCTTAGTTAACTCATTAGTATCAAATGCGCCATCGATATCATCCCTGTCAGTACTTGCAGAGAGATTGTTAGTGTCAAGTTCCGGTTAACAGAAGGTCAAGCCGATTAATTTCCTCATCATGGTTTGAGAGCCAATCTTCAAATTTCAAAGCAATTGCCTTACTTTCTTTCTCCAAACTTACTTCAGCATTGTGAAAGTTTAAGATTGCTTTGTATTCATTCAAAAAGTCTACTCCCAATATAATTTCCGTCGACAATAATGGAACAATCAGAAAGTTCATAGAGAAACTGTGGCTTTGACAAAAGAATTCTAAGCTGGTTTGTTGGCGTACATCTACACTTTTCCAAAAATTGCGTCTTGTAATTTAATCTTACATAAAGGAAGTGTGGAGCAATCGTTCGATTTGTGGCATTTGCTAAAAGCTGTTTCATTAATTACTGAAATGGAACTGCCAGAGTCAAGTACTGCTGTAAATTTTCGTCATTTACTGTAATGTGAATCACAGGATATGCAATGTTTTTATGTTTTACGTCGTGTTCTTGGAGTAAGATGTCCCTAATGTCTTCCATTTTTACGTAATTACTAGCCACGGCAGCCACGTCGTCAGCTTCATAAGTACGTATTGTGGCTGCCAGCGGTGTGAGTCATTGCCTACTGTCTCTTTGTTTGCGCGCATCGTTATTGGCATTAGGAGGCCTAACTTCTACAATTCACCTTGTCGAAAGGGCCCTGTCCTGTTTGAATCCCGCCAGTTCTGATGCAATTCAGCTCTGTCGTGACGATCATATCGTCTGTCATGTCGGTAGATTCCATAGTTTCTTTCTTGTCGGTCACGTGGTGAATTTCTCCCTGAATCATAACTGTGCTCTGGACTGTTGCGTCTGAAGTTATTCTGTCTCCCTTGATAATAATTATTTTAGTTCCCGTATTCTCTGTTTCTCTGATTGTCTTTGTGGTAGTCATTACCACGGAGAGGTGATCTTTCCCTGTAATTATTACTACTCTGCCAACGGTTGTCATACGGGTGGTGTCTGTTCTAGTCACGATTTACGTGGTAAGAATAGCCTTGTCGTGTCCATTTATTATTTCTGTCATCGCGGAATTGTGGCAGATGTGACCTGTAATTGTTGATTTCCTGTTTTCGCGTTCCGCGATTGTCAGTGTCAGTTTCCAGTTCTTGTAACAGTCCCTGAATAGCTTCAATGTCGTCTTTGCAACGTTCTGCCAAAATAATATGTTGTAAATGTTCAGGCAATTTGATTAAGCAAATGCGGACGATTTCTGATTGGCTGTAAGGGCTTGACAGGTATTGATTCTTGTGCAACATGTCTTCAAAATATTTCACAAGACTGTAAAATTCAGATTGTTCGAAATGTTTCATCATTATGATGCAATGTTTTACTCGGTCTTGTGTAGCTTGAGACCAATATGCTGAGAGGAAGGCATGATAAAATTCTCCTTCACTGTGACAATCGTGAATAACCGATCGCATTCTTTCAGCTGGTTCATTCTCTAAGTAGCCACACATAAATTCCAATCTGTGCTCTAATGACCAGTTGGGAGGGAAACAATGAGAGAATTGATGGAGCCACGCTTGTGGATGAATGTCGTTGCCAGAATTCTTAAATGTTTTGAATTTACGTATGGTAATGAACAGCTTATAGTCAAAATCATCGTGTCGGCGAGTCGCATATCGGTCATTGTTACGTCGTGTCGGCGGTTCCATCTCAAAATTCTGTGCACCTTGCCAATTTGTTTCATAATTTCCGAAATGCCCTGTGTTATTATTTTGTGGCTTCTCCGTATTTCCAAGTCCCTCTTCCCGTGTTGGAGCGCGAGTGTCCCCTGAAATATGTAATTTTTGTATTACTTGTGCCAACTGGTCTTATACTTCCCGAATTTCTCTTTTGTGTTGCGTATTTATTTGATTCTGATTTTGATTTTGTTTCAATTTCTTAATTTGTTCATACTCTACTGTGTCAGTGATGGCTACAGGTCTTGGGTCACTCAGATCATCATCTACCTTTGTAGATAAGTTAGTGAACTGATCCGAAAGTTCGGTTACTTTCTCCGATAGTGTACTTTTTTCCTCAGCGTGTTTTTCTGAACCAAGTTTCAGAGTGTCCATTTGTGTTGAAATCTTATCTACAGCGTCCTTTAAGTTTTCCTGAGTTTTTGCAAGTTGCGTAACCGAATCGGTAGATGCAACTGAGTCAATTTTAGCTTGCAAGGTCTCACGATTTTCATGAACAATAGTTTGCAGTTCTTTTATGGCTGCTTCGTGATTCTGTCAAGAACCAAGAGAACTTATTTAAACAGAAATTACGAATGCATTGTTATAGTGAACAGATGACACAGTGTTATTGTGTGTGTACATCCTTGCTTGTTAGTTGTATGATTACGTAATGACTATAAGGCTCACATACTTAGAGCATATACCAGTACTGCTGACGAGATTTTAATGCAAATTTTGGTTTATTTGAGAATACATTCTGGATTTAAAGTACTTCCTGTGAGATTAAAGATGACTTAGTATTTGGTTTCTTTGACAGCTACACGATTATATCACGATGCTACTAATGTGACAATTTACATTGTTGCTTTTTCAGTGTATCTGTTTTATATCTGCACAGTTTTTCTGAAATCTTCTGGAACGTAAAACATGTTTTAGTAGTAACTTTTGTGGTATAACTACAATGAGACAGCCTTTTCCGTAGCACAACAATACGTTACAGTACAGTACTTTCTTCATCACGGCAATAAGCATAATAACTAAAATACCTATACGCAAAGCATTTCACTTTTGTTTATGAGGAGGTGGGTACATTGACTTCAGCAGAACTTTGCTTACGGAGGACGATAACTACGACAGTTCCACAGAATTACCTTACAGCAAGACGCACATTTAGCGCTACAGGACACGCATTTGAGTGATTAATTTTGTACTTAAAACAATTATGTTTAAAGATTTTGGAATTACAATGATACAAAGGTTTTCTGCGATACATTTCATTCCATTGCTGTAATCTGTAACACCTGAGGGTAAAATTACATTAATCCTCAGGGGAGTACACGCTTACTTTGTGTACTGTCTGTTTGGCAAGCATAAACAAAAGTGAAATGCTTTGCGTATAGGTATCTTGGCAAGCACAAGGAGCCCTAGCTAATATAGTATTTGCTTATACAACTTTTCACATCGGTACCATATTTCTCTAACACACAAATTACACAGCTATCTAATCATTTAACTGAGAGACAAACATGTTTTTTTACTACATCAGTGACATGTTTACGCAATTACACAGTTGGATAACTTCGCACTAATGAAACTGGGTTTTGTCTGTAATGTGTGAACTGTTCATACGTTTTCGGAACCATTGTGATACTATGAGAGCTTTCAATGATGTATTTGGTATGGGATCATGATTTTTAAAGTACGTTGGAGGTAGATGACACTATTGAAATGAGGAGAGAATGTTTTTGAGGTTTTGAAATTATTGCAGAAAGCTACGACGTTTTAGTGATTTGACTGAGGTGTTATGATATTATTACAACGACGATGTATATTATGCTGTTGAGGAATGTTTATTATGATATGTATTTATTATGATGAAATATTGAAGTGTCGACGAATAGGTACATGTGTAATAAGGTAAGGAATAGTGAGTAGTGGTTAGGGACTTTTGTTTGTGAAACCAAGAATCGTACTTTAAAAGTTATGAAATGTGTGTGTATGTGTAATGTATCACAATGCCTGCAAAAATTTTTTGGATGCTGTTATATTTATAGGTTTTTGTTTCTACACATCCGTAACGCAAATTCTCGACCTGTGAATTTTTTTTTATATGACACTGTCACTGCTGTCGTAAATATTTCGGTAAGAAATTTAAGTGACCTTCACGTAAGGCGGCGTGGACGCCCAGCTGTGCCACCTGCCTGGAGAAAAAGCCATTAGGTGGAGAAAGAAAGAGAGACCATTAACCTCAGTATTCACATTCCTTTGTAGAAAGCATCACAAATACGACACGCTCATTACTTGGAAACATATGGTTATACTGTGGAGCACGTACTTTGTGCTACTTACTGAAATGCTTATGAATTGATGGGAAATATTCTCACATCTGCACACCTGATTATGACAAGTGTCTTTCAACGAGAGTTGAGAGAATTTCTACTAACTTATGAAATGCCACATGACTATTGAATGATATTTTTACGCTTCACTTTTCGTAGTTGCTTATTTCATTTGATATCTGGTTTCCAGCTGTGTTGCAGCATTGGTTTTATAAAATAAAATTAAATGCATTTGCTACTGTGAACACTTTCTGTCAACAGATTTATTAAATAATAATTTTATGATCCACATGCTTCGAAAAAGGAGTACTTGGAAAGGAAGGTACAATAAGAAGGGATAAATAACAGTTACTGCATACATAATTTTCTTTTCAACTACTTGCTAATTTTTTTCGCAGAATAGCTTCTTGTGGTGCACCCCTTTAATTACATAGACATTAGGAAGGGAATAGACATGGCCATCTTTACTGTAATATTTTTTCTGCTTGAGCTTTGTCATGTTTAGGTATAAGTTATAGCATTTGCTGCTGCTGTTGGACAGGCATAGTGCTACTGAATTTCACTTTGTATTACTCTGTTAAGCCAGTTTTAGTACTGATTTATTTTTCTTGTTGCTGCACAGTGGCTTTTATTAGTTCTAATGTTGCATTTGCTTTGCTAATTTATATTTATTACTGCTTGCTTTGCCAATTTGTATTTTTTGTCATTGCTGTTTCTGTTAATTGTTTTGTGCTGCTGCATTGCCTCATCCCTTAGTTTTGCATCTGAGCTCAGTAGATTTAAGTTAGCTTAAGAGGGGGTATGCTATATAGGAGAATGAGTTATGATGAATTGGAAGAAATGCATTGAGAAGTTATACGAAAAATCCCAGAATGAGATTTTCACTCTGCAGCAGAGTGTACGCTGATATGAAACTTCCTGGCAGATCAAAACTGTGTGCCCAACTGAGACTCGAACTCGAGACCTTTGCCTTTCGCAGGCAAGTGCTCTACCATCTGAGCTACCACAGAAGTAAAGCTGTGAGGACTGGGCGTGAGTCGTGCTTTGGTTGCTCAGATGGTAGAGCACTTGCCCGCAAAAGGCAAAGTCCCCGTATACGAAAAATGTTTGTAAAAGTAAAGGTACTGTACAATGAAGAATAATTATTTTAAAAGAGGATGAAGGGAATAGCAAGAGCAGGCTTAGATAGGACTTTTTGTGAATAATGATGAACAAAGGGAGACCTCCATGCAAAATACTGCAGTAAAACAAACCCTGTCCTTTCCTTTTGTGTTATCCCTCTATGTGTTTGTGTACCCTTATGTATTTGTGTTCTTGCTGCCTTTGCGTGTTTAGTTAATAAGATTTATGTTGTAGAATTTTTCTAGTACTAAGCTACATTCACTTTGATGAGGAATACTGTTATTCTCAAATATAATTTGCATTTATAATATGCTATTTTCTTTGTAAAGATGTTTAGACATTATTTATTCTGTTCTGTTTTAATGCTCATGTGTGGAATCAATGTTTCGAAAACTATTCTCATTATTTTATGTATTTACTTATATCATAATTCCTGTAACACTGATGTATATGTTACTTCAATTCTTTTGTAAAGCCCATATCACTATAAATGTTATCTGTATTGTTATATTCTTTAATGATGTATTTTTTACCTTTGTTTTTTGTATTCTCATGTTATAAAATTGTAATTGACACCACTTTATCAAATTAAGTAACTTTTAAGCTTTCATTTCACTGCACACATTTCTGTTGATCATAGTATATGCACAATATGTGAGAAGTTGGGACTGTTCCTGTTCGCACGTGTGTTAATAATTCAGCAAGGGACTGGTTGACAGCATTGCTGGTTCTAAGGACAATTCCAAAAACTTTGTGAGTGCACAAGTGGTGGTTTATGAACTTGCTATATTGTCCGCAAGACTCTTCGATGGTGATTGCGCACCTGCACAGTCGCAACAGATGGCTGCTGGCCGTCTCTACAAGGCCTACAGTGGGTCTACATCTTTTATGACTCACCAATACCATTATTTCTACAAGGAGTGCAGTGGGTCTGCACCTCTGGTGGCCCACCAATACCGTAATCTCTACCAGGACTACAGTGGGTCTGCTCTGTGATGACCTACCTACCAATATTCTTCAAAACTTCGACTGACTCTGCTGTGGGTTTGCTCTGTTGTGGCCCATTACCTGTGTGCATGTCGAGAGTCAGCACTGTCTTGCCGTTGGAAGGACAACACTACTACTTCAAGACTGCATGGAAATCCACTACTTCCGTGTGCATTCTCATTTACTGCTCAGACTGTGAGGAAAAAAAAACACTGCAGTTTTACCGTGATGAATGATCAGGACTGTCTTTGTGGACTGTGAGAAAATTTTAGCTTTTGACCAACATTGTACCGATAAGTGTGTACATTTCATTTCTTCGTTATTGTAATTATGAAAATTTTTTTTCAAATCTGTATTGGCCACTGCCCAAAACCGTTAATAATTTTTTTGTGGGGAGCATGGGGGCTATGTAAGTAGGCTGTTTAGGTTCTTATATTGGTAACGCCACTGTCACCTAGCGCTCTGTATGAAAACCACTGGCTGTGCTGTGTGCAGTCTGTGGCTGGTTTGCATTGTTGTTGGCTATCGTAGTGTTGGGCAGTTTGCTGTTAACAGCGCGTAGCGTTGTGCAGTTGGAGGGGAGCTGCCAGCAGTGGTGGATGGGGGGGGGGGGGGAGATGGCGGAATTTTGAGAGCGGATGAATTGGACGTGTGTCCATCAGAGACAGTACTTTTGTAAGACTGGATGTCATGAACTGCTATATATATTATGGCTTTTGAACACTGTTAAGGTAAATACATTATTTATTCTCTATCAAAATCTTTCATTTGCTAACTATGCCTATCAGTAGTTAGTTCTTTCAGTAGTCAGAATCTTTTATTTAGCTGGCAGTAGTGGCGCTCGCTGTATTGCAGTAGTTCGAGTAACGAAGATTTTTGTGAGGTAAGTGATTCATGAAATGTATAGGTTATTGTTAGGCAGGGCCATTCACTTGTACAGATTATTGAAAGTCAGATTGCGTTGCGCTAAAAATATTGTGTGTCAGTTTAGTGTTGATCGGAATAAGTAAAGAGAGAAATGTCTGAGTACATTCAGATCTGCTCAGCTGTTTGAAGATCGAATAATGTAAGAGGTTTATCAGCACAGTAATTCAATAATTTTTGTAAGGGGACGTTTCATATTTGGTATTGGTCAAATTAAGCTTAGCTTCTCTTCCGTGGTATATGTACCCCTAACTAGTGAGAGTCAAGTGTGTGTAAAAACTTAATTAGTAATGTTGGAACGAGTGCAGGTATGATTACAAATTTGCCATCAACTACTGCCGCACAAGATTTTCCCTCGAATGCTTTTAAAGCCTCTGCAGGCTAGTTATCGTCAGGTTTTGCTTTACCTTTGGCACAATAGTACAGTTTTGTACGCTGCACTATAGGATTCGACTCACTGCATGCAACAGAGCAAACTTGCCACATTCTGGTTCTGCACGTCTTGCTGCACTGTCAGGCACTGTTGCCTGTATAAATAATAAAGCTCTGCGAGATTTTGCGTGTGCAAAAAGCAGTATGTTACTTACACATTGTTATGTAACTGACAGACTTCAACGTTTCCACACTAAAACATCACAAGTAAAACCAATTTTGACCATAGTGGGCACCTAATATTTAGTTTTAATACATAATATTTCTTATCAAACTAAGCAATTTCAGCAGATTTTTATGCCTGCAGTATCCTGCTTGCAGTATATTACACTAATTAAAAATTAGCTCTTTTAGAAAAATTTAAGTGACATCTTGTTTATCAAGAATTATGTGTTCTAGGTATGTCTTTCAATACAGAAATACATGTTTTCTCAAACGAGAATTAGCAGTCCTGGCAGCACATTCAGTCAGTCATCGGTGTTACTGACAGATACAGTTTCATGCTCAGGGTTTGTAAAAGCAACATTAAATTTTGAGAATTAGAGAATGAAGATTATAAATGAAATATAAAAACGAAAAACTCAATCGTAATTACTCACATGGATTTACAGAAGACAATCCTGTACTGCAGCTCATACAGGCGCACTTTTATACGTGACTTCAATTAATACTAATAATTTAAGTGGGGAAAGTAGCCAAGCCATTAAAGATTTCTAAATGCTCTGAGAACATTCAATGTTAAAATGATGAATTTGTATTCCAGTTGAACAGAAACAGGTATACTTGACGGTATTTATATTTTTTATTTACGAAACTTGGATTTCCACATCACCATAGAGGTACCAAGCATGATGCGTTACTCATTGTTTTACATGGCGAGTATCCCCAGTAGGCCTATAAACCATGGTGCATGCAACTACATGCACAAACATTATGAGCAGATCAATTTCCCTACGTTATGTTTATTACATACTCACCACACCTTCAGTTTTTGAATGCTATACAATCTGGAACATTTAAGCCAGCATTACAAAAAGACAAAAGATGTTATAATTGAAGAAAAGCACATCATCATTGCCCCTGTAACAAATTTAGGTGTCCTATCAGTGTTTCTTAAGAATTTGTAATTTACCATCTTGTTCCCGGTCGTCATTATGTTTTCTAACTGAAGAGAAGTTGTCAGCAGTTTCTTGTGTCACAATGACTGCACTGTGAACATTGTACCATAATGTAAAAAATAATTCAATGAGGTAACAATCACTCATCACATCGAATAGTTGTGATGTCGCACTCTCCTCAGTTTCACCTGTCACAATTTACTTATTAGCTAATTGCCAACACATTATCAAATCAATGCAACTGTGTGTATCTCGCTTTATTTGTAATTGTGGCAAACCATATTGTGTGGACAGAGGTTATGAAATTTTTTTTGTATGTTTACTTTACATCTGGGTAAAAGATACAGGGAGTGCTACTACCTGACTTAACTTCGGTGTGTTGTGTTTGGTTACCGTTCGTCCTCCAGTCTGCTAAGTTTATAATACGACTTGAACAGTAGAACACTACCTGGAAGAGAAGATTGGGCAAGGCTGAGGTGCCAGCAAGACATAGTTACTACAGGGTAGACACAATGAAACGGTTTGAAATTTAGCGACAACAGTTTGATAATTTATGCACAATATCAGTATCAATTGTTCCAAGTTACAACTTGTTCATATTTCGTTTCAGTCTCATACTTTCCTTGTTGGTTTTATTTTCAACGTCCTATTTCCCCATCACCTACGGTGTGTCCAGGTTACAGATGTAATAATGTAAAATGTTATGAGACGAACTTGAGATATTTATAGGTTGCTGGCCTCTACAATTAAGTTAACTTGAAATATTTCCTGTGCTTCCTTGTGGCATTTCATAACTGCTTAGTTCACATAAATGAGTGTCAGTAGCAATGTGGTTTATATAGCAGAAAGTGTTCTTTCTGCTCTCTCTCACGGAGCTATAGTTTGTTACGCGGCTACAGCATGGTTTTCCGGCTAAGTATGGATTACAACCAACTGACGACGTTCCCAGTTATACAACAATCAAGAAATGAGACAAATGGCTTTGGAAAACTGGTAGTTGGCTTTCGCTGTCGGCCACCACACAAAACACGCAGTTCCTGACGCTATTGTTGAAGTGGTCTCCACACAATTCCAGCGAAGCCCTCTGAGCTCAGTCTGACGAGCAGGTAGATAGATAGTCACCTTCGACAGCACCTTATGTCGCCCATCAAAGATTGCACCTGGAATGGTCCGAAACATTGGAGTGAAGTAGTATATAGAGTAGATACCTCTTGCGCCACTGAACGTGCGCAAATCGGGTTGTATTAAGTGTGTGAAAGAAAACTGAGTTACCATAATAACACAAAGATACGACCAATAAATACCACTATTACTTCCCAACTAATTATGTTTTATACTACGGTTCATTTAACCCAGACACACCGTATTTTGGAGGGAAAAGTGTTTTGCCTTTCGTGACTAGCATAATATTGTGTCTTGGATAAGCAGTTGGGGCTCAATGTACCACGATGATCATAGATGTTTTACTTACCTGTTTTGATGGAACTTAAGCAGTTTTGTATTAAAGTCGCATTTGCCCATCACATTTATTCGTATAACCAACTACTTCCACAACACAAAATAACGATCTACTGATTATTTCACTGTTTATTTTAGTTGTGTAAGCAAGTAACTATGGTGACCACTAAATACTAAGGAAACACAGCAGCAACAAGAATTTTGAGCTACTCTTCTCTCTTACTGTTGGAATACGATAAAGGATTGTGCAACAGTTTGAGGAGAAACATTAAGCCTGCAAGCCTGCTCTGGCACATTTTGCTACAGTATCTCAACCCAAATTAAAAACCACTTATTTGCTCAATAGTTGGAATATTACCGCATGATGTAAGTAATGACGTAGAATGGATGTAGATGCGGTATATAAAATTCATCTGGTCTGTCTCACCTTAGATACTTGCTAGTCTGATCAGTCATTCAAAATACTTGATCCTATTGTGCTGGAGAGGGTAAAAAGCTTCACGTAAGTTACAATAACTGTCTATATGTTCTAACTGCCACACCCCCACGCAAGACCAATCCAGATCGTAATCAGGGACTGGGAGGAAAGTGGACAAACTCACAACAACCAATGAGACCGAATTTCCCATGGTCTCCGGTCTTCACATGGCGTGTAAAGCATCGACTGAGTTCTAATTCTTCATACCGTTTTTCGATTGGCATTACGCTCACAATTCACTGAAATGGTAACCTTTTACTAAGGAATGATATGCATTACATGGCCTGCACATCATCGCTTTGTCTCAAACTACTGTGCCCAAGTGTACCACTGAGGTTTTCTAACTTCATTTTACTTTGACCATTACTCCTTAAAAGAATTATCAAAATACAGGAAATTTATGTGACCTAAAATACGTATTATTTGCGATTTTAAGACTGTATTTGTAATTATTTTTACAAAATCTTTAAAACAATGCTCTGTTTATTCCTCTATTGTTTTTTGTATACTGTGTTATGGATCTTGTGGGTTAAGCACCGCCTGTCTCTGATGTTTCATAATTTCTTTCAACTGGTATCTTTTACTCCATAGTCTCATTAACTGAACTAGATATCTTTCAGATGGTATATCATAGTATCATCTACTTGAATTCTTTTATCAGCTTGCTTATAGGTCGCCGGATTGGGAATGTGTTCCATGTGCAGACTCTGCCCGTGTCAGTCACTTCTGGCTCGAGCTGATCACCTCATCTTCCTCCATCCGTCGTTCTGAATGTGTGCCAATCACTGTGTATCTGGCACATTACGGCTGGGTTCGTCTACAGTATTTCACACCAGGCACTTTAAACCCCTACTCTGTGCAGAACTTGTGGGTGAACTGAAAAAAAGCAAATACGCCTTCACAGATAGCCCATTGGTTAGTTTTCTTACAGTGAATGTACTTTACCTAACACCACATTCCAAAAGGTGAAATGGCTAACTACCTTACCCACACAGTGTTTAGCCACTTTTTAGGTTGTTATTCCTCGAATTACTTATCGTCTTCCTGTTGGTTTGCTAAGTTCACTAGAATGCACCACTGTCCCCCAGTTGAGTCTACATACATCCATGTCTGAATGACAGACATTTGAATTAGGAAATTGAAATGATGAAACCACTTACCTTGCACAAAGTACTCTCACTCAATCCATTGCTAATCCACATGTTGCATATGCTCTTCACACCTCACTGAAGCTCAGCTATACTGAGCATATTATGCATTGGGAGAAAGTACTTTTGATTCTGGTGTTAAGCCCTCAGGAAGTACAATGTTTCCACTATTAATATTATGTCCCTTTCGTCTCAGCCAAATACAAGATGAAATGGGAAACTATTCACCCTGAGCACACTTCTCACATTTCCAATTGTTGACTTCCAAACAACTTTTCCTCTTTAAAGCTGAGCTGGGTATAAATAATACTTGTGGCATCACCTCGAAGTTGACATTAAATCAACACATTGGAAACAATACCGTGTTTTCTGATCAGGTGCTCTAGAAACTTGGATATTTAAATCAAGAAGTAAATCATGATCACGTCATAAAGCAATTTACACATCACTAAAGTACACAGACAGAAAGGTGAAAACAATCCATTCATAAGGATATGTATCTTAGTTGGACACATTGCTATAAAAACACCTGCAATCACAAGATCACAAATCGGGTGGACAAATCTGAACAGGCTTCAAATGAGGCAAATACCATCTTAACATTAGATAGTTTAAAATGTAGTGGACATAAATAAACCGAACACAACTGGTTATAATTCTTGTTATGAACTATTCGCTACACAATTGGTAAATTAAAAACAAAGTTGACTTCATTATGAATGATGCTGTATGTATATATTTCGATGACGTTCCGGTATGTCGATCATGAAGCGAGACTATTTAATTTTAACTGCAGTCTTTTGGTGCTCAAACATTCTCTGCATAATACACTTTAATTTGGTGGTATGGTTGTAAGTATGTTATGCCCAGATACAGAAATGGAAAATATGGAATGCCTTCTAATCTACCGACAGTTCACTCAGCTTTTAGGTTGTTGATTCACCAGCAATGCACCACCTTTAAATCTCTTAGCAACCTTGCAGTACATGTTGCATTATTACATATATGCTTTGGGCAACTTGTCTTGATTCTGGTACAAGGATATTGACATTTTGAGTTGTAGATCCTCCACACAGGTGTGCAATACTCACGAAAACGGGCAATGGCAGTGAAATGAACCCGCAAATGGAATGTACAGGGCACTTCGCGCCAATGGGAAGGACTACTGGAAGCGTCCAGAGGGTGAGAAACTGGCTGGCAAGTGAGGGACCCACTGTTGTGGCCGCTACCTCGCCGACCTCCTTGCCTACCCCTCGTGACAACTTCTGGACCTGTCATTGCTGGTTTGTCGAAGAAAGTTGGTGTCTCTCACTCAGCGATACCACGGCATCAACCCTAGGTCAGTGCAAGAGCGTGGGAGCTGGCGAAGTACTGCAGGTTACTTCACACACCTGCTAACGCTACTGCCTGATGGTAGGTTACAATGATGGAAATAAAATATAATAAAACAATTTACTATTACTCGTTGCCAGGTACAATTCATTACCCCTACAACGCGAGCTGGTTACTGGTCAGTGAATGTGACAATGGTTGGCGCTAATCACTCTTAATGACCAATTCAAAACCCATTTTTCATTTCACGTACATGGTAGGCGACCGACATTGCTTTTTCTTATAAGATATCTTAAACCTAATGGAGGCTTCCAAAGCTGGTTACAAAATCTGCGGTAGCTGCAGGAGATGTAGTGTTTGATATTTTACCTTACAATATCATTATCCACTGGTGTTACTTTACTCGTCCATAATTTGGAGTCTCTGTTACTAAGACTGTCTGTTTTTTACACTTCGAGGTCGGTGCAACAGCTGATAGTCGATATCATGGGCAGAGCCAAGGTGGTGCTGGTGGGCGTAGTGGCTGACACCAGCTGGGCTGCAGCTGAGCCAAAGTGCTGTGGGAATTGTGTCGGAGGAGGCTCAGACTGATTGTCTAACTGTGCGTAAACTAACAGTGAGTGACAGATACGGTTAGTGAATGAGCCTGTGAGAGGCGTAATTAGCAACTGAACAAACCAAGTATCAATCATTTTCATTACAAATAGTTTTTACTCCTGGAATCCGGAAACTACTTTCCTAATAAACTGCTTTTACCATACTTCCTTAAAACTTGAGTATACAATTATACAAAGCTATTGGGACAGCCAATCTTGTGAATTAGAATGTCTCATCAGACGTTACGCACGGTATTCACCGTCTAGCCAGGGATGTGGCACAACCTGCCCTGGAGGCTCGCGGGATTTACAGGCACAGACGTGACACTGATAATGTCGACTATATGGGAAGAATTCCGAATGTGCCATCAAGCAATAGTCTCAGTACCAAACGGAGTGGTGAAGGAACACAGTTCGCGACAATCGACAAGCAGCAACAGTTGCCTTGCATTTCTATCCCTGAAGGTCAGGCATGCATTACCCAAGTGCGAAGCATTTGACACCTTTGTAAATCTTTGCTTTAAGTAGGACGCTGTTGACGCCTGACAAAGACCTTAGTAAAGCGAAAGGATCACAGCAATAAGGTAGGAGCGGTATTTCGGTATAATGTGGCTGGAAATGAATGTGGTAGTTTTGGTACTGTATAAGGCTTTAGTCCCGCTAGCTGCTCATCAACAGAAGCAAGAAACGCGGAATGGAGCTGACAACTTGTCAATGGGCTAAGTGATGAAAGCGGGAGGGTCAAAACATTAACTGCAGCAGTATGCGGTCATGGGCGCCCACTGTCAATTTCAGCAGAACGGACGCACGTGCATCGTGCCCCGTCGGTCGCGTAAATAACATCAGAATCGATTAAAGCTTACTCTGTCTACTGCAGAAATCAGCACGTGCCTAGCCTCGTCAATAGACAGATAAGAAGTTTCGCGTTTCTGTTTCACTAAGCGCGTAGTGACGTGCCCATCTAGGCTGTGCCTTATTGTTGCAAACACGACAGAGGTCGTGGCGACGCTGGTAGTGAATTATTCAGAACGCATGTAAGTTCAGGTAACTCCTATTGGTTCTCATGGTCTGAGCTTTGCTATCTCCCACTCTATTGGGATTTTTGCTGTACCTAAACTATTGGAGTAACAGGCGGTGCACACATTGTACTTGTATTCAGTATGGAAAGTATTTGTTTCATGCAGTGCATTGCGAACAAATATCTCAGTGAGAGCAAATAATTGTTTACAGCACTTCGAGAACGAAGTATATCCTCGTATTTGGAATGTTTCTTTCTATTGTTTTTTCTAATGAACTTTTGGCTGTCTACTTCTAGGCTGGTATATTACATGTCGAAGTCCTGAGCAGTGTCCGCTTAATGGTTCTCCATACACTTTACAGGGCGTCATGAATTCCTATATTATTTCTGCTTGTCACTAAGACAGCGCATATTTAAGAAATTTTGGCTGTCAAATGCCTTAATACTGGGGATATATTCATTGATCATTCTCTATCATTCCACGATCTCTCTCTTTGTGCCTGCGCTATTCATTACCGTAAGTCACCATTGATGGCATCTGCGCTCATTTATTCAACCTACTTGCAATATCCTATGAATTATTGTAGTTGATGGAGTTTTCGCAGATAAAGACAGTTCATTCTACCAGCAACGAACTTTCCTTGGTGTCTGAAAATCTCTGGTCAGAGTGGTAAATCATGGACAGTAGGTTGTGTTTTCTTTCTGATTTGTAGCGTGAATTTTCTTGTGTGTTTTGTAAGGACAACTATGCCTGGTGAAATCAACACAGTTTTTTAATGTGGAGAGGGGAGACTGCGGCTGTGTTCCAAAGTTTTCTAGCTGCGTTATGTAAAGCTACCAGATGCTGTAGCCTCGACGCAGTCACTGTGGCGTGACACCAGTGGCATGTGCTGTAGTCAGCAGCATCGGTAACGAGCGTACCTCTGGAGCGAGAGTGGCCCACTCGGGCCTTTATGCCAACCTGTTCACATGGCTGAGAAACGTCGGAAGCAGGATCTGGCTCGTTGACGCAGTAGTTCGATCAATATCAAATTTTAATAGTCGATACCTCTCGCCACGGTTACATATGAAAAGCTGTTAGTACACTCCCGTTACGTTTTGTGGCAAATGGATACAGCTGTAAATACTGCACATTTGTAAGTTGGTTACGCATGCTCAGGTCCTTGTGTTGTGATTACAGTTACAAAATAAATGGCAGCTCGCGCCATAATTTGAATGAAACTTAACGAAAGACTATCAGTAATGGACATTACTTACAAATACAAATACCCTGAAGTTCTCAAGATACGATGTATCTTAATTTTCGTTATCTGCTTAGTTTGAAAGTTCTGTAAGGATTAAGTTCACTTGCGCACTTTCTGACTATACTGACATAGTATGTCGTCTCTCCCACGTAGCAAGGTTTTCCACGAAAATGCATATCGTAGCGGACCCTTGCTAAAATATGAATCTCCGTTAATCAACCATGCTACAGTGACAGATAGGACGGCCAAGTCTGCTGAGAAGTGTTAACTGAAATTCCTAACGGCGGGATTGGTGTACTCGCGTTTACTCAAAACTACGCCCATTATTGTTCTTCTTCTTCTTCTTCCTCCATCACACGGTTGAATCAGGTTGCGTGAGAAACTAGAAATATTTCCCTTTATCTACAGAAAGCTACTAGCTTGAGCTTTCATTGTGTGTGTGATTAACATGAATAGAAACCATCTTCCAGTAGTACAGACACGTACGTGAAAAGCAAGCGGGCACTGAGCCAGAGTGATGGCCGTCGTGTGCCGCCAGAGGAGTGCGGGGGAACCCACATAGTTGGCGGTGTGGCGGCGCTACCCATAGCGGCTCACTTCGTTCGCATTTCCTAACAGGAGGATGGAAAGACGTTTACCCGTCAGTAGGTGTATGATCCTACAGTGTAGAAATCTTTAGCAGCATACTTCTAGCCCAATGGCCTCTAATCTGACGAAAATAGGGTGATCTTTATTAGTTTCCTGTTTTATAATAAATTCTCCTTACTACGAGTTAATAATTAGCCCCTCGAATCTAGATGGAATTCAACTGCTGCCTCTGTGTGAGAAATCTAAGCGTAAAGTAATATTCATCGCTTTGTTTGCAAGTATGGTTCGAACACAACTTGTTCGAGTTTACGTTGTTGTCTAGAACGTTAGCTGCTTTGATGCAATATTTCATCTTCATGTAAATAACAGTAGCTGCCATAGAAAGTAATAGCAATGGGTAACTTGTTTTACAGATACAAACGAACAGTTGAATGATTAGTGTATTTCTTTTCCTATTTTGATACATCACTACATCTTTATCATTTCTTAAAGCATAGCTAGGATGTGCTGATATCACCCTATCTTTCTTGTTTTCCTGCTTTGTCGTACTGCTTCAGGCAGCACAGTTGAGCCACAATACGGCTTCAGCCAAGCAAGATGTACTAGCGTGGTACCGTCAGGTAACTGCCTTTGGCATTCACGGGGCTGGTGATCCGCAGTAGCGGGTAGGGGCCCTCGTACCGAGGACTCAACAACTTGGTTCATCCATTTCTTTATCACAGTATTTGGGAGCAATACAAAACCCCTGGGTTTATGTTTAGAAAATGTCGTGCCTCTGTTGCCATGTTCTAGCTCTCTTTGTGTGGCTTTGAAATTACTGTGTTGAACTTGGTTCCATATGGCATTGAGACGGCGAGCTGGATTAGCGTCAAGGGGCAATTTGTCAATTTCTGATGGTTCATTCATCGATATCCGATTCACTGGTTCGTATGGGGAGTTTCCGCTATGTAACTGGGTTTTCCCTACATAGTACAATAGCGTTCGCGCAA
Organism: Schistocerca serialis cubense; assembly: GCF_023864345.2. Lineage (NCBI taxonomy): Eukaryota > Metazoa > Arthropoda > Insecta > Orthoptera > Acrididae > Schistocerca > Schistocerca serialis. The sequence continues at coordinate 463,347,748 of NC_064646.1, read as the reverse complement.
TAGTTTGATGCATTCGCTCTAGGCACCCATTCGCTTGAGAACGTTAGGGCGTAGTTCGCCATTTTTTGATACGTAACATTTCGCAAACCTGTACAAACATTGTCAAAACAAAATCTGAGCCTTGAGCAGTGAGTACTGCGTCAGGACTTTCGAACGGCAATACCAAGTGACTGGCAAAGGTGCAATCAACAGTATCAGCGGTCGTATCTGCAAGTAATATAATAATTATGAACCTTGAAAAATTAATATTAATTGACAATACACTTAATATCCTTGGTGCTTCGTGGAAATGGGCCACAGATATCTAAGCCACAATCGAAATGGTTTTGATGCTTCTGTTATGTTTGTAAAGGAACGTATCCTTTGTGTGTGTGTGTGTGTGTGTGTGTGTGTGTGTGTGTGTGTGTGTGTGTGTGTGTGTGTGTGTGTGTGTTTTTCGGACACTCCACCAGTAGTTTGACGCTGTTCTTGCATCCATGTCTCATTGCCCATTTTGGTGGGCCTGTAAACTGTCACAACACTGTGATTTTATTCATTGTTGCAATTTCTTGTGCAATACTACTTTGTTACCCAACACTGCCTTGCAGTACAGTATACCATCTTATGTAATGGAATCAGGGACTGATGCATACTGGTGACATTCTATATCCCTCAGCGATTCTTTCAATTCCTCATTGGAAACCTCTGATTGTGCAATTCTAACATCTACTTAGGCCATCAGCATTGTTGTGTAGGCAGCCAGACTTATGCCGAATTGTGTTATATTTTACCTATTTTAATGTCCATCTAGTCGGACTACTGCTGGGGACAACATCCAAACTAAAGCAGTGTGGCCCATATCCACAGCTAACTGATGTCCATACTAGTAACACTTAATGTAATTTACTCCAAACAGGAGAGCTACCAGCTCCTTCTTTGTACTACTTTAATGCATATTGTCAAAAGCTCAATTGTCTAGATAGTTAACCAACTAGTCTTTCCCCACCACTACATTCCTGACTTACAACAGCTCCAGCAGGGTAGTCTGATGCATCCAGTTTTTCCAAAACTGGATATATTAATAAAGCTGAACTAGTCAAGATTTATTTTTCTCACTGCCAATTCACACTCTTCTGTTCATTCAAATATTTTGTTAATGGTTTTGCTGTTACAGCATAATCCTGCACAAAACCCCTGTAATGAGTGGTTCAGCTTTGGAAAGATTGTAACTAACATTTCTTGGGGTTGGAAAATCATCTACTATTTCAATTAATCTAGGATCTGGGTTGACTCCATCTGAACTGATGGTGTGTCCCAGCTACTGAACCTGTGACTGTACAAACGAACGTTTTTCTCCATTTGCACTCAACCGTACTCTTTCTGATCTAGCCAACACACTTCTTAATCGTTCAGTATGCTTTTCAATAGTTTTTGCAAAAATTACTCTCTCATCGAGACACGCAAGACACAGTAGGATTTCAACGTGTTATCAAGACGGTAAATTCTCACAATAGGCAAGCGAATTTCGTAGACTCAAATCCATATATAACAATTCACTCAGTCCAGATGGAACAACAAAAGCAGTTTTCTGTCTGTCGTGGTGCAATCTGAATCTCATGATATCCAGAACTCGTCTCCAGGCTGATGAATTATTTGGAATTTTCTGACTTGTCCAAGTTCTCGTCGATACATATCAGAGGTTACATATCCAGTGTGATAACCTTGTTTACCACTCTCAAATCAACACACAGACCACACGTTTTTTGCCCATTGACTGACTTCCTTGGGACAATGATAATTCATCAGGCACGCGGGCTTGCAAAGGGTTGAATTATCCTTGCAAACAATTGCTGTTGAATCTCATCTTCTACAACAGATTGTAATTGATGGGGTAAACGATACATCTTCTGCTCAGTTGGTCTGGCGTCTCATGTTGTATGACTTTAGTTGCTGGCAAATATTGCCTTTCCTCGAATAACCACACATATTCCTCTAAAACTGGATGCAGAAGTCTTTACTCCAATTTGGCAAATAAGCGAACATCTCTTTCAACTGATTTCTTATTGAGAGTGCCAGTGCACAAACCTTCCTCACAGGTAACTACTTACGTTTTCTCTCTTGACACTGTTTCTGCTTCGAAACTTCTTTGCATAAATTATTCGCCACTGGCTATTATTGTGCCATGTGGTATTTCTACATCCTGCTGACCAACATTCTCAACACAGAGGTATTTTAAACCTGTTTCGCTTTACGTTTAGTCTATAATACGTAGACCGCTCTTAACCTCTTGCAGCCTGTACAGAAAGTATTCGTGGGGGTTGAATCGACCAGGAAGTCCGATCTCGGCGGTACCGTGTCTTTGACTTCAATCCAGGAAATTTTGTGGCGGTGTTCGTAGCGACAAGCAATTCGCTGTAGAAACGGCTTACGAAGTCACCGCCACACTTTTAATGGCGGGCCGACCGGTCCGCTGGAACAGTGAACAGAAAGATGAAAACCCAAACACTCTGATTAAATAAAAGTCGGTACTTATCTTTATTAACGAAGATACAGAAACAGCACTGAACGCCGGGTCTACAGAAATCTGTCTAGTTCGAGTCGGAGCGGCTAGGTCAGCGTCGGCTGACGACAAACAACAACTCTGCTGCGATGAACACACAACTGACTAGCAAGTACACAAATCGGTGGCGAGTATACAACTGAGCGGCGAATACAGAACTGTCCTAGCGCTCGCGACTCCAGCGCTTAAGAAGCCAGAAGCCAGCGGTGGCGCGCGCAGACTTGCGGCGATTTCCTGTATCGCTGGCGCTGCTTATGCGGACGGCATCCGGACTTTGATGCTGCCAACCTTTTGGCAGCGGGCTCGGTTGGCATTACTGGCTAGGATATAACAGGAAACTACCACAGTTCCACCGCTAATAGTTACAGATGTGATAGGTCTCAACGCCCACATGCACGGTTCAGTTGGAGCTTGTGATGCAGGCCTCCAAATTCACAAGTTCCTTGCAAATGATACGCACGCTCATTGTCCAGACAGTGGTCTGTATCGCTGATCCAAACAGTGCCGATGCTGTAATGTTTCACAGTCTCATAGCATGCTAGGAAATCGTTCCCTAAGAAAACATGGCAGTCCCACCCACGTTCCCTTACTACTTCCATATCAAAGACATTTTTTCCCTTCAGTGTGCAGGTAAGTTACAGTGGTACCTGCAGGAATAATTATCTTGTCTCCAAGTCTTCTTATATTGCAGCGTGGCAGTTTTAGCACACGCTTGTCATTATTGGTAACAAAAAGAACGCGAATCTGAGCTCCTGTGTCTACAAGAATTTTGGCAGTCTTTCTTCTAAGCTTAAACTCAGTGGTTTACGTCTGTGGTCTCTCCCCTTTTTATAGGGTCCATATATATCACTGGGGACTAAAGTGGGTGGCAGTGGAGTAGTACTTCTGTTTCAACATTGTTCTCGTTGCCTGCTGGCACGCTAGTCTTGGGGGAATTCGGCCACTTAGTTTGTGGACAACGATCCTGTATGGTATTTCTCAACATGAAGCCCAGCAGCGCTCCGAAAACTTCTGCTGGGCGGTATTTGACAAAAAATGGTCTCGCCATGCCCATGTACATCCCACTTCCCTGACGTTTGGGAATTGTTACTTTCTCGCCTGGCTTTCCCGCAAAAGAAGGTACAAAAGTTATGGCTGGAAGCGTAATGTATATGTCTGGCACTAATTTTTCTGTTTCATCTATAGGGGCTCTTGAAAGCCTGGAGTTGTTACCGCACTTATGGCAGCTCCGGCTTAACATTCGAGAGTTATCGCGTTAAGCCGTTCCTGTAGCTCTATTTTTTCAATTGACTGACTGCTTACCTGCTATTGCAGTAAAGTAATGAGATCAGGCTCGTTCGGGGCCGCAGTTGTAGCATCCGAAGCCGTTTGGGGAGGACGTAAGTCAGGCATGGCTACAAATCTGGAACTGAGACCAAAAAGATGTATCCAATAAAGGTATCACTATTCTGGGTGATGGTAAGATCCAAATGGCTCTAAGCACTATGGGACCTAACATGTCAGGTCACCAGTCCCCTACACTTAGAACTACTCGAACCTAACTTGAAACGCCCGCCTAACCCGCAGGGCAGAACAGGTGACTAGGATTGCGGAAAGTGCCAAATAAGGATGGCGGTCAGTTTCACTTCAAAATTGTAATTTATTGTAATTTAATAACATATTTAAACCAAAACGGCACACAACCGAACCTTTACGAGTTTCAAAATCCAGTTCTTTCATGGCTGAAGGCTTCCAAACAAGAAATCTTATAAACCAACAAGATAAATTTCAAGTGACTGAAGACACGCAGCTAAAATTGCAAATAAAATATTATAATCACAGCTAGGCTGACAGCCTCAAGGCAAAAGTGGGTAGAACAACCATATACAAGGTCCAATACAATTGTTTGAAGGCCACAACTAAATTTCAAAATTATAAAATGTATTACGTTAACCCTTTAAGGCTGAAGGCCAGAATGATTTCCCTTAAGGGGAAATTTTGAGAATAAGGCTTTAAGCGGCTGAAGGCTTACAGTTGATCTTCCAAAAATTCGAAAAATACCTTAAACCCTTAAGTGGCTAACAGCACACTAAATGAAAAGCTAGCACAACAATAATAACTTTCGGCAAAATATCCACTTGCCAGAATTCCAACTTACTTATACGGGCTGAAGGCCCTTGATTTACATAAAAAACAATAAAATTCAGTATTTTTTATTTGCTCCACACACGTTCCAACTGACTAGCAGTCCGAACTCACTTACGACAGACAACGACCAGGAAGTAATAGCAGTCGAGCAAAGATACGCGCTGCTAACGCATGTCACCATCAGGCAGAATAGCAACTCGGTGAAAGCAGTAATTTAATTTAACGCAGTGAGGTGAAAGTACGTTAAAAATAGGAAGTAAAATAGATGATGGGGGGAAGATGGGCCACTCACAGCTCATAACTAACCCAAGGGCATCACACACATCCATGCCTGAGGCAGGATTCGAACCTGCGACCGTAGCAGCATCGCAATTCCAGACTGAAGCGCCTAGAACCGCTCGGTCACAAAGGCCGGCTGCTAAGATTCCTCGGCGAAAGTTGGCCGGAGTTGTTAACAAGCAGACTTCATTGCAGCGACACTCGCATCACATGGAGGTGGCTTCGGCGACGGCGGCCGTGCGATGGGCGGATGACCCGTCACAGCAGCCAGCGGCAGCGTGAGGTGCTGCGCGGCACGCGACCACTCCTCTACTGGCGGAGGGCGACGAGGTGTAGCGGCGCGTGGCCGTATAGCGCGCTCTCACTTGCCGTCACGGCCCGACACGTCGAGGTCGGCCCCAGACGCGTCCACCGAAGACAGCTAAGCGGCCCGCGGAAGGTAACCGCTAGGCATTTCTGTGGTTGCCAGCGCATAGGAACGGCAGGAGAATACCGAGTCGGATCGAACTGTGATAAAGATCCCACTCGATGACACCACTTTGTACATGTCAGGGCTCTATCAGGGGCTGCAGTGGCAACGGGGGTGGTTTTCCTACATGTGAAGTGAGAAATGTTATGAAATGGGTTTTATTCTCAAAAACTACTACTAAAGCTAGCGTCCCCACCTCAGAGTAATAGCATGGGAGCCGGCCACGAGTACTACAGATTTGTTCGCACAACTGCTCACCATACTGCCTTAGGCTACACAGTGTACAGTATCCACAACCAAAAGTATTCAATTTCCCGAATAGGAAAGAACACGATACCTAACCTAGGAAGCTAAGTGAAAATGTTTCAATATTGTAACAGGCTTCTGCTGACAATCCGTTCTCCCTATACCATATTGCCTCATACGCATGCACTTCAATTACAACTGAAAGTTTTTTGTTACATGCTTATCATCAGATTGCATATGTGCCGGAAAATTTTTTAGCGTTCACCCCTTTGAATGTTGTAAAAGTAAATATGCTTTAGTTCAATGTGTGCAGGATGTCCCAGGAGAAAAGTTCGACATTCACCGATAGCCCTTTTCCGACTTCAGTACTGCGGAGCAAATCTCTCCTACTGCAATTCCTTTGCTTTCCATATTTTGAGAGATTATTGTATGGGCCAAAACAAGAAAACAGTTGCTGGTAAACAATTACTAGTGGGCTCTAAATGCTGATCAAAGGGCTATCCGTAGTTTTTCAATCTCTTGCACTGAAGAAATGCTGATTGTCCGTAAGGAGTGCCCATGCTTGCTATACAGTTTTGCTTCGAATGTTCGTCCCCACCATGCTTTTGAATACTGACCATTCCTGCTGGGACAGGCAACTGCATAGAGAAAAAATAATTGAAAGAACTTGGCACACATCCTGCGTGAACTTCAACTGGTACTAACAACACAACTTCAATGTAAATACATTTAAGATCAATTTTCATCATTTGAGTTACGTACTACTTCACATTAATTCCATTGTGCGTCGTCCAGATTGTAACAATGTCGATGCAGGCTTGCTCCTTTGCTGCTCGCGCAAATTCCTCTTGTCTTCTCCGAACCTCCCGATGCAGGATTATCGGCGCGGATGAAAAAAAACAGACAGGTGTGGTCGATGTGAATATATGAATAAAAATTTACCTTCCCAATAAATTTTTTGATGACACCTTTTAATGTACGCTTGGAATATTTGTTTTTGAACAATTCAGGTATGGTGGATGTCGTTATACGCCCGCTCGTTACCACTCATAGAAACAAAGAGATGAAGATACAGAAATTAATCAAATGAAGAGCGCATCTCTTCTTTCTTGTATCAAAACGTCTCTGCCACGAAGTAACTTTGTAATTTACCTTTGCCTTATCGTATATACAGCTTACTTGTACAAAAGGAAAAGAACGAAGAAAGAAGAAGTTATTCGAATGATGAGGGCTTATTGAAGCGGTCATGTTTAAGATAATTAACACACCTAAATACAGTAAATAAGGTAAGTATGGAACCAACTGTTACAGACCAAGTATTTACATGTTGTCAGTACAAGCACAGAGACTAAGTAGGCACGAAGAACATCCAAGTGACATTTCACGCGTTTTTAGCGACATGAACCCCGTTTTAGACTGTTGTGATTTCCTTAAGTACATACGTCCGAAAGGGTCATTAAAGAGTTCGCTGGTTTCTTATCAAATAGGGCTCCGATGAAATATTTCACCCAAAACATTCAGAAACAAACTGTCTTTTCGTTGATGATCATCCATTACACAAAAAACAAAAGGTAACGCTTTGATGCGCTACACCGAACAAGTCGGCTGGCCGTAAATTTAACTAATTATATTACGAACAACCAAAATTGGAAACGAGACAGTGAAAACGTTGTGGGGAAGGCGAACCGAAGACTGCGTTTTACTGTCAGAACACTTACAAGATGCAACAGATCTACTAAACCTACCTACACTACACTTGTCCATCCTCTTTTTGAGTACTGCTGTGCGATGTTTCCTCTTTGCCAGATAGGACTGACTGAGTAAATCGAGAAAATCCTAAGGCAAGCACATTTTGTACTATCGAAAAATATGGGGAGTGACATGGACATGGTACAGGGTTTGTGTGGACGTGAATAAAAGATAGGGGTTTCTGACTGCGGCGGGAGCTTCGCACCTAATTTCAAGCACCAGCTAACTCTTCCTACTGACAATATTTCACGCATTGCGCCCGAGTGGAGTAACACCATTATTGTTAAGGTGATCCGATTAACCCTCTGCCAGGAACTTAAATGTGAGTTGCAGTGTAGCCATGTAGATGTCGACACGAAGTGTGGGGTGTTCACCTGCACACTAAATGTGCGCTCTGCCATAAATTCACGAAGAAAAAGTAGCAGACGACCTCGAAAGCCTCAAGAGAACAATGCGCGGAGGATGCCTGTTCTCCAACAAGTATCGTATGCTCTCTCCAGATCAAAAAATATTGCTAGTGTTTGGCGTTTCCTGAGAAAATTGTTCATGATACAAATGGAGAGAGCAACAAGATGGTCAATTGCAGAACGATGCTTTCGGAAACCGCATTGGGCAGGTGTTAAAAGGCTTCGGGACTCCAGCCACCAGGCTAAACGGCAATTCACCATATGCTCCAAAACCTTACACACACTACTCGTGAGAGAAATGGAGCGATAGCTAGAGGGGAGATGTTTGTCCTCTCCAGGTTTCGGAACAGGAACGACGGTAGCTTCCCGCCATCTTCTGGGAAAAGTTCGGAAATGGTTCAAATGGCTCTGAGCACTATCCGACATAACTTCTGAGGTCATCAGTCGCCCAGAACTTACAACTAATTAAACCTAACCAACCTAAGGACACACATCCATGCCCGAGGCAGGATTCGAACCTGCGACCGTAGCGGTCGCTCTGTTCCAGATGCAGCGCCTAGAACCGCACGGCCACTCCGGCCGGCTCTGGGCAAAGTACTGTCGGTCCAAATTCGATTATAAAGGCGAAGGAGGTAACACAAACTATGGTATGATAAATGCAGCAACATTTGGATGTGGATACCGTCCGGTCCTGAGGCGGAAGAGCCAGAAGAATAGAGCGCATGTTGGAGTTCCCGCATGGAGAAAACAATATTATAGCTTTCACGATTTTAAGAGGAGAAAGCTAGAGGTTGCACTTCCGCTGCACGTTCCTTCAGGAGAAAAGCTGGTGGGTAATTTGAAGAGCTCGAAATCTCAGCAAAGTGTTGACCCAATGAGTTATAAATTGCGATGGGGTCCACTAAGGTATCATGCGCGACAGTGAGCCCAGAGACCGGGGAGAAACTAGGCGCGCCAGATAACCGTCGAATCCGACTCCAAACTTCCGAGGAGGGATTGAAGGTGTTAAATGAGCTAGTAAAGAAGTCCCAGCTTGCCCTCTTGCTATCACGGATGACGCGACTGCATCGCGCATGGAACTGCTTATAGCGGATACAGTTGGCCAAAGTAGGATGGTGCCGGAAAAGGCGAAGAGCACGTCGCCGCTCACGTATTGCGTCACGGCATGCCTCGTTCCACCAAGGAACTGGGGGGCGCCTGGGCAAATCGGAGGTGCGAGGTATTGAACGTTCCGCAGCTGTAAGAATAACTTCTGTAATATGAGTGACCTCAAAGTCGACGGTAGGAAAGTGACGGTCATCGAATGTCGCTAGAGATAAAAAAAGTGTCCAATCGGCTTGGGCAAACTTCAAGAGTCTCGGGCGCATATATGGCAGTTGTGGCTGCAATCTAAGGACACATGGAAAGTGGTCACTCGAGTGTGCATCAGCAAGAGCGAACCAGTCGAAGCGCCGAGCTAGCGGAACAGTACCGACCGAAAGGTCCAAATGACAGAAATTTGTCATGGAGGCGGACAAAAATGTAATGTCGCCAGTGTTGAGGCGAACAAGATCCGCTTGGTGGAAGACGTCTATCAATAGTGAGCCGTGCGGACAAGGACGCGGAGATCCCCAAAGCGGGTTGTGGGCATTGAAGTCCCCAATCAGCAAATAGGGGGGCGGAAGATGACCAAGACGATGAAGGAAATCAGCTCGTGCCATAGATGTGGACGATGAAATGTATACAGTACAAAGAGAGAAGGTGTATCCAGAAAGGGAAAGACAGACAGCGACAGCTTGGAAGGAACTGCTTAAGGGGATTGGGTGATAATGGAGAGTATCATGGAGAAGAATCATGAGTCATCCATGTGCTGGAGTGCCTTCAACAGAGGGGAGATCAAATCGGACTGACTGAAAATGGGGGAAAACAAAGCGATCGTGGGGACGCAGCTTTGTTTCTTGAAGACAGAAGGTGACCAGCGAGTAGGATCGTAAGAGGATCGACAATTCATCCCGACTGGCTCGAATGCCGCGGATATTCCAATGGATAATGGACATAGGGTGGACAGAAAAGGGAAGAATGTGACCAAGGTTGCCCTCAACTCAACGACTGCTCAGAGCTGGCGACCGACAGCGTGGAACAGCATTCAGCCAAAGGCAGAAGATCCTGATCCATAAGTTGTTCAGGAGCAGCTCCTGCCACCACCTATTGGCCAGTTGATCGGCCGCCAGCAGTGCGCCTCGGCGACACAGAAGACGGCCGAGGGCGGTTACCGCCAGCTGGTGCTGTGGATGAGACACGCCGTGGCGGAGAACGAGGGGTACTGGGTTACTTATTAGCCTTCTTGTATACAGGACGTTGAGATGAAGGAGGAATCGATGGTAGTGAAGTTGGGGTATGCAAGAAATCTTCACGAGTAGGCTCTTTTTTGGAAGTCTGGGTGTCTGCCTTTGGGGTTCGGGATTTAGCAGAACCTGATGAAGGGTGAGCCATAGAGTGAGCAGGTGAGAGTGGGGAGGTTGAATGGGCCATCATTGCGCTGGCCGATCTGACGACCGTGGCACTAAAGGTGATATCACAAGTCTGCATGGCTGCCTCCTTTGTTGGCCAAAGAGAGGTAATGACAGTGCTGTATTTACCTGCGTGAGGCACAATGGGCTTTCGACTGGCTGATGACTTTTGAGCAGCAAAGGTCGACACCTTCTCCTTCACTCTGATTTCCTGAATGGGACAATCCCTAGAGGAAACAGTCTGGTCATCCATACAGTTGATGCAACGAGGGGACAGAGGTGGACAAGCACCTTCATGGGCATCCTTGACATACGTAACGCATTTGGCTGGATTGGAACATGACTGGCTGGTATGATTCAACCATTGACACCGATAGCAACGTGTAGGGGTTGGGATGTAAGGGCGAATGGAAATTATCTCATAGCCCACTTTTATGTTCGATGGAAGTTGATATTTGTCATTTGTCTAGAAGAGAGTATGGGTTGGAACGATGTCCTGGTCATCCCTTTTCATAACTCGATGAACAGCCGTTACGCCCTGGTCAGACAGGTAGCTTTGAATTTCCTCGTCGGACAATCCGTCAAGGTAGCGTGACGAATTTAAAGTGCGGCGCGCTTCCACCTCGACAGGGAAGGTGTGTAGCAGTGAAGTACGCAGCAATTTTTGTGCCTGGAGGGCACTGACTGTTTCTAAGAACGAGGTGCCATTTCGTAATCAGGAACAAGACTTTACAGGACCTGCAATTGCGTCGACACCTTTCTGAATAATGAAAGGCTTGACTGTGGAGAAGTCATGGCCTTCGTCCGACCGAGAAACAACAATGAACTTTTGCTTGTGAGCACACGTTGTAGATGATGAGGAAACCATTGCGGAAGTACCCCCCCCCCCCCCCCACCATGATTACCGGCGTCTCTGATGGCGCTCTCCTTCCTTGTGGGGGCCCTCTCTGAGGATCCTCCTGCCTTAGGTGATTGTTCACACCTCAGGTCACACCTCCCGAGAAAAGGACGGAGGGACCAATTGGCACGTTTGGAAGATATCAGCTCGGGTAATCAGCCCTCCCTGGACCTGGCCATTACCAGGGGGTACGTACGTGTCCTACCTGCATACCCTGGGCGGGGAATTACGCGTTACCCCATTACCGGCTATGCGTGGGAATGTGTGGGTCGGCCTTCAGACATGCACAGGGAGGAAAAAGAAATAGGGAGGAACAAAGAACAGGAAAGGAAAGGAAAGGAAAGGAAAGAAGAAAGGTCTCACATGCCGCAGTGGAGAAAATGGTAAAGAGAAGAGATAAGGAAAAGAGAAGGACAAACAAAGGACAAATAAAGTGAAGAAGAGAGACTGTTTTACAGTTTCGAGCGTCCGTCTCCGGACGTAGGCACTAAACATACTCCTAGAGGGGGAGAAAGAGAAGGGAAGAGGTGGAGGTGAGGGGGGGGGGCGATGGGGGATGGGGAAGGATGTGGAAAAGGAAGGCATGCAGCCTGGAAAGGAAGGAGGGCCACACCAGCTTGGGGTCCCGTGCTCGCTAAACACGTATCCACAAAAGAGTTGTGGACCCCCTGCGGGGGTAGGTACGTGGTAACTGCATGTGATGACCTGGATACGCCTGTTATTTATGCAAATAACTGAAGCCAACAGAGAAAATACAGTTAAAGTACATGACTAACCAGAACCGTACATTTATAGTTAAAATGTAGTATGTGCAGTCATTAGTTAAAATTACTCCACATGGCAAAATGTGAGTCCCACAATAAAACACGCACTGAATACAATGTGTGGAACTAGATCCATACCTAAAATCCATATAAAAGGTGCAAATATTAATAAAAGGAAGTTCCTAGCCTGGCAAGCCATGAAGGTTTCTGATTTAAAGATGTGACATTTTTTAACTTTTTATTCTGCCTCTTACACAACAGTGTGTTTTAAGTTGGCAGGCTCTGAGCTTCAAAGATCCGGCCATCTAGTAAATACTTAAGTGAGCCACTGTTGTGACCACTGTGATCCCCATACATTTAAGGGGAGGGTACCCCTCTTGCCTTTAAATGTTCTCTGGGTTATCTGGATGTTGTTTTCATCCCAAGTTCGTCAGACAGTTATCATGCCATAGTTCGACTTTTGAAAAAGTGTCTGGTAAAAAGGCGCCATCACGGTCAGTGTTGCAACATTTAATTTCAACAATGAGCTAGCTGGCACTATGGATATTGTGAACGTGCTCGAATATAACCACCACGTTGAAAGTTCTGCATAAAATCGGACGAAAAAAGTATCGAGGGAACGGAGCCACCAATCCCAGAAGCTGCCCGAGGGGTCGCAGAAGATGGAGGACGATCTCCTTTGGGAACTGAAAGGATTGCTCTGTGGTCCAGGGATCACTGGTGGGAGTTGTGTCTGTCTCACTTAACCACAAAAAAACCGTTTCTCTCGAAAGCCTGCTTTCAAATTTGAGGGAAACTTAACTTGAGAACAGTGCATACTATTTTCTACCGAACCAGATTTTATTAGAACTTAATACCTTTCAGTAATCTTATATGCTGAAAGAGGATATATTGAAAATAACTTATACCAAATTTATTTCTTACAAGTCTAGTAGGGGTCTTCGGCAATTTCCAGGAATGACGAATGTTCAGGCTACAAGGGATCGTTCCACCTGGTGCAGCGGTTACATGAAGCGTCAGATATGGATTCAAAAATGATTTCTTAAAGAAAAAAGCTTAAAGAATAAAACCATACCACCCAATTTACCATAACTTTATGTTCTACATGGAAAAAATAATGAATTTTTCAAACTTTCGTGCTTTCAAACTTGTCCGTCCCTTAAGCTGCAGGTGCTATGGCTCACCTACATTAAAGAATGGAACTACTTTCAGAATTCTACAAAAGCGTTTTCAGTGCGCTCACCTCTTCTGCGGGTACCGTCGGCAGCTCTGCCAGGCGGTACAGTTCTCACACTAAGGTACCGACGTAGAAAAACATTTCCTGTCACCACTGTCACAGAAGATGTTCCCCCATTTGCATCAGCAGAATACCCCGCTTTTTGCTACAGAAACAGCATTGTCCTAATTCACACAGCACTCTTCCATGCTGCCCTAAATGCAACCGACGGACGTTTAGCCCACACTTTTAAAAACTCAATTGTCTGAACTTCACTGTCACCATCCTCTAGCCGATGCATCACACATTTCTACCGTTCTACAGATCAACCAGATACGACAGCTAATCTCCTACCAAAATTTCATAGACACACTCATTGGTGCCAACTTTGCACCCTACATACCACAGACCACAGCCCACAGCCCACAGCCCACAGCCCACAGCCCACAGCCCACAGCCCACAGCCCACAGCCCACAGCCCACAGCCCACAGCCCACAGCCCACAGCCCACAGCCCATCCTACTCTGTGCTCTATTTGCATTGTCTTGTTTAGAGACCCAGCACGGCCCTTCTTTTTACCAAGGAACGTCATCATTGGTTTCCAGCACTCATCTCCAATTTACTAGCATATGACACTTCAGAACAGCACGTCGCTGTGGTCCATCTTATGATACCCAGAAACTGCCAATTTCTTTTGTTTCAGCAACCACCACCGAGTCTGCCTGCTATAGGGTCCTTGCGTGGATAAAACCCCATCTGATTTTGTGTTGATACACCTCAACTGACGGGACCATAAACCCTGTTCTTCCTGCCACCAAGTCCCACTTAGTCTCAGCACGTTTATGTTAAATCCATACATATTCAAATGTAAATCATCACAACCTACCTACTGAACTAAAGAGACGCAGAAAAAGTCTTAAAAATAAATAGAAGGTAAAACATTGGTTGTTGGTAAGTTTATAGAATAAAACTATAGAAGCTTTCGTCTTTAAGGTGACGAATGTAATTAATAGTTACTGTATTGATGCATATTTCAGTACTTTCTAAAAATATCGTGACAGTTTTATCATAACGTGTTCTCTGAAGAGCTTCATGAATCTGAAGAGCAGAATCCTGGTCAAAATCACATTGACCCCTCTCTTCTGATTCTGAACTATTGAAAAAGACTCGTCAGATGTCTGAAAATTGTATTCATCACCTATGCACAGGATTTGGTAGAACGTAGTTATGTGTATAAGCACGTTCGGATGCTTGATACGTTTTGTATTTGCACATAGTGTGCCAACGTTTTGTCTACATATATTGAATATGACATTGTTATTTTCTAGAACATGCAGCGTGTAAGCGACAACCCTTTACAATGTATCACAGTGGTGCAGTTGTTGCGGAAAAGAGCAGTTTGATGTGAGACAGTTATTGTCTATCAAGATGTGAAACAGCCTCAAATTTCCCTACAGCAGCCACTAAAAGTACTGCAAATTGGCACCGTTTTAAATATTTACTCTTCTGTCTCCTTCTTACGCTACCGGCTTAATTGAGACTTACAAATTCCCAAACTAACGTCGGTGTACAAATTTTCTTCAGAATTTTGTAATTTTTTACAGCATAAATTTAACAATAAAAAAGTTTCGATTCTCTGGCCATCTTAACTCCCTCGAAGCTCCGTCGTCTCAAGGTCGGTTTACATAGAATTAGAAACAAATTTAATGTTTCCACAACATGTTAGTCATCATTGCATATTAAGTATAATGTGCACATGAAATACTTTTATCATAGCTCTTGTGTTAACTTCTGTAAAACGTCGTCTTGGACTAGGAGACGATTTTTAATTTTGAAATTACTCACTATACCATGATCCACAGTAACATTTATAGACCTATTACGTTACTTAAGCAGTATAGTGATCATGATATGGAACCGTGTTAGTCAGACTTTCTGTAGAACACAAGTCAAGTTGTATAACGTTGCTTGGATTGTAAGTCAATCGCGGAGACCTCAGAATTGTGGTAAATATTACATCTTTCTGTGCCATACTCTGAAGGTGGTGGGAGGGTGAAGGGGTGTTACAATGTGGCAATACATGCCTTTACCCTTGCTTCATGGAGCTTCGGATACAGCACATCTACACGATGGACGAGTGAGTGTGTGTGTGTGTGTGTGTGTGTGTGTGTGTGTGTGTGTGTGTGTGTGTGTGTGTGTGTGTGCATTTCCTTAATTTTACATTGTTTTAGAAGCACAATGACAGTGATTAGGAATTAACTGCGAGAAGTAATTAGAACAGCGTTTTTCCTGTGAACAGTATTTCTATGGAAGAGAGATACTTACTGAGTAATGCCATACCAGAGCCAAAAGTCAGCGAAGGTGGAATGGTTAGCAAGATGGAAGATAATCGGGAAGTACAGATAAATGAGAACATTTCAGTGAATTCTGAAATTGCTAGGCTGGAAAGTGACCCAGAAATAAGAAACAGTGGAATTAGTGGAGAGTCGACTATGCACACGTCGGTGATCAGAGGTCATCATGAACTAATAATAGATGATAATGGTCACGGAAACACATTGGAAATTCTACATCCTGTTGAAGGTAGTAAGCGTTACTAACCATAAATTTGACAATAATCGTTGCAAACTGAGCTAGTGTCATTATAAGTTAAGCAATTTAATTGGACAGGTGAAAACAATGTGAGAGTTTCCTCGTGGGAGTTCTTACGATTTGTAAGATAGAACATCGAGGATTGTTTAGAGGAATACACAAAAAGGATAAGCTATAGGGAACGTAAGTGTAATGATGAGCAAGACGAATGGCCAGAGGTTTATTTGACACGTGGAGAAGTGTCATGGAAACGCTGAATAAACCCAAGTATATGAAACGTCCCCTTAGAAAAATTAATGAATTACTGTGCTGATAAACCTCTTACATTATTTGATTTTCAAACAGCTGAGCAGAACTGAACGTACTCAGACATTTTGTTCTTTACCTAGTCTGAACAACATTAAACTGACACACAATATTTTTAGCACAACACAATCTGACTTTCAATAATCCCTACAAGAGAATGGCCCTGACCAACATTAACCTATGCCTTTCACAAATCATTTACTTCACAAAAATCTTCGTTAATCGAACTACTGCAATACAGTGAGCGCCAATACTGCCAGCTAAATAAAGGATTCTAACTACTGAAGGAACTAACTACTGATAGGAATAGTTAGCAAATGAAAGATTTCGATAGAGAATAAACAATGTATTTATCTTAATATTGTTCAAAAGTCATAATATATATAGCAGTTCATGACATCCATTCTTACAAATGTACTGTTTCTGATGGACACACGTCCAGATCATCCGCTCTCAAATACACTATCAGTCCCTACCTCTCATATATTATCCATATACTATGACCAACAAAAACGTGTGCAGTGAAATGTAACTTACAAGTTAATAATTTGATGAACTGGTGTCAATTACAATTTTATAACATAATACAGTAACAAAGGTACAAAATACATCGTTAAAGAACATAACAATACAGATACCTTTTGAAGTAGTACAGGCTTTACAAAGGAATAGAAATAAACAGATACATCAGTGTTACAGGATTTATGACATAAGTAAATAAAATAATGAGAATAGATATGTAACATTAATTTCACACATGAGCATTAAAACAAAACAGAATAAACAATGTCTAAACATCTTTACAAAGTAAATAACACAGTATTAGAAAAATTCTATGACATAACTGTTATCAGCTAAACATATAGAGACAGGAAGAACACAAATACACAAGGGTACACAAACACATAGTGGAATGACACAAAAGGACAGGACAGGTTTGTTTTCAGTGTGACATTTGGTACTGCAGTCCACCCCAAAACTTCATTCCATATATCTTTCCTCTTATTTCAACATTTGTTTCCACCAACAAAATCCTATCCAAGCATGCTTTCTGTATTTATATGTTCATATTTTTCTTACCTCATTATTTATTATCTTACTTCATCATTTATTTCCAAGAAAATCCTCCCTAAACCTGTTGTCCCTAATCCCCACTTTTTTGTTCATATCCTCTTTCAAAATCCTTTTTGGCCAAACCATTTTCTTATAGCTTCTCAATGCATTTCTTCCAATTCATCACAACTCGTTCTCTTATACAGCCTACCCCATCTTAAGCTAACTTAAATCTACCGAGTTCAGATGCTAAACTAAGGGACGAGGCAATGCAGCAGCACAAAACAATTAACACAAACAACAATGACAAAAAACGGAAATTGGCAAAGCAAGCAGCAGTATATATAAATTAGCAGAGCAATTGCAATATTAAAACAAATATAAGGTGATGTGCAGCAAGCAAGAAAAATAAATCAGTAGTAAAACTGGCTTAAAAGAGTAATACAAAGTCAAATTCAGTAACATTATGCCTGGCAAACAGCAACAGCAAATGCTGTAACTTATACCTAAAAATGACAAACCCACAAGCAGAAAAAATATTACAGTAAAGATGGCCATGTCTAATACCTATGTCACATCTTAGTGTCTATGTAATTAAAGTGGTGCACCACAACAACTTATTGTAAAAAAAATATTACCATGTACTTGAAAAGAAAATTATGTATGCAGTTACTGTTACTAGTCCCTTCTTATTGTTCTTTCCTTTCCAAATGCTCCTTTTTTGGATAATGTGGATCATAAAAGTATTATTTAGCAGATACGTTGACAGAAAGTTTTCACATTAGCAAATGCATTTCATTTTATTCTATAAAACCAATGCTGTAACAGCTGGAAACCAGATATCAAATGAAATAAGCAACTATGAAAAGCGAAGCATAAAAATATCATTCAATAGTCATGTGGCATTTCATAAGTTAGTAGAAATTCTCTCAACTGTCGTTGAAAGACACTTGTCATAATCAGGTGTGCAGATGTAAGAATATCTCCCATCAATTCATAAGCATTTCAGTAAGTAGCACAAAGTACGTGCTCCACAGTATAATCATATGTTTCCAAGAAATAGCGTGTCATATTTGCGATGCTTTCTACAAAGGAATGTTAACAGTGAGGTTAATGGCCTCTTTCTTCTCCACCTCATGGCTTTTTCTCAAGGCTGCTGGCACACCTGGCCGCTCACAACACATTACGTCACAGTCACTTCCATTTCTTGCCGAAATATTTATGACAGCAGTTTCCGCTACAATGACAGTTTGATACAAATAAGATTTCACAGATCGAAATATTTGCGTTACATATCTGTAGAAACAAAATCTTATAAATATAACAGTGTCCAAAAAATTTTCGCTGGCACTGTGATACATTCACGCATTTACACACATTTCATAACTCTTAAAGTACGATTCTTGGTTTGCAATATCCTTTATCACAAACCAGAGTCCCTAACCACTACTCACTATTCCTTACCTTATTACACGTACACCTATTCGTCGACACTTCAATATTTCATCGTAATAAATACATAGCATAATCAAATTCCTCATATAGCATCAGCTTATTGATCATGAACATACCTCAACAGCATAATACACATTGTCATCGTAATAATAACATCATAAAAACTCAGCCAAATCTCAAAAACGTCGTAGCTTTCTGCAATAATTTCAAAACCTAATGAAAATTCTCTGCTCATTTCAATAGTGTCATCTACCTAAAACGTACTTTAAAAATCATGATCCCATACCAAATACATCATTCAAAGCTCTCATAGTATCACAATGGTTCCGAAAAAGTATGAACAGTTCACACAGTACAGACAAAATACAGTTTCATTAGTGCAAAGTTATCCAACTGTGTAACTGCGTAAACATGTGTCACTGATGTAGTAAAAACAATGTTTGTCTCTCAGTTAAATGATCAGATAGATGTGTAATTTGTGTGTTAGAGAAATATGGTACCGATGTGTAAAGTTGTATAAGCAAATGCCATATTAGCTAGGGCTCCTTGTGCTTGCCAAACACATGGTACACAAAGTAAGCGTGTACCCCCCTGAGGATTAATGTAATTATACCCTCAGGTGCTACAGATGACAGCAATGGAATGAAATGTATCACGATAAACTTTCTTTGTAATTACAAAATCTTGAAAAATAAATGTTGTAAGTACAAGATTAATCACTCAAATGCGTGTCATATAGCGCTAAATTGTGCGTCATGTTGTATCATAATCTCTGTCACTACATAAGGGTAAAAAATGTGCCAAGTTTCGTAATTATCGTCGTCCGTAAGCAAAGTTCTGTGGAAGTCAATGTACTTACCTCGTAATAAACAAAAGCGAAATGCTATGCGTATAGATATCGTAGTTATTACGTACAGTACCGTGATCAAGAAAGTACTGCAGTGTAACGTATTGTTGTGCTAGAAAAAAGGCTGTCTTATTGTAGCTATACCACAAAAATGCTACTAAAACATGTTTTACTTTCCAGAAGAATTCAGAAAAACTGTGCAAATATAAAGCAGATACAGCACAAAAGCAACAATGTAAATTGTGTCACATTATTAGCGTCGTGATATAATCGTGTAGCTGTCAAAGAAACCAAATGCTAAGTCATCTTTAATCCCACAGAAAGTACTGCAAATAAAGAATGTCTTTTCACGTAAACCAAAATGTTGCATGGAAATCTCATTAGCAGTGTCGGTATATGTTCTAAGTATGTGAGCCTTATATTTGTTACGTGACCGTGCAACTAACAAGCAACAGTGTACAAATCACAACACTGTGTCGTCTGTTCACTATAATAATGCATTCGTAATTTTTGTTTAAACAAGTTCTCTTGGTTCTTGACTGCATATTTAACTTCAAACATTGCAGATTATCTTTCAATAAACGGTTTTACATGTGAAATGTGGTGTAAACCTTTACTCTTCCTAGTACGCAGAGTTTCAACTTCAACACAATTATCATGTGGTATACGTCGGATTCTGTAAGGTCCATTGTAAACTAAAAGAATTTGTGACTCAAGTGTTTCTTCTTACGTGACAGTGAATGAGCTTTCATGAGAACTTTCTAACCAATATATAATTTCTTTGCATTTAATTTACCGTGTATTTTTCTTCTTTTGTCTGATGCAGATTTTATATTTTTACTAGCCAAATGAATTATGTCTTTGTGTCGAAGTTTACGTGTATTCGGAAAAGGTACAAGCTCTCAGATTCTGTTCTGTGGTTCTTCTTTCTTTAGTACAAGAATAGGTGGTAGAGCAGTGGAGTCACGAGGCATTTCATTCAGCATGGTTTGAAATAGTGTAAATATCTGTCCCAGTGCTGATGCTTTCTGTGACAAAGTCTACAAAGCTTATTGATTTCTTTCATAATCCGTTCAGACGGGTTACAATGTGGTGAGTACAATGAAATAAAAACAGGTTTGATTTTATGGTTCCGAAGCATGCGTGAACAAACAGCAGATCTGAATTGCGGTCCATTATCTGAAATGACTTTACTAACGTGTCCAACTTCACGTAAGAAATTTTTAACAAAGGCGTTGGATACAGACCGTCCAGTGGCTTTACATAACTGAGTGAAAGAAACAAATTTTGAAGTCAGTTCACCAGCGACCAGAACTTACGACAATCCATTCGATGTTCTGACAAGGGGTCCCGAGAGATCAACAGCAGCAAATTCTTTTAATTTAGAAGGAATGATAGGAAACAACGGAGCACTATGTGAGATAGTAGATGGTTTAGCTTTTTGACAAAGTTTTCAAATTGACAAGACTCTTCGAATTCTCTTTTCCATATTGTTAAAATAACAAGTCGTTCGAAAAATATGATAACATTTTCGTGGACCAAAATGTGCGTAGCTGAAATAAATGTACCAAATGAGCTTATTAACAAAATCGTCTGGAATGCAAAGTACCCATAGCTTGTCATCAACAGTGCAGCATTTGAAGAGTATGTTGTTTCTAACCAGATAATAATGCCGAATCTGAGTGTCTTTTTTCATGCCATTTACTTTTGGTGTCTTTCCAAATCGGATCTTTATCTTGTTCATGAGCAATGTCCTTTAAAGATGTGCTGATGTTTTCAAAGGCGACTTTCTGAATGTAAAGAATACTGAAATTTTTCTCGAGGTTGCCTTCTGTGTTACTTTTCTCAAGCCCAGCCGGCGCGCGTAACAGTGCGACCGCAACAATGTTCTCCTTGCCGGGAATGTAGACTATTGTGAAGTGGAATTCTTGCAGAAACAATGCCCAACGTTTTAACCTGTCATGATTTAATTTTGAAGACATAAGAAATTGTAATGCACGATGATCACTGTATACTTTTACGTGCTTACCAGAAAGAAAGAAACGGAATTTGTTAAATGCCCAAACGATAGCTAAAGCTTCTAATTCAGTAACGGAATAATTTTTTTCAGATTTTGTTAGCACTCGGCTAGCAAAAGCAATGGTTTCCAAACAGTAGTGTCATTTTCTATGGCTTCTTGAAATAAATGGGCACCAAGACCGACTTTAGAAGAATCCGTGCTAAGGCAGAAATCTTGTGACAGATCTGGATGAGCTAGTATTGGCGCGTTAAGTAGCGATTCTTTCAAAGAATGGAATTCCAACTGTGCTTGTTCGTCCCAGTTCCAAATAGTATTTTTTCTAGTGAGAGAACAAAGTTCACTAGAATTTGCATATTCAGAAAACGACAGTAAAAATTTACGAGACCTAGAAAACTGCGGTCTTGTCCTTTTGTGGATGGAACTGGAATGGCTCTGATTGTTTCTAACTTTTCAGGATCCGGCTGAATGCCTTCAGAAGAAATAATATGTCCCAAAAACCTCACCTTTGACCTACCGAATTCAGACTTTTCCAAGTTAACTGCAATTCCAGATTGTGCAAAAATATGTAACACGCTGTTGAGGATGCGATTATGTTGTTCCCATGAGGCTTCTGCTATCAGAATATCTTCCACATATAAGGTGAGGTGACGTTTTAAGGAATCAGGTAATATGGAATTTAGCCCGCGAATGAATGCTGCCAAAGAAATGTTCAAACCAAAAGGAAGTTTCCGAAACTGATAAACGCCGAAACAAAGAAAAGCTGTGTATTTTCTTCATTCTGGATGAAGTTCGATCTGATAAAAGCTGGATCTGAGATGAATACAAGACAACACTTTTACACCATTAAAATTTTGAAGAAGTTCTTCCATTGTTCGCGGCCTGTCTGTTTCAGGAATGATGACAGTATTGACTTGGCTCGAATCTAAGACAAGTCTGATCGATCCATTTTTCTTCTCGACAACATGTAATAGAATGTTGTATGAGCTTACTGCAGGCTCAATAATGCCCTCGTCAAGCATAGGTTGTATTTCTGTTCTAACACCGTCCCTATAATGTGCTGGTATTACGTATGGTCTAACACAAAATTTAGTATGCTCACGAACACGAAATTGGTATTGAAATCCCTTGATTGTTCCTGTTTTGTGAGTAAAAACTGTGGAATATGCCTGTAAAATCTCAAAAAGGTCCTGCCTATCAGTGTCATTATAGTTCTCAATTGTTTGGATTTTATGCTTAGTTAACTCATTAGTATCAAATACGCCATCGATATCATCCCTGTCAGTACTTGCAGAGAGATTGTTAGTGTCAAGTTCCGTTTAACAGAAGGTCAAGCCGATTAATTTCCTCATCATGGTTTGAGAGCCAATCTTCAAATTTCAAAGCAATTGACTTACTTTCTTTCTCCAAACTTACTTCAGCATTGTGAAAGTTTAAGATTGCTTTGTATTCATTCAAAAAGTCTACTCCCAATATAATTTCCGTCGACAATAATGGAACAATCAGAAAGTTCATAGAGAAACTGTGGCTTTGACAAAAGAATTCTAAGCTGGTTTGTTGGCGTACATCTACACTTTTCCAAAAATTGCGCCTTGTAATTTAATCTTACGTAAAGGAAGTGTGGGGCAATCGTTCGATTTGTTGCATTTGCTAAAAGCTGTTTCATTAATTACTGAAATGGGACTGCCAGAGTCAAGTACTGCTGTAAATTTTCGTCATTTACTGTAACGTGAATCACAGGATATGCAATGTTTTTATGTTTTACGTCGTGTTCTTGGAGTAAGATGTCCCTAATGTCTTCCATTTTTTCGTAATTACTAGCCACGGCATCCACGTCGTCAGCTTCATAAGCACATATTGTGGCTGCCAGCGGTGTGAGTCATTGCCTACTGTCTCTTTGCTTGCGCGCATCGTTATTGGCATTAGGAGGCCTAACTTCTACAATTCACCTTGTCGAAAGGGCCCTGTCCTGTTTGAATCCCGCCAGTTCTGATGCAATTCAGCTCTGTCGTGACGATCATATCGTCTGTCATGTCGGTAGATTCCATAGTTTCTTTCTTGTCGGTCACGTGGTGAATTTCTCCCTGAATCATAACTGTGCTCTGGACTGTTGCGTCTGAAGTTATTCTGTCTCCCTTGATAATTATTTTGGTTCCCATATTCTCTGTTTCTCTTATTGTCTTTGTGGTAGTCATTACCACGGAGAGGTGATCTTTCCCTGTAATTATTACTACTCTGCCAATGGTTGTCACACGGGTGGTGTCTGTTTTAGTTACGATTTACATTGTAAGAATAGCCTTGTCGTGTCCATTTATTATTTCTGTCATCGCGGAATTGTGACGGATGTGACCTGTAATTGTAGTTTTCCTGTTTTCGCGTTCTGCGATTGTCAGTGTCAGTTTCCAGTTCTCGTAACAGTCCCTGAAAAGCTTCAATGTCGTCTTTGCAACGTCCTGCCAAAATAATATGTTGTAAATGTTCAGGCAATTTGATTAAGCAAATGCGGATGATTTCTGATTGGCTGTAAGGGCTTGACAGGTATTGATTCTTGTGCAACATGTCTTCAAAATATTTCACAAGACTGTAAAATTCAGATTGTTCTAAATGTTTCATCATTATGATGCAATGTTTTACTCGGTCTTGTGTAGCTTGAGACCAATATGCTGAGAGGAAGGCATGATAAAATTCTCCTTCACTGTGACAATTGTGAATAACCGATCGCATTCTTTCAGCTGGTTCATTCTCTAAGTAGCCACACATAAATTCCAATCTGTGCTCTAATGACCAGTTGGGAGGAAAACAATGAGAGAATTGATGGAGCCACGCTTGTGGATGAATGTCGTTGCCAGAATTCTTAAATGTATTGAATTTACGTGTGGTAATGAACAGCTTATAGTCAAAAATCATCGTGTCGGCGAGTCGCATATCGGTCATTGTTACGTCGTGTCGGCGGTTCCATCTCAAAATTCTGTGCACCTTGCCAATTTCTTTCATAATTTCCGAAATGCCCTGTGTTATTATTTTGCGGCTTTTCCGTATTTCCAAGTCCCTCTTCCCGTGTTGGAGCGCGAGTGTCCCCTGAATTATGTAATTTTTGTATTACTTGTGCCAACTGGTCTTATACTTGCCGGATTTCTCTTTTGTGTTGCATATTTATTTGATTCTGATTTTGATTTTGTTTCAATTTCTTAATTTGTTCATACTCTACTGTGTCAGTGATGGCTACAGGTCTTGGGTCACTCAGATCATCATCTACCTTTGTAGATAAGTTAGTGAACTGATCCGAAAGTTCGGTTACTTTCTCCGATAGTGTACTTCTTTCGTCAGCGTGTTTTTCTGAACCAAGTTTCAGAGTGTCCATTAGTGTTGAAATCTTCTCTACTGCGTCCTTTAAGTTTTCCTGAGTTTTTGCAAGTTGCGTAACCAAATCGGTAGATGCAACTGAGTCAATTTTAGCTTGCAAGGTCTCACGATTTTCATGAACAATAGTTTGCAGTTCTTTTATGGCTGCTTCGTGATTCTGTCAAGAACCAAGAGAACTTATTTAAACAGAAATTACGAATGCATTGTTATAGTGAACAGATGACACAGTGTTATTGCGTGTGTACATTCTTGCTTGTTAATTGTATGATTACGTAATGACTATAAGGCTCACATACTTAGAGCATATACCAGTACTGCTGACGAGATTTTAATGCAAATTTTGGTTTATTTGAGAACACATCCTGGATTTAAAGTACTTTGTGAGATTAAAGATGACTTAGTATTTGGTTTCTTTGACAGCTACGCGATTATATCAGGATGCTACTAATGTGACAATTTACATTGTTGCTTTTGCGGTGTATCTGTTTTATATCTGCACAGTTTTTCTGAAATATTCTGGAAAGTAAAACATGTTTTAGTAGTAACTTTTGTGGTATAACTACAATGAGACAGTCTTTTCCGTAGCACAACAATACGTTACAGTACAGTACTTTCTTCATCACGGCAATAAGCATAATAACTAAGATACCTATACGCAAAGCATTTCACTTTTGTTTATGAGGAGTTGGGTACATTGACTTCAGCAGAACTTTGCTTACGGAGGACGATAACTACGACAGTTCCACAGAATTATCTTACAGCAAGACGCACATTTAGCGCTACAGGATACGCATTTGAGTGATTAATTTTGTACTTAAAACAATTATGTTTAAAGATTTTGGAATTACAATGATACAAAGGTTTTCCGTGATACATTTCATTCCATTGCTGTAATCTATAACACCTGAGGGTATAATTACATTACTCGTCAGGGGGTTACACGCTTACTTTGTGTACTGTCTGTTTGGCAAGCATAAACAAAAGTGAAATGCTTTGCGTATAGGTATCTTGGCAAGCACAAGGAGCGCTAGCTAATATGGTATTTGCTTATACAACTTTACACATCGGTACCATATTTCTCTAACACAAATTACACAGCTATCTGATCATTTAACTGAGAGACAAACATGTTTTTTTACTACATCAGTGACATGTTTACGCAATTACACAGTTGGATAACTTCGCACTAATGAAACTGGGTTTTGTCTGTAATGTGTGAACTGTTCATACGTTTTCGGAACCATTGTGATACTATGAGAGCTTTGAATGATGTATTTGGTATGGGATCATGATTTTTAAAGTACGTTGGAGGTAGATGACACTATTGAAATGAGTTGAGAATTTTTTTGAGGTTTTGAAATTATTGCAGAAAGCTACGACGTTTTAGAGATTTGACTGAGGTGTTATGATATTATTACGACGACGATGTATATTACGCTGTTGAGGAATGTTTATTATGATATGTTTTTATTAAGATGAAATATTGAAGTGTCGATGAATAGGTACATGTGTAATAAGGTAAGGAATAGTGAGTAGTGGTTAGGGACTCTGGTTTGTGAAACCAAGAATCGTACTTTAAGAGTTATGAAATGTGTGTGTATGTGTAATGTATCACAATGCCTGCAAAAATTTTTTGGAAGCTGTTATATTTATAGGTTTTTGTTTCTACACATCCGTAACGCAAATTCTCGACCTGTGAAATTTTTTTTATATGACACTGTCACTGCTGTCGTAAATATTTCGGTAAGAAATTTAAGTGACCTTCACGTAATGCGTCGTGGACGCCCAGCTGTGCCAACTGCCTGGAGAAAAAGCCATTAGGTGGAGAAAGAGAGACCATTAACCTCAGTATTCACATTCCTTTGTAGAAAGCATCACAAATATGACACGCTCATTACTTGGAAACATATGGTTATACTGTGGAGCACGTACTTTGTGCTACTTACTGAAATGCTTATGAATTGATGGGAAATATTCTCACATCTGCACACCTGATTATGACAATTCTACTAACTTATTTCTACTAACTTATGAAATGCCACATGACTATTGAATGATATTTTTGTGCTTCGCTTTTCATAGTTGCTTATTTCATTTGATATCTGGTTTCCAGCTGTGTTGCAGCATTGGTTTTATAAAATAAAATTAAATGCATTAGCTACTGTGAACACTTTCTGTCAACAGACCTATTAAATAATAATTTTATGATCCACATGCTTCGAAAAAGGAGCACTTGGAAAGGAAAGTACAATAAGAAGGGATTAATAACAGTTACTGCATATGTAATTTTCATTTCAACTACTTGCTAATTTTTTTTCGTAGAATAACTTCTTGTGGTGCACCACTTTAATTACATATACATTAGGATGTGAATAGACATGGCCATATTTACTGTAATATTTATTCTGCTTGAGCTTTGTCATGTTTAGGTATAAGTTATAGCATTTGCTGCTGCTGTTGGACAGGCATAGTGCTACTGAATTTCACTTTGTATTACTCTGTTAAGCCAGTTTTAGTACTGATTTATTTTTCTTGTTGCTGCACAGTGGCTTTTATTAGTTCTAATGTTGCATTTGCTTTGCTAATTTATATTTATTACTGCTTGCTTTTCCAATTTGTATTTTTTGTCATTGCTGTTTGTGTTAATTGTTTTGTGCTGCTGCATTGCCTCATCCCTTAGTTTAGCATCTGAGCTCAGCAGATTCAAGTTAGCTTAAGAGGGGGTATGCTATATAGGAGAATGAGTTATGATGAATTGGAAGAAATGCATTGAGAAGTTATACGAAAAATTCCAGAATGAGTTTTTCACTCTGCAGCAGAGTCTGCGCTGATATGAAACTTCCTGGCAGATCAAAACTGTGTGCCCAACTGAGACTCGAACTCGAGACTTTTGCCTTTCGCAGGCAAGTGCTCTACCATCTGAGCTACCACAGAAGTAAAGCTGTGAGGACCGGGCGTGAGTCGTGCTTTGGTAGCTCAGATGGTAGAGCACTTGCCCGCAAAAGGCAAAGTCCCCGTATACGAAAAATGTTTGTGAAAGTAAAGGTACTGTACAATGAAGAATAATTATTTTAAAAGAGGATGAAGGGAATAGCAAGAGCAGGCTTAGATAGGACTTTTTGTGAATAATGATGAACAAAGGGAGACCTCCATGCAAAATACTGCAGTAAAACAAACCCTGTCCTTTCCTTTTGTGTTATCCCTCTATGTGTTTGTGTACCCTTATGTATTGGTGTTCTTGCTGCCTTTGTGCGTTTAGTTAATAAGATTTATGTTGTAGAATTTTTCTAGTACTAAGCTACATTCACTATGATGAGGAATACTGTTATCCTCAAATATAATTTGCATTTATAATATGTTATTTTCTTTGTAAAGATGTTTAGACATTATTTATTCTGTTCTGTTTTAATGCTCATGTGTGGAATCAATGTTTCGAAAACTATTATCATTATTTTATGTATTTACTTATATCATATTTCCTGTAACACTGATGTATATGTTACTTCGATTCTTTTGTAAAGCCCATATCACTATAAATGTTATCTGTATTTTTATATTCTTTAATGATGTATTTTGTACCTTTGTTTATTGTATTCTCATGTTATAAAATTGTAATTGACACCACTTTATCAAATTAAGTGACTTTTAAGCATTCATTTCACTGCACACATTTCTGTTGATCATAGTATATGCACAATATGTGAGAAATTGGGACTGTTCCTGTTTGCACTTGTGTTAATAATTCAGCAAGGGACTGGTTGACAGCATTGCTGGTTCTAAGGATAATTCCAAAAACTTTGTGAGTGCACAAGTGGTGGTTTATGGACTTGCTATATTGTCCGCAAGACTCTTCGATGGTGATTGCGCACCTGCACAGTCGCAACAGATGGCTGCTGGCCGTCTCTACAAGGCCTACAGTGGGTCTACATCTTTTATGACTCACCAATACCATTATTTCTACAAGGAGTGCAGTGGGTCTGCACCTCTGGTGTCCCACCAATACCGTAATCTCTACCAGGACTACAGTGGGTCTGCTCTGTGATGACCTACCTACCAATATTCTTCAAAACATCGACTGACTCTGCTGTGGGTTTGCTCTGTTGTGGCCCATTACCTGTGTGCATGTCAAGAGTCAGCACTGTCTTTCCGTTGGAAGGACAACACTACTACTTCAAGACTGCATGCAAATCCACTACTTCCGTGTGCATTCTCATTTACTGCTCAGACTTTGAGAAAAAAAACACTGCAGTTTTACTGTGATGAATGATCAGGACTGTCTTTATGGACTGTGAGAAAATTTTAGCTATTGACCAACATTGTACCGATAAGTGTGTACATTTCATTTCTTTGTTATTGTAATTATGAAAAATTTTTTTCAAACCTGTATTGGCCACTGCCCAAAACCATTTGTAAAATTTTTTGTGGGGAGCATGGGGGCTATGTAACTAGGCTGTTTAGGTTCTTATATTGGTAACGCCACTGTCACCTAGCACTCTGTATGAAAATCACTGGCTGCGCTGTGTGCAGTCTGTGGCTGGTTTGCATTGTAGTTGGCTATCCTAGTGTTGGGCAGTTTGCTGTTAACAGCGCGTAGCGTTGTGCAGTTGGAGGCGAGCTGCCAGCAGTGGTGGATTGGGGGGGGGGGGGAGATGGCGGAATTTTGAGAGCGGATGAACTAGACGTCTGTCCATCAGAGACAGTACATTTGTAAGACTGGATGTCGTGAACTGCTATATATATTATGGCTTTTGAACACTGTTAAGGTAAATACGTTATTTATTCTCTATCAAAATCTTTCATTTGCTAACTTCAGTAGTTAGAATCTTTTATTTAGCTGGCAGTAGTGGCGCTCGCTGTATTGCAGTAGTTCGAGTAACGAAGATTTTTGTGAGGTAAGTGATTCATGAAATGTATAGGTTATTGTTAGGCAGATTATTGAAAGTCAGATTGCGTTGCGCTAAAAATATTGTGTGTCAGTTTAGTGTTGATCGGAATAAGTAAAGAGAGAAATGTCTGAGAACATTCAGTTCTGCTCAGCTGTTTGAAGATCGAATAATGTAAGAGGTTTATCAGCACAGTAATTCAATAATTTTTGTAAGGGGACGTTTCATATTTGGTATTGGTCAAATTAAGCTTAGCTTCTCTTCCGTAGTATATGTACCCCTAACTAGTGAGAGTCAAGTGTGTGTAAAAACTTTATTAGTAATTTTGGAACGAGTGCAGGTATGATTACAAATTTGCCATCAACTACTGCCGCACAAGATTTTCCCTCGAATGCTTTTAAAGCCTCTGCAGGCTAGTTATCGTCAGGTTTTGCTTTACCTTTGGCACAACAGTACAGTTTTGTACGCTGCACTATAGGATTCGACTCACTGCATGCAACAGAGCGAACTTGCCACATTCTGGTTCTGCACATGTCTTGCTGCACTGTCGGGCACTGTTACCTGTATAATTAATAAAGCTCTGCGAGATTTTGCGTGTGCAAAATGCAGTATGTTACTTACACATTGTTATGTAACTGACAGACTTCAACGTTTCCACACTAAAACATCACAAGTAAAATCAATTTTGACCATAGTGGGCACCTAATATTTAGTTTTAGTACATAATATTTCTTATCAAACTAAGCAATTTCAGCAGATTTTTATGCCTGCAGTATCCTGCTTGCAGTATATTACACTAATTAAAAATTAGCTCTTTTAGAAAAATTTAAGTGACATCTTGTTTATGAAGAATTCTGTGTTCTAGGTATGTCTTTCAATACAGAAATACATGTTTTCTTAAACGAAAATTAGCAGTCCTGGCAGCACATCCAGTCAGTCATCGGTGTTACTGACAGATACAGTTTCATGCTCAGGGTTTGTAAAAGCAACATTAAATTTTGAGAATTAGAGAATGAAGATTATAAATGAAATATAAAAACGAAAAACTCAATCGTAATTACTCACATGGATTTACAGAAGACAATCCTGTACTGCAGCTCATACAGGCGCACTTTTATACGTGACTTCAATTAATACTAATAATTTAAGTGGGGAAAGTAGCCAAGCCATTAAAGATTTCTAAATGCTCTGAGAACATTCAATGTTAAAATGATGAATTTGTATTCCAGTTGAACAGAAACAGGTATACTTGACGGTATTTATATTTTTTATTTACGAAACTTGGATTTCCACATCACCATAGAGGTACCAAGCATGATGCGTTACTCATTGTTTTACATGGCGAGTATCCCCAGTAGGCCTATAAACCATGGTGCATGCAACTACATGCACAAACATTATGAGCAGATCAATTTCCCTACGTTATGTTTATTACATACTCACCACACCTTCAGTTTTTGAATGCTATACAATCTGGAACATTTAAGCCAGCGTTACAAGAAGTATGGATTACAACCAACTGACGACGTTCCCAGTCATACAACAATCAAGAAATGAGACAAATGGCTGTCGGCCACCACACAAAACACGCAGTTCCTGACGCTATTGTTGAAGTGGTCTCTACACAATTCCAGCGAAGCCCTCTGAACTCAGTCTGACGAGCAGGTAGATAGTCACCTTCGACAGCACCTTATGTCGCCCATCAAAGATTGCACCTGGAATGGTCCGAAACATTGGAGTGAAGTAGTATACAGAGTATATACCCCTTGCGTCACTGAACGTGCGCACATCGGGTTGTATTAAGTGTGTGAAAGAAAACCGAGTTACCATAACAACACAAAGATACGGCCAATAAATACCACTATTACTTCCCAGCTAATTATGTTTTATACTACGGTTCATTTAACCCAGACACACCGTATTTTGGAGGGAAAAATGTTTTGCATTTCGTGACTAGCATAATATTGTGTCTTGGATAAGGAGTTGGGGCTCAATGTACCACGATGATCATAGATGTTTTACTTGCCTGTTTTGATGTAACTTAAGCAGTTGTGTATTAAAGTAGCATTTGCCCATCACATTTATTCGTATAACCAACTACTTCCACAACACAAAATAACGATCTACTGATTATTTCACTGTTTATTTTAGTTGTGTAAGCAAGTAACTATGGTGACCACTAAATACTAAGGAAACACAGCAGCAACAAGAATTTTGAGCTACTCTTCTCTCTTACTGTTGGAATACGATAAAGGATTGTGCAACAGTTTGAGGAGAAACATTAAGCCTGCAAGCCTGCTCTGGCACATTTTGCTACAGTATCTCAACCCAAATTAAAAACCACTTATTTGCTCAATAGTTGGAATATTACTGCATGATGTAAGCAATGACGTAGAATGGATGTAGATGCGGTATATAAAATTCATGTGGTCTGTCTCACCTTAGATACTTGCTAGTCTGATCAGTCATTCAAAATACTTGATCCTATTGTGCTGGAGAGGGTAAAAAGCTTCACATAAGTTACAATAACTGCCTATATGTTCTAACTGCCACACCCCCACGCAAGACCAATCCAGATCGTAATCAGGGACTGGGAGGAAAGTGGACAAACTCACAACAACCAGTGTGACCGAATTTCCCATGGTCTCCGGTCTTCACATGGCGTGTAAAGCATCGACTGAGTTCTAATTCTTCATACCGTTTTTCGATTGGCATTATGTTCACAATTTACTGAAATGGTAACCTTTTACGAAGGAATGATATGCATTACATGGCCTGCACATCATCGCTTTGTCTCAAACTACTGTGCCCAAGTGTGCCACTGAGGTTTTCTGAATTCATTTTACTTTGACCATTACTCCTTAAAAGAATTACCAAAATACAGGAAATTTATGTGACCTAAAATACGTATTTGCGATTTTAAGACTGTATTTGTAATTATTTTTACAAAATCTTTAAAATAATGCTCTGTTTATTCCCCTACTGTTTTTTGTATACTGTGTTATGGATCTTGTGAGTTAAGCACCGCCTGTCTCTGATGTTTCATAATTTCTTTCAACTGGTATCTTTTACTCCATAGTCTCATTAACTGAACTAGATATCTTTCAGATGGTATGTCATAGTATAATCTACTTGAATTTTTTTTTCAGCTTTCTTATAGGTCGCCGGATTGGGAATGTGTTCCATGTGCAGACTCTGCCCGTGTCAGTCACTTCTGGCTGGAGCTGATCACCTCATCTTCCTCCATCCGTCATTCTGAATGTGTGCCAATCCTTGTGTATCTGGCACATTACGGCTGGGTTCGTCTACAGTATTTCACACCAGGCACTTTAAACCCCTGCTCTGTGCAGAACTTGTGGGTGAACTGAAAAAAAAACAATTACGCTTTCACAGACAGCCCAATGGTTAGTTTTCTTATAGTGAATGTACTTTACCTAACACCACATTCCAAAAGGTGAAATGGCTAACTACCTTACCCACACAGTGTTTAACCACTTTTTGGGTTGTTATTCCTCGAATCACTTATCTTCCTGTTGGTTTGTTAAGTTCATGCACCACTGTCCCCCAGTTGAGATTACATACACATATGTCTGAATGACAGGCATTTGAATTAGGAAAGGGAAATGATGAAACCACTCACCTTGCACAAAGTACTCTCACTCAATCCATTGCTCATCCACATGTTGCATATGCTCTTCACACCTCACTGAAGCTCAGCTATACTGAGCATATTATGCATTGGGAGAAAGCACTTTCGATTCTGGTGTTAAGCCCTCAGGAAGTACAATGTTTCTACTATTAATATTATGTCCCTTTCGTCCCAGCCAAATACAAGATGAAATGGGAAACTATTCACCCTGAGCACACTTCTCACATTTCCAATTGTTGACTTCCGTACAACTTTTCCTCTTTAAAGCTGAGCTGGGTATAAATAATACTTGTGGCATCATCTCGAAGTTGATGTTAAATCAACACATTGGAGACAATACCGTGTCTTCTGATGAGGTGCCCTAGAAACTTCGATATTTAAATCAAGAAGTAAATCATGATCATGTCATAAAACAATTTACATATCACTAAAGTACACAGACAGAAAGGTGAAAACAATCCATTCATAAGGATATGTATTTTAGTTGGACACATTGCTATAGAAACACCTGCAATCACAAGATCACAAATCGGGGGGACAAATCTGAACAGGTTTCAATTGAGGCAAATACCATCTTAACATTAGATAGTTTAAAATGTAGAGGACATAAATAAACCGAACACAACTGGTTATAATTCTTGTTATGAACTATTCACTACACAACTGGTAAATTAAAAACAAAGTTGACTTCATTTTGAATGATGCTGTATGTATATATTTCGATGACGTTCCGGTATGTCGATCATGAAGCGAGACTATTTCATTTTAACTGCAGTCTTTTGGTGCTCAAACATTCTCTGCATAATACACTTTAATTTGGTGGTATGGTTGTAAGTATGTTATGCCCGGATACAGAAATGGAAAATTAGGAACGCCTTCTAATCTACAGACAGTTCACTCAGTTTTTAGGTTGTTGATTCACCAGCAATGCACCATCTTTAAATCTCTTAGCAACCTTGCAGTACATGTTGCATTATTACATATATGCTTTGGGCAACTTGTCTTGATTCTGGTACAAGGATATTGACATTTTGAGTTGTAGATCCTCCACACAGGTGTACAATACTCACGAAAACTGGCAATGGCAGTGGAATGAACCCGTACATGGAATGTACAGGGTGTTTCGCGCCAATAGGAAGGACTACTGGAAGCGTCCAGATGGTGAGAAACTGGTTGGCAAGTGAGGGACCCACAGTTGTGGCCGCTACCTCGCCGACCCCCTTGCCTTCCCCTCGTGACTATTTCTGGACCTGTCATTGGTGGTTTGTCGAAGAAAGTTGGCGTCTCTCACTCAGCGATACCACGGCATCAATCCTAGGTCAGTGCAAGAGCGTGGGAGCTGGCGAAGTACTGCAGGTTACTTCACACAACTGCTCACGCTACTGCCTGACACTAGGTTAAAATGATGGAAATAAAATATAATAAAACAATTTACTATTACTCGTTACCAGGTACAATTCATTACCCCTACAACGCGAGCTGGTTACTGGTCAGTGAATGTGACAATGGTTGGCGCTAATCACTCTTAATGACCAATTCAAAACCCATTTTTCATTTCACGTACATGGTAGGCGACCGACATTGCTTTTTCTTATAAGATATCTTAAACCTAATGGAGGCTTCCAAAGCTGGTTACAAAATCTGCGGTAGCTGCAGGAGATGTAGTGTTATTTTACTTTACAATATCATTATCCACTGGTGTTACTTTAGTCGTCCATAATTTGGAGTCTCTGTTACTAAGACTGTCTGTTTTTTACACTTCGAGGTCGGTGCAACAGCTGATAGTCGATATCATGGGCAGAGCCAAGGTGGTGCTGGTGGGCGTAATGGCTGACACCAGCTGGGCTGCAGCTGAGCCAAAGTGCTGTGGGAATTGTGTCGGAGGAAGCTCAGAGTGATTCGTCTAACTGTGCGTAAACTAACAGTGAGTGACAGATACGGTTAGTGAATGAGCCTGTGAGAGGCGTAATTAGCAACTGAACAAACCAAGTATCAATCATTTTCATTACAAATAGTTTTTACTCCTGACATCCGCGAACTACTTTCCTAATAAACTGCTTTTACCATACTTCCTTCAAACTTGAGTATACAATTATACAAAACTCTATTGGCAGAGCCACGCCTGTGAATTAGGGTGTCTCATCAGACGTTACCCACAGTATTCACCGTCTAGCCAGGGATGTGGCACAACCTGCCCTGGAGGCTCGTGGGAGTTACAGTAGGGAGATTTATACAAAATTCATACAGTATAGCGAACGGCCAATTGAGCTACAGGCACAGACGTGACACTGATAATGTCGACTATATGGGAAGAATTCCGAATGTGCCATCCAGCAATAGTCTCAGTACCAAACGGAGTGGTGAAGGAACACAATTCGCGATAATCGACAAGCAGCAAGCAGCAACAGTTGCCTTGCAGTTCTACCCCTGAAGGTCTGGCATGCATTACTCAAGTGTGAAGCATTTGACACCTTCCTAAATCTTTGCCTTAAGTAGGACGCTGTTGACGCCTGACAAAGACCTTAGTAAAGCGAAACGGATCACAGCAACAAGGTAGGAGCGGTATTTCGGTATGATGTGGCTGGAAAAGAATGTGGTAGTTTTGGTACTGTCTAAGGCTTTAGTCCCGATTAACCCCGCTAGCTGCTCATCAACAGAAGCAAGAAACGCGGAATGGAGCTGACAACTTGTCAATGGGCTAAGTGATGAAAGCGGGAGGGTCAAAACATTAACTGCAGCAGTATGCGGTCATGGGCGCCCACTGCCAATTTCAGCAGATCGGACGCAGGTGCACCGCGCCCCGTCGGTAGCGTAAATAACGTCATCAGAATCGATTAAAGCTTACTCTGTCTACCGCAGAAATCAGCACGTGCCTAGCCTCGTCAATAGACAGATAAGAAGTTTCGCGTTTCCTTTTCACTAAGCGCGTAGTGACGTGCCCACCTAGGCTGTGCCTTGTTGTGGCAAACACGACAGAGGTCGTGGCGACGCTGGTAGTGAATTATTCAGAACGCATGTAAGTTCAAGTAACTCCTATTGGTTCTCATGGTCTAAGCTTTGCTATCTCCCATTCTATTGGGATTTTTGCTGTACCTAAACTATTGGAGTAACAGGCGGTGCACACATTGTACTTGTATTCAGTATGGAAAGTATTTGTTTCATGCAGTGCATTGCGAACAAATATCTCAGTGAGAGCAAATAATTGTTTACAGCACTTCGAGAACGAAGTATATCCTCGTATTTGGAATGTTTCCTTCAATTCTTTTTTTTCTAATGAACAAAGTTGCAATAATATGAATTATCCGTGTCTGCTGTTTCGCAATAGCTCAGCGAGTGTCCTCTTTAACAGCATTAAATCCTTTTTATATATTACGCCATGAAATAAAAAGACACATCAAAATATGTAAACAGGCTCAGAGACAGCTAGGCCCACTGTCATAAAATACATAATAAAGCATAAAGGCAGAGATCCAAACTCTTATGCTGAATACGAACATTGCCATATACGTTCTTTTATTAGCTAGAACAGGGGCTTTTGCGGTAACTTTTCTCGTGTTTTTTCTGTTATTTACTTCCATTTCTAGCCTGGTATATTACATGTCGAAGTCCTGAGCAGTGTCCGCTTAATGGTTCTCCATACACTTTACGGAGCGTCATGAATTCCTATATTATTTCTGCTTGTCACTAAGACAGCGTATATTTAAGAAATTTTGGCTGTCAAATGCCTTAATACTGGGGATATATTCATTGATCATGCTCTATCATTCCACGATCTCTCTCTTTGTGCCTGCGCTATTCATTACCGTATGTCATCATTGATGGCATCTGCGCTCATTTATTCAACCTACTTGCAATATCCTATGAATTATTGTAGTTGATGGAGTTTTCGCAGATAAAGACAGTTCATTCTACCAGCAACGAACTTTCCTTGGTGTCTGAAAATCTCTGGTCAGAGTGGTAAATCATGGACAGTAGGTTGTGTTTTCTTTCTGATTTGTAGCGTGAAATTTCTTGTGTGTTTTGTAAGGACAACTATGCCTGGTGAAATCAACACAGTTTTTTTATTTGGAGAGGGGAGACTGCGGCTGTGTTCCAAAGTTTTCTAGCTGCGTTATGTAAAGCTACCAGATGCTGTAGCCTCGACGCAGTCACTGTGGCGTGACACCAGTGGCATGTGCTGTAGTCAGCAGCATCGGTAACGAGCGTACCTCTGGAGCGAGTGTGGCCCACTCGGGCCTTTATGCCAACCTGTTCACATGGCTGAGAAACGTCGGAAGCAGTATCTGGCTCGTTGGCGCAGTAGTTCGATCAATATCAAATTTTAATAGTCGATACCTCTCGCCACGGTTACATATGAAAAGCTGTTAGTACACTCCCGTTACGTTTTGTGGCAAATGGATACAGCTGTAAATACTGCACATTTGTAAGTTGGTTACGCATGCTCAGGTCCTTGTGTTGTGATTATAGTTACAAAATAAATGGCAGCTCGCGCCATAATTTGAATGAAACTTAACGAAAGACTATCAGTAATGGACGTTACTTACAAATACAAATACCCTGAAGTTCTCAAGATAAGATGTATCTTAATTTGCGTTATCTGCTTAGTTTGAAAGTTCTGCAAGGATTAAGTTTACTTGCATATCGTAGCGGGCCCTTGCTAAAATATGAATCTCCGTTAATCACCCATGCTACAATGACAGATAGGACGGCCAAGTCTGCTGGGAAGTGTTAACTGAAATTCCTAACGGCGGGACTGGTGTACTCGCGTTTCCTCAAAACTACGCCCATTATTGTTCTTCTTCTTCTTCCTCCATCACACGGTTGAGTCAGGTTGCATGAGAAACTAGAAATATTTCCCTTTATCTACAGAAAGCTACTAGCTTGAGCTTTCATTGTGTGTGTGATTAACATGAACAGACACCATCTTCCAGTAGTACAGACACGTACGTGAAAAGCAAGCGGGCACTGAGCCAGAGTGATGGCCGTCGTGTGCCGCCAGAGGAGTGCGAGGGAACCCACGTGGGTGGCGGTGTGGCGGCGCTACCCATAGCGGCTCACTTCGTTCGCATTTCCTAACAGGAGGATGGAAAGACGTTTACCCGTCAGTAGGCGTATGATCCTACAGTGTAGAAATCTTTAGCAGCATACTTCTGGCCCAATGGCCTCTAATCTGACGAAAATAGGGTGATCTTTATTAGTTTCCTGTTTTATAATAAATTCTCCTTACTACGAGTTAATAATTAGCCCCTCGAATCTAGATGGAATTCAACTGCTGCCTCTGTGTGAGAAATCTAAGCGTAAAGTAATACTCATCGCTTTGTTTGCAAGTATGGTTCGAACACAACTTGTTCGAGTTTACGTTGTTGTCTAGAACGTTAGCTGCTTTGATGCAATATTTCATCTTCATGTAAATAACAGTAGCTGCCATAGAAAGTAATAGCAATGGGTAACTTGTTTTACAGATACAAACGAAGAGTTGAATGATCAGTGTATTTCTTTTCCTATTTTGATACATCACTACATCTTTATCATTTCTTAAAGCATAGCAAGGATGTGCTGCTATCACCCTATCTTTCTTGTTTTCCTGCTTTGTTGTACTGCTTCAGGCAGCACAGTTGAGCCACAATACGGCTTCAGCCAAGCAAGATGTACTAGCGTGGTACCGTCAGGTAACTGCCTTTGGCATTCACGGGGCTGGTGATCCGCAGTAGCGGGTAGGGGCCCTCGTACCGAGGACTCAACAACTTGGTTCATCCATTTCTTTATCACAGTATTTGGGAGCAATACAAAACCCCTGGGTTTATGTTTAGAAAATGTCGTGCCTCTGTTGGCATGTTCTAGCTCTTTTTGTGTGGCTTTGAAATTACTGTGTTCAACTTGGTTCCATATGGCATTGAGACGGCGAGCTGGATTAGCGTCAAGGGGCAATTTGTCAATTTCTGATGGTTAATTCATCGATATCCGATTCACTGGTTCGTATGGGGAGTTTCCGCTATGTAACTGGGTTTCCATACATAGTACAATAGCGTTCGCGCAATAGTTTGATGCATTCGCTCTAGGCACCCATTCGCTTGAGAACGTTAGGGCGTAGTTCGCCATTTTTTGATACGTAACATTTCGCAAACCTGTACAAACATTGTC
This sequence comes from Schistocerca serialis cubense, assembly GCF_023864345.2. Taxonomy (NCBI): domain Eukaryota; kingdom Metazoa; phylum Arthropoda; class Insecta; order Orthoptera; family Acrididae; genus Schistocerca; species Schistocerca serialis. The sequence continues at coordinate 463,308,259 of NC_064646.1, read as the reverse complement.
AAAACAAAATCTGAGCCTTGAGCAGTGAGTACTGCGTCAGGACTTTCGAACGGCAATACCAAGTGACTGGCAAAGGTGCAATCAACAGTATCAGCGGTCGTATCTGCAAGTAATATAATAATTATGAACCTTGAAAAATTAATATTAATTGGCAATACACTTAATATCCTTGGTGCTTCGTGGAAATGGGCCACAGATATCTAAGCCACAATCGAAATGGTTTTGATGCTTCTGTTATGTTTGTAAAGGAACGTATCCTTTGTGTGTGTGTGTGTGTGTGTGTGTGTGTGTGTGTGTGTGTGTGTGTGTGTTTTCGACACTCCACCAGTAGTCTGACGCTGTTCTTGCATCCATGGCTCATTGCCCATTTTGGTGGGCCTGTAAACTGTCACAACACTGTGTTTTTATTCATTGTTGCAATTACTTGTGTAATACTACTTTGTTACCCAACACTGCCTTGCAGTACAGTATACCACCTTATGTAATGGACTCAGGGACTGATGCATACTGGTGACATTCTATATCCCTCAGCGATTCTTTCAATTCCTCATTGGAAACCTCTGATTGTGCAATTCTAACATCTACTTAGGCCATAAGCATTGTTGTGTAGGCAGCCAGACTTATGCCGAATTGTGTTATATTTTACCTATTTTAATGTCCATCTAGTCGGACTACTGCTGGGGACAACATCCAAACTAAAGCAGTGTGGCCCATATCCACAGCTAACTGATGTCCATACATTAATGTAATGTCCATTACATTAATGTAATTTACTCCAAACAGGAGAGCTACCAGCTCCTTCTTTGTACTACTTTAATGCATATTGTCATAAGCTCAATTGTCTAGATAGTTAACCAACTAGGCTTTCCCCACCACTATATTCCTGACTTACAACAGCTCCAGCAGGGTAGTCTGATGCATCCAGTTTTTCCAAAACTGGATATATTAATAAAGCTGAACTAGTCAAGATTTATTTTTCTCACTGCCAATTCACACTCTTCTGTTCATTCAAATATTTTGTTAATGGTTTTGCTTTTACAGCATAATCCTGCACAAAACCCCTGTAATGAGTGGTTCAGCTTTGGAAAGATTGTAACTAACATTTCTTGGGGTTGGAAAGTCATCTACTATTTCAATTAATCTAGGATCTGGGTTGACTCCATCTGAACTGATGGTGTGTCCCAGCTACTGAACCTGTGACTGTACAAACGAACGTTTTTCTCCATTTGCACTCAACCGTACACTTTCTGATCTAGCCAACACACTTCTTAATCGTTCAAAAGTTTTTGCAAAAATTACCCTCTCATTGAGACACGCAAGACACACAGTAGGTTTTAAACGTGTTATCAAGTCGGTAAATTCTCACAATAGGCAAGCGAATTTCGTAGACTAAAATCCATATATAAGAATTTACTCAGTCCAGATGGAACAACAAAAGCAGTTTTCTGTCTGTCGTGGTGCAATCTGAATGTGATGATATCCAGGACGCGTTTCCAGGCTGATGAATTATTTGGAATTTTCTAACTTGTCCAAGTTCTCGTCGATACATATGTGAGGTTACATATCCAGTGTGATAACCTTGTTTACCGCTCTCAAATCAACACACAGACCACACGTTTTTTGCCCATTGACCGACCTCCTTGGGACTATGACAATTCTACAGGCACGTGGGCTTGCAAAGGGTTGAATTATCCTTGCAAACAATTGCTGTTGAATCCCATCTTCTACAACAGATTGTAACTGACGGGGTAAACGATATGTCTTCTGCTCAGTTGGTCTGGCGTCTTATGTTGCAAGACTTCAGTTGCTGGCAAATATTGCCTTTCCTCGAATAACCACACATATTCCTCTAAAACTGGATGCAGAAGTCTTTACTCCAATTTGGCAAATAAGTGAACATCTCTTTCAACTGATTTCTTATTGAGAGTGCAGTGCACAAACCTTCCTCACGGGTAACTACTTACGTTTTCTCTCTCGACACTGTTTCTGGTTCGAAACTTCTCTTTGCATAAATTCTTCGCCAGTGACAATTATTGTGCCATGTGGTATTTCTACATCCTGCTGACCAACATTCTCAACACAGAGGTATTTTAAACCTGTTTCCCTTTACTTTTAGTCTATAATACGTAGACCGCTCTTAACCTCTTGCAGCCTGTACAGAAAGTATTTGTGGGGGTTGGATCGACCAGGAAGTCCAATCCCGGCGGTACGGGGTCTTTGACTTCAATCCAGGAAACTACCACAGTTCCACCGCTAATAGTTACAGATGTGATAGGTCTCAACGCCCACATGCACGGTTCAGTTGGAGCTTGTGAGGCAGGCCTCCAAATTCACAAGTTCCTTGCAAATGATACGCACGCTCATTGTCCTGACAGTGGTCTGTATCGTTGACCCAAACAGTGCTGATCCTATAATGTTTCACAGTCTCATAGCATGCTAGGAAATCGTTCCCTAAGAAAGCATGGCAGTCCCACCCACGTTCCCTTACTACTTCCATATCAAAGACATTTTTTCCCTTCAGTGTGCAGGTAAGTTACAGTGGTACCTGCAGGAATGATTATCTTGTCTCCAAGTCTGATTTTATGGTAACGAGGCCGTTTTAGCACACGCTTGTCATTATTGGCAACAAAAAGAACGCGAATCTCAGCTCCTGTGTCTACAAGAATTTTGGCAGTCTTTCTTCTAAGCTTTACGTCAAACTCAGTGGTTTACCTCTGTGGTCTCTCCCCTTTTTATAGGGTCGGGGACTAAAGTGGGTGGCAGTGGAGTAGTACTTCTGTTTCAACATTGTTTTCGTTGCCTGCTGGCACGCTAGTCTTGGGGGAATTCGGCCACTTAGTTTGCGGACAACGATTCTGAATGGTATTTCTCACCCTGAAGCCCAGCAGCGCTCCGAAAACTTCTGCTGGGCGGTATTTGACAAAAAATGGTCTCGCCATGCCCATGTACATCCCACTTCCCTGACGTTCCGGAATTGTTACTTTCTCGCATGGCTTTCCAGCAAAAGAAGGTACAAAAGTTATGGCTGGAAGCGTAATGAATATGTCTGGCACTAATTTTTCTGTTTCATCTATAGTGGCTCTTGAAAGCCTGGAGTTGTTACCGCATTCATGGCAGCTCCGGCTTCACATTCGAGAGTTATCGCGTTAAGCCGTTCCTGTAGCTCTATTTTTTCAATTGACTGACTGCTTACCTGCTATTGCAGTAAAGTAATGAGATCAGGCTCGTTCGGGGCCGCAGTTGTAGCATCCGAAGCCGTTTGGGGAGGACGTAAGTCAGGCATGGCTACAAATCTGGAACTGAGACCAAAAAGATGTATCCAATAAAGGTATCACTATTCTGGGTGATGGTAAGATCCAAATGGCTCTAAGCACTATGGGACCTAACATGTCAGGTCATCAGTCCCCTACACTTAGAACTACTCGAACCTAACTTGAAACGCCCACCTCACCCGCAGGGCGGAACAGGTGACTAGGATTGTGGAAAGTGCCAAATAAGGATGGCGGTCAGTTTCACTTCAAAATTGTAATTTATTGTAATTTAATAACATATTTAAACCAAAACGGCACACAACCGAACCTTTACGAGTTTCAAAATCCAATTCTTTCACGGCTGAAGGCTTCCAAACAAGAAATCTTATAAACCAACAAGATAAATTTCAAGTGACTGAAGACACGCAGCTAAAATTGCAAATAAAATATTATAATCACAGCTAGGCTGAAAGCCTCAAGGCAAAAGTGGGTAGAACAACCATATACAAGGTCCAATACAATTGTATGAAGGCCACAACTAAATTTCAAAATTGTAAAATGTATTACCTTAACCTTTTAAGGCTGAAGGCCAGAATGATTGCCTTTAAGGGGAAATTTTGAGAATAAGGCTTTAAGCGGCTGAAGGCTTACAGTTGATCTTCCAAAAATTCGAAAAATACCTTAAACCCTTAAGTGGCTAACAGCACACTAAATGAAAAGCTAGCACAACAATAATAACTTTCGGCAAAATATCCACTTGCCAGAATTCCAACTTACTTATATAGGCTGAAGGCCCCTTGATTTACACAAAAAACAATAAAATTATGTATTTTTTATTTGCTCCAGACACATTCCAACTGACTAGCAGTCCGAACTCGCTACCCGAACTCGCTTACGACAGACAACGACCAGGAAGTAATAGCAGTCGAGCAAAGATACGCGCTGCTAACGCATGTCACCGTCAGGCAAAATAGCAACTCGGTGAAAGCAGTAATTTAATTTAACGCAGTGAGGTGCAAGTACGTTGAAAACAGGAAGTAAAATAGATGATGGGGGGTATATGTGCCACGCACAGCTCATAACTAACCTAAGGGCATCACACACATCCATGCCCGAGGCAGGATTCGAACCTGCGACCGTAGCAGCATCGCAGTTCCAGACTGAAGCGCCTAGAACCGCTCGGTCACAAAGGCCGGCTGCTAAGATTCCTCGGCGGAAGTTGGCCGGAGTTGTTAGCAAGCAGACTTCATTGCAGCGACACTCGCATCACATGGAGGTGGCTTCGGCGACGGCGGCCGTGCGAGAGGCGGATGACCCGTCACAGCAGCCAGCGGCAGCGCGAGGTGCTGCGCGGCACGCGACCACTCCTCTACTGGCGGAGGGCGACGAGGTGTAGCGGCGCGTGGCCGTATAGCGCGCTCTCACTTGCCGTCACGGCCCGACACGTTGTCGAGGTCGGCCCCAGACGCGTGCACCGAAAACAGCTAAGCGGCCCGCGGAAGGTAACCGCTAGGCATTTCTGTGGTTGCCATCACATAGGAACGGCAGGAGAATACCGAGTCTGATCTAACTGTGATAAAGATCCCACTCGATGACACCACTTTGTACATGTCAGGGCTCTATCAGGAGCTGCAGTGGCCAACAGGGGTGGTTTTCCTACATGTGAAGTGAGAAATGTTATGAAATGGGTTTTATTCTCAAAAACTACTACTAAAGCTAGCGTCCCCACCTCACAGTAATAGCATGGGAGCCAGTCACGAGTACTACAGATTTGTTCACACAACTGCTCACCATACTGCCTTAGTCTACACAGTGTACAGTATCCACAACCAAAAGTATTCAATGTCCCGAAAAGAAAAGAACACGATACTTAACCTAGGAAGCTAAGTGAAAATGTTTCAATATTGTAACAGGCTTCTGCTGCCAATCCTTTCTCCCTATACCATATTGCCTCATACGTATGCACTTCAATTACAACTGAAAGTTTTTTTTTTACATGCTTATCACCAGATTGCATATCTGCCGGAAAAATTTTTAGCGTTCACCCCTTTGAATGTTGTAAAAGTAAATATGCTTTAGTTCAATGTGTGCTGGATGTCCCAGGAGAAAAGTTAGATATTCATCGATATGACATGCCTCGAGAACTATGAGCTCTTTTTCGTCTTCAGTACTGTGGAACAAATCTCTTCTACTGCAATTCCTTTGCTTCCCATATTTTGAGAGCTTATTGTATGGGCCAAAACAAGAAAACAGTTACTGGTAAACATTTTCTAGTGGGCTCTAAATGCTGATCTACGGGCTCTCAGTCCTTTTCCATCTCTTGCGCTGAAGAAATGCTGATTGTCCGTAAGGAGTGCCCATGCTTGCTATACAGTTTTGCTTCGAATGTTCGTCCCCACCATGCTTTTGAATACTGACCATTCCTGCTGGGACAGGCAACTGCATAGAGAAAAAATAATTGAAAGAACTTGGCACACATCCTGCGTGAACTTCAACTGGTACTAACAACAGAACTTCAATGTAAATACATTTAAGATCAATGTTCATCATTTGAGTTACGTACTACTTCACATTAATTCCATTGTGCGTCGTCCAGATTGTAACAATGTCGATGCAGGCTTGCTCCTTTGCTGCTCGCGCAAATTCCTCTTGTCTTCTCCGAACCTCCCGATGCAGGATTATCGGCGCGGATGAAAAAAACAGACAGGTGTGGTCGATGTGAATATATGAATAAAAATTTACCTTCCCAATAAATTTTTTGATGACACCTTTTAAGTTACGCTTGGAATATTCGTTTTTGAACAATTCAGGTATGGTGGATGTCGTTATACGCCCGCTCGTTACCACTCATAGAAACAAAGAGGTGAAGATACAGAAATTAGTCAAATGAAGAGCGCATCTCTTCTTTCTTGTATCAAAACATCTCTGCCACGAAGTAACTAATTAATTTACCTTTGCCTTAGCGTATATACAGCTTACTTGTACAAAAGGAAAAGAACGAAGAAAGAAGAAGTTATTCGAATGATGAGGGGGTATTGAAGCGGTCACGTTTAACGTAATTAACACACCTAAACACAGTAAATAAGGTAAGTATGGAACCAACTGTTACAGACAGAGAGTACTTACATGTTGTCAGTACAAGCACAGAGACTAAGTAGGCACGAAGAAAATCCAACTGACATTTCACGCGTTTTTAGCGACATGAACCCCGTTTTAGACTGTTGTGATTTCCTTAAGTACATACGTCCGAAAGGGTCATTAAAGAGTTGGCTGGTTTCGTATCAAATAGGGCTCCGATGAAATATTTCACCTAAAACATTCAGAAACAAACTGTCTTTTCGTTGATGATCATCCATTACACAAAAAACAAAAGGTAACGCTTTCATGCGCTACACCGAACAAGTCGGCTGGCCGTAAATTTAACTAATTATATTACGAACAACCAAAATTGGAAACGAGACAGTGAAAACGTTGTGGGGAAGGCGAACCGAAGACTGCGTTTTACTGTCAGAACACTTACAAGATGCAACAGATCTACTAAACCTACCTACACTACGCTTGTCCATCCTCTTTTTGAGTACTGCTGTGCGATGTTTCATCTTTGCCAGATAGGACTGACTGAGTAAATCGAGAAAATCCTAAGGCAAGCACATTTTGTACTATCGAAAAATATGGGGAGTGACATGGACATGGTACAGGGTTTGTGTGGACATGAATAAAAGAAAGGGGTTTCTGGCTGCGGCGGGAGCTTCGCACCTAATTTCAAGCACCAGCTATCTCTTCCTACTGACAATATTTCACGCGTTGCGCCCGAGTGGAGTAACACCATTATTGTTAAGGTGGTTCGATTTACCCTCTGCCAGGAAGTTAAATGTGAGTTGCAGTGTAGCCATGTAGATGTCGACACGAAGTGTGGGGTGTGCTATCATTTATTAGCGCAATACAAACTAAGGGAAGGCAAAATCCATTCTTACTGTGCAGCTTTGCGAGAGCAAACATATCCGTCGAAAAACTGGCAAATCTTTTATCCCAATCATTTTTAGAAATGTACACACATCATATCCCGAATCTCAGCACAATAACTAAAAGTATATGCACATTTAGGGGAAGAAATATTTATAATTACCAGTTTACACGTGCTCGCCTTCAAAAAACCGTAATCTTTTTTAATTTTTTCACATTGCGTCAGAGAATTGTCTATTTGACCTTGTGAAGTTCTTGAAAGAATATCTGAGTTGAATGGACTTCAAGCAATGTCGAATTTTATGAAGGTAATCGAACTCTTCTCAATATTGTCATTTATGCATTAGGTGAAATTCGAAAGATCTTGGAAAACTCAAAAGATGAGGGATTCTGTTGACGGAACGACTGACTGTCTTAGTTTATATTGGTATTTTGTTAGCCAAAAATTTAATTGAGGACAGGTCGGATCACCTTCATATATTGTGTTGCAAATCTGTAAGGCAATTTCTAATTTAAAGAAGGAACGTAATTGCAAACGAAAACATTTAAGTAGTGTAAACATGTTGTTTCGGCCAGGTGCCATGGCTACATTCGGCAGACGTCTATAGACTTTCTGGCTACTGACTTATCCGAAACTATTTGGAAATGTTCTTACAGGTTTAGTTTAATCTCCCACTTCAGAGGGTAGATGAAATGGATGCTGCAGCGAAAGGCAAGCCGAACAAAGTTACCGTTTCGAATCCTGACACTCTCTCTGGAACCCACAGAGAGAACTTTCTGGGGGAAACGCAAAAGATTTTAAAATTTAACAGTTTTTGTTTGGAATTTCTTGAATTAAGTATGCACATGTCTCTTCTTGTGATGTCGAAATGGTTTCCATGTGCATGAACGTTCTTTCAGGTAAATGCGTGAGGTGTTAGAAATCTAGGGAAATTGATTTTCCTGTTCTGTTTTAGAAGGGACTACAGCTAAGCGCCTACCTCCTGGAGCAAGTGAACTACCATCCGCGAAATATCTTGAGGCATCCGATTGTTTTACAAATTAGTCAATGTGCTACATATTCGACGGTAAGCATGTAAGCGAGAAAAATTTTAATAGTCACTAAGTGCCCTCATTCTCAAATGCTGAATGGATTTAGTCTTGGCTATTTACACATCCTGATGCTGCCTCAACAAATATGCAGTTTCTAAATGTCATGATTGTCTTACTGTGTGTGACTTAACGTAATACTGAACTTCAGACACGACATTTTATGTTTTTAAATACCGTCAATAATTTCATGAAATACTAAAAAACGAATTTCTTCCTCCTGGAACCAGACAGGCAGGCAGCCTGCACTTGTGTTCGTTAACCATGAACCGTGCACAAGGTTAGCCATTTAGAAATGCAGATCTCATTTTACTCAGCTACCTTTGGATAGTTCATCGAAAGCATCTTTTGTAGCTGCCACATCTGCTGCCCTCCACCACAGAATCTAACGTATCTCCTTTTCAGCAAGTACTGGTATTTCTCTTCTGTATCGATTCCGTTCTAAAGTGGCTTTTATGGACACACTATCGAAAAAGGAGTGCACCTCATTTGGATAAAATTGAAGTTATTGAAAGTGGTGTAGTTCCTTACATGAATCACTGTCCCAAAAAAAAAAGGCTTTCTCTAAGTTATTAGACGAATCTGCGTCCTACATTCCCAAGAATATGGTAACAGTACTTCCTTCTTGCCTGTTTGCACAAGTTGGCTTGGACGTCAACAAGTTTATCCCAGCTTCTTCCGATTTATTGGTGCAGATCTAAAATTCTCCTCGCTTATTATAGAGGCCATCCTTGCAATTTTTGGTAGTTTTAAACATCGAACTAAATCTCAGCTTTGAAATTCTCCCTTTTAAAATTCTTTGAAATATACATTGTCTAACATCAGAAATTTTCTGTAATCCTCTCGATTTCAGTAACCACATGCCCCTGAGTTAAATATTCCTTCTATTACCAGACAAATCATTCACTATTATGGTATTATCTTCGAAATAGAGGCCAACAGATTTAACAATATATATGCCCTAGAAAGTGGTTGAGCCTCTGTTAATATATGGGTAACGGATAAATGCAATTTCAAAGTGTAATGAGCTGCAAATATGTTGGAAGTCGTTAAGGCTGAGATAATATTTTTATGTCATCTTCATACAATCACTGTCACTGAAAATTTTTTCCCATCCTGATAACACTGCACTACGTCTGTGGCTATGGTTGCGTGTTAGGGTGTTCCATTTGCGCATTTGGTTGTACTGGGGCTCTGCAATTCACACACTATCTGTACCAGTGTGGAAAAGAATATTGTAGGAAGCTGGGTTCCCAGCAGCAAAGTCTAGTAGGTAACAACACGGTGCATCACGTGTACGAGTGGAAATAGCTGAACTGATCCTGCTTGTGCAAGAAAGAAAAAACTGGTTTATGTCAACTGTTAAACAGCTGTTTACAGTCCAGAAGGCCAAGGCTTTTACCAGGAAGCTCCTTCACAAGGGTTCCAGTGAAACTCCCCTTCTGCATGCAAACACGACCGTCAGCGACAGCGTACTGCAAGGTGGCCGGCTCACCCTGCGAGTACACTGCGCCGTAGACAATCTTGCTTCAGGGGCAGCTGGGGCTTTCACCGAAGATTCCTGGTGAGTGGCAACAGAAGAATGACCAGCAAAGAAACTGGAAGACGGACCATGGTGCCACATGATTCAAGAAAAGATACAGTAACAGGTGGTCAATCCAATACAGAGCTTAAGAGTAGTAACTGCAGTACACTGTACTATCATGTATTGAGATTTCTTATTACGCACGCACAAACTAAGCTAATCTCTTCTGAAAGAGATAAGGCGACCAAGGTTAAACAGACTTGAGACGTATTGAACTAGTAAAGTAGATATGAATAAGAATAATACTGACTAACTGAGCGTAGCTTGCTGACGAGAGAAAGAAGAAGAGAAAGTAAGATGTAAAACTGCATATAAAGTATGTATTTTCATTAGGAATTGTGTAACAGTTGACACGTAGGTACCTTAACACATGAGGAGCCCGGTATACCAATTGCGCACAGTACAACTAATGTAACATGAATGTGGGACAAATTGATGATTTCATGCAGTCCGAACATTAGGTTGGTACGTGAGGTCAGGTAGCACATTCTGTGGCACGAACGACAACAATTGTGAACTCAAACGTGAATACTAATTTGAGAAATGTATTGTGACTGAGTAGAAGGCCTTCACCACTGCAGAGTAACTGCTAGGCCTAATTATCGCCTGCAGGAATGGTACTGTGCTAGGGTTAAAAACTAGTAGAAATAGGGAATCTCTGGAAAGGAGTATTCAGAATCCCCTACGCAAGTTAAAGATGGAGAGTAACATTTGAGAATTGGTCATAATAAAAAAAGTTATGTGAAGGACTGCCGCTATCAGCCTTGGCTCTCCATGATCGGGATATGAGCCGTAAGTATGAGGTCCTGGAGGAACTCCATCGCAGCTCCAAGTCCTCAATGGAAGAGCAGAATGGGCCACTACAACGAAGGCTGAGGAATCAGGTCTCTAACTGGGAACTATATCCATCGACCAAGATCTCTCTTCAGACTCGGAACAGAAAATCTATTTCTGCCACAGATGGCGGCCATTTTTGTTGATTTTTTTTCTGCTTAGTACCCAGCCCAGATCGACGTGGCTCATCAGCAACTGCGATGGTTGGTGTAGTTTTATTCCCTGGTACAGCTTCAACCTGTCGAAAAGAGGCAACTTTACTGTCACCTAACTGTCACTGGACATCAAGAGGTCGCGTTAACTGTAGAATACGATGAGGTCGCTAGTAAGCGACGACTTTCTTGTAGTTATTTTGTATATTGCCAGCGTTCTTAATACAAGCTCGTCTCCCAATTGGTAAGGTAGCAATCTGTGCCTTCGCTAACTCTTTCTATATATCTTAGCCTTTGTTAACTATTTCCCTGCATACGGTCACCTTTCTTTTATTCCCTCGTGTATCTTTTTCTGTATGGATTCTCTCTTCTCACTACACCACAGACTTCTCCCAGCTCGAAATCTACAGCCATCATTTGCAGTACAAATTGGGAACTCGTCCGTCTGCACGGTGTGTCGCCTGCTGACTCACATTTCAGTACCACCGGCAGAGATGATACATAGCAATTATTTGTCCACATCCGACAGCCACGCCCTCACCGGCAGCATGGTGACGCGGCAGCGGAAGCTCGCATTCAACAGCAGAGGGAACCACAGCGGGGAATCTCCGCCATTTTCACTGCGTTGCCCACTAACGACTGCAAGCCTGCCTCAGTAAAGCAGAAATTCTAACGTAATCGGTCCTTCTTCCGCTATAGTACACATACTTCCTCAGCAGAGGATCCTAGCCCGCACAAAGCTATCACAGCTATCCTGTCACAGATCGAGCGAGGTGGCGCAGTGGCTAGCACAGTGGACTCGCATTCGGGAGGACGACGGTTCAATCCCGCGTCTGGCCATCCTGATTTAGGATTCCTGATTTAGGATTCCCGTCGTTCCCCTAAATCGCTCCAGGCAAATTTCGGGATGGTTCCTTTGAAAGGGCACCACCGGCTTCCATCCCCATCCTTCCCTCATTCCACGAGGCCGGTGAACTCGCTGTCTGGTCTGGTCTCCTCTCCCTAACAACCCAACGCCCCCATCCTGTCATAACTAGTGAGTCTGAAACTTCTCTCAGTGCAAAAATGCTGTAAAATAAATTGGGGTTTGACCCATACAAAACAAGACGCACTACTAATAACTTATCACATAGAGCTACTCATAATTCACGTGAACCGAATCATTTGCACACTGTATTTCACACTTAATAAATTGAAATGCTCCAAGCTAATACGATACTAAATTTTATCTCGAGGCCCCTGTCCTTGCAAGCGTGTCTCTTGAAATACGAGAGCAATACATACTTGCCTTTCATTTGAAATAAAATTCAGTCACTGTGGGAAGCAGCTTATTTCTCCGAGCTTTAAATGAATGGCGCAAAAGTAAACTTGGTGCAATCGAGAACGTAATTCAGGGATGCAGTGTGGAGATACGGTATATCAAGGATAAACTAGCAACAAATGGGGTGCAAACTACTTATTCTAGATTTCATACATTCTTAATATTCTGTTAAGTTAATGGATACATAATCTCACGCTTTACTTAGTTGTCATGTTCAACAAACCGTGTGTCTATATTATCATCCCCTAAGGGCATCAAATTCACACAGGATAGTAGAGTTAGTGGCCATTTCCCTGCTGTATACTAATTTCTGCTGCGTAAGCAATTATTTATCCTGTGTTTTTGTCGCTCACTCAAAACACACACGATAGCATAACTTTTGGCGATGCGTGACACTACCTCTGGTAGTACAGAAGAAATAAAGAATGAACGAAACAATGAAAGGATAATTTCGGTTCTGTAACACGAGAACATACGGCGACGGTGAACGGCTTACGGCAGCACGACGTCACGATCTCACGGGGACAACTGAACTCCCTCCCACAGTCCGCCGTTTCTCGCCACAGCGCGGCCGACGCGCTCTCTGCCGTTGTCACTCGGCGGCTCCTTTCCCAACTGCCGTCCCTCAGGCAAAACACGCGATACACTAATCGACAGCCAAGTCCCAGTCGATTATTCGAAGAATCGTGCCAAACGACAACGCAAATCTGACCGGCATTGAATACTCGATCACATATAAAATACAATATAAAAACTCGCAAGACAATAGCTTTACCCTGTGTAACCCGATGTGCACACTATTACTATCCTGAGCGCAGAAGGACAAGCGCACTATGTGCTGTTCTCTCGAGTACCTGACCTCGTCTGAAACATCCCAGTTTCCCAACTGCCTGTGCTCTCTTTGGTAGCATGTTGTTTCTAATCTTACAATCACGCTGCTTCCAGCCTCTGCACCATTCTTCCCATCCCATTATCGCCTCCGTATTGGACACTCCCATTTCTCTATGATCTTTACTATGATCGATCCTTCTCGTAAACTCATCTCCGATCCTGTTAACGTTATCTTTAGTCCTCCCTTCGCAGACTATGGTTGGCAGAACATCCAGTTTCCTGGCTGCTGCCGCTCATTACTCCTTTTCTGCTGCCCACTACTGCATTGCCTTTTACATCCCGCCGCCTCCCTGTTACGCTGATTTCCACGTTTTAAGGAATTAGTCTGAAAATTATTACTATCACACTGGAAGCACACACGGTCGGCTCTCTGCCAGCTCCTACCTTCTCTACAATTCCCGTAATTGCTTGCATTACCGGCAACTCTGTTCTGTTAGCAAGTTGCACCATCCATCCGTTCCACGAACTGAAGAAAGCTCTCCGTAGTTACCGTGCGACAATAGGGCAAACCCCACAGCAAAGAATTTGGCGTACTTTAGGAACGCTTTCGGCACGTGTATTTGCTTTCCCAGACCCCAATATTTATTTAGCAGTAGCGTCTCAGAAGCAGCGAGTCAGGAAATGCTGCCACATTTCGATTTGCCCACTTCTGCCACACCCCCATCAAGTTGTATTTCACGAACTTTATCTTCGCTTCGTTGGACATGCCCTCCACAATGCAATCTTTAAACGACGTCAAGGATTTTACCACATGGGATTTTCCTTCCCTACTGAAATAGTTTATTTTGTGACTTGTTATGAAACCGTAGTCCTTCCCTGACTGCTCAATGCAGGAACGGCCACGAACGCAGCACGTGTGCATGCACGCGTGCTGAGCTTTCACACGCGTGCGGATCGCTCCCTTCTGACGTCACACGTCCCCCACTACCACACCAGCTGAGAGCGCGCATTCGCGGAACTACGAACACGCCGCATGCAACAGTGCATTCGCGTAAGGAACACCGCCCTGCTAGCATGTGGCTTAGTTTCATGTTACGATATTTGATAATATTAAGCTCTGTACAAATCATCATGTTGAGCAATACTGAATCTTTGTTGGCTGTCGGTACACCTACAGAAAAATAACGATTACGCTGGGTTTCAAACTGCATTACATCAACAATATCGTGCTTCTCACATCGTCACTCGTAAAATTCTTACAACATTTAAGCTGAGATATATAAACGGACGTAAAAGTAGTCTACAGCATGCAGTATGATGTCAAATAAGTGATTCCAACTATATGTGAAACAAGCAAATTTTATAATCTGGAACTACTGTACAGAATTTGCAATAAACACAATTCTCAACAAAACATGACAAATACAACAAAATTTCACCATTAATTTAATTATTTTTGGTTCGCTGTAGACATAATAAAGTTCATATCCGGCACAAACTCTACGGCACACGGACAAACGCCGACAGTTTCTTGTATTTTCGACACTTAGATTGCCACGTAATCGTGACGTATTTAGTTTCATAATTGAAAAAAATCTTTCGCTCACGTATGTCGATCCAAACATTGATATAACTTTTGCAGCCTCATTGTGGAGACAGGGAAACTCTTCCAGAGGAAAACCTTCGTAAAATTCCTTGATAGTTTTTACGTAAAAAAAATTGTCCTTTAAACGGGAATTACACTGCAGATCGATCAATTCCATTTGAAAATGCACTGGAGCACTTGCAACTGAACCGGCAAAGGGTCTAGAAAATAGTTCAAAAACAGATGTCAGACTGACAGTGTCCTGGAAACGTTTAGAAAATTGTGCCTGTAGATCCAACACAGAAACGAATCTGTCAGAAGCTGCGTTTTCTCTGACTTTAGAGAGCGTAGGGAAATGGGCGGTATTCTTTGTCATGAGCTGATCCTTTCACAACGCGAGTTTCTTATTAAATGCATCCACTTTTTCCATCAGATCAGTAATAAGCTGCTTCTCACCTTGCAAGGTCTTATTGAGAGCGTTCAAGTGTGCAGTCAGATCAACTGAAAAGGCGAGGTCTACAATTCATTTTGGATCTTCTAATTTTGGCTCTGCCTTTCGTTTTTCCTTCAGGAACTCAACAATAGCGAGTCTTAAATTGAAAAATCTTTCGAGGCATGCCCCTCGACTTAACCAACGTATTTCGCAGTGGTAGATAACATCTGCGTACTCTTCGTTCAGTTCCATGAGAAACTGTTAAAACTGACAGTGTACTAAGCCATGCGACTTCAAAAAATTTACTACAGTGACTACCAACTTCATCACGTGCTCCAAATTTGCATATTTAGCACGAAGAGCTTCTTGGTGTAGAAAACAATGAATTCCATACAAATCTTCTGTCGATCGGCCTAGTTTTTTACACAACAATGCTACAAGCCCATTTTGAGCCCCTCGCATTGGTGGCGCTCCGTCTGTGGTGAGTGAAACTAACATTTTCCAGTTCACGCCAACGGCTTCAACTGCCTCTTCAAGTGCTTTTTGCAAGTCGGTACCCCTCGTCGTGTCTTTCATTGGAACTAAATCCAACAGCTCTTCGGTCACGTGTCCACTCCACGAACATAAATCGCTAGTCGTGCTGTGTCCGAAATGTCTGTCGACTCGTCCAAAGCAATCGAGAATGCAATAAACTTGCAGGCACTATCAATTAGCTGCCTGTAGACATCCGCTGCCATACCAGCTATGTGGCGAGTTAGTGTGTCTGGAAAGACTAATTTCACCAAACTTCTTTTCTTCCAGTGGCATCAAGAGATCCGCCGCCTCAGCAATACACTCCTTGATGAAATCGCCATCACTGAAAGGCTTATTCACTCTTATTTTGTAGCTTGCTCTTACAGACAGGTCACTACGTTCAGTCGCAGGTTCGAATCCTGCGTTGGGCATGGATGTGTGTGATGTCCTTAGGTTAGTTAGGTTTAATTAGGTCTAAGTTCTAGGGGACTGATGACCTCAGAAGTTGAGTCCCATAGTGCTCAGAGCCACTAAGTTCGGTTGCAGGCTGAAAAAGGAAACAATTGAGTGAACTCTAAATTCGAATTCTAAGGACAAATATGTACAAATATGAACACCAGAAACACAAATATTTGTATGGGGTTCCCATGTTCGATCCGACTCACTGCATAACACTACGTCTTCTTAATTCCGCAAACTTCTTTGATCTATCAGCCCCAACTAAATCATTAAGTTCTTTGTGTGTGGTATCATAAGGCCGTTCTATTGCAAACTTGTGGTGCCCGCCGAGTATGCGACTGCATAATAGACATTAAGAATTTTGATCCTTCTCTTCGAAAAAATATTACAATTCCCATTCAGCTATGAAGGCTCGTGACGTTGTCTCACTATCCCGCCCCTTTGTGAGCGTTTGTCCCATTGCAACAACCACTGCACAGTACCTATAAACTTCCAACGAATTGCTAGCAAATAGCGAGGAATAAACACGGCTGCCACTACGAATCAACTAACGCACCATATGCCGGATGAAAAGATGTCGCGCCGTGCCGAGCAGTGCCGCGAAACACTGAGGAAAGCCGAGTAGTGGCGAGGCGTACCGACCCCTGGACGGCACACGTGCAGAACATCGGTACACGCCTGCAGCTTGGTATGCCGTGGCCGTCCCTGGCCTAATGTGACCTCAATAGATGCCCTGGGCCGGTGCAGCGGAGACCTCGCTGCGCTGCGCTGCCACGTGTTTTTCGGAGTGCCGTGCAACTGCGGGTCTCACCCAGCAGTCCTCTCCTTCCGGTCTGGCTGGTCAGCAGACCAAGCCCCGGAACCGAGCCCGCGACTGCGACGGTGCGGGAAGACATAAATGTCGTTGGGCAATATACTGAAATATTTGGGGTCTCGTTATCATTGGGAACGATAGATTCAGCTTCCCTTCCCGATCGCATTAGTAACCGAAATGGTGAAATGAAATTGTTCATGATGCTATTAACCAGCAAGCAAATTAATCACTGGGATTATAAAGGTGCAAATAACGTGCCATGACACTCAACTACAGCCTCAATTTGCATTAATAAAAGTTTTTCTTCGAAATTTTTACACAAACTCGAAGACTGGTGAAGCCAACTATTTCAATAAGTGGTTAAAAGCGACTCGAGCCCCCAATATAGTAGCGGGTAACCTCGCTATGTAAATATTTATGAACTGAAAAACTGCTACAAAGTCTTCACCACTAATCGTTAAACGAGAATAAACCGCAGGCTAGCTTGCACCTAATTGAAGTCTGACATACGATCCTCAGTTCTAAGAGCCAAATTGTAGCAAAATACGTCAGTTCCTCACAGGTAAAACTGAGATGAAGACCACCTTTAGCGTTCAGAAAGAGAATCTTCCCAGAAACATAGTAACACGCGATGTCAGCACAGTTCTGAACGTAGCACGGCGGGTAATCACCGCTGGAGATCTGAACGCAAAACATCCCGTCTGGAACTCACGAATATGTACCTACAATGGCAAGGAACTATACAAACACTCACTACGCCGAAACTACATTATACTTGGGGGCCGGACGTCCTCGCTTTCGTGCCTACACAGGCTCAACACAAGCCAGACGTGCTAGGCATAGCCCGCATCATAGGCATCGCGTGCACTCTCAACCTTATGGATGAAAACAATCTAGACTCAGACCACATGCCTGTAACACTGCACACGGGCGAAACACTGCAGGACACAGAACCACGCAGGCTAGTGAACCGCAAGGACGCCTATTGGACACTGCTCAAGGAAACGCTTGATAGTCGTATTCCGGACACCTACGATATTATAAACACGCAACAAATTGGTGAGGCAGTGGAGGCCTTTACTACTGCCGTCCAAGAGGCAATGACTGACGCCATTCCACGTACAATACCAAAACACTCTACAGCCCTGCCCCAGCAAATCCTGGGCCTCATCTCAACGAGGTACCGCCTCAGGAGATACTGGCAGCGTACCAGGCGCCGTTCTATAAACTGCATGTCTGATTCCAGGATATAATGCGGGACAAAATACAAACATTTCGAAACAATGGAGAAACTCTCAGAGCTAGGTACCAAACGTCCCGGCGTATGGAAGCTAGCCACACACTTCACCAGGGAGGAACATTGCATTCCCACTCTACAAGGACCACACGGTCCAGCTTACTCCGCGACGGAGAAGGCAGAGCTTATGGCCACATTACGTGCAGCGTCTTTCATGCCGAATCTGGCTCCTTCCGATCCAATATTCACAGTTGAAACCGACTATGAGGTTACACGACTCGTAGACGAGCCCACTCGTGACGATTACACGCACTAGCACAAATGAAATTACATTAGTCATCAAGTATACCAACGCTAGGAAAGTGCGGGTTCTGATGGCATTCAAAACCGTGGCCTCCAGGAGTTCACGGATAGAGCCGTAGAATATCTTGCACACAACGAATGCCATTCTGAAACACCAACACTCCCTGACTTTTGGAAGGCTGCCAAGGTCCTGAAGCCGTGAAACACGACTCCCTCCCACAAAATTACCGACTAATCAGTCCGCTGTGCTCGCTGAGCAAGATTGTTGAGAATGTAGCACTAAAACACATCACCAGCCACTGCATCAGCAATAACTATTAAGACCGGAGTAATTTGGCTTAAGGAATCGCTACTCAAGAACACAACTCCTCCGCGTATTCGAACGTATACCACACGGCTACAACTTGAAAAAACACAGGGGCCATGTTCCTGGACATCGAAAAAGCTTTCAACCGACTTTGGCACAACGGCCTTATACGCAAACTAAGCGAAGCTGGTTTCCCGAACGGACCCGTATCTCTGATACACACATATCTCACGAACAGGTGTTTCAACACTGATGTGCAGGGCAAACAATCCACACAACACTGTAACCAAACTACCCCAGGGAAGCATCCTAGGGACCATCTTGTTCAACCTGTACGTTAACGACTTCCCAGCAACGTTGCCCATCTACGCGGGTGAGACAGCCATGCTTGCGCAAGATTAGAAACAGTCCAACATTAATGCACAAATACAGACGGAGCTCAGAACTGCCGAGCCGTGGTTGTAACTAGGGCGTATTAAACGAAACGTTTACACGTGCGAAGCAGTTCCTTTCACACGCAGACCGAAACTGCTGCGCAAACAACATGGTAGACATACCACTACATACACGCCCAATACGTTTCCGAGAGAAAGATACCTCTGTGTGGCTGGACCGGAATCGTACATGGGTGGACCACATCGAATTCGTTGGCAACGGAGCGCACTCGAGGCTCAAACAAATGTACTCAATGCTCAATAGGGAATGTACACTGAATAGGAGGGTGTCGAGGTCCATATACACGATTCTGATTTGACCTATGATGTACGCAGCTCCGTCTGGAGATAGGCAGCTCTTACACATCTGCGCCGCCTGCATGTCATACAGAACAAAGTGCTACGCATCATTAGCAACGCTCCACGCTACACAAGTGGATCTTCACAAAAATACCACCTCGGAACCCTCGAGGAAGAATTCAAAGAACACGGCACACGAGTATACAAGAACTCGAGTTGTTTCATCCTTACTCTGGGAAACTATGATCACAACCATAGGTAACATACACCAACAAGCGGCTAACGTCGGGAAACCCCTGCATATCATCAACATCGATATGACAGCTGCCATTGAAGCCGACCAACTGGCTACAGCAGAGAAACCGAAGAGCTCGCCCACTGACGCACGAACAAATCGCCAACATCGCCCTACACTGTGAATCTGATATATGGCCTATCGGACACAAAACGGTAATGAACCTGTTACAGGTATGCTGACGCTAGCCGAGAGATCAACACCGGCACCCAGCGGCAGCCGCAGAGTAGAAGCCTACCCTTGCATGACCTGTCGCAGGCAGCAAGACATCTCTACTGCTCATACTATCCGACCTAACTATCGCCGAGATTTTTTCCCTTGGCTCTTGCCTTGGCACTTTTCTTTCCTCTGCCCTTCAAACCGCCACCCTTCGTTCGACCTTCGAACCAATCTGTCTCCAGATGAACGCATACAAATGGTTAATTTAACCAGAGGTACCCAGACATCGCAGTACCCACATCCTGCGACACCAAACTTTAGTGGAAGCTAATTCTTATGCAGAGATGCCAGCAAACTTCTTGAGTTGGCCATCATGCCGGAGTGGGCGTGGAGGGGCTCCTCTTCTTATAAAAATAAAGCCCTCTACGAAACTGCTGTACATGTCACGTAATAAGGTCCAGTTAAATGTGTCTCACTCCTGAGATAATCAGGCTGCAACTCTTGTCAATGGACCAGTGGAAGCGCCTCACCGAGAGCTCAAAATTTATTGAGGTTCGTTGTACGTTAATTAGTCACGAAATTACTATGCTTTTGCTGATTGGCAGTTGCGGGAGAACTTGTCTAAGCTGTACCTTATATATAAAGATTACGAATAAGGTCTGCGCTGCTAGAATCGTGGTGCTGCTCCTTTATATGACGTATAGCCCTTCGTTGTGTTATTCACAAACGCGAAACGCGAACAGTAGTTAGCTGGGTTAACATCCCTTCCGTGTTATTCCAGCTCTGACAGATACGCAATGCGTTAGCAATAACGGAACTGAAGGACCAAATCCAGCTCTGGAGCCGACTACACGCCAGCCCAGGTAGCACCGCCGCCAGGCTCCACGTCATACAGCGGCTGCCATTCAAACCCCACTCGCAGCCAAATCCCTACTCTCACATTTAAACACAACCTGTCGCGTCACACCCCCTAACAGGTCTTGTGTGCACTACACGCAGTAAGCAACTACTTCGGTTGTGAAATTTATGAGGCGTTTAAGCGGGTCGTCTCTTCAGGTTGACCACTCGCTTTTCACATTACAGACGAACTGCCTGCCAAAATGGAAGTTACAGTAGCCACGATTTTCTCAGTTCGTCTTCTCTGCATAAATGGGTTATAGCGAAGGTAAATTTGAAATTACTGAACTGCGAGAGCATCCAAAGGAATGTCCCATTATTAGTATCGCTTACCGAAGATTATTATGTCCAGATAGTTTTAGCAACAGGAGTTGCTTGATACCAAATGTGAAAAGCAGCGACATCCCAAGTTCACATGGAACATCTATGTGGTCGTGCCTCGTTTCTTGCCAGACAGGAATCTTTAACTTTAGTACGCGTCAGGAGTTTTAGTTTTAGATCACTTCAGTAAATGTTCTTTAATACCGTTATCGATTTTCCTAATGATGCTGTTGTAATGGGGTGGTAGTAGCTTCCACTTCAAGGTACAGATGGGGAGAGTTCTGGTATCAAACCTGCTACCAGAGACAGGGATTCATATTAAATTCCCCAGAGTATCTTGCACAAAAATTTCTTTGCACAGGTAAGTAGAGAAGTAACCCGTTAAGGTAATGTCTTAGACCTAGCAACAAACAGACCCAAACCAATCAAGCAACGTAGAGGGAGGTATCAGTTATCATAAAGCTAGGACTACGGGTTTTGCAAAGGGTATTAAGAAGGGTAGGAAGAAATCTTTGCTCAGCAGGAGTGACAAGATACAAATAGCGGAGTATCTCAGCACGCAGCACCTATATTCAATGATGAGCACCGAGATGTGGATAAAGGTAGGAATCCGAAAGTATTGTCCAAGTAAGGACTTCAGGCAGAAGATAGATTCACCGCCTTTTGATATTCTTGACAGTGAAGTGCCCTTGAACGAAGAGAGCACCTCCGATTCGAGGAAAGTATAACCGTAGCTGACAAAATCGGGACAAATCCAAAACCACGTTAAGGAGAGCAATGGGCGAAGCAATCAGTGACCTCGAAATTAAAAATTTCGCCCGATGATCTAAGGACAGCTCATACTACATTTTGGTATTACATAATGTAAGTAAGCGGTGCGAAATTGTCTGTTCACACCCACGGTGACCACAAAGGCAGCCAAACGAATTGCACAGATGCTCGAATATCTCTACGGCAGATGTTACAGGAGAGGCGTCGTGCTCCGAGCAGCGCCTTGTTACTGAAATTCCAAGCAAGCACCGTCCGGGAAAAGTCCGCCAAAACGTACTACTTCCCCCCTCATACAGGTTGCGTGAAAGACCGCGACGTGAAAATTCGTTGAAATACAGCAGTCAGTTCAGAGGCTTACCATGATCATACAACACGCCACTCGCTAGTGGAACAGGGTAAGGTGGAATCACTGTGATATACGTAGTACCTTCGGTCGGAAACTATTAGCTGGTTTGCGGAAAACTATGCAGGTTTCGATGATTGCCATAGAATACACTTTTAGGATTCTACCGGTTCACTTCATCCGACGTTCGGGTCTCTAAGCTACTATCATAGAACACACTATATTGTATATGCACTGAAGGGAATAGCGATTTACATCACATCCGAATGTTTGCAGCATCATTACGTACAATATCACGAAATATCAATTCACATAACATATTCACGGTATCAGAATCTGGAAAGTAAACACGCTCATCCATACTGATTCTGAAAGTAGCAAATATTAAAGTAAAAACAAATGTATATGTAATCAATCGCTGCAGCAACTATTTTAGCACTATTCACAAAATATAAGGAAAGGCAATCAACATCTACATACCGTTCGTCACAGGACGATGAGGTGATATATCCTAAGCGCCAAATTGACGATACAACTTGGATGCTATGCGTCAACGAGAAACCATTCACTCTACTAGCACAATGTTCCTACAAAAAGCAATGCGTAGCATAACACCAGATGAATTAACTTCACAAACGCCGCTGGAACTATTCTAAGGTAATTCAACAAACGAAGTAAATTGCTACAGCTTTTCCACCATTTATCATTGGACAACACAGTCATCTACGCAACACGAAACTCAGTGTCCACGTAGAGCGGATGAACGTATCAGCCAAGAAGTTTTTTCGACCATAGTGTACAAAACTTTAAAAAACCAACACTTATAAATACGCCGTAAAAAAGAAAATTGCAGAATATAGCCCCAAATACAGTAACAAATCAACACTTATAGATACAGAATACACACGGAACATTACAATCATACTAAAACTAATTTGGCGCAATTCACAAAACAGAAAGAAATGCATTTTCTCTGCCTACCATTTGAAAACCGACCGCGTAGACATACGCAGGGCGTGGCTTACTCAAGAAACACTGTGGTCTCCATGCAACAGCGAGGCAGCGTTTAGGAATGTAGCTTAAGATACAGTAACAAATCAACGCTTATAGTAACAGAATACACAGGGAACATTACAATCATACTAAAACTAATTTAGCGCTATTCACAAAACAGAAAGAAATGCATTTTGTGTGCCGACCATTTGGAAACCGACCGCGTAGCAACATACGCAAAGCGTGGCTTACTCAAGAAACACTGATCACCATGCAACAGCGGGCATCGTTTAGGAATGTAGCCTAAGATACAGTAACAAATCAACGCTCATAGTTACAGAATACACACGGAAAATTACAATCATACTAAATCTAAATTAGCGCAATTCACAGAACAGAAGAGATGTATTTTCTGTGCATACCACTTGAAAACCGATCGCGTAGCAATATACGCAAAGCGTGGCTCACACAAGAAACACTGATCGCCATGCAACAGCGAGGCAGCGTTTAGGAATGTAGCCTAAGATACAGTAACAAATCAACGCTTACAGTAACAGAATACACAGGGAACATTACAATCATGCTGAAGCTAATTTAGCGCAATTCACAAAACAGAAAGAAATGCATTTTGTGTGCCTACCATTTGAAAACCGACCGCGTAGACATACGCAGGGCGTGGCTTACTCAAGAAACACGGTGGTCTCCATGCAACAGCGAGGCAGCGTTTAGGAATGTAGCCTAAGATACAGTAACAAATCAACGCTTATAGTAACAGAATACAGAGAACATTACAATCATACTAAAACTAATTTAGCGCACTTCACAAAACAGAGAGAAATGCGTTTTGTGTGCCTACCACTTGAAAGCCGATCGCGTAGCAATATACGCTAAGCGTGGCTTACTCAAGAAACACTGATCGCCATGCAACAGCGAGGCAGCGTCTAGGAATGTAAACTAAGATACAGTAACAAATCAACGCTTATAGTAACAGAATACACAGGGAACATTACAATCATTCTAAAACTAATTTAGCGCTATTCACAAAACAGAAAGAAATGCATTTTGTGTGCCGACCATTTGGAAACCGACCGCGTAACAACATACGCAAAGCGTGGCTTACTCAAGAAACACTGATCACCATGCAACAGCTCGGCATCGTTTAGGAATGTAGCCTAAGATACAGTAACAAATCAACGCTTATAGTAACAGAATACAAAGGGAACATTACAATCATGCTGAAGCTAATTTAGCGCAATTCACAAAACAGAAAGAAATGCATTTTCTGTGCCGACGATTTGGAAACCGACCGCGTAGCAATATACGCTTACTTCAGAAACACGGTGATCTCCATGCAACAGCGAGGCAGCGTTTAGGAATGTAGCTTAAGATACAATAACAAATCAACGCTTATAGTAACAGAATACACACGGAAAATTACAATCATACTAAACATAAATTAGCGCAATTCACAGAACAGAAGAGATGTATTTTCTGTGCCTACCACTTGAAAACCGACCGCGTAGCAATATACGCTAAGTGTGGCTTACTCAAGAGACACTGATCGCCATGCAACAGCGAGGCAGCGTTTAGGAATGTAGCCTAAGATACAGTAACAAATCAACGCTCATAGTTACAGAATACACAGGGAACATTACAATCATACTAGAACTAATTTAGCGCATTTCACAGAACAGAAAGAAATGCATTTTGTGTGCCTACCACTTGAAAGCCGACCGCTTAGCAATATACGCTAAGCGTGGCTTACTCAAGAAACACTGATCGCCATGCAACAGCGAGGCATCGTTTAGGAATGTAGCCTAAGATACAGTAACAAATCAACGCTTATAGTAACAGAATACACAGGGAACATTACAATCATGCTGAAGCTAATTTAGCGCATTTCACAGAACAGAAAGAAATGCATTTTGTGTGCCTACCACTTGAAAGCCGACCGCTTAGCAATATACGCTAAGCGTGGCTTACTCAAGAAACACTGATCGCCATGCAACAGCGAGGCATCGTTTAGGAATGTAGCCTAAGATACAGTAACAAATCAACGCTTATAGTAACAGAATACACAGGGAACATTACAATCATGCTGAAGCTAATTTAGCGCAATTCACAAAGCAGAAAGAAATGCATTTTCTGTGCCGACCATTTGCAATCCGACCGCGTAGCAATATACGCTTACTGCAGAAACACGGTGATCTCCATGCAATAGCGAGGCAGCGTTTAGGAATGTAGCCTAAGATACAGTAACAAATCAACGCTTATAGTAACAGAATACACAGGGAACATTACAATCATTCTAAAACTAATTTAGCGCTATTCACAAAACAGAAAGAAATGCATTTTGTGTGCCGACCATTTGGAAACCGACCGCGTAGCAACATACGCAAAGCGTGGCTTACTCAAGAAACACTGATCACCATGCAACAGCTCGGCTACGTTTAGGAATGTAGCCTAAGATACAGTAACAAATCAACGCTCATAGTTACAGAATACACACGGAAAGTTACAATCATACTAAATCTAAATTAGCGCAATTCACAGAACAGAAGAGATGTATTTTCTGTGCCTACCACTTGAATACCGACCGCGTAGCAATATACGCTAAGCGTGGCTTACTCAAGAAACACTGATCGCCATGCAACAGAGAGGCATCGTTTAGGAATGTAGCCTCAGATACAGTAACATATCAACGCTTATAGTTACAGAATACACAGGGAACATTACAATCATACTAGAACTAATTTAGCGCATTTCACAGAACAGAAAGAAATGCATTTTGTGTGCCTACCACTTGAAAGCCGACCGCTTAGCAATATACGCTAAGCGTGGCTTACTCAAGAAACACTGATCACCATGCAACAGCGAGGCATCGTTTAGGAATGTAGCCTAAGATACAGTAACAAATCAACGCTCATAGTTACAGAATACACACGGAAAATTACAATCATACTAAATCTAAATTAGCGCAATTCACAGAACAGAAGAGATGTATTTTCTGTGCCTACCACTTGAATACCGACCGCGTAGCAATATACGCTAAGCGTGGCTTACTCAAGAAACACTGATCGCCATGCAACAGCGAGGCAGCGTTTAGGAATGTAGCCTAAGATACAGTAACAAATCAACGCTTATAGTAACAGAATACACAGGGAACATTACTATCATGCTGAAGCTAATGTAGCGCAATTCACAAAACAGAAAGAAATGCATTTTCTGTGCCGACCATTTGGAAACCGACCGCGTAGCAATATACGCTTACTCCAGAAACACGGTGATCTCCATGCAACAGCGAGGCAGCGTTTAGGAATGTAGCCTAAGATACAGTAACAAATCAACGCTTATAGAAACAGAATACACAGGGAAGATTACAATCATACTAAAACTAATTTAGTGCAATTCACAAAACAGAAAGAAATGCATTTTGTGTGCCGACCATTTGGAAACCGACCGCGTAGCAACATACGCAAAGCGTGGCTTACTCAAGAAACACTGATCACCATGCAACAGCGCGGCTACGTTTAGGAATGTAGCCTAAGATACAGTAACAAATCAACGCTCATAGTTACAGAATACACACGGAAAGTTACAATCATACTAAATCTAAATTAGCGCAATTCACAGAACAGAAGAGATGTATTTTCTGTGCCTACCACTTGAATACCGACCGCGTAGCAATATACGCTAAGCGTGGCTTACTCAAGAAACACTGATCGCCATGCAACAGAGAGGCATCGTTTAGGAATGTAGCCTCAGATACAGTAACATATCAACGCTTATAGTTACAGAATACACAGGGAACATTACAATCATACTAGAACTAATTTAGCGCATTTCACAGAACAGAAAGAAATGCATTTTGTGTGCCTACCACTTGAAAGCCGACCGCTTAGCAATATACGCTAAGCGTGGCTTACTCAAGAAACACTGATCACCATGCAACAGCGAGGCATCGTTTAGGAATGTAGCCTAAGATACAGTAACAAATCAACGCTCATAGTTACAGAATACACACGGAAAATTACAATCATACTAAATCTAAATTAGCGCAATTCACAGAACAGAAGAGATGTATTTTCTGTGCCTACCACTTGAATACCGACCGCGTAGCAATATACGCTAAGCGTGGCTTACTCAAGAAACACTGATCGCCATGCAACAGCGAGGCAGCGTTTAGGAATGTAGCCTAAGATACAGTAACAAATCAACGCTTATAGTAACAGAATACACAGGGAACATTACTATCATGCTGAAGCTAATGTAGCGCAATTCACAAAACAGAAAGAAATGCATTTTCTGTGCCGACCATTTGGAAACCGACCGCGTAGCAATATACGCTTACTCCAGAAACACGGTGATCTCCATGCAATAGCGAGGCAGCGTTTAGGAATGTAGCCTAAGATACAGTAACAAATCAACGCTTATAGAAACAGAATACACAGGGAAGATTACAATCATACTAAAACTAATTTAGTGCAATTCACAAAACAGAAAGAAATGCATTTTGTGTGCCGACCATTTGGAAACCGACCGCGTAGCAACATACGCAAAGCGTGGCTTACTCAAGAAACACTGATCACCATGCAACAGCGCGGCTACGTTTAGGAATGTAGCCTAAGATACAGTAACAAATCAACGCTCATAGTTACAGAATACACACGGAAAGTTACAATCATACTAAATCTAAATTAGCGCAATTCACAGAACAGAAGAGATGTATTTTCTGTGCCTACCACTTGAATACCGACCGCGTAGCAATATACGCTAAGCGTGGCTTACTCAAGAAACACTGATCGCCATGCAACAGCGAGGCAGCGTTTAGGAATGTAGCCTAAGATACAGTAACAAATCAACGCTTATAGTAACAGAATACACAGGGAACATTACAATCATCCTGAAGCTAATGTAGCGCAATTCACAAAACAGAAAGAAATGCATTTTCTGTGCCGACGATTTGGAAACCGACCGCGTAGCAATATACGCTTACTCCAGAAACACTGATCTCCATGCAACAGCGAGGCAGCGTTTAGGAATGTAGCCTAAGATACAGTAACAAATCTACGCTTCTAGTTACAGAATACACACGGAACATTACAATCATACTAAAACTAATTTAGCGCATTTCAGAAAACACAAAGAAATGAATTTTCTGTGCTTACCATTTGAAAACCGACCGCGTAGCAATATACGCTTACTCAAGAAACACTGATTTCCATGCAACAGCGAGGCGACGTTTAGGAATGTAGCCCCAGATACATTAACACACCAAAGCTTATAATTGCAGAATACACAGGGATCATTACAATTATGCTATAACTATTTTAGCGCAATTCACAAAACGGTGATGTATGTATTTTTCTGTGTCTACCGTTCGAGAATCGGCAGTGTGGTAATTTACGTAACGTGAGCCTCACTCACTATACGCGGTGGCTTCCGTGCATTAGCGAATCAGTGTATGCTACCTTAGATATGCCATTGCAGTACTTTGAATTACACGTGATAACAGGAGATTTACAAGGGCTTGTGCAGCTATTATAACATGTATCAAAGCTTGAAATACAGTTTTCAGTTTGTGTATACTTTTAGCAAAGCTTACTGCAGGGATTTATGCGAGTCGATGGTCGCTGATGCGTCTCTTAGTGATCCATGTTCTGTGAGGGTGATGGCACATGTCTGAATATTATAATATTGACTGGAAACTAGTGGAAGCTGAACGCCAAGTTGACTGCCATTTAACCTGTTAATATGAGGCACTTTAATGACAGTGAACCATGGAAATAACATTACTCGCAAAATTCTTCAATATGAGAGCTAGCTTACTGCGTAAATCTAACTACTTTATGTATGTAAATACTTCTGAATTGGACAATTGATACATAAGCTACACAACAAGGAATGTGCCCTGACAGCCATTTTCTTCGTCATACTCGTGTTTGTAGTTGTGCTTTTCAGACTGTGCACATAACAAATGCTCAAACCTGAGTACAGCAGCTGACACTACCCGACTGCCCTGGTCGGACGTGTCGCAGCGTCAACATTGGCGACCCTAGCGCCTGCTGAGAGCCGGCGCCCCACGTCCTCCACTGCCCCAGACTGGCCGTGGCTGCCTCTCGCTCCGCCAGTGCGGCTACACAGCGCCCCCTGTGGACTGAAGCCGCCAGATTCAAACCCGCCGTCAGCCGCCGGTACCGGCGGAACAGGCTGTGACTGTCACAGCGCGCCCTCTCCCTCCAAACTTCTCACTGGATGAGCATTTCCTGGTGAACACGTGAGAACAGTGGATTTGTCACTAGGGAAACAGGTCACACAGCTTCAATGGGCACCAGTGTTGAGGTTTGCAGTAAATGCACTTCAGTTTCTTCTGAATTTGGCCGAAAGTAATGTCAGTATAGTAACACAAAAGTTCCTATTCCATATAGAGGCACAACAATATTTATACTTGTCGAACGACGTCTACCCGTAATCTAAGGATCTCCGGTCCTGGTCTCTTCATTAAAAAACAGGTCCAGTGGGAGTAGGTCTCGCCCTCAGAAGGTCCTGTACACAATTTTGTAAGTGGATGGCTTATCTATAGGTATTGGTGCGTGATTTGGGGATTGTCGTAATACGTGACGGATGTCCATAATCAATTTTGCAATGTCCTGGCATAGAAGCTTCAATATTTTGCTCCGCCTTCAAACGGCACATCTTAGTATTTGACAAAAAAAAAAGGTTCAAATGGCTCTAAGGACTATGGGACTTAACATCTGAGGTCATCAGGCCCCTAGACATAGAACTACTTAAACCTAACTAACCTGAGGACATCTCACACATCCGCGCCCGAGACAGGATTCGAACCTGCGACCTTAGCGGTCGCGCGGTTCCAGACTGTAGCGCCTAGAACCGCGTGGCCACTCTGGCCGGCTTGAACATAGCAGTATAGAACGATTTCTATGAGGTCAGTATCACAGTTCATGAATTTCTAGAAGCACATCATTTGCGCACATGTGACTGAACCCAGAATCTTATTTTTCTTTCAAGAACAGGACGCACACATTACATCTCTATCGAAAGTAACGAAATACAGTATAACTGCAGCAAATAATTTATATGAAAGTTAGTAAACAGATATCGGTGGATTTGGTAATTTAACACTTCTGACACTGAAGGAACTTACCTTTTTTTGTAATATGAAAGACACAGAAGTGGGCAGAACGTAACTAAATTCACACACCCCAAAATATGACGTATCTCAAGACCATTACGCTTTACAGCACATATGAACGACGTAACGGATAACGTCGGAAGTTCTACCACGCTTTTCGTGGATACGGCTCTTTGATACTACTAAGTCACAACGGTAGAGAAATGGGCCAAATGACCTTCAAACAAGTTTAACATACAGCGCGTAAGAAAGCAGTAAGACCCGTTATGGGATGATCACGCGACTGCAGAACAATGACTGCAAGCAGCAGTCACATACAGAAAATATCTAGGAGTATGCATACGTAGCTGTTGCGGTGGAACGAGCACACGACTGCTCGCAGATGAGGCAGGTGCGATATGAAGGATGCTCAGGAACTGTAATCCACCCGCAGAGCAGGTAGCTTGCTCAAGTTGTTCTGCGAATAGTTCAACACAGATCGTCAGTCTGCGATTCGTAGAAGGCAGAGACAGAGGAAATAGAGGAGATGCAAACAAGAGCAGCTCTTTTCGTTGCAGGATTATTCATTAAAAAGGAAAGCATCACAGAGTTGTTCAGCCAACTGCAGGCATTCGGCACCGTGGTGTGCTTTACTGTTATAGCTCCCTGACTGTACATTCTTGCAGAAGTCAAGCAATATATCGCTTCATATTATGTGCGTCACCCCAAAGAGCCACGGAGGTTAAATCAGACAAATGCGGGATCTCGCGGACCCTTTCCAACAGACGTTCTTCCAGTGTACTGTTCGTGACTGGAGCAAGGAAAGGGGCAACCGGGAAGGCGATTGCCGAACACAAACTGCTCTCCGCCACACACCGTAACAAGATTTTCGGAGTACAGATTAAGTAGGACTACTGTAACAACAGTGATAAGACACGAAAATTTGCCATCATCTGCTAACAACGTTCGCAATCTGATTATGCAGGGACTTCTGCAGAGAAGGGTATCTCAGACAGCTGGATCTCTCAGTTGACAGGTGCAGATGAACTACATACTGCCTCAATGGTGCGAAGTTCAAAATAAAGAAGGCAGTAAACACACAGAACGTGAACACCTATAGAATTAGAAACATATCTGATTCCATGAAACAGTCTGTACACAGATTAACACACTCTTCCCTTCTTGTTTGGGGACCGTGAAACGATAGTATTTATATTTAAACATTATCTTTTGGTGAACGATCAAGTAAAACTCTTCACTACAAAAAGATTGAGCTCTGTACACATTCAAAGGTATGTTGATTACATCTTGATGTCATTTACCAGTCGGAGAAGTTGAGCTGCATGTGCTTCTCAGTTGAAGCTGAACACATGAACAGTTAGAGGGGTCTCATCCCCCTTCCATCTGGCCCTCCAAAGAAGACATTACGAACAGACGGTAATCCTCAGATGTGATACGGAGTCCATTAGTGTGGGAACGACTGTTTTTGCTTTCAGTTACGAAAAAGAAAATTAAAGTGATACGAAGTGTTACCAACGATCACTTCCCTCACATACTGCTTCTATTGAAAAAATAAAGGCGATAGATGTACCCTCCACTACACACATGGAATATTTTGGAGCCCGAATACTGTGGCTATCAAGAAGCGCATACTCACGACCAAATCGCTAAGAACTCGAGCCAAAGCCTCGCCCTCGTGCTCGTGCTCACTCTCTGCTGTGCTCAGTAGTGGCGACTCAAACAGGAAGGTGGTCGGCGAGCGGTCTGGACTGTGGCCGCGCCGCTCACTGCCAGCCACAGCTGAGCACCTGCTCCGCGTCCGCCTCCCGAACTCTGGCTGGCTGCCCAGATCCTCCGACTGACGAGGGACGCACCTGGTCGTCCACAGAACTTTTTTACCAACCACACTAACAATCCACTGCTCTGCGCCCATCCGCCACACACTCGTGTGCCTTCCAAATCCATTTACAGGCTGACAGATAGCTTGTAGGGGTGTTTCGTCACTACTCCATGGATTTTAGTCACACCACTTTAAAATTAAATAGAAATACCGAAGTATTTTCACTGTACAACGTTTAATCACTTGCCTCATCTTTTATTGTACACTGAGATGTCTTTTTGAGTCCTACTGGCCATGTTCAACAGCATGTAAATAATGTCTCAGGTGAGGTTGAAAATATGCATCGGGCAAAAACAACAAATGGAAACCAAGAGACATGTATGTTATCACGTCACTTCGTCTCAGCAGAATGAAGATCACTGATCTTGGAAACTGTTTACTGTAAACGCAGTTTACACAGTTATCGAGTTATTTGCGAAGTATAAGCCATCAGCTTTTACATATGAACATCTGTATAGAATTCCTAATGAGAAAAATAAATAAACCAATTCTACAAATGTTTCATGACAGCCTGACAACTTCATAAAATCAGGTCACGGTTCCGGAACCAAAGTCGCACAAAACGATCTTACTTCGCTGATTGAGATGTCAAATTTAATTAATGCACCCCATTCGTTCATAAGCAATCACGCCAAGACATCAGGTCGTCGTTCACTGTGTGGCAAAGATATTTCTGTGACAATTCCCACCAACAGACGGCATCTACGTGCTTTTAAGTATCTTGAGCCAGCCTACTCGCTCCAGCCACCAACAGATGCCATCAGAATCCGCTTTCTTGCATTTAGCCGCTAAAACACTTCGTCCAAACTTGAAGCTATCGCTGTGCAGCGTATTGCATGGTTACACAGGGAAAAAGGAACTTGGATGAATTAGGTTCTTGTAACAGCTGATGGTAAAAATAGTTTCATTCTTGTTTCAATTGCTTGAATTGGAAATTACAGAGTCTTACAGAATTAGAATCATGACATAAAATACACTACAAACCATTAAACAGAAGCAAAAATAATAATTATTTTGATTGAAAAGCAACAAACATTAAACACTACGTCACGTAAGTCTTTACATAAGTAAGTACCGTGCATGCCAGGATGCTATCAGGTGGGCCTGTAGGGTGTTTTCCCTACACATGAAACGAGACAGGCTGGGATTCAGAGAAAAATGGGTTTTATTCTCAAGAACTATCACTAAGGTGTACAATACTCACGAAAACTGGCAATGGCAGTGGAATGAACCCGTACATGGAATGTACAGGGTGTTTCGCGCCAATAGGAAGGACTACTGGAAGCGTCCAGATGGTGAGAAACTGGCTGGCAAGTGAGGGACCCACAGTTGTGGCCGCTACCTCGCCGACCCCCTTGCCTTCCCCTCGTGACAACTTCTGGACCTGTCATTGGTGGTTTGTCGAAGAAAGTTGGCGTCTCTCACTCAGCGATACCACGGCATCAATCCTAGGTCAGTGCAAGAGCGTGGGAGCTGGCGAAGTACTGCAGGTTACTTCACACAACTGCTCACGCTACTGCCTGACGCTAGGTTAAAATGATGGAAATAAAATATAATAAAACAATTTACAAATACTCGTTACCAGGTACAATTCATTACCCTTACCACGAGAGCTGGTTACTGGTCAGTGATTGTTACAATTGTTGACACTAATCACTCATAATGACCAATTAAAACAAAATTTTCATTTCATGTACATGGAAGGCGACCGACATTGTTGTTTCTTATAAGATGTCTTAAAGCTAATGGAGGCTTCCAAAGCTGGTTACAAAATCTGCGGTAGCTGCAGGAGATATAGTGTTTGATATTTTACCTTACAATATCATTATCCACTGGTGTTACTTTACTCGTCCATAATTTGGAGTCTCTGTTACTAAGACTGTCTGTTTTTTACACTTCGAGGTCGGTGCAACAGCTGACAGTCGATAGCATGGGCAGAGCCAAGGTGGTGCTGGTGGGCGTAGTGGCTGACAACAGCTGGGCTGCAGCTGAGCCAAAGTGCTGTGGGAATTGTGTCGGAGGAGGCTCAGAGTGACTCATCGAACTGTGCGTAAACTAACAGTGAGTGAGTGACAGATACGATTAAAGATTGAGCCTGTGAGAGGCGTAACTGGCAACTGAACAAAGCATCAATTATTTTCATTACAAATAGTTTTTACTCCTTGCATCCGGAAACTACTTTCCTATGAAATTGCTTTTACAACATTACCTTAAAACTTGAGTATACAATTATACAAAACTATTGGGACAGCCAATCTTGTGAATTAGAATGTCATCAGACGTTACGCACGCTATTCACCGTCTAGCCAGGGATGTGGCACAACCTGCCCTGGAGGCTCGCCGGATTTACAGTAGGTAGATTTATACAAATTCCATAGAGTATAGTGAACGACCAATAGAGCTACAGGCACAGACGTGGCACTGATAATGACGACTAGATGGGAAGAATTCCGAATGTGCCATCCAGCAATATTCGCGGTACCAAACGGAGTGGTGAAGGAACACAGTTCGCGACAATCGACAAGGAGCAACAGTTGCCTTGCATTTCTATCCCTGAAGGTCAGGCATGCATTACCCAAGTGCGAAGCATTTGACACCTTTGTAAATCTTTAAGTAGGACGCTGTTAACGCCTGACAAACACCTTAATAAAGCGAGACAGATCACAGCAACAAGATAGGAGCGGTATTTCGGTACAATGTGGCTGGAAAAGAATGTGGTAGTTTTGGTACTGTCTAAGGTTTTAGTCCCGATTAACCCCGCTAGCCGCTCACCGACAGAAGCAAGAAATGCGGAATAGAGCTGACAACTCGTCAACGTGCTAAGTGATAAAAGCGGGAGGGTCAAAACATTAACTGCAGCAGTATGCGGTCATGGGCGCCCACTGCCAATTTGAGCAGAACGGACGCACGTGCACCGTGCCCCGTCGGTAGCGTAAATAACCGCATCATCAGAATCGATTAAAGCTTACTCTGTCTACCGCAGAAATCAACACGTGCCTAGTCTCGCGTCAATACACAGATTAGACGTTTCGGCGTTTCCTTTTCACTAAACGCGTAGTGACGCGCCCACCTAGCAAGCTTTTTCCAACTGTGTGTGCCTTATTGTGGCATACACGACAGAGGTCGTGGCGACGCTGGTAGTGAAGTATTCAGAACGCATGTAAGTGCAGGTAACTCCTATTGGTTCTCATGGTCTAAGATTTCCTATCTCCCATTCTATTGGGATTGTTGCTGTACCTATACTATTGGAGTAACAGGCATTATGGTGCACACACTGTACTTGTACTCAGTGCGAAAAGTATTGGTTTCACGCAGTGCACTGCGAACAAATCTCTCAGCGAGAGCAAATAATCGTTTACAGCACTTGGAGAAGGATGTATATCCTCGTATTGGGAATGTTTCCTTGAATTGCTTTTTCTAATGAACAAAGTTGCAATAATATGAATTATCCGTGTCTGCTGTTTCGCAATAGCTCAGCGAGTGTCCTCATTAACAGCATTAAATCCTTTTTATATGTTACGTCATGAAATAAAAACACACCTCAAAATATGTAAACAGGCTCAGAGACAGCGAGGTCCACTGTCAGATAAAATACGTAATAAAGCATAAAGACATACCGGCAGAGATCCAAACTCTTACGCTCAACACGAACATTTCAACATACGTTCTTTTATTAGCTAGAGCAGGGGCTGTTGCGGTAACTTTTCTCTTGTTTTTTCTGTTGTCATTTACTTCCACTTCTAGGCTGGTATATTCCATGTCGAAGTCCTTAGCAGTGTTTCTCCATACACCACAGTGTGTCACGAATTCCAATATTACTCGTACTTGTTACTAAGACAGCATATATTTAAGAACTTTTGGTTGTCAAATCTCTTAATACTGGGGATATATTTGTTGATCATTTTCTATCATTCCACAATCTGTTTCTTTGCGCTTGCGCTATTCATTACAGGAAGTCATCATTGATGGCATCTGCAGTGATTTATTCAACCTACTTGCAATATCCTATGAATTATTGTGGTGGATGCAGATTCTCGCAGACAAAGACAGTTCATCCTGCCAGCGACGAACTTTCCTTGGTGTCTGAAAATCTCTGGTCAGAGTGGTAAATCATGGGCAGTGGGTTGAAATGTTTTATTTCTAATTTGTAGCGAGAATTTTCTTGTGTGTTTTGTAAGGACAACTATGTCTGGTGAAATCAGTACAGTTTTTTAATGTGGAGAAGGCAGACTGCGGCTGTGTTCCAAAGTTTTCTAGCTGCGTTATGTAAAGCTACCAGATGCTGTAGCCTCGACGCAGTCACTGTGGCGTGACACCAGTGGCATGTGCTGTAGTCAGCAGCATCGGTAACGAGCGTACCTCTGGAGCGAGAGTGGCCCACTCGGGCCTTTATGCCAACCTGTCCACATGGCTGAGAAACGTCGGAAGCAGTACCTGGCTCGTTGGCGCAGTAGTTAGATCACTATCAAATTTTAATAGTCGATACCTCTCGCCACGGTTACATATGAAAAGCTGTTAGTACACTCCCGTTACGTTTTGTGGCAAATGGATACAGCTGTAAATACTGCACATTTGTAAGTTGGTTACGCATGCTCAGGTCCTCGTGATTACAGTTACAAAATAAATGCCAGCTCTCGCCTTAATTTGAATGAAACGAAACGGAAGACGATCAGTAATGGACGTTACTTACATCATATCTTGAGAACTTCAAGGTATTTGTATTTGTATCTTAATGTGCGTTATCTGCTTAGTTTGAAAGCTCTGCAAGGATTAAGATCACTTGGGCAGGTTTTGACTATACTGACATAGTATGTTGTCTCTCTGTCCCACGTAGCAAGGTTTTCCAGGAAAATGCATATCGTAGCGGGCCCTTGCTAAAATATGAATCTCCTTTCATCACCCATGCTACAGTGACAGATGGGACGGCCACATCTGCTGGCAAGTGTTAACTGAAATTCCTAACGGGACTGGTGTACTCGCGTTTACTCAAAACTACGTCCATTACGGTTCTGCTTCTTTCATCACACTCTTCTGTTCATTCAAATACTGGATCTTTCTTTAGTAATTTTGCTAACGGTTTTGCTGTTACAGCATAATCCTGCACAAAACCCCTGTAATAGTTGGTTAAACTTTGGAAAGATTGTAACTAACATTTCTTAGGGTTGGAAAATTATCTACTATTTCAATTAATCTAGGATCTGGGTTGACTCCATCTGAACTGATGATGTGCCCCAGCTACTGAACCTGTGACTGTACAAACGAACGTTTTTCTCCATTTGCACTCATCTGTACACTTTCTGATCTAGCCAACACACTTCTTAATCGTTCAGTATGCTTTTCAATAGTTTTTGCAAAAATTACTCTCTCATCATAACACGCAAGACACACAGTAGGATTTAAACGTGTTATCAAGTCGGTAAATTCTCACAATAGGCAAGCGAATTTCGTAGACTAAAATCCATATGTAAGAATTCACGCAGTCCAGATGGGACAACAAAAGCAGTTTTCTGTCTGTCATGGTGCAATCTGAATCTGATGATATCCAGAACTCGTCTCCAGGCTGATGAATTATTTGGAATTTTCTGACTTGTCCAAGTTCTCGTCGATACATAGCAGAGGTTACATATCCAGTGTGATAACCTTGTTTACCACTCTCAAATCAACACACAGACCACACGTTTATTGCCCATAGACTGACTTCCTTGGGACAATGACAATTCGACAGGCACACAGGCTTGCAAAGGGTTGAATTATCCTTGCAAACAATTGCTGTTGAATCCCATCTTCTACAACAGATTGTAACTGACGGGGTAAACGATGTCTTCTGCGCAGTTGGTCTGGCGTCTTATGTTGTACGACTTCAGTCGCTGGCAAATATTGCCTTCCCTCGAATAACCACACATATTCCTCTAAAACTGGATACAGAAGCCTTTGCTCCAATTTGGCAAATGTGCCAACTTCTCATTGAACTTTTTTTCTTATAGAGAGTGCCGGTGCAAAAACCTTCCTCACAGGTAACTACTTATGTCTTCTCTCTTGACACTGTTTCTGGTTCGACACTTCTCTTTGCGTAAAAATTCTTCGCCACTGACTATTATTGTGTTCAGTTGGAGCTTGTGAGTTAGACCTCTACATTCACATGTTTCTCACAAATGAGACGCATGTTCATTGTCCAAACAGTGGTCTGTATCACTGATCCAAACAGTGCTCGTCCTATAATGTATCACAGCCTTATAGCACGCTAGGAAATCATTTCCTAAGACAACACAGAAATACCACCCACGTTCCCTTACTACTTCCATATCAAAGACATTTTTTCCCTTCAGTGTGCAGGTATGTTACAGTGGTACCTGCAGGAATCATTATCTTGTCTCCAAGTCTTCTTATATTGTAGCGTGGCCGTTTTAGCATGCGCTTGTCATTATTGGCAGCAAAAAGAACACGAATCTGAGCTCCTGTGTCTACAAGAATTTTGGCAGACTTTCCTCTGAGCTTTACCTCAAACTCATTGGTTTGCCTCAGTGGTCTCCCCTTTTTATAGGGTCCATATATTTCACTGGGGACTAAAGTGGGTGGCAGAGGAGTAGTACTCCTGTTTTAACATTCTTTTCGTTGCCTGATGGCACGCTAGTCTTGGGGGAATTCGGCCACTTAGTTTGCGGACAACGATCCTGTATGGTATTTCTCAACATGAAGCCCAGCAGCGCTCGGCCGGATGGTTCGGCTTCTTACGTCTTTGGCAATTCGTGTCTTATGAAATAAGTCCCGCTTCGCTGGCGCGTGTGGGGCGTACACGAATCTTCCCCTTCATCGAGTAATAGAGCAAGTCTGACTGCCTCGTCCAGCAAGGTGGGGCCGGCTGCCTTTACCTTACTCCCTATTTGTGAACTGAATCCGCTGAAGAACACATCGGTTGCTCTCGCTGATGTTCCTAATTCTGTCTGCAGTCGCTTAAAAGTCCTCACTTTTCTAAGCGTGGACAACCCATCACGGTAATTGCTAATTCCACGGTTGACGGAATAGCACTGCGGTAACCGCTTCGCCAGTAACTCAAAAGTGGGTGTTTCCCGCAATGTGTCTACTTATTCAATACAACTTCGCCATCGCCCGTAAACTTCAGCTGGGTGGCATTTGACAAAAAATTGTCTCGCCATGCCCATGTACATCCCACTTCCCTGACGTTTGGGAGATGTTACTTTTTCGCCTGGCTTTCCAGCAAAAGAAGGTACAAAAGTTATGGCTGGAAGCGTAACGTATATGTCTGGTACTAATTTTTCTGTTTCATCTATTGGAGCTCTTGAAGGCCTGGAGTTGTTACCGCACTTATGGCAGCTCCGGCTTCACGTTCGAGAGTTATAGCGTTAAGCCGTTCCAGTAGCTCTATTTTTTCAATTGACTGACTGCTTGTCTGCTATCGCAGTAAAGTAATGAGATAAGGCTCTTTCGGTGCCGCAGTTTCAGCATACGAAGCCGATTCGTTTCTCCCCGCTGTTTGGGGAGGACGTAAATCAGGCATGGCTACAAAACTGGAACTGGGACCGAGAAGATGTATCCAATGAAGGTATCACTATTCTAGGTTATGGTAAGAATCCAAATGGTTCAAATGGCTCTAAGCACTACGGGTCTGAGTTCATCAGTCCCCTAGACTTAGAACTAGTTAAATCTAAGTTGAAACACCCGCTAATCCCGCAGGGCAAAACACCTGACTATGATAGTGCAAAGGGCCAAATAAGGTGGCAGTCAGTTTCACTTCAAAATTGTAATTTAATAACATATTTAAACCAAAACGGCACATAGCCAAACCTTTACGAGTTTCAAAATCCAATTCTTTCAGGGCTGAAGGCCTCCAAACAAGAAGCCTTAAAAATCAAAAATATGAATTTCAAGTGACTGAAGACATGCAGGTAAAATTGCAATTAAAATATAATCACAGCCAGGGTGATAGCCTCAAGGCAAAAGTGGATAGAACATACATATACAAGGTGCCATACAAATGGCTGAAGGCCACAAATTTCAAAATTTTAAAATATATTACCATAATCCTGTAAGGTAGAAGGCCGCAATGTTTTCCGTTAAGGTGAAATTTTTAGAGTAAGGCTGCAAGCGGCTTAAGGCCCACATTTGATCAAAAAATACCTTAAACGTTTACGTTTTAAGTGGCTGACAGCGCACTAAATAAAAAGATAGCACAACAACAGTAACTTTCAGCAAAATATCCACTTGCCAGATTTCGAACTTACTCATACAGGCTGAAGGCCTTTGATTTACATAAAACAGTAAAAGTTTTTTTAAAAAAAATCAGCTATAATAGATTAAGAACAGACCATTAAACACCCATGAAAGACATGTGTTGGACCCAACTACACTTGCTCGAAACGACATGCTAGCCACCAATCAGTACGTAAACTCAAGGACGAACTGTTGCGGCCGTGATTATCCACAATGAAGTATGTATTCAGCTGTGAAAACTACACACTGTGTTGGACAGCGACAACAGGTGAGAAAGGACACTGCTTGAAGTTACGTAAGTGGCCAGGGCAGGTAACAGGAACACTAACGGCCACAAGGCAGAAAATTGCGCTAGCGCACTTGAATTGTAGAGAACCAATATAGTTAATTCCACGACACGGCGGCTCGGTACCACCACTACAAACACTGTGTGTTGTTCACAGGAGGAGGCCCCCATCAGAGAACCACCGAAACAAACGACACAACATGAACGGACGTGGCTTGGGTATGTAAGACACCACTCAACTTTGACGTTCTGGGCCGGTGAGCCACGAAGCTCGTAGCGACCTGACAGCTCCACACACGCTCTGACACTGCGCACGGACCGCCAGCGGACCCAACCGACTGTGCTGCACAGCGATATCCTCCCTGGTCCGCACCAACCGACCGACCACCTCCCTGCAGAATGCCGGCAACGTCTAGAATAGTAGTTAGTGTGGAAATAACGCCAACTACACACACAAGCTGACAAACACTTGCACAAAAACCTGAACAATTCCCAACAGTAAATAGGCACGCATGAAGGCAAATCGGGAGTAGATGCGCGCACGCTTGCCGCCGCCCCCCCCCCCTCCACAAACACACACACACACACACACACACACACACACACACAATAG
The DNA here is from genome assembly GCF_023864345.2 of Schistocerca serialis cubense. Classification (NCBI taxonomy): domain Eukaryota; kingdom Metazoa; phylum Arthropoda; class Insecta; order Orthoptera; family Acrididae; genus Schistocerca; species Schistocerca serialis. Next base: position 463,266,909 of record NC_064646.1, on the reverse strand, counting down.
GCGAGCCAAAACTCGTCGACCAGTTGGACGACCGACCGACGATCCACCTAGACTGTGGCCCGGCTCAAGTGATGCGTGGAGGAAATGGTTTGGCGAGTCATGTCGCCGCAGACTTCGCTGCTCCAACCCGACTGCACTAGTGCCGCATTGCAACTCCCCAACTGGCAGGTCCGGACTGCGCTCCAGACGCATCCCTACTGACTGGCAGTCCGAACTCGCGACCCGAACTCGCTTGCAACAGACGAATACCGGTAATACCAGTCGATCAAAGATACTAGAGGTTATATACCGATACGCGCTGCTAGCTCCGCTCACGATCAGGCAAAGCAGCAACTCAGTGACACCAGTAATTTATTTTAACGTAATGAGGTGGAAGTACGTTAAAAACAGGATGTAAAATAGATAAAATAGAAGATGAGCCACACACGGCTCATAACTAACCTAAGGACATCATACAAATCCATGCCCCAGGAAGGATTCGAACCTGCGACCGTAGCAGCAGCGCGGTTCCGGACTGAAGCGCCTAGAACCGCTCGGCCACAGCGGCCGGCTGCTAAGATCCCTCGGCGGAAGTTGGCCGGAGTTGTTAACAAGCAGACTTCATTGCAGCGACACTCGCATCACACGGAGGTGGCTTCGGCGACGGCGGCCGTGCGAGAGGCGGCTGACCCGTCACAGCAGCCAGCGGCAGCGCGGGGTGCTGCGCGGCACGCGACTACTGCTGTACTGGTGGCGGGGGACGAGGTGTAGCGGCGCGTGGCCGTATAGCGCGCTCTCACTTGCCGTCACGGCGACACGTTGTCGGGGTCGAAACAGCTAAGCGGCCCGCGGAACATAACCGCTAGGCATTTCTGTGGTTGCCAGCGCATAGGAACGGCAGGAGAATACCGAGTCGGATCGAACTGTGATAAAGATCCCACTTGATGACACCACTTTGTACATTTCAGGTCGATACCAGGGGCTCCAGGGGCCAACCAGTGTGGTTTTCCTAGACGTGAAGTGCGAAGGGCTGTGATTCAGAGAACAATGGTTTTCATTCTCAAAAACTACTACTAAAGGGTGCAATATTCACGAAAACGGACTACTGCCACAAACGAAGAGCACTTCGCCCCCAATAGGAAGGACGGGAGTGCATTAGCAGCTGGCAGGCAAAAGAGCGACCCGCTGTCAAGAGCCGCTACCCCGTCCACCCTTTTGCGTACCTCACGTGACGGCAAACGGTCTCCCATTTGCGGGTTTGTGGCAGAAAGTTGGCACCCCCCACTCAGCAATACCGTGGTGGCGTCCCTACCTCAGAGTAATAGCGTGGTAGCCGGCCACGAGTACTGCAGAGTTGTTCACACAACTGCTCACGATACTGCCTTAGGCTAAGTTAAAATGATGAAAGTGAAATACAATAAAAATATTACCATCATTAGGCGTCACACCATGTACAGTATCCACAACCAAAAGTATTCAATTTCGCGAAACAGAAAGAACACGATACTTAACCTAGGAGGCTAACTCAAAATGTTTCAATACTGTAACAGGCTTTTGTTGAAAATCCGTTCTCCCTATACCATATTGCCTCATACGGATGCACTTCAATTACAACTAAGTTTTTTTGTTACATGCTTATCACCAGACTGCATATGTACCGGAAACTTTTTAGCGTTCACTCCTTTGAATGTTGTAAACGTAAATATGCTTTAGTTCAATGTGTGCTGGATGTCCCAGGAGAAAAGTTAGATATTCATCGATATGACATGCCTCGAGAACTATGAGCTCTTTTTCGTCTTCAGTACTGTGGAACAAATCTCTTCTACTGCAATTCCTTTGCTTCCCATATTTTGAGAGCTTATTGTATGGGCCAAAACAAGAAAACAGTTACTGGTAAACATTTTCTAGTGGGCTCTAAATGCTGATCTAAGGGCTATCAGTACTTTTTCAATCTCTTGCGCTGAGGAAATGCTGATTGTCCGTAAGGAGTGCCCATGCTTGCTATACAGTTTTGCTTCGAATGTTCGTCCCCACCATGCTTTTGAATACTGACCTTTCCTGCTGGGACAGGCAACTGCATAGCGAAAAAATAATTGAAAGAACTTGGCACACATCCTGCGTGAACTTCAACTAGCTCTAACGGAACTTCAATGTAAATACATTTAAGATCAATGTTCATCATTTGAGTTACGTACTACTTCACATTAATTCCATTGTGCGTCGTCCAGATTGTAACAATGTCGATGCAGGCTTGATCCTTCGCTGCTCGCGCAAATTCCTCTTGTCTTCTCCTAACCTCCCGATGCAGGATTATCGGCGCGGATGAACAGACAGGTGGGGTCGATGTGAATATGAGAGTTAAAATTTACCTTCCCAATAAATTTTTTTATGACGCCTATTAATGTACACTTGAAATATTCATTTTTAAACAATTCAGGTATGCTGGATGTCGTCATATGTCCGCTCGCTGCCACTTATAGAAACAGGTGAAGATACAGAAATTAATCAAATGAAGAGCGCGTCTCTTCTTTCTTGTGTCAATACATCTCTGCCACAAAGTAACTAGTTAATTTACCTTTGCCTTAGCGTATATATAGCTTACTTGTACAAAATGAAAAGAGTGAAGAAAGAAGAAGTTATTCGAATGACGAGGGGATATTGAAGCGGTCACGTTTAACATTATTAACATAGCTAAATACAGTAAATAAGGTAATTATTGAACAAACTGTTACAGACAGAGTACTTACATGTTGTCAGTACAAGCACAGAGACTAAGTAGGCACGAAGAAAATCCAAGTCACATTTCACGCGTTTTTAGCGACATGAACCCGGTTTTAGACTGTTGTGATTTCGTTAAATACAAAGGTCCTAAAGGGTCATTAAAGAGTTCGCTGGATTCGTATCAAACAGGGCTCTGATGAAATATTTCACCTAAAACATTCAGAAACAAACTGTCTTTCCGTTAATGATCATCCATTACACAAAAAAACGAAAGGTAACCCTTTGATGTGTTACACCGAACAAGTCGTCTGGCCGTAAATTTAACTAATTACCTAGGAATTACATTATGAACAACCAAAATTCGAAACGAGACAGAGAGAACGTTGTGGGGAAGGCGAACCGAAGACTGCCTTTTACTGTCAGAACACTTACAAGATGCAACAGATGTACTGAAACTACCTACACTACACTTGTCCATCCTCCTTTTGAATACTAACACGCGGTGTTTGATCTTTACCATATAGGACTGTGAGTAAATCGAGAAAATCCAAAGGGCAGCACATTTTTTACTATCGAAAAATATGGGGAGTGACATGGACATGGTACAGGGTTTGTGTGGACATTAGAAAAAGAGAGGGGTTTCTGGCTGCGGCGGGAGCTTCGCATCTAATTTCAACACCAGCTATCTCTTCCTACTGACAATATTTCACGCGTTGCTCCAGAGTGGAGTAAGAATTATTGTGAAGGTGGTTCGATGAACCCTCTGCCAGGAACATAAATGTGAGTTGCAGTGTAGCCATGTAGATGTCGACACGGAGTGGGCTATCATTTATTAGAGCAATACCAACTAAGGGAAGGCAAAATCCATTATTATTGATGTATGTGCAGCTTTGCAAGAGCAAACATATCTGTCGAAAAACTGTCAAATCTTGTATCCCGATCATTTTTAGAAATGTACACACATCATATCCCGGATCTCAGCACAGTAACTAAAAATATATGCACATTTATGGGAAGAAATGTTAATTATCGTTAGTTTACACGTGCTCCCCTTTAAAAATACGTACATTTTTTTTTTTTTTCACATTGCATCAGAGAACTCTGTCGATTTGACCTTGTGAAGTTCTTGAAAGAATATCTGACTTGAATGGACTTCCAGCAATGTCGAATTTTATGAAGGTAATCGAACTCCTCTCACTTTTGTCATTTTCGCGGTAGGTGAAATTCGAAAGATCTTGGAAAACTCAAAAGATGAGGGTTTCTGTTGACGGAACGACTGACTGTTTTAGTTTATATTGGTATTTTGTTAGCCAAAAATTTAATTGAGGGCAGGTCGGATAACCTTCATATATTGTGTTGCAAATCTGCAAGGCAATTTCTAATTTAAAGGAGGAACGTAATTGCAAACGAAAACATTCATATAGTGTAAACATGTTGTTTTGGCCAGGTGCCATGGCTACATTCGGCAGACGTCTGTAGATTTTCTGGCTACTGACTTATCCGAAACTATTTGGAAATGTTCTTACAGGTTTAGTTTAATCTCTCACTTTGGAGGGTAGGATATTCTCCAAAAGCTGGTTAGTGTTCTTTCACGTTACTTCCTAACTTCAGAGCTGTCTGACATTTCTGCCATTGCAGGTGATTGCCACGAAGCGCGTGTAAACTGCATTGCACGAAGTGGAACTTGTTCTCGCACACCATCCCTCAGTTTTCACAGTCGAGTTTTAAAATGTCGCAGTATTCAGTCTTTTAGGAATACTGTGACCAATACTTTCAAATAAAAAAAGCGTCCTATTTTTAAGCCTCGTATTTATGATGAGCACCGAGAAAGCATTTGTAAAACTTTTAACGTAAAGCAAGTTCTGACAGCGTTGTTTAACTCTTACGCTGACTTTATTCCTATCGAACGTATTTTGGGAATCCCTGTCCCTGTTGCCGCATTACGAGAGACACTACCCGAGCTATCTTTGTCACCAACACCTATTCTAACCAGGTGGCGTGCCTCTTATCTCTTGTATTACTGGGATAATGTTAAAGTCAAGACCTGACCGTAAATAACCACACATTTATTGAATGTGGGAGCCCCAGGTCTACCACATATGGACTAATAATTACTGAAGGTGGAAGAATGTTTGTGGTTATCGTAGATGAAGTGGATGCTGCGGCAAAATGTAAGAAGAACAAAGTTATCGTTTCAAATCCTGACCCTCTCTGGAACCCACAAAGAGAACTCTCTGGCGAAAATGTAAAAGATTTTGAATTTTAACAGTTTTTGTTTGGAAATTCTTGGATTAAGTATGCGCAAGTCTGTGTGTGACTTAACGTAATACTGAACTTCAGAGACGATTTTTATGGTTTTCAATACCGTCAATTATTTCATGAAATACTGAAAATCGAATTTGTTCCCCCTGGAACCAGACGGGAAGCCTACACTTGTGTCGTTCACCATGAACCGTAAGCCGGGCTATCCATTTAGAAATGCAGATCTTATTTTACCCAACTATCTTAACTGTCACCTAACAACACGGTGCATCACGTGCACAAATGGAAATAGCTGAACTGGTCCTGCTTCTGCAAGAAATGAAAGACTGGTTTATGTCAACTGTGAAACAGCTGTTTAGAATACAGAGGGAGAAAAAACTGACTGGTCAATCAGGCACCAAAACAAATAGTAGCAGCGGACTGTAGGGATTAAAAATACATCTGGTATTTCGAGCTGCTGGAAATGTCACATACCGTGAGAATGTAGCACATTCCGCAGCTGTGGCAGGGGTGCTGGTGGTCTGTGTGCACCAGTAAGTGGCTGCTCAACAGCGGGAAACTGAACAGCATCACCGACAGTCCAGAAGGCCAAGGCTTTTACCAGGAAGCTCCTTCACAAGGGTTCCAGTGAAACTCCCCTTCTGCATGCAAACACGACCGTCAGCGACAGCGTACTGCAAGGTGGCCGGCTCACCCTGCGAGTACACTGCGCCGTAGACAATCTTGCTTCAGGGACAGCTGGGGCTTTCACCGAAGATTCCTGGTGAGTGGCAACAGAGGAATGACCAGCAAAGAAATTGGGAGACGGACCATGATGCCACATGATTCAAGAAAAGATAAAGTAACAGGTGGTCAATCCAATACAGAGCTGAAGAGTAGTAACTGCAGTACACTGTACTATGATGTATTGAGATTTCTTATTACGCACACACATACTGAGCTAATCTCTTCTGAAAGAGATAAGGCGACAAAGGTTTAACAGATGTGAGACGTATTGGACTAGTAAAGTAGATATGAATAAGAATAATACTGACTGACAGTAGCTTGCTGACGAGAGAAAGGAGCAGAGAAAGTAAGATGTAAAACTGCATATATATTATGTATTTTCATTAGGAATTGTGTAACACTTGACACGTAGGTACCGTAACACAGGAAGAGTTGGGTATACCAATTGCGCACAGTACAACTAGTGTAACATGAATGTGGGACAAATTGATGATTTCATGCAATCCGAACATTAGGCTGGTACATGGGGTCAGGTAGCACATTCTGTGTCACTAACGACCACAAATTTGGACTCAAACGTGAATACTAATTTGAGGAATGTATTGTGACTTATCGCCGGGATCCTGAGTAGAAGGCATTCACCAATGCCATGTAACTGCTACGCCTAATTATTGCCTGCAGGAATGGTACTGTGCTAGAGTGAAAAACTTGTAGAAATAGAGAATCTCTGGAAAGGAGTATTCAGAATCCCCTACGCAAGTTAAAGATGCAGAATAACATATGAGAATTGGTCATAATAAAAAAAGTTATGTGAAGGAATGTCGCTAACAGCCTTGACTCTCCATGATCGGGTCATGAGCCGTAATTATGAGGTCCTGGAGGATCTCCATCGCCAGCTCCCTCAATTGAAGAGCCAAATAGGACACTACAACGAAGGCTGAGGAATCAGGTCTCTGACTGGGAACTATATCCCTCGACCAAAATCTCTCTTCAGACTCAAAAGAGAAAATCTATTGACGCCACAGGTGGCCGCTATTTTTGTGGATTCTTCTTCTGATTTGCACCCAGCCTAGCTTGACGTGGCTCAAAACCAACTGCGATGGCTGGTGTAGTTTCATTCCCTGGTACAGCTTCAACCTGTCGAAAAGAGGCTACATTACTGTCACCTAACTGTCACTGAACATCAAGAGCTTGTGTTAACTGTAGAATACGATGAGGTTGCTACTAAGCGACGACTTTCTTGTAGTTATTTTGTATATTGGCAGCTTTCTTAATACAAGCTCGTCTCCCAATTGGTAAGGTAGCAATCTGAGCCTTCATTAACTCTTTCTATATATCTTTACCTCTATTAACTATTTCTCTGCATACGGTCAGTTTTTTTCATTTTCTGGTGTATCTTTTTCAGTATGGTTTCTCTCTTCTCACTACACCTCAGACTTCTCCCAGCTCGAAATCTACAGCCACCATTTGCAGTACAAATTGAGAACTCGTCCCTCTGCACGGCGTATTGCCTGCTGACTCGCATTTCAGTGCCACTGGCAGAGATACATTTGTCCACAGCCGACAGACACGCCCTCACCGGCAACATGGTGACGCGGCAGCGGAAGCTTGCATTCAACAGCAGAGGGAACCACAGTGGGGAATCTCCACCGCGTTGCCCACTAACGACTGCAAACCAGCGTCAGTAAAGCTGTCATTCTAACATAATCGGTCCTTCTTCCGCTATACTACACATACTTCCTCAGCAGAGAATCCTAGCCCGCACAAAGCTATCACAGCTATCCTGTCACAGATCGAGCGAGGTGGCGCGGTGGCTAGCACAGTGGACTCGCACTCGGGAGGACGACGGTTCAATCCCGCGTCCGGCCATCTTGATTTAGGTTTCCCGTCGTTTCCCTAAATCGATCCAGGCAAATGTCGGGATGGTTCCTTTGAAAGGGAACCACCGGCTTCCTTCCCCATCCTTCCCTCATTCCACGAGACTGGTGAACTCGCTGGTCTCCTCCCTTAAACAACCCAACGCCCTCATTCTGTCATAATTGGTGTGTGTGAAGCTTCTCTGACGCAAAAATGCTGTAAAATAAATGGGGGTTTGACATGAGTTAAACTCATACAAAACAAGCCGCCTTACTTGTAGCTGATCACAGAGCTACTCACAATTCACGTGAACCAAATCATTTGCACACTGTATTCCACACTTAAAATGTAGTATCGTATTAGCTTGGAGCATTTCAATGTATTATCTCGAGGATAAAGGGGTGCAAACTAAGTTCATAAGAATCGTAGATTTCATCCGCTTTTAATATTCTGTTAAGTAAATGGATACATAATTACACGCTATACCTACACGAAAAATTCAACAAACCATGTCTCTATATTATCATCCCCACACAATACACACAACAATTACGACTTACCAGCATTCACGCCAGAGATATTACTTGACGGGTGGAGAGACACTGGAGACAACACGGCGGCTTATCGCCAATCGTTCTTCCCGCAAACCATTTGCGACTGGATCAGGAAGGTACCCTCCGCAACAAGCCGCAATATGGCTTACCTAGTGTAGACGGATGTTCAGCTGTGTAAGAGCAGTGAGATATGCGACTTGTAAGCTCTTACAGCTGAACGGAAATATGATTTTAATTGCACGTGTTTGAAGTTGCAGCTAAGAGAGACCTAACATTGCCCACGTTAAATACGATAGTGAAGTATCTTGTGTAAAGAAATACAATGTTTAAGTTAACCACATAACGTGCAACAATATAAATGCAGTGCAACAATGCTAGCCAGCAACAGTATCACCGTAATCAAGAAGGAAGTCTCTTCCCTGTGACCATCGCATTCTGACAAGAAGAAGCGCCTGTACTGAACAGATCAGCAGGTCTTCACAGCGGTAAGCTGAAGCAGGCTGTGTCCAGCTCGAAGCGACCCCTTGTCTGCCGACCCGACGGCTGCCATCAAGATTTCTTATTGGCTGTCTCGTGTCATACCTCAGGCGACTTGTCGAGACCTAACACACCGTATTCAGCTAGCGACATACTGCTCCAGGCGACAGCTGGGGGGCTACCGGCTGTCCGAGACAGCCAAGTACCTACTGACGCATGCACGAATTCGTGGGCAAGAAATTTGCGTAACATACGAGAAGCAATACAACCTGCCTGCTGCACGTGGATTTTCCTACCTAGAGTGGCAGCATTTTGATTTAACGTCACAGGATCATAATATATAATGCTTCGTAGTTATACTTGCTAAGCTGCAGTGCCCTTCTAGTGAATCGACTAGTGCGGCCAGTCAGATTTAATAAGCATGACTGCAAAATTATCAGAAATTACTGTTAAACATGTTCGCTCTAAGGGCATCAAAAGCACACCGGATATTAGAGTTAATGAACATTTCCCTGCAGTATACTAATTTCTGCTTTTTAATTTGAGGAGATGCTCAACAAATTATTTATCCTGATTTTATCGCTGACTCAAAACACACTATAGCATAATTGATGGCGATGCGTGACACTATCCTTGGTAGTACAGAAGAAATAAAGAATGAACGGAAGAATGAAAAAACAGTGAAAGGAACAATTTCGGTTCTGTAAGACGAGAACATACGGCGACGGTGAACGGCTTACGGCAGCACGACGTCACGATTTCACGGGGACAACTGAACTCCCTCCCCCAGTCCGCCGTTTCTCGCCACAGCGCGGCCGACGCGCTCTCTGCCGTTGTCACTCGGCGGCTCCTTTCCCAATTGCCGTCCCTCAGGCAAAACACGCGATACACTAATCGACAGCCAAGTCCCAGTCGATTATTCGAAGAATCGTGCCAAACGACAACGCAAATCTGACCGGCATTGAATACTCACATATAAAATACAATACAAAAACTCCCAAGACAATAGCTTTACCCTGTGTAACCCGATGTGCACACTATTACTATCCTGAGCGCAGAAGGACAAGCGCACTATGTGCTGTTCTCTCGAGTACCTGACCTCGTCTGAAACATCCCAGTTTCCCAACTGCCTGTGCTCTCTTTGGTAGCATGTTTCTAATCTTACAATCACGCTGCTTCCAGCCTCTGCACCATTCTTCCCATCCCATTATCGCCTCCGTATTGGACACTCCCATTTCTCTATGATCTTTACTATGATCGATCCTTCTCGTAAACTCATCTTCGATCCTGTTAACGTTATCTTTAGTCCTCCCTTCGCAGACTACGGTTGGGAGAACATCCAGTTTCCTGGCTGCTGCCGCTCATTACTCCTATCCTGCTGCCCACTACTGCATTGCCTTTTACTTCCCGCCGCCTCCCTGTTACGCTGATTTCCACGTTTTAAGGAATTAGTCTGAAAATTATTACTATCACACTGGAAGCACACACGGTCGGCTCTCTGCCAGCTCCTATCTTCTCTTCAATTCACATAATTACTTGCATTACCGGCACCTCTGTTCTGTTAGCAAGTTGCACCATCCATCCGTTCCACGTACTGAAGAAAGCTCTCCGTAGTTACCGTGCGACAATAGACCAAACGCCACAGAAACAGTTTATTTTGTGGCTTGTTATGAAACCGTAGTGCTTCCCTGACTGCTCAATGTGACTTCAACAAATGCCCTGGGCCGGTGCAGCGGCGACCGCGTGGGCTGCGCTTCCACGTGTTTGTCGGCGCGGCGCGCAGCTGCGGGTCTCACCCAGTAGTCCTCGCCGCCTCCCGGTCTGGCTGGTCAGCAGACCAGGTCCCGGAACCGAGCCCGCCACTGCGACGGTGCGGGGAAATAATATTGCAAATGTCGTTGGGCAATATACTGAAATACTGTGGCTCTCACACCACACGCCTCTAATACTACATATGGGCGAAACACTGCAGGACACAGAACCACGCAGGCTACTGAACGGCAAACACGCGAATTGGACGTTGTTGAATGAAACGCTTGATAGTCGTATTCCGGACACCTACGATATTATAAACACGCAAAAAATTGGTGGTGAGGCAGTGGAGGCTCTTACTACTGCCGTCCTAGACGCAATGACTGACGCCATTCCACGTACAATACCAAAACACTCTACAGCCCTGCCCCAGGAAATCCTGGGCCTCATCTCAACGAGGAACCGCCTCAGGAGATACTGGCAGCGTACCAGGCGCCCGTTCTATAATGTCTGACTCCAGGGTATAATACGTTACAAAATACAAATATTTCGAAACAATGGATACAAACTCGCAGATCTAGATACCACACGTCCTGTTGTGTGGAAGCTAGCCACACGCTTCACCAGGAAGGAACATTACATTCCCACTCTACAAGGACCACACGGTCCAGCTTACTCCGCGACGGAGAAGGCAGAGCTTATGGCCACAACACGCGCAGCGTCTTTGATGCCGAATCTGGCTCCTTCCGATCCAATATTCACAGTTGAAACGGACCAGGTGGTTACACGACGAAATTACACGCAGTAGCACAAATGAAATTACACTGGTTATCAAGCACACTAACGCTAGGAAAGCGTGTGTTTCGATGGCATTCAAAACCGTGGCCTCCAGGAGTTCACGGATAGAGCCTTTTCGAAGGCGGCCTAGGTCCTGATGTTGAAGAAGCCAGGGAAAGACCACTCCCTCCCACAAAACTACCGACTCATCAGTCTGCTGTGCTCGCTCAGCAAGATTGTTGAGAATGTAGCACTAAAACATCACCAGGCACTGCATCGCCAGTGACACCCTAAGACCGGAGCAATTCGGTTTTAGAAATCACCACTCAACACAACTCCTCCGCGTATTCGAACGTATACCAAACGGCTACAACGTGGACAAAGCCACAGGGGCCGTGTTACTGGACATCGAAGAAGCTTTCAACCGTCTTTGGCACAAAGGAGATATGCGAAAACCAAGCAAAGCTGGTTTCCCGGACGGACTCATACCACTCATATCTCACGAACAGGTGTTTCAACACTGACGCGCAGGGCAAACAAACGACAACACTGTATCCAAGCTGGAGTACCCCAGGGAAGCATCCTAGGGCCCATCTTGTTCAACCTGTGCGTTAACGACTTCCCAGCAACGTTACCCATCTACGCGAATGGCACAGCCATCCTTGCGCAAGATTAGAAACAGTCTAACATTAATGCACGAATACAGACGGCGCTCATAATGCCGAGCCGTGTTTGGAACTAGGGCGTATTAAAGTAAACGTCGACAATCGTGAAGCAGTTCCTTTCACACGCAGACCGAAACTACAATGCAAACAACATTGTAGACATAACACTACATACACGACAAATACATTTCCGAGAGGAAGTTACATCTATCTTTGGCTGGACCGGAAACTTACATGGGTGGATCATATCGAACTCGTTGGCAACGGAGCGCAATGATCAACAGGGAATGTACACTGAATATGAGGTGTTGCGCGTGCCCCCGGACTCCAACCGCGTGCTGATGTAGTCGACGCCGTAGAGCTGCTACTGCCACAGCACTCGCGGCAGTTTAGAGACGCGATGCGATATAACGTCAGTCCCCATAGATTAACGGGAGAAAAGCCTGAAAAACTTCCGAAAAGGCGGTCCTCGCGTAGTCTTTGTATCTGAATTACAAGTCCGCAGCGTTTCCACTTATGCGAACTCGTATAATTGATGCTTTTTATTATTAATATTGTATTGTTCATTGTCCGGATTTGCAGTACTTAATTCTTCTCGTTCGCATAGCACACACCAATGATTGCGAGGAAATATTTTAGTTACTGTAACAGTTTTTTTCTCACGCTGTTGTCTCGTTGCTATGGAATTATTGTGCTGGTATGCAGCGAGATCCAGAGATACTCTTTGTTATATTGTGTCGTAATACGAAAATAATTTAAAGTTCATTTGTCAACTAATGACGTGAATATTTGCACTTCAATGAAATATTCTTTCATGAGTAGTGGTTGATGTCATTTATCAAACTATTTAATGATGTAATCCACACCGGGTACGTAACTGGTAACTAACAATTTATTGTTATTTTGTCACTAAATACTTTTATCTCCCTTACCACACGCACACAGAATAGTTTAGTTGAGTCAGTCTGATTCAGTTATAGTTTCTTGGCAATTGTTTTATCTTCATGATGATGTGTACTTGGGTCCTACTCAAGACTAATTGCGTGTTTTCTTTCATAGAATGTTCACTTCTCCTTAAGGTCCAACTAATTTAAAGTCAAGTCCAACGTACACTAATTCCGTTATTAGATTTCAATTAACCCGTAGTGCACGGTTAAATGAGTCTAGCTGTTCCTGTTTCAGTTCATAAAATCTGTTTCTTAAGCCGTGAATCCCGTCACGCCACAAACACTTCTAAACTCGAAAACAATCTCGTCACGATTCTCAATCTCATTAATTCCGATTAAAACTGCTGTCGTACGTCTGCACTGGATGAGTTCTAGCAAGCGACTTCTGTGGAAGAGCATTGTAGGCACACAATTTCTTCATTGCGCTTACAACTCTCTTCCACATAAAAGTTCTCTGATGACATTACTTTGGACTTAACTTTAGAGGTATTAATTTCACATTTGTCACATGGATATTTGTCCATTCCTGAAATACAATGTTTCTTCTTTCTCTTTCGCTAACAAATATGCTCAGTGGTGTACAATGTAGTTGTTGACAAAACTCTTTCGTGATAGCTCATCGACAAAGATGTAACTGTCAAGACAACTTTCCCTACTTGTGTTCTATCTTAATTGACTAAGGTGGTCGTCGGGGCGTTACAGAGGGTGTCGACGTCCATATAGACGACACTGATTTGACCTATGATGTACGCAGCTCCGTCTGGGGATAGGCAGCTCCTACACACCTGCGCCGCCTGCACATCATACTGAACGAAGTGCTACGCATCATTATCAAAGCTCCACGCTACACACGCACCGTGGATCTTCACAAAAATACAACCTTGGAATCCTCAAGGAAGTATTTAAAAAAACACGCCACACGAGTATACAAGAACTAGTTGTTTTATCCTTACTCTGGGAAACTATGATCACAACCATAGGTGGAAGCATAAGCGGCCAAATCTAGGGCATAACCACCTATGTCAAGGTAACTACACCAACAAGCGACTAACGTCGGGAAGCCCCTGCATATCAGCAACGTCGACTGGATATGACAGCTGCCACTGAATCCGACCAACTGGCTACAGCAGAGAAACCGACAAGCTCGCCCACTGACGCACAAACAAATCGCCAACATCGCCCTACACTGTGAATCTGATATATAGCCTATCGGACATAAAACGGTAATGAACCTAACTGTTACAGGTATGCTGACGCTGACCTAGAGATCAACACCGGCACCCAGCGGCAGCCGCCGAGTAAAAGCACAGCACAACGTCAAAGGTATCGATATGCATGATACCCAATATACTAACAAAGCCTACCCTTGCATGACCTGTCGCAGGCAGCAAGACATCTCTACTCTTGATATCCGACCTTACTATCGCCGAGATTCTTTCCCTTGGCTCTTGCCTTGGCACTTTTCTTTCCTCTGCCCTTCAAACCGCCACCCTTCGTTCGACCTTCGAACCAATCTGTCTCCAGATGAACGCATACAAATGGTTAATTTAACCAGACGTACCCAGACATCGCATTACGCACATCCTGCGACATCAAACTTTAGTGGAAGCTAATTCTTATGCAGAGTGGCAGGTTGACCAATCGCTTTTCACATTACAGACGAACTGCCTGCCAAAATGGAATTGTCTCAGGGCGTCTTCCTCTACACAAACGGGATATAGCGAAGGTAAATTTGAAATTACTAAACCGCAAGAGCATCCAAAGGAATATCCAATTATTAGGATCGCTTACCGAAGAATATGTCCAGATAGTTTTAGCAACAGGAGTTGCTTGAAACCAAATGTGTAAAGCAGCGACATCCCAGGTTCACATGGAACATCTATGTGGTCGTTCCTCATTTCTAGCCGTAAACAACTTCATAATATCTATCCTGACCATCACAGACACCGGACATGAACTTTAGCAGGGGCAGGATCGCTTCTAGAAATATTGTTTAATACCGTAATCAATTTTCCTAATTTTTCTGTTGTAATGCGGTGGTGGTATCTTCCACTTCAAGGTACAGATGGAGAGATTTGTGGCATCAAAACTGCTACCGGAGACAGGGATTCATATCGAAATATCTTGTGTATCTTGCACAAAAATATTTTTTTTTTTTTGCACAGGTAAGTAGAGAAGTAACCCGTTAAGGTTATGTCTTAGACCTAGCAATAAACAGGCCCAAACTTATCAATCAACGTAGAGGGAGGTATCAGAGATCATCAAGCTATGACTACTGGTTTTGCAAAGGATGTTAAGAAGGGTAGGAAGAAATTTTTGCTCAGCAGGAGAGACAAGATACAAATAGCGGATTATCTCAGCAGACAGCACGTATGTTCAATGATGAGCACGAAGATGTGGATAAAGGTAGGAATCCAAAAGTATTTTCCAAATAAGGACTTCAAGCACGAGAGAGAATCACCACCTTTTAATATTCGTGACAGTGAAGTGCCCTTGAACGAAGAGAGCATCTGCGATTCGAGGAAAGTCAAACCCTACCTGACAAAATCGGAACAAATCCAAAACCACGTTAAGGAGAGCAATGAGAGAAGCAGTCAATGATCTTGAAATTAAAAATTTCATCAGATGATCCAAGGAGAAACCCTAAGACATTTTGGTATTACATAATGTAAGTAAGCGGTACGGAATTGTCTGTTCACAACCACAGTGGCCACAAAGACAGCCAAACGGATTGCTTACACGGCACCTGAGTATTGCATAGATGCTCCAATATCTCCACGGAAGATGTTGCAGGAGAGGCGGTGTGCTCCTAGCAGCGCCCTGTTACTGAAATTCCGAGGAAGCACCGTCCGGGAAATGTCCGACCAAACGTACTACTACTCCCACACATACAGGTCGCGTGAAACACCGCGACGTGAAAATACAGCAGCTTACCGTAATCATCGTGCACGCCAATCGCTAGTGGAACAGGGTGAGGTGGAATCACTGCGATTTAAGTAGTGCCTTCCGTCGAAAACTATTAGGTGGTTTGCGGAAAATTTTTACGTTTCGATGACTGCCATAGAATGTGTAGTGGCGTAGCAAGACAGCCACGCCACTCGGAGGTAGCCGAAAGGCACGCGTTAAGCTCACGCAGATTGGAGTGAGGTCTGGAACATTAAAAGGAAATGAGAACTTAGAAAATGGACGCAGTTGCTGTAATACTTAACTTTAATCCACATTTGTAGAACATCGCTCATGATGATACATGCTTCACAATATTAATTATCAAAGCTATGGCGCCTTGCTAGGTCGTAGCCAATCTACGTAGCTGAAGGCTATGCTAACTATCGTCTCGGCAAATGAGAGCGTATTTGTCAGTGAACCGTTCCTTGCAAAGTCGGCTGTACAACTGGGGCGAGTGCCAGGACGTCTCTCTAGACCTGCCGTGTGGTGGCGCTCGGTCTGCAATTCCTGACAGTGGCGACACGCGGGTCCGACGTATACTACCGGCAGGGGGCCGATTTAAATGCTACCACCTAGCAAGTGTGGTGTCTGGCGGTGACACCACAGAATGCACTTTTGGATTCCACCGGTTTACTTCAACGTTACAGATCTCGAAGCTACAATCACATAACATTTAATATTGTATATGCACTGAAGGGAATAGCGATTTACATCACATCCGAATGTTTGCAGCAGCACTACGTACAATATCACGAGATATCAATTCACATAACATGTTCACGGTATCAGAACCTGGGAAGTGAACACGCTCATCCATACTAATTCTGAAAGTAGCAAATACTGTAGTAAAAATAAAGATATATAATCAATCGCTGCAGCAACTATTTTAGCACTATTCACAAAATATAAGGAAAGGCAATCACATGTACATACCGTTCGTCACAGGACAACGAGGTAATACACTAAGCGCCACACTAACGATACAACGGATGATATGCGTCAACGAGAAACCATTCACACCATTAGCACACTTACTACAAAAAGCTTCAGTTCTTTCCACCGTATTATGGGACAACATAGTCATATACGATCCGCTAAACTCAGTGTCAATGTCGAGAGGATGCACGTATCAGCCAAGCAGTGTTTGCGATCATAGAGTCCGAAAATTTTAAAAAAAGCAAGGCTTATAATGACTTAGTACACGACGAAAATTACAATCGCGCTATAACTATTTTACCAGAATTCACATAACGGGAAGAAACGCATTTTTCTGTTTATTCCGAACGATAACCGACAGTCAATGTAAGCAAGGCGTGTCTTACTCAAGAAACAAGGTGATTTCCATGCAGCAGCGAGGCGACGTTTAGCAATGTAACAAACCAAAGCTTATAATTACAGAATACACAGGGAACATTACAATCATGCTAAAACTATTTTAGCGCAATTCACAAAACGGTAAAGGATGTATTTTTCTGTGTCTACCATTCGATAACAGACAGTGTAGTGATTTACGCAACGTGAGACTCACTATACGAGGTGGCTTCCGTGCATTAGCGAATCAGTGTATCCGACCTTTAGATATGCCATAGCAATACCTTTAATGACACGTGATAACAGGAGATTTACAAGGGCTTGTGCAGCTATTATAGCACATATAGCAAAGCTTGAAGTACTGTTTTCAGTTTGTATATACTTTTAGCAAAGCTTACTGCAGGGATTTATGCGAGACGAGGGTCGCTGATGCGTCACTTAGCGATCCATGTTCTGTGAGGGAGATGGCACACGTCTGAATATTATAATATTGACTGGAAACTAGTGGAAGCTGAACGCCAAGTTGACTGCCATTTAACCTGTTAATATGAGGCACTTTAATGACAGTGAACCATGGAAGTAATATTTCTCGGAAAGTTCTTCAAAATCAAAGCTAGCTTACTGCGTAAATCTAACTACTTTATGTATGTAAATACTTCTGAATTGGACAATTGATATATAAGCTATACAACAAGGAATGTGCCCTGACAGCCATTTTCTTCGTCATACTCGTATTAGCAGTTGCGCTTTTCAGACTGTGCACATAACAAATGCTCAAACCTGAGTACAGCAGCTGACACTACCCGACTGCCCTGGACGTCGCTCGGACGTGTCGCAGCGTCAACATTGGCGACCCTAGCGCCTGCTGAGAGCCGGCGCCCCACGTCCTCCACTGCCCCAGACTGGCCGTGGCTGCCCCTTCTCTCCTCTTCTCTCGCTTAGCCAGTGCGGCCACATGACGCCCCCTGTGGACTGAAGCCGCCAGATTCAAACCCGCCGTCAGCCGCCGGTACCGGCGGAACAGGCTGTGACTGTCACAGCGCGCCCTCTCCCTCCAAACTTCTCACTGGATGAGCATTTCCTGGTGAACACGTGAGAACAGTGGATTTGTCACTAGGAAAACAGGTCACACAGCTTCAATGGGCACCAGGGTTGAGGTTTGCAGTAAATGCACTTCAGTTTCTTCTGAATTTGGCCGAAAGTAATGTCAGTATAGTAACACAAAAGTTCCTATTCCATATAGAGGCACAACAATATTTATACTTGCCGAACGACGTCTACCCTTAATCTAAGGATCTCCGGTCCTGGTCTCTTCATTAAAAAACAGGTCCAGTGGGAGTAGGTCTCGCCCTCAGAAAGTCCTGTACACACTTAATTTTGTATGTGGATGGCTCATCTACAGGTATTGGTGCGTGATTTGGCGATTGTTAATATGTGACAGATGTCCATAATGAATTTTGCAATGCCCTGACATAGAAGATTCAATATTTTGCTCCGCCTTCGAACGGCACATATTATTTAACAAAAAAATTGTTCAAATGGCTCTATGCACTTTGGGACTTAACATCTGAGGTCATCAGGCCCCTAGACTTAGAACTACTTACACCTAACTAACCTGAGGACATCACACACATCAATGCCCGAGGCACGATTCGAACCTGCCATCCTATCAGTCGCGCAGTTCCAGACTGTAGCTCCTAGAACCGCTCGACCACCCCGGCCGGCTGTATTTCAAGGATTTCAACTTGATCCCTCCACCCGCTCCCAAGAAGAAAGGTTTTAAGAGACCGGACAACAATGTGATCTAACAAGCGTTCTGTTTTATCCAACTGAGGTACAGAACCCTACAAATGTCGCACGATATTTTAACAATCCATCTAGATCACAAACTTCTGCACTTCACTATTACTGGTTTCGGCTACTGCCAACTTTGGTTCTCTTACAAACAAAGACAGTGCGGTAACCAACAACGTTCAATTACCTGAAGCAAAACCTATAGCAGGCCACGTGGTATATAAGACAAACAAATATTGACATGATTAACGGCCATACATACCAACCACACGTACCATACAATATTCTGATGTGGGTATCAATGTCAAATTAAACATGTAGTTCCGTAGTTTTTCTTTTTTTGTTATGGTTTTAGGGCGCAAAACTGCTACAGTCATTAACGCCCAGTCTGTGACTTAGGAAAAGGTAAAAAACCCAAACTGGAAACCAGTAGCAACGGGAGCCAAACTCAAGAAAGTGGGAAAACTAAAAACAGATGGGAAGCTTACAAAACCACAACAGAAGGGGTGTTGCTTGGCCCCAAAATGAGCTTCAAATGACTGACGTCATCTCACTGGCACAAATAAACGCGAGAACGCGATCGGCTGAGAGCGTGTCATCTGCTAAAATGGAAGATATATCAGGCGACAGCTGTAACGGACTAAAATAGAGGCAACAAGTAAAAGGTGTCTCACCGTCCACAGTTGAGATCAGTGGGGACAGAGTGCAGGAGGATCGCCACTAAAAGATGTCGATGGCTGAAGAGACAGTGCCCTATCCGGAGTCTAGTTACAATTACCTCCTCCCGACGACGACGATTTCTGCAGGAAGAGGTCCAAGCACAGGGAAGAGCTTTCACGGCCCGCAATTTATTATTGGGAAGTGTCGACCAATGTGCATGCCATGAAAGAGCAACACGACGACATAAAACACTCCGCAGATCGGCGAAGGGAATCATGTGAATAGCAGGCTAGAGAAGACAGACTGCAGCCTTGGCTGCTATATCAGCCGCCTCATTTCCACAGCTACCAACATGTCCTGGGATCCAGAGGAACGCCACATACATGGCCCCCAAGTGGAGCAAGGGGAGGCAGAACTGAATCCGGTGGACCAGAGGGTGGACAGGGTAGAGAGCTTGGAAGCTAAGGAGAGAGCTGAGCGAATCTGAGCAGACAACATACTGTATCCGCTTATGGCGACGGATGTGTTGGATTGCCTGGAGAACAGTGTAAGCTCCGCAGTAAAAACCGATCACTGGTCGGGAAGCCGAAATCGATTTTGGTTGTCGCCAACAATATATGCACTCCCAACACCTAACGATGTTTTTGAGCCATCAGTGTAAATAAATGTGGCATCCTTCATTTGTGCACATAGAGCAGCAAATGCCCGACGATAAACAAGAGAAGGGGTACCATCCTTGGGAAACTGACAAAGGTCACGGAGCAGGCAAGTCCGGGACCAGAGCCACGGCGGTGCTGTACCCCAAGTTGTCGGTGTTAGGAAAGTGGAATGAAAGAGAATGGAGCAGTTGATGGAAGCAAACCTAAAATCAAGGAGGCGTCTAAAGAAATGTCATGGACCAGATTAGCAAGCATGGAAGACAGATGGCTAGCATAACGACTCAGAAGGACTGCTCGCCGATTGGACAGCGGAGGTTCAGCAGTCTCAGCATAAAAGCTTTCCACAGAGCTGGTGTAAAAAGCTCCAGAATAAACGTAATCCACGGTGGTGGACAGAGTCAAGAAGCCGAAGAATATAAGGCCGAGCTGAGGATTAAACTATGCTTTCATAGTGCAAATTCGAGCGCACTAAGGCGCGATAGAGGCGGGGAAGGACCACTCAATCCGCTCCCCAGACGGTAACATTCAGGACACGGAGGGTGTTGAGGGATCACAGACAGTGAGCCGAAAGATAGGAAACGTGGAAGGACCAGCACAGGTTCCTGTCAAACATAAGGCCCAAGAATTTAGCGACGTCTGCGAACGGAAGGTTGACAGGGCCTAGATGTAAGGAAGGCGGGAGAAACTACGTACGACGCCAAAAATTAACACAAACGGTCTTACTGGGAGAAAAGCGGAAGCCGGTTTCGATGCTTCAAGAGCGGAGGCGATCGAGACATCCTTGAAGACGTCGTTCTAGAAGGCTGGTCCGTTCAGAGCTGTAGTAGGTCGCAAAATCGTCCACAAAGAGGAAGCCCGAAACATCAGGAAGGAGACAATCCATATTTGGATTTATGGCAATGGCAAACAGTACAACACATAGCACGGAGTCCTGGGGTAACCCGTTTTCTTGGGAGAAGGTTCAGGACAAAGTAGTGTTCACCTGCACTCTAAATGTGCGCTCTGCCATAAATTCACGAAGAAAAAGGAGCAGACGACCTCGAAAGCCCCAAGAGAACAGTGCGCGGAGGATGCCTGTTCTCCAACAAGTATCGTATGCTCTCTCCATATCAAAAAATATTGCTACTGTTTGGCGTTTCCTGAGAAAATTGTTCATGATACAAATGGAGAGAGCAACAAGATGGTCAATTGCAGAACGATGCTTTCGGAAACCGCATTGGGCAGGTGTTAAAAGGCTTCGGGACTCCAGCGACCAGGCTAAACGGCAATTCACCATATGCTCCAAAACCTTACACACACTACTCGTGAGGGAAATGGAGCGATAGCTAGAGAGGAGATGTTTGTCCTCTCCAGGTTTCGGAAGAGGAACGACGGTAGCTTCCCGTCATCTTCTGGGAAAAGTTCGGAAATGGTTCAAATGGCTCTGAGCACTATGCGACATAATTTCTGAGGTCATCAGTCGCCTAGAACTTACAACTAATTAAACCTAACTAACCTAAGGACATGAAACACATCCATGCCCGAGGCAGGATTCGAACCTTCGACCGTAGCGGTCGCTCTGTTCCAGATGCAGCGCCTAGAACCGCACGGCCACTCCGGCCGGCTCTGGGAAAAGTACTGTCGGTCCAAATTCGATTATAAAGGCGAAGGAGGTAACACAAACCATGGTATGATAAATGCAGCAACATTTGGATGTGGATACCGTCCGGTCCTGAGGCGGAAGAGCCAGAAGAATAGAGCGCATGTTCGAGTTCGCACATGGAGAAAACAAGATTATAGCTTTCGCGATTTTAAGAGGAGAAAGCTAGAGGTTGCACTTCCGCTGCACGTTTGTTCAGGAGAAAAGCTGGTGGGTAATTTGAAGAGCTCGAAATCTCAGCAAAGTGTTGACCCAATCAGTTATAAATTGGGACGGGGTCCACTAATGTATCATGCGCGACAGTGAGCCCAGAGACCGGGGAGTAACTAGGCGCGCCAGATAACCGTCGAATCCGACTCCAATCTTCCGAGGAGGGATTGAAGGTGATAAATGAGCTAGTAAAGAAGTCCCAGCTTGCCTTCTTGCTATCGCGGATGACGCGCCTGCATCGCGCACGGAACTGCTTATAGCGGATACAGTAGGCCAAAGTAGGATGGTGCCGGAAAACGCGAAGAGCACGTCGCCGCTCACGTATTGCTTCACGGCATGCCAAGGAACTGGGGGGCGCCGGGGCAAATCGGAGGTGCGAGGTATTGAACGTTCCACAGCTTTAAGAATAGCCTCGTTCCACCAAGGAACTGGGGGGCGCCGGGGCAAATCGGAGGTGCGAGGTATTGAACGTTCCGCAGCTGTAAGAATAACTTCTGTAATATGAGTGACCTCAAAGTCGACGGTAGGAAAGTGACGGTCATCGAATGTCGCTAGAGATGAAAAAAGTGTCCAATCGGCTTGGGCAAACTTCCAGAGTCTCGGCCGCATATATGGCAGTTGTGGCTACAATCTAAGGACACATGGAAAGTGGTCACACGAGTGTGTATCAGCAAGAGCGAACCAGTCGAAGCGCCGAGCTAGCGGAACAGTACCGACCGAAAGGTCCAAATGACAGAAATTTGTCATGGAGGCGGACAAAAATAAAATGTCCCCAGTGTTGAGGCGAACAAGATCCGCTTGGTGGAAGACGTCTACCAATAGTGAGCCGTGCGGACAAGGACGCAGAGATCCCCAAAGCGGGTTGTGGGCATTGAAGTCCCCAACCAGCAAATAGGGGGGCGGAAGATGACCAAGAAGATGAAGGAAATCAGCTCGTGCCATTGATGTGGACGATGGAATGTATATAGTACAAAGAGAGAAGGTGTATCCAGAAAGGGAAAGACAGACAGCGACAGCTTGGAAGGAACTGCTTAAGAGGATTGGGTGATAATGGAGAGTATCATGGAGAAGAATCATGAGTCCTCCATGTGCTGGAGTGCCTTCAACAGAGGGGAGATCAAATCGGACTGACTGAAAATGGGGGAAAACAAAGCGATCGTGGGGACGCAGCTTTGTTTCCTGAAGACAGAAGGTGACCAGCGATTAGGATCGTAAGAGGATCGACAATTCATCCCGACTGGCTCGAATTCCGCGGATATTCCAATGGATAATGGACATAGGGTGGACAGAAAAGGGAAGCATGTGACCAAGGTTGCCCTCAACTCAACGACTGCTCAGAGCCGGCGACCGACAGCGTGGAACAGCATTCAGCCAAAGGCAGAAGATCCTGATCCATAGGTTGTTCAGGATCAGCTCCTGCCACCACCTATGGGCCAGTTGATCGGCCGCCAGCAGTGCGCCTCGGCGACACAGAAGACGGCCGACGGCGGTTACCGCCAGCTGGTGCTGTAGATGAGACACGCCGTGGCGGAGAACGAGGGGAACTGGGTTACTTATTAGCCTTCTTGTATACAGGACGTTGAGATGAAGGAGGAATCAATGATTGTGAAGTTGGGGTATGTAAGAAACCTTCACGAGTAGGCTCTTTTTTGGAAGTCTGGGTGTCTGATTTTGGGGCTCAGGATTAGCAGAACCTGATGAAGGGTGAGCCATAGAGTGAGCAGGTGAGAGTGGGGAGGTTGAATGGGCCATCTTTGCGCTGGCCGATCTGACGACTGTGGCACTAAGGGAGATATCACAATTCTGCATGGCTGCCTCCTTTGTTGGCCAAAGAGAGGTAATGACAGTGCTGTATTTACCTGCGTGAGGCACAATGGGCTTTCGACTGGCTGATAACTTTCGAGCAGCAAAGGTCGACACCTTCTCCTTCACTCTGATTTCCTGAATGGGACAATCTCTAGAGGAAACAGTCTGGGCACCCATACAGTTGATGCAACGAGGGGACAGTGGTGGACAAGCACCCTCATGGGCGTCATTGACACACGTAACGCATTTGGCTGGATTGGAACATGACTGGCTGGTATGATTCAACCATTGACACCGATAGCAACGCTAGGGGTTGGGATGTAAGGGCGAACGGAAATTATCTCATAGCCCACTTTTATGTTCGATGGAAGTTGATCTTTGTCAATTGTCTAGAAGAGAGTATGGGTTGGAACGATGTCCTTGTCATCCCTTTTCATGACTCGATGAAACGCCCTGGTCAGACAGGTAGTTTTGAATTTCCTCATCGGTCAATCTGTCAAGGGAGCGTGACGAATTTAAAGTGCGGCGCGCTTCCACCTGGACAGGGAAGGTATGTAGCAGTGAAGTATGCAGCAACTTTTGTGCCTGGAGGGCACTGACTTTCTAACAACGAGGTGCCATTTCGTAATCGGGAACAAGACTTTACAGGACCTGCAATTGCGTCGACACCTTTCTGAATAATGAAAGGCTTGACTGTGGAGAAGTCATGGCCTTCGTCCGACCGAGAAACAACAAGGAACTTTTGCTTGTGAGCAGACGTAGTAGATGATGAGGAAACCACTGCAGAAGTACCCCCCCCATGATTACCGGCGTCTCTGATGGCGTGCTCCTTCCTTGTGGGGGCCCTCTCTGAGGGTCCTCCCGCCTTAGGTGATTGTTCACACTTCAGGTCACACCTCCCGAGAAACGGACGGAGGGACCAATCGGCACGTTCGGAAGGTATCAGCTCGGGTAATCACCCCTCCCTGGACCTGGCCATTACCAGGGGGTACGTACGTGTCCTACCTGCCTACCCAGGGCGGGGAATTACGTGTTACCCCATTACCGGCTACGCGTGGGAATGTGTGGGTCGGCCTTCAGACATGCACAGGGAGGAAAAAGAAATAGGGAGGAACAAAGAACAGGAAAGGAAAGGAAAGGAAAGAAGAAAGATCTCACATGCCGCAGTGGAGAAAATGGTAAAGAGAAGAGATAAGGAAAAGAGAAGGACAAACAAAGGACAAATAAAGTGAAGAAGAGAGCGTCCGTCTCCGGACGTAGGCACTAAACATACTCCTAGAGGGGGAGAAAGAGAAGGGAAGAGGTGGAGGTGAGGGGGGGGGCGATGGGGGATGGGGAAGGATGTGGAAAAGGAAGGCATGCAGCCTGGAAAGGAAGGAGGGCCACACCAGCTTGGGGTCCCGTGCTCGCTAAACACGTATCCACAAAAGAGTTGTGGACCCCCTGTGGGGGTACGTACGTGGTAACTGCATGTGATGACCTGGATGCGCCTGTTATTTATGCAAATAACTGAAGTCAACAGAGAAAATACAGTTAAAGTACATGACTAACCAGAACCGTACATTTATAGTTAAAATGTAGTATGTGCAGTCATTAGTTAAAATTACTCCACATGGCAAAATGTGAGTCCCACAATAAAACATGCACTGACATACAATGTGTGGAACTAGATCCATACCTAAAATCCATATAAAAGGTGCAAATATTGATGAAGGGAAGTTCCTAGCCTGGCAAGCCATGAAGGTTTCTGATTTAAAGATGTGACATTTTTTAACTTTTTATTCTGCCTCTTACACAACTGTGTGTTTTAAGTTGGCAGGCTCTGAGCTTCAAAGATCCGACCATCTAGTAAATACTTTAGCGAGCCACTGTAGTGACCACTGTGACCACTCATACTTTTAAGGGGAGGGTACCCCTCTTGCCTTTAAATGTTCTCTGGGTTATCTGGATGTTGTTTTCATCCCAAGTTCGACTTTTGAAAAAGTGTCTGGTAAAAAGGCGCCAACACGGTCAGTGTTGCAACATTTAATTTCAACAATGGGCTAGCTGGCACTATGGATATTATGAACGTGCTCGAATATAACCAGCATGTTGAAAGTTCTGTATTAAATCGGACGAAGAAAGTATTGAGCGAACGGAGCCACCAATCCCAGAAGCTGCCCGAGGGGTCGCAGAAGATGGAGGACGATCTCCTTTGGGAACTGAAAGGATTGCTCTGTGGTCCAGGGATCACTGGTGGGAGTTGTGTCTGTCTCACTTAACCACAAAAAAACCGTTTTTCTCGAAAGCCTGCTTTCAAATTTGAGGGAAACTTAACTTGAGAACAGTGCATACTATTTTCTACCGAACCAGATTTTATTAGAACTTAATACCTTTCAGTAATCTTATATGCTGATAGAGGATATATTGAAAATAACTTATACCAAATTTATTTCTTACAAGTCTAGTAGGGGTCTTCGGCAATTTCCAGGAATGACGAATGTTCAGGCTACAAGGGATCGTTCCACCTGGTGCAGCGGTTGTATGAAGCGTCAGATATGGATTCAAAAATGATTTCTTAAAGAAAAAAGCTTAAAGAATAAAACCATACCACCCAATTTACCATAACTTTATGTTTTACATGGAAAAAATAATGAATTTTTCAAATTTTCGTGCTTTCAAACTTGTCCGTCCCTTAAGCTGCAGGTGGGATGGCTCACCTACATTAAAGAATGGAACTACTTTCAGAATTCTACAAAAGCGTTTTCAGTGCGCTCACCTCTTCTGCGGGTACCGTCGGCAGCTCTGCCAGGCGGTACAGTTCTCACACTAAGGTACCGACGTAGAAAAACATTTCCTGTCACCACTGTCACAGAAGATGTTCCCCCATTTGCATCTGCAGAATACCCCGCTTTTTGCTACAGAAACAGCATTGTCCTAATTCACACAGCACTCTTCCATGCTGCCCTAAATGCAACCGACGGACGTTTAGCCCACACTTTTAGAAACTCAATTGTCTGAACTTCACCGTCACCATCCTCTAGCCGATGCATCACACATTTCCGCCCTTCTACAGATCAACCAGATACGACAGCTTATCTCCTACCAAAATTTCATAGACACACTCATCGGTGCCAACTTTGCACCCTACATACCACAGACCACAGACCACAGACCACAGCCCATCCTACTCTGTGCTCTATTCGCATTGTCTTGTTTAGAGACCCAGCATGGCCCTTCTTTCTACCAAGGAACGTCATCATTGGTTTCCAGCACTCATCTCCAATTTACTAGCATATGACACTTCAGAACAGCACACCGCTGTGGTCCATCTTATGATACCCAGAAACTGCCAATTTCTTTTGTTTCAGCAACCACCACCGAGTCTGCCTGCTATAGGGTCCTTGCGTGGATAAAACCCCATCTGATTTTGTGTTGATACACCTCAACTGACGCGACCATAAACCCTGTTCTTCCTGCCACCAAGTCCCACTTAGTCTCGGTACGTTTATGTTAAATCCATACATATTCAAATGTAAATCATCACAACCTACCTACTGAACTGAAGAGACGCAGAAAAAGTCTTAAAAATTAATAGAAGGTAAAACCTTGGTTGTTGGTAAGTTTATAGAATAAAACTATAGAAGCTTTCGTCTTTAAGGTGACGAATGTAATTAATAGTTACTGTATTGATGCATATTTCAGTACTTTCTAAAAATATCGTGACAGTTTTATCATAACGTGTTCTCTGAAGAGCTTCATGAATCTGAAGACCAGAATCCTGGTCAAAATCACATTGACCCCTCTCTTCTGATTCTGAACCATTGAAAAAGGCTCGTCAGATGTCTGGAAATTTTATTCATCACCCATGCACAGGATTTGGTAGAACGTAGTTATGTGTATAAGCACGTTCGGATGCTTGATACGTTTTGTATTTGCACATAGTGTGCCAACGTTTTGTCTACATATATCCAATATGACATTGTTATTGTGTAGAACATGCAGCGTGTAAGCGACAACCCTTTACAATGTATCACAGTGGTGCAGTTTTTGCGGAAACGAGCAGTTTGATGTGAGACAGTTATTGTCTATTAAGATGTGAAACAGCCTCAAATTTCCCTACAGCAGCCACTAAAAGTACTGCAAATTGGCACCGTTTTAAATATTTACTCTCCTCTCTCCTTCTTACGCTACCGGCTTAATTGAGACTTACAAATTCCCAAACTAACGTCAGTGTACAAATTTTCTTCAGAATTTTGTAATTTTTTACAGCATAAATTTAACAATATAAAAGTTTCGATTCTCTGGCCATCTTAACTCCCTCGAAGCTCCGTCGTCTCAAGGTCGGTTTACATAGAATTATAAACAAATTTAATGTTTCCACAACATGTAAGTCGTCATTGCATATTAAGTATAATGTGCACGTGGAATACTTTTATCATAGCTCTTGTGTTAACTTCTGTAAAACATCGTCTTCGACTAGGAGACAATTTTTTAATTTTGAAATTACTCACTATACCATGATCCACAGTAACATGCATAGACGTATTACGTTACTTAAGCAGTATAGTGCTCATGATATGGAACTGTGTGAGTCAGACTTTCTGTAGAACACAAGTCAAGTTGTATAACGTTGCTTGCATTGTAAGTTAATCGCGGAGACCTCAGAATTGTGGTAAATATTACATCTTTCTGTGCCACACTCTGAAAGTGGTGGGAGGGTGAAGGGGTGTTACAATGTGGCAATACATGCCTTTACCCTTGCTTCATGGAGCTTCGGATACAGCACATCTACACGATGGACGAGTGTGTGTGTGTGTGTGTGTGTGTGTGTGTGTGTGTGTGTGTGTGTGTGTGTGTGTGTGTGTGTGTGTGTGTGTGTGCATTTCCTTAATTTTACATTGTTTTAGAAGCATAATGACAGTGATTAGGAATTAACTGCGAGAAGTAATTAGAACAGCGTTTTTCCTGTGAACAGTATTTCTATGGAAGAGAGATATTTACTGAGTAATGCCATACCACAGCCAAAAGTCAGCGAAGGTGGAATGGTTAGCAAGATGGAAGATAATCGGAAAGTACAGATAAGTGAGAACATTTCAATGAATTCTGAAATTGCTAGGCTGGAAAGTGACCCAGAAAAAAGAAACAGTGGAATTAGTGGAGAGTCGACTATGCACTCATCGGTGATCAGAGGTCATCATGAACTAATAATAGATGATAATGGTCACGGAAACACATTGGAAATTCTACATCCTGTTGAAGGTAGTAAGCGTTACTAACCATAAATTTGACAATAATCGTTGCAAACTGACCTAGTGTCATTGTAAGTTAAGCAATTTAATTCAACAGGTGAATACAATGTGAGAGTTTCCTCGTGGGCGTTCCAACGATTTGTAAGATAGAACATCGAGGATTGTTTAGAGGAATACACAAAAAGGATAAGCTATAGGGAACGTAAGTGTAATGATGAGCAAGACGTATGGCCAAAGGTTTATTTGACACGTGGAGAAGTGTCATGGAAACGCTGAATAATCCCAAGTATATGAAACGTCCCCTTAGAAAAATTAATGAATTACTGTGCTGATAAACCTCTTACATTATTTGATTTTCAAACAGCTGAGCAGAACTGAACGTACTCAGACATTTTGCTCTTTACCTATTCTGATCAACACTAAACTGACACACAATATTTTTAGCACAACGCAATCTCACTTTCAATAATCCCTACAAAAGAATGGCCCTGACCAACGTTAACCTATGCCTTTGACAAATCATTTACTTCACAAAAATCTTCGTTAACCGAACTACTGCAATACAGTGAGCGCCAATACTGCCAGCTAAATAAAAGATTCTAACTACTGAAGGAACTAACTACTGATAGGAATAGTTAGCAAATGAAAGATTTTGATAGAGAACAAACAATGTATTTATCTTAATAGTGTTCAAAAGTCATAATATATATAGCAGTTCATGACATCCAATCTTTCTGATGGACACACATCCAGATCATCCGCTATCAGTCCCTACTTCTCATATATTGTCCATATACTATGACCAACAAAAACGTGTGCAGTGAAATGTAACTTACAAGTTAATAATCTGATGAACTGGTGTCAATTACAATTTTATAACATAATACAGTAACAAAGGTACAAAATACATCATTAAAGAACATAACAATACAGATAACATTTGAAGTAGTACAGGCTTTACAAAAGAATAGAAATAAACAGATACATCAGTGTTACAGGATTTATGACATAAGTAAATAAAATAATGAGAATAGATTCATAACATTAATTTCACACATGAGCATTAAAACAAAATAGAATAAACAATGTCTAAACATCTTTACAAAGTAAATAACATAGTATTAGAAAAATTCCATGACATAACTTATCAGCTAAACATATAGAGACAGGAAGAACACAAATACACAAGGGTACACAAACACATAGTGGAATGACACAAAAGGACAGGACAGGTTAGTTTTCAGTGTGACATTTGGTACTGCAGTCCACCCCAAAACTTCACTCCATATATCTTTCCTCTTATTTCAACATTTGCTTGCACCAACAAAATCCTATCCAAGCATGCTTTCTGTATTTATATGTTCACATTTTTCTTACCTCATTATTTATTATCTTACTTCATCATTTATTTCCAAGAAAATCCTCCCTAAACCTGTTGTCCCTAATCCCTACTTTTTTGTTCATATCCTCTTTCAAAATCCATTTTGGCCAAACCATTTTCTTATAGCTTCTCAATGCATTTCTTCCAATTCATCACAACTCGTTCTCTTATATAGCCTACCCCATCTTAAGCTAACTTAAATCTACTGAGCTGAGATGCTAAACTAAGGGACGAGGCAATGCAGCAGCACAAAACAATTAACACAAACAACAATGACAAAAAACGGAAATTGGCAAAGCAAGCAGCAGTATATATAAACTAGCAAAGCAATTGCAATATTACAACTAATATAAGGCGATGTACAGCAAACAAGAAAAATAAATCAGTAGTAAAACTGGCTTAAAAGAGTAATACAAAGTCAAATTCAGTAACATTATGCCTGGCAAACAGCAGCAGCAAATGCTATAACTTATACCTAAACATGACAAACACACAAGCAGAAAAAATATTACAGTAAAGATGGCCATGTCTAATACCTATGTCACATCTTAGTGTCTATGTAATTAAAGTGGTGCACCACAACAACTTATTGTAAAAAAAATATTACCATGTACTTGAAAAGAAAATTATGTATGCAGTTACTGTTACTAGTCCCTTCTTATTGTTCTTTCCATTCCAAATGCTCCTTTTTTGAATAATGTGGATCATAAAATTATTATTTAGCAGATATGTTGACAGAAAGTTTTCACATTAGCAAATGCATTTCATTTTATTCTATAAAACCAATGCTGTAACAGCTGGAAACCAGATATCAAATGAAATAAGCAACTATGAAAAGCGAAGCATAAAAATATCATTCAATAGTCCTGTGGCATTTCATAAGTTAGTAGAAATTCTCTCAACTCTCGTTGAAAGACACTTGTCATAACCAGGTGTGCAGATGTAAGAATATTTCCCATCAATTCATAAGCATTTCAGTAAGCAGCACAAAGTACGTGCTCCACAGTATAATCAGATGTTTCCAAGTAATAGCGTGTCATATTTGCGATGCTTTCTACAAAGGAATGTTAACAGTGAGGTTAATGGCCTCTTTCTTCTCCACCTCATGGCTCTTTCTCAAGGCGGCTGGCACACCTGGCCGCTCATAACGCATTACGTCACAGTTACTTCCATTTCTTGCCGAAATATTTACGACAGCAGTTTCCGCTACAATGACAGTTTGATACAAATAAGATTTCACAGATCGAAATATTTGCGTTACAGATCTGTAGAAACAAAATCTTATAAATATAACAGCGTCCAAAAAATTTTCGCTGGCACTGTGATACATTCACGCATTTACACACATTTCATAACTCTTAAAGTACGATTCTTGGTTTGCAATATCCTTTATCACAAACCAGAGTCCCTAACCACTACTCACTATTCCTTACCTTATTACACATATACCTATTCGTCGACACTTCAATATTTCATCGTAATAAATACATAGCATAATCAAATTCCTCATATAGCATCAGCTTATTGATCATGAACATACCGCAACAGCATAATACACATTGTCATCGCAATAACATCATAAAAACTCAGCCAAATCTCAAGAACGTCGTAGCTTTCTGCAATAATTTCAAAACCTAATGAAAATTCTCTGCTCATTTCAATAGTGTCATCTACCTCAAACGTACTTTAAAAATCATGATCCCATACCAAATACATCATTCAAAGCTCTCATAGTATCACAATGGTTCCGAAAAAGTATAAACAGTTCACACAGTACAGACAAAATACAGTTTCATTAGTGCGAAGTTATCCAACTGTGTAATTGCGTAAACATGTGTCACTGATGTAGTAAAAACAATGTTTGTCTCTCAGTTAAATGATCAGATAGCTGTGTAATTTGTGTGTCAGAGAAATATGGTACCGATGTGTAAAGTTGTATAAGCAAATGCCATATTAGCTAGGGCTCCTTGTGCTTGCCAAACACATGGTACACAAAGTAAGCGTGTACCCCCCCTGAGGATTAATGTAATTATACCCTCAGGTGTTACAGATTACAGCGATGGAATGAAATGTATCACGAAAAACTTTCTTTGTAATAAAAAAAATCTTTAAAAATAAATTTTTAAGTACAACATTAATCACTCAAATGCGTGTCCTATAGCGCTAAATTGTGCGTCATGTTGTATCATAATCTCTGTCACTACTTAAGGGTAAAAAATGTGCCAAGTTTCGTAATTATCGTCGTCCGTAAGCAAAGTTCTGTGGAAGTCAATGTACTTACCTCGTAATAAACAAAAGCGAAATGCTATGCGTATAGATATCGTAGTTATTACGTACAATGCCGTGATCAAGAAAGTACTGCACTGTAACGTATTGTTGTGCTACAAAAAAGACTGTCTTATTGTAGCTATACCACAAAAATGCTACTAAAACATCCAGAATGAGATTTTCACTCTGCAGCAGAGTGTGCGCTGATATGAAACTTCCTGGCAGATTAAAACTGTATGCCCGACCGAGACTCGAACTCGGGACATTTGCCTTTCGCGGGCAAGTGCTCTACCATCTGAGCTACCGAAGTACGACTCACGACCGGTACTCACAACTTTACTTCTGCCAGTACCTCGTCTCCTACCTTCCAAACTTTACAGAAGCTCTCCTGCGAACCTTGCAGAACTAGCACTCCTGAAAGAAAGGATATTGCGGAGACATGGCTTAGCCACAGCCTGGGGGATGTTTCCAGAATGAGATTTTCACTCTGCAGCGGAGTGTGCGCTGATATGAAACTTTCTGGCAGATTAAAACTGTATGCCCGACCGAGACTCGAACTCGGGAAGGTAGGAGACGAGGTACTGGCAGAAGTAAAGTTGTGAGTACCGGTCGTGAGTCGTACTTCGGTAGCTCAGATGGTAGAGCACTTGCCCGCGAAAGGCAAATGTCCCGAGTTCGAGTCTCGGTCGGGCATACAGTTTTAATCTGCCAGGAAGTTTCCTACTAAAACATGTTTTACTTTCCAGAAGAATTCAGAAAAACTGTGCAGATATAAAGCAGATACAGCAAAAATGTAAATTGTGTCACACATTAGTAGCGTCGTGATATAATCGTGTAGCTGTCAAAGAAACCAAATGCTAAGTCATCTTTAATCCCACAGAAAGTACTTCAAATAAAGAATGTCTTTTCAAGTAAACCAAAATGTTGCATGAAAATCTCATTAGCAGTGTCGGTATATGTTCTAAGTATGTGAGCCTTATATTCGTTACGTGACCGTGCAACTAAGAAGCAACAGTGTACAAATCACAACACTGTGTCGTCTGTTCACTATAACAATGCATTCGTAATTTCCGTTTAAACAAGTTCTCTTGGTTCTTGACTGCATATTTAACTTCAAACATTGCAGATTATCTTTCAATAAACGGTTTTACATGTGAAATGTGGTGTAAACCTTTACTCTTCCTAGTACGCAGAGTTTCAACTACAACACAATTATCATGTGGTATACGTCGGATTCTGTAAGGTCCATTGTAAGCTAAAAGAATTTGTGACTCAAGTGTTTCTTCTTACGTGACAGTGAATGAGCTTTCATGAGAACTTTCTAACCAATATATAATTTCTTTGCATTTGCTTTACCGTGTATTTTTCTTCTTTTGTCTGATGCAGATTTTATATTTTTACTAGCCAAA
This sequence comes from Schistocerca serialis cubense, assembly GCF_023864345.2. Taxonomy (NCBI): domain Eukaryota; kingdom Metazoa; phylum Arthropoda; class Insecta; order Orthoptera; family Acrididae; genus Schistocerca; species Schistocerca serialis. The sequence continues at coordinate 463,232,878 of NC_064646.1, read as the reverse complement.
TCAATTATGTCTTTGTGTCGAAGTTTACTTGTATTCGGAAAAGGTACAAGCTCTCCGATTCTGTTCGGTGGTTCTTCATTCTTTAGTACAAGAATAGGTGGTAGAGCAGTGGAGTCATGAGGCATTTCATTCAGCACGGTTTGAAATAAGTGTAAATATCTGTCCCAGTGCTGATGCTTTCTGTGACAAAGTCTGCAAAGCTTATTGATTTCTTTCATAATCCGTTCAGACGGGTTACAATGTGGTGAGTACAATGAAATAAAAACAGGTTGGATTTTATGGTTCCGAAGCATGCGTGAAGAAACAGCAGATCTGAATTGCGGTCCGTTATCTGAAATGACTTTACTAAAGTGTCCAACTTCACGTAAGAAATTTTTAACAAAGGCGTTCGATACAGACCGTCCAGTGGCTTTATATAACGGAGTGAAAGAAACAAATTTTGAAGTCAGTTCAACAGCGACTAGAACGTACGAAAATCCATTCGCTGTTCTGACAAGGGGTCCCAAGAGATCAACAGCAGCAAATTCTTTTAATTTAGAAGGAATGATAGGAAACAACGGAGCACTATGTGAGATAATAGATGGTTTAGCTTTTTGACAAAGTTTTCAAATAGACAAGACTCTTCGAATTCTCTTTTCCATATTGTTAAAATAACAAGTCGTTCGAAAAATATGATAACATTTTCGTGGACCAAAATGTGCGTAGCTGAAATAAATGTACCAAATGAGCTTATTAACAAAATCGTCTGGAATGCAAAGTACCCATAGTTTGTCATCAACAGTGCAGCGTTTGAAGAGTATGTTGTTTCTAACCAGATAATAATGCCGAATCTGAGTGTGTCTTTTTTCATGCCATTTACTTTTGGTGTCTTTCCAAATCGGATCTTTATCTTGTTCATGAGCAATGTCCTTTAAAGATGTGGTGATGAAGTTTTCAAAGGAGACTTTCTGAATGTAAAGAATACTGAAATTTTTCTCGAGGTTGCCTTCTGTGTTACTTTTCTCAAGCCCAGCCGGCGCGCGTAACAGTGCGACCGCAACAATGTTCTCCTTGCCGGGAATGTAGACTATTGTGAAGTGGAATTCTTGCAGAAACAATGCCCAACGTTTTAACCTGTCATGATTTAATTTTGAAGACGTGAGAAATTGTAATGCACGATTATCACTGTATACTTTTACGTGCTTACCAGAAAGAAAGAAACGGAATTTGTTAAACGCCCAAACGATAGCTAAAGCTTCTACTCAGTAACGGAATAATTTTGTTCAGAATTTTTTAGCACTCGCCTAGCAAAAGCAATGGTTTTCTAAACAGTAGTGTCATTTTCTATGGCTTCTTGAAATAAATGGGCACCAAGACCGACTTTAGAAGAATCCGTGCTAAGGCAGAAATCTTGTGACAGATCTGGATGAGCTAGTATTGGCGCGTTAAGTAGCGATTCTTTCAAAGAATTGAATTCCAACTGTGCTTGTTCGTCCCAATTCCAAATAGAATTTTTTCCAGTGAGAGAATAAATTTTTGGAGTCACTAGAATTTGCATATTCAGAAAACGACGGTAAAAAGTTACGAGACCTACAAAACTGCGGTCTTGTCCTTCTGTGGACGGAACTGGAATGGCTCTGATTGCTTCTAACTTTTCAGGATCCGGCTGAATGCCTTGAGAAGAAATAATATGTCCCAAAAACCTCACCTTTGACCTACCGAATTCAGACTTTTCCAAGTTAACTGCAATTCCAGATTGTGCAAAAATATGTAACACGCTGTTGAGGATGCGATTATGTTGTTCCCATGAGGCTTCTGCTATCAGAATATCTTCCTCATATAAGGTGAGGTGGCGTTTTAAGGAATCAGGTAATATGGAATTTAGCCCGCGAATGAATGCTGTCGAAGAAATGTTCAAACCAAAAGGAAGTTTCCGAAACTGATAAACGCCGAAACAAAGAAAAGCTGTGTATTTTCTTCTTTCTGGATGAAGTTCGATCTGATAAAAGCTGAATCTGAGATGAATACAAGACAACACTTTTACACCATTAAAATTTTGAAGAAGTTCTTCCATCGTTCGCGGCCCCTCTGTTTCAGGAATGATGACAGTATTGACTTGGCTCGAATCTAAGACAAGTCTGATCGATCCATTTTTCTTCTCGACAACATGTAATAGATTGTTGTATGAGCTTACTGCAGGCTCAATAATGCCCTCGTCAAGCATAGGTTGTATTTCTGTTCTAACACCGTCCCTATAATGTGCTGGTATTACGTATGGTCCAACACAAAATTTAGTATGCTCACGAACACGAAATTGGTATTGAAATCCCTTGATTGTTCCTGTTCTGTGAGTAAAAACTATGGAATATGCTTGTAAAATCTCAAAAAGGTCCTGCCTATCAATGTCATTACAGTTCTCAATTGTTTGGATTTTATGCTTAGTTAACTCAGTAGTATCAAATACGCCATCGATATCATCCCTGTCAGTACTTGCAGAGAGATTGTTAGTGTCAAGTTCCGTTTAACAGAAGGTCAAGCCGATTAATTTCCTCATCATGGTTTGAGAGCCAATCTTCAAATTTCAAAGCAATTGACTTACTTTCTTTCTCCAAACTTACTTCAGCATTGTGAAAGTTTAAGATTGCTTTGTATTCATTCAAAAAGTCTACTCCCAATATAATTTCCGTCGACAATAATGGAACAATCAATCAGAAAGTTCACAGAGAAACTGTGGCTTTGACAAAAGAATTCTAAGCTGGTTTGTTGGCGTACATCTACACTTTTCCAAAAATTGCGCCTTGTAATTTAATCTTACGTAAAGGAACTGTGGGGCAATCGTTCGATTTGTTGCATTTCCTAAAAGCTGTTTCATTAATCACTGAAATGGGACTGCCAGAGTCAAGTATTGCTGTAAATTTTCGTCATTTACTGTAATGTGAATCACAGGATATGCAATGTTTTTATGTTTTACGTCGTGTTCTTGGAGTAAGATGTCCCTAATGTCTTCCATTTTTTCGTAATTACTAGCCACGGCAGCCACGTCGTCAGCTTCATAAGTACATATTGTGGCTGCCAGCGGTGTGAGTCATTGCCTACTGTCTCTTTGTTTGCGCGCATCGTTATTGGCATTAGGAGGCCTAACTTCTACAAATTCACCTTGCCGAAAGGGCCCTGTCCTGTTTGAATCCCGCCGGTTCTGATGCAATTCAGGTCTATCGTGACGATCATATCGTCTGTCATGTCGGTAGATTCCATAGTTTCTTTCTTGTCGGTCACGTGGTGAATTTCTCCCTGAATCATAACTGTGCTCTGGACTGTTGCGTCTGAAGTTATTCTGTCTCCCTTGATAATTATTTTGGTTCCCATATTCTCTGTTTCTCTGATTGTCTTTGTGGTAGTCATTACCACGGAGAGGTGATCTTTCCCTGTAATTATTACTACTCTGCCAATGGTTGTCACACGGGTGGTGTCTGTTTTAGTCACGATTTACATTGTAAGAATAGCCTTGTCGTGTCCATTTATTATTTCTGTCATCGCGGAATTGTGACGGATGTGACCTGTAATTGTAGTTTTCCTGTTTTCGCGTTCTGCGATTGTCAGTGTCAGTTTCCAGTTCTTGTAACAGTCCCTGAAAAGCTTCAATGTCGTCTTTGCAACGTCCTGCCAAAATAATATTTTGTAAATGTTCAGGCAATTTGATTAAGCAAATGCGGATGATTTCTGATTGGCTGTAAGGGTTTGACAGGTATTGATTCTTGTGCAACATGTCTTCAAAATATTTCACAAGACTGGAAAATTCAGATTGTTCGAAATGTTTCATCATTATGATGCAATGTTTTACTCGGTCTTGTGTAGCTTGAGACCAATATGCTGAGAGGAAGGCATGATAAAATTCTCCTTCACTGTGACAATCGTGAATAACCGATCGCATTCTTTCGGCTGGTTCATTCTCTAAGTAGCCACACAAATTCCAATCTGTGCTCTAATGACCAGTTGGGAGGGAAACAATGAGAGAATTGATGGAGCCACGCTTGTGGGTGAATGTCGTTGCCAGAATTCTTAAATGTTTTGAATTTACGTGTGGTAATGAACAGCTTATAGTCAAAAATCATCGTGTCGGCGAGTCGCATATCGGTCATTGTTACGTCGTGTCGGCGGTTCCATCTCAAAATTCTGTGCACCTTGCCAATTTCTTTCATAATTTCCGAAATGCCCTGTGTTATTATTTTGCGGCTTTTCCGTATTTCCAAGTGCCTCTTCCCGTGTTGGAGCGCGAGTGTCCCCCGAAATATGTAATTTTTGTATTACTTGTGCCAACTGGTCTTATACATCCCGGATTTCTCTTTCGTGTTGCGTATTTATTTGGTTCTGATTTTGATTTTGTTTGAATTTCTTAATTTGTTCATACTCTACTGTGTCAGTGATGGCTACAGGTCTTGGGTCACTCAGATCATCATCTACCTTTGTAGATAAGTTAGTGAACTGATCCGAAAGTTCGGTTACTTTCTCCGATAGTGTACTTCTTTCCTCAGCGTGTTTTTCTGAACCAAGTTTCAGAGTGTCCATTAGTGTTGAAATCTTCTCAACTGCGTCCTTTAAGTTTTCCTGAGTTTTTGCAAGTTGCGAAACCGAATCGGTAGATGCAACTGAGTCAATTTTAGCTTGCAAGGTCTCACGATTTTCATGAACAACGGTTTGCAGTTCTTTTATGGCTGCTTCGTGATCCTGTCAAGAACCAAGAGAACTTATTTAAACAGAAATTACGAATGCATTGTTATAGTGAACAGATGACACAGTGTTATTGTGTGTGTACATTCTTGCTTGTTAGTTGTATGATTACGTAATGACTATAAGGCTCACATACTTAGAGCATATACTAGTACTGCTGACGAGATTTTAATGCCAAATTTTGGTTTATTTGAGAATACATTCTGGATTTAAAGTACTTTCTGTGAGATTAAAGATGACTTAGTATTTGGTTTCTTTTGACAGCTACGCGATTATATCACGATGCTACTAATGTGACAATTTACGAGGGGCGTTCAGAAAGTAAGCTCCGATCGGCCGCGAAATGGAAACAACTATGAAAATCCGATAAAGCTTTGCACAGATGTGTTGGGTAGTCTCTCTAGTATAACCCCAGTTAGCATCACGTCGCTCTTCTCATTTCTGAGCTCGCAGTGAGTGCGTAAAGACGTCTAGAAAATAGTGTCTGCCGCCAAGTACGAGGGCCTGGTGAGAAATTTCGCCTGAAGCTATGCAGTTAACATTACATAACTGTCGTGCTGTTTCTTCTTCAAGACAATTCTCAGCCGCATTCTGCAGGGGCAATGAAGATGCTCCTGCATCGTTTTCAAATGGAAATGTGAGATTACCCACAATACAGTCCGCAATTGTCTCCCCCTGAGTTTCATCTCTGGTCACATGAACCGCTGTCTTTGAAGACAACATTTTGACACAGACAACGAGGTGTAGGCCAGCGTGGAGAATTGGCGGAAAGCACTGGCGGCTGCCTTCTATGATGAGGCTATTGAAAAGTTGGTACAACGCTACGACAAAAGTCTAAGTCAGAACGGCGACTACGTAGAGAAGTAGCTGAAAGGTGTAGCTAATTGTTACAAGTAAAACATTTCTGATGTTCACTGTGGTTTCAATTTGGCAATCAATCGGAGCTTACTTTCTGAACAGGCCTCGTACATTGTTGCTTTTGCGGTCTATCTGTTTTATATCTGCACAGTTTTTCTGAAATATTCTGGAAAGTAAAACATGTTTTAGTAGTAACTTTTGTGGTATAGCTACAATGAGACAGCCTTTTCCGTAGCACAACAATACGTTACAGTACAGTACTTTCTTCATCACGGCAATAAGCATAATAACTAAGATACCTATACGCAAAGCATTTCACTTTTGTTTATGAGGAGTTGGGTACATTGACTTCAGCAGAACTTTGCTTACGGAGGACGATAACTACGACAGTTCCACAGAATTATCTTACAGCAAGACGCACATTTAGCGCTACAGGACACGCATTTGAGTGATTAATTTTGTACTTAAAACAATTATGTTTAAAGATTTTGGAATTACAATGATACAAAGGTTTTCCGTGATACATTTCATTCCATTGCTGTAATCTATAACACCTGAGGGTATAATTACATTACTCGTCAGGGGGTTACACGCTTACTTTGTGTACTGTCTGTTTGGCAAGCATAAACAAAAGTGATATGCTTTGCGTATAGGTATCTTGGCAAGCACAAGGAGCCCTAACTAATATGGTATTTGCTTATACAACTTTACACATCGGTACCATATTTCTCTAACACACAAATTACACAGCTATCTGATCATTTAACTGAGAGACAAACATTGTTTTTACTACATCAGTGACACGTTTACGCAATTACACAGTTGGATAACTTTGCACTAATGAAACTGGATTTTGTCTGTAATGTGTGAACTGTTCATACATTTTCGGAACCATTGTGATACTATGAGAGCTTTGAATGATGTATTTGGTATGGGATCATGATTTTTAAAGTACGTTGGAGGTAGATGACACTATTGAAATGAGTTGAGAATTTTTTTGAGGTTTTGAAATTATTGCAGAAAGCTACGACGTTTTAGAGATTTGACTGAGGTGTTATGATAGTATTACGACGACGATGTATATTACGCTGTTGAGGAATGTTTATTATGATATGTATTTATTAAGATGAAATATTGAAGTGTCGACGAATAGGTACATGTGTAATAAGGTAAGGAATAGTGAGTAGTGGTTAGGGACTCTGGTTTGTGAAACCAAGAATCGTACTTTAAGAGTTATGAAATGTGTGTGTATGTGTAATGTATCACAATGCCTGCAAAAATTGTTTGGAAGCTGTTATATTTGTAGGTTTTTGTTTCTACACATCCGTAACGCAAATTCTCGACCTGTGAAATTTTTTTTATATGACACTGTCACTGCTGTCGTAAATATTTCGGTAAGAAATTTAAGTGACCTTCACGTAATGCGTCGTGGACGCCCAGCTGTGCCAACTGCCTGGAGAAAAAGCCATTAGGTGGAGAAAGAAAGAGAGACCATTAACCTCAGTATTCACATTCCTTTGTAGAAAGCATCACAAATACGACACTCTCATTACTTGGAAACATATGGTTATACTGTGGAGCACGTACTTTGTGCTACTTACTGAAATGCTTATGAATTGATGGGAAATATTCTCACATCTGCACACCTGATTATGACAATTCTACTAACTTATTTCTACTAACTTATGAAATGCCACATGACTATTGAATGATATTTTTGTGCTTCGCTTTTCATAGTTGCTTATTTCATTTGATATCTGGTTTCCAGTTGTGTTGCAGCATTGGTTTTATAAAATAAAATTAAATGCATTTGCTACTGTGAACACTTTCTGTCAACAGATCTATTAAATAATACTTTTATGATCCACATGCTTCGAAAAAGGAGCACTTGGAAAGGAAAGTACAATAAGAGGGGATTAATAACAGTTACTGCATACATAATTTTCTTTTCAACTACTTGGTAATTTTTTCGTAGAATAACTTCTTGTGGTGCACCACTTTAATTACATAGACATTAGAATGTGAATAAACATGGCCATCTTTACTGTAATATTTTTTCTGCTTGAGCTTTGTCATGTTTAGGTATAAGTTATAGCATTTGCTGCTGCTGTTGGACAGGCATAGTGCTACTGAATTTCACTTTGTATTATTCTGTTAAGCCATTTTTACTACTGATTTATTTTTCTTGTTGCTGCACAGTGGCTTTTATTAGTTCTAATGTTGCATTTGCTTTGCTAATTTATATTTATTAGTGCTTGCTTTGCCAATTTGCATTTTTTGTCATTGCTGTTTGTGTTAATTGTTTTGTGCTGCTGCATTGCCTCATCCCTTAGTTTAGCATCTGAGCTCAGTAGATTCAAGTTAGCTTAAGAGGGGGTATGCTATATAGGAGAATGAGTTATGATGAATTGGAAGAAATGCAGTGAGAAGTTATACGAAAAATTCCAGAATGAGATTTTCACTCTGCAGCGGAGTGTGTGCTGATATGAAACTTCCTGGCAGATCAAAACTGTGTGCCCGACAGACTCGAACTCGAGACCTTTGCCTTTCGCAGGCAAGTGCTCTACCATCTGAGCTACCGCAGAAGTAAAGCTGTGAGGACCGGGCGTGAGTCGTGCTTTGGTAGCTCAGATGGTAGAGCACTTGCCCGCAAAAGGCAAAGTCCCCGTATACGAAAAATGTTTGTAAAAGAAAAGGTACTGTACAATGAAGAATAATTATTTTAAAAGAGGATGAATGGAATAGCGAGAGCAGGCTTAGATAGGACTTTTTGGGAATAATGATGAACAAAGGGAGACCTCCATGCAAAATACTGCAGTAAAACAAACCCTGTCCTTTCCTTTTGTGTTATCCCTCTATGTGTTTGTGTACCCTTATGTGTACCTTTGTGTGTTTAGTTAATAAGATTTATGTTGTAGAATTTTTCTAGTACTAAGCTACATTCACTATGATGAGGAATACTGTTATCCTCAAATATAATTTGCATTTATAATAAGTTATTTTCTTTGTAAAGATGTTTAGACATTATTTATTCTGTTCTGTTTTAACGTTCAAGTGTGGAATCAATGTTTCGAAAACTATTCTCATTATTTTATGTATTTACTTATATCATAGTTCCTGTAACACTGATGTATATGTTACTTCAATTCTTTTGTAAAGCCCATATCACTATAAATGTTATCTGTAATGTTATATTCTTTTATGATGTATTTTGTACCTTTGTTTATTGTATTCTCATGTTATAAAATTGTAATTTACACCAGTTTATCAAATTAAGTAACTTTTAAGCATTCATTTCACTGCACACATTTCTGTTGATCATAGTATATGCACAATATGTGAGAAGTTGGGACTGTTCCTGTTTGCACGTGTGTTAATAATTCAGCAAGGGACTGGTTGACAGCATTGCTGGTTCGAAGGATAATTCCAAAAACTTTGTGAGTGCACAAGTGGTGGCTTATGGACTTGCTATATTGTCCGCAAGACTCTTCGATGGTGATTGCGCACTTGCACAGTCGCAACAAATGGCTGCTGGCCGTCTCTACAAGGCCTACAGTGGGTCTACATCTTTTATGACTCACCAATACCATTATTTCTACAAGGAGTGCAGTGGGTCTGCACCTCTGGTGGCCCACCAATACCGTAATCTCTACCAGGACTACAGTGGGTCTGCTCTGTGATGACCTACCTACCAATATTCTTCAAAACTTCGACTGACTCTGCTGTGGGTTTCCTCTGTTGTGGCCCATTACCTGTGTGCATGTCAAGAGTCAGCACTGTCTTTCCGTTGGAAGGACAACACTACTACTTCAAGACTGCATGGAAATCCACTACTTCCGTGTGCATTCTCATTTACTGCTCAGACTTTGAGAAAAAAAACACTGCAGTTTTACTGTGATGAATGATCAGGACTGTCTTTATGGACTGTGAGAAAATTTTAGCTTTTGACCAACATTGTACCGATAAGTGTGTACATTTCATTTCTTTGTTATTGCAATTATGAAAATTTTTTTTCAAATCTGTATTGTCCACTGCCCAAAACCATTTGTAAAATTTTTTGTGGGGAGCATGGGGGCTATGTAAGTAGGCTGTTTAGGTTCTTATATTGGTAACGCCACTGTCACTTAGCGCTCTGTATGAAAATCACTGGCTGTGCTGTGTGCAGTCTGTGGCTGGTTTGCATTGTTGTTGGCTATCTTAGTGTTGGGCAGTTTGCTGTTAACAGCGCGTAGCGTTGTGCAGTTGGAGGGGAGCTGCCAGCAGTGGTGGATGGGGGGGGAGGGGGGGAGATGGCGGAATTTTGAGAGCGGATGGTCTGGACGTGTGTCCATCAGAGACAGTACATTTGTAAGACTGGATGTCGTGAACTGCTATATATATTATGGCTTTTGAACACTGTTAAGGTAAATACATTATTTATTCTCTATCAAAATCTTTCATTTGCTAACTATGCCTATCAGTAGTTAGTTCCTTCAGTAGTTAGAATCTTTTATTTAGCTGGCAGTAGTGGCGCTCGCTGTATTGCAGTAGTTCGAGTAACGAAGATTTTTGTGAGGTAAGTGATTCATGAAATGTATAGGTTATTGTTAGGCAGATTATTGAAAGTCAGATTGCGTTGCGCTAAAAATATTGTGTGTCAGTTTAGTGTTGATCGGAATAAGTAAAGAGAGAAATGTCTGAGAACATTCAGTTCTGCTCAGCTGTTTGAAGATCGAATAATGTAAGAGGTTTGTCAGCATGCGTTACTCATTCAATAATTTTTGTAAGGGGACGTTTCATATTTGGTATTGGTCAAATTAAGCTTAGCTTCTCTTCCGTGGTATATGTACCCCTAACTAGTGAGAGTCAAGTGTGTGTAAAAACTTTATTAGTAATGTTGGAACGAGTGCAGGTATGATTACAAATTTGCCATCAACTACTGCCGCACAAGATTTTCCCTCGAATGCTTTTAAAGCCTCTGCAGGCTAGTTATCGTCAGGTTTTGCTTTACCTTTGGCACAACAGTACAGTTTTGTACGCTGCACTATAGGATTCGACTCACTGCATGCAACAGAGCGAACTTGCCACATTCTGGTTCTGCACATGTCTTGCTGCACTGTCGGGCACTGTTACCTGTATAATTAATAAAGCTCTGCGAGATTTTGCGTGTGCAAAATGCAGTATGTTACTTACACATTGTTATGTAACTGACAGACTTCAACGTTTCCACACTAAAACATCACAAGTAAAACCAATTTTGACCATAGTGGGCACCTAATATTTAGTTTTAATACATAATATTTCTTATCAAACTAAGCAATTTTAGCAGATTTTTTATGCCTGCAATATCCTGCTTCCGGTATATTATACTAATTAAAAACACTAGCTCTTTTAGAAAAATTTCAGTGACATCTTGTTTATCAAGAATTCTGTGTTCTAGGTATGTCTTTAAATACAGAAATACATGTTTTCTCAAACGAGAATTAGCAGTCCTGGCAGCACATCCAGTCAGTCATCGGTGTTACTGACAGATACAGTTCCATGCTCAGGGTTTGTCAAAGCAACATTAAATGTTGAGAATTAGAGAATGAAGATTATAAATGAAATATAAAAACGAAAAACTCAATCGTAATTACTCACATGGATTTACAGAAGACAATCCTGTACTGCAGCTCATACAGGCGCACTTTTATACGTGACTTCAATTAATACTAATAATGTAAGTGGGGAAAGTAGCCAAGCCATTAAAGATTTCTAAATGCTCTGAGAACATTCAACGTTAAAATGATGAATTTGTATTCCAGTTGAACAGAAACAGGTATCCTTGACGGTATTTATATTTTTTATTTACGAAACTTGGATTTCCACATCACCATAGAGGTACCAAGCATGATGCGTTACTCATTGTTTTACATGGCGAGTATCCCCAGTAGGCCTATAAACCATGGTGCATGCAACTACATGCACAAACATTATGAGCAGATCAATTTCCCTACGTTATGTTTATTACATACTCACCACACCTTCAGTTTTTGAATGCTATACAATCTGGAACATTTAAGCCAGCGTTACAAGAAGTATGGATTACAACCAACTGACGATGTTCCCAGTCATACAACAATCAAGAAATGAGACAAATGGCTGTCGGCCACCACACAAAACACGCAGTTCCTGACGCTATTGTTGAAGTGGTCTCTACACAATTCCAGCGAAGCCCTCTGAGCTCAGTCTGACGAGCAGGTAGATAGATAGTCACCTTCGACAGCACCTTATGTCGCCCATCAAAGATTGCACCTGGAATGGTCCGAAACATTGGAGTGAAGTAGTATACAGAGTAAATACCTCTTGCGTCACTGAACGTGCGCACATCGGGTTGTATTAAGTGTGTGAAAGAAAACCGAGTTACCATAACAACACAAAGATACGGCCAATAAATACCACTATTACTTCCCAGCTAATTATGTTTTATACTACGGTTCATTTAACCCAGACACACCGTATTTTGGAGGGTAAAGTGTTTTGCCTTTCGTGACTAGCATAATATTGTGTCTTGGATAAGGCGTTGGGGCTCAATGTACCACGATGATCATAGCTGTTTTACTTGCCTGTTTTGATGGAACTTAAGCAGTTGTGTATTAAAGTCGCATTTGCCCATCACATTTATTCGTATAACCAACTACTTCCACAACACAAAATAACGATCTACTGATTATTTCACTGTTTATTTTAGTTGTGTAAGCAAGTAACTATGGTGACCACTAAATACTAAGGAAACACAGCAGCAACAAGAATTTTGAGCTACTCTACTCTCTTACTGTTGGAATACGATAAAGGATTGTGCAACAGTTTGAGGAGAAACATTAAGCCTGCAAGCCTGCTCTGGCACATTTTGCTACAGTATCTCAACCCAAATTAAAAACCACTTATTTGCTCAATAGTTGGAATATTACTGCATGATGTAAGCAATGACGTAGAATGGATGTAGATGCGGTATATAAAATTCATGTGGTCTGTCTCACCTTTGATACTTGCTAGTCTGATCAGTCATTCAAAATACTTGATCCTATTGTGCTGGAGAGGGTAAAAAGCTTCACATAAGTTACAATAACTGCCTATATGTTCTAACTGCCACACCCCCACACAAGACCAATCTAGATCGTAATCAGGGACTGGGAGGAAAGTGGACAAACTCACTACAACCAATGAGACCGAATTTCCCATGGTCTCCGGTTTTCACATGGCGTGTAAAGCATCGACTGAGTTCTAATTCTCCATACCGTTTTTCGATTGGCATTATGCCCACAATTCACTGAAATCGTAACCTTTTACGAAGGAATGATATGCATTACATGTCCTGCACATCATCGCTTTGTCTCAAACTACTGTGCCCAAGTGTGCCACTGAGGTTTTCTGAATTCATTTTACTTTGACCATTACTCCTTAAAAGAATTACCAAAATACAGGAAATTTATGTGACCTAAAATACGTATTATTTGCGATTTTAAGACTGTATTTGTAATTATTTTTACAAAATCTTTAAAATAATGCTCTGTTTATTCCCCTACTGTTTTTTGTATACTGTGTTATGGATCTTGTGAGTTAAGCACCGCCTGTCTCTGATGTTTCATAATATCTTTCAACTGGTATCTTTTACTCCATAGTCTCATTAGCTGAACTAGATATCTCTCAGATGGTGTATCATAGTATCATTTACTTGAATTTTTTTTTCAGCTTGCTTAAAGGTCGCAGGACTGGGAATGTGTTCCGTGTGCAGACTATGCCCGTGTCAGTCACTTCTGGCTGGAGCTGACAACTTCATTTTCCTCCATCTGTCGTTCTGAATGTGTGCCAATCACTGTGGATCTGGCACATTACGGCTGGGTTCGTCTGCAGTATTTCACACCAGGCACTTTAAACCCCTGCTCTGTGCAGAACTTGTGGGTTAGCTGAAAAAACAAATACGCCTTCACAGACAGCCCATTGGTTAGTTTTGTTATAGTGAATGTACTTTACCTAACACCACATTCCAAAAGGTGAAATGGCTAACTACCTTACCCACACAGTGTTTAGCCACTTTTTGGGTTGTTATTCCTCGAATCACTTATCTTCCTGTTGGTTTGTTAAGTTCATGCACCACTGTCCCCCAGTTGAGATTACATACACATATGTCTGAATGACAGACATTTGAATTAGGAAAGGGAAATGATGAAACCACTCACCTTGCACAAAGTACTCTCAATCCATTGCTCATCCACATGTTGCATATGCTCTTCACACCTCACTGAAGCTCAGCTATACTGAGCATATTATGCATTGGGAGAAAGCACTTTCGATTCTGGTGTTAAGCCCTCAGGAAGTACAATGTTTCTACTATTAATATTATGTCCCTTTCGTCCCAGCCAAATACAAGATGAAATGGGAAACTATTCACCCTGAGCACACTTCTCACATTTCCAATTGTTGACTTCCGTACAACTTTTCCTCTTTAAAGCTGAGCTGGGTATAAATAATACTTGTGGCATCATCTCGAAGTTGACGTTAAATCAACACATTGGAGACAATACCGTGTCTTCTGATGAGGTGCCCTAGAAACTTCGATATTTAAATCAAGAAGTAAATCATGATCATGTCATAAAGCAATTTACATATCACTAAAGTACACAGACAGAAAGGTGAAAACAATCCATTCATAAGGATATGTATTTTAGTTGGACACATTGCTATAAAAACACCTGCAATCACAAGATCACAAATCGGGGGGACAAATCTGAACAGGTTTCAATTGAGGCAAATACCATCTTAACATTAGATAGTTTAAAATGTAGAGGACATAAATAAACCGAACACAACTGGTTATAATTCTTGTTATGAACTATTCACTACACAACTGGTAAATTAAAAACAAAGTTGACTTCATTTTGAATGATGCTGTATGTATATATTTCGATGACGTTCCGGTATGTCGATCATGAAGCGAGACTATTTCATTTTAACTGCAGTCTTTTGGTGCTCAAACATTCTCTGCATAATACACTTTAATTTGGTGGTATGGTTGTAAGTATGTTATGCCCAGATACAGAAATGGAAAATTAGGAACGCCTTCTAATCTACAGACAGTTCACTCAGTTTTTAGGTTGTTGATTCACCAGCAATGCACCATCTTTAAATCTCTTAGCAACCTTGCAGTACATGTTGCATTATTACATATATGCTTTGGGCAACTTGTCTTGATTCTGGTACAAGGATATTGACATTTTGAGTTGTAGATCCTCCACACAGGTGTACAATACTCACGAAAACTGGCAATGGCAGTGGAATGAACCCGTACATGGAATGTACAGGGTGTTTCGCGCCAATAGGAAGGACTACTGGAAGCGTCCAGATGGTGAGAAACTGGTTGGCAAGTGAGGGACCCACAGTTGTGGCCGCTACCTCGCCGACCCCCTTGCCTTCCCCTCGTGACTATTTCTGGACCTGTCATTGGTGGTTTGTCGAAGAAAGTTGGCGTCTCTCACTCAGCGATACCACGGCATCAATCCTAGGTCAGTGCAAGAGCGTGGGAGCTGGCGAAGTACTGCAGGTTACTTCACACAACTGCTCACGCTACTGCTTGACGCTAGGTTAAAATGATGGAAATAAAATATAATAAAACAATTTACAAATACTCGTTACCAGGTACAATTCATTACCCCTACCACGAGAGCTGGTTACTGGTCAGTGAATGTGACAATGGTTGGCGCTAATCACTCATAATGACCAATGAAAACAAAATTTTCATTTTATGTACATGGAAGGCGACCGACATTGTTGTTTCTTATAAGATGTCTTAAAGCTAATGGAGGCTTCCAAAGCTGGTTACAAAATATGCGGTAGCTGCAGGAGATATAGTGTTTCATATTTTACCTTACAATATCATTATCCACTGGTGTTACTTTACTCGTCCATAATTTGGAGTCTCTGTTACTAAGACTGTCTGTTTTTTACACTTCTAGGTCGGTGCAACAGCTGACAGTCGATATCATGGGCAGAGCCAAGGTGGTGCTGGTGGGCGTAGTGGCTGACACCAGCTGGGCTGCAGCTGAGCCAAAGTGCTGTGGGAATTATGTCGGAGGAGGCTCAGAGTGATTGTCTAACTGTGCGTAAACTAACAGTGAGTGACAGATACGGTTAGTGAATGAGCCTGTGAGAGGCGTAATTGGCAACTGAACAAACCAAGTATCAATCATTTTCATTACAAATAGTTTTTACTCCTGGCATCCGGAAACTACTTTCCTAATAAACTGCTTTTACCATACTTCCTTAAAACTTGAGTATACAATTATACAAAACTATTGGGACTGCCAATCTTGTGAATTAGAATGTCTCATCAGACGTTACGCACGGTATTCACCGTCTAGCCAGGGATGTGGCACAACCTGCCCTGGAGGCTCGCGGGATTTACAGGCACAGACGTGACACTGATAATGTCGACTATATGGGAAGAATTCCGAATGTGCCATCAAGCAATAGTCTCAGTACCAAACGGAGTGGTGAAGGAACACAATTCGCGATAATCGACAAGCAGCAAGCAGCAACAGTTGCCTTGCAGTTCTACCCCTGAAGGTCTGGCATGCATTACTCAAGTGTGAAGCATTTGACACCTTCCTAAATCTTTGCCTTAAGTAGGACGCTGTTGACGCCTGACAAAGACCTTAGTAAAGCGAAAGGATCACAGCAATAAGGTAGGAGCGGTATTTCGGTATAATGTGGCTGGAAAAGAATGTGGTATTTTTGGTACTGTATAAGGCTTTAGTGCCGCTAGCTGCTCATCAACAGAAACAAGAAACGCGGAATGGAGCTGACAACTTGTCAATGGGCTAAGTGATGAAAGCGGGAGGGTCAAAACATTAACTGCAGCAGTATGCGGTCATGGGCGCCCACTGCCAATTTCAGCAGATCGGACGCAGGTGCACCGCGCCCCGTCGGTAGCGTAAATAACGTCATCAGAATCGATTAAAGCTTACTCTGTCTACCGCAGAAATCAGCACGTGCCTAGCCTCGTCAATAGACAGATAAGAAGTTTCGCGTTTCATTTTCACTAAGCGCGAAGTGACGTGGCCACCTAGGCTGTGCCTTGTTGTGGCAAACACGACAGAGGTCGTGGCGACGCTGGTAGTGAATTATTCAGAACGCATGTAAGTTCAGGTAACTCCTATTGGTTCTCATGGTCTAAGCTTTGCTATCTCCCATTCTATTGGGATTTTTGCTGTACCTAAACTATTGGAGTAACAGGCGGTGCACGCATTGTACTTGTATTCAGTATGGAAAGTATTTGTTTCATGCAGTGCATTGAGAACAAATATCTCAGTAAGAGCAAATAATTATTTAAAGCACTTCGAGAACGAAGTATATCCTCGTATTTGGAATATTTCCTTGAATTGTTTTTTCTAATGAACAAAGTTGCAATAATATGAATTATCCGTGTCTGCTGTTTCGCAATAGCTCAGCGAGTGTCCTCTTTAACAGCATTAAATCCTTTTTATATATTACGCCATGAAATAAAAAGACACTTGAAAATATGTAAACCGGTTCAGAGACAGCTATGCCCACTGTCATAAAATACATAATAAAGCATAAAGGCAGAGATCCAAACTCTTATGCTGAATACGAACATTGCCATATACGTTCTTTTATTAGCTAGAACAGGGGCTTTTGCGGTAACTTTTCTCGGGTTTTTTCTGTTATTTACTTCCATTTCTAGCCTGGTATATTACATGTCGAAGTCCTGAGCAGTGTCCGCTTAATGGTTCTCCATACACTTTACAGTGCGTCATGAATTCCTATATTATTTCTGCTTGTCACTAAGACAGCGTATATTTAAGAACTTTTGGCTGTCAAATGCCTTAATACTAGGGATATATTCAGTGATCATTTTCTATCTTTCCACGATCTCTCTCTTTGTGCCTGCGCTATTCATTACCGTAAGTCACCATTGATGGCATCTGCGCTCATTTATTCAACCTACTTGCAATATCCTATGAATTATTGTAGTTGGAGATTTCGCAGATAAAGACAGTTCATTCTACCAGCGACGAACTTTCCTTGGCGTCTGAAAATCTCTGGTCAGAGTGGTAAATCATGGACAGTAGGTTGTGTTTTCTTTCTGATTTGTAGCGTGAATTTTCTTGTGTGTTTTGTAAGGACAACTATGCCTGGTGAAATCAACACAGTTTTTTAATGTGGAGAGGGGAGACTGCGGCTGTGTTCCAAAGTTTTCTAGCTGCGTTATGTAAAGCTACCAGATGCTGTAGCCTCGACGCAGTCACTGTGGCGTGACACCAGTGGCATGTGCTGTAGTCAGCAGCATCGGTAACGAGCGTACCTCTGGAGCGAGAGTGGCCCACTCGGGCCTTTATGCCAACCTGTTCACATGGCTGAGAAACGTCGGAAGCAGTACCTGGCTCGTTGGCGCAGTAGTTCGATCAATATCAAATTTTAATAGTCGATACCTCTCGCCACGGTTACATATGAAAAGCTGTTAGTACACTCCCGTTACGTTTTGTGGCAAATGGATACAGCTGTAAATATTGCACATTTGTAAGTTGGTTACGCATGCTCAGGTCCTCGCACCTTTACCAGTCTCTAGGTATTGCCGTTCGAAAGTCGCGCCTTAATTTGAATGAAACGAAACGGAAGAAGATCAGTAATGGACGTTACTTACATCATATCTTGATAACTTCAGGGTATTTGTATTAGTATCTTAATGTGCGTTATCTGCTTAGTTTGAAAGTTCTGCAAGGATTAAGTTCACTTGGGCACTTTTTGACTATACTGACATAGTATGTTGTCTCTCTCCCACGTAGCAAGGTTTTCCACGAAAATGCATATCGTAGCGGGCCCTTGCTAAAATATGAATCTCCGTTAATCACCCATGCTACAATGACAGATAGGACGGCCAAGTCTGCTGGGAAGTGTTAACTGAAATTCCTAACGGCGGGACTGGTGTACTCGCGTTTCCTCAAAACTACGCCCATTATTGTTCTTCTTCTTCTTCCATCACACGGTTGAGTCAGGTTGCGTGAGAAACTAGAGATATTTCCCTTTATCTACAGAAAGCTAGTAGCTTGAGCTTTCATGCTGTGTGTGATTAACATGAACAGAAACCATCTTCCAGTAGTACAGACACGTACGTGAAAAGCAAGCGGGCACTGAGCCAGAGTGATGGCCGTCGTGTGCCGCCAGAGGAGTGCGGGGGAAGCCACGTGGGTGGCGGTGTGGCGGCGCTACCCATAGCGGCTCACTTCGTTCGCATTTCCTAACAGGAGGATGGAAAGACGTTTACCCGTCAGTAGGCGTATGATCCTACAGTGTAGAAATCTTTAGCAGCATACTTCTGGCCCAGTGGCCTCTAATCTGACGGAAATAAGGTGATCTTTATTAGTTTCCTGTTTTATAATAAATTCTCCTTACTACAAGATAATAATTTGTCCCTCGAATCTAGATGGAATTCAACTGCTGCCTCTGTGTGAGAAATCTAAGCGTAAAGTAATACTCATCGCTTTGTTTGCAAGTATGGTTCGAACAACTTGTTTGATTGGTTGGTTGGTTGTTTGAGGTTAAAGGGACCAAACAGCCAGGTCATCAGTCCCTTGTTTCAAATAGACTCCATTCTGCTAACGGGACATCTCAGTATAGTCAGAAAAATAAAACAGAAAAAGGGGAAACGTAAAAGGGCAGTCACGTTGTCATTAGTAAAAACAAATGAAGGAAGTTGGCAAGAGAACGGACCCAACACTATGCTGAAGCAGCATAGGCAAGACCACCTGTGTCTTAAAAGGGACAACTGCTATAATGCAGAAAGTACGGATGGGAATAGAAAAACTAACCAAGCCTTAAAAAGAAGGGGTAAAAACAGAGTAAAAGGGAAAGAAAAGAGGATGCCGGTCAGGGAGGTGAATCGGGAATCTCTGAACACTGCCTACAGTGGGAGACACCCAAACACTCACCGCCCCGCCCCAACACCAGAGGGAGATTAAAAACTTTAAAACGGAGAATAAAAACCACTCTCCCGGAGGAAACCTAGAACCAGAGAGACCATCCGGGAATCGTCAGCCAACATCAAAGGTAAAGTGTGGGGGAGTCTGTACTTAGCACGCAGAGCCAAAAGAAGGGGGCATTCAACCAAAATGTGGGCCACTGACTGGAAGGCTCCACAACCACATAGTGGGGGTGGCTCATCACGCAAAAGGAAACCATGGGTCAGCCTGGTATGGCCAATGCGGAGACGACACAGTGTGGTCGAGTCCTTGCGGGAGAGGCTAAAGGAAGAACGCCATGGGCCTGGATTCACCTTAATGGCACGAAGTTTATTAGACAGTGGAGTAGCCTCCCAAGAATTGGCCCATGACTGTGCAAAGTGGGATTTGATGTGAAGCCGTAAATCCGCTGCAGGAGGGGTTACAGAAAATGGGGGGTAAGTAACTGCTCCCCCAGCCAAACGATCAGCGAGCTCATTACCCGGAATACCCACATGGCCCGGGACCCATAGGAAATCAATGGAACAAGCAGCACGGTGAAGATCAGCGAGATGGTCATGGATGGCAGAGACCAAGGGATGGCGCGAAAAACACCGGTCAATAGCAACAAGGCCACTCAACGAGTCCGTACATAACAAAACGCGGTTGTGTTGGGATTGTTTAATAAAGGTAAGGGCCCGGGAAATTGCCATCAATTCCGCAGTAAACACCCCACATGAGGGTGGCAGTAGATGATTTTCCGTTCCAACAAAGGACGTGAAGGCATACCCAACATGATCAGCAGATTTAGAGCCATCAGTGTAAAAAACAACAGCATCCCGAAACTCCCATAAAATTTGGCGGAAAAAGGAACGGAACACCACCGGGGGGAAGGAATCTTTCGGACCGCGGCGGAGATCCATCCGAATTCGAGGCCGAGGAACTAACCAAGGAGGGGTGGAGGGGAGGGAGCGAGGAAGACAGGACAAAGAAGGAAGCCGAAAATCACGGGTAAGAGACGCAAGGCGCAGCCCAACCGGTAAACCCGCCCGAGGGCGGGAGTCAGGCGGGCGACGTCCATGGTCTGGGAATAGGATAGAATAGGAAGGATGAGCGGGAGAAGAACGGATAGTAAGGGCATAAGACATCAGAAGCTGGGACCGCCGAACAGAAAGGGGGGGGATCCCAGCTTCAACCAAGAGACTATCAACAGGGCTCGTAGGGAATGCACCGGTGGCCAAACGGATACCACGATGGTGGACTGGATCCAGCACGTGCAGCGTGGAAGGAGCAGCTGAACCATAAACTTGACAACCATAGTCCAAACGTGACAGAACTAGAGCACGATAAAGACGGAGGAGGAGGGAACGGTCCGCACCCCAAGAGGAGTGGGCAAGGAAGCGAAGGACATTGAGTTTTCGGAAACATCCTACCTTCAGGAGTCTGATATGGGGCAGCCAAGTGAGCTTGTTGTCGAAAAGAAGACCTAGGAAACGAAACTGTGGAACCACAGGCAATCTTTGTGCAGCGAGATAGAGCTCTGGATCAGGGTGGACCGTAGTACGGCGACAGAAGTGGACCACCCGCGATTTTAAAGGAGAGAATTGAAACCCGTGTGAGAGGGTCCATGCAGAGGCACGCCGTATAGCCACCTGGAGCTGCCGTTCTGCAGATGGCATCGAGGAGGAACTAACCCAAATGCAGAAATCATCCACATACAGGGCAGGGGCGACCAAGGGACCGACAGAGGCCACAAGTCCATCGATAGCAATGAGGAAAAGAAGGACACTCAAGACAGAACCCTGTGGGATGCCCGTCTCCTGGGTCCGTGGAGAACTAAAAGCAGTACCAACTCGAACTCTGAATGACCGATGGATCAGGAACTGGCGGATAAAAATCGGGAGTGGGCCCCGAAGACCCCACTGATGAAGGGTTAGTAAGATGTGATGGCGCCAGGCCGTGTCATAGGCCTTGCGAAGGTCAAAAAACACTGCAACCAAATGGCGGCGCTGGGAAAAAGCCTGCCGAACTGCGGATTCCAAGCGAAGCAAATGATCGATTGGAGATCGTCCCTCTCGAAAGCCACACTGGTAAGGGGACAATAGATCCCGAGATTCGAGGACCCAAGTGAGCCGACGGGCTACCAGCCGTTCAAGTAACTTACAACCAACATTGGTCAAACTAATTGGCCGATAGCTGTCAACAGATAGGGGGTTCTGACCAGGCTTAAGGACAGGAACCACAATGCTATCCCTCCACTGAGAAGGGAAGTCACCCTGGAGCCAGATACGGTTAAACACCCGAAGAAGATGGTGCCGTTGTGGAGCACTGAGATGTTGAAGCAGCTGGTTATGAATGGAATCTGGGCCAGGGGCCGTATCATGAGAAGAAGATAGAGCAGAAAGAAATTCCCATTCAGTGAAAGGTTCGTTGTAAGATTCTGACTCACAAGTGGTGAAACATAAGGTGACAGCTTCAGCCTGCTGTTTTTGATGAAGGAAAGCAGCTGGATAGGAGGCCGACGCTGATGCCACTGCAAAATGGGTCGCAAGATGTTCTGCGAGAACTAATGGGTCCGTACAAATGCCATCTGGGAGGTGAAGGCCTGGGAGGGTGGACTGCCGATGGCAACCTTGGAGAGAGCGAAGTGTAGCCCATACCCGTGACAGAGGGACAGTGGAACCAAGGGAAGAAACGAATCGTTCCCAACATATCCGTTTGCTCTGTTTAATTAAATAACGGGCTTTAGCGCGAAGGCGCTTAAAGGTAGAAAGGCTGGCTACAGATGGGTGCCTCTTAAAGTGTTGCAAAGCTCGACGGCGATCACGGATGGCAATGGCAATGGCCGTACTCCACCACGGGACTTGCCGACGACGAAATTGTCCAGATGAGCGCGGGACAGCAAGGTTAGCAGCGCGAACAATCGCGGCAGACACGTCACGTAGGACGTCATCAATACAACCCAACAAAGAGGGAGAAAACTCGACCTGTGCAGTATATAGAGGCCAATCGGCGCGGTGGAAAGACCAACGAGGTAACCTGTCCATCGGGGAGCGGGAAGGGAGCGTGATAATCAACGGGAAATGGTCACTACCACAAAGGTCGTCGTGTGGCGACCAGTGTAATGAAGGGAGGAGAGAGGGAGAAGAAAGAGAAAGATCAATGGCAGAAAAGGTACCATGACCAGCACTGAAATGAGTAGGGGAGCCATCATTAAGAAGGCATAGGTCGTGGTCTGCAATAAATTGGTCTATAAGAAGACCTCGTCTAGATGGAAAGGCACTGCCCCACAAAGGATGATGAGCATTAAAATCCCCAAGGAGGAGGAAGGGAGGAGGAAGTTGCTGAAGAAGGGTGGTTAAGGCAGCAGGTGTAAGAGTCCTGTCAGGAGGGAGATAAAGATTGCATACTGTGACTGCAGAGTCTAAGTGGACCCTAACAGCAACCGCTTCCAATGTAGTGTGGAGAGGAATCCACGTGTTAGCAATGTCTGTACGGACCAACGTACAAACGCCACCAGAAGCCCGCAAGGGTCCGACCCGATTTCGACAGAAAACACGGAACCCACGGAGGGTCGGTGAGTGAGCATCAGTAAAATGAGATTCCTGGAGAACCACACAAGCTGCTGAGTAGGACGAAAGAAGGGATTTCAATTCCGGAAGGTGACGATAGTAGCCATTACAATTCCACTGGAGAACCACAGAACGATGGTTTAAATGAGGGCTGAACACGCTAAATCCAGTCATACCGCCGGGTCCCCACCCGTCACCGACAAGGAGGGGGCGACATCCATAAACGACAGGTCAGAATCCGGTTGTGAAGCCGGGGAAGGGACCTCTGGTGACACCAGAGGCTCTTTGTCCCGGGACTTATGTTTCTTCTTCTTTTCAGGCTGAGATCGAGGAGGGCTGTGTGGCATAATGGAGCCAGCTGCAGCAAGATCAGGAACAGAAAGAGACCGGGCGACCGGGGGGCCGATAGACCGCGGCTCTCGCGGTCGCCGCGCTGCAGCAGACCTTTGACCTGGAAGGTGCCGGGAAGGGGCATCCCGGGAGAGGCGCCCTTGACCGGCAGACGCCGAAGGAGTGGGACACTTCTCCGGCTGGGGAGGGGGAGCAGCGCCCAGAGGAGAAGGTGTGGGAGCCGCAGGGGAGGGGGGAAGGAGAGGGGTCCGGGATGGGGGTAAGGAAGGGGGAGGAAGGGATGAAGATGTAACCAAGGCGTAACTAGATGTCATGGACACAGGGTGCAATCGTGCGTATTTCTTACGGGCCTCTGTGTCGCTTAAACGATCAAGAGACTTATACTCCTGTATCTTTTTTTCTTTCTTATAGACGGGGCAATCTGCTGAACGAGGAGAATGACTACCACGACAATTTACACATACAGGAGGGGGAACACAGGGACTCCCCTCATGGAGTGGACGTCCACAGTCACCACAGAGAGGGTCCTGGGTACAGCGAGAAGACATGTGGCCAAAACGCAAGCACTTAAAACACCGCATAGGAGGTGGGATGTACGGCTTCACATCACAGCGATAGACCATAATCTTAACTTTCTCAGGAAGGGTATCCCCTTCAAAGGCCAGGATAAAGGCACCAGTATCAATACGATTATCTTTAGGACCCTTCTGAACACGCCGAACAAAGTGAACACCCCGCCGTCCGAGATTGTCCCGAAGTTCCTCATCAGTTTGAAGGATGAGGTCTCTGTGAAAAATCACACCTTGTACCATATTTAGAGACTGGTGAGGGGTAATGGACACGGGAATTGTGCCAAGATGGGTACAGGCACGAAGGGCCGCAGATTGGGCAGCCGAAGCAGTTTTTATCAGTAACGAACCCGACCGCATCTTGCTCAGAGAGTCCACTTCGCCGAACTTGTCTTCAATGTGTTCCACAAAGAATAAAGGTTTGACACTGGTGAAAGTATCTCCATCAGTCCTGGTGCAAATTAGATAACGGGGGAAAGGTTTTGCCCCTAGACGACGCGCCTGACCCTCCTCCCAGGGGGTAGCCACGGAAGGGAAGGCCGAAGGGGCAAGAGAAGCAGCACTTGAGGAATCAGTACCACGCAGAGAGACGGCCGCAGAAGAGCGGCCAGAGTTTTGGACCCGTATGCGTTTCATCTGCATAGCGTCCGCCCTGATACCACCCACTCCGATCAGGGGCTCTCCTCACGGGCGCCACCCAGCCACAGCAAGGGCCGTCTGGCACGGCGGCCATTGCCGGGAGTTCCGATGCTCCAGGATGACGAGCAACCACTCCAAGGCATGCATGAGGAGGTCACAGCTCAGGTATCAGAAGTGTGATCCCTGTGTGTTCAGGGGGCTCAACCAAAAGGGTACATAGCGACCCCACCACACGGGCTGGCTACCGTGCTGGCTATGCACCCTAGCATCAGACAACGACGTAAATGAAAAGGTGGAATGTACTATGAGGGCACACGTCGGAGACACTAGGTAAGGTGCTCTTCCCCAAATGGCTCACACTACGGAAGAGAAATTTTGTAATGGAGGTCAAACCCCAGAGGGGGACCAAGGAACGCCAAAAGGAGGAGATGATTACGCAAAAAAAAGCCGGAGTGTAGAACCAACAGAACCAGGAGGATAGCGGGGGCCAACATAAGCAAGGACACCAATAGAGAGAGAGGAGAGGGCGAGGGGAAAGGGGTATGGAGGGGAAAGGAGGGGAAGGGAAAGGAAAGGAAATGCAGCCCGGGAGAGAAAGAAGGCTGCAATGGCTCGGGGCCCCGTGCTCGCCACGCACGTATCCACGAAAGAGTTGTGGACCCCCTGGGGGGAACAACTTGTTTGAGTTTACGTTGTTGTCTAGAACGTTAGCTGCTTTGATGCAATATTTCATCTTCATGTAAATAACAGTAGCTGCCATCGAAAGTAATAGCAATGGGTAACGTGTTTTACAGATACAAACGAACAGTTAAATGATTAGTGTATTTCTTTTCCTATTTTAATACATCCCTACATCTTTCTCATTTCTTAAAGCGAAAGGCAAAGGTCCCGAGTTCGAGTCTCGGTCGGGCACACAGTTTTAATCTTCCAGGAAGTTTCATAGCGAGGATGTGCTAATATCACCCTATCTTTGTTTTCCTGCTTTGTCGTACTGCTTCAGGCAGCACAGTTAAGCCACAATACGGTTTCAGCCAAGCAAGATGTACTAGCGTGGTACCGTCTGGTAACTGCCTTTTGGCATTCACGGGGCTGGTGATCCGCAGTAGCGGGTAGGGGCCTTCGTACCGAGGACTCAACAACTTGGTTCATCCATTTCTTTATCACAGTATTTTGGAGCAATACAAAATCCTTGGGTTTATGTTTAGAAAATGTAATGCCTCTGTTGCCATGTTCTAGCTCTCTTTGTGTGGCTTTGAAATTACTGTGTTGAACTTGGTTCCATATGGCATTCAGACGGCGAGCTGTATTAGCGTCAAGGGGCAATTTGTCAATGTCTGATGGTTAATTCATCGATATCCCATTCACTGGTTCGTATGGGGACTTTTCGCTATGTATCTGGGTTTTCCCTACATAGTACAATAGCGTTCGCGCAATAGTTTGATGCACTCCCTCTAGGCACCCATTCGCTTGAGAATGAAAGGGCGTAGTTCGCCGTTGTTTGATACGCAACATTTTGCGAACTGGCACAAACACTGTCAACATAAAATCTGAGCCTTGAGCAGTGAGTACTGCGTCAGGACTTTCGAACGGCAATACCTAGAGACTGGTAAAGGTGCAATCAACAGTTTCAGCGGTCGTATCTCCAATATAATAATTAAGAACCTTGAAAAATTAATATTAATTGACAACACACTTATTATCCTTGGTGCTTCGTGGAAATGGGCCACATATGCTAAGCCACAATCGAAATGGTTTTGATGTTTTGTAATGTTTGTAAAGGAACGTATCCTTTGTGTTTGTGTGTGTGTGTGTGTGTGTGTGTGTTTGTGTGTGTGTGTGTGTGTGTGTGTGTGTGTTTGTGTGTGTGTGTGTGTGTGTGTGTGTTTGTGTGTGTGTGTTTGTGTGTGTGTTTGTGTGTGTGTGTGTGTGTGTGTTTGTGTGTGTGTGTGTGTTTGTGTGTGTGTTTGTGTGTGTGTGTGTGTGTGTGTTTGTGTTTGTGTGTGTGTGTTTTTCCGACACTCCACCAGTAGTTTCACGCTGTTCTTTCATTCATGGCTCATTGCCCATTTTGGCGGGACTGTAAACTGTCACAACACTGTTTTTATTCATTGTTGCAATTCCTTGTGTATTACTACTTTGTTACCCAACACTGTCTTGCAGTACAGTATACCATCGTATGTAATGGAATCAGGGACTGATGCACACTGGTGACAATCTGTATCCCTCAGCGATTCTTTCAATTCCTCTGTGGAAACCTCTGATTGTGCAATTCTAGCCTCTCTACTTAGGCCATCAGCATTGTTGTGTAGGCAGCCACACTTATGCCGAATTGTGTTATATTTTACCAATTTTAATGCCCATCTAGTCAGGCTACTACTGGGGACAACATCCATACTAAAGCAGTGTGGTCCATATCCACAGCTAACTGATGTCCATACTAGTAACACTTAATGTAATTTACTCCAAACATGGGAGCTACCAGCTCCTTCTTTGTACTACTTTAATGCATATTGTCATAAGCTCAATTGTCTAGATAGTTAACCAACTAGTCTTTCTACACCATTATATTCCTGACTTACAACAGCTCCAGCAGGGTAGTCTGATGCATCCAGTTTTTCCAAAACTGGATATATTAATAAAGCTGAACTAGTCAAGATTTATTTTCCTCAATGCCAACTCTCACTCTTCTGTTCATTGAAATACTGGATCTTTCTTTAGTAACTTTGTTAATGGTTTTGCTGTTACAGCATAATCCTGCACAAAACCCCTGTAATAAGTGGTTCAACTTTGGAAAGATTATAACTAACATTCCTTGGCGTTGGAAAAATCATCTATTTCGATTAATCTAGGATCTGGGTTGACTCCATCTGAACTGATGATGTGCCCCAACTTCTGAACCTGTGACTGTACAAACGAACGTTTTTCTCCATTTGCACTCATCCGTACACTTTCTGATCTAGCCAACACACTTCTTAATCGTTCAGTATGCTTTTCAATAGTTTTTGCAAAAATTACTCTCTCATCATAACACGCAAGACACACAGTAGGGTTTAAACGTGTTATCAAGTCGGTAAATTCTCACAATAGGCAAGCGAATTTCGTAGACTAAAATCCATATATAAGAATTCACTCAGTCCAGATGGAACAACAAAAGCAGTTTTCTGTCTGTCGTGGTGCAATCTGAATCTGATGATATCCAGAACTCGTCTCCAGGCTGATGAATTATTTGGAATTTTCTGACTTGTCCAAGTTCTCGTCGATACATATCAGAGGTTACATATCCAGTGTGATAACCTTGTTTACCGCTCTCAAATCAACACACAGACCACACGTTTTTTGCCCATTGACCGACTTCCTTGGGACTATGACAATTCTACAGGCACGTGGGCTTGCAAAGGGTTGAATTATCCTTGCAAACAATTGCTGTTGAATCCCATCTTCTACAACAGATTGTAACTGACGGGGTAAACGATATGTCTTCTGCTCAGTTGGTCTGGCGTCTTATGTTGCAAGACTTCAGTTGCTGGCAAATATTGCCTTTCCTCGAATAACCACACATATTCCTCTAAAACTGGATGCAGAAGTCTTTACTCCAATTTGGCAAATAAGTGAACATCTCTTTCAACTGATTTCTTATTGAGAGTGCAGTGCACAAACCTTCCTCACGGGTAACTACTTACGTTTTCTCTCTCGACACTGTTTCTGGTTCGAAACTTCTCTTTGCATAAATTCTTCGCCAGTGACAATTATTGTGCCATGTGGTATTTCTACATCCTGCTGACCAACATTCTCAACACAGAGGTATTTTAAACCTGTTTCCCTTTACTTTTAGTCTATAATACGTAGACCGCTCTTAACCTCTTGCAGCCTGTACAGAAAGTATTTGTGGGGGTTGGATCGACCAGGAAGTCCAATCCCGGCGGTACGGGGTCTTTGACTTCAATCCAGGAAACTACCACAGTTCCACCGCTAATAGTTACAGATGTGATAGGTCTCAACGCCCACATGCACGGTTCAGTTGGAGCTTGTGAGGCAGGCCTCCAAATTCACAAGTTCCTTGCAAATGATACGCACGCTCATTGTCCTGACAGTGGTCTGTATCGTTGACCCAAACAGTGCTGATCCTATAATGTTTCACAGTCTCATAGCATGCTAGGAAATCGTTCCCTAAGAAAGCATGGCAGTCCCACCCACGTTCCCTTACTACTTCCATATCAAAGACATTTTTTCCCTTCAGTGTGCAGGTAAGTTACAGTGGTACCTGCAGGAATGATTATCTTGTCTCCAAGTCTGATTTTATGGTAACGAGGCCGTTTTAGCACACGCTTGTCATTATTGGCAACAAAAAGAACGCGAATCTCAGCTCCTGTGTCTACAAGAATTTTGGCAGTCTTTCTTCTAAGCTTTACGTCAAACTCAGTGGTTTACCTCTGTGGTCTCTCCCCTTTTTATAGGGTCGGGGACTAAAGTGGGTGGCAGTGGAGTAGTACTTCTGTTTCAACATTGTTTTCGTTGCCTGCTGGCACGCTAGTCTTGGGGGAATTCGGCCACTTAGTTTGCGGACAACGATTCTGAATGGTATTTCTCACCCTGAAGCCCAGCAGCGCTCCGAAAACTTCTGCTGGGCGGTATTTGACAAAAAATGGTCTCGCCATGCCCATGTACATCCCACTTCCCTGACGTTCCGGAATTGTTACTTTCTCGCATGGCTTTCCAGCAAAAGAAGGTACAAAAGTTATG
The DNA here is from genome assembly GCF_023864345.2 of Schistocerca serialis cubense. Taxonomy (NCBI): domain Eukaryota; kingdom Metazoa; phylum Arthropoda; class Insecta; order Orthoptera; family Acrididae; genus Schistocerca; species Schistocerca serialis. Next base: position 463,203,469 of record NC_064646.1, on the reverse strand, counting down.
GCTGGAAGCGTAATGAATATGTCTGGCACTAATTTTTCTGTTTCATCTATAGTGGCTCTTGAAAGCCTGGAGTTGTTACCGCATTCATGGCAGCTCCGGCTTCACATTCGAGAGTTATCGCGTTAAGCCGTTCCTGTAGCTCTATTTTTTCAATTGACTGACTGCTTACCTGCTATTGCAGTAAAGTAATGAGATCAGGCTCGTTCGGGGCCGCAGTTGTAGCATCCGAAGCCGTTTGGGGAGGACGTAAGTCAGGCATGGCTACAAATCTGGAACTGAGACCAAAAAGATGTATCCAATAAAGGTATCACTATTCTGGGTGATGGTAAGATCCAAATGGCTCTAAGCACTATGGGACCTAACATGTCAGGTCATCAGTCCCCTACACTTAGAACTACTCGAACCTAACTTGAAACGCCCACCTCACCCGCAGGGCGGAACAGGTGACTAGGATTGTGGAAAGTGCCAAATAAGGATGGCGGTCAGTTTCACTTCAAAATTGTAATTTATTGTAATTTAATAACATATTTAAACCAAAACGGCACACAACCGAACCTTTACGAGTTTCAAAATCCAATTCTTTCACGGCTGAAGGCTTCCAAACAAGAAATCTTATAAACCAACAAGATAAATTTCAAGTGACTGAAGACACGCAGCTAAAATTGCAAATAAAATATTATAATCACAGCTAGGCTGAAAGCCTCAAGGCAAAAGTGGGTAGAACAACCATATACAAGGTCCAATACAATTGTATGAAGGCCACAACTAAATTTCAAAATTGTAAAATGTATTACCTTAACCTTTTAAGGCTGAAGGCCAGAATGATTGCCTTTAAGGGGAAATTTTGAGAATAAGGCTTTAAGCGGCTGAAGGCTTACAGTTGATCTTCCAAAAATTCGAAAAATACCTTAAACCCTTAAGTGGCTAACAGCACACTAAATGAAAAGCTAGCACAACAATAATAACTTTCGGCAAAATATCCACTTGCCAGAATTCCAACTTACTTATATAGGCTGAAGGCCCCTTGATTTACACAAAAAACAATAAAATTATGTATTTTTTATTTGCTCCAGACACATTCCAACTGACTAGCAGTCCGAACTCGCTACCCGAACTCGCTTACGACAGACAACGACCAGGAAGTAATAGCAGTCGAGCAAAGATACGCGCTGCTAACGCATGTCACCGTCAGGCAAAATAGCAACTCGGTGAAAGCAGTAATTTAATTTAACGCAGTGAGGTGCAAGTACGTTGAAAACAGGAAGTAAAATAGATGATGGGGGGTATATGTGCCACGCACAGCTCATAACTAACCTAAGGGCATCACACACATCCATGCCCGAGGCAGGATTCGAACCTGCGACCGTAGCAGCATCGCAGTTCCAGACTGAAGCGCCTAGAACCGCTCGGTCACAAAGGCCGGCTGCTAAGATTCCTCGGCGGAAGTTGGCCGGAGTTGTTAGCAAGCAGACTTCATTGCAGCGACACTCGCATCACATGGAGGTGGCTTCGGCGACGGCGGCCGTGCGAGAGGCGGATGACCCGTCACAGCAGCCAGCGGCAGCGCGAGGTGCTGCGCGGCACGCGACCACTCCTCTACTGGCGGAGGGCGACGAGGTGTAGCGGCGCGTGGCCGTATAGCGCGCTCTCACTTGCCGTCACGGCCCGACACGTTGTCGAGGTCGGCCCCAGACGCGTGCACCGAAAACAGCTAAGCGGCCCGCGGAAGGTAACCGCTAGGCATTTCTGTGGTTGCCATCACATAGGAACGGCAGGAGAATACCGAGTCTGATCTAACTGTGATAAAGATCCCACTCGATGACACCACTTTGTACATGTCAGGGCTCTATCAGGAGCTGCAGTGGCCAACAGGGGTGGTTTTCCTACATGTGAAGTGAGAAATGTTATGAAATGGGTTTTATTCTCAAAAACTACTACTAAAGCTAGCGTCCCCACCTCACAGTAATAGCATGGGAGCCAGTCACGAGTACTACAGATTTGTTCACACAACTGCTCACCATACTGCCTTAGTCTACACAGTGTACAGTATCCACAACCAAAAGTATTCAATGTCCCGAAAAGAAAAGAACACGATACTTAACCTAGGAAGCTAAGTGAAAATGTTTCAATATTGTAACAGGCTTCTGCTGCCAATCCTTTCTCCCTATACCATATTGCCTCATACGTATGCACTTCAATTACAACTGAAAGTTTTTTTTTTACATGCTTATCACCAGATTGCATATCTGCCGGAAAAATTTTTAGCGTTCACCCCTTTGAATGTTGTAAAAGTAAATATGCTTTAGTTCAATGTGTGCTGGATGTCCCAGGAGAAAAGTTAGATATTCATCGATATGACATGCCTCGAGAACTATGAGCTCTTTTTCGTCTTCAGTACTGTGGAACAAATCTCTTCTACTGCAATTCCTTTGCTTCCCATATTTTGAGAGCTTATTGTATGGGCCAAAACAAGAAAACAGTTACTGGTAAACATTTTCTAGTGGGCTCTAAATGCTGATCTACGGGCTCTCAGTCCTTTTCCATCTCTTGCGCTGAAGAAATGCTGATTGTCCGTAAGGAGTGCCCATGCTTGCTATACAGTTTTGCTTCGAATGTTCGTCCCCACCATGCTTTTGAATACTGACCATTCCTGCTGGGACAGGCAACTGCATAGAGAAAAAATAATTGAAAGAACTTGGCACACATCCTGCGTGAACTTCAACTGGTACTAACAACAGAACTTCAATGTAAATACATTTAAGATCAATGTTCATCATTTGAGTTACGTACTACTTCACATTAATTCCATTGTGCGTCGTCCAGATTGTAACAATGTCGATGCAGGCTTGCTCCTTTGCTGCTCGCGCAAATTCCTCTTGTCTTCTCCGAACCTCCCGATGCAGGATTATCGGCGCGGATGAAAAAAACAGACAGGTGTGGTCGATGTGAATATATGAATAAAAATTTACCTTCCCAATAAATTTTTTGATGACACCTTTTAAGTTACGCTTGGAATATTCGTTTTTGAACAATTCAGGTATGGTGGATGTCGTTATACGCCCGCTCGTTACCACTCATAGAAACAAAGAGGTGAAGATACAGAAATTAGTCAAATGAAGAGCGCATCTCTTCTTTCTTGTATCAAAACATCTCTGCCACGAAGTAACTAATTAATTTACCTTTGCCTTAGCGTATATACAGCTTACTTGTACAAAAGGAAAAGAACGAAGAAAGAAGAAGTTATTCGAATGATGAGGGGGTATTGAAGCGGTCACGTTTAACGTAATTAACACACCTAAACACAGTAAATAAGGTAAGTATGGAACCAACTGTTACAGACAGAGAGTACTTACATGTTGTCAGTACAAGCACAGAGACTAAGTAGGCACGAAGAAAATCCAACTGACATTTCACGCGTTTTTAGCGACATGAACCCCGTTTTAGACTGTTGTGATTTCCTTAAGTACATACGTCCGAAAGGGTCATTAAAGAGTTGGCTGGTTTCGTATCAAATAGGGCTCCGATGAAATATTTCACCTAAAACATTCAGAAACAAACTGTCTTTTCGTTGATGATCATCCATTACACAAAAAACAAAAGGTAACGCTTTCATGCGCTACACCGAACAAGTCGGCTGGCCGTAAATTTAACTAATTATATTACGAACAACCAAAATTGGAAACGAGACAGTGAAAACGTTGTGGGGAAGGCGAACCGAAGACTGCGTTTTACTGTCAGAACACTTACAAGATGCAACAGATCTACTAAACCTACCTACACTACGCTTGTCCATCCTCTTTTTGAGTACTGCTGTGCGATGTTTCATCTTTGCCAGATAGGACTGACTGAGTAAATCGAGAAAATCCTAAGGCAAGCACATTTTGTACTATCGAAAAATATGGGGAGTGACATGGACATGGTACAGGGTTTGTGTGGACATGAATAAAAGAAAGGGGTTTCTGGCTGCGGCGGGAGCTTCGCACCTAATTTCAAGCACCAGCTATCTCTTCCTACTGACAATATTTCACGCGTTGCGCCCGAGTGGAGTAACACCATTATTGTTAAGGTGGTTCGATTTACCCTCTGCCAGGAAGTTAAATGTGAGTTGCAGTGTAGCCATGTAGATGTCGACACGAAGTGTGGGGTGTGCTATCATTTATTAGCGCAATACAAACTAAGGGAAGGCAAAATCCATTCTTACTGTGCAGCTTTGCGAGAGCAAACATATCCGTCGAAAAACTGGCAAATCTTTTATCCCAATCATTTTTAGAAATGTACACACATCATATCCCGAATCTCAGCACAATAACTAAAAGTATATGCACATTTAGGGGAAGAAATATTTATAATTACCAGTTTACACGTGCTCGCCTTCAAAAAACCGTAATCTTTTTTAATTTTTTCACATTGCGTCAGAGAATTGTCTATTTGACCTTGTGAAGTTCTTGAAAGAATATCTGAGTTGAATGGACTTCAAGCAATGTCGAATTTTATGAAGGTAATCGAACTCTTCTCAATATTGTCATTTATGCATTAGGTGAAATTCGAAAGATCTTGGAAAACTCAAAAGATGAGGGATTCTGTTGACGGAACGACTGACTGTCTTAGTTTATATTGGTATTTTGTTAGCCAAAAATTTAATTGAGGACAGGTCGGATCACCTTCATATATTGTGTTGCAAATCTGTAAGGCAATTTCTAATTTAAAGAAGGAACGTAATTGCAAACGAAAACATTTAAGTAGTGTAAACATGTTGTTTCGGCCAGGTGCCATGGCTACATTCGGCAGACGTCTATAGACTTTCTGGCTACTGACTTATCCGAAACTATTTGGAAATGTTCTTACAGGTTTAGTTTAATCTCCCACTTCAGAGGGTAGATGAAATGGATGCTGCAGCGAAAGGCAAGCCGAACAAAGTTACCGTTTCGAATCCTGACACTCTCTCTGGAACCCACAGAGAGAACTTTCTGGGGGAAACGCAAAAGATTTTAAAATTTAACAGTTTTTGTTTGGAATTTCTTGAATTAAGTATGCACATGTCTCTTCTTGTGATGTCGAAATGGTTTCCATGTGCATGAACGTTCTTTCAGGTAAATGCGTGAGGTGTTAGAAATCTAGGGAAATTGATTTTCCTGTTCTGTTTTAGAAGGGACTACAGCTAAGCGCCTACCTCCTGGAGCAAGTGAACTACCATCCGCGAAATATCTTGAGGCATCCGATTGTTTTACAAATTAGTCAATGTGCTACATATTCGACGGTAAGCATGTAAGCGAGAAAAATTTTAATAGTCACTAAGTGCCCTCATTCTCAAATGCTGAATGGATTTAGTCTTGGCTATTTACACATCCTGATGCTGCCTCAACAAATATGCAGTTTCTAAATGTCATGATTGTCTTACTGTGTGTGACTTAACGTAATACTGAACTTCAGACACGACATTTTATGTTTTTAAATACCGTCAATAATTTCATGAAATACTAAAAAACGAATTTCTTCCTCCTGGAACCAGACAGGCAGGCAGCCTGCACTTGTGTTCGTTAACCATGAACCGTGCACAAGGTTAGCCATTTAGAAATGCAGATCTCATTTTACTCAGCTACCTTTGGATAGTTCATCGAAAGCATCTTTTGTAGCTGCCACATCTGCTGCCCTCCACCACAGAATCTAACGTATCTCCTTTTCAGCAAGTACTGGTATTTCTCTTCTGTATCGATTCCGTTCTAAAGTGGCTTTTATGGACACACTATCGAAAAAGGAGTGCACCTCATTTGGATAAAATTGAAGTTATTGAAAGTGGTGTAGTTCCTTACATGAATCACTGTCCCAAAAAAAAAAGGCTTTCTCTAAGTTATTAGACGAATCTGCGTCCTACATTCCCAAGAATATGGTAACAGTACTTCCTTCTTGCCTGTTTGCACAAGTTGGCTTGGACGTCAACAAGTTTATCCCAGCTTCTTCCGATTTATTGGTGCAGATCTAAAATTCTCCTCGCTTATTATAGAGGCCATCCTTGCAATTTTTGGTAGTTTTAAACATCGAACTAAATCTCAGCTTTGAAATTCTCCCTTTTAAAATTCTTTGAAATATACATTGTCTAACATCAGAAATTTTCTGTAATCCTCTCGATTTCAGTAACCACATGCCCCTGAGTTAAATATTCCTTCTATTACCAGACAAATCATTCACTATTATGGTATTATCTTCGAAATAGAGGCCAACAGATTTAACAATATATATGCCCTAGAAAGTGGTTGAGCCTCTGTTAATATATGGGTAACGGATAAATGCAATTTCAAAGTGTAATGAGCTGCAAATATGTTGGAAGTCGTTAAGGCTGAGATAATATTTTTATGTCATCTTCATACAATCACTGTCACTGAAAATTTTTTCCCATCCTGATAACACTGCACTACGTCTGTGGCTATGGTTGCGTGTTAGGGTGTTCCATTTGCGCATTTGGTTGTACTGGGGCTCTGCAATTCACACACTATCTGTACCAGTGTGGAAAAGAATATTGTAGGAAGCTGGGTTCCCAGCAGCAAAGTCTAGTAGGTAACAACACGGTGCATCACGTGTACGAGTGGAAATAGCTGAACTGATCCTGCTTGTGCAAGAAAGAAAAAACTGGTTTATGTCAACTGTTAAACAGCTGTTTACAGTCCAGAAGGCCAAGGCTTTTACCAGGAAGCTCCTTCACAAGGGTTCCAGTGAAACTCCCCTTCTGCATGCAAACACGACCGTCAGCGACAGCGTACTGCAAGGTGGCCGGCTCACCCTGCGAGTACACTGCGCCGTAGACAATCTTGCTTCAGGGGCAGCTGGGGCTTTCACCGAAGATTCCTGGTGAGTGGCAACAGAAGAATGACCAGCAAAGAAACTGGAAGACGGACCATGGTGCCACATGATTCAAGAAAAGATACAGTAACAGGTGGTCAATCCAATACAGAGCTTAAGAGTAGTAACTGCAGTACACTGTACTATCATGTATTGAGATTTCTTATTACGCACGCACAAACTAAGCTAATCTCTTCTGAAAGAGATAAGGCGACCAAGGTTAAACAGACTTGAGACGTATTGAACTAGTAAAGTAGATATGAATAAGAATAATACTGACTAACTGAGCGTAGCTTGCTGACGAGAGAAAGAAGAAGAGAAAGTAAGATGTAAAACTGCATATAAAGTATGTATTTTCATTAGGAATTGTGTAACAGTTGACACGTAGGTACCTTAACACATGAGGAGCCCGGTATACCAATTGCGCACAGTACAACTAATGTAACATGAATGTGGGACAAATTGATGATTTCATGCAGTCCGAACATTAGGTTGGTACGTGAGGTCAGGTAGCACATTCTGTGGCACGAACGACAACAATTGTGAACTCAAACGTGAATACTAATTTGAGAAATGTATTGTGACTGAGTAGAAGGCCTTCACCACTGCAGAGTAACTGCTAGGCCTAATTATCGCCTGCAGGAATGGTACTGTGCTAGGGTTAAAAACTAGTAGAAATAGGGAATCTCTGGAAAGGAGTATTCAGAATCCCCTACGCAAGTTAAAGATGGAGAGTAACATTTGAGAATTGGTCATAATAAAAAAAGTTATGTGAAGGACTGCCGCTATCAGCCTTGGCTCTCCATGATCGGGATATGAGCCGTAAGTATGAGGTCCTGGAGGAACTCCATCGCAGCTCCAAGTCCTCAATGGAAGAGCAGAATGGGCCACTACAACGAAGGCTGAGGAATCAGGTCTCTAACTGGGAACTATATCCATCGACCAAGATCTCTCTTCAGACTCGGAACAGAAAATCTATTTCTGCCACAGATGGCGGCCATTTTTGTTGATTTTTTTTCTGCTTAGTACCCAGCCCAGATCGACGTGGCTCATCAGCAACTGCGATGGTTGGTGTAGTTTTATTCCCTGGTACAGCTTCAACCTGTCGAAAAGAGGCAACTTTACTGTCACCTAACTGTCACTGGACATCAAGAGGTCGCGTTAACTGTAGAATACGATGAGGTCGCTAGTAAGCGACGACTTTCTTGTAGTTATTTTGTATATTGCCAGCGTTCTTAATACAAGCTCGTCTCCCAATTGGTAAGGTAGCAATCTGTGCCTTCGCTAACTCTTTCTATATATCTTAGCCTTTGTTAACTATTTCCCTGCATACGGTCACCTTTCTTTTATTCCCTCGTGTATCTTTTTCTGTATGGATTCTCTCTTATCACTACACCACAGACTTCTCCCAGCTCGAAATCTACAGCCATCATTTGCAGTACAAATTGGGAACTCGTCCGTCTGCACGGTGTGTTGCCTGCTGACTCACATTTCAGTACCACCGGCAGAGATGATACATAGCAATTATTTGTCCACATCCGACAGCCACGCCCTCACCGGCAGCATGGTGACGCGGCAGCGGAAGCTCGCATTCAACAGCAGAGGGAACCACAGCGGGGAATCTCCGCCATTTTCACTGCGTTGCCCACTAACGACTGCAAGCCTGCCTCAGTAAAGCAGAAATTCTAACGTAATCGGTCCTTCTTCCGCTATAGTACACATACTTCCTCAGCAGAGGATCCTAGCCCGCACAAAGCTATCACAGCTATCCTGTCACAGATCGAGCGAGGTGGCGCAGTGGCTAGCACAGTGGACTCGCATTCGGGAGGACGACGGTTCAATCCCGCGTCTGGCCATCCTGATTTAGGATTCCTGATTTAGGATTCCCGTCGTTCCCCTAAATCGCTCCAGGCAAATTTCGGGATGGTTCCTTTGAAAGGGCACCACCGGCTTCCATCCCCATCCTTCCCTCATTCCACGAGGCCGGTGAACTCGCTGTCTGGTCTGGTCTCCTCTCCCTAACAACCCAACGCCCCCATCCTGTCATAACTAGTGAGTCTGAAACTTCTCTCAGTGCAAAAATGCTGTAAAATAAATTGGGGTTTGACCCATACAAAACAAGACGCACTACTAATAACTTATCACATAGAGCTACTCATAATTCACGTGAACCGAATCATTTGCACACTGTATTTCACACTTAATAAATTGAAATGCTCCAAACTAATACGATACTAAATTTTATCTCGAGGCCCCTGTCCTTGCAAGCGTGTCTCTTGAAATACGAGAGCAATACATACTTGCCTTTCATTTGAAATAAAATTCAGTCACTGTGGGAAGCAGCTTATTTCTCCGAGCTTTAAATGAATGGCGCAAAAGTAAACTTGGTGCTATCGAGAACGTAATTCAGGGATGCAGTGTGGAGATACGGTATATCAAGGATAAACTAGCAACAAATGGGGTGCAAACTACTTATTCTAGATTTCATACATTCTTAATATTCTGTTAAGTTAATGGATACATAATCTCACGCTTTACTTAGCTGTCATGTTCAACAAACCGTGTGTCTATATTATCATCCCCTAAGGGCATCAAATTCACACAGGATAGTAGAGTTAGTGGCCATTTCCCTGCTGTATACTAATTTCTGCTGCGTAAGCAATTATTTATCCTGTGTTTTTGTCGCTCACTCAAAACACACACGATAGCATAACTTTTGGCGATGCGTGACACTACCTCTGGTAGTACAGAAGAAATAAAGAATGAACGAAACAATGAAAGGATAATTTCGGTTCTGTAACACGAGAACATACGGCGACGGTGAACGGCTTACGGCAGCACGACGTCACGATCTCACGGGGACAACTGAACTCCCTCCCACAGTCCGCCGTTTCTCGCCACAGCGCGGCCGACGCGCTCTCTGCCGTTGTCACTCGGCGGCTCCTTTCCCAACTGCCGTCCCTCAGGCAAAACACGCGATACACTAATCGACAGCCAAGTCCCAGTCGATTATTCGAAGAATCGTGCCAAACGACAACGCAAATCTGACCGGCATTGAATACTCGATCACATATAAAATACAATATAAAAACTCGCAAGACAATAGCTTTACCCTGTGTAACCCGATGTGCACACTATTACTATCCTGAGCGCAGAAGGACAAGCGCACTATGTGCTGTTCTCTCGAGTACCTGACCTCGTCTGAAACATCCCAGTTTCCCAACTGCCTGTGCTCTCTTTGGTAGCATGTTTCTAATCTTACAATCACGCTGCTTCCAGCCTCTGCACCATTCTTCCCATCCCATTATCGTCTCCGTATTGGACACTCCCATTTCTCTATGATCTTTACTATGATCGATCCTTCTCGTAAACTCATCTCCGATCCTGTTAACGTTATCTTTAGTCCTCCCTTCGCAGACTATGGTTGGCAGAACATCCAGTTTCCTGGCTGCTGCCGCTCATTACTCATATTCTGCTGCCCACTACTGCATTGCCTTTTACTTCCCGCCGCCTCCCTGTTACGCTGATTTCCACGTTTTAAGGAATTAGTCTGGAAATTATTACTATCACACTGGAAGCACACACGGTCGGCTCTCTGCCAGCTCCTACCTTCTCTACAATTCCCGTAATTGCTTGCATTACCGGCAACTCTGTTCTGTTAGCAAGTTGCACCATCCATCCGTTCCACGAACTGAAGAAAGCTCTCCGTAGTTACCGTGCGACAATAGGGCAAACCCCACAGCAAAGAATTTGGCGTACTTTAGGAACGCTTTCGGCACGTGTATTTGCTTTCCCAGACCCCAATATTTATTTAGCAGTAGCGTCTCAGAAGCAGCGAGTCAGGAAATGCTGCCACATTTCGATTTGCCCACTTCTGCCACACCCCCATCAAGTTGTATTTCACGAACTTTATCTTCGCTTCGTTGGACATGCCCTCCACAATGCAATCTTTAAACGACGTCAAGGATTTTACCACATGGGATTTTCCTTCCCTACTGAAATAGTTTATTTTGTGACTTGTTATGAAACCGTAGTCCTTCCCTGACTGCTCAATGCAGGAACGGCCACGAACGCAGCACGTGTGCATGCACGCGTGCTGAGCTTTCACACGCGTGCGGATCGCTCCCTTCTGACGTCACACGTCCCCCACTACCACACCAGCTGACCGCGCGCATTCGCGGAACTACGAACACACCGCATGCAACAGTGCATTCGCGTAAGGAACACCGCCCTGCTAGCATGTGGCTTAGTTTCATATTACGATATTTGATAATATAAAGCTCTGTACAAATCATCATGTTGAGCAATACTGAATATTTGTTGGCTGTCGGTACACCTACAGAAAAATAACGATTACGCTGGGTTTCAAACTGCATTACATCAACAATATCGTGCTTCTCACATCGTCACTCGTAAAATTCTTACAACATTTAAGCTGAGATATATAAACGGACGTAAAAGTAGTCTACAGCATGCAGTATGATGTCAAATAAGTGATTCCAACTATATGTGAAACAAGCAAATTTTATAATCTGGAACTACTGTACAGAATTTGCAATAAACACAATTCTCAACAAAACGTGACAAATACAACAAAATTTCACCATTAATTTAATTATTTTTGGTTCGCTGTAGACATAATAAAGTTCATATCCGGCACAAACTCTACGGCACACGGACAAACGCAGACAGTTTCTTGTATTTTCGACACTCAGATTGCCACGTAATCGTGACGTATTTAGTTTCATAATTGAAAAAAATCTTTCGCTCACGTATGTCGATCCAAACATTGATATAACTTTTGCAGCCTCATTGTGGAGACAGGGAAACTCTTCCAGAGGAAAACCTCCTTAAAATTCCTTGACAGTTTTTACATAAAAAGAATTGTCCTTTAAACGGGAATTACACTGCAGATCGATCAATTCCATTTGCAAATGCACTGGAGCACTTTCAACTGAACCGGCAAAGGGTCTAGAAAATAGTTCAAAAACAGATGTCAGACTGACAGTGTCCTGGAAACGTTTAGAAAATTGTGCCTGTAGATCCAACACAGAAACGAATCTGTCAGAAGCTGCGTTTTCTCTGACTTTAGAGAGCGTAGGGAAATGGGCGGTATTCTTTGTCATGAGCTGATCCTTCCACAACGCGAGTTTCTTATTAAATGCATCCACTTTTTCCATCAGATCAGTAATAAGCTGCTTCTCACCTTGCAAGGTCTTATTGAGAGCGTTCAAGTGTGCAGTCAGATCAACTGAAAAGGCGAGGTCTACAATTCATTTTGGATCTTCTAATTTTGGCTCTGCCTTTCGTTTTTCCTTCAGGAACTCAACAATAGCGAGTCTTAAATTGAAAAATCTTTCGAGGCATGCCCCTCGACTTAACCAACGTATTTCGCAGTGGTAGATAACATCTGCGTACTCTTCTTTCAGTTCCATGAGAAACTGTTAAAACTGACAGTGTACTAAGCCATGCGACTTCAAAAAATTTACTACAGTGACTACCAACTTCATCACGTGCTCCAAATTTGCATATTTAGCACGAAGAGCTTCTAGGTGTACAAAACAATGAATTCCATACAAATCTTCTGTCGATCGTCCTAGTTTTTTTACGCAACAATGCTACAAGCCCATTTTGAGCCCCTCGCATTGCTGGCGCTCCATCTGTGGTGAGTGAAACTAACATTTTCCACTTCAGGCCAACAGCTTCAACTGCCTCTTCAAGTGCTTTTAGCAAGTCGGTACCCCTCGTCGTGTCTTTCATTGGCACTAAATCCAACAGCTCTTCGGTCACGTGTCGACTCCACGAACATAAATCGCTAGTTGTGCTGTGTCCGAAATGTCGGTCGACTCGTCCAAAGCCATCGAGAATGCAAGAAACTTGCAGGCACTATCAATTAGCTGCCTGTAGACATCCGCTGCCATACCAGCTATGCGGCGAGCTAGTGTGTCTGGAAAGACTAATTTCACCAAACTTCTTTACTTCCAGTGGCATCAAGAGTTCCGCCGCCTCAGCAATACACTCCTTGATGAAATCGCCATCACTGAAAGGCTTATTCACTCTTGCAATTTTGAGCGCTATTTTGTAGCTTGCTCTTACAGACAGGTCACTACGTTCAGTCGCAGGTTCGAATCCGGCCTTGGGCATGGGTGTGTGTGATGTCCTTAGGTTAGTTAGGTTTGAGTAGCTCTAAGTTCTAGGGGACTGATGACCTCAGAAGTTGAGTCCCATAGTGCTCAGAGCCACTAAGTTCGGTTGCAGGCTAAAAAAGGAAACAATTGAGTGAACTCTAAATTCGAATTCTAAGGACAAATATGTACAAATACAAACACCAGAAACACAAATATTTGTATGGGGTTCCCATGTTCGATCCGACTCACTGCATAACACTACGTCTTCTTAATTCCGCAAACTTCTTTGATCTATCAGCCCCAACTAAATCATTAAGTTCTTTGTGTGTGGTATTATAAGGCCGTTCTATTGCAAATTTGTGGTGCCCGGCGAGTATGCGACTGCCTAATAGACATTAAGAATTTTGATCCTTCTCTTCGAAAAAATATTACAATTCCCATTCAGCTATGAAGGCTCGTGACGTTGTCTCACTACCCCGCCCCTTTGTGAGCGTTTGTCCCATTGCAACAACCACTGCACAGTACCTATAAACTTCCAACGAATCGCTAACAAATAGCGAGGAATAAACACGGCTGCCACTACGAATCAACTAACGCACCGTATGCCGGATGAAAAGATGTCGCGCCGTGCCGAGCAGTGCCGCGAAACACTGAGGAAAGCCGAGTAGTGGCGAGGCGTACCGAGCCCTGGACGGCACACGTGCAGCACATCGGTACACGCGTGCAGTTTGGCACGCCGTGGCCGTCCCTCGCCTAATGTGACCTCAACAGACGCCCTGGGCCGGTGCAGCGGCGACCTCGCTGCGCTGCGCTGCCACGTGTTTGTCGGAGCCCCGTGCAACTGCGGGTCTCACCCAGCAGTCCTCTCCTTCCGGTCTGGCTGGTCAGCAGACCAGGCCCTGGAACCGAGCCCGCGACTGCGACGGTGCGGGAAGACATAAATGTCGTTGGGCAATATACTGAAATATTTGGGGTCTCGTTATCAATGGGAACGATAATTTCAGATTCCCTTTCCGAGCGCATTAGTAACCGAAATGGTGAAATGAAATTGTTCCTGATGCTATTAACCAGCAAGAAAATTAATCACTGGGATTATAAAGGTGCAAATAACGTGCCATGACACTCAACTACAGCCTCAATTTGCATTAATAAAAGTTTTTCTTCGAAATTTTTACACAAACTCAAAAACTGGTGAAACCAACTATTTCAATAAGTGGTTAAAAGCGACTTGAGCCCTCAATATACTAGCGGGTAACCTCGCTATGTAAATTTTTATGAACTGAAAAACTGCTGCGAAGTCTTCACCACTAATCGTTAAACGAGAATAAACCGCAGGCTAGCTTGCACCTAATTGAAGTCTGACATACGATCCTCAGTTCTAAGAGCCAAATTGTAGCAAAATAAGTCAGTTCCTGACAGGTAAAACTGAGATGAAGTCCACCTTTAGCGTTCAGAAAGAGAATCCTCCCAGAAACGTAGTAACACGCGATGTCAGCATAATTCTGAACATAGCACGGCGGGCAATCACCGCTCGAGATCTGAAGGCAAAACACCCCGACTGGAAATCACGAATACGTACCTCCAACGGCAAGGAACTATACGAACACGCACTACGCCGCAACTACATTATACTTGGGGGCCGGACGTCCTCGCTTTCGTGCCTACACAGGCTCAACACAAGCCAGACGTGCTAGGCATAGCCCGCATCATAGGCATCGCGTGCACTCTCAGCCTTATGGATGAAAACAATCTAGACTCAAACCACATGCCTGTAACACTGCACACGGGCAAAACACTGCAGGACACAGAACCACGCAGGCTAGTGAACCGCAAGGACGCCTATTGGACACTGCTCAAGGAAACGCTTGATAGTCGTATTCCGGACACCTACGATATTATAAACACGCAACAAATTGGTGAGGCAGTGGAGGCCTTTACTACTGCCGTCCAAGAGGCAATGACTGACGCGATTCTACGTACAATATCGAAACACTCTACAGCCCTGCCCCAGCAAATCCTGGGCCTCATCTCAACGACGTACCGCCTCAAGAGATACTGGCAGCGTACCAGGCGCCGTTCTATAAACTGCATGTGACTCCAGGCTATAATGCGGGACAAAATACAAATATTTCGGAACAATGGAGAAACTCTCAGAGCTAGGTACCACACGTCCCGGCGTATGGAAGCTAGCCATACACTTCACCAGGGAGGAACATTGCATTCCCACTCTACAAGGACCACACGGTCCAGCTTACTCCGCGACTGAGAAGGCAGAGCTTATGGCCACATTACGCGCAGCGTCTCATGCCGAATCTGGCTCCTCCCGATCCAGTATTCACAGTTGAAACGGACCAGGAGGTTACACGACTCTTAGCCCCGCCCACGCGTGACGAAATTACACGCAGCAGCACAAATGAAGTTACACTGGTTATCAAGCATACCAACGCTAGGAAAGCGTGTGTTCTGATGGCATTCAAAACCGGGGCCTCCAGGAGTTCACGGATAGAGCCGTAGAATACCTTGCCCACAACGAATGCCATTCTGAAACACCAACACTCCCTGACTTTTGGAAGGCAGCCTAGGTCCCGAAGCCATGAGACACCACTCCCTCCCACAAAATTACCGACTAATCAGTCTGCTGTGCTCGCTGAGCAAGATTGTTGAGAATGTAGCACTAAAACACATCACCAGCCACTGCATCGGCAATAACCATTAAGGCCGGAGCAATTTGGCTTAAGGAATCGCTACTCAAGAACACAACTCCTCCGCGTACTCGAACGTATACTACACGGCTACAACTTCAAAAAACACAGGGGCCATGTTCCTGGACATCGAAAAAGCTTTCAACTGTCTTTGGTACAAAGGCCCTATACGCAAACTGAGCGAAGCTGGTTTCCCGAACGGACTCGTATCTGATACACTAATATCTCACGAACAGGTGTTTCAACACTGACGTGCAGGGCAAACAATCCACCCTACACTGTATCCGAACTGGAGTACCCCAGGGAAGCATCCTAGGGACCATCTTGTTCAACCTGTACGTTAACGACTTCCCAGCAACGTTACCCATCTACGCGGGTGACACAGCCATCCTTGAGCAAGATTAGAAACAGTCCAACATTAATGCACAAATACAGACGGTGCTCAAAACTGCCGAGCCGTGGTTGTAACTAGGGCGTATTAAACGAAACGTTTATACGTGCGAAGCAGTTCCTTTCACACGCAGACCGAAACTGCTGCGCAAACAACATGGTAGACATACCACTACACACACGCCCAATACGTTTCCGAGAGAAAGATACCTCTGTCTGGCTGGACCAGAAACGTACATGGGTGGACCACATCAAATTCGTTGGCAACGGAGCGCACTCGAGGCTCAAACAAATGTACTCAATGCTCAATAGGGAATGTACACTGAATAGGAGGGTGTCGAGGTCCATATACACGATTCTGATTTGACCTATGATGTACGCAGCTCCGTCTGGGGATAGGCAGCTCTTACACATCTGCGCCGCCTGCATGTCATACAGAACAAAGTGCTACGCATCATTAGCAACGCTCCACGCTACACAAGTTGATCTTCACAAAAATACCACCTTGAAACCCTCGAGAAAGAATTCAAAGAACACGGCACACGAGTATACAAGAACTCGAGTTGTTTCATCCTTACTCTGGGAAACTATGATCACAACCATAGGTAACATACACCAACAAGCGGCTAACGTCGGGAAACCCCTGCATATCATCAACATCGATATGACAGCTGCCATTGAAGCCGACCAACTGGCTACAGCAGAGAAACCGAAGAGCTCGCCCACTGACGCACGAACAAATCGCCAACATCGCCCTACACTGTGAATCTGATATATGGCCTATCGGACACAAAACGGTAATGAACCTGTTACAGGTATGCTGACGCTAGCCGAGAGATCAACACCGGCACCCAGCGGCAGCCGCAGAGTAGAAGCCTACCCTTGCATGACCTGTCGCAGGCAGCAAGACATCTCTACTGCTCATACTATCCGACCTAACTATCGCCGAGATTTTTTCCCTTGGCTCTTGCCTTGGCACTTTTCTTTCCTCTGCCCTTCAAACCGCCACCCTTCGTTCGACCTTCGAACCAATCTGTCTCCAGATGAACGCATACAAATGGTTAATTTAACCAGAGGTACCCAGACATCGCAGTACCCACATCCTGCGACACCAAACTTTAGTGGAAGCTAATTCTTATGCAGAGATGCCAGCAAACTTCTTGAGTTGGCCATCATGCCGGAGTGGGCGTGGAGGGGCTCCTCTTCTTATAAAAATAAAGCCCTCTACGAAACTGCTGTACATGTCACGTAATAAGGTCCAGTTAAATGTGTCTCACTCCTGAGATAATCAGGCTGCAACTCTTGTCAATGGACCAGTGGAAGCGCCTCACCGAGAGCTCAAAATTTATTGAGGTTCGTTGTACGTTAATTAGTCACGAAATTACTATGCTTTTGCTGATTGGCAGTTGCGGGAGAACTTGTCTAAGCTGTACCTTATATATAAAGATTACGAATAAGGTCTGCGCTGCTAGAATCGTGGTGCTGCTCCTTTATATGACGTATAGCCCTTCGTTGTGTTATTCACAAACGCGAAACGCGAACAGTAGTTAGCTGGGTTAACATCCCTTCCGTGTTATTCCAGCTCTGACAGATACGCAATGCGTTAGCAATAACGGAACTGAAGGACCAAATCCAGCTCTGGAGCCGACTACACGCCAGCCCAGGTAGCACCGCCGCCAGGCTCCACGTCATACAGCGGCTGCCATTCAAACCCCACTCGCAGCCAAATCCCTACTCTCACATTTAAACACAACCTGTCGCGTCACACCCCCTAACAGGTCTTGTGTGCACTACACGCAGTAAGCAACTACTTCGGTTGTGAAATTTATGAGGCGTTTAAGCGGGTCGTCTCTTCAGGTTGACCACTCGCTTTTCACATTACAGACGAACTGCCTGCCAAAATGGAAGTTACAGTAGCCACGATTTTCTCAGTTCGTCTTCTCTGCATAAATGGGTTATAGCGAAGGTAAATTTGAAATTACTGAACTGCGAGAGCATCCAAAGGAATGTCCCATTATTAGTATCGCTTACCGAAGATTATTATGTCCAGATAGTTTTAGCAACAGGAGTTGCTTGATACCAAATGTGAAAAGCAGCGACATCCCAAGTTCACATGGAACATCTATGTGGTCGTGCCTCGTTTCTTGCCAGACAGGAATCTTTAACTTTAGTACGCGTCAGGAGTTTTAGTTTTAGATCACTTCAGTAAATGTTCTTTAATACCGTTATCGATTTTCCTAATGATGCTGTTGTAATGGGGTGGTAGTAGCTTCCACTTCAAGGTACAGATGGGGAGAGTTCTGGTATCAAACCTGCTACCAGAGACAGGGATTCATATTAAATTCCCCAGAGTATCTTGCACAAAAATTTCTTTGCACAGGTAAGTAGAGAAGTAACCCGTTAAGGTAATGTCTTAGACCTAGCAACAAACAGACCCAAACCAATCAAGCAACGTAGAGGGAGGTATCAGTTATCATAAATCAAGGACTACGGGCTTTGAAAGGGATATTAAGAAGGGTAGGAAGAAATTTTTGCTCAGCAGGAGTGACAAGATACAAATAGCGGAGTATCTCAGCACGCAGCACCTATATTCAATGATGAGCACCGAGATGTGGATAAAGGTAGGAATCCGAAAGTATTGTCCAAGTAAGGACTTCAGGCAGAAGATAGATTCACCGCCTTTTGATATTCTTGACAGTGAAGTGCCCTTGAACGAAGAGAGCACCTCCGATTCGAGGAAAGTATAACCGTAGCTGACAAAATCGGGACAAATCCAAAACCACGTTAAGGAGAGCAATGGGCGAAGCAATCAGTGACCTCGAAATTAAAAATTTCGCCCGATGATCTAAGGACAGCTCATACTACATTTTGGTATTACATAATGTAAGTAAGCGGTACGAAATTGTCTGTTCTCACCCACGGTGACCACAAAGGCAGCCAAACGAATTGCACAGATGCTCGAATATCTCTATGGCAGATGTTACAGGAGAGGCGTCGTGCTCCGAGCAGCGCCTTGTTACTGAAATTCCAAGCAAGCACCGTCCGGGAAAAGTCCGCCAAAACGTACTACTTCCCCCCTCATACAGGTTGCGTGAAAGACCGCGACGTGAAAATTCGTTGAAATACAGCAGTCAGTTCAGAGGCTTACCATGATCATACAACACGCCACTCGCTAGTGGAACAGGGTAAGGTGGAATCACTGTGATATACGTAGTACCTTCGGTCGGAAACTATTAGCTGGTTTGCGGAAAACTATGCAGGTTTCGATGATTGCCATAGAATGCACATTTAGGATTCTACCGGTTCACTTCATCCGACGTTCGGGTCTCTAAGCTACTATCATAGAACACACTATATTGTATATGCACTGAAGGGAATAGCGATTTACATCACATCCGAATGTTTGCAGCATCATTACGTACAATATCACGAAATATCAATTCACATAACATATTCACGGTATCAGAATCTGGAAAGTAAACACGCTCATCCATACTGATTCTGAAAGTAGCAAATATTAAAGTAAAAACAAATATATATGTAATCAATCGCTGCAGCAACTATTTTAGCACTATTCACAAAATATAAGGAAAGGCAATCAACATCTACATACCGTTCGTCACAGGACGATGAGGTGATATATCCTAAGCGCCAAATTGACGATACAACTTGGATGCTATGCGTCAACGAGAAACCATTCACTCTACTAGCACAATGTTCCTACAAAAAGCAATGCGTAGCATAACACCAGATGAATTAACTTCACAAACACCGCTGGAACTATTCTAAGGTAATTCAATAAACGAAGTAAATTGCTACAGCTTTTCCACGTAGAGCGGATGAACGTATCAGCCAAGAAGTTTTTTCGACCATAGTGTACGAAACTTTAAAAAACCAACACTTATAAATACGCCGTAAAAAAGAAAATTGCAGAATATAGCCCCAAATACAGTAACAAATCAACGCTTATAGTTACAGAATACACACGGAACATTACAATGATTCTAAATCTAATTTGGCGCAATTCACAAAACAGAAAGAAATGCATTTTGTGTGCCTACCATTTGAAAACCGTCCACGTAGCAATATACGCAAAGCGTGGCTTACTCAAGAAACACTGATCGCCATGCAACAGAGAGGCATCGTTTAGGAATGTAGCATCAGATACAGTAACATATCAACGCTTATAGTTACAGAATACACACGGAACATTACAATGATACTAAATATAATTTATCGCAATTCACAAAACAGAAAGAAATGCATTTTGTGTGCCTACCATTTGAAAACCGTCCGCGTAGCAATATACGCAAAACGTGGCTTACTCAAGAAACACTGATCGCCATGCAACAGAGGCATCGTTTAGGAATGTAGCCTCAGATACAGTAACATATCAACGCTTATAGTTACAGAATACACACGGAACATTACAATGATACTAAATCTAATTTAGCGCAATTCACAAAACAGAAAGAAATGCATTTTGTGTGCCTACCATTTGAAAAGCGACCGCGTAGCAATATACGCAAAGCGTGGCTTACTCAAGAAACATTGATCGCCATGCAACAGAGAGGCATCGTTTAGGAATGTAGCCTCAGATACAGTAACATATCAACGCTTATAGTTACAGAATACACACGGAACATTACAATGATACTAAATATAATTTATCGCAATTCACAAAACAGAATGAAATGCATTTTGTGTGCCTACCATTTGAAAACCGTCCACGTAGCAATATACGCAAGGCGTGGCTTACTCAAGAAACACTGATCGCCATACAACAGAGAGGCATCGTTTAGGAATGTAGCCTCCGATACAGTAACATATCAACGCTTATAGTTACAGAATACACACGGAGCATTACAATGATACTAAATCTAAATTAGCGCAATTCACGAAACAGAAAGAAATGTATTTTGTGTGCCTACCATTTGAAAAGCCACCGCGTAGCAATATACGCAAAGCGTGGCTTACTCAAGAAACATTGATCGCCATGCAACAGAGAGGCATCGTTTAGGAATGTAGCCTCAGATACAGTAACATATCAACGCTTATAGTTACAGAATACACACGGAACATTACAATGATACTAAATATAATTTATCGCAATTCACAAAACAGAAAGAACTGCATTTTGTGTGCCTCCCATTTGAAAACCGTCCGCATAGCAATATAAGCAAGGCGTGGCTTACTCAAGAAACACTGATCGCCATGCAACAGAGAGGCATCGTTTAGGAATGTAGCCTCCGATACAGTAACATATCAACGCTTATAGTTACAGAATACACACGGAACATTACAATGATACTAAATCTAATTTAGCGCAATTCACAAAACAGAAAGAAATGCATTTTGTGTGCCTACAATTTGAAAACCGTCCACGTAGCAATATACGCAAAGCGTGGCTTACTCAAGAAACACTGATCGCCATGCAACAGAGAGGCATCGTTTAGGAATGTAGCCTCAGATACAGTAACATATCAACGCTTATAGTTACAGAATAAACACGGAAGATTACAATGATACTAAATATAATTTATCGCAATTCACAAAACAGAAAAAATTGCATTTTGTGTGCCTACCATTTGAAAACCGTCCGCGTAGCAAAATACGCAAAACGTGGCTTACTCAAGAAACACTGATCGCCATGCAACAGAGGCATCGTTTAGGAATGTAGCCTCAGATACAGTAACATATCAACGCTTATAGTTACAGAATACACACGGAGCATTACAATGATACTAAATCTAATTTAGCGCAATTCACGAAACAGAAAGAAATGCATTTTGTGTGCCTACCATTTGAAAAGCGACCGCGCAGCAATATACGCAAAGCGTGGCTTACTCAAGAAACATTGATCGCCATGCAACAGAGAGGCATCGTTTAGGAATGTAGCCTCAGATACAGTAACATATCAACGCTTATAGTTACAGAATACACACGGAACATTACAATGATACTAAATCTAATTTAGCGCAATTCACAAATCAGAAAGAAATGCATTTTCTGTGCCTACCATTTGAAAAGCGACCGCGTAGCAATATACGCAAAGCGTGGCTTACTCAAGAAACATTGATCGCCATGCAACAGAGAGGCATCGTTTAGGAATGTAGCCTCAGATACAGTAACATATCAACTCTTATAGTTACAGAATATACACGGAACATTACAATGATACTAAATATAATTTATCGCAATTCACAAAACAGAAAGAAATGCATTTTGTGTGCCTACCATTTGAAAACCGTCCGCGTAGCAATATACGCAAGGCGTGGCTTACTCAAGAAACACTGATCGCCATGCAACAGAGAGGCATCGTTTAGGAATGTAGCCTCAGATACAGTAACATATCAACGCTTATAGTTACAGAATACACACGGAACATTACAATGATACTAAATCTAATTTAGCGCAATTCACAAAACAAAGAAACGCATTTTGTGTGCCTACCATTTGAAAACCGACCGCGTAGCAATATACGCAAAACGTGGCTTACTCAAGAAACACTGATCGCCATGCAACAGAGAGGCATCGTTTAGGAATGTAGCCTCAGATACAGTAACATATCAACGCTTATAGTTACAGAATACACACGGAACATTACAATGATACTAAATATAATTTATCGCAATTCACAAAACAGAAAGAAATGCATTTTGTGTGCCTACCATTTGAAAACCGTCCGCGTAGCAATATACGCAAGGCGTGGCTTACTCAAGAAACACTGATCGCCATACAACAGAGAGGCATCGTTTAGGAATGTAGCCTCCGATACAGTAACATATCAACGCTTATAGTTACAGAATACACACGGAGCATTACAATGATACTAAATCTAAATTAGCGCAATTCACGAAACAGAAAGAAATGCATTTTGTGTGCCTACCATTTGAAAAGCCACCGCGTAGCAATATACGCAAAGCGTGGCTTACTCAAGAAACATTGATCGCCATGCAACAGAGAGGCATCGTTTAGGAATGTAGCCTCAGATACAGTAACATATCAACGCTTATAGTTACAGAATACACACGGAACATTACAATGATACTAAATATAATTTATCGCAATTCACAAAACAGAAAGAACTGCATTTTGTGTGCCTCCCATTTGAAAACCGTCCGCATAGCAATATAAGCAAGGCGTGGCTTACTCAAGAAACACTGATCGCCATGCAACAGAGAGGCATCGTTTAGGAATGTAGCCTCCGATACAGTAACATATCAACGCTTATAGTTACAGAATACACACGGAACATTACAATGATACTAAATCTAATTTTGCGCAATTCACAAAACAGAAAGAAATGCATTTTGTGTGCCTACAATTTGAAAACCGTCCACGTAGCAATATACGCAAAGCGTGGCTTACTCAAGAAACACTGATCGCCATGCAACAGAGAGGCATCGTTTAGGAATGTAGCCTCAGATACAGTAACATATCAACGCTTATAGTTACAGAATAAACACGGAAGATTACAATGATACTAAATATAATTTATCGCAATTCACAAAACAGAAAAAATTGCATTTTGTGTGCCTACCATTTGAAAACCGTCCGCGTAGCAAAATACGCAAAACGTGGCTTACTCAAGAAACACTGATCGCCATGCAACAGAGGCATCGTTTAGGAATGTAGCCTCAGATACAGTAACATATCAACGCTTATAGTTACAGAATACACACGGAGCATTACAATGATACTAAATCTAATTTAGCGCAATTCACGAAACAGAAAGAAATGCATTTTGTGTGCCTACCATTTGAAAAGCGACCGCGCAGCAATATACGCAAAGCGTGGCTTACTCAAGAAACATTGATCGCCATGCAACAGAGAGGCATCGTTTAGGAATGTAGCCTCAGATACAGTAACATATCAACGCTTATAGTTACAGAATACAGACGGAACATTACAATGATACTAAATATAATTTATCGCAATTCACAAAACAGAAAGAACTGCATTTTGTGTGCCTACCATTTGAAAACAGTCCGCGTAGCAATATACGCAAGGCGTGGCTTACTCAAGAAACACTGATCGCCATGCAACAGAGAGGCATCGTTTAGGAATGTAGCCTCAGATACAGTAACTTATCAACGCTTATAGTTACAGAATACACACGGAACATTACAATGATACTGAATCTAATTTAGCGCAATTCACAAAACAAAGAAATGCATTTTGTGTGCCCACCATTTGAAAACCGACCGCGTAGCAATATACGCAAAACGTAGCTTACTCAAGAAACACTGATCGCCATGCAACAGAGAGGCATCGTTTAGGAATGTAGCCTCAGATACAGTAAAATATCAAAACTTATAGTTACAGAATACACACGGAAAATTACAATGATACTAAATCTGATTTAGCGCAATTCACAAACAGAAAGAAATGCATTTTGTGTGCCTACCATTTGAAAACCGTCCGCATAGCAATATAAGCGAGGCGTGGCTTACTCAAGAAACACTGATCGCCATGCAACAGAGAGGCATCGTTTAGGAATGTAGCCTCAGATACAGTAACATATCAACGCTTATAGTTACAGAATACACACGGAACATTACAATGATACTAAATCTAATTTAGCGCAATTCACAAAACAGAAAGAAATGCATTTTGTGTGCCTACCATTTGAAAACCGTCCACGTAGCAATATACGCAAAGCGTGGGTTACTCAAGAAACACTGATCGCCATGAAACAGAGAGGCATCGTTTAGGAATGTAGCCTCAGATACAGTAACATATCAACGCTTATAGTTACAGAATACACACGGAACATTACAATGATACTAAATCTAATTTAGCGCAATTCACAAAACAGAAAGAAATGCATTTTGTGTGCCTACCATTTGAAAAGCGACCGCGTAGCAATATACGCAAGGCGTGGCTTACTCAAGAAACACTGAGCGCCGTGCAACAGAGAGGCATCGTTTAGGAATGTAGCCTCAGATACAGTAACATATCAACGCTTATAGTTACAGAGTACACACGGAACATTACAATGATACTAAATCTAATTTAGCGCAATTCACCAATCAGAAAGAAATGCATTTTCTGTGCCTACCATTTGAAAACCGTTCGCGTAGCCATATACGCAGGGTGTGGCTTACTCAAGAAACACTGATCGCCATGCAACAGAGAGGCATCGTTTAGGAATGTAGCCTCAGATACAGTAACATATCAATGCTTATAGTTACAGAATACACACGGAACATTACAATGATACTAAATCAAATTTAGCGCAATTCACCAATCAGAAAGAAATGCATTTTCTGTGCCTACCATTTGAAAACCGACGGCGTAGCCATATACGCAGGGCGTGGCTTACTCAAGAAACACTGATCGCCATGAAACAGAGAGGCATCGTTTAGGAATGTAGCCTCAGATACAGTAACATATCAATGCTTATAGTTACAGAATACACACGGAACATTACAATGATACTAAATCTAATTTAGCGCAATTCACCAATCAGAAAGAAATGCATTTTCTGTGCCTACCATTTGAAAACCGACGGCGTAGCCATATCCGCAGGGCGTGGCTTACTCAAGAAACACTGATCGCCATGCAACAGAGAGGCATCGTTTAGGAATGTAGCCTCAGATACAGTAACATATCAACGCTTATAGTTACAGAATACACACGGAACATTACAATGATACTAAATCTAATTTAGCGCAATTCACCAATCAGAAAGAAATGCATTTTCTGTGCCTACCATTTGAAAACCGACGGCGTAGCCATATCCGCAGGGCGTGGCTTACTCAAGAAACACTGATCGCCATGCAACAGAGAGGCATCGTTTAGGAATGTAGCCTCAGATACAGTAAAATATCAAAACTTAAAGTTACAGAATACACACGGAAAATTACAATGATACTAAATCTGATTTAGCGCAATTCACAAACAGAAAGAAATGCATTTTGTGTGCCTACCATTTGAAAACCGTCCGCATAGCAATATAAGCGAGGCGTGGCTTACTCAAGAAACACTGATCGCCATGCAACAGAGAGGCATCGTTTAGGAATGTAGCCTCAGATACAGTAACATATCAACGCTTATAGTTACAGAATACACACGGAACATTACAATGATACTAAATCTAATTTAGCGCAATTCACAAAACAGAAAGAAATGCATTTTGTGTGCCTACCATTTGAAAACCGTCCACGTAGCAATATACGCAAAGCGTGGGTTACTCAAGAAACACTGATCGCCATGAAACAGAGAGGCATCGTTTAGGAATGTAGCCTCAGATACAGTAACATATCAACGGTTATAGTTACAGAATACACACGGAACATTACAATGATACTAAATCTAATTTAGCGCAATTCACAAAACAGAAAGAAATGCATTTTGTGTGCCTACCATTTGAAAAGCGACCGCGTAGCAATATACGCAAGGCGTGGCTTACTCAAGAAACACTGAGCGCCGTGCAACAGAGAGGCATCGTTTAGGAATGTAGCCTCAGATACAGTAACATATCAACGCTTATAGTTACAGAGTACACACGGAACATTACAATGATACTAAATCTAATTTAGCGCAATTCACCAATCAGAAAGAAATGCATTTTCTGTGCCTACCATTTGAAAACCGTTCGCGTAGCCATATACGCAGGGTGTGGCTTACTCAAGAAACACTGATCGCCATGCAACAGAGAGGCATCGTTTAGGAATGTAGCCTCAGATACAGTAACATATCAATGCTTATAGTTACAGAATACACACGGAACATTACAATGATACTAAATCGAATTTAGCGCAATTCACCAATCAGAAAGAAATGCATTTTCTGTGCCTACCGTTTGAAAACCGACGGCGTAGCCATATCCGCAGGGCGTGGCTTACTCAAGAAACACTGATCGCCATGCAACAGAGAGGCATCGTTTAGGAATGTAGCCTCAGATACAGTAACATATCAATGCTTATAGTTACAGAATACACACGGAACATTACAATGATACTAAATCTAATTTAGCGCAATTCACCAATCAGAAAGAAATGCATTTTCTGTGCCTACCATTTGAAAACCGACGGCGTAGCCATATACGCAGGGCGTGGCTTACTCAAGAAACACTGATCGCCATGCAACAGAGAGGCATCGTTTAGGAATGTAGCCTCAGATACAGTAACTTATCAACGCTTATAGTTACAGAATACACACGGAACATTACAATGATACTAAATCTAATTTAGCGCAATTCACAAAACAGAAAGAAATGCATTTTCTGTGCCTACCATTTGAAAACCGACCGCGTAGCAATATACGCAAAGTGTGGCTTACTCAAGAAACACTGATCGCCATGCAACAGAGAGGCATCGTTTAGGAATGTAGCCTCAGATACAGTAACATATCAACGCTTATAGTTACAGAATACACACGGAACATTACAATGATACTAAATCTAATTTAGCGCAATTCACAAAACAGAAAGAAATGCATTTTCTGTGCCTACCATTTGAAAACCGACGGCGTAGCCATATCCGCAGGGCGTGGCTTACTCAAGAAACACTGATCGCCATGCAACAGAGAGGTATCGTTTAGGAATGTAGCCTCAGATACAGTAACATATCAACGCTTATAGTTACAGAATACACACGGAACATTACAATGATACTAAATATAATTTAGCGCAATTCACCAATCAGAAAGAAATGCATTTTCTGTGCCTACCATTTGAAAACCGACCGCGTAGCAATATACGCAAAGTGTGGCTTACTCAAGAAACACTGATCGCCATGCAACAGAGAGGCATCGTTTAGGAATGTAGCCTCAGATACAGTAACATATCAACGCTTATAGTTACAGAATACACACGGAACATTACAATGATACTAAATCTAATTTAGCGCAATTGACCAATCAGAAAGAAATGCATTTTCTGTGCCTACCATTTGAAAACCGACGGCGTAGCCATATCCGCAGGGCGTGGCTTACTCAAGAAACACTGATCGCCATGCAACAGAGAGGCATCGTTTAGGAATGTAGCCTCAGATACAGTAACATATCAATGCTTATAGTTACAGAATACACACGGAACATTACAATGATACTAAATCTAATTTAGCGCAATTCACCAATCAGAAAGAAATGCATTTTCTGTGCCTACCATTTGAAAACCGACCGCGTAGCAATATACGCAAAGTGTGGCTTACTCAAGAAACACTGATCGCCATGCAACAGAGAGGCATCGTTTAGGAACGTAGACTCAGATACAGTAACATATCAACGCTTATAGTTACAGAATACACACGGAACATTACAATGATACTAAATATAATTTAGCGCAATTCACAAATCAGAAAGAAATGCATTTTCTGTGCCTACCATTTGAAAACCGACCGCGTAGCAATATACGCAAAGTGTGGCTTACTCAAGAAACACTGATCGCCATGCAACAGAGAGGCATCGTTTAGGAATGTAGCCTCAGATACAGTAACATATCAACGCTTATAGTTACAGAATACACACGGAACATTACAATGATACTAAATATAATTTAGCGCAATTCACAAATCAGAAAGAAATGCATTTTCTGTGCCTACCATTTGAAAACCGACCGCGTAGCAATATACGCAAAGTGTGGCTTACTCAAGAAACACTGATCGCCATGCAACAGAGAGGCATCGTTTAGGAATGTAGCCTCAGATACAGTAACATATCAACGCTTATAGTTACAGAATACACACGGAACATTACAATGATACTAAATCTAATTTAGCGCAATTCACAAATCAGAAAGAAATGCATTTTCTGTGCCTACCATTTGAAAACCGACCGCGTAGCAATATACGCAAAGTGTGGCTTACTCAAGAAACACTGATCGCCATGCAACAGAGAGGCATCGTTTAGGAATGTAGCCTCAGATACAGTAACATATCAACGCTTATAGTTACAGAATACACACGGAACATTACAATGATACTAAATCTAATTTAGCGCAATTCACAAAACAGAAAGAAATGCATTTTCTGTGCCTACCATTTGAAAACCGACCGCGTAGCAATATACGCAAAGTGTGGCTTACTCAAGAAACACTGATCGCCATGCAACAGAGAGGCATCGTTTAGGAATGTAGCCTCAGATACAGTAACATATCAACGCTTATAGTTACAGAATACACACGGAACATTACAATGATACTAAATATAATTTAGCGCAATTCACAAATCAGAAAGAAATGCATTTTCTGTGCCTACCATTTGAAAACCGACCGCGTAGCAATATACGCAAAGTGTGGCTTACTCAAGAAACACTGATCGCCATGCAACAGAGAGGCATCGTTTAGGAATGTAGCCTCAGATACAGTAACATATCAACGCTTATAGTTACAGAATACACACGGAACATTACAATGATACTAAATCTAATTTAGCGCAATTCACAAATCAGAAAGAAATGCATTTTCTGTGCCTACCATTTGAAAACCGACGGCGTAGCCATATCCGCAGGGCGTGGCTTACTCAAGAAACACTGATCGCCATGCAACAGAGAGGCATCGTTTAGGAATGTAGCCTCAGATACAGTAACATATCAACGCTTATAGTTACAGAATACACACGGAACATTACAATGATACTAAATCTAATTTAGCGCAATTCACAAATCAGAAAGAAATGCATTTTCTGTGCCTACCATTTGAAAACCGACCGCGTAGCAATATACGCAAAGTGTGGCTTACTCAAGAAACACTGATCGCCATGCAACAGAGAGGCATCGTTTAGGAATGTAGCCTCAGATACAGTAACATATCAACGCTTATAGTTACAGAATACACACGGAACATTACAATGATACTAAATCTAATTTAGCGCAATTCACAAATCAGAAAGAAATGCATTTTCTGTGCCTACCATTTGAAAACCGACCGCGTAGCAATATACGCAAAGTGTGGCTTACTCAAGAAACACTGATCGCCATGCAACAGAGAGGCATCGTTTAGGAATGTAGCCTCAGATACAGTAACATATCAACGCTTATAGTTACAGAATACACACGGAACATTACAATGATACTAAATCTAATTTAGCGCAATTCACAAATCAGAAAGAAATGCATTTTCTGTGCCTACCATTTGAAAACCGACCGCGTAGCAATATACGCAAAGTGTGGCTTACTCAAGAAACACTGATCGCCATGCAACAGAGAGGCATCGTTTAGGAATGTAGCCTCAGATACAGTAACATATCAACGCTTATAGTTACAGAATACACACGGAACATTACAATGATACTAAATCTAATTTAGCGCAATTCACAAATCAGAAAGAAATGCATTTTCTGTGCCTACCATTTGAAAACCGACGGCGTAGCCATATCCGCAGGGCGTGGCTTACTCAAGAAACACTGATCGCCATGCAACAGAGAGGCATCGTTTAGGAATGTAGCCTCAGATACAGTAACATATCAACGCTTATAGTTACAGAATACACACGAAACATTACAATGATACTAAATCTAATTTAGCGCAATTCACAAATCAGAAAGAAATGCATTTTCTGTGCCTACCATTTGAAAACCGACGGCGTAGCCATATCCGCAGTGCGTGGCTTACTCAAGAAACACTGATCGCCATGCAACAGAGAGGCATCGTTTAGGAATGTAGCCTCAGATACAGTAACATATCAACGCTTATAGTTACAGAATACACACGGAACATTACAATGATACTAAATATAATTTAGCGCAATTCACAAATCAGAAAGAAATGCATTTTCTGTGCCTACCATTTGAAAACCGACCGCGTAGCAATATACGCAAAGTGTGGCTTACTCAAGAAACACTGATCGCCATGCAACAGAGAGGCATCGTTTAGGAATGTAGCCTCAGATACAGTAACATATCAACGCTTATAGTTACACAATACACACGGAACATTAAAATGATACTAAATCTAATTTAGCGCAATTCACAAAACAGAAAGAAATGCATTTTCTGTGCCTACCATTTGAAAACCGACGGCGTAGCCATATCCGCAGGGCGTGGCTTACTCAAGAAACACTGATCGCCATGCAACAGAGAGGCATCGTTTAGGAATGTAGCCTCAGATACAGTAACATATCAACGCTTATAGTTACAGAATACACACGGAACATTACAATGATACTAAATATAATTTAGCGCAATTCACAAATCAGAAAGAAATGCATTTTCTGTGCCTACCATTTGAAAACCGACCGCGTAGCAATATACGCAAAGTGTGGCTTACTCAAGAAACACTGATCGCCATGCAACAGAGAGGCATCGTTTAGGAATGTAGCCTCAGATACAGTAACATATCAACGCTTATAGTTACAGAATACACACGGAACATTACAATGATACTAAATCTAATTTAGCGCAATTCACAAAACAGAAAGAAATGCATTTTCTGTGCCTACCATTTGAAAACCGACGGCGTAGCCATATCCGCAGGGCGTGGCTTACTCAAGAAACACTGATCGCCATGCAACAGAGAGGTATCGTTTAGGAATGTAGCCTCAGATACAGTAACTTATCAACGCTTATAGTTACAGAATACACACGGAACATTACAATGATACTAAATCTAATTTAGCGCAATTCACAAAACAGAAAGAAATGCATTTTCTGTGCCTACCATTTGAAAACCGACCGCGTAGCAATATACGCAAAGTGTGGCTTACTCAAGAAACACTGATCGCCATGCAACAGAGAGGCATCGTTTAGGAATGTAGCCTCAGATACAGTAACATATCAACGCTTATAGTTACAGAATACACACGGAACATTACAATGATACTAAATCTAATTTAGCGCAATTCACAAAACAGAAAGAAATGCATTTTCTGTGCCTACCATTTGAAAACCGACGGCGTAGCCATATCCGCAGGGCGTGGCTTACTCAAGAAACACTGATCGCCATGCAACAGAGAGGTATCGTTTAGGAATGTAGCCTCAGATACAGTAACATATCAACGCTTATAGTTACAGAATACACACGGAACATTACAATGATACTAAATATAATTTAGCGCAATTCACAAATCAGAAAGAAATGCATTTTCTGTGCCTACCATTTGAAAACCGACCGCGTAGCAATATACGCAAAGTGTGG
The DNA here is from genome assembly GCF_023864345.2 of Schistocerca serialis cubense. Classification (NCBI taxonomy): domain Eukaryota; kingdom Metazoa; phylum Arthropoda; class Insecta; order Orthoptera; family Acrididae; genus Schistocerca; species Schistocerca serialis. Next base: position 463,171,335 of record NC_064646.1, on the reverse strand, counting down.
CTTACTCAAGAAACACTGATCGCCATGCAACAGAGAGGCATCGTTTAGGAATGTAGCCTCAGATACAGTAACATATCAACGCTTATAGTTACAGAATACACACGGAACATTACAATGATACTAAATATAATTTAGCGCAATTCACAAATCAGAAAGAAATGCATTTTCTGTGCCTACCATTTGAAAACCGACGGCGTAGCCATATCCGCAGGGCGTGGCTTACTCAAGAAACACTGATCGCCATGCAACAGAGAGGCATCGTTTAGGAATGTAGCCTCAGATACAGTAACTTATCAACGCTTATAGTTACAAAATACACACGGAACATTACAATGATACTAAATCTAATTTAGCGCAATTCACAAAACAGAAAGAAATGCATTTTCTGTGCCTACCATTTGAAAACCGACGGCGTAGCCATATCCGCAGGGCGTGGCTTACTCAAGAAACACTGATCGCCATGCAACAGAGAGGCATCGTTTAGGAATGTAGCCTCAGATACAGTAACATATCAACGCTTATAGTTACAGAATACACACGGAACATTACAATGATACTAAATATAATTTAGCGCAATTCACAAATCAGAAAGAAATGCATTTTCTGTGCCTACCATTTGAAAACCGACCGCGTAGCAATATACGCAAAGTGTGGCTTACTCAAGAAACACTGATCGCCATGCAACAGAGAGGCATCGTTTAGGAATGTAGCCTCAGATACAGTAACATATCAACGCTTATAGTTACAGAATACACACGGAACATTACAATGATACTAAATCTAATTTAGCGCAATTCACAAAACAGAAAGAAATGCATTTTCTGTGCCTACCATTTGAAAACCGACGGCGTAGCCATATCCGCAGGGCGTGGCTTACTCAAGAAACACTGATCGCCATGCAACAGAGAGGCATCGTTTAGGAATGTAGCCTCAGATACAGTAACATATCAACGCTTATAGTTACAGAATACACACGGAACATTACAATGATACTAAATCTAATTTAGCGCAATTCACAAATCAGAAAGAAATGCATTTTCTGTGCCTACCATTTGAAAACCGACGGCGTAGCCATATCCGCAGGGCGTGGCTTACTCAAGAAACACTGATCGCCATGCAACAGAGAGGCATCGTTTAGGAATGTAGCCTCAGATACAGTAACATATCAACGCTTATAGTTACAGAATACACACGGAACATTACAATGATACTAAATCTAATTTAGCGCAATTCACAAATCAGGAAGAAATGCATTTTCTGTGCCTACCATTTGAAAACCGACGGCGTAGCCATATCCGCAGGGCGTGGCTTACTCAAGAAACACTGATCGCCATGCAACAGAGAGGCATCGTTTAGGAATGTAGCCTCAGATACAGTAACATATCAACGCTTATAGTTACAGAATACACACGGAACATTACAATGATACTAAATCTAATTTAGCGCAATTCACAAAACAGAAAGAAATGCATTTTCTGTGCCTACCATTTGAAAACCGACCGCGTAGCCATATCCGCAGGGCGTGGCTTACTCAAGAAACACTGATCGCCATGCAACAGAGAGGCATCGTTTAGGAATGTAGCCTCAGATACAGTAACATATCAACGCTTATAGTTACAGAATACACACGGAACATTACAATGATACTAAATATAATTTAGCGCAATTCACAAATCAGAAAGAAATGCATTTTCTGTGCCTACCATTTGAAAACCGACGGCGTAGCCATATCCGCAGGGCGTGGCTTACTCAAGAAACACTGATCGCCATGCAACAGAGAGGCATCGTTTAGGAATGTAGCCTCAGATACAGTAACATATCAACGCTTATAGTTACAGAATACACACGGAACATTACAATGATACTAAATCTAATTTAGCGCAATTCACAAAACAGAAAGAAATGCATTTTCTGTGCCTACCATTTGAAAACCGACGGCGTAGCCATATCCGCAGGGCGTGGCTTACTCAAGAAACACTGATCGCCATGCAACAGAGAGGCATCGTTTAGGAATGTAGCCTCAGATACAGTAACATATCAACGCTTATAGTTACAGAATACACACGGAACATTACAATGATACTAAATATAATTTAGCGCAATTCACAAATCAGAAAGAAATGCATTTTCTGTGCCTACCATTTGAAAACCGACGGCGTAGCCATATCCGCAGGGCGTGGCTTACTCAAGAAACACTGATCGCCATGCAACAGAGAGGCATCGTTTAGGAATGTAGCCTCAGATACAGTAACATATCAACGCTTATAGTTACAGAATACACACGGAACATTACAATGATACTAAATCTAATTTAGCGCAATTCACAAATCAGAAAGAAATTCATTTTCTGTGCCTACCATTTGAAAACCGACGGCGTAGCCATATCCGCAGGGCGTGGCTTACTCAAGAAACACTGATCGCCATGCAACAGAGAGGCATCGTTTAGGAATGTAGCCTCAGATACAGTAACATATCAACGCTTATAGTTACAGAATACACACGGAACATTACAATGATACTAAATCTAATTTAGCGCAATTCACAAATCAGAAAGAAATGCATTTTCTGTGCCTACCATTTGAAAACCGACGGCGTAGCCATATCCGCAGGGCGTGGCTTACTCAAGAAACACTGATCGCCATGCAACAGAGAGGCATCGTTTAGGAATGTAGCCTCAGATACAGTAACATATCAACGCTTATAGTTACAGAATACACACGGAACATTACAATGATACTAAATCTAATTTAGCGCAATTCACAAATCAGAAAGAAATGCATTTTCTGTGCCTACCATTTGAAAACCGACGGCGTAGCCATATCCGCAGGGCGTGGCTTACTCAAGAAACACTGATCGCCATGCAACAGAGAGGCATCGTTTAGGAATGTAGCCTCAGATACAGTAACATATCAACGCTTATAGTTACAGAATACACACGGAACATTACAATGATACTAAATATAATTTAGCGCAATTCACAAATCAGAAAGAAATGCATTTTCTGTGCCTACCATTTGAAAACCGACGGCGTAGCCATATCCGCAGGGCGTGGCTTACTCAAGAAACACTGATCGCCATGCAACAGAGAGGCATCGTTTAGGAATGTAGCCTCAGATACAGTAACATATCAACGCTTATAGTTACAGAATACACACGGAACATTACAATGATACTAAATCTAATTTAGCGCAATTCACAAAACAGAAAGAAATGCATTTTCTGTGCCTACCATTTGAAAACCAACGGCGTAGCCATATCCGCAGGGCGTGGCTTACTCAAGAAACACTGATCGCCATGCAACAGAGAGGCATCGTTTAGGAATGTAGCCTCAGATACAGTAACATAACGCTTATAGTTACAGAATACACACGGAACATTACAATGATACTAAATATAATTTAGCGCAATTCACAAATCAGAAAGAAATGCATTTTCTGTGCCTACCATTTGAAAACCGACCGCGTAGCCATATCCGCAGGGCGTGGCTTACTCAAGAAACACTGATCGCCATGCAACAGAGAGGCATCGTTTAGGAATGTAGCCTCAGATACAGTAACATATCAACGCTTATAGTTACAGAATACACACGGAACATTACAATGATACTAAATCTAATTTAGCGCAATTCACAAAACAGAAAGAAATGCATTTTCTGTGCCTACCATTTGAAAACCGACGGCGTAGCCATATCCGCAGGGCATGGCTTACTCAAGAAACACTGATCGCCATGCAACAGAGAGGCATCGTTTAGGAATGTAGCCTCAGATACAGTAACATATCAACGCTTATAGTTACAGAATACACACGGAACATTACAATGATACTAAATATAATTTAGCGCAATTCACAAATCAGAAAGAAATGCATTTTCTGTGCCTACCATTTGAAAACCGACGGCGTAGCCATATCCGCAGGGCGTGGCTTACTCAAGAAACACTGATCGCCATGCAACAGAGAGGCATCGTTTAGGAATGTAGCCTCAGATACAGTAACATATCAACGCTTATAGTTACAGAATACACACGGAACATTACAATGATACTAAATCTAATTTAGCGCAATTCACAAAACAGAAAGAAATGCATTTTCTGTGCCTACCATTTGAAAACCGACGGCGTAGCCATATCCGCAGGGCGTGGCTTACTCAAGAAACACTGATCGCCATGCAACAGAGAGGCATCGTTTAGGAATGTAGCCTCAGATACAGTAACATATCAACGCTTATAGTTACAGAATACACACGGAACATTACAATGATACTAAATATAATTTAGCGCAATTCACAAATCAGAAAGAAATGCATTTTCTGTGCCTACCATTTGAAAACCGACGGCGTAGCCATATCCGCAGGGCGTGGCTTACTCAAGAAACACTGATCGCCATGCAACAGAGAGGCATCGTTTAGGAATGTAGCCTCAGATACAGTAACATATCAACGCTTATAGTTACAGAATACACACGGAACATTACAATGATACTAAATCTAATTTAGCGCAATTCACAAAACAGAAAGAAATGCATTTTCTGTGCCTACCATTTGAAAACCGACGGCGTAGCCATATCCGCAGGGCGTGGCTTACTCAAGAAACACTGATCGCCATGCAACAGAGAGGCATCGTTTAGGAATGTAGCCTCAGATACAGTAACATATCAACGCTTATAGTTACAGAATACACACGGAACATTACAATGATACTAAATATAATTTAGCGCAATTCACAAATCAGAAAGAAATGCATTTTCTGTGCCTACCATTTGAAAACCGACGGCGTAGCCATATCCGCAGGGCGTGGCTTACTCAAGAAACACTGATCGCCATGCAACAGAGAGGCATCGTTTAGGAATGTAGCCTCAGATACAGTAACATATCAACGCTTATAGTTACAGAATACACACGGAACATTACAATGATACTAAATCTAATTTAGCGCAATTCACAAAACAGAAAGAAATGCATTTTCTGTGCCTACCATTTGAAAACCGACGGCGTAGCCATATCCGCAGGGCGTGGCTTACTCAAGAAACACTGATCGCCATGCAACAGAGAGGCATCGTTTAGGAATGTAGCCTCAGATACAGTAACATATCAACGCTTATAGTTACAGAATACACACGGAACATTACAATGATACTAAATATAATTTAGCGCAATTCACAAATCAGAAAGAAATGCATTTTCTGTGCCTACCATTTGAAAACCGACGGCGTAGCCATATCCGCAGGGCGTGGCTTACTCAAGAAACACTGATCGCCATGCAACAGAGAGGCATCGTTTAGGAATGTAGCCTCAGATACAGTAACATATCAACGCTTATAGTTACAGAATACACACGGAACATTACAATGATACTAAATATAATTTAGCGCAATTCACAAATCAGAAAGAAATGCATTTTCTGTGCCTACCATTTGAAAACCGACGGCGTAGCCATATCCGCAGGGCGTGGCTTACTCAAGAAACACTGATCGCCATGCAACAGAGAGGCATCGTTTAGGAATGTAGCCTCAGATACAGTAACATATCAACGCTTATAGTTACAGAATACACACGGAACATTACAATGATACTAAATCTAATTTAGCGCAATTCACAAAACAGAAAGAAATGCATTTTCTGTGCCTACCATTTGAAAACCGACGGCGTAGCCATATCCGCAGGGCGTGGCTTACTCAAGAAACACTGATCGCCATGCAACAGAGAGGCATCGTTTAGGAATGTAGCCTCAGATACAGTAACATATCAACGCTTATAGTTACAGAATACACACGGAACATTACAATGATACTAAATCTAATTTAGCGCAATTCACAAAACAGAAAGAAATGCATTTTCTGTGCCTACCATTTGAAAACCGACCGCGTAGCCATATCCGCAGGGCGTGGCTTACTCAAGAAACACTGATCGCCATGCAACAGAGAGGCATCGTTTAGGAATGTAGCCTCAGATACAGTAACATATCAACGCTTATAGTTACAGAATACACACGGAACATTACAATGATACTAAATCTAATTTAGCGCAATTCACAAAACAGAAAGAAATGCATTTTCTGTGCCTACCATTTGAAAACCGACGGCGTAGCCATATCCGCAGGGCGTGGCTTACTCAAGAAACACTGATCGCCATGCAACAGAGAGGCATCGTTTAGGAATGTAGCCTCAGATACAGTAACATATCAACGCTTATAGTTACAGAATACACACGGAACATTACAATGATACTAAATCTAATTTAGCGCAATTCACAAAACAAAGAAATGCATTTTCTGTGCCTACCATTTGAAAACCGACGGCGTAGCCATATCCGCAGGGCGTGGCTTACTCAAGAAACACTGATCGCCATGCAACAGAGAGGCATCGTTTAGGAATGTAGCCTCAGATACAGTAACATATCAACGCTTATAGTTACAGAATACACACGGAACATTACAATGATACTAAATCTAATTTAGCGCAATTCACAAAACAGAAAGAAATGCATTTTCTGTGCCTACCATTTGAAAACCGACCGCGTAGCCATATCCGCAGGGCGTGGCTTACTCAAGAAACACTGATCGCCATGCAACAGAGAGGCATCGTTTAGGAATGTAGCCTCAGATACAGTAACATAACGCTTATAGTTACAGAATACACACGGAACATTACAATGATACTAAATATAATTTAGCGCAATTCACAAATCAGAAAGAAATGCATTTTCTGTGCCTACCATTTGAAAACCGACGGCGTAGCCATATCCGCAGGGCGTGGCTTACTCAAGAAACACTGATCGCCATGCAACAGAGAGGCATCGTTTAGGAATGTAGCCTCAGATACAGTAACATATCAACGCTTATAGTTACAGAATACACACGGAACATTACAATGATACTAAATATAATTTAGCGCAATTCACAAATCAGAAAGAAATGCATTTTCTGTGCCTACCATTTGAAAACCGACGGCGTAGCCATATCCGCAGGGCGTGGCTTACTCAAGAAACACTGATCGCCATGCAACAGAGAGGCATCGTTTAGGAATGTAGCCTCAGATACAGTAACATATCAACGCTTATAGTTACAGAATACACACGGAACATTACAATGATACTAAATCTAATTTAGCGCAATTCACAAAACAGAAAGAAATGCATTTTCTGTGCCTACCATTTGAAAACCGACCGCGTAGCCATATCCGCAGGGCGTGGCTTACTCAAGAAACACTGATCGCCATGCAACAGAGAGGCATCGTTTAGGAATGTAGCCTCAGATACAGTAACATATCAACGCTTATAGTTACAGAATACACACGGAACATTACAATGATACTAAATCTAATTTAGCGCAATTCACAAAACAGAAAGAAATGCATTTTCTGTGCCTACCATTTGAAAACCGACGGCGTAGCCATATCCGCAGGGCGTGGCTTACTCAAGAAACACTGATCGCCATGCAACAGAGAGGCATCGTTTAGGAATGTAGCCTCAGATACAGTAACATATCAACGCTTATAGTTACAGAATACACACGGAACATTACAATGATACTAAATCTAATTTAGCGCAATTCACAAAACAAAGAAATGCATTTTCTGTGCCTACCATTTGAAAACCGACGGCGTAGCCATATCCGCAGGGCGTGGCTTACTCAAGAAACACTGATCGCCATGCAACAGAGAGGCATCGTTTAGGAATGTAGCCTCAGATACAGTAACATATCAACGCTTATAGTTACAGAATACACACGGAACATTACAATGATACTAAATCTAATTTAGCGCAATTCACAAAACAGAAAGAAATGCATTTTCTGTGCCTACCATTTGAAAACCGACGGCGTAGCCATATCCGCAGGGCGTGGCTTACTCAAGAAACACTGATCGCCATGCAACAGAGAGGCATCGTTTAGGAATGTAGCCTCAGATACAGTAACATATCAACGCTTATAGTTACAGAATACACACGGAACATTACAATGATACTAAATCTAATTTAGCGCAATTCACAAAACAGAAAGAAATGCATTTTCTGTGCCTACCATTTGAAAACCGACGGCGTAGCCATATCCGCAGGGCGTGGCTTACTCAAGAAACACTGATCGCCAATCAACAGAGAGGCATCGTTTAGGAATGTAGCCTCAGATACAGTAACATATCAACGCTTATAGTTACAGAATACACACGGAACATTACAATGATACTAAATATAATTTAGCGCAATTCACAAAACAGAAAGAAATGCATTTTCTGTGCCTACCATTTGAAAACCGACGGCGTAGCCATATCCGCAGGGCGTGGCTTACTCAAGAAACACTGATCGCCATGCAACAGAGAGGCATCGTTTAGGAATGTAGCCTCAGATACAGTAACATATCAACGCTTATAGTTACAGAATACACACGGAACATTACAATGATACTAAATCTAATTTAGCGCAATTCACAAAACAGAAAGAAATGCATTTTCTGTGCCTACCATTTGAAAACCGACGGCGTAGCCATATCCGCAGGGCGTGGCTTACTCAAGAAACACTGATCGCCATGCAACAGAGAGGCATCGTTTAGGAATGTAGCCTCAGATACAGTAACATATCAACGCTTATAGTTACAGAATACACACGGAACATTACAATGATACTAAATCTAATTTAGCGCAATTCACAAAACAGAAAGAAATGCATTTTCTGTGCCTACCATTTGAAAACCGACCGCGTAGCCATATCCGCAGGGCGTGGCTTACTCAAGAAACACTGATCGCCATGCAACAGAGAGGCATCGTTTAGGAATGTAGCCTCAGATACAGTAACATATCAACGCTTATAGTTACAGAATACACACGGAACATTACAATGATACTAAATCTAATTTAGCGCAATTCACAAAACAGAAAGAAATGCATTTTCTGTGCCTACCATTTGAAAACCGACGGCGTAGCCATATCCGCAGGGCGTGGCTTACTCAAGAAACACTGATCGCCATGCAACAGAGAGGCATCGTTTAGGAATGTAGCCTCAGATACAGTAACATATCAACGCTTATAGTTACAGAATACACACGGAACATTACAATGATACTAAATCTAATTTAGCGCAATTCACAAAACAGAAAGAAATCCATTTTCTGTGCCTACCATTTGAAAACCGACGGCGTAGCCATATCCGCAGGGCGTGGCTTACTCAAGAAACACTGATCGCCATGCAACAGAGAGGCATCGTTTAGGAATGTAGCCTCAGATACAGTAACATATCAACGCTTATAGTTACAGAATACACACGGAACATTACAATGATACTAAATATAATTTAGCGCAATTCACAAAACAGAAAGAAATGCATTTTCTGTGCCTACCATTTGAAAACCGACGGCGTAGCCATATCCGCAGGGCGTGGCTTACTCAAGAAACACTGATCGCCATGCAACAGAGAGGCATCGTTTAGGAATGTAGCCTCAGATACAGTAACATATCAACGCTTATAGTTACAGAATACACACGGAACATTACAATGATACTAAATCTAATTTAGCGCAATTCACAAAACAAAGAAATGCATTTTCTGTGCCTACCATTTGAAAACCGACCGCGTAGCAATATACGCAAAGTGTGGCTTACTCAAGAAACACTGATCGCCATGCAACAGAGAGGCATCGTTTAGGAATGTAGCCTCAGATACAGTAACATATCAACGCTTATAGTTACAGAATACACACGGAACATTACAATGATACTAAATCTAATTTAGCGCAATTCACAAAACAGAAAGAAATGCATTTTCTGTGCCTACCATTTGAAAACCGACGGCGTAGCCATATCCGCAGGGCGTGGCTTACTCAAGAAACACTGATCGCCATGCAACAGAGAGGCATCGTTTAGGAATGTAGCCTCAGATACAGTAACATATCAACGCTTACAGTTACAGAATACACACGAAACATTACAATGATACTAAATCTAATTTAGCGCAATTCACAAAACAAAGAAATGCATTTTCTGTGCCTACCATTTGAAAACCGACCGCGTAGCAATATACGCAAAGTGTGGCTTACTCAAGAAACACTGATCGCCATGCAACAGAGAGGCATCGTTTAGGAATGTAGCCTCAGATACAGTAACATATCAACGCTTATAGTTACAGAATACACACGGAACATTACAATGATACTAAATCTAATTTAGCGCAATTCACAAAACAGAAAGAAATGCATTTTCTGTGCCTACCATTTGAAAACCGACGGCGTAGCCATATCCGCAGGGCGTGGCTTACTCAAGAAACACTGATCGCCATGCAACAGAGAGGCATCGTTTAGGAATGTAGCCTCAGATACAGTAACATATCAACGCTTATAGTTACAGAATACACACGGAACATTACAATGATACTAAATATAATTTAGCGCAATTCACAAAACAGAAAGAAATGCATTTTCTGTGCCTACCATTTGAAAACCGACGGCGTAGCCATATCCGCAGGGCGTGGCTTACTCAAGAAACACTGATCGCCATGCAACAGAGAGGCATCGTTTAGGAATGTAGCCTCAGATACAGTAACATATCAACGCTTATAGTTACAGAATACACACGGAACATTACAATGATACTAAATATAATTTAGCGCAATTCACAAAACAGAAAGAAATGCATTTTCTGTGCCTACCATTTGAAAACCGACGGCGTAGCCATATCCGCAGGGCGTGGCTTACTCAAGAAACACTGATCGCCATGCAACAGAGAGGCATCGTTTAGGAATGTAGCCTCAGATACAGTAACATATCAACGCTTATAGTTACAGAATACACACGGAACATTACAATGATACTAAATCTAATTTAGCGCAATTCACAAAACAGAAAGAAATGCATTTTCTGTGCCTACCATTTGAAAACCGACGGCGTAGCCATATCCGCAGGGCGTGGCTTACTCAAGAAACACTGATCGCCATGCGACAGAGAGGCATCGTTTAGGAATGTAGCCTCAGATACAGTAACATATCAACGCTTATAGTTACAGAATACACACGGAACATTACAATGATACTAAATATAATTTAGCGCAATTCACAAAACAGAAAGAAATGCATTTTCTGTGCCTACCATTTGAAAACCGACGGCGTAGCCATATCCGCAGGGCGTGGCTTACTCAAGAAACACTGATCGCCATGCAACAGAGAGGCATCGTTTAGGAATGTAGCCTCAGATACAGTAACATATCAACGCTTATAGTTACAGAATACACACGGAACATTACAATGATACTAAATCTAATTTAGCGCAATTCACAAAACAGAAAGAAATGCATTTTCTGTGCCTACCATTTGAAAACCGACGGCGTAGCCATATCCGCAGGGCGTGGCTTACTCAAGAAACACTGATCGCCATGCAACAGAGAGGCATCGTTTAGGAATGTAGCCTCAGATACAGTAACATATCAACGCTTATAGTTACAGAATACACACGGAACATTACAATGATACTAAATCTAATTTAGCGCAATTCACAAAACAAAGAAATGCATTTTCTGTGCCTACCATTTGAAAACCGACCGCGTAGCAATATACGCAAAGTGTGGCTTACTCAAGAAACACTGATCGCCATGCAACAGAGAGGCATCGTTTAGGAATGTAGCCTCAGATACAGTAACATATCAACGCTTATAGTTACAGAATACACACGGAACATTACAATGATACTAAATATAATTTAGCGCAATTCACAAAACAGAAAGAAATGCATTTTCTGTGCCTACCATTTGAAAACCGACAGCGTAGCCATATCCGCAGGGCGTGGCTTACTCAAGAAACACTGATCGCCATGCAACAGAGAGGCATCGTTTAGGAATGTAGCCTCAGATACAGTAACATATCAACGCTTATAGTTACAGAATACACACGGAACATTACAATGATACTAAATCTAATTTAGCGCAATTCACAAAACAGAAAGAAATGCATTTTCTGTGCCTACCATTTGAAAACCGACGGCGTAGCCATATCCGCAGGGCGTGGCTTACTCAAGAAACACTGATCGCCATGCAACAGAGAGGCATCGTTTAGGAATGTAGCCTCAGATACAGTAACATATCAACGCTTATAGTTACAGAATACACACGGAACATTACAATGATACTAAATCTAATTTAGCGCAATTCACAAAACAAAGAAATGAAATTTCTGTGCCTACCATTTGAAAACCGACCGCGTAGCAATATACGCAAAGTGTGGCTTACTCAAGAAACACTGATCGCCATGCAACAGAGAGGCATCGTTTAGGAATGTAGCCTCAGATACAGTAACATATCAACGCTTATAGTTACAGAATACACACGGAACATTACAATGATACTAAATCTAATTTAGCGCAATTCACAAAACAGAAAGAAATGCATTTTCTGTGCCTACCATTTGAAAACCGACGGCGTAGCCATATCCGCAGGGCGTGGCTTACTCAAGAAACACTGATCGCCATGCAACAGAGAGGCATCGTTTAGGAATGTAGCCTCAGATACAGTAACATATCAACGCTTATAGTTACAGAATACACACGGAACATTACAATGATACTAAATATAATTTAGCGCAATTCACAAATCAGAAAGAAATGCATTTTCTGTGCCTACCATTTGAAAACCGACGGCGTAGCCATATCCGCAGGGCGTGGCTTACTCAAGAAACACTGATCGCCATGCAACAGAGAGGCATCGTTTAGGAATGTAGCCTCAGATACAGTAACATATCAACGCTTATAGTTACAGAATACACACGGAACATTACAATGATACTAAATCTAATTTAGCGCAATTCACAAAACAGAAAGAAATGCATTTTCTGTGCCTACCATTTGAAAACCGACGGCGTAGCCATATCCGCAGGGCGTGGCTTACTCAAGAAACACTGATCGCCATGCAACAGAGAGGCATCGTTTAGGAATGTAGCCTCAGATACAGTAACATATCAACGCTTATAGTTACAGAATACACACGGAACATTACAATGATACTAAATCTAATTTAGCGCAATTCACAAATCAGAAAGAAATGCATTTTCTGTGCCTACCATTTGAAAACCGACGGCGTAGCCATATCCGCAGGGCGTGGCTTACTCAAGAAACACTGATCGCCATGCAACAGAGAGGCATCGTTTAGGAATGTAGCCTCAGATACAGTAACATATCAACGCTTATAGTTACAGAATACACACGGAACATTACAATGATACTAAATCTAATTTAGCGCAATTCACAAAACAGAAAGAAATGCATTTTCTGTGCCTACCATTTGAAAACCGACGGCGTAGCCATATCCGCAGGGCGTGGCTTACTCAAGAAACACTGATCGCCATGCAACAGAGAGGCATCGTTTAGGAATGTAGCCTCAGATACAGTAACATATCAACGCTTATAGTTACAGAATACACACGGAACATTACAATGATACTAAATCTAATTTAGCGCAATTCACAAAACAAAGAAATGCATTTTCTGTGCCTACCATTTGAAAACCGACCGCGTAGCAATATACGCAAAGTGTGGCTTACTCAAGAAACACTGATCGCCATGCAACAGAGAGGCATCGTTTTGGAATGTAGCCTCAGATACAGTAACATATCAACGCTTATAGTTACAGAATACACACGGAACATTACAATGATACTAAATCTAATTTAGCGCAATTCACAAAACAGAAAGAAATGCATTTTCTGTGCCTACCATTTGAAAACCGACGGCGTAGCCATATCCGCAGGGCGTGGCTTACTCAAGAAACACTGATCGCCATGCAACAGAGAGGCATCGTTTAGGAATGTAGCCTCAGATACAGTAACATATCAACGCTTATAGTTACAGAATACACACGGAACATTACAATGATACTAAATCTAATTTAGCGCAATTCACAAAACAAAGAAATGCATTTTCTGTGCCTACCATTTGAAAACCGACCGCGTAGCAATATACGCAAAGTGTGGCTTACTCAAGAAACACTGATCGCCATGCAACAGAGAGGCATCGTTTAGGAATGTAGCCTCAGATACAGTAACATATCAACGCTTATAGTTACAGAATACACACGGAACATTACAATGATACTAAATCTAATTTAGCGCAATTCACAAATCAGAAAGAAATGCATTTTCTGTGCCTACCATTTGAAAACCGACGGCGTAGCCATATCCGCAGGGCGTGGCTTACTCAAGAAACACTGATCGCCATGCAACAGAGAGGCATCGTTTAGGAATGTAGCCTCAGATACAGTAACATATCAACGCTTATAGTTACAGAATACACACGGAACATTACAATGATACTAAATCTAATTTAGCGCAATTCACAAATCAGAAAGAAATGCATTTTCTGTGCCTACCATTTGAAAACCGACGGCGTAGCAATATACGCAAAGTGTGGCTTACTCAAGAAACACTGATCGCCATGCAACAGAGAGGCATCGTTTAGGAATGTAGCCTCAGATACAGTAACATATCAACGCTTATAGTTACAGAATACACACGGAACATTACAATGATACTAAATCTAATTTAGCGCAATTCACAAATCAGAAAGAAATGCATTTTCTGTGCCTACCATTTGAAAACCGACGGCGTAGCCATATCCGCAGGGCGTGGCTTACTCAAGAAACACTGATCGCCATGCAACAGAGAGGCATCGTTTAGGAATGTAGCCTCAGATACAGTAACATATCAACGCTTATAGTTACAGAATACACACGGAACATTACAATGATACTAAATCTAATTTAGCGCAATTCACAAATCAGAAAGAAATGCATTTTCTGTGCCTACCATTTGAAAACCGACGGCGTAGCCATATCCGCAGGGCGTGGCTTACTCAAGAAACACTGATCGCCATGCAACAGAGAGGCATCGTTTAGGAATGTAGCCTCAGATACAGTAACATATCAACGCTTATAGTTACAGAATACACACGGAACATTACAATGATACTAAATCTAATTTAGCGCAATTCACAAAACAAAGAAATGCATTTTCTGTGCCTACCATTTGAAAACCGACCGCGTAGCAATATACGCAAAGTGTGGCTTACTCAAGAAACACTGATCGCCATGCAACAGAGAGGCATCGTTTAGGAATGTAGCCTCAGATACAGTAACATATCAACGCTTATAGTTACAGAATACACACGGAACATTACAATGATACTAAATCTAATTTAGCGCAATTCACAAATCAGAAAGAAATGCATTTTCTGTGCCTACCATTTGAAAACCGACGGCGTAGCCATATCCGCAGGGCGTGGCTTACTCAAGAAACACTGATCGCCATGCAACAGAGAGGCATCGTTTAGGAATGTAGCCTCAGATACAGTAACATATCAACGCTTATAGTTACAGAATACACACGGAACATTACAATGATACTAAATATAATTTAGCGCAATTCACAAATCAGAAAGAAATGCATTTTCTGTGCCTACCATTTGAAAACCGACGGCGTAGCAATATACGCAAAGTGTGGCTTACTCAAGAAACACTGATCGCCATGCAACAGAGAGGCATCGTTTAGGAATGTAGCCTCAGATACAGTAACATATCAACGCTTATAGTTACAGAATACACACGGAACATTACAATGATACTAAATCTAATTTAGCGCAATTCACAAATCAGAAAGAAATGCATTTTCTGTGCCTACCATTTGAAAACCGACGGCGTAGCCATATCCGCAGGGCGTGGCTTACTCAAGAAACACTGATCGCCATGCAACAGAGAGGCATCGTTTAGGAATGTAGCCTCAGATACAGTAACATATCAACGCTTATAGTTACAGAATACACACGGAACATTACAATGATACTAAATCTAATTTAGCGCAATTCACAAATCAGAAAGAAATGCATTTTCTGTGCCTACCATTTGAAAACCGACGGCGTAGCCATATCCGCAGGGCGTGGCTTACTCAAGAAACACTGATCGCCATGCAACAGAGAGGCATCGTTTAGGAATGTAGCCTCAGATACAGTAACATATCAACGCTTATAGTTACAGAATACACACGGAACATTACAATGATACTAAATCTAATTTAGCGCAATTCACAAAACAAAGAAATGCATTTTCTGTGCCTACCATTTGAAAACCGACCGCGTAGCAATATACGCAAAGTGTGGCTTACTCAAGAAACACTGATCGCCATGCAACAGAGAGGCATCGTTTAGGAATGTAGCCTCAGATACAGTAACATATCAACGCTTATAGTTACAGAATACACACGGAACATTACAATGATACTAAATCTAATTTAGCGCAATTCACAAATCAGAAAGAAATGCATTTTCTGTGCCTACCATTTGAAAACCGACGGCGTAGCCATATCCGCAGGGCGTGGCTTACTCAAGAAACACTGATCGCCATGCAACAGAGAGGCATCGTTTAGGAATGTAGCCTCAGATACAGTAACATATCAACGCTTATAGTTACAGAATACACACGGAACATTACAATGATACTAAATATAATTTAGCGCAATTCACAAATCAGAAAGAAATGCATTTTCTGTGCCTACCATTTGAAAACCGACCGCGTAGCAATATACGCAAAGTGTGGCTTACTCAAGAAACACTGATCGCCATGCAACAGAGAGGCATCGTTTAGGAATGTAGCCTCAGATACAGTAACATATCAACGCTTATAGTTACAGAATACACACGGAACATTACAATGATACTAAATCTAATTTAGCGCAATTCACCAATCAGAAAGAAATGCATTTTCTGTGCCTACCATTTGAAAACCGACGGCGTAGCCATATCCGCAGGGCGTGGCTTACTCAAGAAACACTGATCGCCATGCAACAGAGAGGCATCGTTTAGGAATGTAGCCTCAGATACAGTAACATATCAACGCTTATAGTTACAGAATACACACGGAACATTACAATGATACTAAATCTAATTTAGCGCAATTCACAAATCAGAAAGAAATGCATTTTCTGTGCCTACCATTTGAAAACCGACGGCGTAGCCATATCCGCAGGGCGTGGCTTACTCAAGAAACACTGATCGCCATGCAACAGAGAGGCATCGTTTAGGAATGTAGCCTCAGATACAGTAACATATCAACGCTTATAGTTACAGAATACACACGGAACATTACAATGATACTAAATCTAATTTAGCGCAATTCACAAAACAGAAAGAAATGCATTTTCTGTGCCTACCATTTGAAAACCGACGGCGTAGCCATATCCGCAGGGCGTGGCTTACTCAAGAAACACTGATCGCCATGCAACAGAGAGGCATCGTTTAGGAATGTAGCCTCAGATACAGTAACATATCAACGCTTATAGTTACAGAATACACACGGAACATTACAATGATACTAAATCTAATTTAGCGCAATTCACAAAACAGAAAGAAATGCATTTTCTGTGCCTACCATTTGAAAACCGACGGCGTAGCCATATCCGCAGGGCGTGGCTTACTCAAGAAACACTGATCGCCATGCAACAGAGAGGCATCGTTTAGGAATGTAGCCTCAGATACAGTAACATATCAACGCTTATAGTTACAGAATACACACGGAACATTACAATGATACTAAATCTAATTTAGCGCAATTCACAAAACAGAAAGAAATGCATTTTCTGTGCCTACCATTTGAAAACCGACGGCGTAGCCATATCCGCAGGGCGTGGCTTACTCAAGAAACACTGATCGCCATGCAACAGAGAGGCATCGTTTAGGAATGTAGCCTCAGATACAGTAACATATCAACGCTTATAGTTACAGAATACACACGGAACATTACAATGACACTAAATCTAATTTAGCGCAATTCACAAATCAGAAAGAAATGCATTTTCTGTGCCTACCATTTGAAAACCGACGGCGTAGCCATATCCGCAGGGCGTGGCTTACTCAAGAAACACTGATCGCCATGCAACAGAGAGGCATCGTTTAGGAATGTAGCCTCAGATACAGTAACATATCAACGCTTATAGTTACAGAATACACACGGAACATTACAATGATACTAAATCTAATTTAGCGCAATTCACAAATCAGAAAGAAATGCATTTTCTGTGCCTACCATTTGAAAACCGACGGCGTAGCCATATCCGCAGGGCGTGGCTTACTCAAGAAACACTGATCGCCATGCAACAGAGAGGCATCGTTTAGGAATGTAGCCTCAGATACAGTAACATATCAACGCTTATAGTTACAGAATACACACGGAACATTACAATGATACTAAATCTAATTTAGCGAATTCACAAATCAGAAAGAAATGCATTTTCTGTGCCTACCATTTGAAAACCGACGGCGTAGCCATATCCGCAGGGCGTGGCTTACTCAA
The DNA here is from genome assembly GCF_023864345.2 of Schistocerca serialis cubense. Lineage (NCBI taxonomy): Eukaryota > Metazoa > Arthropoda > Insecta > Orthoptera > Acrididae > Schistocerca > Schistocerca serialis. The sequence continues at coordinate 463,153,041 of NC_064646.1, read as the reverse complement.
GAAACACTGATCGCCATGCAACAGAGAGGCATCGTTTAGGAATGTAGCCTCAGATACAGTAACATATCAACGCTTATAGTTACAGAATACACACGGAACATTACAATGATACTAAATCTACTTTAGCGCAATTCACAAAACAGAAAGAAATGCATTTTCTGTGCCTACCATTTGAAAACCGACGGCGTAGCCATATCCGCAGGGCGTGGCTTACTCAAGAAACACTGATCGCCATGCAACAGAGAGGCATCGTTTAGGAATGTAGCCTCAGATACAGTAACATATCAACGCTTATAGTTACAGAATACACACGGAACATTACAATGATACTAAATCTAATTTAGCGCAATTCACAAATCAGAAAGAAATGCATTTTCTGTGCCTACCATTTGAAAACCGACGGCGTAGCCATATCCGCAGGGCGTGGCTTACTCAAGAAACACTGATCGCCATGCAACAGAGAGGCATCGTTTAGGAATGTAGCCTCAGATACAGTAACATATCAACGCTTATAGTTACAGAATACACACGGAACATTACAATGATACTAAATCTAATTTAGCGCAATTCACAAATCAGAAAGAAATGCATTTTCTGTGCCTACCATTTGAAAACCGACGGCGTAGCCATATCCGCAGGGCGTGGCTTACTCAAGAAACACTGATCGCCATGCAACAGAGAGGCATCGTTTAGGAATGTAGCCTCAGATACAGTAACATATCAACGCTTATAGTTACAGAATACACACGGAACATTACAATGATACTAAATCTACTTTAGCGCAATTCACAAAACAGAAAGAAATGCATTTTCTGTGCCTACCATTTGAAAACCGACGGCGTAGCCATATCCGCAGGGCGTGGCTTACTCAAGAAACACTGATCGCCATGCAACAGAGAGGCATCGTTTAGGAATGTAGCCTCAGATACAGTAACATATCAACGCTTATAGTTACAGAATACACACGGAACATTACAATGATACTAAATCTAATTTAGCGCAATTCACAAATCAGAAAGAAATGCATTTTCTGTGCCTACCATTTGAAAACCGACGGCGTAGCCATATCCGCAGGGCGTGGCTTACTCAAGAAACACTGATCGCCATGCAACAGAGAGGCATCGTTTAGGAATGTAGCCTCAGATACAGTAACATATCAACGCTTATAGTTACAGAATACACACGGAACATTACAATGATACTAAATCTAATTTAGCGCAATTCACAAATCAGAAAGAAATGCATTTTCTGTGCCTACCATTTGAAAACCGACGGCGTAGCCATATCCGCAGGGCGTGGCTTACTCAAGAAACACTGATCGCCATGCAACAGAGAGGCATCGTTTAGGAATGTAGCCTCAGATACAGTAACATATCAACGCTTATAGTTACAGAATACACACGGAACATTACAATGATACTAAATCTAATTTAGCGCAATTCACAAATCAGAAAGAAATGCATTTTCTGTGCCTACCATTTGAAAACCGACGGCGTAGCCATATCCGCAGGGCGTGGCTTACTCAAGAAACACTGATCGCCATGCAACAGAGAGGCATCGTTTAGGAATGTAGCCTCAGATACAGTAACATATCAACGCTTATAGTTACAGAATACACACGGAACATTACAATGATACTAAATCTAATTTAGCGCAATTCACAAATCAGAAAGAAATGCATTTTCTGTGCCTACCATTTGAAAACCGACGGCGTAGCCATATCCGCAGGGCGTGGCTTACTCAAGAAACACTGATCGCCATGCAACAGAGAGGCATCGTTTAGGAATGTAGCCTCAGATACAGTAACATATCAACGCTTATAGTTACAGAATACACACGGAACATTACAATGATACTAAATCTAATTTAGCGCAATTCACAAATCAGAAAGAAATGCATTTTCTGTGCCTACCATTTGAAAACCGACGGCGTAGCCATATCCGCAGGGCGTGGCTTACTCAAGAAACACTGATCGCCATGCAACAGAGAGGCATCGTTTAGGAATGTAGCCTCAGATACAGTAACATATCAACGCTTATAGTTACAGAATACACACGGAACATTACAATGATACTAAATCTAATTTAGCGCAATTCACAAATCAGAAAGAAATGCATTTTCTGTGCCTACCATTTGAAAACCGACGGCGTAGCCATATCCGCAGGGCGTGGCTTACTCAAGAAACACTGATCGCCATGCAACAGAGAGGCATCGTTTAGGAATGTAGCCTCAGATACAGTAACATATCAACGCTTATAGTTACAGAATACACACGGAACATTACAATGATACTAAATCTAATTTAGCGCAATTCACAAATCAGAAAGAAATGCATTTTCTGTGCCTACCATTTGAAAACCGACGGCGTAGCCATATCCGCAGGGCGTGGCTTACTCAAGAAACACTGATCGCCATGCAACAGAGAGGCATCGTTTAGGAATGTAGCCTCAGATACAGTAACATATCAACGCTTATAGTTACAGAATACACACGGAACATTACAATGATACTAAATCTAATTTAGCGCAATTCACAAATCAGAAAGAAATGCATTTTCTGTGCCTACCATTTGAAAACCGACGGCGTAGCCATATCCGCAGGGCGTGGCTTACTCAAGAAACACTGATCGCCATGCAACAGAGAGGCATCGTTTAGGAATGTAGCCTCAGATACAGTAACATATCAACGCTTATAGTTACAGAATACACACGGAACATTACAATGATACTAAATCTAATTTAGCGCAATTCACAAATCAGAAAGAAATGCATTTTCTGTGCCTACCATTTGAAAACCGACGGCGTAGCCATATCCGCAGGGCGTGGCTTACTCAAGAAACACTGATCGCCATGCAACAGAGAGGCATCGTTTAGGAATGTAGCCTCAGATACAGTAACATATCAACGCTTATAGTTACAGAATACACACGGAACATTACAATGATACTAAATCTAATTTAGCGCAATTCACAAATCAGAAAGAAATGCATTTTCTGTGCCTACCATTTGAAAACCGACGGCGTAGCCATATCCGCAGGGCGTGGCTTACTCAAGAAACACTGATCGCCATGCAACAGAGAGGCATCGTTTAGGAATGTAGCCTCAGATACAGTAACATATCAACGCTTATAGTTACAGAATACACACGGAACATTACAATGATACTAAATCTAATTTAGCGCAATTCACAAATCAGAAAGAAATGCATTTTCTGTGCCTACCATTTGAAAACCGACGGCGTAGCCATATCCGCAGGGCGTGGCTTACTCAAGAAACACTGATCGCCATGCAACAGAGAGGCATCGTTTAGGAATGTAGCCTCAGATACAGTAACATATCAACGCTTATAGTTACAGAATACACACGGAACATTACAATGATACTAAATCTAATTTAGCGCAATTCACAAATCAGAAAGAAATGCATTTTCTGTGCCTACCATTTGAAAACCGACGGCGTAGCCATATCCGCAGGGCGTGGCTTACTCAAGAAACACTGATCGCCATGCAACAGAGAGGCATCGTTTAGGAATGTAGCCTCAGATACAGTAACATATCAACGCTTATAGTTACAGAATACACACGGAACATTACAATGATACTAAATCTAATTTAGCGCAATTCACAAATCAGAAAGAAATGCATTTTCTGTGCCTACCATTTGAAAACCGACGGCGTAGCCATATCCGCAGGGCGTGGCTTACTCAAGAAACACTGATCGCCATGCAACAGAGAGGCATCGTTTAGGAATGTAGCCTCAGATACAGTAACATATCAACGCTTATAGTTACAGAATACACACGGAACATTACAATGATACTAAATCTAATTTAGCGCAATTCACAAATCAGAAAGAAATGCATTTTCTGTGCCTACCATTTGAAAACCGACGGCGTAGCCATATCCGCAGGGCGTGGCTTACTCAAGAAACACTGATCGCCATGCAACAGAGAGGCATCGTTTAGGAATGTAGCCTCAGATACAGTAACATATCAACGCTTATAGTTACAGAATACACACGGAACATTACAATGATACTAAATCTAATTTAGCGCAATTCACAAATCAGAAAGAAATGCATTTTCTGTGCCTACCATTTGAAAACCGACGGCGTAGCCATATCCGCAGGGCGTGGCTTACTCAAGAAACACTGATCGCCATGCAACAGAGAGGCATCGTTTAGGAATGTAGCCTCAGATACAGTAACATATCAACGCTTATAGTTACAGAATACACACGGAACATTACAATGATACTAAATCTAATTTAGCGCAATTCACAAATCAGAAAGAAATGCATTTTCTGTGCCTACCATTTGAAAACCGACGGCGTAGCCATATCCGCAGGGCGTGGCTTACTCAAGAAACACTGATCGCCATGCAACAGAGAGGCATCGTTTAGGAATGTAGCCTCAGATACAGTAACATATCAACGCTTATAGTTACAGAATACACACGGAACATTACAATGATACTAAATCTAATTTAGCGCAATTCACAAATCAGAAAGAAATGCATTTTCTGTGCCTACCATTTGAAAACCGACGGCGTAGCCATATCCGCAGGGCGTGGCTTACTCAAGAAACACTGATCGCCATGCAACAGAGAGGCATCGTTTAGGAATGTAGCCTCAGATACAGTAACATATCAACGCTTATAGTTACAGAATACACACGGAACATTACAATGATACTAAATCTAATTTAGCGCAATTCACAAATCAGAAAGAAATGCATTTTCTGTGCCTACCATTTGAAAACCGACGGCGTAGCCATATCCGCAGGGCGTGGCTTACTCAAGAAACACTGATCGCCATGCAACAGAGAGGCATCGTTTAGGAATGTAGCCTCAGATACAGTAACATATCAACGCTTATAGTTACAGAATACACACGGAACATTACAATGATACTAAATCTAATTTAGCGCAATTCACAAATCAGAAAGAAATGCATTTTCTGTGCCTACCATTTGAAAACCGACGGCGTAGCCATATCCGCAGGGCGTGGCTTACTCAAGAAACACTGATCGCCATGCAACAGAGAGGCATCGTTTAGGAATGTAGCCTCAGATACAGTAACATATCAACGCTTATAGTTACAGAATACACACGGAACATTACAATGATACTAAATCTAATTTAGCGCAATTCACAAATCAGAAAGAAATGCATTTTCTGTGCCTACCATTTGAAAACCGACGGCGTAGCCATATCCGCAGGGCGTGGCTTACTCAAGAAACACTGATCGCCATGCAACAGAGAGGCATCGTTTAGGAATGTAGCCTCAGATACAGTAACATATCAACGCTTATAGTTACAGAATACACACGGAACATTACAATGATACTAAATCTAATTTAGCGCAATTCACAAATCAGAAAGAAATGCATTTTCTGTGCCTACCATTTGAAAACCGACGGCGTAGCCATATCCGCAGGGCGTGGCTTACTCAAGAAACACTGATCGCCATGCAACAGAGAGGCATCGTTTAGGAATGTAGCCTCAGATACAGTAACATATCAACGCTTATAGTTACAGAATACACACGGAACATTACAATGATACTAAATCTAATTTAGCGCAATTCACAAATCAGAAAGAAATGCATTTTCTGTGCCTACCATTTGAAAACCGACGGCGTAGCCATATCCGCAGGGCGTGGCTTACTCAAGAAACACTGATCGCCATGCAACAGAGAGGCATCGTTTAGGAATGTAGCCTCAGATACAGTAACATATCAACGCTTATAGTTACAGAATACACACGGAACATTACAATGATACTAAATCTAATTTAGCGCAATTCACAAATCAGAAAGAAATGCATTTTCTGTGCCTACCATTTGAAAACCGACGGCGTAGCCATATCCGCAGGGCGTGGCTTACTCAAGAAACACTGATCGCCATGCAACAGAGAGGCATCGTTTAGGAATGTAGCCTCAGATACAGTAACATATCAACGCTTATAGTTACAGAATACACACGGAACATTACAATGATACTAAATCTAATTTAGCGCAATTCACAAATCAGAAAGAAATGCATTTTCTGTGCCTACCATTTGAAAACCGACGGCGTAGCCATATCCGCAGGGCGTGGCTTACTCAAGAAACACTGATCGCCATGCAACAGAGAGGCATCGTTTAGGAATGTAGCCTCAGATACAGTAACATATCAACGCTTATAGTTACAGAATACACACGGAACATTACAATGATACTAAATCTAATTTAGCGCAATTCACAAATCAGAAAGAAATGCATTTTCTGTGCCTACCATTTGAAAACCGACGGCGTAGCCATATCCGCAGGGCGTGGCTTACTCAAGAAACACTGATCGCCATGCAACAGAGAGGCATCGTTTAGGAATGTAGCCTCAGATACAGTAACATATCAACGCTTATAGTTACAGAATACACACGGAACATTACAATGATACTAATTATAATTTATCGCAATTCACAAAACAGAAAGAAATGCATTTTGTGTGCCTACCATTTGAAAACCGTCCGCGTAGCAATATACGCAAGGCGTGGCTTACTCAAGAAACACTGATCGCCATGCAACAGAGAGGCATCGTTTAGGAATGTAGCCTCAGATACAGTAACATATCAACGCTTATAGTTACAGAATACACACGGAACATTACAATGATACTAAATCTAATTTATCGCAATTCACAAAACAGAAAGAAATGCATTTTGTGTGCCTACCATTTGAAAACCGTCCGCGTAGCAATATACGCAAGGCGTGGCTTACTCAAGAAACACTGATCGCCATGCAACAGAGAGGCATCGTTTAGGAATGTAGCCTCAGATACAGTAACATATCAACGCTTATAGTTACAGAATACACACGGAACATTACAATGATACTAAATCTAATTTAGCGCAATTCACAAATCAGAAAGAAATGCATTTTCTGTGCCTACCATTTGAAAACCGACGGCGTAGCCATATCCGCAGGGCGTGGCTTACTCAAGAAACACTGATCGCCATGCAACAGAGAGGCATCGTTTAGGAATGTAGCCTCAGATACAGTAACATATCAACGCTTATAGTTACAGAATACACACGGAACATTACAATGATACTAAATCTAATTTAGCGCAATTCACAAATCAGAAAGAAATGCATTTTCTGTGCCTACCATTTGAAAACCGACGGCGTAGCCATATCCGCAGGGCGTGGCTTACTCAAGAAACACTGATCGCCATGCAACAGAGAGGCATCGTTTAGGAATGTAGCCTCAGATACAGTAACATATCAACGCTTATAGTTACAGAATACACACGGAACATTACAATGATACTAAATCTAATTTAGCGCAATTCACAAATCAGAAAGAAATGCATTTTCTGTGCCTACCATTTGAAAACCGACGGCGTAGCCATATCCGCAGGGCGTGGCTTACTCAAGAAACACTGATCGCCATGCAACAGAGAGGCATCGTTTAGGAATGTAGCCTCAGATACAGTAACATATCAACGCTTATAGTTACAGAATACACACGGAACATTACAATGATACTAAATCTAATTTAGCGCAATTCACAAATCAGAAAGAAATGCATTTTCTGTGCCTACCATTTGAAAACCGACGGCGTAGCCATATCCGCAGGGCGTGGCTTACTCAAGAAACACTGATCGCCATGCAACAGAGAGGCATCGTTTAGGAATGTAGCCTCAGATACAGTAACATATCAACGCTTATAGTTACAGAATACACACGGAACATTACAATGATACTAAATCTAATTTAGCGCAATTCACAAATCAGAAAGAAATGCATTTTCTGTGCCTACCATTTGAAAACCGACGGCGTAGCCATATCCGCAGGGCGTGGCTTACTCAAGAAACACTGATCGCCATGCAACAGAGAGGCATCGTTTAGGAATGTAGCCTCAGATACAGTAACATATCAACGCTTATAGTTACAGAATACACACGGAACATTACAATGATACTAAATCTAATTTAGCGCAATTCACAAATCAGAAAGAAATGCATTTTCTGTGCCTACCATTTGAAAACCGACGGCGTAGCCATATCCGCAGGGCGTGGCTTACTCAAGAAACACTGATCGCCATGCAACAGAGAGGCATCGTTTAGGAATGTAGCCTCAGATACAGTAACATATCAACGCTTATAGTTACAGAATACACACGGAACATTACAATGATACTAAATCTAATTTAGCGCAATTCACAAATCAGAAAGAAATGCATTTTCTGTGCCTACCATTTGAAAACCGACGGCGTAGCCATATCCGCAGGGCGTGGCTTACTCAAGAAACACTGATCGCCATGCAACAGAGAGGCATCGTTTAGGAATGTAGCCTCAGATACAGTAACATATCAACGCTTATAGTTACAGAATACACACGGAACATTACAATGATACTAAATCTAATTTAGCGCAATTCACAAATCAGAAAGAAATGCATTTTCTGTGCCTACCATTTGAAAACCGACGGCGTAGCCATATCCGCAGGGCGTGGCTTACTCAAGAAACACTGATCGCCATGCAACAGAGAGGCATCGTTTAGGAATGTAGCCTCAGATACAGTAACATATCAACGCTTATAGTTACAGAATACACACGGAACATTACAATGATACTAATTATAATTTATCGCAATTCACAAAACAGAAAGAAATGCATTTTGTGTGCCTACCATTTGAAAACCGTCCGCGTAGCAATATACGCAAGGCGTGGCTTACTCAAGAAACACTGATCGCCATGCAACAGAGAGGCATCGTTTAGGAATGTAGCCTCAGATACAGAAACATATCAACGCTTATAGTTACACAATACACACGGAACATTACAATGATACTAAATCTAATTTAGCGCAATTCACAAAACAAAGAAATGCATTTTCTGTGCCTACCATTTGAAAACCGACCGCGTAGCAATATACGCAAAGTGTGGCTTACTCAAGAAACACTGATCGCCATGCAACAGAGAGGCATCGTTTAGGAATGTAGCCTCAGATACAGTAACATATCAATGCTTGTAGTTACAGAATACACACGGAACATTACAATGATACTAAATCTAATTTAGCGCAATTCACAAAACAGAAAGAAATGCATTTTCTGTGCCTACCATTTGAAAACCGACGGCGTAGCCATATCCGCAGGGCGTGGCTTACTCAAGAAACACTGATCGCCATGCAACAGAGAGGCATCGTTTAGGAATGTAGCCTCAGATACAGTAACATATCAACGCTTATAGTTACAGAATACACACGGAACATTACAATGATACTAAATCTAATTTATCGCAATTCACAAAACAGAAAGAAATGCATTTTGTGTGCCTACCATTTGAAAACCGTCCGCGTAGCAATATACGCAAGGCGTGGCTTACTCAAGAAACACTGATCGCCATGCAACAGAGAGGCATCGTTTAGGAATGTAGCCTCAGATACAGTAACATATCAACGCTTATAGTTACACAATACACACGGAACATTACAATGATACTAAATCTAATTTAGCGCAATTCACAAAACAAAGAAATGCATTTTCTGTGCCTACCATTTGAAAACCGACCGCGTAGCAATATACGCAAAGTGTGGCTTACTCAAGAAACACTGATCGCCATGCAACAGAGAGGCATCGTTTAGGAATGTAGCCTCAGATACAGTAACATATCAACGCTTATAGTTACAGAATACACACGAAACATTACAATGATACTAAATCTAATTTAGCGCAATTCACAAATCAGAAAGAAATGCATTTTCTGTGCCTACCATTTGAAAACCGACGGCGTAGCCATATCCGCAGGGCGTGGCTTACTCAAGAAACACTGATCGCCATGCAACAGAGAGGCATCGTTTAGGAATGTAGCCTCAGATACAGTAACATATCAACGCTTATAGTTACAGAATACACACGGAACATTACAATGATACTAAATCTAATTTAGCGCAATTCACAAATCAGAAAGAAATGCATTTTCTGTGCCTACCATTTGAAAACCGACCGCGTAGCAATATACGCAAAGTGTGGCTTACTCAAGAAACACTGATCGCCATGCAACAGAGAGGCATCGTTTAGGAATGTAGCCTCAGATACAGTAACATATCAACGCTTATAGTTACACAATACACACGGAACATTACAATGATACTAAATCTAATTTAGCGCAATTCACAAAACAGAAAGAAATGTATTTTCTGTGCCTACCATTTGAAAACCGACGGCGTAGCCATATCCGCAGGGCGTGGCTTACTCAAGAAACACTGATCGCCATGCAACAGAGAGGCATCGTTTAGGAATGTAGCCTCAGATACAGTAACATATCAACGCTTATAGTTACAGAATACACACGGAACATTACAATGATACTAAATCTAATTTAGCGCAATTCACAAAACAGAAAGAAATGCATTTTCTGTGCCTACCATTTGAAAACCGACGGCTTAGCCATATCCGCAGGGCGTGGCTTACTCAAGAAACACTGATCGCCATGCAACAGAGAGGCATCGTTTAGGAATGTAGCCTCAGATACAGTAACATATCAACGCTTATAGTTACAGAATACACACGGAACATTACAATGATACTAAATATAATTTATCGCAATTCACAAAACAGAAAGAAATGCATTTTGTGTGCCTACCATTTGAAAACCGTCCGCGTAGCAATATACGCAAGGCGTGGCTTACTCAAGAAACACTGATCGCCATGCAACAGAGAGGCATCGTTTAGGAATGTAGCCTCAGATACAGTAACATATCAACGCTTATAGTTACACAATACACACGCAACATTACAATGATACTAAATCTAATTTAGCGCAATTCACAAAACAGAAAGAAATGCATTTTCTGTGCCTACCATTTGAAAACCGACGGCGTAGCAATATACGCAAAGTGTGGCTTACTCAAGAAACACTGATCGCCATGCAACAGAGAGGCATCGTTTAGGAATGTAGCCTCAGATACAGTAACATATCAACGCTTATAGTTACAGAATACACACGGAACATTACAATGATACTAAATATAATTTATCGCAATTCACAAAACAGAAAGAAATGCATTTTGTGTGCCTACCATTTGAAAACCGTCCGCGTAGCAATATACGCAAGGCGTGGCTTACTCAAGAAACATTGATCGCCATGCAACAGAGAGGCATCGTTTAGGAATGTAGCCTCAGATACAGTAACATATCAACGCTTATAGTTACACAATACACACGGAACATTACAATGATACTAAATCTAATTTAGCGCAATTCACAAAACAAAGAAATGCATTTTCTGTGCCTACCATTTGAAAACCGACCGCGTAGCAATATACGCAAAGTGTTGCTTACTCAAGAAACACTGATCGCCATGCAACAGAGAGGCATCGTTTAGGAATGTAGCCTCAGATACAGTAACATATCAACGCTTATAGTTACAGAATACACACGGAACATTACAATGATACTAAATATAATTTATCGCAATTCACAAAACAGAAGGAAATGCATTTTGTGTGCCTACCATTTGAAAACCGTCCGCGTAGCAATATACGCAAGGCGTGGCTTACTCAAGAAACACTGATCGCCATGCAACAGAGAGGCATCATTTAGGAATGTAGCCTCAGATACAGTAACATATCAACGCTTATAGTTACACAATACACACGGAACATTACAATGATACTAAATCTAATTTAGCGCAATTCACAAAACAAAGAAATGCATTTTGTGTGCCTACCATTTGAAAACCGACCGCGTAGCAATATACGCAAAACGTGGCTTACTCAAGAAACACTGATCGCCATGCAACAGAGAGGCATCGTTTAGGAATGTAGCCTCAGATACAGTAACATATCAACGCTTATAGTTACAGAATACACACGGAACATTACAATGATACTAAATCTAATTTAGCGCAATTCACAAAACAGAAAGAAATGCATGTTGTGTGCCTACCATTTGAAAACCGACCGCGTAGCAATATACGCAAAGCGTGGCTTACTCAAGTAACACTGATCGCCATGCAACAGAGAGGCATCGTTTAGGAATGTAGCCTCAGATACAGTAACATATCAACGCTTATAGTTACAGAATACACACGGAACATTACAATGATACTAAATCTAATTTAGCGCAATTCACAAAACAGAAAGAAATGCATGTTGTGTGCCTACCATTTGAAAACCGACCGCGTAGCAATATACGCAAAGCGTGGCTTACTCAAGAAAAACTGATCACCATGCAACAGCTGGGCATCGTTTAGGAATGTAGCCTAAGATACAGTAACAAATCAACGCTTATAGTTACAGAATACACACGGAAAATTACAATCACACTAAATCTAAATTAGCGCAATTCACAAAACAGAAAGAAATGCATTTTGTGTGCCGACCATTTGGAAACCGACCGCGTAGCAACATACGCAAAGCGTGGCTTACTCAAGAAACACTGATTTCCATGCAACAGCGAGGCGACGTTTAGGAATGTAGCCCCAGATACATTAACACACCAAAGCTTATAATTGCAGAATACACAGGGATCATTACAATTATGCTATAACTATTTTAGCGCAATTCACAAAACGGTGAAGTATGTATTTTTCTGTGTCTACCGTTCGAGAATCGGCAGTGTGGTAATTTACGTAACGTGAGCCTCACTCACTATACGCGGTGGCTTCCGTGCATTAGCGAATCAGTGTATGCGACCTTAGATATGCCATTGCAGTACTTTGAATTACACGTGATAACAGGAGATTTACAAGGGCTTGTGCAGCTATTATAACATGTAGCAAAGCTTGAAATACAGTTTTCAGTTTGTGTATACTTTTAGCAAAGCTTACTGCAGGGATTTATGCGAGTCGATGGTCGCTGATGCGTCTCTTAGCGATCCATGTTCTGTGAGGGTGATGGCACATGTCTGAATATTATAATATTGACTGGAAACTAGTGGAAGCTGAACGCCAAGTTGACTGCCATTTAACCTGTTAATATGAGGCACTTTAATGACAGTGAACCATGGAAATAACATTACTCGCAAAATTCTTCAATATGAGAGCTAGCTTACTGCGTAAATCTAACTACTTTATGTATGTAAATACTTCTGAATTGGACAATTGATACATAAGCTACACAACAAGGAATGTGCCCTGACAGCCATTTTCTTCGTCATACTCGTGTTTGTAGTTGTGCTTTTCAGACTGTGCACATAACAAATGCTCAAACCTGAGTACAGCAGCTGACACTACCCGACTGCCCTGGTCGGACGTGTCGCAGCGTCAACATTGGCGACCCTAGCGCCTGCTGAGAGCCGGCGCCCCACGTCCTCCACTGCCCCAGACTGGCCGTGGCTGCCTCTCGCTCCGCCAGTGCGGCTACACAGCGCCCCCTGTGGACTGAAGCCGCCAGATTCAAACCCGCCGTCAGCCGCCGGTACCGGCGGAACAGGCTGTGACTGTCACAGCGCGCCCTCTCCCTCCAAACTTCTCACTGGATGAGCATTTCCTGGTGAACACGTGAGAACAGTGGATTTGTCACTAGGGAAACAGGTCACACAGCTTCAATGGGCACCAGTGTTGAGGTTTGCAGTAAATGCACTTCAGTTTCTTCTGAATTTGGCCGAAAGTAATGTCAGTATAGTAACACAAAAGTTCCTATTCCATATAGAGGCACAACAATATTTATACTTGTCGAACGACGTCTACCCGTAATCTACGGATCTCCGGTCCTGGTCTCTTCATTAAAAAACAGGTCCAGTGGGAGTAGGTCTCGCCCTCAGAAGGTCCTGTACACAATTTTGTAAGTGGATGGCTTATCTATAGGTATTGGTGCGTGATTTGGGGATTGTCGTAATACGTGACGGATGTCCATAATCAATTTTGCAATGTCCTGGCATAGAAGCTTCAATATTTTGCTCCGCCTTCAAACGGCACATCTTAGTATTTGACAAAAAAAAAAGGTTCAAATGGCTCTAAGGACTATGGGACTTAACATCTGAGGTCATCAGGCCCCTAGACATAGAACTACTTAAACCTAACTAACCTGAGGACATCTCACACATCCGCGCCCGAGACAGGATTCGAACCTGCGACCTTAGCGGTCGCGCGGTTCCAGACTGTAGCGCCTAGAACCGCGTGGCCACTCTGGCCGGCTTGAACATAGCAGTATAGAACGATTTCTATGAGGTCAGTATCACAGTTCATGAATTTCTAGAAGCACATCATTTGCGCACATGTGACTGAACCCAGAATCTTATTTTTCTTTCAAGAACAGGACGCACACATTACATCTCTATCGAAAGTAACGAAATACAGTATAACTGCAGCAAATAATTTATATGAAAGTTAGTAAACAGATATCGGTGGATTTGGTAATTTAACACTTCTGACACTGAAGGAACTTACCTTTTTTTGTAATATGAAAGACACAGAAGTGGGCAGAACGTAACTAAATTCACACACCCCAAAATATGACGTATCTCAAGACCATTACGCTTTACAGCACATATGAACGACGTAACGGATAACGTCGGAAGTTCTACCACGCTTTTCGTGGATACGGCTCTTTGATACTACTAAGTCACAACGGTAGAGAAATGGGCCAAATGACCTTCAAACAAGTTTAACATACAGCGCGTAAGAAAGCAGTAAGACCCGTTATGGGATGATCACGCGACTGCAGAACAATGACTGCAAGCAGCAGTCACATACAGAAAATATCTAGGAGTATGCATACGTAGCTGTTGCGGTGGAACGAGCACACGACTGCTCGCAGATGAGGCAGGTGCGATATGAAGGATGCTCAGGAACTGTAATCCACCCGCAGAGCAGGTAGCTTGCTCAAGTTGTTCTGCGAATAGTTCAACACAGATCGTCAGTCTGCGATTCGTAGAAGGCAGAGACAGAGGAAATAGAGGAGATGCAAACAAGAGCAGCTCTTTTCGTTGCAGGATTATTCATTAAAAAGGAAAGCATCACAGAGTTGTTCAGCCAACTGCAGGCATTCGGCACCGTGGTGTGCTTTACTGTTATAGCTCCCTGACTGTACATTCTTGCAGAAGTCAAGCAATATATCGCTTCATATTATGTGCGTCACCCCAAAGAGCCACGGAGGTTAAATCAGACAAATGCGGGATCTCGCGGACCCTTTCCAACAGACGTTCTTCCAGTGTACTGTTCGTGACTGGAGCAAGGAAAGGGGCAACCGGGAAGGCGATTGCCGAACACAAACTGCTCTCCGCCACACACCGTAACAAGATTTTCGGAGTACAGATTAAGTAGGACTACTGTAACAACAGTGATAAGACACGAAAATTTGCCATCATCTGCTAACAACGTTCGCAATCTGATTATGCAGGGACTTCTGCAGAGAAGGGTATCTCAGACAGCTGGATCTCTCAGTTGACAGGTGCAGATGAACTACATACTGCCTCAATGGTGCGAAGTTCAAAATAAAGAAGGCAGTAAACACACAGAACGTGAACACCTATAGAATTAGAAACATATCTGATTCCATGAAACAGTCTGTACACAGATTAACACACTCTTCCCTTCTTGTTTGGGGACCGTGAAACGATAGTATTTATATTTAAACATTATCTTTTGGTGAACGATCAAGTAAAACTCTTCACTACAAAAAGATTGAGCTCTGTACACATTCAAAGGTATGTTGATTACATCTTGATGTCATTTACCAGTCGGAGAAGTTGAGCTGCATGTGCTTCTCAGTTGAAGCTGAACACATGAACAGTTAGAGGGGTCTCATCCCCCTTCCATCTGGCCCTCCAAAGAAGACATTACGAACAGACGGTAATCCTCAGATGTGATACGGAGTCCATTAGTGTGGGAACGACTGTTTTTGCTTTCAGTTACGAAAAAGAAAATTAAAGTGATACGAAGTGTTACCAACGATCACTTCCCTCACATACTGCTTCTATTGAAAAAATAAAGGCGATAGATGTACCCTCCACTACACACATGGAATATTTTGGAGCCCGAATACTGTGGCTATCAAGAAGCGCATACTCACGACCAAATCGCTAAGAACTCGAGCCAAAGCCTCGCCCTCGTGCTCGTGCTCACTCTCTGCTGTGCTCAGTAGTGGCGACTCAAACAGGAAGGTGGTCGGCGAGCGGTCTGGACTGTGGCCGCGCCGCTCACTGCCAGCCACAGCTGAGCACCTGCTCCGCGTCCGCCTCCCGAACTCTGGCTGGCTGCCCAGATCCTCCGACTGACGAGGGACGCACCTGGTCGTCCACAGAACTTTTTTACCAACCACACTAACAATCCACTGCTCTGCGCCCATCCGCCACACACTCGTGTGCCTTCCAAATCCATTTACAGGCTGACAGATAGCTTGTAGGGGTGTTTCGTCACTACTCCATGGATTTTAGTCACACCACTTTAAAATTAAATAGAAATACCGAAGTATTTTCACTGTACAACGTTTTATCACTTGCCTCATCTTTTATTGTACACTGAGATGTCTTTTTGAGTCCTACTGGCCATGTTCAACAGCATGTAAATAATGTCTCAGGTGAGGTTGAAAATATGCATCGGGCAAAAACAACAAATGGAAACCAAGAGACATGTATGTTATCACGTCACTTCGTCCCAGCAGAATGAAGATCACTGATCTTGGAAACTGTTTACTGTAAACGCAGTTTACACAGTTATCGAGTTATTTGCGAAGTATAAGCCATCAGCTTTTACATATGAACATCTGTATAGAATTCCTAATGAGAAAAATAAATAAACCAATTCTACAAATGTTTCATGACAGCCTGACAACTTCATAAAATCAGGTCACGGTTCCGGAACCAAAGTCGCACAAAACGATCTTACTTCGCTGATTGAGATGTCAAATTTAATTAATGCACCCCAATCGTTCATAAGCAATCACGCCAAGACATCAGGTCGTCGTTCACTGTGTGGCAAAGATATTTCTGTGACAATTCCCACCAACAGACGGCATCTACGTGCTTTTAAGTATCTTGAGCCAGCCTACTCGCTCCAGCCACCAACAGATGCCATCAGAATCCGCTTTCTTGCATTTAGCCGCTAAAACACTTCGTCCAAACTTGAAGCTATCGCTGTGCAGCGTATTGCATGGTTACACAGGGAAAAAGGAACTTGGATGAATTAGGTTCTTGTAACAGCTGATGGTAAAAATAGTTTCATTCTTGTTTCAATTGCTTGAATTGGAAATTACAGAGTCTTACAGAATTAGAATCATGACATAAAATACACTACAAACCATTAAATAGAAGCAAAAATAATAATTATTTTGATTGAAAAGCAACAAACATTAAACACTACGTCACGTAAGTCTTTACATAAGTAAGTACCGTGCATGCCAGGATGCTATCAGGTGGGCCTGTAGGGTGTTTTCCCTACACATGAAATGAGACAGGCTGGGATTCAGAGAAAAATGGGTTTTATTCTCAAGAACTATCACTAAGGTGTACAATACTCACGAAAACTGGCAATGGCAGTGGAATGAACCCGTACATGGAATGTACAGGGTGTTTCGCGCCAATAGGAAGGACTACTGGAAGCGTCCAGATGGTGAGAAACTGGCTGGCAAGTGAGGGACCCACAGTTGTGGCCGCTACCTCGCCGACCCCCTTGCCTTCCCCTCGTGACAACTTCTGGACCTGTCATTGGTGGTTTGTCGAAGAAAGTTGGCGTCTCTCACTCAGCGATACCACGGCATCAATCCTAGGTCAGTGCAAGAGCGTGGGAGCTGGCGAAGTACTGCAGGTTACTTCACACAACTGCTCACGCTACTGCCTGACGCTAGGTTAAAATGATGGAAATAAAATATAATAAAACAATTTACAAATACTCGTTACCAGGTACAATTCATTACCCTTACCACGAGAGCTGGTTACTGGTCAGTGATTGTTACAATTGTTGACACTAATCACTCATAATGACCAATTAAAACAAAATTTTCATTTCATGTACATGGAAGGCGACCGACATTGTTGTTTCTTATAAGATGTCTTAAAGCTAATGGAGGCTTCCAAAGCTGGTTACAAAATCTGCGGTAGCTGCAGGAGATATAGTGTTTGATATTTTACCTTACAGTATCATTATCCACTGGTGTTACTTTACTCGTCCATAATTTGGAGTCTCTGTTACTAAGACTGTCTGTTTTTTACACTTCGAGGTCGGTGCAACAGCTGACAGTCGATAGCATGGGCAGAGCCAAGGTGGTGCTGGTGGGCGTAGTGGCTGACAACAGCTGGGCTGCAGCTGAGCCAAAGTGCTGTGGGAATTGTGTCGGAGGAGGCTCAGAGTGACTCATCGAACTGTGCGTAAACTAACAGTGAGTGAGTGACAGATACGATTAAAGATTGAGCCTGTGAGAGGCGTAACTGGCAACTGAACAAAGCATCAATTATTTTCATTACAAATAGTTTTTACTCCTGGCATCCGGAAACTACTTTCCTATGAAATTGCTTTTACAACATTACCTTAAAACTTGAGTATACAATTATACAAAACTATTGGGACAGCCAATCTTGTGAATTAGAATGTCATCAGACGTTACGCACGCTATTCACCGTCTAGCCAGGGATGTGGCACAACCTGCCCTGGAGGCTCGCCGGATTTACAGTAGGTAGATTTATACAAATTCCATACAGTATAGCGAACGACCAATAGAGCTACAGGCACAGACGTGGCACTGATAATGACGACTAGATGGGAAGAATTCCGAATGTGCCATCCAGCAATATTCGCAGTACCAAACGGAGTGGTGAAGGAACACAGTTCGCGACAATCGACAAGGAGCAACAGTTGCCTTGCATTTCTATCCCTGAAGGTCAGGCATGCATTACCCAAGTGCGAAGCATTTGACACCTTTGTAAATCTTTAAGTAGGACGCTGTTAACGCCTGACAAACACCTTAATAAAGCGAGACAGATCACAGCAACAAGATAGGAGCGGTATTTCGGTACAATGTGGCTGGAAAAGAATGTGGTAGTTTTGGTACTGTCTAAGGTTTTAGTCCCGATTAACCCCGCTAGCCGCTCACCGACAGAAGCAAGAAATGCGGAATAGAGCTGACAACTCGTCAACGTGCTAAGTGATAAAAGCGGGAGGGTCAAAACATTAACTGCAGCAGTATGCGGTCATGGGCGCCCACTGCCAATTTGAGCAGAACGGACGCACGTGCACCGTGCCCCGTCGGTAGCGTAAATAACCGCATCATCAGAATCGATTAAAGCTTACTCTGTCTACCGCAGAAATCAACACGTGCCTAGTCTCGCGTCAATACACAGATTAGACGTTTCGGCGTTTCCTTTTCACTAAACGCGTAGTGACGCGCCCACCTAGCAAGCTTTTTCCAACTGTGTGTGCCTTATTGTGGCATACACGACAGAGGTCGTGGCGACGCTGGTAGTGAAGTATTCAGAACGCATGTAAGTGCAGGTAACTCCTATTGGTTCTCATGGTCTAAGATTTCCTATCTCCCATTCTATTGGGATTGTTGCTGTACCTATACTATTGGAGTAGCAGGAATTATTGTGCACACACTGTACTTGTATTCAGTATGGAAAGTATTTGTTTCATGCAGTGCACTGCAAACAAATCTCTCAGTGAGAGCAAATAATCGTTTACAGCACTTGGAGAAGGATGTATATCCTCGTATTGGGAATGTTTCCTTGAATTGCTTTTTCTAATGAACAAAGTTGCAATAATATGAATTATCCGTGTCTGCTGTTTCGCAATAGCTCAGCGAGTGTCCTCATTAACAGCATTAAATCCTTTTTATATGTTACGTCATGAAATAAAAACACACCTCAAAATATGTAAACAGGCTCAGAGACAGCGAGGTCCACTGTCAGATAAAATACGTAATAAAGCATAAAGACATACCGGCAGAGATCCAAACTCTTACGCTCAACACGAACATTTCAACATACGTTCTTTTATTAGCTAGAGCAGGGGCTGTTGCGGTAACTTTTCTCTTGTTTTTTCTGTTGTCATTTACTTCCACTTCTAGGCTGGTATATTCCATGTCGAAGTCCTTAGCAGTGTTTCTCCATACACCACAGTGTGTCACGAATTCCAATATTACTCGTACTTGTTACTAAGACAGCATATATTTAAGAACTTTTGGTTGTCAAATCTCTTAATACTGGGGATATATTTGTTGATCATTTTCTATCATTCCACAATCTGTTTCTTTGCGCTTGCGCTATTCATTACAGGAAGTCATCATTGATGGCATCTGCAGTGATTTATTCAACCTACTTGCAATATCCTATGAATTATTGTGGTGGATGCAGATTCTCGCAGACAAAGACAGTTCATCCTGCCAGCGACGAACTTTCCTTGGTGTCTGAAAATCTCTGGTCAGAGTGGTAAATCATGGGCAGTGGGTTGAAATGTTTTATTTCTAATTTGTAGCGAGAATTTTCTTGTGTGTTTTGTAAGGACAACTATGTCTGGTGAAATCAGTACAGTTTTTTAATGTGGAGAAGGCAGACTGCGGCTGTGTTCCAAAGTTTTCTAGCTGCGTTATGTAAAGCTACCAGATGCTGTAGCCTCGACGCAGTCACTGTGGCGTGACACCAGTGGCATGTGCTGTAGTCAGCAGCATCGGTAACGAGCGTACCTCTGGAGCGAGAGTGGCCCACTCGGGCCTTTATGCCAACCTGTCCACATGGCTGAGAAACGTCGGAAGCAGTACCTGGCTCGTTGGCGCAGTAGTTAGATCAATATCAAATTTTAATAGTCGATACCTCTCGCCACGGTTACATATGAAAAGCTGTTGGTACACTCCCGTTACGTTTTGTGGCAAATGGATACAGCTGTAAATACTGCACATTTGTAAGTTGGTTACGCATGCTCAGGTCCTCGTGATTACAGTTACAAAATAAATGCCAGCTCTCGCCTTAATTTGAATGAAACGAAACGGAAGACGATCAGTAATGGACGTTACTTACATCATATCTTGAGAACTTCAAGGTATTTGTATTTGTATCTTAATGTGCGTTATCTGCTTAGTTTGAAAGCTCTGCAAGGATTAAGATCACTTGGGCAGGTTTTGACTATACTGACATAGTATGTTGTCTCTCTGTCCCACGTAGCAAGGTTTTCCAGGAAAATGCATATCGTAGCGGGCCCTTGCTAAAATATGAATCTCCTTTCATCACCCATGCTACAGTGACAGATGGGACGGCCACATCTGCTGGCAAGTGTTAACTGAAATTCCTAACGGGACTGGTGTACTCGCGTTTACTCAAAACTACGTCCATTACGGTTCTGCTTCTTCCATCACACTCTTCTGTTCATTCAAATACTGGATCTTTCTTTAGTAATTTTGCTAACGGTTTTGCTGTTACAGCATAATCCTGCACAAAACCCCTGTAATAGTTGGTTAAACTTTGGAAAGATTGTAACTAACATTTCTTAGGGTTGGAAAATTATCTACTATTTCAATTAATCTAGGATCTGGGTTGACTCCATCTGAACTGATGATGTGCCCCAGCTACTGAACCTGTGACTGTACAAACGAACGTTTTTCTCCATTTGCACTCATCTGTACACTTTCTGATCTAGCCAACACACTTCTTAATCGTTCAGTATGCTTTTCAATAGTTTTTGCAAAAATTACTCTCTCATCATAACACGCAAGACACACAGTAGGATTTAAACGTGTTATCAAGTCGGTAAATTCTCACAATAGGCAAGCGAATTTCGTAGACTAAAATCCATATGTAAGAATTCACGCAGTCCAGATGGGACAACAAAAGCAGTTTTCTGTCTGTCATGGTGCAATCTGAATCTGATGATATCCAGAACTCGTCTCCAGGCTGATGAATTATTTGGAATTTTCTGACTTGTCCAAGTTCTCGTCGATACATAGCAGAGGTTACATATCCAGTGTGATAACCTTGTTTACCACTCTCAAATCAACACACAGACCACACGTTTTTTGCCCATTGACGGACTTCCTTGGGACAATGACAATTCGACAGGCACACAGGCTTGCAAAGGGTTGAATTATCCTTGCAAACAATTGCTGTTGAATCCCATCTTCTACAACAGATTGTAACTGACGGGGTAAACGATGTCTTCTGCGCAGTTGGTCTGGCGTCTTATGTTGTACGACTTCAGTCGCTGGCAAATATTGCCTTCCCTCGAATAACCACACATATTCCTCTAAAACTGGATACAGAAGCCTTTGCTCCAATTTGGCAAATGTGCCAACTTCTCATTGAACTTTTTTTCTTATCGAGAGTGCCGGTGCAAAAACCTTCCTCACAGGTAACTACTTATGTCTTCTCTCTTGACACTGTTTCTGGTTCGACACTTCTCTTTGCGTCAAAATTCTTCGCCACTGACTATTATTGTGTTCAGTTGGAGCTTGTGAGTTAGACCTCTACATTCACATGTTTCTCACAAATGAGACGCATGTTCATTGTCCAAACAGTGGTCTGTATCACTGATCCAAACAGTGCTCGTCCTATAATGTATCACAGCCTTATAGCACGCTAGGAAATCATTTCCTAAGACAACACAGAAATACCACCCACGTTCCCTTACTACTTCCATATCAAAGACATTTTTTCCCTTCAGTGTGCAGGTATGTTACAGTGGTACCTGCAGGAATCATTATCTTGTCTCCAAGTCTTCTTATATTGTAGCGTGGCCGTTTTAGCATGCGCTTGTCATTATTGGCAGCAAAAAGAACACGAATCTGAGCTCCTGTGTCTACAAGAATTTTGGCAGACTTTCCTCTGAGCTTTACCTCAAACTCATTGGTTTGCCTCAGTGGTCTCCCCTTTTTATAGGGTCCATATATTTCACTGGGGACTAAAGTGGGTGGCAGAGGAGTAGTACTCCTGTTTTAACATTCTTTTCGTTGCCTGATGGCACGCTAGTCTTGGGGGAATTCGGCCACTTAGTTTGCGGACAACGATCCTGTATGGTATTTCTCAACATGAAGCCCAGCAGCGCTCGGCCGGATGGTTCGGCTTCTTACGTCTTTGGCAATTCGTGTCTTATGAAATAAGTCCCGCTTCGCTGGCGCGTGTGGGGCGTACACGAATCTTCCCCTTCATCGAGTAATAGAGCAAGTCTGACTGCCTCGTCCAGCAAGGTGGGGCCGGCTGCCTTTACCTTACTCCCTATTTGTGAACTGAATCCGCTGAAGAACACATCGGTTGCTCTCGCTGATGTTCCTAATTCTGTCTGCAGTCGCTTAAAAGTCCTCACTTTTCTAAGCGTGGACAACCCATCACGGTAATTGCTAATTCCACGGTTGACAGAATAGCACTGCGGTAACCGCTTCGCCAGTAACTCAAAAGTGGGTGTTTCCCGCAATGTGTCTACTTATTCAATACAACTTCGCCATCGCCCGTAAACTTCAGCTGGGTGGCATTTGACAAAAAATTGTCTCGCCATGCCCATGTACATCCCACTTCCCTGACGTTTGGGAGATGTTACTTTTTCGCCTGGCTTTCCAGCAAAAGAAGGTACAAAAGTTATGGCTGGAAGCGTAACGTATATGTCTGGTACTAATTTTTCTGTTTCATCTATTGGAGCTCTTGAAGGCCTGGAGTTGTTACCGCACTTATGGCAGCTCCGGCTTCACGTTCGAGAGTTATAGCGTTAAGCCGTTCCAGTAGCTCTATTTTTTCAATTGACTGACTGCTTGTCTGCTATCGCAGTAAAGTAATGAGATAAGGCTCTTTCGGTGCCGCAGTTTCAGCATACGAAGCCGATTCGTTTCTCCCCGCTGTTTGGGGAGGACGTAAGTCAGGCATGGCTACAAAACTGGAAGTGGGACCGAGAAGATGTATCCAATGAAGGTATCACTATTCTAGGTTATGGTAAGAATCCAAATGGTTCAAATGGCTCTAAGCACTACGGGTCTGAGTTCATCAGTCCCCTAGACTTAGAACTAGTTAAATCTAAGTTGAAACACCCGCTAATCCCGCAGGGCAAAACACCTGACTATGATAGTGCAAAGGGCCAAATAAGGTGGCAGTCAGTTTCACTTCAAAATTGTAATTTAATAACATATTTAAACCAAAACGGCACATAGCCAAACCTTTACGAGTTTCAAAATCCAATTCTTTCAGGGCTGAAGGCCTCCAAACAAGAAGCCTTAAAAATCAAAAATATGAATTTCAAGTGACTGAAGACATGCAGGTAAAATTGCAATTAAAATATAATCACAGCCAGGGTGATAGCCTCAAGGCAAAAGTGGATAGAACATACATATACAAGGTGCCATACAAATGGCTGAAGGCCACAAATTTCAAAATTTTAAAATATATTACCATAATCCTGTAAGGCAGAAGGCCGCAATGTTTTCCGTTAAGGTGAAATTTTTAGAGTAAGGCTGCAAGCGGCTTAAGGCCCACATTTGATCAAAAAATACCTTAAACGTTTACGTTTTAAGTGGCTGACAGCGCACTAAATAAAAAGATAGCACAACAACAGTAACTTTCAGCAAAATATCCACTTGCCAGATTTCGAACTTACTCATACAGGCTGAAGGCCTTTGATTTACATAAAACAGTAAAAGTTTTTTTAAAAAAAATCAGCTATAATAGATTAAGAACAGACCATTAAACACCCATGAAAGACATGTGTTGGACCCAACTACACTTGCTCGAAACGACATGCTAGCCACCAATCAGTACGTAAACTCAAGGACGAACTGTTGCGGCCGTGATTATCCACAATGAAGTATGTATTCAGCTGTGAAAACTACACACTGTGTTGGACAGCGACAACAGGTGAGAAAGGACACTGCTTGAAGTTACGTAAGTGGCCAGGGCAGGTAACAGGAACACTAACGGCCACAAGGCAGAAAATTGCGCTAGCGCACTTGAATTGTAGAGAACCAATATAGTTAATTCCACGACACGGCGGCTCGGTACCACCACTACAAACACTGTGTGTTGTTCACAGGAGGAGGCCCCCATCAGAGAACCACCGAAACAAACGACACAACATGAACGGACGTGGCTTGGGTATGTAAGACACCACTCAACTTTGACGTTCTGGGCCGGTGAGCCACGAAGCTCGTAGCGACCTGACAGCTCCACACACGCTCTGACACTGCGCACGGACCGCCAGCGGACCCAACCGACTGTGCTGCACAGCGATATCCTCCCTGGTCCGCACCAACCGACCGACCACCTCCCTGCAGAATGCCGGCAACGTCTAGAATAGTAGTTAGTGTGGAAATAACGCCAACTACACACACAAGCTGACAAACACTTGCACAAAAACCTGAACAATTCCCAACAGTAAATAGGCACGCATGAAGGCAAATCGGGAGTAGATGCGCGCACGCTTGCCGCCGCCCCCCCCCTCCACAAACACACACACACACACACACACACACACACAATAGGCGAGCCAAAACTCGTCGACCAGTTGGACGACCGACCGACGATCCACCTAGACTGTGGCCCGGCTCAAGTGATGCGTGGAGGAAATGGTTTGGCGAGTCATGTCGCCGCAGACTTCGCTGCTCCAACCCGACTGCACTAGTGCCGCATTGCAACTCCCCAACTGGCAGGTCCGGACTGCGCTCCAGACGCATCCCTACTGACTGGCAGTCCGAACTCGCGACCCGAACTCGCTTGCAACAGACGAATACCGGTAATACCAGTCGATCAAAGATACTAGAGGTTATATACCGATACGCGCTGCTAGCTCCGCTCACGATCAGGCAAAGCAGCAACTCAGTGACACCAGTAATTTATTTTAACGTAATGAGGTGGAAGTACGTTAAAAACAGGATGTAAAATAGATAAAATAGAAGATGAGCCACACACGGCTCATAACTAACCTAAGGACATCATACAAATCCATGCCCCAGGAAGGATTCGAACCTGCGACCGTAGCAGCAGCGCGGTTCCGGACTGAAGCGCCTAGAACCGCTCGACCACAGCGGCCGGCTGCTAAGATCCCTCGGCGGAAGTTGGCCGGAGTTGTTAACAAGCAGACTTCATTGCAGCGACACTCGCATCACACGGAGGTGGCTTCGGCGACGGCGGCCGTGCGAGAGGCGGCTGACCCGTCACAGCAGCCAGCGGCAGCGCGGGGTGCTGCGCGGCACGCGACTACTGCTGTACTGGTGGCGGGGGACGAGGTGTAGCGGCGCGTGGCCGTATAGCGCGCTCTCACTTGCCGTCACGGCGACACGTTGTCGGGGTCGAAACAGCTAAGTGGCCCGCGGAACATAACCGCTAGGCATTTCTGTGGTTGCCAGCGCATAGGAACGGCAGGAGAATACCGAGTCGGATCGAACTGTGATAAAGATCCCACTTGATGACACCACTTTGTACATTTCAGGTCGATACCAGGGGCTCCAGGGGCCAACCAGTGTGGTTTTCCTAGACGTGAAGTGCGAAGGGCTGTGATTCAGAGAACAATGGTTTTCATTCTCAAAAACTACTACTAAAGGGTGCAATATTCACGAAAACGGACTACTGCCACAAACGAAGAGCACTTCGCCCCCAATAGGAAGGACGGGAGTGCATTAGCAGCTGGCAGGCAAAAGAGCGACCCGCTGTCGAGAGCCGCTACCCCGTCCACCCTTTTGCGTACCTCACGTGACGGCAAACGGTCTCCCATTTGCGGGTTTGTGGCAGAAAGTTGGCACCCCCCACTCAGCAATACCGTGGTGGCGTCCCTACCTCAGAGTAATAGCGTGGTAGCCGGCCACGAGTACTGCAGAGTTGTTCACACAACTGCTCACGATACTGCCTTAGGCTAAGTTAAAATGATGAAAGTGAAATACAATAAAAATATTACCATCATTAGGCGTCACACCATGTACAGTATCCACAACCAAAAGTATTCAATTTCGCGAAACAGAAAGAACACGATACTTAACCTAGGAGGCTAACTCAAAATGTTTCAATACTGTAACAGGCTTTTGTTGAAAATCCGTTCTCCCTATACCATATTGCCTCATACGGATGCACTTCAATTACAACTAAGTTTTTTTGTTACATGCTTATCACCAGACTGCATATGTACCGGAAACTTTTTAGCGTTCACTCCTTTGAATGTTGTAAACGTAAATATGCTTTAGTTCAATGTGTGCTGGATGTCCCAGGAGAAAAGTTAGATATTCATCGATATGACATGCCTCGAGAACTATGAGCTCTTTTTCGTCTTCAGTACTGTGGAACAAATCTCTTCTACTGCAATTCCTTTGCTTCCCATATTTTGAGAGCTTATTGTATGGGCCAAAACAAGAAAACAGTTACTGGTAAACAATTACTAGTGGGCTCTAAATGCTGATCTAAGGGCTATCAGTACTTTTTCAATCTCTTGCGCTGAGGAAATGCTGATTGTCCGTAAGGAGTGCCCATGCTTGCTATACAGTTTTGCTTCGAATGTTCGTCCCCACCATGCTTTTGAATACTGACCTTTCCTGCTGGGACAGGCAACTGCATAGCGAAAAAATAATTGAAATAACTTGGCACACATCCTGCGTGAACTTCAACTAGCTCTAACGGAACTTCAATGTAAATACATTTAAGATCAATGTTCATCATTTGAGTTACGTACTACTTCACATTAATTCCATTGTGCGTCGTCCAGATTGTAACAATGTCGATGCAGGCTTGATCCTTCGCTGCTCGCGCAAATTCCTCTTGTCTTCTCCTAACCTCCCGATGCAGGATTATCGGCGCGGATGAACAGACAGGTGGGGTCGATGTGAATATGAGAGTTAAAATTTACCTTCCCAATAAATTTTTTTATGACGCCTATTAATGTACACTTGAAATATTCATTTTTAAACAATTCAGGTATGCTGGATGTCGTCATATGTCCGCTCGCTGCCACTTATAGAAACAGGTGAAGATACAGAAATTAATCAAATGAAGAGCGCGTCTCTTCTTTCTTGTGTCAATACATCTCTGCCACAAAGTAACTAGTTAATTTACCTTTGCCTTAGCGTATATATAGCTTACTTGTACAAAATGAAAAGAGTGAAGAAAGAAGAAGTTATTCGAATGACGAGGGGATATTGAAGCGGTCACGTTTAACATTATTAACATAGCTAAATACAGTAAATAAGGTAATTATTGAACAAACTGTTACAGACAGAGTACTTACATGTTGTCAGTACAAGCACAGAGACTAAGTAGGCACGAAGAAAATCCTAGTCACATTTCACGCGTTTTTAGCGACATGAACCCGGTTTTAGACTGTTGTGATTTCGTTAAATACAAAGGTCCTAAAGGGTCATTAAAGAGTTCGCTGGATTCGTATCAAACAGGGCTCTGATGAAATATTTCACCTAAAACATTCAGAAACAAACTGTCTTTCCGTTAATGATCATCCATTACACAAAAAAACGAAAGGTAACCCTTTGATGTGTTACACCGAACAAGTCGTCTGGCCGTAAATTTAACTAATTACCTAGGAATTACATTATGAACAACCAAAATTCGAAACGAGACAGAGAGAACGTTGTGGGGAAGGCGAACCGAAGACTGCCTTTTACTGTCAGAACACTTACAAGATGCAACAGATGTACTGAAACTACCTACACTACACTTGTCCATCCTCCTTTTGAATACTAACACGCGGTGTTTGATCTTTACCATATAGGACTGTGAGTAAATCGAGAAAATCCAAAGGGCAGCACATTTTTTACTATCGAAAAATATGGGGAGTGACATGGACATGGTACAGGGTTTGTGTGGACATTAGAAAAAGAGAGGGGTTTCTGGCTGCGGCGGGAGCTTCGCATCTAATTTCAACACCAGCTATCTCTTCCTACTGACAATATTTCACGCGTTGCTCCAGAGTGGAGTAAGAATTATTGTGAAGGTGGTTCGATGAACCCTCTGCCAGGAACATAAATGTGAGTTGCAGTGTAGCCATGTAGATGTCGACACGGAGTGGGCTATCATTTATTAGAGCAATACCAACTAAGGGAAGGCAAAATCCATTCTTATTGATGTATGTGCAGCTTTGCAAGAGCAAACATATCTGTCGAAAAACTGTCAAATCTTG
Organism: Schistocerca serialis cubense; assembly: GCF_023864345.2. Lineage (NCBI taxonomy): Eukaryota > Metazoa > Arthropoda > Insecta > Orthoptera > Acrididae > Schistocerca > Schistocerca serialis. The sequence continues at coordinate 463,124,047 of NC_064646.1, read as the reverse complement.
TATCCCGATCATTTTTAGAAATGTACACACATCATATCCCGGATCTCAGCACAGTAACTAAAAATATATGCACATTTATGGGAAGAAATGTTAATTATCGTTAGTTTACACGTGCTCCCCTTTAAAAATACGTACATTTTTTTTTTATTTTTCACATTGCATCAGAGAACTCTGTCGATTTGACCTTGTGAAGTTCTTGAAAGAATATCTGACTTGAATGGACTTCCAGCAATGTCGAATTTTATGAAGGTAATCGAACTCCTCTCACTTTTGTCATTTTCGCGTTAGGTGAAATTCGAAAGATCTTGGAAAACTCAAAAGATGAGGGTTTCTGTTGACGGAACGACTGACTGTTTTAGTTTATATTGGTATTTTGTTAGCCAAAAATTTAATTGAGGGCAGGTCGGATAACCTTCATATATTGTGTTGCAAATCTGCAAGGCAATTTCTAATTTAAAGGAGGAACGTAATTGCAAACGAAAACATTCATATAGTGTAAACATGTTGTTTTGGCCAGGTGCCATGGCTACATTCGGCAGACGTCTGTAGATTTTCTGGCTACTGACTTATCCGAAACTATTTGGAAATGTTCTTACAGGTTTAGTTTAATCTCTCACTTTGGAGGGTAGGATATTCTCCAAAAGCTGGTTAGTGTTCTTTCACGTTACTTCCTAACTTCAGAGCTGTCTGACATTTCTGCCATTGCAGGTGATTGCCACGAAGCGCGTGTAAACTGCATTGCACGAAGTGGAACTTGTTCTCGCACACCATCCCTCAGTTTTCACAGTCGAGTTTTAAAATGTCGCAGTATTCAGTCTTTTAGGAATACTGTGACCAATACTTTCAAATAAAAAAAGCGTCCTATTTTTAAGCCTCGTATTTATGATGAGCACCGAGAAAGCATTTGTAAAACTTTTAACGTAAAGCAAGTTCTGACAGCGTTGTTTAACTCTTACGCTGACTTTATTCCTATCGAACGTATTTTGGGAATCCCTGTCCCTGTTGCCGCATTACGAGAGACACTACCCGAGCTATCTTTGTCACCAACACCTATTCTAACCAGGTGGCGTGCCTCTTATCTCTTGTATTACTGGGATAATGTTAAAGTCAAGACCTGACCGTAAATAACCACACATTTATTGAATGTGGGAGCCCCAGGTCTACCACATATGGACTAATAATTACTGAAGGTGGAAGAATGTTTGTGGTTATCGTAGATGAAGTGGATGCTGCGGCAAAATGTAAGAAGAACAAAGTTATCGTTTCAAATCCTGACCCTCTCTGGAACCCACAAAGAGAACTCTCTGGCGAAAATGTAAAAGATTTTGAATTTTAACAGTTTTTGTTTGGAAATTCTTGGATTAAGTATGCGCAAGTCTGTGTGTGACTTAACGTAATACTGAACTTCAGAGACGATTTTTATGTTTTTCAATACCGTCAATTATTTCATGAAATACTGAAAATCGAATTTGTTCCCCCTGGAACCAGACGGGAAGCCTACACTTGTGTCGTTCACCATGAACCGTAAGCCGGGCTATCCATTTAGAAATGCAGATCTTATTTTACCCAACTATCTTTGGATAGTTCATCTAAAGCATCTTTTGTAGCTGGCACATCTGCTGCCCTTCACCCCAAAATCTAACGTATCTCCTTTTCAGCAAGTACTGGTATTTCTCTTCTGTATCAATTCCGTTGTAAAGTGGCTTTTATGGACACACTATCGAAAAAAGAGTGCACCTCATTTGGATAAAATTGAAGTTATTGAAATTCGTGTAGGTCCTCACATAAATCACTGTCCCAAAAAAATTTCCGTCTCTAACAGCTTTCTCTAAGTTATCATCCGAACCGTCAATACTAGGAGCGGTCCCAAACTGACTTCCCTAGTGTTTGTCTCTGCATCCTACATTTCCCAAAAATATGGTAACAGTACTTTCTTCTTTCCTGTTTGCACTTGTTGGCTTGGGCTTCAACAATTTATCCTAGCTTCTTTTGATTTATTGGTGCAAATTTAAAATTATCCTCGCTTATTATCAAGGCCATCCTTGCGTTTTTTGGTAGTTTTTAACCTCAAATTAAATGTCAGCTTTGAAATCCTCATTTTTAAAATTCTTTTAACTCTACATTGACCGTAACATCAGAAATTTTCTATAATGCTCAAGATTCCAGTAACCACATGACCGTGAGTTAAATATTCCTTCCATTACCAGACAAATCATTCATTATTATGGTATTATCTTTGAAATAGTGGCCAACAGATTTAACAATATCTATGCCCTAGAAAGTGGTTGAGCCTCTTAATATATGGATAACGGATAAAATCAAGTTCAAAGTGTAATGAGCTCCAAGTATGTTGATAGTTATTAAGGCTGAGATAATATTTGCATGTCATCTTCGTACAATCACCGACATTGAAAATTTTTGCCCATCCTGATAACGCTGCACTATGTGTGTAGCTATGGTTGGGTGTTGGGGTGTTCCATTCGTGCATTTCGTTGTACTGGGGCTCTGCAATTCACACACTATCTGTACCAGTATAGGAAAGAATAGTGCACGAAGGTGGGTTCCCAGCAGCACAGTCTAGTAGGTAACAACACGGTGCATCACGTGCACAAATGGAAATAGCTGAACTGGTCCTGCTTCTGCAAGAAATGAAAGACTGGTTTATGTCAACTGTGAAACAGCTGTTTAGAATACAGAGGGAGAAAAAACTGACTGGTCAATCAGGCACCAAAACAAATAGTAGCAGCGGACTGTAGGGATTAAAAATACATCTGGTATTTCGAGCTGCTGGAAATGTCACATACCGTGAGAATGTAGCACATTCCGCAGCTGTGGCAGGGGTGCTGGTGGTCTGTGTGCACCAGTAAGTGGCTGCTCAACAGCGGGAAACTGAACAGCATCACCGACAGTCCAGAAGGCCAAGGCTTTTACCAGGAAGCTCCTTCACAAGGGTTCCAGTGAAACTCCCCTTCTGCATGCAAACACGACCGTCAGCGACAGCGTACTGCAAGGTGGCCGGCTCACCCTGCGAGTACACTGCGCCGTAGACAATCTTGCTTCAGGGGCAGCTGGGGCTTTCACCGAAGATTCCTGGTGAGTGGCAACAGAGGAATGACCAGCAAAGAAATTGGGAGACGGACCATGATGCCACATGATTCAAGAAAAGATAAAGTAACAGGTGGTCAATCCAATACAGAGCTGAAGAGTAGTAACTGCAGTACACTGTACTATGATGTATTGAGATTTCTTATTACGCACACACATACTGAGCTAATCTCTTCTGAAAGAGATAAGGCGACAAAGGTTTAACAGATGTGAGACGTATTGGACTAGTAAAGTAGATATGAATAAGAATAATACTGACTGACAGAGTAGCTTGCTGACGAGAGAAAGGAGCAGAGAAAGTAAGATGTAAAACTGCATATATATTATGTATTTTCATTAGGAATTGTGTAACACTTGACACGTAGGTACCGTAACACAGGAAGAGTTGGGTATACCAATTGCGCACAGTACAACTAGTGTAACATGAATGTGGGACAAATTGATGATTTCATGCAATCCGAACATTAGGCTGGTACATGGGGTCAGGTAGCACATTCTGTGTCACTAACGACCACAAATTTGGACTCAAACGTGAATACTAATTTGAGGAATGTATTGTGACTTATCGCCGGGATCCTGAGTAGAAGGCATTCACCAATGCCATGTAACTGCTAGGCCTAATTATTGCCTGCAGGAATGGTACTGTGCTAGAGTGAAAAACTTGTAGAAATAGAGAATCTCTGGAAAGGAGTATTCAGAATCCCCTACGCAAGTTAAAGATGCAGAATAACATATGAGAATTGGTCATAATAAAAAAAGTTATGTGAAGGAATGTCGCTAACAGCCTTGACTCTCCATGATCGGGTCATGAGCCGTAATTATGAGGTCCTGGAGGATCTCCATCGCCAGCTCCCTCAATTGAAGAGCCAAATAGGACACTACAACGAAGGCTGAGGAATCAGGTCTCTGACTGGGAACTATATCCCTCGACCAAAATCTCTCTTCAGACTCAAAAGAGAAAATCTATTGACGCCACAGGTGGCCGCTATTTTTGTGGATTCTTCTTCTGATTTGCACCCAGCCTAGCTTGACGTGGCTCAAAACCAACTGCGATGGCTGGTGTAGTTTCATTCCCTGGTACAGCTTCAACCTGTCGGAAAGAGGCTACATTACTGTCACCTAACTGTCACTGAACATCAAGAGCTTGTGTTAACTGTAGAATACGATGAGGTTGCTACTAAGCGACGACTTTCTTGTAGTTATTTTGTATATTGGCAGCTTTCTTAATACAAGCTCGTCTCCCAATTGGTAAGGTAGCAATCTGAGCCTTCATTAACTCTTTCTATATATCTTTACCTCTATTAACTATTTCTCTGCATACGGTCAGTTTTTTTCATTTTCTGGTGTATCTTTTTCAGTATGGTTTCTCTCTTCTCACTACACCTCAGACTTCTCCCAGCTCGAAATCTACAGCCACCATTTGCAGTACAAATTGAGAACTCGTCCCTCTGCACGGCGTATTGCCTGCTGACTCGCATTTCAGTGCCACTGGCAGAGATACATTTGTCCACAGCCGACAGACACGCCCTCACCGGCAACATGGTGACGCGGCAGCGGAAGCTTGCATTCAACAGCAGAGGGAACCACAGTGGGGAATCTCCACCGCGTTGCCCACTAACGACTGCAAACCAGCGTCAGTAAAGCTGTCATTCTAACATAATCGGTCCTTCTTCCGCTATACTACACATACTTCCTCAGCAGAGAATCCTAGCCCGCACAAAGCTATCACAGCTATCCTGTCACAGATCGAGCGAGGTGGCGCGGTGGCTAGCACAGTGGACTCGCACTCGGGAGGACGACGGTTCAATCCCGCGTCCGGCCATCTTGATTTAGGTTTCCCGTCGTTTCCCTAAATCGATCCAGGCAAATGTCGGGATGGTTCCTTTGAAAGGGAACCACCGGCTTCCTTCCCCATCCTTCCCTCATTCCACGAGACTGGTGAACTCGCTGGTCTCCTCCCTTAAACAACCCAACGCCCTCATTCTGTCATAATTGGTGTGTGTGAAGCTTCTCTGACGCAAAAATGCTGTAAAATAAATGGGGGTTTGACATGAGTTAAACCCATACAAAACAAGCCGCCTTACTTGTAGCTGATCACAGAGCTACTCACAATTCACGTGAACCAAATCATTTGCACACTGTATTCCACACTTAAAATGTAGTATCGTATTAGCTTGGAGCATTTCAATGTATTATCTCGAGGATAAAGGGGTGCAAACTAAGTTCATAAGAATCGTAGATTTCATCCGCTTTTAATATTCTGTTAAGTAAATGGATACATAATTACACGCTATACCTACACGAAAAATTCAACAAACCATGTCTCTATATTATCATCCCCACACAATACACACAACAATTACGACTTACCAGCATTCACGCCAGAGATATTACTTGACGGGTGGAGAGACACTGGAGACAACACGGCGGCTTATCGCCAATCGTTCTTCCCGCAAACCATTTGCGACTGGATCAGGAAGGTACCCTCCGCAACAAGCCGCAATATGGCTTACCTAGTGTAGACGGATGTTCAGCTGTGTAAGAGCAGTGAGATATGCGACTTGTAAGCTCTTACAGCTGAACGGAAATATGATTTTAATTGCACGTGTTTGAAGTTGCAGCTAAGAGAGACCTAACATTGCCCACGTTAAATACGATAGTGAAGTATCTTGTGTAAAGAAATACAATGTTTAAGTTAACCACATAACGTGCAACAATATAAATGCAGTGCAACAATGCTAGCCAGCAACAGTATCACCGTAATCAAGAAGGAAGTCTCTTCCCTGTGACCATCGCATTCTGACAAGAAGAAGCGCCTGTACTGAACAGATCAGCAGGTCTTCACAGCGGTAAGCTGAAGCAGGCTGTGTCCAGCCCGAAGCGACCCCTTGTCTGCCGACCCGACGGCTGCCATCAAGATTTCTTATTGGCTGTCTCGTGTCATACCTCAGGCGACTTGTCGAGACCTAACACACCGTATTCAGCTAGCGACATACTGCTCCAGGCGACAGCTGGGGGGCTACCGGCTGTCCGAGACAGCCAAGTACCTACTGACGCATGCACGAATTCGTGGGCAAGAAATTTGCGTAACATACGAGAAGCAATACAACCTGCCTGCTGCACGTGGATTTTCCTACCTAGAGTGGCAGCATTTTGATTTAACGTCACAGGATCATAATATATAATGCTTCGTAGTTATACTTGCTAAGCTGCAGTGCCCTTCTAGTGAATCGACTAGTGCGGCCAGTCAGATTTAATAAGCATGACTGCAAAATTATCAGAAATTACTGTTAAACATGTTCGCTCTAAGGGCATCAAAAGCACACCGGATATTAGAGTTAATGAACATTTCCCTGCAGTATACTAATTTCTGCTTTTTAATTTGAGGAGATGCTCAACAAATTATTTATCCTGATTTTATCGCTGACTCAAAACACACTATAGCATAATTGATGGCGATGCGTGACACTATCCTTGGTAGTACAGAAGAAATAAAGAATGAACGGAAGAATGAAAAAACAGTGAAAGGAACAATTTCGGTTCTGTAAGACGAGAACATACGGCGACGGTGAACGGCTTACGGCAGCACGACGTCACGATTTCACGGGGACAACTGAACTCCCTCCCCCAGTCCGCCGTTTCTCGCCACAGCGCGGCCGACGCGCTCTCTGCCGTTGTCACTCGGCGGCTCCTTTCCCAACTGCCGTCCCTCAGGCAAAACACGCGATACACTAATCGACAGCCAAGTCCCAGTCGATTATTCGAAGAATCGTGCCAAACGACAACGCAAATCTGACCGGCATTGAATACTCACATATAAAATACAATACAAAAACTCCCAAGACAATAGCTTTACCCTGTGTAACCCGATGTGCACACTATTACTATCCTGAGCGCAGAAGGACAAGCGCACTATGTGCTGTTCTCTCGAGTACCTGACCTCGTCTGAAACATCCCAGTTTCCCAACTGCCTGTGCTCTCTTTGGTAGCATGTTTCTAATCTTACAATCACGCTGCTTCCAGCCTCTGCACCATTCTTCCCATCCCATTATCGCCTCCGTATTGGACACTCCCATTTCTCTATGATCTTTACTATGATCGATCCTTCTCGTAAACTCATCTTCGATCCTGTTAACGTTATCTTTAGTCCTCTCTTCGCAGACTACGGTTGGGAGAACATCCAGTTTCCTGGCTGCTGCCGCTCATTACTCATATTCTGCTGCCCACTACTGCATTGCCTTTTACTTCCCGCCGCCTCCCTGTTACGCTGATTTCCACGTTTTAAGGAATTAGTCTGAAAATTATTACTATCACACTGGAAGCACACACGGTCGGCTCTCTGCCAGCTCCTATCTTCTCTTCAATTCACATAATTACTTGCATTACCGGCACCTCTGTTCTGTTAGCAAGTTGCACCATCCATCCGTTCCACGTACTGAAGAAAGCTCTCCGTAGTTACCGTGCGACAATAGACCAAACGCCACAGAAACAGTTTATTTTGTGGCTTGTTATGAAACCGTAGTGCTTCCCTGACTGCTCAATGTGACTTCAACAAATGCCCTGGGCCGGTGCAGCGGCGACCGCGTGGGCTGCGCTTCCACGTGTTTGTCGGCGCGGCGCGCAGCTGCGGGTCTCACCCAGTAGTCCTCGCCGCCTCCCGGTCTGGCTGGTCAGCAGACCAGGTCCCGGAACCGAGCCCGCCACTGCGACGGTGCGGGGAAATAATATTGCAAATGTCGTTGGGCAATATACTGAAATACTGTGGCTCTCACACCACACGCCTCTAATACTACATATGGGCGAAACACTGCAGGACACAGAACCACGCAGGCTACTGAACGGCAAGCACGCGAATTGGACGTTGTTGAATGAAACGCTTGATAGTCGTATTCCGGACACCTACGATATTATAAACACGCAAAAAATTGGTGGTGAGGCAGTGGAGGCTCTTACTACTGCCGTCCTAGACGCAATGACTGACGCCATTCCACGTACAATACCAAAACACTCTACAGCCCTGCCCCAGGAAATCCTGGGCCTCATCTCAACGAGGAACCGCCTCAGGAGATACTGGCAGCGTACCAGGCGCCCGTTCTATAATGTCTGACTCCAGGGTATAATACGTTACAAAATACAAATATTTCGAAACAATGGATACAAACTCGCAGATCTAGATACCACACGTCCTGTTGTGTGGAAGCTAGCCACACGCTTCACCAGGAAGGAACATTACATTCCCACTCTACAAGGACCACACGGTCCAGCTTACTCCGCGACGGAGAAGGCAGAGCTTATGGCCACAACACGCGCAGCGTCTTTGATGCCGAATCTGGCTCCTTCCGATCCAATATTCACAGTTGAAACGGACCAGGTGGTTACACGACGAAATTACACGCAGTAGCACAAATGAAATTACACTGGTTATCAAGCACACTAACGCTAGGAAAGCGTGTGTTTCGATGGCATTCAAAACCGTGGCCTCCAGGAGTTCACGGATAGAGCCTTTTCGAAGGCGGCCTAGGTCCTGATGTTGAAGAAGCCAGGGAAAGACCACTCCCTCCCACAAAACTACCGACTCATCAGTCTGCTGTGCTCGCTCAGCAAGATTGTTGAGAATGTAGCACTAAAACATCACCAGGCACTGCATCGCCAGTGACACCCTAAGACCGGAGCAATTCGGTTTTAGAAATCACCACTCAACACAACTCCTCCGCGTATTCGAACGTATACCAAACGGCTACAACGTGGACAAAGCCACAGGGGCCGTGTTACTGGACATCGAAGAAGCTTTCAACCGTCTTTGGCACAAAGGAGATATGCGAAAACCAAGCAAAGCTGGTTTCCCGGACGGACTCATACCACTCATATCTCACGAACAGGTGTTTCAACACTGACGCGCAGGGCAAACAAACGACAACACTGTATCCAAGCTGGAGTACCCCAGGGAAGCATCCTAGGGCCCATCTTGTTCAACCTGTGCGTTAACGACTTCCCAGCAACGTTACCCATCTACGCGAATGGCACAGCCATCCTTGCGCAAGATTAGAAACAGTCTAACATTAATGCACGAATACAGACGGCGCTCATAATGCCGAGCCGTGTTTGGAACTAGGGCGTATTAAAGTAAACGTCGACAATCGTGAAGCAGTTCCTTTCACACGCAGACCGAAACTACAATGCAAACAACATTGTAGACATAACACTACATACACGACAAATACATTTCCGAGAGGAAGTTACATCTATCTTTGGCTGGACCGGAAACTTACATGGGTGGATCATATCGAACTCGTTGGCAACGGAGCGCAATGCTCAACAGGGAATGTACACTGAATATGAGGTGTTGCGCGTGCCCCCGGACTCCAACCGCGTGCTGATGTAGTCGACGCCGTAGAGCTGCTACTGCCACAGCACTCGCGGCAGTTTAGAGACGCGATGCGATATAACGTCAGTCCCCATAGATTAACGGGAGAAAAGCCTGAAAAACTTCCGAAAAGGCGGTCCTCGCGTAGTCTTTGTATCTGAATTACAAGTCCGCAGCGTTTCCACTTATGCGAACTCGTATAATTGATGCTTTTTATTATTAATATTGTATTGTTCATTGTCCGGATTTGCAGTACTTAATTCTTCTCGTTCGCATAGCACACACCAATGATTGCGAGGAAATATTTTAGTTACTGTAACAGTTTTTTTCTCACGCTGTTGTCTCGTTGCTATGGAATTATTGTGCTGGTATGCAGCGAGATCCAGAGATACTCTTTGTTATATTGTGTCGTAATACGAAAATAATTTAAAGTTCATTTGTCAACTAATGACGTGAATATTTGCACTTCAATGAAATATTCTTTCATGAGTAGTGGTTGATGTCATTTATCAAACTATTTAATGATGTAATCCACACCGGGTACGTAACTGGTAACTAACAATTTATTGTTATTTTGTCACTAAATACTTTTATCTCCCTTACCACACGCACACAGAATAGTTTAGTTGAGTCAGTCTGATTCAGTTATAGTTTCTTGGCAATTGTTTTATCTTCATGATGATGTGTACTTGGGTCCTACTCAAGACTAATTGCGTGTTTTCTTTCATAGAATGTTCACTTCTCCTTAAGGTCCAACTAATTTAAAGTCAAGTCCAACGTACACTAATTCCGTTATTAGATTTCAATTAACCCGTAGTGCACGGTTAAATGAGTCTAGCTGTTCCTGTTTCAGTTCATAAAATCTGTTTCTTAAGCCGTGAATCCCGTCACGCCACAAACACTTCTAAACTCGAAAACAATCTCGTCACGATTCTCAATCTCATTAATTCCGATTAAAACTGCTGTCGTACGTCTGCACTGGATGAGTTCTAGCAAGCGACTTCTGTGGAAGAGCATTGTAGGCACACAATTTCTTCATTGCGCTTACAACTCTCTTCCACATAAAAGTTCTCTGATGACATTACTTTGGACTTAACTTTAGAGGTATTAATTTCACATTTGTCACATGGATATTTGTCCATTCCTGAAATACAATGTTTCTTCTTTCTCTTTCGCTAACAAATATGCTCAGTGGTGTACAATGTAGTTGTTGACAAAACTCTTTCGTGATAGCTCATCGACAAAGATGTAACTGTCAAGACAACTTTCCCTACTTGTGTTCTATCTTAATTGACTAAGGTGGTCGTCGGGGCGTTACAGAGGGTGTCGACGTCCATATAGACGACACTGATTTGACCTATGATGTACGCAGCTCCGTCTGGGGATAGGCAGCTCCTACACACCTGCGCCGCCTGCACATCATACTGAACGAAGTGCTACGCATCATTATCAAAGCTCCACGCTACACACGCACCGTGGATCTTCACAAAAATACAACCTTGGAATCCTCAAGGAAGTATTTAAAAAAACACGCCACACGAGTATACAAGAACTAGTTGTTTTATCCTTACTCTGGGAAACTATGATCACAACCATAGGTGGAAGCATAAGCGGCCAAATCTAGGGCATAACCACCTATGTCAAGGTAACTACACCAACAAGCGACTAACGTCGGGAAGCCCCTGCATATCAGCAACGTCGACTGGATATGACAGCTGCCACTGAATCCGACCAACTGGCTACAGCAGAGAAACCGACAAGCTCGCCCACTGACGCACAAACAAATCGCCAACATCGCCCTACACTGTGAATCTGATATATAGCCTATCGGACATAAAACGGTAATGAACCTAACTGTTACAGGTATGCTGACGCTGACCTAGAGATCAACACCGGCACCCAGCGGCAGCCGCCGAGTAAAAGCACAGCACAACGTCAAAGGTATCGATATGCATGATACCCAATATACTAACAAAGCCTACCCTTGCATGACCTGTCGCAGGCAGCAAGACATCTCTACTCTTGATATCCGACCTTACTATCGCCGAGATTCTTTCCCTTGGCTCTTGCCTTGGCACTTTTCTTTCCTCTGCCCTTCAAACCGCCACCCTTCGTTCGACCTTCGAACCAATCTGTCTCCAGATGAACGCATACAAATGGTTAATTTAACCAGACGTACCCAGACATCGCATTACGCACATCCTGCGACATCAAACTTTAGTGGAAGCTAATTCTTATGCAGAGTGGCAGGTTGACCAATCGCTTTTCACATTACAGACGAACTGCCTGCCAAAATGGAATTGTCTCAGGGCGTCTTCCTCTACACAAACGGGATATAGCGAAGGTAAATTTGAAATTACTAAACCGCAAGAGCATCCAAAGGAATATCCAATTATTAGGATCGCTTACCGAAGAATATGTCCAGATAGTTTTAGCAACAGGAGTTGCTTGAAACCAAATGTGTAAAGCAGCGACATCCCAGGTTCACATGGAACATCTATGTGGTCGTTCCTCATTTCTAGCCGTAAACAACTTCATAATATCTATCCTGACCATCACAGACACCGGACATGAACTTTAGCAGGGGCAGGATCGCTTCTAGAAATATTGTTTAATACCGTAATCAATTTTCCTAATTTTTCTGTTGTAATGCGGTGGTGGTATCTTCCACTTCAAGGTACAGATGGAGAGATTTGTGGCATCAAAACTGCTACCGGAGACAGGGATTCATATCGAAATATCTTGTGTATCTTGCACAAAAATATTTTTTTTTTTGCACAGGTAAGTAGAGAAGTAACCCGTTAAGGTTATGTCTTAGACCTAGCAATAAACAGGCCCAAACTTATCAATCAACGTAGAGGGAGGTATCAGAGATCATCAAGCTATGACTACTGGTTTTGCAAAGGATGTTAAGAAGGGTAGGAAGAAATTTTTGCTCAGCAGGAGAGACAAGATACAAATAGCGGATTATCTCAGCAGACAGCACGTATGTTCAATGATGAGCACGAAGATGTGGATAAAGGTAGGAATCCAAAAGTATTTTCCAAATAAGGACTTCAAGCACGAGAGAGAATCACCACCTTTTAATATTCGTGACAGTGAAGTGCCCTTGAACGAAGAGAGCATCTGCGATTCGAGGAAAGTCAAACCCTACCTGACAAAATCGGAACAAATCCAAAACCACGTTAAGGAGAGCAATGAGAGAAGCAGTCAATGATCTTGAAATTAAAAATTTCATCAGATGATCCAAGGAGAAACCCTAAGACATTTTGGTATTACATAATGTAAGTAAGCGGTACGGAATTGTCTGTTCACAACCACAGTGGCCACAAAGACAGCCAAACGGATTGCTTACACGGCACCTGAGTATTGCATAGATGCTCCAATATCTCCACGGAAGATGTTGCAGGAGAGGCGGTGTGCTCCTAGCAGCGCCCTGTTACTGAAATTCCGAGGAAGCACCGTCCGGGAAATGTCCGACCAAACGTACTACTACTCCCACACATACAGGTCGCGTGAAACACCGCGACGTGAAAATACAGCAGCTTACCGTAATCATCGTGCACGCCAATCGCTAGTGGAACAGGGTGAGGTGGAATCACTGCGATTTAAGTAGTGCCTTCCGTCGAAAACTATTAGGTGGTTTGCGGAAAATTTTTACGTTTCGATGACTGCCATAGAATGTGTAGTGGCGTAGCAAGACAGCCACGCCACTCGGAGGTAGCCGAAAGGCACGCGTTAAGCTCACGCAGATTGGACTGAGGTCTGGAACATTAAAAGGAAATGAGAACTTAGAAAATGGACGCAGTTGCTGTAATACTTAACTTTAATCCACATTTGTAGAACATCGCTCATGATGATACATGCTTCACAATATTAATTATCAAAGCTATGGCGCCTTGCTAGGTCGTAGCCAATCTACGTAGCTGAAGGCTATGCTAACTATCGTCTCGGCAAATGAGAGCGTATTTGTCAGTGAACCGTTCCTTGCAAAGTCGGCTGTACAACTGGGGCGAGTGCCAGGACGTCTCTCTAGACCTGCCGTGTGGTGGCGCTCGGTCTGCAATTCCTGACAGTGGCGACACGCGGGTCCGACGTATACTACCGGCAGGGGGCCGATTTAAATGCTACCACCTAGCAAGTGTGGTGTCTGGCGGTGACACCACAGAATGCACTTTTGGATTCCACCGGTTTACTTCAACGTTACAGATCTCGAAGCTACAATCACATAACATTTAATATTGTATATGCACTGAAGGGAATAGCGATTTACATCACATCCGAATGTTTGCAGCAGCACTACGTACAATATCACGAGATATCAATTCACATAACATGTTCACGGTATCAGAACCTGGGAAGTGAACACGCTCATCCATACTAATTCTGAAAGTAGCAAATACTGTAGTAAAAATAAAGATATATAATCAATCGCTGCAGCAACTATTTTAGCACTATTCACAAAATATAAGGAAAGGCAATCACATGTACATACCGTTCGTCACAGGACAACGAGGTAATACACTAAGCGCCACACTAACGATACAACGGATGATATGCGTCAACGAGAAACCATTCACACCATTAGCACACTTACTACAAAAAGCTTCAGTTCTTTCCACCGTATTATGGGACAACATAGTCATATACGATCCGCTAAACTCAGTGTCAATGTCGAGAGGATGCACGTATCAGCCAAGCAGTGTTTGCGATCATAGAGTCCGAAAATTTTAAAAAAAGCAAGGCTTATAATGACTTAGTACACGACGAAAATTACAATCGCGCTATAACTATTTTACCAGAATTCACATAACGGGAAGAAACGCATTTTTCTGTTTATTCCGAACGATAACCGACAGTCAATGTAAGCAAGGCGTGTCTTACTCAAGAAACAAGGTGATTTCCATGCAGCAGCGAGGCGACGTTTAGCAATGTAACAAACCAAAGCTTATAATTACAGAATACACAGGGAACATTACAATCATGCTAAAACTATTTTAGCGCAATTCACAAAACGGTAAAGGATGTATTTTTCTGTGTCTACCATTCGATAACAGACAGTGTAGTGATTTACGCAACGTGAGACTCACTATACGAGGTGGCTTCCGTGCATTAGCGAATCAGTGTATCCGACCTTTAGATATGCCATAGCAATACCTTTAATGACACGTGATAACAGGAGATTTACAAGGGCTTGTGCAGCTATTATAGCACATATAGCAAAGCTTGAAGTACTGTTTTCAGTTTGTATATACTTTTAGCAAAGCTTACTGCAGGGATTTATGCGAGACGAGGGTCGCTGATGCGTCACTTAGCGATCCATGTTCTGTGAGGGAGATGGCACACGTCTGAATATTATAATATTGACTGGAAACTAGTGGAAGCTGAACGCCAAGTTGACTGCCATTTAACCTGTTAATATGAGGCACTTTAATGACAGTGAACCATGGAAGTAATATTTCTCGGAAAGTTCTTCAAAATCAAAGCTAGCTTACTGCGTAAATCTAACTACTTTATGTATGTAAATACTTCTGAATTGGACAATTGATACATAAGCTATACAACAAGGAATGTGCCCTGACAGCCATTTTCTTCGTCATACTCGTATTAGCAGTTGCGCTTTTCAGACTGTGCACATAACAAATGCTCAAACCTGAGTACAGCAGCTGACACTACCCGACTGCCCTGGACGTCGCTCGGACGTGTCGCAGCGTCAACATTGGCGACCCTAGCGCCTGCTGAGAGCCGGCGCCCCACGTCCTCCACTGCCCCAGACTGGCCGTGGCTGCCCCTTCTCTCCTCTTCTCTCGCTTAGCCAGTGCGGCCACATGACGCCCCCTGTGGACTGAAGCCGCCAGATTCAAACCCGCCGTCAGCCGCCGGTACCGGCGGAACAGGCTGTGACTGTCACAGCGCGCCCTCTCCCTCCAAACTTCTCACTGGATGAGCATTTCCTGGTGAACACGTGAGAACAGTGGATTTGTCACTAGGAAAACAGGTCACACAGCTTCAATGGGCACCAGGGTTGAGGTTTGCAGTAAATGCACTTCAGTTTCTTCTGAATTTGGCCGAAAGTAATGTCAGTATAGTAACACAAAAGTTCCTATTCCATATAGAGGCACAACAATATTTATACTTGCCGAACGACGTCTACCCTTAATCTAAGGATCTCCGGTCCTGGTCTCTTCATTAAAAAACAGGTCCAGTGGGAGTAGGTCTCGCCCTCAGGAAGTCCTGTACACACTTAATTTTGTATGTGGATGGCTCATCTACAGGTATTGGTGCGTGATTTGGCGATTGTTAATATGTGACAGATGTCCATAATGAATTTTGCAATGCCCTGACATAGAAGATTCAATATTTTGCTCCGCCTTCGAACGGCACATATTATTTAACAAAAAAATTGTTCAAATGGCTCTATGCACTTTGGGACTTAACATCTGAGGTCATCAGGCCCCTAGACTTAGAACTACTTACACCTAACTAACCTGAGGACATCACACACATCAATGCCCGAGGCACGATTCGAACCTGCCATCCTATCAGTCGCGCAGTTCCAGACTGTAGCTCCTAGAACCGCTCGACCACCCCGGCCGGCTGTATTTCAAGGATTTCAACTTGATCCCTCTACCCGCTCCCAAGAAGAAAGGTTTTAAGAGACCGGACAACAATGTGATCTAACAAGCGTTCTGTTTTATCCAACTGAGGTACAGAACCCTACAAATGTCGCACGATATTTTAACAATCCATCTAGATCACAAACTTCTGCACTTCACTATTACTGGTTTCGGCTACTGCCAACTTTGGTTCTCTTACAAACAAAGACAGTGCCGTAACCAACAACGTTCAATTACCTGAAGCAAAACCTATAGCAGGCCACGTGGTATATAAGACAAACAAATATTGACATGATTAACGGCCATACATACCAACCACACGTACCATACAATATTCTGATGTGGGTATCAATGTCAAATTAAACATGTAGTTCCGTAGTTTTTCTTTTTTTGTTATGGTTTTAGGGCGCAAAACTGCTATAGTCATTAACGCCCAGTCTGTGACTTAGGAAAAGGTAAAAAACCCAAACTGGAAACCAGTAGCAACGGGAGCCAAACTCAAGAAAGTGGGAAAACTAAAAACAGATGGGAAGCTTACAAAACCACAACAGAAGGGGTGTTGCTTGGCCCCAAAATGAGCTTCAAATGACTGACGTCATCTCACTGGCACAAATAAACGCGAGAACGCGATCGGCTGAGAGCGTGTCATCTGCTAAAATGGAAGATATATCAGGCGACAGCTGTAACGGACTAAAATAGAGGCAACAAGTAAAAGGTGTCTCACCGTCCACAGTTGAGATCAGTGGGGACAGAGTGCAGGAGGATCGCCACTAAAAGATGTCGATGGCTGAAGAGACAGTGCCCTATCCGGAGTCTAGTTACAATTACCTCCTCCCGACGACGACGATTTCTGCAGGAAGAGTTCCAAGCACAGGGAAGAGCTTTCACGGCCCGCAATTTATTATTGGGAAGTGTCGACCAATGTGCATGCCATGAAAGAGCAACACGACGACATAAAACACTCCGCAGATCGGCGAAGGGAATCATGTGAATAGCAGGCTAGAGAAGACAGACTGCAGCCTTGGCTGCTATATCAGCCGCCTCATTTCCACAGTTACCAACATGTCCTGGGATCCAGAGGAACGCCACATACATGGCCCCCAAGTGGAGCAAGGGGAGGCAGAACTGAATCCGGTGGACCAGAGGGTGGACAGGGTAGAGAGCTTGGAAGCTAAGGAGAGAGCTGAGCGAATCTGAGCAGACAACATACTGTATCCGCTTATGGCGACGGATGTGTTGGATTGCCTGGAGAACAGTGTAAGCTCCGCAGTAAAAACCGATCACTGGTCGGGAAGCCGAAATCGATTTTGGTTGTCGCCAACAATATACGCACTCCCAACACCTAACGATGTTTTTGAGCCATCAGTGTAAATAAATGTGGCATCCTTCATTTGTGCACATAGAGCAGCAAATGCCCGACGATAAACAAGAGAAGGGGTACCATCCTTGGGAAACTGACAAAGGTCACGGAGCAGGCAAGTCCGGGACCAGAGCCACGGCGGTGCTGTACCCCAAGTTGTCGGTGTTAGGAAAGTGGAATGAAAGAGAATGGAGCAGTTGATGGAAGCAAACCTAAAATCAAGGAGGCGTCTAAAGAAATGTCATGGACCAGATTAGCAAGCATGGAAGACAGATGGCTAGCATAACGACTCAGAAGGACTGCTCGCCGATTGGACAGCGGAGGTTCAGCAGTCTCAGCATAAAAGCTTTCCACAGAGCTGGTGTAAAAAGCTCCAGAATAAACGTAATCCACGGTGGTGGACAGAGTCAAGAAGCCAAAGAATATAAGGCCGAGCTGAGGATTAAACTATGCTTTCATAGTGCAAATTCGAGCGCACTAAGGCGCGATAGAGGCGGGGAAGGACCACTCAATCCGCTCCCCAGACGGTAACATTCAGGACACGGAGGGTGTTGAGGGATCACAGACAGTGAGCCGAAAGATAGGAAACGTGGAAGGACCAGCACAGGTTCCTGTCAAACATAAGGCCCAAGAATTTAGCGACGTCTGCGAACAGAAGGTTGACAGGGCCTAGATGTAAGGAAGGCGGGAGAAACTACGTACGACGCCAAAAATTAACACAAACGGTCTTACTGGGAGAAAAGCGGAAGCCGGTTTCGATGCTTCAAGAGCGGAGGCGATCGAGACATCCTTGAAGACGTCGTTCTAGAAGGCTGGTCCGTTCAGAGCTGTAGTAGGTCGCAAAATCGTCCACAAAGAGGAAGCCCGAAACATCAGGAAGGAGACAATCCATATTTGGATTTATGGCAATGGCAAACAGTACAACACTTAGCACGGAGTCCTGGGGTAACCCGTTTTCTTGGGAGAAGGTTCAGGACAAAGTAGTGTTCACCTGCACTCTAAATGTGCGCTCTGCCATAAATTCACGAAGAAAAAGGAGCAGACGACCTCGAAAGCCCCAAGAGAACAGTGCGCGGAGGATGCCTGTTCTCCAACAAGTATCGTATGCTCTCTCCATATCAAAAAATATTGCTACTGTTTGGCGTTTCCTGAGAAAATTGTTCATGATACAAATGGAGAGAGCAACAAGATGGTCAATTGCAGAACGATGCTTTCGGAAACCGCATTGGGCAGGTGTTAAAAGGCTTCGGGACTCCAGCGACCAGGCTAAACGGCAATTCACCATATGCTCCAAAACCTTACACACACTACTCGTGAGGGAAATGGAGCGATAGCTAGAGAGGAGATGTTTGTCCTCTCCAGGTTTCGGAAGAGGAACGACGGTAGCTTCCCGTCATCTTCTGGGAAAAGTTCGGAAATGTTTCAAATGGCTCTGAGCACTATGCGACATAATTTCTGAGGTCATCAGTCGCCTAGAACTTACAACTAATTAAACCTAACTAACCTAAGGACATGAAACACATCCATGCCCGAGGCAGGATTCGAACCTTCGACCGTAGCGGTCGCTCTGTTCCAGATGCAGCGCCTAGAACCGCACGGCCACTCCGGCCGGCTCTGGGAAAAGTACTGTCGGTCCAAATTCGATTATAAAGGCGAAGGAGGTAACACAAACCATGGTATGATAAATGCAGCAACATTTGGATGTGGATACCGTCCGGTCCTGAGGCGGAAGAGCCAGAAGAATAGAGCGCATGTTCGAGTTCGCACATGGAGAAAACAAGATTATAGCTTTCGCGATTTTAAGAGGAGAAAGCTAGAGGTTGCACTTCCGCTGCACGTTTGTTCAGGAGAAAAGCTGGTGGGTAATTTGAAGAGCTCGAAATCTCAGCAAAGTGTTGACCCAATCAGTTATAAATTGGGACGGGGTCCACTAATGTATCATGCGCGACAGTGAGCCCAGAGACCGGGGAGTAACTAGGCGCGCCAGATAACCGTCGAATCCGACTCCAATCTTCCGAGGAGGGATTGAAGGTGATAAATGAGCTAGTAAAGAAGTCCCAGCTTGCCTTCTTGCTATCGCGGATGACGCGCCTGCATCGCGCACGGAACTGCTTATAGCGGATACAGTAGGCCAAAGTAGGATGGTGCCGGAAAACGCGAAGAGCACGTCGCCGCTCACGTATTGCTTCACGGCATGCCAAGGAACTGGGGGGCGCCGGGGCAAATCGGAGGTGCGAGGTATTGAACGTTCCACAGCTTTAAGAATAGCCT
The DNA here is from genome assembly GCF_023864345.2 of Schistocerca serialis cubense. Classification (NCBI taxonomy): domain Eukaryota; kingdom Metazoa; phylum Arthropoda; class Insecta; order Orthoptera; family Acrididae; genus Schistocerca; species Schistocerca serialis. The sequence continues at coordinate 463,104,330 of NC_064646.1, read as the reverse complement.
CGTTCCACCAAGGAACTGGGGGGCGCCGGGGCAAATCGGAGGTGCGAGGTATTGAACGTTCCGCAGCTGTAAGAGTAACTTCTGTAATATGAGTGACCTCAAAGTCGACGGTAGGAAAGTGACGGTCATCGAATGTCGCTAGAGATGAAAAAAGTGTCCAATCGGCTTGGGCAAACTTCCAGAGTCTCGGCCGCATATATGGCAGTTGTGGCTACAATCTAAGGACACATGGAAAGTGGTCACACGAGTGTGTATCAGCAAGAGCGAACCAGTCGAAGCGCCGAGCTAGCGGAACAGTACCGACCGAAAGGTCCAAATGACAGAAATTTGTCATGGAGGCGGACAAAAATAAAATGTCCCCAGTGTTGAGGCGAACAAGATCCGCTTGGTGGAAGACGTCTACCAATAGTGAGCCGTGCGGACAAGGACGCAGAGATCCCCAAAGCGGGTTGTGGGCATTGAAGTCCCCAACCAGCAAATAGGGGGGCGGAAGATGACCAAGAAGATGAAGGAAATCAGCTCGTGCCATTGATGTGGACGATGGAATGTATATAGTACAAAGAGAGAAGGTGTATCCAGAAAGGGAAAGACAGACAGCGACAGCTTGGAAGGAACTGCTTAAGAGGATTGGGTGATAATGGAGAGTATCATGGAGAAGAATCATGAGTCCTCCATGTGCTGGAGTGCCTTCAACAGAGGGGAGATCAAATCGGACTGACTGAAAATGGGGGAAAACAAAGCGATCGTGGGGACGCAGCTTTGTTTCCTGAAGACAGAAGGTGACCAGCGATTAGGATCGTAAGAGGATCGACAATTCATCCCGACTGGCTCGAATTCCGCGGATATTCCAATGGATAATGGACATAGGGTGGACAGAAAAGGGAAGCATGTGACCAAGGTTGCCCTCAACTCAACGACTGCTCAGAGCCGGCGACCGACAGCGTGGAACAGCATTCAGCCAAAGGCAGAAGATCCTGATCCATAGGTTGTTCAGGATCAGCTCCTGCCACCACCTATGGGCCAGTTGATCGACCGCCAGCAGTGCGCCTCGGCGACACAGAAGACGGCCGACGGCGGTTACCGCCAGCTGGTGCTGTAGATGAGACACGCCGTGGCGGAGAACGAGGGGAACTGGGTTACTTATTAGCCTTCTTGTATACAGGACGTTGAGATGAAGGAGGAATCAATGATTGTGAAGTTGGGGTATGTAAGAAACCTTCACGAGTAGGCTCTTTTTTGGAAGTCTGGGTGTCTGATTTTGGGGCTCAGGATTAGCAGAACCTGATGAAGGGTGAGCCATAGAGTGAGCAGGTGAGAGTGGGGAGGTTGAATGGGCCATCTTTGCGCTGGCCGATCTGACGACTGTGGCACTAAGGGAGATATCACAATTCTGCATGGCTGCCTCCTTTGTTGGCCAAAGAGAGGTAATGACAGTGCTGTATTTACCTGCGTGAGGCACAATGGGCTTTCGACTGGCTGATAACTTTCGAGCAGCAAAGGTCGACACCTTCTCCTTCACTCTGATTTCCTGAATGGGACAATCTCTAGAGGAAACAGTCTGGGCACCCATACAGTTGATGCAACGAGGGGACAGTGGTGGACAAGCACCCTCATGGGCGTCATTGACACACGTAACGCATTTGGCTGGATTGGAACATGACTGGCTGGTATGATTCAACCATTGACACCGATAGCAACGCTAGGGGTTGGGATGTAAGGGCGAACGGAAATTATCTCATAGCCCACTTTTATGTTCGATGGAAGTTGATCTTTGTCAATTGTCTAGAAGAGAGTATGGGTTGGAACGATGTCCTTGTCATCCCTTTTCATGACTCGATGAAACGCCCTGGTCAGACAGGTAGTTTTGAATTTCCTCATCGGTCAATCTGTCAAGGGAGCGTGACGAATTTAAAGTGCGGCGCGCTTCCACCTGGACAGGGAAGGTATGTAGCAGTGAAGTATGCAGCAACTTTTGTGCCTGGAGGGCACTGACTTTCTAACAACGAGGTGCCATTTCGTAATCGGGAACAAGACTTTACAGGACCTGCAATTGCGTCGACACCTTTCTGAATAATGAAAGGCTTGACTGTGGAGAAGTCATGGCCTTCGTCTGACCGAGAAACAACAAGGAACTTTTGCTTGTGAGCAGACGTAGTAGATGATGAGGAAACCACTGCAGAAGTACCCCCCCATGATTACCGGCGTCTCTGATGGCGTGCTCCTTCCTTGTGGGGGCCCTCTCTGAGGGTCCTCCCGCCTTAGGTGATTGTTCACACTTCAGGTCACACCTCCCGAGAAACGGACGGAGGGACCAATCGGCACGTTCGGAAGGTATCAGCTCGGGTAATCACTCCTCCCTGGACCTGGCCATTACCAGGGGGTACGTACGTGTCCTACCTGCCTACCCAGGGCGGGGAATTACGTGTTACCCCATTACCGGCTACGCGTGGGAATGTGTGGGTCGGCCTTCAGACATGCACAGGGAGGAAAAAGAAATAGGGAGGAACAAAGAACAGGAAAGGAAAGGAAAGGAAAGAAGAAAGATCTCACATGCCGCAGTGGAGAAAATGGTAAAGAGAAGAGATAAGGAAAAGAGAAGGACAAACAAAGGACAAATAAAGTGAAGAAGAGAGCGTCCGTCTCCGGACGTAGGCACTAAACATACTCCTAGAGGGGGAGAAAGAGAAGGGAAGAGGTGGAGGTGAGGGGGGGGGGCGATGGGGGATGGGGAAGGATGTGGAAAAGGAAGGCATGCAGCCTGGAAAGGAAGGAGGGCCACACCAGCTTGGGGTCCCGTGCTCGCTAAACACGTATCCACAAAAGAGTTGTGGACCCCCTGTGGGGGTACGTACGTGGTAACTGCATGTGATGACCTGGATGCGCCTGTTATTTATGCAAATAACTGAAGTCAACAGAGAAAATACAGTTAAAGTACATGACTAACCAGAACCGTACATTTATAGTTAAAATGTAGTATGTGCAGTCATTAGTTAAAATTACTCCACATGGCAAAATGTGAGTCCCACAATAAAACATGCACTGACATACAATGTGTGGAACTAGATCCATACCTAAAATCCATATAAAAGGTGCAAATATTGATGAAGGGAAGTTCCTAGCCTGGCAAGCCATGAAGGTTTCTGATTTAAAGATGTGACATTTTTTAACTTTTTATTCTGCCTCTTACACAACTGTGTGTTTTAAGTTGGCAGGCTCTGAGCTTCAAAGATCCGACCATCTAGTAAATACTTTAGCGAGCCACTGTAGTGACCACTGTGACCACTCATACTTTTAAGGGGAGGGTACCCCTCTTGCCTTTAAATGTTCTCTGGGTTATCTGGATGTTGTTTTCATCCCAAGTTCGACTTTTGAAAAAGTGTCTGGTAAAAAGGCGCCAACACGGTCAGTGTTGCAACATTTAATTTCAACAATGGGCTAGCTGGCACTATGGATATTATGAACGTGCTCGAATATAACCAGCATGTTGAAAGTTCTGTATTAAATCGGACGAAGAAAGTATTGAGCGAACGGAGCCACCAATCCCAGAAGCTGCCCGAGGGGTCGCAGAAGATGGAGGACGATCTCCTTTGGGAACTGAAAGGATTGCTCTGTGGTCCAGGGATCACTGGTGGGAGTTGTGTCTGTCTCACTTAACCACAAAAAAACCGTTTTTCTCGAAAGCCTGCTTTCAAATTTGAGGGAAACTTAACTTGAGAACAGTGCATACTATTTTCTACCGAACCAGATTTTATTAGAACTTAATACCTTTCAGTAATCTTATATGCTGATAGAGGATATATTGAAAATAACTTATACCAAATTTATTTCTTACAAGTCTAGTAGGGGTCTTCGGCAATTTCCAGGAATGACGAATGTTCAGGCTACAAGGGATCGTTCCACCTGGTGCAGCGGTTACATGAAGCGTCAGATATGGATTCAAAAATGATTTCTTAAAGAAAAAAGCTTAAAGAATAAAACCATACCACCCAATTTACCATAACTTTATGTTTTACATGGAAAAAATAATGAATTTTTCAAATTTTCGTGCTTTCAAACTTGTCCGTCCCTTAAGCTGCAGGTGGGATGGCTCACCTACATTAAAGAATGGAACTACTTTCAGAATTCTACAAAAGCGTTTTCAGTGCGCTCACCTCTTCTGCGGGTACCGTCGGCAGCTCTGCCAGGCGGTACAGTTCTCACACTAAGGTACCGACGTAGAAAAACATTTCCTGTCACCACTGTCACAGAAGATGTTCCCCCATTTGCATCTGCAGAATACCCCGCTTTTTGCTACAGAAACAGCATTGTCCTAATTCACACAGCACTCTTCCATTCTGCCCTAAATGCAACCGACGGACGTTTAGCCCACACTTTTAGAAACTCAATTGTCTGAACTTCACCGTCACCATCCTCTAGCCGATGCATCACACATTTCCGCCCTTCTACAGATCAACCAGATACGACAGCTTATCTCCTACCAAAATTTCATAGACACACTCATCGGTGCCAACTTTGCACCCTACATACCACAGACCACAGACCACAGACCACAGCCCATCCTACTCTGTGCTCTATTCGCATTGTCTTGTTTAGAGACCCAGCATGGCCCTTCTTTCTACCAAGGAACGTCATCATTGGTTTCCAGCACTCATCTCCAATTTACTAGCATATGACACTTCAGAACAGCACACCGCTGTGGTCCATCTTATGATACCCAGAAACTGCCAATTTCTTTTGTTTCAGCAACCACCACCGAGTCTGCCTGCTATAGGGTCCTTGCGTGGATAAAACCCCATCTGATTTTGTGTTGATACACCTCAACTGACGCGACCATAAACCCTGTTCTTCCTGCCACCAAGTCCCACTTAGTCTCGGTACGTTTATGTTAAATCCATACATATTCAAATGTAAATCATCACAACCTACCTACTGAACTGAAGAGACGCAGAAAAAGTCTTAAAAATTAATAGAAGGTAAAACCTTGGTTGTTGGTAAGTTTATAGAATAAAACTATAGAAGCTTTCGTCTTTAAGGTGACGAATGTAATTAATAGTTACTGTATTGATGCATATTTCAGTACTTTCTAAAAATATCGTGACAGTTTTATCATAACGTGTTCTCTGAAGAGCTTCATGAATCTGAAGACCAGAATCCTGGTCAAAATCACATTGACCCCTCTCTTCTGATTCTGAACCATTGAAAAAGGCTCGTCAGATGTCTGGAAATTTTATTCATCACCCATGCACAGGATTTGGTAGAACGTAGTTATGTGTATAAGCACGTTCGGATGCTTGATATGTTTTGTATTTGCACATAGTGTGCCAACGTTTTGTCTACATATATCCAATATGACATTGTTATTGTGTAGAACATGCAGCGTGTAAGCGACAACCCTTTACAATGTATCACAGTGGTGCAGTTTTTGCGGAAACGAGCAGTTTGATGTGAGACAGTTATTGTCTATTAAGATGTGAAACAGCCTCAAATTTCCCTACAGCAGCCACTAAAAGTACTGCAAATTGGCACCGTTTTAAATATTTACTCTCCTCTCTCCTTCTTACGCTACCGGCTTAATTGAGACTTACAAATTCCCAAACTAACGTCAGTGTACAAATTTTCTTCAGAATTTTGTAATTTTTTACAGCATAAATTTAACAATATAAAAGTTTCGATTCTCTGGCCATCTTAACTCCCTCGAAGCTCCGTCGTCTCAAGGTCGGTTTACATAGAATTATAAACAAATTTAATGTTTCCACAACATGTAAGTCGTCATTGCATATTAAGTATAATGTGCACGTGGAATACTTTTATCATAGCTCTTGTGTTAACTTCTGTAAAACATCGTCTTCGACTAGGAGACAATTTTTTAATTTTGAAATTACTCACTATACCATGATCCACAGTAACATGCATAGACGTATTACGTTACTTAAGCAGTATAGTGCTCATGATATGGAACTGTGTGAGTCAGACTTTCTGTAGAACACAAGTCAAGTTGTATAACGTTGCTTGCATTGTAAGTTAATCGCGGAGACCTCAGAATTGTGGTAAATATTACATCTTTCTGTGCCACACTCTGAAAGTGGTGGGAGGGTGAAGGGGTGTTACAATGTGGCAATACATGCCTTTACCCTTGCTTCATGGAGCTTCGGATACAGCACATCTACACGATGGACGAGTGTGTGTGTGTGTGTGTGTGTGTGTGTGTGTGTGTGTGTGTGTGTGTGTGTGTGTGTGTGTGTGTGTGTGTGTGCGCATTTCCTTAATTTTACATTGTTTTAGAAGCATAATGACAGTGATTAGGAATTAACTGCGAGAAGTAATTAGAACAGCGTTTTTCCTGTGAACAGTATTTCTATGGAAGAGAGATATTTACTGAGTAATGCCATACCACAGCCAAAAGTCAGCGAAGGTGGAATGGTTAGCAAGATGGAAGATAATCGGAAAGTACAGATAAGTGAGAACATTTCAATGAATTCTGAAATTGCTAGGCTGGAAAGTGACCCAGAAAAAAGAAACAGTGGAATTAGTGGAGAGTCGACTATGCACTCATCGGTGATCAGAGGTCATCATGAACTAATAATAGATGATAATGGTCACGGAAACACATTGGAAATTCTACATCCTGTTGAAGGTAGTAAGCGTTACTAACCATAAATTTGACAATAATCGTTGCAAACTGACCTAGTGTCATTGTAAGTTAAGCAATTTAATTCAACAGGTGAATACAATGTGAGAGTTTCCTCGTGGGCGTTCCAACGATTTGTAAGATAGAACATCGAGGATTGTTTAGAGGAATACACAAAAAGGATAAGCTATAGGGAACGTAAGTGTAATGATGAGCAAGACGTATGGCCAAAGGTTTATTTGACACGTGGAGAAGTGTCATGGAAACGCTGAATAATCCCAAGTATATGAAACGTCCCCTTAGAAAAATTAATGAATTACTGTGCTGATAAACCTCTTACATTATTTGATTTTCAAACAGCTGAGCAGAACTGAACGTACTCAGACATTTTGCTCTTTACCTATTCTGATCAACACTAAACTGACACACAATATTTTTAGCACAACGCAATCTGACTTTCAATAATCCCTACAAAAGAATGGCCCTGACCAACGTTAACCTATGCCTTTGACAAATCATTTACTTCACAAAAATCTTCGTTAACCGAACTACTGCAATACAGTGAGCGCCAATACTGCCAGCTAAATAAAAGATTCTAACTACTGAAGGAACTAACTACTGATAGGAATAGTTAGCAAATGAAAGATTTTGATAGAGAACAAACAATGTATTTATCTTAATAGTGTTCAAAAGTCATAATATATATAGCAGTTCATGACATCCAATCTTTCTGATGGACACACATCCAGATCATCCGCTATCAGTCCCTACTTCTCATATATTGTCCATATACTATGACCAACAAAAACGTGTGCAGTGAAATGTAACTTACAAGTTAATAATCTGATGAACTGGTGTCAATTACAATTTTATAACATAATACAGTAACAAAGGTACAAAATACATCATTAAAGAACATAACAATACAGATAACATTTGAAGTAGTACAGGCTTTACAAAAGAATAGAAATAAACAGATACATCAGTGTTACAGGATTTATGACATAAGTAAATAAAATAATGAGAATAGATTCATAACATTAATTTCACACATGAGCATTAAAACAAAATAGAATAAACAATGTCTAAACATCTTTACAAAGTAAATAACATAGTATTAGAAAAATTCCATGACATAACTTATCAGCTAAACATATAGAGACAGGAAGAACACAAATACACAAGGGTACACAAACACATAGTGGAATGACACAAAAGGACAGGACAGGTTAGTTTTCAGTGTGACATTTGGTACTGCAGTCCACCCCAAAACTTCACTCCATATATCTTTCCTCTTATTTCAACATTTGCTTGCACCAACAAAATCCTATCCAAGCATGCTTTCTGTATTTATATGTTCACATTTTTCTTACCTCATTATTTATTATCTTACTTCATCATTTATTTCCAAGAAAATCCTCCCTAAACCTGTTGTCCCTAATCCCTACTTTTTTGTTCATATCCTCTTTCAAAATCCATTTTGGCCAAACCATTTTCTTATAGCTTCTCAATGCATTTCTTCCAATTCATCACAACTCGTTCTCTTATATAGCCTACCCCATCTTAAGCTAACTTAAATCTACTGAGCTGAGATGCTAAACTAAGGGACGAGGCAATGCAGCAGCACAAAACAATTAACACAAACAACAATGACAAAAAACGGAAATTGGCAAAGCAAGCAGCAGTATATATAAACTAGCAAAGCAATTGCAATATTACAACTAATATAAGGCGATGTACAGCAAACAAGAAAAATAAATCAGTAGTAAAACTGGCTTAAAAGAGTAATACAAAGTCAAATTCAGTAACATTATGCCTGGCAAACAGCAGCAGCAAATGCTATAACTTATACCTAAACATGACAAACACACAAGCAGAAAAAATATTACAGTAAAGATGGCCATGTCTAATACCTATGTCACATCTTAGTGTCTATGTAATTAAAGTGGTGCACCACAACAACTTATTGTAAAAAAAATATTACCATGTACTTGAAAAGAAAATTATGTATGCAGTTACTGTTACTAGTCCCTTCTTATTGTTCTTTCCATTCCAAATGCTCCTTTTTTGAATAATGTGGATCATAAAATTATTATTTAGCAGATATGTTGACAGAAAGTTTTCACATTAGCAAATGCATTTCATTTTATTCTATAAAACCAATGCTGTAACAGCTGGAAACCAGATATCAAATGAAATAAGCAACTATGAAAAGCGAAGCATAAAAATATCATTCAATAGTCCTGTGGCATTTCATAAGTTAGTAGAAATTCTCTCAACTCTCGTTGAAAGACACTTGTCATAACCAGGTGTGCAGATGTAAGAATATTTCCCATCAATTCATAAGCATTTCAGTAAGCAGCACAAAGTACGTGCTCCACAGTATAATCAGATGTTTCCAAGTAATAGCGTGTCATATTTGCGATGCTTTCTACAAAGGAATGTTAACAGTGAGGTTAATGGCCTCTTTCTTCTCCACCTCATGGCTCTTTCTCAAGGCGGCTGGCACACCTGGCCGCTCATAACGCATTACGTCACAGTTACTTCCATTTCTTGCCGAAATATTTACGACAGCAGTTTCCGCTACAATGACAGTTTGATACAAATAAGATTTCACAGATCGAAATATTTGCGTTACAGATCTGTAGAAACAAAATCTTATAAATATAACAGCGTCCAAAAAATTTTCGCTGGCACTGTGATACATTCACGCATTTACACACATTTCATAACTCTTAAAGTACGATTCTTGGTTTGCAATATCCTTTATCACAAACCAGAGTCCCTAACCACTACTCACTATTCCTTACCTTATTACACATATACCTATTCGTCGACACTTCAATATTTCATCGTAATAAATACATAGCATAATCAAATTCCTCATATAGCATCAGCTTATTGATCATGAACATACCGCAACAGCATAATACACATTGTCATCGCAATAACATCATAAAAACTCAGCCAAATCTCAAGAACGTCGTAGCTTTCTGCAATAATTTCAAAACCTAATGAAAATTCTCTGCTCATTTCAATAGTGTCATCTACCTCAAACGTACTTTAAAAATCATGATCCCATACCAAATACATCATTCAAAGCTCTCATAGTATCACAATGGTTCCGAAAAAGTATAAACAGTTCACACAGTACAGACAAAATACAGTTTCATTAGTGCGAAGTTATCCAACTGTGTAATTGCGTAAACATGTGTCACTGATGTAGTAAAAACAATGTTTGTCTCTCAGTTAAATGATCAGATAGCTGTGTAATTTGTGTGTCAGAGAAATATGGTACCGATGTGTAAAGTTGTATAAGCAAATGCCATATTAGCTAGGGCTCCTTGTGCTTGCCAAACACATGGTACACAAAGTAAGCGTGTACCCCCCCTGAGGATTAATGTAATTATACCCTCAGGTGTTACAGATTACAGCGATGGAATGAAATGTATCACGAAAAACTTTCTTTGTAATAAAAAAAATCTTTAAAAATAAATTTTTAAGTACAACATTAATCACTCAAATGCGTGTCCTATAGCGCTAAATTGTGCGTCATGTTGTATCATAATCTCTGTCACTACTTAAGGGTAAAAAATGTGCCAAGTTTCGTAATTATCGTCGTCCGTAAGCAAAGTTCTGTGGAAGTCAATGTACTTACCTCGTAATAAACAAAAGCGAAATGCTATGCGTATAGATATCGTAGTTATTACGTACAATGCCGTGATCAAGAAAGTACTGCACTGTAACGTATTGTTGTGCTACAAAAAAGACTGTCTTATTGTAGCTATACCACAAAAATGCTACTAAAACATCCAGAATGAGATTTTCACTCTGCAGCAGAGTGTGCGCTGATATGAAACTTCCTGGCAGATTAAAACTGTATGCCCGACCGAGACTCGAACTCGGGACATTTGCCTTTCGCGGGCAAGTGCTCTACCATCTGAGCTACCGAAGTACGACTCACGACCGGTACTCACAACTTTACTTCTGCCAGTACCTCGTCTCCTACCTTCCAAACTTTACAGAAGCTCTCCTGCGAACCTTGCAGAACTAGCACTCCTGAAAGAAAGGATATTGCGGAGACATGGCTTAGCCACAGCCTGGGGGATGTTTCCAGAATGAGATTTTCACTCTGCAGCGGAGTGTGCGCTGATATGAAACTTTCTGGCAGATTAAAACTGTATGCCCGACCGAGACTCGAACTCGGGAAGGTAGGAGACGAGGTACTGGCAGAAGTAAAGTTGTGAGTACCGGTCGTGAGTCGTACTTCGGTAGCTCAGATGGTAGAGCACTTGCCCGCGAAAGGCAAATGTCCCGAGTTCGAGTCTCGGTCGGGCATACAGTTTTAATCTGCCAGGAAGTTTCCTACTAAAACATGTTTTACTTTCCAGAAGAATTCAGAAAAACTGTGCAGATATAAAGCAGATACAGCAAAAATGTAAATTGTGTCACACATTAGTAGCGTCGTGATATAATCGTGTAGCTGTCAAAGAAACCAAATGCTAAGTCATCTTTAATCCCACAGAAAGTACTTCAAATAAAGAATGTCTTTTCAAGTAAACCAAAATGTTGCATGAAAATCTCATTAGCAGTGTCGGTATATGTTCTAAGTATGTGAGCCTTATATTCGTTACGTGACCGTGCAACTAAGAAGCAACAGTGTACAAATCACAACACTGTGTCGTCTGTTCACTATAACAATGCATTCGTAATTTCCGTTTAAACAAGTTCTCTTGGTTCTTGACTGCATATTTAACTTCAAACATTGCAGATTATCTTTCAATAAACGGTTTTACATGTGAAATGTGGTGTAAACCTTTACTCTTCCTAGTACGCAGAGTTTCAACTACAACACAATTATCATGTGGTATACGTCGGATTCTGTAAGGTCCATTGTAAGCTAAAAGAATTTGTGACTCAAGTGTTTCTTCTTACGTGACAGTGAATGAGCTTTCATGAGAACTTTCTAACCAATATATAATTTCTTTGCATTTGCTTTACCGTGTATTTTTCTTCTTTTGTCTGATGCAGATTTTATATTTTTACTAGCCAAATCAATTATGTCTTTGTGTCGAAGTTTACTTGTATTCGGAAAAGGTACAAGCTCTCCGATTCTGTTCGGTGGTTCTTCATTCTTTAGTACAAGAATAGGTGGTAGAGCAGTGGAGTCATGAGGCATTTCATTCAGCACGGTTTGAAATAAGTGTAAATATCTGTCCCAGTGCTGATGCTTTCTGTGACAAAGTCTGCAAAGCTTATTGATTTCTTTCATAATCCGTTCAGACGGGTTACAATGTGGTGAGTACAATGAAATAAAAACAGGTTGGATTTTATGGTTCCGAAGCATGCGTGAAGAAACAGCAGATCTGAATTGCGGTCCGTTATCTGAAATGACTTTACTAAAGTGTCCAACTTCACGTAAGAAATTTTTAACAAAGGCGTTCGATACAGACCGTCCAGTGGCTTTATATAACGGAGTGAAAGAAACAAATTTTGAAGTCAGTTCAACAGCGACTAGAACGTACGAAAATCCATTCGCTGTTCTGACAAGGGGTCCCAAGAGATCAACAGCAGCAAATTCTTTTAATTTAGAAGGAATGATAGGAAACAACGGAGCACTATGTGAGATAATAGATGGTTTAGCTTTTTGACAAAGTTTTCAAATAGACAAGACTCTTCGAATTCTCTTTTCCATATTGTTAAAATAACAAGTCGTTCGAAAAATATGATAACATTTTCGTGGACCAAAATGTGCGTAGCTGAAATAAATGTACCAAATGAGCTTATTAACAAAATCGTCTGGAATGCAAAGTACCCATAGTTTGTCATCAACAGTGCAGCGTTTGAAGAGTATGTTGTTTCTAACCAGATAATAATGCCGAATCTGAGTGTGTCTTTTTTCATGCCATTTACTTTTGGTGTCTTTCCAAATCGGATCTTTATCTTGTTCATGAGCAATGTCCTTTAAAGATGTGGTGATGAAGTTTTCAAAGGAGACTTTCTGAATGTAAAGAATACTGAAATTTTTCTCGAGGTTGCCTTCTGTGTTACTTTTCTCAAGCCCAGCCGGCGCGCGTAACAGTGCGACCGCAACAATGTTCTCCTTGCCGGGAATGTAGACTATTGTGAAGTGGAATTCTTGCAGAAACAATGCCCAACGTTTTAACCTGTCATGATTTAATTTTGAAGACGTGAGAAATTGTAATGCACGATTATCACTGTATACTTTTACGTGCTTACCAGAAAGAAAGAAACGGAATTTGTTAAACGCCCAAACGATAGCTAAAGCTTCTACTCAGTAACGGAATAATTTTGTTCAGAATTTTTTAGCACTCGCCTAGCAAAAGCAATGGTTTTCTAAACAGTAGTGTCATTTTCTATGGCTTCTTGAAATAAATGGGCACCAAGACCGACTTTAGAAGAATCCGTGCTAAGGCAGAAATCTTGTGACAGATCTGGATGAGCTAGTATTGGCGCGTTAAGTAGCGATTCTTTCAAAGAATTGAATTCCAACTGTGCTTGTTCGTCCCAATTCCAAATAGAATTTTTTCCAGTGAGAGAATAAATTTTTGGAGTCACTAGAATTTGCATATTCAGAAAACGACGGTAAAAAGTTACGAGACCTACAAAACTGCGGTCTTGTCCTTCTGTGGACGGAACTGGAATGGCTCTGATTGCTTCTAACTTTTCAGGATCCGGCTGAATGCCTTGAGAAGAAATAATATGTCCCAAAAACCTCACCTTTGACCTACCGAATTCAGACTTTTCCAAGTTAACTGCAATTCCAGATTGTGCAAAAATATGTAACACGCTGTTGAGGATGCGATTATGTTGTTCCCATGAGGCTTCTGCTATCAGAATATCTTCCTCATATAAGGTGAGGTGGCGTTTTAAGGAATCAGGTAATATGGAATTTAGCCCGCGAATGAATGCTGTCGAAGAAATGTTCAAACCAAAAGGAAGTTTCCGAAACTGATAAACGCCGAAACAAAGAAAAGCTGTGTATTTTCTTCTTTCTGGATGAAGTTCGATCTGATAAAAGCTGAATCTGAGATGAATACAAGACAACACTTTTACCCCATTAAAATTTTGAAGAAGTTCTTCCATCGTTCGCGGCCCCTCTGTTTCAGGAATGATGACAGTATTGACTTGGCTCGAATCTAAGACAAGTCTGATCGATCCATTTTTCTTCTCGACAACATGTAATAGATTGTTGTATGAGCTTACTGCAGGCTCAATAATGCCCTCGTCAAGCATAGGTTGTATTTCTGTTCTAACACCGTCCCTATAATGTGCTGGTATTACGTATGGTCCAACACAAAATTTAGTATGCTCACGAACACGAAATTGGTATTGAAATCCCTTGATTGTTCCTGTTCTGTGAGTAAAAACTATGGAATATGCTTGTAAAATCTCAAAAAGGTCCTGCCTATCAATGTCATTACAGTTCTCAATTGTTTGGATTTTATGCTTAGTTAACTCAGTAGTATCAAATACGCCATCGATATCATCCCTGTCAGTACTTGCAGAGAGATTGTTAGTGTCAAGTTCCGTTTAACAGAAGGTCAAGCCGATTAATTTCCTCATCATGGTTTGAGAGCCAATCTTCAAATTTCAAAGCAATTGACTTACTTTCTTTCTCCAAACTTACTTCAGCATTGTGAAAGTTTAAGATTGCTTTGTATTCATTCAAAAAGTCTACTCCCAATATAATTTCCGTCGACAATAATGGAACAATCAATCAGAAAGTTCACAGAGAAACTGTGGCTTTGACAAAAGAATTCTAAGCTGGTTTGTTGGCGTACATCTACACTTTTCCAAAAATTGCGCCTTGTAATTTAATCTTACGTAAAGGAACTGTGGGGCAATCGTTCGATTTGTTGCATTTCCTAAAAGCTGTTTCATTAATCACTGAAATGGGACTGCCAGAGTCAAGTATTGCTGTAAATTTTCGTCATTTACTGTAATGTGAATCACAGGATATGCAATGTTTTTATGTTTTACGTCGTGTTCTTGGAGTAAGATGTCCCTAATGTCTTCCATTTTTTCGTAATTACTAGCCACGGCAGCCACGTCGTCAGCTTCATAAGTACATATTGTGGCTGCCAGCGGTGTGAGTCATTGCCTACTGTCTCTTTGTTTGCGCGCATCGTTATTGGCATTAGGAGGCCTAACTTCTACAAATTCACCTTGCCGAAAGGGCCCTGTCCTGTTTGAATCCCGCCGGTTCTGATGCAATTCAGGTCTATCGTGACGATCATATCGTCTGTCATGTCGGTAGATTCCATAGTTTCTTTCTTGTCGGTCACGTGGTGAATTTCTCCCTGAATCATAACTGTGCTCTGGACTGTTGCGTCTGAAGTTATTCTGTCTCCCTTGATAATTATTTTGGTTCCCATATTCTCTGTTTCTCTGATTGTCTTTGTGGTAGTCATTACCACGGAGAGGTGATCTTTCCCTGTAATTATTACTACTCTGCCAATGGTTGTCACACGGGTGGTGTCTGTTTTAGTCACGATTTACATTGTAAGAATAGCCTTGTCGTGTCCATTTATTATTTCTGTCATCGCGGAATTGTGACGGATGTGACCTGTAATTGTAGTTTTCCTGTTTTCGCGTTCTGCGATTGTCAGTGTCAGTTTCCAGTTCTTGTAACAGTCCCTGAAAAGCTTCAATGTCGTCTTTGCAACGTCCTGCCAAAATAATATTTTGTAAATGTTCAGGCAATTTGATTAAGCAAATGCGGATGATTTCTGATTGGCTGTAAGGGTTTGACAGGTATTGATTCTTGTGCAACATGTCTTCAAAATATTTCACAAGACTGGAAAATTCAGATTGTTCGAAATGTTTCATCATTATGATGCAATGTTTTACTCGGTCTTGTGTAGCTTGAGACCAATATGCTGAGAGGAAGGCATGATAAAATTCTCCTTCACTGTGACAATCGTGAATAACCGATCGCATTCTTTCGGCTGGTTCATTCTCTAAGTAGCCACACAAATTCCAATCTGTGCTCTAATGACCAGTTGGGAGGGAAACAATGAGAGAATTGATGGAGCCACGCTTGTGGGTGAATGTCGTTGCCAGAATTCTTAAATGTTTTGAATTTACGTGTGGTAATGAACAGCTTATAGTCAAAAATCATCGTGTCGGCGAGTCGCATATCGGTCATTGTTACGTCGTGTCGGCGGTTCCATCTCAAAATTCTGTGCACCTTGCCAATTTCTTTCATAATTTCCGAAATGCCCTGTGTTATTATTTTGCGGCTTTTCCGTATTTCCAAGTGCCTCTTCCCGTGTTGGAGCGCGAGTGTCCCCCGAAATATGTAATTTTTGTATTACTTGTGCCAACTGGTCTTATACATCCCGGATTTCTCTTTCGTGTTGCGTATTTATTTGGTTCTGATTTTGATTTTGTTTGAATTTCTTAATTTGTTCATACTCTACTGTGTCAGTGATGGCTACAGGTCTTGGGTCACTCAGATCATCATCTACCTTTGTAGATAAGTTAGTGAACTGATCCGAAAGTTCGGTTACTTTCTCCGATAGTGTACTTCTTTCCTCAGCGTGTTTTTCTGAACCAAGTTTCAGAGTGTCCATTAGTGTTGAAATCTTCTCAACTGCGTCCTTTAAGTTTTCCTGAGTTTTTGCAAGTTGCGAAACCGAATCGGTAGATGCAACTGAGTCAATTTTAGCTTGCAAGGTCTCACGATTTTCATGAACAACGGTTTGCAGTTCTTTTATGGCTGCTTCGTGATCCTGTCAAGAACCAAGAGAACTTATTTAAACAGAAATTACGAATGCATTGTTATAGTGAACAGATGACACAGTGTTATTGTGTGTGTACATTCTTGCTTGTTAGTTGTATGATTACGTAATGACTATAAGGCTCACATACTTAGAGCATATACTAGTACTGCTGACGAGATTTTAATGCCAAATTTTGGTTTATTTGAGAATACATTCTGGATTTAAAGTACTTTCTGTGAGATTAAAGATGACTTAGTATTTGGTTTCTTTTGACAGCTACGCGATTATATCACGATGCTACTAATGTGACAATTTACGAGGGGCGTTCAGAAAGTAAGCTCCGATCGGCCGCGAAATGGAAACAACTATGAAAATCCGATAAAGCTTTGCACAGATGTGTTGGGTAGTGTCTCTAGTATAACCCCAGTTAGCATCACGTCGCTCTTCTCATTTCTGAGCTCGCAGTGAGTGCGTAAAGACGTCTAGAAAATAGTGTCTGCCGCCAAGTACGAGGGCCTGGTGAGAAATTTCGCCTGAAGCTATGCAGTTAACATTACATAACTGTCGTGCTGTTTCTTCTTCAAGACAATTCTCAGCCGCATTCTGCAGGGGCAATGAAGATGCTCCTGCATCGTTTTCAAATGGAAATGTGAGATTACCCACAATACAGTCCGCAATTGTCTCCCCCTGAGTTTCATCTCTGGTCACATGAACCGCTGTCTTTGAAGACAACATTTTGACACAGACAACGAGGTGTAGGCCAGCGTGGAGAATTGGCGGAAAGCACTGGCGGCTGCCTTCTATGATGAGGCTATTGAAAAGTTGGTACAACGCTACGACAAAAGTCTAAGTCAGAACGGCGACTACGTAGAGAAGTAGCTGAAAGGTGTAGCTAATTGTTACAAGTAAAACATTTCTGATGTTCACTGTGGTTTCAATTTGGCAATCAATCGGAGCTTACTTTCTGAACAGGCCTCGTACATTGTTGCTTTTGCGGTCTATCTGTTTTATATCTGCACAGTTTTTCTGAAATATTCTGGAAAGTAAAACATGTTTTAGTAGTAACTTTTGTGGTATAGCTACAATGAGACAGCCTTTTCCGTAGCACAACAATACGTTACAGTACAGTACTTTCTTCATCACGGCAATAAGCATAATAACTAAGATACCTATACGCAAAGCATTTCACTTTTGTTTATGAGGAGTTGGGTACATTGACTTCAGCAGAACTTTGCTTACGGAGGACGATAACTACGACAGTTCCACAGAATTATCTTACAGCAAGACGCACATTTAGCGCTACAGGACACGCATTTGAGTGATTAATTTTGTACTTAAAACAATTATGTTTAAAGATTTTGGAATTACAATGATACAAAGGTTTTCCGTGATACATTTCATTCCATTGCTGTAATCTATAACACCTGAGGGTATAATTACATTACTCGTCAGGGGGTTACACGCTTACTTTGTGTACTGTCTGTTTGGCAAGCATAAACAAAAGTGATATGCTTTGCGTATAGGTATCTTGGCAAGCACAAGGAGCCCTAACTAATATGGTATTTGCTTATACAACTTTACACATCGGTACCATATTTCTCTAACACACAAATTACACAGCTATATGATCATTTAACTGAGAGACAAACATTGTTTTTACTACATCAGTGACATGTTTACGCAATTACACAGTTGGATAACTTCGCACTAATGAAACTGGGTTTTGTCTGTAATGTGTGAACTGTTCATACGTTTTCGGAACCATTGTGATACTATGAGAGCTTTGAATGATGTATTTCGTATGGGATCATGATTTTTAAAGTACGTTGGAGGTGGATGACACTATTGAAATGAGTTGAGAATTTTTTTGAGGTTTTGAAATTATTGCAGAAAGCTACGACGTTTTAGAGATTTGACTGAGGTGTTATGATATTATTACGACGACGATGTATATTAAGCTGTTGAGGAATGTTTATTATGATATGTATTTATTAAGATGAAATATTGAAGTGTCGACGAATAGGTACATGTGTAATAAGGTAAGGAATAGTGAGTAGTGGTTAGGGACTCTGGTTTGTGAAACCAAGAATCGTACTTTAAGAGTTATGAAATGTGTGTGTATGTGTAATGTATCACAATGCCTGCAAAAATTTTTTGGAAGCTGTTATATTTATAGGTTTTTGTTTCTACACATCCGTAACGCAAATTCTCGACCTGTGAAATTTTTTTTATATGACACTGTCACTGCTGTCGTAAATATTTCGGTAAGAAATTTAAGTGACCTTCACGTAATGCGTCGTGGACGCCCAGCTGTGCCAACTGCCTGGAGAAAAAGCCATTAGGTGGAGAAAGAAAGAGAGACCATTAACCTCAGTATTCACATTCCTTTGTAGAAAGCATCACAAATACGACACGCTCATTACTTGGAAACATATGGTTATACTGTGGAGCACGTACTTTGTGCTACTTACTGAAATGCTTATGAATTGATGGGAAATATTCTCACATCTGCACACCTGATTATGACAATTCTACTAACTTATTTCTACTAACTTATGAAATGCCACATGACTATTGAATGATATTTTTGTGCTTCGCTTTTCATAGTTGCTTATTTCATTTGATATCTGGTTTCCAGTTGTGTTGCAGCATTGGTTTTATAAAATAAAATTAAATGCATTTGCTACTGTGAACACTTTCTGTCAACAGATCTATTAAATAATACTTTTATGATCCACATGCTTCGAAAAAGGAGCACTTGGAAAGGAAAGTACAATAAGAGGGGATTAATAACAGTTACTGCATACATAATTTTCTTTTCAACTACTTGGTAATTTTTTCGTAGAATAACTTCTTGTGGTGCACCACTTTAATTACATAGACATTAGAATGTGAATAAACATGGCCATCTTTACTGTAATATTTTTTCTGCTTGAGCTTTGTCATGTTTAGGTATAAGTTATAGCATTTGCTGCTGCTTTTTTTTTTTTTTTTTTTTTGTGGTTTTAGGGCGCAAAACTTCTATGGTCATTAGCGCCCAGCCCGTGACGTAGAAAACCGGAAAAAAACGAAATTTAAAATCAGCAGCAATGGAAACAAAGTCAGAAAATCTGAGAAACTAAAGGCAGAAGGAATGCTTAAAAGTCCACTATAGAAAGGGGTTGGTTGTCCCCCAAAAAAAAGCTTCAAATGACTGACGTCATTTCACTGTCACTAATAAACTGTAGAACGCGGTCAGCTGAGCGCGTGTCATCTGCTAAAATCGACGATAGATCAGGCGATAGCTGTAGACGGGAGGGTAACGGATTAAAATAGGGGCATTCAATTAAAAGGTGTCTGACCGTCCACAGCTGAGAGCAGTGGGGACAGAGTGGGGGAGGATCACCGCTTAAAAGATGTCGATGACTAAAAAGACAGTGCCCTATACGGAGTCGAGCTAAAATTACCTCCTCCCGACGACGCGTTCGGGAGGAAGAGGTCCAAGCGCAAGGAAGGGCTTTCACTTCCCGCAATTTATTGTGGGGAAGTGTTGACCAATGCGCATGCCATAAAAGAGTAACTTGGCGACATAAACCGCTCCGTAGATCGGTAAACGGAAGAGACTGAAGAGCTGGCCGAGGAAGAGAGACTGCAGCCTTGGCCGCTATATCGGCCGCCTCATTTCCACAGATACCAGCGTGTCCCGGGAGCCAGAGGAACGCCACTGAGACGCCCCCCAGGTGGAGCAAGCGCAGACAGTCCTGAATCCGGTGGACCAGAGGGTGCACAGGGTAAAGAGCTTGGAGACTGAGGAGAGAGCTGAGAGAATCTGAGCAGATTACGTACTGTATCCGCTGATGGCGGCGGATGTAGTGGACAGCCTGGAGAACAGCGTAAAGCTCCGCAGTATAAACCGAACACTGGTCGGGAAGCCGAAAGTGATTTGGGGTGTCGCCAACAATATAGGCACTCCCTACACCTAACGATGTTTTCGAGCCATCGGTGTAAATAAATGTGGCTTCCGTCATTTGTGCACATAGAGCAGCAAATGCCCGACGGTAAACAAGTGTAGGGGTACCATCCTTGGGAAATTGACATAGGTCTCTGAGCAAGTCGATCCGGGGACGGAGCCAAGGCGGTGCTGTACCCCAAGTTGTCAAGAAGGTTTTATGAAAGCGGAAGGAAAGAGAATGGAGCAGTTGACGGAAGCGGACTCCCGGGGGTAGTAGGGAGGAGGAGCGGCCGGCATACCCGACATCAAAGGAGGCGTCGAAAAAAAGGTTATGGGCTGGATTAGCAGGCATGGAAGACAGATGGCTAGCATAACGACTCAGAAGGACTGCCCGCCGATTGGACAGCGGAGGTTCAGCAGTCTCAGCATAAAGGCTTTCCACAGGGCTGGTGTAAAAAGCTCCAGACACTAAACGTAATCCACGGTGGTGGATAGAGTCGAGACGCCGAAGAATAGACGGCCGAGCAGAGGAGTAGACTATGCTTCCATAATCCAATTTCGAGCGCACTAAGGCGCGATAGAGGCGGAGAAGGACCACTCGGTCCGCTCCCCAAGAGGTACCATTCAGGACACGGAGGGTGTTAAGGGAACGCAGACAGCGAGCCGAAAGATAGGAAACGTGGGAGGACCAGCACAGTTTTCTGTCAAACATAAGACCCAAGAATTTAGCGACGTCGGAAAACGGAAGGTTGACAGGACCTAGATGTAAGGAGGGCGGAAGAAACTCCTTACGTCGCCAAAAATTAACACAAACGGTCTTACTGTGTGAGAAACGGAAGCCGGTTTCGAGGCTCCACGAGTGGAGGCGATCGAGACATCCTTGAAGACGTCTTTCAAGAAGGCTGGTCCGTTGAGAGCTGTAGTAGATCGCAAAATCGTCCACAAAGAGGGAGCCCGAGACATCAGGTAGGAGACAATCCATAATTGGATTAATGGCGATGGCAAACAGTACAACACTCAGCACGGAGCCCTGGGGTACCCCGTTTTCTTGGGAGAAAGTACGGGAGAGAGTAGTGTTCACCCGCACCCTAAATGTGCGCTCTGCCATAAATTCGCGAAGAAAAAGGGGCAGCCGGCCTCTAAAGCCCCAAGAGAACAGTGTGCGGAGGATGCCTGTCCTCCAACAGGTATCGTACGCTCTCTCCAGATCAAAAAATATTGCTACCGTTTGGCGTTTCCGGAGAAAATTGTTCATGATATAAGTGGAGAGAGCAACAAGATGGTCAACAGCAAAACGATGCTTTTGGAATCCGCATTGGGCTGGTGTTAAAAGACTGCGGGACTCCAGCCACCAAGCTAAACGGTAATTCACCATACGCTCCAAAACCTTACAGACACTACTCGTGAGAGAAATGGGGCGATAGCTAGAGGGGAGATGTTTGTCCTTTCCAGGTTTCGGAACGGGAACGACAATAGCTTCCCGCCATCGCCTGGGAAAGGTACTGTCGGTCCAAATTCGATTATAAAGGCGAAGGAGGTAACGCAGGCTATGGGTTGATAAATGCAGCAACATTTGGACATGGATACCATCCGGTCCTGGGGCGGAGGAGCGAGAAGAAGAGAGGGCATGTTGGAGTTCGCGCATGGAGAAAACAGTATTATAGCTTTCGCGATTTTGAGAGGAGAAAGCAAGATGTCGCACTTCCGCTGCACGTTTCTTCGGGAGAAACGCTGGCGGGTAATTTGAAGAGCTCGAAATCTCAGCAAAGTGCTGACCCAATGAGTTAGAAATTGCGACGGGGTCCACTAAGGTATCATGCGCGACAGTGAGCCCAGAGACCGGGGAGAAACTAGGCGCGCCTGAGAACCGTCGAAGCCGACTCCAAACTTCCGAGGAGGGAGTGAAGTTGTTAAATGAGCTAGTAAAGAATTTCCAGCTTGCCTTCTTGCTATCGCGGATGACGCGACGGCATCGCGCACGGAGCTGCTTATATCGGATACAGTTGGACAAAGTTGGATGGTGACGGAAAATGCGAAGAGCACGTCGCCGCTCACGTATTGCGTCACGGCATGCCTCGTTCCACCAAGGGACTGGAGGGCGCCGGGGCAATTCGGAGGTGCGTGGTATTGAACGTTCCGCAGCTGTTAGAATAACGTCGGTAAAATGTGTGACCTCATCGTCGACGCTGGGAAAGCGACGGTCATCGAATGTCGCTAGAGACGAAAAAAGTGTCCAATCGGCTTGGGCAAACTTCCAGCGTCGCGAGCGCATATATGGCAGTTGAGGCTGCAGTCGAAGAACACATGGAAAGTGGTCACTCGAGTGTGTATCATCAAGGGCGAACCATTCGAAGCGCCGAGCTAGCGGAACAGTACCGACCGCAAGGTCCAAATGGGATAAATTTGCCGTGGAGGCAGACAAAAATGTGGGGACCCCAGTGTTGAGGCAGACTAAATCCGCTTGGTGGAAGACGTCTAGCAATAGTGAGCCACGTGGACAAGGATGTGGAGATCCCCAAAGCGGGTGGTGGGCATTGAAGTCCCCAACCAGCAAATAGGGGGGTGGAAGCTGATCAAGAAGATGAAGGAGATCAGCTCGTGTCATTGGTGTAGACGATGGAATGTATACCGTACAAAGAGAGAACGTGTATCCAGAAAGGGAAAGACGGATGGCGACAGCTTGGAAGGAAGTGTTTAAGGGGATTGGGTGATAATGGAGAGTATCATGGAGCAGAATCATGAGTCCTCCATGGGCTGGAGAGCCTTCAACAGAGGGGAGGTCATATCGGACGGACTGAAAATGAGGGAGAACAAAGCGGTCATGGGGACGCAGCTTTGTTTCCTGAAGACAGAAGATGACCGGCGAGTAGGATCGTAAGAGGATCGACAATTCCTCCCGATTGGCGCGAATTCCGCGGATATTCCAGTGGATAATGGACATAGGGTGAACAGAAAATGGAGGAACGTGACCAAGGGTGCTGTCAACTCAACGACTGCTCAGAGCTTGCGACCGACAGCATGGAATGGCATTCAGTCGAAGGCAGAAGATCCTGATCCATAGGTTGGTCAGGAGCAGCTCCTGCCACCAACGATCGGCCAGTTGACCGGCCACCAACAGTGCGCCTCGGCGACACAGAAGATGGCCGAGGGCGATTTCCGCCAGGTGGTGCTGAAGATAGGACACGCCTTGGCGGAGAAGGAGAGGAACTGTGTTTCTTCGTAGCCTTCTTGGAGGTATGTTTAGATGATTGAGGAACCGATGGTTGTGAAGTTGCAGTACGTAAAAACTCTTCACGAGAATGCTCTTTTTTTTGAAGACTTGGCGTCTGACTTTTGGGCTCGAGATTTAGCAGAACCCGACGAAGGGTGAGCCATAGAGTGGGCAGGCGAAAGAGGTGAGGTTGAACGGGCGATCTTTGCGCTGGCCGATCTGACGACCGTGGTACTAAATGTGAGGTCGCAAGTCTGCGTGGCCGCCTCCTTTGTTGGCCGAGGAGAAGCAAGGACAGTGCTGTATTTTCCTTTCTGAGGCAGGGTGGGCTGTCGACTGGCGAGTAACTTTCGAGCAGCAAAGGTCGACACCTTTTCCTTCACTCTTATTTCCTGGATCAGCTTTTCGTCCTTAAAAACAGGGCAATCTCGAGAGGAAGCAGCGTGGTCACCCATACAGTTGATGCAGCGAGGGGATGGAGGTGGACAAGCACCCTCATGGGCATCCCTGCCACACGTAACACATTTGGCCGGATTGGAACAGGACTGGCTGGTGTGGTTGAACCGCTGACATCGATAGCAACGCGTAGGGTTTGGGACATAAGGGCGAACGGAAATTATCTCATAGCCTGCTTTGATTTTTGATGGGAGTTGAACTTTGTCAAATGTCAAGAAGACAGTGCGGGTTGGAATGATGTTCGAGTCAACCCTTTTCATAACCCGATGAACAGCCGTGACGCCTTGGTCAGACAGATAGTGCTGAATTTCTTCGTCAGACAATCCATCGAGGGAGCGCGTATAAACGACTCCACGCGAGGAATTTAAGGTACGGTGCGGTTCCACCCGGACAGGGAAGGTGTGGAGCAGAGTAGTACGCAGCAATTTTTGAGCCTGGAGGGCACTGTGTGTTTCTAACAACAGGGTGCCATTCCGTAGTCTGGAACAAGACTTTACAGGAACCGCAATTGCGTCGACACCTTTCTGAATAATGAAAAGGTTGACCGTGGAAAAGTCGTGACCTTCGTCAGACCGAGAAACAACAAGGAACTGTGGCAACGATGGAAGAACCGTCTGTGGCTGAGACTCAGTGAACTTACGTTTGTGAGCAGACATAGTGGAAGGTGAGGAAACCATTGCGGAAGAATCCCCCATGATTACCGGCGTCTCCGATGGCGCGCTCCTCCCTTGTGGGGGCCCTCACCGAGGGCACACCCGCCTTAGGTGATTGTTCACACCTCAGGTCACACCTCCCGACAAACGGACGGAGGGACCAATCGGCACTTTCGGAAGGTATCAGCTCGGGTAATCACCCCTCCCTGGGCCTGGCCTTTACCGGGGGTACGTACGTGTCCTACCTGTCTACCCGGGGCGGGGAATTACGCGTTACCCCGTCACCGGCTACGCATGGAAGTGCGTGGGTCGGCCTTCAGACACGCACAGGGAGGAAGAAAGAGACAGGGAAAGGAAAGAAGAGAGGTCTCAAACGCCGCAGCGGAGAAAAGGGTAAAGAGAAGAGGTAAAGAGAAGAGGTAAGGAATAGAGAAGGACGAAGAAAGATGAAGACATACAAGCAAGGAAGGCGAAGAGTGCGGTACATTTACAAGCGTCCGTCTCCGGACGTAGGCGCAAACCATACTCCCAGAGGGGGAGAAAGTGAAGGAAAGAGCCAGAGGTGAGGGGGGGGGGGTGAAGACAGGGGATGGGGAAGGATGCGGAAAGGGAAGGTATGCAGCCCGGAAAGGAAGGAAGGCGACATTAGCTCGGGGCCCCGTGCTCGCTACGCACGTATCCACAAAAGAGTTGTGGATCCCCTGGGGGGATTTGCTGCTGCTGTTGGACAGGCATAGTGCTACTGAATTTCACTTTGTATTATTCTGTTAAGCCATTTTTACTACTGATTTATTTTTCTTGTTGCTGCACAGTGGCTTTTATTAGTTCTAATGTTGCATTTGCTTTGCTAATTTATATTTATTAGTGCTTGCTTTGCCAATTTGCATTTTTTGTCATTGCTGTTTGTGTTAATTGTTTTGTGCTGCTGCATTGCCTCGTCCCTTAGTTTAGCATCTGAGCTCAGTAGATTCAAGTTAGCTTAAGAGGGGGTATGCTATATAGGAGAATGAGTTATGATGAATTGGAAGAAATGCAGTGAGAAGTTATACGAAAAATTCCAGAATGAGATTTTCACTCTGCAGCGGAGTGTGTGCTGATATGAAACTTCCTGGCAGATCAAAACTGTGTGCCCGACAGACTCGAACTCGAGACCTTTGCCTTTCGCAGGCAAGTGCTCTACCATCTGAGCTACCGCAGAAGTAAAGCTGTGAGGACCGGGCGTGAGTCGTGCTTTGGTAGCTCAGATGGTAGAGCACTTGCCCGCAAAAGGCAAAGTCCCCGTATACGAAAAATGTTTGTAAAAGAAAAGGTACTGTACAATGAAGAATAATTATTTTAAAAGAGGATGAATGGAATAGCGAGAGCAGGCTTAGATAGGACTTTTTGGGAATAATGATGAACAAAGGGAGACCTCCATGCAAAATACTGCAGTAAAACAAACCCTGTCCTTTCCTTTTGTGTTATCCCTCTATGTGTTTGTGTACCCTTATGTGTACCTTTGTGTGTTTAGTTAATAAGATTTATGTTGTAGAATTTTTCTAGTACTAAGCTACATTCACTATGATGAGGAATACTGTTATCCTCAAATATAATTTGCATTTATAATAAGTTATTTTCTTTGTAAAGATGTTTAGACATTATTTATTCTGTTCTGTTTTAACGTTCAAGTGTGGAATCAATGTTTCGAAAACTATTCTCATTATTTTATGTATTTACTTATATCATAGTTCCTGTAACACTGATATATATGTTACTTCAATTCTTTTGTAAAGCCCATATCACTATAAATGTTATCTGTAATGTTATATTCTTTTATGATGTATTTTGTACCTTTGTTTATTGTATTCTCATGTTATAAAATTGTAATTTACACCAGTTTATCAAATTAAGTAACTTTTAAGCATTCATTTCACTGCACACATTTCTGTTGATCATAGTATATGCACAATATGTGAGAAGTTGGGACTGTTCCTGTTTGCACGTGTGTTAATAATTCAGCAAGGGACTGGTTGACAGCATTGCTGGTTCGAAGGATAATTCCAAAAACTTTGTGAGTGCACAAGTGGTGGCTTATGGACTTGCTATATTGTCCGCAAGACTCTTCGATGGTGATTGCGCACTTGCACAGTCGCAACAAATGGCTGCTGGCCGTCTCTACAAGGCCTACAGTGGGTCTACATCTTTTATGACTCACCAATACCATTATTTCTACAAGGAGTGCAGTGGGTCTGCACCTCTGGTGGCCCACCAATACCGTAATCTCTACCAGGACTACAGTGGGTCTGCTCTGTGATGACCTACCTACCAATATTCTTCAAAACTTCGACTGACTCTGCTGTGGGTTTCCTCTGTTGTGGCCCATTACCTGTGTGCATGTCAAGAGTCAGCACTGTCTTTCCGTTGGAAGGACAACACTACTACTTCAAGACTGCATGGAAATCCACTACTTCCGTGTGCATTCTCATTTACTGCTCAGACTTTGAGAAAAAAAACACTGCAGTTTTACTGTGATGAATGATCAGGACTGTCTTTATGGACTGTGAGAAAATTTTAGCTTTTGACCAACATTGTACCGATAAGTGTGTACATTTCATTTCTTTGTTATTGCAATTATGAAAATTTTTTTTCAAATCTGTATTGTCCACTGCCCAAAACCATTTGTAAAATTTTTTGTGGGGAGCATGGGGGCTATGTAAGTAGGCTGTTTAGGTTCTTATATTGGTAACGCCACTGTCACTTAGCGCTCTGTATGAAAATCACTGGCTGTGCTGTGTGCAGTCTGTGGCTGGTTTGCATTGTTGTTGGCTATCTTAGTGTTGGGCAGTTTGCTGTTAACAGCGCGTAGCGTTGTGCAGTTGGAGGGGAGCTGCCAGCAGTGGTGGATGGGGGGGGAGGGGGGGAGATGGCGGAATTTTGAGAGCGGATGGTCTGGACGTGTGTCCATCAGAGACAGTACATTTGTAAGACTGGATGTCGTGAACTGCTATATATATTATGGCTTTTGAACACTGTTAAGGTAAATACATTATTTATTCTCTATCAAAATCTTTCATTTGCTAACTATGCCTATCAGTAGTTAGTTCCTTCAGTAGTTAGAATCTTTTATTTAGCTGGCAGTAGTGGCGCTCGCTGTATTGCAGTAGTTCGAGTAACGAAGATTTTTGTGAGGTAAGTGATTCATGAAATGTATAGGTTATTGTTAGGCAGATTATTGAAAGTCAGATTGCGTTGCGCTAAAAATATTGTGTGTCAGTTTAGTGTTGATCGGAATAAGTAAAGAGAGAAATGTCTGAGAACATTCAGTTCTGCTCAGCTGTTTGAAGATCGAATAATGTAAGAGGTTTGTCAGCATGCGTTACTCATTCAATAATTTTTGTAAGGGGACGTTTCATATTTGGTATTGGTCAAATTAAGCTTAGCTTCTCTTCCGTGGTATATGTACCCCTAACTAGTGAGAGTCAAGTGTGTGTAAAAACTTTATTAGTAATGTTGGAACGAGTGCAGGTATGATTACAAATTTGCCATCAACTACTGCCGCACAAGATTTTCCCTCGAATGCTTTTAAAGCCTCTGCAGGCTAGTTATCGTCAGGTTTTGCTTTACCTTTGGCACAACAGTACAGTTTTGTACGCTGCACTATAGGATTCGACTCACTGCATGCAACAGAGCGAACTTGCCACATTCTGGTTCTGCACATGTCTTGCTGCACTGTCGGGCACTGTTACCTGTATAATTAATAAAGCTCTGCGAGATTTTGCGTGTGCAAAATGCAGTATGTTACTTACACATTGTTATGTAACTGACAGACTTCAACGTTTCCACACTAAAACATCACAAGTAAAACCAATTTTGACCATAGTGGGCACCTAATATTTAGTTTTAATACATAATATTTCTTATCAAACTAAGCAATTTTAGCAGATTTTTTATGCCTGCAATATCCTGCTTCCGGTATATTATACTAATTAAAAACACTAGCTCTTTTAGAAAAATTTCAGTGACATCTTGTTTATCAAGAATTCTGTGTTCTAGGTATGTCTTTAAATACAGAAATACATGTTTTCTCAAACGAGAATTAGCAGTCCTGGCAGCACATCCAGTCAGTCATCGGTGTTACTGACAGATACAGTTCCATGCTCAGGGTTTGTCAAAGCAACATTAAATGTTGAGAATTAGAGAATGAAGATTATAAATGAAATATAAAAACGAAAAACTCAATCGTAATTACTCACATGGATTTACAGAAGACAATCCTGTACTGCAGCTCATACAGGCGCACTTTTATACGTGACTTCAATTAATACTAATAATGTAAGTGGGGAAAGTAGCCAAGCCATTAAAGATTTCTAAATGCTCTGAGAACATTCAACGTTAAAATGATGAATTTGTATTCCAGTTGAACAGAAACAGGTATCCTTGACGGTATTTATATTTTTTATTTACGAAACTTGGATTTCCACATCACCATAGAGGTACCAAGCATGATGCGTTACTCATTGTTTTACATGGCGAGTATCCCCAGTAGGCCTATAAACCATGGTGCATGCAACTACATGCACAAACATTATGAGCAGATCAATTTCCCTACGTTATGTTTATTACATACTCACCACACCTTCAGTTTTTGAATGCTATACAATCTGGAACATTTAAGCCAGCGTTACAAGAAGTATGGATTACAACCAACTGACGATGTTCCCAGTCATACAACAATCAAGAAATGAGACAAATGGCTGTCGGCCACCACACAAAACACGCAGTTCCTGACGCTATTGTTGAAGTGGTCTCTACACAATTCCAGCGAAGCCCTCTGAGCTCAGTCTGACGAGCAGGTAGATAGATAGTCACCTTCGACAGCACCTTATGTCGCCCATCAAAGATTGCACCTGGAATGGTCCGAAACATTGGAGTGAAGTAGTATACAGAGTAGATACCTCTTGCGTCACTGAACGTGCGCACATCGGGTTGTATTAAGTGTGTGAAAGAAAACCGAGTTACCATAACAACACAAAGATACGGCCAATAAATACCACTATTACTTCCCAGCTAATTATGTTTTATACTACGGTTCATTTAACCCAGACACACCGTATTTTGGAGGGTAAAGTGTTTTGCCTTTCGTGACTAGCATAATATTGTGTCTTGGATAAGGCGTTGGGGCTCAATGTACCACGATGATCATAGCTGTTTTACTTGCCTGTTTTGATGGAACTTAAGCAGTTGTGTATTAAAGTCGCATTTGCCCATCACATTTATTCGTATAACCAACTACTTCCACAACACAAAATAACGATCTACTGATTATTTCACTGTTTATTTTAGTTGTGTAAGCAAGTAACTATGGTGACCACTAAATACTAAGGAAACACAGCAGCAACAAGAATTTTGAGCTACTCTACTCTCTTACTGTTGGAATACGATAAAGGATTGTGCAACAGTTTGAGGAGAAACATTAAGCCTGCAAGCCTGCTCTGGCACATTTTGCTACAGTATCTCAACCCAAATTAAAAACCACTTATTTGCTCAATAGTTGGAATATTACTGCATGATGTAAGCAATGACGTAGAATGGATGTAGATGCGGTATATAAAATTCATGTGGTCTGTCTCACCTTAGATACTTGCTAGTCTGATCAGTCATTCAAAATACTTGATCCTATTGTGCTGGAGAGGGTAAAAAGCTTCACATAAGTTACAATAACTGCCTATATGTTCTAACTGCCACACCCCCACACAAGACCAATCTAGATCGTAATCAGGGACTGGGAGGAAAGTGGACAAACTCACTACAACCAATGAGACCGAATTTCCCATGGTCTCCGGTTTTCACATGGCGTGTAAAGCATCGACTGAGTTCTAATTCTCCATACCGTTTTTCGATTGGCATTATGCCCACAATTCACTGAAATCGTAACCTTTTACGAAGGAATGATATGCATTACATGTCCTGCACATCATCGCTTTGTCTCAAACTACTGTGCCCAAGTGTGCCACTGAGGTTTTCTGAATTCATTTTACTTTGACCATTACTCCTTAAAAGAATTACCAAAATACAGGAAATTTATGTGACCTAAAATACGTATTATTTGCGATTTTAAGACTGTATTTGTAATTATTTTTACAAAATCTTTAAAATAATGCTCTGTTTATTCCCCTACTGTTTTTTGTATACTGTGTTATGGATCTTGTGAGTTAAGCACCGCCTGTCTCTGATGTTTCATAATATCTTTCAACTGGTATCTTTTACTCCATAGTCTCATTAGCTGAACTAGATATCTCTCAGATGGTGTATCATAGTATCATTTACTTGAATTTTTTTTTCAGCTTGCTTAAAGGTCGCAGGACTGGGAATGTGTTCCGTGTGCAGACTATGCCCGTGTCAGTCACTTCTGGCTGGAGCTGACAACTTCATTTTCCTCCATCTGTCGTTCTGAATGTGTGCCAATCACTGTGGATCTGGCACATTACGGCTGGGTTCGTCTGCAGTATTTCACACCAGGCACTTTAAACCCCTGCTCTGTGCAGAACTTGTGGGTTAGCTGAAAAAACAAATACGCCTTCACAGACAGCCCATTGGTTAGTTTTGTTATAGTGAATGTACTTTACCTAACACCACATTCCAAAAGGTGAAATGGCTAACTACCTTACCCACACAGTGTTTAGCCACTTTTTGGGTTGTTATTCCTCGAATCACTTATCTTCCTGTTGGTTTGTTAAGTTCATGCACCACTGTCCCCCAGTTGAGATTACATACACATATGTCTGAATGACAGACATTTGAATTAGGAAAGGGAAATGATGAAACCACTCACCTTGCACAAAGTACTCTCAATCCATTGCTCATCCACATGTTGCATATGCTCTTCACACCTCACTGAAGCTCAGCTATACTGAGCATATTATGCATTGGGAGAAAGCACTTTCGATTCTGGTGTTAAGCCCTCAGGAAGTACAATGTTTCTACTATTAATATTATGTCCCTTTCGTCCCAGCCAAATACAAGATGAAATGGGAAACTATTCACCCTGAGCACACTTCTCACATTTCCAATTGTTGACTTCCGTACAACTTTTCCTCTTTAAAGCTGAGCTGGGTATAAATAATACTTGTGGCATCATCTCGAAGTTGACGTTAAATCAACACATTGGAGACAATACCGTGTCTTCTGATGAGGTGCCCTAGAAACTTCGATATTTAAATCAAGAAGTAAATCATGATCATGTCATAAAGCAATTTACATATCACTAAAGTACACAGACAGAAAGGTGAAAACAATCCATTCATAAGGATATGTATTTTAGTTGGACACATTGCTATAAAAACACCTGCAATCACAAGATCACAAATCGGGGGGACAAATCTGAACAGGTTTCAATTGAGGCAAATACCATCTTAACATTAGATAGTTTAAAATGTAGAGGACATAAATAAACCGAACACAACTGGTTATAATTCTTGTTATGAACTATTCACTACACAACTGGTAAATTAAAAACAAAGTTGACTTCATTTTGAATGATGCTGTATGTATATATTTCGATGACGTTCCGGTATGTCGATCATGAAGCGAGACTATTTCATTTTAACTGCAGTCTTTTGGTGCTCAAACATTCTCTGCATAATACACTTTAATTTGGTGGTATGGTTGTAAGTATGTTATGCCCAGATACAGAAATGGAAAATTAGGAACGCCTTCTAATCTACAGACAGTTCACTCAGTTTTTAGGTTGTTGATTCACCAGCAATGCACCATCTTTAAATCTCTTAGCAACCTTGCAGTACATGTTGCATTATTACATATATGCTTTGGGCAACTTGTCTTGATTCTGGTACAAGGATATTGACATTTTGAGTTGTAGATCCTCCACACAGGTGTACAATACTCACGAAAACTGGCAATGGCAGTGGAATGAACCCGTACATGGAATGTACAGGGTGTTTCGCGCCAATAGGAAGGACTACTGGAAGCGTCCAGATGGTGAGAAACTGGTTGGCAAGTGAGGGACCCACAGTTGTGGCCGCTACCTCGCCGACCCCCTTGCCTTCCCCTCGTGACTATTTCTGGACCTGTCATTGGTGGTTTGTCGAAGAAAGTTGGCGTCTCTCACTCAGCGATACCACGGCATCAATCCTAGGTCAGTGCAAGAGCGTGGGAGCTGGCGAAGTACTGCAGGTTACTTCACACAACTGCTCACGCTACTGCTTGACGCTAGGTTAAAATGATGGAAATAAAATATAATAAAACAATTTACAAATACTCGTTACCAGGTACAATTCATTACCCCTACCACGAGAGCTGGTTACTGGTCAGTGAATGTGACAATGGTTGGCGCTAATCACTCATAATGACCAATGAAAACAAAATTTTCATTTTATGTACATGGAAGGCGACCGACATTGTTGTTTCTTATAAGATGTCTTAAAGCTAATGGAGGCTTCCAAAGCTGGTTACAAAATATGCGGTAGCTGCAGGAGATATAGTGTTTCATATTTTACCTTACAATATCATTATCCACTGGTGTTACTTTACTCGTCCATAATTTGGAGTCTCTGTTACTAAGACTGTCTGTTTTTTACACTTCTAGGTCGGTGCAACAGCTGACAGTCGATATCATGGGCAGAGCCAAGGTGGTGCTGGTGGGCGTAGTGGCTGACACCAGCTGGGCTGCAGCTGAGCCAAAGTGCTGTGGGAATTATGTCGGAGGAGGCTCAGAGTGATTGTCTAACTGTGCGTAAACTAACAGTGAGTGACAGATACGGTTAGTGAATGAGCCTGTGTGAGGCGTAATTGGCAACTGAACAAACCAAGTATCAATCATTTTCATTACAAATAGTTTTTACTCCTGGCATCCGGAAACTACTTTCCTAATAAACTGCTTTTACCATACTTCCTTAAAACTTGAGTATACAATTATACAAAACTATTGGGACTGCCAATCTTGTGAATTAGAATGTCTCATCAGACGTTACGCACGGTATTCACCGTCTAGCCAGGGATGTGGCACAACCTGCCCTGGAGGCTCGCGGGATTTACAGGCACAGACGTGACACTGATAATGTCGACTATATGGGAAGAATTCCGAATGTGCCATCAAGCAATAGTCTCAGTACCAAACGGAGTGGTGAAGGAACACAATTCGCGATAATCGACAAGCAGCAAGCAGCAACAGTTGCCTTGCAGTTCTACCCCTGAAGGTCTGGCATGCATTACTCAAGTGTGAAGCATTTGACACCTTCCTAAATCTTTGCCTTAAGTAGGACGCTGTTGACGCCTGACAAAGACCTTAGTAAAGCGAAAGGATCACAGCAATAAGGTAGGAGCGGTATTTCGGTATAATGTGGCTGGAAAAGAATGTGGTATTTTTGGTACTGTATAAGGCTTTAGTGCCGCTAGCTGCTCATCAACAGAAACAAGAAACGCGGAATGGAGCTGACAACTTGTCAATGGGCTAAGTGATGAAAGCGGGAGGGTCAAAACATTAACTGCAGCAGTATGCGGTCATGGGCGCCCACTGCCAATTTCAGCAGATCGGACGCAGGTGCACCGCGCCCCGTCGGTAGCGTAAATAACGTCATCAGAATCGATTAAAGCTTACTCTGTCTACCGCAGAAATCAGCACGTGCCTAGCCTCGTCAATAGACAGATAAGAAGTTTCGCGTTTCATTTTCACTAAGCGCGAAGTGACGTGGCCACCTAGGCTGTGCCTTGTTGTGGCAAACACGACAGAGGTCGTGGCGACGCTGGTAGTGAATTATTCAGAACGCATGTAAGTTCAGGTAACTCCTATTGGTTCTCATGGTCTAAGCTTTGCTATCTCCCATTCTATTGGGATTTTTGCTGTACCTAAACTATTGGAGTAACAGGCGGTGCACGCATTGTACTTGTATTCAGTATGGAAAGTATTTGTTTCATGCAGTGCATTGAGAACAAATATCTCAGTAAGAGCAAATAATTATTTAAAGCACTTCGAGAACGAAGTATATCCTCGTATTTGGAATGTTTCCTTGAATTGTTTTTTCTAATGAACAAAGTTGCAATAATATGAATTATCCGTGTCTGCTGTTTCGCAATAGCTCAGCGAGTGTCCTCTTTAACAGCATTAAATCCTTTTTATATATTACGCCATGAAATAAAAAGACACTTGAAAATATGTAAACCGGTTCAGAGACAGCTATGCCCACTGTCATAAAATACATAATAAAGCATAAAGGCAGAGATCCAAACTCTTATGCTGAATACGAACATTGCCATATACGTTCTTTTATTAGCTAGAACAGGGGCTTTTGCGGTAACTTTTCTCGGGTTTTTTCTGTTATTTACTTCCATTTCTAGCCTGGTATATTACATGTCGAAGTCCTGAGCAGTGTCCGCTTAATGGTTCTCCATACACTTTACAGTGCGTCATGAATTCCTATATTATTTCTGCTTGTCACTAAGACAGCGTATATTTAAGAACTTTTGGCTGTCAAATGCCTTAATACTAGGGATATATTCAGTGATCATTTTCTATCTTTCCACGATCTCTCTCTTTGTGCCTGCGCTATTCATTACCGTAAGTCACCATTGATGGCATCTGCGCTCATTTATTCAACCTACTTGCAATATCCTATGAATTATTGTAGTTGGAGATTTCGCAGATAAAGACAGTTCATTCTACCAGCGACGAACTTTCCTTGGCGTCTGAAAATCTCTGGTCAGAGTGGTAAATCATGGACAGTAGGTTGTGTTTTCTTTCTGATTTGTAGCGTGAATTTTCTTGTGTGTTTTGTAAGGACAACTATGCCTGGTGAAATCAACACAGTTTTTTAATGTGGAGAGGGGAGACTGCGGCTGTGTTCCAAAGTTTTCTAGCTGCGTTATGTAAAGCTACCAGATGCTGTAGCCTCGACGCAGTCACTGTGGCGTGACACCAGTGGCATGTGCTGTAGTCAGCAGCATCGGTAACGAGCGTACCTCTGGAGCGAGAGTGGTCCACTCGGGCCTTTATGCCAACCTGTTCACATGGCTGAGAAACGTCGGAAGCAGTACCTGGCTCGTTGGCGCAGTAGTTCGATCAATATCAAATTTTAATAGTCGATACCTCTCGCCACGGTTACATATGAAAAGCTGTTAGTACACTCCCGTTACGTTTTGTGGCAAATGGATACAGCTGTAAATATTGCACATTTGTAAGTTGGTTACGCATGCTCAGGTCCTCGCACCTTTACCAGTCTCTAGGTATTGCCGTTCGAAAGTCGCGCCTTAATTTGAATGAAACGAAACGGAAGAAGATCAGTAATGGACGTTACTTACATCATATCTTGATAACTTCAGGGTATTTGTATTAGTATCTTAATGTGCGTTATCTGCTTAGTTTGAAAGTTCTGCAAGGATTAAGTTCACTTGGGCACTTTTTGACTATACTGACATAGTATGTTGTCTCTCTCCCACGTAGCAAGGTTTTCCACGAAAATGCATATCGTAGCGGGCCCTTGCTAAAATATGAATCTCCGTTAATCACCCATGCTACAATGACAGATAGGACGGCCAAGTCTGCTGGGAAGTGTTAACTGAAATTCCTAACGGCGGGACTGGTGTACTCGCGTTTCCTCAAAACTACGCCCATTATTGTTCTTCTTCTTCCATCACACGGTTGAGTCAGGTTGCGTGAGAAACTAGAGATATTTCCCTTTATCTACAGAAAGCTAGTAGCTTGAGCTTTCATGCTGTGTGTGATTAACATGAACAGAAACCATCTTCCAGTAGTACAGACACGTACGTGAAAAGCAAGCGGGCACTGAGCCAGAGTGATGGCCGTCGTGTGCCGCCAGAGGAGTGCGGGGGAAGCCACGTGGGTGGCGGTGTGGCGGTGTGGCGGCGCTACCCATAGCGGCTCACTTCGTTCGCATTTCCTAACAGGAGGATGGAAAGACGTTTACCCGTCAGTAGGCGTATGATCCTACAGTGTAGAAACTGTTAGCAGTATACTTCTGGCCCAGTGGCCTCTAATCTGACGGAAATAAGGTGATCTTTATTAGTTTCCTGTTTTATAATAAATTCTCCTTACTACAAGATAATAATTAGCCCCTCGAATCTAGATGGAATTCAACTGCTGCCTCTGTGTGAGAAATCTAAGCGTAAAGTAATACTCATCGCTTTGTTTGCAAGTATGGTTCGAACAACTTGTTTGAGTTTACGTTGTTGTCTAGAACGTTAGCTGCTTTGATGCAATATTTCATCTTCATGTAAATAACAGTAGCTGCCATCGAAAGTAATAGCAATGGGTAACGTGTTTTACAGATACAAACGAACAGTTAAATGATTAGTGTATTTCTTTTCCTATTTTAATACATCCCTACATCTTTCTCATTTCTTAAAGCGAAAGGCAAAGGTCCCGAGTTCGAGTCTCGGTCGGGCACACAGTTTTAATCTTCCAGGAAGTTTCATAGCGAGGATGTGCTAATATCACCCTATCTTTGTTTTCCTGCTTTGTCGTACTGCTTCAGGCAGCACAGTTAAGCCACAATACGGTTTCAGCCAAGCAAGATGTACTAGCGTGGTACCGTCTGGTAACTGCCTTTTGGCATTCACGGGGCTGGTGATCCGCAGTAGCGGGTAGGGGCCTTCGTACCGAGGACTCAACAACTTGGTTCATCCATTTCTTTATCACAGTATTTTGGAGCAATACAAAATCCTTGGGTTTATGTTTAGAAAATGTAATGCCTCTGTTGCCATGTTCTAGCTCTCTTTGTGTGGCTTTGAAATTACTGTGTTGAACTTGGTTCCATATGGCATTCAGACGGCGAGCTGTATTAGCGTCAAGGGGCAATTTGTCAATGTCTGATGGTTAATTCATCGATATCCCATTCACTGGTTCGTATGGGGACTTTTCGCTATGTATCTGGGTTTTCCCTACATAGTACAATAGCGTTCGCGCAATAGTTTGATGCACTCCCTCTAGGCACCCATTCGCTTGAGAATGAAAGGGCGTAGTTCGCCGTTGTTTGATACGCAACATTTTGCGAACTGGCACAAACACTGTCAACATAAAATCTGAGCCTTGAGCAGTGAGTACTGCGTCAGGACTTTCGAACGGCAATACCTAGAGACTGGTAAAGGTGCAATCAACAGTTTCAGCGGTCGTATCTCCAATATAATAATTAAGAACCTTGAAAAATTAATATTAATTGACAACACACTTATTATCCTTGGTGCTTCGTGGAAATGGGCCACATATGCTAAGCCACAATCGAAATGGTTTTGATGTTTTGTAATGTTTGTAAAGGAACGTATCCTTTGTGTTTGTGTGTGTGTGTGTGTGTGTGTGTGTTTGTGTGTGTGTGTGTGTGTGTGTGTGTGTGTTTGTGTGTGTGTGTGTGTGTGTTTGTGTGTGTGTGTTTGTGTGTGTGTTTGTGTGTGTGTGTGTGTGTGTGTTTGTGTGTGTGTGTGTGTTTGTGTGTGTGTTTGTGTGTGTGTGTGTGTTTGTGTTTGTGTGTGTGTGTTTTTCCGACACTCCACCAGTAGTTTCACGCTGTTCTTTCATTCATGGCTCATTGCCCATTTTGGCGGGACTGTAAACTGTCACAACACTGTTTTTATTCATTGTTGCAATTCCTTGTGTATTACTACTTTGTTACCCAACACTGTCTTGCAGTACAGTATACCATCGTATGTAATGGAATCAGGGACTGATGCACACTGGTGACAATCTGTATCCCTCAGCGATTCTTTCAATTCCTCTGTGGAAACCTCTGATTGTGCAATTCTAGCCTCTCTACTTAGGCCATCAGCATTGTTGTGTAGGCAGCCACACTTATGCCGAATTGTGTTATATTTTACCAATTTTAATGCCCATCTAGTCAGGCTACTACTGGGGACAACATCCATACTAAAGCAGTGTGGTCCATATCCACAGCTAACTGATGTCCATACTAGTAACACTTAATGTAATTTACTCCAAACATGGGAGCTACCAGCTCCTTCTTTGTACTACTTTAATGCATATTGTCATAAGCTCAATTGTCTAGATAGTTAACCAACTAGTCTTTCTACACCATTATATTCCTGACTTACAACAGCTCCAGCAGGGTAGTCTGATGCATCCAGTTTTTCCAAAACTGGATATATTAATAAAGCTGAACTAGTCAAGATTTATTTTCCTCAATGCCAACTCTCACTCTTCTGTTCATTGAAATACTGGATCTTTCTTTAGTAACTTTGTTAATGGTTTTGCTGTTACAGCATAATCCTGCACAAAACCCCTGTAATAAGTGGTTCAACTTTGGAAAGATTATAACTAACATTCCTTGGCGTTGGAAAAATCATCTATTTCGATTAATCTAGGATCTGGGTTGACTCCATCTGAACTGATGATGTGCCCCAACTTCTGAACCTGTGACTGTACAAACGAACGTTTTTCTCCATTTGCACTCATCCGTACACTTTCTGATCTAGCCAACACACTTCTTAATCGTTCAGTATGCTTTTCAATAGTTTTTGCAAAAATTACTCTCTCATCATAACACGCAAGACACACAGTAGGGTTTAAACGTGTTATCAAGTCGGTAAATTCTCACAATAGGCAAGCGAATTTCGTAGACTAAAATCCATATATAAGAATTCACTCAGTCCAGATGGAACAACAAAAGCAGTTTTCTGTCTGTCGTGGTGCAATCTGAATCTGATGATATCCAGAACTCGTCTCCAGGCTGATGAATTATTTGGAATTTTCTGACTTGTCCAAGTTCTCGTCGATACATATCAGAGGTTACATATCCAGTGTGATAACCTTGTTTACCGCTCTCAAATCAACACACAGACCACACGTTTTTTGCCCATTGACCGACTTCCTTGGGACTATGACAATTCTACAGGCACGTGGGCTTGCAAAGGGTTGAATTATCCTTGCAAACAATTGCTGTTGAATCCCATCTTCTACAACAGATTGTAACTGACGGGGTAAACGATATGTCTTCTGCTCAGTTGGTCTGGCGTCTTATGTTGCAAGACTTCAGTTGCTGGCAAATATTGCCTTTCCTCGAATAACCACACATATTCCTCTAAAACTGGATGCAGAAGTCTTTACTCCAATTTGGCAAATAAGTGAACATCTCTTTCAACTGATTTCTTATTGAGAGTGCAGTGCACAAACCTTCCTCACGGGTAACTACTTACGTTTTCTCTCTCGACACTGTTTCTGGTTCGAAACTTCTCTTTGCATAAATTCTTCGCCAGTGACAATTATTGTGCCATGTGGTATTTCTACATCCTGCTGACCAACATTCTCAACACAGAGGTATTTTAAACCTGTTTCCCTTTACTTTTAGTCTATAATACGTAGACCGCTCTTAACCTCTTGCAGCCTGTACAGAAAGTATTTGTGGGGGTTGGATCGACCAGGAAGTCCAATCCCGGCGGTACGGGGTCTTTGACTTCAATCCAGGAAACTACCACAGTTCCACCGCTAATAGTTACAGATGTGATAGGTCTCAACGCCCACATGCACGGTTCAGTTGGAGCTTGTGAGGCAGGCCTCCAAATTCACAAGTTCCTTGCAAATGATACGCACGCTCATTGTCCTGACAGTGGTCTGTATCGTTGACCCAAACAGTGCTGATCCTATAATGTTTCACAGTCTCATAGCATGCTAGGAAATCGTTCCCTAAGAAAGCATGGCAGTCCCACCCACGTTCCCTTACTACTTCCATATCAAAGACATTTTTTCCCTTCAGTGTGCAGGTAAGTTACAGTGGTACCTGCAGGAATGATTATCTTGTCTCCAAGTCTGATTTTATGGTAACGAGGCCGTTTTAGCACACGCTTGTCATTATTGGCAACAAAAAGAACGCGAATCTGAGCTCCTGTGTCTACAAGAATTTTGGCAGACTTTCCTCTGAGCTTTACCTCAAACTCAGTGGTTTACCTCAGTGGTCTCTCCCCTCTTTATAGCGTTCATATATTTCACTGGGGAGTGAGGTGGGTGACAGTGGAGTAGTACTTCTGTTTCAACATATCAGCGCACACTCCGCTGCAGAGTGAAAATCTCATTCGGATTGTTTTAGTTGCCTGCTGGCA
This sequence comes from Schistocerca serialis cubense, assembly GCF_023864345.2. Classification (NCBI taxonomy): domain Eukaryota; kingdom Metazoa; phylum Arthropoda; class Insecta; order Orthoptera; family Acrididae; genus Schistocerca; species Schistocerca serialis. Next base: position 463,063,649 of record NC_064646.1, on the reverse strand, counting down.
CGCTAGTCTTGGGGGAATTCGGCCACTTAGATTGTGGACAACGATCCTGTATGGTATTTCTCAACATGAAGCCCAGCAGCGCTCCGAAAACTTCAGCTGAGCGGCATTTGACAAAAAATGGTCTCGCCATGCCCATGTACATCCCACTTCCCTGACGTTTGGGAATTGTTACTCTCTCGCCAGGCTTTCCAGCAAAAGAAGGTACAAAAGTTATGGCTGGAAGCGTAATGAATATGTCTGGCACTAATTTTTCTGTTTCATCTATAGTGGCTCTTGAAAGCCTGGAGTTGTTACCGCATTCATGGCAGCTCCGGCTTCACATTCGAGAGTTATCGCGTTAAGCCGTTCCTGTAGCTCTATTTTTTCAATTGACTGACTGCTTACCTGCTATTGCAGTAAAGTAATGAGATCAGGCTCGTTCGGGGCCGCAGTTGTAGCATCCGAAGCCGTTTGGGGAGGACGTAAGTCAGGCATGGCTACAAAACTGGAACTGAGACCAAAAAGATGTATCCAATAAAGGTATCACTATTCTGGGTGATGGTAAGATCCAAATGGCTCTAAGCACTATGGGACCTAACATGTCAGGTCACCAGTCCCCTACACTTAGAACTACTCGAACCTAACTTGAAACGCCCGCCTAACCCGCAGGGCAGAACAGGTGACTAGGATTGTGGAAAGGGCCAAATAAGGTGGCGGTCAGTTTCACTTCATAATTGTAATTTACTGCAATTTAATAACATATTTAAACCAAAACGGCACATAGCCGAACCTTTACGAGTTTCAAAATCCAATTCTTTCACAGCTGAAGGCTTCCAAACAAGAAATCTTATAAACCAACAAGATAAATTTCAAGTAACTGAAGACACGCAGCTAAAATTGCAAATAAAATATTATAATCACAGCTAGGCTGAAAGCCTCAATGCAAAAGTGGGTACAATAACCATATACAAGGTGCAATACAATTGTCTGAAGGCCACAACTAAATTTCAAAATTATAAAATGTATTACCTTAACCCATTAAGGCTGAAGGCCAGAATGATTTCCCTTAAGGGGAAATTTTGAGAATAAGGCTTTAAGCGGCTGAAGGCTTACAGTTGATCTTCCAAAAATTCGAAAAATACCTTAAACCCTTAAGTGGCTAACAGCACACTAAATGAAAAACTAGCACAACAATAATAACTTTCGGCAAAATATCCACTTGCCAGAATTCCAACTTACTTATACGGGCTGAAGGCTCTTGATTTACATAAAAAACAATAAAATTATGTATTTTTTATTTGCTCCAGACACGTTCCAACTGACTAGCAGTCCGAACTCGCTACCCGAACTCGCTTACGACAGACAATGACCAGGAAGTAATAGCAGTCGAGCAAAGATACGCGCTGCTAACGCATGTCACCGTCAGGCAAAACAGCAACTCGGTGAAAGCAGTAATTTAATTTAACGTAGTGAGATGAAAGTACGTTAAAAACAGGAAGTAAAATAGATGGGGGGAAGATGGGCCACGCACAGCTCATAACTAACCTAAGGGCATCACACACATCCATGCCCGAGGCAGGATTCGAACCTGCGACCGTAGCAGCATCGCAGTTCCACTCTGAAGCGCCTAGAACCGCTCGGTCACAAAGGTCGGCTGCTAAGATTCCTCGGCGGAAGTTGGCCGGAGTTGTTAGCAAGCAGACTTCTTTGCAGCGACACTCGCATCACATGGAGGTGGCTTCGGCGACGGCGGCCGTGCGAGAGGCGGATGACCCGTCACAGCAGCCAGCGGCAGCGCGAGGTGCTGCGCGGCACGCGACCACTCCTCTACTGGCGGAGGGCGACGAGGTGTAGCGGCGCGTGGCCGTATAGCGCGCTCTCACTTGCCGTCACGGCCCGACACGTCGAGGTCGGCCCCAGACGCGTCCACCGAAGACAGCTAAGCGGCCCGCGGAAGGTAACCGCTAGGCATTTCTGTGGTTGCCAGCGCATAGGAACGGCAGGAGAATACCGAGTCGGATCGAACTGTGATAAAGATCCCACTTGATGACACCACTTTGTACATGTCAGGGCTCTATCAGGAGCTGCAGTGGCCAACGGGGGTGGTTTTCCTACACGTGAAGTGAGAAAGGTTTTGAAATGGGTTTTATTCTCAAAAACTACTACTAAAGCTAGCGTCCCTACCTCAGCGTAATAGCGTGGGAGCCGGCCACGAGTACTACAGATTTGTTCACACAACTGCTCACCATACTGCCTTAGGCTACACAATGTACAGTATCCACAACCAAAAGTATTCAATGTCCCGAAAAGAAAAGAACACGATACTTAACCTAGGAAGCTAAGTGAAAATGTTTCAATATTGTAACAGGCTTCTGCTGACAATCCGTTCTCCCTGTACCATATTGCCTCATACGCATGCACTTCAATTACAACTGAAAGTTTTTTGTTACATGCTTATCACCAGATTGCATATGTGCCGGAAAAATTTTTAGCGTTCACCCCTTCGAATGTTGTAAAAGTAAATATGCTTTAGTTCAATGTGTGCAGGATGTCCCAGGAGAAAAGTTCGACATTCATCGATAGCCCTTTTCCGACGTCAGTACTGGGAAACAAATCTCTTCTACTGCAATTCCTTTGCTTCCCATATTTTGAGAGCTTATTGTATGGGCCAAAACAAGAAAACAGTTACTGGTAAACAATTACTAGTGGGCTCTAAATGCTGATCTAAGGGCTATCAGTACTTTTTCAATCTCTTGCGCTGAGGAAATGCTGATTGTCCGTAAGGAGTGCCCATGCTTGCTATACAGTTTTGCTTCGAATGTTCGTCCCCACCATGCTTTTGAATACTGACCTTTCCTGCTGGGACAGGCAACTGCATAGCGAAAAAATAATTGAAATAACTTGGCACACATCCTGCGTGAACTTCAACTAGCTCTAACGGAACTTCAATGTAAATACATTTAAGATCAATGTTCATCATTTGAGTTACGTACTACTTCACATTAATTCCATTGTGCGTCGTCCAGATTATAACAATGTCGATGCAGGCTTGCTCCTTCGCTTCTCGCTCAAATTCCTCTTGTCTTCTCCGAACCTCCCGATGCAGGATTATCGGCGCGGATGGAAAGAACAGACAGGTGTGGTCGATGTGAATATATGAGTAAAAATTTACCTTCCCAATAAATTTTTTGAAGACACCTTTTAATGTACGCTTGGAATATTCGTTTTTGAACAATTCAGGTATGGTGGATGTCGTTATACGCCCGCTCTTTACCACTCATAGAAACCAAGAGATGAAGATACAGAAATTAATCAAATGAAGAGCGCATCTCTTCTTTCTTGTATCAAAACATCTCTGCCAAAAACGAACTAATTAATTCACCTTTGCATATATATAGCTTACTTATACAAAAGGAAAAGAACGAAGAAAGAAGAAGTTATTCGAATGATGAGGGGGTACTGAAGCGGTCACGTTTAACATAATTAACACACCTAAATACAGTAAATAACTTAAGTATGGAACCAACTGTTACAGACAGTATTTACGACGTGTCAGTACAAGCACAGAGACTAAGTAGGCACGAAGAACATCCAAGTGACATTTCACGCGTTTTTAGTGACATGAACCCGGTTTTAGACTGTTGTGATTTCGTTAAATACAAAGGTCCCAAAGGGTCATTAAAGAGTTCGCTGGATTCGTATCAAAAAGGGCTCTAATGACATATTTCACCTAAAACATTCAGAAACAAACTGTCTTTTCGTTGATGATCATCCATTACACAAAAAACAAAAGGTAACGCTTTGATGCGCTACACCGAACAAGTCGGCTGGTCGTAAATTTAACTAATTACATTACGAACAACCAAAATTGGAAACGGGACAGAGAAGACGTTGTGGGGAAGGCGAACCGAAGACTGCGTTTTACTGTCAGAACATTTACAAGATGCAACAGATCTACTAAACGTACCTACCTACACTTGTCCATCCAAAAAGTATTGCTGTGCGATGTTTCATCTTTGCCAGATAGGACTGACTGAGTAAATCGAGAAAATCCTAAGGCAAGCACGTTTTGTACTATCGAAAAATATGGGGAGTGTCAAGGACATGGTACAGGGTTTGTGTGGACATGATTAAAAGAAAGGGGTTTCTGGTTGCGGCGGGAGCTTCGCACCTGATTTCAAGCACCAGCTATTTCTTCCTACTGACAACATTTCACGCGCTGCTCCAGAGTGGGGTAACAGAATTATTGTTAATATGGTTCGATGAACCCTCTGCCAGGAACATAAATGTGAGTTGCAGTGTAGCCATGTAGATGTCGACACGGAGTGGGCTATCATTTATTAGCGCAATACCAACTAAGGGAAGGCAAAATCCATTCTTGATATCTTCTCGGGTGATCAGCCGAGTAAAGGGTACGAAACCCTTCGAAACGTTGCGAGAAGACGACGCCTTTACTCGGCTGATCACCCGAGAAGATTTCACGAATGGAATACGCCGAGAAAGTCTCAAATCACAAAATCCGTTCTTATTGATTTATGTGCAGCTTTGCAAGAGCAAACATATCTGTCGAAAAACTGGCAAATCTTGTATCCTGATCATTTCTCAAAATGTACACACATCGTATCGCGAGTCTCAGCACAATAACTAAAAATATATGCACATTTATGGGAAGAAATATTTATAATTACCAGTTTACACGTGCTCACCTTTAAAAAACCGCACAATTTTTTTTAATTGTTTCACATTGCGTCAGAGAACTGTATTTGACCTTGTGAAGTTCTTGGAAGAATATCTGACTTGAATGGACTTCCAGCAATGTCGAATTTTATGAAGGTAATCGAACTCCTCTCACTTTTGTCATTTTCGCGTTAGGTGAAATTCGAAAGATCTTGGAAAACTCAAAAGATGAGGGTTTCTGTTGACGGAACGACTGACTGATTTAGTTTATATTGGTATTTTGTTAGCCAAAAATTTAATTGAGGACAGGTCGGATCACCTTCATATATAGTGTTGCAAATCTGCAAGGCAATTTCTAATTTAAAGAAGGAACGTAATTGCAAACGTAAACATTTAAGTAGTGTAAACATGTTGTTTCGGCCAGGTGCCATGGCTACATTCGGCAGACGTCTGTAGACTTTCTGGCTACTGACTTATCCGAAACTATTTGGAAATGTTTACAGGTTTAGTTTAATTTCTCACTTTGGAGGGTAGGATATTCACCAAAAGCTGGTTAGTGTTCTTTCACTTTACTTCCTAACTCCAGAGCTGTCTGTGACATTTCTGCTAGTGCAGGTGATTGCCATGAAGCTCATGTAATCTGCATTGCACGAAGTGAAACTTGTTCTCCGCACACCATCCCTCAATTTCCACAGTCGAGTTTTAAAATGTCGCAGTCTTCAGTCTTTTAGGAATACTGTGACCAATACTTTCAAATAAGAAAAGCGTCCTATTTTTAAGCCTCATATTTATTATTAACGCCGAGAAAGCATTTGTAAGACTTTTAATGTAAAGCAAGTTCTGACAGCGTTGTTTAAATCTTATGCTGGCTTTATTCCTATTGAACGTATTTTTGGAATACCTGTCCCTGTTGGTGGATTTAGAGAGAGACTACCCGAGCTATCTTTGTCACCAACACCTATTCTAACCAGGTGGCGTGCCTCTTATCTCTTGTTTTACTGCGATAATGTTGAAGTCAAGATGTGACTGTAAATACCCATACATTTATTGAATGTGGGAGCCCCAGGTCTACCACATATGAACTAACAATTACTGAAGGTGGAAGAATCTTAGATGAAATGGATGCTGCAGCGAAAGGCAAGCCGAACAAAGTTACCGTTTCGAATCCTGACTCTCTCTCTCTCTCTCTCTCTCTCTCTCTCTCTCTCTCTCTCTCTCTGGAACCCACAGAGAACGTTCTGGGGAAAACGCAAAAGATTTTAAAAGTTTTTGTTTGGAATTTCTTGAATTAAGTATGCACATGTCTCTTCTTGTGATGTCGAAATGGTTTCCATGTGCATGAACGTTCTTTCAGGTAAATGCGTGAGGTGTTAGAAATCTAGGGAAATTGATTTTCCTGTACTGTTTTAGAAGGGACTACAGCTAAGCACCTACCTCCTGGAACAAGTGAACTACCATCCGCGAAATATCTTGAGGCATCCGATTGTTTTACAAATTAGTCAATGTGCTACATATTCGACGGTAAACATGTAAGCGAGAAAAATTTTAGTCGCTAAGTGCCGTTATTCTTAAATGCTGAATGGGTTTAGTCTTGGCTATCTACACATCCTGATGCTGCCTCAACAAATATGCAGTTTCTAAATGTCATGATTGTCTTACTGTGTGTGACTTAACGTAATACTGAACTTCAGACACGACATTTTATGTTTTTAAATACCGTCAATAATTTCATGAAATCCTGAAAATCGAATTTTTTCCTCCTGTAACCAGACAGGCAGCCTACACTTTTGTTCGTTCACCATCAACCGTGAGCCAGGCTATCCATTTAGAAATGCAGATCTTATTTTACCCAACTATCTTTGGATAGTTCATCTAAAGCATCTTTCGTAGCTGGCACATCTGCTGCCCTTCACCCCAAAATCTCCTTTTCAGCAAGCACTGGTATTTGTCTCTTCTGTATCGATTCCGTTGTAAAGTGGCTTTTATGGATACACTATCGAAAAAGGAGTGCACCTCATGTGGATAAAATTGAAGTTATTGAAAGTGGTGTAGTTCCTTACATGAATCACTGTCCCAAAAAAAAGAAAGGCTTTCTGTAAGTTATCAGCCGAATCTGCGTCCTACATTCCCAAAAATATGGTAACAGTACTTCCTTCTTGCCTGTTTGCACTTGTTGGCTTGGGCGTCAACAATTTTATCCCAGCTTCTTACGATTTATTGGTGCAGATTTAAAATTCTCCTCGCTTATTATAGAGGCCATCCTTGCAATTTTTGGTAGTTTTAAACATCGAATTAAATCTCAGCTTTGAAATTCTCCCTTTTAAAATTCTTTGAAATATACATTGACTAACATCAGAAATTTTCTGTAATCCTGTAGATTCCAGTAACCACATGACCCGAGTTAAATATTCCTTCTATTACCAGACAAATTATTCATTATTATGGTATTAACTTCGAAATAGAGGCCAACAGATTTAACAATATATATGCCCTAGAAAGTGGTTGAGCCTCTGTTAATATATGGGTAACTGATAAAAGCAGGTTCAAAGTGTAATGAGCTGCAGATATGTTGGAAGTCGTTAAGGCTGAGATAATATTTTTATGTCATCTTCATACGATCACTGTCACTGAAAATTTTTACCCATCCTGATAACACTGCACCACGTTTGTGGCTATGGTTGGGTGTTAGGGTGTTCCATTCGTGCATTTGGTTGTACTGGGGCTCTGCAATTCACACACTATCTGTACCAGTGTGGAAAAGAATATTGTAGGAAGCTGGGTTCCCAGTAGCAAAGTCTAGTAGGTAACAACACGGTGCATCACGTGTACGAATGGAAATAGCTGAACTGGTCCTGCTTGTGCAAGAAAGAAAAAACTGGTTTATGTCAACTGTTAAACAGCTGTTTGCAGTCCAGAAGGCCACGGCTTTTACCAGGAAGCTCCTTCACAAGTGTTCCAGTGAAACTCCCCTTCTGCATGCAAACACGACCGTCAGCGACAGCGTACTGCAAGGTGGCCGGCTCACCCTGCGAGTACACTGCGCCGTAGACAATCTTGCTTCAGGGGCAGCTGGGGCTTTCACCGAAGATTCCTGGTGAGTGGCAACAGAATAATGACCAGCAAAGAAATTGGGAGACGGACCATGGTGCCACATGATTCAAGAAAAGATAAATTAACAGGTGGTCGATCCAATACAGAGCTTAAGAGTAGTAACTCCAGTACACTGTACTATCATGTATTGAGATTTCTTATTATGCACACACAAACTGAGCTAATCTCTTCTGAAAGAGATAAGGCGACAAAGGTTAAACAGACGTGAGACGTATTGAACTAGTAAAGTAGATATGAATAAGAATAATACTGACTAACTGAGCGTAGCTTGCTGACGAGAGAAAGGAGCAGAGCTACCAAGATGTAAAACTGCATATAAAGTATGTATTTTCATTAGGAATTGTGTAACAGTTGACACGTAGGTACCTTAACACATGAGGAGCCCGGTATACCAATTGCGCACAGTACAACTAATGTAACATGAATGTGGGACAAATTGATGATTTCATGCAGTCCGAACATTAGGCTGGTACGTGAGGTCAGGTAGCACATTCTGTGGCACAGACGACCATAAATGAACTCAAACGTGAATACTAATTTGAGAAATGTATTGTGACAGTAGAAGGCCTTCACCACTGCAAAGTAACTGCTAGGCCTAATTATTGCCTGCAGGAATGGTACTGTGCTAGAGTGAAAAACTTGTAGCAATAGGGAATCTCTGGAAAGGAGTATTCAGAATCCCCTACGCAAGTTAAAGATGGAGAGTAACATATGAGAATTGGTCATAATAAATAAAGTTATGTGAAGGAATGCCGCTATCAGCCTTGGCTCTCCATGATCGGGTCATGAACCGTAATTGTGAGGTCCTGGAGGATCTCCATCGCCAGCTCCAAGTCCTCAATTGAAGAGCCAAATAGGACATTACAACGAAGGCTGAGGAATCAGGTCTCTGACTGGGAACTGTATCCATCGACTAAAATCTCTCTTCAGACTCAAAAGAGAAACCTATTGATGCCACAGGTGGCCGCTATTTTTGTGGATTCTTCTTCTGCTTTGTACCCAGCCTAGCACGACGTACCTCAAAAGCAACTGCGATGGCTGGTGTAGTTTTATTCCCTGGTACAGCTTCAACCTGTCGAAAAGAGGCTACATTACTGTCACCTAACTGCCATTGAACATCAAGATTGGTTGGTTGGTTTGTTGGGGGAAGGAGACCAGACAGCGAGGTCATCGGTCTCATCAGATTAGGGAAGGATGGGGAAGGAAGTCGGCCGTGCCCTTTGAAAGGAACCATCCTGGCATTTGCCTGGAGCGAGTTAGGGAAATCACGGAAAACCTAAATCAGGATGGCCGGACGCGGGATTGAACCGTCGTCCTCCCGAATGCGAGGAACATCAAGAGCTTGTGTTAACTGTAGAATACGATGAGGTCGCTAGTAAGCTACGACTTTCTTGTAGTTATTTTGTATATTGGCAGCTTTCTTAATACAAGCTCGTCTCCCAATTGGTAAGGTAGCAATCTGAGCCTTCATTAACTCTTTCTATATATCTTAGCCTTTGTTAACTACTTCTCTGCATACGGTCACCGTCCATTTATTCCCTCGTGTATCTTTTTCTGTATGGATTCTCTCTTATCACTACACCACAGACTTCTCCCAGCTCGAAATCTACAGCCATCATTTGCAGTACAAATTGGGAACTCGTCCGTCTGCACGGTGTGTTGCCTGCTGACTCACATTTCAGTACCACCGGCAGAGATGATACATAGCAATTATTTGTCCACATCCGACAGCCACGCCCTCACCGGCAGCATGGTGACGCGGCAGCGGAAGCTCGCATTCAACAGCAGAGGGAACCACAGCGGGGAATCTCCGCCATTTTCACTGCGTTGCCCACTAACGACTGCAAGCCTGCCTCAGTAAAGCAGAAATTCTAACGTAATCGGTCCTTCTTCCGCTATAGTACACATACTTCCTCAGCAGAGGATCCTAGCCCGCACAAAGCTATCACAGCTATCCTGTCACAAATCGAGCGAGGTGGCGCAGTGGCTAGCACAGTGGACTCGCATTCGGGAGGACAACGGTTCAATCCCGCGTCTGGCCATCCTGATTTAGGATTCCTGATTTAGGATTCCCGTCGTTCCCCTAAATCGCTCCAGGCAAATTTCGGGATGGTTCCTTTGAAAGGGCACCACCGGCTTCCATCCCCATCCTTCCCTCATTCCACGAGGCCGGTGAACTCGCTGTCTGGTCTGGTCTCCTCTCCCTAACAACCCAACGCCCCCATCCTGTCATAACTAGTGAGTCTGAAACTTCTCTCAGTGCAAAAATGCTGTAAAATAAATTGGGGTTTGACCCATACAAAACAAGACGCACTACTAATAACTTATCACATAGAGCTACTCATAATTCACGTGAACCGAATCATTTGCACACTGTATTTCACACTTAATAAATTGAAATGCTCCAAGCTAATACGATACTAAATTTTATCTCGAGGCCCCTGTCCTTGCAAGCGTGTCTCTTGAAATACGAGAGCAATACATACTTGCCTTTCATTTGAAATAAAATTCAGTCACTGTGGGAAGCAGCTTATTTCTCCGAGCTTTAAATGAATGGCGCAAAAGTAAACTTGGTGCAATCGAGAACGTAATTCAGGGATGCAGTGTGGAGATACGGTATATCAAGGATAAACTAGCAACAAATGGGGTGCAAACTACTTATTCTAGATTTCATACATTCTTAATATTCTGTTAAGTTAATGGATACATAATCTCACGCTTTACTTAGTTGTCATGTTCAACAAACCGTGTGTCTATATTATCATCCCCTAAGGGCATCAAATTCACACAGGATAGTAGAGTTAGTGGCCATTTCCCTGCTGTATACTAATTTCTGCTGCGTAAGCAATTATTTATCCTGTGTTTTTGTCGCTCACTCAAAACACACACGATAGCATAACTTTTGGCGATGCGTGACACTACCTCTGGTAGTACAGAAGAAATAAAGAATGAACGAAACAATGAAAGGATAATTTCGGTTCTGTAACACGAGAACATACGGCGACGGTGAACGGCTTACGGCAGCACGACGTCACGATCTCACGGGGACAACTGAACTCCCTCCCACAGTCCGCCGTTTCTCGCCACAGCGCGGCCGACGCGCTCTCTGCCGTTGTCACTCGGCGGCTCCTTTCCCAACTGCCGTCCCTCAGGCAAAACACGCGATACACTAATCGACAGCCAAGTCCCAGTCGATTATTCGAAGAATCGTGCCAAACGACAACGCAAATCTGACCGGCATTGAATACTCACATATAAAATACAATACAAAAACTCCCAAGACAATAGCTTTACCCTGTGTAACCCGATGTGCACACTATTACTATCCTGAGCGCAGAAGGACAAGCGCACTATGTGCTGTTCTCTCGAGTACCTGACCTCGTCTGAAACATCCCAGTTTCCCAACTGCCTGTGCTCTCTTTGGTAGCATGTTTCTAATTTTACAATCACGCTGCTTCCAGCCTCTGCACCATTCTTCCCATCACATTATCGCCTCCGTATTGGACACTCCCATTTCTCTATGATCTTTACTATGATCGATCCTTCTCGTAAACTCATCTCCGATCCTGTTAACGTTATCTTTAGTCCTCCCTTCGCAGACTATGGTTGGCAGAACATCCAGTTTCCTGGCTGCTGCCGCTCATTACTCATATTCTGCTGCCCACTACTGCATTGCCTTTTACTTCCCGCCGCCTCCCTGTTACGCTGATTTCCACGTTTTAAGGAATTAGTCTGAAAATTATTACTATCACACTGGAAGCACACACGGTCGGCTCTCTGCCAGCTCCTACCTTCTCTACAATTCCCGTAATTGCTTGCATTACCGGCAACTCTGTTCTGTTAGCAAGTTGCACCATCCATCCGTTCCACGAACTGAAGAAAGCTCTCCGTAGTTACCGTGCGACAATAGGGCAAACCCCACAGCAAAGAATTTGGCGTACTTTAGGAACGCTTTCGGCACGTGTATTTGCTTTCCCAGACCCCAATATTTATTTAGCAGTAGCGTCTCAGAAGCAGCGAGTCAGGAAATGCTGCCACATTTCGATTTGCCCACTTCTGCCACACCCCCATCAAGTTGTATTTCACGAACTTTATCTTCGCTTCGTTGGACATGCCCTCCACAATGCAATCTTTAAACGACGTCAAGGATTTTACCACATGGGATTTTCCTTCCCTACTGAAATAGTTTATTTTGTGACTTGTTATGAAACCGTAGTCCTTCCCTGACTGCTCAATGCAGGAACGGCCACGAACGCAGCACGTGTGCATGCACGCGTGCTGAGCTTTCACACGCGTGCGGATCGCTCCCTTCTGACGTCACACGTCCCCCACTACCACACCAGCTGACCGCGCGCATTCGCGGAACTACGAACACACCGCATGCAACAGTGCATTTGCGTAAGGAACACCGCCCTGCTAGCATGTGGCTTAGTTTCATATTACGATATTTGATAATATAAAGCTCTGTACAAATCATCATGTTGAGCAATACTGAATCTTTGTTGGCTGTCGGTACACCTACAGAAAAATAACGATTACGCTGGGTTTCAAACTGCATTACATCAACAATATCGTGCTTCTCACATCGTCACTCGTAAAATTCTTACAACATTTAAGCTGAGATATATAAACGGACGTAAAAGTAGTCTACAGCATGCAGTATGATGTCAAATAAGTGATTCCAACTATATGTGAAACAAGCAAATTTTATAATCTGGAACTACTGTACAGAATTTGCAATAAACACAATTCTCAACAAAACGTGACAAATACAACAAAATTTCACCATTAATTTAATTATTTTTGGTTCGCTGTAGACATAATAAAGTTCATATCCGGCACAAACTCTACGGCACACGGACAAACGCAGACAGTTTCTTGTATTTTCGACACTCAGATTGCCACGTAATCGTGACGTATTTAGTTTCATAATTGAAAAAAATCTTTCGCTCACGTATGTCGATCCAAACATTGATATAACTTTTGCAGCCTCATTGTGGAGACAGGGAAACTCTTCCAGAGGAAAACCTCCTTAAAATTCCTTGACAGTTTTTACATAAAAAGAATTGTCCTTTAAACGGGAATTACACTGCAGATCGATCAATTCCATTTGCAAATGCACTGGAGCACTTTCAACTGAACCGGCAAAGGGTCTAGAAAATAGTTCAAAAACAGATGTCAGACTGACAGTGTCCTGGAAACGTTTAGAAAATTGTGCCTGTAGATCCAACACAGAAACGAATCTGTCAGAAGCTGCGTTTTCTCTGACTTTAGAGAGCGTAGGGAAATGGGCGGTATTCTTTGTCATGAGCTGATCCTTCCACAACGCGAGTTTCTTATTAAATGCATCCACTTTTTCCATCAGATCAGTAATAAGCTGCTTCTCACCTTGCAAGGTCTTATTGAGAGCGTTCAAGTGTGCAGTCAGATCAACTGAAAAGGCGAGGTCTACAATTCATTTTGGATCTTCTAATTTTGGCTCTGCCTTTCGTTTTTCCTTCAGGAACTCAACAATAGCGAGTCTTAAATTGAAAAATCTTTCGAGGCATGCCCCTCGACTTAACCAACGTATTTCGCAGTGGTAGATAACATCTGCGTACTCTTCTTTCAGTTCCATGAGAAACTGTTAAAACTGACAGTGTACTAAGCCATGCGACTTCAAAAAATTTACTACAGTGACTACCAACTTCATCACGTGCTCCAAATTTGCATATTTAGCACGAAGAGCTTCTAGGTGTACAAAACAATGAATTCCATACAAATCTTCTGTCGATCGTCCTAGTTTTTTTACGCAACAATGCTACAAGCCCATTTTGAGCCCCTCGCATTGCTGGCGCTCCATCTGTGGTGAGTGAAACTAACATTTTCCACTTCAGGCCAACAGCTTCAACTGCCTCTTCAAGTGCTTTTAGCAAGTCGGTACCCCTCGTCGTGTCTTTCATTGGCACTAAATCCAACAGCTCTTCGGTCACGTGTCGACTCCACGAACATAAATCGCTAGTTGTGCTGTGTCCGAAATGTCGGTCGACTCGTCCAAAGCCATCGAGAATGCAAGAAACTTGCAGGCACTATCAATTAGCTGCCTGTAGACATCCGCTGCCATACCAGCTATGCGGCGAGCTAGTGTGTCTGGAAATACTAATTTCACCAAACTTCTTTACTTCCAGTGGCATCAAGAGTTCCGCCGCCTCAGCAATACACTCCTTGATGAAATCGCCATCACTGAAAGGCTTATTCACTCTTGCAATTTTGAGCGCTATTTTGTAGCTTGCTCTTACAGACAGGTCACTACGTTCAGTCGCAGGTTCGAATCCGGCCTTGGGCATGGGTGTGTGTGATGTCCTTAGGTTAGTTAGGTTTGAGTAGCTCTAAGTTCTAGGGGACTGATGACCTCAGAAGTTGAGTCCCATAGTGCTCAGAGCCACTAAGTTCGGTTGCAGGCTAAAAAAGGAAACAATTGAGTGAACTCTAAATTCGAATTCTAAGGACAAATATGTACAAATACAAACACCAGAAACACAAATATTTGTATGGGGTTCCCATGTTCGATCCGACTCACTGCATAACACTACGTCTTCTTAATTCCGCAAACTTCTTTGATCTATCAGCCCCAACTAAATCATTAAGTTCTTTGTGTGTGGTATTATAAGGCCGTTCTATTGCAAATTTGTGGTGCCCGGCGAGTATGCGACTGCCTAATAGACATTAAGAATTTTGATCCTTCTCTTCGAAAAAATATTACAATTCCCATTCAGCTATGAAGGCTCGTGACGTTGTCTCACTACCCCGCCCCTTTGTGAGCGTTTGTCCCATTGCAACAACCACTGCACAGTACCTATAAACTTCCAACGAATCGCTAACAAATAGCGAGGAATAAACACGGCTGCCACTACGAATCAACTAACGCACCGTATGCCGGATGAAAAGATGTCGCGCCGTGCCGAGCAGTGCCGCGAAACACTGAGGAAAGCCGAGTAGTGGCGAGGCGTACCGAGCCCTGGACGGCACACGTGCAGCACATCGGTACACGCGTGCAGTTTGGCACGCCGTGGCCGTCCCTCGCCTAATGTGACCTCAACAGATGCCCTGGGCCGGTGCAGCGGAGACCTCGCTGCGCTGCGCTGCCACGTGTTTTTCGGAGTGCCGTGCAACTGCGGGTCTCACCCAGCAGTCCTCTCCTTCCGGTCTGGCTGGTCAGCAGACCAGGCCCTGGAACCGAGCCCGCGACTGCGACGGTGCGGGAAGACATAAATGTCGTTGGGCAATATACTGAAATATTTGGGGTCTCGTTATCAATGGGAACGATAATTTCAGATTCCCTTTCCGAGCGCATTAGTAACCGAAATGGTGAAATGAAATTGTTCCTGATGCTATTAACCAGCAAGAAAATTAATCACTGGGATTATAAAGGTGCAAATAACGTGCCATGACACTCAACTACAGCCTCAATTTGCATTAATAAAAGTTTTTCTTCGAAATTTTTACACAAACTCAAAAACTGGTGAAACCAACTATTTCAATAAGTGGTTAAAAGCGACTTGAGCCCTCAATATACTAGCGGGTAACCTCGCTATGTAAATTTTTATGAACTGAAAAACTGCCGCGAAGTCTTCACCACTAATCGTTAAACGAGAATAAACCGCAGGCTAGCTTGCACCTAATTGAAGTCTGACATACGATCCTCAGTTCTAAGAGCCAAATTGTAGCAAAATACGTCAGTTCCTCACAGGTAAAACTGAGATGAAGTCCACCTTTAGCGTTCAGAAAGAGAATCCTCCCAGAAACGTAGTAACACGCGATGTCAGCATAATGCTGAACATAGCACGGCGGGCAATCACCGCTCGAGATCTGAAGGCAAAACACCCCGACTGGAAATCACGAATACGTACCTCCAACGGCAAGGAACTATACGAACACGCACTACGCCGCAACTACATTATACTTGGGGGCCGGACGTCCTCGCTTTCGTGCCTACACAGGCTCAACACAAGCCAGACGTGCTAGGCATAGCCCGCATCATAGGCATCGCGTGCACTCTCAGCCTTATGGATGAAAACAATCTAGACTCAAACCACATGCCTGTAACACTGCACACGGGCAAAACACTGCAGGACACAGAACCACGCAGGCTAGTGAACCGCAAGGACGCCTATTGGACACTGCTCAAGGAAACGCTTGATAGTCGTATTCCGGACACCTACGATATTATAAACACGCAACAAATTGGTGAGGCAGTGGAGGCCTTTACTACTGCCGTCCAAGAGGCAATGACTGACGCGATTCTACGTACAATATCGAAACACTCTACAGCCCTGCCCCAGCAAATCCTGGGCCTCATCTCAACGACGTACCGCCTCAAGAGATACTGGCAGCGTACCAGGCGCCGTTCTATAAACTGCATGTGACTCCAGGCTATAATGCGGGACAAAATACAAATATTTCGGAACAATGGAGAAACTCTCAGAGCTAGGTACCACACGTCCCGGCGTATGGAAGCTAGCCATACACTTCACCAGGGAGGAACATTGCATTCCCACTCTACAAGGACCACACGGTCCAGCTTACTCCGCGACTGAGAAGGCAGAGCTTATGGCCACATTACGCGCAGCGTCTCATGCCGAATCTGGCTCCTCCCGATCCAGTATTCACAGTTGAAACGGACCAGGAGGTTACACGACTCTTAGCCCCGCCCACGCGTGACGAAATTACACGCAGCAGCACAAATGAAATTACACTGGTTACCAAGCATACTAATGCTAGGAAAGCGTGTGTTCTGATGGCATTCAAAACCGGGGCCTCCAGGAGTTCACGGATAGAGCCGTAGAATACCTTGCCCACAACGAATGCCATTCTGAAACACCAACACTCCCTGACTTTTGGAAGGCAGCCTAGGTCCTGAAGCCATGAGACACCACTCCCTCCCACAAAATTACCGACTAATCAGTCTGCTGTGCTCGCTGAGCAAGATTGTTGAGAATGTAGCACTAAAACACATCACCAGCCACTGCATCGGCAATAACCATTAAGGCCGGAGCAATTTGGCTTACGGAATCGCTACTCAAGAACACAACTCCTCCGCGTACTCGAACGTATACTACACGGCTACAACTTCAAAAAACACAGGGGCCATGTTCCTGGACATCGAAAAAGCTTTCAACTGTCTTTGGCACAAAGGCCCTATATACGCAAACTGAGCGAAGCTGGTTTCCCGAACGGACTCGTATCTGATACACTAATATCTCACGAACAGGTGTTTCAACACTGACGTGCAGGGCAAACAATCCACACAACACTGTATCCAAACTGGAGTACCCCAGGGAAGCATCCTAGGGACCATCTTGTTCAACCTGTACGTTAACGACTTCCCAGCAACGTTACCCATCTACGCGGGTGACACAGCCATCCTTGAGCAAGATTAGAAACAGTCCAACATTAATGCACAAATACAGACGGTGCTCAAAACTGCCGAGCCGTGGTTGTAACTAGGGCGTATTAAACGAAACGTTTACACGTGCGAAGCAGTTCCTTTCACACGCAGACCGAAACTGCTGCGCAAACAACATGGTAGACATACCACTACATACACGCCCAATACGTTTCCGAGAGAAAGATACCTCTGTGTGGCTGGACCGGAATCGTACATGGGTGGACCACATCGAATTCGTTGGCAACGGAGCGCACTCGAGGCTCAAACAAATGTACTCAATGCTCAATAGGGAATGTACACTGAATAGGAGGGTGTCGAGGTCCATATACACGATTCTGATTTGACCTATGATGTACGCAGCTCCGTCTGGAGATAGGCAGCTCTTACACATCTGCGCCGCCTGCATGTCATACAGAACAAAGTGCTACGCATCATTAGCAACGCTCCACGCTACACAAGTGGATCTTCACAAAAATACCACCTCGGAACCCTCGAGGAAGAATTCAAAGAACACGGCACACGAGTATACAAGAACTCGAGTTGTTTCATCCTTACTCTGGGAAACTATGATCACAACCATAGGTAACATACACCAACAAGCGGCTAACGTCGGGAAACCCCTGCATATCATCAACATCGATATGACAGCTGCCATTGAAGCCGACCAACTGGCTACAGCAGAGAAACCGAAGAGCTCGCCCACTGACGCACGAACAAATCGCCAACATCGCCCTACACTGTGAATCTGATATATGGCCTATCGGACACAAAACGGTAATGAACCTGTTACAGGTATGCTGACGCTAGCCGAGAGATCAACACCGGCACCCAGCGGCAGCCGCAGAGTAGAAGCCTACCCTTGCATGACCTGTCGCAGGCAGCAAGACATCTCTACTGCTCATACTATCCGACCTAACTATCGCCGAGATTTTTTCCCTTGGCTCTTGCCTTGGCACTTTTCTTTCCTCTGCCCTTCAAACCGCCACCCTTCGTTCGACCTTCGAACCAATCTGTCTCCAGATGAACGCATACAAATGGTTAATTTAACCAGAGGTACCCAGACATCGCAGTACCCACATCCTGCGACACCAAACTTTAGTGGAAGCTAATTCTTATGCAGAGATGCCAGCAAACTTCTTGAGTTGGCCATCATGCCGGAGTGGGCGTGGAGGGGCTCCTCTTCTTATAAAAATAAAGCCCTCTACGAAACTGCTGTACATGTCACGTAATAAGGTCCAGTTAAATGTGTCTCACTCCTGAGATAATCAGGCTGCAACTCTTGTCAATGAACCAGTGGAAGCGCCTCACCGAGAGCTCAAAATTTATTGAGGTTCGTTGTACGTTAATTAGTCACGAAATTACTATGCTTTTGCTGATTGGCAGTTGCGGGAGAACTTGTCTAAGCTGTACCTTATATATAAAGATTACGAATAAGGTCTGCGCTGCTAGAATCGTGGTGCTGCTCCTTTATATGACGTATAGCCCTTCGTTGTGTTATTCACAAACGCGAAACGCGAACAGTAGTTAGCTGGGTTAACATCCCTTCCGTGTTATTCCAGCTCTGACAGATACGCAATGCGTTAGCAATAACGGAACTGAAGGACCAAATCCAGCTCTGGAGCCGACTACACGCCAGCCCAGGTAGCACCGCCGCCAGGCTCCACGTCATACAGCGGCTGCCATTCAAACCCCACTCGCAGCCAAATCCCTACTCTCACATTTAAACACAACCTGTCGCGTCACACCCCCTAACAGGTCTTGTGTGCACTACACGCAGTAAGCAACTACTTCGGTTGTGAAATTTATGAGGCGTTTAAGCGGGTCGTCTCTTCAGGTTGACCACTCGCTTTTCACATTACAGACGAACTGCCTGCCAAAATGGAAGTTACAGTAGCCACGATTTTCTCAGTTCGTCTTCTCTGCATAAATGGGTTATAGCGAAGGTAAATTTGAAATTACTGAACTGCGAGAGCATCCAAAGGAATGTCCCATTATTAGTATCGCTTACCGAAGATTATTATGTCCAGATAGTTTTAGCAACAGGAGTTGCTTGATACCAAATGTGAAAAGCAGCGACATCCCAAGTTCACATGGAACATCTATGTGGTCGTGCCTCGTTTCTTGCCAGACAGGAATCTTTAACTTTAGTACGCGTCAGGAGTTTTAGTTTTAGATCACTTCAGTAAATGTTCTTTAATACCGTTATCGATTTTCCTAATGATGCTGTTGTAATGGGGTGGTAGTAGCTTCCACTTCAAGGTACAGATGGGGAGAGTTCTGGTATCAAACCTGCTACCAGAGACAGGGATTCATATTAAATTCCCCAGAGTATCTTGCACAAAAATTTCTTTGCACAGGTAAGTAGAGAAGTAACCCGTTAAGGTAATGTCTTAGACCTAGCAACAAACAGACCCAAACCAATCAAGCAACGTAGAGGGAGGTATCAGTTATCATAAAGCAAGGACTACGGGCTTTGAAAGGGATATTAAGAAGGGTAGGAAGAAATTTTTGCTCAGCAGGAGTGACAAGATACAAATAGCGGAGTATCTCAGCACGCAGCACCTATATTCAATGATGAGCACCGAGATGTGGATAAAGGTAGGAATCCGAAAGTATTGTCCAAGTAAGGACTTCAGGCAGAAGATAGATTCACCGCCTTTTGATATTCTTGACAGTGAAGTGCCCTTGAACGAAGAGAGCACCCCCGATTCGAGGAAAGTATAACCGTAGCTGACAAAATCGGGACAAATCCAAAACCACGTTAAGGAGAGCAATGGGCGAAGCAATCAGTGACCTCGAAATTAAAAATTTCGCCCGATGATCTAAGGACAGCTCATACTACATTTTGGTATTACATAATGTAAGTAAGCGGTGCGAAATTGTCTGTTCACACCCACGGTGACCACAAAGGCAGCCAAACGAATTGCACAGATGCTCGAATATCTCTACGGCAGATGTTACAGGAGAGGCGTCGTGCTCCGAGCAGCGCCTTGTTACTGAAATTCCAAGCAAGCACCGTCCGGGAAAAGTCCGCCAAAACGTACTACTTCCCCCCTCATACAGGTTGCGTGAAAGACCGCGACGTGAAAATTCGTTGAAATACAGCAGTCAGTTCAGAGGCTTACCATGATCATACTACACGCCACTCGCTAGTGGAACAGGGTAAGGTGGAATCACTGTGATATACGTAGTACCTTCGGTCGGAAACTATTAGCTGGTTTGCGGAAAACTATGCAGGTTTCAATGATTGCCATAGAATGCACATTAAGGATTCTACCGGTTCACTTCATCCGACGTTCGGGTCTCTAAGCTACTATCATAGAACACACTATATTGTATATGCACTGAAGGGAATAGCGATTTACATCACATCCGAATGTTTGCAGCATCATTACGTACAATATCACGAAATATCAATTCACATAACATATTCACGGTATCAGAATCTGGAAAGTAAACACGCTCATCCATACTGATTCTGAAAGTAGCAAATATTAAAGTAAAAACAAATGTATATGTAATCAATCGCTGCAGCAACTATTTTAGCACTATTCACAAAATATAAGGAAAGGCAATCAACATCTACATACCGTTCGTCACAGGACGATGAGGTGATATATCCTAAGCGCCAAATTGACGATACAACTTGGATGCTATGCGTCAACGAGAAACCATTCACTCTACTAGCACAATGTTCCTACAAAAAGCAATGCGTAGCATAACACCAGATGAATTAACTTCACAAACACCGCTGGAACTATTCTAAGGTAATTCAATAAACGAAGTAAATTGCTACAGCTTTTCCACGTAGAGCGGATGAACGTATCAGCCAAGAAGTTTTTTCGACCATAGTGTACGAAACTTTAAAAAACCAACACCTATAAATACGCCGTAAAAAAGAAAATTGCAGAATATAGCCCCAAATACAGTAACAAATCAACACTTATAGATACAGAATACACACGGAACATTACAATCACACTAAAACCAATTTATCGCAATTCACAGAACAGAAAGAAATGCATTTTGTGTGCCTACCATTTGAAAACCGACCGCGTAGACTTACGCAAAGCGTGGCTTACTCAAGAAACACTGATCGCCATGCAACAGAGAGGCATCGTTTAGGAATGTAGCCTCAGATACAGTAACATATCAACGCTTATAGTTACAGAATACACACGGAACATTACAATGATACTAAATCTAATTTAGCGCAATTCACAAAACAGAAAGAAATGCATTTTGTGTGCCTACCATTTGAAAACCGTCCGCATAGCAATATAAGCGAAGGCGTGGCTTACTCAAGAAACACTGATCGCCATGCAACAGAGAGGCATCGTTTAGGAATGTAGCCTCAGATACAGTAACATATCAACGCTTATAGTTACAGAATACACACGGAACATTACAATGATTCTAAATCTAATTTAGCGCAATTCACAAAACAGAAAGATATGCGTTTTGTGTGCCTACCATTTGAAAACCGTCCACGTAGCAATATACGCAAAGCGTGGCTTACTCAAGAAACACTGATCGCCATGCAACAGAGAGGCATCGTTTAGGAATGTAGCCTCAGATACAGTAACATATCAACGCTTATAGTTACAGAGTACACACGGAACATTACAATGATACTAAATATAATTTATCGCAATTCACAAAACAGAAAGAAATGCATTTTGTGTGCCTACCATTTGAAAACCGTCCGCGTAGCAATATACGCAAAACGTGGCTTACTCAAGAAACACTGATCGCCATGCAACAGAGGCATCGTTTAGGAATGTAGCCTAAGATACAGTAACATATCAACGCTTATAGTTACAGAATACACACGGAACATTACAATGATACTAAATCTAATTTAGCGCAATTCACAAAACAGAAAGAAATGCATTTTGTGTGCCTACCATTTGAAAAGCGACCGCGTAGCAATATACGCAGAGAGTGGCTTACTCAAGAAACATTGATCGCCATGCAACAGAGAGGCATCGTTTAGGAATGTAGCCTCAGATACAGTAACATATCAACGCTTATAGTTACAGAATACACACGGAACATTACAATGATACTAAATATAATTTATCGCAATTCACAAAACAGAAAGAAATGCATTTTGTGTGCCTACCATTTGAAAACCGTCCGCGTAGCAATATACGCAAGGCGTGGCTTACTCAAGAAACACTGATCGCCATGCAACAGAGAGGCATCGTTTAGGAATGTAGCCTCAGATACAGTAACATATCAACGCTTATAGTTACAGAATACACACGGAACATTACAATGATACTAAATCTAATTTAGCGCAATTCACAAAACAAAGAAACGCATTTTGTGTGCCTACCATTTGAAAACCGACCGCGTAGCAATATACGCAAAACGTGGCTTACTCAAGAAACACTGATCGCCATGCAACAGAGAGGCATCGTTTAGGAATGTAGCCTCAGATACAGTAACATATCAACGCTTATAGTTACAGAATACACACGGAACATTACAATGATACTAAATATAATTTATCGCAATTCACAAAACAGAAAGAAATGCATTTTGTGTGCCTACCATTTGAAAACCGTCCGCGTAGCAATATACCCAAGGCGTGGCTTACTCAAGAAACACTGATCGCCATGCAACAGAGAGGCATCGTTTAGGAATGTAGCCTCAGATACAGTAACATATCAACGCTTATAGTTACAGAGTACACACGGAACATTACAATGATACTAAATCTAATTTAGCGCAATTCACAAAACAGAAAGAAATGCATTTTGTGTGCCTACCATTTGAAAACCGTCCGCGTAGCAATATACGCAAGGCGTGGCTTACTCAAGAAACACTGATCGCCATGCAACAGAGAGGCATCGTTTAGGAATGTAGCCTCAGATACAGTAACATATCAACGCTTGTAGTTACAGAATACACACGGAACATTACAATGATACTAAATCTAATTTAGCGCAATTCACAAAACAAAGAAATGCATTTTGTGTGCCTACCATTTGAAAACCGACCGCGTAGCAATATACGCAAAACGTGGCTTACTCAAGAAACACTGATCGCCATGCAACAGAGAGGCATCGTTTAGGAATGTAGCCTCAGATACAGTAACATATCAACGCTTATAGTTACAGAATACACACGGAACATTACAATGATACTAAATCTAATTTAGCGCATTTCACAAAACAGAAAGAAATGCATTTTGTGTGCCTACCATTTGAAAAGCGACCACGTAGCAATATACGCAAGGCGTGGCTTACTCAAGAAACATTGATCGCCATGCAACAGAGAGGCATCGTTTAGGAATGTAGCCTCAGATACAGTAACATATCAACGCTTATAGTTACAGAATACACACGGAACATTACAATGATACTAAATATAATTTATCGCAATTCACAAAACAGAAAGAAATGCATTTTGTGTGCCTACCATTTGAAAACCGTCCGCATAGCAATATAAGCAAGGCGTGGCTTACTCAAGAAACACTGATCGCCATGCAACAGAGAGGCATCGTTTAGGAATGTAGCCTCAGATACAGTAACATATCAATGCTTATAGTTACAGAATACACACGGAACATTACAATAATACTAAATCTAATTTAGCGCAATTCACAAAACAGAAAGAAATGCATTTTGTGTGCCTACCATTTGAAAACCGTCCACGTAGCAATATACGCAAAGCGTGGCTTACTCAAGAAACACTGATCGCCATGCAACAGAGAGGCATCGTTTAGGAATGTAGCCTCAGATACAGTAACATATCAACGCTTATAGTTACAGAATACACACGGAACATTACAATGATACTAAATCTAATTTATCGCAATTCACAAAACAGAAAGAAATGCATTTTGTGTGCCTACAATTTGAAAAGCGACCGCGTAGCAATATACGCAAGGCGTGGCTTACTCAAGAAACACTGATCGCCATGCAACAGAGAGGCATCGTTTAGGAATGTAGCCTCAGATACAGTAACATATCAACGCTTATAGTTACAGAATACACACGGAACATTACAATGATACTAAATATAATTTATCGCAATTCACAAAACAGAAAGAAATGCATTTTGTGTGCCTACCATTTGAAAAGCGACCGCGTAGCACTATACGCTAGGCATGGCTTACTCAAGAAACACTGATCGCCATGCAACAGAGAGGCATCGTTTAGGAATGTAGCCTCAGATACAGTAACATATCAACGCTTGTAGTTACAGAATACACACGGAACATTACAATGATACTAAATCTAATTTATCGCAATTCACAAAACAGAAAGAAATGCATTTTGTGTGCCTACAATTTGAAAAGCGACCGCGTAGCAATATACGCAAGGCGTGGCTTACTCAAGAAACACTGATCGCCATGCAACAGAGAGGCATCGATTAGGAATGTAGCCTCAGATACAGTAACATATCAACGCTTATAGTTACAGAATACACACGGAACATTACAATGATACTAAATATAATTTATCGCAATTCACAAAACAGAAAGAAATGCATTTTGTGTGCCTACCATTTGAAAACCGTCCGCGTAGCAATATACGCAAAACGTGGCTTACTCAAGAAACACTGATCGCCATGCAACAGAGGCATCGTTTAGGAATGTAGCCTCAGATACAGTAACATATCAACGCTTATAGTTACAGAATACACACGGAGCATTACAATGATACTAAATCTAATTTAGCGCAATTCACAAAACAGAAAGAAATGCATTTTGTGTGCCTACCATTTGAAAAGCGACCGCGCAGCAATATACGCAAAGCGTGGCTTACTCAAGAAACACTGATCGCCATGCAACAGAGTGGCATCGTTTAGGAATGTAGCCTCAGATACAGTAACATATCAACGCTTAGTTACAGAATACACACGGAACATTACAATGATACTAAATACAATTTATCGCAATTCACAAAACAGAAAGAACTGCATTTTGTGTGCCTACCATTTGAAAACCGTCCGCGTAGCAATATACGCAAGGCGTGGCTTACTCAAGAAACACTGATCGCCATGCAACAGAGAGGCATCATTTAGGAATGTAGCCTCAGATACAGTAACATATCAACGCTTATAGTTACAGAATACACACGGAACATTACAATGATACTAAATATAATTTAGCGCAATTCACAAAACAGAAAGAAATGCATTTTGTGTGCCTACCATTTGAAAAGCGACCGCGTAGCAATATAAGCAAGGCGTGGCTTACTCAAGAAACACTGATCGCCATGCAACAGAGAGGCATCGTTTAGGAATGTAGCATCAGATACAGTAACATATCAACGCTTATAGTTACAGAATAGACACGGAACATTACAATGATACTACATCTAATTTATCGCAATTCACAAAACAGAAAGAAATGCATTTTGTGTGCCTACCATTTGAAAACCTTCCGCATAGCAATATAAGCAAGGCGTGGCATACTCAAGAAACACTGATCGCCATGCAACAGAGAGGCATCGTTTAGGAATGTAGCCTCAGATACAGTAACATATGAACGCTTATAGTTACAGAGTACACACGGAACATTACAATGATACTAAATCTAATTTAGCGCAATTCACAAAACAGAAAGAAATGCATTTTGTGTGCCTACCATTTGAAAACTGTCCGCGTTGCAATATACGCAAGGCGTGGCTTACTCAAGAAACACTGATCGCCATGCAACAGAGAGGCATCGTTTAGGAATGTAGCCTCAGATACAGTAACATATCAACGCTTATAGTTACAGAGTACACACGGAACATTACAATGATACTAAATCTAATTTAGCGCAATTCACAAAACAGAAAGAAATGCTTTTTGTGTGCCTACCATTTGAAAAGCGACCGCGTAGCAATATACGCAAGGCGTTGCTTACTCAAGAAACACTGATCGCCATGCAACAGAGAGGCATCGTTTAGGATTGTAGCCTCAGATACAGTAACATATCAACGCTTATAGATACAGAATACACACGGAACATTACAATGATACTAAATATAATTTATCGCAATTCACAAAACAGAAAGAAATGCATTTTGTGTGCCTACCATTTGTAAACCGTCCGCGTAGCAATACACGCAAAACGTGGCTGACTCAAGAAACACTGATCGCCATCCAACAGAGGCATCGTTTAGGAATGTAGTCTCAGATACAGTAACATATCAACGCTTATAGTTACAGAATACACACGGAACATTACAATGATACTAAATCTAATTTAGCGCAATTCACAAAACAGAAAGAAATGCATTTTGTGTGCCTACCATTTGTAAACCGTCCGCGTAGCAATACACGCAAAACGTGGCTTACTCAAGAAACACTGATCGCCATGCAACAGAGGCATCGTTTAGGAATGTAGCCTCAGATACAGTAACATATCAACGCTTATAGTTACAGAATACACACGGAACATTACAATGATACTAAATCTAATTTAGCGCAATTCACAAAACAGAAAGAAATGCATTTTGTGTGCCTACCATTTGAAAAGCGACCGCGTAGTAATATACGCAAAGCGTGGCTTACTCAAGAAACATTGATCGCCATGCAACAGAGAGGCATCGTTTAGGAATGTAGCCTCAGATACAGTAACATATCAACGCTTATAGTTACAGAATACACACGGAACATTACAATGATACTAAATATAATTTATCGCAATTCACAAAACAGAAAGAAATGCATTTTGTGTGCCTACCATTTGAAAACCGTCCGCGTAGCAATATACGCAAGGCGTGGCTTACTCAAGAAACACTGATCGCCATGCAACAGAGAGGCATCGTTTAGGAATGTGGCCTCAGATACAGTAACATATCAACGCTTATAGTTACAGAATACACACGGAACATTACAATGATACTAAATCTAATTTAGCGCAATTCACAAAACAGAAAGAGATGCATTTTGTGTGCCTACCATTTGAAAAGCGACCACGTAGCAATATACGCAAGGCGTGGCTTACTCAAGAAACATTGATCGCCATGCAACAGAGAGGCATCGTTTAGGAATGTAGCCTCAGATACAGTAACATATCAACGCTTATAGTTACAGAATACACACGGAACATTACAATGATACTAAATATAATTTATCGCAATTCACAAAACAGAAAGAAATGCATTTTGTGTGCCTACCATTTGAAAACCGTCCGCGTAGCAATATACGCAAGGCGTGGCTTACTCAAGAAACACTGATCGCCATGCAACAGAGAGGCATCGTTTAGGAATGTGGCCTCAGATACAGTAACATATCAACGCTTATAGTTACAGAATACACACGGAACATTACAATGATACTAAATCTAATTTAGCGCAATTCACAAAACAAAGAAACGCATTTTGTGTGCCTACCATTTGAAAACCGACCGCGTAGCAATATACGCAAAACGTGGCTTACTCAAGAAACACTGATCGCCATGCAACAGAGAGGCATCGTTTAGGAATGTAGCCTCAGATACAGTAACATATCAACGCTTATAGTTACAGAATACACACGGAACATTACAATGATACTAAATATAATTTATCGCAATTCACAAAACAGAAAGAAATGCATTTTGTGTGCCTACCATTTGAAAACCGTCCGCGTAGCAATATACGCAAGGCGTGGCTTACTCAAGAAACACTGATCGCCATGCAACAGAGAGGCATCGTTTAGGAATGTAGCCTCAGATACAGTAACATATCAACGCTTATAGTTACAGAGTACACACGGAACATTACAATGATACTAAATCTAATTTAGCGCAATTCACAAAACAGAAAGAGATGCATTTTGTGTGCCTACCATTTGAAAAGCGACCACGTAGCAATATACGCAAGGCGTGGCTTACTCAAGAAACATTGATCGCCATGCAACAGAGAGGCATCGTTTAGGAATGTAGCCTCAGATACAGTAACATATCAACGCTTATAGTTACAGAATACACACGGAACATTACAATGATACTAAATATAATTTATCGCAATTCACAAAACAGAAAGAAATGCATTTTGTGTGCCTACCATTTGAAAACCGTCCGCATAGCAATATAAGCAAGGCGTGGCTTACTCAAGAAACACTGATCGCCATGCAACAGAGAGGCATCGTTTAGGAATGTAGCCTCAGATACAGTAACATATCAACGCTTATAGTTACAGAATACACACGGAACATTACAATGATACTAAATATAATTTATCGCAATTCACAAAACAGAAAGATATGCATTTTGTGTGCCTACCATTTGAAAAGCGACCGCGTAGCACTATACGCTAGGCATGGCTTACTCAAGAAACACTGATCGCCATGCAACAGAGAGGCATCGTTTAGGAATGTAGCCTCAGATACAGTAACATATCAACGCTTGTAGTTACAGAATACACACGGAACATTACAATGATACTAAATCTAATTTATCGCAATTCACAAAACAGAAAGAAATGCATTTTGTGTGCCTACAATTTAAAAGCGACCGCGTAGCAATATACGCAAGGCGTGGCTTACTCAAGAAACACTGATCGCCATGCAACAGAGAGGCATCGTTTAGGAATGTAGCCTCAGATACAGTAACATATCAACGCTTATAGTTACAGAATACACACGGAACATTACAATGATACTAAATATAATTTAGCGCAATTCACAAAACAGAAAGAAATGCATTTTGTGTGCCTACCATTTGAAAACCGTCCGCGTAGCAATATACGCAAATTGTGGCTTACTCAAGAAACACTGATCGCCATGCAACAGAGGCATCGTTTAGGAATTTAGCCTCAGATACAGTAACATATCAACGCTTATAGTTACAGAATACACACGGAGCATTACAATGATACTAAATCTAATTTAGCGCAATTCACAAAACAGAAAGAAATGCATTTTGTGTGCCTACCATTTGAAAAGCGACCGCGCAGCAATATACGCAAAGCGTGGCTTACTCAAGAAACACTGATCGCCATGCAACAGAGAGGCATCGTTTAGGAATGTAGCCTCAGATACAGTAACATATCAACGCTTATAGTTACAGAATACACACGGAACATTACAATGATACTAAATATAATTTATCGCAATTCACAAAACAGAAAGAACTGCATTTTATGTGCCTACCATTTGAAAACCGTCCGCGTAGCAATATACGCAAGGCGTGGCTTACTCAAGAAACACTGATCGCCATGCAACAGAGAGGCATCGTTTAGGAATGAGGCCTCAGATACAGTAACATATCAACGCTTATAGTTACAGAATACACACGGAACATTACAATGATACTAAATCTAATTTAGCGCAATTCACAAAACAGAAAGAAATGCTTTTTGTGTGCCTACCATTTGAAAAGCGACCGCATAGCAATATACGCAAGGCGTGGCTTACTCAAGAAACACTGATCGCCATGCAACAGAGAGGCATCGTTTAGGAATGTAGCATCAGATACAGTAACATATCAACGCTTATAGTTACAGAATAGACACGGAACATTACAATGATACTACATCTAATTTATCGCAATTCACAAAACAGAAAGAAATGCATTTTGTGTGCCTACCATTTGAAAACCGTCCACGTAGCAATATATGCAAAGCGTGGCTTACTCAAGAGACACTGATCGCCATGCAACAGAGAGGCATCCTTTAGGAATGTAGCCTCAGATACAGTAACATATCAACGCTTATAGTTACAGAATACACACGGAACATTACAATGATACTAAATATAATTTATCGCAATTCACAAAACAGAAAGAAGTGCATTTTGTGTGCCTACCATTTGAAAACCGTCCGCGTAGCAATATACGCAAAACGTGGCTTACTCAAGAAACACTGATCGCCATGCAACAGAGGCATCGTTTAGGAATGTAGCCTCAGATACAGTAACATATCAACGCTTATAGTTACAGAATACACACGGAACATTACAATGATACTAAATCTAATTTAGCGCATTTCACAAAACAGAAAGATATGCATTTTGTGTGCCTACCATTTGAAAAGCGACCGCATAGCAATATACGCAAAGCGTGGCTTACTCAAGAAACATTGATCGCCATGCAACAGAGAGGCATCGTTTAGGAATGTAGCCTCAGATACAGTAACATATCAACGCTTATAGTTACAGAATACACACGGAACATTACAATGATACTAAATATAATTTATCGCAATTCACAAAACAGAAAGAAATGCATTTTGTGTGCCTACCATTTGAAAACCGTCCGCGTAGCAATATACGCAAGGCGTGGCTTACTCAAGAAACACTGATCGCCATGCAACAGAGAGGCATCGTTTAGGAATGTAGCCTCAGATACAGTAACATATCAACGCTTATAGATACAGAATACACACGGAACATTACAATGATACTAAATATAATTTATCGCAATTCACAAAACAGAAAGAAATGCATTTTGTGTGCCTACCATTTGTAAACCGTCCGCGTAGCAATATACGCAAAACGTGGCTGACTCAAGAAACACTGATCGCCATGCAACAGAGGCATCGTTTAGGAATGTAGTCTCAGATACAGTAACATATCAACGCTTATAGTTACAGAATACACACGGAACATTACAATGATACTAAATCTAATTTAGCGCAATTCACAAAACAGAAAGAAATGCATTTTGTGTGCCTACCATTTGAAAACCGTCCGCGTAGCAATATACGCAAGGCGTTGCTTACTCAAGAAACACTGATCGCCATGCAACAGAGAGGCATCGTTTAGGAATGTAGCCTCAGATACAGTAACATATCAACGCTTATAGTTACAGAGTACACACGGAACATTACAATGATACTAAATCTAATTTAGCGCAATTCACAAAACAGAAAGAAATGCATTTTGTGTGCCTACCATTTGAAAACCGTCCGCGTAGCAATATACGCAAGGCGTGGCTTACTCAAGAAACACTGATCGCCATGCAACAGAGAGGCATTGTTTAGGAATGTAGCCTCAGATACAGTAACATATCAACGCTTATAGTTACAGAGTACACACGGAACATTACAATGATACTAAATCTAATTTAGCGCAATTCACAAAACAGAAAGAAATGCATGTTGTGTGCCTACCATTTGAAAACCGTCCACGTAGCAATATACGCAAAGTGTGGCTTACTCAAGAAACATTGATCGCCATGCAACAGAGAGGCATCGTTTAGGAATGTAGCCTCAGATACAGTAACATATCAACGCTTATAGTTACAGAATACACACGGAACATTACAATGATACTAAATATAATTTATCGCAATTCACAAAACAGAAAGAAATGCATTTTGTGTGCCTACCATTTGAAAACCGTCCGCGTAGCAATATACGCAAGGCGTGGCTTACTCAAGAAACACTGATCGCCATGCAACAGAGCGGCATCGTTTAGTAATGTAGCCTCAGATACAGTAACATATCAATGCTTATAGTTACAGAATACACACGGAACATTACAATGATACTAAATGTAATTTAGCGCAATTCACAAAACAAAGAAATGCATTTTGTGTGCCTACCATTTGAAAACCGTTCGCGTAGCAATCTACATCTATACTCCGCGAGCCACCTTACGGTGTGTGGCGGAGGGTACTTATTGTACCACTATCTGATCCCCCCTTCCCTGTTCCATTCACGAATTGTGCGTGGGAAGAACGACTGCTTGTAAGTCTCCGTATTTGCTCTAATTTCTCGGATCTTTTCGTTGTGATCATTACGCGAGATATATGTGGGCGGTAGTAATATGTTGCCCATCTCTTCCCGGAATGTGCTCTCTCGTAATTTCGATAATAAACCTCTCCGTATTGCGTAACGCCTTTCTTGAAGTGTCCGCCACTGGAGCTTGTTCAGCATCTCCGTAACGCTCTCGCGCTGACTAAATGTCCCCATGACGAATCGCGCTGCTTTTCGCTGGATCATGTCTATCTCTTCTATTAATCCAACCTGGTAAGGGTCCCATACTGATGAGCAATACTCAAGAATCGGACGAACAAGCGTTTTGTAAGCTACTTCTTTCGTCGATGAGTCACATTTTCTTAGAATTCTTCCTATGAATCTCAACCTGGCGCCTGCTTTTCCCACTATTTGTTTTATGTGATCATTCCACTTCAGATCGCTCCGGATAGTAACTCCTAAGTATTTTACGGTCGTTACCGCTTCCAATGATTTACCACCTATGGCATAATCGTACTGGAATGGATTTCTGCCCCTATGTATGCGCATTATATTACATTTATCTACGTTTAGGGAAAGCTGCCAGCTGTCGCACCATGCATTAATCCTCTGCAGGTCCTCCTGGAGTACGTACGAGTCTTCTGATGTTGCTACTTTCTTGTAGACAACCGTGTCATCTGCAAATAGCCTCACGGAGCTACCGATGTTGTCAACTAAGTCATTTATGTATATTGTAAACAATAAAGGTCCTATCACGCTTCCCTGCGGTACTCCCGAAATTACCTCTACATCTGCAGATTTTGAACCGTTAAGAATGACATGTTGTGTTCTATCTTCTAGGAAATCCTGAATCCAATCACAAACCTGGTCCGATATTCCGTAAGCTCGTATTTTTTTCACTAAACGTAAGTGCGGAACCGTATCAAATGCCTTCCTGAAGTCCAGGAATACGGCATCAATCTGCTCGCCAGTGTCTACGGCACTGTGAATTTCTTGGACAAATAGGGCGAGCTGAGTTTCACATGATCTCTGTTTGCGGAATCCATGTTGGTTATGATGAAGGAGATTTGTATTATCTAAGAACGTCATAATACGAGAACACAAAACATGTTCCATTATTCTACAACAGATTGACGTAAGCGAAATAGGCCTATAATTATTCGCATCTGATTTATGACCCTTCTTGAAAATGGGAACGACCACGCGCTTTCTTCCAGTCGCTAGGTACTTTACGTTCTTCCAGCGATCTACGATAAATTGCTGATAGAAAGGGGGCAAGTTCTTTAGCATAATCACTGTAGAATCTTAAGGGTATCTCGTCTGGTCCGGATGCTTTTCCGCTACTAAGTGATAGCAGTTGATTTTCAATTCCGATATCGTTTATTTCAATATTTTCCATTTTGGCGTCCGTGCGACGGCTGAAGTCAGGGACCGTGTTACGATTTTCCGCAGTGAAACAGTTTCGGAACACTGAATTCAGTATTTCTGCCTTTCTTCGGTCGTCCTCTGTTTCGGTGCCATCGTGGTCAACGAGTGACTGAATAGGGGATTTAGATCCGCTTACCGATTTTACATATGACCAAAACTTTTTAGGGTTCTTGTTTAGATTGTTTGCCAATGTTTTATGTTCGAATTCGTTGAATGCTTCTCTCATTGCTCTCTTTACGCTCTTTTTCGCTTCGTTCAGCTTTTCCTTATCAGCTATGATTCGACTACTCTTAAACCTATGATGAAGCTTTCTTTGTTTCCGTAGTACCTTTCGTACATGATTGTTATACCACGGTGGATCTTTCCCCTCGCTTTGGACCTTAGTCGGTACGAACTTATCTAAGGCGTACTGGACGATGTTTCTGAATTTTTTTCCATTTTTGTTCCACATCCTCTTCCTCAGAAATGAACGTTTGATGGTGGTCACTCAGATATTCTGCGATTTGTGCCCTATCACTCTTGTTAAGCAAATATATTTTCCTTCCTTTCTTGGCATTTCTTATTACACTTGTAGTCATTGATGCAACCACTGACTTATGATCACTGATACCTTCTTCTACATTCACGGAGTCGGCTTACTCAAGAAACACTGATCGCCATGCAACAGAGAGGCATTGTTTAGGAATGTAGCCTCAGATACAGTAACATATCAACGCTTATAGTTACAGAGTACACACGGAACATTACAATGATACTAAATCTAATTTAGCGCAATTCACAAAACAGAAAGAAATGCATGTTGTGTGCCTACCATTTGAAAACCGTCCACGTAGCAATATACGCAAAGTGTGGCTTACTCAAGAAACATTGATCGCCATGCAACAGAGAGGCATCGTTTAGGAATGTAGCCTCAGATACAGTAACATATCAACGCTTATAGTTACAGAATACACACGGAACATTACAATGATACTAAATATAATTTATCGCAATTCACAAAACAGAAAGAAATACATTTTGTGTGCCTACCATTTGAAAACCGTCCGCGTAGCAATATACGCAAGGCGTGGCTTACTCAAGAAACACTGATCGCCATGCAACAGAGAGGCATCGTTTAGGAATGTAGCCTCAGATACAGTAACATATCAACGCTTATAGTTACAGAGTACACACGGAACATTACAATGATACTAAATCTAATTTAGCGCAATTCACAAAACAGAAAGAAATGCATTTTGTGTGCCTACCATTTGAAAACTGTCCGCGTAGCAATATACGCAAGGCGTGGCTTACTCAAGAAACACTGATCGCCATGCAACAGAGAGGCATCGTTTAGGAATGTAGCCT
Source organism: Schistocerca serialis cubense (assembly GCF_023864345.2). Taxonomy (NCBI): domain Eukaryota; kingdom Metazoa; phylum Arthropoda; class Insecta; order Orthoptera; family Acrididae; genus Schistocerca; species Schistocerca serialis. The sequence goes on along the minus strand of NC_064646.1, from coordinate 463,029,050 downwards.
CAGATACAGTAACGCATCAATGCTTATAGTTACAGAATACACACGGAACATTACAATGATACTAAATCTAATTTAGCGCAATTCACAAAACAGAAAGAAATGCATTTTGTGTGCCTACCATTTGAAAAGCGACCGCGTAGCAATATACGCAAGGCGTTGCTTACTCAAGAAACACTGATCGCCATGCAACAGAGGGGCATCGTTTAGGAATGTAGCCTCAGATACAGTAACATATCAACGCTTATAGATACAGAATACACACGGAACATTACAATGATACTAAATATAATTTATCGCAATTCACAAAACAGAAAGAAATGCATTTTGTGTGCCTACCATTTGTAAACCGTCCGCGTAGCAATACACACAAAACGTGGCTGACTCAAGAAACACTGATCGCCATGCAACAGAGGCATCGTTTAGGAATGTAGTCTCAGATACAGTAACATATCAACGCTTATAGTTACAGAATACACACGGAACATTACAATGATACTAAATCTAATTTAGCGCAATTCACAAAACAGAAAGAAATGCATTTTGTGTGCCTACCATTTGAAAAGCGACCGCGTAGCAATATACGCAAAGCGTGGCTTACTCAAGAAACATTGATCGCCATGCAACAGAGAGGCATCGTTTAGGAATGTAGCCTCAGATACAGTAACATATCAACGCTTATAGTTACAGAATACACACGGAACATTACAATGATACTAAATATAATTTATCGCAATTCACAAAACAGAAAGAAATGCATTTCGTGTGCCTACCATTTGAGAACCGTCCGCGTAGCAATATACGCAAGGAGTGGCTTACTCAAGAAACACTGATCGCCATGCAAGAGAGAGGCATCGTTTAGGAATGTAGCCTCAGATACAGTAACATATCAACGCTTATAGTTACAGAGTACACACGGAACATTACAATGACACTAAATCTAATTTAGCGCAATTCACAAAACAGAAAGAAATGCATTTTGTGTGCCTACCATTTGAAAACCGTCCGCGTAGCAATATACGCAAGGCGTGGCTTACTCAAGAAACACTGATCGCCATGCAACAGAGAGGCATCGTTTAGGAATGTAGCCTCAGATACAGTAACATATCAACGCTTATAGTTACAGAATACACACGAAACATTACAATGATACTAAATGTAATTTAGCGCAATTCACAAAACAAAGAAATGCATTTTGTGTGCCTACCATTTGAAAACCGACCACGTAGCAATATACGCAAAACGTGGCTTACTCAAGAAACACTGATCGCCATGCAACAGAGAGGCATCGTTTAGGAATGTAGCCTCAGATACAGTAACATATCAACGCTTATAGTTACAGAATGCACAAGGAACATTACAATGATACTAAATATAATTTAGCGCAATTCACAAAACAGAAAGAAATGCATGTTGTGTGCCTACAATTTGAAATCCGTCCACGTAGCAATATACACAAGGCGTGGCTTACTCAAGAAACACTGATCGCCATGCAACAGAGAGGCATCGTTTAGGAATGTAGCCTCAGATACAGTAACATATCAAAGCTCATAGTTACAGAATACACACGGAACATTACAATGATACTAAATCTAATTTATCGCAATTCACAAAACAGAAAGAAATGCATTTTGTGTGCCTACCATTTGAAAACCGTCCACGTAGCAATATATCCAAAGTGTGGTTTACTCAAGAAACACTGATCGCCATGCAACAGAGAGGCATCGTTTAGGAATGTAGCCTCAGATACAGTAACATATCAACGCTTATAGTTACACAATACACACGGAACATTACAATGATACTAAATCTAATTTAGCGCAATTCACAAAACAAAGAAATGCATTTTGTGTGCCTACCATTTGAAAACCGACCGCGTAGCAATATACGCAAAACGTGGCTTACTCAAGAAACACTGATCGCCATGCAACAGAGAGGCATCGTTTAGGAATGTAGCCTCAGATACAGTAACATATCAATGCTTATAGTTACAGAATACACACGGAACATTACAATGATACTAAATCTAATTTAGCGCAATTCACAAAACAGAAAGAAATGCATGTTGTGTGCCTACCATTTCAAAACCGTCCACGTAGCAATATACGCAAGGCGTCGCTTACTCAAGAAACACTGATCGCCATGCAACAGAGAGGCATCGTTTAGGAATGTAGCCTCAGATACAGTAACATATCAACGCTTATAGTTACAGAATACACACGGAACATTACAATGATACTAAATCTAATTTAGCGCAATTCATAAATCAGAAAGAAATGCATTTTCTGTGCCTACCATTTGAAAACCTACGGCGTAGCCATATACGCAGGGCGTGGCTTACTCAAGAAACACTGATCGCCATGCAACAGAGAGGCATCGTTTAGGAATGTAGCCTCAGATACAGTAACATATCAATGCTTATAGTTACAGAATACACACGGAACATTACAATGATACTAAATCTAATTTAGCGCAATTCACAAATCAGAAAGAAATGCATTTTCTGTGCCTACCATTTGAAAACCGACCGCGTAGCAATATACGCAAAGTGTGGCTTACTCAAGAAACACTGATCGCCATGCAACAGAGAGGCATCGTTTGGGAATGTAGCCTCAGATACAGTAACATATCAACGCTTATAGTTACAGAATACACACGGAACATTACAATGATACTAAATCTAATTTAGCGCAATTCACAAATCAGAAAGAAATGCATTTTCTGTGCCTACCATTTGAAAACCTACGGCGTAGCCATATATGCAGGGCGTGGCTTACTCAAGAAACACTGATCGCCATGCAACAGAGAGGCATCGTTTAGGAATGTAGCCTCAGATACAGTAACTTATCAATGCTTATAGTTACAGAATACACACGGAACATTACAATGATACTAAATCTAATTTAGCGCAATTCACAAATCAGAAAGAAATGCATTTTCTGTGCCTACCATTTGAAAACCGAGCGCGTAGCAATATACGAAAAAGTGTGGCTTACTCAAGAAACACTGATCGCCATGCAACAGAGAGGCATCGTTTAGGAATGTAGCCTCAGATACAGTAACATATCAACGCTTATAGTTACAGAATACACACGGAACATTACAATGATACTAAATATAATTTATCGCAATTCACAAAACAGAAAGAAATGCATTTTGTGTGCCTACCATTTGAGAACCGTCCGCGTAGCAATATACGCAAGGCGTGGCTTACTCAAGAAACACTGATCGCCATGCAAGAGAGAGGCATCGTTTAGGAATGTAGCCTCAGATACAGTAACATATCAACGCTTATAGTTACAGAGTACACACGGAACATTACAATGACACTAAATCTAATTTATCGCAATTCACAAAACAGAAAGAAATGCATTTTGTGTGCCTACCATTTGAAAACCGTCCGCGTAGCAATATACGCAAGGCGTGGCTTACTCAAGAAACACTGATCGCCATGCAACAGAGAGGCATCGTTTAGGAATGTAGCCTCAGATACAGTAACATATCAACGCTTATAGTTACACAATACACACGGAACATTACAATGATACTACATCTAATTTAGCGCAATTCACAAAACAAAGAAATGCATTTTGTGTGCCTACCATTTGAAAACCGACCGCGTAGCAATATACGCAAAACGTGGCTTACTCAAGAGACACTGATCGCCATGCAACAGAGAGGCATCCTTTTGGAATGTAGCCTCAGATACAGTAACATATCAACGCTTATAGTTACAGAATACACACGGAACAATACAATGATACTAAATCTAATTTAGCGCAATTCACAAAACAGAAAGAAATGCGTTTTGTGTGCCTACCATTTGAAAACCGACCGCGTAGCAATATACGCAAAGCGTGGCTTACTCAAGAAACACTGATCGCCATGCAACAGAGAGGCATCGTTTAGGAATGTAGCCTCAGATACAGTAACATATCAACGCTTATAGTTACGGAATACACACGGAACATTACAATGATACTAAATCTAATTTAGCGCAATTCACAAATCAGAAAGAAATGCATTTTCTGTGCCTACCATTTGAAAACCGACCGCGTAGCAATATACGCAAAGTGTGGCTTACTCAAGAAACACTGATCGCCATGCAACAGAGAGGCATCGTTTAGGAATGTAGCCTCAGATACAGTAACATATCAATGCTTATAGTTACAGAATACACACGGAACATTACAATGATACTAAATCTAATTTAGCGCAATTCACCAATCAGAAAGAAATGCATTTTCTGTGCCTACCATTTGAAAACCGACCGCGTAGCAATATTCGCAAAGTGTGGCTTACTCAAGAAACACTGATCGCCATGCAACAGAGAGGCATCGTTTAGGAATGTAGCCTCAGATACAGTAACATATCAATGCTTATAGCTACAGAATACACACGGAACATTACAATGATACTAAATCTAATTTAGCGCAATTCACAAATCAGAAAGAAATGCATTTTCTGTGCCTACCATTAGAAAACCGACGGCGTAGCCATATACGCAGGGCGTGGCTTACTCGAGAAACACTGATCGCCATGCAACAGAGAGGCATCGTTTAGGAATGTAGCCTCAGATACAGTAACATATCAATGCTTATAGTTACAGAATACACACGGAACATTACAATGATACTAAATCTAATTTAGCGCAATTCACAAATCAGAAAGAAATGCATTTTCTGTGCCTACCATTTGAAAACCGACGGCGTAGCCATTTACGCAGGGCGTGGCTTACTCAAGAAACACTGATCGCCATGCAACAGAGAGGCATCGTTTAGGAATGTAGCCTCAGATACAGTAACATATCAATGCTTATAGTTACAGAATACACACGGAACATTACAATGATACTAAATCTAATTTAGCGCAATTCACCAATCAGAAAGAAATGCATTTTCTGTGCCTACCATTTGAAAACCGACCGCGTAGCAATATACGCAAAGTGTGGCTTACTCAAGAAACACTGATCGCCATGCAACAGAGAGGCATCGTTTAGGAATGTAGCCTCAGAAACAGTAACATATCAATGCTTATAGTTACAGAATACACACGGAACATTACAATGATACTAAATCTAATTTAGCGCAATTCACAAATCAGTAAGAAATGCATTTTCTGTGCCTACCATTTGAAAACCGACCGCGTAGCAATATACGCAAAGTGTGGCTTACTCAAGAAACACTGATCGCCATGCAACAGAGAGGCATCGTTTAGGAATGTAGCCTCAGATACAGTAACGTATCAACGCTTATAGTTACAGAATACACACGGAACATTTCAATGATACTAAATCTAATTTAGCGCAATTCACAAACCAGAAAGAAATGCATTTTTTGTACCTACCATTAGAAAACCGACGGCGTAGCCATATACACAGGGCGTGGCTTACTCAAGAAACACTGATCGCCATGCAACAGAGAGGCATCGTTTAGGAATGTAGCCTCAGATACAGTAACATATCAATGCTTATAGTTACAGAATACACACGGAACATTACAATGATACTAAATCTAATTTAGCGCAATTCACAAATCAGAAAGAAATGCATTTTCTGTGCCTACCATTTGAAAACCGACGGCGTAGCCATATACGCAAAGTGTGGCTTACTCAAGAAACACTGATCGCCATGCAACAGAGAGGCATCGTTTAGGAATGTAGCCTCAGATACAGTAACGTATCAAGGCTTATAGTTACAGAATACACACGGAACATTACAATGATACTAAATCTAATTTAGCGCAATTCACAAATCAGAAAGAAATGCATTTTTTGTGCCTACCATTAGAAAACCGACGGCGTAGCCATATACGCAGGGCGTGGCTTACTCAAGAAACACTGATCACCATGCAACAGAGAGGCATCGTTTAGGAATGTAGCCACAGATACAGTAACATATCAATGCTTATAGTTACGGAATACACACGGAACATTACAATGATACTAAATCTAATTTAGCGCAATTCACAAATCAGAAAGAAATGCATTTTCTGTGCCTACCATTTGAAAACCGACGGCGTAGTCATATACGCAGGGCGTGGCTTACTCAAGAAACACTGATCGCCATGCAACAGAGAGGCATCGTTTAGGAATGTAGCCTCAGATACAGTAACATATCAATGCTTATAGTTACAGAATACACACGGAACATTACAATGATACTAAATCTAATTTAGCGCAATTCACAAATCAGAAAGAAATGCATTTTCTGTGCCTACCATTAGAAAACCGACCGCGTAGCAATATACGCAAAGTGTGGCTTACTCAAGAAACACTGATCGCCATGCAACAGAGAGGCATCGTTTAGGAATGTAGCCTCAGATACAGTAACATATCAATGCTTATAGTTACAGAATACACACGGAACATTACAATGATACTAAATCTAATTTAGCGCAATTCACAAATCAGAAAGAAATGCATTTTTTGTGCCTACCATTAGAAAACCGACGGCGTAGCCATATACGCAAGGCGTGGCTTACTCAAGAAACACTGATCGCCATGCAACAGAGAGGCATCCTTTAGGAATGTAGCCTCAGATACAGTAACATATCAATGCTTAAGGTTACAGAATACACACGGAACATTACAATGATACTAAATCTAATTTAGCGCAATTCACAAGTCAGAAAGAAATGCATTTTTTGTGCCTACCATTAGAAAACCGACGGCGTAGCCATATACGCAGGGCGTGGCTTACTCAAGAAACACTGATCGCCATGCAACAGAGAGGGATCGTTTAGGAATGTAGCCTCAGATACAGTAACATATCAATGCTTATAGTTACAGAATACACACGGAACATTACAATGATACTAAATCTAATTTAGCGCAATTCACAAATCAGAAAGAAATCCATTTTTTGTGCCTACCATTAGAAAACCGACGGCGTAGCCATATACGCAGGGCGTGGCTTACTCAAGAAACACTGATCGCCATGCAACAGAGAGGCATCGTTTAGGAATGTAGCCTCAGATACAGTAACATATCAATGCTTATAGCTACAGAATACACACGGAACATTACAATGATACTAAATCTAATTTAGCGCAATTCACAAATCAGAAAGAAATGCATTTTCTGTGCCTACCATTAGAAAACCGACGGCGTAGCCATATACGCAGGGCGTGGCTTACTCAAGAAACACTGATCGCCATGCAACAGAGAGGCATCGTTTAGGAATGTAGCCTCAGATACAGTAACATATCAATGCTTATAGTTACAGAATACACACGGAACATTACTATGATACTAAATCTAATTTAGCGCAATTCACAAATCAGAAAGAAATGCATTTTTTGTGCCTACCATTAGAAAACCGACGGCGTAGCCATATACGCAGGGCGTGGCTTACTCAAGAAACACTGATCGCCATGCAACAGAGAGGCATCGTTTAGGAATGTAGCCTCAGATACAGCAACATATCAATGCTTATAGTTACAGAATACACACGGAACATTACAATGATACTAAATCTAATTTAGCGCAATTCACAAATCAGAAAGAAATGCATTTTTTGTGCCTACCATTAGAAAACCGACGGCGTAGCCATATACGCAGGGCGTGGCTTACTCAAGAAACACTGATCGCCATGCAACAGAGAGGCATCGTTTAGGAATGTAGCCTCAGATACAGTAACATATCAATGCTTATAGTTACAGAATACACACGGAACATTACAATGATACTAAATCTAATTTAGCGCAATTCACAAATCAGAAAGAAATGCATTTTTTGTGCCTACCATTAGAAAACCGACGGCGTAGCCATATACGCAGGGCGTGGCTTACTCAAGAAACACTGATCGCCATGCAACAGAGAGGCATCGTTTAGGAATGTAGCCTCAGATACAGTAACATATCAATGCTTATAGTTACAGAATACACACGGAACATTACAATGATACTAAATCTAATTTAGCGCAATTCACAAATCAGAAAGAAATGCATTTTTTGTGCCTACCATTAGAAAACCGACCGCGTAGCAATATACGCAAAGTGTGGCTTACTCAAGAAACACTGATCGCCATGCAACAGAGAGGCATCGTTTAGGAATGTAGCCTCAGATACAGTAACATATCAATGCTTATAGTTACAGAATACACACGGAACATTACAATGATACTAAATCTAATTTAGCGCAATTCACAAATCAGAAAGAAATGCATTTTTTGTGCCTACCATTAGAAAACCGACGGCGTAGCCATATACGCAAGGCGTGGCTTACTCAAGAAACACTGATCGCCATGCAACAGAGAGGCATCGTTTAGGAATGTAGCCTCAGATACAGTAACATATCAATGCTTAAGGTTACAGAATACACACGGAACATTACAATGATACTAAATCTAATTTAGCGCAATTCACAAATCAGAAAGAAATGCATTTTCTGTGCCTACCATTTGAAAACCGACGGCGTAGCCATATACGCAGGGCGTGGCTTACTCAAGAAACACTGATCGCCATGCAACAGAGAGGCATCGTTTAGGAATGTAGCCTCAGATACAGTAACATATCAATGCTTATAGTTACAGAATACACACGGAACATTACAATGATACTAAATCTAATTTAGCGCAATTCACAAATCAGAAAGAAATCCATTTTTTGTGCCTACCATTAGAAAACCGACGGCGTAGCCATATACGCAGGGCGTGGCTTACTCAAGAAACACTGATCGCCATGCAACAGAGAGGCATCGTTTAGGAATGTAGCCTCAGATACAGTAACATATCAATGCTTATAGTTACAGAATACACACGGAACATTACAATGATACTAAATCTAATTTAGCGCAATTCACAAATCAGAAAGAAATGCATTTTCTGTGCCTACCATTAGAAAACCGACGGCGTAGCCATATACGCAGGGCGTGGCTTACTCAAGAAACACTGATCGCCATGCAACAGAGAGGCATCGTTTAGGAATGTAGCCTCAGATACAGTAACATATCAATGCTTATAGTTACAGAATACACACGGAACATTACTATGATACTAAATCTAATTTAGCGCAATTCACAAATCAGAAAGAAATGCATTTTTTGTGCCTACCATTAGAAAACCGACGGCGTAGCCATATACGCAGGGCGTGGCTTACTCAAGAAACACTGATCGCCATGCAACAGAGAGGCATCGTTTAGGAATGTAGCCTCAGATACAGCAACATATCAATGCTTATAGTTACAGAATACACACGGAACATTACAATGATACTAAATCTAATTTAGCGCAATTCACAAATCAGAAAGAAATGCATTTTTTGTGCCTACCATTAGAAAACCGACGGCGTAGCCATATACGCAGGGCGTGGCTTACTCAAGAAACACTGATCGCCATGCAACAGAGAGGCATCGTTTAGGAATGTAGCCTCAGATACAGTAACATATCAATGCTTATAGTTACAGAATACACACGGAACATTACAATGATACTAAATCTAATTTAGCGCAATTCACAAATCAGAAAGAAATGCATTTTTTGTGCCTACCATTAGAAAACCGACGGCGTAGCCATATACGCAGGGCGTGGCTTACTCAAGAAACACTGATCGCCATGCAACAGAGAGGCATCGTTTAGGAATGTAGCCTCAGATACAGTAACATATCAATGCTTATAGTTACAGAATACACACGGAACATTACAATGATACTAAATCTAATTTAGCGCAATTCACAAATCAGAAAGAAATGCATTTTTTGTGCCTACCATTAGAAAACCGACCGCGTAGCAATATACGCAAAGTGTGGCTTACTCAAGAAACACTGATCGCCATGCAACAGAGAGGCATCGTTTAGGAATGTAGCCTCAGATACAGTAACATATCAATGCTTATAGTTACAGAATACACACGGAACATTACAATGATACTAAATCTAATTTAGCGCAATTCACAAATCAGAAAGAAATGCATTTTTTGTGCCTACCATTAGAAAACCGACGGCGTAGCCATATACGCAAGGCGTGGCTTACTCAAGAAACACTGATCGCCATGCAACAGAGAGGCATCGTTTAGGAATGTAGCCTCAGATACAGTAACATATCAATGCTTAAGGTTACAGAATACACACGGAACATTACAATGATACTAAATCTAATTTAGCGCAATTCACAAATCAGAAAGAAATGCATTTTCTGTGCCTACCATTTGAAAACCGACGGCGTAGCCATATACGCAGGGCGTGGCTTACTCAAGAAACACTGATCGCCATGCAACAGAGAGGCATCGTTTAGGAATGTAGCCTCAGATACAGTAACATATCAATGCTTATAGTTACAGAATACACACGGAACATTACAATGATACTAAATCTAATTTAGCGCAATTCACAAATCAGAAAGAAATGCATTCTTTGTGCCTACCATTAGAAAACCGACGGCGTAGCCATATACGCAAGGCGTGGCTTACTCAAGAAACACTGATCGCCATGCAACAGAGAGGCATCGTTTAGGAATGTAGCCTCAGATACAGTAACATATCAATGCTTATAGTTACAGAATACACACGGAACATTTCAATGATACTAAATCTAATTTAGCGCAATTCACAAATCAGAAAGAAATGCATTTTTTGTGCCTACCATTAGAAAACCGACGGCGTAGCCATATACGCAAGGCGTGGCTTACTCAAGAAACACTGATCGCCATGCAACAGAGAGGCATCGTTTAGGAATGTAGCCTCAGATACAGTAACATATCAATGCTTAAGGTTACAGAATACACACGGAACATTACAATGATACTAAATCTAATTTAGCGCAATTCACAAATCAGAAAGAAATGCATTTTCTGTGCCTACCATTTGAAAACCGACGGCGTAGCCATATACGCAGGGCGTGGCTTACTCAAGAAACACTGATCGCCATGCAACAGAGAGGCATCGTTTAGGAATGTAGCCTCAGATACAGTAACATATCAATGCTTATAGTTACAGAATACACACGGAACATTACAATGATACTAAATCTAATTTAGCGCAATTCACAAAACAGAAAGAAATGCATTTTTTGTGCCTACCATTAGAAAACCGACGGCGTAGCCATATACGCAAGGCGTGGCTTACTCAAGAAACACTGATCGCCATGCAACAGAGAGGCATCGTTTAGGAATGTAGCCTCAGATACAGTAACATATCAATGCTTATAGTTACAGAATACACACGGAACATTACAATGATACTAAATCTAATTTAGCGCAATTCACAAATCAGAAAGAAATGCATTTTTTGTGCCTACCATTAGAAAACCGACCGCGTAGCAATATACGCAAAGTGTGGCTTACTCAAGAAACACTGATCGCCATGCAACAGAGAGGCATCGTTTAGGAATGTAGCCTCAGATACAGTAACATATCAATGCTTATAGTTACAGAATACACACGGAACATTACAATGATACTAAATCTAATTTAGCGCAATTCACAAATCAGAAAGAAATGCATTTTTTGTGCCTACCATTAGAAAACCGACGGCGTAGCCATATACGCAGGGCGTGGCTTACTCAAGAAACACTGATCGCCATGCAACAGAGAGGCATCGTTTAGGAATGTAGCCTCAGATACAGTAACATATCAATGCTTATAGTTACAGAATACACACGGAACATTACAATGATACTAAATCTAATTTAGCGCAATTCACAAATCAGAAAGAAATGCATTTTTTGTGCCTACCATTAGAAAACCGACGGCGTAGCCATATACGCAGGGCGTGGCTTACTCAAGAAACACTGATCGCCATGCAACAGAGAGGCATCGTTTAGGAATGTAGCCTCAGATACAGTAACATATCAATGCTTATAGTTACAGAATACACACGGAACATTACAATGATACTAAATCTAATTTAGCGCAATTCACAAATCAGAAAGAAATGCATTTTTTGTGCCTACCATTAGAAAACCGACCGCGTAGCAATATACGCAAAGTGTGGCTTACTCAAGAAACACTGATCGCCATGCAACAGAGAGGCATCGTTTAGGAATGTAGCCTCATATACAGTAACGTATCAACGCTTATAGTTACAGAATACACACGGAACATTTCAATGATACTAAATCTAATTTAGCGCAATTCACAAATCAGAAAGAAATGCATTTTCTGTGCCTACCATTTGAAAACCGACGGCGTAGCCATATACGCAGGGCGTGGCTTACTCAAGAAACACTGATCGCCCTGCAACAGAGAGGCATCGTTTAGGAATGTAGCCTCAGATACAGTAACATATCAATGCTTATAGTTACAGAATACACACGGAACATTACAATGATACTAAATCTAATTTAGCGCAATTCACAAATCAGAAAGAAATGCATTTTTTGTGCCTACCATTAGAAAACCTACGGCGTAGCCATATACGCAGGGCGTGGCTTACTCAAGAAACACTGATCGCCATGCAACAGAGAGGCATCGTTTAGGAATGTAGCCTCAGATACAGTAACATATCAATGCTTATAGTTACAGAATACACACGGAACATTATAATGATACTAAATCTAATTTAGCGCAATTCACAAATCAGAAAGAAATGCATTTTTTGTGCCTACCATTAGAAAACCGACGGCGTAGCCATATACGCAGGGCGTGGCTTACTCAAGAAACACTGATCGCCATGCAACAGAGAGGCATCGTTTAGGAATGTAGCCTCAGATACAGTAACATATCAATGCTTATAGTTACAGAATACACACGGAACATTACAATGATACTAAATCTAATTTAGCGCAATTCACAAATCAGAAAGAAATGCATTTTTTGTGCCTACCATTTGAAAACCGACGGCGTAGCCATATACGCAGGGCGTGGCTTACTCAAGAAACACTGATCGCCATGCAACAGAGAGGCATCGTTTAGGAATGTAGCCTCAGATACAGTAACGTATCAATGCTTATAGTTACAGAATACACACGGAACATTACTATGATACTAAATCTAATTTAGCGCAATTCACAAATCAGAAAGAAATGCATTTTTTGTGCCTACCATTAGAAAACCGACGGCGTAGCCATATACGCAGGGCGTGGCTTACTCAAGAAACACTGATCGCCATGCAACAGAGAGGCATCGTTTAGGAATGTAGCCTCAGATACAGTAACGTATCAATGCTTATAGTTACAGAATACACACGGAACATTTCAATGATACTAAATCTAATTTAGCGCAATTCACAAATCAGAAAGAAATGCATTTTCTGTGCCTACCATTTGAAAACCGACGGCGTAGCCATATACGCAGGGCGTGGCTTACTCAAGAAACACTGATCGCCATGCAACAGAGAGGCATCGTTTAGGAATGTAGCCTCAGATACAGTAACGTATCAATGCTTATAGTTACAGAATACACACGGAACATTACTATGATACTAAATCTAATTTAGCGCAATTCACAAATCAGAAAGAAATGCATTTCCTGTGCCTACCATTTGAAAACCGACGGCGTAGCCATATACGCAGGGCGTGGCTTACTCAAGAAACACTGATCGCCATGCAACAGAGAGGCATCGTTTAGGAATGTAGCCTCAGATACAGTAACATATCAATGCTTATAGTTACAGAATACACACGGAACATTTCAATGATACTAAATCTAATTTAGCGCAATTCACAAATCAGAAAGAAATGCATTTTCTGTGCCTACCATTTGAAAATCGACGGCGTAGCCATATACGCAGGACGTGGCTTACTCAAGAAACACTGATCGCCATGCAACAGAGAGGCATCGTTTAGGAATGTAGCCTCAGATACAGTAACATATCAATGCTTATAGTTACAGAATACACACGGAACATTACAATGATACTAAATCTAATTTAGCGCAATTCACAAATCAGAAAGAAATGCATTTTCTGTGCCTACCATTTGAAAACCGACCGCGTAGCAATATAGGCAAAGTGTGGCTTACTCAAGAATCACTGATCGCCATGCAACAGAGAGGCATCGTTTAGGAATGTAGCCTCAGATACAGTAACATATCAATGCTTATAGTTACAGAATACACACGGAACATTACAATGATACTAAATCTAATTTAGCGCAATTCACAAATCAGAAAGAAATGCATTTTCTGTGCCTACCATTTGAAAACCGACCGCGTAGCAATATAGGCAAAGTGTGGCTTACTCAAGAAACACTGATCGCCATGCAACAGAGTGGCATCGTTTAGGAATGTAGCCTCAGATACAGTAACATATCAATGCTTATAGTTACAGAATACACACGGAACATTACAATGATACTAAATATAATTTAGCGCAATTCACAAATCAGAAAGATATGCATTTTCATTGCCTACCATTTGAAAACCGACCGCGTAGCAATATAGGCAAAGTGTGGCTTACTCAAGAAACACTGATCGCCATGCAACAGAGAGGCATCGTTTAGGAATGTAACCTCAGATACAGTAACATATCAAAGCTTATAGTTACAGAATACACATGGAACATTACAATGATACTAAATCTAATTTAGCGCAATTCACAAATCAGAAAGAAATGCATTTTCTGTGCCTACCATTTGAAAACCGACCGCGTAGCAATATAGGCAAAGTGTGGCTTACTCAAGAAACACTGATCGCCATGCAACAGAGAGGCATCGTTTAGGAATGTAGCCTCAGATACAGTAACATATCAATGCTTATTGTTACAGAATACACACGGAACATTACAATGATACTAAATCTAATTTAGCGCAATTCACAAATCAGAAAGAAATGCATTTTCTGTGCCTACCATTTGAAAACCGACCGCGTAGCAATATACGCAGGGCGTGGCTTACTCAAGAAACACTGATCGCCATGCAACAGAGAGGCATCGTTTAGGAATGTAGCCTCAGATACAGTAACATATCAAAGCTTATAGTTACAGAATACACACGGAACATTACAATGATACTAAATCTAATTTAGCGCAATTCACAAATCAGAAAGAAATGCATTTTCTGTGCCTACCATTTGAAAACCGACCGCGTAGCAATATAGGCAAAGTGTGGCTTACTCAAGAAACACTGATCGCCATGCAACAGAGAGGCATAGTTTAGGAATGTAGCCTCAGATACAGTAACATATCAATGCTTATAGTTACAGAATACACACGGAACATTACAATGATACTGGATCCAATTTAGCACAATTCACCAATCAGAAAGAAATGCATTTTCTGTGCCTACCATTTGAAAACCGACCGCGTAGCAATATAGGCAAAGTGTGGCTTACTCAAGAAACACTGATCGCCATGCAACAGAGTGGCATCGTTTAGGAATGTAGCCTCAGATACTGTAACATATCAATTCTTATAGTTACAGAATACACACGGAACATTACAATGATACTAAATCTAATTTAGCGCAATTCACAAATCAGAAAGAAATGCATTTTCTGTGCCTACCATTTGAAAACCGACGGCGTAGCCATATACTCAGGGCGTGGCTTACTCAAGAAACACTGATCGCCATGCAACAGAGAGGCATCGTTTAGGAATGTAGCCTCAGATACAGTAACGTATCAACGCTTATAGTTACAGAATACACACGGAACATTTCAATGATACTAAATCTAATTTAGCGCAATTCACAAACCAGAAAGAAATGCATTTTTTGTACCTACCATTAGAAAACCGACGGCGTAGCCATATACGCAGGGCGTGGCTTACTCAAGAAACACTGATCGCCATGCAACAGAGAGGCATCGTTTAGGAATGTAGCCTCAGATACAGTAACATATCAATGCTTATAGTTACAGAATACACACGGAACATTACAATGATACTAAATCTAATTTAGCGCAATTCACAAATCAGAAAGAAATGCATTTTCTGTGCCTACCATTTGAAAACCGACGGCGTAGCCATATACGCAAAGTGTGGCTTACTCAAGAAACACTGATCGCCATGCAACAGAGAGGCATCGTTTAGGAATGTAGCCTCAGATACAGTAACGTATCAAGGCTTATAGTTACAGAATACACACGGAACATTACAATGATACTAAATCTAATTTAGCGCAATTCACAAATCAGAAAGAAATGCATTTTTTGTGCCTACCATTAGAAAACCGACGGCGTAGCCATATACGCAGGGCGTGGCTTACTCAAGAAACACTGATCGCCATGCAACAGAGAGGCATCGTTTAGGAATGTAGCCTCAGATACAGTAACATATCAATGCTTATAGTTACAGAATACACACGGAACATTACAATGATACTAAATCTAATTTAGCGCAATTCACAAATCAGTAAGAAATGCATTTTCTGTGCCTACCATTTGAAAACCGACCGCGTAGCAATATACGCAAAGTGTGGCTTACTCAAGAAACACTGATCGCCATGCAACAGAGAGGCATCGTTTAGGAATGTAGCCTCAGATACAGTAACGTATCAACGCTTATAGTTACAGAATACACACGGAACATTACAATGATACTAAATCTAATTTAGCGCAATTCACAAATCAGAAAGAAATGCATTTTTTGTGCCTACCATTAGAAAACCGACGGCGTAGCCATATACGCAGGGCGTGGCTTACTCAAGAAACACTGATCACCATGCAACAGAGAGGCATCGTTTAGGAATGTAGCCTCAGATACAGTAACATATCAATGCTTATAGTTACAGAATACACACGGAACATTACAATGATACTAAATCTAATTTAGCGCAATTCACAAATCAGAAAGAAATGCATTTTCTGTGCCTACCATTTGAAAACCGACGGCGTAGTCATATACGCAGGGCGTGGCTTACTCAAGAAACACTGATCGCCATGCAACAGAGAGGCATCGTTTAGGAATGTAGCCTCAGATACAGTAACATATCAATGCTTATAGTTACAGAATACACACGGAACATTACAATGATACTAAATCTAATTTAGCGCAATTCACAAATCAGAAAGAAATGCATTTTCTGTGCCTACCATTTGAAAACCGACCGCGTAGCAATATACGCAAAGTGTGGCTTACTCAAGAAACACTGATCGCCATGCAACAGAGAGGCATCGTTTAGGAATGTAGCCTCAGATACAGTAACGTATCAACGCTTATAGTTACAGAATACACACGGAACATTTCAATGATACTAAATCTAATTTAGCGCAATTCACAAATCGGAAAGAAATGCATTTTCTGTGCCTACCATTTGAAAACCGACCGCGTAGCAATATACGCAAAGTGTGGCTTACTCAAGAAACACTGATCGCCATGCAACAGAGAGGCATCGTTTAGGAATGTAGCCTCAGATACAGTAACATATCAATGCTTATAGTTACAGAATACACACGGAACATTACAATGATACTAAATCTAATTTAGCGCAATTCACAAATCAGAAAGAAATGCATTTTTTGTGCCTACCATTAGAAAACCGACCGCGTAGCAATATACGCAAAGTGTGGCTTACTCAAGAAACACTGATCGCCATGCAACAGAGAGGCATCGTTTAGGAATGTAGCCTCAGATACAGTAACGTATCAACGCTTATAGTTACAGAATACACACGGAACATTTCAATGATACTAAATCTAATTTAGCGCAATTCACAAATCAGAAAGAAATGCATTTTTTGTGCCTACCATTAGAAAACCGACGGCGTAGCCATATACGCAGGGCGTGGCTTACTCAAGAAACACTGATCGCCATGCAACAGAGAGGCATCGTTTAGGAATGTAGCCTCAGATACAGTAACATATCAATGCTTATAGTTACAGAATACACACGGAACATTACAATGATACTAAATCTAATTTAGCGCAATTCACAAATCAGAAAGAAATGCATTTTTTGTGCCTACCATTAGAAAACCGACGGCGTAGCCATATACGCAGGGCGTGGCTTACTCAAGAAACACTGATCGCCATGCAACAGAGAGGCATCGTTTAGGAATGTAGCCTCAGATACAGTAACATATCAATGCTTATAGTTACAGAATACACACGGAACATTACAATGATACTAAATCTAATTTAGCGCAATTCACAAATCAGAAAGAAATGCATTTTCTGTGCCTACCATTTGAAAACCGACGGCGTAGCCATATACGCAGGGCGTGGCTTACTCAAGAAACACTGATCGCCCTGCAACAGAGAGGCATCGTTTAGGAATGTAGCCTCAGATACAGTAACATATCAATGCTTATAGTTACAGAATACACACGGAACATTACAATGATACTAAATCTAATTTAGCGCAATTCACAAATCAGAAAGAAATGCATTTTTTGTGCCTACCATTAGAAAACCTACGGCGTAGCCATATACGCAGGGCGTGGCTTACTCAAGAAACACTGATCGCCATGCAACAGAGAGGCATCGTTTAGGAATGTAGCCTCAGATACAGTAACATATCAATGCTTATAGTTACAGAATACACACGGAACATTATAATGATACTAAATCTAATTTAGCGCAATTCACAAATCAGAAAGAAATGCATTTTTTGTGCCTACCATTAGAAAACCGACGGCGTAGCCATATACGCAGGGCGTGGCTTACTCAAGAAACACTGATCGCCATGCAACAGAGAGGCATCGTTTAGGAATGTAGCCTCAGATACAGTAACATATCAATGCTTATAGTTACAGAATACACACGGAACATTACAATGATACTAAATCTAATTTAGCGCAATTCACAAATCAGAAAGAAATGCATTTTTTGTGCCTACCATTTGAAAACCGACGGCGTAGCCATTTACGCAGGGCGTGGCTTACTCAAGAAACACTGATCGCCATGCAACAGAGAGGCATCGTTTAGGAATGTAGCCTCAGATACAGTAACGTATCAATGCTTATAGTTACAGAATACACTTGGAACATTACTATGATACTAAATCTAATTTAGCGCAATTCACAAATCAGAAAGAAATGCATTTTTTGTGCCTACCATTAGAAAACCGACGGCGTAGCCATATACGCAGGGCGTGGCTTACTCAAGAAACACTGATCGCCATGCAACAGAGAGGCATCGTTTAGGAATGTAGCCTCAGATACAGTAACGTATCAATGCTTATAGTTACAGAATACACACGGAACATTTCAATGATACTAAATCTAATTTAGCGCAATTCACAAATCAGAAAGAAATGCATTTTCTGTGCCTACCATTTGAAAACCGACGGCGTAGCCATATACGCAGGGCGTGGCTTACTCAAGAAACACTGATCGCCATGCAACAGAGAGGCATCGTTTAGGAATGTAGCCTCAGATACAGTAACGTATCAATGCTTATAGTTACAGAATACACACGGAACATTACTATGATACTAAATCTAATTTAGCGCAATTCACAAATCAGAAAGAAATGCATTTTCTGTGCCTACCATTTGAAAACCGACGGCGTAGCCATATACGCAGGGCGTGGCTTACTCAAGAAACACTGATCGCCATGCAACAGAGAGGCATCGTTTAGGAATGTAGCCTCAGATACAGTAACATATCAATGCTTATAGTTACAGAATACACACGGAACATTTCAATGATACTAAATCTAATTTAGCGCAATTCACAAATCAGAAAGAAATGCATTTTCTGTGCCTACCATTTGAAAATCGACGGCGTAGCCATATACGCAGGGCGTGGCTTACTCAAGAAACACTGATCGCCATGCAACAGAGAGGCATCGTTTAGGAATGTAGCCTCAGATACAGTAACATATCAATGCTTATAGTTACAGAATACACACGGAACATTACAATGATACTAAATCTAATTTAGCGCAATTCACAAATCAGAAAGAAATGCATTTTCTGTGCCTACCATTTGAAAACCGACCGCGTAGCAATATAGGCAAAGTGTGGCTTACTCAAGAATCACTGATCGCCATGCAACAGAGAGGCATCGTTTAGGAATGTAGCCTCAGATACAGTAACATATCAATGCTTATAGTTACAGAATACACACGGAACATTACAATGATACTAAATCTAATTTAGCGCAATTCACAAATCAGAAAGAAATGCATTTTCTGTGCCTACCATTTGAAAACCGACCGCGTAGCAATATAGGCAAAGTGTGGCTTACTCAAGAAACACTGATCGCCATGCAACAGAGTGGCATCGTTTAGGAATGTAGCCTCAGATACAGTAACATATCAATGCTTATAGTTACAGAATACACACGGAACATTACAATGATACTAAATCTAATTTAGCGCAATTCACAAATCAGAAAGATATGCATTTTCATTGCCTACCATTTGAAAACCGACCGCGTAGCAATATAGGCAAAGTGTGGCTTACTCAAGAAACACTGATCGCCATGCAACAGAGAGGCATCGTTTAGGAATGTAACCTCAGATACAGTAACATATCAAAGCTTATAGTTACAGATTACACATGGAACATTACAATGATACTAAATCTAATTTAGCGCAATTCACAAATCAGAAAGAAATGCATTTTCTGTGCCTACCATTTGAAAACCGACCGCGTAGCAATATAGGCAAAGTGTGGCTTACTCAAGAAACACTGATCGCCATGCAACAGAGAGGCATCGTTTAGGAATGTAGCCTCAGATACAGTAACATATCAATGCTTATTGTTACAGAATACACACGGAACATTACAATGATACTAAATCTAATTTAGCGCAATTCACAAATCAGAAAGAAATGCATTTTCTGTGCCTACCATTTGAAAACCGACCGCGTAGCAATATACGCAGGGCGTGGCTTACTCAAGAAACACTGATCGCCATGCAACAGAGAGGCATCGTTTAGGAATGTAGCCTCAGATACAGTAACATATCAAAGCTTATAGTTACAGAATACACACGGAACATTACAATGATACTAAATCTAATTTAGCGCAATTCACAAATCAGAAAGAAATGCATTTTCTGTGCCTACCATTTGAAAACCGACCGCGTAGCAATATAGGCAAAGTGTGGCTTACTCAAGAAACACTGATCGCCATGCAACAGAGAGGCATAGTTTAGGAATGTAGCCTCAGATACAGTAACATATCAATGCTTATAGTTACAGAATACACACGGAACATTACAATGATACTGGATCCAATTTAGCACAATTCACCAATCAGAAAGAAATGCATTTTCTGTGCCTACCATTTGAAAACCGACCGCGTAGCAATATAGGCAAAGTGTGGCTTACTCAAGAAACACTGATCGCCATGCAACAGAGTGGCATCGTTTAGGAATGTAGCCTCAGATACTGTAACATATCAATTCTTATAGTTACAGAATACACACGGAACATTACAATGATACTAAATCTAATTTAGCGCAATTCACAAATCAGAAAGAAATGCATTTTCTGTGCCTACCATTTGAAAACCGACGGCGTAGCCATATACTCAGGGCGTGGCTTACTCAAGAAACACTGATCGCCATGCAACAGAGAGGCATCGTTTAGGAATGTAGCCTCAGATACAGTAACGTATCAACGCTTATAGTTACAGAATACACACGGAACATTTCAATGATACTAAATCTAATTTAGCGCAATTCACAAACCAGAAAGAAATGCATTTTTTGTACCTACCATTAGAAAACCGACGGCGTAGCCATATACGCAGGGCGTGGCTTACTCAAGAAACACTGATCGCCATGCAACAGAGAGGCATCGTTTAGGAATGTAGCCTCAGATACAGTAACATATCAATGCTTATAGTTACAGAATACACACGGAACATTACAATGATACTAAATCTAATTTAGCGCAATTCACAAATCAGAAAGAAATGCATTTTCTGTGCCTACCATTTGAAAACCGACGGCGTAGCCATATACGCAAAGTGTGGCTTACTCAAGAAACACTGATCGCCATGCAACAGAGAGGCATCGTTTAGGAATGTAGCCTCAGATACAGTAACGTATCAAGGCTTATAGTTACAGAATACACACGGAACATTACAATGATACTAAATCTAATTTAGCGCAATTCACAAATCAGAAAGAAATGCATTTTTTGTGCCTACCATTAGAAAACCGACGGCGTAGCCATATACGCAGGGCGTGGCTTACTCAAGAAACACTGATCGCCATGCAACAGAGAGGCATCGTTTAGGAATGTAGCCTCAGATACAGTAACATATCAATGCTTATAGTTACAGAATACACACGGAACATTACAATGATACTAAATCTAATTTAGCGCAATTCACAAATCAGTAAGAAATGCATTTTCTGTGCCTACCATTTGAAAACCGACCGCGTAGCAATATACGCAAAGTGTGGCTTACTCAAGAAACACTGATCGCCATGCAACAGAGAGGCATCGTTTAGGAATGTAGCCTCAGATACAGTAACGTATCAACGCTTATAGTTACAGAATACACACGGAACATTACAATGATACTAAATCTAATTTAGCGCAATTCACAAATCAGAAAGAAATGCATTTTTTGTGCCTACCATTAGAAAACCGACGGCGTAGCCATATACGCAGGGCGTGGCTTACTCAAGAAACACTGATCACCATGCAACAGAGAGGCATCGTTTAGGAATGTAGCCTCAGATACAGTAACATATCAATGCTTATAGTTACAGAATACACACGGAACATTACAATGATACTAAATCTAATTTAGCGCAATTCACAAATCAGAAAGAAATGCATTTTCTGTGCCTACCATTTGAAAACCGACGGCGTAGTCATATACGCAGGGCGTGGCTTACTCAAGAAACACTGATCGCCATGCAACAGAGAGGCATCGTTTAGGAATGTAGCCTCAGATACAGTAACATATCAATGCTTATAGTTACAGAATACACACGGAACATTACAATGATACTAAATCTAATTTAGCGCAATTCACAAATCAGAAAGAAATGCATTTTCTGTGCCTACCATTTGAAAACCGACCGCGTAGCAATATACGCAAAGTGTGGCTTACTCAAGAAACACTGATCGCCATGCAACAGAGAGGCATCGTTTAGGAATGTAGCCTCAGATACAGTAACGTATCAACGCTTATAGTTACAGAATACACACGGAACATTTCAATGATACTAAATCTAATTTAGCGCAATTCACAAATCAGAAAGAAATGCATTTTCTGTGCCTACCATTTGAAAACCGACCGCGTAGCAATATACGCAAAGTGTGGCTTACTCAAGAAACACTGATCGCCATGCAACAGAGAGGCATCGTTTAGGAATGTAGCCTCAGATACAGTAACATATCAATGCTTATAGTTACAGAATACACACGGAACATTACAATGATACTAAATCTAATTTAGCGCAATTCACAAATCAGAAAGAAATGCATTTTTTGTGCCTACCATTAGAAAACCGACCGCGTAGCAATATACGCAAAGTGTGGCTTACTCAAGAAACACTGATCGCCATGCAACAGAGAGGCATCGTTTAGGAATGTAGCCTCAGATACAGTAACGTATCAACGCTTATAGTTACAGAATACACACGGAACATTTCAATGATACTAAATCTAATTTAGCGCAATTCACAAATCAGAAAGAAATGCATTTTTTGTGCCTACCATTAGAAAACCGACGGCGTAGCCATATACGCAGGGCGTGGCTTACTCAAGATACACTGATCGCCATGCAACAGAGAGGCATCGTTTAGGAATGTAGCCTCAGATACAGTAACATATCAATGCTTATAGTTACAGAATACACACGGAACATTACAATGATACTAAATCTAATTTAGCGCAATTCACAAATCAGAAAGAAATGCATTTTTTGTGCCTACCATTAGAAAACCGACGGCGTAGCCATATACGCAGGGCGTGGCTTACTCAAGAAACACTGATCGCCATGCAACAGAGAGGCATCGTTTAGGAATGTAGCCTCAGATACAGTAACGTATCAATGCTTATAGTTACAGAATACACTTGGAACATTACTATGATACTAAATCTAATTTAGCGCAATTCACAAATCAGAAAGAAATGCATTTTTTGTGCCTACCATTAGAAAACCGACGGCGTAGCCATATACGCAGGGCGTGGCTTACTCAAGAAACACTGATCGCCATGCAACAGAGAGGCATCGTTTAGGAATGTAGCCTCAGATACAGTAACATATCAATGCTTATAGTTACAGAATACACACGGAACATTACAATGATACTAAATCTAATTTAGCGCAATTCACAAATCAGAAAGAAATGCATTTTTTGTGCCTACCATTAGAAAACCGACGGCGTAGCCATATACGCAGGGCGTGGCTTACTCAAGAAACACTGATCGCCATGCAACAGAGAGGCATCGTTTAGGAATGTAGCCTCAGATACAGTAACATATCAATGCTTATAGTTACAGAATACACACGGAACATTACAATGATACTAAATCTAATTTAGCGCAATTCACAAATCAGAAAGAAATGCATTTTCTGTGCCTACCATTTGAAAACCGACGGCGTAGCCATATACGCAGGGCGTGGCTTACTCAAGAAACACTGATCGCCCTGCAACAGAGAGGCATCGTTTAGGAATGTAGCCTCAGATACAGTAACATATCAATGCTTATAGTTACAGAATACACACGGAACATTACAATGATACTAAATCTAATTTAGCGCAATTCACAAAACAGAAAGAAATGCATTTTGTGTGCCTACCATTTGAAAACCGTCCGCGTAGCAATATACGCAAATTGTGGCTTACTCAAGAAACACTGATCGCCATGCAACAGAGGCATCGTTTAGGAATGTAGCCTCAGATACAGTAACATATCTACGCTTATAGTTACAGAATACACACGGAGCATTACAATGATACTAAATCTAATTTAGCGCAATTCACAAAACAGAAAGAGATGCATTTTGTGTGCCTACCATTTGAAAAGCGACCACGTAGCAATATACGCAAGGCGTGGCTTACTCAAGAAACATTGATCGCCATGCAACAGAGAGGCATCATTTAGGAATGTAGCCTCAGATACAGTAACATATCAACGCTTATAGTTACAGAATACACACGGAACATTACAATGATACTAAATATAATTTATCGCAATTCACAAAACAGAAAGAAATGCATTTTGTGTGCCTACCATTTGAAAACCGTCCGCATAGCAATATAAGCAAGGCGTGGCTTACTCAAGAAACACTGATCGCCATGCAACAGAGAGGCATCGTTTAGGAATGTAGCCTCAGATACAGTAACATATCAACGCTTATAGTTACAGAATACACACGGAACATTACAATGATACTAAATATAATTTATCGCAATTCACAAAACAGAAAGATATGCATTTTGTGTGCCTACCATTTGAAAAGCGACCGCGTAGCACTATACGCTAGGCATGGCTTACTCAAGAAACACTGATCGCCATGCAACAGAGAGGCATCGTTTAGGAATGTAGCCTCAGATACAGTAACATATCAACGCTTGTAGTTACAGAATACACACGGAACATTACAATGATACTAAATCTAATTTATCGCAATTCACAAAACAGAAAGAAATGCATTTTGTGTGCCTACAATTTAAAAGCGACCGCGTAGCAATATACGCAAGGCGTGGCTTACTCAAGAAACACTGATCGCCATGCAACAGAGAGGCATCGTTTAGGAATGTAGCCTCAGATACAGTAACATATCAACGCTTATAGTTACAGAATACACACGGAGCATTACAATGATACTAAATCTAATTTAGCGCAATTCACAAAACAGAAAGAAATGCATTTTGTGTGCCTACCATTTGAAAAGCGACCGCGCAGCAATATACGCAAAGCGTGGCTTACTCAAGAAACACTGATCGCCATGCAACAGAGAGGCATCGTTTAGGAATGTAGCCTCAGATACAGTAACATATCAACGCTTATAGTTACAGAATACACACGGAACATTACAATGATACTAAATATAATTTATCGCAATTCACAAAACAGAAAGAACTGCATTTTATGTGCCTACCATTTGAAAACCGTCCGCGTAGCAATATACGCAAGGCGTGGCTTACTCAAGAAACACTGATCGCCATGCAACAGAGAGGCATCGTTTAGGAATGAGGCCTCAGATACAGTAACATATCAACGCTTATAGTTACAGAATACACACGGAACATTACAATGATACTAAATCTAATTTAGCGCAATTCACAAAACAGAAAGAAATGCTTTTTGTGTGCCTACCATTTGAAAAGCGACCGCATAGCAATATACGCAAGGCGTGGCTTACTCAAGAAACACTGATCGCCATGCAACAGAGAGGCATCGTTTAGGAATGTAGCATCAGATACAGTAACATATCAACGCTTATAGTTACAGAATAGACACGGAACATTACAATGATACTACATCTAATTTATCGCAATTCACAAAACAGAAAGAAATGCATTTTGTGTGCCTACCATTTGAAAACCGTCCACGTAGCAATATACGCAAAGCGTGGCTTACTCAAGAGACACTGATCGCCATGCAACAGAGAGGCATCCTTTAGGAATGTAGCCTCAGATACAGTAACATATCAACGCTTATAGTTACAGAATACACACGGAACATTACAATGATACTAAATATAATTTATCGCAATTCACAAAACAGAAAGAAGTGCATTTTGTGTGCCTACCATTTGAAAACCGTCCGCGTAGCAATATACGCAAAACGTGGCTTACTCAAGAAACACTGATCGCCATGCAACAGAGGCATCGTTTAGGAATGTAGCCTCAGATACAGTAACATATCAACGCTTATAGTTACAGAGTACACACGGAACATTACAATGATACTAAATCTAATTTAGCGCATTTCACAAAACAGAAAGATATGCTTTTTGTGTGCCTACCATTTGAAAAGCGACCGCATAGCAATATACGCAAAGCGTGGCTTACTCAAGAAACATTGATCGCCATGCAACAGAGAGGCATCGTTTAGGAATGTAGCCTCAGATACAGTAACATATCAACGCTTATAGTTACAGAATACACACGGAACATTACAATGATACTAAATATAATTTATCGCAATTCACAAAACAGAAAGAAATGCATTTTGTGTGCCTACCATTTGAAAACCGTCCGCGTAGCAATATACGCAAGGCGTGGCTTACTCAAGAAACACTGATCGCCATGCAACAGAGAGGCATCGTTTAGGAATGTAGCCTCAGATACAGTAACATATCAACGCTTATAGATACAGAATACACACGGAACATTACAATGATACTAAATATAATTTATCGCAATTCACAAAACAGAAAGAAATGCATTTTGTGTGCCTACCATTTGTAAACCGTCCGCGTAGCAATATACGCAAAACGTGGCTGACTCAAGAAACACTGATCGCCATGCAACAGAGGCATCGTTTAGGAATGTAGTCTCAGATACAGTAACATATCAACGCTTATAGTTACAGAATACACACGGAACATTACAATGATACTAAATCTAATTTAGCGCAATTCACAAAACAGAAAGAAATGCATTTTGTGTGCCTACCATTTGAAAACCGTCCGCGTAGCAATATACGCAAGGCGTTGCTTACTCAAGAAACACTGATCGCCATGCAACAGAGAGGCATCGTTTAGGAATGTAGCCTCAGATACAGTAACATATCAACGCTTATAGTTACAGAGTACACACGGAACATTACAATGATACTAAATCTAATTTAGCGCAATTCACAAAACAGAAAGAAATGCATTTTGTGTGCCTACCATTTGAAAACCGTCCGCGTAGCAATATACGCAAGGCGTGGCTTACTCAAGAAACACTGATCGCCATGCAACAGAGAGGCATTGTTTAGGAATGTAGCCTCAGATACAGTAACATATCAACGCTTATAGTTACAGAGTACACACGGAACATTACAATGATACTAAATCTAATTTAGCGCAATTCACAAAACAGAAAGAAATGCATGTTGTGTGCCTACCATTTGAAAACCGTCCACGTAGCAATATACGCAAAGTGTGGCTTACTCAAGAAACATTGATCGCCATGCAACAGAGAGGCATCGTTTAGGAATGTAGCCTCAGATACAGTAACATATCAACGCTTATAGTTACAGAATACACACGGAACATTACAATGATACTAAATATAATTTATCGCAATTCACAAAACAGAAAGAAATGCATTTTGTGTGCCTACCATTTGAAAACCGTCCGCGTAGCAATATACGCAAGGCGTGGCTTACTCAAGAAACACTGATCGCCATGCAACAGAGCGGCATCGTTTAGTAATGTAGCCTCAGATACAGTAACATATCAATGCTTATAGTTACAGAATACACACGGAACATTACAATGATACTAAATGTAATTTAGCGCAATTCACAAAACAAAGAAATGCATTTTGTGTGCCTACCATTTGAAAACCGTTCGCGTAGCAATCTACATCTATACTCCGCGAGCCACCTTACGGTGTGTGGCGGAGGGTACTTATTGTACCACTATCTGATCCCCCCTTCCCTGTTCCATTCACGAATTGTGCGTGGGAAGAACGACTGCTTGTAAGTCTCCGTATTTGCTCTAATTTCTCGGATCTTTTCGTTGTGATCATTACGCGAGATATATGTGGGCGGTAGTAATATGTTGCCCATCTCTTCCCGGAATGTGCTCTCTCGTAATTTCGATAATAAACCTCTCCGTATTGCGTAACGCCTTTCTTGAAGTGTCCGCCACTGGAGCTTGTTCAGCATCTCCGTAACGCTCTCGCGCTGACTAAATGTCCCCATGACGAATCGCGCTGCTTTTCGCTGGATCATGTCTATCTCTTCTATTAATCCAACCTGGTAAGGGTCCCATACTGATGAGCAATACTCAAGAATCGGACGAACAAGCGTTTTGTAAGCTACTTCTTTCGTCGATGAGTCACATTTTCTTAGAATTCTTCCTATGAATCTCAACCTGGCGCCTGCTTTTCCCACTATTTGTTTTATGTGATCATTCCACTTCAGATCGCTCCGGATAGTAACTCCTAAGTATTTTACGGTCGTTACCGCTTCCAATGATTTACCACCTATGGCATAATCGTACTGGAATGGATTTCTGCCCCTATGTATGCGCATTATATTACATTTATCTACGTTTAGGGAAAGCTGCCAGCTGTCGCACCATGCATTAATCCTCTGCAGGTCCTCCTGGAGTACGTACGAGTCTTCTGATGTTGCTACTTTCTTGTAGACAACCGTGTCATCTGCAAATAGCCTCACGGAGCTACCGATGTTGTCAACTAAGTCATTTATGTATATTGTAAACAATAAAGGTCCTATCACGCTTCCCTGCGGTACTCCCGAAATTACCTCTACATCTGCAGATTTTGAACCGTTAAGAATGACATGTTGTGTTCTATCTTCTAGGAAATCCTGAATCCAATCACAAACCTGGTCCGATATTCCGT
Organism: Schistocerca serialis cubense; assembly: GCF_023864345.2. Lineage (NCBI taxonomy): Eukaryota > Metazoa > Arthropoda > Insecta > Orthoptera > Acrididae > Schistocerca > Schistocerca serialis. The sequence continues at coordinate 462,999,791 of NC_064646.1, read as the reverse complement.
AAGCTCGTATTTTTTTCACTAAACGTAAGTGCGGAACCGTATCAAATGCCTTCCTGAAGTCCAGGAATACGGCATCAATCTGCTCGCCAGTGTCTACGGCACTGTGAATTTCTTGGACAAATAGGGCGAGCTGAGTTTCACATGATCTCTGTTTGCGGAATCCATGTTGGTTATGATGAAGGAGATTTGTATTATCTAAGAACGTCATAATACGAGAACACAAAACATGTTCCATTATTCTACAACAGATTGACGTAAGCGAAATAGGCCTATAATTATTCGCATCTGATTTATGACCCTTCTTGAAAATGGGAACGACCACGCGCTTTCTTCCAGTCGCTAGGTACTTTACGTTCTTCCAGCGATCTACGATAAATTGCTGATAGAAAGGGGGCAAGTTCTTTAGCATAATCACTGTAGAATCTTAAGGGTATCTCGTCTGGTCCGGATGCTTTTCCGCTACTAAGTGATAGCAGTTGATTTTCAATTCCGATATCGTTTATTTCAATATTTTCCATTTTGGCGTCCGTGCGACGGCTGAAGTCAGGGACCGTGTTACGATTTTCCGCAGTGAAACAGTTTCGGAACACTGAATTCAGTATTTCTGCCTTTCTTCGGTCGTCCTCTGTTTCGGTGCCATCGTGGTCAACGAGTGACTGAATAGGGGATTTAGATCCGCTTACCGATTTTACATATGACCAAAACTTTTTAGGGTTCTTGTTTAGATTGTTTGCCAATGTTTTATGTTCGAATTCGTTGAATGCTTCTCTCATTGCTCTCTTTACGCTCTTTTTCGCTTCGTTCAGCTTTTCCTTATCAGCTATGATTCGACTACTCTTAAACCTATGATGAAGCTTTCTTTGTTTCCGTAGTACCTTTCGTACATGATTGTTATACCACGGTGGATCTTTCCCCTCGCTTTGGACCTTAGTCGGTACGAACTTATCTAAGGCGTACTGGACGATGTTTCTGAATTTTTTTCCATTTTTGTTCCACATCCTCTTCCTCAGAAATGAACGTTTGATGGTGGTCACTCAGATATTCTGCGATTTGTGCCCTATCACTCTTGTTAAGCAAATATATTTTCCTTCCTTTCTTGGCATTTCTTATTACACTTGTAGTCATTGATGCAACCACTGACTTATGATCACTGATACCTTCTTCTACATTCACGGAGTCGGCTTACTCAAGAAACACTGATCGCCATGCAACAGAGAGGCATTGTTTAGGAATGTAGCCTCAGATACAGTAACATATCAACGCTTATAGTTACAGAGTACACACGGAACATTACAATGATACTAAATCTAATTTAGCGCAATTCACAAAACAGAAAGAAATGCATGTTGTGTGCCTACCATTTGAAAACCGTCCACGTAGCAATATACGCAAAGTGTGGCTTACTCAAGAAACATTGATCGCCATGCAACAGAGAGGCATCGTTTAGGAATGTAGCCTCAGATACAGTAACATATCAACGCTTATAGTTACAGAATACACACGGAACATTACAATGATACTAAATATAATTTATCGCAATTCACAAAACAGAAAGAAATACATTTTGTGTGCCTACCATTTGAAAACCGTCCGCGTAGCAATATACGCAAGGCGTGGCTTACTCAAGAAACACTGATCGCCATGCAACAGAGAGGCATCGTTTAGGAATGTAGCCTCAGATACAGTAACATATCAACGCTTATAGTTACAGAGTACACACGGAACATTACAATGATACTAAATCTAATTTAGCGCAATTCACAAAACAGAAAGAAATGCATTTTGTGTGCCTACCATTTGAAAACTGTCCGCGTAGCAATATACGCAAGGCGTGGCTTACTCAAGAAACACTGATCGCCATGCAACAGAGAGGCATCGTTTAGGAATGTAGCCTCAGATACAGTAACGTATCAATGCTTATAGTTACAGAATACACACGGAACATTACAATGATACTAAATCTAATTTAGCGCAATTCACAAAACAGAAAGAAATGCATTTTGTGTGCCTACCATTTGAAAAGCGACCGCGTAGCAATATACGCAAGGCGTTGCTTACTCAAGAAACACTGATCGCCATGCAACAGAGGGGCATCGTTTAGGAATGTAGCCTCAGATACAGTAACATATCAACGCTTATAGATACAGAATACACACGGAACATTACAATGATACTAAATATAATTTATCGCAATTCACAAAACAGAAAGAAATGCATTTTGTGTGCCTACCATTTGTAAACCGTCCGCGTAGCAATACACACAAAACGTGGCTGACTCAAGAAACACTGATCGCCATGCAACAGAGGCATCGTTTAGGAATGTAGTCTCAGATACAGTAACATATCAACGCTTATAGTTACAGAATACACACGGAACATTACAATGATACTAAATCTAATTTAGCGCAATTCACAAAACAGAAAGAAATGCATTTTGTGTGCCTACCATTTGAAAAGCGACCGCGTAGCAATATACGCAAAGCGTGGCTTACTCAAGAAACATTGATCGCCATGCAACAGAGAGGCATCGTTTAGGAATGTAGCCTCAGATACAGTAACATATCAACGCTTATAGTTACAGAATACACACGGAACATTACAATGATACTAAATATAATTTATCGCAATTCACAAAACAGAAAGAAATGCATTTTGTGTGCCTACCATTTTAGAACCGTCCGCGTAGCAATATACGCAAGGAGTGGCTTACTCAAGAAACACTGATCGCCATGCAAGAGAGAGGCATCGTTTAGGAATGTAGCCTCAGATACAGTAACATATCAACGCTTATAGTTACAGAGTACACACGGAACATTACAATGACACTAAATCTAATTTAGCGCAATTCACAAAACAGAAAGAAATGCATTTTGTGTGCCTACCATTTGAAAACCGTCCGCGTAGCAATATACGCAAGGCGTGGCTTACTCAAGAAACACTGATCGCCATGCAACAGAGAGGCATCGTTTAGGAATGTAGCCTCAGATACAGTAACATATCAACGCTTATAGTTACAGAATACACACGAAACATTACAATGATACTAAATGTAATTTAGCGCAATTCACAAAACAAAGAAATGCATTTTGTGTGCCTACCATTTGAAAACCGACCACGTAGCAATATACGCAAAACGTGGCTTACTCAAGAAACACTGATCGCCATGCAACAGAGAGGCATCGTTTAGGAATGTAGCCTCAGATACAGTAACATATCAACGCTTATAGTTACAGAATACACAAGGAACATTACAATGATACTAAATATAATTTATCGCAATTCACAAAACAGAAAGAAATGCATTTTGTGTGCCTACCATTTGAAAACCGTCCACGTAGCAATATACGCAAAGTGTGGTTTACTCAAGAAACACTGATCGCCATGCAACAGAGCGGCATCGTTTAGGAATGTAGCCTCAGATACAGTAACATATCAACGCTTATAGTTACAGAATGCACAAGGAACATTACAATGATACTAAATATAATTTAGCGCAATTCACAAAACAGAAAGAAATGCATGTTGTGTGCCTACAATTTGAAAACCGTCCACATAGCAATATACGCAAGGCATGGCTTACTCAAGAAACACTGATCGCCATGCAACAGAGAGGCATCGTTTAGGAATGTAGCCTCAGATACAGTAACATATCAAAGCTCATAGTTACAGAATACACACGGAAAATTACAATGATACTAAATCTAATTTAGCGCAATTCACAAAACAGAAAGAAATGCATTTTGTGTGCCTACCATTTGAAAACCGTCCACGTAGCAATATACACAAGGCGTGGCTTACTCAAGAAACACTGATCGCCATGCAACAGAGAGGCATCGTTTAGGAATGTAGCCTCAGATACAGTAACATATCAACGCTTATAGTTACAGAATACACAAGGAACATTACAATGATACTAAATATAATTTATCGCAATTCACAAAACAGAAAGAAATGCATTTTGTGTGCCTACCATTTGAAATCCGTCCACGTAGCAATATACACAAGGCGTGGCTTACTCAAGAAACACTGATCGCCATGCAACAGAGAGGCATCGTTTAGGAATGTAGCCTCAGATACAGTAACATATCAAAGCTCATAGTTACAGAATACACACGGAACATTACAATGATACTAAATCTAATTTATCGCAATTCACAAAACAGAAAGAAATGCATTTTGTGTGCCTACCATTTGAAAACCGTCCACGTAGCAATATATCCAAAGTGTGGTTTACTCAAGAAACACTGATCGCCATGCAACAGAGAGGCATCGTTTAGGAATGTAGCCTCAGATACAGTAACATATCAACGCTTATAGTTACACAATACACACGGAACATTACAATGATACTAAATCTAATTTAGCGCAATTCACAAAACAAAGAAATGCATTTTGTGTGCCTACCATTTGAAAACCGACCGCGTAGCAATATACGCAAAACGTGGCTTACTCAAGAAACACTGATCGCCATGCAACAGAGAGGCATCGTTTAGGAATGTAGCCTCAGATACAGTAACATATCAATGCTTATAGTTACAGAATACACACGGAACATTACAATGATACTAAATCTAATTTAGCGCAATTCACAAAACAGAAAGAAATGCATGTTGTGTGCCTACCATTTCAAAACCGTCCGCGTAGCAATATACGCAAGGCGTGGCTTACTCAAGAAACACTGATCGCCATGCAACAGAGAGGCATCGTTTAGGAATGTAGCCTCAGATACAGTAACATATCAACGCTTATAGTTACAGAATACACACGGAACATTACAATGATACTAAATCTAATTTAGCGCAATTCATAAATCAGAAAGAAATGCATTTTCTGTGCCTACCATTTGAAAACCTACGGCGTAGCCATATACGCAGGGCGTGGCTTACTCAAGAAACACTGATCGCCATGCAACAGAGAGGCATCGTTTAGGAATGTAGCCTCAGATACAGTAACATATCAATGCTTATAGTTACAGAATACACACGGAACATTACAATGATACTAAATCTAATTTAGCGCAATTCACAAATCAGAAAGAAATGCATTTTCTGTGCCTACCATTTGAAAACCGACCGCGTAGCAATATACGCAAAGTGTGGCTTACTCAAGAAACACTGATCGCCATGCAACAGAGAGGCATCGTTTGGGAATGTAGCCTCAGATACAGTAACATATCAACGCTTATAGTTACAGAATACACACGGAACATTACAATGATACTAAATCTAATTTAGCGCAATTCACAAATCAGAAAGAAATGCATTTTCTGTGCCTACCATTTGAAAACCTACGGCGTAGCCATATATGCAGGGCGTGGCTTACTCAAGAAACACTGATCGCCATGCAACAGAGAGGCATCGTTTAGGAATGTAGCCTCAGATACAGTAACTTATCAATGCTTATAGTTACAGAATACACACGGAACATTACAATGATACTAAATCTAATTTAGCGCAATTCACAAATCAGAAAGAAATGCATTTTCTGTGCCTACCATTTGAAAACCGAGCGCGTAGCAATATACGAAAAAGTGTGGCTTACTCAAGAAACACTGATCGCCATGCAACAGAGAGGCATCGTTTAGGAATGTAGCCTCAGATACAGTAACATATCAACGCTTATAGTTACAGAATACACACGGAACATTACAATGATACTAAATATAATTTATCGCAATTCACAAAACAGAAAGAAATGCATTTTGTGTGCCTACCATTTGAGAACCGTCCGCGTAGCAATATACGCAAGGCGTGGCTTACTCAAGAAACACTGATCGCCATGCAAGAGAGAGGCATCGTTTAGGAATGTAGCCTCAGATACAGTAACATATCAACGCTTATAGTTACAGAGTACACACGGAACATTACAATGACACTAAATCTAATTTATCGCAATTCACAAAACAGAAAGAAATGCATTTTGTGTGCCTACCATTTGAAAACCGTCCGCGTAGCAATATACGCAAGGCGTGGCTTACTCAAGAAACACTGATCGCCATGCAACAGAGAGGCATCGTTTAGGAATGTAGCCTCAGATACAGTAACATATCAACGCTTATAGTTACACAATACACACGGAACATTACAATGATACTACATCTAATTTAGCGCAATTCACAAAACAAAGAAATGCATTTTGTGTGCCTACCATTTGAAAACCGACCGCGTAGCAATATACGCAAAACGTGGCTTACTCAAGAGACACTGATCGCCATGCAACAGAGAGGCATCCTTTTGGAATGTAGCCTCAGATACAGTAACATATCAACGCTTATAGTTACAGAATACACACGGAACAATACAATGATACTAAATCTAATTTAGCGCAATTCACAAAACAGAAAGAAATGCGTTTTGTGTGCCTACCATTTGAAAACCGACCGCGTAGCAATATACGCAAAGCGTGGCTTACTCAAGAAACACTGATCGCCATGCAACAGAGTGGCATCGTTTAGGAATGTAGCCTCAGATACAGTAACATATCAACGCTTATAGTTACGGAATACACACGGAACATTACAATGATACTAAATCTAATTTAGCGCAATTCACAAATCAGAAAGAAATGCATTTTCTGTGCCTACCATTTGAAAACCGACCGCGTAGCAATATACGCAAAGTGTGGCTTACTCAAGAAACACTGATCGCCATGCAACAGAGAGGCATCGTTTAGGAATGTAGCCTCAGATACAGTAACATATCAATGCTTATAGTTACAGAATACACACGGAACATTACAATGATACTAAATCTAATTTAGCGCAATTCACCAATCAGAAAGAAATGCATTTTCTGTGCCTACCATTTGAAAACCGACCGCGTAGCAATATTCGCAAAGTGTGGCTTACTCAAGAAACACTGATCGCCATGCAACAGAGAGGCATAGTTTAGGAATGTAGCCTCAGATACAGTAACATATCAATGCTTATAGCTACAGAATACACACGGAACATTACAATGATACTAAATCTAATTTAGCGCAATTCACAAATCAGAAAGAAATGCATTTTCTGTGCCTACCATTAGAAAACCGACGGCGTAGCCATATACGCAGGGCGTGGCTTACTCGAGAAACACTGATCGCCATGCAACAGAGAGGCATCGTTTAGGAATGTAGCCTCAGATACAGTAACATATCAATGCTTATAGTTACAGAATACACACGGAACATTACAATGATACTAAATCTAATTTAGCGCAATTCACAAATCAGAAAGAAATGCATTTTCTGTGCCTACCATTTGAAAACCGACGGCGTAGCCATTTACGCAGGGCGTGGCTTACTCAAGAAACACTGATCGCCATGCAACAGAGAGGCATCGTTTAGGAATGTAGCCTCAGATACAGTAACATATCAATGCTTATAGTTACAGAATACACACGGAACATTACAATGATACTAAATCTAATTTAGCGCAATTCACCAATCAGAAAGAAATGCATTTTCTGTGCCTACCATTTGAAAACCGACCGCGTAGCAATATACGCAAAGTGTGGCTTACTCAAGAAACACTGATCGCCATGCAACAGAGAGGCATCGTTTAGGAATGTAGCCTCAGAAACAGTAACATATCAATGCTTATAGTTACAGAATACACACGGAACATTACAATGATACTAAATCTAATTTAGCGCAATTCACAAATCAGTAAGAAATGCATTTTCTGTGCCTACCATTTGAAAACCGACCGCGTAGCAATATACGCAAAGTGTGGCTTACTCAAGAAACACTGATCGCCATGCAACAGAGAGGCATCGTTTAGGAATGTAGCCTCAGATACAGTAACGTATCAACGCTTATAGTTACAGAATACACACGGAACATTTCAATGATACTAAATCTAATTTAGCGCAATTCACAAACCAGAAAGAAATGCATTTTTTGTACCTACCATTAGAAAACCGACGGCGTAGCCATATACACAGGGCGTGGCTTACTCAAGAAACACTGATCGCCATGCAACAGAGAGGCATCGTTTAGGAATGTAGCCTCAGATACAGTAACATATCAATGCTTATAGTTACAGAATACACACGGAACATTACAATGATACTAAATCTAATTTAGCGCAATTCACAAATCAGAAAGAAATGCATTTTCTGTGCCTACCATTTGAAAACCGACGGCGTAGCCATATACGCAAAGTGTGGCTTACTCAAGAAACACTGATCGCCATGCAACAGAGAGGCATCGTTTAGGAATGTAGCCTCAGATACAGTAACGTATCAAGGCTTATAGTTACAGAATACACACGGAACATTACAATGATACTAAATCTAATTTAGCGCAATTCACAAATCAGAAAGAAATGCATTTTTTGTGCCTACCATTAGAAAACCGACGGCGTAGCCATATACGCAGGGCGTGGCTTACTCAAGAAACACTGATCACCATGCAACAGAGAGGCATCGTTTAGGAATGTAGCCACAGATACAGTAACATATCAATGCTTATAGTTACAGAATACACACGGAACATTACAATGATACTAAATCTAATTTAGCGCAATTCACAAATCAGAAAGAAATGCATTTTCTGTGCCTACCATTTGAAAACCGACGGCGTAGTCATATACGCAGGGCGTGGCTTACTCAAGAAACACTGATCGCCATGCAACAGAGAGGCATCGTTTAGGAATGTAGCCTCAGATACAGTAACATATCAATGCTTATAGTTACAGAATACACACGGAACATTACAATGATACTAAATCTAATTTAGCGCAATTCACAAATCAGAAAGAAATGCATTTTCTGTGCCTACCATTAGAAAACCGACCGCGTAGCAATATACGCAAAGTGTGGCTTACTCAAGAAACACTGATCGCCATGCAACAGAGAGGCATCGTTTAGGAATGTAGCCTCAGATACAGTAACATATCAATGCTTATAGTTACAGAATACACACGGAACATTACAATGATACTAAATCTAATTTAGCGCAATTCACAAATCAGAAAGAAATGCATTTTTTGTGCCTACCATTAGAAAACCGACGGCGTAGCCATATACGCAAGGCGTGGCTTACTCAAGAAACACTGATCGCCATGCAACAGAGAGGCATCCTTTAGGAATGTAGCCTCAGATACAGTAACATATCAATGCTTAAGGTTACAGAATACACACGGAACATTACAATGATACTAAATCTAATTTAGCGCAATTCACAAGTCAGAAAGAAATGCATTTTTTGTGCCTACCATTAGAAAACCGACGGCGTAGCCATATACGCAGGGCGTGGCTTACTCAAGAAACACTGATCGCCATGCAACAGAGAGGCATCGTTTAGGAATGTAGCCTCAGATACAGTAACATATCAATGCTTATAGTTACAGAATACACACGGAACATTACAATGATACTAAATCTAATTTAGCGCAATTCACAAATCAGAAAGAAATCCATTTTTTGTGCCTACCATTAGAAAACCGACGGCGTAGCCATATACGCAGGGCGTGGCTTACTCAAGAAACACTGATCGCCATGCAACAGAGAGGCATCGTTTAGGAATGTAGCCTCAGATACAGTAACATATCAATGCTTATAGTTACAGAATACACACGGAACATTACAATGATACTAAATCTAATTTAGCGCAATTCACAAATCAGAAAGAAATGCATTTTCTGTGCCTACCATTAGAAAACCGACGGCGTAGCCATATACGCAGGGCGTGGCTTACTCAAGAAACACTGATCGCCATGCAACAGAGAGGCATCGTTTAGGAATGTAGCCTCAGATACAGTAACATATCAATGCTTATAGTTACAGAATACACACGGAACATTACTATGATACTAAATCTAATTTAGCGCAATTCACAAATCAGAAAGAAATGCATTTTTTGTGCCTACCATTAGAAAACCGACGGCGTAGCCATATACGCAGGGCGTGGCTTACTCAAGAAACACTGATCGCCATGCAACAGAGAGGCATCGTTTAGGAATGTAGCCTCAGATACAGCAACATATCAATGCTTATAGTTACAGAATACACACGGAACATTACAATGATACTAAATCTAATTTAGCGCAATTCACAAATCAGAAAGAAATGCATTTTTTGTGCCTACCATTAGAAAACCGACGGCGTAGCCATATACGCAGGGCGTGGCTTACTCAAGAAACACTGATCGCCATGCAACAGAGAGGCATCGTTTAGGAATGTAGCCTCAGATACAGTAACATATCAATGCTTATAGTTACAGAATACACACGGAACATTACAATGATACTAAATCTAATTTAGCGCAATTCACAAATCAGTAAGAAATGCATTTTTTGTGCCTACCATTAGAAAACCGACGGCGTAGCCATATACGCAGGGCGTGGCTTACTCAAGAAACACTGATCGCCATGCAACAGAGAGGCATCGTTTAGGAATGTAGCCTCAGATACAGTAACATATCAATGCTTATAGTTACAGAATACACACGGAACATTACAATGATACTAAATCTAATTTAGCGCAATTCACAAATCAGAAAGAAATGCATTTTTTGTGCCTACCATTAGAAAACCGACCGCGTAGCAATATACGCAAAGTGTGGCTTACTCAAGAAACACTGATCGCCATGCAACAGAGAGGCATCGTTTAGGAATGTAGCCTCAGATACAGTAACATATCAATGCTTATAGTTACAGAATACACACGGAATTTTACAATGATACTAAATCTAATTTAGCGCAATTCACAAATCAGAAAGAAATGCATTTTTTGTGCCTACCATTAGAAAACCGACGGCGTAGCCATATACGCAAGGCGTGGCTTACTCAAGAAACACTGATCGCCATGCAACAGAGAGGCATCGTTTAGGAATGTAGCCTCAGATACAGTAACATATCAATGCTTAAGGTTACAGAATACACACGGAACATTACAATGATACTAAATCTAATTTAGCGCAATTCACAAATCAGAAAGAAATGCATTTTCTGTGCCTACCATTTGAAAACCGACGGCGTAGCCATATACGCAGGGCGTGGCTTACTCAAGAAACACTGATCGCCATGCAACAGAGAGGCATCGTTTAGGAATGTAGCCTCAGATACAGTAACATATCAATGCTTATAGTTACAGAATACACACGGAACATTACAATGATACTAAATCTAATTTAGCGCAATTCACAAATCAGAAAGAAATGCATTCTTTGTGCCTACCATTAGAAAACCGACGGCGTAGCCATATACGCAAGGCGTGGCTTACTCAAGAAACACTGATCGCCATGCAACAGAGAGGCATCGTTTAGGAATGTAGCCTCAGATACAGTAACATATCAATGCTTATAGTTACAGAATACACACGGAACATTACAATGATACTAAATCTAATTTAGCGCAATTCACAAATCAGAAAGAAATGCATTTTTTGTGCCTACCATTAGAAAACCGACGGCGTAGCCATATACGCAAGGCGTGGCTTACTCAAGAAACACTGATCGCCATGCAACAGAGAGGCATCGTTTAGGAATGTAGCCTCAGATACAGTAACATATCAATGCTTAAGGTTACAGAATACACACGGAACATTACAATGATACTAAATCTAATTTAGCGCAATTCACAAATCAGAAAGAAATGCATTTTCTGTGCCTACCATTTGAAAACCGACGGCGTAGCCATATACGCAGGGCGTGGCTTACTCAAGAAACACTGATCGCCATGCAACAGAGAGGCATCGTTTAGGAATGTAGCCTCAGATACAGTAACATATCAATGCTTATAGTTACAGAATACACACGGAACATTACAATGATACTAAATCTAATTTAGCGCAATTCACAAAACAGAAAGAAATGCATTTTTTGTGCCTACCATTAGAAAACCGACGGCGTAGCCATATACGCAAGGCGTGGCTTACTCAAGAAACACTGATCGCCATGCAACAGAGAGGCATCGTTTAGGAATGTAGCCTCAGATACAGTAACATATCAATGCTTATAGTTACAGAATACACACGGAACATTACAATGATACTAAATCTAATTTAGCGCAATTCACAAATCAGAAAGAAATGCATTTTTTGTGCCTACCATTAGAAAACCGACCGCGTAGCAATATACGCAAAGTGTGGCTTACTCAAGAAACACTGATCGCCATGCAACAGAGAGGCATCGTTTAGGAATGTAGCCTCAGATACAGTAACATATCAATGCTTATAGTTACAGAATACACACGGAACATTACAATGATACTAAATCTAATTTAGCGCAATTCACAAATCAGAAAGATATGCATTTTCATTGCCTACCATTTGAAAACCGACCGCGTAGCAATATAGGCAAAGTGTGGCTTACTCAAGAAACACTGATCGCCATGCAACAGAGAGGCATCGTTTAGGAATGTAAACTCAGATACAGTAACATATCAAAGCTTATAGTTACAGAATACACATGGAACATTACAATGATACTAAATCTAATTTAGCGCAATTCACAAATCAGAAAGAAATGCATTTTCTGTGCCTACCATTTGAAAACCGACCGCGTAGCAATATAGGCAAAGTGTGGCTTACTCAAGAAACACTGATCGCCATGCAACAGAGAGGCATCGTTTAGGAATGTAGCCTCAGATACAGTAACATATCAATGCTTATTGTTACAGAATACACACGGAACATTACAATGATACTAAATCTAATTTAGCGCAATTCACAAATCAGAAAGAAATGCATTTTCTGTGCCTACCATTTGAAAACCGACCGCGTAGCAATATACGCAGGGCGTGGCTTACTCAAGAAACACTGATCGCCATGCAACAGAGAGGCATCGTTTAGGAATGTAGCCTCAGATACAGTAACATATCAAAGCTTATAGTTACAGAATACACACGGAACATTACAATGATACTAAATCTAATTTAGCGCAATTCACAAATCAGAAAGAAATGCATTTTCTGTGCCTACCATTTGAAAACCGACCGCGTAGCAATATAGGCAAAGTGTGGCTTACTCAAGAAACACTGATCGCCATGCAACAGAGAGGCATAGTTTAGGAATGTAGCCTCAGATACAGTAACATATCAATGCTTATAGTTACAGAATACACACGGAACATTACAATGATACTGGATCCAATTTAGCACAATTCACCAATCAGAAAGAAATGCATTTTCTGTGCCTACCATTTGAAAACCGACCGCGTAGCAATATAGGCAAAGTGTGGCTTACTCAAGAAACACTGATCGCCATGCAACAGAGTGGCATCGTTTAGGAATGTAGCCTCAGATACTGTAACATATCAATGCTTATAGTTACAGAATACACACGGAACATTACAATGATACTAAATCTAATTTAGCGCAATTCACAAATCAGTAAGAAATGCATTTTCTGTGCCTACCATTTGAAAACCGACCGCGTAGCAATATACGCAAAGTGTGGCTTACTCAAGAAACACTGATCGCCATGCAACAGAGAGGCATCGTTTAGGAATGTAGCCTCAGATACAGTAACGTATCAACGCTTATAGTTACAGAATACACACGGAACATTACAATGATACTAAATCTAATTTAGCGCAATTCACAAATCAGAAAGAAATGCATTTTTTGTGCCTACCATTAGAAAACCGACGGCGTAGCCATATACGCAGGGCGTGGCTTACTCAAGAAACACTGATCACCATGCAACAGAGAGGCATCGTTTAGGAATGTAGCCTCAGATACAGTAACATATCAATGCTTATAGTTACAGAATACACACGGAACATTACAATGATACTAAATCTAATTTAGCGCAATTCACAAATCAGAAAGAAATGCATTTTCTGTGCCTACCATTTGAAAACCGACGGCGTAGTCATATACGCAGGGCGTGGCTTACTCAAGAAACACTGATCGCCATGCAACAGAGAGGCATCGTTTAGGAATGTAGCCTCAGATACAGTAACATATCAATGCTTATAGTTACAGAATACACACGGAACATTACAATGATACTAAATCTAATTTAGCGCAATTCACAAATCAGAAAGAAATGCATTTTCTGTGCCTACCATTTGAAAACCGACCGCGTAGCAATATACGCAAAGTGTGGCTTACTCAAGAAACACTGATCGCCATGCAACAGAGAGGCATCGTTTAGGAATGTAGCCTCAGATACAGTAACGTATCAACGCTTATAGTTACAGAATACACACGGAACATTTCAATGATACTAAATCTAATTTAGCGCAATTCACAAATCGGAAAGAAATGCATTTTCTGTGCCTACCATTTGAAAACCGACCGCGTAGCAATATACGCAAAGTGTGGCTTACTCAAGAAACACTGATCGCCATGCAACAGAGAGGCATCGTTTAGGAATGTAGCCTCAGATACAGTAACATATCAATGCTTATAGTTACAGAATACACACGGAACATTACAATGATACTAAATCTAATTTAGCGCAATTCACAAATCAGAAAGAAATGCATTTTTTGTGCCTACCATTAGAAAACCGACCGCGTAGCAATATACGCAAAGTGTGGCTTACTCAAGAAACACTGATCGCCATGCAACAGAGAGGCATCGTTTAGGAATGTAGCCTCAGATACAGTAACGTATCAACGCTTATAGTTACAGAATACACACGGAACATTTCAATGATACTAAATCTAATTTAGCGCAATTCACAAATCAGAAAGAAATGCATTTTTTGTGCCTACCATTAGAAAACCGACGGCGTAGCCATATACGCAGGGCGTGGCTTACTCAAGAAACACTGATCGCCATGCAACAGAGAGGCATCGTTTAGGAATGTAGCCTCAGATACAGTAACATATCAATGCTTATAGTTACAGAATACACACGGAACATTACAATGATACTAAATCTAATTTAGCGCAATTCACAAATCAGAAAGAAATGCATTTTTTGTGCCTACCATTAGAAAACCGACGGCGTAGCCATATACGCAGGGCGTGGCTTACTCAAGAAACACTGATCGCCATGCAACAGAGAGGCATCGTTTAGGAATGTAGCCTCAGATACAGTAACATATCAATGCTTATAGTTACAGAATACACACGGAACATTACAATGATACTAAATCTAATTTAGCGCAATTCACAAATCAGAAAGAAATGCATTTTCTGTGCCTACCATTTGAAAACCGACGGCGTAGCCATATACGCAGGGCGTGGCTTACTCAAGAAACACTGATCGCCCTGCAACAGAGAGGCATCGTTTAGGAATGTAGCCTCAGATACAGTAACATATCAATGCTTATAGTTACAGAATACACACGGAACATTACAATGATACTAAATCTAATTTAGCGCAATTCACAAATCAGAAAGAAATGCATTTTTTGTGCCTACCATTAGAAAACCTACGGCGTAGCCATATACGCAGGGCGTGGCTTACTCAAGAAACACTGATCGCCATGCAACAGAGAGGCATCGTTTAGGAATGTAGCCTCAGATACAGTAACATATCAATGCTTATAGTTACAGAATACACACGGAACATTATAATGATACTAAATCTAATTTAGCGCAATTCACAAATCAGAAAGAAATGCATTTTTTGTGCCTACCATTAGAAAACCGACGGCGTAGCCATATACGCAGGGCGTGGCTTACTCAAGAAACACTGATCGCCATGCAACAGAGAGGCATCGTTTAGGAATGTAGCCTCAGATACAGTAACATATCAATGCTTATAGTTACAGAATACACACGGAACATTACAATGATACTAAATCTAATTTAGCGCAAATCACAAATCAGAAAGAAATGCATTTTTTGTGCCTACCATTTGAAAACCGACGGCGTAGCCATATACGCAGGGCGTGGCTTACTCAAGAAACACTGATCGCCATGCAACAGAGAGGCATCGTTTAGGAATGTAGCCTCAGATACAGTAACGTATCAATGCTTATAGTTACAGAATACACTTGGAACATTACTATGATACTAAATCTAATTTAGCGCAATTCACAAATCAGAAAGAAATGCATTTTTTGTGCCTACCATTAGAAGACCGACGGCGTAGCCATATACGCAGGGCGTGGCTTACTCAAGAAACACTGATCGCCATGCAACAGAGAGGCATCGTTTAGGAATGTAGCCTCAGATACAGTAACGTATCAATGCTTATAGTTACAGAATACACACGGAACATTTCAATGATACAAAATCTAATTTAGCGCAATTCACAAATCAGAAAGAAATGCATTTTCTGTGCCTACCATTTGAAAACCGACGGCGTAGCCATATACGCAGGGCGTGGCTTACTCAAGAAACACTGATCGCCATGCAACAGAGAGGCATCGTTTAGGAATGTAGCCTCAGATACAGTAACGTATCAATGCTTATAGTTACAGAATACACACGGAACATTACTATGATACTAAATCTAATTTAGCGCAATTCACAAATCAGAAAGAAATGCATTTTCTGTGCCTACCATTTGAAAACCGACGGCGTAGCCATATACGCAGGGCGTGGCTTACTCAAGAAACACTGATCGCCATGCAACAGAGAGGCATCGTTTAGGAATGTAGCCTCAGATACAGTAACATATCAATGCTTATAGTTACAGAATACACACGGAACATTACAATGATACTAAATCTAATTTAGCGCAATTCACAAATCAGAAAGAAATGCATTTTCTGTGCCTACCATTTGAAAACCGACCGCGTAGCAATATAGGCAAAGTGTGGCTTACTCAAGAATCACTGATCGCCATGCAACAGAGAGGCATCGTTGAGGAATGTAGCCTCAGATACAGTAACATATCAATGCTTATAGTTACAGAATACACACGGAACATTACAATGATACTAAATCTAATTTAGCGCAATTCACAAATCAGAAAGAAATGCATTTTCTGTGCCTACCATTTGAAAACCGACCGCGTAGCAATATAGGCAAAGTGTGGCTTACTCAAGAAACACTGATCGCCATGCAACAGAGTGGCATCGTTTAGGAATGTAGCCTCAGATACAGTAACATATCAATGCTTATAGTTACAGAATACACACGGAACATTACAATGATACTAAATCTAATTTAGCGCAATTCACAAATCAGAAAGATATGCATTTTCATTGCCTACCATTTGAAAACCGACCGCGTAGCAATATAGGCAAAGTGTGGCTTACTCAAGAAACACTGATCGCCATGCAACAGAGAGGCATCGTTTAGGAATGTAACCTCAGATACAGTAACATATCAAAGCTTATAGTTACAGAATACACATGGAACATTACAATGATACTAAATCTAATTTAGCGCAATTCACAAATCAGAAAGAAATGCATTTTCTGTGCCTACCATTTGAAAACCGACCGCGTAGCAATATAGGCAAAGTGTGGCTTACTCAAGAAACACTGATCGCCATGCAACAGAGAGGCATCGTTTAGGAATGTAGCCTCAGATACAGTAACATATCAATGCTTATTGTTACAGAATACACACGGAACATTACAATGATACTAAATCTAATTTAGCGCAATTCACAAATCAGAAAGAAATGCATTTTCTGTGCCTACCATTTGAAAACCGACCGCGTAGCAATATACGCAGGGCGTGGCTTACTCAAGAAACACTGATCGCCATGCAACAGAGAGGCATCGTTTAGGAATGTAGCCTCAGATACAGTAACATATCAAAGCTTATAGTTACAGAATACACACGGAACATTACAATGATACTAAATCTAATTTAGCGCAATTCACAAATCAGAAAGAAATGCATTTTCTGTGCCTACCATTTGAAAACCGACCGCGTAGCAATATAGGCAAAGTGTGGCTTACTCAAGAAACACTGATCGCCATGCAACAGAGAGGCATAGTTTAGGAATGTAGCCTCAGATACAGTAACATATCAATGCTTATAGTTACAGAATACACACGGAACATTACAATGATACTGGATCCAATTTAGCACAATTCACCAATCAGAAAGAAATGCATTTTCTGTGCCTACCATTTGAAAACCGACCGCGTAGCAATATAGGCAAAGTGTGGCTTACTCAAGAAACACTGATCGCCATGCAACAGAGTGGCATCGTTTAGGAATGTAGCCTCAGATACTGTAACATATCAATTCTTATAGTTACAGAATACACACGGAACATTACAATGATACTAAATCTAATTTAGCGCAATTCACAAATCAGAAAGAAATGCATTTTCTGTGCCTACCATTTGAAAACCGACGGCGTAGCCATATACTCAGGGCGTGGCTTACTCAAGAAACACTGATCGCCATGCAACAGAGAGGCATCGTTTAGGAATGTAGCCTCAGATACAGTAACGTATCAACGCTTATAGTTACAGAATACACACGGAACATTTCAATGATACTAAATCTAATTTAGCGCAATTCACAAACCAGAAAGAAATGCATTTTTTGTACCTACCATTAGAAAACCGACGGCGTAGCCATATACGCAGGGCGTGGCTTACTCAAGAAACACTGATCGCCATGCAACAGAGAGGCATCGTTTAGGAATGTAGCCTCAGATACAGTAACATATCAATGCTTATAGTTACAGAATACACACGGAACATTACAATGATACTAAATCTAATTTAGCGCAATTCACAAATCAGAAAGAAATGCATTTTCTGTGCCTACCATTTGAAAACCGACGGCGTAGCCATATACGCAAAGTGTGGCTTACTCAAGAAACACTGATCGCCATGCAACAGAGAGGCATCGTTTAGGAATGTAGCCTCAGATACAGTAACGTATCAAGGCTTATAGTTACAGAATACACACGGAACATTACAATGATACTAAATCTAATTTAGCGCAATTCACAAATCAGAAAGAAATGCATTTTTTGTGCCTACCATTAGAAAACCGACGGCGTAGCCATATACGCAGGGCGTGGCTTACTCAAGAAACACTGATCGCCATGCAACAGAGAGGCATCGTTTAGGAATGTAGCCTCAGATACAGTAACATATCAATGCTTATAGTTACAGATTACACACGGAACATTACAATGATACTAAATCTAATTTAGCGCAATTCACAAATCAGTAAGAAATGCATTTTCTGTGCCTACCATTTGAAAACCGACCGCGTAGCAATATACGCAAAGTGTGGCTTACTCAAGAAACACTGATCGCCATGCAACAGAGAGGCATCGTTTAGGAATGTAGCCTCAGATACAGTAACGTATCAACGCTTATAGTTACAGAATACACACGGAACATTACAATGATACTAAATCTAATTTAGCGCAATTCACAAATCAGAAAGAAATGCATTTTTTGTGCCTACCATTAGAAAACCGACGGCGTAGCCATATACGCAGGGCGTGGCTTACTCAAGAAACACTGATCACCATGCAACAGAGAGGCATCGTTTAGGAATGTAGCCTCAGATACAGTAACATATCAATGCTTATAGTTACAGAATACACACGGAACATTACAATGATACTAAATCTAATTTAGCGCAATTCACAAATCAGAAAGAAATGCATTTTCTGTGCCTACCATTTGAAAACCGACGGCGTAGTCATATACGCAGGGCGTGGCTTACTCAAGAAACACTGATCGCCATGCAACAGAGAGGCATCGTTTAGGAATGTAGCCTCAGATACAGTAACATATCAATGCTTATAGTTACAGAATACACACGGAACATTACAATGATACTAAATCTAATTTAGCGCAATTCACAAATCAGAAAGAAATGCATTTTCTGTGCCTACCATTTGAAAACCGACCGCGTAGCAATATACGCAAAGTGTGGCTTACTCAAGAAACACTGATCGCCATGCAACAGAGAGGCATCGTTTAGGAATGTAGCCTCAGATACAGTAACGTATCAACGCTTATAGTTACAGAATACACACGGAACATTTCAATGATACTAAATCTAATTTAGCGCAATTCACAAATCAGAAAGAAATGCATTTTCTGTGCCTACCATTTGAAAACCGACCGCGTAGCAATATACGCAAAGTGTGGCTTACTCAAGAAACACTGATCGCCATGCAACAGAGAGGCATCGTTTAGGAATGTAGCCTCAGATACAGTAACATATCAATGCTTATAGTTACAGAATACACACGGAACATTACAATGATACTAAATCTAATTTAGCGCAATTCACAAATCAGAAAGAAATGCATTTTTTGTGCCTACCATTAGAAAACCGACCGCGTAGCAATATACGCAAAGTGTGGCTTACTCAAGAAACACTGATCGCCATGCAACAGAGAGGCATCGTTTAGGAATGTAGCCTCAGATACAGTAACGTATCAACGCTTATAGTTACAGAATACACACGGAACATTTCAATGATACTAAATCTAATTTAGCGCAATTCACAAATCAGAAAGAAATGCATTTTTTGTGCCTACCATTAGAAAACCGACGGCGTAGCCATATACGCAGGGCGTGGCTTACTCAAGATACACTGATCGCCATGCAACAGAGAGGCATCGTTTAGGAATGTAGCCTCAGATACAGTAACATATCAATGCTTATAGTTACAGAATACACACGGAACATTACAATGATACTAAATCTAATTTAGCGCAATTCACAAATCAGAAAGAAATGCATTTTTTGTGCCTACCATTAGAAAACCGACGGCGTAGCCATATACGCAGGGCGTGGCTTACTCAAGAAACACTGATCGCCATGCAACAGAGAGGCATCGTTTAGGAATGTAGCCTCAGATACAGTAACGTATCAATGCTTATAGTTACAGAATACACTTGGAACATTACTATGATACTAAATCTAATTTAGCGCAATTCACAAATCAGAAAGAAATGCATTTTTTGTGCCTACCATTAGAAAACCGACGGCGTAGCCATATACGCAGGGCGTGGCTTACTCAAGAAACACTGATCGCCATGCAACAGAGAGGCATCGTTTAGGAATGTAGCCTCAGATACAGTAACATATCAATGCTTATAGTTACAGAATACACACGGAACATTACAATGATACTAAATCTAATTTAGCGCAATTCACAAATCAGAAAGAAATGCATTTTTTGTGCCTACCATTAGAAAACCGACGGCGTAGCCATATACGCAGGGCGTGGCTTACTCAAGAAACACTGATCGCCATGCAACAGAGAGGCATCGTTTAGGAATGTAGCCTCAGATACAGTAACATATCAATGCTTATAGTTACAGAATACACACGGAACATTACAATGATACTAAATCTAATTTAGCGCAATTCACAAATCAGAAAGAAATGCATTTTCTGTGCCTACCATTTGAAAACCGACGGCGTAGCCATATACGCAGGGCGTGGCTTACTCAAGAAACACTGATCGCCCTGCAACAGAGAGGCATCGTTTAGGAATGTAGCCTCAGATACAGTAACATATCAATGCTTATAGTTACAGAATACACACGGAACATTACAATGATACTAAATCTAATTTAGCGCAATTCACAAATCAGAAAGAAATGCATTTTTTGTGCCTACCATTAGAAAACCTACGGCGTAGCCATATACGCAGGGCGTGGCTTACTCAAGAAACACTGATCGCCATGCAACAGAGAGGCATCGTTTAGGAATGTAGCCTCAGATACAGTAACATATCAATGCTTATAGTTACAGAATACACACGGAACATTATAATGATACTAAATCTAATTTAGCGCAATTCACAAATCAGAAAGAAATGCATTTTTTGTGCCTACCATTAGAAAACCGACGGCGTAGCCATATACGCAGGGCGTGGCTTACTCAAGAAACACTGATCGCCATGCAACAGAGAGGCATCGTTTAGGAATGTAGCCTCAGATACAGTAACATATCAATGCTTATAGTTACAGAATACACACGGAACATTACAATGATACTAAATCTAATTTAGCGCAATTCACAAATCAGAAAGAAATGCATTTTTTGTGCCTACCATTTGAAAACCGACGGCGTAGCCATATACGCAGGGCGTGGCTTACTCAAGAAACACTGATCGCCATGCAACAGAGAGGCATCGTTTAGGAATGTAGCCTCAGATACAGTAACGTATCAATGCCTATAGTTACAGAATACACTTGGAACATTACTATGATACTAAATCTAATTTAGCGCAATTCACAAATCAGAAAGAAATGCATTTTTTGTGCCTACCATTAGAAAACCGACGGCGTAGCCATATACGCAGGGCGTGGCTTACTCAAGAAACACTGATCGCCATGCAACAGAGAGACATCGTTTAGGAATGTAGCCTCAGATACAGTAACGTATCAATGCTTATAGTTACAGAATACACACGGAACATTACTATGATACTAAATCTAATTTAGCGCAATTCACAAATCAGAAAGAAATGCATTTTTTGTGCCTACCATTAGAAAACCGACGGCGTAGCCATATACGCAGGGCGTGGCTTACTCAAGAAACACTGATCGCCATGCAACAGAGAGGCATCGTTTAGGAATGTAGCCTCAGATACAGTAACGTATCAATGCTTATAGTTACAGAATACACACGGAACATTTCAATGATACTAAATCTAATTTTGCGCAATTCACAAATCAGAAAGAAATGCATTTTTTGTGCCTACCATTAGAAAACCGACGGCGTAGCCATATACGCAGGGCGTGGCTTACTCAAGAAACACTGATCGCCATGCAACAGAGAGGCATCGTTTAGGAATGTAGCCTCAGATACAGTAACGTATCAATGCTTATAGTTACAGAATACACACGGAACATTTCAATGATACTAAATCTAATTTAGCGCAATTCACAAATCAGAAAGAAATGCATTTTTTGTGCCTACCATTAGAAAACCGACGGCGTAGCCATATACGCAGGGCGTGGCTTACTCAAGAAACACTGATCGCCATGCAACAGAGAGGCATCGTTTAGGAATGTAGCCTCAGATACAGTAACGTATCAATGCTTATAGTTACAGAATACACACGGAACATTTCAATGATACTAAATCTAATTTAGCGCAATTCACAAATCAGAAAGAAATGCATTTTCTGTGCCTACCATTAGAAAACCGACGGCGTAGCCATATACGCAGGGCGTGGCTTACTCAAGAAACACTGATCGCCATGCAACAGAGAGGCATCGTTTAGGAATGTAGCCTCAGATACAGTAACGTATCAATGCTTATAGTTACAGAATACACACGGAACATTTCAATGATACTAAATCTAATTTAGCGCAATTCACAAATCAGAAAGAAATGCATTTTTTGTGCCTACCATTAGAAAACCGACGGCGTAGCCATATACGCAGGGCGTGGCTTACTCAAGAAACACTGATCGCCATGCAACAGAGAGGCATCGTTTAGGAATGTAGCCTCAGATACAGTAACGTATCAATGCTTATAGTTACAGAATACACACGGAACATTTCAATGATACTAAATCTAATTTAGCGCAATTCACAAATCAGAAAGAAATGCATTTTTTGTGCCTACCATTAGAAAACCGACGGCGTAGCCATATACGCAGGGCGTGGCTTACTCAAGAAACACTGATCGCCATGCAACAGAGAGGCATCGTTTAGGAATGTAGCCTCAGATACAGTAACATATCAATGCTTATAGTTACAGAATACACACGGAACATTACTATGATACTAAATCTAATTTAGCGCAATTCACAAATCAGAAAGAAATGCATTTTTTGTGCCTACCATTAGAAAACCGACGGCGTAGCCATATACGCAGGGCGTGGCTTACTCAAGAAACACTGATCGCCATGCAACAGAGAGGCATCGTTTAGGAATGTAGCCTCAGATACAGTAACGTATCAATGCTTATAGTTACAGAATACACACGGAACATTTCAATGATACTAAATCTAATTTAGCGCAATTCACAAATCAGAAAGAAATGCATTTTTTGTGCCTACCATTAGAAAACCGACGGCGTAGCCATATACGCAGGGCGTGGCTTACTCAAGAAACACTGATCGCCATGCAACAGAGAGGCATCGTTTAGGAATGTAGCCTCAGATACAGTAACATATCAATGCTTATAGTTACAGAATACACACGGAACATTACAATGATACTAAATCTAATTTAGCGCAATTCACAAATCAGAAAGATATGCATTTTCATTGCCTACCATTTGAAAACCGACCGCGTAGCAATATAGGCAAAGTGTGGCTTACTCAAGAAACACTGATCGCCATGCAACAGAGAGGCATCGTTTAGGAATGTAACCTCAGATACAGTAACATATCAAAGCTTATAGTTACAGAATACACATGGAACATTACAATGATACTAAATCTAATTTAGCGCAATTCACAAATCAGAAAGAAATGCATTTTCTGTGCCTACCATTTGAAAACCGACCGCGTAGCAATATAGGCAAAGTGTGGCTTACTCAAGAAACACTGATCGCCATGCAACAGAGTGGCATCGTTTAGGAATGTAGCCTCAGATACAGTAACATATCAATGCTTATAGTTACAGAATACACACGGAACATTACAATGATACTAAATCTAATTTAGCGCAATTCACAAATCAGAAAGATATGCATTTTCATTGCCTACCATTTGAAAACCGACCGCGTAGCAATATAGGCAAAGTGTGGCTTACTCAAGAAACACTGATCGCCATGCAACAGAGAGGCATCGTTTAGGAATGTAACCTCAGATACAGTAACATATCAAAGCTTATAGTTACAGAATACACATGGAACATTACAATGATACTAAATCTAATTTAGCGCAATTCACAAATCAGAAAGAAATGCATTTTCTGTGCCTACCATTTGAAAACCGACCGCGTAGCAATATAGGCAAAGTGTGGCTTACTCAAGAAACACTGATCGCCATGCAACAGAGAGGCATCGTTTAGGAATGTAGCCTCAGATACAGTAACATATCAATGCTTATTGTTACAGAATACACACGGAACATTACAATGATACTAAATCTAATTTAGCGCAATTCACAAATCAGAAAGAAATGCATTTTCTGTGCCTACCATTTGAAAACCGACCGCGTAGCAACATACGCAGGGCGTGGCTTACTCAAGAAACACTGATCGCCATGCAACAGAGAGGCATCGTTTAGGAATGTAGCCTCAGATACAGTAACATATCAAAGCTTATAGTTACAGAATACACACGGAACATTACAATGATACTAAATCTAATTTAGCGCAATTCACAAATCAGAAAGAAATGCATTTTCTGTGCCTACCATTTGAAAACCGACCGCGTAGCAATATAGGCAAAGTGTGGCTTACTCAAGAAACACTGATCGCCATGCAACAGAGAGGCATCGTTTAGGAATGTAGCCTCAGATACAGTAACATATCAATGCTTATAGTTACAGAATACACACGGAACATTACAATGATACTAAATCTAATTTAGCGCAATTCACAAATCAGAAAGAAATGCATTTTCTGTGCCTACCATTTGAAAACCGACCGCGTAGCAATATACGCAGGGCGTGGCTTACTCAAGAAACACTGATCGCCATGCAACAGAGAGGCATCGTTTAGGAATGTAGCCTCAGATACAGTAACATATCAATGCTTATAGTTACAGAATACACACGGAACATTACAATGATACTAAATCTAATTTAGCGCAATTCACAAATCAGAAAGAAATGCATTTTCTGTGCCTACCATTTGAAAACCGACGGCGTAGCCATATACGCAGGGCGTGGCTTACTCAAGAAACACTGATCGCCATGCAGCAGAGAGGCATCGTTTAGGAATGTAGCCTCAGATACAGTAACATATCAATGCTTATAGTTACAGAATACACACGGAACATTACAATGATACTAAATCTAATTTAGCGCAATTCACAAATCAGAAAGAAATGCATTTTCTGTGCCTACCATTTGAAAACCGACCGCGTAGCAATATACGCAAAGCGTGGCTTACTCAAGAAACACTGATCGCCATGCAACAGAGAGGCATCGTTTAGGAATTTAGCCTAAGATACAGTAACATATCAATGCTTATAGTTACAGAATACACACGGAACATTACAATGATACTAAATCTAATTTAGCGCAATTCACAAATCAGAAAGAAATGCATTTTCTGTGCCTACCATTTGAAAACCGACCGCGTAGCAATATACGCAAAGCGTGGCTTACTCAAGAAACACTGATCGCCATGCAACAGAGAGGCATCGTTTAGGAATTTAGGCTAAGATACAGTAACATATCAATGCTTATAGTTACAGAATACACACGGAACATTACAGTGATACTAAATCTAATTTAGCGCAATTCACAAATCAGAAAGAAATGCATTTTCTGTGCCTACCATTTGAAAACCGACAGCGTAGCAATATACGCAAAGTGTGGCTTACTCAAGAAACACTGATCGCCATGCAACAGAGAGGCATCGTTTAGGAATGTAGCCTCAGATACAGTAACATATCAATGCTTATAGTTACAGAATACACACGGAACATTACAATGATACTAAATCTAATTTAGCGCAATTCACAAATCAGAAAGAAATGCATTTTCTGTGCCTACCATTTGAAAACCGACAGCGTAGCAATATACGCAAAACGTGGCTTACTCAAGAAACACTGATCGCCATGCAACAGAGAGGCATCGTTTAGGAATGTAGCCTCAGATACAGTAACATATCAATGCTTATAGTTACAGAATAAACACGGAACATTACAATGATACTAAATCTAATTTAGCGCAATTCACAAATCAGAAAGAAATGCATTTTCTGTGCCTACCATTTGAAAACCGACCGCGTAGCAATATACGCTTACTCCAGAAACACGGTGATCTCCATGCAACAGCGAGGCAGCGTTTAGGAATGTAGCCTAAGATACAGTAACAAATCTACGCTTCTAGTTACAGAATACACACGGAACATTACAATCATACTAAAACTAATTTAGCGCATTTCACAAAACACAATGAAATGAATTTTCTGTGCTTACCATTTGAAAACCGACCGCGTAGCAATATACGCTTACTCAAGAAACACTGATTTCCATGCAACAGCGAGGCGACGTTTAGGAATGTAGCCCCAGATACATTAACACACCAAAGCTTATAATTGCAGAATACACAGGGATCATTACAATTATGCTATAACTATTTTAGCGCAATTCACAAAACGGTGAAGTATGTATTTTTCTGTGTCTACCGTTCGAGAATCGGCAGTGTGGTAATTTACGTAACGTGAGCCTCACTCACTATATGCGGTGGCTTCCGTGCATTAGCGAATCAGTGTATGCGACCTTAGATATGCCATTGCAGTACTTTGAATTACACGTGATAACAGGAGATTTACAAGGGCTTGTGCAGCTATTATAACATGTAGCAAAGCTTGAAATACAGTTTTCAGTTTGTGTATACTTTTAGCAAAGCTTACTGCAGGGATTTATGCGAGTCGATGGTCGCTGATGCGTCTCTTAGCGATCCATGTTCTGTGAGGGTGATGGCACATGTCTGAATATTATAATATTGACTGGAAACTAGTGGAAGCTGAACGCCAAGTTGACTGCCATTTAACCTGTTAATATGAGGCACTTTAATGACAGTGAACCATGGAAATAACATTACTCGCAAAATTCTTCAATATGAGAGCTAGCTTACTGCGTAAATCTAACTACTTTATGTATGTAAATACTTCTGAATTGGACAATTGATACATAAGCTACACAACAAGGAATGTGCCCTGACAGCCATTTTCTTCGTCATACTCGTGTTTGTAGTTGTGCTTTTCAGACTGTGCACATAACAAATGCTCAAACCTGAGTACAGCAGCTGACACTACCCGACTGCCCTGGACGTAGGTCGGACGTGTCGCAGCGTCAACTTTGGCGACCCTAGCGCCTGCTGAGAGCCGGCGCCCCACGTCCTCCACTGCCCCAGACTGGCCGTGGCTGCCTCTCGCTCCGCCAGTGCGGCTACACAGCGCCCCCTGTGGACTGAAGCCGCCAGATTCAAACCCGCCGTCAGCCGCCGGTACCGGCGGAACAGGCTGTGACTGTCACAGCGCGCCCTCTCCCTCCAAACTTCTCACTGGATGAGCATTTCCTGGTGAACACGTGAGAACAGTGGATTTGTCACTAGGAAAACAGGTCACACAGCTTCAATGGGCACCAGTGTTGAGGTTTGCAGTAAATGCACTTCAGTTTCTTCTGAATTTGGCCGAAAGTAATGTCAGTATAGTAACACAAAAATTTCTATTCCATATAGAGGCACAACAATATTTATACTTGCCGAACGACGCCTACCCGTAATCTAATGATCTCCGGTCCTGGTCTCTTCATTAAAAAACAGGTCCAGTGGGAGTAGGTCTCGCCCTCAGAAGGTCCTGTACACAATTTTGTAAGTGGATGGCTTATCTATAGGTATTGGTGCGTGATTTGGGGATTGTCGTAATACGTGACGGATGTCCATAATCAATTTTGCAATGTCCTGGCATAGAAGCTTCAATATTTTGCTCCGCCTTCAAACGGCACATCTTAGTATTTGACAAAAAAAAAGGTTCAAATGGCTCTAAGGACTATGGGACTTAACATCTGAGGTCATCAGGCCCCTAGACATAGAACTACTTAAACCTAACTAACCTGAGGACATCTCACACATCCGCGCCCGAGACAGGATTCGAACCTGCGACCTTAGCGGTCGCGCGGTTCCAGACTGTAGCGCCTAGAACCGCGTGGCCACTCTGGCCGGCTTGAACATAGCAGTATAGAACGATTTCTATGAGGTCAGTATCACAGTTCATGAATTTCTAGAAGCACATCATTTGCGCACATGTGACTGAACCCAGAATCTTATTTTTCTTTCAATAACAGGAGGCACACATTACATCTCTATCGAAAGTAACGAAATACAGTATAACTGCAGCAAATAATTTATATGAAAGTTAGTAAACAGATATCGGTGGATTTGGTAATTTAACACTTCTGACACTGAAGGAACTTACCTTTTTTTGTAATATGAAAGACACAGAAGTGGGCAGAACGTAACTAAATTCACACACCCCAAAATATGACGTATCTCAAGACCATTACGCTTTACAGCACATATGAACGACGTAACGGATAACGTCGGAAGTTCTACCACGCTTTTCGTGGATACGGCTCTTTGATACTACTAAGTCACAACGGTAGAGAAATGGCCAAATGACCTTCAAACAAGTTTACCATACAGCGCGTAAGAAAGCAGTAAGACCCGTTATGGGATGATCACGCGACTGCAGAACAATGACTGCAAGCAGCAGTCACATACAGCAAATATCTAGGAGTATGCATACGTAGCTGTTGCGGTGGAACGAGCACACGACTGCTCGCAGATGAGGCAGGTGCGATATGAAGGATGCTCAGGAACTGTAATCCACCCGCAGAGCAGGTAGCTTGCTCAAGTTGTTCTGCGAATAGTTCAACACAGATCGTCAGTCTGCGATTCGTAGAAGGCAGAGACAGAGGAAATAGAGGAGATGCAAACAAGAGCAGCTCTTTTCGTTGCAGGATTATTCATTAAAAAGGAAAGCATCACAGAGTTGTTCAGCCAACTGCAGGCATTCGGCACCGTGGTGTGCTTTACTGTTATAGCTCCCTGACTGTACATTCTTGCAGAAGTCAAGCAATATATCGCTTCATATTATGTGCGTCACCCCAAAGAGCCACGGAGGTTAAATCAGACAAATGCGAGATCTCGCGGACCCTTTCCAACAGACGTTCTTCCAGTGTACTGTTCGTGACTGGAGCAAGGAAAGGGGCAACCGGGAAGGCGATTGCCGAACACAAACTGCTCTCCGCCACACACCGTAACAAGATTTTCGGAGTACAGATTAAGTAGGACTACTGTAACAACAGTGATAAGACACGAAAATTTGCCATCATCTGCTAACAACGTTCGCAATCTGATTATGCAGGGACTTCTGCAGAGAAGGGTATCTCAGACAGCTGGATCTCTCAGTTGACAGGTGCAAATGAACTACATACTGCCTCAATGGTGCGAAGTTCAAAATAAAGAAGGCAGTAAACACACAGAACGTGAACACCTATAGAATTAGAAACATATCTGATTGCATGGAACAGTCTGTACACAGATTAACACACACTTCCCTTCTTGTTTGGGGACCGTGAAACGATAGTATTTATATTTAAACATTATCTTTTGGTGAACGATCAAGTAAAACTCTTCACTACAAAAAGATTGAGCTCTGTACACATTCAAAGGTATGTTGATTACATCTTGATGTCATTTACCAGTCGGAGAAGTTGAGCTGCATGTGCTTCTCAGTTGAAGCTGAACACATGAACAGTTAGAGGGGTCTCATCCCCCTTCCATCTGGCCCTCCAAAGAAGACATTACGAACAGACGGTAATCCTCAGATGTGATACGGAGTCCATTAGTGTGGGAACGACTGTTTTTGCTTTCAGTTACGAAAAAGAAAATTAAAGTGATACGAAGTGTTACCAACGATCACTTCCCTCACATACTGCTTCTATTGAAAAAATAAAGGCGATAGATGTACCCTCCACTACACACATGGAATATTTTGGAGCCCGAATACTGTGGCTATCAAGAAGCGCATACTCACGACCAAATCGCTAAGAACTCGAGCCAAAGCCTCGCCCTCGTGCTCGTGCTCACTCTCTGCTGTGCTCAGTAGTGGCGACTCAAACAGGAAGGTGGTCGGCGAGCGGTCTGGACTGTGGCCGCGCCGCTCACTGCCAGCCACAGCTGAGCACCTGCTCCGCGTCCGCCTCCCGAACTCTGGCTGGCTGCCCAGATCCTCCGACTGACGAGGGACGCACCTGGTCGTCCACAGAACTTTTTTACCAACCACACTAACAATCCACTGCTCTGCGCCCATCCGCCACACACTCGTGTGCCTTCCAAATCCATTTACAGGCTGACAGATAGCTTGTAGGGGTGTTTCGTCACTACTCCATGGATTTTAGTCACACCACTTTAAAATTAAATAGAAATACCGAAGTATTTTCACTGTACAACGTTTAATCACTTGCCTCATCTTTTATTGTACACTGAGATGTCTTTTTGAGTCCTACTGGCCATGTTCAACAGCATGTAAATAATGTGTCAGGTGAGGTTGAAAATATGCATCGGGCAAAAACAACAAATGGAAACCAAGAGACATGTATGTTAGCACGTCACTTCGTCTCAGCAGAATGAAGATCACTGATCTTGGAAACTGTTTACTGTAAACGCAGTTTACACAGTTATCGAGTTATTTGCGAAGTATAAGCCATCAGCTTTTACATATGAACATCTGTATAGAATTCCTAATGAGAAAAATAAATAAACCAATTCTACAAATGTTTCATGACAGCCTGACAACTTCATAAAATCAGGTCACGGTTCCGGAACCAAAGTCGCACAAAACGATCTTACTTCGCTGATTGAGATGTCAAATTTAATTAATGCACCCCAATCGTTCATAAGCAATCACGCCAAGACATCAGGTCGTCGTTCACTGTGTGGCAAAGATATTTCTGTGACAATTCCCACCAACAGACGGCATCTACGTGCTTTTAAGTATCTTGAGCCAGCCTACTCGCTCCAGCCACCAACAGATGCCATCAGAATCCGCTTTCTTGCATTTAGCCGCTAAAACACTTCGTCCAAACTTGAAGCTATCGCTGTGCAGCGTATTGCATGGTTACACAGGGAAAAAGGAACTTGGATGAATTAGGTTCTTGTAACAGCTGATGGTAAAAATAGTTTCATTCTTGTTTCAATTGCTTGAATTGGAAATTACAGAGTCTTACAGAATTAGAATCATGACATAAAATACACTACAAACCATTAAATAGAAGCAAAAATAATAATTATTTTGATTGAAAAGCAACAAACATTAAACACTACGTCACGTAAGTCTTTACATAAGTAAGTACCGTGCATGCCAGGATGCTATCAGGTGGGCCTGTAGGGTGTTTTCCCTACACATGAAACGAGACAGGCTGGGATTCAGAGAAAAATGGGTTTTATTCTCAAGAACTATCACTAAGGTGTACAATACTCACGAAAACTGGCAATGGCAGTGGAATGAACCCGTACATGGAATGTACAGGGTGTTTCGCGCCAATAGGAAGGACTACTGGAAGCGTCCAGATGGTGAGAAACTGGCTGGCAAGTGAGGGACCCACAGTTGTGGCCGCTACCTCGCCGACCCCCTTGCCTTCCCCTCGTGACAACTTCTGGACCTGTCATTGGTGGTTTGTCGAAGAAAGTTGGCGTCTCTCACTCAGCGATACCACGGCATCAATCCTAGGTCAGTGCAAGAGCGTGGGAGCTGGCGAAGTACTGCAGGTTACTTCACACAACTGCTCACGCTACTGCCTGACGCTAGGTTAAAATGATGGAAATAAAATATAATAAAACAATTTACAAATACTCGTTACCAGGTACAATTCATTACCCCTACCACGAGAGCTGGTTACTGGTCAGTGATTGTTACAATTGTTGACACTAATCACTCATAATGACCAATTAAAACAAAATTTTCATTTCATGTACATGGAAGGCGACCGACATTGTTGTTTCTTATAAGATGTCTTAAAGCTAATGGAGGCTTCCCAAGCTGGTTACAAAATCTGCGGTAGCTGCAGGAGATATAGTGTTTCATATTTTACCTTACAGTATCATTATGCACTGGTGTTACTTTAGTCGTCCATAATTTGGAGTCTCTGTTACTAAGACTGTCTGTTTTTTACACTTCGAGGTCGGTGCAACAGCTGACAGTCGATATCATGGGCAGAGCCAAGGTGGTGCTGGTGGGCGTAGTGGCTGACAACAGCTGGGCTGCAGCTGAGCCAAAGTGCTGTGGGAATTGTGTCGGAGGAGGCTCAGAGTGACTCATCGAACTGTGCGTAAACTAACAGTGAGTGAGTGACAGATACGATTAAAGATTGAGCCTGTGAGAGGCGTAACTGGCAACTGAACAAAGCATCAATTATTTTCATTACAAATAGTTTTTACTCCTGGCATCCGGAAACTACTTTCCTATGAAATTGCTTTTACAACATTACCTTAAAACTTGAGTATACAATTATACAAAACTATTGGGACAGCCAATCTTGTGAATTAGAATGTCATCAGACGTTACGCACGCTATTCACCGTCTAGCCAGGGATGTGGCACAACCTGCCCTGGAGGCTCGCCGGATTTACAGTAGGTAGATTTATACAAATTCCATACAGTATAGCGAACGACCAATAGAGCTACAGGCACAGACGTGGCACTGATAATGACGACTAGATGGGAAGAATTCCGAATGTGCCATCCAGCAATATTCGCAGTACCAAACGGAGTGGTGAAGGAACACAGTTCGCGACAATCGACAAGGAGCAACAGTTGCCTTGCATTTCTATCCCTGAAGGTCAGGCATGCATTACCCAAGTGCGAAGCATTTGACACCTTTGTAAATCTTTAAGTAGGACGCTGTTAACGCCTGACAAACACCTTAATAAAGCGAGACAGATCACAGCAACAAGATAGGAGCGGTATTTCGGTACAATGTGGCTGGAAAAGAATGTGGTAGTTTTGGTACTGTCTAAGGTTTTAGTCCCGATTAACCCCGCTAGCCGCTCACCGACAGAAGCAAGAAATGCGGAATAGAGCTGACAACTCGTCAACGTGCTAAGTGATAAAAGCGGGAGGGTCAAAACATTAACTGCAGCAGTATGCGGTCATGGGCGCCCACTGCCAATTTGAGCAGAACGGACGCACGTGCACCGTGCCCCGTCGGTAGCGTAAATAACCGCATCATCAGAATCGATTAAAGCTTACTCTGTCTACCGCAGAAATCAACACGTGCCTAGTCTCGCGTCAATACACAGATTAGACGTTTCGGCGTTTCCTTTTCACTAAACGCGTAGTGACGCGCCCACCTAGCAAGCTTTTTCCAACTGTGTGTGCCTTATTGTGGCATACACGACAGAGGTCGTGGCGACGCTGGTAGTGAAGTATTCAGAACGCATGTAAGTGCAGGTAACTCCTATTGGTTCTCATGGTCTAAGATTTCCTATCTCCCATTCTATTGGGATTGTTGCTGTACCTATACTATTGGAGTAACAGGCATTATGGTGCACACACTGTACTTGTACTCAGTGCGAAAAGTATTGGTTTCACGCAGTGCACTGCGAACAAATCTCTCAGCGAGAGCAAATAATCGTTTACAGCACTTGGAGAAGGATGTATATCCTCGTATTGGGAATGTTTCCTTGAATTGCTTTTTCTAATGAACAAAGTTGCAATAATATGAATTATCCGTGTCTGCTGTTTCGCAATAGCTCAGCGAGTGTCCTCATTAACAGCATTAAATCCTTTTTATATGTTACGTCATGAAATAAAAACACACCTCAAAATATGTAAACAGGCTCAGAGACAGCGAGGTCCACTGTCAGATAAAATACGTAATAAAGCATAAAGACATACCGGCAGAGATCCAAACTCTTACGCTCAACACGAACATTTCAACATACGTTCTTTTATTAGCTAGAGCAGGGGCTGTTGCGGTAACTTTTCTCTTGTTTTTCTGTTGTCATTTACTTCCACTTCTAGGCTGGTATATTCCATGTCGAAGTCCTTAGCAGTGTTTCTCCATACACCACAGTGTGTCACGAATTCCAATATTACTCGTACTTGTTACTAAGACAGCATATATTTAAGAACTTTTGGTTGTCAAATCTCTTAATACTGGGGATATATTTGTTGATCATTTTCTATCATTCCACAATCTGTTTCTTTGCGCTTGCGCTATTCATTACAGGAAGTCATCATTGATGGCATCTGCAGTGATTTATTCAACCTACTTGCAATATCCTATGAATTATTGTGGTTGATGCAGATTCTCGCAGACAAAGACAGTTCATCCTGCCAGCGACGAACTTTCCTTGGTGTCTGAAAATCTCTGGTCAGAGTGGTAAATCATGGACAGTAGGTTGAAATGTTTTATTTCTAATTTGTAGCGAGAATTTTCTTGTGTGTTTTGTAAGGACAACTATGTCTGGTGAAATCAGTACAGTTTTTTAATGTGGAGAAGGCAGACTGCGGCTGTGTTCCAAAGTTTTCTAGCTGCGTTATGTAAAGCTACCAGATGCTGTAGCCTCGACGCAGTCACTGTGGCGTGACACCAGTGGCATGTGCTGTAGTCAGCAGCATCGGTAACGAGCGTACCTCTGGAGCGAGAGTGGCCCACTCGGGCCTTTATGCCAACCTGTTCACATGGCTGAGAAACGTCGGAAGCAGTACCTGGCTCGTTGGCGCAGTAGTTAGATCAATATCAAATTTTAATAGTCGATACCTCTCGCCACGGTTACATATGAAAAGCTGTTAGTACACTCCCGTTACGTTTTGTGGCAAATGGATACAGCTGTAAATACTGCACATTTGTAAGTTGGTTACGCATGCTCAGGTCCTCGTGATTACAGTTACAAAATAAATGCCAGCTCTCGCCTTAATTTGAATGAAACGAAACGGAAGACGATCAGTAATGGACGTTACTTACATCATATCTTGAGAACTTCAAGGTATTTGTATTTGTATCTTAATGTGCGTTATCTGCTTAGTTTGAAAGCTCTGCAAGGATTAAGATCACTTGGGCAGGTTTTGACTATACTGACATAGTATGTTGTCTCTCTGTCCCACGTAGCAAGGTTTTCCAGGAAAATGCATATCGTAGCGGGCCCTTGCTAAAATATGAATCTCCTTTCATCACCCATGCTACAGTGACAGATGGGACGGCCACATCTGCTGGCAAGTGTTAACTGAAATTCCTAACGGGACTGGTGTACTCGCGTTTACTCAAAACTACGTCCATTACGGTTCTGCTTCTTCCATCACACTCTTCTGTTCATTCAAATACTGGATCTTTCTTTAGTAATTTTGCTAACGGTTTTGCTGTTACAGCATAATCCTGCACAAAACCCCTGTAATAGTTGGTTAAACTTTGGAAAGATTGTAACTAACATTTCTTAGGGTTGGAAAATTATCTACTATTTCAATTAATCTAGGATCTGGGTTGACTCCATCTGAACTGATGATGTGCCCCCGCTACTGAACCTGTGACTGTACAAACGAACATTTTTCTCCATTTGCACTCATCTGTACACTTTCTGATCTAGCCAACACACTTCTTAATCGTTCAGTATGCTTTTCAATAGTTTTTGCAAAAATTACTCTCTCATCATAACACGCAAGACACACAGTAGGATTTAAACGTGTTATCAAGTCGGTAAATTCTCACAATAGGCAAGCGAATTTCGTAGACTAAAATCCATATGTAAGAATTCACGCAGTCCAGATGGGACAACAAAAGCAGTTTTCTGTCTGTCATGGTGCAATCTGAATCTGATGATATCCAGAACTCGTCTCCAGGCTGATGAATTATTTGGAATTTTCTGACTTGTCCAAGTTCTCGTCGATACATAGCAGAGGTTACATATCCAGTGTGATAACCTTGTTTACCACTCTCAAATCAACACACAGACCACACGTTTATTGCCCATAGACTGACTTCCTTGGGACAATGACAATTCGACAGGCACACAGGCTTGCAAAGGGTTGAATTATCCTTGCAAACAATTGCTGTTGAATCCCATCTTCTACAACAGATTGTAACTGACGGGGTAAACGATGTCTTCTGCGCAGTTGGTCTGGCGTCTTATGTTGTACGACTTCAGTCGCTGGCAAATATTGCCTTCCCTCGAATAACCACACATATTCCTCTAAAACTGGATACAGAAGCCTTTGCTCCAATTTGGCAAATGTGCCAACTTCTCATTGAACTTTTTTTCTTATCGAGAGTGCCGGTGCAAAAACCTTCCTCACAGGTAACTACTTATGTCTTCTCTCTTGACACTGTTTCTGGTTCGACACTTCTCTTTGCGTAAAAATTCTTCGCCACTGACTATTATTGTGTTCAGTTGGAGCTTGTGAGTTAGACCTCTACATTCACATGTTTCTCACAAATGAGACGCATGTTCATTGTCCAAACAGTGGTCTGTATCACTGATCCAAACAGTGCTCGTCCTATAATGTATCACAGCCTTATAGCATGCTAGGAAATCATTTCCTAAGACAACACAGAAATACCACCCACGTTCCCTTACTACTTCTATATCAAAGACATTTTTTCCCTTCAGTGTGCAGGTATGTTACAGTGGTACCTGCAGGAATCATTATCTTGTCTCCAAGTCTTCTTATATTGTAGCGTGGCCGTTTTAGCATGCGCTTGTCATTATTGGCAGCAAAAAGAACACGAATCTGAGCTGTGTCTACAAGAATTTTGGCAGACTTTCCTCTGAGCTTTACCTCAAACTCATTGGTTTGCCTCAGTGGTCTCCCCTTTTTATAGGGTCCATATATTTCACTGGGGACTAAAGTGGGTGGCAGAGGAGTAGTACTCCTGTTTTAACATTCTTTTCGTTGCCTGATGGCACGCTAGTCTTGGGGGAATTCGGCCACTTAGTTTGCGGACAACGATCCTGTATGGTATTTCTCAACATGAAGCCCAGCAGCGCTCGGCCGGATGGTTCGGCTTCTTACGTCTTTGGCAATTCGTGTCTTATGAAATAAGTCCCGCTTCGCTGGCGCGTGTGGGGCGTATACGAATCTTCCCCTTCATCGAGTAATAGAGCAAGTCTGACTGCCTCGTCCAGCAAGGTGGGGCCGGCTGCCTTTACCTTACTCCCTATTTGTGAACTGAATCCGCTGAAGAACACATCGGTTGCTCTCGCTGATGTTCCTAATTCTGTCTGCAGTCGCTTAAAAGTCCTCACTTTTCTAAGCGTGGACAACCCATCACGGTAATTGCTAATTCCACGGTTGACGTAATAGCACTGCGGTAACCGCTTCGCCAGTAACTCAAAAGTGGGTGTTTCCCGCAATGTGTCTACTTATTCAATACAACTTCGCCATCGCCCGTAAACTTCAGCTGGGTGGCATTTGACAAAAAATTGTCTCGCCATGCCCATGTACATCCCACTTCCCTGACGTTTGGGAGATGTTACTTTTTCGCCTGGCTTTCCAGCAAAAGAAGGTACAAAAGTTATGGCTGGAAGCGTAACGTATATGTCTGGTACTAATTTTTCTGTTTCATCTATTGGAGCTCTTGAAGGCCTGGAGTTGTTACCGCACTTATGGCAGCTCCGGCTTCACGTTCGAGAGTTATAGCGTTAAGCCGTTCTAGTAGCTCTATTTTTTCAATTGACTGACTGCTTGTCTGCTATCGCAGTAAAGTAATGAGATAAGGCTCTTTCGGTGCCGCAGTTTCAGCATACGAAGCCGATTCGTTTCTCCCCGCTGTTTGGGGAGGACGTAAATCAGGCATGGCTACAAAACTGGAACTGGGACCGAGAAGATGTATCCAATGAAGGTATCACTATTCTAGGTTATGGTAAGAATCCAAATGGTTCAAATGGCTCTAAGCACTACGGGTCTGAGTTCATCAGTCCCCTAGACTTAGAACTAGTTAAATCTAAGTTGAAACACCCGCTAATCCCGCAGGGCAAAACACCTGACTATGATAGTGCAAAGGGCCAAATAAGGTGGCAGTCAGTTTCACTTCAAAATTGTAATTTAATAACATATTTAAACCAAAACGGCACATAGCCAAACCTTTACGAGTTTCAAAATCCAATTCTTTCAGGGCTGAAGGCCTCCAAACAAGAAGCCTTAAAAATCAAAAATATGAATTTCAAGTGACTGAAGACATGCAGGTAAAATTGCAATTAAAATATAATCACAGCCAGGGTGATAGCCTCAAGGCAAAAGTGGATAGAACATACATATACAAGGTGCCATACAAATGGCTGAAGGCCACAAATTTCAAAATTTTAAAATATATTACCATAATCCTGTAAGGTAGAAGGCCGCAATGTTTTCCGTTAAGGTGAAATTTTTAGAGTAAGGCTGCAAGCGGCTTAAGGCCCACATTTGATCAAAAAATACCTTAAACGTTTACGTTTTAAGTGGCTGACAGCGCACTAAATAAAAAGATAGCACAACAACAGTAACTTTCAGCAAAATATCCACTTGCCAGATTTCGAACTTACTCATACAGGCTGAAGGCCTTTGATTTACATAAAACAGTAAAAGTTTTTTTAAAAAAAATCAGCTATAATAGATTAAGAACAGACCATTAAACACCCATGAAAGACATGTGTTGGACCCAACTACACTTGCTCGAAACGACATGCTAGCCACCAATCAGTACGTAAACTCAAGGACGAACTGTTGCGGCCGTGATTATCCACAATGAAGTATGTATTCAGCTGTGAAAACTACACACTGTGTTGGACAGCGACAACAGGTGAGAAAGGACACTGCTTGAAGTTACGTAAGTGGCCAGGGCAGGTAACAGGAACACTAACGGCCACAAGGCAGAAAATTGCGCTAGCGCACTTGAATTGTAGAGAACCAATATAGTTAATTCCACGACACGGCGGCTCGGTACCACCACTACAAACACTGTGTGTTGTTCACAGGAGGAGGCCCCCATCAGAGAACCACCGAAACAAACGACACAACATGAACGGACGTGGCTTGGGTATGTAAGACACCACTCAACTTTGACGTTCTGGGCCGGTGAGCCACGAAGCTCGTAGCGACCTGACAGCTCCACACACGCTCTGACACTGCGCACGGACCGCCAGCGGACCCAACCGACTGTGCTGCACAGCGATATCCTCCCTGGTCCGCACCAACCGACCGACCACCTCCCTGCAGAATGCCGGCAACGTCTAGAATAGTAGTTAGTGTGGAAATAACGCCAACTACACACACAAGCTGACAAACACTTGCACAAAAACCTGAACAATTCCCAACAGTAAATAGGCACGCATGAAGGCAAATCGGGAGTAGATGCGCGCACGCTTGCCGCCGCCCCCCCCCCCCCTCCACACACACACACACACACACACACACACACACACACACAATAGGCGAGCCAAAACTCGTCGACCAGTTGGACGACCGACCGACGATCCACCTAGACTGCGGCCCGGCTCAAGTGATGCGTGGAGAAAATGGTTTGGCGAGTCATGTCGCCGCAGACTTCGCTGCTCCAACCCGACTGCACTAGTGCCGCATTGCAACTCCCCGACTGGCAGGTCCGGACTGCGCTCCAGACGCATCCCTACTGACTGGCAGTCCGAACTCGCGACCCGAACTCGCTTGCAACAGACGAATACCGGTAATACCAGTCGATCAAAGATACTAGAGGTTATATACCGATACGCGCTGCTAGCTCCGCTCACGATCAGGCAAAGCAGCAACTCAGTGACACCAGTAATTTATTTTAACGTAATGAGGTGGAAGTACGTTAAAAACAGGATGTAAAATAGATAAAATAGAAGATGAGCCACACACGGCTCATAACTAACCTAAGGACATCATACAAATCCATGCCCCAGGAAGGATTCGAACCTGCGACCGTAGCAGCAGCGCGGTTCCGGACTGAAGCGCCTAGAACCGCTCGGCCACAGCGGCCGGCTGCTAAGATCCCTCGGCGGAAGTTGGCCGGAGTTGTTAACAAGCAGACTTCATTGCAGCGACACTCGCATCACACGGAGGTGGCTTCGGCGACGGCGGCCGTGCGAGAGGCGGCTGACCCGTCACAGCAGCCAGCGGCAGCGCGGGGTGCTGCGCGGCACGCGACTACTGCTGTACTGGTGGCGGGGGACGAGGTGTAGCGGCGCGTGGCCGTATAGCGCGCTCTCACTTGCCGTCACGGCGACACGTTGTCGGGGTCGAAACAGCTAAGCGGCCCGCGGAACATAACCGCTAGGCATTTCTGTGGTTGCCAGCGCATAGGAACGGCAGGAGAATACCGAGTCGGATCGAACTGTGATAAAGATCCCACTTGATGACACCACTTTGTACATTTCAGGTCGATACCAGGGGCTCCAGGGGCCAACCAGTGTGGTTTTCCTAGACGTGAAGTGCGAAGGGCTGTGATTCAGAGAACAATGGTTTTCATTCTCAAAAACTACTACTAAAGGGTGCAATATTCACGAAAACGGACTACTGCCACAAACGAAGAGCACTTCGCCCCCAATAGGAAGGACGGGAGTGCATTAGCAGCTGGCAGGCAAAAGAGCGACCCGCTGTCGAGAGCCGCTACCTTGTCGACCCTTTTGCGTACCTCACGTGACGGCAAACGGTCTCCCATCGGTGGGTTTGTGGCAGAAAGTTGGCACCTCTCACTCAGCAATACCGTGGTGGCGTCCCTACCTCAGAGTAATAGCGTGGTAGCCGGCCACGAGTACTGCAGAGTTTTTCACACAACTGCTCACGATACTGTCTTAGGCTAAGTTAAAATGATGAAAGTGAAATACAATAAAAATATTACCATCATTAGGCGTCACACCATGTACAGTATCCACAACCAAAAGTATTCAATTTCGCGAAACAGAAAGAACACGATACTTAACCTAGGAGGCTAACTCAAAATGTTTCAATACTGTAACAGGCTTTTGTTGAAAATCCGTTCTCCCTATACCATATTGCCTCATACGGATGCACTTCAATTACAACTAAGTTTTTTTGTTACATGCTTATCACCAGACTGCATATGTACCGGAAACTTTTTAGCGTTCACTCCTTTGAATGTTGTAAACGTAAATATGCTTTAGTTCAATGTGTGCTGGATGTCCCAGGAGAAAAGTTAGATATTCATCGATATGACATGCCTCGAGAACTATGAGCTCTTTTTCGTCTTCAGTACTGTGGAACAAATCTCTTCTACTGCAATTCCTTTGCTTCCCATATTTTGAGAGCTTATTGTATGGGCCAAAACAAGAAAACAGTTACTGGTAAACAATTACTAGTGGGCTCTAAATGCTGATCTAAGGGCTATCAGTACTTTTTCAATCTCTTGCGCTGAGGAAATGCTGATTGTCCGTAAGGAGTGCCCATGCTTGCTATACAGTTTTGCTTCGAATGTTCGTCCCCACCATGCTTTTGAATACTGACCTTTCCTGCTGGGACAGGCAACTGCATAGCGAAAAAATAATTGAAATAACTTGGCACACATCCTGCGTGAACTTCAACTAGCTCTAACGGAACTTCAATGTAAATACATTTAAGATCAATGTTCATCATTTGAGTTACGTACTACTTCACATTAATTCCATTGTGCGTCGTCCAGATTGTAACAATGTCGATGCAGGCTTGATCCTTCGCTGCTCGCGCAAATTCCTCTTGTCTTCTCCTAACCTCCCGATGCAGGATTATCGGCGCGGATGAACAGACAGGTGGGGTCGATGTGAATATGAGAGTTAAAATTTACCTTCCCAATAAATTTTTTTATGACGCCTATTAATGTACACTTGAAATATTCATTTTTAAACAATTCAGGTATGCTGGATGTCGTCATATGTCCGCTCGCTGCCACTTATAGAAACAGGTGAAGATACAGAAATTAATCAAATGAAGAGCGCGTCTCTTCTTTCTTGTGTCAATACATCTCTGCCACAAAGTAACTAGTTAATTTACCTTTGCCTTAGCGTATATATAGCTTACTTGTACAAAATGAAAAGAGTGAAGAAAGAAGAAGTTATTCGAATGACGAGGGGATATTGAAGCGGTCACGTTTAACATTATTAACATAGCTAAATACAGTAAATAAGGTAATTATTGAACAAACTGTTACAGACAGAGTACTTACATGTTGTCAGTACAAGCACAGAGACTAAGTAGGCACGAAGAAAATCCTAGTCACATTTCACGCGTTTTTAGCGACATGAACCCGGTTTTAGACTGTTGTGATTTCGTTAAATACAAAGGTCCTAAAGGGTCATTAAAGAGTTCGCTGGATTCGTATCAAACAGGGCTCTGATGAAATATTTCACCTAAAACATTCAGAAACAAACTGTCTTTCCGTTAATGATCATCCATTACACAAAAAAACGAAAGGTAACCCTTTGATGTGTTACACCGAACAAGTCGTCTGGCCGTAAATTTAACTAATTACCTAGGAATTACATTATGAACAACCAAAATTCGAAACGAGACAGAGAGAACGTTGTGGGGAAGGCGAACCGAAGACTGCCTTTTACTGTCAGAACACTTACAAGATGCAACAGATGTACTGAAACTACCTACACTACACTTGTCCATCCTCCTTTTGAATACTAACACGCGGTGTTTGATCTTTACCATATAGGACTGTGAGTAAATCGAGAAAATCCAAAGGGCAGCACATTTTTTACTATCGAAAAATATGGGGAGTGACATGGACATGGTACAGGGTTTGTGTGGACATTAGAAAAAGAGAGGGGTTTCTGGCTGCGGCGGGAGCTTCGCATCTAATTTCAACACCAGCTATCTCTTCCTACTGACAATATTTCACGCGTTGCTCCAGAGTGGAGTAAGAATTATTGTGAAGGTGGTTCGATGAACCCTCTGCCAGGAACATAAATGTGAGTTGCAGTGTAGCCATGTAGATGTCGACACGGAGTGGGCTATCATTTATTAGAGCAATACCAACTAAGGGAAGGCAAAATCCATTCTTATTGATGTATGTGCAGCTTTGCAAGAGCAAACATATCTGTCGAAAAACTGTCAAATCTTGTATCCCGATCATTTTTAGAAATGTACACACATCATATCCCGGATCTCAGCACAGTAACTAAAAATATATGCACATTTATGGGAAGAAATGTTAATTATCGTTAGTTTACACGTGCTCCCCTTTAAAAATACGTACATTTTTTTTTTATTTTTCACATTGCATCAGAGAACTCTGTCGATTTGACCTTGTGAAGTTCTTGAAAGAATATCTGACTTGAATGGACTTCCAGCAATGTCGAATTTTATGAAGGTAATCGAACTCCTCTCACTTTTGTCATTTTCGCGTTAGGTGAAATTCGAAAGATCTTGGAAAACTCAAAAGATGAGGGTTTCTGTTGACGGAACGAC
This sequence comes from Schistocerca serialis cubense, assembly GCF_023864345.2. Classification (NCBI taxonomy): domain Eukaryota; kingdom Metazoa; phylum Arthropoda; class Insecta; order Orthoptera; family Acrididae; genus Schistocerca; species Schistocerca serialis. The sequence continues at coordinate 462,955,970 of NC_064646.1, read as the reverse complement.
TGACTGTTTTAGTTTATATTGGTATTTTGTTAGCCAAAAATTTAATTGAGGGCAGGTCGGATAACCTTCATATATTGTGTTGCAAATCTGCAAGGCAATTTCTAATTTAAAGGAGGAACGTAATTGCAAACGAAAACATTCATATAGTGTAAACATGTTGTTTTGGCCAGGTGCCATGGCTACATTCGGCAGACGTCTGTAGATTTTCTGGCTACTGACTTATCCGAAACTATTTGGAAATGTTCTTACAGGTTTAGTTTAATCTCTCACTTTGGAGGGTAGGATATTCTCCAAAAGCTGGTTAGTGTTCTTTCACGTTACTTCCTAACTTCAGAGCTGTCTGACATTTCTGCCATTGCAGGTGATTGCCACGAAGCGCGTGTAAACTGCATTGCACGAAGTGGAACTTGTTCTCGCACACCATCCCTCAGTTTTCACAGTCGAGTTTTAAAATGTCGCAGTATTCAGTCTTTTAGGAATACTGTGACCAATACTTTCAAATAAAAAAAGCGTCCTATTTTTAAGCCTCGTATTTATGATGAGCACCGAGAAAGCATTTGTAAAACTTTTAACGTAAAGCAAGTTCTGACAGCGTTGTTTAACTCTTACGCTGACTTTATTCCTATCGAACGTATTTTGGGAATCCCTGTCCCTGTTGCCGCATTACGAGAGACACTACCCGAGCTATCTTTGTCACCAACACCTATTCTAACCAGGTGGCGTGCCTCTTATCTCTTGTATTACTGGGATAATGTTAAAGTCAAGACCTGACCGTAAATAACCACACATTTATTGAATGTGGGAGCCCCAGGTCTACCACATATGGACTAATAATTACTGAAGGTGGAAGAATGTTTGTGGTTATCGTAGATGAAGTGGATGCTGCGGCAAAATGTAAGAAGAACAAAGTTATCGTTTCAAATCCTGACCCTCTCTGGAACCCACAAAGAGAACTCTCTGGCGAAAATGTAAAAGATTTTGAATTTTAACAGTTTTTGTTTGGAAATTCTTGGATTAAGTATGCGCAAGTCTGTGTGTGACTTAACGTAATACTGAACTTCAGAGACGATTTTTATGTTTTTCAATACCGTCAATTATTTCATGAAATACTGAAAATCGAATTTGTTCCCCCTGGAACCAGACGGGAAGCCTACACTTGTGTCGTTCACCATGAACCGTAAGCCAGGCTATCCATTTAGAAATGCAGATCTTATTTTACCCAACTATCTTTGGATAGTTCATCTAAAGCATCTTTTGTAGCTGGCACATCTGCTGCCCTTCACCCCAAAATCTAACGTATCTCCTTTTCAGCAAGTACTGGTATTTCTCTTCTGTATCAATTCCGTTGTAAAGTGGCTTTTATGGACACACTATCGAAAAAAGAGTGCACCTCATTTGGATAAAATTGAAGTTATTGAAATTCGTGTAGGTCCTCACATAAATCACTGTCCCAAAAAAATTTCCGTCTCTAACAGCTTTCTCTAAGTTATCATCCGAACCGTCAATACTAGGAGCGGTCCCAAACTGACTTCCCTAGTGTTTGTCTCTGCATCCTACATTTCCCAAAAATATGGTAACAGTACTTTCTTCTTTCCTGTTTGCACTTGTTGGCTTGGGCTTCAACAATTTATCCTAGCTTCTTTTGATTTATTGGTGCAAATTTAAAATTATCCTCGCTTATTATCAAGGCCATCCTTGCGTTTTTTGGTAGTTTTTAACCTCAAATTAAATGTCAGCTTTGAAATCCTCATTTTTAAAATTCTTTTAACTCTACATTGACCGTAACATCAGAAATTTTCTATAATGCTCAAGATTCCAGTAACCACATGACCGTGAGTTAAATATTCCTTCCATTACCAGACAAATCATTCATTATTATGGTATTATCTTTGAAATAGTGGCCAACAGATTTAACAATATCTATGCCCTAGAAAGTGGTTGAGCCTCTTAATATATGGATAACGGATAAAATCAAGTTCAAAGTGTAATGAGCTCCAAGTATGTTGATAGTTATTAAGGCTGAGATAATATTTGCATGTCATCTTCGTACAATCACCGACATTGAAAATTTTTGCCCGTCCTGATAACGCTGCACTATGTGTGTAGCTATGGTTGGGTGTTGGGGTGTTCCATTCGTGCATTTCGTTGTACTGGGGCTCTGCAATTCACATACTATCTGTACCAGTATAGGAAAGAATAGTGCACGAAGGTGGGTTCCCAGCAGCAAAGTGTAGTAGGTAACAACACGGTGCATCACGTGCACAAATGGAAATAGCTGAACTGGTCCTGCCTCTGCAAGAAATGAAAGACTGGTTTATGTCAACTGTGAAACAGCTGTTTAGAATACAGAGGGAGAAAAAACTGACTGGTCAATCAGGCACCAAAACAAATAGTAGCAGCGGACTGTAGGGATTAAAAATACATCTGGTATTTCGAGCTGCTGGAAATGTCACATACCGTGAGAATGTAGCACATTCCGCAGCTGTGGCAGGGGTGCTGGTGGTCTGTGTGCACCAGTAAGTGGCTGCTCAACAGCGGGAAACTGAACAGCATCACCGACAGTCCAGAAGGCCAAGGCTTTTACCAGGAAGCTCCTTCACAAGGGTTCCAGTGAAACTCCCCTTCTGCATGCAAACACGACCGTCAGCGACAGCGTACTGCAAGGTGGCCGGCTCACCCTGCGAGTACACTGCGCCGTAGACAATCTTGCTTCAGGGGCAGCTGGGGCTTTCACCGAAGATTCCTGGTGAGTGGCAACAGAGGAATGACCAGCAAAGAAATTGGGAGACGGACCATGATGCCACATGATTCAAGAAAAGATAAAGTAACAGGTGGTCAATCCAATACAGAGCTGAAGAGTAGTAACTGCAGTACACTGTACTATGATGTATTGAGATTTCTTATTACGCACACACATACTGAGCTAATCTCTTCTGAAAGAGATAAGGCGACAAAGGTTTAACAGATGTGAGACGTATTGGACTAGTAAAGTAGATATGAATAAGAATAATACTGACTGACAGTAGCTTGCTGACGAGAGAAAGGAGCAGAGAAAGTAAGATGTAAAACTGCATATATATTATGTATTTTCATTAGGAATTGTGTAACACTTGACACGTAGGTACCGTAACACAGGAAGAGTTGGGTATACCAATTGCGCACAGTACAACTAGTGTAACATGAATGTGGGACAAATTGATGATTTCATGCAATCCGAACATTAGGCTGGTACATGGGGTCAGGTAGCACATTCTGTGTCACTAACGACCACAAATTTGGACTCAAACGTGAATACTAATTTGAGGAATGTATTGTGACTTATCGCCGGGATCCTGAGTAGAAGGCATTCACCAATGCCATGTAACTGCTAGGCCTAATTATTGCCTGCAGGAATGGTACTGTGCTAGAGTGAAAAACTTGTAGAAATAGAGAATCTCTGGAAAGGAGTATTCAGAATCCCCTACGCAAGTTAAAGATGCAGAATAACATATGAGAATTGGTCATAATAAAAAAAGTTATGTGAAGGAATGTCGCTAACAGCCTTGACTCTCCATGATCGGGTCATGAGCCGTAATTATGAGGTCCTGGAGGATCTCCATCGCCAGCTCCCTCAATTGAAGAGCCAAATAGGACACTACAACGAAGGCTGAGGAATCAGGTCTCTGACTGGGAACTATATCCCTCGACCAAAATCTCTCTTCAGACTCAAAAGAGAAAATCTATTGACGCCACAGGTGGCCGCTATTTTTGTGGATTCTTCTTCTGATTTGCACCCAGCCTAGCTTGACGTGGCTCAAAACCAACTGCGATGGCTGGTGTAGTTTCATTCCCTGGTACAGCTTCCACCTGTCGAAAAGAGGCTACATTACTGTCACCTAACTGTCACTGAACATCAAGAGCTTGTGTTAACTGTAGAATACGATGAGGTTGCTACTAAGCGACGACTTTCTTGTAGTTATTTTGTATATTGGCAGCTTTCTTAATACAAGCTCGTCTCCCAATTGGTAAGGTAGCAATCTGAGCCTTCATTAACTCTTTCTATATATCTTTACCTCTATTAACTATTTCTCTGCATACGGTCAGTTTTTTCATTTTCTGGTGTATCTTTTTCAGTATGGTTTCTCTCTTCTCACTACACCTCAGACTTCTCCCAGCTCGAAATCTACAGCCACCATTTGCAGTACAAATTGAGAACTCGTCCCTCTGCACGGCGTATTGCCTGCTGACTCGCATTTCAGTGCCACTGGCAGAGATACATTTGTCCACAGCCGACAGACACGCCCTCACCGGCAACATGGTGACGCGGCAGCGGAAGCTTGCATTCAACAGCAGAGGGAACCACAGTGGGGAATCTCCACCGCGTTGCCCACTAACGACTGCAAACCAGCGTCAGTAAAGCTGTCATTCTAACATAATCGGTCCTTCTTCCGCTATACTACACATACTTCCTCAGCAGAGAATCCTAGCCCGCACAAAGCTATCACAGCTATCCTGTCACAGATCGAGCGAGGTGGCGCGGTGGCTAGCACAGTGGACTCGCACTCGGGAGGACGACGGTTCAATCCCGCGTCCGGCCATCTTGATTTAGGTTTCCCGTCGTTTCCCTAAATCGATCCAGGCAAATGTCGGGATGGTTCCTTTGAAAGGGAACCACCGGCTTCCTTCCCCATCCTTCCCTCATTCCACGAGACTGGTGAACTCGCTGGTCTCCTCCCTTAAACAACCCAACGCCCTCATTCTGTCATAATTGGTGTGTGTGAAGCTTCTCTGACGCAAAAATGCTGTAAAATAAATGGGGGTTTGACATGAGTTAAACCCATACAAAACAAGCCGCCTTACTTGTAGCTGATCACAGAGCTACTCACAATTCACGTGAACCAAATCATTTGCACACTGTATTCCACACTTAAAATGTAGTATCGTATTAGCTTGGAGCATTTCAATGTATTATCTCGAGGATAAAGGGGTGCAAACTAAGTTCATAAGAATCGTAGATTTCATCCGCTTTTAATATTCTGTTAAGTAAATGGATACATAATTACACGCTATACTTACACGAAAAATTCAACAAACCATGTCTCTATATTATCATCCCCACACAATACACACAACAATTACGACTTACCAGCATTCACGCCAGAGATATTACTTGACGGGTGGAGAGACACTGGAGACAACACGGCGGCTTATCGCCAATCGTTCTTCCCGCAAACCATTTGCGACTGGATCAGGAAGGTACCCTCCGCAACAAGCCGCAATATGGCTTACCTAGTGTAGACGGATGTTCAGCTGTGTAAGAGCAGTGAGATATGCGACTTGTAAGCTCTTACAGCTGAACGGAAATATGATTTTAATTGCACGTGTTTGAAGTTGCAGCTAAGAGAGACCTAACATTGCCCACGTTAAATACGATAGTGAAGTATCTTGTGTAAAGAAATACAATGTTTAAGTTAACCACATAACGTGCAACAATATAAATGCAGTGCAACAATGCTAGCCAGCAACAGTATCACCGTAATCAAGAAGGAAGTCTCTTCCCTGTGACCATCGCATTCTGACAAGAAGAAGCGCCTGTACTGAACAGATCAGCAGGTCTTCACAGCGGTAAGCTGAAGCAGGGTGTGTCCAGCCGGAAGCGACCCCTTGTCTGCCGACCCGACGGCTGCCATCAAGATTTCTTATTGGCTGTCTCGTGTCATACCTCAGGCGACTTGTCGAGACCTAACACACCGTATTCAGCTAGCGACATACTGCTCCAGGCGACAGCTGGGGGGCTACCGGCTGTCCGAGACAGCCAAGTACCTACTGACGCATGCACGAATTCGTGGGCAAGAAATTTGCGTAACATACGAGAAGCAATACAACCTGCCTGCTGCACGTGGATTTTCCTACCTAGAGTGGCAGCATTTTGATTTAACGTCACAGGATCATAATATATAATGCTTCGTAGTTATACTTGCTAAGCTGCAGTGCCCTTCTAGTGAATCGACTAGTGCGGCCAGTCAGATTTAATAAGCATGACTGCAAAACTATCAGAAATTACTGTTAAACATGTTCGCTCTAAGGGCATCAAAAGCACACCGGATATTAGAGTTAATGAACATTTCCCTGCAGTATACTAATTTCTGCTTTTTAATTTGAGGAGATGCTCAACAAATTATTTATCCTGATTTTATCGCTGACTCAAAACACACTATAGCATAATTGATGGCGATGCGTGACACTATCCTTGGTAGTACAGAAGAAATAAAGAATGAACGGAAGAATGAAAAAACAGTGAAAGGAACAATTTCGGTTCTGTAAGACGAGAACATACGGCGACGGTGAACGGCTTACGGCAGCACGACGTCACGATCTCACGGGGACAACTGAACTCCCTCCCACAGTCCGCCGTTTCTCGCCACAGCGCGGCCGACGCGCTCTCTGCCGTTGTCACTCGGCGGCTCCTTTCCCAACTGCCGTCCCTCAGGCAAAACACGCGATACACTAATCGACAGCCAAGTCCCAGTCGATTATTCGAAGAATCGTGCCAAACGACAACGCAAATCTGACCGGCATTGAATACTCACATATAAAATACAATACAAAAACTCCCAAGACAATAGCTTTACCCTGTGTAACCCGATGTGCACACTATTACTATCCTGAGCGCAGAAGGACAAGCGCACTATGTGCTGTTCTCTCGAGTACCTGACCTCGTCTGAAACATCCCAGTTTCCCAACTGCCTGTGCTCTCTTTGGTAGCATGTTTCTAATCTTACAATCACGCTGCTTCCAGCCTCTGCACCATTCTTCCCATCCCATTATCGTCTCCGTATTGGACACTCCCATTTCTCTATGATCTTTACTATGATCGATCCTTCTCGTAAACTCATCTTCGATCCTGTTAACGTTATCTTTAGTCCTCCCTTCGCAGACTACGGTTGGGAGAACATCCAGTTTCCTGGCTGCTGCCGCTCATTACTCATATTCTGCTGCCCACTACTGCATTGCCTTTTACTTCCCGCCGCCTCCCTGTTACGCTGATTTCCACGTTTTAAGGAATTAGTCTGAAAATTATTACTATCACACTGGAAGCACACACGGTCGGCTCTCTGCCAGCTCCTATCTTCTCTTCAATTCACATAATTACTTGCATTACCGGCACCTCTGTTCTGTTAGCAAGTTGCACCATCCATCCGTTCCACGTACTGAAGAAAGCTCTCCGTAGTTACCGTGCGACAATAGACCAAACGCCACAGAAACAGTTTATTTTGTGGCTTGTTATGAAACCGTAGTGCTTCCCTGACTGCTCAATGTGACTTCAACAAATGCCCTGGGCCGGTGCAGCGGCGACCGCGTGGGCTGCGCTTCCACGTGTTTGTCGGCGCGGCGCGCAGCTGCGGGTCTCACCCAGTAGTCCTCGCCGCCTCCCGGTCTGGCTGGTCAGCAGACCAGGTCCCGGAACCGAGCCCGCCACTGCGACGGTGCGGGGAAATAATATTGCAAATGTCGTTGGGCAATATACTGAAATACTGTGGCTCTCACACCACACGCCTCTAATACTACATATGGGCGAAACACTGCAGGACACAGAACCACGCAGGCTACTGAACGGCAAGCACGCGAATTGGACGTTGTTGAATGAAACGCTTGATAGTCGTATTCCGGACACCTACGATATTATAAACACGCAAAAAATTGGTGGTGAGGCAGTGGAGGCTCTTACTACTGCCGTCCTAGACGCAATGACTGACGCCATTCCACGTACAATACCAAAACACTCTACAGCCCTGCCCCAGGAAATCCTGGGCCTCATCTCAACGAGGAACCGCCTCAGGAGATACTGGCAGCGTACCAGGCGCCCGTTCTATAATGTCTGACTCCAGGGTATAATACGTTACAAAATACAAATATTTCGAAACAATGGATACAAACTCGCAGATCTAGATACCACACGTCCTGTTGTGTGGAAGCTAGCCACACGCTTCACCAGGAAGGAACATTACATTCCCACTCTACAAGGACCACACGGTCCAGCTTACTCCGCGACGGAGAAGGCAGAGCTTATGGCCACAACACGCGCAGCGTCTTTGATGCCGAATCTGGCTCCTTCCGATCCAATATTCACAGTTGAAACGGACCAGGTGGTTACACGACGAAATTACACGCAGTAGCACAAATGAAATTACACTGGTTATCAAGCACACTAACGCTAGGAAAGCGTGTGTTTCGATGGCATTCAAAACCGTGGCCTCCAGGAGTTCACGGATAGAGCCTTTTCGAAGGCGGCCTAGGTCCTGATGTTGAAGAAGCCAGGGAAAGACCACTCCCTCCCACAAAACTACCGACTCATCAGTCTGCTGTGCTCGCTCAGCAAGATTGTTGAGAATGTAGCACTAAAACATCACCAGGCACTGCATCGCCAGTGACACCCTAAGACCGGAGCAATTCGGTTTTAGAAATCACCACTCAACACAACTCCTCCGCGTATTCGAACGTATACCAAACGGCTACAACGTGGACAAAGCCACAGGGGCCGTGTTACTGGACATCGAAGAAGCTTTCAACCGTCTTTGGCACAAAGGAGATATGCGAAAACCAAGCAAAGCTGGTTTCCCGGACGGACTCATACCACTCATATCTCACGAACAGGTGTTTCAACACTGACGCGCAGGGCAAACAAACGACAACACTGTATCCAAGCTGGAGTACCCCAGGGAAGCATCCTAGGGCCCATCTTGTTCAACCTGTGCGTTAACGACTTCCCAGCAACGTTACCCATCTACGCGAATGGCACAGCCATCCTTGCGCAAGATTAGAAACAGTCTAACATTAATGCACGAATACAGACGGCGCTCATAATGCCGAGCCGTGTTTGGAACTAGGGCGTATTAAAGTAAACGTCGACAATCGTGAAGCAGTTCCTTTCACACGCAGACCGAAACTACAATGCAAACAACATTGTAGACATAACACTACATACACGACAAATACATTTCCGAGAGGAAGTTACATCTATCTTTGGCTGGACCGGAAACTTACATGGGTGGATCATATCGAACTCGTTGGCAACGGAGCGCAATGCTCAACAGGGAATGTACACTGAATATGAGGTGTTGCGCGTGCCCCCGGACTCCAACCGCGTGCTGATGTAGTCGACGCCGTAGAGCTGCTACTGCCACAGCACTCGCGGCAGTTTAGAGACGCGATGCGATATAACGTCAGTCCCCATAGATTAACGGGAGAAAAGCCTGAAAAACTTCCGAAAAGGCGGTCCTCGCGTAGTCTTTGTATCTGAATTACAAGTCCGCAGCGTTTCCACTTATGCGAACTCGTATAATTGATGCTTTTTATTATTAATATTGTATTGTTCATTGTCCGGATTTGCAGTACTTAATTCTTCTCGTTCGCATAGCACACACCAATGATTGCGAGGAAATATTTTAGTTACTGTAACAGTTTTTTTCTCACGCTGTTGTCTCGTTGCTATGGAATTATTGTGCTGGTATGCAGCGAGATCCAGAGATACTCTTTGTTATATTGTGTCGTAATACGAAAATAATTTAAAGTTCATTTGTCAACTAATGACGTGAATATTTGCACTTCAATGAAATATTCTTTCATGAGTAGTGGTTGATGTCATTTATCAAACTATTTAATGATGTAATCCACACCGGGTACGTAACTGGTAACTAACAATTTATTGTTATTTTGTCACTAAATACTTTTATCTCCCTTACCACACGCACACAGAATAGTTTAGTTGAGTCAGTCTGATTCAGTTATAGTTTCTTGGCAATTGTTTTATCTTCATGATGATGTGTACTTGGGTCCTACTCAAGACTAATTGCGTGTTTTCTTTCATAGAATGTTCACTTCTCCTTAAGGTCCAACTAATTTAAAGTCAAGTCCAACGTACACTAATTCCGTTATTAGATTTCAATTAACCCGTAGTGCACGGTTAAATGAGTCTAGCTGTTCCTGTTTCAGTTCATAAAATCTGTTTCTTAAGCCGTGAATCCCGTCACGCCACAAACACTTCTAAACTCGAAAACAATCTCGTCACGATTCTCAATCTCATTAATTCCGATTAAAACTGCTGTCGTACGTCTGCACTGGATGAGTTCTAGCAAGCGACTTCTGTGGAAGAGCATTGTAGGCACACAATTTCTTCATTGCGCTTACAACTCTCTTCCACATAAAAGTTCTCTGATGACATTACTTTGGACTTAACTTTAGAGGTATTAATTTCACATTTGTCACATGGATATTTGTCCATTCCTGAAATACAATGTTTCTTCTTTCTCTTTCGCTAACAAATATGCTCAGTGGTGTACAATGTAGTTGTTGACAAAACTCTTTCGTGATAGCTCATCGACAAAGATGTAACTGTCAAGACAACTTTCCCTACTTGTGTTCTATCTTAATTGACTAAGGTGGTCGTCGGGGCGTTACAGAGGGTGTCGACGTCCATATAGACGACACTGATTTGACCTATGATGTACGCAGCTCCGTCTGGGGATAGGCAGCTCCTACACACCTGCGCCGCCTGCACATCATACTGAACGAAGTGCTACGCATCATTATCAAAGCTCCACGCTACACACGCACCGTGGATCTTCACAAAAATACAACCTTGGAATCCTCAAGGAAGTATTTAAAAAAACACGCCACACGAGTATACAAGAACTAGTTGTTTTATCCTTACTCTGGGAAACTATGATCACAACCATAGGTGGAAGCATAAGCGGCCAAATCTAGGGCATAACCACCTATGTCAAGGTAACTACACCAACAAGCGACTAACGTCGGGAAGCCCCTGCATATCAGCAACGTCGACTGGATATGACAGCTGCCACTGAATCCGACCAACTGGCTACAGCAGAGAAACCGACAAGCTCGCCCACTGACGCACAAACAAATCGCCAACATCGCCCTACACTGTGAATCTGATATATAGCCTATCGGACATAAAACGGTAATGAACCTAACTGTTACAGGTATGCTGACGCTGACCTAGAGATCAACACCGGCACCCAGCGGCAGCCGCCGAGTAAAAGCACAGCACAACGTCAAAGGTATCGATATGCATGATACCCAATATACTAACAAAGCCTACCCTTGCATGACCTGTCGCAGGCAGCAAGACATCTCTACTCTTGATATCCGACCTTACTATCGCCGAGATTCTTTCCCTTGGCTCTTGCCTTGGCACTTTTCTTTCCTCTGCCCTTCAAACCGCCACCCTTCGTTCGACCTTCGAACCAATCTGTCTCCAGATGAACGCATACAAATGGTTAATTTAACCAGACGTACCCAGACATCGCATTACGCACATCCTGCGACATCAAACTTTAGTGGAAGCTAATTCTTATGCAGAGTGGCAGGTTGACCAACCGCTTTTCACATTACAGACGAACTGCCTGCCAAAATGGAATTGTCTCAGGGCGTCTTCCTCTACACAAACGGGATATAGCGAAGGTAAATTTGAAATTACTAAACCGCAAGAGCATCCAAAGGAATATCCAATTATTAGGATCGCTTACCGAAGAATATGTCCAGATAGTTTTAGCAACAGGAGTTGCTTGAAACCAAATGTGTAAAGCAGCGACATCCCAGGTTCACATGGAACATCTATGTGGTCGTTCCTCATTTCTAGCCGTAAACAACTTCATAATATCTATCCTGACCATCACAGACACCGGACATGAACTTTAGCAGGGGCAGGATCGCTTCTAGAAATATTGTTTAATACCGTAATCAATTTTCCTAATTTTTCTGTTGTAATGCGGTGGTGGTATCTTCCACTTCAAGGTACAGATGGAGAGATTTGTGGCATCAAAACTGCTACCGGAGACAGGGATTCATATCGAAATATCTTGTGTATCTTGCACAAAAATATTTTTTTTTTTTTGCACAGGTAAGTAGAGAAGTAACCCGTTAAGGTTATGTCTTAGACCTAGCAATAAACAGGCCCAAACTTATCAATCAACGTAGAGGGAGGTATCAGAGATCATCAAGCTATGACTACTGGTTTTGCAAAGGATGTTAAGAAGGGTAGGAAGAAATTTTTGCTCAGCAGGAGAGACAAGATACAAATAGCGGATTATCTCAGCAGACAGCACGTATGTTCAATGATGAGCACGAAGATGTGGATAAAGGTAGGAATCCAAAAGTATTTTCCAAATAAGGACTTCAAGCACGAGAGAGAATCACCGCCTTTTAATATTCGTGACAGTGAAGTGCCCTTGAACGAAGAGAGCATCTGCGATTCGAGGAAAGTCAAACCCTACCTGACAAAATCGGAACAAATCCAAAACCACGTTAAGGAGAGCAATGAGAGAAGCAGTCAATGATCTTGAAATTAAAAATTTCATCAGATGATCCAAGGAGAAACCCTAAGACATTTTGGTATTACATAATGTAAGTAAGCGGTACGGAATTGTCTGTTCACAACCACAGTGGCCACAAAGACAGCCAAACGGATTGCTTACACGGCACCTGAGTATTGCATAGATGCTCCAATATCTCCACGGAAGATGTTGCAGGAGAGGCGGTGTGCTCCTAGCAGCGCCCTGTTACTGAAATTCCGAGGAAGCACCGTCCGGGAAATGTCCGACCAAACGTACTACTACTCCCACACATACAGGTCGCGTGAAACACCGCGACGTGAAAATACAGCAGCTTACCGTAATCATCGTGCACGCCAATCGCTAGTGGAACAGGGTGAGGTGGAATCACTGCGATTTAAGTAGTGCCTTCCGTCGAAAACTATTAGGTGGTTTGCGGAAAATTTTTACGTTTCGATGACTGCCATAGAATGTGTAGTGGCGTAGCAAGACAGCCACGCCACTCGGAGGTAGCCGAAAGGCACGCGTTAAGCTCACGCAGATTGGCGTGAGGTCTGGAACATTAAAAGGAAATGAGAACTTAGAAAATGGACGCAGTTGCTGTAATACTTAACTTTAATCCACATTTGTAGAACATCGCTCATGATGATACATGCTTCACAATATTAATTATCAAAGCTATGGCGCCTTGCTAGGTCGTAGCCAATCTACGTAGCTGAAGGCTATGCTAACTATCGTCTCGGCAAATGAGAGCGTATTTGTCAGTGAACCGTTCCTTGCAAAGTCGGCTGTACAACTGGGGCGAGTGCCAGGACGTCTCTCTAGACCTGCCGTGTGGTGGCGCTCGGTCTGCAATTCCTGACAGTGGCGACACGCGGGTCCGACGTATACTACCGGCAGGGGGCCGATTTAAATGCTACCACCTAGCAAGTGTGGTGTCTGGCGGTGACACCACAGAATGCACTTTTGGATTCCACCGGTTTACTTCAACGTTACAGATCTCGAAGCTACAATCACATAACATTTAATATTGTATATGCACTGAAGGGAATAGCGATTTACATCACATCCGAATGTTTGCAGCAGCACTACGTACAATATCACGAGATATCAATTCACATAACATGTTCACGGTATCAGAACCTGGGAAGTGAACACGCTCATCCATACTAATTCTGAAAGTAGCAAATACTGTAGTAAAAATAAAGATATATAATCAATCGCTGCAGCAACTATTTTAGCACTATTCACAAAATATAAGGAAAGGCAATCACATGTACATACCGTTCGTCACAGGACAACGAGGTAATACACTAAGCGCCACACTAACGATACAACGGATGATATGCGTCAACGAGAAACCATTCACACCATTAGCACACTTACTACAAAAAGCTTCAGTTCTTTCCACCGTATTATGGGACAACATAGTCATATACGATCCGCTAAACTCAGTGTCAATGTCGAGAGGATGCACGTATCAGCCAAGCAGTGTTTGCGATCATAGAGTCCGAAAATTTTAAAAAAAGCAAGGCTTATAATGACTTAGTACACGACGAAAATTACAATCGCGCTATAACTATTTTACCAGAATTCACATAACGGGAAGAAACGCATTTTTCTGTTTATTCCGAACGATAACCGACAGTCAATGTAAGCAAGGCGTGTCTTACTCAAGAAACAAGGTGATTTCCATGCAGCAGCGAGGCGACGTTTAGCAATGTAACAAACCAAAGCTTATAATTACAGAATACACAGGGAACATTACAATCATGCTAAAACTATTTTAGCGCAATTCACAAAACGGTAAAGGATGTATTTTTCTGTGTCTACCATTCGATAACAGACAGTGTAGTGATTTACGCAACGTGAGACTCACTATACGAGGTGGCTTCCGTGCATTAGCGAATCAGTGTATCCGACCTTTAGATATGCCATAGCAATACCTTTAATGACACGTGATAACAGGAGATTTACAAGGGCTTGTGCAGCTATTATAGCACATATAGCAAAGCTTGAAGTACTGTTTTCAGTTTGTATATACTTTTAGCAAAGCTTACTGCAGGGATTTATGCGAGACGAGGGTCGCTGATGCGTCACTTAGCGATCCATGTTCTGTGAGGGAGATGGCACACGTCTGAATATTATAATATTGACTGGAAACTAGTGGAAGCTGAACGCCAAGTTGACTGCCATTTAACCTGTTAATATGAGGCACTTTAATGACAGTGAACCATGGAAGTAATATTTCTCGGAAAGTTCTTCAAAATCAAAGCTAGCTTACTGCGTAAATCTAACTACTTTATGTATGTAAATACTTCTGAATTGGACAATTGATACATAAGCTATACAACAAGGAATGTGCCCTGACAGCCATTTTCTTCGTCATACTCGTATTAGCAGCTGCGCTTTTCAGACTGTGCACATAACAAATGCTCAAACCTGAGTACAGCAGCTGACACTACCCGACTGCCCTGGACGTCGCTCGGACGTGTCGCAGCGTCAACATTGGCGACCCTAGCGCCTGCTGAGAGCCGGCGCCCCACGTCCTCCACTGCCCCAGACTGGCCGTGGCTGCCCCTTCTCTCCTCTTCTCTCGCTTAGCCAGTGCGGCCACACGGCGCCCCCTGTGGACTGAAGCCGCCAGATTCAAACCCGCCGTCAGCCGCCGGTACCGGCGGAACAGGCTGTGACTGTCACAGCGCGCCCTCTCCCTCCAAACTTCTCACTGGATGAGCATTTCCTGGTGAACACGTGAGAACAGTGGATTTGTCACTAGGAAAACAGGTCACACAGCTTCAATGAGCACCAGTGTTGAGGTTTGCAGTAAATGCACTTCAGTTTCTTCTGAATTTGGCCGAAAGTAATGTCAGTATAGTAACACAAAAGTTCCTATTCCATATAGAGGCACAACAATATTTATACTTGCCGAACGACGTCTACCCTTAATCTAAGGATCTCCGGTCCTGGTCTCTTCATTAAAAAACAGGTCCAGTGGGAGTAGGTCTCGCCCTCAGAAAGTCCTGTACACACTTAATTTTGTATGTGGATGGCTCATCTACAGGTATTGGTGCGTGATTTGGCGATTGTTAATATGTGACAGATGTCCATAATGAATTTTGCAGTGCCCTGACATAGAAGATTCAATATTTTGCTCCGCCTTCGAACGGCACATCTTATTATTTAACAAAAAAATTGTTCAAATGGTCCTATGCACTATGGGACTTAACATCTGAGGTCATCAGGCCCCTAGACTTAGAACTACTTAAACCTAACTAACCTGAGGACATCACACACATCCATGCCCGAGGCACGATTCGAACCTGCCACCCTAGCGGTCGCGCAGTTCCAGACTGTAGCTCCTAGAACCGCTCGACCACCCCGGCCGGCTGTATTTCAAGGATTTCAACTTGATCCCTCTACCCGCTCCCAAGAAGAAAGGTTTTAAGAGACCGGACAACAATGTGATCCAACAAGCGTTGTTTTATCCAACTGCGGTACAGAACCCTACAAATGTCGCACGATATTTTAACAATCCATCTAGATCACAAACTTTTGCACTTCACTATTACTGGTTTCGGCTACTGCCAACTTTGGTTCTCTTACAAACAAAGACAGTGCAGTAACCAACAACGTTCAATTATCTGAAGCAAAACCTATAGCAGGCCATGTGGTATATAAGACAAATAAACGAATATTGACATGATTAACGGCCATGCATACCAACCACACGTACCATAAAATATTCTGATGTAGGTGTCAATGTCAAATTAAACATGTAGCTCCGTAGTTTTTTTATGGTTTTAGGGCGCAACACTGCTTCGGTCATTAGCCCCCGGTCTGTGACTTAGGAAAAGGTAAAAAACGAAACTGGAAACCAGCAGAAACGGAAGCCAAACTCAAAAAAGTGGGGGAATAAAAACAGAAGGAAAGCTTAAAAAACCACTATAGAAGGGGGGTTGTTTGTCCCCCCCAAAAAACTTCAAATGACTGACGACATCTCACTGGCACTAATAAACGCGAGAACGCGATCGGCTGAGTGCGTGTCATCTGCTAAAATGGAAGATATATCAGGCGACAGCTGTAACGGACTAAAATAGGGGCAACAAGTAAAAGGTGTCTCACCGTCCACAGTTGAGAACAGTGGGGACAGAGTGCGGGAGGATCGCCACTAAAAGATGTCGATGGCTGAAGAGACAGTGCCCTATCCGGAGTCTAGTTACAATTACCTCCTCCCGACGACGACGACTTCTGCAGGAAGAGGTCCAAGCACAGGGAAGAGCTTTCACGGCCCGCAATTTATTATTGGGAAGTGTCGACCAATGTGCATGCCATGAAAGAGCAACACGACGACATAAAACACTCCGCAGATCGGCGAAGGGAATCATGTGAATAGCAGGCTAGAGAAGACAGACTGCAGCCTTAGCTGCTATATCAGCCGCCTCATTTCCACAATTACCAACATGTCCTTGGATCCAGAGGAACGCCACATATATGGCCCCCAAGTGGAACAAGGGGAGGCAGAACTGAATCCGGTGGACCAGAGGGTGGACAGGGTAGAGAGCTTGGAGACTAAGGAGAGAGCTGAGCGAATCTGAGCAGATAACATACTGCATCCGCTTATGGCGATGGATGTATTGGATAGCCTGGAGAACAGCGTAAGCTCCGCAGTAAAAACCGAACACTGGTCGGGAACCGGCAATCGATTTGAGGTGTCGCCAACAATATAGGCACTCCCAACACCTAACGATGTTTTTGAGTCATCAGTTTAAATAAATGTGGCATCCTTCATTTGTGCACATAGAGCAGCTAATGCCCGACGATAAACATGAGAAGGGGTACCATCCTTGGGAAACTGACAAAGGTCACGGAGCAGGCAGGTCCGGAGCGGGAGCCAAGGCAGTGCTGTACCCCAAGTTGTCAGTCTTAGGAAAGTGGAAGGAAAGAGAATGGAGCAGTTGACGGAAACGAACCTAAATTCAAGGAGGCGTCTAAAGAAATGTCATGGTCCGGATTAGCAGGCATGGAAGACAGATGGCTAGCATAACGACTCAGAAGGACTGCTCGCCGATTGGACAGCGGAGGTTCAGCAGTCTCAGCATAAAAGTTTTCCACAGGGTTGGTGTAAAAAGCTCCAGACTAAACGTAATCCACGGTGGTGGACAGAGTCAAGAAGCCGAAGAATATAAGGCCGAGCTGAGGAGTAAACTATGCTTTCATAGTCCAATTTCCAGCGCACTAGGGCGCGATAGAGGCGGGGAAGGACCACTCGGTCCGCTCCCCAGACGGTAACATTCAGGACACGGAGGGCGTTGAGGGATCACAGACAGTGAGCCGAAAGATAGGAAACGTGGAGGACCAGCACAGTTTTCTGTCAAACATAAGACCCAAGAATTTAGCGACGTCTGCGAACGGAAGGTTGACAGGGCCTAGATGTAAGGAAGGCGGGAGAAACTACGTACGACGGCAAAAATTAACACAAACGGTCTTACTGGGAGAAAAGCGGAAGCCGGTTTCGATGCTCCAAGAGCGGAGGCTATCGAGACATCCTTGAAGACGTTCAAGAAGGCTGGTCCGTTCAGAGCTGTAGTAGATCGCAAAATCGTCCAAAAAGAGGAAGCCTGAAACATCGGGAAGGAGACAATCCATACTTGGATTTATGGCAATGGCAAACAGTACAACACTTAGCACGGAGCCCTGGGGTAACCCGTTTTCTTGGGAGAAGGTTCAGGACAAAGTAGTGTTCACCTGCACTCTAAATGTGCGCTCTGCCATAAATTCACGAAGAAAAAGGGGCAGCCGACCTCGAAACCCCAAGAGAACAGTGTACGGAGGATGCCTGTTCTCCAACAGGTATCGTATGCTCTCTCCAGATCAAAAAATATTGCTACTGTTTGGCGTTTCCTGAGAAAATTGTTCATGATATAAATGGAGAGAGCAACAAGATGGTCAATTGCAGAACGATGCTTTCGGAAACCGCATTGGGCAGGTGTTAAAAGGCTTCGGGACTCCAGCCACCAGGCTAAACGGCAATTCACTATATGCTCCAAAACCTTACATACACTACTCGTGAGAGAAATGGAGCGATAGCTAGAGATGTTTGTCCTTTCCAGATTTCGGAAGAGGAACGACGATAGCTTCCCGCCATCTTCTGCGAAAAGTTCAAAAATGGTTCAGATGGCTCTGAGCACTATGCAGCTTAACTTCCAAGGTCATCAATCGCCTAGAAATTACAACTAATTAAACCTAACTATCCTAAGGACGACACACATCCATGCCCGAGGCAGGATTCGAACCTGCGACCATAGCGGTCGCTCTGTTCCAGACGGCAGCGCCTAGAACCGCACGGCCACTCTGGCCGGCTCTGGGAAAAGTACTGTTGGTCGAAATTCGATCATAAAGGCGAAGGAGGTAACGCAAACTATGGTATGATAAACGCAGCAACATTTGGATGTGGATACCGTCCGGTCCTGGGCCGGAAGAGCGAGAAGAATAGAGTTCATGTTGGAGTTCCCGGATGGAGAAAACAATATTGTAGCTTTCGCGATTTTGAGAGGAGAAGGCAAGAGGCTGCACTTCCGCTACACGTTTCTTCAGGAGAAAAGCTGGTGGGTAATTTGAAGAGCTCGAAATCTCAGCAAAGTGTTGACCCAATGAGTTAGAGATTGCGACGGGGTTAACTAATGTATCATGCGCGACAGTGAGCCCAGAGGCCGCGGAGAAACTAGGCGCCCCAGATAACCGTCGAATCCGACTCCAAACTTCCGAGGAGGGATTGAAGGTGTTAAATGAGGTAGTAAAGAAGTCCCAGCTTGCCTTCTTGCTATCGCGGATGACGCGACTGCATCGCACACGGAACTACTTATAGTGGATACAGTTGGCCAAAGTAGGATGGTGCTGGAAAACGCGAGGAGCACGTCGCCGCTCACATATTGCGTCACGGCATGCCTCGTTCCACCAAGGAACTGCGGGGCGCCGGGGAAAATCGGAGGTGCGAGGTATTGAACGTTTCGCAGCTGTAAGAATAACTTCTGTAATATGAGTGACCTCAACTTCGACGGTAGGAAAGTGACGATCATCGAATGTCGCTAGAGACGAAAAAAGTGTCCAATCGGCTTGGGCAAACTTCCAGAGTCTCGGGCACATATATGGCAGTTGTGGCTGCAATCTAAGGACACATGGAAAGTGGTTACTCGAGTGTGTATCAGCAAAAGCGAACAATTCGAAGCGCCGAGCTAGCGGAACAGTACCGACCGAAAGGTCCAAATGAGAGAAATTTGTCGTGGAGGCGGACAAAAATGTAGGGTCCCCAGTGTTGAGGCAAACAAGATCCGCTTGGTGGAAAACGTCTATCAATAGTGAGCCGTGCGGACAAGGACGCGGAGATCCCCAAAGCGGGTGGTGGGCATTGAAGTCCCCAACCAGCAAATAGGGGAGCGGAAGCCAACCAAGAAGATGAAGGAAATCACCTCGTGCCATAGGTGTGGACGATCGAATGTATACAGTACAAAGAGAGAAGATGAATCCAGAAAGGCAAAGACGGACAGTGACAGCTTGGAAGAAACTGTTTAAGGGAATTGGGTGATAATGGAGAGTATCATGGAGAAGAATCATGAGTCCTCCATGTGCTGGAGTGCCTTCAACAGACGGGAGATCAAATCGGACTGACTGAAAATGGGGGAAAACAAAGCGATCGTGGGGACGCAGCTTTGTTTCCTGAAGACAGAAGGTGACCAGCGAGTAGGATCCTAAGAGGGTCGACAATTCATCCCGAATGGCTCGATTGCCGCGGATATTCCAATGGATAATGGACATAGGGTGGACAGAAAAGGGAAGAATGTGACCAAGGTTGCCCTCAGCTCAACGACTGCTCAGGGCCGGCGACCAACAGCGTGGAACAGCATTCAACCAAAGGCAGAAGATCCTGATCCATAGGTTGTTCGGGAGCAGCTCCTGCCAGCAGCGATCGGCCGCCAGCAGTGCGCCTTGGCGACACAGAAGATGGCCGAGGGCAGTTACCGCCAGCTGGTGCTGTAGATGAGACACACCGTGGCGGAGGAGGAGAGGAACTGGGTTTCTTATTAGCCTTCTTGGTTACAGAACGTTGAGATGCAGCAGGAATCGATGGTTGTGAAGTTGGGGTATGTAAGAAACCTTCATGAGTAGGCTCTTTTTTGGAAGTCCGGGTGTCTGATTTTGGGGCTCAGGATTTAGCAGCACCCAATGAAGGGTGAGCCATAGAGTGAGCAGGTGAGAGTGGGGAGGTTGAATGGGCCATCTTTGCGCTGGCCGATCTGACGACCGTGGCACTAAAGGTGAGATCACAAGTCTGCGTGGCTGCCTCCTTCGTTGGCCAAGGAGAGTGCTGTATTTACCTGCGTGAAGCATAGTGGGCTTTCGACTGGCGAATAACTTTCGAGCAGCAAAGGTCGACACCTTTTCCTTCACTCTGATTTCCTGAATGAGCCGTTCATCTTTAAACATGGGACAATCTCTAGAGGAAACATCGTGGTCACCCATACAGTTGATGCAACGAGGGTATGGTGGTGGTCCAGCACCCTCATGGGCATCCTTGACACACGTAACATATTTGGCCGAATTGGAACATGACTGGCTGGTATGATTGAGCCGCTGACACCGATAGCAACGCATAAGGTTTGGGATGTAAGGGCGAACGGAAATTATCTCATAGCCCACTTTATGTTCGATGGAAGTTGAACTTTGTCAAATGCCAAGAAGACAGTACGGGTTGGAACGATGTTCTTGTCAACCCTTTTCATGACTTGATGAACAGCCGTTACACCCTGGTCAGACAGGTAGTTTTGAATTTCCTCGTCGGACAATCAGTCGAGGGAGCGTGACGACTTTAAAGTGCGGTGCGCTTCCACGTGGATGGGGAAGGTGTGTAGCAGTGAAGTACGCAGCAATTTCTTTGCCTGGAAGGCACTAACTGTTTCTAACAACAAGGTGCCATTTCATAATCGAGAACAAGACTTTACAGGACCTGCAATTGCGTCGACACTTTTCTGAATAATGAAAGGCTTGACTGAGGAGACGTCTTTTCCTTCGTCCGACCGGGAAACAACAAGGAACTTTTGCTTGTGAGCAGACATAGTGGAAGGTGAGGAAACCATTGCGGAAGAATCCCCCGTGATTACCGGCGTCTCCGATGGCGCGCTCCTCCCTTGTGGGGGCCCTCTCTGAGTGCACTCCCGCCTTAGGTGATTGTTCACACCTCAGGTCACACCTCCCGAGAAACGGACGGAGGGACCAATCGACACTTTCGGAAGGTATCAGCTCGGGTAATCACCCCTCCCTGCACCTGGCCATTACCAGGGGGTACGTACGTGTCCTACCTTACTACCCGGGGCGGGGAATTACGCATTACCCCATTACCGGTCTACGCATGGGAATGCGTGGGTCGGCCTTCAGACACACACAGGGAGGAAAGAGAAACAGGGATTAACAAAGAAAAGGAAAGGAAAGGAACGAAGAGAGGTCTCAAACGCCGCAGCGGAGAAAATGGTAAAGAGAAGAGATAAGGAAAAGAGAAGGACAAACGAAGGACAAAGACTTGCCAGCAGAGAAAGTGAAGAAGAGAGACTGTTTTACAGTTTCGAGCGTCCGTCTCCGGACGTAGGCACTCAACATACTCCCAGAGGGGGAGAAAGGGAAGGGATGAGGCGGAGGTGAGGGGGGGGGGGGGAGACGAGGGATGGGGAAGGATGTGGAAAAGGAAGGTATGCAGCCCCGAAAGGAAGGAGGGCCACATAGCTCGGGGTCCCGTGCTCGCTACGCACGTATCCACAAAAGAGTTGTGGACCCCCTGGGGGGTGGGGGTAGGTACATAGTAACTGCACGTGATGACCTGGATACGCCTGTTATTTATGCAAATAACTGAAGCCAACAGAGAGAACTACAGCTAGAGTGCATGACTAACCAGTACCATACAAGTATAGTTAAAATGTAGTATGTGCAGTCATTAGTTAAAATTACTTCACATGGCAAAATGAGAGTCTGACAATATAACACGCTGGCGAAGAGTTCTCGGGCTTCCAGCCAGGTGGCGGTGTCTTCAAACTGCGACGTTTCGACAAGTGACATACTCATCATCTTCTTCACCAGAAGATGATGAGTATGTCACTCGTCGAAACGTCGCAGTTTGAAGACACCCCCACCCGGCTGGAAGCCCGAGAACTCTTCGCCAGCTGTATATGCCGGGTAAGCATACATTCAAATGTAACATGCACTGACATACAATGTGTGGAACTAGATCCATACCTAAAATCCATATAAAAGGTGCAAATATTAATAAAGGGAAAATCCTAGCCTGGCAAGCCGTGAAGTTTTCGATTTAAAGATGTGACATTTATAAACTTTTTATTCTGCCTCTTACACAACTGTGTGTTTTAATTTGGCAGGCACTGAGCTTCCTAGATACGACTTTGTAGTAAATACTTTAGCGAGCCACTGTAGTGACCACCGTGATCCATCATATGTTAAATGTTCTCTCGGTTATCTGGAAGTTGTGTTCATCCCAAGTTCGTCAGACACTTAGTTTTCAAGCCATAGTTCGACTTTTGAAAAAGTGTCTGGTAAAAAGGCGACATTACGGTCAGTGTGGCAACATTTAATTTCAACGATGGGCTAGCTAACACTATGGATATTATGAACGTGCTCGAATAGAACCAGCATGTTGAAAGTTCTGCATAAAATCGGACGAAAAAAGTATCGATCGAACGGAGCCGCCATCCCCAGAAGCTGCCCAAAGGGTCGCAGGACCACTACGGCCACGAATAAGATGGAGGACGATCTCCTTTGGGAACTGAAAGGATTGCTCTGTGGTCCAGGGATCGCTGGCGGGAGTTGTGTCAGTCTGACTTAACCACAAAAAAAGCGTGTTTTCAAATTTGAGGGAAACGTAACTTGAGAACAGTACACACGATTTTCTACCGAATCTGATTTTATTAGAACTTAATACCTTTCAGTAATCTTATATGCTGAAAGAGGATATATTGAAAATAACTTATACCAAATTTATTTCTTACAAGTCTAGTAGGGGTCTTCGGCAATTTCCAGGAATGACGAATGTTCAGGCTACAAGGGATCGTTCCACCTGGTGCAGCGGTTATATGAAGCGTCAGATATGGATCCAAAAATGATTTCTTAAAGAAAAAAGCTTAAAGAATAAAACCATACCACCCAATTTACCATAACTTTATGTTTTACGAGAAAAAATAATGACTGCCCTAAATGCAACCGACGGACGTTTATCCCACACTTTTAAAAACTCAATTGTCTGAACTTCACCGTCACCATCCTCTAGCCGATGCATCACACATTTCTGCCCTTCTACAGATCAACCAGATACGACAGCTCATGTCCTACCAAAATTTCATAGACACACTAATCGGTGCAAACTTTGCACCCTACATACCACTGCACTCTGTGCTCTATTCGCATGGTGTCCTGTTTGAAGACCCAGCACGGCCCTTCTTTTTACCAAGGAATGTCATCATTGGTTTCCAGCACTCATCTCCAATTTTCTAGCATATGACACTTCAGGACAGCACGTCGCTGTGGTCCATCTTATGGTACCCAGAAACTGCCAATTTATTTTGTTCCAGCAACCACCACCGAGCCTGCCTGCTATAGGGACATGAAGATTGGCTTTACGGTTTCCTCCATTCTGTAGACAAGAGGGGGGGGGGGGGGGCGGGAAGAATTCTGTGCGACCTTTAACACCTCTGGTGTCAGCAGTCAACATCACACTAGTGCCTCGGAGCTGCTTAGCACGCAGGGGACACTGTTCTTGACAGAGGGCTGGGCTCCAACGGACCACTAAGAGGTGAAAAAAGCACCGCTGGAGACCGTGCGGTGCACGGACCTATTCTCTTCCGCAACAGGCGTGACGAGATCTAGTCCCAATTTGATGCTAACGCCGAGCGATATTTAGGACAGTAGTCGAACCACAGCACAGCACAGCGTTTCACTCAGAGTAAGTTTACTCCCAACAGGATTTCCACTTTATAAAGTACATGTTTAATGATTCAGTGACCATCAAACAAGCCTTCGGCTGCCACAAGCACTAATGCTCCATTTCAAGAAGTGACTTGCTATTCAGTTCACATCGGAGTACACTTGCTATTAATTCCTGATGAATCAATTCATTAACTCTACGCTACCTGGGTACTTTTGTTCCACCATCGGCGCACATATCAAGGAGAACCCTGCCTCCCGAAGCTCCGCGCTGCGGCCCTGCTGAGACTCGTCCAGCTGGGCAGCCAGTCGTCGAATTCGTCACCTGTGTACTGCATGTTCAGGCGACGCTCTGATGATGCTACCCGCTGACGTAGCGGCCGGCACAGCCGTTCGGGACGCTCTTTTATCGACCGAACTCACGGCCTCACTCACGCTCCCTGACTGCACCGCTAACCGTGGCCCAGCTGATGGTGTGCAACATACCCACCCACATTGCAGTGGATCGGCAGGAGTTTTAGGTCAGCTGTTTGAATGACGATTAACAAATGACAGCAACGATAAAGTAAAGGAAATCACAAATAACGTCTCATAAACACTTGCTTAAAACTCGCTTCATTCCTTCAAGTGTTCGAAATCCTCACCATCCACTTTTGGTTGCTGGTGCAAGTACCAGGTGCTCAAAAAGTCAGTATAAAATTGAAAACTGAATAAATCACGGAGTAATGTAGATAGAGAGGTACAAATTGACACACATGCTTGGAATGACATGGGGTTTTATTAGAACCAAAAAAATACAAAAGTTCAAAAATGTCCGACAGATGGCTCTTCATCTGATCAGAATAGCAATAATTAGCATAACAAAGTAAGACAAAGCAAAGATTTTCTTTACAGGAAATCCTCAATATGTCCACCATCATTCCCCAACAACAGCTGTAGTCGAGGAATAATGTTGTGAACAGCACTGTAAAGCATGTCCGGAGTTATGGTGAGACATTGGCGTTGGATGTTGTCTTTCAGCATTCCTAGAGATGTCGGTCGATCACGATACACTTGCGACTTCAGGTAACCCCAAAGCCGGTAATCTCACGGACTGAGGTCTGGGGACCTGGGAGGCCAAGCATGACGAAAGTGGCAGCTGAGCACACGATCATCACCAAACGACGAGCTCAAGAGATCTTTCACGCGTCTAGCAATATGGGGTGGAGCGCCATCCTTAATAAACACCGTACGTTCCAGAAGGTGTTTATCAGCCAGGCTGGGGATGATGCGATTCTGTAACATGTCGGCGTACCTCTCACCCGTCACGGTAGCAGTTACAAACCCAGATGCACGCACTTCCTCGAAGAAAAAAGGCCCTCTAACGGTAAATGTGGTAAACCCAACCCATACCGTGACTTTCTCGTCGTGCAATGGAGTTTCCACGAGAGTTCTAGGATTTTCGGTAGCCCAAATTCTGCAGTTGTGGGCGTTGACAGACCCTCAGAGCATGAAATGAGCTTCGTTGGTCCACAACACGTTACTCAACTAATCGTCATCTTCCGCCATCTTTTGAAACGCCCACACCGCAAATGCCCTGCGCTTCACTAAATCGCCAGGTAACAGTTCATGATGCCGATGGATTTTGTACGGTTAGCATCGGAGGGTACGCCTAAGTGCCAACCAAACAGTAGCGTGGTGGGACGTGCGACTGCACGAGCGCTGACTTCCCCGTGCATAGACGAACCCGCTACAGTCTCCATTTCTTCCTGAACTGTCTCAGCAGCATTACGCCTTGTGCTTGGTCGGCCACTAAGGGGTCTATCGTCTAAACAACCCGTGGCTTCGAACTTCGAAATCATTCTCGCCACAGCTACATTTGTCAGCGGACCTTTACCTGATCGAATCCCCTTCCTATGACGATAGGATCGTAACGCTGAACTAGCACATTCCCCATTCTGATAATACAGATTCACTAAAAGCGCCTTTTCAGGTAACGTCAACATGCTGTGACAGCTGGCGCATCTGATTCTCTCTCTCATTACAGCTCCTTTTGTACACGATTGTCATGCACAGTTACTGATGTTTTGCTGTCCAGCGCCATCTGTCGGACATTTTGTGAACTTTGTTTTTCTTGTTCTAATAAAACCCCATGTCATTCCAAGCATGTGTGTCAATTTTTACCTCTCTATCTACATTATTCCGTGGTTTATTAAGTTTTCAAATTTATACCGACTCTTTGAACACCCGGTATATCTGAGCAAACTTAAGATCCATTCCGTGACATTGCACTCGCTACTACAATATGAAGCTCTAAACACTCTTCCGTCGTTGGAACTTTTACACAGATTACCTCTTTGCGTATACCCCTACAGATAAATGTCTCGGGGTTTCAAACGAGGCGAACGTCCAAGCCAACTGATAGCGCTTTCACGTCGTATCATGCGACCAGGATATAAATGAACGAGCGCTTTCCTAGTCAGAAGTGACTAGTGATCTGGGAGCACACTGCGCTGCCAACACTCATATTTACATATTTCAAATGGTACTTCCTCTAGGGGGAGCCGGTAGCAGCTGGGTAGGGAATTTTCCCTATCTTTTAATCGTAAAATGTCTTCAACAAAGTACACAGCTGCAACACATCCACGTCACACAGATGTTTAAAGTGGATTCCATGGGATGCAATGCACATATTCACCTGTCACATCGTGGATTCACACACTCTTTCACACATTCCAGCCACTCTCCAAATAACTTACATACATCGTGAGCACGCATTCCTCTGTTGAGCCGTTAGTTGTGGACCAAGGCGGGTACAACCCCACCTTTATTTATCGCCAAATTTATTCAAGATGAGGTCCAATATGGTGGCCATAGATGTGGCAACATCGAAGTGACGTCAGGATGGGAAGTTCAAATTTTAGTGGGAAAACAGGTTAATTCGGCTACCTCCACTAACTTAACACCTTCCCCTCCCCGACTCCCCTCATCCATCTGGAAATTGCCGGGGAAAGGACTCTGTGCTGGGGTGCTGGATAGCATGGAAGTAAGTCTTTATTATGCAAGCATTGTTTATTTAAACAATCTGAGTTGTCATAGGCAGTAGCTCCGTCCAGGGTGTCCACGATGTGGTCTGGAGTGCAACTGACCTAGTTTGAAACACCGTCCCCTGAGGCCGCCGTCTTCCCTTCCCCTCTCTTCTCCTGTGATGTAATCCAAGATGTCGGTCTGGCGAAAAAATGGCAGGGAAAGGACTTGGCCCCCTTCCAGCTACTGGACTGGAAATGCGAACGTAATTGTGTACTGTGTTCAATGGACAAAACGTCTGTGCTGGAAGAGGAGTTCATTAGCACCTGAGAACTGTGTCAGTAGCATCGATATTTCGTGAAGACGAACATTGTTCATGAAATAATGAATATGGGCTGAGTTACACTTCGCAGCTCATACTAACAAATGCGTGTGCATTAACTGTGGATCACTCAATAAAAGTCGAGGCAGTCAGTCAGTCTTCCAACTTACAAGAGGTCTTGTCTTGAACATGAAGTGCTTCAAGAATCATTACATCTGGTTTTGCAGAATAATGTCACAAACTTAATTTGAAGATATTACAGGAAGTAAATGGACCACTGCACAGAGTGTGTGTGTGTGTGTGTGTGTGTGTGTGTGTGTGTGTGTGTGTGTGTGTGTGTGTGTGTGTGAGAGAGAGAGAGAGAGAGAGAGAGAGAGAGAGAGAGAGAGAGAGAGCGCTTTGCAGATGATGTGAAAATATTTAAACAATTACACGTGTTATTCCGAGAATCACTGCACCACTTTTTGAGTTTCAGCTACTTGCTGGAAGACAGTGCCAGAGAGAGAGAGAGCAAAATTTCTGAGTCCTACAGCTGCTGTTATGTTTGTCACTTTTCTGTTAGTTTTGTATTTGCTGCTGCTGGTGAGAGACATTTTGCTCACCTCTCGAAGCACTGTCTAAGCACAGACGGGAAAATCAGTTCAATTACACAAGCAGAATTCGAAACACTGTCCTACAACCGACAAAAAAATGGCTGGAATTTTCGGTGAATTTTCGATGTCCTACAGTTGCTGGTCTGTAGGTGCTCTAAGCCACAGTGGTGGATGAGGGACAGCATCCAGCAAGAGGAGGATGGTACGCTTGAACTTGTGTCTGAGCACTCGAACAAAGAAGGCAACACGTTACTCTCAGACGTCACAGAACTTTCCGTAGATACCTTTGCCCAGTCTTGTTCAAACCAGTCTGCAGATGGTCCTAAGCCCTGTACAAAGGATCTCTTTCGAACTGAACATTACGATTGGGTCTCACTCAATTTACCCAACAAACTGCGCCTGCTGCTGCTGCTGCTGATGATGATGATGAGAGAGCACTGTCCACCACACTCTGCAGACGAGACTCTCTTGTATATATCGAAAAAAAAATAGAGCACTCATATTGTACTGACAGTAAAACTATGAAAAAGTGGTATATAGATCATGAAATACGGAAATTATCGCCAAAGACACTTCCTCAATTACACAGATCTCCTACTGGCGAGAAAAGCTTGAATTTTTTTCAGCATGAAACCGAACTGTTGTACAGGAGTAGGCCAGTCCATCTCGGCACAAAGACGTTACTGTTTCTGGACCATAGCTGTTAGCTAGTTTGCTGCCATGCTTTCCACACCCACCTCCATACTCTGGGATTACAATAACATATCTACTTTCACATGGTTTGCCAGAATGTCATACCATTTACGCGATAGTTCTCGACATCAAGCACATGGCAATAATGCTTGCAATGCACTATCGCTTGCACAGTATTATTCCAAAGATAAGGATTGGAAATTATTACTCTAGTTGGGACGTATTGCAAACCACAGAGAACTACGAAACTCTCTGGTCTGTGAGAATCTTTACGTGAAACTTGAAAAAATAGAGGGAACTGCTAGTTCTGCTTTTATTTTTTTAACGAATACCTAAGACAACCATACAATACATTCCAAATCACAAAGTCAACTAAGGTGTTTCTCAAGTCTAGAGAATCAGGAAATGTGTCTTCCACCCATCTTATGTTCTCTCAAACAAATAATGTTGGGAATTGTGTAGATGCAGTCAACAAGACAATTTACATGGGAGGCAATAGCTGTCCAGCGCCATGCCCATATTGAATCATTTCAAATTTCCATGGTGAACACATGCGATTACGAAGGCTGCCAAACATATACTGAGTATCAGTTCGCTGTTCACCCGCCTAGAGGGCGACATTGTTAGGTCAGTCACATTCCTGTACCCAGCCAGCTTCTCCAGTCTGGGCAGCTCCCACTGTAAACCAGAAATGTCGATCGTTCCGGCCACAGGACACCGCCAATAAGCACTCCCCGCAAGCCAGGCGTAAGTGTCCGAGGAAACCCGCCACACACATTTTATAACTGTACTTACAATTAAATCTTACGATTACAGCTGTGGATCTGGAAATATAAATATCACTACCTTACTTACGACTGGAATTAATTGTCCACGTAAATAATCTGTTATTCCGCTTCCGGCTGTCGCAGATTTCTACGTCAAATCCACACCTTTCTTACGACAGACCAAAGCCATTATCTTTGCACATGTCGGAACACAAACATACATTATAATCCTGCTGATCACAGCGAGTCTATCACACAACCCCTACTACTATGTATGATAATTCTCCAATAACTGTATGCTGGCAAAGCCAAACAGTACACAGAGAAAAACGGTGATGGATAGACAGGCCCTATTTGTTTTCAAATAAACAATTTTTTCAGCCTTCAGTTGCAAGGTAATTTTACTCGTTTACCTAGGTTTCGATTCCAGTAATGGAATCTTCCTCAGAACAAAAAATTAAATTATTTTGTGAGCCAAACACTGGCCATGTCACAGATTAAAAATTAAAACAATAAAGACGCATAATCATAAGATTATGTCAGTCAAAATTAAAACCATTAAGGCGAACGTAGACGGAGCTACGCCGGCCAGAAATCAGGACCACACGTAAGCGGCTCGAAAACTGCCAGGCCGCGCCACACCGGTCAGGGCGCATGCTCGACCGTGCACCAATCCTAGGCATACATCCTGTCTCACGAGAGACACCTCAGCCTTCGTTCTTTGTGACCATATGATGCTGAGAGCAGACCTGAAGCCACTCTGCCTTCCTCCCTGAACCATCCATGACAGACATACAGAAAACAGAGAGTATCTTCTACTTTAAGCCCACCCACTGCAGCCATAGGTCTCAGATATTTCTCTCTCTCTCTCTCTCTCTCTCTCTCTCTCTCTCTCTCTCTTCTCTTTCTTTGTGCAGTGGTACATTTAGCCCCTCTGACACCATCAATTCTTGAAACAATTCATGTTCAAAGATGAAAGATATCCGTTAGGAGGGGTGCAAAGAGGGTGCTGGTGAATTTTGTTAGGGCGGGTTGCATACATCACAGGCAGGTATGCACACAGGGGCAAACCTATTTTTCTCCTTTGATTGACAGGTACTAAACCTATTGTTCTGTTAAGCGGTTTTCCATGTCACCCAAATTTCCTTTAAATTGATAGGCAATTATCCTATTGTCCCCCCACCCCCTCTCCTTCGCCAAACCCCCTTGCTGCTATACGTACACTTTCATGTCTGAGTTATTGGAATAGCTCCTCTCTCACTTATCAATTTGATTGACTACTGAATTAAACTGATCAATTAATTAACCTCTCACCCATTCGTCCCCCCCCCCCCAAAATGCTGGTAAGTTCAAATTCCATCAGCACAATGCAACACACTATGGCTACCTCCACTAACCTAAGAAAATAAGGGGGAAAAGGACACTTTGGCTACCTCCACTAACCTATCATCCAACCGCCACCTCTTCCTATGGATTGGCAGGGAAAGGACTCTACCTGTGCTGGAGGTAAACTTTTATTTTCAATCTCTATTTAAACAATTAGAGGTAGTACTGCCATCAACTGTCTTCACTACAAGGTCCAGGCTCCAACTCACCTACTATGCAGAACTGCCATCATAGGGCGCTGTCATCCCTTCTCTGACATAATCCAAGATGGAGGACTGGTGGTGGTGAAGAGGAAGGATCTCATAAGACCAAATCCAAGGGCATAATGTTTATTTATAAGAAAATCAGTTTGTGGATCTGGATTTCTCCTGCCCATCATTCTCTGCTGTTTGGAAACGTATTGGTTTTGTAAGAATCAATTACATGGGGCAAACATGTTGCATAACCTAATGTTCGGCACTGGGTTTCTCAACCTAATGTTAGGGCCTTAGTTGGCACTTAACCTATGTCCTCCCACCATTTTCTGACACACACTTCGAATTTCGCGTGCTTTTGATCGCTATATTTGGTGCATTTTTCTTTGTCACCCACCCCTTAAAATATTGTACTGCGTTTTACATAAAAATTATGCAGATTAACCTATTGTTCTGTACTTAACCTGCTGTTCTGCTCCCACTCACACACACCCTCCCCTTAACTATTGTATCACTAACTCCATGTTGATATAAAAAATTTATGCAAACTAATTAAATCGGTATCCTTCACATGTATAGGGTAGTTTTTCTTAATTCACAGCATCCTATTGGTCGGCAAAATCGATGTAATATACACTCCTGGAAATGGAAAAAAGAACACATTGACACTGGTGTGTCAGACCCACCATACTTGCTCCGGACACTGCGAGAGGGCTGTACAAGCAATGATCACACGCACGGCACAGCGGACACACCAGGAACTGCGGTGTTGGCCGTCGAATGGCGCTAGCTGCGCAGCATTTGTGCACCGCCGCCGTCAGTGTCAGCCAGTTTGCCGTGGCATACGGAGCTCCATCGCAGTCTTTAACACTGGTAGCATGCCGCGACAGCGTGGACGTGAACCGTATGTGCAGTTGACGGACTTTGAGCGAGGGCGCATAGTGGGCATGCGGGAGGCCGGGTGGACGTACCGCCGTATTGCTCAACACGTGGGGCGTGAGGTCTCCACAGTACATCGATGTTGTCGCCAGTGGTCGGCGGAAGGTGCACGTGCTCGTCGACCTGGGACCGGACCGCAGCGACGCACGGATGCACGCCAAGACCGTAGGATCCTACGCAGTGCCGTAGGGGACCGCACCGCCACTTCCCAGCAAATTAGGGACACTGTTGCTCCTGGGGTATCGGCAAGGACCATTCGCAACCGTCTCCATGAAGCTGGGCTATGGTCCCGCACACCGTTAGGCCGTCTTCCGCTCACGCCCCAGCATTGTGCAGCCCGCTTCCAGTGGTGTCGCGACAGGCGTGAATGGAGGGACGAATGGAGACTTGTCGTCTTCAGCGATGAGAGTCGCTTCTGCCTTGGTGCCAATGATGGTCGTATGCGTGTTTGGCGCCGTGCAGGTGAGCGCCACAATCAGGACTGCATACGACCGAGGCACACAGGGCCAACACCCGGCATCATGGTGCGGGGAGCGATCTCCTACACTGGCCGTACACCACTGGTGATCGTCGAGGGGACACTGAATAGTGCACGGTACATCCAAACCGTCATCGAACCCATCGTTCTACCATTCCTAGACCGGCAAGGGAACTTGCTGTTCCAACAGGACAATGCACGTCCGCATGTATCCCGTGCCACCCAACGTGCTCTAGAAGGTGTAAGTCAACTACCCTGGCCAGCAAGATCTCCGGATCTGTCCCATATTGAGCATGTTTGGGACTGGATGAAGCGTCGTCTCACGCAGTCTGCACGTCCAGCACGAACGCTGGTCCAACTGAGGCGCCAGGTGGAAATGGCATGGCAAGCCGTTCCACAGGACTACATCCAGCATCTCTACGATCGTCTCCATGGGAGAATAGCAGCCTGCATTGCTGCAAAAGGTGGATGTACACTGTACTAGTGCCGACATTGTACATGCTCTGTTGCCTGTGTCTATGTGCCTGTGGTTCTGTCAGTGTGATCATGTGATGTATCTGACCCCCAGGAATGTGTCAATAAAGTTTCCCCTTCCTGGGACAATGAATTCACGGTGTTCTTATTTCAATTTCCAGGAGTGTAGTTTAAGCAAAAGGTCACTAATAAAAACACACCCACCCACCTGATGCCCGGCCCCGACGCAAGAGTCCGGGTTCATCGGCGGAGCCCATGAAGTGGCAATGCTGCCAGCAGCTGCTCAGTGATACACAGGTCTCCGTTCAGTACCTGCAAGCATGAAGCAGCGAAATCTCTTTCACACTTGACACCCAAGAAATTCCTGTCGAAATATGTCTTTACCTAGGCACCATTGCTGGCACAATGACGCATAGTTCAGGTGTGGGTACAGCACTGAGGGATGTTGCAACGATTCCCAGAATAGCACAGCGTGCATTGTTCCTAGCAATCCTAACAGAACAGCCCATCTGTCAGTGAATTGACCCACCAAACTGCTGCTGCTGCCGCCAGAGTGGGAGCACTGTCTGCCCTCTTTTTTCTGCAGACGAGAGTTTCAGCGGCAAAAAACTGTTTTCTACACATCGCCATATTGCACTGGCATTTTAACCCCGCAAAAGTGTCTACAGATCATCAAATACATACAAGACTCACAAGAATTTTGGGAGCCAGGAACACATTTACCAGTGTAACTACAATTAAATATTACGATTGCTGCTACAGTCTGACAACGATCGATGTACAGGTAATGTCTCATCTTGACACCTGTGGTTCTGGAACGAATCTCAGTATTTATAGCGCACATAATTTTCCACGTAAAAATCTCTCTCATATCCTTGCACTTATCGATGTGCTGAATCTATACATCCCTCGTGATAGGATACACACTCATTTTGTCTGATCATGCCACAATGTAAGCCACAGTAACTTCACACTGCTACATATACGCATTTCACACAAACAGTGCAATTAACTTTCATATCTGTACAGCGCCCGAAAAAATTATGGTATGCCTACAATCACACCGCCTATACGTCTCGATTTTCCTCCATCCTAGGAAATTATGTGACAAAGTCTTCGAATCAGCGCTTCTGGAAGGTGCTGCATCCCGCCAAGATTCTCTCAAACAAGTGCTATTAAGGACAGGTGTCAGGCACTATATGTGATGATGAATACTGCACCCGCGGACGTAATGCTTGGAAAGACATCACCGACATGGGTTGGTGTACTGTAATCAACATCACTATCAACATAACAACAAGGAAAATGAGAGGGTGCACTCGGACGTGCTGATAACGTTCTCACTGCTATGTAGAGACTCTTACATCCCAGCACAAAGGATGTCTTGTGAATGAATGATTGTTATTGGCTCTTACCGAATTTACCACCAAGGTACTGATGCCACCGGCGTGGAAGCACCGTCCACCATTTTCTTTTTGCAGACGAGACTTTCAGCGACAAAAAGCTATTTTACACAGATCGCGATATTGCACCGACAATTAAACATTGTAAAGTGCCCTATATATCGTCAAATACGGAAAGACTCCTACTCAGTTACACTTCTCTCCCACTGAGGACACGAGCCAGCGATATATCACCACGTACCATGTCGATGTAGTAAACATACAATTCATATCCTGTACCATACAAAGTCACCCCTTTTAAATCGTTCATACATATACCGCGGAGACAGACAGCATAAGCACATGCACCATAGGTATCCTAGTGGCACTAGATATTTCCCATGAGGGCGGGTGGTCATCCACTCCCAAAGCATGACCAGCGCTCCCTCAGTGGATGGAAGTCGCTCTCAGAACTGTTGTGCAAGGACGGGTTCGTTTCCCCCTCGGCACAAACGCGCTACTGTTTCTGGTCCAGACCTGCTTGCTTGCTTTTCTACACACATCTTCAGACTCTGGGAATACAAGAACATATGTAATTTTGCATGGTTTGCTAGAATATTATACCATTTAAGCGGTACTTCTCGATATCAAGCACATAGCAATATCGTTTGCATAGAAGTAGCGCTTTCATGACATAGTTCCAAAGATAAGGACTGGAAATTATTTCTGTAGAAACTCTACACTACAGATAGGTGGAGCGTACTGTAAACCACAGAATAACTAGAAACCTATCCTGTCTGCGTAGACCTTTACGTGGTAACTCGAAAAAAATAGAGGAAACTGATATTTCCACTTGTGAATACCAGTGTCAGTGATGTAACAGATTCCGAATCATCCCTATAATTTACAAAGTCAGCTAAGGTGTTTCTCATGTCTAGAGAACCAGCAAACATGTCTTCCACCTGTCTTTCACCTCCAAGATGCACACCTCTCAATCAATGTCCTCTCAACTAAATACAGACATGAAATATGAAGAAACAGTCGATCGAACAATTTGCATGGGAGGGGATAATGGTCAAGTGCAAACACATGGCCATGTTAAATCTTCTTAGGTTTGAAAGTGATCACGAAAGCTACCCAACACATACTAGTATTAGCTCCCTATCCTGCCGTCTAGGGGACGATGCGGTTGTCAACTACATTCCTACATTCCATTTGGACAGCTCCCACTGTTAATGGGAAACGTGAATCATCCCCACACAGGTTACCGGCGCTCCAAGTTAAGCACCCCTAGAGAGAATTATCCTAGGAAATCGGTCACATATACATGCAATTAAATATTACAATCGCAGTCTCAATTGAAAGACATTCGACAATGAGTGAATATCGGAAATATACCCTGCTGACGGCTGTGGCTCTCGAAATAGAAATATCTGTAACATTCTTATGACTTGACATACTCTCCCCTTTGCTATCACAGTACTCGACATCAAATCCACACCTTCCTTACGAATTTACATAGTCATTTCCTTTTCAAATGTCAGAACACCACCACACAATTTATAAGTCTGATGCTCATGGCGAACCTATCATGCACCCCCTACTACTAAGTATAATACTTCACCAATAAATGATGGCCGGTGATAGAAAGTAATACTGATAGAAAATCAACGATAGGTGGACATGTCCAATAAGTTTTCTTGCTAGTGGTACCACTATGTCATGGAAAGAAAGGCGTAATCGTCTTACAAACCTCCATATGTTAAAAATGACAACCATATTACCATCACAAGCGGTCTTGATTCTACAGGTGCATACAAGTATCCATGTTAAAAGTTTTACTGGTTTTATAAATCTATGTATGGCATTACCTCTTAATGAAGTGGTCTTTTAGAGACACAGAATATAGACGGTGATTGCCGGAGAGTATAGTAACAGACCAAAGCGTCGCCGACGGTGTAACCTCGTAATAAAAGTACCGCATTTTGAAAGTAATTCGACTATGTGGCATGGTATGAAACCAGTACTTGCAACTCCCTCACACTGCTGCCGCTAGATATTTCTCCTCTATTTGTAATGCATTCTGTCTTGATGTCATGTCAGAGGTTCTGCGATAAGTCCACTGAGTTATACGCAATGATTGATTGAGAAGCATCACAAACGGTATTGGATGGTGTGCTGATTTAGGTCGTACGAAATGTACACCAGCTTTTGAGAGCAGTAGTGTTACGCAATCGGCTACAAATGACGTCTATGATTTGGAATCAAGTCCTCCCATTCAACCACATACCTGCGTTGGACCACAGCCACAAGTGAATCATACTTCTGACACTCTCATATCTCAGAACGAGCCACCTTGATCGAACCTATCTGCTATAGTAAAGTTCCAACATGGTTTTAGGTAGCCCCTATGCATCTTGCAACCACCCCACATAATCTGCACTACTGTCCCTGCAGCTTTGTGCATGTGATTGTTCCAATGAAAGTCGGAACTGAGTAGAAGTCGAAGGAAGTTATTTCTACCACCTTCTGCAGCCTGTGTAGAAACAGACGAAGCTGAGTTACTGTGACAGAACTATGTTTTCAGCATTCGGCGGAAACAAAGCCTGCTCTTGCAACACGAGGTAGTATAAAAGACAGCATGGGAACAGGGGGAAGGACATCGATTTTGCTACTGCATTGTGGTGCTTCTCCAAACTACAAGCAGATACTACAGATCTACATCCCTCAGCGCTCATTCACATCTGTCACCTAACATTCTATCATCGTTATTCTGAACCATCCACCAGAGAAAAATTGCGAACTATAGAAGCTCCACTAACTTCATCTGATAGAGAACTCGATAAGATTTTTACCACATCTCTCTCCTCCCAAATATCGAAAACAAATACCGCATGCACACCATAGGTCATTGTTGAAGTTACTGTAAAAATGGTAAAATTGTTCACACAATCAACCATAATGCTTATTATTACAGTACGTTGGGGCTGTCTTTTCCGAGCCATCCATCCACTGGTACGCTGTTGGTTACCACATAATGACTGACTGACATCGCTTGTCCACCGGAGTGACCATGCGGTTCTAGGCGCTACAGTCTGCAGCCGAGCGCCCGCTACGGTCGCAGGTTCGAATCCTGCCTCGGGCATGGATGTGTGTGAAGTCCTTAGGTTAGTTAGGTTTAATTAGTTCTAAGTTCTAGGCTACTGATGACCTCAGAAGTTAAGTCGCATAGTGCTCAGAGCCATTTTGACCGACATAGCTTGTTTGAGTTGAAAGAGTTTTGGTGGAGGGACAACACTTTCTGGGGACGGATAGCACCAAAACAGTGATTGCGTACATGACTTTAGTATGAGGCATCAGTCGAAATGGAACACAGAGCCATCACCTACTCCGTCACTGTGACAGATGAGTTTAAATGTAGAGGTCGTCAATCACTTTTGGACAGCAGTTTGGAGACTCTCCACAACGCCGCCAAACTCTTCCAGGTTCGTTGTGTTGTAACTGTTTTTTATTTAAAATCATGCACTGTGTGCGGCATGTTACGGTAGGGACAGTAACAACATGATTTACACCGTGTGACGTCTAGCTTTTTGCAAGAGTCAATGGATCAGAACGTGTTAATGTCACTTTAGAACCTGACACAGACCACGAGGACATGGCAGAAAAACAAGATGTATGGCAGTGTACAAAGCGTGTTACAGCAGAGAAAAAAAAACAATGTTTCAAACAATGACATGGGGTCAAAGGTGGTGTCTCTCGCAACTTACAGTATAGTCTGTGGGATACGGTCATCCTCCTACAGTACAGGTGATGAAACTTTAAACTGGTCTGCACAGTGGATCAATACCTGTATATTTAATAGGATCGTCACATGTGTTCGAAGCCAGCATGCATGCGGTACTTGCTTTCGATATATGGGAGGAGAGAGATGTGGTAAAAATCTTCTCGAGTTTTCTATCTGATGAAGTTATAGGAGCTATGATAGTTCGTAATTTTTCACTTCAGGGTAACAACGATAGAATGTTTTGTGATAGACGTGAATGGGCTCTGAGGGATGTGGATCTGTAGTATCTGCTTGTAGTTTGGAGAAGCACCACAATGCAGTAGTAAAATCGATGTCCTTCCCCCAGTTCCTGTACTGTCTTTTATACTACCTCATGTTGGAGGAGCAGGCTTCGATTCCACCGAATCGTCAAAACACAGTTATGTCGCAGTAAATCAGTTTCGCCTGTTTCTGCACAGGTTGCAGAAGGTGGTAGAAATAACTTTCTTCGACTTCTACTCAGTTCCGACTTTCATTGGAACAATCACATGCACAAAGCTGCAGGGACAATAGTGCTGAGTATGTGGGGTGGTTGCAAGATGCATAGGGGCTACTTAAAACCATGTTGGAACTTTACTGTAGCAGATAGGTTCGAGAAAGGTGGCACATTTCGAGAAATGAGAGTGTCAGAAGTATGATTCACATGTGGCTGCAATCCAACGCAGGTATGTGGTTGAACGGGAGGACTTGATTCCAAATCATAGTCGTCATTTGTAGTGGATAGCGTAATACTAGCGATCTGAAATGCTAGTGTACATTTCATACGACCTCAATTAGCACACCATCTACTACTGTTCGTGATCCCTCTCAATCAACCATCACCTCTAACTCAGTAGGTATATCGCAGAACCTCTGACATGGTATCGAGACAGTATTCGCTACAAATACGGGAGAAATATCTGGTGGTGGCGGCGGCGTGAGGGAGTTGCAAATTCTGGTTTCTTACCAAGCTCCTTAGCCGAATTGTTTTCAAAATGCAGTAATTTTATTACGAGCTTGCACCGTCTGCGATGTGTAGGTCTGATACTATACACCACTTCATTCAGAGGTAATGCCATATGTAGATTTATAAAACCATTATAGCTTTTAACAAGGGTACTTGTATGCACTTGCAGAACCAAGACCACTTGTGATGGTAATATGGTTGTGTTTTTTTAACATGTGGAGGTTTGTAAGACGATTACTTTCTTTCTATGACACAGATGTACTACTCGCAAGAAAACTTATTGGACATGTCCAGCCATCGTTGATTTTCGATCAGTATTATTTTCTATCGCTGGCAATCATTTATTGGCGAAGTATTATACTTAGTAGTAGGGGGTGTGTGTGATAAGTTCGTCGTGAGCATCATGCTTATAAATTATGCTTTTTTGTTTCCGACACGTGCAAAAGAAATGAAGTCCATTCGTAAGGAAGGTATGGATCTGATGTCAAGTACTGTGATAACAAAGGGGAGTATGTCAAGTCATAAGAATCGTACAGATATTTCTATTTCGAGAGCCACAGCTGTCAGCAGGGTGTATTTCCGATATTCGCTCATTATCAAACGTCGTGCAATTGAGACTGCGATCATAACATTTAATTGTAAGTATAGCGATCAAATATATATGTGTGACTGATTTCCTAGGATAATTCTGTCTAGAGGTGCTTGGCATGCAGCGCTGGTGACCTGTGTGGGACTCACTCACGTTTCCCATTAACAGTGGGAGCTGTCCGAATGGAAAGGTCTGTTGGGAGTATAGGAATCTAGGAATGTAGTTGACAACCGTCGTCTAGACGGTCGAATACGGAGCTAATACTTAGTATGTGTTGGGTAGTTTTCGTGATCGCATGTAAATCTTAGAGGATTCAACATGGACATATGTTTGAGCTGGACCATTATGCCCTCCCATGTAAATTGTTCGGTCGACTGATTCTTCACATTTCGTGTCTTTATTTAGTTGAGAGGACATCGATTGGGGGGTGTGCATCTAGCAGGTGAAAGACAGATGGAAGACACATTTGCTGGTTCTCTAGACATGAGAAATACCTTAGTTGACTTTGTAAATTATAAGGATGATGCGGAATCTGTTACATCACTGACACTGGTATTCATGAGTGGAAATATCAGTTTCCTCTATTTTTTTGAGTTCTCACGTAATGGTCTTCACAGATGGGATAAGTTTCTAGTTACTCTGTGGTTTACAGCACGCTCCACCTATCTACAGTGTAGGGTTTCTAGAGAAATAATTTCAAGTCCTTATCTCTGGAGCTATGTCGTGAAAGCACTACTTATATGCAAATGATATTGCTATGTGCTTGATATCGAGAAGTACCGCGAAAATGGTATAATATTCTAGCAAACCATGCAAAATTACATATGTTCTTGTATTCCCAGAGTCTGGAGATGTGTGTAGAAAAGCAAGCAAGCAGGCTCAGACCAGAAACAGTAACGTGTTTGTGCCAAGGAGGAAAAGAACCTGTCCTTGCACAACAGTTCTGAGTGTGACTTCTACCTATGGAGGGCGCGCTGGTCACGCTTTGGGAGTGGATGACCACCTGCCCTTGTGGGAAATATCTAGTGCCGTGAGTATACCTATGGTGCATGTGCTTATGCTGTCTGTCTTCGCGGTATATGTATGAAAGATGTAAAAAGGGCGATTTTGTATGGTGCATGATATGAACTGTATGTTTACTCCATCAACATGGTACACGGTGGTATATCACTGGGTTGGAGATCGGTTTCACACTCTAATATTCAAGCTCACGTCCTCAGAGGGAGAGCGGTGTAGTTGAGTAAAAGTCTTTTCGTAACTGACGATATGGAGGGTACTTTGCCAGTTTTAATCTCTGTGCAATATCGCAGTCAGTGTAAAATAGCATTTTGCCACTGAAAGTCTCATCTGCAGAAAAAAAGAGGGCAGCAGCAGTTTGATGTGTAAATTCACTGACGGACAGGCTGTTCTGTTAGGATTGCTAGGAGCAGTGTACCCTGTGCTATTCTGGGCAGCATTGCAACATCTCTCGGCACTGGACCCACACGTCAGTTATGCGTCATTGCACCAGCAATGGTGCCTAGGTAAACACTTATTTCGACAGGAATTCCTCTAATGTCAAGTATGAAAGGAATGTCCCTGCCTCATGTTTGCAGGTCCCGAATGTACACCTATGTATCACTGGGCAGCTAATGGCAGCATCCCCATTCACGGGGCTCGCCGATGCACCCAGACTCCAGCATCCAGATGTGTTTTTTTATTAGTGATCTTTTGTTTAAACTATATTCCATCGATTTTGCCAACCAATAGGATGCTGTGAATTAAGAAGAACTACCCCATACATGTGAAGAATACTGATTTAATTAGTATGCATAAATTTTTTCTATCCATGTGGAGTTAGTGGTACAATAGTTAAGGGGAGGGTGTATGTGTGAGTGGGTGACATGGAGCAGAACAGCAGGTTAAGTGCAGAACAATAGGGTAATTTGCATAATTTTTATGTAAAACGCAGTACAGCAGTTTAAGGGGGTGGGTGACAAAGAAGAATGCAACAGAAATGGCGTTCAAAAGCACGTGAAATTCGAAGAGCATGTCAGAAAATAGTGGGAAGACATAACTAATTACTTAATTTGGTATCAAAGGCGGTACAATAGTTTAAGGAAATGGGAGTGACATGGAAAATCACTTAACAAAACAATAGGTTAAGAACCTGTCAATGAAAGGAGACTAACAGGTTTGCCCCTGAGTGCATACCTGCCCCTGATGATGCAACCCACACTAACAAAATTCACCAGCACCCCTGTTGCCCCCCTACTTCCATTTGCCAGGTATGAGATGTACGAAGGCCATGGAGGCTTTGGTGTGAAGTTCTTCCCTCTTGCACTTCAGAAGTCTGACTAGACTAAACTTATCGAATGATCTACAGTTATAGCAAACCCATTTGTCAGAATGAGTTGTGAAGTGTAACATAGCTCCAGCTCCATCCTGCTGCATATTCATTATTTCATGAAACGTATTCCCCTTTACCAAATATCATTGCTACCGACAAAGTCTTTACATGCTTGGCTACTATTAATACTACTACTTCAGCATAGACATCTCAACCACTGAACACAGTTATCAATTATGATTTCTCTCCCAGTCCAGCAGCAAGACACATGCAGTCCTTTTCCCACGATTTTCACCAGACCGCCATCTTGAATTACGTCATGGGAGGGAGGAGGGTGTAAGGAGAGGAACGAGAGCGCCGTCAAATTGTTTAAATAAACAATGCATACTTACATCCATCCCATCTGGAAACCCAGCACGAGTCCATTTACTACCAATGTCCTGATGGGGTAGGGGACATGGAGTGGGAAGGTGTGTGGGGATTGAAGAGGGTAGGTGATTTAGGTTAGTGGAGGTACTTGAGTTGACCTATCTTCTACACAAAATTTGAACTTCCCGCCAAGATGTAACTTTGGTGTTGCCACATCTTAAATTTGCCAACAATGCAGAGTGTCAACGTTTCTACTTTTCCCTACCACTAAGTACGATTCAGTGCACTGTGTCCTTTAGATTTTAGAATATACTTGTCCCACTACTCGTGCTTCGTGTAGTAATGAAACATGCATACTTTTAAGTCTAAATCTAACTTCAATAATATTTTTATTGGATAACTACAGTCGTTTAGGTTGAAGTCACGCTAGTGCATGTTCGGTCCGGTTCATTTCTTGGGCAGAATACATCTAAATTCAACAAATCAGACATATAAAAAAATGACAATTTTAGAATCTCATCCCATCTTCAAATAAATTATGTGCATGCTCATTGCTTTACCCAGACTTGATAGGTTGTTGCTTGGCAGAATGTATGACAATGCTAACGAAAGAAGTACTGTCCACTGAAGTTAGCTCCACGTTTATTTTGTAGCTGAATTTTTTTGTAATTACTTACGCTTCGAAAACTTTAAAGCGACTGAGCAATGTATCGACTCGTGCTACACCTTGTGTTAAAAATTGCATTGGTTTTGCTTTTCTTCCCCTGACATCTTTGTTTGATATGTTGTCTGTCATTAAGTGACTGCTTGGTTGTCCTTTCCCTCCGCTATCGGTATCTGCGTTTTCCTTCCGGGAAACTGCTATGGAGGAAGTGAGCTCTTTGACCGGTAGTAACTTCGTGTGGTGGCGTGGAAGTAGGGGCGTGCGCGCAGAGCGTCTGGTGGAGATGGGAGGGCAGTGTAGCTCGCTAGCGCGGACCAAGCGTGGTCGGTTGTACCGAGTCGCCACGTGATGTATGTCGGTTGTGTGTAACGAGCGGGTGGAGTTGACGGAAGAGCTCCCCGAGGGTTGGTTGTATACAGAATCGCCCCACGAGTAGTTGTTCA
Organism: Schistocerca serialis cubense; assembly: GCF_023864345.2. Lineage (NCBI taxonomy): Eukaryota > Metazoa > Arthropoda > Insecta > Orthoptera > Acrididae > Schistocerca > Schistocerca serialis. The sequence goes on along the minus strand of NC_064646.1, from coordinate 462,912,262 downwards.
TTTCACCTTGGTGGGACGTTAACCAGCTTCTTTAAGTCCTCCGTTTCAACACTGGAGTTTAAAAAAGGAGACACCTAACATGAAGGAGTGGTCACCACCCGTCAACGTTGCAGAGAAGACGTGAGCTCCGGTGACAGAGCGTGTTGTCGCGTGACCGTGGCGTGTTGGGTACACTGGCGACGCGTGCGCGGTCGGATGTGGGGATCCTTACCATCGGAGGTCGTGTACTGCCTGTTCGAGCATAATTGCAAGTTAAGTTAGTGGAAGGTTTAATCATTAAGTAATAAGTTTGCGTAACCAGTGTCTCTTCTGCCTTGTGGCCTCCGTCGATCGGGTTTCCTGTCCCCAGCACCAATGTAATTGAAGAAAGTGATCTTTCCTCCTCCTCCTCCTCCTCCTCTCGTTACTGCCCGATGGGAGGTGTAGTTTTGGCAGTTTAATTGTTTCGCTATTCTGTCGTGTGTTATGAGTAAATTCATGCTTCCTGTTGGTTGTACCTGTGGTCGCTCATTCAGGACTGTGTGGTGTAATGTTTCCTTGCACGAGGTTAGCTCTAATTCTGTCAGCAAGTTAGGCCATCTTATTACAAGTTTTCGCTGGCTAAAAGTCGGTGCAGTGACCAGCTTGAGAGTGGCAATTGTGTTTACGGGCGTTTTAAATTGGTCGGTATTCTGTCTAGCTTGAGCATCCCTGAGTGGGTGATTTGTGGCCGCCTTACATTGGTCCGTCATATCTGTTATGTTCTAATGATATTCCAGGACACTTTTGTTTAAAAACTTTTTAAATTCCTCCATTCCTTTATTGACATTAATCGTGTGTTTGCTGAGACCTTTGATTTTTTTTTAATGGCGGTGTTGGTAGCTTCACTACCTCACTGTACTTTATTAACAAAGTTCTGTATTTACTTTTGTAGCCTGTTTACTAATGTCTTTTAAATATTTTAAACTGTTGTATTGTTATAAATGACTTGAGTGCCGTTAGCGGCGTGTTTAAAAGGCTGTTTATTGCCGTACTGCTAGTTTCTGTAAGATATGAATAAAACATTTGGGGAGTGACGAGTGACCAGACTCCCCACATTTGTTAATAGCTGTCAAGAAGGATCCAATCTCAACATCAGAGTAAGGCAGTCGCTGCTAAATACAAGTAAAGATAAATACAATTACATCCAAACTCAGAGACTAACGATGTAGAAGAATCTCATGATGCAGACAGGGAGTCGTTTGAAAACTTGTGCTTAGATTTAGAATCAAAGAAAGCGACACTGCTCCAGTCAAATGTTGTGTTACCACCTAAGTCTGCAAGTTCATGCAGTGCACGTGAAATAAAGCTCCGAGAAATTTCATTACCAAAATTCAATGGTAAAATAGCACAGTTCGTGCATTTCTTCGATACCTTTAAGGCACTAGTTATTAGCAATGAAGGCGTAACTGATGTCCAGCGATATTATCTATTGTCATGTGTGTCTGATGAACCTCGTAACCTGGTTGAGAACTTACCGGTTACAGAAAGTGACTTTAAGATTGCATGGGATTTGATCGTTCAAAGGTATAACAATCCCAAGTTATCAGAATGAAATTTTCACTCTGCAGCGGAGTGTGCGCTATTTAACTTCCTGGCAGACTCTTTGCCGGACCGAGACTCGACCTCAGAACCTTTGCCTTTTGCGGGCAAGTGCCCTACGGATTGAGCTACCCAAGCACGACTCACGCCCAGTCCTCACAACTTTACTTCCACCAGCGCCTCGTCTCCTAACTTTCAATCCCAAGTTAAATGTCAATTTGCATGTAAAAGAACTTCTGAATTTGCCCAACGTCAAAGTTGAATCTACTAAGGACTGACAGATGTTAATCAGCTAAAATCTGAACGCGATTGAGGTAATGCAGGTCGGCATTCCACTGCATGAAATATTGCTCTCGCACATTTTGTTGGATCGCTTTAGTGTGACTCTGAGGAAACAGTGGGAATGTAAAACACCTGACGCCACATTTCCCGTCTGAAAGATCTGATGGCACTTCTAGAAACGAGCTGTCAGACGTTAGAGCTCAGTCATCTAGAAAAAATGTTGCCCCACTCCCAGCAGCCGGCTGCGAAGCATACTAAGGCAGAAGGGTACAGTTCTCGACGTACATTTGTCACGACTGCTCCCGACTGTGCGTTCTGCAACTCAACGCATTAACTAAGTAGATGTCCAACGTTCAAGAGAGCGACATTGCTAGCAGAATAGACTTCGTGAATAGACAAATACTTTGTTTCAACTGCCTGGCCTTGAATCATGGGAAAAAGGAATGTCGTTCTTGCAACTGCTGAATTTGTAACAAGCACCACAACACATTACTGCACAAGGAACAAGCCAGTAGTAGTGACAGTAGAAACCAAGAAGCGGATGTACAACAACAGCAAACATACTGCACAGTGACTAACAAATTAACTTTGTGTCTAGGAGCTTAGCATATCGGATGGGACTACTGCTCAGTCGATATTCGATACCAATAAGTGGCATCAGCGATGTTCAAATGGTAGAATCGTCGCACGTTTGCAGTGTGTACTTTTCCTCAAAGTTGTTGACTATGGCACACATGCTTTCTGTACATTACTACCGCGTATAAAAGGGCCACTCCCAACAGCATCCCTTGAAACCTCCACCTGGCAGCTTCCTAAGCACGTAGGGTTAGCTGACCCATCATTTAACAAACCTGGTCAGATTGATCTTCTGCATGGAGTATCGATCTTTTTTGGTATATTGCAGCCTGGTCAACTGAAAAAGAGATAACCACCGAACCTTACAGGAAACATCATTTGGTTGGATTGTGTCAGGAAATATACCTCCTCATTCAGCTAAGTCCAATGCTCAAAGAGTACTGTCATGCCTTGCACGCAATACCAACCTTAATATTCAGGTCGAAAGGTTCTGGCAGCAAGAAGAAATGGTCTGTTTCTTTGCACACAATAGAACGATTATGTGAGGAGCATGTTGCGAAGACCATTCAGATGGTGCAAATGGTAGATTCGTGGTGAAACTACCAGTGAAAGATAGATAATCATGCAGGACTAGGAGAGTGTAAATAATGCTACATGCTGCTTAGAACGCTTAGAGAGAAGGCTACAGCGACAGCCAGAATTAAGGGCACAGTATGTCAGTTTCATGAGAGAATATTAAAATTGGGTCATATGGAACTGGTGACCACAGAAACAAAGAACTTCACATATTACATGCCACATCATGCAGTGCTTAAAGAATCAAGCAGTACTACTAATCTTCGAGTAGTGATTAATGCCTCAGCAAGGACATCATTTCGAGAAGAATTGCATGGCAATAGCTAGGTGACAGTAAATGCGCCAGGTTAGCCGAGAGCGCTAACGCGCTGCTTCCTGGACTTGGGTAGGCGCGCTGGCCCTGGATGGAATCCGCCCAGCGGATTAACGACGTAGGGCCGCTGTGCCGGCTAGCCTGTATGTGGTTTTTAGGCAGTTTTCCACATCCCCCTAGGTGAATACCGGCCTGGTCCCCACGTTCCGCCTCAGTTACACGACTCGCAGACATTTGTAACACATTCGCACTCTTCCATGGCTTACTTTACACAAAGACAGCTGGGGTACACTAATTCCTTCCTGGTGGGTACGGGGTGGCAGCAGGAAGGGCATCTGGCCACCCCTTCCACTTAACATGCCACATCCGATTAACCATGGCTGACCCTGTGTAACTGTGGGACAAGGCTCAGGGAAAGAAAGCTAGGTGACAGTAAGCTATGGTGGACAGGTCCTTGCTGGCTCCATCAGCCACCATCAGCATGGCCTGTTAACACCATGAAGTATGCAGACGAATCAGCTGATACACCAGAGAAATGCATTCAACATGTTTGCTTACTAGTAACTACTTGCATTGTGAATGAGATAGCCCAACATTATTCTTTATGGGTTCTTACAGTCAGACGCACCCTGTGATTATTCCTCCTAAGCATCATGTCACGAAATTGATGGTTATGAGCGATCATCTTAGTTTGTTGCATGCAGGATCTCAGTTGCTCTTAGCAAGCCTCAGACAAAGGTACTGGATACCCAATGAACTGTAATCAGACAAATAATCCACCAATGCCATGCCTTGCCTTCCTTGCCATTGCTTGAAGGCAACCACTGCAACACACCTCATGGGACAACTTCCATCAGTGCGTGTAGAGCAAATAAGATCGTTCCTTAATTGTGGGGTTGACTATGGAGGGCCGCTACACATAAGGAATGGAGGAAAGAGGAGGAAAACTAAGACAAACGTCTACATTGCCTTGTTTGTTTTCGTAGTAACAAAGGCAGTACACGTGGAGCTTTTCACTGATTTGTCCTCCCAAGTTTTCATTGCTGCTCTTCGAAAATTCGTTTCACGACGAGGCGTTTGCGCAAACGTGTGCAGTGACAATAGGAAGACGTTTTTGGGTGCAAGGAATGAACTGGGTGAACTGCATGAACTGTTCAGCTGTCAGTTTCACACAACCCAAATCCAGAACTATGCATCACATGAATGACATACACTGGCATTTTACCACACCTCATGCAACTCATTTTCGTGGTCTGTGGGAAGAAGGTATAAAATCTATCAACACATATTTGAAGAGAGTCGTGAGAAACCAAGTGCTGGCGTTTGAAGAAATATACACACAAATTGAAGCATGTTTGAATTCCGGACCCATTATACAACTTCCTGACAACCCAGATGAATTCCCATACCTCACAACAGGCCATTTTCGTATTGGTGAACCCTTCACCACTATCCTAGAGCCAGGCTTGCTTTCAGAGCAATCATCCAGGTTGTCAAAACAGTAGCTCAACTAGAAGTGCAGCAGCACATCTGGAAATGGTGGTCAAAGGACTACCTATCATAACTACAACAGATACCTAAACAAAGGACAATCTACAGCCAGGTACATTGGTTCTACTGAAGGAAGACAATTTGCCACCCCTCATGTGGCGGTCTGGGGTCATTGCTCGTACATACCCTGGTCCTGATGGTATGGTACGAGTTGTTTCAGTGTGTACAGCAATGGGAACTTACAAACGACCACAGTCGAAGATCGGTGTTGTTCCACAGGAAACAGACTCTAATGCACATTACTATTAAATTACTAACTGAAGTAGTTATTTTGTTTACAGAGGACACAGTTTATTCAATCACTTTATTTCTTTCTCTGTTTGGTTTAACTTGTGCTGCATGTGATTAATTGTATTTGTGCAATTGATGTAAATTAGGTGGGCGGAATGATCCATGTTGGTGCAACTTGCCGCAAGGGCGCAGCAGCTATTGGACGCTCGCTGCAGGTGAGATTTTTTCTGCCTGCACATCCACACACTGCACTGGCGGAACTGGCCGGGACAAAGGGGACCGGCCGTGACCGCCAAGCAGTGTGCACGCATCTCTAACTGTGTCTCGCAATGTTATCTCCAAATACAGTCCACTTTTACCAATAATGTTCTTTCATTTTCAACCGCTTTTCCTTTGAACGAGTGATATGCATTCGTTTGCCCTGTGGAAAGAGCGAAGTAGTGCAGAATTTACCGCCCGTTTTCCGTATGCCTACAATAGCTCTTGTGTTAACTTGTATAGAATGGCATTTTGGCCTGGCAGATTATTTTTCAACAAGTGACAAGAACATGAGAGTTTCACTCGTGGGAGTTCTTAAGAATTGTAAGAAAGAACTTTGATAATTATTTAGACGAACACACAAAATCTTAACGATGACTTTCATGCAGTAACATCAGAATTCGCTGAAAACGTAGTGGCAACCTTTGAATGTCATGGGCATATATGGGAGGATAAAGAATGTGTTTCAAACTGACGATATTGCAAAATACAGGAACATAATGATTCAGTGAATAACAATTACAATGTTACATCCAGGTATTTCCATGAGGCAGGAATTTCCGACTAAATCAAATGGAAATATCATACATTGTAAGATGTAGGTACAACAGCGGACACATATCAGTCCTGGATACTTTGAAAATTAAATCATTCTACAAAGGGGACTGCTTCCAAAACACGCATACAACCAATCCTATTATACTGCTTTACTGGTTGGGGTGCACCCCAGATAAACTACAGGAAACACTGAATGGGTATAATGACGTGCAGCATATATGCCAAAGGTTTATTTGACCCATGGAGAAGTGTGGATACGCTGAAGAAACCAAATTAAACACCTGAACATCGATGTGAACTTTCGGAATTTCAACACACAGTGTTAGGTGAGGAATGTAAAAATATACTAGATCCCTGAATCTCTCGCATCCATAGGGTACACAAACACAACAGTACGCAAATTACAGTGTGCATGGTGATATTTGAGCAGTAGTTCCTCCTCTGCTCCGTTTGCAAATGAAGTGGGAAGCAATCCCAATACTTGGTAGAACTGGATGTACCTTCTGTCATTCCCATTACTGCGGATTGCAGAGTCTGGCTGTATATGTTGCAACTCTTAAGGCAGTCCACCACTTACTTCTGAAAAGTGTACTAGAAGGCGTTAAATACTGTGGTTAATACGCTGACTGCGTGTAAGTCCTGGTGTGATTTTTATTATCATTCTTTGGTATTGGTGAAATTAAGCTTAGCTTCCCTTCAGTAGTATATGTACCCCTAACTAGGGAGAGTCGCGTGCGTGCGTGCGTCAAAACATTATTATTATTATTATTGTTATTATTATTTCTTTTTCTCAGTCGTTATGTCTGGTCAAAAATGGAAAGTGACGCGGATCTTGGTCAAGCGTGACTTCCTTTTAACTGTATGGTATATGTTATATTGCATTTAGGAACTTTTGGGTAATTGAACATGTATCAATAATTACGGATATCTGTAGTTGTATATATAAGTTTGGATGTAGCTGTATTCTATTGATGTACCGGTGGATATTGTGTGGTATGACTCCTGTAGTTGACAGTATAATTGGTATAATGTCAACTTTATCCTGATGCCAGATGTCCTTGACTTCCTCAGCCAGTTGGATGTATTTTTCAATTTTTTCTCCTGTTTTCTTTTGTATATTTGTTGTATTGGGTATGGATATTTCGATTAGTTGTGCTAATTTCTTCTTTTTATTGGTGAGTATGATGTCAGGTTTGTTATGTGGTGTTGCTTTATCTGTTATAATGGTTCTGTTCCAGTATAATTTGTATTCATCATTCTCCAGTACACTTTGTGGTGCATACTTGTACGTGGGAACGTGTTGTTTTACAAGTTTATGTTGTAAGGCAAGCTGTTGATGTATTATTTTTGCTACATTGTCATGTCTTCTGGGGCATTCTGTATTTGCTAGTATTGTACATCCGCTTGTGATGTGATCTACTGTTTCTATTTGTTGTTTGCAAATTCTGCATTTATCTGTTGTGGTATTGGGATCTTTAATAATATGCTTGCTGTAATATCTGGTGTTTATTGTTTGATCCTTATTATTATTATATTATTATATTATTATATTATTATTATTATTATATTATTATTATTATTATTATTATTATTATTATTATTATTAATAATGTTGGCAAATTTGTAACCATACCTACACTTTTTCCATCATCAACCACTGCCTCACAAGAGGCTCCCTCGACTGCTTTTATACTGTGCAAAAAGAGATCTGATAGAAAGTTTGTGGCATCACTACTGTTTGTGGCTGAACGTCAATTGCAACGCAAGAGCTGTCTGCTGTTTAAGTAAGCTGTTTCTAAAGCTTCTGCATACTAGTTAATCGTCAGGTTTTGATTTATTTTGATAGAGCAGTACAGTTTTTTTTATGCTGCATACAACGGAGCAAACCTGCCAGATTTTGGTGCTGCGCATGTTTTGCTGCACTGTAAGCCACTGTTGCCTGCCTAATTCATAAATCTCTGTGAGATTTTGCTTGTGCAAATTGTTATGTTACTTACATTTTTATGTAACTGACAGACTTCGACGTTTTCACTCTAAAACATCAGAAGTAAAATGAATTTTGAAATCAGTGGGCCACAAATACTTTGTTTTTATATATTATTTTACTTAGCAGATTTTTATGCCTGCAATATCCTTGTTCTAGTATATTATACAATTTAAAAAACTAGCTCTTTTAGAAAAATTTAAGTGACAATATCTTGTTTATCAAGAATTCTGCGTTCTAGGTATTTATTTCAATATAGGAATACATGTTTTCTCAAAAGAGAATTAGCTGTCCTGGCAGGACATCCAATCAGTCAATGGTATTAGTGACAAATACAGTTTCATGTTAAGAATTTTTAGAATCAAAGCTAAATATAGCAGATTAGACAATGAAGGATAGAAATGAAGTATAAATACGAAAAATTTAATTGTAATTACTCAGGTTTAGTAAATATATGGATTTACGGAAGATGATATTGTACTATAGCTCATACAAGCGCCGTTTATACACGACTTCAATTAATACTAATAGTTTATCTGGGGAAAGTAGCCAAGCCATTAAAGATTACTAAATGCACAGAGCCCATTAAGTGTTGAAATAATGAATTTGTATTCCAGTTGAACAGAAGCAGGTATCCTTGACGGTATTTATATTTTTTATTTACGAAACTTGGATTTCCACATCACCATAGAGGTACCAAGCATGATGCGTTACTCATTGTTTTACATGGCGAGTATCCCCTGTAGGCCTATAAACCATGGTGCATGCAACTACACGCACAAACATTATGAGCAGATCAGTTTCCCTCTTCCATAATGTGTGATTGTAACCAACATGTTTAGCGAACATGTTACTGCCTGGTTGCTACAGTGCAACTTCACGATTCTCTTTGGGCATACGTTATGTTTATTACATACTCACCATACCTTCAGTTTCTGAATGCCAGTACAATCTGGAACATTTAAGTCAGAGTTACAAAAAGACAGCAGATGTTGCAACTGAAGAAAAGTAACGAATTTAGGTTACCTAACACTGATTCTAATGACTTTGTGATTTACCATCTAGCTTCCCCAATTGAGCAGCAGTTCCAGTTCGTCATTATGTTTTCTAACTGAAGAGAAATTGTCAGCAGCTTCTTGAGTCACAATGACTGAACTGTGAACATTGTACCATAATGTAAGAAATAATTCACTGAGGTAACATGTATGTGTTAGCATATGTTCAGCTTGGATGAATTGTCAAACCGAGAACAAAGAAATACGTTCACACCTCTACCAAAGCAGAAAAAATTATTTCAGAATCCAACTCACACTCTAGTGTGTTAAGAATCTAGTAAGATATTCTATGCCACCATTATAAACTGTGATTAAGTATTAATAAAAACCCACAGTAGTCCCACTAAGTATGGAAAGGCACAATTCTCTTACTACCAACTCCTTGAAAGTGTCACCAGCAACGTATGAACAGTAGCGTTACGTATCAAGTCAATATAAACATCACTTGGTTCCAATTTTTCAGTGACAGTATTCAATGTTGCGATGTTTTTCTCAAAATCGTTCATCTTTTCACAATTTTTATTTATTTATTTATTTATTTATTTGGATCAGAACAGTGATTTCCTCCAAACATACAACATTAGTTTCGAGGATATAGTGGTGTTGGTTATCACTGATGCCGTAATTCCTCTTCACGTTATAACCACAAGGGCAAGGTCAGAACGGCGTCTCCACTTCCACAGAATGCAATCTCTCGTCACATCGAATAGTTGTGATGTCGCACTCTCCTCAGTTTTGCCTGTCACGATTTACTTATTAGCTAACTGCCAACACATCAAATCAATGCAACTGTGTGTATCTCGCTTTATTTGTAATTGTGGCAAACCATATTGTGGGGACAGAGGTTATGAAATTTTGTTTGTATGTTTACCTTATATCTGGGTAAAAGATACAGAGTGTGCTAGTGTGCTGAGGTATGTAAAATATGCCACTTGACTTAACCTCAGTGTGTTGTGTTTGGTTACTGTACATCCTCCAGTCTGCTAAGTTTATAATACGACTTGAGCAGTAGAACACTGCCTGGAAGAGAAGACTGGGCAAGGCTGAGGTGTCGGCAAGACAGTCACTACAGGGTGGACACAATGAAACGGTTTGGAATTTGGTGACGATAGTATGCACAATATCAGTATCCACTGTCGAAAGTTACAGCTTGTTCTGTTCAGTAACAGATAACAGCGCTTGGGAGTGGGGTGAGAGCCAAAATGCGGTTACAGTTCGTGCTGGATGTGAGGTGAAGCTAATGTATCAGGTGACAGAGCTGTGATGAGAAGCAGTATTGCTTTTTATCTGTTTGCTGTCTTGTGCTGTGAGGATTGTGTTAAGTTCTTTGTCTTGATGTGTAGGTTATTGAAGTGGTGCTAGAGGTAGTGCAGAGGTATTATTTAGTTTGAGGACTGATGAGAAGAGAGTAATAGAAATTGGGGTTGTCATGAATTTCAAAGTATCGACAATATAATATTGTAAGAGAAATGATTCATCTGCTGAGACTGACTTTTTAATTAATTGCTCTATCTTTTAACTTAAATTGTCCCCAGGTTTCATTGAGCACATATAATATGGATGAATGCATCATCATGAACTGTACTTGGGAGCAAGCTTTGCAAGAGAAACAATCGAAGAATGATCACACATTGCTTACTGCAACTATCGATGTTTATTTTGTACATATGGAATCCATCTGTATGGGTGCGGGGGTTTTGTTCTTCCTTGCTTATTCTTGAACTGAGAACAATTGTGTGAGGTGAAATGACAAGTTTAGTGTCGCAATATTTCTCGCCACATTACAGCTTTTTCACACAGTTTTCAACTCGCCAACGTAAAAACAGCGCAATGGATAACGCATCTTGCCAACATCAAAAAGTGAAACAAGATTATACACAACAACATTAAATATTAACTCTTTAAATGAACATAAATCCTAAGCACAATATTATGAAAGTTTAATTTGACATTTTCTTACAAAATTCCTCCTACACATACTTTATGATGTTGGTCAGCACTACGAAAATCGTCCGATTCCGGCTCAATGTTCGGTATTATTTAGGATGACAATCAAGTCTACGGTGGATGGTTAGCCAAGTGGCAAATTTGAGCCCAAGATTACCCAAGGCCGCTCGAGTTTACAGTGGACGCAAGCTGGTGAACCAACAAAGTTTACACCTCTGCACGCGGTATTTACATTAAGCTGCGACATGCTGCTGTCGGCAAGACCGCTCTCTCCCACTGAAATTCCTACAAAACTAATCTGGCCTTTGCTGAAATTTCCAGCAGGAACTTTCCCTATGTTTCTCATTATGCGAGAAAACATGTACTCAGCCCTAGTCTTATTATGTGGCGATATTCATGTGCATGGTTGGAGCAGCGTGCATATTATAGTGCCCTCTCAGTTCTCGCAAGAACAATTAACTAATTTGGCTGGTTTGTTTCTCCACAGTTGGAGCTAAACGTTGCTACAGCTAATTTTAGCTGGAGTGCAGCTGCCGTGAACGCAGTGTCCACACCAATTTCTTCTCTGCAACGTAAGCAGCGTTAAGCGCTATGTTTTGCACTTGACGCCAGTTAAGAGAAGAATCCGACACAAAATTTCTCTCTTGTCCTACTCATGACAGAACTGCCTCCCTCCACTTGGGTTCCTTTTTCGCGTCATGGCTTTTTTCGACCAATAGGAGCGTTCCTCTAATTTTGTGGAAACAATCTCTACCAATCGCAACGTCCCTTCAATGCATCGAAAGTTCAGTAGTTTTCTCCTTCCTAGTTAGTTTCCGCCAATCGGACGTTTTGTGCCCGTTCTAGACGCCTGAAGTACATTGACCTTTCCATGTGTCGCACTCACTGGACGAAAAAGCGTCACTTGCTTTTGTTCGTATTCCGATGGAATTACGAAATGCAGTTTTCTAAAGCTTCTTCTCTGCTCTTGTACCGATGCCCTCGCTACAGGCGGCCCTCCAGCTTGAATCACGAGGCCCGGGGTTGCTGTCCTCATTTCTGCCACCCCTTTAAGTGGTTGCCAGCGTAACTCTGGCAGCGCGGCTTCGCTACGCCTGGCTTTTCAAAATTAAAAGAGACTCGACTCACGTTCCCTGTTCTATCTTCCCCTCAAAGACATGCATTGTATAGGAATGGTGTGTAATTACCATCAATTGACTGTCATCCCTTTTTGCGTTACATATTTATAGGCAAATGTTCTCGTAATTGTCGATTTACGTTAGGTGTCATCTTCATCTTCTCATTGCCATTTGTAAAGGTCTCATGTAAGGTGCAAATCTGACTATTTATTCTGCCATGTTACATATCTATTGGCATCAGTTACACAGGACGTTTTACAGTAAGGATGAGAGTTTCCACGAAAAATTCAGAGACTGTATTTTCCATGATCTCCAAATTAGAGATCGTTGGTAATGCATGGATTGGGCTCTATATCTCCATACTGTGATTGGCACTGTGGTCACACTTTATTGAGATGGTAACCTTTTAAGTAGGAATTATATGCATTACATGGCGTGGCATATCAGTCACTTTGTCGCGAACTGCAGTGCCCAAGTCTGCCATCGGGATATTCGAAACTCATCTTACTTCCACTCCTACTCCTTAAAAGAATTACATATATATATGTATATATATCTGTGTGCGCGCGCGCGCGTGTGCGCGCGCGCGCGCGCGTGTGCGCGCGCGCGCGTGTGTGCGCGCGCGCGCGTGTGTGCGCGCGCGCGTGTGTGCGCGCGCGTGTGCGCGCGCGCGTGTGTGCGCGCGCGCGCGCGCGCGCGCGCGCGCGTGTATGCGCGCGCGCGCGTGCGCGCACGCTTGTGCGCGCGAGTGCGCGCGCGCGTGTACGAAATTCATATAACCTAAAAATACATATTATTCTGCAATTTTAAGACTTATTATTTTTACAATATCTTTTAAATAATGCATTATTCAAGCCCCTGCAAGTTTTGTATATTGTTTTTGAATTTTATACATTAATCATTGCCTGTTTCATAAATTCTTTCAACTGATATCTCTTACTCCATAGTTTCATTAGTTGAACTATAGATCTTTCAGATGGTATATCATACCATCATCTACCTAAATTTTATTTCTTTTTCGGCTTGCTGATAGCTCACAGGGCTGGGAATGTGGTCCATGTGCAGACTATGCCCATGTCAGTCACTTCTGGCTGGAGCTGACCACCTCATCATCCACCGATCATTCTGATTGTGTGCCATTCACTGTAGACTGGCACATGACGTACTGGTACGTCCACAGAATTTTATACCAGCCACCTTAAAACCTATGTTCTGTACCGAGCTTATGGTTAAACAGCAAAACACATTCGCCTTCACAGATAGGACATTGGTGTCTTTCCTTACAGTTAATGTACTAACACCACATTTAAAAAGATGAAATGCCTTAGGACCTTAAACACACAATGTTTAGCCACTTGTCGAATTGTTATTTCTGGATTCACTAATCGTCTTTCCATTTGTTTGGAAAGTTCACTAGAATGCATCACTGTCTCGCAGTTGAGACTACATACACATGGCTGAATGAGACACTCATTTGAATTACGAAGTAATAAGCAAGTGCAATGTATACATTACACCACAAAACAACAAAAATGAGATGATGAAAACACTCACCTGCACAAGGTTCTTCACTTATTCGGTTGCTCATCCTTACTGAAGTTCAGCTATACTGAGCATATTATGTTTTGGGAGAAATCACATACGATTCTGGTGTTAGGCCCTGAAAAAGTAAGATCTTTCTATGTCTCAGCGAAACAGAAGATGAAATGGTGAGCTACTCATTCTGAATACACTTCTTATATTTACAATTGTTGACTTCCATGCAGCTTTTCCTTTTTAGGACTGAGCTGGGTATAAATATTTGTCGCATCATCTCGAAGACGACATTAAATCGACATAATTTAGACAGTACTGTGTATTCTGACCTGGTGCCCTAGAAACGAAGGTATTTAAATCAAGAAGTAAATTATGATCATGTCAAAGCCCTTTACGTATCACTACAGTAGAAAAACAGAAAAGTGAAAACAATCAATAAGAATATGTATTTCAGTTGGACACATTTGTGTACACAAGATCTCTAATGTCTGAATCACTCCCATTTATAGAGCTGAGACACAAATATGAACAGTTTTCAAATGAGCTAAATGTCATCTTAACTTCAGATAGTTCAAAATGTAGATGACATAAATAAACCAAACACAACTAGTTGTAATACCTACAATGAACTATTCGTAAAACAACTGATAAATTGAAAACAAAGTTGACTTCATTGTGAATGTCACGTAGACACAGGTGCCACAACTTCACTTGGTTCTGAGCACTATGGGACTTAACATCTGAGGTCATAAGTCCTCTAGAATTTAGAACTACTTAAACCCAACTAACCTAAGAACATCACACACATTCATACCCGAGGCAGGATTCGAACCTGCGACCATAGCAGTCGCGCGGTTCTGGACTGAAGCGCCTAACTTCACTTAACGAAGATTTATTCAGCACTTGCACACATATGAGTGCGGAGCGAACTGCCTCTGGCCAGAACACACACAGTATATATATATATATATATATATATATATATATATATATATATATATATATATACATATACAGCTATAGAACATTCCAGTACAATGATTCTTGCCATTGGTGGACACTTCCAAAATGTACGCGAAGCGAATATAAATATTAAAATTTTTCAGTTCAGCTGAGTTTTGAACTCAGGACCCTCCACGCAACAATCTAGTATCATAACCACTACACTACAGCGACTGCGCTTCTCGGCTTCTTCTGCGACATTGGTCCCTCCTGAAGACAACAGCATCTCAGTGCTACATCCTAGTCTGGGAACAATTCATCGGTACTGTATACTCCGACTACTGATGACTGATCCTCGCCCTGATAGTGATCTTCTCAGAACTTCCCTTGCCACTGCGTTCTTCGTTACCTTTCCGCTTGTTACCTGTTGCTGGAGCTTCTAATTTACCCTGGGTTGCAGGATCCTTATAGGGCTTCATTCGAAGGACGTGGACCGTATCTCTGATCTTTCGTCGTCTTGTGTCAGGGTCGAAATCTTCAACTTTTTAAGTAACATCAGACAACATACAACCTTATAAGGTACGAAGTAGCGCCTGAGGACCTTCTCAGAGAGACCAACCTTCTGAACAGGAGTGAAGATCCAGACGAGGTCACCAGGCTGTAGACAAGAGGGCGGTGGCTCGCGTCATATCTTCGGCGATAATTTTTCTTGAGCCTGCAGTGTGCAGAGTCGAGCCAGCTACCGAGGTTCCTCAGCTCTGGTTAACACCTGGCCGGTGTAGTCGTCATCCAAGACATCACGATGTAATGGAAACACAGTGTCCATTGCTGTCGTCACCCCCCCCCTCCCCCCCATGCACCAGGAAAAATGGTGTAAATCCTGTGGTGTCTTGTCTGGCGGTGTTGTCGCAAACGTCACGAAAGGTAGCACCTCATCCCAGTTACTCTTATTAAGGCATTTAGTAAGTCAGTTAGTTTGCAGATGGTAGGCAGTCGTCATGTAATGAGTAATGTTGCACAGACAGTTTATCTCTGTCATGAGATTCGATTGAAAAACTTTCCCTCCATCCGTAATTAACGAATTTGCGGCACCGTGTTTTAATAAAATGTCTTCCACGATGAATTTGGCTACCTCGGATGCTTAGACTGTTTTCACGGCTTTTGTAATGGCATAGCGTGTCAGATAATCAGTGCAAACAATAATCCATCTATTGCCACTACCGGACATTGGAAATCGCCCGAGGAGGTCAATCCCAACATGCTGAAAAGGCGTTTTGGCTGGTGGAATTGGTATGTGTCGGCCAGATGGTTTCTGAGGAACTGCCCTTCTCCTCTGGCACTCTCGACAGTCGACACATAGTGATGGACACTCCTCAATAAACCTGGCCAGAAAAATCTCTTGCGGATCCTATCGTATGTCTTAATCAATTCTAAATGTCCAGCCGCAGGTGTCATGGAATTTCTGTAGAACATCTAAGCACATGTGTTTACGAATCGCTGGTAGCCACCCCTTTCCAAACGGATCACAATTTTTCTTGCAAAGTAATCCATTAACTACCTTAAATTGTCCTTTCACATCCTCTGAAGCCGGCCGCTGTGGCCGAGCGGTTCTAGGCGCTTTAGTCCGGAACCGCTCAACTGCTCCAGTCGCAGATTCGAATCCTGCATGGCATGGGTGTGTGTGATGTCCTTAGGTTAGTTAGGTTTAAGTAGTTCTAAGTTCTAGGGGACTGATGACCTCAGATGTTAAGTCCCAGTGCTTAGAGCCATTTGAACCATACTCTGATCGATTTAAGGCAAGCATAATTTGATATACCTTGGCGTCGTCCTCCTGCTCAGCACAGAGATCCTCGAGTGCAGTCACTATCTTCATCAAAGTCTTGATTGTCTTGCACAGGGTTTCTTGAGGAAAAGCCGGCATCTTGGTGTTTTCTTCCACTTTTGTACACTATAGTAATGCCATGTTCTTGAAGATGTAGTGTCCACCTGGCGAGATAACCTGTTGGATCCATAAGACCTGTCAACAAACAAAGTGAATGAAGGTCTGCAACGACTGTGAATGGCCCTCCATAGAGATACTGTCGAAATCTGCACATGGCCCAGGTCATAGCAAGACATGCTCTTTCTGTACTTGGGTAGTTTCTTTCAGCTTTTGTAAGTGTCCTAGAAGCATAGGCTGTAACTTTCTCTTTTCCATCCAAAATCTGCACCAGAGTAGCACCGATCCCATACCCAACAGCATCTGTGTGTAGTTCTGTACGTGCTCTCTCATCACACAGACCAAGTACAGGGTCAGTTGTCAGAGCTTTTCGCAGCACATAGACTCTTGTTGAGCACCACCACAGATAAATTTAGCATCGACTTTTAACAACTCTTGGAGTGGCCTGGCTTTCATACAAAAGTCTTTGATAAAACAACAGTAATAAGAACATAATCTGAGAGAGCTTCTCACATCTCTAATACTTTTAGGAATAGGAAATTCCGTTATGGATCCCGCCTTTTCTGGGTCTGGCTGCACACCTTCGTTTGACACAAGGTGTCCAAGTATTTTGATTTCTTTTGCTCCAAAGAGAGACTTTCTTGGATTAAGTTTCAGTCCAGATTTTTTGAGACACTTAAGAATGGCCCTTAGGCTTTTTGTGTTCATCAAATGTCTCTGAGAACACTATAATGTCATCTAAATAACAAAGACACATCGTCCTCTTCAGCTGCCTTAGAATATTGTCCATCATTCGTTCAAAAGTTGCTGGTGGATTACACAAACCAAACAGCATTATCTTAAACTCATACAGGCCCTCATGGATGATGAACGCAGTTTTCTCATGATCAGTCTCATCTACTTAGATTTGCCAGTATCCCGACTACATGTCCATGATTGAGAAAAACTTAGCCCCCTTCAGACAATCTAGTGTATCATCAATTCATGCAATGGTGTAAACGTCCTTTTTAGTTACCTTGTTAAGCTTCCTGTAATCAACACAATTCGCCAGTTACCATCCTTTCTCCTGACAAGAACCACTGGTGATGACCATGGGCTCTGCGAAGGCTGAATGATGTCATTCTTCATCATTATCTATACCTCGTCGCGAATTATTCGATGTTCCGTTGCCGACACACGGTGTGTTCTCCAGCTTATTGGTTGATGGTCTCCAGTGATTATTCGGTGCTTCACCGCCGATTTGTCTAAACTGCTCTTCACCTGTGGATTGAAGCATTCAGAGAACTCTTGTAGAATATCAAGTAGCTTCTTCTGTTGTTCCTTAGTGAGATGATGTGATAGTCGAGCTATAAGATCTTGTCCGTAGTGGTAGCGCCAATTTCGCCCAAAGACTCGGCATGGGAGGTTTCTATGATGCTCAGCTGTTCTTCAATTAAGGGCTTAGCATTTGCTACGCACATGTGTCTTGGAAGGATGTGCGGGTCTCGGCGTCAGTGAACTATCCACAATTCACCGAATCCGTTCTGAAACGAGACGACAGAGGCTGGGACGACCAAATTCTTCAGTGGTATGCTTCTCTTACATTCCACTAGAAGATCCATGGGTTGATGCATGGCATGATACGTAACAGCTACCTGTCTAGCACACATACATAGTCTTCACACACTCAGATGTCCACCTTCCTGTCCACAGTTTCTCATCTCGTCTAGCATTATCTTCGAGCGACCACTATCTGTAATTGCCTGAGAAGCTTTCAGAAAGTCCCATCCGAAAATGACGTCATGATTACACTCTTGTAAGACGATGAATTCTAAGGGCTGTGTATGGCCACTAATACTCTCATGAATGGTACATCTTCCTCTAGGTTTTACATATTTCCCATTAGCCACCTTCAGCAGAGCTGTTTTGTTGTTGACAAATACTGTTTTCTGCAACTGGCGACGGTACTTCTCCGAAATGACTGAATATGATGTTACAGAGTCCACAAGAGCTTGGGCTGGTCGGCCATCCATGACGATATCGACGTAGTTTCCTATGATTTTTATAGTGATCGACGGTGGAGGACTTTTCTCTTCGGCGGCCACACCTCCAAGGAAAGTCGCACCCTTTAGTTTTCCAGGTTGTGGCGGCTAGGTGATCGGCTGGAGCTTCTAAACAGCGATGGAGACCATGATCGGCATGTTGGGGAGCGTTCTCTCCAGTGGCTAGCTTGCGGTGATGGTGACCTACGTCGTCCTGCATTCACATCATCTTGTTCATCTTCGTCGTCCCAGAATTGGCGTCAGCTAAGATCGGTCTGCTGTCTTCTGGCGCGGGCGTCATCAAATATCCGCCGCCTTTCTCGACAAAAGCGCACCATATATCCTGGTCGTCCACAGTGGAAACATATTGGTAGGTTATCCTGGGTCCTCCAGACATCAGTATTCCTTGGTGCCCAAACAGGTTCCTCATGTGGCATTGTAGGAACATAACTTCGCCTGGGTCTCGACTTTTTCTCCGTTCTAAGTGGAAATAAAGGACGAGAGATTGTGGTTCAATGTCTGTTGCACTTTCTCCCTTATGACCTCTTGAAGCGTCTCGGTTTTTTGCTTGTTGTGCAAACCAAGTGCCTTCTGAACTTCCTCTCTCCCTATCTAACGAAGAACTCTTGTGATCAGTTCCTTCCTCCATCACAGACATCGGTACGACGTTTGGAAGCCGTTCAAACTTCTTGCATGTAATTCTTTTTTTATGCATTGTCTCTATATAGTAGCACCATTTTATGAAGTCGTCTGCTGTCGAAACCTCGTTCAGGAGTAGGGCTTGATACATGTCTTCAGCAACATCTTTCATGAGATGTGCAACCTTATCTTCTTCCTTCATTGGAAGATCCACTATTTTACACAGCTCCAAGACGTCTTGAATGTAGGATGCTGTCGTTTCTCCTGGACGCTGTGCCCTCCACTTTAATTTATCTTCAGCCTAGCACTTCTATCGTCGTTTGTCACCGAAATACTTGCGCAGTTCTGCCTGGATTACTTCCCAGCTTGTGAACTTCTCCTCGTTGTTCTCATACCATTGCTTGGCAGTGCCCTCCAAATAGGAAACTACGTTAGCCAAACACACAAGGTCATCCCATTTGTTAAATTTGGCTATACTCTCATATCTTCAGCCACTTGTTTTGATCTTGGCCTCGTCACCAGAGATCCCAGAAGGATGTCTCATGCGGTGGCACACAGTTTCTGTCATCGTGACGTCTTCTTCTTCTTCTTCTTCTTCTGTCTCCGATAGATTGCTGTCTGTTGAATATGGCTCGCACTTGGGTTTCTCGCCACGTTAACGGCGGCTCTGTCGTGGCCTGATAGGAGCCACTGTGTCGTCGATAATGTGCCGTATCACAAGTTCCAATACCCAGCGTCTCCACCAGAATAATGTCACGTAGAGCAAGGTATAAGTAGACGAATGACGAACACTAACTTCACTTAACGAAGGTTTATTCAGCACTTGCACATACAAGAGCATGGAGCGAACTGCCTCCGGCCGGAACACATACGGCATATATACAGCTACAGGACATTCCAGTACAATGATTCTTGCCATTTGTGGATACTTCCAGAATGTACTCGAACCGAATATAGAAATTAAAATTTTTCAGAGCAGGTGAGATTTGAACTCACGACCCTCCATGCAAAAATCTAGTATCACAACCACTTTTTTTTATCTCATTTTGTTCGCTTTTGTTCGTTGAATCTGCTCGGGGCGGACGTCGTAAGACATCCGGTTAAGTTCGTTGGTGATCGATTAACTCAGTTTTTTATTACAGAGGGCAGCTAACCCTTTGACCGAACACGCTGAGCTACCGTGCCGGCTATACCACTGCACTACGGCGACTGCGCTACTCGGCTTCTTCTGCGACAGTATGTACATATTTTGATGACGTTCCGGCATGTCGATCCTGAAACGAGACTATTTCATTTTGACTGCAGTCTTTCGGTGCCCAGCCATGAAGTACATGTCGCAACAGTTTACAGTAGGAAACATGGATAACTTACCTTCTCTGTCCATTACACTTTAATCAGGAGTCATGCTAGTATGTAATATCTGTATACGAAAGAGGAAAATTGAGAATACGTTCTAATCTACAGGCAATTCACTCAGTTTTTAGGTTGCTGATTCGCCAGCAACACAGCTTCTTTAAACCTCTATGCGAATTTGCAGTACATGTTGGATCATTACATATACAGGTTGGTCCATTGATAGTGACCAGGCCAAATATCTCACAAAATAAGCATCAAACGAAAAAACAACAAAGACGAAACTTGTCTAGCTTTAAGGGGAAAACCAGATGGCGCTATGGTTGGCCCGCTAGATAGCGCTGCCATAGGTCAAACGGATATCAACTGCATTTTTTTAAAAAGGAACCTCCATTTTTTATTACGTATTCGTCTAGTACGTAAAGAAATATGAAGGTTTTAGTAAGACCACTTTTTTCGCTTTGTGATATACGTTTGTGACTATTACGGCGCCGTCTAAGTACGTGGTATTACGTAACATTCCGCCAGTGTGGACGGTATTTCCTTCGTGATACATTACCCGTGTTAAAATGGACCATTTAACAATTGCGGAAAAGGTCGATACCGTGTCGATGTATGGCTATTGTGATCAAAGTGCCCAGTATAGTAAGAAATGGATAGGGACGCTACTGTAACATCTTTACTCACATGTTGGGTATCTGCTGACCATCCAGTCTGTCACCATCTACAAGGTTCTTGATGAGGCTCAGCTGCATGCAGGGTCATCGCTGAAGCTGATACCTAATCCTTGCAGAAACTATTCATAGGGCAATAGCTATGTTAAAAATACATGTGTAATTTGTATAAATGTAGATCCCAACGTCGAACATAGCAATATGCAACAATTTCTGCGAAGTCAGTAACGTAATCGATGAATTTCAAGAAGCACATAATATTACACCTAAGTCACTTATCGCAGAATCTTACTTTTCTTTCAGAAAAAAGGACGCACACATTACATCTCAATCGAAAGTAACTAAATACAGTATACCTGCAGCAAAAAATTAATATAAAAATGGCAAAACAACAGATACAAGAGGATTTAGCATTTGAACACTTCAAACATTGAAGAAATTTTCTTTTCTTTGTAATATGAAAAACATATAAGTGCACAGGAGGTAACGAAATTCACAATCCCCACAATGCTATGATATTTCTGAAGACCCACAATATCCTCTGTAGTAGTCTGGAAACAACGACCCTGTGAAATGCAGCTCGCTCTCTTGGTGTACGTGATAGAAAGCAGTGAAATACGAGTGTACGAAGTATCTGATCAGCCATGTGACTGGATTAAAGGGTTTCCACAAACACAACACAGGATGTAATTCTCAAAGGAAAGAGAAAGTAACTTCCCGTGCACTCCCTTGGAGCTTTACAATACATATGAATGACGTAGTGGGTAACGTCAGAAGTTCAACGACGCTTTTCGTGAATAATGCTCTAGCATACTAGGAAGTCATAGCGCCAGAAAAAAATGGGCCACCTGAACTTCAAAAATCAAATGGCTCTGAGCACTATGGGACTTGACATCTGAGGTCATCAGTCCTTTAGACTTAGAACTACTTGAACCTAACTAACCTAAGGACATCACACACACATCCATGCCCGAGGCAGGATTGGAACCTGCGACCGTAGCAGCAGCGCGGTTCCGGAATGAAGCGCGTATAACCGCTCGGCCACAACGGACGGCCACCTGAACTTTTAACAAATGTAACGTAGTGCGCGTAAGCAAGCAGAAAGATCCGTTACTTGAGGATTACACAACTATAGAACGATCAATGCTACGAGTATAGGTATGGAACGGGCACATATTGCTAAATGCAGATGAGGCGGGTGCCACATAAATTCTCTCAAAGAATGCTCTGGGACTGTAATCCACCTGCAGAGCAGGTAGCTTGCACAACTTGTTCGGCCAATCAATACAGCTCGTCAGTCTCTGATCTGTAGTAGATAATAGACACAGAGGAAATAGAGGAGGTGGAAACAATGGCAGTGGACAGGTGCAGCTGAACTAGATACTGCCTCAATGGTACGAAGTTTAAAATACAGAAAGACAGACAGACAGACACAGACAGACACACACACACACACACACACACACACACACACACACACACACACACACACACACACACACACACTGAACGTAAACACCCATAGAATTAAAAACATATTTGATTCCGTGTAACAGTCTAAGACACTCCTTCGTCCTGGTTGGGGGACATAAAACTAGACTATTTCTATTTAGACATTATCTTTTGGTGTATGATCAACTAGAACTCGTCACCACAAAAAGGACACATTTGTAGATTGGGCTGTGTACACATTCAAAGGTATGTTCATTACATCTGCTCCGCGTCCGCCTCCCGAACTCTGGCTGGCTGCCCAGATCCTCCGACTGACGAGGGACGCACCTGGTCGTCCACAGAACTTTTTTACCAACCACACTAACAATCCACTGCTCTGCGCCCATCCGCCACACACTCGTGTGCCTTCCAAATCCATTTACAGGCTGACAGATAGCTTGTAGGGGTGTTTCGTCACTACTCCATGGATTTTAGTCACACCACTTTAAAATGAAATAGAAATACCGAAGTATTTTCTCTGTACAACGTTTTATCACTTGCCTCATCTTTTATTGTACACTGAGATGTCTTCTTGAGTCCTACTGGCCATGTTCAACAGCATGTGCAATATGTCTCAGTTGAGGTTGGAAATATGCATTGGCCAAAACTAAGTCTCTCTTCATGTGACACTCTTTAACATATTACAAATGGAAACTCATAAACATGTATGTTATCACACCGTTTCGTCTCAGCATTATGAAGATCATTAAACTGGGTAGCTACATACTGCGAACACAGTTTACATACACATCGAGTTGTTTGAATTGAATATGACATTATCATTTTCATATAAACACTCCTAATCGAAAAATAAATAAACCAAGAGCAATAGGAAAGTTCCCTGACAGCGTGACAATGTCATAAAATCAAGCCACTGTTTTCGAATGTAAGTCTCAGAAAACTATCTGCTAATTGAGATGTGAGTTTTAATTAATGCATCCCATTCGCTCGTAAGCAGTAATTCCAAGACATCAGGTCGTCGTTCACTGTGTGCCAAAGTGATTTTTTTATAATTCTACACATGCATAACCACACGAAGATATAATGTAGGAAACACTGTACTCAGTGCAAGATACTGCAATGCTTCAGAAGCTAACGGGAGCAGTAACACATCTTGAAATTATACCTGTAATGACAGTTACTATTTTCACCACCAGATGGCGCCTACATGCTTTTAAGTAGCTTGAGACACCCTAGTCGCTCCACCCAAAAACAGATGCCACCAGGATGCCCTTTCTTCTCAACTTTATATGTATCACTCTACAGAGTATTGCATGGTTATATACAGGAAGAAAACCATGGATAAACTAAGTAAGGTTTTCTTAACAGCTGATAGTAAAAAAATTGGGCCCATTCTCGTCACAATTGTCTGAATTTGAAAATCGGAAGTATTAAATAATGAGAAACATGAGATAAAATATACAACAAATCAACCATGAACACTAAAAAGGTATTTTAATTCAAAACGAAAAAATATTACACATTCTTTTCGGCAATGCTATTCCGAAACATTTACTACTAATATTTTCTGTGAATGAAATATAGTGCCTTCGGCTAGCTGCAGCACCCGCTGGCTATCTCACAACATAAATGTGGCATACTTCTTTATTAAGCATATGAAATAAAGCGTCGATTCTAATAATCAGTTGAGAGTCATGTGTACTTTCCGTCAATGCTATTCATAAATCGTTATTATTAATATTTTCAAAGAGTGATACATAGTGGCTGCGGCTCGCTCCAAAGTGCGCAGCTCTTCTCACACCAAAAAATGTGGCCTATTTCTTAGAACCAACGACGCTGTAACGCAGCACGTTTTACGAGTTAACATTCGTTGCAGTAAGGCACGCAGTCGTCTAGTACGGTGGCTGCAGGATGGCTTTTTTTCCGCCTTGCTCACAGCACAGCTGACGCTGCCTGCCGTGGGAAGTGCATAGCGCAACATTCAGTCGATACGACGATTCATACCCTCTCCGAATCTAAATAATCTATATTACTTTTTTTGCAATTTTGTTCAAATTTGGTACACAGCGTTTTGTTCTTAACGGAATGATGATGTTAAAGTTTCAGATTTTTATTTATTATAGTAGTTCCGGAGATAAAGATAATTACCTAAAAGTCCTAAAACATAAGCTTGTTCTTTAAATCAAAGTTAGCAACATTTCATAACTGGGATTCACAGTGATGTGAAATTTCTTTAAAGACATGTTTACGCAAGTGATTGTTTATAAAATATTTTACAAAAATCGTTGTGTATTTTGACATTCGGCCGATTACACAAAATGAAAAAAATGCAGCTATGTAACCATGTTATCTTACATGTTTTGGCTTTAAGCCATGTATGCTTTATATTTTTTTTTCCTTTATTGAATTTCGATTTCCCCCCCCCCCCCCCTTTAGAGACAGCACAATATGCCGTTATGCAGCCAACAGGAAAGTTAAAAAACAGAATTAGGAGATATGAGAACAAAAAAAACAGGCGATAAAACGGTGACTATTAAAAACTGAAACATGGAGTAGAAGATGAGAAGAAAATATAAAAACACCCTGTCAGTGATGCTGATTAAAACACATAGTAAATTGACATGCACATTTAAAGAACACAGCGACAGTCTTGTTTCGGTTTGCATGAGATAAAAAAACACAACTAGCGACAGTGACAGTATGGTGGCTGTTCGCAACACTGACAGGGGATGCACAACAGTGGAACACTCATTTAAAACGGCACTATAGAGGAGACACAGAGGCAGATTGTTGGGGGGGGGGAGGGGATGGAGGACCCAGACCGACGAGAGGGGGAAGGAGAGAAAAAGAAAAAAAGGGGGAGCCGATGGAGGGAGGGGACACAGGAAAAGGGGAGTTAGGTGGATACGAGGAGGAGTGGAGGGGAGGGGAGAGCAAAAGGACTCGGGGGAGAGAAGGGTATCAGAAAGAGGGTAGGTAGGGGGGAAAAAACAGGATGGAAGGGAGGGGAGACGGAGCCCAGGAAAAGGACAGAGGAAGGGAGGGTAAGGTGAGGATCAGAGTTGATAACAGGGATAAATGGAGGAAGAGTGGGTATCATCTGGGAGGAGGAGTCGATGGAAGCCACATTGGGAAAAGAGATGAAGGGTGTAGAGGTGGAGGGTAGGGGGGACACAACAGTGAAGGCGAGGCAGGGACGGGGATTGGAGAGGAGCAACCAGCAGATGAGGGGATCAAGTCAGTGGGAGGTGTAGAGGACACATTCATATGTCGTTGTCATTTTCTGTTATATACATTCGTAATACTGCTAAGTAGTGCGAGCACACACGTCCATATATCCTAAAACAGCACAGTCTGTACATACATAAGTTCGTTCCACCATCACTAGTAACCTTTACACTAAACCACAGTAGCGAACTACAGTTTGGTGCGTAAACGGATTACAGATACTATTTTTGTTCTCCGTAAACCGCCACTGCAGTCCAGCGACTGTATTAGCAAACTTGGAGTTATCCACTCGTTATAAAATTATGGAACACACTACAATTTCTCACAAAATCCACACTTAATGCAGGATGGATGTAGGAACAGGACATCATTTATTTCGTCATTGGTTTTCAAAAAGTGGTAGCTAAAATATGTGAAGGTTTTAATCATATAATTAATGTTGGGGTGATATTCAGCCAACTTTACACATATTTTAAGCACACAGGATGATCATCGGCATATAGGCATAAATTCAGGTATATGTAATGTGTAGTATAAAAGGCAATCGTTGTTACATAACTAAATTAATCATACAAGTAGAGCACACAGTCGTTTCGCCGAGATTTCTTCGTTTTCAGACAATCGTAATACAATGTTCTTATTACGTTAGCCTAACTAGCGGATATTGGCTGTGTACATATATAGTGTCTATATTCCGTTCAGAGATAGGTGAATATAACTGAGAACTTAGTGCCCAATGTCTCCAGAAATCAGTAGTATATGATGTGACTTCCACCTACAGCTTCGCGGCTTCTGATGGTAGGTAGTAGGCAGTGGTTTCATCAACGCTGCTTTACACTGCCTAGGACGTATCTGCAAGCACACAGTGAAGAGACCTAGGCAAGAACCCTACCGAGATCGGTGGACGGAACGTAACATTAATAACAACAATAACGACCGAAAACGCACAGAAACAACATCTCGTGTCATATCCTGAAAATCAATTCACAATCGTATGTACTTATTGGCGATGAAATTCCGAAATCGCTATTCCTAATGTTATGAGAGAATGACACACAGTGTCTGCGGCTAGCTCCAGACTGCGCAGCTTTCCTAACACCAAAAATGTGGCCTACTGCATTACTACAGTCTCGCGTCATTTCATTTTGTCTCGCACTAATTCAGAACCATGTATACTTTCCAGCAGTGCTATTCCGATATCGTTCATCCTAATGTTTTCTGAGAATCATACATAGTCTCTGCGGCTAGCTTCAGAATGCGCTGCTCTTCTCACACCACAAAATCAAGCATACTGCTTAAATACCAGTCTCGCGCGATTTCACATTGTTTCGCACTAATTCAGTACTGTGAGTACTTTCCAACAGTGCTATTCCGAAATCGTTGGTCCGCACATTTTGAGAAAATTATACATAGTCTCTGCGGTTAGCTCCAGAGTGCGCTACTCTCCTCACACCACACAATGTGGCCTACTGCTTTACTACTTGTCTTGCGTCGGTTCATAATATTTATCACCAATTCAGAATCGTGTCTACTTTCCGCCAATGCAATTCCGAAATCGGAATTCGTAACGTTTTGGGAGAATGATACATAGTATCCGCGTCTAGCTCCAGGGTGCGCTGCACGTCCTACACCACAATATGTGGCTTACTGCTTTACTACCACTCGCGCGTCTGCTCATATTATTCAGCACCAAATCAGAATCGAGCGTTCTTTCCGCCAATGCTATTCCGAAATCGTTATTCGTAACATTTTGGGAGAATGATACATAATATCCGCGGCTAACTACAGGGTGCGCTACACGTCGTACACCACGAAATGTAGCCTACTGCCTTACTACCACTCGCGCGTCTGCTCATATTATTCAGCACCAAATCAGAATCGAGCGTTCTTTCCGCCAATACTATTCCGAAATCGTTATTCGTAACATTTTGGGAGAATGATACATAGTATCCGCGGCTAACTCCAGGGTGCGCTGCACGTCGTACACCACGAAATGTAGCCTACTGCCTTACTACCACTCGCGCGTCTGCTCATATTTTTCAGCACCAAATCAGAATCGAGCGTTCTTTCCGCCATTACTATTCCGAAATCGTTATTCGTAACATTTTGGGAGAATGATACATAGTATCCGCGGCTAACTCCAGGGTGCGCTGCACGTCGTACACCACGAAATGTAGCCTACTGCTTTACTACCACTCGCGCGTCTGCTCATATTATTCAGCACCAAATCAGAATCGAGCGTTCTTTCCGCCAATGCTATTCCGAAATCGTTATTCGTAACATTTTGGGAGAATGATACATAGTATCCGCGGCTAACTCCAGGGTGCGCTGCACGTCGTACACCACGAAATGTAGCCTACTGCTTTACTACCACTCACCCGTCTGCTCATATTATTCAGCACCAAATCAGAATCGAGCGTTCTTTCCGCCAATGCTATTCCGAAATCGTTATTCGTAACATTTTGGGAGAATGATACATAGTATCCGCGGCTAACTCCAGGGTGCGCTGCACGTCGTACACCACGAAATGTAGCCTACTGCTTTACTACCACTCGCGCGTCTGCTCATATTATTCAGCACCAAATCAGAATCGTGGGTTCTTTCCGCCAATGCTATTCCGAAATCGTTATTCGTAACATTTTGGGAGAATGATACATAGTATCCGCGGCTAACTCCAGGGTGCGCTGCACGTCGTACACCACGAAATGTAGCCTACTGCCTTACTACCACACGCGCGTCTGCTCATATTATTCAGCACCAAATCAGAATCGAGCGTTCTTTCAGCCAATGCTATTCCGAAATCGTTATTCGTAAAATTTTGGGAGAATGATACATAGTATCCGCAGCTAACTCCAGGGTGCGCTGCACGTCGTACACCACGAAATGTAGCCTACTGCTTTACTACCACTCGCGCGTCTGCTCATATTATTCAGCACCAAATCAGAATCGAGCGTTCTTTCCACCAATGCTATTCCGAAATCGTTATTCGTAAAATTTTGGGAGAATGATACATAGTATCCGCGGCTAACTCCAGGGTGCGCTGCACGTCGTACAGCACGAAATATAGCCTACTGCTTTACTACCACTCACGCGTCTCTTCATATTATAATGCACGAAATCAGAATCGTGCGTTCTTTCCGCCAATACTGTTCCGAAATCGTTATTCGTAACATTTTGGGAGAATGATACATAGTTTCTGCGGCTAGCTCCAGGGTGCCCTGCACGCTGTACAGCACGAATTGTAGCCTACTGCTTTACTACCACTCACGCGTCTCTTCATACACTCCTGGAAATTGAAATAAGAACACCGTGAATTCATTGTCCCAGGAAGGGGAACTTTATTGACACATTCCTGGGGTCAGATACATCACATGATCACACTGACAGAACCACAGGCACATAGACACAGGCAACAGAGCATGCACAATGTCGGCACTAGTACAGTGTATATCCACCTTTCGCAGCAATGCAGGTTGCTATTCTCCCATGGAGACGATCGTAGAGATGCTGGATGTAGTCCTGTGGAACGGCTTGCCATGCCATTTCCACCTGGCACCTCAGTTGGACCAGCGTTCGTGCTGGACGTGCAGACCACGTGAGACGACGCTTCATCCAGTCCCAAACATGCTCAATGGGGGACAGATCTGGAGATCTTGCTTGCCAGGGTAGTTGACTTACACCTTCTAGAGCACGTTAGGTTGCACGGGATACATGCGGACGTGCATTGTCCTGTTGGAACAGCAAGTTCCCTTGCCGGTCTAGGAATGGTAGAACGATGGGTTCGATGACGGTTTGGATGTACCGTGCACTATTCAGTGTCCCCTCGACGATCACCAGTGGTGTACGGCCAGTGTAGGAGATCGCTCCCCGCACCATGATGCCGGGTGTTGGCCCTGTGTGCCTCGGTCGTATGCAGTCCTGATTGTGGCGCTCACCTGCACGGCGCCAAACACGCATACGACCATCATTGGCACCAAGGCAGAAGCGACTCTCATCGCTGAAGACGACACATCTCCATTCGTCCCTCCATTCACGCCTGTGGCGACACCACTGGAGGCGGGCTGCACGATGTTGGAGCGTGAGCGGAAGACGGCCTAACGGTGTGCGGGACCGTAGCCCAGCTTCATGGAGACGGTTGCGAATGGTCCTCGCCGATACCCCAGGAGCAACAGTGTCCCTAATTTGCTGGGAAGTGGCGGTGCGGTCCCCTACGGCACTGCGTAGGATCCTACGGTCTTGGCGTGCATCCGTGCGTCGCTGCGGTCCGGTCCCAGGTCGACGGGCACGTGCACCTTCCACCGACCACAGGCGACAACATCGATGTACTGTGGAGACCTCACGCCCCAATTGTTGAGCAATTCGGCGGTACGTCCACCCGGCCTCCCGCATAACCACTATACGCCCTCGCTCAAAGTCCGTCAACTGCACATACCGTTCACGTCCACGCTGTCGCAGCATGCTACCAGTGTTAAAGATTGCGATGGAGCTCCGTATGCCACAGCAAACTGGCTGACACTGACGGCGGCGGTGCACAAATGCTGCACAGCTAGCGCCATTCGACGGCCAACACCGCGGTTCCTGGTGTGTCCGCTGTGCCGTGAGTGTGATCATTGCTTGTACAGCCCTCTCGCAGTGTCCGGAGCAAGTACGGTGGGTCTGACACACCGGTGTCAATGTGTTCTTTTTTCCATTTCCAGGAGTGTATTATAATGCACGAAATCACAATCGTGCGTTCTTTCCGCCAATGCTGTTCCAAAATCGTTATTCGTAACATTTTGGGAGAGTGATATGTAGTATCCGCGGCTAGCTCCAGGGTGCCCTGCACGCCGTACAGCACGAAATGTAGCCTACTGCTTTACTAAAACTCACGCGTCTTTTCATATTGTAATGCACGAAATCAGAATCGTGCGTTCTTCCGGCACTGCTGTTCCGAAATCGTTATCCGTAACAGTTTGGGAGAGTGATACGTAATATCCGCGGCTAGCTCCAGGGTGCCCTGACGCCGTACAGCACGAATTGTAGCCTACTGCTTTACTACCACCCACGCGTCTATTCATATTATAATGCACGAAATCAGAATCGAGCGCTCTTTCCGCCAATGCTGTTCCGAAATCGTTATTCGTAACATTTTGGGAGAGTGATACGTAGTATCCGCGGCTAGCTCCAGGGTGCCCTGCACGCCGTACAGCACGAATTGTGGCCTACTGCTTTACTACCACTCACGCGACTCTTCATATTATAATGCACGAAATCAGAATCGTGCGTTCTTTCCGCCAATGCTGTTCCGAAATCGTTATTCGTAACATTTTGGGAGAGTGATACGTAGTATCAGCGGCTAGCTCCAGGGTGCCCTGCACGTCGTACAGCACGAAATGTAGCCTACTGCTTTACTACCACTCACGGGTCTCTTCATATTATAATGGACGAAATCAGAATCGTGCGTTCTTGCCGCCAATGCTGTTCCCAAATCGTTATTCGTAACGTTTTGGGAGAGTGATACGTAGTATCCACGACTAACTCCAGGGTGCCCTGCACGCCGTACAGCACGAATTGTGGCCTACTGCTTTACTACCACTCACGCGTCTCTTCATATTATAATGCACGAAATCAGAATCGTGCGTTCTTTCCGCCAATGCTGTTCCGAAATCCTTACTCGTAACATTTTGGGAGAGTGATACATAGTATCCGCGGCTAGCTCCAGGGTGCCCTGACGCCATACAGCACGAATTGTAGCCTACTGCTTTACTACCACTCGCGGGTCTCTTCATATTATAATGCACGAAATCAGAATCGTGCTTTCTTTCCGCCAATGCTGTTCCGAAATCCTTATTCGTAACATTTTGGGAGAGTGATACATAGTATCCGCGGCTAGCTCCAGGGTGCCCTGCACGCCGTACAGCACGAAATGTAGCCTACTGCTTTACTACCACTCACGGGTCTCTTCATATTATAATGCACGAAATCAGAATCGTGCGTTCTTTCCGCCAATGCTGTTCCGAAATCCTTATTCGTAACATTTTGGGAGAGTGATACGTAGTATCCGCGGCTAGCTCCAGGGTGCCCTGCACGCCGTACAGCACGAAATGTAGCCTACTGCTTTACTACCACTCACGGGTCTCTTCATACTATAATGCACGAAATCAGAATCGTGCGTTCTTTCCGCTAATGCGGTTCCGAAATCGTTATTCGTAACATTTTGGGAGAGTGATACGTAGTATCCGCAGCTAGCTCCAGGGTGCCCTGCACGCCGTACAGCACGAATATTAGCCTACTGCTTTACTACCACTCACGCGTCTCTTCATATTATAATGCACGAAATCAGAATCGTGCGTTCTTTCCGCCAATGCTGTTCCGAAATCGTTATTCGTAACATTTTGGGAGAGTGATACGTAGTATCCGCAACTAGCTCCAGGGTGCCCTGACGCCGTACAGCACGAATTGTAGCCTACTGCTTTACTACCACTCAAGCGTCTCTTCATATTATAATGCACGAAATCAGAATCGTGCGTTCTTTCCGCCAATGCTGTTCCGAAATCGTTATTCGTAACATTTTGGGACAGTGATACGTAGTATCCGCAACTAGCTCCAGGGTGCCCTGACGCCGTACAGCACGCATTGTAGCCTACTGCTTTACTACCACTCACGCGTCTCTTCATATTATAATGCACGAAATCAGAATCGTGCGTTCTTTCCGCCAATGCTGTTCCGAAATCGTTATTCGTAACATTTTGGGAGAGTGATACGTAGTATCCGCAACTAGCTCCAGGGTGCCCTGACGCCGTACAGCACGAATTGTAGCCTACTGCTTTACTACCACTCACGCGTCTCTTCATATTATAATGCACGAAATCAGAATCGTGCGTTCTTTCCGCCAATGCTGTTCCGAAATCGTTATTCGTAACATTTTGGGAGAGTGATACGTAGTATCCGCAACTAGCTCCAGGGTGCCCTGACGCCGTACAGTACGAATTGTAGCCTACTGCTTTACTACCACTCACGCGTCTCTTCATATTATAATGCACGAAATCAGAATCGTGCGTTCTTTCCGCCAATGCTGTTCCGAAATGGTTATTCGTAACATTTTGGGAGAGTGATACGTAGTATCCGCGGCTAGCTCCAGGGTGCCCTGCACGCCGTACAGCACGAATATTAGCCTACTGCTTTACTACCACTCACGCGTCTCTTCATATTATAATGCACGAAATCAAAATCGTGCGTTCTTTCCGCCAATGCTGTTCCGAAATCGTTATTCGTAACATTTTGGGAGAGTGATACGTAGTATCCGCAACTAGCTCCAGGGTGCCCTGACGCCGTACAGCACGAATTGTAGCCTACTGCTTTACTACCACTCACGCGTCTCTTCATATTATAATGCACGAAATAAGAATCGTGCGTTCTTTCCGCCAATTCTGTTCCGAAATCGTTATCCGTAACATTTTGGGAGAGTGATACGTAGTATCCGCAACTAGCTCCAGGGTGCCCTGCCGCCGTACAGCACGAATATTAGCCTACTGCTTTACTATCACTCACGCGTCTCTTCATATTATAATGCACGAAATAAGAATCGTGCGTTCTTTCCGCCAATGCTGTACGGAAATCGTTATTCGTAACATTTTGGGAGAGTGATACGTAGTATCCGCAACTAGCTCCAGGGTGCCCTGACGCCGTACAGCACGAATATTAGCCTACTGCTTTACAATCACTCACGCGTCTCTTCATATTATAATGCACGAAATCAGAATCGTGCGTTCTTTCCGCCAATGCTGTTCCGAAATCGTTATTCGTAACATTTTGGGAAAGTGATACGTAGTATCCGCAACTAGCTCCAGGGTGCCCTGCACGTCGTACAGCACGAAATGTAGCCTACTGCTTTACTACCACTTACGCGTCTCTTCATATTATAATGCACGAAATCAGAATCGTGCGTTCTTTCCGCCAATGCTGTTCCGAAATCGTTATTCGTAACATTTTGGGAGAGTGATACGTAGTATCCGCGGCTAGCTCCAGGGTGCCCTGCACGCCGTACAGCACGAATATTAGCCTACTGCTTTTCTACCACTCACGCGTCTCTTCATATTACAATGCACGAAATCAGAATCGTGCGTTCTTTCCCCCAATGCTGTTCCCAACCCGTTATTCGTAACATTTTGGGAGAGTGATACGTAGTATCCGCGGCTAGCTCCAGGGTGCCATGCACGCCGTACAGCACGAATATTAGCCTACTGCTTTACTACCACTCACGCGTCTCTTCATATTATAATGCACGAAATCAGAATCGTGCGTTCTTTCCGCCAATGCTGTTCCCAAATCGTTATTAGTAACATTTTGGGAGAGTGATACGTAGTATCCGCAACTAGCTCCAGGGTGCCCTGCACGCCGTACAGCACGAAATGTAGCCTACTGCTCTACTACCACTCACGGGTCTCTTCATATTATAATGCACGAAATCAGAATCGTGCGTTCTTTCCGCCTATGCTGTTCCGAAATCGTTATTCGTAACATTTTGGGAGAGTGATACGTAGTATCCGCAACTAGCTCCAGGGTGCCCTGACGTCGTACAGCACGAATTGTAGCCTACTGCTTTACAATCACTCACGCGTCTCTTCATATTATAATGCACGAAATCAGAATCGTGCGTTCTTTCCGCCAATGCTGTTCCGAAATCGTTATTCGTAACATTTTGGGAGAGTGATACGTAGTATCCGCAACTAGCTCCAGGGTGCCCTGACGCCGTACAGCACGAATTGTAGCCTACTGCTTTACTACCACTCACGCGTCTCTTCATATTATAATGCACGAAATAAGAATCGTGCGTTCTTTCCGCCAATGCTGTTCCGAAATCGTTATTCGTAACATTTTGGGAGAGTGATACGTAGTATCCGCAACTAGCTCCAGGGTGCCCTGACGCCGTACAGCACGAATATTAGCCTACTGCTTTACAATCACTCACGCGTCTCTTCATATTATAATGCACGAAATCAGAATCGTGCGTTCTTTCCGCCAATGCTGTTCCGAAATCGTTATTCGTAACATTTTGGGAAAGTGATACGTACTATCCGCAACTAGCTCCAGGGTGCCCTGCACGTCGTACAGCACGAAATGTAGCCTACTGCTTTACTACCACTTACGCGTCTCTTCATATTATAATGCACGAAATCAGAATCGTGCGTTCTTTCCGCCAATGCTGTTCCGAAATCGTTATTCGTAACATTTTGGGAGAGTGATACGTGGTATCCGCGGCTAGCTCCAGGGTGCCCTGCACGCCGTACAGCACGAATATTAGCCTACTGCTTTACTACCACTCACGCGTCTCTTCATATTATAATGCACGAAATCAGAATCGTGCGTTCTTTCCGCCAATGCTGTTCCGAAATCCTTATTCGT
The DNA here is from genome assembly GCF_023864345.2 of Schistocerca serialis cubense. Taxonomy (NCBI): domain Eukaryota; kingdom Metazoa; phylum Arthropoda; class Insecta; order Orthoptera; family Acrididae; genus Schistocerca; species Schistocerca serialis. The sequence goes on along the minus strand of NC_064646.1, from coordinate 462,877,085 downwards.
AACATTTTGGGAACGTGATACGTAGTATCCGCAACTACCTCCAGGGTGCCCTGACGCCGTACAGCACGAATTGTAGCCTACTGCTTTACTACCACTCACGCGTCTCCTCATATTATAATGCACGAAATCAGAATCGTGCGTTCTTTCCGCCAATGCTGTTCCGAAATCGTTATTCGTAACATTTTGGGAGAGTGATACGTAGTATCCGCAACTAGCTCCAGGGTGCCCTGACGCTGTACAGCACGAATTGTAGCCTACTGCTTTACTACCACTCACGCGTCTCTTCATATTATAATGCACGAAATCAGAATCGTGCGTTCTTTCCGCCAATGCTGTTCCGAAATCGTTATTCGTAACATTTTTGGGAGAGTGATACGTAGTATCCGCGGCTAGCTCCAGGGTGCCCTGCACGCCGTACAGCACGAATTGTAGCCTACTGCTTTACTACCACTCACGCGTCTCTTCATATTATAATCTACGAAATCAGAATCGTGCGTTCTTTCCGCCAATGCTGTTCCGAAATCGTTATTCGTAACATTTTGGGAGAGTGATACGTAGTATCCACGGCTAGCTCCAGGGTGCCCTGCACGCCGTACTGCACTAAATATAGCCTACTGCTTTACTACCACTCACGGGTATCTTCATATAATAATGCACGTAATCAGAATCGTGCGTTCTTTCCGCCAATGCTGTTCCGAAATCGTTATTCGTAACATTTTTGGGAGAGTGATACGTAGTATCCGCAACTAGCTCCAGGGTGCCCTGCACGCCGTACAGCACGAATTGTAGCCTACTGCTTTACTACCACTCACGCGTCCCTTCATATTATAATGCACGAAATCAGAATCGTGCGTTCTTTCCGCCAATGCTGTTCCGAAATCGTTATTCGTAACGATTTGGGAGAGTGATACGTAGTATCCGCGGCTAGCTCCAGGGTGCCCTGCACGTTGTACAGCACGAAATGTAGCCTACTGCTTTACTACCACTCACGCGTCTCTTCATATTATAATGCACGAAATCAGAATCGTGCGTTCTTTCCGCCAATGCTGTTCCCAAATCGTTATTCGTAACATTTTGGGAGAGTGATACGTAGTATCCGCAGCTAGCTCCAGGGTGCCCTGCACGCCGTACAGCACGAAATGTAGCCTACTGCTTTACTACCACTCACGCGTCTCTTCATATTATAATGCACGAAATCAGAATCGTGCGTTCTTTCCGCCAATGCTGTTCCGAAATCGTTATTCGTAACGTTTTGGGAGAGTGATACGTAGTATCAGCGGCTAGCTCCAGGGTGCCCTGCACGTCGTACAGCACGAAATGTATCCTACTGCTTTACTACCACTCACGCGTCTCTTCATATTATAATGCACGAAATCAGAATCGTGAGTTCTTTCCGCCAATGCTGTTCTGAAATCGTTATTCGTAACATTTTGGGAGAGTGATACGTAGTATCCGCAGCTAGCTCCAGGGTGCCCTGCACGCCGTACAGCACGAATTGTAGCCTACTGCTTTACTACCACTCACGCGTCTCTTCATATTATAATGCACGAAATCAGAATCGTGCGTTCTTTCCGCCAATGCTGTTCCGAAATCGTTATTCGTAACATTTTGGGAGAGTGATACGTAGTATCCGCAACTAGCTCCAGGGTGCCCTGACGCCGTACAGCATGAATTGTAGCCTACTGCTTTACTACCACTCACGCGTCTCTTCATATTATAATGCACGAAATCAGAATCGTGCGTTCTTTCCGCCAATGCTGTTCCGAAATCGTTATTCGTAACATTTTTGGGAGAGTGATACGTAGTATCCGCGGCTAGCTCCAGGGTGCCCTGCACGCCGTACAGCACGAATTGTAGCCTACTGCTTTACTACCACTCACGCGTCTCTTCATATTATAATGCACGAAATCAGAATCGTGCGTTCTTTCCGCCAATGCTGTTCCGAAATCGTTATTCGTAACATTTTGGGAGAGTGATACGTAGTATCCGCGGCTAGCTCCAGGGTGCCCTGCACGCCGTACTGCACTAAATATAGCCTACTGCTTTACTACCACTCACGGGTATCTTCATATAATAATGCACGAAATCAGAATCGTGCGTTCTTTCCGCCAATGCTGTTCCGAAATCGTTATTCGTAACATTTTTGGGAGAGTGATACGTAGTATCCGCGGTTAGCTCCAGGGTGCCCTGCACGCCGTACAGCACGAATTGTAGCCTACTGCTTTACTACCACTCACGCGTCTCTTCATATTATAATCTACGAAATCAGAATCGTGCGTTTTTTCCGCCAATGCTGTTCCGAAATCGTTATTCGTAACATTTTGGGAGAGTGATACATAGTATCCGCGGCTAGCTCCAGGGTGCCCTGACGCCGTACACCATGAATTGTAGCCTACTGCTTTACTACCACTCACGCGTCTCTTCATATTATAATGCACGAAATCAGAATCGTGCGTTCTTTCCGCCAATGCTGTTCCGAAATCGTTATTCGTAATATTTCGGGAGAGTGATACGTAGTATCAGCAACTAGCTCCATGGTGCCCTGCACGCCGTACAGCACGAATTGTAGCCTACTGCTTTACTACCACTCACGCGTCCCTTCATATTATAATCCACGAAATCAGAATCGTGCGTTCTTTCCGCCAATGCTGTTCCGAAATCGTTATTCGTAACGATTTGGGAGAGTGATACGTAGTATCCGCGGCTAGCTTCAGGGTGCCCTGCACGTCGTACAGCTCGAAATGTAGCCTACTGCTTTACTACCACTCACGCGTCTCTTCATATTATAATGCACGAAATCAGAATCGTGCGTTCTTTCCGCCAATGCTGTTCCCAAATCGTTATTCGTAACATTTTGGGAGAGTGATACGTAGTATCCGCAGCTAGCTCCAGGGTGCCCTGCACGCCGTACAGCACGAAATGTAGCCTACTGCTTTACTACCACTCACGCGTCTCTTCGTATTATAATGCACGAAATCGGAATCGTGCGTTCTTTCCGCCAATGCTGTTCCCAAATCGTTATTCGTAACGTTTTGGGAGAGTGATACGTAGTATCAGCGGCTAGCTCCAGGGTGCCCTGCACGTCGTACAGCACGAAATGTATCCTACTGCTTTACTACCACTCACGCGTCTCTTAATATTATAATGCACGAAATCAGAATCGTGAGTTCTTTCCGCCAATGCTGTTCCGAAACCGTTATACGTAACATTCGTAACATTTTGGGAGAGTGATACGTAGTATCCGCGGCTAGCTCCAGGGTGCCCTGCACGTCGTACAGCACGTAATGTAGCCTACTGCTTTACTACCACTCACGCGTCTCTTCATATTATAATGCACGAAATCAGTATCGTGCGTTCTTTCCGCCAATGCTGTTCCGAAATCGTTATTCGTAACATTTTGGGAGAGTGATACGTAGTATCCGCGGCTAGCTCCAGGGTGCCCTGCACGTCGTACAGCACGAATTGTAGCCTACTGCTTTACTACCACTCACGCGACTCTTCATATTATAATGCACGAAATCAGAATCGTGCGTTCTTTCCGCCAATGCTGTTCCCAAATCGTTATTCGTAACATTTTGGGAGAGTGATACGTAGTATCCGCGGCTAGCTCCAGGGTGCCCTGCACGTCGTACAGCACGAATTGTAGCCTACTGCTTTACTACCACTCACGCGTCTCTTCATATTATAATGCACGAAATCAGAATCGTGCGTTCTTTCCGCCAATGCTGTTCCCAAATCGTTATTCGTAACATTTTGGGAGAGTGATACGTAGTATCCGCGGCTAGCTCCAGCACGCCCTGCACGTCGTACAGCACGAATTGTAGCCTACTGCTTTACTACCACTCACGCGTCTCTTCATATTATAATGCACGAAATCAGAATCGTGCGTTCTTTCCGCCAATGCTGTTCCGAAATCGTTATTCGTAACATTTTGGGAGAGTGATACGTAGTATCCGCGGCTAGCTCCAGGGTGCCCTGCACGTCGTACAGCACGAAATGTAGCCTACTGCTTTACTACCACTCACGCGTCTCTTCATATTGTAATGCACGAAATCAGAATCGTGCGTTCTTTCCGCCAATGCTGTTCCGAAATCGTTATTCGTAACATTTTGGGAGAGTGATACGTAGTATCCGCGGCTAGCTCCAGGGTGCCCTGCACGTCGTACAGCACGAATTGTAGCCCACTGCTTTACTACCACTCACGCGTCTCTTCATATTATAATGCACGAAATCAGAATCGTGCGTTCTTTCCGCCAATGCTGTTCCGAAATCGTTATTCGTAACATTTTGGGAGAGTGATACATAGTATCCGCGGCTAGCTCCAGGGTGCCCTGCACGTCGTACAGCACGAATTGTAGCCTACTGCTTTACTACCACTCACGCGTCTCTTCATATTATAATGCACGAAATCAGAATCGTGCGTTCTTTCCGCCAATGCTGTTCCGAAATCGTTATTCGTAACATTTTGGGAGAGTGATACGTAGTATCCGCGGCTAGCTCCAGGGTGCCCTGCACGTCGTACAGCACGAATTGTAGCCCACTGCTTTACTACCACTCACGCGTCTCTTCATATTATAATGCACGAAATCAGAATCGTGAGTTCTTTCCGCCAATGCTGTACCGAAACCGTTATACGTAACATTCGTAACATTTTGGGAGAGTGATACGTAGTATCCGCGGCTAGCTCCAGGGTGCCCTGCACGTCGTACAGCACGTAATGTAGCCTACTGCTTTACTACCACTCACGCGTCTCTTCATATTATAATGCACGAAATCAGAATCGTGCGTTCTTTCCGCCAATGCTGTTCCGAAATCGTTATTCGTAACATTTTGGGAGAGTGATACGTAGTATCCGCGGCTAGCTCCAGGGTGCCCTGACGCCCTACAGCACGTAATGTAGCCTACTGCTTTACTACCACTCACGCGTCTCTTCATATTATAATGCACGAAATCAGAATCGTGCGTTCTTTCCGCCAATGCTGTTCCGAAATCGTTATTCGTAACATTTTGGGAGAGTGATACGTAGTATCCGCGGCTAGCTCCAGGGTGCCCTGCACGTCGTACAGCACGAATTGTAGCCCACTGCTTTACTACCACTCACGCGTCTCTTCATATTATAATGCACGAAATCAGAATCGTGCGTTCTTTCCGCCAATGCTGTTCCGAAATCGTTATTCGTAACATTTTGGGAGAGTGATACATAGTATCCGCGGCTAGCTCCAGGGTGCCCTGCACGTCGTACAGCACGAATTGTAGCCTACTGCTTTACTACCACTCACGCGTCTCTTCATATTATAATGCACGAAATCAGAATCGTGCGTTCTTTCCGCCAATGCTGTTCCGAAATCGTTATTCGTAACATTTTGGGAGAGTGATACGTAGTATCCGCGGCTAGCTCCAGGGTGCCCAGACGCCGTACAGCACGAATTGTAGCCTACTGTTTTACTACCACTCACGCGTCTCTTCATATTATAATGCACGAAATCAGAATCGTGCGTTCTTTCCGCCAATGCTGTTCGGAAATCGTTATTCGTAACATTTTGGGAGAGTGATACGTAGTATCCGCGGCTAGCTCCAGGGTGCCCTGCACGTCGTACAGCACGAAATGTAGCCTACTGCTTTACTACCACTCACGCGTCTCTTCATATTATAATGCACGAAATCAGAATCGTGCGTTCTTTCCGCCAATGCTGTTCCGAAATCGTTATTCGTAACATTTTGGGAGAGTGATACGTAGTATCCGCGGCTAGCTCCAGGGTGCCCTGCTAGTCGTACAGCACGAATTGTAGCCTACTGCTTTACTACCACTCACGCGTCTCTTCATATTATAATGCTCGAAATCAGAATCGTGCGTTCTTTCCGCCAATGCTGTTCCGAAATCGTTATTCGTAACATTTTGGGAGAGTGATACGTAGTATCCGCGGCTAGCTCCAGGGTGCCCAGACGCCGTACATCACGAATTGTAGCCTACTGTTTTACTACCACTCACGCGTCTCTTCATATTATAATGCACGAAATCAGAATCGTGCGTTCTTTCCGCCAATGCTGTTCCGAAATCGTTATTCGTAACATTTTGGGAGAGTGATACGTAGTATCCGCGGCTAGCTCCAGGGTGCCCTGCACGTCGTACAGCACGAAATGTAGCCTACTGCTTTACTACCACTCACGCGTCTCTTCATATTATAATGCACGAAATCAGAATTGTGCGTTCTTTCCGCCAATGCTTTTCCGAAATCGTTATTCGTAACATTTTGGGAGAGTGATACGTAGTATCCGCGGCTAGCTCCAGGGTGCCCTGCACGTCGTACAGCACGATTTGTAGCCCACTGCTTTACTACCACTCACGCGTCTCTTCATATTATAATGCACGAAATCAGAATCGTGCGTTCTTTCCGCCAATGCTGTTCCGAAATCGTTATTCGTAACATTTTGGGAGAGTGATACGTAGTATCCGCGGCTAGCTCCAGGGTGCCCTGCACGTCGTACAGCACGAAATGTAGCCTACTGCTTTACTACCACTCACGCGTCTCTTCATATTATATTGCAAGAAATCAGAATCGTGCGTTCTTTCCGCCAATGCTGTTCCGAAATCGTTATTCGTAACATTTTGGGAGAGTGATACGTAGTATCTGCACCTAGCTCCAGGGTGCCCTGCACGTCGTACACCACGAAATGTAGCCTACTGCTTTACTACCAATCACGCGTCTGCTCATATTATTCAGCACCATATCAGAATCGTGCGATCTTTCCGCCATTGCTATTCCGATATCGATATTCGTAACATTTTGGGAGAATGATACATAGTATCCGCGGCTAGCTCCAGCGTGCCCTGCACGTCGTACACCACGAAATGTAGCCACTGCTCTACTACAGATCACGCGTCTGCTCATATTATTCAGCACCAAATCAGAATCGTGCGATCTTTCCGCCATCGCTATTCCGAAAACGTTATTCGTAACATTTTGGGAGAATGATACATAGTATCCGCGGCTAGCTCCAGCACGCCCTGCACGTAGTACAACACGAAATGTAGCCTACTGCTTTACTACCGATCACGCGTCTGCTCATATTATTCAGCACCAAATCAGAATCGTGCGATCTTTCCGCCATTGCTATTCCGAAATCGTTATTCGTAACATTTTGGGAGAATGATACATAGTATCCGCGGCTAGCTCCAGCGTGCCCTGCACGTTGTACACCACGAAATGTAGCCTACTGCTTTACTACCGATCACGCGTCTGGTCATATTATAACGCACCAAATCAGTATCGTGCGTTCTTTCCGCCATTGCTATTCCGAAATCGTTATTCGTAACATCTTAGGAGAATGATACACAGTATCCGCGGCTAGCTCCAGCACGCCCTGCACGTCGTATACCACGAAATGTAGCCTACTGCTTTACTACCACTCACGCGTCTGCTCATATTATTCAGCGCCAAATCAGAATCGTGCGATCTTTCCGCCATTGCTATTCCGAAATCGTTATTCGTAACATTTTGGGAGAATGATACATAGTATCCGCGGCTAGCTCCAGCGTGCCCTGCACGTTGTACACCACGAAATGTAGCCTACTGCTTTACTACCGATCACGCGTCTGGTCATATCATAACGCACCAAATCAGTATCGTGCGTTCTTTCCGCCATTGCTATTCCGAAATCGTTATTCGTAACATCTTAGGAGAATGATACACAGTATCCGCGGCTAGCTCCAGCACGCCCTGCACGTCGTATACCACGAAATGTAGCATACTGCTTTACTACCACTCACGCGTCTGCTCATATTATTCAGCACCAAATCAGAATCGTGCGATCTTTCCGCCATTGCTATTCCGAAATCGTTATTCGTAACATTTTGGGAGAATGATACATAGTATCCGCGGCTAGCTCCAGCACGCCCTGCACGTCGTACACCACGAAATGTAGCCTACTGCTTCACTACCACTCACGCGTCTGCTCATATTATTCAGCACCAAATCATAATCGTGCGATCTTACCGCCATTGCTATTCCGAAATCGTTATTCGTAACATTTTGGGAGAATGATACATAGTATCCGCGGCTAGCTCCAGCGTGCCGTGCACGTTGTACACCACGAAATGTAGCCTACTGCTTTACTACCAACCCGCGTCTGGTCATATTATAACGCACCAAATCAGTATCGTGCGTTCTTTCCGCCATTGCTATTCCGAAATCGTTATTCGTAACATCTTAGGAGAATGATACACAGAATCCGCGGCTAGCTCCAGCACGCCCTGCACGTCGTATACCACGAAATGTAGCATACTGCTTTACTACCGATCACGCGTCTGCTCATATTATTCAGCACCAAATCAGAATCGTGCGATCTTTCCGCCATTGCTATTCCGATATCGATATTCGTAACATTTTGGGAGAATGATACATAGTATCCGCGGCTAGCTCCAGCGTGCCCTGCACGTCGTACACCACGAAATGTAGCCACTGCTCTACTACAGATCACGCGTCTGCTCATATTATTCAGCACCAAATCAGAATCGTGCGATCTTTCCGCCATCGCTATTCCGAAAACGTTATTCGTAACATTTTGGGAGAATGATACATAGTATCCGCGGCTAGCTCCAGCACGCCCTGCACGTCGTACAACACGAAATGTAGCCTACTGCTTTACTACCGATCACGCGTCTGCTCATATTATTCAGCACCAAATCAGAATCGTGCGATCTTTCCGCCATTGCTATTCCGAAATCGTTATTCGTAACATTTTGGGAGAATGATACATAGTATCCGCGGCTAGCTCCAGCGTGCCCTGCACGTTGTACACCACGAAATGTAGCCTACTGCTTTACTACCGATCACGCGTCTGCTCATATTATTCAGCACCAAATCATAATCGTGCGATCTTACCGCCATTGCTATTCCGAAATCGTTATTCGTAACATTTTGGGAGAATGATACATAGTATCCGCGGCTAGCTCCAGCGTGCCCTGCACGTTGTACACCACGAAATGTAGCCTACTGCTTTACTACCAACCCGCGTCTGGTCATATTATAACGCACCAAATCAGTATCGTGCGTTCTTTCCGCCATTGCTATTCCGAAATCGTTATTCGTAACATCTTAGGAGAATGATACACAGTATCCGCGGCTAGTTCCAGCACGCCCTGCACGTCGTATACCACGAAATGTAGCCTACTGCTTTACTACCACTCACGCGTCTGCTCATATTATTCAGCGCCAAATCAGAATCGTGCGATCTTTCCGCCATTGCTATTCCGAAATCGTTATTCGTAACATTTTGGGAGAATGATACATAGTATCCGCGGCTAGCTCCAGCGTGCCCTGCACGTTGTACACCACGAAATGTAGCCTACTGCTTTACTACCACTCACGCGTCTGCTCATATTATTCAGCGCCAAATCAGAATCGTGCGATCTTTCCGCCATTGCTATTCCGAAATCGTTATTCGTAACATTTTGGGAGAATGATACATAGTATCCGCGGCTAGCTCCAGCACGCCCTGCACGTCGTACAACACGAAATGTAGCCTACTGCTTTACTACCGATCACGCGTCTGCTCATATTATTCAGCACCAAATCAGAATCGTGCGATCTTTCCGCCATTGCTATTCCGAAATCGTTATTCGTAACATTTTGGGAGAATGATACATAGTATCCGCGGCTAGCTCCAGCGTGCCCTGCACGTTGTACACCACGAAATGTAGCCTACTGCTTTACTACCGATCACGCGTCTGCTCATATTATTCAGCACCAAATCATAATCGTGCGATCTTACCGCCATTGCTATTCCGAAATCGTTATTCGTAACATTTTGGGAGAATGATACATAGTATCTGCGGCTAGCTCCAGCGTGCCCTGCACGTTGTACACCACGAAATGTAGCCTACTGCTTTACTACCAACCCGCGTCTGGTCATATTATAACGCACCAAATCAGTATCGTGCGTTCTTTCCGCCATTGCTATTCCGAAATCGTTATTCGTAACATCTTAGGAGAATGATACACAGTATCCGCGGCTAGTTCCAGCACGCCCTGCACGTCGTATACCACGAAATGTAGCCTACTGCTTTACTACCACTCACGCGTCTGCTCATATTATTCAGCGCCAAATCAGAATCGTGCGATCTTTCCGCCATTGCTATTCCGAAATCGTTATTCGTAACATTTTGGGAGAATGATACATAGTATCCGCGGCTAGCTCCAGCGTGCCCTGCACGTTGTACACCACGAAATGTAGCCTACTGCTTTACTACCAACCCGCGTCTGGTCATATTATAACGCACCAAATCAGTATCGTGCGTTCTTTCCGCCATTGCTATTCCGAAATCGTTATTCGTAACATTTTGGGAGAATGATACACAGTATCCGCGGCTAGCTCCAGCACGCCCTCACGTCGTATACCACGAAATGTAGCCTACTGCTTTACTACCACTCACGCGTCTGCTCATATTATTCAGCGCCAAATCAGAATCGTGCGATCTTTCCGCCATTGCTATTCCGAAATCGTTATTCGTAACATTTTGGGAGAATGATACATAGTATCCGCGGCTAGCTCCAGCGTGCCCTGCACGTTGTACACCACGAAATGTAGCCTACTGCTTTACTACCACTCACGCGTCTGCTCATATTATTCAGCACCAAATCATAATCGTGCGATCTTACCGCCATTGCTATTCCGAAATCGTTATTCGTAACATCTTAGGAGAATGATACACAGTATCCGCGGCTAGCTCCAGCACGCCCTGCACGTCGTATACCACGAAATGTAGCCTACTGCTTTACTACCGATCACGCGTCTGGTCATATTATAACGCACCAAATCAATATCGTGCGTTCTTTCCGCCATTGCTATTCCGAAATCGTTATTCGTAACATCTTAGGAGAATGATACACAGTATCCGCGGCTAGCTCCAGCACGCCCTCCACGTCGTATACCACGAAATGTAGCCTACTGCTTTACTACCACTCACGCGTCTGCTCATATTATTCAGCGCCAAATCAGAATCGTGCGATCTTTCCGCCATTGCTATTCCGAAATCGTTATTCGTAACATTTTGGGAGAATGATACATGGTATCCGCGGCTAGCTCCAGCACGCACTGCACTTCGTACACCACGAAATGTAGCCTACTGCTTTACTACCACTCACGCGTCTGCTCATATTATTCAGCACCAAATCATAATCGTGCGATCTTACCGCCATTGCTATTCCGAAATCGTTATTCGTAACATCTTAGGAGAATGATACACAGTATCCGCGGCTAGCTCCAGCACGCCCTGCACGTCGTATACCACGAAATGTAGCATACTGCTTTACTACCGATCACGCGTCTGCTCATATTATTCAGCACCAAATCAGAATCGTGCGATCTTACCGCCATTGCTATTCCGAAATCGTTATTCGTAACATTTTGGGAGAATGATACATAGTATCCGCGGCTAGCTCCAGCGTGCCCTGCATGTTGTACACCACGAAATGTAGCCTACTGCTTTACTACCGATCACGCGTCTGGTCATATTATAACGCACCAAATCAATATCGTGCGTTCTTTCCGCCATTGCTATTCCGAAATCGTTATTCGTAACATCTTAGGAGAATGATACACAGTATCCGCGGCTAGCTCCAGCACGCCCTCCACGTCGTATACCACGAAATGTAGCCTACTGCTTTACTACCACTCACGCGTCTGCTCATATTATTCAGCGCCAAATCAGAATCGTGCGATCTTTCCGCCATTGCTATTCCGAAATCGTTATTCGTAACATTTTGGGAGAATGATACATAGTATCCGCGGCTAGCTCCAGCACGCCCTGCACTTCGTACACCACGAAATGTAGCCTACTGCTTTACTACCGATCACGCGTCTGGTCATATCATAACGCACCAAATCAGTATCGTGCGTTCTTTCCGCCATTGCTATTCCGAAATCGTTATTCGTAACATCTTAGGAGAATGATACACAGTATCCGCGGCTAGCTCCAGCACGCCCTCCACGTCGTATACCACGAAATGTAGCCTACTGCTTTACTACCACTCACGCGTCTGCTCATATTATTCAGCGCCAAATCAGAATCGTGCGATCTTTCCGCCATTGCTATTCCGAAATCGTTATTCGTAACATTTTGGGAGAATGATACATAGTATCCGCGGCTAGCTCCAGCACGCCCTGCACTTCGTACACCACGAAATGTAGCCTACTGCTTTACTACCGATCACGCGTCTGGTCATATTATAACGCACCAAATCAATATCGTGCGTTCTTTCCGCCATTGCTATTCCGAAATCGTTATTCGTAACATCTTAGGAGAATGATACACAGTATCCGCGGCTAGCTCCAGCACGCCCTCCACGTCGTATACCACGAAATGTAGCCTACTGCTTTACTACCACTCACGCGTCTGCTCATATTATTCAGCGCCAAATCAGAATCGTGCGATCTTTCCGCCATTGCTATTCCGAAATCGTTATTCGTAACATTTTGGGAGAATGATACATAGTATCCGCGGCTAGCTCCAGCACGCCCTGCACGTCGTACACCACGAAATGTAGCCTACTGCTTTACTACCACTCACGCGTCTGCTCATATTATTCAGCGCCAAATCAGAATCGTGCGATCTTACCGCCATTGCTATTCCGAAATCGTTATTCGTAACATCTTAGGAGAATGATACACAGTATCCGCGGCTAGCTCCAGCACGCCCTGCACGTCGTATACCACGAAATGTAGCATACTGCTTTACTACCGATCACGCGTCTGCTCATATTATTCAGCACCAAATCAGAATCGTGCGATCTTACCGCCATTGCTATTCCGAAATCGTTATTCGTAACATTTTGGGAGAATGATACATAGTATCCGCGGCTAGCTCCAGCGTGCCCTGCATGTTGTACACCACGAAATGTAGCCTACTGCTTTACTACCGATCACGCGTCTGGTCACATTATAACGCACCAAATCAATATCGTGCGTTCTTTCCGCCATTGCTATTCCGAAATCGTTATTCGTAACATCTTAGGAGAATGATACACAGTATCCGCGGCTAGCTCCAGCACGCCCTCCACGTCGTATACCACGAAATGTAGCCTACTGCTTTACTACCACTCACGCGTCTGCTCATATTATTCAGCGCCAAATCAGAATCGTGCGATCTTTCCGCCATTGCTATTCCGAAATCGTTATTCGTAACATTTTGGGAGAATGATACATAGTATCCGCGGCTAGCTCCAGCACGCCCTGCACTTCGTACACCACGAAATGTAGCATACTGCTTTACTACCGATCACGCGTCTGCTCATATTATTCAGCACCAAATCAGAATCGTGCGATCTTTCCGCCATTGCTATTCCGAAATCGTTATTCGTAACATTTTGGGAGAATGATACATAGTATCCGCGGCTAGCTCCAGCGTGCCCTGCACGTCGTACACCACGAAATGTAGCCTACTGCTTTATTACCGATCACGCGTCTGCTCATATTATTCAGCACCAAATCAGAATCGTGCCATCTTTCCGCCATTGCTATTCCGAAATCGTTATTCGTAACATTTTGGGAGAATGATACATAGTATCCGCGGCTAGCACCAGCACGCCCTGCACGTCGTACACCACGAAATGTAGCCTACTGCTTTACTACCACTCACGCGTCTGCTCATATTATTCAGCGCCAAATCAGAATCGTGCGATCTTACCGCCATTGCTATTCCGAAATCGTTATTCGTAACATCTTAGGAGAATGATACACAGTATCCGCGGCTAGCTCCAGCACGCCCTCCACGTCGTATACCACGAAATGTAGCATACTGCTTTACTACCGATCACGCGTCTGCTCATATTATTCAGCACCAAATCAGAATCGTGCGATCTTACCGCCATTGCTATTCCGAAATCGTTATTCGTAACATTTTGGGAGAATGATACATAGTATCCGCGGCTAGCACCAGCACGCCCTGCACGTCGTACACCACGAAATGTAGCCTACTGCTTTACTACCACTCACGCGTCTGCTCATATTATTCAGCGCCAAATCAGAATCGTGCGATCTTTCCGCCATTGCTATTCCGAAATCGTTATTCGTAACATTTTGGGAGAATGATACATAGTATCCGCGGCTAGCTCCAGCACGCCCTGCACGTCGTACACCACGAAATGTAGCCTACTGCTTTACTACCACTCACGCGTCTGCTCATATTATTCAGCGCCAAATCAGAATCGTGCGATCTTACCGCCATTGCTATTCCGAAATCGTTATTCGTAACATCTTAGGAGAATGATACACAGTATCCGCGGCTAGCTCCAGCACGCCCTGCACGTCGTATACCACGAAATGTAGCATACTGCTTTACTACCGATCACGCGTCTGCTCATATTATTCAGCACCAAATCAGAATCGTGCGATCTTACCGCCATTGCTATTCCGAAATCGTTATTCGTAACATTTTGGGAGAATGATACATAGTATCCGCGGCTAGCTCCAGCGTGCCCTGCATGTTGTACACCACGAAATGTAGCCTACTGCTTTACTACCGATCACGCGTCTGGTCACATTATAACGCACCAAATCAATATCGTGCGTTCTTTCCGCCATTGCTATTCCGAAATCGTTATTCGTAACATCTTAGGAGAATGATACACAGTATCCGCGGCTAGCTCCAGCACGCCCTCCACGTCGTATACCACGAAATGTAGCCTACTGCTTTACTACCACTCACGCGTCTGCTCATATTATTCAGCGCCAAATCAGAATCGTGCGATCTTTCCGCCATTGCTATTCCGAAATCGTTATTCGTAACATTTTGGGAGAATGATACATAGTATCCGCGGCTAGCTCCAGCACGCCCTGCACTTCGTACACCACGAAATGTAGCATACTGCTTTACTACCGATCACGCGTCTGCTCATATTATTCAGCACCAAATCAGAATCGTGCGATCTTTCCGCCATTGCTATTCCGAAATCGTTATTCGTAACATTTTGGGAGAATGATACATAGTATCCGCGGCTAGCTCCAGCGTGCCCTGCACGTCGTACACCACGAAATGTAGCCTACTGCTTTATTACCGATCACGCGTCTGCTCATATTATTCAGCACCAAATCAGAATCGTGCCATCTTTCCGCCATTGCTATTCCGAAATCGTTATTCGTAACATTTTGGGAGAATGATACATAGTATCCGCGGCTAGCACCAGCACGCCCTGCACGTCGTATACCACGAAATGTAGCCTACTGCTTTCCTACCGATCACGCGTCTGCTCATATTATTCAGCACCAAATCAGAATCGTGCGATCTTTCCGCCATTGCTATTAAGAAATCGTTATTCGTAACATCTTAGGAGAAAATACACAGTATCCGCGGCTAGCTCCAGCACGCCCTGCACGTCGTATACCACGAAATGTAGCCTACTGCTTTCCTACCGATCACGCGTCTGCTCATATTATTCAGCACCAAATCAGAATCGTGCCATCTTTCCGCCATTGCTATTCCGAAATCGTTATTCGTAACATTTTGGGAGAATGATACATAGTATCCGCGGCTAGCTCCAGCACGCCCTGCACTTCGTACACCACGAAATGTAGCATACTGCTTTACTACCGATCACGCGTCTGCTCATATTATTCAGCACCAAATCAGAATCGTGCGATCTTTCCGCCATTGCTATTCCGAAATCGTTATTCGTAACATTTTGGGAGAATGATACATAGTATCCGCGGCTAGCTCCAGCGTGCCCTGCACGTCGTACACCACGAAATGTAGCCTACTGCTTTATTACCGATCACGCGTCTGCTCATATTATTCAGCACCAAATCAGAATCGTGCCATATTTCCGCCATTGCTATTCCGAAATCGTTATTCGTAACATTTTGGGAGAATGATACATAGTATCCGCGGCTAGCACCAGCACGCCCTGCACGTCGTATACCACGAAATGTAGCCTACTGCTTTCCTACCGATCACGCGTCTGCTCATATTATTCAGCACCAAATCAGAATCGTGCGATCTTTCCGCCATTGCTATTAAGAAATCGTTATTCGTAACATCTTAGGAGAAAATACACAGTATCCGCGGCTAGCTCCAGCACGCCCTCCACGTCGTATACCACGAAATGTAGCCTACTGCTTTACTACCACTCACGCGTCTGCTCATATTATTCAGCGCCAAATCAGAATCGTGCGATCTTTCCGCCATTGCTATTCCGAAATCGTTATTCGTAACATTTTGGGAGAATGATACATAGTATCCGCGGCTAGCTCCAGCGTGCCCTGCACGTTGTACACTACGAAATGTAGCCTACTGCTTTACTACCGATCACGCGTCTGGTCATATTATAACGCACCAAATGAATATCGTGCGTTCTTTCCGCCATTGCTATTCCGAAATCGTTATTCGTAACATCTTAGGAGAATGATACACAGTATCCGCGGCTATCTCCAGCACGGCCTGCACGTCGTATACCACGAAATGTAGCATACTGGTTTACTACCGATCACGCGTCTGCTCATATTATTCAGCACCAAAACAGAATCGTGCGATCTTTCCGCCATTGCTATTCCGAAATCGTTATTCGTAACATTTTGGGAGAATGATACTTAGTATCCGCGGCTAGCTCCAGCGTGCCCTGCACGTTGTACACCACGAAATGTAGCCTACTGCTTTACTACCGATCACGCGTCTGGTCATATTATAACGCACCAAATCAATATCGTGCGTTCTTTCCGCCATTGCTATTCCGAAATCGATATTCGTAACATCTTAGGAGAATGATACACAGTATCCGCGGCTAGCTCCAGCACGCCCTGCACGTCGTACACCACGAAATGTAGCATACTGCTTTACTACCACTCACGCGTCTGCTCATATTATTCAGCACCAAATCAGAATCGTGCGATCTGTCCGCCATTGCTATTCCGAAATCGTTATTCGTAACATTTTGGGAGAATGATACACAGTATCCGCGGCTAGCTCCAGCACGCCCTGCACGTCGTACACCAAGAAATGTAGCCTACTGCTTTACTACCACTCACGCGTCTGCTCATATTATTCAGCACCAAATCAGAATCGTGCGATCTTTCCGCCATTGCTATTCCGAAATCGTTATTCGTAACATCTTAGGAGAATGATACACAGTATCCGCGGCTAGCTCCAGCACGCCCTGCACGTCGTACACCACGAAATGTAGCCTACTGCTTTACTACCGATCACGCGTCTGCTCATATTATTCAGCACCAAATCAGAATCGTGCGATCTTTCCGCCATTGCTATTCCGAAATCGTTATTCGTAACATTTTGGGAGAATGATACATAGTATCCGCGGCTAGCTCCAGCGTGCCCTGCACGTTGTACACTACGAAATGTAGCCTACTGCTTTACTACCGATCACGCGTCTGGTCATATTATAACGCACCAAATGAATATCGTGCGTTCTTTCCGCCATTGCTATTCCGAAATCGATATTCGTAACATCTTAGGAGAATGATACACAGTATCCGCGGCTAGCTCCAGCACGCCCTGCACGTCGTACACCAAGAAATGTAGCCTACTGCTTTACTACCACTCACGCGTCTGCTCATATTATTCAGCACCAAATCAGAATCGTGCGATCTTTCCGCCATTGCTATTCCGAAATCGTTATTCGTAACATTTTGGGAGAATGATACATAGTATCCGCGGCTAGCTCCAGCACGCCCTGCACGTCGTACACCACGAAATGTAGCCTACTGCTTTACTACCACTCACGCGTCTGCTCATATTATTCAGCACCAAATCAGAATCGTGCGTTCTTTCCGCCATTGCTATTCCGAAATCGTTATTCGTAACATCTTAGGAGAATGATACACAGTATCCGCGGCTAGCTCCAGCACGCCCTGCACGTCGTACACCACGAAATGTAGCCTACTGCTTTACTACCGATCACGCGTCTGCTCATATTATTCAGCACCAAATCAGAATCGTGCGATCTTTCCGCCATTGCTATTCCGAAATCGTTATTCGTAACATTTTGGGAGAATGATACATAGTATCCGCGGCTAGCTCCAGCACGCCCTGCACGTCGTACACCACGAAATGTAGCCTACTGCTTTACTACCGATCACGCGTCTGCTCATATTATTCAGCACCAAATCAGAATCGTGCGATCTTTCCGCCATTGCTATTCCGAAATCGTTATTCGTAACATTTTGGGAGAATGATACATAGTATCCGCGGCTAGCTGCAGCACGCCCTGCACGTCGTACACCACGAAATGTAGCCTACTGCTTTACTACCACTCACGCGTCTGCTCATATTATTCAGCACCAAATCAGAATCGTGCGATCTTTCCGCCATTGCTATTCCGAAATCGTTATTCGTAACATCTTAGGAGAATGATACACAGTATCCGCGGCTAGCTGCAGCACGCCCTGCACGTCGTACACCACGAAATGTAGCCTACTGCTTTACTACCACTCACGCGTCTGCTCATATTATTCAGCACCAAATCAGAATCGTGCGATCTTTCCGCCATTGCTATTCCGAAATCGTTATTCGTAACATCTTAGGAGAATGATACATAGTATCCGCGGCTAGCTCCAGCACGCCCTGCACGTCGTACACCACGAAATGTAGCATACTGCTTTACTACCGATCACGCGTCTGCTCATATTATTCAGCACCAAATCAGAATCGTGCGACCTTTCCGCCATTGCTATTCCGAAATCGTTATTCGTAACATCTTAGGAGAATGATACACAGTATCCGCGGCTAGCTGCAGCACGCCCTGCACGTCGTACACCACGAAATGTAGCCTACTGCTTTACTACCACTCACGCGTCTGCTCATATTATTCAGCACCAAATCAGAATCGTGCGTTCTTTCCGCCATTGCTATTCCGAAATCGTTATTCGTAACATCTTAGGAGAATGATACATAGTATCCGCGGCTAGCTCCAGCACGCCCTGCACGTCGTACACCACGAAATGTAGCATACTGCTCTAAGACCGATCACGCGTCTGCTCATATTATTCAGCACCAAATCAGAATCGTGCGATCTTTCCGCCATTGCTATTCCGAAATCGTTATTCGTAACATCTTAGGAGAATGATACACAGTATCCGCGGCTAGCTGCAGCACGCCCTGCACGTCGTACACCACCAAATGTAGCCTACTGCTTTACTACCGATCACGCGTCTACTCATATTATTCAGCACCAAATCAGAATCGTGCGATCTTTCCGCCATTGCTATTCCGAAATCGTTATTCGTAACATCTTAGGAGAATGATACACAGTATCCGCGGCTAGCTGCAGCACGCCCTGCACGTCGTACACCACCAAATGTAGCCTACTGCTTTACTACCACTCACGCGTCTGCTCATATTATTCAGCACCAAATCAGAATCGTGCGATCTTTCCGCCATTGCTATTCCGAAATCGTTATTCGTAACATCTTAGGAGAATGATACACAGTATCCGCGGCTAGCTGCAGCACGCCCTGCACGTCGTACACCACCAAATGTAGCCTACTGCTTTACTACCGATCACGCGTCTACTCATATTATTCAGCACCAAATCAGAATCGTGCGATCTTTCCGCCATTGCTATTCCGAAATCGTTATTCGTAACATCTTAGGAGAATGATACATAGTATCCGCGGCTAGCTCCAGCACGCCCTGCACGTCGTACACCACGAAATGTAGCATACTGCTTTACTACCGATCACGCGTCTGCTCATATTATTCAGCACCAAATCAGAATCGTGCGACCTTTCCGCCATTGCTATTCCGAAATCGTTATTCGTAACATCTTAGGAGAATGATACACAGTATCCGCGGCTAGCTGCAGCACGCCCTGCACGTCGTACACCACGAAATGTAGCCTACTGCTTTACTACCACTCACGCGTCTGCTCATATTATTCAGCACCAAATCAGAATCGTGCGTTCTTTCCGCCATTGCTATTCCGAAATCGTTATTCGTAACATCTTAGGAGAATGATACACAGTATCCGCGGCTAGCTGCAGCACGCCCTGCACGTCGTACACCACGAAATGTAGCCTACTGCTTTACTACCACTCACGCGTCTGCTCATATTATTCAGCACCAAATCAGAATCGTGCGATCTTTCCGCCATTGCTATTCCGAAATCGTTATTCGTAACATCTTAGGAGAATGATACACAGTATCCGCGGCTAGCTGCAGCACGCCCTGCACGTCGTACACCACCAAATGTAGCCTACTGCTTTACTACCACTCACGCGTCTGCTCATATTATTCAGCACCAAATCAGAATCGTGCGATCTTTCCGCCATTGCTATTCCGAAATCGTTATTCGTAACATCTTAGGAGAATGATACATAGTATCCGCGGCTAGCTCCAGCACGCCCTGCACGTCGTACACCACGAAATGTAGCATACTGCTTTACTACCGATCACGCGTCTGCTCATATTATTCAGCACCAAATCAGAATCGTGCGACCTTTCCGCCATTGCTATTCCGAAATCGTTATTCGTAACATCTTAGGAGAATGATACACAGTATCCGCGGCTAGCTGCAGCACGCCCTGCACGTCGTACACCACGAAATGTAGCCTACTGCTTTACTACCACTCACGCGTCTGCTCATATTATTCAGCACCAAATCAGAATCGTGCGTTCTTTCCGCCATTGCTATTCCGAAATCGTTATTCGTAACATCTTAGGAGAATGATACATAGTATCCGCGGCTAGCTCCAGCACGCCCTGCACGTCGTACACCACGAAATGTAGCATACTGCTCTAAGACCGATCACGCGTCTGCTCATATTATTCAGCACCAAATCAGAATCGTGCGATCTTTCCGCCATTGCTATTCCGAAATCGTTATTCGTAACATCTTAGGAGAATGATACACAGTATCCGCGGCTAGCTGCAGCACGCCCTGCACGTCGTACACCACCAAATGTAGCCTACTGCTTTACTACCGATCACGCGTCTACTCATATTATTCAGCACCAAATCAGAATCGTGCGATCTTTCCGCCATTGCTATTCCGAAATCGTTATTCGTAACATCTTAGGAGAATGATACACAGTATCCGCGGCTAGCTGCAGCACGCCCTGCACGTCGTACACCACCAAATGTAGCCTACTGCTTTACTACCACTCACGCGTCTGCTCATATTATTCAGCACCAAATCAGAATCGTGCGATCTTTCCGCCATTGCTATTCCGAAATCGTTATTCGTAACATCTTAGGAGAATGATACACAGTATCCGCGGCTAGCTGCAGCACGCCCTGCACGTCGTACACCACCAAATGTAGCCTACTGCTTTACTACCGATCACGCGTCTACTCATATTATTCAGCACCAAATCAGAATCGTGCGATCTTTCCGCCATTGCTATTCCGAAATCGTTATTCGTAACATCTTAGGAGAATGATACACAGTATGCGCGGCTAGCTGCAGCACGCCCTGCACGTCGTACACCACCAAATGTAGCCTACTGCTTTACTACCACTCATGCGTCTGCTCATATTATTCAGCACCAAATCAGAATCGTGCGATCTTTCCGCCATTGCTATTCCGAAATCGTTATTCGTAACATCTTAGGAGAATGATACACAGTATCCGCGGCTAGCTGCAGCACGCCCTGCACGTCGTACACCACGAAATGTAGCCTACTGCTTTACTACCGATCACGCGTCTGCTCATATTATTCAGCACCAAATCAGAATCGTGCGATCTTTCCGCCATTGCTATTCCGAAATCGTTATTCGTAACATCTTAGGAGAATGATACACAGTATCCGCGGCTAGCTCCAGCACGCCCTGCACGTCGTACACCACGAAATGTAGCATACTGCTTTAAGACCGATCACGCGTCTGCTCATATTATTCAGCACCAAATCAGAATCGTGCGATCTTTCCGCCATTGCTATTCCGAAATCGTTATTCGTAACATCTTAGGAGAATGATACACAGTATCCGCGGCTAGCTGCAGCACGCCCTGCACGTCGTACACCACCAAATGTAGCCTACTGCTTTACTACCACTCACGCGTCTGCTCATATTATTCAGCACCAAATCAGAATCGTGCGTTCTTTCCGCCATTGCTATTCCGAAATCGTTATTCGTAACATCTTAGGAGAATGATACACAGTATCCGCGACTAGCTGCAGCACGCCCTGCACGTCGTACACCACCAAATGTAGCCTACTGCTTTACTACCACTCACGCGTCTGCTCATATTATTCAGCACCAAATCAGAATCGTGCGTTCTTTCCGCCATTGCTATTCCGAAATCGTTATTCGTAACATCTTAGGAGAATGATACACAGTATCCGCGGCTAGCTGCAGCACGCCCTGCACGTCGTACACCACGAAATGTAGCCTACTGCTTTACTACCGATCACGCGTCTGCTCATATTATTCAGCACCAAATCAGAATCGTGCGTTCTTTCCGCCATTGCTATTCCGAAATCGTTATTCGTAACATCTTAGGAGAATGATACACAGTATCCGCGGCTAGCTGCAGCACGCGCTGCACGTCGTACACCACCAAATGTAGCCTACTGCTTTACTACCACTCACGCGTCTGCTCATATTATTCAGCACCAAATCAGAATCGTGCGATCTTTCCGCCATTGCTATTCCGAAATCGTTATTCGTAACATCTTAGGAGAATGATACACAGTATCCGCGGCTAGCTGCAGCACGCCCTGCACGTCGTACACCACCAAATGTAGCCTACTGCTTTACTACCACTCACGCGTCTGCTCATATTATTCAGCACCAAATCAGAATCGTGCGTTCTTTCCGCCATTGCTATTCCGAAATCGTTATTCGTAACATCTTAGGAGAATGATACACAGTATCCGCGGCTAGCTGCAGCACGCCCTGCACGTCGTACACCACGAAATGTAGCCTACTGCTTTACTACCGATCACGCGTCTGCTCATATTATTCAGCACCAAATCAGAATCGTGCGATCTTTCCGCCATTGCTATTCCGAAATCGTTATTCGTAACATCTTAGGAGAATGATACACAGTATCCGCGGCTAGCTGCAGCACGCGCTGCACGTCGTACACCACCAAATGTAGCCTACTGCTTTACTACCGATCACGCGTCTGCTCATATTATTCAGCACCAAATCAGAATCGTGCGTTCTTTCCGCCATTGCTATTCCGAAATCGTTATTCGTAACATCTTAGGAGAATGATACACAGTATCCGCGGCTAGCTGCAGCACGCCCTGCACGTCGTACACCACCAAATGTAGCCTACTGCTTTACTACCACTCACGCGTCTGCTCATATTATTCAGCACCAAATCAGAATCGTGCGTTCTTTCCGCCATTGCTATTCCGAAATCGTTATTCGTAACATCTTAGGAGAATGATACACAGTATCCGCGGCTAGCTGCAGCACGCCCTGCACGTCGTACACCACCAAATGTAGCCTACTGCTTTACTACCACTCACGCGTCTCCTCATATTATTCAGCACCAAATCAGAATCGTGCGATCTTTCCGCCATTGCTATTCCGAAATCGTTATTCGTAACATCTTAGGAGAATGATACACAGTATCCGCGGCTAGCTGCAGCACGCCCTGCACGTCGTACACCACCAAATGTAGCCTACTGCTTTACTACCACTCACGCGTCTGCTCATATTATTCAGCACCAAATCAGAATCGTGCGTTCTTTCCGCCATTGCTATTCCGAAATCGTTATTCGTAACATCTTAGGAGAATGATACACAGTATCCGCGGCTAGCTGCAGCACGCCCTGCACGTCGTACACCACCAAATGTAGCCTACTGCTTTACTACCACTCACGCGTCTGCTCATATTATTCAGCACCAAATCAGAATCGTGCGATCTATCCGCCATTGCTATTCCGAAATCGTTATTCGTAACATCTTAGGAGAATGATACACAGTATCCGCGGCTAGCTGCAGCACGCCCTGCACGTCGTACACCACCAAATGTAGCCTACTGCTTTACTACCACTCACGCGTCTGCTCATATTATTCAGCACCAAATCAGAATCGTACGTTCTTTCCGCCATTGCTATTCCGAAATCGTTATTCGTAACATCTTAGGAGAATGATACACAGTATTCGCGGCTAGCTGCAGCACGCCCTGCACGTCGTACACCACCAAATGTAGCCTACTGCTTTACTACCACTCACGCGTCTGCTCATATTATTCAGCACCAAATCAGAATCGTGCGTTCTTTCCGCCATTGCTATTCCGAAATCGTTATTCGTAACATCTTAGGAGAATGATACACAGTATCCGCGGCTAGCTGCAGCACGCCCTGCACGTCGTACACCACCAAATGTAGCCTACTGCTTTACTACCACTCACGCGTCTGCTCATATTATTCAGCACCAAATCAGAATCGTGCGATCTTTCCGCCATTGCTATTCCGAAATCGTTATTCGTAACATCTTAGGAGAATGATATACAGTATCCGCGGCTAGCTGCAGCACGCCCTGCACGTCGTACACCACCAAATGTAGCCTACTGCTTTACTACCACTCACGCGTCTGCTCATATTATTCAGCACCAAATCAGAATCGTGCGATCTTTCCGCCATTGCTATTCCGAAATCGTTATTCGTAACATCTTAGGAGAATGATACACAGTATCCGCGGCTAGCTGCAGCACGCCCTGCACGTCGTACACCACCAAATGTAGCCTACTGCTTTACTACCACTCACGCGTCTGCTCATATTATTCAGCACCAAATCAGAATCGTGCGTTTTTCCGCCATTGCTATTCCGAAATCGTTATTCGTAACATCTTAGGAGAATGTTACACAGTATCCGTGGCTAGCTGCAGCACGCCCTGCACGTCGTACACCACCAAATGTAGCCTACTGCTTTACTACCGATCACGCGTCTGCTCATATTATTCAGCACCAAATCAGAATCGTGCGTTCTTTCCGCCATTGCTATTCCGAAATCGTTATTCGTAACATCTTAGGAGAATGATACACAGTATCCGCGGCTAGCTGCAGCACGCCCTGCACGTCGTACACCACCAAATGTAGCCTACTGCTTTACTACCACTCACCCGTCTGCTCATATTATTCAGCACCAAATCAGAATCGTGCGATCTTTCCGCCATTGCTATTCCGAAATCGTTATTCGTAACATCTTAGGAGAATGATACACAGTATCCGCGGCTAGCTGCAGCACGCCCTGCACGTCGTACACCACCAAATGTAGCCTACTGCTTTACTACCACTCACGCGTCTGCTCATATTATTCAGCACCAAATCAGAATCGTGCGATCTTTCCGCCATTGCTATTCCGAAATCGTTATTCGTAACATCTTAGGAGAATGATACACAGTATCCGCGGCTAGCTGCAGCACGCCCTGCACGTCGTACACCACCAAATGTAGCCTACTGCTTTACTACCACTCATGCGTCTGCTCATATTATTCAGCACCAAATCAGAATCGTGCGTTCTTTCCGCCATTGCTATTCCGAAATCGTTATTCGTAACATCTTAGGAGAATGATACATAGTATCCGCGGCTCGCTCCAGCACGCCCTGCACGTCGCACACCACGAAATGTAGCATACTGCTTTAAGACCGATCACGCGTCTGCTCATATTATTCAGCACCAAATCAGAATCGTGCGATCTTTCCGCCATTGCTATTCCGAAATCGTTATTCGTAACATCTTAGGAGAATGATACACAGTATCCGCGGCTAGCTGCAGCACGCCCTGCACGTCGTACACCACGAAATGTAGCCTACTGCTTTACTACCACTCACGCGTCTGCTCATATTATTCAGCACCAAATCAGAATCGTGCGATCTTTCCGCCATTGCTATTCCGAAATCGTTATTCGTAACATCTTAGGAGAATGATACACAGTATCCGCGGCTAGCTGCAACACGCCCTGCACGTCGTACACCACGAAATGTAGCCTACTGCTTTACTACCACTCACGCGTCTGCTCATATTATTCAGCACCAAATCAGAATCGTGCGATCTTTCCGCCATTGCTATTCCGAAATCGTTATTCGTAACTTCTTAGGAGAATGATACATAGTATCCGCGGCTAGCTCCAGGACGCCCTGCACGTCGTACACCACGAAATGTAGCATACTGCTTTACTACCACTCACGCGTCTGCTCATATTATTCAGCACCAAATCAGAATCGTGCGATCTTTCCGCCATTGCTATTCCGAAATCGTTATTCGTAACATCTTAGGAGAATGATACACAGTATCCGCGGCTAGCTGCAGCACGCCCTGCACGTCGTACACCACCAAATGTAGCCTACTGCTTTACTACAGATCACGCGTCTGCTCATATTATTCAGCACCAAATCAGAATCGTGCGATCTTTCCGCCATTGCTATTCCGAAATCGTTATTCGTAACTTCTTAGGAGAATGATACATAGTATCCGCGGCTAGCTCCAGGACGCCCTGCACGTCGTACACCACGAAATGTAGCATACTGCTTTACTACCGATCACGCGTCTGCTCATATTATTCAGCACCAAATCAGAATCGTGCGATCTTTCCGCCATTGCTATTCCGAAATCGTTATTCGTAACATCTTAGGAGAATGATACACAGTATCCGCGGCTAGCTGCAGCACGCCCTGCACGTCGTACACCACCAAATGTAGCCTACTGCTTTACTACAGATCACGCGTCTGCTCATATTATTCAGCACCAAATCAGAATCGTGCGATCTTTCCGCCATTGCTATTCCGAAATCGTTATTCGTAACTTCTTAGGAGAATGATACATAGTATCCGCGGCTAGCTCCAGGACGCCCTGCACGTCGTACACCACGAAATGTAGCATACTGCTTTACTACCACTCACGCGTCTGCTCATATTATTCAGCACCAAATCAGAATCGTGCGATCTTTCCGCCATTGCTATTCCGAAATCGTTATTCGTAACATCTTAGGAGAATGATACACAGTATCCGCGGCTAGCTGCAGCACGCCCTGCACGTCGTACACCACCAAATGTAGCCTACTGCTTTACTACCGATCACGCGTCTGCTCATATTATTCAGCACCAAATCAGAATCGTGCGATCTTTCCGCCATTGCTATTCCGAAATCGTTATTCGTAACATCTTAGGAGAATGATACACAGTATCCGCGGCTAGCTGCAGCACGCCCTGCACGTCGTACACCACGAAATGTAGCCTACTGCTTTACTACAGATCACGCGTCTGCTCATATTATTCAGCACCAAATCAGAATCGTGCGATCTTTCCGCCATTGCTATTCCGAAATCGTTATTCGTAACATCTTAGGAGAATGATACACAGTATCCGCGGCTAGCTCCAGGACGCCCTGCACGTCGCACACCACGAAATGTAGCATACTGCTTTAAGACCGATCACGCGTCTGCTCATATTATTCAGCACCAAATCAGAATCGTGCGATCTTTCCGCCATTGCTATTCCGAAATCGTTATTCGTAACATCTTAGGAGAATGATACACAGTATCCGCGGCTAGCTGCAGCACGCCCTGCACGTCGTACACCACGAAATGTAGCCTACTGCTTTACTACCACTCACGCGTCTGCTCATATTATTCAGCACCAAATCAGAATCGTGCGATCTTTCCGCCATTGCTATTCCGAAATCGTTATTCGTAACATCTTAGGAGAATGATACACAGTATCCGCGGCTAGCTGCAGCACGCCCTGCACGTCGTACACCACGAAATGTAGCCTACTGCTTTACTACAGATCACGCGTCTGCTCATATTATTCAGCACCAAATCAGAATCGTGCGATCTTTCCGCCATTGCTATTCCGAAATCGTTATTCGTAACATCTTAGGAGAATGATACACAGTATCCGCGGCTTGCTGCAGCACGCCCTGCACGTCGTACACCACCAAATGTAGCCTACTGCTTTACTACCACTCACGCGTCTGCTCATATTATTCAGCACCAAATCAGAATCGTGCGATCTTTCCGCCATTGCTATTCCGAAATCGTTATTCGTAACATCTTAGGAGAATGATACACAGTATCCGCGGCTAGCTGCAGCACGCCCTGCACGTCGTACACCACCAAATGTAGCCTACTGCTTTACTACAGATCACGCGTCTGCTCATATTATTCAGCACCAAATCAGAATCGTGCGATCTTTCCGCCATTGCTATTCCGAAATCGTTATTCGTAACTTCTTAGGAGAATGATACATAGTATCCGCGGCTAGCTCCAGGACGCCCTGCACGTCGTACACCACGAAATGTAGCATACTGCTTTACTACCACTCACGCGTCTGCTCATATTATTCAGCACCAAATCAGAATCGTGCGATCTTTCCGCCATTGCTATTCCGAAATCGTTATTCGTAACATCTTAGGAGAATGATACACAGTATCCGCGGCTAGCTGCAGCACGCCCTGCACGTCGTACACCACCAAATGTAGCCTACTGCTTTACTACCACTCACGCGTCTGCTCATATTATTCAGCACCAAATCAGAATCGTGCGATCTTTCCGCCATTGCTATTCCGAAATCGTTATTCGTAACATCTTAGGAGAATGATACACAGTATCCGCGGCTAGCTGCAGCACGCCCTGCACGTCGTACACCACCAAATGTAGCCTACTGCTTAACTACAGATCACGCGTCTGCTCATATTATTCAGCACCAAATCAGAATCGTGCGATCTTTCCGCCATTGCTATTCCGAAATCGTTATTCGTAACATCTTAGGAGAATGATACACAGTATCCGCAGCTAGCTCCAGGACGCCCTGCACGTCGCACACCACGAAATGTAGCATACTGCTTTAAGACCGATCACGCGTCTGCTCATATTATTCAGCACCAAATCAGAATCGTGCGATCTTTCCGCCATTGCTATTCCGAAATCGTTATTCGTAACATCTTAGGAGAATGATACACAGTATCCGCGGCTAGCTGCAGCACGCCCTGCACGTCGTACACCACGAAATGTAGCCTACTGCTTTACTACCACTCACGCGTCTGCTCATATTATTCAGCACCAAATCAGAATCGTGCGATCTTTCCGCCATTGCTATTCCGAAATCGTTATTCGTAACATCTTAGGAGAATGATACACAGTATCCGCGGCTAGCTGCAGCACGCCCTGCACGTCGTACACCACGAAATGTAGCCTACTGCTTTACTACAGATCACGCGTCTGCTCATATTATTCAGCACCAAATCAGAATCGTGCGATCTTTCCGCCATTGCTATTCCGAAATCGTTATTCGTAACATCTTAGGAGAATGATACACAGTATCCGCGGCTAGCTGCAGCACGCCCTGCACGTCGTACACCACCAAATGTAGCCTACTGCTTTACTACAGATCACGCGTCTGCTCATATTATTCAGCACCAAATCAGAATCGTGCGATCTTTCCGCCATTGCTATTCCGAAATCGTTATTCGTAACATCTTAGGAGAATGATACACAGTATCCGCGGCTAGCTGCAGCACGCCCTGCACGTCGTACACCACGAAATGTAGCATACTGCTTTACTACCACTCACGCGTCTGCTCATATTATTCAGCACCAAATCAGAATCGTGCGATCTTTCCGCCATTGCTATTCCGAAATCGTTATTCGTATCATCTTAGGAGAATGATACATAGTATCCGCGGCTAGCTCCAGCACGCCCTGCACGTCGTACACCACGAAATGTAGCATACTGCTTTACTACCGATCACGCGTCTGCTCATATTATTCAGCACCAAATCAGAATCGTGCGATCTTTCCGCCATTGCTATTCCGAAATCGTTATTCGTAACATCTTAGGAGAATGATACACAGTATCCGCGGCTAGCTGCAGCACGCCCTGCACGTCGTACACCACCAAATGTAGCCTACTGCTTTACTACCACTCACGCGTCTGCTCATATTATTCAGCACCAAATCAGAATCGTGCGATCTTTCCGCCATTGCTATTCCGAAATCGTTATTCGTAACATCTTAGGAGAATGATACACAGTATCCGCGGCTAGCTGCAGCACGCCCTGCACGTCGTACACCACCAAATGTAGCCTACTGCTTTACTACCGATCACGCGTCTGCTCGTATTATTCAGCACCAAATCAGAATCGTGCGATCTTTCCGCCAATGCTATTCCGAAATCGTTATTCGTAACATCTTAGGAGAATGATACATAGTATCCGCGGCTAGCTCCAGCACGCCCTGCACGTCGTACACCACGAAATGTAGCATACTGCTTTACTACCGATCACGCGACTGCTCATATTATTCAGCACCAAATCAGAATCGAGCGATCTTTCCGCCATTGCTATTCCGAAATCGTTATTCGTAACATCTTAGGAGAATGATACATAGTATCCGCGGCTAGCTCCAGCACGCCTTGCACGTCGTACACCACGAAATGTAGCATACTGCTTTACTACCGATCACGCGTCTGCTCATATTATTCAGCACCAAATCAGAATCGTGCGATCTTTCCGCCATTGCTATTCCGAAATCGTTATTCGTAACATCTTAGGAGAATGATACACAGTATCCGCGGCTAGCTGCAGCACGCCCTGCACGTCGTACACCACGAAATGTAGCCTACTGCTTTACTACCACTCACGCGTCTGCTCATATTATTCAGCACCAAATCAGAATCGTGCGATCTTTCCGCCATTGCTATTCCGAAATCGTTATTCGTAACATCTTAGGAGAATGATACACAGTATCCGCGGCTAGCTCCAGCACGCCCTGCATGTCGTACACCACGAAATGTAGCCTACTGCTTTACTACCACTCACGCGTCTGCTCATATTATTCAGCACCAAATCAGTATCGTACGTTCTTTCCGCCATTGCTATTCCGAAATCGTTATTCGTAACATCTTAGGAGAATGATACACAGTATCCGCGGCTAGCTCCAGCACGCCCTGCACGTCGTACACCACGAAATGTAGCCTACTGCTTTACTACCGATCACGCGTCTGCTCATATTATTCAGCACCAAATCAGAATCGTGCGATCTTTCCGCCATTGCTATTCCGAAATCGTTATTCGTAACATCTTAGGAGAATGATACATAGTATCCGCGGCTAGCTGCAGCACGCCCTGCATGTCGTACACCACGAAATGTAGCCTACTGCTTTACTACCACTCACGCGTCTGCTCATATTATTCAGCACCAAATCAGTATCGTACGTTCTTTCCGCCATTGCTATTCCGAAATCGTTATTCGTAACATCTTAGGAGAATGATACACAGTATCCGCGGCTAGCTGCAGCACGCCCTGCATGTCGTACACCACGAAATGTAGCCTACTGCTTTACTACCGATCACGCGTCTGCTCATATTATTCAGCACCAAATCAGAATCGTGCGATCTTTCCGCCATTGCTATTCCGAAATCGTTATTCGTAACATCTTAGGAGAATGATACATAGTATCCGCGGCTAGCTGCAGCACGCCCTGCATGTCGTACACCACGAAATGTAGCCTACTGCTTTACTACCACTCACGCGTCTGCTCATATTATTCAGCACCAAATCAGTATCGTACGTTCTTTCCGCCATTGCTATTCCGAAATCGTTATTCGTAACATCTTAGGAGAATGATACACAGTATCCGCGGCTAGCTGCAGCACGCCCTGCATGTCGTACACCACGAAATGTAGCCTACTGCTTTACTACCGATCACGCGTCTGCTCATATTATTCAGCACCAAATCAGAATCGTGCGATCTTTCCGCCATTGCTATTCCGAAATCGTTATTCGTAACATCTTAGGAGAATGATACACAGTATCCGCGGCTAGCTCCAGCACGCCCTGCACGTCGTACACCACGAAATGTAGCCTACTGCTTTACTACCACTCACGCGTCTGCTCATATTATTCAGCACCAAATCAGTATCGTACGTTCTTTCCGCCATTGCTATTCCGAAATCGTTATTCGTAACATCTTAGGAGAATGATACACAGTATCCGCGGCTAGCTGCAGCACGCCCTGCATGTCGTACACCACGAAATGTAGCCTACTGCTTTACTACCGATCACGCGTCTGCTCATATTATTCAGCACCAAATCAGAATCGTGCGATCTTTCCGCCATTGCTATTCCGAAATCGTTATTCGTAACATCTTAGGAGAATGATACATAGTATCCGCGGCTAGCTGCAGCACGCCCTGCATGTCGTACACCACGAAATGTAGCCTACTGCTTTACTACCACTCACGCGTCTGCTCATATTATTCAGCACCAAATCAGTATCGTACGTTCTTTCCGCCATTGCTATTCCGAAATCGTTATTCGTAACATCTTAGGAGAATGATACACAGTATCCGCGGCTAGCTCCAGCACGCCCTGCACGTCGTACACCACGAAATGTAGCCTACTGCTTTACTACCGATCACGCGTCTGCTCATATTATTCAGCACCAAATCAGAATCGTGCGATCTTTCCGCCATTGCTATTCCGAAATCGTTATTCGTAACATCTTAGGAGAATGATACATAGTATCCGCGGCTAGCTCCTGCACGCCCTGCACGTCGTACACCACGAAATGTAGCATACTGCTTTACTACCGATCACGCGTCTGCTCATATTATTCAGCACCAAATCAGAATCGTGCGATCTTTCCGCCATTGCTATTCCGAAATCGTTATTCGTAACATCTTAGGAGAATGATACATAGTATCCGCGGCTAGCTCCAGCACGCCCTGCACGTCGTACACCACGAAATGTAGCATACTGCTTTACTACCGATCACGCGTCTGCTCATATTATTCAGCACCAAATCAGAATCGTGCGATCTTTCCGCCATTGCTATTCCGAAATCGTCATTCGTAACATCTTAGGAGAATGATACATAGTATCCGCGGCTAGCTCCAGCACGCCCTGCACGTCGTACACCACGAAATGTAGCATACTGCTTTACTACCGATCACGCGTCTGCTCATATTATTCAGCACCAAATCAGAATCGTGCGATCTTTCCGCCATTGCTATTCCGAAATCGTTATTCGTAACATCTTAGGAGAATGATACACAGTATCTGCGGCTAGCTGCAGCACGCCCTGCACGTCGTACACCACGAAATGTAGCCTACTGCTTTACTACAGATCACGCGTCTGCTCATATTACTCAGCACCAAATCAGAATCGTGCGATCTTTCCGCCATTGCTATTCCGAAATCGTTATTCGTAACATCTTAGGAGAATGATACATAGTATCCGCGGCTAGCTCCAGCACGCCCTGCACGTCGTACACCACGAAATGTAGCCTACTGCTTTACTACCGATCACGCGTCTGCTCATATTATTCAGCACCAAATCAGAATCGTGCGATCTTTCCGCCATTGCTATTCCGAAATCGTTATTCGTAACATCTTAGGAGAATGATACATAGTATCCGCGGCTAGCTGCAGCACGCCCTGCACGTCGTACACCATGAAATGTAGCCTACTGCTTTACTACCACTCACGCGTCTGCTCATATTATTCAGCACCAAATCAGAATCGTGCGATCTTTCCGCCATTGCTATTCCGAAATCGTTATTCGTAACATCTTAGGAGAATGATACACAGTATCTGCGGCTAGCTGCAGCACGCCCTGCACGTCGTACACCACGAAATGTAGCCTACTGCTTTACTACAGATCACGCGTCTGCTCATATTACTCAGCACCAAATCAGAATCGTGCGATCTTTCCGCCATTGCTATTCCGAAATCGTTATTCGTAACATCTTAGGAGAATGATACATAGTATCCGCGGCTAGCTGCAGCACGCCCTGCACGTCGTACACCACGAAATGTAGCCTACTGCTTTACTACCGATCACGCGTCTGCTCATATTATTCAGCACCAAATCAGAATCGTGCGATCTTTCCGCCATTGCTATTCCGAAATCGTTATTCGTAACATCTTAGGAGAATGATACACAGTATCTGCGGCTAGCTGCAGCACGCCCTGCACGTCGTACACCACGAAATGTAGCCTACTGCTTTACTACCGATCACGCGTCTGCTCATATTACTCAGCACCAAATCAGAATCGTGCGATCTTTCCGCCATTGCTATTCCGAAATCGTTATTCGTAACATCTTAGGAGAATGATACATAGTATCCGCGGCTAGCTCCAGCACGCCCTGCACGTCGTACACCACGAAATGTAGCCTACTGCTTTACTACCGATCACGCGTCTGCTCATATTATTCAGCACCAAATCAGAATCGTGCGATCTTTCCGCCATTGCTATTCCGAAATCGTTATTCGTAACATCTTAGGAGAATGATACATAGTATCCGCGGCTAGCTCCAGCACGCCCTGCACGTCGTACACCACGAAATGTAGCCTACTGCTTTACTACCGATCACGCGTCTGCTCATATTATTCAGCACCAAATCAGAATCGTGCGATCTTTCCGCCATTGCTATTCCGAAATCGTTATTCGTAACATCTTAGGAGAATGATACACAGTATCTGCGGCTAGCTGCAGCACGCCCTGCACGTCGTACACCACGAAATGTAGCCTACTGCTTTACTACAGATCACGCGTCTGCTCATATTACTCAGCACCAAATCAGAATCGTGCGATCTTTCCGCCATTGCTATTCCGAAATCGTTATTCGTAACATCTTAGGAGAATGATACATAGTATCCGCGGCTAGCTCCAGCACGCCCTGCACGTCGTACACCACGAAATGTAGCCTACTGCTTTACTACCGATCACGCGTCTGCTCATATTATTCAGCACCAAATCAGAATCGTGCGATCTTTCCGCCATTGCTATTCCGAAATCGTTATTCGTAACATCTTAGGAGAATGATACATAGTATCCGCGGCTAGCTGCAGCACGCCCTGCACGTCGTACACCATGAAATGTAGCCTACTGCTTTACTACCACTCACGCGTCTGCTCATATTATTCAGCACCAAATCAGAATCGTGCGATCTTTCCGCCATTGCTATTCCGAAATCGTTATTCGTAACATCTTAGGAGAATGATACACAGTATCTGCGGCTAGCTGCAGCACGCCCTGCACGTCGTACACCACGAAATGTAGCCTACTGCTTTACTACAGATCACGCGTCTGCTCATATTACTCAGCACCAAATCAGAATCGTGCGATCTTTCCGCCATTGCTATTCCGAAATCGTTATTCGTAACATCTTAGGAGAATGATACATAGTATCCGCGGCTAGCTGCAGCACGCCCTGCACGTCGTACACCACGAAATGTAGCCTACTGCTTTACTACCGATCACGCGTCTGCTCATATTATTCAGCACCAAATCAGAATCGTGCGATCTTTCCGCCATTGCTATTCCGAAATCGTTATTCGTAACATCTTAGGAGAATGATACATAGTATCCGCGGCTAGCTGCAGCACGCCCTGCACGTCGTACACCATGAAATGTAGCCTACTGCTTTACTACCACTCACGCGTCTGCTCATATTATTCAGCACCAAATCAGAATCGTGCGATCTTTCCGCCATTGCTATTCCGAAATCGTTATTCGTAACATCTTAGGAGAATGATACACAGTATCCGCGGCTAGCTGCAGCACGCCCTGCATGTCGTACACCACGAAATGTAGCATACTGCTTTACTACCACTCACGCGTCTGCTCATATTATTCAGCACCAAATCAGAATCGTGCGATCTTTCCGCCATTGCTATTCCGAAATCGTTATTCGTAACATCTTAGGAGAATGATACACAGTATCCGCGGCTAGCTCCAGCACGCCCTGCACGTCGTACACCACGAAATGTAGCCTACTGCTTTACTACCACTCACGCGTCTGCTCATATTATTCAGCACCAAATCAGTATCGTACGTTCTTTCCGCGATTGCTATTCCGAAATCGTTATTCGTAACATCTTAGGAGAATGATACACAGTATCCGCGGCTAGCTCCAGCACGCCCTGCACGTCGTACACCACGAAATGTAGCCTACTGCTTTACTACCGATCACGCGTCTGCTCATATTATTCAACACCAAATCAGAATCGTGCGATCTTTCCGCCATTGCTATTCCGAAATCGTTATTCGTAACATCTTAGGAGAATGATACATAGTATCCGCGGCTAGCTGCAGCACGCCCTGCACGTCGTACACCACGAAATGTAGCCTACTGCTTTACTACCACTCACGCGTCTGCTCATATTATTCAGCACCAAATCAGAATCGTGCGATCTTTCCGCCATTGCTATTCCGAAATCGTTATTCGTAACATCTTAGGAGAATGATACATAGTATCCGCGGCTAGCTGCAGCACGCCCTGCACGTCGTACACCACGAAATGTAGCCTACTGCTTTACTACCACTCACGCGTCTGCTCATATTATTCAGCACCAAATCAGTATCGTACGTTCTTTCCGCGATTGCTATTCCGAAATCGTTATTCGTAACATCTTAGGAGAATGATACACAGTATCCGCGGCTAGCTCCAGCACGCCCTGCACGTCGTACACCACGAAATGTAGCCTACTGCTTTACTACCGATCACGCGTCTGCTCATATTATTCAACACCAAATCAGAATCGTGCGATCTTTCCGCCATTGCTATTCCGAAATCGTTATTCGTAACATTTTGGGAGAATGATTCATAGTATCCGCGGCTAGCTCCAGCGTGCCCTGCACGTCGTACACCACGGAATGTAGCCTACTGCTTTACTACCTATCACGCGTCTGGTCATATTATAACGCACCAAATCAGAATCGTGCGATCTTTCCGCCATTCCTATTCCGAAATCGTTATTCGTAACATTTTGGGAGAATGATACATAGTATCCGCGGCTAGCTCCAGCGTGCCCTGCACGTTGTACACCACGAAATGTAGCCTACTGCTTTACTACCGATCACCCGTCTGGTCATATTATAACGCACCAAATCAGTATCGTGCGTTCTTTCCGCCATTGCTATTCCGAAATCGTTATTCGTAACATCTTAGGAGAATGATACACAGTATCCGCGGCTAGCTCCAGCACGCCCTGCACGTCGTACACCACGAAATGTAGCCTACTGCTTTACTACCGATCACGCGTCTGCTCATATTATTCAGCACCAAATCAGAATCGTGCGATCTTTCCGCCATTGCTATTCCGAAATCGTTATTCGTAACATCTTAGGAGAATGATACATAGTATCCGCGGCTAGCTCCAGCACGCCCTGCACGTCGTACACCACGAAATGTAGCATACTGCTTTACTACCGATCACGCGTCTGCTCATATTATTCAGCACCAAATCAGAATCGTGCGATCTTTCCGCCATTGCTATTCCGAAATCGTTATTCGTAACATCTTAGGAGAATGATACATAGTATCCGCGGCTAGCTCCAGCACGCCCTGCACGTCGTACACCACGAAATGTAGCATACTGCTTTACTACCGATCACGCGTCTGCTCATATTATTCAGCACCAAATCAGAATCGTGCGATCTTTCCGCCATTGCTATTCCGAAATCGTTATTCGTAACATCTTAGGAGAATGATACATAGTATCCGCGGCTAGCTCCAGCACGCCCTGCACGTCGTACACCACGAAATGTAGCATACTGCTTTACTACCGATCACGCGTCTGCTCATATTATTCAGCACCAAATCAGAATCGTGCGATCTTTCCGCCATTGCTATTCCGAAATCGTTATTCGTAACATCTTAGGAGAATGATACACAGTATCCGCGGCTAGCTCCAGCACGCCCTGCACGTCGTACACCACGAAATGTAGCCTACTGCTTTACTACCGATCACGCGTCTGCTCATATTATTCAGCACCAAATCAGAATCGTGCGATCTTTCCGCCATTGCTATTCCGAAATCGTTATTCGTAACATCTTAGGAGAATGATACATAGTATCCGCGGCTAGCTCCAGCACGCCCTGCACGTCGTACACCACGAAATGTAGCATACTGCTTTACTACCGATCACGCGTCTGCTCATATTATTCAGCACCAAATCAGAATCGTGCGATCTTTCCGCCATTGCTATTCCGAAATCGTTATTCGTAACATCTTAGGAGAATGATACACAGTATCCGCGGCTAGCTCCAGCACGCCCTGCACGTCGTACACCACGAAATGTAGCCTACTGCTTTACTACCGATCACGCGTCTGCTCATATTATTCAGCACCAAATCAGAATCGTGCGATCTTTCCGCCATTGCTATTCCGAAATCGTTATTCGTAACATCTTAGGAGAATGATACATAGTATCCGCGGCTAGCTCCAGCACGCCCTGCACGTCGTACACCACGAAATGTAGCATACTGCTTTACTACCGATCACGCGTCTGCTCATATTATTCAGCACCAAATCAGTATCGTGCGTTCTTTCCGCCATTGCTATTCCGAAATCGTCATTCGTAACATCTTAGGAGAATGATACATAGTATCCGCGGCTAGCTCCAGCACGCCCTGCACGTCGTACACCACGAAATGTAGCATACTGCTTTACTACCGATCACGCGTCTGCTCATATTATTCAGCACCAAATCAGAATCGTGCGATCTTTCCGCCATTGCTATTCCGAAATCGTCATTCGTAACATCTTAGGAGAATGATACATAGTATCCGCGGCTAGCTCCAGCACGCCCTGCACGTCGTACACCACGAAATGTAGCATACTGCTTTACTACCGATCACGCGTCTGCTCATATTATTCAGCACCAAATCAGTATCGTGCGTTCTTTCCGCCATTGCTATTCCGAAATCGTCATTCGTAACATCTTAGGAGAATGATACATAGTATCCGCGGCTAGCTCCAGCACGCCCTGCACGTCGTACACCACGAAATGTAGCATACTGCTTTACTACCGATCACGCGTCTGCTCATATTATTCAGCACCAAATCAGAATCGTGCGATCTTTCCGCCATTGCTATTCCGAAATCGTTATTCGTAACATCTTAGGAGAATGATACACAGTATCTGCGGCTAGCTGCAGCACGCCCTGCACGTCGTACACCACGAAATGTAGCCTACTGCTTTACTACAGATCACGCGTCTGCTCATATTACTCAGCACCAAATCAGAATCGTGCGATCTTTCCGCCATTGCTATTCCGAAATCGTTATTCGTAACATCTTAGGAGAATGATACATAGTATCCGCGGCTAGCTCCAGCACGCCCTGCACGTCGTACACCACGAAATGTAGCCTACTGCTTTACTACCACTCACGCGTCTGCTCATATTATTCAGCACCAAATCAGAATCGTGCGATCTTTCCGCCATTGCTATTCCGAAATCGTTATTCGTAACATCTTAGGAGAATGATACACAGTATCCGCGGCTAGCTGCAGCACGCCCTGCACGTCGTACACCACGAAATGTAGCCTACTGCTTTACTACCGATCACGCGTCTGCTCATATTATTCAGCACCAAATCAGAATCGTGCGATCTTTCCGCCATTGCTATTCCGAAATCGTTATTCGTAACATCTTAGGAGAATGATACATAGTATCCGCGGCTAGCTGCAGCACGCCCTGCACGTCGTACACCATGAAATGTAGCCTACTGCTTTACTACCACTCACGCGTCTGCTCATATTATTCAGCACCAAATCAGAATCGTGCGATCTTTCCGCCATTGCTATTCCGAAATCGTTATTCGTAACATCTTAGGAGAATGATACACAGTATCCGCGGCTAGCTGCAGCACGCCCTGCATGTCGTACACCACGAAATGTAGCATACTGCTTTACTACCACTCACGCGTCTGCTCATATTATTCAGCACCAAATCAGAATCGTGCGATCTTTCCGCCATTGCTATTCCGAAATCGTTATTCGTAACATC
This sequence comes from Schistocerca serialis cubense, assembly GCF_023864345.2. NCBI lineage: Eukaryota > Metazoa > Arthropoda > Insecta > Orthoptera > Acrididae > Schistocerca > Schistocerca serialis. The sequence goes on along the minus strand of NC_064646.1, from coordinate 462,837,380 downwards.
TTAGGAGAATGATACACAGTATCCGCGGCTAGCTGCAGCACGCCCTGCACGTCGTACACCACGAAATGTAGCCTACTGCTTTACTACCACTCACGCGTCTGCTCATATTATTCAGCACCAAATCAGTATCGTACGTTCTTTCCGCGATTGCTATTCCGAAATCGTTATTCGTAACATCTTAGGAGAATGATACACAGTATCCGCGGCTAGCTCCAGCACGCCCTGCACGTCGTACACCACGAAATGTAGCCTACTGCTTTACTACCGATCACGCGTCTGCTCATATTATTCAACACCAAATCAGAATCGTGCGATCTTTCCGCCATTGCTATTCCGAAATCGTTATTCGTAACATCTTAGGAGAATGATACACAGTATCCGCGGCTAGCTCCAGCACGCCCTGCACGTCGTACACCACGAAATGTAGCCTACTGCTTTACTACCGATCACGCGTCTGCTCATATTATTCAGCACCAAATCAGAATCGTGCGATCTTTCCGCCATTGCTATTCCGAAATCGTTATTCGTAACATCTTAGGAGAATGATACATAGTATCCGCGGCTAGCTGCAGCACGCCCTGCACGTCGTACACCACGAAATGTAGCCTACTGCTTTACTACCACTCACGCGTCTGCTCATATTATTCAGCACCAAATCAGAATCGTGCGATCTTTCCGCCATTGCTATTCCGAAATCGTTATTCGTAACATCTTAGGAGAATGATACACAGTATCCGCGGCTAGCTCCAGCACGCCCTGCACGTCGTACACCACGAAATGTAGCCTACTGCTTTACTACCGATCACGCGTCTGCTCATATTATTCAACACCAAATCAGAATCGTGCGATCTTTCCGCCATTGCTATTCCGAAATCGTTATTCGTAACATTTTGGGAGAATGATTCATAGTATCCGCGGCTAGCTCCAGCGTGCCCTGCACGTCGTACACCACGGAATGTAGCCTACTGCTTTACTACCTATCACGCGTCTGGTCATATTATAACGCACCAAATCAGAATCGTGCGATCTTTCCGCCATTCCTATTCCGAAATCGTTATTCGTAACATTTTGGGAGAATGATACATAGTATCCGCGGCTAGCTCCAGCGTGCCCTGCACGTTGTACACCACGAAATGTAGCCTACTGCTTTACTACCGATCACCCGTCTGGTCATATTATAACGCACCAAATCAGTATCGTGCGTTCTTTCCGCCATTGCTATTCCGAAATCGTTATTCGTAACATCTTAGGAGAATGATACACAGTATCCGCGGCTAGCTCCAGCACGCCCTGCACGTCGTACACCACGAAATGTAGCCTACTGCTTTACTACCGATCACGCGTCTGCTCATATTATTCAGCACCAAATCAGAATCGTGCGATCTTTCCGCCATTGCTATTCCGAAATCGTTATTCGTAACATCTTAGGAGAATGATACATAGTATCCGCGGCTAGCTCCAGCACGCCCTGCACGTCGTACACCACGAAATGTAGCATACTGCTTTACTACCGATCACGCGTCTGCTCATATTATTCAGCACCAAATCAGAATCGTGCGATCTTTCCGCCATTGCTATTCCGAAATCGTTATTCGTAACATCTTAGGAGAATGATACATAGTATCCGCGGCTAGCTCCAGCACGCCCTGCACGTCGTACACCACGAAATGTAGCATACTGCTTTACTACCGATCACGCGTCTGCTCATATTATTCAGCACCAAATCAGAATCGTGCGATCTTTCCGCCATTGCTATTCCGAAATCGTTATTCGTAACATCTTAGGAGAATGATACATAGTATCCGCGGCTAGCTCCAGCACGCCCTGCACGTCGTACACCACGAAATGTAGCATACTGCTTTACTACCGATCACGCGTCTGCTCATATTATTCAGCACCAAATCAGAATCGTGCGATCTTTCCGCCATTGCTATTCCGAAATCGTTATTCGTAACATCTTAGGAGAATGATACATAGTATCCGCGGCTAGCTCCAGCACGCCCTGCACGTCGTACACCACGAAATGTAGCATACTGCTTTACTACCGATCACGCGTCTGCTCATATTATTCAGCACCAAATCAGAATCGTGCGATCTTTCCGCCATTGCTATTCCGAAATCGTCATTCGTAACATCTTAGGAGAATGATACATAGTATCCGCGGCTAGCTCCAGCACGCCCTGCACGTCGTACACCACGAAATGTAGCATACTGCTTTACTACCGATCACGCGTCTGCTCATATTATTCAGCACCAAATCAGAATCGTGCGATCTTTCCGCCATTGCTATTCCGAAATCGTTATTCGTAACATCTTAGGAGAATGATACACAGTATCCGCGGCTAGCTGCAGCACGCCCTGCACGTCGTACACCACGAAATGTAGCCTACTGCTTTACTACAGATCACGCGTCTGCTCATATTACTCAGCACCAAATCAGAATCGTGCGATCTTTCCGCCATTGCTATTCCGAAATCGTTATTCGTAACATCTTAGGAGAATGATACATAGTATCCGCGGCTAGCTCCAGCACGCCCTGCACGTCGTACACCACGAAATGTAGCCTACTGCTTTACTACCACTCACGCCTCTGCTCATATTATTCAGCACCAAATCAGAATCGTGCGATCTTTCCGCCATTGCTATTCCGAAATCGTTATTCGTAACATCTTAGGAGAATGATACACAGTATCCGCGGCTAGCTGCAGCACGCCCTGCACGTCGTACACCACGAAATGTAGCCTACTGCTTTACTACCGATCACGCGTCTGCTCATATTATTCAGCACCAAATCAGAATCGTGCGATCTTTCCGCCATTGCTATTCCGAAATCGTTATTCGTAACATCTTAGGAGAATGATACATAGTATCCGCGGCTAGCTGCAGCACGCCCTGCACGTCGTACACCACGAAATGTAGCCTACTGCTTTACTACCGATCACGCGTCTGCTCGTATTATTCAGCACCAAATCAGAATCGTGCGATCTTTCCGCCAATGCTATTCCGAAATCGTTATTCGTAACATCTTAGGAGAATGATACATAGTATCCGCGGCTAGTTCCAGCACGCCCTGCACGTCGTACACCACGAAATGTAGCATACTGCTTTACTACCACTCACGCGTCTGCTCATATTATTCAGCACCAAATCAGAATCGTGCGATCTTTCCGCCATTGCTATTCCGAAATCGTTATTCGTAACATCTTAGGAGAATGATACACAGTATCCGCGGCTAGCTGCAGCACGCCCTGCACGTCGTACACCACGAAATGTAGCCTACTGCTTTACTACCGATCACGCGTCTGCTCATATTATTCAGCACCAAATCAGAATCGTGCGATCTTTCCGCCATTGCTATTCCGAAATCGTTATTCGTAACATCTTAGGAGAATGATACATAGTATCCGCGGCTAGCTGCAGCACGCCCTGCACGTCGTACACCACGAAATGTAGCCTACTGCTTTACTACCGATCACGCGTCTGCTCGTATTATTCAGCACCAAATCAGAATCGTGCGATCTTTCCGCCAATGCTATTCCGAAATCGTTATTCGTAACATCTTAGGAGAATGATACACAGTATCCGCGGCTAGCTCCAGCACGCCCTGCACGTCGTACACCACGAAATGTAGCATACTGCTTTACTACCGATCACGCGACTGCTCATATTATTCAGCACCAAATCAGAATCGTGCGATCTTTCCGCCATTGCTATTCCGAAATCGTTATTCCTAACATCTTAGGAGAATGATACATAGTATCCGCGGCTAGCTCCAGCACGCCCTGCACGTCGTACACCACGAAATGTAGCATACTGCTTTACTACCGATCACGCGTCTGCTCATATTATTCAGCACCAAATCAGAATCGTGCGATCTTTCCGCCATTGCTATTCCGAAATCGTTATTCGTAACATCTTAGGAGAATGATACACAGTATCCGCGGCTAGCTGCAGCACGCCCTGCACGTCGTACACCACGAAATGTAGCCTACTGCTTTACTACCACTCACGCGTCTGCTCATATTATTCAGCACCAAATCAGAATCGTGCGATCTTTCCGCCATTGCTATTCCGAAATCGTTATTCGTAACATCTTAGGAGAATGATACACAGTATCCGCGGCTAGCTGCAGCACGCCCTGCATGTCGTACACCACGAAATGTAGCATACTGCTTTACTACCACTCACGCGTCTGCTCATATTATTCAGCACCAAATCAGAATCGTGCGATCTTTCCGCCATTGCTATTCCGAAATCGTTATTCGTAACATCTTAGGAGAATGATACACAGTATCCGCGGCTAGCTGCAGCACGCCCTGCACGTCGTACACCACGAAATGTAGCCTACTGCTTTACTACCACTCACGCGTCTGCTCATATTATTCAGCACCAAATCAGTATCGTACGTTCTTTCCGCGATTGCTATTCCGAAATCGTTATTCGTAACATCTTAGGAGAATGATACACAGTATCCGCGGCTAGCTCCAGCACGCCCTGCACGTCGTACACCACGAAATGTAGCCTACTGCTTTACTACCGATCACGCGTCTGCTCATATTATTCAACACCAAATCAGAATCGTGCGATCTTTCCGCCATTGCTATTCCGAAATCGTTATTCGTAACATTTTGGGAGAATGATTCATAGTATCCGCGGCTAGCTCCAGCGTGCCCTGCACGTCGTACACCACGGAATGTAGCCTACTGCTTTACTACCTATCACGCGTCTGGTCATATTATAACGCACCAAATCAGAATCGTGCGATCTTTCCGCCATTCCTATTCCGAAATCGTTATTCGTAACATTTTGGGAGAATGATACATAGTATCCGCGGCTAGCTCCAGCGTGCCCTGCACGTTGTACACCACGAAATGTAGCCTACTGCTTTACTACCGATCACCCGTCTGGTCATATTATAACGCACCAAATCAGTATCGTGCGTTCTTTCCGCCATTGCTATTCCGAAATCGTTATTCGTAACATCTTAGGAGAATGATACACAGTATCCGCGGCTAGCTCCAGCACGCCCTGCACGTCGTACACCACGAAATGTAGCCTACTGCTTTACTACCGATCACGCGTCTGCTCATATTATTCAGCACCAAATCAGAATCGTGCGATCTTTCCGCCATTGCTATTCCGAAATCGTTATTCGTAACATTTTGGGAGAATGATACATAGTATCCGCGGCTAGCTCCAGCACGCCCTGCACGTTGTACACCACGAAATGTAGCCTACTGCTTTACTACCGATCACGCGTCTGCTCATATTATTCAGCACTAAATCAGAATCGTGCGATCTTTCCGCCATTCCTATTCCGAAATCGTTATTCCTAACATTTTGGGAGAATGATACATAGTATCCGCGGCTAGCTCCAGCACGCCCTGCACGTCGTACACCACGAAATGTAGCCTACTGCTTTACTACCGATCACGCGTCTGCTCATATTATTCAGCACCATATCAGAATCGTGCGATCTTTCCGCCATTGCTATTCCGAAATCGTTATTCGTAACATCTTAGGAGAATGATACATAGTATCCGCGGCTAGCTCCAGCGTGCCCTGCACGACGTACACCACGAATTGTAGCCTACTGCTTTACTACCACTCACCCGTCTGCTCATATTATTCAGCACCAAATCAGAATCGTGCGATCTTTCCGCCATTGCTATTCCGAAATCGTTATTCGTAACATTTTGGGAGAATGATACATAGTATCCGCGGCTAGCTCCAGCGTGCCCTGCACGTCGTACACCACGAAATGTAGCCTACTGCTTTACTACCGATCACCCGTCTGGTCATATTATAACGCACCAAATCAGTATCGTGCGTTCTTTCCGCCATTGCTATTCCGAAATCGTTATTCGTAACATTTTGGGAGAATGATACATAGTATCCGCGGCTAGCGCCAGCACGCCCTGCACGTTGTACACCACGAAATGTAGCCTACTGCTTTACTACCGATCACGCGTCTGCTCATATTATTCAGTACCAAATCAGAATCGTGCGATCTTTCCGCCATTGCTATTCCGAAATCGTTATTCGTAACATTTTGGGAGAATGATACATAGTATCCGCGGCTAGCTCCAGCACGCCCTGCACGTTGTACACCACGAAATGTAGCCTACTGCTTTACTACCGATCACGCGTCTGCTCATATTATTCAGCACCAAATCAGAATCGTGCGATCTTTCCGCCATTGCTATTCCGAAATCGTTATTCGTAACATTTTGGGAGAATGATACATAGTATCCGCGGCTAGCTCCAGCACGCCCTGCACGTCGTATACCACGAAATGTAGCCTACTGCTTTACTACCGATCACGCGTCTGGTTATATTATAACGCACCAAATCAGTATCGTGCGTTCTTTCCGCCATTACTATTCCGAAATCGTTATTCGTAACATCTTAGGAGAATGATACACAGTATCCGCGGCTAGCTCCAGCACGCCCTGCACGTCGTGTACCACGAAATGTAGCCTACTGCTTTACTACCACTCACGCGTCTGCTCATATTATTCGGCACCAAATCAGAATCGTGCGATCTTTCCGCCATTGCTATTCCGAAATCGTTATTCGTAACATTTTGGGAGAATGATACATAGTATCCACGGCTAGCTCCAGCACGCCCTGCACGTCGTACGCCACGAAATGTAGCCTACTGCTTTACTACCGATCACGCGTCTGCTCATATTATTCAGCACCAAATCAGAATCGTGCGATCTTTCCGCCATTGCTATTCCGAAATCGTTATTCGTAACATTTTGGGAGAATGATACATAGTATCCGCGGCTAACTCCAGCGTGCCCTGCACGTTGTACACCACGAAATGTAGCCTACTGCTTTACTACCGATCACCCGTCTGGTCATATTATAACGCACCAAATCAGTATCGTGCGTTCTTTCCGCCATTGCTATTCCGAAATCGTTATTCGTAACATCTTAGGAGAATGATACACAGTATCCGCGGCTAGCTCCAGCGTGCCCTGCACGACGTACACCACGAAATGTAGCCTACTGCTTTACTACCACTCACCCGTCTGCTCATATTATTCAGCACCAAATCAGAATCGTGCGATCTTTCCGCCATTGCTATTCCGAAATCGTTATTCGTAACATTTTGGGAGAATGATACATAGTATCCGCGGCTAGCTCCAGCACGCCCTGCACGTCGTACACCACGAAATGTAGCCTACTGCTTTACTACCGATCACGCGTCTGCTCATATTATTCAGCACCAAATCAGAATCGTGCGATCTTTCCGCCATTGCTATTCCGAAATCGTTATTCGTAACATTTTGGGAGAATGATACATAGTATCCGCGGCTAACTCCAGCGTGCCCTGCACGTTGTACACCACGAAATGTAGCCTACTGCTTTACTACCGATCACCCGTCTGGTCATATTATAACGCACCAAATCAGTATCGTGCGTTCTTTCCGCCATTGCTATTCCGAAATCGTTATTCGTAACATTTTGGGAGAATGATACATAGTATCCGCGGCTAGCTCCAGCACGCCCTGCACGTCGTACACAACGAAATGTAGCATACTGCTTTACTACCGATCACGCGTCTGCTCATATTATTCAGCACCAAATCAGAATCGCGCGATCTTTCCGCCATTGCTATTCCGAAATCGTTATTCGTAACATTTTGGGAGAATGATACATAGTATCCGCGGCTAGCTCCAGCACGCCCTGCACGTCGTACACCACGAAATGTAGCCTACTGCTTTACTACCGATCACGCGTCTGCTCATATTATTCAGCACCAAATCAGAATCGTGCGATCTTTCCGCCATTGCTATTCCGAAATCGTTATTCGTAACATTTTGGGAGAATGATACATAGTATCCGCGGCTAACTCCAGCGTGCCCTGCACGTTGTACACCACGAAATGTAGCCTACTGCTTTACTACCGATCACCCGTCTGGTCATATTATAACGCACCAAATCAGTATCGTGCGTTCTTTCCGCCATTGCTATTCCGAAATCGTTATTCGTAACATCTTAGGAGAATGATACATAGTATCCGCGGCTAGCTCCAGCGTGCCCTGCACGACGTACACCACGAAATGTAGCCTACTGCTTTACTACCACTCACGCGTCTGCTCATATTATTCAGCACCAAATCAGAATCGTGCGATCTTTCCGCCAATGCTATTCCGAAATCGTTATTCGTAACATTTTGGGAGAATGATACATAGTATCCGCGGCTAGCTCCAGCACGCCCTGCACGTTGTACACCACGAAATGTAGCCTACTGCTTTACTACCGATCACGCGTCTGCTCATATTATTCAGTACCAAATCAGAATCGTGCGATCTTTCCGCCATTGCTATTCCGAAATCGTTATTCGCAACATTTTGGGAGAATGATACATAGTATCCGCGGCTAGCTCCAGCACGCCCTGCACGTTGTACACCACGAAATGTAGCCTACTGCTTTACTACCACTCACGCGTCTGCTCATATTATTCAGCACCAAATCAGAATCGTGCGATCTTTCCGCCATTGCTATTCCGAAATCGTTATTCGTAACATTTTGGGAGAATGATACATAGTATCCGCGGCTAGCTTCAGCACACCCTGCACGTCGTATACCACGAAATGTAGCCTACTGCTTTACTACCACTCACGAGTATGCTCATATTATTCAGCACCAAATCAGAATCGTGCGATCTTTCCGCCAATGCTTTTCCGAAATCGTTATTCGTAACATTTTGGGAGAATGATACATAGTATCCGCGGCTAGCTCCAGCGTGCCCTGCACGACGTACACCACGAAATGTAGCCTACTGCTTTACTACCGAGCACGCGTCTGCTCATATTATTCAGCACCAAATAAGAATCGTGCGTTCTTTCCGCCATTGCTATTCCGAAATCGTTATTCGTAACATTTTAAGAGAATGATACACAGCATCCGCGGCTAGCTCCAGCACGCCCTGCACGTCGTATACCACGAAATGTAGCCTACTGCTTCACTACCACTCACGCGTCTGCTCATATTATTCAGCACCAAATCAGAATCGTGCGATCTTTCCGCCAATGCTTTTCCGAAATCGTTATTCGTAACATTTTGGGAGAATGATACATAGTATCCGCGGCTAGCTCCAGCGTGCCCTGCACGACGTACACCACGAAATGTAGCCTACTGCTTTACTACCGAGCACGCGTCTGCTCATATTATTCAGCACCAAATCAGAATCGTGCGTTCTTTCCGCCATTGCTATTCCGAAATCGTTATTCGTAACATTTTAAGAGAATGATACACAGTATCCGCGGCTAGCTCCAGCACGCCCTGCACGTCGTATACCACGAAATGTAGCCTACTGCTTCACTATCACTCACGCGTCTGCTCATATTATTCAGCACCAAATCAGAATCGTGCGTTCTTTCCGCCACTGCTATTTCGAAATCGTTATTCGTAACATTTTGGGAGAATGATACATAGTATCCGCGGCTAGCTCCAGCGTGCCCTGCACGACGTACACCACGAAATGTGGCCTACTGCTTTACTACCACTCACGCGTCTGCTCATATTATTCAGCACCAAATCAGAATCGTGCGGTCTTTCCGCCATTGCTATTCCGAAATCGTTATTCGTAACATTTTAAGAGAATGATACATAGTATCCGCGGCTAGCTCCAGCGTGCCCTGCACGACGTACACCACGAAATGTAGCCTACTGCTTTACTACCGAGCACGCGTCTGCTCATATTATTCAGCACCAAATCAGAATCGTGAGATCTTTCCGCCATTGCTATTCCGAAATCGTTATTCGTAACATTTTGGGAGAATGATACATAGTATCCGCGGCTAGCTCCAGCACGCCCTGCACGTTGTACACCACTAAATGTAGCCTACTGCTTTACTACAGATCACGCGTCTGCTCATATTATTCAGTACCAAATCAGAATCGTGCGATCTTTCCGCCATTGCTATTCCGAAATCGTTATTCGTAACATTTTGGGAGAATGATACATAGTATCCGCGGCTAGCTCCAGCGTGCCCTGCACGACGTACACCACGAAATGTAGCCTACTGCTTTACTACCACTCACGCGTCTGCTCATATTATTCAGCACCAAATCAGAATCGTGCGATCTTTCCGCCAATGCTATTCCGAAATCGTTATTCGTAACATTTTGGGAGAATGATACATAGTATCCGCGGCTAGCTCCAGCACGCCCTGCACGTTGTACACCACGAAATGTAGCCTACTGCTTTACTACCACTCACGCGTCTGCTCATATTATTCAGCACCAAATCAGAATCGTGCGATCTTTCCGCCATTGCTATTCCGAAATCGTTATTCGTAACATTTTGGGAGAATGATACATAGTATCCGCGGCTAGCTCCAGCACGCCCTGCACGTTGTACACCACGAAATGTAGCCTACTGCTTTACTACCACTCACGCGTCTGCTCATATTATTCAGCACCAAATCAGAATCGTGCGATCTTTCCGCCATTGCTATTCCGAAATCGTTATTCGTAACATTTTGGGAGAATGATACATAGTATCCGCGGCTAGCTTCAGCACGCCCTGCACGTCGTATACCACGAAATGTAGCCTACTGCTTTACTACCACTCACGAGTATGCTCATATTATTCAGCACCAAATCAGAATCGTGCGATCTTTCCGCCAATGCTATTCCGAAATCGTTATTCGTAACATTTTGGGAGTATGATACATAGTATCCGCGGCTAGCTCCAGCGTGCCCTGCACGTCGTATACCACGAAATGTAGCCTACTGCTTTACTACCACTCACGAGTATGCTCATATTATTCAGCACCAAATCAGAATCGTGCGATCTTTCCGCCAATGCTTTTCCGAAATCGTTATTCGTAACATTTTGGGAGAATGATACATAGTATCCGCGGCTAGCTCCAGCGTGCCCTGCACGACGTACACCACGAAATGTAGCCTACTGCTTTACTACCGAGCACGCGTCTGCTCATATTATTCAGCACCAAATCAGAATCGTGCGTTCTTTCCGCCATTGCTATTCCGAAATCGTTATTCGTAACATTTTAAGAGAATGATACACAGCATCCGCGGCTAGCTCCAGCACGCCCTGCACGTCGTATACCACGAAATGTAGCCTACTGCTTCACTACCACTCACGCGTCTGCTCATATTATTCAGCACCAAATCAGAATCGTGCGATCTTTCCGCCAATGCTTTTCCGAAATCGTTATTCGTAACATTTTGGGAGAATGATACATAGTATCCGCGGCTAGCTCCAGCGTGCCCTGCACGACGTACACCACGAAATGTAGCCTACTGCTTTACTACCGAGCACGCGTCTGCTCATATTATTCAGCACCAAATCAGAATCGTGCGTTCTTTCCGCCATTGCTATTCCGAAATCGTTATTCGTAACATTTTAAGAGAATGATACACAGTATCCGCGGCTAGCTCCAGCACGCCCTGCACGTCGTATACCACGAAATGTAGCCTACTGCTTCACTATCACTCACGCGTCTGCTCATATTATTCAGCACCAAATCAGAATCGTGCGTTCTTTCCGCCATTGCTATTCCGAAATCGTTATTCGTAACATTTTGGGAGAATGATACATAGTATCCGCGGCTAGCTCCAGCGTGCCCTGCACGACGTACACCACGAAATGTAGCCTACTGCTTTACTACCACTCACGCGTCTGCTCATATTATTCAGCACCAAATCAGAATCGTGCGTTCTTTCCGCCATTGCTATTCCGAAATCGTTATTCGTAACATTTTAAGAGAATGATACACAGCATCCGCGGCTAGCTCCAGCACGCCCTGCACGTCGTATACCACGAAATGTAGCCTACTGCTTCACTACCACTCACGCGTCTGCTCATATTATTCAGCACCAAATCAGAATCGTGCGATCTTTCCGCCAATGCTTTTCCGAAATCGTTATTCGTAACATTTTGGGAGAATGATACATAGTATCCGCGGCTAGCTCCAGCGTGCCCTGCACGACGTACACCACGAAATGTAGCCTACTGCTTTACTACCGAGCACGCGTCTGCTCATATTATTCAGCACCAAATCAGAATCGTGCGTTCTTTCCGCCATTGCTATTCCGAAATCGTTATTCGTAACATTTTAAGAGAATGATACACAGTATCCGCGGCTAGCTCCAGCACGCCCTGCACGTCGTATACCACGAAATGTAGCCTACTGCTTCACTATCACTCACGCGTCTGCTCATATTATTCAGCACCAAATCAGAATCGTGCGTTCTTTCCGCCATTGCTATTCCGAAATCGTTATTCGTAACATTTTGGGAGAATGATACATAGTATCCGCGGCTAGCTCCAGCGTGCCCTGCACGACGTACACCACGAAATGTAGCCTACTGCTTTACTACCACTCACGCGTCTGCTCATATTATTCAGCACCAAATCAGAATCGTGCGTTCTTTCCGCCATTGCTATTCCGAAATCGTTATTCGTAACATTTTAAGAGAATGATACACAGTATCCGCGGCTAGCTCCAGCACGCCCTGCACGTCGTATACCACGAAATGTAGCCTACTGCTTCACTATCACTTACGCGTCTGCTCATATTATTCAGCACCAAATCAGAATCGTGCGTTCTTTCCGCCATTGCTATTCCGAAATCGTTATTCGTAACATTTTGGGAGAATGATACATAGTATCCGCGGCTAGCTCCAGCGTGCCCTGCACGACGTACACCACGAAATGTAGCCTACTGCTTTACTACCACTCACGCGTCTGCTCATATTATTCAGCACCAAATCAGAATCGTGCGATCTTTCCGCCATTGCTATTCCGAAATCGTTATTCGTAACATTTTAAGAGAATGATACATAGTATCCGCGGCTAGCTCCAGCGTGCCCTGCACGACGTACACCACGAAATGTAGCCTACTGCTTTACTACCGAGCACGCGTCTGCTCATATTATTCAGCACCAAATCAGAATCGTGCGTTCTTTCCGCCATTGCTATTCCGAAATCGTTATTCGTAACATTTTAAGAGAATGATACACAGTATCCGCGGCTAGCTCCAGCACGCCCTGCACGTCGTATACCACGAAATGTAGCCTACTGCTTCACTATCACTCACGCGTCTGCTCATATTATTCAGCACCAAATCAGAATCGTGCGTTCTTTCCGCCATTGCTATTCCGAAATCGTTATTCGTAACATTTTGGGAGAATAATACATAGTATCCGCGGCTAGCTCCAGCGTGCCCTGCACGACGTACACCATGAAATGTAGCCTACTGCTTTACTACCACTCACGCGTCTGCTCATATTATTCAGCACCAAATCAGAATCGTGCGATCTTTCCGCCATTGCTATTCCGAAATCGTTATTCGTAACATTTTAAGAGAATGATACATAGTATCCGCGGCTAGCTCCAGCGTGCCCTGCACGACGTACACCACGAAATGTAGCCTACTGCTTTACTACCGAGCACGCGTCTGCTCATATTATTCAGCACCAAATCAGAATCGTGCGTTCTTTCCGCCATTGCTATTCCGAAATCGTTATTCGTAACATTTTAAGAGAATGATACACAGTATCCGCGGCTAGCTCCAGCACGCCCTGCACGTCGTATACCACGAAATGTAGCCTACTGCTTCACTATCACTCACGCGTCTGCTCATATTATTCAGCACCAAATCAGAATCGTGCGTTCTTTCCGCCATTGCTATTCCGAAATCGTTATTCGTAACATTTTGGGAGAATGATACATAGTATCCGCGGCTAGCTCCAGCGTGCCCTGCACGACGTACACCACGAAATGTAGCCTACTGCTTTACTACCACTCACGCGTCTGCTCATATTATTCAGCACCAAATCAGAATCGTGCGATCTTTCCGCCATTGCTATTCCGAAATCGTTATTCGTAACATTTTGGGAGAATGATACATAGTATCCGCGGCTAGCTCCAGCGTGCCCTGCACGACGTACACCACGAAATGTAGCCTACTGCTTTACTACCGAGCACGCGTCTGTTCATATTATTCAGCACCAAATCAGAATCGTGCGTTCTTTCCGCCATTGCTATTCCGAAATCGTTATTCGTAACATTTTAAGAGAATGATACACAGTATCCGCGGCTAGCTCCAGCACGCCCTGCACGTCGTATACCACGAAATGTAGCCTACTGCTTCACTATCACTCACGCGTCTGCTCATATTATTCAGCACCAAATCAGAATCGTGCGTTCTTTCCGCCATTGCTATTCCGAAATCGTTATTCGTAACATTTTGGGAGAATGATACATAGTATCCGCGGCTAGCTCCAGCGTGCCCTGCACGACGTACACCACGAAATGTAGCCTACTGCTTTACTACCACTCACGCGTCTGCTCATATTATTCAGCACCAAATCAGAATCGTGCGATCTTTCCGCCATTGCTATTCCGAAATCGTTATTCGTAACATTTTGGGAGAATGATACATAGTATCCGAGGCTAGCTCCAGCGTGCCCTGCACGACGTACACCACGAAATGTAGCCTACTGCTTTACTACCGAGCACGCGTCTGCTCATATTATTCAGCACCAAATCAGAATCGTGCGTTCTTTCCGCCAATGCTATTCCGAAATAGTTATTCGTAACATTTTGGGAGAATGATACATAGTATCCGCGGCTAGCTCCAGCGTGCCCTGCACGACGTACACCACGAAATGTAGCCTACTGCTTTACTACCACTCACGCGTCTGCTCATATTATTCAGCACCAAATCAGAATCGTGCGATCTTTCCGCCAATGCTATTCCGAAATAGTTATTCGTAACATTTTGGGAGAATGATACATAGTATCCGCGGCTAGCTCCAGCGTGCCCTGCACGACGTACACCACGAAATGTAGCCTACTGCTTTACTACCGAGCACGCGTCTGCTCATATTATTCAGCACCAAATCAGAATCGTGCGTTCTTTCCGCCAATGCTATTCCGAAATAGTCATTCGTAACATTTTGGGAGAATGATACATAGTATCCGCGGCTAGCTCCAGCGTGCCCTGCACGACGTACACCACGAAATGTAGCCTACTGCTTTACTACCACTCACGCGTCTGCTCATATTATTCAGCACCAAATCAGAATCGTGCGATCTTTCCGCCAATGCTATTCCGAAATAGTTATTCGTAACATTTTGGGAGAATGATACATAGTATCCGCGGCTAGCTCCAGCGTGCCCTGCACGACGTACACCACGAAATGTAGCCTACTGCTTTACTACCACTCACGCGTCTGCTCATATTATTCAGCACCAAATCAGAATCGTGCGATCTTTCCGCCAATGCTATTCCGAAATAGTTATTCGTAACATTTTGGGAGAATGATACATAGTATCCGCGGCTAGCTCCAGCGTGCCCTGCACGACGTACACCACGAAATGTAGCCTACTGCTTTACTACCACTCACGCGTCTGCTCATATTATTCAGCACCAAATCAGAATCGTGCGATCTTTCCGCCAATGCTATTCCGAAATAGTTATTCGTAACATTTTGGGAGAATGATACATAGTATCCGCGGCTAGCTCCAGCGTGCCCTGCACGTCGTATACCACGAAATGTAGCCTACTGCTTTACTACCACTCACGCGTCTGCTCATATTATTCAGCACCAAATCAGAATCGTGCGATCTTTCCGCCAATGCTATTCCGAAATAGTTATTCGTAACATTTTGGGAGAATGATACATAGTATCCGCGGCTAGCTCCAGCGTGCCCTGCACGACGTACACCACGAAATGTAGCCTACTGCTTTACTACCACTCACGCGTCTGCTCATATTATTCAGCACCAAATCAGAATCGTGCGATCTTTCCGGCAATGCTATTTTGAAATAGTTATTCGTAACATTTTGGGAGAATGATACATAGTATCCGCGGCTAGCTCCAGCGTGCCCTGCACGACGTACACCACGAAATGTAGCCTACTGCTTTACTACCGAGCACGCGTCTGCTCATATTATTCAGCACCAAATCAGAATCGTGCGTTCTTTCCGCCAATGCTATTCCGAAATAGTCATTCGTAACATTTTGGGAGAATGATACATAGTATCCGCGGCTAGCTCCAGCGTGCCCTGCACGACGTACACCACGAAATGTAGCCTACTGCTTTACTACCACTCACGCGTCTGCTCATATTATTCAGCACCAAATCAGAATCGTGCGATCTTTCCGCCAATGCTATTCCGAAATAGTTATTCGTAACATTTTGGGAGAATGATACATAGTATCCGCGGCTAGCTCCAGCGTGCCCTGCACGACGTACACCACGAAATGTAGCCTACTGCTTTACTACCACTCACGCGTCTGCTCATATTATTCAGCACCAAATCAGAATCGTGCGATCTTTCCGCCAATGCTATTCCGAAATAGTTATTCGTAACATTTTGGGAGAATGATACATAGTATCCGCGGCTAGCTCCAGCGTGCCCTGCACGACGTACACCACGAAATGTAGCCTACTGCTTTACTACCACTCACGCGTCTGCTCATATTATTCAGCACCAAATCAGAATCGTGCGATCTTTCCGGCAATGCTATTCCGAAATAGTTATTCGTAACATTTTGGGAGAATGATACATAGTATCCGCGGCTAGCTCCAGCGTGCCCTGCACGACGTACACCACGAAATGTAGCCTACTGCTTTACTACCGAGCACGCGTCTGCTCATATTATTCAGCACCAAATCAGAATCGTGCGTTCTTTCCGCCAATGCTATTCCGAAATAGTCATTCGTAACATTTTGGGAGAATGATACATAGTATCCGCGGCTAGCTCCAGCGTGCCCTGCACGACGTACACCACGAAATGTAGCCTACTGCTTTACTACCACTCACGCGTCTGCTCATATTATTCAGCACCAAATCAGAATCGTGCGATCTTTCCGCCAATGCTATTCCGAAATAGTTATTCGTAACATTTTGGGAGAATGATACATAGTATCCGCGGCTAGCTCCAGCGTGCCCTGCACGACGTACACCACGAAATGTAGCCTACTGCTTTACTACCACTCACGCGTCTGCTCATATTATTCAGCACCAAATCAGAATCGTGCGATCTTTCCGGCAATGCTATTCCGAAATAGTTATTCGTAACATTTTGGGAGAATGATACATAGTATCCGCGGCTAGCTCCAGCGTGCCCTGCACGACGTACACCACGAAATGTAGCCTACTGCTTTACTACCACTCACGCGTCTGCTCATATTATTCAGCACCAAATCAGAATCGTGCGATCTTTCCGCCAATGCTATTCCGAAATAGTCATTCGTAACATTTTGGGAGAATGATACATAGTATCCGCGGCTAGCTCCAGCGTGCCCTGCACGACGTACACCACGAAATGTAGCCTACTGCTTTACTACCACTCACGCGTCTGCTCATATTATTCAGCACCAAATCAGAATCGTGCGATCTTTCCGCCAATGCTATTCCGAAATAGTTATTCGTAACATTTTGGGAGAATGATACATAGTATCCGCGGCTAGCTCCAGCGTGCCCTGCACGACGTACACCACGAAATGTAGCCTACTGCTTTACTACCACTCACGCGTCTGCTCATATTATTCAGCACCAAATCAGAATCGTGCGATCTTTCCGGCAATGCTATTCCGAAATAGTTATTCGTAACATTTTGGGAGAATGATACATAGTATCCGCGGCTAGCTCCAGCGTGCCCTGCACGACGTACACCACGAAATGTAGCCTACTGCTTTACTACCGAGCACGCGTCTGCTCATATTATTCAGCACCAAATCAGAATCGTGCGTTCTTTCCGCCAATGCTATTCCGAAATAGTCATTCGTAACATTTTGGGAGAATGATACATAGTATCCGCGGCTAGCTCCAGCGTGCCCTGCACGACGTACACCACGAAATGTAGCCTACTGCTTTACTACCACTCACGCGTCTGCTCATATTATTCAGCACCAAATCAGAATCGTGCGATCTTTCCGCCAATGCTATTCCGAAATAGTCATTCGTAACATTTTGGGAGAATGATACATAGTATCCGCGGCTAGCTCCAGCGTGCCCTGCACGACGTACACCACGAAATGTAGCCTACTGCTTTACTACCACTCACGCGTCTGCTCATATTATTCAGCACCAAATCAGAATCGTGCGATCTTTCCGCCAATGCTATTCCGAAATAGTTATTCGTAACATTTTGGGAGAATGATACATAGTATCCGCGGCTAGCTCCAGCGTGCCCTGCACGACGTACACCACGAAATGTAGCCTACTGCTTTACTACCACTCACGCGTCTGCTCATATTATTCAGCACCAAATCAGAATCCTGCGATCTTTCCGCCAATGCTATTCCGAAATAGTTATTCGTAACATTTTGGGAGAATGATACATAGTATCCGCGGCTAGCTCCAGCGTGCCCTGCACGACGTACACCACGAAATGTAGCCTACTGCTTTACTACCACTCACGCGTCTGCTCATATTATTCAGCACCAAATCAGAATCGTGCGATCTTTCCGCCAATGCTATTCCGAAATAGTTATTCGTAACATTTTGGGAGAATGATACATAGTATCCGCGGCTAGCTCCAGCGTGCCCTGCACGACGTACACCACGAAATGTAGCCTACTGCTTTACTACCACTCACGCGTCTGCTCATATTATTCAGCACCAAATCAGAATCGTGCGTTCTTTCCGCCAATGCTATTCCGAAATAGTCATTCGTAACATTTTGGGAGAATGATACATAGTATCCGCGGCTAGCTCCAGCGTGCCCTGCACGACGTACACCACGAAATGTAGCCTACTGCTTTACTACCACTCACGCGTCTGCTCATATTATTCAGCACCAAATCAGAATCGTGCGTTCTTTCCGCCAATGCTATTCCGAAATAGTCATTCGTAACATTTTGGGAGAATGATACATAGTATCCGCGGCTAGCTCCAGCGTGCCCTGCACGACGTACACCACGAAATGTAGCCTACTGCTTTACTACCACTCACGCGTCTGCTCATATTATTCAGCACCAAATCAGAATCGTGCGATCTTTCCGCCAATGCTATTCCGAAATAGTCATTCGTAACATTTTGGGAGAATGATACATAGTATCCGCGGCTAGCTCCAGCGTGCCCTGCACGACGTACACCACGAAATGTAGCCTACTGCTTTACTACCGAGCACGCGTCTGCTCATATTATTCAGCACCAAATCAGAATCGTGCGTTCTTTCCGCCAATGCTATTCCGAAATAGTCATTCGTAACATTTTGGGAGAATGATACATAGTATCCGCGGCTAGCTCCAGCGTGCCCTGCACGACGTACACCACGAAATGTAGCCTACTGCTTTACTACCACTCACGCGTCTGCTCATATTATTCAGCACCAAATCAGAATCGTGCGATCTTTCCGCCAATGCTATTCCGAAATAGTTATTCGTAACATTTTGGGAGAATGATACATAGTATCCGCGGCTAGCTCCAGCGTGCCCTGCACGACGTACACCACGAAATGTAGCCTACTGCTTTACTACCACTCACGCGTCTGCTCATATTATTCAGCACCAAATCAGAATCCTGCGATCTTTCCGCCAATGCTATTCCGAAATAGTTATTCGTAACATTTTGGGAGAATGATACATAGTATCCGCGGCTAGCTCCAGCGTGCCCTGCACGACGTACACCACGAAATGTAGCCTACTGCTTTACTACCACTCACGCGTCTGCTCATATTATTCAGCACCAAATCAGAATCGTGCGATCTTTCCGCCAATGCTATTCCGAAATAGTTATTCGTAACATTTTGGGAGAATGATACATAGTATCCGCGGCTAGCTCCAGCGTGCCCTGCACGACGTACACCACGAAATGTAGCCTACTGCTTTACTACCACTCACGCGTCTGCTCATATTATTCAGCACCAAATCAGAATCGTGCGTTCTTTCCGCCAATGCTATTCCGAAATAGTCATTCGTAACATTTTGGGAGAATGATACATAGTATCCGCGGCTAGCTCCAGCGTGCCCTGCACGACGTACACCACGAAATGTAGCCTACTGCTTTACTACCACTCACGCGTCTGCTCATATTATTCAGCACCAAATCAGAATCGTGCGTTCTTTCCGCCAATGCTATTCCGAAATAGTCATTCGTAACATTTTGGGAGAATGATACATAGTATCCGCGGCTAGCTCCAGCGTGCCCTGCACGACGTACACCACGAAATGTAGCCTACTGCTTTACTACCACTCACGCGTCTGCTCATATTATTCAGCACCAAATCAGAATCGTGCGATCTTTCCGCCAATGCTATTCCGAAATAGTCATTCGTAACATTTTGGGAGAATGATACATAGTATCCGCGGCTAGCTCCAGCGTGCCCTGCACGACGTACACCACGAAATGTAGCCTACTGCTTTACTACCGAGCACGCGTCTGCTCATATTATTCAGCACCAAATCAGAATCGTGCGTTCTTTCCGCCAATGCTATTCCGAAATAGTCATTCGTAACATTTTGGGAGAATGATACATAGTATCCGCGGCTAGCTCCAGCGTGCCCTGCACGACGTACACCACGAAATGTAGCCTACTGCTTTACTACCACTCACGCGTCTGCTCATATTATTCAGCACCAAATCAGAATCGTGCGATCTTTCCGCCAATGCTATTCCGAAATAGTTATTCGTAACATTTTGGGAGAATGATACATAGTATCCGCGGCTAGCTCCAGCGTGCCCTGCACGACGTACACCACGAAATGTAGCCTACTGCTTTACTACCGAGCACGCGTCTGCTCATATTATTCAGCACCAAATCAGAATCGTGCGTTCTTTCCGCCAATGCTATTCCGAAATAGTCATTCGTAACATTTTGGGAGAATGATACATAGTATCCGCGGCTAGCTCCAGCGTGCCCTGCACGACGTACACCACGAAATGTAGCCTACTGCTTTACTACCACTCACGCGTCTGCTCATATTATTCAGCACCAAATCAGAATCGTGCGATCTTTCCGCCAATGCTATTCCGAAATAGTTATTCGTAACATTTTGGGAGAATGATACATAGTATCCGCGGCTAGCTCCAGCGTGCCCTGCACGACGTACACCACGAAATGTAGCCTACTGCTTTACTACCACTCACGCGTCTGCTCATATTATTCAGCACCAAATCAGAATCGTGCGATCTTTCCGCCAATGCTATTCCGAAATAGTTATTCGTAACATTTTGGGAGAATGATACATAGTATCCGCGGCTAGCTCCAGCGTGCCCTGCACGACGTACACCACGAAATGTAGCCTACTGCTTTACTACCACTCACGCGTCTGCTCATATTATTCAGCACCAAATCAGAATCGTGCGTTCTTTCCGCCAATGCTATTCCGAAATAGTTATTCGTAACATTTTGGGAGAATGATACATAGTATCCGCGGCTAGCTCCAGCGTGCCCTGCACGACGTACACCACGAAATGTAGCCTACTGCTTTACTACCACTCACGCGTCTGCTCATATTATTCAGCACCAAATCAGAATCGTGCGATCTTTCCGCCAATGCTATTCCGAAATAGTTATTCGTAACATTTTGGGAGAATGATACATAGTATCCGCGGCTAGCTCCAGCGTGCCCTGCACGACGTACACCACGAAATGTAGCCTACTGCTTTACTACCACTCACGCGTCTGCTCATATTATTCAGCACCAAATCAGAATCGTGCGATCTTTCCGCCAATGCTATTCCGAAATAGTTATTCGTAACATTTTGGGAGAATGATACATAGTATCCGCGGCTAGCTCCAGCGTGCCCTGCACGACGTACACCACGAAATGTAGCCTACTGCTTTACTACCACTCACGCGTCTGCTCATATTATTCAGCACCAAATCAGAATCGTGCGATCTTTCCGCCAATGCTATTCCGAAATAGTTATTCGTAACATTTTGGGAGAATGATACATAGTATCCGCGGCTAGCTCCAGCGTGCCCTGCACGACGTACACCACGAAATGTAGCCTACTGCTTTACTACCACTCACGCGTCTGCTCATATTATTCAGCACCAAATCAGAATCGTGCGATCTTTCCGCCAATGCTATTCCGAAATAGTTATTCGTAACATTTTGGGAGAATGATACATAGTATCCGCGGCTAGCTCCAGCGTGCCCTGCACGACGTACACCACGAAATGTAGCCTACTGCTTTACTACCACTCACGCGTCTGCTCATATTATTCAGCACCAAATCAGAATCGTGCGTTCTTTCCGCCAATGCTATTCCGAAATAGTTATTCGTAACATTTTGGGAGAATGATACATAGTATCCGCGGCTAGCTCCAGCGTGCCCTGCACGACGTACACCACGAAATGTAGCCTACTGCTTTACTACCACTCACGCGTCTGCTCATATTATTCAGCACCAAATCAGAATCGTGCGATCTTTCCGCCAATGCTATTCCGAAATAGTTATTCGTAACATTTTGGGAGAATGATACATAGTATCCGCGGCTAGCTCCAGCGTGCCCTGCACGACGTACACCACGAAATGTAGCCTACTGCTTTACTACCACTCACGCGTCTGCTCATATTATTCAGCACCAAATCAGAATCGTGCGATCTTTCCGCCAATGCTATTCCGAAATAGTTATTCGTAACATTTTGGGAGAATGATACATAGTATCCGCGGCTAGCTCCAGCGTGCCCTGCACGACGTACACCACGAAATGTAGCCTACTGCTTTACTACCACTCACGCGTCTGCTCATATTATTCAGCACCAAATCAGAATCGTGCGTTCTTTCCGCCAATGCTATTCCGAAATAGTCATTCGTAACATTTTGGGAGAATGATACATAGTATCCGCGGCTAGCTCCAGCGTGCCCTGCACGACGTACACCACGAAATGTAGCCTACTGCTTTACTACCACTCACGCGTCTGCTCATATTATTCAGCACCAAATCAGAATCGTGCGTTCTTTCCGCCAATGCTATTCCGAAATAGTCATTCGTAACATTTTGGGAGAATGATACATAGTATCCGCGGCTAGCTCCAGCGTGCCCTGCACGACGTACACCACGAAATGTAGCCTACTGCTTTACTACCACTCACGCGTCTGCTCATATTATTCAGCACCAAATCAGAATCGTGCGATCTTTCCGCCAATGCTATTCCGAAATAGTCATTCGTAACATTTTGGGAGAATGATACATAGTATCCGCGGCTAGCTCCAGCGTGCCCTGCACGACGTACACCACGAAATGTAGCCTACTGCTTTACTACCGAGCACGCGTCTGCTCATATTATTCAGCACCAAATCAGAATCGTGCGTTCTTTCCGCCAATGCTATTCCGAAATAGTCATTCGTAACATTTTGGGAGAATGATACATAGTATCCGCGGCTAGCTCCAGCGTGCCCTGCACGACGTACACCACGAAATGTAGCCTACTGCTTTACTACCACTCACGCGTCTGCTCATATTATTCAGCACCAAATCAGAATCGTGCGATCTATCCGCCAATGCTATTCCGAAATAGTTATTCGTAACATTTTGGGAGAATGATACATAGTATCCGCGGCTAGCTCCAGCGTGCCCTGCACGACGTACACCACGAAATGTAGCCTACTGCTTTACTACCGAGCACGCGTCTGCTCATATTATTCAGCACCAAATCAGAATCGTGCGTTCTTTCCGCCAATGCTATTCCGAAATAGTCATTCGTAACATTTTGGGAGAATGATACATAGTATCCGCGGCTAGCTCCAGCGTGCCCTGCACGACGTACACCACGAAATGTAGCCTACTGCTTTACTACCACTCACGCGTCTGCTCATATTATTCAGCACCAAATCAGAATCGTGCGATCTTTCCGCCAATGCTATTCCGAAATAGTTATTCGTAACATTTTGGGAGAATGATACATAGTATCCGCGGCTAGCTCCAGCGTGCCCTGCACGACGTACACCACGAAATGTAGCCTACTGCTTTACTACCACTCACGCGTCTGCTCATATTATTCAGCACCAAATCAGAATCGTGCGATCTTTCCGGCAATGCTATTCCGAAATAGTTATTCGTAACATTTTGGGAGAATGATACATAGTATCCGCGGCTAGCTCCAGCGTGCCCTGCACGACGTACACCACGAAATGTAGCCTACTGCTTTACTACCACTCACGCGTCTGCTCATATTATTCAGCACCAAATCAGAATCGTGCGATCTTTCCGCCAATGCTATTCCGAAATAGTCATTCGTAACATTTTGGGAGAATGATACATAGTATCCGCGGCTAGCTCCAGCGTGCCCTGCACGACGTACACCACGAAATGTAGCCTACTGCTTTACTACCACTCACGCGTCTGCTCATATTATTCAGCACCAAATCAGAATCGTGCGATCTTTCCGCCAATGCTATTCCGAAATAGTTATTCGTAACATTTTGGGAGAATGATACATAGTATCCGCGGCTAGCTCCAGCGTGCCCTGCACGACGTACACCACGAAATGTAGCCTACTGCTTTACTACCACTCACGCGTCTGCTCATATTATTCAGCACCAAATCAGAATCGTGCGATCTTTCCGGCAATGCTATTCCGAAATAGTTATTCGTAACATTTTGGGAGAATGATACATAGTATCCGCGGCTAGCTCCAGCGTGCCCTGCACGACGTACACCACGAAATGTAGCCTACTGCTTTACTACCGAGCACGCGTCTGCTCATATTATTCAGCACCAAATCAGAATCGTGCGTTCTTTCCGCCAATGCTATTCCGAAATAGTCATTCGTAACATTTTGGGAGAATGATACATAGTATCCGCGGCTAGCTCCAGCGTGCCCTGCACGACGTACACCACGAAATGTAGCCTACTGCTTTACTACCGAGCACGCGTCTGCTCATATTATTCAGCACCAAATCAGAATCGTGCGTTCTTTCCGCCAATGCTATTCCGAAATAGTCATTCGTAACATTTTGGGAGAATGATACATAGTATCCGCGGCTAGCTCCAGCGTGCCCTGCACGACGTACACCACGAAATGTAGCCTACTGCTTTACTACCACTCACGCGTCTGCTCATATTATTCAGCACCAAATCAGAATCGTGCGATCTTTCCGCCAATGCTATTCCGAAATAGTTATTCGTAACATTTTGGGAGAATGATACATAGTATCCGCGGCTAGCTCCAGCGTGCCCTGCACGACGTACACCACGAAATGTAGCCTACTGCTTTACTACCACTCACGCGTCTGCTCATATTATTCAGCACCAAATCAGAATCGTGCGATCTTTCCGGCAATGCTATTCCGAAATAGTTATTCGTAACATTTTGGGAGAATGATACATAGTATCCGCGGCTAGCTCCAGCGTGCCCTGCACGACGTACACCACGAAATGTAGCCTACTGCTTTACTACCACTCACGCGTCTGCTCATATTATTCAGCACCAAATCAGAATCGTGCGATCTTTCCGCCAATGCTATTCCGAAATAGTCATTCGTAACATTTTGGGAGAATGATACATAGTATCCGCGGCTAGCTCCAGCGTGCCCTGCACGACGTACACCACGAAATGTAGCCTACTGCTTTACTACCACTCACGCGTCTGCTCATATTATTCAGCACCAAATCAGAATCGTGCGATCTTTCCGGCAATGCTATTCCGAAATAGTTATTCGTAACATTTTGGGAGAATGATACATAGTATCCGCGGCTAGCTCCAGCGTGCCCTGCACGACGTACACCACGAAATGTAGCCTACTGCTTTACTACCACTCACGCGTCTGCTCATATTATTCAGCACCAAATCAGAATCGTGCGATCTTTCCGCCAATGCTATTCCGAAATAGTCATTCGTAACATTTTGGGAGAATGATACATAGTATCCGCGGCTAGCTCCAGCGTGCCCTGCACGACGTACACCACGAAATGTAGCCTACTGCTTTACTACCACTCACGCGTCTGCTCATATTATTCAGCACCAAATCAGAATCGTGCGATCTTTCCGCCAATGCTATTCCGAAATAGTTATTCGTAACATTTTGGGAGAATGATACATAGTATCCGCGGCTAGCTCCAGCGTGCCCTGCACGACGTACACCACGAAATGTAGCCTACTGCTTTACTACCACTCACGCGTCTGCTCATATTATTCAGCACCAAATCAGAATCGTGCGATCTTTCCGCCAATGCTATTCCGAAATAGTTATTCGTAACATTTTGGGAGAATGATTCATAGTATCCGCGGCTAGCTCCAGCGTGCCCTGCACGACGTACACCACGAAATGTAGCCTACTGCTTTACTACCGAGCACGCGTCTGCTCATATTATTCAGCACCAAATCAGAATCGTGCGTTCTTTCCGCCAATGCTATTCCGAAATAGTCATTCGTAACATTTTGGGAGAATGATACATAGTATCCGCGGCTAGCTCCAGCGTGCCCTGCACGACGTACACCACGAAATGTAGCCTACTGCTTTACTACCACTCACGCGTCTGCTCATATTATTCAGCACCAAATCAGAATCGTGCGATCTTTCCGCCAATGCTATTCCGAAATAGTTATTCGTAACATTTTGGGAGAATGATACATAGTATCCGCGGCTAGCTCCAGCGTGCCCTGCACGACGTACACCACGAAATGTAGCCTACTGCTTTACTACCACTCACGCGTCTGCTCATATTATTCAGCACCAAATCAGAATCGTGCGATCTTTCCGGCAATGCTATTCCGAAATAGTTATTCGTAACATTTTGGGAGAATGATACATAGTATCCGCGGCTAGCTCCAGCGTGCCCTGCACGACGTACACCACGAAATGTAGCCTACTGCTTTACTACCGAGCACGCGTCTGCTCATATTATTCAGCACCAAATCAGAATCGTGCGTTCTTTCCGCCAATGCTATTCCGAAATAGTTATTCGTAACATTTTGGGAGAATGATACATAGTATCCGCGGCTAGCTCCAGCGTGCCCTGCACGACGTACACCACGAAATGTAGCCTACTGCTTTACTACCGAGCACGCGTCTGCTCATATTATTCAGCACCAAATCAGAATCGTGCGTTCTTTCCGCCAATGCTATTCCGAAATAGTCATTCGTAACATTTTGGGAGAATGATACATAGTATCCGCGGCTAGCTCCAGCGTGCCCTGCACGACGTACACCACGAAATGTAGCCTACTGCTTTACTACCACTCACGCGTCTGCTCATATTATTCAGCACCAAATCAGAATCGTGCGATCTTTCCGCCAATGCTATTCCGAAATAGTTATTCGTAACATTTTGGGAGAATGATACATAGTATCCGCGGCTAGCTCCAGCGTGCCCTGCACGACGTACACCACGAAATGTAGCCTACTGCTTTACTACCACTCACGCGTCTGCTCATATTATTCAGCACCAAATCAGAATCGTGCGATCTTTCCGCCAATGCTATTCCGAAATAGTTATTCGTAACATTTTGGGAGAATGATACATAGTATCCGCGGCTAGCTCCAGCGTGCCCTGCACGTCGTATACCACGAAATGTAGCCTACTGCTTTACTACCACTCACGCGTCTGCTCATATTATTCAGCACCAAATCAGAATCGTGCGATCTTTCCGCCAATGCTATTCCGAAATAGTTATTCGTAACATTTTGGGAGAATGATACATAGTATCCGCGGCTAGCTCCAGCGTGCCCTGCACGTCGTATACCACGAAATGTAGCCTACTGCTTTACTACCACTCACGCGTCTGCTCATATTATTCAGCACGAAATCAGAATCGTGCGATCTTTCCGCCAATGCTATTCCGAAATAGTTATTCGTAACATTTTGGGAGAATGATACATAGTATCCGCGGCTAGCTCCAGCGTGCCCTGCACGACGTACACCACGAAATGTAGCATACTGCCTTACTACCGATCACGCTTCTGCTCATATTATTCAGCACCAAATCAGAATCGTGCGATCTTTCCGCCATTGCTATTCCGAAATCGTTATTCGTAACATTTTGGGAGAATGATACATAGTATCCGCGGCTAACTCCAGCGTGCCCTGCACGTTGTACACCACGAAATATAGCCTACTGCTTTACTACCGATCACCCGTCTGGTCATATTATAACGCACCAAATCAGTATCGTGCGTTCTTTCCGCCATTGCTATTCCGAAATCGTTATTCGTAACATCTTAGGAGAATGATACATAGTATCCGCGGCTAGCTCCAGCACGCCCTGCACGTCGTACACAACGAAATGTAGCATACTGCTTTACTACCACTCACGCGTCTGCTCATATTATTCAGCACCAAATCAGAATCGTGCGATCTTTCCGCCATTGCTATTCCGAAATCGTTATTCGTAACATTTTGGGAGAATGATACATAGTATCCGCGGCTAGCTCCAGCGTGCCCTGCACGACGTACACCACGAAATGTAGCCTACTACTTTACTACCACTCACGCGTCTCCTCATATTATTCAGCACCAAATCAGAATCGTGCGTTCATTCCGCCATTGTTATTCCGAAATCGTTATTCGTAACATTTTAGGAGAATGATACACAGTATCCGCGGCTAGCTCCAGCACGCCCTGCACGTCGTACACCACGAAATGTAGCCTACTGCTTTACTACCACTCACGCGTCTGCTCATATTATTCAGCACCAAATCAGAATCGTGCGATCTTTCCGCCAATCCTATTCCGAAATCGTTATTCGTAACATTTTGGGAGAATGATACATAGTATCCGCGGCTAGCTCCAGCGTGCCCTGCACGACGTACACCACGAAATGTAGCCTACTGCTTTACTACCACTCACGCGTCTGCTCATATTATTCAGCACCAAATCAGAATCGTGCGATCTTTCCGCCAATGCTATTCCGAAATCGTTATTCGTAACATTTTGGGAGAATGATACATAGTATCCGCGGCTAGCTCCAGCGTGCCCTGCACGTCGTATACCACGAAATGTAGCCTACTGCTTTACTACCACTCACGCGTATGCTCATATTATTCAGCACCAAATCAGAATCGTGCGATCTTTCCGCCAATGCTATTCCGAAATCGTTATTCGTAACATTTTGGGAGAATGATACATAGTATCCGCGGCTAGCTCCAGCGTGCCCTGCACGACGTACACCACGAAATGTAGCCTACTGCTTTACTACCACTCACGCGTCTGCTCATATTATTCAGCACCAAATCAGAATCGTGCGTTCTTTCCGCCATTGCTATTCCGAAATCGTTATTCGTAACATTTTAGGAGAATGATACACAGTATCCGCGGCTAGCTCCAGCACGCCCTGCACGTCGTATACCACGAAATGTAGCCTACTGCTTCACTACCACTCACGCGTCTGCTCATATTATTCAGCACCAAATCAGAATCGTGCGATCTTTCCGCCAATGCTTTTCCGAAATCGTTATTCGTAACATTTTGGGAGAATGATACATAGTATCCGCGGCTAGCTCCAGCGTGCCCTGCACGACGTACACCACGAAATGTAGCCTACTGCTTTACTACCGAGCACGCGTCTGCTCATATTATTCAGCACCAAATCAGAATAATGCGTTCTTTCCGCCATTGCTATTTCGAAATCGTTATTCGTAACATTTTAAGAGATTGATACACAGTATCCGCGGCTAGCTCCAGCACGCCCTGCACGTCGTATACCACGAAATGTAGCCTACTGCTTTACTACCACTCACGCGTCTGCTCATATTATTCAGCACCAAATCAGAATCGTGCGATCTTTCCGCCAATGCTATTCCGAAATAACTATTCGTAACATTTTGGGAGAATGATTCATCGTATCCGCGGCTAGCTCCAGCGTGCCCTGCACGACGTACACCACGAAATGTAGCCTACTGCTTTACTACCACTCACGCGTCTGCTCATATTATTCAGCACCAAATCAGAATCGTGCGATCTTTCCGCCATTGCTATTCCGAAATCGTTATTCGTAACATTCTGGGAGAATGATACATAGTATCCGCGGCTAGCTCCAGCGTGCCCTGCACGACGTACACCACGAAATGTAGCCTACTGCTTTACTACCGAGCACGCGTCTGCTCATATTATTCAGCACCTAATCAGAATCGTGCGTTCTTTCCGCCATTGCTATTCCGAAATCGTTATTCGTAACATTTTAAGAGAATGATACACAGTATCCGCGGCTAGCTCCAGCACGCCCTGCACGTCGTATACCACGAAATGTAGCCTACTGCTTCACTACCACTCACGCGTCTGCTCATATTATTCAGCACCAAATCAGAATCGTGCGATCTTTCCGCCAATGCTATTCCGAAATCGTTATTCGTAACATTTTGGGAGAATGATTCATAGTATCCGCGGCTAGCTCCAGCGTGCCCTGCACGACGTACACCACGAAATGTAGCCTACTGCTTTACTACCACTCACGCGTCTGCTCATATTATTCAGCACCAAATCAGAATCGTGCGATCTTTCCGCCAATGCTATTCCGAAATCGTTATTCGTAACATTTTGGGAGAATGATACATAGTATCCGCGGCTAGCTCCAGCGTGCCCTGCACGACGTACACCACGAAATGTAGCCTACTGCTTTACTACCACTCACGCGTCTGCTTATATTATTCAGCATCAAATCAGAATCCTGCGTTCTTTCCGCCATTGCTATTACGAAATCGTTATTCCTAACATTATGGGAGAATGATACATAGTATCCGCGGCTAGTTCCAGCACGCCCTGCACGTCGTATACCACGAAATGTAGCCTACTGCTTCCCTACCACTCACGCGTCTGCTCATATTATTCAGCACCAAATCAGAATCGTGCGATCTTTCCGCCAATGCTATTCCGAAATCGTTATTCGTAACATTTTGGGAGAATGATACATAGTATCCGCGGCTAGCTCCAGCGTGCCCTGCACGACGTACACCACGAAATGTAGCCTACTGCTTTACTACCACTCACGCGTCTGCTCATATTATTCAGCACCAAATCAGAATCGTGCGATCTTTCCGCCAATGCTATTCCGAAATCGTTATTCGTAACATTTTGGGAGAATGATTCATAGTATCCGCGGCTAGCTCCAGCGTGCCCTGCACGACGTACACCACGAAATGTAGCCTACTGCTTTACTACCACTCACGCGTCTGCTCATATTATTCAGCACCAAATCAGAATCGTGCGATCTTTCCGCCATTGCTATTCCGAAATCGTTATTCGTAACATTTTAGGAGAATGATACATAGTATCCGCGGCTAGTTCCAGCACGCCCTGCACGTCGTATACCACGAAATGTAGCCTACTGCTTCACTACCACTCACGCGTCTGCTCATATTATTCAGCACCAAATCAGAATCGTGCGATCTTTCCGCCAATGCTATTCCGAAATCGTTATTCGTAACATTTTGGGAGAATGATACATAGTATCCGCGGCTAGCTCCAGCGTGCCCTGCACGACGTACACCACGAAATGTAGCCTACTGCTTTACTACCACTCACGCGTCTGCTCATATTATTCAGCACCAAATCAGAATCGTGCGTTCTTTCCGCCATTGCTATTCCGAAATCGTTATTCGTAACATTTTAGGAGAATGATACACAGTATCCGCGGCTAGCTCCAGCACGCCCTGCACGTCGTATACCACGAAATGTAGCCTACTGCTTCACTACCACTCACGCGTCTGCTCATATTATTCAGCACCAAATCAGAATCGTGCGATCTTTCCGCCAATGCTTTTCCGAAATCGTTATTCGTAACATTTTGGGAGAATGATACATAGTATCCGCGGCTAGCTCCAGCGTGCCCTGCACGACGTACACCACGAAATGTAGCCTACTGCTTTACTACCGAGCACGCGTCTGCTCATATTATTCAGCACCAAATCAGAATCGTGCGATCTTTCCGCCAATGCTATTCCGAAATCGTTATTCGTAACATTTTAAGAGATTGATACACAGTATCCGCGGCTAGCTCCAGCACGCCCTGCACGTCATATACCACGAAATGTAGCCTACTGCTTCACTACCACTCACGCGTCTGCTCATATTATTCAGCACCAAATCAGAATCGTGCGATCTTTCCGCCAATGCTATTCCGAAATCGTTATTCGTAACATTTTGGGAGAATGATACATAGTATCCGCAGCTAGCTCCAGCGTGCCCTGCACGACGTACACCACGAAATGTAGCCTACTGCTTTACTACCACTCACGCGTCTCCTCATATTATTCAGCACCAAATCAGAATCGTGCGTTCTTTCCGCCATTGCTATTCCGAAATCGTTATTCGTAACATTTTAGGAGAATGATACACAGTATCCGCGGCTAGCTCCAGCACGCCCTGCACGTCGTATACCACGAAATGTAGCCTACTGCTTTACTACCACTCACGCGTCTGCTCATATTATTCAGCACCAAATCAGAATCGTGCGATCTTTCCGCCAATGCTATTCCGAAATAGTTATTCGTAACATTTTGGGAGAATGATTCATAGTATCCGCGGCTAGCTCCAGCGTGCCCTGCACGACGTACACCACGAAATGTAGCCTACTGCTTTACTACCACTCACGCGTCTGCTCATATTATTCAGCACCAAAGCAGAATCGTGCGATCTTTCCGCCATTGCTATTCCGAAATCGTTATTCGTAACATTCTGGGAGAATGATACATAGTATCCGCGGCTATCTCCAGCGTGCCCTGCACGACGTAAACCACGAAATGTAGCCTACTGCTTTACTACCGAGCACGCGTCTGCTCATATTATTCAGCACCAAATCAGAATCGTGCGTTCTTTCCGCCATTGCTATTCCGAAATCGTTATTCGTAACATTTTAAGAGAATGATACACAGTATCCGCGGCTAGCTCCAGCACGCCCTGCACGTCGTATACCACGAAATGTAGCCTACTGCTTCACTACCACTCACGCGTCTGCTCATATTATTCAGCACCAAATCAGAATCGTGCGATCTTTCCGCCAATGCTATTCCGAAATCGTTATTCGTAACATTTTGGGAGAATGATACATAGTATCCGCGGCTAGCTCCAGCGTGCCCTGCACGACGTACACCACGAAATGTAGCCTACTGCTTTACTACCACTCACGCGTCTACTCATATTATTCAGCACCAAATCAGAATCGTGCGATCTCTCCGCCAATGCTGTTCCGAAATCGTTATTCGTAACATTTTAGGAGAATGATACACAGTATCCGCGGCTAGCTCCAGGGTGCCCTGCACGTCGTATACCACGAAATGTAGCCTACTGCTTCACTACCACTAACGCCGTCTGCTCATATTATTCAGCACCAAATCAGAATCGTGCGATCTTTCCGCCAATGCTATTCTGAAATCGTTATTCGTAACATTTTTGGAGAATGATACATAGTATCCGCGGTTAGTTCCAGCGTGCCCTGCACGTCGTATACCACGAAATGTAGCCTACTGCTTTACTACCACTCACGCGTCTACTCATATTATTCAGCACCAAATCAGAATCGTGCGATCTCTCCGCCAATGCTGTTCCGAAATCGTTATTCGTAACATTTTAGGAGAATGATACACAGTATCCGCGGCTAGCTCCAGGGTGCCCTGCACGTCGTATACCACGAAATGTAGCCTACTGCTTCACTACCACTAACGCCGTCTGCTCATATTATTCAGCACCAAATCAGAATGGTGCGATCTTTCCGCCAATGCTATTCCGAAATCGTTATTCGTAACATTTTGGGAGAATGATACATAGTATCCGCGGTTAGTTCCAGCGTGCCCTGCACGTCGTATACCACGAAATGTAGCCTACTGCTTTACTACCACTCACGCGTCTGCTCATATTATTCAGCACCAAATCAGAATCTTGCGTTCTTTCCGCCATTGCTATTCCGAAATCGTTATTCGTAACATTTTGGGAGAATGATACATAGTATCCGCGGCTAGTTCCAGCACGCCCTGCACGTCGTATACCACGAAATGTAGCCTACTGCTTTACTACCACTCACGCGTCTGCTCATATTATTCAGCACCAAATCAGAATCGTGCGTTCTTTCCGCCATTGCTATTCCGAAATCGTTATTCGTAACATTTTGGGAGAATGATACATAGTATCCGCGGTTAGTTCCAGCGTGCCCTGCACGTCGTATACCACGAAATGTAGCCTACTGCTTTACTACCACTCACGCGTCTACTCATATTATTCAGCACCAAATCAGAATCGTGCGATCTCTCCGCCAATGCTGTTCCGAAATCGTTATTCGTAACATTTTTGGAGAATGATACACAGTATCCGCGGCTAGTTCCAGCACGCCCTGCACGTCGTATACCACGAAATGAAGCCTACTGCTTTACTACCACTCACGCGTCTGCTCATATTATTCAGCACCAAATCAGAATCGTGCGATCTTTCCGCCAATGCTATTCCGAAATCGTTATTCGTAACATTTTAGGAGAATGATACACAGTATCCGCGGCTAGCTCCAGGGTGCCCTGCACGTCGTATACCACGAAATGTAGCCTACTGCTTCACTACCACTAACGCCGTCTGCTCATATTATTCAGCACCAAATCAGAATCGTGCGATCTTTCCGCCAATGCTATTCCGAAATCGTTATTCGTAACATTTTAGGAGAATGATACACAGTATCCGCGGCTAGTTCCAGCACGCCCTGCACGTCGTATACCACGAAATGTAGCCTACTGCTTTACTACCGAGCACGCGTCTGCTCATATTATTCAGCACCAAATCAGAATCGTGCGATATTTCCGCCAATGCTATTCCGAAATCATTATTCGTAACATTTTAGGAGAATGATACACAGTATCCGCGGCTAGCTCCAGCGTGCCCTGCACGTCGTATACCACGAAATGTATCCTACTGCTTTACTACCACTCACGCGTCTGCTCATATTATTCAGCACCAAATCAGAATCCTGCGAACTTTCCGCCAATGCTATTCCGAAATCGTTATTCGTAACATTTTAGGAGAATGATACACAGTATCCGCGGCTAGTTCCAGCGTGCCCTGCACGTCGTATACCACGAAATGTAGCCTACTGCTTTACTACCACTCACGCGTCTGCTCATATTATTCAGCACCAAATCAGAATCGTGCGATCTTTCCGCCAATGCTATTCCGAAAGCGTTATTCGTAACATTTTAGGAGAATGATACACAGTATCCGCGGCTAGTTCCAGCGTGCCCTGCACGTCGTATACCACGAAATGTAGCCTACTGCTTTACTACCACTCACGCGTCTGATCATATTATTCAGCACCAAATCAGAATCGTGCGATCTTTCCGCCAATGCTATTCCGAAATCGTTATTCGTAACATTTTAGGAGAATGATACACAGTATCCGCGCCTAGCTCCAGCACGCCCTGCACGACGTATACCACGAAATGTAGCCTACTGCTTTACTACCACTCACGCGTCTGCTCATATTATTCAGCACCAAATCAGAATCGTGCGATCTTTCCGCCAATGCTATTCCGAAATCGTTATTCGTAACATTTTAGGAGAATGATACACAGTATCCACGGCTAGTTCCAGCACGCCCTGCACGACGTATACCACGAAATGTAGCCTACTGCTTTACTACCACTCACGCGTCTGCTCATATTATTCAGCACCAAATCAGAATCGTGCGATCTTTCCGCCAATGCTATTCCGAAATCGTTATTCGTAACATTTTAGGAGAATGATACACAGTATCCGCGGCTAGTTCCAGCACGCCAAGCACGTCGTATACCACGAAATGTAGCCTACTGCTTTACTACCACTCACGCGTCTGCTCATATTATTCAGCACCAAATCAGAATCGTGCGATCTTTCCGCCAATGCTATTCCGAAATCGTTATTCGTAACATTTTAGGAGAATGATACACAGTATCCGCGGCTAGTTCCAGCACGCCCTGCACGACGTATACCACGAAATGAAGCCTACTGCTTTACTACCACTCAAGCGTCTGCTCATATTATTCAGCACCAAATCAGAATCGTGCGATCTTTCCGCCAATGCTATTCCGAAATCGTTATTTGTAACATTTTGGGAGAATGATACATAGTATCCGCGGCTAGCTCCAGCACGCCCTGCACGACGTACACCACGAAATGTAGTCTACTGCTTTACTACCACTCACGCGTCTGCTCATATTATTCAGCACCAAATCAGAATCGTGCGATCTTTCCGCCAATGCTATTCCGAAATCGTTATTCGTAACATTTTAGGAGAATGATACACAGTATCCGCGGCTAGTTCCAGCACGCCCTGCACGTCGTATACCACGAAATGTAGCCTACTGCTTTACTACCACTCACGCGTCTGATCATATTATTCAGCACCAAATCAGAATCGTGCGATCTTTCCGCCAATGCTATTCCGAAATCGTTATTCGTAACATTTTAGGAGAATGATACACAGTATCCGCGCCTAGCTCCAGCACGCCCTGCACGACGTATACCACGAAATGTAGCCTACTGCTTTACTACCACTCACGCGTCTGCTCATATTATTCAGCACCAAATCAGAATCGTGCGATCTTTCCGCCAATGCTATTCCGAAATCGTTATTCGTAACATTTTAGGAGAATGATACACAGTATCCACGGCTAGTTCCAGCACGCCCTGCACGACGTATACCACGAAATGTAGCCTACTGCTTTACTACCACTCACGCGTCTGCTCATATTATTCAGCACCAAATCAGAATCGTGCGATCTTTCCGCCAATGCTATTCCGAAATCGTTATTCGTAACATTTTAGGAGAATGATACACAGTATCCGCGGCTAGTTCCAGCACGCCAAGCACGTCGTATACCACGAAATGTAGCCTACTGCTTTACTACCACTCACGCGTCTGCTCATATTATTCAGCACCAAATCAGAATCGTGCGATCTTTCCGCCAATGCTATTCCGAAATCGTTATTCGTAACATTTTAGGAGAATGATACACAGTATCCGCGGCTAGTTCCAGCACGCCAAGCACGTCGTATACCACGAAATGTAGCCTACTGCTTTACTACCACTCACGCGTCTGCTCATATTATTCAGCACCAAATCAGAATCGTGCGATCTTTCCGCCAATGCTATTCCGAAATCGTTATTTGTAACATTTTGGCAGAATGATACATAGTATCCGCGGCTAGCTCCAGCACGCCCTGCACGACGTACACCACGAAATGTAGTCTACTGCTTTACTACCACTCACGCGTCTGCTCATATTATTCAGCACCAAATCAGAATCGTGCGATCTTTCCGCCAATGCTATTCCGAAATCGTTATTCGTAACATTTTAGGAGAATGATACACAGTATCCGCGGCTAGTTCCAGCACGCCCTGCACGTCGTATACCACGAAATGTAGCCTACTGCTTTACTACCACTCACGTGTCTGCTCATATTATTCAGCACCAAATCAGAATCGTGCGATCTTTCCGCCAATGCTATTACGAAATCGTTATTCGTAACATTTTGGGAGAATGATACATAGTATCCGCGGCTAGCTCCAGCGTGCCCTGCACGACGTATACCACGAAATGTAGCCTACTGCTTTACTACCACTCACGCGTCTGCTCATATTATTCAGCACCAAATCAGAATCGTGCGATCTTTCCGCCAATGCTATTCCGAAATCGTTATTCGTAACATTTTAGGAGAATGATACACAGTATCCGCGGCTAGTTCCAGCACGCCCTGCACGTCGTATACCACGAAATGTAGCCTACTGCTTTACTACCACTCACGCGTCTGCTCATATTATTCAGCACCAAATCAGAATCGTGCGATCTTTCCGCCAATGCTATTCCGAAATCGTTATTCGTAACATTTTAGGAGAATGATACACAGTATCCGTGGCTAGTTCCAGCACGCCCTGCACGTCGTATACCACGAAATGTAGCCTACTGCTTTACTACCACTCACGCGTCTGCTCATATTATTCAGCACAAAATCAGAATCGTGCGATCTTTCCGCCAATGCTATTCCGAAATCGTTATTCGTAACATTTTGGGAGAATGATACATAGTATCCGCGACTAGCTCCAGCGTGCCCTGCACGACGTACACCACGAAATGTAGCCTACTGCTTTACTACCACTCACGCGTCTGCTCATATTATTCAGCACCAAATCAGAATCGTGCGATCTTTCCGCCAATGCTATTCCGAAATCGTTATTCGTAACATTTTAGGAGAATGATACACAGTATCCGCGGCTAGTTCCAGCACGCCCTGCACGTCGTATACCACGAAATGTAGCCTACTGCTTTACTACCACTCACGCGTCTGCTCATATTATTCAGCACCAAATCAGAATCGTGCGATTTTTCCGCCAATGCTATTCCGAAATCGTTATTCGTAACATTTTAGGAGAATGATACACAGTATCCGCGGCTAGTTCCAGCACGCCCTGCATGACGTATACCACGAAATGTAGCCTACTGCTTCACTACCACTCACGCGTCTGCTTATATTATTCAGCACCAAATCAGAATCGTGCGATCTTTCCGCCAATGCTATTCCGAAATCGTTATTCGTAACATTTTAGGAGAATGATACACAGTATCCGCGGCTAGCTCCGGCACGCCCTGCACGTCGTACACCACGAAATGTAGCCTACTGCTTTACTACCGATCACGCGTCTGCTCATATTATTCAGCACCAAATCAGAATCGTGCGTTCTTTCCGCCAATGCTATTCCGAAATCGTTATTCGTAACATTTTGGGAGAATGATACATAGTATCCGCGGCTAGCTCCAGCGTGCCCTGCACGACGTACACCACGAAATGTAGCCTACTGCTTTACTACCACTCACGCATCTGCTCATATTATTCAGCACCAAATCAGAATCGTGCGATCTTTCCGCCAATGCTATTCCGAAATCGTTATTCGTAACATTTTAGGAGAATGATACACAGTATCCGCGGCTAGTTCCAGCACGCCCTGCACGTCGTATACCACGAAATGTAGCCTACTGCTTTACTACCACTCACGCGTCTGCTCATATTATTCAGCACCAAATCAGAATCGTGCGATCTTTCCGCCAATGCTATTCCGAAATAGTTATTCGTAACATTTTAGGAGAATGATACACAGTATCCGCAGCTAGCTCCGGCACGCCCTGCACGTCGTACACCACGAAATGTAGCCTACTGCTTTACTACCGATCACGCGTCTGCTCATAGTATTCAGCACCAAATCAGAATCGTGCGTTCTTTCCGCCATTGCTATTCCGAAATCGTTATTCGTAACATTTTGGGAGAGTGATACACAGTATCCGCGGTTAGTACCAGCACGCCCTGCACGTCGTATACCACGAAATGTAGCCTACTGCTTTACTACCACTCACGCGTCTGCTCATATTATTCAACACCAAATCAGAATCGTGCGATCTTTCCGCCAATGCTATTCCGAAATCGTTATTCGTAACATTTTAGGAGAATGATACACAGTATCCGCGGCTAGCCCCAGCGTGCCCTGCACGTCGTATATCACGAAATGTAGCCTACTGCTTTACTACCACTAACGCCGTCTGCTCATATTATTCAGCACCAAATCAGAATCGTGCGAACTTTCCGCCAATGCTATTCCGAAATCGTTATTCGTAACATTTTAGGAGAATGATACACAGTATCCGCGGCTAGTTCCAGCACGCCCTGCACGTCGTATACCACGAAATGTAGCCTACTGCTTTACTACCACTCACGCGTCTGCTCATATTATTCAGCACCAAATCAGAATCGTGCGATCTTTCCGCCAATGCTATTCCGAAATCGTTATTCGTAACATTTTAGGAGAATGATACACAGTATCCGCGGCTAGCTCCAGCGTGCCCTGCACGTCGTATACCACGAAATGTATCCTACTGCTTTACTACCTCTCACGCGTCTGCTCATATTATTCAGCACCAAATCAGAATCATGCGATCTTTCCGCCAATGCTATTCCGAAATCGTTATTCGTAACATTTTAGGAGAATGATACATAGTATCCGCGGCTAGTTCCAGCGTGCCCTGCACGTCGTATACC
Source organism: Schistocerca serialis cubense (assembly GCF_023864345.2). NCBI lineage: Eukaryota > Metazoa > Arthropoda > Insecta > Orthoptera > Acrididae > Schistocerca > Schistocerca serialis. Next base: position 462,797,444 of record NC_064646.1, on the reverse strand, counting down.
ACGAAATGTAGCCTACTGCTTTACTACCACTCACGCGTCTGCTCATATTATTCAGCACAAAATCAGAATCGTGCGATCTTTCCGCCAATGCTATTCCGAAATCGTTATTCGTAACATTTTAGGAGTATGATACACAGTATCCGCGGCTAGTTCCAGCACGCCCTGCACGACGTATACCACGAAATGTAGCCTACTGCTTTACTACCACTCACGCGTCTGCTCATATTATTCAGCACCAAATCAGAATCGTGCGATATTTCCGCCAATGCTATTCCGAAATCATTATTCGTAACATTTTAGGAGAATGATACACAGTATCCGCGGCTAGCTCCAGCGTGCCCTGCACGTCGTATACCACGAAATGTATCCTACTGCTTTACTACCACTCACGCGTCTGCTCATATTATTCAGCACCAAATCAGAATCGTGCGATCTTTCCGCCAATGCTATTCCGAAATCGTTATTCGTAACATTTTAGGAGAATGATACACAGTATCCGCGGCTAGTTCCAGCACGCCCTGCACGTCGTATACCACGAAATGTAGCCTACTGCTTTACTACCACTCACGCGTCTGCTCATATTATTCAGCACAAAATCAGAATCGTGCGATCTTTCCGCCAATGCTATTCCGAAATCGTTATTCGTAACATTTTAGGAGAATGATACACAGTATCCGCGGCTAGTTCCAGCGTGCCCTGCACGTCGTATACCACGAAATGTAGCCTACTGCTTTACTACCACTCACGCGTCTGCTCATATTATTCAGCACAAAATCAGAATCGTGCGATCTTTCCGCCAATGCTATTCCGAAATCGTTATTCGTAACATTTTACGAGAATGATACACAGTATCCACGGCTAGTTCCAGCACGCCCTGCACGACGTATACCACGAAATGTAGCCTACTGCTTTACTACCACTCACGCGTCTGCTCATATTATTCAGCACCAAATCAGAATCTTGCGTTCTTTCCGCCATTGCTATTCCGAAATCGTTATTCGTAACATTTTGGGAGAATGATACATAGTATCCGCGGCTAGTTCCAGCACGCCCTGCACATCGTATACCACGAAATGTAGCCTACTGCTTTACTACCACTCACGCGTCTGCTCATATTATTCAGCACCAAATCAGAATCGTGCGTTCTTTCCGCCATTGCTATTCCGAAATCGTTATTCGTAACATTTTAGGAGAATGATACACAGTATCCGCGGCTAGTTCCAGCGTGCCCTGCACGTCGTATACCACGACATGTAGCCTACTGCTTTACTACCACTCACGCGTCTGCTCATATTATTCAGCACAAAATCAGAATCGTGCGATCTTTCCGCCAATGCTATTCCGAAATCGTTATTCGTAACATTTTAGGAGAATGATACACAGTATCCACGGCTAGTTCCAGCACGCCCTGCACGACGTATACCACGAAATGTAGCCTACTGCTTTACTACCACTCACGCGTCTGCTCATATTATTCAGCACCAAATCAGAATCTTGCGTTCTTTCCGCCATTGCTATTCCGAAATCGTTATTCGTAACATTTTAGGAGAATGATACATAGTATCCGCGGCTAGTTCCAGCACGCCCTGCACGTCGTATACCACGAAATGTAGCCTACTGCTTTACTACCACTCACGCGTCTGCTCATATTATTCAGCACCAAATCAGAATCGTGCGTTCTTTCCGCCATTGCTATTCCGAAATCGTTATTCGTAACATTTTGGGAGAATGATACATAGTATCCGCGGTTAGTTCCAGCACGCCCTGCACGTCGTATACCACGAAATGTAGCCTACTGCTTTACTACCACTCACGCGTCTACTCATATTATTCAGCACCAAATCAGAATCGTGCGATCTCTCCGCCAATGCTGTTCCGAAATCGTTATTCGTAACATTTTTGGAGAATGATACACAGTATCCGCGGCTAGTTCCAGCACGCCCTGCACGTCGTATACCACGAAATGAAGCCTACTGCTTTACTACCACTCACGCGTCTGCTCATATTATTCAGCACCAAATCAGAATCGTGCGATCTTTCCGCCAATGCTATTCCGAAATCGTTATTCGTAACATTTTAGGAGAATGATACACAGTATCCGCGGCTAGCTCCAGGGTGCCCTGCACGTCGTATACCACGAAATGTAGCCTACTGCTTCACTACCACTAACGCCGTCTGCTCATATTATTCAGCACCAAATCAGAATCGTGCGATCTTTCCGCCAATGCTATTCCGAAATCGTTATTCGTAACATTTTAGGAGAATGATACACAGTATTCGCGGCTAGTTCCAGCACGCCCTGCACGTCGTATACCACGAAATGTAGCCTACTGCTTTACTACCACTCACGCGTCTGCTCATATTATTCAGCACCAAATCAGAATCGTGCGATCTTTCCGCCAATGCTATTCCGAAATCGTTATTCGTAACATTTTAGGAGAATGATACACAGTATCCGCGGCTAGTTCCTGCGTGCCCTGCACGTCGTATACCACGAAATGTAGCCTACTGCTTTACTACCACTCACGCGTCTGCTCATATTATTCAGCACCAAATCAGAATCGTGCGATCTTTCCGCCAATGCTATTCCGAAATCGTTATTCGTAACATTTTAGGAGAATGATACACAGTATCCGCGGCTAGTTCCAGCACGCCCTGCACGTCGTATACCACGAAATGTAGCCTACTGCTTTACTACCACTCACGCGTCTGCTCATATTATTCAGCACCAAATCAGAATCGTGCGATATTTCCGCCAATGCTATTCCGAAATCATTATTCGTAACATTTTAGGAGAATGAAACACAGTATCCGCGGCTAGCTCCAGCGTGCCCTGCACGTCGTATACCACGAAATGTATCCTACTGCTTTACTACCACTCACGCGTCTGCTCATATTATTCAGCACCAAATCAGAATCGTGCGATCTTTCCGCCAATGCTATTCCGAAATCGTTATTCGTAACATTTTAGGAGAATGATACACAGTATCCGCGGCTAGCTCCAGCGTGCCCTGCACGTCGTATACCACGAAATGTATCCTACTGCTTTACTACCACTCACGCGTCTGCTCATATTATTCAGCACCAAATCAGAATCGTGCGATCTTTCCGCCAATGCTATTCCGAAATCGTTATTCGTAACATTTTAGGAGAATGATACACAGTATCCGCGGCTAGTTCCAGCGTGCCCTGCACGTCGTATACCACGAAATGTAGCCTACTGCTTTACTACCACTCAAGCGTCTGCTCATATTATTCAGCACCAAATCAGAATCGTGCGATCTTTCCGCCAATGCTATTCCGAAATCGTTATTCGTAACATTTTAGGAGAATGATACACAGTATCCGCGGCTAGTATCAGCACGCCCTGCACGTCGTATACCACGAAGTGTAGCCTACAGCTTTACTACCACTCACGCGTCTGCTCATATTATTCAGCACCAAATCAGAATCGTGCGATCTTTCCGCCAATGCTATTCCGAAATCGTTATTCGTAACATTTTAGGAGAATGATACACAGTATCCGCGGCTAGTTCCAGCGTGCCCTGCACGTCGTATACCACGAAATGTAGCCTACTGCTTTACTACCACTCAAGCGTCTGCTCATATTATTCAGCACCAAATCAGAATCGTGCGATCTTTCCGCCAATGCTATTCCGAAATCGTTATTCGTAACATTTTAGGAGAATGATACACAGTATCCGCGGCTAGTTCCAGCACGCCCTGCACGTCGTATATCACGAAATGTAGCCTACTGCTTTACTACCACTCACGCGTCTGCTCATATTATTCAGCACCAAATCAGAATCGTGCGATCTTTCCGCCAATGCTATTCCGAAATCGTTATTCGTAACATTTTAGGAGAATGATACACAGTATCCGCGGCTAGTTCCAGCGTGCCCTGCACGTCGTATACCACGAAATGTAGCCTACTGCTTTACTACCACTCACGCGTCTGATCATATTATTCAGCACCAAATCAGAATCGTGCGATCTTTCCGCCAATGCTATTCCGAAATCGTTATTCGTAACATTTTAGGAGAATGATACACAGTATCCGCGCCTAGCTCCAGCACGCCCTGCACGACGTATACCACGAAATGTAGCCTACTGCTTTACTACCACTCACGCGTCTGCTCATATTATTCAGCACCAAATCAGAATCGTGCGATCTTTCCGCCAATGCTATTTCGAAATCGTTATTCGTAACATTTTAGGAGAATGATACACAGTATCCACGGCTAGTTCCAGCACGCCCTGCACGACGTATACCACGAAATGTAGCCTACTGCTTTACTACCACTCACGCGTCTGCTCATATTATTCAGCACCAAATCAGAATCGTGCGATCTTTCCGCCAATGCTATTCCGAAATCGTTATTCGTAACATTTTAGGAGAATGATACACAGTATCCGCGGCTAGTTCCAGCACGCCAAGCACGTCGTATACCACGAAATGTAGCCTACCGCTTTACTACCACTCACGCGTCTGCTCATATTATTCAGCACCAAATCAGAATCGTGCGATCTTTCCGCCAATGCTATTCCGAAATCGTTATTCGTAACATTTTAGGAGAATGATACACAGTATCCGCGGCTAGTTCCAGCACGCCCTGCACGACGTATACCACGAAATGAAGCCTACTGCTTTACTACCACTCAAGCGTCTGCTCATATTATTCAGCACCAAATCAGAATCGTGCGATCTTTCATCCAATGCTATTCCGAAATCGTTATTTGTAACATTTTGGGAGAATGATACATAGTATCCGCGGCTAGCTCCAGCACGCCCTGCACGACGTACACCACGAAATGTAGTCTACTGCTTTACTACCACTCACGCGTCTGCTCATATTATTCAGCACCAAATCAGAATCGTGCGATCTTTCCGCCAATGCTATTCCGAAATCGTTATTCGTAACATTTTAGGAGAATGATACACAGTATCCGCGGCTAGTTCCAGCACGCCCTGCACGTCGTATACCACGAAATGTAGCCTACTGCTTTACTACCACTCACGTGTCTGCTCATATTATTCAGCACCAAATCAGAATCGTGCGATCTTTCCGCCAATGCTATTACGAAATCGTTATTCGTAACATTTTGGGAGAATGATACATAGTATCCGCGGCTAGCTCCAGCGTGCCCTGCACGACGTATACCACGAAATGTAGCCTACTGCTTTACTACCACTCACGCGTCTGCTCATATTATTCAGCACCAAATCAGAATCGTGCGATCTTTCCGCCAATGCTATTCCGAAATCGTTATTCGTAACATTTTAGGAGAATGATACACAGTATCCGCGGCTAGTTCCAGCACGCCCTGCACGTCGTATACCACGAAATGTAGCCTACTGCTTTACTACCACTCACGCGTCTGCTCATATTATTCAGCACCAAATCAGAATCGTGCGATCTTTCCGCCAATGCTATTCCGAAATCGTTTTTCGTAACATTTTAGGAGAATGATACACAGTATCCGCGGCTAGTTCCAGCACGCCCTGCACGTCGTATACCACGAAATGTAGCCTACTGCTTTACTACCACTCACGCGTCTGCTCGTATTATTCAGCACCAAATCAGAATCGTGCGATCTTTCCGCCAATGCTATTCCGAAATCGTTATTCGTAACATTTTAGGAGAATGATACACAGTATCCGCGGCTAGTTCCAGCACGCCCTGCACGTCGTATACCACGAAATGTATCCTACTGCTTTACTACCACTCACGCGTCTGCTCATATTATTCAGCACCAAATCAGAATCGTGCGATCTTTCCGCCAATGCTATTCCGAAATCGTTATTCGTAACATTTTAGGAGAATGATACACAGTATCCGCGGCTAGTTCCAGCGTGCCCTGCACGTCGTATACCACGAAATGTAGCCTACTGCTTTACTACCACTCACGCGTCTGCTCATATTATTCAGCACCAAATCAGAATCGTGCGATCTTTCCGCCAATGCTATTCCGAAATCGTTATTCGTAACATTTTAGGAGAATGATACACAGTATCCGCGGCTAGTTCCAGCGTGCCCTGCACGTCGTATACCACGAAATGTAGCCTACTGCTTTACTACCACTCACGCGTCTGCTCATATTATTCAGCACAAAATCAGAATCGTGCGATCTTTCCGCCAATGCTATTCCGAAATCGTTATTCGTAACATTTTAGGAGAATGATACACAGTATCCGCGGCTAGCTCCAGCACGCCCTGCACGACGTATACCACGAAATGTAGCCTACTGCTTTACTACCACTCACGCGTCTGCTCATTTTATTCAGCACCAAATCAGAATCGTGCGATCTTTCCGCCAATGCTATTCCGAAATCGTTATTCGTAACATTTTAGGAGAATGATACACAGTATCCGCGGCTAGTTCCAGCACGCCCTGCACGTCGTATACCACGAAATGTAGCCTACTGCTTTACTACCACTCACGCGTCTGCTCATATTATTCAGCACCAAATCAGAATCGTGCGATCTTTCCGCCAATGCTATTCCGAAATCGTTATTCGTAACATTTTAGGAGAATGATACACAGTATCCGCGGCTAGTTCCAGCGTGCCCTGCACGTCGTATACCACGAAATGTAGCCTACTGCTTTACTACCACTCACGCGTCTGCTCATATTATTCAGCACAAAATCAGAATCGTGCGATCTTTCCGCCAATGCTATTCCGAAATCGTTATTCGTAACATTTTAGGAGAATGATACACAGTATCCACGGCTAGTTCCAGCACGCCCTGCACGACGTATACCACGAAATGGAGCCTACTGCTTTACTACCACTCACGCGTCTGCTCATATTATTCAGCACCAAATCAGAATCGTGCGATCTTTCCGCCAATGCTATTCCGAGATCGTTATTCGTAACATTTTAGGAGAATGATACACAGTATCCGCGGCTAGTTCCAGCACGCCCTGCACGTCGTATACCACGAAATGTAGCCTACTGCTTTACTACCACTCACGCGTCTGCTCATATTATTCAGCACCAAATCAGAATCGTGCGATCTTTCCGCCAATGCTATTCCGAAATCGTTATTCGTAACATTTTAGGAGAATGATACACAGTATCCGCGGCTAGTTCCAGCACGCCCTGCACGTCGTATACCACGAAATGTAGCCTACTGCTTTACTACCACTCACGCGTCTGCTCATATTATTCAGCACCAAATCAGAATCGTGCGATCTTTCCGCCAATGCTATTCCGAAATCGTTATTCGTAACATTTTGGGAGAATGATACATAGTATCCGCGACTAGCTCCAGCGTGCCCTGCACGACCTACACCACGAAATGTAGCCTACTGCTTTACTACCACTCACGCGTCTGCTCATATTATTCAGCACCAAATCAGAATCGTGCGATCTTTCCGCCAATGCTATTCCGAAATCGTTATTCGTAACATTTTAGGAGAATGATACACAGTATCCGCGGCTAGTTCCAGCACGCCCTGCACGTCGTATACCACTAAATGTAGCCTACTGCTTTACTACCACTCACGCGTCTGCTCATATTATTCAGCACCAAATCAGAATCGTGCGATCTTTCCGCCAATGCTATTCCGAAATCGTTATTCGTAACATTTTAGGAGAATGATACACAGTATCCGCGGCTAGCTCCAGCGTGCCCTGCACGACGTACACCACGAAATGTAGCCTACTGCTTTACTACCACTCACGCGTCTGCTCATATTATTCAGCACCAAATCAGAATCGTGCGATCTTTCCGCCAATGCTATTCCGAAATCGTTATTCGTAACATTTTAGGAGAATGATACACAGTATCCGCGGCTAGTTCCAGCACGCCCTGCACGACGTATACCACGAAATGTAGCCTACTGCTTTACTACCACTCACGCGTCTGCTCATATTATTCAGCACCAAATCAGAATCGTGCGATCTTTCCGCCAATGCTATTCCGAAATCGTTATTCGTAACATTTTGGGAGAATGATACATAGTATCCGCGACTAGCTCCAGCGTGCCCTGCACGACGTACACCACGAAATGTAGCCTACTGCTTTACTACCACTCACGCGTCTGCTCATATTATTCAGCACCAAATCAGAATCGTGCGATCTTTCCGCCAATGCTATTCCGAAATCGTTATTCGTAACATTTTAGGAGAATGATACACAGTATCCGCGGCTAGCTCCAGCGTGCCCTGCACGACGTACACCATGAAATGTAGCCTACTGCTTTACTACCACTCACGCGTCTGCTCATATTATTCAGCACCAAATCAGAATCGTGCGATCTTTCCGCCAATGCTATTCCGAAATCGTTATTCGTAACATTTTAGGAGAATGATACACAGTATCCGCGGCTAGTTCCAGCACGCCCTGCACGTCGTATACCACGAAATGTAGCCTACTGCTTTACTACCACTCACGCGTCTGCTCATATTATTCAGCACCAAATCAGAATCGTGCGATCTTTCCGCCAATGCTATTCCGAAATCGTTATTCGTAACATTTTAGGAGAATGATACACAGTATCCGCGGCTAGTTCCAGCACGCCCTGCACGTCGTATACCACTAAATGTAGCCTACTGCTTTACTACCACTCACGCGTCTGCTCATATTATTCAGCACCAAATCAGAATCGTGCGATCTTTCCGCCAATGCTATTCCGAAATCGTTATTCGTAACATTTTAGGAGAATGATACACAGTATCCGCGGCTAGTACCATTACGCCCTGCATGACGTATACCACGAAATGTAGCCTACTGCTTCACTACCACTCACGCGTCTGCTCATATTATTCAGCACCAAATCAGAATCGTGCGATCTTTCCGCCAATGCTATTCCGAAATCGTTATTCGTAACATTTTAGGAGAATGATACACAGTATCCGCGGCTAGTCCCAGAACGCCCTGCACGTCGTATACCACGAAATGTAGCCTACTGCTTTACTACCACTCACGCGTCTGCTCATATTATTCAGCACCAAATCAGAATCGTGCGATCTTTCCGCCAATGCTATTCCGAAATCGTTATTCGTAACATTTTAGGAGAATGATACACAGTATCCGCGACTAGCTCCGGCATGCCCTGCACGTCGTACACCACGAAATGTAGCCTACTGCTTTACTACCGATCACGCGTCTGCTCATATTATTCAGCACCAAATCAGAATCGTGCGTTCTTTCCGCCATTGCTATTCCGAAATCGTTATTCGTAACATTTTGGGAGAGTGATACACAGTATCCGCGGTTAGTTCCAGCACGCCCTGCACGTCGTATACCACGAAATGTAGCCTACTGCTTTACTACCGATCACGCGTCTGGTCATATCATAACGCACCAAATCAGTATCGTGCGTTCTTTCCGCCATTGCTATTCCGAAATCGTTATTCGTAACATCTTAGGAGAATGATACACAGTATCCGCGGCTAGCTCCAGCACGCCCTGCACGTCGTATACCACGAAATGTATCCTACTGCTTTACTACCACTCACGCGTCTGCTCATATTATTCAGCACCAAATCAGAATCGTGCGATCTTTCCGCCAATGCTATTCCGAAATCGTTATTCGTAACATTTTAGGAGAATGATACACAGTATCCGCGGCTAGTTCGAGCGTGCCCTGCACGTCGTATACCACGAAATGTAGCCTACTGCTTTACTACCACTCACGCGTCTGCTCATATTATTCAGCACAAAATCAGAATCGTGCGATCTTTCCGCCAATGCTATTCCGAAATCGTTATTCGTAACATTTTAGGAGAATGATGCACAGTATCCGCGGCTAGCTCCGGCACGCCCTGCACGTCGTACACCACGAAATGTAGCCTACTGCTTTACTACCGATCACGCGTCTGCTCATATTATTCAGCACCAAATCAGAATCGTGCGTTCTTTCCGCCAATGCTATTCCGAAATCGTTATTCGTAACATTTTTGGAGAATGATACATAGTATCCGCGGCTAGCTCCAGCGTGCCCTGCACGACGTACACCACGAAATGTAGCCTACTGCTTTACTATCACTCACGCATCTGCTCATATTATTCAGCACCAAATCAGAATCGTGCGATCTTTCCGCCAATGCTATTCCGAAATCGTTATTCGTAACATTTTAGGAGAATGATACACAGTATCCGCGGCTAGTACCAGCACGCCCTGCACGTCGTATACCACGAAATGTAGCCTACTGCTTTACTACCACTCACGCGTCTGCTCATATTATTCAGCACCAAATCAGAATCGTGCGATCTTTCCGCCAATGCTATTCCGAAATCGTTATTCGTAACATTTTAGGAGAATGATACACAGTATCCGCGGCTAGCTCCGGCACGCCCTGCACGTCGTACACCACGAAATGTAGCCTACTACTTTACTACTGATCACGCGTCTGCTCATATTATTCAGCACCAAATCAGAATCGTGCGTTCTGTCCGCCATTGCTATTCCGAAATCGTTATTCGTAACATTTTAGGAGAATGATACACAGTATCCGCGGCTAGTTCCAGCACGCCCTGCACGACGTATACCACGAAATGTAGCCTACTGCTTTACTACCACTCACGCGTCTGCTCATATTATTCAGCACCAAATCAGAATCGTGCGATCTTTCCGCCAATGCTATTCCGAAATCGTTATTCGTAACATTTTGGGAGAATGATACATAGTATCCGCGACTAGCTCCAGCGTGCCCTGCACGACGTACACCACGAAATGTAGCCTACTGCTTTACTACCACTCACGCGTCTGCTCATATTATTCAGCACCAAATCAGAATCGTGCGATCTTTCCGCCAATGCTATTCCGAAATCGATATTCGTAACATTTTAGGAGAATGATACACAGTATCCGCGGCTAGCTCCAGCGTGCCCTGCACGACGTACACCATGAAATGTAGCCTACTGCTTTACTACCACTCACGCGTCTGCTCATATTATTCAGCACCAAATCAGAATCGTGCGATCTTTCCGCCAATGCTATTCCGAAATCGTTATTCGTAACATTTTAGGAGAATGATACACAGTATCCGCGGCTAGTTCCAGCACGCCCTGCACGTCGTATACCACGAAATGTAGCCTACTGCTTTACTACCACTCACGCGTCTGCTCATATTATTCAGCACCAAATCAGAATCGTGCGATCTTTCCGCCAATGCTATTCCGAAATCGTTATTCGTAACATTTTAGGAGAATGATACACAGTATCCGCGGCTAGTTCCAGCACGCCCTGCACGTCGTATACCACTAAATGTAGCCTACTGCTTTACTACCACTCACGCGTCTGCTCATATTATTCAGCACCAAATCAGAATCGTGCGATCTTTCCGCCAATGCTATTCCGAAATCGTTATTCGTAACATTTTAGGAGAATGATACACAGTATCCGCGGCTAGTACCATTACGCCCTGCATGACGTATACCACGAAATGTAGCCTACTGCTTCACTACCACTCACGCGTCTGCTCATATTATTCAGCACCAAATCAGAATCGTGCGATCTTTCCGCCAATGCTATTCCGAAATCGTTATTCGTAACATTTTAGGAGAATGATACACAGTATCCGCGGCTAGTCCCAGAACGCCCTGCACGTCGTATACCACGAAATGTAGCCTACTGCTTTACTACCACTCACGCGTCTGCTCATATTATTCAGCACCAAATCAGAATCGTGCGATCTTTCCGCCAATGCTATTCCGAAATCGTTATTCGTAACATTTTAGGAGAATGATACACAGTATCCGCGACTAGCTCCGGCATGCCCTGCACGTCGTACACCACGAAATGTAGCCTACTGCTTTACTACCGATCACGCGTCTGCTCATATTATTCAGCACCAAATCAGAATCGTGCGTTCTTTCCGCCATTGCTATTCCGAAATCGTTATTCGTAACATTTTGGGAGAGTGATACACAGTATCCGCGGTTAGTTCCAGCACGCCCTGCACGTCGTATACCACGAAATGTAGCCTACTGCTTTACTACCGATCACGCGTCTGGTCATATCATAACGCACCAAATCAGTATCGTGCGTTCTTTCCGCCATTGCTATTCCGAAATCGTTATTCGTAACATCTTAGGAGAATGATACACAGTATCCGCGGCTAGCTCCAGCACGCCCTGCACGTCGTATACCACGAAATGTATCCTACTGCTTTACTACCACTCACGCGTCTGCTCATATTATTCAGCACCAAATCAGAATCGTGCGATCTTTCCGCCAATGCTATTCCGAAATCGTTATTCGTAACATTTTAGGAGAATGATACACAGTATCCGCGGCTAGTTCGAGCGTGCCCTGCACGTCGTATACCACGAAATGTAGCCTACTGCTTTACTACCACTCACGCGTCTGCTCATATTATTCAGCACAAAATCAGAATCGTGCGATCTTTCCGCCAATGCTATTCCGAAATCGTTATTCGTAACATTTTAGGAGAATGATGCACAGTATCCGCGGCTAGCTCCGGCACGCCCTGCACGTCGTACACCACGAAATGTAGCCTACTGCTTTACTACCGATCACGCGTCTGCTCATATTATTCAGCACCAAATCAGAATCGTGCGTTCTTTCCGCCAATGCTATTCCGAAATCGTTATTCGTAACATTTTTGGAGAATGATACATAGTATCCGCGGCTAGCTCCAGCGTGCCCTGCACGACGTACACCACGAAATGTAGCCTACTGCTTTACTATCACTCACGCATCTGCTCATATTATTCAGCACCAAATCAGAATCGTGCGATCTTTCCGCCAATGCTATTCCGAAATCGTTATTCGTAACATTTTAGGAGAATGATACACAGTATCCGCGGCTAGTACCAGCACGCCCTGCACGTCGTATACCACGAAATGTAGCCTACTGCTTTACTACCACTCACGCGTCTGCTCATATTATTCAGCACCAAATCAGAATCGTGCGATCTTTCCGCCAATGCTATTCCGAAATCGTTATTCGTAACATTTTAGGAGAATGATACACAGTATCCGCGGCTAGCTCCGGCACGCCCTGCACGTCGTACACCACGAAATGTAGCCTACTACTTTACTACTGATCACGCGTCTGCTCATATTATTCAGCACCAAATCAGAATCGTGCGTTCTGTCCGCCATTGCTATTCCGAAATCGTTATTCGTAACATTTTGGGAGAATGATACATAGTGTCCGCGGCTAGCTCCAGCGTGCCCTGCACGACGTACACCACGAAATGTAGCCTACTGCTGTACTACCACTCACGCGTCTGCTCATATTATTCAGCACCAAATCAGAATCGTGCGATCTTTCCGCCAATGCTATTCCGAAATAGTTATTCGTAACATTTTGGGAGAATGATACATAGTATCCGCGGCTGGCTCCAGCGTGCCCTGCACGACGTATACCACGAAATGTAGCCTACTGCTTTACTACCACTCACGCGTCTGCTCATATTATTCAGCACCAAATCAGAATCGTGCGATCTTTCCGCCAATGCTATTCCGATATCGTTATTCGTAACATTTTAGGAGAATGATACATAGTATCCGCGGCTAGCTCCGGCACGCCCTGCACGTCGTATACCACGAAATGTAGCCTACTGCTTTACTACCACTCACGCGTCTGCTCATATTATTCAGCACCAAATCAGAATTGTGCGTTCTTTCCGCCATTGCTATTCCGAAATCGTTATTCGTAACATTTTAGGAGAATGATACATAGTATCCGCGGCTAGTTCCAGCACGCCCTGCACGTCGTATACCACGAAATGTAGCCTACTGCTTTACTACCACTCACGCGTCTGCTCATATTATTCAGCACCAAATCAGAATCGTGCGTTCTTTCCGCCATTGCTATTCCGAAATCGTTATTCGTAACATTTTAGGAGAATGATACACAGTATCCGCGGCTAGCTCCGGCACGCCCTGCACGTCGTACACCACGAAATGTAGCCTACTGCTTTACTACTGATCACGCGTCTGCTCATATTATTCAGCACCAAATCAGAATCGTGCGTTCTGTCCGCCATTGCTATTCCGAAATCGTTATTCGTAACATTTTGGGAGAATGATACATAGTATCCGCGGCTAGCTCCAGCGTGCCCTGCACGACGTACACCACGAAATGTAGCCTACTGCTGTACTACCACTCACGCGTCTGCTCATATTATTCAGCACCAAATCAGAATCGTGCGATCTTTCCGCCAATGCTATTCCGAAATAGTTATTCGTAACATTTTGGGAGAATGATACATAGTATCCGCGGCTAGCTCCAGCGTGCCCTGCACGACGTATACCACGAAATGTAGCCTACTGCTTTACTACCACTTACGCGTCTGCTCATATTATTCAGCACCAAATCAGAATCGTGCGATCTTTCCGCCAATGCTATTCCGAAATAGTTATTCGTAACATTTTGGGAGAATGATACATAGTATCCGCGGCTAGCTCCAGCGTGCCCTGCACGACGTACACCACGAAATGTAGCCTACTGCTGTACTACCACTCACGCGTCTGCTCATATTATTCAGCACCAAATCAGAATCGTGCGATCTTTCCGCCAATGCTATTCCGAAATAGTTATTCGTAACATTTTGGGAGAATGATACATAGTATCCGCGGCTAGCTCCAGCGTGCCCTGCACGACGTATACCACGAAATGTAGCCTACTGCTGTACTACCACTCACGCGTCTGCTCATATTATTCAGCACCAAATCAGAATCGTGCGATCTTTCCGCCAATGCTATTCCGAAATAGTTATTCGTAACATTTTGGGAGAATGATACATAGTATCCGCGGCTAGCTCCAGCGTGCCCTGCACGACGTATACCACGAAATGTAGCCTACTGCTTTACTACCACTCACGCGTCTGCTCATATTATTCAGCACCAAATCAGAATCGTGCGATCTTTCCGCCAATGCTATTCCGAAATAGTTATTCGTAACATTTTGGGAGAATGATACATAGTATCCGCGGCTAGCTCCAGCGTGCCCTGCACGACGTACACCACGAAATGTAGCCTACTGCTGTACTACCACTCACGCGTCTGCTCATATTATTCAGCACCAAATCAGAATCGTGCGATCTTTCCGCCAATGCTATTCCGAAATAGTTATTCGTAACATTTTGGGAGAATGATACATAGTATCCGCGGCTAGCTCCAGCGTGCCCTGCACGACGTACACCACGAAATGTAGCCTACTGCTGTACTACCACTCACGCGTCTGCTCATATTATTCAGCACCAAATCAGAATCGTGCGATCTTTCCGCCAATGCTATTCCGAAATAGTTATTCGTAACATTTTGGGAGAATGATACATAGTATCCGCGGCTAGCTCCAGCGTGCCCTGCACGACGTATACCACGAAATGTAGCCTACTGCTTTACTACCACTCACGCGTCTGCACATATTATTCAGCACCAAATCAGAATCGTGCGATCTTTCCGCCAATGCTATTCCGAAATCGTTATTCGTAACATTTTAGGAGAATGATACATAGTATCCGCGGCTAGCTCCGGCACGCCCTGCACGTCGTATACCACGAAATGTAGCCTACTGCTTTACTACCACTCACGCGTCTGCTCATATTATTCAGCACCAAATCAGAATTGTGCGTTCTTTCCGCCATTGCTATTCCGAAATCGTTATTCGTAACATTTTAGGAGAATGATACATAGTATCCGCGGCTAGTTCCAGCACGCCCTGCACGTCGTATACCACGAAATGTAGCCTACTGCTTTACTACCACTCACGCGTCTGCTCATATTATTCAGCACCAAATCAGAATCGTGCGTTCTTTCCGCCATTGCTATTCCGAAATCGTTATTCGTAACATTTTAGGAGAATGATACACAGTATCCGCGGCTAGCTCCGGCACGCCCTGCACGTCGTACACCACAAAATGTAGCCTACTGCTTTACTACCGATCACGCGTCTGCTCATATTATTCAGCACCAAATCAGAATCGTGCGTTCTTTCCGCCATTGCTATTCCGAAATCGTTATTCGTAACATTTTAGGAGAATGATACATAGTATCCGCGGCTAGTTCCAGCACGCCCTGCACGTCGTATACCACGAAATGTAGCCTACTGCTTTACTACCACTCACGCGTCTGCTCATATTATTCAGCACCAAATCAGAATCGTGCGATCTTTCCGTCAATGCTATTCCGAAATCGTTATTCGTAACATTTTAGGAGAATGATACACAGTATCCGCGGCTAGTTCCAGCACGCCCTGCACGTCGTATACCACGAAATGTAGCCTACTGCTTTACTACCACTCACGCGTCTGCTCATATTATTCAGCACCAAATCAGAATCGTGCGATCTTTCCGCCAATGCTATTCCGAAATCGTTATTCGTAACATTTTAGGAGAATGATACACAGTATCCGCGGCTAGTTCCAGCACGCCCTGCACGACGTATACCCCGAAATGAAGCCTACTGCTTTACTACCACTCAAGCGTCTGCTCATATTATTCAGCACCAAATCAGAATCGTGCGATCTTTCCGCCAATACTATTCCGAAATCGTTATTCGGAACATTTTAGGAGAATGATACACAGTATCCGCGGCTAGTTCCAGCACGCCCTGCACGTCGTATACCACGAAATGTAGCCTACTGCTTTACTACCACTCACGCGTCTGCTCATATTATTCAGCACCAAATCAGAATCGTGCGATCATTCCGCCAATGCTATTCCGAAATCGTTATTCGTAACATTTTAGGAGAATGATACACAGTATCCGCGGCTAGTTCCAGCACGCCCTGCACGTCGTATACCACGAAATGTAGCCTACTGCTTTACTACCACTCACGCGTCTGCTCATATTATTCAGCACCAAATCAGAATCGTGCGATCTTTCCGCCAATGCTATTCCGAAATCGTTATTCGTAACATTTTAGGAGAATGATACACAGTATCCGCGGCTAGTTCCAGCACGCCCTGCACGACGTATACCACGAAATGTAGCCTACTGCTTTACTACCACTCACGCGTCTGCTCATATTATTCAGCACCAAATCAGAATCGTGCGATCTTTCCGCCAATGCTATTCCGAAATCGTTATTCGTAACATTTTAGGAGAATGATACACAGTATCCGCGGCTAGCTCCGGCACGCCCTGCACGTCGTATACCACGAAATGTAGCCTACTGCTTTACTACCGATCACGCGTCTGCTCATATTATTCAGCACCAAATCAGAATCGTGCGTTCTTTCCGCCAATGCTATTCCGAAATCGTTATTCGTAACATTTTGGGAGAATGATACATAGTATCCGCGGCTAGCTCCACCGTGCCCTGCACGACGTACACCACGAAATGTAGCCTACTGCTTTACTACCACTCACGCATCTGCTCATATTATTCAGCACCAAATCACAATCGTGCGATCTTTCCGCCAATGCTATTCCGAAATCGTTATTCGTAACATTTTAGGAGAATGATACACAGTATCCGCGGCTAGTTCCAGCACGCCCTGCACGTCGTATACCACGAAATGTAGCCTACTGCTTTACTACCGATCACGCGTCTGCTCATATTATTCAGCACCAAATCAGAATCGTGCGTTCTTTCCGCCATTGCTATTCCGAAATCGTTATTCGTAACATTTTAGGAGAATGATACATAGTATCCGCGGCTAGTTCCAGCACGCCCTGCACGTCGTATACCACGAAATGTAGCCTACTGCTTTACTACCACTCACGCGTCTGCTCATATTATTCAGCACCAAATCAGAATCGTGCGATCTTTCCGTCAATGCTATTCCGAAATCGTTATTCGTAACATTTTGGGAGAATGATACACAGTATCCGCGGCTAGCTCCGGCACGCCCTGCACGTCGTATACCACGAAATGTAGCCTACTGCTTTACTACCGATCACGCGTCTGCTCATATTATTCAGCACCAAATCAGAATCGTGCGTTCTTTCCGCCAATGCTATTCCGAAATCGTTATTCGTAACATTTTGGGAGAATGATACATAGTATCCGCGGCTAGCTCCACCGTGCCCTGCACGACGTACACCACGAAATGTAGCCTACTGCTTTACTACCACTCACGCATCTGCTCATATTATTCAGCACCAAATCACAATCGTGCGATCATTCCGCCAATGCTATTCCGAAATCGTTATTCGTAACATTTTAGGAGAATGATACACAGTATCCGCGGCTAGTTCCAGCACGCCCTGCACGTCGTATACCACGAAATGTAGCCTACTGCTTTACTACCGATCACGCGTCTGCTCATATTATTCAGCACCAAATCAGAATCGTGCGTTCTTTCCGCCAATGCTATTCCGAAATCGTTATTCGTAACATTTTGGGAGAATGATACACAGTATCCGCGGCTAGCTCCGGCACGCCCTGCACGTCGTATACCACGAAATGTAGCCTACTGCTTTACTACCGATCACGCGTCTGCTCATATTATTCAGCACCAAATCAGAATCGTGCGTTCTTTCCGCCAATGCTATTCCGAAATCGTTATTCGTAACATTTTGGGAGAATGATACATAGTATCCGCGGCTAGCTCCACCGTGCCCTGCACGACGTACACCACGAAATGTAGCCTACTGCTTTACTACCACTCACGCATCTGCTCATATTATTCAGCACCAAATCAGAATCGTGCGATCTTTCCGCCAATGCTATTCCGAAATCGTTATTCGTAACATTTTAGGAGAATGATACACAGTATCCGCGGCTAGTTCCAGCACGCCCTGCACGACGTATACCACGAAATGTAGCCTACTGCTTTACTACCACTCACGCGTCTGCTCATATTATTCAGCACCAAATCAGAATCGTGCGATCTTTCCGCCAATGCTATTCCGAAATCGTTATTCGTAACATTTTAGGAGAATGATACACAGTATCCGCGGCTAGCTCCGGCACGCCCTGCACGTCGTATACCACGAAATGTAGCCTACTGCTTTACTACCGATCACGCGTCTGCTCATATTATTCAGCACCAAATCAGAATCGTGCGTTCTTTCCGCCAATGCTATTCCGAAATCGTTATTCGTAACATTTTGGGAGAATGATACATAGTATCCGCGGCTAGCTCCACCGTGCCCTGCACGACGTACACCACGAAATGTAGCCTACTGCTTTACTACCACTCACGCATCTGCTCATATTATTCAGCACCAAATCACAATCGTGCGATCTTTCCGCCAATGCTATTCCGAAATCGTTATTCGTAACATTTTAGGAGAATGATACACAGTATCCGCGGCTAGTTCCAGCACGCCCTGCACGTCGTATACCACGAAATGTAGCCTACTGCTTTACTACCGATCACGCGTCTGCTCATATTATTCAGCACCAAATCAGAATCGTGCGTTCTTTCCGCCATTGCTATTCCGAAATAGTTATTCGTAACATTTTAGGAGAATGATACACAGTATCCGCGGCTAGTTCCAGCACGCCCTGCACGACGTATACCACGAAATGTAGCCTACTGCTTTACTACCACTCACGCGTCTGCTCATATTATTCAGCACCAAATCAGAATCGTGCGATCTTTCCGCCAATGCTATTCCGAAATCGTTATTCGTAACATTTTAGGAGAATGATACACAGTATCCGCGGCTAGCTCCGGCACGCCCTGCACGTCGTATACCACGAAATGTAGCCTACTGCTTTACTACCGATCACGCGTCTGCTCATATTATTCAGCACCAAATCAGAATCGTGCGTTCTTTCCGCCAATGCTATTCCGAAATCGTTATTCGTAACATTTTGGGAGAATGATACATAGTATCCGCGGCTAGCTCCACCGTGCCCTGCACGACGTACACCACGAAATGTAGCCTACTGCTTTACTACCACTCACGCATCTGCTCATATTATTCAGCACCAAATCACAATCGTGCGATCATTCCGCCAATGCTATTCCGAAATCGTTATTCGTAACATTTTAGGAGAATGATACACAGTATCCGCGGCTAGTTCCAGCACGCCCTGCACGTCGTATACCACGAAATGTAGCCTACTGCTTTACTACCGATCACGCGTCTGCTCATATTATTCAGCACCAAATCAGAATCGTGCGTTCTTTCCGCCAATGCTATTCCGAAATCGTTATTCGTAACATTTTGGGAGAATGATACATAGTATCCGCGGCTAGCTCCACCGTGCCCTGCACGACGTACACCACGAAATGTAGCCTACTGCTTTACTACCACTCACGCATCTGCTCATATTATTCAGCACCAAATCACAATCGTGCGATCTTTCCGCCAATGCTATTCCGAAATCGTTATTCGTAACATTTTAGGAGAATGATACATAGTATCCGCGGCTAGTTCCAGCACGCCCTGCACGTCGTACACCACAAAATGTAGCCTACTGCTTTACTACCGATCACGCGTCTGCTCATATTATTCAGCACCAAATCAGAATCGTGCGTTCTTTCCGCCATTGCTATTCCGAAATCGTTATTCGTAACATTTTAGGAGAATGATACATAGTATCCGCGGCTAGTTCCAGCACGCCCTGCACGTCGTATACCACGAAATGTAGCCTACTGCTTTACTACCACTCACGCGTCTGCTCATATTATTCAGCACCAAATCAGAATCGTGCGATCTTTCCGTCAATGCTATTCCGAAATCGTTATTCGTAACATTTTAGGAGAATGATACACAGTATCCGCGGCTAGTTCCAGCACGCCCTGCACGTCGTATACCACGAAATGTAGCCTACTGCTTTACTACCACTCACGCGTCTGCTCATATTATTCAGCACCAAATCAGAATCGTGCGATCTTTCCGCCAATGCTATTCCGAAATCGTTATTCGTAACATTTTAGGAGAATGATACACAGTATCCGCGGCTAGTTCCAGCACGCCCTGCACGACGTATACCCCGAAATGAAGCCTACTGCTTTACTACCACTCAAGCGTCTGCTCATATTATTCAGCACCAAATCAGAATCGTGCGATCTTTCCGCCAATACTATTCCGAAATCGTTATTCGGAACATTTTAGGAGAATGATACACAGTATCCGCGGCTAGTTCCAGCACGCCCTGCACGACGTATACCACGAAATGTAGCCTACTGCTTTACTACCACTCACGCGTCTGCTCATATTATTCAGCACCAAATCAGAATCGTGCGATCATTCCGCCAATGCTATTCCGAAATCGTTATTCGTAACATTTTAGGAGAATGATACACAGTATCCGCGGCTAGTTCCAGCACGCCCTGCACGTCGTATACCACGAAATGTAGCCTACTGCTTTACTACCACTCACGCGTCTGCTCATATTATTCAGCACCAAATCAGAATCGTGCGATCTTTCCGCCAATGCTATTCCGAAATCGTTATTCGTAACATTTTAGGAGAATGATACACAGTATCCGCGGCTAGTTCCAGCACGCCCTGCACGACGTATACCACGAAATGTAGCCTACTGCTTTACTACCACTCACGCGTCTGCTCATATTATTCAGCACCAAATCAGAATCGTGCGATCTTTCCGCCAATGCTATTCCGAAATCGTTATTCGTAACATTTTAGGAGAATGATACATAGTATCCGCGGCTAGCTCCGGCACGCCCTGCACGTCGTACACCACGAAATGTAGCCTACTGCTTTACTACCGATCACGCGTCTGCTCATATTATTCAGCACCAAATCAGAATCGTGCGTTCTTTCCGCCAATGCTATTCCGAAATCGTTATTCGTAACATTTTGGGAGAATGATACATAGTATCCGCGGCTAGCTCCACCGTGCCCTGCACGACGTACACCACGAAATGTAGCCTACTGCTTTACTACCACTCACGCATCTGCTCATATTATTCAGCACCAAATCAGAATCGTGCGATCTTTCCGCCAATGCTATTCCGAAATCGTTATTCGTAACATTTTAGGAGAATGATACACAGTATCCGCGGCTAGTTCCAGCACGCCCTGCACGTCGTATACCACGAAATGTAGCCTACTGCTTTTCTACCACTCACGCGTCTGCTCATATTATTCAGCACCAAATCAGAATCGTGCGATCTTTCCGCCATTGCTATTCCGAAATCGTTATTCGTAACATTTTGGGAGAATGATATATAGTATCCGCGGCTAGCTCCAGCGTGCCCTGCACGACGTACACCACGAAATGTAGCGTACTGCTGTACTACCACTCACGCGTCTGCTCATATTATTCAGCACCAAATCACAATCGTGCGATCTTTCCGCCAATGCTATTCCGAAATAGTTATTCGTAACATTTTGGGAGAATGATACATAGTATCCGCGGCTAGCTCCAGCGTGCCCTGCACGACGTGCACCACGAAATGTAGCCTACTGCTTTACCACCACTCACGCGTCTGCTCATATTATTCAGCACCAAATCAGAATCGTGCGATCTTTCCGCCAATGCTATTCCGAAATAGTTATTCGTAACATTTTGGGAGAGTGATACATAGTATCCGCGGCTAGCTCCGGCACGCCCTGCACGTCGTATACCACGAAATGTAGCCTACTGCTTTACTACCACTCACGCGTCTGCTCATATTATTCAGCACCAAATCAGAATCGTGCGTTCTTTCCGCCATTGCAATTCCGAAATCGTTATTCGTAACATTTTAGGAGAATGATACATAGTATCCGCGGCTAGTTCCAGCACGCCCTGCACGTCGTACACCACGAAATGTAGCCTACTGCTTTACTACCACTCACGCGTCTGCTCATATTATTCAGCACCAAATCAGAATCGTGCGTTCTTTCCGCCATTGCTATTCCGAAATCGTTATTCGTAACATTTTAGGAGAATGATACACAGTATCCGCGGCTAGCTCCGGCACGCCCTGCACGTCGTACACCACGAAATGTAGCCTACTGCTTTACTTATGATCACGCGTCTGCTCATATTATTCAGCACCAAATCAGAATCGTGCGTTCTTTCCGCCATTGCTATTCCGAAATCGTTATTCGTAATATTTTAGGAGAATGATACATAGTATCCGCGGCTAGCTCCAGCACGCCCTGCACGTCGTATACCACGAAATGTAGCCTACTGCTTTACTACCACTCACGCGTCTGCTCATATTATTCAGCACCAAATCAGAATCGTGCGATCTTTCCGCCAATGCTATTCCGAAATCGTTATTCGTAACATTTTAGGAGAATGATACACAGTATCCGCGGCTAGTTCCAGCACGCCCTGCACGTCGTATACCACGAAATGTAGCCTACTGCTTTACTACCACTCACGCGTCTGCTCATATTATTCAGCACCAAATCAGAATCGTGCGATCTTTCCGCCAATGCTATTCCGAAATCGTTATTCGTAACATTTTAGGAGAATGATACACAGTATCCGCGGCTAGTTCCAGCACGCCCTGCACGTCGTATACCACGAAATGTAGCCTACTGCTTTACTACCACTCACGCGTCTGCTCATATTATTCAGCACCAAATCAGAATCGTGCGATCTTTCCGCCAATGCTATTCCGAAATCGTTATTCGTAACATTTTAGGAGAATGATACACAGTATCCGCGGCTAGCTCCGGCACGCCCTGCACGTCGTACACCACGAAATGTAGCCTACTGCTTTACTTATGATCACGCGTCTGCTCATATTATTCAGCACCAAATCAGAATCGTGCGTTCTTTCCGCCATTGCTATTCCGAAATCGTTATTCGTAACATTTTAGGAGAATGATACATAGTATCCGCGGCTAGTTCCAGCACGCCCTGCACGTCGTATACCACGAAATGTAGCCTACTGCTTTACTACCACTCACGCGTCTGCTCATATTATTCAGCACCAAATCAGAATCGTGCGATCTTTCCGCCAATGCTATTCCGAAATCGTTATTCGTAACATTTTAGGAGAATGATACATAGTATCCGCGGCTAGTTCCAGCACGCCCTGCACGTCGTATACCACGAAATGTAGCCTACTGCTTTACTACCACTCACGCGTCTGCTCATATTATTCAGCACCAAATCAGAATCGTGCGATCTTTCCGCCAATGCTATTCCGAAATCGTTATTCGTAACATTTTAGGAGAATGATACACAGTATCCGCGGCTAGTTCCAGCACGCCCTGCACGTCGTATACCACGAAATGTAGCCTACTGCTTTACTACCACTCACGCGTCTGCTCATATTATTCAGCACCAAATCAGAATCGTGCGATCTTTCCGCCAATGCTATTCCGAAATCGTTATTCGTAACATTTTAGGAGAATGATACACAGTATCCGCGGCTAGTTCCAGCACGCCCTGCACGTCGTATACCACGAAATGTAGCCTACTGCTTTACTACCACTCACGCGTCTGCTCATGTTATTCAGCACCAAATCAGAATCGTGCGATCTTTCCGCCAATGCTATTCCGAAATCGTTATTCGTAACATTTTAGGAGAATGATACATAGTATCCGCGGCTAGCTCCGGCACGCCCTGCACGTCGTACACCACGAAATGTAGCCTACTGCTTTACTACCGATCACGCGTCTGCTCATATTATTCAGCACCAAATCAGAATCGTGCGTTCTTTCCGCCATTGCTATTCCAAAATCGTTATTCGTAACATTTTGGGAGAATGATACATAGTATCCGCGGCTAGCTCCAGCGTGCCCTGCACGACGTACACCACGAAATGTAGCCTACTGCTTTACTACCACTCACGCGTCTGCTCATATTATTCAGCACCAAATCAGAATCGTGCGATCTTTCCGCCAATGCTATTCCGAAATCGTTATTCGTAACATTTTAGGAGAATGATACACAGTATCCGCGGCTAGTTCCAGCACGCCCTGCACGTCGTATACCACGAAATGTAGCCTACTGCTTTACTACCACTCACGCGTCTGCTCATATTATTCAGCACCAAGTCAGAATCGTGCGATCTTTCCGCCAATGCTATTCCGAAATCGTTATTCGTAACATTTTGGGAGAATGATACATAGTATCCGCGGCTAGCTCCAGCGTGCCCTGCACGACGTACACCACGAAATGTAGCCTATTGCTTTACTACCACTCACGCGTCTGCTCATATTATTCAGCACCAAATCAGAATCGTGCGATCTTTCCGCCAATGCTATTCCGAAATCGTTATTCGTAACATTTTAGGAGAATGATACACAGTATCCGCGGCTAGTTCCAGCACGCCCTGCACGTCGTACACAACGAAATGTAGCCTACTGCTTTACTACCGATCACGCGTCTGCTCATATTATTCAGCACCAAATCAGAATCGTGCGTTCTTTCCGCCATTGCTATTCCGAAATCGTTATTCGTAACATTTTGGGAGAATGATACATAGTATCCGCGGCTAGCTCCAGCGTGCCCTGCACGACGTACACCACGAAATGTAGCCTATTGCTTTACTACCACTCACGCGTCTGCTCATATTATTCAGCACCAAATCAGAATCGTGCTATCTTTCCGCCAATGCTTTTCCGAAATATTTATTCGTAACATTTTGGGAGAATGATACACAGTATCCGCGGCTAGTTGCAGCACGCCCTGCACGTCGTATACCACGAAATGTAGCCTACTGCTTTACTACCACTCACGCGTCTGCTCATATTATTCAGCACCAAATCAGAATCGTGCGATCTTTCCGACAATGCTATTCCGAAATCGTTATTCGTAACATTTTAGGAGAATGATACACAATATCCGCGGCAAGCCTCGGCACGCCCTGCACGTCGTACACCACGAAATGTAGCCTACTGCTTTACTACCGATCACGCGTCTGCTCATATTATTCAGCACCAAATCAGAATCATGCGTTCTTTCCGCCATTGCTATTCCGAAATCGTTATTCGTAACATTTTGGGAGAATGATACATAGTATCCGCGGCTAGCTCCAGCGTGCCCTGCACGACGTACACCACGAAATGTAGCCTACTGCTTTACTACCACTCACGCGTCTGCTCATATTATTCAGCACCAAATCAGAATCGTGCGATCTTTCCGCCAATGCTATTCCGAAATCGTTATTCGTAACATTTTAGGAGAATGATACACAGTATCCGCGGCTAGTTCCAGCACGCCCTGCACGACGTATACCACGAAATGTAGCCTACTGCTTTACTACCACTCACGCGTCTGCTCATATTATTCAGCACCAAATCAGAATCGTGCGATCTTTCCGCCAATGCTATTCCGAAATCGTTATTCGTAACATTTTAGGAGAATGATACATAATATCCGGGGCTAGCTCCGGCACGCCCTGCACGTCGTACACCACGAAATGTAGCCTACTGCTTTACTACCACTCACGCGTCTGCTCATATTATTCAGCACCAAATCAGAATCGTGCGTTCTTTCCGCCATTGCTATTCCGAAATCGTTATTCGTAACATTTTGGGAGAATGATACATAGTATCCGCGGCTAGCTCCAGCGTGCCCTGCACGACGTACACCACGAAATGTAGCCTACTGCTTTACTACCACTCACGCGTCTGCTCATATTATTCAGCACCAAATCAGAATCGTGCGATCTTTCCGCCAATGCTATTCCGAAATCGTTATTCGTAACATTTTAGGAGAATGATACATAGTATCCGCGGCTAGCTCCAGCGTGCCCTGCACGACGTACACCACGAAATGTAGCCTACTGCTTTACTACCACTCACGCGTCTGCTCATATTAATCAGCACCAAATCAGAATCGTGCGATCTTTCCGCCAATGCTATTCGGAAATAGTTATTCGTAACATTTTGGGAGAATGATACATAGTATCCGCGGCTAGCTCCAGCGTGCCCTGCACGACGTACACCACGAAATGTAGCCTACTGCTTTACTACCACTCACGCGTCTGCTCATATTAATCAGCACCAAATCAGAATCGTGCGATCTTTCCGCCAATGCTATTCGGAAATAGTTATTCGTAACATTTTGGGAGAATGATACATAGTATCCGCGGCTAGCTCCAGCACGCCCTGCACGACGTACACCACGAAATGTAGCCTACTGCTTTACTACCACTCGCGCGTCTGCTCATATTATTCAGCACCAAATCAGAATCGTGCGATCTTTCCGCCAATGCTATTCCGAAATAGTTATTCGTAACATTTTGGGAGAATGATACATAGTATCCGCGGCTAGCTCCAGCGTGCCCTGCACGACGTACACCACGAAATGTAGCCTACTGCTTTACTACCACTCACGCGTCTGCTCATATTAATCAGCACCAAATCAGAATCGTGCGATCTTTCCGCCAATGCTATTCGGAAATAGTTATTCATAACATTTTGGGAGAATGATACATAGTATCCGCGGCTAGCTCCAGCGTGCCCTGCACGACGTACACCACGGAATGTAGCCTACTGCTTTACTACCACTCACGCGTCTGCTCACATTAATCAGCACCAAATCAGAATCGTGCGATCTTTCCGCCAATGCTATTCGGAAATAGTTATTCGTAACATTTTGGGAGAATGATACATTGTATCCGCGGCTAGCTCCAGCACGCCCTGCACGACGTACACCACGAAATGTAGCCTACTGCTTTACTACCACTCACGCGTCTGCTCATATTATTCAGCACCAAATCAGAATCGTGCGATCTTTCCGCCAATGCTATTCCGAAATCGTTATTCGTAACATTTTAGGAGAATGATACACAGTATCCGCGGCTAGTTCCAGCACGCCCTGCACGTCGTATACCACGAAATGTAGCCTACTGCTTTACTACCACTCACGCGTCTGCTCATGTTATTCAGCACCAAATCAGAATCGTGAGATCTTTCCGCCAATGCTATTCCGAAATCGTTATTCGTAACATTTTAGGAGAATGATACACAGTATCCGCGGCTAGTTCCAGCACGCCCTGCACGTCGTATACCACGAAATGTAGCCTACTGCTTTACTACCACTCACGCGTCTGCTCATGTTATTCAGCACCAAATCAGAATCGTGAGATCTTTCCGCCAATGCTATTCCGAAATCGTTATTCGTAACATTTTAGGAGAATGATACACAGTATCCGCGGCTAGTTCCAGCACGCCCTGCACGTCGTATACCACGAAATGTAGCCTACTGCTTTACTACCACTCACGCGTCTGCTCATGTTATTCAGCACCAAATCAGAATCGTGAGATCTTTCCGCCAATGCTATTCCGAAATCGTTATTCGTAACATTTTAGGAGAATGATACACAGTATCCGCGGCTAGTTCCAGCACGCCCTGCACGTCGTATACCACGAAATGTAGCCTACTGCTTTACTACCACTCACGCGTCTGCTCATATTATTCAGCACCAAATCAGAATCGTGCGATCTTTCCGCCAATGCTATTCCGAAATCGTTATTCGTAACATTTTAGGAGAATGATACACAGTATCCGCGGCTAGTTCCAGCACGCCCTGCACGTCGTATACCACGAAATGTAGCCTACTGCTTTACTACCACTCACGCGTCTGCTCATGTTATTCAGCACCAAATCAGAATCGTGAGATCTTTCCGCCAATGCTATTCCGAAATCGTTATTCGTAACATTTTAGGAGAATGATACACAGTATCCGCGGCTAGTTCCAGCACGCCCTGCACGTCGTATACCACGAAATGTAGCCTACTGCTTTACTACCACTCACGCGTCTGCTCATGTTATTCAGCACCAAATCAGAATCGTGAGATCTTTCCGCCAATGCTATTCCGAAATCGTTATTCGTAACATTTTAGGAGAATGATACACAGTATCCGCGGCTAGTTCCAGCACGCCCTGCACGTCGTATACCACGAAATGTAGCCTACTGCTTTACTACCACTCACGCGTCTGCTCATGTTATTCAGCACCAAATCAGAATCGTGAGATCTTTCCGCCAATGCTATTCCGAAATCGTTATTCGTAACATTTTAGGAGAATGATACACAGTATCCGCGGCTAGTTCCAGCACGCCCTGCACGTCGTATACCACGAAATGTAGCCTACTGCTTTACTACCACTCACGCGTCTGCTCATGTTATTCAGCACCAAATCAGAATCGTGAGATCTTTCCGCCAATGCTATTCCGAAATCGTTATTCGTAACATTTTAGGAGAATGATACACAGTATCCGCGGCTAGTTCCAGCACGCCCTGCACGTCGTATACCACGAAATGTAGCCTACTGCTTTACTACCACTCACGCGTCTGCTCATGTTATTCAGCACCAAATCAGAATCGTGAGATCTTTCCGCCAATGCTATTCCGAAATCGTTATTCGTAACATTTTAGGAGAATGATACACAGTATCCGCGGCTAGTTCCAGCACGCCCTGCACGTCGTATACCACGAAATGTAGCCTACTGCTTTACTACCACTCACGCGTCTGCTCATATTATTCAGCACCAAATCAGAATCGTGCGATCTTTCCGCCAATGCTATTCCGAAATCGTTATTCGTAACATTTTAGGAGAATGATACACAGTATCCGCGGCTAGTTCCAGCACGCCCTGCACGTCGTATACCACGAAATGTAGCCTACTGCTTTACTACCACTCACGCGTCTGCTCATGTTATTCAGCACCAAATCAGAATCGTGCGATCTTTCCGCCAATGCTATTCCGAAATCGTTATTCGTAACATTTTAGGAGAATGATACACAGTATCCGCGGCTAGTTCCAGCACGCCCTTCACGTCGTATACCACGAAATGTAGCCTACTGCTTTACTACCACTCACGCGTCTGCTCATGTTATTCAGCACCAAATCAGAATCGTGAGATCTTTCCGCCAATGCTATTCCGAAATCGTTATTCGTAACATTTTAGGAGAATGATACACAGTATCCGCGGCTAGTTCCAGCACGCCCTGCACGTCGTATACCACGAAATGTAGCCTACTGCTTTACTACCACTCACGCGTCTGCTCATGTTATTCAGCACCAAATCAGAATCGTGAGATCTTTCCGCCAATGCTATTCCGAAATCGTTATTCGTAACATTTTAGGAGAATGATACACAGTATCCGCGGCTAGTTCCAGCACGCCCTGCACGTCGTATACCACGAAATGTAGCCTACTGCTTTACTACCACTCACGCGTCTGCTCATATTATTCAGCACCAAATCAGAATCGTGCGATCTTTCCGCCAATGCTATTCCGAAATCGTTATTCGTAACATTTTAGGAGAATGATACACAGTATCCGCGGCTAGTTCCAGCACGCCCTGCACGTCGTATACCACGAAATGTAGCCTACTGCTTTACTACCACTCACGCGTCTGCTCATGTTATTCAGCACCAAATCAGAATCGTGAGATCTTTCCGCCAATGCTATTCCGAAATCGTTATTCGTAACATTTTAGGAGAATGATACACAGTATCCGCGGCTAGTTCCAGCACGCCCTGCACGTCGTATACCACGAAATGTAGCCTACTGCTTTACTACCACTCACGCGTCTGCTCATATTATTCAGCACCAAATCAGAATCGTGAGATCTTTCCGCCAATGCTATTCCGAAATCGTTATTCGTAACATTTTAGGAGAATGATACACAGTATCCGCGGCTAGTTCCAGCACGCCCTGCACGTCGTATACCACGAAATGTAGCCTACTGCTTTACTACCACTCACGCGTCTGCTCATGTTATTCAGCACCAAATCAGAATCGTGCGATCTTTCCGCCAATGCTATTCCGAAATCGTTATTCGTAACATTTTAGGAGAATGATACATAGTATCCGCGGCTAGCTCCGGCACGCCCTGCACGTCGTACACCACGAAATGTAGCCTACTGCTTTACTACCGATCACGCGTCTGCTCATATTATTCAGCACCAAATCAGAATCGTGCGTTCTTTCCGCCATTGCTATTCCGAAATCGTTATTCGTAACATTTTGGGAGAATGATACATAGTATCCGCGGCTAGCTCCAGCGTGCCCTGCACGACGTACACCACGAAATGTAGCCTACTGCTTTACTACCACTCACGCGTCTGCTCATATTATTCGGCACCAAATCAGAATCGTGCGATCTTTCCGCCAATGCTATTCCGAAATCGTTTTTCGTAACATTTTGGGAGAATGATACATAGTATCCGCGGCTAGCTCCAGCGTGCCCTGCACGACGTATACCACGAAATGTAGCCTACTGCTTTACTACCACTCACGCGTCTGCTCATATTTTTCAGCACCAAATCAGAATCGTGCGATCTTTCCGCCAATGCTATTCCGAAATAGTTATTCGTAACATTTTGGGAGAATGATACATAGCATCCGGGGCTAGCTCCAGCGTGCCCTGCACGACGTACACCACGAAATGTAGCCTACTGCTTTACTACCACTCACGCGTCTGCTCATATTATTCAGCACCAAATCAGAATCGTGCGATCTTTCCGCCAATGCTATTCCGAAATAGTTATTCGTAACATTTTGGGAGAATGATACATAGTATCCGCGGCTAGCTCCAGCGTGCCCTGCACGACGTACACCACGAAATGTAGCCTACTGCTTTACTACCACTCACGCGTCTGCTCGTATTATTCAGCACCAAATCAGAATCGTGCGATCTTTCCGCCAATGCTATTCGGAAATAGTTATTCGTAACATTTTAGGAGAATGATACATAGTATCCGCGGCTAGCTCCAGCGTGCCCTGCACGACGTACACCACGAAATGTAGCCTACTGCTTTACTACCACTCACGCGTCTGCTCATATTAATCAGCACCAAATCAGAATCGTGCGATCTTTCCGCCAATGCTATTCGGAAATAGTTATTCGTAACATTTTGGGAGAATGATACATAGTATCCGCGGCTAGCTCCAGCGTGCCCTGCACGACGTACACCACGAAATGTAGCCTACTGCTTTACTACCACTCACGCGTCTGCTCATATTAATCAGCACCAAATCAGAATCGTGCGATCTTTCCGCCAATGCTATTCCGAAATAGTTATTCGTAACATTTTGGGAGAATGATACATAGTATCCGCGGCTAGCTCCAGCGTGCCCTGCACGACGTACACCACGAAATGTAGCCTACTGCTTTACTACCACTCACGCGTCTGCTCATATTAATCAGCACCAAATCAGAATCGTGCGATCTTTCCGCCAATGCTATTCGGAAATAGTTATTCGTAACATTTTGGGAGAATGATACATAGTATCCGCGGCTAGCTCCAGCGTGCCCTGCACGACGTACACCACGAAATGTAGCCTACTGCTTTACAACCACTCACGCGTCTGCTCATATTATTCAGCACCAAATCAGAATCGTGCGATCTTTCCGCCAATGCTATTCCGAAATAGTTATTCGTAACATTTTGGGAGAATGATACATAGTATCCGCGGCTAGCTCCAGCGTGCCCTGCACGACGTATACCACGGAATGTAGCCTACTGCTTTACTACCACTCACGCGTCTGCTCATATTATTCAGCACCAAATCAGAATCGTCGATCTTTCCGCCAATGCTATTCCGAAATAGTTATTCGTAACATTTTGGGAGAATGATACATAGTATCCGCGGCTAGCTCCAGCGTGCCCTGCACGACGTACACCACGAAATGTAGCCTACTGCTTTACCACCACTCACGCGTCTGCTCATATTATTCAGCACCAAATCAGAATCGTGCGATCTTTCCGCCAATGCTATTCCGAAATCGTTATTCGTAACATTTTAGGAGAATGATACACAGTATCCGCGGCTAGTTCCAGCACGCCCTGCACGTCGTATACCACGAAATGTAGCCAACTGCTTTACTACCACTCACGCGTCTGCTCATATTATTCAGCACCAAATCAGAATCGTGCGATCTTTCCGCCAATGCTATTCCGAAATCGTTATTCGTAACATTTTAGGAGAATGATACACAGTATCCGCGGCTAGTTCCAGCACGCCCTGCACGTCGTATACCACGAAATGTAGCCTACTGCTTTACTACCACTCACGCGTCTGCTCATATTATTCAGCACCAAATCAGAATCGTGCGATCTTTCCGCCAATGCTATTCCGAAATCGTTATTCGTAACATTTTAGGAGAATGATACACAGTATCCGCGGCTAGTTCCAGCACGCCCTGCACGTCGTATACCACGAAATGTAGCCTACTGCTTTACTACCACTCACGCGTCTGCTCATGTTATTCAGCACCAAATCAGAATCGTGCGATCTTTCCGCCAATGCTATTCCGAAATCGTTATTCGTAACATTTTAGGAGAATGATACATAGTATCCGCGGCTAGCTCCGGCACGCCCTGCACGTCGTACACCACGAAATGTAGCCTACTGCTTTACTACCGATCACGCGTCTGCTCATATTATTCAGCACCAAATCAGAATCGTGCGTTCTTTCCGCCATTGCTATTCCGAAATCGTTATTCGTAACATTTTGGGAGAATGATACATAGTATCCGCGGCTAGCTCCAGCGTGCCCTGCACGACGTACACCACGAAATGTAGCCTACTGCTTTACTACCACTCACGCGTCTGCTCATATTATTCGGCACCAAATCAGAATCGTGCGATCTTTCCGCCAATGCTATTCCGAAATCGTTTTTCGTAACATTTTGGGAGAATGATACATAGTATCCGCGGCTAGCTCCAGCGTGCCCTGCACGACGTATACCACGAAATGTAGCCTACTGCTTTACTACCACTCACGCGTCTGCTCATATTTTTCAGCACCAAATCAGAATCGTGCGATCTTTCCGCCAATGCTATTCCGAAATAGTTATTCGTAACATTTTGGGAGAATGATACATAGTATCCGCGGCTAGCTCCAGCGTGCCCTGCACGACGTACACCACGAAATGTAGCCTACTGCTTTACTACCACTCACGCGTCTGCTCATATTATTCAGCACCAAATCAGAATCGTGCGATCTTTCCGCCAATGCTATTCCGAAATAGTTATTCGTAACATTTTGGGAGAATGATACATAGTATCCGCGGCTAGCTCCAGCGTGCCCTGCACGACGTACACCACGAAATGTAGCCTACTGCTTTACTACCACTCACGCGTCTGCTCATATTATTCAGCACCAAATCAGAATCGTGCGATCCTTCCGCCAATGCTATTCCGAAATCGTTATTCGTAACATTTTGGGAGAATGATACATAGTATCCGCGGCTAGCTCCAGCGTGCCCTGCACGACGTACACCACGAAATGTAGCCTACTGCTTTACTACCACTCACGCGTCTGCTCATATTATTCAGCACCAAATCACAATCGTGCGATCTTTCCGCCAATGCTATTCCGAAATCGTTATTCGTAACATTTTGGGAGAATGATACATAGTATCCGCGGCTAGCTCCAGCGTGCCCTGCACGACGTACACCACGAAATGTAGCCTACTGCTTTACTACCACTCACGCGTCTGCTCATATTATTCAGCACCAAATCAGAATCGTGCGATCTTTCCGCCAATGCTATTCCGAAATCGTTATTCGTAACATTTTGGGAGAATGATACATAGTATCCGCGGCTAGCTCCAGCGTGCCCTGCACGACGTACACCACGAAATGTAGCCTACTGCTTTACTACCACTCCCGCGTCTGCTCGTATTATTCAGCACCAAATCAGATTCGTGCGATCTTTCCGCCAATGCTATTCCGAAATAGTTATTCGTAACATTTTGGGAGAATGATACATAGTATCCGCGGCTAGCTCCAGCACGCCCTGCACGACGTACACCACGAAATGTAGCCTACTGCTTTACTACCACTCACGCGTCTGCTCATATTATTCAGCACCAAATCAGAATCGTGCGATCTTTCCGCCAATGCTATTCCGAAATCGTTATTCGTAACATTTTGGGAGAATGATACATAGTATCCGCGGCTAGCTCCAGCGTGCCCTGCACGACGTACACCACGAAATGTAGCCTACTGCTTTACTACCACTCACGCGTCTGCTCATATTATTCAGCACCAAATCAGAATCGTGCGATCTTTTCGCCAATGCTATTCCGAAATCGTTATTCGTAACATTTTGGGAGAATGATACATAGTATCCGCGGCTAGCTCCAGCGTGCCCTGCACGTCATATACCACGAAATGTAGCCTACTACTTTACTACCACTCACGCGTCTGCTCATATTATTCAGCACCAAATCAGAATCGTGCGATCTTTCCGCCAATGCTATTCCGAAATAGTTATTCGTAACATTTTGGGAGAATGATACATAGTATCCGCGGCTAGCTCCAGCGTGCCCTGCACGTCATATACCACGAAATGTAGCCTACTACTTTACTACCACTCACGCGTCTGCTCATATTATTCAGCACCAAATCAGATTCGTGCGATCTTTCCGCCAATGCTATTCCGAAATAGTTATTCGTAACATTTTGGGAGAATGATACATAGTATCCGCGGCTAGCTCCAGCGTGCCCTGCACGTCATATACCACGAAATGTAGCCTACTACTTTACTACCACTCACGCGTCTGCTCATATTATTCAGCACCAAATCAGAATCGTGCGATCTTTCCGCCAATGCTATTCCGAAATAGTTATTCGTAACATTTTGGGAGAATGATACATAGTATCCGCGGCTAGCTCCAGCGTGCCCTGCACGTCATATACCACGAAATGTAGCCTACTACTTTACTACCACTCACGCGTCTGCTCATATTATTCAGCACCAAATCAGAATCGTGCGATCTTTCCGCCAATGCTATTCCGAAATAGTTATTCGTAACATTTTTGGAGAATGATACATAGTATCCGCGGCTAGCTCCAGCGTGCCCTGCACGTCATATACCACGAAATGTAGCCTACTACTTTACTACCACTCACGCGTCTGCTCATATTATTCAGCACCAAATCAGATTCGTGCGATCTTTCCGCCAATGCTATTCCGAAATAGTTATTCGTAACATTTTGGGAGAATGATACATAGTATCCGCGGCTAGCTCCAGCGTGCCCTGCACGTCATATACCACGAAATGTAGCCTACTACTTTACTACCACTCACGCGTCTGCTCATATTATTCAGCACCAAATCAGATTCGTGCGATCTTTCCGCCAATGCTATTCCGAAATAGTTTTTCGTAACATTTTGGGAGAATGATACATAGTATCCGCGGCTAGCTCCAGCGTGCCCTGCACGTCATATACCACGAAATGTAGCCTACTACTTTACTACCACTCACGCGTCTGCTCATATTATTCAGCACCAAATCAGAATCGTGCGATCTTTCCGCCAATGCTATTCCGAAATAGTTATTCGTAACATTTTGGGAGAATGATACATAGTATCCGCGGCTAGCTCCAGCGTGCCCTGCACGTCATATACCACGAAATGTAGCCTACTACTTTACTACCACTCACGCGTCTGCTCATATTATTCAGCACCAAATCAGAATCGTGCGATCTTTCCGCCAATGCTATTCCGAAATAGTTATTCGTAACATTTTGGGAGAATGATACATAGTATCCGCGGCTAGCTCCAGCGTGCCCTGCACGTCATATACCACTAAATGTAGCCTACTACTTTACTACCACTCACGCGTCTGCTCATATTATTCAGCACCAAATCAGATTCGTGCGATCTTTCCGCCAATGCTATTCCTAAATAGTTATTCGTAACATTTTGGGAGAATGATACATAGTATCCGCGGTTAGCTCCAGCGTGCCCTGCACGTCATATACCACGAAATGTAGCCTACTACTTTACTACCACTCACGCGTCTGCTCATATTATTCAGCACCAAATCAGAATCGTGCGATCTTTCCGCCATTGCTATTCCCAAATAGTTATTCGCAACATTTTGGGAGAGTGATACATAGTATCCGCGGCTAGCTCCAGCGTGCCCTGCACGACGTACACCACGAAATGTAGCCTACTGCTTTACTACCACTCACGCGTCTGCTCATATTATTCAGCACCAAATCAGAATCGTGCGATCTTTCCGCCAATGCTATTCCGAAATCGTTATTCGCAACATTTTGGGAGAATGATACATAGTATCCGCGGCTAGCTCCAGCGTGCCCTGCACGACGTACACCACGAAATGTAGCCTACTGCTTTACTACCACTCCCGCGTCTGCTCATATTATTCAGCACCAAATCAGATTCGTGCGATCTTTCCGCCAATGCTATTCCGAAATAGTTATTCGTAACATTTTGGGAGAATGATACATAGTATCCGCGGCTAGCTCCAGCACGCCCTGCACGACGTACACCACGAAATGTAGCCTACTGCTTTACTACCACTCACGCGTCTGCTCATATTATTCAGCACCAAATCAGAATCGTGCGATCTTTCCGCCAATGCTATTCCGAAATCGTTATTCGTAACATTTTGGGAGAATGATACATAGTATCCGCGGCTAGCTCCAGCGTGCCCTGCACGTCATATACCACGAAATGTAGCCTACTACTTTACTACCACTCACGCGTCTGCTCATATTATTCAGCACCAAATCAGAATCGTGCGATCTTTCCGCCAATGCTATTCCGAAATAGTTATTCGTAACATTTTGGGAGAATGATACATAGTATCCGCGGCTAGCTCCAGCGTGCCCTGCACGTCATATACCACGAAATGTAGCCTACTACTTTACTACCACTCACGCGTCTGCTCATACTATTCAGCACCAAATCAGATTCGTGCGATCTTTCCGCCAATGCTATTCCGAAATAGTTATTCGTAACATTTTGGGAGAATGATACATAGTATCCGCGGCTAGCTCCAGCGTGCCCTGCACGTCATATACCACGAAATGTAGCCTACTACTTTACTACCACTCACGCGTCTGCTCATATTATTCAGCACCAAATCAGATTCGTGCGATCTTTCCGCCAATGCTATTCCGAAATAGTTATTCGTAACATTTTGGGAGAATGATACATAGTATCCGCGGCTAGCTCCAGCGTGCCCTGCACGTCATATACCACGAAATGTAGCCTACTACTTTACTACCACTCACGCGTCTGCTCATACTATTCAGCACCAAATCAGATTCGTGCGATCTTTCCGCCAATGCTATTCCGAAATAGTTATTCGTAACATTTTGGGAGAATGATACATAGTATCCGCGGCTAGCTCCAGCGTGCCCTGCACGTCATATACCACGAAATGTAGCCTACTACTTTACTACCACTCACGCGTCTGCTCATATTATTCAGCACCAAATCAGATTCGTGCGATCTTTCCGCCAATGCTATTCCGAAATAGTTATTCGTAACATTTTGGGAGAATGATACATAGTATCCGCGGCTAGCTCCAGCGTGCCCTGCACGTCATATACCACGAAATGTAGCCTACTACTTTACTACCACTCACGCGTCTGCTCATACTATTCAGCACCAAATCAGATTCGTGCGATCTTTCCGCCAATGCTATTCCGAAATAGTTATTCGTAACATTTTGGGAGAATGATACATAGTATCCGCGGCTAGCTCCAGCGTGCCCTGCACGTCATATACCACGAAATGTAGCCTACTACTTTACTACCACTCACGCGTCTGCTCATATTATTCAGCACCAAATCAGATTCGTGCGATCTTTCCGCCAATGCTATTCCGAAATAGTTATTCGTAACATTTTGGGAGAATGATACATAGTATCCGCGGCTAGCTCCAGCGTGCCCTGCACGTCATATACCACGAAATGTAGCCTACTACTTTACTACCACTCACGCGTCTGCTCATATTATTCAGCACCAAATCAGAATCGTGCGATCTTTCCGCCAATGCTATTCCGAAATAGTTATTCGTAACATTTTGGGAGAATGATACATAGTATCCGCGGCTAGCTCCAGCGTGCCCTGCACGTCATATACCACGAAATGTAGCCTACTACTTTACTACCACTCACGCGTCTGCTCATATTATTCAGCACCAAATCAGAATCGTGCGATCTTTCCGCCAATGCTATTCCGAAATAGTTATTCGTAACATTTTGGGAGAATGATACATAGTATCCGCGGCTAGCTCCAGCGTGCCCTGCACGTCATATACCACGAAATGTAGCCTACTACTTTACTACCACTCACGCGTCTGCTCATATTATTCAGCACCAAATCAGATTCGTGCGATCTTTCCGCCAATGCTATTCCGAAATAGTTATTCGTAACATTTTGGGAGAATGATACATAGTATCCGCGGCTAGCTCCAGCGTGCCCTGCACGTCATATACCACGAAATGTAGCCTACTACTTTACTACCACTCACGCGTCTGCTCATATTATTCAGCACCAAATCAGATTCGTGCGATCTTTCCGCCAATGCTATTCCGAAATAGTTTTTCGTAACATTTTGGGAGAATAATACATAGTATCCGCGGCTAGCTCCAGCGTGCCCTGCACGTCATATACCACGAAATGTAGCCTACTACTTTACTACCACTCACGCGTCTGCTCATATTATTCAGCACCAAATCAGAATCGTGCGATCTTTCCGCCAATGCTATTCCGAAATAGTTATTCGTAACATTTTGGGAGAATGATACATAGTATCCGCGGCTAGCTCCAGCGTGCCCTGCACGTCATATACCACGAAATGTAGCCTACTACTTTACTACCACTCACGCGTCTGCTCATATTATTCAGCACCAAATCAGAATCGTGCGATCTTTCCGCCAATGCTATTCCGAAATAGTTATTCGTAACATTTTGGGAGAATGATACATAGTATCCGCGGCTAGCTCCAGCGTGCCCTGCACGTCATATACCACGAAATGTAGCCTACTACTTTACTACCACTCACGCGTCTGCTCATATTATTCAGCACCAAATCAGATTCGTGCGATCTTTCCGCCAATGCTATTCCGAAATAGTTATTCGTAACATTTTGGGAGAATGATACATAGTATCCGCGGCTAGCTCCAGCGTGCCCTGCACGTCATATACCACGAAATGTAGCCTACTACTTTACTACCACTCACGCGTCTGCTCATATTATTCAGCACCAAATCAGAATCGTGCGATCTTTCCGCCAATGCTATTCCGAAATCGTTATTCTTAACATTTTGGGAGAATGATACATAGTATCCGCGGCTAGCTCCAGCGTGCCCTGCACGACGTATACCACGAAATGTAGCCTACTGCTTTACTACCACTCACGCGTCTGCTCATATTATTCAGCACCAAATCAGAATCGTGCGATCTTTCCGCCAATGCTATTCCGAAATCGTTATTCGTAACATTTTAGGAGAATGACACAAAGTATCCGCGGCTATTTCCAGCACGCCCTGCACGTCGTATACCACGAAATGTAGCCTACTGCTTTACTACCACTCACGCGTCTGCTCATATTATTCAGCACCAAATCAGAATCGTGCGATCTTTCCGCCAATGCTATTCCGAAATCGTTATTCGTAACATTTTAGGAGAATGATACACAGTATCCGCGGCTAGTTCCAGCACGCCCTGCACGTCGTATACCACGAAATGTAGCCTACTGCTGTACTACCACTCACGCGTCTGCTCATATTATTCAGCACCAAATCAGAATCGTGCGATCTTTCCGCCAATGCTATTCCGAAATCGTTATTCTTAACATTTTGGGAGAATGATACATAGTATCCGCGGCTAGCTCCAGCGTGCCCTGCACGACGTATACCACGAAATGTATCCTACTGCTTTACTACCACTCACGCGTCTGCTCATATTATTCAGCACCAAATCAGAATCGTGCGTTCTTTCCGCCATTGCTATTCCGAAATCGTTATTCGTAACATTTTGGGAGAATGATACATAGTATCCGCGGCTAGTTCCAGCGTGCCCTGCACGACGTATACCACGAAATGAAGCCTACTGCTTTACTACCACTCACGCGTCTGCTCATATTATTCAGCACCAAATCAGAATCGTGCGATCTTTCCGCCAATGCTATTCCGAAATAGTTATTCGTAACATTTTGGGAGAATGATACATAGTATCCGCGGCTAGCTCCAGCGTGCCCTGCACGACGTACACCACGAAATGTAGCCTACTGCTTTACTACCACTCACGCGTCTGCTCATATTATGCAGCACCAAATCAGAATCGTGCGATCTTTCCGCCAATGCTATTCCGAAATAGTTATTCGTAACATTTTGGGAGAATGATACATAGTATCCGCGGCTAGTTCCAGCGTGCCCTGCACGACGTACACCACGAAATGTAGCCTACTGCTTTACTACCACTCACGCGTCTGCTCATATTATTCAGCACCAAATCAGAATCGTGCGATCTTTCCGCCAATGCTATTCCGAAATAGTTATTCGTAACATTTTGGGAGAATGATACATAGTATCCGCGGCTAGTTCCAGCGTGCCCTGCACGACGTACACCACGAAATGTAGCCTACTGCTTTACTACCACTCACGCGTCTGCTCATATTATTCAGCACCAAATCAGAATCGTGCGATCTTTCCGCCAATGCTATTCCGAAATAGTTATTCGTAACATTTTGGGAGAATGATACATAGTATCCGCGGCTAGTTCCAGCGTGCCCTGCACGACGTACACCACGAAATGTAGCCTACTGCTTTACTACCACTCACGCGTCTGCTCATATTATTCAGCACCAAATCAGAATCGTGCGTTCTTTCCGCCATTGCTATTCCGAAATCGTTATTCGTAACATTTTGGGAGAATGATACATAGTATCCGCGGCTAGTTCCAGCGTGCCCTGCACGACGTATACCACGAAATGAAGCCTACTGCTTTACTACCACTCACGCGTCTGCTCATATTATTCAGCACCAAATCAGAATCGTGCGATCTTTCCGCCAATGCTATTCCGAAATAGTTATTCGTAACATTTTGGGAGAATGATACATAGTATCCGCGGCTAGCTCCAGCGTGCCCTGCACGACGTACACCACGAAATGTAGCCTACTGCTTTACTACCACTCACGCGTCTGCTCATATTATGCAGCACCAAATCAGAATCGTGCGATCTTTCCGCCAATGCTATTCCGAAATAGTTATTCGTAACATTTTGGGAGAATGATACATAGTATCCGCGGCTAGCTCCAGCGTGCCCTGCACGACGTATACCACGAAATGTAGCCTACTGCTTTACT
The DNA here is from genome assembly GCF_023864345.2 of Schistocerca serialis cubense. Lineage (NCBI taxonomy): Eukaryota > Metazoa > Arthropoda > Insecta > Orthoptera > Acrididae > Schistocerca > Schistocerca serialis. Next base: position 462,755,589 of record NC_064646.1, on the reverse strand, counting down.
ACCACTCACGCGTCTGCTCATATTATTCAGCACCAAATCAGAATCGTGCGATCTTTCCGCCAATGCTATTCCGAAATAGTTATTCGTAACATTTTGGGAGAATGATACATAGTATCCGCGGCTAGCTCCAGCGTGCCCTGCACGACGTACACCACGAAATGTAGCCTACTGCTTTACTACCACTCACGCGTCTGCTCATATTATGCAGCACCAAATCAGAATCGTGCGATCTTTCCGCCAATGCTATTCCGAAATCGTTATTCGTAACATTTTGGGAGAATGATACATAGTATCCGCGGCTAGCTCCAGCGTGCCCTGCACGACGTACACCACGAAATGTAGACTACTGCTTTACTACCACACACGCGTCTGCTCATATTATTCAGCACCAAATCAGAATCGTGCGATCTTTCCGCCAATGCTATTCCGAAATCGTTATTCGTAACATTTTAGGAGAATGATACACAGTATCCGCGGCTAGTTCCAGCACGCCCTGCACGTCGTATACCACGAAATGTAGCCTACTGGTTTACTACCACTCACGCGTCTGCTCATATTATTCAGCACCAAATCAGAATCGTGCGATCTTTCCGCCAATGCTATTCCGAAATAGTTATTCGTAACATTTTGGGAGAATGATACATAGTATCCGCGGCTAGCTCCAGCGTGCCCTGCACGACGTATACCACGAAATGTAGCCTACTGCTTTACTACCACTCACGCGTCTGCTCATATTATTCAGCACCAAATCAGAATCGTGCGATCTTTCCGCCAATGCTATTCCGAAATCGTTATTCGTAACATTTTGGGAGAATGATACATAGTATCCGCGGCTAGCTCCAGCGTGCCCTGCACGACGTATACCACGAAATGTAGCCTACTGCTTTACTACCACTCACGCGTCTGCTCATATTATTCAGCACCAAATCAGAATCGTGCGATCTTTCCGCCAATGCTATTCCGAAATCGTTATTCGTAACATTTTGGGAGAATGATACACAGTATCCGCGGCTAGTTCCACCACGCCCTGCACGTCGTATACCACGAAATGTAGCCTACTGCTTTACTACCGATCACGCGTCTGCTCATATTATTCAGCACCAAATCAGAATCGTGCGATCTTTCCGCCAATGCCATTCCGAAATCGTTATTCGTAACATTTTGGGAGAATGATACATAGTATCCGCGGCTAGCTCCGGCGTGCCCTGCACGACGTATACCACGAAATGTAGCCTACTGCTTTACTACCGATCACGCGTCTGCTCATATTATTCAGCACCAAATCAGAATCGTGCGATCTTTCCGCCAATGCTATTCCGAAATCGTTATTCGTAACATTTTGGGAGAATGATACATAGTATCCGCGGCTAGCTCCAGCGTGCCCTGCACGACGTACACCACGAAATGTAGCCTACTGCTTTACTACCGATCACGCGTCTGCTCATATTATTCAGCACCAAATCAGAATCGTGCGATCTTTCCGCCAATGCTATTCCGAAATCGTTATTCGTAACATTTTGGGAGAATGATACGTAGTATCCGCGGCTAGCTCCAGCGTGCCCTGCACGACGTATACCACGAAATGTAGCCTACTGCTTTACTACCGATCACGCGTCTGCTCATATTATTCAGCACCAAATCAGAATCGTGCGATCTTTCCGCCAATGCTATTCCGAAATCGTTATTCGTAACATTTTAGGAGAATGATACACAGTATCCGCGGCTAGTTCCACCACGCCCTGCACGTCGTATACCACGAAATGTAGCCTACTGCTTTACTACCGATCACGCGTCTGCTCATATTATTCAGCACCAAATCAGAATCGTGCGATCTTTCCGCCAATGCCATTCCGAAATCGTTATTCGTAACATTTTGGGAGAATGATACATAGTATCCGCGGCTAGCTCCAGCGTGCCCTGCACGACGTACACCACGAAATGTAGCCTACTGCTTTACTACCGATCACGCGTCTGCTCATATTATTCAGCACCAAATCAGAATCGTGCGATCTTTCCGCCAATGCTATTCCGAAATCGTTATTCGTAACATTTTGGGAGAATGATACGTAGTATCCGCGGCTAGCTCCAGCGTGCCCTGCACGACGTATACCACGAAATGTAGCCTACTGCTTTACTACCACTCACGCGTCTGCTCATATTATTCAGCACCAAATCAGAATCGTGCGATCTTTCCGCCAATGCTATTCCGAAATCGTTATTCGTAACATTTTGGGAGAATGATACATAGTATCCGCGGCTAGCTCCAGCGTGCGCAGCACGTCGTACACCACGAAATGTGTCCTACTGCTTTACTACATGTCTTGCGTGTTTTCATATTATTTAGCATTAATTCAGAATCGTGTGTAGTCTCCGCCAATGGTATTCAGAAATCGTTATGCTTAATATTTTGGGAGAATGATACATAGTATCTACGCCCACCTACAGAGTGCGCTGCTCGTCTCACACCACAGAATGTGTCCTACTGCTTTACTACATGTCTTGCGTGTTTCATATTATTTAGCATTAATTCAGAATCGTGTGTAGTCTCCGCCAATGCTATTCCGAAATCGTTATGCTTAATATTTTGGGAGAATGATACATAGTATCTACGCCCACCTACAGAGTGCGCTGCTCGACTCACACCACAGAATGTGTCCTACTGCTTTACTACAGGTCTTGCGTGTTTTCATATTATTTAGCATTAATTCAGAATCGTCTGTAGTCTCCGCCAATGCTATTCCGAAATCGTTATTCTTAATATTTTGGGAGAAGGATACATAGTATCTACGCCCACCTACAGAGTGCGCTGCTCGTCTCACACCACAGAATGTGTCCTACTGCTTTACTACATGTATTGCGTGTTTTCATATTATTTAGCATTAATTCAGAATCGTGTGTAGTCTCCGCCGATACTATTCCGAAATCGTTATCCTTAATATTTTGGGAGAATGATACATAGTATCTACGCCCACCTACAGAGTGCGCTGCTCGTCTCACACCACAGAATGTGTCCTACTGCTTTACTACATGTCTTGCGTGTTTCATATTAATTAGCATTAATTCAGAATCATGTGTAGTCTCCACCAATGCTATTCCGAAATCATTATTCTTAGTATTTTGGGAGAATGATACATGCTATCTGCGCCCACCTACAGAGTGCGCTGCTCGTCTCACACCACAAAATGTGTCCTACTGCTTTACTACATGTCTTGCGTGTTTTCATATTATTTAGCAACAATTCAGAATCGTGCGTATTCTCCGCCAATGCTATTCCGCTATCGCTATTCTTAATACTTTGGGAGAATGATACATAATATCTACGCCCACTTACAGAGTGCGCTGCTCGTCTCACACCACAAAATGTGTCCTACTACTTTACTACATGTCTTGCGTGTTTTCATATTATTTAGCAACAATTCAGAATCGTGTGTAGTCTCCGCCAATGCTATTCCCAAATCGTTATTCTTAATATTTTGGGAGAATGATACATAATATCTGCGCCCACCTACAGAGTGCGCTGCTCGTCGCACACCACAAAATGTGTCCTACTGCTTTACTACATGTCTTGCGTGTTTTCATATTATTTAGCAACAATTCAGAATCGTGTGTATTCCCCGCCAATGCTATTCCGAAATCGTCATTCTTAATATTTTGGGAGAATGATACATGGTATCTACGCCCACTTACAGAGTGCGCTGCTCGTCTCACACCACAAAATGTGTCCTACTGCTTTACTACATGTATTGCGTGTTTTCATATTATTTAGCATTAATTCAGAATCGTGTGTAGTCTCCGCCAATACTATTCCCAAATCGTTATTCTTCATATTTTGGGAGAATGATACATAGTATCTGCGCCCACCTACAGAGTGCGCTGCTCGTCGCACACCACAAAATGTGTCCTACTGCTTTACTACATGTCTTGCGTGTTGTCATATTATTTAGCATTAATTCAGAATCTTGTGTAGTCTCCGCCAACACTATTTCGAAATCTTTATGCTTAATATTTTGGGAGAATGATACATAGTATCTGCGCCCACCTACAGAGTGCGCTCGCTGTTCGTCCCACACCACAAAATGTGTCCTACTGCTTTACTACATGTCTTGCGTGTTGTCATATTATTTAGCATTAATTCAGAATCGTGTGTAGTCTCCGCCAATACTATTCCGAAATCGATATTCTTAATATTTTGGGAGAATGATACATAGTATCTACGTCCACTTACAGAGTGCGCTGCTTGTCTCACACCACAAAATGTTTCCGACTCCTTTACTACATGTCTTGCGTGTTGTCATATTATTCAGCATTAATTCAGAATCGTGTGTTGTCTCCGCCAATGCTATTCCGAAATCGTTATTCTTAATATTTTGGGACAATGATACATAGTATCTAAGCCCACCTACAGAATGCGCTGCTCGTCTCACACCACAAAATGTGTCCTACTGCTTTACTACATGTCTTGCGAGTTTTCATATCATTTAGCATTAATTCAGAATCGTGTGTAGTCTCCGCCAATGCTATTCCGAAATCGTTATTCTTAATATTTTGGGAGAATGATACATAGTATCTGCGCCCACCTACAGAGCGCGCTGCTCGTCCCACACCACAAAATGTGTCCTACTGCTTTACTACATGTCTTGCGTGTTTTCATATTATTTAGCATTAATTCAGAATCGTGTGTAGTCTCCGCCAATGCTATTCCGAAATCGTTATTCTTAACATTTTGGGAGAATGATACATAGTATCTGCGCCCACCTAAAAAGCGCGCTGCTTGTCCCACACCACAAAATGTGTCCTACTGCTTTACTACATGTCTTGCGTGTTTTCATATTATTTAGCATTAATTCAGAATCGTGTGTAGTCTCCGCCAATGCTATTCCGAAATCGTTATTCTTAATATTTTGGGAGAATGATACATAGTATCTAAGCCCACCTACAGAGTGCGCTGCTCGTCCCACACCACAAAATGTGTCCTACAGCTTTACTACATGTCTTGCGAGTTTTCATATTATTTAGCATTAATTCAGAATCGTGTGTAGTCTCCGCCAATGCTATTCCGAAATCGTTATTCTTAATATTTTGGGAGAATGATACATAGTATCTGCGCCCACCTACAGAGTGCGCTGCTCGTCCCACACCACAAAATGTGTCCTACAGCTTTACTACATGTCTTGCGTGTTTTCATATTATTTAGCATTAGTTCAGAATCGTCTGTAGTCTCCGCCAATGCTATTCCGAAATCGTTATTCTTAATATTTTGGGAGAATGATACATAGTATCTGCGCCCACCTACAGAGTGCGCTGCTCGTCCCACACCACAAAATGTGTCCTACAGCTTTACTACATGTCTTGCGTGTTTTCATATTATTTAGCATTAATTCAGAATCGTCTGTAGTCTCCGCCAATGCTATTCCGAAATCGTTATTCTTAATATTTTGGGAGAATGATACATAGTATCTGCGCCCACCTACAGAGTGCGCTGCTCGTCCCACACCACAAAATGTGTCCTACAGCTTTACTACATGTCTTGCGTGTTTTCATATTATTTAGCATTAATTCAGAATCGTGTGTAGTCTCCGCCAATGCTATTCCGAAATCGTTATTCTTAATATTTTGGGAGAATGATACATAGTATCTAAGCCCACCTACAGAGTGCGCTGCTCGTCGCACACAACAAAATGTGTCCTACAGCTTTACTACATGTCTTGCGTGTTTTCATATTATTTAGCATTAATTCAGAATCGTCTGTAGTCTCCGCCAATGCTATTCCGAAATCGTTATTCTTAATATTTTGGGAGAATGATACATAGTATCTGCGCCCACCTACAGAGTGCGCTGCTCGTCCCACACCACAAAATGTGTCCTACAGCTTTACTACATGTCTTGCGTGTTTTCATATTATTTAGCATTAATTCAGAATCGTCTGTAATCTCCGCCAATGCTATTCCGAAATCGTTATTCTTAATATTTTGGGAGAATGATACATAGTATCTAAGCCCACCTACAGAGTGCGCTGCTCGTCGCACACAACAAAATGTGTCCTACTGCTTTACTACATGTCTTGCGTGTTTTCATATTATTTAGCATTAATTCAGAATCGTCTGTAGTCTCCGCCAATGCTATTCCGAAATCGTTATTCTTAATATTTTGGGAGAATGATACATAGTATCTAAGCCCACCTACAGAGTGCGCTGCTCGTCCCACACCACAAAATGTGTCCTACAGCTTTACTACATGTCTTGCGTGTTTTCATATTATTTAGCATTAATTCAGAATCGTCTGTAGTCTCCGCCAATGCTATTCCGAAATCGTTATTCTTACTATTTTGGGAGAATGATACATAGTATCTAAGCCCACCTACAGAGCGCGCTGCTCGTCCCACACCACAAAATGTGTCCTAGTGCTTTACTACATGTCTTGCGTGTTTTCATATTATTTAGCATTAATTCAGAATCGTGTGTAGTCTCCGCCAATGCTATTCCGAAATCGTTATTCTTAATATTTTGGGAGAATGATACATAGTATCTGCGCCCACCTACAGAGTGCGCTGCTCGTCGCACACCACAAAATGTGTCCTACTGCTTTACTACATGTCTTGCGTGTTTTCATATTATTTAGCATTAATTCAGAATCGTCTGTAGTCTCCGCCTATGCTATTCCGAAATCGTTATTCTTAATATTTTGGGAGAATGATACATAGTATCTAAGCCCACCTACAGAGTGCGCTGCTCGTCGCACACAACAAAATGTGTCCTACTGCTTTACTACATGTCTTGCGTGTTTTCATATTATTTACCATTAATTCAGAATCGTCTGTAGTCTCCGCCAATGCTATTCCGAAATCGTTATTCTTAATATTTTGGGAGAATGATACATAGTATCTAAGCCCACCTACAGAGTGCGCTGCTCGTCCCACACCACAAAATGTGTCTTACAGCTTTACTACATGTCTTGCGTGTTTTCATATTATTTAGCATTAATTCAGAATCGTCTGTAGTCTCCGCCAATGCTATTCCGAAATCGTTATTCTTAATATTTTGGGAGAATGATACATAGTATCTAAGCCCACCTACAGAGTGCGTTGCTCGTCCCACACCACAAAATCTGTCCTACTGCTATACTACATGTCTTGTGTGTTTTCATATTATTTAGCATTAATTCAGAATCGTGTGTAGTCTCCGCCAATGCTATTCCGAAATCGTTATTCTTACTATTTTGGGAGAATGATACATAGTATCTAAGCCCACCTACAGAGCGCGCTGCTCGTCCCACACCACAAAATGTGTCCTAGTGCTTTACTACATGTCTTGCGTGTTTTCATATTATTTAGCATTAATTCAGAATCGTGTGTAGTCTCCGCCAATGCTATTCCGAAATCGTTATTCTTAATATTTTGGGAGAATGATACATAGTATCTGCGCCCACCTACAGAGTGCGCTGCTCGTCCCACACCACAAAATGTGTCCTACAGCTTTACTACATGTCTTGCGTGTTTTCATATTATTTAGCATTAATTCAGAATCGTCTGTAGTCTCCGCCAATGCTATTCCGAAATCGTTATTCTTAATATTTTGGGAGAATGATACATAGTATCTGCGCCCACCTACAGAGTGCGCTGCTCGTCGCACACAACAAAATGTGTCCTACTGCTTTACTACATGTCTTGCGTGTTTTCATATTATTTAGCATTAATTCAGAATCGTCTGTAGTCTCCGCCAATGCTATTCCGAAATCGTTATTCTTAATATTTTGGGAGAATGATACATAGTATCTAAGCCCACCTACAGAGTGCGCTGCTCGTCCCACACCACAAAATGTGTCCTACAGCTTTACTACATGTCTTGCGTGTTTTCATATTATTTAGCATTAATTCAGAATCGTCTGTAGTCTCCGCCAATGCTATTCCGAAATCGTTATTCTTAATATTTTGGGAGAATGATACATAGTATCTGCGCCCACCTACAGAGTGCGCTGCTCGTCCCACACCACAAAATGTGTCCTAGTGCTTTACTACATGTCTTGCGTGTTTTCATATTATTTAGCATTAATTCAGAATCGTGTGTAGTCTCCGCCAATGCTATTCCGAAATCGTTATTCTTAATATTTTGGGAGAATGATACATAGTATCTAAGCCCACCTACAGAGTGCGCTGCTCGTCGCACACCACAAAATGTGTCCTACAGCTTTACTACATGTCTTGCGTGTTTTCATATTATTTAGCATTAATTCAGAATCGTCTGTAGTCTCCGCCAATGCTATTCCGAAATCGTTATTCTTAATATTTTGGGAGAATGATACATAGTATCTGCGCCCACCTACAGAGTGCGCTGCTCGTCCCACACCACAAAATGTGTCCTACTGCTTTACTACATGTCTTGCGTGTTTTCATATTATTTAGCATTAATTCAGAATCGTCTGTAGTCTCCGCCAATGCTATTCCGAAATCGTTATTCTTAATATTTTGGGAGAATGATACATAGTATCTAAGCCCACCTACAGAGTGCGCTGCTCGTCGCACACAACAAAATGTGTCCTACAGCTTTACTACATGTCTTGCGTGTTTTCATATTATTTAGCATTAATTCAGAATCGTCTGTAGTCTCCGCCAATGCTATTCCGAAATCGTTATTCTTAATATTTTGGGAGAATGATACATAGTATCTGCGCCCACCTACAGAGTGCGCTGCTCGTCCCACACCACAAAATGTGTCCTACAGCTTTACTACATGTCTTGCGTGTTTTCATATTATTTAGCATTAATTCAGAATCGTCTGTAGTCTCCGCCAATGCTATTCCGAAATCGTTATTCTTAATATTTTGGGAGAATGATACATAGTATCTAAGCCCACCTACAGAGTGCGCTGCTCGTCGCACACAACAAAATGTGTCCTACTGCTTTACTACATGTCTTGCGTGTTTTCATATTATTTAGCATTAATTCAGAATCGTCTGTAGTCTCCGCCAATGCTATTCCGAAATCGTTATTCTTAATATTTTGGGAGAATGATACATAGTATCTAAGCCCACCTACAGAGTGCGCTGCTCGTCCCACACCACAAAATGTGTCCTACAGCTTTACTACATGTCTTGCGTGTTTTCATATTATTTAGCATTAATTCAGAATCGTCTGTAGTCTCCGCCAATGCTATTCCGAAATCGTTATTCTTACTATTTTGGGAGAATGATACATAGTATCTAAGCCCACCTACAGAGCGCGCTGCTCGTCCCACACCACAAAATGTGTCCTAGTGCTTTACTACATGTCTTGCGTGTTTTCATATTATTTAGCATTAATTCAGAATCGTGTGTAGTCTCCGCCAATGCTATTCCGAAATCGTTATTCTTAATATTTTGGGAGAATGATACATAGTATCTGCGCCCACCTACAGAGTGCGCTGCTCGTCCCACACCACAAAATGTGTCCTACTGCTTTACTACATGTCTTGCGTGTTTTCATATTATTTAGCATTAATTCAGAATCGTCTGTAGTCTCCGCCTATGCTATTCCGAAATCGTTATTCTTAATATTTTGGGAGAATGATACATAGTATCTGCGCCCACCTACAGAGTGCGCTGCTCGTCCCGCACCACAAAATGTGTCCTACAGCTTTACTACATGTCTTGCGTGTTTTCATATTATTTAGCATTAATTCAGAATCGTGTGTAGTCTCCGCCAATGCTATTCCGAAATCGTTATTCTTAATATTTTGGGAGAATGATACATAGTATCTGCGCCCACCTACAGAGTGCGCTGCTCGTCGCACACCACAAAAAGTGTCCTACAGCTTTACTACATGTCTTGCGTGTGTTCATATTATTTAGCATTAATTCAGAATCGTCTGTAGTCTCCGCCAATGCTATTCCGAAATCGTTATTCTTAATATTTTGGGAGAATGATACATAGTATCTAAGCCCACCTACAGAGTGCGCTGCTCGTCCCACACCACAAAATGTGTCCTACAGCTTTACTACATGTCTTGCGTGTTTTCATATTATTTAGCATTAATTCAGAATCGTCTGTAGTCGCCGCCAATGCTATTCCGAAATCGTTATTCTTAATATTTTGGGAGAATGATACATAGTATCTGCGCCCACCTACAGAGTGCGCTGCTCGTCCCACACCACAAAATGTGTCCTACAGCTTTACTACATGTCTTGCGTGTTTTCATATTATTTAGCATTAATTCAGAATCGTGTGTAGTCTCCGCCAATGCTATTCCGAAATCGTTATTCTTAATATTTTGGGAGAATGATACATAGTATCTAAGCCCACCTACAGAGTGCGCTGCTCGTCGCACACAACAAAATGTGTCCTACAGCTTTACTACATGTCTTGCGTGTTTTCATATTATTTAGCATTAATTCAGAATCGTCTGTAGTCTCCGCCAATGCTATTCCGAAATCGTTATTCTTAATATTTTGGGAGAATGATACATAGTATCTGCGCCCACCTACAGAGTGCGCTGCTCGTCCCACACCACAAAATGTGTCCTACAGCTTTACTACATGTCTTGCGTGTTTTCATATTATTTAGCATTAATTCAGAATCGTCTGTAGTCTCCGCCAATGCTATTCCGAAATCGTTATTCTTAATATTTTGGGAGAATGATACATAGTATCTGCGCCCACCTACAGAGTGCGCTGCTCGTCCCACACCACAAAATGTGTCCTACAGCTTTACTACATGTCTTGCGTGTTTTCATATTATTTAGCATTAATTCAGAATCGTCTGTAGTCTCCGCCAATGCTATTCCGAAATCGTTATTCTTAATATTTTGGGAGAATGATACATAGTATCTAAGCCCACCTACAGAGTGCGCTGCTCGTCCCACACCACAAAATGTGTCCTACAGCTTTACTACATGTCTTGCGTGTTTTCATATTATTTAGCATTAATTCAGAATCGTCTGTAGTCTCCGCCAATGCTATTCCGAAATCGTTTTTCTTAATATTTTGGGAGAATGATACATGGTATCTGCGCCCACCTACAGAGTGCGCTGCTCGTCCCACACCACAAAATGTGTCCTACAGCTTTACTACATGTCTTGCGTGTTTTCATATTATTTAGCATTAATTCAGAATCGTCTGTAGTCTCCGCCAATGCTATTCCGAAATCGTTATTCTTAATATTTTGGGAGAATGATACATAGTATCTAAGCCCACCTACAGAGTGCGCTGCTCGTCGCACACAACAAAATGTGTCCTACAGCTTTACTACATGTCTTGCGTGTTTTCATATTATTTAGCATTAATTCAGAATCGTCTGTAGTCTCCGCCAATGCTATTCCGAAATCGTTATTCTTAATATTTTGGGAGAATGATACATAGTATCTAAGCCCACCTACAGAGTGCGCTGCTCGTCGCACACAACAAAATGTGTCCTACTGCTTTACTACATGTCTTGCGTGTTTTCATATTATTTAGCATTAATTCAGAATCGTCTGTAGTCTCCGCCAATGCTATTCCGAAATCGTTATTCTTAATATTTTGGGAGAATGATACATAGTTTCTAAGCCCACCTACAGAGTGCGCTGCTCGTCGCACACAACAAAATGTGTCCTACTGCTTTACTACATGTCTTGCGTGTTTTCATATTATTTAGCATTAATTCAGAATCGTCTGTAGTCTCCGCCAATGCTATTCCGAAATCGTTATTCTTAATATTTTGGGAGAATGATACATAGTATCTAAGCCCACCTACAGAGTGCGCTGCTCGTCGCACACAACAAAATGTGTCCTACTGCTTTACTACATGTCTTGCGTGTTTTCATATTACTTAGCATTAATTCAGAATCGTGTGTAGTCTCCGCCAATACTAATCCGAAATCGTTATGCTTAATATTTTGGGAGAATGATACATGGTATCTACGCCCACTTACAGAGTGCGCTGCTTGTCTCATACCACAAAATGTGTCTTACTGCTTTACTACATGTCTTCCGTGTTTTCATATTATTTAGCAACAATTCAGAATCGTGTGTAGTCTCCGCCAATGCTATTCCGAAATCGTTATTCTTAATATTTTGGGAGAATGATACATAGTATCTGCGCCCACCTACAGAGTGCGCTGCTCGTCGCACACCACAAAATGTGTCCTACTGCTTTACTACATCTCTTGCGTGTTTTCATATTATTTAGCAACAATTCAGAATCGTGTGTAGTCTCCGCCAATGCTACTCCGAAATCGTTATTCTTAATATTTTGGGAGAGTGATACATAGTATCTACGCCCACTTACAGAGTGCGCTGCTCGTCTCACACCACAAAATGTGTCCTACTGCTTTACTACATGTCTTGCGTGTTTCATATTAATTATCATTAATTCAGAATCATGTGTAGTCTCCACCAATGCTATTCCGAAATCATTATTCTTAGTATTTTGGGAGAATGATACATACTATCTGCGCCCACCTACAGAGTGCGCTGCTCGTCTCACACCACAAAATGTGTCCTACTGCTTTACTACATGTCTTGCGTGTTTTCATATTATTTAGCAACAATTCAGAATCGTGCGTATTCTCCGCCAATGCTATTCCGCTATCGCTATTCTTAATACTTTGGGAGAATGATACATAATATCTACGCCCACTTACAGAGTGCGCTGCTCGTCTCACACCACAAAATGTGTCCTACTACTTTACTACATGTCTTGCGTGTTTTCATATTATTTAGCAACAATTCAGAATCGTGTGTAGTCTCCGCCAATGCTATTCCCAAATCGTTATTCTTAATATTTTGGGAGAATGATACATAGTATCTAAGCCCACCTACAGAGTGCGCTGCTCGTCCCACACCACAAAATGTGTCCTACTGCTTTACTACATCTCTTGCGTGTTTTCATATTATTTAGCAACAATTCAGAATCGTGTGTATTCCCCGCCAATGCTATTCCGAAATCGTCATTCTTAATATTTTGGGAGAATGATACATGGTATCTACGCCCACTTACAGAGTGCGCTGCTCGTCTCACACCACAAAATGTGTCCTACTGCTTTACTACATGTATTGCGTGTTTTCATATTATTTAGCATTAATTCAGAATCGTGTGTAGTCTCCGCCAATACTATTCCCAAATCGTTATTCTTCATATTTTGGGAGAATGATACATAGTATCTGCGCCCACCTACAGAGTGCGCTGCTCGTCGCACACCACAAAATGTGTCCTACTGCTTTACTACATGTCTTGCGTGTTTTCATATTATTTAGCACCAATTCAGAATCGTGTGTAGTCTCTGCCAATGCTATTCCCAAATCGTTATGCTTAATATTTTGGGAGAATGATACATAGTATCTGCGCCCACCTACAGAGTGCGCTCGCTGCTCGTCCCACACCACAAAATGTGTCCTACTGCTTTACTACATGTCTTGCGTGTTGTCATATTATTTAGCATTAATTCAGAATCGTGTGTAGTCTCCGCCAACACTATTTCGAAATCTTTATGCTTAATATTTTGGGAGAATGATACATAGTATCTGCGCCCACCTACAGAGTGCGCTCGCTGTTCGTCCCACACCACAAAATGTGTCCTACTGCTTTACTACATGTCTTGCGTGTTGTCATATTATTTAGCATTAATTCAGAATCGTGTGTAGTCTCCGCCAATACTATTCCGAAATCGATATTCTTAATATTTTGGGAGAATGATACATAGTATCTACGTCCACTTACAGAGTGCGCTGCTTGTCTCACACCACAAAATGTTTCCGACTCCTTTACTACATGTCTTGCGTGTTGTCATATTATTCAGCATTAATTCAGAATCGTGTGTAGTCTCCGCCAATGCTATTCCGAAATCGTTATTCTTAATATTTTGGGAGAATGATACATAGTATCTAAGCCCACCTACAGAGTGCGCTGCTCGTCTCACACCACAAAATGTGTCCTACTGCTTTACTACATGTCTTTCGAGTTTTCATATCATTTAGCATTAATTCAGAATCGTGTGTAGTCTCCGCCAATGCTATTCCGAAATCGTTATTCTTAATATTTTGGGAGAATGATACATAGTATCTGCGCCCACCTACAGAGCGCGCTGCTCGTCCCACACCACAAAATGTGTCCTACTGCTTTACTACATGTCTTGCGTGTTTTCATATTATTTAGCATTAATTCAGAATCGTGTGTAGTCTCCGCCAATGCTATTCCGAAATCGTTATTCTTAACATTTTGGGAGAATGATACATAGTATCTAAGCCCACCTACAGAGTGCGCTGCTCGTCCCACACCACAAATTGTGTCCTACAGCTTTACTACATGTCTTGCGAGTTTTCATATTATTTAGCATTAATTCAGAATCGTGTGTAGTCTCCGCCAATGCTATTCCGAAATCGTTATTCTTAATATTTTGGGAGAACGATACATAGTATCTACGCCCACCTACAGAGTGCGCTGCTCGTCGCACACCACAAAATGTGTCCTACTGCTTTACTACATGTCTTGCGTGTTTTCATATTATTTAGCATTAATTCAGAATCGTGTGTAGTCTCCGCCAATGCTATTCCGAAATCGTTATTCTTAATATTTTGGGAGAATGATACATAGTATCTGCGCCCACCTACAGAGCGCGCTGCTCGTCCCACACCACAAAATGTGTCCTACAGCTTTACTACATGTCTTGCGTGTTGTCATATTATTTAGCATTAATTCAGAATCGTGTGTAGTCTCCGCCAATGCTATTCCGAAATCGTTATTCTTACTATTTTGGGAGAATGATACATAGTATCTAAGCCCACCTACAGAGCGCGCTGCTCGTCCCACACCACAAAATGTGTCCTAGTGCTTTACTACATGTCTTGCGTGTTTTCATATTATTTAGCATTAATTCAGAATCGTGTGTAGTCTCCGCCAATGCTATTCCGAAATCGTTATTCTTAATATTTTGGGAGAATGATACATAGTATCTGCGCCCACCTACAGAGTGCGCTGCTCGTCCCACACCACAAAATGTGTCCTACAGCTTTACTACATGTCTTGCGTGTTTTCATATTATTTAGCATTAATTCAGAATCGTCTGTAGTCTCCGCCAATGCTATTCCGAAATCGTTATTCTTAATATTTTGGGAGAATGATACATAGTATCTAAGCCCACCTACAGAGTGCGCTGCTCGTCCCACACCACAAAATGTGTCCTACAGCTTTACTACATGTCTTGCGTGTTTTCATATTATTTAGCATTAATTCAGAATCGTCTTTAGTCTCCGCCAATGCTATTCCGAAATCGTTATTCTTAATATTTTGGGAGAATGATACATAGTATCTGCGCCCACCTACAGAGTGCGCTGCTCGTCCCACACAACAAAATGTGTCCTACAGCTATACTACATGTCTTGCGTGTTTTCATATTATTTAGCATTAATTCAGAATCGTCTGTAGTCTCCGCCAATGCTATTCCGAAATCGTTATTCTTAATATTTTGGGAGAATGATACATAGTATCTAAGCCTACCTACAGAGTGCGCTGCTCGTCCCACACCACAAAATGTGTCCTACAGCTTTACTACATGTCTTGCGTGTTTTCATATTATTTAGCATTAATTCAGAATCGTCTGTAGTCTCCGCCAATGCTATTCCGAAATCGTTATTCTTAATATTTTGGGAGAATGATACATAGTATCTAAGCCCACCTACGGAGTGCGCTGCTCGTCGCACACAACAAAATGTGTCCTACAGCTTTACTACATGTCTTGCGTGTTTTCATATTATTTAGCATTAATTCAGAATCGTCTGTAGTCTCCGCCAATGCTATTCCGAAATCGTTATTCTTAATATTTTGGGAGAATGATACATAGTATCTAAGCCCACCTACAGAGTGCGCTGCTCGTCGCACACAACAAAATGTGTCCTACAGCTTTACTACATGTCTTACGTGTTTTCATATTATTTAGCATTAATTCAGAATCGTCTGTAGTCTCCGCCAATGCTATTCCGAAATCGTTATTCTTAATATTTTGGGAGAATGATACATAGTATCTAAGCCCACCTACAGAGTGCGCTGCTCGTCCCACACCAAAAAATGTGTCCTACAGCTTTACTACATGTCTTGCGTGTTTTCATATTATTTAGCATTAATTCAGAATCGTCCGTAGTCTCCGCCAATGCTATTCCGAAATCGTTATTCTTAATATTTTGGGATAATGATACATAGTATCTGCGCCCACCTACAGAGTGCGCTGCTCGTCCCACACCACAAAATGTGTCCTACAGCTTTACTACATGTCTTGCGTGTTTTCATATTATTTAGCATTAATTCAGAATCGTGTGTAGTCTCCGCCAATGCTATTCCGAAATCGTTATTCTTAATATTTTGGGAGAATGATACATAGTATCTAAGCCCACCTACAGAGTGCGCTGCTCGTCCCACACCACAAAATGTGTCCTACAGCTTTACTACATGTCTTGCGTGTTTTCATATTATTTAGCATTAATTCAGAATCGTCTGTAGTCTCCGCCAATGCTATTCCGAAATCGTTATTCTTAATATTTTGGGAGAATGATACATAGTATCTAAGCCCACCTACAGAGTGCGCTGCTCGTCCCACACCACAAAATGTGTCCTACAGCTTTACTACATGTCTTGCGTGTTTTCATATTATTTAGCATTAATTCAGAATCGTCTGTAGTCTCCGCCAATGCTAATCCGAAATCGTTATTCTTAATATTTTGGGAGAATGATACATGGTATCTGCGCCCACCTACAGAGTGCGCTGCTCGTCCCACACCACAAAATGTGTCCTACAGCTTTACTACATGTCTTGCGTGTTTTCATATTATTTAGCATTAATTCAGAATCGTCTGTAGTGTCCGCCAATGCTATTCCGAAATCGTTATTCTTAATATTTTGGGAGAATGATACATAGTATCTAAGCCCACCTACAGAGTGCGCTGCTCGTCGCACACAACAAAATGTGTCCTACTGCTTTACTACATGTCTTGCGTGTTTTCATATTATTTAGCATTAATTCAGAATCGTCTGTAGTCTCCGCCAATGCTATTCCGAAATCGTTATTCTTAATATTTTGGGAGAATGATACATAGTATCTGCGCCCACCTACAGAGTGCGCTGCTCGTCGCACACAACAAAATGTGTCCTACAGCTTTACTACATGTCTTGCGTGTTTTCATATTATTTAGCATTAATTCAGAATCGTCTGTAGTCTCCGCCAATGCTATTCCGAAATCGTTATTCTTAATATTTTGGGAGAATGATACATAGTATCTAAGCCCACCTACAGAGTGCGCTGCTCGTCGCACACAACAAAATGTGTCCTACTGCTTTACTACATGTCTTGCGTGTTTTCATATTATTTAGCATTAATTCAGAATCGTCTGTAGTCTCCGCCAATGCTATTCCGAAATCGTTATTCTTAATATTTTGGGAGAATGATACATAGTATCTAAGCCCACCTACAGAGTGCGCTGCTCGTCGCACACAACAAAATGTGTCCTACTGCTTTACTACATGTCTTGCGTGTTTTCATATTATTTAGCATTAATTCAGAATCGTCTGTAGTCTCCGCCAATGCTATTCCGAAATCGTTATTCTTAATATTTTGGGAGAATGATACATAGTATCTAAGCCCACCTACAGAGTGCGCTGCTCGTCGCACACAACAAAATGTGTCCTACTGCTTTACTACATGTCTTGCGTGTTTACATATTATTTAGCATTAATTCAGAATCGTGTGTAGTCTCCGCCAATGCTATTCCGAAATCGTTATTCTTAATATTTTGGGAGAATGATACATAGTATCTAAGCCCACCTACAGAGTGCGCTGCTCGTCGCACACAACAAAATGTGTCCTACTGCTTTACTACATGTCTTGCGTTTTTCATATTATTTAGCATTATTTCAGAATCGTGTGTAGTCTCCGCCAATGCTATTCCGAAATCGTTATTCTTAATATTTTGGGAGAATGATACATAGTATCTAAGCCCACCTACAGAGTGCGCTGCTCGTCGCACACAACAAAATGTGTCCTACTGCTTTACTACATGTCTTGCGTGTTTTCATATTATTTAGCATTAATTCAGAATCGTCTGTAGTCTCCGCCAATGCTATTCCGAAATCGTTATTCTTAATATTTTGGGAGAATGATACATAGTATCTAAGCCCACCTACAGAGTGCGCTGCTCGTCGCACACAACAAAATGTGTCCTACTGCTTTACTACATGTCTTGCGTGTTTTCATATTATTTAGCATTAATTCAGAATCGTCTGTAGTCTCCGCCAATGCTATTCCGAAATCGTTATTCTTAATATTTTGGGAGAATGATACATAGTATCTAAGCCCACCTACAGAGTGCGCTGCTCGTCGCACACAACAAAATGTGTCCTACTGCTTTACTACATGTCTTGCGTGTTTTCATATTATTTAGCATTAATTCAGAATCGTCTGTAGTCTCCGCCAATGCTATTCCGAAATCGTTATTCTTAATATTTTGGGAGAATGATACATAGTATCTGCGCCCACCTACAGAGTGCGCTGCTCGTCGCACACAACAAAATGTGTCCTACTGCTTTACTACATGTCTTGCGTGTTTTCATATTATTTAGCATTAATTCAGAAACGTGTTTAGTCTCCGCCAATGCTATTCCGAAATCGTTATTCTTAATATTTTGGGAGAATGATACATAGTATCTAAGCCCACCTACAGAGTGCGCTGCTCGTCGCACACAACAAAATGTGTCCTACTGCTTTACTACATGTCTTGCGTGTTTACATATTATTTAGCATTAATTCAGAATCGTGTGTAGTCTCCGCCAATGCTATTCCGAAATCGTTATTCTTAATATTTTGGGAGAATGATACATAGTATCTAAGCCCACCTACAGAGTGCGCTGCTCGTCGCACACAACAAAATGTGTCCTACTGCTTTACTACATGTCTTGCGTTTTTCATATTATTTAGCATTATTTCAGAATCGTGTGTAGTCTCCGCCAATGCTATTCCGAAATCGTTATTCTTAATATTTTGGGAGAATGATACATAGTATCTAAGCCCACCTACAGAGTGCGCTGCTCGTCGCACACAACAAAATGTGTCCTACTGCTTTACTACATGTCTTGCGTGTTTTCATATTATTTAGCATTAATTCAGAATCGTGTGTAGTCTCCGCCAATGCTATTCCGAAATCGTTATTCTTAATATTTTGGGAGAATGATACATAGTATCTAAGCCCACCTACAGAGTGCGCTGCTCGTCGCACACAACAAAATGTGTCCTACTGCTTTACTACATGTCTTGCGTGTTTTCATATTATTTAGCATTAATTCAGAATCGTGTGTAGTCTCCGCCAATGCTATTCCGAAATCGTTATTCTTAATATTTTGGGAGAATGATACCTAGTATCTAAGCCCACCTACAGAGTGCGCTGCTCGTCGCACACAACAAAGTGTGTCCTACTGCTTTACTACATGTCTTGCGTGTTTTCATATTATTTAGCATTAATTCAGAATCGTGTGTAGTCTCCGCCAATGCTATTCCGAAATCGTTATTCTTAATATTTTGGGAGAATGATACCTAGTATCTAAGCCCACCTACAGAGTGCGCTGCTCGTCGCAAACAACAAAATGTGTCCTACTGCTTTACTACATGTCTTGCGTGTTTTCATATTATTTAGCATTAATTCAGAATCGTGTGTAGTCTCCGCCAATGCTATTCCGAAATCGTTATTCTTAATATTTTGGGAGAATGATACATAGTATCTAAGCCCACCTACAGAGTGCGCTGCTCGTCGCACACAACAAAATGTGTCCTACTGCTTTACTACATGTCTTGCGTGTTTTCATATTATTTAGCATTATTTCAGAATCGTGTGTAGTCTCCGCCAATGCTATTCCGAAATCGTTATTCTTAATATTTTGGGAGAATGATACATAGTATCTAAGCCCACCTACAGAGTGCGCTGCTCGTCGCACACAACAAAATGTGTCCTACTGCTTTACTACATGTCTTGCGTGTTTTCATATTATTTAGCATTAATTCAGAATCGTGTGTAGTCTCCGCCAATGCTATTCCGAAATCGTTATTCTTAATATTTTGGGAGAATGATACATAGTATCTAAGCCCACCTACAGAGTGCGCTGCTCGTCGCACACAACAAAATGTGTCCTACTGCTTTACTACATGTCTTGCGTGTTTTCATATTATTTAGCATTAATTCAGAATCGTGTGTAGTCTCCGCCAATGCTATTCCGAAATCGTTATTCTTAATATTTTGGGAGAATGATACCTAGTATCTAAGCCCACCTACAGAGTGCGGTGCTCGTCCCACACCACAAAATGTGTCCTACTGCGTTACTACATGTCTTGCGTGTTTTCATATTATTTAGCATTAATTCAGAATCGTGTGTAGTCTCCGCCAATGCTATTCCGAAATCGTTATTCTTAATATTTTGGGAAAATGATACATAGTATCTAAGCCCACCTACAGAGTGCGCTGCTCGTCGCACACAACAAAATGTGTCCTACTGCTTTACTACATGTCTTGCGTGTTTTCATATTATTTAGCATTAATTCAGAATCGTGTGTAGTCTCCGCCAATGCTATTCCGAAATCGTTATTCTTAATATTTTGGGAGAATGATACCTAGTATCTAAGCCCACCTACAGAGTGCGCTGCTCGTCGCACACAACAAAATGTGTCCTACTGCTTTACTACATGTCTTGCGTGTTTTCATATTATTTAGCATTAATTCAGAAACGTGTGTAGTCTCCGCCAATGCTATTCCGAAATCGTTATTCTTAATATTTTGGGAGAATGATACATAGTATCTAAGCCGACCTACAGAGTGCGCTGCTCGTCGCACACAACAAAATGTGTCCTACTGCTTTACTACATGTCTTGCGTGTTTTCATATTATTTAGCATTAATTCAGAAACGTGTGTAGTCTCCGCCAATGCTATTCCGAAATCGTTATTCTTAATATTTTGGGAGAATGATACATAGTATCTAAGCCCACCTACAGAGTGCGCTGCTCGTCGCACACAACAGAATGTGTCCTACTGCTTTACTACATGTCTTGCGTGTTTTCATATTATTTAGCATTAATTCAGAATCGTGTGTAGTCGCCGCCAATGCTATTCCGAAATCGTTATTCTTAATATTTTGGGAGAATGATACATAGTATCTAAGCCCACCTACAGAGTGCGCTGCTCGTCGCACACAACAAAATGTGTCCTACTGCTTTACTACATGTCTTGCGTGTTTTCATATTATTTAGCATTAATTCAGAAACGTGTGTAGTCTCCGCCAATGCTATTCCGAAATCGTTATTCTTAATATTTTGGGAGAATGATACCTAGTATCTAAGCCGACCTACAGAGTGCGCTGCTCGTCGCACACAACAAAATGTGTCCTACTGCTTTACTACATGTCTTGCGTGTTTTCATATTATTTAGCATTAATTCAGAATCGTGTGTAGTCTCCGCCAATGCTATTCCGAAATCGTTATTCTTAATATTTTGGGAGAATGATACATAGTATCTGCGCCCACCTACAGAGTGCGCTGCTCGTCGCACACAACAAAATGTGTCCTACTGCTTTACTACATGTCTTGCGTGTTTTCATATTATTTAGCATTAATTCAGAAACGTGTGTAGTCTCCGCCAATGCTATTCCGAAATCGTTATTCTTAATATTTTGGGAAAATGATACATAGTATCTGCCCCCACCTACAGAGTGCGCTGCTCGTCGCACACAACAAAATGTGTCCTACTGCTTTACTACATGTCTTGCGTGTTTTCATATTATTTAGCATTAATTCAGAAACGTGTGTAGTCTCCGCCAATGCTATTCCGAAATCGTTATTCTTAATATTTTGGGAGAATGATACATAGTATCTGCGCCCACCTACAGAGTGCGCTGCTCGTCGCACACAACAAAATGTGTCCTACTGCTTTACTACATGTCTTGCGTGTTTTGATATTATTTAGCATTAATTCAGAAACGTGTGTAGTCTCCGCCAATGCTATTCCGAAATCGTTATTCTCAATATTTTGGGAGAATGATACATAGTATCTAAGCCCACCTACAGAGTGCGCTGCTCGTCGCACACAACAAAATGTGTCCTACTGCTTTACTACATGTCTTGCGTGTTTTCATATTATTTAGCATTAATTCAGAAACGTGTGTAGTCTCCGCCAATGCTATTCCGAAATCGTTATTCTTAATATTTTGGAGAATGATACATAGTATCTAAGCCCACCTACAGAGTGCGCTGCTCGTCGCACACAACAAAATGTGTCCTACTGCTTTACTACATGTCTTGCGTGTTTTCATATTATTTAGCATTAATTCAGAATCGTGTGTAGTCTCCGCCAATGCTATTCCGAAATCGTTATTCTTAATACTTTGGGAGAATGATACATAGTATCTAAGCCCACCTACAGAGTGCGCTGCTCGTCGCACACAACAAAATGTGTCCTACTGCTTTACTACATGTCTTGCGTGTTTTCATATTATTTAGCATTAATTCAGAAACGTGTGTAGTCTCCGCCAATGCTATTCCGAAATCGTTATTCTTAATATTTTGGGAGAATGATACATAGTATCTAAGCCCACCTACAGAGTGCGCTGCTCGTCGCACACAACAAAATGTGTCCTACTGCTTTACGACATGTCTTGCGTGTTTTCATATTATTTAGCATTAATTCAGAATCGTGTGTAGTCGCCGCCAATGCTATTCCGAAATCGTTATTCTTAATATTTTGGGAGAATGATACATAGTATCTAAGCCCACCTACAGAGTGCGCTGCTCGTCGCACACAACAAAATGTGTCCTACTGCTTTACTACATGTCTTGCGTGTTTTCATATTATTTAGCATTAATTCAGAAACGTGTGTAGTCTCCGCCAATGCTATTCCGAAATCGTTATTCTTAATATTTTGGGAGAATGATACCTAGTATCTAAGCCGACCTACAGAGTGCGCTGCTCGTCGCACACAACAAAATGTGTCCTACTGCTTTACTACATGTCTTGCGTGTTTTCATATTATTTAGCATTAATTCAGAATCGTGTGTAGTCTCCGCCAATGCTATTCCGAAATCGTTATTCTTAATATTTTGGGAGAATGATACATAGTATCTGCGCCCACCTACAGAGTGCGCTGCTCGTCGCACACAACAAAATGTGTCCTACTGCTTTACTACATGTCTTGCGTGTTTTCATATTATTTAGCATTAATTCAGAAACGTGTGTAGTCTCCGCCAATGCTATTCCGAAATCGTTATTCTTAATATTTTGGGAAAATGATACATAGTATCTGCGCCCACCTACAGAGTGCGCTGCTCGTCGCACACAACAAAATGTGTCCTACTGCTTTACTACATGTCTTGCGTGTTTTCATATTATTTAGCATTAATTCAGAAACGTGTGTAGTCTCCGCCAATGCTATTCCGAAATCGTTATTCTTAATATTTTGGGAGAATGATACATAGTATCTGCGCCCACCTACAGAGTGCGCTGCTCGTCGCACACAACAAAATGTGTCCTACTGCTTTACTACATGTCTTGCGTGTTTTGATATTATTTAGCATTAATTCAGAAACGTGTGTAGTCTCCGCCAATGCTATTCCGAAATCGTTATTCTCAATATTTTGGTAGAATGATACATAGTATCTAAGCCCACCTACAGAGTGCGCTGCTCGTCGCACACAACAAAATGTGTCCTACTGCTTTACTACATGTCTTGCGTGTTTTCATATTATTTAGCATTAATTCAGAAACGTGTGTAGTCTCCGCCAATGCTATTCCGAAATCGTTATTCTTAATATTTTGGGAGAATGATACATAGTATCTAAGCCCACCTACAGAGTGCGCTGCTCGTCGCACACAACAAAATGTGTCCTACTGCTTTACTACATGTCTTGCGTGTTTTCATATTATTTAGCATTAATTCAGAAACGTGTGTAGTCTCCGCCAATGCTATTCCGAAATCGTTATTCTTAATATTTTGGGAGAATGATACATAGTATCTAAGCCCACCTACAGAGTGCGCTGCTCGTCCCACACCACAAAATGTGTCCTACTGCTTTACTACATGTCTTGCGTGTTTTCATATTATTTAGCATTAATTCAGAAACATGTGTAGTCTCCGCCAATGCTATTCCGAAATCGTTATTCTTAATATTTTGGGAGAATGATACATAGTATCTAAGCCCACCTACAGAGTGCGCTGCTCGTCGCACACAACAAAATGTGTCCTACTGCTTTACTACATGTCTTGCGTGTTTTCATATTATTTAGCATTAATTCAGAAACGTGTGTAGTCTCCGCCAATGCTATTCCGAAATCGTTATTCTTAATATTTTGGGAAAATGATACATAGTATCTGCGCCCACCTACAGAGTGCGCTGCTCGTCGCACACAACAAAATGTGTCCTACTGCTTTACTACATGTCTTGCGTGTTTTCATATTATTTAGCATTAATTCAGAAACGTGTGTAGTCTCCGCCAATGCTATTCCGAAATCGTTATTCTTAATATTTTGGGAGAATGATACATAGTATCTGCGCCCACCTACAGAGTGCGCTGCTCGTCGCACACAACAAAATGTGTCCTACTGCTTTACTACATGTCTTGCGTGTTTTGATATTATTTAGCATTAATTCAGAAACGTGTGTAGTCTCCGCCAATGCTATTCCGAAATCGTTATTCTCAATATTTTGGTAGAATGATACATAGTATCTAAGCCCACCTACAGAGTGCGCTGCTCGTCGCACACAACAAAATGTGTCCTACTGCTTTACTACATGTCTTGCGTGTTTTCATATTATTTAGCATTAATTCAGAAACGTGTGTAGTCTCCGCCAATGCTATTCCGAAATCGTTATTCTTAATATTTTGGGAGAATGATACATAGTATCTAAGCCCACCTACAGAGTGCGCTGCTCGTCGCACACAACAAAATGTGTCCTACTGCTTTACTACATGTCTTGCGTGTTTTCATATTATTTAGCATTAATTCAGAAACGTGTGTAGTCTCCGCCAATGCTATTCCGAAATCGTTATTCTTAATATTTTGGGAGAATGATACATAGTATCTAAGCCCACCTACAGAGTGCGCTGCTCGTCCCACACCACAAAATGTGTCCTACTGCTTTACTACATGTCTTGCGTGTTTTCATATTATTTAGCATTAATTCAGAAACATGTGTAGTCTCCGCCAATGCTATTCCGAAATCGTTATTCTTAATATTTTGGGAGAATGATACATAGTATCTAAGCCCACCTACAGAGTGCGCTGCTCGTCGCACACAACAAAATGTGTCCTACTGCTTTACTACATGTCTTGCGTGTTTTCATATTATTTAGCATTAATTCAGAAACGTGTGTAGTCTCCGCCAATGCTATTCCGAAATCGTTATTCTTAATATTTTGGGAGAATGATACATAGTATCTAAGCCCACCTACAGAGTGCGCTGCTCGTCGCACACAACAAAATGTGTCCTACTGCTTTACTACATGTCTTGCGTGTTTTCATATTATTTAGCATTAATTCAGAATCGTGTGTAGTCTCCGCCAATGCTATTCCGAAATCGTTATTCTTAATATTTTGGGAGAATGATACATAGTATCCAAGCCCACCTACAGAGTGCGCTGCTCGTCGCACACAACAAAATGTGTCCTACTGCTTTACTACATGTCTTGCGTGTTTTCATATTATTTAGCATTAATTCAGAAACGTGTGTAGTCTCCGCCAATGCTATTCCGAAATCGTTATTCTTAATATTTTGGGAGAATGATACATATTATCTGCGCCCACCTACAGAGTGCGCTGCTCGTCGCACACAACAAAATGTGTCCTACTGCTTTACTACATGTCTTGCGTGTTTTCATATTATTTAGCATTAATTCAGAATCGTCTGTAGTCTCCGCCAATGCTATTCCGAAATCGTTATTCTTAATATTTTGGGAGAATGATACATAGTATCTAAGCCCACCTACAGAGTGCGCTGCTCGTCGCACACAACAAAATGTGTCCTACTGCTTTACTACATGTCTTGGGTGTTTTCATATTATTTAGCATTAATTCAGAATCGTGTGTAGTCTCCGCCAATGCTATTCCGAAATCGTTATTCTTAATATTTTGGGAGAATGATACATAGTATCTAAGCCCACCTACAGAGTACGCTGCTCGTCACACACAACAAAATGTGTCCTACTGCTTTACTACATGTCTTGCGTGTTTTCATATTATTTAGCATTAATTCAGAATCGTGTGTAGTCTCCGCCAATGCTATTCCGAAATCGTTATTCTTAATATTTTGGGAGAATGATACATAGTATCTAAGCCCACCTACAGAGTGCGCTGCTCGTCGCACACAACAAAATGTGTCCTACTGCTTTACTACATGTCTTGCGTGTTTTCATATTATTTAGCATTAATTCAGAAACGTGTGTAGTCTCCGCCAATGCTATTCCGAAATCGTTATTCTTAATATTTTGGGAGAATGATACATAGTATCTACGCCCACCTACAGAGTGCGCTGCTCGTCGCACACAACAAAATGTGTCCTACTGCTTTACTACATGTCTTGCGTGTTTTCATATTATTTAGCATTAATTCAGAAACGTGTGTAGTCTCCGCCAATGCTATTCCGAAATCGTTATTCTTAATATTTTGGGAGAATGATACATAGTATCTACGCCCACCTACAGAGTGCGCTGCTCGTCGCACACAACAAAATGTGTCCTACTGCTTTACTACATGTCTTGCGTGTTTTCATATTATTTAGCATTAATTCAGAAACGTGTGTAGTCTCCGCCAATGCTATTCCGAAATCGTTATTCTTAATATTTTGGGAGAATGATACATAGTATCTAAGCCCACCTACAGAGTGCGCTGCTCGTCGCACACAACAAAATGTGTCCTACTGCTTTACTACATGTCTTGCGTGTTTTCATATTATTTAGCATTAATTCAGACACGTGTGTAGTCTCCGCCAATGCTATTCCGAAATCGTTATCCTTAATATTTTGGGAGAATGATACATAGTGTCTAAGCCCACCTACAGAGTGCGCTGCTCGTCGCACACAACAAAATGTGTCCTACTGCTTTACTACATGTCTTGCGTGTTTTCATATTATTTAGCATTAATTCAGAAACGTGTGTAGTCTCCGCCAATGCTATTCCGAAATCGTTATTCTTAATATTTTGGGAGAATGATACATAGTATCTACGCCCACCTACAGAGTGCGCTGCTCGTCGCACACAACAAAATGTGTCCTACTGCTTTACTACATGTCTTGCGTGTTTTCATATTATTTAGCATTAATTCAGAAACGTGTGTAGTCTCCGCCAATGCTATTCCGAAATCGTTATTCTTAATATTTTGGGAGAATGATACATAGTATCTAAGCCCACCTACAGAGTGCGCTGCTCGTCGCACACAACAAAATGTGTCCTACTGCTTTACTACATGTCTTGCGTGTTTTCATATTATTTAGCATTAATTCAGACTCGTGTGTAGTCTCCGCCAATGCTATTCCGAAATCGTTATTCTTAATATTTTGGGAGAATGATACATAGTATCTAAGCCCACCTACAGAGTGCGCTGCTCGTCGCACACAACTAAATGTGTCCTACTGCTTTACTACATGTCTTGCGTGTTTTCATATTATTTAGCATTAATTCAGAAACGTGTGTAGTCTCCGCCAATGCTATTCCGAAATCGTTATTCTTAATATTTTGGGAGAATGATACATAGTATCTGCGCCCACCTACAGAGTGCGCTGCTCGTCGCACACAACATAATGTGTCCTACTGCTTTACAACATGTCTTGCGTGTTTTCATATTATTTAGCATTAATTCAGAAACGTGTGTAGTCTCCGCCAATGCTATTCCGAAATCGTTATTCTTAATATTTTGGGAGAATGATACATAGTATCTACGCCCACCTACAGAGTGCGCTGCTCGTCGCACACAACAAAATGTGTCCTACTGCTTTACTACATGTCTTGCGTGTTTTCATATTATTTAGCATTAATTCAGAAACGTGTGTAGTCTCCGCCAATGCTATTCCGAAATCGTTATTCTTAATATTTTGGGAGAATGATACATAGTATCTAAGCCCACCTACAGAGTGCGCTGCTCGTCGCACACAACAAAATGTGTCCTACTGCATTACTACATGTCTTGCGTGTTTTCATATTATTTAGCATTAATTTAGAAACGTGTGTAGTCTCCGCCAATGCTATTCCGAAATCGTTATTCTTAATATTTTGGGAGAATGATACATAGTATCTGCGCCCACCTACAGAGTGCGCTGCTCGTCGCACACAACAAAATGTGCCCTACTGCTTTACTACATGTCTTGCGTGTTTTCATATTATTTAGCATTAATTCAGAATCGTCTGTAGCCTCCGCCAATGCTATTCCGAAATCGTTATTCTTAATATTTTGGGAGAATGATACATAGTATCTAAGCCCACCTACAGAGTGCGCTGCTCGTCGCACACAACAAAATGTGTCCTACTGCTTTACTACATGTCTTGCGTGTTTTCATATTATTTAGCATTAATTCAGAAACGTGTGTAGTCTCCGCCAATGCTATTCCGAAATCGTTATTCTCAATATTTTGGGAGAATGATACATAGTATCTAAGCCCACCTACAGAGTGCGCTGCTCGTCGCACACAACAAAATGTGTCCTACTGCTTTACTACATGTCTTGCGTGTTTTCATATTATTTAGCATTAATTCAGAATCGTGTGTAGTCTCCGCCAATGCTATTCCGAAATCGTTATTCTTAATATTTTGGGAGAATGATACATAGTATCTAAGCCCACCTACAGAGTGCGCTGCTCGTCGCACACAACAAAATGTGTCCTACTGCTTTACTACATGTCTTGCGTGTTTTCATATTATTTAGCATTAATTCAGAAACGTGTGTAGTCTCCGCCAATGCTATTCCGAAATCGTTATTCTTAATATTTTGGGAGAATGATACATAGTATCTGCGCATACCTACAGAGTGCGCTGCTCGTCGCACACAACAAAATGTGTCCTACTGCTTTACTACATGTCTTGCGTGTTTTCATATTATTTAGCATTAATTCAGAAACGTGTGTAGTCTCCGCCAATGCTATTCCGAAATCGTTATTCTTAATAATTTGGGAGAATGATACATAGTATCTAAGCCCACCTACAGAGTGCGCTGCTCGTCGCACACAACAAAATGTGTCCTACTACTTTACTACATGTCTTGCGTGTATTCATATTATTTAGCATTAATTCAGAAACGTGTGTAGTCTCCGCCAATGCTATTCCGAAATCGTTATTCTTAATATTTTGGGAGAATGATACATAGTAACTAAGCCCACCTACAGAGTGCGCTGCTCGTCGCACACAACAAAATGTGTCCTACTGCTTTACTACATGTCTTGCGTGTTTTCATATTATTTAGCATTAATTCAGAAACGTGTGTAGTCTCCGCCAATGCTATTCCGAAATCGTTATTCTTAATATTTTGGGAGAATGATACATAGTATCTAAGCCCACCTACAGAGTGCGCTGCTCGTCGCACACAACAACATGTGTCCTACTGCTTTACTACATGTCTTGCGTGTTTTCATATTATTCAGCATTAATTCAGAAACGTGTGTAGCCTCCGCCAATGCTATTCCGAAATCTTTTTTCTTAATATTTTGGGAGAATGATACATAGTATCTAAGCCCACCTACAGAGTGCGCTGCTCGTCGCACACAACAAAATGTGTCCTACTGCTTTACTACATGTCTTGCGTGTTTTCATATTATTTAGCATCAATTCAGAATCGTGTGTAGTCTCCGCCAATGCTATTCCGAAATCGTTATTCTTAATATTTTGGGAGAATGATACATAGTATCTAAGCCCACCTACAGAGTGCGCTGCTCGTCCCACACCACAAAATGTGTCCTACTGCTTTACTACATGTCTTGCGTGTTTTCATATTATTTAGCATTAATTCAGAATCGTGTGTAGTCTCCGCCAATGCTATTCCGAAATCGTTATTCTTAATATTTTAGGAGAATGATACATAGTATCTAAGCCCACCAACAGAGTGCGCTGCTCGTCGCACACAACAAAATGTGTCCTACTGCTTTACTACATGTCTTGCGTGTTTTCATATTATTTAGCATTAATTCAGAAACGTGTGTAGTCTCCGCCAATGCTATTCCGAAATCGTTATTCTTAATATTTTGGGAGAATGATACATAGTATCTAAGCCCACCTACAGAGTGCGCTGCTCGTCGCACACAACAAAATGTGTCCTACTGCTTTACTACATGTCTTGCGTGTTTTCATATTATTTAGCATTAATTCAGAATCGTGTGTAGTCTCCGCCAATGCTATTCCGAAATCGTTATTCTTAATATTTTGGGAGAATGATACATAGTATCTAAGCCCACCTACAGAGTGCGCTGCTCGTCCCACACCACAAAATGTGTCCTACTGCTTTACTACATGTCTCGCGTGTTTTCATATTATTTAGCATTAATTCAGAATCGTGTGTAGTCTCCGCCGATACTATTCCGAAATCGTTATTCTTAATATTTTGGGAGAATGATACATAGTATCTGCGCCCACCTACAGAGTGCGCTGCTCGTCCCACACAACAAAATGTGTCCTACTGCTTTACTACATGTCTTGCGTGTTTTCATATTATTTAGCATTAATTCAGAATCGTGTGTAGTCTCCGCCGATACTATTCCGAAATCGTTATTCTTAATATTTTGGGAGAATGATACATAGTATCTAAGCCCACCTACAGAGTGCGCTGCTCGTCCCACACCACAAAATGTGTCGTACTGCTTTACTACATGTCTTGCGTGTTTTCATATTATTTAGCATTAATTCAGAATCGTGTGTAGTCTCCGCCGATACTATTCCGAAATCGTTATTCTTAATATTTTGGGAGAATGATACATAGTATCTGCGCCCACCTACAGAGTGCGCTGCTCGTCCCACACAACAAAATGTGTCCTACTGCTTTACTACATGTCTTGCGTGTTTTCATATTATTTGGCATTAATTCAGAATCGTGTGTAGTCTCCGCCGATACTATTCCGAAATCGTTATTCTTAATATTTTGGGAGAATGATACATAGTATCTAAGCCCACCTACACAGTGCGCTGCTCGACCCACACCACAAAATGTGTCCTACTGCTTTACTACATGTCTTGCGTGTTTTCATATTATTTAGCATTAATTCAGAATCGTGTGTAGTCTCCGCCGATACTATTCCGAAATCGTTATTCTTAATATTTTGGGAGAATGATACATAGTATCTGCGCCCACCTACAGAGTGCGCTGCTCGTCCCACACAACAAAATGTGTCCTACTGCTTTACTACATGTCTTGCGTGTTTTCATATTATTTAGCATTAATTCAGAATCGTGTGTAGTCTCCGCCGATACTATTCCGAAATCGTTATTCTTAATATTTTGGGAGAATGATACATAGTATCTGCGCCCACCTACAGAGTGCGCTGCTCGTCCCACACAACAAAATGTGTCCTACTGCTTTACTACATGTCTTGCGTGTTTTCATATTATTTAGCATTAATTCAGAATCGTGTGTAGTCTCCGCCGATACTATTCCGAAATCGTTATTCTTAATATTTTGGGAGAATGATACATAGAATCTAAGCCCACCTTTACAGTGGGCTGCTCGTCGCACACAACAATATGTGTCCTACTGCTTTACTACATGTCTTGCGTGTTTTCATATTATTTAGCATTAATTCAGAATCGTGTGTAGTCTCCGCCGATACTATTCCGAAATCGTTATTCTTAATATTTTGGGAGAAAGATACATAGAATCTAAGCCCACCTTTACAGTGCGCTGCTCGTCCCACACAACAAAATGTGTCCTACTGCTTTACTACATGTCTTGCATGTTTTCATATTATTTAGCATTAATTCAGAATCGTCTGTAGTCTCCGCCAATGCTATTCCGAAATCGTTATTCTTAATATTTTGGGAGAATGATACATAGTATCTAAGCCCACCTACAGAGTGCGCTGCTCGTCGCACACAACAAAATGTGTCCTACTGCTTTACTACATGTCTTGCGTGTTTTCATATTATTTAGCATTAATTCAGAATCGTCTGTAGTCTCCGCCAATGCTATTCCGAAATCGTTATTCTTAATATTTTGGGAGAATGATACATAGTATCTAAGCCCACCTACAGAGTGCGCTGCTCGTCGCACACAACAAAATGTGTCCTACTGCTTTACTACATGTCTTGCGTGTTTTCATATTATTTAGCATTAATTCAGAATCGTGTGTAGTCTCCGCCAATGCTATTCCGACATCGATATTCTTAATATTTTGGGAGAATGATACATAGTATCTACGCCCACCTACAGTGTGCGCTGCTCGTCCCACACAACAAAATGTGTCCTACTGCTTTATTACATGTCTTGCGTGTTTTCATATTATTTAGCATTAATTCAGAATCGTGTGTAGTCTCCGCCAATGCTATTCCGACATCGATATTCTTAATATTTTGGGAGAATGATACATAGTATCTACGCCCACCTACAGTGTGCGCTGCTCGTCCCACACCACAAAATGCGTCCTACTGCTTTATTACATGTCTTGCGTGTTTTCATATTATTTAGCATTAATTCAGAATCGTGTGTAGTCTCCGCCAATGCTATTCCGAAATCGATATTCTTAATATTTTGGGAGAATGATACATAGTATCTACGCCCACCTACAGTGTGCGCTGCTCGTCCCACACCACAAAATGTGTCCTACTGCTTTACTACATGTCTTGCGTGGTTTCATATTATTTAGCAACTATTCAGAATCGTGTGTAGTCTCCGCCAATGCTATTCCGAAATCGTTATCCTTAATATTTTGGGAGAATGATACATAATATCTGCGCACAGCTACAGAGTGCGCTGCTCGTCCCACACCACAAAATGTGTCCTACTGCTTTACTACAAGTCTTGCGTGTTTTCATATTATTTAGCATTAATTCAGAATCTAGTGTAGTCTCCGCCAATGCTATTCTGAAATCGTTATTCTTAATATTTTGGGAGAATGATACATAGTATCTGCGCCCACCTACAGAGTGCGCTGCTCGTCCCACACCACAAAATGTGTCCTACAGCTTTACTACATGTCTTGCGTGTTTTCATATTATTTAGCATTAATTCAGAATCGTGTGTAGTCTCCGCCAGTGCTATTCCGAAATCGTTATTCTTAATATTTTGGGAGAAAGATACATAGTATCTAAGCCCACCTACAGAGTGCGCTGCTCGTCCCACACCACAAAATGTGTCCTACTGCTTCACTACATGTCTTGCGTGTTTTCATATTATTTAGCATTAATTCAGAATCGTGTGTAGTCTCCGCCAATGCTATTCCGAAATCGTTATGCTTAATATTTTGGGAGAATGATACATAGTATCTGCGCACAGCTACAGAGTGCGCTGCTCGTCCCACACCACAAAATGTGTCCTACTGCTTTACTACATGTCTTGCGTGTTATCATATTATTTAGCAACAATTCAGAATCGTGTGTAGTCTCCGCCAATGCTATTCCGAAATCGTTATGCTTAATATTTTGGGAGAATGATACATAGTATCTGCGAAAACCTACAGAGTGCGCTGCTCGTCTCACACCACAAAATGTGTCCTACAGCTTTACTACATGTCTTGCGAGTTTTCATATTATTTACCATTAATTCAGAATCGTGTGTAGTCTCCGCCAATGCTATTCTGAAATCGTTACTCTTAATATTTCAGGAGAATGATACATAGTATCTACGCCCACCTAGAGAGTGCGCTGCTCGTCCCACACCACAAATGTGTCCTACAGCTTTACTACATGTCTTGCGAGTTTTCATATTATTTAGCATTAATTCAGAATCGTGTGCAGTCTCCGCCAATGCTATTCCGAAATCGTTATGCTTAATATTTTGGGAGAATGATACATAGTATCTGCGCACAGCTACAGAGTGCGCTGCTCGTCCCACACCACAAAATGTGTCCTACTGCTTTACTACATGTCTTGCGTGTTTTCATATTATTTAGCATTAATTCAGAATCGTCTGTAGTCTCCTCCAATGCTATACCGAATTCGTTATGCTTAATATTTTGGGAGAATGATACATAGTGTCTGTTAACACCTCCAGAGTGCGCTGCTCGTCCCACACCACAAAATGTGTCCTACTGCTTTACTACAAGTCTTGCGTGTTTTCATATTATTTAGCATTAATTCAGAATCTAGTGTAGTCTCCGCCAATGCTATTCTGAAATCGTTATTCTTAATATTTTGGGAGAATGATACATAGTATCTGCGCCCACCTACAGAGTGCGCTGCTCGTCCCACACCACAAAATGTGTCCTACAGCTTTACTACATGTCTTGCGTGTTTTCATATTATTTAGCATTAATTCAGAATCGTGTGTAGTCTCCGCCAGTGCTATTCCGAAATCGTTATTCTTAATATTTTGGGAGAAAGATACATAGTATCTAAGCCCACCTACAGAGTGCGCTGCTCGTCCCACACCACAAAATGTGTCCTACTGCTTCACTACATGTCTTGCGTGTTTTCATATTATTTAGCATTAATTCAGAATCGTGTGTAGTCTCCGCCAATGCTATTCCGAAATCGATATTCTTAATATTTTGGGAGAATGATACATAGTAATTGCGCCTACCTACAGAGTGCGCTGCTCGTCCCACACCACAAAATGTGTCCTACTGCTTTAGTACATGTCTTGCGTGTTTTCATATTCTTTAGCATTAATTCAGAATCGTGAGTAGTCTCCGCCAATGCTATTCCGAAATCGATATTCTTAATATTTTGGGAGAATGATACATAGTAATTGCGCTTACCTACAGAGTGCGCTGCTCGTCCCACACCACAATATGTGTCCTACTGCTTTACTACATGTCTTGCGTGTTTTCATATTATTTAGCAGCAATTCAG
Organism: Schistocerca serialis cubense; assembly: GCF_023864345.2. Taxonomy (NCBI): domain Eukaryota; kingdom Metazoa; phylum Arthropoda; class Insecta; order Orthoptera; family Acrididae; genus Schistocerca; species Schistocerca serialis. The sequence goes on along the minus strand of NC_064646.1, from coordinate 462,720,655 downwards.
AATCGTGTGTAGTCTCCGCCAATGCTATTCCGAAATCGATATTCTTAATATTTAGGGAGAATGATACATAGTATCTGCGCCTACCTACAGAGTGCGCTGCTCGTCCCACACCACAAAATGTGTCCTACTGCTTTACTACATGTCTTGCGTGTTTTCATATTATTTAGCATTAATTCAGAATTGTGTGTAGTCTCCGCCAATGCTATTCCGAAATCGATATTCTTAATATTTTGGGAGAATGATACATAGTAATTGCGCCTACCTACAGAGTGCGCTGCTCGTCCCACACCACAAAATGTGTCCTACTGCTTTACTACATGTCTTGCGTGTTTTCATATTATTTAGCAGCAATTCAGAATCGTGTGTAGTCTCCGCCAATGCCATTCCGAAATCGATATTCTTAATATTTTCGGAGAATGATATATAGTATCTGCGCCTACCTACAGAGTGCGCTGCTCGTCCCACACAACAAAATGTGTCCTACTGCTTTGCTACATGTCTTGCGTGTTTTCATATTATTTAGCATTAATTCAGAATCGTGTGTAGTCTCCGCCAATGCTTTTCCAAAAATCGATATTCTTAATATTTTGGGAGAATGATACATAGTATCTGCGCCTACCTACAGAGTGCGCTGCTCGTACCACACCACAAAATGTGTCCTACTGCTTTACTACATGTCTTGCGTGTTTTCATATTATTTAGCATTAATTCAGAATCGTGTGTAGTCTCCGCCAATGCTATTCCGAAATAGAAATTCTTAATATTTTGGGAGAATGATACATAGTATCTGCGCCTACCTACAGAGTGAGCTGCTCGTCCCACACCACAATATGTGTCCTACTGCTTTACTACATGTCTTGCGTGTTTTCATATTATTTAGCATTAATTCGGAATCGTGTGTAGTCTCCGCCAATGCTATTCCGAAATCGATATTCTTAATATTTTGTGAGAATGATACATAGTATCTGCGCCTACCTACAGAGTGCGCTGCTCGTCCCACACCACAAAATGTGTCCTACTGCTTTACTACATGTCTTGAGTGTTTTCATATTATTTAGCATTAATTCAGGATCGTGTGTAGTCTCCGCCAATGCTATTCCGAAATCGATATTCTTAATATTTTGGGAGAATGATACATAGTATCTGCGCCTACCTACAGAGTGCGCTGCTCGTACCACACCACAAAATGTGTCCTACTGCTTTACTACATGTCTTGCGTGTTTTCATATTATTTAGCATTAATTCAGAATCGTGTGTAGTCTCCGCCAATGCTATTCCGAAATCGATATTCTTAATATTTTGGGAGAATGATACATAGTATCTGCGCCTACCTACAGAGTGCGCTGCTCGTACCACACCACAAAATGTGTCCTACTGCTTTACTACATGTCTTGCGTGTTTTTATATTATTTAGCATTCATTCAGAATCGTGTGTAGTCTCCGCCAATGCTATTCCGAAATCGAAATACTTAATATTTTGGGAGAATGATACATAGTATCTGCGCCTACCTACAGAGTGCGCTGCTCGTCCCACACCACAAAATGTGTCCTACTGCTTTACTACATGTCTTGCGTGTTTTCATATTATTTAGCAGCAATTCAGAATCGTGTGTAGTCTCCGCCAATGCTATTCCGAAATCGATATTCTTAATATTTTGGGAGAATGATACATAGTATCTGCCCGTACCTACAGAGTGCGCTGCTCGTCCCACACCACAAAATGTGTCCTACTGCTTTACTACATGTCTTCCGTGTTTTCATATTATTTAGCATTAATTCAGAATCGTGTGTAGTCTCCGCCAATGCTATTCCGAAATCGATATTCTTAATATTTTGGGAGAATGATACATAGTATCTCCGCCCACCTACAGAGTGCGCTGCTCGTCCCACACCACAAAATGTGTCCTACTGCTTTACTACATGTCTTGCGTGTTTTCATATTATTTAGCATTAATTCAGAATCGTGTGTAGTCTCCGCCAATGCTATTCCGAAATCGATATTCTTAATATTTTGGGAGAATGATACATAGTAATTGCGCCTACCTACAGAGTGCGCTGCTCGTCCCACACCACAAAATGTGTCCTACTGCTTTACTACATGTCTTGCGTGTTTTCATATTATTTAGCATTAATGCGGAATCGTGTGTAGTCTCCGCCAATGCTATTCCGAAATCGATATTCTTAATATTTTGGGAGAATGATACATAGTATCTGCGCCTACCTACAGAGTGCGCTGCTCGTCCCACACCACAAAATGTGTCCTACTGCTTTACTACATGTCTTGAGTGTTTTCATATTATTTAGCATTAATTCAGAATCGTGTGTAGTCTCCGCCAATGCTTTTCCAAAAATCGATATTCTTAATATTTTGGGAGAATGATACATAGTATCTGCGCCTACCTACAGAGTGCGCTGCTCGTACCACACCACAAAATGTGTCCTACTGCTTTACTACATGTCTTGCGTGTTTTTATATTATTTAGCATTCATTCAGAATCGTGTGTAGTCTCCGCCAATGCTATTCCGAAATCGAAATACTTAATATTTTGGGAGAATGATACATAGTATCTGCGCCTACCTACAGAGTGCGCTGCTCGTCCCACACCACAAAATGTGTCCTACTGCTTTGCTACATGTCTTGCGTATTTTCATATTATTTAGCATTAATTCGGAATCGTGTGTAGTCTCCGCCAATGCTATTCCGAAATCGAAATTCTTAATATTTTGGGAGAATGATACATAGTATCTGCGCCTACCTACAGAGTGCGCTGCTCGTCCCACACCACAAAATGTGTCCTACTGCTTTACTACATGTCTTGCGTGTTTTCATATTATTTAGCAGCAATTCAGAATCGTGTGTAGTCTCCACCAATGCTATTCCGAAATCGTTATTCTTAATATTTCAGGAGAATGTACATAGTATCTGCGAACACCTACAGAGTGCGCTGCTCGTCCCACACCACAAAATGTGTCCTACTGCTTTACTACATGTCTTGCGTGTTTTCATATTATTTAGCATTAATTCAGAACCGTCTGTAGTCTCCGACAATGCTATTCCGAAATCGTTATGCTTAATATTTTGGGAGAATGATACACAGTATCTGCTAACATCTACAGAGTGCGCTGCTCGTCCCACACCGCAAAATGTGTGCTACTGCTTTACTACATGTCTCGCGAGTTTTCATATCATTTAGCATTAATTCAGAATCGTGTGTAGTCTCCGTCAATGCTATTCCGACATCGATATTCTTAATATTTTGGGAGAATGATACATAGTATCTACGCCCACCTACAGTGTGCGCTGCTCGTCCCACACCACAAAATGTGTCCTACTGCTTTATTACATGTCTCGCGTGTTTTCATATTATTTAGCATTAATTCAGAATCGTGTGTAGTCTCCGCCAATGCTATTCCGACATCGATATTCTTAATATTTTGGGAGAATGATACATAGTATCTACGCCCACCTACAGTGTGCGCTGCTCGTCCCACACCACAAAATGTGTCCTACGGCTTTACTACATGTCTTGCGTGTTTTCATATTATTTAGCATTAATTCAGAATCGTGTGTAGTCTCCGCCAATGCTATTCCGACATCGATATTCTTAATATTTTGGGAGAATGATACATAGTATCTACGCCCACCTACAGTGTGCGCTGCTCGTCCCACACCACAAAATGTGTCCTACTGCTTTATTACATGCCTTGCGTGTTTTCATATTATTTAGCATTAATTCAGAATCGTGTGTAGTCTCCGCCAATGCTATTCCGAAATCGATATTCTTAATATTTTGGGAGAATGATACATAGTATCTGCGCCTAGCTACAGAGTGCGCTGCTCGTCCCACACCACAAAATGTGTCCTACTGCTTTATTACATGTCTCGCGTGTTTTCATATTATTTAGCATTAATTCAGAATCGTGTGTAGTCTCCACCAATGCTATTCCGAAATCGATATTCTTAATATTTTGGGAGAATGATACATAGTATCTGCGCCTACCTACAGAGTGCGCTGCTCGTCCCACACCACAAAATGTGTCCTACTGCTTTATTACATGTCTTGCGTGTTTGTATATTATTTAGCATTAAATCAGAATCGTGTGTAGTCTCCGCCAATGCTATTCCGAAATCCATATTCTTAATATTTTGGGAGAATGATACATAGTATCTGCGCCTACCTACAGAATGCGCTGCTCGTCCCACACCACAAAATGTGTCCTACTGCTTTATTACATGTCTTGCGTGTTTTCATATTATTTAGCATTAATTCAGAATCGTGTGTAGTCTCCGCCAATGCTATTCCGAAATCGATATTCTTAATATTTTGGGAGAATGATACATAGTATCTGCGCCTACCTACAGAGTGCGCTGCTCGTCCCACACCACAAAATGTGTCCTACCGCTTTATTAGGTACCTTGCGTGTTTTCATATTATTTAGCATTAATTCAGAATCGTGTGTAGTCTCCGCCAATGCTATTCCGACATCGATATTCTTAATATTTTGGGAGAATGATACATAGTATCTACGCCCACCTACAGTGTGCGCTGCTCGTCCCACACCACAAAATGTGTCCTACTGCTTTATTACATGTCTTGCGTGTTTTCATATTATCTAGCATTAATTCAGAATCGTGTGTAGTCTCCGCCAATGCTATTCCGACATCGATATTCTTAATATTTTGGGAGAATGATACATAGTATCTACGCCCACCTACAGTGTGCGCTGCTCGTCCCACACCACAAAATGTGTCCTACTGCTTTATTACTTGTCTCGCGTGTTTTCATATTATTTAGCTTTAATTCAGAATCGTGTGTAGTCTCCGCCAATGCTATTCCGACATCGATATTCTTAATATTTTGAGAGAATGATACATAGTATCTACGCCCACCTACAGTGTGCGCTGCTCGTCCCACACCACAAAATGTGTCCTACTGCTTTATTACGTGTCTTCCGTGTTTTCATATTATTTAGCATTAATTCAGAATCGTGTGTAGTCTCCGCCAATGCTATTCCGACATCGAAATTCTTAATATTTTGGGAGAATGATACATAGTATCTAAGCCCACCTACAGTGTGCGCTGCTCGTCCCACACCACAAAATGTGTCCTACTGCTTTATTATATGTCTTGCGTGTTTTCATATTATTTAGCATTAATTCAGAATCGTGTGTAGTCTCCGCCAATGCTATTCCGAAATCGATATTCTTAATATTTTGGGAGAATGATACATAGTATCTGCACCTACCTACAGAGTGCGCTGCTCGTCCCACACCACAAAATTTGTCCTACTGCTTTATTACATGTCTTGCGTGTTTTCATATTATTTAGCATTAATTCAGAATCGTGTGTAGTCTCCGCCAATGCTATTCCGACATCGATATTCTTAATTTTTTGGGAGAATGATACGTAGTATCTACGCCCACCTACAGTGTGCGCAGCTCGTCCCACACCACAAAACGTGTCCTACTGCCTTATTACATGTCTTGCGTGTTTTCATATTATTTAGCATTAATTCAGAATCGTGTGTAGTCCCCGCCAATGCTATTCCGAAATCGATATTCTTAATATTTTGGGAGAATGATACATAGTATCTACGCCCACCTAAAGTGTGCGCTGCTCGTCCCACACCACAAAATGTGTCCTACTGCTTTATTACATGTCTTGCGTGTTTTCATATTATTTAGCATTAATTCAGAATCGTGTGTAGTCTCCGCCAATGCTATTCCGACATCGATATTCTTAATATTTTGGGAGAATGATACATAGTATCTACGCCCACCTACAGTGTGCGCTGCTCGTCCCACACCACAAAATGTGTCCTACTGCTTTATTACATGTCTCGCGTGTTTTCATATTATTTAGCATTAATTCAGAATCGTGTGTACTCTCCGCCAATACTATTCCGACATCGATATTCTTAATATTTTGAGAGAATGATACATAGTATCTACGCCCACCTACTGTGTGCGCTGCTCGTCCCACACCACAAAATGTGTCCTACTGCTTTATTACGTGTCTTGCGTGTTTTCATATTATTTAGCATTAATTCAGAATCGTGTGTAGTCTCCGCGAATGCTATTCCGACATCGAAATTCTTAATATTTTGGGAGAATGATACATAGTATCTACGCCCACCTACAGTGTGCGCTGCTCGTCCCACACCACAAAATGTGTCCTACTGCTTTATTATATGTCTTGCGTGTTTTCATATTATTTAGCATTAATTCAGAATCGTGTGTAGTCTCCGCCAATGCTATCCCGACATCGATATTCTTAATATTTTGGGAGAATGATACGTAGTATCTACGCCCACCTCGTCCCACCTCGTCCCACACCACAAAATGTGTCCTACTGCCTTATTACATGTCTTGCGTGTTTTCATATTATTTAGCATTAATTCAGAATAGTGTGTAGTCTCCGCCAATGCTATTCCGAAATCGATATTCTTAATATTTTGGGAGAATGATACATAGTATCTACGCCCACCTACAGTGTGCGCTGCTCGTCCCACACCACAAAATGTGTCCTACTGCTTTATTACATGTCTTGCGTGTTTTCATATTATTTAGCATTAATTCAGAATCGTGTGTAGTCTCAGACAGTGCTATTCCGAAATGTTTATGCTTAATATTTTGGGAGAATGATACATAGTATCTGCACACAGCTACAGAGTGCGCTGCTCGTCCCACACCACAAAATGTGTCCTACTGCTTTATTACATGTCTCGCGTGTTTTCATATTATTTAGCATTAATTCAGAATCGTGTGTAGTCTCCGCCAATGCTATTCCGACATCGATATTCTTAATATTTTGGGAGAATGATACACAGTATCTACGCCCACCTACAGTGTGCGCTGCTCGTCCCACACCACAAAATGTGTCCTACTGCTTTACTACATGTCTTGCGTGTTTTCATATTATTTAGCATTAATTCAGAATCGTGTGTAGTCTCCGCCAATGCTATTCCGAAATCGATATTCTTAATATTTTGGGAGAATGATACATAGTATCTGCGCCTACCTACAGAGTGCGCTGCTCGTCCCACACCACAAAATTTGTCCTACTGCTTTATGACATGTCTTGCGTGTTTTCATATTATTTAGCATTAATTCAGAATCGTGTGTAGTCTCCGCCAATGCTATCCCGACATCGATATTCTTAATATTTTGGGAGAATGATACGTAGTATCTACGCCCACCTCGTCCCACCTCGTCCCACACCACAAAATGTGTCCTACTGCCTTATTACATGTCTTGCGTGTTTTCATATTATTTAGCATTAATTCAGAATAGTGTGTAGTCCCCGCCAATGCTATTCCGAAATCGATATTCTTAATATTTTGGGAGAATGATACATAGTATCTACGCCCACCTACAGTGTGCGCTGCTCGTCCCACACCACAAAATGTGTCCTACTGCTTTATTACATGTCTTGCGTGTTTTCATATTATTTAGCATTAATTCAGAATCGTGTGTAGTCTCAGACAGTGCTATTCCGAAATGTTTATGCTTAATATTTTGGGAGAATGATACATAGTATCTGCACACAGCTACAGAGTGCGCTGCTCGTCCCACACCACAAAATGTGTCCTACTGCTTTATTACATGTCTCGCGTGTTTTCATATTATTTAGCATTAATTCAGAATCGTGTGTAGTCTCCGCCAATGCTATTCCGACATCGATATTCTTAATATTTTGGGAGAATGATACATAGTATCTACGCCCACCTACAGAGTGCGCTGCTCGTCCCACACCACAAAATGTGTCCTACTGCTTTATTACATGTCTCGCGTGTTTTCATATTATTTAGCATTAATTCAGAATTGTGTGTAGTCTCCGACAATGCTATTCCGAAATGTTTATGCTTAAAATTTGGGAGAATGATACATAGTATCTGCACACAACTACAGAGTGCGCTACTCGTCCCACACCACAAAAAGTGTCCTACTGCTTTACTACATGTCTTGCATGTTTTCATATTATTTAGCAGCAATTCAGAATCGTGAGTAGTCTCCGCCAATGCTATTCCGAAATTGATATTCTTAATATTGTGGGAGAATGATACATAGTATCTGCGCCTACCTACAGAGTGAGCTGCTCGTCCCACACGACAAAATGTGTCCTACTGCTTTACTACATGTCTTGCGTGTTTTCATATTATTTAGCATTAATTCAGAATCGTGTGTAGTCTCCCCCAATGCTTTTCCGAAATCGATATTCTTAATATTTTGGGAGAATGATACATAGTATCTGCGCCTACCTACAGAGTGCGCTGCTCGTCCCACACCACAAAATGTGTCCTACTGCTTTATTACATGTCTCGCGTATTTTCATATTATTTAGCATTAATTCAGAATCGTGTATAGGCTCCGCCAATGCTATTCCGACATCGATATTCTTAATATTTTTGGAGAATGATACATAGTATCTACGCCCACCTACAGTGTGCGCTGCTCGTCCCACACCACAAAATGTGTCCTACTGCTTTATTACATGTCTTGCGTGTTTTCATATTATTTAGCATTAATTCAGAATCGTGTGTAGTCTCCGCCAATGCTATTCCGAAATGGTAATTCTTAATATTTTGGGAGAATGATACATAGTATCTGCGCCTACCTACAGAGTGCGCTGCTCGTCCCACACCACAAAATGTGTCCTACTGCTTTATTACATGTCTTGCGTGTTTTCATATTATTTAGCATTAATTCAGAATCGTGTGTAGTCTCCGCCAATGCTATTCCGACATCGATATTCTTAATATTTTCGGAGAATGATACATAGTATCTACGTCCACCTACAGTGTGCGCAGCTCGTCCCACACCACAAAATGTGTCCTACTGCTTTATTACATGTCTTGCGTGTTTTCATATTATTTAGCATTAATTCAGAATCGTGTGTAGTCTCCGCCAATGCTATTCCGAAATCGATATTCTTAATATTTTGGGAGAATGATACATAGTATCTGCGCCTACCTACAGAGTGCGCTGCCCGTCCCACACCACAAAATGTGTCCTACTGCTTTATTACATGTCTCGCGTGTTTTCATATTATTTATCATTAATTCAGAATCGTGTGTAGTCTCCGCCAATGCTATCCCGACATCGATATTCTTAATATTTTGGGAGAATGATACATAGTATCTACGCCCACCTACAGTGTGCGCTGCTCGTCCCACACCACAAAATGTGTCCTACTGCTTTATTACGTGTCTCGCGTGTTTTCATATTATTTAGCATTAATTCAGAATCGTGTGTAGTCTCCGACAATGCTATTCCGAAATGGTTATTCTTAATATTTTGGGAGAATGATACATAGTATCTACGCCCACCTACAGTGTGCGCTGCTCGTCCCACACCACAAAATGTGTCCTACTGCTTTATTATATGTCTTGCGTGTTTTCATATTATTTAGCATTAATTCAGAATCGTGTGTAGTCTCCGCCAATGCTATTCCGAAATCGATATTCTTAATATTTTGGGAGAATGATACATAGTATCTGCGCCTACCTACAGAGTGCGCTGCTCGTCCCACACCACAAAATGTGTCCTACTGCTTTATTACATGTCTTGCGTGTTTTCATATTATTTAGCATTAATTCAGAATCGTGTGTAGTCTCAGACAATGCTATTCCGAAATGTTTATGCTTAATATTTTGGGAGAATGATACATAGTATCTGCACACAGCTACAGAGTGGGCTGCTCGTCCCACACCACAAAATGTGTCCTACTGCTTTATTACATGTCTCGCGTGTTTTCATATTATTTAGCATTAATTCAGAATCGTGTGTAGTCTCCGCCAATGCTATTCCGACATCGATATTCTTAATATTTTGGGAGAATGATACATAGTATCTACGCCCACCTACAGTGTGCGCTGCTCGTCCCACACCACAAAATGTGTCCTACTGCTTTACTACATGTCTTGCGTGTTTTCATATTATTTAGCATTAATTCAGAATCGTGTGTAGTCTCAGACAATGCTATTCCGAAATGTTTATGCTTAATATTTTGGGAGAATGATACATAGTATCTGCACACAGCTACAGAGTGCGCTGCTCGTCCCACACCACAAAATGTGTCCTACTGCTTTATTACATGTCTCGCGTGTTTTCATATTATTTAGCATTAATTCAGAATCGTGTGTAGTCTCCGCCAATGCTATTCCGACATCGATATTCTTAATATTTTGGGAGAATGATACATAGTATCTACGCCCACCTACAGTGTGCGCTGCTCGTCCCACACCACAAAATATGTCCTACTGCTTTACTACATGTCTTGCGTGTTTTCATATTATTTAGCATTAATTCAGAATCGTGTGTAGTCTCCGCCAATGCTATCCCGACATCGATATTCTTAATATTTTAGGAGAATGATACATAGTATCTACGCCCACCTACAGTGTGCGCTGCTCGTCCCACACCACAAAATGTGTCCTACTGCTTTATTACATGTCTTGCGTGTTTTCATATTATTTAGCATTAATTCAGAATAGTGTGTAGTCCCCGCCAATGCTATCCCGACATCGATATTCTTAATATTTTGCGAGAATGATACATAGTATCTACGCCCACCTACAGTGTGCGCTGCTCGTCCCACACCACAAAATGTGTCCTACTGCTTAATTACATGTCTCGCGTGTTTTCATATTGTTTAGCTTTAATTCAGAATCGTGTGTAGTCTCCGCCAATGCTATCCCGACATCTATATTCTTAATATTTTGGGAGAATGATACATAGTATCTACGCCCACCTACAGTGTGCGCTGCTCGTCCCACACCACAAAATGTGTCCTACTGCTTTATTACATGTCTCGCGTGTTTTCATATTATTTAGCATTAATTCAGAATCGTGTGTTGTCTCCGACAATGCTATTCCGAAATGTTTATGCTTAATATTTTGGGAGTGATACATAGTATCTGCACACAGCTACAGAGTGCGCTACTCGTCCCACACCACAAAAAGTGTCCTACTGCTTTACTACATGTCTTGCATGTTTTCATATTATTTAGCAGCAATTCAGAATCGTGAGTAGTCTCCGCCAATGCTATTCCGAAATTGATATTCTTAATATTGTGGGAGAATGATACATAGTATCTGCGCCTACCTACAGAGTGCGCTGCTCGTCCCACACCACAAAATGTGTCCTACTGCTTTACTACATGTCTTGCGTGTTTTCATATTATTTAGCATTAATTCAGAATCGTGTGTAGTCTCCCCCAATGCTTTTCCGAAATCGATATTCTTAATATTTTGGGAGAATGATACATAGTATCTGCGCCTACCTACAGAGTGCGCTGCTCGTCCCACACCACAAAATGTGTCCTACTGCTTTATTACATGTCTCGCGTATTTTCATATTATTTAGCATTAATTCAGAATCGTGTATAGGCTCCGCCAATGCTATTCCGACATCGATATTCTTAATATTTTTGGAGAATGATACATAGTATCTACGCCCACCTACAGTGTGCGCTGCTCGTCCCACACCACAAAATGTGTCCTACTGCTTTATTACATGTCTTGCGTGTTTTCATATTATTTAGCATTAATTCAGAATCGTGTGTAGTCTCCGCCAATGCTATTCCGAAATGGTAATTCTTAATATTTTGGGAGAATGATACATAGTATCTGCGCCTACCTACAGAGTGCGCTGCTCGTCCCACACCACAAAATGTGTCCTACTGCTTTATTACATGTCTTGCGTGTTTTCATATTATTTAGCATTAATTCAGAATCGTGTGTAGTCTCCGCCAATGCTATTCCGACATCGATATTCTTAATATTTTCGGAGAATGATACATAGTATCTACGTCCACCTACAGTGTGCGCAGCTCGTCCCACACCACAAAATGTGTCCTACTGCTTTATTACATGTCTTGCGTGTTTTCATATTATTTAGCATTAATTCAGAATCGTGTGTAGTCTCCGCCAATGCTATTCCGAAATCGATATTCTTAATATTTTGGGAGAATGATACATAGTATCTGCGCCTACCTACAGAGTGCGCTGCCCGTCCCACACCACAAAATGTGTCCTACTGCTTTATTACATGTCTCGCGTGTTTTCATATTATTTATCATTAATTCAGAATCGTGTGTAGTCTCCGCCAATGCTATCCCGACATCGATATTCTTAATATTTTGGGAGAATGATACATAGTATCTACGCCCACCTACAGTGTGCGCTGCTCGTCCCACACCACAAAATGTGTCCTACTGCTTTATTACGTGTCTCGCGTGTTTTCATATTATTTAGCATTAATTCAGAATCGTGTGTAGTCTCCGACAATGCTATTCCGAAATGGTTATTCTTAATATTTTGGGAGAATGATACATAGTATCTACGCCCACCTACAGTGTGCGCTGCTCGTCCCACACCACAAAATGTGTCCTACTGCTTTATTATATGTCTTGCGTGTTTTCATATTATTTAGCATTAATTCAGAATCGTGTGTAGTCTCCGCCAATGCTATTCCGAAATCGATATTCTTAATATTTTGGGAGAATGATACATAGTATCTGCGCCTACCTACAGAGTGCGCTGCTCGTCCCACACCACAAAATGTGTCCTACTGCTTTATTACATGTCTTGCGTGTTTTCATATTATTTAGCATTAATTCAGAATCGTGTGTAGTCTCAGACAATGCTATTCCGAAATGTTTATGCTTAATATTTTGGGAGAATGATACATAGTATCTGCACACAGCTACAGAGTGGGCTGCTCGTCCCACACCACAAAATGTGTCCTACTGCTTTATTACATGTCTCGCGTGTTTTCATATTATTTAGCATTAATTCAGAATCGTGTGTAGTCTCCGCCAATGCTATTCCGACATCGATATTCTTAATATTTTGGGAGAATGATACATAGTATCTACGCCCACCTACAGTGTGCGCTGCTCGTCCCACACCACAAAATGTGTCCTACTGCTTTACTACATGTCTTGCGTGTTTTCATATTATTTAGCATTAATTCAGAATCGTGTGTAGTCTCAGACAATGCTATTCCGAAATGTTTATGCTTAATATTTTGGGAGAATGATACATAGTATCTGCACACAGCTACAGAGTGCGCTGCTCGTCCCACACCACAAAATGTGTCCTACTGCTTTATTACATGTCTCGCGTGTTTTCATATTATTTAGCATTAATTCAGAATCGTGTGTAGTCTCCGCCAATGCTATTCCGACATCGATATTCTTAATATTTTGGGAGAATGATACATAGTATCTACGCCCACCTACAGTGTGCGCTGCTCGTCCCACACCACAAAATATGTCCTACTGCTTTACTACATGTCTTGCGTGTTTTCATATTATTTAGCATTAATTCAGAATCGTGTGTAGTCTCCGCCAATGCTATCCCGACATCGATATTCTTAATATTTTAGGAGAATGATACATAGTATCTACGCCCACCTACAGTGTGCGCTGCTCGTCCCACACCACAAAATGTGTCCTACTGCTTTATTACATGTCTTGCGTGTTTTCATATTATTTAGCATTAATTCAGAATAGTGTGTAGTCCCCGCCAATGCTATCCCGACATCGATATTCTTAATATTTTGCGAGAATGATACATAGTATCTACGCCCACCTACAGTGTGCGCTGCTCGTCCCACACCACAAAATGTGTCCTACTGCTTAATTACATGTCTCGCGTGTTTTCATATTATTTAGCTTTAATTCAGAATCGTGTGTAGTCTCCGCCAATGCTATCCCGACATCTATATTCTTAATATTTTGGGAGAATGATACATAGTATCTACGCCCACCTACAGTGTGCGCTGCTCGTCCCACACCACAAAATGTGTCCTACTGCTTTATTACATGTCTCGCGTGTTTTCATATTATTTAGCATTAATTCAGAATCGTGTGTTGTCTCCGACAATGCTATTCCGAAATGTTTATGCTTAATATTTTGGGAGTGATACATAGTATCTGCACACAGCTACAGAGTGCGCTACTCGTCCCACACCACAAAAAGTGTCCTACTGCTTTACTACATGTCTTGCATGTTTTCATATTATTTAGCAGCAATTCAGAATCGTGAGTAGTCTCCGCCAATGCTATTCCGAAATTGATATTCTTAATATTGTGGGAGAATGATACATAGTATCTGCGCCTACCTACAGAGTGCGCTGCTCGTCCCACACCACAAAATGTGTCCTACTGCTTTACTACATGTCTTGCGTGTTTTCATATTATTTAGCATTAATTCAGAATCGTGTGTAGTCTCCCCCAATGCTTTTCCGAAATCGATATTCTTAATATTTTGGGAGAATGATACATGGTATCTGCGCCTACCTACAGAGTGCGCTGCTCGTCCCACACCACAAAATGTGTCCTACTGCTTTATTACATGTCTTGCGTGTTTTCATATTATTTAGCATTAATTCAGAATCGTGTGTAGTCTCAGACAATGCTATTCCGAAATGTTTATGCTTAATATTTTGGGAGAATGATACATAGTATCTGCACACAGCTACAGAGTGCGCTGCTCGTCCCACACCACAAAATGTGTCCTACTGCTTTATTACATGTCTCGCGTGTTTTCATATTATTTAGCATTATTTCAGAATCGTGTGTAGTCTCCGCCAATGCTATTCCGACATCGATATTCTTAATATTTTGGGAGAATGATACATAGTATCTACGCCCACCTACAGTGTGCGCTGCTCGTCCCACACCACAAAATGTGTCCTACTGCTTTACTACATGTCTTGCGTGTTTTCATATTATTTAGCATTAATTCAGAATCGTGTGTAGTCTCCGCCAATGCTATCCCGACATCGATATTCTTAATATTTTAGGAGAATGATACATAGTATCTACGCCCACCTACAGTGTGCGCTGCTCGTCCCACACCACAAAATGTGTCCTACTGCTTTATTACATGTCTTGCGTGTTTTCATATTATTTAGCATTAATTCAGAATAGTGTGTAGTCCCTGCCAATGCTATCCCGACATCGATATTCTTAATATTTTGGGAGAATGATACATAGTATCTACGCCCACCTACAGTGTGCGCTGCTCGTCCCACACCACAAAATGTGTCCTACTGCTTTATTACATGTCTCGCGTGTTTTCATATTATTTAGCATTAATTCAGAATCGTGTGTAGTCTCCGCCAATGCTATCCCGACATCTATATTCTTAATATTTTGGGAGAATGATACATAGTATCTACGCCCACCTACAGTGTGCGCTGCTCGTCCCACACCACAAAATGTGTCCTACTGCTTTATTACATGTCTCGCGTGTTTTCATATTATTTAGCATTAATTCAGAATCGTGTGTAGTCTCAGACAATGCTATTCCGAAATGTTTATGCTTAATATTTTGGGAGAATGATACATAGTATCTGCACACAGCTACAGAGTGCGCTGCTCGTCCCACACCACAAAATGTGTCCTACTGCTTTATTACATGTCTCGCGTGTTTTCATATTATTTAGCATTAATTCAGAATCGTGTGTAGTCTCCGCCAATGCTATTCCGACATCGATATTCTTAATATTTTGGGAGAATGATACATAGTATCTACGCCCACCTACAGTGTGCGCTGCTCGTCCCACACCACAAAATGTGTCCTACTGCTTTATTACATGTCTTGCGTGTTTTCATATTATTTAGCATTAATTCAGAATCGTGTGTAGTCTCAGACAATGCTATTCCGAAATGTTTATGCTTAATATTTTGGGAGAATGATACATAGTATCTGCACACAGCTACAGAGTGCGCTGCTCGTCCCACACCACAAAATGTGTCCTACTGCTTTATTACATGTCTCGCGTGTTTTCATATTATTTAGCATTAATTCAGAATCGTGTGTAGTCTCCGCCAATGCTATTCCGACATCGATATTCTTAATATTTTGGGAGAATGATACATAGTATCTACGCCCACCTACAGTGTGCGCTGCTCGTCCCACACCACAAAATGTGTCCTACTGCTTTACTAAATGTCTTGCGTGTTTTCATATTATTTAGCATTAATTCAGAATCGTGTGTAGTCTCCGCCAATGCTATCCCGACATCGATATTCTTAATATTTTAGGAGAATGATACATAGTATCTACGCCCACCTACAGTGTGCGCTGCTCGTCCCACAGCACAAAATGTGTCCTACTGCTTTATTACATGTCTTGCGTGTTTTCATATTATTTAGCATTAATTCAGAATAGTGTGTAGTCCCCGCCAATGCTATCCCGACATCGATATTCTTAATATTGTGGGAGAATGATACATAGTATCTACGCCCACCTACAGTGTGCGCTGCTCGTCCCACACCACAAAATGTGTCCTACTGCTTTATTACATGTCTCGCGTGTTTTCATATTATTTAGCATTAATTCAGAATCGTGTGTAGTCTCCGCCAATGCTATCCCGACATCTATATTCTTAATATTTTGGGAGAATGATACATAGTATCTACGCCCACCTACAGTGTGCGCTGCTCGTCCCACACCACAAAATGTGTCCTACTGCTCTATTACATGTCTCGCGTGTTTTCATATTATTTAGCATTAATTCAGAATCGTGTGTAGTCTCCGACAATGCTATTCCGAAATGTTTATGCTTAATATTTTGGGAGAATGATACATAGTATCTGCACACAGCTACAGAGTGCGCTACTCGTCCCACACCACAAAAAGTGTCCTACTGCTTTACTACATGTCTTGCATGTTTTCATATTATTTAGCAGCAATTCAGAATCGTGAGTAGTCTCCGCCAATGCTATTCCGAAATTGATATTCTTAATATTGTGGGAGAATGATACATAGTATCTGCGCCTACCTACAGAGTGCGCTGCTCGTCCCACACCACAAAATGTGTCCTACTGCTTTACTACATGTCTTGCGTGTTTTCATATTATTTAGCATTAATTCAGAATCGTGTGTAGTCTCCCCCAATGCTTTTCCGAAATCGATATTCTTAATATTTTGGGAGAATGATACATAGTATCTTCGCCTACCTACAGAGTGCGCTGCTCGTCCCACACCACAAAATGTGTCCTACTGCTTTATTACTTATCTCGCGTGTTTTCATATTATTTAGCATTAATTCAGAATCGTGTGTAGTCTCCGCCAATGCTATTCCGACATCGATATTCTTAATATTTTGGGAGAATGATACATAGTATCTACGCCCACCTACAGTGTGCGCTGCTCGTCCCACACCACAAAATGTGTCCTACTGCTTTATTACATGTCTTGCGTGTTTTCATATTATTTAGCATTAATTCAGAATCGTGTGTAGTCTCCGCCAATGCTATTCCGAAATGGTTATTCTTAATATTTTGGGAGAATGATACATAGTATCTGCGCCTACCTACAGAGTGCGCTGCTCGTCCCACACCACAAAATGTGTCCTACTGCTTGACTACATGTCTTGCGTGTTTTCATATTATTTAGCATTAATTCAGAATCGTGTGTAGTCTCCGCCAATGCTATTCCGAAATCGATATTCTTAATATTTTGGGAGAATGATACATAGTATCTGCGCCTACCTACAGAGTGCGCTGCTCGTCCCACACCACAAAATGTGTCCTACTGCTTTATTACATGTCTCGCGTGTTTTCATATTATTTAGCATTAATTCAGAATCGTGTGTAGTCTCCGCCAATGCTATTCCGAAATGTTTACGCTTCATATTTTGGGAGAATGATACATAGTATCTGCACACAGCTACAGAGTGCGCTGCTCGTCCCACACCACAAAATGTGTCCTACTGCTTTACTACATGTCTTGCGTGTTTTCATATTATTTAGCAGCAATTCAGAATCGTGTGTAGTCTCCGCCAATGCTATTCCGAAATCGATATTCTTAATATTTTGGGAGAATGATACATAGTATCTGCGCCTACCTACAGGGTGCGCTGCTCGTCCCACACCACAAAATGTGTCCTACTGCTTTATTACATGTGTCGCGTGTTTTCATATTATTTAGCATTAATTCAGAATCGTGTGTTGTCTCCGCCAATGCTATTCCGAAATCGATATTCTTAATATTGTGGGAGAATGATACATAGTATCTGCGCCCACCTACAGAGTGCGCTGCTCGTCCCACACCACAAAATGTGTCCTACTGCTTTACTACATGTCTTGCGTGTTTTCATATTATTTAGCATTAATTCAGAATCGTATGTTGTCTCCGCCAATGCTATTCCGACATCGATATTCTTAATATTTTGGGAGAATGATACATACTATCTCCGCCCACCTACAGAGTGCGCTGCTCGTCCCACACCACAAAATGTGTCCTACTGCTTTTTCACATGTCTTGCGTGTTTTCATATTATTTAGCATCAATTCAGATCCGTGTGTAGTCTCCGCCAATGCTATTCCGAAATGTTTACGCTTCATATTTTGGGAGAATGATACATAGTATCTGCACACAGCTACAGAGTGCGCTGCTCGTCCCACACCACAAAATGTGTCCTACTGCTTTACTACATGTCTTGCGTGTTTTTTTTTTTTTTTTTTTTTATTTATTTATTGTTCCGTGGGACCACATTTAGGAGAAGTCTCCATGGTCATGGAACGAGTCAATACATGAAATTATAACACGATTGTAGAAACAGATAAAATGAAATATCAGAAACATATTCAGATGACAAGTCGTTAGTTTAAATAAAGAAAACCAAGAATGTAACACTGGAATTTGCTTAATTTTTTAGCTCTTCCAGGAGCTCCTCGACATAATAGAAGGAGTGAGCCATGAGGAAACTCTTCAGTTTAGACTTAAAAGTGTTTGGGCTACTGCTAAGATTTTTGAGTTCTTGTGGTAGCATATTGAAAATTGATGCAGCAGAATACTGCACTCCTTTCTGCACAAGAGTCAAGGAAGTGCATTCCACATGCAGATTTGATTTCTGCCTAGTATTAACTGAGTGAAAGCTGCTAACTCTTGGGAATAAGCTAATATTGCTAACAACAAACGACATTAAAGAAAATACATACTGTGAGGGCAATGTCAAAATTCCCAGACTATTGAATAGGGGTCGACAAGAGGTTTTCGAACTTACACCATACATAGCTCGAATAGCCCGTTTTTGAGCCAAAAATACCCTTTTTGAATCAGAAGAATTACCCCAAAAAATAATACCATATGACATAAGCGTATGAAAATAAGCGAAGTATACTACTTTTCGTGTTGAAATGTCACTTATTTCAGATACTGTTCTAATGGTAAATAAAGCGGCATTTAGTTTCTGAACAAGATCCTGAACATGGGCTTTCCACAACAGCTTACTATCTATCCGTACGCCTAGGAACTTGAACTGTTCCGTCTCGCTTATAACATGCCCATTCTGTCTGATTAAAATGTCAGTTCTTGTTGAATTGTGGGTTAGAAACTGTAAAAACTGAGTCTTACTGTGATTTAGCATCAAATTATTTTCCACAAGCCACGAACTTATATCATGAACTACATTATTTGATAATGTTTCAATATTACACACAAGATCCTTCACTACCAAGGTGGTGTCATCAGCAAACAGAAATATTTTTGAATCACCTGTAATACTAGAAGGCATATCATTTACATAAATAAGAAACAGCAGTGGCCCCAGCACCGACCCTTGGGGAACACCCCATTTAACAGTGCCCCATTGGGACTGAACATCATTACCACTCTCAATATTGCGGAGGATTACCTTCTGCTTTCTGTTCTTAAAGTAGGAGGCGAACCAATTGTAAGCTACTCCCCTTACTCCATAATGTTCCAACTTCTGCAGTAATATTTTGTGGTCAACACAGTCAAAAGCCTTCGTTAAATCAAAGAAAACACCTAACGTTCGCAACCTTTTATTTAATCCGTCCAAAACCTCACAGAGAAAAGAGACTATAGCATTTTCAGTTGTTAAGCCATTTCTAAAACCAAACTGTACATTTGACAGCAAATTATGTGAATTTAAATGCTGCAGTAACCTTGTATATACAACCCTCTCGATAACTTTAGCAAACACCGATGGCATAGAAATAGGTCTATAATTGTCAACATTATCCCTGTCTCCCTTTTTATAAAGTGGCTTCACTACCGAGTACTTTAATCGGTCAGGAAACCGACCACTCCTAAAGGAAAAGTTACAGATATGGCTAAGTACTGAGCTAACATATGTGGAACAATACTTCAGTATTCTGCTTGATACCCCGTCATATCCATGAGAGTTCTTGGTCTTTAGTGATTTAATTATTAACTCAATCTCCCTCTTGTCAGTATCATGGAGGAGCATTTCAGGTAACAGTCTCGGAACACTTTTTTCTAAGAGCGCTATATGATTCCCTGTTGGGACTAGGTTTCTATTTAGTTCACCTGCTATATTCAGAAAGTGATTATTAAGTACTCTACATATATGCGACTTATCAGTAACACGGACATCCCCACTACGCACTGATTCTATATTCTCGACCTGTCTCTGCAGACCAGCCACTTCCTTTACGACTGACCATATGGTTTTAATTTTATCCTGAGACTTAGCTATTCTATCTGCATACCACATACTTTTTGCCTTCCTAATAACTTTTTTAAGCACCTTACAATACTGTTTGTAATGGGCTGCTGTATTTAGATTTTGACTGTTTCTAACGTTTTGATATAATTGCCACTTTGTTCTGCAAGATATTCTTATCCCTTTAGTCAGCCACCCAGGCTGCCTGCTTGTGCTAGTACCCTGTTTTGAACGTTCTAACGGAAAACAACTTTCAAAGAGCATGAGAAAAGTCTTGAGGAAAGCATTATATTTATCGTCTACTGTATCAGCACTATAAACATCTTGCCACTCTTGTTCCTTGATAAGGTTTACAAAAGTCTGTACAGCAACTGGATCAGCTTTCCTAAAAAGTTGGTAACTATCTTTAACATGTGTTGCAGCACAAAAATCTTTTAGGCTTAAAATTTGTGCATCATGATCTGAAAGGCCATTCACCTTTTTGCTAACAGAATGCCCTTCTAATAATGACGAATGAACAAAAATATTGTCTATGGTTGTTCTACTGTTCCCTTGCACTCTCGTTGGAAAGAATACGGTTTGCATAAGATTATATGAATTGAGGAGGTCTACCAGCATCCTTTTCCTTGCACAATCACTTATACAATTAATATTGAAGTCACCACATATAACTAACTTTTTGTATTTCCTATAAAGTGAACCAAGAACCTCCTCTAGCTTTAGCAAAAAAGTTGTGAAATCGGAGTCTGGGGATCTATAAATAACAACAGTAAGAAGTTTAGCTCCACTAAATTTAACCACACCTGCACAACATTCAAACACCTTTTCAGTGCAGTACTTTGAAACATCAATTGACTCAAATGGGATACCGTTTTTCACATACATGGCTACTCCCCCACACCGCAAAGAGCTCCTTGAAAAGCTGCCAGCCAACCTGTATCCTGGTAATATTATTTAGCAGCAATTCAGAATCGTGTGTAGTCTCCGCCAATGCTATTCCGAAATCGATATTCATAATATTTTGGGAGAATGATACATAGTATCTACGCCCACCTACAGTGTGCGCAGCTCGTCCCACACCACAAAATGTGTCCTACTGCTTTATTACATGTCTTGCGTGTTTTCATATTATTTAGCATTAATTCAGAATCGTGTGTAGTCTCCGCCAATGCTATTCCGAAATCGATATTCTTAATGTTGTGGGAGAATGATACATAGTATCTGCGCCTACCTACAGAGTGCGCTGCTCGTCCCACACCACAAAATGTGTCCTACTGCTTTATTACATGTCTCGCGTGTTTTCATATTATTTAGCATTAATTCAGAATCGTGTGTAGTCTCCGTCGATGCTATTCCGACATCGATATTCTTAATATTTTGGGAGAATGATACATAGTATCTACGCCCACCTACAGTGTGCGCTGCTCGTCCCACACAACAAAATGTGTCCTACTGCTTTATTACATGTCTCGCGTGTTTTCATATTATTTAGCATTAATTCAGAATCGTGTGTAGTCTCCGCCAATGCTATTCCGACATCGATATTCTTAATATTTTGGGAGAATGATACATAGTATCTACGCCCACCTACAGTGTGCGCTGCTCGTCCCACACCACAAAATGTGTCCTACTGCTTTATTACATGTCTTGCGTGTTTTCATATTATTTAGCATTAATTCAGAATCGTGTGTAGTCTCCGCCAATGCTATTCCGAAATGGTTATTCTTAATATTTTGGGAGAATGATACATAGTATCTGCGCCTACCTACAGAGTGCGCTGCTCGTCCCACACCACAAAATGTGTCCTACTGCTTGACTACATGTCTTGCGTGTTTTCATATTATTTAGCATTAATTCAGAATCGTGTGTAGTCTCCGCCAATGCTATTCCGAAATCGATATTCTTAATATTTTGGGAGAATGATACATAGTATCTGCGCCTACCTACAGAGTGCGCTGCTCGTCCCACACCACAAAATGTGTCCTACTACTTTATTACATGTCTCGCGTGTTTTCATATTATTTAGCATTAATTCAGAATCGTGTGTAGTCTCCGCCAATGCTATTCCGAAATGTTTACGCTTCATATTTTGGGAGAATGATACATAGTATCTGCACACAGCTACAGAGTGCGCTGCTCGTCCCACACCACAAAATGTGTCCTACTGCTTTACTACATGTCTTGCGTGTTTTCATATTATTTAGCAGCAATTCAGAATCGTGTGTAGTCTCCGCCAATGCTATTCCGAAATCGATATTCTTAATATTTTGGGAGAATGATACATAGTATCTGCGCCTACCTACAGGGTGCGCTGCTCGTCCCACACCACAAAATGTGTCCTACTGCTTTATTACATGTCTCGCGTGTTTTCATATTATTTAGCATTAATTCAGAATCGTGTGTTGTCTCCGCCAATGCTATTCCGAAATCGATATTCTTAATATTGTGGGAGAATGATACATAGTATCTGCGCCCACCTACAGAGTGCGCTGCTCGTCCCACACCACAAAATGTGTCCTACTGCTTTACTACATGTCTTGCGTGTTTTCATATTATTTAACATTAATTCAGAATCGTATGTTGTCTCCGCCAATGCTATTCCGACATCGATATTCTTAATATTTTGGGAGAATGATACATACTATCTCCGCCCACCTACAGAGTGCGCTGCTCGTCCCACACCACAAAATGTGTCCTACTGCTTTTTCACATGTCTTGCGTGTTTTCATATTATTTAGCATCAATTCAGATCCGTGTGTAGTCTCCGCCAATGCTATTCCGAAATGTTTACGCTTCATATTTTGGGAGAATGATACATAGTATCTGCACACAGCTACAGAGTGCGCTGCTCGTCCCACACCACAAAATGTGTCCTACTGCTTTACTACATGTCTTGCGTGTTTTCATATTATTTAGCAGCAATTCAGAATCGTGTGTAGTCTCCGCCAATGCTATTCCGAAATCGATATTCTTAATATTTTGGGAGAATGATACATAGTATCTGCGCCTACCTACAGAGTGCGCTGCTCGTCCCACACCACAAAATGTGTCCTACTGCTTTATTACATGTCTCGCGTGTTTTCATATTATTTAGCATTAATTCAGAATCGTGTGTTGTCTCCGCCAATGCTATTCCGAAATCGATATTCTTAATATTGTGGGAGAATGATACATAGTATCTGCGCCCACCTACAGAGTGCGCTGCTCGTCCCACACCACAAAATGTGTCCTACTGCTTTACTACATGTCTTGCGTGTTTTCATATTATTTAGCATTAATTCAGAATCGTGTGTTGTCTCCGCCAATGCTATTCCGACATCGATATTCTTAATATTTTGGGAGAATGATACATACTATCTCCGCCCACCTACAGAGTGCGCTGCTCGTCCCACACCACAAAATGTGTCCTACTGCTTTTTCACATGTCTTGCGTGTTTTCATATTATTTAGCATTAATTCAGAATCGTGTGTAGTCTCCGCCAATGCTATTCCGACATCGATATTCTTAATATTTTGGGAGAATGATACATAGTATCTACGCCCACCTACAGTGTGCGCTGCTCGTCCCACACCACAAAATGTGTCCTACTGCTTTATTACATGTCTTGCGTGTTTTCATATTATTGAGCATTAATTCAGAATCGTGTGTAGTCTCCGCCAATGCTATTCCGCCATCGATATTCTTAATATTTTGGGAGAATCATACATAGTATCTACTCCCACCTAGAGTGGTCGCTGCTCGACCCACACCACAAAATGTGTCCTACTGCTTTATTACATGTCTTGCGTGTTTTCATATTATTTAGCATTAATTCAGAATCGTGTGTGGTCTCCGCCAATGCTATTCCGATATCGATATTCTTAATATTTTGAGAGAATGATACATAGTATCTACGCCCACCTACAGTGTGCGCTGCTCGTCCCACACCACAAAATGTGTCCTACTGCTTTATAACATGTCTTGGGTGTTTTCATATTATTTAGCATTAATTCAGCATCGTGTGTAGTCTCCGCCAATGCTATTCCGACATCGATATTCTTAATATTTTGGGAGAATGATACATAGTATCTACGCCCACCTACAGTGTGCGCTGCTCGTCCCACACCACAAAATGTGTCCTACTGCTTTATTACATGTCTTGCGTGTTTTCATATTATTTAGCATTAATTCAGAATCGTGTGTAGTCTCCGCCAATGCTATTCCAACATCGATATTCTTAATATTTTGGGAGAATGATACATAGTATCTACGCCCAGCTACAGTGTGCGCTGCTCGTCCCACACCACAAAATGTGTCCTACTGTTTTATTACATGTCTTGCGTGTTTTCATATTATTTAGCATTAATTCAGAATCGTGTGTAGTCTCCGCCAATGCTATTCCGAAATCGATATTCTTAATATTTTGGGAGAATGATACATAGTATCTCCGCCCACCTACAGATTGCGCTGCTCGTCCCACACCACAAAATCTGTCCTACTGCTTTATTACATGTCTTGCGTGTTTACATATTATGTAGCATTAATTCAGAATCGCATGTAGTCTCCGCCAATGCTATTCTGAAATCGATATTCTTAATATTTTGGGAGAATGATACATAGTATCTACGCCCACCTACAGAGTGCGCTGCTCGTCCCACACCACAAAATGTGTCCTACTGCTTTATTACATGTCTTGCGTGTTTTCATATTATTTAGCATTAATTCAGAATCTTGTGTAGTCTCCGGCAATGCTATTCCGACATCGATATTCTTAATATTTTGGGAGAATGATACATAGTATCTACGCCCACCTACAGTGTGCGCTGCTCGTCCCACACCACAAAATGTGTCCTACCGCTTTATTACATGTCTTGCGTGTTTTCATATTATTTAGCATTAATTCAGAATCGTGTGTAGTCTCCGCCAATGCTATTCCGAAATCGATATTCTTAATATTTTGGGAGAATGATACATAGTATCTCCGCCCACCTACAGAGTGCGCTGCTCGCCCACACCACAAAATCTGTCCTACTGCTTTATTGCATGTCTTGCGTGTTTTCATATTATGTAGCATTAATTCAGAATCGTGTGTAGTCTCCGCCAAAGCTATTCAGAAATCGATATTCTTAATATTTTGGGAGAATGAAACATAGTATCTACGCCCACCTACAGTGTGCGCTGCTCGTCCCACACAACAAAATGTGTCCTACTGCTTTATTACATGTCTTGCGTGTTGTCATATTATTTAGCATTAATTCAGAATCGTGTGTAGTTTCCGCCAATGCTATTCCGACATCGATATTCTTAATATTTTGGGAGAATGATACATAGTATCTACACCCACCTACAGTGTCCGCTGCTCGTCCCACACCACAAAATGTGTCCTACTACTTTATGAACATGTCTTGCGTGTTTTCATATTATTTAGCATTAATTCAGAATCGTGTGTAGTCTCCGCCAATGCTATTCCGACATCGATATTCTTAATATTTTGGGAGAATGATACATAGTATCTACGCCCACCTACAGTGTGCGCTGCTCGTCCCACACCACAAAATGTGTCCTACTGCTTTATTACATGTCTTGCGTGTTTTCATATTATTTAGCATTAATTCAGAATCGTGTGTAGTCTCCGCCAATGCTATTCCAACATCGATATTCTTAATATTTTGGGAGAATGATACATAGTATCTACGCCCACCTACAGTGTGCGCTGCTCGTCCCACACCACAAAATGTGTCCTACTGCTTTATTACATGTCTTGCGTGTTTTCATATTATTTAGCATTAATTCAGAATCGTGTGTAGTCTCCGCCAATGCTATTCCGAAATCGATATTCTTAATATTTTGGGAGAATGATACATAGTATCTCCGCCCACCTACAGAGTGCGCTGCTCGTCCCTCACCACAAAATCTGTCCTACTGCTTTATTACATGTCTTGCGTGTTTACATAATATGTAGCATTAATTCAGAATCGTGTGTAGTCTCCGCCAATGCTATTCCGAAATCGATATTCTTAATATTTTGGGAGAATGATACATAGTATCTACGCCCACCTACAGAGTGCGCTGCTCGTCCCACACCACAAAATGTGTCCTACTGCTTTATTACATGTCTTGCGTGTTTTCATATTATTTAGCATTAATTCAGAATCGTGTGTAGTCTCCGCCAATGCTATTCCAACATCGATATTCTTAATATTTTGGGAGAATGATACGTAGTATCTACGCCCACCTACAGTAAGCGCTGCTCGTCCCACACCACAAAATGTGTCCTACTGCTTTATTACATGTCTTGCGTGTTTTCATATTATTTAGCATTAATTCAGAATCGTGTGTAGTCTCCGCCAATGCTATTCCAACATCGATATTCTTAATATTTTGGGAGAATGATACATAGTATCTAAGCCCACCTACAGAGTGCGCTGCTCGTCCCACACCACAAAATGTGTCCTACTGCTTTATTACATGTCTTGCGTGTTTTCATATTATTTAGCATTAATTCAGAATCTTGTGTAGTCTCCGGCAATGCTATTCCGACATCGATATTCTTAATATTTTGGGAGAATGATACATAGTATCTACGCCCACCTACAGTGAGCGCTGCTCGTCCCACACCACAAAATGTGTCCTACTGCTTTATTACATGTCTTGCGTGTTTTCATATTATTTAGCATTAATTCAGAATCTTGTGTAGTCTCCGGCAATGCTATTCCGACATCGATATTCTTAATATTTTGGGAGAATGATACATAGTATCTACGCCCACCTACAGTGAGCGCTGCTCGTCCCACACCACAAAATGTGTCCTACTGCTTTATTACATGTCTTGCGTGTTTTCATATTATTTAGCATTAATTCAGAATCGTGTGTAGTCTCCGCCAATGCTATTCCAACATCGATATTCTTAATATTTTGGGAGAATGATACATAGTATCTACGCCCACCTACAGTGAGCGCTGCTCGTCCCACACCACAAAATGTGTCCTACTGCTTTATTACATGTCTTGCGTGTTTTCATATTATTTAGCATTAATTCAGAATCGTGTGTAGTCTCCGCCAATGCTATTCCGACATCGATATTCTTAATATTTTGGGAGAATGATACATAGTATCTACGCCCACCTACAGAGTGCGCTGCTCGTCCCACACCACAAAATGTGTCCTACTGCTTTATTACATGTCTTGCGTGTTTTCATATTATTTAGCATTAATTCAGAATCGTGTGTAGTCTCCGCCAATGCTATTCCAACATCGATATTCTTAATATTTTGGGAGAATGATACATAGTATCTACGCCCACCTACAGTGAGCGCTGCTCGTCCCACACCACAAAATGTGTCCTACTGCTTTATTACATGTCTTGCGTGTTTTCATATTATTTAGCATTAATTCAGAATCGTGTGTAGTCTCCGCCAATGCTATTCCAACATCGATATTCTTAATATTTTGGGAGAATGATACATAGTATCTACGCCCACCTACAGTGAGCGCTGCTCGTCCCACACCACAAAATGTGTCCTACTGCTTTATTACATGTCTTGCGTGTTTTCATATTATTTAGCATTAATTCAGAATCGTGTGTAGTCTCCGCCAATGCTATTCCAACATCGATATTCTTAATATTTTGGGAGAATGATACATAGTATCTACGCCCACCTACAGTGAGCGCTGCTCGTCCCACACCACAAAATGTGTCCTACTGCTTTATTACATGTCTTGCGTGTTTTCATATTATTTAGCATTAATTCAGAATCGTGTGTAGTCTCCCCCAATGCTATTCCAACATCGATATTCTTAATATTTTGGGAGAATGATACATAGTATCTACGCCCACCTACAGTGAGCGCTGCTCGTCCCACACCACAAAATGTGTCCTACTGCTTTATTACATGTCTTGCGTGTTTTCATATTATTTAGCATTAATTCAGAATCGTGTGTAGTCTCCGCCAATGCTATTCCGACATCGATATTCTTAATATTTTGGGAGAATGATACATAGTACCTACGCCCACCTACAGTGAGCGCTGCTCGTCCCACACCACAAAATGTGTCCTACTGCTTTATTACATGTCTTGCGTGTTTTCATATTATTTAGCATTAATTCAGAATCGTGTGTAGTCTCCGCCAATGCTATTCCGACATCGATATTCTTAATATTTTGGGAGAATGATACATAGTATCTACGCCCACCTACAGTGAGCGCTGCTCGTCCCACACCACAAAATGTGTCCTACTGCTTTATTACATGTCTTGCGTGTTTTCATATTATTTAGCATTAATTCAGAATCGTGTGTAGTCTCCGCCAATGCTATTCCAACATCGATATTCTTAATATTTTGGGAGAATGATACATAGTATCTAAGCCCACCTACAGAGTGCGCTGCTCGTCCCACACCACAAAATGTGTCCTACTGCTTTATTACATGTCTTGCGTGTTTTCATATTATTTAGCATTAATTCAGAATCTTGTGTAGTCTCCGGCAATGCTATTCCGACATCGATATTCTTAATATTTTGGGAGAATGATACATAGTATCTACGCCCACCTACAGTGAGCGCTGCTCGTCCCACACCACAAAATGTGTCCTACTGCTTTATTACATGTCTTGCGTGTTTTCATATTATTTAGCATTAATTCAGAATCTTGTGTAGTCTCCGGCAATGCTATTCCGACATCGATATTCTTAATATTTTGGGAGAATGATACATAGTATCTACGCCCACCTACAGTGAGCGCTGCTCGTCCCACACCACAAAATGTGTCCTACTGCTTTATTACATGTCTTGCGTGTTTTCATATTATTTAGCATTAATTCAGAATCGTGTGTAGTCTCCGCCAATGCTATTCCAACATCGATATTCTTAATATTTTGGGAGAATGATACATAGTATCTACGCCCACCTACAGTGAGCGCTGCTCGTCCCACACCACAAAATGTGTCCTACTGCTTTATTACATGTCTTGCGTGTTTTCATATTATTTAGCATTAATTCAGAATCGTGTGTAGTCTCCGCCAATGCTATTCCGACATCGATATTCTTAATATTTTGGGAGAATGATACATAGTATCTACGCCCACCTACAGAGTGCGCTGCTCGTCCCACACCACAAAATGTGTCCTACTGCTTTATTACATGTCTTGCGTGTTTTCATATTATTTAGCATTAATTCAGAATCGTGTGTAGTCTCCGCCAATGCTATTCCAACATCGATATTCTTAATATTTTGGGAGAATGATACATAGTATCTACGCCCACCTACAGTGAGCGCTGCTCGTCCCACACCACAAAATGTGTCCTACTGCTTTATTACATGTCTTGCGTGTTTTCATATTATTTAGCATTAATTCAGAATCGTGTGTAGTCTCCGCCAATGCTATTCCAACATCGATATTCTTAATATTTTGGGAGAATGATACATAGTATCTACGCCCACCTACAGTGAGCGCTGCTCGTCCCACACCACAAAATGTGTCCTACTGCTTTATTACATGTCTTGCGTGTTTTCATATTATTTAGCATTAATTCAGAATCGTGTGTAGTCTCCGCCAATGCTATTCCAACATCGATATTCTTAATATTTTGGGAGAATGATACATAGTATCTACGCCCACCTACAGTGAGCGCTGCTCGTCCCACACCACAAAATGTGTCCTACTGCTTTATTACATGTCTTGCGTGTTTTCATATTATTTAGCATTAATTCAGAATCGTGTGTAGTCTCCCCCAATGCTATTCCAACATCGATATTCTTAATATTTTGGGAGAATGATACATAGTATCTACGCCCACCTACAGTGAGCGCTGCTCGTCCCACACCACAAAATGTGTCCTACTGCTTTATTACATGTCTTGCGTGTTTTCATATTATTTAGCATTAATTCAGAATCGTGTGTAGTCTCCGCCAATGCTATTCCGACATCGATATTCTTAATATTTTGGGAGAATGATACATAGTACCTACGCCCACCTACAGTGAGCGCTGCTCGTCCCACACCACAAAATGTGTCCTACTGCTTTATTACATGTCTTGCGTGTTTTCATATTATTTAGCATTAATTCAGAATCGTGTGTAGTCTCCGCCAATGCTATTCCGACATCGATATTCTTAATATTTTGGGAGAATGATACATAGTATCTACGCCCACCTACAGTGAGCGCTGCTCGTCCCACACCACAAAATGTGTCCTACTGCTTTATTACATGTCTTGCGTGTTTTCATATTATTTAGCATTAATTCAGAATCGTGTGTAGTCTCCGCCAATGCTATTCCAACATCGATATTCTTAATATTTTGGGAGACTGATACATAGTATCTACGCCCACCTACAGTGAGCGCTGCTCGTCCCACACCACAAAATGTGTCCTACTGCTTTATTACATGTCTTGCGTGTTTTCATATTATTTAGCATTAATTCAGAATCGTGTGTAGTCTCCGCCAATGCTATTCCGACATCGATATTCTTAATATTTTGGGAGAATGATACATAGTATCTACGCCCACCTACAGAGTGCGCTGCTCGTCCCACACCACAAAATGTGTCCTACTGCTTTATTACATGTCTTGCGTGTTTTCATATTATTTAGCATTAATTCAGAATCGTGTGTAGTCTCCGCCAATGCTATTCCAACATCGATATTCTTAACATTTTGGGAGAATGATACATAGTATCTACGCCCACCTACAGTGAGCGCTGCTCGTCCCACACCACAAAATGTGTCCTACTGCTTTATTACATGTCTTGCGTGTTTTCATATTATTTAGCATTAATTCAGAATCGTGTGTAGTCTCCGCCAATGCTATTCCAACATCGATATTCTTAATATTTTGGGAGAATGATACATAGTATCTACGCCCACCTACAGAGTGCGCTGCTCGTCCCACACCACAAAATGTGTCCTACTGCTTTATTACATGTCTTGCGTGTTTTCATATTATTTAGCATTAATTCAGAATCTTGTGTAGTCTCCGGCAATGCTATTCCGACATCGATATTCTTAATATTTTGGGAGAATGATACATAGTATCTACGCCCACCTACAGTGAGCGCCGCTCGTCCCACACCACAAAATGTGTCCTACTGCTTTATTACATGTCTTGCGTGTTTTCATATTATTTAGCATTAATTCAGAATCGTGTGTAGTCTCCGCCAATGCTATTCCAACATCGATATTCTTAATATTTTGGGAGAATGATACATAGTATCTACGCCCACCTACAGTGAGCGCTGCTCGTCCCACACCACAAAATGTGTCCTACTGCTTTATTACATGTCTTGCGTGTTTTCATATTATTTAGCATTAATTCAGAATCGTGTGTAGTCTCCGCCAATGCTATTCCGACATCGATATTCTTAATATTTTGGGAGAATGATACATAGTATCTACGCCCACCTACAGTGTGCGCTGCTCGTCCCACACCACAAAATGTGTCCTACTGCTTTATTACATGTCTTGCGTGTTTTCATATTATTTAGCATTAATTCAGAATCGTGTGTGGTCTCCGCCAATGCTATTCCGACATCGATATTCTTAATATTTTGGGAGAATGATACATAGTATCTACGCCCACCTACAGTGTGCGCTGCTCGTCCCACACCACAAAATGTGTCCTACTGCTTTATTACATGTCTTGCGTGTTTTCATATTATTTAGCATTAATTCAGAATCGTGTGTGGTCTCCGCCAATGCTATTCCGACATCGATATTCTTAATATTTTGGGAGAATGATACATAGTATCTACGCCCACCTACAGTGTGCGCTGCTCGTCCCACACCACAAAATGTGTCCTACTGCTTTATTACATGTCTCGCGTGTTTTCATATTATTTAGCATTAATTCAGAATCGTGTGTAGTCTCCGCCAATGCTATTCCAACATCGATATTCTTAATATTTTGGGAGAATGATACATAGTATCTCCGCCCACCTACAGAGTGCGCTGCTCGTCCCACACCACAAAATCTGTCCTACTGCTTTATTGCATGTCTTGCGTGTTTTCATATTATGTAGCATTAATTCAGAATCGTGTGTAGTCTCCGCCAATGCTATTCTGAAATCGATATTCTTAATATTTTGGGAGAATGAAACATAGTATCTACGCCCACCTACAGTGTGCGCTGCTCGTCCCACACCACAAAATGTGTCCTACTGCTTTATTACATGTCTTGCGTGTTTTCATTTTATTTAGCATTAATTCAGAATCGTGTGTAGTCTCCGCCAATGCTATTCCGACATCGATATTCTTAATATTTTGGGAGAATGATACATAGTATCTACGCCCACCTACAGTGTGCGCTGCTCGTCCCACACCACAAAATGTGTCCTACTGCTTTATTACATGTCTTGCGTGTTTTCATATTATTTAGCATTAATTCAGAATCATGTGTGGTCTCCGCCAATGCTATTCCGACATCGATATTCTTAATATTTTGGGAGAATGATACATAGTATCTACGCCCACCTACAGTGTGCGCTGCTCGTCCCACACCACAAAATGTGTCCTGCTGCTTTATTACATGTCTTGCGTGTTTTCATATTATTTAGCATTAATTCAGAATCGTGTGTAGTATCCGCCAATGCTATTCCGACAACGATATTCTTAATATTATGGGAGAATGATACATAGTATCCGCGCCTACCTACAGAGTGCGCTGCTCGTCCCACACCACAAAATGTGTCCTACTGCTTTATTACATGTCACGCGTGTTTCCATATTATTTAGCATTAATTCAGAATCGTGTGTAGTCTCCGCCAATGCTATTCCGACATCGATATTCTTAATATTTTGGGAGAATGATACATAGTATCTACGCCCACCTACAGTGTGCGCTGCTCGTCCCACACCACAAAATGTGTCCTACTGCTTTATTACATGTCTTGCGTGTTTTCATTTTATTTACCATTAACTCAGAATCGTGTGTAGTCTCCGCCAATGCTATTCCGACATCGATATTCTTAATATTTTGGGAGAATGATACATAGTATCTACGCCCACCTACAGTGTGCGCTGCTCGTCCCACACCACAAAATGTGTCCTACTGCTTTATTACATGTCTTGCGTGTTTTCATATTATTTAGCATTAATTCAGAATCATGTGTGGTCTCCGCCAATGCTATTCCGACATCGATATTCTTAATATTTTGGGAGAATGATACATAGTATCTACGCCCACCTACAGTGTGCGCTGCTCGTCCCACACCACAAAATGTGTCCTACTGCTTTATTACATGTCTTGCGTGTTTTCATATTATTTAGCATTAATTCAGAATCGTGTGTAGTCTCCGCCAATGCTATTCCGACATCGATATTCTTAATATTTTGGGAGAATGATACATAGTATTTACGCCCACCTACAGTGTGCGCTGCTCGTCCCACACCACAAAATGTGTCCTGCTGCTTTATTACATGTCTTGCGTGTTTTCATATTATTTAGCATTAATTCAGAATCGTGTGTAGTATCCGCCAATGCTATTCCGACAACGATATTCTTAATATTATGGGAGAATGATACATAGTATCCGCGCCTACCTACAGAGTGCGCTGCTCGTCCCACACCACAAAATGTGTCCTACTGCTTTATTACATGTCACGCGTGTTTCCATATTATTTAGCATTAATTCAGAATCGTGTGTAGTCTCCGCCAATGCTATTCCGACATCGATATTCTTAATATTTTGGGAGAATGATACATAGTATCTACGCTCACCTACAGTGTGCGCTGCTCGTCCCACACCACAAAATATGTCCTACTGCTTTATTACATGTCTTGCGTGTTTTCATATTATTTAGCATTAATTCAGAATCGTGTGTAGTCTCCGCCAATGCTATTCCAACATCGATATTCTTAATATTTTGGGAGAATGATACATAGTATCTCCGCCCACCTACAGAGTGCGCTGCTCGTCCCACACCACAAAATCTGTCCTACTGCTTTATTGCATGTCTTGCGTGTTTTCATATTATGTAGCATTAATTCAGAATCGTGTGTAGTCTCCGCCAATGCTATTCTGAAATCGATATTCTTAATATTTTGGGAGAATGAAACATAGTATCTACGCCCACCTACAGTGTGCGCTGCTCGTCCCACACCACAAAATGTGTCCTACTGCTTTATTACATGTCTTGCGTGTTTTCATTTTATTTAGCATTAATTCAGAATCGTGTGTAGTCTCCGCCAATGCTATTCCGACATCGATATTCTTAATATTTTGGGAGAATGATACATAGTATCTACGCCCACCTACAGTGTGCGCTGCTCGTCCCACACCACAAAATGTGTCCTACTGCTTTATTACATGTCTTGCGTGTTTTCATATTATTTAGCATTAATTCAGAATCATGTGTGGTCTCCGCCAATGCTATTCCGACATCGATATTCTTAATATTTTGGGAGAATGATACATAGTATCTACGCCCACCTACAGTGTGCGCTGCTCGTCCCACACCACAAAATGTGTCCTACTGCTTTATTACATGTCTTGCGTGTTTTCATATTATTTAGCATTAATTCAGAATCGTGTGTAGTCTCCGCCAATGCTATTCCGACATCGATATTCTTAATATTTTGGGAGAATGATACATAGTATTTACGCCCACCTACAGTGTGCGCTGCTCGTCCCACACCACAAAATGTGTCCTGCTGCTTTATTACATGTCTTGCGTGTTTTCATATTATTTAGCATTAATTCAGAATCGTGTGTAGTATCCGCCAATGCTATTCCGACAACGATATTCTTAATATTATGGGAGAATGATACATAGTATCCGCGCCTACCTACAGAGTGCGCTGCTCGTCCCACACCACAAAATGTGTCCTACTGCTTTATTACATGTCACGCGTGTTTCCATATTATTTAGCATTAATTCAGAATCGTGTGTAGTCTCCGCCAATGCTATTCCGACATCGATATTCTTAATATTTTGGGAGAATGATACATAGTATCTACGCTCACCTACAGTGTGCGCTGCTCGTCCCACACCACAAAATATGTCCTACTGCTTTATTACATGTCTTGCGTGTTTTCATATTATTTAGCATTAATTCAGAATCGTGTGTAGTCTCCGCCAATGCTATTCCAACATCGATATTCTTAATATTTTGGGAGAATGATACATAGTATCTACGCCCACCTTCAGTGTGCGCTGCTCGTCCCACACCACAAAATGTGTCCTACTGCTTTATTACATGTCTTGCGTGTTTTCATATTATTTAGCATTAATTCAGAATCGTGTGTAGTCTCCGCCAATGCTATTCCGACATCGATATTCTTCATATTTTGTGAGATTGATACATAGTATCTACGCCCACCTACAGTGTGCGCTGCTCGTCCAACACCACAAAATGTGTCCTACTGCTTTATTACATTTCTTGCGTGTTTTCATATTATTTAGCATTAATTCAGAATCGTGTGTAGTCTCCGCCAATGCTATTCCGAAATCGATATTCTTAATATTTTGGGAGAATGATACATAGTATCTCCGCCCACCTACAGAGTGCGCTGCTCGTCCCACACCACAAAATCTGTCCTACTGCTTTATTACAAGTCTTGCGTGTTTACATATTATGTAGCTTTAATTCAGAATCTTGTGTAGTCTCCGGCAATGCTATTCCGACATCGATATTCTTAATATTTTGGGAGAATGATACATAGTATCTACGCCCACCTACAGTGTGCGCTGCTCGTCCCACACCACAAAATGTGTCCTACTGCTTTATTACATGTCTCGCGTGTTTTCATATTATTTAGCATTAATTCAGAATCGTGTGTAGTCTCCGCCAATGCTATTCCGACATCGATATTCTTAATATTTTGGGAGAATGATACATAGTATCTACGCCCACCTACAGTGTGCGCTGCTCGTCCCACACCACAAAATGTGTCCTACTGCTTTATTACATGTCTTGCGTGTTTTCATATTATTTAGCATTAATTCAGAATCGTGTGTAGTCTCCGCCAATGCTATTCCGACATCGATATTCTTAATATTATGGGAGAATGATACATAGTATCTGCGCCTACCTACAGAGTGCGCTGCTCGTCCCACACCACAAAATGTGTCCTACTGCTTTATTACATGTCTCGCGTGTTTCCATATTATTTAGCATTAATTCAGAATCGTGTGTAGTCTCCGCCAATGCTATTCCGACATCGATATTCTTAATATTTTGGGAGAATGATACATAGTATCTACGCCCACCTACAGTGTGCGCTGCTCGTCCCACACCACAAAATGTGTCCTACTGCTCTATTACATGTCTTGCGTGTTTTCATATTATTTAGCTGTAATTCAGAATCGTGTGTAGTCGCCGCCAATGCTATTCTGAAATGGTTATTCTTAATATTTTGGGAGAATGATACATAGTATCTACGCCAACCTACAGTGTGCGCTGCTCGTCCCACACCACAAAATGTGTCCTACTGCTTTACTACATGTCTTGCGTGTTTTCATATTATTTAGCATTAATTCAGAATCGTGTGTAGTCTCCGCCAATGCTTTTCCAACATCGATATTCTTAATATTTTGGGAGAATGATACATAGTATCTACGCCCACCTACAGTGAGCGCTGCTCGTCCCACACCACAAAATGTGTCCTACTGCTTTATTACATGTCTTGCGTGTTTTCATATTATTTAGCATTAATTCAGAATCGTGTGTAGTCTCCGCCAATGCTATTCCGACATCGATATTCTTAATATTTTGGGAGAATGATACATAGTATCTACGCCCACCTACAGAGTGCGCTGCTCGTCCCACACCACAAAATGTGTCCTACTGCTTTATTACATGTCTTGCGTGTTTTCATATTATTTAGCATTAATTCAGAATCGTGTGTAGTCTCCGCCAATGCTATTCCGACATCGATATTCTTAATATTTTGGGAGAATGATACATAGTATCTACGCGCACCTACAGAGTGCGCTGCTCGTCCCACACCACAAAATGTGTCCTACTGCTTTATTACATGTCTTGCGTGTTTTGATATTATTTAGCATTAATTCAGAATCGTGTGTAGTCTCCGCCAATGCTATTCCAACATCGATATTCTTAATATTTTGGGAGAATGATACATAGTATCTACGCCCACCTACAGAGTGCGCTGCTCGTCCCACACCACAAAATGTGTCCTACTGCTTTATTACATGTCTTGCGTGTTTTCATATTATTTAGCATTAATTCAGAATCTTGTGTAGTCTCCGGCAATGCTATTCCGACATCGATATTCGTAATATTTTGGGAGAATGATACATAGTATCTACGCCCACCTACAGTGAGCGCTGCTCGTCCCACACCACAAAATGTGTCCTACTGCTTTATTACATGTCTTGCGTGTTTTCATATTATTTAGCATTAATTCAGAATCGTGTGTAGTCTCCGCCAATGCTATTCCAACATCGATATTCTTAATATTTTGGGAGAATGATACATAGTATCTACGCCCACCTACAGAGTGCGCTGCTCGTCCCACACCACAAAATGTGTCCTACTGCTTTATTACATGTCTTGCGTGTTTTCATATTATTTAGCATTAATTCAGAATCTTGTGTAGTCTCCGGCAATGCTATTCCGACATCGATATTCTTAATATTTTGGGAGAATGATACATAGTACCTACGCCCACCTACAGTGAGCGCTGCTCGTCCCACACCACAAAATGTGTCCTACTGCTTTATTACATGTCTTGCGTGTTTTCATATTATTTAGCATTAATTCAGAATCGTGTGTAGTCTCCGCCAATGCTATTCCAACATCGATATTCTTAATATTTTGGGAGAATGATAAATAGTATCTACGCCCACCTACAGTGAGCGCTGCTCGTCCCACACCACAAAATGTGTCCTACTGCTTTATTACATGTCTTGCGTGTTTTCATATTATTTAGCATTAATTCAGAATCGTGTGTAGTCTCCGCCAATGCTATTCCGACATCGATATTCTTAATATTTTGGGAGAATGATACATAGTATCTACGCCCACCTACAGAGTGCGCTGCTCGTCCCACACCACAAAATGTGTCCTACTGCTTTATTACATGTCTTGCGTGTTTTCATATTATTTAGCATTAATTCAGAATCGTGTGTAGTCTCCGCCAATGCTATTCCAACATCGATATTCTTAATATTTTGGGAGAATGATACATAGTATCTACGCCCACCTACAGTGTGCGCTGCTCGTCCCACACCACAAAATGTGTCCTACTGCTTTACTACATGTCTTGCGTGTTTTCATATTATTTAGCATTAATTCAGAATCGTGTGTAGTCTCCGCCAATGCTATACCGAAATCGATATTCTTAATATTTTGGGAGAATGATACATACTATCTCCGCCCACCTACAGAGTGCGCTGCTCGTCCCACACCACAAAATCTGTCCTACTGCTTTATTGCATGTCTTGCGTGTTTTCATATTATGTAGCATTAATTCAGAATCGTGTGTAGTCTCCGCCAATGCTATTCTGAAATCGATATTCTTAATATTTTGGGAGAATGAAACATAGTATCTACGCCCACCTACAGTGTGCGCTGCTCGTCCCACACCACAAAATGTGTCCTACTGCTTTATTACATGTCTTGCGTGTTTTCATTTTATTTAGCATTAATTCAGAATCGTGTGTAGTCTCCGCCAATGCTATTCCGACATCGATATTCTTAATATTTTGGGAGAATGATACATAGTATCTACGCCCACCTACAGTGTGCGCTGCTCGTCCCACACCACAAAATGTGTCCTACTGCTTTATTACATGTCTTGCGTGTTTTCATATTATTTAGCATTAATTCAGAATCGTGTGTGGTCTCCGCCAATGCTATTCCGTCATCGATATTCTTAATATTTTGGGAGAATGATACATAGTATCTACGCCCACCTACAGAGTGCGCTGCTCGTCCCACACCACAAAATGTGTCCTACTGCTTTATTACATGTCTCGCGT
The DNA here is from genome assembly GCF_023864345.2 of Schistocerca serialis cubense. Lineage (NCBI taxonomy): Eukaryota > Metazoa > Arthropoda > Insecta > Orthoptera > Acrididae > Schistocerca > Schistocerca serialis. The sequence continues at coordinate 462,681,280 of NC_064646.1, read as the reverse complement.
TTTTTCATATTATTTAGCATTAATTCAGAATCGTGTGTAGTCTCCGCCAATGCTATTCCGAAATGTTTACGCTTCATATTTTGGGAGAATGATACATAGTATCTGCACACAGCTACAGAGTGCGCTGCTCGTCCCACACCACAAAATGTGTCCTACTGCTTTATTACATGTCTTGCGTGTTTTCATATTATTTAGCATTAATTCAGAATCGTGTGTAGTCTCCGCCAATGCTATTCCGACATCGATATTCTTAATATTTTGGGAGAATGATACATAGTATCTACGCCCACCTACAGAGTGCGCTGCTCGTCCCACACCACAAAATGTGTCCTACTGCTTTATTACATGTCTTGCGTGTTTTCATATTATTTAGCATTAATTCAGAATCGTGTGTAGTCTCCGCCAATGCTATTCCGACATCGATATTCTTAATATTTTGGGAGAATGATACATAGTATCTACGCGCACCTACAGAGTGCGCTGCTCGTCCCACACCACAAAATGTGTCCTACTGCTTTATTACATGTCTTGCGTGTTTTCATATTATTTAGCATTAATTCAGAATCGTGTGTAGTCTCCGCCAATGCTATTCCAACATCGATATTCTTAATATTTTGGGAGAATGATACATAGTATCTACGCCCACCTACAGAGTGCGCTGCTCGTCCCACACCACAAAATGTGTCCTACTGCTTTATTACATGTCTTGCGTGTTTTCATATTATTTAGCATTAATTCAGAATCTTGTGTAGTCTCCGGCAATGCTATTCCGACATCGATATTCTTAATATTTTGGGAGAATGATACATAGTATCTACGCCCACCTACAGTGAGCGCTGCTCGTCCCACACCACAAAATGTGTCCTACTGCTTTATTACATGTCTTGCGTGTTTTCATATTATTTAGCATTAATTCAGAATCGTGTGTAGTCTCCGCCAATGCTATTCCAACATCGATATTCTTAATATTTTGGGAGAATGATACATAGTATCTCCGCCCACCTACAGAGTGCGCTGCTCGTCCCACACCACAAAATGTGTCCTACTGCTTTATTACATGTCTTGCGTGTTTTCATATTATTTAGCATTAATTCAGAATCTTGTGTAGTCTCCGGCAATGCTATTCCGACATCGATATTCTTAATATTTTGGGAGAATGATACATAGTATCTACGCCCACCTTCAGTGAGCGCTGCTCGTCCCACACCACAAAATGTGTCCTACTGCTTTATTACATGTCTTGCGTGTTTTCATATTATTTAGCATTAATTCAGAATCGTGTGTAGTCTCCGCCAATGCTATTCCAACATCGATATTCTTAATATTTTGGGAGAATGATACATAGTATCTACGCCCACCTACAGTGAGCGCTGCTCGTCCCACACCACAAAATGTGTCCTACTGCTTTATTACATGTCTTGCGTGTTTTCATATTATTTAGCATTAATTCAGAATCGTGTGTAGTCTCCGCCAATGCTATTCCGACATCGATATTCTTAATATTTTGGGAGAATGATACATAGTATCTACGCCCACCTACAGAGTGCGCTGCTCGTCCCACACCACAAAATGTGTCCTACTGCTTTATTACATGTCTTGCGTGTTTTCATATTATTTAGCATTAATTCAGAATCGTGTGTAGTCTCCGCCAATGCTATTCCAACATCGATATTCTTAATATTTTGGGAGAATGATACATAGTATCTACGCCCACCTACAGTGTGCGCTGCTCGTCCCACACCACAAAATGTGTCCTACTGCTTTACTACATGTCTTGCGTGTTTTCATATTATTTAGCATTAATTCAGAATCGTGTGTAGTCTCCGCCAATGCTATTCCAACATCGATATTCTTAATATTTTGGGAGAATGATACATAGTATCTACGCCCACCTACAGTGAGCGCTGCTCGTCCCACACCACAAAATGTGTCCTACTGCTTTATTACATGTCTTGCGTGTTTTCATATTATTTAGCATTAATTCAGAATCGTGTGTAGTCTCCGCCAATGCTATTCCGACATCGATATTCTTAATATTTTGGGAGAATGATACATAGTATCTACGCCCACCTACAGAGTGCGCTGCTCGTCCCACACCACAAAATGTGTCCTACTGCTTTATTACATGTCTTGCGTGTTTTCATATTATTTAGCATTAATTCAGAATCGTGTGTAGTCTCCGCCAATGCTATTCCGACATCGATATTCTTAATATTTTGGGAGAATGATACATAGTATCTACGCCCACCTACAGTGTGCGCTGCTCGTCCCACACCACAAAATGTGTCCTACTGCTTTACTACATGTCTTGCGTGTTTTCATATTATTTAGCATTAATTCAGAATCGTGTGTAGTCTCCGCCAATGCTATTCCAACATCGATATTCTTAATATTTTGGGAGAATGATACATAGTATCTACGCCCACCTACAGTGAGCGCTGCTCGTCCCACACCACAAAATGTGTCCTACTGCTTTACTACATGTCTTGCGTGTTTTCATATTATTTAGCATTAATTCAGAATCGTGTGTAGTCTCCGCCAATGCTATTCCAACATCGATATTCTTAATATTTTGGGAGAATGATACATAGTATCTACGCCCACCTACAGTGAGCGCTGCTCGTCCCACACCACAAAATGTGTCCTACTGCTTTATTACATGTCTTGCGTGTTTTCATATTATTTAGCATTAATTCAGAATCGTGTGTAGTCTCCGCCAATGCTATTCCGACATCGATATTCTTAATATTTTGGGAGAATGATACATAGTATCTACGCCCACCTACAGAGTGCGCTGCTCGTCCCACACCACAAAATGTGTCCTACTGCTTTATTACATGTCTTGCGTGTTTTCATATTATTTAGCATTAATTCAGAATCGTGTGTAGTCTCCGCCAATGCTATTCCAACATCGATATTCTTAATATTTTGGGAGAATGATACATAGTATCTACGCCCACCTACAGTGTGCGCTGCTCGTCCCACACCACAAAATGTGTCCTACTGCTTTACTACATGTCTTGCGTGTTTTCATATTATTTAGCATTAATTCAGAATCGTGTGTAGTCTCCGCCAATGCTATACCGAAATCGATATTCTAAATATTTTGGGAAAATGATACATAGTATCTCCGCCCACCTACAGAGTGCGCTGCTCGTCCCACACCACAAAATCTGTCCTACTGCTTTATTGCATGTCTTGCGTGTTTTCATATTATGTAGCATTAATTCAGAATCGTGTGTAGTCTCCGCCAATGCTATTCTGAAATCGATATTCTTAATATTTTGGGAGAATGAAACATAGTATCTACGCCCACCTACAGTGTGCGCTGCTCGTCCCACACCACAAAATGTGTCCTACTGCTTTATTACATGTCTTGCGTGTTTTCATTTTATTTAGCATTAATTCAGAATCGTGTGTAGTCTCCGCCAATGCTATTCCGACATCGATATTCTTAATATTTTGGGAGAATGATACATAGTATCTACGCCCACCTACAGTGTGCGCTGCTCGTCCCACACCACAAAATGTGTCCTACTGCTTTATTACATGTCTTTCGTGTTTTCATATTATTTAGCATTAATTCAGAATCGTGTGTGGTCTCCGCCAATGCTATTCCGACATCGATATTCTTAATATTTTGGGAGAATGATACATAGTATCTACGCCCACCTACAGTGTGCGCTGCTCGTCCCACACCACAAAATGTGTCCTACTGCTTTATTACATGTCTTGCGTGTTTTCATATTATTTAGCATTAATTCAGAATCGTGTGTAGTCTCCGCCAATGCTATTCTGAAATCGATATTCTTAATATTTTGGGAGAATGATACATAGTATCTACGCCCACCTACAGTGTGCGCTGCTCGTCCCACACCACAAAATGTGTCCTACTGCTTTATTACATGTCTTGCGTGTTTTCATTTTATTTAGCATTAATTCAGAATCGTGTGTAGTCTCCGCCAATGCTATTCCGACATCGATATTCTTAATATTTTGGGAGAATGATACATAGTATCTACGCCCACCTACAGTGTGCGCTGCTCGTCCCACACCACAAAATGTGTCCTACTGCTTTATTACATGTCTTTCGTGTTTTCATATTATTTAGCATTAATTCAGAATCGTGTGTGGTCTCCGCCAATGCTATTCCGACATCGATATTCTTAATATTTTGGGAGAATGATACATAGTATCTACGCCCACCTACAGTGTGCGCTGCTCGTCCCACACCACAAAATGTGTCCTACTGCTTTATTACATGTCTTGCGTGTTTTCATATTATTTAGCATTAATTCAGAATCGTGTGTGGTCTCCGCCAATGCTATTCCGACATCGATATTCTTAATATTTTGGGAGAATGATACATAGTATCTACGCCCACCTACAGTGAGCGCTGCTCGTCCCACACCACAAAATGTGTCCTACTGCTTTATTACATGTCTTGCGTGTTTTCATATTATTTAGCATTAATTCAGAATCGTGTGTAGTCTCCGCCAATGCTATTCCAACATCGATATTCTTAATATTTTGGGAGAATGATACATAGTATCTCCGCCCACCTACAGAGTGCGCTGCTCGTCCCACACCACAAAATCTGTCCTACTGCTTTATTGCATGTCTTGCGTGTTTTCATATTATGTAGCATTAATTCAGAATCGTGTGTAGTCTCCGCCAATGCTATTCTGAAATCGATATTCTTAATATTTTGGGAGAATGAAACATAGTATCTACGCCCACCTGCAGTGTGCGCTGCTCGTCCCACACCACAAAATGTGTCCTACTGCTTTATTACATGTTTTGCGTGTTTTCATTTTATTTAGCATTAATTCAGAATCGTGTGTAGTCTCCGCCAATGCTATTCCGACATCGATATTCTTAATATTTTGGGAGAATGATACATAGTATCTACGCCCACCTACAGTGTGCGCTGCTCGTCCCACACCACAAAATGTGTCCTACTGCTTTATTACATGTCTTGCGTGTTTTCATATTATTTAGCATTAATTCAGAATCGTGTGTGGTCTCCGCCAATGCTATTCCGACATCGATATTCTTAATATTTTGGGAGAATGATACATAGTATCTACGCCCACCTACAGTGTGCGCTGCTCGTCCCACACCACAAAATGTGTCCTACTGCTTTATTACATGTCTTGCGTGTTTTCATATTATTTAGCATTAATTCAGAATCGTGTGTAGTCTCCGCCAATGCTATTCCGACATCGATATTCTTAATATTTTGGGAGAATGATACATAGTATTTACGCCCACCTACAGTGTGCGCTGCTCGTCCCACACCACAAAATGTGTCCTGCTGCTTTATTACATGTCTTGCGTGTTTTCATATTATTTAGCATTAATTCAGAATCGTGTGTAGTCTCCGCCAATGCTATTCCGACAACGATATTCTTAATATTATGGGAGAATGATACATAGTATCCGCGCCTACCTACAGAGTGCGCTGCTCGTCCCACACCACAAAATGTGTCCTACTGCTTTATTACATGTCTCGCGTGTTTCCATATTATTTAGCATTAATTCAGAATCGTGTGTAGTCTCCGCCAATGCTATTCCGACATCGATATTCTTAATATTTTGGGAGAATGATACATAGTATCTACGCCCACCTACAGTGTGCGCTGCTCGTCCCACACCACAAAATATGTCCTACTGCTTTATTACATGTCTTGCGTGTTTTCATATTATTTAGCATTAATTCAGAATGGTGTGTAGTCTCCGCCAATGCTATTCCAACATCGATATTCTTAATATTTTGGGAGAATGATACATAGTATCTACGCCCACCTTCAGTGTGCGCTGCTCGTCCCACACCACAAAATGTGTCCTACTGCTTTATTACATGTCTTGCGTGTTTTCATATTATTTAGCATTAATTCAGAATCGTGTGTAGTCTCCGCCAATGCTATTCCGACATCGATATTCTTCATATTTTGTGAGATTGATACATAGTATCTACGCCCACCTACAGTGTGCGCTGCTCGTCCAACACCACAAAATGTGTCCTACTGCTTTATTACATTTCTTGCGTGTTTTCATATTATTTAGCATTAATTCAGAATCGTGTGTAGTCTCCGCCAATGCTATTCCGAAATCGATATTCTTAATATTTTGGGAGAATTATACATAGTATCTCCGCCCACCTACAGAGTGCGCTGCTCGTCCCACACCACAAAATCTGTCCTACTGCTTTATTACAAGTCTTGCGTGTTTACATATTATGTAGCATTAATTCAGAATCGTGTGTAGTCTCCGCCAATGCTATTCCGAAATCGATATTCTTAATATTTTGGGAGAATGATACATAGTATCTACGCCCACCTACAGTGTGCGCTGCTCGTCCCACACCACAAAATGTGTCCTACTGCTTTATTACATGTCTTGCGTGTTTTCATATTATTTAGCTTTAATTCATAATCTTGTGTAGTCTCCGGCAATGCTATTCCGACATCGATATTCTTAATATTTTGGGACAATGATACATAGTATCTACGCCCACCTACAGTGTGCGCTGCTCGTCCCACACCACAAAATGTGTCCTACTGCTTTATTACATGTCTCGCGTGTTTTCATATTATTTAGCATTAATTCAGAATCGTGTGTAGTCTCCGCCAATGCTATTCCGACATCGATATTCTTAATATTTTGGGAGAATGATACATAGTATCTACGCCCACCTACAGTGTGCGCTGCTCGTCCCACACCACAAAATGTGTCCTACTGCTTTATTACATGTTTTGCGTGTTTTCATATTATTTAGCATTAATTCAGAATCGTGTGTAGTCTCCGCCAATGCTATTCCGACATCGATATTCTTAATATTATGGGAGAATGATACATAGTATCTACGCCCACCTACAGTGAGCGCTGCTCGTCCCACACCACAAAATGTGTCCTACTGCTTTATTACATGTCTTGCGTGTTTTCATATTATTTAGCATTAATTCAGAATCGTGTGTAGTCTCCGCCAATGCTATTCCAACATCGATATTCTTAATACTTTGGGAGAATGATACATAGTATCTACGCCCACCTACAGTGTGCGCTGCTCGTCCCACACCACAAAATGTGTCCTACTGCTTTACTACATGTCTTGCGTGTTTTCATATTATTTAGCATTAATTCAGAATCGTGTGTAGTCTCCGCCAATGCTATTCCAACATCGATATTCTTAATATTTTGGGAGAATGATACATAGTATCTACGCCCACCTACAGTGAGCGCTGCTCGTCCCACACCACAAAATGTGTCCTACTGCTTTATTACATGTCTTGCGTGTTTTCATATTATTTAGCATTAATTCAGAATCGTGTGTAGTCTCCGCCAATGCTATTCCGACATCGATATTCTTAATATTTTGGGAGAATGATACATAGTATCTACGCCCACCTACAGAGTGCGCTGCTCGTCCCACACCACAAAATGTGTCCTACTGCTTTATTACATGTCTTGCGTGTTTTCATATTATTTAGCATTAATTCAGAATCGTGTGTAGTCTCCGCCAATGCTATTCCGACATCGATATTCTTAATATTTTGGGAGAATGATACATAGTATCTACGCCCACCTACAGTGTGCGCTGCTCGTCCCACACCACAAAATGTGTCCTACTGCTTTACTACATGTCTTGCGTGTTTTCATATTATTTAGCATTAATTCAGAATCGTGTGTAGTCTCCGCCAATGCTATTCCAACATCGATATTCTTAATATTTTGGGAGAATGATACATAGTATCTACGCCCACCTACAGTGAGCGCTGCTCGTCCCACACCACAAAATGTGTCCTACTGCTTTACTACATGTCTTGCGTGTTTTCATATTATTTAGCATTAATTCAGAATCGTGTGTAGTCTCCGCCAATGCTATTCCAACATCGATATTCTTAATATTTTGGGAGAATGATACATAGTATCTACGCCCACCTACAGTGAGCGCTGCTCGTCCCACACCACAAAATGTGTCCTACTGCTTTATTACATGTCTTGCGTGTTTTCATATTATTTAGCATTAATTCAGAATCGTGTGTAGTCTCCGCCAATGCTATTCCGACATCGATATTCTTAATATTTTGGGAGAATGATACATAGTATCTACGCCCACCTACAGAGTGCGCTGCTCGTCCCACACCACAAAATGTGTCCTACTGCTTTATTACATGTCTTGCGTGTTTTCATATTATTTAGCATTAATTCAGAATCGTGTGTAGTCTCCGCCAATGCTATTCCAACATCGATATTCTTAATATTTTGGGAGAATGATACATAGTATCTACGCCCACCTACAGTGTGCGCTGCTCGTCCCACACCACAAAATGTGTCCTACTGCTTTACTACATGTCTTGCGTGTTTTCATATTATTTAGCATTAATTCAGAATCGTGTGTAGTCTCCGCCAATGCTATACCGAAATCGATATTCTAAATATTTTGGGAAAATGATACATAGTATCTCCGCCCACCTACAGAGTGCGCTGCTAGTCCCACACCACAAAATCTGTCCTACTGCTTTATTGCATGTCTTGCGTGTTTTCATATTATGTAGCATTAATTCAGAATCGTGTGTAGTCTCCGCCAATGCTATTCTGAAATCGATATTCTTAATATTTTGGGAGAATGAAACATAGTATCTACGCCCACCTACAGTGTGCGCTGCTCGTCCCACACCACAAAATGTGTCCTACTGCTTTATTACATGTCTTGCGTGTTTTCATATTATTTAGCATTAATTCAGAATCGTGTGTGGTCTCCGCCAATGCTATTCCGACATCGATATTCTTAATATTTTGGGAGAATGATACATAGTATCTACGCCCACCTACAGTGTGCGCTGCTCGTCCCACACCACAAAATGTGTCCTACTGCTTTATTACATGTCTCGCGTGTTTTCATATTATTTAGCATTAATTCAGAATCGTGTGTAGTCTCCGCCAATGCTATTCCGAAATGTTTACGCTTCATATTTTGGGAGAATGATACATAGTATCTGCACACAGCTACAGAGTGCGCTGCTCGTCCCACACCACAAAATGTGTCCTACTGCTTTATTACATGTCTTGCGTGTTTTCATATTATTTAGCATTAATTCAGAATCGTGTGTAGTCTCCGCCAATGCTATTCCGACATCGATATTCTTAATATTTTGGGAGAATGATACATAGTATCTACGCCCACCTACAGTGAGCGCTGCTCGTCCCACACCACAAAATGTGTCCTACTGCTTTATTACATGTCTTGCGTGTTTTCATATTATTTAGCATTAATTCAGAATCGTGTGTAGTCTCCGCCAATGCTATTCCAACATCGATATTCTTAATATTTTGGGAGAATGATACATGGTATCTACGCCCACCTACAGTGTGCGCTGCTCGTCCCACACCACAAAATGTGTCCTACTGCTTTACTACATGTCTTGCGTGTTTTCATATTATTTAGCATTAATTCAGAATCGTGTGTAGTCTCCGCCAATGCTATACCGAAATCGATATTCTAAATATTTTGGGAGAATGATACATAGTATCTCCGCCCACCTACAGAGTGCGCTGCTCGTCCCACACCACAAAATCTGTCCTACTGCTTTATTGCATGTCTTGCGTGTTTTCATATTATGTAGCATTAATTCAGAATCGTGTGTAGTCTCCGCCAATGCTATTCTGAAATCGATATTCTTAATATTTTGGGAGAATGAAACATAGTATCTACGCCCACCTACAGTGTGCGCTGCTCGTCCCACACCACAAAATGTGTCCTACTGCTTTATTACATGTCTTGCGTGTTTTCATTTTATTTAGCATTAATTCAGAATCGTGTGTAGTCTCCGCCAATGCTATTCCGACATCGATATTCTTAATATTTTGGGAGAATGATACATAGTATCTACGCCCACCTACAGTGTGCGCTGCTCGTCCCACACCACAAAATGTGTCCTACTGCTTTATTACATGTCTTGCGTGTTTTCATATTATTTAGCATTAATTCAGAATCGTGTGTGGTCTCCGCCAATGCTATTCCGACATCGATATTCTTAATATTTTGGGAGAATGATACATAGTATCTACGCCCACCTACAGTGTGCGCTGCTCGTCCCAAACCACAAAATGTGTCCTACTGCTTTATTACATGTCTTGCGTGTTTTCATATTATTTAGCATTAATTCAGAATCGTGTGTGGTCTCCGCCAATGCTATTCCGACATCGATATTCTTAATATTTTGGGAGAATGATACATAGTATCTACGCCCACCTACAGTGTGCGCTGCTCGTCCCACACCACAAAATGTGTCCTACTGCTTTATTACATGTCTCGCGTGTTTTCATATTATTTAGCATTAATTCAGAATCGTGTGTAGTCTCCGCCAATGCTATTCCGAAATGTTTACGCTTCATATTTTGGGAGAATGATACATAGTATCTGCACACAGCTACAGAGTGCGCTGCTCGTCCCACACCACAAAATGTGTCCTACTGCTTTATTACATGTCTTGCGTGTTTTCATATTATTTAGCATTAATTCAGAATCGTGTGTAGTCTCCGCCAATGCTATTCCGACATCGATATTCTTAATATTTTGGGAGAATGATACATAGTATCTACGCCCACCTACAGTGAGCGCTGCTCGTCCCACACCACAAAATGTGTCCTACTGCTTTATTACATGTCTTGCGTGTTTTCATATTATTTAGCATTAATTCAGAATCGTGTGTAGTCTCCGCCAATGCTATTCCAACATCGATATTCTTAATATTTTGGGAGAATGATACATGGTATCTACGCCCACCTACAGTGTGCGCTGCTCGTCCCACACCACAAAATGTGTCCTACTGCTTTACTACATGTCTTGCGTGTTTTCATATTATTTAGCATTAATTCAGAATCGTGTGTAGTCTCCGCCAATGCTATACCGAAATCGATATTCTTAACATTTTGGGAGAATGATACATAGTATCTCCGCCCACCTACAGAGTGCGCTGCTCGTCCCACACCACAAAATCTGTCCTACTGCTTTATTGCATGTCTTGCGTGTTTTCATATTATGTAGCATTATTTCAGAATCGTGTGTAGTCTCCGCCAATGCTATTCTGAAATCGATATTCTTAATATTTTGGGAGAATGAAACATAGTATCTACGCCCACCTGCAGTGTGCGCTGCTCGTCCCACACCACAAAATGTGTCCTACTGCTTTATTACATGTCTTGCGTGTTTTCATTTTATTTAGCATTAATTCAGAATCGTGTGTAGTCTCCGCCAATGCTATTCCGACATCGATATTCTTAATATTTTGGGAGAATGATACATAGTATCTACGCCCACCTACAGTGAGCGCTGCTCGTCCCACACCACAAAATCTGTCCTACTGCTTTATTACATGTCTTGCGTGTTTTCATATTATTTAGCATTAATTCAGAATCGTGTGTAGTCTCCGCCAATGCTATTCCGAAATCGATATTCTTAATATTTTGGGAGAATGATACATAGTATCTACGCCCACCTACAGTGTGCGCTGCTCGTCCCACACCACAAAATGTGTCCTACTGCTTTATTACATGTCTTGCGTGTTTTCATATTATTTAGCATTAATTCAGAATCGTGTGTGGTCTCCGCCAATGCTATTCAGACATCGATATTCTTAATATTTTGGGAGAATGATACATAGTATCTACGCCCACCTACAGTGTGCGCTGCTCGTCCCACACCACAAAATGTGTCCTACTGCTTTATTACATGTCTTGCGTGTTTTCATATTATTTAGCATTAATTCAGAATCGTGTGTGGTCTCCGCCAATGCTATTCCGACATCGATATTCTTAATATTTTGGGAGAATGATACATAGTATCTACGCCCACCTACAGTGTGCGCTGCTCGTCCCACACCACAAAATGTGTCCTACTGCTTTATTACATGTCTCGCGTGTTTTCATATTATTTAGCATTAATTCAGAATCGTGTGTAGTCTCCGCCAATGCTATTCCAACATCGATATTCTTAATATTTTGGGAGAATGATACATAGTATCTCCGCCCACCTACAGAGTGCGCTGCTCGTCCCACACCACAAAATCTGTCCTACTGCTTTATTGCATGTCTTGCGTGTTTTCATATTATGTAGCATTAATTCAGAATCGTGTGTAGTCTCCGCCAATGCTATTCTGAAATCGATATTCTTAATATTTTGGGAGAATGAAACATAGTATCTACGCCCACCTACAGTGTGCGCTGCTCGTCCCACACCACAAAATGTGTCCTACTGCTTTATTACATGTCTTGCGTGTTTTCATATTATTTAGCATTAATTCAGAATCGTGTGTAGTCTCCGCCAATGCTATTCCGACAACGATATTCTTAATATTATGGGAGAATGATACATAGTATCCGCGCCTACCTACAGAGTGCGCTGCTCGTCCCACACCACAAAATGTGTCCTACTGCTTTATTACATGTCTCGCGTGTTTCCATATTATTTAGCATTAATTCAGAATCGTGTGTAGTCTCCGCCAATGCTATTCCGACATCGATATTCTTAATATTTTGGGAGAATGATACATAGTATCTACGCCCACCTACAGTGTGCGCTGCTCGTCCCACACCACAAAATATGTCCTACTGCTTTATTACATGTCTTGCGTGTTTTCATATTATTTAGCATTAATTCAGAATCGTGTGTAGTCTCCGCCAATGCTATTCCAACATCGATATTCTTAATATTTTGGGAGAATGATACATAGTATCTACGCCCACCTTCAGTGTGCGCTGCTCGTCCCACACCACAAAATGTGTCCTACTGCTTTATTACATGTCTTGCGTGTTTTCATATTATTTAGCATTAATTCAGAATCGTGTGTAGTCTCCGCCAATGCTATTCCGACATCGATATTCTTCATATTTTGTGAGATTGATACATAGTATCTACGCCCACCTACAGTGTGCGCTGCTCGTCCAACACCACAAAATGTGTCCTACTGCTTTATTACATTTCTTGCGTGTTTTCATATTATTTAGCATTAATTCAGAATCGTGTGTAGTCTCCGCCAATGCTATTCCGAAATCGATATTCTTAATATTTTGGGAGAATGATACATAGTATCTCCGCCCACCTACAGAGTGCGCTGCTCGTCCCACACCACAAAATCTGTCCTACTGCTTTATTACAAGTCTTGCGTGTTTACATATTATGTAGCATTAATTCAGAATCGTGTGTAGTCTCCGCCAATGCTATTCCGAAATCGATATTCTTAATATTTTGGGAGAATGATACATAGTATCTACGCCCACCTACAGTGTGCGCTGCTCGTCCCACACCACAAAATGTGTCCTACTGCTTTATTACATGTCTTGCGTGTTTTCATATTATTTAGCTTTAATTCATAATCTTGTGTAGTCTCCGGCAATGCTATTCCGACATCGATATTCTTAATATTTTGGGACAATGATACATAGTATCTACGCCCACCTACAGTGTGCGCTGCTCGTCCCACACCACAAAATGTGTCCTACTGCTTTATTACATGTCTCGCGTGTTTTCATATTATTTAGCATTAATTCAGAATCGTGTGTAGTCTCCGCCAATGCTATTCCGACATCGATATTCTTAATATTTTGGGAGAATGATACATAGTATCTACGCCCACCTACAGTGTGCGCTGCTCGTCCCACACCACAAAATGTGTCCTACTGCTTTATTACATGTTTTGCGTGTTTTCATATTATTTAGCATTAATTCAGAATCGTGTGTAGTCTCCGCCAATGCTATTCCGACATCGATATTCTTAATATTATGGGAGAATGATACATAGTATCTGCGCCTACCTACAGAGTGCGCTGCTCGTCCCACACCACAAAATGTGTCCTACTGCTTTATTACATGTCTCGCGTGTTTCCATATTATTTAGCATTAATTCAGAATCGTGTGTAGTCTCCGCCAATGCTATTCCGACATCGATATTCTTAATATTTTGGGAGAATGATACATAGTATCTACGCCCACCTACAGTGTGCGCTGCTCGTCCCACACCACAAAATGTGTCCTACTGCTCTATTACATGTCTTGCGTGTTTTCATATTATTTAGCATTAATTCAGAATCGTGTGTAGTCTCCGCCAATGCTATTCCGAAATCAATATTCTTAATATTTTGGGAGAATGATACATAGTATCTACGCCCACCTACAGTGTGCGCTGCTCAACCCACACCACAAAATGTGTCCTACTGCTTTATTACACGTCTTGCGTGTTTTCATATTATTTAGCATTAATTCAGAATCGTGTGTAGTCGCCGCCAATGCTATTCCGAAATGGTTATTCTTAATATTTTGGGAGAATGGTACATAGTATCTACGCCCACCTACAGTGTGCGCAGCTCGTCCCACACCACAAAATGTGTCCTACTGCTTTATTACATGAATTGCGTGTCTTCATATTATTTAGCATTAAATCAGTATCGTGTGTAGTCTCCGCCAATGCTATTCCGACGTCGATATTCTTAATATTTTGGGAGAATGATACATAGTATCTACGCCCACCTACAGTGTGCGCTGCTCGTCCCACACCACAAAATGTGTCCTACTGCTTTACTACATGTCTTGCGTGTTTTCATATTATTTAGCTGTAATTCAGAATCGTGTGTAGTCGCCGCCAATGCTATTCTGAAATGGTTATTCTTAATATTTTGGGAGAATGATACATAGTATCTACGCCCACCTACAGTGTGCGCTGCTCGTCCCACACCACAAAATGTGTCCTACTGATTTACTACATGTCTTGCGTGTTTTCATATTATTTAGCAGTAATTCAGAATCGTGTGTAGTCGCCGCCAATGCTATTCCGAAATGGTTATTCTTCATATTTTGGGAGAATGATACATAGTATCTACGCCCAACCTACAGTGTGCGCTGCTCGTCCCACACCACAAAATGTGTCCTACTGCTTTACTACATGTCTTGCGTGTTTTCATATTATTTAGCAGCAATTCAGAATCGTGTGTAGTCGCCGCCAATGCTATTCCGAAATCGTTATTCTTAATATTTTGGGAGAATGATACATAGTATCTACGCCCACCTACTGAGTGCGTGGCTCGTCCCACACCACAAAATGTGTCCTACTTCATTACTACATGTCTTGCGTGTTTTCATATTATTTAGCAGCAATTCAGAATCGTGTGTAGTCTCCGCCAATGCTATTCCGAACGCGATATTCTTAACATTTTAGGAGAATGATACATAGTATCTACGCCCACCTATAGTGTGCGCTGCTCGTCCCACACCACAAAATGTGTCCTACTTCTGTACTTCATGTCTTGCCTGTTTTCGTATTATTTAGCAGTAATTCAGAATCGTGTGTAGTCGCCGCCAATGCTATTCCGAAATCAATATTCTTAATATTTTGGGAGAATGATACATAGTATCTACGCCCACCTACAGTGTGCGTGGCTCGTCCCACACCACAAAATGTGTCCTACTGCTTTATTACATGTCTCGCGTGTTTCCATATTATTTAGCATTAATTCAGAATCGTGTGTAGTCTCCGCCAATGCTATTCCGACATCGATATTCTTAATATTTTGGGAGAATGATACATAGTATCTACGCCCACCTACAGTGTGCGCTGCTCGTCCCACACCACAAAATATGTCCTACTGCTTTATTACATGTCTTGCGTGTTTTCATATTATTTAGCATTAATTCAGAATCGTGTGTAGTCTCCGCCAATGCTATTCCAACATCGATATTCTTAATATTTTGGGAGAATGATACATAGTATCTACGCCCACCTTCAGTGTGCGCTGCTCGTCCCACACCACAAAATGTGTCCTACTGCTTTATTACATGTCTTGCGTGTTTTCATATTATTTAGCATTAATTCAGAATCGTGTGTAGTCTCCGCCAATGCTATTCCGACATCGATATTCTTCATATTTTGTGAGATTGATACATAGTATCTTCCCCCACCTACAGTGTGCGCTGCTCGTCCAACACCACAAAATGTGTCCTACTGCTTTATTACATTTCTTGCGTGTTTTCATATTATTTAGCATTAATTCAGAATCGTGTGTAGTCTCCGCCAATGCTATTCCGACATCGATATTCTTCATATTTTGTGAGATTGATACATAGTATCTACGCCCACCTACAGTGTGCGCTGCTCGTCCAACACCACAAAATGTGTCCTACTGCTTTATTACATTTCTTGCGTGTTTTCATATTATTTAGCATTAATTCAGAATCGTGTGTAGTCTCCGCCAATGCTATTCCGAAATCGATATTCTTAATATTTTGGGAGAATGATACATAGTATCTCCGCCCACCTACAGAGTGCGCTGCTCGTCCCACACCACAAAATCTGTCCTACTGCTTTATTACAAGTCTTGCGTGTTTACATATTATGTAGCATTAATTCAGAATCGTGTGTAGTCTCCGCCAATGCTATTCCGAAATCGATATTCTTAATATTTTGGGAGAATGATACATAGTATCTACGCCCACCTACAGTGTGCGCTGCTCGTCCCACACCACAAAATGTGTCCTACTGCTTTATTACATGTCTTGCGTGTTTTCATATTATTTAGCTTTAATTCATAATCTTGTGTAGTCTCCGGCAATGCTATTCCGACATCGATATTCTTAATATTTTGGGACAATGATACATAGTATCTACGCCCACCTACAGTGTGCGCTGCTCGTCCCACACCACAAAATGTGTCCTACTGCTTTATTACATGTCTCGCGTGTTTTCATATTATTTAGCATTAATTCAGAATCGTGTGTAGTCTCCGCCAATGCTATTCCGACATCGATATTCTTAATATTTTGGGAGAATGATACATAGTATCTACGCCCACCTACAGTGTGCGCTGCTCGTCCCACACCACAAAATGTGTCCTACTGCTTTATTACATGTTTTGCGTGTTTTCATATTATTTAGCATTAATTCAGAATCGTGTGTAGTCTCCGCCAATGCTATTCCGACATCGATATTCTTAATATTATGGGAGAATGATACATAGTATCTGCGCCTACCTACAGAGTGCGCTGCTCGTCCCACACCACAAAATGTGTCCTACTGCTTTATTACATGTCTCGCGTGTTTCCATATTATTTAGCATTAATTCAGAATCGTGTGTAGTCTCCGCCAATGCTATTCCGACATCGATATTCTTAATATTTTGGGAGAATGATACATAGTATCTACGCCCACCTACAGTGTGCGCTGCTCAACCCACACCACAAAATGTGTCCTACTGCTTTATTACACGTCTTGCGTGTTTTCATATTATTTAGCATTAATTCAGAATCGTGTGTAGTCGCCGCCAATGCTATTCCGAAATGGTTATTCTTAATATTTTGGGAGAATGGTACATAGTATCTACGCCCACCTACAGTGTGCGCAGCTCGTCCCACACCACAAAATGTGTCCTACTGCTTTATTACATGAATTGCGTGTCTTCATATTATTTAGCATTAAATCAGTATCGTGTGTAGTCTCCGCCAATGCTATTCCGACGTCGATATTCTTAATATTTTGGGAGAATGATACATAGTATCTACGCCCACCTACAGTGTGCGCTGCTCGTCCCACACCACAAAATGTGTCCTACTGCTTTACTACATGTCTTGCGTGTTTTCATATTATTTAGCTGTAATTCAGAATCGTGTGTAGTCGCCGCCAATGCTATTCTGAAATGGTTATTCTTAATATTTTGGGAGAATGATACATAGTATCTACGCCCACCTACAGTGTGCGCTGCTCGTCCCACACCACAAAATGTGTCCTACTGATTTACTACATGTCTTGCGTGTTTTCATATTATTTAGCAGTAATTCAGAATCGTGTGTAGTCGCCGCCAATGCTATTCCGAAATGGTTATTCTTCATATTTTGGGAGAATGATACATAGTATCTACGCCCAACCTACAGTGTGCGCTGCTCGTCCCACACCACAAAATGTGTCCTACTGCTTTACTACATGTCTTGCGTGTTTTCATATTATTTAGCAGCAATTCAGAATCGTGTGTAGTCGCCGCCAATGCTATTCCGAAATCGTTATTCTTAATATTTTGGGAGAATGATACATAGTATCTACGCCCACCTACTGAGTGCGTGGCTCGTCCCACACCACAAAATGTGTCCTACTTCATTACTACATGTCTTGCGTGTTTTCATATTATTTAGCAGCAATTCAGAATCGTGTGTAGTCTCCGCCAATGCTATTCCGAACGCGATATTCTTAACATTTTAGGAGAATGATACATAGTATCTACGCCCACCTATAGTGTGCGCTGCTCGTCCCACACCACAAAATGTGTCCTACTTCTGTACTTCATGTCTTGCCTGTTTTCGTATTATTTAGCAGTAATTCAGAATCGTGTGTAGTCGCCGCCAATGCTATTCCGAAATCAATATTCTTAATATTTTGGGAGAATGATACATAGTATCTACGCCCACCTACAGTGTGCGTGGCTCGTCCCACACCACAAAATGTGTCCTACTGCTTTACTACATGTCTTGCGTGTTTTCATATTATTTAGCATTAATTCAGAATCGTGTGTAGTCTCCGCCAATGCTAT
This sequence comes from Schistocerca serialis cubense, assembly GCF_023864345.2. Taxonomy (NCBI): domain Eukaryota; kingdom Metazoa; phylum Arthropoda; class Insecta; order Orthoptera; family Acrididae; genus Schistocerca; species Schistocerca serialis. Next base: position 462,662,710 of record NC_064646.1, on the reverse strand, counting down.
TCCGATATCAATTTTCTTAATATTTTGGGAGAATGATACATAGTATCTACGGCCACCTACAGTGTGCGTGGCTCGTCCCACACCACAAAATGTGTCCTACTTCATTACTACATGTCTTGCGTGTTTTCATATTATTTAGCATTAATTCAGAATCGTGAGTAGTCTCCGCCAATGCTATTCCGACATCGATATTCTTAATATTTTGGGACAATGATACATAGTATCTACGCCCACCTACAGTGTGCGTGGCTCGTCCAACACCACAAAATGTGTCCTACTTCTATACTACATGTCTTGCCTGTTTTCATATCGTTTAGCAGTAATTCAGAATCGTGTGTAGTCGCCGCCAATGCTATTCCGAAATCAATATTCTTAATATTTTGGGAGAATGATACATAGTATCTACGGCCACCTACAGTGTGCGTGGCTCGTCCCACACCACAAAATGTGTCCTACTTCATTACTACATGTCTTGCGTGTTTTCATATTATTTAGCATTAATTCAGAATCGTGAGTAGTCTCCGCCAATGCTATTCCGACATCGATATTCTTAATATTTTGGGAGAATGATACATAGTATCTACGCCCACCTACTGAGTGCGTGGCTCGTCCCACACCACAAAATGTGTCCTACTTCATTACTACATGTCTTGCGTGTTTTCATATTATTTAGCAGCAATTCAGAATCGTGTGTAGTCTCCGCCAATGCTATTCCGAAATCAATATTCTTAATATTTTGGGAGAATGATACATAGTATCTACGCCCACCTACAGTGTGCGTAGCTCGTCCCACACCACAAAATGTGTCCTACTTCATTACTACATGTCTTGCGTGTTTTCATATTATTTAGCAGCAATTCAGAATCGTGTGTAGTCTCCGCGAATGCTATTCCGAAATCGATATTCTTAACATTTTGGGAGAATGATACATAGTATCTACGCCCACCTATAGTGTGCGCTGCTCGTCCCACACCACAAAATGTGTCCTACTTCTGTACTACATGTCTTGCCTGTTTTCATATCGTTTAGCAGTAATTCAGAATCGTGTGTAGTCGCCGCCAATGATATTCCGAAATCAATATTCTTAATATTTTGGGAGAATGATACATAGTATCTACGCCCACCTACAGTATGCGTGGCTCGTCCCACACCACAAAATGTGTCCTACTTAATTACTACATGTCTTGCGTGTTTTCATATTATTTAGCAGCAATTCAGAATCGTGTGTAGTCTCCGCCAATGCTATTCCGAAATCAATATTCTTAATATTTTGGGAGAATGATACATAGTATCTACGCCCACCTACAGTGTGCGTGGCTCGTCCCACACCACAAAATGTGTCCTACTTCTGTACTACATGTCTTGCCTGTTTTCATATTATGTAGCAGTAATTCAGAATCGTGTGTAGTCGCCGCCAATGCTATTCCGAAATCAATATTCTTAATATTTTGGGAGAATGATACATAGTATCTACGCCCACCTACAGTGTGCGTGGCTCGTCCCACACCACAAAATGTCCTACTTCATTACTACATGTCTTGCGTGTTTTCATATTATTTAGCAGCAATTCAGAATCGTGTGTAGTCGCCGCCAATGCTATTCCGAAATCAATATTCTTAATATTTTGGGAGAATGATACATAGTATCTACGCCCACCTACAGTGTGCGTGGCTCGTCCCACACCACAAAATGTGTCCTACTTCATTACTACATGTCTTGCGTGTTTTCATATTATTTAGCAGCAATTCAGAATCGTGTGTAGTCGCCGCCAATGCTATTCCGAAATCAATATTCTTAATATTTTGGGAGAATGATACATAGTATCTACGCCCACCTACAGTGTGCGTGGCTCGTCCCACACCACAAAATGTGTCCTACTTCATTACTACATGTCTTGCGTGTTTTCATATTATTTAGCAGTAATTCAGAATCGTGTGTAGTCTCCGCCAATGCTATTCCGAAATCAATATTCTTAATATTTTGGGAGAATGATACATAGTATCTACGCCCACCTACAGTGTGCGTGGCTCGTCCCACACCACAAAATGTGTCCTACTTCTGTACTACATGTCTTGCCTGTTTTCATATTATTTAGCAGTAATTCAGAATCGTGTGTAGTTTCCGCCAATGCTATTCCGAAATCAATATTCTTAATATTTTGGGAGAATGATACATAGTATCTACGCCCACCTACAGTGTGCGTGGCTCGTCCCACACCACAAAATGTGTCCTACTTCATTACTACATGTCTTGCGTGTTTTCATATTATTTAGCAGTAATTCAGAATCGTGTGTAGTCTCCGCCAATGCTATTCCGAAATCAATATTCTTAATATTTTGGGAGAATGATACATAGTATCTACGCCCACCTATAGTGTGCGTGGCTCGTCCCACACCACAAAATGTGTCCTACTTCATTACTACATGTCTTGCGTGTTTTCATATTATTTAGCAGTAATTCAGAATCGTGTGTAGTCTCCGCCAATGCTATTCCGAAATCAATATTCTTAATATTTTGGGAGAATGATACATAGTATCTACGCCCACCTACAGTGTGCGTGGCTCGTCCCACACCACAAAATGTGTCCTACTTCTGTACTACATGTCTTGCCGGTTTTCATATTATTTAGCAGTAATTCAGAATCGTGTGTAGTTTCCGCCAATGCTATTCCGAAATCAATATTCTTAATATTTTGGGAGAATGATACATAGTATCTACGCCCACCTACAGTGTGCGTGGCTCGTCCCACACCACAAAATGTGTCCTACTTCATTACTACATGTCTTGCGTGTTTTCATATTATTTAGCAGCAATTCAGCATCGTGTGTAGTCGCCGCCAATGCTATTCCGAAATCAATATTCTTAATATTTTGGGAGAATGATACATAGTATCTACGCCCACCTACAGTGTGCGTGGCTCGTCCCACACCACAAAATGTGTCCTACTTCATTACTACATGTCTTGCGTGTTTTCATATTATTTAGCAGTAATTCAGAATCGTGTGTAGTCTCCGCCAATGCTATTCCGAAATCAATATTCTTAATATTTTGGGAGAATGATACATAGTATCTACGCCCACCTACAGTGTGGGTGGCTCGTCCCACACCACAAAATGTGTCCTACTTCTGTACTACATGTCTTGCGTGTTTTCATATTATTTAGCAGTAATTCAGAATCGTGTGTAGTTTCCGCCAATGCTATTCCGAAATCAATATTCTTAATATTTTGGGAGAATGATACATAGTATCTACGCCCACCTACAGTGTGCGTGGCTCGTCCCACACCACAAAATGTGTCCTACTTCATTACTACATGTCTTGCGTGTTTTCATATTATTTAGCAGTAATTCAGAATCGTGTGTAGTCTCCGCCAATGCTATTCCGAAATCAATATTCTTAATATTTTGGGAGAATGATACATAGTATCTACGCCCACCTACAGTGTGCGTGGCTCGTCCCACACCACAAAATGTGTCCTACTTCATTACTACATGTCTTGCGTGTTTTCATATTATTTAGCAGTAATTCAGAATCGTGTGTAGTCTCCGCCAATGCTATTCCGAAATCAATATTCTTAATATTTTGGGAGAATGATACATAGTATCTACGCCCACCTACAGTGTGCGTGGCTCGTCCCACACCACAAAATGTGTCCTACTTCATTACTACATGTGTTGCGTGTTTTCATATTATTTAGCAGTAATTCAGAATCGTGTGTAGTCTCCGCCAATGCTATTCCGAAATCAATATTCTTAATATTTTGGGAGAATGATACATAGTATCTACGCCCACCTACAGTGTGCGTGGCCCGTCCCACACCACAAAATGTGTCCTACTTCATTACTAAATGTCTTGCGTGTTTTCATATTATTTAGCAGTAATTCAGAATCGTGTGTAGTCTCCGCCAATGCTATTCCGAAATCAATATTCTTAATATTTTGCGAGAATGATACATAGTATCTACGCCCACCTACAGTGTGCGTTGCTCGTCCCACACCACAAAATGTGTCCTACTTCATTACTACATGTCTTGCGTGTTTTCATATTATTTAGCAGTAATTCAGAATCGTGTGTAGTCTCCGCCAATGCTATTCCGAAATCAATATTCTTAATATTTTGGGAGAATGATACATAGTATCTACGCCCACCTACAGTGTGCGTGGCTCGTCCCACACCACAAAATGTGTCCTACTTCATTACTACATGTCTTGCGTGTTTTCATATTATTTAGCAGTAATTCAGAATCGTGTGTAGTCTCCGCCAATGCTATTCCGAAATCAATATTCTTAATATTTTGGGAGAATGATACATAGTATCTACGCCCACCTACAGTGTGCGTGGCTCGTCCCACACCACAAAATGTGTCCTACTTCTGTACTACATGTCTTGCGTGTTTTCATATTATTTAGCAGTAATTCAGAATCGTGTGTAGTCTCCGCCAATGCTATTCCGAAATCAATATACTTAATATTTTGGGAGAATGATACATAGTATCTACGCCCACCTACAGTGTGCGTGGCTCGTCCCACACCACAAAATGTGTCCTACTTCATTACTACATGTCTTGCGTGTTTTCATATTATTTAGCAGCAATTCAGAATCGTGTGTAGTCTCCGCCAATGCTATTCCGAAATCAATATTCTTAATATTTTGGGAGAATGATACATAGTATCTACGCCCACCTACAGTGTGCGTGGCTCGTCCCACACCACAAAATGTGTCCTACTTCATTACTACATGTCTTGCGTGTTTTCATATTATTTAGCAGCAATTCAGAATCGTGTGTAGTCTCCGCCAATGCTATTCCGAAATCAATATTCTTAATATTTTGGGAGAATGATACATAGTATCTACGCCCACCTACAGTGTGCGTGGCTCGTCCCACACCACAAAATGTGTCCTACTTCATTACTACATGTCTTGCGTGTTTTCATATTATTTAGCAGCAATTCAGAATCGTGTGTAGTCTCCGCCAATGCTATTCCGAAATCAATATTCTTAATATTTTGGGAGAATGATACATAGTATCTACGCCCACCTACAGTGTGCGTGGCTCGTCCCACACCACAAAATGTGTCCTACTTCATTACTACATGTCTTGCGTGTTTTCATATTATTTAGCAGTAATTCAGAATCCTGTGTAGTCTCCGCCAATGCTATTCCGAAATCAATATTCTTAATATTTTGGGAGAATGATACATAGTATCTACGCCCACCTACAGTGTGCGTGGCTCGTCCCACACCACAAAATGTGTCCTACTTCATTACTACATGTCTTGCGTGTTTTCATATTATTTAGCAGCAATTCAGAATCGTGTGTAGTCGCCGCCAATGCTATTCCGAAATAAATATTCTTAATATTTTGGGAGAATGATACATAGTATCTACGCCCAGCTACAGTGTGCGTGGCTCGTCCCACACCACAAAATGTGTCCTACTTCATTACTACATGTCTTGCGTGTTTTCATATTATTTAGCAGTAATTCAGAATCGTGTGTAGTCTCCGCCAATGCTATTCCGAAATCAATATTCTTAATATTTTGGGAGAATGATACATAGTATCTACGCCCACCTACAGTGTGCGTGGCTCGTCCCACACCACAAAATGTGTCCTACTTCTGTACTACATGTCTTGCGTGTTTTCATATTATTTAGCAGTAATTCAGAATCGTGTGTAGTCTCCGCCAATGCTATTCCGAAATCAATATTCTTAATATTTTGGGAGAATGATACATAGTATCTACGCCCACCTACAGTGTGCGTGGCTCGTCCCACACCACAAAATGTGTCCTACTTCATTACTACATGTCTTGCGTGTTTTCATATTATTTAGCAGCAATTCAGAATCGTGTGTAGTCTCCGCCAATGCTATTCCGACATCAATATTCTTAATATTTTGGGAGAATGATACATAGTATCTACGCCCACCTACAGTGTGCGTGGCTCGTCCCACACCACAAAATGTGTCCTACTTCAATACTACATGTCTTGCGTGTTTTCATATTATTTAGCAGCAATTCAGAATCGTGTGTAGTCTCCGCGAATGCTATTCCGAAATCGATATTCTTAACATTTTGGGAGAATGATACATGGTATCTACGCCCACCTATAGTGTGCGCTGCTCGTCCCACACTACAAAATGTGTCCTACTTCTGTACTACATGTCTTGCCTGTTTTCATATCGTTTAGCAGTAATTCAGAATCGTGTGTAGTCGCCGCCAATGCTATTCCGAAATCAATATTCTTAATATTTTGGGAGAATGATACATAGTATCTACGCCCACCTACAGTGTGCGTGGCTCGTCCCACACCACAAAATGTGTCCTACTTCATTACTACATGTCTTGCGTGTTTTCATATTATTTAGCAGCAATTCAGAATCGTGTGTAGTCTCCGCCAATGCTATTCCGAAATCAATATTCTTAATATTTTGGGAGAATGATACATAGTATCTACGCCCACCTACAGTGTGCGTGGCTCGTCCCACACAACAAAATGTGTCCTACTGCTTTACTACATGTCTTGCGTGTTTTCATATTATTTAGCAGTAATTCAGAATCGTGTGTAGTCTCCGCCAATGCTATTCCGAAATCAATATTCTTAATATTTTGGGAGAATGATACATAGTATCTACGCCCACCTACTGAGTGCGTGGCACGTCCCACACCACAAAATGTGTCCTACTTCATTACTACATGTCTTGCGTGTTTTCATATTATTTAGCAGCAATTCAGAATCGTGTGTAGTCTCCGCGAATGCTATTCCGAAATCGATATTCTTAACATTTTGGGAGAATGATACATAGTATCTACGCCCACCTACAGTGTGCGTGGCTCGTCCCACACCAAAAAATGTGTCCTACTTCTGTACTACATGTCTTGCCTGTTTTCATATTATTTAGCAGTAATTCAGAATCGTGTGTAGTCGCCGCCAATGCTATTCCGAAATCAATATTCTTAATATTTTGGGAGAATGATACATAGTATCTACGCCCACCTACAGTGTGCGTGGCTCGTCCCACACCACAAAATGTGTCCTACTTCTGTACTACATGTCTTGCCTGTTTTCATATTGTTTAGCAGTAATTCAGAATCGTGTGTAGTCGCCGCCAATGCTATTCCGAAATCAATATTCTTAATATTTTGGGAGAATGATACATAGTATCTACGCCCACCTACAGTGTGCGTGGCTCGTCCCACACCACAAAATGTGTCCTACTTCATTACTACATGTCTTGCGTGTTTTCATATTATTTAGCAGTAATTCAGTATCGTGTGTAGTCGCCGCCAATGCTATTCCGAAATCAATATTCTTAATATTTTGGGAGAATGATACATAGTATCTACGCCCACCTACAGTGTGCGTGGCTCGTCCCACACCACAAAATGTGTCCTACTTCATTACTACATGTCTTGCGTGTTTTCGTATTATTTAGCAGCAATTCAGAATCTTGTGTAGTCTCCGCCAATGCTATTCCGAAATCAATATTCTTAATATTTTGGGAGAATGATACATAGTATCTACGCCCACCTACAGTGTGCGTGGCTCGTCCCACACCACAATATGTGTCCTACTTCTGTACTACATGTCTTGCCTGTTTTCATATTATTTAGCAGTAATTCAGAATCGTGTGTAGTCGCCGCCAATGCTATTCCGAAATCAATATTCTTAATATTTTGGGAGAATGATACATAGTATCTACGCCCACCTACAGTGTGCGTGGCTCGTCCCACACCACAAAATGTGTCCTACTTCTGTACTACATGTCTTGCCTGTTTTCATATTGTTTAGCAGTAATTCAGAATCGTGTGTAGTCGCCGCCAATGCTATTCCGAAATCAATATTCTTAATATTTTGGGAGAATGATACATAGTATCTACGCCCACCTACAGTGTGCGTGGCTCGCCCCACACCACAAAATGTGTCCTACTTCATTACTACATGTCTTGCGTGTTTTCATATTATTTAGCATTAATTCAGAATCGTGTGTAGTCGCTGCCAATGCTATTCCGAAATCAATATTCTTAATATTTTGGGAGAATGATACATAGTATCTACGCCCACCTACTGAGTGCGTGGCTCGTCCCACACCACAAAATGTGTCCTACTTCATTACTACATGTCTTGCGTGTTTTCATATTATTTAGCAGCAATTCAGAATCGTGTGTAGTCCTCGCCAATGCTATTCCGAAATCAATATTCTTAATATTTTGGGAGAATGATACATAGTATCTACGCCCACCTACAGTGTGCGTGGCTCGTCCCACACCACAAAATGTGTCCTACTTCTGTACTACATGTCTTGCCTGTTTTCATATTATTTAGCAGTAATTCAGAATCGTGTGTAGTCGCCGCCAATGCTATTCCGAAATCAATATTCTTAATATTTTGGGAGAATGATACATAGTATCTACGCCCACCTACTGAGTGCGTGGCTCGTCCCACACCACAAAATGTGTCCTACTTCTGTACTACATGTCTTGCCTGTTTTCATATTATTTAGCAGTAATTCAGAATCGTGCGTAGTCGCCGCCAATGCTATTCCGAAATCAATATTCTTAATATTTTGGGAGAATGATACATAGTATCTACGCCCACCTACAGTGTGCGTGGCTCGTCCCACACCACAAAATGTGTCCTACTTCTGTACTACATGTCTTGCCTGTTTTCATATTATTTAGCAGTAATTCAGAATCGTGTGTAGTCGCCGCCAATGCTATTCCGAAATCAATATTCTTAATATTTTGGGAGAATGATACATACTATCTACGCCCACCTACAGTGTGCGTGGCTCGTCCCACACCACAAAATGTGTCCTACTTCTGTACTACATGTCTTGCCTGTTTTCATATTATTTAGCAGTAATTCAGAATCGTGTGTAGTCGCCGCCAATGCTATTCCGAAATCAATATTCTTAATATTTTGGGAGAATGATACATAGTATCTACGCGCACATACTGAGTGCGTGGCTCGTCCCACACCACAAAATGTGTCCTACTTCTGTACTACATGTCTTCCCTGTTTTCATATTATTTAGCAGCAATTCAGAATCGTGTGTAGTCGCCGCCAATGCTATTCCGAAATCAATATTCTTAATATTTTGGGAGAATGATACATAGTATCTACGCCCACCTACAGTGTGCGTGGCTCGTCCCACACCACAAAATGTGTCCTACTTCATTACTACATGTCTTGCGTGTTTTCATATTATTTAGCAGCAATTCAGAATCGTGTGTAGTCGCCGCCAATGCTATTCCGAAATCAATATTCTTAATATTTTGGGAGAATGATACATAGTATCTACGCCCACCTACTGAGTGCGTGGCTCGTCCCACACCACAAAATGTGTCCTACTTCTGTACTACATCTCTTGCCTGTTTTCATATTATTTAGCAGTAATTCAGAATCGTGTGTAGTCGCCGCCAATGCTATTCCGAAATCAATATTCTTAATATTTTGGGAGAATGATACATAGTATCTACGCCCACCTACTGAGTGCGTGGCTCGTCCCACACCACAAAATGTGTCCTACTTCTGTACTACATGTCTTGCCTGTTTTCATATTATTTAGCAGTAATTCAGAATCGTGTGTAGTCGCCGCCAATGCTATTCCGAAATCATTATTCTTAATATTTTGGGAGAATGATACATAGTATCTACGCCCACCTACAGTGTGCGTGGCTCGTCCCACACCACAAAATGTATCCTACTTCTGTACTACATGTCTTGCCTGTTTTCATATTGTTTAGCAGTAATTCAGAATCGTGTGTAGTCGCCGCCAATGCTATTCCGAAATCAATATTCTTAATATTTTGGGAGAATGATACATAGTATCTACGCCCACCTACAGTGTGCGTGGCTCGTCCCACACGACAAAATGTGTCCTACTTCATTACTACATGTCTTGCGTGTTTTCATATTATTTAGCAGCAATTCAGAATCGTGTGTACTCTCCGCCAATGCTATTCCGAAATCAATATTCTTAATATTTTGGGAGAATGATACATAGTATCTACGCCCACCTACAGTGTGCGTGGCTCGTCCCACACCACAAAATGTGTCCTACTTCTGTACTACATGTCTTGCCTGTTTTCATATTATTTAGCAGTAATTCAGAATCGTGAGTAGTCGCCGCCAATGCTATTCCGAAATCAATATTCTTAATATTTTGGGAGAATGATACATAGTATCTACGCCCACCTACTGAGTGCGTGGCTCGTCCCACACCACAAAATGTGTCCTACTTCATTACTACATGTCTTGCGTGTTTTCATATTATTTAGCAGCAATTCAGAATCGTGTGTAGTCTCCGCCAATGCTATTCCGAAATCAATATTCTTAATATTTTGGGAGAATGATACATAGTATCTACGCCCACCTACAGTGTGCGTGGCTCGTCCCACACCACAAAATGTGTCCTACTTCTGTACTACATGTCTTGCCTGTTTTCATATTGTTTAGCAGTAATTCAGAATCGTGTGTAGTCGCCGCCAATGCTATTCCGAAATCAATATTCTTAATATTTTGGGAGAATGATACATAGTATCTACACCCACCTACAGTGTGCGTGGCTCGTCCCACACCACAAAATGTGTCCTACTTCTGTACTACATGTCTTGCCTGTTTTCATATTATTTAGCAGTAATTCAGAATCGTGTGTAGTCGCCGCCAATGCTATTCCGAAATCAATATTCTTAATATTTTGGGAGAATGATACATAGTATCTACGACCACCTACTGAGTGCGTGGCTCGTCCCACACCACAAAATGTGTCCTACTTCTGTACTACATGTCTTGCCTGTTTTCATATTATTTAGCAGTAATTCAGAATCGTGTGTAGTCGCCGCCAATGCTATTCCGAAATCAATATTCTTAATATTTTGGGAGAATGATACATAGTATCTACGCCCACCTACAGTGTGCGTGGCTCGTCCCACACCACAAAATGTGTCCTACTTCTGTACTACATGTCTTGCCTGTTTTCATATTATTTAGCAGCAATTCAGAATCGTGTGTAGTCGCCGCCAATGCTATTCCGAAATCAATATTCTTAATATTTTGGGAGAATGATACATAGTATCTACGCCCACCTACTGAGTGCGTGGCTCGTCCCACACCACAAAATGTGTCCTACTTCATTACTACATGTCTTGCGTGTTTTCATATTATTTAGCAGCAATTCAGAATCGTGTGTAGTCTCCGCCAATGCTATTCCGAAATCAATATTCTTAATATTTTGGGAGAATGATACATAGTATCTACGCCCACCTACAGTGTGCGTGGCTCGTCCCACACCACAAAATGTGTCCTACTTCTGTACTACATGTCTTGCCTGTTTTCATATTGTTTAGCAGTAATTCAGAATCGTGTGTAGTCGCCGCCAATGCTATTCCGAAATCAATATTCTTAATATTTTGGGAGAATGATACATAGTATCTACACCCACCTACAGTGTGCGTGGCTCGTCCCACACCACAAAATGTGTCCTACTTCTGTACTACATGTCTTGCCTGTTTTCATATTATTTAGCAGTAATTCAGAATCGTGTGTAGTCGCCGCCAATGCTATTCCGAAATCAATATTCTTAATATTTTGGGAGAATGATACATAGTATCTACGCCCACCTACAGTGTGCGTGGCTCGTCCCACACCACAAAATGTGTCCTACTTCTGTACTACATGTCTTGCCTGTTTTCATATTGTTTAGCAGTAATTCAGAATCGTGTGTAGTCGCCGCCAATGCTATTCCGAAATCAATATTCTTAATATTTTGGGAGAATGATACATAGTATCTACACCCACCTACAGTGTGCGTGGCTCGTCCCACACCACAAAATGTGTCCTACTTCTGTACTACATGTCTTGCCTGTTTTCATATTATTTAGCATTAATTCAGAATCGTGAGTAGTCTCCGCCAATGCTATTCCGACATCGATATTCTTAATATTTTGGGAGAATGATACATAGTATCTACGCCCACCTACTGAGTGCGTGGCTCGTCCCACACCACAAAATGTGTCCTACTTCATTACTACATTTCTTGCGTGTTTTCATATTATTTAGCAGCAATTCAGAATCGTGTGTAGTCTCCGCCAATGCTATTCCGAAATCAATATTCTTAATATTTTGGGAGAATGATACATAGTATCTACGCCCACCTACAGTGTGCGTGGCTCGTCCCACACAACAAAATGTGTCCTACTGCTTTACTACATGTCTTGCGTTTTTCATATTATTTAGCAGTAATTCAGAATCGTGTGTAGTCGCCGCCAATGCTATTCCGAAATCAATATTCTTAATATTTTGGGAGAATGATACATAGTATCTACGCCCACCTACTGAGTGCGTGGCTCGTCCCACACCACAAAATGTGTCCTACTTCATTACTACATGTCTTGCGTGTTTTCATATTATTTAGCAGCAATTCAGAATCGTGTGTAGTCTCCGCCAATGCTATTCCGAAATCAATATTCTTAATATTTTGGGAGAATGATACAAAGTATCTACGCCCACTTACAGTGTGCGTGGCTCGTCCCACACCACAAAATGTGTCCTACTTCTGTACTACATGTCTTGCCTGTTTTCATATTATTTAGCAGTAATTCAGAATCGTGTGTAGTCGCCGCCAATGCTATTCCGAAATCAATATTCTTAATATTTTGGGAGAATGATACATAGTATCTACGCCCACCTACAGTGTGCGCTGCTCGTCCCACAACACAAAATGTGTCCTACTGCTTTACTACATGTCTTGCGTGTTTTCATATTATTTAGCATTAATTCAGAATCGTGTGTAGTCGCCGCCAATGCTATTCCGCAATCGTTATTCTTAATATTTTGGGAGAATGATACATAGTATCTACGCCCACCTACTGAGTGCGCTGCTCGTCCCACACCACAAAATGTGTCCTACTTCATTACTACATGTCTTGCGTGTTTTCATATTATTTAGCAGCAATTCAGAATCGTGTGTAGTCTCCGCGAATGCTATTCCGAAATCGATATTCTTAACATTTTGGGAGAATGATACATAGTATCTACGCCCACCTATAGTGTGCGCTGCTCGTCCCACACCACAAAATGTGTCCTACTTCTGTACTACATGTCTTGCCTGTTTTCATATTATTTAGCAGTAATTCAGAATCGTGTGTAGTCGCCGCCAATGCTATTCCGAAATCAATATTCTTAATATTTTGGGAGAATGATACATAGTATCTACGCCCACCTACAGTGTGTGTGGCTCGTCCCACACCACAAAATGTGTCCTACTGCTTTACTACATGTCTTGCCTGTTTTCATATTATTTAGCAGTAATTCAGAATCGTGTGTAGTCGCCGCCAATGCTATTCCGAAATCAATATTCTTAACATTTTGGGAGAATGATACATAGTATCTACGCCCACCTACAGTGTGCGCTGCTCGTCCCACACCACAAAATGTGTCCTACTTCTGTACTACATGTCTTGCGTGTTTTCATATTATTTAGCAGTAATTCAGAATCGTGTGTAGTCGCCGCCAATGCTATTCCGAAATCAATATTCTTAATATTTTGGGAGAATGATACATAGTATCTACGCCCACCTACAGTGTGCGTGGCTCGTCCCACACCACAAAATGTGTCCTACTGCTTTACTACATGTCTTGCGTGTTTTCATATTATTTAGCAGTAATTCAGAATCGTGTGTAGTCGCCGCCAATGCTATTCCGAAATCAATATTCTTAATATTTTGGGAGAATGATACATAGTATCTACGCCCACCTACAGTGTGCGCTGCTCGTCCCACACCACAAAATGTGTCCTACTGCTTTACTACATGTCTTGCGTGTTTTCATATTATTTAGCAGTAATTCAGAATCGTGTGTAGTCGCCGCCAATGCTATTCCGAAATCAATATTCTTAATATTTTGGGAGAATGATACATAGTATCTACGCCCACCTACAGTGTGCGCTGCTCGTCCCACACCTCAAAATGTGTCCTACTGCTTTACTACATGTCTTGCGTGTTTTCATATTATTTAGCAGTAATTCAGAATCGTGTGTAGTCGCCGCCAATGCTATTCCGAAATCAATATTCTTAATATTTTGGGAGAATGATACATAGTATCTACGCCCACCTACAGTGTGCGCTGCTCGTCCCACACCACAAAATGTGTCCTACTGCTTTACTACATGTCTTGCGTGTTTTCATAATATTTAGCAGTAATTCAGAATCGTGTGTAGTCGCCGCCAATGCTATTCCGAAATCAATATTCTTAATATTTTGGGAGAATGATACATAGTATCTACGCCCACCTACAGTATGCGCTGCTCGTCCCACACCACAAAATGTGTCCTACTGCTTTACTACATGTCTTGCGTGTTTTCATATTATTTAGCAGTAATTCAGAATCGTGTGTAGTCGCCGCCAATGCTATTCCGAAATCAATATTCTTAACATTTTGGGAGAATGATACATAGTATCTACGCCCACCTACAGTGTGCGTGGCTCGTCCCACACCACAAAATGTGTCCTACTGCTTTACTACATGTCTTGCGTGTTTTCATATTATTTAGCAGTAATTCAGAATCGTGTGTAGTCGCCGCCAATGCTATTCCGAAATCAATATTCTTAATATTTTGGGAGAATGATACATAGTATCTACGCCCACCTACAGTGTGCGCTGCTCGTCCCACACCACAAAATGTGTCCTACTTCTGTACTACATGTCTTGCGTGTTTTCATATTATTTAGCAGTAATTCAGAATCGTGTGTAGTCGCCGCCAATGCTATTCCGAAATCAATATTCTTAATATTTTGGGAGAATGATACATAGTATCTACGCCCACCTACAGTGTGCGCTGCTCGTCCCACACCACAAAATGTGTCCTACTTCTGTACTACATGTCTTGCGTGTTTTCATATTATTTAGCAGTAATTCAGAATCGTGTGCAGTCGCCGCCAATGCTATTCCGAAATCAATATTCTTAATATTTTGGGAGAATGATACATAGTATCTACGCCCACCTACAGTGAGCGCTGCTCGTCCCACACCACAAAATGTGTCCTACTGCTTTACTACATGTCTTGCGTGTTTTCATATTATTTAGCAGTAATTCAGAATCGTGTGTAGTTGCCGCCAATGCTATTCCGAAATCAATATTCTTAATATTTTGGGAGAATGATACATAGTATCTACGCCCACCTACAGTGTGCGCTGCTCGTCCCACACCACAAAATGTGTCCTACTGCTTTATTACATGTCTTGCGTGTTTTCATATTATTTAGCAGTAATTCAGAATCGTGTGTAGTCGCCGCCAATGCTATTCCGAAATCAATATTCTTAATATTTTGGGAGAATGATACATAGTATCTACGCCCACCTACAGTGTGCGTGGCTCGTCCCACACCACAAAATGTGTCCTACTGCTTTACTACATGTCTTGCGTGTTTTCATATTATTTAGCAGTAATTCAGAATCGTGTGTAGTCGCCGCCAATGCTATTCCGAAATCAATATTCTTAATATTTTGGGAGAATGATACATAGTATCTACGCCCACCTACAGTGTGCGCTGCTCGTCCCACACCACAAAATGTGTCCTACTGCTTTACTACATGTCTTGCGTGATTTCATATTATTTAGCAGTAATTCAGAATCGTGTGTAGTCGCCGCCAATGCTATTCCGAAATCAATATTCTTAATATTTTGGGAGAATGATACATAGTATCTACGCCCACCTACAGTGTGCGCTGCTCGTCCCACACCACAAAATGTGTCCTACTTCTGTACTACATGTCTTGCGTGTTTTCATATTATTTAGCAGTAATTCAGAATCGTGTGTAGTCGCCGCCAATGCTATTCCGAAATCAATATTCTTAATATTTTGGGAGAATGATACATAGTATCTACGCCCACCTACAGTGTGCGTGGCTCGTCCCACACCACAAAATGTGTCCTACTGCTTTACTACATGTCTTGCGTGTTTTCATATTATTTAGCAGTAATTCAGAATCGTGTGTAGTCGCCGCCAATGCTATTCCGAAATCAATATTCTTAATATTTTGGGAGAATGATACATAGTATCTACGCCCACCTACAGTGTGCGCTGCTCGTCCCACACCACAAAATGTGTCCTACTGCTTTACTACATGTCTTGCGTGTTTTCATATTATTTAGCAGTAATTCAGAATCGTGTGTAGTCGCCGCCAATGCTATTCCGCAATCAATATTTCTTAATATTTTGGGAGAATGATACATAGTATCTACGCCCATCTACAGTGTGCGCTGCTCGTCCAACACTACAAAATGTGTCCTACTGCTTTACTACATGTCTTGCGTGTTTTCATATTATTTAGCAGTAATTCAGAATCGTGTGTAGTCGCCGCCAATGCTATTCCGAAATCAATATTCTTAACATTTTGGGAGAATGATGCATAGTATCTACGCCCACCTACAGTGTGCGCTGCTCGTCCCACACCACAAAATGTGTCCTACTGCTTTACTACATGTCTTGCGTGTTTTCATATTATTTAGCAGTAATTCAGAATCGTGTGTAGTCGCGCCAATGCAATTCCGAAATCAATATTCTTAATATTTTGGGAGAATGATACATAGTATCTACGCCCACCTACAGTGTGCGCTGCTCGTCCCACACCACAAAATGTGTCCTACTTCTGTACTACATGTCTTGCGTGTTTTCATATTATTTAGCAGTAATTCAGAATCGTGTGTAGTCGCCGCCAATGCTATTCCGAAATCAATATTCTTAATATTTTGGGAGAATGATACATAGTATCTACGCCCACGTACAGTGTGCGTGGCTCGTCCCACACCACAAAATGTGTCCTACTGCTTTACTACATGTCTTGCGTGTTTTCATATTATTTAGCAGTAATTCCGATCGTGTGTAGTCGCCGCCAATGCTATTCCGAAATCAATATTCTTAATATTTTGGGAGAATGATACATAGTATCTACGCCCACCTACAGTGTGCGTGGCTCGTCCCACACCACAAAATGTGTCCTACTGCTTTACTACATGTCTTGCGTGTTTTCATATTATTTAGCAGTAATTCAGAATCGTGTGTAGTCGCCGCCAATGCTATTCCGAAATCAATATTCTTAATATTTTGGGAGAATGATACATAGTATCTACGCCCACCTACAGTGTGCGCAGCTCGTCCCACACCACAAAATGTGTCCTACTTCTGTACTACATGTCTTGCGTGTTTTCATATTATTTAGCAGTAATTCAGAATCGTGTGTAGTCGCCGCCAATGCTATTCCGAAATCAATATTCTTAATATTTTGGGAGAATGATACATAGTATCTACGCCCACCTACAGTGTGCGCTGCTCGTCCCACACCACAAAATGTGTCCTACTGCTTTACTACATGTCTTGCGTGTTTTCATATTATTTAGCATTCATTCAGAATCGTGTGTAGTCGCCGCCAATGCTATTCCGAAATCAATATTCTTAATATTTTGGGAGAATGATACATAGTGTCTACGCCCACCTACAGTGTGCGTGGCTCGTCCCACACCACAAAATGTGTCCTACTGCTTTACTACATGTCTTGCGTGTTTTCATATTATTTAGCAGTAATTCAGAATCGTGTGTAGTCGCCGCCAATGCTATTCCGAAATCAATATTCTTAATATTTTGGGAGAATGATACATAGTATCTACGCCCACCTACAGTGTGCGTGGCTCGTCCCACACCACAAAATGTGTCCTACTGCTTTACTACATGTCTTGCGTGTTTTCATATTATTTAGCAGTAATTCAGAATCGTGTGTAGTCGCCGCCAATGCTATTCCGAAATCAATATTCTTAATATTTTGGGAGAATGATACATAGTATCTACGCCCACCTACAGTGTGCGCTGCTCGTCCCACACCACAAAATCTGTCCTACTGCTTTACTACATGTCTTGCGTGTTTTCATATTATTTAGCAGTAATTCAGAATCGTGTGTAGTCGCCGCCAATGCTATTCCGAAATCAATATTCTTAATATTTTGGGAGAATGATACATAGTATCAACGCCCACCTACAGTGTGCGTGGCTCGTCCCACACCACAAAATGTGTCCTACTGCTTTACTACATGTCTTGCGTGTTTTCATATTATTTAGCAGTAATTCAGAAACGTGTGTAGTCGCCGCCAATGCTATTCCGAAATCAATATTCTTAATATTTTGGGAGAATGATACATAGTATCTACGCCCACCTATAGTGTGCGTGGCTCGTCCCACACCACAAAATGTGTCCTACTGCTTTACTACATGTCTTGCGTGTTTTCATATTATTTAGCAGTAATTCAGAATCGTGTGTAGTCGCCGCCAATGCTATTCCGAAATCAATGTTCTTAATATTTTGGGAGAATGATACATAGTATCTACGCCCACCTACAGTGTGCGCTGCTCGTCCCACACCACAAAATGTGTCCTACTGCTTTACTACATGTCTTGCGTGTTTTCATATTATTTAGCAGTAATTCAGAATCGTGTGTAGTCGCCGCCAATGCTATTCCGAAATCAATATTCTTAATATTTTGGGAGAATAATACATAGTATCTACGCCCACCTACAGTGTGCGTGGCTCGTCCCACACCACAAAATGTGTCCTACTGCTTTACTACATGTCTTGCGTGTTTTCATATTATTTAGCAGTAATTCAGAATCGTGTGTAGTCGCCGCCAATGCTATTCCGAAATCAATATTCTTAATATTTTGGGAGAACGATACATAGTATCTACGCCCACCTACAGTGTGCGCTGCTCGTCCCACACCACAAAATGTGTCCTACTGCTTTACTACATGTCTTGCGTGTTTTCATATTATTTAGCAGTAATTCAGAATCGTGTGTAGTCGCCGCCAATGCTATTCCGAAATCAATATTCTTAATATTTTGGGAGAATGATACATAGTATCTACGCCCACCTACAGTGTGCGTGGCTCGTCCCACACCACAAAATGTGTCCTACTGCTTTACTACATGTCTTGCGTGTTTTCATATTATTTAGCAGTAATTCAGAATCGTGTGTAGTCGCCGCCAATGCTATTCCGAAATCAATATTCTTAATATTTTGGGAGAATGATACATAGTATCTACGCCCACCTACAGTGTGCGTGGCTCGTCCCACACCACAAAATGTGTCCTACTGCTTTACTACATGTCTTGCGTGTTTTCATATTATTTAGCAGTAATTCAGAATCGTGTGTAGTCGCCGCCAATGCTATTCCGAAATCAATATTCTTAATATTTTGGGAGAATGATACATAGTATCTACGCCCACCTACAGTGTGCGCTGCTCGTCCCACACCACAAAATGTGTCCTACTGCTTTACTACATGTCTTGCGTGTTTTCATATTATTTAGCAGTAATTCAGAATCGTGTGTAGTCGCCGCCAATGCTATTCCGAAATCAATATTCTTAATATTTTGGGAGAATGATACATAGTATCTACGCCCACCTACAGTGTGCGCTGCTCGTCCCACACCACAAAATGTGTCCTACTTCTGTACTACATGTCTTGCGTGTTTTCATATTATTTAGCAGTAATTCAGAATCGTGTGTAGTCGGCGCCAATGCTATTCCGAAATCAATATTCTTAATATTATGGGAGAATGATACATAGTATCTACGCCCACCTACAGTGTGCGTGGCTCGTCCCACACCACAAAATGTGTCCTACTGCTTTACTACATGTCTTGCGTATTTTCATATTATTTAGCAGTAATTCAGAATCGTGTGTAGTCGCCGCCAATGCTATTCCGAAATCAATATTCTTAATATTTTGGGAGAATGATACATAGTATCTACGCCCACCTACAGTGTGCGCTGCTCGTCCCACACCACAAAATCTGTCCTACTGCTTTACTACATGTCTTGCGTGTTTTCATATTATTTAGCAGTAATTCAGAATCGTGTGTAGTCGCCGCCAATGCTATTCCGAAATCAATATTCTTAATATTTTGGGAGAATGATACATAGTATCAACGCCCACCTACAGTGTGCGTGGCTCGTCCCACACCACAAAATGTGTCCTACTGCTTTACTACATGTCTTGCGTGTTTTCATATTATTTAGCAGTAATTCAGAAACGTGTGTAGTCGCCGCCAATGCTATTCCGAAATCAATATTCTTAATATTTTGGGAGAATGATACATAGTATCTACGCCCACCTACAGTGTGCGTGGCTCGTCCCACACCACAAAATGTGTCCTACTGCTTTACTACATGTCTTGCGTGTTTTCATATTATTTAGCAGTAATTCAGAATCGTGTGTAGTCGCCGCCAATGCTATTCCGAAATCAATATTCTTAATATTTTGGGAGAATGATACATAGTATCTACGCCCACCTACAGTGTGCGCTGCTCGTCCCACACCACAAAATGTGTCCTACTGCTTTACTACATGTCTTGCGTGTTTTCATATTATTTAGCAGTAATTCAGAATCGTGTGTAGTCGCCGTCAATGCTATTCCGAAATCAATATTCTTAATATTTTGGGAGAATGATACATAGTATCTACGCCCACCTACAGTGTGCGTGGCTCGTCCCACACCACAAAATGTGTCCTACTGCTTTACTACATGTCTTGCGTGTTTTCATATTATTTAGCAGTAATTCAGAATCGTGTGTAGTCGCCGCCAATGCTATTCCGAAATCAATATTCTTAATATTTTGGGAGAATGATACATAGTATCTACGCCCACCTACAGTGTGCGCTGCTCGTCCCACACCACAAAATGTGTCCTACTGCTTTACTACATGTCTTGCGTGTTTTCATATTATTTAGCAGTAATTCAGAATCGTGTGTAGTCGCCGCCAATGCTATTCCGAAATCAATATTCTTAATATTTTGGGAGAATGATACATAGTATCTACGCCCACCTACAGTGTGCGTGGCTCGTCCCACACCACAAAATGTGTCCTACTGCTTTACTACATGTCTTGCGTGTTTTCATATTATTTAGCAGTAATTCAGAATCGTGTGTAGTCGCCGCCAATGCTATTCCGAAATCAATATTCTTAATATTTTGGGAGAACGATACATAGTATCTACGCCCACCTACAGTGTGCGCTGTTCGTCCCACACCACAAAATGTGTCCTACTGCTTTACTACATGTCTTGCGTGTTTTCATATTATTTAGCAGTAATTCAGAATCGTGTGTAGTCGCCGCCAATGCTATTCCGAAATCAATATTCTTAATATTTTGGGAGAATGATACATAGTATCTACGCCCACCTACAGTGTGCGCTGCTCGTCCCACACCACAAAATGTGTCCTACTTCTGTACTACATGTCTTGCGTGTTTTCATATTATTTAGCAGTAATTCAGAATCGTGTGTAGTCGCCGCCAATGCTATTCCGAAATCAATATTCTTAATATTTTGGGAGAATGATACATAGTATCTACGCCCACTTACAGTGTGCGTGGCTCGTCCCACACCACAAAATGTGTCCTACTGCTTTACTACATGTCTTGCGTGTTTTCATATTATTTAGCAGTAATTCAGAATAGTGTGTAGTCGCCGCCAATGCTATTCCGAAATCAATATTCTTAATATTTTGGGAGAATGATACATAGTATCTACGCCCACCTACAGTGTGCGTGGCTCGTCCCACACCACAAAATGTGTCCTACTGCTTTACTACATGTCTTGCGTGTTTTCATATTATTTAGCAGTAATTCAGAATCGTGTGTAGTCGCCGCCAATGCTATTCCGAAATCAATATTCTTAATATTTTGGGAGAATGATACATAGTATCTACGCCCACCTACAGTGTGCGCTGCTCGTCCCACACCACAAAATGTGTCCTACTTCTGTACTACATGTCTTGCGTGTTTTCATATTATTTAGCAGTAATTCAGAATCGTGTGTAGTCGCCGCCAATGCTATTCCGAAATCAATATTCTTAATATTTTGGGAGAATGATACATAGTATCTACGCCCACCTACAGTGTGCGTGGCTCGTCCCACACCACAAAATGTGTCCTACTGCTTTACTACATGTCTTGCGTGTTTTCATATTATTTAGCAGTAATTCAGAATCGTGTGTAGTCGCCGCCAATGCTATTCCGAAATCAATATTCTTAACATTTTGGGAGAATGATACATAGTATCTACGCCCACCTACAGTGTGCGTGGCTCGTCCCACACCACAAAATGTGTCCTACTGCTGTACTACATGTCTTGCGTGTTTTCATATTATTTAGCAGTAATTCAGAATCGTGTGTAGTCGCCGCCAATGCTATTCCGAAGTCAATATTCTTCATATTTTGGGAGATTGATACATAGTATCTACGCCCACCTACAGTGTGCGCTGCTCGTCCCACACCACAAAATGTGTCCTACTTCTGTACTACATGTCTTGCGTGTTTTCATATTATTTAGCAGTAATTCAGAATCGTGTGTAGTCGCCGCCAATGCTATTCCGAAATCAATATTCTTAATATTTTGGGAGAATGATACATAGTATCTACGCCCACCTACAGTGTGCGTGGCTCGTCCCACACCACAAAATGTGTCCTACTGCTTTACTACATGTCTTGCGTGTTTTCATTTTATTTAGCAGTAATTCAGAATCGTGTGTAGTCGCCGCCAATGCTATTCCGAAATCAATATTCTTAATATTTTGGGAGAATGATACATAGTATCTACGCCCACCTACAGTGTGCGTGGCTCGTCCCACACCACAAAATGTGTCCTACTGCTTTACTACATGTCTTGCGTGTTTTCATATTATTTAGCAATAATTCAGAATCGTGTGTAGTCGCCGCCAATGCTATTCCGAAATCAATATTCTTAATATTTTGGGAGAATGATACATAGTATCTACGCCCACCTACAGTGTGCGTGGCTCGTCCCACACCACAAAATGTGTCCTACTGCTTTACTACATGTCTTGCGTGTTTTCATATTATTTAGCAGTAATTCAGAAACGTGTGTAGTCGCCGCCAATGCTATTCCGAAATCAATATTCTTAATATTTTGGGAGAATGATACATAGTATCTACGCCCACCTACAGTGTGCGTGGCTCGTCCCACACCACAAAATGTGTCCTACTGCTTTACTACATGTCTTGCGTGTTTTCATATTATTTAGCAGTAATTCAGAATCGTGTGTAGTCGCCGCCAATGCTATTCCGAAATCAATATTCTTAATATTTTGGGAGAATGATACATAGTATCTACGCCCACCTACAGTGTGCGCTGCTCGTCCCACACCACAAAATGTGTCCTACTGCTTTACTACATGTCTTGCGTGTTTTCATATTATTTAGCAGTAATTCAGAATCGTGTGTAGTCGCCGCCAATGCTATTCCGAAATCAATATTCTTAATATTTTGGGAGAATGATACATAGTATCTACGCCCACCTACAGTGTGCGTGGCTCGTCCCACACCACAAAATGTGTCCTACTGCTTTACTACATGTCTTGCGTGTTTTCATATTATTTAGCAGTAATTCAGAATCGTGTGTAGTCGCCGCCAATGCTATTCCGAAATCAATATTCTTAATATTTTGGGAGAATGATACATAGTATCTACGCCCACCTACAGTGTGCGCTGCTCGTCCCACACCACAAAATGTGTCCTACTGCTTTACTACATGTCTTGCGTGTTTTCATATTATTTAGCAGTAATTCAGAATCGTGTGTAGTCGCCGCCAATGCTATTCCGAAATCAATATTCTTAATATTTTGGGAGAATGATACATAGTATCTACGCCCACCTACAGTGTGCGTGGCTCGTCCCACACCACAAAATGTGTCCTACTGCTTTACTACATGTCTTGCGTGTTTTCATATTATTTAGCAGTAATTCAGAATCGTGTGTAGTCGCCGCCAATGCTATTCCGAAATCAATATTCTTAATATTTTGGGAGAATGATACATAGTATCTACGCCCACCTACAGTGTGCGCTGCTCGTCCCACACCACAAAATGTGTCCTACTGCTTTACTACATGTCTTGCGTGTTTTCATATTATTTAGCAGTAATTCAGAATCGTGTGTAGTCGCCGCCAATGCTATTCCGAAATCAATATTCTTAATATTTTGGGAGAATGATACATAGTATCTACGCCCACCTACAGTGTGCGTGGCTCGTCCCACACCACAAAATGTGTCCTACTGCTTTACTACATGTCTTGCGTGTTTTCATATTATTTAGCAGTAATTCAGAATCGTGTGTAGTCGCCGCCAATGCTATTCCGAAATCAATATTCTTAATATTTTGGGAGAACGATACATAGTATCTACGCCCACCTACAGTGTGCGCTGCTCGTACCACACCACAAAATGTGTCCTACTGCTTTACTACATGTCTTGCGTGTTTTCATATTATTTAGCAGTAATTCAGAATCGTGTGTAGTCGCCGCCAATGCTATTCCGAAATCAATATTCTTAATATTTTGGGAGAATGATACATAGTATCTACGCCCACCTACAGTGTGCGCTGCTCGTCCCACACCACAAAATGTGTCCTACTTCTGTACTACATGTCTTGCGTGTTTTCATATTATTTAGCAGTAATTCAGAATCGTGTGTAGTCGCCGCCAATGCTATTCCGAAATCAATATTCTTAATATTTTGGGAGAATGATACATAGTATCTACGCCCACCTACAGTGTGCGTGGCTCGTCCCACACCACAAAATGTGTCCTACTGCTTTACTACATGTCTTGCGTGTTTTCATTTTATTTAGCAGTAATTCAGAATCGTGTGTAGTCGCCGCCAGTGCTATTCCGAAATCAATATTCTTAATATTTTGGGAGAATGATACATAGTATCTACGCCCACCTACAGTGTGCGTGGCTCGTCCCACACCACAAAATGTGTCCTACTGCTTTACTACATGTCTTGCGTGTTTTCATATTATTTAGCAGCAAATCAGAATCGTGTGTAGTCTCCGCCAATGCTATTCCGAAATTAATATTCTTAATATTTTGGGAGAATGATACATAGTATCTACGCCCACCTATAGTGTGCGCTGCTCGTCCCACACCACAAAATGTGTCCTACTTCTGTACTACATGTCTTGCCTGTTTTCATATTATTTAGCAGTAATTCAGAATCGTGTGTAGTCGCCGCCAATGCTATTCCGAAATCAATATTCTTAATATTTTGGGAGAATGATACATAGTATCTACGCCCACCTACAGTGTGCGTGGCTCGTCCCACACCACAAAATGTGTCCTACTTCTGTACTACATGTCTTGCCTGTTTTCATATTATTTAGCAGTAATTCAGAATCGTGTGTAGTCGCCGCCAATGCTATTCCGAAATCAATATTCTTAATATTTTGGGAGAATGATACATAGTATCTACGCCCACCTACAGTGTGCGTGGCTCGTCCCACACCACAAAATGTGTCCTACTGCTTTACTACATGTCTTGCGTGTTTTCATATTATTTAGCAGTAATTCAGAATCGTGTGTAGTCGCCGCCAATACTATTCCGAAATCAATATTCTTAATATTTTGGGAGAATGATACATAGTATCTACGCCCACCTACAGTGTGCGTGGCTCGTCCCACACCACAAAATGTGTCCTACTTCTGTACAACATGTCTTGCCTGTTTTCATATTATTTAGCAGTAATTCAGAATCGTGTGTAGTCGCCGCCAATGCTATTCCGAAATCAATATTCTTAATATTTTTGGGAGAATGATACATAGTATCTACGCCCACCTATAGTGTGCGCTGCTCGTCCCACACCACAAAATGTGTCCTACTTCTGTACTACATGTCTTGCCTGTTTTCATATTATTTAGCAGTAATTCAGAATCGTGTGTAGTTTCCGCCAATGGTATTCCGAAATCAATTTTCTTAATATTTTGGGAGAATGATACATAGTATCTACGCCCACCTACAGTGTGCGTGGCTCGTCCCACACCACAAAATGTGTCCTACTTCATTACTACATGTCTTGCGTGTTTTCATATTATTTAGCAGTAATTCAGAATCGTGTGTAGTCTCCGCCAATGCTATTCCGAAATCAATATTCTTAATATTTTGGGAGAATGATACATAGTATCTACGCCCACCTACAGTGTGCGTGGCTCGTCCCACACCACAAAATGTGTCCTACTGCTTTACTACATGTCTTTCGTGTTTTCATATTATTTAGCAGCAATTCAGAATCGTGTGTAGTCTCCGCCAATGCTATTCCGAAATCAATATTCTTAATATTTTGGGAGAATGATACATAGTATCTACGCCCACCTATAGTGTGCGCTGCTCGTCCCACACCACAAAATGTGTCCTACTTCTGTACTACATGTCTTGCCTGTTTTCATATTATTTAGCAGTAATTCAGAATCGTGTGTAGTCGCCGCCAATGCTATTCCGAAATCAATATTCTTAATATTTTGGGAGAATGATACATAGTATCTACGCCCACCTACAGTGTGCGTGGCTCGTCCCACACCACAAAATGTGTCCTACTGCTTTACTACATGTCTTGCGTGTTTTCATATTATTTAGCAGTAATTCAGAATCGTGTGTAGTCGCCGCCAATGCTATTCCGAAATCAATATTCTTAATATTTTGGGAGAATGATACATAGTATCTACGCCCACCTACAGTGTGCGTGGCTCGTCCCACACCACAAAATGTGTCCTACTTCTGTACTACATGTCTTGCCTGTTTTCATATTATTTAGCAGTAATTCAGAATCGTGTGTAGTCTCCGCCAATGCTATTCCGAAATCAATATTCTTAATATTTTGGGAGAATGATACATAGTATCTACGCCCACCTATAGTGTGCGCTGCTCGTCCCACACCACAAAATGTGTCCTACCTCTGTACTACATGTCTTGCCTGTTTTCATATTATTTAGCAGTAATTCAGAATCGTGTGTAGTCGCCGCCAATGCTATTCCGAAATCAATATTCTTAATATTTTGGGAGAATGATACATAGTATCTACGCCCACCTACAGTGTGCGTGGCTCGTCCCACACCACAAAATGTTTCCTACTGCTTTACTACATGTCTTGCGTGTTTTCATATTATTTAGCAGCAATTCAGAATCGTGTGTAGTCTCCGCCAATGCTATTCCGAAATCAATATTCTTAATATTTTGGGAGAATGATACATAGTATCTACGCCCACGTATAGTGTGCGCTGCTCGTCCCACACCACAAAATGTGTCCTACTTCTGTACTACATGTCTTGCGTGTTTTCATATTATTTAGCAGTAATTCAGAATCGTGTGTAGTCTCCGCCAATGCTATTCCGAAATCAATATTCTTAATATTTTGGGAGAATGATACATAGTATCTACGCCCACCTACAGTGTGCGTGGCTCGTCCCACACCACAAAATGTGTCCTACTGCTTTACTACATGTCTTGCGTGTTTTCATATTATTTAGCAGCAATTCAGAATCGTGTGTAGTCTCCGCCAATGCTATTCCGAAATCAATATTCTTAATATTTTGGGAGAATGATACATAGTATCTACGCCCACCTATAGTGTGCGCTGCTCGTCCCACACCACAAAATGTGTCCTACTTCTGTACTACATGTCTTGCCTGTTTTCATATTATTTAGCAGTAATTCAGAATCGTGTGTAGTCGCCGCCAATGCTATTCCGAAATCAATATTCTTAATATTTTGGGAGAATGATACATAGTATCTACGCCCACCTACAGTGTGCGTGGCTCGTCCCACACCACAAAATGTGTCCTGCTGCTTTACTACATGTCTTGCCTGTTTTCATATTATTTAGCAGCAATTCAGAATCGTGTGTAGTCTCCGCCAATGCTATTCCGAAATCAATATTCTTAATATTTTGGGAGAATGATACATAGTATCTACGCCCACCTATAGTGTGCGCTGCTCGTCCCACACCACAAAATGTGTCCTACTTCTGTACTACATGTCTTGCGTGTTTTCATATTATTTAGCAGTAATTCAGAATCGTGTGTAGTCGCCGCCAATGCTATTCCGAAATCAATATTCTTAATATTTTGGGAGAATGATACATAGTATCTACGCCCACCTACAGTGTGCGTGGCTCGTCCCACACCACAAAATGTGTCCTACTGCTTTACTACATGTCTTGCGTGTTTTCATATTATTTAGCAGCAATTCAGAATCGTGTGTAGTCTCCGCCAATGCTATTCCGAAATCAATATTCTTAATATTTTGGGAGAATGATACATAGTATCTACGCCCACCTATAGTGTGCGCTGCTCGTCCCACACCACAAAATGTGTCCTACTTCTGTACTACATGTCTTGCCTGTTTTCATATTATTTAGCAGTAATTCAGAATCGTGTGTAGTCGCCGCCAATGCTATTCCGAAATCACTATTCTTAATATTTTGGGAGAATGATACATAGTATCTACGCCCACCTACAGTGAGCGTGGCTCGTCCCATACCACAAAATGTGTCCCACTGCTTTACTACATGTCTTGCGTGTTTTCATATTATTTAGCAGCAATTCAGAATCGTGTGTAGTCTCCGCCAATGCTATTCCGAAATCAATATTCTTAATATTTTGGGAGAATGATACATAGTATGTACGCCCACCTATAGTGTGCGCTGCTCGTCCCACACCACAAAATGTGTCCTACTTCTGTACTACATGTCTTGCCTGTTTTCATATTATTTAGCAGTAATTCAGAACCGTGTGTAGTAGCCGCCAATGCTATTCCGAAATCAATATTCTTAATATTTTGGGAGAATGATACATAGTATCTACGCCCACCTACAGTGTGCGTGCCTCGTCCCACACCACAAAATGTGTCCTACTGCTTTACTACATGTCTTTCGTGTTTTCATATTATTTAGCAGCAATTCAGAATCGTGTGTAGTCTCCGCCAATGCTATTCCGAAATCAATATTCTTAATATTTTGGGAGAATGATACATAGTATCTACGCCCACCTATAGTGTGCGCTGCTCGTCCCACACCACAAAATGTGTCCTACTTCTGTACTACATGTCTTGCCTGTTTTCATATTATTTAGCAGTAATTCAGAATCGTGTGTAGTCGCCGCCAATGCTATTCCGAAATCAATATTCTTAATATTTTGGGAGAATGATACATAGTATCTACGCCCACCTACAGTGTGCGTGGCTCGTCCCACACCACAAAATGTGTCCTACTGCTTTACTACATGTCTTGCGTGTTTTCATATTATTTAGCAGTAATTCAGAATCGTGTGTAGTCGCCGCCAATGCTATTCCGAAATCAATATTCTTAATATTTTGGGAGAATGATACATAGTATCTACGCCCACCTACAGTGTGCGTGGCTCGTCCCACACCACAAAATGTGTCCTACTTCTGTACTACATGTCTTGCCTGTTTTCATATTATTTAGCAGTAATTCAGAATCGTGTGTAGTCTCCGCCAATGCTATTCCGAAATCAATATTCTTAATATTTTGGGAGAATGATACATAGTATCTACGCCCACCTACAGTGTGCGTGGCTCGTCCCACACCACAAAATGTGTCCTACTGCTTTACTACATGTCTTGCGTGTTTTCATATTATTTAGCAGCAATTCAGAATCGTGTGTAGTCTCCGCCAATGCTATTCCGAAATCAATATTCTTAATATTTTGGGAGAATGATACATAGTATCTACGCCCACCTATAGTGTGCGCTGCTCGTCCCACACCACAAAATGTGTCCTACTTCTGTACTACATGTCTTGCCTGTTTTCATATTATTTAGCAGTAATTCAGAATCGTGTGTAGTTTCCGCCAATGGTATTCCGAAATCAATTTTCTTAATATTTTGGGAGAATGATACATAGTATCTACGCCCACCTACAGTGTGCGTGGCTCGTCCCACACCACAAAATGTGTCCTACTTCATTACTACATGTCTTGCGTGTTTTCATATTATTTAGCAGTAATTCAGAATCGTGTGTAGTCTCCGCCAATGCTATTCCGAAATCAATATTCTTAATATTTTGGGAGAATGATACATAGTATCTACGCCCACCTACAGTGTGCGTGGCTCGTCCCACACCACAAAATGTGTCCTACTGCTTTACTACATGTCTTTCGTGTTTTCATATTATTTAGCAGCAATTCAGAATCGTGTGTAGTCTCCGCCAATGCTATTCCGAAATCAATATTCTTAATATTTTGGGAGAATGATACATAGTATCTACGCCCACCTATAGTGTGCGCTGCTCGTCCCACACCACAAAATGTGTCCTACTTCTGTACTACATGTCTTGCCTGTTTTCATATTATTTAGCAGTAATTCAGAATCGTGTGTAGTCGCCGCCAATGCTATTCCGAAATCAATATTCTTAATATTTTGGGAGAATGATACATAGTATCTACGCCCACCTACAGTGTGCGTGGCTCGTCCCACACCACAAAATGTGTCCTACTGCTTTACTACATGTCTTGCGTGTTTTCATATTATTTAGCAGTAATTCAGAATCGTGTGTAGTCTCCGCCAATGCTATTCCGAAATCAATATTCTTAATATTTTGGGAGAATGATACATAGTATCTACGCCCACCTATAGTGTGCGCTGCTCGTCCCACACCACAAAATGTGTCCTACCTCTGTACTACATGTCTTGCCTGTTTTCATATTATTTAGCAGTAATTCAGAATCGTGTGTAGTCGCCGCCAATGCTATTCCGAAATCAATATTCTTAATATTTTGGGAGAATGATACATAGTATCTACGCCCACCTACAGTGTGCGTGGCTCGTCCCACACCACAAAATGTTTCCTACTGCTTTACTACATGTCTTGCGTGTTTTCATATTATTTAGCAGCAATTCAGAATCGTGTGTAGTCTCCGCCAATGCTATTCCGAAATCAATATTCTTAATATTTTGGGAGAATGATACATAGTATCTACGCCCACGTATAGTGTGCGCTGCTCGTCCCACACCACAAAATGTGTCCTACTTCTGTACTACATGTCTTGCGTGTTTTCATATTATTTAGCAGTAATTCAGAATCGTGTGTAGTCTCCGCCAATGCTATTCCGAAATCAATATTCTTAATATTTTGGGAGAATGATACATAGTATCTACGCCCACCTACAGTGTGCGTGGCTCGTCCCACACCACAAAATGTGTCCTACTGCTTTACTACATGTCTTGCGTGTTTTCATATTATTTAGCAGCAATTCAGAATCGTGTGTAGTCTCCGCCAATGCTATTCCGAAATCAATATTCTTAATATTTTGGGAGAATGATACATAGTATCTACGCCCACCTATAGTGTGCGCTGCTCGTCCCACACCACAAAATGTGTCCTACTTCTGTACTACATGTCTTGCCTGTTTTCATATTATTTAGCAGTAATTCAGAATCGTGTGTAGTCGCCGCCAATGCTATTCCGAAATCAATATTCTTAATATTTTGGGAGAATGATACATAGTATCTACGCCCACCTACAGTGTGCGTGGCTCGTCCCACACCACAAAATGTGTCCTGCTGCTTTACTACATGTCTTGCCTGTTTTCATATTATTTAGCAGCAATTCAGAATCGTGTGTAGTCTCCGCCAATGCTATTCCGAAATCAATATTCTTAATATTTTGGGAGAATGATACATAGTATCTACGCCCACCTATAGTGTGCGCTGCTCGTCCCACACCACAAAATGTGTCCTACTTCTGTACTACATGTCTTGCGTGTTTTCATATTATTTAGCAGTAATTCAGAATCGTGTGTAGTCGCCGCCAATGCTATTCCGAAATCAATATTCTTAATATTTTGGGAGAATGATACATAGTATCTACGCCCACCTACAGTGTGCGTGGCTCGTCCCACACCACAAAATGTGTCCTACTGCTTTACTACATGTCTTGCGTGTTTTCATATTATTTAGCAGCAATTCAGAATCGTGTGTAGTCTCCGCCAATGCTATTCCGAAATCAATATTCTTAATATTTTGGGAGAATGATACATAGTATCTACGCCCACCTATAGTGTGCGCTGCTCGTCCCACACCACAAAATGTGTCCTACTTCTGTACTACATGTCTTGCCTGTTTTCATATTATTTAGCAGTAATTCAGAATCGTGTGTAGTCGCCGCCAATGCTATTCCGAAATCACTATTCTTAATATTTTGGGAGAATGATACATAGTATCTACGCCCACCTACAGTGAGCGTGGCTCGTCCCATACCACAAAATGTGTCCCACTGCTTTACTACATGTCTTGCGTGTTTTCATATTATTTAGCAGCAATTCAGAATCGTGTGTAGTCTCCGCCAATGCTATTCCGAAATCAATATTCTTAATATTTTGGGAGAATGATACATAGTATCTACGCCCACCTATAGTGTGCGCTGCTCGTCCCACACCACAAAATGTGTCCTACTTCTGTACTACATGTCTTGCCTGTTTTCATATTATTTAGCAGTAATTCAGAACCGTGTGTAGTAGCCGCCAATGCTATTCCGAAATCAATATTCTTAATATTTTGGGAGAATGATACATAGTATCTACGCCCACCTACAGTGTGCGTGCCTCGTCCCACACCACAAAATGTGTCCTACTGCTTTACTACATGTCTTGCGTGTTTTCATATTATTTAGCAGTAATTCAGAATCGTGTGTAGTCGCCGCCAATGCTATTCCGAAATCAATATTCTTAATATTTTGGGAGATTGATACATAGTATCTACGCCCACCTACAGTGTGCGTGGCTCGTCCCACACCACAAAATGTGTCCTACTGCTTTACTACATGTCTTGCGTGTTTTCATATTATTTAGCAGTAATTCAGAATCGTGTGTAGTCGCCGCCAATGCTATTCCGAAATCAATATTCTTAATATTTTGGGAGAATGATACATAGTATCTACGCCCACCTACAGTGTGCGTGGCTCGTCCCACACCACAAAATGTGTCCTACTGCTTTACTACATGTCTTGCGTGTTTTCATATTATTTAGCAGTAATTCAGAATCGTGTGTAGTCTCCGCCAATGCTATTCCGAAATCGATATTCTTAATATTTTGGGAGAATGATACATAGTATCTACGCCCACCTACTGAGTGCGCTGCTCGTCCGACACCACAAAATGTGTCCTACTGCTTTAATACATGTCTTGCGTGTTTTCATATTATTTAGCAGTAATTCAGAATCGTGTGTAGTCGCCGCCAATGCTATTCCGAAATCAATATTCTTAATATTTTGGGAGAATGATACATAGTATCTACGCCCACCTACTGAGTGCGTGGCCCGTCCCACACCACAAAATGTGTCCTACTTCATTACTACATGTCTTGCGTGTTTTCATATTATTTAGCAGCAATTCAGAATCGTGTGTAGTCTCCGCCAATGCTATTCCGAAATCAATATTCTTAATATTTTGGGAGAATGATACATAGTATCTACGCCCACCTACAGTGTGCGTGGCTCGTCCCACACCACAAAATGTGTCCTACTTCTGTACTACATGTCTTGCTGTTTTCATATTATTTAGCAGTAATTCAGAATCGTGTGTAGTCGCCGCCAATGCTATTCCGAAATCAATATTCTTAATATTTTGGGAGAATGATACATAGTATCTACGCCCACCTACAGAGTGCGCTGCTCGTCCCACACCACAAAATGTGTCCTACTGCTTTACTACATGTCTTGCGTGTTTTCATATTATTTAGCAGCAATTCAGAATCGTGTGTAGTCTCCGCCAATGCTATTCCGAAATCAATATTCTTAATATTTTGGGAGAATGATACATAGTATCTACGCCCACCTACAGTGTGCGTGGCTCGTCCCACACCACAAAATGTGTCCTACTGCTTTACTACATGTCTTGCGTGTTTTCGTATTATTTAGCAGTAATTCAGAAACGTGTGTAGTCGCCGCCAATGCTATTCCGAAATCAATATTCTTAATATTTTGGGAGAATGATACATAGTATCTACGCCCACCTGCTGAGTGCGTGGCTCGTCCCACACCACAAAATGTGTCCTACTTCATTACTACATGTCTTGCGTGTTTTCATATTATTTAGCAGCAATTCAGAATCGTGTGTAGTCTCCGCCAATGCTATTCCGAAATCAATATTCTTAATATTTTGGGAGAATGATACATAGTATCTACGCCCACCTACAGTGTGCGTGGCTCGTCCCACACCACAAAATGTGTCCTACTTCTGTACTACATGTCTTGCCTGTTTTCATATTATTTAGCAGTAATTCAGAATCGTGTGTAGTCGCCGCCAATGCTATTCCGAAATCAATATTCTTAATATTTTGGGAGAATGATACATAGTATCTACGCCCACCTACAGAGTGCGCTGCTCGTCCCACACCACAAAATGTGTCCTACTGCTTTACTACATGTCTTGCGTGTTTTCATATTATTTAGCAGCAATTCAGAATCGTGTGTAGTCTCCGCCAATGCTATTCCGAAATCAATATTCTTAATATTTTGGGAGAATGATACATAGTATCTACGCCCACCTACAGTGTGCGTGGCTCGTCCCACACCACAAAATGTGTCCTACTGCTTTACTACATGTCTTGCGTGTTTTCGTATTATTTAGCAGTAATTCAGAAACGTGTGTAGTCGCCGCCAATGCTATTCCGAAATCAATATTCTTAATATTTTGGGAGAATGATACATAGTATCTACGCCCACCTACTGAGTGCGTGGCTCGTCCCACACCACAAAATGTGTCCTACTTCATTACTACATGTCTTGCGTGTTTTCATATTATTTAGCAGCAATTCAGAATCGTGTGTAGTCTCCGCCAATGCTATTCCGAAATCAATATTCTTAATATTTTGGGAGAATGATACATAGTATCTACGCCCACCTACAGTGTGCGTGGCTCGTCCCACACCACAAAATGTGACCTACTTCTGTACTACATGTCTTGCCTGTTTTCATATTATTTAGCAGTAATTCAGAATCGTGTGTAGTCGCCGCCAATGCTATTCCGAAATCAATATTCTTAATATTTTGGGAGAATGATACATAGTATCTACGCCCACCTACAGTGTGCGCTGCTCGTCCCACACCACAAAATGTGTCCTACTGCTTTACTACATGTCTTGCGTGTTTTCATATTATTTAGCAGCAATTCAGAATCGTGTGTAGTCTCCGCCAATGCTATTCCGAAATCAATATTCTTAATATTTTGGGAGAATGATACATAGTATCTACGCCCACCTACAGTGTGCGTGGCTCGTCCCACACCACAAAATGTGTCCTACTGCTTTACTACATGTCTTGCGTGTTTTCGTATTATTTAGCAGTAATTCAGAAACGTGTGTAGTCGCCGCCAATGCTATTCCGAAATCAATATTCTTAATATTTTGGGAGAATGATACATAGTATCTACGCCCACCTACTGAGTGCGTGGCTCGTCCCACACCACAAAATGTGTCCTACTTCATTACTACATGTCTTGCGTGTTTTCATATTATTTAGCAGCAATTCAGAATCGTGTGTAGTCTCCGCCAATGCTATTCCGAAATCAATATTCTTAATATTTTGGGAGAATGATACATAGTATCTACGCCCACCTACAGTGTGCGTGGCTCGTCCCACACCACAAAATGTGTCCTACTTCTGTACTACATGTCTTGCCTGTTTTCTTATTATTTAGCAGTAATTCAGAATCGTGTGTAGTCGCCGCCAATGCTATTCCGAAATCAATATTCTTAATATTTTGGGAGAATGATAAATAGTATCTACGCCCACCTACAGTGTGCGCTGCTCGTCCCACACCACAAAATGTGTCCTACTGCTTTACTACATGTCTTGCGTGTTTTCATATTATTTAGCAGCAATTCAGAATCGTGTGTAGTCTCCGCCAATGCTATTCCGAAATCAATATTCTTAATATTTTGGGAGAATGATACATAGTATCTACGCCCACCTACAGTGTGCGTGGCTCGTCCCACACCACAAAATGTGTCCTACTGCTTTACTACATGTCTTGCGTGTTTTCGTATTATTTAGCAGTAATTCAGAAACGTGTGTAGTCGCCGCCAATGCTATTCCGAAATCAATATTCTTAATATTTTGGGAGAATGATACATAGTATCTACGCCCACCTACAGTGTGCGTGGCTCGTCCCACACCACAAAATGTGTCCTACTGCTTTACTACATGTCTTGCGTGTTTTCATATTATTTAGCAGTAATTCAGAATCGTGTGTAGTCGCCGCCAATGCTATTCCGAAATCAATATTCTTAATATTTTGGGAGAATGATACATAGTATCTACGCCCACCTACAGTGTGCGTGGCTCGTCCCACACCACAAAATGTGTCCTACTGCTTTACTACATGTCTTGCGTGTTTTCATATTATTTAGCAGCAATTCAGAATCGTGTGTAGTCTCCGCCAATGCTATTCCGAAATCAATATTCTTAATATTTTGGGAGAATGATACATAGTATCTACGCCCACCTACAGTGTGCGTGGCTCGTCCCACACCACAAAATGTGTCCTACTGCTTTACTACATGTCTTGCGTGTTTTCGTATTATTTAGCAGTAATTCAGAAACGTGTGTAGTCGCCGCCAATGCTATTCCGAAATCAATATTCTTAATATTTTGGGAGAATGATACATAGTATCTACGCCCACCTACTGAGTGCGTGGCTCGTCCCACACCACAAAATGTGTCCTACTTCATTACTACATGTCTTGCGTGTTTTCATATTATTTAGCAGCAATTCAGAATCGTGTGTAGTCTCCGCCAATGCTATTCCGAAATCAATATTCTTAATATTTTGGGAGAATGATACATAGTATCTACGCCCACCTACAGTGTGCGTGGCTCGTCCCACACCACAAAATGTGTCCTACTTCTGTACTACATGTCTTGCCTGTTTTCATATTATTTAGCAGTAATTCAGAATCGTGTGTAGTCGCCGCCAATGCTATTCCGAAATCAATATTCTTAATATTTTGGGAGAATGATAAATAATATCTACGCCCACCTACAGTGTGCGCTGCTCGTCCCACACCACAAAATGTGTCCTACTGCTTTACTACATGTCTTGCGTGTTTTCATATTATTTAGCAGCAATTCAGAATCGTGTGTAGTCTCCGCCAATGCTATTCCGAAATCAATATTCTTAATATTTTGGGAGAATGATACATAGTATCTACGCCCACCTACAGTGTGCGTGGCTCGTCCCACACCACAAAATGTGTCCTACTGCTTTACTACATGTCTTGTGTGTTTTCGTATTATTTAGCAGTAATTCAGAAACGTGTGTAGTCGCCGCCAATGCTATTCCGAAATCAATATTCTTAATATTTTGGGAGAATGATACATAGTATCTACGCCCACCTACAGTGTGCGTGGCTCGTCCCACACCACAAAATGTGTCCTACTGCTTTACTACATGTCTTGCGTGTTTTCATATTATTTAGCAGCAATTCAGAATCGTGTGTAGTCTCCGCCAATGCTATTCCGAAATCAATATTCTTAATATTTTGGGAGAATGATACATAGTATCTACGCCCACCTACAGTGTGCGTGGCTCGTCCCACACCACAAAATGTGTCCTACTGCTTTACTACATGTCTTGCGTGTTTTCATATTATTTAGCAGCAATTCAGAATCGTGTGTAGTCTCCGCCAATGCTATTCCGAAATCAATATTCTTAATATTTTGGGAGAATGATACATAGTATCTACGCCCACCTACAGTGTGCGTGGCTCGTCCCACACCACAAAATGTGTCCTACTGCTTTACTACATGTCTTGCGTGTTTTCATATTATTTAGCAGTAATTCAGAATCGTGTGTAGTCGCCGCCAATGCTATTCCGAAATCAATATTCTTAATATTTTGGGAGAATGATACATAGTATCTACGCCCACCTACAGTGTGCGTGGCTCGTCCCACACCACAAAATGTGTCCTACTGCTTTACTACATGTCTTGCGTGTTTTCATATTATTTAGCAGCAATTCAGAATCGTGTGTAGTCTCCGCCAATGCTATTCCGAAATCAATATTCTTAATATTTTGGGAGAATGATACATAGTATCTACGCCCACCTACAGTGTGCGTGGCTCGTCCCACACCACAAAATGTGTCCTACTGCTTTACTACATGTCTTGCGTGTTTTCATATTATTTAGCAGCAATTCGGAATCGTGTGTAGTCTCCGCCAATGCTATTCCGAAATCAATATTCTTAACATTTTGGGAGAATGATACATAGTATCTACGCCCACCTACAGTGTGCGCTGCTCGTCCCACACCACAAAATGTGTCCTACTTCTGTACTACATGTCTTGCCTGTTTTCATATTATTTAGCAGTAATTCAGAATCGTGTGTAGTCGCCGCCAATGCTATTCCGAAATCAATATTCTTAATATTTTGGGAGAATGATACATAGTATCTACGCCCACCTACAGTGTGCGTGGCTCGTCCCACACCACAAAATGTGTCCTACTGCTTTACTACATGTCTTACGTGTTTTCATATTATTTAGCAGCAATTCAGAATCGTGTGTAGTCTCCGCCAATGCTATTCCGAAATCAATATTCTTAATATTTTGGGAGAATGATACATAGTATCTACGCCCACCTACAGTGTGCGTGGCTCGTCCCACACCACAAAATGTGTCCTACTGCTTTACTACATGTCTTGCGTGTTTTCATATTATTTAGCAGCAATTCGGAATCGTGTGTAGTCTCCGCCAATGCTATTCCGAAATCAATATTCTTAACATTTTGGGAGAATGATACATAGTATCTACGCCCACCTACAGTGTGCGCTGCTCGTCCCACACCACAAAATGTGTCCTACTTCTGTACTACATGTCTTGCCTGTTTTCATATTATTTAGCAGTAATTCAGAATCGTGTGTAGTCGCCGCCAATGCTATTCCGAAATCAATATTCTTAATATTTTGGGAGAATGATACATAGTATCTACGCCCACCTACAGTGTGCGTGGCTCGTCCCACACCACAAAATGTGTCCTACTGCTTTACTACATGTCTTACGTGTTTTCATATTATTTAGCAGCAATTCAGAATCGTGTGTAGTCTCCGCCAATGCTATTCCGAAATCAATATTCTTAATATTTTGGGAGAATGATACATAGTATCTACGCCCACCTACTGAGTGCGTGGCTCGTCCCACACCACAAAATGTGTCCTACTTCATTACTACATGTCTTGCGTGTTTTCATATTATTTAGCAGCAATTCAGAATCGTGTGTAGTCTCCGCCAATGCTATTCCGAAATCAATATTCTTAATATTTTGGGAGAATGATACATAGTATCTACGCCCACCTACAGTGTGCGCTGCTCGTCCCACACCACAAAATGTGTCCTACTTCTGTACTACATGTCTTGCGTGTTTTCATATTATTTAGCAGTAATTCAGAATCGTGTGTAGTCGCCGCCAATGCTATTCCGAAATCAATATTCTTAATATTTTGGGAGAATGATAAATAGTATCTACGCCCACCTACAGTGTGCGCTGCTCGTCCCACACCACAAAATGTGTCCTACTGCTTTACTACATGTCTTGCGTGTTTTCATATTATTTAGCAGCAATTCAGAATCGTGTGTAGTCTCCGCCAATGCTATTCCGAAATCAATATTCTTAATATTTTGGGAGAATGATACATAGTATCTACGCCCACCTACAGTGTGCGTGGCTCGTCCCACACCACAAAATGTGTCCTACTGCTTTACTACATGTCTTGCGTGTTTTCATATTATTTAGCAGCAATTCAGAATCGTGTGTAGTCTCCGCCAATGCTATTCCGAAATCAATATTCTTAACATTTTGGGAGAATGATACATAGTATCTACGCCCACCTACAGTGTGCGCTGCTCGTCCCACACCACAAAATGTGTCCTACTTCTGTACTACATGTCTTGCCTGTTTTCATATTATTTAGCAGTAATTCAGAATCGTGTGTAGTCGCCGCC
Organism: Schistocerca serialis cubense; assembly: GCF_023864345.2. Lineage (NCBI taxonomy): Eukaryota > Metazoa > Arthropoda > Insecta > Orthoptera > Acrididae > Schistocerca > Schistocerca serialis. The sequence continues at coordinate 462,622,850 of NC_064646.1, read as the reverse complement.
AATGCTATTCCGAAATCAATATTCTTAATATTTTGGGAGAATGATACATAGTATCTACGCCCACCTACTGAGTGCGTGGCTCGTCCCACACCACAAAATGTGTCCTACTGCTTTACTACATGTCTTACGTGTTTTCATATTATTTAGAAGCAATTCAGAATCGTGTGTAGTCTCCGCCAATGCTATTCCGAAATCAATATTCTTAATATTTTGGGAGAATGATACATAGTATCTACGCCCACCTACAGTGTGCGTGGCTCGTCCCACACCACAAAATGTGTCCTACTGCTTTACTACATGTCTTGCGTGTTTTCATATTATTTAGCAGTAATTCAGAATCGTGTGTAGTCGCCGCCAATGCTATTCCGAAATCAATATTCTTAATATTTTGGGAGAATGATACATGGTATCTACGCCCACCTACAGAGTGCGCTGCTCGTCCCACACCACAAAATGTGTCCTACTGCTTTACTACATGTCTTGTGTGTTTTCGTATTATTTAACATTAATTCAGAATCGTGTGTAGTCATCGCCAATGCTATTCCGAAATCGTTATTCTTAATATTTTGGGAGAATGATACATGGTATCTGCGCCCACCTACAGAGTGCCCTGCTCGTCCCACACCACAAAATGTGTCCTACTGCTTTACTACATGTCTTGCGTGTTTTCATATTATTTAGCAGTAATTCAGAATCGTGTGTAGTCTCCGCCAATGCTATTCCGAAATCAATATTCTTAATATTTTGGGAGAATGATACATAGTATCTACGCCCACCTACAGTGTGCGTGGCTCGTCCCACACCACAAAATGTGTCCTACTGCTTTACTACATGTCTTGCGTGTTTTCATATTATTTAGCAGCAATTCAGAATCGTGTGTAGTCTCCGCCAATGCTATTCCGAAATCAATATTCTTAACATTTTGGGAGAATGATACATAGTATCTACGCCCACCTACTGTGTGCCCTGCTCGTCCCACACCACAAAATGTGTCCTACTTCTGTACTACATGTCTTGCCTGTTTTCATATTATTTAGCAGTAATTCAGAATCGTGTGTAGTCTCCGCCAATGCTATTCCGAAATCAATATTCTTAATATTTTGGGAGAATGATACATAGTATCTACGCCCACCTACAGTGTGCGCTGCTCGTCCCACACCACAAAATGTGTCCTACTGCTTTACTACATGTCTTGCGTGTTTTCATATTATTTAGCAGCAATTCAGAATCGTGTGTAGTCTCCGCCAATGCTATTCCGAAATCAATATTCTTAATATTTTGGGAGAATGATACATAGTATCTACGCCCACCTACAGTGTGCGTGGCTCGTCCCACACCACAAAATGTGTCCTACTGCTTTACTACATGTCTTGCGTGTTTTCATATTATTTAGCAGCAATTCAGAATCGTGTGTAGTCTCCGCCAATGCTATTCCGAAATCAATATTCTTAATATTTTGGGAGAATGATACATAGTATCTACGCCCACCTACAGTGTGCGTGGCTCGTCCCACACCACAAAATGTGTCCTACTGCTTTACTACATGTCTTGCGTGTTTTCATATTATTTAGCAGCAATTCAGAATCGTGTGTAGTCTCCGCCAATGCTATTCCGAAATCAATATTCTTAACATTTTGGGAGAATGATACATAGTATCTACGCCCACCTACTGTGTGCCCTGCTCGTCCCACACCACAAAATGTGTCCTACTGCTTTACTACATGTCTTGCCTGTTTTCATATTATTTAGCAGTAATTCAGAATCGTGTGTAGTCGCCGCCAATGCTATTCCGAAATCGTTATTCTTAATATTTTGGGAGAATGATACATGGTATCTGCGCCCACCTACAGAGTGCGCTGCTCGTCCCACACCACAAAATGTGTCCTACTGCTTTACTACATGTCTTGCGTGTTTTCATATTCTTTAGCATTAATTCAGAATCGTGTGTAGTCTCCGCCAATGCTATTCCGAAATCGTTATTCTTAATATTTTGGGAGAATGATACATAGTATCTACGCCCACCTACAGAGAGCGCTGCTCGTCCCACACCACAAAATGTGTCCTACTGCTTTACTACATGTCTTGTGTGTTTTCATATTATTTAACATTAATTCAGAATCGTGTGTAGTCATCGCCAATGCTATTCCGAGATCGTTATTCTTAATATTTTGGGAGAATGATACATAGTATCTACGCCCACCTACAGAGTGCGCTGCTCGTCCCACACCACAAAATGTGTCCTACTGCTTTACTACATGTCTTGCGTGTTTTCATATTCTTTAGCATTAATTCAGAATCGTGTGTAGTCTCCGCCAATGCTATTCCGAAATCGTTATTCTTAATATTTTGGGAGAATGATACATAGTATCTACGCCCACCTACAGAGAGCGCTGCTCGTCCCACACCACAAAATGTGTCCTACTGCTTTACTACATGTCTTGTGTGTTTTCATATTATTTAACATTAATTCAGAATCGTGTGTAGTCTCCGCCAATGCTATTCCGAAATCGTTATTCTTAGTATTTTGGGAGAATGATACATAGTATCTGCGCCTACCTAACGAGTGCGCTGCTCGTCCCACACCACAAAATGTGTCCTACTGCTTTACTACATGTCTTGTGTGTTTTCATATTATTTAACATTAATTCGGAATCGTGTGTAGTGTTCGCCAATGTTATTCCGAAATCGTTATTCTTAATATTTTTGGAGAATGATACATGGTATCTGCGCCCACCTACAGAGTGCCCTGCTCGTCCCACACAACAAAATGTGTCCTACTGCTTTACTACATGTCTTGTGTGTTTTCATATTATTTAACATTAATTCGGAATCGTGTGTAGTCATCGCCAATGCTATTCCGAAATCGTTATTCTTAATATTTTGGGAGAATGATACATAGTATCTGCGCCCACCTACAGAGTGCCCTGCTCGTCCCACACCACAAAATGTGTCCTACTGCTTTACTACATGTCTTGTGTGTTTTCATATTATTTAACATTAATTCGGAATCGTGTGTAGTCTTCGCCAATGTTATTCCGAAATCGTTATTCTTAATATTTTGGGAGAATGATACATGGTATCTGCGCCCACCTACAGAGTGCCCTGCTCGTCCCACACAACAAAATGTGTCCTACTGCTTTACTACATGTCTTGTGTGTTTTCATATTATTTAACATTAATTCAGAATCGTGTGTAGTCATCGCCAATGCTATTCCGAAATCGTTATTCTTAATATTTTGGGAGAATGATACATAGTATCTGCGCCCACCTACAGAGTGCCCTGCTCGTCCCACACCACAAAATGTGTCCTACTGCTTCGCTACATGTCTTGTGTGTTTTCATATTATTTAACATTAATTCGGAATCGTGTGTAGTCTTCGCCAATGTTATTCCGAAATCGTTATTCTTAATATTTTGGGAGAATGATACATGGTATCTGCGCCCACCTACAGAGTGCCCTGCTCGTCCCACACAACAAAATGTGTCCTACTGCTTTACTACATGTCTTGTGTGTTTTCATATTATTTAACATTAATTCGGAATCGTGTGTAGTCATCGCCAATGCTATTCCGAAATCGTTATTCTTAATATTTTGGGAGAATGATACATAGTATCTGCGCCCACCTACAGAGTGCCCTGCTCGTCCCACACCACAAAATGTGTCCTACTGCTTTACTACATGTCTTGTGTGTTTTCATATTATTTAACATTAATTCGGAATCGTGTGTAGTCTTCGCCAATGTTATTCCGAAATCGTTATTCTTAATATTTTGGGAGAATGATACATAGTATCTGCGCCCACCTACAGAGTGCCCTGCTCGTCCCACACAACAAAATGTGTCCTACTGCTTTACTACATGTCTTGTGTGTTTTCATATTATTTAACATTAATTCGGAATCGTGTGTAGTCATCGCCAATGCTATTCCGAAATCGTTATTCTTAATATTTTGGGAGAATGATACATAGTATCTGCGCCCACCTACAGAGTGCCCTGCTCGTCCCACACCACAAAATGTGTCCTACTGCTTTACTACATGTCTTGTGTGTTTTCATATTATTTAACATTAATTCGGAATCGTGTGTAGTCATCGCCAATGCTATTCCGAAATCGTTATTCTTAATATTTTGGGAGAATGATACATAGTATCTGCGCCCACCTACAGAGTGCCCTGCTCGTCCCACACCACAAAATGTGTCCTACTGCTTTACTACATGTCTTGTGTGTTTTCATATTATTTAACATTAATTCGGAATCGTGTGTAGTCATCGCCAATGCTATTCCGAAATCGTTATTCTTAATATTTTGGGAGAATGATACATGGTATCTGCGCCCACCTACAGAGTGCCCTGCTCGTCCCACACAACAAAATGTGTCCTACTGCTTTACTACATGTCTTGTGTGTTTTCATATTATTTAACATTAATTCAGAATCGTGTGTAGTCATCGCCAATGCTATTCCGAAATCGTTATTCTTAATATTTTGGGAGAATGATACATAGTATCTGCGCCCACCTACAGAGTGCCCTGCTCGTCCCACACCACAAAATGTGTCCTACTGCTTCGCTACATGTCTTGTGTGTTTTCATATTATTTAACATTAATTCGGAATCGTGTGTAGTCATCGCCAATGCTATTCCGAAATCGTTATTCTTAATATTTTGGGAGAATGATACATAGTATCTGCGCCCACCTACAGAGTGCCCTGCTCGTCCCACACCACAAAATGTGTCCTACTGCTTTACTACAAGTCTTGTGTGTTTTCATATTATTTAACATTAATTCGGAATCGTGTGTAGTCATCGCCAATGTTATTCCGAAATCGTTATTCTTAATATTTTGGGAGAATGATACATGGTATCTGCGCCCACCTACAGAGTGCCCTGCTCGTCCCACACAACAAAATGTGTCCTACTGCTTTACTACATGTCTTGTGTGTTTTCATATTATTTAACATTAATTCGGAACCGTGTGTAGTCATCGCCAATGTTATTCCAAAATCGTTATTCTTAATATTTTGGGAGAATGATACATGGTATCTGCGCCCACCTACAGAGTGCCCTGCTCGTCCCACACAACAAAATGTGTCCTACTGCTTTACTACATGTCTTGTGTGTTTTCATATTATTTAACATTAATTCAGAATCGTGTGTAGTCATCGCCAATGCTATTCCGAAATCGTTATTCTTAATATTTTGGGAGAATGATACATAGTATCTGCGCCCACCTACAGAGTGCCCTGCTCGTCCCACACCACAAAATGTGTCCTACTGCTTCGCTACATGTCTTGTGTGTTTTCATATTATTTAACATTAATTCAGAATCGTGTGTAGTCATCGCCAATGCTATTCCGAAATCGTTATTCTTAATATTTTGGGAGAATGATACATAGTATCTGCGCCCACCTACAGAGTGCCCTGCTCGTCCCACACCACAAAATGTGTCCTACTGCTTTACTACATGTCTTGTGTGTTTTCATATTATTTAACATTAATTCGGAATCGTGTGTAGTCATCGCCAATGTTATTCCGAAATCGTTATTCTTAATATTTTGGGAGAATGATACATAGTATCTGCGCCCACCTACAGAGAGCGCTGCTCGTCCCACACCACAAAATGTGTCCTACTGCTTTACTACATGTCTTGTGTGTTTTCATATTATTTAACATTAATTCGGAATCGTGTGTAGTCATCGCCAATGTTATTCCGAAATCGTTATTCTTAATATTTTGGGAGAATGATACATGGTATCTGCGCCCACCTACAGAGTGCCCTGCTCGTCCCACACAACAAAATGTGTCCTACTGCTTCGCTACATGTCTTGTGTGTTTTCATATTATTTAACATTAATTCAGAATCGTGTGTAGTCATCGCCAATGCTATTCCGAAATCGTTATTCTTAATATTTTGGGAGAATGATACATAGTATCTGCGCCCACCTACAGAGTGCCCTGCTCGTCCCACACCACAAAATGTGTCCTACTGCTTCGCTACATGTCTTGTGTGTTTTCATATTATTTAACATTAATTCAGAATCGTATGTAGTCATCGCCAATGCTATTCCGAAATCGTTATTCTTAATATTTTGGGAGAATGATACATAGTATCTGCGCCCACCTACAGAGTGCCCTGCTCGTCCCACACAACAAAATGTGTCCTACTGCTTCGCTACATGTCTTGTGTGTTTTCATATTATTTAACATTAATTCAGAATCGTATGTAGTCATCGCCAATGCTATTCCGAAATCGTTATTCTTAATATTTTGGGAGAATGATACATAGTATCTGCGCCCACCTACAGAGTGCCCTGCTCGTCCCACACCACAAAATGTGTCCTACTGCTTTACTACATGTCTTGTGTGTTTTCATATTATTTAACATTAATTCGGAATCGTGTGTAGTCATCGCCAATGTTATTCCGAAATCGTTATTCTTAATATTTTGGGAGAATGATACATGGTATCTGCGCCCACCTACAGAGTGCCCTGCTCGTCCCACACAACAAAATGTGTCCTACTGCTTCGCTACATGTCTTGTGTGTTTTCATATTATTTAACATTAATTCAGAATCGTGTGTAGTCATCGCCAATGCTATTCCGAAATCGTTATTCTTAATATTTTGGGAGAATGATACATAGTATCTGCGCCCACCTACAGAGTGCCCTGCTCGTCCCACACCACAAAATGTGTCCTACTGCTTTACTACATGTCTTGTGTGTTTTCATATTATTTAACATTAATTCGGAATCGTGTGTAGTCATCGCCAATGTTATTCCGAAATCGTTATTCTTAATATTTTGGGAGAATGATACATAGTATCTGCGCCCACCTACAGAGAGCGCTGCTCGTCCCACACCACAAAATGTGTCCTACTGCTTTACTACATGTCTTGTGTGTTTTCATATTATTTAACATTAATTCGGAATCGTGTGTAGTCATCGCCAATGCTATTCCGAAATCGTTATTCTTAATATTTTGGGAGAATGATACATAGTATCTACGCCCACCTACAGAGAGCGCTGCTCGTCCCACACCACAAAATGTGTCCTACTGCTTTACTACATGTCTTGTGTGTTTTCATATTATTTAACATTAATTCGGAATCGTGTGTAGTCATCGCCAATGCTATTCCGAAATCGTTATTCTTAATATTTTGGGAGAATGATACATAGTATCTGCGCCCACCTACAGAGTGCGCTGCTCGTCCCACACAACAAAATGTGTCCTACTGCTTTACTACATGTCTTGTGTGTTTTCATATTATTTAACATTAATTCGGAATCGTGTGTAGTCATCGCCAATGCTATTCCGAAATCGTTATTCTTAATATTTTGGGAGAATGATACATAGTATCTGCGCCCACCTACAGAGTGCCCTGCTCGTCCCACACCACAAAATGTGTCCTACTGCTTTACTACATGTCTTGTGTGTTTTCATATTATTTAACATTAATTCGGAATCGTGTGTAGTCATCGCCAATGCTATTCCGAAATCGTTATTCTTAATATTTTGGGAGAATGATACATAGTATCTGCGCCCACCTACAGAGTGCGCTGCTCGTCCCACACAACAAAATGTGTCCTACTGCTTTACTACATGTCTTGTGTGTTTTCATATTATTTAACATTAATTCAGAATCGTGTGTAGTCATCGCCAATGCTATTCCGAAATCGTTATTCTTAATATTTTGGGAGAATGATACATAGTATCTGCGCCCACCTACAGAGTGCCCTGCTCGTCCCACACCACAAAATGTGTCCTACTGCTTTACTACATGTCTTGTGTGTTTTCATATTATTTAACATTAATTCGGAATCGTGTGTAGTCATCGCCAATGTTATTCCGAAATCGTTATTCTTAATATTTTGGGAGAATGATACATAGTATCTGCGCCCACCTACAGAGAGCGCTGCTCGTCCCACACCACAAAATGTGTCCTACTGCTTTACTACATGTCTTGTGTGTTTTCATATTATTTAACATTAATTCGGAATCGTGTGTAGTCATCGCCAATGTTATTCCGAAATCGTTATTCTTAATATTTTGGGAGAATGATACATGGTATCTGCGCCCACCTACAGAGTGCCCTGCTCGTCCCACACAACAAAATGTGTCCTACTGCTTCGCTACATGTCTTGTGTGTTTTCATATTATTTAACATTAATTCAGAATCGTGTGTAGTCATCGCCAATGCTATTCCGAAATCGTTATTCTTAATATTTTGGGAGAATGATACATAGTATCTGCGCCCACCTACAGAGTGCCCTGCTCGTCCCACACCACAAAATGTGTCCTACTGCTTCGCTACATGTCTTGTGTGTTTTCATATTATTTAACATTAATTCAGAATCGTATGTAGTCATCGCCAATGCTATTCCGAAATCGTTATTCTTAATATTTTGGGAGAATGATACATAGTATCTGCGCCCACCTACAGAGTGCCCTGCTCGTCCCACACAACAAAATGTGTCCTACTGCTTCGCTACATGTCTTGTGTGTTTTCATATTATTTAACATTAATTCAGAATCGTGTGTAGTCATCGCCAATGCTATTCCGAAATCGTTATTCTTAATATTTTGGGAGAATGATACATAGTATCTGCGCCCACCTACAGAGTGCCCTGCTCGTCCCACACCACAAAATGTGTCCTACTGCTTCGCTACATGTCTTGTGTGTTTTCATATTATTTAACATTAATTCAGAATCGTATGTAGTCATCGCCAATGCTATTCCGAAATCGTTATTCTTAATATTTTGGGAGAATGATACATAGTATCTGCGCCCACCTACAGAGTGCCCTGCTCGTCCCACACAACAAAATGTGTCCTACTGCTTCGCTACATGTCTTGTGTGTTTTCATATTATTTAACATTAATTCAGAATCGTGTGTAGTCATCGCCAATGCTATTCCGAAATCGTTATTCTTAATATTTTGGGAGAATGATACATAGTATCTGCGCCCACCTACAGAGTGCCCTGCTCGTCCCACACCACAAAATGTGTCCTACTGCTTCGCTACATGTCTTGCGTGTTTTCATATTATTTAACATTAATTCAGAATCGTATGTAGTCATCGCCAATGCTATTCCGAAATCGTTATTCTTAATATTTTGGGAGAATGATACATAGTATCTGCGCCCACCTACAGAGTGCCCTGCTCGTCCCACACCACAAAATGTGTCCTACTGCTTTACTACATGTCTTGTGTGTTTTCATATTATTTAACATTAATTCGGAATCGTGTGTAGTCATCGCCAATGTTATTCCGAAATCGTTATTCTTAATATTTTGGGAGAATGATACATGGTATCTGCGCCCACCTACAGAGTGCCCTGCTCGTCCCACACAACAAAATGTGTCCTACTGCTTCGCTACATGTCTTGTGTGTTTTCATATTATTTAACATTAATTCAGAATCGTGTGTAGTCATCGCCAATGCTATTCCGAAATCGTTATTCTTAATATTTTGGGAGAATGATACATAGTATCTGCGCCCACCTACAGAGTGCCCTGCTCGTCCCACACCACAAAATGTGTCCTACTGCTTTACTACATGTCTTGTGTGTTTTCATATTATTTAACATTAATTCGGAATCGTGTGTAGTCATCGCCAATGTTATTCCGAAATCGTTATTCTTAATATTTTGGGAGAATGATACATAGTATCTGCGCCCACCTACAGAGAGCGCTGCTCGTCCCACACCACAAAATGTGTCCTACTGCTTTACTACATGTCTTGTGTGTTTTCATATTATTTAACATTAATTCGGAATCGTGTGTAGTCATCGCCAATGCTATTCCGAAATCGTTATTCTTAATATTTTGGGAGAATGATACATAGTATCTACGCCCACCTACAGAGAGCGCTGCTCGTCCCACACCACAAAATGTGTCCTACTGCTTTACTACATGTCTTGTGTGTTTTCATATTATTTAACATTAATTCGGAATCGTGTGTAGTCATCGCCAATGCTATTCCGAAATCGTTATTCTTAATATTTTGGGAGAATGATACATAGTATCTGCGCCCACCTACAGAGTGCGCTGCTCGTCCCACACAACAAAATGTGTCCTACTGCTTTACTACATGTCTTGTGTGTTTTCATATTATTTAACATTAATTCGGAATCGTGTGTAGTCATCGCCAATGCTATTCCGAAATCGTTATTCTTAATATTTTGGGAGAATGATACATAGTATCTGCGCCCACCTACAGAGTGCCCTGCTCGTCCCACACCACAAAATGTGTCCTACTGCTTTACTACATGTCTTGTGTGTTTTCATATTATTTAACATTAATTCGGAATCGTGTGTAGTCATCGCCAATGCTATTCCGAAATCGTTATTCTTAATATTTTGGGAGAATGATACATAGTATCTGCGCCCACCTACAGAGTGCGCTGCTCGTCCCACACAACAAAATGTGTCCTACTGCTTTACTACATGTCTTGTGTGTTTTCATATTATTTAACATTAATTCAGAATCGTGTGTAGTCATCGCCAATGCTATTCCGAAATCGTTATTCTTAATATTTTGGGAGAATGATACATAGTATCTGCGCCCACCTACAGAGTGCCCTGCTCGTCCCACACCACAAAATGTGTCCTACTGCTTTACTACATGTCTTGTGTGTTTTCATATTATTTCACATTAATTCAGAATCGTGTGTAGTCATCGCCAATGCTATTCCGAAATCGTTATTCTTAATATTTTGGGAGAATGATACATAGTATCTGCGCCCACCTACAGAGTGCGCTGCTCGTCCCACACCACAAAATGTGTCCTACTGCTTTACTACATGTCTTGTGTGTTTTCATATTATTTAACATTAATTCAGAATCGTGTGTAGTCATCGCCAATGCTATTCCGAAATCGTTATTCTTAATATTTTGGGAGAATGATACATAGTATCTGCGCCCACCTACAGAGTGCCCTGCTCGTCCCACACCACAAAATGTGTCCTACTGCTTTACTACATGTCTTGTGTGTTTTCATATTATTTAACATTAATTCGGAATCGTGTGTAGTCATCGCCAATGTTATTCCGAAATCGTTATTCTTAATATTTTGGGAGAATGATACATAGAATCTGCGCCCACCCAACGAGTGCGCTGCTCGTCCCACACCACAAAATGTGTCCTACTGCTTCGCTACATGTCTTGTGTGTTTTCATATTATTTAACATTAATTCGGAATCGTGTGTAGTCATCGCCAATGCTATTCCGAAATCGTTATTCTTAATATTTTGGGAGAATGATACATGGTATCTGCGCCCACCTACAGAGTGCCCTGCTCGTCCCACACCACAAAATGTGTCCTACTGCTTTACTACATGTCTTGTGTGTTTTCTTATTATTTAACATTAATTCGGAATCGTGTGTAGTCATCGCCAATGTTATTCCGAAATCGTTATTCTTAATATTTTGGGAGAATGATACATGGTATCTGCGCCCACCTACAGAGTGCCCTGCTCGTCCCACACCACAAAATGTGTCCTACTGCTTTACTACATGTCTTGTGTGTTTTCTTATTATTTAACATTAATTCGGAATCGTGTGTAGTCATCGCCAATGTTATTCCGAAATCGTTATTCTTAATATTTTGGGAGAATGATACATAGTATCTGCGCCCACCTACAGAGTGCCCTGCTCGTCCCACACAACAAAATGTGTCCTACTGCTTTACTACATGTCTTGTGTGTTTTCATATTATTTAACATTAATTCGGAATCGTGTGTAGTCATCGCCAATGCTATTCCGAAATCGTTATTCTTAATATTTTGGGAGAATGATACATGGTATCTGCGCCCACCTACAGAGTGCCCTGCTCGTCCCACACAACAAAATGTGTCCTACTGCTTTACTACATGTCTTGTGTGTTTTCATATTATTTAACATTAATTCAGAATCGTGTGTAGTCATCGCCAATGCTATTCCGAAATCGTTATTCTTAATATTTTGGGAGAATGATACATAGAATCTGCGCCCACCCAACGAGTGCGCTGCTCGTCCCACACCACAAAATGTGTCCTACTGCTTCGCTACATGTCTTGTGTGTTTTCTTATTATTTAACATTAATTCGGAATCGTGTGTAGTCATCACCAATGTTATTCCGAAATCGTTATTCTTAATATTTTGGGAGAATGATACATGGTATCTGCGTCCACCTACAGAGTGCCCTGCTCGTCCCACACCACAAAATGTGTCCTACTGCTTTACTACATGTCTTGTGTGTTTTCTTATTATTTAACATTAATTCGGAATCGTGTGTAGTCATCGCCAATGTTATTCCGAAATCGTTATTCTTAATATTTTGGGAGAATGATACATAGTATCTGCGCCCACCTACAGAGTGCCCTGCTCGTCCCACACAACAAAATGTGTCCTACTGCTTTACTACATGTCTTGTGTGTTTTGATATTATTTAACATTAATTCGGAATCGTGTGTAGTCATCGCCAATGCTATTCCGAAATCGTTATTCTTAATATTTTGGGAGAATGATACATAGTATCTGCGCCCACCTACAGAGTGCCCTGCTCGTCCCACACCACAAAATGTGTCCTACTGCTTTACTACATGTCTTGTGTGTTTTCATATTATTTAACATTAATTCGGAATCGTGTGTAGTCATCGCCAATGCTATTCCGAAATCGTTATTCTTAATATTTTGGGAGAATGATACATGGTATCTGCGCCCACCTACAGAGTGCCCTGCTCGTCCCACACAACAAAATGTGTCCTACTGCTTCGCTACATGTCTTGTGTGTTTTCATATTATTTAACATTAATTCAGAATCGTGTGTAGTCATCGCCAATGTTATTCCGAAATCGTTATTCTTAATATTTTGGGAGAATGATACATGGTATCTGCGCCCACCTACAGAGTGCCCTGCTCGTCCCACACAACAAAATGTGTCCTACTGCTTCGCTACATGTCTTGTGTGTTTTCATATTATTTAACATTAATTCAGAATCGTGTGTAGTCATCGCCAATGTTATTCCGAAATCGTTATTCTTAATATTTTGGGAGAATGATACATGGTATCTGCGCCCACCTACAGAGTGCCCTGCTCGTCCCACACAACAAAATGTGTCCTACTGCTTCGCTACATGTCTTGTGTGTTTTCATATTATTTAACATTAATTCAGAATCGTGTGTAGTCATCGCCAATGTTATTCCGAAATCGTTATTCTTAATATTTTGGGAGAATGATACATGGTATCTGCGCCCACCTACAGAGTGCCCTGCTCGTCCCACACCACAAAATGTGTCCTACTGCTTTACTACATGTCTTGTGTGTTTTCATATTATTTAACATTAATTCGGAATCGTGTGTAGTCATCGCCAATGCTATTCCGAAATCGTTATTCTTAATATTTTGGGAGAATGATACATAGTATCTGCGCCCACCTACAGAGTGCGCTGCTCGTCCCACACAACAAAATGTGTCCTACTGCTTTACTACATGTCTTGTGTGTTTTCATATTATTTAACATTAATTCAGAATCGTGTGTAGTCATCGACAATGCTATTCCGAAATCGTTATTCTTAATATTTTGGGAGAATGATACATAGTATCTGCGCCCACCTACAGAGTGCCCTGCTCGTCCCACACCACAAAATGTGTCCTACTGCTTTACTACATGTCTTGTGTGTTTTCATATTATTTAACATTAATTCAGAATCGTGTGTAGTCATCGCCAATGCTATTCCGAAATCGTTATTCTTAATATTTTGGGAGAATGATACATGGTATCTGCGCCCACCTACAGAGTGCCCTGCTCGTCCCACACAACAAAATGTGTCCTACTGCTTTACTACATGTCTTGTGTGTTTTCATATTATTTAACATTAATTCGGAATCGTGCGTAGTCATCGCCAAGGTTATTCCGAAATCGTTATTCTTAATATTTTGGGAGAATGATACATGGTATCTGCGCCCACCTACAGAGTGCCCTGCTCGTCCCACACAACAAAATGTGTCCTACTGCTTTACTACATGTCTTGTGTGTTTTCATATTATTTAACATTAATTCGGAATCGTGTGTAGTCATCGCCAACGTTATTCCGAAATCGTTATTCTTAATATTTTGGGAGAATGATACATGGTATCTGCGCCCACCTACAGAGTGCCCTGCTCGTCCCACACAACAAAATGTGTCCTACTGCTTCGCTACATGTCTTGTGTGTTTTCATATTATTTAACATTAATTCAGAATCGTGTGTAGTCATCGCCAATGTTATTCCGAAATCGTTATTCTTAATATTTTGGGAGAATGATACATAGTATCTGCGCCCACCTACAGAGTGCGCTGCTCGTCCCACACCACAAAATGTGTCCTACTGCTTTACTACATGTCTTGTGTGTTTTCATATTATTTAACATTAATTCGGAATCGTGTGTAGTCATCGCCAATGTTATTCCGAAATCGTTATTCTTAATATTTTGGGAGAATGATACATAGTATCTGCGCCCACCTACAGAGTGCCCTGCTCGTCCCACACAACAAAATGTGTCCTACTGCTTTACTACATGTCTTGTGTGTTTTCATATTATTTAACATTAATTCGGAATCGTGTGTAGTCATCGCCAATGCTATTCCGAAATCGTTATTCTTAATATTTTGGGAGAATGATACATAGTATCTGCGCCCACCTACAGAGTGCGCTGCTCGTCCCACACAACAAAATGTGTCCTACTGCTTTACTACATGTCTTGTGTGTTTTCATATTATTTAACATTAATTCAGAATCGTGTGTAGTCATCGCCAATGCTATTCCGAAATCGTTATTCTTAATATTTTGGGAGAATGATACATAGTATCTAAGCCCACCTACAGAGTGCCCTGCTCGTCCCACACCACAAAATGTGTCCTACTGCTTTACTACATGTCTTGTGTGTTTTCATATTATTTAACATTAATTCAGAATCGTGTGTAGTCATCGCCAATGCTATTCCAAAATCGTTATTCTTAATATTTTGGGAGAATGATACATAGTATCTGCGCCCACCTACAGAGTGCCCTGCTCGTCCCACACCACAAAATGTGTCCAACTGCTTTACTACATGTCTTGTGTGTTTTCATATTATTTAACATTAATTCGGAATCGTGTGTAGTCATCGCCAATGCTATTCCGAAATCGTTATTCTTAATATTTTGGGAGAATGATACATAGTATCTGCGCCCACCTACAGAGTGCGCTGCTCGTCCCACACAACAAAATGTGTCCTACTGCTTTACTACATGTCTTGTGTGTTTTCATATTATTTAACATTAATTCAGAATCGTGTGTAGTCATCGCCAATGCTATTCCGAAATCGTTATTCTTAATATTTTGGGAGAATGATACATAGTATCTGCGCCCACCTACAGAGTGCCCTGCTCGTCCCACACCACAAAATGTGTCCTACTGCTTTACTACATGTCTTGTGTGTTTTCATATTATTTAACATTAAATCGGAATCGTGTGTAGTCATCGCCAATGCTATTCCGAAATCGTTATTCTTAATATTTTGGGAGAATGATACATAGTATCTGCGCCCACCTACAGAGTGCGCTGCTCGTCCCACACAACAAAATGTGTCCTACTGCTTTACTACATGTCTTGTGTGTTTTCATATTATTTAACATTAATTCAGAATCGTGTGTAGTCATCGCCAATGCTATTCCGAAATCGTTATTCTTAATATTTTGGGAGAATGATACATAGTATCTGCGCCCACCTACAGAGTGCCCTGCTCGTCCCACACCACAAAATGTGTCCTACTGCTTTACTACATGTCTTGTGTGTTTTCATATTATTTAACATTAATTCAGAATCGTGTGTAGTCATCGCCAATGCTATTCCGAAATCGTTATTCTTAATATTTTGGGAGAATGATACATAGTATCTGCGCCCACCTACAGAGTGCCCTGCTCGTCCCACACCACAAAATGTGTCCTACTGCTTTACTACATGTCTTGTGTGTTTTCATATTATTTAACATTAATTCAGAATCGTGTGTAGTCATCGCCAATGCTATTCCGAAATCGTTATTCTTAATATTTTGGGAGAATGATACATAGTATCTGCGCCCACCTACAGAGTGCCCTGCTCGTCCCACACCACAAAATGTGTCCTACTGCTTTACTACATGTCTTGTGTGTTTTCATATTATTTAACATTAATTCGGAATCGTGTGTAGTCATCGCCAATGTTATTCCGAAATCGTTATTCTTAATATTTTGGGAGAATGATACATGGTATCTGCGCCCACCTACAGAGTGCCCTGCTCGTCCCACACAACAAAATGTGTCCTACTGCTTCGCTACATGTCTTGTGTGTTTTCATATTATTTAACATTAATTCGGAATCGTGTGTAGTCATCGCCAATGCTATTCCGAAATCGTTATTCTTAATATTTTGGGAGAATGATACATAGTATCTGCGCCCACCTACAGAGTGCGCTGCTCGTCCCACACCACAAAATGTGTCCTACTGCTTTACTACATGTCTTGTGTGTTTTCATATTATTTAACATTAATTCAGAATCGTGTGTAGTCATCGCCAATGCTATTCCGAAATCGTTATTCTTAATATTTTGGGAGAATGATACATAGTATCTAAGCCCACCTACAGAGTGCACTGCTCGTCTCACACCACAAAATGTGTCCTACTGCTTCGCTACATGTCTTGCGTGTTTTCATACTATTTAGCATTAATTCAGAATCGTGTGTAGTCTCCGCAAATGCCATTCCGAAATCGTTATTCTTAATATTTTTTGAGAATGATACATAGTATCTAAGCCCACCTACAGAGTGCGCTGCTCGTCTCACACCACAAAATGTGTCCTACTGCTATACTACATGTCTTGCGTGTTTTCATATTATTTAGCATTAATTCAGAATCGTGTGTAGTCTCCGCCAATACTATTCCGAAATCGTTATGCTTAATATTTTGGGAGAATGATACATACGAGTAGTATCTGCGCCCACCTACAGAGTGCGCTGCTCGTCCCACACCACAAAATGTGTCCTACTGCTTTACTACATGTCTTGCGTGTTTTCATATTATTTAGCAGCAATTCAGAATCGTGTGTAGTCTCCGACAATGCTATTCCGAAATCGTTATTCTTAATATTTTGGGAGAATGATACATAGTATCTACGCCCACCTACAGAGTGCGCTGCTCGTCCCACACCACAAAATGTGTCCTACTGCTTCGCTACATGTCTTGTGTGTTTTCATATTATTTAACATTAATTCAGAATCGTGTGTAGTCATCGCCAATGCTATTCCGAAATCGTTATTCTTAATATTTTGGGTGAATGATACATAGTATCTAAGCCCACCTACAGAGTGCGCTGCTCGTCCCACACCACAAAATGTGTCCTACTGCTTTACTACATGTCTTGCGTGTTTTCATAATATTTAGAATTAATTCAGAATCGTGTGTAGTCTCCGCCAATGCTATTCCGAAATCGTTATGCTTAATATTTTGGGAGAATGATACATAGTATCTGCGCACAGCTACAGAGTGCGCTGCTCGTCCCACACCACAAAATGTGTCCTACTGCTTTACTACATGTCTTGCGTGTTTTCATATTATTTAGCAGCAATTCAGAATCGTGTGTAGTCTCCGACAATGCTATTCCGAAATTGTTATGCTCAATATTTTCGGAGAATGATACATAGTACCTGCGCCCAGCTACAGAGTGCGCTGCTCGTCCCACACTACAAATCGTGTCCTACTGCTTTACTACATGTCTTGCGTGTTTTCATATTATTTAGCATTCATTCAGGATCGTGAGTAGTCTCCGCCAATACTATTCCGAAATCGTTATGCTTAATATTTTGGGAGAATGATACATACGAGTAGTATCTGCGCCCACCTACTGAGCGCGCTGCTCGTCCCACACCACAAAATGTGTCCTACTGCTTTACTGCATGTCTTGCGTGTTTTCATATTATTTAGCATTAATTCAGAATCGTGTGTAGTCTCCGCCAATGCTATTCCGAAATCATTATTCTTAATATTTTGGGAGAAAGATACATAGTATCTACGCCCACCTACAGAGTGCGCTGCTCGTCCCACACCACAAAATGTGTCCTACTGCTTTACTACATGTCTTGCGTGTTTTCATATTCTTTAGCATTAATTCAGAATCGTGTGTAGTCTCCGCCAAGGCCATTCCGAAATCGTTATTCTTAATATTTTCCGAGAATGATACATAGTACCTGCGCCCAGCTACAGAGTGCGCTGCTCGTCCCACACTACAAAATGTGTCCTACTGCTTTACTACATGTATTGCGTGTTTTCATATTCTTTAGCATTAATTCAGAATCGTGTGTAGTCTCCGCCAATGCTATTCCGAAATCGTTATGCTTAATATTTTGGGAGAATGATACATAGTATCTACGCCCACTTACAGAGTGCGCTGCACGTCCCACACCACAAAATGTGTCCTACTGCTTTACTGCATGTCTTGCGTGTTTTCATATTATTTAGAATTAATTCAGAATCGTGTGTGGTCTCCGCCAATGCCATTTCGAAATCGTTATTCTTAATATTTTGGGAGAATGATACATTGTATGTACGCCCACCTACAGAGTGCGCTGCTCGTCTCACACCACAAAATGTGTCCTACTGCTTTACTACATGTCTTGCGTGTTTTCATATTATTTAGCATTAATTCAGAATCGTGTGTAGTCTCCGCCAATGCTATTCCGAAATCGTTATGCTTAATATTTTAGGGAGAATGATACATAGTATCTACGCCCACTTACAGAGTGCGCTGCTCGTCTCGCACCACAAAAGGTGTCCTACTGCTTTACTACATGTATTGCGTGTTTTATTATTCTTTAGCTTTAATTCAGAATCGTGTGTAGTCTCCGCCAATGCTCCTCCGAAAATGTTATTCTTAATATTTTGGGAGAAAGATACATAGTATCTACGCCCACTTACAGAGTGCGCTGCTCGTCCCACACCACAAAATGTGTCCTAGTGCTTTACTACATGTCTTGCGTGTTTTCATATTATTTAGTATTAATTCAGAATCGTGGGTAGTCTCCGCCAATGCTATTCCGAAATCGTTATGCTTAATATTTTGGGAGAAAGATACATAGTATCTGCGCCCACCTACAGAGTGCGCTGCTCGTCCCACACCACAAAATGTGTCCTACTGCTTTACTGCATGTCTTGCGTGTTTTCATATTATTTAGCATTAATTCAGAATCGTGTGTAGTCTCCGCCAATGCTATTCCGAAATCATTATTCTTAATATTTTGGGAGAAAGATACATAGTATCTACGCCCACCTACAGAGTGCGCTGCTCGTCCCACACCACAAAATGTGTCCTACTGCTTTACTACATGTCTTGCGTGTTTTCATATTCTTTAGCATTAATTCAGAATCGTGTGTAGTCTCCGCCAAGGCCATTCCGAAATCGTTATTCTTAATATTTTCCGAGAATGATACATAGTACCTGCGCCCAGCTACAGAGTGCGCTGCTCGTCCCACACTACAAAATGTGTCCTACTGCTTTACTACATGTATTGCGTGTTTTCATATTATTTAGCATTAATTCAGAATCGTGTGTAGTCTCCGCCAATGCTATTCCGAAATCGTTATGCTTAATATTTTGGGAGAATGATACATAGTGTCTACGCCCACTTACAGAGTGCGCTGCACGTCCCACACCACAAAATGTGTCCTACTGCTTTACTGCATGTCTTGCGTGTTTTCATATTATTTAGAATTAATTCAGAATCGTGTGTGGTCTCCGCCAATGCCATTTCGAAATCGTTATTCTTAATATTTTGGGAGAATGATACATAGTATGTACGCCCACCTACAGAGTGCGCTGCTCGTCTCACACCACAAAATGTGTCCTACTGCTTTACTACATGTCTTGCGTGTTTTCGTATTATTTAGCATTAATTCAGAATCGTGTGTAGTCTCCGCCAATGCTATTCCGAAATCGTTATTCTTAATATTTTGGGAGAATGATACATAGTATCTGCGCCCACCTACAGAGTGCGCTGCTCGTCCCACACCACAAAATGTGTCCTACTGCATTACTACATGTCTTGCGTGTTTTCATATTATTTAGCAGCAATT
Source organism: Schistocerca serialis cubense (assembly GCF_023864345.2). Lineage (NCBI taxonomy): Eukaryota > Metazoa > Arthropoda > Insecta > Orthoptera > Acrididae > Schistocerca > Schistocerca serialis. The sequence goes on along the minus strand of NC_064646.1, from coordinate 462,602,746 downwards.
CAGAATCGTGTGTAGTCTCCGCCAATGCTATTCCGAAATCGTTATTTTTAATATTTTGGGAGAATGATACATAGTATCTGCGCCCACCTACAGAGTGCGCTGCTCGTCCCACACCACAAAATGTGTCCTACTGCTTTACTACCTGTCATGCGTGTTTTCATATTATTTAGCATTAATTCAGAATCGTGTGTAGTCTTCGCCAATGCTATTCCGAAATCGTTATTCTTAATATTTTCGGAGAATGATACATAGTATCTGCGCCCACCTACAGAGTGCGCTGCTCGTCCCACACCACAAAATGTGTCCTACCGCTTTACTACCTGTCATGTGTGTTTTCATATTATTTAGCATTAATTCAGAATCGTGTGTAGTCTCCGCCAATGCCATTCCGAAATCGTTATTCTTAATATTTTTGAGAATGATACACAGTATCTACGCCCACCTGCAGAGTGCGCTGCTCGTCTCACACCACACAACGTGTCCTACTGCTTTACTACATGTCTTGCGTGTTTTCATATTATTTAGCATTAATTCAGAATCGTGTGTAGTCTCCGCCAATGTTATTCCGAAATCGTTATTCTTAATATTTTGGGAGAATGATACATAGTATCTAAGCCCACCTACAGAGTGCGCTGCTCGTCTCACACCACAAAATGTGTCCTACTGCTTCGCTACATGTCTTGCGTGTTTTCATATTATTTAGCATTAATTCAGAATCGTGTGTAGTCTCCGCAAATGCCATTCCGAAATCGTTATTCTTGATATTTTTTGAGAATGATACATAGTATCTAAGCCCACCTACAGAGTGCGCTGCTCGTCTCACACCACAAAATGTGTCCTACTGCTATACTACATGTCTTGCGTGTTTTCATATTATTTAGCATTAATTCAGAATCGTGTGTAGTCTCCGCCAATACTATTCCGAAATCGTTATGCTTAATATTTTGGGAGAATGATACATACGAGTAGTATCTGCGCCCACCTACAGAGTGCGCTGCTCGTCCCACACCACAAAATGTGTCCGACTGCTTTACTACATGTCTTGCGTGTTTTCATATTATTTAGAATTAATTCAGAATCGTGTGTAGTCTCCGCCAATGCTATTCCGAAATCGTTATGCTTAATATTTTGGGAGAATGATACATAGTATCTGCGCACAGCTACAGAGTGCGCTGCTCGTCCCACACCACAAAATGTGTCCTACTGCTTTACTACATGTCTTGCGTGTTTTCATATTATTTAGCATTAATTCAGAATCGTGTGTAGTTCTCCGCCAATGCTATACCGAAATCGTTATTCTTAATATTTTGGGAGAATGATACATAGTATCTCCGCCCACCTACAGAGTGCGCTGCTCGTCCCACACCACAAAATGTGTCCTACTGCTTTACTACATGTCTTGCGTGTTTTCATATTATTTAGCAGCAATTCAGAATCGTGTGTAGTCTCCGACAATGCTATTCCGAAATTGTTACGCTCAATATTTTCGGAGAATGATACATAGTACCTGCGCCCAGATACAGAGTGCGCTGCTCGTCTCACACCACAAAATGTGTCCTACTGCTATACTACATGTCTTGCGTGTTTTCATATTCTTTAGCATTAATTCAGAATCGTGTGTAGTCTCCGCCAAGGCCATTCCGAAATCGTTATTCTTAATATTTTCCGAGAATGATACATAGTACCTGCGCCCAGCTACAGAGTGCGCTGCTCGTCCCACACCACAAGATGTGTCCTACTGCTTTACTACATGTATTGCGTGTTTTCATATTATTTAGCAATAATTCAGAATCGTGTGTAGTCTCCGCCAATGCTATTCCGAAATCGTTATGCTTAATATTTTGGGAGAATGATACATAGTATCTACGCCCACCTACAGAGTGCGCTGCTCGTCTCACACCACAAAATGTGTCCTACTGCTTTACTACATGTCTTGCGTGTTTTCATATTATTTAGCATTAATTCAGAATCGTGTGTAGTCTCCGCCAATGCTATTACGAAATCGTTATGCTTAATATTTTAGGGAGAATGATACATAGTATCTACGCCCACTTACAGAGTGCGCTGCTTGTCTCGCACCACAAAAGGTGTCCTACTGCTTTACTACAGGTATTGCGTGTTTTATTATTCTTGAGCTTTAATTCAGAATCGTGTGTAGTCTCCGCCAATGCTCCTCCGAAAATGTTATTCTTAATATTTTGGGAGAAAGATACATAGTATCTACGCCCACTTACAGAGTGCGCTGCTCGTCCCACACCACAAAATGTGTCCTAGTGCTTTACTACACGTCTTGCGTGTTTTCATATTATTTAGTATTAATTCAGAATCGTGGGTAGTCTCCGCCAATGCTATTCCGAAATCGTTATGCTTCATATTTTGGGAGAATGATACATGGTATCTGCGCCCACCTACAGAGTGCCCTGCTCGTCCCACACCACAAAATGTGTCCTACTGCTTTACTACATGTCTTGCGTGTTTTCGTATTATTTAGCATTAATTCAGAATCGTGTGTAGTCTCCGCCAATGCTATTCCGAAATCGTTATTCTTAATATTTTGGGAGAATGATACATAGTATCTGCGCCCACCTACAGAGTGCGCTGCTCGTCCCACACCACAAAATGTGTCCTACTGCTTTACTACATGTCTTGCGTGTTTTCGTGTCATTTAGCATTAATTCAGAATCGTGTGTAGTCTCCGCCAATGCCATTTCGAAATCGTTATTCTTAATATTTTGGGAGAATGATACATAGTATGTACGCCCACCTACAGAGTGCGCTGCTCGTCCCACACCACAAAATGTGTCCTACTGCATTACTACGTCTTGCGTGTTTTCATATTCTTTAGCATTAATTCAGAATCGTGTGTAGGCTCCGCCAAGGCCATTCCGAAATCGGTATTCTTAATATTTTGGGAGAATGATACATAGTATCTGCGCCCACCTACAGAGTGCGCTGCTCGTCCCACACCACAAAATGTGTCCTACTGCTTTACTTCATGTCTTGCGTGTTTTCATATTCTTTAGCATTAATTCAGAATCGTGTGTAGTCTCCGCCAAGGCCATTCCGAAATCGTTATTCTTAATATTTTGGGAGAATGATACATAGTATCTACGCCCACCTACAGAAAGCGCTGCTCGTCTCACACCACAAAATGTGTCCTACCGCTTTACTACATGTCATGTGTGTTTTCATATTATTTAACATTAATTCAGAATCGTGTGTAGTCTCCGCCAATGCTATTCCAAAATCATTATTCTTAATATTTTGGGAGAATGATACATAGTATCTGCGCCCACCTACAGAGTGCGCTGCTCGTCCCACACCACAAAATGTGTCCTACTGCTTTACTACATGTCTTGCGTGTTTTCATATTATTTAGCATTAATTCAGTATCGTGTGTAGTCTCCGCCAATGTTATTCCGAAATCGTTATTCTTAATATTTTGGGAGAATGATACATAGTATTTAAGCCCACCTACCGAGTGCGCTGCTCGACTCACACCACAAAATGTGTCCTAATGCTTTACTACATGTCTTGCGTGTTTTCAAATTATTTAACATTAATTCAGAATCGTGTGTAGTGTCCGCCAATACTATTCCGAAATCGTTATGCTTAATATTTTGGGAGAATGATACATACGAGTAGTATCTGCGCCCACCTACAGAGTGCGCTGCTCGTCCAACACCACAAAATGTGTCCTACTGCTTTACTACATGTCTTGCGTGTTTTCATATTATTTAGCATTAATTCAGAATCGTGTGTAGTCTCCGCCAGTGCTATTCCGAAATCGTTATTCTTAATATTTTGGGAGAAAGATACATAGTATCTACGCCCACATACAGAGTGTGCTGCTCGTCCCACACCACAAAATGTGTGCTACTGCTTTATTACATGTCTTGCGTGTTTTCATATTATTTAGCATTAATTCAGAATCGTGTGTAGTCTCTGCGAATGCTATTCCGAAATCGTTATTCTTAATATTTTGGGAGAATGATACATAGTATCTCCGCCCACCTACAGAGTGCGCTGCTCGTCCCACACCACAAAATGTGTCCTACTGCTTTACTACATGTCTTGCGTGTTTTCATATTCTTTAGCATTAATTCAGAATCGTGTGTTGTCTCCGCCAAGGCCATTCCGAAATCGTTATTCTTAATATTTTCCGAGAATGATACATAGTACCTGCGCCCAGCTACAGAGTGCGCTGCTCGTCTCACACTACAAAATGTGTCCTACTGCTTTACTACATGTATTGCGAGTTTTCATATTATTTAGCATTAATTCAGAATCGTGTGTAGTCTCCGCCAATGCTATTCCGAAATCGTTATGCTTAATATTTTGGGAGAATGATACATAGTATCTACGCCCACTTACAGAGTGCGCTGCTCGTCCCACACCACAAAATGTGTCCTACTGCTTTACTGCATGTCTTGCGTGTTTTCATATTATTTAGAATTAATTCAGAATCTTGTGTGGTCTCCGCCAATGCCATTTCGAAATCGTTATTCTTAATATTTTGGGAGAATGATACATAGTATGTACGCCCACCTACAGAGTGCGCTGCTCGTCTCACACCACAAAATGTGTCCTACTGCTTTACTACATGTATTGCGTGTTTTCATATTATTTAGCATTAATTCAGAATCGTGTGTAGTCTCCGCCAATGCTATTCCGAAATCGTTATGCTTAATATTTTGGGAGAATGATACATAGTATCTACGCCGACTTACAGAGTGCGCTGCTCGTCTCGCACCACAAAAGGTGTCCTACTGCTTTACTACATGTATTGCGTGTTTTATTATTCTTTAGCTTTAATTCAGAATCGTGTGTAGTCTCCGCCAATGCTACTCCGAAAATGTTAATCTTAATATTTTGGGAGAAAGATACCTAGTATCTACGCCCACTTATAGAGTGCGCTGCTCGTCTCACACCACAAAATGTGTCCTACTGCTTTACTACATGTCTTGCGTGTTTTCATGTTATTTAGTATTAATTCAGAATCGTGGGTAGTCTCCGCCAATGCTATTCCGAAATCGTTAGGCTTCATATTTTGGGAGAATTATACATGGTATATGCGCCCACCTACAGAGTGCCCTGCTCGTCCCACACCACAAAATGTGTCCTACGGCTTTACTACATGTCTTGCGTGTTTTCATATTATTTAGAATTAATTCAGAATCGTGTGTAGTCTCCACCAATGCTATTCCGAAATCGTTATGCTTAATATTTTGGGAGAATGATACATAGTATCTGCGCACAGCTACAGAGTGCGCTGCTCGTCCCACACCACAAAATGTGTCCTACTGCTTAACTACATGTCTTGCGTGTTTTCATATTATTTAGCATTAATTCAGAATCGTGTGTAGTCTCCGCCAATACTAATCCGAAATCGTTATGCTTAATATTTTGGGAGAATGGTACATACGAGTAGTATCTGCGCCCACCTACAGAGTGCGCTGCTCGTCCCACACCACAAAATGTGTCCTACTGCTTTACTACATGTCTTGCGTGTTTTCATATTATTTAGCATCAATTCAGAATCTTGTGTAGTCTCCGCCAATGCTATTCCGAAATCGTTATTCTTAATATTTTGGGAGAAAGATACATAGTATCTACACCCACATACAGAGTGTGCTGCTCGTCCCACACCACAAAATGTGTGCTACTGCTTTATTACATGTCTTGCGTGTTTTCATATTATTTAGCATTAATTCAGAATCGTGTGTAGTCTCTGCGAATGCTATTCCGAAATCGTTATTCTTAATATTTTGGGAGAATGATACATAGTATCTGCGCGCACCTACAGAGTGCGCTGCTCGTCCCACACCACAAAATTTGTCCTACTGCTTTACTACATGTCTTGCGTGTTATCATATTATTTAGCAACAATTCAGAATCGTGTGTAGTCTCCGCCAATGCTATTCCGAAATCGTTATTCTTAATCTCTTGGGAGAATGATACATAGTATCTGCGCCCACCTACAGAGTGCGCTGCTCGTCCCACACCACAAGATGTGTCCTACTACTTTACTACATGTCTTGCGTGTTTTCATATTATTTAGCATTAATTCAGAATCGTGTGTAGTCTCCGCCAATGCTACTCCGAAATCGTTATTCTTAATATTTTGGGAGAATGATACATAGTATCTACGCCCACCTACAGAGTGCGCTGCTCGTCCCACACCACAAAATGTGTCCTACTGCTTTACTACATGTCATGCGTGTTTTCATATTATTTAGCATTAATTCAGAATCGTGTGTAGTCTCCGCCAATGCCATTCCGAAATCGTTATTCTTAATATTTTTGAGAATGATACATAGTATCTACGCCCACCTACAGAGTGCGCTGCTCGTCTCACACCACACAACGTGTCCTACTTTTTTACTACATGTCTTGCGTGTTTTCATATTATTTAGCATTAATTCAGAATCGTGTGTAGTCTCCGCCAATGTTATTCCGAAATCGTTATTCTTAATATTTTGGGAGAATGATACATAGTATCTACGCCCACTTACAGAGTGCGCTGCTCGTCTCACACCACAAAATGTGTCTTACTGCTTCGCTACATGTCTTGCGTGTTTTCATATTATTTAGCATTAATTCAGAATCGTGTGTAGTCTCCGCCAATGCCATTCCGAAATCTTTATTCTTAATATTTTTTGAGAATGATACATAGTATCTAAGCCCACCTACAGAGTGCGCTACTCGTCTCACACCACAAAATGTGTCTTACTGCTATACTACATGTCTTGCGTGTTTTCATGTTATTTAGCATTAATTCAGAATCGTGTCTAGTCTCCGCCAATACTATTCCGAAATAGTTATGCTTAATATTTTGGGAGAATGATACATACGAGTAGTATCTGCGCCCACCTACAGAGTGCGCTGCTCGTCCCACACCACAAAATGTGTCCTACTGCTTTACTACATGTCTTGCGTGTTTTCATATTATTTAGCAGCAATTCAGAATCGTGTGTAGTCTCCTCCAATGCTATACCGAAATCGTTATGCTTAATATTTTGGGAGAATAATACATAGTAGCTGCGAATACCTACAGAGTGCGCTGCTCGTCCCACACCACAAAATGTGTCCTACTGCTTTACTACATGTCTTGCGGTTTTCATATTATTTAGCATTAATTCAGAATCGTGTGTAGTCTCCTCCAATGCTATACCGAAATCGTTATTCTTAATATTTTGGGAGAATGATACATAGTAGCTGCGAATACCTACAGAGTGCGCTGCTCGTCCCACACTGCAAAATGTGTCCTACTGCTTTACTACATGTCTTGCGTGTTTTCATATTATTTAGCAGCAATTCAGAATCGTGTGTAATCTCCGCGAATGCTATTCCGAAATCGATATTCTTACTATTTTGGGAGAATAATACATAGTATCTCCGCCCACCTACAGAGTGCGCTGCTCGTCCCACACCACAAAATGTGTCCTACTGCTTTACTACATGTCTTGCGTGTTTTCATATTATTTAGCAGCAATTCAGAATCGTGTGTAGTCTCCGCGAATGCTATTCCGAAATTGATATTCTTAATATTTTGGGAGAATGATACATAGTATCTGCGCCCACCTACAGAGTGCGCTGCTCGTCCCACACCACAAAATGTGTCCTCCTGCTTCACTACATGTCTTGCGTGTTTTCATATTATTTAGCAGCAATTCAGAATCGTGTGTAGTCTCCGCCAATGCCATTCCGATATCGATATTCTTAATATTTTGGGAGAATGATACATAGTATCTGCGCCTACCTACAGAGTGCGCTGCTCGTCCCACACCACAAAATGTGTCCTACTGCGTTACTACATGTCTTGCGTGTTTTCATATTATTTAGAAGCAATTCAGAATCGTGTGTAGTCTCCGCCAATGCCATTCCGAAATCGATATTCTTAATATTTTGGGAGAATGATACATTGTATCTCCGCCCACCTACAGAGTGCGCTGCTCGTCCCACACCACAAATTGTGTCCTACTCCTTTACTACATGTCTTGCGTGTTTTCATATTATTTAGCAGCAATTCAGAATCGTGTGTAGTCTCCGCGAATGCTATTCCGAAATCGATATTCTTAATATTTTGGGAGAATGATACATAGTATCTGCGCCCACCTACAGAGTGCGCTGATCGTCCCACACCACAAAATGTGTCCTACTGCTTTACTACATGTCTTGCGTGTTTTCATATTATTTAGCAGCAATTCAGAATCGTGTGTAGTCTCCGCCAATGCTATTCCGAAATCGATATTCTTAATATTTTGGGAGAATAATACATAGTATCTGCGCCCACCTACAGAGTGCGCTGATCGTCCCACAACACAAAATGTGTCCTACTGCTTTACTACATGTCTTGCGTGTTTTCATATTATTTAGCAGCAATTCAGAATCGTGTGTAGTCTCCGCCAATGCTATTCCGAAATCGATATTCTTAATATTTTGGGAGAATGATACATAGTATCTGCGCCCACCTACAGAGTGCGCTGATCGTCCCACACCACAAAATGTGTCCTACTGCTTTACTACATGTCTTGCGTGTTTTCATATTATTTAGCAGCAATTCAGAATCGTGTGTAGTCTCCGCCAATGCTATTCCGAAATCGATATTCTTAATATTTTGGGAGAATGATACATAGTATCTGCGCCCACCTACAGAGTGCGCTGATCGTCCCACACCACAAAATGTGTCCTACTGCTTTACTACATGTCTTGCGTGTTTTCATATTATTTAGCAGCAATTCAGAATCGTGTGTAGTCTCCGCCAATGCTATTCCGAAATCGATATTCTTAATATTTTGGGAGAATGATACATAGTATCTGCGCCCACCTACAGAGTGCGCTGATCGTCCCACACCACAAAATGTGTCCTACTGCTTTACTACATGTCTTGCGTGTTTTCATATTATTTAGCATTAATTCAAAATCGTGTGTAGTCTCCGCCAATACTATTCCGAAATCGTTATGCTTAATATTTTGGGAGAATGATACATACGAGTAGTATCTGCGCCCACCTACAGAGTGCGCTGCTCGTCCCACACCACAAAATGTGTCCTACTGCTTTACTACATGTCTTGCGTGTTTTCATATTATTTAGCATTAATTCAGAATCTTGTGTAGTCTCCGCCAGTGCTATTCCGAAATCGTTATTCTTAATATTTTGGGAGAAAGATACATAGTATCTACGCCCACATACAGAGTGTGCTGCTCGTCCCACACCACAAAATGTGTGCTACTGCTTTATTACATGTCTTGCGTGTTTTCATATTATTTAGCATTAATTCAGAATCGTGTGTAGTCTCTGCGAATGCTATTCCGAAATCGTTATTCTTAATATTTTGGGAGAATGTTACATAGTATCTGCGCGCACCTACAGAGTGCGCTGCTCGTCCCACACCACAAAATTTGTCCTACTGCTTTACTACATGTCTTGCGTGTTATCATATTATTTAGCAACAATTCAGAATCGTGTGTAGTCTCCGCCAATGCTACTCCGAAATCGTTATTCTTAATATTTTGGGAGAATGATACATAGTATCTACGCCCACCTACAGAGTGCGCTGCTCGTCCCACACCACAAAATGTGTCCCACTGCTTTACTACATGTCGTGCGTGTTTTCATATTATTTAACATGAATTCAGAATCGTGTGTAGTCTCCGCCAATGCTATTCCGAAATCGTTATTCTTAATATTTTCGGTGAATGATACATAGTATCTGCGCCCACCTACAGAGTGCGCTGCTCGTCCCACACCACAAAATGTGTCCTACTGCTTTACTACATGTCATGCGTGTTTTCATATTATTTAGCATTAATTCAGAATCGTGTGTAGTCTCCGCCAATGCCATTCCGAAATCGTTATTCTTAATATTTTTGAGAATGATACATAGTATCTACGCCCACCTACAGAGTGCGCTGCTCGTCTCACACCACACAACGTGTCCTACTGCTTTACTACATGTCTTGCGTGTTTTCATATTATTTAGCATTAATTCAGAATCGTGTGTAGTCTCCGCCAATGTTATTCCGAAATCGTTATTCTTAATATTTTGGGAGAATGATACATAGTATCTACGCCCACTTACAGAGTGCGCTGCTCGTCTCACACCACAAAATGTGTCCTACTGCTTCGCTACATGTCTTGCGTGTTTTCATATTATTTAGCATTAATTCAGAATCGTGTGTAGTCTCCGCCAATGCCATTCCGAAATCTTTATTCTTAATATTTTTTGAGAATGATACATAGTATCTAAGCCCACCTACAGAGTGCGCTACTCGTCTCACACCACAAAATGTGTCCTACTGCTATACTACATGTCTTGCGTGTTTTCATGTTATTTAGCATTAATTCAGAATCGTGTCTAGTCTCCGCCAATACTATTCCGAAATCGTTATGCTTAATATTTTGGGAGAATGATACATACGAGTAGTATCTGCGCCCACCTACAGAGTGCGCTGCTCGTCCCACACCACAAAATGTGTCCTACTGCTTTACTACATGTCTTGCGTGTTTTCATATTATTTAGAATTAATTCAGAATCGTGTGTAGTCTCCTCCAATGCTATACCGAAATCGTTATGCTTAATATTTTGGGAGAATGATACATAGTAGCTGCGAATACCTACAGAGTGCGCTGCTCGTCCCACACCACAAAATGTGTCCTACTGCTTTACTACATGTCTTGCGTGTTTTCATATTATTTAGCATTAATTCAGAATCGTGTGTAGTCTCCTCCAATGCTATACCGAAATCGTTATTCTTATTATTTTGGGAGAATGATACATAGTAGCTGCGAATACCTACAGAGTGCGCTGCTCGTCCCACACTGCAAAATGTGTCCTACTGCTTTACTACATGTCTTGCGTGTTTTCATATTATTTAGCAGCAATTCAGAATCGTGTGTAATCTCCGCGAATGCTATTCCGAAATCGATATTCTTACTATTTAGGGAGAATAATACATAGTATCTCCGCCCACCTACAGAGTGCGCTGCTCGTCCCACACCACAAAATGTGTCCTACTGCTTTACTACATGTCTTGCGTGTTTTCATATTATTTAGCAGCAATTCAGAATCGTGTGTAGTCTCCGCGAATGCTATTCCGAAATTGATATTCTTAATATTTTGGGAGAATGATACATAGTATCTGCGCCCACCTACAGAGTGCGCTGCTCGTCCCACACCACAAAATGTGTCCTACTGCTTTACTACATGTCTTGCGTGTTTTCATATTATTTAGCAGCAATTCAGATTCGTGTGTCGTCTCCGCCAATGCCATTCCGAAATCGATATTCTTAATATTTTGGGAGAATGATACATAGTATCTCCGCCCACCTACAAAGTGCGCTGCCCGTCCCACACCACAAAATGTGTCCTACTGCTTTGCTAAATGTGTTGCGTGTTTTTATATTATTTAGCAGCAATTCAGAATCGTGTGTAGTCTCCGCGAATGCTATTCCGAAATTGATATTCTTAATATTATTGGGGGAATAATACATAGTATCTCCGCCCACCTACAGAGTTTGCTGCTCGTCCCACACCACAAAATGTGTACTACTGCTATACTACATTTCTTGCGTGTTTTCATATTATTTAGCATTAATTCAGAATCGTGTGTAGTCTCCGCCAATGCCATTCCGAAATCTTTATTCTTAATATTTTTTGAGAATGATACATAGTATCTAAGCCCACCTACAGAGTGCGCTACTCGTCTCACACCACAAAATGTGTCTTACTGCTATACTACATGTCTTGCGTGTTTTCATGTTATTTAGCATTAATTCAGAATCGTGTCTAGTCTCCGCCAATACTATTCCGAAATAGTTATGCTTAATATTTTGGGAGAATGATACATACGAGTAGTATCTGCGCCCACCTACAGAGTGCGCTGCTCGTCCCACACCACAAAATGTGTCCTACTGCTTTACTACATGTCTTGCGTGTTTTCATATTATTTAGCAGCAATTCAGAATCGTGTGTAGTCTCCTCCAATGCTATACCGAAATCGTTATGCTTAATATTTTGGGAGAATAATACATAGTAGCTGCGAATACCTACAGAGTGCGCTGCTCGTCCCACACCACAAAATGTGTCCTACTGCTTTACTACATGTCTTGCGGTTTTCATATTATTTAGCATTAATTCAGAATCGTGTGTAGTCTCCTCCAATGCTATACCGAAATCGTTATTCTTAATATTTTGGGAGAATGATACATAGTAGCTGCGAATACCTACAGAGTGCGCTGCTCGTCCCACACTGCAAAATGTGTCCTACTGCTTTACTACATGTCTTGCGTGTTTTCATATTATTTAGCAGCAATTCAGAATCGTGTGTAATCTCCGCGAATGCTATTCCGAAATCGATATTCTTACTATTTTGGGAGAATAATACATAGTATCTCCGCCCACCTACAGAGTGCGCTGCTCGTCCCACACCACAAAATGTGTCCTACTGCTTTACTACATGTCTTGCGTGTTTTCATATTATTTAGCAGCAATTCAGAATCGTGTGTAGTCTCCGCGAATGCTATTCCGAAATTGATATTCTTAATATTTTGGGAGAATGATACATAGTATCTGCGCCCACCTACAGAGTGCGCTGCTCGTCCCACACCACAAAATGTGTCCTCCTGCTTCACTACATGTCTTGCGTGTTTTCATATTATTTAGCAGCAATTCAGAATCGTGTGTAGTCTCCGCCAATGCCATTCCGATATCGATATTCTTAATATTTTGGGAGAATGATACATAGTATCTGCGCCTACCTACAGAGTGCGCTGCTCGTCCCACACCACAAAATGTGTCCTACTGCGTTACTACATGTCTTGCGTGTTTTCATATTATTTAGAAGCAATTCAGAATCGTGTGTAGTCTCCGCCAATGCCATTCCGAAATCGATATTCTTAATATTTTGGGAGAATGATACATTGTATCTCCGCCCACCTACAGAGTGCGCTGCTCGTCCCACACCACAAATTGTGTCCTACTCCTTTACTACATGTCTTGCGTGTTTTCATATTATTTAGCAGCAATTCAGAATCGTGTGTAGTCTCCGCGAATGCTATTCCGAAATCGATATTCTTAATATTTTGGGAGAATGATACATAGTATCTGCGCCCACCTACAGAGTGCGCTGATCGTCCCACACCACAAAATGTGTCCTACTGCTTTACTACATGTCTTGCGTGTTTTCATATTATTTAGCAGCAATTCAGAATCGTGTGTAGTCTCCGCCAATGCTATTCCGAAATCGATATTCTTAATATTTTGGGAGAATAATACATAGTATCTGCGCCCACCTACAGAGTGCGCTGATCGTCCCACAACACAAAATGTGTCCTACTGCTTTACTACATGTCTTGCGTGTTTTCATATTATTTAGCAGCAATTCAGAATCGTGTGTAGTCTCCGCCAATGCTATTCCGAAATCGATATTCTTAATATTTTGGGAGAATAATACATAGTATCTGCGCCCACCTACAGAGTGCGCTGATCGTCCCACAACACAAAATGTGTCCTACTGCTTTACTACATGTCTTGCGTGTTTTCATATTATTTAGCAGCAATTCAGAATCGTGTGTAGTCTCCGCCAATGCTATTCCGAAATCGATATTCTTAATATTTTGGGAGAATGATACATAGTATCTGCGCCCACCTACAGAGTGCGCTGATCGTCCCACACCACAAAATGTGTCCTACTGCTTTACTACATGTCTTGCGTGTTTTCATATTATTTAGCAGCAATTCAGAATCGTGTGTAGTCTCCGCCAATGCTATTCCGAAATCGATATTCTTAATATTTTGGGAGAATGATACATAGTATCTGCGCCCACCTACAGAGTGCGCTGATCGTCCCACACCACAAAATGTGTCCTACTGCTTTACTACATGTCTTGCGTGTTTTCATATTATTTAGCATTAATTCAAAATCGTGTGTAGTCTCCGCCAATACTATTCCGAAATCGTTATGCTTAATATTTTGGGAGAATGATACATACGAGTAGTATCTGCGCCCACCTACAGAGTGCGCTGCTCGTCCCACACCACAAAATGTGTCCTACTGCTTTACTACATGTCTTGCGTGTTTTCATATTATTTAGCATTAATTCAGAATCGTGTGTAGTCTCCGCCAATACTATTCCGAAATCGTTATGCTTAATATTTTGGGAGAATGATACATACGAGTAGTATCTGCGCCCACCTACAGAGTGCGCTGCTCGTCCCACACCACAAAATGTGTCCTACTGCTTTACTACATGTCTTGCGTGTTTTCATATTATTTAGCATTAATTCAGAATCTTGTGTAGTCTCCGCCAGTGCTATTCCGAAATCGTTATTCTTAATATTTTGGGAGAAAGATACATAGTATCTACGCCCACATACAGAGTGTGCTGCTCGTCCCACACCACAAAATGTGTGCTACTGCTTTATTACATGTCTTGCGTGTTTTCATATTATTTAGCATTAATTCAGAATCGTGTGTAGTCTCTGCGAATGCTATTCCGAAATCGTTATTCTTAATATTTTGGGAGAATGTTACATAGTATCTGCGCGCACCTACAGAGTGCGCTGCTCGTCCCACACCACAAAATTTGTCCTACTGCTTTACTACATGTCTTGCGTGTTATCATATTATTTAGCAACAATTCAGAATCGTGTGTAGTCTCCGCCAATGCTACTCCGAAATCGTTATTCTTAATATTTTGGGAGAATGATACATAGTATCTACGCCCACCTACAGAGTGCGCTGCTCGTCCCACACCACAAAATGTGTCCCACTGCTTTACTACATGTCGTGCGTGTTTTCATATTATTTAACATGAATTCAGAATCGTGTGTAGTCTCCGCCAATGCTATTCCGAAATCGTTATTCTTAATATTTTCGGTGAATGATACATAGTATCTGCGCCCACCTACAGAGTGCGCTGCTCGTCCCACACCACAAAATGTGTCCTACTGCTTTACTACATGTCATGCGTGTTTTCATATTATTTAGCATTAATTCAGAATCGTGTGTAGTCTCCGCCAATGCCATTCCGAAATCGTTATTCTTAATATTTTTGAGAATGATACATAGTATCTACGCCCACCTACAGAGTGCGCTGCTCGTCTCACACCACACAACGTGTCCTACTGCTTTACTACATGTCTTGCGTGTTTTCATATTATTTAGCATTAATTCAGAATCGTGTGTAGT
The DNA here is from genome assembly GCF_023864345.2 of Schistocerca serialis cubense. Classification (NCBI taxonomy): domain Eukaryota; kingdom Metazoa; phylum Arthropoda; class Insecta; order Orthoptera; family Acrididae; genus Schistocerca; species Schistocerca serialis. The sequence continues at coordinate 462,587,551 of NC_064646.1, read as the reverse complement.
CTCCGCCAATGTTATTCCGAAATCGTTATTCTTAATATTTTGGGAGAATGATACATAGTATCTACGCCCACTTACAGAGTGCGCTGCTCGTCTCACACCACAAAATGTGTCCTACTGCTTCGCTACATGTCTTGCGTGTTTTCATATTATTTAGCATTAATTCAGAATCGTGTGTAGTCTCCGCCAATGCCATTCCGAAATCTTTATTCTTAATATTTTTTGAGAATGATACATAGTATCTAAGCCCACCTACAGAGTGCGCTACTCGTCTCACACCACAAAATGTGTCCTACTGCTATACTACATGTCTTGCGTGTTTTCATGTTATTTAGCATTAATTCAGAATCGTGTCTAGTCTCCGCCAATACTATTCCGAAATCGTTATGCTTAATATTTTGGGAGAATGATACATACGAGTAGTATCTGCGCCCACCTACAGAGTGCGCTGCTCGTCCCACACCACAAAATGTGTCCTACTGCTTTACTACATGTCTTGCGTGTTTTCATATTATTTAGAATTAATTCAGAATCGTGTGTAGTCTCCTCCAATGCTATACCGAAATCGTTATGCTTAATATTTTGGGAGAATGATACATAGTAGCTGCGAATACCTACAGAGTGCGCTGCTCGTCCCACACCACAAAATGTGTCCTACTGCTTTACTACATGTCTTGCGTGTTTTCATATTATTTAGCATTAATTCAGAATCGTGTGTAGTCTCCTCCAATGCTATACCGAAATCGTTATTCTTATTATTTTGGGAGAATGATACATAGTAGCTGCGAATACCTACAGAGTGCGCTGCTCGTCCCACACTGCAAAATGTGTCCTACTGCTTTACTACATGTCTTGCGTGTTTTCATATTATTTAGCAGCAATTCAGAATCGTGTGTAATCTCCGCGAATGCTATTCCGAAATCGATATTCTTACTATTTAGGGAGAATAATACATAGTATCTCCGCCCACCTACAGAGTGCGCTGCTCGTCCCACACCACAAAATGTGTCCTACTGCTTTACTACATGTCTTGCGTGTTTTCATATTATTTAGCAGCAATTCAGAATCGTGTGTAGTCTCCGCGAATGCTATTCCGAAATTGATATTCTTAATATTTTGGGAGAATGGTACATAGTATCTGCGCCCACCTACAGAGTGCGCTGCTCGTCCCACACCACAAAATGTGTCCTACTGCTTTACTACATGTCTTGCGTGTTTTCATATTATTTAGCAGCAATTCAGATTCGTGTGTCGTCTCCGCCAATGCCATTCCGAAATCGATATTCTTAATATTTTGGGAGAATGATACATAGTATCTCCGCCCACCTACAAAGTGCGCTGCCCGTCCCACACCACAAAATGTGTCCTACTGCTTTGCTAAATGTGTTGCGTGTTTTTATATTATTTAGCAGCAATTCAGAATCGTGTGTAGTCTCCGCGAATGCTATTCCGAAATTGATATTCTTAATATTATTGGGGGAATAATACATAGTATCTCCGCCCACCTACAGAGTTTGCTGCTCGTCCCACACCACAAAATGTGTACTACTGCTATACTACATTTCTTGCGTGTTTTCATATTATTTAGCATTAATTCAGAATCGTGTGTAGTCTCCGCCAATGCTATTCCGAAATCGTTGTGCTTAACATTTTGGGAGAATGATACATAGTATCTGCGCCTACCTACAGAGTGCGCTGCTCGTCCCACACCACAAAATGTGTCCTACTGCTTTACTACATGTCTTCCGTGTTTTCATATTATTTAGCATTAATTCAGAATCGTGTGTAGTCTCCGCCAATGCTATTCCGAAATCGATATTCTTAATATTTTGGGAGAATGATACATAGTATCTGCGCCCACCTACAGAGTGCGCTGATCGTCCCACACCACAAAATGTGTCCTACTGCTTTACTACATGTCTTGCGTGTTTTCATATTATTTAGCAGCAATTCAGAATCGTGTGTAGTCTCCGCCAATGCTATTCCGAAATCGATATTCTTAATATTTTGGGAGAATGATACATAGTATCTGCGCCCACCTACAGAGTGCGCTGATCGTCCCACACCACAAAATGTGTCCTACTGCTTTACTACATGTCTTGCGTGTTTTCATATAATTTAGAAGCAATTCAGAATCGTGTGTAGTCTCCGCCAATGCTATTCCGAAATCGATATTCTTAATTTTTTGGGAGAATGATACATAGTATCTGCGCCCACCTACAGAGTGCGCTGATCGTCCCACACCACTAAATGTGTCCTACTGCTTTACTACATTTCTTGCGTGTTTTCATATTATTTAGCAGCAATTCAGAATCGTGTGTAGTCTCCGCCAATGCTATTCCGAAATCGATATTCTTAATATTTTGGGAGAATGATACATAGTATCTGCGCCCACCTACAGAGTGCGCTGATCGTCCCACACCACAAAATGTGTCCTACTGCTTTACTACATGTCTTGCGTGTTTTCATATAATTTAGAAGCAATTCAGAATCGTGTGTAGTCTCCGCCAATGCTATTCCGAAATCGATATTCTTAATTTTTTGGGAGAATGATACATAGTATCTGCGCCCACCTACAGAGTGCGCTGATCGTCCCACACCACAAAATGTGTCCTACTGCTTTACTACATGTCTTGCGTGTTTTCATATAATTTAGAAGCAATTCAGAATCGTGTAGTCTCCGCCAATGCTATTCCGAAATCGATATTCTTAATATTTTGGGAGAATGATACATAGTATCTGCGCCCACCTACAGAGTGCGCTGATCGTCCCACACCACAAAATTTGTCCTACTGCTTTACTACATGTCTTGCGTGTTTTCATATAATTTAGAAGCAATTCAGAATCGTGTGTAGTCTCCGCCAATGCTATTCCGAAATCGATATTCTTAATATTTTGTGAGAATGATACATAGTATCTGCGCCCACCTACAGAGTGCGCTGATCGTCCCACACCACAAAATGTGTCCTACTGCTTTACTACATTTCTTGCGTGTTTTCATATTATTTAGCAGCAATTCAGAATCGTGTGTAGTCTCCGCCAATGCTATTCCGAAATCGATATTCTTAATATTTTGGGAGAATGATACATAGTATCTGCGCCCACCTACAGAGTGCGCTGATCGTCCCACACCACAAAATGTGTCCTACTGCTTTACTACATGTCTTGCGTGTTTTCATATTATTTAGCAGCAATTCAGAATCGTGTGTAGTCTCCGCCAATGCTATTCCGAAATCGATATTCTTAATATTTTGGGAGAATGATACATAGTATCTGCGCCCACCTACAGAGTGCGCTGATCGTCCCACACCACAAAATGTGTCCTACTGCTTTACTACATGTCTTGCGTGTTTTCATATTATTTAGCAGCAATTCAGAATCGTGTGTAGTCTCCGCCAATGCCATTCCGAAATCGATATTCTTAATATTTTGGGAGAATGATACATAGTATCTGCGCCCACCTACAGAGTGCGCTGATCGTCCCACACCACAAAATGTGTCCTACTGCTTTACTACATGTCTTGCGTGTTTTCATTTTATTTAGCAGCAATTCAGAATCGTGTGTAGTCTCCGCCAATGCTATTCCGAAATCGATATTCTTAATATTTTGGGAGAATGATACATAGTATCTGCGCCCACCTAAAGAGTGCGCTGATCGTCCCACACCACAAAATGTGTCCTACTGCTTTACTACATGTCTTGCGTGTTTTCATATTATTTAGCAGCAATTCAGAATCGTGTGTAGTCTCCGCCAATGCTATTCCGAAATCGATATTCTTAATAATTTGGGAGAATGATACATAGTATCTGCACCCACCTACAGAGTGCGCTGATCGTCCCAACCCACAAAATGTGTCCTACTGCTTTACTACATGTCCTGCGTGTTTTCATTTTATTTAGCAGCAATTCAGAATCGTGTGTAGTCTCCGCCAATGCTATTCCGAAATCGATATTCTTAATATTTTGGGAGAATGATACATAGTATCTGCGCCCACCTACAGAGTGCGCTGATCGTCCCACACCACAAAATGTGTCCTACTGCTTTACTACATGTCTTGCGTGTTTTCATATTATTTAGCAGCAATTCAGAATCGTGTGTAGTCTCCGCCAATGCTATTCCGAAATCGATATTCTTAATATTTTGGGAGAATGATACATAGTATCTGCGCCCACCTACAGAGTGCGCTGATCGTCCCACACCACAAAATGTGTCCTACTGCTTTACTACATGTCTTGCGTGTTTTCATATAATTTAGCAGCAATTCAGAATCGTGTGTAGTCTCCGCCAATGCTATTCCGAAATCGATATTCTTAATATTTTGGGAGAATGACACATAATATCTGCGCCCACCTACAGAGTGCGCTGATCGTCCCACACCACAAAATGTGTCCTACTGCTTTACTACATGTCTTGCGTGTTTTCATATTATTTAGCAGCAATTCAGAATCGTGTGTAGTCTCCGCCAATGCTATTCCGAAATCGATATTCTTAATATTTTCGGAGAATGATACATAGTATCTGCGCCCACCTACAGAGTGCGCTGATCGTCCCACACCACAAAATGTGTCCTACTGCTTTACTACATGTCTTGCGTGTTTTCATATAATTTACAAGCAATTCAGAATCGTGTGTAGTCTCCGCCAATGCTATTCCGAAATCGTTATGCTTAATATTTTGGGAGAATGATACATAGTATCTGCGCCCACCTACAGAGTGCGCTGATCGTCCCACACCACAAAATGTGTCCTACTGCTTTACTACATGTCTTGCGTGTTTTCATATTATTTAGCGTTAATTCAGAATCGTGTGCAGTCTCCGCCAATGCTATTCCGAAATCGTAACGCTTAATATTTTGGGAGAATGATACATACTATCTGCGCCCACCTACAGAGTGCGCTGCTCGTCCCACACCACAAAATGTGTCCTACTGCTTTACTACATGTCTTGCGTGTTTTCATATTATTTAGCGTTAATTCAGAATCGTGTGCAGTCTCCGCCAATGCTATTCCGAAATCGTAACGCTTAATTTTTTGGGAGAATGATACATACTATCTGCGCCCACCTACAGAGTGCGCTGCTCGTCCCACACCACAAAATGTGTCCTACTGCTTTACTACATGTCTTGCGTGTTTTCATATTATTTAGCAACAATTCGGAATCGAGTGTAGTCTCCGCCAATGCTCTTCCGAAATCGTTTTTCGTAATATTTTCGGAGAATGATACATAGTATCTGCGCCTACCTACAGAGTGCGCTGCTCGTCTCACACCACAAAATGTGTCCTACTGCTTTACTACATGTCTTGCGTGTTTTCATATTATTTAGCAACAATTCAGAATCGTGTGTAGTCTCCGCCAATGCTTTTCCGAAATCGTTATTCTTAATATTTTCGGAGAATGATACATAGTATCTGCGCCTACCTACACAGTGCGCTGCTCGTCCCACACCACAAAATGTGTCCTACTGCTTTACTACATGTCTTGCGTGTTTTCATATTATTTAACAACAATTCAGAATCGTGTGTAGTCTCCGCCAATGCTATTCCGAAATCGTTATTCTTAATATTTTGGGAGAATGATACATAGTATCTGCGCCCACCTACAGAGTGCGCTGCTCGTCCCACACCACCAAATATGTCCTACTGCTTTACTACATGTCTTGCGTCTTTTCATATTATTTAGCAACATTTCAGAATCGAGTGTAATCTCCGCCAATGCTTTTCCGAAATCGTTATTCTTAATATTTTGGGAGAATGATACATAGTATCTGCGCCTACCTACAGAGTGCGCTGCTCGTCCCACACCACAAAATGTGTCCTACTGCTTTACTACATGTCTTGCGTGTTTTCATATTATTTAGCAACAATTCACAATCGTGTGTAGTCTCCGCCAATGCTATTCCGAAATCGTTATTCTTAATATTTTGGGAGAATGAGACATAGTATCTGCGCCTACCTACAGAGTGCGCTGCTCGTCCCACACCCCAGAATGTGCCCTACTGCTTTACTACATGTCTTGGGTATTTTAATATTATTTAGCAACAATCCAGAACCGTGTGTAGTCTCCGCCAATGCTATTCCGAAATTGTTATTCTTAATATTTTGCGAGAATGATACATAGTATCTGCGCCTACCTACAGAGTGCGTTGCTCGTCCCACACCACAAAATGTGTCCTACTGCTTTACTACATGTCTTGCGTGTTTTCATATTATTTAGCGTTAATTCAGAATCGTGTGTAGTCTCCGCCAATGCTTTTCCGAAATCGTTATTCTTAATATTTTGGGAGAATGATACATAGTATCTGCGCCTACCTACAGAGTGCGCTGCTCGTCCCACACCACAAAATGTGTCCTACTGCTTTACTACATGTCTTGCGTGTTTTCTTATTATTTGGCAACAAATCAGAATCGTGTGTAGTCTCCGCCAATGCTTTTCCGAAATCGTTCTTCTTAACATTTTGGGAGAATGATACATAGTATCTGCGCCTACCTACACAGTGCGCTGCTTCTCCCACACCACAAAATGTGTCCTACTGCTTTACTACATGTCTCGCGTGTTTTCATATTATTTAGCAACAATTCAGAGACGTGTGTAGTCTCCGCCAATGCTATTCCGAAATCGTTATTCTTAATATTTTGGGAGAATGACACATAGTATCTGCGCCTACCTACAGAGTGCGCTGCTCGTCCCACACCACAAAATGTATCCTACTGCTTTACTACATGTCTTGCGTGTTTTCATATTATTTAGCGTTAATTCAGAATCGTGTGTAGTCTCCGCCAATGCTATTCCGAAATTGTTATTCTTAATATTTTGGGAGAATGATACATAGTATCTGCGCCTACCTACAGAGTGCGCTGCTTTTCCCACACCACAAAATGTGTCCTACTGCTTTACTACATGTCTTGCGTGTTTTCATATTATTTGGCAACAAATCAGAATCGTGTGTAGTCTCCGCCAATGCTATTCCGAAATCGTTATTCTTAATATTTTGGGAGAATGATACATAGTATCTGCGCCTACCTACAGAGTGCGCTGCTCGTCCCACACCACAAAATGTGTCCTACTACTTTACTACATGTCTTGCGTGTTTTCATATTATTTAGCGTTAATTCAGAATCGTGTGCAGTCTCCGCCAATGCTATTCCGAAATCGTAACGCTTAATATTTTGGGAGAATGATACATACTATCTGCGCCCACCTACAGAGTGCGCTGCTCGTCCCACACCACAAAATGTGTCCTACTGCTTTACTACATGTCTTGCGTGTTTTCATATTATTTAGCGTTAATTCAGAATCGTGTGCAGTCTCCGCCAATGCTATTCCGAAATCGTAACGCTTAATATTTTGGGAGAATGATACATACTATCTGCGCCCACCTACAGAGTGCGCTGCTCGTCCCACACCACAAAATGTGTCCTACTGCTTTACTACATGTCTTGCGTGTTTTCATATTATTTAGCAACAATTCGGAATCGAGTGTCGTCTCCGCCAATGCTCTTCCGAAATCGTTTTTCTTAATATTTTCGGAGAATGATACATAGTATCTGCGCCTACCTACGGAGTGCGCTGCTCGTCTCACACCACAAAATGTGTCCTACTGCTTTACTACATGTCTTGCGTGTTTTCATATTATTTAGCAACAATTCAGAATCGTGTGTAGTCTCCGCCAATGCTCTTCCGAAATCGTTATTCTTAATATTTTCGGAGAATGATACATAGTATCTGCGCCTACCTACAGAGTGCGCTGCTCGTCCCACACCACAAAATGTGTCCTACTGCTTTACTACATGTCTTGCGTGTTTTCATATTATTTAGCAACAATTCAGAATCGTGTGTAGTCTCCGCCAATGCTATTCCGAAATCGTTATTCTTAATATTTTGGGAGAATGATACATAGTATCTGCGCCCACCTACAGAGTGCGCTGCTCGTCCCACACCACCAAATGTGTCCTACTGCTTTACTACATGTCTTGCGTGTTTTCATATTATTTAGCAGCAATTCAGAATCGTGTGTAGTCTCCGCCAATGCTATTCCGAAATCGATATTCTTAATATTTTCGGAGAATGATACATAGTATCTGCGCCCACCTACAGAGTGCGCTGCTCGTCTCACACCACAAAATGTGTCCTACTGCTTTACTACATGTCTTGCGTCTTTTCATATCATTTAGCAGCAATTCAGAATCGTTTGTAGTCTCCGCCAATGCTATTCCGAAATCGTTATGCTTAATATTTTGGGAGAATGATACATAGTATCTGCGCCCACCTACAGAGTGCGCTGCTCGTCCCACACCACAAAATGTGTCCTACTGCTTTACTACATGTCTTGCGTGTTTTCATATTCTTTAGCGTTAATTCAGAATCGTGTGTAGTCTCCGCCAATCCTATTTTGAAATCGTTATTCTTAATATTTTGGGAGAATGATACATAGTATCTGCGCCCACCTACAAAGTGCGCTGCTCGTCCCACACCACAAAATGTGTCCTACTGCATTACTACATGTCTTGCGTGTTTTCATATTATTTAGCGTAAATTCAGAATCGTGTGTAGTCTCCGACAATGCTATTCCGAAATCGTTATTCTTAATATTTTGGGGGAATGATACATAGTATCTGCGCCCACTTACAGAGTGCGCTGCTCGTCCCACACCACAAAATGTGTCCTACTGCTTTACTACATGTCTTGCGTGTTTTCATATTCTTTAGCATTAATTCAGAATCGTGTGTAGTCTCCGCCAATGCTATTCCGAAATCGTTATTCTTAATATTTTGGGAGAATGATACATAGTATTTGCGCCCACCTACAGAGTGCAGTGCTCGTCCCACACCACAAAATGTGTCCTACTGCTTTACTACATGTCTTGCGTGTTTTCATATTATTTAGCGTTAATTCAGATTCGTGTGTAGTCTTCGCCAATGCTATTCCGAAATCGTTATTCTTAATATTTTGGGAGAATGATACATAGTATCTGCGCCCACCTACAGAGTGAGCTGCTCGTCCCACACCACAAAATGTGTCCTACTGCTTTACTACATGTCTTGCGTGTTTTCATATTATTTAGCAACAATTCAGAATCGTGTGTAGTCTCCGCAAATGCTATTCCGAAATCGTTATTCTTAATATTTTGGGAGAATGATACATAGTATCTGCGCCCACCTACAGAGTGCGCTGCTCGTCCCATACCACAAAATGTGTCCTACTGTTTTACTACATGTCTTGCGTGTTTTCATATTATTTAGCGTTAATTCAGATTCGTGTGTAGTCTCCGCCAATGCTATTCCGAAATCGTTATTCTTAATATTTTGGGAGAATGATACATAGTATTTGCGCCCACCTACAGAGAGCAGTGCTCGTCCCACACCACAAAATGTGTCCTACTGCTTTACTACATGTCTTGCGTGTTTTCATATTATTTAGCGTTATTTCAGAATCGTGTGTAGTTTCCGGCAATGCTATTCCGAAATCTTTATTCTTAATATTTTGGGAGAATGATACATAGTATCTGCGCCCACCTACAGAGTGCGCTGCTCGTCCCACACCCCAAAATGTGTCCTACTGCTTTACTACATGTCTTGCGTATTTTCATATTATTTAGCAACAATCCAGAATCGTGTGTAGTCTCCGCCAATGCTATTCCGAAATTGTTATTCTTAATATTTTGGGAGAATGATACATAGTATCTGCGCCTACCTACAGAGTGCGCTGCTCGTCCCACACCACAAAATGTGTCCTACTGCTTTACTACATGTCTTGCGTGTTTTCATATTATTTAGCAACAATTCAGAATCGTGTGTAGTCACCCCCAATGCTTGTCCGAAATCGTTATTCTTAATATTTTGGGAGAATGATACATAGTATCTGCGCCTACCTACAGAGTGCGTTGCTCGTCCCACACCACAAAATGTGTCCTACTGCTTTACTACATGTCTTGCGTGTTTTCATATTATTTAGCGTTAATTCAGAATCGTGTGTAGTCTCCGCCAATGCTATTCCGAAATCGTTATTCTTAATATTTTGGGAGAATAATACATAGTATCTGCGCCTACCTACAGAGTGCGCTGCTCGTCCCACAGCACAAAATGTGTCCTACTGCTTTACTACATGTCTTGCGTGTTTTCATATTATTTGGCAACAAATCAGAATCGTGTGTAGTCTCCGCCAATGCTTTTCTGAAATCGTTATTCTTAATATTTTGGGAGAATGATACATAGTATCTGCGCCTACCTACAGAGTGCGCTGCTCGTCCCACACCACAAAATGTGTCCTACTGCTTTACTACATGTCTTGCGTGTTTTCATATTATTTGGCAACAAATCAGAATCGTGTGTAGTCTCCGCCAATGCTTTTCCGAAATCGTTATTCTTAACATTTTGGGAGAATGATACATAGTATCTGCGCCTACCTACAAAGTGCGCTGCTCGTCCCACACCACAAAATGTGTCCTACTGCTTTACTACATGTCTTGCGTGTTTCATAATACTTAGCAACAATTCAGAATCGTGTGTAGTCTCCGCCAATGCTATTCCGAAATCGTTATTCTTAATATTTTGGGAGAATGATACATAGTATCTGCACCTACCTACAGAGTGCGCTGCTCGTCCCACACCACAAACAGCGTCCTACTGCTTTACTACATATCTTGCGTGTCTTCATATTATTTAGCAACAATTCAGAATCGAGTGTAGTCTCCGCCAATGCTATTCCGAAATCGTTATTCTCAATATTTTGGGAGAATGATACATAGTATCTGCGCCTACCTACAGAGTGCGCTGCTCGTGCCACACCACAAAATGTGTCCTACTGCTTTACTACATGTCTTGCGTGTTTTCATATTATTTGGCAACAAATCAGAATCGTGTGTAGTCTCCGCCAATGCTTTTCCGAAATCGTTATTCTTAACATTTTGGGAGAATGATACATAGTATCTGCGCCTACCTACAGAGTGCGCTGCTCGTCCCACACCACAAAATGTGTCCTACTGCTTTACTACATGTCTTGCGTGTTTCATATTAGTTAGCAACAATTCAGAATCGTGTGTAGTCTCCGCCAATGCTATTCCGAAATCGTTATTCTTAATATTTTGGGAGAATGATACATAGTATCTGCACCTACCTACAGAGTGCGCTGCTCGTCCCACACCACAAAATGTGTCCTACTGCTTTACTACATGTCTTGCGTGTTTTCATATTATTTGGCAACAAATCAGAATCGTGTGTAGTCTCCGCCAATGCTTTTCCGAAATCGTTATTCTTAATATTTTGGGAGAATGATTCATAGTATCTGCGCCTACCTACAGAGTGCGCTGGTCGTCCCACACCACAAATTGTGTCCTACCGCTTTACTACATGTTTTGCGTGTTTTCTTATTATTTAGCAATAATTCAGAATCCTGTGTAGTCTCCGCCAATGCTATTCCGAAATCGTTATTCTTAGTATTTTGGGAGAATGATACATAGTATCTGCGCCCACCTACAGAATGCGCTGCTCGTCCCACACCACAAACAGCGTCCTACTGCTTTACTACATATCTTGCGTGTCTTCATATTATTTAGCAACAATTCAGAATCGAGTGTAGTCTCCGCCAATGCTATTCCGAAATCGTTATTCTCAATATTTTGGGAGAATGATACATAGTATCTGCGCCTACCTTCAGAGTGCGCTGCTTGTCCCACACCACAAAATGTGTCCTACAGCTTTACTACATGTCTCGCGTGTTTTCATATTATTTAGCAACAATTCAGAGACGTGTGTAGTCTCCGCCAATGCTATTCCGAAATCGTTATTCTTAATATTTTGGGAGAATGATACGTAGTATCTGCGCCTACCTACACAGTGCGCTGCTTGTCCCACACCACAAAATGTGTCCTACTGCTTTACTACATGTCTTGCGTGTTTTCATATTATTTGGAAACAAATTAGAATCGTGTGTAGTCTCCGCCAATTCTCTTCCGAAATCGTTATTCTTAATATTTTGGGAGAATGATACATAGTATCTGCGCCTACCTACACAGTGCGCTGCTCGTCCCACACCACAAAATGTGTCCTACTGCTTTACTACATGTCTTGCGTGTTTTCATATTATTTAGCGTTAATTCAGAATCGTGTGTAGTCTCCGCCAACGCTATTCCGAAATCGTTATGCTTAATATTTTGGGAGAATGATACATAGTATCTGCGCCCACCTACAGAGTGCGCTGCTCGTCCCACACCACAAAATGTGTCCTACTGCTTTACTACATGTCTTGCGTGTTTTCATATTATTTAGCAACAATTCAGAATCGTGTGTAGTCTCCGCCAATGCTATTCCGAAATCGTTATGATTAATATTTTGGGAGAATGATACATAGTATCTCCACGTACCTACAGAGTGCGCTGCCTGTCCCACACCTCAAAATGTGTCCTACTGCTTTACTACATGTCTTGCGTGTTTTCATATTATTTGTATTATTTAGCAACAATTCAGAATCGTGTGTAGTCTCCGCCAATGCTATTCCGAAATCGTTATTCTTAATATTTTGGGAGAATGATACATAGTATCTGCGCCTACTACAGAGTGCCCTGCCCGTGCCACACCTCAAAATGTGTCCTACCGCTTTACTACATGTTTTGCGTGTTTTCTTATTATTTAGCAACAATTCAGAATCGTGTGTAGTCTCCGCCAATGCTATTCCGAAATCGTTATTCTTAATATTTTGGGAGAATGATACATAGTATCTGCGCCTACCTACAGAGTGCCCTGCCCGTGCCACACCTCAAAATGTGTCCTACCGCTTTACTACATGTTTTGCGTGTTTTCTTATTATTTAGCAACAATTCAGAATCGTGTGTAGTCTCCGCCAATGCTATTCCGAAATCGTTATTCTTAATATTTTGGGAGAATGATACATAGTATCTGCGCCCTACCTACAGAGTGCCCTGCCGTGCCACACCTCAAAATGTGTCCTACCGCTTTACTACATGTTTTGCGTGTTTTCTTATTATTTAGCAACAATTCAGAATCGTGTGTAGTCTCCGCCAATGCTATTCCGAAATCGTTATTCTTAATATTTTGGGAGAATGATACATAGTATCTGCGCCTACCTACAGAGTGCCCTGCCCGTGCCACACCTCAAAATGTGTCCTACCGCTTTACTACATGTTTTGCGTGTTTTCTTATTATTTAGCAACAATTCAGAATCGTGTGTAGTCTCCGCCAATGCTATTCCGAAATCGTTATTCTTAATATTTTGGGAGAATGATACATAGTATCTGCGCCTACCTACAGAGAGCGCTGCCCGTGCCACACCTCAAAATGTGTCCTACCGCTTTACTACATGTTTTGCGTGTTTTCTTATTATTTAGCAACAATTCAGAATCGTGTGTAGTCTCCGCCAATGCTATTCCGAAATCGTTATTCTTAATATTTTGGGAGAATGATACATAGTATCTGCGCCTACCTACAGAGTGCCCTGCCCGTGCCACACCTCAAAATGTGTCCTACCGCTTTACTACATGTTTTGCGTGTTTTCTTATTATTTAGCAACAATTCAGAATCGTGTGTAGTCTCCGCCAATGCTATTCCGAAATCGTTATTCTTAATATTTTGGGAGAATGATACATAGTATCTGCGCCTACCTACAGAGTGCCCTGCCCGTGCCACACCTCAAAATGTGTCCTACCGCTTTACTACATGTTTTGCGTGTTTTCTTATTATTTAGCAACAATTCAGAATCGTGTGTAGTCTCCGCCAATGCTATTCCGAATCGTTATTCTTAATATTTTGGGAGAATGATACATAGTATCTGCGCCTACCTACAGAGTGCCCTGCCCGTGCCACACCTCAAAATGTGTCCTACCGCTTTACTACATGTTTTGCGTGTTTTCTTATTATTTAGCAACAATTCAGAATCGTGTGTAGTCTCCGCCAATGCTATTCCGAAATCGTTATTCTTAATATTTTGGGAGAATGATACATAGTATCTGCGCCTACCTACAGAGTGCCCTGCCCGTGCCACACCTCAAAATGTGTCCTACCGCTTTACTACATGTTTTGCGTGTTTTCTTATTATTTAGCAACAATTCAGAATCGTGTGTAGTCTCCGCCAATGCTATTCCGAAATCGTTATTCTTAATATTTTGGGAGAATGATACATAGTATCTGCGCCTACCTACAGAGTGCCCTGCCCGTGCCACACCTCAAAATGTGTCCTACCGCTTTACTACATGTTTTGCGTGTTTTCTTATTATTTAGCAACAATTCAGAATCGTGTGTAGTCTCCGCCAATGCTATTCCGAAATCGTTATTCTTAATATTTTGGGAGAATGATACATAGTATCTGCGCCTACCTACAGAGTGCCTGCCCGTGCCACACCTCAAAATGTGTCCTACCGCTTTACTACATGTTTTGCGTGTTTTCTTATTATTTAGCAACAATTCAGAATCGTGTGTAGTCTCCGCCAATGCTATTCCGAAATCGTTATTCTTAATATTTTGGGAGAATGATACATAGTATCTGCGCCTACCTACAGAGTGCCCTGCCCGTCCACACCTCAAAATGTGTCCTACCGCTTTACTACATGTTTTGCGTGTTTTCTATTATTTAGCAACAATTCAGAATCGTGTGTAGTCTCCGCCAATGCTATTCCGAAATCGTTATTCTTAATATTTTGGGAGAATGATACATAGTATCTGCGCCTACCTACAGAGTGCCCTGCCCGTCCCACACCTCAAAATGTGTCCTACCGCTTTACTACATGTTTTGCGTGTTTTCTTATTATTTAGCAACAATTCAGAATCGTGTGTAGTCTCCGCCAATGCTATTCCGAAATCGTTATTCTTAATATTTTGGGAGAATGATACATAGTATCTGCGCCTACCTACAGAGTGCCCTGCCCGTGCCACACCTCAAAATGTGTCCTACCGCTTTACTACATGTTTTGCGTGTTTTCTTATTATTTAGCAACAATTCAGAATCGTGTGTAGTCTCCGCCAATGCTATTCCGAAATCGTTATTCTTAATATTTTGGGAGAATGATACATAGTATCTGCGCCTACCTACAGAGTGCCCTGCCCGTGCCACACCTCAAAATGTGTCCTACCGCTTTACTACATGTTTTGCGTGTTTTCTTATTATTTAGCAACAATTCAGAATCGTGTGTAGTCTCCGCCAATGCTATTCCGAAATCGTTATTCTTAATATTTTGGGAGAATGATACATAGTATCTGCGCCTACCTACAGAGTGCCCTGCCCGTGCCACACCTCAAAATGTGTCCTACCGCTTTACTACATGTTTTGCGTGTTTTCTTATTATTTAGCAACAATTCAGAATCGTGTGTAGTCTCCGCCAATGCTATTCCGAAATCGTTATTCTTAATATTTTGGGAGAATGATACATAGTATCTGCGCCTACCTACAGAGTGCCCTGCCCGTGCCACACCTCAAAATGTGTCCTACCGCTTTACTACATGTTTTGCGTGTTTTCTTATTATTTAGCAACAATTCAGAATCGTGTGTAGTCTCCGCCAATGCTATTCCGAAATCGTTATTCTTAATATTTTGGGAGAATGATACATAGTATCTGCGCCTACCTACAGAGTGCCCTGCCCGTGCCACACCTCAAAATGTGTCCTACCGCTTTACTACATGTTTTGCGTGTTTTCTTATTATTTAGCAACAATTCAGAATCGTGTGTAGTCTCCGCCAATGCTATTCCGAAATCGTTATTCTTAATATTTTGGGAGAATGATACATAGTATCTGCGCCTACCTACAGAGTGCCCTGCCCGTGCCACACCTCAAAATGTGTCCTACCGCTTTACTACATGTTTTGCGTGTTTTCTTATTATTTAGCAACAATTCAGAATCGTGTGTAGTCTCCGCCAATGCTATTCCGAAATCGTTATTCTTAATATTTTGGAGAATGATACATAGTATCTGCGCCTACCTACAGAGTGCCCTGCCCGTGCCACACCTCAAAATGTGTCCTACCGCTTTACTACATGTTTTGCGTGTTTTCTTATTATTTAGCAACAATTCAGAATCGTGTGTAGTCTCCGCCAATGCTATTCCGAAATCGTTATTCTTAATATTTTGGGAGAATGATACATAGTATCTGCGCCTACCTACAGAGTGCCCTGCCCGTCCCACACCTCAAAATGTGTCCTACCGCTTTACTACATGTTTTGCGTGTTTTCTTATTATTTAGCAACAATTCAGAATCGTGTGTAGTCTCCGCCAATGCTATTCCGAAATCGTTATTCTTAATATTTTGGGAGAATGATACATAGTATCTGCGCCTACCTACAGAGTGCCCTGCCCGTGCCACACCTCAAAATGTGTCCTACCGCTTTACTACATGTTTTGCGTGTTTTCTTATTATTTAGCAACAATTCAGAATCGTGTGTAGTCTCCGCCAATGCTATTCCGAAATCGTTATTCTTAATATTTTGGGAGAATGATACATAGTATCTGCGCCTACCTACAGAGTGCCCTGCCCGTGCCACACCTCAAAATGTGTCCTACCGCTTTACTACATGTTTTGCGTGTTTTCTTATTATTTAGCAACAATTCAGAATCGTGTGTAGTCTCCGCCAATGCTATTCCGAAATCGTTATTCTTAATATTTTGGGAGAATGATACATAGTATCTGCGCCTACCTACAGAGTGCCCTGCCCGTCCCACACCTCAAAATGTGTCCTACCGCTTTACTACATGTTTTGCGTGTTTTCTTATTATTTAGCAACAATTCAGAATCGTGTGTAGTCTCCGCCAATGCTATTCCGAAATCGTTATTCTTAATATTTGGGAGAATGATACATAGTATCTGCGCCTACCTACAGAGAGCGCTGCCCGTCCCACACCTCAAAATGTGTCCTACCGCTTTACTACATGTTTTGCGTGTTTTCTTATTATTTAGCAACAATTCAGAATCGTGTGTAGTCTCCGCCAATGCTATTCCGAAATCGTTATTCTTAATATTTTGGGAGAATGATACATAGTATCTGCGCCTACCTACAGAGAGCGCTGCCCGTCCCACACCTCAAAATGTGTCCTACCGCTTTACTACATGTTTTGCGTGTTTTCTTATTATTTAGCAACAATTCAGAATCGTGTGTAGTCTCCGCCAATGCTATTCCGAAATCGTTATTCTTAATATTTTGGGAGAATGATACATAGTATCTGCGCCTACCTACAGAGTGCCCTGCCCGTCCCACACCTCAAAATGTGTCCTACCGCTTTACTACATGTTTTGCGTGTTTTCTTATTATTTAGCAACAATTCAGAATCGTGTGTAGTCTCCGCCAATGCTATTCCGAAATCGTTATTCTTAATATTTTGGGAGAATGATACATAGTATCTGCGCCTACCTACAGAGTGCCCTGCCCGTCCCACACCTCAAAATGTGTCCTACCGCTTTACTACATGTCTTGCGTGTTTTCTATTATTTAGCAACAATTCAGATCGTGTGTAGTCTCCGCCAATGCTATTCCGAAATCGTTATTCTTAATATTTTGGGAGAATGATACATAGTATCTGCGCCTACCTACAGAGTGCCCTGCCCGTCCACACCTCAAAATGTGTCCTACCGCTTTACTACATGTTTTGCGTGTTTTCTTATTATTTAGCAACAATTCAGAATCGTGTGTAGTCTCCGCCAATGCTATTCCGAAATCGTTATTCTTAATATTTTGGGAGAATGATACATAGTATCTGCGCCTACCTACAGAGAGCGCTGCCCGTCCCACACCTCAAAATGTGTCCTACCGCTTTACTACATGTTTTGCGTGTTTTCTTATTATTTAGCAACAATTCAGAATCGTGTGTAGTCTCCGCCAATGCTATTCCGAAATCGTTATTCTTAATATTTTGGGAGAATGATACATAGTATCTGCGCCTACCTACAGAGTGCCCTGCCCGTCCCACACCTCAAAATGTGTCCTACCGCTTTACTACATGTTTTGCGTGTTTTCTTATTATTTAGCAACAATTCAGAATCGTGTGTAGTCTCCGCCAATGCTATTCCGAAATCGTTATTCTTAATATTTTGGGAGAATGATACATAGTATCTGCGCCTACCTACAGAGTGCCCTGCCCGTCCCACACCTCAAAATGTGTCCTACCGCTTTACTACATGTCTTGCGTGTTTTCATATTATTTAGCAACAATTCAGAATCGTGTGTAGTCTCCGCCAATGCTATTCCGAAATCGTTATTCTTAATATTTTGGGAGAATGATACATAGTATCTGCGCCTACCTACAGAGTGCCCTGCCCGTCCCACACCTCAAAATGTGTCCTACCGCTTTACTACATGTTTTGCGTGTTTTCTTATTATTTAGCAACAATTCAGAATCGTGTGTAGTCTCCGCCAATGCTATTCCGAAATCGTTATTCTTATATTTTGGGAGAATGATACATAGTATCTGCGCCTACCTACAGAGTGCCCTGCCCGTCCCACACCTCAAAATGTGTCCTACCGCTTTACTACATGTTTTGCGTGTTTTCTTATTATTTAGCAACAATTCAGAATCGTGTGTAGTCTCCGCCAATGCTATTCCGAAATCGTTATTCTTAATATTTTGGGAGAATGATACATAGTATCTGCGCCTACCTACAGAGTGCCCTGCCCGTCCCACACCTCAAAATGTGTCCTACCGCTTTACTACATGTTTTGCGTGTTTTCTTATTATTTAGCAACAATTCAGAATCGTGTGTAGTCTCCGCCAATGCTATTCCGAAATCGTTATTCTTAATATTTTGGGAGAATGATACATAGTATCTGCGCCTACCTACAGAGTGCCCTGCCCGTCCCACACCTCAAAATGTGTCCTACCGCTTTACTACATGTTTTGCGTGTTTTCTTATTATTTAGCAACAATTCAGAATCGTGTGTAGTCTCCGCCAATGCTATTCCGAAATCGTTATTCTTAATATTTTGGGAGAATGATACATAGTATCTGCGCCTACCTACAGAGTGCCCTGCCCGTCCCACACCTCAAAATGTGTCCTACCGCTTTACTACATGTTTTGCGTGTTTTCTTATTATTTAGCAACAATTCAGAATCGTGTGTAGTCTCCGCCAATGCTATTCCGAAATCGTTATTCTTAATATTTTGGGAGAATGATACATAGTATCTGCGCCTACCTACAGAGTGCCCTGCCCGTCCCACACCTCAAAATGTGTCCTACCGCTTTACTACATGTTTTGCGTGTTTTCTTATTATTTAGCAACAATTCAGAATCGTGTGTAGTCTCCGCCAATGCTATTCCGAAATCGTTATTCTTAATATTTTGGGAGAATGATACATAGTATCTGCGCCTACCTACAGAGTGCCCTGCCCGTCCCACACCTCAAAATGTGTCCTACCGCTTTACTACATGTTTTGCGTGTTTTCTTATTATTTAGCAACAATTCAGAATCGTGTGTAGTCTCCGCCAATGCTATTCCGAAATCGTTATTCTTAATATTTTGGGAGAATGATACATAGTATCTGCGCCTACCTACAGAGTGCCCTGCCCGTCCCACACCTCAAAATGTGTCCTACCGCTTTACTACATGTTTTGCGTGTTTTCTTATTATTTAGCAACAATTCAGAATCGTGTGTAGTCTCCGCCAATGCTATTCCGAAATCGTTATTCTTAATATTTTGGGAGAATGATACATAGTATCTGCGCCTACCTACAGAGTGCCCTGCCCGTCCCACACCTCAAAATGTGTCCTACCGCTTTACTACATGTTTTGCGTGTTTTCTTATTATTTAGCAACAATTCAGAATCGTGTGTAGTCTCCGCCAATGCTATTCCGAAATCGTTATTCTTAATATTTTGGGAGAATGATACATAGTATCTGCGCCTACCTACAGAGTGCCCTGCCCGTCCCACACCTCAAAATGTGTCCTACCGCTTTACTACATGTTTTGCGTGTTTTCTTATTATTTAGCAACAATTCAGAATCGTGTGTAGTCTCCGCCAATGCTATTCCGAAATCGTTATTCTTAATATTTTGGGAGAATGATACATAGTATCTGCGCCTACCTACAGAGTGCCCTGCCCGTCCCACACCTCAAAATGTGTCCTACCGCTTTACTACATGTTTTGCGTGTTTTCTTATTATTTAGCAACAATTCAGAATCGTGTGTAGTCTCCGCCAATGCTATTCCGAAATCGTTATTCTTAATATTTTGGGAGAATGATACATAGTATCTGCGCCTACCTACAGAGTGCCCTGCCCGTCCCACACCTCAAAATGTGTCCTACCGCTTTACTACATGTTTTGCGTGTTTTCTTATTATTTAGCAACAATTCAGAATCGTGTGTAGTCTCCGCCAATGCTATTCCGAAATCGTTATTCTTAATATTTTGGGAGAATGATACATAGTATCTGCGCCTACCTACAGAGTGCCCTGCCCGTCCCACACCTCAAAATGTGTCCTACCGCTTTACTACATGTTTTGCGTGTTTTCTTATTATTTAGCAACAATTCAGAATCGTGTGTAGTCTCCGCCAATGCTATTCCGAAATCGTTATTCTTAATATTTTGGGAGAATGATACATAGTATCTGCGCCTACCTACAGAGTGCCCTGCCCGTCCCACACCTCAAAATGTGTCCTACCGCTTTACTACATGTTTTGCGTGTTTTCTTATTATTTAGCAACAATTCAGAATCGTGTGTAGTCTCCGCCAATGCTATTCCGAAATCGTTATTCTTAATATTTTGGGAGAATGATACATAGTATCTGCGCCTACCTACAGAGTGCCCTGCCCGTCCCACACCTCAAAATGTGTCCTACCGCTTTACTACATGTTTTGCGTGTTTTCTTATTATTTAGCAACAATTCAGAATCGTGTGTAGTCTCCGCCAATGCTATTCCGAAATCGTTATTCTTAATATTTTGGGAGAATGATACATAGTATCTGCGCCTACCTACAGAGTGCCCTGCCCGTCCCACACCTCAAAATGTGTCCTACCGCTTTACTACATGTTTTGCGTGTTTTCTTATTATTTAGCAACAATTCAGAATCGTGTGTAGTCTCCGCCAATGCTATTCCGAAATCGTTATTCTTAATATTTTGGGAGAATGATACATAGTATCTGCGCCTACCTACAGAGTGCCCTGCCCGTCCCACACCTCAAAATGTGTCCTACCGCTTTACTACATGTTTTGCGTGTTTTCTTATTATTTAGCAACAATTCAGAATCGTGTGTAGTCTCCGCCAATGCTATTCCGAAATCGTTATTCTTAATATTTTGGGAGAATGATACATAGTATCTGCGCCTACCTACAGAGTGCCCTGCCCGTCCCACACCTCAAAATGTGTCCTACCGCTTTACTACATGTTTTGCGTGTTTTCTTATTATTTAGCAACAATTCAGAATCGTGTGTAGTCTCCGCCAATGCTATTCCGAAATCGTTATTCTTAATATTTTGGGAGAATGATACATAGTATCTGCGCCTACCTACAGAGTGCCCTGCCCGTCCCACACCTCAAAATGTGTCCTACCGCTTTACTACATGTTTTGCGTGTTTTCTTATTATTTAGCAACAATTCAGAATCGTGTGTAGTCTCCGCCAATGCTATTCCGAAATCGTTATTCTTAATATTTTGGGAGAATGATACATAGTATCTGCGCCTACCTACAGAGTGCCCTGCCCGTCCCACACCTCAAAATGTGTCCTACCGCTTTACTACATGTTTTGCGTGTTTTCTTATTATTTAGCAACAATTCAGAATCGTGTGTAGTCTCCGCCAATGCTATTCCGAAATCGTTATTCTTAATATTTTGGGAGAATGATACATAGTATCTGCGCCTACCTACAGAGTGCCCTGCCCGTCCCACACCTCAAAATGTGTCCTACCGCTTTACTACATGTTTTGCGTGTTTTCTTATTATTTAGCAACAATTCAGAATCGTGTGTAGTCTCCGCCAATGCTATTCCGAAATCGTTATTCTTAATATTTTGGGAGAATGATACATAGTATCTGCGCCTACCTACAGAGTGCCCTGCCCGTCCCACACCTCAAAATGTGTCCTACCGCTTTACTACATGTTTTGCGTGTTTTCTTATTATTTAGCAACAATTCAGAATCGTGTGTAGTCTCCGCCAATGCTATTCCGAAATCGTTATTCTTAATATTTTGGGAGAATGATACATAGTATCTGCGCCTACCTACAGAGTGCCCTGCCCGTCCCACACCTCAAAATGTGTCCTACCGCTTTACTACATGTTTTGCGTGTTTTCTTATTATTTAGCAACAATTCAGAATCGTGTGTAGTCTCCGCCAATGCTATTCCGAAATCGTTATTCTTAATATTTTGGGAGAATGATACATAGTATCTGCGCCTACCTACAGAGTGCCCTGCCCGTCCCACACCTCAAAATGTGTCCTACCGCTTTACTACATGTTTTGCGTGTTTTCTTATTATTTAGCAACAATTCAGAATCGTGTGTAGTCTCCGCCAATGCTATTCCGAAATCGTTATTCTTAATATTTTGGGAGAATGATACATAGTATCTGCGCCTACCTACAGAGTGCCCTGCCCGTCCCACACCTCAAAATGTGTCCTACCGCTTTACTACATGTTTTGCGTGTTTTCATATTATTTAGCAACAATTCAGAATCGTGTGTAGTCTCCGCCAATGCTTTTCCGAAATCGTTATTCTTAATATTTTGGGAGAATGATACATAGTATCTGCGCCTACCTACAGAGAGCGCTGCTCGTCCCACACCACAAAATGTGTCCTACCGCTTTACTACATGTTTTGCGTGTTTTCATATTATTTAGCAACAATTCAGAATCGTGTGTAGTCTCCGCCAATGCTTTTCCGAAATCGTTATTCTTAATATTTTGGGAGAATGATACATAGTATCTGCGCCTACCTACAGAGTGCCCTGCCCGTCCCACACCTCAAAATGTGTCCTACCGCTTTACTACATGTTTTGCGTGTTTTCTTATTATTTAGCAACAATTCAGAATCGTGTGTAGTCTCCGCCAATGCTATTCCGAAATCGTTATTTTTAATATTTTGGGAGAATGATACATAGTATCTGCGCCTACCTACAGAGAGCGCTGCTCGTCCCACACCTCAAAATGTGTCCTACCGCTTTACTACATGTTTTGCGTGTTTTCTTATTATTTAGCAACAATTCAGAATCGTGTGTAGTCTCCGCCAATGCTATACCGAAATCGTTACTTTTAATATTTTGGGAGAATGATACATAGTATCTGCGCCTACCTACAGAGTGCGCTGCTCGTCCCACACCACAAATTGTGTCCTACCGCTTTACTACATGTTTTGCGTGTTTTCATATTATTTAGCAACAATTCAGAATCGTGTGTAGTCTCCGCCAATGCTATACCGAAATCGTTATTTTTAATATTTTGGGAGAATGATACATAGTATCTGCGCCTACCTACAGAGTGCGCTGCTCGTCCCACACCTCAAAATGTGTCCTACCGCTTTACTACATGTTTTGCGTGTTTTCTTATTATTTAGCAACAATTCAGAATCGTGTGTAGTCTCCGCCAATGCTTTTCCGAAATCGTTATTCTTAATATTTTGGGAGAATGATACATAGTATCTGCGCCTACCTACAGAGAGCGCTGCTCGTCCCACACCACAAAATGTGTCCTACCGCTTTACTACATGTTTTGCGTGTTTTCATATTATTTAGCAACAATTCAGAATCGTGTGTAGTCTCCGCCAATGCTATTCCGAAATCGTTATTTTTAATATTTTGGGAGAATGATACATAGTATCTGCGCCTACCTACAGAGAGCGCTGCTCGTCCCACACCTCAAAATGTGTCCTACCGCTTTACTACATGTTTTGCGTGTTTTCTTATTATTTAGCAACAATTCAGAATCGTGTGTAGTCTCCGCCAATGCTTTTCCGAAATCGTTATTCTTAATATTTTGGGAGAATGATACATAGTATCTGCGCCTACCTACAGAGAGCGCTGCTCGTCCCACACCACAAAATGTGTCCTACCGCTTTACTACATGTTTTGTGTGTTTTCATATTATTTAGCAACAATTCAGAATCGTGTGTAGTCTCCGCCAATGCTTTTCCGAAATCGTTATTCTTAATATTTTGGGAGAATGATACATAGTATCTGCGCCTACCTACAGAGAGCGCTGCTCGTCCCACACCACAAAATGTGTCCTACCGCTTTACTACATGTTTTGCGTGTTTTCTTATTACTTAGCAACAATTCAGAATCGTGTGTAGTCTCCGCCAATGCTATTCCGAAATCGTTATTTTTAATATTTTGGGAGAATGATACATAGTATCTGCGCCTACCTACAGAGAGCGCTGCTCGTCCCACACCTCAAAATGTGTCCTACCGCTTTACTACATGTTTTGCGTGTTTTCTTATTATTTAGCAACAATTCAGAATCGTGTGTAGTCTCCGCCAATGCTATACCGAAATCGTTATTTTTAATATTTTGGGAGAATGATACATAGTATCTGCGCCTACCTACAGAGTGCGCTGCTCGTCCCACACCTCAAAATGTGTCCTACCGCTTTACTACATGTTTTGCGTGTTTTCTTATTATTTAGCAACAATTCAGAATCGTGTGTAGTCTCCGCCAATGCTATTCCGAAATCGTTATTTTTAATATTTTGGGAGAATGATACATAGTATCTGCGCCTACCTACAGAGAGCGCTGCCCGTCCCACACCACAAAATGTGTCCTACCGCTTTACTACATGTTTTGCGTGTTTTCATATTATTTAGCAACAATTCAGAATCGTGTGTAGTCTCCGCCAATGCTATACCGAAATCGTTATTTTTAATATTTTGGGAGAATGATACATAGTATCTGCGCCTACCTACAGAGAGCGCTGCTCGTCCCACACCTCAAAATGTGTCCTACCGCTTTACTACATGTTTTGCGTGTTTTCTTATGATTTAGCAACAATTCAGAATCGTGTGTAGTCTCCGCCAATGCTATACCGAAATCGTTATTTTTAATATTTTGGGAGAATGATACATAGTATCTGCGCCTACCTACAGAGTGCGCTGCTCGTCCCACACCACAAATTGTGTCCTACCGCTTTACTACTTGTTTTGCGTGTTTTCATATTATTTAGCAACAATTCAGAATCGTGTGTAGTCTCCGCCAATGCTATACCGAAATCGTTATTTTTAATATTTTGGGAGAATGATACATAGTATCTGCGCCTACCTACAGAGAGCGCTGCTCGTCCCACACCACAAAATGTGTCCTACCGCTTTACTACATGTTTTGCGTGTTTTCATATTATTTAGCAACAATTCAGAATCGTGTGTAGTCTCCGCCAATGCTATTCCGAAATCGTTATTCTTAATATTTTGGGAGAATGATACATAGTATCTGCGCCTACCTACAGAGTGCGCTGCTCGTCCCACACCACAAAATGTGTCCTACCGCTTTACTACATGTTTTGCGTGTTTTCATATTATTTAGCAACAATTCAGAATCGTGTGTAGTCTCCGCCAATGCTATACCGAAATCGTTATTTTTAATATTTTGGGAGAATGATACATAGTATCTGCGCCTACCTACAGAGAGCGCTGCTCGTCCCACACCACAAAATGTGTCCTACCGCTTTACTACATGTTTTGCGTGTTTTCATATTATTTAGCAACAATTCAGAATCGTGTGTAGTCTCCGCCAATGCTATACCGAAATCGTTATTTTTAATATTTTGGGAGAATGATACATAGTATCTGCGCCTACCTACAGAGTGCGGTGCTCGTCCCACACCACAAATTGTGTCCTACCGCTTTACTACATGTTTTGCGTGTTTTCATATTATTTAGCAACAATTCAGAATCGTGTGTAGTCTCCGCCAATGCTATACCGAAATCGTTATTTTTAATATTTTGGGAGAATGATACATAGTATCTGCGCCTACCTACAGAGAGCGCTGCTCGTCCCACACCTCAAAATGTGTCCTACCGCTTTACTACATGTTTTGCGTGTTTTCTTATTATTTAGCAACAATTCAGAATCGTGTGTAGTCTCCGCCAATGCTATTCCGAAATCGTTATTCTTAATATTTTGGGAGAATGATACATAGTATCTGCGCCTACCTACAGAGTGCGCTGCTCGTCCCACACCACAAAATGTGTCCTACCGCTTTACTACATGTTTTGCGTGTTTTCATATTATTTAGCAACAATTCAGAATCGTGTGTAGTCTCCGCCAATGCTATTCCGAAATCGTTATTCTTAATATTTTGGGAGAATGATACATAGTATCTGCGCCCACCTACAGAGTGCGCTGCTCGTCCCACACCACAAAATGTGTCCTACCGCTTTACTACATGTCTTGCGTGTTTTCATATTATTTGGCAACAAATCAGAATCGTGTGTAGTCTCCGCCAATGCTTTTCCGAAATCGTTATTCTTAATATTTTGGGAGAATGATACATAGTATCTGCGCCTACCTACAGAGTGCGCTGCTCGTCCCACACCACAAATTGTGTCCTACCGCTTTACTACATGTTTTGCGTGTTTTCTTATTATTTAGCAACAATTCAGAATCCTGTGTAGTCTCCGCCAATGCTATTCCGAAATCGTTATTCTTAATATTTTGGGAGAATGATACATAGTATCTGCGCCCACCTACAGAGTGCGCTGCTCGTCCCACACCACGAACAGCGTCCTACTGCTTTACTACATATCTTGCGTGTCTTCATATTATTTAGCAACGATTCATAATCGAGTGTAGTCTCCGCCAATGCTATTCCGAAATCGTTATTCTCAATATTTTGGGAGAATGATACATAGTATCTGCGCCTACCCACAGAGTGCGCTGCTTGTCCCACACCACAAAATGTGTCCTACTGCTTTACTACATGTCTCGCGTGTTTTCATATTATTTAGCAACAATTCAGAGACGTGTGTAGTCTCCGCCAATGCTATTCCGAAATCGTTATTCTTAATATTTTGGGAGAATGATACATAGTATCTGCGCCTACCTACACAGTGCGCTGCTTGTCCCACACCACAAAATGTGTCCTACTGCTTTACTACATGTCTTGCGTGTTTTCATATTATTTGGAAACAAATTAGAATCGTGTGTAGTCTCCGCCAATTCTCTTCCGAAATCGTTATTCTTAATATTTTGGGAGAATGATACATAGTATCTGCGCCTACCTACACAGTGCGCTGCTCGTCCCACACCACAAAATGTGTCCTACTGCTTTACTACATGTCTTGCGTGTTTTCATATTATATAGCGTTAATTCAGTATCGTGTGTAGTCTCCGCCAATGCTATTCCTAAATCGTTATTCTTATTATTTTGGGAGAATGATACATACTATCTGCACCCACCTACAGAGTGCGCTGCTCGTCCCACACCACAAAATGTGTCCTACTGCTTTACTACATGTCTTGCGTGTTTTCATATTATTTAGCGTTAATTCAGAATCGTGTGTAGTCTCCGCTAATGCTATTCCGAAATCTTTATTCTTAATATTTTGGGAGAATGATACATAGTATCTGCGCCTACCTACAGAGTGCGCTGCCCGTCCCACACCACAAATTGTGTCCTACCGCTTTACTACATGTCTTGCGTGTTTTCTTATTATTTAGCAACAATTCAGAATCGTGTGTAGTCTCCGCCAATGCTTTTCCGAAATCGTTATTCTTAATATTTTGGGAGAATGATACATAGTATCTCCGCCTACCTACAGAGTGCGCTGCTCGTCCCACACCACAAAATGTGTCCTACTGCTTTACTACATCTCTTGCGTGTTTTCATATTATTTAGCGTTAATTCAGAATCGTGTGTAGTCACCGCCAATGCTATTCCGAAATCGGTATGCTTAATATTTTGGGAGAATGATACATAGTATCTGCGCCCACCTACAGAGTGCGCTGCTCGTCCCACACCACAAAATGTGTCCTACTGCTTTACTACATGTCTTGCGTGTTTTCATATTATTTAGCAACAATTCAGAATCGTGTGTAGTCTCCGCCAATGCTATTCCGAAATCGTTATTCTTAATATTTTGGGAGAATGATACATAGTATCTGCGCCTACCTACAGAGTGCGCTGCTCGTCCCACACCACAAAATGTGTCCTACTGCTTTACTACATGTCTTGCGTGTTTTCATATTAGTTAGCAACAATTCAGAATCGAGTGTAGTCTCGGCCAATGCTTTTCCGAAATCGTTATTCTTAATATTTTGGGAGAATGATACATAGTATCTGCGCCTACCTACAGAGTGCGCTGCTCGTCCCACACCACAAAATGTGTCCTACTGCTTTAGTACATGTCTTGCGTGTTTTCATATTATTTAGCAACAATTCAGAATCGTGTGTAGTCTCCGCCAATGCTATTCCGAAATCGTTATTCTTAATATTTTGGGAGTATGATACATAGTATCTGCGCCTACCTACAGAGTGCGCTGCTCGTCCCACACCACAAAATGTGTCCTACTGCTTTACTACATGTCTTGCGTGTTTTCATATTATTTAGCAACAATTCAGAATCGTGTGTAGTCTCCGCCAATGCTATTCCGAAATCGTTATTCTTAATATTTTGGGAGAATGTTACATAGTATCTACGCCTACCTACAGAGTGCACTGCTCGTCCCGCACCACAAAATGTGTCCTACTGCTTTACTACATGTCTTGCGTGTTTTCATATTATTTAGCAACAATTCAGAATCGTGTGTAGTCTCCGCCAATGCTATTCCGAAATTGTTATTCTTATTATTTTGGGAGAATGATACATACTATCTGCGCCCACCTACAGAGTGCGCTGCTCGTCTCACACCACAAAATGTGTCCTACTGCTTTACTACATGTCTTGCGTGTTTTCATATTATTTAGCGTTAATTCAGAATCGTGTGTAGTCTCCGCCAATGCTATTCCGAAATCGTTATTCTTAATATTTTGGGAGAATGGTACATAGTATCTGCGCCTACCTACAGAGAGCGCTGCTCGTCCCACACCACAAAATGTGTCCTACTGCTTTACTACATGTCTTGCGTGTTTTCAAATTATTTAGCAACAATTCAGAATCGTGTGTAGTCGCCGCCAATGCTTTTCCGAAATCGTTATTCTTAATATTTTGGGAGAATGATACATACTATCTGCTCCTACCTACAGAGTGCGCTGCTCGTCCCACACCACAAAATGTGTTCTACTGCTTTTCTACCTGTCTTGCGTGTTTTCATATTATTTAGCAAAAAGCAGAATCGTGTGTAGTCTCCGCCAATGCTATTCCGAAATCGTTATTCTTAATATTTTGGGAGAATGATACATAGTATCTGCGCCTACCTACACAGTGCGCTGCTTGTCCCACACCACAAAATGTGTCCTACTGCTTTACTACATGTCTTGCGTGTTTTCATATTATTTAGCAACAATTCAGAATCGTGTGTAGTCTCCGCCAATGCTATTCCGAAATCGTTATTCTTAATATTTTGGGAGAATGATACATAGTATCTGCGCCTACCTACAGAGTGCGCTGCTCGTCCCACACCACAAAATGTGTCCTACTGCTTTACTACATGTCTTGCGTGTTTTCATATTAGTTAGCAACAATTCAGAATCGAGTGTAGTCTCCGCCAATGCTTTTCCGAAATCGTTATTCTTAATATTTTGGGAGAATGATACATAGTATCTGCGCCTACCTACAGAGTGCGCTGCTCGTCCCACACCACAAAATGTGTCCTACTGCTTTAGTACATGTCTTGCGTGTTTTCATATTATTTAGCAACAATTCAGAATCGTGTGTAGTCTCCGCCAATGCTATTCCGAAATCGTTATTCTTAATATTTTGGGAGTATGATACATAGTATCTGCGCCTACCTGCAGAGTGCGCTGCTCGTCCCACCCACAAAATGTGTCCTACTGCTTTACTACATGTCTTGCGTGTTTTCATATTATTTAGCAACAATTCAGAATCGTGTGTAGTCTCCGCCAATGCTATTCCGAAATCGTTATTCTTAATATATTGGGAGAATGTTACATAGTATCTACGCCTACCTACAGAGTGCACTGCTCGTCCCGCACCACAAAATGTGTCCTACTGCTTTACTACATGTCTTGCGTGTTTTCATATTATTTAGCAACAATTCAGAATCGTGTGTAGTCTCCGCCAATGCTATTCCGAAATCGTTATTCTTAATATTTTGGGAGAATGATACATAGTATCTGCGCCTACCTACAGAGTGCGCTGCTCGTCCCACACCACAAATTGTGTCCTACCGCTTTACTACATGTTTTGCGTGTTTTCTTATTATTTAGCAACAATTCAGAATCCTGTGTAGTCTCCGCCAATGCTATTCCGAAATCGTTATTCTTAATATTTTGGGAGAATGATACATAGTATCTGCGCCCACCTACAGAGTGCGCTGCTCGTCCCACACCACGAACAGCGTCCTACTGCTTTACTACATATCTTGCGTGTCTTCATATTATTTAGCAACGATTCATAATCGAGTGTAGTCTCCGCCAATGCTATTCCGAAATCGTTATTCTCAATATTTTGGGAGAATGATACATAGTATCTGCGCCTACCTACAGAGTGCGCTGCTTGTCCCACACCACAAAATGTGTCCTACTGCTTTACTACATGTCTCGCGTGTTTTCATATTATTTAGCAACAATTCAGAGACGTGTGTAGTCTCCGCCAATGCTATTCCGAAATCGTTATTCTTAATATTTTGGGAGAATGATACATAGTATCTGCGCCTACCTACAGAGTGCACTGCTCGACCCGCACCACAAAATGTGTCCTACTGCTTTACTACATGTCTTGCGTGTTTTCATATTATTTAGCAACAATTCAGAATCGTGTGTAGTCTCCGCCAATGCTATTCCGAAATCGTTATTCTTAATATTTTGGGAGAATGATACATAGTATCTGCGCCCACCTACAGAGTGCGCTGCTCGTCCCACACCACAAAATGTGTCCTACTGCTTTACTACATGTCTTGCGTGTTTTCATATTATTTAGCGTTAATTCAGTATCGTGTGTAGTCTCCGCCAATGCTATTCCGAAATCGTTATTCTTATTATTTTGGGAGAATGATACATACTATCTGCGCCCACCTACAGAGTGCGCTGCTCGTCTCACACCACAAAATGTGTCCTACTGCTTTACTACATGTCTTGCGTGTTTTCATATTATTTAGCAACAATTCAGAATCCAGAATGATACATAGTATCTGCGCCTACCTACAGAGTGCGCTGCTCGTCCCACACCACAAATTGTGTCCTACCGCTTTACTACATGTTTTGCGTGTTTTCTTATTATTTAGCAACAATTCAGAATCCTGTGTAGTCTCCGCCAATGCTATTCCGAAATCGTTATTCTTAATATTTTGGGAGAATGATACATAGTATCTGCGCCCACCTACAGAGTGCGCTGCTCGTCCCACACCACGAACAGCGTCCTACTGCTTTACTACATGTCTTGCGTGTTTTCATATTATTTAGCAACAATTCAGAATCATGTGTAGTCTCCGCCAATGCTATTCCGAAATCGTTATTCTTAATATTTTGGGAGAATGATACATAGTATCTGCGCCCACCTACAGAGTGCGCTGCTCGTCCCACACCACAAAATGTGTCCTACTGCTTTACTACATGTATTGCGTCTTTTCATATTATTTAGCAACAATTCAGAATCGAGTGTAGTCTCCGCCAATGCTTTTCCGAAATCGTTATTCTTAATATTTTGGGAGAATGATACATAGTATCTGCGCCTACCTACAGAGTGCGCTGCTCGTCCCACACCACAAAATGTGTCCTACTGCTTTACTACATGTCTTGCGTGTTTTCATATTATTTAGCAACTATTCACAATCGTGTGTAGTCTCCGCCAATGCTATTCCGAAATCGTTATTCTTAATATTTTGGGAGAATGAGACATAGTATCTGCGCCTACCTACAGAGTGCGCTGCTCGTCCCACACCACAAAATGTGTCCTACTGCTTTACTACATGTCTTGCGTGTTTTCATATTATTTGGCAACAAATCAGAATCGTGTGTAGTCTCCGCCAATGCTTTTCCGAAATCGTTATTCTTAATATTTTGGGAGAATGATACATAGTATCTGCGCCTACCTACACAGTGCGCTGCTTGTCCCACACCACAAAATGTGTCCTACTGCTTTACTACATGTCTTGCGTGTTTTCATATTATTTGGCAACAAATCAGAATCGTGTGTAGTCTCCGCCAATGCTTTTCCGAAATCGTTATTCTTAATATTTTGGGAGAATGATACATAGTATCTGCGCCTACCTTCATAGTGTGCTGCTCGTCCCACACCACAAAATGTGTCCTAGTGCTTTACTACATGTCTTGCGTGTTTTCATATTATTTAGCGTTAATTCAGAATCCTGTGTAGTCTCCGCCAATGCTATTCTGAAATCGTTATTCTTAATATTTTGGGAGAATGATACATAGTATCTGCGCCCACCTACAGAGTGCGCTGCACGTCCCACACCACAAACAGCGTCCTACTGCTTTACTACATGACTTGCGTGTTTTCATATTATTTAGCAATAATTCAGAATCGTGTGCAGTCTCCGCCAATGCTATTCCGAAATCGTTATTCTTAATATTTTGGGAGAATGATACATAGTATCTACGCCTACCTACAGAGTGCGCTGCTCGTTCCACACCACAAAATGTGTCCTACTGCTTTACTACATGTCTTGCGTGTTATCAAATTATTTATCAACAATTCAGAATCGTGTGTAGTCTCCGCCAATGCTTTTCCGAAATCGTTATTCTTAATATTTTGGGAGAATGATACATAGTATCTGCGCCCACCTACAGAGTGCGCTGCTCGTCCCACACCACAAAATGTGTCTTACTGCTTTACTACATGTCTTGCGCGTTTTCATATTATTTAGCAACAATTCAGAATCGTGTGTAGTATCCGCCAATGCATTTCCGAAATCGTCATTCTTATTATTTTGGGAGAATGATACATAGAATCTGCGCCTACCTACAGAGTGCGCTGCTCGTCCCACACCACAAAATGTGTCCTACTGCTTTACTACATGTCTTGCGTGTTTTCATATTGTTTAGCAACAATTCAAAATCGTGTGTAGTCTCCGCCAATGCTATTCCGAAATCGTTATTCTTAATATTTTGGGAGAATGATACATAATATCTGCGCCTACCTACAGAGTGCGCTGCTCGTCCCACACCACAAAATGTGTCCTACTGCTTTACTACATGTCTTGCGTGTTTTCATATTATTTAGCAGCAATTCAGAATCGTGTGTAGTCTCCGCCAATGCTATTCCGAAATCGTTATGCTTAATATTTTGGGAGAATGATACATAGTATCTCCGCCCACCTACAGAGTGCGCTGCTCGTCCCACACCACAAAATGTGTCCTACTGCTTTACTACATGTCTTGCGTGCTTTCATATTATTTAGCAGCAATTCAGAATCGTGTGTAGTCTCCGCCAATGCTATTCCGAAATCGTTATGCTTAATATTTTGGGAGAATGATACATAGTATCTGCGCCCACGTACACAGTGCGCTGCTCGTCCCACACCACAAAATGTGTCCTACTGCTTTACTACATGTCTTGCGTGTTTTCATATTATTTAGCAGCAATTCAGAATCTTGTGTAGTCTCCGCCAATGCTATTCCGAAATCGTTACGCTTAATATTTTGGGAGAATGATACATAGTATCTCCGCCCACCTACAGAGTGCGCTGCTCGTCCCACACCACAAAATGTGTCCTACTGCTTTACTACATGTCTTGCGTGTTTTCATATTATTTAGCAGCAATTCAGAATCGTGTGTAGCCTTCGCCAATACTATTCCGAAATCGTTATGCTTAATATTTTGGGAGAATGATACATAGTATCTGCGCCCACCTACAGAGTGCGCTGCTCGTCCCACACCACAAAATGTGTCCTACTGCTTTACTACATGTCTTGCGTGTTTTCATATTATTTAGCAACAATTCAGAATCGTGTGTAGTCTCCGCCAATGCTATTCCGAAATCGTTATGCTTAATATTTTGGGAGAATCATACATAGTATCTGCGCCCACCTACAGAGTGCGCTGCTCGTCCCACACCACAAAATGTGTCCTACTGCCTTACTACATGTCTTGCGTGTTTTCATATTATTTACCAGCAATTCAGAATCGTGTGTAGTCTCCGCCAATGCTATTGCGAAATCGTTTTGCTTAATTTTTTGGGAGAATGATACATAGTATCTGCGCCCACCTACAGAGTGCGCTGCTCGTCCCACACCACAAAATGTGTCCTACTGCTTTACTACATGTCTTGCGTGTTTTCATATTATTTAGCAGCAATTCAGAATCGTGTGTAGTCTCCGCCAATGCTATTCCGAAATCGATATTCTTAATATTTTGGGAGAATGATACATAGTATCTCCGCCCATGTACAGAGTCCGCTGCTCGTCCCACACCACAAAATGTGTCCTACTGCTTCACTACATGTCTTGCGTGTTTTCATATTATTTAGCAACAATTCAGAATCGTGTGTAGTCTCCGCCAATGCTATTCCGAAATCGTTATTCTTAATATTTTGGGAGAATGATACATAGTATCTGCGGCCACCTACACAGTGCGCTGCTCGTCCCACACCACAAAATGTGTCCTACTGCTTTACTACATGTTTTGCCTGTTTTCATATTATATAGCAGCAATTCAGAATCGTGTGTAGTCTCCGCCAATGCTATTCCGAAATCGTTATGCTTAATATTGTGGGAGAATGATACATAGTATCTGCGGCCACCTACACAGTGCGCTGCTCGTCCCACACCACAAAATGTGTCTTACTGCTTTACTACATGTCTTGCGCGTTTTCATATTATTTAGCAACAATTCAGAATCGTGTGTAGTCTCCGCCAATGCTATTCTGAAATCGTTATTCTTAATATTTTGGGAGAATGATACATAGTATCTGCGCCTACCTACAGAGTGCGCTGCTCGTCCCACACCACAAAATGTGTCCTACTGCTTTACTACATGTCTTGCGTGTTTTCATATTATTTAGCAGCAATTCAGAATCTTGTGTAGTCTCCGCCAATGCTATTCCGAAATCGTTACGCTTAATATTTTGGGAGAATGATACATAGTATCTCCGCCCACCTACAGAGTGCGCTGCTCGTCCCACACCACAAAATGTGTCCTACTGCTTTACTACATGTCTTGCGTGTTTTCATATTATTTAGAAGCAATTCAGAATCGTGTGTAGCCTTCGCAAATACTATTCCGAAATCGTTATCCTTAATATTTTGGGAGAATGATACATAGTATCTGCGCCCACCTACAGAGTGCGCTGCTCGTCCCACACCACAAAATGTGTCCTACTGCTTTACTACATGTCTTGCGTGTTTTCATATTATTTAGCAACAATTCAGAATCGTGTGTAGTCTCCGCCAATGCTATTCCGAAATCGTTATGCTTAATATTTTGGGAGAATCATACATAGTATCTGCGCCCACCTACAGAGTGCGCTGCTCGTCCCACACCACAAAATGTGTCCTACTGCTTTACTACATGTCTTGCGTGTTTTCATATTATTTACCAGCAATTCAGAATCGTGTGTAGTCTCCGCCAATGCTATTCCGAAATCGTTTTGCTTAATTTTTTGGGAGAATGATACATAGTATCTGCGCCCACCTACAGAGTGCGCTGCTCGTCCCACACCACAAAATGTGTCCTACTGCTTTACTACATGTCTTGCGTGTTTTCATATTATTTAGCATTAATTCAGAATCGTGTGTAGTCTCCGCCAATGCTATTCCGAAATCGTTATTCTTAATATTTTGGGAGAATGATACATAGTATCTGCGGCCACCTACACAGTGCGCTGCTCGTCCCACACCACAAAATGTGTCCTACTGCTTTACTACATGTTTTGCCTGTTTTCATATTATATAGCAGCAATTCAGAATCGTGTGTAGTCTCCGCCAATGCTATTCCGAAATCGTTATGCTTAATATTGTGGGAGAATGATACATAGTATCTGCGGCCACCTACACAGTGCGCTGCTCGTCCCACACCACAAAATGTGTCCTACTGCTTTACTACATGTTTTGCCTGTTTTCATATTATATAGCAGCAACTCAGAATCGTGTGTAGTCTCCGCCAATGCTATTCCGAAATCGTTTTGCTTAATATTTTGGGAGAATGATACATAGTATCTGCGCCCACCTACAGAGTGGGCTGCTCGTCCCACACCACAAAATGTGTCCTACTGCTTTACTACATGTTTTGCCTGTTTTCATATTATATAGCAGCAATTCAGAATCGTGTGTAGTCTCCGCCAATGCTATTCCGAAATCGTTATGCTTAATATTGTGGGAGAATGATACATAGTATCTGCGGCCACCTACACAGTGCGCTGCTCGTCCCACACCACAAAATGTGTCCTACTGCTTTACTACATGTCTTGCGTGTTTTCATATTATTTAGCAGCAATTCAGAATCGTGTGTAGCCTTCGCCAATACTATTCCGAAATCGTTATGCTTAATATTTTGGGAGAATGATACATAGTATCTGCGCCCACCTACAGAGTGCGCTGCTCGTCCCACACCACAAAATGTGTCCTACTGCTTTACTACATGTCTTGCGTGTTTTCATATTATTTAGCAACAATTCAGAATCGTGTGTAGTCTCCGCCAATGCTATTCCGAAATCGTTATGCTTAATATTTTGGGAGAATCATACATAGTATCTGCGCCCACCTACAGAGTGCGCTGCTCGTCCCACACCACAAAATGTGTCCTACTGCTTTACTACATGTCTTGCGTGTTTTCATATTATTTAGCAGCAATTCAGAATCGTGTGTAGTCTCCGCCAATGCTATTCCGAAATCGATATTCTTAATATTTTGGGAGAATGATACATAGTATCTCCGCCCATCTACAGAGTCCGCTGCTCGTCCGACACCACAAAATGTGTCCTACTGCTTTACTACATGTCTTGCGTGTTTTCATATTATTTAGCATTAATTCAGAATCGTGTGTAGTCTCCGCCAATGCTATTCCGAAATCGTTATTCTTAATATTTTGGGAGAATGATACATAGTATCTGCGCCCACCTACAGAGTGCGCTGCTCGTCCCACACCACAAAATGTGTCCTACTGCTTTACTACATGTTTTGCCTGTTTTCATATTATATAGCAGCAATTCAGAATCGTGAGTAGTCTCCGCCAATGCTATTCCGAAATCGTTATGCTTAATATTGTGAGAGAATGATACATAGTATCTGCGGCCACCTACACAGTGCGCTGCTCGTCCCACACCACAAAATGTGTCCTACTGCTTTACTACATGTCTTGCGTGTTTTCATATTATTTAGCAGCAATTCAGAATCGTGTATAGTCTCCGCCAATGCTATTCCGAAATCGTTATTCTTAATATTTTGGGAGAATGATACATAGTATCTCCGCCCATCTACAGAGTCCGCTGCTCGTCCCACACCACAAAATGTGTCCTACTGCTTTACTACATGTCTTGCGTGTTTTCATATTATTTAGCATTAATTCAGAATCGTGTGTAGTCTCCGCCAATGCTATTCCGAAATCGTTATTCTTAATATTTTGGGAGAATGATACATAGTATCTGCGCCCACCTACAGAGTGCGCTGCTCGTCTCACACCACAAAACGTGTCCTACTGCTTTACTACATGTCTTGCGTGTTTTCATATTATTTAGCATTAATTCAAAATCGTGTGTAGTCTCCACCAATGCTATTCCGAAATCGTTTTGCTTAATATTATGGGAGAATGATACATAGTATCTGCGCCGACCTACAGAGTGCGCTGCTCGTCCCACACCACAAAATGTGTCCCACTGCTTTACTACATGTCTTGCGTGTTTTCATATCATTTAGAAGCAATTCAGAAACGTGTGTAGTCTCCGCCAATGCTATTCCGAATTCGTTATTCTTAATATTTTGGGAGAATGATACATAGTATCTGCGCCCACCTACAGAGTGCGCTGCTCGTCCCACACCACAAAATGTGTCCTACTGCTTTACTACATGTCCTGCGTGTTTTCATATTATTTAGCGTTAATTCAGAATCGTGTGTAGTTTCCGCCAATGCTATTCCGAAATCGATATTCTTAATATTTTGGGAGAATGATACATAGTATCTCCGCCCACCTACAGAGTGCGCTGCTCGTCCCACACCACAAAATGTGTCCTACTGCTTTACTACATGTCTTGCGTGTTTTCATATTATTTAGCAGCAATTCAGAATCGTGTGTAGTCTCCGCCAATGCTATTCCGAAATCGTTATTCTTAATATTTTGGGAGAATGATACATAGTTTCTCCGGCCACCTACAGAGTGCGCTGCTCGTCCCACACCACAAAAATGTGTCCTACTGCTTTACTACATGTCTTGCGTGTTTTCATATTATTTAGCTGCAATTCAGAATCGTGTGTAGTCTCCGCCAATGCTATTCCGAAATCGTTATTCTTAATGTTTTGGGAGAATGATACATTGTATCTGCGCCCACCTACAGAGTGCGCTGCTCGTCCCACACCACAAAATGTGTCCTACTGCTTTACTACATGTCCTGCGTGTTTTCATATTATTTAGCGTTAATTCAGAATCGTGTGTAGTCTCCGCCAATGCTTTTCCGAAATCGTTATTCTTATTATTTTGGGAGAATGATACATAGTATCTGCGCCTACCTACAGAGTGCGCTGCTCGTCCCACACCACAAAATGTGTCCTACTGCTTTACTACGTGTCTTCCGTGATTTCATATTATTTAGCATTAATTCAGAATCGTGTGTAGTCTCCGCCAATGCTATTCCGAAATCGTTATTCTTAATATTTTGGGAGAATGAGACATAGTTTCTGCGCCTACCTACAGAGTGCGCTGCTCGTCCCACACCACGAAATGTGTCCTACTGCTTTACTACATGTCCTGCGTGTTTTCATATTATTTAGCGTTAATTCAGAATCGTGTGTAGTTTCCGCCAATGCTATTCCGAAATCGATATTCTTAATATTTTGGGAGAATGATACATAGTATCTCCGCCCACCTACAGAGTGCGCTGCTCGTCCCACACCACAAAATGTGTCCTACTGCTTTACTACATGTCTTGCGTGTTTTCATATTATTTAGCAGCAATTCAGAATCGTATGTAGTCTCCGCCAATGCTATTCCGAAATCGTTATTCTTAATATTTTGGGAGAATGATACATAGTATCTGCGCCTACCTACAGAGTGCGCTGCTCGTCCCACACCACAAAATGTGTCCTACTGCTTTACTACGTGTCTTCCGTGATTTCATATTATTTAGCAACAATTCAGAATCGTGTGTAGTCTCCGCCAATGCTATTCCGAAATCGTTATTCTTAATGTTTTGGGAGAATGATACATCGTATCTGCGCCCACCTACAGAGTGCGCTGCTCGTCCCACACCACAAAATGTGTCCTACTGCTTTACTACATGTCCTGCGTGTTTTCATATTATTTAGCGTTAATTCAGAATCGTGTGTAGTCTCCGGCAATGCTATTCCGAAATCGTTATTCTTATTATTTTGGGAGAATGATACATAGTATCTGCGCCTACCTACAGAGTGCGCTGCTCGTCCCACACCACAAAATGTGTCCTACTGCTTTACTACGTGTCTTCCGTGATTTCATATTATTTAGCAACAATTCAGAATCGTGTGTAGTCTCCGCCAATGCTATTCCGAAATCGTTATTCTTAATGTTTTGGGAGAATGATACATTGTATCTGCGCCCACCTACAGAGTGCGCTGCTACTCCCACACCACAAAATGTGTCCTACTGCTTTACTACATGTCCTGCGTGTTTTCATATTATTTAGCGTTAATTCAGAATCGTGTGTAGTTTCCGCCAATGCTATTCCGAAATCGATATTCTTAATATTTTGGGAGAATGATACATAGTATCTCCGCCCACCTACAGAGTGCGCTGCTCGTCCCACACCACAAAATGTGTCCTACTGCTTTACTACATGTCCTGCGTGTTTTCATATTATTTAGCGTTAATTCAGAATCGTGTGTAGTCTCCGCCAATGCTTTTCCGAAATCGTTATTCTTATTATTTTGGGAGAATGATACATAGTATCTGCGCCTACCTACAGAGTGCGCTGCTCGTCCCACACCACAAAATGTGTCCTGCTGCTTTACTACATGTCTTGCGTGTTTTCATATTATTTAGCAGCAATTCAGAATCGTGTGTAGTCTCCGCCAATGCTATTCCGAAATCGTTATTCTTAATATTTTGGGAGAATGATACATAGTTTCTCCGGCCACCTACAGAGTGCGCTGCTCGTCCCACACCACAAAAATGTGTCCTACTGCTTTACTACATGTCTTGCGTGTTTTCATATTATTTAGCTGCAATTCAGAATCGTGTGTAGTCTCCGCCAATGCTATTCCGAAATCGTTATTCTTAATGTTTTGGGAGAATGATACATAGTATCTGCGCCCACCTACAGAGTGCGCTGCTCGTCCCACACCACAAAATGTGTCCTACTGCTTTACTACATGTCCTGCGTGTTTTCATATTATTTAGCGTTAATTCAGAATCGTGTGTAGTCTCCGCCAATGCTTTTCCGAAATCGTTATTCTTATTATTTTGGGAGAATGATACATAGTATCTGCGCCTACCTACAGAGTGCGCTGCTCGTCCCACACCACAAAATGTGTCCTACTGCTTTACTACGTGTCTTCCGTGATTTCATATTATTTAGCATTAATTCAGAATCGTGTGTAGTCTCCGCCAATGCTATTCCGAAATCGTTATTCTTAATATTTTGGGAGAATGAGACATAGTATCTGCGCCTACCTACAGAGTGCGCTGCTCGTCCCACACCACAAAATGTGTCCTACTGCTTTACTACGTGTCTTCCGTGATTTCATATTATTTAGCAACAATTCAGAATCGTGTGTAGTCTCCGCCAATGCTATTCCGAAATCGTTATTCTTAATGTTTTGGGAGAATGATACATTGTATCTGCGCCTACCTACAGAGTGCGCTGCTCGTCCCACACCACGAAATGTGTCCTACTGCTTTACTACATGTCCTGCGTGTTTTCATATTATTTAGCGTTAATTCAGAATCGTGTGTAGTTTCCGCCAATGCTATTCCGAAATCGATATTCTTAATATTTTGGGAGAATGATACATAGTATCTCCGCCCACCTACAGAGTGCGCTGCTCGTCCCACACCACAAAATGTGTCCTACTGCTTTACTACATGTCTTGCGTGTTTTCATATTATT
The DNA here is from genome assembly GCF_023864345.2 of Schistocerca serialis cubense. Lineage (NCBI taxonomy): Eukaryota > Metazoa > Arthropoda > Insecta > Orthoptera > Acrididae > Schistocerca > Schistocerca serialis. The sequence goes on along the minus strand of NC_064646.1, from coordinate 462,546,333 downwards.
TAGCAGCAATTCAGAATCGTGTGTAGTCTCCGCCAATGCTATTCCGAAATCGTTATTCTTAATATTTTGGGAGAATGATACATAGTATCTGCGCCTACCTACAGAGTGCGCTGCTCGTCCCACATCACATAATGTGTCCTACTGCTTTACTACGTGTCTTCCGTGATTTCATATTATTTAGCAACAATTCAGAATCGTGTGTAGTCTCCGCCAATGCTATTCCGAAATCGTTATTCTTAATGTTTTGGGAGAATCATACATTGTATCTGCGCCCACCTACAGAGTGCGCTGCTCCTCCCACACCACAAAATGTGTCCTACTGCTTTACTACATGTCCTGCGTGTTTTCATATTATTTAGCGTTAATTCAGAATCGTGTGTAGTCTCCGGCAATGCTATTCCGAAATCGTTATTCTTATTATTTTGGGAGAATGATACATAGTATCTGCGCCTACCTACAGAGTGCGCTGCTCGTCCCACACCACAAAATGTGTCCTACTGCTTTACTACGTGTCTTCCGTGATTTCATATTATTTAGCAACAATTCAGAATCGTGTGTAGTCTCCGCCAATGCTATTCCGAAATCGTTATTCTTAATATTTTGGGAGAATGATACATAGTATCTCCGCCCACCTACAGAGTGCGCTGCTCGTCCCACACCACAAAATGTGTCCTACTGCTTTACTACATGTCCTGCGTGTTTTCATATTATTTAGCGTTAATTCAGAATCGTGTGTAGTCGCCGCCAATGCTATTCCGAAATCGTTATTCTTATTATTTTGGGAGAATGATACATAGTATCTGCGCCTACCTACAGAGTGCGCTGCTCGTCCCACACCACAAAATGTGTCCTACTGCTTTACTACATGTCTTGCGTGTTTTCATATTATTTAGCAGCAATTCAGAATCGTGTGTAGTCTCCGCCAATGCTATTCCGAAATCGTTATTCTTAATATTTTGGGAGAATGATACATAGTTTCTCCGGCCACCTACAGAGTGCGCTGCTCGTCCCACACCACAAAAATGTGTCCTACTGCTTTACTACATGTCTTGCGTGTTTTCATATTATTTAGCTGCAATTCAGAATCGTGTGTAGTCTCCGCCAATGCTATTCCGAAATCGTTATTCTTAATGTTTTGGGAGAATGATACATTGTATCTGCGCCCACCTACAGAGTGCGCTGCTCGTCCCACACCAGAAAATGTGTCCTACTGCTTTACTACATGTCCTGCGTGTTTTCATATTATTTAGCGTTAATTCAGAATCGTGTGTAGTCTCCGCCAATGCTTTTCCGAAATCGTTATTCTTATTATTTTGGGAGAATGATACATAGTATCTGCGCCTACCTACAGAGTGCGCTGCTCGTCCCACACCACAAAATGTGTCCTACTGCTTTACTACGTGTCTTCCGTGATTTCATATTATTTAGCATTAATTCAGAATCGTGTGTAGTCTCCGCCAATGCTATTCCGAAATCGTTATTCTTAATATTTTGGGAGAATGAGACATAGTATCTGCGCCTACCTACAGAGTGCGCTGCTCGTCCCACACCACAAAATGTGTCCTACTGCTTTACTACGTGTCTTCCGTGATTTCATATTATTTAGCAACAATTCAGAATCGTGTGTAGTCTCCGCCAATGCTATTCCGAAATCGTTATTCTTAATGTTTTGGGAGAATGATACATTGTATCTGCGCCTACCTACAGAGTGCGCTGCTCGTCCCACACCACGAAGTGTGTCCTACTGCTTTACTACATGTCTTGCGTGTTTTCATATTATTTAGCAACAATTCAGAATCGTGTGTAGTTTCCGCCAATGCTATTCCGAAATCGATATTCTTAATATTTTGGGAGAATGATACATAGTATCTCCGCCCACCTACAGAGTGCGCTGCTCGTCCCACACCACAAAATGTGTCCTACTGCTTTACTACATGTCTTGCGTGTTTTCATATTATTTAGCAGCAATTCAGAATCGTGTGTAGTCTCCGCCAATGCTATTCCGAAATCGTTATTCTTAATATTTTGGGAGAATGATACATAGTATCTGCGCCTACCTACAGAGTGCGCTGCTCGTCCCACACCACAAAATGTGTCCTACTGCTTTACTACGTGTCTTCCGTGATTTCATATTATTTAGCAACAATTCAGAATCGTGTGTAGTCTCCGCCAATGCTATTCCGAAATCCTTATTCTTAATGTTTTGGGAGAATGATACATTGTATCTGCGCCCACCTACAGAGTGCGCTGCTAGTCCCACACCACAAAATGTGTCCTACTGCTTTACTACATGTCCTGCGTGTTTTCATATTATTTAGCGTTAATTCAGAATCGTGTGTAGTTTCCGCCAATGCTATTCCGAAATCGATATTCTTAATATTTTGGGAGAATGATACATAGTATCTCCGCCCACCTACAGAGTGCGCTGCTCGTCCCACACCACAAAATGTGTCCTACTGCTTTACTACATGTCCTGCGTGTTTTCATATTATTTAGCGTTAATTCAGAATCGTGTGTAGTCTCCGCCAATGCTTTTCCGAAATCGTTATTCTTATTATTTTGGGAGAATGATACATAGTATCTGCGCCTACCTACAGAGTGCGCTGCTCGTCCCACACCACAAAATGTGTCCTACTGCTTTACTACGTGTCTTCCGTGATTTCATATTATTTAGCAACAATTCAGAATCGTGTGTAGTCTCCGCCAATGCTATTCCGAAATCGATATTCTTAATATTTTGGGAGAATGATACATAGTATCTGCCCCTACCTACACAGTGCGCTGCTTGTCCCACACCACAAAATGTGTCCTACTGCTTTACTACATGTCTTGCGTGTTTTCATATTATTTAGCGTTAATTCAGAATCCTGTGTAGTCTCCGCCAATGCTATTCCGAAATCGTTATTCTTAATATTTTGAGAGAATGATACATAGTATCTGCGCCCACCTACAGAGTGCGCTGCTCGTCCCACACCACAAACAGCGTCCTACTGCTTTACTACATGTCTTGCGCGTTTTCATATTATTTAGCGTTAATTCAGAATCCTGTGTAGTCTCCGCCAATGCTTTTCCGAAATCGTTATTCTTATTATTTTGGGAGAATGATACGTAGTATCTGCGCCTACCTACAGAGTGCGCTGCTCGTTCCACACCACAAAATGTGTCCTACTGCTTTACTACATGTCTTGCGTGTTATCAACTTATTTAGCAACAATTCAGAATCGTGTGTAGTCTCCGCCAATGCTTTTCCGAAATCGTTATTCTTAATATTTTGGGAGAATGAGACATAGTATCTGCGCCTACCTACAGAGTGCGCTGCTCGTCCCCCAGCACAAAATGTGTCCTACTGCTTTACTACATGTCTTGCGTGTTTTCATATTATTTAGCAACAATTCAGAATCGTGTGTAGTCTGCGCCAATGCATTTCCAAAATCGTTATTCTTATCATTTTGGGAGAATGATACATAGTATCTGCGCCTACCTACAGAGTGCGCTGCTCGTCCCACACCACAAAATGTGTCCTACTGCTTTACTACATGTCTTGCGTGTTTTCATATTATTTAGCGTTAATTCAGTATCGTGTGTAGTCTCCGCCAATGCTATTCCGAAATCGTTATTCTTAATATTTTGGGAGAATGATACATAGTATCTGCGCCTACCTACAGAGTGCGCTGCCCGTCCCACACCACAAATTGTGTCCTACCGCTTTACTACATGTCTTACGTGATTTCATATTATTTAGCAACAATTCAGAATCGTGTGTAGTCTCCGCCAATGCTATTCCGAAATCGTTATTCTTAATATTTTGGGAGAATGAGACATAGTATCTGCGCCTACCTACACAGTGCGCTGCTTGTCCCACACCACAAAATTTGTCCTACTGCTTTACTACATGTCTCGCGTGTTTTCATATTATTTAGCAACAATTCAGAGACGTGTGTAGTCTCCGCCAATGCTATTCCGAAATCGTTATTCTTAATATTTTGGGAGAATGATACATAGTATCTGCCCCTACCTACACAGTGCGCTGCTTGTCCCACACCACAAAATGTGTCCTACTGCTTTACTACATGTCTTGCGTGTTTTCATATTATTTTGCGTTAATTCAGAATCCTGTGTAGTCTCCGCCAATGCTATTCCGAAATCGTTATTCTTAATACTTTGAGAGAATGATACACAGTATCTGCGCCCACCTACAGAGTGCGCTGCTCGTCCCACACCACAAACAGCGTCCTACTGCTTTACTACATGTCTTGCGTGTTTTCATATTATTTAGCGTTAATTCAGAATCCTGTGTAGTCTCCGCCAATGCTTTTCCGAAATCGTTATTCTTATTATTTTGGGAGAATGATACATAGTATCTGCGCCTACCTGCAGAGTGCGCTGCTCGTCCCACACCACAAAATGTGTCCTACTGCTTTACTACATGTCTTGCGTGTTTTCATATTATTTAGCAACAATTCAGAATCGTGTGTAGTCTCCGCCAATGCTATTCCGAAATCGTTATTCTTAATATTTTGGGAGAATGATACATAGTATCTGCGCCTACCTACAGAGTGCGCTGCTCGTTCCACACCACAAAATGTGTCCTACTGCTTTACTACATGTCTTGCGTGTTATCAACTTATTTAGCAACAATTCAGAATCGTGTGTAGTCTCCGCCAATGCTTTTCCGAAATCGTTATTCTTAATATTTTGGGACAATGATACATAGTATCTGCGCCCACCAATAGAGTGCGCTGCTCGTCCCACACCACAAAATGTGTCCTACTGCTTTACTACATGTCTTGCGTGTTTTCATATTATTTAGCAGCAATTCAGAATCGTGTGTAGCCTTCGCCAATACTATTCCGAAATCGTTATGCTTAATATTTTGGGAGAATGATACATAGTATCTGCGCCCACCTTCAGAGTGCGCTGCTCGTCCCACACCACAAAATGTGTCCTACTGCTTTACTACATGTCTTGCGTGTTTTCATATTATTTAGCAGCAATTCAGAATCGTGTGTAGTCTCCGCCAATGCTATTCCGAAATCGATATTCTTAATATTTTGGGAGAATGATACATAGTATCTCCGCCCATCTACAGAGTCCGCTGCTCGTCCGACACCACAAAATGTGTCCTACTGCTTTACTACATGTCTTGCGTGTTTTCATATTATTTAGCATTAATTCAGAATCGTGTGTAGTCTCCGCCAATGCTATTCCGAAATCGTTATTCTTAATATTTTGGGAGAATGATACATAGTATCTGCGGCCACCTACACAGTGCGCTGCTCGTCCCACACCTCAAAATGTGTCCTACTGCTTTACTACATGTTTTGCGTGTTTTCATATTATATAGCAGCAATTCAGAATCGTGTGTAGTCTCCGCCAATGCTATTCCGAAATCGTTATGCTTAATATTGTGGGAGAATGATACATAGTATCTGCGCCCACCTACACAGTGCGCTGCTCGTCCCACACCACAAAATGTGTCCTACTGCTTTACTACATGTTTTGCCTGTTTTCATATTATATAGCAGCAATTCAGAATCGTGTGTAGTCTCCGCCAATGCTATTCCGAAATCGATATTCTTAATATTTTGGGAGAATGATACATAGTATCTCCGCCCATCTACAGAGTCCGCTGCTCGTCCCACACCACAAAATGTGTCCTACTGCTTTACTACATGTCTTGCGTGTTTTCATATTATTTAGCAGCAATTCAGAATCGTGTGTAGTCTCCGCCAATACTATTCCGAAATCGTTATTCTTAATAGTTTGGGAGAATGATACATAGTATCTGCGCCCACCTACAGAGTGCGCTGCTCGTCCCACACCACAAAATGTGTCCTACTGCTTTACTACATGTTTTGCCTGTTTTCATATTATATAGCAGCAATTCAGAATCGTGTGTAGTCTCCGCCAATGCTATTCCGAAATCGTTTTGCTTAATATTTTGGGAGAATGATACATAGTATCTGCGCCCACCTACAGAGTGCGCTGCTCGTCCCACACCACAAAATGTGTCCTACTGCTTTACTACATGTCTTGCGTGTTTTCATATTATTTAGCAGCAATTCAGAATCGTGTGTAGTCTCCGCCAATGCTATTCCGAAATCGTTATTCTTAATATTTTGGGAGAATGATACATAGTATCTCCGCCCATCTACAGAGTCCGCTGCTCGTCCCACACCACAAAATGTGTCCTACTGCTTTACCACATGTCTTGCGTGTTTTCATATTATTTAGCATTAATTCAGAATCGTGTGTAGTCTCCGCCAATGCTATTCCGAAATCGTTTTGCTTAATATTTTGGGAGAATGATACATAGTATCTGCGCCCACCTACAGAGTGCGCTGCTCGTCCCACACCACAAAATGTGTCCTACTGCTTTACTACATGTTTTGCCTGTTTTCATATTATATAGCAGCAATTCAGAATCGTGTGTAGTCTCCGCCAATGCTATTCCGAAATCGTTTTGCTTAATATTTTGGGAGAATGATACATAGTATCTGCGCCCACCTACAGAGTGCGCTGCTCGTCCCACACCACAAAATGTGTCCTACTGCTTTACTACATGTTTTGCCTGTTTTCATATTATATAGCAGCAATTCAGAATCGTGTGTACTCTCCGCCAATGCTATTCCGAAATCGTTATGCTTAATATTGTGGGAGAATGATACATAGTATCTGCGCCCACCTACAGAGTGCGCTGCTCGTCCCACACCACAAAATGTGTCCTACTGCTTTACTACATGTTTTGCGTGTTTTCATATTATATAGCAGCAATTCAGAATCGTGTGTAGTCTCCGCCAATGCTATTCCGAAATCGTTATGCTTAATATTTTGGGAGAATGATACATAGTATCTGCGCCCACCTACAGAGTGCGCTGCTCGTCCCACACCACAAAATGTGTCCTACTGCTTTACTACATGTTTTGCGTGTTTTCATATTATATAGCAGCAATTCAGAATCGTGTGTAGTCTCCGCCAATGCTATTCCGAAATCGTTATGCTTAATATTTTGGGAGAATGATACATAGTATCTGCGCCCACCTACAGAGTGCGCTGCTCGTCCCACACCACAAAATGTGTCCTACTGCTTTACTACATGTTTTGCGTGTTTTCATATTATATAGCAGCAATTCAGAATCGTGTGTAGTCTCCGCCAATGCTATTCCGAAATCGTTATGCTTAATATTTTGGGAGAATGATACATAGTATCTGCGCCCACCTACAGAGTGCGCTGCTCGTCCCACACCACAAAATGTGTCCTACTGCTTTACTACATGTTTTGCCTGTTTTCATATTATATAGCAGCAATTCAGAATCGTGTGTAGTCTCCGCCAATGCTATTCCGAAATCGTTATGCTTAATATTTTGGGAGAATGATACATAGTATCTGCGCCCACCTACAGAGTGCGCTGCTCGTCCCACACCATAAAATGTGTCCTACTGCTTTACTACATGTTTTGCCTGTTTTCATATTATATAGCAGCAATTCAGAATCGTGTGTACTCTCCGCCAATGCTATTCCGAAATCGTTATGCTTAATATTTTGGGAGAATGATACATAGTATCTGCGCCCACCTACACAGTGCGCTGCTCGTCCCACACCACAAAATGTGTCCTACTGCTTTACTACATGTTTTGCGTGTTTTCATATTATATAGCATTAATTCAGAATCGTGTGTAGTCTCCGCCAATGCTATTCCGAAATCGTTATTCTTAATATTTTGGGAGAATGATACATAGTATCTCCGCCCATCTACAGAGTCCGCTGCTCGTCCCACACCACAAAATGTGTCCTACTGCTTTACTACATGTCTTGCGTGTTTTCATATTATTTAGCATTAATTCAGAATCGTGTGTAGTCTCCGCCAATGCTATTCCGAAATCGTTATTCTTAATATTTTGGGAGAATGATACATAGTATCTGCGCCCACCTACAGAGTGCGCTGCTCGTCCCACACCACAAAATGTGTCCTACTGCTTTACTACATGTTTTGCCTGTTTTCATATTATATAGCAGCAATTCAGAATCGTGTGTAGTCTCCGCCAATGCTATTCCGAAATCGTTATGCTTAATATTTTGGGAGAATGATACATAGTATCTGCGCCCACCTACAGAGTGCGCTGCTCGTCCCACACCACAAAATGTGTCCTACTGCTTTACTACATGTTTTGCGTGTTTTCATATTATATAGCATTAATTCGGAATCGTGTGTAGTCTCCGCCAATGCTATTCCGAAATCGTTATGCTTAATATTTTGGGAGAATGATACATAGTATCTGCGCCCACCTACAGAGTGCGCTGCTCGTCCCACACCACAAAATGTGTAATACTGCTTTACTACATGTTTTGCGTGTTTTCATATTATTTAGCAGCAATTCAGAATCGTGTGTAGTCTCCGCCAATGCTATTCCGAAATCGTTATGCTTAATATTTTGGGAGAATGATACATAGTATCTGCGCCCACCTACAGAGTGCGCTGCTCGTCCCACACCACAAAATGTGTCCTACTGCTTTACTACATGTTTTGCGTGTTTTCATATTATATAGCAGCAATTCAGAATCGTGTGTAGTCTCCGCCAATGCTATTCCGAAATCGTTATGCTTAATATTTTGGGAGAATGATACATAGTATCTGCGCCCACCTACAGAGTGCGCTGCTCGTCCCACACCACAAAATGTGTCCTACTGCTTTACTACATGTTTTGCCTGTTTTCATATTATATAGCAGCAATTCAGAATCGTGTGTACTCTCCGCCAATGCTATTCCGAAATCGTTATGCTTAATATTGTGGGAGAATGATACATAGTATCTGCGCCCACCTACAGAGTGCGCTCCTCGTCCCACACCACAAAATATGTAATACTGCTTTACTACATGTTTTGCGTGTTTTCATATTATTTAGCAGCAATTCAGAATCGTGTGTAGTCTCCGCCAATGCTATTCCGAAATCGTTATGCTTAATATTTTGGGAGAATGATACATAGTATCTGCGGCCACCTACACAGTGCGCTCCTCGTCCCTCACCACAAAATGTGTCCTACTGCTTTACTACATGATTTGCGTGTTTTCATATTATTTAGCAGCAATTCAGAATCGTGTGTACTCTCCGCCAATGCTATTCCGAAATCGTTATGCTTAATATTTTGGGAGAATGATACATAGTATCTGCGCCCACCTACAGAGTGCGCTGCTCGTCCCACATCACAAAATGTGTCCTACTGCTTTACTACATGTTTTGCGTGTTTTCATATTATATAGCAGCAATTCAGAATCGTGTGTAGTCTCCGCCAATGCTATTCCGAAATCGTTATGCTTAATATTTTGGGAGAATGATACATAGTATCTGCGCCCACCTACAGAGTGCGCTGCTCGTCCCACACCACAAAATGTGTCCTACTGCTTTACTACATGTTTTGCGTGTTTTCATATTATATAGCAGCAATTCAGAATCGTGTGTAGTCTCCGCCAATGCTATTCCGAAATCGTTATGCTTAATATTTTGGGAGAATGATACATAGTATCTGCGCCCACCTACAGAGTGCGCTGCTCGTCCCACACCACAAAATGTGTCCTACTGCTTTACTACATGTTTTGCGTGTTTTCATATTATATAGCAGCAATTCAGAATCGTGTGTAGTCTCCGCCAATGCTATTCCGAAATCGTTATGCTTAATATTTTGGGAGAATGATACATAGTATCTGCGCCCACCTACAGAGTGCGCTGCTCGTCCCACACCACAAAATGTGTCCTACTGCTTTACTACATGTTTTGCGTGTTTTCATATTATATAGCAGCAATTCAGAATCGTGTGTACTCTCCGCCAATGCTATTCCGAAATCGTTATGCTTAATATTTTGGGAGAATGATACATAGTATCTGCGCCCACCTACAGAGTGCGCTGCTCGTCCCACACCACAAAATGTGTAATACTGCTTTACTACATGTTTTGCGTGTTTTCATATTATTTAGCAGCAATTCAGAATCGTGTGTAGTCTCCGCCAATGCTATTCCGAAATCGTTATGCTTAATATTTTGGGAGAATGATACATAGTATCCGCGGCCACCTACACAGTGCGCTCCTCGTCCCTCACCACAAAATGTGTCCTACTGCTTTACTACATGTTTTGCGTGTTTTCATATTATTTAGCAGCAATTCAGAATCGTGTGTACTCTCCGCCAATGCTATTCCGAAATCGTTATGCTTAATATTTTGGGAGAATGATACATAGTATCTGCGCCCACCTACAGAGTGCGCTGCTCGTCCCACATCACAAAATGTGTCCTACTGCTTTACTACATGTTTTGCGTGTTTTCATATTATATAGCAGCAATTCAGAATCGTGTGTAGTCTCCGCCAATGCTATTCCGAAATCGTTATGCTTAATATTTTGGGAGAATGATACATAGTATCTGCGCCCACCTACAGAGTGCGCTGCTCGTCCCACACCACAAAATGTGTCCTACTGCTTTACTACATGTTTTGCGTGTTTTCATATTATATAGCAGCAATTCAGAATCGTGTGTAGTCTCCGCCAATGCTATTCCGAAATCGTTATGCTTAATATTTTGGGAGAATGATACATAGTATCTGCGCCCACCTACAGAGTGCGCTGCTCGTCCCACACCACAAAATGTGTCCTACTGCTTTACTACATGTTTTGCGTGTTTTCATATTATATAGCATTAATTCAGAATCGTGTGTAGTCTCCGCCAATGCTATTCCGAAATCGTTATTCTTAATATTTTGGGAGAATGATACATAGTATCTCCGCCCATCTACAGAGTCCGCTGCTCGTCCCACACCACAAAATGTGTCCTACTGCTTTACTACATGTCTTGCGTGTTTTCATATTATTTAGCATTAATTCAGAATCGTGTGTAGTCTCCGCCAATGCTATTCCGAAATCGTTATTCTTAATATTTTGGGAGAATGATACATAGTATCTGCGCCCACCTACAGAGTGCGCTGCTCGTCCCACACCACAAAATGTGTCCTACTGCTTTACTACATGTTTTGCGTGTTTTCATATTATTTAGCAGCAATTCAGAATCGTGTGTAGTCTCCGCCAATGCTATTCCGAAATCGTTATGCTTAATATTTTGGGAGAATGATACATAGTATCTGCGCCCACCTACAGAGTGCGCTGCTCGTCCCACACCACAAAATGTGTCCTACTGCTTTACTACATGTTTTGCCTGTTTTCATATTATTTAGCAGCATTTCAGAATCGTGTGTACTCTCCGCCAATGCTATTCCGAAATCGTTATGCTTAATATTTTGGGAGAATGATACATAGTATCTGCGCCCACCTACAGAGTGCGCTGCTAGTCCCACACCACAAAATGTGTCCTACTGCTTTACTACATGTTTTGCGTGTTTTCATATTATATAGCAGCAATTCAGAATCGTGTGTACTCTCCGCCAATGCTATTCCGAAATCGTTATGCTTAATATTGTGGGAGAATGATACATAGTATCTGCGCCCACCTACACAGTGCGCTCCTCGTCCCTCACCACAAAATGTGTCCTACTGCTTTACTACATGTTTTGCGTGTTTTCATATTATTTAGCAGCAATTCAGAATCGTGTGTACTCTCCGCCAATGCTATTCCGAATTCGTTATGCTTAATATTTTGGGAGAATGATACATAGTATCTGCGCCCACCTACACAGTGCGCTCCTCGTCCCTCACCACAAAATGTGTCCTACTGCTTTACTACATGTTTTGCGTGTTTTCATATTATTTAGCAGCAATTCAGAATCGTGTGTACTCTCCGCCAATGCTATTCCGAATTCGTTATGCTTAATATTTTGGGAGAATGATACATAGTATCTGCGCCCACCTACACAGTGCGCTCCTCGTCCCTCACCACAAAATGTGTCCTACTGCTTTACTACATGTTTTGCGTGTTTTCATATTATTTAGCAGCAATTCAGAATCGTGTGTACTCTCCGCCAATGCTATTCCGAAATCGTTATGCTTAATATTGTGGGAGAATGATACATAGTATCTGCGCCCACCTACACAGTGCGCTCCTCGTCCCTCACCACAAAATGTGTCCTACTGCTTTACTACATGTTTTGCGTGTTTTCATATTATTTAGCAGCATTTCAGAATCGTGTGTACTCTCCGCCAATGCTATTCCGAAATCGTTATGCTTAATATTGTGGGAGAATGATACATAGTATCTGCGCCCACCTACAGAGTGCCCTGCTCGTCCCACACCACAAAATGTGTCCTACTGCTTTACTACATGTTTTGCGTGTTTTCATATTATATAGCAGCAATTCAGAATCGTGTGTACTCTCCGCCAATGCTATTCCGAAATCGTTATGCTTAATATTGTGGGAGAATGATACATAGTATCTGCGCCCACCTACACAGTGCGCTCCTCGTCCCTCACCACAAAATGTGTCCTACTGCTTTACTACATGTTTTGCGTGTTTTCATATTATTTAGCAGCAATTCAGAATCGTGTGTACTCTCCGCCAATGCTATTCCGAATTCGTTATGCTTAATATTTTGGGAGAATGATACATAGTATCTGCGCCCACCTACACAGTGCGCTCCTCGTCCCTCACCACAAAATGTGTCCTACTGCTTTACTACATGTTTTGCGTGTTTTCATATTATTTAGCAGCAATTCAGAATCGTGTGTACTCTCCGCCAATGCTATTCCGAATTCGTTATGCTTAATATTTTGGGAGAATGATACATAGTATCTGCGCCCACCTACACAGTGCGCTCCTCGTCCCTCACCACAAAATGTGTCCTACTGCTTTACTACATGTTTTGCGTGTTTTCATATTATTTAGCAGCAATTCAGAATCGTGTGTACTCTCCGCCAATGCTATTCCGAAATCGTTATGCTTAATATTGTGGGAGAATGATACATAGTATCTGCGCCCACCTACACAGTGCGCTCCTCGTCCCTCACCACAAAATGTGTCCTACTGCTTTACTACATGTTTTGCCTGTTTTCATATTATATAGCAGCAATTCAGAATCGTGTGTACTCTCCGCCAATGCTATTCCGAAATCGTTATGCTTAATATTTTGGGAGAATGATACATAGTATCTGCGCCCACCTACACAGTGCGCTCCTCGTCCCTCACCACAAAATGTGTCCTACTGCTTTACTACATGTTTTGCGTGTTTTCATATTATTTAGCAGCAATTCAGAATCGTGTGTACTCTCCGCCAATGCTATTCCGAAATCGTTATGCTTAATATTGTGGGAGAATGATACATAGTATCTGCGCCCACCTACACAGTGCGCTCCTCGTCCCTCACCACAAAATGTGTCCTACTGCTTTACTACATGTTTTGCCAGTTTTCATATTATATAGCAGCAATTCAGAATCGTGTGTAGTCTCCGCCAATGCTATTCCGAAATCGTTATGCTTAATATTGTGGGAGAATGATACATAGTATCTGCGCCCACCTACACAGTGCGCTCCTCGTCCCTCACCACTAAATGTGTCCTACTGCTTTACTACATGTTTTGCGTGTTTTCATATTATTTAGCAGCAATTCAGAATCGTGTGTACTCTCCGCCAATGCTATTCCGAATTCGTTATGCTTAATATTTTGGGAGAATGATACATAGTATCTGCGCCCACCTACACAGTGCGCTCCTCGTCCCTCACCACAAAATGTGTCCTACTGCTTTACTACATGTTTTGCGTGTTTTCATATTATTTAGCAGCAATTCAGAATCGTGTGTACTCTCCGCCAATGCTATTCCGAAATCGTTATGCTTAATATTTTGGGAGAATGATACATAGTATCTGCGCCCACCTACACAGTGCGCTCCTCGTCCCTCACCACAAAATGTGTCCTACTGCTTTACTACATGTTTTGCGTGTTTTCATATTATTTAGCAGCATTTCAGAATCGTGTGTACTCTCCGCCAATGCTATTCCGAAATCGTTATGCTTAATATTGTGGGAGAATGATACATAGTATCTGCGCCCACCTACAGAGTGCGCTGCTCGTCCCACACCACAAAATGTGTCCTACTGCTTTACTACATGTTTTGCGTGTTTTCATATTATATAGCAGCAATTCAGAATCGTGTGTACTCTCCGCCAATGCTATTCCGAAATCGTTATGCTTAATATTGTGGGAGAATGATACATAGTATCTGCGCCCACCTACACAGTGCGCTCCTCGTCCCTCACCACAAAATGTGTCCTACTGCTTTACTACATGTTTTGCGTGTTTTCATATTATTTAGCAGCAATTCAGAATCGTGTGTACTCTCCGCCAATGCTATTCCGAATTCGTTATGCTTAATATTTTGGGAGAATGATACATAGTATCTGCGCCCACCTACACAGTGCGCTCCTCGTCCCTCACCACAAAATGTGTCCTACTGCTTTACTACATGTTTTGCGTGTTTTCATATTATTTAGCAGCAATTCAGAATCGTGTGTACTCTCCGCCAATGCTATTCCGAATTCGTTATGCTTAATATTTTGGGAGAATGATACATAGTATCTGCGCCCACCTACACAGTGCACTCCTTGTCCCTCACCACAAAATGTGTCCTACTGCTTTACTACATGTTTTGCGTGTTTTCATATTATTTAGCAGCAATTCAGAATCGTGTGTACTCTCCGCCAATGCTATTCCGAAATCGTTATGCTTAATATTGTGGGAGAATGATACATAGTATCTGCGCCCACCTACACAGTGCGCTCCTCGTCCCTCACCACAAAATGTGTCCTACTGCTTTACTACATGTTTTGCCTGTTTTCATATTATATAGCAGCAATTCAGAATCGTGTGTACTCTCCGCCAATGCTATTCCGAAATCGTTATGCTTAATATTGTGGGAGAATGATACATAGTATCTGCGCCCACCTACACAGTGCGCTCCTCGTCCCTCACCACAAAATGTGTCCTACTGCTTTACTACATGTTTTGCGTGTTTTCATATTATTTAGCAGCAATTCAGAATCGTGTGTACTCTCCGCCAATGCTATTCCGAATTCGTTATGCTTAATATTTTGGGAGAATGATACATAGTATCTGCGCCCACCTACACAGTGCGCTCCTCGTCCCTCACCACAAAATGTGTCCTACTGCTTTACTACATGTTTTGCGTGTTTTCATATTATTTAGCAGCAATTCAGAATCGTGTGTACTCTCCGCCAATGCTATTCCGAAATCGTTATGCTTAATATTGTGGGAGAATGATACATAGTATCTGCGGCCACCTACACAGTGCGCTCCTCGTCCCACACCACAAAATGTGTCCTACTGCTTTACTACATGTTTTGCGTGTTTTCATATTATTTAGCAGCAATTCAGAATCGTGTGTACTCTCCGCCAATGCTATTCCGAAATCGTTATGCTTAATATTGTGGGAGAATGATACATAGTATCTGCGCCCACCTACACAGTGCGCTCCTCGTCCCTCACCACAAAATGTGTCCTACTGCTTTACTACATGTTTTGCGTGTTTTCATATTATTTAGCAGCAATTCAGAATCGTGTGTACTCTCCGCCAATGCTATTCCGAATTCGTTATGCTTAATATTTTGGGAGAATGATACATAGTATCTGCGCCCACCTACAGAGTGCGCTGCTCGTCCCACACCACAAAATGTGTCCTACTGCTTTACTACATGTTTTGCGTGTTTTCATATTATATAGCAGCAATTCAGAATCGTGTGTACTCTCCGCCAATGCTATTCCGAAATCGTTATGCTTAATATTGTGGGAGAATGATACATAGTATCTGCGCCCACCTACAGAGTGCGCTCCTCGTCCCTCACCACAAAATGTGTCCTACTGCTTTACTACATGTTTTGCGTGTTTTCATATTATTTAGCAGCAATTCAGAATCGTGTGTACTCTCCGCCAATGCTATTCCGAAATCGTTATGCTTAATATTGTGGGAGAATGATACATAGTATCTGCGCCCACCTACAGAGTGCGCTGCTCGTCCCACACCACAAAATGTGTCCTACTGCTTTACTACATGTTTTGCCTGTTTTCATATTATATAGCAGCAATTCAGAATCGTGTGTACTCTCCGCCAATGCTATTCCGAAATCGTTATGCTTAATATTGTGGGAGAATGATACATAGTATCTGCGGCCACCTACAGAGTGCGCTCCTCGTCCCTCACCACAAAATGTGTCCTACTCCTTTACTACATGTTTTGCGTGTTTTCATATTATTTAGCAGCAATTCAGAATCGTGTGTACTCTCCGCCAATGCTATTCCGAAATCGTTATGCTTAATATTGTGGGAGAATGATACATAGTATCTGCGCCCACCTACAGAGTGCGCTGCTCGTCCCACACCACAAAATGTGTCCTACTGCTTTACTACATGTTTTGCCTGTTTTCATATTATATAGCAGCAATTCAGAATCGTGTGTACTCTCCGCCAATGCTATTCCGAAATCGTTATGCTTAATATTGTGGGAGAATGATACATAGTATCTGCGCCCACCTACAGAGTGCGCTCCTCGTCCCTCACCACAAAATGTGTCCTACTCCTTTACTACATGTTTTGCGTGTTTTCATATTATTTAGCAGCAATTCAGAATCGTGTGTACTCTCCGCCAATGCTATTCCGAAATCGTTATGCTTAATATTTTGGGAGAATGATACATAGTATCTGCGCCCACCTACAGAGTGCGCTGCTCGTCCCACACCACAAAATGTGTCCTACTGCTTTACTACATGTTTTGCGTGTTTTCATATTATATAGCAGCAATTCAGAATCGTGTGTACTCTCCGCCAATGCTATTCCGAAATCGTTATGCTTAATATTGTGGGAGAATGATACATAGTATCTGCGGCCACCTACACAGTGCGCTCCTCGTCCCTCACCACAAAATGTGTCCTACTGCTTTACTACATGTTTTGCGTGTTTTCATATTATTTAGCAGCAATTCAGAATCGTGTGTACTCTCCGCCAAGGCTATTCCGAAATCGTTATGCTTAATATTGTGGGAGAATGATACATAGTATCTGCGCCCACCTACAGAGTGCGCTGCTCGTCCCACACCACAAAATGTGTCCTACTGCTTTACTACATGTTTTGCGTGTTTTCATATTATTTAGCAGCAATTCAGAATCGTGTGTAGTCTCCGCCAATGCTATTCCGAAATCGTTATTCTTAATATTGTGGGAGAATGATACATAGTATCTGCGCACACCTACAGAGTGCGCTGCTCGTCCCACACCACAAAATGTGTCCTACTGCTTTACTATATGTTTTGCCTGTTTTCATATTATATAGCAGCAATTCAGAATCGTGTGTACTCTCCGCCAATGCTATTCCGAAATCGTTATGCTTAATATTGTGGGAGAATGATACATAGTATCTGCGGCCACCTACACAGTGCGCTCCTCGTCCCTCACCACAAAATGTGTCCTACTGCTTTACTACATGTTTTGCGTGTTTTCATATTATTTAGCAGCAATTCAGAATCGTGTGTACTCTCCGCCAATGCTATTCCGAAATCGTTATGCTTAATATTGTGGGAGAATGATACATAGTATCTGCGCCCACCTACAGAGTGCGCTGCTCGTCCCACACCACAAAATGTGTCCTACTGCTTTACTACATGTTTTGCCTGTTTTCATATTATATAGCAGCAATTCAGAATCGTGTGTACTCTCCGCCAATGCTATTCCGAAATCGTTATGCTTAATATTGTGGGAGAATGATACATAGTATCTGCGGCCACCTACACAGTGCGCTCCTCGTCCCTCACCACAAAATGTGTCCTACTGCTTTACTACATGTTTTGCGTGTTTTCATATTATTTAGCAGCAATTCAGAATCGTGTGTACTCTCCGCCAATGCTATTCCGAAATCGTTATGCTTAATATTGTGGGAGAATGATACATAGTATCTGCGCCCACCTACAGAGTGCGCTGCTCGTCCCACACCACAAAATGTGTCCTACTGCTTTACTACATGTTTTGCCTGTTTTCATATTATATAGCATTAATTCAGAATCGTGTGTACTCTCCGCCAATGCTATTCCGAAATCGTTATGCTTAATATTGTGGGAGAATGATACATAGTATCTGCGCCCACCTACAGAGTGCGCTGCTCGTCCCACACCACAAAATGTGTCCTACTGCTTTACTACATGTTTTGCGTGTTTTCATATTATATAGCAGCAATTCAGAATCGTGTGTACTCTCCGCCAATGCTATTCCGAAATCGTTATGCTTAATATTGTGGGAGAATGATACATAGTATCTGCGCCCACCTACACAGTGCGCTCCTCGTCCCTCACCACAAAATGTGTCCTACTGCTTTACTACATGTTTTGCGTGTTTTCATATTATTTAGCAGCAATTCAGAATCGTGTGTACTCTCCGCCAATGCTATTCCGAATTCGTTATGCTTAATATTTTGGGAGAATGATACATAGTATCTGCGCCCACCTACACAGTGCGCTCCTCGTCCCTCACCACAAAATGTGTCCTACTGCTTTACTACATGTTTTGCGTGTTTTCATATTATTTAGCAGCAATTCAGAATCGTGTGTACTCTCCGCCAATGCTATTCCGAATTCGTTATGCTTAATATTTTGGGAGAATGATACATAGTATCTGCGCCCACCTACACAGTGCGCTCCTCGTCCCTCACCACAAAATGTGTCCTACTGCTTTACTACATGTTTTGCGTGTTTTCATATTATTTAGCAGCAATTCAGAATCGTGTGTACTCTCCGCCAATGCTATTCCGAAATCGTTATGCTTAATATTGTGGGAGAATGATACATAGTATCTGCGCCCACCTACACAGTGCGCTCCTCGTCCCTCACCACAAAATGTGTCCTACTGCTTTACTACATGTTTTGCCTGTTTTCATATTATATAGCAGCAATTCAGAATCGTGTGTACTCTCCGCCAATGCTATTCCGAAATCGTTATGCTTAATATTTTGGGAGAATGATACATAGTATCTGCGCCCACCTACACAGTGCGCTCCTCGTCCCTCACCACAAAATGTGTCCTACTGCTTTACTACATGTTTTGCGTGTTTTCATATTATTTAGCAGCAATTCAGAATCGTGTGTACTCTCCGCCAATGCTATTCCGAAATCGTTATGCTTAATATTGTGGGAGAATGATACATAGTATCTGCGCCCACCTACACAGTGCGCTCCTCGTCCCTCACCACAAAATGTGTCCTACTGCTTTACTACATGTTTTGCCAGTTTTCATATTATATAGCAGCAATTCAGAATCGTGTGTAGTCTCCGCCAATGCTATTCCGAAATCGTTATGCTTAATATTGTGGGAGAATGATACATAGTATCTGCGCCCACCTACACAGTGCGCTCCTCGTCCCTCACCACTAAATGTGTCCTACTGCTTTACTACATGTTTTGCGTGTTTTCATATTATTTAGCAGCAATTCAGAATCGTGTGTACTCTCCGCCAATGCTATTCCGAATTCGTTATGCTTAATATTTTGGGAGAATGATACATAGTATCTGCGCCCACCTACACAGTGCGCTCCTCGTCCCTCACCACAAAATGTGTCCTACTGCTTTACTACATGTTTTGCGTGTTTTCATATTATTTAGCAGCAATTCAGAATCGTGTGTACTCTCCGCCAATGCTATTCCGAAATCGTTATGCTTAATATTTTGGGAGAATGATACATAGTATCTGCGCCCACCTACACAGTGCGCTCCTCGTCCCTCACCACAAAATGTGTCCTACTGCTTTACTACATGTTTTGCGTGTTTTCATATTATTTAGCAGCATTTCAGAATCGTGTGTACTCTCCGCCAATGCTATTCCGAAATCGTTATGCTTAATATTGTGGGAGAATGATACATAGTATCTGCGCCCACCTACAGAGTGCGCTGCTCGTCCCACACCACAAAATGTGTCCTACTGCTTTACTACATGTTTTGCGTGTTTTCATATTATATAGCAGCAATTCAGAATCGTGTGTACTCTCCGCCAATGCTATTCCGAAATCGTTATGCTTAATATTGTGGGAGAATGATACATAGTATCTGCGCCCACCTACACAGTGCGCTCCTCGTCCCTCACCACAAAATGTGTCCTACTGCTTTACTACATGTTTTGCGTGTTTTCATATTATTTAGCAGCAATTCAGAATCGTGTGTACTCTCCGCCAATGCTATTCCGAATTCGTTATGCTTAATATTTTGGGAGAATGATACATAGTATCTGCGCCCACCTACACAGTGCGCTCCTCGTCCCTCACCACAAAATGTGTCCTACTGCTTTACTACATGTTTTGCGTGTTTTCATATTATTTAGCAGCAATTCAGAATCGTGTGTACTCTCCGCCAATGCTATTCCGAATTCGTTATGCTTAATATTTTGGGAGAATGATACATAGTATCTGCGCCCACCTACACAGTGCACTCCTTGTCCCTCACCACAAAATGTGTCCTACTGCTTTACTACATGTTTTGCGTGTTTTCATATTATTTAGCAGCAATTCAGAATCGTGTGTACTCTCCGCCAATGCTATTCCGAAATCGTTATGCTTAATATTGTGGGAGAATGATACATAGTATCTGCGCCCACCTACACAGTGCGCTCCTCGTCCCTCACCACAAAATGTGTCCTACTGCTTTACTACATGTTTTGCCTGTTTTCATATTATATAGCAGCAATTCAGAATCGTGTGTACTCTCCGCCAATGCTATTCCGAAATCGTTATGCTTAATATTGTGGGAGAATGATACATAGTATCTGCGCCCACCTACACAGTGCGCTCCTCGTCCCTCACCACAAAATGTGTCCTACTGCTTTACTACATGTTTTGCGTGTTTTCATATTATTTAGCAGCAATTCAGAATCGTGTGTACTCTCCGCCAATGCTATTCCGAATTCGTTATGCTTAATATTTTGGGAGAATGATACATAGTATCTGCGCCCACCTACACAGTGCGCTCCTCGTCCCTCACCACAAAATGTGTCCTACTGCTTTACTACATGTTTTGCGTGTTTTCATATTATTTAGCAGCAATTCAGAATCGTGTGTACTCTCCGCCAATGCTATTCCGAAATCGTTATGCTTAATATTGTGGGAGAATGATACATAGTATCTGCGGCCACCTACACAGTGCGCTCCTCGTCCCACACCACAAAATGTGTCCTACTGCTTTACTACATGTTTTGCGTGTTTTCATATTATTTAGCAGCAATTCAGAATCGTGTGTACTCTCCGCCAATGCTATTCCGAAATCGTTATGCTTAATATTGTGGGAGAATGATACATAGTATCTGCGCCCACCTACACAGTGCGCTCCTCGTCCCTCACCACAAAATGTGTCCTACTGCTTTACTACATGTTTTGCGTGTTTTCATATTATTTAGCAGCAATTCAGAATCGTGTGTACTCTCCGCCAATGCTATTCCGAATTCGTTAAGCTTAATATTTTGGGAGAATGATACATAGTATCTGCGCCCACCTACAGAGTGCGCTGCTCGTCCCACACCACAAAATGTGTCCTACTGCTTTACTACATGTTTTGCGTGTTTTCATATTATATAGCAGCAATTCAGAATCGTGTGTACTCTCCGCCAATGCTATTCCGAAATCGTTATGCTTAATATTGTGGGAGAATGATACATAGTATCTGCGCCCACCTACAGAGTGCGCTCCTCGTCCCTCACCACAAAATGTGTCCTACTGCTTTACTACATGTTTTGCGTGTTTTCATATTATTTAGCAGCAATTCAGAATCGTGTGTACTCTCCGCCAATGCTATTCCGAAATCGTTATGCTTAATATTTTGGGAGAATGATACATAGTATCTGCGCCCACCTACAGAGTGCGCTGCTCGTCCCACACCACAAAATGTGTCCTACTGCTTTACTACATGTTTTGCGTGTTTTCATATTATATAGCAGCAATTCAGAATCGTGTGTACTCTCCGCCAATGCTATTCCGAAATCGTTATGCTTAATATTGTGGGAGAATGATACATAGTATCTGCGGCCACCTACACAGTGCGCTCCTCGTCCCTCACCACAAAATGTGTCCTACTGCTTTACTACATGTTTTGCGTGTTTTCATATTATTTAGCAGCAATTCAGAATCGTGTGTACTCTCCGCCAATGCTATTCCGAAATCGTTATGCTTAATATTGTGGGAGAATGATACATAGTATCTGCGCCCACCTACAGAGTGCGCTGCTCGTCCCACACCACAAAATGTGTCCTACTGCTTTACTACATGTTTTGCGTGTTTTCATATTATTTAGCAGCAATTCAGAATCGTGTGTAGTCTCCGCCAATGCTATTCCGAAATCGTTATTCTTAATATTGTGGGAGAATGATACATAGTATCTGCGCACACCTACAGAGTGCGCTGCTCGTCCCACACCACAAAATGTGTCCTACTGCTTTACTACATGTTTTGCCTGTTTTCATATTATATAGCAGCAATTCAGAATCGTGTGTACTCTCCGCCAATGCTATTCCGAAATCGTTATGCTTAATATTGTGGGAGAATGATACATAGTATCTGCGGCCACCTACACAGTGCGCTCCTCGTCCCTCACCACAAAATGTGTCCTACTGCTTTACTACATGTTTTGCGTGTTTTCATATTATTTAGCAGCAATTCAGAATCGTGTGTACTCTCCGCCAATGCTATTCCGAAATCGTTATGCTTAATATTGTGGGAGAATGATACATAGTATCTGCGCCCACCTACAGAGTGCGCTGCTCGTCCCACACCACAAAATGTGTCCTACTGCTTTACTACATGTTTTGCCTGTTTTCATATTATATAGCAGCAATTCAGAATCGTGTGTACTCTCCGCCAATGCTATTCCGAAATCGTTATGCTTAATATTGTGGGAGAATGATACATAGTATCTGCGGCCACCTACACAGTGCGCTCCTCGTCCCTCACCACAAAATGTGTCCTACTGCTTTACTACATGTTTTGCGTGTTTTCATATTATTTAGCAGCAATTCAGAATCGTGTGTACTCTCCGCCAATGCTATTCCGAAATCGTTATGCTTAATATTGTGGGAGAATGATACATAGTATCTCTGCCCACCTACAGAGTGCGCTGCTCGTCCCACACCACAAAATGTGTCCTACTGCTTTACTACATGTTTTGCCTGTTTTCATATTATATAGCATTAATTCAGAATCGTGTGTACTCTCCGCCAATGCTATTCCGAAATCGTTATGCTTAATATTGTGGGAGAATGATACATAGTATCTGCGCCCACCTACAGAGTGCGCTGCTCGTCCCACACCACAAAATGTGTCCTACTGCTTTACTACATGTTTTGCCTGTTTTCATATTATATAGCAGCAATTCAGAATCGTGTGTACTCTCCGCCAATGCTATTCCGAAATCGTTATGCTTAATATTGTGGGAGAATGATACATAGTATCTGCGGCCACCTACACAGTGCGCTCCTCGTCCCACACCACAAAATGTGTCCTACTGCTTTACTACATGTTTTGCGTGTTTTCATATTATATAGCAGCAATTCAGAATCGTGTGTACTCTCCGCCAATGCTATTCCGAAATCGTTATGCTTAATATTGTGGGAGAATGATATATAGTATCTGCGCCCACCTACAGAGTACGCTGCTCGTCCCACACCACAAAATGTGTCCTACTGCTTTACTACATGTTTTGCCTGTTTTCATATTATATAGCAGCAATTCAGAATCGTGTGTACTCTCCGCCAATGCTATTCCGAAATCGTTATGCTTAATATTGTGGGAGAATGATACATAGTATCTGCGGCCACCTACACAGTGCGCTCCTCGTCCCTCACCACAAAATGTGTCCTACTGCTTTACTACATGTTTTGCCTGTTTTCATATTATTTAGCAGCAATTCAGAATCGTGTGTACTCTCCGCCAATGCTATTCCGAAATCGTTATGCTTAATATTGTGGGAGAATGATACATAGTATCTGCGGCCACCTACACAGTGCGCTCCTCGTCCCACACCACAAAATGTGTCCTACTGCTTTACTACATGTTTTGCGTGTTTTCATATTATTTAGCAGCAATTCAGAATCGTGTGTAGTCTCCGCCAATGCTATTCCGAAATCGTTATTCTTAATATTGTGGGAGAATGATACATAGTATCTGCGCCCACCTACAGAGTGCGCTGCTCGTCCCACACCACAAAATGTGTCCTACTGCTTTACTACATGTTTTGCCTGTTTTCATATTATATAGCAGCAATTCAGAATCGTGTGTACTCTCCGCCAATGCTATTCCGAAATCGTTATGCTTAATATTTTGGGAGAATGATACATAGTATCTGCGCCCACCTACAGAGTGCGCTGCTCGTCCCACACCACAAAATGTGTCCTACTGCTTTACTACATGTTTTGCGTGTTTTCATATTATATAGCAGCAATTCAGAATCGTGTGTACTCTCCGCCAATGCTATTCCGAAATCGTTATGCTTAATATTGTGGGAGAATGATACATAGTATCTGCGGCCACCTACACAGTGCGCTCCTCGTCCCTCACCACAAAATGTGTCCTACTGCTTTACTACATGTTTTGCGTGTTTTCATATTATTTAGCAGCAATTCAGAATCGTGTGTACTCTCCGCCAATGCTATTCCGAAATCGTTATGCTTAATATTTTGGAAGAATGATACTTAGTATCTGCGCCCACCTACAGAGTGCGCTGCTCGTCCCACACCACAAAATGTGTCCTACTGCTTTACTACATGTTTTGCGTGTTTTCATATTATATAGCAGCAATTCAGAATCGTGTGTACTCTCCGCCAATGCTATTCCGAAATCGTTATGCTTAATATTGTGGGAGAATGATACATAGTATCTACGCCCACCTACAGAGTGCGCTCCTCGTCCCTCACCACAAAATGTGTCCTACTGCTTTACTACATGTTTTGCGTGTTTTCATATTATTTAGCAGCAATTCAGAATCGTGTGTACTCTCCGCCAATGTTATTCCGAAATCGTTATGCTTAATATTTTGGGAGAATGATACATAGTATCTGCGCCCACCTACAGAGTGCGCTGCTCGTCCCACACCACAAAATGTGTCCTACTGCTTTACTACATGTTTTGCGTGTTTTCATATTATATAGCAGCAATTCAGAATCGTGTGTACTCTCCGCCAATGCTATTCCGAAATCGTTATGCTTAATATTGTGGGAGAATGATACATAGTATCTGCGCCCACCTACAGAGTGCGCTGCTCGTCCCACACCACAAAATGTGTCCTACTGCTTTACTACATGTTTTGCGTGTTTTCATATTATTTAGCAGCAATTCAGAATCGTGTGTACTCTCCGCCAATGCTATTCCGAAATCGTTATGCTTAATATTTTGGGAGAATGATACATAGTATCTGCGGCCACCTACAGAGTGCGCTGCTCGTCCCACACCACAAAATGTGTCCTACTGCTTTACTACATGTTTTGCGTGTTTTCATATTATATAGCAGCAATTCAGAATCGTGTGTAGTCTCCGCCAATGCTATTCCGAAATCGTTATGCTTAATATTTTGGGAGAATGATACATAGTATCTGCGCCCACCTACAGAGTGCGCTGCTCGTCCCACACCACAAAATGTGTCCTACTGCTTTACTACATGTTTTGCGTGTTTTCATATTATATAGGAGCAATTCAGAATCGTCTGTACTCTCCGCCAATGCTATTCCGAAATCGTTATGCTTAATATTTTGGGAGAATGATACATAGTATCTGCGCCCACCTACAAAGTGCGCTGCTCGTCCCACACCACAAAATGTGTCCTACTGCTTTACTACATGTTTTGCGTGTTTTCATATTATTTAGCAGCAATTCAGAATCGTGTATAGTCTCCGCCAATGCTATTCCGAAATCGTTATTCTTAATATTTTGGGAGAATTATACATAGTATCTGCGCCCACCTACAGAGTGCGCTGCTCGTCCCACACCACAAAATGTGTCCTACTGCTTTACTACATGTTTTGCGTGTTTTCATATTATATAGCAGCAATTCAGAATCGTGTGTACTCTCCGCCAATGCTATTCCGAAATCGTTATTCTTAATATTGTGGGAGAATGATACATAGTATCTGCGCACACCTACAGAGTGCGCTGCTCGTCCCACACCACAAAATGTGTCCTACTGCTTTACTACATGTTTTGCCTGTTTTCATATTATATAGCAGCAATTCAGAATCGTGTGTACTCTCCGCCAATGCTATTCCGAAATCGTTATGCTTAATATTGTGGGAGAATGATACATAGTATCTGCGGCCACCTACACAGTGCGCTCCTCGTCCCTCACCACAAAATGTGTCCTACTGCTTTACTACATGTTTTGCGTGTTTTCATATTATTTAGCAGCAATTCAGAATCGTGTGTACTCTCCGCCAATGCTATTCCGAAATCGTTATGCTTAATATTGTGGGAGAATGATACATAGTATCTGCGCCCACCTACAGAGTGCGCTGCTCGTCCCACACCACAAAATGTGTCCTACTGCTTTACTACATGTTTTGCCTGTTTTCATATTATATAGCAGCAATTCAGAATCGTGTGTACTCTCCGCCAATGCTATTCCGAAATCGTTATGCTTAATATTGTGGGAGAATGATACATAGTATCTGCGGCCACCTACACAGTGCGCTCCTCGTCCCTCACCACAAAATGTGTCCTACTGCTTTACTACATGTTTTGCCTGTTTTCATATTATTTAGCAGCAATTCAGAATCGTGTGTACTCTCCGCCAATGCTATTCCGAAATCGTTATGCTTAATATTGTGGGAGAATGATACATAGTATCTGCGGCCACCTACACAGTGCGCTCCTCGTCCCACACCACAAAATGTGTCCTACTGCTTTACTACATGTTTTGCGTGTTTTCATATTATTTAGCAGCAATTCAGAATCGTGTGTAGTCTCCGCCAATGCTATTCCGAAATCGTTATTCTTAATATTGTGGGAGAATGATACATAGTATCTGCGCCCACCTACAGAGTGCGCTGCTCGTCCCACACCACAAAATGTGTCCTACTGCTTTACTACATGTTTTGCCTGTTTTCATATTATATAGCAGCAATTCAGAATCGTGTGTACTCTCCGCCAATGCTATTCCGAAATCGTTATGCTTAATATTTTGGGAGAATGATACATAGTATCTGCGCCCACCTACAGAGTGCGCTGCTCGTCCCACACCACAAAATGTGTCCTACTGCTTTACTACATGTTTTGCGTGTTTTCATATTATATAGCAGCAATTCAGAATCGTGTGTACTCTCCGCCAATGCTATTCCGAAATCGTTATGCTTAATATTGTGGGAGAATGATACATAGTATCTGCGGCCACCTACACAGTGCGCTCCTCGTCCCTCACCACAAAATGTGTCCTACTGCTTTACTACATGTTTTGCGTGTTTTCATATTATTTAGCAGCAATTCAGAATCGTGTGTACTCTCCGCCAATGCTATTCCGAAATCGTTATGCTTAATATTTTGGAAGAATGATACTTAGTATCTGCGCCCACCTACAGAGTGCGCTGCTCGTCCCACACCACAAAATGTGTCCTACTGCTTTACTACATGTTTTGCGTGTTTTCATATTATATAGCAGCAATTCAGAATCGTGTGTACTCTCCGCCAATGCTATTCCGAAATCGTTATGCTTAATATTGTGGGAGAATGATACATAGTATCTACGCCCACCTACAGAGTGCGCTCCTCGTCCCTCACCACAAAATGTGTCCTACTGCTTTACTACATGTTTTGCGTGTTTTCATATTATTTAGCAGCAATTCAGAATCGTGTGTACTCTCCGCCAATGTTATTCCGAAATCGTTATGCTTAATATTTTGGGAGAATGATACATAGTATCTGCGCCCACCTACAGAGTGCGCTGCTCGTCCCACACCACAAAATGTGTCCTACTGCTTTACTACATGTTTTGCGTGTTTTCATATTATATAGCAGCAATTCAGAATCGTGTGTACTCTCCGCCAATGCTATTCCGAAATCGTTATGCTTAATATTGTGGGAGAATGATACATAGTATCTGCGCCCACCTACAGAGTGCGCTGCTCGTCCCACACCACAAAATGTGTCCTACTGCTTTACTACATGTTTTGCGTGTTTTCATATTATTTAGCAGCAATTCAGAATCGTGTGTACTCTCCGCCAATGCTATTCCGAAATCGTTATGCTTAATATTTTGGGAGAATGATACATAGTATCTGCGGCCACCTACAGAGTGCGCTGCTCGTCCCACACCACAAAATGTGTCCTACTGCTTTACTACATGTTTTGCGTGTTTTCATATTATATAGCAGCAATTCAGAATCGTGTGTAGTCTCCGCCAATGCTATTCCGAAATCGTTATGCTTAATATTTTGGGAGAATGATACATAGTATCTGCGCCCACCTACAGAGTGCGCTGCTCGTCCCACACCACAAAATGTGTCCTACTGCTTTACTACATGTTTTGCGTGTTTTCATATTATATAGGAGCAATTCAGAATCGTCTGTACTCTCCGCCAATGCTATTCCGAAATC
This sequence comes from Schistocerca serialis cubense, assembly GCF_023864345.2. Lineage (NCBI taxonomy): Eukaryota > Metazoa > Arthropoda > Insecta > Orthoptera > Acrididae > Schistocerca > Schistocerca serialis. The sequence continues at coordinate 462,517,801 of NC_064646.1, read as the reverse complement.
GTTATGCTTAATATTTTGGGAGAATGATACATAGTATCTGCGCCCACCTACAAAGTGCGCTGCTCGTCCCACACCACAAAATGTGTCCTACTGCTTTACTACATGTTTTGCGTGTTTTCATATTATTTAGCAGCAATTCAGAATCGTGTATAGTCTCCGCCAATGCTATTCCGAAATCGTTATTCTTAATATTTTGGGAGAATTATACATAGTATCTGCGCCCACCTACAGAGTGCGCTGCTCGTCCCACACCACAAAATGTGTCCTACTGCTTTACTACATGTTTTGCGTGTTTTCATATTATATAGCAGCAATTCAGAATCGTGTGTACTCTCCGCCAATGCTATTCCGAAATCGTTATTCTTAATATTTTGGGAGAATGATACATAGTATCTGCGCCCACCTACAGAGTGCGCTGCTCGTCCCACACCACAAAATGTGTCCTACTGCTTTACTACATGTTTTGCGTGTTTTCATATTATTAAGCAGCAATTCAGAATCGTGTGTACTCTCCGCCAATGCTATTCCGAAATCGTTATTCTTAATATTTTGGGAGAATGATACATAGTATCTGCGCCCACCTACACAGTGCGCTGCTCGTCCCACACCACAAAATGTGTCCTACTGCTTTACTACATGTTTTGCGTGTTTTCATATTATATAGCAGCAATTCAGAATCGTGTGTACTCTCCGCCAATGCTATTCCGAAATCGTTATGCTTAATATTGTGGGAGAATGATACATAGTATCTGCGGCCACCTACACAGTGCGCTCCTCGTCCCTCACCACAAAATGTGTCCTACTGCTTTACTACATGTTTTGCGTGTTTTCATATTATTTAGCAGCAATTCAGAATCGTGTGTACTCTCCGCCAATGCTATTCCGAAATCGTTATTCTTAATATTTTGGGAGAATGATACATAGTATCTGCGCCCACCTACAGAGTGCGCTGCTCGTCCCACACCACAAAATGTGTCCTACTGCTTTACTACATGTTTTGCGTGTTTTCATATTATTTAGCAGCAATTCAGAATCGTGTGTACTCTCCGCCAATGCTATTCCGAAATCGTTATGCTTAATATTGTGGGAGAATGATACATAGTATCTGCGGCCACGTACACAGTGCGCTCCTCGTCCCTCACCACAAAATGTGTCCTACTGCTTTACTACATGTTTTGCGTGTTTTCATATTATTTAGCAGCAATTCAGAATCGTGTGTACTCTCCGCCAATGCTATTCCGAAATCGTTATGCTTAATATTTTGGGAGAATGATACATAGTATCTGCGCCCACCTACGAGTGCGCTGCTCGTCCCACACCACAAAATGTGTCCTACTGCTTTACTACATGTTTTGCGTGTTTTCATATTATTTAGCAGCAATTCAGAATCGTGTGTACTCTCCGCCAATGCTATTCCGAAATCGTTATGCTTAATATTTTGGGAGAATGATACATAGTATCTGCGCCCACCTACAGAGTGCGCTGCTCGTCCCACACCACAAAATGTGTCCTACTGCTTTACTACATGTTTTGCGTGTTTTCATATTATTTAGCAGCAATTCAGAATCGTGTGTACTCTCCGCCAATGCTATTCCGAAATCGTTATGCTTAATATTTTGGGAGAATGATACATAGTATCTGCGCCCACCTACAGAGTGCGCTGCTCGTCCCACACCACAAAATGTGTCCTACTGCTTTACTACATGTTTTGCGTGTTTTCATATTATTTAGCAGCAATTCAGAATCGTGTGTACTCTCCGCCAATGCTATTCCGAAATCGTTATGCTTAATATTGTGGGAGAATGATACATAGTATCTGCGGCCACGTACACAGTGCGCTCCTCGTCCCTCACCACAAAATGTGTCCTACTGCTTTACTACATGTTTTGCGTGTTTTCATATTATTTAGCAGCAATTCAGAATCGTGTGTAGTCTCCGCCAATGCTATTCCGAAATCGTTATTCTTAATATTTTGGGAGAATGATACATAGTATCTGCGCCCACCTACAGAGTGCGCTGCTCGTCCCACACCACAAAATGTGTCCTACTGCTTTACTACATGTTTTGCGTGTTTTCATATTATTTAGCAGCAATTCAGAATCGTGTGTACTCTCCGCCAATGCTATTCCGAAATCGTTATGCTTAATATTTTGGGAGAATGATACATAGTATCTGCGCCCACCTACAGAGTGCGCTGCTCGTCCCACACCACAAAATGTGTCCTACTGCTTTACTACATGTTTTGCGTGTTTTCATATTATTTAGCAGCAATTCAGAATCGTGTGTAGTCTCCGCCACTGCTATTCCGAAATCGTTATTCTTAATATTTTGGGAGAATGATACATAGTATCTGCGCCCACCTACAGAGTGCGCTGCTCGTCCCACACCACAAAATGTGTCCTACTGCTTTACTACATGTTTTGCGTGTTTTCATATTATTTAGCAGCAATTCAGAATCGTGTGTACTCTCCGCCAATGCTATTCCGAAATCGTTATGCTTAATATTTTGGGAGAATGATACATAGTATCTGCGCCCACCTACAGAGTGCGCTGCTCGTCCCACACCACAAAATGTATCCTACTGCTTTACTACATGTTTTGCGTGTTTTCATATTATTTAGCAGCAATTCAGAATCGTGTGTACTCTCCGCCAATGCTATTCCGAAATCGTTATGCTTAATATTGTGGGAGAATGATACATAGTATCTGCGGCCACCTACACAGTGCGCTCCTCGTCCCACACCACAAAATGTGTCCTACTGCTTTACTACATGTTTTGCGTGTTTTCATATTATTTAGCAGCAATTCAGAATCGTGTGTAGTCTCCGCCAATGCTATTCCGAAATCGTTATTCTTAATATTTTGGGAGAATGATACATAGTATCTGCGCCCACCTACAGAGTGCGCTGCTCGTCCCACACCACAAAATGTGTCCTACTGCTTTACTACATGTTTTGCGTGTTTTCATATTATATAGCAGCAATTCAGAATCGTGTGTACTCTCCGCCAATGCTATTCCGAAATCGTTATTCTTAATATTTTGGGAGAATGATACATAGTATCTGCGCCCACCTACAGAGTGCGCTGCTCGTCCCACACCACAAAATGTGTCCTACTGCTTTACTACATGTTTTGCGTGTTTTCATATTATTAAGCAGCAATTCAGAATCGTGTGTACTCTCCGCCAATGCTATTCCGAAATCGTTATTCTTAATATTTTGGGAGAATGATACATAGTATCTGCGCCCACCTACAGAGTGCGCTGCTCGTCCCACACCACAAAATGTGTCCTACTGCTTTACTACATGTTTTGCGTGTTTTCATATTATATAGCAGCAATTCAGAATCGTGTGTACTCTCCGCCAATGCTATTCCGAAATCGTTATGCTTAATATTGTGGGAGAATGATACATAGTATCTGCGGCCACCTACACAGTGCGCTCCTCGTCCCTCACCACAAAATGTGTCCTACTGCTTTACTACATGTTTTGCGTGTTTTCATATTATTTAGCAGCAATTCAGAATCGTGTGTACTCTCCGCCAATGCTATTCCGAAATCGTTATTCTTAATATTTTGGGAGAATGATACATAGTATCTGCGCCCACCTACAGAGTGCGCTGCTCGTCCCACACCACAAAATGTGTCCTACTGCTTTACTACATGTTTTGCGTGTTTTCATATTATTTAGCAGCAATTCAGAATCGTGTGTACTCTCCGCCAATGCTATTCCGAAATCGTTATGCTTAATATTGTGGGAGAATGATACATAGTATCTGCGGCCACGTACACAGTGCGCTCCTCGTCCCTCACCACAAAATGTGTCCTACTGCTTTACTACATGTTTTGCGTGTTTTCATATTATTTAGCAGCAATTCAGAATCGTGTGTACTCTCCGCCAATGCTATTCCGAAATCGTTATGCTTAATATTTTGGGAGAATGATACATAGTATCTGCGCCCACCTACGAGTGCGCTGCTCGTCCCACACCACAAAATGTGTCCTACTGCTTTACTACATGTTTTGCGTGTTTTCATATTATTTAGCAGCAATTCAGAATCGTGTGTACTCTCCGCCAATGCTATTCCGAAATCGTTATGCTTAATATTTTGGGAGAATGATACATAGTATCTGCGCCCACCTACAGAGTGCGCTGCTCGTCCCACACCACAAAATGTGTCCTACTGCTTTACTACATGTTTTGCGTGTTTTCATATTATTTAGCAGCAATTCAGAATCGTGTGTACTCTCCGCCAATGCTATTCCGAAATCGTTATGCTTAATATTTTGGGAGAATGATACATAGTATCTGCGCCCACCTACAGAGTGCGCTGCTCGTCCCACACCACAAAATGTGTCCTACTGCTTTACTACATGTTTTGCGTGTTTTCATATTATTTAGCAGCAATTCAGAATCGTGTGTACTCTCCGCCAATGCTATTCCGAAATCGTTATGCTTAATATTGTGGGAGAATGATACATAGTATCTGCGGCCACGTACACAGTGCGCTCCTCGTCCCTCACCACAAAATGTGTCCTACTGCTTTACTACATGTTTTGCGTGTTTTCATATTATTTAGCAGCAATTCAGAATCGTGTGTAGTCTCCGCCAATGCTATTCCGAAATCGTTATTCTTAATATTTTGGGAGAATGATACATAGTATCTGCGCCCACCTACAGAGTGCGCTGCTCGTCCCACACCACAAAATGTGTCCTACTGCTTTACTACATGTTTTGCGTGTTTTCATATTATTTAGCAGCAATTCAGAATCGTGTGTACTCTCCGCCAATGCTATTCCGAAATCGTTATGCTTAATATTTTGGGAGAATGATACATAGTATCTGCGCCCACCTACAGAGTGCGCTGCTCGTCCCACACCACAAAATGTGTCCTACTGCTTTACTACATGTTTTGCGTGTTTTCATATTATTTAGCAGCAATTCAGAATCGTGTGTAGTCTCCGCCACTGCTATTCCGAAATCGTTATTCTTAATATTTTGGGAGAATGATACATAGTATCTGCGCCCACCTACAGAGTGCGCTGCTCGTCCCACACCACAAAATGTGTCCTACTGCTTTACTACATGTTTTGCGTGTTTTCATATTATTTAGCAGCAATTCAGAATCGTGTGTACTCTCCGCCAATGCTATTCCGAAATCGTTATGCTTAATATTTTGGGAGAATGATACATAGTATCTGCGCCCACCTACAGAGTGCGCTGCTCGTCCCACACCACAAAATGTGTCCTACTGCTTTACTACATGTTTTGCGTGTTTTCATATTATTTAGCAGCAATTCAGAATCGTGTGTACTCTCCGCCAATGCTATTCCGAAATCGTTATGCTTAATATTGTGGGAGAATGATACATAGTATCTGCGGCCACCTACACAGTGCGCTCCTCGTCCCACACCACAAAATGTGTCCTACTGCTTTACTACATGTTTTGCGTGTTTTCATATTATTTAGCAGCAATTCAGAATCGTGTGTAGTCTCCGCCAATGCTATTCCGAAATCGTTATTCTTAATATTTTGGGAGAATGATACATAGTATCTGCGCCCACCTACAGAGTGCGCTGCTCGTCCCACACCACAAAATGTGTCCTACTGCTTTACTACATGTTTTGCGTGTTTTCATATTATTAAGCAGCAATTCAGAATCGTGTGTACTCTCCGCCAATGCTATTCCGAAATCGTTATTCTTAATATTTTGGGAGAATGATACATAGTATCTGCGCCCACCTACAGAGTGCGCTGCTCGTCCCACACCACAAAATGTGTCCTACTGCTTTACTACATGTTTTGCGTGTTTTCATATTATATAGCAGCAATTCAGAATCGTGTGTACTCTCCGCCAATGCTATTCCGAAATCGTTATGCTTAATATTGTGGGAGAATGATACATAGTATCTGCGGCCACCTACACAGTGCGCTCCTCGTCCCTCACCACAAAATGTGTCCTACTGCTTTACTACATGTTTTGCGTGTTTTCATATTATTTAGCAGCAATTCAGAATCGTGTGTACTCTCCGCCAATGCTATTCCGAAATCGTTATTCTTAATATTTTGGGAGAATGATACATAGTATCTGCGCCCACCTACAGAGTGCGCTGCTCGTCCCACACCACAAAATGTGTCCTACTGCTTTACTACATGTTTTGCGTGTTTTCATATTATATAGCAGCAATTCAGAATCGTGTGTACTCTCCGCCAATGCTATTCCGAAATCGTTATGCTTAATATTGTGGGAGAATGATACATAGTATCTGCGGCCACGTACACAGTGCGCTCCTCGTCCCTCACCACAAAATGTGTCCTACTGCTTTACTACATGTTTTGCGTGTTTTCATATTATTTAGCAGCAATTCAGAATCGTGTGTACTCTCCGCCAATGCTATTCCGAAATCGTTATGCTTAATATTTTGGGAGAATGATACATAGTATCTGCGCCCACCTACGAGTGCGCTGCTCGTCCCACACCACAAAATGTGTCCTACTGCTTTACTACATGTTTTGCGTGTTTTCATATTATTTAGCAGCAATTCAGAATCGTGTGTACTCTCCGCCAATGCTATTCCGAAATCGTTATGCTTAATATTTTGGGAGAATGATACATAGTATCTGCGCCCACCTACAGAGTGCGCTGCTCGTCCCACACCACAAAATGTGTCCTACTGCTTTACTACATGTTTTGCGTGTTTTCATATTATTTAGCAGCAATTCAGAATCGTGTGTACTCTCCGCCAATGCTATTCCGAAATCGTTATGCTTAATATTTTGGGAGAATGATACATAGTATCTGCGCCCACCTACAGAGTGCGCTGCTCGTCCCACACCACAAAATGTGTCCTACTGCTTTACTACATGTTTTGCGTGTTTTCATATTATTTAGCAGCAATTCAGAATCGTGTGTACTCTCCGCCAATGCTATTCCGAAATCGTTATGCTTAATATTGTGGGAGAATGATACATAGTATCTGCGGCCACGTACACAGTGCGCTCCTCGTCCCTCACCACAAAATGTGTCCTACTGCTTTACTACATGTTTTGCGTGTTTTCATATTATTTAGCAGCAATTCAGAATCGTGTGTAGTCTCCGCCAATGCTATTCCGAAATCGTTATTCTTAATATTTTGGGAGAATGATACATAGTATCTGCGCCCACCTTCAGAGTGCGCTGCTCGTCCCACACCACAAAATGTGTCCTACTGCTTTACTACATGTTTTGCGTGTTTTCATATTATTTAGCAGCAATTCAGAATCGTGTGTACTCTCCGCCAATGCTATTCCGAAATCGTTATGCTTAATATTTTGGGAGAATGATACATAGTATCTGCGCCCACCTACAGAGTGCGCTGCTCGTCCCACACCACAAAATGTGTCCTACTGCTTTACTACATGTTTTGCGTGTTTTCATATTATTTAGCAGCAATTCAGAATCGTGTGTAGTCTCCGCCACTGCTATTCCGAAATCGTTATTCTTAATATTTTGGGAGAATGATACATAGTATCTGCGCCCACCTACAGAGTGCGCTGCTCGTCCCACACCACAAAATGTGTCCTACTGCTTTACTACATGTTTTGCGTGTTTTCATATTATTTAGCAGCAATTCAGAATCGTGTGTACTCTCCGCCAATGCTATTCCGAAATCGTTATGCTTAATATTTTGGGAGAATGATACATAGTATCTGCGCCCACCTACAGAGTGCGCTGCTCGTCCCACACCACAAAATGTATCCTACTGCTTTACTACATGTTTTGCGTGTTTTCATATTATTTAGCAGCAATTCAGAATCGTGTGTACTCTCCGCCAATGCTATTCCGAAATCGTTATGCTTAATATTGTGGGAGAATGATACATAGTATCTGCGGCCACCTACACAGTGCGCTCCTCGTCCCACACCACAAAATGTGTCCTACTGCTTTACTACATGTTTTGCGTGTTTTCATATTATTTAGCAGCAATTCAGAATCGTGTGTAGTCTCCGCCAATGCTATTCCGAAATCGTTATTCTTAATATTTTGGGAGAATGATACATAGTATCTGCGCCCACCTACAGAGTGCGCTGCTCGTCCCACACCACAAAATGTGTCCTACTGCTTTACTACATGTTTTGCGTGTTTTCATATTATATAGCAGCAATTCAGAATCGTGTGTACTCTCCGCCAATGCTATTCCGAAATCGTTATTCTTAATATTTTGGGAGAATGATACATAGTATCTGCGCCCACCTACAGAGTGCGCTGCTCGTCCCACACCACAAAATGTGTCCTACTGCTTTACTACATGTTTTGCGTGTTTTCATATTATTAAGCAGCAATTCAGAATCGTGTGTACTCTCCGCCAATGCTATTCCGAAATCGTTATTCTTAATATTTTGGGAGAATGATACATAGTATCTGCGCCCACCTACAGAGTGCGCTGCTCGTCCCACACCACAAAATGTGTCCTACTGCTTTACTACATGTTTTGCGTGTTTTCATATTATATAGCAGCAATTCAGAATCGTGTGTACTCTCCGCCAATGCTATTCCGAAATCGTTATGCTTAATATTGTGGGAGAATGATACATAGTATCTGCGGCCACCTACACAGTGCGCTCCTCGTCCCTCACCACAAAATGTGTCCTACTGCTTTACTACATGTTTTGCGTGTTTTCATATTATTTAGCAGCAATTCAGAATCGTGTGTACTCTCCGCCAATGCTATTCCGAAATCGTTATTCTTAATATTTTGGGAGAATGATACATAGTATCTGCGCCCACCTACAGAGTGCGCTGCTCGTCCCACACCACAAAATGTGTCCTACTGCTTTACTACATGTTTTGCGTGTTTTCATATTATTTAGCAGCAATTCAGAATCGTGTGTACTCTCCGCCAATGCTATTCCGAAATCGTTATGCTTAATATTGTGGGAGAATGATACATAGTATCTGCGGCCACGTACACAGTGCGCTCCTCGTCCCTCACCACAAAATGTGTCCTACTGCTTTACTACATGTTTTGCGTGTTTTCATATTATTTAGCAGCAATTCAGAATCGTGTGTACTCTCCGCCAATGCTATTCCGAAATCGTTATGCTTAATATTTTGGGAGAATGATACATAGTATCTGCGCCCACCTACGAGTGCGCTGCTCGTCCCACACCACAAAATGTGTCCTACTGCTTTACTACATGTTTTGCGTGTTTTCATATTATTTAGCAGCAATTCAGAATCGTGTGTACTCTCCGCCAATGCTATTCCGAAATCGTTATGCTTAATATTTTGGGAGAATGATACATAGTATCTGCGCCCACCTACAGAGTGCGCTGCTCGTCCCACACCACAAAATGTGTCCTACTGCTTTACTACATGTTTTGCGTGTTTTCATATTATTTAGCAGCAATTCAGAATCGTGTGTACTCTCCGCCAATGCTATTCCGAAATCGTTATGCTTAATATTTTGGGAGAATGATACATAGAATCTGCGCCCACCTACAGAGTGCGCTGCTCGTCCCACACCACAAAATGTGTCCTACTGCTTTACTACATGTTTTGCGTGTTTTCATATTATTTAGCAGCAATTCAGAATCGTGTGTACTCTCCGCCAATGCTATTCCGAAATCGTTATGCTTAATATTGTGGGAGAATGATACATAGTATCTGCGGCCACGTACACAGTGCGCTCCTCGTCCCTCACCACAAAATGTGTCCTACTGCTTTACTACATGTTTTGCGTGTTTTCATATTATTTAGCAGCAATTCAGAATCGTGTGTAGTCTCCGCCAATGCTATTCCGAAATCGTTATTCTTAATATTTTGGGAGAATGATACATAGTATCTGCGCCCACCTACAGAGTGCGCTGCTCGTCCCACACCACAAAATGTGTCCTACTGCTTTACTACATGTTTTGCGTGTTTTCATATTATTTAGCAGCAATTCAGAATCGTGTGTACTCTCCGCCAATGCTATTCCGAAATCGTTATGCTTAATATTTTGGGAGAATGATACATAGTATCTGCGCCCACCTACAGAGTGCGCTGCTCGTCCCACACCACAAAATGTGTCCTACTGCTTTACTACATGTTTTGCGTGTTTTCATATTATTTAGCAGCAATTCAGAATCGTGTGTAGTCTCCGCCACTGCTATTCCGAAATCGTTATTCTTAATATTTTGGGAGAATGATACATAGTATCTGCGCCCACCTACAGAGTGCGCTGCTCGTCCCACACCACAAAATGTGTCCTACTGCTTTACTACATGTTTTGCGTGTTTTCATATTATTTAGCAGCAATTCAGAATCGTGTGTACTCTCCGCCAATGCTATTCCGAAATCGTTATGCTTAATATTTTGGGAGAATGATACATAGTATCTGCGCCCACCTACAGAGTGCGCTGCTCGTCCCACACCACAAAATGTGTCCTACTGCTTTACTACATGTTTTGCGTGTTTTCATATTATTTAGCAGCAATTCAGAATCGTGTGTACTCTCCGCCAATGCTATTCCGAAATCGTTATGCTTAATATTGTGGGAGCATGATACATAGTATCTGCGCCCACCTACACAGTGCGCTCCTCGTCCCACACCACAAAATGTGTCCTACTGCTTTACTACATGTTTTGCGTGTTTTCATATTATTTAGCAGCAATTCAGAATCGTGTGTAGTCTCCGCCAATGCTATTCCGAAATCGTTATTCTTAATATTTTGGGAGAATGATACATAGTATCTGCGCCCACCTACAGAGTGCGCTGCTCGTCCCACACCACAAAATGTGTCCTACTGCTTTACTACATGTTTTGCGTGTTTCCATATTATTTAGCAGCAATTCAGAACCGTGTGTACTCTCCGCCAATGCTATTCCGAAATCGTTATGCTTAATATTTTGGGAGAATGATACATAGTATCTGCGCCCACCTACAGAGTGCGCTGCTCGTCCCACACCACAAAATGTGTCCTACTGCTTTACTACATGTTTTGCGTGTTTTCATATTATATAGCAGCAATTCAGAATCGTGTGTAGTCTCCGCCAATGCTATTCCGAAATCGTTATTCTTAATATTTTGGGAGAATGATACATAGTATCTGCGCCCACCTACAGAGTGCGCTGCTCGTCCCACACCACAAAATGTGTCCTACTGCTTTACTACATGTTTTGCGTGTTTTCATATTATTTAGCAGCAATTCAGAATCGTGTGTACTCTCCGCCAATGCTATTCCGAAATCGTTATGCTTAATATTGTGGGAGAATGATACATAGTATCTGCGACCACCTACACAGTGCGCTCCTCGTCCCTCACCACAAAATGTGTCCTACTGCTTTACTACATGTTTTGCGTGTTTTCATATTATATAGCAGCAATTCAGAATCGTGTGTAGTCTCCGCCAATGCTATTCCGAAATCGTTATGCTTAATATTTTGGGAGAATGATACATAGTATCTGCGCCCACCTACAGAGTGCGCTGCTCGTCCCACACCACAAAATGTGTCCTACTGCTTTACTACATGTTTTGCGTGTTTTCATATTATTTAGCAGCAATTCAGAATCGTGTGTACTCTCCGCCAATGCTATTCCGAAATCGTTATGCTTAATATTGTGGGAGAATGATACATAGTATCTGCGGCCACCTACACAGTGCGCTCCTCGTCCCTCACCAGAAAATGTGTCCTACTGCTTTACTACATGTTTTGCGTGTTTTCATATTATATAGCAGCAATTCAGAATCGTGTGTAGTCTCCGCCAATGCTATTCCGAAATCGTTATTCTTAATATTTTGGGAGAATGATACATAGTATCTGCGCCCACCTACAGAGTGCGCTGCTCGTCCCACACCACAAAATGTGTCCTACTGCTTTACTACATGTTTTGCGTGTTTTCATATTATTTAGCAGCAATTCAGAATCGTGTGTACTCTCCGCCAATGCTATTCCGAAATCGTTATGCTTAATATTTTGGGAGAATGATACATAGTATCTGCGCCCACCTACAGAGTGCGCTGCTCGTCCCACACCACAAAATGTGTCCTACTGCTTTACTACATGTTTTGCGTGTTTTCATATTATTTAGCAGCAATTCAGAATCGTGTGTACTCTCCGCCAATGCTATTCCGAAATCGTTATGCTTAATATTGTGGGAGAATGATACATAGTATCTGCGGCCACCTACACAGTGCGCTCCTCGTCCCTCACCACAAAATGTGTCCTACTGCTTTACTACATGTTTTGCGTGTTTTCATATTATTTAGCAGCAATTCAGAATCGTGTGTAGTCTCCGCCAATGCTATTCCGAAATCGTTATTCTTAATATTTTGGGAGAATGATACATAGTATCTGCGCCCACCTACAGAGTGCGCTGCTCGTCCCACACCACAAAATGTGTCCTACTGCTTTACTACATGTTTTGCGTGTTTTCATATTATTTAGCAGCAATTCAGAATCGTGTGTACTCTCCGCCAATGCTATTCCGAAATCGTTATGCTTAATATTTTGGGAGAATGATACATAGTATCTGCGCCCACCTACAGAGTGCGCTGCTCGTCCCACACCACAAAATGTGTCCTACTGCTTTACTACATGTTTTGCGTGTTTTCATATTATTTAGCAGCAATTCAGAATCGTGTGTACTCTCCGCCAATGCTATTCCGAAATCGTTATGCTTAATATTGTGGGAGAATGATACATAGTATCTGTGGCCACCTACACAGTGCGCTCCTCGTCCCACACCACAAAATGTGTCCTACTGCTTTACTACATGTTTTGCGTGTTTTCATATTATTTAGCAGCAATTCAGAATCGTGTGTAGTCTCCGCCAATGCTATTCCGAAATCGTTATTCTTAATATTTTGGGAGAATGATACATAGTATCTGCGCCCACCTACAGAGTGCGCTGCTCGTCCCACACCACAAAATGTGTCCTACTGCTTTACTACATGTTTTGCGTGTTTTCATATTATTTAGCAGCAATTCAGAATCGTGTGTACTCTCCGCCAATGCTATTCCGAAATCGTTATGCTTAATATTGTGGGAGAATGATACATAGTATCTGCGGCCACCTACACAGTGCGCTCCTCGTCCCTCACCACAAAATGTGTCCTACTGCTTTACTACATGTTTTGCGTGTTTTCATATTATTTAGCAGCAATTCAGAATCGTGTGTACTCTCCGCCAATGCTATTCCGAAATCGTTATGCTTAATATTTTGGGAGAATGATACATAGTATCTGCGCCCACCTACAGAGTGCGCTGCTCGTCCCACACCACAAAATGTGTCCTACTGCTTTACTACACGTTTTGCGTGTTTTCATATTATTTAGCAGCAATTCAGAATCGTGTGTACCTTCCGCCAATGCTATTCCGAAATCGTTATGCTTAATATTGTGGGAGAATGATACATAGTATCTGCGCCCACCTACACAGTGCTCTCCTCGTCCCTCACCACAAAATGTGTCCTACTGCTTTACTACATGTTTTGCGTGTTTTCATATTATATAGCAGCAATTCAGAATCGTGTGTAGTCTCCGCCAATGCTATTCCGAAATCGTTGTTCTTAATATTTTGGGAGAATGATACATAGTATCTGCGCCCACCTACAGAGTGCGCTGCTCGTCCCACACCACAAAATGTGTCCTACTGCTTTACTACATGTTTTGCGTGTTTTCATATTATTTAGCAGCAATTCAGAGTCGTGTGTACTCTCCGCCAATGCTATTCCGAAATCGTTATGCTTAATATTTTGGGAGAATGATACATAGTATCTGCGCCCACCTACAGAGTGCGCTGCTCGTCCCACACCACAAAATGTGTCCTACTGCTTTACTACATGTTTTGCGTGTTTTCATATTATATAGCAGCAATTCAGAATCGTGTGTAGTCTCCGCCAATGCTATTCCGAAATCGTTATTCTTAATATTTTGGGAGAATGATACATAGTATCTGCGCCCACCTACAGAGTGCGCTGCTCGTCCCACACCACAAAATGTGTCCTACTGCTTTACTACATGTTTTGCGTGTTTTCATATTATTTAGCAGCAATTTAGAATCGTGTGTACTCTCCGCCAATGCTATTCCGAAATCGTTATGCTTAATATTGTGGGAGAATGATACATAGTATCTGCGGCCACCTACACAGTGCGCTCCTCGTCCCTCACCACAAAATGTGTCCTACTGCTTTACTACATGTTTTGCGTGTTTTCATATTATATAGCAGCAATTCAGAATCGTGTGTACTCTCCGCCAATGCTATTCCGAAATCGTTATGCTTAATATTTTGGGAGAATGATACATAGTATCTGCGCCCACCTACAGAGTGCGCTGCTCGTCCCACACCACAAAATGTGTCCTACTGCTTTACTACATGTTTTGCGTGTTTTCATATTATATAGCAGCAATTCAGAATCGTGTGTAGTCTCCGCCAATGCTATTCCGAAATCGTTATGCTTAATATTTTGGGAGAATGATACATAGTATCTGCGCCCACCTACAGAGTGCGCTGCTCGTCCCACACCACAAAATGTGTCCTACTGCTTTACTACATGTTTTGCGTGTTTTCATATTATTTAGCAGCAATTCAGAATCGTGTGTACTCTCCGCCAATGCTATTCCGAAATCGTTATGCTTAATATTGTGGGAGAATGATACATAGTATCTGCGGCCACCTACACAGTGCGCTCCTCGTCCCTCACCACAAAATGTGTCCTACTGCTTTACTACATGTTTTGCGTGTTTTCATATTATATAGCAGCAATTCAGAATCGTGTGTACTCTCCGCCAATGCTATTCCGAAATCGTTATGCTTAATATTTTGGGAGAATGATACATAGTATCTGCGCCCACCTACAGAGTGCGCTGCTCGTCCCACACCACAAAATGTGTCCTACTGCTTTACTACATGTTTTGCGTGTTTTCATATTATATAGCAGCAATTCAGAATCGTGTGTAGTCTCCGCCAATGCTATTCCGAAATCGTTATGCTTAATATTTTGGGAGAATGATACATAGTATCTGCGCCCACCTACAGAGTGCGCTGCTCGTCCCACACCACAAAATGTGTCCTACTGCTTTACTACATGTTTTGCGTGTTTTCATATTATTTAGCAGCAATTCAGAATCGTGTGTACTCTCCGCCAATGCTATTCCGAAATCGTTATGCTTAATATTTTGGGAGAATGATACATAGTATCTGCGCCCACCTACAGAGTGCGCTGCTCGTCCCACACCACAAAATGTGTCCTACTGCTTTACTACATGTTTTGCGTGTTTTTATATTATATAGCAGCAATTCAGAATCGTGTGTAGTCTCCGCCAATGCTATTCCGAAATCGTTATGCTTAATATTTTGGGAGAATGATACATAGTATCTGCGCCCACCTACAGAGTGCGCTGCTCGTCCCACACCACAAAATGTGTCCTACTGCTTTACTACATGTTTTGCGTGTTTTCATATTATATAGCAGCAATTCAGAATCGTGTGTACTCTCCGCCAATGCTATTCCGAAATCGTTATGCTTAATATTTTGGGAGAATGATACATAGTATCTGCGCCCACCTACAGAGTGCGCTGCTCGTCCCACACCACAAAATGTGTCCTACTGCTTTACTACATGTTTTGCGTGTTTTCATATTATTTAGCAGCAATTCAGAATCGTGTGTACTCTCCGCCAATGCTATTCCGAAATCGTTATTCTTAATATTTTGGGAGAATGATACATAGTATCTGCGCCCACCTACAGAGTGCGCTGCTCGTCCCACACCACAAAATGTGTCCTACTGCTTTACTACATGTTTTGCGTGTTTTCATATTATATAGCAGCAATTCAGAATCGTGTGTAGTCTCCGCCAATGCTATTCCGAAATCGTTATGCTTAATATTTTGGGAGAATGATACATAGTATCTGCGCCCACCTACAGAGTGCGCTGCTCGTCCCACACCACAAAATGTGTCCTACTGCTTTACTACATGTTTTGCGTGTTTTCATATTATATAGCAGCAATTCAGAATCGTGTGTACTCTCCGCCAATGCTATTCCGAAATCGTTATGCTTAATATTTTGGGAGAATGATACATAGTATCTGCGCCCACCTACAGAGTGCGCTGCTCGTCCCACACCACAAAATGTGTCCTACTGCTTTACTACATGTTTTGCGTGTTTTCATATTATATAGCAGCAATTCAGAATCGTGTGTACTCTCCGCCAATGCTATTCCGAAATCGTTATGCTTAATATTGTGGGAGAATGATACATAGTATCTGCGGCCACCTACACAGTGCGCTCCTCGTCCCTCACCACAAAATGTGTCCTACTGCTTTACTACATGTTTTGCGTGTTTTCATATTATATAGCAGCAATTCAGAATCGTGTGTAGTCTCCGCCAATGCTATTCCGAAATCGTTATGCTTAATATTTTGGGAGAATGATACATAGTATCTGCGCCCACCTACAGAGTGCGCTGCTCGTCCCACACCACAAAATGTGTCCTACTGCTTTACTACATGTTTTGCGTGTTTTCATATTATTTAGCAGCAATTCAGAATCGTGTGTACTCTCCGCCAATGCTATTCCGAAATCGTTATGCTTAATATTTTGGGAGAATGATACATAGTATCTGCGCCCACCTACAGAGTGCGCTGCTCGTCCCACACCACAAAATGTGTCCTACTGCTTTACTACATGTTTTGCGTGTTTTTATATTATATAGCAGCAATTCAGAATCGTGTGTAGTCTCCGCCAATGCTATTCCGAAATCGTTATGCTTAATATTTTGGGAGAATGATACATAGTATCTGCGCCCACCTACAGAGTGCGCTGCTCGTCCCACACCACAAAATGTGTCCTACTGCTTTACTACATGTTTTGCGTGTTTTCATATTATATAGCAGCAATTCAGAATCGTGTGTACTCTCCGCCAATGCTATTCCGAAATCGTTATGCTTAATATTTTGGGAGAATGATACATAGTATCTGCGCCCACCTACAGAGTGCGCTGCTCGTCCCACACCACAAAATGTGTCCTACTGCTTTACTACATGTTTTGCGTGTTTTCATATTATTTAGCAGCAATTCAGAATCGTGTGTACTCTCCGCCAATGCTATTCCGAAATCGTTATTCTTAATATTTTGGGAGAATGATACATAGTATCTGCGCCCACCTACAGAGTGCGCTGCTCGTCCCACACCACAAAATGTGTCCTACTGCTTTACTACATGTTTTGCGTGTTTTCATATTATATAGCAGCAATTCAGAATCGTGTGTAGTCTCCGCCAATGCTATTCCGAAATCGTTATGCTTAATATTTTGGGAGAATGATACATAGTATCTGCGCCCACCTACAGAGTGCGCTGCTCGTCCCACACCACAAAATGGGTCCTACTGCTTTACTACATGTTTTGCGTGTTTTCATATTATTTAGCAGCAATTCTGAATCGTGTGTACTCTCCGCCAATGCTATTCCGAAATCGTTATGCTTAATATTGTGGGAGAATGATACATAGTATCTGCGGCCACCTACACAGTGCGCTCCTCGTCCCTCACCACAAAATGTGTCCTACTGCTTTACTACATGTTTTGCGTGTTTTCATATTATATAGCAGCAATTCAGAATCGTGTGTAGTCTCCGCCAATGCTATTCCGAAATCGTTATGCTTAATATTTTGGGAGAATGATACATAGTATCTGCGCCCACCTACAGAGTGCGCTGCTCGTCCCACACCACAAAATGTGTCCTACTGCTTTACTACATGTTTTGCGTGTTTTCATATTATTTAGCAGCAATTCAGAATCGTGTGTACTCTCCGCCAATGCTATTCCGAAATCGTTATGCTTCATATTTTGGGAGAATGATACATAGTATCTGCGCCCACCTACAGAGTGCGCTGCTCGTCCCACACCACAAAATGTGTCCTACTGCTTTACTACATGTTTTGCGTGTTTTCATATTATATAGCAGCAATTCAGAATCGTGTGTACTCTCCGCCAATGCTATTCCGAAATCGTTATTCTTAATATTTTGGGAGAATGATACATAGTATCTGCGCCCACCTACAGAGTGCGCTGCTCGTCCCACACCACAAAATGTGTCCTACTGCTTTACTACATGTTTTGCGTGTTTTCATATTATTTAGCAGCAATTCAGAATCGTGTGTAGTCTCCGCCAATGCTATTCCGAAATCGTTATGCTTAATATTGTGGGAGAATGATACATAGTATCTGCGGCCACCTACACAGTGCGCTCCTCGTCCCTCACCACAAAATGTGTCCTACTGCTTTACTACATGTTTTGCGTGTTTTCATATTATATAGCAGCAATTCAGAATCGTGTGTAGTCTCCGCCAATGCTATTCCGAAATCGTTATGCTTAATATTTTGGGAGAATGATACATAGTATCTGCGCCCACCTACAGAGTGCGCTGCTCGTCCCCCACCACAAAATGTGTCCTACTGCTTTACTACATGTTTTGCGTGTTTTCATATTATTTAGCAGCAATTCAGAATCGTGTGTACTCTCCGCCAATGCTATTCCGAAATCGTTATGCTTAATATTGTGGGAGAATGATACATAGTATCTGCGGCCACCTACACAGTGCGCTCCTCGTCCCTCACCACAAAATGTGTCCTACTGCTTTACTACATGTTTTGCGTGTTTTCATATTATATAGCAGCAATTCAGAATCGTGTGTAGTCTCCGCCAATGCTATTCCGAAATCGTTATTCTTAATATTTTGGGAGAATGATACATAGTATCTGCGCCCACCTACAGAGTGCGCTGCTCGTCCCACACCACAAAATGTGTCCTACTGCTTTACTACATGTTTTGCGTGTTTTCATATTATTTAGCAGCAATTCAGAATCGTGTGTACTCTCCGCCAATGCTATTCCGAAATCGTTATGCTTAATATTTTGGGAGAATGATACATAGTATCTGCGCCCACCTACAGAGTGCGCTGCTCGTCCCACACCACAAAATGTGTCCTACTGCTTTACTACATGTTTTGCGTGTTTTCATATTATTTAGCAGCAATTCAGAATCGTGTGTACTCTCCGCCAATGCTATTCCGAAATCGTTATGCTTAATATTGTGGGAGAATGATACATAGTATCTGCGGCCACCTACACAGTGCGCTCCTCGTCCCTCACCACAAAATGTGTCCTACTGCTTTACTACATGTTTTGCGTGTTTTCATATTATTTAGCAGCAATTCAGAATCGTGTGTAGTCTCCGCCAATGCTATTCCGAAATCGTTATTCTTAATATTTTGGGAGAATGATACATAGTATCTGCGCCCACCTACAGAGTGCGCTGCTCGTCCCACACCACAAAATGTGTCCTACTGCTTTACTACATGTTTTGCGTGTTTTCATATTATTTAGCAGCAATTGAGAATCGTGTGTACTCTCCGCCAATGCTATTCCGAAATCGTTATGCTTAATATTGTGGGAGAATGATACATAGTATCTGCGGCCACCTACACAGTGCGCTCCTCGTCCCTCACCACAAAATGTGTCCTACTGCTTTACTACATGTTTTGCGTGTTTTCATATTATTTAGCAGCAATTCAGAATCGTGTGTAGTCTCCGCCAATGCTATTCCGAAATCGTTATGCTTAATATTTTGGGAGAATGATACATAGTATCTGCGCCCACCTACAGAGTGCGCTGCTCGTCCCACACCACAAAATGTGTCCTACTGCTTTACTACATGTTTTGCGTGTTTTCATATTATTTAGCAGCAATTCTGAATCGTGTGTACTCTCCGCCAATGCTATTCCGAAATCGTTATGCTTAATATTGTGGGAGAATGATACATAGTATCTGCGGCCACCTACACAGTGCGCTCCTCGTCCCTCACCACAAAATGTGTCCTACTGCTTTACTACATGTTTTGCGTGTTTTCATATTATTTAGCAGCAATTCAGAATCGTGTGTAGTCTCCGCCAATGCTATTCCGAAATCGTTATTCTTAATATTTTGGGAGAATGATACATAGTATCTGCGCCCACCTACAGAGTGCGCTGCTCGTCCCACACCACAAAATGTGTCCTACTGCTTTACTACATGTTTTGCGTGTTTTCATATTATATAGCAGCAATTCAGAATCGTGTGTACTCTCCGCCAATGCTATTCCGAAATCGTTATGCTTAATATTGTGGGAGAATGATACATAGTATCTGCGGCCACCTACACAGTGCGCTCCTCGTCCCACACCACAAAATGTGTCCTACTGCTTTACTACATGTTTTGCGTGTTTTCATATTATTTAGCAGCAATTCAGAATCGTGTGTAGTCTCCGCCAATGCTATTCCGAAATCGTTATTCTTAATATTTTGGGAGAATGATACATAGTATCTGCGCCCACCTACAGAGTGCGCTGCTCGTCCCACACCACAAAATGTGTCCTACTGCTTTACTACATGTTTTGCGTGTTTTCATATTATTTAGCAGCAATTCAGAATCGTGTGTACTCTCCGCCAATGCTATTCCGAAATCGTTATGCTTAATATTGTGGGAGAATGATACATAGTATCTGCGGCCACCTACACAGTGCGCTCCTCGTCCCTCACCACAAAATGTGTCCTACTGCTTTACTACATGTTTTGCGTGTTTTCATATTATTTAGCAGCAATTCAGAATCGTGTGTACTCTCCGCCAATGCTATTCCGAAATCGTTATGCTTAATATTTTGGGAGAATGATACATAGTATCTGCGCCCACCTACAGAGTGCGCTGCTCGTCCCACACCACAAAATGTGTCCTACTGCTTTACTACATGTTTTGCGTGTTTTCATATTATTTAGCAGCAATTCAGAATCGTGTGTACTCTCCGCCAATGCTATTCCGAAATCGTTATGCTTAATATTGTGGGAGAATGATACATAGTATCTGCGGCCACCTACACAGTGCGCTCCTCGTCCCTCACCACAAAATGTGTCCTACTGCTTTACTACATGTTTTGCGTGTTTTCATATTATTTAGCAGCAATTCAGAATCGTGTGTAGTCTCCGCCAATGCTATTCCGAAATCGTTATGCTTAATATTGTGGGAGAATGATACATAGTATCTGCGGCCACCTACACAGTGCGCTCCTTGTCCCACACCACAAAATGTGTCCTACTGCTTTACTACATGTTTTGCGTGTTTTCATATTATTTAGCAGCAATTCAGAATCGTGTGTAGTCTCCGCCAATGCTATTCCGAAATCGTTATTCTTAATATTTTGGGAGAATGATACATAGTATCTGCGCCCACCTACAGAGTGCGCTGCTCGTCCCTCACCACAAAATGTGTCCTACTGCTTTACTACATGTTTTGCGTGTTTTCATATTATTTAGCAGCAATTCAGAATCGTGTGTACTCTCCGCCAATGCTATTCCGAAATCGTTATGCTTAATATTGTGGGAGAATGATACATAGTATCTGCGGCCACCTACACAGTGCGCTCCTCGTCCCTCACCACAAAATGTGTCCTACTGCTTTACTACATGTTTTGCGTGTTTTCATATTATTTAGCAGCAATTCAGAATCGTGTGTACTCTCCGCCAATGCTATTCCGAAATCGTTATGCTTAATATTTTGGGAGAATGATACATAGTATCTGCGCCCACCTACAGAGTGCGCTGCTCGTCCCACACCACAAAATGTGTCCTACTGCTTTACTACATGTTTTGCGTGTTTTCATATTATATAGCAGCAATTCAGAATCGTGTGTACTCTCCGCCAATGCTATTCCGAAATCGTTATGCTTAATATTGTGGGAGAATGATACATAGTATCTGCGGCCACCTACACAGTGCGCTCCTCGTCCCTCACCACAAAATGTGTCCTACTGCTTTACTACATGTTTTGCGTGTTTTCATATTATTTAGCAGCAATTCAGAATCGTGTGTACTCTCCGCCAATGCTATTCCGAAATCGTTATGCTTAATATTTTGGGAGAATGATACATAGTATCTGCGCCCACCTACAGAGTGCGCTGCTCGTCCCACACCACAAAATGTGTCCTACTGCTTTACTACATGTTTTGCGTGTTTTCATATTATTTAGCAGCAATTCAGAATCGTGTGTACTCTCCGCCAATGCTATTCCGAAATCGTTATGCTTAATATTGTGGGAGAATGATACATAGTATCTGCGGCCACCTACACAGTGCGCTCCTCGTCCCTCACCACAAAATGTGTCCTACTGCTTTACTACATGTTTTGCGTGTTTTCATATTATTTAGCAGCAATTCAGAATCGTGTGTAGTCTCCGCCAATGCTATTCCGAAATCGTTATGCTTAATATTGTGGGAGAATGATACATAGTATCTGCGCCCACCTACAGAGTGCGCTGCTCGTCCCACACCACAAAATGTGTCCTACTGCTTTACTACATGTTTTGCGTGTTTTCATATTATTTAGCAGCAATTCAGAATCGTGTGTACTCTCCGCCAATGCTATTCCGAAATCGTTATGCTTAATATTGTGGGAGAATGATACATAGTATCTGCGGCCACCTACACAGTGCGCTCCTCGTCCCTCACCACAAAATGTGTCCTACTGCTTTACTACATGTTTTGCGTGTTTTCATATTATATAGCAGCAATTCAGAATCGTGTGTAGTCTCCGCCAATGCTATTCCGAAATCGTTATGCTTAATATTGTGGGAGAATGATACATAGTATCTGCGCCCACCTACAGAGTGCGCTGCTCGTCCCACACCACAAAATGTGTCCTACTGCTTTACTACATGTTTTGCGTGTTTTCATATTATTTAGCAGCAATTCAGAATCGTTTGTAGTCTCCGCCAATGCTATTCCGAAATCGTTATGCTTAATATTGTGGGAGAATGATACATAGTATCTGCG
Source organism: Schistocerca serialis cubense (assembly GCF_023864345.2). Classification (NCBI taxonomy): domain Eukaryota; kingdom Metazoa; phylum Arthropoda; class Insecta; order Orthoptera; family Acrididae; genus Schistocerca; species Schistocerca serialis. The sequence goes on along the minus strand of NC_064646.1, from coordinate 462,494,979 downwards.
GCCACCTACACAGTGCGCTCCTCGTCCCTCACCACAAAATGTGTCCTACTGCTTTACTACATGTTTTGCGTGTTTTCATATTATATAGCAGCAATTCAGAATCGTGTGTAGTCTCCGCCAATGCTATTCCGAAATCGTTATGCTTAATATTGTGGGAGAATGATACATAGTATCTGCGGCCACCTACACAGTGCGCTCCTCGTCCCTCACCACAAAATGTGTCCTACTGCTTTACTACATGTTTTGCGTGTTTTCATATTATTTAGCAGCAATTCAGAATCGTGTGTACTCTCCGCCAATGCTATTCCGAAATCGTTATGCTTAATATTTTGGGAGAATGATACATAGTATCTGCGCCCACCTACAGAGTGCGCTGCTCGTCCCACACCACAAAATGTGTCCTACTGCTTTACTACATGTTTTGCGTGTTTTCATATTATTTAGCAGCAATTCAGAATCGTGTGTACTCTCCGCCAATGCTATTCCGAAATCGTTATGCTTAATATTGTGGGAGAATGATACATAGTATCTGCGGCCACCTACACAGTGCGCTCCTCGTCCCTCACCACAAAATGTGTCCTACTGCTTTACTACATGTTTTGCGTGTTTTCATATTATATAGCAGCAATTCAGAATCGTGTGTAGTCTCCGCCAATGCTATTCCGAAATCGTTATGCTTAATATTGTGGGAGAATGATACATAGTATCTGCGCCCACCTACAGAGTGCGCTGCTCGTCCCTCACCACAAAATGTGTCCTACTGCTTTACTACATGTTTTGCGTGTTTTCATATTATTTAGCAGCAATTCAGAATCGTGTGTAGTCTCCGCCAATGCTATTCCGAAATCGTTATGCTTAATATTGTGGGAGAATGATACATAGTATCTGCGGCCACCTACACAGTGCGCTCCTCGTCCCTCACCACAAAATGTGTCCTACTGCTTTACTACATGTTTTGCGTGTTTTCATATTATTTAGCAGCAATGCAGAATCGTGTGTAGTCTCCGCCAATGCTATTCCGAAATCGTTATGCTTAATATTGTGGGAGAATGATACATAGTATCTGCGGCCACCTACACAGTGCGCTCCTCGTCCCTCACCACAAAATGTGTCCTACTGCTTTACTACATGTTTTGCGTGTTTTCATATTATTTAGCAGCAATTCAGAATCGTGTGTAGTCTCCGCCAATGCTATTCCGAAATCGTTATGCTTAATATTGTGGGAGAATGATACATAGTATCTGCGCCCACCTACAGAGTGCGCTGCTCGTCCCACACCACAAAATGTGTCCTACTGCTTTACTACATGTTTTGCGTGTTTTCATATTATTTAGCAGCAATTCAGAATCGTGTGTACTCTCCGCCAATGCTATTCCGAAATCGTTATGCTTAATATTGTGGGAGAATGATACATAGTATCTGCGGCCACCTACACAGTGCGCTCCTCGTCCCTCACCACAAAATGTGTCCTACTGCTTTACTACATGTTTTGCGTGTTTTCATATTATTTAGCAGCAATTCAGAATCGTGTGTAGTCTCCGCCAATGCTATTCCGAAATCGTTATTCTTAATATTTTGGGAGAATGATACATAGTATCTGCGCCCACCTACAGAGTGCGCTGCTCGTCCCACACCACAAAATGTGTCCTACTGCTTTACTACATGTTTTGCGTGTTTTCATATTATATAGCAGCAATTCAGAATCGTGTGTAGTCTCCGCCAATGCTATTCCGAAATCGTTATTCTTAATATTTTGGGAGAATGATACATAGTATCTGCGCCCACCCACACAGTGCGCTCCTCGTCCCTCACCACAAAATGTGTCCTACTGCTTTACTACATGTTTTGCGTGTTTTCATATTATATAGCAGCAATTCAGAATCGTGTGTAGTCTCCGCCAATGCTATTCCGAAATCGTTATTCTTAATATTTTGGGAGAATGATACATAGTATCTGCGCCCACCTACAGAGTGCGCTGCTCGTCCCACACCACAAAATGTGTCCTACTGCTTTACTACATGTTTTGCGTGTTTTCATATTATATAGCAGCAATTCAGAATCGTGTGTAGTCTCCGCCAATGCTATTCCGAAATCGTTATGCTTAATATTGTGGGAGAATGATACATAGTATCTGCGGCCACCTACACAGTGCGCTCCTCGTCCCTCACCACAAAATGTGTCCTACTGCTTTACTACATGTTTTGCGTGTTTTCATATTATATAGCAGCAATTCAGAATCGTGTGTAGTCTCCGCCAATGCTATTCCGAAATCGTTATTCTTAATATTTTGGGAGAATGATACATAGTATCTGCGCCCACCTACAGAGTGCGCTCCTCGTCCCACACCACAAAATGTGTCCTACTGCTTTACTACATGTTTTGCGTGTTTTCATATTATATAGCAGCAATTCAGAATCGTGTGTAGTCTCCGCCAATGCTATTCCGAAATCGTTATGCTTAATATTGTGGGAGAATGATACATAGTATCTGCGCCCACCTACAGAGTGCGCTCCTCGTCCCTCACCACAAAATGTGTCCTACTGCTTTACTACATGTTTTGCGTGTTTTCATATTATATAGCAGCAATTCAGAATCGTGTGTAGTCTCCGCCAATGCTATTCCGAAATCGTTATTCTTAATATTTTGGGAGAATGATACATAGTATCTGCGCCCACCCACACAGTGCGCTCCTCGTCCCTCACCACAAAATGTGTCCTACTGCTTTACGACATGTTTTGCGTGTTTTCATATTATATAGCAGCAATTCAGAATCGTGTGTAGTCTCCGCCAATGCTATTCCGAAATCGTTATTCTTAATATTTTGGGAGAATGATACATAGTATCTGCGCCCACCTACAGAGTGCGCTCCTCGTCCCACACCACAAAATGTGTCCTACTGCTTTACTACATGTTTTGCGTGTTTTCATATTATATAGCAGCAATTCAGAATCGTGTGTAGTCTCCGCCAATGCTATTCCGAAATCGTTATTCTTAATATTTTGGGAGAATGATACATAGTATCTGCGCCCACCCACACAGTGCGCTCCTCGTCCCACACCACAAAATGTGTCCTACTGCTTTACTACATGTTTTGCGTGTTTTCATATTATATAGCAGCAATTCAGAATCGTGTGTAGTCTCCGCCAATGCTATTCCGAAATCGTTATGCTTAATATTGTGGGAGAATGATACATAGTATCTGCGCCCACCTACAGAGTGCGCTCCTCGTCCCTCACCACAAAATGTGTCCTACTGCTTTACTACATGTTTTGCGTGTTTTCATATTATATAGCAGCAATTCAGAATCGTGTGTAGTCTCCGCCAATGCTATTCCGAAATCGTTATTCTTAATATTTTGGGAGAATGATACATAGTATCTGCGCCCACCTACAGAGTGCGCTCCTCGTCCCACACCACAAAATGTGTCCTACTGCTTTACTACATGTTTTGCGTGTTTTCATATTATATAGCAGCAATTCAGAATCGTGTGTAGTCTCCGCCAATGCTATTCCGAAATCGTTATTCTTAATATTTTGGGAGAATGATACATAGTATCTGCGCCCACCCACACAGTGCGCTCCTCGTCCCACACCACAAAATGTGTCCTACTGCTTTACTACATGTTTTGCGTGTTTTCATATTATATAGCAGCAATTCAGAATCGTGTGTAGTCTCCGCCAATGCTATTCCGAAATCGTTATGCTTAATATTGTGGGAGAATGATACATAGTATCTGCGCCCACCTACAGAGTGCGCTCCTCGTCCCTCACCACAAAATGTGTCCTACTGCTTTACTACATGTTTTGCGTGTTTTCATATTATATAGCAGCAATTCAGAATCGTGTGTAGTCTCCGCCAATGCTATTCCGAAATCGTTATTCTTAATATTTTGGGAGAATGATACATAGTATCTGCGCCCACCTACAGAGTGCGCTCCTCGTCCCACACCACAAAATGTGTCCTACTGCTTTACTACATGTTTTGCGTGTTTTCATATTATATAGCAGCAATTCAGAATCGTGTGTAGTCTCCGCCAATGCTATTCCGAAATCGTTATTCTTAATATTTTGGGAGAATGATACATAGTATCTGCGCCCACCCACACAGTGCGCTCCTCGTCCCACACCACAAAATGTGTCCTACTGCTTTACTACATGTTTTGCGTGTTTTCATATTATATAGCAGCAATTCAGAATCGTGTGTAGTCTCCGCCAATGCTATTCCGAAATCGTTATGCTTAATATTGTGGGAGAATGATACATAGTATCTGCGCCCACCTACAGAGTGCGCTCCTCGTCCCTCACCACAAAATGTGTCCTACTGCTTTACTACATGTTTTGCGTGTTTTCATATTATATAGCAGCAATTCAGAATCGTGTGTAGTCTCCGCCAATGCTATTCCGAAATCGTTATTCTTAATATTTTGGGAGAATGACACATAGTATCTGCGCCCACCTACAGAGTGCGCTCCTCGTCCCACACCACAAAATGTGTCCTACTGCTTTACTACATGTTTTGCGTGTTTTCATATTATATAGCAGCAATTCAGAATCGTGTGTAGTCTCCGCCAATGCTATTCCGAAATCGTTATTCTTAATATTGTGGGAGAATGATACATAGTATCTGCGCCCACCTACAGAGTGCGCTCCTCGTCCCTCACCACAAAATGTGTCCTACTGCTTTACTACATGTTTTGCGTGTTTTCATATTATATAGCAGCAATTCAGAATCGTGTGTAGTCTCCGCCAATGCTATTCCGAAATCGTTATGCTTAATATTGTGGGAGAATGATACATAGTATCTGCGCCCACCTACAGAGTGCGCTCCTCGTCCCTCACCACAAAATGTGTCCTACTGCTTTACTACATGTTTTGCGTGTTTTCATATTATATAGCAGCAATTCAGAATCGTGTGTAGTCTCCGCCAATGCTATTCCGAAATCGTTATTCTTAATATTTTGGGAGAATGATACATAGTATCTGCGCCCACCCACACAGTGCGCTCCTCGTCCCTCACCACAAAATGTGTCCTACTGCTTTACTACATGTTTTGCGTGTTTTCATATTATATAGCAGCAATTCAGAATCGTGTGTAGTCTCCGCCAATGCTATTCCGAAATCGTTATGCTTAATATTGTGGGAGAATGATACATAGTATCTGCGGCCACCTACACAGTGCGCTCCTCGTCCCTCACCACAAAATGTGTCCTACTGCTTTACTACATGTTTTGCGTGTTTTCATATTATATAGCAGCAATTCAGAATCGTGTGTAGTCTCCGCCAATGCTATTCCGAAATCGTTATTCTTAATATTTTGGGAGAATGATACATAGTATCTGCGCCCACCTACAGAGTGCGCTCCTCGTCCCACACCACAAAATGTGTCCTACTGCTTTACTACATGTTTTGCGTGTTTTCATATTATATAGCAGCAATTCAGAATCGTGTGTAGTCTCCGCCAATGCTATTCCGAAATCGTTATGCTTAATATTGTGGGAGAATGATACATAGTATCTGCGCCCACCTACAGAGTGCGCTCCTCGTCCCTCACCACAAAATGTGTCCTACTGCTTTACTACATGTTTTGCGTGTTTTCATATTATATAGCAGCAATTCAGAATCGTGTGTAGTCTCCGCCAATGCTATTCCGAAATCGTTATTCTTAATATTTTGGGAGAATGATACATAGTATCTGCGCCCACCCACACAGTGCGCTCCTCGTCCCACACCACAAAATGTGTCCTACTGCTTTACTACATGTTTTGCGTGTTTTCATATTATATAGCAGCAATTCAGAATCGTGTGTAGTCTCCGCCAATGCTATTCCGAAATCGTTATGCTTAATATTGTGGGAGAATGATACATAGTATCTGCGCCCACCTACAGAGTGCGCTCCTCGTCCCTCACCACAAAATGTGTCCTACTGCTTTACTACATGTTTTGCGTGTTTTCATATTATATAGCAGCAATTCAGAATCGTGTGTAGTCTCCGCCAATGCTATTCCGAAATCGTTATTCTTAATATTTTGGGAGAATGATACATAGTATCTGCGCCCACCCACACAGTGCGCTCCTCGTCCCTCACCACAAAATGTGTCCTACTGCTTTACTACATGTTTTGCGTGTTTTCATATTATATAGCAGCAATTCAGAATCGTGTGTAGTCTCCGCCAATGCTATTCCGAAATCGTTATTCTTAATATTTTGGGAGAATGATACATAGTATCTGCGCCCACCTACAGAGTGCGCTCCTCGTCCCACACCACAAAATGTGTCCTACTGCTTTACTACATGTTTTGCGTGTTTTCATATTATATAGCAGCAATTCAGAATCGTGTGTAGTCTCCGCCAATGCTATTCCGAAATCGTTATTCTTAATATTTTGGGAGAATGATACATAGTATCTGCGCCCACCCACACAGTGCGCTCCTCGTCCCTCACCACAAAATGTGTCCTACTGCTTTACTACATGTTTTGCGTGTTTTCATATTATATAGCAGCAATTCAGAATCGTGTGTAGTCTCCGCCAATGCTATTCCGAAATCGTTATGCTTAATATTGTGGGAGAATGATACATAGTATCTGCGGCCACCTACACAGTGCGCTCCTCGTCCCTCACCACAAAATGTGTCCTACTGCTTTACTACATGTTTTGCGTGTTTTCATATTATATAGCAGCAATTCAGAATCGTGTGTAGTCTCCGCCAATGCTATTCCGAAATCGTTATTCTTAATATTTTGGGAGAATGATACATAGTATCTGCGCCCACCTACAGAGTGCGCTCCTCGTCCCACACCACAAAATGTGTCCTACTGCTTTACTACATGTTTTGCGTGTTTTCATATTATATAGCAGCAATTCAGAATCGTGTGTAGTCTCCGCCAATGCTATTCCGAAATCGTTATGCTTAATATTGTGGGAGAATGATACATAGTATCTGCGCCCACCCACACAGTGCGCTCCTCGTCCCTCACCACAAAATGTGTCCTACTGCTTTACTACATGTTTTGCGTGTTTTCATATTATATAGCAGCAATTCAGAATCGTGTGTAGTCTCCGCCAATGCTATTCCGAAATCGTTATTCTTAATATTTTGGGAGAATGATACATAGTATCTGCGCCCACCTACAGAGTGCGCTGCTCGTCCCACACCACAAAATGTGTCCTACTGCTTTACTACATGTTTTGCGTGTTTTCATATTATATAGCAGCAATTCAGAATCGTGTGTAGTCTCCGCCAATGCTATTCCGAAATCGTTATGCTTAATATTGTGGGAGAATGATACATAGTATCTGCGGCCACCTACACAGTGCGCTCCTCGTCCCTCACCACAAAATGTGTCCTACTGCTTTACTACATGTTTTGCGTGTTTTCATATTATATAGCAGCAATTCAGAATCGTGTGTAGTCTCCGCCAATGCTATTCCGAAATCGTTATTCTTAATATTTTGGGAGAATGATACATAGTATCTGCGGCCACCTACACAGTGCGCTCCTCGTCCCACACCACAACATGTGTCCTACTGCTTTACTACATGTTTTGCGTGTTTTCATATTATTTAGCAGCAATTCAGAATCGTGTGTAGTCTCCGCCAATGCTATTCCGAAATCGTTATTCTTAATATTTTGGGAGAATGATACATAGTATCTGCGCCCACCTACAGAGTGCGCTGCTCGTCCCACACCACAAAATGTGTCCTACTGCTTTACTACATGTTTTGCGTGTTTTCATATTATATAGCAGCAATTCAGAATCGTGTGTAGTCTCCGCCAATGCTATTCCGAAATCGTTATTCTTAATATTTTGGGAGAATGATACATAGTATCTGCGCCCACCTACAGAGTGCGCTGCTCGTCCCACACCACAAAATGTGTCCTACTGCTTTACTACATGTTTTGCGTGTTTTCATATTATTTAGCAGCAATTCAGAATCGTGTGTAGTCTCCGCCAATGCTATTCCGAAATCGTTATGCTTAATATTGTGGGAGAATGATACATAGTATCTGCGGCCACCTACACAGTGCGCTCCTCGTCCCTCACCACAAAATGTGTCCTACTGCTTTACTACATGTTTTGCGTGTTTTCATATTATATAGCAGCAATTCAGAATCGTGTGTAGTCTCCGCCAATGCTATTCCGAAATCGTTATTCTTAATATTTTGGGAGAATGATACATAGTATCTGCGCCCACCTACAGAGTGCGCTGCTCGTCCCACACCACAAAATGTGTCCTACTGCTTTACTACATGTTTTGCGTGTTTTCATATTATATAGCAGCAATTCAGAATCGTGTGTAGTCTCCGCCAATGCTATTCCGAAATCGTTATGCTTAATATTTTGGGAGAATGATACATAGTATCTGCGCCCACCTACAGAGTGCGCTGCTCGTCCCACACCACAAAATGTGTCCTACTGCTTTACTACATGTTTTGCCTGTTTTCATATTATATAGCAGCAATTCAGAATCGTGTGTAGTCTCCGCCAATGCTATTCCGAAATCGTTATGCTTAATATTTTGGGAGAATGATACATAGTATCTGCGCCCACCTACACAGTGCGCTCCTCGTCCCTCACCACAAAATGTGTCCTACTGCTTTACTACATGTTTTGCGTGTTTTCATATTATATAGCAGCAATTCAGAATCGTGTGTAGTCTCCGCCAATGCTATTCCGAAATCGTTATGCTTAATATTGTGGGAGAATGATACATAGTATCTGCGGCCACCTACACAGTGCGCTCCTCGTCCCTCACCACAAAATGTGTCCTACTGCTTTACTACATGTTTTGCGTGTTTTCATATTATTTAGCAGCAATTCAGAATCGTGTGTAGTCTCCGCCAATGCTATTCCGAAATCGTTATGCTTAATATTTTGGGAGAATGATACATAGTATCTGCGCCCACCTACAGAGTGCGCTGCTCGTCCCACACCACAAAATGTGTCCTACTGCTTTACTACATTTTTTGCGTGTTTTCATATTATATAGCAGCAATTCAGAATCGTGTGTAGTCTCCGCCAATGCTATTCCGAAATCGTTATGCTTAATATTTTGGGAGAATGATACATAGTATCTGCGCCCACCTACAGAGTGCGCTGCTCGTCCCACACCACAAAATGTGTCCTACTGCTTTACTACATGTTTTGCGTGTTTTCATATTATTTAGCAGCAATTCAGAATCGTGTGTAGTCTCCGCCAATGCTATTCCGAAATCGTTATGCTTAATATTTTGGGAGAATGATACATAGTATCTGCGCCCACCTACAGAGTGCGCTGCTCGTCCCACACCACAAAATGTGTCCTACTGCTTTACTACATGTTTTGCGTGTTTTCATATTATATAGCAGCAATTCAGAATCGTGTGTAGTCTCCGCCAATGCTATTCCGAAATCGTTATGCTTAATATTTTGGGAGAATGATACATAGTATCTGCGCCCACCTACAGAGTGCGCTGCTCGTCCCACAACACAAAATGTGTCCTACTGCTTTACTACATGTTTTGCGTGTTTTCATATTATATAGCAGCAATTCAGAATCGTGTGTAGTCTCCGCCAATGCTATTCCGAAATCGTTATTCTTAATATTTTGGGAGAATGATACATAGTATCTGCGCCCACCTACAGAGTGCGCTGCTCGTCCCACACCACAAAATGTGTCCTACTGCTTTACTACATGTTTTGCCTGTTTTCATATTATATAGCAGCAATTCAGAATCGTGTGTAGTCTCCGCCAATGCTATTCCGAAATCGTTATGCTTAATATTTTGGGAGAATGATACATAGTATCTGCGCCCACCTAAAGAGTGCGCTGCTCGTCCCACACCACAAAATGTGTCCTACTGCTTTACTACATGTTTTGCGTGTTTTCATATTATATAGCAGCAATTCAGAATCGTGTGTAGTCTCCGCCAATGCTATTCCGAAATCGTTATGCTTAATATTGTGGGAGAATGATACATAGTATCTGCGCCCACCTACAGAGTGCGCTGCTCGTCCCACACCACAAAATGTGTCCTACTGCTTTACTACATGTTTTGCGTGTTTTCATATTATTTAGCATTAATTCAGAATCATGTGTAGTCTCCGCCAATGCTATTCCGAAATCGTTTTGCTTAATAATTTGGGAGAATGATACATAGTATCTGCGCCCACCTACAGAGTGCGCTGCTCGTCCCTCACCACAAAATGTGTCCTACTGCTTTACTACATCTTTTGCCTGTTTTCATATTATATAGCAGCAATTCAGAATCGTGAGTAGTCTCCGCCAATGCTATTCCGAAATCGTTTTGCTTAATATTGTGGGAGAATGATACATAGTATCTGCGCCCACCTACAGAGTGCGCTGCTCGTCCCCCACCACAAAATGTGTCCTACTGCTTTACTACATGTTTTGCGTGTTTTCATATTATATAGCAGCAATTCAGAATCGTGTGTAGTCTCCGCCAATGCTATTCCGAAATCGTTATGCTTAATATTTTGGGAGAATGATACATAGTATCTGCGCCCACCTACAGAGTGCGCTGCTCGTCCCACACCACAAAATGTGTCCTACTGCTTTACTACATGTTTTGCGTGTTTTCATATTATTTAGCATTAATTCAGAATCATGTGTAGTCTCCGCCAATGCTATTCCGAAATCGTTTTGCTTAAAATTTGGGAGAATGATACATAGTATCTGCGCCCACCTACAGAGTGCGCTCCTCGTCCCACACCACAAAATGTGTCCAACTGCTTTACTACATGTTTTCCGTGTTTTCGTATTATATAGCAGCAATTCAGAATCGTGTGTAGTCTCCGCCAATGCTATTCCGAAATCGTTATGCTTAATATTTTGGGAGAATGATACATAGTATCTGCGGCCACCTACACAGTGCGCTGCTCGTCCCTCACCACAAAATGTGTCCTACTGCTTTACTACTTGTCTTGCGTGTTTTCATATTATTTAGCGTTAATTCAGAATCGTGTGTAGTCTCCGCCAAAGCTATTCCGAAATCGTTATTCTTAATATTTTGGGAGAATGATACATAGTATCTGCGCCCACCTACAGAGTGCGCTGCTCGTCTCACACCACAAAATGTGTCCTACTGCTTTACTACATGTCTTGCGTGTTTTCATATTATTTAACGTTAATTCAGAATCGTGTGTAGTCTCCGCCAAAGCTATTCCGAAATCGTTATTCTTAATATTTTGGGAGAATGATACATAGTTTCTCCGGCCACCTACAGAGTGCGCTGCTCGTCCCACACCACAAAAATGTGTCCTACTGCTTTACTACATGTCTTGCGTGTTTTCATATTATTTAGCTGCAATTCAGAATCGTGTGTAGGTCCGCCAATGCTATTCCGAAATCGTTATTCTTAATGTTTTGGGAGAATGATACATAGTATCTGCGCCCACCTACAGAGTGCGCTGCTCGTCCCACACCACAACATGTGTCCTTCTGCTTTACTACATGTCTTGCGTGTTTTCATATTATTTAGCGTTAATTCAGAATCGTGTGTAGTCTCCGCCAATGCTATTCAGAAATCGTTATGCTTAATATTTTGGGAGAATGATACATAGTATCTGCGCCCACCTACAGAGTGCGCTGCTCGTCCCACACCACAAAATGTGTCCTACTGCTTTACTACATGTCTTGCGTGTTTTCATATTATTTAGCATTAATTCAGAATCGTGTGTAGTCTCCACCAATGCTATTCCGAAATCGTTTTGCTTAATATTATGGGAGAATGATACATAGTATCTGCGCCCACCTACAGAGTGCGCTGCTCGTCCCACACCACAAAATGTGTCCCACTGCTTTACTACATGTCTTGCGTGTTTTCATATCATTTAGAAGCAATTCAGAAACGTGTGTAGTCTCCGCCAATGCTATTCCGAATTCGTTATTCTTAATATTTTGGGAGAATGGTACATAGTATCTGCGTCCACCTACAGAGTGCGCTGCTCGTCCCACACCACAAAATGTGTCCTACTGCTTTACTACATGTCCTCCGTGTTTTCATATTATTTAGCGTTAATTCAGAATCGTGTGTAGTTTCCGCCAATGCTATTCCGAAATCGATATTCTTAATATTTTGGGAGAATGATACATTGTATCTCCGCCCACCTACAGAGTGCGCTGCTCGTCCCACACCACAAAATGTGTCCTACTGCTTTACTACATGTCTTGCGTGTTTTCATATTATTTAGCAGCAATTCAGAATCGTGTGTAGTCTCCGCCAATGCTATTCCGAAATCGTTATTCTTAATATTTTGGGAGAATGATACATAGTATCTGCGCCTACCTACAGAGTGCGCTGCTCGTCCCACACCACAAAATGTGTCCTACTGCTTTACTACGTGTCTTCCGTGATTTCATATTATTTAGCAACAATTCAGAATCGTGTGTAGTCTCCGCCAATGCTATTCCGAAATCGTTATTCTCAATGTTTTGTGAGAATGATACATTGTATCTGCGCCCACCTACAGAGTGCGCTGCTCGTCCCACACCACAAAATGTGTCCTACTGCTTTACTACATGTCCTGCGTGTTTTCATATTATTTAGCGTTAATTCAGAATCGTGTGTAGTCTCCGCCAATGCTATTCCGAAATCGTTATTCTTATTATTTTGGGAGAATGATACATAGTATCTGCGCCTACCTACAGAGTGCGCTGCTCGTCCCACACCACAAAATGTGTCCTACTGCTTTACTACATGTTCTGCGTGTTTTCATATTATTTAGCATTAATTCAGAATCATGTGTAGTCTCCGCCAATGCTATTCCGAAATCGTTTTGCTTAATAATTTGGGAGAATGATACATAGTATCTGCGCCCACCTACAGAGTGCGCTGCTCGTCCCACACCACAAAATGTGTCCTACTGCTTTACTACATGTTTTCCGTGTTTTCGTATTATATAGCAGCAATTCAGAATCGTGTGTAGTCTCCGCCAATGCTATTCCGAAATCGTTATGCTTAATATTTTGGGAGAATGATACATAGTATCTGCGGCCACCTACACAGTGCGCTGCTCGTGCCTCACCACAAAATGTGTCCTACTGCTTTACTACTTGTCTTGCGTGTTTTCATATTATTTAGCGTTAATTCAGAATCGTGTGTAGTCTCCGCCAAAGCTATTCCGAAATCGTTATTCTTAATATTTTGGGAGAATGATACATAGTATCTGCGCCCACCTACAGAGTGCGCTGCTCGTCCCACACCACAAAATGTGTCCTACTGCTTTACTACATGTCTTGCGTGTTTTCATATTATTTAGCATTAATTCAGAATCGTGTGTAGTCTCCACCAATGCTATTCCGAAATCGTTTTGCTTAATATTATGGGAGAATGATACATAGTATCTGCGCCCACCTACAGAGTGCGCTGCTCGTCCCACACCACAAAATGTGTCCCACTGCTTTACTACATGTCTTGCGTGTTTTCATATCATTTAGAAGCAATTCAGAAACGTGTGTAGTCTCCGCCAATGCTATTCCGAATTCGTTATTCTTAATATTTTGGGAGAATGATACATAGTATCTGCGCCCACCTACAGAGTGCGCTGCTCGTCCCACACCACAAAATGTGTCCTACTGCTTTACTACATGTCCTGCGTGTTTTCATATTATTTAGCGTTAATTCAGAATCGTGTGTAGTTTCCGCCAATGCTATTCCGAAATCGATATTCTTAATATTTTGGGAGAATGATACATAGTATCTCCGCCCACCTACAGAGTGCGCTGCTCGTCCCACACCACAAAATGTGTCCTACTGCTTTACTACATGTCTTGCGTGTTTTCATATTATTTAGCAGCAATTCAGAATCGTGTGTAGTCTCCGCCAATGCTATTCCGAAATCGTTATTCTTAATATTTTGGGAGAATGATACATAGTATCTGCGCCTACCTACAGAGTGCGCTGCTCGTCCCACACCACAAAATGTGTCCTACTGCTTTACTACGTGTCTTCCGTGATTTCATATTATTTAGCAACAATTCAGAATCGTGTGTAGTCTCCGCCAATGCTATTCCGAAATCGTTATTCTTAATGTTTTGGGAGAATGATACATTGTATCTGCGCCCACCTACAGAGTGCGCTGCTAGTCCCACACCACAAAATGTGTCCTACTGCTTTACTACATGTCCTGCGTGTTTTCATATTATTTAGCGTTAATTCAGAATCGTGTGTAGTTTCCGCCAATGCTATTCCGAAATCGATATTCTTAATATTTTGGGAGAATGATACATAGTATCTCCGCCCACCTACAGAGTGCGCTGCTCGTCCCACATCACAAATTGTGTCCTACTGCTTTACTACATGTCCTGCGTGTTTTCATATTATTTAGCGTTAATTCAGAATCGTGTGTAGTCTCCGCCAATGCTTTTCCGAAATCGTTATTCTTATTATTTTGGGAGAATGATACATAGTATCTGCGCCTACCTACAGAGTGCGCTGCTCGTCCCACACCACAAAATGTGTCCTACTGCTTTACTACGTGTCTTCCGTGATTTCATATTATTTAGCAACAATTCAGAATCGTGTGTAGTCTCCGCCAATGCTATTCCGAAATCGTTATTCTTAATATTTTGGGAGAATGATACATAGTATCTGCCCCTACCTACACAGTGCGCTGCTCGTTCCACACCACAAAATGTGTCCTACTGCTTTACTACATGTCTTGCGTGTTATCAACTTATTTAGCAACAATTCAGAATCGTGTGTAGTCTCCGCCAATGCTTTTCCGAAATCGTTATTCTTAATATTTTGGGACAATGATACATAGTATCTGCGCCCACCAACAGAGTGCGCTGCTCGTCCCACACCACAAAATGTGTCCTACTGCTTTACTACATGTCTTGCGTGTTTTCATATTATTTAGCAACAATTCAGAATCGTGTGTAGTCTCCGCCAATGCTATTCCGAAATCGTTATTCTTAATATTTTGGGAGAATGATACATAGTATCTGCGCCTACCTACAGAGTGCGCTGCTCGTCCCCCAGCACAAAATTGTCCTACTGCTTTACTACATGTCTTGCGTGTTTTCATATTATTTACCAACAATTCAGAATCGTGTGTAGTCTGCGCCAATGCATTTCCGAAATCGTTATTCTTATCATTTTGGGAGAATGATACATAGTATCTGCGCCTACCTACAGAGTGCGCTGCTCGTCCCACACCACAAAATGTGTCCTACTGCTTTATTACATGTCTTGCGTGTTTTCATATTATTTAGCGTTAATTCAGTATCGTGTGTAGTCTCCGCCAATGCTATTCCGAAATCGTTATTCTTAATATTTTGGGAGAATGATACATAGTATCTGCGCCTACCTACAGAGTGCGCTGCCCGTCCCACACCACAAATTGTGTCCTACCGCTTTACTACATGTCTTACGTGATTTCATATTATTTAGCAACAATTCAGAATCGTGTGTAGTCTCCGCCAATGCTATTCCGAAATCGTTATTCTTAATATTTTGGGAGAATGAGACATAGTATCTGCGCCTACCTACACAGTGCGCTGCTTGTCCCACACCACAAAATTTGTCCTACTGCTTTACTACATGTCTCGCGTGTTTTCATATTATTTAGCAACAATTCAGAGACGTGTGTAGTCTCCGCCAATGCTATTCCGAAATCGTTATTCTTAATATTTTGGGAGAATGATACATAGTATCTGCCCCTACCTACACAGTGCGCTGCTTGTCCCACACCACAAAATGTGTCCTACTGCTTTACTACATGTCTTGCGTGTTTTCATATTATTTAGCGTTAATTCTGAATCCTGTGTAGTCTCCGCCAATGCTATTCCGAAATCGTTATTCTTAATATTTTGAGAGAATGATACATAGTATCTGCGCCCACCTACAGAGTGCGCTGCTCGTCCCACACCACAAACAGCGTCCTACTGCTTTACTACATGTCTTGCGTGTTTTCATATTATTTAGCGTTAATTCAGAATCCTGTGTAGTCTCCGCCAATGCTTTTCCGAAATCGTTATTCTTATTATTTTGGGAGAATGATACATAGTATCTGCGCCTACCTGCAGAGTGCGCTGCTCGTCCCACACCACAAAATGTGTCCTACTGCTTTACTACATGTCTTGCGTGTTTTCATATTATTTAGCAACAATTCAGAATCGTGTGTAGTCTCCGCCAATGCTATTCCGAAATCGTTATTCTTAATATTTTGGGAGAATGATACATAGTATCTGCGCCTACCTACAGAGTGCGCTGCTCGTTCCACACCACAAAATGTGTCCTACTGCTTTACTACATGTCTTGCGTGTTATCAACTTATTTAGCAACAATTCAGAATCGTGTGTAGTCTCCGCCAATGCTTTTCCGAAATCGTTATTCTTAATATTTTGGGACAATGATACATAGTATCTGCGCCCACCAACAGAGTGCGCTGCTCGTCCCACACCACAAAATGTGTCCTACTGCTTTACATCATCTCTTGCGTGTTTTCATACTATTTAGCAATAATTCAGAATCGTGTGTAGTCTCCGCCAATGCTATTCCGAAATCGTTATTCTTAATATTTTGGGAGAATGATACATAGTATCTGCGCCCACCTACAGAGTGTGCTGCTCGTCCCACACCACAAAATGTGTCCTACTGCTTTACTACATGTCTTGCGTGTTTTCATATTATTTAGCAACAATTCAGAATCCTGTGTAGTCTCCGCCAATGCTATTCCGACATCGTTATTCTTAATATTTTGGGAGAATGATACATAGTATCTGCGCCCACCTACAGAGTGCGCTGCTCGTCCCACACCACAAAATGTGTCCTACTGCTGTACTACATGTCTTGCGTGATTTCATATTAGTTAGCAACAATTCAGAATCGAGTGTAGTCTCCGCCAATGCTTTTCCGAAATCGTTATTCTTAATATTTTGGGAGAATGATACATAGTATCTACGCCTACCTACAGAGTGCGCTGCTCGTCCCACAGCACAAAATGTGTCCTACTGCTTTAGTACATGTCTTGCATGTTTTCATATTATTTAGCAACAATTCAGAATCGAGTGTAGTCTCCGCGAATGCTATTCCGAAATCGTTATTCTTAATATTTTGGGAGTATGATACATAGTATCTGCGCCTACCAACAGAGTGCGCTGCTCGTCCCACACCACAAAATGTGTCCTACTGCTTTACTACATGTCTTGCGCGTTTTCATATTATTTAGCAACAATTCAGAATGGTGTGTAGTCTCCGCCAATGCTTTTCCGAAATCGTTATTCTTAATATTTTGGGAGAATGATACATAGTATCTGCGCCTACCTACAGAGTGCGCTGCTCGTCCCACACCACAAAATGTGTCCTACTGCTTTACTACATGTCTTGCGTGTTTTCATATTATTCAGCGTTAATTCAGTATCGTGTGTAGTCTCCGCCAATGCTATTCCGAAATCGTTATTCTTAATATTTTGGGATATTGATACATAGTATCCGCGTCTACCTACAGAGTGCGCTGCTCGTCCCACACCACAAAATGTGTCCTACTGCTTTACTACAAGTCCTGCGTGTGTTCATATTATTTAGCGTTAATTCAGAATGGTGTGTAGTCTCCGCCAATGCTATTCCGAAATCGTTATTCTTAATATATTGGGAGAATGATACATAGTATCTGCGCCCACCTACTGAGTGCACTGCTCGTCTCACACCACAAAATGTGTCCTACTGCTTTACTACATGTCTTGCGTGTTTTCATATTATTTAGCGTTAGTTCAGAATCGTTTGTAGTCTCAGCCAATGCAATTCCGAAATCGTTATTTTTAATATTTTGGGAGAATGATACATAGTATCTGCGCCCACCTACAGAGTGCGCTGCTCGTCCCACACCACAAAATGAGTCCTACTGCTTTACTACATGTCTTGCGTGTTTTCAAATTATTTAGCAACAATTCAGAATCGTGTGTAGTCTCCGCCAATGCTATTCCGAAATCGTTAATCTTAATATTTTGGGAGAATGATACATAGTATCTGCGCCCACCTACAGAGTGCGCTGCTCGTCCCACACCACAAAATGTGTCCTAATCCTTTACTACATGTCTTGCGTGTTTTCATATTATTTAGCAGCAATTCAGAATCGTGTGTAGTCTCCGCCAATGCTATTCCGAAATCGTTATTCTTAATATTTTGGGAGAATGATACGTAGTATCAGCGCCCACCTACAGAGTGCGCTGCTCGTTCCACCCCACAAAATGTGTCCTACTGCTTTACTACATGTCTTGCGTGTTTTCATATTATTTAGCAGCAATTCAGAATCGTGTGTAGTCTCCGCCAATGCTATTCCGAAATCGTTATGCTTAATATTTTGGGAGAATGATACATAGTATCTGCGCCCACCTACAGAGTGCGCTGCTCGTCCCACACCACAAAATGTGTCCTACTGCTTTACTACATGTCTTGCGTGTTTTCATATTATTTAGCAGCAATTCAGAATCGTGTGTAGTCTCCGCCAATGCTATTCCGAAATCGTTATTCTTAATATTTTGGGAGAATGATACGTAGTATCAGCGCCCACCTACTGAGTGCGCTGCTCGTCCCACACCATAAAATGTGTCCTACTGCTTTACTATATGTCTTGCGTGTTTTCATATTATTTAGCAACAATTCAGAATCGTGTGTAGTCTCCGCCAATGCTATTCCGAAATCGTTATTCTTAATATTTTGGGAGAATGATACATAGTATCTGCGCCTACCTACAGAGTGCGCTGGTCGTCCCATACCACAAAAAGGGTCCTACTGCTTTACTACATGTCTTGCGTGTTTTCATATTATTTAGCAACAATTCAGAATCGTGTGTAGTCTCCCCCAATGCTTTTCCGAAATCGTTATTCTTAATATTTTGGGAGAATGATACATAGTATCTGCGCCTACCTACAGAGTGCGCTGCTCGTCCCACACCACAAAATGTGTCCTACTGCTTTACTACGTGTCTTGCGTGTTTTCATATTATTCAGCGTTAATTCAGTATCGTGTGTAGTCTCCGCCAATGCTATTCCGAAATCGTTATTCTTAATGTTTTGGGAGAATGATACACAGTATCTGCGCCCACCTACAGATTGCACTGCTCGTCCCACACCACAAAATGTGTCCTACTGCTTTACTACATGTCTTGCGTGTTTTCATATTATTTAGCGGTAATTCAAAATCGTGTGTAGTCTCCGCCAATGCTATTCAGAAATCGTTATGCTTAATATTTTGGGAGAATGATATATAGTATCTGCGCCCACCTACAGAGTGCGCTGCTCGTCCCACACCACAAAATGTGTCCTACTGCTTTACTACATGTCTTGCGTGTTTTCATATTATTTAGCATTAATTCAGAATCGTGTGTTGTCTCCGCCAATGCTATTCCGAAATCGTTTTGCTAAATATTTTGGGAAAATGATACATAGTATCTGCGCCCACCTACAGAGTGCGCTGCTCGTCCTACACCACAAAATGTGTCCTACTGCTTTACTACATGTCTTGCGTGTTTTCATATTATTTAGCAGCAATTCAGAAACGTGTGTAGTCCCCGCCAATGCTATACCGAAATCGTTATTCTTAATATTTTGGGAGAATGATACATAGTATCTGCGCCCACCTACAGAGTGCGCTGCTCGTCCCACACCACAAAATGTGTCCTACTGCTTTACTACATGTCCTGCGTGTTTTCATATTATTTAGCGTTAATTCAGAATGGTGTGTAGTCTCCGCCAATGCTATTCCGAAATCGTTATTCTTAATATATTGGGAGAATGATACATAGTATCTGCGCCCACCTACAGAGTGCACTGCTCGTCTCACACCACAAAATGTGTCCTACTGCTTTACTACATGTCTTGCGTGTTTTCATATTATTTAGCGTTAGTTCAGAATCGTTTGTAGTCTCAGCCAATGCTATTCCGAAATCGTTATTTTTAATATTTTGGGAGAATGATACATAGTATCTGCGCCCACCTACAGAGTGCGCTGCTCGTCCCACACCACAAAATGAGTCCTACTGCTTTACTACATGTCTTGCGTGTTTTCAAATTATTTAGCAACAATTCAGAATCGTGTGTAGTCTCCGCCAATGCTATTCCGAAATCGTTAATCTTAATATTTTGGGAGAATGATACATAGTATCTGCGCCCACCTACAGAGTGCGCTGCTCGTCCCACACCACAAAATGTGTCCTACTGCTTTACTACATGTCTTGCGTGTTTTCATATTATTTAGCAACAATTCATAATCGAGTGTAGTCTCCGCCAATGCTTTTCCGAAATCGTTATTCTTAATATTTTGGGATAATGATACATAGTATCTGCGTCTACCTACAAAGTGCGCTGCTCGTCTCACACCACAAAATGTGTCCTACTGCTTTACTACATGTCTTGCCTGTTTTCATATTATTTAGCAACAATTCAGAATCGAGTGAAGTCTCCGCCAATGCTTTTCCGAAATCGTTATTCTTATTGATTTGGGAGAATGATACATAGTATCTGCGCCCATCTACAGAGTGCGCTGCTCGTCCCACACCACAAAATGTGTCCTACTGCTTTACTACATGTCTTGCGTGTTTTCATATTATTTAGCGTTAATTCAGTATCGTGTGTAGTCTCCGCCATTGCTATTCCGAAACCGTTATTCTTATTATTTTGGGAAAATGATACATACTATCTGCGCCCACCTACAGAGTGCGCTGCTCGTCTCACACCACAAAATATGTCTTACTGCTTTACTACATGTCTTGCGTGTTTTCATATTATTTAGCAACAATTCAGAATCGTGTGTAGTCTCCGCCAATGCTATTCCGAAATCGTTACTCTTAATATTTTGGGAGAATGATACATAGTATCTGCGCCCACCTGCAGAGTGCGCTGCTCGTCCCACACCACTAAATGTGTCCTACTGCTTTACTACATGTCTTGCGTGTTTTCATATTATTTAGCAGCAATTCACAATCGTGTGTAGTCTCCGCCAATGCTATTCCGAAATCGTTATGCTTAATATTTTGGGAGAATGATACATAGTATCTCCGCCCACCTACAGAGTGTGCTGCTCGTCCCACACCACAAAATGTGTCCTACTGCTTTGCTACATGTCTTGCGTGTTTTCATATTATTTAGCAGCAATTCAGAATCGTGTGTATTCTCCGCCAATGCTATTCCGAAATCGTTATGCTTAATATTTTGGGAGAATGATCCATAGTATCTCCGCCCACCTACAGAGTGCGCTGCTCGTCCCACACCACAAAATGTGTCCTAATCCTTTACTACATGTCTTGCGTGTTTTCATATTATTTAGCAGCAATTCAGAATCGTGTGTAGTCTCCGCCAATGCTATTCCGAAATAGTTATTCTTAATATTTTGGGAGAATGATACATAGTATCTGCGCCCACCTACAGAGTGCGCTGCTCGTCCCACGCCACAAAATGTGTCCTAATCCTTTACTACATGTCTTGCTTGTTTTCATATTATTTAGCAGCAATTCAGAATCGTGTGTAGTCTCCGCCAATGCTATTCCGAAATCGTTATGCTTAATATTTTGGGAGAATGATACATAGTATCTGCGCCCACCTACACAGTGAGCTGCACGTCCCACACCACAAAATGTGTCCTAATACTTTACTACATGTCTTGCGTGTTTTCATATTACTTAGCAGCAATTCAGAATCGTGTGTAGTCTCCGCCAATGCTATTCCGAAATCGTTATGCTTAATATTTTGGGAGAACGATACATAGTATTTGCGTCCACCTACAGGTTGCGCTGCTCGTCCCACACCACAAAATGTGTCCTACTGCTTTACTACATGTCTTGCGTGTTTTCATATTATTTAGCGTTAATTCAGAATCGTTTGTAGTCTCCGCCAATGCTATTCCGAAATCGTTAGTCTTAATATTTTGGGAGAATGATACATTCTATCTACGCCCACCTACAGAGTGCGCTGCTCGTCCCACACCACAAAAAGGGTCCTACTGTTTTACTAAATGTCTTGCGTGTTTTCATATTATTTACCAGCAATTCAGTATCGTGTGTAGTCTCCGCCAATGCTTTTCCGAAATCGTTATGCTTAATATTTTGGGAGAATGATACATAGTATCTGCGCCCACCTACAGAGTGCGCTGCTCGTCCCACACCACAAAATGTGTCCTACTGCTTTACTACATGTCTTGCGTGTTTTCATATTTTTTAGCAGCAATTCAGAATCGTGTGTAGTCTCCGCCAATGCTATTTCGAAATGGATATTCCTATTATTTTGGGAGAATAATATATAGTATCTGCGCCCACCTACAGAGTGCGCTGCTCGTCCCACACCACAAAATGTGTCCTACTGCTTTACTACATGTCTTGCGTGTTTTCATATTATTTAGCAACAATTCATAATCGAGTGTAGTCTCCGCCAATGCTTTTCCGAAATCGTTATTCTTAATATTTTGGGATAATGATACATAGTATCTGCGTCTACCTACAAAGTGCGCTGCTCGTCTCACACCACAAAATGTGTCCTACTGCTTTACTACATGTCTTGCCTGTTTTCATATTATTTAGCAACAATTCAGAATCGAGTGAAGTCTCCGCCAATGCTTTTCCGAAATCGTTATTCTTATTATTTTGGGAGAATGATACATAGTATCTGCGCCCATCTACAGAGTGCGCTGCTCGTCCCACACCACAAAATGTGTCCTACTGCTTTACTACATGTCTTGCGTGTTTTCATATTATTTAGCGTTAATTCAGTATCGTGTGTAGTCTCCGCCATTGCTATTCCGAAACCGTTATTCTTATTATTTTGGGAAAATGATACATACTATCTGCGCCCACCTACAGAGTGCGCTGCTCGTCTCACACCACAAAATATGTCTTACTGCTTTACTACATGTCTTGCGTGTTTTCATATTATTTAGCAACAATTCAGAATCGTGTGTAGTCTCCGCCAATGCTATTCCGAAATCGTTACTCTTAATATTTTGGGAGAATGATACATAGTATCTGCGCCCACCTGCAGAGTGCGCTGCTCGTCCCACACCACTAAATGTGTCCTACTGCTTTACTACATGTCTTGCGTGTTTTCATATTATTTAGCAGCAATTCACAATCGTGTGTAGTCTCCGCCAATGCTATTCCGAAATCGTTATGCTTAATATTTTGGGAGAATGATACATAGTATCTCCGCCCACCTACAGAGTGTGCTGCTCGTCCCACACCACAAAATGTGTCCTACTGCTTTGCTACATGTCTTGCGTGTTTTCATATTATTTAGCAGCAATTCAGAATCGTGTGTATTCTCCGCCAATGCTATTCCGAAATCGTTATGCTTAATATTTTGGGAGAATGATCCATAGTATCTCCGCCCACCTACAGAGTGCGCTGCTCGTCCCACACCACAAAATGTGTCCTAATCCTTTACTACATGTCTTGCGTGTTTTCATATTATTTAGCAGCAATTCAGAATCGTGTGTAGTCTCCGCCAATGCTATTCCGAAATAGTTATTCTTAATATTTTGGGAGAATGATACATAGTATCTGCGCCCACCTACAGAGTGCGCTGCTCGTCCCACGCCACAAAATGTGTCCTAATCCTTTACTACATGTCTTGCTTGTTTTCATATTATTTAGCAGCAATTCAGAATCGTGTGTAGTCTCCGCCAATGCTATTCCGAAATCGTTATGCTTAATATTTTGGGAGAATGATACATAGTATCTCCGCCCACCTACTGAGTGCGCTGGGCGTCCCACACCACAAAATGTGTCCTACTGCTTTACTACATGACTTGCGTGTTTTCATATTATTTAGCGTTAATTCAGAATCGTGTGTAGTCTCCGCCAATGCTATTCCGAAATCGTTATTCTTAATATTTTGGGAGAATGATACATAGTATATGCGCCCACCTACAGAGTGCGCTGCTCGTCTCACACCACAAAATGTGTCCTACTGCTTTACTACATGTCTTGCGTGTTTTCATATTATTTAGCAACAATTCAGAATCGTGTGTAGTCTTCGCCAATGCTATTCCGAAATCGATATTCTTAATATTTTGGGAGAATGATACATAGTATCTGCGCCCACCTACAGAGTGCACTGCACGTCCAACACCACAAAATGTGTCCTACTGCTTTACTACATGTCTTGCGTGTTTTCATATTACTTAGCGTTAATTCAGAATCGTGTGTAGTCTCCGCCAATGCTATTCCGAAATCGTTATGCTTAATATTTTGGGAGAATGATACATAGTATCTGCGCCCACCTACAGAGTGGGCTGCTCGTCCCACACCACAAAATGTGTCCTACTGCTTTACTACATGTCTTGTGTGTTTTCATATTATTTAGCAGCAATTCAGAATCCTGTGTAGTCTCCGCCAATGCTATTCCGAAATCGTTATTCTTAATATTTTGGGTGAGTGACACGTAGTATCTGCGCCCACCTACACAGTGCGCTGCTCGTCCCACACCACAAAATGTGTCTTACTGCTTTACTACATGTCTTGCGTGTTTTCATATTATTTAGCAGCAATTCAGAATCGCGTGTAGTCTCCGCCAATGCTATTCCGAAATCGTTATTCTTAATATTTTGGGAGAATGATACATAGTATCTCCGCCCACCTACAGAGTGCGCTGCTCATCCCACGCCACAAAATGTGTCCTACTGCTTTACTACATGTCTTGCGTGTTTTCATATTATTTAGCAGCAATTCTGAATCGTGTGTAGTCTCCGCCAATGCTATTCCGAAATCGTTATTCTTAATATTTTGGGAGAATTATACGTAGCATCTGCGCCCACCTACAGAGTGCGCTGCTCGTCCCACACCACAAAATGTGTCCTACTGCTTTACTACATGTCTTGCGTGTTTTCATATTATTTAGCAGCAATTCAGAATCGTGTGTAGTCTCCCCCAATGCTATTCCGAAATCGTTATGCTTAATATTTTGGGAGAATGATACATAGTATCTGCGCCCACCTACAGAGTGCGCTACTCGTCCCACACCACAAAATGTGTCCTACTGCTTTACTAGATGTCTTGCGTGTTTTCATATTATTTAGCGTTAATTCAGAATCGTGTGTAGTCTCCGCCAATGCTATTCCGAAATCGTTATTCTTAATATTTTGGGAGAATGATACATAGTATATGCGCCCACCTACAGAGTGCGCTGCTCGTCCCACACCACAAAATGTGTCCTACTGCTTTACTACTTGTCTTGCGTGTTTTCATATTATTTAGCGTTAATTCAGAATCGTGTGTAGTCTCTGAAAATGCTATTCCGAAATCGTTATTCTAAATATTTTGGGAGAATGATACATAGTATCTGCGCCTACCTACAGAGTGCGCTGCTCGTCCCACACCACAGAATGTGTCCTACTGCTTTACTACATGTCTTGCGTGTTTTCATATTATTTAGCAACAAATCAGAATCGTGTGTCGTCTCCGCCAATGCTATTCAGAAATCGTTATGCTTAATATTTTGGGAGAATGATACATAGTATCTGCGCCCACCTACAGAGTGCGCTGCTCGTCCCACACCACAAAGTGTGTCCTACTGCTTTACTACATGTCTTGCGTGTTATCATATTAGTTAGCAGCAATTTAGAATCGTGTGTAGTCTCCGCCAATGCTATTCCGAAATCGTTATTCTTAATATTTTGGGACAATGATACATAGTATCTGCGCCCACCTACAGAGTGCGCTGCTCGTCCCACACCACAAAATGTGTCCTACTGCTTTACTGCTTGTCTTGCGTGTTTTCATATTATTTAGCAGCAATTCAGAATCGTGTGTAGTCTCCGCCAATGCTATTCCGAAATCGTTATTCCTAATATTTTGGGAGAATGATACATAGTATCTGCGCCTACCTACAGAGTGCGCTGCTCATCCCACACCACAAAATGTGTCCTACTGCATAACTACATGTCTTGCGTGTTTTCATATTATTTAGCGGTAATTCAAAATCGTGTGTAGTCTCCGCCAATGCTATTCCGAAATCGTTATTCTTAATATTTTGGGAGAATGATACATAGTATCTGCGCCCACCTACAGAGTGCGCTGCCCGTCCCACACCACAAAATGTGCCCCACTGCTTTACTACATGTCTTGCGTGTTTTCATATTATTTAGCAGCAATTCAGAATCGTGTGTAGTCTCCGCCAATGCTATTCCGAAATCGTTATTCTTAATATTTTGGGTGAATGATACATAGTATCTGCGCCCACCTACAGAGTGCGCTGCTCGTCCCACACCACAGAATGTGTCCTACTGCTTTACTACATGTCTTGCGTGTTTTCATATTATTTAGCAGCAATTCAGAATCGTGTGTAGTCTCCGCCAATGCTATTCCGAAATCGTTATTCTTAATATTTTGGGTGAATGATACATAGTATCTGCGCCCACCTACACAGTGCGCTGCCCGTCCCACACCACAAAATGTGTCCTACTGCTTTACTACATGTCTTGCGTGTTTTATTATTTAGCAGCAATTCAGAATCGTGTGTAGTCTCCGCCAATGCTATTCCGAAATCGTTATGCTTAATATTTTGGGAGAATGATACATAGTATCTGCGCCCACCTACAGAGTGCGTTGCTCGTCCCACACCACAAAATGTGTCCTACTGCTTTACTACATGTCTTGCGTGTTTTCATATTATTTAGCAGCAATTCAGAATCGTGTGTAGTCTCCGCCAATGCTATTCCCAAATCGTTATTCTTAATATTTTTGGTGAATGATACATAGTATCTGCGCCCACCTACAGAGTGCGCTGCTCGTCCCACACCACAAAATGTGTCCTACTGCTTTACTACATGTCTTGCGTGTTTTCATATTATTTAGCAGCAATTCAGAATCGTGTGTAGTCTCCGCCAATGCTATTCCCAAATCGTTATTCTTAATATTTTTGGTGAATGATACATAGTATCTGCGCCCACCTACAGAGTGCGCTGCTCGTCCCACACCACAAAATGTGTCCTACTGCTTTACTACATGTCTTGCGTGTTTTCATATTATTTAGCAGCAATTCAGAATCGTGTGTAGTCTCCGCCAATGCTATTCCCAAATCGTTATTCTTAATATTTTTGGTGAATGATACATAGTATCTGCGCCCACCTACAGAGTGCGCTGCTCGTCCCACACCACAAAATGTGTCCTACTGCTTTACTACATGTCTTGCGTGTTTTCATATTATTTAGCAGCAATTCAGAATCGTGTGTAGTCTCCGCCAATGCTATTCCAAAATCGTTATTCTTAATATTTTGGGAGAATGATACATAGTATCTGCGCCCACCTACAGAGTGCGCTGCTCGTCCCACACCACAAAATGTGTCCTACTGCTTTACTACATGTCTTGCGTGTTTTCATATTATTTAGCAGCAATTCAGAATCGTGTGTAGTCTCCGCCAATGCTATTCCCAAATCGTTATTCTTAATATTTTTGGTGAATGATACATAGTATCTGCGCCCACCTACAGAGTGCGCTGCTCGTCCCACACCACAAAATGTGTCCTACTGCTTTACTACATGTCTTGCGTGTTTTCATATTATTTAGCAGCAATTCAGAATCGTGTGTAGTCTCCGCCAATGCTATTCCCAAATCGTTATTCTTAATATTTTTGGTGAATGATACATAGTATCTGCGCCCACCTACAGAGTGCGCTGCTCGTCCCACACCACAAAATGTGTCCTACTGCTTTACTACATGTCTTGCGTGTTTTCATATTATTTAGCAGCAATTCAGAATCGTGTGTAGTCTCCGCCAATGCTATTCCGAAATCGTTATTCTTAATATTTTTGGTGAATGATACATAGTATCTGCGCCCACCTACAGAGTGCGCTGCTCGTCCCACACCACAAAATGTGTCCTACTGCTTTACTACATGTCTTGCGTGTTTTCATATTATTTAGCAGCAATTCAGAATCGTGTGTAGTCTCCGCCAATGCTATTCCGAAATCGTTATGCTTAATATTTTGTGAGAATGATACATAGTATATGCGCCCACCTACAGTGTGCGCTGCTCGTCCCACACCACAAAATGTGTCCTACTGCTTTACTACATGTCTTGCGTGTTCTCATATTATTTAGCGTTAATTCAGAATCGTGTGTAGTCTCCGCCAATGCTATTCCGAAATCGTTATTCTTAATATTTTGGGAGAATGATACATAGTATCTGCGCCCACCTACAGAGTGCGCTGCCCATCCCACACCACAAAATGTGCCCCACTGCTTTACTACATGTCTTGCGTGTTTTCATATTATTTAGCAGCAATTCAGAATCGTGTGTAGTCTCCGCCAATGCTATTCCGAAATCGTTATTCTTAATATTTTGGGAGAATGATACATAGTATCTGCGCCCACCTACAGAGTGCGCTGCTCGTCCCCACACCACAAAATGTGTCCTACTGCTTTACTACATGTCTTGCGTGTTTTCATATTATTTAGCAGCAATTCAGAATCGTGTGTAGTCTTCGCCAATGCTATTCCGAAATCGTTATTCTTAATATTTTGGGAGAATGATACATAGTATCTGCGCCCACCTACAGAGTGCGCTGCTCGTCCCACACCACAAAATGTGTCCTACTGCTTTACTACATGTCTTGCGTGTTTTCATTTTATTTAGCAGCAATTCAGAATCGTGTGTAGTCTCCGCCAATGCTATTCCGAAATCGTTATTCTTAATATTTTGGGAGAATGATACATAGTACCTGCGCCCACCTACAGAGTGCGCTGCTCGTTCCACACTACAAAATGTGTCCTACTGCTTTACTACATGTCTTGCGTGTTTTCATATTATTTAGCAGCAATTCAGAATCGTGTGTAGTCTCCGCCAATGCTATTCCGAAATCGTTATTCTTAATATATTTGGTGAATGATACATAGTATCTGCGCCCACCTACAGAGTGCGCTGCCCGTCCCACACCACAAAATGTGTCCTACTGCTTTACTACATGTCTTGCGTGTTTTCTTATTATTTAGCAGCAATTCAGAATCGTGTGTAGCCTCCGCCAATGCTTTTCCGAAATCGTTATGCTTAATATTTTGGGAGAATGATGCATAGTATCTGCGCCCACCTACAGAGTGCGCTGCTCGTCCCACACCACAAAATGTGTCCTACTGCTTTACTACATGTCTTCCGTGTTTTCATATTATTTAGCAGCAATTCAGAATCTTGTGTAGTCTCCGCCAATGCTATTCCGAAATCGTTATTCTTAATATTTTGGGAGAATGATACATAGTATCTGCGCCCACCTACAGAGTGCGCTGCTCATCCCACACCACAAAATGTGTCCTACTGCTTTACTACATGTCTTGCGTGTTTTCATATTATTTAGCAGCAATTCAGAATCGTGTGTAGTCTCCGCCAATGCTATTCCGAAATCGTTATTCTTAATATTTTGGGAGAAAGATACATAGTATCTGCGCCCACCTACAGAGTGCGCTGCTCGTCCCACACCACAAAAAGTGTCCTACTGCTTTACTACATGTCTTGCGTGTTTTCATATTATTTAGCAGCAATTCAGAATCGTGTGTAGTCTCCGCTAATGCTATTCCGAAATCGTTATTCTTAATATTTTGGGAGAATGATACATAGTATCTGCGCCCACCTACAGAGTGCGCTGCTCGTCCCACACCACAAAATGTGTCCTCCTGCTTTACTACATGTCTTGCGTGTTTTCATATTATTTAGCATTAATTCAGAATCGTGTGTAGTCTCCGCCAATGCTATTCCGAAATCGTTATTCTTAATATTTTGGGGGGAATGATACATAGTATCTGCGCCCACCTACAGAGTGCGCTGCTCGTCCCACACCACAAAATGTGTACTACTGCTTTACTACATGTCTTGCGTGTTTTCATATTATTTAGCAACAATTCAGAATCGTGTGTAGTCTCCGCCAATGCTATTCCGAAATCGTTATTCTTAATATTTTGGGAGAATAATACTTAGTATCTGCACCTACCTACAGAGTGCGCTGCACGTCCCACACCACAAAATGTGTCCTACTGCTTTACTACATGTCTTGCGTGTTTTCATATTATTTAGCAGCAATTCAGAATCGTGTGTAGTCTCCGCCAATGCTATTCCGAAATCGTTATTCTTAATATTTTTGGTGAATGATACATAGTATCTGCGCCCACCTACAGAGCGCGCTGCTCGTCCCACACCACAAAATGTGTCCTACTGCTTTACTACATGTCTTGCGTGTTTTCATATTATTTAGCAGCAATTCACAATCGTGTGTAGTCTCCGCCAATGCTATTCCGAAATCGTTATTCTTAATATTTTGGGAGAATGATACATAGTATCTGCGCCCACCTACAGAGTGCGCTGCTCGTCCCACACCACAAAATGTGTCCTACTGCTTTACTACATGTCTTGTGTGTTTTCATATTATTTAGCAGCAATTCAGAATCGTGTGTAGTCTCCGCCAATGCTATTCCGAAATCGTTATTCTTAATATTTTGGGGGAATGATACATAGTATCGGCGCCCACCTACAGAGTGCGCTGCTCGTCCCACACCACAAAATGTGTCCTACTGCTTTACTACATGTCTTGCGTGTTTTCATATTATTTAGCAGCAATTCAGAATCGTGTGTAGTCTTCGCCAATGGTATTCCGAAATTGTTATTCTTAATATTTTGGGAGAATGATACATAGTATCTGCGCCCACCTACAGAGTGCGCTGCTCGTCCCACACCACAAAATGTGTCCTACTGCTTTACTACATGTCTTGCGTGTTTTCATATTATTTAGCAGCAATTCAGAATCGTGTGTAGTCTCCGCCAATGCTATTCCGAAATCGTTATGCTTAATATTTTGGGAGAATGATACATAGTATCTACGCCCACCTACAGAGTGCGCTGCTCGTCCCACACCACAAAATGTGTCCTACTGCTTTACTACATGTCTTGCGTGTTTTCATATTATATAGCAGCAATTCAGAATCGTGTGTAGTCTTCGCCAATGCTATTCCGAAATCGTTATTCTTAATATTTTGGGAGAATGATACATAGTATCTGGGCCCACCTACAGAGTGCGCTGCTCGTCCCACACCACAAAATGTGTCCTACTGCTTTACTACATGTCTTACGTGCTTTCATATTATTTAGCAACAATTCAGAATCGTGTGTAGTCTCCGCCAATGCTTTTCCGAAATCGTTATTCTTAATATTTTGGGTGAGTGATACTTAGTATCTGCGCCTACCTACAGAGTGCGCTGCTCGTTCCACACCACAAAATGTGTCCTACTGCCTTACTACATTTCTCGCGTGTTTTCATATTATTTAGCAACAATTCAGAATCGTGTGTAGTCTCCGCCAATGCTATTCCGAAATCGATATTCTCAATATTTTGGGAGAATGATACATAGTATCTGCGCCTACCTACAGAGTGCGCTGCTCGTCCCACACCACAAAATGTGTCCTACTGCTTTACTACATGTATTGCGTGTTTTCATATTATTTAGCAACAATTCAGAATCGTGTGTAGTCTCCGCCAATGCTTTTCCGAAATCGTTATTCTTATTATTTTGTGAGAATGATACATAGTATCTGCGCCTACCTGCAGAGTGCGCTGCTCGTCCCACACCACAAAATGTGTCCTACTGCTTTACTATATGTCTTGCGTGTTTTCATATTATTTAGCAACAATTCTGAATCGTGTGTAGTCTCCGCCAATGCTATTCCGAAATCGTTATTCTTAATATTTTGGGAGAATGATACATAGTATCTGCGCCTACCTACAGAGTGCGCTGCTCGTCCCACACCACAAAATGTGTCCTACTGCTTTACTATATGTCTTGCGTGTTTTCATATTATTTAGCAACAATTCAGAATCGTGTGCAGTCTCCGCCAATGCTTGTCCGAAATCGTTATTCTTAATATTTTGGGAGAATGATACATAGTATCTGCGCGTACCAACAGAGTGCGCTGCTCGTCCCACACCACAAAATGTGTCCTACTGCTTTACTACATGTCTTGCGTGTTTTCATATTATTTAGCAACAATTCAGAATCGTGTGTAGTCTCCGCCAATGCTATTCCGAAATCGTTATTCTTAATATTTTGGGAGAATGATACATAGTATCTGCGCCTACCTATAGAGTGCGCTGCTCGTCCCACACCACAAAATGTGTCCTACTGCTATACTACATATCTTGCGTGTTTTCATATTATTTAGCAATAATTCAGAATCGTGTGTAGTCTCCGCCAATGCTATTCCGAAATCGTTATTCTTAATGTTTTGGGTGAGTGATACATAGTATCTGCGCCCACCTACACAGTGCGCTGCTCGTCCCACACCACAAAATGTGTCCTACTGCTTTACTACATGTCTTGCGTGCTTTCATATTATTTAGCAACAATTCAGAATCGTGTGTAGTCTCCGCCAATGCTTTTCCGAAATCGTTATTCTTAATATTTTGGGAGAATGATACTTAGTATCTGCGCCTACCTACAGAGTGCGCTGCTCGTCCCACACCACAAATTGTGTCCTACTGCCTTACTACATTTCTTGCGTGTTTTCATATTATTTAGCAACAATTCAGAATCGTGTGTAGTCTCCGCCAATGCTATTCCGAAATCGATATTCTCAATATTTTGGGAGAATGATACATAGTATCTGCGCCTACCTACAGAGTGCGCTGCTCGTCCCACACCACAAAATGTGTCCTACTGCTTTACTACATGTATTGCGTGTTTTCATATTATTTAGCAACAATTCAGAATCCTGTGTAGTCTCCGCCAATGCTTTTCCGAAATCGTTATTCTTATTATTTTGTGAGAATGATACATAGTATCTGCGCCTACCTGCAGAGTGCGCTGCTCGTCCCACACCACAAAATGTGTCCTACTGCTTTACTACATATCTTGCGTGTTTTCATATTATTTAGCAACAATTCAGAATCGTGTGTAGTCTCCGCCAATGCTATTCCGAAATCGTTATTCTTAATATTTTGGGAGAATGATACATAGTATCTGCGCCTACCTACAGAGTGCGCTGCTCGTCCCACACCACAAAATGTGTCCTACTGCTTTACTACATGTCTTGCGTGTTTTCATATTATTTAGCAACAATTCAGAATCGTGTGCAGTCTCCGCCAATGCTTGTCCGAAATCGTTATTCTTAATATTTTGGAAGAATGATACATAGTATCTGCGCGTACCAACAGAGTGCGATGCTCGTCCCACACCACAAAATGTGTCCTACTGCTTTACTACATGTCTTGCGTGTTTTCATATAATTTAGCAACAATTCAGAATCGTGTGTAGTCTCCGCCAATGCTTGTCCGAAATCGTTATTCTTAATATTTTGGGAGAATGATACATAGTATCTGCACCTACCAACAGAGTGCGCTGCTCGTCCCACACCACAAAATGTGTCCTACTGCTTTACTACATGTCTTGCGTGTTTTCATATTATTTAGCAACAATTCAGAATAGGGTGTAGTCTCCGCCAATGCTTTTCCGAAATCGTTATTCTTAATATTTTGGGAGAATGATACATAGTATCTGCGCCCACCTACAGAGTGCGCTGCTCGTCCCACACCACAAAATGTGTCCTACTGCTTTACTACATGTCTTGCGTGTTTTTTATATTATTTAGCAGCAATTCAGAATCGTGTGTAGTCTCCGCCAATGCTATTCCGAAATCGTTATTCTTAATATTTTGGGAGAATGATACATAGTATCTGCGCCTACCTACAGAGTGCGCTGCTCGTCCCACACCACAAAATGTGTCCTACTGCTTTACTACATGTCTTGCGTGTTTTCATATTATTTAGCAACAATTCAGAATCGTGTGCAGTCTCCGCCAATGCTTGTCCGAAATCGTTATTCTTAATATTTTGGGAGAATGATACATAGTATCTGCGCGTACCAACAGAGTGCGATGCTCGTCCCACACCACAAAATGTGTCCTACTGCTTTACTACATGTCTTGCGTGTTTTCATATAATTTAGCAACAATTCAGAATCGTGTGTAGTCTCCGCCAATGCTTGTCCGAAATCGTTATTCTTAATATTTTGGGAGAATGATACATAGTATCTGCACCTACCAACAGAGTGCGCTGCTCGTCCCACACCACAAAATGTGTCCTACTGCTTTACTACATGTCTTGCGTGTTTTCATATTATTTAGCAACAATTCAGAATCGTGTGTAGTCTCCGCCAATGCTTTTCCGAAATCGTTATTCTTAATATTTTGGGAGAATGATACATAGTATCTGCGCCCACCTACAGAGTGCGCTGCTCGTCCCACACCACAAAATGTGTCCTACTGCTTTACTACATGTCTTGCGTGTTTTTTATATTATTTAGCAGCAATTCAGAATCGTGTGTAGTCTCCGCCAATGCTATTCCGAAATCGTTATTCTTAATATTTTGGGAGAATGATACATAGTATCTGCACCTACCAACAGAGTGCGCTGCTCGTCCCACACCACAAAATGTGTCCTACTGCTTTACTACATGTCTTGCGTGTTTTCATATTATTTAGCAGCAATTCACAATCGTGTGTAGTCTCCGCCAATGCTATTCCGAAATCGTTATGCTTAATATTTTGGGAGAATGATACATAGTATCTGCGCCCACCTACACAGTGCGCTGCTCGTCCCACACCACAAAATGTGTCCTACTGCTTTACTACATGTCTTGCGTGTTTTCATATTATTTAGCACCAATTCAGAATCGTGTGTAGTCTCCGCCAATGCTATTCCGAAATCGTTATGCTTAATATTTTGGGAGAATGATACATAGTATCTGCACCTACCAACAGAGTGCGCTGCTCGTCCCACACCACAAAATGTGTCCTACTGCTTTACTACATGTCTTGCGTGTTTTCATATTATTTAGCAGCAATTCAGAATCGTGTGTAGTCTCCGCCAATGCTTTTCCGAAATCGTTATTCTTAATATTTTGGGAGAATGATACATAGTATCTGCGCCCACCTACAGAGTGCGCTGCTCGTCCCACACCACAAAATGTGTCCTACTGCTTTACTACATGTCTTGCGTGTTTTTTATATTATTTAGCAGCAATTCAGAATCGTGTGTAGTCTCCGCCAATGCTATTCCGAAATCGTTATTCTTAATATTTTGGGAGAATGATACATAGTATCTGCGCCCACCTACAGAGTGCGCTGCTCGTCCCACACCACAAAATGTGTCCTACTGCTTTACTACATGTCTTGCGTGTTTTCATATTATTTAGCAGCAATTCACAATCGTGTGTAGTCTCCGCCAATGCTATTCCGAAATCGTTATGCTTAATATTTTGGGAGAATGATACATAGTATCTGCGCCCACCTACACAGTGCGCTGCTCGTCCCACACCACAAAATGTGTCCTACTGCTTTACTACATGTCTTGCGTGTTTTCATATTATTTAGCACCAATTCACAATCGTGTGTAGTCTCCGCCAATGCTATTCCGAAATCGTTATTCTTAATATTTTGGGAGAATGATACATAGTATCTGCACCTACCAACAGAGTGCGCTGCTCGTCCCACACCACAAAATGTGTCCTACTGCTTTACTACATGTCTTGCGTGTTTTCATATTATTTAGCAGCAATTCACAATCGTGTGTAGTCTCCGCCAATGCTTGTCCGAAATCGTTATTCTTAATATTTTGGGAGAATGATACATAGTATCTGCACCTACCAACAGAGTGCGCTGCTCGTCCCACACCA
Source organism: Schistocerca serialis cubense (assembly GCF_023864345.2). Lineage (NCBI taxonomy): Eukaryota > Metazoa > Arthropoda > Insecta > Orthoptera > Acrididae > Schistocerca > Schistocerca serialis. The sequence continues at coordinate 462,459,345 of NC_064646.1, read as the reverse complement.
CAAAATGTGTCCTACTGCTTTACTACATGTCTTGCGTGTTTTCATATTATTTAGCAACAATTCAGAATAGGGTGTAGTCTCCGCCAATGCTTTTCCGAAATCGTTATTCTTAATATTTTGGGAGAATGATACATAGTATCTGCGCCCACCTACAGAGTGCGCTGCTCGTCCCACACCACAAAATGTGTCCTACTGCTTTACTACATGTCTTGCGTGTTTTTTATATTATTTAGCAGCAATTCAGAATCGTGTGTAGTCTCCGCCAATGCTATTCCGAAATCGTTATTCTTAATATTTTGGGAGAATGATACATAGTATCTGCGCCCACCTACAGAGTGCGCTGCTCGTCCCACACCACAAAATGTGTCCTACTGCTTTACTACATGTCTTGCGTGTTTTCATATTATTTAGCAGCAATTCACAATCGTGTGTAGTCTCCGCCAATGCTATTCCGAAATCGTTATGCTTAATATTTTGGGAGAATGATACATAGTATCTGCGCCCACCTACACAGTGCGCTGCTCGTCCCACACCACAAAATGTGTCCTACTGCTTTACTACATGTCTTGCGTGTTTTCATATTATTTAGCAACAATTCAGAATCGTGTGTAGTCTCCGCCAATGCTATTCCGAAATCGTTATTCTTAATATTTTGGGAGAATGATACATAGTATCTGCGCCTACCTATAGAGTGCGCTGCTCGTCCCACACCACAAAATGTGTCCTACTGCTATACTACATATCTTGCGTGTTTTCATATTATTTAGCAATAATTCAGAATCGTGTGTAGTCTCCGCCAATGCTATTCCGAAATCGTTATTCTTAATGTTTTGGGTGAGTGATACATAGTATCTGCGCCCACCTACACAGTGCGCTGCTCGTCCCACACCACAAAATGTGTCCTACTGCTTTACTACATGTCTTGCGTGCTTTCATATTATTTAGCAACAATTCAGAATCGTGTGTAGTCTCCGCCAATGCTTTTCCGAAATCGTTATTCTTAATATTTTGGGAGAATGATACTTAGTATCTGCGCCTACCTACAGAGTGCGCTGCTCGTCCCACACCACAAATTGTGTCCTACTGCCTTACTACATTTCTTGCGTGTTTTCATATTATTTAGCAACAATTCAGAATCGTGTGTAGTCTCCGCCAATGCTATTCCGAAATCGATATTCTCAATATTTTGGGAGAATGATACATAGTATCTGCGCCTACCTACAGAGTGCGCTGCTCGTCCCACACCACAAAATGTGTCCTACTGCTTTACTACATGTATTGCGTGTTTTCATATTATTTAGCAACAATTCAGAATCCTGTGTAGTCTCCGCCAATGCTTTTCCGAAATCGTTATTCTTATTATTTTGTGAGAATGATACATAGTATCTGCGCCTACCTGCAGAGTGCGCTGCTCGTCCCACACCACAAAATGTGTCCTACTGCTTTACTACATATCTTGCGTGTTTTCATATTATTTAGCAACAATTCAGAATCGTGTGTAGTCTCCGCCAATGCTATTCCGAAATCGTTATTCTTAATATTTTGGGAGAATGATACATAGTATCTGCGCCTACCTACAGAGTGCGCTGCTCGTCCCACACCACAAAATGTGTCCTACTGCTTTACTACATGTCTTGCGTGTTTTCATATTATTTAGCAACAATTCAGAATCGTGTGCAGTCTCCGCCAATGCTTGTCCGAAATCGTTATTCTTAATATTTTGGAAGAATGATACATAGTATCTGCGCGTACCAACAGAGTGCGATGCTCGTCCCACACCACAAAATGTGTCCTACTGCTTTACTACATGTCTTGCGTGTTTTCATATAATTTAGCAACAATTCAGAATCGTGTGTAGTCTCCGCCAATGCTTGTCCGAAATCGTTATTCTTAATATTTTGGGAGAATGATACATAGTATCTGCACCTACCAACAGAGTGCGCTGCTCGTCCCACACCACAAAATGTGTCCTACTGCTTTACTACATGTCTTGCGTGTTTTCATATTATTTAGCAACAATTCAGAATAGGGTGTAGTCTCCGCCAATGCTTTTCCGAAATCGTTATTCTTAATATTTTGGGAGAATGATACATAGTATCTGCGCCCACCTACAGAGTGCGCTGCTCGTCCCACACCACAAAATGTGTCCTACTGCTTTACTACATGTCTTGCGTGTTTTTTATATTATTTAGCAGCAATTCAGAATCGTGTGTAGTCTCCGCCAATGCTATTCCGAAATCGTTATTCTTAATATTTTGGGAGAATGATACATAGTATCTGCGCCTACCTACAGAGTGCGCTGCTCGTCCCACACCACAAAATGTGTCCTACTGCTTTACTACATGTCTTGCGTGTTTTCATATTATTTAGCAACAATTCAGAATCGTGTGCAGTCTCCGCCAATGCTTGTCCGAAATCGTTATTCTTAATATTTTGGGAGAATGATACATAGTATCTGCGCGTACCAACAGAGTGCGATGCTCGTCCCACACCACAAAATGTGTCCTACTGCTTTACTACATGTCTTGCGTGTTTTCATATAATTTAGCAACAATTCAGAATCGTGTGTAGTCTCCGCCAATGCTTGTCCGAAATCGTTATTCTTAATATTTTGGGAGAATGATACATAGTATCTGCACCTACCAACAGAGTGCGCTGCTCGTCCCACACCACAAAATGTGTCCTACTGCTTTACTACATGTCTTGCGTGTTTTCATATTATTTAGCAACAATTCAGAATCGTGTGTAGTCTCCGCCAATGCTTTTCCGAAATCGTTATTCTTAATATTTTGGGAGAATGATACATAGTATCTGCGCCCACCTACAGAGTGCGCTGGTCGTCCCACACCACAAAATGTGTCCTACTGCTTTACTACATGTCTTGCGTGTTTTTTATATTATTTAGCAGCAATTCAGAATCGTGTGTAGTCTCCGCCAATGCTATTCCGAAATCGTTATTCTTAATATTTTGGGAGAATGATACATAGTATCTGCACCTACCAACAGAGTGCGCTGCTCGTCCCACACCACAAAATGTGTCCTACTGCTTTACTACATGTCTTGCGTGTTTTCATATTATTTAGCAGCAATTCACAATCGTGTGTAGTCTCCGCCAATGCTATTCCGAAATCGTTATGCTTAATATTTTGGGAGAATGATACATAGTATCTGCGCCCACCTACACAGTGCGCTGCTCGTCCCACACCACAAAATGTGTCCTACTGCTTTACTACATGTCTTGCGTGTTTTCATATTATTTAGCACCAATTCAGAATCGTGTGTAGTCTCCGCCAATGCTATTCCGAAATCGTTATGCTTAATATTTTGGGAGAATGATACATAGTATCTGCACCTACCAACAGAGTGCGCTGCTCGTCCCACACCACAAAATGTGTCCTACTGCTTTACTACATGTCTTGCGTGTTTTCATATTATTTAGCAGCAATTCAGAATCGTGTGTAGTCTCCGCCAATGCTTTTCCGAAATCGTTATTCTTAATATTTTGGGAGAATGATACATAGTATCTGCGCCCACCTACAGAGTGCGCTGCTCGTCCCACACCACAAAATGTGTCCTACTGCTTTACTACATGTCTTGCGTGTTTTTTATATTATTTAGCAGCAATTCAGAATCGTGTGTAGTCTCCGCCAATGCTATTCCGAAATCGTTATTCTTAATATTTTGGGAGAATGATACATAGTATCTGCGCCCACCTACAGAGTGCGCTGCTCGTCCCACACCACAAAATGTGTCCTACTGCTTTACTACATGTCTTGCGTGTTTTCATATTATTTAGCAGCAATTCACAATCGTGTGTAGTCTCCGCCAATGCTATTCCGAAATCGTTATGCTTAATATTTTGGGAGAATGATACATAGTATCTGCGCCCACCTACACAGTGCGCTGCTCGTCCCACACCACAAAATGTGTCCTACTGCTTTACTACATGTCTTGCGTGTTTTCATATTATTTAGCACCAATTCACAATCGTGTGTAGTCTCCGCCAATGCTATTCCGAAATCGTTATTCTTAATATTTTGGGAGAATGATACATAGTATCTGCACCTACCAACAGAGTGCGCTGCTCGTCCCACACCACAAAATGTGTCCTACTGCTTTACTACATGTCTTGCGTGTTTTCATATTATTTAGCAGCAATTCACAATCGTGTGTAGTCTCCGCCAATGCTATTCCGAAATCGTTATGCTTAATATTTTGGGAGAATGATACATAGTATCTGCGCCCACCTACACAGTGCGCTGCTCGTCCCACACCACAAAATGTGTCCTACTGCTTTACTACATGTCTTGCGTGTTTTCATATTATTTAGCAGCAATTCAGAATCGTGTGTAGTCTCCGCCAATGCTATTCCGAAATCGATATTCTTAATATTTTGGGAGAATGATACATAGTATCTCCGCCCACCTACAGAGTGCGCTGCTCGTCCCACACCACAAAATGTGTCCTACTGCTTTACTACATGTCTTGCGTGTTTTCATATTATTTAGCAGCAATTCACAATCGTGTGTAGTCTCCGCCAATGCTATTCCGAAATCGTTATGCTTAATATTTTGGGAGAATGATACATAGTATCTGCGCCCACCTACACAGTGCGCTGCTCGTCCCACACCACAAAATGTGTCCTACTGCTTTACTACATGTCTTGCGTGTTTTCATATTATTTAGCAACAATTCAGAATCGTGTGCAGTCTCCGCCAATGCTTGTCCGAAATCGTTATTCTTAATATTTTGGGAGAATGATACATAGTATCTGCGCGTACCAACAGAGTGCGATGCTCGTCCCACACCACAAAATGTGTCCTACTGCTTTACTACATGTCTTGCGTGTTTTCATATAATTTAGCAACAATTCAGAATCGTGTGTAGTCTCCGCCAATGCTTGTCCGAAATCGTTATTCTTAATATTTTGGGAGAATGATACATAGTATCTGCACCTACCAACAGAGTGCGCTGCTCGTCCCACACCACAAAATGTGTCCTACTGCTTTACTACATGTCTTGCGTGTTTTCATATTATTTAGCAACAATTCAGAATCGTGTGTAGTCTCCGCCAATGCTTTTCCGAAATCGTTATTCTTAATATTTTGGGAGAATGATACATAGTATCTGCGCCCACCTACAGAGTGCGCTGCTCGTCCCACACCACAAAATGTGTCCTACTGCTTTACTACATGTCTTGCGTGTTTTTTATATTATTTAGCAGCAATTCAGAATCGTGTGTAGTCTCCGCCAATGCTATTCCGAAATCGTTATTCTTAATATTTTGGGAGAATGATACATAGTATCTGCGCCCACCTACAGAGTGCGCTGCTCGTCCCACACCACAAAATGTGTCCTACTGCTTTACTACATGTCTTGCGTGTTTTCATATTATTTAGCAGCAATTCACAATCGTGTGTAGTCTCCGCCAATGCTATTCCGAAATCGTTATGCTTAATATTTTGGGAGAATGATACATAGTATCTGCGCCCACCTACACAGTGCGCTGCTCGTCCCACACCACAAAATGTGTCCTACTGCTTTACTACATGTCTTGCGTGTTTTCATATTATTTAGCACCAATTCAGAATCGTGTGTAGTCTCCGCCAATGCTTGTCCGAAATCGTTATTCTTAATATTTTGGGAGAATGATACATAGTATCTGCACCTACCAACAGAGTGCGCTGCTCGTCCCACACCACAAAATGTGTCCTACTGCTTTACTACATGTCTTGCGTGTTTTCATATTATTTAGCAACAATTCAGAATCGTGTGTAGTCTCCGCCAATGCTTTTCCGAAATCGTTATTCTTAATATTTTGGGAGAATGATACATAGTATCTGCGCCCACCTACAGAGTGCGCTGCTCGTCCCACACCACAAAATGTGTCCTACTGCTTTACTACATGTCTTGCGTGTTTTTTATATTATTTAGCAGCAATTCAGAATCGTGTGTAGTCTCCGCCAATGCTATTCCGAAATCGTTATTCTTAATATTTTGGGAGAATGATACATAGTATCTGCACCTACCAACAGAGTGCGCTGCTCGTCCCACACCACAAAATGTGTCCTACTGCTTTACTACATGTCTTGCGTGTTTTCATATTATTTAGCAGCAATTCACAATCGTGTGTAGTCTCCGCCAATGCTATTCCGAAATCGTTATGCTTAATATTTTGGGAGAATGATACATAGTATCTGCGCCCACCTACACAGTGCGCTGCTCGTCCCACACCACAAAATGTGTCCTACTGCTTTACTACATGTCTTGCGTGTTTTCATATTATTTAGCACCAATTCAGAATCGTGTGTAGTCTCCGCCAATGCTATTCCGAAATCGTTATTCTTAATATTTTGGGAGAATGATACATAGTATCTGCACCTACCAACAGAGTGCGCTGCTCGTCCCACACCACAAAATGTGTCCTACTGCTTTACTACATGTCTTGCGTGTTTTCATATTATTTAGCAGCAATTCACAATCGTGTGTAGTCTCCGCCAATGCTATTCCGAAATCGTTATGCTTAATATTTTGGGAGAATGATACATAGTATCTGCGCCCACCTACACAGTGCGCTGCTCGTCCCACACCACAAAATGTGTCCTACTGCTTTACTACATGTCTTGCGTGTTTTCATATTATTTAGCACCAATTCACAATCGTGTGTAGTCTCCGCCAATGCTATTCCGAAATCGTTATTCTTAATATTTTGGGAGAATGATACATAGTATCTGCACCTACCAACAGAGTGCGCTGCTCGTCCCACACCACAAAATGTGTCCTACTGCTTTACTACATGTCTTGCGTGTTTTCATATTATTTAGCAGCAATTCAGAATCGTGTGTAGTCTCCGCCAATGCTATCCCGAAATCGTTATGCTTAATATTTTGGGAGAATGACACATAGTATCTCCGCCCACCTAACGAGTGCGCTGCTCGTCCCACACCACAAAATGTGTCCTACTGCTTTACTACATGTCTTGCGTGTTTTCATATTATTTAGCACCAATTCAGAATCGTGTGTAGTCTCTGCCAATGCTATTCCGAAATCGTTATTCTTAATATTTTGGGAGAATGATACATAGTATCTGCGCCCACCTACAGAGTGCGCTGCTCGTCCCAAACCACAAAATGTGTCCTACTGCTTTACTACATGTCTTGCGTGTTTTCATATTATTTAGCAGCAATTCAGAATCGTGTATAGTCTCCGCCAATGCTATTTCGAAATCGATATTCTTAATATTTTGGGAGAATGATACATACTATCAGAGCCCACCTACAGAGTGCGCTGCTCGTCCCACACCACAAAATGTGTCCTACTGCTTTACTACATGTCTTGCGTGTTTTCATATAATTTAGCAGCAATTCACAATCGTGTGTAGTCTCCGCCAATGCTATTCCGAAATCGTTATGCTTAATATTTTGGGAGAATGATACATAGTATCTGCGCCCACGTACAGAGTGCGCTGCTCGTCCCACACCACAAAATGTGTCCTACTGCTTTACTACACGTCTTGCGTGTTTTCTTATTATTTAGCAGCTATTCAGAATCGTGTGTAGTCTCCGCCAATGCTATTCCGCAATCGTTATGCTTAATATTTTGGGAGAATGATACATAGTATCTGCGCCCACCTACACAGTGCGCTGCTCGTCCCACACCACAAAATGTGTCCTACTGCTTTACTACATGTCTTGCGTGTTTTCATATTATTTAGCAGCAATTCCGAATCGTGTTTAGTCTCCGCCAATGCTATTCCGAAATCGTTATGCTTAATATTTTGGAAGAATGATACATAGTATCTCCGCCCACCTAACGAGTGCGCTGCTCGTCCCACACCACAAAATGTGTCCTACTGCTTTACTACATGTCTTGCGTGTTTTCATATTATTTAGCACCAATTCAGAATCATGTGTAGTCTCCGCCAATGCTATACCGCAATCGTTATGCTTAATATTTTGGGAGAATGATACATAGTATCTCCGCCCACCTACAGAGTGCGCTGCTCGTCCAACACCACAAAATGTGTCCTACTGCTTTACTACATGTCTTGCGTGTTTTCATATTATTTAGCAACAATTCAGAATCGTGTGTAGTCTCCGCCAATGCTATTCCGAAATCGTTATTCTTAATATTTTGGGAGAATGATACATAGTATCTGCGCCCACCTACAGAGTGTGCTACTCGTCCCACACCACAAAATGTGTCCTACTGCTTTACTACATGTCTTGCGTGTTTTCATATTATTTAGCAGGAATTCAGAATCGTGTGTAGTCTCCGCCAATGCTATTACGAAATCGTTATTCTTAATATTTTGGGAGAATGATACATAGTATCTGCGCCCACCTACAGCGTGTGCTGCTCGTCCCACACCACAAAATGTGTCCTACTGCTTTACTACATGTCTTGCGTGTTTTCATATTATTTTGCAGCAATTGAGAATCGTGTGTAGTCTCCGCCAATGCTATTTCGAAATCGATATTCTTAATATTTTGGGAGAATGATACATAGTATCTGCGCCCACCTACAGAGTGTGCTGCTCGTCCCACACCACAATCTGAGTCCTACTGCTTTACTACATGTCTTGCGTGTTTTCATATTATTTAGCAACTATTCAGAATCGTGTGTAGTCTCCGCCAATGCTATTCCGAAATCGTTATGCTTAATATTTTGGGAGAATGATACATAGTATCTGCGCCCACCTACACAGTGCGCTGCTCGTCCCACACCACAAAATGTGTCCTACTGCTTTACTACATGTCTTGCGTGTTTTCATATTATTTAGCAGCAATTCAGAATCGTGTGTAGTCTCCGCCAATGCTATTCCGAAATCGATATTCTTAATATTTTGGGAGAATGATACATAGTATCTCCGCCCACCTACAGAGTGCGCTGCTCGTCCCACACCACAAAATGTGTCCTACTGCTTTACTACATGTCTTGCGTGTTTTCATATTATTTAGCAGCAATTCCGAATTGTGTGTAGTATCCGCCAATGCTATTCCGAAATCGTTATGCTTAATATTTTGGAAGAATGATACATAGTATCTCCGCCCACCTAACGAGTGCGCTGCTCGTCCCACACCACAAAATGTGTCCTACTGCTTTACTACATGTCTTGCGTGTTTTCATATTATTTAGCACCAATTCAGAATCGGGTGTAGTCTCCGACAATGCTATACCGAAATCGTTATGCTTAATATTTTGGGAGAATGATACATAGTATCTCCGCCCACCTACAGTGTGCGCTGCTCGTCCAAGACCACAAAATGTGTCCTACTGCTTTACTACATGTCTTGCGTGTTTTCATATTATTTAGCAGCAATTCAGAATCGTGTGTAGTGTCCGCCACTGCTATTCCGAAATCGTTATGCTTAAAATTTTGGGAGAATGATACATAGTATCTCCGCCCGTCTACAGAGTGTGCTGCTCGTCCCACACCACAAAATGTGTCCTACTGCTTTACTACATGTCTTGCGTGTTTTCATATTATTTAGCAGCTATTCAGAATCGTGTGTAGTCTCCGCCAATGCTATTCCGAAATCGTTATTCTTAATATTTTGGGAGAATGATACAAAGTATCTGCGCCCACCTACAGAGTGTGCTACTCGTCCCACTCCACAAAATGTGTCCTACTGCTTTACTACATGTCTTGCGTGTTTTCATATTATTTAGCAGGAATTCAGAATCGTGTGTAGTCTCCGCCAATGCTATTACGAAATCGTTATTCTTAATATTTTGGGAGAATGATACATAGTATCTGCGCCCACCTACAGCGTGTGCTGCTCGTCCCACACCACAAAATGTGTCCTACTGCTTTACTACATGTCTTGCGTGTTTTCATATTATTTTGCAGCAATTGAGAATCGTGTGTAGTCTCCGCCAATGCCATTTCGAAATCGATATTCTTAATATTTTGGGAGAATGATACATAGTATCTGCGCCCACCTACAGAGTGTGCTGCTCGTCCCACACCACAAACTGAGTCCTACTGCTTTACTACATGTCTTGCGTGTTTTCATATTATTTAGCAACAATTCAGAATCGTGTGTAGTCTCCGCCAATGCTATTCCGAAATCGTTATGCTTAATATTTTGGGAGAATGATACATAGTATCTGCGCCCACCTACACAGTGCGCTGCTCGTCCCACACCACAAAATGTGTCCTACTGCTTTACTACATGTCTTGCGTGTTTTCATATTATTTAGCAGCAATTCAGAATCGTGTGTAGTCTCCGCCAATGCTATTCCGAAATCGATATTCTTAATATTTTGGGAGAATGATACATAGTATCTCCGCCCACCTACAGAGTGCGCTGCTCGTCCCACACCACAAAATGTGTCCTACTGCTTTACTACATGTCTTGCGTGTTTTCATATTATTTAGCAGCAATTCCGAATCGTGTGTAGTATCCGCCAATGCTATTCCGAATTCGTTATGCTTAATATTTTGGAAGAATGATACATAGTATCTCCGCCCACCTAACGAGTGCGCTGCTCGTCCCACACCACAAAATGTGTCCTACTGCTTTACTACATGTCTTGCGTGTTTTCATATTATTTAGCACCAATTCAGAATCGGGTGTAGTCTCCGACAATGCTATACCGAAATCGTTATGCTTAATATTTTGGGAGAAAGATACATAGTATCTCCGCCCACCTACAGTGTGCGCTGCTCGTCCAAGACCACAAAATGTGTCCTACTGCTTTACTACATGTCTTGCGTGGTTTCATATTATTTAGCAGCAATTCAGAATCGTGTGTAGTGTCCGCCACTGCTATTCCGAAATCGTTATGCTTAAAATTTTGGGAGAATGATACATAGTATCTCCGCCCGTCTACAGAGTGTGCTGCTCGTCCCACACCACAAAATGTGTCCTACTGCTTTACTACATGTCTTGCGTGTTTTCATATTATTTAGCAGCTATTCAGAATCGTGTGTAGTCTCCGCCAATGCTATTCCGAAATCGTTATTCTTAATATTTTGGGAGAATGATACATAGTATCTGCGCCCACCTACAGAGTGTGCTACTCGTCCCACTCCACAAAATATGTCCTACTGCTTTACTACATGTCTTGCGTGTTTTCATATTATTTAGCAGGAATTCAGAATCGTGTGTAGTCTCCGCCAATGCTATTCCGAAATCGTTATTCTTAATATTTTGGGAGAATGATACATAGTATATGCGCCCACCTACAGCGTGTGCTGCTCGTCCCACACCACAAAATGTGTCCTACTGCTTTACTACATGTCTTGCGTGTTTTCATATTATTTTGCAGCAATTGAGAATCGTGTGTAGTCTCCGCCAATGCTATTTCGAAATCGATATTCTTAATATTTTGGGAGAATGATACATAGTATCTGTGCCCACCTACAGAGTGTGCTGCCCGTCCCACACCACAAACTGTGTCCTACTGCTTTACTACATGTCTTGCGTGTTTTCATATTATTTAGCAGCAATTCAGAATCGTGTGTAGTCTCCGCCACTGCTATTTCGAAATCGATATTCTTAATATTTTGGGAGAATTATACATAGTATCTGCGCCCACCTACAGAGTGTGCTGCTCGTCCCACACCACAAAATGTGTCCTACTGCATTATTACATGTCTTGCGTGTTTTCATATTATTTAGCAGCAATTCAGAATAGTGTGTAGTCTCCGCCAATGCTATTCCGAAATCGTTATTCTTAATATTTTGGGTGAATGATACATAGTATCTGCGCCCACCTAAAGAGTGCGCTGCTCGTCCCACACCACAAAATGTGTCCTACTGCTTTACTACATGTCTTGCATGTTTTCATATTATTTAGCAGCAATTCAGAATCGTGTGTAGTCTCCGCCAATGCTAATCCGAAATCGTTATGCTTAATATTTTGGGAGAATGATACATAGTATCTGCGCCCACCTACACAGTGCGCTGCTCGTCCCACACAACAAAATGTGTCCTACTGCTTTACTACATGTCTTGCGTGTCTTCATATTATTTAGCAGCAATTCAGAATCGTGTGTAGTCTCCGCCAATGCTATTTCGAAATCGATATTCTTAATATTTTGGGAGAATCATAAATAGTATCTGTGCCCACCTACAGAATGTGCTACTCGTCCCACACCACAAAATGTGTCCTACTGCTTTACTACATGTCTTGCGTGTTTTCATATTATTTAGCGTTAATTCAGAATCGTGTGTAGTCTCCGCCAATGCAATTCCGAAATCGTTATTCTTAATATTTTGGGAGAATGATACATAGTATCTGCGCCTACCTACAGAGTGCGCTGCTCGTCCCACACCACAAAATGTGTCCCACTGCTTTACTACATGTCTTGCGTGTTTTCATATTATTTAGCGTTAATACAGAATCGTGTGTAGTCTCCGCCAATGCTATTCCGAAATCGTTATTCTTAATATTTTGGGAGAATGATACATAGTATCTGCGCTTACCTACAGAGTGCGCTGCTCGTCCCACACCACAGAATGTGTCCTACTGCTTTACTACATCTCTTGCGTGTTTTCATATTATTTAGCAGCAATTCAGAATCGTGTGTAGTCTCCGCCAATGCTATTCCCAAATCGTTATTCTTAATATTTTGGGAGAATGGTACATAGTATCTGCGCCTACCTGCAGAGTGCGCTGCTCGTCCCACACCACAAAATGTGTCCTACTGCTTTACTACATGTCTTGCGCGTTTTCATATTATTTAGCGTTATTTCAGAATCGTGTGTAGTCTCCGCCAATGCTATTCCGAAATCGTTATTCTTAATATTTTGGGAGAATGATACACAGTATCTGCGCCTACCTAGAGAGTGCGCTGCTCGTCCCACACCACAGAATGTGTCCTACTCCTTTACTACATGTCTTGCGTGTTTTCATATTATTTAGCAGCAATTCAGAATCGTGTGTAGTCTCCGCCAATGCTATTCCGAAATCGTTATTCTTAATATTTTGGGAGAATGATACATAGTATCTGCGCTTACCTACAGAGTGCGCTGCTCGTCCCACACCACAAAATGCGTCCTACTGCTTTACTACATGTCTTGCGTGTTTTCACATTATTTAGCAGCAATTCAGAATCGTGTGTAGTCTCCGCCAATGCTATTCCGAAATCGTTATTCTTAATATTTTGGGTGAATGATACATAGTATCTGCGCCCACCTACAGAGTGAGCTGCTCGTCCCACACCACAAAATGTGTCCTACTGCTTTACTACATGTCTTGCGTGTTTTCATATTATTTAGCAGCAATTCAGAATCGTGTGTAGTCTCCGCCAATGCTATTCCGAAATCGTTATTCTTAATATTTTGGGAGAATGATACATAGTATCTGCGCCCACCTACAGAGTGCGCTGCTCGTCCCACACCACAAAATGTGTCCTACTGCTTTACTACATGTCTTGCGTGTTTTCATATTATTTAGCGTTAATTCAGAATCGTATGTAGTCTCCGCCAATGCTATTCCGAAATCGTTATTCTTAATATTTTGGGTGAATGATACATGGTATCTGCGCCCACCTACAGAGTGCGCTGCTCGTCCCACACCACAAAATGTGTCCTACTGCTTTACTACATGTCTTGCGTGTTTTCATATTATTTAGCAGCAATTCAGAATCGTGTGTAGTCTCCGCCAATGCTATTCCCAAATCGTTATTCTTAATATTTTGGGAGAATGGTACATAGTATCTGCGCCTACCTGCAGAGTGCGCTGCTCGTCCCACACCACAAAATGTGTCCTACTGCTTTACTACATGTCTTGCGCGTTTTCATATTATTTAGCGTTATTTCAGAATCGTGTGTAGTCTCCGCCAATGCTATTCCGAAATCGTTATTCTTAATATTTTGGGAGAATGATACACAGTATCTGCGCCTACCTAGAGAGTGCGCTGCTCGTCCCACACCACAGAATGTGTCCTACTCCTTTACTACATGTCTTGCGTGTTTTCATATTATTTAGCAGCAATTCAGAATCGTGTGTAGTCTCCGCCAATGCTATTCCGAAATCGTTATTCTTAATATTTTGGGAGAATGATACATAGTATCTGCGCTTACCTACAGAGTGCGCTGCTCGTCCCACACCACAAAATGCGTCCTACTGCTTTACTACATGTCTTGCGTGTTTTCACATTATTTAGCAGCAATTCAGAATCGTGTGTAGTCTCCGCCAATGCTATTCCGAAATCGTTATTCTTAATATTTTGGGTGAATGATACATAGTATCTGCGCCCACCTACAGAGTGAGCTGCTCGTCCCACACCACAAAATGTGTCCTACTGCTTTACTACATGTCTTGCGTGTTTTCATATTATTTAGCAGCAATTCAGAATCGTGTGTAGTATTCGCCAATGCTATTCCGAAATCGTTATTCTTAATATTTTGGGAGAATGATACATAGTATCTGCGCCCACCTACAGAGTGCGCTGCTCGTCCCACACCACAAAATGTGTCCTACTGCTTTACTACATGTCTTGCGTGTTTTCATATTATTTAGCGTTAATTCAGAATCGTATGTAGTCTCCGCCAATGCTATTCCGAAATCGTTATTCTTAATATTTTGGGTGAATGATACATGGTATCTGCGCCCACCTACAGAGTGCGCTGCTCGTCCCACACCACAAAATGTGTCCAACTGCTTTACTACATGTCTTGCGTGTTTTCATATTATTTAGCAGCAATTCAGAATCGTGTGTAGTCTCCGCCAATGCTATTCCCAAATCGTTATTCTTAATATTTTGGGAGAATGGTACATAGTATCTGCGCCTACCTGCAGAGTGCGCTGCTCGTCCCACACCACAAAATGTGTCCTACTGCTTTACTACATGTCTTGCGCGTTTTCATATTATTTAGCGTTAATTCAGAATCGTGTGTAGTCTCCGCCAATGCTATTCCGAAATCGTTATTCTTAATATTTTGGGAGAATGATACACAGTATCTGCGCCTACCTAGAGAGTGCGCTGCTCGTCCCACACCACAGAATGTGTCCTACTCCCTTACTACATGTCTTGCGTGTTTTCATATTATTTAGCAGCAATTGAGAATCGTGTGTAGTCTCCGCCAATGCTATTCCGAAATCGTTATTCTTAATATTTTGGGAGAATGATACATAGTATCTGCGCTTACCTACAGAGTGCGCTGCTCGTCCCACACCACAAAATGTGTCCTACTGCTTTACTACATGTCTTGCGTGTTTTCACATTATTTAGCAGCAATTCAGAATCGTGTGTAGTCTCCGCCAATGCTATTCCGAAATCGTTATTCTTAATATTTTGGGTGAATGATACATAGTATCTGCGCCCACCTACACAGTGAGCTGCTCGTCCCACACCACAAAATGTGTCCAACTGCTTTACTACATGTCTTGCGTGTTTTCATATTATTTAGCAGCAATTCAGAATCGTGTGTAGTCTCCGCCAATGCTATTCCGAAATCGTTATTCTTAATATTTTGGGAGAATGATACACAGTATCTGCGCCTACCTAGAGAGTGCGCTGCTCGTCCCACACCACAGAATGTGTCCTACTCCTTTACTACATGTCTTGCGTGTTTTTATATTATTTAGCAGGAATTCAGAATCGTGTGTAGTCTCCGCCAATGCTATTCCGAAATCGTTATTCTTAATATTTTGGGAGAATGATACATAGTATATGCGCCCACCTACAGCGTGTGCTGCTCGTCCCACACCACAAAATGTGTCCTACTGCTTTACTACATGTCTTGCGTGTTTTCATATTATTTTGCAGCAATTGAGAATCGTGTGTAGTCTCCGCCAATGCTATTCCGAAATCGATATTCTTAATATTTTGGGAGAATGATACATAGTATCTGCGCCCACCTACACAGTGCGCTGCTCGTCCCACACAACAAAATTTGTCCTACTGCTTTACTACATGTCTTGCGTGTCTTCATATTATTTAGCAGCAATTCAGAATCGTGTGTAGTCTCCGCCAATGCTATTTCGAAATCGATATTCTTAATATTTTGGGAGAATCATACATAGTATCTGTGCCCACCTACAGAGTGTGCTACTCGTCCCACACCACAAAATGTGTCCTACTGCTTTACTACATGTCTTGCGTGTTTTCATATTATTTAGCAGGAATTCAGAATCGTGTGTAGTCTCCACCAATGCTATTCCGAAATCGTTATGCTTAATATTTTGGGAGATTGATACATAGTATCTACGCCCACCTACAGAGTGCGCTGCTCGTCCCACACCACAAAATGTGTCCTATTGCTATACTACATGTCTTGCGTGTTTTCGTATTATTTAGCGTTAATTCAAAATCGTGTGTAGTCTCCGCCAATGCCTTTCCGAAATCGTTATTCTTAATATTTTGGGACAATGATACATAGTATCTGCGCCTACCTACAGAGTGCGCTGCTCGTCCCACACCACAAAATGTGTCCTACTGCTTTACTACATGTCTTGCGTGTTTTCATATTATTTAGCGTTAATTCAGAATCGTGTGTAGTCTCCGCCTATGCTATTCCGAAATCGTTATTCTTAATATTTTTTGAGAATGATACATAGTATCTGCGCTTACCTACAGAGTGCGCTGCTCGTCCCACATCACAGAATGTGTCCTACTGCTTTACTGCATCTCTTGCGTGTTTTCATATTATTTAGCAGCAATTCAGAATCGTGTGTAGTCTCCGCCAATGCTGTTCCCAAATCGTTATTCTTAATATTTTGGGAGAATGATACATAGTATCTGCGCCTACCTACACAGTGAGCTGCTCGTCCCACACCACAAAATGTGTCCAACTGCTTTACTACATGTCTTGCGTGTTTTCATATTATTTAGCAGCAATTCAGAATCGTGTGTAGTCTCCGCCAATGCTATTCCGAAATCGTTATTCTTAATATTTTGAGAGAATGATACATAGTATCTGCGCCCACCTACAGAGTGCGCTGCTCGTCCCACACCACAAAATGCGTCCTACTGCTTTACTACATGTCTTGCGTGTTTTCACATTATTTAGCAGCAATTCAGAATCGTGTGTAGTCTCCGCCAATGCTATTCCGAAATCGTTATTCTTAATATTTTGGGTGAATGATACATAGTATCTGCGCCCACCTACACAGTGAGCTGCTCGTCCCACACCACAAAATGTGTCCAACTGCTTTACTACATGTCTTGCGTGTTTTCATATTATTTAGCAGCAATTCAGAATCGTGTGTAGTCTCCGCCAATGCTATTCCGAAATGGTTGTTCTTAATATTTTGAGAGAATGATACATAGTATCTGCGCCCACCTACAGAGTGCGCTGCACGTCCCACACCACAAAATGCGTCCTACTGCTTTACTACATGTCTTGCGTGTTTTCACATTATTTAGCAGCAATTCAGAATCGCGTGTAGTCTCCGCCAATGCTATTCCGAAATCGTTATTCTTAATATTTTGGGTGAATGATACATAGTATCTGCGCTTACCTACAGAGTGCGCAGCTCGTCCCACACCACAGAATGTGTCCTACTGCTTTACTACATGTCTTGCGTGTTTTCATATTATTTAGCGTTAATTCAGAATCGTGTGTAGTCTCCGCCAATGCAATTCCGAAATCGTTATTCTTAATATTTTGGGAGAATGATACATAGTATCTGCGCCTACCTACAGAGTGCGCTGCTCGTCCCACACCACAAAATGTGTCCTACTGCTTTACTACATGTCTTGCGTGTTTTCATATTATTTAGCGTTAATACAGAATCGTGTGTAGTCTCCGCCAATGCTATTCCGAAATCGTTATTCTTAATATTTTGGGTGAATGATACATAGTATCTGCGCTTACCTACAGAGTGCGCAGCTCGTCCCACACCACAGAATGTGTCCTACTGCTTTACTACATGTCTTGCGTGTTTTCATATTATTTAGCGTTAATTCAGAATCGTGTGTAGTCTCCGCCAATGCAATTCCGAAATCGTTATTCTTAATATTTTGGGAGAATGATACATAGTATCTGCGCCTACCTACAGAGTGCGCTGCTCGTCCCACACCACAAAATGTGTCCTACTGCTTTACTACATGTCTTGCGTGTTTTCATATTATTTAGCGTTAATACAGAATCGTGTGTAGTCTCCGCCAATGCTATTCCGAAATCGTTATTCTTAATATTTTGGGAGAATGATACACAGTATCTGCGCCTACCTAGAGAGTGCGCTGCTCGTCCCACACCACAGAATGTGTCCTACTCCTTTACTACATGTCTTGCGTGTTTTCATATTATTTAGCAGCAATTCAGAATCGTGTGTAGTCTCCGCCAATGCTATTCCGATATCGTTATTCTTAATATTTTGGGAGAATGATACATACTATCTGCGCTTACCTACAGAGTGCGCTGCTCGTCCCACACCACAAAATGTGTCCTACTGCTTTACTACATGTCTTGCGTGTTTTCACATTATTTAGCAGCAATTCAGGATCGTGTGTAGTCTCCGCCAATGCTATTCCGAAATCGTTATTCTTAATATTTTGGGTGAATGATACATAGTATCTGCGCCCACCTACACAGTGAGCTGCTCGTCCCACACCACAAAATGTGTCCAACTGCTTTACTACATGTCTTGCGTGTTTTCATATTATTTAGCAGCAATTCAGAATCGTGTGTAGTCTCCGCCAATGCTATTCCGAAATCGTTATTCTTAATATTTTGGGAGAATGATACATAGTATCTGCGCTTACCTACAGAGTGCGCTGCTCGTCCCACACCACAAAATGCGTCCTACTGCTTTACTACATGTCTTGCGTGTTTTCACATTATTTAGCAGCAATTCAGAATCGTGTGTAGTCTCCGCCAATGCTATTCCGAAATCGTTATTCTTAATATTTTGGGTGAATGATACATAGTATCTGCGCCCACCTACAGAGTGAGCTGCTCGTCCCACACCACAAAATGTGTCCTACTGCTTTACTACATGTCTTGCGTGTTTTCATATTATTTAGCAGCAATTCAGAATCGTGTGTAGTCTTCGCCAATGCTATTCCGAAATCGTTATTCTTAATATTTTGGGAGAATGATACATAGTATCTGCGCCCACCTACAGAGTGCGCTGCTCGTCCCACACCACAAAATGTGTCCTACTGCTTTACTAGATGTCGTGCGTGTTTTCATATTATTTAGCAGCAATTCAGAATCGTGTGTAGTCTCCGCCAATGCTATTCCGAAATCGTTATGCTTAATATTTTGGGAGAATGATACAATGTATCTGCGCCCACCTACAGAGTGCGCTGCTCGTCCCACACCACAAAATGTGTCCTACTGCTTTACTACATGTCTTGCGTGTTTTCATATTATTTAGCAACAAATCAGAATCGTGTGTAGTGTCCGCCAATGCTATTCCGAAATCGTTATTCTTAATATTTTGGGAGAATGATACATAGTATCTGCGCCCACCTACTGAGTGCGCTGCTCGTCTCACACCACAAAATGTGTCCTACTGCTTTACTACATGTCTTGCGTGTTTTCATATTACTTAGCGTTAATTCAGAATCGTGTGTAGTCTCCGCCAATGCTTTTCCGAAAACGTTATTCTTAATATTTTGGGAGAATGATACATAGTATCTGCGCCTATCTACAGAGTGCGCAGGTCGTCCCACACCACAAAATGTGTCCTACTTCTTTACTACATGTCTTGCGTGTTTTCATATTATTTGGCAACAAATCAGAATCGTGTGTAGTCTCCGCCAATGCTTTTCCGAAATCGTTATTCTTAATATTTTGGGAGAATGATACATAGTATCTGCGCCTATCTACAGTGTGCGTTGCTCGTCTCACACCACAAAATGTGTCCTACTGCTTTACTACATGTCTTGCGTGTTTTCATATTATTTGGCAACAAATCAGAATCGTGTGTCGTCTCCGCCAATGCTTTTCCGAAATCGTTATTCTTAATATTTTGGGAGAATGATACATAGTATCTGCGCCTATCTACAGAGTGCGCTGGTCGTCCCACACCACAAAATGTGTCCTACTGCTTTACTACATGTCTTGCGTGTTTTCATATTATTTGGCAACAAATCAGAATCGTGTGTAGTCTCCGCCAATGCTTTTCCGAAATCGTTATTCTTAATATTTTGGGAGAATGATACATAGTATCTGCGCCTACCTACAGAGTGCGCTGCTCGTCCCACACCACAAAATGTGTTTTACTGCTTTACTACATGTCTTGCGTGTTTTCATATTATTTAGCAATAATTCAGAATCGTGTGTAGTCTCCGCCAATGCTTTTCCGAAATCGTTATTCTTAATATTTTGGGAGAATGATACATAGTATCTGCGCCTACCTACAGAGTGCGCTGCTCGTCCCACATCACAAAATGTGTCCTACTGCTTTACTACATGTCTTGCGTGTTTTCATATTATTTGGCAACAAATCAGAATCGTGTGTAGTCTCCGCCAATGCTTTTCCGAAATCGTTACTCTTAATATTTTGGGAGTATCATACATAGCATCTGCGCCTACCTACAGAGTGCGCTGCTCGTCCCATACCACAAAATGTGTCCTACTGCTTTACTACATGTCTTGCGTGTTTTCATATTATTTGGCAACAAATCAGAATCGTGTGTAGTCTCCGCCAATGCTTTTCCGAAATCGTTATTCTTAATATTTTGGGAGAATGATACATAGTATCTGCGCCTACCTACAGAGTGCGCTGCTCGTCCCACACCACAAAATGTGTCCTACTGCTTTACTACATTTCTTGCGTGATTTCATATTATTTAGCAGCAATTCAGAATCGTGTGTAGTCTCCGCCAATGCTATTCCGAAATCGTTATGCTTAATATTTTGGGAGAATGATACATAGTATCTGCGCCCACCTACAGAGTGCGCTGCTCGTCCCACACCAGAAAATGTGTCCTACTGCTTTACTACATGTCTTGCGTGTTTCCATATTATTTAGCAGCAATTCACAATCGTGTGTAGTCTCCGCCAATGCTATTCCGAAATCGTTATTCTTAATATTTTGGGAGAATGATACATAGTATCTGCGCCCACCTACAGAATGCGCTGCTCGTCCCACACCACAAAATGTGTCCTACTGCTTTACTACATGTCTTGCGTGTTTTCATATTATTTAGCAGCAATTCAGAATCGTGTGTAGTCTCCGCCAATGCTATTCCGACATCGTTATGGTTAATATTTTGGGAGAATGATACATAGTATCTGCGCCCACCTACAGAGTGCGCTGCTCGTCCCACACCACAAAATGTGTCCTACTGCTTTACTACATGTCTTGCGTGTTTTCTTATTACTTAGCAGCAATTCAGAATCGTGTGTAGTCTCCGCCAATGCTATTCCGAAATTGTTATGCTTAATATTTTGGGAGAATGATACATAGTATCTGCGCCCACCTACAGGGTGCGCTGCTCGTCCCACACCACAAAACGTGTCCTACTGCTTTACTACATGTCTTGCGGCTTTTCATATTATTTAGCGTTAATTCAGAATCGTTTGTAGTTTCCCCCAATGCTATTCCGAAATCGTTAGTCTTAATATTTTCGGAGAATGATACATAGTATCTGCGCCCACCTACAGAGTGCGCTGCTCGTCCCACACCACAAAATGTGTCCTACTGCTTTACTACATGTCTTGCGTGTTTTCATATTATTTAGCAGCAATTCAGAATCGTGTGTAGTCTCCGCCAATGCTATTCCGAAATCGTTATTCTTAATATTTTGGGAGAATGATACATAGTATCTGCGCCTACCTACAGAGTGCGCTGCTCGTCCCACACCACAAAATGTGTCCTACTGCTTTACTACATGTCTTGCGTGTTTTCATATTATTTAGCAACAATTCAGAATCGTGTGTAGTCTCCGCCAATGCTATTCCGAAATCGTTATTCTTAATATTTTGCCGGAATGATACATAGTATCTACGCCCACCTACAGAGTGCGCTGCTCGTCCCACACCACAAAATGTGTCCTACTGCTTTACTACATGTCTTGCGTGTTTTCATATTATTTAGCAGCAATTCAGAATCGTGTGTAGTCTCCGCCAATGCTATTCCGAAATCGTTATTCTTAATATTTTGGGAGAATGATACATAGTATCTGCGCCCACCCAACGAGTGCGCTGCTCGTCCCACACCACAAAATGTGTCCTACTGCTTTACTACATGTCTTGCGTGTTTTCATATTATTTAGCAGCAATTCAGAATCGTGTGTAGCCTCCGCCAATGCTATTTCGAAATCGTTATTCTTAATATTTTGGGAGAATGATACATAGTATCTGCGCCTACCTACAGAGTGCGCTGCTCGTCCCACACCACAAAATGTGTCCTACTGCTTTACTACATGTCTTGCGTGTTTTCATATTATTTAGCAGCAATTCAGAATCGTGTGTAGTCTCCGCCAATGCTATTCCGAAATCGTTATTCTTAATATTTTGGGAGAATGATACATAGTATCTGCGCCCACCCAAGGAGTGCGCTGCTCGTCCCACACCACAAAATGTGTCCTACTGCTTTACTACATGTCTTGCGTGTTTTCATATTATTTAGCAGCAATTCAGAATCGTGTGTAGCCTCCGCCAATGCTATTTCGAAATCGATATTCTTAATATTTTGGGAGAATGATACATAGTATCTGCGCCTACCTACAGAGTGCGCTGCTCGTCCCAAACCACAAAGTGTGTCCTACTGCTTTACTACATGTCTTGCGTGTTTTCATATTATTTAGCAGCAATTCAGAATCGTGTGTAGTCTCCGCCAATGCTATTCCGAAATCGTTATTCTTAATATTTTGGGAGAATGATACATAGTATCTGCGCCCACCCAAGGAGTGCGCTGCTCGTCCCACACCACAAAATGTGTCCTACTGCTTTACTACATGTCTTGCGTGTTTTCATATTATTTAGCAGCAATTCAGAATCGTGTGTAGTCTCCGCCAATGCTATTCCGAAATCGTTATTCTTAATATTTTGGGAGAATGATACATAGTATCTGCGCCCACCCAAGGAGTGCGCTGCTCGTCCCACACCACAAAATGTGTCCTACTGCTTTACTACATGTCTTGCGTGTTTTCATATTATTTAGCACAATTCAGAATCGTGTGTAGTCTCCGCCAATGCTATTCCGAAATCGTTATTCTTAATATTTTGGGAGAATGATACATAGTATCTGCGCCTACCTACAGAGTGCGCTGCTCGTCCCACACCACAAAATGTGTCCTACTGCTTTACTACATGTCTTGCGTGTTTTCATATTATTTAGCAGCAATTCAGAATCGTGTGTAGTCTCCGCCAATGCTATTCCGAAATCGTTATTCTTAATATTTTGGGAGAATGATACATAGTATCTGCGCCCACCCAACGAGTGCGCTGCTCGTCCCACACCACAAAATGTGTCCTACTGCTTTACTACATGTCTTGCGTGTTTTCATATTATTTAGCACAATTCAGAATCGTGTGTAGTCTCCGCCAATGCTATTCCGAAATCGTTATTCTTAATATTTTGGGAGAATGATACATAGTATCTGCGCCTACCTACAGAGTGCGCTGCTCGTCCCACACCACAAAATGTGTCCTACTGCTTTACTACATGTCTTGCGTGTTTTCATATTATTTAGCAGCAATTCAGAATCGTGTGTAGTCTCCGCCAATGCTATTCCGAAATCGTTATTCTTAATATTTTGGGAGAATGATACATAGTATCTGCGCCCACCCAACGAGTGCGCTGCTCGTCCCACACCACAAAATGTGTCCTACTGCTTTACTACATGTCTTGCGTGTTTTCATATTATTTAGCACAATTCAGAATCGTGTGTAGTCTCCGCCAATGCTATTCCGAAATCGTTATTCTTAATATTTTGGGAGAATGATACATAGTATCTGCGCCTACCTACAGAGTGCGCTGCTCGTCCCACACCACAAAATGTGTCCTACTGCTTTACTACATGTCTTGCGTGTTTTCATATTATTTAGCAGCAATTCAGAATCGTGTGTAGTCTCCGCCAATGCTATTCCGAAATCGTTATTCTTAATATTTTGGGAGAATGATACATAGTATCTGCGCCCACCCAAGGAGTGCGCTGCTCGTCCCACACCACAAAATGTGTCCTACTGCTTTACTACATGTCTTGCGTGTTTTCATATTATTTAGCAGCAATTCAGAATCGTGTGTAGTCTCCGCCAATGCTATTCCGAAATCGTTATTCTTAATATTTTGGGAGAATGATACATAGTATCTGCGCCCACTCAAGGAGTGCGCTGCTCGTCCCACACCACAAAATGTGTCCTACTGGTTTACTACATGTCTTGCGTGTTTTCATATTATTTAGCACAATTCAGAATCGTGTGTAGTCTCCGCCAATGCTATTCCGAAATCGTTATTCTTAATATTTTGGGAGAATGATACATAGTATCTGCGCCTACCTACAGAGTGCGCTGCTCGTCCCACACCACAAAATGTGTCCTACTGCTTTACTACATGTCTTGCGTCTTTTCATATTATTTAGCAGCAGTTCAGAATCGTGTGTAGTCTCCGCCAATGCTATTCCGAAATCGTTATGCTTAATATTTTGGGAGAATGATACATAGTATCTGCGCCTACCTACAGAGTGCGCTGCTCGTCCCACACCACAAAATGTGTCCTACTGCTTTACTACATGTCTTGCGTGTTTTCATATTATTTAGCAGCAATTCAGAATCGTGTGTAGTCTCCGCCAATGCTATTCCGAAATCGTTATTCTTAATATTTTGGGAGAATGATACATAGTATCTGCGCCCACCCAACGAGTGCGCTGCTCGTCCCACACCACAAAATGTGTCCTACTGCTTTACTACATGTCTTGCGTGTTTTCATATTATTTAGCAGCAATTCAGAATCGTGTGTAGTCTCCGCCAATGCTATTTCGAAATCGTTATTCTTAATATTTTGGGAGAATGATACATAGTATCTGCGCCCACCCAACGAGTGCGCTGCTCGTCCCACACCACAAAATGTGTCCTACTGCTTTACTACATGTCTTGCGTGTTTTCATATTATTTAGCAGCAATTCAGAATCGTGTGTAGTCTCCGCCAATGCTATTCCGAAATCGTTATTCTTAATATTTTGGGAGAATGATACATAGTATCTGCGCCCACCCAACGAGTGCGCTGCTCGTCCCACACCACAAAATGTGTCCTACTGCTTTACTACATGTCTTGCGTGTTTTCATATTATTTAGCAGCAATTCAGAATCGTGTGTAGTCTCCGCCAATGCTATTTCGAAATCGTTATTCTTAATATTTTGGGAGAATGATACATAGTATCTGCGCCTACCTACAGAGTGCGCTGCTCGTCCCACACCACAAAATGTGTCCTACTGCTTTACTACATGTCTTGCGTGTTTTCATATTATTTAGCAGCAATTCAGAATCGTGTGTAGTCTCCGCCAATGCTATTCCGAAATCGTTATTCTTAATATTTTGGGAGAATGATACATAGTATCTGCGCCCACCCAACGAGTGCGCTGCTCGTCCCACACCACAAAATGTGTCCTACTGCTTTACTACATGTCTTGCGTGTTTTCATATTATTTAGCAGCAATTCAGAATCGTGTGTAGTCTCCGCCAATGCTATTCCGAAATCGTTATTCTTAATATTTTGGGAGAATGATACATAGTATCTGCGCCTACCTACAGAGTGCGCTGCTCGTCCCACACCACAAAATGTGTCCTACTGCTTTACTACATGTCTTGCGTGTTTTCATATTATTTAGCAGCAATTCAGAATCGTGTGTAGTCTCCGCCAATGCTATTCCGAAATCGTTATTCTTAATATTTTGGGAGAATGATACATAGTATCTGCGCCTACCTACAGAGTGCGCTGCTCGTCCCACACCACAAAATGTGTCCTACTGCTTTACTACATGTCTTGCGTGTTTTCATATTATTTAGCAGCAATTCAGAATCGTGTGTAGTCTCCGCCAATGCTATTCCGAAATCGTTATTCTTAATATTTTGGGAGAATGATACATAGTATCTGCGCCTACCTACAGAGTGCGCTGCTCGTCCCACACCACAAAATGTGTCCTACTGCTTTACTACATGTCTTGCGTGTTTTCATATTATTTAGCAGCAATTCAGAATCGTGTGTAGTCTCCGCCAATGCTATTCCGAAATCGTTATGCTTAATATTTTGGGAGAATGATACATAGTATCTGCGCCTACCTACAGAGTGCGCTGCTCGTCCCACACCACAAAATGTGTCCTACTGCTTTACTACATGTCTTGCGTGTTTTCATATTATTTAGCAGCAATTCAGAATCGTGTGTAGTCTCCGCCAATGCTATTCCGAAATCGTTATTCTTAATATTTTGGGAGAATGATACATAGTATCTGCGCCCACCCAACGAGTGCGCTGCTCGTCCCACACCACAAAATGTGTCCTACTGCTTTACTACATGTCTTGCGTGTTTTCATATTATTTAGCAGCAATTCAGAATCGTGTGTAGTCTCCGCCAATGCTATTTCGAAATCGTTATTCTTAATATTTTGGGAGAATGATACATAGTATCTGCGCCCACCCAACGAGTGCGCTGCTCGTCCCACACCACAAAATGTGTCCTACTGCTTTACTACATGTCTTGCGTGTTTTCATATTATTTAGCAGCAATTCAGAATCGTGTGTAGTCTCCGCCAATGCTATTCCGAAATCGTTATTCTTAATATTTTGGGAGAATGATACATAGTATCTGCGCCCACCCAACGAGTGCGCTGCTCGTCCCACACCACAAAATGTGTCCTACTGCTTTACTACATGTCTTGCGTGTTTTCATATTATTTAGCAGCAATTCAGAATCGTGTGTAGTCTCCGCCAATGCTATTTCGAAATCGTTATTCTTAATATTTTGGGAGAATGATACATAGTATCTGCGCCTACCTACAGAGTGCGCTGCTCGTCCCACACCACAAAATGTGTCCTACTGCTTTACTACATGTCTTGCGTGTTTTCATATTATTTAGCAGCAATTCAGAATCGTGTGTAGTCTCCGCCAATGCTATTCCGAAATCGTTATTCTTAATATTTTGGGAGAATGATACATAGTATCTGCGCCCACCCAACGAGTGCGCTGCTCGTCCCACACCACAAAATGTGTCCTACTGCTTTACTACATGTCTTGCGTGTTTTCATATTATTTAGCAGCAATTCAGAATCGTGTGTAGTCTCCGCCAATGCTATTCCGAAATCGTTATTCTTAATATTTTGGGAGAATGATACATAGTATCTGCGCCCACCCAACGAGTGCGCTGCTCGTCCCACACCACAAAATGTGTCCTACTGCTTTACTACATGTCTTGCGTGTTTTCATATTATTTAGCAGCAATTCAGAATCGTGTGTAGTCTCCGCCAATGCTATTCCGAAATCGTTATTCTTAATATTTTGGGAGAATGATACATAGTATCTGCGCCTACCTACAGAGTGCGCTGCTCGTCCCACACCACAAAATGTGTCCTACTGCTTTACTACATGTCTTGCGTGTTTTCATATTATTTAGCAGCAATTCAGAATCGTGTGTAGTCTCCGCCAATGCTATTCCGAAATCGTTATTCTTAATATTTTGGGAGAATGGTACATAGTATCTGCGCCTACCTACAAAGTGCGCTGCTCGTCCCACACCACAAAATGTGTCCTACTGCTTTACTACATGTCTTGCGTGTTTTCATATTATTTAGCAGCAATTCAGAATCGTGTGTAGTCTCCGCCAATGCTGTTCCGAAATCGTCATTCTTAATATTTTGGGAGAATGATACATAGTATCTGCGCCCACCCAACGAGTGCGCTGCTCGTCCCACACCACAAAATGTGTCCTACTGCTTTACTACATGTCTTGCGTGTTTTCATATTATTTAGCAGCAATTCAGAATCGTGTGTAGTCTCCGCCAATGCTATTCCGAAATCGTTATTCTTAATATTTTGGGAGAATGATACATAGTATCTGCGCCCACCCAACGAGTGCGCTGCTCGTCCCACACCACAAAATGTGTCCTACTGCTTTACTACATGTCTTGCGTGTTTTCATATTATTTAGCAGCAATTCAGAATCGTGTGTAGTCTCCGCCAATGCTATTCCGAAATCGTTATTCTTAATATTTTGGGAGAATGATACATAGTATCTGCGCCCACCCAACGAGTGCGCTGCTCGTCCCACACCACAAAATGTGTCCTACTGCTTTACTACATGTCTTGCGTGTTTTCATATTATTTAGCAGCAATTCAGAATCGTGTGTAGCCTCCGCCAATGCTATTTCGAAATCGATATTCTTAATCTTTTGGGAGAATGATACATAGTATCTGCGCCTACCTACAGAGTGCGCTGCTCGTCCAACACCACAAAATGTGTCCTACTGCTTTACTACATGTCTTGCGTGTTTTCATATTATTTAGCAGCAATTCAGAATCGTGTGTAGTCTCCCCCAATGCTATTCCGAAATCGTTATTCTTAATATTTTGGGAGAATGATACATAGTATCTGCGCCCACCCAACGAGTGCGCTGCTCGTCCCACACCACAAAATGTGTCCTACTGCTTTACTACATGTCTTGCGTGTTTTCATATTATTTAGCACTAATTCAGAATCGTGTGTAGTCTCCGCCAATGCTATTCCGAAATCGTTATTCTTAATATTTTGGGAGAATGATACATAGTATCTGCGCCTACCTACAGAGTGCGCTGCTCGTCCCACACCACAAAATGTGTCCTACTGCTTTACTACATGTCTTGCGTGTTTTCATATTATTTAGCAGCAATTCAGAATCGTGTGTAGTCTCCGCCAATGCTATTCCGAAATCGTTATTCTTAATATTTTGGGAGAATGATACATAGTATCTGCGCCCACCCAACGAGTGCGCTGCTCGTCCCACACCACAAAATGTGTCCTACTGCTTTACTACATGTCTTGCGTGTTTTCATATTATTTAGCAGCAATTCAGAATCGTGTGTAGTCTCCGCCAATGCTATTCCGAAATCGTTATTCTTAATATTTTGGGAGAATGATACATAGTATCTGCGCCTACCTACAGAGTGCGCTGCTCGTCCCACACCACAAAATGTGTCCTACTGCTTTACTACATGTCTTGCGTGTTTTCATATTATTTAGCAGCAATTCAGAATCGTGTGTAGTCTCCGCCAATGCTATTCCGAAATCGTTATGCTTAATATTTTGGGAGAATGATACATAGTATCTGCGCCTACCTACAGAGTGCGCTGCTCGTCCCACACCACAAAATGTGTCCTACTGCTTTACTACATGTCTTGCGTGTTTTCATATTATTTAGCAGCAATTCAGAATCGTGTGTAGTCTCCGCCAATGCTATTCCGAAATCGTTATTCTTAATATTTTGGGAGAATGATACATAGTATCTGCGCCTACCTACAGAGTGCGCTGCTCGTCCCACACCACAAAATGTGTCCTACTGCTTTACTACATGTCTTGCGTGTTTTCATATTATTTAGCAGCAATTCAGAATCGTGTGTAGTCTCCGCCAATGCTATTCCGAAATCGTTATGCTTAATATTTTGGGAGAATGATACATAGTATCTGCGCCTACCTACAGAGTGCGCTGCTCGTCCCACACCACAAAATGTGTCCTACTGCTTTACTACATGTCTTGCGTGTTTTCATATTATTTAGCAGCAATTCAGAATCGTGTGTAGTCTCCGCCAATGCTATTCCGAAATCGTTATTCTTAATATTTTGGGAGAATGATACATAGTATCTGCGCCCACCCAACGAGTGCGCTGCTCGTCCCACACCACAAAATGTGTCCTACTGCTTTACTACATGTCTTGCGTGTTTTCATATTATTTAGCAGCAATTCAGAATCGTGTGTAGTCTCCGCCAATGCTATTCCGAAATCGTTATTCTTAATATTTTGGGAGAATGATACATAGTATCTGCGCCTACCTACAGAGTGCGCTGCTCGTCCCACACCACAAAATGTGTCCTACTGCTTTACTACATGTCTTGCGTGTTTTCATATTATTTAGCAGCAATTCAGAATCGTGTGTAGTCTCCGCCAATGCTATTCCGAAATCGTTATGCTTAATATTTTGGGAGAATGATACATAGTATCTGCGCCTACCTACAGAGTGCGCTGCTCGTCCCACACCACAAAATGTGTCCTACTGCTTTACTACATGTCTTGCGTGTTTTCATATTATTTAGCAGCAATTCAGAATCGTGTGTAGTCTCCGCCAATGCTATTCCGAAATCGTTATTCTTAATATTTTGGGAGAATGATACATAGTATCTGCGCCTACCTACAGAGTGCGCTGCTCGTCCCACACCACAAAATGTGTCCTACTGCTTTACTACATGTCTTGCGTGTTTTCATATTATTTAGCAGCAATTCAGAATCGTGTGTAGTCTCCGCCAATGCTATTCCGAAATCGTTATGCTTAATATTTTGGGAGAATGATACATAGTATCTGCGCCTACCTACAGAGTGCGCTGCTCGTCCCACACCACAAAATGTGTCCTACTGCTTTACTACATGTCTTGCGTGTTTTCATATTATTTAGCAGCAATTCAGAATCGTGTGTAGTCTCCGCCAATGCTATTCCGAAATCGTTATTCTTAATATTTTGGGAGAATGATACATAGTATCTGCGCCCACCCAACGAGTGCGCTGCTCGTCCCACACCACAAAATGTGTCCTACTGCTTTACTACATGTCTTGCGTGTTTTCATATTATTTAGCAGCAATTCAGAATCGTGTGTAGTCTCCGCCAATGCTATTCCGAAATCGTTATTCTTAATATTTTGGGAGAATGATACATAGTATCTGCGCCTACCTACAGAGTGCGCTGCTCGTCCCACACCACAAAATGTGTCCTACTGCTTTACTACATGTCTTGCGTGTTTTCATATTATTTAGCAGCAATTCAGAATCGTGTGTAGTCTCCGCCAATGCTATTCCGAAATCGTTATGCTTAATATTTTGGGAGAATGATACATAGTATCTGCGCCTACCTACAGAGTGCGCTGCTCGTCCCACACCACAAAATGTGTCCTACTGCTTTACTACATGTCTTGCGTGTTTTCATATTATTTAGCAGCAATTCAGAATCGTGTGTAGTCTCCGCCAATGCTATTCCGAAATCGTTATGCTTAATATTTTGGGAGAATGATACATAGTATCTGCGCCTACCTACAGAGTGCGCTGCTCGTCCCACACCACAAAATGTGTCCTACTGCTTTACTACAAGTCTTGCGTGTTTTCATATTATTTAGCAGCAATTCAGAATCGTGTGTAGTCTCCGCCAATGCTATTCCGAAATCGTTATTCTTAATATTTTGGGAGAATGATACATAGTATCTGCGCCTACCAACAGAGTGCGCTGCTCGTCCCACACCACAAAATGTGTCCTACTGCTTTACTACATGTCTTGCGTGTTTTCATATTATTTAGCAGCAATTCAGAATCGTGTGTAGTCTCCGCCAATGCTATTCCGAAATCGTTATGCTTAATATTTTGGGAGAATGATACATAGTATCTGCGCCTACCTACAGAGTGCGCTGCTCGTCCCACACCACAAAATGTGTCCTACTGCTTTACTACATGTCTTGCGTGTTTTCATATTATTTAGCAGCAATTCAGAATCGTGTGTAGTCTCCGCCAATGCTATTCCGAAATCGTTATGCTTAATATTTTGGGAGAATGATACATAGTATCTGCGCCTACCTACAGAGTGCGCTGCTCGTCCCACACCACAAAATGTGTCCTACTGCTTTACTACATGTCTTGCGTGTTTTCATATTATTTAGCAGCAATTCAGAATCGTGTGTAGTCTCCGCCAATGCTATTCCGAAATCGTTATTCTTAATATTTTGGGAGAATGATACATAGTATCTGCGCCCACCCAACGAGTGCGCTGCTCGTCCCACACCACAAAATGTGTCCTACTGCTTTACTACATGTCTTGCGTGTTTTCATATTATTTAGCAGCAATTCAGAATCGTGTGTAGTCTCCGCCAATGCTATTCCGAAATCGTTATTCTTAATATTTTGGGAGAATGATACATAGTATCTGCGCCTACCTACAGAGTGCGCTGCTCGTCCCACACCACAAAATGTGTCCTACTGCTTTACTACATGTCTTGCGTGTTTTCATATTATTTAGCAGCAATTCAGAATCGTGTGTAGTCTCCGCCAATGCTATTCCGAAATCGTTATGCTTAATATTTTGGGAGAATGATACATAGTATCTGCGCCTACCTACAGAGTGCGCTGCTCGTCCCACACCACAAAATGTGTCCTACTGCTTTACAACATGTCTTGCGTGTTTTCATATTATTTAGCAGCAATTCAGAATCGTGTGTAGTCTCCGCCAATGCTATTCCGAAATCGTTATTCTTAATATTTTGGGAGAATGATACATAGTATCTGCGCCTACCTACAGAGTGCGCTGCTCGTCCCACACCACAAAATGTGTCCTACTGCTTTACTACATGTCTTGCGTGTTTTCATATTATTTAGCAGCAATTCAGAATCGTGTGTAGTCTCCGCCAATGCTATTCCGAAATCGTTATGCTTAATATTTTGGGAGAATGATACATAGTATCTGCGCCTACCTACAGAGTGCGCTGCTCGTCCCACACCACAAAATGTGTCCTACTGCTTTACTACATGTCTTGCGTGTTTTCATATTATTTAGCAGCAATTCAGAATCGTGTGTAGTCTCCGCCAATGCTATTCCGAAATCGTTATTCTTAATATTTTGGGAGAATGATACATAGTATCTGCGCCCACCCAACGAGTGCGCTGCTCGTCCCACACCACAAAATGTGTCCTACTGCTTTACTACATGTCTTGCGTGTTTTCATATTATTTAGCAGCAATTCAGAATCGTGTGTAGTCTCCGCCAATGCTATTCCGAAATCGTTATTCTTAATATTTTGGGAGAATGATACATAGTATCTGCGCCTACCTACAGAGTGCGCTGCTCGTCCCACACCACAAA
The DNA here is from genome assembly GCF_023864345.2 of Schistocerca serialis cubense. Taxonomy (NCBI): domain Eukaryota; kingdom Metazoa; phylum Arthropoda; class Insecta; order Orthoptera; family Acrididae; genus Schistocerca; species Schistocerca serialis. Next base: position 462,426,409 of record NC_064646.1, on the reverse strand, counting down.
ATGTGTCCTACTGCTTTACTACATGTCTTGCGTGTTTTCATATTATTTAGCAGCAATTCAGAATCGTGTGTAGTCTCCGCCAATGCTATTCCGAAATCGTTATGCTTAATATTTTGGGAGAATGATACATAGTATCTGCGCCCACCTACAGAGTGCGCTGCTCGTCCCACACCACAAAATGTGTCCTACTGCTTTACTACATGTCTTGCGTGTTTTCATATTATTTAGCAGCAATTCAGAATCGTGTGTAGTCTCCGCCAATGCTATTCCGAAATCGTTATTCTTAATATTTTGGGAGAATGATACATAGTATCTGCGCCTACCTACAGAGTGCGCTGCTCGTCCCACACCACAAAATGTGTCCTACTGCTTTACTACATGTCTTGCGTGTTTTCATATTATTTAGCAGCAATTCAGAATCGTGTGTAGTCTCCGCCAATGCTATTCCGAAATCGTTATGCTTAATATTTTGGGAGAATGATACATAGTATCTGCGCCTACCTACAGAGTGCGCTGCTCGTCCCACACCACAAAATGTGTCCTACTGCTTTACTACATGTCTTGCGTGTTTTCATATTATTTAGCAGCAATTCAGAATCGTGTGTAGTCTCCGCCAATGCTATTCCGAAATCGTTATTCTTAATATTTTGGGAGAATGATACATAGTATCTGCGCCTACCAACAGAGTGCGCTGCTCGTCCCACACCACAAAATGTGTCCTACTGCTTTACTACATGTCTTGCGTGTTTTCATATTATTTAGCAGCAATACAGAATCGTGTGTAGTCTCCGCCAATGCTATTCCGAAATCGTTATGCTTAATATTTTGGGAGAATGATACATAGTATCTGCGCCTACCTACAGAGTGCGCTGCTCGTCCCACACCACAAAATGTGTCCTACTGCTTTACTACATGTCTTGCGTGTTTTCATATTATTTAGCAGCAATTCAGAATCGTGTGTAGTCTCCGCCAATGCTATTCCGAAATCGTTATTCTTAATATTTTGGGAGAATGATACATAGTATCTGCGCCCACCCAACGAGTGCGCTGCTCGTCCCACACCACAAAATGTGTCCTACTGCTTTACCACATGTCTTGCGTGTTTTCATATTATTTAGCAGCAATTCAGAATCGTGTGTAGTCTCCGCCAATGCTATTCCGAAATCGTTATTCTTAATATTTTGGGAGAATGATACATAGTATCTGCGCCTACCTACAGAGTGCGCTGCTCGTCCCACACCACAAAATGTGTCCTACTGCTTTACTACATGTCTTGCGTGTTTTCATATTATTTAGCAGCAATTCAGAATCGTGTGTAGTCTCCGCCAATGCTATTCCGAAATCGTTATTCTTAATATTTTGGGAGAATGATACATAGTATCTGCGCCTACCTACAGAGTGCGCTGCTCGTCCCACACCACAAAATGTGTCCTACTGCTTTACTACATGTCTTGCGTGTTTTCATATTATTTAGCAGCAATTCAGAATCGTGTGTAGTCTCCGCCAATGCTATTCCGAAATCGTTATTCTTAATATTTTGGGAGAATGATACATAGTATCTGCGCCTACCTACAGAGTGCGCTGCTCGTCCCACACCACAAAATGTGTCCTACTGCTTTACTACATGTCTTGCGTGTTTTCATATTATTTAGCAGCAATTCAGAATCGTGTGTAGTCTCCGCCAATGCTATTCCGAAATCGTTATGCTTAATATTTTGGGAGAATGATACATAGTATCTGCGCCCACCCAACGAGTGCGCTGCTCGTCCCACACCACAAAATGTGTCCTACTGCTTTACTACATGTCTTGCGTGTTTTCATATTATTTAGCAGCAATTCAGAATCGTGTGTAGTCTCCGCCAATGCTATTCCGAAATCGTTATTCTTAATATTTTGGGAGAATGATACATAGTATCTGCGCCTACCTACAGAGTGCGCTGCTCGTCCCACACCACAAAATGTGTCCTACTGCTTTACTACATGTCTTGCGTGTTTTCATATTATTTAGCAGCAATTCAGAATCGTGTGTAGTCTCCGCCAATGCTATTCCGAAATCGTTATTCTTAATATTTTGGGAGAATGATACATAGTATCTGCGCCTACCTACAGAGTGCGCTGCTCGTCCCACACCACAAAATGTGTCCTACTGCTTTACTACATGTCTTGCGTGTTTTCATATTATTTAGCAGCAATTCAGAATCGTGTGTAGTCTCCGCCAATGCTATTCCGAAATCGTTATTCTTAATATTTTGGGAGAATGATACATAGTATCTGCGCCCACCCAACGAGTGCGCTGCTCGTCCCACACCACAAAATGTGTCCTACTGCTTTACTACATGTCTTGCGTGTTTTCATATTATTTAGCAACAATTCAGAATCGTGTGTAGTCTCCGCCAATGCTATTCCGAAATCGTTATTCTTAATATTTTGGGAGAATGATACATAGTATCTGCGCCCACCCAACGAGTGCGCTGCTCGTCCCACACCACAAAATGTGTCCTACTGCTTTACTACATGTCTTGCGTGTTTTCATATTATTTAGCAGCAATTCAGAATCGTGTGTAGCCTCCGCCAATGCTATTTCGAAATCGATATTCTTAATATTTTGGGAGAATGATACATAGTATCTGCGCCTACCTACAGAGTGCGCTGCTCGTCCCACACCACAAAATGTGTCCTACTGCTTTACTACATGTCTTGCGTGTTTTCATATTATTTAGCAACAATTCAGAATCGTGTGTAGTCTCCGTCAATGCTATTCCGAAATCGTTATTCTTAATATTTTGCGGGAATGATACATAGTATCTACGCCCACCTACAGAGTGCGCTGCACGTCCCACACCACAAAATGTGTCCTACTGCTTTACTACATGTCTTGCGTGTTTTCATATTATTTAGCAGCAATTCAGAATCGTGTGTAGTCTCCGCCAATGCTATTCCGAAATCATTATTCTTAATATTTTGGGAGAATGATACATAGTATCTGCGCCCACCCAACGAGTGCTCTGCTCGTCCCACACCACAAAATGTGTCCTACTGCTTTACTACATGTCTTGCGTGTTTTCATATTATTTAGCAGCAATTCAGAATCGTGTGTAGTCTCCGCCAATGCTATTCCGAAATCGTTATTCTTAATATTTTGGGAGAATGATACATAGTATCTGCGCCTACCTACAGAGTGCGCTGCTCGTCCCACACCACAAAATGTGTCCTACTGCTTTACTACATGTCTTGCGTGTTTTCATATTATTTAGCAGCAATTCAGAATCGTGTGTAGTCTCCGCCAATGCTATTCCGAAATCGTTATTCTTAATATTTTGGGAGAATGATACATAGTATCTGCGCCTACCTACAGAGTGCGCTGCTCGTCCCACACCACAAAATGTGTCCTACTGCTTTACTACATGTCTTGCGTGTTTTCATATTATTTAGCAGCAATTCAGAATCGTGTGTAGTCTCCGCCAATGCTATTCCGAAATCGTTATTCTTAATATTTTGGGAGAATGATACATAGTATCTGCGCCTACCTACAGAGTGCGCTGCTCGTCCCACACCACAAAATGTGTCCTACTGCTTTACTACATGTCTTGCGTGTTTTCATATTATTTAGCAGCAATTCAGAATCGTGTGTAGTCTCCGCCAATGCTATTCCGAAATCGTTATGCTTAATATTTTGGGAGAATGATACATAGTATCTGCGCCCACCCAACGAGTGCGCTGCTCGTCCCACACCACAAAATGTGTCCTACTGCTTTACTACATGTCTTGCGTGTTTTCATATTATTTAGCAGCAATTCAGAATCGTGTGTAGTCTCCGCCAATGCTATTCCGAAATCGTTATTCTTAATATTTTGGGAGAATGATACATAGTATCTGCGCCTACCTACAGAGTGCGCTGCTCGTCCCACACCACAAAATGTGTCCTACTGCTTTACTACATGTCTTGCGTGTTTTCATATTATTTAGCAGCAATTCAGAATCGTGTGTAGTCTCCGCCAATGCTATTCCGAAATCGTTATTCTTAATATTTTGGGAGAATGATACATAGTATCTGCGCCCACCCAACGAGTGCGCTGCTCGTCCCACACCACAAAATGTGTCCTACTGCTTTACTACATGTCTTGCGTGTTTTCATATTATTTAGCAACAATTCAGAATCGTGTGTAGTCTCCGCCAATGCTATTCCGAAATCGTTATTCTTAATATTTTGGGAGAATGATACATAGTATCTGCGCCCACCCAACGAGTGCGCTGCTCGTCCCACACCACAAAATGTGTCCTACTGCTTTACTACATGTCTTGCGTGTTTTCATATTATTTAGCAGCAATTCAGAATCGTGTGTAGCCTCCGCCAATGCTATTTCGAAATCGATATTCTTAATATTTTGGGAGAATGATACATAGTATCTGCGCCTACCTACAGAGTGCGCTGCTCGTCCCACACCACAAAATGTGTCCTACTGCTTTACTACATGTCTTGCGTGTTTTCATATTATTTAGCAACAATTCAGAATCGTGTGTAGTCTCCGTCAATGCTATTCCGAAATCGTTATTCTTAATATTTTGCGGGAATGATACATAGTATCTACGCCCACCTACAGAGTGCGCTGCACGTCCCACACCACAAAATGTGTCCTACTGCTTTACTACATGTCTTGCGTGTTTTCATATTATTTAGCAGCAATTCAGAATCGTGTGTAGTCTCCGCCAATGCTATTCCGAAATCGTTATTCTTAATATTTTGGGAGAATGATACATAGTATCTGCGCCTACCTACAGAGTGCGCTGCTCGTCCCACACCACAAAATGTGTCCTACTGCTTTACTACATGTCTTGCGTGTTTTCATATTATTTAGCAGCAATTCAGAATCGTGTGTAGTCTCCGCCAATGCTATTCCGAAATCGTTATTCTTAATATTTTGGGAGAATGATACATAGTATCTGCGCCCACCCAACGAGTGCGCTGCTCGTCCCACACCACAAAATGTGTCCTACTGCTTTACTACATGTCTTGCGTGTTTTCATATTATTTAGCAGTAATTCAGAATCGTGTGTAGTCTCCGCCAATGCTATTTCGAAATCGATATTCTTAATATTTTGGGAGAATGATACATAGTATCTGCGCCTACCTACAGAGTGCGCTGCTCGTCCCACACCACAAAATGTGTCCTACTGCTTTACTACATGTCTTGCGTGTTTTCATATTATTTAGCAGCAATTCAGAATCGTGTGTAGTCTCCGCCAATGCTATTCCGAAATCGTTATTCTTAATATTTTGGGAGAATGATACATAGTATCTGCGCCCACCCAACGAGTGCGCTGCTCGTCCCACACCACAAAATGTGTCCTACTGCTTTACTACATGTCTTGCGTGTTTTCATATTATTTAGCAGCAATTCAGAATCGTGTGTAGCCTCCGCCAATGCTATTTCGAAATCGATATTCTTAATATTTTGGGAGAATGATACATAGTATCTGCGCCTACCTACAGAGTGCGCTGCTCGTCCCACACCACAAAATGTGTCCTACTGCTTTACTACATGTCTTGCGTGTTTTCATATTATTTAGCAACAATTCAGAATCGTGTGTAGTCTCCGCCAATGCTATTCCGAAATCGTTATTCTTAATATTTTGCGGAAATGATACATAGTATCTACGCCCACCTACAGAGTGCGCTGCTCGTCCCACACCACAAAATGTGTCCTACTGCTTTACTACATGTCTTGCGTGTTTTCATATTATTTAGCAGCAATTCAGAATCGTGTGTAGCCTCCGCCAATGCTATTTCGAAATCGATATTCTTAATATTTTGGGAGAATGATACATAGTATCTGCGCCTACCTACAGAGTGCGCTGCTCGTCCCACACCACAAAATGTGTCCTACTGCTTTACTACATGTCTTGCGTGTTTTCATATTATTTAGCAGCAATTCAGAATCGTGTGTAGTCTCCGCCAATGCTTTTCCGAAATCGTTATTCTTAATATTTTGGGAGAATGATACATAGTATCTGCGCCCACCCAACGAGTGCGCTGCTCGTCCCACACCACAAAATGTGTCCTACTGCTTTACTACATGTCTTGCGTGTTTTCATATTATTTAGCAGCAATTCAGAATCGTGTGTAGTCTCCGCCAATGCTATTCCGAAATCGTTATTCTTAATATTTTGGGAGAATGATACATAGTATCTGCGCCCACCCAACGAGTGCGCTGCTCGTCCCACACCACAAAATGTGTCCTACTGCTTTACTACATGTCTTGCGTGTTTTCATATTATTTAGCAGTAATTCAGAATCGTGTGTAGTCTCCGCCAATGCTATTCCGAAATCGTTATTCTTAATATTTTGGGAGAATGATACATAGTATCTGCGCCCACCCAACGAGTGCGCTGCTCGTCCCACACCACAAAATGTGTCCTACTGCTTTACTACATGTCTTGCGTGTTTTCATATTATTTAGCAGTAATTCAGAATCGTGTGTAGTCTCCGCCAATGCTATTTCGAAATCGATATTCTTAATATTTTGGGAGAATGATACATAGTATCTGCGCCTACCTACAGAGTGCGCTGCTCGTCCCACACCACAAAATGTGTCCTACTGCTTTACTACATGTCTTGCGTGTTTTCATATTATTTAGCAGCAATTCAGAATCGTGTGTAGTCTCCGCCAATGCTATTCCGAAATCGTTATTCTTAATATTTTGGGAGAATGATACATAGTATCTGCGCCCACCCAACGAGTGCGCTGCTCGTCCCACACCACAAAATGTGTCCTACTGCTTTACTACATGTCTTGCGTGTTTTCATATTATTTAGCAGCAATTCAGAATCGTGTGTAGTCTCCGCCAATGCTATTCCGAAATCGTTATTCTTAATATTTTGGGAGAATGATACATAGTATCTGCGCCCACCCAACGAGTGCGCTGCTCGTCCCACACCACAAAATGTGTCCTACTGCTTTACTACATGTCTTGCGTGTTTTCATATTATTTAGCAGCAATTCAGAATCGTGTGTAGCCTCCGCCAATGCTATTTCGAAATCGATATTCTTAATATTTTGGGAGAATGATACATAGTATCTGCGCCTACCTACAGAGTGCGCTGCTCGTCCCACACCACAAAATGTGTCCTACTGCTTTACTACATGTCTTGCGTGTTTTCATATTATTTAGCAGCAATTCAGAATCGTGTGTAGTCTCCGCCAATGCTATTCCGAAATCGTTATTCTTAATATTTTGGGAGAATGATACATAGTATCTGCGCCCACCCAACGAGTGCGCTGCTCGTCCCACACCACAAAATGTGTCCTACTGCTTTACTACATGTCTTGCGTGTTTTCATATTATTTAGCAGCAATTCAGAATCGTGTGTAGTCTCCGCCAATGCTATTCCGAAATCGTTATTCTTAATATTTTGGGAGAATGATACATAGTATCTGCGCCCACCCAACGAGTGCGCTGCTCGTCCCACACCACAAAATGTGTCCTACTGCTTTACTACATGTCTTGCGTGTTTTCATATTATTTAGCAGCAATTCAGAATCGTGTGTAGCCTCCGCCAATGCTATTTCGAAATCGATATTCTTAATATTTTGGGAGAATGATACATAGTATCTGCGCCTACCTACAGAGTGCGCTGCTCGTCCCACACCACAAAATGTGTCCTACTGCTTTACTACATGTCTTGCGTGTTTTCATATTATTTAGCAGTAATTCAGAATCGTGTGTAGTCTCCGCCAATGCTATTTCGAAATCGATATTCTTAATATTTTGGGAGAATGATACATAGTATCTGCGCCTACCTACAGAGTGCGCTGCTCGTCCCACACCACAAAATGTGTCCTACTGCTTTACTACATGTCTTGCGTGTTTTCATATTATTTAGCAGCAATTCAGAATCGTGTGTAGTCTCCGCCAATGCTATTCCGAAATCGTTATTCTTAATATTTTGGGAGAATGATACATAGTATCTGCGCCCACCCAACGAGTGCGCTGCTCGTCCCACACCACAAAATGTGTCCTACTGCTTTACTACATGTCTTGCGTGTTTTCATATTATTTAGCAACAATTCAGAATCGTGTGTAGTCTCCGCCAATGCTATTCCGAAATCGTTATTCTTAATATTTTGGGAGAATGATACATAGTATCTGCGCCCACCCAACGAGTGCGCTGCTCGTCCCACACCACAAAATGTGTCCTACTGCTTTACTACATGTCTTGCGTGTTTTCATATTATTTAGCAGCAATTCAGAATCGTGTGTAGTCTGCGCCAATGCTATTCCGAAATCGTTATTCTTAATATTTTGGGAGAATGATACATAGTATCTGCGCCTACCAACAGAGTGCGCTGCTCGTCCCACACCACAAAATGTGTCCTACTGCTTTACTACATGTCTTGCGTGTTTTCATATTATTTAGCAGCAATTCAGAATCGTGTGTAGTCTCCGCCAATGCTATTCCGAAATCGTTATTCTTAATATTTTGGGAGAATGATACATAGTATCTGCGCCTACCTACAGAGTGCGCTGCTCGTCCCACACCACAAAATGTGTCCTACTGCTTTACTACATGTCTTGCGTGTTTTCATATTATTTAGCAGCAATTCAGAATCGTGTGTAGTCTCCGCCAATGCTATTCCGAAATCGTTATTCTTAATATTTTGGGAGAATGATACATAGTATCTGCGCCCACCCAACGAGTGCGCTGCTCGTCCCACACCACAAAATGTGTCCTACTGCTTTACTACATGTCTTGCGTGTTTTCATATTATTTAGCAGCAATTCAGAATCGTGTGTAGTCTCCGCCAATGCTATTCCGAAATCGTTATTCTTAATATTTTGGGAGAATGATACATAGTATCTGCGCCCACCCAACGAGTGCGCTGCTCGTCCCACACCACAAAATGTGTCCTACTGCTTTACTACATGTCTTGCGTGTTTTCACATCATTTAGCAACAATTCAGAATCGTGTGTAGTCTCCGCCAATGCTATTCCGAAATCGTTATTCTTAATATTTTGGGAGAATGATACATAGTATCTGCGCCCACCCAACGAGTGCGCTGCTCGTCCCACACCACAAAATGTGTCCTACTGCTTTACTACATGTCTTGCGTGTTTTCATATTATTTAGCAGCAATTCAGAATCGTGTGTAGTCTCCGCCAATGCTATTCCGAAATCGTTATTCTTAATATTTTGGGAGAATGATACATAGTATCTGCGCCTACCTACAGAGTGCGCTGCTCGTCCCACACCACAAAATGTGTCCTACTGCTTTACTACATGTCTTGCGTGTTTTCATATTATTTAGCAGCAATTCAGAATCGTGTGTAGTCTCCGCCAATGCTATTCCGAAATCGTTATTCTTAATATTTTGGGAGAATGATACATAGTATCTGCGCCTACCTACAGAGTGCGCTGCTCGTCCCACACCACAAAATGTGTCCTACTGCTTTACTACATGTCTTGCGTGTTTTCATATTATTTAGCAGCAATTCAGAATCGTGTGTAGTCTCCGCCAATGCTATTCCGAAATCGTTATTCTTAATATTTTGGGAGAATGATACATAGTATCTGCGCCTACCAACAGAGTCCGCTGCTCGTCCCACACCACAAAATGTGTCCTACTGCTTTACTACATGTCTTGCGTGTTTTCATATTATTTAGCAGCAATTCAGAATCGTGTGTAGTCTCCGCCAATGCTATTCCGAAATCGTTATTCTTAATATTTTGGGAGAATGATACATAGTATCTGCGCCTACCTACAGAGTGCGCTGCTCGTCCCACACCACAACATGTGTCCTACTGCTTTACTACATGTCTTGCGTGTTTTCATATTATTTAGCAGCAATTCAGAATCGTGTGTAGTCTCCGCCAATGCTATTCCGAAATCGTTATTCTTAATATTTTGGGAGAATGATACATAGTATCTGCGCCTACCTACAGAGTGCGCTGCTCGTCCCACACCACAAAATGTGTCCTACTGCTTTACTACATGTCTTGCGTGTTTTCATATTATTTAGCAGCAATTCAGAATCGTGTGTAGTCTCCGCCAATGCTATTCCGAAATCGTTATTCTTAATATTTTGGGAGAATGATACATAGTACCTGCGCCTATCTACAGAGTGCGCTGCTCGTCCCACACCACAAAATGTGTCCTACTGCTTTACTACATGTCTTGCGTGTTTTCATATTATTTAGCAGCAATTCAGAATCGTGTGTAGTCTCCGCTAATGCTATTCCGAAGTCGTTATTCTTAATATTTTGGGAGAATGATACATAGTATCTGCGCCCACCCAACGAGTGCGCTGCTCGTCCCACACCACAAAATGTGTCCTACTGCTTTACTACATGTCTTGCGTGTTTTCATATTATTTAGCAGCAATTCAGAATCGTGTGTAGTCTCCGCCAATGCTATTCCGAAATCGTTATTCTTAATATTTTGGGAGAATGATACATAGTATCTGCGCCCACCTACAGAGTGCGCTGCTCGTCCCACACCACAAAATGTGTCCTACTGCTTTACTACATGTCTTGCGTGTTTTCATATTATTTAGCAGCAATTCAGAATCGTGTGTAGCCTCCGCCAATGCTATTTCGAAATCGATATTCTTAATATTTTGGGAGAATGATACATAGTATCTGCGCCTACCTACAGAGTGCGCTGCTCGTCCCACACCACAAAATGTGTCCTACTGCTTTACTACATGTCTTGCGTGTTTTCATATTATTTAGCAACAATTCAGAATCGTGTGTAGTCTCCGCCAATGCTATTCCGAAATCGTTATTCTTAATATTTTGCGGGAATGATACATAGTATCTACGCCCACCTACAGAGTGCGCTGCTCGTCCCACACCACAAAATGTGTCCTACTGCTTTACTACATGTCTTGCGTGTTTTCATATTATTTAGCAGCAATTCAGAATCGTGTGTAGCCTCCGCCAATGCTATTTCGAAATCGATATTCTTAATATTTTGGGAGAATGATACATAGTATCTGCGCCTACCTACAGAGTGCGCTGCTCGTCCCACACCACAAAATGTGTCCTACTGCTTTACTACATGTCTTGCGTGTTTTCATATTATTTAGCAGCAATTCAGAATCGTGTGTAGTCTCCGCCAATGCTATTCCGAAATCGTTATTCTTAATATTTTGGGAGAATGATACATAGTATCTGCGCCCACCCAACGAGTGCGCTGCTCGTCCCACACCACAAAATGTGTCCTACTGCTTTACTACATGTCTTGCGTGTTTTCATATTATTTAGCAGCAATTCAGAATCGTGTGTAGTCTCCGCCAATGCTATTCCGAAATCGTTATTCTTAATATTTTGGGAGAATGATACATAGTATCTGCGCCCACCCAACGAGTGCGCTGCTCGTCCCACACCACAAAATGTGTCCTACTGCTTTACTACATGTCTTGCGTGTTTTCATATTATTTAGCAACAATTCAGAATCGTGTGTAGTCTCCGCCAATGCTATTCCGAAATCGTTATTCTTAATATTTTTGGAGAATGATACATAGTATCTGCGCCCACCCAACGAGTGCGCTGCTCGTCCCACACCACAAAATGTGTCCTACTGCTTTACTACATGTCTTGCGTGTTTTCATATTATTTAGCAGCAATTCAGAATCGTGTGTAGTCTGCGCCAATGCTATTCCGAAATCGTTATTCTTAATATTTTGGGAGAATGATACATAGTATCTGCGCCTACCAACAGAGTGCGCTGCTCGTCCCACACCACAAAATGTGTCCTACTGCTTTACTACATGTCTTGCGTGTTTTCATATTATTTAGCAGCAATTCAGAATCGTGTGTAGTCTCCGCCAATGCTATTCCGAAATCGTTATTCTTAATATTTTGGGAGAATGATACATAGTATCTGCGCCTACCTACAGAGTGCGCTGCTCGTCCCACACCACAAAATGTGTCCTACTGCTTTACTACATGTCTTGCGTGTTTTCATATTATTTAGCAGCAATTCAGAATCGTGTGTAGTCTCCGCCAATGCTATTCCGAAATCGTTATTCTTAATATTTTGGGAGAATGATACATAGTATCTGCGCCCACCCAACGAGTGCGCTGCTCGTCCCACACCACAAAATGTGTCCTACTGCTTTACTACATGTCTTGCGTGTTTTCACATCATTTAGCAACAATTCAGAATCGTGTGTAGTCTCCGCCAATGCTATTCCGAAATCGTTATTCTTAATATTTTGGGAGAATGATACATAGTATCTGCGCCCACCCAACGAGTGCGCTGCTCGTCCCACACCACAAAATGTGTCCTACTGCTTTACTACATGTCTTGCGTGTTTTCATATTATTTAGCAGCAATTCAGAATCGTGTGTAGTCTCCGCCAATGCTATTCCGAAATCGTTATTCTTAATATTTTGGGAGAATGATACATAGTATCTGCGCCTACCTACAGAGTGCGCTGCTCGTCCCACACCACAAAATGTGTCCTACTGCTTTACTACATGTCTTGCGTGTTTTCATATTATTTAGCAGCAATTCAGAATCGTGTGTAGTCTCCGCCAATGCTATTCCGAAATCGTTATTCTTAATATTTTGGGAGAATGATACATAGTATCTGCGCCTACCTACAGAGTGCGCTGCTCGTCCCACACCACAAAATGTGTCCTACTGCTTTACTACATGTCTTGCGTGTTTTCATATTATTTAGCAGCAATTCAGAATCGTGTGTAGTCTCCGCCAATGCTATTCCGAAATCGTTATTCTTAATATTTTGGGAGAATGATACATAGTATCTGCGCCTACCAACAGAGTCCGCTGCTCGTCCCACACCACAAAATGTGTCCTACTGCTTTACTACATGTCTTGCGTGTTTTCATATTATTTAGCAGCAATTCAGAATCGTGTGTAGTCTCCGCCAATGCTATTCCGAAATCGTTATTCTTAATATTTTGGGAGAATGATACATAGTATCTGCGCCTACCTACAGAGTGCGCTGCTCGTCCCACACCACAACATGTGTCCTACTGCTTTACTACATGTCTTGCGTGTTTTCATATTATTTAGCAGCAATTCAGAATCGTGTGTAGTCTCCGCCAATGCTATTCCGAAATCGTTATTCTTAATATTTTGGGAGAATGATACATAGTATCTGCGCCTACCTACAGAGTGCGCTGCTCGTCCCACACCACAAAATGTGTCCTACTGCTTTACTACATGTCTTGCGTGTTTTCATATTATTTAGCAGCAATTCAGAATCGTGTGTAGTCTCCGCCAATGCTATTCCGAAATCGTTATTCTTAATATTTTGGGAGAATGATACATAGTACCTGCGCCTACCTACAGAGTGCGCTGCTCGTCCCACACCACAAAATGTGTCCTACTGCTTTACTACATGTCTTGCGTGTTTTCATATTATTTAGCAGCAATTCAGAATCGTGTGTAGTCTCCGCCAATGCTATTCCGAAATCGTTATTCTTAATATTTTGGGAGAATGATACATAGTATCTGCGCCTACCAACAGAGTGCGCTGCTCGTCCCACACCACAAAATGTGTCCTACTGCTTTACTACATGTCTTGCGTGTTTTCATATTATTTAGCAGCAATTCAGAATCGTGTGTAGTCTCCGCCAATGCTATTCCGAAATCGTTATTCTTAATATTTTGGGAGAATGATACATAGTATCTGCGCCTACCTACAGAGTGCGCTGCTCGTCCCACACCACAAAATGTGTCCTACTGCTTTACTACATGTCTTGCGTGTTTTCATATTATTTAGCAGCAATTCAGAATCGTGTGTAGTATCCGCCAATGCTATTCCGAAATCGTTATTCTTAATATTTTGGGAGAATGATACATAGTATCTGCGCCCACCCAACGAGTGCACTGCTCGTCCCACACCTCAAAATGTGTCCTACTGCTTTACTACATGTCTTGCGTGTTTTCATATTATTTAGCAGCAATTCAGAATCGTGTGTAGTCTCCGCCAATGCTATTCCGAAATCGTTATTCTTAATATTTTGGGAGAATGATACATAGTATCTGCGCCTACCTACAGAGTGCGCTGCTCGTCCCACACCACAAAATGTGTCCTACTGCTTTACTACATGTCTTGCGTGTTTTCATATTATTTAGCAGCAATTCAGAATCGTGTGTAGTCTCCGCCAATGCTATTCCGAAATCGTTATTCTTAATATTTTGGGAGAATGATACATAGTATCTGCGCCTACCTACAGAGTGCGCTGCTCGTCCCACACCACAAAATGTGTCCTACTGCTTTACTACATGTCTTGCGTGTTTTCATATTATTTAGCAGCAATTCAGAATCGTGTGTAGTCTCCGCCAATGCTATTCCGAAATCGTTATTCTTAATATTTTGGGAGAATGATACATAGTATCTGCGCCTACCTACAGAGTGCGCTGCTCGTCCCACACCACAACATGTGTCCTACTGCTTTACTACATGTCTTGCGTGTTTTCATATTATTTAGCAGCAATTCAGAATCGTGTGTAGTCTCCGCCAATGCTATTCCGAAATCGTTATTCTTAATATTTTGGGAGAATGATACATAGTATCTGCGCCCACCCAACGAGTGCGCTGCTCGTCCCACACCACAAAATGTGTCCTACTGCTTTACTACATGTCTTGCGTGTTTTCATATTATTTAGCAACAATTCAGAATCGTGTGTAGTCTCCGCCAATGCTATTCCGAAATCCTTATTCTTAATATTTTGGGAGAATGATACATAGTATCTGCGCCTACCTACAGAGTGCGCTGCTCGTCCCACACCACAAAATGTGTCCTACTGCTTTACTACATGTCTTGCGTGTTTTCATATTATTTAGCAGCAATTCAGAATCGTGTGTAGTCTCCGCCAATGCTATTCCGAAATCGTTATGCTTAATATTTTGGGAGAATGATACATAGTATCTGCGCCCACCCAACGAGTGCGCTGCTCGTCCCACACCACAAAATGTGTCCTACTGCTTTACTACATGTCTTGCGTGTTTTCATATTATTTAGCAGCAATTCAGAATCGTGTGTAGCCTCCGCCAATGCTATTTCGAAATCGATATTCTTAATATTTTGGGAGAATGATACATAGTATCTGCGCCTACCTACAGAGTGCGCTGCTCGTCCCACACCACAAAATGTGTCCTACTGCTTTACTACATGTCTTGCGTGTTTTCATATTATTTAGCAGCAATTCAGAATCGTGTGTAGCCTCCGCCAATGCTATTTCGAAATCGATATTCTTAATATTTTGGGAGAATGATACATAGTATCTGCGCCTACCTACAGAGTGCGCTGCTCGTCCCACACCACAAAATGTGTCCTACTGCTTTACTACATGTCTTGCGTGTTTTCATATTATTTAGCAGCAATTCAGAATCGTGTGTAGCCTCCGCCAATGCTATTTCGAAATCGTTATTCTTAATATTTTGGGAGAATGATACATAGTATCTGCGCCTACCTACAGAGTGCGCTGCTCGTCCCACACCACAAAATGTGTCCTACTGCTTTACTACATGTCTTGCGTGTTTTCATATTATTTAGCAGCAATTCAGAATCGTGTGTAGTCTCCGCCAATGCTATTCCGAAATCGTTATTCTTAATATTTTGGGAGAATGATACATAGTATCTGCGCCTACCTACAGAGTGCGCTGCTCGTCCCACACCACAAAATGTGTCCTACTGCTTTACTACATGTCTTGCGTGTTTTCATATTATTTAGCAGCAATTCAGAATCGTGTGTAGTCTCCGCCAATGCTATTCCGAAATCGTTATTCTTAATATTTTGGGAGAATGATACATAGTATCTGCGCCTACCTACAGAGTGCGCTGCTCGTCCCACACCACAAAATGTGTCCTACTGCTTTACTACATGTCTTGCGTGTTTTCATATTATTTAGCAGCAATTCAGAATCGTGTGTAGTATCCGCCAATGCTATTCCGAAATCGTTATTCTTAATATTTTGGGAGAATGATACATAGTATCTGCGCCCAACCAACGAGTGCGCTGCTCGTCCCACACCACAAAATGTGTCCTACTGCTTTACTACATGTCTTGCGTGTTTTCATATTATTTAGCAGCAATTCAGAATCGTGTGTAGTCTCCGCCAATGCTATTCCGAAATCGTTATTCTTAATATTTTGGGAGAATGATACATAGTATCTGCGCCTACCTACAGAGTGCGCTGCTCGTCCCACACCACAAAATGTGTCCTACTGCTTTACTACATGTCTTGCGTGTTTTCATATTATTTAGCAGCAATTCAGAATCGTGTGTAGTCTCCGCCAATGCTATTCCGAAATCGTTATTCTTAATATTTTGGGAGAATGATACATAGTATCTGCGCCTACCTACAGAGTGCGCTGCTCGTCCCACACCACAAAATGTGTCCTACTGCTTTACTACATGTCTTGCGTGTTTTCATATTATTTAGCAGCAATTCAGAATCGTGTGTAGTCTCCGCCAATGCTATTCCGAAATCGTTATTCTTAATATTTTGGGAGAATGATACATAGTATCTGCGCCCACCCAACGAGTGCGCTGCTCGTCCCACACCACAAAATGTGTCCTACTGCTTTACTACATGTCTTGCGTGTTTTCATATTATTTAGCAACAATTCAGAATCGTGTGTAGTCTCCGCCAATGCTATTCCGAAATCCTTATTCTTAATATTTTGGGAGAATGATACATAGTATCTGCGCCTACCTACAGAGTGCGCTGCTCGTCCCACACCACAAAATGTGTCCTACTGCTTTACTACATGTCTTGCGTGTTTTCATATTATTTAGCAGCAATTCAGAATCGTGTGTAGTCTCCGCCAATGCTATTCCGAAATCGTTATGCTTAATATTTTGGGAGAATGATACATAGTATCTGCGCCCACCCAACGAGTGCGCTGCTCGTCCCACACCACAAAATGTGTCCTACTGCTTTACTACATGTCTTGCGTGTTTTCATATTATTTAGCAGCAATTCAGAATCGTGTGTAGTCTCCGCCAATGCTATTTCGAAATCGATATTCTTAATATTTTGGGAGAATGATACATAGTATCTGCGCCTACCTACAGAGTGCGCTGCTCGTCCCACACCACAAAATGTGTCCTACTGCTTTACTACATGTCTTGCGTGTTTTCATATTATTTAGCAGCAATTCAGAATCGTGTGTAGTCTCCGCCAATGCTATTCCGAAATCGTTATTCTTAATATTTTGGGAGAATGATACATAGTATCTGCGCCCACCCAACGAGTGCGCTGCTCGTCCCACACCACAAAATGTGTCCTACTGCTTTACTACATGTCTTGCGTGTTTTCATATTATTTAGCAGCAATTCAGAATCGTGTGTAGCCTCCGCCAATGCTATTTCGAAATCGATATTCTTAATATTTTGGGAGAATGATACATAGTATCTGCGCCTACCTACAGAGTGCGCTGCTCGTCCCACACCACAAAATGTGTCCTACTGCTTTACTACATGTCTTGCGTGTTTTCATATTATTTAGCAGCAATTCAGAATCGTGTGTAGTCTCCGCCAATGCTATTCCGAAATCGTTATTCTTAATATTTTGGGAGAATGATACATAGTATCTGCGCCCACCCAACGAGTGCGCTGCTCGTCCCACACCACAAAATGTGTCCTACTGCTTTACTACATGTCTTGCGTGTTTTCATATTATTTAGCAGCAATTCAGAATCGTGTGTAGCCTCCGCCAATGCTATTTCGAAATCGATATTCTTAATATTTTGGGAGAATGATACATAGTATCTGCGCCTACCTACAGAGTGCGCTGCTCGTCCCACACCACAAAATGTGTCCTACTGCTTTACTACATGTCTTGCGTGTTTTCATATTATTTAGCAGCAATTCAGAATCGTGTGTAGCCTCCGCCAATGCTATTTCGAAATCGTTATTCTTAATATTTTGGGAGAATGATAAATAGTATCTGCGCCCACCCAACGAGTGCGCTGCTCGTCCCACACCACAAAATGTGTCCTACTGCTTTACTACATGTCTTGCGTGTTTTCATATTATTTAGCAGCAATTCAGAATCGTGTGTAGCCTCCGCCAATGCTATTTCGAAATCGATATTCTTAATATTTTGGGAGAATGATACATAGTATCTGCGCCTACCTACAGAGTGCGCTGCTCGTCCCACACCACAAAATGTGTCCTACTGCTTTACTACATGTCTTGCGTGTTTTCATATTATTTAGCAGCAATTCAGAATCGTGTGTAGTCTCCGCCAATGCTATTTCGAAATCGATATTCTTAATATTTTGGGAGAATGATACATAGTATCTGCGCCTACCTACAGAGTGCGCTGCTCGTCCCACACCACAAAATGTGTCCTACTGCTTTACTACATGTCTTGCGTGTTTTCATATTATTTAGCAGCAATTCAGAATCGTGTGTAGCCTCCGCCAATGCTATTTCGAAATCGTTATTCTTAATATTTTGGGAGAATGATACATAGTATCTGCGCCTACCTACAGAGTGCGCTGCTCGTCCCACACCACAAAATGTGTCCTACTGCTTTACTACATGTCTTGCGTGTTTTCATATTATTTAGCAGCAATTCAGAATCGTGTGTAGTCTCCGCCAATGCTATTCCGAAATCGTTATTCTTAATATTTTGGGAGAATGATACATAGTATCTGCGCCTACCTACAGAGTGCGCTGCTCGTCCCACACCACAAAATGTGTCCTACTGCTTTACTACATGTCTTGCGTGTTTTCATATTATTTAGCAGCAATTCAGAATCGTGTGTAGTCTCCGCCAATGCTATTCCGAAATCGTTATTCTTAATATTTTGGGAGAATGATACATAGTATCTGCGCCTACCTACAGAGTGCGCTGCTCGTCCCACACCACAAAATGTGTCCTACTGCTTTACTACATGTCTTGCGTGTTTTCATATTATTTAGCAGCAATTCAGAATCGTGTGTAGTCTCCGCCAATGCTATTCCGAAATCGTTATTCTTAATATTTTGGGAGAATGATACATAGTATCTGCGCCCACCCAACGAGTGCGCTGCTCGTCCCACACCACAAAATGTGTCCTACTGCTTTACTACATGTCTTGCGTGTTTTCATATTATTTAGCAGCAATTCAGAATCGTGTGTAGCCTCCGCCAATGCTATTTCGAAATCGATATTCTTAATATTTTGGGAGAATGATACATAGTATCTGCGCCTACCTACAGAGTGCGCTGCTCGTCCCACACCACAAAATGTGTCCTACTGCTTTACTACATGTCTTGCGTGTTTTCATATTATTTAGCAGCAATTCAGAATCGTGTGTAGTCTCCGCCAATGCTATTCCGAAATCGTTATTCTTAATATTTTGGGAGAATGATACATAGTATCTGCGCCCACCCAACGAGTGCGCTGCTCGTCCCACACCACAAAATGTGTCCTACTGCTTTACTACATGTCTTGCGTGTTTTCATATTATTTAGCAGCAATTCAGAATCGTGTGTAGTCTCCGCCAATGCTATTCCGAAATCGTTATTCTTAATATTTTGGGAGAATGATACATAGTATCTGCGCCTACCTACAGAGTGCGCTGCTCGTCCCACACCACAAAATGTGTCCTACTGCTTTACTACATGTCTTGCGTGTTTTCATATTATTTAGCAGCAATTCAGAATCGTGTGTAGTCTCCGCCAATGCTATTCCGAAATCGTTATTCTTAATATTTTGGGAGAATGATACATAGTATCTGCGCCTACCAACAGAGTGCGCTGCTCGTCCCACACCACAAAATGTGTCCTACTGCTTTACTACATGTCTTGCGTGTTTTCATATTATTTAGCAGCAATTCAGAATCGTGTGTAGTCTCCGCCAATGCTATTCCGAAATCGTTATTCTTAATATTTTGGGAGAATGATACATAGTATCTGCGCCTACCTACAGAGTGCGCTGCTCGTCCCACACCACAAAATGTGTCCTACTGCTTTACTACATGTCTTGCGTGTTTTCATATTATTTAGCAGCAATTCAGAATCGTGTGTAGTCTCCGCCAATGCTATTCCGAAATCGTTATTCTTAATATTTTGGGAGAATGATACATAGTATCTGCGCCCACCCAACGAGTGCGCTGCTCGTCCCACACCACAAAATGTGTCCTACTGCTTTACTACATGTCTTGCGTGTTTTCATATTATTTAGCAGCAATTCAGAATCGTGTGTAGTCTCCGCCAATGCTATTCCGAAATCGTTATTCTTAATATTTTGGGAGAATGATACATAGTATCTGCGCCTACCTACAGAGTGCGCTGCTCGTCCCACACCACAAAATGTGTCCTACTGCTTTACTACATGTCTTGCGTGTTTTCATATTATTTAGCAGCAATTCAGAATCGTGTGTAGTCTCCGCCAATGCTATTCCGAAATCGTTATTCTTAATATTTTGGGAGAATGATACATAGTATCTGCGCCTACCTACAGAGTGCGCTGCTCGTCCCACACCACAAAATGTGTCCTACTGCTTTACTACATGTCTTGCGTGTTTTCATATTATTTAGCAGCAATTCAGAATCGTGTGTAGTCTCCGCCAATGCTATTCCGAAATCGTTATTCTTAATATTTTGGGAGAATGATACATAGTATCTGCGCCCACCCAACGAGTGCGCTGCTCGTCCCACACCACAAAATGTGTCCTACTGCTTTACTACATGTCTTGCGTGTTTTCATATTATTTAGCAGCAATTCAGAATCGTGTGTAGCTTCCGCCAATGCTATTTCGAAATCGATATTCTTAATATTTTGGGAGAATGATACATAGTATCTGCGCCCACCCAACGAGTGCGCTGCTCGTCCCACACCACAAAATGTGTCCTACTGCTTTACTACATGTCTTGCGTGTTTTCATATTATTTAGCAGCAATTCAGAATCGTGTGTAGCCTCCGCCAATGCTATTTCGAAATCGTTATTCTTAATATTTTGGGAGAATGATACATAGTATCTGCGCCCACCCAACGAGTGCGCTGCTCGTCCCACACCACAAAATGTGTCCTACTGCTTTACTACATGTCTTGCGTGTTTTCATATTATTTAGCAGCAATTCAGAATCGTGTGTAGCCTCCGCCAATGCTATTTCGAAATCGATATTCTTAATATTTTGGGAGAATGATACATAGTATCTGCGCCCACCCAACGAGTGCGCTGCTCGTCCCACACCACAAAATGTGTCCTACTGCTTTACTACATGTCTTGCGTGTTTTCATATTATTTAGCAGCAATTCAGAATCGTGTGTAGTCTCCGCCAATGCTATTCCGAAATCGTTATTCTTAATATTTTGGGAGAATGATACATAGTATCTGCGCCTACCTACAGAGTGCGCTGCTCGTCCCACACCACAAAATGTGTCCTACTGCTTTACTACATGTCTTGCGTGTTTTCATATTATTTAGCAGCAATTCAGAATCGTGTGTAGTCTCCGCCAATGCTATTCCGAAATCGTTATTCTTAATATTTTGGGAGAATGATACATAGTATCTGCGCCCACCCAACGAGTGCGCTGCTCGTCCCACACCACAAAATGTGTCCTACTGCTTTACTACATGTCTTGCGTGTTTTCATATTATTTAGCAGCAATTCAGAATCGTGTGTAGCCTCCGCCAATGCTATTTCGAAATCGATATTCTTAATATTTTGGGAGAATGATACATAGTATCTGCGCCCACCCAACGAGTGCGCTGCTCGTCCCACACCACAAAATGTGTCCTACTGCTTTACTACATGTCTTGCGTGTTTTCATATTATTTAGCAGCAATTCAGAATCGTGTGTAGTCTCCGCCAATGCTATTCCGAAATCGTTATTCTTAATATTTTGGGAGAATGATACATAGTATCTGCGCCTACCTACAGAGTGCGCTGCTCGTCCCACACCACAAAATGTGTCCTACTGCTTTACTACATGTCTTGCGTGTTTTCATATTATTTAGCAGCAATTCAGAATCGTGTGTAGCCTCCGCCAATGCTATTTCGAAATCGATATTCTTAATATTTTGGGAGAATGATACATAGTATCTGCGCCTACCTACAGAGTGCGCTGCTCGTCCCACACCACAAAATGTGTCCTACTGCTTTACTACATGTCTTGCGTGTTTTCATATTATTTAGCAGCAATTCAGAATCGTGTGTAGTCTCCGCCAATGCTATTCCGAAATCGTTATTCTTAATATTTTGGGAGAATGATACATAGTATCTGCGCCCACCCAACGAGTGCGCTGCTCGTCCCACACCACAAAATGTGTCCTACTGCTTTACTACATGTCTTGCGTGTTTTCATATTATTTAGCAGCAATTCAGAATCGTGTGTAGCCTCCGCCAATGCTATTTCGAAATCGATATTCTTAATATTTTGGGAGAATGATACATAGTATCTGCGCCTACCTACAGAGTGCGCTGCTCGTCCCACACCACAAAATGTGTCCTACTGCTTTACTACATGTCTTGCGTGTTTTCATATTATTTAGCAGCAATTCAGAATCGTGTGTAGTCTCCGCCAATGCTATTCCGAAATCGTTATTCTTAATATTTTGGGAGAATGATACATAGTATCTGCGCCCACCCAACGAGTGCGCTGCTCGTCCCACACCACAAAATGTGTCCTACTGCTTTACTACATGTCTTGCGTGTTTTCATATTATTTAGCAGCAATTCAGAATCGTGTGTAGTCTCCGCCAATGCTATTCCGAAATCGTTATTCTTAATATTTTGGGAGAATGATACATAGTATCTGCGCCTACCTACTGAGTGCGCTGCTCGTCCCACACCACAAAATGTGTCCTACTGCTTTACTACATGTGTTGCGTGTTTTCATATTATTTAGCAGCAATTCAGAATCGTGTGTAGTCTCCGCCAATGCTATTCCGAAATCGTTATTCTTAATATTTTGGGAGAATGATACATAGTATCTGCGCCTACCAACAGAGTGCGCTGCTCGTCCCACACCACAAAATGTGTCCTACTGCTTTACTACATGTCTTGCGTGTTTTCATATTATTTAGCAGCAATTCAGAATCGTGTGTAGTCTCCGCCAATGCTATTCCGAAATCGTTATTCTTAATATTTTGGGAGAATGATACATAGTATCTGCGCCTACCTACAGAGTGCGCTGCTCGTCCCACACCACAAAATGTGTCCTACTGCTTTACTACATGTCTTGCGTGTTTTCATATTATTTAGCAGCAATTCAGAATCGTGTGTAGTCTCCGCCAATGCTATTCCGAAATCGTTATTCTTAATATTTTGGGAGAATGATACATAGTATCTGCGCCCACCCAACGAGTGCGCTGCTCGACCCACACCACAAAATGTGTCCTACTGCTTTACTACATGTCTTGCGTGTTTTCATATTATTTAGCAGCAATTCAGAATCGTGTGTAGTCTCCGCCAATGCTATTCCGAAATCGTTATTCTTAATATTTTGGGAGAATGATACATAGTATCTGCGCCTACCTACAGAGTGCGCTGCTCGTCCCACACCACAAAATGTGTCCTACTGCTTTACTACATGTCTTGCGTGTTTTCATATTATTTAGCAGCAATTCAGAATCGTGTGTAGTCTCCGCCAATGCTATTCCGAAATCGTTATTCTTAATATTTTGGGAGAATGATACATAGTATCTGCGCCTACCTACAGAGTGCGCTGCTCGTCCCACACCACAAAATGTGTCCTACTGCTTTACTACATGTCTTGCGTGTTTTCATATTATTTAGCAGCAATTCAGAATCGTGTGTAGTCTCCGCCAATGCTATTCCGAAATCGTTATTCTTAATATTTTGGGAGAATGATACATAGTATCTGCGCCTACCTACAGAGTGCGCTGCTCGTCCCACACCACAAAATGTGTCCTACTGCTTTACTACATGTCTTGCGTGTTTTCATATTATTTAGCAGCAATTCAGAATCGTGTGTAGTCTCCGCCAATGCTATTCCGAAATCGTTATTCTTAATATTTTGGGAGAATGATACATAGTATCTGCGCCCACCCAACGAGTGCGCTGCTCGTCCCACACCACAAAATGTGTCCTACTGCTTTCTTACATGTCTTGCGTGTTTTCATATTATTTAGCAACAATTCAGAATCGTGTGTAGTCTCCGCCAATGCTATTCCGAAATCCTTATTCTTAATATTTTGGGAGAATGATACATAGTATCTGCGCCTACCTACAGAGTGCGCTGCTCGTCCCACACCACAAAATGTGTCCTACTGCTTTACTACATGTCTTGCGTGTTTTCATATTATTTAGCAGCAATTCAGAATCGTGTGTAGTCTCCGCCAATGCTATTCCGAAATCGTTATGCTTAATATTTTGGGAGAATGATACATAGTATCTGCGCCCACCCAACGAGTGCGCTGCTCGTCCCACACCACAAAATGTGTCCTACTGCTTTACTACATGTCTTGCGTGTTTTCATATTATTTAGCAGCAATTCAGAATCGTGTGTAGCCTCCGCCAATGCTATTTCGAAATCGATATTCTTAATATTTTGGGAGAATGATACATAGTATCTGCGCCTACCTACAGAGTGCGCTGCTCGTCCCACACCACAAAATGTGTCCTACTGCTTTACTACATGTCTTGCGTGTTTTCATATTATTTAGCAGCAATTCAGAATCGTGTGTAGTCTCCGCCAATGCTATTCCGAAATCGTTATTCTTAATATTTTGGGAGAATGATACATAGTATCTGCGCCCACCCAACGAGTGCGCTGCTCGTCCCACACCACAAAATGTGTCCTACTGCTTTACTACATGTCTTGCGTGTTTTCATATTATTTAGCAGCAATTCAGAATCGTGTGTAGCTTCCCCAATGCTATTTCGAAATCGATATTCTTAATATTTTGGGAGAATGATACATAGTATCTGCGCCTACCTACAGAGTGCGCTGCTCGTCCCACACCACAAAATGTGTCCTACTGCTTTACTACATGTCTTGCGTGTTTTCATATTATTTAGCAGCAATTCAGAATCGTGTGTAGTCTCCGCCAATGCTATTCCGAAATCGTTATTCTTAATATTTTGGGAGAATGATACATAGTATCTGCGCCCACCCAACGAGTGCGCTGCTCGTCCCACACCACAAAATGTGTCCTACTGCTTTACTACATGTCTTGCGTGTTTTCATATTATTTAGCAGCAATTCAGAATCGTGTGTAGCCTCCGCCAATGCTATTTCGAAATCGATATTCTTAATATTTTGGGAGAATGATACATAGTATCTGCGCCTACCTACAGAGTGCGCTGCTCGTCCCACACCACAAAATGTGTCCTACTGCTTTACTACATGTCTTGCGTGTTTTCATATTATTTAGCAGCAATTCAGAATCGTGTGTAGCCTCCGCCAATGCTATTTCGAAATCGTTATTCTTAATATTTTGGGAGAATGATACATAGTATCTGCGCCCACCCAACGAGTGCGCTGCTCGTCCCACACCACAAAATGTGTCCTACTGCTTTACTACATGTCTTGCGTGTTTTCATATTATTTAGCAGCAATTCAGAATCGTGTGTAGCCTCCGCCAATGCTATTTCGAAATCGATATTCTTAATATTTTGGGAGAATGATACATAGTATCTGCGCCTACCTACAGAGTGCGCTGCTCGTCCCACACCACAAAATGTGTCCTACTGCTTTACTACATGTCTTGCGTGTTTTCATATTATTTAGCAGCAATTCAGAATCGTGTGTAGTCTCCGCCAATGCTATTCCGAAATCGTTATTCTTAATATATTGGGAGAATGATACATAGTATCTGCGCCCACCCAACGAGTGCGCTGCTCGTCCCACACCACAAAATGTGTCCTACTGCTTTACTACATGTCTTGCGTGTTTTCATATTATTTAGCAGCAATTCAGAATCGTGTGTAGCCTCCGCCAATGCTATTTCGAAATCGATATTCTTAATATTTTGGGAGAATGATACATAGTATCTGCGCCTACCTACAGAGTGCGCTGCTCGTCCCACACCACAAAATGTGTCCTACTGCTTTACTACATGTCTTGCGTGTTTTCATATTATTTAGCAGCAATTCAGAATCGTGTGTAGTCTCCGCCAATGCTATTCCGAAATCGTTATTCTTAATATTTTGGGAGAATGATACATAGTATCTGCGCCCACCCAACGAGTGCGCTGCTCGTCCCACACCACAAAATGTGTCCTACTGCTTTACTACATGTCTTGCGTGTTTTCATATTATTTAGCAGCAATTCAGAATCGTGTGTAGTCTCCGCCAATGCTATTCCGAAATCGTTATTCTTAATATTTTGGGAGAATGATACATAGTATCTGCGCCTACCTACAGAGTGCGCTGCTCGTCCCACACCACAAAATGTGTCCTACTGCTTTACTACATGTCTTGCGTGTTTTCATATTATTTAGCAGCAATTCAGAATCGTGTGTAGTCTCCGCCAATGCTATTCCGAAATCGTTATTCTTAATATTTTGGGAGAATGATACATAGTATCTGCGCCTACCTACAGAGTGCGCTGCTCGTCCCACACCACAAAATGTGTCCTACTGCTTTACTACATGTCTTGCGTGTTTTCATATTATTTAGCAGCAATTCAGAATCGTGTGTAGTCTCCGCCAATGCTATTCCGAAATCGTTATTCTTAATATTTTGGGAGAATGATACATAGTATCTGCGCCTACCTACAGAGTGCGCTGCTCGTCCCACACCACAAAATGTGTCCTACTGCTTTACTACATGTCTTGCGTGTTTTCATATTATTTAGCAGCAATTCAGAATCGTGTGTAGTCTCCGCCAATGCTATTCCGAAATCGTTATTCTTAATATTTTGGGAGAATGATACATAGTATCTGCGCCCACCCAACGAGTGCGCTGCTCGTCCCACACCACAAAATGTGTCCTACTGCTTTCTTACATGTCTAGCGTGTTTTCATATTATTTAGCAACAATTCAGAATCGTGTGTAGTCTCCGCCAATGCTATTCCGAAATCCTTATTCTTAATATTTTGGGAGAATGATACATAGTATCTGCGCCTACCTACAGAGTGCGCTGCTCGTCCCACACCACAAAATGTGTCCTACTGCTTTACTACATGTCTTGCGTGTTTTCATATTATTTAGCAGCAATTCAGAATCGTGTGTAGTCTCCGCCAATGCTATTCCGAAATCGTTATGCTTAATATTTTGGGAGAATGATACATAGTATCTGCGCCCACCCAACGAGTGCGCTGCTCGTCCCACACCACAAAATGTGTCCTACTGCTTTACTACATGTCTTGCGTGTTTTCATATTATTAAGCAGCAATTCAGAATCGTGTGTAGCCTCCGCCAATGCTATTTCGAAATCGATATTCTTAATATTTTGGGAGAATGATACATAGTATCTGCGCCTACCTACAGAGTGCGCTGCTCGTCCCACACCACAAAATGTGTCCTACTGCTTTACTACATGTCTTGCGTGTTTTCATATTATTTAGCAGCAATTCAGAATCGTGTGTAGTCTCCGCCAATGCTATTCCGAAATCGTTATTCTTAATATTTTGGGAGAATGATACATAGTATCTGCGCCCACCCAACGAGTGCGCTGCTCGTCCCACACCACAAAATGTGTCCTACTGCTTTACTACATGTCTTGCGTGTTTTCATATTATTTAGCAGCAATTCAGAATCGTGTGTAGCTTCCCCAATGCTATTTCGAAATCGATATTCTTAATATTTTGGGAGAATGATACATAGTATCTGCGCCTACCTACAGAGTGCGCTGCTCGTCCCACACCACAAAATGTGTCCTACTGCTTTACTACATGTCTTGCGTGTTTTCATATTATTTAGCAGCAATTCAGAATCGTGTGTAGTCTCCGCCAATGCTATTCCGAAATCGTTATTCTTAATATTTTGGGAGAATGATACATAGTATCTGCGCCCACCCAACGAGTGCGCTGCTCGTCCCACACCACAAAATGTGTCCTACTGCTTTACTACATGTCTTGCGTGTTTTCATATTATTTAGCAGCAATTCAGAATCGTGTGTAGCCTCCGCCAATGCTATTTCGAAATCGATATTCTTAATATTTTGGGAGAATGATACATAGTATCTGCGCCTACCTACAGAGTGCGCTGCTCGTCCCACACCACAAAATGTGTCCTACTGCTTTACTACATGTCTTGCGTGTTTTCATATTATTTAGCAGCAATTCAGAATCGTGTGTAGCCTCCGCCAATGCTATTTCGAAATCGTTATTCTTAATATTTTGGGAGAATGATACATAGTATCTGCGCCCACCCAACGAGTGCGCTGCTCGTCCCACACCACAAAATGTGTCCTACTGCTTTACTACATGTCTTGCGTGTTTTCATATTATTTAGCAGCAATTCAGAATCGTGTGTAGCCTCCGCCAATGCTATTTCGAAATCGATATTCTTAATATTTTGGGAGAATGATACATAGTATCTGCGCCTACCTACAGAGTGCGCTGCTCGTCCCACACCACAAAATGTGTCCTACTGCTTTACTACATGTCTTGCGTGTTTTCATATTATTTAGCAGCAATTCAGAATCGTGTGTAGTCTCCGCCAATGCTATTCCGAAATCGTTATTCTTAATATATTGGGAGAATGATACATAGTATCTGCGCCCACCCAACGAGTGCGCTGCTCGTCCCACACCACAAAATGTGTCCTACTGCTTTACTACATGTCTTGCGTGTTTTCATATTATTTAGCAGCAATTCAGAATCGTGTGTAGCCTCCGCCAATGCTATTTCGAAATCGATATTCTTAATATTTTGGGAGAATGATACATAGTATCTGCGCCTACCTACAGAGTGCGCTGCTCGTCCCACACCACAAAATGTGTCCTACTGCTTTACTACATGTCTTGCGTGTTTTCATATTATTTAGCAGCAATTCAGAATCGTGTGTAGTCTCCGCCAATGCTATTCCGAAATCGTTATTCTTAATATTTTGGGAGAATGATACATAGTATCTGCGCCCACCCAACGAGTGCGCTGCTCGTCCCACACCACAAAATGTGTCCTACTGCTTTACTACATGTCTTGCGTGTTTTCATATTATTTAGCAGCAATTCAGAATCGTGTGTAGCCTCCGCCAATGCTATTTCGAAATCGATATTCTTAATATTTTGGGAGAATGATACATAGTATCTGCGCCTACCTACAGAGTGCGCTGCTCGTCCCACACCACAAAATGTGTCCTACTGCTTTACTACATGTCTTGCGTGTTTTCATATTATTTAGCAGCAATTCAGAATCGTGTGTAGTCTCCGCCAATGCTATTCCGAAATCGTTATTCTTAATATTTTGGGAGAATGATACATAGTATCTGCGCCCACCCAACGAGTGCGCTGCTCGTCCCACACCACAAAATGTGTCCTACTGCTTTACTACATGTCTTGCGTGTTTTCATATTATTTAGCAGCAATTCAGAATCGTGTGTAGCTTCCCCAATGCTATTTCGAAATCGATATTCTTAATATTTTGGGAGAATGATACATAGTATCTGCGCCTACCTACAGAGTGCGCTGCTCGTCCCACACCACAAAATGTGTCCTACTGCTTTACTACATGTCTTGCGTGTTTTCATATTATTTAGCAGCAATTCAGAATCGTGTGTAGTCTCCGCCAATGCTATTCCGAAATCGTTATTCTTAATATTTTGGGAGAATGATACATAGTATCTGCGCCCACCCAACGAGTGCGCTGCTCGTCCCACACCACAAAATGTGTCCTACTGCTTTACTACATGTCTTGCGTGTTTTCATATTATTTAGCAGCAATTCAGAATCGTGTGTAGCCTCCGCCAATGCTATTTCGAAATCGATATTCTTAATATTTTGGGAGAATGATACATAGTATCTGCGCCTACCTACAGAGTGCGCTGCTCGTCCCACACCACAAAATGTGTCCTACTGCTTTACTACATGTCTTGCGTGTTTTCATATTATTTAGCAGCAATTCAGAATCGTGTGTAGCCTCCGCCAATGCTATTTCGAAATCGTTATTCTTAATATTTTGGGAGAATGATACATAGTATCTGCGCCCACCCAACGAGTGCGCTGCTCGTCCCACACCACAAAATGTGTCCTACTGCTTTACTACATGTCTTGCGTGTTTTCATATTATTTAGCAGCAATTCAGAATCGTGTGTAGCCTCCGCCAATGCTATTTCGAAATCGATATTCTTAATATTTTGGGAGAATGATACATAGTATCTGCGCCTACCTACAGAGTGCGCTGCTCGTCCCACACCACAAAATGTGTCCTACTGCTTTACTACATGTCTTGCGTGTTTTCATATTATTTAGCAGCAATTCAGAATCGTGTGTAGTCTCCGCCAATGCTATTCCGAAATCGTTATTCTTAATATATTGGGAGAATGATACATAGTATCTGCGCCCACCCAACGAGTGCGCTGCTCGTCCCACACCACAAAATGTGTCCTACTGCTTTACTACATGTCTTGCGTGTTTTCATATTATTTAGCAGCAATTCAGAATCGTGTGTAGCCTCCGCCAATGCTATTTCGAAATCGATATTCTTAATATTTTGGGAGAATGATACATAGTATCTGCGCCTACCTACAGAGTGCGCTGCTCGTCCCACACCACAAAATGTGTCCTACTGCTTTACTACATGTCTTGCGTGTTTTCATATTATTTAGCAGCAATTCAGAATCGTGTGTAGTCTCCGCCAATGCTATTCCGAAATCGTTATTCTTAATATTTTGGGAGAATGATACATAGTATCTGCGCCCACCCAACGAGTGCGCTGCTCGTCCCACACCACAAAATGTGTCCTACTGCTTTACTACATGTCTTGCGTGTTTTCATATTATTTAGCAGCAATTCAGAATCGTGTGTAGCCTCCGCCAATGCTATTTCGAAATCGATATTCTTAATATTTTGGGAGAATGATACATAGTATCTGCGCCTACCTACAGAGTGCGCTGCTCGTCCCACACCACAAAATGTGTCCTACTGCTTTACTACATGTCTTGCGTGTTTTCATATTATTTAGCAGCAATTCAGAATCGTATGTAGTCTCCGCCAATGCTATTCCGAAATCGTTATTTTTAATATTTTGGGAGAATGATACATAGTATCTGCGCCCACCCAACGAGTGCGCTGCTCGTCCCACACCACAAAATGTGTCCTACTGCTTTACTACATGTCTTGCGTGTTTTCATATTATTTAGCAGCAATTCAGAATAGGGTGTAGTCTCCGCCAATGCTATTCCGAAATCGTTATTCTTAATATTTTGGGAGAATGATACATAGTATCTGCGCCTACCTACAGAGTGCGCTGCTCGTCCCACACCACAAAATGTGTCCTACTGCTTTACTACATGTCTTGCGTGTTTTCATATTATTTAGCAGCAATTCAGAATCGTGTGTAGTCTCCGCCAATGCTATTCCGAAATCGTTATTCTTAATATTTTGGGAGAATGATACATAGTATCTGCGTCCACCCAACGAGTGCGCTGCTCGTCCCACACCACAAAATGCGTCCTACTGCTTTACTACATGTCTTGCGTGTTTTCATATTATTTAGCAGCAATTCAGAATCGTGTGTAGCCTCCGCCAATGCTATTTCGAAATCGATATTCTTAATATTTTGGGAGAATGATACATAGTATCTGCGCCTACCTACAGAGTGCGCTGCTCGTCCCACACCACAAAATGTGTCCTACTGCTTTACTACATGTCTTGCGTGTTTTCATATTATTTAGCAGCAATTCAGAATCGTGTGTAGTCTCCGCCAATGCTATTCCGAAATCGTTATTCTTAATATTTTGGGAGAATGATACATAGTATCTGCGCCCACCCAACGAGTGCGCTGCTCGTCCCACACCACAAAATGTGTCCTACTGCTTTACTACATGTCTTGCGTGTTTTCATATTATTTAGCAGCAATTCAGAATCGTGTGTAGCCTCCGCCAATGCTATTTCGAAATCGATATTCTTAATATTTTGGGAGAATGATACATAGTATCTGCGCCTACCTACAGAGTGCGCTGCTCGTCCCACACCACAAAATGTGTCCTACTGCTTTACTACATGTCTTGCGTGTTTTCATATTATTTAGCAGCAATTCAGAATCGTGTGTAGTCTCCGCCAATGCTATTCCGAAATCGTTATTCTTAATATTTTGGGAGAATGATACATAGTATCTGCGCCCACCCAACGAGTGCGCTGCTCGTCCCACACCACAAAATGTGTCCTACTGCTTTACTACATGTCTTGCGCGTTTTCATATTATTTAGCAGCAATTCAGAATCGTGTGTAGTCTCCGCCAATGCTATTCCGAAATAGTTATTCTTAATATTTTGGGAGAATGATACATAGTATCTGCGCCCACCCAACGAGTGCGCTGCTCGTCCCACACCACAAAATGTGTCCTACTGCTTTACTACATGTCTTGCGTGTTTTCATATTATTTAGCAGCAATTCAGAATCGTGTGTAGCC
Source organism: Schistocerca serialis cubense (assembly GCF_023864345.2). Taxonomy (NCBI): domain Eukaryota; kingdom Metazoa; phylum Arthropoda; class Insecta; order Orthoptera; family Acrididae; genus Schistocerca; species Schistocerca serialis. Next base: position 462,393,941 of record NC_064646.1, on the reverse strand, counting down.
TCCGCCAATGCTATTTCGAAATCGATATTCTTAATATTTTGGGAGAATGATACATAGTATCTGCGCCTACCTACAGAGTGCGCTGCTCGTCCCACACCACAAAATGTGTCCTACTGCTTTACTACATGTCTTGCGTGTTTTCATATTATTTAGCAGCAATTCAGAATCGTGTGTAGTCTCCGCCAATGCTATTCCGAAATCGTTATTCTTAATATTTTGGGAGAATGATACATAGTATCTGCGCCCACCCAACGATTGCGCTGCTCGTCCCACACCACAAAATGTGTCCTACTGCTTTACTACATGTCTTGCGTGTTTTCATATAATTTAGCAGCAATTCAGAATCGTGTGTAGCCTCCGCCAATGCTATTTCGAAATCGTTATTCTTAATATTTTGGGAGAATGATACATAGTATCTGCGCCCACCCAACGAGTGCGCTGCTCGTCCCACACCACAAAATGTGTCCTACTGCTTTACTACATGTCTTGCGTGTTTTCATATTATTTAGCAGCAATTCAGAATCGTGCGTAGCCTCCGCCAATGCTATTTCGAAATCGATATTCTTAATATTTTGGGAGAATGATACATAGTATCTGCGCCTACCTACAGAGTGCGCTGCTCGTCCCACACCACAAAATGTGTCCTACTGCTTTACTACATGTCTTGCGTGTTTTCATATTATTTAGCAGCAATTCAGAATCGTGTGTAGTCTCCGCCAATGCTATTCCGAAATCGTTATTCTTAATATTTTGGGAGAATGATACATAGTATCTGCGCCCACCCAACGAGTGCGCTGCTCGTCCCACACCACAAAATGTGTCCTACTGCTTTACTACATGTCTTGCGTGTTTTCATATTATTTAGCAGCAATTCAGAATCGTGTGTAGCCTCCGCCAATGCAATTTCGAAATCGATATTCTTAATATTTTGGGAGAATGATACATAGTATCTGCGCCTACCTACAGAGTGCGCTGCTCGTCCCACACCACAAAATGTGTCCTACTGCTTTACTACATGTCTTGCGTGTTTTCATATTATTTAGCAGCAATTCAGAATCGTGTGTAGTCTCCGCCAATGCTATTCCGAAATCGTTATTCTTAATATTTTGGGAGAATGATACATAGTATCTGCGCCCACCCAACGAGTGCGCTGCTCGTCCCACACCACAAAATGTGTCCTACTGCTTTACTACATGTCTTGCGTGTTTTCATATTATTTAGCAGCAATTCAGAATCGTGTGTAGCCTCCGCCAATGCTATTTCGAAATCGATATTCTTAATATTTTCGGAGAATGATACATAGTATCTGCGCCTACCTACAGAGTGCGCTGCTCGTCCCACACCACAAAATGTGTCCTACTGCTTTACTACATGTCTTGCGTGTTTTCATATTATTTATCAGCAATTCAGAATCGTGTGTAGTCTCCGCCAATGCTATTCCGAAATCGTTATTCTTAATATATTGGGAGAATGATACATAGTATCTGCGCCCACCCAACGAGTGCGCTGCTCGTCCCACACCACAAAATGTGTCCTACTGCTTTACTACATGTCTTGCGTGTTTTCATATTATTTAGCAGCAATTCAGAATCGTGTGTAGTCTCCGCCAATGCTATTCCGAAATCGTTATTCTTAATATTTTGGGAGAATGATACATAGTATCTGCGCCCACCCAACGAGTGCGCTGCTCGTCCCACACCACAAAATGTGTCCTACTGCTTTACTACATGTCTTGCGTGTTTTCGTATTATTTAGCAGCAATTCAGAATCGTGTGTAGCCTCCGCCAATGCTATTTCGAAATCGATATTCTTAATATTTTGGGAGAATGATACATAGTATCTGCGCCTACCTACAGAGTGCGCTGCTCGTCCCACACCACAAAATGTGTCCTACTGCTTTACTACATGTCTTGCGTGTTTTCATATTATTTAGCAGCAATTCAGAATCGTGTGTAGTCTCCGCCAATGCTATTCCGAAATCGTTATTCTTAATATTTTGGGAGAATGATACATAGTATCTGCGCCCACCCAACGAGTGCGCTGCTCGTCCCACACCACAAAATGTGTCCTACTGCTTTACTACATGTCTTGCGTGTTTTCATATTATTTAGCAGCAATTCAGAATCGTGTGTAGCCTCCGCCAATGCTATTTCGAAAACGATATTCTTAATATTTTGGGAGAATGATACATAGTATCTGCGCCTACCTACAGAGTGCGCTGCTCGTCCCACACCACAAAATGTGTCCTACTGCTTTACTACATGTCTTGCGTGTTTTCATATTATTTAGCAGCAATTCAGAATCGTGTGTAGTCTCCGCCAATGCTATTCCGAAATCGTTATTCTTAATATTTTGGGAGAATGATACATAGTATCTGCGCCCACCCAACGAGTGCGCTGCTCGTCCCACACCACAAAATGTGTCCTACTGCTTTACTACATGTCTTGCGTGTTTTCATATTATTTAGCAGCAATTCAGAATCGTGTGTAGCCTCCGCCAATGCTATTTCGAAATCGATATTCTTAATTTTGGGAGAATGATACATAGTATCTGCGCCTACCTACAGAGTGCGCTGCTCGTCCCACACCACAAAATGTGTCCTACTGCTTTACTACATGTCTTGCGTGTTTTCATATTATTTAGCAGCAATTCAGAATCGTGTGTAGCCTCCGCCAATGCTATTTCGAAATCGATATTCTTAATATTTTGGGAGAATGATACATAGTATCTGCGCCTACCTACAGAGTGCGCTGCTCGTCCCACACCACAAAATGTGTCCTACTGCTTTACTACATGTCTTGCGTGTTTTCATATTATTTAGCAGCAATTCAGAATCGTGTGTAGTCTCCGCCAATGCTATTCCGAAATCGTTATTCTTAATATTTTGGGAGAATGATACATAGTATCTGCGCCCACCCAACGAGTGCGCTGCTCGTCCCACACCACAAAATGTGTCCTACTGCTTTACTACATGTCTTGCGTGTTTTCATATTATTTAGCAGCAATTCAGAATCGTGTGTAGCCTCCGCCAATGCTATTTCGAAATCGATATTCTTAATATTTTGGGAGAATGATACATAGTATCTGCGCCTACCTACAGAGTGCGCTGCTCGTCCCACACCACAAAATGTGTCCTACTGCTTTACTACATGTCTTGCGTGGTTTCATATTATTTAGCAGCAATTCAGAATCGTGTGTAGTCTCCGCCAATGCTATTCCGAAATCGTTATTCTTAATATTTTGGGAGAATGATACATAGTATCTGCGCCCACCCAACGAGTGCGCTGCTCGTCCCACACCACAAAATGTGTCCTACTGCTTTACTACATGTCTTGCGTGTTTTCATATTATTTAGCAGCAATTCAGAATCGTGTGTAGCCTCCGCCAATGCTATTTCGAAATCGATATTCTTAATATTTTGGGAGAATGATACATAGTATCTACGCCTACCTACAGAGTGCGCTGCTCGTCCCACACCACAAAATGTGTCCTACTGCTTTACTACATGTCTTGCGTGTTTTCATATTTAGCAGCAATTCAGAATCGTGTGTAGCCTCCGCCAATGCTATTTCGAAATCGATATTCTTAATATTTTGGGAGAATGATACATAGTATCTGCGCCCACCCAACGAGTGCGCTGCTCGTCCCACACCACAAAATGTGTCCTACTGCTTTACTACATGTCTTGCGTGTTTTCATATTATTTAGCAGCAATTCAGAATCGTGTGTAGCCTCCGCCAATGCTATTTCGAAATCGATATTCTTAATATTTTGGGAGAATGATACATAGTATCTGCGCCTACCTACAGAGTGCGCTGCTCGTCCCACACCACAAAATGTGTCCTACTGCTTTACTACATGTCTTGCGTGTTTTCATATTATTTAGCAGCAATTCAGAATCGTGTGTAGTCTCCGCCAATGCTATTCCGAAATCGTTATTCTTAATATTTTGGGAGAATGATACATAGTATCTGCGCCCACCCAACGAGTGCGCTGCTCGTCCCACACCACAAAATGTGTCCTACTGCTTTACTACATGTCTTGCGTGTTTTCATATTATTTAGCAGCAATTCAGAATCGTGTGTAGTCTCCGCCAATGCTATTCCGAAATCGTTATTCTTAATATTTTGGGAGAATGATACATAGTATCTGCGCCCACCCAACGAGTGCGCTGCTCGTCCCACACCACAAAATGTGTCCTACTGCATTACTACATGTCTTGCGTGTATTCATATTATTTAGCAGCAATTCAGAATCGTGTGTAGCCTCCGCCAATGCTATTTCTAAATCGATATTCTTAATATTTTGGGAGAATGATACATAGTATCTGCGCCTACCTACAGAGTGCGCTGCTCGTCCCACACCACAAAATGTGTCCTACTGCTTTACTACATGTCTTGCGTGTTTTCATATTATTTAGCAGCAATTCAGAATCGTGTGTAGTCTCCGCCAATGCTATTCCGAAATCGTTATTCTTAATATTTTGGGAGAATGATACATAGTATCTGCGCCCACCCAACGAGTGCGCTGCTCGTCCCACACCACAAAATGTGTCCTACTGCTTTACTACATGTCTTGCGTGTTTTCATATTATTTAGCAGCAATTCAGAATCGTGTGTAGCCTCCGCCAATGCTATTTCGAAATCGATATTCTTAATATTTTGGGAGAATGATACATAGTATCTGCGCCTACCTACAGAGTGCGCTGCTCGTCCCACACCACAAAATGTGTCCTACTGCTTTACTACATGTCTTGCGTGTTTTCATATTATTTAGCAGCAATTCAGAATCGTGTGTAGTCTCCGCCAATGCTATTCCGAAATCGTTATTCTTAATATTTTGGGAGAATGATACATAGTATCTGCGCCCACCCAACGAGTGCGCTGCTCGTCCCACACCACAAAATGTGTCCTACTGCTTTACTACATGTCTTGCGTGTTTTCATATTATTTAGCAGCAATTCAGAATCGTGTGTAGCCTCCGCCAATGCTATTTCGAAATCGATATTCTTAATATTTTGGGAGAATGATACATAGTATCTGCGCCTACCTACAGAGTGCGCTGCTCGTCCCACACCACAAAATGTGTCCTACTGCTTTACTACATGTCTTGCGTGTTTTCATATTATTTAGCAGCAATTCAGAATCGTGTGTAGCCTCCGCCAATGCTATTTCGAAATCGTTATTCTTAATATTTTGGGAGAATGATACATAGTATCTGCGCCCACCCAACGAGTGCGCTGCTCGTCCCACACCACAAAATGTGTCCTACTGCTTTACTACATGTCTTGCGTGTTTTCATATTATTTAGCAGCAATTCAGAATCGTGTGTAGCCTCCGCCAATGCTATTTCGAAATCGATATTCTTAATATTTTGGGAGAATGATACATAGTATCTGCGCCTACCTACAGAGTGCGCTGCTCGTCCCACACCACAAAATGTGTCCTACTGCTTTACTACATGTCTTGCGTGTTTTCATATTATTTAGCAGCAATTCAGAATCGTGTGTAGTCTCCGCCAATGCTATTCCGAAATCGTTATTCTTAATATTTTGGGAGAATGATACATAGTATCTGCGCCCACCCAACGATTGCGCTGCTCGTCCCACACCACAAAATGTGTCCTACTGCTTTACTACATGTCTTGCGTGTTTTCATATTATTTAGCAGCAATTCAGAATCGTGTGTAGCCTCCGCCAATGCTATTTCGAAATCGATATTCTTAATATTTTGGGAGAATGATACATAGTATCTGCGCCTACCTACAGAGTGCGCTGCTCGTCCCACACCACAAAATGTGTCCTACTGCTTTACTACATGTCTTGCGTGTTTTCATATTATTTAGCAGCAATTCAGAATCGTGTGTAGTCTCCGCCAATGCTATTCCGAAATCGTTATGCTTAATACTTTGGGAGAATGATACATAGTATCTGCGCCTCCTACAGAGTGCGCTGCTCGTCCCACACCACAAAATGTGTTTTACTGCTTTACTACATGTCTTGCGTGTTTTCATATTATTTAGCAGTAATTCAGAATCGTGTGTAGCCTCCGCCAATGCTATTTCGAAATCGATATTCTTAATATTTTGGGAGAATGATACATAGTATCTGCGCCTACCTACAGAGTGCGCTGCTCGTCCCACACCACAAAATGTGTCCTACTGCTTTACTACATGTCTTGCGTGTTTTCATATTATTTAGCAGCAATTCAGAATCGTGTGTAGCCTCCGCCAATGCTATTTCGAAATCGTTATTCTTAATATTTTGGGAGAATGATACATAGTATCTGCGCCTACCTACAGAGTGCGCTGCTCGTCCCACACCACAAAATGTGTCCTACTGCTTTACTACATGTCTTGCGTGTTTTCATATTATTTAGCAGCAATTCAGAATCGTGTGTAGCCTCCGCCAATGCTATTTCCAAATCGATATTCTTAATATTTTCGGGGAATGATACATAGTATCTGCGCCCACCTACAGAGTGCGCTGCTCGTCCCACACCACAAAATGTGTCCTACTGCTTTACTACATGTCTTGCGAGTTTTCACATTATTTAGCAGCAATTCAGAATCGTGTGTAGCCTCCGCCAATGCTATTCCGAAATCGTTGTTCTTAATATTTTGGGAGAATGATACATAGTATCTGCGCCCACCTACAGAGTGCGCTGCTCGTCCCACACCACAAAATGTGTCCTACTGCTTTACTACATGTCTTGCGTGTTTTCATATTATTTAGCAGCAATTCAGAATCGTGTGTAGTCTCCGCCAATGCTATTCCGAAATCGTTATTCTTAATATTTTGGGAGAATGATACATAGTATCTGCGCCCACCTACAGAGTGCACTGCTCGTCCCACACCACAAAATGTGTCCTACTGCTTTACTACATGTCTTGCGTGTTTTCATATTACTTAGCAGCAATTCAGAATCGTGTGTAGTCTCCGCCAATGCTATTCCGAAATTGTTATGCTTAATATTTTGGGAGAATGATACATAGTATCTGCGCCCACCTACACCCACCCACCCCCCCACCTACCCACCTACACCACAAAACGTGTCCTACTGCTTTACTACATGTCTTGCGTCTTTTCATATTATTTAGCGTTAATTCAGAATCGTTTGTAGTTTCCCCCAATGCTATTCCGAAATCGTTAGTCTTAATATTTTCGGAGAATGATACATAGTATCTGCGCCCACCTACAGAGTGCGCTGCTCGTCCCACACCACAAAATGTGTCCTACTGCTTTACTACATGTCTTGCGTGTTTTCATATTATTTAGCAGCAATTCAGAATCGTGTGTAGCCTGCGCCAATGCTATTTCGAAATCGTTATGCTTAATATTTTGGGAGAATGATACATAGTATCTGCGCCCACCTACAGAGTGCGCTGCTCGTCCCACACCACAAAATGTGTCCTACTGCTTTACTACATGTCCTGCGTGTTTTCATATTATTTAGCAACAATTCAGAGTCGTGTGTAGTCTCCGCCAATGCTTTTCCGAAATCGTTATTCTTAATATTTTGGGAGAATGATACATAGTATCTGCGCCCACCCAACGAGTGCGCTGCTCGTCCCACACCACAAAATGTGTCCTACTGCTTTACTACATGTCTTGCGTGTTTTCATATTATTTAGCAGCAATTCAGAATCGTGTGTAACCTCCGCCAATGCTATTTCGAAATCGATATTCTTAATATTTTCGGGGAATGATACATAGTATCTGCGCCCACCTACAGAGTGCGCTGCTCGTCCCACACCACAAAATGTGTCCTACTGCTTTACTACATGTCTTGCGTGTTTTCATATTATTTAGCAACAATTCAGAATGGTGTGTAGTCTCCGCCAATACGTTTCCGAAATCGTTATTCTTAATATTTTGGGAGAATGATACATAGTATCTGCGCCTACCTACAGAGTGCGCTGCTCGTTCCACACCACAAAATGTGTCCTACTGCTTTACTACATGTCTGGCGTGTTTTAATATTATTTAGCGTTAATTCAGAATCGTGTGTAGTCACCGCCAATGCTATTCCGAAATCGTTATGCTTAATATTTTGGGAGAATGATACATAGTATCTGCGCCTACCTACAGAGTGCGCTGCTCGTCCCACACCACAAAATGTGTCCTACTGCTTTACTACATGTCTTGCGTGTTTTCATATTATTTAGCAGCAATTCAGAATCGTGTGTAGTCTCCGCCAATGCTATTCCGAAATCGTTATTCTTAATATTTTGGGAGAATGATACATAGTATCTGCGCCTACCTACAGAGTGCGCTGCTCGTCCCACACCACAAAATGTGTCCTACTGCTTTACTACATGTCTTGCGTGTTTTCATATTATTTAGTGTTAATTCAGAATCGTGTGTAGTCTCCGCCAATGCTATTCCGAAATCGTTATTCTTAATATTTTGGGAGAATGATACATAGTATCTGCGCCTACCTACAGAGTGCGCTGCTCGTCCCACACCACAAATTGTGTCCTACTGCTTTACTACATGTCTTGCGTGTTTTCATATTATTTAGCAGCAATTCAGAATCGTGTGTAGTCTCCGCCAATGCTATTCCGAAATCGTTATGCTTAATATTTTGGGAGAATGATACATAGTATCTGCGCCCACCTACAGAGTGCGCTGCTCGTCCCACACCACAAAATGTATCCTACTGCTTTACTACATGTCTTGCGTGATTTCATATTATTTAGCAGCAATTCAGAATCGTGAGTAGTCTCCGCCAATGCTATTTCGAAATCGATATTCTTAATATTTTGGGGGAATGATACATAGTATCTGCGCCCACCTACAGAGTGCGCTGCTCGTCCCACACCACAAAATGTGTCCTACTGCTTTACTACATGTCTTGCGTGATTTCATATTATTTAGCAGCAATTCAGAATCGTGTGTAGTCTCCGCCAATGCTATTCCGAAATCGTTATGCTTAATATTTTGGGAGAATGATACATAGTATCTGCGCCCACCTACAGAGTGCGCTGCTCGTCCCACACCACAAAATGTGTCCTACTGCTTTACTACATGTCTTGCGTGTTTCCATATTATTTAGCAGCAATTCAGAATCGTGTGTAGTCTCCGCCAATGCTATTCCGACATCGTTATGGTTAATATTTTGGGAGAATGATACATAGCATCTGCGCCCACCTACAGAGTGCGCTGCTCATCCCACACCACAAAATGTGTCCTACTGCTTTACTACATGTCTTGCGTGTTTTCATATTATCTAGCAGCAATTCAGAATCGCGTGTAGTCTCCGCCAATGCTATTCCGAAATTGTTTATTCTTAATATTTTGGGAGAATGATACATAGTATCTGCGCCCACCTACAGAGTGCGCTGCTCGCCCCACACCACAAAATGTATCCTACTGCTTTACTACATGTCTTGCGTGTTTTCATATTATTTAGCAGCAATTCACAATCGTGTGTAGTCTCCGCCAATGCTATTCCGAAATCGTTATGCTTAATATTTTGGGAGAATGATACATAGTATCTGCGCCCACCTGCAGAGTGCGCTGCTCGTCCCACACCACAAAATGTGTCCTACTGCTTTACTACATGTCTTGCGTGTTTTCATATTATTTAGCAGCAATTCAGAATCGTGTGTAGTCTCCGCCAATGCTATTCCGAAATCGTTATGCTTAATATTTTGGGAGAATGATACATAAAATCTGCGCCCACTTACAGAGTGCGCTGCTCGTCCCACACCACAAAATGTGTCCTACTGCTTTACTACATGTCTTGCGTGTTTTCATATTATTTAGCAGCAATTCAGAATCGTGTGTAGTCTCCGCCAATGCTATTCCGAAATCGTTATGCTTAATATTTTGGGAGAATGATACATAGTATCTGCGCCCACCTACAGGGTGCGCTGCTCGTCCCACACCACAAAGTGTGTCCTACTGCTTTACTACATGTCTTGCGTCTTTTCATATTATTTAGCGTTAATTCAGAATCGTTTGTAGTTTCCGCCAATGCTATTTCGAAATCGTTAGTCTTAATATTTTCGGAGAATGATACATAGTATCTGCGCCCAACTACAGAGTGCGCTGCTCGTCCCACACCACAAAATGTGTCCTACTGCTTTACTACATGTCTTGCGTGTTTTCATATTACTTAGCAGCAATTCAGAATCGTGTGTAGTCTCCGCCAATGCTATTCCGAAATCGTTATGCTTAATATTTTGGGAGAATGATACATAGTATCTGCGCCCACCTACAGAGTGCGCTGCTCGTCCCACACCACAAAATGTGTCCTACTGCTTTACTACATGTCTTGCGTGTTTTCATATTACTTAGCAGCAATTCAGAATCGTGTGTAGTCTCCGCCAATGCTATTCCGAAATCGTTATGCTTAATATTTTGGGAGAATGATACATAGTATCTGCGCCCACCTACAGGGAGCGCTGCTCGTCCCACACCACAAAATGTGTCCTACTGCTTTACTACATGTCTTGCGTCTTTTCATATTATTTAGCGTTAATTCAGAATCGTTTGTAGGTTCCGCCAATGCTATTCCGAAATCGTTAGTCTTAATATTTTCGGAGAATGATACATAGTATCTGCGCCTACCTACAGAGTGCGCTGCTCGTCCCACACCACAAAATGTGTCCTACTGCTTTACTACATGTCTTGCGTCTTTTCATATTATTTAGCGTTAATTCAGAATCTTTTGTAGTTTCCGCCAATGCTACTCCGAAATCGTTAGCCTTAATATTTTGGGAGAATGATACATAGTATCTGCGCCTACCTACAGAGTGCGCTGCTCGTCCCACACCACAAAATGTGTCCTACTGCTTTACTACATGTCTTGCGTCTTTTCATATTATTTAGCGTTAATTCAGAATCGTTTGTAGTTTCCGCCAATGCTATTTCGAAATCGTTAGTCTTAATATTTTCGGAGAATGATACATAGTATCTGCGCCCACCTACAGAGTGCGCTGCTCGTCCCACACCACAAAATGTGTCCTACTGCTTTACTACATGTCTTGCGTGTTTTCATATTACTTAGCAGCAATTCAGAATCGTGTGTAGTCTCCGCCAATGCTATTCCGAAATCGTTATGCTTAATATTTTGGGAGAATGATACATAGTATCTGCGCCCACCTACAGAGTGCGCTGCTCGTCCCACACCACAAAATGTGTCCTACTGCTTTACTACATGTCTTGCGTCTTTTCATATTATTTAGCGTTAATTCAGAATCGTGTGTAGTCTCCGCCAATGCTATTCCGAAATCGTTATGCTTAATATTGTGGGAGAATGATACATAGTATCTGCGCCCACCTACAGAGTGCGCTGCTCGTCCCACACCACAAAATGTGTCCTACTGCTTTACTACATGTCTTGCGTGTTTTCATATTACTTAGCAGCAATTCAGAATCGTGTGTAGTCTCCGCCAATGCTATTCCGAAATCGTTATGCTTAATATTTTGGGAGAATGATACATAGTATCTGCGCCCACCTACAGAGTGCGCTGCTCGTCCCACACCACAAAATGTGTCCTACTGCTTTACTACATGTCTTGCGTGTTTTCATATTACTTAGCAGCAATTCAGAATCGTGTGTAGTCTCCGCCAATGCTATTCCGAAATCGTTATGCTTAATATTTTGGGAGAATGATACATAGTATCTGCGCCCACCTACAGGGTGCGCTGCTCGTCCCACACCACAAAATGTGTCCTACTGCTTTACTACATGTCTTGCGTCTTTTCATATTATTTAGCGTTAATTCAGAATCGTTTGTAGTTTCCGCCAATGCTATTCCGAAATCGTTAGTCTTAATATTTTCGGAGAATGATACATAGTATCTGCGCCTACCTACAGAGTGCGCTGCTCGTCCCACACCACAAAATGTGTCCTACTGCTTTACTACATGTCTTGCGTCTTTTCATATTATTTAGCGTTAATTCAGAATCGTTTGTAGTTTCCGCCAATGCTATTCCGAAATCGTTAGTCTTAATATTTTCGGAGAATGATACATAGTATCTGCGCCTACCTACAGAGTGCGCTGCTCGTCCCACACCACAAAATGTGTCCTACTGCTTTACTACATGTCTTGCGTCTTTTCATATTATTTAGCGTTAATTCAGAATCGTTTGTAGTTTCCGCCAATGCTATTCCGAAATCGTTAGCCTTAATATTTTGGGAGAATGATACATAGTATCTGCGCCTACCTACAGAGTGCGCTGCTCGTCCCACACCACAAAATGTGTCCTACTGCTTTACTACATGTCTTGCGTCTTTTCATATTATTTAGCGTTAATTCAGAATCGTTTGTAGTTTCCGCCAATGCTATTTCGAAATCGTTAGTCTTAATATTTTCGGAGAATGATACATAGTATCTGCGCCCACCTACAGAGTGCGCTGCTCGTCCCACACCACAAAATGTGTCCTACTGCTTTACTACATGTCTTGCGTGTTTTCATATTACTTAGCAGCAATTCAGAATCGTGTGTAGTCTCCGCCAATGCTATTCCGAAATCGTTATGCTTAATATTTTGGGAGAATGATACATAGTATCTGCGCCCACCTACAGAGTGCGCTGCTCGTCCCACACCACAAAATGTGTCCTACTGCTTTACTACATGTCTTGCGTGTTTTCATATTACTTAGCAGCAATTCAGAATCGTGTGTAGTCTCCGCAAATGCTATTCCGAAATCGTTATGCTTAATATTTTGGGAGAATGATACATAGTATCTGCGCCCACCTACAGAGTGCGCTGCTCGTCCCACACCACAAAATGTGTCCTACTGCTTTACTACATGTCTTGCGTGTTTTCATATTACTTAGCAGCAATTCAGAATCGTGTGTAGTCTCCGCCAATGCTATTCCGACATCGTTATGCTTAATATTTTGGGAGAATGATACATAGCATCTGCGCCCACCTACAGGGTGCGCTGCTCGTCCCACACCACAAAATGTGTCCTACTGCTTTACTACATGTCTTGCGTCTTTTCATATTATTTAGCGTTAATTCAGAATCGTTTGTAGTTTCCGCCAATGCTATTCCGAAATCGTTAGTCTTAATATTTTCGGAGAATGATACATAGTATCTGCGCCTACCTACAGAGTGCGCTGCTCGTCCCACACCACAAAATGTGTCCTACTGCTTTACTACATGTCTTGCGTGTTTTCATATTACTTAGCAGCAATTCAGAATCGTGTGTAGTCTCCGCCAATGCTATTCCAAAATTGTTATGCTTAATATTTTGGGAGAATGATACATAGTATCTGCGCCCACCTACAGAGTGCGCTGCTCGTCCCACACCACAAAATGTGTCCTACTGCTTTACTACATGTCTTGCGTCTTTTCATATTATTTAGCGTTAATTCAGAATCGTGTGTAGTCTCCGCCAATGCTATTCCGAAATCGTTATGCTTAATATTTTGGGAGAATGATACATAGTATCTGCGCCCACCTACAGAGTGCGCTGCTCGTCCCACACCACAAAATGTGTCCTACTGCTTTACTACATGTCTTGCGTGTTTTCATATTACTTAGCAGCAATTCAGAATCGTGTGTAGTCTCCGCCAATGCTATTCCGAAATCGTTATGCTTAATATTTTGGGAGAATGATACATAGTATCTGCGCCCACCTACAGAGTGCGCTGCTCGTCCCACACCACAAAATGTGTCCTACTGCTTTACTACATGTCTTGCGTGTTTTCATATTACTTAGCAGCAATTCAGAATCGTGTGTAGTCTCCGCCAATGCTATTCCGAAATCGTTATGCTTAATATTTTGGGAGAATGATACATAGTATCTGCGCCCACCTACAGGGTGCGCTGCTCGTCCCACACCACAAAATGTGTCCTACTGCTTTACTACATGTCTTGCGTCTTTTCATATTATTTAGCGTTAATTCAGAATCGTTTGTAGTTTCCGCCAATGCTATTCCGAAATCGTTAGTCTTAATATTTTCGGAGAATGATACATAGTATCTGCGCCTACCTACAGAGTGCGCTGCTCGTCCCACACCACAAAATGTGTCCTACTGCTTTACTACATGTCTTGCGTGTTTTCATATTATTTAGCGTTAATTCAGAATCGTGTGTAGTCTCCGCCTATGCTATTCCGAAATCGTTATGCTTAATATTTTGGGAGAATGATACATAGTATCTGCGCCCACTTACAGAGTGCGCTGCTCGTCCCACACCACAAAATGTGTCCTACTGCTTTACTACATGTCTTGCGTGTTTTCATATTACTTAGCAGCAATTCAGAATCGTGTGTAGTCTCCGCCAATGCTATTCCAAAATTGTTATGCTTAATATTTTGGGAGAATGATACATAGTATCTGCGCCCACCTACAGAGTGCGCTGCTCGTCCCACACCACAAAATGTGTCCTACTGCTTTACTACATGTCTTGCGTCTTTTCATATTATTTAGCGTTAATTCAGAATCGTGTGTAGTCTCCGCCAATGCTATTCCGAAATCGTTATGCTTAATATTTTGGGAGAATGATACATAGTATCTGCGCCCACCTACAGAGTGCGCTGCTCGTCCCACACCACAAAATGTGTCCTACTGCTTTACTACATGTCTTGCGTGTTTTCATATTACTTAGCAGCAATTCAGAATCGTGTGTAGTCTCCGCCAATGCTATTCCGAAATCGTTATGCTTAATATTTTGGGAGAATGATACATAGTATCTGCGCCCACCTACAGAGTGCGCTGCTCGTCCCACACCACAAAATGTGTCCTACTGCTTTACTACATGTCTTGCGTGTTTTCATATTACTTAGCAGCAATTCAGAATCGTGTGTAGTCTCCGCCAATGCTATTCCGAAATCGTTATGCTTAATATTTTGGGAGAATGATTCATAGTATCTGCGCCCACCTACAGGGTGCGCTGCTCGTCCCACACCACAAAATGTGTCCTACTGCTTTACTACATGTCTTGCGTCTTTTCATATTATTTAGCGTTAATTCAGAATCGTTTGTAGTTTCCGCCAATGCTATTCCGAAATCGTTAGTCTTAATATTTTCGGAGAATGATACATAGTATCTGCGCCTACCTACAGAGTGCGCTGCTCGTCCCACACCACAAAATGTGTCCTACTGCTTTACTACATGTCTTGCGTGTTTTCATATTATTTAGCAGCAATTCAGAATCGTGTGTAGTCTCCGCCTATGCTATTCCGAAATCGTTATGCTTAATATTTTGGGAGAATGATACATAGTATCTGCGCCCACTTACAGAGTGCGCTGCTCGTCCCACACCACAAAATGTGTCCTACTGCTTTACTACATGTCTTGCGTGTTTTCATATTATTTAGCGTTAATTCAGAATCGTGTGTAGTCTCCGCCAATGCTATTCCGAAATCGTTATGCTTAATATTTTGGGAGAATGATACATAGTATCTGCGCCCACCTACAGAGTGCGCTGCTCGTCCCACACCACAAAAAGGGTCCTACTGCTTTACTACATGTGTTGCGTGTTTTCATATTATTTAGCAGCAATTTAGTATCGTGTGTAGTCTCCGCCAATGCTATTCCGAAATCGTTATGCTTAATATTTTGGGAGAATGATACATAGTATCTGCGCCCACCTACAGAGTGCGCTGCTCGTCCCACACCACAAAATGTGTCCTACTGCTTTACTACATGTCTTGCGTGTTTTCATATTACTTAGCAGCAATTCAGAATCGTGTGTAGTCTCCGCCAATGCTATTCCGAAATCGTTATGCTTAATATTTTGGGAGAATGATACATAGTATCTGCGCCCACCTACAGGGTGCGCTGCTCGTCCCACACCACAAAATGTGTCCTACTGCTTTACTACATGTCTTGCGTCTTTTCATATTATTTAGCGTTAATTCAGAATCGTTTGTAGTTTCCGCCAATGCTATTCCGAAATCGTTAGTCTTAATATTTTCGGAGAATGATACATAGTATCTGCGCCCACCTACAGAGTGCGCTGCTCGTCCCACACCACAAAATGTGTCCTACTGCTTTACTACATGTCTTGCGTGTTTTCATATTATTTAGTGTTAATTCAGAATCGTGTGTAGTCTCCGCCAATGCTATTCCGAAATCGTTATGCTTAATATTTTGGGAGAATGATACATAGTATCTGCGCCCACCTACAGAGTGCGCTGCTCGTCCCACACCACAAAATGTGTCCTACTGCTTTACTACATGTCTTGCGTGTTTTCATATTATTTAGCGTTAATTCAGAATCGTGTGTAGTCTCCGCCAATGCTATTCCGAAATCGTTATGCTTAATATTTTGGGAGAATGATACATAGTATCTGCGCCCACCTACAGAGTGCGCTGCTCGTCCCACACCACAAAAAGGGTCCTACTGCTTTACTACATTTGTTGCGTGTTTTCATATTATTTAGCAGCAATTTAGTATCGTGTGTAGTCTCCGCCAATGCTATTCCGAAATAGTTATTCTTAATATTTTGGGAGAATGATACATAGTATCTGCGCCCACCTACAGAGTGCGCTGCTCGTCCCACACCACAAAATGTGTCCTACTGCTTTACTACATGTCTTGCGTGTTTTCATATCATTTAGCAGCAATTCAGAATCGTGTGTAGTCTCCGCCAATGCTATTCCGAAATCGTTATTCTTGATATTTTGGGAGAATGATACATAGTATCTGCGCCCACCTACAGAGTGCGCTGCTCGTCCCACACCACAAAATGTGTCCTACTGCTTTACTACATGTCTTGCGTGTTTTCATATTATTTAGCAGCAATTCAGAATCGCGTGTAGTCTCCGCCAATGCTATTCCGAATTCGTTACTCTTAATATTTTCGGAGAATGATACATAGTATCTGCGCCCACCTACAGAGTGCGCTGCTCGTCCCACACCACAAAATGCGTCCTACTGCTTTACTACATGACTTGCGTGTTTTCATATTATTTAGCAGCAATTCAGAATCGTGTGTAGTCTCCGCCAATGCTATTCCGAAATCGTTATTCTTAATATTCAGGGTAATGATACATAGTATCTGCGCCTACCTACAGAGTGCGCTGCTCGTCCCACACCACAAAATGTATCCTACTGCTTTACTACATGTCTTGCGTGTTTTCATATTATTTAGCAGCAATTCAGAATCGTGTGTAGTCTTCGCCAGTGCTATTCCGAAATAGTTATTCTTAATATTTTGGGAGAATGATACATAGTATCTGCGCCCACCTACAGAGTGCGCTGCTCGTCCTACACCACAAAATGTGTCCTACTGCTTTACTACATGTCTTGCGTGTTTTCATATTATTTAGCAGCAAATAAGAATCGCGTGTAGTCTCCGCCAATGCTATTCCGAATTCGTTTTTCTTAATATTTTGTGAGAATGATACATAGTATCTGCGCCCACCTACAGAGTGCGCTGCTCGTCCCACACCACAAAATGTGTCCTACTGCTTTACTACATGTCTTGCGTGTTTTCATGTTATTTAGCAACAATTCAGAATCGCGTGTAGTCTCCGCCAATGCTATTCCGAAATCGTTATTCTTAATATTTTGGGAGAATGATACATAGTATCTGCGCCCACCTACAGAGTGCGCTGCTCGTCCCACACCACAAAATGTGTCCTACTGCTTTACTACATGTCTTGCGTGTTTTCATATTATTTAGCAACTATTCAGTATCGTGTGTAGTCTCCGCCTATGCTATTCCGAAATCGTTATGCTTAATATTTTGGGAGAATAATACATAGTATCTGCGCCCACCTACAAAGTGCGCTGCTCGTCCCACACCACAAAATGTGTCCTACTGCTTTACTACATGTCTTGCGTGTTTTCATATTATTTAGCAACTATTCAGTATCGTGTGTAGTCTCCGCCTATGCTATTCCGAAATCGTTATGCTTAATATTTTGGGAGAATGATACATAGTATCTTCACCTACCTACAGAGTGCGCTGCTCGTCCCACACCACAAAATGTGTCCTACTGCTTTACTACATTTCTTGCGTGTTTTCATATTATTTAGCAACAATTCAGAATCGCGTGTAGTCTCCGCCAATGCTATTCCGAAATCGTTATGCTTAATATTTTGGCAGAATGATACATAGTATCTGCGACCACTTACAGAGTGCGCTGCTCGTCCCACACCACAAACTGTGTCCTACTGCTTTACTACGTGTCTTGCGTGTTTTCATATTATTTAGCAACTATTCAGTATCTTGTGTAGTCTCCGCCAGTGCTATTCCGAAATAGTTATTCTTAATATTTTGGGAGAATGATACATAGTATCTGCGCCCACCTACAGAGTGCGCTGCTCGTCCCACACCACAAAATGTGTCCTACTGCTTTACTACATGTCTTGCGTGTTTTCATATCATTTAGCAGCAATTCAGAATCGTGTGTAGTCTCCGCCAATGCTATTCCGAAATCGTTATTCTTGATATTTTGGGAGAATGATACATAGTATCTGCGCCCACCTACAGAGTGCGCTGCTCGTCCCACACCACAAAATGTGTCCTACTGCTTTACTACATGTCTTGCGTGTTTTCATATTATTTAGCAGCAATTCAGAATCGCGTGTAGTCTCCGCCAATGCTATTCCGAATTCGTTATTCTTAATATTTTCGGAGAATGATACATAGTATCTACGCCCACCTACAGAGTGCGCTGCTCGTCCCACACCACAAAATGTGTCCTACTGCTTTACTACATGACTTGCGTGTTTTCATATTATTTAGCAGCAATTCAGAATCGTGTGTAGTCTCCGCCAATGCTATTCCGAAATCGTTATTCTTAATATTCAGGGTAATGATACATAGTATCTGCGCCTACCTACAGAGTGCGCTGCTCGTCCCACACCACAAAATGTATCCTACTGCTTTACTACATGTCTTGCGTGTTTTCATATTATTTAGCAGCAATTCAGAATCGTGTGTAGTCTTCGCCAGTGCTATTCCGAAATAGTTATTCTTAATATTTTGGGAGAATGATACATAGTATCTGCGCCCACCTACAGAGTGCGCTGCTCGTCCTACACCACAAAATGTGTCCTACTGCTTTACTACATGTCTTGCGTGTTTTCATATTATTTAGCAGCAATTCAGAATCGCGTGTAGTCTCCGCCAATGCTATTCCGAATTCGTTTTTCTTAATATTTTGTGAGAATGATACATAGTATCTGCGCCCACCTACAGAGTGCGCTGCTCGTCCCACACCACAAAATGTGTCCTACTGCTTTACTACATGTCTTGCGTGTTTTCATGTTATTTAGCAACAATTCAGAATCGCGTGTAGTCTCCGCCAATGCTATTCCGAAATCGTTATTCTTAATATTTTGGGAGAATGATACATAGTATCTGCGCCCACCTACAGAGTGCGCTGCTCGTCCCACACCACAAAATGTGTCCTACTGCTTTACTACATGTCTTGCGTGTTTTCATATTATTTAGCAACTATTCAGTATCGTGTGTAGTCTCCGCCTATGCTATTCCGAAATCGTTATGCTTAATATTTTGGGAGAATAATACATAGTATCTGCGCCCACCTACAGAGTGCGCTGCTCGTCCCACACCACAAAATGTGTCCTACTGCTTTACTACATGTCTTGCGTGTTTTCATTTTATTTAGCAACTATTCAGTATCGTGTGTAGTCTCCGCCTATGCTATTCCGAAATCGTTATGCTTAATATTTTGGGAGAATGATACATAGTATCTGCGCCCACCTACAGAGTGCGCTGCTCGTCCCACACCACAAAATGTGTCCTACTGCTTTACTACATGTCTTGCGTGTTTTCATGTTATTTAGCAACAAATCAGAATCGTGTGTAGTCTCCGCCAATGCTATTCCGAAATCGTTATTCTTAATATTTTGGGAGAATGATACATAGTATCTGCGCCCACCTACAGAGTGCGCTGCTCGTCCCACACCACAAAATGTGTCCTACTGCTTTACTACATGTCTTGCGTGTTTTCATATTATTTAGCAACTATTCAGTATCGTGTGTAGTCTCCGCCTATGCTATTCCGAAATCGTTATGCTTAATATTTTGGGAGAATGATACATAGTATCTGCGCCCACCTACAGAGTGAGCTGCTCGTCCCACACCACAAAATGTGTCCTACTGCTTTACTACATGTCTTGCGTGTTTTCATATTATTTAGCAACTTTTCAGTATCGTGTGTAGTCTCCGCCTATGCTATTCCGAAATCGTTATGCTTAATATTTTGGGAGAATGATACATAGTATCTGCGCCCACCTACAGAGTGCGCTGCTCGTCCCACACCACAAAAAGGGTCCTACTGCTTTACTACATGTATTGCGTGTTTTCTTATTATTTAGCAACAATTCAGAATCGTGTGTAGTCTCCGCCAATGCTATTCCGAAATCGTTATTCTTAATATTTTGGGAGAATGATACATAGTATCTGCACCTACCTACAGAGTGCGCTGCTCGTCCCACACCACAAACTGTGTCCTACTGCTTTACTACATTTCTTGCGTGTTTTCATATTATTTAGCAACAATTCAGAATCGCGTGTAGTCTCCGCCAATGCTATTCCGAAATCGTTATGCTTAATATTTTGGCAGAATGATACATAGTATCTGCGACCACTTACAGAGTGCGCTGCTTGTCCCACACCACAAACTGTGTCCTACTGCTTTACTACGTGTCTTGCGTGTTTTCATATTATTTAGCAACTATTCAGTATCTTGTGTAGTCTCCGCCAGTGCTATTCCGAAATAGTTATTCTTAATATTTTGGGAGAATGATACATAGTATCTGCGCCCACCTACAGAGTGCGCTGCTCGTCCCACACCACAAAATGTGTCCTACTGCTTTACTACATGTCTTGCGTGTTTTCATATCATTTAGCAGCAATTCAGAATCGTGTGTAGTCTCCGCCAATGCTATTCCGAAATCGTTATTCTTGATATTTTGGGAGAATGATACATAGTATCTGCGCCCACCTACAGAGTGCGCTGCTCGTCCCACACCACAAAATGTGTCCTACTGCTTTACTACATGTCTTGCGTGTTTTCATATTATTTAGCAGCAATTCAGAATCGCGTGTAGTCTCCGCCAATGCTATTCAGAATTCGTTATTCTTAATATTTTCGGAGAATGATACATAGTATCTGCGCCCACCTACAGAGTGCGCTGCTCGTCCCACACCACAAAATGTGTCCTACTGCTTTACTACATGACTTGCGTGTTTTCATATTATTTAGCAGCAATTCAGAATCGTGTGTAGTCTCCGCCAATGCTATTCCGAAATCGTTATTCTTAATATTCAGGGTAATGATACATAGTATCTGCGCCTACCTACAGAGTGCGCTGCTCGTCCCACACCACAAAATGTATCCTACTGCTTTACTACATGTCTTGCGTGTTTTCATATTATTTAGCAGCAATTCAGAATCGTGTGTAGTCTTCGCCAGTGCTATTCCGAAATAGTTATTCTTAATATTTTGGGAGAATGATACATAGTATCTGCGCCCACCTACAGAGTGCGCTGCTCGTCCTACACCACAAAATGTGTCCTACTGCTTTACTACATGTCTTGCGTGTTTTCATATTATTTAGCAGCAATTCAGAATCGCGTGTAGTCTCCGCCAATGCTATTCCGAATTCGTTTTTCTTAATATTTTGTGAGAATGATACATAGTATCTGCGCCCACCTACAGAGTGCGCTGCTCGTCCCACACCACAAAATGTGTCCTACTGCTTTACTACATGTCTTGCGTGTTTTCATGTTATTTAGCAACAATTCAGAATCGCGTGTAGTCTCCGCCAATGCTATTCCGAAATCGTTATTCTTAATATTTTGGGAGAATGATACATAGTATCTGCGCCCACCTACAGAGTGCGCTGCTCGTCCCACACCACAAAATGTGTCCTACTGCTCTACTACATGTCTTGCGTGTTTTCATATTATTTAGCAACTATTCAGTATCGTGTGTAGTCTCCGCCTATGCTATTCCGAAATCGTTATGCTTAATATTTTGGGAGAATAATACATAGTATCTGCGCCCACCTACAGAGTGCGCTGCTCGTCCCACACCACAAAATGTGTCCTACTGCTTTACTACATGTCTTGCGTGTTTTCATATTATTTAGCAACTATTCAGTATCGTGTGTAGTCTCCGCCTATGCTATTCCGAAATCGTTATGCTTAATATTTTGGGAGAATGATACATAGTATCTGCGCCCACCTACAGAGTGCGCTGCTCGTCCCACACCACAAAATGTGTCCTACTGCTTTACTACATGTCTTGCGTGTTTTCATGTTATTTAGCAACAAATCAGAATCGTGTGTAGTCTCCGCCAATGCTATTCCGAAATCGTTATTCTTAATATTTTGGGAGAATGATACATAGTATCTGCGCCCACCTACAGAGTGCGCTGCTCGTCCCACACCACAAAATGTGTCCTACTGCTTTACTACATGTCTTGCGTGTTTTCATATTATTTAGCAACTATTCAGTATCGTGTGTAGTCTCCGCCTATGCTATTCCGAAATCGTTATGCTTAATATTTTGGGAGAATGATACATAGTATCTGCGCCCACCTACAGAGTGCGCTGCTCGTCCCACACCACAAAATGTGTCCTACTGCTTTACTACATGTCTTGCGTGTTTTCATGTTATTTAGCAACAAATCAGAATCGTGTGTAGTCTCCGCCAATGCTATTCCGAAATCGTTATTCTCAATATTTTGGGAGAATGATACATAGTATCTGCGCCCACCTACAGAGTGCGCTGCTCGTCCCACACCACAAAATGTGTCCTACTGCTTTACTACATGTCTTGCGTGTTTTCATATTATTTAGCAACTATTCAGTATCGTGTGTAGTCTCCGCCTATGCTATTCCGAAATCGTTATGCTTAATATTTTGGGAGAATGATACAAAGTATCTGCGCCCACCTACAGAGTGCGCTGCTCGTCCCACACCACAAAATGTGTCCTACTGCTTTACTACATGTCTTGCGTATTTTCATATTATTTAGCAACAATTCAGAATCGTGTGTAGTCTCCGCCAATGCTATTCCGAAATCAATATTCTTAATATTTTGGGAGAATGATATATAGTATCTGCGCCTACCTACAGAGCGCGCTGCTCCTCCCACACCACAAAATGTGTCCTACTGCTTTAATACATGTCTTGCGTGTTTTCATATTATTTAGCAGCAATTCAGAATCGTGTGTAGCCTTCGCCAATGCTATTCCGAAATAGTTATTCTTAATATTTTGGGAGAATGATACATAGTATCTGCGCCCACCTACAGGGTGCGCTGCTCGTCCCACACCACAAAATGTGTCCTACTGCTTTACTACATGCCTTGCGTAATTTCATATTATTTAGCAACAATTCAGAATCGTGTGTAGTCTCCGCCAATGCTATTCCGAAATCAATATTCTTAATATTTTGGGAGAATGATACATAGTATCTGCGCCTACCTACAGAGCGCGCTGCTCCTCCCACACCACAAAATGTGTCCTACTGCTTTAATACATGTCTTGCGTGTTTTCATATTATTTAGCAGCAATTCAGAATCGTGTGTAGCCTCCGCCAATGCTATTCCGAAATCGTTATTCTTAATATTTGCGGAGAATGATACATAGTATCTGCGCCTACCTACAGAGTGCGCTGCTCGTCCCACACCACAAAATGTGTCCTACTGCTTTACTACATGTCTTGCGTGGTTTGATATTATTTAGCGGTAATTCAGAATCGTTTGTAGTCTCCGCCAATGCTATTCCGAAATCGTTAGACTTAATATTTTGGGAGAATGATACATAGTATCTGCGCCCACCTACAGAGTGCGCTGCTCGTGCCACACCACAAAAAGGGTCCTACTGCTTTACTACATGTCTTGCGTGTTTTCATATTATTTAGCAACAATTCAGAATCGTGTGTAGTCTCCGCCAATGCTTTTCCGAAATCGTTATGCTTAATATTTTGGGAGAATGATACATAGTATCTGCGCCCACCTACAGAGTGCGCTGCTCGTCCCACACCACAAAATGTGTCCTACTGCTTTACTACATGTCTTGCGTGTTTTCATATTATTTAGCAGTAATTCAGAATCGTGTGTAGTCTCCGCCAATGCTATTCCGAAATCGTTATGCTTAATATTTTGGGAGAACGATACATAGTATCTGCGCCCACCTACAGGGTGCGCTGCTCGTACCACACCACAAAATATGTCCTACTGCTTTACTACATGTCTTGCGTATTTTCATATTATTTAGCAACAATTCAGAATCGTGTGTAGTCTCCGCCAATGCTATTCCGAAATCGTTATTCTTAATATTTTGGGAAAATGATACATAGTATCTGCGCCTACCTACAGAGTGCGCTGCTCGTCCCACACCACAAAATGTGTCCTACTGCTTTACTACATGTCTTGCGTGTTTTCATATTATTTAGCGTTAATTCAGAATCGTGTGTAGTCTCCGCCTATGCTATTCCGAAATCGTTATGCTTAATATTTTGGGAGAATGATACATAGTATCTGCGCCCAC
Source organism: Schistocerca serialis cubense (assembly GCF_023864345.2). NCBI lineage: Eukaryota > Metazoa > Arthropoda > Insecta > Orthoptera > Acrididae > Schistocerca > Schistocerca serialis. The sequence goes on along the minus strand of NC_064646.1, from coordinate 462,369,484 downwards.
TTACAGAGTGCGCTGCTCGTCCCACACCACAAAATGTGTCCTACTGCTTTACTACATGTCTTGCGTGTTTTCATATTACTTAGCAGCAATTCAGAATCGTGTGTAGTCTCCGCCAATGCTATTCCAAAATTGTTATGCTTAATATTTTGGGAGAATGATACATAGTATCTGCGCCCACCTACAGAGTGCGCTGCTCGTCCCACACCACAAAATGTGTCCTACTGCTTTACTACATGTCTTGCGTCTTTTCATATTATTTAGCGTTAATTCAGAATCGTGTGTAGTCTCCGCCAATGCTATTCCGAAATCGTTATGCTTAATATTTTGGGAGAATGATACATAGTATCTGCGCCCACCTACAGAGTGCGCTGCTCGTCCCACACCACAAAATGTGTCCTACTGCTTTACTACATGTCTTGCGTGTTTTCATATTACTTAGCAGCAATTCAGAATCGTGTGTAGTCTCCGCCAATGCTATTCCGAAATCGTTATGCTTAATATTTTGGGAGAATGATACATAGTATCTGCGCCCACCTACAGAGTGCGCTGCTCGTCCCACACCACAAAATGTGTCCTACTGCTTTACTACATGTCTTGCGTGTTTTCATATTACTTAGCAGCAATTCAGAATCGTGTGTAGTCTCCGCCAATGCTATTCCGAAATCGTTATGCTTAATATTTTGGGAGAATGATACATAGTATCTGCGCCCACCTACAGGGTGCGCTGCTCGTCCCACACCACAAAATGTGTCCTACTGCTTTACTACATGTCTTGCGTCTTTTCATATTATTTAGCGTTAATTCAGAATCGTTTGTAGTTTCCGCCAATGCTATTCCGAAATCGTTAGTCTTAATATTTTCGGAGAATGATACATAGTATCTGCGCCTACCTACAGAGTGCGCTGCTCGTCCCACACCACAAAATGTGTCCTACTGCTTTACTACATGTCTTGCGTGTTTTCATATTATTTAGCAGCAATTCAGAATCGTGTGTAGTCTCCGCCTATGCTATTCCGAAATCGTTATGCTTAATATTTTGGGAGAATGATACATAGTATCTGCGCCCACTTACAGAGTGCGCTGCTCGTCCCACACCACATAATGTGTCCTACTGCTTTACTACATGTCTTGCGTGTTTTCATATTATTTAGCGTTAATTCAGAATCGTCTGTAGTCTCCGCCAATGCTATTCCGAAATCGTTATGCTTAATATTTTGGGAGAATGATACATAGTATCTGCGCCCACCTACAGAGTGCGCTGCTCGTCCCACACCACAAAAAGGGTCCTACTGCTTTACTACATGTGTTGCGTGTTTTCATATTATTTAGCAGCAATTTAGTATCGTGTGTAGTCTCCGCCAATGCTATTCCGAAATCGTTATGCTTAATATTTTGGGAGAATGATACATAGTATCTGCGCCCACCTACAGAGTGCGCTGCTCGTCCCACACCACAAAATGTGTCCTACTGCTTTACTACATGTCTTGCGTGTTTTCATATTACTTAGCAGCAATTCAGAATCGTGTGTAGTCTCCGCCAATGCTATTCCGAAATCGTTATGCTTAATATTTTGGGAGAATGATACATAGTATCTGCGCCCACCTACAGGGTGCGCTGCTCGTCCCACACCACAAAATGTGTCCTACTGCTTTACTACATGTCTTGCGTCTTTTCATATTATTTAGCGTTAATTCAGAATCGTTTGTAGTTTCCGCCAATGCTATTCCGAAATCGTTAGTCTTAATATTTTCGGAGAATGATACATAGTATCTGCGCCTACCTACAGAGTGCGCTGCTCGTCCCACACCACAAAATGTGTCCTACTGCTTTACTACATGTCTTGCGTGTTTTCATATTACTTAGCAGCAATTCAGAATCGTGTGTAGTCTCCGCCAATGCTATTCCGAAATCGTTATGCTTAATATTTTGGGAGAATGATACATAGTATCTGCGCCCACCTACAGGGTGCGCTGCTCGTCCCACACCACAAAATGTGTCCTACTGCTTTACTACATGTCTTGCGTCTTTTCATATTATTTAGCGTTAATTCAGAATCGTTTGTAGTTTCCGCCAATGCTATTCCGAAATCGTTAGTCTTAATATTTTCGGAGAATGATACATAGTATCTGCGCCCACCTACAGAGTGCGCTGCTCGTCCCACACCACAAAATGTGTCCTACTGCTTTACTACATGTCTTGCGTGTTTTCATATTATTTAGTGTTAATTCAGAATCGTGTGTAGTCTCCGCCAATGCTATTCCGAAATCGTTATGCTTAATATTTTGGGAGAATGATACATAGTATCTGCGCCCACCTACAGAGTGCGCTGCTCGTCCCACACCACAAAATGTGTCCTACTGCTTTACTACATGTCTTGCGTGTTTTCATATTATTTAGCGTTAATTCAGAATCGTGTGTAGTCTCCGCCAATGCTATTCCGAAATCGTTATGCTTAATATTTTGGGAGAATGATACATAGTATCTGCGCCCACCTACAGAGTGCGCTGCTCGTCCCACACCACAAAAAGGGTCCTACTGCTTTACTACATTTGTTGCGTGTTTTCATATTTTTTAGCAGCAATTTAGTATCGTGTGTAGTCTCCGCCAATGCTATTCCGAAATCGTTATGCTTAATATTTTGGGAGAATGATACATAGTATCTGCGCCCACCTACAGAGTGCGCTGCTCGTCCCATACCACAAAATGTGTCCTACTGCTTTACTACATGTCTTGCGTGTTTTCATATTATTTAGTGTTAATTCCGAATCGTGTGTAGTCTCCGCCAATGCTATTCCGAAATCGTTATGCTTAATATTTTGGGAGAATGATACATAGTATCTACGCCTACCTACAGAGTGCGCTGCTTGTCCCACACCACAAAATGTGTCCTACTGCTTTACTACATGTCTTGCGTGTTTTCATATTATTTAGTGTTAATTCCGAATCGTGTGTAGTCTCCGCCAATGCTATTCCGAAATCGTTATGCTTAATATTTTGGGAGAATGATACATAGTATCTACGCCTACCTACAGAGTGCGCTGCTTGTCCCACACCACAAAATGTGTCCTACTGCTTTACTACATGTCTTGCGTGTTTTCATATTATTTGGCGTTAATTCAGAATCGTGTGTAGTCTCCGCCAATGCTTTTCCGAAATCGTTATGCTTAATATTTTGGGAGAATGATACATAGTATCTGCGCCCACCTACAGAGTGCGCTGCTCGTCCCACACCACAAAATGTGTCCTACTGCTTTACTACATGTCTTGCGTGTTTTCATATTAATTAGCGTTAATTCAGAATCGTGTGTAGTCTCCGCCAATGCTATTCCGAAATCGTTATGCTTAATATTTTGGGAGAAAGATACATTGTATCTGCGCCCACCTACAGAGTGCGCTGCTCGTCCCACACCACAAAAAGGGTCCTACTGCTTTACTACATTTCTTGCGTGTTTTCATATTATTTAGCAACAATTGAGAATCGCGTGTAGTCTCCGCCAATGCTATTCCGAAATCGTTATGCTTAATATTTTGGCAGAATGATACATAGTATCTGCGACCACTTACAGAGTGCGCTGCTCGTCCCACACCACAAACTGTGTCCTACTGCTTTACTACGTGTCTTGCGTGTTTTCATATTATTTAGCAACTATTCAGTATCTTGTGTAGTCTCCGCCAGTGCTATTCCGAAATAGTTATTCTTAATATTTTGGGAGAATGATACATAGTATCTGCGCCCACCTACAGAGTGCGCTGCTCGTCCCACACCACAAAATGTGTCCTACTGCTTTACTACATGTCTTGCGTGTTTTCATATCATTTAGCAGCAATTCAGAATCGTGTGTAGTCTCCGCCAATGCTATTCCGAAATCGTTATTCTTGATATTTTGGGAGAATGATACATAGTATCTGCGCCCACCTACAGAGTGCGCTGCTCGTCCCACACCACAAAATGTGTCCTACTGCTTTACTACATGTCTTGCGTGTTTTCATATTATTTAGCAGCAATTCAGAATCGCGTGTAGTCTCCGCCAATGCTATTCCGAATTCGTTACTCTTAATATTTTCGGAGAATGATACATAGTATCTGCGCCCACCTACAGAGTGCGCTGCTCGTCCCACACCACAAAATGTGTCCTACTGCTTTACTACATGACTTGCGTGTTTTCATATTATTTAGCAGCAATTCAGAATCGTGTGTAGTCTCCGCCAATGCTATTCCGAAATCGTTATTCTTAATATTCAGGGTAATGATACATAGTATCTGCGCCTACCTACAGAGTGCGCTGCTCGTCCCACACCACAAAATGTATCCTACTGCTTTACTACATGTCTTGCGTGTTTTCATATTATTTAGCAGCAATTCAGAATCGTGTGTAGTCTTCGCCAGTGCTATTCCGAAATAGTTATTCTTAATATTTTGGGAGAATGATACATAGTATCTGCGCCCACCTACAGAGTGCGCTGCTCGTCCTACACCACAAAATGTGTCCTACTGCTTTACTACATGTCTTGCGTGTTTTCATATTATTTAGCAGCAATTAAGAATCGCGTGTAGTCTCCGCCAATGCTATTCCGAATTCGTTTTTCTTAATATTTTGTGAGAATGATACATAGTATCTGCGCCCACCTACAGAGTGCGCTGCTCGTCCCACACCACAAAATGTGTCCTACTGCTTTACTACATGTCTTGCGTGTTTTCATGTTATTTAGCAACAATTCAGAATCGCGTGTAGTCTCCGCCAATGCTATTCCGAAATCGTTATTCTTAATATTTTGGGAGAATGATACATAGTATCTGCGCCCACCTACAGAGTGCGCTGCTCGTCCCACACCACAAAATGTGTCCTACTGCTTTACTACATGTCTTGCGTGTTTTCATATTATTTAGCAACTATTCAGTATCGTGTGTAGTCTCCGCCTATGCTATTCCGAAATCGTTATGCTTAATATTTTGGGAGAATAATACATAGTATCTGCGCCCACCTACAGAGTGCGCTGCTCGTCCCACACCACAAAATGTGTCCTACTGCTTTACTACATGTCTTGCGTGTTTTCATATTATTTAGCAACTATTCAGTATCGTGTGTAGTCTCCGCCTATGCTATTCCGAAATCGTTATGCTTAATATTTTGGGAGAATGATACATAGTATCTGCGCCCACCTACAGAGTGCGCTGCTCGTCCCACACCACAAAATGTGTCCTACTGCTTTACTACATGTCTTGCGTGTTTTCATGTTATTTAGCAACAAATCAGAATCGTGTGTAGTCTCCGCCAATGCTATTCCGAAATCGTTATTCTTAATATTTTGGGAGAATGATACATAGTATCTGCGCCCACCTACAGAGTGCGCTGCTCGTCCCACACCACAAAATGTGTCCTACTGCTTTACTACATGTCTTGCGTGTTTTCATATTATTTAGCAACTATTCAGTATCGTGTGTAGTCTCCGCCTATGCTATTCCGAAATCGTTATGCTTAATATTTTGGGAGAATGATACATAGTATCTGCGCCCACCTACAGAGTGAGCTGCTCGTCCCACACCACAAAATGTGTCCTACTGCTTTACTACATGTCTTGCGTGTTTTCATATTATTTAGCAACTATTCAGTATCGTGTGTAGTCTCCGCCTATGCTATTCCGAAATCGTTATGCTTAATATTTTGGGAGAATGATACATAGTATCTGCGCCCACCTACAGAGTGCGCTGCTCGTCCCACACCACAAAATGTGTCCTACTGCTTTACTACATGTCTTGCGTGTTTTCATGTTATTTAGCAGCAATTCAGAATCGTGTGTAGTCTCCGCCAATGCTATTCCGAAATCGTTATTCTCAATATTTTGGGAGAATGATACATAGTATCTGCGCCCACCTACAGAGTGCGCTGCTCGTCCCACACCACAAAATGTGTCCTACTGCTTTACGACATGTCTTGCGTGTTTTCATATTATTTAGCAACTATTCAGTATCGTGTGTAGTCTCCGCCTATGCTATTCCGAAATCGTTATGCTTAATATTTTGGGAGAATGATACATAGTATCTGCGCCCACCTACAGAGTGCGCTGCTCGTCCCACACCACAGAATGTGTCCTACTGCTTTACTACATGTCTTGCGTGTTTTCATGTTATTTAGCAACAAATCAGAATCGTGTGTAGTCTCCGCCAATGCTATTCCGAAATCGTTATTCTTAATATTTTGGGAGAATGATACATAGTATCTGCGCCCACCTACAGAGTGCGCTGCTCGTCCCACACCACAAAATGTGTCCTACTGCTTTACTACATGTCTTGCGTGTTTTCATATTATTTAGCAACTATTCAGTATCGTGTGTAGTCTCCGCCTATGCTATTCCGAAATCGTTATGCTTAATATTTTGGGAGAATGATACATAGTATCTGCGCCCACCTACAGAGTGAGCTGCTCGTCCCACACCACAAAATGTGTCCTACTGCTTTACTACATGTCTTGCGTGTTTTCATATTATTTAGCAACTATTCAGTATCGTGTGTAGTCTCCGCCTATGCTATTCCGAAATCGTTATGCTTAATATTTTGGGAGAATGATACATAGTATCTGCGCCCACCTACAGAGTGCGCTGCTCGTCCCACACCACAAAAAGGGTCCTACTGCTTTACTACATGTATTGCGTGTTTTCTTATTATTTAGCAACAATTCAGAATCGTGTGTAGTCTCCGCCAATGCTATTCCGAAATCGTTATTCTTAATATTTTGGGAGAATGATACATAGTATCTGCACCTACCTACAGAGTGCGCTGCTCGTCCCACACCACAAAATGTGTCCTACTGCTTTACTACATTTCTTGCGTGTTTTCATATTATTTAGCAACAATTCAGAATCGCGTGTAGTCTCCGCCAATGCTATTCCGAAATCGTTATGCTTAATATTTTGGCAGAATGATACATAGTATCTGCGACCACTTACAGAGTGCGCTGCTCGTCCCACACCACAAACTGTGTCCTACTGCTTTACTACGTGTCTTGCGTGTTTTCATATTATTTAGCAACTATTCAGTATCTTGTGTAGTCTCCGCCAGTGCTATTCCGAAATAGTTATTCTTAATATTTTGGGAGAATGATACATAGTATCTGCGCCCACCTACAGAGTGCGCTGCTCGTCCCACACCACAAAATGTGTCCTACTGCTTTACTACATGTCTTGCGTGTTTTCATATCATTTAGCAGCAATTCAGAATCGTGTGTAGTCTCCGCCAATGCTATTCCGAAATCGTTATTCTTGATATTTTGGGAGAATGATACATAGTATCTGCGCCCACCTACAGAGTGCGCTGCTCGTCCCACACCACAAAATGTGTCCTACTGCTTTACTACATGTCTTGCGTGTTTTCATATTATTTAGCAGCAATTCAGAATCGCGTGTAGTCTCCGCCAATGCTATTCCGAATTCGTTATTCTTAATATTTTCGGAGAATGATACATAGTATCTACGCCCACCTACAGAGTGCGCTGCTCGTCCCACACCACAAAATGTGTCCTACTGCTTTACTACATGACTTGCGTGTTTTCATATTATTTAGCAGCAATTCAGAATCGTGTGTAGTCTCCGCCAATGCTATTCCGAAATCGTTATTCTTAATATTCAGGGTAATGATACATAGTATCTGCGCCTACCTACAGAGTGCGCTGCTCGTCCCACACCACAAAATGTATCCTACTGCTTTACTACATGTCTTGCGTGTTTTCATATTATTTAGCAGCAATTCAGAATCGTGTGTAGTCTTCGCCAGTGCTATTCCGAAATAGTTATTCTTAATATTTTGGGAGAATGATACATAGTATCTGCGCCCACCTACAGAGTGCGCTGCTCGTCCTACACCACAAAATGTGTCCTACTGCTTTACTACATGTCTTGCGTGTTTTCATATTATTTAGCAGCAATTCAGAATCGCGTGTAGTCTCCGCCAATGCTATTCCGAATTCGTTTTTCTTAATATTTTGTGAGAATGATACATAGTATCTGCGCCCACCTACAGAGTGCGCTGCTCGTCCCACACCACAAAATGTGTCCTACTGCTTTACTACATGTCTTGCGTGTTTTCATGTTATTTAGCAACAATTCAGAATCGCGTGTAGTCTCCGCCAATGCTATTCCGAAATCGTTATTCTTAATATTTTGGGAGAATGATACATAGTATCTGCGCCCACCTACAGAGTGCGCTGCTCGTCCCACACCACAAAATGTGTCCTACTGCTTTACTACATGTCTTGCGTGTTTTCATATTATTTAGCAACTATTCAGTATCGTGTGTAGTCTCCGCCTATGCTATTCCGAAATCGTTATGCTTAATATTTTGGGAGAATAATACATAGTATCTGCGCCCACCTACAGAGTGCGCTGCTCGTCCCACGCCACAAAATGTGTCCTACTGCTTTACTACATGTCTTGCGTGTTTTCATTTTATTTAGCAACTATTCAGTATCGTGTGTAGTCTCCGCCTATGCTATTCCGAAATCGTTATGCTTAATATTTTGGGAGAATGATACATAGTATCTGCGCCCACCTACAGAGTGCGCTGCTCGTCCCACACCACAAAATGTGTCCTACTGCTTTACTACATGTCTTGCGTGTTTTCATGTTATTTAGCAACAAATCAGAATCGTGTGTAGTCTCCGCCAATGCTATTCCGAAATCGTTATTCTTAATATTTTGGGAGAATGATACATAGTATCTGCGCCCACCTACAGAGTGCGCTGCTCGTCCCACACCACAAAATGTGTCCTACTGCTTTACTACATGTATGCGTGTTTTCATATTATTTAGCAACTATTCAGTATCGTGTGTAGTCTCCGCCTATGCTATTCCGAAATCGTTATGCTTAATATTTTGGGAGAATGATACATAGTATCTGCGCCCACCTACAGAGTGAGCTGCTCGTCCCACACCACAAAATGTGTCCTACTGCTTTACTACATGTCTTGCGTGTTTTCATATTATTTAGCAGCAATTCAGAATCGCGTGTAGTCTCCGCCAATGCTATTCAGAATTCGTTATTCTTAATATTTTCGGAGAATGATACATAGTATCTGCGCCCACCTACAGAGTGCGCTGCTCGTCCCACACCACAAAATGTGTCCTACTGCTTTACTACATGACTTGCGTGTTTTCATATTATTTAGCAGCAATTCAGAATCGTGTGTAGTCTCCGCCAATGCTATTCCGAAATCGTTATTCTTAATATTCAGGGTAATGATACATAGTATCTGCGCCTACCTACAGAGTGCGCTGCTCGTCCCACACCACAAAATGTATCCTACTGCTTTACTACATGTCTTGCGTGTTTTCATATTATTTAGCAGCAATTCAGAATCGTGTGTAGTCTTCGCCAGTGCTATTCCGAAATAGTTATTCTTAATATTTTGGGAGAATGATACATAGTATCTGCGCCCACCTACAGAGTGCGCTGCTCGTCCTACACCACAAAATGTGTCCTACTGCTTTACTACATGTCTTGCGTGTTTTCATATTATTTAGCAGCAATTCAGAATCGCGTGTAGTCTCCGCCAATGCTATTCCGAATTCGTTTTTCTTAATATTTTGTGAGAATGATACATAGTATCTGCGCCCACCTACAGAGTGCGCTGCTCGTCCCACACCACAAAATGTGTCCTACTGCTTTACTACATGTCTTGCGTGTTTTCATGTTATTTAGCAACAATTCAGAATCGCGTGTAGTCTCCGCCAATGCTATTCCGAAATCGTTATTCTTAATATTTTGGGAGAATGATACATAGTATCTGCGCCCACCTACAGAGTGCGCTGCTCGTCCCACACCACAAAATGTGTCCTACTGCTTTACTACATGTCTTGCGTGTTTTCATATTATTTAGCAACTATTCAGAATCGTGTGTAGTCTCCGCCTATGCTATTCCGAAATCGTTATGCTTAATATTTTGGGAGAATAATACATAGTATCTGCGCCCACCTACAGAGTGCGCTGCTCGTCCCACACCACAAAATGTGTCCTACTGCTTTACTACATGTCTTGCGTGTTTTCATATTATTTAGCAACTATTCAGTATCGTGTGTAGTCTCCGCCTATGCTATTCCGAAATCGTTATGCTTAATATTTTGGGAGAATGATACATAGTATCTGCGCCCACCTACAGAGTGCGCTGCTCGTCCCACACCACAAAATGTGTCCTACTGCTTTACTACATGTCTTGCGTGTTTTCATGTTATTTAGCAACAAATCAGAATCGTGTGTAGTCTCCGCCAATGCTATTCCGAAATCGTTATTCTTAATATTTTGGGAGAATGATACATAGTATCTGCGCCCACCTACAGAGTGCGCTGCTCGTCCCACACCACAAAATGTGTCCTACTGCTTTACTACATGTCTTGCGTGTTTTCATATTATTTAGCAACTATTCAGTATCGTGTGTAGTCTCCGCCTATGCTATTCCGAAATCGTTATGCTTAATATTTTGGGAGAATGATACATAGTATCTGCGCCCACCTACAGAGTGCGCTGCTCGTCCCACACCACAAAATGTGTCCTACTGCTTTACTACATGTCTTGCGTGTTTTCATGTTATTTAGCAACAAATCAGAATCGTGTGTAGTCTCCGCCAATGCTATTCCGAAATCGTTATTCTCAATATTTTGGGAGAATGATACATAGTATCTGCGCCCACCTACAGAGTGCGCTGCTCGTCCCACACCACAAAATGTGTCCTACTGCTTTACTACATGTCTTGCGTGTTTTCATATTATTTAGCAACTATTCAGTATCGTGTGTAGTCTCCGCCTATGCTATTCCGAAATCGTTATGCTTAATATTTTGGGAGAATGATACAAAGTATCTGCGCCCACCTACAGAGTGCGCTGCTCGTCCCACACCACAAAATGTGTCCTACTGCTTTACTACATGTCTTGCGTATTTTCATATTATTTAGCAACAATTCAGAATCGTGTGTAGTCTCCGCCAATGCTATTCCGAAATCAATATTCTTAATATTTTGGGAGAATGATATATAGTATCTGCGCCTACCTACAGAGCGCGCTGCTCCTCCCACACCACAAAATGTGTCCTACTGCTTTAATACATGTCTTGCGTGTTTTCATATTATTTAGCAGCAATTCAGAATCGTGTGTAGCCTTCGCCAATGCTATTCCGAAATAGTTATTCTTAATATTTTGGGAGAATGATACATAGTATCTGCGCCCACCTACAGAGTGCGCTGCTCGTCCCACACCACAAAATGTGTCTTACTGCTTTACTACATGTCTTGCGTGTTTTCATATTATTTAGCAGCAATTCAGAATCGTGTGTAGTCTCCGCCAATGCTATTCCGAAATCGTTATTCTTAATATTTTGGGAGAATGATACATAGTATCTGTGCCCACCTACAGAGTGCGCTGTTCGTCCCACACCACAAAATGTGTCCTACTGCTTTACTACATGTCTTGCGTATTTTCATATTATTTAGCAACAATTCAGAATCGTGTGTAGTCTCCGCCAATGCTATTCCGAAATCAATATTCTTAATATTTTGGGAGAATGATACATAGTATCTGCGCCTACCTACAGAGCGCGCTGCTCGTCCCACACCACAAAATGTGTCTTACTGCTTTACTACACGTCTTGCGTGTTTTCATATTATTTAGCAGCAATTCAGAATCGTGTGTAGTCTCCGCCAATGCTATTCCGAAATCGTTATTCTTAATATTTTGGGAGAGTGATACATAGTATCTGCGCCCACCTACAGGGTGCGCTGCTCGTCCCACACCACAAAATGTGTCCTACTGCTTTACTACATGCCTTGCGTAATTTCATATTATTTAGCAACAATTCAGAATCGTGTGTAGTCTCCGCCAATGCTATTCCGAAATCAATATTCTTAATATTTTGGGAGAATGATACATAGTATCTGCGCCTACCTACAGAGCGCGCTGCTCCTCCCACACCACAAAATGTGTCCTACTGCTTTAATACATGTCTTGCGTGTTTTCATATTATTTAGCAGCAATTCAGAATCGTGTGTAGCCTCCGCCAATGCTATTCCGAAATCGTTATTCTTAATATTTGCGGAGAATGATACATAGTATCTGCGCCTACCTACAGAGTGCGCTGCTCGTCCCACACCACAAAATGTGTCCTACTGCTTTACTACATGTCTTGCGTGGTTTGATATTATTTAGCGTTAATTCAGAATCGTTTGTAGTCTCCGCCAATGCTATTCCGAAATCGTTAGACTTAATATTTTGGGAGAATGATACATAGTATCTGCGCCCACCTACAGAGTGCGCTGCTCGTGCCACACCACAAAAAGGGTCCTACTGCTTTACTACATGTCTTGCGTGTTTTCATATTATTTAGCAACAATTCAGAATCGTGTGTAGTCTCCGCCAATGCTTTTCCGAAATCGTTATGCTTAATATTTTGGGAGAATGATACATAGTATCTGCGCCCACCTACAGAGTGCGCTGCTCGTCCCACACCACAAAATGTGTCCTACTGCTTTACTACATGTCTTGCGTGTTTTCATATTATTTAGCAGTAATTCAGAATCGTGTGTAGTCTCCGCCAATGCTATTCCGAAATCGTTATGCTTAATATTTTGGGAGAACGATACATAGTATCTGCGCCCACCTACAGGGTGCGCTGCTCGTACCACACCACAAAATATGTCCTACTGCTTAACTACATGTCTTGCGTATTTTCATATTATTTAGCAGCAATTCAGAATCTTGTGTAATCTTCGCCAGTGCTATTCCGAAATAGTTATTCTTAATATTTTGGGAGAATGATACATAGTATCTGCGCCCACCTACAGAGTGCGCTGCTCGTCCCACACCACAAAATGTGTCCTACTGCTTTACTACATGTCTTGCGTGTTTTCATATTATTTAGCAACAATTCAGAATCGTGTGTAGTCTCCGCCAATGCTATTCCGAAATCGTTATTCTTAATATTTTGGGAAAATGATACATAGTATCTGCGCCTACCTACAGAGTGCGCTGCTCGTCCCACACCACAAAATGTGTCCTACTGCTTTACTACATGTCTTGCGTGTTTTCATATTATTTAGCAACAATTCAGAATCGTGTGTAGTCTCCGCCAATGCTATTCCGAAATCGTTATTCTTAATATTTTGGGAGAATGATACATAGTATCTGCGCCTACCTACAGAGTGCGCTGCTCGTCCCACACCACAAAATGTGTCCTACTGCTTTACTACATGTCTTGCGCGTTTTCATATTATTTAGCAACAATTCAGAATCGTGTGTAGTCTCCGCCAATGCTATTCCGAAATCGTTATTCTTAATATTTTCGGAGAATGATACATAGTATCTGCGCCTACCTACAGAGTGCGCTGCTCGTCCCACACCACAAAATCTGTCCTGCTGCTTTACTACATGTCTTGCGTGTTTTCATATTATTTAGCAACAATTCAGAATCGTGTGTAGTCTCCGCCAATGCTATTCCGAAATCGTTATTCTTAATATTTTGGGAGAATGATACATAGTATCTGCACCTACCAACAGAGTGCGATGCTCGTCCCACACCACAAAATCTGTCCTACTGCTTTACTACATGTCTTGCGTTTTTTCATATTATTTAGCGTTAATTCAGAATCGTTTGTAGTTTCCGCCAATGCTATTCCGAAATCGTTAGTCTTAATATTTTCGGAGAATGATACATAGTATCTGCGCCCACCTACAGAGTGCGCTGCTCGTCCCACACCACAAAATGTGTCCTACTGCTTTACTACATGTCTTGCGTGTTTTCATATTATTTAGTGTTAATTCAGAATCGTGTGTAGTCTCCGCCAATGCTATTCCGAAATCGTTATGCTTAATATTTTGGGAGAATGATACATAGTATCTGCGCCCACCTACAGAGTGCGCTGCTCGTCCCACACCACAAAATGTGTCCTACTGCTTTACTACATGTCTTGCGTGTTTTCATATTATTTAGCGTTAATTCAGAATCGTGTGTAGTCTCCGCCAATGCTATTCCGAAATCGTTATGCTTAATATTTTGGGAGAATGATACATAGTATCTGCGCCCACCTACAGAGTGCGCTGCACGTCCCACACCACAAAAAGGGTCCTACTGCTTTACTACATGTGTTGCGTGTTTTCATATTATTTAGCAGCAATTTAGTATCGTGTGTAGTCTCCGCCAATGCTATTCCGAAATCGTTATGCTTAATATTTTGGGAGAATGATACATAGTATCTGCGCCCACCTACAGAGTGCGCTGCTCGTCCCATACCACAAAATGTGTCCTACTGCTTTACTACATGTCTTGCGTGTTTTCATATTATTTAGTGTTAATTCCGAATCGTGTGTAGTCTCCGCCAATGCTATTCCGAAATCGTTATGCTTAATATTTTGGGAGAATGATACATAGTATCTACGCCTACCTACAGAGTGCGCTGCTTGTCCCACACCACAAAATGTGTCCTACTGCTTTACTACATGTCTTGCGTGTTTTCATATTATTTAGTGTTAATTCCGAATCGTGTGTAGTCTCCGCCAATGCTATTCCGAAATCGTTATGCTTAATATTTTGGGAGAATGATACATAGTATCTACGCCTACCTACAGAGTGCGCTGCTTGTCCCACACCACAAAATGTGTCCTACTGCTTTACTACATGTCTTGCGTGTTTTCATATTATTTAGCGTTAATTCAGAATCGTGTGTAGTCTCGGCCAATGCTTTTCCGAAATCGTTATGCTTAATATTTTGGGAGAATGATACATAGTATCTGCGCCCACCTACAGAGTGCGCTGCTCGTCCCACACCACAAAATGTGTCCTACTGCTTTACTACATGTCTTGCGTGTTTTCATATTATTTAGCAACAATTCAGAATCGTGTGTAGTCTCCGCCAATGCTTTTCCGAAATCGTTATTCTTAATATTTTGGGAGAATTATACATAGTATCTGCGCCTACCTACAGGGTGCGCTGCTCGTCCCACACCACAAACTGTGTCCTACTGCTTTACTACGTGTCTTGCGTGTTTTCATATTATTTAGCAACTATTCAGTATCTTGTGTAGTCTCCGCCAGTGCTATTCCGAAATAGTTATTCTTAATATTTTGGGAGAATGATACATAGTATCTGCGCCCACCTACAGAGTGCGCTGCTCGTCCCACACCACAAAATGTGTCCTACTGCTTTACTACATGTCTTGCGTGTTTTCATATCATTTAGCAGCAATTCAGAATCGTGTGTAGTCTCCGCCAATGCTATTCCGAAATCGTTATTCTTGATATTTTGGGAGAATGATACATAGTATCTGCGCCCACCTACAGAGTGCGCTGCTCGTCCCACACCACAAAATGTGTCCTACTGCTTTACTACATGTCTTGCGTGTTTTCATATTATTTAGCAGCAATTCAGAATCGCGTGTAGTCTCCGCCAATGCTATTCCGAATTCGTTATTCTTAATATTTTCGGAGAATGATACATAGTATCTGCGCCCACCTACAGAGTGCGCTGCTCGTCCCACACCACAAAATGTGTCCTACTGCTTTACTACATGACTTGCGTGTTTTCATATTATTTAGCAGCAATTCAGAATCGTGTGTAGTCTCCGCCAATGCTATTCCGAAATCGTTATTCTTAATATTCAGGGTAATGATACATAGTATCTGCGCCTACCTACAGAGTGCGCTGCTCGTCCCACACCACAAAATGTATCCTACTGCTTTACTACATGTCTTGCGTGTTTTCATATTATTTAGCAGCAATTCAGAATCGTGTGTAGTCTTCGCCAGTACTATTCCGAAATAGTTATTCTTAATATTTTGGGAGAATGATACATAGTATCTGCGCCCACCTACAGAGTGCGCTGCTCGTCCTACACCACAAAATGTGTCCTACTGCTTTACTACATGTCTTGCGTGTTTTCATATTATTTAGCAGCAATTCAGAATCGCGTGTAGTCTCCGCCAATGCTATTCCGAATTCGTTTTTCTTAATATTTTGTGAGAATGATACATAGTATCTGCGCCCACCTACAGAGTGCGCTGCTCGTCCCACACCACAAAATGTGTCCTACTGCTTTACTACATGTCTTGCGTGTTTTCATGTTATTTAGCAACAATTCAGAATCGCGTGTAGTCTCCGCCAATGCTATTCCGAAATCGTTATTCTTAATATTTTGGGAGAATGATACATAGTATCTGCGCCCACCTACAGAGTGCGCTGCTCGTCCCACACCACAAAATGTGTCCTACTGCTTTACTACATGTCTTGCGTGTTTTCATATTATTTAGCAACTATTCAGTATCGTGTGTAGTCTCCGCCTATGCTATTCCGAAATCGTTATGCTTAATATTTTGGGAGAATAATACATAGTATCTGCGCCCACCTACAGAGTGCGCTGCTCGTCCCACACCACAAAATGTGTCCTACTGCTTTACTACATGTCTTGCGTGTTTTCATATTATTTAGCAACTATTCAGTATCGTGTGTAGTCTCCGCCTATGCTATTCCGAAATCGTTATGCTTAATATTTTGGGAGAATGATACATAGTATCTGCGCCCACCTACAGAGTGCGCTGCTCGTCCCACACCACAAAATGTGTCCTACTGCTTTACTACATGTCTTGCGTGTTTTCATGTTATTTAGCAACAAATCAGAATCGTGTGTAGTCTCCGCCAATGCTATTCCGAAATCGTTATTCTTAATATTTTGGGAGAATGATACATAGTATCTGCGCCCACCTACAGAGTGCGCTGCTCGTCCCACACCACAAAATGTGTCCTACTGCTTTACTACATGTCTTGCGTGTTTTCATATTATTTAGCAACTATTCAGTATCGTGTGTAGTCTCCGCCTATGCTATTCCGAAATCGTTATGCTTAATATTTTGGGAGAATGATACATAGTATCTGCGCCCACCTACAGAGTGAGCTGCTCGTCCCACACCACAAAATGTGTCCTACTGCTTTACTACATGTCTTGCGTGTTTTCATATTATATAGCAACTATTCAGTATCGTGTGTAGTCTCCGCCTATGCTATTCCGAAATCGTGATGCTTAATATTTTGGGAGAATGATACATAGTATCTGCGCCCACCTACAGAGTGCGCTGCTCGTCCCACACCACAAAATGTGTCCTACTGCTTTACTACATGTCTTGCGTGTTTTCATGTTATTTAGCAACAAATCAGAATCGTGTGTAGTCTCCGCCAATGCTATTCCGAAATCGTTATTCTCAATATTTTGGGAGAATGATACATAGTATCTGCGCCCACCTACAGAGTGCGCTGCTCGTCCCACACCACAAAATGTGTCCTACTGCTTTACTACATGTCTTGCGTGTTTTCATATTATTTAGCAACTATTCAGTATCGTGTGTAGTCTCCGCCTATGCTATTCCGAAATCGTTATGCTTAATATTTTGGGAGAATGATACATAGTATCTGCGCCCACCTACAGAGTGCGCTGCTCGTCCCACACCACAAAATGTGTCCTACTGCTTTACTACATGTCTTGCGTGTTTTCATGTTATTTAGCAACAAATCAGAATCGTGTGTAGTCTCCGCCAATGCTATTCCGAAATCGTTATTCTTAATATTTTGGGAGAATGATACATAGTATCTGCGCCCACCTACAGAGTGCGCTGCTCGTCCCACACCACAAAATGTGTCCTACTGCTTTACTACATGTCTTGCGTGTTTTCATATTATTTAGCAACTATTCAGTATCGTGTGTAGTCTCCGCCTATGCTATTCCGAAATCGTTATGCTTAATATTTTGGGAGAATGATACATAGTATCTGCGCCCACCTACAGAGTGAGCTGCTCGTCCCACACCACAAAATGTGTCCTACTGCTTTACTACATGTCTTGCGTGTTTTCATATTATTTAGCAACTATTCAGTATCGTGTGTAGTCTCCGCCTATGCTATTCCGAAATCGTTATGCTTAATATTTTGGGAGAATGATACATAGTATCTGCGCCCACCTACAGAGTGCGCTGCTCGTCCCACACCACAAAAAGGGTCCTACTGCTTTACTACATGTATTGCGTGTTTTCTTATTATTTAGCAACAATTCAGAATCGTGTGTAGTCTCCGCCAATGCTATTCCGAAATCGTTATTCTTAATATTTTGGGAGAATGATACATAGTATCTGCACCTACCTACAGAGTGCGCTGCTCGTCCCACACCACAAAATGTGTCCTACTGCTTTACTACATTTCTTGCGTGTTTTCATATTATTTAGCAACAATTCAGAATCGCGTGTAGTCTCCGCCAATGCTATTCCGAAATCGTTATGCTTAATATTTTGGCAGAATGATACATAGTATCTGCGACCACTTACAGAGTGCGCTGCTCGTCCCACACCACAAACTGTGTCCTACTGCTTTACTACGTGTCTTGCGTGTTTTCATATTATTTAGCAACTATTCAGTATCTTGTGTAGTCTCCGCCAGTGCTATTCCGAAATAGTTATTCTTAATATTTTGGGAGAATGATACATAGTATCTGCGCCCACCTACAGAGTGCGCTGCTCGTCCCACACCACAAAATGTGTCCTACTGCTTTACTACATGTCTTGCGTGTTTTCATATCATTTAGCAGCAATTCAGAATCGTGTGTAGTCTCCGCCATTGCTATTCCGAAATCGTTATTCTTGATATTTTGGGAGAATGATACATAGTATCTGCGCCCACCTACAGAGTGCGCTGCTCGTCCCACACCACAAAATGTGTCCTACTGCTTTACTACATGTCTTGCGTGTTTTCATATTATTTAGCAGCAATTCAGAATCGCGTGTAGTCTCCGCCAATGCTATTCCGAATTCGTTATTCTTAATATTTTCGGAGAATGATACATAGTATCTGCGCCCACCTACAGAGTGCGCTGCTCGTCCCACACCACAAAATGTGTCCTACTGCTTTACTACATGACTTGCGTGTTTTCATATTATTTAGCAGCAATTCAGAATCGTGTGTAGTCTCCGCCAATGCTATTCCGAAATCGTTATTCTTAATATTCAGGGTAATGATACATAGTATCTGCGCCTACCTACAGAGTGCGCTGCTCGTCCCACACCACAAAATGTATCCTACTGCTTTACTACATGTCTTGCGTGTTTTCATATTATTTAGCAGCAATTCAGAATCGTGTGTAGTCTTCGCCAGTGCTATTCCGAAATAGTTATTCTTAATATTTTGGGAGAATGATACATAGTATCTGCGCCCACCTACAGAGTGCGCTGCTCGTCCTACACCACAAAATGTGTCCTACTGCTTTACTACATGTCTTGCGTGTTTTCATATTATTTAGCAGCAATTCAGAATCGCGTGTAGTCTCCGCCAATGCTATTCCGAATTCGTTTTTCTTAATATTTTGTGAGAATGATACATAGTATCTGCGCCCACCTACAGAGTGCGCTGCTCGTCCCACACCACAAAATGTGTCCTACTGCTTTACTACATGTCTTGCGTGTTTTCATGTTATTTAGCAACAATTCAGAATCGCGTGTAGTCTCCGCCAATGCTATTCCGAAATCGTTATTCTTAATATTTTCGGAGAATGATACATAGTATCTGCGCCCACCTACAGAGTGCGCTGCTCGTCCCACACCACAAAATGTGTCCTACTGCTTTACTACATGTCTTGCGTGTTTTCATATTATTTAGCAACTATTCAGTATCGTGTGTAGTCTCCGCCTATGCTATTCCGAAATCGTTATGCTTAATATTTTGGGAGAATAATACATAGTATCTGCGCCCACCTACAGAGTGCGCTGCTCGTCCCACACCACAAAATGTGTCCTACTGCTTTACTACATGTCTTGCGTGTTTTCATATTATTTAGCAACTATTCAGTATCGTGTGTAGTCTCCGCCTATGCTATTCCGAAATCGTTATGCTTAATATTTTGGGAGAATGATACATAGTATCTGCGCCCACCTACAGAGTGCGCTGCTCGTCCCACACCACAAAATGTGTCCTACTGCTTTACTACATGTCTTGCGTGTTTTCATGTTATTTAGCAACAAATCAGAATCGTGTGTAGTCTCCGCCAATGCTATTCCGAAATCGTTATTCTTAATATTTTGGGAGAATGATACATAGTATCTGCGCCCACCTACACAGTGCGCTGCTCGTCCCACACCACAAAATGTGTCCTACTGCTTTACTACATGTCTTGCGTGTTTTCATATTATTTAGCAACTATTCAGTATCGTGTGTAGTCTCCGCCTATGCTATTCCGAAATCGTTATGCTTAATATTTTGGGAGAATGATACATAGTATCTGCGCCCACCTACAGAGTGAGCTGCTCGTCCCACACCACAAAATGTGTCCTACTGCTTTACTACATGTCTTGCGTGTTTTCATATTATTTAGCAACTATTCAGTATCGTGTGTAGTCTCCGCCTATGCTATTCCGAAATCGTTATGCTTAATATTTTGGGAGAATGATACATAGTATCTGCGCCCACCTACAGAGTGCGCTGCTCGTCCCACACCACAAAAAGGGTCCTACTGCTTTACTACATGTATTGCGTGTTTTCTTATTATTTAGCAACAATTCAGAATCGTGTGTAGTCTCCGCCAATGCTATTCCGAAATCGTTATTCTTAATATTTTGGGAGAATGATACATAGTATCTGCACCTACCTACAGAGTGCGCTGCTCGTCCCACACCACAAAATGTGTCCTACTGCTTTACTACATTTCTTGCGTGTTTTCATATTATTTAGCAACAATTCAGAATCGCGTGTAGTCTCCGCCAATGCTATTCCGAAATCGTTATGCTTAATATTTTGGCAGAATGATACATAGTATCTGCGACCACTTACAGAGTGCGCTGCTCGTCCCACACCACAAACTGTGTCCTACTGCTTTACTACGTGTCTTGCGTGTTTTCATATTATTTAGCAACTATTCAGTATCTTGTGTAGTCTCCGCCAGTGCTATTCCGAAATAGTTATTCTTAATATTTTGGGAGAATGATACATAGTATCTGCGCCCACCTACAGAGTGCGCTGCTCGTCCCACACCACAAAATGTGTCCTACTGCTTTACTACATGTCTTGCGTGTTTTCATATTATTTAGCAACAATTCAGAATCGTGTGTAGTCTCCGCCAATGCTATTCCGAAATCGTTATTCTTAATATTTTGGGAAAATGATACATAGTATCTGCGCCTACCTACAGAGTGCGCTGCTCGTCCCACACCACAAAATGTGTCCTACTGCTTTACTACATGTCTTGCGTGTTTTCATATTATTTAGCAACAATTCAGAATCGTGTGTAGTCTCCGCCAATGCTATTCCGAAATCGTTATTCTTAATATTTTGGGAGAATGATACATAGTATCTGCGCCTACCTACAGAGTGCGCTGCTCGTCCCACACCACAAAATGTGTCCTACTGCTTTACTACATGTCTTGCGCGTTTTCATATTATTTAGCAACAATTCAGAATCGTGTGTAGTCTCCGCCAATGCTATTCCGAAATCGTTATTCTTAATATTTTCGGAGAATGATACATAGTATCTGCGCCTACCTACAGAGTGCGCTGCTCGTCCCACACCACAAAATCTGTCCTACTGCTTTACTACATGTCTTGCGTGTTTTCATATTATTTAGCAACAATTCAGAATCGTGTGTAGTCTCCGCCAATGCTATTCCGAAATCGTTATTCTTAATATTTTGGGAGAATGATACATAGTATCTGCACCTACCAACAGAGTGCGATGCTCGTCCCACACCACAAAATCTGTCCTACTGCTTTACTACATGTCTTGCGTTTTTTCATATTATTTAGCGTTAATTCAGAATCGTTTGTAGTTTCCGCCAATGCTATTCCGAAATCGTTAGTCTTAATATTTTCGGAGAATGATACATAGTATCTGCGCCCACCTACAGAGTGCGCTGCTCGTCCCACACCACAAAATGTGTCCTACTGCTTTACTACATGTCTTGCGTGTTTTCATATTATTTAGTGTTAATTCAGAATCGTGTGTAGTCTCCGCCAATGCTATTCCGAAATCGTTATGCTTAATATTTTGGGAGAATGATACATAGTATCTGCGCCCACCTACAGAGTGCGCTGCTCGTCCCACACCACAAAATGTGTCCTACTGCTTTACTACATGTCTTGCGTGTTTTCATATTATTTAGCGTTAATTCAGAATCGTGTGTAGTCTCCGCCAATGCTATTCCGAAATCGTTATGCTTAATATTTTGGGAGAATGATACATAGTATCTGCGCCCACCTACAGAGTGCGCTGCACGTCCCACACCACAAAAAGGGTCCTACTGCTTTACTACATGTGTTGCGTGTTTTCATATTATTTAGCAGCAATTTAGTATCGTGTGTAGTCTCCGCCAATGCTATTCCGAAATCGTTATGCTTAATATTTTGGGAGAATGATACATAGTATCTGCGCCCACCTACAGAGTGCGCTGCTCGTCCCATACCACAAAATGTGTCCTACTGCTTTACTACATGTCTTGCGTGTTTTCATATTATTTAGTGTTAATTCCGAATCGTGTGTAGTCTCCGCCAATGCTATTCCGAAATCGTTATGCTTAATATTTTGGGAGAATGATACATAGTATCTACGCCTACCTACAGAGTGCGCTGCTTGTCCCACACCACAAAATGTGTCCTACTGCTTTACTACATGTCTTGCGTGTTTTCATATTATTTAGTGTTAATTCCGAATCGTGTGTAGTCTCCGCCAATGCTATTCCGAAATCGTTATGCTTAATATTTTGGGAGAATGATACATAGTATCTACGCCTACCTACAGAGTGCGCTGCTTGTCCCACACCACAAAATGTGTCCTACTGCTTTACTACATGTCTTGCGTGTTTTCATATTATTTAGCGTTAATTCAGAATCGTGTGTAGTCTCGGCCAATGCTTTTCCGAAATCGTTATGCTTAATATTTTGGGAGAATGATACATAGTATCTGCGCCCACCTACAGAGTGCGCTGCTCGTCCCACACCACAAAATGTGTCCTACTGCTTTACTACATGTCTTGCGTGTTTTCATATTATTTAGCAACAATTCAGAATCGTGTGTAGACTCCGCCAATGCTTTTCCGAAATCGTTATTCTTAATATTTTGGGAGAATTATACATAGTATCTGCGCCTACCTACAGGGTGCGCTGCTCGTCCCACACCACAAAATGTGTCCTACTGCTTTACTACATGTCTTGCGTGTTTTCATATTAATTAGCGTTAATTCAGAATCGTGTGTAGTCTCCGCCAATGCTATTCCGAAATCGTTATGCTTAATATTTTGGGAGAAAGATACATAGTATCTGCGCCCACCTACAGAGTGCGCTGCTCGTCCCACACCACAAAAGGGGTCCTACTGCTTTACTACATGTATTGCGTGTTTTCTTATTATTTAGCAACAATTCAGAATCGTGTGTAGTCTCCGCCAATGCTTTTCCGAAATCGTGATTCTTAATATTTTGGGAGAATTATACATAGTATCTGCGCCTACCTACAGGGTGCGCTGCTCGTCCCACACCACAAACTGTGTCCTACTGCTTTACTACGTGTCTTGCGTGTTTTCATATTATTTAGCAACTATTCAGTATCTTGTGTAGTCTCCGCCAGTGCTATTCCGAAATAGTTATTCTTAATATTTTGGGAGAATGATACATAGTATCTGCGCCCACCTACTGAGTGCGCTGCTCGTCCCACACCACAAAATGTGTCCTACTGCTTTACTACATGTCTTGCGTGTTTTCATATTATTTAGCAACAATTCAGAATCGTGTGTAGTCTCCGCCAATGCTTTTCCGAAATCGTTATTCTTAATATTTTGGGAGAATTATACATAGTATCTGCGCCTACCTACAGGGTGCGCTGCTCGTCCCACACCACAAAATGTGTCCTACTGCTTTACTACATGTCTTGCGTGTTTTCATATTAATTAGCGTTAATTCAGAATCGTGTGTAGTCTCCGCCAATGCTATTCCGAAATCGTTATGCTTAATATTTTGGGAGAAAGATACATAGTATCTGCGCCCACCTACAGAGTGCGCTGCTCGTCCCACACCACAAAAGGGGTCCTACTGCTTTACTACATGTATTGCGTGTTTTCTTATTATTTAGCAACAATTCAGAATCGTGTGTAGTCTCCGCCAATGCTTTTCCGAAATCGTTATTCTTAATATTTTGGGAGAATTATACATAGTATCTGCGCCTACCTACAGGGTGCGCTGCTCGTCCCACACCACAAACTGTGTCCTACTGCTTTACTACGTGTCTTGCGTGTTTTCATATTATTTAGCAACTATTCAGTATCTTGTGTAGTCTCCGCCAGTGCTATTCCGAAATAGTTATTCTTAATATTTTGGGAGAATGATACATAGTATCTGCGCCCACCTACAGAGTGCGCTGCTCGTCCCACACCACAAAATGTGTCCTACTGCTTTACTACATGTCTTGCGTGTTTTCATATCATTTAGCAGCAATTCAGAATCGTGTGTAGTCTCCGCCAATGCTATTCCGAAATCGTTATTCTTGATATTTTGGGAGAATGATACATAGTATCTGCGCCCACCTACAGAGTGCGCTGCTCGTCCCACACCACAAAATGTGTCCTACTGCTTTACTACATGTCTTGCGTGTTTTCATATTATTTAGCAGCAATTCAGAATCGCGTGTAGTCTCCGCCAATGCTATTCCGAATTCGTTATTCTTAATATTTTCGGAGAATGATACATAGTATCTGCGCCCACCTACAGAGTGCGCTGCTCGTCCCACACCACAAAATGTGTCCTACTGCTTTACTACATGACTTGCGTGTTTTCATATTATTTAGCAGCAATTCAGAATCGTGTGTAGTCTCCGCCAATGCTATTCCGAAATCGTTATTCTTAATATTCAGGGTAATGATACATAGTATCTGCGCCTACCTACAGAGTGCGCTGCTCGTCCCACACCACAAAATGTATCCTACTGCTTTACTACATGTCTTGCGTGTTTTCATATTATTTAGCAGCAATTCAGAATCGTGTGTAGTCTTCGCCAGTACTATTCCGAAATAGTTATTCTTAATATTTTGGGAGAATGATACATAGTATCTGCGCCCACCTACAGAGTGCGCTGCTCGTCCTACACCACAAAATGTGTCCTACTGCTTTACTACATGTCTTGCGTGTTTTCATATTATTTAGCAGCAATTCAGAATCGCGTGTAGTCTCCGCCAATGCTATTCCGAATTCGTTTTTCTTAATATTTTGTGAGAATGATACATAGTATCTGCGCCCACCTACAGAGTGCGCTGCTCGTCCCACACCACAAAATGTGTCCTACTGCTTTACTACATGTCTTGCGTGTTTTCATGTTATTTAGCAACAATTCAGAATCGCGTGTAGTCTCCGCCAATGCTATTCCGAAATCGTTATTCTTAATATTTTGGGAGAATGATACATAGTATCTGCGCCCACCTACAGAGTGCGCTGCTCGTCCCACACCACAAAATGTGTCCTACTGCTTTACTACATGTCTTGCGTGTTTTCATATTATTTAGCAACTATTCAGTATCGTGTGTAGTCTCCGCCTATGCTATTCCGAAATCGTTATGCTTAATATTTTGGGAGAATAATACATAGTATCTGCGCCCACCTACAGAGTGCGCTGCTCGTCCCACACCACAAAATGTGTCCTACTGCTTTACTACATGTCTTGCGTGTTTTCATATTATTTAGCAACTATTCAGTATCGTGTGTAGTCTCCGCCTATGCTATTCCGAAATCGTTATGCTTAATATTTTGGGAGAATGATACATAGTATCTGCGCCCACCTACAGAGTGCGCTGCTCGTCCCACACCACAAAATGTGTCCTACTGCTTTACTACATGTCTTGCGTGTTTTCATGTTATTTAGCAACAAATCAGAATCGTGTGTAGTCTCCGCCAATGCTATTCCGAAATCGTTATTCTTAATATTTTGGGAGAATGATACATAGTATCTGCGCCCACCTACAGAGTGCGCTGCTCGTCCCACACCACAAAATGTGTCCTACTGCTTTACTACATGTCTTGCGTGTTTTCATATTATTTAGCAACTATTCAGTATCGTGTGTAGTCTCCGCCTATGCTATTCCGAAATCGTTATGCTTAATATTTTGGGAGAATGATACATAGTATCTGCGCCCACCTACAGAGTGAGCTGCTCGTCCCACACCACAAAATGTGTCCTACTGCTTTACTACATGTCTTGCGTGTTTTCATATTATTTAGCAACTATTCAGTATCGTGTGTAGTCTCCGCCTATGCTATTCCGAAATCGTTATGCTTAATATTTTGGGAGAATGATACATAGTATCTGCGCCCACCTACAGAGTGCGCTGCTCGTCCCACACCACAAAATGTGTCCTACTGCTTTACTACATGTCTTGCGTGTTTTCATGTTATTTAGCAACAAATCAGAATCGTGTGTAGTCTCCGCCAATGCTATTCCGAAATCGTTATTCTCAATATTTTGGGAGAATGATACATAGTATCTGCGCCCACCTACAGAGTGCGCTGCTCGTCCCACACCACAAAATGTGTCCTACTGCTTTACTACATGTCTTGCGTGTTTTCATATTATTTAGCAACTATTCAGTATCGTGTGTAGTCTCCGCCTATGCTATTCCGAAATCGTTATGCTTAATATTTTGGGAGAATGATACATAGTATCTGCGCCCACCTACAGAGTGCGCTGCTCGTCCCACACCACAAAATGTGTCCTACTGCTTTACTACATGTCTTGCGTGTTTTCATGTTATTTAGCAACAAATCAGAATCGTGTGTAGTCTCCGCCAATGCTATTCCGAAATCGTTATTCTTAATATTTTGGGAGAATGATACATAGTATCTGCGCCCACCTACAGAGTGCGCTGCTCGTCCCACACCACAAAATGTGTCCTACTGCTTTACTACATGTCTTGCGTGTTTTCATATTATTTAGCAACTATTCAGTATCGTGTGTAGTCTCCGCCTATGCTATTCCGAAATCGTTATGCTTAATATTTTGGGAGAATGATACATAGTATCTGCGCCCACCTACAGAGTGAGCTGCTCGTCCCACACCACAAAATGTGTCCTACTGCTTTACTACATGTCTTGCGTGTTTTCATATTATTTAGCAACTATTCAGTATCGTGTGTAGTCTCCGCCTATGCTATTCCGAAATCGTTATGCTTAATATTTTGGGAGAATGATACATAGTATCTGCGCCCACCTACAGAGTGCGCTGCTCGTCCCACACCACAAAAAGGGTCCTACTGCTTTACTACATGTATTGCGTGTTTTCTTATTATTTAGCAACAATTCAGAATCGTGTGTAGTCTCCGCCAATGCTATTCCGAAATCGTTATTCTTAATATTTTGGGAGAATGATACATAGTATCTGCACCTACCTACAGAGTGCGCTGCTCGTCCCACACCACAAAATGTGTCCTACTGCTTTACTACATTTCTTGCGTGTTTTCATATTATTTAGCAACAATTCAGAATCGCGTGTAGTCTCCGCCAATGCTATTCCGAAATCGTTATGCTTAATATTTTGGCAGAATGATACATAGTATCTGCGACCACTTACAGAGTGCGCTGCTCGTCCCACACCACAAACTGTGTCCTACTGCTTTACTACGTGTCTTGCGTGTTTTCATATTATTTAGCAACTATTCAGTATCTTGTGTAGTCTCCGCCAGTGCTATTCCGAAATAGTTATTCTTAATATTTTGGGAGAATGATACATAGTATCTGCGCCCACCTACAGAGTGCGCTGCTCGTCCCACACCACAAAATGTGTCCTACTGCTTTACTACATGTCTTGCGTGTTTTCATATCATTTAGCAGCAATTCAGAATCGTGTGTAGTCTCCGCCAATGCTATTCCGAAATCGTTATTCTTGATATTTTGGGAGAATGATACATAGTATCTGCGCCCACCTACAGAGTGCGCTGCTCGTCCCACACCACAAAATGTGTCCTACTGCTTTACTACATGTCTTGCGTGTTTTCATATTATTTAGCAGCAATTCAGAATCGCGTGTAGTCTCCGCCAATGCTATTCCGAATTCGTTATTCTTAATATTTTCGGAGAATGATACATAGTATCTGCGCCCACCTACAGAGTGCGCTGCTCGTCCCACACCACAAAATGTGTCCTACTGCTTTACTACATGACTTGCGTGTTTTCATATTATTTAGCAGCAATTCAGAATCGTGTGTAGTCTCCGCCAATGCTATTCCGAAATCGTTATTCTTAATATTCAGGGTAATGATACATAGTATCTGCGCCTACCTACAGAGTGCGCTGCTCGTCCCACACCACAAAATGTATCCTACTGCTTTACTACATGTCTTGCGTGTTTTCATATTATTTAGCAGCAATTCAGAATCGTGTGTAGTCTTCGCCAGTGCTATTCCGAAATAGTTATTCTTAATATTTTGGGAGAATGATACATAGTATCTGCGCCCACCTACAGAGTGCGCTGCTCGTCCTACACCACAAAATGTGTCCTACTGCTTTACTACATGTCTTGCGTGTTTTCATATTATTTAGCAGCAATTCAGAATCGCGTGTAGTCTCCGCCAATGCTATTCCGAATTCGTTTTTCTTAATATTTTGTGAGAATGATACATAGTATCTGCGCCCACCTACAGAGTGCGCTGCTCGTCCCACACCACAAAATGTGTCCTACTGCTTTACTACATGTCTTGCGTGTTTTCATGTTATTTAGCAACAATTCAGAATCGCGTGTAGTCTCCGCCAATGCTATTCCGAAATCGTTATTCTTAATATTTTCGGAGAATGATACATAGTATCTGCGCCCACCTACAGAGTGCGCTGCTCGTCCCACACCACAAAATGTGTCCTACTGCTTTACTACATGTCTTGCGTGTTTTCATATTATTTAGCAACTATTCAGTATCGTGTGTAGTCTCCGCCTATGCTATTCCGAAATCGTTATGCTTAATATTTTGGGAGAATAATACATAGTATCTGCGCCCACCTACAGAGTGCGCTGCTCGTCCCACACCACAAAATGTGTCCTACTGCTTTACTACATGTCTTGCGTGTTTTCATATTATTTAGCAACTATTCAGTATCGTGTGTAGTCTCCGCCTATGCTATTCCGAAATCGTTATGCTTAATATTTTGGGAGAATGATACATAGTATCTGCGCCCACCTACAGAGTGCGCTGCTCGTCCCACACCACAAAATGTGTCCTACTGCTTTACTACATGTCTTGCGTGTTTTCATGTTATTTAGCAACAAATCAGAATCGTGTGTAGTCTCCGCCAATGCTATTCCGAAATCGTTATTCTTAATATTTTGGGAGAATGATACATAGTATCTGCGCCCACCTACACAGTGCGCTGCTCGTCCCACACCACAAAATGTGTCCTACTGCTTTACTACATGTCTTGCGTGTTTTCATATTATTTAGCAACTATTCAGTATCGTGTGTAGTCTCCGCCTATGCTATTCCGAAATCGTTATGCTTAATATTTTGGGAGAATGATACATAGTATCTGCGCCCACCTACAGAGTGAGCTGCTCGTCCCACACCACAAAATGTGTCCTACTGCTTTACTACATGTCTTGCGTGTTTTCATATTATTTAGCAACTATTCAGTATCGTGTGTAGTCTCCGCCTATGCTATTCCGAAATCGTTATGCTTAATATTTTGGGAGAATGATACATAGTATCTGCGCCCACCTACAGAGTGCGCTGCTCGTCCCACACCACAAAAAGGGTCCTACTGCTTTACTACATGTATTGCGTGTTTTCTTATTATTTAGCAACAATTCAGAATCGTGTGTAGTCTCCGCCAATGCTATTCCGAAATCGTTATTCTTAATATTTTGGGAGAATGATACATAGTATCTGCACCTACCTACAGAGTGCGCTGCTCGTCCCACACCACAAAATGTGTCCTACTGCTTTACTACATTTCTTGCGTGTTTTCATATTATTTAGCAACAATTCAGAATCGCGTGTAGTCTCCGCCAATGCTATTCCGAAATCGTTATGCTTAATATTTTGGCAGAATGATACATAGTATCTGCGACCACTTACAGAGTGCGCTGCTCGTCCCACACCACAAACTGTGTCCTACTGCTTTACTACGTGTCTTGCGTGTTTTCATATTATTTAGCAACTATTCAGTATCTTGTGTAGTCTCCGCCAGTGGTATTCCGAAATAGTTATTCTTAATATTTTGGGAGAATGATACATAGTATCTGCGCCCACCTACAGAGTGCGCTGCTCGTCCCACACCACAAAATGTGTCCTACTGCTTTACTACATGTCTTGCGTGTTTTCATATCATTTAGCAGCAATTCAGAATCGTGTGTAGTCTCCGCCAATGCTATTCCGAAATCGTTATTCTTGATATTTTGGGAGAATGATACATAGTATCTGCGCCCACCTACAGAGTGCGCTGCTCGTCCCACACCACAAAATGTGTCCTACTGCTTTACTACATGTCTTGCGTGTTTTCATATTATTTAGCAGCAATTCAGAATCGCGTGTAGTCTCCGATAATGCTATTCCGAATTCGTTATTCTTAATATTTTCGGAGAATGATACATAGTATCTGCGCCCACCTACAGAGTGCGCTGGTCGTCCCACACCACAAAATGTGTCCTACTGCTTTACTACATGACTTGCGTGTTTTCATATTATTTAGCAGCAATTCAGAATCGTGTGTAGTCTCCGCCAATGCTATTCCGAAATCGTTATTCTTAATATTCAGGGTAATGATACATAGTATCTGCGCCTACCTACAGAGTGCGCTGCTCGTCCCACACCACAAAATGTATCCTACTGCTTTACTACATGTCTTGCGTGTTTTCATATTATTTAGCAGCAATTCAGAATCGTGTGTAGTCTTCGCCAGTGCTATTCCGAAATAGTTATTCTTAATATTTTGGGAGAATGATACATAGTATCTGCGCCCACCTACAGAGTGCGCTGCTCGTCCTACACCACAAAATGTGTCCTACTGCTTTACTACATGTCTTGCGTGTTTTCATATTATTTAGCAGCAATTCAGAATCGCGTGTAGTCTCCGCCAATGCTATTCCGAATTCGTTTTTCTTAATATTTTGTGAGAATGATACATAGTATCTGCGCCCACCTACAGAGTGCGCTGCTCGTCCCACACCACAAAATGTGTCCTACTGCTTTACTACATGTCTTGCGTGTTTTCATGTTATTTAGCAACAATTCAGAATCGCGTGTAGTCTCCGCCAATGCTATTCCGAAATCGTTATTCTTAATATTTTGGGAGAATGATACATAGTATCTGCGCCCACCTACAGAGTGCGCTGCTCGTCCCACACCACAAAATGTGTCCTACTGCTTTACTACATGTCTTGCGTGTTTTCATATTATTTAGCAACTATTCAGTATCGTGTGTAGTCTCCGTCTATGCTATTCCGAAATCGTTATGCTTAATATTTTGGGAGAATAATACATAGTATCTGCGCCCACCTACAGAGTGCGCTGCTCGTCCCACACCACAAAATGTGTCCTACTGCTTTACTACATGTCTTGCGTGTTTTCATGTTATTTAGCAACAAATCGGAATCGTGTGTAGTCTCCGCCAATGCTATTCCGAAATCGTTATTCTTAATATTTTGGGAGAATGATACATAGTATCTGCGCCCACCTACAGAGTGCGCTGCTCGTCCCACACCACAAAATGTGTCCTACTGCTTTACTACATGTCTTGCGTGTTTTCATATTATTTAGCAACTATTCAGTATCGTGTGTAGTCTCCGCCTATGCTATTCCGAAATCGTTATGCTTAATATTTTGGGAGAATGATACATAGTATCTGCGCCCACCTACAGAGTGAGCTGCTCGTCCCACACCACAAAATGTGTCCTACTGCTTTACTACATGTCTTGCGTGTTTTCATATTATTTAGCAACTATTCAGTATCGTGTGTAGTCTCCGCCTATGCTATTCCGAAATCGTTATGCTTAATATTTTGGGAGAATGATACATAGTATCTGCGCCCACCTACAGAGTGCGCTGCTCGTCCCACACCACAAAATGTGTCCTACTGCTTTACTACATGTCTTGCGTGTTTTCTTATTATTTAGCAACAATTCAGAATCGTGTGTAGTCTCCGCCAATGCTATTCCGAAATCGTTATTCTTAATATTTTGGGAGAATGATACATAGTATCTGCACCAACCTACAGAGTGCGCTGCTCGTCCCACACCACAAAATGTGTCCTACTGCTTTACTACATTTCTTGCGTGTTTTCATATTATTTAGCAACAATTCAGAATCGCGTGTAGTCTCCGCCAATGCTATTCCGAAATCGTTATGCTTAATATTTTGGCAGAATGATACATAGTATCTGCGACCACTTACAGAGTGCGCTGCTCGTCCCACACCACAAACTGTGTCCTACTGCTTTACTACGTGTCTTGCGTGTTTTCATATTATTTAGCAACTATTCAGTATCTTGTGTAGTCTCCGCCAGTGCTATTCCGAAATAGTTATTCTTAATATTTTGGGAGAATGATACATAGTATCTGCGCCCACCTACAGAGTGCGCTGCTCGTCCCACACCACAAAATGTGTCCTACTGCTTTACTACATGTCTTGCGTGTTTTCATATTATTTAGCAGCAATTCAGAATCGCGTGTAGTCTCCGCCAATGCTATTCCGAATTCGTTATTCTTAATATTTTCGGAGAATGATACATAGTATCTGCGCCCACCTACAGAGTGCGCTGGTCGTCCCACACCACAAAATGTGTCCTACTGCTTTACTACATGACTTGCGTGTTTTCATATTATTTAGCAGCAATTCAGAATCGTGTGTAGTCTCCGCCAATGCTATTCCGAAATCGTTATTCTTAATATTCAGGGTAATGATACATAGTATCTGCGCCTACCTACAGAGTGCGCTGCTCGTCCCACACCACAAAATGTATCCTACTGCTTTACTACATGTCTTGCGTGTTTTCATATTATTTAGCAGCAATTCAGAATCGTGTGTAGTCTTCGCCAGTGCTATTCCGAAATAGTTATTCTTAATATTTTGGGAGAATGATACATAGTATCTGCGCCCACCTACAGAGTGCGCTGCTCGTCCTACACCACAAAATGTGTCCTACTGCTTTACTACATGTCTTGCGTGTTTTCATATTATTTAGCAGCAATTCAGAATCGCGTGTAGTCTCCGCCAATGCTATTCCGAATTCGTTTTTCTTAATATTTTGTGAGAATGATACATAGTATCTGCGCCCACCTACAGAGTGCGCTGCTCGTCCCACACCACAAAATGTGTCCTACTGCTTTACTACATGTCTTGCGTGTTTTCATGTTATTTAGCAACAATTCAGAATCGCGTGTAGTCTCCGCCAATGCTATTCCGAAATCGTTATTCTTAATATTTTGGGAGAATGATACATAGTATCTGCGCCCACCTACAGAGTGCGCTGCTCGTCCCACACCACAAAATGTGTCCTACTGCTTTACTACATGTCTTGCGTGTTTTCATATTATTTAGCAACTATTCAGTATCGTGTGTAGTCTCCGTCTATGCTATTCCGAAATCGTTATGCTTAATATTTTGGGAGAATAATACATAGTATCTGCGCCCACCTACAGAGTGCGCTGCTCGTCCCACACCACAAAATGTGTCCTACTGCTTTACTACATGTCTTGCGTGTTTTCATGTTATTTAGCAACAAATCAGAATCGTGTGTAGTCTCCGCCAATGCTATTCCGAAATCGTTATTCTTAATATTTTGGGAGAATGATACATAGTATCTGCGCCCACCTACAGAGTGCGCTGCTCGTCCCACACCACAAAATGTGTCCTACTGCTTTACTACATGTCTTGCGTGTTTTCATATTATTTAGCAACTATTCAGTATCGTGTGTAGTCTCCGCCTATGCTATTCCGAAATCGTTATGCTTAATATTTTGGGAGAATGATACATAGTATCTGCGCCCACCTACAGAGTGAGCTGCTCGTCCCACACCACAAAATGTGTCCTACTGCTTTACTACATGTCTTGCGTGTTTTCATATTATTTAGCAACTATTCAGTATCGTGTGTAGTCTCCGCCTATGCTATTCCGAAATCGTTATGCTTAATATTTTGGGAGAATGATACATAGTATCTGCGCCCACCTACAGAGTGCGCTGCTCGTCCCACACCACAAAATGTGTCCTACTGCTTTACTACATGTCTTGCGTGTTTTCATGTTATTTAGCAACAAATCAGAATCGTGTGTAGTCTCCGCCAATGCTATTCCGAAATCGTTATTCTCAATATTTTGGGAGAATGATACATAGTATCTGCGCCCACCTACAGAGTGCGCTGCTCGTCCCACACCACAAAATGTGTCCTACTGCGTTACTACATGTCTTGCGTGTTTTCATATTATTTAGCAACTATTCAGTATCGTGTGTAGTCTCCGCCTATGCTATTCCGAAATCGTTATGCTTAATATTTTGGGAGAACGATACATAGTATCTGCGCCCACCTACAGGGTGCGCTGCTCGTACCACACCACAAAATATGTCCTACTGCTTTACTACATGTCTTGCGTATTTTCATATTATTTAGCAACAATTCAGAATCGTGTGTAGTCTCCGCCAATGCTATTCCGTAATCATTATTCTTAATATTTTGGGAGAATGATATATAGTATCTGCGCCTACCTAGAGAGTGCGCTGCTCGTCCCACACCACAAAATGTGTCCTACTGCTTTACTACATGTCTTGCGTGTTTTCATATTATTTAGCAGCAATTCAGAATCGTGTGTAATCTTCGCCAGTGCTATTCCGAAATAGTTATTCTTAATATTTTGGGAGAATGATACATAGTATCTGCGCCCACCTACAGAGTGCGCTGCTCGTCCCACACCACAAAATGTGTCCTACTGCTTTACTACATGTCTTGCGTGTTTTCATATTATTTAGCAACAATTCAGAATCGTGTGTAGTCTCCGCCAATGCTATTCCGAAATCGTTATTCTTAATATTTTGGGAAAATGATACATAGTATCTGCGCCTACCTACAGAGTGCGCTGCTCGTCCCACACCACAAAATGTGTCCTACTGCTTTACTACATGTCTTGCGTGTTTTCATATTATTTAGCAACAATTCAGAATCGTGTGTAGTCTCCGCCAATGCTATTCCGAAATCGTTATTCTTAATATTTTGGGAGAATGATACATAGTATCTGCGCCCACCTACAGAGTGCGCTGCTCGTCCCACACCACAAAATGTGTCCTACTGCTTTACTACATGTCTTGCGTGTTTTCATATTATTTAGCAACTATTCAGTATCGTGTGTAGTCTCCGCCTATGCTATTCCGAAATCGTTATGCTTAATATTTTGGGAGAATGATACATAGTATCTGCGCCCACCTACAGAGTGAGCTGCTCGTCCCACACCACAAAATGTGTCCTACTGCTTTACTACATGTCTTGCGTGTTTTCATATTATTTAGCAACTATTCAGTATCGTGTGTAGTCTCCGCCTATGCTATTCCGAAATCGTTATGCTTAATATTTTGGGAGAATGATACATAGTATCTGCGCCCACCTACAGAGTGCGCTGCTCGTCCCACACCACAAAAAGGGTCCTACTGCTTTACTACATGTATTGCGTGTTTTCTTATTATTTAGCAACAATTCAGAATCGTGTGTAGTCTCCGCCAATGCTATTCCGAAATCGTTATTCTTAATATTTTGGGAGAATGATACATAGTATCTGCACCTACCTACAGAGTGCGCTGCTCGTCCCACACCACAAAATGTGTCCTACTGCTTTACTACATTTCTTGCGTGTTTTCATATTATTTAGCAACAATTCAGAATCGCGTGTAGTCTCCGCCAATGCTATTCCGAAATCGTTATGCTTAATATTTTGGCAGAATGATACATAGTATCTGCGACCACTTACAGAGTGCGCTGCTCGTCCCACACCACAAACTGTGTCCTACTGCTTTACTACGTGTCTTGCGTGTTCTCATATTATTTAGCAACTATTCAGTATCTTGTGTAGTCTCCGCCAGTGCTATTCCGAAATAGTTATTCTTAATATTTTGGGAGAATGATACATAGTATCTGCGCCCACCTACAGAGTGCGCTGCTCGTCCCACACCACAAAATGTGTCCTACTGCTTTACTACATGTCTTGCGTGTTTTCATATCATTTAGCAGCAATTCAGAATCGTGTGTAGTCTCCGCCAATGCTATTCCGAAATCGTTATTCTTGATATTTTGGGAGAATGATACATAGTATCTGCGCCCACCTACAGAGTGCGCTGCTCGTCCCACACCACAAAATGTGTCCTACTGCTTTACTACATGTCTTGCGTGTTTTCATATTATTTAGCAGCAATTCAGAATCGCGTGTAGTCTCCGCCAATGCTATTCCGAATTCGTTATTCTTAATATTTTCGGAGAATGATACATAGTATCTGCGCCCACCTACAGAGTGCGCTGCTCGTCCCACACCACAAAATGTGTCCTACTGCTTTACTACATGACTTGCGTGTTTTCATATTATTTAGCAGCAATTCAGAATCGTGTGTAGTCTCCGCCAATGCTATTCCGAAATCGTTATTCTTAATATTCAGGGTAATGATACATAGTATCTGCGCCTACCTACAGAGTGCGCTGCTCGTCCCACACCACAAAATGTATCCTACTGCTTTACTACATGTCTTGCGTGTTTTCATATTATTTAGCAGCAATTCAGAATCGCGTGTAGTCTCCGCCAATGCTATTCCGAATTCGTTTTTCTTAATATTTTGTGAGAATGATACATAGTATCTGCGCCCACCTACAGAGTGCGCTGCTCGTCCCACACCACAAAATGTGTCCTACTGCTTTACTACATGTCTTGCGTGTTTTCATGTTATTTAGCAACAATTCAGAATCGCGTGTAGTCTCCGCCAATGCTATTCCGAAATCGTTATTCTTAATATTTTGGGAGAATGATACATAGTATCTGCGCCCACCTACAGAGTGCGCTGCTCGTCCCACACCACAAAATGTGTCCTACTGCTTTACTACATGTCTTGCGTGTTTTCATATTATTTAGCAACTATTCAGTATCGTGTGTAGTCTCC
The DNA here is from genome assembly GCF_023864345.2 of Schistocerca serialis cubense. Classification (NCBI taxonomy): domain Eukaryota; kingdom Metazoa; phylum Arthropoda; class Insecta; order Orthoptera; family Acrididae; genus Schistocerca; species Schistocerca serialis. The sequence goes on along the minus strand of NC_064646.1, from coordinate 462,332,360 downwards.
GCCTATGCTATTCCGAAATCGTTATGCTTAATATTTTGGGAGAATAATACATAGTATCTGTGCCCACCTACAGAGTGCGCTGCTCGTCCCACACCACAAAATGTGTCCTACTGCTTTACTACATGTCTTGCGTGTTTTCATGTTATTTAGCAACAAATCAGAATCGTGTGTAGTCTCCGCCAATGCTATTCCGAAATCGTTATTCTTAATATTTTGGGAGAATGATACATAGTATCTGCGCCCACCTACAGAGTGCGCTGCTCGTCCCACACCACAAAATGTGTCCTACTGCTTTACTACATGTCTTGCGTGTTTTCATATTATTTAGCAACTATTCAGTATCGTGTGTAGTCTCCGCCTATGCTATTCCGAAATCGTTATGCTTAATATTTTGGGAGAATGATACATAGTATCTGCGCCCACCTACAGAGTGAGCTGCTCGTCCCACACCACAAAATGTGTCCTACTGCTTTACTACATGTCTTGCGTGTTTTCATATTATTTAGCAACTATTCAGTATCGTGTGTAGTCTCCGCCTATGCTATTCCGAAATCGTTATGCTTAATATTTTGGGAGAATGATACATAGTATCTGCGCCCACCTACAGAGTGCGCTGCTCGTCCCACACCACAAAATGTGTCCTACTGCTTTACTACATGTCTTGCGTGTTTTCATGTTATTTAGCAACAAATCAGAATCGTGTGTAGTCTCCGCCAATGCTATTCCGAAATCGTTATTCTCAATATTTTGGGAGAATGATACATAGTATCTGCGCCCACCTACAGAGTGCGCTGCTCGTCCCACACCACAAAATGTGTCCTACTGCTTTACTACATGTCTTGCGTGTTTTCATATTATTTAGCAACTATTCAGTATCGTGTGTAGTCTCCGCCTATGCTATTCCGAAATCGTTATGCTTAATATTTTGGGAGAATGATACAAAGTATCTGCGCCCACCTACAGAGTGCGCTGCTCGTCCCACACCACAAAATGTGTCCTACTGCTTTACTACATGTCTTTCGTATTTTCATATTATTTAGCAACAATTCAGAATCGTGTGTAGTCTCCGCCAATGCTATTCCGAAATCAATATTCTTAATATTTTGGGAGAATGATATATAGTATCTGCGCCTACCTACAGAGCGCGCTGCTCCTCCCACACCACAAAATGTGTCCTACTGCTTTAATACATGTCTTGCGTGTTTTCATATTATTTAGCAGCAATTCAGAATCGTGTGTAGCCTTCGCCAATGCTATTCCGAAATAGTTATTCTTAATATTTTGGGAGAATGATACATAGTATCTGCGCCCACCTACAGAGTGCGCTGCTCGTCCCACACCACAAAATGTGTCTTACTGCTTTACTACATGTCTTGCGTGTTTTCATATTATTTAGCAGCAATTCAGAATCGTGTGTAGTCTCCGCCAATGCTATTCCGAAATCGTTAGACTTAATATTTTGGGAGAATGATACATAGTATCTGCGCCCACCTACAGAGTGCGCTGCTCGTGCCACACCACAAAAAGGGTCCTACTGCTTTACTACATGTCTTGCGTGTTTTCATATTATTTAGCAACAATTCAGAATCGTGTGTAGTCTCCGCCAATGCTTTTCCGAAATCGTTATGCTTATTATTTTGGGAGAATGATACATAGTATCTGCGCCCACCTACAGAGTGCGCTGCTCGTCCCACACCACAAAATGTGTCCTACTGCTTTACTACATGTCTTGCGTGTTTTCATATTATTTAGCAGTAATTCAGAATCGTGTGTAGTCTCCGCCAATGCTATTCCGAAATCGTTATGCTTAATATTTTGGGAGAACGATACATAGTATCTGCGCCCACCTACAGGGTGCGCTGCTCGTACCACACCAGAAAATATGTCCTACTGCTTTACTACATGTCTTGCGTATTTTCATATTATTTAGCAACAATTCAGAATCGTGTGTAGTCTCCGCCAATGCTATTCCGTAATCATTATTCTTAATATTTTGGGAGAATGATATATAGTATCTGCGCCTACCTAGAGAGTGCGCTGCTCGTCCCACACCACAAAATGTGTCCTACTGCTTTACTACATGTCTTGCGTGTTTTCATATTATTTAGCAGCAATTCAGAATCGTGTGTAATCTTCGCCAGTGCTATTCCGAAATAGTTATTCTTAATATTTTGGGAGAATGATACATAGTATCTGCGCCCACCTACAGAGTGCGCTGCTCGTCCCACACCACAAAATGTGTCCTACTGCTTTACTACATGTCTTGCGTGTTTTCATATTATTTAGCAACAATTCAGAATCGTGTGTAGTCTCCGCCAATGCTATTCCGAAATCGTTATTCTTAATATTTTGGGAAAATGATACATAGTATCTGCGCCTACCTACAGAGTGCGCTGCTCGTCCCACACCACAAAATGTGTCCTACTGCTTTACTACATGTCTTGCGTGTTTTCATATTATTTAGCAACAATTCAGAATCGTGTGTAGTCTCCGCCAATGCTATTCCGAAATCGTTATTCTTAATATTTTGGGAGAATGATACATAGTATCTGCGCCTACCTACAGAGTGCGCTGCTCGTCCCACACCACAAAATGTGTCCTACTGCTTTACTACATGTCTTGCGCGTTTTCATATTATTTAGCAACAATTCAGAATCGTGTGTAGTCTCCGCCAATGCTATTCCGAAATCGTTATTCTTAATATTTTGGGAGAATGATACATAGTATCTGCACCTACCAACAGAGTGCGATGCTCGTCCCACACCACAAAATCTGTCCTACTGCTTTACTACATGTCTTGCGTTTTTTCATATTATTTAGCAACAATTCAGAATCGTGTGTAGTCTCCGCCAATGCTATTCCGAAATAGTTATTCTTAATATTTTGGGAGAATGATACATAGTATCTGCGCCTACCTACAGAGTGCGCTGCTCGTCCCACACCACAAAATGTGTCCTACTGCTTTACTACATGTCTTGCGTGTTTTCATATTATTTAGCATTCATTCTGAATCGTGTGTAATCTCCGCCAATGCTATTCCGAAATCGTTATTCTTAATATTTTGGGAGAATGATACATAGTATCTGCGCCCAGCAACAGAGTGCGCTGCTCGTCCCACACCACGAAATGTGTCCTACTGCTTTACTACATATCTTGCGTGATTTCATATTATTTAGCACCAATTCAGAATCGTGTGTAGTCTCCGCCAATGCTATTCCGAAATCGTTATTCGTTATATTTTGGGAGAATGATACATACTACTCACCTCAAGTAATGTCATCAAACCTGTATCAGTTACCTCATTAGTTTGAATGAAATATTGTACATGTTGTATGAGTCTTATAGATCAGTTGTGTAGTAAATTTTCAATCTAAGAACGAGTTGTTCCTAAAGGGCCTGCAGTACTTTTGCTGGCCTGACACAGCTGATGGATAGCATTCACCCTAGCTATCACCACTTTATTGTCTCGGTTTAGGTCGCAAAGACAACTAGGGTCATACGTGTCCACATCCAAATTATAGAAGACAAAGCGAGCATATAAAAAAGACTACACGTTAATCCAAATCGACGAAAGAGAAGACAGCTAAAATCAGGGACGTTGAGAAAGGTGTTTGAAACACGCCATAGAAAAGCTGAGGTCCTGAACTAAAACTTAAAAGGCCTTCGAGATATTGCTACAACGGATAAAAAGTAAAACACTGTCTTCAACCTGCGCGTGGTTCGCTTAAATGCCCGTTATCTCAGACGGTAAGCTCAAACGAGAACGTAGGCGTTTAAAGTAGGGGCATTCGGCCAGGAAATGGCCGACAGTCAAAGGTGAAGCACAATGAGCACCAAGTGGTGGGGGAGCACCACTTAAGCGGCAGTGGCTAAGAAGACAGTGTCCAGTACGCAACCTAGTTAAAATGATCTCCTCGCAGCGAGATGCGGTCGTCCAAGCCATTGTGAGAGGCTCAATAACCCGGAGCTTGTTCCCATGAAGGGAGGACCAGTGGTGACGCCAGTGATACCACCTGCTGACAGACGGCAACACAGAGAGAATCGCAGGGAATATGGGAACTAGTGGTCTGAGGTACGAGGACTGCAGCTTTGGCAGCAGCGGTAACAGCCTCGTTTCCTGTTGGACCGACATGACGAGGAACCCACATGAACTTCGCAGTGGCTAGATCAAGAACGAGTGACGGCTTTCCTGGATTCGTTTCTCTACGGAATGGACAGTGTACAGCACACAGAGGCTTTTAAGGGCGCAGAGTGTGTGAGCAGATGACGTAATTGAAAAGCCTGTGTCGCCAGATGTGCTGCGTGTCCTGATACAGGGCGAAGAGCTCTGCTGTAAATACTGACCAGTGCTCCAGGAGCCGATACGGAAAAACTTCGGCGGCAGTGACAAAGGCACACCGACACACGCTCATCCCGAGACCAGTCAGTATACACAAAGATACTATCGCAAAGTTCCCTGCAAAGGGCGTGAAACTGCAGACGATAGAGCGAGGCGCGAACAATGTCCTTAGGACAAGGTGAACACGGGTCATTGCACGAAGCCAAGGTGGTGAAGTGTTTAAACCCACCAGGGAAGTTCCAGGTAACATGAAGTTATGCTTCCAGGGCAAGAGCTGAATACGAACTCCAGGAGGTAACTGGGAAGAGGGGGGTAGCAATAGGGTCCACTATGACCGTCTGCTACTGTCATGCCAAAATTGGGGAATGGATCTTGGTACCAAAGAACCATCAGGTTGGCCCACACAATGGATGAGGGAGTGGAACTGTTAAAAGAACTAGTGAATAAAATCCAGACAGCATTTTTGCTATCCCAAAGAATGTGACGACACTGCGCGCAACTGTTTGTAATGAATGCAGTTTGCCATCGAAGGATAATTAAAAATGTGGAGAGAATGTGCCCACGCGAATCGAGTAGCGGCACACCTCAGCCCACAAAAGGACTGGGAAATGGTGTGGTAAAGAGGAAGTGCGAGGAATGGAACCTTCTGCAGCGTTAAGGATAACATTTGTAATACAATCTACCTGGTCTTCACAATGGGGGGAAATGATGTTCGTGGAAGTTCGCCAGGGAGAAGTAAAACCTGCAGTCTGGAAGAAATGTTAGAGCTCAAAGCAGTCGTGAGGACGCAACTTTGTTTCCTGAAGGAAGAGAACAAGTGGACACTGCGACACTAAGAGCAGCTGTAAACACTCTTAGTTGGATCAAAGACCTTGAACGTTCCATTGCAGGAGAGTTATGATGAAAAAATGAAGGGGCGTCACCTTGACGGTTGCCGAGTGTCAGCCCTTAAAGACTTACTGTTACAGGGTGGAGAGGCTGGAGGATCCTGCTTCATAATCTACAGAGGCGTCCGCATTCTCCCTCTGTCGATCTGCAGGGTCCAGGGCAGAAAAACGGCTGGTGGTACGCACCAGCGATGTGGAGGTCAGCTGGGCCAAAGTATCACATGGCGACACAATCGAAGAGGATCTCTGAGTCGGCGAAGGAGAAGACCGTTTCCCTTTGTTTGACTTCTTGGACCTTTCCGGTTGGCAGAGGAAGACTCAGATGTTTGTTGTTGGCTGGTGGGGCATAGGAAGTCTTCACAGGAGTATTTCTTCTGTCCTTTCCGGTCTGCCGGTTGTTTATCAGGTAACTTCGGCCCTGTAGGTGAATGTTTGGTGTCTTGTTGCACACCTGGACGAGAAGATGGCAATGCAACCAAGACACTCGGCGACTTCACAAACGCAGTGCTGAATTTGAGGTTGCGTGTCTCTGTGGCCGTGCCCTTCATGGAGCGAGATGTAGCAAGAACAAGGATAGTTTGTGTATTTAATTTACAAACACTTCGTGCTAATTGGCTGAGCCACGATGATTAGAAGTCGCTGGCCACTGTCAAGAGGAAGCTTTCGACATCAACATGCGAGCGACCAGGTAAGGCACTTTCTCCTTTACCTGAATCTCCTGGACAGCTCACTCACTGATACACATGGGAAAATCTCGAAAGCATATGGCATGATCGCCACTGCAGTTGATACAGCAGAGAGGAGGTGGACAATCGCCCTCATGCACATCCCTACCATAGGTTACGCATTTGGCTGGGTGTGGACAAGACATTCAAGTTTGGTTGAAATGATGGTACCAGTAGCAGCGCATCAGGTTTGGAATTTATAGTCTGACTGTGGTAACTTCATTGCCTGTTTTGATTGTGGAGAGAAGCACCATATAAAGGTGAGAAAAAGAATGCCTGTGGACACTAAGGATGTATCTACCTTTTTTATCACCCAGTGGACGGCAATGACACCCTGATCAGAGAGGTACATTTGGATTTCTACCTCAGTCAGATCCTCGAGCAGCCTCGTGTAAATAATACCATGGAAAGAATTCAACGTTATATGGCCCTCGACATTAACAGGATAGCTGAGGAGAAGTAAAATGGCAAACAGTTGTGCTTAATAATCAGAAGTTGTTTCCAAAAGCAAAGTGCCATTGCGTAAACAAGAGCAGGAGTTCACAAGGGCAGCAATTGCATCAACCCCTTTCTGAATAAGAAACGGATTTACTGTCGCAAATGATGTCTTCATCACGTGAAACTACGAGGAACCATGGTGTAGCTGGGTCTTTGAATCAGGAGCTTCATTTCATTTACATTTAGTGGATGTGGACCGCGAAGATGGTGATTGGGTCATTGCGAGAAAATCCTCCACGATTGACAGCATCTCCGATGGCGCATTCCCTCCAACTGGGTGCTGCCCCCTCAGAGAGAGGCTCACCCAACTTAGGTGACTGTTCACACCGCAGGTCCCACCTCCCAAACATCTGACAGAGCGACCAGTCGGCAATTTGGGAAGGTAGCAGTTCAGGCCATCATCCCTCCCTGAGCCTAGCCTGTACCAAGGGTACGTGCGAACCCTACCTGTCGAGCTGGGGCCGGGAATTGCACGTTACCCAGTCACCTGTTATGCATCAGACGCGTTGGCTGGCCTTCCGGAGCGCACAGGGATGAAGAAGGAAAAGAGGAGCCTCAAACGCCGATGCGGAGGAACGATAGGAGAAGGGGAACGAAGAAAGAAAAAAAAAGAGCGAAAAACAGTGGTGAGACTGTTCTTATGTCAGCTACTAAAAATGCGGAATACATTCCCAAAAACAGCAAGACATGTTCCCCAAAGGAGTGGAAAAGTAATAGCAGGAGGACAGATATGCAGCACGGAAGGAAAAAGATGCTGCGAAGACTGGGGCCCTGTGGTAGCAAAGTACAAAGCCGCCGAAGAGCGGTGAGCCCCCTGGGGTGTCACCACTTGATGTCGAAGGCTTCCTCTTGACAGTGGCTAGCGACTTCTAATAATCGTGGCTCAGCCAATTAGCACGAAGTGTTTGTAAATTAAATACACAAACTACCCTTGTGAATTACTCTACTCATTATGTCAATCCAAATCAACACCTCTACAATGGTACATGATATTTTTGACTGACTGCAATGTAAGTTTATAGTGATAGGAAGTATTTTCTTCATGTGATACCGTTACAACTGAACAGTCTTCACATTTTTTTTCTTTACATGCGCTGTGAAACCTTGCTTAATGCCCAATTTCATGATTCTAGGTTAAAGTATTGTACAGATTTTGATGAGTGTTTGCGAGTATCAAAGTATGACAAATGGCTGTGTATTTTGATTGCAGTGACTTAGATGCTTCAATTTTTTATACCGCCAATGAACAGCAGACGTTAGTACCTGACAAATTTAACCTTGACACTCGTTCCAAACAAAATTGTCTTAACAGTCCGACAGACGAAGTGATCTTATAAGGGTTCTATTTGTACATACTGAGGTAGAGAAGCCTGGAAAAAGCGACAATTTACGGTAAATGCCTTGGGCTAGTCCGGTACAGTAAGGGTTGTGGATTCGACCTCGTCCAAAGCGAATTTTTATTTTCTTTCCTATTGTTACTCTTTCACTTTTGATAACTGACACCCGCTTTCATTATGCTGGTTGTCAAACTGATTTCACATTTAATATGTGGCTTATAGTACAGTCCTCAGAGCAACATCGGTTGCAAGCTGTTCTTGGACCACGAACATTCGAACGACGGCACGTTGCCACAGCAGCACTAACTTGACAGTGGAAAAACGTCTGTCAACATTTTGTAATGCTGGTTTTTCCATTAGTTGATTTTGCACCTATAAACCAGCGTCTGTTCTTTTCTTTTATATTCAGTAACATAAGCGCGTGTTGATGCCGACATTAGGGGAAAAAAAATTGTACACGATTCACTGAACCCCGCACGTGCCAGTCTTAAACCGTACTCGCTCGTTTCTCTCACCAACACGAAAACCGCCATCTTTTTAATGAATGGGAAGTAAATTCGCCTCACCTACTTTCCGGATTGTCTCCTGCACAAAGGCCACAAGGTGAACGATTTCAGGGTGAGATAACGTGTCAATCTACATCACGCTTCAGTCCACTCTCCAATCATCATCCCCGTCCTACCCTTCTCATAAGAAAGTTATGTTCAAGTAATTTTTTTTTAATGTGCAAACAGACGAGTTCTGTACAAACGACACAACAGTTTCAAACACTTTAAATATTACATTTTTACGAAATGACATTGGCCAAGGGTTTCTTTCGACGGTATATGTATTCAAATTGATTATACTGTAAATAACTGTTGGCGAAGTGGTGTACGAGGAATACTGACAAGAGACCCGGTCTACGTTCTTCCATGCTAGGCTTTGGCGTGAAGATACGTAGCGTTCGACGGCCGTCCACCAGCTACAATACTGAAGAATACTATTATCCCATTAAATTACTTGACAGGTGCTACTTCACGCCATGGAACTCGTTTCCTCCAATCAGAGCTCTCAGCGTCACGCCCGAACAGATCGTGGTAGCTCAACTGCCACTACGATTTGGCATTTCATACACAGCACTAGCCGAACACTACTGGATCCTTCTGCACTGGACGTGATGCAGTGTCACACATACAGCTGTTAAAATCACAGAGATCAGTTTACGTAAGGTAAGCTACGCACGACATTACATTGAGCTGAATTTTTCATCGTTGCTCGTGTAGTACCATTGTAATAAATGAAACAGCTTTATTCATCACAGTGGCTTAGGGGAGTGGCTAGTGTATTAACCTGTCGTATAGAAGGTCGTGGGTTTGAATTTCGTGAAATACAGCGATTTTTTTTATTGAATCTAATCACAAGACTTTTCATTATTTTTATTCAAATACTTGATTTAAATGTAATTTTATTTTCTAACATTTTGCCACATCATTTTCACTGTCGTATTGTCTTTTAATTTTCCTTCCTAATTTTTTCGTTGAATCTACCTGTATCGTCTAAAACCTACAACCAAGTGCCAACCAAGGCTGCTCATCGTGTGGCAAACTGGCAGTTGGAACAGCCAGATTGAGGATAGTTTCAGGCAACCAGTGAATGATAGAGAGAGTTTAGTTTTTTAGCGCTGAAACTGAACATTTTTCTGTGTTGAGTTTCATCATAAAGGTTAGCTTTAGTCGTCGTGAACAAACTGACTGATTTTATTAACGCCGCTGGTTGCTGACTGTCGTTTTCTCGGATACATGGCACATCACGACGTTATGCTTAGATTAGGAAATGAGTTTAAATTCAAGTCTACAAAACGCGTCGTCTGCCTCAGTTCAGTCAATTGTCACTTAAAATCAGCTGTCAACAGAGCGTCTCCTATTTCCGTTGCACCTCGCGATGGCCGCTTCGAACATTGCTCCGCGTTACACATTAACAGCATTTGTGAAGAGACGCGCCGTTTTGCGTGTCACAAAAACCGAGCAGTAGCCGGCAGCAACACTGTAGCGGAAAGTGACAGTCCACTATTAAGTGACTTTCATCGAACTATAGTTCCCAGTAATCGACGATGAAAATGATTGAACAGTGTAGTACTAGCCTTTTGTATTATGTAATAGCATCTTTGCACACATGAAGACTACTGTAGAGATAAACTGAATGAGGCTGTGGTGTTTGAAACACAGTGCATTTGTTTTCGCGAGGATGGGGATTAATTCCCAACCAACGGTATATCCCAAACTACTTTAGACAAATGCTGGGATTGCACCTATGTCAAGGCCAACTACTTGTCAATCCTTGTGAAACAAAACCAGTCCTATATCCTTAACGTGATTCACAGATGAAAACCAACACCTTTTGAGCTCCAAATATTTTTGATACAGGCGAGGGCCTGAAGTGCAGCTATCAACTCCACTGTAGAATTTTGTGCATTCATTGGGTAGAAAACGGTGTTCGAAAAAATTAATATGGGCGTTTTCTCCGTCTAGCGCCGCTTGTGTAGAGCTGATTGAACGATACATGTTCTGGAAGGACTGAGTGGAATTAATGGTAAATTTCTCGAGCTGAATCAGCCTTAATGCCGTGCCTAAGGTCACATGGTGGGACTGGCACCATGCTGGTACTTGTGATGTCAGTACAAGAGTTCAAGCTTAGGAAGTTGAAACTATTCCGCTTATAGTTTCCATTCCTTTTAATAACTCGTTTCTTCCTCGACTTTCAGCTAATTGTTCTTATGCAAGTGTGGAATATGCCATGTACAGTGCTAACTCTAAATGATTAATTTCTTATTTACAATACTATTTCACGTAATTTCCTAACTTGTGTCAATTTATCAATTTCTGCTGAACTTCGTTAATTACAAGAAATGGTCATTGAAATTGTTACAACAATATGTAATGGTGAAATCTGAGTAAGATAATCAGTAATTGCAATCGTGTGGATGCCACTCATGAAGTCCATTGCATTGTACATCTGTTGGCCCAAACTTTGTAACCAGGTAACTCTTGATTATCCAGTTAAGCCCGTAATTACAAATTTGCATAAAATAACAAAATTTCAAACATGACACCTAAATACGTGAGTAATCACCATGTAGGTATATGGTGTGCTAATCAAATAATAATGCAAAATTCTTTATTTTTCCAACCAACTATCTTTTAGTTAAACCTAATCCTGGTTGGAATCTATTTCATCTACATTATTAAATTTTCATCCTGCAGTTTTATGAACTATGCTGTAATATCCAAGGTCCCAAAATATCAGTCTTTATATACCACTCCCACCCCAAGAATCTTCTGTCTGCTATCGGTATCCATATGATCAGTAACTGTGTAAGGTAAGTCCACACAAGGCAATCCTAACGTCTGCATGTCTACAGATTACACGATTAACATCTCTTTGTGAAAGTGAGTATCAGAGCGCCTGACTATCGCTCACCAACCTAACATCTCTATCAAAATGCACTCTCAGTTGTGCTACTAGCTCTATGGCGTTTGCAACAATCCAGGACAGGGCCTCGCTCTGTACAATAATATTATAGAAATGGGGGTATTATCTTATTAGCTCCCCTACTGCGAGTGATGGGACACGTGTGCAAATGATCAGGCACGTTATTTTCCCTGAACTGTGATTTGAAGAACAATTAGGCTCACTGTCAGTGAATATTTTACTTCTGTTAGTGAATTATTACTAGTACTGTGGTTAGAGTGAATTCGGTGAATTACAAAGTAATGTGTGCAAATAAAATGAGCATAAACGATAACGGACTTCATAAAGAATCTGTCACTGAGTTACTTTTTATAATGTCGACAATGACAGTTCTTTACTTACACTAAGTAAGATGAAAACTGACAGGGCAGGTTTCACTGTACTTAGCAGTGGAGTATTGCGGATTGGTCATCACTGTGTTGGAGAAAAATACACATACCAGTAAATCCGAAATCCCACGATTTTGCATCCGTTATTGCTGAATGTAGTTTTAAGATCCAAACAAATTTTATAGTTTGAGCCTACGGGCTTACAATGCTACTGAAGAAGGAACACAACCAGGTAAATACACTTGGAGTTGGGATCCAGGGCAAGAGAACGTAAGAGAACGTGACAGAACGTACCATAGGTGGCCACCCCCCTCTTAAAGGATAACGCGTGCATGTCGGGGATAAGGAAGAATGTTGAATAACAAGGATATTCTGGCACTGCACTTATTTCATTCGCATAACAGCTGAGACCCAGCACTGCCCGGGTACACAATCACTTTATTCTCCGATCCGTCCTGCTCCCGAAATTCCACTTATGTAGTGTGGCCCAGATGATGTCTTATCTCCACATATTGTCTTAAGCCGTTTGGTAAGAATAACGCTCTAAGGTGTCTTCGCTGCCCTAAGACGTCTCTGATGGCAGATTCCAACCAGTAAGTACGAGAGCAACAGTAGTACTGGTGCGTCTGATACCACATCAATGTTGCGATAGAGAAGGTCAGGAAAGTTTTGCCCAGTAGACTGCACAAGAATTGTCAGTGAGCTAAGTAGTGCAGGTTACAAATTTGGTGTAGTTTTACTTTCCTTTTACAGAGCAGTTAAAATTCCTTCTAACCATATCTTGTTGAATAGTGATGACCGTCCAAAACCTAAAATAATCACTCTCTTCCCTCGCATCTTTTCAACTCTCAGGTACATATCACTTATTAATCTCTCGTCCGAATACGTTTCAAGTCTGTAACCAAAATCATCTTGTCATTTCTGAATTCCTCTTACCTTTCCGAAATCTTCCATTTATGGTTGTTGCCAACCAAACTATCTCAGCATTATTATGTTATCTTTTACGCAAATATTTAGTTTTTTCTAGTCCTAGAATTGTATAAATGTATTAGTTCCCTTGTTAATTATTTACCATATGCTTTCTTAGTTGTTTTTTTTACTATTGTACCTGGTTTTTTCTTTAGTACTTTCTACCACTCCCTCCTGTTTAGCGCTGGCCCAATACTTCTCAATCACATTTTCTGCGAAAGCATGAAATCTTTTGAACGCATATTGCACATTTGCACCCCAATCCAATTTTACTCCTAAAGTGATACACTACCTCCGCTTAACATGTTCATCTAATCCAGTGTCAGTTGATTTTTCAAACTACTGTAAATGATATTGGATGTCTAACAACGACTGGCTCAAAGTGGGTGCCACTGAAACGGTTCCTACCACTGCCTCGTTTGTCAGAGCTGTGACTCTTCTAGGACCGTCTTTTCAGGCACTTATACTATTCTCTATTTCTGAGATGGTGTCTTTTCCTTCTCTTTCATAGCCTCAGTAAGCTTTTGGAAGACATGACAACAGTTTATTTCATTTCTTCCTTGCCTACTCCCTTTGATTTGGCCCAAAATATTTTTTCCAAGTCATACCCGTCTGTTAGCTATAATTTTACTTGTATAAATAGTGTTACGACATTTATATTTTACATTCTACTGTCTTTGTTTTATTCATCAAATCTTTTTTCTACTTCATTGTTTATAAGTGATATTGGAGATATTAATCCAAATGGCTCAAAGCGAATGCCACTGAAATGAAATGATTCCTACCCCTGCCTAATTTGTGAATGCTATGGCTCTCTTAAGACCTTTTCAAGCACTTATTCTTAATTTTTGAGTTGGTCTCTTTTTTCCATCTCTTCCCTAACCTCATGAAGCTTTTAGAAGACATGACAACAGTTTATTTCATTTCTTCCTTGCCCACTTTCTTTGACTTGGCCCAAAATATTTTTCCAAGTCATATCTTCCTGTTATCTATAATTTTACTTATATATAATTATTTCAGTTTTACATTCCCCTATCCTAATTTGTTTTTATTCCCTGTGTGTGATTTTCCACTTGATGGTTTATTTCTACTTTGAACTTCTCACACTGCTCTGAAGTGATTATACCTTTCCTCTAGCTGTTGATTAGCTCCTCCATAGGTTTTTCCGAATCTCTCCTCTCTTTAATGTACATGAACTACAGCTAAATTCAGTGTCTCACAGGGCGTTGTTCCTCCGAAACGATTTCTGACATTCAGATTTTACTCACACAAACTTTCATTCCATCTTCTCTCTTTTCGTTCATCAGCTGCATCCCACCTTCTTCAAACTGTCTCAATAATTGCTCAATTATTGTTTCTAACACTTTTGTATTAATTCTCTCGTCATGCTGCACCTGACTATTGGAAAGTTTGAACAAGCTACTTCCAAGGTTCTTTGACAAGATGGGCTGTGACTTATTACTTTTACGATAGGGATGACTACTGCAGGAGCCACCTACAAACTAAGTTTGGTTACTCAGGTGGCTAAATGTGTGTTAGAAAAACACACACACACACACACACACACACACACACACACACACACACACACACTTTTGTTTAGATTACCCAACCGCAGGCAGTTCAGATAATAGTGTAACAGACCTCGAAGCATTAGTTTAAAACCCAAAGAAATGCCACTCATAGGCTCTAGCGTTAAAATCCTAGTGACCAAGTGCTGAATCACTGGAAAGAAAGTGCCAGAGTTTGTAACGCTCCTAACCAGCGGTTGAGCTAACTAATAGGTACTGGAACGTGACAGACTTTAAACACAGTCGTGAAATTTTTAGGGAAGTCTACGTGTATATCGAAAAGATAAGCTAATGGAAAATGAAGGTGGTGAATTCTTCGCAACACACAAATTCATTCTCACCAAGATGGAAACTGAAGTTGCATGCCATTTCGTTTGGACAAGACTGGGTCCTATCGACCACCAGACCCATTTCTAAAAGAAACCAAAAACATTACAAAAATAATACGTATCAAGTCTGCAAGACAGTCAAGTCGAGATCGACATTTAATTGACTTATTTCACTCAATATCATGAGAGCGTTGATCTTTGACCTCAGCGACGTACTCAACCAACTAAATTCCAATTTCTGACGACGCTCTTATTAAACTGAGCAAACCCGGTCAGTAAAAAAATATTGACTGCGACTTGTGGCTGTCCTGCAAACTTAATTTCAACACTGGGTATTTCCCCGGCAGCAATGCCTGCTCTAACTAAATCTCAGATAGGTTTAGTGATTCAGCAATGAAGGAGACTAATCAGCCAAGAAGCTATTGGGATAGTTATGGATTTGTAAGTAATGGGTACATCCCATGAAACACTAGCTGCCTTCACTAAAACTTGCTTAGAACAGATATTTCTGAAGAGAACACATGAAGGAAATATATTACATTTAACAGCAACAGAACTGACCTCTTAGAATGTCCACATTGAAACTGGCAGCATCCAATCTATCCATCGTTAACGTTGCATCTGCCTTACTTCTGTCGCAGAAAATTTCTTTAGTTGACTCTTCCTCAGGCACTTCTTCATGGGCTGGAAGCAAATTTATACCGAAGAGAATTAAAGCCTTAAACTGCTAGCACCGAACTACAGAGTGTCTGGGAAGCAAGGGCGAATTTAAATTTTGCGGCATTGTCAAAACGGTTCGCAGCTGTGGTTTGTTATTTGCGATCCTTCCCATTAGATAGCTTTTGTGTGATGAGCACTGTTGTTTGATGTTTATTTTCGTCATGGAGCAGATGAAATCTGAGCAACGTATCCAAGCGATAAAAAGTTATTACAAAAACAGTTAAAGTCCAAAAGCAACCGTCCGTGAATTGCGTATGACACTCGGACGTAAGGCTACTCCAACCAAATTATTAGTTCGGAAGTTGATCCTGAAGTTTCTGTTTCAAACGTTCAGAAATCAGGACGACCGCATTCTGTTCGATCACAAGAAAACACTGCTGTCGTGCGTGACAATGTCACCGTAAGCCCCAGAAAATTGGTTCGCTGACGAGCTCAATTGAAATTATCAGGAAGTTCGCGGCATGAAATCCTTTCAAATGATCTGAAAATGCATGGGTACAAGACTCAACTTACACAAAAGTTGAAGCCTGCAGATCATGGAAAGAGACCGATTTGCTCAATGGGTCTTGGCTCGACAAGCAGCGAACGAGAACTTCAAAAAGTGTAATTTTCTCAGATGAGGCACACTTCCATCTCAGTGGGTACGTCAAAAAGAACTGCAGAATTTTGGGTAATGAAATCCGCGAGTGACTGTAGAAGAGAAGATGCATCCACAACGCAGGACCCTGTGGTGTTGGTTCTCGGCAGTAGTGATCGGCCCGTATTTTTTGAAAATGAGGGAGCTGCCGTCACTGAACAGCGACCGTTACCGAAACATGCTTTTTGACTGGTTTTTCCTCTTATTGACGAAAATGACGATTTTGGTTTCGACAAGATCGTGCAACATGTTACAGCCCTTGAAACTATTACTCTGCTGAATGAAAAGTTTCCTCAAAAAATTCTCTGAGGGCAACTAGAAATGGACTGCCGAATCATGCGATCTCATGCCTGGTGACTTTTTTGTGGGTATTTGTAAAATCAAAAGTGTACGTGAATATACCACAAACAATCCACCAACTGAGGGATGATATTAAAAGGGTTATTAACGGCATCCTACCAGATATCTGTGAACGCGTGATCGAGAACAATGGAAGCATTGCTCGTTGCCGCGCGGCCTTGTGCGGTCATATGGAGGATATAACTTTTCGTACATAAATGGGAGAACTTACTTTGTGTGTTTGTAAAAGCATTACATTTTCAATACATTTTGTATGTTCTATAGCACTTAAATATTCGTCTCTACTTCCCGGACATCGTCTACAACGGCATCGTGACTTCTATTGAACAAATGCGATGCATCCACACATGAAAGCTTTGTGCAAGAAATGTATGCGATTATATACAATTATGAAACATAACTATGGACGTTAAATGATATATGTGCTGTATGAATAAATCCACCGAGCAGTGAGTACAGACCAAGAAACATGAGGAGCAATGGCAGTCCTGATTTCATCGGAACATTTATAGCAGACGAAAAATTAATGGTATTCAAACGTAGTGTTATCATATAGCGATTTACGGAGACCATGTACATATT
This sequence comes from Schistocerca serialis cubense, assembly GCF_023864345.2. Lineage (NCBI taxonomy): Eukaryota > Metazoa > Arthropoda > Insecta > Orthoptera > Acrididae > Schistocerca > Schistocerca serialis. The sequence goes on along the minus strand of NC_064646.1, from coordinate 462,315,567 downwards.
TTCTACTCATTGGAAAGAATGGTAGGGGCACTCGAAAATGTGGTGCTACTTTTAAATTTTGTTTGGCTTATGTAACGAGAAAAACCACATTTAAGGTTCTCCAGTGAAACTATTGTTACAAGTAATTTATCTCTTTTACCTGTATAACTCAAGTAATCGAGTAAGGTGGGAGTTCCACTTATTAGGATGGTTTACATCACATGCTGAGCTGGGGAAGTGTTCAGGGCCCTGCCACTTAACGGAACCAGTTGCCTCCATTTGAAACTCATCACTTAAAACACTTCGAAAGTCACCTAATAGGCATACAAAAAAATACACCATTGAGTACACTGTAGTAAATCTTTGTCGATTACACTTATCTTTGGACGTTACCTTTGATACTTCCTTTACTAGAGCAAGTCTGTTGGCGAGTCCATTATCTGCAGCGATTATGTAAATGTTCGTTTAATAAACAAACGCCTTTTTCTTGCTGCAATCTATTCATGTTTCAGACGTGTTCCGCCTTTTACATTACGGCATCTTCAGTTTATTCAGTCGGAAATAGTCTTGCTTTTATGAGCCATACTCATAGATAAAACTATTCACATCAGTGCTTACATTAATGCATTACTACTTTGGGCTGTTTCTTTTTCCAGCGAAATCGACGAAGGGAACGCAGATTTTGGTAGTAAAAACTAAGTAATTATTATTGTAAGGAACAAAACCACGATTCCCTATTAAATGCATTTAAGATGCCATAACCTAAAAGGCGAAACAAGAGGCACTGAATAAACAGTGGAGGAAAGAAGGCGCTTCAATTTATAAAAACGAACGTTTAGTCCAGAAACAGTTTCCAGGAAAATGTCTACCTCAGCTCACGTAATAAAAATATACAGTTTACTGTGAAATGTTACGCAATTTGAAAACTACTTGTTATTAGAAGTATCACTAGCAACTGGTTCTGGAAAATCTTCGCTGAGAGCACCGAAGAGAAGCTTTCCCACGGCAGGAGACTTTAAGCAGTGCCACTGCCTGCATCGCATCCAATCCTAAGTTTGCAACTGAAGCTGTGATTATCCTCATGAAGGGAGGGCAATTACTTTGACCGCCGTAATGCATAAACTGCAACGTCTAATTTACACGTGCGCCCCGCCAACGAGCATACACTTCTTTCTCGAAGGTAATCGTTTCGCCGGTGCTGTGAAGTTTCCAACTTCAAGTTATTACGTCTTTATAAATTTCGGACGTAAGGACCGCAGATATTTAAAAACCACATTAAACAAAACATTAAGAAGTTGAACTTGGAGCAACACGAAGGAAGCTGCTGACCATGAAGTACCCGGCAAACAGAGCGTTACAGAACTAACGACGTTAAGGAGAAAAATCGAGGCGGAGACAAGTTCACATTTCGCACTATAATTTAAAGTGTTAATAAACCTGTCTTGCCGTATGTTTCACGATCCACCCAGAGCAACACGAAATGCCGTCACAAAAATAGGTAATTGTAAATGAATGCGCAGAAACAAACGCACCTGTCTTAAGGGTCGAATATTGGTGATTTAACACAGCGAAACTTATTGCCGGTTGGTGCAGTCGCTGTGTGTGACGTTGCTTGCACAACGGCTCCCACCTCTCGTTTAACACTATGCCGTTCGGCAACACCACTGGTGTCGTGTGCATAGTATCGCTCAGTGACCGGCGACAGCACTTAGTATCTTTTGCGTTCTGCTGGTGTTTTGTTTAGGAAACTATAAGTTACACGTCAACAAGTTTGTTTTTTATAAGTACTTGTGCCCTTTCAGCATGGCAACGAAAGAGACGATACGATTATTTACGATGAATGCGCGGACGTCTTGTCTGACGTTCCGGACGACTTGGCCGATTGGGAAGAAGACATTGAATATAAAAATAATGAAAGTGAAGCAGAATCGTCCGAAGATCGTGAAATACGTCCAAGAATAATTCGGCGAACGCTACGGTTGCTAGCTAATTCAGATGAATCCGAAGAAGCTAGTGAAAAGTGGTCAGACTGATTTACCGAGGACCGATGATAAATTTGAAGGATCTCCAGGTCCAACATACTTCCCAAAGATACACAGAGCGTCGAGGACATCGTAGGATTATATATTTGGAATGGTCTATGTGAATATATTAGCAACGAAACCAATAAGTATAGCAGTCAAATTTGCAATAGAAGGAAACTAGATTAAAAAATGCCAAATTTGTCGACGTTACGGGACCCGAACTTAGAAAACGGTTTGGGCTTGCTATCCTTATGGGAATTATAAAAAAAGCAATTCGTAATTGATTATTTTTCCAAAAAGTTTAAAGAAAGCTTTAATCCAAGTCAAAACATCTCAGTTGATGAAGGCATGGTACCGTGGCGTGGACGGTTAAATTTTAAAATTTACAATCCGTCGAAAATTACAAAATATGGCATACTCATTCGGATGCTGGGTTATTCAAGTACGGGATACATTACCTCATTCAAGATATATTCCGGCGCTGGAAAGCCTTTAGCAAAAACAGTGATGACACCTTCTTATGGAAAATGGAACCACCTCTACATGGATAATTATTACAACAGTGTAGAACTTGCAGAGAAGTTACTTGAAAATAAAATTTGATTTTGTGGAACGATACGGAAAAATACAGGATTCCCGGAAAAATTAAAGTTCGCAAAAGTCAATGTGTTTGAAGCTTGTCATCAACGGAAAGGTAAAGTAATCGCACAGGTATGGAGGGCTTCGAAAACTAAAGCGATACGAATGATCTCACAATACTTAATGCCACTTTGACACTCAAAGATGATGTAGAAAAACCGGAAGTACGGAAGCGTCCGATCCCCCCCGTCTGCTTTGACCCATGACGTCACAAATATGGCGGAAACAAAAACAAACACACACACTTTCCACAAGAAGCCTAATGACACTAACGGGACAAGCGCGGGAAATGGGGTGTTTTGGGTGGGGGCAAACGAAATATAAACAAATTTAGACGCCTTGCGTAGCTACAACGTGTAAGTGAAGACAGCCATGCATGAATTACCCACCCACCTCCCCAGGGGTCGTAACCCCTGCAACCCATAGAAGATAAAGATGCTTCAGTAGCTGATTAGTGTTTTTTGTCTTTAAAAAAAATCTCACGGGATAGAACGAACAGATCAGAAAGATAAATTTAATAAACTAAAACAGAAATTGGAGGAAACATGATTAAAATAAGTAATAAGTGTTTTTAAATTTAAAAAAATCTCACGAGATAGAACGAACAGATCAGAAAAGTAAATAAAACAGAACTGGAGACAGCCACACTCAAACCAAACTGCGCGCCGTCATGACGTCACACAGACAACACCCTTACGTCACGGGTCAAAGCCGACGCGTGGGATCGGACGCTCCTGTCGACCCGAAAAACCAATTAAACTATAAAAAACCTCAAAGTGTATTAGACTACAACAATACATGAGAGGAGTGGATCGGGCAGACCAGTATTTGATATATTACCCTATATACAGAAAAACTATAAAATGGTTAAAGGTTTGCATGTACCTCTTTAATTGCGCATTATTTAAAGCGTTCCGTACATAGCAATATTTCAATACAGACCTCAAGAGTCTCAGATTTCACGATTTTTTATTGAAAGTGTCTGAATCGTAGAAAAACGACCATGTACCTGCTTCTGAGCAAAACTTGGGGGTTGCCACTACATCGCGCACGTCTCACCGTGATCCGGTTGACAGACTTCCCAGTCACATAAAGCAACACCATTAACATTTATTTGCGAAACGAATAAACGAAAACGAAGGAACTGCCATGTATGTTCCAAAAACAAAAAGAGGAGAACTAAATGTGGGGTTCCGTTACATCTTGGAGACTGTTTCGCTGCATATACGAAAGAGAAATAGTACCAAAGACAATGCAAATAAGCAAATATATGAAACACATTTTGTAATTATTTACGTATGTAAGTCTTCGAAATTTTATGAAAGCAGCGGAACAGGGTTGTGAACTTATGAGAACTAACGATGAGATTAGTAAAACTTAATTTATAATCTTCCGATAATGTCAAGAACGGCCGGCGACTAGCCAAGCAATCCGAATTAGCGCTGCCGGTGCCAAGAGAATAGATCTGTACGAAACGTCGAAACGTGCGGACGGCAAAGTTAAGTTCCGTTTATATTACAGCAGCACGCTTTACATGTGACTATTCTGAGCATATTTGAGGCTTAACGTAGCTTACAATAGTTAGCATGAAGGAAAACCTTGCAGGAAATGAAAGCAGGTGGTAGAAACGCAATGAAATAAAGTACACACGTCACTGTCAATAGCTGGTGTCGGGTAACATCAGGTTGCCTATTCCCACTGGCCGTTTACGGCAAGAATTACGTCGAACCGCTCATTTCGCAGAAACAATCATTGATACCTCCCGTCTCCAATTTTGTTTCCAGCCGCAACCCCCATTATCAACCGGATTCAAATACAGGAACTTTTTCTTTCCGAGCACCACCCCTGTGGGTGGCGGCTTTAATGAAGTGCAGCTGAAAGTAAACGTTCTCTAAACTGGTCCGTAACAACTTCCGAATGGAAGGTAACCTGATGGTCCGTAACAAGTTTATAGTCGCTCGTGACGTTCAGCAACTGAGGAGAGCAGACTGCAGGCTCCAGTCTGCTGAGCTATTGCTTCTCTAGCCTACTCGTCCACTACAGCCAATGTTAAAACCTGATACGGAATGTTTCGGGTTATTGTCCTCCCGCTTTTCAGTCTTGCTTCATCACGCACTGCCTGCGCGGCATTTTTCTGAGTCGTCGTGATGTCAGACGCCAATATTTCCTGGTTTGGTCGTCTGTCCTTCCAAGCAAATGGATTTCCGCACAAATCTATAAATTACATTACTTCTGAATACATTATGGGAGTGAACAGTGATCAGTGTGTCACAAATATTTACTACCAAAAGCAGTCTTGATCACTATTTATTACGGTGACCGGTTTAGACCACTACTGTGGTCATTTTCAGAGCAATCAGTAAGAACCTCCTTCTGCTGGAGAATCTCCAGCAGGAGGTGGTTCTTACTCATTGGTCTGAAGATGACCACAGTAGTGGTCGAAACCGGTCACCGTAATAAACCGTGATCGAGACTGTTTTTGATGGTAAATATCTAGAAATTACAATTCAAGCGGAGGTTACTGAAATAGGAAAGAAACCTTCCTATTGTTTCGCGTTGACCAGCAAATGCTAGGAGACCTACACACTATTTTAAGTCTACTATCATCTGTACAGTTCATGTTGAAATCTCATCTTGGTATTTATTCACTCACTGCCTCTTGCAGTACTACTAAGCAGCAACTAGGGTGATCTAAAAATTCTTAAAATGTCAGAGGTTACTAGATTTAATAAAAATCATTTACACAGCCAGGCCAGAATTTTCTTTGAAAAAATGTCTATGTTTGGCAGTGGTTGCCCGCCCTTCAGAACAGTTGTCCCCAGGATTATCTAACGGAGGGCTGAGTATCACTGCAGTTGGGATGACTACAGTTATCCTAAATTAGTTAAGAAAACTGTTGTATGGGGTAGGTGAGGTTGTAGCCAACAAAACGTGCTCACATGTCTCACGATGACTGAGAAAAGTGCCTTCTTTACTTAGAATGTTACTTAAAATTAAGAACGGTCTCACAAATTGAAATTAGCTTCCCCCGTAAAAAAAGTGAAGCCTATTATGGCGCACAAAAATTTTACAAGTAATCAGTCTTCCTGAGACCGATAGATTTCAGTATGTGACACGTGTTCTCAAATATATGTCTAAACAAAGGAAAAGACATGGCTCATAGTTACCCGCTGTGGCGACGGCGGCTCGCGCTTGCCCGCACTGCCCCGCCAAGCCGCACTGCACGGCGGGCCGCGGGCCGCGCGCCCCCTGTCGGGCCGCTACACGGGCAACGGTTTATCGGACGTGCCCTTAGCGCTAGGATTTCACCCGGAACAAGTCCCGCCCATTCACCCCCCCCCCCCCCCCCTCCACGCCTATCCATAGTGTAAGGCCCTCCCCTAAACGGCCGCCAGTTCCGCAAACTGGAAGCTACAACAAAGTTGTTATCGTCGCAGTCCAACACGTGTTATACTGTGATGAAATTCAGTAACGATAAGAAATTTAAGCTTTTCTGGATAGTAATGTAATACGAATCTGCATTATTAAAGAAAAAAAAAATATTTATAGAGAATTGAAAGCATCGCCAGCAATTGAAAACAAAAAATAACGTGATGTTATTTAAGGGCAATAAGGAGAAATTTTCATTAACTAATTCACTTACTATAATGCGTTTATTTGAGGGAAACAGCAGAGCAAACATACAATGCGAAAACAATGGTCTTGAATCTGTCATGTCGGCAGTAAAGCTACGGATGTACTCGAATAACTCTGTTGTCTAAAATCACCGTTATATAGAAATAAGTGAAGGTTGTTTTGTTTATGTAGGCCCTCATAGTAGCTCACGAAAATTAAAGAACATAAGAATGTCATAAAGTAGAAATGCCTAATGAAAGCAGTAAGATATTTGCATGTATGACAAATTTCGTTAGTATTTGCATGGGTAATGGGTGAATTTTAACTTGTAAATTCTTCCAATACCATACCTGCGCATTATAAACGAGGTTACAAAGAATTGTAGCTGTTTCTGTGTGATTAGTGACCTATATGCTGTTGCAAACGTCTCATGAAAATAATGTGTCGTTATTCTTTGTCCTGTCTGTTTTTAACCAAAAGATTTATTAATTTCGTAAATGTCATTCAAACCATTTTAAAAAAATAATAATGTGATGTTTATGTTTGTCACAGAGCAGTTATGGAGGAGATATATGCTGCGGTGTTTCATGGCTGTAAAACGTCCTTCATGCTGTGCTAGTTCTTCTTTCACCCCAAAAATTTTTCAGCAAAACTATTCAGTGAATAGCACGCGAAATCAGCTTGGATCGATCTAGCAGCAACAAAGTAATTTTGATGCCCTCTGGAAGTATAGTGAACATTGGTGCTTGTTTCACACATACTGTCTTGAGTTCTGAAACTTAAGTGTCAAGTATACTGTGGTTCCTCTTTCTCCAAATAAATTATTCTTTGAGGGTAGGTTTATCCTGTTTTAGCTTTGGGTGCTTTTCCTCACATAGAAGTATGTTTCTTCATAGGCTATTCATCTGGATATTGAGTTCTCGTATTTAAAGAATTCAGTGCTACATTGTTTTCTGTTATGTGGAAGTACCTGGCACAGCTGAGGCCAATTGTGCACGTTTCTTGTAATGTGTCTTTTAACTACCTGGGAAAATTTAAGACCTAGCAAGTTATTAATGTAACATTCACTCCAAGTGCAGCCGAACGCGGTAAGCCACGTGGGTCAACTGAAACGATGCCCAGGCGCCGAACAAAGACCGGGAAAACCGGGAGTGAGTGGGCGGGACTTGTTCCGGGTGAAATCCTAGCACTAACGATTCCTGTTTATCGGCCGACCGATTTCGTGTCAGCGATTACTGCGCCGCCGTGTTGTTGTCATTTGTGTAGCTCAAGTTAGACGTGTTTCCTCCCTACGGCTTACGGCTCGGTTTTACACAGAAACAAAAGCGCGTATTTGCCCTGGCTGTTTTCGAGGTTCTAATGCAAAAAAAAAAAAAAAAAAAAAAAAGACGAGAGAAAGCTATCGGCAAAGAAGTGGCCAATGCTAGGAAATAAATCCGTCATGTTATGTTACGCAGCTAGTATTCGACGATTTTCATAACTACCGAAGAATGTATGAACTACACATTTCTGAGCTACTGAACAACACAAAACCACTCTTAACGAAAAACAAAACAGTCATACGAGAGGCTGTAAGGTGCGGGGAGAGGCTATTGGCTGCTTCATGATTTCTAACGGCTGGCAGAAGTTGAGAGGACCTCAAAGTCAGTGCAGTTGTATCCCCACAGTTGTTAACTGAAATGATTCCTGAAGCCTACAACGTGATTTATAGTTGACTGAGGAAATAAATACTGCTAAAGGAAAATAAATAAAACAAAATACGTTCGTCTAAACGTTATTAATTTATTTATATATGTAACGTAAAAAATGATCGTGAGTTTCAGAAACTCATTTCAAATTCGAACAAGGAAGACTACACATGATGGTGGCGCACATCATCTAATGAACACAATAACAGGGACATAAGAAATGAAACATGTAGCAACTGTCAGACAAGTGAAAAAAAAAAAATTCCCACACTTCGGCCTTCATAGCAGAGGGCTTAGAAGTAGATGTTTCGGTTTTTACATTTAATTTCCAATAAGTATCAGAAATCTCTAATTCTCGCTAACTGCAACACGAAACCATTATGGACTCGTTAAAAATGAAAAAGAAAAACTTTCTTGCATCTGTATTTCTATACTCCTCGCACGACGTGTCCCACAAACATCTACAGTGTTTAAATTTCTCCAGAAACTCTGGCCTTAAAGTTTCGCCTGCCTCGCACCCTGTCGTATATAATTAGAACGGCATTTAATCCCGCGCAGTGACAAAAGAGGAATTTTGGTCGGGAGGTTGGCACGACCGCGCTGCACGTGGCACAGTTGGTTGGGTAGAGTCGTGAGGGGGTCGTCTGTCGAGTGGCCCTACCCACCCCATCTCCCGACAAGGTATGTTCGTTGGTCGGTCTGTCAAAATGCCTACACACGTCCAATTTGTAGGTCAGTTGGTACCTGTGTAGGGCCTTTAAGCCTCAAACGTTCAGTAATATTGACAAACCGTTAATATGTTGACTGTCTGAGGACGTGTATTGTCGTCACTAGGAATACTAACAAACAGTACTGATGGCCTCAAAAATATTCTCAGTATTGTCAGTAAGTACTGAGCGTGCGAGGTCCAGAACTGACTTTTGACATTATTCGGCTGCTGACAGAGTTCCACTAACCAGCCACACGATGTTAGTGTTCACGGTTTTCAGTTCGTCTTTCAGTATAGCATCTAAGATTCAGTTTTACAAGAGCTCTTGTAACACAAAAGTGTGCCAAAAGAATTATGCAATGATAGTTGTATTTAGCATAGGATGGTTAATGAAGGATTGACAGTGGATTACTTTCTTTATTAATTTCAAAACATGGTAGGCCTCGCCATATACTGTGCATGCAATGACAGCGAAACACCACAAAACGCATAAAAATGTTGTACGTTAATTATCTGAATACATAATTGCAGGCCAGACACAACTAATTCATAGGTTTCAATAGCATTTTTCCTAATTCTGTTTTGCTGATGTTATAGCACTGAACATCAAACTTCGGAATGACCTGCCTCTCGCCAGAAATCTTAAAATTACACCTAATCTCTCGCCGACTACTATTGCCTCTTTTATTAAGATACTTTGTTTGTCTATTTTATATCGTATGAACACTATTAATTTGTCGCGAGATCCAGAACTCATCCGAAAATTGTTTATGTAATCTTTGCAATCCGCGGTTGTGGTTTCAGTCAGTAAATTAACATATGAAAAATCGCTGTTTTTTCAGTCATTGCCGGACCCATTTCCTCTTTTTCATTGTTTTCTCTTATTTACTGCCTGTAGCTAAAATAACTGCGGCACACGCTTTCTTTTGGGTCTTCCATAATTCAACCTTGTAGAATCGCGTTGTTAACTGACGTATTAACATTTTTTATTTATTTATTTTACATATTAGTGCGTAATATAAGGCACACGCTTCGACGTCACGACTAAATCGCTCCAGGCAAATGCCGGTGTGGTTCCTTTAATAGGGCACGTCCGATTTCCTTCTCCACCCTTGACACAATCCGAACTTGTGCTCCATCTCTGATGACCTCGATGTCAACGGGACGTTGAACTAAATCTTCCTTCTTCCTTTTCCGCCCACCAAAAGCGTCAACTGAGCTGCCTAGATTTATTTAGCCACTGTTTGTCACTCTTTAATACATGAGACAGTCTTCCAGGTGCTCAAGGAGCATCAGTTGATAACAAGCGCTTTGTACATTTTTCTCACGTGCTATTCGTGTATGGAATGTCTTAAAGCGCATTTGCGAACTCAATTACTGCCTAACTATTAGTAGCACAATCTGGATTCTGCATATATTATCTTACCAAAAATATTAGGACGCCTGCTCTGTGCTGGCTACGAATCACGTAAAGCAGGCGGCAGCATTCTCGCCGATAGGTGCGTAAAAGAACGAATGCTTCACAACCACACTGGGCTCCACTGTACATAAGCCGAAAGTCAGCGCGTCAGTAATGATGCATTGTTATTAGCAAGTCACCATCGTGTCATACTGTCCTAGCGAGGTTCTCCCAAAAAAGGAATCTAACTGCATTCCTCAATAAACCAGACAAAAGGTAAGAAATGAAAACAGCGATTTCCCTAAACAAATAAGTTGTCCTGACGTTGCACATTCTATAGCATAATTATAAATCCTTTGTCAAACCCCCCAGTCCCTGTACTGTTCACCGATCCTCTGCAATTCGCTGCACTCTACCAGCACTGCTATAAGCAGCATACCTGTCTTTTTGTACATACACGATTGCTCTCCAGCCAGAAACACCTACTTATGCAGTAAAAGTAGGTGTGTATATGTACTACAGTGACAGCTATATTAAATCACTAGTAGTGTGCCCGCTGTTGCCCGGTTATGTTTCTATTTCATTTCTAGCAGACCATCTCCTCCTCTCCCTCTTCTCTCTCTCTCTCTCTCTCTGTCCATCTCCTCTTCCTCCCTTCTCCCCATCTCCTTCTCCCCCTTCTCTGTCCATCTCTTCCAGCCTCTCTCTGTCCATTTCCTCCTGCCTGTCCCTGTCCATCTGCTACTCCTTTCTTTGTCCATATCGTCCCTCTCTATGCCCATCTTCTCTTTCTACATCCATCTCCTCTTCCCCTTTCCCTGTCTACCTCCACCAGTTTCTCTGTCCCCCCCTCTCTGTATCGTACAATGAAGTATGTGGCTACTGTCTGCCAAATGTGATGTGAATGGAGTTGGTACCAAAGAAATAATACATTTAAAAATCATGACGTCAAGACTGATGCGACAGTTTTACTGGATGAACAGCGAAAATGTAGTAAGCAGTAATGTTTTCTCTTTCCTCATTTTGAAGAGGTTGTTACCGAGAAAAAGTTTTGTAAAACTTTGAAATTATGTGTACAGTTTGTTGCGAATCACTAAGTGCCCTCATTCTCAAATATTGGATGAATAAAATCTGAGTGTTCTTGCGTCGTGGTCTAAACTTTTTCACCCCTACCCTACCCCTCTGATAGGTAGGTGGACCTTCTTTCCAGCCAGTACGTGATACGTGTACCAAGTTTGGTTGAAATCGGTCCTGAGGTTACGGAGGAGATGTGGAACATACATACATCCATACATAGTACATGCAGTTTTATAATATGTATGCATATTTTTTTTAGTTATCCTATTTTGATTAATGTGCGTAGATCGTGGTCTCGCGGTAGCGTTCTCGCTTCCCGATCACGGGGTCCCGGGTTCGATTTCCGGCTGAGTCAGGGATTTTCACCTGCCCCGAGATGACTGGGTGTTGTTGTGTCGTCTTCATCATCATCATTCATCCCCATTACGGTCGGACGAAGGCAACGGCAAACCACCTCCATTAGGACTTTTCCTAGTACGGCGGTGCGGGTCTCCCGCATCGTTCCCCTACGCTCTGTCGAGAAGCATGGGACTTCATTTCCGTTTTTTTTTTTTTTCATTTTGATTAATGAAGCCTATAGGGTTCCCAACGCTATACTCAAGTTATCTGCGAAAACATCATGAAAATTCGTCCAGTTGTTTTGAATATTAGCGTGTTCAATCAGACAGACAGACAAGAAAATGTTCAAAAATGGTTCAAATGGCTCTGAGCACCATGGAACTTAACTTCTGAGGTCATCAGTCCCCTAGAACTACTTAAACCTAGCTAACCTAAGGACATCACACACATCGATGCCCGAGGCAGGATTCGAACCTGCGACCGTAGCGGTCGCGCGGTTCCAGACTGTAGCGCCTAGAACCGCTCGGCCACCCCAGCCGGCAAGAAAACGTTACTAAAACTTTAAATTACGGTATCTTTTTTTCGCATATCGCATAAGCCGATCTATTTGTAGAGTTTTCGGTAGTTGTGATCAACAGTCAGGGATCGGTAAGCACATGTGTCCATCGTGACAATCAACGTACGTCTGTTTTATTTTCTTTGTAACACACCACAAAACGCACTTGAAAATCGGTATGAATTTACCGAAACGTGTCATGCAGGAGATAAATAATTCTAGTTTGGATCTGTCCGGGTGGGTGCTCGTAGGTATTCTGTGGCAGTTTAATGCCAGCAGTACAGTGGGCACTGCGACACACACTGTTACGTTTTCTGTATCGTTAGAGCAGTAAGGACTATACACAGGTGAAAAGCATCAATTACCGGTAGGTCCCATCAGTATGTGAGTATTAAGAAAATGTTTTGTGAACTGAAATGGAAATACCTCGAAGAAAAACAACGGTCTTTTCGTGAAACATTGTTGACAAAATTCAGAGAACAGGCATTTACAGTTGTCTGCAGAATGATTCTACTGCTACCAAAGCACATGTACAGTGCAGAAATTAGGGCTAGTATGGAAGCGTATAGACGGTCATTTTTCCCTCACTCTGTTTGCAAGTGGAAAAGGTAATGCCAAGAGATGTAAACTGATCTGCGAAGGGCAAGGAGTGCCATTTTAGTATTCCACACAGAAGTCATTGATTCTAAAGGAAAAGATGCCGTACATTCTAAAACAGTACTAAATGGTCATACCTTAGGTTAGGGTTCCCCGTTTTTATTGTTTAAATTGTAACGTAAGGTATGCGCTTGAAACTGAAATGTAGAATATATTAAATTTAAGTGGCATCAGCAAAGGACGAGCCAGAAGCTGTAAAATCAAAACTGCTGAAGTGATCGTAATGCCATAATGTAGCTCCCTTTAACACAAAACGAAGATAGACCACCTTATCTATATGAAATAACATTAAAAAACAAAATTTACGAATCAACAGGAAGGACAACAAGAGACCATACACAGCAAAGAAGAAACGAAATTCCAGAGCATGCTGATAAAATAGCTCCATATTTAGTCATCACATACAACCAATCGCTCGTTGAAAGTCGCACAAGAAACACCAATAGCCAAGAAAGGAAATAAGAGTAATCCGCTGATTTACAGACCCATATCGTCAACGTCGATTTGCAGTAGGATTTTGGAAAATATACTGTGTTCGAACATTATGACTTATCTCGAAGAAAACGATTTATTGGCAAACAGCCCTACGGATTCAGAAAATATCATTCTTGTGAAACACAACTAGCTCTTTATTCTCACGAATTAATTAGTGCTATCGACAAGGGATGTCAAACTAATTACATACTTTTAGATTTCCAGAACACTTTTGACACCGTTCCTCAGAAGCGACTTCTAATCAAATTGCGTGCCTATGGACTATCATCTTAGTTGTGCCACTGGATTCGTGATTTCTTGTCAGAAAGGTCATAATTCGTAGTAACTGACGGAAAGTCATCGAGTAAAACAGAAGTAACATCTGTCATTCCCCAAGGAAGTGTTATGGGCCCTCTGTTGTCCCTGATCTACATAAACGATTAGGAGACAATATGAGTAGCACTCTGAGATTGTTTTCAGACAATGCTGCCATTTACCCTCTTACAAAGTTATCAGATGATCAAAACCAATTGCGAAACGATTTAGAGAACATATCTGTATGGTACGAAAACTGGCAATTGTCTCTAAGTTATGAAAAGTGAGAAGTCATCCACATGAGTACCAAAAGGAATCCGCTAAATTTCGGTTACACAATAAACAACAAAAATCTAAAGGCTGTAAATTCAACTAAACACTTTCGGATTACGATCACATAGATAATGTTGTGGAGAAAGCAAACCAAAGACTATGACTTATCGGCAGAACACTGCGAAAATGGTACAGGTCTACCAAAGAGGCAGTCTACGCTACGCTTGTTCGTCCTCTCCTGGAGTACTGCTGTGCGATGTGGGATCCGCATCAGATAGGATCGACGGAGGGCATCGAAAAAGTTAAAAGAAGGGCAGCTCGTTCTATGCTATGGCGAAATAGGGGAACTGCGCCACAGATATGAAACGTGAATTGGGATGGCAACCGTTAAAAGAAAGGCGTTTTTCGTTGCGGCAGGATATTCTCACGAAATTTCAGTCACCAACTTTGTCTTCAGTGTGTGAAAATATTTTGTTGGCACCCACCTACAAAGGAAGGAATAATTATCACAATAAAATAACAGAAATCAGAGCCCGTACAGAAAGATTTAAGTGTTCATTTTTCCCGCGAGTTGTTCCGGAGTTGGGCGGTAGAGAAATGGCGTGAAGTGGTTGATGAACCCTCTGCCTGGCACTTCATTGCGAATTGCAGAGTAATCACGTAGACGCAGATGTAGATATAACTTCATACAGCAGTGGAATGTGTAAAAACTAGATATAAGTTCACGGATAACAAGAAAAAATTTTTGCTAATATTGTTTGAATTTCAAATAAAATAAAATGAATATGGAAATAACATAGTTATAAAATCTATAAATAAATATATGTAAAAGCACATGGCTGAATAGAGCATAAAAAAGCTCTCAAGCAGCTTGCCCTTTTGTCCCCCTCAGAGCAGGGAATCAAAAGATCAAAAATAAAAAAATAATAATAAACTCGCCGCTAGACGGACACTGGCACCTACGCGCCGTCAGAGCGAGCGCTTGCGCGCCTCGGCCGCCCACTATACTCCGTCGTGCTCGAAACAAGGCAGTGGAGGCCTGAGGGAAGAGCAAGGGGTTGCGCACAGTGCGTGCAAGAGTGCGGGGAACGGAAATTCGTCGAAGAATGACCCACGCGGAGGGTGAGCACTGCACGTCTGTTGCGATCCACCATATCCTCCCGCAGTTAATGTGTGACACACAACGACAAACGCACTTGAAATTATTGCGATTGACTGGAGGATAACTCCACTGCCGCCATCACACATTTCACGAAGCCAGGGCAGTTGTAGGTCCCTCACTGTATTTGCGAGAGGAAAGGATAGGGAATGACATGCGGTAAATATTACCATAAATTACGAGGCAATACACTTCGATAATGTAGTACGTGACTGTCAAACTCACGACGGAACAAGAATTAGACGGAAAGATAATCTTTTCAGATTTGACCATTCTGTAACAAAAACGGTAGACATGCATTTCAAATCTACAGGAATTCGACACGTACGGATCTGATTATTAGTGCCCATTTCAATCATCCTCTACACCAGGCACATGTATGCTTGTACTCTATGAAACATAGAATAAAATGGTTCCCACCATTCAAAGATAATACGAGCATACGTGTCTCGTTGCTTCCGCGAACTCTTTCTTGATGAGTGAGCAGAAAGTTTTATGAAATTGTTGGGGATACCGTCTACTCCCAGGCTCGTGTGTTTTGACATAATTTTTATTATGGCATCTATTACTTCTTCGGATACTGTTTCTGACAAAGTAGGTAGTAACACCATAGTGCAACAGATATACACACAACCGTGAAACAGAAATGTCGTTTTTGTACTTAGCCACATATTTTTCTTTTGTTCTCTTGTAAGATGGTAAATGCTCCACTCATTATCTGACTGGTCGCCGTAAACATTAATGTGGTGATTTTATCTTCTGGTTCGCTTTCTTGAAGCTCTAAAATATTTTTATTATTATTATTTAAATCGCTTGCTCAATCTATCCCCCCGCCATCTGCTTTCTCAAGAAAGTAGCCGGGTCATCTAAATATAAATTACATACCACGTATTTGGCGTGTAGTGAAATTGTAATATATAAGGATGATCAAAAAGTTTCCATTTGAGGGGGTTTTGTGGTGATTTGCAACTTAGTGTGACTCCGGTGCGGGTATATAAGGTTCAGAAATGGTTCAAATGGCTCTAAGCACTACATCTGAGGTCATCAGTCCCCTAGACTTAGAACTACTTAAACCTAACTAACTTAAGGACATCACACACATCCATTCCCTGGGTATGATTCGAAACTACGACCGTAGGAGCAGCGTGATTCCGGACTGAAGCGCCTAGAACCTCTCGGTCACACAGGCCGGCTCCCTTACTATAGGTTACGGCCAATTCCTTTCGAGTTCCTTTCATTCCTGACAGATTCCAATTCCCTAGTAGAAGCAGCCTCTCTGCTTAAAATGAAAACTACAGCGAAGATGAGCCGAACATCTCTTGGAAGACTCCCGGCACTAAAAAGCCACATTTACATTGGAAGGCAACTAGCGATAGTCATTTTATACTACGTATCTGTGAATGAAGTTGGCTCATTTGTCGGACGGCGATATGTCACGTCTTCAAGTTTCACTACAAGAACGATATTCTACTGTGAAATGTATTATTCGTAATACCCTTGCAACAGTGACTCCAACCGTCACCACTCTAACGTAATTGTAGATAAACGTCATACAGACGACAATGTATGTTGCAAATCCTCCTCCCGCCGGAGGTTCGAGACCTCCCTCGGTCATGGGGGTGTGTGTTGTTCTTAGCGTAAGTTAGTATAAGTTAATTTACGTAGTGTGTAAGACTGGGCACAGATGACCTCAGCAGTTTGGTCCCTTAGGAATTCACATACATTTGAACATTTTTGCAAATCGCAGATGAGTTTATTGGCATCAAACGCTGTATAACCATAGTCTCATGGGTAAACACAAACCCAATTATGAGGCCATATAAATTAAAGTCTAGTTGAAAATAATGCGTGAATAAGTGTTAAGATCCCAAAACTGTAGCTCATAGTATTTGTGTGTTCCATTTCGTTTTATAAATAAATTTAATTGCTATAGTTTCAAGCTGACCGTTGAAATAATAATTTAAAACATTTTGATCACTTAAGAAAACTGATTCTAATAAAATTAAAGATACTTTAATAAAATTTGAATTGAGGAATATGGGTTGCTTTGATGTGCTGAAGAAATTCTGACTTGGTTTCACATAAGTCGTAAATTTAAATACGAGATTGTAGCAGGAGATGGTTCAAATGGCTCTGAGCACCATGGGTCTTAACTGCTGAGGTCATCAGTCCCCTAGAACTTAGAGCTACTTAAACCTAACTAACCTAAGGACATCACACACATCCATGCCCGAGGCAGGATTCGAACCTGCGACCGTAGCGGTCGCGCGGTTCCAGACTGTAGCGCCTAGAACCGCTCGGTCAATCGGCCGGCCATAGCAGGTGAAAAATAGCCACTGTCAAAAGAAATTTGAACCTGTTTCACTTTATAAGTTATTCAACCCAACGTTTAGCTGCTTCTGCTCAGCGATTGTGAAACTTATATTAGAAGACCGAACTGTGTTTTGTTAGCAAAGAGGTAATATATTATATTCGAATTTTAATTCGTTTCGCAAGTTGTCATATTGCCAAATAAAGAAATATTTAATTGAGTGTTTGGGTATTCATTTTAACTGAAGGCATTGAAATACGTCGAAAACTACACATCGGATCAAAACAAGTTAAATTCCAATGTTTGTCTCTGAAGGGATATCCAAGGATACAACACTCGACCCGCCACCCAACCGGTGCGTGGGTGGCGTGGGGCAACTTTGAAATCTACAATGGGAACCCACGTTTTTTATTGCAGATTACAGTTCTACGACAAAATCGACATACGTTTTGTCTGAAACATTTTCTTCGTTTCTCCACAGACTGCTCTGTAATCGGAGGGATAGAAATGGGTACACAATCGTAATTTACGACATGCTGCTCAATGGCCCTTGAATATCCAATGGCACGTGGTACACCACCTCCTTGCTACAAGAGTAGAACAGGCCAGTAGTTCATAGCTTCTAATTGGAAATCATATTTGCAATGTTGTATTCCTCCATCGTATACAACAGGAGACTACTCGATTCGCCACCGTGGCCGCGTTGCCAACGACGGCGTATCATAACAGGCAGTGCACTACGACTGGAGCTCACATATTGTGCACACGTGGACCAGATAGCGGCTATAAATATTACGGTACTTGTGCAGTGTTTATTGCCTGCACATCTAGCTATCATTTAGAGAATAGACGTGCAACTAGACGAATGTTGCAACCACAGAAGGAAAAAACTGAAATTATCCTAATTTGTGGAGAACGTAGGAGGAATGTCGAGGCTGCTATTGTCTAGTGTGCCGAGCGTTTTCCAGAGAAAGCTCGCTCTCGTTCGTTCTGGTACAAGGTTGTGAGTGCACTTGCCTGGGGCGATTTAGGGAAATCACGGAAAATCTAAATCTGGATGGCCGGACGGGGGTTCGAACCATCGTCCGAATGCGAGATCCAGTGCGCTAACCAAACAACTCGTTTGTTGCAATCCATGAATAAGCGCTCAGCAATTACACCGCGATTCCGGTATGTTAGCAGGTAGTTTATCACAGTACTGCATCGTCATAAATACCATCCATGCCACCTATACTGCATCTAGAACTTCATGGCGCCGATTTCCATAACCTGGTAATGTTTTGTGAATGGGCATATCAACAAATGGAAATTACCTCTACGTTCTTTGGGTCTACATTTACAAACCACGATAGTTTTAGGCGGTATAACAAGAATTGCTGGAGTTTAGAGAATCCCCACTGGTTACAGCAAGTTGAACATCTACGACCTTGGTTGGTATGGCATCATTGGGAACAAACTCATTGGTCCGTATTTTATCGATGGCACGGTTAATGGACACAAATATCTAACGTTTTTGGAACAGGAGCTATCGGTATTACTGCAGGATGTTACCCTGGACATTCGCCGGCCGGGTGGCCGAGCGGTTCTAGGCGCTACAGTCTGGAACCGTGCGACCGCTACGGTCGCAGGTTCGAATCCTGCCTCGGGCATGGGTGTGTGTGATGTCCTTAGGTTAGTTAGGTTTAAGTAGTTCCAAGTTCTAGGGGACTGATGACCTCAGCTGTTAAGTCCCATAGTGCTCAGAGCCATTTGCACCATTTGAACCTGGACGTTCGACAACGTGTGTGGTTTCAGGATGACCGTTGCCTAGCTCATTACTACACAACTGAAGCACGGTAGGTATTGGACCGTGTTTACACCTGTCGGTGGATCGGCAGACGTGGCCCTATTAACTGCCAGGTCAACGGATTTGACGTCGCCGGATTTCTTTTTGTGGAGATATTTAAAAGATAAGATGTAGCAGCAAGTGACCTTCCCCCCCCCCTTTATGTATTCCCCCCTTTTTCCCCCTCAACTGCCTTCGTGTCTACTCTATAGTGCAGTTTACGTGAGTGCTCAGTGTTCTGTGTCCCCTTTTCTTTTAAGTGTTGTGAACAGATACCATACTGTCGTTAGGTGTGTTTCTTAACTCTTGCGAACAGAAACCAGACTGTCCTCGTGTTATTTTTTTAATTGTGCCTGTCTAACTCCTATGTGTTTTAATTAGCATCACCAACCCTTTGTTTTTACATTTTCACTTCCATAACTTTTCGCCATGTTACAATTTTAAACAGTCGCCGTTTTATCGTCTGTCTCTACTGTTTGTTATCTACTCGTTATGTTCTTAGCTCTTCTGTAGGCTGCAGAGCGGCATATTACGCTGCTGCCACCCCCCCCCCCCTTCCCACCCCCCAGCCCTTCTGGGGGCCCTTAAAAAAGGCTCATATTTTTCATTTTATGCTGAAGGCACATGTATTTATTCATTACTTAGGCACATGTATTTATTCATTACTTCTATGTTTCTTAATTTGCTTTAAGGGCGGCCTTCCCCAGAGGGGGGAATCGGAAAAAAAAGAACAGGCCGCGAAGACATGGTCGACCTCATCAGAAGTACCTGTGCTGACGTTCCCGCAGATATGCTTCTGGCCCGTGAACGGCCATTTGAAAAGTGAATCACTAAGTGTGTCGAAGTTGGCTATACTATGTTTGAACACTTACTCTAATTAGAATAGTACAGTAGCGTTCACTTCGGTATGTCGAAAACTGCAACGTTGCGAATGGGGTTTCCAATTAAAAGTTATGAAATACGGGCCTCTCCTACCATCGCAGCGTGAAGGTGCGGTCCAAATTGCCACTGCATTTTCAAGGGCCATTGAGTAACATGTAGTAAAATACACTTGTGTACTGTACCATTTCTATTTCTCCGATTACAGTGCCGTCCGTGGCGAAACGAAGAAAGTGCTTCAGAAAAGTGCCTGTAGATTTTGTCGCAGAATCGTAATCTGCAATAAAAAGCGGGGTTCCCCATTGAAGATTTCAAAGTTATCTCACGCCACCCACACACGGAGTCGAGTGGGGAGTCGAGTGTGGAATTATTGAGATTACAACTTTCTTTGATACAATGTGTAGTTTTCCAGATATCCCAATGTCTTCAGTTAAAATGAACGTCCTGTATATATACAGGGTGTAACAAAAATTTACAGCACATATACAGAACACATTCCTCACACGTAGATGAAGAAATTATGTTTTCCGAACATGGGTCTAGAAAGGCTTTGTTTCCATGTCTCAACTGATTTTCTCCAACTCGTAAATCGTGGAAAACAGACACGAACAAACACGTCAGCAAAATGTGAGGAACGTGACCTGTAATTTGTGCCGTACCTTTTCGTTACACCCTGTATACTTTTGATAATATATGTCATTTTCTAGCTTAATTTTATAGACCAAATATTATTTGTATGAAGGCGTCCCTTAAAGCAAATTATGTGCATAAAAGTAATAAATAAATATATGTGCTTTCAGCATAAAATGAAAAATATTAGCTTTCTTTAAGGTCCGCCCCCCACCCCCTCTCCATTGACAAAATCCTGGCGACGTCCTTGACTTTCGCTTGCACTTCACGAGTTAGGAGGTCGTAATATTCGATTTTCTTTCTCTCTTTGTCACTTCAAGTTTTACGAACTTTGATATGAATCTACTGCGGCATGGTAGAAATGCCTCCAGCTGACCCACAACTGGCAATGAGCACCCATTCGATTTACAGCATAGTACAGTTTAATTCCCAATATCCTCTACCAATTAATTTGGAAGAGGTAGACCTTTTTACTTAGGTTATTAGGGCGTGGTGGTTGGAAAATGTGATAACAGTGACATTATAACCATGCACATTCTCATTGTAGTATAGATTCTATCAAGCCTTGATGCTGCTACTGCGGCAAAACATACACATAATAGCAAGCCACTCAAGTGCGTCTTTCATGCTCAAATCTCTAATGATGTGGACCACAGAAGGATGTTGTGGCTTTTGAGTCTCTCACCCCTAAAAGCCAATTTAGGTTATTATATGTCATGATATGAAACTTCGATGTCTGTTATATTCTTTTCCAGAATTCTGGATTGAGGGAAAAAAAACGTGTCCCCGAATAAAATATAGCATTTATGAATGATACCCATGTCCTCTGTGTTAGGAATCTCCACCTTTCTTATAGGTATATAACAAAAACACGGTCATATATAGAGAATTCCCCTGATTGACATTGCACAAGTGTAACACAGATTTCCACCGAAAAGATCATCTACAATACACCTGACAGCCCCTTTTACTAAGTATAGTATTCCTGTGCAGTACTACCACCTGCCATTGGTAAATGGTCCATTAAAACATCATTTCGAAAACTCAGCAGTGAACCTAAACAGTGACTCTCAGTAAACTAAATATAAGCTACAATTTTCCTGCATTTTCACACGGCGATCACATCAAAGATATATCTGGGAGGAAATAAGATGTTTTATTCGCCACCCAGTTAGCCGAGTGGTCTAACACACTGCTTTCTGGGTGGGAAGGCGTGCCGGTCCCCGGCACGAATCTGCCCAAGGGATTAGTGTCGAGGTCTGGTGTGCCAGACAGTCTGTGCATGGTTTCTAAGGCAGTTTTCCATCTGCCTTGGCAAATGCGGGCTGGTTCCCCTTATTCTGTCTCAGTTCTCAGTTGCACAATGTCGGTGATAGCTGCACAAACACTTTCTCCACGTACACGTACACGTACACCATAATTACTCTACCACATAATTTTGGGGTTTCACCCGTCGGGTGTGAGACATTCCCGGGAAAGGGGGGGGTTCCACTGGGGGCCGAACCACACAATAATCCTGGATTCGGTGTGGGGTGGCAGTGGTGTGAGTGGACTGCTGTAGCCTGTTGTGGGGCTGTGTACTACTGCGGGCTGTGGCGGGGACGAAGCCTCTCCATCGTTTCTAGGTCCCCAGTCCCATACAATACAATATGTTTGATTTATTTTCCATTTATGTTCAACTGTCTTTCATTTTCATTTTGCTGTTGTGTTCCTATTCACAACATTAGCATTACCATCTTCAATTCCCCTGTCCCAGCTGTGATGATTTACTTGTGCACTAACTACATCCTCAGAAATCTATGGCCACATTCTCTACAACTGAAGTTCTGGCAGAGCAATTTAGTGACTAGAACACGAAAATCGAAAATGTGTGAAAGATATATGCTGAAACCAGAATATAGTCTTCTTGACACTGTCACCAAAATTATTACCTTTCTTTTAGAATGGCTAATGGACTCTCATATCCACCGTCACTCATAATCCCCCCCACTGATTACAAACACTCTAACATCAGATGGTTGCATAAGGTAACCCCAATATCACCTTACAGGAGCAGAGTCATATAAGCCACAAGTAAAAATTAAATTTTCTCCTCATCTCATAAGTCAACCACATATTCACAAAATAAAAACATTACTCAAAGAGAATCTCGTAGGATAACATATATGTTTTGCAAATCAAAGATATCTATAAGCTTACCACAACCAATGAAATATCGGAGAAACATAAGGGTTTTGTTGTGACATTGGACAATATGTACAACACTGGGACTCCAACTCAGGTACACAGTGGTTTTCTCATCTGTCACCTCACCTCAATTATTATGGTTATTGGAGCACAACTCAAGGTCTCACTCATACACTGCCACTCATTATTCCACCAACCAACTGCAAGCACAATAAGGTGTCATTCTTTCATAGGGTATATGACAATATCACCTTTACAAGAGCAGTCTTTTAAATTACAAATAAAAACTTCAATTGCACTTAATGCCTTCTACAAATACATTTTCTCAAGATAAAAACACTGATGAGAATGAATCTCTTAGGACATACTATACTGTATGTGTCACAAATCAATAAAATTTAAAGATTTCCCACAACCATTCAAATAATGGAAAAAAATTTAGAGAATATGTTCTGACAGTGGCTAATACGTGCAAGATCGGTGCCCAAACCCAGACACTCGTTTCTTGAATCTGACTCTTTATTTATTACAGTTATATCAGCATAACTCAAGGTGTAATCCACTCATTTAGACTCATTAATCCAATGATAAATAGCAAACACTGTAAGATGACATCCAACCATAGGATATACGGCAACATCACCATTCTAGTAGCAGTCTACTAAACCACCAATTAAAATTTCAATTCATCTTAATGTCTACTGTAAATCACATATTCTGAACATAGAAATACTCATGATAGGAACCTTTCAGGGCATGGAATATGTCACACCAAAGAAATTTGTAAATTTAATTTTGGACGGATTAAATAAAAGGTTGCGAACGCTAGGTGTTTTCTTTGATTTAACGAAGGCTTTTGACTGTGTTGACCACAAAATATTACTGCAGAAGTTGGAACATTATGGAGTAAGGGGAGTAGCTTACAATTGGTTCGCCTCCTACTTTAAGAACAGAAAGCAGAAGGTAATCCTCCGCAATATTGAGAGTGGTAATGATGTTCAGTCCCAATGGGGCACTGTTAAATGGGGCGTTCCCCAAGGGTCGGTTCTGGGGCCACTGCTGTTTCTTATTTATGTAAATGATATGCCTTCTAGTATTACAGGTGATTCAAAAATATTTCTGTTTGCTGATGACACCACCTTGGTAGTGAAGGATCTTGTGTGTAATATTGAAACATTATCAAATAATGTAGTTCATGATATAAGTTCATGGCTTGTGGAAAATAATTTGATGCTAAATCACAGTAAGACTCAGTTTTTACAGTTTCTAACCCACAATTCAACAAGAACTGACATTTTAATCAGACAGAATGGGCATGTTATAAGCGAGACGGAACAGTTCAAGTTCCTAGGCATACGGATAGATAGTAAGCTGTTGTGGAAAGCCCATGTTCAGGATCTTGTTCAGAAACTAAATGCCGCTTTATTTACCATTAGAGCAGTATCTGAAATAAGTGACATTTCAACACGAAAAGTAGTATACTTCGCATATTTTCATATGCTTATGTCATATGGTATTATTTTTTGGGGTAATTCTTCTGATTCAAAAAGGGTATTTTTGGCTCAAAAACGGGCTGTTCGAGCTATGTATGGTGTAAGTTCGAAAACCTCTTGTCGACCCCTATTCAATAGTCTGGGAATTTTGACATTGCCCTCACAGTATGTATTTTCTTTAATGTCGTTTGTTGTTAGCAATATTAGCTTATTCCCAAGAGTTAGCAGCTTTCACTCAGTTCATACTAGGCAGAAATCAAATCTGCATGTGGAATGCACTTCCTTGACTCTTGTGCAGAAAGGAGTGCAGTATTCTGCTGCATCCATTTTCAATAAGCTACCACAAGAACTCAAAAATCTTAGCAGCAGCCCAAACACTTTTAAGTCTAAACTGAAGAGTTTCCTCATGGCTCACTCCTTCTATTCTGTCGAGGAGCTCCTGGAAGAGCTAAAAAATTAAGCAAATTCCAGTGTTACCTTCTTGATTTTCTTTATTTAAACTAACGACTTGTCGCCTGAATATGTTTCTTATATTTCATTTTATCTGTTTCTACAATCGTGTTATAATTTCATGTATTGACTCGTTCCATGACCATGGAGACTCCTCCTAAATGTGGTCCCACGGAACAATAAATAAATAAATAAATAAATAAAATACAATTGATGTCTTCTTGACTAAGTGGTGTGGTTGGACATAGTGAAATGTACTCTGAAATAAAAACTATTACTTACAAGAACCAAATTAAATACAACTTCTGAGAGTAATGCTACACAACTTGTGAACAGCAATGTCTCCACAAGCAGGGAAGAATAACGACACAGTCCCACAAGGCACTGAACTCTTAAACAGTCACACAATGAGCAGCAAGTGTTGAGACGACAGTCATACAAGGAAAGGAGCTTGAAGGCAGTCCTCTGGTAATGAGATGGTACTACGTGGTTAGGGGCTCATAGCCAGACACTAGCTAACACTGTAATGAGGTCCACTTCACAGCAGGTGTGAGGGTGAGGTGACACCTTGGCAGGCAATAGATTTGGCGGCAGGAGGTGTGGTCCTTAACAGAGACACATAGCAGAGCCCTGAAGCAACTGTTGATAGCTCAGAGTTTGGAACATAATCTGCTTTCCGTGGGCAGAGCAGAGAACTAATTACACATGTGCAAAAAGATACAACGCACAACATCATGTGAATATCCAGATGTTAATTAGAGGTGCAGACTGTAGTGCTGAGTGCTATGACTTGCATGACACACACTGGTGAGGCTGGTGCCCCTAGACACTATGACAGCTTGACTGTAAACAATATCTTGCATCTTCTGTTTACAAATAACCTCCTAGGTAAGACAGCGGCCATACTTGGCTCACAAAACATACAAGTACGTGTAGTGGCTGAAATATGCAGGGAAGGGAGGGGGGGCATACACACACAAAACAACAACCATTGATATATCAGAAAAATTTAAAGAATATGTTGAAGACACTGGATAATATGTGCAAGAGCAGAACTCAAGCCCATTCACAGATCTCTTGCTGATCACCATACAGTCTTACAGTGCTTGCAATTCATAGTTGGATTATGAATCTAAATGAATGTGTTATATCTTGCGTTATGCTGCTGTAACCATTATTATTTTGGTTATTTGACTCAAAACCTGTAACCCATATAAGGTATATTACAATATCACAATAATGGTGGCAGTGTTAGAAACCATAAATAAAAATTTCAATTCAGCTTTATGTCTGGGAGCTCAAAGGCAGTCCACTGCTAATCGCATTGCCCTAGAAAGCTAGGCACCTGTATGCAGCCACAAGCCAACACTGCAATGCTGTGCCTTTCGGAGTGGGTGTGAGAGTGAAAGGACACCTTGAACCGTGCAGTAATAGCAGCAGCAGCAGGCGTAGTCCGTAGCCAAGACTAGTAGTGGATACTTGAAACAGCTGTTGGTGGTTCAGAGCTCAAGATATAACTGACTTCCCTGGATGGACCATTAACCTAACTATACACCTGTGGAAGGATAGAGCATGTGGTATCACCTTAGCAGGTGACTGTGCAGAAATAAATTAGTGCCAGTGATCACAGTGCTGTGTGCTGCAACAGGCACACCACTTTGTGGCAATGCTTGTGACGCTGGACACTGTGGCGGCTTGACTGTACACAGTACCTTGCATATTCTATTTGTAGACAACCTCCTAGGTGAGGCAGGTGCAGTACTTGGCTATCAACATGTACACATAAGTGTGGTGGCCCAAATATGGAGGGGGCAGCCCTGTATATACATCACAATGATTGACATATCATAATATAATATGTGCAAGACAAGGGCCAAAACCTGGAAACTTGTCTCTCACATCTGTTGTGTTAATTATTACAGTTATTTGAGAACAACTCAAGGCATAAAACATTTTTTGTCACTCATTATTCCATGTTTGAATTGAAAGCACACTAAGGTGACATTCTCCCAAAGGGTATATGGCAGTATCATCATTACAAAAGTGGTCTTATAAACCACTAGCTGTGCCTGACTATGTTAGCCACAGTTAAACAATTATTTATTAAAAAAATGCCCAGTTATGAACTTATTCCAATCTTCTAGTTGTCCATGTCCTCCATCCATTCACTTCACCCATTTCCTTCACACCTATCTCTCTGTTGATCTCCCTCTCACCCTTCTCTCCTCCTCACCCCCCATCTCTCTGTCCATCTTCTTCTCTTCACTTCCTCTGTCCATCTGTTCCTCCCCATTATCTGTGTCCATCTTCTCCTTCCCTCTCACTGTCTATTCGTCTTGTCCACCTCCCTCCTCTCTCCATCTCATCACCTCCCCCCCCCACCCCACCCTGCCCCAGAGCAGACTGGTGGTTATTACCCCCCACAGTATTTATTTCTTGTTTCTAACCAATATGTGTACCAGATTTGGTTGAAATTGTTCCATGGTTCTAGGATGAGCTTTCAGCCTAATGTTTTGCCTATGTATGCACATATAAAAGTTATTTCACATATATTTAACATATTTCACACGTATTTGCATAGATATTTCACTTATTATCTCTTGCAAATTTCAGCCCGCAGTTTCATTTTTAGGCAGCTCAATGATTATGACATTGTATTTACAGAACTATGGCTTTGGTAATATATATAAGATAAAAAAATTGTCAGTTGATCGTAGTGTCATCAGTGAATCCAATATTTTCAAGACAAAAACACTGGTAAAGTGAATCTCTTAGGACATGGACTATTTATCAGAAATCAAAGAAATCTATAAATTTGCCATAACCACTGATTTATCATACAAATTTAAACATTATGCTAGAAAATTTGACAATATACACAAGACTACAACTCAAACACAAATTCTGGCTTTTCACATGTCCCACCTCAATTATTATGGTTAACTGAGCACGACTCAAGTCTTGACAACCATTGTCACACATTATTCCACCTATGAATTGCAAGCACTGTAAACAAAATGTCCCCTGTTAGGTATATGGCAACATCCCCATTACAGAAGAAATCTTATAAACCATAAATAAAAATTTCAATTCATCTAATGTCCCCTGTCAATCACATACAACAAGACAGAAACATTGGTGAATGTGAAACTGTTATGGCATGGAATATATCGCAGCAATCAAAGAAATTTATAAATTTACAATTGATGTGTTCTTAACTGAGTGGTGTGGGTGGATGTAGTGAAACACACTATGAAATAAAATCTGTTTTTTACAGGAACCAAACTAAATACAATTTCTGAGAGTAATGTCTACACAACTTGAAAGCAGCAATGTCGTGACAAGCAGGAAAGAATAACTCTACGGTCTCATGAGGCACTGAACTCTTAGACAGTCACCCAACGAGCAGCAAGTGCTGAGATGATTCGGTCCTATGCAGCAAGGAATCAGAAGCAGTTTACTAGTAGTGACACAGTCTTATGTTGCTAGCAGCTCACAGGCAGTCGCAAGCTACCACTGTGATTAGGTGCACTCGAGAGTGGGTGCAAGTGTGAGGTGACACCATGGTGTGCAACAGGATTGGCAGTGGCTGGTGTGCTCCACAGCAGAGACTCATAGCAGACACTTGAAGCAGTTATTTGTGCCTCAGAGATCTGGACATAACTGGGTCTCCCTGTGAAGAGCACACCTAAGTACACATCTGTGGAAATGTACAGTGTGAGGCATCACATGAGCATGTAACTGTGTGGACATAAATTAGTGCCTGTGACTTACATGCCATGTAGCAGTGAGGTTGGCACATCCAGACGTTGTGGCAGCTTGACTGTACACAGTGTATCGCATCTTCTATTCATATTTAAGCTACTAGGTGAAGCATACACATCAACAACCACTGAAATGTTAGAAAAATTTAATCAGTATGCTGTAACAGTGGGAAATACAAGCAAGACTGGGGCTCAAACCCAGACATTTGTTTCTCACATCTGTCACCATAATTATTACAGTTATTTGAACACATCCAAGGCCTGACACATTCATTGGCAGTCATTATTCCACCTATGATTTGCAAGCACTGTACAGTGAGAATTTCCCATAGAGTGTATGGCAACATAACCATTACAAGAGCAGTCAAATAAACCTTAAACAAAAATTTCAACTGATCTCAATATCTTCTGTCAGTCACATTGGTGGGAGTGATTCTCTTACGGCATGTAAAATATCTCACACGTAAAAAAATTGTAAATTTGCACAACCAAAAAAATATCAGAGAAACTTGAAGAATACGGTTTGTATTTGAATAATATGTGCAAAACTCGGACTCACACACAGTCAGTAATTTCTTGCATCTGTCAGCTTTTACAGTTACTTGAACACTTCTCAGTGCCTGACACATTCGCTGTCACCCATTATTCCACCAATGAACTGCAGGCAATGTAATCTGAGGCTCTCCAATAGAATATATGGCAACTTCAACATTATAGGAGCACTCTTAAGAATCAATGGTTCTCAAACTTTCTTCCTCCGGGCTCTCCTTCGTGAGGAGAAACAGTGTCAGGCTCCTCACCTCCCTTCAGTCTAGTTAATTAATAAAAATTCATTTCTTAACATTTTCTTTGCCTTGTTCTCTGTTTTACAAAATCAGTTTAGAAGGAATTTACACAACAGAAACCAAAACTACATGAATTATTATAACCAAAAATAACATTATCACATTTTCATTCATTCAGAAATATGAAATGAACAATATTTACAATTCAGCAAACATGAATTACAATATCATTAAAATTTTAATTGCGTAGCTCAATGGGATGATTTTGAGAAGTAAGTTTCTCAAGATGTGGCATGATAGCAGAAACAGGCACTCAAAGTCTTTGTTTACATTTAGCTTTGAACGGTGGTTCAACTTCGTAGGTGCCAAAGCTGAAAATCCAGTCTCACACAAGTACATTGTTGCAGAAGGAATCAGTATCTGCAGTGAACATTTGCTCAGTGTTAGGAACATGTTGCTAATATGTATGCAAAACTCCAACAAAGAGACTTCATTAATTTATTCTTCAGTGAAGTATCATAAGTGAGAGCAATAAGTTTTTCCTGTTCTTTTATATTTAGACTTGATAGTCCAGCAGCACTTTTGAATGGAGTTTTAATCCAATTAAATTCATAAAAATCATCACTGAAATACTTTATGAAGTGAACTTTCAGTGTGGCAAGATGATTAAGAAGACAGGCTTTTATCTCCATTGGAAGTAACAGATTATCTGTGTCCTCTATCAATGATACTAGAGTAGTGAACATATCTAGCATGCCACTTTCCATTTGGTATTGCCACAGCTCTAACTTCTTTATAAACATCTTCACTTTTTCATTCCAGAATAGTAAAGTTCCCTGATTAACTCAAAGTGAAGAGTTAAAAATACTGAGTTTCTCAAAAATGTCAGTGAGGTAAGCTATTTTCAGTAGAAAAGCTCTGTTGCAAAAACAGTCTGCTAGAGAGTGACTTTCCTCCTTTAAGAAACAGAATACCTCATTCCTCAGTTCATACAGTGTTTTTGTACTTTACCCATTGAAAGTCATTGAACATAACTAAAAAAGAGCATTTGAGTGTGTTCACCACCAGTTTCCTCACATGGCACTTTAAAAAGGCTTGATATATAGAGTTTGCCTTAGTAATATTATGATTACTGAAGAAAATTTCACCAGCCAAGGTCACTAAAAAGCATTTTATTGGATGAACAGTTTTGAGAGAGCTATGCAGATCTGCAAAAGGATAAACAGAAGTTGATAGGAAGGTTTTTTGCAAATCATGATGTTTTAAGTTGAAAAACTGTCTTGTTACATAACCTATGGCATTACAACATACCGTCAAACAGGGTGATTTCGGACGATTTTGTCGCTATTTTGATTGTAACTTTCGTATATATTGTTAGATTAAATTGATTATTATAGTAGTGGTAGGGCATATGTGTAATGAATAAAATATCCCAGAACAAGAAAGTATATGTGTAGGTATATATATCTGAGGCAGTTAAATTAAGTGTCCCAAATCACCCCATGGATTGGGGTGATTTCGAACACATGTGGTTTTTTTTTAATCTCTGTCCGAAGTTACAGTATATAGAGGGCGAATTCGGACAGTTACTGCCTTTTTTTTAAATTCTACATGTTTTTTATTTGATTTTGGTGACATTTTACACATTTTAAAGGAGCCCTTTGTTACAAATAAGTGATATGGAACGATATAATGAATTTTATATATTACAGATATGTTCTTATTTTGCAAGAATTTAAATAAACAGTCTCTTTGTTCACTTGTGCACGAGCTCATTTAATATTTTCGCTTAAGCGAATGGAAAGATCTTCTGACTGCCGTTTGAGGAATAAATGCACCCATTCTTCTCCTGGCAAGGTATGACAAAATTTCTTCTCTTTTCGGCTAGATCTATCAAGGTAGCCTTTAACTAAATATCTCATATCCAATTTAGTGAAGGGAAATCCCCAATGTGCAACCCTCAAGATACCTTGCTTCAACATTTCTTCTTCTTCTTCTTTATTTAGCACTGGCTGTCCTCCCATTTTTTTATGTGCTTTCTGCACTTTATTTTGTAGGGTTGATTTAGGTATACCACACAAATCACATGCTTTTCTGTATGATAATTTACCACTCTGAATATCATGAACAGCTTTATCTAAAAGTTCTGAGTCATAATTATACCGTACTGTAGCACCTCTCCTGCTCTTATACGTTCTTGGCATTGTCCGAAATCACTCCCCACAGAACACAGTTTTACGAAAACCATCGTTATTTTATAACCTTCACGAGAAACTCTGCAAACTTGTACAGAAATTGTCTAAATGCTGTTAGCTACTGAGTGCATCGACAACTACGGTTACAATAACTTCCAGCTCAGCGCAACAATAGAAAGTTTCCACTTCACGATAATGCATGGATTTTTAACACTGAGACTGTTGGTCAATTATTCACCTAGGTAAACAATTGACGCAAAATTAAAGTTTTGGAAAGCGATAAAAGCAATCTTGCGCTTAAAATAACTGGTGCACAGACGTTAAAATAAGTAACTCTTTGTTTCTATGCAGTTGTTGTTGTTGTTGTTGTTGTTGTTGTGGTCTTCAGTCCTGAGACTGGTTTGATGCAGCTCTCCATTCTATTCTATCCTGTGCAAGCTCCTTCATCTCCCAGTACCTACTGCAGCCTACATCCTTCTGAATCTGCTTAGTGTATTCATCTCTTGGTCTCCCTCTACGATTTTTACCCTCCACGCTGCCCTCCAAAGCTAAATTTGTGATCCCTTGATGCCTCAGAACATGTCCTACCAACCGATCCCTTCTTCTAGTCAAGTTGTGTCACAAACTTCTCTTCTCCCCAATCCTATTCAATACCTCCTCATTAGTTACGTGATCTACCCACTTAATCTTCAACATTCTTCTGAAGCACCACATTTTGAAAGCTTCTATTCTCTTCTTGTCCAAACTATTTATTGTCCATGTTTCACTTCTATACATTGCTACACTCCATACAAATACTTTCAGAAACGACTTCCTGACATTTAAATCAATACTCGATGTTAACAAATTTCTCTTCTTCAGAAATGCTTTCCTTGCCATTGCCAGTCTACATTTTATATCCTATCTACTTCGACCATCATCGGTTATTTTGCTCCCCAAATAGCAAAACTCCTTTACTACTTTAAGTGTCTCATTTCCTAATCTAATTCCCTCAGCATCACCCGACTTAATTCGACTGCATTCCATTATCCTCATTTTGCTTTTGTTGATGTTCATCTTATATCCTCCTTTCAAGACACTGTCCATTCTGTTCAACTGCTCTTTCAAGTCCTTTGCTGTCTCTGACAGAATTACAATGTCATCGGCAAACCTCAAAGTTTTTATTTCTTCTCCCTGGATTTTAATACCTACTCCAAATTTTTCTTTTGTTTCCTTTGCTGCTTACTTGAATAACATCAGGGATAGGCTACAACCCTGTCTCACTCCCTTCCCAACCACTGCTTCCCTTTCATGCCCCTCAACTCTTATAACTGCCATCTTGTTTCTGTACAAATTGTAAATAGCCTATCGCTTCCTGTATTTTACCCCTGCCACCTTTAAAATTTGAAAAAGAGTATTCCAGTCAACATTGTCAAAAGCTTTCTCTAAGTCTACAAATGCTAGAAATGTAGGTTTGCCTTTCCTTAATCTTTCTTCTAAGATAAGTCGTAGGGTCAGTACTGCCTCACATGTTCCAACATTTCTACAGAATCCAAACTGATATTCCCCGAGGTTGGCTTCTACAAGTTTTTCCATTCGTCTGTAAAGAATTCGCGTTAGTATTTTGCAGCTGTGACTTATTAAACTGATAGTTCGGTAATTTTCTATGCAGTAGCAAAGAGAAAATAAGCCATACTGTACGAATTCGCCCCGGTGTCCAAAATCTCCCCATTTGACGGTACTTACTCTTTAAAATTTTTTACAACATATTGTCCACCAATGTTGCAAGTCACTTCACATTGTATGTGCACTTCCCACTATCATGAAGGTCATTACACATCAGCATGTTAAATATAAAAATATTATGAAGAAACAGAAACATAAAAATAACAATATTGAAGAGATTACAAGTAGCTATTTCTGTTCATCACCTGTTGGCAACTGAGAGAGAAATGGTGTAAACACAATGACCAACATGTATGTCTGCCAGGTGGCACTATAGCAGTTGACTGGATAATCGTCTTGTGTATAGCATAAGACATAGATATGTAATTCCATATAATAAGTGACATCTTGTTAAGGATCATTTTTATTTACATTATTATACAACCCATCTCAGAGATATAAAGAATTTTGTTGTGTAATTAATGTGTGTACCTTTGATAATTTGGTTTGTATAAAACATGTGTGACATATGTTAGGTAACAAGAATTTGGCTCACAATATGCTAAATGTAAATAAGAAATTGAAAATAAATAATTTAGGCAGGTTGTTGTATTCTGGTGTACTCTGTAACATGTTTATAATTTACACCTGAATGTCCTCAGTTATGATTCGATTTTCTCATCATAATGGCTAGACAGTATACTTTGCTTTTTATTTAAAAAAAAAAAGTGTCATACATACAACATTATAAACAGATCACAGGTAAAAAAAATGAAAAAGCTTACGTAATTTTAACCATGGAATTACACTGCTCAGCCACATCACATACATCGCCTGATATCTAGGTACTCATCATGATCTAGCTTATCAAATGAAATTAAAATAATGTTGACTTGCACTTAGAATTTATACAGGATGTAATATATATCTATGTAATTCATCAAAATATTTAACAATTTTTATCAGTTATGTTGAAAAGAAGCGTACGTTGTCCTCTCTTCCAGGATCTCACACTCTTTAATACATTTTGTATATCAAAGTCAATAATTCACAATTGCTACATTAGATTTTTTAAATTTATTGTGTTATTATTTGTTGTTACTTGTCATCCAATGGCACAATTCATATCAACAGAAACATACAATTGCTATCTCCATTTACATCTTACATATAAATAAAACATGATGTTCAAAGAAGTGATGAAGTGAAATATCAGATAAATTTAAACAATATGTTGTGAAAGAGAACACTATGTGCAAGACCAGAACTAAAACCCACACACTAGTTTCTAGCATTTGCCACCAAAACCGTACATAAAAACTTCAGTTCAATTTAATGTCTTCCGTCAAACACACATTCTGTAGATAAAAATATTACTGAAAGTGAATCTCCTTGGATATGGAATATTTCATAAACCAAACTTATTTATAAATTTCCCATAAAATCTGAAATATTAGTGAATTGTAAACAATATATTGGGACAGTGGACAGTACGTGCAAGACCAGGTCTCAAACTCTGACACTGAGTCTTTGCACTTGTTGCCTTACCTATTACAGTTATTTGAGCACAAGTCAATGCCTGACACATACATTGTCACCATTATTCCACCCATGAATAGCAAGCACTATAAGGTGAAAGTCTCCCTCAGGTTGTATGGCAATATCACCTTTACAGGAGCAGTCTTAAAGATAAACAGAATTTCAGTTCAACTTAATGTTCCTGCGATATGCCAACATTTTCTTAAATTTATCCATCCAACTTGTTTTTTGCTGGAGAAAGGAAACAGCCAGGGATGTCAGAACTACAGAGGTATTAGACGTCTGAATTCATGTTATAAACTGAATGCCACAATTTTAACAAATCAACTATCACCAACTGCTGAAATTGTGTTATTGAACACCCAATATGGCTTTCAAAAAGGCAATTATGCTCTGACTGTATCTTTATCATGACACAACTAATAGAAAAACTCATGAATTCAGCTTATCGATGTTTCTTGCCTTCACTACCTACAAAAAAAGCATTTGATAAAGTAAACTATGGGAAATTTTAAGCAACAGAAGGATTCCATCTCATCTTATAAGAGCTTTACAGGATTTATATATGAATTACAAAGTACAAATAATAAATGCAGGCAGCAGACATAAGATGGCTGAAATAAACCAAGGAGCTAGACAAGGGCATCCAGTCTCGTCCCCCTTTTTTAATATGTATATCAAAGATGTAACCAAAACTTGGATACAGACAAGAAAACACTTTTAAATTAATATTGTGGGTATCAGTGCACTACTTTACTGATGATCAAGTAATTATAGTCAGAATGAAAATAACTTACAAGAAGCTGTCTTTAATTTAAGTAAAACAGCCTGAGAATACAATGTGAGTGTATCCATCACAAAGACAAAATTAATGGCATTTTTAAGACACCAGTCCATGTGAGTTGAAGCTGAAATTGACAATCAGATCATAGAGCAAGTTAATTCATTTAAATAATTAGAATAATTAGGGTACAGTATTACATACAGGGCCAACAATGAAATATAAAATAAATTAGACATATTTAACTAATTCTGTGAAACGTTATGCAGAACATTGGGAAATAAAGTAACAGTAATTCATGAAATTCTGTAAGGTTATGGCTATCAGCATTGCTCTATGGAAGCAAAAATTGGACTCTTAAGAAGAGATATGAAAAGAGAATAGAAGCATGTGTTAGAGGATGTCAGATTATGATCAGTTTGGCTTTAGGAAAGGTAAGGGTACCAGAGAGGCAGTTCTGATGTTATAGCTGATGATAGAAGCAAGACTAAAGGAAAATTAAGACATGTTCACAGGATTCGTTGATCTGAAAAAAGTGGTCAACAAGTGGTGCAAGATTCTGAGAAAAATAGGGGTGAGCTATAGAGGAAGATGGGTAATACACTATATGTACAAGAGCCAAGGGGGAACAGTAGGAGTGGAAGACCAAGAACAAAGTGCTCAGATTCAAAGGGATGTAAGATAGGGAAGTAGTCTTTTACCCCCAATATTCAATCTACACATGGAAGAAGTAATGACAAAAATAAAGGAAAGGCTCAAGAGTGGAACTGAAATTCAAGGTAAAAGGATATCAATGACACAATTTGCTGATGACATATCTATCTGCAGTTAATGTGAAGAAGAATTACAGGATCTGCTGAATGCAGTGAACAGTCTAATGGGTACACAATCTGGACTGAGAGTAAACCAAAGAAAGATGAAAGTAATGAGAAGTAGCAGAAACAAAAACAGTGAGAAACTTGACATCAGGATTGGTCATCATGAAGTAGATGAAATTAAAGAATTTGCTACTTAGGTAACAAAATAACCCATGACAGGCAGAGCAAGGAGGAAACAAAATGCAGACCATCACTGGGCAAAAGGGGTATTTCTGGCCAAGAGAAATCCACTAGTATCAAAAATAGGTGTTAATTTGAAGAAGAAATTTCTGAGAACGTATATTTGGAACACAGCAGTGTATGGTAGTGAAAATGGACTGTGGGAGAACCAGGACAGAAGAGAATCAAAACATTTGAAATGTAGTGCTACAGAAGAATACTGAAAATTAGGTGAACTGGTAAAGTAAGGAATGAAGTGGTTCTCCGCAGAATCAGTGAGGAAAGGGACATATGGAAAACAATGACAAGAAGAAGGGATGGAATGGTAGGACATATGTTGAGGTATCACAGAATACATTCCATGATACTAGAGGGACCTTTAGAGGGTAAGAACTGTAGAGGAAGACAGAGATTGGAATACATCCACCAAATAATTGAGAATGTAGGTGCAAGTACTACGCTGAGATAAAGGGGATGGCACAGGAGAGGAATTTGTAACAGGCCTCATAAACCAGTCAGTGGACAATTAAAAAAATTTAAAAACATGAATTTCCTTATATATGTGGATGGATACACTTTGATACATGAAAAGAGAAATGATGACATCTGAGCTGAACTGAATATGCAAAACATAACTGATATTATAAAACATCATCAGTTAAAATGAAGGAACATATATAGACCATATGCCAGATACAAAGCCATGAAACAATGAAAACCAAGAAGTAAAAGATCTTTAGGAAGACCAATGAAGAGATGGCCTGACCAATCCTTGATGTAGATGATGATGATGAACTTAACATCTTTTGTCAGTCGTACCTTCTGAGATTTTAATGTTGGTGAAAGTGGATCTCTTTGGGTATGGAATATGTCCAATACCTATCAAAGACAATATTATGAAAAGGACAAACTGCTACTCAATGTAAGTGGAGATATTGAGCCACTGACAGGCACAACAAAAAGACTGCTAAAAAAGTATCTTTCAGCCAGAAGGACTTGTTCTGATGTACACGACACATACACACATTCATGCAAACACACACACATGTGTATGTCAGTTGTGTGTGTGTGTGTGTGTGTGTGTGTGTGTGTGTGTGTGTGTTGTCTACTTCAGAAAAAAGCCTTTTGAGCAAAAGCTTACTTGTCTTCCACTCTTTTCGTTGAACATGTCTACGACTCAACATCTCCAATATATGGAGAGTAGCTGTCTATCTTTTTCATAATTCTGTCATTATTACATCCTGGATTTCTCTTATCTCAAAGGTATTTATAAATTTTCCACAACACTAAAACATCAGAGAACCTTAAATAATATATTGTGACAGTGAACAACATATTCAAGACCTGGACTTAAACTCGGTCATTGGTTTCTTGCATCTGTTGCCTTAATCATTACAGTTATTTTAGCAAAACACAAAGTCTGATGCAAACACACATTGTCACCCATTATTTCACTATGAATTGCAAGCACTGTATGGTGGGAGTCTCCCATATGATTTACTGCAATATCACCACTACAAGAGCAGTCTTATAAAACATAAATACAGATTTCAATTCAACTTAATGTCTTTGTCAACCACAGATTCTCAACATCATGCATAAGTTAATAAGAGTGAGTTTTAGTAGTAATCTCTATCTTGCATATTACCCTGTCTTCCACCTTTAAGCTTTCAGGTTTTCAAATCTCTTGCAATGCAGTCCCCAACAATCAGTCTTTTCTTCTCATCCTGGTTGGTAAGTCTCCCCTGATGTGTGGTTCTGGGTGACTTTCACAAAATTTACCCCTTTTGCCTAGACCTCTCCAGTCCTTTACCTTCACCCTTCTTCCTTCCCCTTCAACCTTTCCACCTAAAAAAGGAGCCACTGGTTCCAAAAGCACAGTCTTTTATGTGTGTGTTCTGCCACCACTTGATGAGTAGATTTTTTATCTATTCAATTAAATAACTTCAGCATACTGAGAAAGATAATGCTTGTCAGCGCAGATATGCTGTACCCGGGTGGCAAGACATACAGCCAGAAAAGGACCAGTTACAAAATAGTGCCCCTTAACCATCCAGTACCACCACAGACCGGAACAACTGATTCAGTCCTTTTCCTGTCCCTACTCCTTTCGTTTCCTGCTCCTCTCCTATTTCAGTCCCCATTTTATTGCTCACACCCCACCTCCTGACATTGCACCTTGCATTCTCTAGTCCCTGCACGCCCTGCCAGGTGTGATCTTCTCTCCCCACCCCACATCCCCCACACCCCCACCCCCCACCACCACCTGTAAGCTGCTATATGCTACACCTCCCACTTCCCCGTCCCACACTAGATTCATGTCCAAGTGACAGTCACATTCCAGGCAGATCTGCCAGTGCTAGTAGTATATGTGAGTGAGGTGTGCTTTCTTATGTGAATTGAATGTGTGCATGTTTTCTTTACTGAATAAGGTATTAGTGTGTAACAGTCTTTTCATTGTACCTGTCTGCAGCTCAGTGGGTCATTTCATGGTGAATATAAATCTATCCTTTTCCTAATATTGTTGATATTTCAGCCTGATGTTTCCATTGTTTGAAGATAAATTTTCCACAGCCATTGGAACACCAGAGAATTTTAAAAAATATATATTGTGACAGTGAACATGAAGTGCAAGACTGGGACACTAACTCAGATACTGGTTTCCCACATCTCTTGGCTTCATTATTACAGTTATTTGCACACAACTCAAGGCATGGCATATGAAGGGCTTATTTAAATAGTGGTACAAGTCCATTTTTGTTCATTTTCAGATACAGAGTCCTAAAGTTAAATGAGTGCTGAAAAATCTGCAGTTGAGATACCAGAAATATTCAAGCATATGGCTTCTTGCTAGAGATGAACCTTTCTTTCTGTATGTTTGGATAATTAATTTCAGAAGCATTATAGGCAGAAACATGGAGGTAATGGACTTGTACCACTATTGAAATAAGCCCTTCATTTGTTGTCACCCATTATTTCACCTCTGAATTGCAAGTACTGTAAGGTGAGAGTCTCAGATAGGATGAATGGCAACATCATCATTACAGGAGCTGCCTTATGAAATATAGATAGAAATTTCAATTTATCTTAATGTTTTCAGTCAATTACACATTTCCAGGATAAAAACATCAGTGAAATTACATCTCTTTGAATATGGAATTTGTCTCATAAATCAGTGATATTAATAATTTTTCCACAACAGTGATGTTTATACTAACTGGATATCAATCTACAGTTAGCTGAGTGTGCCAGCCAAAGACGCTCATATTTCCTTTTCTGCCTAATTACAACAAGGCTGCCATGAAATATCACAGGAATGCAAAATGGAAATTCTGGTCCCACAGCATCTTTATTCATGGCATGTTGATTTATCTACATCTATATCTATACTCTGCAAACCACCATGAGGTGCATGGCAGAGGGTATGTTCCACTACACCCATTATCAGGGCTTCTTGCTGTTCCATTCACTTATGGAGCATGGGAAGAATGATTTTTTGAATGCCTCTGTGCATGCAGTAATGATTCTTATCTTATCTTCACAATTCCTGTGAGAGTAATACATAGAGGGTTGCAGTATAACTGTAGAGTAATCATTTAAAGCCAGTGCTTG
This sequence comes from Schistocerca serialis cubense, assembly GCF_023864345.2. Classification (NCBI taxonomy): domain Eukaryota; kingdom Metazoa; phylum Arthropoda; class Insecta; order Orthoptera; family Acrididae; genus Schistocerca; species Schistocerca serialis. The sequence continues at coordinate 462,275,532 of NC_064646.1, read as the reverse complement.
AAACTTTGTTAATAGACTTTCTCGGGATAGTTTATGTCCATCTTCAAGAGTCTGCCATTTCAGTTCCTTCAGTATCTCTCTGACACTCTGCCATGGGTTAAACAAACCTATGACCACTTGTGCTGCCCTTCTCTGTATACATTCAATATTCTCTCTTAGTCCTATCTGCTATGGGTCCCACACACACTTAAGCAATATTGTAGGATGGGTCATACAGGTGACTTGTAAGCAATCTCTTTTGTACACTGACTGCACTTCCCCAGTATTCTACCAGTAAACTGAAGTCTACCACCTGCTTTACCCATGACTGGACCTATGTAATCATTCCATTTCCTATCTCTACAAAATCTTACACCCAGGTACTTGTATGAGTTGTCCGATTCCAACAGTGACTTACTAATATTATAGTCATTTGTTACAATATTTTTTCGTTTTTTGAAGTGAAAAATTTTACATTTCTGAACATTTAGAGCAAGTTTTCAATTTCTGCATCATGTTGAACTCCTATCAGGTTGTGAATGATTATTTATGCAGCTTCTCTCAGATAGTACTTCATTATATAACTGTATTAGAGGCAAAAAGCCTGATTTTACTATTAAAATTGTCTGCAAGGTCATTAATATGCAACATGAACAGCAAGGGTACCAATACACCTCCCTGGGGCACACCCAAAGTTATTCTACATTTGACGATGACCCCCTATCCAAAACAACATTCCGTACCTCCCTACCAAACGTCCTCAATCCAGTCACAAATTTAACTTGGTACCCTATATGATCGTACTTTTAAAAATAACCATAGGTGCGGTACTGAGTCAAATACTTTTCGGAAATCGAAGTATAAAGTTCAGAGCCAAAGAATTCTTCATCATGTACAGACCATTGGAATTTTTGTTGCCTAGTTAAAATATGGTGGACCATGCAGGTGACAAAAATCTGCAGTGACATCAAACTTCCAGACTCTGAGATCAGAGATCTATGTTTATGTAGTACAGAGAACACTGCCGACAACCACTAAAAAATCAGAGAAATGCAAAGACCGTATTGTGACATTGGACAATATGTGCAAGACTGGCAACCAAACTCCAACACTTGTTTCTTATACCTGTCTCCTTAATTAACACAGTTACTTGAGCACAACTCAAGGCCTCACACATACCGTGTCACTCGTTATTCCAACTATGAATATCAAGACCTGTATTGTGAGTGTCTCCCATGGGGTGTATGGCACTATTTCCATTACAGGAGCATTTTTATAAACCTCAAATAAAAATTTCAATTTAACTTAATGTCTGCTCTCAGTCACAAATTCTCAAGATAAAAACATTAGTGAAAGTGAATCTCTTGCGATATGGAATATGTCTCATAAATCAAGGATTTTCCTCCTTAATTATCACAGTTATACAAACACAGCTCAGGGCCTGACAAATCCATTGTCACCCATTATTTCACCTATGAATTAAAATCTTTGTAATGTAAGTGCCCCATAGGATGTGTGGCAATATTACTATTAGAAACACAATCTGATAAAACTGAAATGAAAATTTCAGTTTAACATAAATACTTTTAGTCACAAACCAATTAATGACATTTAGCTGGTACTGGCCACTGATTTACATCAATGAGAAAGTTGAAAATTTTTGCCAGACCAAGAGTCGAACATGGGTCTCCTGTTCACCAGGCAGATGGTCTGACCACTAAGTCATCCAAACACAGTGGTCATCACAGTGTCAAGGACAGTAGCATATTTACCATCTGACCCAAATCCTCAACTTATCCACACACTAGTGATGTAGTGCCCCTGCCAATTATCAGACATGCTGAAATAACAGACACTACACACATCATTAAGACGAGGCTGGCCAATGATCCCTTCAGTGTGGATACACACCACACTCCAACTCTTACAGGAATAGGTGAAATGCTGCAAGTAATGAGGATAATGGGTAGGGGCTATAGAGTGTGGATAGTTGACAATTTGAGTCTGATGAGAGGCTAACGTAGTCCTAGCAGTTGCTGTGACCACTGAGTCTGAATGGCTTAGTGGTCACAGCATCTGCCTCGTAAGCAGGAGACACAGGTTCAAATCCCAGTCTGGCACAAATATTCAACTTCTCCCATTCATGTAAATCAATTCCCACTAGCAGCAAAATATCATTAATTCCTGTTTCTCTTGGTTCATAATGGCTGCATGATCAAAATGGTGTCAGTCATACACTCACAGGATAAAAATATTGGTGAAAGTTAATCTCTCTGGTTGCGGAATATGTCTCATAAATCAAATATATTAATAAATTTCACAAAATCGTTGAAATATCAGAGACATTTAAAGTACAGTTTGTGACAGTGGACAGTATGTGCAAGACTGGGACTCAAACCTGCACACTGGGTGTGTCACATCTGTCACCTTAATTATATTATTACAGTCACCTGAGCACACATCCATTATCAACCATTTTTCCACCTTTGAATTACAGCACTGTAAGGTGAGAGCCTCCAACAGGCTATTTGGAAATATCTCCTTTAAGGAGCATTCATATAAATATTAAATGAAAATTTCAATTTAACTTCATGCCTCCTGCCAATGGTAGACTCCCGAGATTAAACAATTAGTGAAAACGAATCTCTTTTGAAATGGCTTATGACTCATCAGTTACAGATTTTTGTAAATATCCCACAACGATTGAGAAAATCGGAGATATACAAAAAGAATGTGTTGCAACAATATGTGCAAGACTGTGAGTCAAACTCAGATACTGCTTTCTTCCAACTGCACCCTTACTTATTTCAGTGCAACTTGTAATGGATCTGGGAGATGTTATTTTTTTTACCGTATTTGTCAATACCGAATTGTAAATGTTTTCTTATATTTTTGTCAGAATTTATTATAATTTGTCTTATTATATGTTAATTTACTTCTGTTTTTGAGAGTAAAAGCATATTGATTACTATTAGAAAATCTATCGAAGAATAGCAAAGAGACTGATTACAAATGGAAACTTGTGAATTGTGTAAAATATCTTTGACGATGGAGTCGTCTTTGACTATAGTCAGTCGGCAGCTAACTCTTGGTGTGTGTTGACGGAAGAACAATGTGAAGGTCGCAGTCACAAATAATTTTGAATTATGTTACTATTATTTTTATATTAACTAAAAAGAAGAAACTACATTTGAAGAAACTGTATTTGAAACACCAAAATGAGAGAAACACGTTGAACCACGTCTTTTCTGCAGCCGACATAGATGCATTGTGGAATCATACTTAGACAACTGAAGCCAAGACTAATATCGCTTTGCAAACGTCTAACGGAAAAGGTACTGTCACGAAATATGGCAAATTTAAGTAAATAAAAAATAGTGACCATATTTTCAACTTGTCTTAGCCGGGAAGCCATATTTCAACTGTGTCTCAGCCGGGATGCCATATTTCAACTGGGGACTGTAGCCGGGATATTGTGTTCACGAGATTTTCAACAGTGCTACGAGGAAGAAAATTTTTGTGTGTTAATACCAGTTTCTTCAGAATGTGTGTTACAGTGTTTGTGTTCATTGGGAAGTAAAAGTTTTGGAGAAGAAATGTTTCGGCAAAAAAATATAATTTTCGACAGAAGAAAATACTTCAAGAATTTTGGTCAACAATCACATGGATGGAAAACGTGGTTTTACAACAGTAGAAGAGTGTTCCAGATAAGTCACGAAACCCTCGTATTTTGTTAAAACAATATTTTTATCTTGTTTTGTATTGTTGTGTATAAATTTTTGTTCTTCACAATGACTTATGAGATTTTCGAGAGTATTGTGCCTAAAGTAGAAAGTAGTAATTTAATAGACTTCGAACATCAGGACAGGTCAAATGAAACAGAAAGAACCGATCAATTTGATTTAAAAAGTTTTCTTGTAAATTTCACGAAAGAAATTAAACAATCAGTTGACGACAATAAGTTTTACTGGGATGAAAAAATTGATAACATTTTGTTGCAAGTCCAAGCAGTCAATACCCAAGTGGGTGAGCTTTCGAACAGAGTTGGCAGTGTTGAGGAAAAAATTGAATCTGTGGAAGCAAAAGTAAATGAAATTGATGTTAAATTGAGCGGTGAAATTAATACTGTAAGAAATGAGTTACTGGTAGATAGGGAAAGAAATTTAATTGATTTTAATGAGATAAAAGGGGAAATTAAAAATTTGGATGAGAATACAAAAGTTTTAGTAAAAAATGTAGAACAAAAAACTGACAATCGTTTGGTTACTCTAGAAGAAAAAGTAGAATGCAATGAGTTAGAAAACAAAAAATCTGTCAAAGAACTTAGCGAAAAAATTGAAAGTTTTGACATTGAATTTCAAAGCAAAAATTACAATGTCAACACATGTAATCTTGTATCTAAAATTCCAGTGAAGCACTTTTCGGTAGATGGACCCTTACATCCCATTGATTTTATGCAGTATTGTAAGGATTTTTTTTTACCTCACTCACCAGATGAAATAAAAATTAAATTTGTGAAAAAATTCTTGGAAGGGGAAGCTTTGACTTGGGCAAACCAGATTGTAACTTTGGGGATGACCTTTTCAGAATTTGAATCAAAATTTCTGGAAAAATTTTGGGATGATCTTAAACAAATTAGAATCAAAAGTGAATTTTTGAATGGGCGAAACTATAGAGAATCAGATGGGAACATGAAACAATTTTGCAAAAGTGAACTTCAAAAACTTATTCATTTAACAAAACCTTTGGATGACTTGATCAAAATTGATACCTTAAAGAGAAGACTGCCATCAGCAATGCAGTTGAGTTTAGTTCATTGTCCTGATAGTAATGTAGAGCAGTTTCTCAATTATATTCAAAAGTTGGATAGGGTAACAACAAGAACACATAGTGGGTTTACTCAGAAAGGTAATGGTCAAAATTGGGGAAATGATAACTTTCAAAAAAGGGAACAAATCAATTATCATGGTGTCAGTCAAAATTCAAGGGGATATAACAATTTTCAAAAGAAGGACCATAATTTTTATCCAAAACAAGAACAACATTTTCGCGTTAATAATCAACAAAATAGAGAACACTTTAGGGATCAAAATCACAGAAATTTTGATAGAGGTCAGTACAATAGAAACTACCAACAATCAGGTAATGTTTGGCATAGGAATGGGATCAGAAATGTTGATCAGAGACATTGGCAGAACCACAATCAGCAGTTCAAACAGGAACTGGAAATAAAAAACGAGTAGACGCCCCCTTGAAGGTCCGCAAGGTTGAGGCAGAAGGTGAGCATGATGAAAGGACCAATGGATGTGACTATCATAAACCCAAACAGGACAGTTCCAAGCCTAAGCTATCACATGAGGTCATTAGTTGTTACTTATTGAAGAAATTTCAAGAGGAAAATAATGATGATAAAGATAACATTTTCAGTACACAAGAACATACAGCAGATAAAAGTAATTGTGATTCATTTAATTTAACAGAGTTTTACACTTGGGCAGAAAATAACAACACTTTGTCAGATGATGTAATTTGTAGTAGTTCAGAGATGTGTGTGAATGAAAGAGAGAATGCATGCTGTGAGAATGAAAATGGTGAAAGGGATCTGCTAACTTTAGAAAGGGGAAATAATATTTTGGGGGATAATTTGAATGTGTATGACCTGAATATGTGTAATGATAATGATGTTGTTGATAAAGTTGATAATGATGGTAATGGTATTGATGTTGAGGAAAGGTATTTCATTAGTTTAAATAGGGAGTTGGGTATACACATGGTTGAAAATGGATTAAATAGTGAGAATATTATAGAAATTCCCAGGGATGTTACCAGGATGAATAAAGCTCACAAGCTGGATGTTTGTGAAAGTGTGAATTTTGATGTTTTTGGTAAAGAATCTGACTACACAAATAACGATGACACATGTATAACTTCTAACCTAAGTGAAACTTTTACAGATACTAATGATACACACACATTTCTTATGAATATATGGCTGAACAGTGAAACTATTTCTTTTGACAAGAACTTTAGAAAGATGCTTATTAATGTATGTGAAACTGTATGTCCTGAGTGGTGGAAAAAGATGAGATATTTTATTTTTGAAAAGCTGAAGGATAAGTACTTCAATAGTATACAATGTGATTTGGATGAAAATTCTTGGCTATTTGAGATAATAGAGAGTACTAATGACAATTTTGTATCTTGTGCAAATTTTATAACTGTGACAAATAATACATGTAATGATATACCATATGATTCTGATAAGTATAGGTTTGGGGAAATTGAAAGTGATTTATTACATGAGGATACAGGTTCTGAGAAAAGTGATCAATTTTGCAGTCCTTATATAAAAGTTCAAATTGGGTCATGGATTGGTAAATGTTTAATTGATACAGGAAGTGAGATCTCGGGAATATCTGAAAGGTTAAGTAAGAAATTGAAAGTGGCGAAAGATTATGTTGAAATGCCAGTTGTTGGGGTAAAGATAAAAGGTGCTACTGGGAAGAGCAGTAAATTGGTAAAAAGCCAGGCTTTAGTGACTTTTTAATTGAAGGCAAGTTGTTCACACATGGCTGTTTTGTAATTCAGGAATTTAATGAGGATTTTCTTTTGGGTATGAATTGGATAGTAAAAGTAAATACAGCATTTGATTGGGTTGGAAGAAAACTTTTGATAGAAACTAGTGAAAGGGAATACATTCAGACAAATTTTGTGAACACACTTGGTGATCAGAGTAATGGAAATTTTGACAGTATCAATTTACTAAAAGAAAATAGATTGGAGAATATTGAAACTCATAGATTTGATACTGATGAAGTTGAATTTGGGAATTTAGTAAATTTGAAAATTTCAGAAACGCTAAATTTATCTGGGGAGCAAAAACAACAGTTAGAAAATCTGCTGTGGGAATAAAGTGATGTTTTCAGTGACATACCTGGAAGGGTAAAGGGTTATCAGTGTGAGCTTCAGGTAAAACCTCATGAACCATTTTTCATAAAACCATACAGTATTGCAATATCAAAAAGACCTGCTGTTGAGAAAGAGCTGAAAAAGATGGAAGGATGTAATATAATAGAAAGGAGTATCAGCATATAATAATCCTCTAGTAGTGGTTTCGAAAAAAGATGGTGGAGTAAAACTGTATAAACAGAAATCATAATTTCAAAATTTAAATAACCTATTATCATCTAAAACAAAAGTCCTTCACTGGAATACACTTGTTAGAACAAAACTGCCTGTACAACCAAGTGTCTATATTTGCATGTATAAATTAATAATTTGAAGTCACATGTTAATTGAAACTGATGAAAAAACACTGTTGTAACAAAGAATGAGAGAAAGACTTATTTTTACTTTTTTTTTTTTTTTTAAGTCTCCATAGTGAGCATTTCTGAATTTTTCTAAATTTTGGAAGCTAAGTCTTCCCTGTGGGTGAAGGCATGCATGTGAGGACATGCATGCAAAGGTATAAGTTTCAAAAACAATTTTAGATAAAGCCTCATGATATATGAGCAGTTTATTGTTGTTTATACTGATGTTGTGGGGAGCAAAAGTACTCTTCACAAGAATGTGACTTGTAGTAATATTGTAGTAGAGAGGAAAGCGTACATAAATAATTGCAAAAAATTTAGATAATACTGATGTATCTTTAGCTGTACTAAAAGAAGAAAATCATAAGAAAAAAATACAAAATAAAAAAAATGAGTAAAAAAAATTTAAAAAGAAAATCATAAGCAAAAAAAAATATACAAAAAAAAACACTACACTATATATGTCCAGTATCATTTTTACTGTTACAATATGTAAGCATAATGAAATTAACATTAATATTAAAAAAAATTAATTAAATCTTATTCTAGGAAATGAGTTTTACCTTCCTATTATTTTCAATCTGTATGTTAGAATATTTCTCATGTATGTTTTACACCATGTATATTTGTCATGTCAAATAATTTCTTTAGTTGAATTTTTTTTGTGTATGAGATTGATGGGGAAGTATCATTGCAACAACAGCCAGTAACAAGTCCACAGATTCAAAGAGTCCAAATTTGGAAGAGGTTATCAGACTGCATCATTAGTGTACTAATTGTGTAATACAGATCCATCACTGAGTGTGGTCGGGATTTTGTTGTATATGTCCATAACAACAAACGCCCTGGGGAGCAGTTGTAATGGATCTGGGAGATGTTTTTTTTTTTTTTACAGTATTTGTCGATACTGAATTGTAAATGTTTTCTTATATTTTTGTCAGAATTTATTATAATTTGTCTTATTATATGTTAATTTACTTCTGTTTTTGAGAGTAAAAGCATATTGATTACTATTAGAAAATCTATCGAAGAATAGCAAAGAGACTGATTACAAATGGAAACTTGTGAATTGTGTAAAATATCTTTGACGATGGAGTCGTCTTTGACTATAGTCAGTCGGCAGCTAACTCTTGGTGTGTGTTGACGGAAGAACAATGTGAAGGTCGCAGTCACAAATAATTTTGAATTATGTTACTATTATTTTTGTATTAACTAAAAAGAAGAAACTACATTTGAAGAAACTGTATCTGAAACACCAAAATGAGAGAAACACGTTGAAACACGTCTTTTCTGCAGTCGACATAGATGCATTGTGGAATCATACTTAGACAACTGAAGCCAAGACTAATATCGCCTTGCAAACGTCTAACGGAAAAGGTACTGTCACGAAATATGGCAAATTTAAGTAAATAAAAAATAGTGACCATATTTTCAACTTGTCTCAGCCGGGATGCCATATTTCAAACTCGAGGCTTGACAAGTACATTGTCACTCATTCATCCACCTATGAAGTCAAGCACTGTTAAGTTACAGTCTCACATAGGGTGTACGACAATAACATATCAGTATCAATTAGCACATATATTAAACACAAATAAAAATTTCAGTTTTACTTAATGTCTTCTGTCAAACATACATTCACAAAATAAAACAGTGGAAAATCCAGGATGGAATATAACAATATTATGAAAAGAATAGTTGCTACTCAGCACATAGTGGTGGTGCTGTGTCACAGATAGGCACAACAAAAAGACTGTCCGGAAGTAAGCTTTTGGCCAACAAGACCTTCATCAGAAACAGACAACATAAACACACACTCACGCAAATGCAACCCACACACACATGACCACAGTTTCTGGTCAGACCCAGTCTGGCTATGTAGCCAGAGCCATTGTCCAATTGCTTTTGGAAGTAGAGTGTTATAAAACAAGAAAATTCTTACATCATTACTTCAAAAGAGTTATTGGCTATTCACTGGGCATTTGACAAGTTTCAAAATTATATGTCAGATCATAAAATCAAAAAATAACTCAGATCATAAAGCATTAAGTTACCTTCAAGAGTGCAGATTACACAATGAAAGACCCACAAGATGGGGTATGTTTTTACAGGATTTTGACTATGAAGTAGTCTACATCAAAGGTACTAACAATGTTGTTGCAGATGCTTTATCTAGCTTACCCTTAGATTGAATTACTGAATTACATCATCAGAAGAAGGAAAAGGAGTTTAAGATGAGATATATGAAGGCTGTTCATGGTGAGAAAGGCATTACAGCCGTGTGTAACGGAATCAGGAGAAATCAAGTAAAGAATTGTGATCCTGAGATAGATCTCAAATAGTAAAGATAAGTAGTAGGGGATGTCAGGACGAAATGCAGAACATCATTCCTGAGAAAACCTATGAACCTGGTATACTTCTACTTCCATGGATGTTTATCAAAGAGTAGAGATGGTCACAGTTACATTTTTCTATGGTTGATATTTTTTTCCAAATTCAAAGAACTGCCAAGTGAAGAGATTATTTCTAAGATTGAGAACGATTACTTAAAAATGTAGAAAAACCAAAAGTCATTCTGGCAGATAATGAACCACAGTTCATATCTAAAAACTAGAAAGCATTTGTTGAAAGGTTAGTAATTAAACAAATTTTGATTTCAGTGTATAATCCATCGTCAAACCCTGCAGGGAGATACATGAGAGAGATTGGTCACCTATGTCATACATATTGTAGCCATAAGGATCCTACTTGGTTTGAACACATCATGAATAGGTTACAGTACAGTTTTACTGATACAAAGAAATGACACAATTTCAGAGACTTTACTGGTCTCACACACATATAATTTTATGTGTACAGACTGAAGCAGCCTGCTTCAGTCTACATACATAACAATAGTTCTACTAAAAACATACATGAACAGTCACAACTGGAAGAAGCTTCTTTTTTTATGATGTTGCCAGTTTTGGTCTGTTTTAAACCATCTTCAGACCTACCACCATGATGATAGATGGTGGTGATGAACGGAGCACATGCTACAACTTCACAAATGCTATCTGGAGTCATAGCGCCTGCTCCATTCACCACCACCATTATGGTGGTAGGTCTCAAGATGGTCTAAAACAGACCGAAATCTGTAATGTCATAGTAAAAGAAGTTTCTTGCAGTTGTGACTGTTCATGTTCATTTTTAATTAAAATAAACTGCTGTTGTCCAAGAGAAATGTTCTCAAAAATTACAGTTCTGTTAGATTTACACCTTTTGAGATTATATTTCATAAGGAACCTGCAAATATTCTATGAGAGTTGACTAAATACCCGCAATGTACAATTTTGTCTACACAGAAAAGAGAGGAGATTGTCAGAGAACCTATGAAGAAACAGGAAGAGGCACAAAAAAGGAGACATGACAGAAAGTAAAAGTACCATAGTTTAAGGCTGGGGATTATGTACTTGTGAAACCACAAGTAAGATCTAAAATGTTGAAAGAAGAACTAAAGAAATTCTTTGGCATATACATTGGTCCATTCAAAATCATTGAAAATCATCATCCTAATGCATACCGACTGATTTACCTGAAATCTAGAAAACTTTTTGGGTTGAGGAATATCACCTCATAAAAACTGTACAAACAAAGAAGTAGATTATTTGAAGTCTTGTGCTTCATAATGAAATCATTGATTAAAAACTAACTTTTTCACTGCTAAATAGAATATTAAATGCTAAACAAGTAACTTAGTATGATTTTAAATGACGTTTGATTCAGTCACTTGTTTTTAACTCTATTTTTGCTCAAGTATCTGCAAATATGTTGTCTTGATATCATGATTGTAACCCTAAGAGGAATGTACACATTGTACATTACATGCTCGGTGAGCACAAGGGCCTTAGCAGTTGTAGTATTGTTTCCTGCTAGTTTTCTGCATTACAGCTTCTTCTGCTATCTTTGAACCTATCAATGTATTCTTCTATTGTCAATGCTATGAAAACACCAATCATGAAGTAACACTTATATATTTACCTGGACATCTTAAGATGTCTCAGGGCTGAGCTCTGGTAAGTCTATCACTTATGCATCTGATCTCAAAACAGGTCACTGGACACTATACATAATAAACTATGTACTTGTATATACATTTACCCATTTCAAGGGATTTTCACTATTTAATATAACAATTTCTATCTCATTTTTGAAAACACTTATCTTTAGCTTTATATACGCTACTGGCCATTAAAATTGCTACACCAAGAAGAAATGCAGATGACAAACGGGTATTCAGTGGACAAATACATTATACTAGAACTGACATGTGATTACATTTTCACACAATTTGGGTGCATAGATCCTGAGAAATCAGTACACAGAACAACCACCTCTGGCCTTGATACGCCTGGGCATTGAGTCAAACAGAGCTTGGATGGCTTGTACAGCTACAGCTGCCCATGCAGCTTCAACACGATACCACAGTTCATCAAGAGTAGTGTCTGGCATATTGTGATGAGCCAGTTGCTCGGCCACCATTGACCAGACATATTCAATTGGTGAGAGATCTCGAGAATGTGCTGGCCAGGGCGGCAGTCGAACATTTCCTGTGTCCAGAAAGACCTGTACAGGACCTGCAACTTGCGGTCGTGCAATATGCTGCTGAAATGTAGGGTTTTGCAGGGATCGAATGAAGGGTAGAGCCACGGATCGTAACACATCTGAAATGTAACGTCCACTGTTCAAAGTGCCATCAATGTGAACAAGAGGTGACCGAGACATGTAACCAATGGCACCCCATACCATCATGCCGGGTGATACGCCAGTATGGTGATGACGAATACACGCTTCCAATGTGCATTCACTGTGATGTCACCAAACACGGATGTGACCATCATGATGCTGTAAACAGAACCTGGATTCATCCGAAAAAATGAAGTTTTGCCGTTCGTGCACCCGGGTTCATCGTTGAGTACACCATCGCAGGTGCTCCTGTCTGTGATGCAGCGTCAAGGGTAACCGCAGCCATAGTCTCCGAGCTGATAGTCCATGCTGCTGCAAACGTTGTTGAACTGTTCATGCAGATGGCAGTTGTCTTGCAAACGTCCCCATCTGTTGACGCAGGGATCGAGACGTGGCTGCACAATTCGTTACAGCCATGCAGATAAGATGCCTGTCATCTCAACTGCCAGTGATACGAGGCCATTGGGATCCAGCACGGCATTCCGTATTATCCTGCTGGACCCAACAATTCCATATTCTGCTAACAGTCATTGGATCTTGACCAACGCGAGCAGCAATGTTGTAGTACGATAAACTGCAATCGCGATAGGCTACAATCCGACCTTTATCAAAGTCGGAAACATGATGGTACGCATTTCTCCTCCATCACAAGAACGCTTCACCAGGCAACACCAGGCAACTGCTGTTTGTGTATGAGAAATTGGTTGGAAACTTTCCTCATGTCAGCACGCAGTAGGTGTCACCACCGACGCCAACCTTGTGTGAATGCTCTGAAAAGCTAATCATTTGTGTGAAGACAGTAACTGTTCTTGAAAGAACAGAATATTGTTGATGACCGTGCAGCTTTTCTCTGGAATAAATGATGACTAACTGAAACCCTCAGCTGCCGACAGGTGTTGTTAAGATACCTCGATAGGGACAGTTGAAAATGGGTGCCCCGACCAGGACTCGAACCCAGGATCTCCTGCTTACATGGCAGACGCTCTATCCATCTGAGCCACCGAGGACACAGATGAATAGCACGACTGCAGGGACTTATCCCTTGCACGCTTCCTGCGAGACGCACATTCCCAACTGTCCACAATTCTACATATGTAATGTACCTTATAGACATTTGCCCATCCACTCATGATGATGATGAAGACGACACAACACCCAGTCATCTCAGGACAGGTGAAAACCCTGATCCAGGACCCCAAGCTCAGGATGCGAGAATGCAACCGTAAGACCACGAGCAGTCGACTGATACAAATACATAATTACTAAATGTTAAAATCACTTTATGCTTTCCAAAAGTTTTTTATGTTATGTGCACAGTTACATAGGGAAACATATTAAGTGGAGATTGTACCTTATATATTTACAATGTTAAATTTGTCAATTGTAGGTACATTTATCTCGTGAACAGTTCATGATAATGTTACAAAATTTTAATGGTTAGTGGAGGAAGTCTCTCTTCATTGATTTATTTTTTTACATAAGTCACTTGCATAATTTATTTTTTAGAGAATTTTTTGCAAGTTGTAAAATTTTTTTCCACATATTTAAGTTTTATTAATTCATATTTTCTACAATGTTAAACTGAACTTCTTTTAAAAATGCATCATTGATGTTCAGCTCTGTTTCTGTAAGTTGTATATGTTTCTCTGTTCTACAATGGTAAGTTCCCAAAAAAATGTACCTAATCATCAAAAAAATAAAATCTCAGGAATCCGGCTTGAAAGATAAACATAGTTTGTTACTGACCTTAGAACATCCCTGCACCATATCCTGGGTCATCTACATTTTTTTCATTTTCTTCATCCTCCCTGGCTCTCTTAGCATTCCTTGAGTGCTTTCTTGCCTTCCTAGCTATAATAGTTACTTCATAATCTGCTTTCTTCACATGGACAGCATCCAATTTGGAACATGCCATCACCATATTTTCCCCAGGTTGTATGCCTAACTTCTGAAGCAGCCTAACTCTCCCCACATTGCCATCATTAAATGAAAGAACTGCACCATAAACACACAAATTCAATGTATCTTTACCTACAAATACTGTTTTAGGAATTCTAGACCATATGACACTGTTAAATGTTTCATTTGTGTGACTACATGGTCTTTATGATAATATTAGAATCTGTAGTTGTGTTTATGTAATAACTGAATTTGGTTTCTTTTGTCAATTTTTTTATATGATCTCTTCTTGCCTCTGCCTCTGTAGGCATTACCATTTGCTTGGGTTTATCTGAGATTGTTCATACACAGTTTCTAGTTCTTCTCTCTTCTATTTTACATCTGCTGTGACCCAATTTTTACTGCACTTAACATTTGTATTCCTTCGACCAATGGACATGCAGGATCTATGTGATGGGATAATGTTGTGGAGAATGATTGTGGTCCCTTATTTGTGCTTTCCGTTTGGTATATGTTGCTCCAGTCTTTAGATTGCATTAATTTGTGTTGCCTCCATAGGTTTGTTTGCTTTATTCGTTACAACTCTTTAAAGATGTTTCCTGACATTGTTTTCTTGTCTGATACCTCTGTTAACATCCCACAGTGGTCAGCAGTAGCTGTGTTTATGACATTCATTGCCACTCATTATTCCACCTATGATCTGCAAGCACCATAAGGTGAGAGTCTCCCACAAGGTGTACACCAGTATCACTATGTCAAGAGTAGTTCTATAATACATAAATAAATATTACAATTCAACTTAATGTGTTCTGTCACTCACACATTCTCAAAGAAAAAATATTGGTGAACGTAGTTCTCTTTGGATGTAGAATACGTCTCCTGAGTCAATCACATTTATGAACTGCATCATCAGAGAAATTTAAGGAATATTTAGATTAGAGATTAGATTAGATTCAGTTTTCGTTCCATAGACCCAAAAAATGAGATGATTCTTGTGGGTGCGGAATATGTCAGAAAGTATGACATAAAAACATAAAACATTTGAATATAATACTTACTACTCATTTGTTAGTAGATAGTCAAAATTAAGTTAATACAATGTAGTAAACTGGGACAGCTAATATTTACAGAATTAACACACTGTCAGAATGAAACACTGTTATGCACTATTAATAAATTTATCATATGTAAAATACCTAATCTTGACTCTTGTGACCAAGTGTTGTCAAAACTGAAATCTAACAGATACTTTTACTTAAGTTGACCTAACAGTCTCTGTCAAGATATTCATCTATGGAGTAGAAGGAGTTGCCTATCAAAAAGTCTTCAAGCTCTGTTTAAACCACAATGGAAAGTATCTGTAAGACTGGGACTCAAACATGGACACTGTTTTCTCAGATCTGTTATCTTATTTATTACTATTATTTGAGCACAACTCAAAGCCAAAGACACACATTGTCACCATTATTTCACCTATAAATAGCAGCACTAATTTGTGTCTCTCTTAGAGTATATGGCAACAGAAGCATTGCAGAAAGAGTCTTATAAAATATAAATAAAAATTTCAGGTGACCTTGGTATCTTCTGTCAATCATATTTTCTCAAGAAAAAATATTGGTAAAGTGAATCTCTTTGGATGTAGAACGTCTCATAAATCAAAGATATTTAAAATTATTTAATTGGATGGAAAAAAAAATCTACTCACCAAGCAGTGGCAGAACACACACATAAAAGACGGTTGTAATTGCAAGCTTTTGGAGCCAGTGGCTCCTTCTTCAGGCAGAAGGGTTGAAGAGGAGGGAAGAGGGGTGAAGTAAAAAGACTGGAGAGGTCTAGGAAAAGGGGCAGATTTTGGGAAAGCCACACAGAACCGCGGGTAAGGGGAGACTTACCATATGGGGTGAGAAAAAAAGTCCTTTTCCTTCACCCCTCTTCCTTTCTCTTCAATCTTTCTGCCTGAAGTCACTGGCTCCGAAAGCTTGCCAATTACAACCGTCTTTTGTGTGTGTGTTCTGTCACCGCTTGGTGAGTAGATTTTTTATCTATCCAATTAAATAATTTTGGCAATAATTGATTGTTTTCAAAGATATTTAAAAGTTTCACACAACCATCAAAATATCTGTGAAATTTAAAGAATGTGTTGTGACAGTGGACAATATGTCCTAGACATGGACTCAAACCCTGACACTGGGTTCTCACATCCGTCACCTTAATTATTACAGTTAGAGGATAGCTCACGGCCTGCTGCACATATTGTCGCCCATTACTCCATAGAAGAATTGGAGCAGTGTAAGGTGAGTGTCTCCCACAGTGTATAAGGCAATATCATCATTACAGGAATATTCGCATACACCTTAAATAAGACTTTCAATTGATTTAATTGTCTTCTGTCAGTCACATATTCTCAAAATAAAAAATATTGGTGAATGTGGATTTCTTAGGACATCAAATATGTCTCACAGTCAAATTTGCCACAACCATTGAAATATCAGAGAAATTTAAAAAAATTGTGTGACAGTGAACAGTATGTGTGCAGGCCCAGGACTCAATCCCGGACACTGGTTTCTCACATATTTCACCTTCATTATTACGGTTGTTTGAGCTCAGCTTAAGGTGTGACACATACATTGCCACACATTATTCCACCTATAACTGCAAGTACTGTAAGGTGAGAGTCACCCCATGTGAAATATGGCAACATCACCACTGCCACTACTACTACTACTACTACTACAGTTATCACCTGTGCAATACAGAGACTCAAACCTAGATACAGGCTTCACACAACTCAACCATCACCTTAATTATAGCAGTTATTTGAGCATTTCTCAAGGCACTATTCACATTTTCAATGTTACTTATTCTTCCATACATGGAATGGATGGGACGTCTATAAACTGGAAATAAAAATTTGCATTAGGCGTTAACATCTACAGTCATTCACCAAGTCTGAAAAGGTAAACGCTCATCAAAACAAACCTAGCAGGTGACCGAACATGTGTTGCAAACAAAGATAATATATAATATGCCACGACTATTGAAATATCAATGCAATGTAATGAATATGTTATGAAAATGAATATTCTGTGCAAGAAAAGGACTCAAACATGGATTTCAGATTTTTCACAACAGTGAACTCAACAATTAACATTTAGCACACTTCTAGGCCTTACTCATACTTTGATAGTCACTAATTCTTCTATTTGTAGTCTGTAAGTACCGCAATCAGAAGTTCTCTCATAGTGCATATGGGAATACAGCTACTGCAGGAATGGAACTGATGGGGGACTGTGCAGACATGTTCATATAGCCCAACAGTAAATGCTGCTCATAAAAACTTGGAGCTGAAGATTTAAGTATTGGTCTGATACACATTTCAACAGTCATTAATTGCAAGTTTACTACTTGAAACTGTTGGCACTAATCCCATTCTCACCATTGTATCTTCAACATCTCTGTCATCATACATCCATTCCCTGGAATTCTGTGCATAAATTTCTAAGAAAGAGAGTCATTCTTCTCAAAGAAAATCAAATTTTAATAGTAATGTTTAACCTATCACTATCTTCTATAGTTAACATTCATCAAGACCACTTCATTTGCCTATAAGGCTAATGGTTTAGTGATACAAAACCAGCATGGATTCTAACAACTGCTCATCCTTAAAATTAAAATTCTAAGTGAATGAACCATGATCTTTGTCACTGGCCCCTACAAGTCTTACCTTGTTCTCGGCATCATTTTTGTTGAATATGGGATACTTTCTATTTTCTTCTGGGATAATCTTCTGGGTCAGTGCACTGTAAGCAAATAAAGTACTATTTTTAGAAGGAAGGGATGCTAATAACATTGTGTATGGTACATAACTGCACATCTTCCAGAGATCTTGCATTTCTTCCAGTTCCCACCCAGTACATTCCCTTCTTAATGGCCTTTGTTGCTGATAATAACTTAGTTTGAGCTGAACTGTGATCTGTACAATACGAATACAAGTTCATGAAGCCTTTTCCTCCTTTTCTAGGGTAGGGAGTGCTCACTGTGAAATTGATGAAAAGTTATCTGCATATTGTAAATGTTAATGAATGGATGGCTCCAGGTAGCCTTAGAACAATGGAACCTTATTAACATAACACATCCAGCAAATTCAACCTAAAACCATTTCATATTGTTTATGCTAGGTGTGGTCACTGAGTGAAGTATATTGGTCTGTCTGAATAGTGTATCACTGACATGGCTGGGAAATATCTGAACATGGACAACATCCATGGTTGATGCACTTGCCTATGACTTGATGGTTTCAGTGTGGTCGGGAGGCCATATGCTCCAAATGGTGCACCATGGACGTGGCTGGCATGCTTGTTGAATTAAACTCTAATTGAGGGATAACTTGTGCAGTTGGTGTTAAGCCCTGAGAACTGCAAACTATGAGCTCTCAATGCCGACTGCCTGGACAGTGGTCAGACAGCATCCAACACAGCTGTACAGCAGAAGAATGCCAGGAAAGTGTGGTGGTGACACATGATTCATGGAAGCAAAATAGTGCCAATGATAGCAGTGATGCACAAGTAACTGTTTTCTTTTAATAACAATACTGTAACGAAGTAAATATTAAGTCAGGAACAGAAGGCAAACAATAGCTTTTCTTAATCTCATCATCACTGTTGATGATTCATCTCAGTATCATATAGCCTGGATGTATTTTATTACATGAAAGATTACTGACTTCTTCAGATTGCACACTGACATTGATCATTCATACAATGTACATGACTTATATTGGAGTACACATTTCATCATGTGACAAATCTGAGAAACAAATCACATTTACATCCACTCAAGAAACTATGTCCACGCACAGACAGACAGAAAGACAGCCGATAATCAGCAGTTTACTGACACACTACTTTACCACATAGGTAGAGTCTTCTAAAGTTCTCAAAAATAATTTTTATTGCAATTCAGTTTTGGCCAGTACACTTCAAAACTAGTTTTGGTTTCATAGGTATTGCAAAACAAAAGCAGTTCTCACAGTAACTTATGTAATCCAATCGGCATTGTAAAGTGATACGGCAGGGAACTCGTGGTTATCAGCTATCCATGCGTGGATGTATTTCATTGCATTGATATAAATGTGATTGGTTTCCTGGACACACATGATGATGGAACGTGATTCCAAAACTAATAATATATGTTGTGTGAATAATAAACACCAGTAAAGTGCAGCCTGTACAAGTCTGTAATCTTTCATGTAATAAAATAAACAAAAGTTACTTAATATGACTGATGAAGCAGGAACAAAAGCACAAATAGCATTAAGCATGACAGTTGTAGCTTATTGTTAAGGTACTAAACACATTAAGTTATTGTGGTTTCCATATCTTTTGATAATGTCCACCTTGACAGATTCCACAGCCTCAAAGATTCACCACATTTGATCAGATCAGTGAAACATGTTGAATAAATCAATGATTGAATGTGGTGTTAACACAAATATTAAATACCCATATCAAATGACCATGGATGTGTCTTGTCTAGTTAACAAATCTACCACACTACAGCAACAATGAGCAACCATAATTATAATAGATTCAGAGGTCAATGTATTTTGACATGTTGCAGTTTATAATAGATTCAGAGGTCAATATATTTTGACATGCAGTTATAAATTGATCCCACAGTCACCACAATGCTCAACATATTGTTAGTATAGCAATGCCATGTTCAGAGACAGTTGTGTGCCTTGTCATAAAGATGCTTCTCATTACATAAACACTAATAAAACTCACTATCAATCAAAAGAGATATTCACATCTTTTATCATACAGCATCAATTTCCAGCAATTCCAGCTTCTTTTATATTACACTGCTCACAATAATTCTGACAGCTGGCAACTTAGATGCTGCCAGCTTCACACGACAGCTCGAAAACAAGAAAATTGCCACACACACAGCCCTAAACATCTATACCACATGGTCACTGTCCACTCCGTGTCACAGAGCATACAGGTGCACTACACAACAAGACTGCTAGCCAGGAAGCTGTATACGGCATACACACAAGGATTTTTTGCAGTTAGATGGCTTTTCATCCAATCCAGATAATGACAGTTGTAGAAGACCTGGGGATAGCAGTATAAAATCCAAAGAAATATCTCCTATAGTTGACAGTATTAAAATCCTAGTGATTAATTGCTGAAGCACCTGGAACACTTCTAAAAAGCAGTGGAGCTTACATAATACTAGCTACAGAAAGCTGATTAAAATCCAGAACTGATAGCAGTGAGACTTTTGGGGAAAAAATAAGTATATATCAAAAGGAAAGGCTAATCAAATGCAGGTATGTATTTGTCACAGCAGATAACAAAGTCCAATCCATCCAGAGAGAAACTGAAAGCAAGACTGTTTAGGCAGGACTCTGTATTGAAGGTGGACATTAGCTTTTAATCAAATACTTCTATCATGCATTAGACTCACCCCCAGATGTAACTGAAAATTATAGAAAACCTCAGTTTATTAGTACTGAATACATGTTCTCACATCATAATGTTATCATTGGAGGAGAATTTAATCATTTTATTGGTGTAGTGAGAGTTTTGTAAAGTAGCGAGTATGACAAGACATCTCATGAAACATTACTTAATGCGTTCTCTGAAAACTACAAAGCAGATAGTTTGGAAGCCCACTCTTGATGGAAATACACTGGATCTAACAGTAGCAAACAGACGTGACCTCTCTGAGGATCCCGATGCTGATGCAATGATTATCACAGTACAAAGAATAATTAAAACAAGCAGAAATAGAATAGAATAGAATGTTTATTAGCTTTTCAGTATGTGTTTGATGCAGTTAGCTTCATCAGTGGGTGCTTTACAGTTATACAAGTACATTTTCAGACAAGTACATACATTTAGAGGTGATTCTCATTACACGTTTACCTACATATGTGAACAAGTACACCATTCTCTTCTCCAATTTCATAATATATGTCTACATTGCATTCAGCTAGTTACATTACATACATACATATTATCTAATTAAGTAAACAGTAGCTACATGATAGACTTATATGCAAGAATTAGGGACTGCAGTATTTAGGTTATTCAAATTACTTTGAAGTAATTCTTTTGGCTGAATAATATGCTTTAATTTTAATCCAAGTGTCTTAATACCTCTAAGATTTTTTATGTTTGTCGCAATTATTTTATAAATTTTAAGTTTAGATTTTTGTGGCTCTTGTGTGTGACTGACAGATATGTCTAGCTTACAGCTGTTTCTTTTACTGTACAAATGTGCATTTGACTTTCAAATTAAATTTCTTTACATTCACTTTGGAACACACACACACACACAGAGGCTTGAGGAAGTCATTTAACAAAAATTTCTTTGAAATAGTTTTTTATGGGATTCTTGATGACCCAGTTCTATGACACATCTGATTGCTTTTTTTCTGCCACGTGAATATACAATTTAATTTCATCCTGATGAGTGTCCCCATAACAGAAGGCACAACATGACAGAAGCAGTAAATTTTTGCTGACATAATTTCTTAGTTTATGTAATAGAAAAAGTGTGCACTTAAGTTTATGTCTCATCCCCCGATGATAATCTTTGGTCTATTATGAGACCCAATAGTTCAATACTTCAATTCTCTTTTTTGACCATTGGATTAAAATAAACGCCCTCTGCATGATTGGTTAGATTTAAACCAGGGGCTACTACTTTCAGCTATCTCCCTATTTTTATATAAAACTACATGCAAATTCTCAGCTGATGTGAGCAACATCATGCCATTGCATTAGAGCACATTTTTGCAGTCCACATTGCTTGGGAGACCATTAACATAAACAATAACATGTCCATCCATCTAGATAAGGAGGCAGTACTGTCATATCTCAACAAGGATCTTGAAACGTTTAGCTCCGGGCAAGAGCATGCTGAAAAACTGTTGCTGTAGTTCAGAAGAATAGTGGACCAAGCACTGGATACGTATGTGCCTACTAAAACAATTCATAAAGGGAAGGACTTTCTATGGCATACAGTCCTTGTAAAGAAACAATTGAAAAATACTGACTTCTGTACGAAAGGTGTAAAGCAAATCTTAGGGTGATGGACAAAATGATACCAAATTAAAAGTGTTTGGCTGTCTAAATGGCAGTGTGTGATGCCCTCAATGACTACCACAGAAGAATCTTATTGAAAGATCTCTTACAAGACCAAATATCATGTCTGTTTCAGAAAAAAACTGTACCCAGTAGTTGGAAGAGAGCACAGGTAACACTGGTCAACAAGAAGGAACTTATCCACAAAAGTAGCATAACAGCACATTCTAAACTCAAACTTAATGAAATATCTCTAGTGGACACTCACGGGTGATGCATGAACAGAAATTGAGAGCAGTAAAGCAAATGCTGAAATACTGACTGCATTTTCAAATGTTTTTGTACAAACCAAATTCCAGAACTGCACCAGTTTAATTCTTGTGCCACTACAGAGATGAGTAATATCAATATTAGTGTCAGTGGTGTAAGGATCAACTCAAATCACTAAAACTGAACTAAGCTTCAAGGCTCTTTGGAATCCCTATAATTTTATATATTGAATTTGCAACTGTTGAAAACATAATAGGAAATTATCTGTGATCTGAAAGGTAATTAAAATATTAATAAGTCTTGATCACAAAGATTTATTAAAAATTAATAATCACACATCAATTATTAATTGATTAATTAACAGTTACCAGTGGTGTCCTCCAACACTTACGAATGCTCCAGCTGTTGCCTCTGTTCACCATCTGACGAGGAATGGTCTGAAGATGATTTCTGGTAAACTCGAAACCTTGAAATCAGTTACCATTTGGATGTGTGATTATGAATTTTTAATAAATCTCTGTGATGATGACTGATTAATATTTTAATTTGCTATATTTGCACCTTTTAACTTTTATAGGCTACACCACATGTCTGTTGCAGAAAAAATTGTACCCTGTAGTGGGAAGAGAGGACAGGTCATACTGGTCTACAAGAAGGTTAACTGAACTTATCCACAAAAGTAGCATAACAGCACATTCTAAACTCAAACATAATGAAATATCTCTAATGGCATTATCTCTTACAGGTCAACAAGCATGGAATCTGCAAACACAACTAGGACTTTTCTTATGTGACACCTGAAAGCCATGTATCAAAGCAGTCAAGTAAACACAGTATTTCTTTACTTCTGAAAAGTATTTGACTTATTATGACAACCATGATTACTGATGAAAGTATGGTCATATGTGACATTAAACTTTTACTGGTAAGGCAGAATTGCTGTTTCTGTATCATATTAATGTCCTGGCACACAGTATTAACAGTAACATCAGACACTTTGCAAATGATGCAGTTATCTGTAATGAAGTACGGTCTGAAAAAAGTTGCAGAAATATTCACACAGATCTTTGTAAGTGATGCAGAGATGGGCACTTCACTTTAAATTGTTAGTAATGTAAGACTTAGCACTTTGCAAAATGCAGGAAAGTGTTATAACTATAATATCCATTAAGTCACAGTTAGAACCGGCCTGACTATAACATTTTGTGGGGATATGAAATGGAAAAATCACATAGGCTTAGCTGTAGTTAAAGCAGGCAGAAGACTTTGATTCATGCTGGGACACTGGGAAAATGTAGTGAATCTCCAAAGGAGACTGCTCAAAAAACACTTAGACAATCCTTTCTATAACATTTTTCAAGTGTGTGGGACCAATACAAAATAAGATTAACAGCACATACAGAATGTATAACAAAGAAGGGCAGTACAAATGGTCACAGGTTTATTTAACTCATGGGAGAGTGTCATGAAATGCTGAAAAATTTGAACTGGCAGGCACTTGAAAGAAGACACAAATTAGCCTGGAAAAGCCTACTTTCAAGGTTTCACAAATG
The DNA here is from genome assembly GCF_023864345.2 of Schistocerca serialis cubense. NCBI lineage: Eukaryota > Metazoa > Arthropoda > Insecta > Orthoptera > Acrididae > Schistocerca > Schistocerca serialis. The sequence continues at coordinate 462,251,697 of NC_064646.1, read as the reverse complement.
GCCCAACTAGGCAGCCACATGTGTCAGCATGTCACTTCTGGGATCTGGGAATTTGCATCAGTCCTGGATCAAATCTGCATGGCAGATTAATGATTCAGTTTCCCACAGCTGGCTAGATGAATATACCCACTACATGACTCAGTTACACAGTTAGCAAACATTTTGAAAACATTCTCACACATTCACATGGCATGGCATGTGATAGGTGGAGTACACAAATTTCATTCCAGGAAGGGGGAAGGGGGTAAGGAGTGATGACTGGAAGGGCACCTGACCACCCTCTACCACTAATACTGTCAAATCCAGACTAACATGCTGATATTATGAAGATATGGGATAAGTTTGGGAAAAAGAAAAGAAGACAAAGTTTCAAGATCTAGTATTAAATGGAGACACCAGGAAAACACTTCAGCTCACTACAAATCACCCCCATATGGAGGGAAGATTAGACTACTTATAATCTGCACAGAGGTATTTAAGCATTTAAACAGTCATTCTTCTGACTGCATATACGCGATTGGGATGGAAAGATATGTCATTCGGTGGCAAGTATCCTATGCATCATGCTTCACAGTCATTTGCAGTGAATGCTTGTAGAACCAGCCCTCCAGCCACAACACACTCCACTGAAACACAAGGCTATCAAAAGGAAATGTAAATAATGAAAAAATTCTCATCTGAGGTGCATTACTATGACATCTACACAGTTTGCAGACTAAACAAAATATCTGAAAAAAATAATAAGCATAATACGATCAGCATCCTTATACCTTGTAATTATTACATACCTTGTACACACACTAAAAGAGAATGTAAAAATCGTAAGCATGATATGTATGAACACATAGTGCCCTGTGACTTAGGATACCACTCAACACAGAAAGCATGGAAATATTTAAGCAAACTAGTCTCCACAACAATCACAGAACAGACAACACATTTCAATACAACCAATTATAAAAAATAAACTTAGATAAACCAAAAGAATCATTACAGTGGACAAACCTACAGAAATATGTAAACCATATACAAAAGGTAAATTACATCACAGGACCACACAAAAGACACATAGCATGACACTTACAGCTTAAAGCCTTAAATACCACACAAATCAAAGTGACAGGGAAACAATCAGTAGAAACAATCAGAACAGAGACCTTTAACACAACATGAAGATGAAAAATGAAGGATTGACTCCAAAATGTATCTGCTAAAAAAGAATAATGCAGTAAAGTAATGGGCATATCATCAACAAATGATAGTACAAATAGATAGACAAAAACACATTCACAACACTTTTATTGTCCTTGTGTGATTGTTTCCAGTCACATCAGCAAAATTAGTCATTGTAACATGTCTCCTGATAGAAAATATGGAAATTCCTCATGCATTTATATTCGTCTAACAGAAATGTTAATTAACTTTTCAAAATCTGAAATGATCTTGATGATACAACCATACTTATATAGTGCTTCAGATCAAGTGTACCAGCTGGAGTCGAGCAAATCTTCTAAGAGGATTATACAATGGAAAATCCAGGATGGAATGCAACAATATTATAACAAGCATTGTTGCTCTCACTGTACAGTGGAGATGCTGAGCCACAGAGAGTCACAACAAAAACCCTGTCATAATATAAGCTTTCAGCCAACAGGGCCTTTGTCAAAAATAGACAACAGACACACATACTCATGCAAACACAACACACATGCACATGACCACAGTCTCTGGCAGCTGAACCCAGTGTCTGGCTTCAGCTACTAGAGATTGTGGTCACGTGTGTGTGTGTGTGTGTGTGTGTGTGTGTGTGTCTATTGTCTATTTTTGATAAAGCTTGTTTTGTGACAGTCTTTTTGTTGTACCTATCTGCGAATCAGCATCTCTGCTAGTGGTGAGTAGCAACTATCATCATAATAATGTTACTAAGATGATTATACTTTTTTCAAGTCACATACTCATTTAAACCCAATAAAAACTCTTGATATAAAACTCCAAACAGTTAACAATGATTTACAGATTCTGACAATACATTAAATATAATACAATTACAGATTATTTTATTTTTATATTTTCTCATGAAACAATCACATCAGCATTTCACAATGCCCTCACCAGAGCTGACCAGCTAGTGGTTATTTCCAAACTCTCAACATTTAAAAAGCGAACATAAAGAATCATTGTACAACTGGGGAAGTGAAATCAGTTTACAAAGGAGATTGCTTACAAATCATTCGGGTGACCCATTCTAGTCTATTGCTCAAGTGTATGGGACGCACACCACATAGGACTAACAGGGCATATTGAATGTATACAGACAAGGTCAGCATGAATTGTCAGAGGTTTATTTGAACTGTGGCAGAGTATCATAGAAATGCTTAAGAAATTGAACTAGCAAACTTTTGAAATTAGATGTAAACTATACCAAGAAACAATACCAACAAAGTTTCAAGAACTGTCTTTAAATGATGACTCTTGAAATATACTACAAGCCCTGCAAAATATCTCTCATATAGGAATCATGTGGACAAGATCAGAATAATTACTGCACAGAGGTATTCAGGCAACCATTGTTTCCAAATTTCATACAGGAGTGGAATGGGAAGAAACAGTAATAACTGGTACAATGGAACATACTCTCTGCTATGCACTTCTAGATCTACATGTATACTTTGCAAACCACTGTGAGGTGCAGTGCAGAGCTGCTGAACAAACTGAACTAGCAGACTTTTGAGTCAGATTTAAACTATACCAAGAAAGTCTGCTAACAAAGTTCCAAGAGCCATCTTTAAATGATGACTCTAGAAATATACTACAAACCCTTACATATTGCTCATATCGGGATCTGCTGGTTTGCAGAGTACAGATGTAGAGCCAGATGCAGCTTTATAAAATATGCCACATAATTACCTATGTAATCATAAATAAAAATAAAATCAAACCTACAGGATTACACTGAAAATGCAATGGAAACCACTTGCATGATGTTCCTGTAGGTATGATTTTCTTCTTTTTTTATTATTACATAGTTAATTACTTGGCCTATTTTATAGATTGTACAATGATTCTTTGTATCCTTTCTTTTTGTATTGGGAGTCTGGAAATTACCACTGGCTGGTGGGACCACATGACAGAACTGTGAACAGTGTCGTGAGAAAACCTGTGCAAATTATAAAAATTTATGTACGTACATAAATATATTTGTACCACATCTCCTCTTAAACACTGAACCGATTTCAACCAAACTTGGTACACACACAATTCACTGTCTGGAGAGAATCACTGTGAGTGTAAGAACCACCCACCTATCTAGGGATGTAGGTGATAAAGCAGTGTAGCCCATGACTTAAGAATACCCATACTTTAGTCATCCAATATTTGAGAATGAAAGCCCTTAGAGACTTGCAGCAACTTTACACATAGTTTCGAACCTTCACAAAAAATTTTCTTGTTGACAACCCCCACAAACTGGTGAAAGAAAAAAAGTTTGTCGCTTACTACACTTTCACTGATGGTGCAGTAAAACTGCCGCATGAAGGATGATGTTTCAATTTATTACTTTTTTGTTACTAACTGTATTCGTGACACATTTTTCAGGCAGTATTCACACATTCCACTTAATGTAACAGAAGAACTACATCACTATATGACACATAATTTGGGAGATGTGATGTCGTAGACACTGAGACACATGAGAAATTGTGGCATTGTGCATGATGCTTTAATTTGTTATTTCTTTACAACTAACTCTATTCACAACACATTTTGCAGGCAGGCTTATATACCACTAGATGCACCTGCACAATTACATCATTGTACAGCAAATCGTTCAGGAGATACAATGTCACAAACACTGAGCTGCATGAAAATGAAACTGCACGGCAAAATCTGCTAGACATAGAGGTGGAATATGTGTACAAATACACATAATATATGTTGAATATGTGTGAAATATATTTTACACTTGTGTATTCTGGCAAACACTTGGGTATAAAGCTCATCCTAAACCCCTGGAATAATTTCAGTCAAATTTGGTACACATATTAATTACAACCTGGAAAGAAATACTGTAGGGGTGACACCCACCAACAGAGAGAAGGGAGGATGAGGAGACAGACAGACAGTGGGGGGGAAGGATGAGATAGGCAGAGAAGGGGAGAGAATAATTATGGAGATGAGGCAGCAGAGAGAGGGATAAGGAGGAGATGGACCAATAGAAGAACGGAATACATATATACTCAGTCAAAACTGGGTTAGTATAAAAATAAAATAATGTAAGGTTTTCTCTTAAAACTCCTAGTACTGTTAATTTCTTGCAGTGTATTTGTGGGTAGCTTGTTAAAGACCATATGCACAAAAAATTGAGATGCCTGCAAGAAATTATTTTGGAACTTGTATTACAAGAACTTCAGAAATGAAATGAAATGATCATGTGGTATTGTTGGCCAGGAAGCCCCAACCATGTAAGTTCAGCTGGCAGGTTGCAAGTCATTTCAGGTGACTACGCTGAGCGACTCGCACATTGGTGATGACAATGAAGTGATGATGACGACACCCTGTCCACAAACGCAGAAAATCTCCAACCTGGCCAGGAATCAAACCTGGACCTGCTGCCTGTTATGCGAACAGATAACCACTCAGCTATGCAGGTAGACAGAACTTCAGAAATCTTCAAAGATTTCTATATATGTTGTAGAGTTACATATTTTACACAAGATTGTTACTGATTATTTTTACACCTGAATGTGAGCACCACAGTGAATCAAGAAAATAGTCATGAGGATAAAAAGAATTGTGTCCATCTATTTTCTAGAAAGTAGACCGCTACAGAATGTTATGATACCACCTCACATTTAATTGAATAAATTGTGACAGTTTTTTTATATTGTTAAATAAATCTACGGACCAGATGTAAAGGGACATGTGTTTATATTTATATCTCATATGCTAGTGAAATGAGTCTCAAAATAATGGCTATTTTACGATTATGGTTACAACTTCAACACTAAAAAAATTAAAATGACTTCACTAAGTACTATCCACAGCATTATATTCTGAAGAAGTGAAGGTAAGATCAAAAAAGCATTTATTTTACAGACGTGTGCAGTAAGAATATTACATAAACTTCTTAACTGAACATTTTATGGAAGCTTCTTTAGGAACCTCAAGACTCAAACTCACGTGCCCATACACATACTCTCAAATGGAATTTGTATTTCATAATGAACAGTAAAATTCATAACCACAATAATAAAAGCAAGGATAATTTCCCCATAGATTAGTTAAGTTTTGAAAAGGTAAAGCTGTCACCAGCATGAAAGTGAGTTTGAACAGCACCCTGATGGGCACAGTCCAGTTGGGGGTGGTACATCTTCGCCTCCCTGACTTACGCAGCCAGTTACAGGAGGACGGACAGTTTAACATGGTCTCCAAACTGTGGCGCAGCTCAGCATTTTTCAGATGAGGTGAAAGAAGAGGTAAATGAGAGTTAAAAATTTTAAGAGAAACTGGTGACTGAATCACAGAGCTTTGGATCCACTCTCTGGAACTTTAACAGCAGATTACAGAGCCACTAGAACAGTTTCGGTTTCCTGTATGATGCACAGACCACATCTGTGACAACTCATTGTGACGTAGAATAGTCAGCAGGTTTTCAGATATGATTGGTACATGCTGGATATTTACATAACCGGATTTTTTTAAAATCTTGATTTGCAAAAAATATTGATAAATGTAACACATATAACATGATCACATAAACAAATACTCCATCATCCTTACGACTGGTGGACCCCAGTCATTCTGGACTCTGGGTGAGCTGCTCCATTCTGTCCTCCCCAATAGTTTTGAAAATTAGGATGGTGTACCTGTATGTAGTTTTATACATGTATATCCACAGTATGCATAGTCTGCATAAATATAAACATACATCAGGCATATTTTTGGATCTTTCTAAAGTGTCTGATACAGTCAACCACAGGATTTTATTAAATAAATTAGAAGCATTAGGAATAGGAAGGGTAGATAATGACTGGTTTTTATCATACCTAACAGATAGGGTACAAAGATTAGAGGTAACACATACTTCAAATAGATCTAAAAATTTAGCAATACACTTATCAGAAGCAAAATACATTAATATATGGGTTCTGTAAGGTAGCACATCTGGACCAATACTGTTCCTGATATGCATCAATGACTTTCCCAGTATTGTTACTCATGGTGAAAAAATGCTCTTCACTGATGACAGCAATATTATAGTCACTGATAAAACAAGAGAACTCCTTGCTGAGAAAGCAAATGAAACTATCAAGGAAGTTTATTGGTCAATAAGCAATAAAGTGACATTGAACATAAAGAAAACTAATGCCATTAATTTCAGTTTGAAGAGGAAAAATGACAATGTTAATTTAAATGTAGATGGCACCTCTGTAGACTGTGTAACAAATGCAACATTTCTAGGAATGAATATTGATGCTCAGTTGAAGTGGTGTGAACACACAAAGCTACTTGCAAACAGAATGTCATCAGCATGTTATGCCCTTAGAATCCTATCATCAGTGAGTAACATGCAGTGTCTTTTAGTCACATATTATTCATATGTACAATCAGTTCTTTTTTGGGGAACAAATGCACAAAATATGAACACAATTTTTAAATTCCAGAATAGAGCCATAAGAATAATAACCAAAAATAGTAGTCGACATCATTGTAAAAATCTGTTCAAAACACAGGATTTAACTGGTCTGAGTGAATACATTTACCAATCAGTTGTACACATCAAAAATAACATTGGTAATTACTGCACAAACAGCTATGCCCATGACCATGCAACAAGACATAGACTCAACTTACATTTACCAAGAAGAAATCAATATAAAACTCAAAACAGCATTTCCTACCAAGGAATAAAACTGTGCAACAAATTACCAAAAGAGATTAAAGAAATTGAAGGGTTACTTAGATAAAACAGAGTAGGGGTTTGATGAAAAAATGTTATAAAATAAATAATAATAATAATGATGATTATAAAACATCCAACATTCCACATAACACCATCACTTTATGTTTTTTCCTTCTTTTTTCCTTTCTAGAAATACTTACCCCCAAACTATGCATAGCACAATACTAACACCTCTTCCTCTTTCTGAGCTCAACACCTCACTCATTATGAAGGGATGCAGACAGTTTTTTCAGGATAGCAAATGGGAAGTTGTGGTACAGAAAATGGCCCAGAGATCACCAGTGTGATAGTGAGATATGAGTGAAAAGTGTGGCATTACATTACTTAATAAGTTATTTGAAACAAAAGAATTGTACACCAGGAGTAAATCTAATGACTGTCTCTAACTAGAAGTCTTTATACATATGTGTATACGAATTGGCTTATTTTAAATTGATCTAAACTTGTAAATACTTTGCCATGTCCTATATCTTTGTAAAAATAGATCTACAGATGAATACAGTAACTACTACTACCACAACTACTACTCCACAGGGTACTTATCTGTTAATCTGAGTGTTACTCATGGTGACAGAAGACACAATCGGAAGAATTCTTTTTGAATTTTTCCTTATATCAATTTAATCAGTACTGCTAGTCTAAGTACACTGTTCTGTGCCAGCATAATCCATTTATTTGAAAAACACAAACAGGTTTAACTGAAGATACCTCCTCTCCGCTGGTGCAAAATTGTGAATGCTGCTTTAGACTTATAAATAAACCCAACAATTGTAAATTTCATATGACTATTTTGCACTGTGTGAAACAATATTACATATGAATACATTAATACTAACCAGAGTCAAGAGGACAACGGTTCAAACCAACATCCGGTCATCCTGATTTAGGATTTCTGTGATTTCCCTAAATCACTACAGGCAACTGCCAGGATGGTTCCTTTGAAGGGTACAGCCGACTTCCTTCCCCATCCTTCCCTAGCCTGGTGGGACCAATGAGATCACTGTTTAGTCCCTTCCACCAAATCAACCAACCAACCAACCAACCAGAGTCGAAACTGCTAACTTTCTAGGAAATTTTAAGTAAATTTGATATCTGGTTGGATTTGATTACATTCAGTTTTTGTCCCATAGACCCAAGGAAGATGACTCTCGTGAGTGTGGAACATGTCAGAAAGAATAACATAAAAAACATAAAACATTTTAATATAAAACTTACTACCCTGATCATTTATCAGGGCAATTTCAAAATAGGTGAATACATTACAGTAAACTGGAACTGCTAATATTTACAGAATTAATACACTGTAAGAAGGAAATATTGTTATGCACTTTTAATAAATTTATCATACACAGAATATATAATCTTGACTGTTGTGACCAAGTGCTGTCAAAACTGAAATCTAACAGATATTTCTAGTTGAGCTGGTCTAACAGTACCAGTTAAGATATTCATCTACAGTGCAGAAGGAGTTGCCTATGAAACAATCTTTCAAACTCTGTTAAAACTGTGCTTTATCTGAAATTGTGTTTTTAATGGTTGCTGGCAATTTATTGAAAATGTGTGTCCCTCAAATTGGACCCCTTTTTGGACAAAGGTCTTTATGTAGATTGTTCTTATTCCTGATATTGATACTATGTATTGAGCTATTGGTTGGAAATAGAGATACATTACTTGCAACAACTTTCATTAAGGAATAAATATACTGAGAAGCAGTGGTTAGAATACAAAGTTCTTTGAACAGGTTTCCACATGATGTTCTTGAGTTTACATCACAAGTGAGTCTCATTACACACTTTTGCACACTAAAAACTTTTGCTCGGTTTGATAAGTTACCCAGAATATGATTCCATATGACATAATAGAAAGAACATATATACACGTCCTATATCTGATATAGTTCTCACTGCAAATACAGACTATTTTTTCATCTACCATAGTACATGAATGTGTCACTGTTTCCTTGGTTAAATGAGTAAGCTTGTGTTTCAAAAATCAAAATTTAATATCATGGGTTAACATATAGCATTTTGATACAGTACCTATTCTATTCCTCCCAGACGCCATCCTACTAGTGGTCAAGAAATGTTGGACAAACTGTGCAAGAAACCATATATTTCATCCTCGTGATCACACAGTATTCATTACAGTGAACTTAGTCGCCCATCAACTTCTTCTGGGTAGCACCACAGTTTCGATGAATATGCAGAAAGACGTCGTTCCACCATGCTGTACCATACTTTATTAAGCACTATTGTTCTGTTTTAGAAGTGCTGCAGATTTTAAGGCTATGACTGTACTCCAAACGAATTGATCTCCAGGTTCATGAATTAGTATTGTTTCTCGCTGCACAAATTAAAACACATTACTGCACATTGCACAAAGTAATCTACTGTACTACGGCACAGACGTGATAAACAAAATTGTTGCAAATATGTCAGACGTGAAGAGGATGTTAAAACACCTAAATCAGACAAAGGGTTACTCAAGTATTGTGGGATTGCGGTGGCAATAATCGATTTTCTGCAGATTTTAAAGCACCATACTGCACTTCCCCGCACAAGCATCTTACTCCGTGAAACGAAAAGTTGCAGGCAGAGTCAAATCCTTGACCAAGCTTCGCTGGATGTGTGTGAGAGGCCGGACCGCTGGTCGTGCCAACATTCATACTCCCCTCCTTCCGATCCCCGAACGAATTTCGATGTTCCTTGGTCCCGCCTGACATCGTCTCTCTGTCTGAGGAAGGCTGTAAAACCGGTGTGGACAAACTCTTAGGTTGCAGTCACAACCTAAGCAGCTGCAAGGCTGCTACTATGAAGCGCTTTAGAGGGAAAAAAAAAAAAAAAAAAAAAAAAAAAAAAAAAAAAAAAAGCTTTAGTGCGCATGCGCAACTACGATCACGTAGAAATCCATGTTTGGTATTTGCAATGATTAAACGTTTCTCGTCCCTTTTTGGTTAGATTCCCGCGTGTAATGGTGGATAGACATCTAATTTGCTTATCTTGCTATTAACAATGAAGTGTGAACGTGAAATTACCGAACGCAAATCTTCGAAACGATTGAAAAACGCGCCATAAACAAAACACTTGTCACGTGTAGTGTACCTCGCAGCTATGCGCATGCGCGAGTTGTTCGGGATAGATTCTGGCTGCTTACTCTCACTGCCTATCCATCAAACAGCCACACTTCAAGTAGCCAAAATCGGGATGAGGCGCTGCTGCTTTTTTTTACGCCAATTCAGCTCTGCGCATACGTTTCAAGCTGTCTGGCAGCTGCTTAAACGAACCTCGTGGCACCCATCTCGGTGACTTCCGCTGACAACCGACATGGGCCGAAGACCCGATCTTTTCAAATCAGTATGCCACCAAGTGCGCGGTCTCATCTTAGCAGATCTCATTGTCAAAACATGTAGACAGGACGACAGGCGGTGAAATCTAAGTCAGTTTGTTTTCTACGGTCATGTTGGCCGACACAGCATGAAACATGGAGTGCGAGAAACTGGTAAGTTTAGTCAAAGATGATGTTTGTGGGATCCTGAGGATGAAAAATATAATCGGGATATAGTTCGGAATTAGAGAATGAAACTGCAGATTTATTGCAAACCTCAAGTAGACAACATCTGTATCGGAAATTTTAGGTGTAAATTATAACCCCAAAATATTTGTTCCTGTGAGAGGGATCGTGTAATTATCTTACGCTTAATGCTGCTGTAGTGGACCTTTTTTGGGTAATTGTAGATGGACATTAGCTGTCTCCAAATTATGATTACTGCTAACTGGCGTTTTTATGCCAGTAAGGTGGTGATTCTGTTCCATGAAGTGGTTTGCAAATGGTATATGTTTTTCCACTTATCAACGCTTTAGGTGTTCAGAACTATGTCTTCCACCGAGTGTGCTGAATGGCAATATTGCAGCTTAAGCGACGTATATCTGTACAACTTCAAATAAATTCAGCAAAAGAGTACTTGTAATTTTGCTTTTCAAGGTTGCTATGAATCATCTCGAGTACGTAACAGAACGTTTGCCCTTCGTCTCACTTATTCGTGCAACTTGTATGGTAATTCCTGTGACTGGAGATAGAGTGGTGTACAGTACTGGTCACGTTCTTTTCGAGACAGATGTCGCTCATTCTCATGCATTCAGCATCTTTTCAATAACAAAAGTCACACTGCAGAACTCGTCTCCATGTGCAGAGGCGGTGTGGTATTCACCCCGACCCTCTCAAAACTGACGAAGCAGATCGGACGCATTGTTATCAGGCGACCTCTGGCGATGCTGTCTGACGACCGTTGCCTGCCACCGTGCAAACGCAGTCTTAAATAATAGTAAGAGCTAACAAGCCCGTGTTTTACTTGAAAATATTGGCTAAGCCGGTGTCTTCGTACCCTCGTCGCGGAGTTTGCGATGAGAAGTTACCAGAAGCAGATCTGCCTTCGCACAGACTACACTGACTGATCCCAGAGCGTCGTCTTTCCGCCAAACGTATCGTAAATCAGTTTTACGGTCGGAGACCTAACAACCTAATGCTAACTCCCCAAATAGAGAAAAAAGGGTTCTCACCTGTCCACGTAGGTACAGGGAGAGACGCCCAAACGTTTCACCTCAAATAGCTTTAGATTCGTTAGACTTTTTAACTATACTGGTCATGAAAAAATGTCCGACGCGTTTCTCGCAGTTACATAGGTAAAGGCATCCACTTATTTTTTAATGAGACTACCGGCACACTACTTTTAATGGCGAGAATAGCGGATCTGCATCAGGCATATTTAGTTATTTACATCATTTGTTAGTCTGACAATGAATTGCGGAGAAAAGATGCATTGAACGTGGGGATTTTTCTGCTATTGTTGTGTACTTTTCAGAACTCCGCCCCGTCCCGTTCCAGCCCGGCTACTCAGGCCGCCATAAAGGCTCCCGGACGGCCGCAATTTCTACCCTGGGCTCTGACCCGCTACATGAAAATTACAAACATCCCAAGAACACACTAACTCGCCATTTTCGAGTATAAGAACATGCACATAATAACAGATACACAGCACACACAACATAACACAAGGACTAACAACAACATTTCAAAACACCCTAGCTCAGACAGAAGGCATAATGGGAAAGTCCACTGACCCTTCAAAAATTACATGGGCAACTGCCCACCATGTTAACGGCAACGGCAACGGCAATGATAGCCATGGCACGAATGGAGGCCGTAAAGGAAGGTTCACCCGCATAACTGGAAAGGTTTTCCCTATCCTCCGCACCCGCAGGCACGTTCCCTTCGTGAGGCATGAGAGCAGTGTGCTTAAGTGTGGGTTACCGTAATGGGTCGAGTTTGTAACGTAATTCTGCATCTGCTTCTACAAAGATACGCTGCAAATCACACTTAAGTGCGTGGCAGAGGGGTCATCGAACCATCTTCGTAATAAGTCTCTGCTATTCCACTCTCTAACAGGGCGTGGAAAGAACGAACACCTACATCTTTCCGTGCGAGCCCTGATTTCCCTGGTTTTATTATGGTGATCGTTTCTCCCTGCGTAGGTCGGCGTCAACGCCATATTTTCGCATTCGGAGGAGAAAGTTGGTGATTCAAATTTCGTGAGAAGATCCTGCCGCATCGGGAAAATGCTTTGTTTTAATGATGTCCACTCCAAGCCCTGTATCATATCCGTAACACTCCCCCCCCCCCCCCCTCCCTTTCCCGATAATACAAAACGCGCTGCTCTCCTTTGTACTTTCTCGTTGTACTCCGTTAATCCTACCTGGTAAGGATCCCACACGGCGCAGCTGTACTCCAGAAGAGGACGGCCAAGCGTAGTGTAGGCAGTTTAGTAGATCTATTGCATCTTCCAAGTGTTCTGCCAACAAATCGCAGTCTTGGTTCGTCTTCCCCACAAAATTTTCTGTGTTCTTTCCAATTCTAGTTTTCGTAAATGTAATCCCTAGGTGTTGAGTTGAGTTTATAGCCTTCAGATTTGACGGATTTATCGTGTAACCGAAGTTTAACGGATTCCTTTTAGCACTAATGTGCACGATATCACACTTTTCCTTATTTAGGGACAACCGCCAAAATTTTCTAAATCGTTTTGCAATTTGTTTTGATCTTGCGGTGTCTTTAGTAGTCGCTCTACAGTGTGGGAGGAGTGAGAGGGTGGCAGCCGGCGCCGGCACGCAGCCTACTCCCCGGGGCCGTCGACCTTAACGCACACACCATATGTTGTGTCTCAAGGGACCAACAAATGTTAAATGCGGCTATAAAGTCAGACTCCTCACGGTGCATGCCAATATTATAGGACGTGCCTATCATGTTGCGCATGCGAACAGGGTTTCTTCCTCTTTGCCACTTTGAACAGCGACATCATGCTGCGCAATGTACGTAGTACAGGCACTACCAACATCTTTTCACAGCATCTATCGCGTGTGATAAGCGTATTGTCCACCAGATTCCGCCCGGTCTAATAGCATCTGAAGATGTCAAATGTAGACCGAGGCATGTAACGGTTGTGTCGTAAAAAGTGACTGCCTCTAAAAAAAGAAGTTCACAATACTTCAATCACCGGTTTCCTTCGATGGCATGTTTGTTTTTCCATTCAACAGGTAAATATTCCCTGCTGGATAAACTCACATTGTGGCATTCAAGAATACGAAACAGCCTATATTTCTTTCAAGATGGGTACTGAGGATGGACAAATTAGTCATTAATAAACCCCAACTATCTATTTCCTTCGATTGTAGCTTCAGCGACTAAGGTAGAGCTATGGGACAAAATAATATGTTACTGTTCCAAGTGTTGAGAGAGACTTCAATCATAAATACCGACTTCGGTACCTATGTCGCATTGGTATGACAACTGCCGGTTTCTAAAGAGATTAAAAGCTCATTAATGAGCTTAGGTGTCGAACCTAAGGTAGGCTCACCTTGACTAACGTACTTGCGTCTAACAATGTCATGTGAACACACATGATTACGGTTAAAACGCCAGAACCAGTTACCACACTAAATTGCAAAAAAATTTAGGCTGTAGATTAAATTTCATTATTTTTGGTTGTTTCCCCAAAACGCAGCCCAAAATTCCAAACGCACTCGACCTGATTAATAACGTTAACACGAACGTCTGTTGTTTTATTTATTTTGTTTTAGATTATTTATTTCCTCAATCAACTGTAAATCACGTTGCAAGTTTCAGGTATCATCTTGGCTGATAATTGTGGGGACACAACTGCACTGAATCTGACGTCTTCGTAACTTCAGCCAGGCGTTAGAAATCACAAAGTAACCAATAACCTCTCCTCGCAGCTTTAAAACCTCTCTTATAACTATATTCTTTTTCGTTAAGAATTGTTTGATGATGTTCAGCACTTCCGAAATGCATAATTCATCCATTCTTCGATGATCACGCAAATCATCGGATCCCAGCTGCCTAAGTAACAGAACATGGGCGAATTTATTTTCTTGCATTACCCACTTCCTTGTCCACAGCTTTGTCTCGGTTTTCTGTCCTTATTACCTCTAAAACAGCCAAGGCAAACATCCGTTTTGTTTTTATGTAAAACCGAGCGGGTTGCCATAGAACGTAAACACGATGAATTAAATAAATCACAACAACACGGTGGTGCTGTAATCGCTGAGAGCAGTCGATCGGGACGTGTGTAGGCCGACACGAAATTGGTCGATCGGTCGACCAATAAATTTGTGCCTTAATCGGTTAGTTGTTTCGCCAGAATAAAATTCCTGTTTCCTACGTGGAGACTGATTAAGAGAAAATCGATTAAAACATTCACTCATTGCTTGCAAGCAGTCAGCGGGCGTTATTTGCCGATGCGGCAGTTGAGTGGATGTGGAACGGGAGAAAAGCGAGCAGTGCGCGGTGGACGTGGCGTCGCCTCCCCCGCCACCAGGTGTCGCGCGATTCGCGGCTGTTTGCCCAGCGACTGAGTGGCTCAGCGCAGGATCAGTAGTGGCCGCGCCGCGCCGGGCGGCAGACGCGCTCGTCGCTAGTGCGCTTTTCGCGAGAGGCCTGTTCTCAACCAGAACAGTGAGCGAAATAAGTTATCGCGCGGTTTTAGTTTCGTCAACATTCAAATTTCGTACCTCATTCGTTTCCTTTTGCTGAGCTGCGTAAGGCTTAAATCTGCAGAATGATGGTAAGTGGTCTGAAATGTTGCGCAGAAATATTGTATAGGCGGTGGAAGGGTCTTAGTTACCGAAATAGTCATCTCAAGATTCACGTTTGCTTGCAAATAAACTGGGTCTCTGATGGATTCTGCCTCATGCAAAACTACTTTTCTTCCACCCAGACGTGTTTCGCTGATGTTACAGAATCAGAGTGTTTTAGTTTTCTATTTAAATAGGCTTATTTACTATCGGTAAATACAGGATTTCAGTTTTTGATCGTTCACGAATTTGAGCAGAATTTTAATAGCTCATTAACATTAGCACAAATTTCAGTATCTGGTACAGTTACAATGCGAAGTACAGAAAGTCACAGAACCCACAGCAAGTCTTTACATGGTATGTAGAAGGAAAAAAGGGTCGACAGAAGCGTCCGATCCAACGCGTCGGCTTTGACCCGTCACGTAAGGGTGTCGTGTGTGACGTCATGACGGCGCGGAGTTTGGTTTGAGTGTGGCTGTCTCCAGTTCCGTTTTATCTTATTTTATTTACTTTTCCGATCTGTTCGTTCTATCTCGTAAGATTTTTTAAATTTAAAAACACTCATTACTTATTTTAATTATCTGTTTCCTCGAGTTTCTGTTTTAGTTTATTATATTTATCTTTGATCTGTGCGTTCTATTCCGTGAGATTTTTTTTTAAAGACAAAAAACACTAATCAGTTACTGAAGCATCTTTATCTTCTATGGGTTGCAGGTGGGTCGGTATTCATGCATGGCTGTCTTCACTTACACGTTGTAGGTACGCAAGGCGTCTAAATTTGTTTATATTTAGTTTGCCCCCCACCCAAAACACCCCATTTCCCGCGCTTGTCCCGTTAGTGTCATTAGGCTTCTTGTGGAAAGTCTGTGTGTTTGTTTTTGTTTCCGCCATATCTGTGACGTCATGGGTCAAAGCAGACGGGTGGGATCGGACGCTTCCGTATTTCCGGAAAAAAAATATATTTCCAGACCCGACTATTTAAAAACCACAAGGACTGATAGTAAAACGCTAATTTCCACGTTGTGTGTCAGAAAACGAATAAGAAAATCATTGATGCCTTAACGTCAGCGAAACCTGTCAGGGTAGCACCGAGATAAAAGTTGGCTCAATGCGGAAATTATGAAAAAAAAAGTTTAACTCTAAGCATAGTTGGCTCGTCAATTACTCGGGTTTAATATGTAATGCAGTTTGCAGATCGACGATTGGCACTTCCGTTACTGTAGCTGGTTGGTGCCAGCGTGAGAAATGTGGGTACACTTTTGCGAAGTTGAGTACCGTTCGGCAAGTAAAGCTGATTGAAGTTGGTGGTGACTTGATTCTTTAAATCCTACTTGCTCTGTAGGTACGCTCCTTGGTACTTGGACGGTATCAGTCGAGTCCCACGGGAGGTTTTTTTTTTCTGTCGCTTTGTGTCCATCTCAAGGGTCTGGGTGCATATGTATCCACTGGAGGTGTTCGTTTAGGGTTGGTGGTAGATAATTTTCATTTTTTTCTTTAACCATGGTCATCATGCCTGATACAGTGAGGGGGGATCAGACAGTGACACCAGGTTCTTGGCTGTGTTTTGACAATTGCTTGTAGACCTGACTACCACGGAATCTATCCACTGTCGTATAGAGCTGACTCCTTAGGTTTTTGATGGTTTTTAGTAATGGTGTTAGTTTCCTCATGTAGTGGTGATTCTAGTAAGAGGGGCAGCGTGGAGGCTCCAGCGGAGAGCTTTGCTTTATACACGTTGTAGCCTGGTCACTCCGGTTTACTACGCCGTGCGACGGTACACTAGTGCCGGCAGTACTACGGCCTTACGGAGGAGTAATTTACTTCTGCTTTTATCACTACGCAATAAGTCGCTTCGTTCATATTAGCCGAATGCTTCGAAACCACTTAACCTGGCAACTCAAGCACGTTGGAAATGCGATTTTGCCATTACATGGCAGCGAAAACGGATTGCGGAAATTGAAAACCTGCAGCTAGAAACGGACTTCCAGAACAGAGTTTGACTTATTTACAGGACTAACCAGAAACTGTACTGAAAAATCTGTTTACGAAATCCGTAAACGTTGTTGTAGAGGCGTTCACAAAACCGCGCCACGTCAGCGGTTGTCACACGCGAAGCAGCCGTGGCAAGCCAAGCCCACTTCAACTCCTCGCGGGCCTCTCCTCCGCTGCGTACCGACTTGCCAGGAGCAGCAGGAAGGGCCGGTTAAAGTCACTTGACACCTGTTGGATGTCGATCGTCAAGGCAGGACGCGGTTCCCCTAGCTTCTGCTGCTAATGACTGTGACGTCGAAGAGACGAGACCTTCATTTTACAGCAGCGGTGGCCCTGATGTCTTGCTACTGTGGCAACGCTAGGATTTACTGTTCCGTTGACGATGACGTCAAGTAGATAGTGCCGCGAGCGCTGGTAGTGTGGGGGACGAGGAAACGGAAGAGGCTGCGCACTTCGTCCATGTGTCCGCTCGAACGATTTAGGTAAGGCGCAGTGAACCTGCATCGGGATCTGAACCCATTGCCTTCAGAATGTGGGCCAAACGCACAGACCACTCAGCGCTGTGAGGTTGTCCTCTCCTCTACCGTAGAAGGCAATGCTTCATGCATCCGGGAAATGCCGAGTGGCTCTGAATCGAATGCTACATCTAATTTAAGGCAGTCGTGGGCTTATCACTAGTGTTACGGTGCTTAGTGACCAGAAAGTTGCTCTTCATGTGCTGTAGGCTGAAGAAACTGGCATTTGCTCACAGCTCTGATATACTTCCTCACTGTGACAGCTTTACACAAGTTATATTTTAACTAAAGTTCAGTCTCGATCACAACATCTGTCTCAATAACATAGGTAACCGGTTTCGGTTATTTTTACATAACCATCTTCAGACCTGCGAATTGATTTTAGGAAATGCTAGAAACCAATATTTAAAAAAAATGAAAGTGTCTAATGATGTCAAAATTTTTTAACAAGACAAAATAAAATTATACCCATGCAAATAAAGGCTTACTTATGAATATCTTAGAAGAAATCGAGATATATGCTCATTTGGAAACCAAATCATCAATACTGCTCAATGAACAATTAGATTTTCGCGAAAAATATTTTTACGACCTTTTTGACGAAATTTTATAATAAAAAGCACCTACTCTTTTGTTTTGAAATGTAAGATTAGTTATACCCATGGCAAAAGCTATGTATGTAAAATATACGGTACAAAATATAAAAATTTTATTAAATTTACATTGATTATTATAAAAACTATTAGATCGATGAGTTCTAAATATTTAATCAGCGGTCTCATCTGTTATTCAGACATACATAATGCGGAACTTACTCTTGGCTGCTACCCTACTGCTATAAAGAATGTTGCTATGAAAACTACAGTTAAAGTAAGACGATTCTGCAACATCCAATTAATTAAAAAGGAAGCCATGGGTATAAGTGTTTAATTTTATTTTATCTTGTTAAAAATTTTGACGTCATTAGACACTTTCATTTTATTTAAAGATTGGTTTCTAGTATTTCCTAAAATCAATTCACAGGTCTGAGGATGGTTATGTGAAAATAACCGAAACCGGTTACCTATGTTATTGAGACACAAATGTTGTGATAAAGACTGAACTTTAGTTAAAATATAATAATCTATTGATCACTGTATTCCAAGAATGGTCACCAAAATTTACACTAGTTGTTACGTCTTAAGTCAGTAGCTGCATTAGTGCACATCACACGTAGGAAGAGTCATCAAAGCAGATAACTTTTGTTCGTAGAAACGCTCAACATACTGTATTAGTTTCCCTGCATTATATATAAAAAGCGTTAGTCAAAAGATGAACTGTTTTGGGGTCGACAGAAGCGTCCGATCCAACGCGTCGGCTTTGACCCGTGACGTAAGGGTGTTGTCTGTGTGACGTCATGACGGCGCGGAGTTTGGTTTGAGTGTGGCTGTCTCCAGTTCTGTTTTATTTTATTTTATTTACTTTTCTGATCTGTTCGTTCTATCTCGTAAGATTTTTTTAAATTTAAAAACACTTATTACTTATTTCAATTATGTTTCCTCCAATTTCGGTTTTAGTTTATTAAATTTCTTTCTGATCTGTTCGTTCTATCCCGTGAGATTTTTTTTAAAGACAAAAAACACTAATCAGCTACTGAAGCATCTTTATCTTCTATGGGTTGCAGGGGTTACGACCCCTGGGGAGGTGGGTGGGTATTCATGCATGGCTGTCTTCACTTACACGTTGTAGCTACGCAAGGCGTCTAAATTTGTTTATATTTCGTTTGCCCCCACCCAAAACGCCACATTTCCCGCGCTTGTCCCGTTAGTGTCATTAGGCTTCTTGTGGAAAGTGTGTGTGTTCGTTTTTGTTTCCGCCATATTTGTGACGTCATGGGTCAAAGCAGACGGGGTGGGATCGGACGCTTCCGTATTTCCTAGTTTTGTCGGAGTCGTAATAATTGCTGAGATATGGGAATCATTTGGGTCTCCAAAGGAAATACAGTAATTCCTGCTGTACAGTAGAACTAAGACTAATCATCGGCGTTCTCACCGAAACTGAACGAAGTGTTTGAAAACCTGAAGAAATTACATCTTCAGGCTTATTGTGTAAATGTCAAACTGACCGCTCCCTTACGCGGAAGTTCGTGATTGTGTACTAAAATACGTAGGTCCCTTGGGTAACGAGGACCAAACAAAATGTCATCCCTACGAGAATAGCAGAAAAGGGTAGCTTTGGAGTACGTAGATCGTGTGTGGAGAGTTTTCAAACTTCCTCCATACTATAACAGAAAATATATTCGCTACCTCACGGTGAAAGCAAATGTAACGAATTTCCAATTGAGCTGGAAAACATTAGGTTTTAAGTACAGCAATTTCTCTGAAAATCCTTTCGAATTCTTCTTTCGGATCGAAGATACTAGTAGCAGAAATTGCTAAATCTGCCTAAAGTAAAAGGAAAATCTGAATTTTCTCACGTATTTAACATGCACCTCTTTCAGCCTGTCTTTTAAAATATATCTGGATGAAAACAATTTACAGATTCCTCATATATTTCAGAGGACGCATCAACTGTAACCTACCACTGAGTGTCGTTTACGCTGGGGCAACATCTTCGCATGCTACGAAAATGTGGCGTGCGTCGTCTTGTATGCTACAGAAGGCAACATCTTGCGGCCTGTGTTGCTTGCGGCAAGTTAATTTACATCAAAGAAACAGGATTTGTGCCACACTGAGTCGGTCTTGCAGGAGAATGGGGATAAGTGATTACGGCGGCTGCTTACTTTGTCATCGCGCATGCAGCTAACAATGGAAATGAAACTAAACAGAAACAGAAGAGGAAACGATGGTGGGAGAGAAGAATATTTAAAAAAAAAAATGGCCCACGGCCGAGTATACTAGGAAATATAGCAGCAGATGGCGCATTATTTAGTAATTTTAGGAGAATGTCTAATCAAGACTTCGATTATTTCTTTCTAATTCTAGAGAAAGATACCAATTTCCAAGGAAGTATTTCACGAAGAATTCGACTGGCCATCGCGTTAGGATTTTTAGCCACTGGGGATTCGCGCAAGTCACTAACGTACTTACTCAATATTCTGCTATATCCCTCAGTCGCAGAAGTTTGTGAAGCTGTTTCACCAGTGTGGAAGAATTAAAGAAAAGTACACATCCAATACTTACTTCATTTAAATTTTTATTTTTATTTTTAACTGAGTTATAATCGAAATTAAATCATTGGTACAAGATATTTGACGAGTATTTTAAATCGCAAAAATTGATACAGCGCTTCTGATGTAGGGATGATGACCTCAGATGTTAAGTCCCATGGTGCTTAGAGCCATTTGAACCAGTTTTTCTTCTGATGTACCTGGTACTTCAACGAATTCTTCTCTCACCAGTGTCGTTGTCAGTGTATATAACTTCGCAGTTATTGTCTGAAGAACTTATTTTTGTACTGGTCTCCGATAAGACAAGCGGTAACGATGTGAAGCTGGGCGTTCGCTTCTCATACTCCCCAACGCTGCTTTGAACAGCACGTTTCCGGTGATGTGCTTAACATACGTGTATGTTGTCGGGGGAAATTTTCTCATTGCACTGGCGATGAAATCTCCATAGTCCATTCATCTCTGTTAAGTTTTTAAAATCTGGTAAGCTTCAAGTCGAGCATCTCTCCCCATTTCCTAAGCTGTTCTCCTTTTGGGTTTAGTAGTTCTCTTTCGTTGTGTTTCCCCATGAGACGTAGTTCGTGTTTGAGGCACATTTCCTTCAGAAGACTGACTGGCATCTTCTTTTGTGTCTGTCCGCAATCTGAAAAAATAGGCAAGTAATGATAATGTTTTACTTTTCGGATTCCAAAGGATACTGAAGAATGAAAGAGCGTTGGCAGAAATTTCGGAGAGAAGGGAACTTCCATCAATGTGGAAAACATATGCTGGAAATGAATATATTAACTACAAAAAATTTAGCATCGTCTTTAGGGCCATCGCAAACGCAGATTAATGGTTTCAGTGTGTACATGTTGGTCGTCAGAACCGCATAACAGATGGAATTTTTTAGAAAACTTAGTTTCATAAAGCGTTAACGGAAAATTCATTCTTCCCCAGAATCTCTCCCAGGAAGAGAGAATGACACCACGTTTTAGCAGCGGACAAGGCAGTCCCATTGACCACAAAGATGATGAAACTGTGTGCTGGGCAATCACCCAGGTTGTAGGAAAGAATATTTAATTACCGACTTTCTTGGGCACGACGTACTGTCGAAAACACTTCCGAAATGTCCTCTGTTTCTAGTGTGTTCAGGAAGCCACTGTTAAAGTTGAGAATGCTGAAATAGTTACAAAAGCTTGTACGTATCTCCATAATTTTTAAGACAAAGCGCAACGTCCAGAAGACGTAGATAATGGTGTAATTACTCTTGGAGAGTGGAGAAAAGCTGCTCACAACTATACAGGTTTAACGAATTTATCAAATGTACTTCGAAGACCTTCCTGTGATGCACAGGCAGTACGAGAGGAATTCAAAGAATATTTGTTTGGACACCACATGAAAAGGTTCAGTGGCAAGAGATACTGTTAGTATCCTCCTGCGTCAATGTATATTAATCACGTTCGTACTACAGTGTATATTCATTTACGTAAATGAATAGAATTATCTAGACGAAAACTTACTATTTAAAACTTGTCTGTGTGGTCCAGTGTAGTAAAATGTATTCCGAAATTACTGTTTACATCTATCGATTATACTTGAAAGCATTTGGTAGAAGGTACTATATGTAGCCTATTTATTACAATAATTTAAAAAATTGACTTTCTAACAGAATAAAATTTCCTATTTTAAAAATATACTTACTGATAATTTTGTTATATATTGTTATACTAAAGTACGCAGTTACGAAATATGAATAGTTATTGAAATAGAGATACTTAAAATTGAGCTGTCCATTCCTGCACGTGGTTCCGTCACATGTAAGATGAATTTTGATTCATATGCGAACTTTTTCGTATTACCCGCAGAGCCGCTTGTTCATTCGTCACACGCGTGACACACATTTCTCAGGTTTTTAATCTTCTTACAGCGCTCTCATCGACTTCATATTTTAAAGCGAGATTTTGTCTAACGTCTTTTCACTACATTATTTTTATAATTACTTTCACATACGTTCCACAGAACTTCGGCTTTTCTGTAATCCTCTATGAATGCTAAATACTTCTCGCTCGACCACTCCATATTTTCGAATTTACCGCTGTCGCACAGAAAGTCACACGAACCCACTCAGCTGGGGAGCTGGATACGCGACATTGCCGCAGCTTGCGACATGGCGCACTGTTGTCTATGCTGCACGAAACACGGGACGACATGAGTCGTGTAGAATGCGTAACTGTTGCATGCCACATTGTTGCTAGGTGCTGCTCCAACGTAAAGGAGGCGCCTGAGAGATGGAAATCCTAAATGCAGTAGTCGTAAGATTGACCTTCAGCATAGCAGAATGTAAGCGTTCGTGCAACATTTAACTTCCTTTTCGTCATAAAATGCGAGCTATATTCAGTAGATAATGGCAGCACTAAATTCCAAAAAATGGAGTAGTCCAACGCAGTCTGAGTTCATAGCCTGCAGAAAACGTGAGTTGCTGTGGAACGTACGTCAAAGCAATTCTGAAAATAACGTAGTAAAGAGACGTTATACGGAGCCTCTGCTCAAAACGTAAAATTGACGAGAGCGCTATGAAGAAGATTAATCTGAGAAATGCATTTCGTCGTGAGCACTCCCGAGTGACGAATGAAACAGATTGTGGGCGTAATATGGAAAGAAAATGGTTCGCATACGAATCATTAAAATTTATTTTCCATGTGACGGAACCACGTGCAGGAATGGACAGCTGACTTGCTACTGTATTTCAGTAATTATGTATTTTATAATTGCTGTAGTATGCCAATCCATGATCATAAAATTATCAAGAAGTATTTTTGTAAAATAGGAAATTCTACTGTTTCTAGAATCTTTATTCAAAAATGATTCAGATGGCTCTGAGCACTATGGGACTTAACTTCTAAGGTCATCAGTCCCCTAGAACTTAGAACTATTTAAACCCAACTACCCTAAGGACGTCACACATCCATGCCCGAGGCAGGATTCGAACCTGCGACCGTAGCGGTCGCGCTGTTCCAGACTGTAGCGCCTAGAACCGCTAGGCCACCTCGGCCGGCGAATCTTCATTAAGTGTTGTAATCAGTAGCCTACCTATTGCACCTCCTACGATATGCATTCGAATAAGTGACAGATGCAGTATACCACATTAACAAGCTTTTAGTAACAAAGTAACTAAAAAGGTTTTCATTATATAATTCCGTTTATTTGCATAAATTGATATTGATTGTAATACATTGTATGGTTCTACTGGTACATGCCCTGCGTTTTCAACCTTTACTTATTGTGTCGTGACACATAGGTTGAACTCGACTTGTACTTACAGCTGCGCTTCACTCGGCGATATTTCGGCTAAATTACGTAAATCTGTATAATCGCGAATAACTTTTGTCGTCCCAAAGAACTGCACTATAAACTACCTCTTTCGTGTCAAAACTCGTTGGAGGTGAATAGCTTATTCTGGAAGTTCCATTCTGCCTTAAAGTGTAGACTTACACAAGCTTTTGTAACTTTTACGGCATTCTGTACTTCAAGCGACAGGCTTCCCAAAATCTCTGAAAACAGGACAGTACTCTAAATTCATTTTCCACAATGTCTTGCTCTAGAAAGTCGGTAATTCTCTCCTGTGACTTCGCTAATTGACCAACGTATGGCTTCATTGTATTTTTGGTCGATGGAAATGCATCACCTGCTACAGAAAGATATGGTCTCAAATTTTCTCTACTTGGAAGAGATTCGGAATTGTTTTATTTGCTTCCAACGTAGTTGGACAGGTTTGGCATCTATCGCACCTATGCAGTGAAGAAACTTCCACTCCGTCCGTATGCTTTCTTCATATATTCTCCTCTTCCACCATTGTTTTCCGTTGATTCTTGTTTCCATTGTTAGCTTCATGTGCAACGACAAAGTAATCCGCCGCTGTAATCACTTGATCTCCCGTTCTCTTTTAAGACCGACTCAGTACGGCACAAATTTTGTTGCTTTGGTATAATAACCTGCCGCAAGCAAAATACGCCGCAAGCTGTTGCCTTTTGTAGCATAGTACTAGACGCACGCGTCATTCTCGTAGCATGCTACGGTGTTGCATGGCTTTGCCCCAGCGCAAACAAGGCATTAATACGAGGAAAACCAAGGCGCCATAGTCCCGTAACGTTTGTGCCGAAGTGCAGTGCGCGTTGTGTAGCAATCGCAACTGCATTCTGTCCGGAAACCAGGCTGGGAGTGTGAGCGTTTCCACCCACAGCCTACTTCCGCCTTAATTCTCTCGCGCTTGGTGGGCGAGGAGAACGGCGGAAACATCTCGTGATTTATCTGGATTGCCGTCAGGGTCGTTTCGTGTGATTTTAGCCAGTAACACGACACTTCGGATGTCCGTCCTTTCCGTTGCTTGCTGCCTATTGTTTACTGTTCTCGCGATGTACGAAGGAAAAACATTGCATATTCTGAAAAACGGCGATTTACTTGCTACTGTGTACTGTCACCCGACTGGCTACGATTAACAACGAATTGCCAACAGCATCACGCAGCTGAGCCGCGGGTGCTGTAACGCCCCGCCCCGCAGCCCATGTACGAAGTGACGCGTTGCGAGATTAGTTGGGACAGCAACAGAAGAGCTTTCTCCGGGTCTTCGCCGCAGTGGCAATTTTCTAAACGTGGTGAGCAACGTTAACGCAGTGCTGTGGCAGCCTCTGGGGAGTCACTCGGGAAAAAAAGGGAGTAGAGTGGAAAGGTTGCGAGATATTGTGCGGGCATTCTCTGTAAGTCTGCGTTAGACTCCACTTTAATAGATATTCATCAGAGTAACTGACTTCAGAGGAAGATCCTTTCCCCGGTAAAAAGTTACGTAATGGATCCCTTGCATTTTTAGACAAGATTATTACATATGAAATACGTACATCATATTTCTAAAGACTCGTCCATTATCTACTGAATATAGCAGTTCATGACGGAAAGGACGTTAAATATGGCGCGAACGCTTACATTCGGCTATGCTAAAGGTCAGTCCTACAACTACTGCATTTGGGATTTACATTAGTTGGTTTGGCCAACTTACAACCAAATTATCTTGTAATCTAACGTATACGTAGAGCTACGCTGCAGATATCACCGTAGCCAAGATTTAGTGGGGGGTGGGGCTGGGGGGGGGTCTCTGTCACTCTGCCTATCCATTTCCCCTTAGCCTCCTTTGCAGTTCTCCGTCTCGTGTGAATACACAGTATAGCGCTTATGTCGAGGATGTCAAAGTTGGTCCGTGGAGCTGGTTGGGGTGATGAACAGAATACGTGACGAGAGATTGTGGACGGATTTGGGATTGAAGGGGAGCCTTTAGCTCGTTGTAAGTAATTTCACGTAAAGGCAAAAAGTTCTTGCGTCCATCGAGAAAACATACAAAACATTCATTTTTCTTTCAACAAATAATTAGAATTCGCAGATACCTGCCATGACAGGTTTCGTGGATTACGTGAAAAGGATTGTGGTAGACCACTCGAGATGGTCTTTGCTGCTCGTCCAGGTGAACAGCGCTAGTTGATGGGGGTAGTTAACACTGCATGAGCAGCTAAAGCCGGAGAAAGATAATGCAATTAACAAGCCGGACTCTTATTACGGGGTGTTTTAGCTGAAACATCGTCGGGCCCACTGATTTCCGACATTGTTACCCTAGATATCTTCAGGCGACATAATACAGAAGTAACTACAGTAAATAGCTGCAGTTGAATGATACGCTGATTCCGGTTGTGTGGGAGGAAAACTACAGATCTGGTTAAGAGGCGATATCCACACGTCGCAGATACCAAGACCAAATGAATATCATAAATGTTTACAACGTCTCTGTTTCAGCGAATTTAAAGATGAAAAGTGAGCCATTTAGAAGGCAGATCACGCCACGGTTTGGTTTACCTCTGACAGTTTTCTTCCTAACTGCCTAGCTGCACAAAATTTTGTACCTTCTTTGTCTCCTCGCACACTTGGTGACTGTTTAGAAGTTACAATTTCAGGAGGCTCATTTATAATTTCGGCTACGCCTGTTATAAAATCAGTAACATTCAACTTCTCCTTGTTTGTCTTTGCAAGCTCGTGCTTCTCGGGAATCTGTCATAAAACACACACACACACACACACACACACACACACACACACACACACACACACACACACACACACACAAACGCGCCCACTCGCTCGTATATTCTCTATCGAACACGCCCGCGCATGCTCTTGGGAACGATACTGAAAGTCTAACATTCTGGATTCAAAGATGTGTAATAATACAGCACCGAATGAGCTGACATGCAGTTTTTTCTCTGGGGAGTTTAGAGGTAAGGTTCAAATGGCTCTGAGCACTATGGGACTTCACATCTGAGGTCATCAGTCCCCTAGAACTTAGAACTGCTTAAACTTAACTAACCTAAGGACATAACACACATCCATGCCCGAGGCAGGATTCGAACCTGCGACCGTAGCGGTCGCGTAAGAGAGATAAGATTTTTGGATGCACTGAATGTCTTTACACAAACGTTTCTTACAGGATGTTTCAGGCGATACCCAGTGTCGACGGAAATACTTCCAGCTCTCCTAATAAAACTCTGTATACCATAATACCTTGGGCCGCGATCGAGAAGGTGAGCCGGCCGGTGTGGCCGAGCGGTTCTAGGCCCTTCAGTCTGGAACCGCGCGACCGCTACGGTCGCAGGTTCGAACCCTGCCTCGGGCATGGATGTGTACGATGTCCTTAGGTTTGTTAGGTTAAAGTAGTTCTAGGGACCTGATGACCTCAGATGTGAAGTCCCACAGTGCTCAGAGCCATTTGAACCATTTTGAACCAGAAGGTGAACGTGAAACTACTGCGCTGTGCCTTCCAGTTAAAGATTATTCATAGAGTTAAAAGAACCTGTCGTTCATGTCCCCTCGTGAAATGAAATGCCGCGCAGGTCGCAGCCTAGACATGACCGCCCAACTCTGCGCGTTCGATCCCTGGTAGTTAGCTACCGGACAACCGAAGTTCAAAGGCAGTTTAAAAACAGTTGCGTACAATTTTCGTGCCAATCTACACGTCCCGTCGCATAGAGAAATTGCGACAGTTAGACGGGTGTCATTAAAATGTGTGAAACAGTATGCTAAAAAACAAATTTCATCTTGTTTCTAAAATACAGCTTTGGTACGCAGCGAACTCAAGACGGAGGAATACATAAGCGACAAAATAATTTTTGCTATGAGTGAATGCTAACTACACTCTAAAGCTTCAGACGTTGTTTTGAAGTGCCTTTGTAAAATAGTTTGGTAAGTGAGCTTAATGGCATGAGGGGTCAAGAGTGGGAATAGGATTGGGGAGGAAGAAAAAAGGAAACAGCAGTGAAAGCGCGAGAATGTTCCTTTTAAAGTGTCGGCATGCTTGCCAGTCTTTCGTGTAGTACTTGATAGTAGTGTGTCGTTGAGAATACGTAGTCATTTTTACAAGGAAGAGAAATTTTGTTACATGGCATAGGTGACGTGACGAGCAGAAACTTCGTCTTCCCTCGCGTCTGACGGTGAAGCTTACTTCAGGATTCACACTTGGACGCTGCGCATAGAGCACGCACGTAAACTTAATTTCCTTCATTTCGCTCAAACTACTAATTTTATGTATCCACATAGAACTGGCATCAGTTTCTTCCAGAACGGCTGCACAATGTTTTTAGTTTCACTTAAGCAACAAAATTTTTTAAGGTAGCATACGAAGAGTATAAGAACTTTAGCTATTTGATTTTGGTGACCACATGCGAACCAATTCCTTACGAATGAACCAACTTTGTCTACCCCCAAACCAGAATTACGTCAGAGGTCTCTAAAAATGAAATGTCGTGTGGCTAGGGCCTCCCGTCGGGTAGACCGTTCGCCTGGTGCAGGTCGTCTCTGAATTAGGTAAATGCGTCGCGTAAGGCCGTTTCCACACTGGAGGTATCGCCGCGCATCAGGCTGCAGCTAGCCGCTATCGTCCTGCAGTTGTTTTTCGTGCGGCCAACAGCTCGTGTTAGCTAACAGTACTGTTGAAAAACGTTCCCCATAGAGCACCTACTGTTTGTTTTTCAGTAAGTTGAACCTAATATCCAGTGTCAACGAGGCCAATTTGAATAAACAATTAGTGACATATTTCAACTCTGATTTTGATCTCATAAAGTGCATTCTTATAACCACACGATTTTTAGTAACAGAAATAACGCAATGGCTATTGGAGTTCCTGGCAATACCTTAAAGCTTGACAGCCCCATTAATTGCACCGCTTACGGCTTCCATTCCATCGATACAGACGTCAATGTTGTCCCATGGGATATTATTCCCTTCAAGAAAATAATTTAGGGGACAAAATATTAAAAATTCAGTGGTAGCCTTTTTCAGAAATTTGCTTAATGTCTTAACGCGTCGTTGGAACAATAAATTCGTAACAAAACTATCGTGATCTGAGACGAAAAGCTAATCCTTTCCTCAAGTTCGAAAGCTAAATCTAATGCGCTACACTATTGTATCTTTCTAAAGTGGGTCGTAAAGCTTCTTTAGCTGAAACTTCGTCTAACGTATATTTTACCGTGCCCATAGCGGAAAGGTTAAGATACACAATACTCACCGCGGCGACTAATAGCTGAGAAACCTCAGGCGCTTTTTATGGAGCGTTTTTGTTGTTTGAACCTAAACTGTTAAAATTGTAAGACACGTTTTTTAATGAAGAATTCAGTATTGTTTCCTGTAAGCTCGACACAAACGCACTGAAAATTACTAAGAATCTTAGCTAAGGATACGTAAACTTAATACTTCGTAATTTAACTGCTCTAGGTGAGGATAAGCGGAAGCATTTAACTGGCCTAACTTGTTTTGCGGCAATTTGAGCCACTTCTCCATCCTCTAAAGAAATACCGACGACTATTTTGACAAACTGGTGGTCCAATACTGGTCTCAAGAGTGGTCCGTAAGCTTCTCACCTGCATATAGACTGAACTTCCCCAGTGTTCTACCAATAAACCGAAGTCTGTCACCTGCATTACCCATGACTGGATCTATGTGATCAGTCCATTTCATATCCTTACAAAGTGGTACGCCCGGGTATTTGTATGAGTTGGCTGATTTCAACTCGTTAACATTAGTCATGGGATACGTTTCTTTGCTTTTTGAAGTGCACAGTTTTACCTTTCTGAACATATAAAGTCGCCAGTTTTTTCTTCACCTTCACCTTCACCCTCTCTCGGTCAGTCTCGTCTCTCCACCGCACCCCTCTCCTTCTCTCACCACTTTACCCACATTGCCCCGATAGGAGGCTGGTGGTTCTTATCCCACAACGGTTCCCGGTCGTAACTAGTGTGTTCAAAGCTTGACCGACTTAGTTTCAGGGGTTAAGAATGAGCTTTTAACCTTGTCTTTGCCTGCGTGCGTACACGTCACATTCCACACGTATTCGTACAAATTTCTCCCTTCAGTTCTATTTTCATGCATCTGGATGTTCATGATGTCATATCTCCTGAACTGCCGTACGATAAAATTTTGCAGGTACATCGAGTGGTATAAGTGCCTACTGTCTGCAAAATGTTGTGAATAGTTAGTAGTAAAGAATTACTAAAATTAAAATGTCATGCTTCAAGTGGCAGTTCTACTGTATTAAGAGCGAAAATTTATCAAGCGATAAACCTTTCTCCCTTTCGTGATTTCGTAAGGCTCGTCTGTGAGAAACATTCGCAAAGGTTTTAAATTGTGTAGTTTCTCTTTTAGTGCTCTCATTCTATAATACCCCACCTCCACCTATTTGATAAGTGGTTTTACTTACGTAGCGATCCTTTTTCAAGTACTGACATTTTTACAGAGTTCGGTTGAAATTGTTCTACTGGTTTGGGATGTGTAAGTGGAACACCTTCATACAAAAACGAACATCCATTGTGTGTAAATGTAGTTCACCTTCCTGACAGATGGAGTCCTACATAAGGATTAATGTGTGTGCTGATTGAGACGCACGACACGTGCACTTTGAGAGGCCTGCTAGGCCTACAAAAGCCAGCTGCAATCGTTCCCTCACTTTTGGCCTCTCCGCAGTTGAAATCTCGTCTCCAAAGGGTCTCGCAGACGAGTAAAGGGATCACAGCGCTCCATTGCATACGGATGAGTTGGCTTCATCGATGTCGCGTGTCGGGAAATCACAGCGATCGGTCCTGACTGCAAGGAAGTCCCAAGTAATCCGACTGATCGCCTAAGATTCGTGCGCAGTATGGCTGTTGGGTGGCAATATGGCTGTGACCAGATCACCTACTTATTAAGAGTGATTGTATCATTTTGTTTCTTCAGTTTTGCCCACTTTGAGTGAAAACTTTACGTTAGTTTCTTTGTTCATGGAATAGAACCACTCTGATAAGTAAATATCGGGTCGAAATCGCCAATTACATTAAGTAATACAAAATGCACTCTGTAGTGATTACCATTTTGATGTTTTGTTGTAGAATTGATGGGAAGGTCACAAATATTAAAGAAAGCCATGGGGTCCATCAGAAGATTTTACATTACTTATGACGCAACTACGCATTATTAACAATTTTACTTCTGAAGAGAATGATGTACCATAGTATGAAGTGGATATTTAAATCAAAATATTCAGGCCAATTGTGCGGCTGTATTAACGTTCCTTATTGCATGTTCTCTTCCTGTATAAAATTTGACAAGTTACCGTAACTGAATGCTGCTATTGACATTTCTGTAGACAGGTTGGAAAAAATTGTGTAAATGAATGCAAGTATCAATAACGAATATAAACCAAATCACAAAGTTGGAATCAAAAAAAGTTACATAAGCACGCTAAAAAGGCGTACAAAACCCACATGGCATTTGCGAAAAATTCTATACACTCTCAATGTAACATTCAATTTCCAAGAAAATCGTTTCGAAACAAGGTCAGAAATCAAAATAACTGTGTTGGTAATTATGGTTAAAGTTGTTCGGCAGATCGCTCATGTTTGAATGGGTTAGGGTTGCCAGTTGCAGAAGCAGAAAAGCCGGACTCGGAGTTTTATTTAGCTGGAAATTGTGCCCTAAAAGCCGGACATCTTAAATAGAAAGTCAGATATTTTTAGTGTCCTGTTATTAATGAACTACATTGTTTGACGCCAGATAAACATCTAACATGCTTAATCCTCAACTACACACGCTATTTAGATTGACTTCAGTAACTTCGTGACTTCTGTTGGAGGAAACATTGTCTTCGCAACTGAAAGTCGCGAGCTCTATCTTCTTATCTCGTGCTTGTACTCTTGTTAACTTTACTATTACAGAGATCGCCTAAACTTTTTTTATTGGTCCTTTGCGCAACAAATAACTTACTTGGTCTTTCTGCTGCCACTGCTTGATCTGCTGCATTCCATTAAATAAAAACATAAAAAAACCTATTATTTATGCTGAGTGCGATGCATGTTCTGTATGGCGGCTCCTGCTGCTGTTGCTGCGGCTGCCGCTGCTTACGACAACTACATATAATTCAAGAGAAAGGGTTTGGTCAAATCTAAACTCGATAAATGATAACCCAAACAAGTAATTCCTTTTTTCAAAACTATATTGTGAAAGCGATTCTTCCTCATTCAATTAACAAAACGCTAGAAGCTCTTTGAACAATCGCTTCGTATGCAAATCTGCCTCCAGTGGCATTAAAGCAATATTACAAATTAATCAAACCCTTTAGAGACAGACTGAAATACTTCTCAATTAAATACATAGTGAAACAATTTCCTGACAATTACAAAAGAAATCAATGACAAAAATAGATACTTAATCTATTCGCCTAACAATGGTTTCCCTTAAGAATTCAACTCCTATCATTATCAAAGTTGACGTCTGCTGCTATGCACAAACACAAACCCTTTTCTTTAAATTATTAAGCGCGCTGCAAATTATTAAAAAAAATCAACTCAATACCAAATCCTGTGTCTCTGCTGGCGGACACGCCAGTACGGCAGCTCGGCGACGACCCCTCGCCCAACAGCTGCGCGCTACAGCAGGCGGGCTCCTACACTGGCTTCCAAAGTGCCACTAATTAATACGTGCGTTGCGAAGCGCGACAACAATGTCGTCGATTCCAGAGCTTGTGTATGCGCGCTGTAGCCAACCTTTAAATACTGAGAGTATTGCCAACTCTCACAATAGTCAATGCTCTGACATAAACACATGAGTTTCTTGCAATTAAAAAAATGTTTCAATGTTCAGAAACATGTTCTGATACGAAATAATGGTGCGTTAAGCTGTAAAGAAGACATTTGTAAATGGAACTCAGTTTGCACAGGTGTTTTTGGAATTTAGAACGTGTTTTGTTAGCTTTCGTGTCTTTAACGTAGAACTAAGTGACATCGCGACTTTTTGATCGGTTCCGGTTGGACTTCAACGGCAGATTCGCCGACCCTATCATTTTCAGAATTTGAGATGAAGCTGGTCCTTAATTCTGTAAGCGATAAGAAAATTTGATTCATTTTCCTTTCTTGATATTTGCTTCGATCAGTGACCTGCAGAACTGTTTCATGCAATCTCAACGCACAATCTCGCTATTCTTACTTGATGCTTCCCCTCTGATACGGTTTACTGTAAAAGTGTTAAATGTTACAAATACGGTTGTTGGCCAACGCCTAGATCTTCTCAGCAATGAATCATTCATTCATCATTTAAGACTGATCATGCCTTTCAGCGTTCAGTCTGGAGCAGTCCCCCTTAGAAAATTCCTCCATGATCCCCTATTCAGTGCTAACATTGGTGCCTCTTCTGATAAGCCTATTACTTCAAAATCATTCTTCACCGAATCCAGGTACCTTCTCCTTGGTCTACCCCGACTCCTCCTACCCTCTACTGCTGAACCCGTGAGTCTCTTGGTTAACCTTGCTTCTCCCGTGTGTGTAACATGACCCCACCATCTAAGCCTGTTCGCCCTGACTGTTACATATATAGAGTTCATTCCCAGTTTTTCTTTGATTTCCTCATTGTGGACACCCTCATGCCATGTTCCCATCTACTAGTACCTGCAATCATCCTAGCTACTTTCATATCTGTAACCTCAACCTTATTGGTAAGGTAACCTGAATCCACCCAGCATTCGCTCCCATACAACAAAGTTGGTCGAAAGATTGAACGGTGCACAGATAACTTGGTCTTGGTACTGACTCTCTTCTTGCAGAAGAGAGTAGATCGTAGCTGAGCGCTCACTGCATTAGCTTTGCTACCTCGCCTCCAGTTCTTTCACCATGTTGCCATCCTGTGAGAATATGCATCCTAAGTACTTCAAACCGTCCACCTGTTCTCTGTCCCTCCTATTTGGCACTCAATCCGTTTATATTTCTTTCCCACTGACATTACTTTGGTTTTGGAGATGCTAATTTTCATGTCACAGTCCTTACATTTCTGATCTAGCTCTGAAATATTACTTTGCAGACTTTCAATCGAATAATTAGCACATTTTGATAGTTAAACACCGCCTTTGGTCGTATTGTAAAATTAGGTGATGGCAAGTTTGCCAGACAGTGAACTAACTTCTGGTGAACGGTGCATCGGGTATATTAGTCGTTTCTTGCCACATGAGGTACTAGATTTTATCATGCACAAATCCAAACAATGGCTCAACTCGCCTGGACTTCCGAAACTGAAACTCCTTGAGGATTCCTCTTTTCTTATCATTTTTCGCGTTGCTCCAGCCCAAGACAAAATTGTTTCAAAGCACCTACTAAACAGAACAACGAAAACAAATCGTTAGCAGTTATGTTGCCGTTCGAAAAATAGGTTCTGCTAATCTTAGAATGGTGCTGCAGGGACTGAATTTTCTCGATCACCCTCTGCCCAAATATATGAAAGAAAAGTAATTTTTGAGTCGCATAGGCACATAATTTTCAAACCGTATTTTCCACGTTTTGATTCCAAATATACTCAATAGAAAAACGTTATCTCCAGGAAGATAAGAAAATTTCATCTACAGTCGCATATTCAGAGTAAACGTACTTGGCTTTCCAGTTTCCCTCAGTATTAGCAAACACGTAAGAAATGGGAGGTAGACGATGTTTCCCTTCGGGCTTCACATGACTATATAGATCTCAAAGCGGACAAAATAGTTAATCTGTAACTCCTTACAGCTGTGAACACACAACGTCCGGTTCCGTTAATAGACCATAAGGTTCGTAAATCTTGAGTATTGGGTTTGAATACACCAATAAGAACAAGTCTTCATTTCAACTTCATCAGCGCGGCTATTCTGAGCAGGAAATAAACAGCTCGCACTTTTCTAAAAGTGAGGTCGCACTCTCTCGAAAAAAGTTGTTTCTTCATTGTGTG
Organism: Schistocerca serialis cubense; assembly: GCF_023864345.2. Lineage (NCBI taxonomy): Eukaryota > Metazoa > Arthropoda > Insecta > Orthoptera > Acrididae > Schistocerca > Schistocerca serialis. The sequence goes on along the minus strand of NC_064646.1, from coordinate 462,216,663 downwards.
CTCTCCTATATATTATATCGTCGGTAAAGAGCACACTGACTCAGTAGGTGACAACTCAGCTTTTTCCAGCATGGCCTTTGATAATGCCTGTTCTAGGCAAATACGTGAGAAAAAGGATAGAGAATTTTCGGGCGCTTACGAAAAATTTTCGTAATTTACTGGTATGAGTGGTTTGGATACGTAATTTATTTCGTAGCAAATCAGCGTTTGTGATTCGCCGCTCAGCCAAAAATGTCACCCCCACTGAATTTCGTTGTGCATAAACGCAAATAAACGTGCGCTTTCGAGAATTTTCGGACTCTATTATTGTCCTTTCCATAATCTAGGAGCAGTCTGCAGCAAATCGGCGTTGGTAATTTAGGTACTGTAGCAAATTTAACATACTGTTATATCTACTCAAAGAGGAATAGCCCTACATATTGCCCAGCCCCCACTATGAATGCTGTTATCAAACACCTGGTGACCTTTTTGACGTTCTGAAATCGCCGTAACTAGTGTTAAACGATTGGCAGCTGCTGCGAATTTGTGCGCTGGAAGAGCTCCAGAGTCGTGGCCCTCTGATACTCGAACCAGAGGTGCCTCAAGTACCATCCTCTGAGGATCCTGTCTGCTCTGCAAAAAGTACAGGATCTGACATCACCCATCCACTTGACTGGACTGCAAGTAGCCTATCAGTGATAGGTCTGTGCGACCTGTAAGGGTGTACGGGGACCAGAGGGCCTTAGTTTTATCAGTTCCCGTATCCAGTAGTCTGAATTACTGTCATTCACTGAAAAGGAGCCAGTGGTACCAGTTTTCGGAAACCTGTTTCGTCCTGTATTCGGAGGACGCAAATGCAAAAGGGCATCGTCGGCAGTTCAGACGTACGGCGAATGATGGCACCCATTAGGGAAATGGAAGCAAGTGACAGGAAAAGACAGCAAGCAGGTGCACTATTTGTGTATGCCTGGGGGCGTCATTCAACATGCTGAAGAGGCTAGGCTATTCCAGCAGCCATTGAGGGAACAGGGGCAGCCAACTGCAGAGTGAGGCCCGTTGGAAAAAATGCCTGTCGCCTGGACCCAGAAGTCATCCTTCAGTCAATCCAGCGATTGGCAGAGGAGGTAGACGACCAGCCTTGTGTGTCGCATTTCAACGAGGCCCACAAACTGCAGCATTGTTCCCAGAACTGATTTTCTCTGGTGCCGACTCTCCATCCAATACAGATAATGACAGCTGTAGGGAGTCCAGAACCATCGGTGTAATATGAAAAGGAATGCCTAATGGTAAACTGCCGAAGCATTTGCAGCAAAGTGCCAGAGTTCGAAGTTCTTATGAAAAGCAGTGAAGCTCACATAATACTAGGCACAGAAAGCTGGAAACTGATAGCCGTGAGATATTTGGGGACAAATTGTTCATCGAAAGTATTGGCAAATGGGAAATGAAGGTAATGTATTCGTCGCAGTAGACAAACTCAAATCGACAGATAAAAATTGAAGCCGCACTTGGGCAAGACTCGGTATAAGGGATGGGCATAAAATGATAAATGGATTCTACCGCCCACTAGACACTTCTCCTGATGTAACCGAAAATTTGAGAGAGAACCTCAGTCCATTTGTACGAAGTTCCCCAGTCAGACTTCACTCATCCAATATTAATAGGAAAAAATTAGTTTTGTTAATGGTGGGCGTGGCAAGACATCCGAGTAACTTCACTAAATGCCTTCTCTGTAAACTACCTAGAACAAACAGTTAGGAACCCATTTATGATGAAAATATATTGGATCTAATGGCGACTCAATCTGATCTGAGGATGTCCACATCGAAATTGATACCAGTGACAGTGACGCTGTTGTGGCAAGAATGATTACCTAAATACAAAGGACAAGGAAAAGATGTCTGTTCGGTAAACTAGATAAAGATCAGTAGTGTCTTCTCAATGAGGAACTCCAAACTTTCAGCACAGGTCAGGAGTGTGTAGAGGAACTCGGGTTCAAGCTTTAAATATAGGTGACCATGCACTGGATAGCTAAGTATCCAGTACAACAGTTCATGGAAGGAACTTCCATAATAGTAACAATAAATAGAAATTTCTAAAGAAACTACTGCATAATAGGTATAAAACAATGCGCAGAGCTATAGATGTTGAACGAAACGAGTTTGCATGTCAAAACTGCCATGTGTCGTGACTTCGACTGCCGTAGCGGAATATTGTGAACTGATTCTGGTCGTATGTAAAGGCTGTTAGTGGCACCAAAGTTAGTGTACAGTTCCTAGCGAATGAAACAGGAACTGATACTGAGGGTAGCAGAGCTGAAGCCGAAGTGCTTAGAACAGAATCCAAATGGTCATTTACAAAGGAAAGCCCACGAGAACTGCCCCAATTTAATCATCGTACCACTGAAAAGATGAATGAAATATGTTTCAGTAGTGGTGAGACAGCTGAAATCGTTACAGCTGAACGAAGCACAAGGCTCTGATGGAACCCCTGTCAGATCAAATACTGAATTTGCGGCTGCGTTAGTCCCTCTTGGAACTATAATCTTAGATCCCTCTAACAAGAAACTGTGCCCAGTTCTTGGAAAAATGCACAGGTCGCACCTGTATCCAGATAGGGTTGTAAATAAGCAAACTATCGTTCAGTATCCCGACATCAATTTGTTGTACAATCTTAGAACATATTCTGAGCTCATACATAATGAGTTATCTTGAACAGAATGATCGCAGTACCAACCAGCATGGATTTCGAAGACATCGATCATGTCAAACCCAACTCACATGACATACTGAAGGCTTCGGATAAGGGCAGCCAGTTAGATGTAGCATTTCTTGATTTCTGTGGCGTATTTGACTCAGTACTGTACCTATGCTTATTGTCAAAAGTAAGACCATATGGGGTAACAAGTGAAATTTTTGACTAGATTGAAGACTTTTTGATAGAGGACACAGCATGTTATCCTGCATAGATAATCGTCAGAAGTACTATCTGCGCAAACAAAGTTGACACTCGGCGCAGTTGCATATGGGAGCGACCGTAAAGGCTTTTGGCATTTAGTCCCTTCCATCAGCCACCGCACCGGGTGTCAACTTTGTTTGCGCGTATAGTAATTTCGGTTGTGTCCCAGGAAGTACGTTCCCTTGCTGCTCGTGTCGTATATTAATGACCTTCAGACAGCATTAATAGAAAAATCAGGCTTTTTGCAGATGCAGTTATCTGTAATGAAGTATTACCTGGAACAAGCTGCATAAATATCCAATGGAATCTTGATAGGATTTCGAAGTGGTGCAGACTTTGGCGACTTGCTTTTTACGTTCAGAAACGTAAAACTGTGCACTTCACAAAATGAAAAAACGTAGTATCCTATAACATCGAGTCGCTGTTGGAATCGTCCAACTCATTAACATACCCAGCTGTAGCACTTCGTAGGTATATTAAGTGGAATGATCACATAGGTTCAGTCGTGGGTAAAGCAGGTGGTAGACTTCGGCTAATTGTTAAGAGTACTGGATAAATACTATCAGTGTACAAAGAAGAATGCTTGCAAATCACTCGTGCGACCGGAACAGAATATAGTGTGGGACCCGTACCAGAGACTTAACAGGAAATCTTGAACGTATACAGAAAAGAGCAACACGAATGGTCACAGGTTATTTTAATCCGTGAGAGTTAGAAGTAATGAAGAAACTGAACTGGAAGACTCTTGAAGATAGACGTAAGCCATCCCGAGAAAGTCAGCTAGTTCCAAGAAATTACCTTAAATGATGACCCTAGGAATATTCTATAGCCCTTACGATCACATAGGAATCGTAAGGACAAGATTAGAGTAGTTACTGCACGCACACAGGCATTCAGTGAATCGTTCTTCCCGCGATCCGTATGTGAACGGAACGGGAAGAATCGTAATAACTTACACAATGGAACGTACCCTTTGTCATGAACCTCATGGTAGTTTGCAGAATGTAGATGTAGATTACGTCTTACTGCTTCCTATGTAATCGTGATTTATGAAATAGCCAACTAACTTTACCCTGAAAGGTTTGTGAAGCCACAGTTACAGCAAATGAAAGCATATAATGTATACTTTGTCAAAAGTTCATGAAAACGCAATGATAATTTCTTTAAAACCCATTAATGGGCTTCAGGGACCAGGTAGACTTCCATGTTACAGACGGTGCTGGGGTACTTTCGGACAATCTGTAACCTATGTTGCCAGGTGTTCGGTTTTTACCGAACTGTTTGGTATTTCAGGCCCGTGTTCCGTACCGAAGTGTGGGTGGTTCGGTATTTTTTTAGAACTCTACTCAAATTACTAATTTGCAAAAAACAGCTAAATTCCATTTGGTGCGCTATGGCCTCCCAGCGCACGTCCTCGAACTAGCTTCTGTGGAAAACATTTTTAAACGGAGAAGAAACGCCTAACAAAGTTATTGTTTAGATATTGTAAGGCAGAATAATGTATTAGCTGTTTTTCAGTACGCAAGAAATTTTACCAAAAATTTAAAAGATATAAAATCATTCAAAGCTACAACTAGCAATAATAAATAAAATTGCTAATGTTCACCGTTGGGTTTTCACTCTCAACCCTCAGCTTAGCATACTTTCCGCCAGGCATTGTTATTAGTTACGAACGTTTTATTCTGCCTCTTAAACGTCGTCTATTCCAATGTTTCCTGATCAGGGATTTCTGTTCCATTGTCGCTAACCTAGGCTGCATCTTGAAAAGAATTTGATGTATCCGATCCGTTTTCACTAGCTAACACTTAAAAATATCACAATCATTCAGATAAATTACCTCAAATGTAGTTAACGGTTAGACTAGAAAGACAATCAGCAAACAGCATTATAATTTGGCAATTGTGGCAACTACATGCTGAGGCGTTGTAATTGCTCGGTCTTATCAAGAAGATAATTTTATGTCCAAACTAAAGCCTCTTCATTAAACAAAATGAACGATTGTCTGGTCTTCTTCGACGGAAAACGAAAGATAACCAATAACGTAAGTCACTTCAATTAGACTTCCAAAGAAATAACTATCTGTAGTTCAGTACCTCTCACTTGAGCCCACTTCATCAAGAACGTTACCTTCCTTGAAAATGATTCCCTGGAATTCTTGAAAGGATAATACTAAATTACACTTCGTACTTGTCGGTGTAAAATTTGCGCTAGTTTATGAAACAGAACCTTCTCGACGGTGGCATTATGGCCTGGAACTGTGTGGAAACACATAACGAAATTCAGTAATTCCTAACGAAAGATTACTTAAAGATTTTTCTGAACAAAATATCTATAGTTTCTGTTTTTGGTTGAGAACATCAGCTAATGTCATCCACCGAAGGTACTTAAACTTCGTGCTAAATTCGCATGTTCCGGATACAAAGTTGTTCCCAACAGTTCATGTACCTAATACATTGTGCATGACTTCATCTGTAGCCTAAGGCCACTAGTAGCGTCACTTCTTCCCGATGGACTTAAACGATACGTCACTAGATCACCTGCTCACATCCCCACAATCCTTCAGTAACTTTTTGCTTGAACAGGTATATTGTTTTGTTGCAAAGTGCGCTACAACGTTATCGTTTCATACGTAAACGAATACGCAAATACCAAATAAGGCAGGCAGAGCAGCGGGAACTTCAATAAAAGAACAATAACAAAAACAGATTCGGAAACTTTCAACAAATTCATGTTCAATGAACTTCACGAAAACTCCTGCCAAAAAAGCAGACAACCACGCTCACGACCATGAAGGCGATGGCAGATGGGTTTGCAAGTTCATCCAAATTTGGAAAAACCAAAAATAGAACAGGCACGTAAAAATAGTCTGAACTGCGGCTTTAAAGATGGCGGCAGAAGCGCGTTGAGAGACGAACGTAAACGCTATACGGTACCCCACTTGATCACCACGTAGTTTCCTCGTTAGACTTCACAAGTACCCCGACTGCGAATGCTAACACATGCATCACGCAAGGAAGTTCCGTTTTAGTGAGAATGTTAGCATATAAATGTGCACTGTTCCTTGATTTATAAATGCGTTCCGTTCAGCCTTAATTGTTTCTTTCTGCGTACCTTATTTAAAAGTTTACTGTTTCTAGTTCGAAAATATTTTTCGAAATTGCAGATGACGGACGGATAGTGCGCATGGTAGGAATGGAGGTTCTCTGAAGCAACTGGTTTTTGGTTATATTGTTTTTTCACCCCCAGATTAACGTTACTCAAAACCGCTCAAAATAATTGTTCTCAAATGACTTTCCATTTTTATTCCATTTCCTGTAGTCATCGTAGAAATGGCATTGAAAAAACTTTTAAAATACTTAGTATTTTAATTCTAAGTTCAATAAGAAAACGTAGTCCGTCCGCCGTTCGTTGGTTTTCAGGAAAAAATGACTGGATGCTGACATTCAGGGATCATAGCAGTAATGAGCAGTACGACTAACGAAGCAACTGAAAGTGAAGTCTGCTTTTCGTGTTCATTCGTCCGTTCTGAAGGGCTACAAGTAAAGCCATGTTACGTTAACAAGTAGACAAAGGCAGGTCTTCGTGTTTATTTATTGTTATTCCTTCCTCCTTCAAATAGCAGACCCATCCTTATCTTTTAAAACAAACAAAGCATTCTGTTCCATTTGTACGTCACTTCGTAAAAATATTTCCAGCCTTGGGTTTGTGATGGTGGTTGTTGTTGTTATTGTTGTTGTGGTCTTCAGTCCTGAGACTGGTTTGATGCAGCTCTCCTTGCTAATCTATCCTGTGCAAGCTCCATCTCCCAGTACCTACTGCAACCTACATCCTTCTGAATCTGCTTAGTGTATTCATCTCTTGGTCTCCCTCTACGATTTTTACCTTCCACACTGCCCTCCAATGCTAAATTTGTGATCCCTTGTTGCCTCAGGACATGTCCTACCAACCGATCCTTTCTTCTAGTAAAGTTGTGCCACAAACTTCTCCCCAATCCTATTCAATACCTCCTCATTAGTTACGTGATCTACCCATTCCCTCAGCATCACCCGACTTAATTCGACTACATTCCATTATCCTTGTTTTGCTTTTGTTGATGTTCATCTTATACCCTCCTTTCATGACACTGACCATTCCGTTCAACTGCTCTTCCAAGTCCTTTGCTGTCTCTGACAGAATTACAATGTCATCGGCGAACCTCAAAGTTTTTATTTCTTCTCCATGGATTTTAATACCTACTCCGAATTTTTCTTTTGTTTCCTTTACTGCTTGCTCAATATACAGATTGAACAACATCGGGGAGAGGCTACAACCCTGTCACACTTCCTTCCCAACCACTGCTGCCCTTTCATGTCCCTCGACTCTTATAACTGCCATCTGGTTTCTGTACAAATTGTAAATAGCCTTTCGCTCCCTGTATTTTACCCCTGCCACCTTTAGAATTTGAAAGAGAGTATTCCAGTCAACATTGTCAAAAGCTTTCTCTAAGTCTACAAATGCTAGAAATGTAGGTTTGCCTTTCTTTAATCTTCCTTCTAAGATAAGTCGTAAGGTCAGTATTGCCTCACGTGTTCCAACATTTCTACCGAATCCAAACTGATCTTCCCCGAGGTCGGCTTCTACCAGTTTTTCCATTCGTCTGTAAATAATTCGCGTTAGTATTTTGCATCCGTGACTTATTAAACTGATAGTTCGGTAATTTTCACATCTGTCAACACCTGCTTTCTTTGGGATTGGAATTATTATATTCTTCTTGAAGTCTGAGGGTATTTCGCCTGTCTCGTACATCTTGCTCACCATATGGTAGTTTTGTCAGGACTGGCTCTCCCAAGGCCGTCAGTAGTTTCAATGGAATGTAGTCTACTCCCGGGGCCTTGTTTCGACTCAGCACTTTCAGTGCTCTGTCAAACTCTTCACGCAGTATCATATCTCCCATTTCATCTTCATCTGCATCCTCTTCCATTTCCATAATATTGTCCTCAAGTACATCGCCCTTGTATAGACCCTCTATATACTCCTCCCACCTTTCTGCTTTCCCCTCTTCGCTTAGAACTGGGTTTCCATGTGAGCTCTTGATATTCATACAAGTGGCTCTCTCTTCTCCAAAGGTCTCTTCAATTTTCATGTAGGCAGTATCTATCTTACCCCTAGTGAGATAAGCCTCTACGTCCTTACATTTGTCCTCTAGCCATGCCTGCTTAGCCATTTTGCACTTCCTGTCGATCTCATTTTTGAGAAGTTTGTATTCCTTTTTGCCTGCTTCATTTACTATATTTTTATATTTTCTCCCTTCATCAATTAAATTCAATATTTCTTGTTACCCAAGGATTTCTACTAGTCCTTGTCTTTTTACCTATTTGATCATCTGCTGCCTTCACTATTTCATCCCTCAAAGCTACCCATTCTTCTTCTACTGATTTCTTTCCCCCATTCCTGCCAATTCTTCCCTTATGCTCTCCCTGAAACCCTGTACATCCTCTGGTTTAGTCAGTTTATCCATGTCCCACCTCCTTAAATTCCCACCTTTTTGCAATTTCTTCAGTTTTTATCTACAGTTCATAACCAGTAGATTGTGGTCAGTCCACATCTGCCCCTGGAAATGTTTTACAATTTAAAACCTGGTTCCTAAATCTGTCTTATCATTATATAATCTATCTGATACCTTCCATGTATACAACCTTCTTTTATGATTTATACCAAGTGTTAGTTATGATTAAGTTGTGCTCTGTGCAAAATTCTACAAGGCGGCTTCCTCTTTCATTTCTTCCCCCCCCCCCCCCCCCCCCATCCATATTCACCTATGTTTCCTTCTCTCCCTTTTCCTACTGTCGAATTCCAGTCACCCATGACTATTAAATTTTCGTTTCCCTTCACTACCTGAATAATTTCTTTTACCTCGTCATACATTTCATCAATTTCTTCATCTGCAGAACTAGTTGGCATATAAACTTTTACTACTGTAGTAGGCATTGGCTTCGTGTCTATCTTGGTCACTATAATACGTTCACTATGCTGTTTGTAGTAGCTTACCCGCACTCCTATTTTTTTTATTCATTATTAAACCTACTCCTGCATTACCCCTATTTGATTTTGTATTTATAACCCTGTAGTCACCTGACCAGAAGTCTTGTTCCTCCTACCACCGAACTTCACTAATTCCCACTATATCTAACTTTACCCTATCCATTTCCCTTTTTAAATTTTCTAACCTACCTGCCCGATTAAGGGATCTGACATTCCACGCTCCGATCCGTAGAATGCCAGTTTTCTTTCTCCTGTTACCGACGTCCACTTGAGTAGTCCCCGCCCGGAGATCCGGATGGGGGACTATTTTACCTCCGGAATATTTTACCCAAGAGTACGCCATCATCATTTAACCATACAGTAAAGCTGCATGCCCTCGGGAAAAATTACGGCTTTAGTTTCCCCTTGCTTTCAGCCGTTCGCAGTACCACAAACAGCAAGGCCGTTTTGGTTAGTGTTACAAGGCCAGATCAATCATCCAGACTGTTGCCCCTGCAACTACTGAAAAGGCTGCTGCCCCTCTTCAGGAACCACACGTTTGTCTGGCCTCTCAACAGATACACCTCCGTTGTGGTTGGACCTACGGTACGGCTATCTGTATCGTTGAGGCACGCAAGCCTCCCCACCAACGGCAAGGTCTATGGCTCATGGGGTTGGTACTTTTTTTTTTACCTTTCTGAAATATAACGGATGTCCGGTGACTGAGGAGTTATCGTACAGACCAGGTGGGGACATGTCTTGCACACGCGTCGCTCTGGCCGCGACACAAGGCAACAGGGCCATTGTCTCAAATTAAAGTAGCAAAAGTTCTTTCCCATTTTCTACACACAATATTGCAAACCAACGCAAATTAAGCAGTAACAATAACTGCTACATTAATCCTTCGTACTCATGAAGAATAGCTTTGTTAAATAGGTAATAAGTAGATATTCGGTTTAATCTTCTTTTGGTCGAACAGCGTTAAAATGATTAAATAATGGAAACTAAATCAGTGTGATTAAACAATAAACTTCCATTGTATCACTCGGTTGCCGCGTAGGTGTTCTCATAGTAATGACCCACTCGTAGCATTAAACAGTGCAGTTACACCATGTCACAGACAATAGCTTATTCGATTACCAATCACCTTGTAGGCAAGTGCCTCATTATGGGATTTTGCTGCTAGCCCCCGATCTGTGGCATTTTCTTACACGGTCAGTAAATTTCTTCTCACCTATCTCGCTCTTTGTTTTATATTACTGCTACTCACTTGGACGTATGCCAACACAATTTGACTCAGCTGATGGAATAATGAAGGAATGGGTACGGGCTCACATTGTAAAGCATTGAAACGATACAAGGTCACAAGTGGTTGACGCACTTTATACAGCGCGCTCGCTCGAAGGTTAAAAGGTTTATTCAAAATCGAAAAATTTTAGCAGTCCTGCCGTGGCTGTTAGATACTTAGGTATTTACTCTTTGTAGTAAAAACAAAATTGAGACGAATACGGAAAATACCGGTCACTCAGAGCTAACTAGACAATACCGGTTTTAACCGGTCGTTTATTCCCACATGCCTAGTGTAGGGGCCAGACGCAAGACAGCGGCGGGCTGTTTGAGCGGCCTAGACGGTCATTTCTCACTGTAATTACCGCATTCGTGCCGACTATTAAAATTAGTAAGTGGAGGCGAGGCTTAGTTAAATTTTAATGTCAGTCATCCTTTTATACGTGATAGTTATTGAAAGATTGTTAAAGAAAACTTTCCACGAAGGAAGTAGCGTTGTGGCTGCTGCAAGTCCTACCGTTACAAAGAAACATAACACGGAACTTCTCCCAATAGGTAATTTTCGATTAAGTTAAAAGCCTTCCGTTGCTTTCACGATAACTTCGTTTAGATCCTGAGAAACATTACACCTTCGGTCGTAAGGCAGTGACGTATGTTCTGGACATGAACGTCAGTAAACACACCAGTGAAACAGTGGTTGTGACTGAGGAAAGTACAACAAATTTATTTTCCGGATAGGACTTCAGAAAGTGACACACCGACACCACCTTGGCTCCAGGCTCCGGTTCATATTTATCTCGACCTCAACCCACTACCGAAGGAGGGTACTCCGGCTGCAGTGTATTGCTCACGGTTTGCCTTACTTCGTGCTCGACTTGCCGGTCACACCTTTATTTACACCGATGGCTCCAAAACTGGCGATGGTGTCGGCTGTGCCTTTGTCGTCGGGGCCGCCACCTTTAAATACCGGCTCCTCGACCAATGTTCCAGCTTTACGGCCGAGCTTTTTGCTCTCCATCAGGCCGTTCAGTATGCCCGCCGCCACCGCCATTCATCGTATATACTCTGTTCTGACTCACTCAGTGCTCTTCAGAGCCTTGGAGCTCCCTATCCGGTCCATCCCTTGGTTCAACGGATACAGCAGTCCCTCCATTCTTTCGCTGATAATGGTTCTCCTGTCGGCTTTCTGTGGGTTCCCGGACATGTAGGAGTGCCTGGGAATGAGGCTGCGGATGCTGCAGCCAAGGCTGCAGTCATCCTGCCTCGGCCAGCCTCCCATTGTGTGACGTTCGTGGGGATGTTTGTAAGAGGCTTGTGTCGTTGTGGTGGGATGCTTGGTCATCCCTCCAAGGAAACAAGCTCCGGGCAGTAAAACCGCTCCCAACCGCTTGGACAACCTCCTCCCGACCATCTCGGCGAGAGGTCCTTCTGACCAGGTTGCGGATTGGGCGTTGCCGGTGTAGCCACCGCTACCTGCTCTCCGGTGACCCAGCCCCGCAGTGCCCTTGTGGTCAGGCATTAACGGTGCGCCATGTTTTATTGTCGTGTCCCCGCTTTAGTCAATCTCGTGTTGTCCTGTCCCTGCCATCTACTTTGCCGGATATTTTAGCTGATGACGCTCGAGCAGCTGCTCGTGTTCTGCGTTTTATAACTTTGACTGGCTTGTCCAAAGACATCTAACCTTTTTACTTATTTTATCTGCATCTTTGTCAGGTCTTTCTGGTGTCCCCTCCTCCCCTTGAGTTCTACTAGATTCCATGTGCTCTAACAACAGTGACTGGGCGCTAATGACCTCAGTAGTTGAGCGCCCTTAAACCCCACAAAAAAAAGTGACACTCGTCACACACTGACTATTGCGAACACAAGTGGCGCATTGTTAGAAGGGCGCATTGCAGAATTGACTGCGGCGACGTGATCCCGCGGTTAGGGTTGCGATCCGTCGCGATATATCCGGACCGTCACCGTTGTGGACCTACCGATTTATCCACCATTTTACTTCCCATAGCGCGTGGGAGAAATCTTCCTGTACGAGCTCTGATTGCTTCTGTTTCTTTTACGATGACCACTTTTCCCAGTGTAGGTTGGCGACATCGAAATGTTTCCACGGAGAAGTTAATAGAAATCTCATGAAAGATTGGGCCGCAACGGAAGTCGCCTTAGTTTTAGTAATTGCCACCCAAAATCCGTGACTCCTATTTTGCGATAATACAAAACGATTCGTATGATGGCCGCCCGACCCCCCACACTTCCGTTCTCGCAATTTTTTCCTCGCCTTTCTTCGTTCCCGGAAAGTAGAGGACGGGCCTATGTAAAACTAGTTTTCAAAATCGTTTGCTTTAACGTGATGCAGTCTATTTGAACGCGCGCTTTCGTCAACAATTGCAATTTAGCCAGTTCCCTTCCCATTGTAGCGGCCGTCGGCTCGTTAGCTTCGAGTTAAGTTGTAAGTGGGCCGGCAGCGGATGTGGTTACTCCAGACCTTCCTTTTGAAAAACGCTCGCGGTCATTTTGACCGCACTATGTTTGTGTAATTTCTTCTGTAATTACTTCCCTTACATATTCTCGAAATTTTCCATTTCACAGCTTTTGAAATACGGCGGCACCTAATAATTCTGATGATAGTGGCAGACAACGTGTGAACATTTCAGACGGAAACTGTGAGCAGATGGTTGGAGGAATCAGACAATAGTGACTGACGATAATCCTGAAGAAATTGAACTCATTGTGAGTGAGCATGACACTTAGTTGCAACAAAGTGCAACAGAAAATTACTCTGATGAAAGTAGTGATCCATGTGATGAGGAACGGATAAGCAATTACTTCTATGGCAAGAATCGGTACAAAGCACCTCCGATCCGTGCTGTTTGAACTCTTCGTCATAACGAAATTTCCATCCACCACGTGGACTACAGGAGATCAAAGAGACCCATTTTCGTTATGGCACCTCTATTTTGATGAGTAAGTTCTTGATCCATCCTTCTATGGACAAATGCTAAAATAGATTGCGTCAGGCAGAAGTACTCAATAGAGCAAAGCCGAACTTTATAACCTAGATTTCGATGGACTTTCGGCTTTTTTGGACTTCTGATATATTCTTCTCTCATTAAATCCAACCACGAAAATGTAAATTATATATTTGCAACTCATGGTTCAGGTCGGGAACTTTTCAAATGGGTCATGTCTAGGAACTGTATCCTAATGTTGTTGAACAGCTTACGTTTTGATGACTTCAGAACCAGAAAAGTTTGACAAAATGGCAGCAGCCTCTTTTCTCTTCAGAAAAATTGAGAAAAATTTCCAAAAATAATACAATTTAGGCACATCTGCTACTGTAGATAAGCAACTAGTTTTCTTCTGTGGTAAATGATCATTTGTTTACATGCCAAAGCAGCCTGGTAAATACGGTTTTAAAATGTCCTTGAGCGATGCAAGGACCAGTCACCTTTATAATGGGTGTATGTACACTGGAAAAGGTTCTGACGGCGATATTTTTTCGGACAATAAGAAATGGATGATACCAATGCAGTCTCTGTTGCGATTGGTTTACACAATCTATGGCAGTAATCGCAGCATTACTGCTGACAATTAGTTCAGCTCAATACAGGCTGTAGAAGAGTTGAAAGATTCCGCATGCCTTACAACCACATAAGCATAGGCCAGTTGGTTCGTCTTTGTATGGTTTTAAGCAAGGCACCACTGTTGTCGTGTGTGCCAAAGACAAACAAAGCGGTTCTTCTTGTCCGTTCTATGCATCATAGCCTCGCTGAGGATTTGACTTCTCAGAAACCAGGAATATCCTACTACAACGCCACGAAAGGTGGGGTCGATGAACTGGACAAAGTGCTCCTTACACTCCTGCAGTCGAAGAACTCGTTGGTCGATGTGTTTCTTCTACAGTTTATTGGACATCAGCAATGAATGTGTTCTTCAGAAGAGTGGATCAGATGAAGCTCCTGTCGACAGAGGGATCTTCGTGAAAGATCTGGCCCGTAGTCTTATGCTGAAACATACGCAAAAGAGCGCTCAGAACCCACGACTTCCGCAGGAATTAAGACTGACCCGCCGGATTTTAGGCCCTGATGCTCAAACAGAAGCAGAATTAGGTCCTAGGAATAGGAAAACGTGCAGAGTATGAACAGCCAGCAAGGAAAGGAAAAACTAGCATGTGTGCTACATTTGCAAGAGACCAATAAACATGCAGTGCTGTTCCCAGGTCTGCGAGCACTGTTGTGAAAAATTAATTTGGAGAGCTCTGATTTTTCATGAGGTATTTTTTCAGGTTAAAAACGTTCTTTGTTCCATTAGTTCAAGAAATAAAAAATCTATCGAAGCATTAATTTCGTTATTAGCTTATGAAAAACATACAAATGTATTAGTTTAAGAGATGTTCAGTAAACATATCTGAATGCCAGTTTATCAATTACTTAACGTTTGGTATTTTCATGTTTAATAAAATGTAAATAAAGAATATGCCGTATGCAAAACAGAAAATTTGCAAGGGATTCAAACTAACATTACACCCACCTATAATTAAGCGGTCAGATTGCCGGCACAACGGTGTTAGTGTCCCATGTTAGTCTCTACGTTAAAGGTTAACATTTGTTTATTAAAGGCAAGCACAACTAAGACAAACATAAGCTTTCGGCCACAGCCTTCTTAACTCTTCACAGTAAGTAGCAACTATATTTTCCTTACATTATTTATGTTACAACCTGGAGTTTATTAAAGTGAATTACGGCCTGCGGTACTACAGTCTGTTGCCGCCCCCCACACTGCTACACAGCGTACGGCCATGAGCACCACCTGAGAGGCTCTGCGCCATCCGGGATATCCAGGAGGCCTCCGTTTTGCAATCTCTCTCTCTCTCTCTCTCTCTCTCTCTCTCTACACCATGAAAGCTACCGCCGTTGACTGTAACGCTCTCTTCTCTAATGGCACGTGAATGTGACTTAATGGAACTCAAACTGGGAGGAATGGGAGGAAGGAACGTTTAAGAATGGCTAATTGGGCCAACGTGTTGTACACATTACTTAGTAATTAGTAACCCGACATAGCTCTGCGTTTATGAAAGGAAGAACAGACGAAGGCAAATTTGTCATGGGTTAATTGTGGTAAGATAACAGCTAATGTTATAAAATAAAGGGTTTTAAATGAAAACATATTACGCGTATCATAGTTAACTACATTAACAATAAATGTTTGTCCTGCTCTTCAGTTAGTATCACTATACTGCTAAAAAATACTTGATACCGAATGGAACAGATGCAAGAAATAACACATCTTGTGAAACTTCCTGGCAGATTAAATCTGTGTGCCCGACCGAGACTCCAACTCGGGACCTTTGCCTTTCGCGGGCAAGTGCTCTATCCGCGAAAGTCAAAGGTCCCGAGTTCGAGTCTCGGTCGGGCACACAGTTTAAATCTGCCAGAAAGTTTCATATCAGCGCACACTCCGCTACAGAGTGAAAATTTCATTCTGGGAACAAATCTTGTGATCACTGACTTAATGAATTTCGTCCTGTTTAAGACTCCTAAAACAAAATATTCCAGGTATTACCATGGTGGAAGAGAGTAGCTCATGTGCAGTAAAATCGGTCAGTACTTGCAATTTAGGTGTAATTAAAACCTCGATGAAAATGGTACGTCGTGATGAATGGGAGTGAGAGTATGTTGAAGTTTTTACATTTAAAAAATGCTTTGTATTGTTCTGTGCCGTCCAAATCATTCAGTAGGACGTGTGCAAAATAACGTTGTGACTGTCCCCCGTGTAGCGTGGCTGGTGTCCGGCCTCGCGTAGAAGCCTCCCGCCTCCCTCCTCCCACTTCCCCGCCAGCAGCGATGGAAATTTCCTCGCTGCAGGGCGGCGTCCGAGGCTGAGACGGATGTAGGGGGCAGCAAAGTGCCCGCAAGTGGTCGGCGTCGTCTGCCAATGAAGGTACGCGCTACGTAAAACGCTTTGAGTGCCACCACGTGAAAATCGTAGAGGTGACTGAATCGCCTCTCATCTGAAATGGTGTCAGTCAGAATAGTGCAAGCAACTATTCAAACGTCAATTTCTGTATTCCCGTTTTATGGCACACTTCTCGTTACGTTAACTTAATCACTGTTAGGATTTTCTCGTCGGTTTTTAAGATCTGACGTCTCCATTCAGGTTTCACTTGAATTTTCCCGTTCGTCAGTGCAGCTGTAAGTAAAAGAAATTGAAGGAAGCTGATACCATGACCGGTGAACACTGGCACAGTGCTTACATTCAAATCTACACGCAAGGTAATGCGTCTCGGTCGGCCAATGACAGTTCAGGGACTGCGCGACGCGACACGGGAGGAGATGCTTTACTCCCCGCCTCACCCCTCTCAGGCTTTCTTCTCAGCTGTCTGCTTTTAACTAACAAAAAACACGGCGTGTACAGTGTCCAGTCAAAGGCTCTCCACAGAAAAACTCAGCTACACTACAAAGTTTCATACTACAGTTTCGAAAGCATCAGAATTTAGTCAGCTTTTCTCAGACGGCAGCTGCCTGAACAGGAAAAACTATTTACTGCAAGGTGCGCGGCCTGTTCAGAAAACGACACTTCCTGTGTAGTGTGGCGATAGGGGTAGTGATTCGGTCACGAAAAACAAATTGAGGTCTGGCAAGGGGAGAGAGTAATTTTCTCAGCAGCTAATAAAATAGAGCTCATTTCCAAAACGAGAATGTCACAACTAACTTTGCAGTATATTTTAAATCTTAGGGAATTACAGATTCGACCCAATAGCGCTAAATACATAAACCGACGAAGGGCAGTTGGTAGTCAGATATTGAGTCTCTTTTTATCTACTTAATTTACTAAATTATCAATTTTTGTGCTGATACATGAAACTGTGGCACAAATTTTTAAAAAACAATTACATCTAGTGTAGCCGAAGATGCAGTTACGATGGTCGGTATGACTCCGATTCTAGGCAACTTCGTCTAAAAACGGCCGTAAAACTCGCATCCAAAAGCATCACACATTGCTCCCTGGCCCGAGATTCTCATGTTCACCGCACGCTCTATTGTAGGTGTACCGCAGCCGAGAAACTGCGCAACGAGCAGCAGCAGGCAGCCAGTACGCTCGGTGACCTTGAGGCCTACCAATGACGTCAGTTCTCAGGCTGCCTGGTGTGTTCTTTTCTCGGATTGCGGCGAGCAGCGATGCTGCAGGTTTACTGCGCCCTCAACCACTGTTGGAAAATTGTATGGAGCAGATTAGCACAAAAACAACGAAATCGGAAAGTTGTTAGATAAGTTAATCGCAAATTTTCCACATCAACTGAGGTGAAATTGACTACTAAAATGTCGGGAGTGAATGACGTTAAATTGCAGTCTTCGATTCACGTAGTGACACCACAAAAAACGTCCGTTTCGCAGACTCTGAAGATAATTAAATGATAGTATTGATACCCAACATGTGAAGACGCTACCTCCACACTACTAAAGCTGAAATTTTTACCTATGTAAAGAAAAAAAACTCATTCCAATAAAGATATTGGCGTAGTTCGTACAATACTCGAAACGGTCGTCTGTTCGTTACTACTAGATCCAGTACAGGCGTAGCTTGTTCGTATATAGAAAATCAGAATATATAGGCTTGGCACGGTTATATCGCTTGTCTACTATTACTGAAAGTGCAGCACGATAATTACGTCCCGCCGTTATTGCCGTTAAAGGCAACGACGTCTTTCAGTAAGCGTTGCGGCAGCGCAGTGGACCTAGGGATTGAAAGATGCCGACAGTGCGGTCGTCGGGCGCAGGAAATTGTCACCATGTGCATCTTTTCCTTTTCTGAAGGCAAGTTTTTGGTTTTGTCAGAGCCCAGACAAAAACAATGTTGTGCGAGGGGCCATGCAGGATTCTGATGAGCGCATCGCTCCTAAACAGCGTTCTTATTAAATATTTGATGGTAGAAAAGTGTATGCGATATGCTTTAATATATGAACTGCTCATACAAATTAAAGGCGATATTAAAATTAAAATAAAACGGGAACGTATTAAGGAAATCAAATCGTGTGGCAGTAACACCAATAAAGTTTGCGCAGGAAGCAGATACAAAAAAGGAATTAAAGAACGTTAGCTTTCTTTTAAACGCACATTTTCATTGAAGCAAGAACCCTCTTACAAGACGGCAGATTATAGATAGGATGAGTAGCGGTCATTGGTGTGGCGCACCGCCGACAATGTGTGGAGGGGAGGGGGAGCCGGCGGCAGGAGAGGCTGAGCGCAGCTGCCAGCTCCGCGTGTCCGCACTGCACACCGTACTGA